>NC_081299.1:10025000-20025000 GCF_030435805.1 Mustela lutreola
GGTGCAGAGACCTGCAAGACTCTTGCTGTGCTCCAACCACCATCAAGTGTATCTCTCTTACACACTCCTTTTTTGATCTGGGCACCCACCCTCCACCCACTCACAGAGTCTCAGGTAGGAAGAAGTCTGCCTTGAGGCTGTGGCGTGAGAGTGAAATCGATGGCTCCTGAGCTAGAAGATATTGATCCCATGACAATCGCTGTCCTGCCTTTCTTTGTGTGAGGAGCTGACTATAGGCTTAGGGATCCTGAACCAGGCGGGGGTGGGGGGGTAGGGGGTGAGGAGGTGGGGGGGTGGGGGTATTTCTGAATAACAATGGCCCATTATCTCCTTATTGATTGTTCTGCAGTCCAGCTGGGTTAGAACTGGTCCACAGTTCACGCTTCCTTCTTGCTCCCTCCCTCCCAAAGCAAACCAAAGCCTTTAAAGAGAGAGGGGGACATAGAGACAGGTTATTTTATTTCATATGAAGATGCTTCCAAAGCTCTTGGCCAATACATTTTTATCTCTTTTTGAAAATGGTTCAGAGCACCAGTCCTGGCAATGACCCTGGCTTTGGGTCTCAGACAGTTGTGTTCCAGCCCTTGTCTTTGCCAGCCGATCCAGAAACCCCACCTGACCTGAGTGGGCCCTTCACTTCTCCTGGGGGCGCTCTACACCTGCCTTCTGCAGTACGCAGGATATCTGGGGCTCACAGTGCTCTGAAAGGCACATGGAGTTGTTTCATGTTTAACTGCATTTAAACTCAGAAGAAAAAGTGAATATAATAATGATGACTCTGTAATAATAAATCTAGCCCGGATTATACTTGGTTTATGTCAATGCGGTTGTAAAATTTAGTTTTTAATATTTCCTGCAAAAGAGAGGACTTACAAGGGCAAATGTGCCTAGGGCCCTCAGAACTCACAATGTTGCCCTCTGCTCCGCAGAACACGGTCCTGCAGACACTTCTCCAGCGCGTAAAACCTGTGAAACCCAAGGGCTGCACCTCCCTTGGGAGAGTCACGTCACACTCCAAAAGATAAAAAGATGAAAGGTCCACAGCCATCCTGCAATGAAGGAATCTACTTCACTCTGTTTAAGCCAGCCAGTTTCCAAAACTTACTGGACCACAGATGACTGGGAGAAACACCAGCCTAAACTTTACTTGTTTTATGTCTCTTTTTCTCACTTTTATCCGAGACAACTTCTCAGAACTTCAGTAGTACAATCTTGTATTTATTTTTTTAAATGCCCACCTGGGAAATTTATAGCTATAAATGCCTACATTTTCAAAGAAGCAAGATCTCAAATCAATAACCTAAACTTTCACCTTAAGAAATTAGAAAAAGAAAAGCAAACAAAACCTAAAGCAAGCGGTAAGAGGGAAATAATAGAAGCAGAAGCGGAAATAATATGAAAGGTAGAATAGAAAATCAATTGAGCAAATCAATGAAATGAAAAGTTTTGGAACAATTAGAAAAAGATCTTTGAAATGACCAGCAAAATTGACAGACCTTCAAATAGACGACCAAGAAAGAAAGAGAGAAAACTCAAATAACTAAAACTAGGAATATGAAAGGGTAGATAATAATACCCACCTCACAAAAATGAGATGGGTTATACCTAAAATGAATTTTAAGTGGATACTAGAAATAATCGTATGTCAACAAAGGATAGCATCTGGAGGAGAAGGACATATTCCTGGAAGACTCATACCACGGAAACAGACTCAAGCAGAAATACCTGAACAGGGACACCTGGGTGGCTCAGTTGGTTGGATGACTGCCTTCAGCTCAGGTCATGATCCCGGAGTCCCGGGATTGAGTCCCGCATCGGGCTCCCAGCTCCACAGGGAGTCTGCTTCTCTCTTTGACCTTCTCTTCGCTCATGCTCTCTCTCACTGTCTCTTTCTCAAATAAATAAATGAAATCTTTAAAAAAAAAAAAAAAAGAAAGAAAGAAAGAAAGAAATACCTGAACAGACCTACAGAACATGGAAAGAGATAGAATCACCAATCAATTATTGATTCACAGACTCCTCCAAAAATCAGATGAAGGAACCCGTCCCAACTCATTCTGTGAGGCCAGTATTTCCCTACTCTGATACCCAAACCAGACAAAATCCACAGGTGAACTATAGACCAGTATCCCTTGTGAATTTGAACATAGATATCCTCAACAAAATACTAGCAAACTGAATCCAACAATATATCAGAAGACTACACATGATGACCAAGTGGGATTTAATCCAAGAATGCAAGTCTGGTTCAACATACACATATCAATCACTCTAATCCACTATATTAATGAAATGAATGGTCAAAACCACATAGTCATCTCAATAGATGCCAAAAAAAGCATTTGAGAAAAATTCAACACCCTATTATGATCAAAACACTCAACAAATCAAAAATGGAAGGGAATGTCTACAATTTGATCGTCTACCAGAAACTCAGTCAACATCGTACTTCAGGGTGAAAGGCTGAATGTTTTTCCTCCAAGATCAGCAACAAGACAAGGATTTTGGCTCTCACCATTTCTTCTTGAGTATTGGACTAGCGTTTCTAGCCAGGGTGATTAGGCAGGAGGAAAACATAAAGGCTTCTGGGTTGGAAAGATAAATCTATTTCTAAACCTCATGATTTTACATACAGAGAATTCTGAAAGTACTCATACACAGAGAACTGCACACCTATTAGAGTTAATAAGTGAGTTCAGAACCACTGCAGGTTGTAAGATCAATATATGAAAATCAATCACATTTCTACTCTACACCTAGCAATGAACAATCCAGAAATGAAATTAAGAAAACAATTCTTTTATGATAGACTCAAAAAGACTAAAATACTTAGGAATATATTTAGAAAAAGACATGGACTTCTACTCTAAACACAACAAAACACGTTGAGAGAAATTAAAGAAGACTAGATAAAAAGAAATGTTCTCCTGTAATTGCAGGTTGGGAGACACCATAGTGTTAAGATGACAGTACTCCCCAAACCGATCTACACATTCAACACCACCATCTCTTCCAAAAATCCCAGCTATAATCGGTCTAAGCAATGGAATACCATTTGGCTGTAAAACAGAATGAGCACTGAGACCTGTTGCAATGTGGATGAACCTTGAAAATATGATGCTGAGTGAAAGAAACCAGACACAAAGACCTAGGTTATATAGTAGGATTCCATGTACATGAAAGGTCCAGAATAAGTAAACCATAATGGTAGAAAGTAGATGCTTGGTTGCCAGGAGCTGGAATAGGGGAGACAGGAAGGTGACTACTCATGGGTACAGCATTTCTTCTGGGGTCATGAAAAAGTACTGAAATGAAATATTAGTGAAGGTTGCACAGCTCTGCGAATATACTAAAGGCCACTAAATGGTATACTTTTAAAAGGGTTAGTTATGGTAAATAACAACAAAGTGGTTATCGTTTGAAACATCCCCTGGCAGACACCACTAGGAATGCTCCTCATGAGTCTGTTCCTGTGCTGGATGAAATTTGTGTCCATCTCTCCCTCCCCTTTGTGACTTTTCTCTGCTGACATCTTTTTGGACTGTGGAGTCTTGGCAACCATGTATTAACTGAGTGCCTACTCGGTATCACACTCTGTCCTAGACACTAGGGATACAGATATCAACAGGACAGACCTGTCCCCTGCCATCAGACAACTTACCATTTAGTTCACAGCCCCTGGAAACTTCAGTCTGAATTTCAGGGTATTTTTTAGGCCATCCTCTTGTGGGGTGAGGGCGGGAGTGGGGATAGAGAAACGATGAGCCCTCCGTTCAGGTGTCTGGTAGACCCCCACCCTAGGTGCCTATCAAAATGCCACCTGTTGGGAAAAGATCAGCTTACAATGTTTACCTCTCTGGTGCTTTCTGCACTATAGTTGGGGACTCTTGAAAGGTGAAGAGAAGACCTTGAATGCCAGGTGAGCCCCCAGTATGCCAGGCCCAGGATCACACCCTCCCAGCCAGGTGGGTCACAGCCAGAGCAACACTAAAGGGCCAGTGTCAATAGAAGGTTCACTGTGTGTTACTGCACAGGGTGTTTATAAGCCTCATCTCATTCCCTCCTCCCAGTAACTTTATGGTCCCTATTTTATAGACACCTTTCAGAGAGTGTTGTCCAATGACACAGTTAATGAGTTGAAGGGCCAGAATCTTCACATCAGCTCTCCTGGCTCGAAGGCCCGTGAACATTCTCTTCTCCTGCACTGTCTTCTGGGTCCTGCCTTCAGAATACCCAAAAGACCTAGAGATCCAAAGGACTGAGTTTCCATGGTGGTCTCAGGGCTCCAGCGGCAGGTAGACAGAGCCCTGCTGGTTCCAATTTCCAGCTCTGGCATCTGCCAGCTCAGTGTCCCTGCCTCCATTCCCTCCTCTGGGAAACCCATCAATAGCAATCCCAGACTACAAGGGCTCGTTGTTACGGTTCAAAGAACCAATGTGTGTGAAGCACTTGGAGCAGGGTTTGGCTATGCTAGATGATCAATAAATAATAATTGCGATCCCTCTTCAAACCACACAGACCTAATAGTAATTAGAGTAGATCTATCTGATCGACTCACCAAATGTCTGGCATGATGCAGGACATGTCCCAGCCCCCACATCCAACCCACCCAACTTGCAGGCAGGCAGAGAAGAGTTCTTCCCACTTTGCAGAGGAGATATCCAAGGATTACCTAAACTAAGGCGCAGCCCAGATTGGGTAAGCTGATGCCACTTGCCTCCCCCTAGGGCCAGCACCCATTGCATTCCTCGGGACTTGGAATGCTTCCTTCTCAAGAAAACCTCTCGCCCCTAAGGCCTGATCCCAGGGTACCATCTGAGCCACCCTGGGGGATGGAGAAGAGCTGTCAGCTGGGCCACAGTGCGGGTGAGACATGTGAGCTACGTAGGATGCAAAGTTTAAGGAGGTGCTGACTCTCAGGGTCACGCAAGGGGAGGGCTAGTACGGGAGATCGAGTGCTTCCTTGAGTCTGTGCCCACCCGCCCCCTTGCCTTGCTTATCTCTCCTTCATCCCAACCGTGACCCCGCTTTGGCTCAGGAAGCCCCAGAATCTTGTCGCAGTGAGGACAAAATATCATGGCTTGTGTTTGTAGCTGACGGTATTATAGTGTCTCTCAACTACAACATGGAAAGAACCCTGGGGGAGGGAAGAGTCAGCCTCAAGTCAAGTATGATTCAGGGGCCAAATTCACCATCGGTTTAAAGCTGGAAGAGAGAGAAGTTTGAAGAAAGCCAGTGGCCTCAAGCTAGAATGCCACAGAGTGTTAGAAAAGATACAGGGATTTATGGAGAGAAGTGAAGCCAGCATAACCAGGATGAATGCCAAGCACTGGGCTCGTGGAGAAAGAAGCTGGTGAGTAAGCACTTCCCATAAGGGAGTCCCAGTTGGAAAACTGAATTCGAGAAGGGAAGTTGGAAGAAGATATACCAGGGAGTGAAAGGAGCTGATAGGAGGAGCCGGCGACCCAAGGAGACATGAGGGTTACCTGAGCAGTGTTTGTAGGACCAGCAGCAAATGGCAGGCGTCGGATCTCCGGAGGGAAGACGCTAGCAACGAGCCATCTTCCGGTCAAAGCTCTGAGTTAGTGTGTCACTCCGTACTTGTCCGGGAGCATCTTTTCAAAGATCCAAGAGCTCTTTGCATATATTCATTAAGAATTTTGCCCCCACGTAAAGTGCTCTAAACCGAGCTGCTTCTTTTTCCCTAATGGCCAGATGCACGGCTCAGGCGGAGGTCAGTGGAGCACGGCTTCATGCTCTTCCTCTGCTAACTGGAACTCTTTCATCTGTAAGTGACAGAATATGACTTGCGATAGCACAGGGAGAAAGGAGACCTTGACTGGAAGGTTACAGGGTGTCCTTTTGATCCCAAGTGCAGCAAGAAGCTTAGCTTCAGGAAGGAAATGTCAGCAGGAGGCACAACTCTGTAAAGAACCCTCATGCCTTCCTCTCATTCCTTTCCCGCTGCTCGCTCTCTAAAATGGCTTCCCTGCTTCTCTGTCCACTTGGAGGGCAGTGGCCACCGGGAGTAGCTCCCCAGTTGAAGTCTCCCCTGTTTCCAAGAATAGCCATACTGATGGGAATCTTTCAGTGCTGACTCCAAATTCCCAAAGAGGTGGCCATGGAGGGGAAAGGGGGACAGCTTAGATCAGAGGCCATCCTGACCCAGTCCATGCCGGCCATGCAGGTAGGTCTGAATATGGCTCCTCCCTTGTCAGCAAGTGTGAAAGGAGGAAAGGGGGCAAGTCCTGGGTGGACAAGCCAATAGATGTCCCTACTTCCTCCTTCTGTGACATGTGACTTCATCCACAACTGTAGGACAATATTGACTTCAGCCACAAAAACATGAAACCGCGTGCTCAAAAGTTAACTAGAGTTGAAGATGTTGTTCTAAGTCGAGGGAGCCAGACTTGAAAGGATGAAGAGTGTATGATCGCAGCTAGAGTAGTCACACTCACGACACAGAAAGTAGAATGGTGGTGGGGGAGGGGAAGGGGGGAGTGACTGTTCAGTAGCTACAGAATATCAGTTTGAGATGATGAGAAAGTCCTGAAAAGGGATGGTGGCCATGATTGGACAACAACATGAATGTACTTAATGCCACTGAACTATACACGTAAGAATGGTTACAGTGGTAAATTTTATGTCTTGTGTATATATATTACCAAAAAATAGGATAAAATAAAAGTTTAACTAGAGGGGCACTTGGGTGGCTCAGTGGGTTAAACCTCTGCCTTCAGCTCAGGTCAGGATCTCAGAGTCCTGGGATCGAGCCCTGCATCGGGCTCTATGTTCAGTGGGGAGGCTGCTTCCCCCTCTCTCTCTGCCTGCCTCTCTGCCTACTTGTGATCTCTCTCTCTCTTTCAAATAAATAAATAAAATCTTTTTTTTTTAAAGTTTAACTAGAGAACCCATGGAGGGAAGACCACAGAGACATACAGCTTGCCCTTCTGTGCATTCCTGCCTCTCGTGGTCCCCTTTACTTGGGATGCATTTTTTTTTCCTTCTTTGCTTGGGGAACTTAGTCATCTTCCAGACCCAGATGATATAACCCTCGTCTCTTAGGCTTTGCTCCACTCCCCCATGCAGACTTAATCACATCCTTTCTATGTTTCTATGGCAGCCTATGTGACATATAATGCTATTACTGTAAATCAGGTACCACCATTGTTTTTTTTTTTTTTTTTTTTTAATCCATTTGTCTCTCCCAAGGCAGGCCAATGAGAACAGTGTAGTGTGGCAGGTCATGCTGCAAACCCTGGACCCCAAGCTCCCAGCTCTGCCACTCACTCATTGTGTGACCTTGGGCACATTACTTTGTTGCCTTTGTCTCTTTAATCTAGAAATGAGGACCGTTATTGTATTCACCTATAGGGTTGTCATGAGAATTCAATGGGAAAACCCACAAAAACCATTGTACATGTCGCCGATGTGTCATCGATGCTCAGTAAATGTTAGCCTTCACTGTTCTCATTCACTGTCAAACACGGCATCAGAGACACAGTGGGAAGTCCGTGTTTGTTGCATAGATGAACTAAATAAGGAACAAATAAAACCGTAGGCATGTGCATGTAAACTATTGGTCGTGACAAAACAAATGGAAACAAGATTAAGTAAGAAAAGGTACACTGGTTGCCTGTTAAACTTGACAGTGGCCTCAGCTTGGTAAAGGAGGCTGTGAATATATTGTTTCTGGAGGTGGTGCAGGAAACAGTAGACAGAGCTTCAGTGAGGACATGGGGGAAAGTTGACTGGCTGTCCCATTGTGGTTCATCTGCATAAAATGAGGTGCTCAGAAGGTCCCTTTCTGAACACAGATTTCTGTTCCGCTTAGCTGCTGTATCCTTTGGCTGCGAAGAACAGATTGGCACTTAAATATCTACATTGCGTTGAGATTTCCGCAGGGAAGGAGATCAAAGGAGCCCCCGTTTATTTGCAGAATTAGGCTTTAACTGTGGACGGGGTCTGTGATCCTCAACGCTGGATGACTTGCTTTGTAGACCACACTGCCGCTGAAGGGCCCTCCCTGAACCCCTTTATTTTCATTTGGAGCCACTCTGACTTTTGAGCCCATAATGATGCTGAACAAAATGCTCATTTCGGTAGAATGGGGGCTTTGTTCCCTATCACTCACGTCCATCTTCGCAAAATGACTTACAACAGCTGCTCTGAGAAGTAAAATCCGATAGAGGCAGAGTCTGCATAGATATAAACATAAACATTAGTTTCTATGGAAACAAAAGTTGCAGAGCCATGACTAGAAGCTCTGAGAGCCTGTATTCCAGGAACCAAATGCTATATATATAGCGAACACGTCCACCAGGGATCGTACCAATAAAGCCAAATTCTTTTTGGGAGTAGAACAGAACACGTAGATGACTTTGGCTAAAATGGACACCAGCTAGCAGAATCAGTATGAGGGAGGGTTGGTCTTTTCTGTCCCAGACTGAAACCACATTTCTGTCTTAATTGAAAGCCTTGGAGCAACGAATCACCCATTGATGGAATTCAGTCAACAATTATACCCATGGGGACTTCACTCTGATGTCCAATAAAAGCTCTGAAGGGCCAATAAAGGTTCGAAGTCTCACACACCGAGCAAAATGTTCCCAAGCTCCTTATCCAATGGACCCAGTTCCTGTGGCCCC
This sequence comes from Mustela lutreola, assembly GCF_030435805.1. Lineage (NCBI taxonomy): Eukaryota > Metazoa > Chordata > Mammalia > Carnivora > Mustelidae > Mustela > Mustela lutreola. The sequence goes on from NC_081299.1 coordinate 10,033,649, forward strand.
AGTACTGTGCTTTCCACCATGCTGCCTGCCTCCGTATCTTCTCTGCCGACATTCTCGGAGACCTGAAGGACCTTGGTTCAAACAACATTGGAAGGTCCCAGGAGAGCCCAAGGGTGTTTATCCAAAACCATCAGGAGGCACCAGAGGAAACAAAGTCATGGGTTTCGTGTTGGACTGGTGGAATTTCAGATGTCCCTAAAACAACCAATGAGAGCCTGTCCACCCATTCTGGATACTATTTCTTTTTTTTTTTTTTTTAAAGATTTTATTTATTTATTTATTTGACAGAGAGAGATCACAAGTAGGCAGAGAGGCAGGCAGAGAGAGAGGAGGAAGCAGGCACCCTGCTGAGCAGAGAGCCCGATGTGGGACTCGATCCCAGGACTCTGAGATCATGACCTGAGCCGAAGGCAGCGGCTTAACCCACTGAGCCACCCAGGCGCCCTGGATACTATTTCTAAATAGCAAATTATCCCCAGACTTAGTGGCTTAAAAGGATCTTCTAATTAGGTTCACGGGTTCTGTGGATCAGAAATCAAAGCAAAGCACAATGGAAACAGCCTGTCTCTGCTTGCTGCTGTCTGGGGCCTTGGGTGAGAAGAGGTAGCATCTGAGGGTGACTCATGGCTGGGTGATTCAGTGACTGGGGGCTGGAGACGTCTTGGGGGGCCGCGTGTCTGATGGCTAATTGTGGCTGTCAACAACTGAAACACCTACCTGTGATCTCTCCAAGTGGCCCCCGTCACAGCATGGTGACCTCAGGGTAGTTAGATTGACGTGACCCTCAAGACTCCAAAAACAGGTACGAGTAAGGCCCCTCGTGATGAAGAATCACAACAGTCACTTCCACTTGATCCTGTTGGTTTCAGGTAAGTTACCAAACTCACCTGATCCTGGATTCAGGGAGAGGGTAAGGATTTCTGGGCACGTTTTAAAATTGCCTTGCCGAAGTTCATAATATAATGATAAATTATGGACTTACTTTAAGACTTTAATCAAACAATTTCAGACTCTGAAAGAGAACTCCCTACTAGATGGATAGTCGTTCCGGACCACCGCCTGAGAGTATATTACTTCCAGTATGCAGGGGGCATTCATGGTACCCTAGCGAATCACCTGCCTAGCAGATGTTCTCTCCATTAGCCGACCAATCCCTATGATGTCGGGGCTTACCGTAAGAAGGGGGTGTAAGGGACCCAAGTGTCCAGGTGTGCATCATCTGGCAATTATGGGGAGCACTTAAAGCCTGGCGTACGATTAATTACATTTGCTCTTTGGACCTCTGCTGGTCTCCCTTCCTAGTCTGAGAAAATCTCGGCCGCAACAGTTACCATGGCAACAGCAACATCTGTAGCAGATCCAGCCTGGAGGATATTTAAGGAGCAGACAAGAGTGGGTACCAACCTGGGCGCATGCAGGAAACTAGAAAGGGTCTTTCTGGGATCAACGCCTGCCTGTTCTGTCCTCTAAGAAAGCCGACAACAGAGTGGTACCAACAGCTGATGGCTTATTGGAGCCTGTGGAAATTTGGTGCAAGGATTACAGAGAATAAGTTAACAGGACAGTGAGAAAGGAGAGGTATAGAGTGCTAGCAGGAGATTCTATGCTACCTAGAGGGTTTTAACAGCCTCTGAAACACAGTGTGCCACCCAAGGTATTCGAGAGAGACCTTCACGATGGATAAATTCAGCAAATACTTATTAAAGGCCAGCTGTGCATCAGGCCCTGGACTGGAGGCTTACACATATCAGTGCATTTAATTTTTCACTCTAGTCCTACAGATACGGAAGGTCTGGCTGCTCCCTGTAATGTAGATAAGGAGATGGAGACTCAAAGAGGAAGTGACCTAACCCAAGTCAAAGCTGGGATTCAGAGGCAGATCTTTCCATCCCCCAAGCTCACAGTCTTTCCACCAACCAGTGTGCCGTGTTTATGGTGGATGTCCGATATGACCCAGCTCCCCAAATAGATAGTGCTGCTGTGGGCTTTACCCATCCGAGGCTTCATTAGAAAAGGCTCCATCCGAGTTGACATTCAAGAGAAAGGCAAGGAGCCTCCTAGTCCTGGGAAAGACTGGATTTTATTCTAAGAACAGAAGTTCATTCATTCAATTTTCAATTATTGCCTGAGCTTCCACCGTGCACCAGGCCTGTGCCAGACTCCGGAAATGAGACTGACAAAGCTAGTCTTGCCCTTTGGCTAGAAGAGGATGGCAAACAGCAATCAAGCAGATGAAAAATAAATGGGCAGTCACCTTATGAAGAAAATGGAACAAGATGCTAGATAAAGATGCTCTAAGGGATGGGGAAGGGTCCTTTTTCGATAGAGCGATCAAGAAAGGCTTTTTTTTTTTTTTGCGGAGGGCATATTTGAGCTGAGAGTGAAAAGAACCAAGCCACGCAGAGAGCTGAAGGAAGGACTCGGCAGGCAGAGGGAATCCCTAGCACCAAGGCCAGAAGTGGGCAAAGCCTTGGAATATTGGAGGCCACAGTTGCTGGGCCGAGTGAGAGAGTCAAGAGGGGTAAGATGGAGCTGGAAAAGGAGCAAGTCTTGCAAGCAGGGTTTCCAGATGAAAGCCAGGTTACCCAACTACACTCGGTATCAGATAAACAACAAGCCCTTCTTGGGTCTGAGTACGTTTCAAGTGTTGGGTGTGGTGGTTGTCCGAGCGAGCGCGTTATTTCTGAATTTCTCTGAAATTTACACGTAACTAGGCATTCCTGTTTCTTTCTTTTTTTTTTTTTAAAGATTTTATTTATTTATTTGACAGAGATCACAAGTAGGCAGAGAGACAGGCAGAGAGAGAGGAGGAAGCAGGCTCCCCGCTGAGCAGAGAGCCCGATGCGGGGCTCGATCTCAGGACCCTGAGATCATGACCTGAGCCGAAGGCAGAGGCTTTAACCCACTGAGCCACCCAGGTGCCCCGGCATTCCTGTTTCTGTGTGCAAAATTGAGCCACCTACCTAGTGGGCACTCAATTCTAAGCACAGCGGGCGCTCATCAAAGTGCTTGAAACAGGGAGTGGCATAAACCCGTCCACACTTTTAAAAACTCACGCTCTTGCTGTGTCAAATATGAATTGTGGGGGAACGGGAGAAGCAGCAGGAGAAAGTTTCGGTAGACATTTGGGTAAAAGGTGAGTGGTGCCCTGCCTCAGGAGTAGCTGCCCGCTTGGAGAGCAGTGAACTGATTTGGGACATGCATTGGAGGTGATGGATGGGGAGGTATGGAGGGAGGCAAACTGTAGATCAAGGATGAACATTAGCTACTAGAGCAGACCGTCCTCTGGTTTCTATGCCCAAGGAAGCTTCTTAGATGTACAAGGTGACGTAACTAGCCCAAGACGCTTCTTTGGTGGGGAGGACACAGGGTGGTTTCGGTGCCCTTTAGTGATCCCCCTTCCTTCTCTAGCCCTGGCCAACACGCTGCGAGTTGAGGTTGACATGTTTAATCACATCTCATGGAGCTTAGAGTTCTTTGGGGGAATCCCAGTTTCTACAGGACATGTGGTGTTCATTCCCATTTGCGCTGGTAGAAGCCAGAAGGAGCAGACATCTGGGGCTTTGTCAAGCCAGTCTGGAAAAATGAGGTTACTTTAAAACCTGAGCTACCATGACCTTTACCCAGGAGAGACACAACAGTTCATTAAGTTCTTGTGGACTTAACTCAGAGAGCCCCATCCTGGAGCCAAGAAGAACTTATTAGCTGAACACAGCCTTCCATTGCCAGGGAGTTCAGGGAGCAGAAACTAGTAAAAAAGAGTTTGGGGAAAGAATTTAGGGAACAAACTCTAAATATAGCAGAACCAAACAAAGAAGCCCTGTGTTCCTCTGGTCTCTGTGCCACTTCCAAGACACTATCCCTACTGTATGCCTTCACAAAGGCGGAAGAAATAATCACAACACATTTATCATTCACCGGGCAGAATTATTTTGGCAAGAAATCTATGCTCCAGAATACATTACACGAACTGACAGCCTATTCTGAAAAATGTAGATTTTCAAAGCCGGTAGGTACTTACACAGCCATGCCGGGCTGCAGGACTGAGTGATTATGTCATTATATGTGTATCAAATATTTTGGGTAAATATTAAATGATCCACAAAGTCTGGTCTTGTTAACGCAGGGAGTAGAAACCAGCAGCTTCGACAATCACGTATTCAAAGCCAGACTTGGGGGGGAGGCGGATTTCATTCGGGGCTCCTGAAGAAGAATCCCTCATGTTCTGGGTGGAAGGCTACATTGAGCATAAGTAAATGCATTAGTTTAAACATTAGAATTCTGAAGACTGAAACAAAGCTGCTTATCCTCTCCGCATAACTCAGGCAGCTGGAGGAGAGCACAGAATTTTTCTGGGGGTGGCCAGGGAGGGAGGTCAAGGTGGAGTTCTCCTGGAGCGAACGCGGAGGGCACGCTGCTCTTGTTCCCTCTGGGTGCAAATGTAGGTTGACATCAACTTTCGTCTCAGACGCTACCGGGCTCCCAGGGTGTCCTTGTCCCCAGGAATTCACACAGAGGTGGCACTTTGCTGAGATGACTTGCTGTGTGTTCAGGGGCTACGAGGGGGCAGTGAAGCTAAGGCATCTCTTCTGGCCGCCTGTTGGCTTGGAGGGAAATTGTGAGTTTGTGTCTAATGGATGGTTGAAGGCAGAGTCTCTCAGCCCCCACATTATTGACATTTGGGGCCTGATAATTCTCTGTTGGCAGGGCACTGCCCCTGGTCTCCGCCGTCAGGATGCCGGTAGCATCTCCACCCAGTGTGATAACTCGAACATGCCTTCAGACACTGCCACATGTCTCCCGCGTGGATGGAGAACTCCATCCGAGAACCACTGAATTAGCCCGCGTAGGACGATTCAGGACATCAGATTCTCCGCGAGCCATGAATCATTGACTCAAGAAAGGCATACTGAGCGCCAGTCAGCTCCAAGCCCCTAATTTCACAGGCAACAAAACAGCCCCAGAGAAGTGCAGGGTCATACCCAAGGTCACATAGGACCTATTCGCTGTCCAGATTCTACCTCGCTGGGTTTATGAGAGAAGTTAAAATGGAGATAAAGTCAGACTGCAGATCGCCTTCCTCCTGTTCAGGGCAGGACTTGAAAAGAGGGATGAGTTTGTTCGCTGCTGACCCCTGAGACTACACGCTTCTGAGGGCTCCTTCCGCAGGTGACCCGGCAGGCGACCCGGCAGGCTTCTCCCCCTCTGGGAGAAGCATCAGAACTCTTCCTTCTTGAGACTGGAATGCAGGCAGGTTTGGAACGCAGTCCCCTCCCTCGGCTACCTTCCTCCTCAGCCTGCGAACAAAAGTCTCCAAATTATCACAGGTGATCGAGTTTCCTTGGAAAAGATTTCCTTATAGTTTGATTCCCACATCTTGTTACGCTGGGCGATGAGAAGGCCAGCCCGCTCGGGGATGTCTCCAGGCACCACTCCTCTGCTCCTTTCCCTTGGAAACAAGTCCAGTTTCTTCTGCCTTTAGGAAAAGGCGTCTCGGCGTGTTCTGTGTTTTCCTTCGGGCACTGTATATCTTACTATCTTACGCCTCTGTGTTAGCATCCCCCCTCCTGTCTTTGTCGGGGGAGGTTTCTCTGCCTCCTGCGGTCAAAAGCAGCACCGGGGAGACATTTCTCCAGTTGCTCATAAATCCCCATTCTTTTGTTGATGTGCTCTATTTAAACCTGGGCCCAGACTCACTGGGTGGTGGGGAATAGAAACCACTTTCATAGTCCCCAATCGTAAGACTCCGCAAGCTGGTGTTGTACGCTCAGGCATTTTCATCTAATGAGTCAGCACGCTAAAGAATGGGCAACCTCTAGGTCGGCTTTTTCCCTCTTTCTAACGTGTCGCAGAGGGCAGAAAGAGAATCAGATTTATGAAATAAGGGATCACAAACCTATTTATTGAGCCCCGGTTAACAAAAGAGAAAACTTGATTATCATTGCTGGACATTTTATATAAACGATATATTGAAAACATAGAATAGTAAGCATTTTAAAATAGCGACCTTATTTCAACTTTACATTCTAAAATGATGCTGTTATACAGGGTAATTACATAATAAATTTGTTAGGGGAATATAAAGCAATAAAAATGGTGGTAATGGTTTGTCATTTAATAGCTGAATTGTAAATGAGTTTTTCAAGCATTAATGTAGCAGGTTGCTACAATTAGGAGCCCATTCTTAGGGGTGTCTTTAATTTCTGAGGGAAAAAAAAAAACAGTTTCTGAGGTTCAGTATCATTAATTTCCTCATTTGAAGATACTACAGATTTAACCATTTGAAGTCAGAGGACAGCGGGGTTTTTGAGGAGTAAGAACTATTGGAGCCCCCCACCCCGGCCACGTGCAAAAGGATCGCAAGGATATGTGGCTATATTAATAATTCCAGCAAGGCAGTCAGGGTAACATAGTGGTAAAAGTGTAGGGTCAGCCCCTTCGGACTGGTTGTACGGTATTAACTAGTGACTTCCTGGTTGTACCGTATTAACTAGTGACTTCCTGGTTGTACGGTATTAACTAGTGACTTCCTGGTTGTACCGTATTAACTAGCGACTTCCTGGTTGTACGGTATTAACTAGTGACTTCCTGGTTGTACCGTATTAACTGGTGACTTCCTGGTTGTACCGTATGAACTAGTGACTTCCTGGTTGTACGGTATTAACTAGTGACTTCCTGGTTGTACCGTATTAACTAGTGACTTCCTGGTTGTACCGTATTAACTAGTGACTTCCTGGTTGTACCGTATGAACTAGTGACTTCATTTTCCTATGCCTCCTTCTTGAATCTCAGTCATAAAATCAAATGAATAAATCAACAATCCGGAAAGGGTTGGTACCGGATTAGGGTTATTGTTTCATGTTGATGGATTTTATTAGAGGACATACGCAAAAGACTTAGCCTGGCCTGTGGCTCACAATGTGGGCGAAAGATACAATAATTACTGCTTTTGCTTTTGTCCTCATTTAGGTGGTATCCCCACCCCCTTCTTCTTGTCCTGTCATTCTACACGCTACCACAGTTCCAAATCCTGGTCCTCGTGTGTCCGGTCTTCTAGAATGAACAAAAATTAGAAAGACAGGTTTGTTTGTTTGTTTGTTTTTCCTTTTCAAATTTTTTATTTAAATTCGAAATAGTTAACATACAGGGCAATACTGGTTTCAGGAGTAGAATTCAGCAGTTCATCATTTCCATATAACACCCAGTGCTCATCATAACAAGTGCCATCCTGAAGGCCCACCATCGCTTAGCTTATCCCCCACCCACCTCACTCCGTCAACCCTCCATGTGTTCTCTATCATTGAGAATCTCCTGCGGTTTGTGCTGAAAGACAGATTTTTTTCCTCCAAATCCATCTGACTCCAGACCATAATTTCCTCTCCTGCCAACGAAATCAGGAAGAAAAACTAACATTTAATGAACAGATCTGAGCTGTGAACATTCTCCTGCATGAGCTGGCTTAATCTTTAAAATACCCTAAGAGACCGAGATTATGTTACTTTCGGAGAGGCCCAGTGAATTTCAGTGACGGGTCCAAGGATCCTCAGCTATAAGGTGGCAGAACTGGGATTCCAAACCAGTGGTTCCTGCTGGACCGTAGTGCAGAGTATGGTCAGTGAGAACATCCCCTGAATGTCTGACCTACACAAGGTGCTGTGAATGCGGTAGGAGAGGTGGGGGCAGAGCATGGCCATGTGGGAGTCAGACATGGAGCTGGCTCTCATTCCCCACCGCACGTTGAAAGAAGACATGTCCATCAATAAAGCACTTGGGAAGTTTGGAAGAGTGAGAATCCTCGATACAGGATCTGGTTCCTGCCTCCCCCTGTCCTTCTGTTCTCCTATCCCTCTCCCTCACTGTGCTCCAGTCCACGACCCTCTTCCTGGCCCTCAGCCAGAAAGCCACACCTAGTCTATTCCTGCCACAGGGACTTTGCCTGGAACCCTCATCCCTATGGGATCTTCATGGTTCTTTGTTCTTTGGTCTCAGCCATTACCTTCTCTTGACATCTCACTGTTTATCCAAAGGGATCCCTCTCCCACCTCCTGTCTTCTGTTACACATGTTATGCTTTATTTTTTTCCAGGCAGTTGTCACATATATATAAAGTGTCTCTGTTCATGTATTGGGTCACTTATTTGTTTTCTGTCTCCCAACGACAGCATAAGCTCCATAAACAGGAATCTTACCTGCTTTCATCTGTCTGTCTTCCCCCAGTATCTCCAGGGCACAGGGTAGACTCTCAACGCACATTTGCTGAATAAAGGACTAATGAGAGAGGGACTGATGTTAAAGCGATTTTGTTGTATCAGGGTGTTTTGTCTTCCATGTTTGGGACTCTGACTCTGTTCCCGACTCTAAGCTCCTTGAGGGCAGGCACCATCTGAGCTGACTTTCATATTCCCAAGTGAGGTGGGGGGTCAACCCAAGGAATCAATTCTTACCTTTCAATTCCTTTCCTTCCCCCACCATCCATCCTATTTTTCTAACTGGTACCAGGCTTCCTCTTCAGTTCTATCTCCTTGAATTTCCACACATGATTTTCTGGATGAGAAAAAGAAGTCAGCAAAATAGCTCGTTGAATTATCTGCCTTCTCTTAGACGTAAGGAATCAAGCTATAGTGATCCTCTGTCATCTCGCCTGCCAAACATCCGTTCTCTACTCTAGATCCAGCTATACCTGAAGCTGAGTCTACCTCCAGACTTTTCAGTTAGTGAAGCAAGAAAAATCCCTTTTGGTTCCTCATTCAGCTTGAGTCATTCGCAATGGAAAGGCTAGTGCAGGAACCAGAAGTGGTGCTAAGTCTGGAGTCCATGCCTCAGCACAGTCCACAGCTCCCGGTTTGAGCTTTAAGCTCTTCGTTCTGTGCTAACAGCATGCTGGGCTCCAACCATGAGCAAAACCTTAAAGCAAAAGCTGGAAATATTTGGGTAGAAAAGAGCATTTGTTTATCTTCCAACTCATACCCGGTGGATGTGCAGTTCTAATCTCTTTTTAAAGGGCAGTTCTTTGGAACTGGATGCTGCTTAAATACCAGGCCCAGACAGCTGCCAAGGGGAACATCATCCAGTTATTATATATTTCTCAACAGCAGCGAAGTGCATGGATGGCTTCACTTTTTTTTTTCCATGGCCGTAAAACAACACAGACGAACATAGATTGCTTTAGCTGTGTGTGTTCAGCCCTTGGAAACCAGGTGAGCAAAAAAGAGGCAAAAGGAAACAAAACTCACTTCGCCAAACACCTACTGTGTGTTCCGGAACTAGTGACAGGTGTTTTACAACCTATAGCTCACTGAGTTTGGGACCAGAGTCCTAGACTCCTGTGCAGGATCTGCCCCTGACTGGCTGCAAGAATCTTGAACAAGCCACTTAGCTGCTTCAGCCTTAAACTCCTTCATCTGTCAAATGGGCTCATAAATATCTATCATCATCAGAGAGCCATGCTCTGTTTAGCCGGAGTCTCTTTGAAGACATTTTTATTTTTATTTCTATTTTTTAATATTTTATTTGAGAAGTTATTCTTTTTAAAGTGGTTTTATTATTATCAGTTAGTCAACATATAGTACATCATTAGTTTTTCGTGTAGTAGTCAGTGATTCATTAGTGGCACATAACACCCAGTGCTCATAGCAACACACATGCTTTGTTTAGCTGGAATCTGTCTGAAGGCATTTTTAAAGGAAAATAGGAAAGTAAGGTAGCAAGGTAAGCTTATGAGTGCCCCCAGGTAATGAATCTGGCAAGCAGGACATGATCTCCTCTCAACTCCTGGTCTTCCGTGTTTGGGCCGATCAATATAGTCTTGCCATTGTTGTTGTGTGATGTTCCTGGGAAGCGCTCCAACCCTGAAGTCACCTAGAGAAGGTCTTGAGTCCTGGCTCCAGCATGTGCATGTCATCTGTCCTTGGGTGAGCCTCTATTTCCTAAGTAAAATGGAGAAGACATAGGGTCATTAAGAAGTCAACAGAGATCATCTATTTTGAGAGCTGTCCACGGTACCAGATCAATAGCAAGTGTTCCATCAATGCTAATAATAAAAATTTTTAAAAGCCCACGCCAGCACTTTCATTGAACTATGCTATAACTAAAATTGCTGGAAGCAGGGATGGGAGGAAACGATCCTCTGTGTAGAGACCTACTTCTATGGTCCTCTTGCTCTAGGAATTCTGCTCAACCTTAACAAGGATCTCATCCACTCTGGGCAGCATCTTCTTAGCTGTAACATGGAGGGGAGGAGATAAGGCAGAGAGAGTTTAGAAATAAGGGGAGTCTCTGAGTCCCATGCAGCTCGGACTTGCTCCTGTTCTAAATAATTGAGAATTTTAAGTGTTTCTAAATAATAAAAATAAGAAGTTTCTCTAGTCAAGAAAACAGCCCCTGACCACACTGGACCCACACTGAAATGCAGGAAGAAAGAGAGGAGGGCCTAGGCATGGGATTGGGGGTGGTTTTGAAGCTTGGGAAGGAAGGAGGCCTCCTCTGCTTTGTTTTAATGGTCTTTACGGCCAGTTCTTCAGGCAGACATGAGGGAAGGATGACACGGCTGCAGAAGGAAAGAGGCAAGAAAAATGAAGCCAAGCAGGTGTTGAGAAAACCAGCTGAGAGGGCTGGTCGGGGACCACGCAAGAGCCCCTGGTGCAGCACTTGTCGCCAGCTGTGGCCCTTCGCTCTCCTGGCTGCCCCCGTCCCTGCGGCGTTCATTGCCCCTGCGGAAGACTGGCCTGGGCCAAATGGGAGTCCATATTTGACCTCGAATTTCAAAAGGTTAGGTCAGGGCACAAGTCAGAGGATACAGAAGCCAAATAGGGAACATCCTCCTATCTGGAGGGAAGAAAGAGAAAACATGGGTCCCTATGGGCCCTAATCTGGGGCCCTAAAGTTGGCATGACTCCAGGAGGCTCAGAGAGGTGAGGGCATACCAGCCCACAGATGGACAGAAAGAAAAAAGAAGAGCCACGGGGGACCCAGCATCAGAAGAAATGTCTGGGGTAGAGGCAGGGAGGAGGGGTTGGGCCTGGGACCGCCTCAAAGGATTCCCTGTGCCAAGCATGACACTGGAGACTCTGAGTGTGCCAGGCACCCCCAGGGCTGCAGGGAGGTGTGGAAGCGCTAGTTTCTTCCCACGAGCCCAGGTATCTGACACAGGGTTATCCCACACCATGCCGCAGATGTGGTGAACAGCCCATCGCTGGTGCAAGGGAGCACACAGCGACAGGTACATCCTGATGACTGTCGATGACGGTGCCACAATGGCACGTTGATGACACAGGGTCCGGTGGCATCCAGGTCTGGCCTCTGTCCACTCCACAGACATTTATTGCACAACCTCATGACCGACTGAGTACAGCCAGGCTGGAAACACTGGAACAGAGATGACCATGACTTCCCACCAGCGGCCATAGCCTGATGGAGACAGGCACTCCAAGACTGATAGGAACAGACTTCCAGGCAGAAGTAGCAAGCAGGAGCGGGAGGAAGACAGTGTGAACGAGAGAGAAGCGGGCCCCAAATCGGCAAGAGCCCCGGGGACAGTTGCGTGTGGAATGCCAGGCACCCAGGAGGGGGCAGGGAGCAGGGGTGCAGATGGAAGCGCACACTGGTCCAGGACTCATGGCCATTAAAAGCAGCAGCTTATAGGACAACCATGAATGCTCCCAAAGGTAGAGTTCTGCTTCCCAGTCAAGAACATAACCCAGGTGGGGGGAGGAGGCACAGAAGAGTCTGGAGGAGAAGCGAGCTTGGCTGAGGTTTGCCTCCCTCTGGAGGAAGTCACCTCCCAGGATTCCCCAAGGCAAAGATTGCAACCGAACTGAGCCATTAACACATGTGGCCCCCCTCCAGAGCTCCCTCCAGATCTCGAGTCTGTGGCCCTAAATTAAAGGTGGTGGTTTTGTTTTAACACCTGTTTAACCTGTCTCCACTCAAAATGAACAATATTCTGAAAGGAAATGAGCAGAACCAAGCCAGAGGGGGAGAGAGATCCCAGTGCCCGAAGCCAACTGTTCATGCATCCAGCTCTGTTCCCTTTGACATGAAAGGGCCGTGTGAGAGGCTGGAGCTGAGACACGATGCCCTGGCCACTCGGCGCGGGGAGGGAGGAGGGAAGGGGAAAAGCACAAGCCTCCCGTGACTCCCCACACCTGGGAACAGCCAACAGGTGAAGCCCAGATGAGCTCATGTGGGTCCAGCCACAAGGTCATGTGGACCCATCAATGCCAAGGGAAGGAAGCAGGTGTTTTCTAGAAGCATCATTAGGAGAAATGGAAAGAGACCAGAACCATAGGGCAGGGTTCTGGGGATGCCCCCAGGAGGCAGGTCAGCCCAGACTCTGCCGTTTCCAGGGGCACCCATGACTGCGTTAGCCAATTCTCTTTTTACTCGGCGTGCCCAACGTGATATTTAAACAGAAATGTCGCCCCCCGTGGCATTTATGTCCCCAGACCCTTCAGAATCATGTCTGTTGTCAGATTGGTTCATTTGTGATCTTTTTCCAGTGCCCAACTGAAAAATATGAAACAGAAAAAGGGCAAATGTGGACATCAGGAACTCAGGATTAAATCAGACTGGGGCTTTTAGTGAAATGTGAGCACTGTCGTGGTGAGAAATTAAAATAGCTCCTTCCATTTAAATTCTTTAAAAAAAAAAAAAAGGCTCTTTCCTCTTCAAAGCACTTGCACTGTCTTTCCTTCAGCCTTTTGCTTGAGATGGTTCCCCATTGTGGCATGTCAGGTCAGCACCACGGAACTCCAGAAAGACCCCAGCCAAGCCCCTGGCTTTGAACTGAGAACTGAGGACCGTCTGCCCTCAGTCAGAGGCCGGCTGGAGACGTGGACTTGGCTTCATCCTGGTTTTGAATCGTTGCTTTTCTTTCAAGTTAGGAAAAGAGAGGACACATGGCAACGGAGTGTTTGCCTTAAATCACCCTTTAGTTGGGGGTCAAGTGACTATATCACAGTTTGGGTTATCAGAATTGAATTCTTGGCAAATGTGCACTAAGAACTGAGGTTTTTAAGTGGATAAAAGTGTGCTGTAAAAAGAAATTCATATTTGTAGACATCAGCACATTTCGGTGAGTGTTGCAGCTAAATTTGAAAGAATGTGCACTTTTGAGATTTCGCATGTAGATGCAAATTTGCGTTAAGGATTGTACATTGAGCTGTTATTCGAAATCTTTCACACAGGCCTTCTCCACCAAGAGTTTCAATGACAGGGGGAAAAAAAAAAAAAGACAAACTCACACCCTACTTGCACGGAAATCCCCAGCCCCTTGCCAACGAGTTTTTCTTGCTCACACATCAACTTCATTTCTTAAGCAGGATACAATTTTCTAGGATACAATCATATCTTCTACCATCTCTGCTTTGTTCTCCCTGGGGAGATGGCTGTAATTGACTTACCTTAAAGAAAAAATAAGTTTTGTATCCCATCTTCAGAGGAGCAAGCCGTCTGAGATCTATTTACCTTTGAAGTGCCCTACTATTCATAAAGCTTTGCTCTTTGCCGTGGAAGGAGGTGTGGTTTGGAAGATCGGAGAGGACGCAGTGTCTTGTTGCTGCTACCTTAACTCTCTTAACTTGACCATGATCCTATCAATTAAAGGTATCAAGGAGCAGGCTTTTCAAAAGGCTTGCCGGCAAATCTAAACCTTTGACAGTGTACAGTTTGGTGTCTTGGACAAGGCATTAATTCTTGGTGGTGTTTTAAAACCTGGTTTTAATAAATGGCCAAATAGAGAAGAAATGAAAATGCATGTTGCAGTAGACTGTCCATTCTTTGGCATGAGGCATAGAGTACAGACAGTACCTATAGCGAAACAATGTATCATCCATCCACAACTACCTAGAAACTAAGTATGCATTGGACAACTCATATAGATCTTTGTTTTTCAGATGTAGAAGGAATGAATGAATCACAGACCATAGACTCAGGTGTGGAATGGGCATCAAATCCCTTTATTTTCTTCTGAACAGCTTGGTTTTCATGGTGACTATTTTATGCCATGATGTAGTCAAGAAATTCAACCTTAGTGATTCTCAGAGCTCCCCCATCCCCATCTCAGAGGGTCTCTTCCTAGCACCCAGGTGCTGGGAGGACACCCCCATCCCCCAACCTTCCCCCAACTCCCCAGCATGTACTAGCTGTGAGTTACAAGACTATACAGGTTGCCATGGAGACACACACTATCCCAGTCTACTGGTCCCTTCATGTCTGGGGCTGCTGCCCCTGCTCCACATGTGGAGGCTGGGAGACCATGGCGAGGCTGGGAAGTACCTCATTTGCCCCTTGGCAGGCCCACCACTCCTCTGGGACTGGACCTTGCTGGGAAGCAGTGTGCTAGTTCCCCAGAATGTCAGGATGCTCTTCTGCTCTTGGTCCAAGGAAATAGATTGTTATTCAAAGACTAGCCCTCCCTCTGTCTTCATGCTTCTCTTTGAGGTACACCCTCTCTCCCCCAGACTATCCACCTCTGTGATTTTAAGCTTTGGCAAACCAAAGGCAAAAAGAGGAATGTCCAGCAGGCAACTCCCAACCCCTCACCTCGCCCGGAGCCTTCCAGCTCAGAGCTTGTGACCTATTTCAGAAATAGAAAGAAGAAAATAGAGAAGCAGTAGCCAAGTACATATACAGATTTCCTCCACTCTCTGACAAGAAAGCATTCCTATGAAAACTTCCATAAGTCAAAATGGCAGAAAGTGACGAAGCAATTACCAATAATTTACATGGAAAAAATTCGGAGTGTTTCCAGGCTCAAAAAAATCACCTCTCTTAGATTTTTCTGGTGCCTTAGGACCCATCTTGCTAATGGATGCGTAGAATAAATGGAGATGAAACACAGATGCTCACAGATACATCTCAAAGCTATGCCAGCTTGATGCTGATGTGCTGAATGTAGGTCCCAGGGAAGGAGCCTGGTGGGGCTGCTCTCCCTGCTCCTCGGGGTGTGTACTGCCTGTCAAAGGGCTCCCTGCCAAACAAATACTGAACATCGGTTTTGCTTTTCTCCTCTCTTTCATGCAAGCAAAAATCCTCTTCGGTTGTCTTTTGGTTAGCAAAAACAGATACACATGTAGGTCTTTCGTAAAAGCGAAGTAGTGTCAGTTGAACTTTCGTAAAGCAGGGGATACTGGATACATGTGCATATAGATATGTACATGCATAAGTACCTATACACATAAGTAGAGACAGACACGGAGAAGGAGAGGAGAAGGAGACAGGCGTGCACATATCCCTATTTCAGCCGCACAGATGTTACAAGGTTACAGCTGCTGCAAGGATGCTGTTCCTCTGCTATAACCAACAGCCTTCAGGTGCATTCTGGCACCTTCTTAGCTTGATCTCACAGCTCCCTATTTCATTGCATGTCCCATCTGCCTTCTCAAACCCTTACTTTCTCTTCAGTGCCCCGACCTCCGTGACAACAGGGAGAAGCACAGACTGGAAGGTCTCGGGGCACACAAATGTCATGGCCATGAGCATCAGGTCTGGTCCTGAGGCTATGCGGAATGCACTGGTCACACACGTCAGACAAACTGGACAGCGAAGGGGAAGCAGTGTCTTCTTTTACGAGTGTATATCCTAGTGGCTGATTAGATGTTATGTCTGCAATCAGTCTTTGCATCCGAGAAGCATGGAGGCAGGATGAGAGGCACAGGCTCTGAGCCAGGAACCAGCCTTCTAGCTTCTTCATGGAGGAGCCTATGCCCTATGCCATCCCTAGATTTGCTCATCTTTAGAAGGAAAGGCTTGGAGCAGTTGATGACCAAGTCCTCCTTGCTTTGATGGTCTTTGGTGCTGGTTAATTCAAACAGATGATATTGCTCCCTGACTTTTTATGGTGATTAGGGCACCTGTTCATTAGATAACCGCAAACCTGGCCGAGCTTCCCCCCAGGCCTGTCAGCCAGCTGCAGCCGTACCTTCGCTGTTCGACTCTATAAAATCCAGCCAACTTTATACATATTAAACTTTAATAGCAGCCCACAAGTGAAAAGGCAAAAGAAATGGGAGCCATACCTAAGGGGTATTTTATTCATGTTGATTCTCATATGTATGATAAATAGTTCCTGTGCCTGACTTGTGATGAGAACAGGTTCTTAAAAACTCCAGCAAAGGGAGCCCATAAGGAAAACAGAAATCTTCTACCATAAAGAAAGTACTAAAATATTCATATATTTCTTGGGAGACCCAGCAGGGTATGGAGAGAGTCAACTATTTCCAACTCGGCCAGACAATTTTACCTCCAGTGCTCTCCTACGAACCCCATGCTGGCTGGATACTGAATAATGTCACATAGTCTTTGAATAGCAGGTCAGCCAGGAGGGACACCCAGAACCACCCTGGGGTCCGGGCAGGTGATATGTGGATGTGCTGGGTTGTCCTACATGTGTGAGTACTGACATGTGTTTAATATGTGTAGAAATCTAGAAATGCATGTACAGGAGGGTGTAATTGCCAACTCTGAAAGCTGTGTGCTAATATAGTGCTTGAAAGCAAGTTTCGTTTTGATCACATAGAACAGAGATTGGCAAGTAGAGGGTAAAGTTGGTAAATATTTTCGGCTTATAGACCATCAGCTCTCTGTGGCAACTATTCAACTCTCGCAGGACAAAAGCAACCATGGACAACCTATGAACAAATGAGCATGCTTGTCTTCCAAGAAAATTTGATTTATGGGCCCTGAAAGCAGAATTTCGTATCATTTTCAGGTGTCACAGAATATTAGGCTTCTTTTGATTTTTATTCAACCACCTAAAAATGCAAACAGTGTTCTTACTAAAAAATGCAAACACTATTCTTAGTTTGCAGGTTATATACAAAGAGCTGACAGGCTGGGTTTGGCCAAGGGCCGTAGATTGCCCCTGTATAATTTAGCCATTTCCCCTAGGGAACAAAAATGACTGGCTGGGTTATCAGATCAATCCACAAAGGCCGATTCAATCCATGAAGAACCCAAAGTATGGCTTATGTAGTAACTAACATTATTGAATGTGTATGTTCGGCATTGTGCTAAGTTCTTTTGTATTCATCGCTTCCCTTAATACTCAGCACAGTCTTATAGGGAACCAAGTTGAGAGAGTTTAAATGATTTGCCCATCTTAGCTAAGAAGTGGCAGAGCTGGGATTTGAACCAAGGTCTTAGGATCTCAGATCTGTGACATTCACAGCAAAGCTACGCACCTGATTAGAAAGCAGGGCGATGGTGCCTTGGTGGCTCGTGAGCCCTCAGCACATGTCAGCTGTCATCACTGTCCTCATCACTACTAATTATACTCCTTCAACACTACTAAATTGCCACTTTTAAATTCTAAATGCCTTTTTTTTTTTTTTCAATTGGAGTTCAAACATGCAATGCCCCAAAGGTTTTTCCTTCCCTGGCTTTCAGTACCCCAGCAGTGTCATTTTGTAAGAAAGGATGGAAATTCTTCTGAGTGGGCAGGATTGGCTCTTTGTGGATCCACTCTTTTGCTTCTGCCGAAGACCAGACATGCCAGTCATTTCCAAGTTGCTCCAGATGAGGAACAAGGAGTAAAAGAGAGCTCTCTTTGCAGCAGTCTGGGGAAGCCATGTCTGGAACCCCTGGGAGTCCGTTCCTACCACATGTGCTGTTGGCAGATCACCTAGCAAGGAATCAAGGCCTTATGTATAGACATGTGTTATAGCCATGCTCCAAGTCCACTGAATTTGAACAATGAAACATTCCATCATCACCATCATCAGTAATATTTTAGTGTCTGTGCAAGCTACAAACTTTGCTGAGAACAAAGAACCCTCATGGTCAGCTGCAGATAAAAATTAACGAACTGAAATAGACAAAGATGTGAGTGAATATTTTTTTTTCCCTCTTTCTGTTTTTATGTCTCTGCTCTTGGCTTCAGTCTTCTTCCAGTTTCCCAGTGGGCCTTCCTTTTAAAGGTATCCCTCGTTCCCTCTGTCATTCTGGGAACCAAAAGCCTCATTCTGCTGGGGTCATTTTCAGACACCAGGAAACCATGTCATGGTGAAGTAAGGGAGAGTTTATTCCCCTGAAGGCATTCTTCTCCCCCTCAGTCCAACCGTATCTTGAAAGAGATCACCTGCCAACCAGAAATGATTTACTCTTGGTGTAATTTGTGGCGAGTGGCCAACTTCCAGGGAAGATGTTGTGGGGCTGAGTTCTTGCTAACATATTTCTGAGAACTTCATCTAATTCACCTATAACTAAGTCTAATCCTCCTCCTCTATGTAGTTAAACTCTAATCCTTGTGGGCCAGGACCCGTAACTGCGTAAGTAATCATCCCCAAATTCAATGCATTAAAACAGCTTATTCTTATGTCTCATAATTCTCTGGGTTGACCGAGCTCAGTGGGCTGGTCCTTACTTGGGGTTCTTCCATGAAGTTGCAGTAGAATGGCAGCTGGGGCTGGAGTCATCTGAAACCTTCTTCCCTCTCTTGTCTGGTGCCTGAGCTGGGATGGCAGCCACTGTGGTGTCTGGACCTGGGTCTCTGTCTCTCTCCCTAAAGTCTCTCCATTTGGTTAGCTTGGGCTTCCTCACAGCATGGCGACTCTAGGATAGTCAGACTTCTTACAACACAGCTTAGGGCTCCAAGAACAAATGGGGCCGTCCCAGGCCATTTGGCGTGGGCCTGGGAACTGGTTCAGCACCATTTCCACCATATTCTACTATTCTAGGAACTGGGCCCCACCCCCAGATTCAAGAGGGAGGGGCATAGACCCCACCTCTTGACAGAAGGAATGTCAAAGACATTATATGAGAACACAGAGTCACCTTATCCAACCCCTTTAGAAATGCGATATAATCTGTTTTGGTAGCTGGCAGAGGCCAACCCATTCCTGAAACATCTATGGTAAATGGGGACCCATTGCTTTTTGGAGTAGCCCATTCCAATTTGGGGCATCTCAGACTCTTAGGAAATTCTTTTTCACAGTCAGGGAAGATCTGCCTCATTCTAACGTCTGTCCATATATTTTAGTTCTAGTCTTTGGAGCTACAAAGAGCACTCCTCCCACCTTTCCACATGGTACTGCATACATGTGAAGATGGCTCTCCTCGCTGTGCTGAGGCTCCTTTTCTCTAAGCTCCTCATCCTCAGGTTCTCATGATTCATGTCTCAGGGGACATTACCATTTTTCCCCCAGAGTCACTCATGTCCTCTGAATGAGCTCCATCTTTTCCCATGACCCTCTCATAGTTTAGTGCCAAGTACAAAACGGGAAACTGATCGGCCAGAGGAAGGCAGACCTCTTCCCCCTCCCCATCCAAGGTACCACTTGTCTGTTGATACACTGGTAACAAATATTTTTAGAAACATATTAAACTGCTTTTCTGTCCTGTGCTTCCTCAAACATTACCATTCAGTAGAAGCATCCAGCACCCCTGGGGGAGATTAGGACTGTTAGAACAGGAATGCATGGAGAAAAAAGAAAGAGGCACTGTTCAGCTTTTGACTTCCGGTTTTGGATTTCTTAGTTCACAGATGTATTAGGAGAAACACAATGCTTCCTTCCTATGTGTCTCCTTTACTACTCACACAGAACACTTCATGTCACCTAATGTGGGTGGGGGGAGACTGGGGGTTCCCACTCTAAACAATTCTATGACCCCAGCTGGGTGTCCTACAATTTAACCCAAATCTGAGCCTATCTACCTAGAGATTTCACAGGTTAAGGACTCGGTCCCACAAGACTGCCCCCTGCCACTTTAGGTGCCAATCACAAATTAGTAGGTCCCCAGGTTACCTATAACTTCTGTCCAACTTGGCTACAGATCAGAGGTTCCCGTGATGTCCTTCCCTCTGGATTCAATTGTTTGCTAGAATAGCTCACCGAACTCAGGGAAACACTTAACTTACGTTTACCAGTTTATTAAAGGATATGATAAAGATAAAGAAAATTGCTAGATGAAGAGGTAAATGGGGTAAGGCCTGGGGGAGGTCCCTGTAGAGTTCGGGTGCATCGTGCTCCCCGTGTGGGTGTGTCCACCAGTCTGGAAGCTCTCCAGACCTCAAACTATTGGGACTTCATGAAGGCTTCATCATGTAGGCATCATCTGTCATTAAGTCCGTTTTCAGCTCTTCTCCCCTCTTTAGAGAAGTACAGGGGATGGGGTTATTCTGATGACCAGTGCCCAACTAGGAGCCCACCCAGAGTCTGTCGAATAGAACAAAAGAGGTTCTTGGGACTCCTAACTCTTAGGAATCTACAAGAGTTTTAGGAGCTCTGTGGAAGGCATGGAGGATAAAGACCAAATACGTATTTCCTTTTTTTTTTTTTTTTAAGATTTTATTTATTTATTTATTTGAGAGAAAGAGAGCACACACCAGCAAGGGGAGGGTCAGAGAAGCAGAGTCTCCCACTGAGCAGGGAGCCTGACGTGGGACTCGATCCCATGACTCTGGGATCATGACCTGAGCTGAAGGCAGACGCTTAACCGACTGAGCCACCCAGGTGCTTCAAATATATATTTCTCACTATATATCACAACATCACAACATTATTTCAAGATAATGGTATCAAAACCTAGGCTTTGTGAGAGGGAGGCATGTCTTCTAAATTCCAAAAATCCAAGCACGTTGGATTTTGAGTATGAGGCATATTCAGTGCCAGTGTAGGGAGGACAGCAGAGGTGAGGGAGGAGGGGATGTCTGTAGACAGGCTGAGGAAGCCTGCCTGTGGCGGAGAAGGACAGGGAAAGGAGAAGCTGCACACACACACCCTGGTGTTGGAAACAACTGGATGAAAGTGGAGGCACCCCAGGCTCACTGCTCATCCTTGCTGCTCAGGCTCAGACAGGGCCACCTCAGACCTGTTAGAGACACTCCATATCTGACCCAGAACTACTTGGGCAAAAAGTTAAAAATGATGGAAGAAGGTATCCAGGTGAGTGGACCAGGGACTGCCCTACAGAGTCCTATGCTCTTGTCACCAAAACACCCAGGCATCCAGGAGAACTCATGGTATCAGAGTAGAGCCTACAGAAGGTGAGACCTCATGGACAAACCCCAGGACAGTGACTACAGACCTCAGTAGGTGACAGCACCTCACCCAAAAAACCCATATGATGCCAACTGACTCTGCAGTTCGCAATACTGGAATCCCAGGGGCCGGGTGAAACCAACAATCCTAAATGGAAATGATCAAAGACATGGAAGACAGCAGGCAGACTATCTTCCCTAATGCCGGGAAGACAGGTGGGCTCCCCTCTGCCCACACATATCCCAGGAACAGAAGGCAGAGCAGAGGGACAATGAAACATGGACGACTTACCCAAAGCAGACTGAGTTAACCCCAAAGGAAGAGAAGGACCTGCTCTCATAGAGACAGAGCTGCCTCCAGCCCATACAATGCAAGTTTCTCCTTCAAGGCCATGATGGAAGACTGTCCTCCTGAGAAAGATACAGACATTTAAAGAAAGCTCCCTTTTTTGGCACATCTGAGTGTAAATTTTCCACCCCTGCAAAACCCAAGACCCATTTTTGGCAGCCAACTGTCCAACACGTCATTTATGGAAACTCCCTATGAGCTGATCCAAATGAATCTATCTTGAGCGGAGCTTCTCCCAGGCCATCAAAGATAGAAACGGTTGTAGAATTTTCCCTCCCAGATATTGGAGATCCCATGAGATCACCCAATGAAACCAATGTATGTGGGTCCTCACCTAAATGCAAGCTGTCACCCTGTTCTCAGACCCCGCTATTATCCCTCTGACCAAATGTTAGCACCAGAGGTGCTAGGCTACAGAAGTTCAGGCATGAGCTGGGATCAGATCACACTTGTGGGGCCAGTGTTTTCATTCAAGAGATTTTCCAAGGCCCCTCTGGGTAGAGGGGGGGGCAAGAGAAGGTGGGAGGAAAATGAGGGGGCCTGGGAGAAGGTACAGTGGAAGGCTGTGGTTTACAGACAGGGTTTGTACCCAATTAGTAACTGTAAAACTTTGGTTAATTTACTTTATGTACCCAAGCCTCCTGGTTTTCCTTATCCTTATTTTATCACCATCATTACCATTTAGATGACCTGATGTATTCAATTGAACAACCAGAAAAGCTTTAATAATGAAAAGATTTCAAAGGGGTTGCAAATTTTTATCACATACATCTTCCTAAAGCATCTTAGGCAGCAATACCCAAACTGTGTTCCCTGGATCCCTAAGGGTCCCTGGAACCTCCAATCTCCCACCTTCCATCGTGATTTCAACCAGAGCAGTAACCTGACTTCTACTGGTTTCATATGCCCTCCCTCCCTAGACGAGACTCACCGACTTAAAATTAAAATTAAAAAAAAATTAAAAAAAAAAAAAAAGAGAGAGAGAGAGTTGGAAATTTACTGACTTCAGAAAAGTGGCCTGAGGAAGGATGGTGCGGAGCTATGGACATGGCAGCCTCTCATCTCTCTTAGAACAGCTTGCCACCTTTGTTCCTACTTTCTATCCTGCCTCCTCCCTGACTCACTGCTCAGCTGCCAGAAACTGTGTCCCACCCCAAGCTACCCCTCCAACACCCTGGGCCCAGGGTCCTCAACCCAGCTCACCAAAACCACAGACTGATCCTCACTCCTGGGGGCCTGAGCTCTGGCATGACTCCGACAGGCATTGGAGAGAAGATTAAATTCCCAGTCCAGGGACATTCTGGAGCCTCGTGCCTTATTTCCAAAGGGCAATGACTGTCATTATGCTTAAATGAACTGCTTTCCTGGTGGAAAACATGTATTTTTTAAAAGCTTAATTCTTCTCCTTTCTCCAAAATGAGAATCAAGTTATAACGGTGGCCTGGCACCTCGAGAGCATTTCCCTTTTTATACTTCATAGAATCCTTAATAATACAAAAATTGCCCAGAGCATTTCACACTGAGTTATGAAGTCATTAACATTTTTGGGATAAACACAATACCCCAGGACAAGTTATTAGCCATATAGTAGTGGGGAAAAAATTAGATAGGTTGAAAATCTCATGTCTAGCAACTGCGGGCAGAAAATTTCACCGCCTCCTAGTTAAAGGTGGTGGCGGCAGCTCTCCACGTCACCCGTGCTGACTGGGTGGCCTTTTCTCAGCCAACCAACTCAGCATATTGGATATTGGTAAAATCTGAAAGAATCAGCATCTTGATGTCCCAAGGCCGGCAATCTTTCCAAACTCACAGCTCTGAATCCTGCCTCAAGGCTCCTGGTATTTATGATCATGTTGGCAATAGAATGGCTATTTCCTCCCCACACCACCGTCTACTCAGACCTCTGGCAAATTTTATCTCGCTGTGCTGTTTGCTTTCAAATTAGCAGGGGGAGCCTCTCACACATGCTGGTCTCTTCCTACCCCACGTCCCCTCTTTCCACCAGTTCTTCACAGTTACCCTAAGTGTCACTGGCCTCATGGAGCTGTCTCAAAGACCAAAACTCCCATGTCCTCTCTTTTTAATCAACACCTCTGGTATATTTTGCCAAGAATTTTCTTTGGGGGACTTCAGCATACTGTTCCTTGATTATTCTGCAATTCTGCTCACACACAAGAATTATGGTAATGAAAGAAACCCAGAGGGATTGGTCGTTCAGACTTGCAATGCAGCATCCTTGCCTCTGGCTGAATCCTTCGCCAACCGAGATAAACATTCACAACGTTTAGAGATGGTCTCAAGTATTCTGTTTCTTTATGGGTTTCCCTCACCTGGAGTGGAGGTGTCGTTCTCTGGATCCTTCCTGTTACTGCTCCGTGGAGCCCTTGCCAGGACGAGGAAAGAGGGGTACTGTGTCCTGAGCAAGAAGCAAGAATAACACCACCAAGAATTTAATAATAATAATAGTAATAATAGAATAACACCACTGCCCTATCCTGTGTCTACTACGGATATCACTAATTCACATGGTACCCTTTACCTCTGAGTCTAGACTCAGCTTCAGAAGACTTTCCACAGAGTATTTCCAGTTGCTGTTGATACATGATTAAAAACACATCTACTGGGACACCTGGGTGGCTCAGTTGGTTAAGCAGCTGCCTTCAGCTCAGGTCATGATCCCAGCATCCTGGGATCGAGTCCCACATCGGGCTCCTTGCTCTGCGGGGAGTCTGCTTCTCCCTCTGACTCTGCCTTCCACTCTGTCTGCCTGTGCTCGCTCTCGCTCTCCCTCTGAAAAATAAATAAATAAAATCTTTAAAAAAAAAAAACACATCTACTGTTGTATATATGCTTATATACAATATACTTATATACATATATACTATATAAGCATATATACTACATATATACATGGTATATATGTATATAAGTATATATATATACATACTATACGTATACTATCCCCAGGGCAGTCCTTGGGAAGCAACCCACCTCCAAGTGTGTGTGACTCTTGAAAAGTCAATTAAAACTAGAGCACTGTCTAAAGACTCAGGTTTCTACCTCTAGCCACTTACAACACCCCCTAGATCCCATACTCTCTTTCCTAGGATGAGTGCGCCAGTCATAAGGGCTCTCTAGCACGTGGGCTCTTCCGCAGGTGCCTTCACAATTCAAGATCCCTGATTCTCTGAGTACTTTCACCACTACATCTCATGGAAGGACCGTGTCCCACATTCCCCTTTGAGCCAGCACTGAATTCATCTTCTTCATCCCCTCTAGCGCCCACCCCCATTTCACACCAGTCACACTCGGCATCCATCATCCCGTCGTGACTCTACTCCTCAGACTGGATCCTGAGTCTGGGATCCCCTCTCCTGATGTTAGCCCCTTCTCTTTCCTACGTTGAACAGAAGAGTCTCTGTCTTCCCCAGGACCTCACATGGTTTGACTGGTCACCTAGTCTGTCACTCCTATTCAGAGTCTATGAATTTGGGAGCCTGCCTGAACTACAGAGCCATCCTCTTAGGTATTTTATTTACCAGCATCTCAGGCTCTGTCCCACCAGCCCCTTGCCCATTTACTGTGACCGTCCCCAAGGCTGATTCACCCCTGCGGCCCCATCTTGTCTCTGTAGAATTGACGACTTTACCAATGGGCTGGTATCCTGTGTTGATTTCATGCATGGGGACACCAGGGCATCAAAGTCATCATGAAAGAAGGATCCCAGGCTGTGGCTTACGTGCTATGAGGATCCTGCTGGTGCTCTTCTCTGTCCACATTTCTGAGACACTTCAGCCCAAATGTTCCCACTCCCAGATTTGCGTATTACGATGCCCAGAGTGATCATCTTTGTCTCACAGAACTCAACCATCAGCTGAAAACCAGTGTAACCTGCTTTCCCCTAGGGGGACCAAACCAGGAACCCAATTCTCTAAGGCAAATTGAAGGAAACCGAATGGCCTATCAATATTTGTCAAAAGGAAAAACCAAAAGCTCTGTGGGCCAGTCAAAGCAATCTCTTCATTACTGGAACTGGAAATAGCAAATTACTAGGGCAGGCTAGAGGAGTTGGCTGGGCAGGGCCTCTCCAGTTGGCTCGGGCGCCACAGTCCTCAACTCCATCTCCACATGGGCCACAGATAATTTGTTATTAACAATAACCAAAGGTCCAAATATGGAGTAATGATATTTTTCTCTCTCTGTTTTAAACCATTTGGAGTTGATTTGCAGTTATCCACATATAATGCCCTCTGCTCTTTCTCATTTACCCACACCTTAGTGATCTGGAAAGAACAGGTACACCCATGCCCGCATCACCATGTCCCACCTGTGCAGGAAGATTGCTCACGTGAATATCCTTCATCACATGTGTCTGGAGACAGAGGCTCTGGCCTACTGGTTTGGTTGTTTTAGAGGTTGCGTTGATCTACCCTTTGGAGACAAAAGCTACCAGATGTGTATGTCTTAGAGCCAGGCTCCGCTGGAGACATGGATGATCACTCTCGACACTGTGACAGGCAGGCTGGGGTGTTTGAAGGTCCAGATGGAATGGAGAAGAATACCAAATGTCTCCATAAGCAAGTTGGTTTCCCTCTACCTCTTTGGTGTTCTGTCCCTCCTACCCAACAGCATCGCTTGGGTACAATAGGGACTCCTCCTAACTGTCTCATTGTGTATTAGACAAATTATTCTGTGTATGTGCCGTCCTTCAGTTATTTTTCTGAAAATGGATGTGACCAAAGGCCATAAAACATAGCATGAGAGAAGGTATGGGACAGAGGAAAGAAATGTTAGGTGGAGGGGCCTTGACTGCAGCCCCCTGGGTTATAAGAATGTGAAAAAAAAAGTTCTCATTTCACAAAAATATTTATCAGCAAATTGATCACTTATACAAATATCCCCCTTTCTTACGAAATATTAGGATGATAGTCCAAATATTTATCATCTAGGATGGGACAGACATGCATCCCTGACCCATTCAGAATGGATTCCTATTAACCTGGGACAGGGTCCTGGGTGCCCTCTGCTAGCCAAGAATTTACCCTTCAGTTACCACACTGGGGAGATGCACGGGGCCAGGGTGGTAGTGATAGGGAGGGACTGTTTACTAAAACTTACAGAAATACTTTACTATTAGAATAAGCAAAGGACTATTCCAGTGCATATGTCCCACTACCCATCCCTAAAAATGAAACAACTTTTTTTTTTTTTTTTTACTGTCAGTCCCTTGCTAAATGGAATTGCAAATATCGCAACTGAGATACAATTTCACGAAGTCACTAAAAGTGATGTAGGAGAATTGCATGCATTGTGCTGCAGGCCAGTTGCTGAGCAATGAAGATATAGCAGAATTAAACCAGTCGTAATTGAAGAAGATGTTTAGAAAGATGCTTCAAACGAGAATGATTGCTAACTGCCACGAGTGGTCTTGGACTAGATCCTGGAACAATATAAGGACGTTTGTGGGTAAACTGGTGTGATCTGGATAAAGCTTATTGTTTAGCTCATAGTCATGTACCAATAGGAAATTTTTCGTTCTACAAATGTGCCATAGTTATTTAAGGTGTTAACTTTGGGGGAAGCTGGGAGAAGGGCCAATGGGAACTCTCAGTATCGTCTTTGCAACTTTTCTGTAAATACAAAGTGACTCCAGAATCAAGAGAATGATCTATCAGTAAGTTAAGAGAGGCTCTTGGGGGTAGTTAATAAGGCTCCCAGATATTTTTTGTGAAATTCAACTTTACTGGCATGAATGTCCCAGGTGAATTGAAGGAGGACTGTTCCAATGGCTGGGAAAAAAAATATACCGGAATTTCCCCCTAAATCCTTACTGAAGTCATTTGCTGTTAGTTCTAAGAATTAGCACCCAGTGGCAATTACAACCTAAATTATGTTACATTTAACATAACATTAATTTTCATTTTGTTCTGTTGTTCAAGATGAAGTCCCAATCCCAATCAAACAACCTCCCATTGCTGCTTATTTGGGGGAAAAAAAAATCGCACTTACCCCTGTATCAAGTGAACGCATTTGAAGTCACCGTTCTGTGGTTCCAAAGATTTGTAGAAAAATGGACTCCCCCTCCCACCTCTGGAGTGTTAACCCCCTCCCCACTCAGCATTCTAGGTAGGAGTCTCTCGTGCTGGGGGGAGGGGGGATGGGAGAATTCCAGAGAAGACTGAATCGATGTATGTAATGAAGGGATTGGCAGACCCTGGAAGTTTTGCTGAATGAAGTATGATGTCACTTCCCCACATTGTTCCCAAAAGACCTTCAGTAAAATCGGTGTTTCGCTTTGGTGCTTTGGAGTAGGAATCTGTTTTGCTTTGGGTTTTTATGAGACATGTGGTGAGACTGGACTCAGAGGCAACAGCCAGATGGTCCAGTCACATATTGGGCACCCCATGAATCACCTTGTTTGGGGGAGGAGAAATGGAGGCTCAGGAAGAAAGCCTTCAGGCTGGGTGATGGGACCATAGTGAACTGGCAAAATACGCCCCAGTCCAAATCCAAACAGTGTACCCGATGCAAGAAGCCCCTCTGATTTTTCAGAAGAGGCCAGAACTGGACTTTTAAGTCAGACTGCTCCAGGGTTCTTCTTCTTCTTTTTTTTTTAAACACAGGACAAGTTATCAAATAAGACTGTCAGCTGCATACTTCCATGGGCAGCCCCTGTGTAACCTCTAGACTGGGGGAATATTAAAAGTTGGGTTAAACCCACATAGTAGGTTCCTGCCACTCTGGAAAATAAATTTACTTTGTCCAAATATAAGTGATCTCTCCCTTTCCTCTCTGTATTAGCAAAATCTGGTATTTTGCTCATGTATTTACATTTGCTAATGTATTTATGATACAAAAATGCATGTATATTTCTATCTAAAAAGAGAGATTCCAGATCCTGTGGTTTTTGGTCTTCTCTCTCTACTCTGTAAAGCCCCATTAATAATTAGGTCAATAAGGAGAGGAGATTCAGGTACATATCAGATGCAAATTATTTGCAAGAAGTTGCACTATTTCTAAGAAGTAGGCAACAGGCCCAGGCACAAAGTATTTACCCACTTACTCAAGTGTCTAAGCCAATTATCTTTTTCAAAAAGATATTCAAATGTAGCTCTCCAAGACCCAGCGATTTCCAATAGTTCTTGACTTGTCTGTCAACAGATATCAAGTTAAACTTGACCATTTATCTTATGGTTCTGCTTCCCCCAAGGACGAATGAAATAGCTACGTTAATAGCCAGTTTCTCCGGATGGTAATGGCAAAGCCAAAGCAGACACCCAGTGTAATTTATGGGATAGAAGAACGAAAAAGGAACTGATTTCCACGACAGTGATTTGTGGAGAGCAGTAAGTTCTTTCTTGGGACATATAAATATATGCTTTCCCTATTTTCATTCAGAAAAACATTAAGGTCAAGGCAAGTTCAGATCCATAGAGAGAAGGTCAATCTCAAACTTGCATTTTCCAGAGGGGCTGTGTGGAAAAGCACCTGGGGCCAGGACCCTAATCCAGACTTTACTAATGATGAACCAGGTAACCTTGAGTAAATCACCCAACCCTCTGTGCTTCCTCTTACGCTGCTCAAGTGTTTGGAGAATATAAAGGAGGTGTGCTCCAGGGAGGGCCTGGAGCATTTCAGAAGACCTGGCATCCATCTGGGCGAAGGGAGTTAGCTGCTTTCTGAAGCTACTCCTCTTACACGTACTCCTGTCGGTTTCCTGCCCCTGAGTTATGGGTTCTAATCTCTCTTGATCCTCAATTTTTAACCCACAAGAAAAAAGACATTTGCTTGCCTTTCCTGAGGCTGGAAGGTTAGATAACAGTTCAGTGTCATCTGTAAAGGCAGACTTTTCTCTGCCACATTGAGACGTTGCATCTGATGGTCGGGAACATCCAATCGAAACTTCTGGTTATCAGCCTTGACAGCCCAAGAATGAGGCTTCGAGGCAGAGGCCCGCTGAGGCAGTCTCCAGCCTCTGTAATGCATCATAGGGCACTTCCTCCCAAATACAGGGATTGATGAACGAGCCTGGCCTGTGCAAATTTGTTCTGGAGAGCAGTAGCTCCGTGGTCTGCGTCTTCAGGGGTCCACTGGACTCAGAGACTCGTTTGGCTCCCCAAATCCCATGAATTCACTGACTCACAGACATGACATGCACTAAGTAATAGTATAATTAGGCAATAACTAGGTAATAACTGTAATATATTTATTATAGTTATATTTATATTATAGATATTGTATATTTATGTATAAATTTACACATATAATATAATGTATATTATATTATATTACACACATATATATATCCACTCTATGGATCCAAACTTACCTTGATCTATATATATGTTTTATATAAAAAATAATATATAGTGATATAATATATAAATACATAATAATATAATAACATAATACATAATAAATCACAAATATATAAGCATTTAATGTATAATATTTATATATAATATTTATAATATAAATACATATTTATTATATATTATGTAATATGTAATAACTATTAAATTTATTTATTTATTACATAATACATAAATATATTTATAGGACTTAAATATATTTATATTTTTGAAATTAAATATTCAGTATAAATATGTAATATATATTTAAAGTAAGCATTATAAATATATATGTATTTCCTATTTTAGAGACCCAGAAAAACACAAATGAAGCCACTTTTCTGGGCCTACTGTTCAATGTGGTATCTACTGCCCTCAGCAAGTGAGGGAGCAGCAGACTGGGGTCTCAGGGTCACCACACTGCCCAGGTCCAGTGGGTGCTGCTCAGACTGTCTGCAGCCGTGTGTGGCTCAGCTTGCAGATTACCTATGCACTCACCTGTAGGTCCGTAGCGTGATGGGGAGCACAGGGTCATAACCAGCTCAGTGACCTTGACGTTCCTGACCTTTCTAAGCTTATCCCATGTTTTTAATTGGGCTTTATGACCTTTAATGTACTTTTAAAATCCTTTATCACAGGGGCTCCTGGGTGGCTCAGTCGGTTAAGCCTCTGCCTCTTGGTTTCGGCTCAGGTCTCACAGTCGTGGGACTGACCCCTGTGTCTCTGCTTGAGAGTCTCCCTCTTCCTCGGCCCATTCCCTTTCTCATGTGCGCTCTCCTCTCTCTCAAATAAATCTTTAAACAAATTTATTTAAATCCAAAAAAATTCTTAATCAAATGACATTCTTTTTTTATTTCCCCTTTTTTTTTTTTAAGATTTATTTATTTATTTATTTGACAGAGAGATCACGAGCAGGCAGAGAGGCAGGAGAGAGAGAGGAGGAAGCAGGCTCCCCACTGAGCAGAGAGCCTGATGTGGGGCTCCATCCCAGGACCCTGAGATCATGACCTGAGCTGAAGTCAGAAGCTTTAACCCACTGAGCCACCCAGGTGCCCCTCAATGACATTCTTGATGAAAATTCCTTATCGCAAACAGTGTGATCTGAGTGCGCACAAGTTAGTGGTAACGGACATCGGAGGGGCAGTTAAGTAGTATTTGAGAAGACGTCATCATGAACGCAGACTCCAGAGGTGGTCGCATCAGGCCTTCAGTCTACACCAGGAGTTGTTCATCAACAAATGGTGCTAGAAATAATTATTTTTATTTTTTTTTAAAGATTTTTATTTATTTATTTGACACAGAGAGAGAGAGAGATCACAAGTAGGCAGAGAAGCAGGCAGAGAGAGCGGGGGAAGCAGGCTCCCTGCTGAACGGAAAGCCCGATGCAGGGCTTGATCCCAGGACCCTGAGATCATGACCTGGACAGAAGGCAGAGGTTTAATCCACTGAGCCACCCAGGTGCCCCTAGAAATAATTATTTTTAGTTGGTGCAATGAAGGCATGTCCTTGGCTAGGAAGAGGGAAAGGGCCTGCCACTCTGGCATTAATAAGATGCAAGAATTTGTCCTGATCAGTAATTGATCAGTAACTGATTAGGTTCTGCGGAGCTGCCCCAGCACCAAGCTTCAGAGGTCCTCTGGCTCTGCACTCAGGGCTGGTCCTAGAGTAACCCAATCCTGCCAGAGAGGTGGAGGACCACAGTGTCTGCACCACCCTCCTTGCTACCCCAGCCCCTTGCATACAGTGGCTCACAGCTACTCTTAGAACATTACATCAGCTCATTAGAAGGTGGCCTCAGTCACATGGGTAGAGCCCCTTTATTGTTTCCTAGCACACCTCTTTCATTCTGTTACATAAATTGCTTCAGACTTGCTGCACTGGTTCAGTGGCAAACAAATCACAAGATTATGGGTCTTGCGCAATAGTCATTTCCATCTTAACGTGAGAGCCATCCGTTTCTGCGGCATCGGGTCATTGGAGACTGCTGTACTGTGAGAGTTTCATACATTAGAAATAAGAAAATGTAAAGTCATATATATTAGAGTTGGTTGTGTAAACAAATAAATTAAATAAGGAATCATATTATGACCAATTAAATGAAAGGACTACCCAGGCATTGTTAGTAGGATAATTAATTGTAGGCTTCCACCCATCTTTGTGCACTTTGTTGCCCTATTAAGATAATGAATTGATTCTCTATGATTGGGTCCAAAAACATGTTTAATCAGACTCTGCGAGGCAAAGGATCATTATTTTCATGACTTTGGGAAATGCATATTTTTTTCCCAACCAATTCTGAAACAGCCTTTTCAAAGGTTAGGAGAAGAGAGCTCTTATCCTTTTACATAATACCAATTGAAATCAGAAGTTTAAAGAAAATCTCATTATCAAGAGAGTAATTTGGGGAAACTAACACCGCAATCTTCCTTTGATTTGGAAAATGCTTTGAAAAGAGATTTTTGAGTAGAAGGTTTGGGGTTTTGTTTTGTTTTTTTTTTTTTTTGCTTGTAGATTTTCTTAGGGTTTCTCATATCCCAACAACTATGGTGTGGACAAACCACAAATTACCCCCTTTGAGGTTTGGGGGCTTTGGGTTTGTTTTTATGGTTTCTCGGTCCCCTCTTCAAGAAACAACTCACAAATATGAAAGGGGGGATAGAGTGAGTTCCCTTTCATCCCGTGACTAAGAATATGAGTGGGTAGGATCCAAATGCACAAAAAATCGTAAAGATACACAAGAGAGAAATTATAAGTCTTTTTTATGAAATTCAAAAATACCAGTATTTCCCTTCTTGCCTGGGAACATAAAAGAGTGTTCTAGGATTAATTAAAGGAGGCCCTATTTTAAACAACTTGTCTTTATGCAAGAGGTAGTATGGGCTAAAAATTCAACGAGCTTCAGGAAGAGTTTAGATAAATCCCTCTGAACCATATCCATGTCAAGGGATTGTGGAGGATCTAAGGATGCTCAGAGGACATCCCTTGTCCTCCGACGCCGGATCCCAGCCTCTCCAGACACCCACGCTGTTCAAGGGGTCTCCTGTTTGCCCAGCGAGTACCCCTCCTACAGTGTTTAGCATGTTCATGTACGTCTACCTCCCATACGCAGGGACTGTGCATTCATGAACATTGTGTCCATTAGCAAAGAACCTGATGCAGTAAATATTGGACCAAACCAATCATTGATGTCAGATTTTTCCCCTATGAAATGCCCTGAGATATTTCTTATGATCTTGTTATTTCTTTTGCAAGTTGCCCCTAGGAAGAAGCTCAGGCAGTTCTTCAGGGGCAAGACAGCTTTGCCTGGCCATTCCTGGACACGTTTCCACAGTGTCACTGACATACTGCCTTTCTTACGGGGGGAAGGCATGGGCACAGTAAGAAGGTGGGTGGTCAAAAGTTGGTTTTAAAGAATGTTCTTTTGGAGCGCCTGGGTGGCTCAGTGGGTTAAAGCCTCTGCCTTCGGCTCAGGTCATGATCCCAGGGTCCTGAGATTGAGTCCCGCGTCGGGCTTTCTGCTCAGCAAGGAGCCTGCTTCCCCCTCACTCTCTGCCTGCCTCTCTGCCTACTTGTGATCTCTATCAAATAAATAAATAAAATCTTTAAAGAATGTTCTTTCTTATTCCCCAAGTGCAACACTCCAGCTTCCCTAAACAGCCTGTAGAATGTTGTGGTTTTTCATTGTCTACTCTGAGGACAGATGGCCTGAGTTAGAATCCTAGCTCTACCATGCAATGACCTTGGGCAAATTACTTACTGGCTTGGTGGCCATGCTGCTGTATCAGTAAAGGAGGGTAATTATCATGTCCACTTGACAAGGCTGTAAGAATCCAGTGACATGATCCATATGCCATTGTGGTGTTATTACCTGACCCACAGCAGGAGTTTAATAAGTGTGTATCTGTCAGTATAGGCCAGGTTATGCTACAGAACAAAAGGGACAAGCTCTCAGTGGCTTAAGAGGAAAAAAAGTTGTATTGTTTGCTCATACTGCATGCCTGTCCAGGTAGCCAGGGCTCTCCACTCAACAAAGCCGCTCAGGAAACTAAGCTACAGAAGCATCCACTGGGATGTCCCATCAGAGGAAAGGAAAGGGAAGGTGGCAAGTCACTGGCTTTTGAATCTTCCACCGGGAATGGTATAGGATATTTCCACCGGTATTTCATTGGCCAAGGCAAGTCATAAGACAGCCCCACTTTGGTCCACGGAGGCGGGGGAAGTGCGAACCCGCCAGGTGCCTAAAACTTGGAAGACCCAGAGATATTTGGTTTACTTGGTAATTCAGCACCACAAGGGCCTGGCTGCTATTATTCTGATGGTGATTCGTACGCCATGAAGTGTCCTATGCTCTCAAGCAAAAATGTGAAATGTCAATGACTTAAAACAGGTTCTCACAACCAAACTGGACGATCGGCTCTCTGTTCTCACCCAGCACAGAAGGCAGCAAAGCACATTCTCTCTGCTTCCAATGTCTTCCAGTGTCTTCTTCCAATGACACTATAATTGTCAATAGCCAGTCATTTTCAGCAAACTCATCACCATGTTCCATTCTGGCAGTGTGACACATGGGGAGAAAAGCTTCCAGAGAGAAAATGGAAGCAAACTTCTTTTTTTTTTTCCCCTTTTCTTCCAAAGCTTACGAAATAATAAGATGTGCTTAAGAAAAAGAACCACGAGGTCCTCAGTCCTGTCAACTCATTTAATGGGTCGGCTCTTTTATTTATTTATTTTTATCCTTTATGGGGGTGAGAGGTGCTAGAAGCAGAGAGGAGCCCTCCCGCATTCTAAATGGTTTCCTGAATGTTTTCCAGTGATTTACGTAACGAATAACGAAAACACACAAGGAAGCTGGTAACTTCTCATTTGATCTTTCCTGCAGTGAGAACTAAAAGGAAAAGGCTGTCTGGGAGACTTCAGAGGCCACTAAACTGCTTTCTATTGATTTTATACTAAGATACTTTATCACTCTTGTTGCTTTAAAAAGAAATGCAATCTGTGTCAGGGTTTAAATAGACTTTCCTAGAAAAATCAGGCCCCACACTCCTACGTGAACAGATGTGAAGGGTATTTACCAGCTTCGGCAAATCAACTTTGGGGAATTTTTTTTTTTTTTTTTTCAAGAAGCATCTTTCGTACTATAACATCCCACCCCTTGAAAGGGTGATGGCTTGAGTGTTTCTTCCTGAGATTAAACTCCGCCTTGGATCTGGTCCTTACCTTCAAATGCTTCCCGTCCTGTCCTCTTCTTGTGTACCTGAGGGACGCAAGGCTCTGAGATGTTAGGAACTTGCTGACGTCACCGAGGGAGAGCCAGGGACTGAATCCAGCCTCAGGTCCACTCTCTGAATCCCAGACAGAGAATCTCGGGTTAGGCGTGAGTTTTAGACCCCAAGTGACTTTCTCCTGCACCAGGATCTCTGCCCTGTGGAATATCCCCCAAAGGAAAAAGTATGATGATGCAGGGATTTTTCCCTTGACCTTCTCAATGCAAGCTACCTTGGGCCTGTTTCCTGTCCATACTTAGAATACCCTATCTCCTGCCTTAAGAAGTTCAGTAAACAGAAGTCCGTCCCTACCAAACTAGTAAATTGCAGCTTTCACTTATAAAATGGTTCATATAAGGAGAGGTCTGAGTTCCAGTCTTGACTTTGCCATTAACTGGTCACATTTCCATGAAAATCTCAGTTAATCATTCCTGGCCTGAGTAGCAACATCTATTAGGAGGACGGATTGGAATAGATCATCTTTACAAATCCTTTAAACTGGGGGCACCTACGTGTCCCCGTAGGTTAAGCGTCTGCCTCCGGTTCAAGTCCCAGAACCCTGGGATCAAGCCCTGCTTAGTGGGGAGCCTGCTTCTCCCTCTGCCCTTCCCCCTGCTCATGCTCCACTCCCCCCCCTCTGTCTCCATCTCTCTCAAAATAAATAAATAAAATGTTTAAAACAAAACAAAATGAAAATCCCTTACAATGGAGATAGTTTGTGAGTTAATTACATGAATCAAAACAAGCTCCCCTAAGTTTTTCAATTTTTAAATATTTCATATGTACAAAAAAGGGGGAGCAGGGCATAAAGAATACTGCAGTAACCATCCACGAAGCCACTGCTCAAATTAAGATCTAAATCACGAGGGATACACGGAAGCTCCGTCTGCAGCCCTCGCCAGGCTGGGCCAACCATCTCCTTTCCACCCACCCCAGAAGAAGCTCGGACCTTACCATCTTCCGCCTTTCTTCGTCATCCCACCACGTAGGATTGGGTCCCTAAACAACATATAATTCCATTCTGCGTATCTCGAACATGTAAGCGGATTCATACTGCACGGTTCTCTGAGTGACTTGCTTTTTAGTGGGACACTGTTCTAGAACGCAGCCTGTGGGCAGGTTTGCTGCATTTCCTGTTGTACAGTATCCCCTGTTGTAGATTATTTCACGGGATGACTATCCCAAGTGGACGTATATTCTCTTGTTGATGGAAACTTGACTGTTTCTTCCTTTTCACTGTTAAGAGAACGCTGCCGGGGAGAAAGCCTTTCATTGTCGACAGGACGCACTTAAGTAAGAGTTTTCCAAGGTATCGCATTGGAGTGGAAGTGTTGGGTGTTACAATCTAGCTCCTTCTGTCTTCATGCTGTTGACTTTTCCCACCCACGAGTATGATCAGTCTCTCCATTGACGACTCAGTGTGTGTCTCTGGATGGTTTTATAACTTTATCCATAACTGGCTAGCATCCATATGGTTTCATTTATTCCTCGATACCTCAGTGTTTCGGTTGCTGTCACAAATGGCAGACCGGCTATAGGAATGCAATTAATTTTTATCTATCAGTCTTGTAAGAGCATACATGCTGGACTCACTTATTAATTCTAATAATTTTTCAGTGGTGTCTTTGAGGTTTTTCTATGTGGCTAATCATATGATCTTATCATTTTCATTTCTATCTTTCTGATCTTTATACCTCGTGTCTGATAAACATGCTTCTGATCCAGTGCCCGTGCCCCCTTCTTTCTTGCGAGCAGAATCCAAAATATTCCCTCAGCACTGTGCCCAGCTAAAAATACTCAGCCCGTGAGGCTCCTTGCAGCTGGGAGAGGGGAGGTGCCTGAGAAGTGGTTCTGGCCAGTGGAACATAGGTTTAAGTCCCTGGAGGCAAAGTCCTTTCTCAAATCCAAAACCAAGCTTAGGGAGGAGGCTTCAGGGGCTCCCCTTACGCACACCTGTGGTGCAGACATAGGACAGCACTGGCCAAAGACTGCTTTGCATTCCTTTCTCATCTTGAGGTTTCCTGGACCACATGGGTTATGTGAACTTAAACCCTGAACTTACAACCAAACAAACCATTGGTAGGAATTCTCTGGGCAACTCTTTAGTATCTAGGATAGGACAGACCATGCGCCTACCACCTCCCTTTGATGATAGGTAAGATTGCCCCCCATGATCCATAACCCTCCAGGAATCCCAGGTGGGCGGTGGCCTCAGTTCCATCTTCCTACCTCGGACAGGTCCAACGGCCACTTCCTGTCTCCACTAAAAACCAAGCCTTCTGGGTATGGACCAGCTTGCCAGCATCCTTAACAGCCATGGCCTCCGTCCCCATTTATGGCTCTGGTTTGCGGCTCCTTCTTCATTTTTGGTCCTTGGAGATTTCCCTGGGTTTTTACAAGGTCAATGAAGCATCTGAGAAGGGATTTATTTGGTCCGAAATTTCTAGATGTTTTGCTGTAGAAGAGTCTTCAGATGAGAAATGGAAGTCCCTTCTGCTATTTATTTAGTTCAAAGTTCCATTTACGCTCCTCTCATTCCACACATACCGGCTTAGCGCCTAACGGTGCCAGACACTGTCCAGGATCCAGGCGTACAGAGGGGGAAAATGACACAGCCGTCCTCTACCCTCGTGGGATGTGTATTTGATGGGAAGTCATACAATCTACAAGGAAAACATTAAAGTTTTCAGAGAGGGATAAGTGGTAGCAAACAAGGGAAAGCAGAGCAATGCCAGAGTGAATGGAACAGGGGAGAATACGAGGGAAGGTAATCAGGACATTTGACCTGACGCCTAAAGATCCAGAAGCCAGCCAGGTAGAGAGCTGGGTATAAAGGTTCTAGATACAAAGATCAGAAAATGCAAACCTCCCGAGGCTGGAAAAATAGGTATGTTTTTACAAGACTGCAACAGAGTGGATACATTTTTCTTTTCTTTTCTTTTCTTTTCTTGTCTTGTCTTTTTTACCCTATTTTGTTTCTTTCAAAACTCTTTCTGACTCTATGCCAGAGTCAACAGTGGGTACAACTTATTCTTCCTGCTTGAAGGGATGTCTAATTTAGGCTAGGGAAATTTTTTGATTTTTTTTTTTTTATAATTAGTTCATTAGCAGCCACCAAAACATGGAACAGCCTGAGTTTCCTTCCTTTCATTTTAAGATAGCAAAAGAGAAAAGAGAATGCAATCCTTAGTGTATCCACAGAGGGGTATTGGCCAGTGGTGGGCGCAGCACTGGCACGCAGACCAGCCACTCTCTTTGCCCTAAAGTCTTCAGTCCCCACTCCGTGATGACAGTGGAAGAGAGAGATGGCTGTGGCTTGTCGGTGATGTTCTCCCCACATCCAAGTCTGGATGAAGAGGGTGAGGCTGGAGAGGTCTGAGGGAGGAGGAGTCGTTGGTGCTGAGTGGTGATGGAGGGCAAATGTTCTCGGGTTGGGGAGAAGCCGAGGATATCCCTGGTGCCCATCCTTGGGCAAAGAAGCAGGGGAGGGGTGCCGGTGGAGAGAACCAGGACCACCCAGTTCTTGGTGACCACCCTCAGCCCCACCTCTTATAAGCTCTGTATCCTCAGGCAGCCCCTGTGTCTCTGGCCTCCAGACTCCAAGATCCTGCTGTCTTCGGTTCTGCTCCTGCCACTCCTCAGCCCCGGGGGTGACCAAACACTGAACCCCGCCCCCCACCAAGCGGAGTAGTTTCTCCTGTTAGGGGGTCATGAGACTGTCTTCCTCGTGGGGGCTTTGCCGTTAACTTCAGACAAGCCCATTCCCATTACGTGCCTGTTGAACACTGATTTCTAAATAAACCTCAGCCAGCGTCCATGTCATTGTATGTCCCGGGTGAGAAACCTGTCTGGTGGGGAGAGGCCAGTGTTCAGACCAAGGAGCTCGGGCGTGCCCCCTCTGATGGGGCATGGGACCGCAGAAGGGGTGGCAGCCCTGTCCTAGAGCTAGCTATTATCCGCTCTCTCAGCGTCCACTTGTCCTGATCCAGACCCAACCCCCAGGATCTGAAATTCTACAGCCCAGCAGACCCCTCAGCCAGAGGGGATGGCTGTGTCCCCGCCCCATGCCTGGTTCTCTTGAAGCCACCTTACCTCTCCCCAGCTCTCCCTCAGCCAGAATGCCCCCTGCGCTCCCTCCAGTAACACCTCCCCCTTCTACAGCCTCCCCTCCTCCTAACCCGGCGCTCCCCCGCCCCCCCCCCCCCGCATCCTTATAAAGCATTCCTTCTCCCATTATTTCTGTTTTGTTCACACTTCTCTGCTCTCCAGAAATATTACTTTATCCAGCAAGTGTTCTGGTTGTAAATTGAAATGCAAATAGATAAACATAAATCTGAATGTCCATTTACATTAAATATATTACGAATATAAAAATATAAGGCCCCGTGGGTTTCAACTCATCAGCCCTATTACTCTTCTGCCCCTTGGCAATCAACTCCGGACCTATCACCAAGTCAGTGTTCATCAAAGCGCGGCGGCATTGACACGCACGGATCAGCTTCCGCTCCTAAATTATGGGGCGGGGGCGGGGGGGTGCTCGGATCACAGAGACCATGATATGCCTTCTCTTCCTCACCATGAGAAACAGTTACTGGTGTGCCATTCTCCTTGTGAAACTTCGCACTCTCTAGAATGGGAGGAATCAAATTAAACCCCTGTAGAGGATTTGGGGCATCTCTATTTATGCAACTTAGTCTTGGCACAAATCTAATATCCCCTAAAGATGCTAAGCTCTGCACAGTGTGTGCGCACCGAGCCTGGCACAAAGGCGCTCAGGAAGTATCTGTCGGCGGGTTGGCTACAAATAAAGCACCTCTATAGCAACTGTGTAGCGTTATGTGCTCAGGATTCCTTCCTTTCCCGTCAAGGCCTTCCATAGGTTAACAGCAGCCTGTGTTGAGATCTCAGGGAGTCAGCCGGTGGGGGGAGTTACGTGGAGTGATTCTCCCATTCCAGGCATCGAAGCCCACCCTACCCGGTCCTCAAGCTCCAGCCCCAGCTGAAGAGCAAAGCCCTTCCCTGATGATGTCTAACCACAGGGCAGCTAATTAGGAGGGAGGGCAGTGCAGGTGTAATCCACCCGGGATTAGGAAGAAAATCAATGGCTACATGGGATGCTGCTCATCCCTCGTTTACCCCCTGGGGTGCACGAGCAGCGGACACTGTAGTCCCTTCCCCGGCCTCGCCCTCAGAACATTCAAGGGGCCTCGCCCCCTCTCTCGGTGTCTTTCTGTATTTTATTTTTTATTTCTTGTTTTCTTTTTTCTCTCTCCTTCCTCTGTTCCTCCTTCCCTCCCTCCCCCCCCCCCACCTCCCTTTCTTCCTTCTTTCCTTCCTCACTTTCTTTTCTGGTCTTTTTGTCTTTCTCTCTTGCTTCCTCTTTCTTTCCCTTCTCTCCCTCCCTTCCTCCCCCATCCCGTCTTCCCTCCTTCCTTCCTTTTCCTTTCTTTCTTCATGCCGCCCTTGGTCTGAGCACCCTTGGCCAGAATTCCCAGGACTTGGTTGAACGCTGACAATCTGAATGCCTCCTGTGGTGCCCCTAGAATGTAATTTACCCTCGAGAATATAAACAGCTCAGAATGTTTTTTGCTCAGGAAGGGGCAGGAGAGTTTCTCGAGCAGGCAGCGTCTCTTTCTGGAAGACCATCCTCTAACATCCTGTTCACTTCTCACCTGGGAAGGGATTCTGGGCTGGCCAGCAGAGGCCACCCTGCAAGCGGCAAGGCCCTGCCCCAAGAGCTGGAGGGCAGGAGGGCTGGGGCCCCTCTCGGGGCCTGGATTCCAGCTCGGCCCCCTGCACCGCTGCCTCCCCTCCCGGCACCTGGCGGCGTCGG
This sequence comes from Mustela lutreola, assembly GCF_030435805.1. Classification (NCBI taxonomy): domain Eukaryota; kingdom Metazoa; phylum Chordata; class Mammalia; order Carnivora; family Mustelidae; genus Mustela; species Mustela lutreola. The sequence goes on from NC_081299.1 coordinate 10,074,422, forward strand.
GATGTGTTCTAAGGGGATTCCTTCCTCCCACTATGAACACTGGAGGAGAGTCCTGGGAATGCCTCCGTGCCAAACTGGACAGGAGCGTTCCAAGGAAGGCAGCGGGGCGAGAGAGGATAATAGTAATGATAAGATACACACAATAAGAATTTCTCCTTAAAACTGTTAACCATGTGCCAAGCAGTGCTTATCCTTTTAAAAAGATATGTTCCAGGGGCTCCTGGCTGGGGCAGACTGTTAAGTGACCGGCTCTTGGTTTTGGCTCAGGTCATGATCTCATGGGTCATAAGATCGAGCCCCACAAGGGGTCTGTAGGGAGTCTGCTTGAAGATTCCCTCCCTCTTCCCCTCTCTCCTCTCTCTCTCTTAAATAAATAAGTCTTTTCAAAAATTAAAACACATGATCTAATGTAATGCTCAGTAGGGTGTCACCAGTTCACCCCTGGGGATGAAAACTAATGACACCAGCTTGCGTGCGGCAGCATGGCTAGTGGGGCCAGGCGTAAACCAGGATGACCATGCCCCACCAAAAGGGAAGAAGCTCAGGTTCTGCCCCAACTATCTATGCCTATCGGGACCACAGACCCCATTATAGAAATGACAAAACTGAGGCTCAAAGGCATGTCTGTGGTTTTCCAAGAGAAGCTGTCTTGGTAACTAACTCCAAATCATGTTCAGTTCCATGCCAGTGAGACTCAACATGTCAGTGGGTCAGAGCCAATTCCTGGTTACCAATTTGTAATCTCAGCCTTGGAAGGAGAGAGAGAGTACAACTTCTGTTTTTCCACTGGGGAAACCCAGCCTCAAAGTGCTCCCAGGAACAGCCCAGGCCTAGCTGGTGCTCAGTGGGCAAGTTTATCGGAGCTGCATGGATTGATGGATTGATGACCTGAACCCACCCCCCGCGGGGGGAGGACTCCCAAAATGCCCCAGTGTCCCACCGCTATCCACCTGAGCTGGTTGGCAACTCAGAGCCAAACACTATCTCACAACCACTGGGCTCGCTCCGTGGCTCACGGGCCAGGCCAAACCCTAGCCTCGCCCAGGGGAGCCGTTTAAAATTACCAATGCCTGGGCGTCATCTCCAAAAATTCTGATTGGCGTTTTTCAAAAAGCTTCCCCGTATGATTCTCACGTGCAACCAGGGGTGACAGCCATGGGGCCAGCCCCTTGCTTAAATGCCAAACCCAAGCTTCTGAGAATAAGAAAATGCAGGAGAATAATGAGGGGCGAGGGTATTGGAGCCAGCTAGGCCTGGTTCGAGTCCTGGTGCTGCCTCTTTGCAGTTGAAGAAGCTTGGAGAAATCAGGGCACCTCTCTGAGCCTCAGTGTGCTCTTCTGTATAATGGGGACACTAATGAGTACTCCACTGAGTTCTCGTAAAAAGTAAATGTGACAGTGTGTGGCTATGAACTAGCCTGGCATATAGGAGCATTGACTTAAAGGCAGCCTCTGACCACAGCCACACAGGCATAAGGGCAAAGAGCAGTGAACCTGAACAGAGATCTGGGGGCTTAAATACCCCTCCATCACCCAAGCACACATACCTAATGTGGGTTCACAGCTGAGCCCCACATGGCCATGGGGCCCCCACCCAGAGTATTTAGCTGCCTCTTGAAGGGGAGGAGTGTCCCCTGAGGAATATCTCAAAATTTCATTCTTCATTTCCCTCTGCTTCAAGCCAAAGGAAGGAGAGTTTGTAGGACAAGCTGACCCACGTACGTGGCCCCTTTGAAACTTTCAACAGATGGCCCTTTCCACCACCAACATCCTTGAAAATCTTACAGTAGATATGATCTGAAGGAGACAAAGGCAATTTAGAGTGAAGCACTTTAGAAATAGTAATCCGGTACTCAAGGGCTCTAGAAAGATCGGTGCAGTGGAGTCCATATTTTCACGAACGGGTAATCCCCTAAAATTAGATGAAAACTGCCATCTCTTGTCTAAATGGACTCATCTGGCAGAAACCCCTCCTGCTTCCTGACGCTTTTAACTAAGCTTCTGCTGTAATGACAGATCATTATTAGCAGCCAATTATCTGTACATAAGCACCGAGTCACAAACCAGCCCAGAACCGACAAACCAAGATGTTGCATCTTTGAATACACTTGATGGGCAAGACCACCTTCCCCTGCCCACAATCCTGCCACAGTGAGTTCCTTACCTCTTTTGAGGGGTTATGTTTATTTCAAAGAACAAGTTGTTAATAGCCTGTAGGTATAACCATGGAGGGTATATCATCAAACACCTCTCTGAGATTTCTGGGGTTGGTCTCTGACCTACTTGTCATCATTGACAAGGGAAGTTTTGCTGTTTTTACCCCAAGAAGGAAAGTCCCCTTTCCAAGGAGCAAACGAATGTGGCATAGAGGTTACACAGCAAATCAGTACCTGCCAGAGCTTCATACAAGAGAAGCTTGTGTGGTGTCCCTTGCAGTGGCTTTATCTGCCACAGACAAGCTTAGGGCAGCAGCCCAGGGGAACATGGTCTTTCAGCAACACCACTGTAGACAAAGGCGAAAAAGACCATTAGCGGTCACCAGTGTTTGTGATTGGCCATTGATACATTTGCCAAAAATGATAGAAATAAGAGATCTCCAACCTTATTCTACCATTATGGTTCCTCAGCCCTTTGTTTAATTTGGTGGGAAAGGCCTCCCCTCCTAAAAGTCTATAGGAAGCAGCTTTACTTTAGGAATTAGACTGAATGTACATTAAAGTCATTTGGAAGGGCTCCTGGGTGGCTCAGTCAGTTAAGCGACCAACTCTTGATTTTGGCTCAGGTCATGATCTCAGGATCCTGGGATGGAGCCCTGCGTTGGTCTCACCATTTAGTGGGGGAAACTTCTGCTTCTCTCCCTCTTCCTCTGCCCCTCCCCTGGCTCGATTTTTTTTTCTCTCTCTCTCTCTCTCAAATAAATCTATAAATCTTTTTAAAAAGAGTTTTTTAAAAATTTGTTTTGGCCATAGGAATATTTTCTGACATCCCTGGAGATCTAAATGTTGTGGAGGAAAGTTGGGGTGATTGTCTTCCGTGGAGGAAAAAAAAATGATTTCTAGGCACATTAGAGTCCTTTGAGTGATGGGATAAAGCTGGTTGGAGATAAAAGGGCAGGTAGTCATCAAATAACAGAGTCCTTTGACTTCTGCTTGGTGGCCAGCTCTAAGCACATTAAGGACTGAATCTGTCCCATTCACCCCTGAATCTATAGGGCTTTCCACAGGTCAGACACACAGTAGGTCCTCCATCCACGTGTGCTGATTGTCTAACAACTGACCAGGGTGTTTTTACTGAAATGGGCATGTGGGCACTGGGCTCGCCTCCTGCTTCTACAACCTACAAAGATTGCAAAGTTGCTTTGAAATCAAGATCTATCTAGTTTATCTCCAAATAATAGATGGGCAGAAACAGTTACTGGGAAGGGTATGTGTGCAGAGTTTCCCGACTCTTCTGTGGGGAAAGGGCAGTTGTTACATTTATAGCACATTAATTCCTAGGTACATGAAAATTAAATTTTTTTTACGGGGGCTCCTGGAAGTATAGAGCTAAATCTTTTAAACCTCCAGCCAGTTAACTGGGTGAAGGTCCCTCCTTTTCTCTTTGCACACTTACCTATGCAAAGACCAAAATGTTTTTTCTCCATTACATTTTTCTTAATTTATATTCGCTTTTGCCCAAACTGATATTAGCTCCTTGTCAAGGAAGTAACTGTGCCTAGAAGAATCGCCATCCATACCTTCCTCTTATAATGGCCATGGCACTGAAGTGACTTCACCCCTTTGCTCCTCTCTACACCTGAGTGTCCCCATCTCTAAGACAGACAATGAGATTAGATGAGCTTCCATGGCCCACTTGTCTCTGATGATTTGATTCCTGGTTCTACTAACAGGTGGCTGGCTCTTTGTTCCCAGTTCTAAATATTCCCAAGGATCCTTGCATGGCTGTTCTAGCTTGTCCTAAAGAGCAATTCAGAAATCAATAAATGGTAGGTCATTTGGAAGGTGAAAGAATCCATTTTATGCCCAAGAGTGGCAGGTGGGGACGAGAGTTTCTTAGCATTGCATCAGTCTATAAATAATCCACCCTGCAAGATAAAGCTATGAATGAAATAGCACCAGAAGGGGAAAAGAAAAAAAGGAATCTTCCCTAAGCCCAATCAAAGCAGAAATACCATGAGCAAATAGTAAAGTTGAAATTTTAGCAGACCACAGGAAGGAGAAGACATGAAAAAAGATCAGCGTGAATCTTAAATTAGCCCTAACACCAGCTAGGGCACTCAGTTTTAAACTAGAACAATATGGGAGACGCCTGCATTGACCCCAACCTTTATGCAGTCATTAAATGTAACTATTTTTAAAAGGCTCTTTTGTGTGCCCCAACTATCTAAGAGGGGGCCAGATACAGGGAAATTTTTGAGGTCACTGGACCAAAGATCAAAAACTCACGTGTCCATAGGGGCCAAAGATGTGATGGGAAGTAGTCCAGGCGTCACAGAAGTTGGCATAGACATGTTTCCTGATTACATATACTTATGATAATCAATATTTATAAATATACAAAAATAAATGTAAAAAGATAGCCTTTAGCTTCACAAAGAAATGTGATCTCGGCCATTTTTCTTGATAAATATGGTCTTCTTGGTATATATTTTGTTTACTACTTTTCATAAGGAAATAAAGGAATAGTTTTCTACCATAATTTAAGGAGGACCACATGGTGATGCCTATGATGTGACAGTTGGTCTTGGTGAGGACCCCAGGAGCATCCCTTCGCTTTCCTAGCTATAGGAAGCAACCATTACTCAGTACCAGCCGGCTACGGCCATTACATGGGTCCAGTGTCATCTGTGGCCAGATTTTCCCGGTTTCCAAAGCATCCTGAGGGCTAAATAGAGCAAATCTATAGGGGGCAATGGCCTTCCCCCACTACCCAAACCACCAGTTTTCAAGTTCCACCTTAGACTATGATTTTCACAAAAAGTGAGAAGTGACCTTCTATGTCTTACAAATGGTTTTATTTTCTGTCCCGACTGTAGAGACGGGCATTCAATAAACAGTTGGTGATTGGTTGACTCCAGAGTAGAAAACCAGCAAGTGCATTAATAATAGAACTTGACCTTCATGAATGCCCTCCACTGGAGAAACACAAACAGTTTAGCAGATCTGACTTGTGCTGTGAGCACCACCAGACTCTGATGTCTCCAGGAGGAGCACAGTCTCCCCAGACTGGGTGCCACTCTCACAACAACACACTGACATAGAAAATGATTCATCCTTCGTTATTTTCAAATTCTGCAGCCGTGTTCCACATAAAACAATGCCAGCCTCCTCCCGGGTAGCCTGGAGATGGGTGAGGACCAACCTCTTACCACGTTCTGCATCGTAAGCCCGGCCCTTCACTTCAGATTGGAGAATTGTCACCAGTTGTTGTCAGGACTAGTTCTACCATTGGGGAAGGGCCATTTTGCCTTTGTGTTACACTAGGCACTAACATGAACCACCATCAGCAAATTCAGAAGATAATTAGACCAGCAGAGCACACCCTCAAGCACCAGTCTTGTGCCTGCTTCAGGAGCCAGCAGCCTCCTGAGAGGCAGGTGCACAGCACCCTTGTTTCTACTGCTTCTCACCCATCTGCCTCTGTGGAGCTTAACGAGCATCTTTCTTCGCGCAGAGATGCCAGGAAGAGCCATGAATTGTGATAAATGCAAAGCGGCAATACTAGGCTTTATCTGGTTTCCAGTTTCTTTCAAACCTGGAGCCATGACCTGTTTCTGGGTTAGATGTTTGGGAGGAAGTCTTAGAGCCTCCATTTTCATCATGAAAGGGTATTAGGTTCACACAGCAGTGCGTGGACTTGGGAGTGTGGACATCCAGAGAGAGCTGTCTTCTGCCCTGTGCTGGAACGTGGGCTTCTGGACAAGCTCTGGTCCCCAGATCTCTGCACCCCAGCGTAGAGCTCAGAGCAAGCTGTCCTGGTTAAGGATCTTTTTGTTGCACAGAAGAGAAATCCACTCACAAACTAGCTCAAGATAAAAGTGGGGCTTCTAAAAGGTATCCAGAGTCTCCTGGGGAGTGGAGATTCGAGACTCTCTTTCTTCCTTGTTCTCACCTCACACTTCTCATCTTTCCTCTTGTGCTCTGCCTCCTTTCTGCCTCCTCTGCCTTCTCATTTTGCCCATGGCCCAAAATGGTTGTTCTAGTTCCAAGGAGATGTGAGCCAAGGACACATGATCTTTGAGCTCAAGCATCTGTTATTAACTGGAACTCCCTTTTGTAGCTTTTGGTCCAAAAGGAATCTGATTGGTCCAAGCCGGTTGCATGGGTTTCAAGTTCCACTGAGCTAAACCAGAGCCGAGAAGAGCGGGGGTACAGGGTGCGCAGATCTGGCCCTTTGGGGGCCGGATGGAGAAAAAGGGAAATATATCTATTATGTAGGTATTTGATAGTAAATACATATTGAATGAATCAGCTCACCACCTGAAAGAGCATTTCTTCCTAAAAAAAGAGAGGAAAAGAAATAACCAGTTGGAAATGAGTGCATCCCGGACCCTGAGGCAGGTCTCACAGTCCATTCTCAGGACAGCCAAATTCCACCCTCAGAGTAGGTGACACTGGAACCTCTGGGAGGCCTGTCTACCAGTGGCACCCAAACCCTCTGACCTCAGCTGCTCCCTCTTTATGTCGAGAGCAGAATTCTCTGCTTCCCATGGTCGTTGTGAAGACTAAAACATGTCCATAGCAAAAGACACTAGAATTCTCAAGGTCAGCATCCCAGGCCCAAGGCCAGAGCTTCCAATCATTGCCATTGATGGCTCAGAAAGCACACTTTCATGAAGCTCAGTACTCACTGAGCACACACACACACGCACACACATCCCTGCTCCAGGAGACAACACTAGTCAGGCACAGGAATCAAAACACACCTAAAACCAAGTTCTAGATCTGCTTGTGACTCCTTATGGGACCTCAGCAAAGTCTCTCAACTTCTCTAGGCCTTTGTTCCCTCACGGGCAGGTCTGGAAATTGGAAAAGAACCAATGACATGTCCCAATCTCATAGCCATGTTGGTCCAGGGTCTCGTTTGAATTGCTGTGCAGCCAAATTGGAAAAATAAGTCAACATGGAGAGCTTCTCATAGGGCCTGGTTTCTTTCGGTTCAAAGGACTGTATGTTATCCTACCCACTGGGCTTAAATGGCCTTTCTTCAGGGATGGTAAGGTTTGTACTTTGTTTTTATCTCCTCTTGTCCTATCTTTTGAAATCGGAAACTGGCAATCCTGTGTCCGTCCCCCCTGCTTATTTATTTTCTCTGGTTTGTGAAATCCCAAGTGTGGCAATTAGTGGATGAGACGACTTCTGTAGTCCCTTTAAGCTCTGATAGGATCTGACTCCAAGGGAGGCACAAGAATGCATGGCCTTGGGAGCCCAGCAGTGAGGGTTCTTAATTTTTTTTTAAATGAACATATAATGTATTATTAGCCCCAGGTCTGTGAATCGCCAGGTTTACACATATCACAGCACTCACCATAGCACATACCTTCCCCAATGTCCATAACCCAACCACCCTTTCCCTACCCCGCCCCCCAGGCAACTCTGTTTGTTTTGTGTAATTAAGAGTCTCTTATGGGGCGCCTGGGTGGCTCAGTGGGTTAAGCCGCTGCCTTCGGCTCAGCTCAGGATCTCAGGGTCCTGGGATCGAGTCCCATATCGGGCTCTCTGCTCAGCAGAGAGCCTGCTTCCTCCTCTCTCTCTATCTCTGCCTGCCTCTCTGCCTACTTGTGATCGCTCTCTGTCAAATAAATAAATAAAATTTTTTTTAAAAAAGAGTCTCTTATGGTTTGTCTCCCTCCTGATCCCATCTTGTTTCATTTATTTTTTTCCTACTCCCCAACCCCCCATGTTGCCTCTCAGCTTCCTCATATCAGGGAGATCATATGATAATTTTCTTTCTCTTATTGACTTATTTTGTTCAGCATAATACCCTCTAGTTCCATCCATGTTGTCCAAAATAGCAAGATTTCATTTCTTTTGATGGTTACATAGTAGACCATTGTGTATATATATATATATATATATATATATATATATATATATATCACATCTTCTTTATCCATTCATCTGTTGATGGACATCTAGGTTCTTTCCATAGTTTGGCGATAGTGGACATTGCTGCTATAAACATTCGGGTGCACATGCCCCTTCGGATCACTACGTTTGTATCTTTAGGGTAAATACCCAGTAGTGCAATTACTGGGTCATAGGGAAGTTCTATTTTCAACTATTTTCAACTTTTTGAGGAACCTCCATGCTGTTTTCCAGAGTGGTTGCACCAACTTGCCTTCCCACCAACAGTGTAGGAGGGTTCCCCTTTCCAACAGTGAGAGTTCTAGGTCAGACCCCACCACACAGAACTGTGAGACCTTGGGCCACTTAGCCTCTTAGTTTCACACCTGAAAACAATGGGAATGATAACAGTACCCACCTGACAAGGCTGTTGTGAGGATGCAAGGATGTGATGTTCAGGATAGAAAGTGCTTTGGGTAATGCCTGACATAAAGTGCTCATTAAGTAACAGTGAAAACCATAATGGGAAGGAAGACCAGGAGAAAGAGAAGGAAGGGGGAAGAGGCAGGAGGAGAGAAAGCTCCTCTCTGGACCCTTCTGGCAGCCGCAACGGAGAGAGGGTATCTGGTTGGGTCCGTCAGCACCATCCACTGGGCGGGGGGGCCTCCAACCACGTTGCCTATGCAGTGGTGGCCAGCCCATGGATTGGCTGCCCTTGTCAGGTGTCCCTCACTGGTCCAATCAGTTGAGTTGGGGGCGGTGGGGGTTGCAGGGGTGGGCAAATCTTGAGCTGGGTCAAATCTCCCAAAGAAGTAAGATTGATTCCGGCTGGGAGACCCTCTGGGTGAGGCTTACTAATAGCTTCCAGGTAATGCCACAACTGAGAAGGAGAAAATGCATTTGAGGAGGGCCAGAAAGCACCCAAGAGCCCCAGGACTGGGAATAAAATAAAGGAAATAATGATTGGGAGGCTTGTTTCACATCCCCAGTTTGATTGGCTGCCGTGGGGGTCAGGTGCTCATACTTGGGCCAATCAGCTGTGTGGGGCGGGGCTGCTCAGGCTGCGGGAATCCCTGACTGCTGGTGGGAAACCCCTCCTTCGTGCAGCCAGTGCTGTAGTCAGGCCAGACAATCTGGGACGGGGCGGTCCTGCTTTCCCTGTTTCAAAAGCTCTAGAAAGTCCCAGAAATCCCTCCTTTGTTGGAAGAAAGGGGAAAAAAAAGTTGTCCCCCAAAGGGAAAGCGTTTGAAAAACCAGAGTCTGGGGAGCCTAATTCCTCCATCAAAGGCACAGAATTCCTTACCAGGTAAGTGGTAACATCTTAATCTTTTATTGGGTGAGAATCCACTCCTTGGGGGACGGGGTCTGCCATTCTGTTTGGTGGGCAAATACACGGAAATCTTCCAGCTAATTCGGAGCTACCCATGCTACTAATGACCAATTTGGGTAAGAGTGAATTTGTTGTGAGCAACTGCCTGGGAGTCAAAGCCTCTGGGGCCAAATCCCAACAATAAGGGACGTGGAGGGAAACCCATGTAAAGCATTTGGAGTAAGGAAAAAAACATGTTGGCTTTGATTTTCTGGGTAGTCAATACTAGTTCTAAAGTCATACAGATTTTGTAGCTTGACCCACGTGGGTAAATAGACCTAGACAAACCTCAGTAAACCACGGGATTGGCTGGGAAAAGCTTGTCATCTCTTCAAGGCAGGGGCGGTCCTTCCTGAGAACTTCTGTGGTGGGTTCTCACGGATGTCTCACGGATGTTCGAAGCCGATCCTCAAGTCCTCCAATTCCCTGGCCAAGTTTGCTTCCAGTGGGTTATCAGTCTCTGAAATAGCTCTAGAAGTGCAGTAAAATGTGTTCCTCCCCAGTCTCATGAGCGCTGACACCATGCGTGGTCAGGTTCAACCTACTTCTGCTGATGTTTATTGAGCCCCTACTACGTACAAGGAACACCTGGTGTTTATTTTCTGATCCCTTGCAGTAAATGTTCATGAAAGAGCTTGAATTCTTCCCACGGGTCCATAGGGTAGTGCCTTCCAGAGATGCCCGCTGAAAGCAGAACGTGGCTGGTTTAAGGGTCGGCGAGCCAAATACTCAATTGCATAGCACTCTGGAGTGTGTTTAGTTAAGACCTCTTGTCTCTGAGGGGATTTGTGGAAGGCAGTGTTGTGGATCATTTGAGAGCTTAGAAGTAGCACTGTGACATGTTTGTTAAGTGGCGGGTACAGGAGACCAGGATGAGCTATCGAACCCGAAGGCCCAAGGCAGACCCACCATGGCCGGAAGAGCCAGGTGATGGCTGCTCCCTGTGGGAATGTGAAGCCTGCCAGAGCGGGGGTTGCTGCTCTAAACTCATAGGGTTGTCCCGATCTAATGAGAACTTCCCGATGTTAGAATTTGATCAGCCCTTTGGTCAAGCACAGCTAATCCTCAGTGGCTCATGTGGCCCGTGACATCCCTCATGGGCACCTTTTTTGGTACCTACAGGAGTGATCTGGGAACTTGTTAAAAGTGATGACTCCACATTCCCAGAAATTCTAACTTTTGGTGGGGCCTCATAAAGTGTCTGAACCCATACCCCTAAGGGGTTCTGGCCAGGTGTTCCCCTAGACCACACTTTGGAATAATGGTTCATAAGATACTCCTATCATGTTCTGTCTCCTAAACACCTGGTTTCAGTAATCGACATTTGTACAGAGCAGTTTCAAATCTATCATGGTGAACTCTGTGTTCCCGGGTTTACCTCATTGGATGGCACTCTCCCCACCCCACACCCAAGCCAGAGCTTGTCAGGCATCCTGCAGTCACTCTGAGGTCTCAGCACCTCACTCTCTCTCATTCTTAACTCCCCTCAGCCCCACCCCTTGAAGAGTAATCAGACCTAGCCATGCTCTGCCTCTTCTTAACCTTGCCAGAGTTTATCTGCATCACTTCCCACTCGGATTGTTGTAGGAACTTTCCAACTGGTCTCCCTATCTTGGATTTGTGTATGTTTCTGTACAGCTACTAACATTATGCTTCGAAGTACAAATCTGAATGTCACTCTTGCTTAAAACCCCTTATTGGTGCCCAAACATTCTCAGAACGTGGTTCAAACTCCTTAACATGGTGCTGTGGTCTGAATGTTTGAATCCCTCTGAGATTTGTATGTTGAAATCCTAATACCCAATGGGATGGTATGATGTGTTTAGGGCATGAGGGTAGAGCCCTCACGAATGGAATTAGTCTTCTTATGAAAGGGCCCCCTAAGTGATTTCCTGCACCTTCTATGATGCGAGGACACAGCAAGAATGCTCAGGCTGTGGACCAGGAGGAGGGCTCTCATCAGAATCCAACCACGCTGAGGCCTTGATCTTGGACTTCCCAGCTTCCAGAACTGTGAGAAGCAAATCTCTGGTGTTTATAAGCTAGCCAGTCTGGGGTGTTGTATTATAGCAGCCCAAACAGACTTAGGGCCCTCGGCATCTGAGGGCGTTTCCTACCAACTTCCTACCTCCTGTCTGTTCCCATCACCCAGGGGCTGTGATGTCCTGAACTCTACACTCTTCCATTTGCACCTGGTGAATTCCTATTTATTTCCTTTTCTGAATGAGAAAAAGAAACTAGATACCTGTGATGGTGGAAGCATCTAGAGCACAGCCTGCTGTAGTCCTTGGAGCTGGACAGTCTAGGTTCAAATGGTAGCCCTGCCACTTACTAACTGGTGGTCCTGGGTAAGTTGTTTAATGCCCCCGTGCCTCAGTGTCCTCATCTCTAATAGGGTGTGATGATGAAAGTGACCTCATGGGGTTGCTGTTTGAATCAAGTGAATTAATGTACATTAAGGTCTAGAGTAGTGCCTGGCACAGAGTCAGTATTCTAAGTGATGACTGTTCTTGTTGTTATTATATACAGTATCCATGGAAGTGAACCCAAGACCTGGTCAACAATATTTCCTACAGGAAGAGAATTTAGATACTAGGGATCCAGGGTAAGAAGGGACATGAAAACATTAATAGGAAGCTTTACAAACATCAGAAAGTATGTAAAAATAAAGGACAATGGCCTGCCACCTTGCAGCCCATAGAGCGTCATCCGTACAGGCAGAGTACCCTCCCTAAATGCATCAGACTTTTCTTCCCCTCCACGACCCTCCCCGGGAGCCAGGCATACTTATTTTTCATGTATTGTCCCTGCATGTGCTTAGGTATTTTTAATGTGTATAAGGTTCTCTTTTAAAACCTAGAACTAACTTGTGTTTAGTAATTCAAGTATCAAATGTCCCTATGAGAAAGCTAACCAACTTGGAAAAGTGGGTGTTTCTGACTTTGTTTTTATTTTGAGTCAACTACTTCTCTCTGTTAAAGATCACTCCCTCTGGGCAGACTTCCTATCTGTCCCCTTACCCATTCAACAGTTAAAAGACCTCTATGTCCCCTCACAGGACCTTCACTCCAACATTATACTTAAAACATGTTTTTTCAGGCAAAACTCTAAGACTTGGCCCCTGAGATCCCCACTCCTAGAGATCCCCTTCCCTTGAGTGTGGGCCAGACTTGTGGAGATGGTGAGATTCATGTGAACAAGTTGCATCCTATGGCAAAAGTAAAGGGATTTCTCAGATGTCACAGAGGTCCCCTAATCAGTTGACTTTGAGTTCATTCAAAGGGTGGGCATGATCTAATCAGGTGAGCCCTTTTTAAAAAAAGGGGGAGGGGTTCAGTCCTTATTCAAATAAAGCAAGAGGGACTGCCTCAGTGGTTCTGAAGAAGCAAACAGCCATGACATGAACTGCTTATGGATATGACCATGAGACAGGGTCTGTAGTGGCCCCTAGGGGCTGAGAACTTCTGTTCTACAAACATAAGGAGTTGAATTCTGCCAACAGCCATATGTGCCTGGAAGAGGATCCCCACTCAAGATAGCAACACCCACACAGCCCACTGGCATTTTTATTTCTGCCCCACGATACCCAGGAGTGGAGAACTTGGCTGAAATGTATCAAGATTTCTGACCTACAGAAAGTATGAGGTAACAAGTGGCTGACTTTTGAAGCCACTAAGTTTTTTCTAGCAATAGAACCATAGTAGACCCTAAGTGTGTCCCCCATTAGACTCTGATCACTTCAGCCACAATCATTCATTGTGCTGCTATGTGTCTTGCATTTCTAGTAGCCCTGGGGAAACTGAGGCATTAAGAAGCCATCATATCCCATCACTTCACATGTGGCTAGCACACAGAGGTCACTTAGTGGAGGTTTGCTGAGTGAAGCAGCAGCGAAATATCCCACAGAAAATCCAACACTATTTGCTTGTGTGCCAGCTAAACTTCTGACAGCTGCCCAGTTTCTTAGTTTCTTTTTTCCCCCAAAGCTATCCCCTGTACAGGTGTCCTTATTTTTTTCCTTCTAATTCTCCTGACTATATTCAGGTGTGAAGCACTAGTCTTATATAACTTTAGTTGTTCCAGATGGGGGGAAACAAGTGCTCAGGAAGTGTGTTGGATATTATAAAATAGTTTCAGAAGTCCTACAGTACAAAATCGTATATAATAGAAGTTTCCAAACTTAACCAAAAACCACTACCACCTTTTTTTTTTTTTTTTTTTTTTTAATAACACTATCCGCCATTCATCACAGTTTGGGAAATTGTCTGCCCCAAATCGTAAGTCAGTAACACCTCGGGACATCCCATCAGTCAAAAGGGTGCCATCATCCCTGGTCAGTGTAGCCAAAGGGTTGGAACCAGTCTGGAGCTGAATCCTCAAATGAGTTTTCTGCTTAAATCCAGGATCCCTGACTCAGGCTCTCCCGTCCTCAGAATCGGGCTCACACCCCTAGGTTTTGTGAATTTGGTTTCTTCATCCCCCTGCTTTTGTTTTGTTTTGTTTTGTTTTTTAACAGCTTTATTGGGGTGTAATTTAAATCCCTTGAAATTCCCCCATGTTAAGTGTACATTTCAGTTATGTTTCATATATTTACCAAGTTGCGCAATCCTCACTCTGATTTTAGAACCTTGTCCTCACCCTAAAAAGAAATCTCATGACTATTTATTTCCTATTTCCACTCCCGCCCCCTAGCCCCAGGCAACCACTGATCCACTTTTGTCTGATTTTATCTATTCTGGACATTTTGTACAAGCAGAAGAGTACAATAAGTGTTCTTTTGTGCCTGGCCTCTTTCACTGAGCGTAATGTTGTTGAGGTCATTCATGCTGTAGCATGTATCGTGCTTTATTTCTTCTTATTGCCCAATGCCAACCTGTTGTGTGGACATACCACGTTTCCTTTGTTCATCTGCTGATGGACATCTGGGTCGTTTCCACCTTCTGGCTATTGGGAATAATGCTGCATGAACATTCACATACACGTCTCTTTGTGCACATATGTTTTCATTTCTCCCGGGTAGATACCTGGTAGTGGAATTGCTGGGTTGTAGGGAAGTTCTATGCTTCACGTAGAAAATCTTGAGTAATTGCTAAAGTGGTTTCCAAAGGCGCTGTGGAAACTTGTATTCCAACAGGCATTGGAAGAAGGTTCCAGGTGCTTTGCAATACCTCGATTTGAAAGGACCAGCTGTCCTGGATTTCACATCACCTCCTTTAGTCCTGACCTCTGAACCGTTGCCCGCCTCCCTGGATTCCTCAATCCCAGCTCCTCCCCGTTCTTTATAAACTTGGAACTTTGAACTTCTGCCCACCTTCTGATGTACAAACCGGTTTTCCAAGCTCTGCCCTCCATTGCACGAAGCCCTTCACCCCAACGCTAGTGCTGTCCACAGCCAATGCGTGACAAAAATCCTTTGCTCTACTTGGATTTTTTTTCACCTGAATTTGTTTTAAAAAATAAGACCAAATATAACCTTGTGAAGCGTAAGTCGAATCCAAAACTAAGAACCGTGAGAAAAATTTTTCAGAATGCTTTTGCACTTTAAAAAAACTATTTTTAAGGATTTATTTATTTTACGGGGTGGGAGAAGGGGGAGGGGGCAGAGGGAGGGAATGTCAGGCAGACTCCCCACTGAATTTGGATTCCTGACTCAGAGCTCGATCCCACGACCCTGACATCATGACCTGAGCCAAAACCAAGAGTTGGGGGGATTAACTGGCTGAACCACCCAGGCGACCCTTTTCTAAAAACTATTACTGAGGAATATAATTAGGTCTAGAGTTGAAAGGCTCTGTATAATGCTGCCTTCATGCCATAATCAGACCAGAGAAAGACACTAGTTGTTATTGTCCATAATCGTTCGCCTTTTCCACGTATTGAATCTCTGTGCCCTGTTCACCAAATCCACTCTGCCGCAATTTCCAAGCATTCGTAAACCTCTGTTTTCGCTCTGGCCCAGTTCACTAGAATGGCTCTTTGGGGGCCAGCGGGTGGGATTAGCTGTCCTGGTAAAGCTTGTTCAAATGAGATGCGCCCTACATGCCCCTACGCTAGTGAACCTTGCAAGTCTTTCCTCAGATTGGTTAGAGGCTAAGAAGAGCAGCATGAGAGCAGGGAGCATCCCCCCACCCAACACCTTGCTCAATAAAGGCAGCCATCAGTTTGCATTCATTTGTGCTGCTTGAATTGGGAATCCTACGGGCTGTGGGAATCCAGGCCAGGGTGAACGGCAGGACCTCCCCTCCACCAGGATCCCACCGGGATCTACGCGTAATCAAACGATCCATCCCTCAAACTGGGCGACTAGAGCTGGGCGATGAGGAGGGCAGAGATGGGGAGACGGGGCCTGTGTTCGCTGGGCCCCAGAGAGGGAGCTGGCGGTAAATTCAATGCAACTAATCCGTCTGGAATTGAATCCAGAGCCTCCCAACCATCCCCACTTCTGTGCACAGGGCCGAGAGGGACTTGGTTCTGATTTCCTGTAGACCTACAGGGATGCCCGTGGGCTCAAAGGACCCAGCCAGCTCTGTGAGAAGACCGTCCCCTGTGGTCTGAGGACATCATCCCTTCTGACATCCTCCCCACGGGCTCTCTGGGACCAGCCCTTATGAGGCAAGCCAAGTCATTGTTATCATGGAGAGGGTCAGGGGGACCCTTCTGAATGACCCCATAGGTCACACTTTACATTCAGATGTGGTGCTGCAGGTTCTCTTAAACGGCAGCCAGTGGAACATTGGAGGCTTCCTGTTTCTTGACGTGTGGTACCAAGGCTGTGCATTCATTCGTGTGGCCACCTGTCAGACGTGGAGGCTTCAGGAAATGCTGACCCCAGTTTGGAACCCAAGGGAGGAAGAGAAAGGGCCAGTCTCATGCTCCTGGAGCCTTCCTGGGTGACCTAGGTCCCGGGCTTCAAGAGCTTTCTTTTTTCCTTCCAGTCTCCCAGGAGAGAGACTCTCGAATGCCTCCCTGTCCTCAGATCATCGAGGGTTTACCTGACTTCCGGCTCTGGGCCCAGGTCTGGAAAGCAGGAACATAGAAGCTGCCGAGGCCGTCCATCTGGCCTCCTGCGTCCAGCAACTCTTGTCACAGGGAGTCTGTTCCTCGGCTATGTAAGGACAGTAACAAAGCCACTGCCCAAGGCTGGGTGGACTCTGTAGAAAAGCCTTGAAGAAGTAGGTGTGCTAACTTTATGTGTGACTTCCTTGGTCCTGCTGAATGTTCCTGCTCTAGAAAGAGCAACAGGGACCATTGGAGTTGGAAGAGTAGGGACTCCCTGCTTGGACCTGCGATTTATCTATGTAAGCATATACCTTTACTGGGTGAAGCATTTATGTAAGCAGTAAGTGCTTACAGTATACCTAGCACTCTTCTGGGCATTGTTGAGTCACAACACAGAATAAATAGAGAAAATGTTCCCTGCCATCCAGAAAGCTAATCTTCTACCTCTGGAAACCCTTCAGAAGCAGTGATACAACAGATCACTCAAGTGCTCCCCGGCTCTGATGGATGGGAGAGAGGGTAGAAGTCCTGTTTCATGCATGAGAAGAAATATGCTTCTGATTCATTAAGTTCCTCTGTCCTCGGGGTCAGGAAACCAACCCACTTCTCCTAAATGGCATAGAGCCTCCCACACTCTTCATTTAAGCCCCCATGTGTATTTAGGGAAGTTTAGCTGAACAATTTGGGGGAAAAAAAATGCTTAGTGCACTCATCAAAAAAGAAGTAGTTTTATAAAAAGCCAAGCACATTTTCAGGAATCTACTTGAGGCTTTCCCATAAACCTGTTTTCTGCAAAATGAAAACATTAGAAATGATACTTACACTCAAACTAAATGAATACAGGTCAGAACTCAAAGCAAGCAAAGTTCAAGCATATTAAAACCCAGCAAATAGCATTTTTACATTCCATATATAAAGTTTTTTTCCCCTTGAGTTGGGCAGTGTATTT
Source organism: Mustela lutreola (assembly GCF_030435805.1). Classification (NCBI taxonomy): domain Eukaryota; kingdom Metazoa; phylum Chordata; class Mammalia; order Carnivora; family Mustelidae; genus Mustela; species Mustela lutreola. The sequence continues at coordinate 10,091,804 of NC_081299.1, forward strand.
TACCCCTAAGGTTGCCACTTTTGAGAGTTGGGAAAGAAAGGGAAATTCAGGGACCTGTACTTCTGCTTGAAACAGGAAACATCTTAATTAAGAGAAACTTTCTTCATTAAGATAAAATACATTATCAATGACAAAGGTGGCTTGGAGCTCAGATTCCATTTATCTCAGTCCAGCATTCCTACTGATCTAGCTGCTTTTCCATTAAAAATGTATGTTGTTATTCCAAGCAGCCATGAGTTCATGATCTAAGGTTTCCAATAAATTTAGGTGTGCATCTCCAAAAACTCTAAAGTGATCCTGGAAATCCAGTTTACAAGGTTGTGCATCTCACAAATTCTAAAGAGACTCTGGAAAGTTTCCTGTTTGGGAAAAATAAATGTGAGGGCTGAACAGGCTGGGAGCAAGTCACCAACTAGCTGGTTATCTGCCCTGGCCTTCAATTTCTTCCTTGCAGCACAAGAAAGCTGCATTTTGCCATGTCCCCCAGAACTTCATTAACAGCTAGGAAATGGAGAGTAGGCTTTCTTACAAATCCAGGCAAGTTATCTCTGTCCCCGTGGAGCTTTGCCTTCATTCAATCAACAACTGTTCATTGAGCACCTAGTGTGGGTCAGGCTGGATGCTTAGGCAAGGAGTGTGCAAAGGTTGGGGTGGGGGGGACGGATTCCTGTCCTCATGGGCTTTCAGCCTGGCAGAGGAAGCCAGCAGTTAGAGGGGAACAGAGGAGGTTCTACAAAGGAAAGTCTTCAGGAATGCTCCAAGGTAACAGGGCAGGAGTTTCTTCTATTCAGCCAAGACTTCAGAAAGGAACTGGCCCTAAGGTGCACAGAGGAAAAGGAGGAGGAAGGTGGGGGCGGGAGGAGGAAGAGGGGTTGGGGGGAGGGGAGAGAAGGCAGAGAGAAGGAATGGGGGAGGAGGTATCCAGGTGGGACGGCTTCAGCCGAGGGAACACCAGGTAGAAAAATTCAGGCATGTGAGTGCCTAGCACATTCAAGAGTTCTGGTAGGTGGGGACTGGGTCCTTTCTGCCACGTTAAGGAGTTTGGGTTTATTCCTAAAGATTGTGGAATCCCACTGAAGGGATTAAGCAGAAGAAAACGGTGATTAAAACAATAGTTCCTAAGGCCACTCAGTTAGGGGAAAGAGCAGGACCGGAGGAAGTGGTCCGGGAACCAGTGAGGAGGCTGTAGCTATAATCTTGGGGACAAGGTGGCAAGTAACCTGAACCCAGTCAGGAGCAGTGGTCAACCGAGGAGAGGACAGAGCTGGAAGGTGCTCATGAGGCAGAAGCTTAGAGAGCTGCTAATACATCAGTGAGAGTTCTGATTGTTCTCCTTCCCTACGGGTCATGCTTTTCAAGCTGCTAAGTAGTCGTCCGTTATGTGTCTCTGCTAGCCTGCAAGCTTATGAGGTAGAGGGACAATGTTTGTGTCTTTCTTGTCTACCGTTTTATCTCTAGGACTTAGCAGAGGGCCTGGCACATAAATGGTTAAATACTCATTCCCAGAGATAAACATGTGGTGGGAAGGAGTCATGTCCCTTTTCAGATATTAAGCTGGTGAAACTTTGACAATTCAGAATTCTTACCTGAGGTAGCCAGGTTGGAAGTAGTAGGGGAACCAAAGGCCTTATCTTAGAGATGGGAGATGAACATGAGTCCCTACCCTTCTTGTGTGAGCTGTGTGACTTGAATAAGTTAATTAACCTCTCTGGGTCTTATTTCCTTCATCTGTAGAATGAAGAGGCTGTAAATATAAAATGATGTTCGTATTGGACTTCATAGATTGTGGGGAGAACTGAATGAGGTTGTCTGCAACAAAAGTCTAGCAGAGTGTCTGACACAAAGTAAGCACTCAATAAATGCTAGGTAGGCTAGAAGGATGGGTGAATGGGTGGGTGGGTGGATCAGTGGATGGATGGGTGGGTGGGTGGTTGGGTAGATACATCAGTGGATGGATGGTGGGTGGTTGGTTGGGTGGTTGGATCAGGGGATGGATGGGTGCATGTATGGACAGATGACTGGCTGGCTGGCTGGCTGAATGGTTGGATGGCTAGATGGGTGAATGGATGGATATATAGATGCAGTGACGATGAATGAATGGACAAATGAACATTCTGAATAGGATACATCTATTAGGTCATGCTCTTTCACAGGCCAGCCTTAATCCTCCTTTGTGGGCATCTGTATAATAATTTGATTAGTCTGAAAACTTAAAAAGCCAACTGGCCTTGGTTTCCGTGAAAGTCTTATGGCCTGGTGCCACTGAATGCTGAAGATTTAAACTTCTTATTTTAGGTTCTGTCTAGACACCTCTCTAAATAGGAACTTCATGCTAATCTGCAGGTGTTGCTTATGAACAGGTTATTTCTAAATAGTAGCTGGTGCATTACAAAAAAAAAAAAAAAAGCCAAGAGCAAATAATACTTACTGAGACCAAGGTCTCCAATGGGAAGGTTCCCAGTCAATTTGTCCACCCTCTCATACCACCTGGTTCCTGCCTATACCCTACCCAATTACCAGGGAATCAAATATCCACAGTGGGTATAATTAATTAAATGCATTTTTACTAATTAACTTAAGAACTGGTAAATAGGGCCTCCCTTTGGTAGTTTGAAGATGCAGCTCCTGGTGCTGTTGATTAAAAGGTGAAGCGAATCTGGCCAGAAAGTAGCAGGTAATGGATGGGGTCCTATCGCAACATTTCTTTTAAGGTTTGTCAAATCGTGTCCTACTGATATTGCTAAACCCCTTTAATCAGGAAGTATAAAATTCATCTGAGAGCATAAAACATATGTGACAATGGCATATATCAAATCCCAAACTGAACATTCAAAATAAATTGTATCGAGATTTTGTCACAATCATTGATTTCTGCTTTTCAAGCCGGTTTCTGGGGCAGCCACATAAAAGTTAAATACAAGCTATCTATGGGCTCATTGGATTGCGGTAATTCATTAAACCAACGGTGGCTTTAATAAATCTGAACATAAAGATTGCTTCCACAGACACCCTCAGCTTGGAAATGTGCCACTAATCAAAGAGGGTGGCAAAACTAATCTCGTTGGCTTGTAGGGGAAGTGAGAAGGAGCTTTAAAGGGTTGCTAAGGGCTGAATTCCAAGGGTAGTATCTCATGCCTATAGCAAGATCAGATCACGGGGGAAGTAAGAGCCCCCATGGCACCAAGCCCTCAGCCTCCATGGTCAGCACAGGCACAGCTCAGGCAATCAGTCAATGTGAGCCCACTTACTGAGTGACCTTCGGTTCCGCCGGAGGACTGATTTCCCCCATTGTACTCACGTCCCAGTAATGACGCTGATCCCTGTGCTCTTAAAATTTGCAAAGTAACCTCACGCCCAGGGATTTATTTAATCCACAGCAATCTTGGGAGGGACGAGACCAAGGTTATTATTATGCCCATTTTACAGATGAGAAAATGGAAGTTTAAAAGGCAAAGCAATTTGCCCTCAGTCCCACATTTGGCAGAGCTGGAACCCGTCACCCACTGTCGAAAGCCCAAGTTTGGGTTCAAATCCGACCTCTGGGGCGCCTGGGTGGCTCAGTGGGTTAAAGCTTCTGCCTTTGGCTCAGGTCATGATCTCCTGGGATCGAGCCCCACATTGGGCTCTCGGCTCAGCAGGGAGCCTGCTTCCCCCTCTCTCTCTGCCTGCCGCTCTGCCTACTTGTGATCTGTCAAGTAAATAAATCTTAAAAAAAAAAAAAATCTGACCTCTGTAACACACTACAGGTTATCCCACCTTCCAAAACTTCAATTCTCTCTACTGTAAAGTGGAGATAATGAGACTGCCTACCCCTGACTTGGGCGATTTAGTGAGCCCCTATGGAATAGGAGCATAACAAGCACTTAATACATGTTTGCTATTGTTCATAGAGAGTATCAGGTTGTATCAAAAAGACAAACAGACCGGACAAGGCCTGGAAAGTAACTAATGGGAATTTCGAATTCCATTTCACACAGGTGGAGGTAAGCCTTGCCCTTCTCATGCCTTAGCCACCCCCCATGCCGCGAAGTACCCTCTCCCTGTTGGCGTTTGTTCAGAGAAACCCATGATATTTCTGTCCCTTTCAGCTGTGACTCATTATTGTAAATAGCAGTGCAATGAGGAGATGAGAAAAGAATTTAAATACACTGACTGACAGAATTTTTAGGGAAAGTGATACGCAAGAAGATAAAAAGCAATCAGGAAAATTTGCATACACCCTTGTGGTCTCAAAGGTCATCTATTTGGAAGTCTACTAATGGAAATACGTCTTTTTAGATTCTGGATGATTATTTAATTGAAAAGGAAAGACTTTAAATGAATCAAGTCATAGAAGCAAAGTAGATTTATGTCAACTGCAACAAAAAATTGCATGTTTCTTTGGGAGAAAAATTGGTCCATTCATATACGAGTTAAAATTTAGGATAGAGTAGAAAATGTGACCATATATTAGGATTTGGTTCAGTGCTATAAAACATGTTGATATTCATGAGCTTTATTAATTTATTTTTTAAATCGGACTCCTATTACACCTTTTATTCTATCTAGAAAAGAGGATGGTTTCATATCCGTTAATTTACTTGAACTTTATAATGACCCTTAGAGGTATTATCATTCCCACTTTATAAGACAGTATAATATCTACTTATTCAAGGCAGGGACCAAGACATTTTATCTTTTTTTTTTTTTTTTTTTTTTAATCCTTGGTGCTCGACTAATAAAAATGTAAGTCAGAGGTTTAGCATGCTTAAGACATCAATCTTTTCTTAGAAGGCAGCGCAGGGTGGAGGTTTAGGGTCTGGCTTTACCATCAGTGGGGCCTGAGTTCACAAGCCCAGCTCGACCCATACCGAAGACTCAACCTTCAGAATTTATTTCTTGGACCCACAGCTTAAACAGTGTTACTAATACCTACCTTGTAGAGTTGTTATGATGATTAAACTTCAAGATAATAAAATGTGGGGAGAAATGTACTTAGCACAACATCTGACACATATTAATGCCCCCAAATTATAGTTTTCACATCTCATGAGTATACTCAGAAAGGTGAGGATAAGCATACTCTTTGACCATTGTGGGAGCTTTTTTTTTTTTTTCCAAGCATGCCTTCATCTTTGGATTTGAAATTAACAGGCCCAAACTGAGGGGCTGGTGAATTGTTAGATGAGGAGCAGAATCCAGGGTTGTCCATGACAGCCAGGCACGAATTCTTAGCGCTCCTGTGACAAGCGTTGCCTCTGATTTAATGCAATGTGCTGGTATTCTTAATAAGCAGCAGGGAACCCAATGTGAGGCTGCCTGCTGTCTCTCATACTGGGCTCATTCACTTTTTTATTTTCTAGGACATCATACAGTCCTTTAGCCATGTCGGGGGAGGAGGAATCTGCTCATTTCATTTCCAAGTAAGGGACAATTAGTGCCAATTGTGATGCCTGGCTGCAGGAATCCAACCTCTTTTTGGGGGCTGACTATTGGAATATTTGTACATTTTCTGGTTGTCTCTGGGACGTCCGGGGTAATTGCGCTGCATTGCAGTCAGCTTGGTGACTCACCATCCCTGGTGAATCATCTTTAAAAAGTATTAAGAGCATAGCCATGTACAATGAGGAATTATGTGACTGATATTAGCAGATGTGGGAGGTGACGATAGATAGATAGATAGATGGGCGATAGCTGTGCATTGAACGCGTTGTGTGGTCAGTGGTGGGGAGGAAGGGGACTAAAACTTCATGAGCATCTGCTGTGCACCAGACTTTAAACCAGGTGCTTTGTGTCAGCCCCCTTGTCCTCTCATCCTCCCTACGAAAGCCCTGGTCAAGGCCACCAGCGAGAGAACATTGCCAGGTGCTGCCTCTGAATGACACGTCAATGCTGACAACTTCCAAATTCCTATTTCCAGCTCAGATCCACTGCCTGAACTCCAAACTCATGTATTCCACCTCCCACTTGACATCTCTGTTTGGATGTCTAATATGCATCTGAAAATTCGCATATACCTTACCCCCAAGCCTGCTCCCCCCACAGCCTTCCCCAGTCATGAATAGATTTTTCGTTCTTCTAGTTGTTCAGACCCAAAACATTCAAGTCATCCTTGACTCTTGTCTCCCACACATGTGCCACCCTGAGCTGTCTGCAAATCCTGCGTCTCTCCCTTCAGCGTGTGTCTAGAACCCAGTCCTTCTCTCCACGCTCACCCCTCTCCTTCCATAGCTCACCCATCTTTCAAGCCACCATGACTTCCTGGACTTAGGAACGGGGCCTCAACTGTTTCCTGCCTCCGCGGCTGTCCGTCTCCGGTCTATTCCGCACAGCAGCCAGTTATGGTAAAGCATAAACATCCCCCGTTGCACCTGTTCTCAAACCGGTCCGTGGCTCCATCCCACTCAGGGTGAGAGCGGAAGCACTTATAAGTCCTTAACTGTTTCCCACACAAGCCAAGGACTCATGCATCCGGGCTCTGTACTGTTTTTGCATCTGTCTCGGCCGCTAGACCATACATGCTGGAAGGGCAGGGACCGGGTCTCCTCCAACCCTGCATACCCGGCACCTAACGCTCCGCCCAGCAAAACCAGAGCAGCAGACGCTGAGAAGCACTTGCTCTGTGCCCAGGGCAGTTTTAAACCCTTATGCTCATCAACTTTTTTAGTCCACGTAACAACCCTAAGAGATAGGAACTGTTATTACCGCTGTTTCACAGATCAGGAAACTGAGGCACAGGGAAGCCAAGGTCACAGACCTGTTGGAGGTAGACCAGGGAGTTAACCCCATGTATTCTGGTTCCATAGGCAAGTCTGTGCTCTTAGCCAGCACGTATCCTCATTGTCCTGTCTTTTCTTTTTTTCTTTTTAAAGATTTAATTATTTATTTGACAGACGGATCACAAGTAGGCAGAGAGGCAGGCAGGCAGAGAGGGGGAAGCAGGCTCCCCGCTGAGCAGAGAGCCTGATGCGGGGCTCAATCCCAGGACCCTAAGATCATGACCTGAGCTGAAGGCAGAGGCTTTAACCCACTGAGCCACCCAGGTGCCCCTCTCCTGTCTTTTCTAAGTGTGCCCGTGGCAAATAGGTGGCAGCCCAATGAACAAATAAGTGAGTGCATGTTCCCAGTGGTTCTAACTAGCACACAGGAGCACTGCCTGCGTGTCAGTCCCCGGATGCCTTAGATTAGGTTCTTTGCATGCAGACAGTTTACAGGGGAGTGCGCTAGGGAGATAGTCAATATAAGGGAGTGAAGAAGTCCGACTTGGGCAGGAGGAAAAGTTGGCAGATCATGTGACTTGCCCCTGGTGCCTAGAGGGACCTCTGGAGCTGGGACGGCCCTTCTGGGTGGTCCAAATGGAGACAGAAGGCCTGGGCTTTTTTAAAATTCAAGTTTGTAGCCAAGGGCTGGCCCCTGGGCGGGGGTGCAGCCTTGGGTGAGGGAGGCTCCAACCACAGCGGACAGCTGCTGGTGACAGGTGCAGGTGTGAGCCATCAGTAGCTGACATTCCTAGCTTTCAGCAGACGAGGGCATGGGCCCGAGGAGGAACCCTGGGGAGAACACTACAGAATCCCCTACATGGACTGAGGGTCTTGCATAACATCTCACTGAACCGCCATAGCCCTACCATAGTGAGTCATGCATTTGTTACACCCACTTGATGATCAAGCAAAGTGCAGCTTGGAGATGTTAAGGCTAAACTCATCAGTCTCCTAGGAAGACGAGATGGGGATTCCGGCCCCGGTGAATGATGAGAAGTTCAAGTGAGCGGCAGGGGCTGGCTTGCAGGCCCAGACTCATCGGGTGTGGCTGGGGCAGCGTTGTCAGAGGCGTGGACCTCCGTGGCCTCCATCTATGACTGCTTGTCTCCTGTGGTTAAATCCACCCCCCCCCCAACACCCTGGACATGTGCTTCTTCCCGATCCTGATTCTGACATCTCTGATGGGGTCACCGATGTGACTCTGTGGGGCTTCAGCTTTGGGCACACATGCCAGGCCTGCTCTGTCAAGGGAGCACCAGGCGTAGGCCATCTGGGACAGAGAGGGACCTTTTCCTCGGAGGTAGCTAAGGTAGCGAACTGTAAGTCCTGAGCTGTCTCTGGCCGTGGTCCCCCAGCCTCCTCTATGGGTAGAGAGGCCTGGTGCCTGAAAAAGCATGGGAGAGGAGAGGAAAGGAAGGAACAGCAGACAGAGATCTGCTGGCTTGAGCTCCTGGGATCCCTGAGCTCTGACCCATCTCTAGATCCCCAACTTTCTGAGCTAATAAATTCCCCGTTGGTATCTTTTAAAAATTTACTTAAATTCAATTTAGTTAACACATAGTGTATTATTAGCCTCAGAGGTAGAGTTTAGTGATTCATCAGTCGTATAGAACACCAGCGCTCAATCCATCACGGGCCCTCCTTCGGGCCCACCCCCAGTTATCCCCCCCCCCCCCCACCTCCCCTCCAGCAATGCTCAGTGTGTTGTCTAGAGTTAAGAGTCTCTTACGGTTTGTCTCTCTCGCTGTTTTCATCTTATTTTATTTTCCCTTCTCTTCCGCTGTGTTCATCTGTTTTGTTTCTTAAATCCCACAAGCTAGTGCACACGGGACACTCGGTCACTGGCCCGGGGGATGATGGCCTTATGGCAGCAGCTCGTGTCAGTGATGTATCGGTCCATCTCTGGTGTGTAACAAACAGTCTCAGAATCTCCAGGGCTCACAGCGGCATTCATTCTTCCCGTTTGTGGATCAGCACATTTCTGAAGGTGTGGCTAGGCTCAGGCTGGGCTTTTTCTCCAAGCTGAAGGTCGGGCTCAGGTTTGTTCCTGGTGTCTTCCTTCTGGGGCTGAGAATAATGAGGCAGTTGCCTGGGCCAGGCACTTCTCACAGAGGATCACAGGAGCGTAAGAGGCCAAACGATGGTGTGGAAGCATTAAAAGCCCCTGCTTACTGCAAGTCAACTAACAGTCCGATGGCCAGAGCAAGTCAAATAGCAGAGTGGGCGAGAGGACGGGGCCCCGCCTACCCTAGTGGGAGGTGCTGAGAAGTGGGAGGCAGGGCAAGGTGGGTGCTGGGGAGAGAAGAATTAGCAGCCACAATCCAGTCTGCCACAGGTGGGCAGGAAGAGTGAGGGCTGGGGGCACAATGGCTCCTGAGACACTGGGACATCTGGCCACCCACCGATGGCAGTGAAGGTGTCCTGTCCCCCACATCCCCAAGGGCAGGGTCTATTAGAATCACAGCAGAGTCAGCAGAACCCCAACACTCAGAATGACCCATGCCATCCCTGGGTAGCAGCTCGGCGCACGGAGAAACCAGATCCTTTCTGAGAGATCAAAATCAATTTTAAACAGACACAGCTGTTCCCTAGTGGGAGTGTCAGAAGGGAGGAGAGGGGGAGACACCATAGAGAATGTTTTGTTTCTTTTTGTTTTAAGTTGTTGGAATAACCAAAGACGATTTCTAAGGTTTGATTATTAATTTCAGGAAGAATCGGCTGCCAAGTTTGCTATCCTCTTCAAGAAAAAGAAGTGTAAGTTCAAAGGGAGGCTTCCTAGCGGAGGTTTTCACCTTACATTGAGTTTGGAAGCTTTTCACAACAGAATGACCAGAAATAGAGCTGGTTCCGTTTTGTTTTGTTGTTGTTGTTGTTGTTGATATACCTCCTCAGATGTATAAATCGAATGCCCCAATTTAATTCAGCTCAGCAAATGTTTACTGAACCTTTCCCGGGGCCATGTGCTCGCTTATAAAAATATAAACAAATAACAGTGATGGTAAGTCCCCCCCCCCCCCAACCCGCATGTCCGGGTTATCCAGCTAAGTGCGCTTCTCTCCCCGGATCTCAGTGTCCGCATTTGCAAAGAAAGCACGTTCGGCCTCTGAACACTGAGTTCCCTTCCAGATCTAAAATTCTAAAGTCCGCAAGCTGGATGATGTTCTTTCCCCGCTCACCGTGCACTCAGAGTACGGACAGGTGCGCCTGGGCAATCAGACCCCCTGGAACCACGAGCGGCATAGGGCCCAACGGGAATGCTCAATGATACAGCGGAGAATTCCCGGAGCCGAGTTCCTCAGTTCAGCAGTGTCCCTGAGTCCCATCTTTCCAACACTTTCACCAAAACAAGCAGTAAATTTGGAGGACTAAGGAGGTGATACAAGATCGTAGGGAAAAGGACGCCACCGACTTCCCATTTGCTGCAGGTCCCAGCCCAGCCTCTTGCTGGTTAGATGACCTTGGGGGACTTTACCTCCCCACACCCCAGTTTTCTTATCTGTAAAATGGGCGTAATAGTAGCTTCTTCCTCGTAGGACTGTTGTCAGGGATGTAAGTTAAGTACTTAGCAGTGTGTTTGGTGTAAGAACCCACTAGAATCATTATTTCTGCCTTATTATCATAGCATCCCCTCCGTGGACGCTTTCCGGCGAAACCGGATTCTGAATCTGCCCGCTCATTTAGCATCTTCTTAGAAAGTCTAGAAAACTTGGAGGAAGAAAAGGTTTATCCAATCACTGAAATTCAATGAAAAAGGTAAAATAACTTCATTCAGCGGTCTTCACATAAAAGGGTACACAGATTTGTAAACACATGTTACTTTGAACTCACACAATAATCGTCGATGATTTTGTAAAAACTAGAGCCATTTAAACCCTCTGAGGGGAAAATCCAGGGTGCAGCCGCAAGCAGGCTGCATTCACCTGGGGGAGAAGCATGCATCTTTTCTAACATGCACAAATGGACTCTGGGGGCCAGCAGGGCCCTGGACCCATCGTCCAACCTTTAGGAGACATTCGTAATGAATGACCGGATGAGGATAAGAAACGATCTGTCATTTCTTCCCAAAGCTGCTGGAAGACTCAGCCTCAACACTGTTCCCCAAAGCTGTAAGGCTCCCAGGATTAAGTGGCCACCTGCAGGACCCCCCCCCCCCCCACCGTCCTCAGGGACTCCTCAGCGGCCCTTGTGCCTAGGGGAGCTCCCAGCTCTGTTTCTTTTTTCCAGACTGTTTCCCATCCCTTGGATACAGGAGAGCTGTTTCAGAGTGTGAACACTTGCGTTCCGGCACCTAGAGTCCCAGCGACTTGAGGGCTCGGTGTGGAAGCCATGTGCTGGGGGAGGGGCTGGGGCCGGACACGTGGGTGCAGGCTGCCAGAGAATGCCACTCCCTCCAGCCCTTGTATCTGGGCCTCCGCCAACCTCCTTTAAAACCAAACCTCGTAGCTCTTTGGTTTTCTTTTTTTTTTTTTTAATTAATTAATTTTTTATTATTTTTTATTATGTTAGTCACTGTATAATACATTATTAGTTTTTGATGCAGTGTTCCAAGATTCATTGCTTATGTATAACACCCAGTGCTCCATGCAATCCAAGCCCTCCTTAACACCCACAACCAGGCTCACCCATCCCCCACCCCCTCCCCGCTGAAATCTTCAGTTTGTTTCTCAGGGTCCACAGTCTTCTCGTGGTTGACCTTGCGCCCTGGTTCTGCCCCCCCCTTCATTTTTCCCTTCCTTTCCCTAATGTCCTCCATGCTATTCCTTATGCTCCACAAGTAAGTGGACCCTTGGATAACTGACTTTCTCTGCTTGACTTATTTCACTGAGCATAATCTCCTCCAGTCCCATCCAGGTTGATACAAAAGCTGGGTAGCCATCCTTTCTGATGGCTGCGTAATATTCCATTGTGCATATGGACCACATCTTCTTTATCCATTTGTCTGTTGAAGGGTATCACAACTTCTTCCACAGTTTGGCTATCGTGGCCATTGCTGCTATGAACATTGGGGTGCACGTGGCCCTTCTTTTCACTACATCTGTATCTGTATCTTTCACTACCTCTGTAAATACCCAGTATTGCAATTGCTGGGTCATAGGGTAGCTCTATTTTCAACTTTTTGAGGAACGTTCACACTCTTCTTCCAAAGTGGCTGCACCAACTTGCATTCCCACCAACAGTATAAGAGGGTTCCCCTCTCCGCATCTTCTCCAACATCTGTTGTTTCCTGCCTTGTCAGTTTTTGCCATTCTAACTGGTGTGAGGTGGTATCTCAGTGTGGTTTGGACTTGAATCTCCCTGATGGCTAATGATGATGAACATTTTTTCATGTGCCTGTTAGCCATTTGTAGGCCTTCACTGGGGAAGTGTCTGTTCATGTTCTGTTTTTCAAAAGGAGCACACATCTGCCATCGCGGACACAGGTGTCAGGGGACCATTTCACTACCAAGATGGCGGAGGACGCTAAGAGCGCCTGAACTGAGGCTGCTCTGAGCTAACACATTTCCCTCTTAAACTGCTCACACATCTCATAACGTGACCTCGTGGTTCCCATTATTGGATTATAAAATTGTTTTACTTCTCCCTGGCATAAAATAAGGCAGGTAAACAAATAAAAGAATAGTCAATTAAGATAAATACGGCAACGTCACAATTTACTGGCTAGAGACACATCATCCCAATGAGCCAAGCGTCGGGTAGAACAGCTCACGTCCAGTCCTGGGTACGACTGGACAGCTGATCCCGAGTATCAGAGCAGATGGTTGGCGATACCGTCCTTCATGGCACACTGGTTTGAACGGCATATGCTGTTTGGCTAATTCATGCTTTTTCTCAGGGCACTTGAGTACTGGAAAGGTTTAGTGTTGACTCCAGGGGTGAGACTCCAAGGCTCTTTCTTACTACTGCTGCTCCCAATTTCTGACACGTCTCCATATCTGAGATGCCTTTGTAGGGCGGGGGGGGGGGGGGGGCGGGGCGGCATCAGCAGCATTAGGGGCTTAATTCTCCAGGTAGTTGTAGTTGGTGCCTAATGTGACATCTGCACCATGGCCTGGAGGGAGGTCCCTACTGGTCTTTATGGCACTGATCCTGGGAGGGGTGGGGTAGAGAAGGGAGGCTCAGTGCATTCGGCTTCCTAGGAGTAGAAAGAAAGGAACAGAGGGAAGCTGAAGCTCTCAAAAGTCTGAGCAAGGGGTGGGGGTGGGAGAAGAAATGAGCAAGAAACCTCTCTTGAAGATACCATTTGGTTAAATAAATGGCAAAGCAACATATGGGCAGGAAAAGTGTACAGGGTCCTGAAAATCCCATTCTTGGAAAGTCCCCCTGTGCTCCGTGCTGAGTCTAATGCACTTCTGTTACACACACACACACACACACACACACACACACAACAAAACACCCCTAAGACCTATCTCCCCACCCACCCCTAGAAAGCACAGCAAACAACTCGTGTAGAATGGAGATCACACGAACAACACTATCCGTGAGAAAAGAATAAATGACCCACTTAGGGTAGGTCTGCGCAGCATTTCAAACCCCTGGGGTACCATTTCATGAACCAAAAGAACTAATTTACCAAATGGGTCCCCAGGGCCTGGAGGAACTACTGTTCTGGCCACCAAGGAGCGGTTCCTTCCGTCTCTCCCCATCAGTGCCTCTGGTCGAGAATGAAGGGCCTGGGGCTAGGAGGGATGCGGGAGGTCCCTTGGTGCACCAGGGCACACGGGGAAGAGACTGTTCATACATTGGCGTGAAGGGGGTTAAGGAAAAAAAGGCAGATGTGTTAGAATCAGACACACCCGGGCCTCACTCTGGTTTCTGCACCTGCTAGCTGGGGCCACGGGAGTGAGCCTGAGCTTGGGGCTTCTCCTGATCTGCAGAAAGGGGACCCTCACACCCGCCCTTAGTGTTGGGAAGACTCAGCCTTGGCTGGTGGAGATGAATGGGTGAGCGCAGAGGGGTCATGGTGACACCCGAAGGACGGGGGCCGCGCCCTCAGCCCTCGTCGCCCCCCACCGCCTCTCCAGGCCGTCCTGATGGTGTCTACATTGCTGATAACATCTACCGAGTTCTTCCAGGCCCCAGGCACCTGGCCAGATGCATCATGTGCCGTGGCTTATTTATTTCCTGAACACATCTGCGAAGTAGGTAGTCACATTGTCCCATTCTGTTCCTGGTGAAGTTGGAGCTCGAGGAAGTTAACTAACTCTGCTCGTGTCACAGAGTAAGTAAGTGGCAGGGCTGGGACTCGACCCCTCGCCTCACTAACTCCAGAGCCTGTGCCTGGACTGCACTCTCGAGCTCAGACAAGAGTGAGAGCATTGGTGACGTCCGTTAGCATCGTCCTGCCAGTGGGCTATGGGCAGGGAGCTTCCCTGAGACGAGGAATTGGAGCTGGAGACCCAAGGGCTGGAAGCCTTGACCGTGTTCTCTTTAGCCTTCTTGAAGGAGCCTCCCAGAGACTGCTGTGTGGTGCTGGAAAATACCACAGCGCCCGGCCCTTGCAGAGAGCCAAGACCCGAGATGGCAGGAGGTCTGGCAAGATACCTGGGGGTTGGGCCAGTTCTTTGGGGAGTACGGATGGTTTTCTGCAGGTGGACATGTTTGTCTCAGGCTTCTGTATTCTGCTTGGCCGGTATTATTTGTCCCCATCACATAGGTCAGGACAGAGCCGAGAGCCAAGAGCCCAGGCCATCGGGCACATCCCTTTGTAAGCCCTGCAGCACACCATGTAAGAAACACCAAAAACACAAGGAACATTCGAGAAGGAAAAAAATTACATTGCTATGAAGAAGTAGAGGCTTCAAGCCTGGATGTTTGTGTGTATGAGTAGGTGTATTTATACTTCTCTCGTCCATGCATGGGGGCATCTGAATTATAAGTGGTTATGGAAGGATTGTTTGGAGGTGGAGGATAACTGTGCTCTGTGCTGATTGTGTGTGTGTGTGTGTGTGTGTGTGTGTGTACAGATGCCTATACATACATTCTCACTTATAGTTCCAGGCTATTTCTCTAAACCCCACGGCCCTCTGCCCTGTTGTCCCCTCCCCGTGTCTTTCTTCTCTGTCCCTTCATTTCATGACTGTGGATATGAGGGTGACTAACGGCATCAGGAGAGCATTGCCAGGAAGGGACGACAGCTTCGCCGCTGGGGCTCCGGAACTGCACGCTCCCCTCGATGTCCACGGCTCTGTCCCCCTCCTGGTCTCGCCCAGAGGCCCAAGTTCCGAGTGCATCTGGCTGAGGGATGCTTTGCCCTTTTCCCCAGAGCACGTGCTAAAACCCGCTCAGCCCAAGTAAACTGCGTCAATGGACAAAAGATACAACTCCTAGATTGGCCGGGATTTGCATGTGACAATTTGAATAAACAGTGCATCCGTCTGCAGGGAAAGAGGGAGGGTGACTCCCTGGGGACTCTCGGAAGAACAGGACCGGCGGCAGCCAGAAGGGAGGGCCAGGGAACCCTTGCAGACATTCCCGAGGTCCATCGTGCACACGCACGCACAGTGCGCTCTGAGCACCGGCCCCGGCTGCCTGGGGCAGGGAGTCCCAAACTTCGCACGCCAACAGACACTCCTGGGAAGCTTGTTGCAGATGTAGATCCTGGCACCGCCTCAGAGATTCTGGTTTGTTGGTCTTGGGGCTAAGGATCGACATCTTAACAAAGCAATTAAGTAAAGGGAGGGTAGTGAGCAAGGGGAGGGGGTCCTCGATGAAGTCAGAGGCCAGGTTGCCCAAGCCCACGAGGTCGCTCTCAGATCTAGAGCTTAGGAAGTGCCCCTGCAGCAAAGGTCCAGTCTGACAGTCTCTGGTGCTGGGTACACATTAGTAGGATGATGGGTCATTTCCTGAATACTCTGCTTTTCATCCCTCCCAACTCCTTCCTGTCTCTGGCTCTGTGTTTCTCCGTCCACCAGTATACAACAGGAGTGCTGGGATAAATGACCCCGATGTTGCTTCTAGGAGCAGATAGCCTCATTTGGCTGCAGGGTGGGCCAAACACATACACTGGGTTTCCTGGGACAGTTCCGATTTATGTCACTGGTCCCAGCTTCATTATTCATAACACCCTCTTCCGCCCTCAAAAGTGTCCCAGTTTGGACATTAAATTATAAGGTCATTCTATTTATGGGAGAAGGGAGGTGCATAGGACATGGCTATCAGCAATGGGCTAGGCTCTCTGCCTTGGTTCTTCTTAGGAGTTCTCTTTTCTTTGAGCGAGGATGCTTTTGCAGACTTTCCAAAGTGCCCAGGTAAACGCTGAAGGGCACCCAATGCACATGGCGTATTCTGCTCAGGAATACGGGGCGCTCAGCGAATCCTGGCAGAGGCTGGTGAGTGCACAAGGACAACCAGTGCACTGCCTGAGCTGTGAATTGGGGGGGAAGAGGGCAACTGGGAACACTGGGAAATGGGAGCACATCCCTATGCAGCAAGCCCATTTCTGGCACGGTTCTTAATGTCAGTTGCCTGGGCTGTGAAGCTGGGGCCACGTTAAGAATATGCGCGGCCCCCATGCTCAGAGTCATGGATCCCAAGGAGAGAGGAGCCCTTCCCCCACTTTTATATGTGTCTCCCAATAAATGAGCTATAAAGTACATCAGCCTGCAGATGGGCAAAGTGGGCTTGCAATAGGGTGTTAGGTAAGGGGGCAGGACGTGGATTCTGTGACCATTTTGTTCCCCGAGATCACCTAGGGAGGGGCGGTGGCGGAAGTTGGGGGGTAGACTAGTAATCTTTTTGGCTTAAATCGAAGGGATGCTAGAGGGTAATTGATCCCAGGCCTTCTGTCTGAGATCTGGTCCTTTTGCATGTGGGTAAACATAAGGCGACACAGCTGGGAAAAGCCCCCCCCCCCCCTTTTCAGGTTAAGAAGCAATCTCTCAAATAGAAAAATCTTTAAAATCCTAGGAGGCACCCCAAGAGTTTCTAAAGTGAGTTTCTTGACATTTCAATGGTTGTATTATAAAGGGGGTTAAAGAAGAGGCAGAGAGCAACGAGAAGGAACTCAAGGAATGGGTGTTTGCTTTCTGTTTTCCTTGTTGGATTTTTTTGTTTTGTTTTGTTTTGACTTGATTTTACGATTCTGGTGGGTGGGAATAATCTCACCGAAGGGGAACATGAGTAACACTTGGTCATTTTGTTTACTGTACAGACACGTTCACACAAACTCATTTGCAGAGGGCTTACTACGGGCTAGGTAGCAAGGTTGCAAAGACAAATCATGCGTGAAAACTGGCCGCCCTCCTTCTCCCGGGCCGAAGCCGAAGCCCTCGGTGAGCTCTCCAGATAGAGCTGCTCCTGTTCGTTTCCTGGGAGAGTTTGTTCCCAGGACTCCCCTCCCCCCCACCCTTTTATTGCTATTTGCATCTGTGCTGACTTTTATTTTTATTGAGGTGAAATTCACATAACATCAAAGGAACCTTTTTTCTAAGAGTGGGAGGGGTAGAGGCAGAGGGAGAGAGAAAAAATCTTAAGCAGGCTCCACACCCAGCACAGAGCTGGACTCAATCTCACAACCCCGAGATTATGACCTGAGCTGAAATCAAGAGTCAGATGTTTAACTGACTGAGCCACCAGGGGCCCCTAAAACGCACCATTTTAAAGCAAATAATTCTACAGCCTTCAGTACCTTCACGATGTTGCACAACCACCTCCTCGACTTCCAAAACGTTTTATCACCCAGAAAGAAACCCAGTATCCATTAAGCAACCATTCCTCATTCTCCCCTCCCCCAGCCCCTGGCACCCACATCTGTCTGGATTTACATAGTCTGGCTATTCCACAGAAATGAAATCATGTTACCTTCTGTGTCTGGCTTCTTTCACTCAGCAGACTACTTCCGACCTTCACCGACACTGCAGCAATTGTTAATGCTTCATTCTTTTTCATGACCGAGTAATAGCCCATTGTATGGATATACCTCCATTTGTTTATCCAGTCATCTGAGGTTAGACATTTGGGTTGTTTCTACCTTCTGGCTATTGTGAATTGTGCTTCTGTGAACATTTGCCTACAACCTTTGGTTGGGGGTATCAGTTTTCAACTCTGTGGCTCTATACCCAGGAGTGTGACTGCTCAGCCATATGGTAATTCTGTGCAAAACTTTTTGAGGGACAACCAAACCGTTTTCCATACTGGCTGAACCATGACAGCCCCCACCTTTTGAAGACTCAACAGTTAGGTTCTCCCGTAAATTAACCAAAGGTCTTCAAAGAACTAAATCCTGATTTACAGATACACCAAGCAGCCTAAGTTCCTTGGTTGGTCCAGTGGGTCAGAATTCCTGCTAATGAGACTCAGGTCAGGGGTTCAGTCCCCAGCTGACCAGTTAGCTTGGTAGAACAGACAGTGAAAAATTGTGTCTGCATTCACACGTTCCACCAGTACTGCCTTGCCCTCTTACAAAAGCTTGTTAGTGGCCCCAGGGGGTTGGAGCAAGAATGGGTTTTTATGGTTCCAAATAAAAATCTAGCATCCACGGCACAGTGGGACTAATTGGAAATCAGATGACTGCTTACTTCCGGTCTTGGTTTCACCTGATTTCTGCGGGGCCCCTTGGGTCAATCGCTTAATCCCCCGCCCAGGGCTTCAGTTTCTTCCTCTCTCAGTTAGAATTCCTGATCCTCCTCCAAAGAGATGATAGTGCAGCCTAAGTACTTTGCACACAGTAGGCTTCCTACTTAGTAGATGCTGATAAATTTCAAGGGTGGGCACCCTCAGTCTGTGCCAGGGCTCCCGACCAGGTTCTGCAGTGGGCTCTGAGCTACTCTGCCGAGGTTGACTGAGCTCCGGTGGTGGTGGTGCACTATTGTCCTCAGGGTTACATTGGCTGTTTCAGATTGTCCTATTTGCATGGAATGAAGCTTGCTATGGTAACAAGGTCTGGTGGCTGGAATCCAGGGCCCCAGTGAAAAATGCAAAGCCTGTACTCTGGGAGAAAGAGGAGCTGGATAGGTTTATCAACCTTAAGGTCACCTCAGTTCTCCTTTGAAGAGGGAATGGGTAAACGGAGGCAGCAGGGCCTCCACACTCTCGCCCCTCCAGCAGGAGGAGAAAGAGAGACGCTCCTTGGATGCCTTCAGGTCTTCTCTCCTGGTCTTCTCCCTTTCGACCCCCAGTATTTAGCCCAGCCAGGGAGCTTAGGACCTGGCTAAGGCCAGCCTTCCACCTCGGGTGCACACGCGGGGTTTGGGTCTGTGGGGCAGCCAGAGCTCCAGTGGCCCGCCATGGGGCCCGGTAGAGAGCTCCTCCCGGGAGGGGCGCACAGTGCAGTTTGGGGCGGAGTGCTGGAGGGTGGTGGAGATGGACTGGGGGGAGAGTGAGAAGCACTCAGGGCACTAGCTCAGCTCCCCGCTCGCTGCACATTTCCTACCCGCATTTTAAGGAAGGCAAAGCTCCACTCCTGAGATCGAGCCAGCTGCCCCCTCCCCCCCCCCCCAGGAGCTCCATCCCGGCTCCCCTTCTGGGCCTCTTTGCCGAGCACCCCTCTCTCCCGAGCACCCACCCCCTTTCCCGGCCTGGCCCCGCGCGCGGGGAGCCTGCTAGCCGGGGCGGGGGCTGCCCCACCGCTTCTGGGAGGGGACCGAGGGCCCGCCGTGGAGCAGGCGCCCCCTACCTCTCGCCGGGGGCGCCACCTCGGCCCACTCGCGGCCGCCGCCCGCCGCCCCCGCCCCCCGGGGGGGTGTGTCCCCGAAGTGGGGGGTGCGGGAGGCGGAGGGTGCGCCCCGCTCCCGGGGTCGGGCCCCCTCCAGAGCGCGCGGCGAATGGTAGGCTCCAGTGAAAGAGTGCCGGGCGGCGCGCGGTGTCCTTCCCCGAGCCGCGCTCGGCGCCGGGGTCTCGGCGATCGCTGCTCCTCCTCCTCCTTCTCCTCCTCTTTCTCCTCCCCCCCCCCCCCACGCCGCCTCGCTACCGCCGCGGCTCCGGCTGGAGGCGCCGCTGTCATTCCTGCGCCGAAGGAGCCGGCGCTGCCGGTGCCTGGGGGTCGGGGCGCGGGGGAGCCGGGCCGCGGGGGACCCAACAGGTAGAGCCGGGGGTGCCCGGCCGCGCGCCCCCCGCGCATCATGCAGCTCTTTGTCACCTCTCTCGCCCCCAGGCCAAAATCCTGAGCATGATGGAAGACAATAAGCAGCTCGCGCTCCGCATCGATGGGGCGGTCCAGTCGGCCAGCCAGGAGGTGACCAACCTGCGAGCCGAACTCACGGCCACCAACCGGAGACTGGCGGAACTGAGCGGCGGCGGCGGCCCCGGCCCGGGCCCGGGAGCGGCGGCCAGCGCCTCGGCGGCGGCGGCGGACTCGGCGGCGGCGAACATGGAGAACCACCAGCACGGCGCGCAAGGTAGGGCTCCCCCGGCGCCAGGGGCGGAGGGGAGGCGAGCGAGCGGGACCCGGGCCGGAGGTGGCCGGGGACTCGGAGCCTCCACACCCCGGGCGAGATCGCCGCGCGCATTGTGGCTCGTAACCCTTTCCTCCCGGCGGTGGCCACTGCTGCACCGCGGCTGGGAGTTCCAGGCTGCTGTCATTAAGGAAAACCCCGGCGCAGTGTGCACGGGTTCACACGGTCACACCGGCCGCGGCCAGCGGGAGCCAGGCGCAGCCGGCGGCGCCCCTCCCGCGGCGGAAAGTGCCCTTTAGGTGGCACGCATCCCCGGCTCCGTGGGCAAACTTTTTGTGCCTGGGCCTTAGCCCCGACCCCCGGCAGGGGTGAATGCCACAGCTCCCCCCTCAGCCTCCCGCCCCGATTCCCGAGGGCGGCTTTTCTGGGGAAGACTGTCTCAGAGAGTGAGCTCCGGGCTCCGCTGCCTTGGTTGGGGTAGAGGATTGAACCGGCTTGCACTTTCTCTCCGAGGATGCTAAACCCCTTGTCTCGATTGCATCTGGACTTTATTTTCTCCCCCTTTGAGATCGCGCGGACAGCGGAATATATCGTTGCAACAGTAGTAGATGGTCTGCTCAGCAGGGAGTTTAAATTTCCAGCAACTATAAACACCGAGAGCACTTTCCAGGGGGAAATCTTAGACCTCAAAGGCTGAGTGATGGGCTGCTGGCGAAATGATGGTGGGTTACGGGGAGCCGCTGCTGGAAAGGACTCTTTGCACTTTGGGGGAGGGGGAAGACAGCTGGACCGTGTTGACATTGACAGTGATGCAGCCCTGAAACCCCTGGGAGGGGTAAAGGTGGAGGAAGCATCCAAAAATGTCCTGTTTGGTTTCTGTGAATTGAAAAGTCAAAGGGTAGACTGGCTTTTCAGTCTTTTTTTTTTTTTTTTTTTTTTTTTTCCGTTTTGGCCTCATTGCTCTTTAAGAAATGGTATCATTGATTATTAATATCATTCGATTAATTAACTGCTGAAGTCCCGAATCTGGCAGAGAAAAATGATCCAGTCTAGGGGGCCACTTGTATAAATATGTCACTTGATGAAGTATGAGGTACCAGTAGCTCAGCGATTCAGAGGAATTTTCTGGTTTTGTTGTTGTTTCAAGAGCTTCTCCTAAGTGTTGCGAGAGAGTGTCTGTGTTCGTGTTAATGTCTTCTCCCATCAGTTTCTTTTGCTCCTTACCTCCCTGGGGAAGGTGTGCTTTTCGTGGTGCGAGGTGTTAAAAAGCCTGTACGTTAGTTTTATGCAGAATTCCAAGTCATGTTGACTTGGTACTTTGGGGAGTTGGTCAGAAGTCTTAGGAATCAGGGTGGGAATTTGGGACCAAGGTAGCCATGATGTAATGGTGGGAAGGTGTTGTCAAGCTATTATTTGCTGCAGTTTTCAAGGTGAGGAGCTGGTTATTGTGTCATTTATCCCTTGCGCTGTCATTGTGTGTGGAAGTTACTCTACTGTGGCATCTGGAGGGGAAAAAAAGTGTGTGTGGGGGGGAGCCGGACTGCGTGGTGATGCTTTGTTCTTTATAGGTCCAGGTTCTTCCAACATTAAAGAAATCACTAAGAACTGGCATTTGGCTAAGAATCAAAAGCCATGCTAAGGAGCCCTGAACAGTGCTGGTTTATTTCCCACCGTCTGCCCCCTTTCCTCAGCCAAGGAAAAGTTAAGTGGCTTTCATTTGTGTCCCGGGTCCAGCTGCGGACTGAGCACGCTAAGGAGGCCAGTACAGCGCTGATCCTCTCAACCGACTTGGACATTGAGATACTTAGCTAATGGTCCAGTTGTTGTAGTGAAGCAACAGTGGGCGGTTTCCTTCTTCTCTTTTCCTACAAAAGTGCCCAAGGCTGTGGACATGACTTTTGGATCTCTTGATAGCCTTCAAAACTCCCGAGACCAGCATCTCCCTCACGCTCCTAGGAGTATGCCTGCCCGGGTTAGTAAGCCATCTGTTGGGTGGGGTGGGGGGGGTTGGATGAAGGATGGTCTTGATTATTCCCCTGGGTAGCCTTGTTATTTTTGGACACCTTTATCGGGGGAATTAGTGATTTTATAATCAGAGAAGAAAATGTTAAAGGTTTTAACTCAACTTCATTGTTGGCTACCTAGCCCTCTTAAATTGATGTGATTTCAAACCAAGGTGATGGTTGAAGAGAAAACAAGCCCCCCCAACCCATAATCCAGTAGAACATCATTTACTTTAACTCTACAGGAATACCCTAATTTAGTACTTTTTACATTAGTTGGCCTCTGCGAATATTTTCCGTTTTGTTTGTATTTTCTTGTTTTGGTTTTCTCTCATGACCTGTGGTAGCATTCTCGCCAGAACAGAAACCCTCTGTAGATGTGTTCTAGTGTTTTCTTCAGCTGGTGCTTTCCTATTCCTAAAGGAAACAAAGCATGGGGTTCTCCCAAGTTAATTCTAAAGCATGGTCTGTTGGTTTCCTCATGCTTCTTCGTAATACAAGTCAAGCTCGGTTCCTGGGGGTTAATGACCATCTTCCAAATGCGTCCTCTGTTTTAATTTTGTCTGTGTTAGAAGATTTAATGGCCCCGAGCCCTAGGACCGTTTGGTGCTATTGAGTTGTCCTTGTTCAAATCAAAGTTTTGAATGAAATGAGTAGCTTTCAAAATGCATCTGCAGAAGTCATATTTTACTAAAGGGCATTATGCAGATTAAATGAATGCTAATGTACTTTTAATAATATTAGCACAAATGGTTATGGGGAAGAGTCACTCTTGCTCTCCCTGCCAAGAACTTGTTAAATCTGTTTTCAAATTTGGGGTTAAAAAAAAATTTTTTTTAAATGAATTACACAAGCACATCAATTCACCGTGGGAGTTCTATTCCGGCCGTGGTACCTGACCCTAGGTAAGTCGAGGAGGAGAACTTGGGTTTTCCTAGAGAGTTAATGCAGTGTTTCATTTAAACAAAATATTAACTTGGTTGGTACCCTGTGTGAGCTGGCTTGGTTGCTATGTAACAGAGTCTAGAAAGTGAACTGGCTGAAAATCTGGGCTTTCGACACTTTGCAGGATCTTCTTTCGGAATCTGTGTTGAAAGAACACTTGGCAGCCGGCCCATCTCCTCTCTCCCTGCTTCGAGTGAGTTGGATAATCCCTAATGAGGATCCTGGCATCCCGTGCAGAGGGCATCCAGGCAGGGTGGCACATTTCACAGCTCCCAAGTTGCCTCTAGGGGTGAGGGGGTGGGAGGGCTCAAAACTGCCTTTGACAGGTGGACAGAAGGAGCCTCGGAAAGAACAGAGCCAAGCATTTGTTCCAATTTGTCTTGTTGTTGGTAGCCAGAGAACGGATTTGTTTAAAGTAACATTTCTAAGCTGTTTTCCTCGGCGTAACATCTCTGGAAAATGTGTTTAAAATGCTTGCTGTTCTTTGAGGGGAAAATATAGCAGTTTGTTTCCCTGAAAATGTTTTATCTGATGAATGACTAATATTAGATTCAATTGGTTGCTTTGCTATGCGTAGAATAAAACAATTAAGCTTCATTGTACGCGATTCAAGTAGGTGTTAACTGTATATACCATAAAATACTTGTGCCTCGTAGGATGTGTGCCTACTGCTATTAGTCTGTTGGGTTTTTATTTTTTAAGGAAGTAATTGTATTT
Source organism: Mustela lutreola (assembly GCF_030435805.1). Lineage (NCBI taxonomy): Eukaryota > Metazoa > Chordata > Mammalia > Carnivora > Mustelidae > Mustela > Mustela lutreola. Next base: position 10,115,543 of record NC_081299.1, read on the forward strand.
ATATGCCTATACAAGTGGGAGTGCTGATCGCATCTTTTTGGGGTGTTGAGGACCCGAAGCCTACTGCATGTGTTAGGACGGGGATGAAGAAAAGGGTCATTGTCCTATACTTTGGTCCCCTTCCATAAATAGATGCAAGCTTTATTTCTTTCTCCCTAGGTGCTAACATAGGCTGTTACTTCCGGTCTGACTGTTCGTATCTAGCATCACTACAACAGTGGAAATTCTGTGGTGAGGTATGAATTACCTCCGGACTGAATTGAATGTGTGAACAGTCTACAGAGATGCTATTACTGTTGCTTTGCAAAATAAGTTCTGTCTTTTGGCATCCCCTTCCCAATTCATCCTACCTGCGATCTTGTTTCCCCAAGTAGACTTTTATCTTTTTTTTTTTGGAGAAAGGATTTTCCAGTGGTAGAGAAGATGGAGCAAGATGGGGCGGAGTCTCAAAGGTCACCTTCTGTTAGCTTGTCCCCAGCTGACGGAGCTCGAGTCACGTCCGTCTTGGTTTTCCAGCTGTATCAATGGGCTGAAAGAGACGTGTGTCTGTTCCTAATCTGGTAGGCTGTCATGAGATGGGACTTCAGAGTTCTTCCCGAAAACCACCATGCATGGAGAGATTACTTACAGATCAGTACAGCATGGTTGAAATTAGTTATTGATTGGCTATTATTTACTGTCTTCCCATTGTCTTTGGAAAATGTCTGCGGAGGACCCCCGAAGTCAAGTTTCTGGCTCTGATTAATTCCATGCTTCCAACGTTTCAGGATTTATGGAAGCTTTTCAAAACTCCTTTGCTATTAACCAGAAGTCTAAGCCAATCTGATTTTTATAGTAGGAGCACGGTCCCATATCGTCCCAGGGTAAGACAAGGCATGTTCTCCCGATTCCTTTACGCCGCAGCTCCCCAAGACCGCTGGCACTTTTGAGGAATCCTGTAGGTCATCATTTGTGACTCACTGGCTGCCCGTGAACTTGTGGCAGATGGGCCTGGCAGGTGGGGTGTGCTGGTTGGAGTGTTGCCTGCTCACTGTGCAAATCATGTGGGGCCCAGAAGGTCAAGCTTAGGGTCCTGGCCATATTCATTGCCTATTTCACCTATATTTATTCCCAAGTTATATAGCTAAGGAAAGTGAAATCAACATCAATTCCCCAGTTCTTTTCAGATGTTTTCTTGGGTTGGTTTGTGTGAGGTTTAGTGCTTGGCTTTTTACCCCGTGCCATCCATCAGGCAAGAACGCTGAGGCCAGGGAATGGGTTTTTACAGGATCTTGTACATGAAATTAGTCTATACCATTTGGGGCTGGGTACCGGGGTCAGTAACACGTGGGATGTTAGGGTGTCACCAACAGCAGTCATCACCTTGTCTCCGTCACCTGAAATGCAGGCAGAGCCAGTGTAGGCAGGATCATTTAGGAAAAGACAGCTTCCCTGAAGCCAAGAGTGGGACCATCCATTGTGGCAGATTGTATCTGACATTTCACAGCACGTAAGAAACCTGCTGGCCCATGTCATCATCCTCAGGGTCCCCTGCCATCCCCAACTCTACTGTGAAGAAGCTGGAGAAAGGCCAGGCCAAGAGATCCCCATGCGGTTGGATGAGACCAGAACATTCTTGCTTGTTGGACGCAGCTCAGATCTAAGTGGTGGAGTCCAGGTTGTGCTCTGTGGGCATTCCTGCTTCGCCCTTGGAGTCCTGAGCTGCTAGAAACATGAAAGAAGCGGAACAGACTTTTAATGAGCTTGGCAAGAACAACTGTTTGGGCAGGTGGCTTCTGTGTGGTGGGGAATCATTGGTTCTCGATTTGTTTTGGTGTCTTTGTTAACTTGGCCTTGCCAGACCTTTGGATCAGACTTCTGAAAAGCTCCATCCCCTTCTCCCTCTGAAGAATTGAGACCCAAGCATGAAAGCTCATATGGGGCTGGTTAACAGGCTGTTCTGTGGGTAGGGCACCCCCAAGGCCTCTGTGCTCTCCTATGAGGTGCATTTGAGCCAGGAGGATGGAGGAGAGTGGGAGAAGGAGTCGCCTTGCCCAGCCCCCACCCCCACCATCTTCTATCAGAGTGAGCACTGGAGTAGCTCTGGGGGTGTCCTTCTAGTACCAGGACCGTCTCAGCCCTGCAGGTGGTTCGAAGTGATGTGACTCATGAAGAGTGAAGTGCCCTCTCGAGGAAGGTGGGTCCACAGCTAATATTTTACACTTGCCTTTGGTGCGGCATAATGGTTCTTGGAGCTCACCTCTTGAGTATATCAACCAAACGTTAGGCATTCTGGAACCATCATGACACCGTGTCATTCTTGCCTGGCGGAGACTTTAGCATAGGACTAAATGAATGGTCGTTTCAGTGCTTTTGTCAAACTTTTCAGTAAGTAAATATCAGGTGTCGTCCCAAGTGTTTCACACACATCATTGAATCCCATGCCCAATGAGTTGACAACTCTAACGTCCATTTTTCAAAAGAGGAAACTGGGACCGGGAGAGTTGAAGTCACATGACATTATAATGACTCCGATGGTGCTGATGACAGCAAGTTTTGATGTAGTCTCCACTTGGAGCCACGTAGACTGTTCCAAGAACCTTCCTGTATTAATGCTTTGAATTGATGCGTTCGGTCCTTGTAATGACTTACGAGCCAGGTACCATTCTGGTACCCATATCATATATAAGAAAACTAAGGCAAGGGAATGATGCGTTACTCCCACAAGGGCATTCTGCTGTTATTTGACCAAGCTCTGGCTCTGGAGCCCATGCTCTCGCTCATTCCCCTTTGATGCTGACGGTCGCTCGGTTGGTGGTGAAGGAGCCAGGAATCCAAACCCCCCAGGTCCCTCAGCTGCTTAAAACTGGGTTGTCTCCTAAGTCAGAAGCATCCTTTGATTTGATATGTCGAGAAGGTTGAGGGAGCTGTAGGCTTGTCTCTCTTCTCGAGTATTACTTCCCGAGGCTGCTTGTAATTTCTGAGTCCTTGTGATGAAATCATTGACTGAGAATGAGGGGAACACCGAAACCTGTCACTTGGGTGTGAAATTAGCTGACAAAGAGGGAACCAGATCCTGCTTGCAGGATCCACAACCCAGGGGTCACTTGTCACCAGTGAAAAGAACCATCTGATCCTGGGCTTGGGGCCTCCTGCTTCTGGACTTTACTTTCTCTGTCTTGGGAGGCATGAGTCCTGGCGATGCTGCAGTCTTGTGGTCTCCCTCTTCTGCAAACACCTGTGTCCTTCCCTTCGCCCGCTTCCCTCCCTGTGGTCTCAGGAGCCTGCAGTTGCCCAAGACCATGCCCAGCAAAGGACCTGTTAATACTTTACAGATACTTTTATACTTGAGTTTCCCAGCCTCGACAGCTTTGACATTTAGGGCAAGAGGATTCTTTGCTGGGGAGGGAGGCTGCTGTGTGTACTGTGGGATGTTCAGCAGCAGCCTTGTCCTCTGCCCACTAGATGCCAGTAGAACCCTCCACACCCCAGTTGTGGGGACCACAAACATCTACAGAAGTTGTCCCACGTCCACGGGGGACCAAAACGGTCGCCGGCTGAGAATAGCTTTTTATGTCAGGCAGTAGGGGAGACCAGGTTGTGAGTCTCGAATGATGGCTGTATGAGAGCAGAGTTTTGTCTATTTTCAGCTCCATTTATAGCACCTAAAACATTGCCTGGCACATAGCAAGGGCTCAATAAATAGTTGTTGAATGAATGACTGAACCCATGATCAATCACTAATTACAACGTGTGAAATTTGGTCTGCTTATTGCATTACATGTGGTATCAAGAAGAGCACTGATTTAGTAATCGAGGACTGGCATTGGGCATGTGCTTGCCATTTTCCTGGGGAGACAGTTGAGTCCCAGAAAGGAAGGTTGCGTGACTTGTCCAGGGTCACGGAACCAGCAAGTGGCAGAGCCAGGATCCAAGCAGAAGTGAATGTGACTCCGGGGAGTGCCCACTGGCTTGACCAGTGATGCTGTAGGGCTGTGCATAGTTTCTCCCGTTCCTGCCCAGGAACTCATTTTCATTCTAAAGCTGGCATTGTGGCAATTATAATTAGGATCTGCGTGTCAGACACTAAGTCATTCATCATAAATCCTCAGAGCCTCACTGTATGAAATATGCTTTGTCACCGTAGAAAGGACGGATCGGTGTCTGGCCAGAGGTAAGAGGGTGGACTAGTGGCTTAGCCATATTCAAATGTGAGAATCCCTCCCCACCACACCCCACTTTTTTTCTTAAACCAAACTGCTGGGCTTTGACTCTAGAGTGTCCTAGAGAGACCTTGAACTTCTCTCTTTTCTGGGAAAGGGATAGTGGACCCCTCTTAGCAGGGGTTTGACTCATTCTTAGGAAAAGGGTTGCTCCCGGATCAGAACTAGGGGGCTGGAAGCCCTTTTGAGATCATCCGAGAGTCGTAGGGACAGCAACACCTGGAGGTGATGAGCCCTGTCTGGCTTTCCCAGGCACTGAGGATGCACTTGCCGGAGGCTTTTCCGTCTCACTTCTGTATCGCAGCCCATGAAGTCATGCAATCACCTCCCTTCTACGGATGAAGAGGTTGAGGCTTAGAAAGGCTAGGTGGCTTTTCTAAGCTCTGCAAAGTGGTCATCTGCTGAACCAAACAGGGCATTGGAACCTGGTCTCAGCTGACCCTGGAGTCCACCTTGTCGGCTTCACCGCGGCAAGAACATGGCAATGCTGTGTCTGAAAGTGTAAAGTCATGCCAGTAGGATGGTTTTACCTTTTGCTTAAATCTTACCCCACCCACCTCCCCCCTTTTTCTTTCTCTCCTTCCTTTCTTCTTCCTCTCTCCTCTCGGTGTCCATCAGTCTGACAGATTGGACACATAGCTTTGGGGACCGCAGATTTAATAAGATACGGACTAAGTTCTCTTGGAGCTCATGGACTAGTAGGTATGACTGACATGGACATATAATTACATTTTCTAATAAAGGCCTACACAGATATAATGGCAAAATAGAGCAAGTGACAAATATAGACGCCTTCACAGATGTGCATGACGGCGGTGAGCGTGATAAAGCCATGCTGTGAGAATGCATCAATTTTGCTCCTAAAGGTTAAACTGACCATGAGAGATTATTAAAAAGTACGCGTTTTTTGGATAGATTGGGATTGGGCACTGCAGGGAATAGCTTTGGGCTGGGACCTGCTTCCACAAAGAGCACTCCTTACGGAGAAGGAAGATGTGGATGATGCAAGGCTTGGATCTTGATTAATAGCTTTCTTTTTCTCCAAAGAGAACAAGAAAATATATGAGTTTCAGTAGGTAGAGCCCTTCGTCTTTTAAAAGAAGCCCACTCTTTGTCTCAGTCTCCTGGCCAAGGCTGGGGCTCCTTGTCAGCTGTCACAAATGAATTAGTTCATTTTCTTTGATTAACGTGGACTTTTTTTGTGTCTTTGTTTAAAACCATTGAACGTGGTGTACTTGCTTTAATTCAGTAAGTACATCTTGGAACACGGTGGGATTTATGTCTCTCCCCCGACCTCCACCCCCAGTCTTGCCATTTGAAATTCCGTGCTCACCATTTCTTGATGATAGTTAGGTATGAAATTTGGAAACTTGATACTGACCCCGGAGAGTGCCGTCATGGTACCTTAGAGCATGACGAAGAATGGCTAGGGAGAACGGACCCGTGATCGTATGGATACTGATGATCTTTATTAATGTGTTCGTCAAGTAGATTGGTTTTCCTGTTCCTACAAGATTTACTCCATGAAGTCAGAAAAAAATGGGAATATTTGAAACCTCTTTAATTTTGAGAGTTAATAGAAAGGCCGTGCCTGGCTGCCATTTTGTGGAGGCTATTGGCCCGTTAGCTAGCAGATGTATCCGGTTGCTCTGTGTAATCTGATGTGGTGCCAGGCAGCCCTGCTGAGGCAAGGAGGTACATTTAAGTCTTAATGGAAGTCCTGTGGAGAAGGATCATGATTCCATGGTTGACTGTTCTACAGAGCAGGCCATTATCATTGGCCAATAGAGTAGAACCTCGTTAAAAGTTGGCTGGTCAACACATGGGTTGGTTCCACCATAGGATAACTCAGAACACACCCCCAACACCTTCAGTGTATCACCTTACCTCTAAACCAAAAGCCTGGTCTAGTATCCTCAGGCCACAAAGCCAATGCTGGGTCCCGCTTTCTGGGATTCCACTGCATTTATCCACTCTTCCTCTTTTCTTTGTACCCAGGAGGGCACCAGGGAATCTCTTAATTTTATCACTACCCAGATCTTCACTGTATAAAAAGACATTCACAGGCAAGGTCTCTATGGATTCTACCAACTGGCCCATATGACTGAATTGAGGTAGACACAACACTCTATTTCTTAAATAAGGAAACTGTGGCACAGTGATTTAGGCTAAGTTATTCAAGATTATTGAGCTGGTCATTGAATTAAATTCCCCCCGTCTGTCTCATGGCACAGCCTGGTTACGTGGTGACAGAAGAGGGCTGCCTATGGCTTATGATTAGGTGAGATCTGACCTTGCCTTGGCCACTCCCTCTTGGACCTGGGCTGCACTGTCCTAGAAGGCGTAGATGGTGACACTATCACCCCAAGCTTGTGTTGGCCTGCTCTGAGCCCCCAGGTCCACCCACGGTGAAGGGAGATTAAAGTTTTACAAATGACTTATCTTCTCAATGCCTATGCTTAGAGCATCTCTTCCAGCTTCCCTATCAAGCAGTTGGGGATCTAGAAGCCAGGGCAGGGCTGTATCAGGGACCTTCCTATCTTTGAATGAACTCTCCTTTGGAGCAAAAGATTTTGCACCCACCACCACAGTCATTTGGGATTTTTGAATATGGGAAGTACATCTGGTTAAAGGCCTATATGCTCTTAGTGTCTGGATATATGTATTCTCCAAGTGTTGGAGGCAGGATTTAGCCGCTTCCATAAATCTGCCTAATTTTGGTCTCCACGTCCCTTCTGGGAGACTCCATTAAACCTTTGGGGTCTCTTTCATTAGGGCCTTTGGGTTGATATACAACCAAAACGTGTTGGTTTAAACTCTCTACCTAACGTACTGATAATGTAGGTGCATGTTTTCGCTTCTGCTGTGGCCACAACTCTCTGAATAGTATGAGGACCTCCTGCTGCTCCAAGTTCTTGCCTAGACTTGAATCATCTACGGACCAAGGGGCAAGTGTGTGGCAGAAAACTCAGAGAAAATCAAAACAGGGTATTTTGCATCTTAGAGGAACGGAAGACGGTGTCAACTTGGAGGTCTCTGTATTGCAGCAGACAGGCCAGCTGATGCAACACTTGGGGTCCGATCTTGGTTTTAATTTCAGTGTGATAAGAAACATTCTGTATGGCTTCCCAAACCTCTGACAGCAACATAGCCATAATACACAATTGAACTGCATTTGAAGACATAAGGGACTCTAGAATAGCAGCAAGTATTTTTAAGGACCAAAGTGTTCAGGTGCTTTTGAGTTGTAGATTTGTATTAGGGTTAAACGTTTAAGATTCCCCCACTGCCAGTAGACATTGTAGCTGCTAGTTGCACGCATTCACGGAAACGTTTCCTGATTTGCTCTGGAGTTCACTTTCATAGCTGCTCTGTGGCTTGGATGATGGAGCTAGTGTAGGATGGGTCAGCTTTTTCTGCCAAGTGCCTGACAGCAAATATTTTAGGCTTTGGGGGGCATCGGGTTTGTGTCACAGCTCCTCAGCTCTGCTGTGGTAATGGGCACAGCAGCCATAGATGACAAGTAAAGGAGAGGGCGTGGCTGTGTTCCAATAAAACTTTACTTATAAAAACAGGCGGCCCTCCGGTTGTTAGTTTGTCAGTCCCTAAATTTGTAGTTCTCCTTCCTTTGCCTTCTGACCTGTTTACTTCTAGCACCTTCATGGTGCTCAGCATACAGGAGGAGATTAATAAATGGTGATTGAATGAGTAAGCTAGTGGATTAAATGTGAACAATAAAACCACTCGGTTAGTGTTAGAAGAGCAGAAATAAGAAGTTAGTCGCTAGGGGTGTAATGGCTAGCGGACAAGAGAAGGAGACATTTGTGTCGGAACCTCTGTGGTTTGAGGTGCCGTCACCTGTGTTTGGAGATCATTATTGACCTTAAAAGGTCAGTATATAGCAGATATGTGGGTTTAAGGGAGTGAGACAGAACCAATCCAGATCCTGGCGCTAGGACTTCTATGTGGGACCTTATGGCTCTTGGTGTCTACATCTAGAACGGGAGCCTGCTAACACCTCCTTTAGAGGGTGACTGGGATTCTTTCATGCAGAGTTTCTCAACCTTGGCACCTGGGCACCAACGACATTCTGGGCCAGAAGATTCTTGACTGTGGGGGTCTGTCTTGTGTACTGTCAAATGTTCAGCAGCATCCCTGGTCTCTTCTACTAGATGCTAGTGATGCTCCTATAGCGTGACAACCAAAAAAAGTCTTCAGGTGATGCCTGTGGTTTTTCCCTGGGGGAAATTACTCCCTGGGTGGGCACCACTGCTTTGATGGAATAACACATAGGGGGCCTGGCACAAAGCTCGGTAGACTCTGGAATTCAGTGGATAGATCTCTTCATTATTAATAACACATTGTATTATTGAAAGCTGAATTCTCCCACCTTTGAATGAAATTCCCTTTATTTCCCCAGCCGATTTTTGTCTCCCAGAGGCAAGAGTATTTATGTTCTACACCCCAGGTCTTTTTCCTGATATTTCTGTGTTGCCTAGAGGCCCTGCTCCTAAGAGGAGCTAAACTTCCCATGGTGTCCTTTGAGTGTGGTTTCCAGTTCTTCTCACACACATGTACCTTAGACTTGTATTTGAGGCTGTGGTCAGTATCCAGAAATAGCTCATTTAAGAAATCATCCAGATGTCTGCAACATGAGTGGACGAGGAGGTTTAAGAACTGAAAAGCTTAACTCTCAAAGGCTGGCAGGCTGGGGTAGGAGGTTATACTCAGAGGAAACAGGTAATGTACCCCAAACTAGCACCAACAAAACGATCTCTTCCCTACGGAGCATGCACACGCTTCTAACATTAGCCAGGGGCCAGTTTTCAGTGGTTTAAACTTCAGCCAACATGGCTGTTTCATACCATCAATTTTCTTCTGGATTTAATGATTTTGCTATCTGTATTCCCACTGCAACAGTGGTTCCCAGTTTTTATATATACCCTTGTTAATATTGGAGAGAGAGAGAGAGATTTTTCTGAATGGATGAGTTCTGGCCCCTAACATTAGCAGTTGTAATTTTTCAGTCTATTTCAAAAAAATACATACATGTGTAAGAGTACGGTGAATTCTGCAGCTTCTGCATCTGCATACACTTGGCAATGACGGTGCATCCGCGCAAGAGAAAGGATTCATTCTGTACACGTTAGAGACCTTAGAGCACGTTAGAGACCTTCAGACTTTCTCTAAGCTGCTCCCTCTGGTCACCCAGAGTCTCTGTGGCTCACAGGTCAGGGCCTGCTGCTACCAGATGCATCTGGACATGTACGTTCAGTCCTGTCTAGTGGCCCTCAGTATTGCCATGTGTGATAAGGTGCCTGAGAACTGCCTTGGAAAATTAGGGCTGCTGTTCCAGAACTCTGACTACTTCACCGATTTTAAAGGATCCTTCCTCTATACCTCAGTGTGACACAATCAGATTGATCTATGGGTTGGTCCCTTGACTTTAAGAAAAATCCTCCATCATGTAGGCAGACATTTCTCTAGTAACTTCCTGGCATGAATATTGGAAAGCACCAGTTATAGTCAGAATAGCAGAACTGGCCCTAAACTAGATTTCGGGCAATATGATTTGATTGGCCAACTGCCATTGCTAACTAGCGTCATCCTGCCCCATCTCCAGCTAACTCCTAAAACCCCTCAAGCATGTGATCCATCATATCATTTTCTCATTTATGCCAGTGCTGGATAATGGCCTCATCTCTCCAGAAGCATTCAGATTTATTAGAGAAGATGGCATTTACAAAATCATTTCACTGTTCCACGGCAAACACCCGACGCGGGTGTGCACTTTCTCGTTATAAACCCTACTTTTAACCGTGGTTTATAACCTGCGATTCAAGTCACCCGGAAGACCCAAGTCCACGGTTTTCATTTCTTTCTGTTTGTGTTTGGTTGATGTCTGGCTGGTGGACCACCTAGGACGTAGGAGCGAACATTAGAGAGGGGCAGAGGCAGCTCCGAGGCGGCCAACCTTGCGAAGGAAGAGAGCTGTCCGGCGGAACAGGGTCAGCACCGGAGCCTGGATGACCATCCGGCCGGGCGTGTTGACAAAGCAACTCCTGCCCTGGAGTCTGGAAGTTCAGGAGAAAAAAAATAAGAGCAAGTGTCGTCTGGCTGAGCAGAATCTTTTCTTTATTGTGTTTTCCATCCAGATTGGCCAACAGAGGAAATGTAGGTTTTCGTAGCCACTGTAGGCCATCATTTGGGTATAACCTAGTGGTACGATGAGACCCAGTAATTCCTAGAGAAGGGCCACACTGGCTTTGGCCGTAGTGACTTGTTTGCACCTACGGAGATGCCGACACGAGTTCAGTGTTCCAAGTGTAGGACAGAAATCTCTTGAGCCTGTTGCCTGGATGCCTACCCTGTTCTCAACACTTTTTAGCTGTGCGAGGTGGGCCAGTTGCCCTACAGTCTAGTTCTCACTTCCTCCCGGGCTTGATACTAGCCCCGACGTCCCGTGCTGTGGAAGACCACGGGACGAGTGTACACCAGCCGCTGGGTGTAGCACCAGGAACTTGCAACACCCTCTCCAAGAGTGTCGTAAAGGTCACAAATGGTGGCCATAAAGGTCGTACATGGGTCGTAAATGCGCATACCTGAGTAGCAGCCCAGCAGGTTCCCGGTGGGAGACCGAGTTCTTTTTCTTAATTCACCCAGTTAACATTTATTAAGCACGTTTTCTGATTGATGAGGCACGTGGTGGGTGCTAAGGTTACCGGGACAAGAAAGGTGCTCGCCTTCTGCTGGAAACCGGAGCGGGGAAAGAGCAGCAGGGGAAGGGCACCGTGAGGGATTCCAGAAGACTGATGGCAACCCTGACTTCACAACCGAGAGACTAAAGAGGAACAAAAAGGAAAGGGGGTGGCCCAGCCGCCACAGTGCCTTGCAGTGCCAGCTGTGTGCCCGTAGACATGGGCCCCGTCACTCCCACCTCCACCGGCCACCTCTGCTGAGAGGCGTCCCAGACAGTCGCTCAGGAGCTGGGACGTGGGGTGGGCCAAAGTCACTGCGTCGGGTGAGAAGTCTCCCATTTTTAAATTCCCACAACTTGTGAATTTTAACATCACTCAGCCAACAGGTTCACTTTAAAGAATGTCTTGGAGTAGCCTGGTTGTTTAATTTGGGGAATATCATCTTCCCTGAATTAAGCAGGACAACATAAGCCCGTGATTTTGCGATAGATGTGTGAGAGAGAGGGAGTCGGAAAGGGGTGGAGGGAACAGAGAACGCACCAGAGAAAAGCACTCATGTGGGCTTACGGAATCACAGAGTGTCTGTATTACGTTGGAAGGGACGTTGAAGACCATCTCATCCAGTTTTTATTTAGCAGCTGGGGAAACTGAGGCCAGAAAGCACCAGTGAGCTGACAGAGTCGGTATAGTGCTCTGAAGCAGAGCCCGGGCTAGAGTGGGGATGCTGGCCTCCCGGTCCAAGGTATGTCCCCCTGATCCAAGGCATGTCCGCCTGATACGCAGGTGTCCGCGTCCGTCCTTCATGCCTCATAAACGTGTCCTTTCTGTGCCCTCAAGGAACTTCCATTCTGAACTGGGCGGGCGGGAAACAGAAGAGCCTTCCAGGACAGGGTGGCGGTGTGGTCTTGTTCTCCAGTGAGCATAGAAGACGGTGGGGGGAGAGAAGAACCCACAAGCCAGATGCCCAAATTAAAACACTAAATTTTCTTGGAGTTGATGTGCTCTGAGCAATGTAAATAAAGGTGAAGGCTGGGCCACTCTGCTCATAAATCAGCCTCAGCCAAAGGCTCACTCAGAGTTCGTTCAGGTATTTCAGCTCTCATCACCCATCGCTCTTGGCATTTCCAAGATACAAGGGGGAGGTTCCGTTTGTCATCCTGATCGTCCTCCCCCGGGCTCTCTTGGAGCAGCGATCTCTGCGCTGCCTTTTGCATGAAATATTAAGCTCAGGGATAGAAGCGGGCGTTTCAGTGCAGGCGGGAGACACTTAGGAAGCTGGTTTTCTGCCCTCATGGTCTCATTTGCATTTATTTTGCTCCTGATCATTCGTAATATAGTGGTGGGTGCCTGTCAAATAGCTATTCGCTCTTCAGCCGGCTCCTGAGGGGGCTGTCTGGGCTGTCTGTTGCAGGTTCGGCGGATAAATAGCATGGCCCGTACTTTGGGCCATTCGGTGGTGTCAGGAGTCACTGAGGACGTTGGAGCTTCCCGTTGTGTTTCTGTCCCGTCTCTCAGGGACCCTACAAGACAACACCCTCTGTTGTGTGACCACCTTCCTTTAACTGAAGCTGGATTCCTAGACTTAGTGGCCGGTTCCCCCGCTCCTGGCATGTCGTCTTGTCAAGTCCTATGACAGATGTTTTCTTAGCTGCATAGTGGGGCTGATTATGGTTTACACCTTATAGGGTTTTTACAAGGATTAGATTAATGCTGAGTTAATATACAGGAAACCCTGTGCTAAGTGCTTTATATATGTATGCTGAACATTCAATAATATTCAGCTGTGAGTATTTAAGACTCGGGGTCAGAGTGTCCTATGAAAGACCTCTAGTGCTGAATGAAGAGTGACTTGGGATTGGTAAGAGAATCGTTGAAGGAGAAGCTACTTTAAGTTGCAATCTGGGTTTCTCAAATACAAATCCCAGAGTGTTTGAAGGCTTAATGTCCTCATTTATTTTGTGGTTTGATCTGTAGGGTTCCCCATTTGGTGCTGGCAGAAGGGACTCACTGGGCGTCCCACTGTTGTCTGCACTTACCTTAAATATGCCCAAGCAAAGTCTTATCTCCGACAGCTCATGCATCATCCTCCCTGGGAGAGGGAGCCCCACTGACTCGTGGGCAGACCCTCCGTTAATTTCTGGATTATTTTCTTCTCAATTATTTATAGCTTGTCTGCTGATGCTTCCAGCTCTCGTTGTGAGGCAAAGAAAGGCCTTGAATGTGGAGAGGGGGCAGCTGAGTCCAGCACTGGCCTCACTCTCTGGGCAGTTTTGTTTGGGCCACGTGAGGGGGTTTGTAAGAAGTGCAGCCCGTCTCCATAGAAAGACGCTGGAATATTGCTCCGTCGTGTCTTAGTGGTGAGCGAGGACCCAGCGGGGGAAGTTCATGACCTCCTTCTGCCTCCAGCTGGTTGCATGACTGGACGAATCACTTTCGTGGTTTCCCATAAAGAAAATGAGAGGAACTGAGTAGATGGCTCGTAACGTCATTCAGCGTATGGTTCTCTGGCGTCTGCTCTAGGGCAGGCCCCGTGCTGGGCTTGGGGGAGCTCATAAGCTACTGGGGTAGAGGGAGGATGATGGTGACGGTGAGGATCCTAATGACACGGACATTGGCTGTGTGCTTGGGAGGGACAAGGTGCCATTCTAAAAGCTGTGTGTGTGATTCTGTGTTTAATCCTCACATCACTTATTTTTAGCCTAATTTTTTACAAAATAGGCAACGGAGGCACCAGGTGGCTAAGTAATTTGTCCCAAGTTCACACAGCAGGTAGAGTTGAGAGTCAAACCACAGCCCAATGACCCCAAAGCCTGTGTTTGTAACCAGCACAGGCTCCTCTGTCGTGTGGGAGGGTATACCTATAATACGCTATGACAAGTACTCTGATGGTACCTGCGAGGCCAAGCCAAGGCGAGGGGCTCAGCGAGAGCCTCCAGAGGACATTGTGCTCGAGTTGAGTCTTGGAGGACAAGTGGATGTTCTTCAGGCAAAGAGAAGTGCGGGAGGGGGCTCTGGGCTGGGCTCGCTACAGGTAGACAGCAGAACGGTGCAGGGTGCCACGGGCCTTACAGGGGAAGGGCTAGTGTATGCGTTGGGCTCCCGGTCTGGGTGTGATTAGGAGAGTGGCGGCCACTCTGGGAGTGATTAGGAGAGAGGGAGAGCAGGTGGAGAGGACACATTTGGAAGTTTCTTGAAAATGAACCAGAAATAGGGATTTGACCCCATGTACAATGAAAGAGGCATTGAATCATTTTTTTTTTTACTGTAGTAAAAATACACGCAACATTAAATTTACCAATTTAACCATTTACCATTTGTTAAACTTTAAATTTTACCAAAATGTACCATGTACCATTTTAAGGTGTACAATCCAGTTGCATTAGTGACATTCATAATGCGTGCAACCTCTGCCACCATCGAGTTCCAGAACTTTTTAAAAACCTTGAACCCAAACCCTGTACCCATTAAGTAGGCTCTCATCACCTCCGTTACCTAGTTCCTGACAATCGCTCATGGACTTTCTGTCCCTGTGGATTTACTTATTTTGGACATTTCATCTAAGTGGAATCATACAATATGTGACCTTTGGTATCAGGCGTCGTGCTTTCAGGGTTCATCCATGTTCTAGCAAGTGTCAGTCCTTCGTTCCTTTCCATGACCAAGTAACACTCCTTCTTCACATGTATGTGTCACGTTTCATTTATCCATTCAGGATTCGATGAACCTGTGAGTTGTTTCTACCTTTGGGCTATTGTGAATAGTGGCACTGAATCATTCTAAGTTAAGTTTTGGCCTCGGCTCAGCTCCGCAGACCAGTTTACTGTAACCCTAACCCTCAGACCAATTTACTGTAACCCTAACCCCATTAAGCGTCAGTTTACCCATTTGTAGAATCGGGGGATCTGTGTAGCTATGTGCATGTTTGTATGTGTGTGTATGCTGCCTACAAGAGTGGGCCCTCTGCTTCTCCCTAAATTATAAGCATGAGGGAAATATCACGTAATTTGGAAATGGTTTGAAACTCTGAAAATTCTATTTAAAACCAAAGCAAAAGTTTCCTGAGATGTAAAAATGGGGCACCCGCTTCTGAAAGTTCTCAAGGTTATCGAACGTGTCCCTTTATAAAGGCACTCATAACAGTGCCCCGCAGATTGGAAGCCCCCAGTGACCACTGGTCATGATCATGACCATAATTATCATCATGGTTATCAATGATACAGTATCCACTTTGCTCCGTATTCTCTTGGCGGCAGGAGGCGGGGATGGGTTTCCTGGATCTCAGCCAGTCTCTAAAGAAGCTCTGCTGTGGAGACTTTGGGCACACACTGCCCAGAGATTTGTCACAGTGTAACTGCAGAAACTTTCCTCTTCTTTCTGCCTGTTTTTTCTAAAATACTTAATGAGACTTTCATGCACTGGGTGGCAGAGCCAGGTCGGGGTTTAGACGTTGGCCCTGTCTGAGGTATTAATAACCTTGTACTTATCAATAAGCAGGGACAAACCCAGGCTCCAGAAGGCATGGTGGGAACTTGACTCCTAGCCTCGCTGTCACTTCCTGCATGGCCTGGGCAACTTATTTAAATGCTCTGGGCCTCAGTTTCCTCATCTGTAAGATGGCACACACCATAGAGTCTATCTAGCTCATCTCAAGGTTCAGATGAGGTTCTAGCTTTTTGTTTAAGGAGAAAACATACTCAGTCATCAGGCTTATGAATTACAAAAGGATCTGTACCCCTGAAAGGAAAGTCACATTGTGTCAGCTACACTCGAATAGAAACATTGTTTAAAAAAGGAGAAAGTCTGTGTGCCTTATTTATGTAACACAAGTTGGAAAGAGAATTTCTAAGTTTAACACGCTTTAGAAGTTCAAAGGGGAGATAACATCTCTGGCTAGAAGGGACTGTGAAAGTTATATTTGGGACCCTGTGAAGAAATAGTAGTAAGCTCTGAGTTTTTAGCGCTTACTGTGTTCCAAGAATTGTGCAAAGCGCCTTGAATCCTTATTATAACAGTGGCGTCTGGTATGAGCGTGGATGATGTTTTTAAACCTTCTCAGCAATCCTGTGAGGTACTCAGTGGATTTATCCTCGGTTCTTAGAGGACAGCAAGGCCTTGCCCGAGGTCAGCCAGCATCCAAGGGGTGAGGAAGGAATTCGCCTAGAATTCCTTCTGGCTGCCCCCAGTCTCCATGGGCAGGCCACCTGCTCGTGAACCTCGGTTCCAGGTGAGCAGTTCATGGCGTTAGGCAGCTGTCCTGGGGTAGGTGATCCACAGGGCAGTCCCCTTCCTGGGAGGACTCTAACTCGTGAGCCCAAAGCACCACAACTTCAAAAGGAACGGGTCAAGAAGGCTGTGGGGTGATGGAAGCTAGCTAGACTAGCACAGGGCCTGAGAGCCTGGGGGAAGCAAACCGTTTTGGGTTCCGGTCCCAGGTTGGCCACTTACTGGCTGTACATGACCTTGAGTAAAGTCTGTTGTCTCCTGAGTCCTCTGTTTTATCGTGTTTAAAATGCAAGTGATGATAGTGCCTCCATTTGGATCCTAGGAGATGTCCCCCAGCATGTGCTCAGCCTCAATGAAAGTGTCCTTGTCCTCCTGTGCTGACAGTGTGTCCTTATCATCCAGTGGCACAGATGGGTCTTCACTGCATCTGCTTGTCTTGAAAGTTGGAGCCATCTCATCACCCTTTCTGCACAGGGACTTCCTTGCTGGCCTGAAGGTGGCCACAGAGCAGACAGGCAGCTCCAGGGGGAACCCTTTCTTGAAGCTTCAGCCTCCCTCGGGAGCCACCAAGTGAAAAGACAATTACTAGAGATGGAGGCTGAATCCTTTGTGTGCTGCTCCATCAGGGACTGGACTAGGGCCACCCAAGTCATTTGTCATCCACTAATGGAGCTAATCAATGGTGGCTGGGTGGAAGGGGGGAGCTTACTGCCCACAACGACCAGACCCGCGCTGGGGTCTTTAAGAGGACTGTGCTATAAGGTTATTTTTTTCTCAGAAATGGGTGCTTTATTTCATAGGCTTTTTGTTGCTTCTGAATGCAGAAAGGTCGTGGGTT
Source organism: Mustela lutreola (assembly GCF_030435805.1). Classification (NCBI taxonomy): domain Eukaryota; kingdom Metazoa; phylum Chordata; class Mammalia; order Carnivora; family Mustelidae; genus Mustela; species Mustela lutreola. The sequence continues at coordinate 10,132,504 of NC_081299.1, forward strand.
TAACACTCATGCTCATTTAAAGATTTTTATTTAATATTTATTTGAGAGAGAAAGAGAGAGAGAGAATGGGCATGGGGGTGGCAGAGGGAGAGAGAGAAATCGACTCCCTGGCTGAGCAGGGAGCCCGACTCAGGGCTCCATCCCAGGACCGTGAAACAACAACTTGAGCCAAAGGCTAATGCTTAACCCACTGAGCCACCCACGTGCCCCTCCACATGCTCATCTAAGTTGAGTTCTGACTAGTACTTTAACCCGCTCCATTTTTAAGGCGGTATATAAGGAACCACTGGGGCCATCCGTGCCCTCCCACAGCTACCTCCCAGGACCACCCTGACATTCAAAGACCTCTTCGCCTGGCTCTGATTCTCCGGGCTCAGTCTGCTTTCTGCACCTGCCACTGCCTAGCGTTTACCCCTGAACACTGGCTGCAGAATGGGACCATGTCTCCGGGCTTCCCTGCCTAAAGCTTCTGAAGAGCGTGGGGCTTCGCTCTGGGGAACTAGACAGAAGACAAGACGGGAAGATTGCAAACCCTAGGAAACCTTACAAAGCCCGACTTCCTGCTTAGGACACAAAGTGTCATTGCAGGGACCAGACCCTCCTCACCTGTGCATGGCAGACGGTCCGCTGCTGACTCAGCATCTCCCTTCCTGACACCAGTTGAAGGGCAATTTGAGAAGAAAAGTACACAGATTTATTTGCCCTTTTGCCCTGTGAGCTTCTTGAGGCCAGATATGCTGCTGACTTCTTTCAAAACACAGTGGGCGTTTAATAAATGTTGACTGACCAAAAGCCCCTGCAGTGAGCCCACTGGGATTCCATCTTGGAAGGAGTCTGTATTTTGATTGGAAGGTATAGGTTTGATTAAAAATAGGCTCTCCTGGGACATTATAAAAAACACAACAGTGATAAATGGTATCGTGTGTAATAAAATAAGGTGCCTTTGAGATTTCTTACATTTTCACAAAACGTTAATACTTGTCAAAATCTCCACTTCACCTTTAAGCCTTACCTGAAATGGAATTCACATCATGCATATACCTGTACATTCTGATTTTTAAAGCATTGTCTTTGGAATCCAACAAACCTGGTTCAAATCCTCTGTTCCTTAAATAGCCGAGTGACCTTAAAAAATTGGCTCAACTTCTTCGGGTGTGTGTTTTATTTATTCATTTTTTAATTACAAAGAAAAATAAAGAGTTTTGAAGATTCAACAAAATCTTCATGGACCGTACACGGCTGACACAGAGCACTGTGGACAGCTAAGGACCCAGCAGAGAGTCCCTTTATATGTTCAGCAAACATGTACTGAGTCTTTATCATCTACGCGCCATAGCTGACCGTCTGCAGAGTTTATACTCTAACGGTGGCGCTTGAAGTTCTGTGCTAATTAGCACGGTCAAGTCTAGTCTTTCACAGTAATGTTATTTCTTCAGGTGGGTTAGTGACCCAAGAGCAAAAGACTTTCTTGTTCCCTTCAGATCACTCCTCCCCCCTACCCCACCTGCTCTGACCAGACATTACCAAAAACTTTATTTGATCAAACAGGAACAATATTTAGGTTTTGATGAGGTGATGTCTGGGTTTTTTTTTTTTTTTTAATTAAATATCACAGGTAAATTGGTAGTCTGTGCCAGAAACCAAAATACAGACATCGCCACTGCTTCTAAAGAGAACTGCGTGAGCCCAGCCCGTGTCCCCTGGAGGGTGCCCTCCACCCTCTGGTAGTAATCAGGGAAGAAATTAGCAGGAGCACCCAGGATGTGATGCGTGGCACTTTATTACGCATTCTTTGCTTTCCCCTCGAGCATGTTTTCTGTTGAATTTCTTTGAGTTTCCGCACACAGTTCAGAGGGTAATACCTTTAATTAGACCAACAAGGTAATGTAATGAAAGGTACGAGCCTTTACAGTATACGAGATTCATCCCTGATTAACAGAGGAGCCCCTCCCATTGTGAAGCCTTGCTCGGGTACTATCTGAGGATAACACTCTGATTGTAATTAAAACTGGGGAGGAAATTTCACTCTTCCCCGCGAGTAGAGAATGAGCAGTTTAAAAGCAGAGGACCAAACTAATCGCTTAGAGAAGTCAAAGAGATATTCCCAAAAAGCCCCAAAGAGGCTTGGCTTATAATTAGCTGCTAAAAGATTTTAGTGATATTGCATCAATCTTTGTTTAAGAAAAAAAAAAAAAAACTTTAAGATTATTTTGACAAGGTAGAGTTTTGACTGAAGTTGAGGGAAGCTAAAAGCATTGCTTTAAAATGTAATTATGCGAAATTTCAATTATCCTCCTCGCTTTCAAAAGTCTCTCGATCCGGCAGGCAATTAGACATGAAAGAGGCCGGGCAGGTTTGCGCGGTGTACAGTGTGGCTTCTTTGCAGGGGCAGATACATTCGGTGTTTCCAGCTTCCTTGGAAATGAGCGGATGCGGGGTGGGAAGGGTCAGTCCGGCTGGAGAAGGATCTAGACATTTCCAACTTTGCCCTTTCTCTCTGGCTGCGCCCATATTCCCACCTGGACACCGGCTGGGTTTGCAGCTTTCAGGGGACCTAAGAGACGCTGGGCGGTATTTGGTATGTGTCATAGATTTTTGATCCTGATGCTGTTGCCCTCTGATTGTAGACTTGAGCCAGAAGAGCCGACATAGCCCATAAGCATTCTTTCCCTCCCCATCGTACCTGGTGGAGCTGGGGAGTGGAAGGCCTCAACCAGCTGGACTGGGCCCCGCTGGGAGCACGGGAGTGCCATTAGACGCCGCTCATTCCAGCCCGTTCCTCTCGGGCTGTCTGTGCACGGTAGACGGAATTCACAACTTTGGGCTGTCAATCAAATGGCACCATTATTTAAATTCATCGGAGTTTAAGATTCTGACACCTTCGCTAAGTGCCAAGCGGGGATGATAATGGAAAGCTTGAGCCATTAGCCGGTAAAGCTGGTTGTCATCTTCACAGCCCGCTTTTGTGGAAGGCTTAACCTTGCACTCCCCCGGAGGCAGCATTATTTACACGGGTTCTCACAACAGACCGCTGTGCCGTACAGTACGCCCATTTGGCAGAGAAGAAAGTGGAGGTCCAGACAGGTCAGGGGGCATGCCTGGGAATGCTGAGCTCTCTCTTGGGCCACCGCCTTGGCTGGGGGCACTCAGCAACTACCACCCCCCGCAATGCCCCCGTGTGATGGTACCCTCCGGCCTCTCATCTCATCTGCGTTCTCCATGCTGCGGCCCCAGTGGGCGTCTTAAATGCAAGCGTTTCTGTGTGCTTCTGCCTCTGGAAACCGTGTCTCTGGCCGTCCGTGGTTCAGGATCAAATCTGACTCTTGGCCGGGGCTCCTGACGAACAGTCAGGCCTGCCCTCCCCGCCCTCCTCTCTTGCCGTGGCCCTGATGGCCTGCACCCCAGCCGCACCAAGGTCCTCGAGGCCTCTCCCCGGTTGCTCTGAGCGGCTCGTTCGGCCTGCAGTCCTCTTTCTTATTCTTCACCCAGAAAACGCCCACTGGCCCTTCTGGGCTGCTTCCAGGAGGCCTCGCAGACTCCCGGAGACTGCGCTCCTACTGTGTGCTCCATGGTGGTCTCTGGATACCCGCTGCACTTCTCAGTGAATATATACTGATCCTCCGCTCCGTTCCAGGTGCTGCCGGAGTCCTGGGGGATAAAGCGGTGAACGGTAGGACAGGTAGCAGGGAGACCCTGAAAATAAATGTGTCTGTAATGTGTTGGGGGATTCGAAGGAAAATCAGCAGGCTGAGGAAGACCGAGCGTGAGGGTGGTGTGGGAGCTGCTTCAGCTCAGGGGTCAGGGAGGGCCCCCTGCAGAGAGCGGGGAGGAAGTGACAGATTGAGCCTTGTGGGTATCCAGGGGACAAACCTCCAAGCAGAAGGAAAAGCAGGCGCACAGGCCCGTGAGGCTACAGCCACTTGGTGTGTTTGGAGATGGAGGTTCAGCAGGTGGGAGGGAGGGGGTCAGTGAGAGATGAGGTCCAGTGGGCTGCTGGGTCAGAGGGGGTGACCCAGAGCGGGAGATCTGGGAAGCCACGGGAGGAGGTTTTGCACGGGCTTGATTCACCGTGCTCAAGATTTAAAGGACTCAGTCCTCTGGGCGCCTGGCTGGCTCAGTCGGTTAAGCATCCGACTCTTGATTTTGGCCGAGCTCATGATCTTAGGGTCTTGGGATCAAGCCCTGTGTCCAGCTCCGCGCTGACCGTGGAGTTGGCTTGTCCCTCTCCTCTGCTCCTCCCCCCACTCATACTCTCCCTTTCACTGTCTCAAATAAAGAAATCTTTTTTTTTTCTTGGATTTTATTTATTTATTTGACACAGAGAGAGAGAGATCACAAGTAGGCAGAGAGGCAGGCAGAGAGAGAGGAGGAAGCAGGCGCCCTGCTGAGCAGAGAGGCCGACCTGGGGCCCGATCCCAGGACCCTGAGATCACGACCTGAGCCGAAGGCAGAGGCTCAACCCACTGAGCCACCCAGGCGCCCCTCCAATAAAGAAATCTTAAAAAAAATCTAAAGAACTCAACCCTCATTCCCTGTTGCACCTGGCTTCATGTGCCGGCTTCCTGCTGCCCATCAGCTCTGTGAAGGCAGTGGCTGCTTCTCTTTGGTCACCATGGAATCCCCTAGAGCTTCCACAGTCTTGTCTCCTAGAAAGTACCTACCAGCCCCGTGCCAAGTGGTCCCCAGGGCAGCTTACTCCCTCTTAGACGCCACTGCCATTAGCAAAGCCAAGGGGCAGGGGGTTCATGCTCTGGATCATGTGATCCTCCTAAACACTCCAACCAACCAAGGGAGCGCTGTGTACCTAAGCCCCGGCGTGGGCTGGGGGTCTTGGGTGCCTAGGAAGGAGGCCACAGTCGGGGGCACAGGCTGTCCTCTGCCCATTGGCCCCCTCCTCAGTGTCTGGCCGCTGATGCCACCATGGGCAACAGGACTATGAAACTGTCTTCCCCCTTTGTCTCTCTCTCTTGCCCTCTCCTTCCCGGGAGGTGGGCAGCATCCGTCCTCCCGTAAACAAATTCCGTGTCTTCACTAAACTGATTTTGTCCTTGTGCAGGGCACCCCCCCCCATCCTGTCCCATCCGCGTCCCTGTCCCCGCTGCTCTGGATTAGGCACCAGACACACCCAGGGTCGTGCTCCTGGTGCGGGGGCTCTGGGGCCGGTTCTGTGCGCCGCGGGCGCGTATGGATTCTGTGGGTTCATTTGAAAGGATGACCTTTTGTCGGCAGAGTCGTTTTCGTTTGAGTTGGCACCGCAGACAAAGCAGTCTTTCACCGTGCCCGCAGCATATAGACAGCCAGAACTTTTTCAATGAGATTGTAGGAAATTTGCCAAGTCGTTCGGGGCCTGTAAATTAGGCCTTGTTTAAAAATTTAGATAAAGCCCAATGTGAGAGAGAAATGCTTTCATAACATTAAACGTGAATTACACTGAAAACCCCTTTCAAGTTAAATGGAACCGTTCTCTGCGCGCACAGAGACATGAAATGCTTCAAATGTCAAAAGAGTTTTCATTTATTGTCCCAAGTGAAACGAAGGCATTTTATGTGGCTTAACAGTTCAGACGCACATGCAAATGGAATTCATCTGGAGAATGCTGGGCCTGTCTCGGAATCGATTTCCACAAACCTGCCTGCTGCCGTCTCGCTGTGGCTGTCACCCCACGAGGGGTGGGTCCCGCCATCCTGGTTTCCAGAGGAGAGAAGAGCCGTGTCTCTCGGCTGCGCGCCTGCCACCAGCGTGTCCTGCTTCCATCTTTAACCCAGAGCAAAACTGGAAGTATTGTCCCCTCCGAGACTTTTGTTCTTAAAAGGCCAATTGTTGGACCATCTGGAGGGACCTCGTGGATAACCAGCGAGAGGTGTTGGGGTTGGCTTCTGTGGGTTAGGGTCTGACATTGTTGAGAAGCCTTTGTTCTCTCTCTGAGAGCCTTTTTGTACCCTGGTTTTCCTTATTAACCTTGGACTCTGTTGAGCTCCCTTCCCCGTGGGCTGATCCCTTTGATGTGTTAACGTGTTGCTAAAGACTTACCATCGGCAAGGAACAGAAACTCCATGTGAAACTGGCTGAAATGGTGAGGGGCTGGCACGCTGGAAAACGTCCAAGACTTCCAGCACATTCTGTGCACTTTCAGCACACCGCCTGGGCAGCTGGGCTCAGCTGACCAAGCCCCGCCTCCTCTTTGCATCCACCGTGTTGATTCCATCACCCGCAAGGAACCCTTGGTCCTTCCTGCCCCAAGACGGCTGCCCCTGGCTCCAGGGTACATTGCTTCTTTGCTCACATCCAGTGGGTTAAGATCTGACTCTGACGGATTTTCAAGAAAACGTCCTGGACGTAGGTCTGATGGGCTCAGGTGCAGTGCCTGGAGTGGGGACCGGGGACACGCAACGGGGGAGTGCAGGTGGGGGCCGTGTCCTTCCACCCGAGCCGCGTGCTCTGGACCCAGAGCTGGAGCAAACCCAGTGGCATGCTGGGAAATGTTTAATAGGGGACTCTCCGAGAAACCAGAAAAGCAAGTAACAAGAATAATAATAATGAAGATGATGATGATGCATCATTTGCCCGTTTCTGTGGGCTAAATCAATCTGCCACGGATGATTTTAAGCAACCAGTCCAATGCCTTTGAACACGCACGTGGCTGTGAGGCCGGTAAACACAGTGACATTTTCCCTAACATCTCTGCACCCCAGACGGCAGGATGGATCCCCACACCAAAAGCAGAGAAAGGGAAAAGACGTGGAGGCGGGGCTCCTCAATCCGGCCATCCCTAGCATGTCCAGGCTCTCTCCTGATGCCGCATCAGACCGATCCTTCCCAGGCAAGTGTTAAGCCCATTGCTCGTCTCTCTGCAACCATGGATACTAGAGACAATTTAACTTAGACTAGATTTAACTCAGGCTGCATCCCTGGGGCAAGTTCTTTGACCTTTCTCAGTAGCTTCAACCACCAAAAGATTGTAGAAATAACCTTTCCCTCAAAGGGCCATCCTGAAGATTAAATGAATTGCCAGCTGTATGTCTAGTGTGTCTCCCACAAATTCAATTGCTGTGTCGTCCAGGCAGGCCTCGGTTCAGATCCCAGCACTGCTGTTCATGAGCTGTGTGACTATGAAGAAGACACTTAACCTCTCTGAAACATTGCTTTCTCATCAGTAAAAATGAGAGATAATAACGTACCTTATCTGGAAGTGTTGTTGCCCAGACTGAATAAGAAGAAGCATATAAGGGCACACTAAATATAAAAGTTATTATTTTTATAATGTAATTCTGTAGCTAGTACACATTGATTACCCGCACTCCCCCCAGATCCACTGCTTTTCTGGTGATCGCCCCCAGTTTTGTTTTGGAGATCCGTCTTTCCCTGACGTTTAAGGCTATGAGGTTTGTGGAACCTCCCCTACCCCTCCACCCCCACCTCCAGGTCCTGCTGCTTAAGCCAAAGACTGTAGTTAAGTCCCCTGACCACTGTTCCTAGTTTACAGGGCCAGTCAGAATTCATCCAAGAGCTTCTGTGGAAGCTCCTAGAAAGTGACTCCCCCTGCACCGGGTCCTGGAAGATGAAAGGAGTGGAGCTGCCGCATCCATTTTGCCACCATGAGTCCGGAGCCAAGCAGAGTAGGAGCCAACAGATGGCGGGAGCTAGAATAGTTGGAGCCCGGATTGAGAGCCTCATCCTTGGATATTTTTATTTGCATAAATCCATATATTCTGTTTATTTTTAAGCTACTTAGGGTTGGGAATTTCCATTCGTCGCAACCACAAGACTTCTGTTTGAGACATCACACCTGGAGAAACAGAGCCTGGGAGAGTGGTGCAGGCTGGAAGGAGGGCTGGCACCGCTGGGAGTGGTGGAGCAGAGACACCAACCGGCCGGGCTCCCTGGCCCCGATCCTGTTTCCTCCCACCCCAGGCTCTGCCGCTGCCTCCGCAGGATCTTTCTGAAGCTTCCAGCTGGCGACTCTGGCACACACCATGGAGAATGTGTGACTCCAGACTATGCACACCACAACTTCTCCCGTCACACCGTGTCCTTAGAAGAGAGCTCCAGCACACCAGCCTGCAGCCTTGGGCTGGTTGGATTTTCCCCAGGGAATCATACTCCCTGCATGGTGGAGGGAGCTTGGGGCTGTAATGCCCCTTTGTGGGTTGTGGGTCTGCAGCACTGGGCCGTGTTCAAGAAAGAACAAAAAGTCAGGAGAGAGACTCGGGGTTCGACCGTCTTCATGTCACACGGCGAATTCTGGCAAGCACCCCCAGGTTTTTAATAAATGTTATTTTGATTGGATTTAGGAGTTTGGAGACGACAAAGTGACACATTTTCACAGTTCCCTGTCAAACCAAAGCATGATTGCCAAACTGTTAAGTTATTAAAAAAAAAAAAAAAAAAAAAAAAAAAAAGGGAAGGAAAGGAGCAGCTTGTGTGAAGCATCTCCATTGCAATTTTGAGTTTCTTGGGGGGCTTTGCCTTCCCCCCATTATCATTTACAGGGAAACTTAATGTAGTGGGGCGCTCCTGGGGTGGCGGACGGTGGGCCTGGGATCTCAGGAGAATGTTCGCAAGAGTATGAGACATCAAACAATGCTTTAACACATTGAGGGGGGGTACCTCATTTTTTAAATTTTAAAACAAACTTTTATGAAGCGTAGCATCTCTCTAGTGGTTTCTTTTTAAGGGAATTCAATGTAATGCCTTTATAAATAGAAGAATCCTTCTATTGGGGAAGTATTATCTACATCAGAAAATGTTTCCATGGCAAAGCGAGATTAGCAACATACACATAATGAAGAATTGTCTGGGGGCGCCTGGGTGGCTCAATGGGTTAAGCCATTGCCTTCGGCTCAGGTCATGATCTCAGGGTCCTGGGATCGAGTCCCGCATCGGGCTCTTTGCTCAGCAGGGAGCCTGCTTCCCTCTCTCTCTCTCTCTCTCTGCCTGCCTCTCTGCCTACTTGTGATCTCTCTCTGTCAAATAAATAAATAAAATCTTTAAAAAAAAAAAAAAAAAGAATTGTCTGTGTTGAGAAGTCAGTGGCCTAAAGATTAATGGCGGAAGTTCCAGAGTGTTCTGAGAAAGTTGAACAAGCCCCCAGCAGGAGAATCCTCCCTTTGAGGCTTTTATTATTTTGTTTTATTTTATTTTATTTTATTTTATTTTATTTTATTATCGGTTAGGTTTGCTCATCTCAGGTCTGCTCATTGTCCCACCCCCTTGAAGGTGAAGGTAATCATCTCCCCCCACCCACGTGGTCTTGCATCGCTCTCAGCCGGGGCCAAAAAAAGATGCCAAGACCCCCCCAAGTGCAGACCCTGTGAAGAATCCTTGTTTGGCTTCGTCTCACGGGCTTCATCTGCATTCCTGACCTGGACCACCTTTGCTGAGCCCGGTGTGGCGTGTGGCCGGACCTGAACGAATTCATCACCAGTACTGGACTGGAGAGAGTATCTCAGGATACTCACTTTTTTATAATAGCAGATAGTCCCCTGTTTGGGAGGGAGGGTGAGATTCCTCTTCACATGACCGTATCTCCCGGGTAGGAGACACTGTGTAGGCAGGATCGCGACTCCCCAGCGATGTCCACGTCCTCATGGCAGGGAGGTTTGCAGATGTGAGGTGAGGAGATTATCGTGCATCGTGTGGGTGGACCCGGCGTCACCACGAGAGTCCTAAGGAGGGCAAGAGAATCAGAGAAGGAGGTATGTTGTTGGGAACAGGGCAGAGAGATACCGTTGCTGGAAGGGACCACAGGCCAAGGAATGTGGGTACTGCCAGCACCCAGAATCCAGGAAGTGGATTCTCTCCTGGGGCCTCCAGAAGAAAGCAGCCTTGCAACACCTTGATGTTAGCCCTGGCAGGTGCATTGGTGGACTTCGGACCGCCAGAATTGCAAGATAATGTGTGTGTGTGTGTGTGTGTGTGTGTGTGTGTGTAAGCCACAGAGTTTGCTGTAATTTGTTAGAGCAGCAATAGGAAATACATGTATCCACTGTCAAAAGCGCTACAGTAGCGCACTGCCCTCTGCTCTCAGAGCACAGAAGGTGACTCCTGCTCTCTCTGAAGATTCAGAGGATACGTTAGGTTCCTCCCATGCCTTCAGGACATGATTATGAAAAAAGAGCTTGTGAAACTGGTCTGCTTTTACTGTACTGTTTCTATTTTATTTTATTTTGTTTTTTTTAAGATTTTATTTATTTATTTGTCAGAGAGAGAGCGAGCGAGAGCGAGCGCAGGCAGACAGAGTGGCAGGCAGAGTCAGAGGGAGAAGCAGGCTCCCTGCGGAGCAAGGAGCCCGATGTGGGACTCGATCCCAGGATGCTGGGATCATGACCTGAACTGAAGGCAGCTGCTTAACCAACTGAGCCATCCAGGTGTCCCGACTGTACTGTTTTTAAAAACAACCACCACCAAAAGATTATTTGTAGTGGAAAGAAAAATACCTCGATCGCTTACCCTGGAGCCTCACAAAATCATGAGCTGTTCAGAGGTCCGTGTCGTCGTGCCTGCTTTTCTCATGCTCTGAGGGTTCTGTGGGTGCGTCTGAGGCTATGAGACTGGGGCCCGTGGTAAAGGCGGGGTTTGCAGAGGGGACCCATTCTTTTCCCTCTCTTCTCAGGCCGAGTTCCTATTAACGTCACGAGGAGCTAACGCGAGTGCGTCCGGAAGGCAGTGGGTACCGTGTACACCGGCAGGGGCCCGTGTGCAGCATCCCGGGCTCACACTGGGCTCATACTTGATCTGTTCCCTCCCAGTGAACTGGGGAGTGTATCCTCTACCTCCCAACTCCATTTTTTATAAAGTCTGGCTGATAAAAGATGAACAGTCACTAAGGCTTTTTTTTTCCTCTTAAGATTTTCTACTTTGTAACATTTTATAGGTGGAGAATCTGTATCCATTAGCAGGAGGTTGGATACTTAGGTGCTGTTCTGTGTTATTGCAGGAAGCCACAGCCCCGTAAATAAAGCCTATAATAATGTCTTCCAGTCCCTGGTCATTCGATGTCATAGCAATAAGATGGCAAGGTGAGGGTGGACAGGAACCCGGCTCTTGGGGGCTGTTGGGGGAGCTCTGCCTGCTTTTGGGGCTGTGGATCTAGACAGCTCAGCTTGCTTCCCACCGCACCACCCCCCCATTCAAAGGTACGTCCTGTTTGTGGAGCCCAGCACAGGCTGGCTTTGTTAGTTAAGTTGCCTTTTATAAGGAATGGCCAGTCCAGCAGCGCAGGCCAGGGCTCTCTGGCCAGCCAACTCTGGGCTTTGGAGGGGCTCCTAAAGGTCACCCAGTGCTGGCAAGGAAAGACAAGTTCTAGGGCTGTAATGTGCGTAATGTTTCCAGCCCATTTTTCTTCTCCTGTGGTCAGCCAACACCTCTTCCTTAACAGGAGTCCACTCAAGAGATGGGTTCATTTGCAAGTTTGCCGTTGCTTATTGGTGCACATTAAAAAACAAAAAAACAAAACAAACAAACAAACAAAAAGCATTTAGAAGGCAAGTGGCTCAGAAATGACTGTGAAGTCCAGCTGCTCAGGATAGAACTTGGCTTTGTCTTGTCATAGCCGAGTGACTTTGGACGAGTCCCCCTGCCTGCATGTGTCACGTGGTGGGGGGACAAGTACGGCACCTACCCCACAGGTATTAAGGGAAGTGTGATGAGGGGGATGGGGTGAATATCAAGTTGTTTGGATTGGCTCATGCTAAGTGTTCAGTAAACATTAGCTTCCGTTGTTGCAACTGTTAATTGGGGGAGATGAGATAATAGATTAGTTAAGCACACAACCCCGACATCTAGAAATCCTGCACCATGTCCTAACGTTGGGGCTTGGGGCCAGTCCCTAACTGCCCCAACGGGGTTCCCCTGTGCAGCCGTGTGGGAACGATATGGCACCCAGCCAGCGCTCAGTCAGGCTTCCTTCTGCTGCTGTTCCTACACCCTCTGCTGCTGCCTCTGTTGTCAGTGATGGGGTGTCTCTTAGGCCTCCTCGAACACTCCTGTGTCTTTGTCCGTGTTCTCTGTGGGGATTTCAGAAAACGTAATTCCGTTCATACTTATGGGTTCTGCCTGTATTGTAGCTTGATGTGAGATCATCAGACCAGTGATTCTCAACCAGGGCGATTTGGCAACGTCTGGAGACGTTTTCAGTGTCACAACTGGTGCAGGGAGGTTTGCTGGTATCTAGTGGGATGGGCCAGAATGCTCCTGAAACCCCTAAATGCATAGGACGGACCCTGGCCCCAAATGTCAATAGTCCAAGATTGCGAGACCCGGAATTAGATGATGTCACAGACGATGTACTGTTTCTCCACGTGTTGATTCGTCTCATCCCCTTGATCTGTCATTTTCTCCGATTCCCAATCCTGTTTACTTTGAGGCTTGTTGGCATACTGAAAATCACGGCTGTCAGGTAGGTAAAGGGTCGAAATATACTCTCTGCATCCCCCACACTCTTCAAAATTAACCTCAGTTCTCTTCCAAAGGAAAGAGGAAAGCAAACAGTGGCCATGGAGTGCAAGCGGGGAGGGTGTTGGCATGGCCTGGATCCCAGGACCCTGGACCCCAAGACTCTGGTCCCCATTTCTGATGCTTCCTGCATGAGGTCATTTGGGGCACTCATGAACCAGGGGCCCTCGTATGGGGAAACAGAGGCACAGGTGTTGATCCCAGGTGACAGAGCGGGGCAGCCCGAGTCCAAGAATGCCGTGTCTTCACCACAGAGTGAGACATGCTCACTCCGAAGCTGCTCGTCGCAGTCCCTGTCCTGGCAGAAGCCTGGACACGCGCTCTGCAGCTTGGCTCAGACGAAGAGAATCTAAACAATTTCATTTTCAGATGACACTGATTGGCAAGATGCCACCCTCCTCAGGAGGGGAGAGACAGGATGGCAGGACACGGACAGGGGAGAAAGCAGAAGCTGTACATCGCTTCCTCCCTCCCAGCACACCCCCCCCCCCAACCCTAAATGCACACTGATGTGCTCGTGGGGAAATCTGACCTCAAGTTCAGACATTTCACAGGAAGGCAAAACACAGAGAGCTCTGATTTCAAAGGGGACCCTCTGGACAGGCTGGACACCGGGGACGTGTTATGTGGGCTGCCTGGAGAGCCCGTCCTGTCCTGACTTTCTTATTAGCCGACTCTGACTTTCTTTGGGAGTTGACTCTGTGTCTCTCTGTGATGGGAACCCCCACAGCCCCCACCCCCATGGCCTAGGTTGTGTCATAGGAGGTGTGCAGTGAAAACAGAACCAGAATGACCAGGGTAGAGTGCATCAGAAAGCGGGAGAGGGGCTGGCAGTGGGGGTGGGCGGGGTCACATGTCACCACTGACGTAATTATATGCAAAGGACTGTCCCAGCACGAGCTGGCACACTTACTGAGCACCTGCCACATGCCAGGGAGGAAGCTAACCTCTTGGCTTGCATTCATTCGCCTCAGTGCTGCCTCAGTCCCCGTGGGCAGGTGTGATCACTGATCCCTAGTCCCCAGAGGAGAGCAGCTGAGGCTCATGAATGTCACAGGATGCGCCAAGGTCACAAAGCGGTAGGTGGTGGAGACGTAGGTGGCTTGACCAGAACCTGTGTTTCTGGCAGCCGCCCTCCTCAGATACCTCTCGGAACGGTGGTTCTCCAGGCTGGCTCTCCGCGGAGAGACCCGGGGACTTCTGTAAATGATCACACCTGGGTTCCACCTGATAAGATTCTGGTTTAATTCCCCCTGGATGGGGCCTGGGCATGGTGTCATTTTTTTTTTTTTTTTTAATCCCTCAGGTGATTGCGTGGGGAGCCAGGGTTGAGAACCAATCGTGTATAAATGTGTGTGAGTGTGTATATAGGAAAAGGTGTGTATGTGTGTGTCTCTATGAACACGTGTCTGTGTGCAGTGTATTAGTTTCAAGGGCCACTGTAACAAAGCCTTACAAACGGGGAGGCTTAAAAGAATAGAAAGGTATTCTTTCTCAGCTCTGGAGGCTTTGAGGGAGACTGTGTCCCAGGCCCGTCTCCAGGCTGCGGGTAGCCGCTCGCAGTCCCAGGGTCCACAGCTTGGAGGTGCTGTCCCTGCCTTTATTTCCATGTGGTGCCCTCACTGTGTGTCTGTGTCTCTGTGGGTCTGTTTCTCCTCTTCAAAGGGTGCCAGTCATTTTAGATTTCGGGCTGTCATCTTAACTGATTGTATCTGCAAAGACACTATTTCAAAATAAGGTCACATTCTGAGGTTCCTGATGGCCATGAAGTTTGGAGGGACACTCTTTCACTCACTCAGTGTGTGTGCACGTGCATGTGGTTGTGTTAAGGTTGGCTATCCCGTTGAGATGTGCAAGGGTGAGGCTCTGCCCATAGTAGAAAACCACTGTGTGTTTGCGGAGAGTCCACAGGGAGACGGGTCTACTCTCCAAAGACAGGGTCGAATGTCGCTCTTGAATAGGTCTTGGGTCCTTCTACTTCTCCATCCGTGCGGCCACTCACCCCGTTCAGGCTGCCATTGTCTGTCATCTGTGTAGGCAGTCAATGTCCCCACGGGCTGCCCTGCTTCCTGCCTTCCGTACTCCGCAAGCCCCCCGCCCCCCCACCCCTCCCCACCCCATTCCTCTCAGTTCACTGTCAGCTGGAGCTCAGTCTTCTTGTTACTTCTCAGCCAAGGCCCTCGAGTGGATCTTCCTGTCTTCCTCGGAGCCTCTCCTGGCTCCCTGCCCAGTGTCACGTAGGGCTGCTGTCCAAGAAGCGCACCTCTTGGCTTTTCTCCAGGCTGTCCTCTGTGTGGCCCCTCTGCCTAGAAGGAGGGAACAGACACCATCTCAGGGATCCCATAGGCTATGGCACTCAGTCAGGGCCGTGATCTCCCAGGGGGCTCCTGCAGACACACCATGGAGCAAGACAAGGAGACTCCTGCTTGGGCCTCTCCTTTAAGCCTTGACTCGGGCGGGGAAACTAGTAAATATCCCCACTGAGATTCCTCCAGCCAGTTTCCAAGCTAGAAATGAAATGACCAGCTGTAAAAATGTGATGCATAATACAAACCAGCTTAATGGTTTTCTGAAACATTAAAAATTAATGTTGACCATCAACACTTTTAGTGGTCAAATGTCCCCCCTGGAGCCCGATGTCTGGAAATTGTCCCCGTAGGGGGCGTTGGGAACCATGGCTATGGGCCTATTTGGGATGGTATAAAGGCCCTGTGGAGTAGAGGCTGTTTTGGGGTGAACAAATCTTAAATGGCCCAGACAAGGAGCAGAGAGGCTTTCTCCCTGATCTCTGCTCTTGCCAGGAGTCTGCAAACCCCTGAGCCTTATTGCGAGTCTGGCTTATTTCTTCTGTGCTGATCCCATATGCAGCATGGAAGGGAGGCCCGTCGAGGAACAGGAGTCAGTCAGTCCCTATGGTTGCTAGATACTCAGCCCCAACTCCCATGATTTGTTTAGATTTGTTTAGGGCAGGGAGGCGAGGCTCACATTCCCAGGGCTGTCCCATTCCATAGATCTGCTTTGTAGAAGCTTACTGGGCTTCTGGGACTTGTAATTCCCTGCCCACCCCCGTGCCTCTGTCCCCTGGAGGGCAGAGAGAAGGTGGGGACTTCTTTCTGTAACTTGTGTGGTTGCTAACCACCTCCGGTGGAGGTGGAGGGAGGAGCCACAGGCATTGCCTGGAACCTGGAAAGCCAGGAATGAAAGGTGATTGGAGATATGCTCTCAGTCTGTTGGGCCTGACCTGAAACAGTAATATTTTTAAAAACCCAATCTGCCGTTCAGCTAAGTTTAAAAATACCTCTTTATATGTTAGATAATAAAGCCCCAAATTACTCACTGTATTAGATGCTGCTTGATAAAATTATGGTCTAATGAGCTGCCTAATTTGTATGTCCAGGTTTCCACCGTCTGGGACCTGCTGGGGTGTACTTCAGTGCCGGGTGTTTCCATGCAGGTCGAATAAGCCTCTGTCCTGTTTCTGTTGGGGAGGCAACGGTTGGGACTTTTATCATTCTATTAAAGGGCTCTTCAGTGCCCATGGCCTCTCCTGCTGGCACAGGTGCCGGGGCAAGGGGTCCAGAACAATGTGTGCTGACCGAACACTCTCTAAGTGTAGGCAATCCCAGGGGTAGGCATGGCACAGACACCTGATTTCTTTTCTTTTTAAGATTTTTGTTTATTTTAGAGAGAGCACAAGTGGGAGGGGCAGAGGGAGAGAGAATCTCAAGCAGATGCCACATTGAGTGCAGAGCCTGATGTGGGGGTTGAGATCATGCCCTGAGATCATGACCTGAGCCAAAACCAAGAGTCAGGTGCTTCACCAACTGAGTCCCCCCCCCCCCACCAGGCACCCTGAGACACTTGGTTTCTCTGCTGGGTTTACATAGCATCTCCCTGGGTAATTAGTAACTTCTTGTCTTGATACTTTCTGGAAGTGTGCATCTGGTGCTTTGCAGTTTATTTGGCAAGAACTGCGAGAGCTGTAATTTGGTAAGGTTCCTACCCTCTTGCTACAAAGCTCAGCCCAAACAGAAAGTCAGCAGCCTGTGCTCTGATGTGGTCATGCTGCCCCCGGGCCTTTGCACATGCTGTTGGCTCTGCCTGGTAACTCCTTACTCTCATCCTCCTTATCTTCACCTCCATCCCCTTTACCATATTCCTCTTATTCTTGCTTCAGGTCACAGACTAAATGCCTCTTTGCTTAGAAAGGCTTACTGAGCTCCCAGGCCCCTGCTCTGAGTCTTGGTGCTTTAATCAGTGCATTTTCATCCATCACTTTGGCTTTTCTTTTCTTTGATCTGACTGTACTCTCAAGAAGGCTCTCTCTTTAGTGGCAGATTGGCCCACGGAGGACTGTGAACTCATAGTCCCCAGATGACTCACAAGACCTTATTCCTAGTGGTTGCTGCAGAAGTCCTGAGTCATTTGCCCATCACTGAATCAATTCCACTATGAATCTGATTGGCCAGGCTTGGAGCGTGGCACTAAGAAGTAGAGTCAGCCTATCTTAAACCACATGATTTGCAGTGGTGAAACCAGAAGCAGGAGGAATACACAGATAATTAATACTAACATACCAAAATAAGTAGGTATAATGGGCAGGTTAAAAACTCCAGATGGCCACTGTAGCTCCACACAACGCACACTTAGGTGAGTCAGTTGTGTGACATCCCCCTCTGTCTTTCTGTACCTGGCCAGTCTAGATTTGGCCAATGACAGCAGAAAATCTGAAATAACAGTAGCCCGGATAAAAAGGAACATTATTGTTTTTTCCCATGAAAGTGAGATGTGAGCAATCCAGGACCAGTGTGAGGGCTCCACTCCTCAAAGGACTCAAGCATCTGATGTCTTTCAGTTTCTCACTGTCCCATCCCTGCACCGTGGTCCCCAACCTTGAGATCCAAGATGGTGCTCCAGGAGAGGTGAGAGGAAGGAGCAGACCAAGTATGACCACAGACATTTAGGGAGGGTTTCTGGAACATGTCCCTTCATTCACATTCTGTTGACCAGAACTTGGTCACATGGCCACCTCATTGACAAGCAAAGTTGGGTGTGGCCATGAGCCACTGGACTTGGATGTGACAGCAAAAGCATAGTCCATAAACGACAAAATTGGTAAATTGGATGTTATCAAAATTAAAACCATTTCCATTGTGAGAGACACTGATGAGGAGAATGAAGCAACAAGCTACAGACTGAAACAAAGAGTTGTGGTCACACCGAGGACTTATACCCTGGGTATACCTGAATCTTCAAAACTCAGCAGTAAGAAAATCACCCATTTTTAATTTTTTCTATTTTTTATTTTATTTTTTTAAAGATTTTTTTATTTATTAATTTGCTGGAGAGAGAGAGAGAGAGAGAGAGAGAGATCACAAGCAGGAAGAGAGGCAGGTGGGGGGGCGGGAAGCAGGCTCCCTGCTGAGCAGAGAGCCCAATTCAGGGCTCGATCCCAGGACCTTGACATCATGACCTGAGCCGAAGGCAGAGGCTTAACCCACTGAGCCACCCAGGTGCCCCTTAATTTTTTTTAAAGATTTGTTTATTTATTTGAGAAAGAAAGAGGGTGCACGTGAGCATAGAGGAGGCAGAGGGGTAGAGGGAGAGAGAACCACTAGCCGACTCCCTGCTGAGCATGGAACCCAACATGGAACTAAATCTCACCACCCTGAGATCATGACCTGAGTTGAAACCAAGAGTCGGACGCCCAACGGACTGAGCCACCCTAAAGAAAACCCATTTATTTTTTTATGGCAAAGGTTTGAATGGACACTTTGTCCAAGAGAATGGAGAGATGGCTGGGAAGCCCACAAAACGACGTCCTACCTTGTTAGCTGTGCAGGAAATGCAAACTCAAAGCACCGTGAGACTCCACTCCACACCTGGTAGAATAGCGGACCTCAAAGAGGTGGACCAGACCAATACGCCAGCAAGTCTGGACAGCAACTGGCCCTCTTAGGAGAGTGTAAGATGGTGCGTCCAGTCTGGAAAGCAATTTCTCAAGTCTGTAGCTCCTCTATAACCCAACAGTCGCACCCCTGGGTATTTATTCTAGAGAAACAGAGGCTTATGTCTGCATGGAAACCTGCACACGATTGTTTCTGGCAGCTCTCATCATAGCCCCATAGAGGAAGCCACCCAAATACCCCTCTACAGATGAATGGGCAAACAGATGGTGGTACAGCCATACAATGGAGAACTGCTCGGTCGTCCAAAGGAATGAATGACTGATAGAGGAAAGGACTCGGACAGATCTCCAAGGCATTACACTGAGTGGAAGGGAACAGACCCGCCTACTGTCAAGTTCCATTTATAGGATATCCTCCAGAAGACACAGCTAGAGACTGAGGGTAGATCCCTGGTAACCACAAGTTGGGACTGGGGAGGGTTCCACTACAAAGGAAGAGTCTTAAGGGAGTTTTGGGGGGTGATGTAACTGTCATGTGTCCTGATTATGGTGCTGGTGACATTCTAGAATTCCACAGCCCCCCCCCCCAAGTCAATTTTATTATAAACAGTGTTATTACTCTTGTGGACGGGAGGTATGGGTTGGAGGGGGGTGGTGGTCAGTGGCAATCTGCCTACCTGTGCCTCACCTTCTAGCACATTCCCTGCATTGGCGTAGGATAGGGTTTCTCAAATCCTAGTGTTTTGCCATTTAGAGCCAGATAACTCTTCTGTCGGACAGGCTGATCCGTGTGCACGGAAGGATATTTACAGCATCCCTGGCATCTGCCCTCGAGATGCCAAGTAGTGTCCCCCATCCCCACTGTGACACCAAAATGTCTCCGGACGGCATTGAATATCCGTGGGGGCACACAGTTGCCCCTGGTTGAAAACTCCTGAGTGTCTGAGTGTGTTTCCGTTACTTAAAACAAATAACCTCCTGTTGGTTGTTCCTTTTCTCAGAGACCCTGTTACTGCACTGTGTCTCCATTCCCGGTTCTGCAACAGGTACCGGAGAACTTTCAAGGTGTAGTGGGATACCCCTGAGGACAGGACCCCGGGGTGTGTGAGGCTGTCTGCTGACTTCACTTCTTGCAGTCTGGGGCAGCTGTCCACCACAGGTCCCTGCCTTCCCTGAACCCTCTCTCCACACCCTTGTCACCCCCACTTTGTCCCCATATCCATTACCTGGCAGAGGAAGACAGAGTCCTGGGCAGTGATCAGTGCCGAGTGGTGGAGTGTGAAGCCTACGTTTTAGTTACATCTTAAGCCATAGGTATTTCCCTTGGCTCATTTTAAAGCTCAGGAAAGCCATTTCACTATTTAAATATAGAAGAGTAACATATTTTAATAATCATACCCCGGGGCACAGTTTTTCCTGTTGCGTGAAAAAATAATGATCAAAACAGCCCGCGGCCAATTGCAAAATTATGTAAAAGTAATGAAAAGAAAGCCAAGCCCACATGCCTTCCATCATGCCAGACCACCTTTGCTGCCCTGCCTCATTTCCTGTTTCATACACTCCCCAGCCCAGGATAAAGATCATGGAATCATTTGAGTATTTCTTTTAAAAGGGCTTTACTTATTCCAAAGGTGGCTTAGGAGATTGAGCTGGAAAAGGACTGGTCCACTTCCATCTTTAACTTAGGGACCAGCAGTGGCATTTACTGAGCTATCTTACAATCAGGAAAGATGAGAGAATCAGAGTTAACTTTAGGACACAGGGTGACACACGCCAGTGCTCGCTGACCCTGGGCTGGCAAGTCACTAATGGAACAAGCTGGGTGGAAACCACAAGGTCCCAGTTAGAGAGAGCATGCTGGGTCTAAAGACTAAAGTGCTTTCTCACTTCTATGGAGTCGTTGTCATGTGGGAATTGGCCTGGTAGTGTCAAATCTTATGTGTTCTCAAGGGGGGGCTACAAACCCAAGCCTTTGTTCGATCCGTCCTGATTTATAAACGCTGCAGTAAATTCAGATGGAAAAGAAGGGGCCCGCAGGCTATGTCTGCCCTGGGTGTGACTTCTCCCCCCACCCCAAGAGTTGAGTTGCACCAAGAGTTGTCCTCTGAAGGTCAACTCTACGGGCTCCCTTTGGGGGAGCAGGGGAGGAAGTTCATTGTTGTCATAACTGCCACCCTCAACCTCCATTGGTGTCCTACCTCCTCCTGGTCTTCATGGGTCATTTCTTCCCAGCTGGCCTCTTGCTGTCCTCTGCTGCCCCAACTCTCCACCCAAGAAGAGAATGGGTTCCTTCTCCCCTTCACTGCTCTAAATCAGGATGGAGCTTTTCCATGAGAATAGTTGCACTGTGGCCCGAACCACAGCAGCACAGAGAACACGGACAGGCAGGAAGTCCCCGTGATGAGAGCAGGTATGAAGTTCATGGACAGAATGACCACATTTTTGTAAAGATCACAACCAAGAACTTGGAAACAGTATGGAGATGCTTCAAAAAATTAGAAATAGAAATACCCTACGATCCAGCAATTCCCCTGCTGGGCATATATCTGAAGGAAACAAAGTCACTCTCTTGAAGAGGTATCTGCACTCCCGTGTACATTGTAGCATTATTCAGTACAACTGAGACATGGAAACAGCACAAGCATCAGTGGATGGGTGAATGGATAAAGGAAAGGTGGTATTTATTTGCAGTGGAATTTTATTCAGCCATGCAAAAGAAGGAGATCTATTTGTGACTACAGAGATGGATCTTGAGGGCATTATGCTAAGTGAAATAAGTCAGAAGGAGATAGCAGATACGCATGATCTCACGTATTTGAGGAATCTAAAAATACCAAAACTGAACAGAGTGATGGTTGTCAGAAACAGGGGGTCCCCAAGGGAAAAAGGTGAAGGTGGTCAGACGGTATATACTCTTGGTTATAAGATAAGAAGATTCTGGGGATGTCATGGACAGCATGGCTCCTATGGTTAACAATAGCGTATTGTATATTTCAAAGTTGCTAAGAGGTTAGATCTTAAAGCCTTCATCACAAGAACAAAAATTGTAACTGTGGAAGGTGATGGATGTTCACTAAACACTGCAGTGATCATATTGCAATATATACATATATCAACTAGTTATGTTATATACCTGAAACGAATACAATGTATTACATTATATGTATTATATCTCGCCACATTATATCTCACTAAATCTTGGGGGAGAGTAAATTATGCCTCGAAAAATAGGCTAGAAGGAAATACAGCAAAATATTGACAGGAGTTTACTCTGGGTTTGGGACTAGAGGTCATTTTCTTTCCATCAACTTTCTTGTATTTTTTAAGCTTTTCATGCTGGGAATGTGCTATTACTAATTTATAATGGAAAACATGTTTCAAGGAAATCTTATTTGGAGACTAAATGAGAAACATAAAGACAGTTTAGTAATGACACTTAGTGAGCTTGGATTCTTTGGTAGATACCTGTGGGTTCATTTAACTTCCCTAGTGGCCAGGGGTTAGCTCTTAGTTGATCCCAAGAGAAACCAGCTTGCCCTGCCACCCACCACCAGAATGCATCTTGGATGAGGTTTTTGGAGGGGAGACTAGAATTGCAGAAAGACCAGGCTGGACGTTGCCCTTGGAGTTCTAAGAAGGAGGTGCAGGATCTGACCCCTGCAAAGATGTAATTCCCAATCCACCTTTAAACACGAGGACAGAACCCTCAATTTGGAGAGTTTTTCCTTCCGTGGATATTTACAGGACAGAAGGGATAGGAGTCATTGTTGTACAAGTGGAAAAATAATAGCGTTTGCTCATATAAAGTGCATGCCTTAGGTCCTGTCCCACCAGGAGCTGGTCTGGCCCCTGGGTGAGTTACAAATGGCTAAAGTCACTTGAGTCTTTTGGACATGAGGCCATTTTGTCCTGAGTTAGACAGCTCTGTTCATCTCATCACATTAAAAATAGGCAGCTTGCTGCATTCAGTTCTTTTAGGTTGGCGGCAAAGAAATTTGAATGCAGACATCCATTCTGTCCACACATTTAAATTTTCCAGGACAGTTTCCCAAACCACTGGGAACAGTGAAGTATGCCCCAGTTTGTTAGCCATTGGGTCTGAGCACAGAGATCAGTTAACGCTGGAGCAGGCAAACATTATTTCTCTGATGGTGGTCTCTCCCTGAGTTCTTCAGCCAGATAAAGGTTTGTCCTGTTCCCAAGGCTGTTGGACAAGGAGCTCCCCAATCTCTGATTTATATCCTTCCAGAAGACCTAATCTTCAGACCACTGATAGGGCACTTACTTTATGCCACACCCAGCCTTAAATTCTGTACATTTAAGAGTGGAAGAAGGCACTGCTGTTTTCCCAACTTTATAGATGGGGAACTGAAGTACAGGGAGTTTAAATTATTTGTCCAAGGTCACACAGCAAGTAAGTAACTGGCAGAGCTGGGATTTAAACCAAAATAGTGTTCTGTAAAGTCCTTGATCTTGAGGAAGTGGTTTGCATTCTGTCCCAGAGCCTGATTAGTCCATTGCCATAAGCCAGGTTCACATTTTGCCTATTACTGGGATGAAGTATGTTTATAAACACGTGAAGCCCAAGGAAAGTCTTTAGGTCTGCCTGCTGGCACATTGCAGAAACACTATCCTAATAAGTAGCTGCTTTAACACAGACCAATCCTAAAGGCGACTAATGAAGCCTGTTAATTAGGAATGCTTCTCAGTGGGTGGCTTTTAGCTCAGATTTAGGAAAATAAAAGATACAGCATGAACAAAGATGAGCTGAGATAGAAAGGCGAGAAATCCCACTCCGACCTGATTTGATTCTAATAATCATCATGATCCCTTGAAATCCAAAAACATTTCGTGTCTGATTGCTTTTCATTTACACATTTTAAGGGATTGGGAGTTGGTGCAATGACATTAAAGAAAAAAGGATAAACATAAGGGGGATGCCGTTTGCAGGAAAACCCACTGTGTGCCCAGCACAGAGCTAGGTACCTAAATCTTATGCTGCCTAATCCTCTCAACTATCAGGGGAGGCTAGGTGCTGTCACCTCTATTTTATTGATAAGAAAGCTGAAGTCTAGAAAGGTTTAATGACTTTTCCAGGGTCACTTGACAAGTAAGTGATGAAGACAGAAATTACTGGGGGGGGGGGAACAGAGTAAAACAACAGGTTTTGTGAGATGTCCACGGTCATATAACATTACACCAAATACATACTAAAAAGTACAAGGAGGGGCGACTCAGTGGGTTAAGCCTCTGCCTTCGGCTCAGGTCATGATCCCAGGATCCTGGGATCAATCGCCGCATCAGGCTCTCTGCTCAGCAGGGAACCTGTTCCCCCCTCTCTCTCTGCCTGCCTCTCTGCCTGCTTATAATCTCTGTCAAATAAATAAATAAAATCTTTTTTTTTAAAAAAGTACAAGGAAACATTAAATCAATTGTGTATTAAAGAATTACAATGGGACCAAAAGTCAACAAATTCTTCCTTATCATTGTATATGAAAACCAACTCAAAGTCAAAACGCTTCCCATCCCCTGAGACCTAGCTCTACCTCGAACATCTTTTGACTGATAACACAGAGACTGTGAATTCAGTCATGTTTAAAATAAATTTGTACTTTATTAATCAGCAGTGTCTTCATACAGTTGAAAATTCTGTGGCCACGCAGAAGGACTGTTTGGTGCCTGAGTGAGTGTTGGGACCACATAAACCACACCAAGGACCCCCTCTCCTCTTTTGGTGCCTGCCCATGGCTCACCAGATCAGGAACAAGTGGTTCAGGGAATCAGGGAGAGGACCGGTCAAACCTTCAGTCTCCAAATGCTACCTGTGCATAGCGGGCTGCAGGTCAGGTGATTTTCCTAAAACTACCTGAATTTCTAATTCAGAGAAAGGCCACTCAACACATTTTAAAACCAAGAGCATCGTTAAAACCGTTTGCTCTTTAAGTGACCAAATTAGGCATGACCATAATTAGAGCTGAAACCTTTCCTGGTGTTCCTCCTCTCGTGGACAACTGGCCGTGTTGGGCTTTGTGAACTTTGGGAAAGAAGCTATTGTCGATTGTTCTCACTAGCTGCATTGTTTGGAAGAAATATTTGGACTTGCTTTAGTGGCAGGAAGACCTAGGCTGCCTTTATTTCTGGATGTGGGGGAGCTCTCTGTACCCCTGAGCATCTTGTCAGTTTCTTGGCAATGACTGAGGAGGTTCTCTTTAACTTGCATTGTTGTCTTCCCTGTTAATGAGTGGGGACCAGAGGGTCAGTGCATGGTTAAGTGAGAAATCAGCCTCTCTCCTCCTAACCTTTTCTATCAAACAGATGGTGGATGGTGGGGGGCCTTGTGTGACTCCCGAAGGGCAGAATTCATCTCCCCTCCAACCTCTAGAATTAAGAATGCTTCTACCAACAGGCAAGAATCAGCTAGCCCCAAACCATTAACTCAATCTTGATGAGTGTTATTCTGTGAAAGCATCATTGAAAAGAACAACATTCACTTGATTGGATTTATTTCCCAAAATTTTGATTGGGGCTTTTTTTCCCAAGAGGATAATTGTAGGGTCTAAATGAACCATTTGAACTCCAGCATTAGGAGAAAAAGACTATTCATAATGTAGCTCATGATGTTTGATGGTTGGGTGATGTGTCCTACTCGGTCCTGATCAAAAGGCCCATGACAGCCTGAATCCGGAGCCCCCTACTCACCTTTTCCACGTCTTTGTCTAGAACAGGGGTAGCTTGGATGATGCTGGTGATCCCAAGAGATGCTTCCGAGATGGAAATAGCCCCCGTAAGAGGAAAATCATTTCTTGAACTTTGCCATCATTTGCTTTAAATTAATTCCTACAGAACGAGACATTTTGGTCCTGGAATGAAGGACCACATCAAAAGTAAAATATACTAAACAGTAGAAAAATTCTGTTTGGGGAGCTGCAGCTTTATGTGTGCAAGGACTTACCCTGACCGTGTAATTTTGACCCTGTTTTATCTATTCCAAGGGTTCTGCACTTCAAATAACTAGTAGCAGCCCTGAGAAGTTGTTGAAATTGGGCATTTCAGCCCAATTTACTCTCGTTTAAAATTGCATTTTGGAGCTATTGTATTAGCTTCACTCTTTGTTATGTTTCATCTGGTTGTGCCTTGAGTTTTTCTACCTTCTTCTACCTGCTCCTTAGTCTTGCTATCATATATTTATTTTTTGGTCCATCCATCCATCCACCCACCCACTATCCATCCATCCATCCATCCATCCTTCTACCTACCCAACCATCCATTCACTCACCTGTCCATCCATTCCAACCCACCCATTCATTCATTCATTCACTCATCCATCCACCCATCCACCCACCCATCCAAGTATCTGTCCATCCATCCATCCATCCATCCAGGAAACATCATAGACATCATTGCTGTCTATGCTCCAGGTCAGGCATCAGTTTAGTGATTTTTAAGTGGGGGCAATTTTGCCTTTCTGGGTCAATGTCTGGATACATTTTTAGTTGTCACACTGGGAAATGAGGAGGTGCCACAGGCATCTAGTGCGTAGAACTCAAGGATGCTGCTGACCATTCATGGTGCATGGAACAACCCCCAGCCACAGAGAATTATCTGGCCCGAACATAATAATGCCAGGGTTGAGAAATTCTGCCGACTTACAGATAGCTAACAGGGTACCAGGCCACATGGAATTCACAGTCTTACCGGGGAAATTGACAAGTAAACATGGAAATTGTGTTGATGCTACTGATGAGGTCATGGGTGTTCCCATCATTTCTCCCCACATAACCTCCCTTGGAAGCTCAGCAATGAGTCCATTCATGGCTTTACAAGAAGATTCTTTTCTGGAAAGGTCTAGTGGTAACTGGAAATAGGGGGAAAGATGTTGAATGAACAAAAGGGTCACAGATGCATGTGTGAGACTTATCAGTGTAGGGGCAGAGGTTGGAACCTTGAATGTAGGTGAAGCTCTGAGGCAGAGGTAACAAGTTTCTCCACCTGCAGGTGCCAGGTGAGGTGACAAGAACAGTGACAACTGGCAGCTGATACAGCTCCCTGGGGAGTGTCGGGGACTGTGGTGAGCCTCAGAGCAGCTAAAATAGGCAGGTGGCTCCAGTCAACTGTCCGTCTAAGAATGCAGGCCCAGAGGGGCCAGATCCTTTCGATTTTTCAGGAAAAGTTAGGAATGTAAACTTTCTAGGATGTCTTCTCAGTTTCAAATGTTAACAACGAATTCAATGTTTATTTTTAAAAAAAATCCATATAACAAAACACCCCGCTATTAGGCCAACAACACATTTGTGGGCTGCATCCCATGGAGTTTTGACATCCGCTTTCAGGATTAAATGGATGAAGGCTTCTGATAACCAATATGGTGCCTGGGAGACAGTAGATGCTCAGGAAACACTGGTCAAGCGTGAATACCTCACCTAAGTCTGTCTGTCTTGCCCTTCGGGTGATAAACATTTGGAGCTGGGCTGATCTTTGCTCTGGGGCTCTCCTGTGCACTGTAGGATTTTTAGCAGCATCCCTGGCCTCTCCCCATAGAGGCCAATAACATCACCCTCATCCCTTGGTGTGCCAACCCAAATGCTTCCAGACACGGCCCACGGAGGACTTGCCCAGCGAGCTGCAGCCTAAGTCAGTGCCGTGAGTTCTTTGCTGTGGCCTCTTAGTACCTGCATCAGCCCTAGGCAGAGAGCCCAGAAGGAGCCGAGAAAAGGCATCTCTCAGTGTCCATTCCCCCTTTGCCCACCACCCCAGGATAGGCACCTGGTCCCCTCTCAGGATAGGCACCAGGTACCCCCTCCCCTGGACAGAGGCCATTCTGTGGCTCTCTGCTGCTTCTGGGGCCTGTGGAGTTTGTCCCGTCAAGGCCTAGGTCACCTCCTTGGTTAGCGTGTACAGAAGCGCCTTGAGAGACTGAGCATGCCGGTAGCTCCCACAGGCACACACTGGCCCGCCTGCCAGCTGGGAAGGGCCTGGAGGAACAGACCCTGCGCTCCGGGGCCTCCTGTGCTGCTGTGTGTCCCCAGGGCCAGGGAGGCCGCCCTCCACCTAGGTCTGTGATAGAGTCTACAATGAGAGCAGCGGCTGTTACCTTGGCAGAGCCAAGGTCAAGCCAAGATCAAGGTTAACTGATCCAGGCAGATGGGTCTCAAACTTGAGCCTGAGAACCCCCCAGAGGGCCTGTTAAAAGAGACTGCTGGGTCCCTGGGCCAGAGTTTCCCCAGGCATCAGTCTGGGGGCACAAGAATTTGCTTTCCTTACAGGGTCCTGGGTGCCGTTGCTGCTGCTGCTGGCCCAGTGGCCACACTTTGAGAACCACTTGTCTGGGCTCTGGCGAAGATGTCCACTCGCTACCTTCTTACCTCTGGTTCCTCCCTGCAGCAGAGAAAGCAGAGCAGGGGGAGGCCAGGGACACTTAGGGACGCCTGTGCGGCTCCTTCTGGGTTCTCTGCCTGGGGCTCGCCCATCCACGGCGGAGCATAACCAAGGACTCCGGGCCCTGAGTTACAGTGGAACTTGTGGGCAAGAACTTGGCAGGCTCAGTAAAGTGAATTTATAAGGCTCCCAGCTCTTTGGTTTTTTAATTATTTTTCTCATCCCCTGGATAATGTAGTGTATTTAGATGGGTCTCCTGGTCATTAGAGTGAATTAGTGGGATCCCTCTTTATAGGTTTTTGTTTGTTTGAGCTTAACAGAGGTGGCTTAAATCACTGGACGCTTGAAACGCCTCCTCGGGTGAGTGCTTGGATTCCTCTCCATTACCAGCAGGCTCAGCTGCCGGGACAGAGAGAGACAAGAACGGTTTGCTTCTCCGCTTGATGGGGAAACGGACATTTCCGTGGCTCTGATATGGAGCTGTTTTGCAGAAAGGGAAAGCCCCTTACCTTTCTGTTCATTTCTGAATCTTTCAGCTCCCTAGGCCTGCAGGCTGGTAAGGGCCTGGGAGCGGGGAGCAAGCCCCCCAGGGTCTCCAGGCTGGGAGGGAGCTCTCCCTGCTCAGAGCAGCGGGACCAACCCATCCCACTTGGCCTGAGACTTTCGTGGTAGGAGCACTGACGTTCATCCTGGGGAAACCCTCGGGGTCAGGGAATCCGGCCCGCTGGTCCACCCAGCTCAGAGGGTGATGGTGGCTGGAAATGCCACACAGAGAGAGCGCAGGGGACCTCTGAATGGTAATACCCACTGTTGTCACCCAAGATGTACCACTCACAGACGGGCCGCTTAATCTCCGTCCCTCCTTGCACTCTCAAAACAACGCAAAGCAGTGCTGCTCTTACCAGCTTACAGGTGAGGGAAACTGAGCTCCAAGAGATTTCCTCTAGCTGCTAGAGTGACTCTGTCCGGTGAAAAGCCGAAGGCAGCAGTTTACCCTATGCTGTACCCCCAGCGCAAACTTTAGGAAGTACCTCTCCCCACAGGTACTCCAAGAGGATGGGGTTTGTTAGGTCCTCACATTGGAGATCATGGCTCACAGGCTGAGTCTCGGGACCCATGAAACAGCCTCTAGAACGGTCTGGTGCTGTGTCCTCAGGCCCTAGCCAAGCCCGTGAGGCTCCCTCCATCCTCTGTCCTGGCAGCTCCCCAGCTCCTGGACTGCTTTCCCTTCTTCTTCCTGATTCTGGGGACCTTAAAAGTCAGCATCCTAGGGCAAAGCACCTGCCCCGGGAGGATTTTTTGGAGACCCGTGTGAAACTGGGTGGGAGCGGACTGCGGGGGGCCCCGAAGGAGGAATTTCAGAAGCAGAGCTCAAGAGTGAGATCCAGGTACCTGCAAACTCCAGAGAGGGCTGGAGTGGAAGCTGCCGCTTCTCAGCTCTGTTGGCCGCGGGTGAGTTTTTAAAATTCTCCGTGCTTCACGGACGAGCCTGTGAGATAATATTTAAATATGGCCCCAGTGCATAGTAAGTAAATAAATGTGAGCTGACATTTTTACCATCATCATTCTCTAGTGCTTGACCAAGTCTGAACCTCCGTTTCTCCCATCTGTGCAAAGGGAGCAAAGCGATGACTTGGCTCATTACGGGGGGAGGAGCAGCAGAACCGATGGAAAGAAAGTACCGTGTCCGGCACCTGGAACAACTTCAGTAAATGTCAGTTCTTGTGATTTATCATCTTTGTAGCTCAGAGTTCTTTGAGAGTTTGATAGAAACTGTAGACTCGAGAAAAATACAAATCTAATGACATTTTGCACATTGGGTCAGAGACTTTGGCTTCCTAAGGTTTAGAATCAGGTCTAGAATCTCTGCCGTGGAAGGTTGCCCACAAATGAGTTGCTTAGGCCACCGTGTCCCCACATTCCTTCTCCTACAGCACACCCCCTTCTGCCAGGTCCGTGTATTCCATACTATCTCAGGGCGCTCCAGGTAACCCCCTGGTAATCCTGGGGTTATCCTAATTCACACAGGAGTCTTGAGAAACTGGCAAGAGATTTTACTTTTACCTGTCTTGATGATATTCATGTTTCACAGGAGGCTGCTAGGAAAAGGCAAAATCTAGTCAAAGGAATGTATTACTAATGGTGGAATTAGAGGTTGTTCCATAGATCACCAAGAAGAGATGTCATTTAACCTTGATGCAATCTAGGACACAGTGGATTGCACAGTGGGTGCAATCTAGGAGTGGTGGTGGTAATGCCTAATAAGGGGGGAAAGCATTGAAAAATAAAGGAATTAAAGTCATCAGGTACCTAGCCTCTCCACTCCCCTTTAAGCCCAATGAGTCCCTATTTTGTTCCTATTTCCCACAGGCAGCACTATCTATTGTATCCTTTATAATCAATGGAAACCTCTAGAAAATCAACCACCACCTTAGTCCTGCCTGAGAAAGTAAAATGTTATGTTTTCCATCCGTACAAGATGCACAAAGCATTCATTCCAAGCCTGTCCCTGAACTGGATATGTCATCTTAAAGCGAGTTTGCTGCTTTTAGAAATCATGATCCCTATTGGCCCTACAACAAGGCAATTTTCAAATAAGGCAGGTCCTGGCATCTGGGAAGACTGGCTGTTTCCTTTGTTGCCGGGGAAATCATTCCGAGAAACGGAAAAAGCCTGGAATCCCTGCCCCCAGCAATCTCCTAAACAATACACATTCTTAAACAAACAAACAAACAAACAAAAATCCAAACAGCAAAACAATAGACAACACAAAACCCAACACATTACTGTACATTAGGAAGGCTTTTTTCCCCCAACTGAAAGGATGAAAGGGCATCATAATTTTGTTTTCAAATGTGTTTAAGAACCTGTTATTAAAACGGAATTAAGCCCGAGTCCCAGGGCAGCCGCTCTGCGACCACAGGGAGATAATCCTGATAATGCGATTAGCGCCTGCTTGAATGGGGCTGGGACCAGGCAAGGAGAAAGCCTGGAAGCCAGAGCTCTGCTGAGCCACCCCAGTCACCGGGGGCTGAGCACAGATGCCTCCTTCTCCCCGCACCATTGTGCAGCGGACCCCTGCGATGGGGGGAGGTTGGGGGGCTTAGGGAAAAGGTGAGTCCTCACGCTTACCCACGCCTCCCTCTGTGCCAGGCCGTGTGCTGAACACTTCCCGTGCGTTTTCTCTAGTGTCTGAGTCAGATACACCTTAGAGTCACACATGCCCATTTTCAGATGTGAAAAGCATGGGGGTGTTTGTAAGTTTCCCGGAGTCACGCAGCTGATGAGCCGGAAAGCTGGGACTCAAACCCAGGTCTGCCAGCGGCCGAGCCCTGCCCTGCCCTGCCCCAGTCGAGCTACCGATTAGGTGCTTGGGCACTTGAAATGCAGAAGACAGATCTGTTGGAAAACTTGTGTTTAATAGCAAGCCCTGCCCCCACCTGCAGCCACCCAGTACGAGAGCTGTAGTCACTGCTTAAATTACTGCTGGCCAGGCAAGGTGCCTCCTAATGCTGGAGTTCAGAGATGGTGAGTAAAGTATATGAGGATGGGCCTGGTCCCCGGCAATTCCATCCACAAGGGCTCTTTAGCCTTCTCCACTTGCTTCAGCCACCCCTGCTCTGTCTGCCGAGGTCCCTGCCTCTTTCTTCAGTTGAACGCCGTTATGATGGTGAGCAGGGGCCAGCGAACTTTCTGTACAGGTCTAGGTAGGAAACATCTTGGGCTTTATGGACCAATCAGTGTCCGTGGCAACTATTTAACTGTCATTTTAACAGGAAGGCAGTTGTAGACTATACATAAAGGAATGGCTTTGGCTGTGTGCCAATAAAACTTTATTTACAAAAACAAGTAATGGGCCACAGTCTGCTGACACCTTCAGGGCACGGCTGCTGAGGTCAGAGGGGCTGGAGGGAGAAGCACAGCTTCACCACTGCTAGCCGGGTGATCCTGAGGACTAGCCTTTACCTCCGTGGAGTGTGTCTGTAATCAGATCACTCTTGTAGGGATTTACGAAGTGTCTCTCTGTGCCCTGGGTCAGAAAGGAGAGAAGAGAAGGCTCCTAGGGGAAAGGCCAAGTGCACCAGCTTCATTATCCCCACCTCTCAGTGGCAGGCTTCAGAAGAGGCCTGTTCCCAGGGGACTGGACAGCGGCCATCTCCTTCAGACTTTGATTGCCCAGTTACTAGTTACCTGTTACAGGTTCAAGTCCAGACGAGACACGTGGGGGATCCGCCGTGGTGGGTCAGCGGGCTGCTGACACCGCAGGCCTGGAGGTTCAGTGTTGGTCCGCCTTGAGGAATGGGCAGCCACACGTCCCTGAAGCTTACAACTCCCATCTGGGCACGTCTCAGTCCGCTCCTGGAGTGTCGTCTTCAGAACCGAATGTTAGAGGAAGAAGGGGTCAGTTTGCTCACAAGGTCCCAGGCGCTGTTGGTAGCAGCTCCCCCTCAAAACCATGAGTATTCTGGTTCTTCGGGAAGTCTGTGTACATCTGTTTCTGTTTTCCTTGATGTGATAGTCTTTACTTCTCCGACTAATACTGATGCCCCGTGTTTGAGAACCGTCCGCACCAACAATCCCTCCCCCGAGGAACAAGACCGGCTTTGTATCCTCAGCAAGGCATTTGGAGCTGCCCGTGTGTCCCTGTTTCCAGCCCTGCCCCCCACAAACTGGTCTTGTCCCCAGAGACACCATGACCAGAGGCGGAGACCAGCCTCATCCTGCCAACAGCCTCTCCCAGGAACAGGACAATGCAGCATTCCAGTGAACAGGAGAGCTGAGCCAATTAAGCAAACCTGTCACTCGGTTACCTTGAGCAGTCCCCAAGAATGCCCAGTAGCTGCCTTTAAAAACAAAAACAAAACGAAACAAAACAAACAAAAAAACCTTGATCCTTGCACTGGAAATGTGTTATCACTGATCACCTTTTCCTCTCATGGAATACTTCGGCATCGAAAGAATGACATTCATCTGCTGTGCTAATTGATGAATAAGTTTGCAGGGGTTTTGTTTCCATCAAAATCAATTATTTAAGTGCTCTACCTTTATATTTTCCGTTGAGAAGCCCGAGGTCACGAGAGTCAACCCTCGGGTGCTTGTTAGGGCTCCGGGAAGGAGGGAGAGGCAGAAGAGAGACAGGATGTTGGCCGGAAGGTGGTTGAGGACACAGACACTGGGGGCCTGGAATCCAAGCCCGCTCTGCTCGCTCAGGGAACTTAACCTCTGCCGCATGGTTCCCCTTGTGTGAAAACATTGTTGATGATCGGCCTTACCTCCCAAGGAGTCAGCCTGAAAAAGCCCTTGTCGGGTGCACGCTGACCCATTGTCAAGCGCTGAATTCTCATCAACTGTTACCATCTTCGCTCTTTGTATTCTAGTCGTTTCTTGAGACACAGCCGCCTCATCTGGGTGAGCGGCAGCTCCTCACTCCCCACCACTGGGGGCCAAAGGTTTCCTGTTTCCTTGGCAATTTGGAGGCAACAGGAAGGAAAGGGTTTGCAGGGAGACCTGGAGATTCAGAATTGGGGGAGTGGCACGTAATTAAGATATTATAGTAGTCTACTGTCTATACTAATGAAGAGAGTGTATTCGTTTCCTAGGGCTGCCATCACAAATTGCCACAAACTGGTGGCTTAAAACAACAAAAACATATTCTTTTGTTATCGTAGAGGGTAGAGGGATAAAATCAAGGCACGTGCCCTCTGGAGGCTCTCGGGGAGGACGCTTCCTTGCCTCTTCTTTCTCCAGGAGCCTCTGGCATCGTCCCTGTGTCTCGTCTCATCACCTCCTCCTCTCCTGTGTCTGTCTGGGTCCTCTCCTCTGCTCAGGAGGACACCGTTAGTGAATTTAAGGCATGCCCTAAATCCAAGAAGAGTTCGTCTCTGGATTCGTCAGTACTCAGATCTACGAAGACCCTTTTCCAAATAAGGTTCATATTCTGAGACTCCAGGTAGACTTGAATTTGGGGGTGGGGGGCAGGACACTGCCATCAATTACTTCAACACCCCCTCCGGTGACTACCCACATTCCCAGCTGCGATCCCCACGTGATGGATGAGCACAAGGTAAGGCAAGACAAGCCCCTTTCTTTCTCCGGTGCTGGAGTAGTCTGCCAGCATCCCCGGAGCGCTTGGGGTGCAAAGCTCTCCTTGATGACCAGGCCCTTCCTAAGGGTCTGAATCGCCCCGATGAGGAGACTTGTAGGTGAGCTTACGCCGGGGAGCCATTCAGCCGCTGATCTGTTTGCCTCACCTCCCTGAGCACCCAGAAGTTGGCGGGATGACGGTTTCAGCAAGAACACTAGAGGATTCTGCCCTTGTCTTGAGTGTGCACCTCTCCTGATGTGTTTGAGGGTCAGAATTCTTCCACAACACAGGCTTGCTGAATGCATTTTGCTTTTCCAGGCAGACTGGCTGTATTTTATCTGAAACGAACACCTGACTTTCACCTCAGGCAGATTTTTCTCTTCAGGTTGTAATTATTCTGGAACAAACAGCGAAAATGGGAAGGGGTGTCCCGGTGGGAACCACGGCGACTGCCATGTGGAAGGATTCTCACTGGAAATCTTCAAAACACAGCTTTGTTGAGTTGGTCCAGATAACCGCTGTCTGCAGCCTACTTCCCCTGTTATATGTAGATGAGGTCTCAAAAAAAAAAAAAAAAGAAGAAGAAGAAGAAAGAAAAAATAAATGAACATAGATCTCAGTTTCAGATTAGATGCTATTCTATACAACTGTAGTGATCACGTTGTTCCTTGGAGCCAAACCAGAACAAAAACCCTGACTCCCCACCCTTAACACCTTCAAATCCATCTCATTCGTCTTCCTTTTGAAACTAGAAATCCCTTAAGCTCCAGTGCGGGATGGACCCTGATGGGTCAGCATTCCCATGAGAGGATTCAGAGTGGGGGAAAGACCACTGATTCTGATGTTGCTTTAAAAGGCCAGGATTGTACGGCTCCACAGAGACCTCCCTGAACCTCTAAATACATTCTTCAGTTAAGAAGAAAAATGGGGGGAAATCAGGTCTCCAGGAAACTCGGGAACTTGCTATGTGATTTCTTTTCTTACAACCAGAAGAATCTTTAATAAAAACTTTCAGTTGTGTCTGGGGAGCACCAAGTCCTGTTTTAGGGGCTCCTCACACATCCCCGGGGCATGGAGGCCGTCCTCCGTCTTAGCTCCCCGACACAGGATGGACCCCTTCTCCGAGCACATTAGATGCAATGTCTTTGCTGTTCGCAGCCCTGGTTCCAAGTCTCAGCATTTTAAAGAGAAGAAAGGCAGGTTCTTGCCCTTAAGTTTGTCTGGAGACATCCTCAGGGACTCTGGAAATCTCTGTGTGCATTTGGAGGAAACCCACTGGCTCCCCGGGCTGCTCTGCCCATAGCCTCCAGGGTACCATTATGCTTTGCTTTCTTGAATCAGCAGGACAGGGGCACAGGAGAGACCCAGGAGCTGATGGATGTGGGACAGCAAGGTGGTGGGGAGGCTGCTCCTGTGCCACTGACCTCAGGCTATGCAAGATGCTCATGGTTAGACTCAGGCCCCCTTCAGCTGAACCATAAGGGCCCCCAGAGAGTCTGGAAGGCCAGCCCTTCTCTGACACGGAGATGGGCTGTCTTGTCTCACCTGGTGCTCACGCTCTGTGTCACACACTCATGCTCACGTGCTCACGTGACCTCACAAGGACCCGTATGAAGTGGCAGGAGGATTTTTGGCCTCGCATCTCAAATGGGGAAGCTGAGGCCTGAGCTCTTAGAGCGCCCTCCAAGGGTCTCCTTGGCTCCAGGGGAGGACCATTTCTCCAGATTCAGGAGAGAGCTGGGCCACTTCCTCTCCGGAAGAGCACACCGAGGAAGGAGATGGTCTTCCTGTGTCCCCTCCTTCTGTCCCTCCCTTGCTCTCGGCCTCTGTGCCCCACCCCTCCCCTGCAGGATGTTGATGCTGCTTTAAAAACAAAATCTATCAGCAGCTTCTTACCCAGGCCTAGGTAAGGGGAGAATCTGTTGCAGGAACTCAGATGGTGAATGTGATCTCCCCTCCCGCAACCTGCATCTTAAGGCTCTTATTATTTAAAAATAAATAATAGAACAGGTGCATGCGGTGACATGAAGCCTGCTGTAGCTCACATGCTTGACATCAGTTTGTAACTGTGATCTGTTATGTATTTAAAAGGAGTGCGGGTTTGGAGTTCTCTCCTCCCAAGGCAGTGCATGGAATAAAAGCCATGCAGAGACCCTGGAGACCCCCCACCACCACCACCACCAACAGAGAACATTTGTCACAGACTTGGACCAAGGGGGATGATTCTCTAGTTTTTGTCCTTTCCCGTTTCCTTATTCAGTGGTTCTCAAACAGACACAGTTTGTCCCCGGAGGGCATTTGACAGTGCCTGGGAACAGTTTGGGCTGGATGGGGTGCTACTCGCTAAGTGTCCTGCGGGGAACAAGCCAGCTCCGCCCCCAACTCCCACGCCATGACAAAGACCTACCTGGCCACAACTGTCCACAGAGCTAAGGTTGATACACCCAGCTCTCGTGCAGCCCTTGCCCTGAGAACCTGGCCCTCCACATCCAAACCTCTCTTAGCCGAAACTTTCCTTGGTACATCTGCTTTGAAGCAGGTTGGTGCGATGAGCGTCCATCAGAATCCAACGGGCGCTTCCTGGGTATCACCAGCTTATTACGGGTTACCAAGAAGTAGACCTCTGTCCTCGAGATCACTGCTCCCTTGAGAAGGCATCCTGGTTTTCTTTCTTTTTAAAGATTTTATTTATTTATTTGACAGACAGAGATCACAAGCAGGCAGAGAGGCAGGCAGAGGTGGGGGGAAGCAGGCTCCCCGCTGAGCAGAGAGCCCTATGAGAGGCTCCATCCCAGGATCCAGGGACCATGACCTGAGCCGAAGGCAGAGGCTTAACCCACGGAGCCACCCAGGCGCCCCAGAGGCATCCCGGTTTTCTTAGAAAGAGAACAACGGTAGAAATGGGCTGTCTTGTGTGGGATGGCAGAGTGGTGGCCCCTAGCTGATTTGGTCTACAGAGGTGTTTTATTTGGCTAGCGAGTTTTCTTCTTCCTTCCTTCCTTCCTTCCTTCCTTCCTTCCTTCTCTCTCTCTTTCTTTCTTCTTTCTTTCTTTCCTTCTCTCCCTTCCCTTCCTTTCCTTCTTTCCTTCTTTCTTGCTTTTTGTCCAAACGTACCGTGCAGCAGCTCACACACAGGTGCACTGCGCGTCCTCTCAAGATACTTCATCCTCATTAGCTCCATACACACACACCCAGCCCAGAGGGCAATTGTGTTTATATTCCCCCTCGTCGAACACAGTGGTTCTCAAACTCAAGCAAGCCTCACAATCCCTGGGAAGCCTTGGTAAAATAGGTTTCTGGTCCCCACACTGGAATCTATGCCTCAGTGGGGCGGAGGTGGGGCCTCACAGTTCGCACTTCTAATAGGCCATCAAGATGCTGCTGGTGCTGCTGGTCTGGGGACCCTACTTTGAGAACCACTGGTCTGAATCAATGATTCTTGAGGGTCAGTGTGCATCAGTTACCAGGGTAGTTGGTCAAAAACTCAGAAGCCCTGACTCCATGCCCCCAGGGCCCCCAGATTCTGCTTCTGTCAATCCAGGAGAGCTCTGGGCATCCCTGCTTTGTAGCAAGCCTTCCAGAGGGTTCTGACAGACACCAGGTTTGAGACTCACTGCTGTAAGGGTCAAAGGAGTGATGTAGACCGCTGCCCCCCTCATATTTAATGTGCTTCTGAGTCGCCCCAGGATCTTGTTAAAATACTGATGGCGATTAAGCAGGTCTGATCATAACACATGAGATTCTGCACGTCTAGACCATTCTCAGGCAATGCCCACACTGCCGGTCCATGGACATCCTTCGAATAGCGAGAGGTAGGGGCGCCTGGTTGGCTCACTTGGTTAAGCATCTGCCTTTGGGTCAGGTCCTAATCCCAGGGTCCTACGATCAAACCCCCAATTGCATTGGGCTCCCTGCTCAGGCGTTAGCCTGCTTCTCCCTCTCCCTCTGGCTGCCACCCCACCCCCGCTTGTGTTTTCTCCAACTCTTTCTCTGTCAAATAAATGAATGAAATCTTTTTTAAAAAATGAATAGTGAGGGGTAGAATGTTGGTTCTCAACCACAGTGATTTTACCCCTCAGGGGACATTAGCAATGTCCAGAGATATTTCTAGTTGTCACAGCTGGAAAGGTTTAAGGACTTCTGGTATGGCGTGGGTAGAGGCCAGGAGTGATGCCAAACATCAACAAGGCACAGGACACCCCCACAGCTAAGAATGGTCCAGCCCAGAATGTCAACAGTGTGGACACTGAGAAATCTTGGGTAGCGCAGTCACTGAGAAGTTGGCTAACCGTCGACGAATGGGCCAGGATGGCTAGCAGAGACTTCAGGAGGAGGGAGCACTTCAATTGGACCTAGTGTCTAATATGAAGCTCCTTTCAGGCACAGTGAGGTTGCAGTCCTTCCCCGCCACCTCCTGTCCCTTCCTCCCTTTTATTCTTTCTCTGTAGCACCTGCCGCAACCTAGCATAGTTTTACTTCTGTGTATCTTGTTGATAATCTGCTTCCCCTGCTAGAATGTAGGATCCAGAAGGGCAGAGACTTCTGTCTGTTTGGTTCACTTTGTTGTCTGCAGCACCGAGAACAGTGCCGGGCCCATGGTAGGTGCTCAATAAATAGGTATTACACGAATGAGTGGATATCAAGGTCTTTGGGGAAACAGAAAGGACCTGGTTGCTGGGCTATAGGCTAAGGGAACGGGGAACCATTTTTCTCATCCTGTCACTCACTCATTCATAAAATGTGTAGTAAAGACTTCCTTTGCACCAGTTTCCAGGGTACATGTTTGGTTTATTCATGGTCCGCCTATGAGATATGCCCACCATCTACTGATCTTGCCTTTTGGACATTCAGGGAAGGGCAGTAGAGTTTTCTCCAATGGGCAGAGAGCCCATACTTTTGGGGGGAACATCCTAATTGCATGATGCTTGGGTGGGAATATCTATAGAACCGAGAAAAGGAAAATAAATGTCTATATCTCCTCTTAATTCTCTGCCTTCCCTTTTTTTCTTTTTCAACCTCATTTCCATCCAGAAAGTTCTTGCCCTGTATTTTCTGAAAATTGGAAAATCAGACCCTTAATTTGTGTGTCTGTGATCGCCAGGGAGCTGGCCAGGGAGCATGGATTCAAAGCAGCTCTTTTCAGAACATCCCATTTTCCCATTAGCGTGAGTCTCCGAGCACCTTTGTGTTCCTCTCTTTAGAGAGGAGACTATTACAAAAACACTTTCTAATTATTGCTGGACTTTCATTACTTTAGAGCCTAGAAGTGAACATCCTTGCCTGAGAATTTGTCCTTTTTCTCTCCGGGGAGACACGTCATCCCCATGGGCTTATTGATAGAGACGGAGCTGGCAGAACTTGCCTAACGAATGTGACGTCAAAGAGGTCAAGGACCACAATGGGAAGGACAGCTCTGAGTTCATTTGCATTCCCTCCACTGGTTCTGGAACAAAAGCCCACCCCATGCCACAGCTTTCCTTCATGGTTCACTTATTTTGGCTCATTTCCTCCAAAATGAGTAGTAGATTAAGAAGAAGAAGAAGAAGAAGAAAAAAAAAAAAACAGGTTTTCTCTCTCATGTTCTCTGCCCGATAGTCTTAGCTGGGCTGTACTGCAGACAGGTCATTGTTCCCGCAAGAGGAGGAGGAGCCTGTGAACCTGATGTTGGCCCAAGCCCTCCCTTTCGACAGGCCAATTCCATAAGTGTCTCCTCTTTCTTGATGAGCTCCCAGGGAGGGGATCTGGGAAAGCTCATTTGTCTTAGGTCCTACCCAAAGAATCGCTTCTCCCTTTTCTGTCTGCATCAGTGTGTCACCTGTATCCAGGTACGTTGTTGCAGACAACAGAATTTGCTCTCTGGCCATGTTAAGCAGACAGAGGCGATCCAGGGGGCTCACAGAGGCCCCAGGAGCTCAGGCAGCCAGGCTCAAGGCAGCCATAGGGTAGGCTCCTCATCCCAGAATTGCTTTATGGAGATGCCTAGGCAGCCTGGACACAGAGCGGGTGCAGCAGCCCTGAGGTTGGGCACCAACTGTCCCCTCTAAGGTGTGGTGGTGGCCATCTCCACAAACTGGATGTAGTGGCTGCGCCCTTGACTGAGATCTGCCGATCCTGTCCCTGTTTCTGTCAGCCACAGGCTTGAGTCTGGCTGTGGCGTAATCTGATGCTGGGAGCCCAGGTGACATGCAAAGGAGGCTGAGAAAGAAAATGTCTTGCTTTGCATTTTGAAAAGATGTGGACTCCGAGGTAGGGAACTCTCAAAACAGAGAAAAAGTGTTCACAGTGGAGGGTGACCCAAAGGAATGACAGGTGCCTAATAGCCTATGCAAGGTCTTACCTTAATTTTTTTTTTTTTTTTAAAATCACCGAGAGCTAAAGGTTTCAGACTGTAAGAGAGGGAGAACTGTCAAAGGATCTTCCCTGTCCCTTATGGCCCATCAGAGGCAGCAGTAAGCTAAGTGACATGCCCTGTTTCCAGTCCTTGGCTGAAGATAGGTTCTGCAGGGGGCTGGCAGCCCCCAGAAAGACACAGAGCTGTGCCTATGACCCTCAGAAAAGCTCCTCGGACCTGCCGGGTGGTG
This sequence comes from Mustela lutreola, assembly GCF_030435805.1. Classification (NCBI taxonomy): domain Eukaryota; kingdom Metazoa; phylum Chordata; class Mammalia; order Carnivora; family Mustelidae; genus Mustela; species Mustela lutreola. The sequence continues at coordinate 10,172,906 of NC_081299.1, forward strand.
GTTTCAGACCTGCCAGGCGCTCCTTCCCAGAAGCCCTGATCACAAGCTCGGGGTGATTGGATTACTCTGATACAGGAACTAACGATGCATTCAACAAAAGCAGATGTGGCAGGAAAGCAGTGTGTTTAAAGGATACCTGAAATCCAGGACAGTGGGGAGGCCCGATCTTTCCAGATTATGAGGCCCGGCCCCCAAGTGTCAGGTGGGAGAGGCAGCCAGAGAAAGGAGGCACGCGAGATACACTGTATCCACTCCTCATGGCTCTGCCTGGGCCAAGGAAGCAAAGAAGGTGCCAGAGAGTCTGCAAGTAAAACTTGCCAGGAATCGCTGCAAATCAACATCTTCCTACCAAATCTTTCCTGAGTTTGGGGGTGGGGGCAGGTTCTCTCCTCCCCATCTCCTCCTTGAGCTTCCTCTTACCAGACTGAGGAGCCCTCATACCTTCAGTGTTCGGAATCTTGAAAGGGCCCTTATGGGTCATGGAGTCCAGAATCGGTAAAGTGTGGTCCTCAGTCCTCCTGGATCTGATTCACTGCTGGGCCTTGATTAGATTGCAAATGGCCTGGCCCCATCCACAGACCTACTGTCTGACTCTGGCCTGATGTCCAGTGGATGTGAGTTTCAACCAGCTTCTCAGGGCCTCCTGGTGCACACGGAAATTCCAGAACCATCCATCTAACCCTTATCCTTGGATGGGGAAACAGAGCCCCAGGGACAAGCAGAAACCTGCTCAGAGGTAGACAGATGGTCGCGGCACTTGGGGTAGGGGTGGGGGTCTGTTGGTTAAGCATCCCATTTCTGATGTCAGCTCAGGTCATGATCTCAGGCTTGTGAGATCGAGCCCCGCATTGTGCTCTGTGCTCAGCAAGGAGTCTGCTTGAGATTCTCTCGCTTCCCTCTGCCCCTCCCCAGTGCCATCTCTTTTTCTCTCTCTCTCTCAAATAAATAAATAAATCTTAGCAGTGGGGTGGGGAGGTAGACAGGTGGTCACCTGCTGAGATGAGCCTCGAGTTCCGCAGTTCACATCTCCAGTCCTATGTCACAGGCTTCTCCAGCAGATCTGTGTATCTACATTTGGAGGCATTGAGGGGAACGGTAGAACTGGAAGTGAACCGTGTTGAAGGCCAAGGAGACCTTCCCTGCAAAGCTGTATTCTCTCTTAAATGCGGCTGTGGTACCCATGGGACTGAGTCAGCTCAGTGCATGGATGTGATACTTTTAGTGGACTCATGGCCAAAAGCAGGGCTCACCCTGGACTTGGGAAGGAAGGGGTGCTGCCAGGCTTACACCCCTCCTCTCCCTTGATAATTTCCACCCTTGGAGGCAGATGTCTCATCCATTGCTCCTTGGCTCACCCTGGGATGATGCTGTCCGAGTTTCTGTGGCAGCGCGAGGGGGCCCTTAGCTAGAGTAGACTGAGGTTTGGTCTGAAAACACAATCCGTGGGAAAATGACTTTGCCTGCAGGTGTTCTCAATGAGACTTTCTCATCAAGGCATCCAAGTTCCCTCCCTTCCAGGTGCCCTGCCCTGGCCCTGGGCCCAGTCCCATGGTGTCGGTTATTTGGACCATGCGACTTGACTCTACTGTTGTGTGCACCCGTTAGGACAGCCGGATGCCGCTCCTTCCTCCTCTGGGGATGCCGTGGCTGCTGGGAGCAAAGGCTGCAGCCCATCGCCGGCCGTTCGCTCTGCAAGACCTGTCTCCCCGTGACCTGCCGCGGGAGGAGCAGCTGTCACACGAGTCCCATCCTCAGAGGCAGTCACAGATGCTCAGCAGCACGAGGGGCCCTTGGGGTGACCCCTGGACATGTGGTAGGAGATGACCGGGGAGGTGGTGGTGCATGGCATGTCTTGGTGCGGCAGGCAGGGTGTCCCCCACACACCTGCCCCTCCCGCTTCAGCTGCTCTTCCGGCAGCACCGGCCCTTCTACCTTGTGCCTTCCGTGCCTGTACCCCCAGCGCCTGGGGCAGCGTGGGGCACCGGGTCCGGCGGGGCGGCCCGACTCTGCGCCCTGCACCCTCATTTCCATCTTTTCTCATTGTCTTTGTTTCTCCCTCTTCTCTGTCTCCCTCATGAGAATTTGAATCGCAGAGACGCACCCTGTTTTCTTCTGACTGTTTTCCTCTGGGGCTTCCAGGCCCGGCACACAGTAGGCGCAGACTAAATACTTGGGCAAATGAGTATTGAGTATAAGTATGCACTCGGTAATTGTTCATGGCACATGAACACAGAGCTTTCTGCGAGTAGCCGGAGTTGTGTACAGAGGAATTTCTGGGCCTGTCTGTGATAGAGACCAGTCCCTTCTTGCCCTGGGGATTAGCTCCATCTTTGTCTCTGATGGCAGCTGGCTGTCCTGTTGGCCTCTGCCAGGTGTACGGTCAGCCCCGCCAGGTCTGAGCATAAGAGAGCCCAAAGGGGCAAAGAAGGCAGAGAAGGCCAAGGGGAATCTGTCGGGACACGTCGGGAAGGGCAGAGGGAGGGTGACCGGCCCACACAACCTGAGAGCCGCCGGGCAAAGCCCCAAATGGGAGACTGGATTTTTCCTGGGTTTTCCAGTTAGTGAGAATGAGCTGTCTTCGCTTCTTAGAATCTGGCACCAGTCCATCTGGAATCGGCTGTTGACTCCCCTGCTGGGGTTACAGAGCAAGATGATCTTTAATTATGTTCATTCCTCTGCCCACAAGGCCAAGCTGAAATGATCTTAATGTGCCGTAGGATTCCTTCGATGAACGCAAAGCACTTGTCCTTCTTGTCTCGCTCTGCGACACAGACTGAGCGCGGTCCGGAGGATTGGCCTTGATCCCTAGCGAGGATGCAGCCAGCTCGGTGACCTTCAAGAGGTCACTTCCCCTCCCCGAGCCTTTGTTCCCACCTCTGCCATGGACAAGATAATACCCGTTCTGCCCTCCTGTAGGAAAGGTTGGGAGGGTCCAGGGATATAATGGACGGGAACGAGAAGGTAGAGACAACCCAAATGTCCCCATCAGTGGGTTAAGGGACAAAAAGTCGTATATCCCTACAATGGAATATTATCTGGCAATAAAAAGGAATAATACAGGCTATGACATGAGTGGACCTTGAAAACGTTGTGCCAAGTGAAAAAACCCAGACCCAAAAGGCTACATATTGTGAGTCCATTCTTGTAAAATACCAAATCAGTAGACACAGAGAATAGATCCATGATTGCCAGGCGCTGGAAGGAGGGAAGAATGTGGAGTGACTGCTAATAGGGCTAGGATTTCTTTGGGGGCTGATGAAAATTAGGTAGTGACCATGGTTGCACAACTTCGTGAATGTACTGAAAACCACTGAAGACAAACCTGAAAGGGGTGAACTTTTTGCTATGAATTAGATCTTGATAATAAAATAAACACCCCTACTTACGGTGTATGAGGAGAGGACTGAGGAAGCTGTCAGATGTATACAGCTGGACTGTCCTCACTGACAGCATCTTCACACATCAACCTTTATTTAGTGCCTGCTGTATGCCTGGTACCATGTCAAGAGCTTTGCATGTCTTGCTTCACATACGGGACCTTACCATCTTTATTGTGTAAAGAAGGCGGAGAATCAGAGAACTTAAGTCATAGGAGCAAGGTCATAGGGCTGCCGAGAGGCCGGACTGGGACCCAAGCCCAGATCTGTCTGACCCCAAGGCCTCGGCCCTTTCCTCAACTGTATCCTGCTGTCTCTTGGGTTCAGGACTTCTGTCTTATTTTTTTGAGACTTGGCCACTGTTAAAATAGTTCTTGGAACCTAAAGGGTGGTACCAAAGACTCCCATTGGCAAGGCGGATGCATGTCCACCGTCAATCTAAGTGAACTTCCAAGCCGGAGCCATCGCTGGCTCATGCGTTGCTCACCCCTGAGACCATCAGCCAGTGTCTCTGGCTCAGGAGCTTAGGAATGGAATCCAAGAACTCCAAGAGTTGATGACAGATTCTGAGATACCTCCGGGACCCTTTCCCAGGCCACAGTGATGACAGGCACCCACCATCCCAAAGCCTAGGGGAGTTTCTTCAGGGTTCGCTGCAGGAAGGGCTGAGGTTCAACTTTGCAGTTAACTCACATGTGAGGAGACCCCCTCGCAAGAATCACTAATGGGGAATCCCATGAGCCAGCTCCCATCTGTGAAGGGGAACCAGGACATGCCCTACCAGGTGCAAAATAGTTTCAAGGTCTGCACCAATCGATCAAAAAGCTGCTAGTGGGGACAGAAAAATACATGTATATATATATATATATGTGTTGAAATATTTGGGTGGGCGCTGGGCTGTCCAAGTGGTTCCTGGTTGTCCGGTGTGTGACCCTGGGGCAGTTTAGGACGGGAGAAGTACTGACTCGCTCTGTTAGGGTTTGGTAAAGGAGCTGGTTGGGGCTGTGGGCTCTAGAGTGGTTGGTGTGTGTCAAGGTCAGGCTGGCAGGTGTTTGCTGTCTTGAGGAATTTGCTAACCCTGAAAGGGTTAACATGAGAAACCTGAAGCCTAGGAACTTGCCCTGGTTTCCTTAGCTAGTCAGAGAGGAGTTGGAATTCGAACCCAGGCAGTCAAGCCCCACAGTCTGCACTTCTAAGGACCTTGTTTGTGGCCTCTGCATAAGAAAGGACTTGGTCTGGTACCACCCAGCACTCTTGAGAAGTGACTTGTGCTCTCTGAGCTGAGGTCCGGGCGGCACTACCTGCTTCCTTTGGGGCTCAGGATGCAGGGAGAAGGGGCTGTGGGAAGGCATTCCTGCCTCAGGACCAACATGGCAGGAGGGAGTGGGCTGGCTGACTCAGGTGTGGGGATTTGAAGCTTGCAGACGTGAGGCTCCCACTGCAGGCCTGGTCAGCCAGCAGCTCTGGGGGATGCTATTCTTGATAAGCTGCCCGTGTGACTCTTTGTAAAATTTCCTTGCTTAAAAACTATGAGGTAACTCACACACAGTGAAAGGCACAGATCTTAGGTGTACGGTTTGATGAGTTTTGACAAGCGCACACGGTCATGTCATCCGTACATCTGTAGAGATAGCAAATATTTCTGTCACCCTGGAAAATTCCTTTGTGCCCCTTCCCCATCCTGCCCTCTCCCCTGCCCCCCATCAAACCACTGTTCAGAGTTCTATCAGTATGGACAAGTTTTGTCATTCATAAAAACGGATCCCACCGTACGTATGCCTTTATACTTGGCTGCCTCTACCCAGAAAAATGCCCTTGAGACTCATCCCAGTTGTTGTGTTTCAGTATTCATTCATTTTATGACCGAGGATGACTAAATTGTACAGATATACCACAATTAGTTTATCTGTTCTGTCGATGGACTCTTGGATTGTTTCCAGTTTTAGACCACTGTAAAGAGAGCGACTGTGGGCATCGGTATGCAAGTCTTTTATAGAATTCTGTTTCCATTTCTCCGGGATAAATATGTGGGGCTGGGATGGCTGGGTTTGCCCCTGCCTGACTCATCACAGCTCTGACGTTGTAGAAACTCTAGACTGACCAGCTCATGACTGGGATCCGATCCCTTCAGCCCCCAAACCCCAGACTGTGTTTCAGCTCCCAAGTCCTGCTCAGTAATGGTTACATTGTTTTCATGGTAGGAAGATATACATAGCATGAAATTTACCAAATTAGAGTGCTTAAGCATACAGTTCTGTGGCATAAAGTTCGTTCTCACCATTTTGCAACCATCACCACCACCCATCTCCTGAAGTCTTTTCCTTCTTGCAAAACTGAAAGTCTGTCCCCATCAAACTCCCCATTCCCCTCCTCCAGCCCCTAGTAACCACCATGCTGCTCTCCGTTTCTAGGAGTGTGACTGCTCTAAGTACTTTGTATTAGTGGAATCCTATAGTATTTGTCCTTTCTGGGGCTGGCTTATGTCACTTAGAGCAACGTGTTCAGCGTCCATCCAAGCCATAGCATGTGTCAGAATATCCTTCCTTTTTAAAGCTGAATAGTATTCTGTCTTGTGTATAGGCCACATCTTGTTCTAATATTTTTTAATGGAGAAAAAAATTCCATTTAATAAAAAGAGTGTTAAAAAGAACATATAATGACCCGACCCAGAAACTCTATACATTCTTCCCTTACTCATCCAGGAAACGTTTGGCTGCGTCAGTACTCACGATATCCTAGATCCAGGAGATCCCAAAATGCAGATAAGTCCACACAAGGTAGATTTCCCCTGTTGTTCTTCCTGTAAAAAAAATGGGAGGGATCACGAGTGCAGCGGCCCACCTGCCACCAATCAGCACCTACTCTCTCTCATTTGACCCAGTTTCCCAGTGAGTCCATTAAAATCCCCGCTCCACTTCTTTCTCCCGAAATTGTTCATACCAGAGTCTAAAAGCAGATCTCTTTGTTTATATTTCCCTTGGCTGTTTTAAAACCCTATTTGTCATATCTGACATCCTGCAAGTTTCCTATCAGATCTGAGAGGAAGCGCCTGCTGAATGCGTGATGGGATGGGAAATGCGACCTGAAAGCCGTATTGGCTCGGACCGCAGCGCCCTCGCAGCGCTGGGAGCTGCCATGTGTCTCCGTGGTGGGAATGAACTGAGAGCCACGGGTGGGTTTAATTGCCTGGGCACTGAGTTGCTCCAGGAGTGCAAAGAAATAGTAAAGGCTACAGTTAAAACTCTGTCACCTACATTAGGCAGTCATGGTCCGTCCCGAAGAAGATGTGTAGGTCAAACACACAAACTGTATTCGTGGCATATTAATGCAGAGATGTGGTTTAAAGACTTCTTTCCTGTTCTTTGCCGGGGGATGCTCCTCAGCCTCTAGACCTCAGATTGAGTTACCTTTAGACTTTACTAGACCCTTCAAGGGGCACTGAGCACTCTGTCCGTTCAACCTTCAGTTTCCCAATTATTTCCATTGCTGTAGCATCCAGGACACAGGACATGCACAATGTATTCCCTAACATTTGCTAAAGAAATGGAGGAAGAATGAATACCACTTGTTCGTTAGCAGTTTATTAACCTTACCAGACTACTAGGTCCTTTATAGTAGGGATTGTCTTATCTTCTCTAAGCTCCAGCTTACCATCTGGCACATAGTAGGTGCTCAGGCAAGGCTCCCAGGCCGATTGAGAAATAGAGCACAAATCCTGTTGTATCGTAGTTTTTTTTTTTTTTTTTTTAAGATTTTATTTATTTATTTGACAGAGGGAGAGAGTCTACAAGTAGGCAGAGAGGCAAGCAGAGAGAGAGGAGGAAAGCAGGCTTCCTGCCAAGCAGAGAGCCCAATGCGGGGCTCGATCCCAGGACCCCAGGATCATGACCTGAGCTGAAGGCAGAGGCTTAACCCACTGAGCCACCCAGGTGCCCCGTATCGTAGTTTTTGCTGTGTGTGTGTGTGTGTGTCACCTCCTACCATCCTCTACATTGCTAAGGCAGTTACTGGTTGTTGTTGTTGTTGTTGTTTAAGATTTTGTTTATTTGACAGACAGAGATCACAAAGAGAGGCAGGCAGAGAGAGAGAGGAGGAAGCAGGCTTCCCGCTGAGCAGAGAGCCCAATGCGGGGCTCAATCCCAGGACCCTGAGATCATGACCTGAGCCAAAGGCAGAGGCTTTAACCCACTGAGCCACCCAGGTACCCCAAGGCAGTTACTGTTTATTGTTTATTATTCCTCAGATCCTCATCTAGCGATGCCTGGCACATAGTAGGAAGTCCATAAGATACATAGTAATTATTGAGTAACAATCAAGTAGCAATCTCATTTTTCTTGTTCACTGGAGCATTTGTCTTTCTTCTGAAACAGGGTAAGAGTTGTGTTCTGTCTGATGTCCTGGCTATCCCGCTTCACTCTAGAATAGAATCAGTGAATCTTTCTTGGGCTTCATCTTAGCAGGTTTCATTACATAGATCCCAAGGTAGGTTCTGGCCCCGTATGAAGCACCTGTGAACTTCTCCTGTCGTCTTTGTAAGAGTTGACATGTTTCTTTTTTTGTTGAGCCTTTAAATGACATTGTAGACCCAGGAAAACCAACCCCAGGGTGGTGGCTCTGCAAGTTGGCCTCTTAGAATCAATCTTGAGGTTGTGGGTGGAGGAGAATTAGTTGTTAAGGTTGGGCAGACTGAGTCGGATCCTAACTATGTCACTTACCAGCTCTTTGACCTCAGAGGCAAGCTGTTCCACCCCTGAGTGACAGTTTTCCCATCTGCCAAATGGGGATAAATTGTGTCCACTAAAATTCAGTAGACTTAGAACAACCCAGATTTATTCTCTTAGAGGTCTGGAGACCGGAAGTCCAAAATGCACCCAGTGGGGCTAAAATCATGGTGTAAGCAGAACTGATTCCTCCTAGAGGCTCCAGGGGAGAATCTCTTTCCTTTTCTTTGCCAGCTTTCAGGGGATGCCTTGGCTCATGGCCCCTTCCTTCATCTTTAAAGCCAACGGTAGCATCTTCCTTTTCCAACTCTGCTTCTCATGGCTTCTGTTGTCGTGTGGCCTTCTTCTCACTCTGACTTTCCTTCCTCCTCTTATAGGGACTCTTGCAATGACATCCAAATCATCCAGGGTAACCTTCCCACTTCAAGATCTTTAATTTGATCATATCTGCAGAGTCCCTCTTACCATGTGAAGTAGCATATGCATAGGTTCCAGGGATTAGGATGACGCCATTTTGGGGAGATTGGGATTATATGTAAGTAAAGTGACATATTGACCTGTGTTCTCCATTCCCAGAGTAGAACTTAGTATCAAATACCATCTTAGTTTGGGTTTCTCCTAAAGCAAACGGAATCAAGGATCCAAGAGCATATAGTTTATCTAAGAGGTAAAAGGAACATGGAAACTCCAAGCCAGTTACCACCATAGCAGACTAGAGCTTAATCCCATTGGGGACACTTGGGGGGCCCATGTAGAACATGCCTCAAAGTTAACCAGCCTTGCAGGCAAGGGAGCTGGGGTATTTATACACCAGTTCCCATCAGTTATTGGCATGAGAATTGCCCTAGTTTTGTGGCACCCCTGGTCTGCAGCTGTACAGGTGGCACAGTGAGCTCCAGCAGTAAGAGAAGGCAAAGAAATGAAGGCATTGGCTGTTGGAAGTCGGGCCAATGTGTAGCCACATGCTAGGGGCAAGGGTATATGGGCAGAGGACCCACAGTGTCTTCCACAGAGATCTAGGGCCTTTTATTTTATTTTTATTTTTTAAATTGATAGGAATGTGGGGTTTTTTTAGTATTTTATTTATTTGACAAAGATCACAAGTAGGCATAGAGGCAGAGAGAGAGAGAGGAGGAAGCAGGCTCCCTGCTGAGCAGAGAGCCCGACGTGAAACTCGATCCCAGGAACCTGGGATCATGACCTGAGCTGAAGGCAGAGGCTTTAACCCAGTGAGCCACCCAGGCACCCCAATCCAGGGCCTTTTAATACTCACAGTCAGCAGTCCACCCGTCACCACCCATCACCATGCCCGGGCACCTCTGCTCCGAGTGGTCAGGCCATTCATTTGCTTAGAGTCCCTTGCACTTGTTCCCAAACCTGTATGCTGGCTGCATAGTCATTGAATGAAACGAAGTTGAATGTTAAACGTATGGTTAATTAATGACACTAAGGTGAAGACTTGATAGGAATAAATTTGATTTTAAAAAATGCAGCTCAATTAGATATGTCATAACAGATGTGGAGGATGATGGCAGGGGAGGAAGAACCACAAAATTCCAGCAGGGGTAGTCATTTCTCCTTTGAAAGAAACTCAAGCTGGAAGTCACAGATGATGAATTGTGTGGTGTGTGTGTGTGTGTGTGTGTGTGTGTATTCAATTTTAGTAATACCATGAGCCATTGTATGGAATAAACCCAACCCACTGTATTGAAGAAACCCAAACCAATAACCCAACCCAGTAAAACCCAACCCATTGTACTGAAGAAACCCAAAGCAGTTAAGTGAATTCCCCAAGGTTCTGCAGTTAGTAAGTGGCAGAACTTGAATGAGAGCATCTCCCTTGTGGTCCTACACGAGCTCCCATCAGCCCCAGTCTTCCATTCTTGGAAGCCATGCCAGGAGGTCTAAGCATGCCCACTCTGGTCTGAACCACCTTCCAGGAGCTGACACCATCCCGTGTTGCTGGAAGGGACTCCAGGCCAATATATGTAGTTTTCTCCCCAGTCTGGGAGAAATGCTATCTATATACCCCGCCTTTTCTTTCTTACTTTTTTTTTTGACATGAATGAACTACCACTTCTTTTTTTTAAATTATAATGTGGTAAGAGAATGTTAGCTTTTTTTAAAGATTTTTTTAAAAATTTATTTGTTTGACAGATAGAGATCACAGGTAGGCAGAGAGAGAGAGAGAGAGAGAGAGAGAGAGAGAGAGAGGAGGAAACAGGCTCCCCGCTGAGCAGAGAGCCTGATGTGGGGCTCGATCCCAGGACCCTGGGATCATGACCTGAGCTGAAGGCAGAGGCTTTAACCCACTGAGCCACCCAGGCGCCCCAACTACCACTTCTTATAGACTGTGGGATCACCTGAAAATTTGTAGCAAAGTCAGCCCGGCCCTTTACATTCCAGCAAAGATGACCAGCAGGAATTCTGGGCAATCTCTCTCTGCTTTGCCCGATATCAGAGAATAGAGGGAGGTCCAGAGGAAAGGCTCTGACACTGTCCTTAACCCTCAGGGCCCTCCAGGTTTGAGGTTTTCACAGCAACAGGAATCAGACATCCGTTAAATACCTCACATGGGGGGATGCAGGGCCCGAGGCTTCCATGTTGTTCCCGAGTGCCCGAGATGAGGCTAATGACTTCTGTTTCCACTGAAGCAGAACTTACTAACCAAGCTGTTAACACCCCTTGGTCTGGCTGGTGTCTTCTTCCATTTTATATGGAACTTCCTGCAGATGTGGCTAGGAGAGAGAGCTCACCCCCAAGAGTTCTAGCTCCATAAGCGGTGTCTGGAGACCCGTCAGGGGACTAATGGGGGAATGGCTGGCGTTCAGCTCTTAGAAGACAGCTCTGGCTCCCTTCTCAACGGAAGATTGCTCAACTTACACTGTGCTTACCAGCATCCAAAGTAGCCTTCCTTCCTTTTACCGGGGCTTTATTTGCTTGTTTTTAGAGGACGTCTCAGTCGACAAGCTGGCTGGTGTAAAATTCCTTCAAGTGTCAAAATGGCAGCCATCTATGAAGCTGGGTTGAAGAAGGCATGTTCAGTTCGCCTGTATTGCAGGCCTCAGTGGTTGGGCACCGGGCCCTGCTGTCTTAAAACCCAGGCATAACCCTTTACTGGAGAAGGGAGGCGAGTCAGCAGGCACCTGGTAAGCACCACGAGGGAGGTAAATAGAGGGTAGTAGAAGGGCCGAGGGGGTGGACAGCCTTTCCAGCTCTGAGGGTGGGGTTCAGGCCGATGAACATGTACCTGGAGTGGAGGCTGCCTGAGCTGAGTTGGGAAGGGTGAGCACAGATTAGCCAAAGAGAAAAAGGTGAAACCGGTGCTGTAGGTGGCCTGAGCCCAAGCAAAAGGTGAAACACAAAATGGCACCTTAGAAGAGCTTCAGGGAGTTTGCTGAGGCCAGGATGGAGGAGAGAAGCAGGAGGAGAGCGGTCTAGAGAGTGAGACAAAGTCCCACCACGGGGGCCTCTGGATCTTGCCAGGGGGCTGGGATTTGACCCTGGAACGCTGGTTGTACCTGCCTTGTGTGTCGGGGAAATCGGCAGCATGGAGGAGGCAGGAGCCCTGGGTGATTTATCTGTGTAATAATGAGTCGTATTTTAAGAGTGTTCTATGCATTTTCATGGGGCTTAAGTTGATAGGCAAATTCTGCTCTTCAGTTTTAATTATGCAAACCCAAGAGGCAAGAATTATTCTCTTCATTTCCAGCATGAAGACCAAAGCATGCACACTGGCCCCTTGCCAGTGACTTGTGCTGGAGTCCTGGAGCGCCCCCATTGTGGGGACTGAGGGGGTTGCGGGTGGCCAGGGACTTGACCTCCCGCCACTGCTGTTGAGTTAGTCCAGCCCCCCATCTGGCTCTAACCACAGCCCCAGCACGTCTCTTCCCCCGGATCCTTTGCTGTTCCTGTCCCTGCTTTTATCCTCTTCAGACCCCGCCTCTGGCACCAAAGAGATAGGCTCGTGGACATGCTGCCACTTGCCAGCTCCTGTCCTGGCCTGTCGGGCAAGGGAGGAGAAGCGCTGGGCTGGGGTTCCTTCCAGCTGCGGGCTGCTGGGTGCTTTCCCTCCTTGGCCTGTTGCCTCGTTTATTAAAAGAAAATGTCAAATAAGATGGACTCTCGGGTCCTTTCAGAGGCTGTGTCTGTCCTCTTCACCCCTGTGTCCCTCCGTGCCCGGCACAGGACAGCTGCCATACAGAACTGTGGAAGGGTTGCGGGGACACCCATCACATGCCAGGCAGCCTGTGTCCCTGGGCAGACACCAGGGGAATAGAAGGTTCTAACATCTAGTGGTGAAATCGATGGGGAAGCCAATAAGTACAACATGGCACGAGCAAGTAGAAAATCCTGTGGCAGCGGGACTGGCCGTTCAGTGCAATGCTTTGATTTCGTGTGGAGGAATTTTAGCGAAAAGCAGGAAGCTCAACTGGGTTGCCCACAGTTGTACGCATGCGCGGGGTGGGGCGGGCCAGGTTCGGCGGGGACGGGGCGGGGGTGGGCACCTCACCAAGGGCACCGACGGTTCCAGAGTTCATCTCTTCTCAGTTCATGGATGCTGTTCCCCGATCTCCCGTGTGCAGAGCTGCACGGGCAGTGCACGGATTTCGTTTCACATCTGATATTATGAACTTGGACAAGATGACTGTTTTCTTCAAAAAGAAAGGCAAGAGTTTAGAGGTGAAACCGTTCTGAGTTTTGTGTGGCAGAGTTTGTGAAACTTACAAACGGAGACCTGCCCAGCACCTGGTTTTGCAAGTGACCCACATCCAAATGACGGCCACTTAAAGCAGTGACACCCGCCCCCGCTCCCCACTCACTTCCGATGGTAGAGCAGGTCTCTTCCCTGAGCTGGCCCCCGGGCTGAGGTTTGGGGCGGCGCTGGCTGCCGGAGGTAGTGACCGTGTGGAAACGCTTTGTAGCCCGACCAGTGTTTGCCACGGGAGTGTCTGCGTGTGAGGCCACCGGGGATTTTAGACAGTTGATAAGTCAGATGCGAGGGGGCAGCTCAGCCTGGATGCCTCCTCGGCAGGCCCCCGGTGACCCTGCTGGAAGGACTGGGAGTTGTCTTCCCAGCGAAAACCTAAAGTGGCCACAAAGGAAAGTGAGCAGGTGCAGAGCCCTCCCCGCAGCCCGGAGCCCAGAGTTCGTCTCAGCAGATGGCAAGGAGCTGCGTATCCAGAAGAGCCCAGTCCTTCAGGACCGATCAGACCCCCGCAGGGATGTGCCAAAGCTTTGGTTCATGGGGGGGGGACAGCTTGTTCTGGGGGCAGAGGGCCTGGGGAGACCCTCAGATAGCAGGGGACCCGTCAACACTGGTTGGTGCAGAACAAAGGCTGCACGCAAAGCCGGGCACGTGTGTCACCGAGCAAAAGAACATTATTTCACAGGGTTATTCTCCTTGAACGGAGTGAAATGGGCCTCCAAGGGCCTGCGGGGCTTCTGGTTTCTCTCTGGGAAACCAGCTCGCTGGATGGGGGAGGTTTCTCCTTCCGAGCTTCCCGTGTGCTGACAAAGTGCGTTTTCAGCGTTGGATGGGATTCTGGAGAGACCCTGCTCTCTGGTAGCAGAAACCTCCCTTTCGGGCCAAAGCAACCTGCTGCGTTGACACCATCACTTTCTACCATCGGCTGAATGGCTGCCCTCTATGAACGAATGAAGACGGGCTGCACATTTCATCCAGGAGGCTTGTCACGCTCGGCATGGCCCTGGTCATGAATTATGCATCTGTGGGCCTGCTGGGGTTTTCTCCTTGTCTTCTCTTTCTCGGGTGTTTGCAATATCCAAAGCACTATAAACATGTACTCCACACAGTCCTACAGGACCGTGAACCCGAGATGGCCGTCTGATGTTTGTACTTGGACTTAAGGGGGCCACGAAGCCAAAGTAGACGTCGGGAAAGGAGGGGATACACCACATTTATGTATTCGTGCCGAAGACCGAGCTGGGAATTCTGCAAGGCCGGCCTGAAATGGAACGTCGTGACAACCCCCGCCTCGTCCCTAGGGTCATCCCTGACTTGGCTGACTGACTGGGGGTGACAGCAGCCCCTGGAGGTGTCAGAGGGCTTCCTTCATGCTCCTCTGTTCCAGTTCTTTTAAGTCAGGGAGAGGAAGGTCATGCTCTGGTTTTGGCCAGAGCCGTCCACCAGAAAGGAATACTTCTTCTAAAACCAGCCCAGAGCCCTTTCTTAGCAGGCCAGGATTCTTTTACTGAGACTACAATTGCACGCCGGCCATAAAAGTCCTTAATAACTTTGCCTTAGATAGGCCTCTAATATCCATAATTCATTCAAGAAGGCAGACCCCAGAGGCCGCACGGTGGTTTATCTTATTTTTGTATAATTACACTCCCCCCACCCGCCCCGCAACACACACAGGGCGTACGTGGTGATTTACAGAGATGCTGGGATACCTGGTTATTATTCCTCACTCCTGATCTATTATTATTCTTCCTAATTTTGCAGAGTCATTTGCTGGATAAGGCCATTTAGAAAACAAATGCATATTTTAATAGCTAATATTGAATTTACATTTATATCTCAGGTGTATAGGGATAATGATGTGGCAATTAAAGGCAAATATATATAATTTTTAGGCATGACTGGGGATTACTGCACTGACGGAACAAGAGCTGACTTAGATATTTAACTGAATGATAAATTTTTTAGAGCTCTGGGAATTTTTAACTTTTGATGGATAGCTCGGTGCCTTCACGTTTTCGGTGGGGGATAAAAAGCAGCCCTGATTTTACACTTTAGGTCTAGGTGTCTGAGGAATATGTGACCAGTTCATTTTAAATGTGCTCACAATGGATTAATAAGCAAACCAAGCAAGATATAAGCAGTATATACTGTGGTCCCTTATATGGGTGTGTTTACACAGACTTGCATGTGATCTGTGCTGATATACACATGTAACACATATACATATATGTTTATTTGTAGTTTTTTGCATATATTTATGTATGTATATACTATATACACACACACAAAGTATGTATCAGTAGTAGATATACACACACACATATGCATAAATATATACCTATGCCTATAAATAGACATTTATACTATGTCTACATACTCCTGTTTCAGATGTCTTTCCATGCATGTATGAAAGAATAAGTAAAATATTAACAGAAATTAACTCTGGGTCTATGGGATTTTACTCTCATGCTCTTTAAGCATAACTGTTTATTCTCTTTATGGAGAGCACACACCAGATCCAGACCACCTGAGTAAGGAATGGAACCCATCACAGATGTTCATGTACAACTGTCAGTTCTTTATTCAAGTGTTGACATCAGTGTGTTCTTATCAAGGGCCATCTTTGAAGGGAATGGAAATATGTCTCTATGTAGATCACTAAGTAACTACCCTTGACTTTGACTTTGGTGTGTGAAAACTCCATGTTGATTTGAGAGGTTAGTTGGGAATGATAATGTCTCTCTTCCCCAAAGGACAATGGTCCTCAAACTGGTTTGGTTTTACCACTTGACTAGGACATGAGAACTATCTACCTTATTATCCCCTGCTTCCTATTTGCCTCTCTTAATAAAATAGCCTGTAGAAGAAAGCATGAGGGGAAACCCCTTGACATTGGTCTTGGCAATGTTTTTTTTGGGTTTAACAGCTGAAACCCAGGCAGCAAAAGCAAAAATCCACAAGTGGGACTGTATCAAACGAAAAAGTTTCTACAGAGCAAAAGAAACCGTCAACAAAATGAAAAGGGAACCTGCAGAAGGGGGAAAATGTTTGCAAACCACATATCTGATAAGGGACTAACACCTAAAAGATGCAACTCCTATGACTCAATAGCAAAACATAAAAACACCTGATCAAAAAATGGGCAAAGGACTTGAATAGACATTCTTTCCGAAGAAGGCATCCAAATGGCCAGAGATACAGGAGAAGACGCTCAACATCACTCATCAGCTGGGAAATGCAAGTCAGAACCCCAGGGAACTCTCACCCCACACCTGTCAGAATGGCTGGAATCGAAAAGACAAGAAGTAACCAGTGTGGGCGAGCATGTGGAGAAAAGGGACCCTCGTGCACAGTTGGAGGGAATGCAAACTGGTGCAGCCGCCCTGGAAAACAGAATGGAGGTTCCTCAAAAATTAAAAATAGAACTACCATGTGTTCCAGCAAAACACACACACACACACACACACACACACACACACACATATAAAATTCAGCCTTAAAAAAGGAAACCCTGCCATTGGCAACAACATGGATGAGTGAACCTAGAAGACATTATGCTAAGTGAAATAAGCCAGACAGAAAAAGTCAAATGCCCTATGGTAGCACTCATATATGAAATCTGGAGGAAAAAAAAAAAAAAAAACTGAAAACTGAACAAAACTGAACTCAAAGTCACAGAGAGTAGAGTAGCAATTTCCAGGGGCTGGGGGCACGGGAAATGCAGAGATGCTGGGGAAACAGTACGTACTTTCAGCTATAAGATGAACACATTCTGGAGATAACCAGTACAACACTGTGACTATAGTTAATAATAATCTCTTGGAGGCGCCTGGGTGGCTCAGTGGGTGAAGCGTCTGACTCTTGATCTCAGCTCAGGTCTTGATCTCAGGGTCATGAGTTCAAGTCCCATGTTGGGCTCCACACTGGGCGTGGAGCCTACTTAAAAATAATGATAATCATCATGTAGCGCATTCTGGGAATTTGCCAAGAGAGTAGATCTCAAGCGTTCTCACCACACTCAGAGAGGGAACTCTCTACAGTGAAGGATATGTTAAGTAGCTTGATTGTAGTAATTATTTCACAATGTATATGTATATCAAAACATCCTTTTGTAGACCTTAAATATCTGTAATCTTCGTTTGCCAATCATACCTCAGTAAAGCAGAGGGGGAAAAACACCATCTGTGCAAGAGAGGAAGTTGCTCCTCCTGGCCACTGGGGTGGTAAGGGAAGGATGGCCGACTTCATCCAATCTTGACGTCAAGGAAGCCACACCTCCCTCCTTCTAGAAGTCGGGAATGCTCACTGCTCTGCTGTAGACCACATGGAGAATCCTCGTCTCTGGGTCCCATCTGCGTGGGAGAACTAGCACTCCCAAAGGAATATCCCCATGTTGGATAGTGAAACTCTTGGATCCATGGGTGTTGTGTTTGTTGTCCTGTATTATTTTCACCTGCCCTCCGGCAGCAAAGCAGATTCACTGCCAGCAGAGCTTAGATTTTCTTTATTGAATTGCTCCATCCCCTGTCCCTTGACTCTCCCTCTCCCCACCCCCCACGAATCTGTTTGTATGCGGGGGGGGGGGGGTGTATGGCAGGAGTCAATTCAGCCATGGGTGTCCCTTGGTGTTCAGCAGAGTCCACAATGGTCACCTTATTTTTGGTGGCATCCTTCTTTTCTTGAGTGTTTGAGGATCCGTCCAGGAAATATGTTCCAGGAAAGGGACCTGGCATTTATTTCTGGATGGAGCGTATTGAGCTGTGTGCCTGCCATCCAGGCCCCCGGGTGGGTCCCCATTAAAACTGAAGAATTGTGCTAATGCACAGAGGGGCCCCGAGAGCCTGCCGCACGCCGTGATGGTGATGGTCTGCACGTAACGGAGAACATTTAGAATGCAGCGTGCAAGCTCAGCGTGATTTTAACTTGAGACAGTAGCAGGACTCTAGCACCAGGCTAGGAAGAGATGGGCTATTAATCCTTTTGACGTTCCCTTTGACTAGCATCATATTTCAGTCCTGTTCAGCTAGGGGGTCATTGTTTATCAGTCGCCCTCCAAAAGCAGGACCTCAGTTGTGCCGAGCTGCAGAACTCTGCCCAGCTCTGCGCCTTTAAGACGACAGTTGGCTTCAGCGTGCTGGCTGACCCCCTCCACCTCTCCAGCTCTGAGATAAACTCGGGTAGCTCCCAGCTGCCTCTGCTTGCCCATCTGTCACGGACCAAGCAAGGGGTCAGGGGGTCTGGTGCCCTTTACTGGAATGTTGAGAAAAGGAAAATGAAACAGCACATCTGGAAAAGAGAATGGGAGAGGAAGTGGTCAGGCACGCCCAAGAACCCAGAATTCCAACTGCGGCTCGGTCCATGTTCTCACCCTTCCCGTGCCCATCTCCCCAGCTCCAGTGCCCATTCATTTGCTTATTCATTTATCAGACATCCCAAGTGTCATGTTCTCGGTGCCACGGATACACGGATGAACACAGCAGGGGGATGTCCGTGCGTTATCAGCTGGCCATCTGGGAATGGGATGGTCATTAGCCAGAGGAAGCTGGGAATGTTAAGGGGGTGGGATTTGGAGACCCGTCATCTAGGCTCTGTAGCCTGCCTTGACGGCTCATAGGCAGTATAGCTGGGAGGGAGTCACTTCTCCTCCTTGAGCCTTGGTTCCCACATCTAGAATGGGGCTAGTAGCAGTACTTATGTTACAGGATCGCTGGAAGGTCTAAATACGTCATTGCAAATAACATGCTTCGGAAGCAGTCGGTAATTGTTGGGTTTGTCATCGATTTCTGTTGTAAATTATGTTATCAAGGGCAAGCACTAGGGGCAAAGGGAATATATTGCAGCAAAATTTGCCTCCTCTTGGAGGTCAGGGTAAACCTGTCTGAGGGCTTACCACTCCCGTGAGTGTTCACAGTCTGCCGAGTCTGGGCTTCATTGGATCCCTGTCTTCTTTCTGCTTTGATGAGAAGGTCCTTGTAGACAAGGAGTGTGTCTTGTACCTATTTCTAGCACTTTCTACCACAATGAACTTACCGTATTGCTTTCCTCATCATTGAACAACCACATAAGCGAGTGACCAATTTATACCCACTCCCAGACCCTGAAAGATCTGATGATTTGAGTCTGTTGTGACATGGTCCTGGGGACAGCTCCAGCTGGCCTCCGGGATCTACAGGGTTCGCCTTCTCATGCCGCTTTCTAGCTATCCAGTGAGTTACTAAGGGGTGGAACCCGATACTTCTGGACTGTAGGCAGGAAGGACACTTCCCCAGCGGCTGCCCTCTGCCCAGAGGTTGAAGGAATTACGGGAGGGGGATGCAGGGAACAGGGGGCCCAGATGACTCTGGAATGTCACCTCCTTCCCTGGCCTCTCCCCACTTCTTATGCACCACTCACCCCCAAAGATCATAGCTTTTAGGGGTGCTGTAACTCTCCTCCACAGCTGACACCCGTGTATCTCAACGTATGCAAGAAGTGTGATCCTGAAAATGTGTTTATAAATCTTACTTGTTTTGATGAATACTGTAAGAAACCCTCCAAGAGATGTGTTAATACACAACATGTTATACATAATTCAGTTTTCCTTTAGCTATTACATTAATTTTGCATGCACAGTATTTTTAAATGGCCATTCATACTGAGCTTGCTCCCGCCACGTGAGCTGAGACCGCACAAGGGTCTGAGGGTCATTCCCCTCCCCTCCTCCTAGGATCTGTATGGGGGCCCTTTGTTCATTCTAGAAGAATCGGTGAGCACTCCCGTGTGTGCCAAGCTCTGTGCTCGTGAGACCTGGTGGGATGTGAATAAAGCTGCATTGATCTCCTGGGAGCTCACAGTTCTAAGCAGGGAATTATTATACAGCCTGATGAAAGGTTTGCAGAGGTGGGTCGTGGGGTCACCAGCCCGGGAGGCCATCAGAGACAACGTACAAGCATTCCAGACAGAAGACGGCCTGAGTCTGGCAAGAAGGTGGGAAACTATGGTCTAAGCAGGTTCATACGGCTGAGCCTAGAGGGGGTAAGCAGGGAGCGGCATGGTCAACCCAGGTCGTGGGTCCTCTCGGGCCATGCGAAGGAGACAGGCAGGAGGGTAGCTTGCACAGAGTAGGCAAGGGAGGAGTTTGGGCAACACAGCAGTGCCTCCTGCCTACTGTCTGAGCGGTACTACTCTTTACGGCAGGAGCATATAAACCACAGGCCGGTGGTTCTCAAACCTGAGCTTGCTTCAGAATCATCTGGAAAGTTTCACAAAACCCGGGTGGTCAGGTTTAGTAGGTCTGGGATGGGGCTGAAAGTCTGCGTCTCTAACAAGCTCCTTGGTGAGACTTAAGCTGCTGGTCCAGGGGCCAGACTCAGAACCACTGCTTAGGGATTCAGGGGGTCCAACCAGAAGGAGCAGTAACCCCCCCACCCCCAAATCAGCAGGAGAGACAGAACAGGCTAGAAAACGGGGGGAAGGAGCCCAGAGGTTGCAGCTGCCGGCAGCCAGGCTGTCCTTGAGTTCACACTGTCAGTCCGAGCTGATCATCTGGATCCATCCGTGTTGGCTACAGTTATGGTGAGGACATAATCACCTCCTTTTCATAACGGTACACAGCTCTGCTACATCCGGAAACATAACCCATTTCCCTTTTTACTTTTAATCGTCTCTGTTCCCTTGGAGAGTGAATACGGCATGTTGAAGGCTTTATTTTGGAAGCCTGTTTTCTGCATGATTTATAGCCCTTCCTCACAGCTTTCTGGTCATTTTAGGGTACATCCGCAGTGGGCAGCAGCTCCTAACACGGCAGGTTCACGTGACCAAACCCCCTCCCTGGGCGTCCCCCAGCCCCCGATCCATCCAACACTTCAGCCCCCTGGGAGGGTACGGTGTAAAAGGCTCAGAGACAAAGCCCTTCTTCTGATCAAGAGAAGCCCCCTGCGAAAGTCTGAAACGTGAGGTTTTCCTAGGTTGAGACCGCGGTCTTGGAGGCCCAGCGATGCTGCCCCAGGATGGTGCTGTCCAACCCGGGCCACTGACTGCCCGCCCCCCGCCGCCTCTGTTCCCTCCCACCCCATTCTGCTGTGGTTCTCGCCGAAGGACCCGGCGGAGAGGCTGCTGTCCAGAGCGTGGAGCCAGGAGAAGGAGAAATGGGGGGATCAGTGACGTGGAGGTGGCAGAAAATCCTGGTCCCCTTCTCTGGAGTACAGGGCAAGACTAGCCAGACCTTGGCGGCGTTCGTGAGGCTTGCCTCTGTCTGCTTCTCCAGCATCGTCCCCCAGGGGCTGCTGCTGAGACTCTGCGGGCTGTAGCTTTTGAGATCTGTGAATTTCCATCAGCAAAATTGGTTACATTCCTTGTACACATTTTAAAGATTTTCCAATAGCGCATCAGCTTCCATTTCAGCTTTGAGCCCCACTCTAGCCAGAGTGGGGGCGGGGAGGTGTGCCCGTCAGTCAGTTGGGCTGGGTGGGGAGGTGTTTACAATGCCCTGGGATGGGGTGGCGGTAGTGACAGAGTTTCTGCCCCCGATGTCATCTGTGCACCCAGGCATCTGCTGAGACCACCACCATCCCATCTGGCCCTTAGCCGGGAGTCACACGGCTGCTGGGAAGCTGCCCTTTGGGGCAGACAGCCTGCTGTGCCGAGACCCGCCCATGGCTTATGGCCATAATCTGCTACTCCACCAACATGGGCCTTCCTCGAGCTCCAGGGCCAGGCTCCGGTTCTGTCTCCTCCACAAGGCATCCAGGGCTCCCTCTCTGGACTTCTCTAGTACTCGGGAGAACCTCTGTTGGTGGGAGCCCCTGCCCGACCTGACCCACGCCAGAATCCTTTATCTTTCTACCCCTGTGGCTAAACGTCACCTCCTGGGGCCAGCAGCAACCTGTTGCATGTCCCTGCTCCCGGGCGCGGCGTGGGGCCTGGCCAAAGAGCGTGGGCAGAGTTTGCTGGATTACAATGCAAAGAATGTTCCAACACCCAGAGCTGGCAAACTCCAGTCCCGGCAGGAAATAGGAAACAAGCCTGTTTGTCTCCCTGGGAGTCCTCCTTGAGGAGAAGAAAATGGGCGAGTGTACTTGGGTGACAAGGACATAAGGGCTCGGCTGGTGCAGTGACTAGAGCTGCAGAAGAGAAGCCCGTTTATCTCGGCTCTTCCATCATCCAGCTGTGGGCCGGTGCCTGGAAAGAAAGCCCCAGCACATGGTGCTTGGATGTCCCTGGCCGGGACAGAAGTGAAACCCCAGCTCCCGGGGAATTCCCTGGCTGAGGTCCAGGCTTGTGGAATCCCCAGTGGACGGCAGGAGATGACACCCCGGCTGCCCCGTGGGACGTCCTCGCTGGTGAGCTCCAGACTCAAGGATGATCTCGCATCTCAGGCAGGGCCCACAAGGACCTGGAACATTCGGGGCCCCGTTGCCGGAAAGGATTCCCTTTTCCCAGGGAGGAGCCGTTGTCCCTCCCGGGCCCTTCCCAACCAGCTGGAGGCTTGAAAGAGCTTATTGGCACGCCTGTGTGCATCTCAACAACTGCACATCGGAACCCGGTGCCTGGCCCCGTGCGAGGCCAGGGGAAGACAGTGGAGAGCGGAAACAGGCCGGCGGGCTGCTCTCCAGAGCCCATGGCGGGGAAGCGGAACCCAGCCAAAAACTTAGCAGCCAGTAAATAACCTAGCCGTGGGTCATAAACACTCCGACAACAATAAAAACAGGCAGCGTGAGGGAGACGGAGGATGGACAGGAAGGCTCGTGGACACTGCAAGGACTTCTTGAAGTCCCACAGGAGCCAAACGCAGAATGACAAGGAGGACCCAACCAGTGGCATGCTGATTAATATTTAACAACCCGCTCGGAGAAAAGGCAGGAAGGCGGAGGTGGGGGGGGAGGGAAGGGAAGAGGGAAGGAAGGCAGGAAGGAAAGAAGCCTGATTTGTAGAGGTTACCAATTTCCTAGTGTAATCGTTCCCACCATGGCCAGTTTCAGGCTATCAACCTGACATCATGGGAGGAGATGGGCACATTGAAGTCTTGTGAGCTGGTGTGAATCCCACAGCACTCATTCATGTGAGCCATGCAAAGACCTGGAGAATGAGCAGTAGAGGCAGGAGAAAGAGCACGTGCAAAGGCCCTGAGGCTTTTTTTTTTTTTTTTCTTAACACAATAACTTACGTTCAAAGAACAGAAAGGAGGTCAGTGCAGCCTGGCCTTCATGAGCAAGGGGTAGGAGGGTCATGCCGGGAGGAGGCCAGGTCACAGAGGGCCTTGTGGACCTTAGGAAGGAATTAGGGCCATGAAAGTCTTTGAACGTAGCTGCCATTTTAGTGGCTGCGTACGGGGTGTGGCGCTGCTCCCGATGCCACTGACCAGGGCCACCAGCAGTAACCTAGCACGATGGCGACTGCAAGGAGTATGCTTGCCCGAATCCTTCTTGAAAATTGGCTCCAACCTGACCGATAAAATGGTGCGAGATCCGTTTCCTTCCTGCCCCGGTGTCTGACGGAGGCTTGGGTTTACTATTGAAGAGGACCGACAATTTCAACCGGAAAAAAAAAAATATGGTCGTGACAGATGTGTCCACACGCCCATCCTCCGCTCGCAGATGTCACCGGGGCGGAAGCTGAGCGTGTGCGTCTGCTCGTACTAAACAAAAAAGCAGCCGTGCAACTTGCCAGAGGCAGCAAGAAAGCAGAGGAGACTCCGAGCGAGGTGGCTTCCGGGCTGCTGTCGACGCTCCGTCTTAACAGTCTTGGTCACAGGGCCAGGAGGGAACCAGCAGGAAGGGGATGAGCAATAAGCAGCTCTTCGCAGAGAAGAAGCCCCTCCAAGCAGCGGATCCAGCGTGTCCGAATTCACGCCGGTGAGCCTCCCGGACGATTCCTGTGGAATCTCCCCAGGAAGCCTCC
Organism: Mustela lutreola; assembly: GCF_030435805.1. Classification (NCBI taxonomy): domain Eukaryota; kingdom Metazoa; phylum Chordata; class Mammalia; order Carnivora; family Mustelidae; genus Mustela; species Mustela lutreola. Next base: position 10,196,590 of record NC_081299.1, read on the forward strand.
GCACGCACAGGGGGGCTGGGGCCCCAGGAGCCGGCTTCAAAGGGAAGCCTTGTTCAAATGAACAAGCCAGAGAAGATTTCAATGAAGGCTGCTTATTTATTTATTGGACTTCTCAAAAGCGGTGCCCCCCATGACCGCGGGGCACCGGGATAAAGTTTAAAACATGTCTCATTAGGATAATTTTTAAAAAGCAGAGAAGTGTCTTTCCGGCACCTTCCACCAGGATTTCACACTCAAGACGAGGGAGGCCGTACGAAGAAAGTGGCCCCCTCGCCCTCCCCGTGACCCGTCTCACACTGGCTCTGTTGTCCTCTGCCACGCTTTCCCTCCACCTCACCCCGACTCTGTCGTCGCCCCCCTGTGTCCCAGCTGTGGGGGGTGCCCCGTGTGGGCCTCCCCCGTCCTCGCCCGACCGCAGGCCCCTTACTCTGCTCTTGGACACCTGAAGCACATCCTTGCCTCCGGTCAGCCTTCCCGCGTGAACAGATGCACCTGCTGCCTGTTATGCGTGGCCGGCGCTCCAAGTCCAAGACTGAGAAGGGGGACGCACTGGGAAGGAGAGGGGCGCTGTCCTGTTGACTCCACATTTCTCTGTGGGTCCTAAGTTTGGTGTTTTTAAAAGCCCCAGGGGCAGCTCTGTAGGTTAAGGGAGCAAACCTTTCGCTAGGGGTGCTGAACTTTGAAAACGGAGATGGGGTAACGGGTTTCCGGAATGCTCTGAAATGGTCTGCAAAATAGCGTGTGTGTGTTTTCTACGAAGAGAGCCGGCAGCTTCCTTCACATTCTCAGGGGACATTTAGGGGTTTGTGACTCTAAGAGGTCAGGAATCAAGTGCCAGAGGTATAGATGGTCTGTCCTCCACCAAACAAGATAAAAACACGCAAAATGGGCACACAGGTGTAGGGACTCACAGACTCCCCAAGAAACCCCACCCCAAACCCCTGATCTGTTTCTCTCCGAGGGCCAGAATAAGGAACGTGTGTCTAAGGGAGGCCCCACCTCCTAATTCCCAGTCTTCAGTCACTGGTACTTTTTGTTTTTAGAGGGTCCACAGACAACAAAGTGTTTTCATTATGGGGCACCTGGGTGGATCAGCGGGTTAAAGCCTCTGCCTTCCGCTCGGGTCATGATCTCAGGGTTCGGGGATCGAGCCCCGCATCGGGCTCTCTGCTCCGCGGGGAGCCTGTTCCCCCCACCTCCCGCTCTTTGCCTGCCTCTTGGACTACTTGTGATCTCTGTCTGTCAAATAAATAAATAATCTTTAAAAAATATATATATATAAGGGCCTTTACCAATGGGCTCTGCTGAGGTGTTTCACATGAACTTTTGGTCTCTACCCTCCCCCCAGGAGCAGCCTCATGTACTCGTCCATTATTTCTCCACCCGAGAATGAGAAAAACGGGAACTTACACCCCAAATCTATCCTTCATCCTCTTTTCCTCCGCCCCACCCCATTTCAAAATTCAGGGGCAATATTTTGGTTACTGTTGCTAGACCCTGACTGCTAAGCAGACAATCCTATTTAATAACCATCCGGCCAGGTGGGGACCATTCCCACACCCATTTTAGAGATGAGGAGACTGAGGCTTTCAGACACGAAGACATTTTCCCAAGGTCACGCAGCACGTAAACAGTAGAGCAAGAGTCTGACCCCAGGTGTACGTTGGGTTGAGGGCTGCGCCTGAAAACTAGAGGCTCCTTACACGGCTTCCATCATGGAGGAAGTTGGGCCAGGAGAGGTTGACCTATTGTCCAGGGAAGAGGAAGATAAGGAGAAAGTGGCTTCTGTGTGAGGGCCAACTGGGCGTCCTCATACCTAAGCCAGGATTCAGACAGACGCACTCACCCCGCGTCGGATCTTAGAGGAGGGAGAAGGCAGTTCACCCTCAAAAGAGGAGGGAGAGAAGGGAGCGGCTGGGCTGTGCTTACCCGGTTTCTCCTTCTAGACTTACCCATCAGATAAGTCATCCCGTCTCCCTGGGGTCGAGGGACAAAAGTGGGAAAGGCCTAGAGGGTTATACCAACTGATGACCCTTACGGAAGGAAATGTCAAGAACAGGCGCTCCCCATCCAAGCGGATTTCGACACCAAACTGCCATAAAGATCCTCATGACTCCATAGCACAGGGTCTTGTGAACAGAGTTCTAGGGCTTCCCTCCTACCACGATGGTGAACTTAGCATCTTTGGAAGGGACAACGTGAGCCAGGCCAGCATGGTGCGCCATTGGTGTCACCAGAGCCCAGCACCGCCACGAAACCTACCACGAAAAACATGACTCTGTTCTCCGCAAAAGCAAGGGGTGTATCCTCTGTCCATGGGGCCATGGGAAGTGACTTGACCTATACCTTATAGGAAGTCAGCGGCCTTGGCTATAGTAGCTAACCCAGCAGGTCATCCTCTGTGACAGACCAAAGGCCTCTTGTGTTCCAGGACGGACCCTACATCCATGACAGCCTGAGCTTTTCTTTAAGTTCAAAGTTTCTATATCCCTCTAGAAATGTATTCCGTGTACTCCTGTGGGACATTTTCAACCCTTGTGCCCTGCTCTCTGCCGTGACAGGACACCTGCACAGACGGCACCAGTGGCCTCAACCCATGGGGAGTCCCGGCAAGAGCTCAGAGGGAGGAGGAGAGCAGGGTCAGAGTGGCTCCCTTTCTGGTGCTCACCGCGGGACCACAGACTGTGTCTCTCCGCCAGTCGGGGCTGGAGCCATGCACGGAGCCATCAGATCCCTGTTTGGACGAAGCCCTCCCTGCTGACCTCTTTCTGGTGCCATGTCCTTGCCCCCTGGTGGCTTCCAAAGATGCAGCTGGCACGGAGCTTTCTAAAATCCAGCCTCCCCGCCTGTGCGTCCCGGCGTGCAAGAACCAGGTGACATGTGGGTGTCACCACGCCAGGACCGGTGTGTGAAGTGTGTTCCTATGACAACTGACATTGTTACCTGTGATGGTAGAGGTTGTTCCTGTCAGGTAGAGCAGGAGGCCCAGGCCCCAGCTTCCCATGGGTAAGAGAGGACAGCCTGGCTTCAAGGGACCAGGTTAGGACCCGGCACTCGGAGAACATAAATATGCAAAGGGATATACAGCAGAACACTTCTGCTCCAACCAGGCGCCCGGTGACTGGCCAGAAGATGAATGTTGAAATAATAGCGGAAGACGAGGTATTGCCTTCCAGAGTGTCGAGAACCCCCCCACCCCGCCCATCCTGAGAATAACGCCAGGCCATCCCCTCGGCTTCCGGGTCACGGCGGGTCTCTTTTCCAGAATCCTCCATTCCCATTTGATGGTGGCGCGGCTCTTCCTTTGAGGTCTAGTGTCTCCTTTCCTTCCCAAACCTGACTCCTCCGCTCACCCCTTACAGCTGTGGAAGAGCACAGGGACTTCTCGAGGGTCCCAGAGTCACCAAGTGCCATCGGAAATGTTTTGCGAACTAAGAGTTTGTCCCCAGCCTCCCTCTTCTCTTCTTATTGTTTGTCGTATAATTATCAAGAAACCTAGATGGCAGGCTTCGGATTCACCTACACCCAAGTTTTGAGTGGTGTTTGAAGTCCATGAAGGTTTTTATGTCTGCAGGTTTTGTCCGTGGGCGTTCCTCCTTCGTTAAGGACGGTCCACCCGGCCCTTGTGAGCCCCACGTGCCAAGCAGCGGCCCCGGGCACCACAGGTGTGGAGAAAAATAAGACAGAGGCCCTCTTTCACGGAGCTTGCTGCATGAGCCACCATGCCAGGATTTCAGGAAATGAAGTCAGGGTGCTAAGTGTGCCTTTGGAAACCCCAGGTCCGGGAGTCTGGGCAGTTTCCAGATCGGGCCAGTGTGCCATTTGCTTTCCCCTCACCGGCACGGGCTTTCGGACTTGCTCCTTCCCAGTTGTGGCACCTGAGCAGTGCATCCAGAAAGGCTTGATTGCCTATTTGGAGCCTTTTCGTCCCCTGCCCCCCTCCCCCCACCACACAAAGCCATGGCTCTGCCTTCCTATCAGCGAGAAAACCCAGTGCTCGCCCAGAGTGCCCACATCTGCCTGGGCGCCCAGGGATGTGCTTACAGAGCTAGGACTTTGGACTCTGCCGCTCTACAGAGGGACCGCGGAGATAATTAGCAGAAGTGTCAGCCTGCTTTGCCGATTCTGTTTCAGTCTCAGAGCATGATCTTGGGTCCCTGCTCATTTGATCAAAGCACAGAAAACATCTTTCCTTCAATTGCCACGAGGGGGATAGGATAACCTGTTATTTTCATAAATAATTCCCAGGGACCTGTCTTTTCTGCCTAAATGTGCTGAGTGTCTGGTTAACAACCGTGTAAGGTGGGCATTGGAGGGTTTTCCACCGTTTCAGTGCAGAGCCACGTAAAGGTCTCTTGAAAGATCCTCAAGGAGTTGAGGACGCTTCTGCGTGGAAGGGGGTCCAGAGCTCTGCTCACGCATGGACACGTGGGTGGCTCCGGCCCCAGATCCGTGATGGGCACCGTCCGATCCACAGTGGCCAGGCTCACGTCGAGCTTTCCTTTCTGTGCCTAAGGAGAATTCACTTGGTGGTGGCCAATACAGTCATTCCGAGAAGGATTTTTTTTTTTTTTTCTGTCTTGCAGTGTTGTCTGTCTTAGACTATCGCTTGGTTTGTTGCTCTGTTTGTTTAAGTCATTTTGTTTGCCCTCACCAGGTCCTGGAGTTTAGAGATAATGTTGAGCTTGGAGATAAACCAGCCCATGAGGGTCTCCGTTGCCAGGACTGTGTTTAATTTTTTCTGTATCTGGAGCCTCTGGCTTGGCTCATAGGAGGCACGTAGAACCTGTTGGTGATGGTGGGGATGATCATCGATACAGATGATGAGGACTGACACCTTTTTTTTTTTTTTTTTTTTTTGTGGAGTGCTTAGTAGGTGACAGGCACTGTGGCAGGGGACACACATCCTCCTTCTCATCATAGCCTCCCAAGCCCCCAAGGAGGCGAGGCGCCATCACTCTCTTGATTTTGCATAGATGAGGAAGCAGGTGCACAGTGGCCACGTGACCTTCCTGGGGGGCCACACGCCCATGAATGGGGAGCTGCAACTCACATCTACACGGGTCTCCCTCCAAATGCTTGTCTTAAATTCTGGAACAAAAGACCGTATTCAGAAAGTGCAAGATGTGTGTCTTTCCAGTTCTGCTCCTTCCATGTCTGAGGCATCAGGGAGGGAGGGTCAAAGCGGGAGAATGCGGGGGGGCAGACAGAGGAAGGAGGGCAGAAGGAAGCCTTCACGAACTCTCGAGTCAGGAACAATGACAAACCCAGACTGAAGAGTCCAGTGGGACAGCCCTGGCAGCCCTTCTAGAAACCTGCCAGGGTCTAGAAGCACCCCCTGGGATGCGGTGGGGGGCCCAAATATCTCCCAAGAAGGGCCCAGTGCTCTTGAGGAAGCCACAGCTGCCCCAAAGGGTCCACCACGGAAAGCCACTCAGTTGGCTCCACAGAGAGAGGACTTGAGAACGGGTCTTTCCCACAAGAAGGGGATTATCTCCCACCAGCCGCTATCTGGGAGGCCACTGCTTCTAGAACACAAGTACAAAGAGGGGGCAGGGCTGAGGTAGAAACCCATGCTGTTCTGGTCCTTCCCTTCTGAGAGCGGGGAGGCAGATGAGGCAGAAGAGGAGCAGAGAGATGAGCTCCTGTGTGTCAGGGTCTGCCAAGGGCTAGTTACTGTCACACGCCATCGCTTACTAACCTTTCTGAGCGAGCCAGGTCTTCTGCTCTGCCATGTACAGATGAGGAAGACAGGGCTCAGAGAGGTTTAGACACTCACCCAAGGAAGAACAGACAGAGCAGGAAGAAGGATTCGATCCAAGGGAAGCTTCCAGACTTTGCCCCACTCCCCGTGCCGCCTCTGCCGCCCACACAGAGCTGTTGTGTCAGAGATCACGGGTCGTATGCGGTAATCTAATTCCCGCCATCAATTCTTACTACGTCTTGGGCTCTCAAGACAGAGTGCGTGCCCGACGCAGCCTCTACCCTTGCAGAATTCATACTCCAGAGAGAAACAGATGATAAACAATGACCTGTCACACCGTTAGCTGCGCATTTACAACCGCCATAAGTACCTCTCAAGGGAAGGGCGTGTTTGAGAGTGTGTTCCCAGCGTACCCACTACTCCCCACCTCCACGGCTGCCACACTGGGCCCAGCCACCATTGTCTCTAATCCGGTCTCCCAGCTCCTGCTCCAGGCAGCCAGAGGGATCTTGGAAGCTACAAATTAGATCGTGTTACTGCTGTGCTCACAGTGCCCAGAAGCCCCGCTGAGCTCAGGAAAGAGGTTCGATTCCGACCATGCATAGCCCATCTCACCTCCTCCTTCTCTTCCTCCCTCTCAACCCCTGTGCTAGAGCTTAACCGTACTACCTCCTCTTGGCTACTTCCTGCATACCCCAAGTTGCTTCCACCTCAGGGCCTTTGCACTGGCTGTTCTACCAGAAACACCCTTCCCTGGTATTGTCATGAACTGATCCTCATTTTCCTTAGGGCCCTGCAGAGGAGGGTCCTGTTGTAGCTGCCCAGCCCTCCCTGTCGCCCTTTCCTTGCTTTGTTTTTCCTTCCGAAGTTATCCACGTGCGGCATTCTTTATGTTTATTTGTCCATTGTCTGTTGTCCCCAAGTGGGATGAAAGTCCCGTGAGGCCAGAGCCTTAGTATGCTGTGTATTCTTCTGGGTGCCCAGGGCTGAGAACAGTGTCAAGCCTGTGGTAGACCTTGGATAAATAATTATCAAGGGGATAAAGACATAACTGGGAGCCCTGTCTGGGTTTGGGCGTCAGGGTTGATTTCTTCTGGAAGAAGGGAGGTATTGCAGGCAGCTTCTAAAATGGATTCCCATCAACCTTGTGCCCTGGTGTTCCTGCCCTTGGGCAGAAGGAACTGCCACTTGCTTCTAACCCATAGAACATGGTGAAGGTAATGGGATGTCCCTTCCAGGATGAGGTTACACACGACTGCCCCTGCCAACCTGCTGGCACTCTCCCATCTCACTTTGAGGAAACAACTGACCAGGTTGTAAGCAATGGAGAAGTCCACATGGCAAGGAACTGGGGGCATCCCGGATTAACAGCCAGGCTGAAACCGGGAGCCCCAGCCCACCAGTTCACAGGGAACTAAATGCTGCCAGCAACCAGAGCAGCCACAGGGGTGAGCTGGGAAGCAGGTCCTTCCTGCCTTGAGCCTGGAGGTGCCTGCAGCAGCCACAGCTGAGACCTTGTAATGTGCAGAAAATCCCGAGATGGAAGCTCGCAGGACCCAGGAATCCTGACACCTGGAAACCGAGACGGTCAATGTTGCTTTGAGTCTGTAGTCTTGAAACCATTTGTTACGCAGCAGTTGCTAACTGATACAGGAGCGTGTGTGACTTAGACGTATGATACCTCTGTGAAGGCACAGGGCACTCGAGCAGCATTCCGGGTCTCGAAGGAGCAGGATGTAGGAAGTTTATGGTCAAAAGAAGCCAGGGTGCTAGAGCTCTGTGAGCAAAGGGAAGGAGAATATGGGGTGAGGTGAGAAAGGGCATAAAGCCAGACTCTGGGTTTGAGTTTAAACCCAAAAGTTAATATAAGCCGTGGAAGGATTGGAGGCTGGGAACGGAGTTATCCAATTGTCCTTTAAAAGATGACCTCGGCTGAAGTATAGAGAAGAGACCGGAGGGGAAGGAGTAGGCATGGGGACACATGTTGGGGGACCTTGAGTCATCTTTGTGCCAAGTGTTGATAGCTTGGCCCTGGGTGCTGGCAGTGCCATGGAGAGAGTAGGTTCTAATGTCATTTTAGAGAAGATCCCACAGGACTTGTTGATTCATTGGCTGTACCCAGGGGAGTGATCAGAAAAGGAACTGTCCCAAGGCTGATCTATAGGTTTCAACAGTTCTTGCCTCCATTTTTGGTCTACACCGCAGGTCTCTGAGATGCTGTGTTGGTTCAGGTGGTGCCAGCCATGCGGAGCCCACACTATCCTCATCAGAGATGTTTTGGATGCCTTCTGAAAAGCCCTGTCCCATGGGAGGGAAAACCGGACTCTGGGAAGTAGCACATTCTGCCATCATTCCGGTTCTGAGGGACCCCGGGACCTGCCTGAGAGCCGTGCCCTGGAAGCTGCACTTTTTTGCATGACTGGGCACTCCAGGTTCTCACTGACCACAGTACCGTTGCTCAGGCATCTGTTCTTACCCCAAGAACCAAGGTCGGGGCTCAGTGAGGAAAGGAAAGATGAAAGTCAGAAGGTGAGGGCAGAAACAGCCCAGACATCAACAGGCTGGAACATTCCCCTAGTGCAGTCCATAGCTAAGAGTCAGCCTGGAGCCGCTCCAGGACGAATGCGTCCTCCCCACCCTCCCCTTCTCCCCGTGCTCCCTCCTACAGCACAGTGGAAAGCAAAACGGGTGCTCCCAACCCTGCTGATGCCAGGACTCTCAGCTTGTCTGCGTGTGAGACAAGATGATGCCCTCCGCCACACACACTCCTGTACCTGTTCGTTTTTGATACGCTGCGAGTGCTGTGTAACACGGGCATAAAACATAAATAATTACAAGTGCATTTTGCTCACATGTCTTGGCCGGCCAGCTAGACGGCTCTGATGTTCACTGAGCATGCTCCAGGCTGGCGGGTCATCTGACTCTCTGCGGGGGGGGGGGGGGGGGGGGGGTGACAGGGCCCCTGGTCCCTGGTCCCTGCTCCATGTGTCCCCTCTTTCAATGGGCGTCCTCGGGCTGATTCTCATGCAGTAGCGGAGAGGACAGAGGGGACAAGTGCTTTTTAAGCATCTGCCTGTTCTGTGTTTGTTAGCATTCCATTGGCCAAAGCAAGTCACATGGCCAAGCCTGGGGCGAAGAACTGGGGGCATTTTGCCATCTCCCAGAACAGACCTTGCCCCTAATGATCTCACGTTTTTTAAAAGCACCTGCTCATCACTGTCATCTATGGAGCTGGCCCTGTGCTTCCTGCTAACTCAGGAGCTCTCCGCTAGGGCTGATTTTGTCCCCCGGGGACATCTGGCAGTGTCCGGAGACACTTTTGGTCATCAAAAAGGAAGGGGAGGCTGCTACAAGCATCTAGGGGCCAGAGTCCAGGGACACTGCAAAACCATCCAAAGGGGGGCACAGGACAGCCCCACAACAAAGGATTGTCTGGTCCCAAATACTGATGGTGCCAAGGTTGGGAACAATGTTCATTTGCTGACAGTCCTATGGGGTAAGTTCTGTTGGATCTGTCGTGCTTTCTTCCTTTCCTACCCATGTAACTTAGTCCTATCCCATGGGACTGACTGGTGGAGGCTGCGTGGGGCTTGGGGTGCGGCTCTGTGCAGTCCGGTCCCCCTCACACCAGTTACATTTAGTTCCCACCCCGCAGTCCAGCTTCCAAGCCTGTGTCGCCGCTGCCCTTGCTTGGACGCTCCCCGGACAGATGCCTTCTCAAGAGGCATCCGACGGCGCCTTTTCAGAACAGGTGAAGAGTGTTAAAGGACCCTTGTTCTGCGCTAGCAGGGTAATTGGCTCTGTGTGGAACTCCTCGCTGGCAGTGTTGGAGAGGCAGCTTTAAAGGAATTCAAAAGAAGGAAAAAATTTCTGAGGCAGCCGGCCTGGGAGCACGGCCACCTGGTCTGCCCTCCGGAAACCTCTCGTTGTGTGTGCAGCATAATGAAGGCACACAGCCCAGTGAGGCGCCTTTGTGGGGACCACGGACACCTCTGCGCTCTGCCACCGCGCGCTCTTTCCTCTCACTTCTGATAATTTCTCTCCTCTCCTGAGCCACTCACGCAGGTCTTAAAGGTCCTTGAGGAAAGCGCTGTGTAGGAGAACAGCTGCTGAGGAAGAGAGAGGTGAGCACAGGTCGTGCTTCTCGCACTCTTGGGCAGAAAGACAGGGTTGAAGCCATGCACGGGGCCACTCAATGGACGCAGAAGAGAGTTTGCTCCTCCTGTGCGAGTTGGTTCCACCCTGAGGGAGAATGCTGTGCCCTGCCCCCAAGAGGCTCCTTGAGGAATAGCAGTAAGAGCCGCGAGCATCTGGGTCCTTCCGGCTCTGTGTTAACCCTGGGCATGCAGCTCATCATTTATTCCTGACAAATCTTCCGGCATGGGTTCCTTGATGATCCCATATCACAGATGCAGAAACTGAGGCATGGGAAGCGGCCATGGAAGGTTGCACAGCTCGGGTTGCTGGAGTTTGAGCCGTGCAATCTGGCTCCAAAGCTTAATTCTCCACCGGAACACCGGTGGCTGATGAGTCTTGTCCTGAGCCGCCCTGGCCCCCAAGTGTTTGGTAGGGAGCCATTGCTTAGAGAATGTTTACTGGATGAAGGGAGGTCTTGGTCCCTCTGAAACAGTGTGGGGAACGGATAAGCAGCTGAGAACCTGCTGTGGCCCAGGATCTCTCCTGGCTGCTTCTCCATCATCCCGTTAGTGTGGAACACGATGGGTAGAGCAGCTATTAGGTGGTATGTAGGACAGTGGGTAACAGTCCCGAGACTTCTCTGGCCCTCATTTTCCTCACCTGGAAGAACAGTTGGGGGGAGGGGATTCTCACTGTCTCTTCTAGATTTAGTCTTTGATGGTGCTTTGATTTGAGGACAGGTTCGAATGAGGAAACATGCATTTCCTCTTGTGCTTTTTCCTCCTCACAATAAGCAAGTGCAAGACATCCAGACTAAGACGCACCTGCTTCTCCAACTGCGATTGTGAGTCTAAAGGAAGTTTCGAGGAAAACGGGGTTCGGCGACCCGGACTTTACGAATGGCCTGGCCCCTTCAGCTGGAAATTTGTCTTTCCTGGTCCTTTTCAACGTTTTAATTCTTAAAACACCCACTGAATGCACATGATATAGGCGTCCCTGTGTGGCTTAACCAGGTAAGCACTGGACTCTTGATTTCTGCTCCAGTCACAATCTCAAGGTCATGCGTCCGAGTCCCAAGTCAGGCTCTGCACTCACTCAGGATGTCTGTATGGGATTCCCTCTCTCCCTCGGTCCCTCCGCCTCCCTGCTCGAACTCTCTCTCTCCAAAATAAGTCAATAAATCTTAAATAAAACCACAACAGCAACAAATGTGCACGATACGCCAAGGACTGTCCTCACCTTAAGTCCTTCCCGTTTTAGAGCAAACTCGACACACTTTCTAGCCGGTTGACTTATATCCATAGTCCCCAAGCTGTGATCCTGGGGACTCTGCCACACATTTTCTTCTCCAGGCGCTGCCTTTGTCACCTCCTCTGCTTTGCCAACAGACGTCCCTTCTCCCCCGACCTCTGTCTCCTTCCATCCTCTGCCTTTTCCAGTAGCTTACACGCGCACAGCATTGCACAGTTTGCAAAGTGCATTCGGGGTCCTTCTCCTGTGAGACTCTCCCAACCAGGACAGGCAGGGCAAGATCATCACCCCTGTCTTGGAAATGAGACTACTGAGACTTCCAGACGTTGGCTTTCCCGTGGTCCGATGATACCGCTGAGCAATGAACCTGGGCCACCCGTCTTCCAGTCCTGTCCTCTGTCCTTTTAACACACTGCGGCTGTGCTCACTGCTTGCCCCTGTCAGCTCTCCTTCCTGTCCCCCATAAAATAATAGTAACACCAAATTCTTACGACTCGTGGCTCAAAATAGGCACTATATGGGTGCTTTACCTAAGTAGCACTTTATCCTCCCTCATAGCAACCCTATAACCTAAGTACCATTATCATCCCCATTTTACAGATTAGGAAACCAAGGCCCAGAGAAGTCAAGCAGCTTGCCTGAGGTCACACAGCTAAAAAGCAACAGAGCCGGGTTATTTGACTTTAGAATCTGTGAACCTGACAACCTCACTGTATTGCCTTTCTAAAGTACTGATCAGCATTCACTCACCCATCCATCCATTCATTTCACTGTGTGCCCTTTGTTAGGACAGGTTGAATAAGACATAGTTTCTACCCTCCGTGGGCATGATGTGGAGCTCAGAGGGTGTGCGAGCTGTCTACTGCTCCATTACAAATTCCCACACGGTAGCTACAACCCTCATTCATTATCTCACAGTCTCTGCAGATCAGGAATCCAGGCATGGCTGAACTGACATGTATGCTCAAGGTCTGAATCAAGATGCTGGCCGGGCCGTGTTCTCATCCAGAGCTCAGCTTCCTCTTGCAAGCTCATGTGGTTGCTGGAAGAATTCACCTCCTGCGGTTAGAGGACCAAGGCTTGAGCTCCTAGAGGTCACTTGTCATTTGCTGACATGTAGCCCTCTGTAGCATGGCACTGTGCCGCTTTAAGGCCAACAGGAGGCCCATACCACTGTTTCTTGTCTCTGGCATCCACAAGCCAGTGTAAAGAGCTCTCCTGATTAGGCCAGGCCCATCCATGATGTTCTTTCTCTTGATGGATTCAGAGTTAATGAACAGAGACCTTAATCACAGCTGCAAATTCCCTTCATCTAATGTAATCCAATCCCAGGAGTGAAATGCCTTTCCTAAGTTCCACTTACACTCCTGAGCTGCGAGTGCTCCACTGTATACACTAGAAGTGTGGGGGCGGATCCTGCTGGCCCTTCTAGAACGTTGCCTGCCACAGACGTAGGGGCATGTGAGAGCAGGGTGTAAGAGGAGCAGAGTGGTGACCCCACCCAGCTTGAGGGTGCTAGAGAAGGCTTCCCAGAGGAAGTGAAGTGGAAGTCGCCAGAAGAGGTGGGAGGAGCACTGCGCTAAGACTGGAACATGGGATACTGCTGAGGTCTGAAATGCTTCTGGACGTTGTAGCTGCAGTGATGTGTGGGGTAGGAGCACAGGAAGTTGCGGGACTCGAGCTGGAGCCGGGTCCTTGTCAGATGTTGGAAACTGAGGCTCGGAGAGTTCAAGTGAGTGCCCACGGTCATGCAGCTTGTGAGAGCCGGAACCGGAACTCGAGTGAATCAAGAGACTCCCGCGACACCATGCAGATCTCCACATGTTGCCCCCACACAGAAGTGGGGGCCGTGGGCCTTGTTTTTGCGCGTGGCCGGCCTGCTTATGCACAGAGCGCGCGGTCACGCCTGCACGTCAGTGCATGTGACACTACGACACCTGTTGAAGAAACGACTGTTCCTTCTTTAGTGGGTTGGGAACAGAAACAGGGCCCGTTTGTAATGTTGCACCATAAAACAATAGGGTTTGGGTCACATTTATCAAACTATTGCTTTGCGTGCTTTCCAGAAACCAAGGGTGTGTGCTTCCGCCATAAAAACATGGGTGCAAACGTCGGACCCACGGGTGGCTGGCGGGAAATGTGCTGCCGGGGCAGAGGCGGTGAGAAAGGAGAAGCGGTTCGGGAAGCGAAGTGGGAAACCACTCCCCAGCCTTCGAGCCGTTTCTTCCTTTACAAATGTGTTGGTCAAGTCCATCCGCTCACCTTTTCTTCGGGCTGTGCCTCTTGAACCCCTCTCGAGAACTGGTGACAGCCCATGACTGGAGATCCGGGGATGAGTAAAACATGGACAGCCTCGAGAATGATCACCGAGTCCCAAAGTGCCCCTCCCGCGCTGAGCTCCGTGGCAGGTCCATACAGCCCACCATCTCAGCGGCTCCTCTGTTTCCCTCTGAGGAATGGCAGCCCCGAGGTGAATGGCACAGCCGAAAGTTCCCCACCGTGGGGGCAGCTCATCTAGCAGCATTTGTGCAGAGAGCTCCGGCCTCGGACAGCACGGGCTCCCTGCCACTCGGTCCCTGGAGGGCCTTGGCCTTCTTGCCTTGCAGGGGGACATGCTGCACCCCGGGCGATTCTGGCTTTGCCAGGAGCTAGCCAGCAGCACCAGAATGGTAGCTGGACAAGTTCACAGACCTAGGGGGTCCGGCTGTCAGTCTCCACCAGCCCGCCCTGTGTCACGGGGAACCCTGTCCCAGCCTCTGAGAGCTCCCAGTATGATGGGAGGGACATGGCCGCTCACGCTTTACCTTCTGAGGGGGATGGCCAAGTTTACAAGATGAGGCGACACTTGGCATCCAAGGAGGACCCTGTCTGAGAATGAAGCCGATCTTGCATCCGGGGTGGAGCTGTCGGAAGCGAGCTGCCCCTGCAGGGTCCCCGGAAGGGGCCTCGTCTGAGCCGGGGCTCTCGCAGGACCTGGGGTGCATGTGCAGCTCGGTGAGTGGGGCTTGGCAGGTGATTCCGTAATGGACATTTCCCACCTTGAGAGCACGTTTTCCTCCCGGGACCTGTCCCCCGGCAGGGCCCACTGCAGGTTGATGGTTGTCCTTTCCTCTGAAAGGCTCTGCAGCTTCATTGTCTTTTGTCTTTTGAGTCAGTTAAAAGGCCTTTCTGAAGAATGAAGTTTTAGCTCATTTTAAACTCGCCAATTCTGGGGCACTTGGGTGGCTCCGTCGGTTAAGCATCTGCCTTCGGCTCAAAGCGTGATCCTGGGGTGCTGGGATGGAGCCCTGCATGGAGCTCCCTGCTCATCAGGGAGCCTGCTTTCCCCTCCGACAGCTCCCCCTGCTTGTGCTCTCTCTGTCAAATAAATAAATAAAATCTCCAGTTCTTCATGACAGAGACCAAGGCCACGGTGCCTGAGAAGGTCCCGGCTTCTCCTTTTCTCGTTCTTGAACCCGTAAGCACACCCCTCCCTCTCGCCAGAGGCTGGAGTGTGCTCTAAGTTCTGGAAGGAGAGGCTCACTGGAAGGTCTTTAATCAAGCTGTGGTTAGCAAATAAAAGGAAGTGGCATTTCCTTTGAGTCACTGAAAGTCTGGGATTTCTCCATCATGAATGTTTTAAGAGCAGAGCCCTGGGTTCACTGAAGTAGGACACTAGCTTCTATATGCCGACAGTCACTAGCTTTCTTTGAGCCCAGGGAAAATGTGTGCGTGTGTTTATGCACACGTGTGTGCGTGTGTGTGTGGACAGGGAGGGGCTCCTTAACTCCCCACCCAGTATTCTCTGTTCCCAAAGCAAGTGTGGAGCTCGTGGTCAAGACACGTTCAAATGAACGGAGCGGATTTCTCTAGACGGATCTCGGTCAGGCGGCGCCGCATTCCCCTCCCTCGCCGGAGGACATGCCGTCACTGAAGCATATTCTTTTTCTCTTTCCGATCTTTTTTCACATCTCTCTGGTCTTTTCCATTCCCGCTCCGCCCAGCAGTCAGGCCCTGGTCATCCTTCCCTCGGACCCCGGCCGTAAGAACCTCCCCGTCTGTAGCCGCCGCCGCCTCCATCCGTCCCGGGTTCTGCTGCCGGAGGAGCTCTCCGCGAGCGCGCCTCTGAGCCATCAAAGCGGGCTGCTCGTGTTTGCCATCAGAACGGGCTGCTCCGGGCCTCTGTCAGCCCTTCCTGGAGGCTGGCATTTGGGGGCTGGGCCTGCAGCCTCCTGCCCAGACTTCTGTGCCACCCAGGGCTAAGGCAGGTCCTGCCCTGCGGCGCTGGTCTGCACGAGGCTTCCGGCTTCCAGGGACGGGACTGAAGGCAACCCCTGCACCCCTGCCCCAGCCCCACGCATGGCTCTGTCCGGTTCTGTCAAGCTTCTGTCTTGTTTGGTTTATTAAATCCATGGCACCTGGGGACACTTCATGCCTGCTTTCCGGAAGAAGAGATTCTGCCACTGGGGGGGACGTGTGCTCACCGCAGCTCCTTACAGGTCTTAGGCTTTCTGTCCTCGTGCTGTGCCCTGCCGTCCCTGGAGCCACTCTCTCTCTCTGGAATGCTTTCCCCGCCGGCCCCACCCTCGGAGACCCGGTGCGAAGGCCTGGGCTCCAGGAGGGAGAACACTTTTCTTGATGGCGGGGAGCCCTCTCTCCCGCAGGTGCGGGGTGCGTCTCTATCATGGGGGCGACACCTGGCGCCACACGGCGTCATCGGCCGGTAGCCACCGCACCCCCTCAGCTCACTGGAGATGGACTCTGAGCGCAAGATGCTCTTGTCCATCCCTTTATGCATTCATTCATTCATTCATTCATTCAACAAAAAACTTTCCCGACCAAGGTGCAGGGGCTGTGGCATTAAATAAAAAAGGCACCTCTCTGTCTTCAGGGACTGTACATCTTAGCCAGAGAGAGTTTGAGAACACGTACAGAGATGACAGCTCTGAGAGAAGTGGCCGAAAGGCAATGAAGGAGAATCCGCCGTGCATGGTGGACGGTACTGGTCGGGGCTGGGGACCTCCTCGGAGGGAGTATCATTGCAGTGGGGACAGAGAAGACGGGTGGGAGCAAGATGGGCGCGGGCCTGGCTCCAGGGGGCAGGAGGGGCCCGTGTGGCCTGCTGGGTCGGCGCGCAGCAGACCGTGAAGGGGGACCCGGAGGTGGACGTGGAACGTGGCCGGCCCTGGGCGCGAGGAGGGGAGGGTGAGGCAGAGGGCAGGCAGCGCTGCGTGAGATCCCAGGTGGTTTTGAAGCGGCTGTATTTCATTTCCTAGGGCTGCTGGGACAAATTGCCACCAACTGGGTGGTCCACAGCCGCAGACATTTATTCTCTCCTGGTTTGGAAGCCAGAAATATGAAATCAAGGTGTCGGCACGGCCGGGCTCCCTCCACAGGCTCCAGGGTGGGTCCTTCCTGGCTGCCTCCGCCTTCTGTGACTCCCGGTGCCCCTTGGCCTCAGCCGTGTCACTGTTGTCTCACAGGGCCCTCCTCCTGTGTCTCTGGGTCTCTTTTCCTGTCTCTTATAAGGACACTGTCTTGGACTGGGGGCTCACCCTAGTCCAGCATGATCTCATCTCTATCTTGACCGTGACTTTGTTTACCGTCATTTTGCTAAGATTCTTATTTTAAGCGGTGTTCTGCGGTTCTAGTTGGACATGAATTCGGGTGGGGTGGGGGTACGAAGCAGCCCACTCTGCTGGCCCTCACAGCCCCCCTGCAGGGTTAACATGGAGGCGGAAACTGAGGCCCAGAGTGGGAGTTTGTTCTGGACCAGACAGCTGAACTTGGCCCAACAAGGGGCCAGCCAAGCCTCTTGAATCCAAAGGGGATGCCTGTGCTCTGTGCACACCCGTCCCTCCCCCAGAAGGCATGCCGTGTGCTGTGGCTCTGCTTACTGTTCTCAGCCCGCGCCTCGGTTCTGATTATGAAAACAAACTGGGCCTCTTCGACCATCGGGTCAGAGGCTGGGGTTGCAGCCATTGAGATGGGGACAGGGGGTCCCTCCACTGAGCCTGGCCCCACCACCAGTAGGGACTCAGGGAACAGCGCCAAGACCAGTGGCCTCAGCGGCTGGTCACCACCCTCGAGCTGAGCACAAAGACGCAAATACGCCAGGAAGTCAGCTTCGTGTCCATTGCATTTTTGTTGTGTTTTATGCTCTTTGTTCCCAGCGGCTCACATCACCACTCCTAATGGTTGATTCTGTTTCTCCGTAAGGATAATGTCGGTCATTTCCCTTAAGTGCCCACTGGTGGATGCTGTCCCCCTTTGCGGAGCGTTTAAACAGGGCGAGGCGGCGTGCCCTCCAGTCACTCAGCATTCTGCACAACCCTGGGATCATCTGTTTTTCAAATAGTACACACCTAATATTTCCCCCAACCCAGCACGCTGGTATCTTTGCAGGGACTTTTCTTTCCTGGACGGTTTCGGTATTTCACAATATCTTTTTTTTTTTTTTTTTGTAATAAAAGGAGGAGAATTGCTGCCAATTTCCACAAATTTGGGCTCTTGCAAGAATAATTTTCTCTGAATTATATGTGATTCTCCCTTTTCATCTATCCCTTACACTGCGTGTGCTTGTGGTGCTGTCTCTAAGCCGACTGTTAAATATTTGGGATCTCCTGTCACTTGGTTTTCGAGCCGTGGGAGTTTAGCACAAGATGCGGAGATGGGAAGACCTGACACGGTGAGGTCCTTGGCCTTCCGGATGACTGCACTCCAGGAGCCATGGAGGAGGCAACCGACCCCTGAGTCTCTGAGCCTCTACCGTTCCTCTCTTCCTTTATCGGATGACCAAGAGGAGCCCTGGGTCCTTGGGGGTTGTGACGGAGGCAAGAGGATGCGCCACGTGCCCTTGCTAGGAGGGCGTGGTCCACAGAGCACGGAAAGAGAGGACAGCAAGTTTGAGGCCAGCATTTTTCAACTTCACGGACTGCTTTGTGTTTAGACCCAGGATCCTCTGCATCTTCAGGAGTGTGGCCTCGGCCTCCAAGAACCTGGGACGGTCCCCGACTAATCCACTCTCAACTTGGCACACATGCCCTGACACGTCTGTCTGCTCGCTGGTCTCGGGGATTGGGTCCCGCAGACAATAGAATAGGTGATGGGTACATTTTGGTTGAATTAATGAAATAGATTTCGACGATGATGATGGTAAAGATGATGAATTTATGGAGCCATTCGTTACCTTAGTCAGTAAGTACACGTCACGGGCACACAGGTGCCAGGCAACCTGTGCATGATGATGATGATACGGCAGGGAAGGAATAAAGCAGGTGTACACCCTGTGCCCTTGGGGACTTAGATTCCGGGGGGAGAACTCAGGCAATAAAACAAGTAGATTAACTTCCGTGGTCTGTTAGAAGGTGATAAGCACTGTGGAGAAAAAGCACGGAAGGAGATGGAAAGTACAATTTTAAGGACAGTGAGTGGTCAGAGTGGGCCTCTTTGAGAAGGTGACATGAACAAAGATGAGAGAGGGAAGAGAGCGTGCAGGTGCTGCAACGGGCATTCCAGGCAGAGAGAATGGCCAGTGCAAAGGCCCTGAGGCATGTTTGAGAAGCAACAGGGAAATCAGAGGGACTGGAGTGGAGTGAGTGAGAGCAGGAGTTAAGAGGCTGCCTCCCCCGCCGTGGGTCATTGAGGCAGCCAAAGCTTGGGGAACTTAAGGGGCATGTCTCAAGCTCCCCAGCCAGTGAGTGGTACAGTAGAACCCAGCGTCTGTATTCCGGTTCTTCTGGAACCGGGTCCACTGGAAAATGGCACCTTTTGTGACATGGCCTCCTTAGCGCCTACCTACTGCAGCTGTAACTTGTCGAGAAGAAAGGGCTGCCTTTCCCTTTCTTTGCTCCTGAAACCTCTGTGGTCAATGGTGCAAGAATCAGCAGCCCCGTTATTTCGGTCTGAGCCGTCCTCAGAACTCCCAGCTAGACGCCGAATGCCTCCAAAGGCCTTATTGTATCTGCCTTCGTTGTCCGATGCCACGGTGACTCTGATTCCTTTCCATGTTTCTCTTTCTTGCCCCCAAAGTTTCTTGTCTCCTTCTGGAACCAGCCAGGAATACATCTAATTCAGGGCATCTACCTGCCCACACAGTAAATTACTTTTGCTCCCTCGCCCTGACAAGATCATCTCCCTTTGCTGACCTTTCCTGCCTCGCGTTCTTGGCCACATTTCCCATGGCCTAACTTTCCGTGCAATCTTCTTTTCCATTTCTCATCTTTGCTTTTCTTATCATTTTTACACCCTGCCTGTCACTCGTATCAGGAGGCTGCCTGCTTTCTCTTGCTGCCTCATCGTCCCTTTCGAAGGAATTTCTCCACTGCCTCTGGGGTCAATAACTTTGGGGGACCCTCGGACGCATTTCCCTGTGACCTTCTCCGTCCCGGTTGGCCCCGTCCTTTATTTGAGCTGCTTGCACAGAGTGCTGTTCAGTTTTCCTGGGAAACGGGGACCGGCCAGTGATTTTGATCGCCCCGCTAATGGGGAATTGCAAAGCCCTACAGAGGTGTGACTGGGCCAGATAGGAACAAGCCTTGTCTATCACGGAGATCCAGGTGTATTTGGGTATTTGCCTCCAAGTTAACATTGCTATTCTGACAGCAGGAGTGACAATCAGCACAGTCTTTTCAAAAGGCACTTTGGTGATGTCTGCTCAGATTTTCAACACATTTCCGAGGTTTCAGAAATACTAGGCAGGTTTTGCAAAGATCCATAGACAAGACCGCCCACTGCTGCAGTGTTTATTGTAAGAGTAAATTGAAATCCTAATTGTCTATCAAATCATCAGTGGGTCGCACTGGGTAAATAAACAGTAGTCTCTACCCATACTGAGGAGTATGTGGGGTTGTTAGAGATGGTGAAGACTGAGCCACGTGGACATAGAGAGATGACCGGGAAACAGTTTTTTGAGGGCTTTTGTTGCTTTTTTTTTTTTTTTTCATAAACAAATTGCCATGCCTTTGTGTCCGGGATGATCCATTTATGTAAAATTAAATTATATACCCACTATAGAGTAGGCATGATCTTGTTATTGAAAGAAATTAGGTGCTTCGCAAATCTTCAACATTGTAGCATTCTCGGGTCATGAAGTGGTTATAATAGTCTCTCTAATTAACATAAAAGCTACAGTTTAAAACCAGGAAGAAGAACATTATTCACAGTCCCATTTGTTTGATCAGAGGAGAAGAAATGTTCATTCATTGTAACCTTGTTTTGTTTTGCTTTTAATACCCAGAGAAACGTGTTAACTTTTTACATCCTGAGAGATATTTGTACTTTACAGAAAAACAATTAGAAGGATGTGTCCCGGAGGCCTCTAGGGAATGGGGAGAAGTGTGTGTGTGTGTGTGTGTGTGTGTGTGCACACGTGCATGCGCGCAAGCTCTCAGGGGAAGCGGTAACGGATACTTTTTACAACCTGTACTCCTGGATTGCTGAAATGCTCTTCCCCATGAGCATGTCCTTTATTATATAATAAAAAAGAAAAACGTGTAGTGACAGTTACTTTGCTTTTTTTTTTTTTTTTTTTTGACATTGTGTCTCTCTGTCTATCTTCTGACCAAGGGGGATTTTCGACACACAGAGCTATGGGACACCAAAGGGACACCAAAGTACAATGCTTACATACCCATAGTCCTTCCACATCCAAACCAGGATCCATCCCCTTCCCTGGCCGCTAGTCCCATGTGAGGTTGAAGCAAATCCCAGGCATCATTTTCACATCTGCTTTCCTCCTCCGGACTCTACTGCCCTGTGTCTGCCAAGGGCTGGGTCCTCTGGCGTTGAGTTATTGCAGTGAGATCCTAGTCCTGACTTGCAGGACTCCTACCCACTCTTTGTCCCGCACCCTCCCCAGAGCGACCTTTTGCACCCTCATCTAAGCCCTGTCTCAGACGCATCCATCCGAGCGTCCCAGCCACGACAGAGGGCCATAGAGGGGTTGCAGGTGCGCCATGATATCCATGTCCTCACGGGCAGCAGTGGCCAGCGCCTGCTGACTGTCATGGCCTCAAGGAGCCTCATCAGTTTGACGCCAGTGAGCTGTACAAATAATAGTCTGTGTCCATATGCCATGTCAGGGAAAGGACCGGGAGCACTGGGACATTCAGACTGCTGCCTGGTGCAGAGGGCAGGTCACAAGTTGTCCGTCTGTCACCCTCAGCTTTCTCTCTCTCCCTCCTCCATGCCTGTCTCTACTTTTCCGCCTGGGACCAGATTGCCCCCAAGGGTGAGCATTGGGGGGGGGGGGTATAGATGGAGGGGAAGTGATGCGTCAAACCAACTGCCGAATGTGGCCCACGACCCTATCACGTTGCTATGACTGATCCAGACCGTCTGTCATTCAGCCCATCTTTCAACAGATATTGTACTAGGCACCTCCAATTTGCCAACACTGTCCGAGTCCCTGGGAATCCAGAGGGGACAGAAACAGACAAATCCCCCGCCCTCATGAGGTTTCTACACACAGAGGAACATGGAGAGTTCTTTGCAATGACATCTACCAAACATGCGCAAATTGGGGATAATCTTCTCTGTTTTTGTCTTGGCCGTGTTCTGCATTCGTCGATTTCTTTCAAAGGAATATGTTTCGTCATTACAAAAAAAGATGTGATTTTTCTTAAAATGAAAACCATGAACAAAGAAAGTACACAGGGCAAGAAGACAACAGCGGGTAATTCTGGGTGGTGAGAAGAGGCTCTCTTATTTTGTTTGTTCTTTGATGTACTTTTTACATCCTCCAACCAATTTTTGAATTAAAATAAAAATGGGGAGAAAAGTGAATTCTTTGGAATTGGCAGTGAATCAGCCACAAAGCAAGGGATGAAAGGAAGGTTTTGTGGGTTTTTTCCTTCTTGTACTCCACATGGAAACCCTAGTATCCCAGCCTGACTCCAGATGTGCTGTGGGAAAGGCAGGATTATGGTCCCCCAGCTCAGTGAGGCTTTCTCTAAACCACCTTTTTGTGGCCTTAATTCCGTGAAGGCAAACAATAATTACCAACCTAAGGAGATTACTCAGTATAGCTTAGATGCCTCCGGGTCCCCGAATGAGTCACATTGTAGACTCCTCACAATTAATCTAAAAAAATTAAACCAATTGCCTTTCTGGTTCCTTCTTCCCCGTTTTGTGCCTGTATGACACTTCCACAAATTTAGTGCCTGAGCTGCTTTTCTGCGTGGTGTTCCCATTTTTCTCCAGAACTGAAATGTTCCGTTAAAACTGATTTGCTTCCGATGCATGTCTTTTAGATTTCCCTGTCATCCTTCCTGGGTGCCATCCCTTTCGCTTGGCTGGGCTGTAGCAGAATGGGGCTTTCTGCTTCTAATTCTTCCCTGGTCTGTCTAGTTTTTCAGTTACTACTTCACAAACTCCCTCCTGTCCTTCTTCCGTTTGCTTTGTACCGGTGCACTTCCCCTGTCAAGTTGGGAAGAAGCCGGTGCTATTGTGGCCACCACTCCCCCAGCATCCCAGTGTTAGTGAGCAGTGAGAAAATGATCTGAAGGCCCGAGGATACAGAACAGCTCAAGTTCCTGTTAGCACAAGGCACATGGGAGATGGTTACCCCCTCCACCCCCCCAAAATAATTACAAACAGAGCATCCTCCTTCAATGAACTTGAAATTTAATTTCCCAAAGGAGAGGAGGTAGCTGTATGCCAGATTTTAAACTCTGAATACAGAGCAGTTTGGGGGTTATTTGTTACGCAGCTGTAAGTGACTAATACACACTCTGTCCCTTGCTTGCTGGGCATATACTGTGTGCCAGGCACTCCCAGTTCCCATATATTCCCCAGTCTGGAACATTCTTCTGCCTTACTCACCTTTGCCTGCTCTTCTTTATGTGACAATACAGAAACCATTTTATCGGGGCTCCCATCTCCTGGGGGTGACCTTCTGCACCTCTCCTCCACAGCTTCTTCTCTGCCACAAATGTGATCTCACATCAGTCTGTGTCATGAGTTCGTACACCCCCTAAACAACCCTAAATTCCATGAGGGTAGGGACAGGGACTGTCTTGTCCTTTCTTCCTATTCTATCTCCAGTGGCTCTCATGGCTCCTGGCACATGGTACCCAGGTACCAGGCACCCAGGTATCTGGTACAGGGATGAATTAAGCCTTAACAGCCATGCTGTCATTGTTCCCATCTTACAGATGAGGAGACTGAGGCTCAGAGGGCACAGGGAGGTGAGTCACATTCGTCACCCTGTTACTAAGTTGCTAAGCCGAGATTCCGGCCCCAGTTTTCTGTGGGCTGCCTTCTGTGGCTGCCTTCCCCTTCATTCAGCACTTCCCACACTGGACTGGGCATACAGACCACATGGGAATTTTGTCTTAAAGCAGATTCTGACTCAGCAAGGCAGGGGGGCTGAGAATCCTCACTTCTGACAGTCTCCCCGTGATGCTGACCGAGCTGATCCTGGATCACTCTCGGAGCAGCAAGGCCCTTGGTATTACCTGCTCTCAGACGGGGAAACTGGACAGGCTCGTGAGGATACCCTCATGGAGCATCTAGGCTGCACCAGGCTCTGTCCTTGTTTGGTGCCAGTTCTGCTCTAGAACTCTCCGTGGTTGGTGACTGTCCACACATTCAAACAGGTGGGGCAGGGCCAGGGGACATTCTGAATGGCAGTGTCACCTCACCTGCCATTGGATTTGTGAGTGAGGCTCCTAAATGTTTGGTTCCCGGGTGAGGCTACCCACGGGGACTGGAAAGACTGTGACAAGCCCTTGTGGCGAACACGCCTGGGCTCTCGCTGAGGAAGCAGCTCCCAGCTGGGCACAGACAGCTGGTGCTTGGGAGAAGCAGATGTACACCCTGCAAAATAACCGGGGAAACCAGAGCACATATGGGGTCCGTGCAGGTGGGTGGAGGCTCTCGTCACCAGGGGATCCCTGCTCTGTTTCGGGAAGGAGTGTCCCCAGGAGATGTGTTCCCAGCATCTCAGCAGACGTGTGTCCTGCCCCCAGGATCCCCTGCACCTCCCTCAGCCTTTGTGTTCCTTCCTAAGCCATCGGTGGGTGAGCAGGGTGGGGAGGCGCTGTCCACCATCACCCTTCCATGGGTGCGTGTCATAAGTAGAGGCCAGGCCGGGCCAGGCTGCACGAAGAGCGTCAGAAGCAATGAGCCCCACAGCACTGAGCTGCTGCATCAGTCCGCATTGAGGCAGAACATCCAAAGTCAAGAACTACGGGGCCACCCCTTGGATGGCTGCTTTCCCTACCAGACCCGGACCAGGAACTGCGGGCTGAATTTCCTGGCTGTCCACGTGGATGACCACCAGGCAGATGGCACGTTTCTGGGATAATCTGAACTGGTTCCACCCTACCTCTGCTCCGCCCTCCGTCTGCCCCAGGATGCGGAAGGGGGACCTGGGTACAGGGCGATCCCTAACCTGGGATTTTGAATCAGGACTAACTGATCACAAATATTCCTTGGAAAAAAATAATAAAAGGCAAAAAAAAAAAAGCGGGGGGGAGGAAAAATTACTGAATATTTCATGATACGTGAACATCATACTGCAGTGTCCATAAATAAAGCTGTGTTGGAACACATCCACACTCGTGTGTTTTGTCAGAACCCTTGAGACAGAGGGGGTGTGTGGTTGCAAAGAAAGCCCCAACTATTTACTGTGTGGCCCTTTATAGCAAAAGTTTGCTGACCCCCGTCATAAATGGTCCCAATTTATCAAGAAACCTTGCATGCATTTGTTGATGTAGGAGTTTTTCCCGTGTATCCTTCCCATGTTTGAACTCAGGTAATCCTTATAATCACCCCGGGACACGCACTCTTATAATCCGCATTTTTCCAATGGGAAAGCAGAGGCAGACAGCTTCCTGAGACCTGCTTTAGGTCACATAGCTAGGAAAGGGTAGAACTAGGACTCAAACCCAGGAAGTCTGAAGCCAAAATGTACACTCTGGCCACTGACTCGCATGCCTGAATTCTGTAAAACTCTAGCCATAAAGAAAGCAGCCAGAAGGGGAAGTCCTTAGGTACGCCCAGGCATGTACCCAACATCTCTCCCTGAGAACTCAGCCCCGTGGGTCTGATGCTGTCTCAGGCCCCAGGGAGATTGTTCCCACCTGATCTGCCAGTAGTGGCGGGGCTGGGACTGAGACACAGGCATTCTGAATCTGGTGTTCATCCCACTCCAAGATGGTGGTCTCTTCCACGTGGGCCAGGGGCTCTCAGATGCCAGCATGGGCAGAACAGGGAGCCCGGTACTCAGGCCTGGTGAATTCCAAGACCCCAGCAAGTGACCTCCCTCTTGGCCGGGGAGAAGGCCCTTGCTCTTGTGCTGTTCGCTTGCCTTTATGATGTAGAATTGCATGGGAAATGTATTTCTTAACAATTTCCCTTACAGCCCCTTTGACAAAATAGGGCTCTGGGGAACTGCATCGTTGGCATAGATAAACACTTTACAATACCATCATGAGCAAATAGAAATGCCTAATGAAAAGAGAAGAAACACTGCCTAGTAATTAAAGAGGCTGGTGGATTTTTATTATTATTATTTTTGAGCAATTATGACTAAAAGCTTTCATCAGGCGTACCCATTTTCCCATCCATTTTGAACTCGGTTATTAAAAAACATGCATTGTCAGCTGCAGGCCAGTGGTCAGAATGCCCGAGCCAGACTGTGCCGTCGGCCAGGGATGTCCAGTCCTGGGGGCTGTGCCTTCTCTGTGGTCCTGGAAGTCTTGCTCCAAGGCCTGCCCTTGGCATGGTCTTCCTCCTCCTGCCTCTCTCTCTCTCTCCCCCCACTCTCCCTTTCCCATCTTAGGAGGTTTTGCTTCTGGGTTAGTGCCGAGCCTTCTCCATACATCCTTTATTCCTTGTCTTAAAAACCTTCCATTTGCAAAGTAGCTGCCCAAGGTATACAAAGAGCAGGTGTGAATTCAAGGACCAGAGAGGCTGACAAACTTGCAAAAAAGACTCACAGCTGGTGAGTCGTCCAGTCTAGACTCCAACCCAGGTCTTGAACTGTGCTGGGGGTAGAGAGGTGAGGAGCCAGAGCTCTGGCTTCAAGGGACCTCCAAGTAGGAGTCCCAGCTGTGCCTACTGATGTTGGGCACGTACCTTGACTTTGTTGGGCATCCTCATCTGTAAAAGGGAGGATAATGGAACGTATTTCTTGAGGTGGTAATGGGCATTCACTGAGAGCCTGTACGCAAAGCACAGGGTATGTGATCCTTAACTGGCAGGCTTCATGGCCATGGTTCCCATACTGTGCACCGAGGTACCCTGGGGTGCCCCAGCGAAGTCACTGGGGGTGCTGTGGGGGTATTTTTGGTTTGCAAAAAAAACATAGCAACATCTGTCAGACCCTGAGTAAAGTACTAGCTTGAGGTAAATCACTGTTTCATCAGTAGATTTTGCTACATTCCTTTTGATGACATCATTTCTTTGTGAAGCTGGGATTTGGGCAGTTCCTTTGATCTCAGAAGCAAATACCAACAAAATCAGCACGTTACAGGAAATGAGGGTGGTCCTGTGCAGTTGGAGTTCAAGGTTGGAGGAGCTGTGCAATACCCCCACAGGCATACACATGTCACGTGGACACTTGTGAGCATTTAAGAACGATATAAAACTGTTGCTTTTCCTTTCAGTCTAGGTGAATTTTCTTTTCAACTGGCTATGAAGTTGTTAGACCATAAATACCTATGAAGGTTTTGGCCCTAATTGCTTAATTTAAAAAAAAATAAATAAAACTTTTAAGGATTTCTTTTAGCCTTCTAGGTGCCATGAAAAAATTATAGGGACTCTAAGAGTGCCATGAACTGAAAAAAATCTGGCAACTTCTGCCCTAAGGCACACCCAGGGGCTTCCCAGTATCCTTTGCAAATTAGATGTTCTTGCAAATACTTTCTGAATGTGCAGAGAAATGGAAGCACACCTTCTTTCCTCGCCCTGTGTTCAGTGAACAAGTGGAAGAGCTCCTGCATGAGATTGGAGAATCCAAGTAGAGCCCTCTCCTCAGAAACGGAGCTCCAGACAGCTTGAGAAACCACTTTCTGAGAAGACAAGTGGCTGGGTTTTAAAACCTTTGTTCTTCTGAATGTTTCTTGGGGTCCTTTGCTGCAGATTCATCAGCTCTGACTTTAGCCCCCAGAGGGACTTGCCTCCCCTGGCACTGGGCATGGGGAATTGAGCCATTCGAGTGAACCGCTTGGGAATGGTTTGTGTGCCTGCCAGGCATCTGTGCGCTTCTGGGCATGTTTGCCTTCCGGGCAGTCTGTGCGCGTTCTGGCCAGTCTGTGCGCGTTCCGGGCAGCTGTGCGCATTCTGGGCAGTCTGTGCACGTTCTGGGCAGTCTGTGCGCGTTCTGGGCAATCTGTGCACGTTCCTGGCAGCTGTGCACATTCCGGGCATCCGCACGCATTCCAGGCAACCTGTGCTTGGAGCTAAGATGAAAGCAAGAGGGGAGGTGTCCCAGAGAAACTTAGCGAATGGAGAGAAAACGGTATTTCAAACACGGCTGTGCCCCGCTATCCAAAAGCAGAGCATTCCTCTGAAACCCTTTGGAAGCTGAAATGGGATAAAGCGAAGAGCAATCCCCACCCCCATCCCTGCTCTCTGGAAGCTCTGGTTAGGCCATGTGGCTTTTACAGAAGATCTGCGTTCCCACCCGCTTTTGTTGGTGGAAAGAAATCCGAAGAGGATTTTCACTGTTACCAATAAAGACTTCACTGCACTGATGTAGGTATTTTGTAAAAGTGAAGTGGCCCAAAGGGGACTTTTGGAAAGTAGGGGATACCTGTATACAGCCCTGAGTTTTAACCCAATAAAATGGAACCAGAGAGGTTGTTTTCCCCTTCTGCACCCCATGTCGCATTGATTTTCGGATCTGACGGCAGCTTCGGCCCTGCAGCACCTTTCCAGCAGGTCGATGAGTGACGGGAAGTGGTCTCGTGCAACAGGGTGGGGACCTGGGAGCCTCTGCAGTCAAGCTCCTTGTGAGAGGTCCACATGGCCCTTCTCGCAGGAATGCACAGAAATTCTGGAAGGTTCCACAAAAGGAGAACTTCTCCAAAGTTAGGAGGCGCTATGATTTCCCAGGGCCTGTTTGATGTTCCAGTGGGGTTCTCAAAGGGAATGCTAGCCTTAGCTCTGTTTCCCAGCCTCACTGGGGGTTGAGCCCCTGCCCGCTGCTCTAGAAGGAACCTTCCCTTTACTCACTTGACAGCCCAAGCCCCATATGGTCCTGACTGCCCTCTGTTTCTTGTGCTGGCTCAGGCTGTGCCCTCTGCCCAGAACACCCTTCATCTGTGTACCTGCCACTTGAAGGCTCAAGGGTTCCCTCTCCAGAGCGGACACTTTCAAATCATGGTCAGCAGCAGTGCTGATGCGGCTGGTCCAGGGTCTGCACTTTGAATAGCAAAAGCCCATCTTGTTGCATTAGGTGTGATGGGGCATGTGAAGTATGGAGGACACACCTGGGCTGTGGCCAGCCACCAGTGGCAGATCTTGTGTGTATCCTGAGGCTTCTAGAGCATTCCCGCCTGCTCTTGTTCCAGGAGACCTGGCCTGCCTATGTGTCCCGAGCATCTCACTGTCTGATGTTAGATGCACCACGGCTTCCTCCTCCTCTTTCTATCCACAACTCCTTGTGGTTTGGCTTGGTTCCCCCATCTCCAGACAGACCAGACAGTTCCCAAAGCCTAAAACATCAAGAAGGCAGCCGGGTGTGTTTGTGTGGAGACGCTCCTTTCCAGAGAGGCCTTTATTTTTGAAGGGAACACAGGAAAGGAATAGAATCTCCTTCTTTTCCGACCAGTCCCACACTGGCGTTTGCCTGCCTGGGGTGGTGGGGCTGTACCCCGAGGCCACCTACCGTCCCCCGAGGCTCAGGTAGTAGGTGGTTTCCAAGCAGCTGGGCTCTGAGATTGCTTGCCAAACCCCAGCACACCTAATGACCCATTTTCACATGGCAGTCCCCAGATCGAGATCCAAATACCCAAACATCAGACGGCTGCTGCAGGGAGAAGCAGCGGGAGACGTACAAGCTACTTATCAGACGTTCTCTATTATCCTTGCCACCTGTTCCCAGATTTCCGAAGCAACACACCGGGTAATAGCCACTCTTGCCCCCAGAAAGGAGAAACGCCAGTGATTTTTAAGAGCAAGCTCCTTTTCTCGCTCTGGATTTTATAAATTGTAAAAGGGGCTCGCTGTGAAATAACCAATTCCTGTCCCGGGGACATTGGGATCTGTAAGCTTTGTCCCTGAGCCTGAGCTTGAGGCTGGCGACGGTCACAACCTGTGGCCTTCGAAGAATAAAAGCCTTTGGGGGGAAAATGGGCAGGTAGGTGAGATAGCTGAGAAGAAGAAAAAAAAAAAAAAAAAGCGGTGGGCCGTCCGGCAGAAGCGCAGTCTGGAGATGTGAAGGGCCGGCGGAAATCCCAGGCCCATCTGCTCATTGGCAGGCGGCTGTCCTTGGCTTTATTACTGCCAGAGGATAGATGAGGCCAGCGTCCAGCCGGAAACTGCACGGGCTCGGGACAGATGGACCGGGGTGGTGGGGGTGTGTTTCCTGTGAATCCCGGGCGGCTGCGGCTTCTCAGACTTCCGTGTGCCTAAAAATGGGGTAGGGAGCACTTAGGCAAAATTAAAACTGTAGATTTCTGGGCCCCGGGCCATAGAACTGGGGAAAGACTTGAGCCTATATATATATTTTTTAAGATTTTATTGATTTACTTATTTAGTGAATGTGAGTGAGGGGAGGGGCAGAGGGAGACAGTCTCCAACAGAGACTCCCTGTGGAGTGCAGAGCCCGACAGAGGACTCGATCTTGTGAGCCGGAGATCATGACCTGGGCCAAAATTAAGAATCAGATGCTTAGCGGGCTGAGCCATCCAGGTGCCCCAACTTGGGCACATTTTTTTTTTAAGATTTTATTTATTTATTTGACAGACAGAGATCACAAGTAGGCAGAGACAGGCAGAGAGAAAGGAGGAAGCAGGCTCCCTGCTGAGCAGAGAGCCCGATGCGTGTCTGGATCCCAGGACCCTGAGATCATGACCCAAGCTGAAGGTAGAGGCTTTAACCCACTGAGACACCCAGGCACCCCTTGGGCACATATTTTTAACAAGGTCCCCAAGGGATATTGGTGCAGGTGGCCCCCTGTCTACCTTTTGAGAAACACTGGCTCTGGAGCGTTCCTTTTTATACGGGGAGGATAAGGCAGTGAGTTGTTCAGCTCCGGATGATCAAGGGAGAAGCATCAGCACGTTCATTTACATGGTCTGAAATGCAATTTCCCGAGCAGAGTTAGGTACGGAATTTGAGGAGACATGGCCATAGTCCCGTTTCATTCATTCATTCCTTCATTCAGCAAATATTTCTTGGACGCCCACCGTGTGTGCCAGCTGCTGTTCTTGGTGCTGAAAATGTAGAGAACAAGGCAGACCCCAATCCTTGACTTCCAAGAGCCTATGATGGAGGTGATCAGGAATACAGCAGATAAAGACGGTTGTGAGTACACGAAACACATTTATGGGCACAGAGACGCGAAGGTCGTAACTATCCCATGGAGGGAATACCGCAGGCCGGAAGGATGGTGGGAGCAAATGTCGGAACTTGAAACTGGGCGTTCCGGGAGAGCATCACGGAGGACGGGACATTTAGGCAGAGACTTGAAGGGGGTGAGGGGTCCGTGAGGATATTGGCAGTAAAGCACAGAAAATCTGAGACCTCAGGGCACCCCAGCATGCAAGGAGGTGGGTGGTAGAGGGGCGATCAGGCAGAAACATGACGTGCAGTCCGAGAGAGGATGGGAAGCACGACCTGGTGAAGGTCTGTCCAGCTTGTCTGGGACAACATTAGCCAAAGGTCAGAATACCAGCACGGTGATTCAGGGTTTCCCATTTACTCTGAGAAGTTCCCTATCTGAGCAGTGAAATAATGATCTCTTTACTGTTCATAGGCCGTGGTGAGGACGCGGGCTCTGAGTGAGCTGAATCCCCAGAGGGCTGGGCAGGGGGCTAAGGTGATCTCATTAGATTATGAGAGGCTCCGTGTGGCCGCTGCATTGAGAACAGACTCTAGCAGCCCTACAGGTAGCCCCTGGGAGGGGAGACAGAATAATGCCACCTGCAAAGTGGCCCATGTCTCCTAATCCTGGAGCTTCTCGAGAGGTTACTTGCCTGGCAAAACAGACTCGGCAGAGGTGTGATGGGAAGAGGAGTCTAGATTGTCCATGTGCGCCCGATGACATCACGGGAGTCCCTTCCAAGAGGGAGACCGGAAGATCAGTGTCAGGGAAGAGAAGCAGAGGTTGGGATGACGCCCTTCGAAGATGGAGGACGAGACCTCCAGCCAAGCGATCAGGCAGCTTCTAGAAGCTAGAAAAAGCAAAGAAACAGATTTTCCCCTGGAGCCTTCAAAAGGAACCCAACTCTGTGGACACTTTGGATTTTAGCCCACGGGACCCATTCTGACATCTGATCTACAGATTGGAATATAAACGTTTGTGTCATTCAAAGCATCCACATTTATGGTGACTCGTGACAGAAGGAATAGGAAGTTAACGAAGTGGCTCAGGGCTTCACCAAGCAGTCACCTCTGCCACTCGGGTTCCTGTCTCCTGGTGCGTAGAAACCAGGTGCTCTCAAAGGAAGAACTTCTCTTTCACCACAACTCTAAAATAGAGGTCAACAAACTGCGGCCCACGGCCTGCTTCTGTAAATAAAGTTTTATTGGCACACAGCCATCTTGTTTGTTTACATATTGTCCAAGGCTGCTTTGGCTCTACAATGGCAGAGCTAAGGAATTAGATGGAGAGCTTATGGCCCTTAGAGCCTCAAATATTTAGAGCTGTGTGTACCCTTAATACAAAATGTTTGCCCAGGGCACCTGGGTGGCTCAGTTGATTAAGTAGTCACTCAGGTCATGATCCCTGAGTCCCGGGATCGAGTCCCACATCGGGCTCCCAGCAACAAGGGAGTCTGCTTCTCCCTCTGACCTTCTCCCCTCTCATGCTCTCTCTCACTCGCTCTCTCTCAAATAAATAAATAAAATATTAAAAAAAGAAAATGTTTGCTCCTTGTTGCTCTAGAAGCCCCTTCAGGGAATGTCCTCCACCCTCGATGACCCCATCCTTCCAGAGTTACTGCCTCATCCCCAGGCGAGGCCACGGCAGCCATGCGTGGCTCCCCGTGACCTTGCTATTCACCCTGGCCGTCGCACAACAAATCAAACTGAGACAAGCAGACTCCCTCTCAGACTTTGGAACTGGATTTCGAAGAAAGCTTGCAGCTGGAATTGAGAACAAGCCTTGGCACATAGTTGCCCCTGGGCAGGTATTGTTTGAATGAGTGAGCCCATTCGGAAGGTAGGAGGCTGGCCCCTTCCGGACTGCAGAGGAGTAAAGAGATCCAGTGTCTAGGAAAAGAACAACAATGCAGATATGCGGGGAAGAAGCCGACCCAGAAACCGCAGGGCCCTCAGCGGAGAGGGGCGAGGGAAGCAGCTGTGAAGTTCCCTTGCATACTGTGGCTGCAATGACAAACTGTCATGAACTTAGTGGCTTAAAATGACAGACGCTATCTTACAGCCTCCGAAGGCAAGAAGTCCGAGCACGGCTGACCTGGGTTCTCTGCTCTGGGTCCCATGAGGCTGAAATCACCTGTTCACTGAGCTCTGTGGAACTTTTTTCTGGAACTTCTCGTGCTCCTTCTTTGAGCTCAAGGAGTTATTGGCAGAATTCAATTCTTTGCCGCTGTAGGGCTGAGGCTCCTGTTCTCTTAATGACTTTCTGCCAGGCGCTGCTCCCGGCTCCTGGATGTGACCCACAGTTCCCTGCCAATGCCCCCTGCCCACCCCACCCCGCTCCCTCCTCAGTCCCGTAGTGCCTCTCTCCGGCTTCTAAATGCTTAGGAAAGGCCCAGACCCTTTTCAGGGCTCACCTGATGAGGTCTGGCCCACCCGGACACTCCCCTTTAATAAGTCAATGCCTGCTAGCATCCGTGGTTAGTAAAATGCCATCCCATTCACAGGTTCTTCTTGCACTCAAGGGGAGTAGATTACCTAAGACATGTCCACCAGGGGTTGAAATCTTAGAATACTACCTCCCATCCTGGGTTCCAGCATGACTTTTGGTCCTTGACACCAGAGCAGCAGGGGCTACGGCCTTCTCTCCTGTGGGTCCCAGCCCAGTGTGATAAAAGGAGCACTTTCCCCTTGGCTGGCCCCCCTTGGATCTCTGTGAGAGAACCCTGGGCAAGACAGGGAGAGAGCGGGGTTCCTAAACCCAGTTTCAACCTGGCTTGTCCATCGTGCATGGGAACCTTCTCTCTCCAGGAGCAGAGGGGAGGAAGCGATCATGATGAAATGCTTTCCAGGCTGCCTGGGCCGTGGCATGGATGGCACAACGCTGCCATGAACCCTGGCTGCCGCCCCAGTACGCTCAGTCTTAATGTATTGACATTGGCAGCCTTGGTATATCTTGTCATGCCAATAAGGTAATTGAAATGGAATTGTCTCCAAGTGTCCAATTAATCAACAAATATATCATAAACCTGTGGCTGCTTATTCAGGGCGGGAAGGAGACTTCGCCCTGGCTTCCTGATCACTGGTGTGGATTCAGCTCAGGCATTACACACCTCTTAATGAGCTTCAGGAGAAGAGAAGGAAGGTGGGGCAGGTGATTTTCAGGGCATTTACTGAAACCCCAGGGACTTATGTGCTTTATAAATGAGAACTCATTCTGCTCTCCGAGAGGCCTACATACTGAATTTCATTCATTAAAAAAAGAGGGAGTGGGGCGCCTGGGTGGCTCAGTTGGTTGGACGACTGCCTTCAGCTCAGGTCATGATCCCGGAGTCCCGGGATCGAGTCCCACATCTGGCTCCCAGCTCCACGGGGAGTCTGCTTCTCCCTCTGACCTTCTCCTCGCTCATGCTCTCTCTCACTGTCTCTCTCTCAAATAAATCTTTAAAAAAAAAAAAAAAAAAAGGGGAGTGATGATCCACGTTTTACAGAGAAAGAAACTACACCCCAGAGAGGTTAAGCAAATTGCCAAAAGTCACACAGCAAGGAGAGGGCAGAATCTGGGTTCAAAACTACGTCGGTCTGAGCTCAAAAGCTAGGTTCTTTGCTATGCTGGAAATGCAGATCTAAGTAAGAAATAGTTTCAATTGTTGGGACAAATTTAAGTCCAGGATGGTGCCAAGTGAGGAGATATTTGAAAGGATGTCCTCTGTCCATCACTGTTCTGGGTTAACCTTATTAGGTGCTGGTGTTGGAAGTGAAAGCGAGAGACAGGGGGCATTCTCTGGTGCACCGGCGTCCCTCTGGGAGAATGTTCTCGTGCTCCTTTGGTAACAGAACACCTCGAAACCCTTGAGTTCTCAGAATGCTTCCAAAATCCGGAGTGTTCCCTCCTCTTTGGAGAGATGGGAAACTAAGGGACACTTCTCAGACCTGGCTCAGGAAGTAGGGCATGCTGTTTCTCGCCTTAGGATGCTTCAGAGACCTTCTAGCATCTTCCTACAACTCCCCTTCTTTTTCCACTTTCTGACATTCAAATCAAGTTAAATGGACTAAGGGGCCAAACTGGCTGAGCCAAAGGCACAGGGCTTTCAAAGGAGCAGAAATATCAGAGTCCTTACTTAGCCTCGGAATCACAGAAAGTTGACCTCTCTCCCTGCCTCCCCAAGAGGGATTCCTTTGCACACTGAAAGGGGGGCTTGCATCTGCTTTGGGGTTTTACAAGCAGGAGGAGTCTTCTTCTCAGAGTTTGGGGTGAGACTGTGGACTCCTGCTGTAGGAAGTGTGACCCTGAGCCCCTAGGGTCAAGGGGGGTGGAGTAGGATGCTGGTATATTGGGTGGTTTGCCGCACAGGGAAAGTGGGGGTAAAAAACAGCCTTTTCCTAAAGGAAGCACCTAAACACGCCTGCAGTGAGCAGGGACCATCTGCCTTGCAGAACTGCATTGTTGTCTATCAGAACCAAGCTGGGCATGCTGGAGCTGTGCTGAATACCCAGCAGCCCCCAGGAGGCAAATTGGTCCCTCTCCAGGGAGCTCTGGCTTCCAAAATCCTTGCAGCTCGGAGAACTAACCAATGGGGTGGTGAATAATAGCACCAGAGACACTGTGCTGTGCGGAGAGCTATGATCCCACATGCACAGACCATATTCCCAGGCGAGAAGCCTTTAGCCTGATGCACAGGTGATGATTGGGGGGAGGGAGGGTTTGGAGTATCTGTCCCCCCACATCTGGTCGCACGCAGACCCTTCACTTACTCCCCCCAGTCCCTTCTCCTCCTTGACTCTCTTCCCCAAGTGCACACATTCACTTCTCTCCTCTCGATGGTTACAAGTGTCCGCAAATGTCTCCCCGACCCTGAATGCCTCCTGCCCTGTGCCCGAAAAAAATAGGAATCTGATCACCCCACTCTACTTCTTCCAAGCCCTCGGTGGCTTGGCCTGGGCTCTGTGGACCTCCCTGCTCTGGCAGCTGGTACTCGCCCACGACATCTTACGGGGCTGTGACTCTAAGCCCCAAGCGAGGCTGTTCCTCACCATTCATTGCTTGTTCTCCTTCCTTTGCTTGGAATTCCCTTAGCTCCCCTTCCTGCCAGCTCCCAGAAGAATGAAAGATTCCACCTTTGCTAGACTCTTCAGAGCGTGTGGGAGTGTACCTTTGTCACTTCCTGGGGAGTGACCGACACTTGCCCGCCACGTGTGGGTGGACATGGGTATCCTGCCCTCTGTGTGGAGGGGAGTGAGAGGGAGCTCTGTGGACAATGATCTTAGTATTGGGAAATTCTTCTTTGAGGGGTACGCACACCCCAGATGCTGGGACAGAATCATGCCTCTCGGCTCCTTCATTATGGCCCAATGGAGGTCCTGTGTAGTCGCAAAACACTTGTCCTGGATGCTGGAGCTGGCGGTTTATCCATCCTGACTGTCCAGGGCCCACCAGTGCTTGATTTTTAGATGGATGGATGGATGGATGGACGGATGGCTTTGCCTTTCTCCCCCAGCAAGCTAGTCCAGGATGAGAATCCTCTCTTGGTCATCTCCACCCCCCTAGCACCAGTACGATGTCTGAAGCACATGAGTGCTTAATTAATGTCAGATGGAAGGAAGTAGGAAGTAGGAAGAAGCATCGGCTGGTAGCACCAATCACTTGGGTTCCCTCGGCCAAGGTATATCCCTTGGGCATTTGGAAACCTACAGTGTTTTCTTGAGTTTGCTGCCTTGTAAGTTTCTAACAGTTCTGGCCCCTCTTGGATCTCCTGGAAGGGAAGATACAATAGCACTTCCCACGGGGTTCACAGGACTGGCAGCAACAATCCACGTGGTGAAAGGGTCAGGGGAGTTTGGGGAGGGCTTTCCTTCTGAAACTATGGGTTTTGTTTCCTCTTCAGTGATGCTGATGTTGACTACCATGGAGGGGGCCCAGAGAAGTGCCCTCCAGGGTTTTAGAATCTGCTCTGCTTTGTGGCCCATAGGTTTTCATTCTTTGCTCAGAGACTGGCTTTCCAGAATGGCCCTCTGATTCAAAAAACTCTTTCAAGGCAAATTAAACAAAAGTAAACCTTGATAAAATTTCAGCTTGGTGGTATGTTCTATGAGAAACTGACGAGTGGTCCTGTAATGCATTTAAATCTTGCTCTTTGAGCCAGAACCCAAATATTGCCTTTCTGTGAATTAATTTGATATTGCTTATCTACTGTGATTTTTTTTTTTAAAGAATCTTTCCTGTAGGAAGGCACACTCACCTTCTTCATGATCGAGTTAACTATGTAAGAAAAAAAAATCCACGATCAGTCAAAGGTTCCTCACCCTCGGAAAGAACCCGGGGCAGGCAGCAACCCGTCCAAGTGTCAGTGAGCTGAGTAAATCAAAGGACAAATCCATGAGAAAGGTCCTCCCCAACCCCTATTCCCGGCACACTGTAGGTGCTGGATAAATGAGTATTTGTGGGCAAGCTGCTAGATTATAGGTTGGGGGATGGCAAGGGCCGTGCCCATGTCCCATTTTATTCACTAGCATGTTCCTTCAGCTTAACATCCTCGCAGGCACAAAATAGAAGCTCATTCATTCGTTGAGCAAGCGCTCGGTGCCAGGGATTGCTCAGGGCCCCAGATAAATATTTCTGGTATTAACTAGTGCATTCACACATACATGATTGGATGAATAAAAGGACAAGTGATAGAAAAAAAAAAAAAAAACAATAAGCCCATCAATCCACCAGCCAAGAACCAATTTCATTCCCCTTTGTTCCAGTTCTAGAATGATAAGCCTGGAGATGTCTCTCCCTGCACTTTTTCTCGCTTGCTTTGCTGTCCCTGATGAATCTTTCTATCTCTGCCTCCCCCAACCATGAAGTGTCAGTCCGTATGCCATTTCGTTGAATCAACCCATCTGGTGAGATGTGAATTCTTTTGCTTTTGAATTACGTTGTTACTTTTTATCTTAGCCACTGAACGCGGTTCGGAAATCATCTGCTGACCCCCTCCTGCGGGCAGCCCCGGGGACAGGTGCCAGGGATGCCAAGATGACAAAAAAGCCACGCTCGACCCCGGGAGTCACCGGTGTTCAGCAGGTGTCACGCCTGCCTATAGCTCAGAGCCAGGGGTTCACCCTCGTTGTAATGGCACCCAGCACCTAACACCGAGCCTGACACAGCAGAGGCTCCTGCCTTCACTCCGTGCGTGGACATGTGACACGTGCTGCCTTTGAGATCTTTGTTTTGGTGGAACCCGAAATGTGGGAGGAGCCAGAGCAAGCTGGATTGAAACGTGTTTGGGCGGGGAAGGTGGGCAATATATCTCAGGCAGGGACTCAGAGGAGCCTGGGATAAGAGAAGGAGCTTAGGGGTCATGGTCACAGGTCTGTGCTACTGCACAGGAGGTACACTCAGAGGTAATAATGGGCCATTGCTGTGGTGAGAATGAGGACTTCTTTGATAGCAGCCCCTATACTTTCTAAGCTTGCTTAAGCAAAATAAAACAGAAGGAGAACTTCTTTGGTTTCCAGACCTGGGAAGTCACAGGTTGTCACCAGCATCAGGAAGGCTCTAGCATCAGGACAACTGTCTGTTCTCAAACCCCGGTTTGGCTAATCCCCATGCTGGCTTTGGTTTTAGGCAGACTGTCTTCTGGAGTCCTGCCTTCTGCTGCTCCTGGCTTTCTAGAACTCTTTTAGCCTTTAGCACTTTCTCAGAGGCTCGAGCAAGAGTCCTAGGGTCAATCTCAGGTCCCTATTGGCCAAGATGTTGGGAGATGCTGATTATCTGGCTGAGATCAGTGCCCAACCTGGGGCCCAGGGCTGGTCAGTCTTAACACAACCACAGGCACTGACAAAAGAGTCAGGGTGGTTCCCTGAAGCGGAATCAAAGTCCTGGTATTATAAAGAGTGAAAAATGCAAGCTGGGCGTCCCCAAACCTCTCCTGGTCACTGTGCAGAGTTATCAAGAGAAGCAAATGAGTTGACCAGACACCTCCCCCAGGGCCTGGGTCCCTCCCCCCGCCACCCGCCGTGAGTGATGTGTGTTACTGGAGCAGTTCCAGGCGCCTGCTGAAGATGGACAGGTTGTCATGTAAGATTTATGGGCCAACACTTCTTATTCTGCTGTGTGAGCTCAAGCAAGTCGCTTCTGCTCTCTGGGCCTTAGTTTCCTTACCTATAAAACCAGCTTCTATAAAATCAGAAGCTGATAGGGCTTCTTCCTGCCTAGGAGCTGATAATCTCCACCCCTGTGGTCAGAAGGAGGGAGCTGCTACCCATAGGCATCGTCATGGCCCTGAACTCTTCCTTACATCCGACCCATGTTGCGCTGGCCATTTCCACACATTAATGACATCGGTAGGAGTGTGAAGGCCACCAGCACAGAGTATGTGGCCCCTAGGCCCTGGCCAAGTGCTCCATTTGGTATTATCTCATACAGTCTACATCCCAACCCCGTAACATGCGAATCTTTGGCCTCAACCGGCAGGATTTTTTCACAGTGGCCACCGCACACAAGCAGTTCTGAAATCTGGCAGCAGAGCCTCACCAGTACCCAGAAGCCCCCACAGCCCCTCTCTGTCACTGCCTGTCCCCAGCAGTAGCCACGGGCCTAACTGGGAGCACCAACTTCCCATCTGGTGGGGGTCTGGTGGTGAGCTGTGCTTCTGGCCCCCATGCCTTCTAACCCATGGGTCACGTTATGCTACGATGGTGGACTAACCTGTAGTTCAAGTCTCGGGAGGTGACACAGATGAAAGGAGGTCATGGGACGATCGAATGCCTCTTGTCATCTAACCAGAAGCTTTGGCCAGAAACCCAGACAGATCCTGTTGTGGCCAGTGCCGTGTGGACCCAAGAACACCCAGTGCCGGGAGCTGAATGGACGCGTATCATTCATGAAATAGGAAAACCCCATTCTTCCCTTAACAAAAGAGCTTCTCTGCAGCTGTTCCCTAATGATAAACAGCTCAAAACAGATAGGAATAATAGTGCAGGAAGGTAAATTTAAAAAAACCCAGAACAAGAGTGGGGCTTCCCCCCTCACCACTGGTAGCAAAGCCAAGAGTAATTAACACCCTGAGCGGTGAGGGGGGGGTGATCACTGCTTCGACAACACTCTAATTACCAGTTACTAAGAGTCATAATAAAACTGAAAGGAGGCTTTTAAAATCTCACCTTTGAGTGACTGTTCAAGGTGGCAAAACACTCAGCCCTGGGGATCCTACATTTCTCAGGGCCATGGGCTTGTTTCTCCCATGTTGTTAGGTTGGATGGGGAGCACAGGGCTTCCGCAGAGTGGAAGAGCAGAGAGGGAGGTCTCCATCGTCCCTGGAGTTCTTACCACTGGTGACAAGATCAGTGACACCTCCCCCAGAGCTTCAGACAAATGCTGACTTAGACACTATTTTCTTGGCTTCTGTGGCTGTCATCCCCATGTAGCCCACTTTGGCTTCTGGTTGGGGACAAACCGTTTTCGTATGTCATGGGAGGGTTTCCAAGAGTCTACTCCGGCAAAGCCCTCTGCGGGCGCGGGCAACTGAGGGAGATACCCTGGGCAAGTCGGCAGTCTCGGCCGTTGTGGAGCCGATATCCCAGCAGAAATAAAATATGGCCGAAGTTGCCTCTGAAGGAAGAATCTCATTGGAGGTACAATAGGATTCGTCATGAGCTCTCCCTGGTTTGGCTGTAAAATGCTATGTTGCATAGACCCCAAACTAGGTTCACAAGTTCAAAGTCATCCCCCCAAGTCCTTGACGGACCTATGTACAGATACGAGGACAGGTTCTTTGGGGCTAATGAATGACACATCATCTCTAATCTGAAGGTCAATAAGAATATAGGATATAAGGATAGATACTTTCTTTTTAAAATACTTTTTTGAACTTTACTAAGGAATAATTAACAGATGTATATATTTGAAGTGCATAGTGTGATGGTTGATATACTTGTACACTGTGGATTGATGGCCAAGATCAAGTCATGAACACATCAGTTCCTTCACATAGTTAATTCTGTGTGTGTGTGTGTGTGTATGTGTGTGTGTGCGCGCAAGTGCGTGCACATGTACCGTGAGAACACCTAAGATCTACTCCCAGCAAATTCCAAGTCTTTAACACCATTTATTACTGACTGTGGTCCCCACACTATGCATCCGATTTCTCAGAACTTACTCTTCTATTTTTTTTTTAAGATTTTTTTTTTTTTTTTTGACAGAGAGAGAGAGAGAGAGAGAGGGAAGGGCAGAGGGAGAAGAAGACTCCCCGCCAAGCAGGGAGACTGATGTAGGGCTCCATCCCAGGACCCTGGGATCATGACCTGAGCCGAAAGCAGACGCTTAACCGACTGAGCCACCCAGGCGCCCCAGAACTTACTCTTCTTACAACTGGAAATCTGGATCCTTGGACCTACAGCACCCCATTCCTCCCTCCTCTCAGCTCTTGGCAACCACCATTCTAATCTCTATTTCTATGAATTTGGCTCTTCTTTTTTTAGATTCCACATAAAAGCGATGCCAAACGGTATTTGAGTGTTTGTCTTTCTCTGTCTAGCTTATTTCACTTGGCGTAAGGCCCTTTTGATCCATCCATGTTAGGGCAAGTGGCAGGATTTCCCTCTTCCGTGTGGCTGAATGATATTCCTGTGTGTGTGTGTGTGTGTGTGTGTGTGTGTGTGTGTGTGTGTGTCTGAGACATCCTCTTCATCCATTCATCCTTGGAAGCACAGTTAGGTTGTGACCATATCTTGGGTACCATGAATAATGCTGCAGTGAACACTGGTATGAAGTTATATCTTCAAGATACTGGATACTCAGTAGCAAAAAAGTAAACACTCCAGCTTAAACTGGGCTAAAGAATGGAATAGACATTTTTCCAAAGAAGACATACAAATGGCCAATAGCGGCTTAACATCACCAGTCTTCAGGGAAATGCAAATCAAAACCACAATGAGTAATACCTCACACCTGGCAGGAAGGCTATTCTTAAAAGGCAAGATTTAACAAATGTCGGCAAGGATGTAGAGAAAAGGTAGTGGGAGTGGGAACTGGAACAGCCACTAAGGAAAACAATATGGCGGTTCCTCAAAAAGTTAAAAATCCAATGGCCGCTTAACCCACCAATCCCAACCCTGGGTACATACCTGAAGGAAGTGAACACAGCATATTGAAGAGATGATTTTCTCTTGCTTCTCACACTATGTGAATCATCTATCTTTGAAGACGTGGGTGGGATTCCTGGAGTGGAGAGGACGGAAGAGTCCTATGTTGACCTTTGGAACATTTTATTGAGATTTTCTGAGACATCCAAGAGGATGCCAGGCCCTCGAGCAAGGGTTATGGAAGGACTGAGACAGGAAAGACTCAACTTCTACTCCTGATGTGTTGATGAAGACGCCACGTGGAGACAAATAATTGCAAACACCAAGAAGCAGACAACAGGCTTAAGGAGATCAGGGAAGGCTCAGACTTTCCAGTAGGCAAGGTGACCCAGGAAGGCTTCTCAGGAGAGGTGGCACTAGAAGCCTCAGGAGGACATTGAAAAGCCAAAGTGGGCACGGGGGGCGCATTCCAGGTAGAAGATGGAGGTGGGAAGCTGAAATGGAAGGTGGTAGGGCAGAGTATGGGGTAGTGAGGCAAGTAGCTCATGGGCATCTTTGAGAGTCAGATGACTGGGTGGCAGGTAGGGCCCCAGTAGGTATTTCTCAGCACCTGAGGTCAAAGCGGTCCTTTCAAGATTTAGCGGCAACAACTCTGTGTGTGTGTGTGTGTGTGTGTGTGTGTGTGTGTGTATTAAAATATATATAACCTACAATTCACCCTTTTAACCATTTTGAAGCATATAATTCAGTGACTTTAAGTAGCTCCATGGTGTTGCACAACTATCACAACCATCCATGTCCAGAACTTTCTCATTTTTCCAAACAGAAGCTTTGCACCCATTCAACAATAACTCCCATTCCCACGTGCCCTCAGTCCCTGAGGTGGCCTCTTCTCCTTTCTGCCTCTGTTGAGTGTGCCTGCTCTGCATACCTCATACAAAAAGAA
This sequence comes from Mustela lutreola, assembly GCF_030435805.1. Classification (NCBI taxonomy): domain Eukaryota; kingdom Metazoa; phylum Chordata; class Mammalia; order Carnivora; family Mustelidae; genus Mustela; species Mustela lutreola. Next base: position 10,239,168 of record NC_081299.1, read on the forward strand.
TCATACAATATTTGTCCTTTCGTGACTGGCTTTGTCCACTCAGCAGAACATCCTCAAGCTTCACACCGTGTTGCAGCACGTGTCAGCATGACCTCGATTTTTAAGACTGAACAATATTTTGTTGTGTTTATATACCACATTTGGGTTATCTCTTTACGTGTTGATGGGCATTTGGTTTGTTTTCAGCTTTTGGCTACTGTGAATCCGCTGTTATGAAGGTTGGTGTCCGTGTGGCATCTGTGTGGATCCCAGCTTTCAGTTCTTTGGGGGTCTGTCCTGATTAGCAGAATTGCTGGATAATATGGTAACTCTCTGGTTAACTTTTGGAGGAACTGCCACACTGTTTTCCATTTTAAACTCCACAATAAAAACAAAACAAAATAATAACACAAAACAAAAATATAAATAAATAAATAAAAAATAAACTCCCATTGGCAGTGCACCAAGATTCTGATTTTTCCACATCTTCATCACCCTTGGTACATTCTGTCTTTGTGGTGATGACCATCCTCATGGATACGAAGCAGTATTAGGTTCATGTTTGCTCAAGCAACAGCTTCTTCGATTTGAGTGCACTCCTGTAGGTTTTCGGCTGGATCATGTTCCTAATTTTCAAAGATTTCAACATTTGATCTTTCCCCCTTCTTGAATAACACGGTGGCAAGATGACCAGACAGGTGCCTTTGAGAAGCTAAGCTTTCGGTCATCAAAAGCCAGCTTGGAAAACAGTCCCATCCTTTGGTTCCTTTGTTGTGACTTGGACACGGTTTATCAGGTTCCACCCAGTTCTTCTCAACCAGAAAGGCAGATTTCTTCAGTTTCTGCTAGGTTTTCTCCCACAACATCATCTTTTTAAAAAAATGATTCTAAAGGAACCTACGTGGGCAAAAAAACAAAACAAACAAAAAAACCCCCCACTAATCTCATTCTCTCTGACAGTTTTCAGTTCACAGGAATGTGGGAGAACTCAGCTCAGGAATGAACCTCCCTCTGGGGAAAGCTATAAATAGAATGGACATCACATGGTTGGGAGTCCACAGACCTGGGTCCAACAACTTACCGGTTCTGAGACTTTGGGCAAGTTGACCTCTTTTTGCTAGGGGTGCAGGGGTGGAGGAAAGTTATACACATCTCTTTTTTTAAACCTCTCTGTTCCTCAGTTACCTCGTCTATAAAATGAGGATATTTAATCAGCTTCCTGTAGTTTTTAGAAGATGCCATGAGGGAATGCCTGTAAGTCACCTGTCACCATGGCTGGCATATAGGAAATGTTCCATATCTACTAACTTACCTTAGTTTGGTTAAGTCTCAACTTCTTTTCTTATGAAGTGGTGCTGATTGTTTATGTTTCAAAGGGCATCGTGTAAGCTAATGGAGCCGATTGATGCATGTGGAGCTCTCGGCACAGGCTTGGCACACGGTGATTGCTCTGTAGGACTACATCATGTTGTCATTCCCAGGATTGCTGATGCTGACCTCCAGTGCCCCTGGACAAGCAGATATTTATACTTAGATCAGAGGATATCCAGCCTCAGTTGGTTGAGCCATAGCTTGTGAGAAGAAAGCTTTTCAAACACAATAATGGTCTCCTGAACGTGAACTAGTCAAAAGATACATGTTCTAGTCTTGGCTCCAACTCGTTTTCTGTTTGAAACAGAAAGTGCCCAGTCTTTGGGCCTTGGTGTCCCGCTGTTAACAGACTCTATCAAGAATGACAGGGGTGCCTGGGTGGCTCAGTGGGTTAAGCGTCTGCCTTCAGCTCAGGTCACAATCTCAGGGTCCTGGGATTGAGCCCCACATCGTGCTGCCTGCAGGGAATATGCTTCTCCCTCTTCCTCTGCCCCCAACTCGTGCTCACTCAGGTTATCTCTCTCTCACACTCACTCTCTCTCAAAATAAATAAATAAAATCTTAAAAAAAAAAAAAAAGAATGATAGCTAGGGTCTGCATGCCTTTACTGTCCATGGCAGACATTACTAATTGATCTCAGAACTCCTACCCATGGAGACCAACCTCCCCCTCAGAATCCTTCTCAACACAGTGCTACAGGCAACAACCAACAATCAGCTGCAGTGGGTTAATGAGTTGAAACCTACTTGATGTTCTAAGTGGAAATCCCGATTCCATTAATAAACTTTTCTCCTACACCACCGCAAACATGAGCAGACATGCGAGGATTTCTTTTTTAAGTGTCCAATCCGTTATAGCCACTGAATGTTTTCACTAGGCCAGGTACGGCAGGACACCCTCCGTGGAGTAAGAAGGACTCTCAAGTCACCCTTAAACCTCCTCCAGGAGAGGGCTTCAGCTTGGCATGAGGAGGCAAATACAAATCTGGGAATTAGTCAGAAGGGAAAGTGACAGATACTGCTGGTGCAGTCGGCCTCTCCAAGCTCTGCCTGTGGTTCAGGGAGGAGAGCAGGCTGCAGGGGGAGGGGGCACCACAGTTGGCCCAGTGGGGAAAGGCAAGTATTGCCCCTAAGGTTGATTTTTCTGGGGATGGACCCTTCTGCCCCACAGACAGCACCAGCTCACTCTTCCAGCTGGGGGCTGATAGGCATTCTCCAGCCTCTCCACTTCCTGCCTGCTCTGGACATTGCTGCCCTGGGCTGGTTCTAAAGGGCTATACAGGGACACCTGGGAGGCTCAGTCATTGGGCATCTGCCTTCAGCTCAGGTCATGATCCCAGCATCCTGGGATCGAGACCCGCATCGGGCTCCTGCTCAGCGGGAAGTCTGCTTCTCCCTCTCCCACTCCCCCTGCTTGTGTTCCCTCTCTTGCTGTCTCTTTCTATTGAATAAATAAATAAAATCATTTAAAAAGGACTATACATGTAATGGTATACCATAGAACAAAGATATACCCCACCAACCCACACCAAAAAAAGGTAGACATAAAAGCCGATAAAATCCAGATCACCTGGGTGGTTCAGTCAGTTGGGCGTCCGACTCTTGATGTCAGCTCAAATCATGATCTCAGAGTCGTCAGATTGAGCCCAGTTTCAAGCTCCACACTGGGCATGGAGTCTGCTTAAGCTTCTCTCTCTCCCTCTCCTTCTGCCCCTGCTCATGCTCACTCACTGTCTCTTCTCTCTCTCTCAAATATATTTTAAAATATATATACTGATATTTAATAATTTAATAAAATATATAATATAGTATATATTATTTTATATAATTAATACTAAATAATTGATAATATAACTAATTGAGTTATTTAGTAATGAAACTATTTTATAATTAATTAAATAGTAAATAGTATATATGTATTTTTAAACCTGGTAAAATCTGAGACATGGCGCCAATGTCGGCTTCCTGGTTTCGCTATCATACTGTGGTTATGGGGATGCCATTATTGAGTGAAGTTTTATTACAGATACAGGGAACCTCTGTATTGGTTTTGAAATTTTGTGTGTATCATTATTTCATAATAGGAGGGGTTTTTTTAGGGGCACCTGGGTGGTTCAGTAGGTTAAGCCTCTGCCTTCAGCCTAGGTATGATCTCAGGGTCCCGGAATCAAGCCCCACATCGGGCTCTCTGCACAGCAGGGAGCCTGCTTCCCCCTCTCTTTCTGCTTGCCTCTCTGCCTACTTGTGATCTCTGTCTGTTGAATAAAGAAAAACCCCGAGATCAAGAGTCACTGCCTCTACTGGCTGAGTCAGGCGTGCTCCCTAGAAGGCTTTTTTATTTTTTTTTTTTCCCAATGAAGTCCTTGCAAATGCTTTGAACAATTTCAAGATGCTACTCATGGGCTGTAGCCCCAGACTTGCACTCCTCTGCCTGGAGCTTGGCGTCCAGGGTCCTGTGGAAGGAAAGCAGTCACAGCCCCTGCATTCACAGCACAGAAGGCTAAATGTGTCACCCATCTTGCAGGGCCACCTGTTTACCTGACCTCACAAGGTAACTTGCTCCAAACTCTAGACATGAACACTGAGGCTTCCGTCAGAGCAAGCCCAGGTACCTGGGAAAGCTTGTAACTTGGCATCTGTTTTCTTTTTTTTTTTTTTTTCCCAAATTCCTAGTCTTTCTATCTTAAAAGCAGCTGGGTCTTCAATTCTGTACATGACAAGGATTCTTTTTTTAAAAAGCCCCGTTTTCCTTCCATTACCTTTGCAGGGCCTTGAGGAGCTCAAGGCCTGGGAAAATTTGATTAATTCAAAGACTTGTTAATTACTCTTGTATTGAGGGATGCCTCTAAACCTGCTCTCGTCTACCGAAAATGGCTTACATTTGAGCGGTGCTGCCTGCCTGGGCAGCTGGCGGAGTGTCTGTACTTTGGAAAATACATGATTTCAGAGAGCTTGCCAGGAGCGTTCTCGCATCATGAGGCTGTTGCTGAACATAAGCCACAGTTTCTGATGGGTCAGTGGACAGGACCAGCTTAACTCCCGAGGCGGTATTTTTGTTCCCAGCTAAACGTGGGAAGAGCCTGATCACAATCAGGTCTTGGGTGTCACGTGGGGAGATCATTTATAATACAATCCAGACTCTGGCCTCTCTCCTTCTAGAGGAGATGGGACATGTGAGGCTTTTGTGTTTGTCTGTGTGTTTCCATCTTTAAAGATCGCTTTATTGCTAAGGAGAAATGATACAGGCTAACTCCAAGTTAACCCTCAATTCTACCACCCGGATGCGATCACCCTTAATATTTTGATGGGCATTCCCCTAGTCACACAGAGATACTACGTACACATGTAGACAGAGCGTGTGCTCATGGATGTAACCTGTGCCTCAGTGCCATTCTGAAACCTACTTCTCCCATCTGCGTTGTTAGAGACATGGCAGCGCTTGGGTCCATCATCACTGAATTCACACCTTCATTCCTCACTGTGTCGAGCTTCTGTCTGGCTCAGATGTAGCACATTCTCATGCTAGGCACTATTCACAGCATGCAGGTGCTCTCATTCAATCCTCCTTACATCCCGGCAAAGCGGGATGTTACAGTCTCCCTTTCGTTGCAGAGAATACTGAGACATGGAGAAGGTAAGAGGCTTGCCTGAGGTCACACACCAAGGGTGGGCACTTGAGTAAGACAGTGGATGCTAGAGCATATGCTCTTTCTTTCGGGGCTACGCTGCTGCTCCCCCCTGAATCCAGGCATCAACGAACTCATCTGGCCCTGGGATGGCAAAGGTCTGACACACAGAACACCATTCCTCATGCTTGTTTCCATGGCAGACATTACTAATGGATCACAGCTCCTTTCTTCCTGAGGATCCCAGATAGGCCTAGGCTCTTTCTTGATCCATCATCACAGGCAGCGACTGCCGAGCCTTTGGGATAGGTTTATGGGATGATACCTGTATGCTTTCCCTGATCCATTTAATGCTGCTCCCACCTTTGTGAGGAGGGAATCAGGCCCAGAGAGAGCTGACTTGTCTCGGTGAGGAGCAAAGCCCAAGCTGGTGTTTGGCTCCCTCCACGACCAGTCCCGCTGTCTTTCTACCCTACACCGCTGTTTCCCCAAGCGTGACAGAACAAGCAGTGGCTACCTTTGGGGACACGTCCTCATCAGAGTTTTATTGTAGCTTAGCTGTGCATTTGGACGACTCAGAGTTAACCAGAGAGGGTGGTCCACAAAGGATCACTTTATCACAACGCACTTTAGAGAAGATGTTGCCAAATGGAGTGTGTTAGTGATATCAGTACTTTTAATGTGTGGCCACAGCTCAGGGGGCAGCAAACCTGGGTTGATGTCAGTTGCCTAGAGTTTACAGAGAGTGTCCATGACCGGGGGGCCCGGAAGCGTGCCAGGAAGCGCTCCTTCAAGGAGTCCGCTCGCGCTTTCAGCAAACGTGCGTTGAGTGCCTCCTGTTTATTCAGGGGGCCTAGGCTCATACACAGGAAACGATCACAAGTAAAACGAGGTGGTACTTGTGGGGTTTTGTATGGAAAGGACCCTTTTCTTTCCATCCTCAGTTTCATTTTCACTGAGAATTAAAGACACGGGAGAAAGAATGGAGATCACAGGTGCTCCCAACAGAGCTGACAGGGAAATGAGACCTGGGTGTTGGCCAGTTCTCCCTCTCAGGTGCCCCAGGGGCAGGCAGGGCGGAAGGACCACAGGCCTCAGTATTCCACCTGCAGAAACCCGGTCTTGCCCAGTGCTCACCTCTGGCAGAGAACAGACCAGAATGCATATGTCCTGGGGGCAGGGGTGGGGGGCCCTGGGCAGGTCGCAGGCCCTTTTCCTTCTCTCAAACTTTACCAGCCAGGCAGGAGTGAGGGAAGGGGCGGGGGGGGGGGGGGGGCTGGAGTGTGGTGACCGGGGGCTCCCTCCACGGACACTTGGCCAGGACTCTACGGAGACTCAGGGGCTGTCCTCGAACCAGTCTGCGCTGAACTGGTGCAGGTGCTGGGAACTCAGAAGGCGGACGGAAGTGGGCTCCAGCCACTGGCAAGAGTTGGCGTAGGACCCCAGATGTGGGCTTGTGAGTGGAATACGGGGAGGACAGCGGAGAGCTTATGTTCGGCATAATTAGGTCTAAAACACAGTATCTTGAACCTTGCGAATTGAGCAGGTTTCCAAATCAAATCTACAAACCCAGACTTTTAAAATCAAGTTCATGTTGGTGGCTAAAGTCTATGGTTGCAGCTCACACTTCTTGGCATGTGGGCAAACATGTTCTCGTGCAAGAAGAGGGAGGGAAAGCTGTGGCCGGGGAGAAGGAAACGGGCTCCAGAGCCTGGGAGATGCTCTTTCAATTCCTCGCTCTGCTGTGTGACCTCATAGAGGTTACTTAACCTCTCTGAACTTCTGCTTCTGTCTGCCCTTTATAAAAGGGGAACGACATCGATTTCCCAGGTTGAGAAAATGAACTGAATCTGGGCTTGCAAAAGGCTATTTCTGTGCTTCCTCTTGAAGTCCCTTTCATCTCCCCCTAACCCAGCACCTCCTCACCTCTCCACCCAGAGGATTTTGATAGCAACAGATGCAACCCCAACTCCCGGGTGAGAAAAAATTTTGAAAGCTTTTCTGTAAAAAATATAAATACAGACAAATCAAATTGTACTAATATAGGTGATTATAAAAAAAAATTTTTTTAAGGAAGGAGAAAAGAACGCTCCTGGGAAGTTATGCTTTCCGGAAGGAACTACCACTCATTAAGAGGGACTTTTCAGCAGATTCCCCAAAGTCGTAGGAGAGGAAATGAGAAGCCAACTCCAGATTTGCATAATTGCTGAGGTTTGCCGCCCATTTGCCCCTTGCAGGGGCTCGGCGTGAAGGGCAGCCCCTTCCTGGCCTGGACACCCCTTGTGCCCCTGCTCCGCAGGATCCGCCTTGGAATGAGGCTTTAATGACCACTCGAGTGGCATTTAGCTTCCAATTAAGAGCAAGGAGGAAAGCACTGGCTGAGTGGGGTGAATGTTCTGTGGCGTTCGCCCACTTAGGAGAAACCTAGAGAATTAGCGGGCACACAAAGCCACTTCATGGCTGGAGCAAAGGCCTCAAAGGCTTCCAGACACCCCACTGGCTGGAGAGGAAGTTGGCTGCACAGTGACCTATCTTTAGAATTGTACCAAGGACTCCCCCCTGAACTTGGGAGGCCATGTCCGCTGTGGGGGAGAGAGAGCCTGCACAGACACTTCTGGAGGAACCTTTGTCTCTGCCAGGCTCGGAGCCCCCTGCTTTCTGCTGGTCCCTGATGCTGCTGTTGGAACACTGGTGCCCCACCCCCACCCCACCCCCAAATCCGTATATGGAAGCTGCACTGTCCACTATGACAGTGTTTGGAGGTGGGGCCTTTGGGAGGTAATTGGGTTTAGATGAGGCCATGGGAACCCCCATGATGGGATCGGTGCCCTTCTAAGGGGATGAAGGGACCTGAGCACATGCCCCCCACCCCCACCCCTCTCCTCTCTCTCCGCCACGTGAGCAAACCAGGAAGAGGGCTCTCACCAGAACCCAACCGTGTGCTCACGCTCTGATCTCAGACTTGCCGCCTCCGAGACTGGGAGGACTAAATGTCTGTTGTTTACAATGACCAGTATCGGGCGATTTGTTATTTATGGCAGCGGTCTGAACTGACTAAGGCACAGATACTCAACCTCATCACAAACCTTCATAAAGGCACAAGGTGGAAAGGAAAAGGTGACGGAATTCGGCTGGCCTCGGGTCGGAGGCAGGATTAGAACCTGGGCCTTTCTGATCGAGAGCCCATGGTCCTCTGCATCTGAGCAGACACCCATCAGAGGCTCTTTCTCGGTCTTCGGCCAGCCTTGGCCTCCCTCGGCCTGCCTCTTCCCCACAATGAGCCAAGCAGGAGAGCTGCAGGAACCGCAGAAACCAGCCCTGTTCCCCTGCTGACCCGCCTTCAGCAGTGCCCTCAGCCTGATCCGGGGGGATCCTGGCCGGTGTGATTATCGATACAGCATATTTGGGGGTGAGGTTCTGGAAATAACCCTCCTGGTAACAGACCAGCATCTGTCCCCAGTAGTGCTTTCCTCATCCATTCATTTCTTGGTAAGATACACTGTGGTAAAGTCAGCCGTGCTCTGGCAGTGGGAGCCGAACCCCTGTCCTCAGGGGTGCGGTGACACAAGGCAGTGGGGACGCCACCAGGGTCTGAAATGAAACCACATCAGCCCCACTGGGCCTCTTCTACCTGCCCCAGTCCACACATTGCGAATAGAATGAGGGGCAAATCATGGGTTTTGAATGTCTTCTTACTAAGCAGTTTGCTGAACGAAGAACAATTAATCTCTTTATCAGAACTGGCTTGGCCACATTTCAATACTGAAAAGAGAAAAAAAAAATACCGAACAGATGTTGTACTTTGTCAAATGCTTTTTCAGCATCTATTGAGAGTATCATATGGTTCTTATTCTTTCTTTTATTGATGTGTTGTATCACATTGACTGATTTGCGGATGTTGAACCAACCTTGCAGCCCTGGAATAAATCCCACTTGGTCGTGGTGAATAATCTTTTTAATGTACTGTTGAATCCTATTGGCTAGTATTTTGTTGAGTATTTTCGCATCTGTGTTCATCAAGGATATCGATCTATAGCTCTCTTTTTTGGTGGGATCCTTGTCTGGTTTTGGGATCAAGGTGATGCTGGCCTCATAAAATGAGTTTGGAAGTTTTCCTTCCATTTCTATTTTTTGGAACAGTTTCAGGAGAATAGGAATTAGTTCTTCTTTAAATGTTTGGTAGAATTCCCCCGGGAAGCCGTCTGGCCCTGGGCTTTTGTTTGTTTGGAGATTTTTAATGACTATTTCAATCTCCTTACTGGTTATGGGTCTGTTGAGGCTTTCTATTTCTTCCTCGTTCAGTTGTGGTAGTTTATATGTTTCTAGGAATGCATCCATTTCTTCCAGATTGTCAAATTTATTGCCGTAGAGTTGCTCATAGTATGTTCTTATAATAGTTTGTATTTCTTTGGTGTTAGTTGTGATCTCTCCTCTTTCATTCATGATTTTATTTATTTGGGTCCTTTCTCTTTTCTTTTTGATAAGTCGGGCCGGGGGTTTATCAATTTTATTAATTCTTTCAAAGAACCAGCTCCTAGTTTCGTTGATTTGTTCTATTGTTTTTTTGGTTTCTATTTCATTGATTTCTGCTCTGATTTTTATGATTTCTCTTCTCCTGCTGGGCTTAGGGTTTCTTTCTTGTTCTTTCTCCAGCTCCTTTAGGTGTAGGGTTAGGTTGTGTACCTGAGACCTTTCTTGTTTCTTGAGAAAGGCTTGTACCGCTATATATTTTCCTCTCAGGACTGCCTTTGTTGTGTCCCACAGATTTTGAACCGTTGTATTTTCATTATCATTTGTTTCCATGATTTTTTTCATCCCTTCCTGATCAAAACTCTTCAAAGTGTAGGGATAGAGGGCACATACCTCAATATCATCAAAGCCATCTATGAAAAACCCACCGCAAATATCATTCTCAATGGAGAAAAACTGAAAGCTTTTCCGCTAAGGTCAGGAACACGGCAGGGATGTCCATTATCACCACTGCTATTCAACATCGTACTAGAGGTCCTAGCCTCAGCAATCAGACAACAAAAGGAAATTAAAGGCATCCAAATCGGCAAAGAAGAAGTCAAATTATCACTCTTCGCAGATGATATGATACTATATGTGGAAAACCCAAAAGACTCCACTCCAAAACTGCTAGAACTTATACAGGAATTCAGTAAAGTGTCAGGATATAAAATCAATGCACAGAAATCAGTTGCATTTCTCTACACCAACAGCAAGACAGAAGAAAGAGATATTAAGGAGTCAATCCCATTTACAATTGCATCCAAAACCATAAGATACCTAGGAATAAACCTAACCAAAGAGACACAGAATCTATACTCAGAAAACTATAAAGTACTCATGAAAGAAATTGAGGAAGACACAAAGAAATGGAAAAATGTTCCATGCTCCTGGATTGGAAGAATAAATATTGTGAAAATGTCTATGCTACCTAAAGCAATCTACACATTTAATGCAATTCCTATCAAAGTACCATCCATCTTTTTCAAAGAAATGGAACAAATAATGCTAAAATTTATATGGAACCAGAAAAGACCTCGAATAGCCAAAGGGATATTGAAAAAGAAAGCCAACGTTGGTGGCATCACAATTCCGGACTTCAAGCTCTATTACAAAGCTGTCATCATCAAGACAGCATGGTACTGGCACAAAAACAGACACATAGATCAATGGAACAGAATAGAGAACCCAGAAATAGACCCTCAAATCTATGGTCAACTAATCTTCGACAAAGCAGGAAAGAATGTCCAATGGAAAAAAGACAGCCTTTTCAATAAATGGTGCTGGGAAAATTGGACAGCCACATGCAGATAAATGAAATTGGACCATTTCCTTACACCACACACAAAAATAGACTCAAAATGGATGAAGGACCTCAATGTACGAAAGGAATCCATCAAAATCCTTGAGGAGAACACGGGCAGCAACCTCTTCGACCTCTGCCGCAGCAACATCTTCCTAGGAACAACGCAAAAGGCAAGGGAAGCAAGGGAAAAAATGAACTACTGGGATTTCATCAAGATCAAAAGCTTTTGCACAGCAAAGGAAACAGTTAACAAAATCAAAAGACAACTGACAGAATGGGAGAAGATATTTGCAAACGACATATCAGATAAAGGACTAGTGTCCAGAATCTATAAAGAACTTAGCAAACTCAACACCCAAAGAACAAATAATCCAATCAAGAAATGGGCAGAGGACATGAACAGACATTTCTGCAAAGAAGACATCCAGATGGCCAACAGACACATGAAAAAGTGCTCCATATCACTCGGCATCAGGGAAATACAAATCAAAACCACAATGAGATATCACCTCACACCAGTCAGAATGGCTAAAATCAACAAGTCAGGAAATGCCAGATGCTGGCGAGGATGCGGAGAAAGGGGAACCCTCCTACACTGTTGGTGGGAATGCAAGCTGGTGCAGCCACTCTGGAAAACAGCATGGAGGTTCCTCAAAATGTTGAAAATAGAACTGCCCTTTGACCCAGCAATTGCACTATTGGGTATTTACCCTAAAGATACAAATGTAGTGATCCAAAGGGGCACATGCACCCGAATGTTTATAGCAGCAATGTCCACAATAGCCAAACTATGGAAAGAACCTAGACGTCCATCAACAGATGAATGGATCAAGAAGATGTGGTATATATACACAATGGAATACTATGCAGCCATCAAAAGAAATGAAATCTTGCCATTTGCAACAACATGGATGGAACTAGAGCGTATCATGCTTAGCGAAATAAGTCAAGCAGAGAAAGACAACTATCATATGATCTCCCTGATATGAGGAAGTGGTGATGCAACATGGAGGCTTAAGTGGGTAGAAGAAGAATAAATGAAACAAGACGGGATTGGGAGGGAGACAAACCATAAGTGACTCTTAATCTCACAAAACAAACTGAGGGTTGCCGGAGGGAGGGGGTTTGGGAGAAGGGGGTGGGATTATGGACATTGGGGAGGGTATGTGATTTGGTGAGTGCTGTGAAGTGTGTAAACCTGGTGATTCACAGACCTGTACCCCTGGGGATAAAAATATATGTTTATAAAAAATAAAAAATTAAAAAAAAAAGATAGAGGGGAGCAGAAGGTATAAACCTGGTGATTCACAGACCTGTACCCCTGGGGATTAAAATATATGTTTATAAAATATTAAAAATTAAATTTAAAAAATAAGAAAAAAAAATACCGAACAGAACAAAACCTTTTGTATTTCTGCCAGCAGAGGGGTGAAGGACAGCTTGTCATTTTGCAGACATTTTGGTTAAATGTCCTTTTACCTTTAATCTGTGAGGTTTGGGATATTCTGTTGCAAGAGGGAGAAATTGACCTGGCTTATCTGTCAAAGGGCTGTGAAACTCACTTTAGAATCTCCCTCCAGAGGCTCAGGAGTTTCCAGAGCAAGGATTTCAAGGCCAGCGAGGCTCCTCTCAGGGACTTCATGCCTTAAACATCACCAAACCTTCTTCTTCTGCCCCCAAGTGTCCAGAGGACATTAATAGTTACAATACGTGGGTTTTGGGTTTTTTCCGGTGTTCACAGACTGTACTCCGAAGTTATATGGGACACGGAATTATGCATTACCACAGCCCACAGTTCAGCCGGCACCTGTCTGCTCCTGCTTTCTCTGCAGTGTCCCACTTCTGAGGCCAGAAGAAAGCTGGAGCTGGCTACTGAGGCCACAGAAAGGCGTGGAATTTATGGGAAAGCTCAAAGGAATTATGATCTGAACCCTGGGCCTAAGCCGCTGCTCTGCCACATACCTGCTCTGTGACCTTGGGCAAATTAGCCAACTTCTCTGAGCTTGTTTCCCCATCAGCAAAATAGTGGCAATAGCAACCTCCTCCCGGAGTTTTATGGGGGGAAAAAAAGAGATAAAGTGTATGGGAAGTACATAGTGAAGTGTTACACAAGTAGCAGATGCTGTTAGACGTTTCATTACATGGAGGACAGTGTAGGAAGCAAACCATGGCTTTTTAGGGAACTGATTTGACTAAGATGACACTTTGTTGTTGTTGTTTAATTTTATTTTTTATTTTTAGCTTTTTTTTTTTTTAAGGATTTTATTTATATGAGAGAGCGTGAGAGAGACTACAAGTAGGGAGAAGGAAAAGCAGGCTCCCCCCCAGCAGAGAGCCCAGTGCTGGGGCTCAATCCCAGGACTCTGGGATTATGACCTGAGCCAGAGGCAGACACAACAACTGAGCCACCCAGGCACCCCATTTTTGAGAGAGAGAGAGAGAGAGTGCGAGGAAGGAGGGGCAGAGGGAGAGGAAGAGAATCTCAAGCAGGCTCCACCACTTAGTACACCCCTGAGACCATGACCTGAGCCGAAATCAGGTCTGCTGCTTAACTGACTGTGCCACCCAGGTGCCCCCTAACATGACACTTTACAATTGTCCCATATCACTCAGATGCCCTATGAAGGAATCAGAATTTGTCCTATGGGCTCAGGGGTCCTTTCTGATGTCATCTCTTGGGAGCACCCTATACATCTTACATTTGGATGAGGAACTCACATTTTAGCGCTGACCAGTCTAACTGTCCGTATAAGTCTTGTCACCATGACTGACCTTCTGTTTAAAGAGCAAGGGAGGAAGGGTGGTTGGACAACAGTATCCCTTTGCATTGCTGGAATATTTGGTAGCTGAATTGCTGTCCCAAGTCTCCCCTCCCTGACTGTCTCCACTACCCCCTTGACTTTAGACCCAACCATGTCACTGGCTCTGGCCAGTGGCATGTTAGCCACTGTTACATAGGCAGAAGCTGAAAATGAACTTCAGATCTTTGTTATGGAGGACAACGCTCAAGACACTGGCGCCTGCTTTCTTGGGGTAGGCTGGGAAACTGTGGGAGGAGTTTGAACTTCCGGAGAGACTGGGCATTGAGATCAGTTCTGCCTCTCTGACCATGACCTTGCATTGTTATTTTTCTGGGAAGCAGCCCTTCTCAAACAGGGTCATCTGAATCTAGAAATAAAGGAAAGAGAAAGTAATAGTGAAAGCATGAAAGCAAGTTGGGGGGGGGGGGCTGTACAGGGGCAAGGTCCACAAAGACTTGAATTTGACCAGTTCCCCTGGACCAGGAATTAGTCCTGGGGCTAAGGTAGGATTCCCTGAACAGCTGAAGGGAACTTTAGGAAGGGAGGCAGAATCCTCTTGGAGATTAACTTTGGCTTTGGTCTGGTTGAGTCTTGTTAGACTTTAAATAGAAGCTGGGGGGGAGGGGGCATATGTAGGGCAGCCCTGGTGGCAGCGAGAGTCTGCATCCCAGCATCGCCCTGACATTCCTTATTTTGGTAATTGATGTGGTCAAGTTGAAGCTTGTCACTGCAGGAGCATCGCTTTGTGGCTTTGGTAGTGCCGTGGCCGTGTGCAGAGTGAGAAAAATCAATTTCCACTGTCCACGGAGTGTTGTTTGATTTATTACCGCTGGAAGAAGAAATTCTTTATCTCCCACCCCCTCTTGGAGAGGACTGTTTTACAGTCTGCTGCTAGAGACACTCCATAAAGGAAGTCCCATTTGCCCGAACTTTGGTATTTTGATAACCTTCCTTGGCTATTCGGAGGACACTGAACACTCCCAATTTTTATGACCATCATTTGTTTTTGATTAAGCAATTATAGGCATTAAAAGACAATCTGCAGGAGTGTGGCCAGCATACCTGCAGGATTGTTTCAGGCAGTGGGAAATTTCTACATCAGAGGGCTTGAATTTTTCATGACCACCGTGCAGAGGAAGGAGGAGGGGCTTACTAGGAAAGAAAGCAGACAAAGGGATTTGGGAGTCAGGATGGGATTGGAATCCTGGCTTCCCCTGGAGAGCAAGTCAGTGAACCTCAGTATGTGAGCCTCGGTCTTCTCATCTGGACTGTGGGTTTGTGTAGCAGACAATGCCCCCTTTCAGTCTTTTCTCTGCACCACCCCTGCCTCCTTCGGTGTCCTTTTGCATCCACGCCTTGTACCTGAGACAGGTACCATTGGCCTCTGGAGGCACTTTGCCCACACACACTCAAAGCTGGGAGTGCCTGGGAATTGATGTCCATCTGGGCAGCCGCCAGCAAGTGACTGACCAGTGTGGGAGTATGGAAGCCCCGCTTACATGACAGAGCCCCCCGTGGTTTCAGACTGAGGCTCCCCCAGGAGCACCTTTGCCCAAAATAGTTGAAGTTGCAGGATTCTTGTTCCATGGATTTGAAAAACGAGTCTCATGGACAAAAGGGTGAGGTAGAAGTTTATGAAATGAAGGTAGGAACAGAAAAGGAAGAAAAGGAGCCCTCCAGAGTGAGAGGAGTCCAGGGTGGGTTGCCACTGAGGGCTTTTATGGTTGGTCTTTTATAGGAAACTGACCAGGGGAGGTGGTAAATTTCTTGTCAATATCATGGTAGATTTGTGAATATCATGTCTCTATTAGAACACAGGTTGTAACTATAATGCAACAAACAAGGTGTTCTTATAAATATCATGTATATTTCTTTATGGGGGGGGTGGGGAGGGATTTCTGTGAGTCTGGTTACATAGCCTCCTGCGCGACCTCTCTCTCCCTACCTCGTCTCCCCTGTCACTTCCTCGAAATCAGCCCTCACCTTCCTCTCCTCCCCGGATCCTCTTCCCCTCGCCTCCTGGAAGACCTCGTTCATATCTCGTTTGTGTCCTAATCCTGATCACCCAGGCCGTTTCTAAAGAATCCTACCTTAAACACGGAAGAAATTAAATTAAATTAAAAAGAAAAGAAAAAAATCAATTAAAAAAAAAAAGAAAGAATCCTACCTATTAGCAGACTGATCATTCATGCTGATTTTTTTTTACAAACTATTTTTATGAACTTCTATTCAGTGTTTTGGTGTGCCAGGCATGGAGTTAAGTGTTCGAAAGACATTATCTCTTGTAACGTTGTGATGAAAGAAGGTCTCTGGAAGCACTTTCCGCAGTGACCAACGCACAGCGGGAATTCAGCTCACACTGCCAGGGTCTGAACGTGGTGGTTGGAACGGTGTGTGGGGGGTGGAATCCAAACATGCCCTCACCCCTCTCCCTGGTTGCTCCCACCCCTTCCCAGTTCCCCTCCACACAGCAGCCAGAATGGCCTTTTAAAACAGACCGATCAAATGTGTAAGACCGTTTAGCGGCTACTTCATTGCATACAGGATGAAATCCAAATTTCCCATCATGACCTGTAATGGGGGTTGGCAAACTTATGCTACAAAAGGCTACACTGTAAATATTTTAGCCTTTGTGGACCATATGGTCTCAGTTTCAACTACGTGACACTTCCGTGTGTCACCAAAACAGCCACAGACAATATGTCAACCAGTGGACATGGCTGCTTTCCATAAAACTTTGTTCGAAAAACAGATTTGGCCCCTAGGCTATGGTTGCTGGCCCCTGGTCTACAAGACAGCTAAATGGTATGGAGTCTGCCTTCCTCGCCAGCCGTGGGCCTCACCTTGATCCACTGTCCTCCTCTTCATTTTGCTCCTGCCACACTGGCCTCCTGGAGAATCCCAGCACACTCCTGACTCTGTGCAACTGGCCCCCTTTCTGGGTCTGGGACCCTCTTCTGGAAGCCTCCTGCAGACCTGGCTCCTGCCTATCATTCAAGCCTGCTCGAGTGTCCCCTCCTCGGAGCGGTGTTCACATGCCTGCAGCTCTCAGTAGGCCTCCCCGCTCCATTCCCAGGGTTCTGCACAATCTCAGTGCTTCATTTAGTCCCCGTCACCTGATTGGTGTCTGTCTGTCGGGGAGGCAAGGCTCTACATTATCGGATTGCTTCCTGCAGCATCTTCAGGCCAGAGCACAAAGTCTGGCATTCCATTCCGTAGGTGCTCAGAAAAGATTGGTTGGAGCAATAGTCTCCAGGACACCCTGACTCCCCCTGGAAGAAGTTTGCCAAGGCTGAAGGGCGCTGGAATTGCAGCTGGTTATGTTGGTTGCAAGGCAAACCTACAAAACTCCCAACCAACTTCCTCTCTTCCTCTTTCTCTGTCAATTATCCCGCTAAATGGAACATCTCATCGGAGGATTTGTCTGAGCAAATCCTCACTTTTCTTTTCTCGGTCCTGAGCCCAGGACTGCAGACCTCCATTTTCAAGGCTAAAAACACCAAGAGGAATGTGTTCTCTGAACATGACTTTGAGATTACCCAGTTAATTAAAGAGGGATTTAGGAGTTACTTAACATCTGGGTAGCAGGGTTTTTTTTTTCCCCTACTCAGCTTTGGAAAGGAAGCAGAAATTGTGATACACCTGATACATGCACCTAATTGCCCCATCAGACATCTCCCTTTTGTGATTTCATCGTACCATAAGATGAGACTCTTCTTTTCTGGGCTCCTTGGTGCCAAGACATCTGATGTGTTGAGTGGCAAAGCCCAGGACATGTGCCTGGAGAAGCCAGCTGTCTCATCATGATGATTGTGACCCCCAAAGTGACAGTGGCTCTTTTTTATTACTTAATACTGAAGAGCCGTGGTTCCCAGCCAGCAAGCATTGTTAGGAGGCCAAGGGGGCTTCAAGAGGTGGTCCAAGGTGGTGCTGCCATTAGGTGATGGAGGGTCTTGAATGCCATGCTGGCGAATGGGAGCTTTATCCTGGCCAGGGAGCATGGGAGAGTTGTACGTTGGGGAGGAGCCTGGCCGATGCTCCATGGGGGTCTTGGGGAGGATGGCATGAGGGAGGAGGACTGGTAGCCAGGAGCCCAGGTAGGAGATGGCTCTAGAGCTCCAGGTGGGAAGTGAAGGGACCCTGCTGGCATGGTGGGCATCAGGAAGGGAGATGAGGAAATACATTCAGACAGGGGTTCACACCCCAGGGACAGGTCACCAAGGCCACCATGGGCCAGATGGAGGCAGGCCCCCACCTCAGCTCTGAGAACTTGGATTTTATGCAGCACAGATAGCAATGAGAGACCTACCTCTCCAGGTTACTGAGAAGATTACATAGTGAGTGCCTTGAAATTTATTTGTAACAGGTCTTCTGTGAACTTCTAAGTGGTCATCAGATGCCATTTCTACAATGATTATTTTATTTTATTTTATTTTAGAGAGAGAGAGAGCGTTCACACATGCGAGGGGGAGGACAGAGGAGAGAGAGAGAGAGAAAGAATCCCGACCAAGCAGGCTCTACACCCAGGTCAGAGCCCAACACGGGGCTCAATCTTCCGACCCTGACAGCATGACTTGAACCAAAATCAAGAGTCAGGCGCTTAACGGACTGAGCCACCCAGGCACCCCAATATCTTCTTATTTTATTTTATTTATTTATACTTTCATTTCATCTGTATTTATGTAACACTAATGAACAGAAGGCAAGGAAGGCCTTTAAACACACACCTACACACATATTACTACACCAACAGAAATCTACCAGATTACTGAGTATCACGTCCATTCTCTGCAATGCTTCATTCACCAGAACTCCGCCGGACCGGTCAGCGGGTGAGTTTTCAGTGGACTCCTCCTTGCCTTCATGCCATGCCTTGGTCCTAAGAGGCCTCTCCATGGCTACTATTATCATTAGTTACTGTTGCCAATACAGCAGTCACCCCAGTAAAACCAACAGTGTTCAAGAAATACCATTAAAGGAGCCCCTGGGTGGCTCAGTGGGTTAAAGCCGCTGCCTTCGGCTCAGGTCATGATCCCACGGTCCTGGGATCGAGCCCCGCATCGGGCTCTCTGCTCAGCGGGGAGCCTGCTTCCTCCTCTTTCTCTATGCCTGCCTCTCCACCTACTTGTGATATCTCTCTCTGTCAAATAAATAAATAAAATCTTAAAAAAAAAAAAAAAAGAAAGAAATACCATTAAAAACAGGGATGGGGTGGTATCCTTGGTACTGAATTTGTGTATGTCCCAAACACACCCTATAGCACGAGGGTGAGGAAGCGGTGTCCATCTGTGGTGGCCCCAAGACCAGACTCTAGTCTGTCCTCAAGATTTGGGTTGTAGATGTGGACCTTTGACTGGTCCAAACGCACTACAGAGTCCTATTCACCCGTGGTTTTGACCGGCCAAGCTCCTCAAGGGGAAGCTGGTCCCCAGCTAGCTGGCCTCGGTCCTGTGCCAGATGCCTCACTGAACGGGCCCGGGTTGCGCAGTCACAGCAGCCTCCTCCCCCTTGGACTTAAATGCAGTGGCATTGCTCGTCAGGGGCCTGATTTCAATTGTAATGAGCACTGGGCGCCTCTTTAATTGTCTATAATTACTCGAGGCAGGACTCGGCCAGATGAACACGCGCCAATGGACAACAGCCTTTTCCCGTCGGAACAGTGTGAGCTGATCGAATGGTGGTTTTTTTAGCCCCAGTTATGACTCTGTGCCTGGTAGCTGGGGGTGGGGGATATTGATACTTGTTTAAGATTCAGGCACGTGTTTAATTCTGCTGCGGTGGAATATTGGTTTCTGCAACCAGCCGGCAGGTGGGCGTCCTCAGAAGGACTTGCAAGAAGGCAGGAATCTGCGTGTCTGAGGCCTTGGGGCTTTGACTGGGCCCAAGCACCCCTCTTCCAGGTGCCCCACAGCTGAATCCTGCCTCCTTCAGGTCTAGGGTCCCCTTCTCAATCAGGTCTCCCCCAACCATTCTGTTTGAAATTGCAAAGCGTGCGCACCTGCGCGCGCGCGCACACACACACACACACACACACTCTCGTGGTATCCCTCCCCTGTTCTTTCTTTCCCCAACCTCCTAACATGATATATGACTTACATACTATTAATTATATTCCTGTGTGATCCACTGCCCCTGATAGAATCGGGGAGCTAGGTAGAGCGGAGACTTTTGCTAGTCTTAATGGCTGCTGTGTCCCAAATGCCCAGAGCCCAAAATAGATGCTCAATAAATATTAGTTGAATGCAGGGATGGATAAATGAAAAGTTTAAGGGAGGGGATGGAGTGAGTGCAGGACAGCTGCTGGTAGGAAAGGAGTCATAACCTGCCTTGGATGGTCTCCGTGCTGGACCAACCCAGATGTGCTCCTGGCTCCAGGCTGCATGGGGCCATCAGAGCGGGGGATGGGAAGGATCCCTCTTTCCTGTCGGGTAAAACCCTGTACCTGCTCGATGGGGTCCTTAATCCTCACTGCCATCCTGTGTGCTAGATACGATTACCCTGATTTTATAGGTAAGAAAAACAAGACTCAGAAAAGTCATGGGCTGCCCAGGGCCATCGTGAGCAGCAGAACTGGGGTTAGAACCCGTATCTGTCTGGCTCTAAATTGATTGATTTTTTTTTTTTTCTTTAGGTTTGAGTCTGAGCTCCAGGCTTGTCCCCTCCCCAGTACAGCAGGGTCTCTCAACTTTGGCCCTGCTGACTCGATCGTTCTTTGCAGTGGGGCCGTCCTGTGCATGCTAGGATGTTTACCAGCATCTCTGGTGTCTGCCCACGGATGCTGGTAGCATCCTCCCCCTCCCCAGCCTGATGATCAAAAATGGCTCTAGACTTTGCCAGGCATCTCCCTGGAGCAAAAGTAACCACCCCCTGCTGCAAGTCACTGCTGTAGATAACGTGGAAGGAGCTCTCATCTGGCCCTGAGATCCTGCTGAGAGGGAAGAGTCACCACCAGGACGACCGGGGGCCCTGCAGCCAGGGTCTCTGGAGTTGTCTTGTTCTGGGACCAGTGTAGCACCAGTCTGGGATAGGGCTCTTGTCCTCCAGGCCCAGAGCTGTTGGGCGCTCTAACTGTGTTGATGTCGCTCACTGGAGAAGCCGCTACAGGGGAACCAGCTCTGCAGGGGAGTTACTAGGGAAACTGTGGAGGATAAGAAGGGGAAGCAGGAGCCAGGAGAGCCTTCAGACCACACTGTGGGGTTGACATCTGTGAAGGGGAGGAAGGGCAGTGGGGTTGGAAGAACCTCAGACCCCAGGCCAGCTCCAGGCTGCTGGGGAGTTCTGCACTCGGCAGGATCAGGGTGCACAAGGACCGCTGGCCAGAACAACCCAGAACAGCTGTACCAGGAATCTGCACAGAGGTGGTGGCTGGAGCCATGGGTCCATGATGCTCCCGTGGCAAGCGACTGGCACGCTAAGCTGAGCAAGCTGCCACCATCGCCAGCAGCCCCTGTCATCTAGCCAATGCTGTTCATGCGATATCTTAGCTCAGGCGCCTGCAGAAGCAGACCCTGAGACAAGGTATAAAAATTGGGGGAAGAGGTGATTCCCATGAAACTCCAGTAAGGGCAAAGGTTAGTGAGCCAGGGAGGAGAGGAAACCCATCCAGGCACACACGTGAGCAAGGTAGCCCCTGCAGGGACCTGGAGCCCAGGCCTGCTGGAGGGTTCTAGAAGTGGTGTAGGACACATGCCTCTGAGCCTCCCAAGACGAGGACTGAGAGACCTGGGGTCTTCCGAGCTCCAGGGCTGCCTGAGCAGAGACCCTCAGGCAAAGGGATGCGGATCCTGGCGGCTGGGAGCCAGCCCACAGGTGCACGGAAGGGTAAGACCATTTGGGCTCCCGCTTGTCCTAGGCACTGACTCAGCCTGCTCCAGAGGCCAGGAAGAGCCTCTGGCAGAGCTGCCAATATTTGCAAAAGGCAGCCCCCAAACCCTAGAGGGAGCCAGGGAAGAGGTAAGGGCGGGGCACGTGCCAGTGGGCGGTGTAGTTCAACTCCCAGGTCACGGATTGTACTTGCATCATCTCTTCAGTCCTCCCAACGATCCTGCTAAATACAGCCTCTTCCTACCCCCACTTTACTGATGCAGAAACTGAGGCCCAGAGCTTCATCCCTAGGTCACAGCCCTCACTTTTA
This sequence comes from Mustela lutreola, assembly GCF_030435805.1. NCBI lineage: Eukaryota > Metazoa > Chordata > Mammalia > Carnivora > Mustelidae > Mustela > Mustela lutreola. The sequence goes on from NC_081299.1 coordinate 10,260,893, forward strand.
CAGAACCCGGGAGTGATCCTAATCCTGGAGCTGCCAGTCTGAGCTGCAGGAAAATCTACATGGGAAAATCAGTCGGGGTTCAGAAGGAAGTCCCCGGACGAGGGGCACTAGTGGGCCCCCTTGCCACCTGCGGTCGCTGAGCTGCAACTACCAGGCCCGGCCAGCAGTCCTGGGAGGATCCAGCCCCCAGACATCATGTTGGCTGCAGGGAGGTACCCCGGCTCCTGCCCTCCCCCGTTGCTGGGTGCAGTGTAGTGTCTGTCCTTACACCGTTACCTGCTGTACCGGTCCTGTTTACTGGAGATTACACCCAGGCCACCTCGATGGAAGTTGAGGGTATTTCCCCCAACCCTCAAGCCACACGCTTACAGTCTTGTGGCCGATTCACTTGCAGACCAGTAACCCCCTTCATCCTCTGTGGGCTGTACCCATTTATCTCCAAGGACAGCGAACGAAGGGGCTCACAGTACCTTTTTCTGTGTGGGCTGACCCCAGGAACTGTAATATAAACCTCGTGCCTCGCATGTCCGGGTGCCTGGAACTGGGCAATTTACACCCCGCCAGCCGCCCCGGGAGGCGGGGACTGCACGCACCCCCTTCTGCAGATGCAGAAGCCGAGAAAGAGGGTGACGCAGGTGACCCTCAGGTGAGGACAGATGGTGGGGTCGGAAGCTCTTCTAACCCAGGCCAAATCCCCCCCAAGTTCTCTTCTTCACTCGTACCCTCTGTGGTTGCCAGTGGGGGCAGGGGCCTCCACCCGCCGAGACTGGGGATCATATCATTGTTTAGAAACCCCGGCCAGCCGATGAAGGCCGTCAGAAGGTGGAGGTTGCCAACAGCCCAATCTGCCTGTTGATGGGTTCGTCGCAGACAACGCCACAGAATGGTTTTAGAGAAAGCTTATTTTAGACCCTTAATTTTCTTTTTTTGAAAAAAGCCCCACAGAGAGAGCAGCTCTGACGCATCATGCACAAAGATCAGAAAAGCAATGGCATTTTCCCAAGGGTCCAGAACTGGAGACTGTCATCAGCACACGCTCTATCCCGAGGTCCTGCTCCCATGTGGTAGCCGATGTGGCTTCCCAGCCCGAGCCCGAAACCAGCCAGCGGCCACAGAGGTGCCAGTGCCATTGAGACGGGCAAGGCCTCTGGAGTCCAACCATCTGGGTTCAAAGCCCGAGTCCCTGATGGTGTGGCTGTGGATGAGGTTTGTGAAATCCTCTGAGCCTCAGTTCCCCCATCTGTAAGATGGGCGGAAGAGTAGCACCTGCTTCATGGGATGTCGTGACGCTGCGGTGGGCGGGGGGCAATACGTTTGTGCGCATGTGGGGTGCTCAGAACAGCCCCTGGTGTTTAGGAGCACTCCAGGGATGACTCTGCCGGGCCACGAGTGTTGCGGCAGCATGGTCCAGGCTTTCTCCCCGCGAGCTGAATCAGAGGATGGCTGAGTAGCAAACATGGCTTGGAAGTCAGAGATTGGGTTTTGCTCTGGAGGGATCAAAAGACTTCTTTCCCCTAGAGACGTGCGCTTACTTTCCAAGGACAATAAAAACCAAGGGACTTACCCTTCCTCTTTCCAGAGAGCGTGGGTTTCCGTTGGAGTTTCTCTCCCCAGAGGGGAGAAGGGACAGAGATCCTAGCTGCCTTCTAAGCTCCGAGGCTCATAATCTGGGGGTTCCTCTCTCTCCTGGGATGCATCCGTTGCGCACACAGCTGCCGTGTGGTCCGCATGTCGTCACCCCACGTGGAACGGGCAGGGAATACCCACGCTGCGTACATGCCCCGTGAGCAACGAGTGGTCTGCTCTCCGGTCCAGAGACTGTGTTTCCGTAGGCCACGAGACTAAACAAGTTACTCTTCCCTCTCCTTGCACTGGGGGCAGCTGGGATGAGCTGCGTCACTACCTGCCCACCCCCCACCAGAACGGACAGTCAGAGGCTTCCTGAAGATTCTCTGATTCCATCCCATGTCTCGTGCCCCTTTCCTCCCGTAAGAAACATAACAGTCCTGGATTTGCTGGTGAACAGAACCCACTTTTGCTTGAGTTGGAGTGAATGACCTTTGTGCTGAGCGTGAATGGAAGTAAGTACAGGTCCCACTAAAGCAGACGGAAGTGGTTTTAAAAGAGCACTGCCAGAGGGGCGCCTGGGTGGCTCAGGCGGTTAAGCATTTGCCTTTGGCTCGGTTCCTGATCCCAGGGTCATAGGATCGAGCCCCGCATGAGGCACCCTGCTCGGTGGGGAGTCTGCTTCTCCTCTCCCTCTCCATCTTGCCATTCCCCTCTGCTCGTGCTCTCTCCCTCTCTCTCCCTCTCAAATAAATAAATAAAATCTTTAAAAGGTGGGGGGCACCACTATGACCTTGGGTCCTCTCTCAGATTCGCAACCTCCTTGACAGGCAAGACCTCATTTGTCTGGTCATGCCTGTATCCCCAGCATGTGAAATAGCCCCTGGCACTTGGAGCCAGGGAACAAAGCTTTGTTGAAGAAATGAGCTTATGAAGTATCCCCCTGCCTTCAGACATGCACATCCTTGCCCATTCAGCTCCTGGGTCTCCTGAGGCTCCCAGGATGAGACCCTCCCAATGGTCTTAGTGGGCTGGGGTGCCATCCCCGCAACCTTCCTTTTCTGCAGACCTTTGACCAAGAATGGTTGTTCTCTAGACCCCTTCCTGGCCAGCTCAGCTCTCGCCACCCTGTTCTCTGGGGGGCACCCAGCACCAACAGGAAGAAGGCGAGGCTAGGGGCTGGGTGGGGCTCGCAGGGAAGGGCAGAGTGGGTCCCCCATTATAGAGGGTCTGTTCTCCATGCTCTGGCATTCAGGGCCACAGCACGGCCTCCCTCTGGGGGCACCACTGACAAGACAAAGGTCACAGGACTGGCATTCTCTGGACTTGTACGACCTCGGTAGCCACTGCTATTTCGGAGGTGTCCTTCTTGTTCGGTCGTCTGAGGTCCCACTGACCTCCCCAAAGCGGCTCCAGCAGGCCACTGCGTGTGACATGAGATGTCTAGCTGTCCTTTCTCCCCTAGTGTCAGGCACTCAAAATAGAGGATGGAAAGATCAGGGAAGGGCTTTGAGAAGCTCACGGTCTCAGGGAAATATAGACAAAAAAAGAAGAAAAGACAGGAAAAAAAAAAAAAGAAGAAGAAGAAGGAAGAGGAGGAGGGAGGAAGGGAAGCATGGCACCATCCTAGTATGTTATAGACCCCATCATACAAGCACGCTGCCTGGTGCCCTGGGACACACAGAGACCCGGGGGGGAGCTGGAGCAAGTAGTTCTGGTCTGTTTCAGCACTCCTCCCCAGCACCCTGTGTATACTGGGCAGTTACCAGGAAAGATAGAAATGCCAAGGGCCAGCTCTCCACCTCCTGGAGCTCATGGTCCAGAGGCATCAGCAATGCCCAAGGATAGGAGGCCACATAGCACAGTGGGTGGCACATTCCTGGGGTTAACCACTCTGAACCTCAGTCTCTTTGTCTGGAAACTGGGGACAGTTCCTCCAAGATCCATGGCGAGGTTTAGACGAGACGATACCTGTGTGTGCCCATTCCACCTGTGCTCACACACTAGAAGCGCTCACTAAACTCTGGCTATTATTCTAGCTGTTGCTGCCGTCGTAGAGAAATAGAAAAAGGTCTAGGGACCATGATGCAAACCGCTTGTGGGGGAACCATACATCCCGACAGCCCTGTCTGTAAGGCTGAAACCCACAGAAGCCGAGAAGAGATCACTTTGAATCCTGCAGAAAGCGCCAGGCCATTGTGTCCCTGGAGATTGTGTTTCAATGATCGACAGAGCCTGAGGCCCTGGGGCCCTCCCCATGGCAAGAACTCCGTTCTTAGCATCTGGACCCAGGGCTGGGCCAAAAGATCCCAAGAGCCTCAAAGACCTGGAGCGGGAAGCTGGTCCTTCCTGGGAAAGCAGCTTGGAAGGGTGTCCCAGGGCAGCCAGACCCAGCCAGGAAACCGACCACACGCTCCTGTTCTGGGCGGGGGTCCTCTCCACAGGTCCACACGGCCCAGGACCACGGGGCGCTCAGCGCATGCCAGGGTACCAGAGCAGCCACTCGAAAGAGCCTCAGCAACTCGATGTCTCAGCGTGACCATCTGCCAACAGGACCTCCTGGGCCAGGACTCTGGGATTTTAATTGAACTGCCAGGGTGTGGACCGCAGTGCTGGAGTGACAGCCCAGGGGGAAATAAATGTCACTTTCATTCTGGAGAATACGACTACGGCAGCTGTAAAGCTTCATTTTCCTTCCCAAGCCTTTCATTCAACCAAAGGGTAAGGTTCCGGCAGAAAGGGATGAGCTCTAGACATTAGCCTTGGTTTGGTTCTAATGCAGGAGGACATTACCATCAAGATGTCAATATTTTTGGGGCACCTGATGGCTCAGTGGGTTAAAGCCTCTGCCTTCGGCTCAGGTCATGATCTCAGGGTCCTGGGATCGAGCCCCACGTTGGGCTCTCTGATCAGCGGGCAGCCTGCTTCCTCCTCTCTCTCTGCCTGCCTATTTGTGATCTCTGTCTATCAAATAAATAAATAAAATCTTTAAAAAAAAAAAAGATGTCAATATTTTTTCATGATTGGAGAGCAAAGACAATTAGAAAGTCTAAGAATCCACTTTCACTGTGGTATGAATTTCTTTGAGCATTTTTGTCAGGGGCATAGATTCCTATTATAATCAGAAAGAAAAACACTAAACACAGAAAAAAGATCTGGGTACGAGATTCAATGTAAACTGCTATTTTGAGACATAATCATTCATTGTCCATGAGTTTATGGAGATACTAATGAGACTGACCTCTACGCAACACTTCTGAGCTGGACGCCGTATGTTCAAGATCAGTATAATTTTTGCAATAGCTCTGCCATGTTGTGTACGAAGGGGAATCACCCCATTTTATGCCTGCGGAAACAGAGGCTTGGGGATTTCATGGCAAGACCTTAAGCTTGAAGCGCTGTCAGAGTGTCAAAGAGTTTCCCGAAACTGGGTTCCTGCAGTAAAATGCAGAACACACCAAGTACAAACATAGGACTTCAAGTGGCCTTCCCTCTCCAAGGTCTCCCTGTGCTCCCAGTTTTTCATGTGACCCACCCAGAGTGAGGGACACAGTGTGAGGTTTCATTATGGGATCCTCAAGGGTAGCCTCCATTTCTTACTGACTTACTGTAATCCGAGAAGAGCATGGAATGCCAACTCCAGTGCCCACAGATGCCTGCCAGGGGATGGAGACCAGCAAAGCTGGATGGGAGTGGCGAATACAGGGCCAGACCTGGCTCCATCCAAGGGAAGAAGTTTCCACTCAGCTCCAGCTAGTTGCAAACCCGTGGGGCTGCAGACCCGGTGTGGCCAAATGGTTTGCTTTTTCAAGACAAGCTAGAGATTTGGGGTATCATGAAACCCCTCGATTTTGCAGTCATTGGCAAACACATCCGAGATGTTCCCCGCAAAGTGCCACCATGTAAGGTTGAATGTGGCCCACGGGCAGCCACTTCTCTGATAGAGCCTATCTGGACCCAGCCCTCGGGCCGTGCCTCATCAGCCTGTTCACCCGCCACAGGAAACAAAGCAACTTTGAGTCTGGTCTGTCATCAATAGTCCTCAGCCCTTGTGAGCGGGACGCGCTAGTGCACTTGGCTTTTGCTCGAGCTGAGATCGCCAATGTCACCCCCATCTGAACCCTAGAACCAGGTTGTTGACCTCAGGAGGTTTGGAAAAGTCCCCTGAGCATGGAAACCAAATCTTGGTCAGATTTTTACCCTCGCAGGTCCCCGGCATAATGTCTTACTGATAATTGGTGCTTAATTCGTATTTCAGCGAACGAAATAAAAGCTGGGCCTTCATTTGTTCCTCCGTTCGGCAAATATGGGTTGGCCCTCGGCTGTGGGCCAGAAATGGGATTTCAGGGGTTGCTGACTTGCTCATTGCTACCAGGCCGGTGGGATATGTAGATGAAGCAGTAACTCCAAGTGTGCAAGTGGGGGAGGAAGCTATAGGTTCAGAAGTGAGGAGTGTGCGGAACTCAGCTCGGTGGTCAGAGAAGGTCCCTTTGAGGAGGTGATGGGTCAGCTGAGAGCCAAGAAACAGGGACGCTCTCAAGCAAACTGTGCAAGTGGGAGACAGGGAGTGGGGTGTGCAAAGGTCCTGTGGCAGAGGGAGCCAGCAGCACCAAGGAAAGTCCAGGGTGGCTACATGAAAGAGACCGTGGGACAGGGTCAGGTGGGTAAAGCTGGAGAGGGATTGATGGCCTGGGCCGGACCATGCAGTGGGCTGTGGTGGGAGTTCTGATTCAGCCTAAGGCTGAGAGGAAGCAACCGAAGGGCTTTACCAGGAATAGGGCACAATTGTGGGGAGCTGGGGGGTAAAATAGTGAATGAGGATCGATGAGTACATGTATCATGCTGAGCGCTGAGTCATGTACAGAACTGCTGAATCACTACATTGAACACCTGAAACTAACGTAACACTGTATGTTAACTATACTGGAATTAAAAAACTTAAAAAATAAAAATAAAATAAAGTAAACTTAATAAAAAATGTGAAATATATTAAAACATAAAACTTCAGGGGCACCTGGGTGGCTCAGTGGGTTAAAGCCTCTGCCTTCGGCTCAGGTCATGATCCCAGGTCCTGGGATCAAACCCCGTGTCGGGCTCTTTGCTTGGCAGGGAGCCTGCTTCCTTCTCTCTCTGCCTGCCTCTCTGCCTGCTTGTGATCTCTGTCTGTCAAATAAATAAATAAAATCTTTAAAAAAAAAACAACAACCATAAAACTTCAGAATATAAAGAAGCCCAGGCTGCTTTCTGAAAATTAGATACATTCATTGCAAACGAATTTTCTCCCATTAAAATTTTTTAAAATATATGAAAGCATTTAGTTTTTGTTTTGTTTTGTTTCAAGTAAAGAGGCATGATGATGTGCATCCTAAAAGTTCTTTCTAGCTAAAGTATGGAGAACTGATTTGACGAGGTCCAATCAGAGATACGGATAATGCCAGGGTATGTGACATATTTAACAGGTAAATTGGGTGTGGGAGTTGAAAAAAGGTGACCTCCTTGAAAAACTGGAGGTTTTAAGGAGATGGTACCATTTGCTGGGATTGGGAACACTAATGGGTACACAACTCTCTGAGGCGTCCTCACTTAGACTACAGTGTGAATGACTTCCCTAGAGCTCTGCAACCCTGGGAGTAAGGGTTGGGGGAAGGGCCAGATTTAGTCTGCAATTTAACAAAGACACTAGCAAAACATCTCTGCAGGCCCTGTGGTAATTCTCTGTTATCATCAGATCAAAAGTGGCCAAAATTAGGAAGAGGAATTTTCAAAGTAGTTAGATCTTACAGAGAACCAGGCTCCCAGGCTTTCTGAGAGAGAAGCATGCATCTTTCACTCTTTCAGAAATTGCTAACTGGAAACAGCCCCTCAGCCCACCCCCAGACAGAAGCAGGAAGTAACTTTGACACCTAGGATGCTTTGAGGAATAGGGAAAGGGGAGTCAGGAACCCGGCCAGACCTCATATCAGGTCTGTCCAAACTGAGGTTACAAATGACTGGAAATTCCCAAATCCTGGGCACTCACACACATAGCCTCACCCTTCCTGCTGTCCTCGCAGGGAGCAGGGGGAGCTAACACCCTGCCAAGAATGACCACCCTACGATAGTTGGCAACATGAGCAACTGTATGGCTACTGTAGAGAGGGGGTACCCCAGGGAAGACAGACCTTTTTTTTTTAAAGCCTAATAAAGGGATAGAACTACTAACCCAAACTCCTTTAGAAGAATGACCTGAGGACAAGTGAGACCAAAGATATAAAATCATCCTTGAAAACAAATTCAAAAAAACTAATAATAAAATCATGCAACACAAAAATGCCACAGAAGCAGATGGCCTCTCTGAGATGGCTAAGGAGCGAGAGAAGGAAGGCAGCATTGTTCTTTCTGAGATGACAAAAATATCTCATCTGGTCAAGGCAGCAAGGCCATGATCTGCTTCTGGTAGCCCAAGTCAGTCTTTCTCTGGGTCTTCAAATACTTCTTATCCTGCATTTGACACTTTTTTCTCAACGAGGGAGTCCCTTTGGGCCAGGGAATAAGAATCTAGAACGGTGACCCAAAGAGGCAGGGAAAGTGTTCAGGATTGAGCCCCCACGGCCCTCGGCATTAGAACGCATCCCAACCCCCGTGAGTTCCATTTCCCACCCATTAGGACAGCTTGAACCAGAAGACGGCTGTGTGGTTGAGGCTGTGGAGAGACTGGAAGCCTTGCACCTTGCCGGTGGGGATGGAAAATGGCGTGGCTAGCTCGGAAAATGGTCTGGTGGCTCCAGCTAAGGTCACCTCCACAATTACTGGGAGTTGGGACTTCAGCATATCTTTCGCAGGGGGACATGATTCAGCCCCCAGTGACAGCAGAGACAATGATAGATACGCCGTCAAAGAAACAAACAAGATCATTTCACACATGCCATAGTGAGTTTGCGCCAGGAATGTAACAGGTAACGTGAGGGGAGGGCGAGGGGGGCTTGAGACGTGCCCCCTGAGAAGCAGGTGACCTCGGAGCTGAGACCCCAATGACAAGGAGAAGCCAGTTCTGCAAAGATCCTGGGCTGCAGGTGAGAAGACCTTCACGGCGGGGACGGACAGGTGGTGTTTGGGGCACAGAGGGCCACCAGGTGTTACGGCCCACACAGCTTCTGAGGCTCCAAAGGGCTTTGGGCTTCGTGCCAAGTATGCCGAGCAGCCGCTGGAAGTTACAAGGCAGGAAAGTGACGTGGCCCGATTTGCATTTTGCAAAAGACTCCTCCGGGACGCTCGCCTTGATAAATATATTTCACCTAATGCATTAAAAGAGAGAGAGAGAGAGAGAGATGACTCCGGATTAAACCCAAACAAATAAAAACGACCCCTCCTGGGTGCTCTGTGCAGAAGCAAGCCGGCGATAACGATCTGCAGGCTGGGCGAGGACAGGCCCACAGCGCTGATCTGTCAGGCCGTTTTGTCTCTTCGAGGGCCACGAGCAGCTGGAGATTCCGACCATGGCGGGGGGCCCAGGAAACCTCTGCCGAATTTTGGGGGCATCTAGAGTGGGCTTGAGACCGCCTCCTGACGGACCTGGTATTTCTAACCATGATTTGCTCTTCAGAATTGATTTGGGGCCCCATTTCTCAACCTCAGAGACGTCTCTACCCAGAAGGAGAAAGCTGTACGTTGCCCCCCGACATTTCCATCTGGGGCCTACCCAGTCAGCCTTCTGCACTCTGGGGTTTTCGGTGCCTGGGTGTGGGGGGCCCAAGCAGATTCTGCACCACTGAGCGGACTGTCTGGCCATGTCTCCCCTCGACCAAGAGGGCAGGACTTCCACGGGCAGCCTCTTCACCTGGGGCCTTGTGGGGACGCACCCCAGAGGGTCCGGCCGGTGGTCCAGGTCCCGGACGAGCGGCCAATCAGACGGGGGAGGTCGCTGCTTCGAGAGTGTAGAAGAAGCTCGAAGAGATTAGAGGCACCTGCCCTGCCTGCTCATCCTTCTCAGGACACACATGTCCCCAGTGCCTCTGGGGGGGGGGGGGTTCACCCCGGACATGCCATGACTTGGAATGTGTCTCACCAGAGCCGTCCTCCCCACAGGGAGAGAACAAGGACTTAAAACAGAAACTCCTTCGGGAGAGCGATGCCCGTCCTGGCTCCGCCGCCGCTGCTGCCGCCGCCGGGGCCCAACACGGTCTGGTCTCCCAAGCCTCAGCTTCCACATCTGGGAAAAGGAAAAGCTGACGTTGACTCTGCGGGGTCTGGGGGAGCTGCGGTGAGGGAGGCGCCCCTAGCTGTGTTCCTCCCCGCCCCCCGCCTTCTCTTCTGTCTCCGGATCCCGCGAGTCACCGTGGCCGGGGCTTCTGAGCAGTGGGCTTCCCGTTGGCATCATTTAGCTTCCCAGAGCCGCTGACGGGGCTCCCTGGCCTGGGAACATCCGTGGCTGCTTCCTCGAATTCACACAGCCTTCCCTGGAAGCCGCAGCCCGCCCAGCCACCTCCAACAACCACCATCTTTCCGACCCGATGTCCTGAGGCAGGCGTGAAGGAAACACAGGGGAGAAAGTGGTTCTCGGCGCCAGAGGCCCTCTGAGCCTCAGTTGTCTCTTCTGGGGTATGGGATCATGGCACCAGCAGGCTCGTGGGGAGGATACAGAAGACAGGCATGTGCAGCCCCCGCCCAGGGCCCTGCATGCACGGAAACTCAGCACACGGTCCTGCGGTGTCCCTCGGCCGGCACCTCCCACACGACGCAGCCCTCAGCCTGCTGTGTTGTGCTGTTTCTCGGTTCTCCAACTTCTCGATCCCGTCTGCGATCTGCACATCATGACCGGCTGCCCGGGGTCCCAGGGCATGCTCTGTCTCTGGGAGGCTACCTGGTGCCGCCCGCGCTGCATCCCTCCCTTCACATTACAGCATTTATGGAGCGCCCCCTGAATGCCCCGTGGATCAAAAGCAGACACATGCCTGCCCTCATGGACCTTCCCATTCAGGCGGACGCAGGCCTTTGAGAAAGCACCTTACAGATGCCCTGGGGCACCGAGGAGGCTCCAGGGAGGCTCCAGACCGGCCTCGACACATAGAGCAGCTTATTTGACCCACAACAGCCTCCATCCAGCACGGGCAAGCAGGGGTGACCCATTTCACAGACAACGAGAGTGGGGACCAAAGAGCTGCTACCTCCCACCATGTTCAACTTCCGCCAGCATCAGAGTCCCTCATACCCTACATCCGTGTTTCCAGACAGCGTGGCAGACCCGGCTTTGAGAGCAGCGCATCTCGACTAATGCCTTCCAGGCGGCGTGAAGGGTTTTATGGGTGTGCTCTCATGTCAGCCTCCTGGGGGGCCCCTTCTCAGGTGGCCGAGGAAGGTCAATAAGCATGCCCACGGTCAAGAGCGCGGGGCCCACGGTCACAATCATAGTCAGCCTGGCCTTGCCGTGCACCCCACGTGATATGGACTGAAGGGAAGGCAGAGCGTGAACACAGAGCTCGCACGGCCCTGAGGGGGAAGAGAGGGAAAGAGCCTGCAGGAGAAGGCGGAGCCAAGGGGGAGAGGACATAAGCCTCTTGCCAGAGGGAGGCTACTCATTCCAGCCCTGGGCCCGCGGCCTCCACTGGGAACAGGGAGAAATGCTCAGTTATGAGTTCTTATGCCCATAAGATACGGCCGGATACTTAGATAAAGCTCAAGTATCCTGAGACCAGGACCACGGAGGAAATGCTCCTGGAGCGGGGAGGGTCCTTCTGAGGTGGACCAAGTCATGGGGTCAAGTCCTCACACCGAAGTCCTTGCTGGCACCTGCCCCGCGGCTGAGAACACCCGGGCTCTTCCCATGAAGCCCCCAGGCGGGCCTTGTTCTGGGTGGCAGCCACACCCCTGTCCCAGCCGGCCCTTCTCAGCCCGCAGGACTGAAGAGAGGCAGGGGGTGGGGGGATCCCTGGTGCGTCTCATGATGGCGCAGACCGATGTGTCCAAAAACCCAGACCCCCCGGGATCTGTCGCCACTGCCCCAGCTGTTGGACTCAGCCCGACGCAGCGCTCTGTGTCAGCACGAGACCACGTCTGCTTTGAATGCCTTCGCTTCCTGCCTAGCTCACCCTCTGATCGCTGTCCAGGAGAAGCTAGCGGCCGCCAGTCATTGCGTATCCCCGACACGGCAGGCCGTCTGCTAAGAAGCCCATCATCGTATCTCACTTACTCTTCCGAAGAACTCTTTGAAGGAGACATTTATTTTCCTTACGGTTTTCATTCGATGATGAAACAGTGTCTGAACAGTGCCCCTGGTCTCACAGCTAAGAGAGTGTCTGGATTTGAACCTGGGTCCAGCTGGCCCAGACTCTTGAGTATAAACCCCCTGAGGCCACAGTCCCCTCTCCCCTCTCCCCTCATTGCTGCCAGGAGTGCCCTTGCGCTCCGTTCTGGGACTTGGTTCATGTGACATGCTCTGTGCCTCCCTACTTCGCTGGCCTCGTCACACCTGCCTCCTTCCTCTACTTCATTCCTTCCTTCCAGCCTGCCTTCTGCCCCTCGAACTGGCCGTGCATGGTCTAGGGCTTGGTGATCGCTCCTCCTTCTGGGACTCTCACCTCTCTGCCTCCTCACCTGTCCTTTGGGTCTTGGTTCAACTACCCCAGAGGGGCTTTCCCTGCACCTTGGCTGAGGCAGCCCCTTCCAGGCACTGCAGTCACATGACCCTCTGTTACCCTCGGGGCACTTTCCTGGAGCTGCAGTGGTCCTGTCTGTTGATGGACCCCGTTCCCTCCCCTGCTCCCTATCCCACAGCAGGTGAGCTCCTTTGGGGCCGGATTCTGTGCTGCACTCTGCTGAGCCAGCCTACCCCGGACAGCACCTGCCAGATACTTGTGAACATGGCCGATGCTTGTCTCCACTCCGCAGCGGCACTTCCAGATTTGCTCAGAAACTTTTGGCCAAGCTAAGCTAAGCCCCATGGGAGTGACCGTTGGATTCCACCCAGCTGCAGGCTGCTCCCTTCACTTCCGGGCCACCTTGAGCCCATGGGAACTTGTGAAGAAGAGATGTGCTCTTAAATGGGCTTCTGGGGGCAGAAGGTCAATCCCAAAGCCACCTTTCCCTTTTTGTCACACCCCTCATCTGCGTAAGGTCCTGAAACTGCCCTCAAGGCACACACATCCTAGGCGTCAGTATCCGGTGTTTGGTTCTCCTTTTGGTGCATGTCAAACAGCCCAGAGCTTCATGGTTTTAGGTAACCATCATGTCATTTGCTCACAGTTCTGTGGGTTGGGGATTGGGGCTCAACTGGGCTGGGGGGTTTGGCTTTGCATGAGGTTTTGGGATCTGTTACGAGGCTGTATTTAGATGGCAGCTAGACTAAAATCCCCAAGGTGACTTCACTCATGTGTCTGGTACCTGGGAGTCTAAGACCTCCCCCCCCCCAACCGCACCTCTCCACATGCCTTCCATCATGTGACTAGCTTGGGCTCCTTTGCTGTGGTGGCAAGTTCCAAGAATGAATGTTGCAGTACAAAGAGGAAACTTGCAAATCTCTTAAGACCCAAACTCAGGGGTTTGCTAGCATCCTATCTCTTGGGTTCTACCGGCCAAACCAATGACAAGGACATTAGATCCAAGGTCATGGGAACTAGTTTTCACCTCTCAAGAGGGCCACACCACAAGAGAACATGTGAGATGGGAAATTTTACTGCTGGCGTCTTTGGAAACACAACCCACCACATCCAGTTTCCCAATTAGCCTCTTTTCAGACCGCAGAGTTTATCACTGTCTGGTGCCTCCCACTGCTAGGAAGAAGGGTGGGCTCCACTGGCTTCCCTTTGGGGTTTTCCTGGTGCCTTCAGGTTCCCAGTCCGTGGTAATTGGAGGGTAGCATCAGGGGCTCTCCAGAGCTTCCCAGCCCTTTGCACGTGCTACTGTCTTGGATGACAAACCGGTCTACCCTTTGCTGCGGGGAAGCTCATGAATATATTTACTCTGAATTTAAGAATCATAATGGATTGGCGTTGGCTTCTGACCTCACGGAAATATTGAACAAACAAGATGTAGGTCTGCAGGGCAATTGCTTTCTTTTTGATTTCCTGGGCTGATTACTATTGATTATCTGCTGTGCACTTTGTTAATTTCCTTTTGACGGGGCTCTCTTCTCTGCACCGTTCCTGGGAAGGGTTTGGTTTTGTTATTTTTCCCTGGGATTGAGGCGCTATGTATTCTAAACAACCCGATTATTCAACAGAGAATTCATTTGGCTTCCCTTTTTTGGCAGCCAGGTTACCAGTGACCTCCCAAAGCGAAGTGACAAGCAGACATAGTGCAGGAAGTTTGCTCATCGTTAAGAGACGCCACAATGCTGGCGATGGGCATAAATGAGCTCCCCCCCTTTTGCTAATGCTAATTGCCGTGTACCTGGGGTTAGTGATAACTTCGCGATAACAGGTAACATTTAGTTTGTGTCAGGCTCACTGCTAAGAGCTTAACAGGCTTTCTCTCATTAATCCCCCCCCCCCAATAAACCCACAAGGTGGCCCCTGATATTATGCCACACATTGCAGATGTCTAAAGGGGCAGATTTAGAGATGGAAAGGATTTGGCGCATCAGAGCCAAATATTTTTTTTTTTCTTCTGAGCTAAACATGTTCTCCCTTTAGGGCTTTTGAACTTAATATTGCGTCTGCCTTTGCCATTCTTTGCTCTTGGCACCTCTGGCCCTCTGTCTTGTCCTTCAGGTTTCTGCTCAGATGTCACATCTCAGAGGCCTCCTCTGGCCAACAGGTCCCTCCCAGCCTCCCATCTCTGTCAACACCCAGCTTTGTTCTGTTCCTAGCATGGATCTCTAACCAACGATACCCCTTCTGTCTGGAGAGGTACGGTGTTCTCCTTCCTTCTGGAACCCACGGGAGTGCTAGTTGGTGGCTCCATTTATTCCTTTGCTAATTTGAAAAGGGAACCAGCCTCTTCTCACTCGCTCATACGCTGCCTGCATGACCTTGGCAGGCCACCCAGTTGGTGATAGCCTCAGGTTTCTCATCTGTCAAAGGGGGATAGTCATTAGAACCTGCCCCAAAGGGTTGGTGTGAGAATTTAAGCAAGATACTACAAATAAACGTCTTAGCTCTTCCATGGCACATGGGCACATCACAATCAAAACAGAGTACTCTTCTAGATACTAAGGACACATAAGCAAAATGAAGTTTTAAAATGCATAGTATTTAGGGCCTGACATGCTGGGAGCACGCAGGTGATTATTGTGCCTGGTTTTCCTTCTATTCTAAGGATACTGATGAATGGTCACCAGCCAGGAATGGACTGAGCCCTGAACTCTGCTATTGATTAGGGTAGAAATTGGTAAAACTTTATCAAAAGCATTCTTTATTTTGACTTAGAAATGGAGAGGAGGGGGTATCTGGGTGGCTCAGAGGGTTAAAGCCTCTGCCTTTGACTCAGGTCATGGTCCTGGGGTCCTGGGGTCCTGGGATCGAGCCCCGCATCAGGCTTTCTGCTCAGCAGGGATCCTGCTTCCTCCTCTCTCTCTGTCTGCCTCTCTGTCTACTTGTGATCTCTGTCTGTCAGATAAATAAATAAAATCTTAAAAAAAAACCTTTAGAAATGGAGAGGAGGAGACGCTCAGAGGGTCTGGTGTTTCTGGAAGAGCAAGCCACCTCCTATGTGCCTGGGGCCAGAGAGCGCTGAGGGGGTTGGAGGGTGGCGTGGTACTCAAGAAGCCCGAGAGTAAATAACCTGCATGAAAAGGCAGAAAACCTCAGTGTCAAGTGCAAAGAAACCATATTTTCCCATTTTAAAACTTCTTTTTGACAACCGGATGCTAAAATGAGTCATTGCGTTTTCTAAGCAAGGGGTCCGCTTCAGAAGAGAATATTTACAACTCCGTGCATCAGCACCTATGCAGCTTTTACAAAAGTGGGGTCTGAAGGCAGACGACTGGGCGGCTGTAACGTGGCCTACTTTGTAATAGCAGGTGGAGAAGCTGAAGACTGGGGAGTGCGAATGGGAGGTGGGCTTGTCCGCCTTCAGACAAATTCACGACTGGATGGGAATGACAAGACTATTCAGTACCCCCAGCCCACCCCGGGGACCATCCGTACCTTTAAAACCCAGCAAGAGTGGGAGCGACAGTCTTTTGGAGCCTCACTTTCCTGTGTGTAGACCACAAGTAAAAGAGCGCCCCCTCAGAGTGCGTTCTGAGAATCAATGAGAAAACAATGCAAGGAAAACGCTTAGCGTGATGGGGAGCACACAAACGCACTCGATAAATGTAAGCTATTGTTATTTCTTAAATTAATATGAATTTAACCCCCAGGAATAAAAATCTTCAATAGTTGTTAGTTTCCCTGAGGGCTGATCTCCCAGAGCTGTGCAGTGTCCTGTGTCTTCCAGTCACAGCTCTGAAACTTCTAGATCTGCTTCCAGGCAGGTTCCTTCCCCTCCCTGAGCCTCAGTGTCCTCACCTGTAAAATGGACGTAAAAGGTCACAAAATGCCTAGCACCTATGAAGAAGGTTTTCTATATGTTTGCTGTCATTAGCATCAAATTATTATTATTAGTTGGACCAGAGGTTGTTTACAACGCTCAGAATGAGATGTCAACCTCTTTAGGCAAATATATTTACCTTATTAAGTGAGCTTTTGGTTATTCACGGTTCCAAGCTCCTCAATGAGATATGCCTCCCATGTGAACGCGGGCGCCGGTGAAAGTGTGTCCCCTCATTTGAGTAACTGAAGAGGCTTATAAAAGCAATAATAAATATACCTAGGTTTCTATGGAAACGATCTCATTAGGTTTTTCTTTTAATCAAAGGAGTCCAAATTTAGGAACTCTTAGTGTGTTTTCTGATTAAGGCCATTTGTGGTTTCCCTGAGTTGCTGGAGGAATCCCAGAGTGGAGGCATCCCTCCAACCTCGAGGCAAATGTTTTCATTACAGATAATGGCAGAAGGCCTGGTTGCATCTTCCGAGGGGCTAATTTTTCCTGACGGCCCTGCGAAACTTTGCCGATAACCGTGCTCGCTTCGGCAGCACATATACTAAAATTATTTGCCGATAACCCTGTTCCCTCCGGCAGCCCCAGCAGAGAGAGGCAACACCAAGGACGCTGGTCTCATTTCCCTTGATGGTAACTTCTCAAAGGACTCAAGAGGGTTACGCACTGGAGCCAGCATGAAAAAGAGAAAATTGCTGCCCTTCGAATGGCCGGCCTTGAAGCACTCAGCGAAGCCCCAGCTCAGATTGGCTAGAACATGTCAGAGTGTGATGGGGCTGATATTTGGAGTTTGCTACTGAATATAGTCTCTGCAAAATGCCATTTCCAGCACCTAATACCTGTCTGGGGAGAGATCAGAACATTTAGTTTTAATCTTAAAGGTCATGCAGGAATTCATCCTAATAATGGAGCCCAAAGCCGGGCAGAGTAGGCAGGGAAATCTCACCAGCTAAGGCTCCTTCCTCAGAGGGAGCTGCTGCAAAGAGGCAGAGTCCATGTGCACAGAGCTGATAAAGACCACCGGGCCTTTTCAAGGTGACCCTGAGAAGCCAAGTGTGGTCAGACTTCTGCTCCTGAACATCCCATCCGCAAAACCAGCACCCCGGGCATGGATGCCTGTGGTCATGCATTTATTGAACAAAAATTCAACTTTGTGCCAGGTCTTGAGCGAAACCCTGGAGGTAAGATAGAAAAAGGCGCACTCTTTGTCCTCAAGGTGAAAACTGCCTGCCAAGCCAAGGAAACAGAAAAATGCTAAGAAGAAATGATCCCTCTGCCGTCAACCTGAATATACGTGGGAAAGCACCATGGCTTACCTGAAGAAGTCAGGGAGGGCTTCCTGTAGGAGGTGGGCCTGGGCTGAGCCCTGGCTGAGGCGTTGGCATTTTCTGGCAAGCGGGTATGTTTCCTGGCAGAGAGGGAAGCCTGGAAGCATGAGGGATCTGGCCTGGCGGGAAGGGTAATGCAAGTGCAGGGGCATGAGGCCGAGTCTGGGGCCAGCAGGGAAACATACTGGTGTGGTTTAGGGTCGGGCGCAGGGCACCTCGAGAACCTTCACAATGCACATTTTCACGCTTCCCTTGGAAACTCTCCTGTAAACCAAACTCAGCACGCAGCAAGCGCCAGGCTCGGTGCCTCCTCGGTTCAAGTTCTTGAGAGAAAGAATCTCATTGGATGGCCTGGGTCAGATGTTCACCCGGGATCCAATCAACTCTGGCCTTAGAGTGTTGTCATGAAAAAATAAACATGGCTGCCAGGTCTTGAGAAAAAGAATCTCATTGGCTGACTTGGGACAGATGTTCACCGGGGATCCAATCAGCTCTGGCCTGATGATCACGTGGTGAAGACCCAGCATGGCTGCCAGGTCTTACCTTGTGCTCTCAAAGGACAGGTCAGGAAGGTCCCTTCTTCTGGCGTTATAGAGAGTTGCCGCACTCCGTCAGCAGGAGCTTTGTGTGGCACCCATCTCCAGGGACCTTCCTGCGCTGACCTTGTCATGACCTTTTCATCTCTTCTCCATCTGACCCCCTGCAGACCTCACAGTCACCGCTCCCGTAGCCCTGACAGCGTTTGCCTTCTCTAAGCCTCCCCCTTCTCTGCTCTGAACCGGACATGAAAACAAGACCTGTCTTGTAGAAGTGTTGTGAATATGCATTCAGCTCTTAGCTCTTAAAGTCGTTACCTTTTTATTGCCATTGGGGTCATGGTGGCAATGTCCCCTCGCTGCCCAGCTGGGGTTAGGGAAAGATGAGATAGCACAGGGCACTGTGAAGGGCTCTGGGAGGACTGACACCGCGCCCCCACCACCCAGTGTCTGTGCGAGAGTTACTCAACATCTCTGAGCTTGCTTTCTCCTTTGCAAAATGAGAGTAGCAATAATGATCCTGCAGAGTCCTTGAAAGGATCGCATGAGGTTCCTGCCCCTAGTATGCTTAGCAAAATGCCTGGTACGCAGGAGGTTCTCCTATGTATGTAATTCCCTAGAAGGGAATTCTTATCATTATTACCATCAGCTTACCATTATTCTTATCAGTTATAACTCTTATTGTTTTTAAGATCTTATTTATTTGATAGAGATCACAAGTAGGCAGAGGCAGGCAGAGAGAGGGGCAAGCAGGCTCCTGGCTGAGCAGAGAGCCTGATGTGGGGGCTCGATCCCAGGATCCTGAGATCATGACCTGAGCCCAAGGCAGAGGCTTAACCCGCTGAGCCACACAGGCACCCCTATAACTCTTATTATTAAACCACTTATTTAGTCAAAGAAACTCCTACGTAGTAGCGTGACTCTCCAACTCCATCTGAGCAGCGGTGTAAATCAGATGAACTTTCTGAATCGGATGTCGTTTATATCTTGGGCATCTGCAGTATGGATTGAGAATTAACCATTCCGGCTCTCTCGTTGGAAACTCTGCAGTTAATACTTTTCCAAGCTGGGCAGTGCTGTCATTAGCTTCAAGGGCACTGTACGTAGTTTGAGGAGCAGCCCTGGAATTTTTGCATATGGCACTGGAGCGATTCGTTCTTTGCTGAGATCGGAAGTAATTTGGAGCCCACATTCCCTCGGTCACATGTTCTCTGTGAGCACATAGAGCTGAAACCCCACACTGGGCCAAACCAGGCATGGTGATTTGGTACCCTGAATGGATTGCAAGAAAATTAAGCTCACATAAGGAGCCACTGTAAGCGCATTTCATTTTATCTGCCATTTACAGAGAAACGCCACTGCCCTGCTTCTAAATGACCGGATGCCTGTCTTTAAAATGCACTCACTCATTCCCTTTCCCAACTCACTAAATCAGGATAAAGAGGAAAAAAAAAAAAACACCTTTGTATACAGCAGTGCTTGAACAATTTGCACACCCTGTAATTCTCAGGTGACCCTGGCACCCTCCCCTGCACTCCTCCAAGACATTTAATAGAAGGATGTTGTGCTGACATCTCATATTGTAACAATATTGTTACCTTCCAGAAGTATGCCATGGTGAATTTTCTAGTAAGCAGTGAAGTGCCATTAGAAGTGCTGCAAAATTACCCTTTTCTGAGCTAACGAACAGCAGACATTTAGGGATAAGAGTCAACACATTGAATCTGGTTTTTCTGCTTTATATTAATTTCTGAGTCTTGATTCTGCCGTCTTTAGATTTACACGGAGTTAGGTATGCTTTGCGGACGTCTTTCAACATGGCTGGCGTGTCTTGGTTCTCTTTCGGGAAGGCAGGATAGCCCAGCGGTTAAACTCAGACTCGGAGCTTGGATTCCTTGGATTCCGCTCCTGTTTTGGCCACTTTCTCCCCACATAACCTTGGACATATCGAGATTAGTAAGAGGCAGTACATATTAACATTTACATTGTACACAGCTGTGCTAAGGAATGTTTTAAGTACTTTATTTGCATTGACTCTTTTAATCCTTAGATTTGGAAGTCGATGAAGTAGGTATTGGTCTTACTAATTCCAAACTATAAGTATAAAACCAGGGCACGGTAAAGTTGAATCACTTGCCAGAGTCAAGATCCGGTTATAATCAAGCTGGCATTTGAAGCAGGGATCTTGCCTCCAGAATCCTTGCTCTTACCCAATGTGTTAGGCTTATTCTCTTTGAGCGTCACCCAGGGGCACCTGGGTGGCTCAGTGGGTTAAAACCTCCGCCTTCAGCTCAGGTCATGTTCTCAGGGTCCTGGGATCGAGCCCTGCATCGGCTCCCTTGCCCTCTGCCCCTCTCTCCGCTCATGCTCTCTGTCTTTCAAATAAATAAACAAAATCAACAGTACAAATACCTGCTTCTGCTGCCTGGAATACAGTATGAGCTCAATGAGTATTGGCTGCTCCATGGTTAATAGCTCCTTGGTAGGGCCTCTCCCTTGCATGACTCCAGGGCCACCATGGGGGATGTTTCACTCTGGGTCCTAGATGACTGGGCCCCCCAGAGCTCTACAGTCTAGCAGCCCTGTTAACCAGCATTGTTCTCGGTGACTCAGAAGGCTGGAGGGAAGGAGGCTGTCAGGAACTCCCAGGAGCCCAGGGAAGAGATGGGGAGCCCTGACCGGGACAGCAGGAAAGCACCAGGGGCACCAATTGTATAGAAGCTTCGTTATCAGTGATTCAGCATTTCTGAAAGATTAGCCAGACGTAGGACCACGTCGGTGGGCCCAGAAGAAAACCAAGCAAGTCAGCAGTGAGAGCCGGGCCTCCCTCTGCAGGACCCACTATATAAATTTCATGCAAAAAGTATTAACAGTTTCAGGGCGCCTGGGTGGCTCAGTCGGTTGAGCATCTGACCCTTGGTTTGGCTCAAGTCATGATCTCAGGGTTGTGAGATGGAGACATGCACCAGGCTCTGTTCTGAGAGTGGAGCCTGCTTAAGAGTCTCTCCCTCTGCCTGTCTCCAACACCACTTCTGCGCGTACGCGTGCGCACACACACACACACACACTTTCTCTCTCTCTCTGTGTGTGTGTTAAACAGGAGTGGGGCGCTTGGTTGGCTCATTCAGATAAGCATCTGCCTTTGGGTCAGGTCATGATCCTAGGTCCCAGGATGGAGCCCCACATGGGGCTCCCCGCTCAGCAAGGAGTCTGCCTCTCCCTCTGCCCCTCCCCCCAACTTGTTCTCTCTCTCTTTCAAATAAATAAATAAAATCTTAAAAAAAAAAAAAAAAAAGAATTTCAAGCCAAGCACGGAGCCATTCTCCGCATACGGTCCTGTTCAGCTGCATGGGTCACGTGCCCAGGAAGCCCGTCCCGCCTCTCTGTCACCGTCCCACCCCCAAACCCGTGAACTAGAGATGGGGCTAACATGCCTGCCGGGGCCTCCAGCCTCACGAGCTCAGCTCCTGGTTGGCCTCAGTTTTCTTGCCCAGGAGCATGCTGAAAGACACATGTACAGGTGAAAAAAAAAGGTGATCTGGACCCCAGCAGGAGAGGGGGGGACACCACAGAAATCTTGAGCCCAGATGAATTGCATTAACCGTGGATACTACAGAGCGCACCGGAGAAGCTGGGATACGTAAATTGAATTATTGGGGTGGCAGCTCCCAGAACCTTGAGGAATGGTTCTGTCCCAGAAGACTGACGCCGCACAGACATGTGCTCCTTCTCCGTACATCGGCCCGGGAGAGTGATGAGGCTCGAGTGGCGGGCACCTGTCTGCATGAATCAAAGATCCACAGAGACGCGGTAAACGCCGAGCGCACCCCGGGCCCCCTGTGAAAGCACCTGACGCAGAAGCCTGGCCACGACGGGTCTGCTCCTGCCAAGGCTCGCCTGCCGAGCTGGAGATGGCTTCCCTTCTGCAGCTGCATCATCTTTAAGACGGTTAAGCATGTGGGCAGATCAAGCCCAAAAAGAGCAGGGGTGTGGTCCCAGGCACGTGAACCAGCACGCCCAGTGCCTGAGATGCCGCCCGTGCAATCCCCCAGGGTAAGATTTCCAACAGAGAACTTAGAGTCCCCCCACTTACTTGTAGGAGATTTCAGTTCCAAGGTTCCCAGTGGGTGCCTGAAGCCACAGATGGTGCCAGATCCTATCTATACTATTCTTTTTCCTCTACACGCGTACGTGTGGTTATGTTTAATTTAGGACTGAGACACGGGGAGAGATTATTATGGCGACAGTGGTAACAATAGACTGTGACCAACATAGGGGAACGTGGCCTCTCTCTTGGAGTGTCTTGTTTGTGCTGTACTCACCCTTCTTCTTGTGACGTTGGAGGAAGCGAGTGCCTGCGTGATGAGAGACACGGGGTGAAAGGCGTAGGCTTTGTGACGCGGCACTGGGCTACGTTAGAAGGAGGACCCCCTGCTTCCAGACCACGGCTGGCTGGCCACAGGCAGCTAAAACCAGGGGTGAGGGGACTACTGCGCAGATACCATCATCTTACCCCAAGGGTCACCATGAATTTCCCGTGGTGTCTTCACGGGGACCACACAACCGTCCCCTGCCTCTTTCCTGACAGAGTCCTGAAGTTCTGACCCTGGTCAGGTCAGGTTGGATGTGAAGAGGAGGGTCTGACCTTCCCGGAGCATTCATTCATTCATTTGTTCATTCGTTAGTCCATTCATTCATTCTCTCATCTAATAGTCTCACCGAGCGTCTTCTGGGAGACATGCCCCTCAAAGCTGAGCACCTTGAGGGCAGGAGGATGCCAGGAATCTGGGGGATCGGGCTGCAAGGAAGGTTCCCCCAAGCAAACTGTGCCTGCCTCACAATTTAGAACCTGGACCTCCCCCTGAGGCAGGAAAGGACACACCTGATCAAGTCACTCCCAGGTGAGGTCCTGAAACAGCCCAAGTCCACCTCCCTCCCAGCAGCTGGAACTCAGCTTCCAGACCTACCTTCCTCCACCGCTTTCTACACACCCTCCTTTGCAGGCAGACTGAGGCAGCTTGGATATCCCAACCCCTCTGCCTGTGCTCCTGCCTCTGCTCCCACCTAAAACCTCTCCACCTGTCAGGATGCTCGCCCTCCTCCAAGATCCATCTCAAATGCTGCATGGTCCATGCCTCGACTCAGTCCCAGTTGGGATGTCGCCCCCATCCCCCGCCACCACTGTGAATCTGCTTAGAAATAAGCCCGCAGAGCCTCTTCTCACTGTTCATGATATGTTATGCTTCCTGCCTGAGTTATTTGTTTTCTGGTCTTATTTGCCATTCTTTCTCCGAGGGCTACAGCCCTGGTCTCTTCATCTTTCTGGAATCTGTGAAGTCTAGACAGTAGCTGGCATACGGCGAATATGCCTGTGTAATTGAAGTTTATCCCCTGGCTTAATGTCCTCCCGGCACCCAAAGGATGAGCCTCCTGCCCGCTGTTTTTCAAAGGAGTCTTTTATTTGTTTCTGTTCCTTGTGGGATGTGGTCTCCGGTACCTCTGTCACCACACCTTTGTGTTCCTTGAGTTTCCTGACCCAGGATGAGATGTGGAATAAAGGGGCTTTTTCGGGCGCCTGGGTGGCTCAGTGGGTTAAAGCCTCTGCCTTCAGCTCAGGTCATGATCCCAGGGTCCTGGGATCGAGTCCCGCATCGGGGAGCCTGCTTCCTCCTCTCTCTCTCCGCCTGCTTCTCTGTCTACTTGTGATCTATCAAATAAATAAATAAATAAATAAATAAAAATCTTTAAAAAATAAAAGGGGCTTTTCCCACCTTTTTTTATTGCGATGTAATTCACATACCATAAAGCTTGCCATTTTAAAGTGTGTGATTCAGTGGCTTTTGGTATATTAACAGGGTTTTACAACTATCCCTGCTCTCTGCTCTCTGATTCCAGAACATTTACAGCATCCTAAAAAGCAAAGGGCTCATTGTTAACTTTAAGTGTATGACAGTTCTCTTGTTTGGAAGTCACGGGTGTCAGCCGCCAACCCGGGGAGCTGGGAGCTGGCCTTCCGGACCGGGATTCCCAGAGTTGTCAGGGCTCTCTGGCCCCCAGGAGAGGGCAGAGTGCACCCCAGCCTACTCTATCCCACCCCGACTTCCTCTCTTCCTCACCATGCGCTTAACACAGAACCCAGCCCTCACTGGGTTCTTGAGATGTATGGCCTTGAAATGTATCTAAATCATCAAAAGCAATTCGTCTTTGAACTCTGTCCCATCACCGTTAATCGGTTTGGACAGCCTTTCTCCTGGAGTGGTTTATTAAGATTTCATTACCCGGGAACTGGAGCTCACATCATGAACCTTGACTTAGCATCGGGGAGAACAAGCGGGTGGGGACATCTTCCTGCCAGCTGCGAGCCCCAGCTAAGCGGTGGGGGCCGTGCCAGAAAGCTCCATGGCTAACACGCCCACATCAGAAACCACTCGACTTGCTCCTTCTTTTGTCCCCAATGCCGCTCTGAGCCTCCTCCTCAGCTAGCGCTTCCCAAACCTGTCCGTGAGCTCATTGTGCTACTGCTTGAAAACGCCCCTCGGCGGCTCTCAGGGGCCAGTGAGCCTACACGCTGCACCTGCCAGCATCCCTGTGACTTCTGGACCCCTGCTGGCGGGGACCTGATCCAGGAATGTCACCCTGTCCCCCGGGCAAGCCTCCCATCTCCTCACCTCTCTCCACCTGCCCACAGAGTACCCAGCAACACTGCAGAGAAAATGCCTGAGACTCCACCAAGGACACCAGCTTGGGCTCAGTCCCCAGGGAGAAGGAGAACACAGTGGGTGGTCAAGGAATGGGTCAAGATTCTGGAACATCTGAGGCCTGCTCTGTCCCACCAGGGGACAGCGGTTCCCGGGCCTGCAGGCCACGCTTGCCTGATGTGCCACAGCAGGAGAGGCCACCAGCCTTTAATCTCTATGCACGTGCACAGCTTTGCCCCCAGCCACGCGTCTGAGCCCACCGTCCGGGCCGCAGGTGACTGTTGTTGCCATGGTCCCTGGGCTTGGGGGTGGCATTCACTTTTCTGAAGGAATAGCCCCATTAGCCTGTGTGAGCTGTCAGTGCTGTGGGGACTGCGGTTGTCAAAACTGTGACTGTCCTTTAGTACACCTGCTCCAGCCGCTTTCATGCTCCTTCTGGCTGATTCTCGTCTTCGGAGACCCGTCCCCGCCCCCGCCCACCGGCACAGCCCAGGGCTGCCTTTGGCTGTCGGATGTAGGACATTAGGATGTAGGTAGTCGGTTGAGTACCTGGTTGAAGGGATAGACAATTCAAAGGGGGCCATTGCTTCATGCAGTGGTTATTTATTGAGCACCTACTGTGTGCCAGATACTATGCTGGGCATTAAGAGAACAGAAGTGCACAAGAGCGTGTCTCTGCCCCCAGAGACGGCCGCAGCCCAGCAGGCAGGCAGACAAGAACACCAGGGACCACACCGAGGTAGAGGAGTTTTGTGGCCCCTGCAAGGTGTAGTGCGAATGCAGGGGGTCTCTTACCTCAACCTGGAGGTCAGCGTGTCTCCAAAAGGAGGGGAAGCTTACTAGCATCACGAGGAACAAGCAGGTGCAGAAAACAGAGCTGAGGTGTTCCAAGCACAGGGAACAGCATTTGGGCAAGGGAAAGGCATGGATGCAAGGAGAGCTGTGTGCCTTCGAGGCCGTGCACAGGGGATGTGTTCAGTGGATTCTGCTGGGAAAGCGGCAGGGGGACATGAGGGTCAGGCCAGCTGGGCCTGCATGCTGTGCCCAGGCAGTGTGGCTCTTGGTGGCTTTCTGCAGGAGTGTGTTGGAGACGGGACCTCTCTGCAGGGAGGTGGAGGTGGCGAGGCTGGAGGTGGGGACCTCCAGGGACCAGTGCGGTGGCCCCAGCAAGAAATGCTGGGGCCTTGGTGTTGGCATCTCGGCGGCAGAGGTGGGAGGGGGTCACCTGGCTTTGTTGGACTGAGGAGGAAAAGGTCTGAAGGCGCCCCGAGTACCCACCACAAGTTCTCAATTTACTCCGAGAAAATGTACCACGGTCAGATCACTTCCTGCTGCTTCGTGGCTAACCTGTGCAACCCCATCCTGAGCAGTTTAGTCATTGGGGGTGGGGGTCTGGAGCGTATCAGCCGGGTTCACACCCCAGCCATACCACCTGTGTGCTGTGTGACCCCAAACAAATGATTTAACCTCTCTGTGTAACTGTTTATGTGGTTGTACAAACGGACAGGGGTGGGGGTTAGTGAGTGTATCCATCCTTGGACGTCGTGGGCATTCAATGGGTGTGTCTGTGTGTTGGCGTAAAGTGCATGGCACCCAGTAGGTGCTCAGAAAATCTTTGCTTTCCTCCTAACTGCCTGGAGCCTTTCTTACCCTCTACAGCTCACAACAGGTCCAAAGAGGACCCAGTTTATATTGGAAGCTGGTGAGATGTTTGGGTACAAGGGAGCCCAGGGCAGCCCCGCAGCCTGGCTCCTCTTTGGCTGACCCCTCCCCTATCAGTGCCCCATGAACCCGCACAGCCCACAGCCTCCACCCAAGGAAATTAAAAATCTGGATTGGTTTTCTCAGCTTAATCGAAAGTAATACCACAGGCCCCGACCTTTTGTTCACTCGCAATTATGTTGGTGGCATTTACCGAATCTCACCTTGAGCCTCTGGCTCCCTGCTTTCCTCTCCTGGCTCCCAAAGGTGCCGCCTGGCCGGGAGGTGCCCCCCCCCGCCCCCAAGCCTGCTCCCAACAAGGTTCTCTAGGTACCCTCTTGGAGCCTTCAGGGGCCAGCGGTGGGGGCAGGGGGTCCCCTACTTCATGGAAAGCCCACTGGGAATGTCAGGCTTTCATCTGAAGCAGACACAGGAACCAAAAGATATGTTGGAATCCTTACAAACTGGCGTGGCATCCAAAATGAAATTGCAGTAAGCTGTCCCTGGGGTCCACGACCAGGGTCATCAGCAAACTGACAGCAGGCGGGGACCTGCGGACGAGGAGCACTGCCCCTCCGAGGCTGTGGGACTTTCCTCTCGTGCACCTCGGTGGCCTCCTCTGCCAGATGGACAGAGCCAGTGGGGTGCTGCTGAAGGTTTACCAACCAGCTCTCTCCAGGATCAGGGAGCGGGGCAGGGCTGCCGGCAGCAGTCACGTTTCCATGATGTCAGTACTTAAGCCACTAACTTGACACCGCTGATGGCGTTGTTCCCATCACAGACCTGCCGCCCTCGCTGCGGTGAAGTTTACTTTCAAGTTCAGGCTTTGGGATACCCTCAAAGTGCACCCTCTCTAGCATCCACCAGAACCTCCGAAATGTAACCTGAATTTGCCCAGCTTCTCTTCCTCCACCTGCCCTACGGGATCTGCTTCCCATCTACTCCTCTGCCCGCATCTCCTGCACTCATCCCCGTGCTCATTCTGTGCCGGCCGCTGGGCTCCTTGCTTTTCCTGTGACATGCCCAGGGCTCTCCGCCCACAGGGCCTTTGCACCTGCTGTGTATGCCTCTCCTCATCCTTCTGTCACTCAGGTCTCTGCTCGGATGTCAGCTTTCAGAAAGCCTTATCTGAAATAGGAATTCTTCACTGGCACCCCGCTCTTCATCCACGCAACCTACTTGTATGTCTTTCTACCTTATATATTAGAGTTTTGCTGGTTTGCTTGCTTGTTTATGACCTGTCCTCCCCTACTTTCTCCACTAGGGGGGAGCTTCTCATGGGAGGAAATCTATCCACTTCTCTGGGGGCCCCACATCTCCTCTGTTCCCACCTGCACTGTCTCTTTCTCTCACTGGCAGTGCCAGCTCAGCTCCTTTCTAGCCATCGTCTGTTCTGGGGCCTTCTCTCCCCCAGAGCTCGGCAGTCCCACGGACAAACCTGCGGGTAGCATTCCTGCACGTAAACACATAAGCCTCAATCCAGGTTGGCCTTGGCTTGTGCGTGGTCCTCTCGAGTCCCCTTCACCTCCCCCATGCCTGGCTTTCCCCAGCCAGAGTTCAGGCCCCCTCCGCTATTCAAACTCAAGATCCATGTCTTAATGAGGCCTGAATCCCTGTCCTACATCCAGCCCAGCCAACGACAACCACATCCCTGCCTGCCCACCCGACGGCAGCTCCATCGGTGTAGGAACCCTGTCCTCTGCAGCTCTGGTTCCTGGTCCCTAGAACAGAGCCCGGCATTGCAGGTGTTTAATGAGGACGAGGGCAACTGACAATTCTTCCAGCGGCCCAGAATCTGCCAGAGAGCTCTGGGGGTGCTTTTCTATTGCAAAAGGGCCCAGAAGTGCCAGTTCATCTTGGCTCTACAGGTTGACTTATTTTGGAGGATAAGCACCCCCCCCCCACCACCATTAGCAACTATGGCCCCATGAAAGTGTCTCCATTGGGTGTTTCCTCAAAGCACTGCCTTTGACATTAACATGAACGGTCGCACCCTCTGTCACCCCAAGAAGCGAGCTTAAGAAAGACAAAACTCCCAGAAAGAAAAGAGAGGCTTGAACAGAGCACACGACCTGCCCTTTTCTCTAAGGCGCGACTGCAGCAGGGAGAAGCAGGACCTAAGTTAGCAGCTTCTGGTCCCCCGTATGCAGAAGATCATAAAGACGGCATCGTGGCTTTCAGGAGCTGTGAATGAAGCTGTGTGGACTTATCGCTGGACAGCTACCTGATTTACACAGCAGGGGTAGAAAGGAGGGGGATGGTGCTGTTTTTAAACTCTGTTCTGTCGAAGAAATGCTAAGGAGAGAACAGTGCCGTGGATCCTAGAACCCATTCCCGGAGACGGAAGTCTACAGAAGGGTTGCTGTGAAAGGATTAGAAAGTATGTTGGAACCAAGAATGTTAACAGACTGAATGAAGATAGAGTGCGGAGTTTACGGTGCATCAGATCAAGAGCGATGGGCACCATCTTGCTCAACTAAGACTTTTTTATTTTTTCTGCAAATACAGGTTCCATAGCTTCGAGGCAGAGTGTCGGCCCTGGAGTCAGGTACGCCCTGGAGTCAGGAGTACCTGAGTTCAAATCATGATTTGACTTGGGCTCAGATCGTCTCCGACTAGTTATCGGACCCCAGGCAAGTTAGCTCTCAAGCCTCGGTTTCCTTATCTACAAAACAGTTGTCATACTGTCCCTGCACCATTGAGTTGTTGTGAGGATTCAACAAAATAGTCCTTAGTTCAGTTCCCAAATCAACACTCAAAAGATGCTAATTCTCATTTATTTATTGATTGATAATATAGGACCTGCAATGTGTCAGGATCCCTTCTAGGTGCTTGGCAGGCAGTAATTCAGTTGCTCTTTATTGTACACCGACATACACCCCTTTCCCATTTCATAGATGAGGAAACGGAGCACAGAGGGGTTAAGAAGACTGTCTGAGTCACACAGCTCGGGAGGGCTGGAAGCAGCATTCGAACCTCTAAGTGTGACCTCTGTCTGTGCTCTGCTGCCTTTTACACGGTTTGATCACCTCCTCCACGCGTGACCCTATGATAAGGCACCAAAGCTAAAGGAGGGGTAGAAAGCGCGGTTCTATCTTTGCATTGCTGTGCTTTTAAAAGAGAGCTCACTGTCTCATGACGTCCTTCGCTTATAATAATTAAGTAGCGTAGCATCCAAGCAGCTTTTCAAAGTGTGGCAGTCAACATCCTTCTCTGTGCAAAAATCAGTAGTCTTAATGGATGGGCTCTAATTTCTGTTTCAGGGTCAGATGAACTGTTAGAAACAAATGTTCATTATTTGAAACCTCCAACGTGGGTGGGGTTTATTGTTATTGTAGCATAACCTTTTGTGTCCTCTGTGCTTAATACTACTTTGTATCTAATTCGTGCACTGTGTGTTCAGAATAGTTGTGCCATGAACACTTTCCCGGGTGAGGTGAACTCCGCTAGCCGAATTCCTTGGGGGCTGCCAAGGCCCAAATGGGTGATTCCATCGCTTCTGCCCAGAAAGGCTTCATGGCAGTCACCTGTGGGAATGACTGGTTCGCTTTCATGTTAGCCAATTTTTAAAAAGCTTTCGTTAGCTATGATAAATTATTCAAAAAGGAGAAACACCCTGATCCTCTTTAGAACATCGACGTGGTCCAGCGGTAAGTGAACGAAAAAGTACCTCCAGGTCCGAGGCTAACTTCCATTTAATTTTTAGAGGACCCAGTCGAGTTGTTAAAATGATCAGAAATAGGCCTGGCCAGAGCCAGCTCTGCCAAGAGGGGATGCTATTATCTCCCAGACCATTAACTTAATCAGATCCAGTCAATGTCAAGAAAACAAAACTCCTCACGTGAGGGTGGGGCTCAGGATGTAATTAACAAGCAGATTTGACTTTCATCCGGAAGCCCCTGAAGAAATTTTTTTTTTTTTAAGTAGGTTCTAATGAAATAAAATGTAATGTACCATTTGGTATCATTTCTGGAATCAAACGCAATATTTTACAGGAAGCTTTGGAGACCTCAGAGCTCCCCTCTGTGGCATTGTCTTCTCATGTTCATGCCACCGATGAAACGGTATTAGATCACAGATGTCCCCAAAGGCCATAGCGAAGTTTTATGTACCTGACAGGTTTCTCATAGTGAATTACAGAGGCGTTGTCAGAATATCTACGTAGGCACCCACAGAACACGCGCCGTGGGAACTCCAGCTGGGGTATGAATAGCTTCGGAAAGACCTGCTGTGTCGCACGCAGGATGGCAGTTCTGTCGTGAGCCAATGCGAAGACAGCAGGGACGTAGGGTGG
Organism: Mustela lutreola; assembly: GCF_030435805.1. NCBI lineage: Eukaryota > Metazoa > Chordata > Mammalia > Carnivora > Mustelidae > Mustela > Mustela lutreola. Next base: position 10,291,470 of record NC_081299.1, read on the forward strand.
CCTGGAATCCCAGCCCGCAAATACTTCAAGACTGACTTAGTATGTCAAGTCCCGAGGTTTTGGGGATCTTGGGACCAAGGAGCATGTGTGACCCAGTGATTCCACTCCTGGGTATATATCCGGGAGAACTGGAAACCGATGTCCACACAGGTGTGTACGTGAACGTGAATGGTCATAGGAGACCAGAAGTGGAGCGTCCATCAGCTGAGGAAAGGACAGAGTGTGGTTTGTCCTCACAGTGGACTGTTTCCCGGCCATAAAGAGGAACACAGCACCGACCAGCTCTAACATGGCTGGAGCCTGAACAGGACGCTAAGCAGTCACGAAAGACACCATGTTGTGTGACTCCATTCCTCTGAGACGTCCAGTGTGGACATATCCATGCGGACAGTGGGCAGATCTGTGGTTGCACGGCCTGGGGGGAGAGGAAGTGGGCGGTGGCTGTGCGTGGTGGGGATTTCCTTGGAGCGAGGACGATATTCTGGAATTAGATAGTGGTGATGGATTGCACAGCCTTGTGAATATGCGAAAAAAACACAGAATTGTATGCTTTTAGAAGGTGAATTTTATGGTATATAAATTATATATTCACAAAAAAAGAAGTGTAGGTGACGTTTCTACAAGGCGAGCTCTATGGTGAGGAGATGAACCATTCTAACCATCTCAGTTAAGCAGACCCGGTTTTCTAGAACTCTGACAGCCGGTCCACGAACTCCAAACAGTGCAGTCTCGGGATGCTTCCCTGATACCTCAACCAGCTCCTCAGGGAACTTTTTGCCCTAGGGGTCAATACCAGGAGCACATCTGTGTGTTTGAGGCCAAGCTTACTTGTCAGTGTCACAAGGAGCGTGACACACCCAGGTGCCCCCGAGGTTGTAGGTGACATCCACCCCGTGCACAGCTCACAAGTCAGCTGAGCCCTTGACCCCTTCTGGGACCAAAAGAGAAGGAAGAGTGATTTAGGATGGGCCATCCTGCATAAAATCTCCATTTCCCAAGAGGAGGAGGAGCAGGAGGAGGATGTGGCTCTCGAAACGGTAGCCATTTATCACTTCCCGGGCTGCGTCGGGAAGGTTTTGACAGCCTGCTCTGTCTGTCACACACCACTGATGAATTTACCCACACGGCTTGCTGTAAGGCCTCCCTTAAATCCCTCCTTCTCTGCACGAGAAAGGGCGGTTCTCTGGACCCTTCCAGAACTTCCCTTGGTCACACCCCCCTTATTATTTTATTTATTCTATTTTTATTTTTATTTTTTAAGATTTTATTTATTTATTTGACAGACAGAGATCACAAGTAGGCAGAGAGGCAGGCAGAGAGAGAGAGAGAGAGACAGAGAGAGGAGGAAGCAGGCTTCCTCCTGAGCAGAGAGCCCGATGCGGAACTCGATCCCAGGTCCTGGGATCTTGACCAGAGCCAAAGGCAGAGGCTTTACCCACTGAGCCACCCACGTGCCCCCACACCCCACTTTTTCAAAATGATCTCTTCCAGGAAGCTCTCCTCCGCTGTCTCCATGCAGTGGTTCTCAATGGGGAGGCACTTTCAGCCCCCAGGGGGACACCAGGCAGTATCTAGAGACAAACATGGTTAACTGGTGTGCGAGGGGCAGGGTGTGGGACTGGCTTCTAGTGCCTGGGGATCAGGGATGCTGTTAAGCATCCGCAGTGCCCAGGACAGCTCCCCGTCACAAAGGAGTCTCCACCCCAACGTCAGCGACCCCAAGGGAGAGACACCTGCTTCCACGAAGAGGGCTCCTCCATTCCCCTGCGTCTCAGCGCCGGTGACATTCACAGTTCGAACTCTGTGGGTTCACATTGAAGACTTCTTCATAGACATTGATTCTGTTTTGACAGGTGTCTTCTTTCAACAGCTAAATAAGAGAATTAGTAGGACGAGGGGCCTGCACCCAGTAAGCACAAGTCTGGGTGTCTGTTACTCTTACCACCACTCTCTCCAGAGGGCAGGGTTCTCACTGGCGCTCAGTGGAATAAGAAGTGAACCGGGAGTGAACACCATTGACTTAAATCCTGGTTCTGCCCCCACATGGGGATGCAGGAAAGCCACCTGACCTCTTGGGGCCTGATTTCCTCCCTGCTAACATGGGAACACTGTCGTCTGACCCACGTTCCTCCTGGTGTGGTCAGGAAGACAGACTATGATTGTGTATGGGAAAGTGATTACAAGAAAAGTAAGACACGTGGGGCACCTGGGTGGCTCAGTGGGTTAAAGCCGCTGCCTTCGGCTCGGGTCATGATCTCTGAGTCCTGGGATTGAGCCCCGAGTTGGACTCCCTGCTCAGTGGGGAGCCTGGTTCCTGCCTGCCTCTCTGCCTACTTGTGATCTCTCTCTCTCTCTCAAATAAATAAAAGAAAAAGTAAGACACTTTCGTGTTATTATGCTTAATACTGTGTTCCACTAGCTACCACGTATTGAGGGCTAAGTATACAACAAATGCCATATCGGAGATCTCCCTCTACCCACACGGTATCCTGGAAAGGAATCTTGTGTTGGCCTCATTTTCCAGAGGAGGAAACTGAGGCTCAGAGAAGTGAACCAAATTGTCCTAAATCACCTCATCAGAGATTTGCGGACGGAGGATTCGGACCCATGATGGCTCGCTGCTGTCCCCTGCTGTATCCAGGACGGAAGAGCATTCCCGCCTTCCGGCCAGCGCTGGACCTGACCATGGGCTGCGTGGCCCTGATACTCAGAATCAGAACGTCTGAGGATCAGAGGCCCCTGCAGAGATGACCTGGGAGCGAGCTGCGAAGCTGCCCACATGCTCTCAACCCCAGGGGGCCCCAGGCCAGCTGAGCAGGAAGGGCCCAGGCCGGCACCGCCTCGTCGCTGGAGCCCAGGCCCTGCCCCAGGTGCGTGAGGCTCAGGCCGTCCTTCCTGAATGATGCCCCATGGAGATGAAGCAGAGCCACGAGCGAGCCCCATGAATCCAGCTCTGTCTGGGGAGAGAAGCCTTCGGGGGCTTTGTGACTGCGGTTCCCAGGAGCTGGAGAGAGACTGCCAGGCGTTGCTACGCTGCCCTCTGCTCCAGGAGACAGTAGCCTCAGTGGTCTTCTTTCTGTGGCCTGGTCCACGTGCCAGAACACATGGAGCCCCAGGGAGATCCTGTCCCCCAATTAACGTGGAGCTTTTTATCTGAACCCACCTGTACCCCAGAAACCAGCCAGATAAATGCTCCCCCCACCCACCCAGTCAGTCCTGGTGCCTCTCTCCTGACTCTTGCCTGTCTCCTGTCGCATTTCTGCACCTGCCAGCCCCCGACCTAGTGATGTTGGCCTCTGAGTCCAGGGCCGAGTCCAGCTCCAGGGCTCCCAGATGGCTTGCTTGGAGGCTTCAGAGTCCTGTTTGGACGTGGTCTGTGCCATCCCCCTCTGCCCTTGGCTCAGAGCAGCTCTATCACACAGGGTCTCTGCAAGGAAGAAAAACCAGCCCTGGAAAAAGTGTGAGCAGAGACAGAATCGTTTAGAAGGATGTGGCAGAGCTCTCCACCTCAAAGGAAAAGCTGATGGGAAGGCTCAGAAGGGTCAGGACTCTGGGCAGCACAGATGTCCGGGTAGCGGGGACCCATGGATGGTCCTTTGGGGATCTGCTGCGGGAAGGAATGAACTCTGGCCCTGGAAGACTTTGTGTCTCTCCACCAGAATGCCAGTGCCTGGGAGGGGGTCCGCTGGCCTAACTCGGACCCAGTGGGGTCCACCAGACTGAACCACAAGAATCAAGAATGGAAGGGAGGCTTCCCACACAAAATCTGGGTGCTGGTACCAGAATGGGGGCATGGAGGCAAATATAACAGATGTCAACTTGTCACCCCTATTTGTCACCTCCCCGACCCTCCAGAATCCCCAACACTCAGCTTTACAGAGGAAAAGGAGCCCCCCCTTCCTTTCCCTTTGAAGAGACCATATCAGGTTCCTTGTCCCAACTTTTCAAAATGTGCAGACAGAGGTCAAGAGCCATGACCACAGGCACTGCTGAAGGAAGCAGAGACCTAAGCAGTACCTAAGGCCATATGCTTTGGTTAGAGCATTTGGAATCTGGTCCCAGCTCTGCCATTTCCAGCAGCTGCGACTTTGGGCAAGCTGTTGAACCTCTCTGAACCTTGGGATCCCCCTTGATAAAATGGGGAGAAAGTCAGACCTGTCTTACAAGGTCATTGTGAAGATCGAAGATGTGTCCATCGGGGTACAGCTCAAGTGCTGTGAGGAAGTCCGGGAAAAGGCAGGAAACAGGCTACCAGTGCATGTTTCTCTTTCCTAAAAGTCTAGAGGAGGGTGGTCCTTGGCAGCTCTGCCCCCCGTGAGGTTAACTAAGGACCCAGATTCCTTTGACCTTGTTGCTCTGCCCAGTACTGGGGTCTTGCCCCTTGGGTGAGGCTGACTCCATCCCCTTTGTAGCCCACTGAGGAAGCAGAGACAGAGTCTCCAAACAGGTGTGATCTGCACGTTCCCAGCCGCTACCTGTCACTTACCATCCACTGGAAAGTACCCTGCAGCTGGGCTTAGCTACAAAGGAAGCTGGGAAGGTGACGTCTTTGGGGTCCCGTGTGCCCAGCCAGATCGGTGAGGGCTGGGGCTCAGGGAGGCAGGGTGGAGGGAACATTCCACGACTGCACACGAAGGGGGAACGGATACTGGGACAAAATGGACCATCTTTGCCACTACGGGATAACGCAGCGGAAGAACAACTAGCACAGATTTACGGCGTGGGAAGGACTCCATGCATGGTCGCTGTCATTCGGAATAATCTTTCTTAGGAGGAACAGGCAAATTACCTCTCATCTCAGTATTCCAGTTCTGGAAACCAGACAGGAAGACGGACGCGAGGGCACGGCCCCTGACATTCCTTCTCCCCAGGCCCCAGACGGCAGGAAGAACTCCAGCAGGCCCTCTGGTCTGGGCCGGCAAATCCGCAGCCCCTCAAGGTGTGACCACACCCCCGCCAGGTGCCCCAGACCCCTGCAGACACTTGTCTCAGCATTTGATGCCAGTTCCTTCGGGTCATGTCAGTCACCCCAGAGGGGCACCCGGACGTGACAGGCATCCCATAGGAGGGGCGTCTTGGTGACCGGTTGGCCCGTCAGCGGATGCCCTGCCACGTTCACTCTTGCTGACATTTAATTATATTTTGTTTTCATCAGCTGTCAGGCCCACTTCCTGCCAGGACACTGAATTATGCTGGAAGCCGGTCATCCCCTGTGGACCCCTTCTCATTTGGGCCTCCTCAACCGGACGGCCCTCGGAGAAGATGGACATGCGTGCAAATGGCAGGGAAGACCCGGAGAGGCGGGCCTGACCTTCCTTCCCTTTTAGTCACTGCATCAACAGCAGCCGTTCAAGCAAACACGAGGCCTCTTGACAGTGCTGTCGTTAAGGACTTTGGACATATTTAATTATTCGTCTATCTGTACAGATGCTAACCCACACCCCCTACTAGCCACGACCGTTTTTTTTTTTTTAAAGATGTATTCATTTATTTATTTATTTGAGAGAGAGACAGAGAGAGAGCGTGAGTGGGGAGCGGCAGAGGGAGAGGGAGAAGCAGACTCCCCACTAAGACCAGACCCCCCCCCCAAAGTGGGGCTCAACCCCAGGACTCCAAGATCATGAGCTGAGCCAAAGGCAGATGCTTAACCCACTGAGCCACCCAGGCGCCCCCCTGACCACTCCTGTCTTTGTCTCATCTTAAGGTGTTCCTGGGGAGCAGCTTTTGAAGTTTTGAGGCCGTAAGAGGAAATACTTCCACGGCGCTTCTAATGTGTGGGCTGTGGTTCTGTGTCTTACATGCTTGGGTTCCCCTCCCTGTCTGAATCGCTTCTGTTTTTTGAGTTTGTGACAGCAAGCCGCAGGGGTTGGCATAAAGGGAAGATTTAATCTCCATGCCCATCATTTAAAGCAGCTTCTATGATTAGCCCCATTCTATGGGCTAAGACACCGGTGCTCATGGAACTCTGTGGCGTGCCCAGGGCCACTGGGCTGGTACACGGCGGAGCTGGGTCTGGATCCAGGGAGTGTGATTCAGCATTTGCTTCCCTAGGTGGGTGTGGAAAACAGAAGTCCGCCGAGCACTCCACCCTCATTCTCCTGGGCCGACCGGTCCTGCAGGTGGGAAAGCTGGGCCCGTGGTGTCAGGACCCCCCTGTAGCTAGAGATCTGTACGTGGGACTGCTTGGGCCCCACAGATGAATTCAGAGGACGTCGGGAGGTAGGAGGAGATCTCGGAGGAAATTGGCTCGAAGTGCCGTTTCCAGTGTTGGGATTCCGTGTCTGTGGATGGAGATCGTGAACATTAGGCCGCTGTGTGAACGCAGGGATGCTATGTCATCGGCCACATGACTCTGCGTGCAATTAAATAGAGTCATTTGTACTTGTGGAGCCCTCAGAGGCGGAGGACTTCATTCCAGATTAAAGAGGTTTTTAAAAAATGGGTGCTTTGTCCTTTTTAGAGATGACCTCTTTTTAAAATGTTAACCTCTGGAGATGCATATTTTTCAGAGAGATACTATTACAAAAGGAAACTGTGTTATTTAGGATGTTTTGGACTATTGTAACAGAATATCCAACTAGTAGAGGCTGAAATAATAAATGCATTTCATTTCTTTTTTTTTTTTTTAAGATTTAGTTCTGAGTGTTGGGGTTCTGCTGACTCTGCTGTGATTCTAATAGACCCTGCCCTTGGGGATGTGGGGGACAGGACACCTTCACTGCCATCAGTGGGTGGCCAGATGTCCCAGTGTCTCAGGAGCCATTGTGCCCCCAGCCCTCACTCTTCCTGCCCACCTGTGGCAGACTGGATTGTGGCTGCTAATTCTTCTCTCCCCAGCACCCACCTTGCCCTGCCTCCCACTTCTCAGCACCTCCCACTAGGGTAGGTGGGGCCCCTTCCTCTCTCCCACTCCGCTATATGACTTGCTTTGGCCATCGGACTGTCAGCTGACTCACGGCAAACAGGGGCTTTTAATGCTTCCACACCATCATTCGGCCTCTTACGCTCCTATAATCCTCTGTGAGAAGTGCCTGGCCCAGGCAACTGCCTCATTATTCTCAGCCCCAGAAGGAAGACACCGGAACAAACCCGAGCCCGACCTTCAGCTTGGAGAAAAAGCCAGCCTGAGCCTAGCCACACCTTCAGAAATGTGCTGATCCACAAACGGGAAGAATGAATGCCGCTGTGAGCCCCGGAGATTCTGAGACTGTTTGTTACACACCAGAGATGGACCGATACATCACTGACATGAGCCGCTGCCATAAGGCTATCATCCCCCGGGCCGGTGACCGAGTGTCCGTGCGCACTAGCTTGTGGGATTTAAGAAATAAAACAGATGAACACAAAGGAAGGGAAGGGAAAATAAAACAAGATGAAAACAGAGAGGGAGACAAACCGTAAGAGACTCTTAACTCTAGACAACACACTGAGCGTTGCTGGGAGGGAGGTGGTGGGGGATCACTGGGGGTGGGCCCGAAGGAGGGCCCGTGATGGATTGAGCGCTGGTGTTCTACACGACTGATGAATCACTAAACTCTACCTCTGAGGCTAATAATACACTATGTGTTAACTAAATTGAATTTATTTTTTTTTATTTTATTTATTTATTTGACAGGCAGAGATCACAAGCAGGCAGAGAGGCAGGCAGAGAGAGAGGAGGAAGCAGGCTCCCTGCTGAGTAGAGAGCCCGATGCGGGGCTCGATCCCAGGACCCTGGGATCATGACCCGAGCCGAAGGCAGAGGCTTTAACCCACTGAGCCACCAAGGTGCCCCTAAATTGAATTTAAATTAAAAAAATTTTTTAAAGATACCAAGGGGGAATTTATTAGCTCAGGAAGTTGGGGATCTAGAGATGGGTCAGAGCTCAGGGATCCCAGGAGCTCAAGCCAGCAGATCTCTGTCTGCTGTTCCTTCCTTTCCTCTCCTTTCCCATGCTTTTCCAGGCACCAGGCCTCTCTCCCCGTAGCGGAGGCTGGGGGACCATGGCCAGAGACAGCTCAGGACTTACAGTTCGCTACCTTAGCTACCTCTGAGAAAAAGGCCCCTTTCTGTCCCAGATGGCCTACGCCTGATGCTCCCTTGACAGAGCAGGCCTGGCGTGTGTGCCCAAAGCTGAAGCCCCACAGAATCACATCAGTGACCCCATCAGAGATGTAAGGATCAGGATCGGGAAGAAGCACATGTCCAAGGTGTTGGGGGAGGTAATTTAGCAGCAGGAGACAAGCAGTCATAGATGGAGGCCACGGAGGTCCATGCCTCTGACAGCACTGCCCCAGTAAGACCTGATGAGCCTGGGCCAGCCACTCACTTGAACTTCTCATCATTCACCGGGGCCCGGAATCCCCATCTCGTCTTCCTAGGAGACTGATGAGTTTAGCCTTAACATCTCCAAGCTGCACTTTGCTTGATCATGAAGTGGGTGTAACAAATGCATGACTCACTATGGTAGGGCTACGGCAGTTCAGTGAGATGTTATGTGAAACCCTTAGTCCATGTAGGGGATAGAATCTAAGCCCTAAGCCAATTCGGCAAACTTAAGACCTTTGGTTATGTAAGAAATGAAATGCAGGGCACCCGGGTGGCTAAGTCGGTTAAGCATCTGACTCTTGATTTTGGCTCAGGTCATGGTCTCAGGGTCCTGAGATTAAGCCCTGCATTGGGCTCTACCCTCAGTGTGGAGCCTTCCTGGGATGCTGAATTGGCTTAGGGCTCAGCACAGATTCTTTCTGTTTCCTTCCCTCCACTCTCAGCATGTTGGGGAAGACTTGCCTCACAGTCACAGAATGGCTGCCACAGTTCCAAGCATCACGTCCTTAGTTGCAAGCCCTTTTTCCCAAACAGGGACAAAGAATTGTGGCTAAAAAAGTCACGTGGCCCTCTGCTTTGTCAGTGGGGAAAGTCTGTCCCAGAAGCTCCCAAGCTGACTTACCCTTCTGATATCTTATTGATGAGAACAGGGGTCCCCTGACCTTCCTAGACATATCACTGGCAAAGAGAAATGAAAGGGCTGAGGCTGATTTCAGTCTTAGGGCTATGGACGTTTTCCTCCCAAACAGAGTCCTGGTGGCGTGGAAGGCGGGGGGCAGGTATTGGTGGGGAGGCTGTAATGGGGCCGTCTTGTTGGAGTGTCTCAGTGTCTCAGTGTTGTGTCATGCAGAAGCGCTCGCAGAGTCCACGTGGCTCCAGACGTTTGTGCCTGAATCCTTCTTGCTCTGGGTGTGTGACACGCTCATCTTCCCTCACGGTCAGCCGGCCAGCTCTCACTTCCCACTGGGGGCAGCATCTCTCCCTGCTTCTGAACTTTTCCTTTAACCATATGTAAATCCAGAAACTTGGGATGTTGGGCGGGGGGGACAGGGGAGGAGGGTGCACTTACTGGACCATGATGATGTCTGTTCTTGGATGCCAGTGCACTGCTGTGCAAGCATTCCTGAACCCGTTTTCCCCAAAGCTGGCTAGAGCCACCTCCAGATTCCTGGGTTGTTGGATTTTTTTTTTTTTTTTTAATCTTCAGTTAGCAGAATAAGTTCTATCAGAATAACCTAGGCCAGGAGGGTTGGGGCCGTGTGGCCCCTGGGCGTTGCCACATGCCTGCCTGCTTCCATGGGAGAGAGCAGCGCCTGGGTGTCCGGCTCACTCCTGTCACCCATTCCAGGTCCCTTCCATGAAGGGATTGCCATGGTCATCATCTCTAAGTGTCGTGAAGACCATAACAGAGGGAACTGGACGAGACCAGGGTGCCCAATCTCAGCACTATTGATATTTGAGACCAAATCGTTCTTTGGGGTATTTTGTGGGGTGAGGGATGTTCTATGCCCTATAGGATATTGGCAGCATTGCTGACCTCCGCCTTCTAGAAGCCATAGCCACCCCCGCCCCGTAATCATAATGTCACTAGATATTGCCGAATGTCGCCTGGGGGTAGACTCACCCCCAGGTGAGAAGCCCTGGGCTGAAGCATCACGGCCTGGGGGGACCGAGGTACCTGGGTGGGCACGGATGGCTTCCCTGACTGTCCCGTGTCTTGCGTTGTGCCCTCCCTAGCCCTTATCCCCCACCGAGTGTACCTTATTGGGTTTGTTTGTTTCCTGGCTCATTATCTGTTGCTAGCCCCGGACTCTAAGTGCTGTGGGAGCAGAGACTAGATCTGTCTTCCTTGTCACAGTGTCCCCGACGCTCAACGCTGCCTGCCCCACAGTGCGGGGAGGGAGGGCGGGCGATCAGCAAATATTTGCTGAATATGAGTCAGAGAGTTCTGGAGGGGGTTCCCGGCAGGAGTCACTTAAGGGGCATCCACTCCGTTCTGGACACTTGGATGGACGCTTCCCCTGCGTGAACTCATTTCACCTGACAAATAAGGAAACTGAGGCACAGAGAAGTCTAGTACCAAACTACTGACAAATGATGGAGGCAGGATGTCCGCTCAGGTCTGTCTGATTCCAAGCTGTGGCTTCTCTGGGGACGCCAGGCTGCCTGTCCCCCCCCCCCCCCACCGCCCCAGACACAGGGCGGCGTGGAGGGGCCACTTCTGGCATTGGGACAGGGGAGGAGACGGCCTGCCAGGGTTGGACGGGTCAAAGGGTGGAGAAGTCAGAGCCCGTGTCCTGGCGCCTGACAGATGCCAAGGCCGGCTTTCTCCCATGAGGACTTCGGCCCCCCGAGGCCCCAAAGAGCTTGTGTGTTTTCCGATTGGAAATATGACGGATCAACTGCTCTTTGGTGGCCTCCGAACTATTTCTGTTTCTTTCCAGAGCAAAACCGCAATCCAAACCTCTCTTCCCGTTTCCTCCCTCAAAGCAGCCTGGGAAATGTGGCCCCGAGGAGTTGCCCTCCTCCTCACCCCCGCCCCCTCCCCCGCCGCGCCGCAGTCCCCTAACCCTGCGGCTGAACAGGATTCGGTGGTGGTTTTCCTCCCCCACCCCCTCCCCTTACGGTAATTAGCGCGTCAGCTTTCCCTGGTGGTATTTATGTGTTTAGACAACACAGTTCATTGTTTCCAAATGTTAGTCAATTTGAACTATAAATCAAGCCCCAAATCTTGAATCCCATTCAAGGGAAAACTCACAAGTTGATTCTACACGAATAAATCATAAGAGGGTGGGAATTTTATAAATGTAGAAAAGCAATTCAGACTCCTGCGCTGAAAAAAACTGCAGCTTTCTGAACTACTTCGGGAATACATTAGAACAATTATGTAAGACTTGGGAAGATCTAAAAGTGCATTAGTCTTTAAGATGAAGTCCTTGGAAAGTTTGTGTATTGAAGAAGAATTAATATTTTTAGTATCCGAGAGTTTACGCTTTTTCTTTTTCTTTTGCACAACATTCTATAGGGAAACCAGCTATTTCACTAAATACTATCAATTCTAAGACCTATTTTGTTTCCATTTTAATCTCTGAAATTAGGATACATCTTAGAATCAAAATCCTATCAGCTGAATTGGCAGGTTTGTTTTCTTAGTAATCCATAAAATTCTGGTGCCTTTTATAAATAATAGTGTCTTAGATTTAATGAAATGCGTATCATTATGATCCCTCTTTCCCAGGAGAGGTTACGAGCCCAGAGATGTGACAGACTTAGCCCAAGGTCACACAGCAAGAAGGACAAGACCTTTAAAGGGCATGTAAATACCCTAGGGACATATGATCTCTGAGTTGCCTACTCTGGAAGGTGGTCCCAAAACCGAAGGATTTTTGCCTTTCTGAACAGACTATACAAATATTTAGCCAGAACAGAATGCTTGAGATGTTAGATGAGCTGTCACATGCTCCTTCTCCACCCTCCCCTTGAAATGTTCAGCCTCTCCCCAAGATAATTTTCATAGCACTGGTTGGAAGTTTGCCCCAATGTTAGTCTCTTCTGGCAGGTTAACCCTCCATGGCTACCTTTAGCAAAACAGGAAATGGCACCCTGACCCCAGATGGACCCAGTCCCACACCATGCCACGGCTTGGAGAGAGGAGCACAGACTCAACCCCTTTCACCCCTTAATGGTTCTCTTTGTACAGTACACATCCTGAGCAACCGTATACAGTATCCCTGTGCCCAGGGCACCCGCATACCTCCAACTGGTCTTCACTGGAGGAGTGGTGGGACGAGAATGTTTGACAGAGTGAAGGAAGATGCAGACAAATTCAGGAATTATTTTTCTAGTCCTGATTATATTCATTGCCTAAGCCTGGTTTTTGTGCTCTAAAGAAGTCAGCCTCTGAAAACTTTGACCAAGCTTGGCTCTCAGAAAAGAAATGGAATGCTTGGGAAAAGCATTGGGAAAGACTATATGTCTTAAAAAATCCAAACACGGTCTTATTTTTAATGGTCTTTCTGGGCCTATTTCTGAAGACACACCCTATTAGCTAAACCAACCAACCATTCACTTTAGCTGCCGGTCTGAAGCACAATGTGGTAGAGTAGAAGGAGTTTGTGTTCAGAGCTTATTCAGCGCTGGGTTCCAACTTGGATCTCTGCTACCCTTCAGCTCCTCCCTGTGGGGATGCTAAATGTCTCTGAACCCTCAGTGTCCCCATCTTTAAAATGGGTGTAGTGGATTAAAGATGACCATTTTGCTCTTCATTACTCCTCCCAGAGTGGAAGGAAAGGTGGGATCCAGTCCCCTCCCTTTGAATCTGGATTAGTCTTTTTTTTAAAGATTTTATTTATTTATTTGACAGAGAGAAGACACAGCGAGAGAGAGGGAACACAAGCAGGGGGAGCGGGAGAGGGAGAAGCAGGCTTCCTGCTGAGCAAGGAGCCCGACGCGGGGCTCGATCCCAGGACCCCGGGATCATGACCTGAGCCGAAGGCAGACGCTTAACAACTGAGCTACCTAGGCACCCCGAATGTGGATTAGTCTTAATGACTTGAGTTGACCAAAGAATGTGGCAGATGTTACCCTCTGGGACCTCTGAGGCTAGGTCACCTGCAAAGCCTTATAGATGCTGTTCAGACTTCTTGGAATTCAGCCACAGGGAGACAGCCCAGGCAGCCCCACGCGACCCCGTGGGGAGTCTACATGGGGAGGAGATCAGGCCTGAGGCTGACAACTCCAGGTGACAGCCGGCGTCTACTTGACAGCCATGCAAGGGGGCCATCTTGGAAGCGGGTCTTCCAGCCCCTCTTGAGTTGCCTCATTGGATGCCGTGTGGAGCAGAGACAGGCTGTCCCTGTGCCCAGACTGCAGACTCGGGAGCAGGAGAGATGACTGTTGTAATTTTAAGTCGCTAAGTTCTGGGGTGATGTTTAGGAGTGATGGATAAATGGAACAGTGGGAATAGAACTAATGCCTCGCTCCAGGGTCATGTTGGGAGTTAGAGGAGAACCAATATGCAGAGCGGAGAGTGTTGTCCCATGTCAAGCAGGCATCCGGTGAAACCAAGATCGCTTCCTACCGTTGCAAGTAAACAGTGCGCGATCTGCTTAGTTTCTGGTGTTCTCTCCTGTGGGGACCAGCCTGATCGCCACCCCCCGGAGCTGGGGGCCAGGGCCTCACCATGACTCAAGTTGATTATACCACACATTGCTGTCTGTCAACAATTAATGGGCATCACCAGCTGTCATGAAGCGCATTTGCTATTGGGTGAAAATCAGTATTAGATCGTTCACCCCGGTGCCCACCAAAGAAAGATTCCTGGAATGTCATGTGAAGGACTTCCCATGGCCACAGAAGCCAGTTGAGCATGCTGGCATGTGGAAGGCTGCATCTTCTACTGGTCTCTGTTCCCAGCCTGGTGCTCTGACCCCGGGCAAACAGGAGACTAACCACCTGGTCATGCAGAGACTTGCTCTTGGACCCTGGAAAGGCTCCCTCCTGGCCCTGTTCCAGAGCAGAGAGCAGGTGCCTGACCATCAGCTCCCCTGGCCCCAGACCCACGGGGCACATCGAGGCTTCCGGGGACTCTGAAGCTTGGGGCTTCTGAAATGCCGCCAAGCAGGGCTTTAGCCTGGCAGGCAGCACCTTCAGGGCAAGGTGGGGATGGCTAGGTGAGCTTCACACCGCCCAGGAGGTCTGCACCTCAAATGCCATTCTCCAACTCCCATCTGGGGGGGAGGGGCTGCCAGTGGTGCAGCCCGTTCAGACACCTCCGAGGCAGCAAGATCGCAGGGCAGGAGATGCATCGGTCACTGGGAAGCTGGCCACGTGACAAAGGTAAAAACCACAATAGTGAGTAACAGGGTCAGCGGAGGGAAGGTCGGGGAATTTGTCCCTGCAGGTGCTGAGCACGATCTGAAGCACTTCGTGCGGTGGCGTGGCCAGCCATTCGGCCTCCCCATCACTCACCATAGCATGGGTCATCCAGAGCCGCCAGCTCCCGGGGTGCTGGGGGAGTTCCATGAGATGCTGCATTCAAGCCGTTGGCCTGCCTCTGGAGCAGGACCATCTGTCGGTAGCATTCTGCATAATAATGTTGATGATAGTCTTCCAAAAACTTTCTGCAGGAGGTCTTGTGTCCTCCACTGCAACAGAGAACTGGGGACTCTGAAAAATCAATATTAATCATTACAGATTTGGGCAGGGCCGAGCGAATCGGGAGGAATCAGAGCCGTTCAGTAGTGGGGCTGAAATTAAATCAGGTAAAACAAACCAGACATCCATCTCCCCTTTTGTGCCCGTAAACCTGGGCAATTGCGTACATCCTCCAAGCAGATGGCAGAGCCCGTGCTCGGCCACCCAGGGCCACCGCATTGTCTGGCGGGAGCTGGGGAGTTCTGCGCAGCCCCACATCTGTGCCTGCAGCAGGCCGTGATGCGGAAGCTAACAGCCCGTTGTGATTGGCAGTGTCGTCCCGGTTCTGGGCAGATAATGGGGAGCCTGCCATTTCTCCCATGTCTCTTCTCGGCTCCAGCAGAGCAGCTGCCAGCCCTGAGATGCGGGAACCCAGAGCGCACACCTCTTGGGGTATCCATCCTCCCAGGAAGCATTCATGGGTGAGGTTTCTCATTCCAAACCCAGGCACCTTAGTAAGGCTGATGTTGCTGTGGGCCCAAGGCTCTCGGGATGCCCACTTCCGTTAAGGTTTGGGGTTAGAGGGACAAGAGACGGTCAGAGAGACTTCACTGCTCTGTCCACCTGGGCTTCCCTTCACCTCCAACTCTCAAAACCCATGGGCCAGGCATCTCTCAGTTATCTGTTGCTACATAACAAATTCCTACACTCCAATTGCCTCACTCAGCCCAACATGCGTTATTTCACAGTCCCCGGGAATCAGGAGCCCAGACACACCTTGCCTGGGTCCTCTGCCCATGATCTCACAAGGTTGCACTCAGGGCAGAGGCTGGGATGCGTTCTCATCTGGAGGCTCGACTGTGGAAGCATCTGCTTTCCAAACCCCTCAGGTTGTTGTTGGGATTCGTGTCCTCCTGGCTGGGTAAGCGGAGGCCCTGGTATTTGCTGGCCATCAGCTGGAGCCACCCTCCCGTTCTAGAAGCTGCCCACAGTTTTTTTGCCAGGGCTTCCACTGGGCTTCCTCAGTGTGGTGGCTGACTTTATGGAGCAAGCAAGGAGAGTCTCTTGTGTGTATAAGCAAAGCAGAGTCATACGTAGATGAGTAGGGAGATGTATCGGTAGGTCAACCTATGCAGATAGATGATAGAGCTAGATAGAAATGTACATGTAGAGAGATAAATAGATGATAGAAAGTAGATAATATATAGATAAAGTAAGAGATGATAGATTGATCATAATCTAATGGCAGGAGCGACATCCCATCATCTTTATCATATAATAGTTGTTAAAAGTTAGTGGCAAGTCCTGCCCACATTCAAGGGAAGGAGATTGTACCCACTGTCTTTAACACCAGGGGGTGGAGGTCAAGAGAGCCATCTTAGAAGACACCTTGTCGGGCACCTGGATGGCTCAGTGGGTTGAGCCGCTGCCTTCGGCTCAGGTCATGGTCTCAGGGTCCTGGGATCGAGTCCCGCATCAGGCTCTCTGCTCAGCAGGAACCCTGCTTCCCTCTCTCTCTCTCTCTCTCTCTGCCTGCCTCTCTGCCTACTTGTGATCTCTGTCAAATAAATAAATTTAAAAAAAAAAAGAAGAAGAAGACACCTTGTCATCAGTGCCTCGAGAGTAACATAGTGTCATTCTCATCTTCTAAACAGGAAACTGGGGTTTAGAGAGATGACTTGCCCCAGCTCCAACAGCTATCCAATGGCCCATGGGTACTGCTACACCATCATAACACATCCCTCAATGCCGTGAATGCAAAGTGGTGATGACCTATGCACTGATTTTGACTGATCTGCTTAGGGCAGAATACCCAGCACTTTCTCTTCAGTAACATACAGTGTGCTGATAATGTACTTATTCAACGTATCTTGCCTCTGTATCCCTACTGTGTGCTCCAAGAAAACAAGGACTACATCTACCTCATTTGTGGCCACATCCCTGCACAGAGAGGGGTTCCTGCCCATTATGTGCTTCTGGAAACACTCATTCAGTCATTCAACAAATGCTCATTGAACTGGGCTGTGAACTTTGGATACAAAGAGAGTCAAGACACAACTGTATTTCACAAGCCCCTTACTGTAGCAGAGCAGAGACATAAACTACAAGATAGTGTGATGTGGCACAAAGATTACAGTGGTTTCCTCAGGTTGGCCCATTCTTACATCCCCAGGGCCTAACACAGTGACTGGCACATAACATAGTAGGTGCTCAAGAATGTTTGCACATGGTGGCTAGTCCTGTCACCTGGCATACCCTGCTCTCTTCTGTTCTCCGTGGTGTAGAAAATAAAAGTCATAAAAGATTAATTGGTCAGGAAAATCCAGAGAATGTTAAAAAGGATATGGAATAACATCCCAGGCTGGCTTCAGAATTCTCTGATGCAATCCCACAGTCCTGGCACCTCCCTCTCTGAGCCGAGCTTTGCATTTCGAAATAGGGGGAGAAAAAAAAAAAAAAAGGACTGTAATTATTAAAATTGTGTATATAGGAGAATTTAGCCTTTCATTTGAGGTGTCCTAATGACACTTCAACAACTGCTAGAGAAGATAATAGGGTTTAGAGCAATTACACAGCCCATCAAATACCGAACATGAGTGATTCAGATTCATGCTTGGAGCTGGAACAATTCTCAGCAGTTTTGCTCATACACAGCTGTTTCATTTAAAATATTTTGGCAGAAAATCACAAAGTGGGCTGTGCTGGCCATCCTGCTCTGGAGGCTTAACCCTTACATTTCCAGGGTCATCCTTCCCTTCCACCTGCCGCTGAGCCCCCCACCTTAATCACTGCTTGATGGCTGTTTGCACAATGTATTTTGGAGTTAAGACTTGGCCCCTTAGCTGAAAATGTTGGGTTTTTTGGTTGTTGTTGTTTCTCCTTAGCCTGCTGAATATTCTGTGTCTTTTGACTTAGTTGATATCTTTCAATCACTAGGTGGCCAGTCCCGTGTGGCTGTGAAAGTGTGTTAGTCAGATGGCCAAAAACAGGTGACCCAGTCAAACTGGGTGATTTCAGAAGAGAAACAGAAATCCCATAGACCAAGTGGGTTATACAGCCAACACTTAATTCTCACAGTTCTGGAGGCTGGGAAGTCCCCACAATCTAGGCGTTGGTAGATTCGGTGTCCGGTGAGAGCCCCCTTCCAGGCTTGTAGATGGCTACCTTCTTGCTGTGTCCTGACATGGCAGAGGGCTCATCCCTCTCGTGGCTCCTCTAATAAGGGCACTAATCCCATTCACAAGGGCCCATCATCCCCCCAAAGGTCCTAACACCATCACATTGGGGATTGGGCCTTCAACACATGAATTTGGGGGGGATACAAGTATTTGGTCCATAGCAAGTTCACTCCTGGTGTCTTTCATTGGCCAAACCCAATTGGAAGCCAGAGATAGGGGATGGGAGGCAGGGCACTGATGCAGTCCATCCAGGACAGCCTCCTGGTGCTCTGGGAAAGGAGGCAGGATGAAGATACCCAGCACGAAGAAGGCCCAAGACAAGTAGACATGTGTTCTCTTACCTGGAGGGACAGGTATCTTGCCAGCTGCAGACAGAAATCTTGCCAGCACCTGGGCACACGTGGTTGTGATATAAAGAACTCATTCAGTTCATCTTGAATCATTGGGAGGTCATTATAAGAGGACCCGATGGGAACCTAGAAAATGCCAAAATCCTAAGGCCCCAAGAAGAGCTAGACCCAGCCCTTGGTGATTGTTGAATTTCTGTGTCAGCTTGGCTCTGCTCTGGTGCCCAGTTGTTCAGCTGACCACTAGTCCAGATGTTTCTGTGAAGGTATTTTGTTGATGGGATTAATATCTATAGTCAGGTGTCTCAGAGTAAAGGAGATTACCCTGGATAAAGCAGGTGGACCTCATCCCATCAGTGAAGGCCTTAAAAATGAAACTTAAAATTGAGGTTTCTCAGAAGGGGAAGAAATTCTGCCTCATGATTGTACGATAGAACTCCTGCCTGAGTTTCTAGCCTGCTAACCTGCCCTTGACTTCAGACCCAGGACTGCAACATTAACACCTGCCTGCATTTCCAGCCTATCCCGCAAATTGGAGACTCGTCAGTCCCCACAATCATGTGAACCAATTCCTGAATGATGAATGAATGAATGAATGAATGAATGAATGGATATCTCCTATTGGTCCCGGGGTTCAGGGCTTTTGAGGGTGACTTAGCTAAGTCATTGCTCTGCTCTTGGAGCCATCTGCCAGTGCCAAGTGCCACATCATCTGGCATGGCACCTGAGAGCCTGTGTCTGTCCGCCAGCCTGGAAACAGTCATGGTGAATGGGATGTGTTCCAGTGGCTCCCATTAGCGCCACGATCTGGGTTTGTTCTCACAGCTGCAAACCCCAGCCCCTGGGCCGCACAGCTGCCTGGGATAAGCTGGAGCATGTGAATGAGCTGAATGAATATCAAGTTGGGTTTCCCACTCTCGCCCACACTGTGTTGGCAATCCCTGGCCAACGGGCGCTGTGGTCTGTGAGCTGGATCTTGGAGGATAGGATTTCAGGAGGAGGATTAGGGCCGCAGTAAGGGAGGCATTCTGAGCTTGAGCAAGGGATGGAGGTGAGAAGCTGTGGGGCGTGGGGGTGAGGGGAGGTCTAGAAAATGATGGTGGTTTGGTTTGAATGGAGTAGAAAGTTCTTGCAGAGGAGCGGTGGGGTCTAATGCAGGGGAGGGACATGCCTGAGATGGACAGACGGAAGGGATGAGGCAAGATGAGCACAGAATGAGTGGAGGCTTCAGCATCATGCCATTGAGGATGGAGAGTTCTGGATGCAGCAGGGCTGTGGTCTCTTCTGAGATGGACAGCTGGGAGAAAGGGAAGCAAGTGAGGAATGAAAACAGGGCAACAAGATTCTCATTCTGATTCGGAGTCTTGACACCTGTAGAATGGAAGCCCCGTGGACCAAATCAGTAGAGATGGGAAGAAACATTGATGAGTGATGGGTTCATAGCTTGAAAGCATCCTTAGAGGTCACTGTTATGGGCTGAGCCATGTCCCCCTGAAATTCCTATCTTGCAGCCAGTTCCCAGTGCCTCAGAATGTGCTGTCTCTGGAGCGAGGGCCTTTGAAGAAGTAATCAAGTAAAACAAGGTCATCAGGGTCGATCCTAATCCAACATCACTAGTGTCCTGGTGATTTTTATAAGAAGAAGAGATTGGGACACAGATAGGCACAGAAGGAAGAGCACATGAGGACCCAGAGAGAAGGCGGCTGTCTACATGCCAAGGAGAGAGGCCTCAGGAAAAAACACTCCCGTGGACACCTTGATCTTGGACTCTCAGCTTCCAGGCTGGGAGAAGTTGTTCTAGGTTGTCTAAGTCACCACCCACCCAGTCTGTGATGCTTTGTTATGACAGCCCCAGAAGAATAACAGCCACCCAGTAGAATCTCCTATTTCGCAGATGGGAATATTGAGGTCCGGGGAAGGGAGGGGCTCATCCCGTCTCCTGAACAGGGCTCTCAGCCCCAGGCAAGTGGTTCTTTCCCAGCGCACCATGCCGCCTCTTCCGTCATGAAATATTGACCATCTCCCTGTCTACAGTTTAGTTTGTTCAAACAATTTGCTACCACTAAAACAAACTAGCCTCTGTTTGTTTTTTTAAATAATGATTTTCTCCTGGAGCTCTTGGATTTTGCACTCCAGCAGCCATGGACTCTTGCTCTGGCCCTTCTGGCTTCCTCTGGTTCGTAGCCCTGGTGGCCCAGCCCAGGACAACAAGCTTTCGTTCCAGTGGGGTGGCACGGTGGGAAGCCTCACCTGTGACCCTCAGAGGTGGAGATGTTGTTGGAAGCTTCGGACAGACACTCCGTGGATTTAGCGGCCGTCAGCTAGCCGTGTGGGCTGGAGCGTCACGGGGATGTGAGACCGGGGAGGCAACGTAGGAGAGAGAAGATGAAGGGAAGATGTCTTCGCCAAAACTCTTTGGGTTTTGAGCTAGAGAATCTGCCTCAGCATGCAGAAACAATGGGGGAAGGTTTGCTGGGAAGAACTGGGCTTCACAGACTCCAAAGAGAAGGTGGGTCTTCGGGCTGCAGGAGGGATGGGAGCCCATGTTGAGGGAGCTGTGCAGAAACCAAGCCACCCCTCCCTCGCTGTCCGACTCCAAGACCATGCGTCCTTGCCCTGGTGCATTAGTTCCAATGTCTATTCACGTTAATAGAAAACTGGAGGAAGCAGCCCACACGATAAGAAAAATGTCCTTGCCCTCGTAGCTAGAAGTCCTGAATTAGGGCGGCTCCAGTGGGTTCACTTAGAGGCTCTGTGCTGTGTTTAGGCATCTGGCTTTTACCATCTTTCTGCTCTGCCAACCTCGGGAGCTAACCTGGTCATTAATGCGCTCCCTTCACGGTCTCAAGACAGCTGCCACCGGGCAGCGCGACTCTGAGAAGGGCCCTGCTCCTCCCCAGGTGCCTCTCGTATCTGCTTCCCAGGGCCTGCCGTCCTCCCCCAGGCTTCACTGGCTGTAACTGGACCACATGCTCCTCTCTGACTCAGTGCCTGGCAGGATGAATGCGATTCCCCCAAGGTCATAAGGAGAGAGCAGGCTTCCCGAACCAAAGTGGGGATTCTGTTAATGAGGAGGAAGGGGTGCAGGGGAGCACTGTCTGGGGAGACAGCGCTGCCTCCTCTCAAGTCCTCAGATGCACACGGCCAGGCTCCGAACCCCAAATTCTAGCCCCTGGGAGAGAGAAGCCACTGCAACGTGCTCCAGTCAGATGACAACGTCTGGCCGGTCAACCAAGGGCATCATGGTGAAGTCATGCCAAACGCTGCTTAGGCCCACCTCTGAGAGGGAAGGGGGCCGTTTTCAGAGGAAGGAAGTTCTTGGGGGATCGGTCTGTGAAGAGCCACAGTGGTGTCTCCCGTGAACCCGTGGAGACTACGGACCTTTGAGAACCTAAACACAAAGATTGTGTGCACCCCTGCAGGAAGGATTTGGACTTGGGCTTTAGAATTGGGGGGAGGGTGGGGCTCGTTTGGGTTGTCACCAGCCTGGGGTAGCAATTGACATTGAGAAGGTAGCAGCCAAGGAAGGTCTTGTCCTGAAATGTGGGGACAATCCCACACGTGGAACCGTCTTCCCAATATGCTAGTTGGATCATGCGGAGAAAGCAGAAGAGATAGAGAAGGAATCGTTCATACAGTCCCGGAGCAGGGGCAGCTCATCTGGAAGACAGAAGTCAGGATCAGCAAGGGTGCTGGGCTCGGGGCCGGTGGAGAGGACTCATTCTGAGTGCTCCAGGAAGCCCCTGGGGAAGGCTCAGCGCTGAACGTGGGCACGACAAGGCGGGTGGTCGGACAGACGAGGAAGCCATGTTTCAAAGTCTAGTTCAGGCAGGGGTGGGGTACAAGGGTGGATTCCCTCTTGAGAGTGACCCCAGGGAGATGGAGGGAGGCTGGAGGGAGAGAAGGGTGACCGGGAGGCGGTGGGTGGAGGGGTGGGCACAGCGAAGCTTGGAGATCGCTTCCCCGCACTTTCTCTGCGGACACGATCAATAAAAGCATCTGCACGGTTGGTCCCGACCGGCGTATTTAAGAAAAATGTGCCGTTAGCATTGCATGAACGTGCAGGTCTAGGGGCGGAGACCTCGGGAGCTTGTCGGGCACACGCAGCCCAGGGTGGACGAGAAAGCGGTTGTGCAAGCAGCTCCGAGCGGCCCTCCGGGAGGGCAGGACACGCCACCCGAGCTGGTGTCGGGATGAAGCAAGAGAAGGGGTCGGAGGCGGTCCCCGGAAATGGCGCCAGAATGCTGTTTATACTTGCGCAGCCATTGCCCTTGTGGTCATGGCCCTTGTCCCCTCGTCCCGCCTTGGGGCCGCCTCCTGTTATGCCTGCCGGGTCTCTGTGGGCTTTGGCATATGTCTCCACAGCCTCTTTGTTTCTGGTTGTGTGTGTCGGCTTCCTGACTCTCGGTGGGCGTGAATTCCTTGGTTGGTGCTATGGACCAAGAGGGTTTGGTTTTTCAGGTTTCTTTCTCAGGGTCCGCCTCTCCTGGGCTGCGTAGATGCAGACTTCAGTGCAAGACCGTGGGGACGAGGCCCTGGCGTCTGACCGCTGTCACACCGTGCCTTCACCGCCCTGTTCGCTGGCGGGCCCGCACACTCTGCCCCTCGGGGCCTGCTTAGGGCACACGCCCCTTGCCCGCAGCCTGGGTCTGTCTGCCTGCCACCTTCCCTGAGCCCTAACAGGGGCCCTTCAAGTCTCTGGCTTAAGCAAGCCAGAACTACCTTTTGATTCAAGTTAACTCGAAGGCCTGGGTCGTGAGTAGCAGGCCGTGCGGCTCTAAGCCAGACGGCACCAGTCCAGCCCGTGAGATGCACTCAGGATGTTCTGTGACCCTCCAAGACAAGGGCTGGTGCTCCCTTCTTGAGCCAGCTCGTGCCGCCTCCTCCAGGAGGGTCCCTGCATTTGTCCCAGCGGTTGTCATCATTGCTCCTTTCTTATGGTTCCCCTCCCCCCATGATGCTTTCTCCATCATCCCGTGCTGTCTCTAGACCGTATTTACACGAGCGTGTATGAGAAATGTCACCAAGCTGCCATGTGTCATTGAACAGTCTCCCTGTCCAGGCGTCAGTGCTTTGTGCTTAAACATACCGTCCTCACAAAACCTCCATGAGCCGGCCACATTGTCATCACCCTATCGTCCAGCAAACTGAGGCACAAAGAGACAAAGTCACTTGCCCGAGGGCACACAGCTAGTGGGGCCCTGAAGGGACTGGAACACAGGTCCTACATCTGTAAAGCGCATGTGCTTTAGTCCCCAAGCTGTCTTGCCCCTCATTTCCTCGTCAAGCCCTGCTCATCTGTCCTATGCACCTTGTCCTCAGCATCCTGGACCCTCCAGGCAGGACTTCCCTGTCCTGCCTCTCCACTCCCAGGCCTCTGTGGCCACAGAGCTCCCCTCTTCCTCATCCTAGGGGGTTTACTTCTCTGTCTCTCCTCCCTGCGCCTTCCAGGAGGACACACGAGTGTCTCTAGCTCTTCTCTTTGAATCATCAGACAATTGAAGGGATGGTCCTGACATCTGAGAGGTTCAAAAGCTCACCCGAGGCCGCACCGCAAGGAAGGGGCTGATCCTGGGCTCGGTTTCAAGTCCTGCAAAAAAGCAGGTCCACGCTGCCTCCTGGTCCCCTGCCTTTGGGGAGCCACAGGGAAGTGTTTTGTGGGGGGGCCTCCTGCTTCCCCATGCTAGGACTGTTCCTCTCCGATTCCCAGATTGCAAAAGAAGGTATAAATGAAGAGAAGGGGAAATTTCCCAGCATCTGATGACAGGCGTGTTCTAATTATCTGTTGATGCTCATAATGGGCAGGAACTTGCCTCATTGTCAGGCGCTCCGAGGCTGGCCATATGGGTTTATTTTAGTGGATTTTTGTATTGTGAAAAAGAGTTTCTGTTAAACACAGAGTGAGTCATCGTCTGCTTCTGAAATTGCCCCCAGCCTGCACTGCCTTTACCAGTCCTCTCTGACAGCTGGGTTACCGTTTCCAGAAACCTCTGCAGAGCCCCCTTGCTGCTCCTTGGGGGTGAGATGCCCTGTTCTCCAGGAGCGTCGCCCCTCCCCTGTGCTTCCTGAGACTCGGTACCCACCTTGGCCGCCCCCTCTCCCATGGGTGGTTTCGTCGGGTTGTTCATCTCCAGTCTCCAGCGAGATCGTACGTTCCTCTGGGGTCTTCTTCCTCTCGGTCTCTACAGAACCTGGCACTCCCACTTCACCAACGTCTCCCTGTTGAAGGATGAACCCCAGTTTTGTTTGCTCTTACCATCGGGATGCCTGGCTGGGAAGCCGAGTTAAAAATATTTCAGGTGCCTTTTGCTCTGCTCACGTGACCACACGTATTCTCACGGAGGACACGTTGGCCCGAGGAAAAGAATAAAGACGTGGGGCCAGGCCAGATGGGGTTCAAGTCCTGACTCAGCGGCTGTGTGATTTGGGGTCCACCAAGCCGATTAGAATTGCTGTAAGGCTAAATAACATAATACGTGTAAGGCTCTGCACACCTTGGCCTTTCTCCTTACCTGGGAAAAGGAGAGGCTCTGGGAGTCAGGCCTGAGGCATCTGTTGTTTATGGGACTTATAAACCTTCAACTCTTTTTAGGAGGACCTTCCTAAGCTAGAACAGGAGCCCCCATCTTCGGTTCTACCCATTCTTAGGGGAAACCCTGGAAATGGGCTGGGGTTCCTTTTATTCCTCCTCTGTTTGCATAAAAGTTGGTTGTGCCCACTTCTTTTTAAAAAAAAAATTATTTATTTGTCAGAGAGAGAGAGACAGAGCACAAGAGGGGGAGGGACAGAGGCAGAGGGAGAAGCAGGTTCCCCAATGAGCAGAGAGCCCGTGTGGGGCTCGATCCCAGGACCCCAGGATCATGGCCTAAGCCAAAGGCAGCTGCTTAACTGACTGAGCCACCCAGGTGCCCCAGTTGTATCCATTTCTTTTCCAAGAGTTAATATTATTAAATGATGCAGTGAGAAAGAGAAGGGCCGTGCTTAAGCCAGAGCCAGCACACATGCCATGCCTCGGCCCTCCCCTGCCCACAGTAGACATCCACAATCGATTGCTGAACGCTCTATGCCATCCCTAGAATGGGCTACCTAGTCACAGTTCAGGGAACTTTCAGGCCAGAAATGCAATTACTGGGTTTGCTATTAGCAAACACTTTCCGTTTATAAAAGGGAAAACGACATACATTATTATAGTTAAAACATGTACCACTGCTCTGTGTAAGTATCCAGGACCCTGGGGGTTCCATCTCGATAGTCGAACTATCAGCCTCTTTTATTTGAGTATAAACAATAAATACATTGCAAATTATTAATGGGAAACCATGTTTAGGAATTACAGTGATTACAGATCAATTGGATGGAATAATTACTACAATCACTGGGTAATTAAAGCCTTCCTGGCCTGAGAAGGGGGTACATGAGCTCTGGGATTGATTCCTCTGCTAAGCAGACTCTCAGAACCAAAAAGAATGAGTCCTGAACTCTGGGGCTGCCAACTTGACAATTATTAGTTGGGGGTAGCAGTCCCTAGTACCCCCAAAGAGAGTGGTGCCACATCCATTACAAATGCTTTCAGCTTAAGGTTACAGAAACCCTGACTAAAAGTAGCTTAAATTTCAGGATCTGTTTGTTTTCCACCAAATCAGAAATCCAGTGGTTGGTAGAACTGGCCTGGTGCAGCATCTCAACAGTAGAATCGAGAACCCAGCCTCTTTCCTTAAAGAGGCTGGTGGTTTGTCACTTCATGGTCACAGAATGGCTGCTGATGATCCAGGCCCATGTTTTCCTTTAAGACTGGAAGAAGGCAGAAGAGATGGTTACAAGGACATTTGTCCTTTTTTTATCAGAAGAGCCCAGAGGAGGTTTCTACTTGTGTCTCATTGGCCAAAATAGAAGCTGGGAGAGTGGGGGACAGGAGATCCCAGTTGGCTTAGACCAGTCATGGTCCTTCTTCTGGGGCTGAGGCTGTTGCTCTGAACAAGCAGGGTTTCTGTTAACAAGAAAGAAGGAGAGCCTGGAAATTGGATAGACAATGAATGGTGTCTATGACAGATACTCAAGTGGACAATGCCCCAACTCCCTCTGAGCCACAATGGCCTTCAACAGTGGAGCTATGGATAACTTTGTTGTCCTTTGTTCATTCACTCACTCATTCCTTCATTTATTCATTCAACACAGATTTAATCAGTGCCTAGTGGATGCCAGGAATTGTGCTAGGATATGAGAAGAAGTCTAGTATTATTTAGGAATGAGTAACAGAGATGGAGAACAACACAGAAAACTTTCTGGGAGAGTGACTTCTAAGCCAAAAACAGAAGATAAGAGTTTCTCTCTCTCTCTCTCTCTCTCTCTCTCTCTCTCTCTCTGTGTGTGTGTGTGTGTGTGTGTGTGTTGGGGTGGGGAGGTGGATGCATGAGGAGGAAGCAGGAGGAGAGGAGTGCCGCAGGCAGAGGGAAAGTATGTATGATGGTCTCCATGGAGGAGGAAGTAAGACCCACCATTTGCATTGATGGGAGTGACAGGAGCTTTGCTGAAACACAGACTGTCTTTACCAGTCAAGAGTCAAACTCTTTTGGTTAGGTGGGAGGAATGTTTAATTTAAAAAAAAAAAAAAAAAGATGAGAAAGGGTAGTTATTGGCGCATGTTACTAAAAAAAATTCAAGAATAGTTGGCTTCAGGCACAGTTGGATCCAGAGGTTCAAATGATGTCATCATGAATCTCTCTCTCTCTTCTTCTAGAGTCTTTCTTCACTGTGTTATCTTCATTCTCATCCAGGCTCTGCCTGAATCATAGCAAATGATCCTCAGAAGCTCTACATGTGTCTTCTGGGAACCTTGGACCCCAGAGGAAAGAGCAGTAGATCTAGGTTCCAGGGAGAGCTCGTCTTAGGTAACCTGGCCATCCCTCAGCTGACTTTTGAGGCCAACGGATGCTGTGCTTTCATGGGTGAGCCTGAGTCAGTGCCCACCCCAGGGCCCTATAGTGTGAGCAGAGAGAGAAAGAAGAAATTGAGGTACAGAGCCCTGCAGTCAAGTAGACTGAATGCCAGGTAGCCCCTTCTGCCTTCTTGCTTCACCTGTCACTGTCTGGACTAGCTCTTGCCCTGCTGTACCCCCTCCTGCTCCCCTTCCCTCAGACCCAATGACTCCCAGAAGCTCCCCCACATCGACACTGATGCTCAGTCCTCCTCCACGTGGTCAGAAGTGCTTCTTGTGCTCTGGATAATTCCTGGCTCCAGCTCTCTCTTCTGCTGTTGCTACTACCCCTGAGGGAAATTGGGAACACCCCCCTTTCCCACCCTCCTCCCTCTGCACCTGGCAGAGCTTGGCCAACGTCATTGGTTAATTCTGTCTTTAATAAAAATGCTAAAGTCTTCTTATGTTACATAATGTGGGGACACAGGCTCTGTGCATTGCATTCTATTCAGTTTCTCAGCAGCCTAGCTGGTGTACCACCATGACGGCATTGATTTATTCTGTCCACCACACAGCACTGCTTGTTAGCACTCTCAGTCTGACAAGAAGTAGTGAGCCTTACCTCCAAGGTTTTACAACAATATGGATAGATCACCCTCTGGACTCTGAGCTAACAGAGGATTTTGCCCACTGAGTGGGAAACTGAGACAGGGACGTGACAAGAGCTTTGCAGAGGCACAGACCACCTTTGCCTGTCCCTCAAGACTTCCTCCATTTTTACCGTCTCTACAAGACCTCCTCTAAAATCCCCACTATGTTATTCAAGACTCCTTGGATTGCAAATGACGGAAACCCCACTCAAATAGGCAAGGCAAAAATTAGGTAATTTTTTAGCTCTCAAAAGTGAAAATCCAAGAGAGTTTGGCTTCAGTTATGGCTGGATCCTGATGCTTGAATGATACAAGCAGTACTTAATATTCCCTCTCTGTCTGTCTCTGTATGTCCCCATCTCTCTCTCTCTCTCTCTCTCTCTGCTTCTCTATCTCCCTCTCTCTCATTGTCTCTGTCTTTCTGTCTCTGGGATCTGCTGTCCTCTGCATGGGCTTCATTCTTAAGCAGAATCTCTCATAAGCAGAATGTCCAAGACACATCCTTACAGTTCAGCAGCTTCAAAAGAAAGAGGGTGCCTTTCCCCCAAATTTTCCAGGAAATACCCTGTGACTGACAATCTCTGTCTTTGACTGGGTCCGCTTTGTTGATAGATCTAGGGTCCAGATCAGTCCTGCCATCTGTTGTCGCGTGGCCTGCAAGCTAAGAATGTTTTTTACACTTTTAAATGGTTGGAAAAAAAATCAAAAGAAGAGTGTATCATGACATGTGAAAATTGCATAAAATTCATATTTCGGTGTCTGTAAAGGTTTATGGGGGCCAAGCCATGCTTATTTGTTTGTCTAAGGCTGCTTTTGTGCCAGAAGCCAAATGTCTACTGTCTGACCCTTTACCAAAAAAGTTTGCCGACCCCTGGTCTAGACACTCCGTGTAGCCAGTGGGATGCCTGAATGAAGTGCCCACCCTTGGATTTCAGGGCTGGAGTCAGCCCAGCCAACCAGACCACAGGATGAGAGTGACAGAGGGTTTCTGGGAGAAGGGGGCATGAAAGCTGGGCAGAAAAACAGGTGTCCACTCTACCTGCTGTCTTAGACTGGGATATCCCCAAAGCAGACAAGTTTGAGAGCGCTTCCTCTTTATGGAGATGAGGGAGCACTGGCAGGGGTGGAGGGAGGGGTGTGAGAGAAGGAAAGGTCTACCCATCTTGAAATCTTCTTTGCTCGACAGTCACTGCCAATAGATGTTGCCTTGAAGGCTTCAATAAGGAGATGTGATGGTGGCTGTAGCTAGCTCTAAATTTGGAATAATTAATTAATTAAAATTTACCATGAAGGTTTCTGATTACTGCAGAGTAAGTTCAAGAACAAAAGAGCCACCATGGGCAGCTGTAGACAGCATTTCCACACAGTGCTTAAAGTACCTTTTTGTCCCCATGACCTCACCTCCTGCCTCCACCTGCCCCCAGCCCTTGGCCAGGACTCCTGTGGTTCAAACATGGCCTAGGACCTCTCCACCCCACCCCCAAAACCCAGGCAGCAACCCCCATGTCACCTTCCTCCTTGCAAAAGGTGGTTCAAGAAACCAATAAATGATACTCCAATTATCCCTGCTGACCCATGACCAAATGTGACCTAATACAAGAGCCAACAGATGGAGACCAAAATGTCACTTGTATTACTGGTAAGCCCACGGGGTTGGAAAGAGAGGAATGGGAATATCATTAGGTAGATATATCCACCAGGCTGACTGAACAGCCCCCCACCCCCAAGCGAGAGACCTGCTTTAAGGTGTAAAGGAACCAGTCAGAAAGGGGGCTTCCTGCAGGCAGCAGGCTCCTGAGAGAGGGGAAAACTGAAACCTACAGTGCATGAGGGGCAGGGAGCCAGGACCCTCAGCTGGAGAACAGGAGGTGGTCAGTCCAGGCCCTGAGGCATTACCGCTTTTAAAATTCTTCCTTGTGTTACATTTAATACAGTTAAAAGACCTTATTAATGAATTTGAACATTTTGAAGTATAATTTTTATAAATGGCACCCACAGAACCTCCATCCCACTGAGGAACTGGACAGTGATCAGTCTTCCTGAGGCCACCTGTGGGTTCTTCCCCATCTCAAGCTCAACAGAGCTAAGCACACAGTGTTGTCCTCAGTGTTGTTTGTATCATTTCTTTGTGGGTTTTTTTTTTTTTGTCTTATTGCATGTTCATAGATCTCTAACGATTATTTAGTTTTCTCAAAAATTTTACAAAAAGAGAAGAATAAATGAAACAAGATGGGATTGGGAGGGAGACAAACCATAAGTGACTCTTAATCTCACAAAACAAACTGAGGGTTGCTGGGGGGAGGGGGTTTGGGAGAAGGGGGTGGGATTATGGACATTGGGGAGGGTATGTGCTTTGGTGAGTGCTGTGAAGTGTGTAAACCTGGTGATTCACAGACCTGTACCCCTGGGGATAAAAATATATGTTTATAAAAAATAAAAAATTAATAATAAAAAAAATATCTTCCTTTAAAAAAAATTTTACAAAAATATTTTACATAGGCTCTTGTAGCTGGCTTTCTTTACTCAGCATTCTCTTTCTACAATGCATCTGTGTTATTTTAGGTGGTTGTGGTTTATTCATTCTCACTGCTCTATAGTATTCTTCTGTGGGAAAGGAAGACAGTTTATTTAACCATTCTACCCATGATGGAGCATCATGGTGTGTTTGGAGTGGGGAAGGATAACTATAAATATTGCTCCTTTGAATGTTCTTATCCATGACTTCTGGAACATCTCTTGGGTTTATAGCTGGAAGGGACATTTCTGGGTTTGGGGGTATATGGTGAACTGGAGAGTCCAAGGCTCAGCTTGTGAGAAAGAACCACACCGTCCTGGTCAGTTACCCAGAATGCCAATAACTTGGCCTCTTGTGTTTGACTTCACAAGATCATGCTCAGTTATATTCCAAAGTCGTCCTTCCCAGGCTCCCCTCTTGTTCCCATTCCTCAACTGTATATAGGCTTAGTGTTTGAGTCTTAAACCTTCTCAGGGTTTGCACTGGCTTCATGGAAAAGAGAGATAGACAAGCTGCCCACATCACCCTTGATCAACTCCTACCAGGGGTGTGGTGGGAATTCCATCCTTCAGGGTCAGCCCCTGGGGAAAAACTCTCAGATTGCCAGTGTTTTCCAAACCTGTCCTATTCTGCAACCTTAGGACACTAAAACTGAGCATTTTTTCCATATTCTTCATCAAATGCATGGAAGAAGAATTTTGGAGAAAAGAAATCCTTGAGGGTAGTGGTTAGGACCACAGCCATTGGATTGGTCTGCTGGCTGAGAGATTTAGATAAATCTCCCACTTTCCCTGACGTTGATGTCTACATTCTGGGGATAAGGAGGCTCAGTGAATCATCCTGAAGATTAAAAGAGAGTAGTAGGTGCTTAGAACAGTGTCTAGAATGGAGTAAGCTTTCAGTTAATGCTAGGTGTTGTTTTAAAAGTTAAGTAATAGCTGAAATGTTCTCAGAAAACTCAGAGTTTGTCCTTAATAAATGTGAGCTTTTCCTTAATAAATGTGAGTTGATATGATTTTTATTACCAGAAAACTCCTATTCATCCATCAAGACCCAACTGAGATCTCACCAAGATGTCCTTCCCTGACTCTCTGTTCTGACAGTATTTGGTGTAGAGCTCCTAATCCTGTCTATCAGATTGTGTTTTTTTTCTTCCTGTTGGTGATTTTTAATGCTGATACTGGTCTCTCTTTCCCCAACTAGATTATGATATCTTCCATAGAGGGACTGTTTTTCTCTGACTCCTCCCTGTGTCCTTGAGGCCAGCAGAGAGTAGGGGCTCAGTTTATGAAATGAAGAGACAAAGTCAATAGAACATGGGGTCTTAGAGGCATATTAAGGGCTGTTTCTCTCTCACATGGTTGCAGAGCAGGCAGGAAAGGGAAGCCAGCCTGCCTGCATCCATTCATTTTCTCTGGGTGGCAATAATTCCGAGGGAGGAGGAGCCAAATTGTCTCTGTCCTGCCTCCTGCCCTGGTGAGTACCTCATCGGTTCCTCCAGGATCTCTAGCCAGATGCCAAGCTAGATTTCCAAACCCGCCCCCCAGCCCATTAGTTTTTCTGACCCTCCTCACCACCTGGCATTGCAGAAAACTGACTTTCCCTCACATTGTGTGGTTCTCATTGGCTGCTTCCAACTAAGAATCCCTCTGGTTCTTAATGGAGTCCGAGAGAGGGTTTGCACAGCGATTGCCAATTTGAGTACGCTCCTCTGTTGAGGTCAATTATTTCCTTTATTTAAATAATAACTATTGAAATGATTATATGGCCAGGCACTGGAAAGTCTGGGGTGGGGGATGTAATCACACACAGAACTGCTAGCAAATCTCATCTCATTTTGGCCTTTTGTCCCTGATCAAGAGCTGCTCTGTGCTTTTTGAACATTTGCGCCCTATTGTCCCCCTTTCCAGAACCCCTGTCTGGGAATACAGGTGCAAGGGAGGAGAGACATTTAGCAAGCACATTACATTTCTCTTAAACGTGAACTTGAGATTGAAGTCTTTCCTGATGCTGAGAAGCGATTATGCTGCAAACTGCCTGCTGAAATTGCTGTCACCATTCATAGTGGGCGACAGAAGGGCTCTGGGGGTGATTCTCTGAGCGGTATTAAATAGGGCTTGCCATTTGACCATAGGCTGCCCTCGAGCTGGAAAATCCAACCCTCATCCAGGCAGAAAGAGCCACACCTGCCTGGTCACTGAGCCTGAAGGCTGCCTCTTGCTAATTTGTCTCTTGTCCACCATGTGTCTCAATATTCTTTGATCAGGACACATCCCCCAAATTCACGCAGGGGATCATTTATTGTAGGCCTCAGACAGAAGGGCCATGTATTCATAATTATTAAGTGCATTCCTTCTATGCACCAGACACTGTCTAGGCATGTGGAATGTGTACAGCAATGCCAGGATGCCCGTCGCCTCCTGTAGTAGAAGGTATGGATAAATGGATAGATGGACACATGGTCGGACAGATGGATGGATGGATGGATAGATAGATAAGATAGGTAGGTAGGTTGGGGTGAGTAGGTAGGTGTGCAGGTACATAGGTACGTAGGTAATTTAACTCAGTGATGAGAGCTGGGAGGAAGATTAACAAGGGTAATGTGAAGAGAGTAAGGGGGACAGGCACGAGAGTGACCATAAGGACACTCAGGAAGGGGCATTTGAGCCAAAGTCTGAATGTTGAGAACGAACATGCCAAGAGCTGGAGAAGAAGATCATAAATGTCCAGAGTAAGTGGGAGGGCTAGAGATGCAGGAAGTTTGGCAAGTGTGTGACACTGTACACTTTTACCGGTAACCCGCTTAGAAAGGGGAGCAAAAACGGTTGTGTTCTAAGGCACACAGCTCAAAATGTGAAAAGGACATGCCTTTTCCAAGGCATGTAAATGATGGACCCTGGGGGTGGGAGGTCCTTCTTAAATCTCAGCAGCATTAAAGGGTCATGGGCCCCCTGCAGGCAACGGGGATCTGGAGCTGGAGCTGGGTGTGCCCACCCCCTCCCAACTCTACATTCAGTGACAGCACCACAAAATCAGAAAATGCTAGGGATCAGGTATTCTTTAAGGCAGGTTTTGATGTTTGCCAGCACCTCACCAACTTACGGGCAGGGCGTCCTTGGGAATGAACACATCAGGCGGTGAACAGGACCTGCCTAGTTACCTCTTTCACCTCTTGTCCTTTGATCTCCCCTTCTGCCCTGTTCTAGCCACTCCAGCCTCCTCGCCCATCCTTGGCCAGACCAGCTGTGCT
The DNA here is from genome assembly GCF_030435805.1 of Mustela lutreola. NCBI lineage: Eukaryota > Metazoa > Chordata > Mammalia > Carnivora > Mustelidae > Mustela > Mustela lutreola. Next base: position 10,324,768 of record NC_081299.1, read on the forward strand.
CCTGCCTCTGGGCTTTTGCACTTGCCAGTCCTCTTTGCCAGGCAACCTCGGGCCAGATTCTCTAATGGACTTCAGACTTCGTGGACATGTCCCCCCTGCACTCCCTGTCCCTCCCACTCCTTCTCTGTAGTGTTTAACACCATCTCACTTAGGTTGTCCTCTTTAACATTCTCTTTAATCTTTATCATTCTCTACCTCACCCCTCACCCCTGCTAGAATGTAAGTTCCAAAAAGAAATGGGGATTTTTGTCCACATGGTTCACTGTTTTATACCCAGCCCTTTAAACCATGCCTGGTATATAGTAAGTGCTTATTCATCTACTGTTAAAAGCATGCATGAATGGCCTGGTCTGTGTTTTTGCTTTTCTCTCTGGTGGATCCATCTGTTTCTGGAACAAGGGTAGACACTCAGGGTGCAGCAGACCTCAGTAAGGCAGCACAGTGGGAGGAGTGAAGAGCTTGCCTTACACCAAGGAAGGAGGGAGCCCTAGGTAGGGCCCCTCGGTTCTGTTGTGTGAGGTAGGAGCCCTGGGAGTCCCTCATTGCCCTGCATGATTTACTAAAATCGTTCCCCCAGAATCTTAATATCTAAAAGTCATTATTGTGCTGTATAAAATTGACATCTGTTTACATTATGCCTCCATTACTCATTTCTGTGTGAAATCTGTTTGCCTTGATGCCGTGCTATCATTTAAGGCATGTTACTTGGAAGGATCAGAGAAGTGGTATAATTCGCAATGGGATTTTTTTTTCTTTTGCACTTTTCTTTTTTTTTTAATTTTTACTTTTATTAAAGTAATACATGCACATAATTAAAAAATCAAAGAGTATTAAAAGACTTATAATGAAAATGCCAATCCCATGCCCACCCCTCTCTCCCCTGGTTCCAGCTCCCCAGAGCCAACTACTTCCCACACTTTGAGCTCTTTCTTTCGCTCATCTCCATATTTTGAAATAGTTTGTATATTGCTGTTTCTTGGCTTAGCCATTTTGGACATTATCTATTGATGTCCTATGATGGTGGGTGAACATTTAGCTCTCTTGGGTCCCCTTTCCCAACCTGCCCCTCCCCATCCCACCCAATATTGTTGGATGGCACGTCTTAGTCTCAGTCGGTGGTCAGCATCGACGTTTATCAAAACCGCATCCACTGTGGAGTCGGGAAGCGTCCTGAGATTCTCCCAGAACGGTCATGCCGTTCGAATCGACACCTCCTGGGTGCGTAGGCGTGGACACTAGACTCAGGGTGCTGTGTGGACTGAGGGTGGGGGATCCAAGAAAGAAACAAGAAGTTGGGAAAAAGAATCATAAGGGACCCATTGCCTTTCTGTGGGTGGCAGGAGGAGGCCACATTGAAGCCAAGCCCTGAAGGACGGAAGGAGGGAGTCAGCAGAGGGAAGCGGTGGACAGACCGGTCGCTTTGCAGGCGTGGGGAGGAGCACAAGGCCCTCCTCCCAGAGCTTCCCATCCCGTGGTGGCTGCCATCAGACATGAAATCGGACTTGCTGGAGGGGCTGGCCTTTCCGCTGGGCCCTGACGATGAGCGGGGCGTTGGCAGACAGGCCTGGGGTGTTCACAACACAGGAACTTCATGGCCAAGATCCAGAGGTGGGGTTGATTTTAGCAAACCTACTCCCTGTCACTGGATTTAAATGTCTTCATTTTATAATGTAAAGATTTTGTTTTTGTTTTTGTTTTTAAAGAGGTACTGCCTGCCATCGCACTGCCCTGACACATCCCTTTCTAGTCCTCATCTTTGCACAGAAGCCGTGACGTTGTTGGCACGTTCGCAGGTCTCGAGTTTGTGGAACCCGCCGGTGGGCCCCCAGGTGCTGGGGAGTCTCCATGAGAACCCTAGCCTCGGCTTGTCTTTGCCGTTACAGCCACTCAGCCGACGGGGCACAGACACGTGAGCTCTCATGTGACAGTGCTTTAAACTACCTCCTTCTGCAGGAGAGAACATGATTGTAACAGCTTTACAACATACTTGGAGTTTTACCCTCATCCCTAATGCCCCAGGTGTTCAGACAGACACAGATCCTCAAGAGGGATCCTGTTTCCCTTTTGAAAGTGTATGCTTTGAGCTCTGGGTAGCAAGCCGCTGACCTCCAGCGTGGAGCGAGCCTGCTTCGACCCGCAGCACCCTGGCCCAGCATCAGAGCCTGCCTGGGGAGGGTGCGGGAGCCCCGCCTCCTAACCCAGATCCCTGCGCCACCCTATACCCTCACTCGACCTTCTCCAGGCTCAACTTCCAGACAGATTGCTTTTGCCTTTCTGCACCACAGTCTCCTCATCTGTAAAATGGAAATGACAGTTAGACCTATGTCTTCTAAAGGTGGCCGTGAGCGTGAAATGAGGTGCTGCAAGTTACAGACCCAGATCAGCAGGCACCTGGCAACTGTGACTTGCCTCCCCTCCCCCCATCCCAGGATTAACCTTGACTGCCTGATACTCCCTGCAGGCTCCTTCAGCCTCGCTTCTCGAAACAGCATCCTTCCCGGGCTGTCAGCCTGGCTGAACATGTGCTGGAAGAAGTGCTTCTTGCAGACATCTTTGGGCCCAATGCCAAGATTTAAATGAGATTGTTCTCAATGAAGAAAATGTGTGCAGCCATAGGATTTATTTTTGTCTCATCTGAATGAGAATCAACTCAGATGACAGAGTCCCTCTCTAGCAGGGAGAAAATGGAGCTTCTTCCTCAATCTCATTTTGGCCTTCATGGGACTGATAGGGTAGCCTGAGGAGCTGGTCACTTTACCATTGGCGACTTCAATGGCTAGTCCAACATCCCACTGTCGTGCCTGGCTGGTTTGGGGGTTGGGTGGGTGGATAAGTGAGTGGATCAGTGGATGAATGGACATGGATGGATGGGTGGATGGATGGGTACATGGATGGATGGATGGATAGAGGGATAGTTAGATGGACGGATGGTTGGATACATGGATGGGTGGATGGATGGTTGGATACATGGATGGGTGGATGGATGGTTGGATACATGGATGGATGGATGGATGGTTGGATACATGGATGGATGAATAGAGGGAGGGAGGGATGGTTGGATGGATGGTTGGATACATGGACATGTGGATAGAAGGATGGATGGATGGTTGGATGGATGGATGGATGGACAGATGGATGGATGAAGGGAGGGAGAGAAAAAGGGAGAAAGTAGGGGGTGACCAACTCCTTCCTTCAGTCTTGAATATCCTTGATGTGTTGGCTGTTAGTGCCTGTATTCCTTGTGTTGTTAATAGGTGCTTTTCAAGAGGTGTGTTAGTCCATGTTCTCCAAGAAGCAAACACCAAGACGGGATTAAGCATGGGAGGATTTTATTAGGGGAAATGCCCGTGTGAGGGAAATGGAAAGAAAGCTGGAGAAGGCTGGTGAGCCATCATGATGCAAGTCGGACCCCAAATGATGGAGAGAGAAAAAGGATTGCGTGTAAGAATCCCAGACCTAAGGAAGTATTAGCAAAAGCTGTCCCGGTGTCCTCAGGCCAAAGTTGACCCTGTCCTGCATCTCCCAGGAGTGGGCCTGACTTTGTACCCCCGTCATATTCCATCACTGGCTGGGGGCAGACCCCACGAAAGCATGGCCTCTGTGTAAAGGCAGCAGCTGGGCCCCTGGGTATTTCTGCTCTGTGTGTTTGGAAGTCATAAAGGTGCATTCCTGTGGCCAACAGAGGGGATGAAAGTTCTATAGACATATATATTTTGAAATCACTGCATTCCACAACTCTTAAGGACTCAGGATGCATGTCAGCCTAGCTGCATTGCCTAGAAGCCCTGCAATAAAGAAATCTATTGAATTCGGCATTTCCCAAATTTATTTGATGATGTAGTCTTTTTTCACAGAACGGTTCCAAGGAAGAGAGTTTGAGATCTAGTCATCTAAGTGTAGCCCAAGAGCTCCCAGGCCAGGAAAGAGTAGGAAAAGGTGTGTATGTGAGAGAGAAATGGTTGCACAGACAGGACAACAGAAAAACATAAATCACAGGAGAGGCAGAGTTGTCACTGGTGGTTTTCAATAGACCATGAGACACAAAAAAATAATTTTTTTCAACATTTATTTATTTTAGAGAGGGAGCATGGGGAAGGGGCAGAGGAAGAGAGAAACTTTAGCAAACTCCATGCTGAGCTTGGAGCCTGATGCGGGACTCGATCTCACGAACCTGAGATCATGACCTGAGCCGAAATCAAGAGTTGGATGCTTAACCAACTGTACCATCCAGGGGCCCCATCCAAAAATTTTTTTTTAATTAAAATATGTCATAAATATATATTCTATAAAGATATATGTGTGTAAAGAATCTCAGTGTTGGGGCTCCTGGGTGCCTCAGTCAGTTAAACATCTGCCTTCAGCTCAGGTCATGATCCCAGGCTCCCCGATCAGCCAGAAACCTGCTTCTCCCTCTCCCTCTGCCCTTCCCTCCTGCTTGTGCATTCTCTCTTTCTCTCTCTCAAATAAATAAATAAAAATCTTGGGGAAGAAAAAAAGAAAAAAAGAATCTCCGTGTAACTGGCCAAGGTTGACAACAAGACACAAAATCATTTCACTTGACTTAAAAACAATCGGGCCTCCTGTGTGCACAGAGCATTACAGTTTATAAAGCTCTTGCCCCTTTGCCATCTCCTATGAGTATCTCCCCAACCCTGTGAGTGAGTCTGGCCAGAGAGTCACGGTCCTCATTTTGTCGCTAAAAATGATACTGTCTGCAGAGATGATAACTGTTGAATTCACTGAGTGTCCTCTAAGTGCCAGACACTAAGCTAAGCAACTGTACCTCTATTAACTTCATTCTTCCCACGCAGGGTGGGAGCTGCAGCTCAGAGAGGTTAAGTGACTGACTCAAGGTCACACAGCCAGAAAGCAGCAGTCTCTCATCCAAACCAGGGTCTCTCTGAGTACAGCCACTGCCAGGGAGGGAGCCGGGCGACCCCTTCTGGCCTCCTGCTGCCCCTCTCTAGCTCAGTACAGCAGCAGGAACATGCAGCCCCCTCTAAGTGGGCTTTTTATAACCTGCTCTATATCATGGCGAGAAGTAGGCTCAGGGAATATAAAGTGGATGGTGATTTTTCTCCCCCTTTCTTTTACTGCCTTTGTTTATTGAGGGACAAATCATTGCTGTTTTCGTTTGTGTTTCTAGCACAATAAAAATAAAAGATATGCTGGCAATCTGTTTAAAAGCTTATGCAATTCCAGAATCTGAGCTGTCGGATTTATGCCGCACGCTGATCTCACAGGCGTCCCAGAGCCAGCCGCCCGGCCCGCCAAGGGCTTCTGATATCCATCAGCGGCGGGCGGCCAGGAGCTCAGGGTGGCTGTGGCTCCGGCTGAGGCCCGGGGGAGGAACCCCCCTCCTCGGGGGGCTGCATTTACCTGGCTCTGCCCCCAGCCATCTCAGTTTGCTCGGTGGAGTTGATGTCTGACCTGTAACAGAAGAGGGTCCCAGGCACGCGAAGGGCCGGCTCCTTCGACTCCCGCACCCACATTCCGGTCCGAGACTTGGGTTCCCAGAGAAATGTGTACGTCTGCCCCTGGGAATGAGCAAAGACTTCTGCCAGCTCATCAGCCTTCCCGAGCCTGAAACAGTGTCTGCTCTATAGCAGGTGCTCCGTCAACAATTGTTCGGTGGATACGTGCATGTCACAGACATGTAACCGACATGTACAAGTCGGAACAGACCTGGGCTGTGAGCCACCCAGGGCGTGTTCCTTCCTCTCTCTTGTCCTCCTCGGCCTCCCAGCCCTCCTCTGTGGTCTTTTCTCTCTTTCTCTGCCTTCCTCTGACCATCTTCTCCTTCTCCCAAGATAACATCACCAAGCTCAGACCTTGGGGGTGACCCAGGGAGAGAGAGCAGTGGGAACGGAGAGACCCTGATTTGCCCCGAGCCTGAGTGCTTTCCCTCTGAGCTCCAGTGTCCTCATCTGGAAACGGGGAGCATGCACCCACCTCGAGGACAGGATGGGGACACTGGGACCCTGACACGTCGTGGGTGTGATGATGCTAACCAGAGACACCTCCAGGTCGGGGAGAGCAGTAGCTAGCTCTGCAGGCGGGTGTGTGGTGGGGGTGCGCCGAACCCCGGTTTTGGAGTTCCGCAGGAGGCCTCCGGGGGAGGGGGGAGCACGAACATCCAGTCTCCGAGTCTGAAGCTACAGATGTCGACTGTCAGTGCGAGCGACAGTTCCATTAGGCAGCTGCCCGCTCTCCGCGTGAGTGATTAAAACGTCACCATCCATCCCGCGCGTTATACATCATCTCCCCGGCCTGGCTCTTCATCAAGGGCTTGTGCACTCAGGGCGTCCGCACACCTTCTGTGGGCTGCGCCGGGGCAGAGGTGGTGGGAGACATCTGGGCTGCAGGTCCCAGGAACGCCTTGGATGTAGACGCTGGAGACAGCTTGATGGGCAGTGAAAGGCCTGGAGGCCTGGAGAAGGGAAGTGGAGACAGGGTCGGGAGAGGTCGCTGGAGATCAGAGAGGTCAAGGGCCCAGAGGGGGTGGGTGGTCACCAGTCTCTGCCCTCGTTTCATAGCCCAGCGAGCTGGGGCTGGGGCAACCAGGATCCTCATGTTGGACCACTTGGAGCAGAGTTACTCATTCACCCCCCCCGGGCCAGGTCCCACTCAGTTCAAGTTGCCAGCAGGTGTCCGGCCATGCTAGCTGACTTGCAGGAAGTGGGGGTCAGGGTCTCGGGGTCATTGACCACCCAGGAGTTAGAGCCCAGATCTCCTGCTCCTCCTCTGAGTGTGTTTGACTCTGTCTGTCGTGAACTCTAATCATCACGGTCATCGACACAGTAGAACAATCCCGGTAATAATAGCACCTGACATTCATTGAGCGTTGACTATGTACCCCGCACTGTGCTGAGCTCATCACACATGTTGGCACAAGTATTTCTACCGTAATGTCATCCGTTTGTTCCTGGAAACCCCGTGTTCTAGAAAACCCTGCAGCGTTTGCTAGCGGGAATAGGGTGTGGGGATACCTCCAGAACCTTGAAATTTTGTGACTAGTGCACACTCAGAAACAAGCAAGATTCACCTGAAAAATACCAGCACAGGGGCGCCTGGGAGGCTCAGTCAGTTAAGTGTCTGACCCTTGGTTTCGGCTCACGTCATGATCTCAAGTCACAATCTCAGGGTCCTGGTGTCAGCTCCATGCTCAGCATGGGGTCTTCTGGTCCCTCTCCCTTTGCTCCTCCCCCGACTCCAATAAATAAAATCTTAAAACAAACAAACAAAAAGAATACCAACACAGTTGAATATGCACCCAGATTCTCTGTGGGTCATTTTGATGCCTCCTTTAAAGGACACATTTAACACTCATCCTTTCTCTTTGGAGACGTTGATTCCCAGAAGGCTCTTGCTTCTGATAGAGACCTTTTTCATCAGAATTAAAAATCGGATCCAGGCTGTTGTCTTTACCATTCATCCATCGCTTTCTTACAGAGACAAGCATCTTCAAGCTTTTCCATTTCACTTACAGCTCCCCCGGATAGCTTAATAGAGTGGGGCACGGGCAGCTCTTGAAGCCTCGAAATCAGTCATCGCTTTCCATAAAGAAAGGCACACGGGTAGATTTTCTACTTTTTTTTGGTTAAGATCTTCATTTCCTGCTAAGGCTTCCCCTCCACCTTTAAGAAAGTTTGCCCTGATGGCTTCAAAACACTGCCGTGCCGGGGAAGATCATCCCTAAACCTATACGACGATGTCCACACGCTACGGACACCACTCCCTTACTGACCAGCCACAGATCAGGTGCTTATAGCTGACAGGCTGTGTTGCCTTAAATCCTCACCCCAGCCCAAGGAGGCTGCGGCTGCTAGAATCATCCCCATTTTTCAAAGGGGAAAACCAAGGCTTAGGGAATTTAAACCATTTGCTCTGTTATGAAGCTCGTAAGTGGATCTCGAATGTAAGCCTAAAAAACCTGCCTCCAGCAGCATGAGCCCGGCCACCCCACGCCTCGTGGCCAAGCCAAGGCCCAGCCAGGATCAACTCCCTGAGCCCCAGGGCTGTGTCTTGCTCCCCTTCAAAGGCCCCAGCCCCCGACACGATGTGTGTTGACCAAGCTGGACTGACCGGGTCTTTGGGGGCTTGGCCCTTCTACTGATGGATGAGTCGGTCCTGGAGGACCGAATCCGCTCTGGTCCACACCTCATGTCTCCCCTCCCGGGAGGGGTCTCTGGACTTCAAAGATCCCCACGATAGAGCTGCCTCTGGGTGGGTCCCTTCTCCATCCCCTTCCTGTCACCAGGGGACCGCGGCCCAGGACACCAGTTGGCGCGATAATGTCCTTAACTCCGACATGCACCAGGCCCATCGGGCACGCCTCACAGCTGGGGGCGCTCTTCTTCCGTGGCGAGCGGTGGCTTCCCTCATGCTGTCCTCGGTCCCCCTCCTGGCTCAGCCCTTGGAGCACAATCTCTAAGCCCTCTGACCCTGTCCCAGCACTCCAGGGGCCAAGCTTTGCCCAGCACTGAGGCCTGGAGGAGGGGTGCTGCTGGAGCCGGTGGAGCCGACAAGGGGGTGGGTGACGGGAAAGGAGGCGCCCTCCTGCAGAGGAGGACCCTTTGGTTTTTCAGGCAGGGGCCTCAAACCCCGGCCGGAGCCAGGAGCTAGGCCTTCAGCCTCACCTTGCTGAGCCTTGAATCCTGGCTCTTCAAGCCCCTGCCATCTGGCATTTACGTAGCCTCTCTGGGCCTCAGTATTCTTAGCTGGGAAGTGGGAGAACAAGGCCTATCTCAGTGAGGTAGAAAGCAGGGAGCGCAACACCTGACATATAGACATGCTCAAGAAATGTTAGTTCCGCCTGTGGGACAATTACCTTGTGGGTGTATCTTCCTGGGGGGCTCTATCTTACGGGTCTCCTTATTTCTCCTTCTCTTTCTCTGCATCCCAAGCCTCCACCCTGGGGCTGTCCACCTGGGCAGGCATCTGGAGAGCTGCAGGTGTCCATGTTTTGAGGGCTTGGCTTTCCTGGGACCTTGGGGACCAAGTGGGGCCCAGAGAGTTCTGTAAGCAATGCTGAGGCCAGGTGGGTGTGGACATAGCACCTATGCCTGCTTATCTTGGATGGGGGCCCAGCTGCCCAAATCAGGCACCTGGTGATCAGAGGATGCTAGAAGGCCTATGAAAGGGGCACGACTCAGAGCCAGGATCCTGCCTGGGGGGCAGAAGCTCTAGGAGGTTCTCCCGTCTAAAGCCCCCTCCCCCCTCTCCCTGCCGACCCCCACACGAGGTGTCCCATGTCTAGGCTTGGTCAGCGTTTCCAGCCTCTACCCAAGCCAGGATCGCCAGTTCTAGGCAGGCTTCCAAAGGACCAGATGGTCTCTCCGGGAACATTGGCCCAGAGCTCTCAGGCCACTGGCAGGAGGTGACAAATGGTGGCACAGAAAAGGGTTTTGAAATGGGACCCAGGGGCTCTGGGTCTGCAACTCCTGTGATCAGAAACATTACTTTTTCTGCCCCCGTAAGAGGATTATAAGAGTTCACCTTCTACTGAGCATCCCTGGGTGCCAGACTGCGGACACCTTTAGACACAGGCAGGCTGCACCTCCCGCTACTCCAAGTGCGGTCCATGCACCGGCAGTGAGAGCACCGCCAGGAACGTGTCAGAAATGCAGAATCCCAGGCCCTTCCCAGAACTGCTGGATTCAAGCCTGCGTTAGAAGCCGATCCCCAGGGATTCCTGTGTTCACTGAAGCTTGAGAAACACTGAACTAGATTTTGGATTCGTTTTCTAGGTGAGGAACGCGAGGGTCGGAAAACCACAGCGCTAGGGAATGGGTAGAGCCGGGATGTGAATTCGTCTGGCTCGCTCCAGAGGCCGGCCAGGTTCTTCATTCATTTAACACGCTCTCCTGGAGGACCTGTGTGTCTTGATTGGGTCCAGAGGATTCCAAGGTGAACCAGACTTTGCCCATCCATGGGGACCTGCAGTTTGGTGGGAGGTGGCGCATCCATGGAGTGATGGCCATAATGACTCTTTGTGGCAATGACCATGAGAGGTCACAACAGGGACACAGGGCAGAGGAGCTGAGGCCACAAAGGGTGTGTGTTGGACTGACTTGGTGAAGCCCTGGGCTCCAGTCCTATCTCTTGGCCCCACACCCATCCCATCCTGCTGCTGAGCCAGAAGTAGCTGCTCAAGAAAGCATGGGGGCCTGGCCCGAGGCCACTTGGCACAGACTGGGGCCAGCCCTGAGCTCTCTACCCACTTCACAAGTTCCCACTGGGGCTGAGACACCACAGCAGATACGGACCAGTGGCCCATGGGCCACCCTTGACCAAGGAGTGAAGGTCAGAGGAAGAATGAAGACAGCCTAATTTGGGGGACAGGGATGTGCTTCTGGATCAGGTGGCCTGGATCTGAGTCCCAGAGAAGGTGCAGAATCTCAGGCGGGGACAACTACACGCAGGTGTCCCCTTACCAGCTTGCCTGCAGGACTGCCAGAGGACTCAGGCTGTGGTCTCACTTCTATGAGAACCCCCAAGTTATCTCCCGGGGAAACCATCAGGTGCTTTGTGATTGAGCCCTCCCCGTTTTACAGATGCAGAGACTGAGGCAAAGAGAGGGAAAGGGACCTGCCCAACACATTTTTTTTAATTTAACTTTATATTTTCAGTGTTCCAAGATTCATTGTTTATGTACCACACCCAGTGTTCCATGCAATACGTGCCCTCCTGAATACCCATCCCCAGGCTCACCCAACCCCCATCCCCCTCCCCTCCAAAACCTTCAGTTTGTTTCTCAGAGTCCACAGTCTCTCATGGTTTGTCTCCCTCTCCGGTTTCCCCCAATTCACTTTTCCTTTCCTTCTCCTAATGTCCTCTGTGTTATTCCTTATGCTCCATAAGTAAGCGAAACCATATGATAATTGACTGTCTCTGCTTGACTTATTTCACTCAGCATAATCTCCTCCAGTCCTATCCATGTTGATACAAAAGTTGGGTATTCATCCTTTCTGATGGAGGCATAATACTTTATAGTATATATGGACCACATCTTCTTTTATCCATTCATCTGTTGAAGGGCATCTTGGCTCTTTCACAGTTTGGTGAGTGTGGCCATTGCTGCTATGAACATTGGGGTACAAATGGCCCTTCTTTTCATTATATCTGTATCTTTGGGATAAATACCCAGTAGTGCCATTACAGGGTCATAGGGTAGCTCTATTTTTAATTTCTTAAGGAATCTCCACACTGTTTTCCAAAGTGGCTGTACCAACTTGCATTCCCCCCAACAGTGGAAGAGGGTTCCTCTTCCTCCACATCCTCTCCAACACATGTTGTTTCTTGCCTTGCTAATTTTGGCTATTCTAAGTGGTGTAAGGTGGTATCTCAATGTGGTTTTGATTTGAACCTCCCTGATGGCTAATGATGATGAACATTTTTTCATGTGTCTGTTAGCCATAGTATGTCTTCTTTGGACAAGTGCCTGTTCATGTCTTCTGCCCATTTTTTGATGTGATTATCTTTTTTTTGAGTGCTGAGTTTGAGGAGTTCTTTATGGATCTTGGATATCAGCCCTTTGTCTCTAGTGTCATTTGCGAATAACTTCTCCCATTCCGTGGGTTACCTCTTTGTTTTGTTGACTGTTTCCTTTGCTGTGCAGAAGCTTTTGATCTTGATGAAGCCCCCAAAGTTCACTTTCGCTTTTGTTTCCTTTGGCTTTGGAGACATGTCTTTGGAAGAAGTTGCTGTGGCCAGTGTCGAAGAGGTTACTGCCTAGGTTCTCCCCTAGAATTTTGATAGATCCCTGCCTCACGTTGAGGTCTTTTATCCATTTCGAGTTTGTCTTTGTGTATGGTGTAAGAGAATAGTCGAGTTTCATCCTTCTATACATAGCTGTCCAATTTTCCAAGGACCATTTATTGAAGAGACTGTCTTTTTTCTACTGGATATTTTTTCCTGCTTTGTCGAAGATTATTGGACCATAGAGTTGTGGGTCCATATCTGTGCCCAACAAATATTTATTGAGCCTACATGTTGTCTAGTAGGCTACCATGGTGCTTGAAGACAGTGTCCCCCATATTTTCTGGAAGCCTCTTGCATGTTGGAGTTTTCCTTTTAGTAATGACTTACCTCTCCTAGATGCAGAAGAGAGGAAAGGGAAGGGGTGGGGAAGAGAAGGGGAGAGAAGGGGGAGGAGACAAGGAAGCATCTGCCCCATTAAATGTAAGGTCCAGTTCAGGGTGGGAGAGGCATACTTGTCCATCACTTGGGAATGGCACACAGGTGGAATGATTCTGGGAGCTGAGCTCAGAAACACGGAGGAGGTGGGCGGTGGGGAGGCGACTGTTGTTTTTAATTTAGCCCTGTGATCAGGGGTCCAGGAAATGTGACTCAAGAATTTAGCAAGGCCCTTAGCAGCCTGTTTCCCACCTGCGAAACTGATGATGACTTTCAGAATAGAACAGTTCCCCTCTCGAGTTCCTCGCCTTAATATCTGTCTCCCTGCTACACTGGTTATTTTTATCTGTTGCCTATTGTTCTGGGTGGAATTCTCCTTTCCCAGCCCTACTGATAAGGAGAGTTTCTAAATGAACTTGCACCTCCCCTAAAGGCTAAATGGCTATCTCTTCTGATTTTTTTCAACAACCCGCAGCCCTGCCCGACACCTCCCTCCACACCCGCAAAACTCCCCCCTAAGAAGTCCATGCTCCTCGTCTGATCCATTGACTACTCCATTGCCCAAATGACCAGGTGTAGTCTCACACTGAGATGGAGGACTGGCACGGTCTTGTGGCATTCTGGTCAACCAGGCCAGTGCCCCTGACCTGAGGGAGATGCCATAGGGTCTTCCTTGGCCATGGCCACGCCCAGAAGGGAACCAGATACCCTTGAAGTAGAACTGGCACCTCACCCCACCCGGCAAAGAAGGAATGATCCTGCTTTCCACAGGGAAATCCTGATGCTCTGGCCAGACTTGCCCAAGTACACCTAGTGAATGACAGGGTTAGATTCTGGAACCACTTTTGAGGTCCCCCCCACAGCACCAAGCCACCAGTTTGCTCGTGCAATTAGAATAGAGGTTTCCGGAGTAAAGAGAAGAGGAAGCATGTTTCCCCCCTTTGAAAAGAGGGAGAGGCTGCTCCCACTGCTGCTTGTCAAAGCAGCTCAGTTGAGGGATTGATTATTCAATAAGCCACCAAAACGATGGTACATTTCCTACTTATGTTACTGACAAGGAGCGCGTCAGTAATTGCAATGCACCGTTGGAATATGGCAGATTGGCAATGATACAACTTACATCCTTGGGTCTCGGGTTTAAGTTATGTAGTAGTTATCTCGAGGGTCTGCGCTGTGAAATCCGAGGCAGATACACGCCGCTGAGGCATTTGCAGCTCTTGGCTCTTGTAGGGATAATGGCCGTGCCAGCTGGGAAGGAGTGCAGAGAGGGGAAAGGGTGTGGGGGAAGAGCTCTCCCCACGTGCGTCCACTAAGTAAACGTGAGGAGTACATAGTCCCCGCTTCTGTGGATTCCAAGCTCTCTGAAGGAACTTCCACTTTCCATGTTTCTTACATCTCGAATGATTCTCATAATGACAAGAGCCATTGTGCCCATTCTTCCGGGATGAATATGAGTATATACGAGTTGTGGGGCTGTTGCGGGCTCCGTCAGAGACTTTTACGACTCCACAGCAACTCAGATCTGTTCTTCTCCTTCAGTGCTTCTCCTTGGGAGGTGAGTGAACGGGAGCTGCTTCATGAACCCAAAAAGCCTATGAGAGACTTCGGAAGCTACCTTCAGCCACCTATGGGGCTCTCTGTAGAGGACACCAGTTTGTACTCGGAGCAGGGTGGGGAGCAGGGGGCAATGGGCTTGAATGCACAGGAGAGATTTGGGTTAGAACTCAAGAGAGTGAAGAGGACCAAGCAGACGTGAAGGAAAAGAGCGTAGGTTCAAGAGCCCAGTGAGACTGGGTCAAGACCTTGCCCGGGTCACGTGACTTCTCTGAGCCGCGTGTATCTTCTTTGCAAAACAGCAGCCTCACTGCCTCCTTCGGAGGGTATCAGGAGGATAAAACGAGATCATGAATGTCAAGCACTCAGCACCGTGTCTGACCTCGAGGTCACTGCCATTTGTATCACCAGCATTCAGGGTCAAGTGGGCGAGCACCGTGGGAATGCAGGAAACATCTTCACAAAGGGCACAGACCCCAAGAAGCAGTTCTAATCCTGTCCCTAATCCTGCGGACAGAGCCACAGCCACCCAGCTGGGGGCTTGTGGGACTCTAAAAACTGGGGTGAAGGTGATTGGGATGGGGGACCCTTGGGTTCTCTGGGACCCAGCTTTTTTTGCCATCTTGAGAGGCCCATGGATTCATTAGCATGTCGGTGACTTTCTGCCAACAAAACCTTTTGAAATGTTTTGTCACTTGATTTCCCTTTGGGCTGTTTGGTTCATCATCTGGGAGAAACCATCCTAGATGTTTCAATCTAGAGTCCCTGAATGAGTGACTGACGGCAGGGCTGGCCCACTTTTTTTCTTATTATAATCTTTTTATTGAGATATAATTCACATCCCATAAAAGCCACGCACTTGAAGTGGACAGCCCCAGGCAAATGCTACTCGACTTTCTAGCTCTGTAAATTTGCCTCTTCTGGAAATTTCTCTTAAACGGAATCATACAATATTGGTCTTTTGTGACTGGCTTCTTTCACTTAGCATTACGTTTTCAAGGCTTATCCACACTGTAGCTCGTGTCAGGACTTAATTCCTTTCTGATGACAGAAATCATATTGTGTGATGTGGCTGTGTTGCATTTTGTTTATCCGTTCATTCATTGATGGACATTGGGGCATTTTTGGTCCAGTTTTGAGCCACTGTGAATAATGCTACTGGGACCATGTATGTACCAGTTTTCCTCTGAGTTCTGCTTCCCCCTTAAAAACAGATCTCCATGGAAACAAGTAAGTATTGGCAATATTAACTAGAATTGAAGACAACATCCTTGAGAAAGCTACAAATTTAGAGAAAGATTGAAAGATACCCAAAAACCTATATTTGCCTCATTCCATTGGCTCGAACAGAGACGCTTCATGGAACAGCCTCTGGAACCCGCGGGGGAATTTGCTGGAAAGATGTCATTGTAGACACTTATGCAGCACATCCTATGAAGATCCGTGAGATAAAATTTTAAGTCTTTCTCAAGTCAGCATAATAAGAGCTGTAATTCTAAGTAATGGGTTTAGTTTGAGCCCATGAATGCGGAATCCTATAGCTAATCCTATTTCCTTCTTGGCTATGGTCACTCTGGTGTCCAGAGGGAGATTTCCAGGCCAGCTCTAGTAAGTGTTCAGAGCAGGGTCTGTACCAAGCACTCTTCGTGCAGTAGCCTGTTTTATCTTCTGACAAGCGCGTGAGGCACAGGAGCTATTATGAACCCCGTTCCACAGGCGAGAAAGCAGAGGTAGAGGACTTCCCCCAAGATCCCACGGAGCCGGGTTGTAAATCTCATGCTTTTTCCCTTCTCAAGTCTGAACCACTATCTGCATGACTGTATGCTTTTTGGAAAATCCACCTCAATCCTTCCTGAGAAGTATGGAGGAAAGGTGTAGAACTCTTTAATCTTTAACTTCCCTCATTCACTGCTTAATTTAACCCTGATCTCATCCCAGGTCCGATTATCGCCCACCGACTCTGAGTTTCATTAGAATGTCCTTCTAGTGTTTTAAGACCATCAGGATAGGCTGATATCAGAAGACCGCCAGGATAGGCAGATAAGGATCTGCCATTGTCTTTTCTCTGTCATAGCCAGGATCAGTTGCTTGAACTAATAAAGAAGGCAGGATTATTTTGTCCTTCTAGGCTTTTCTGTGTGTCTCAAGCTTTCTGGCCATTTCTCCTTCTATCCTCACCAAATCTCCCTTGTATCTCTCTTGTATCAACCATCAGACATCAATAAGAAAAAGTGAGTAGGATGAGGTGGCGGACCGTTCTGCCTCAAAGCTTCGCCTGGGTGTTCCCCCGCCCCCAGCCGTCACTTTCCTGGCACAGGATCCGGGGCAGTCAGACCTGCTGGCCAAGGTTAGGTTAGGGAAGGCATGGTGGTGGTTAGGGAGGGCATGGTGGTGTCCTCAGCAGCCATTGCAAAGGAGAGCAAAACCTCTGCTCCTGGGGGCCAGAGGTGCTCTATCTCTTGCACACCTATGGTGCAGATGTAGCTGAATGTGCCTTTTTAAGTAAAATGTTTCCTTTTCTTTCTGCCATTGTGGTCATGGAGAGAGGCTGGTACACTCTGTTCCCAGATTTATTAAGATTTTCTTTGTGGTCCAGTATGTAGCCAAGTTTTGTTAACCATCCATGGGCATTTGAAAGAATACAGGTGTTTCCTGCTTTGTATCCACACATATAACTTCACACACAGACACATACTCTGTGCCCAACACACAGTATGTCAAATCGAGTTCCTTAATTGTGTCTTCAGAATATAGCCAAGTGAAACAAAGTTTATCAGCTGCAACCATAAAGTAATTTTTTCACTAGGCCTAAAATAAATTATTGGAAGAAGCTGGATCTAGTTAATGAAGCATCTGTCTGCATTGGCACTGGGGTTGGTCCTGAAAATAATTACTTTTTATCAGATCCAGGCTGCTAAGAGGGTTGTTTTGCCTTCACTTAGCTCTCCGGGGTTTGCAAGGCCTTTCCTCCCAGAAGGACTTCGAGGAGAGCAACTGAAGACAGAATTCCTGTCCTGTAATAATACAAAAGAGCAGGACAGAATAGCAGTGAGGTATGATTGTCCGTCAGCCATAGGAGTTCTGATCGAAGATCCAGTTGCCACTCTGCCGTTTGTGACATCTTTGGGTGCTACAGGAGACCTTGGCTGTTCTGTGCACTCACCACCTGCTGCTCGGACCTTCTGCCAAGGCATCACCCCACTCCTAATCCATTTCGTTCAGGCACGGTTCACGCCAGTCTTGAACAGTGCAGTCTCCAGGCCACACGGTTTAGTTCCACCGTGGGAACTTGACCCAGGAAGAGCTAGAGACACGCGATGAGGCTTTTACTGATACCACTGGACTAGAGATGCGTGCTTACCCATGTGCACTTGAACAAGGGAGAACATGAGGCAGGAGCTGCTGGCAGCCTTCTTGCCGCCAGGAGGAAGGGAGCCCATCTGAGCAGGGAACCAACCCAACGAGGGGAGCCAGGAATGCAGAGAGAAAGGCTGAAGAGTGGTATCGTTTGAGCTCCTTGGCAAACCTGTATCTGAGTGGAGAACTCTCCCTACGCTTTCCAGTTACATGAGCCAATAATTTCCTTTTTATTCAAACCAGTCCGGATTGAGTTATCTGTCACTTGTCATGGACAACCCTGAATGACATCGGCATCTGCAGGGTGGGCCAGGAAAGAAGCAGGTTATAAACTTGACCAAGAAACAGGGCCTCCTCTCAAGGATCTAACAATAGAGTGAGCGCAATGCAGATCTGAAATCCTAATTAAAAATACAACTTGACAATTGCTGTAATAAATGTAGAAACCGAGTGTCCGGGGACCCAGAAGAGGAAACGAGGAATGATCTCGTGATGGTCTGCCTGCGGAAAGCCCTCTACGAGGAGTTTTGGGGGTCTCGCTTTGGGGTGTTGGACCTGGGCAGAGGCACCTGGCTCCCCGGGAGGAGGTGGGGTGGGGCGGGAGCAGAGACCCATGAGAATTTCCCATTCTAGCTCACTTCCCATCAATCCAGCTCCGTTCTGATCAGACCGGGTAGGAGTTTAATTGCTTTGGATTGATTTTTGCCAGCGGTGCCTTCCAAACCCCCAGCCCAGGGACGAAGAGAGATTAGTCACGTCAGGGAGGCTCCCCACCGGCTACAGGGAAAATCAGCCAGGGGTGAAGATGATTTAAATGAATTTTTTAAATCTGCATCCCCGAGTGTACCTAGGACGTGAGCGGGCTTCCTGGCAAATGGTGACCAGAGCACTTTGTGAAAACAGCAGTGATCATCCTGGGGGGCCCCATGGAACACAGGTTCCACGAAATGCTGACACCGAGCCTTTTACAAAGATTTGAGGATGTGCCCAGCATTGCAAACCAGGACACAGGGCCGGTATCTCTGGTTATCGATCACTGGCACAGGGCACGGGCCAGTATTGGTGACTAATTATTCAAATTATTGCCTGTCTGGACAGCGTCTACTTTACTCTTCATGGTCAACCCGAGACACATTGTGTGTTGCACCTGTTTCACAGAGGAGGAAAGAGAGGTTCAGTTATCTGCCCAGCTAGGAATGGACAAGGCTGAGATTTTTTTTCCTGGGGGGGTGGGTCCTAGTGCTCCTGTGGTCCTATGTATGCCAGGAAGAGACATTTTCTGTAGCTGAGTCTTTGTAGGCCTTTTTTTTTTTTTTTTTTAAACTGTCAAGTGATGAGTGCCGGCTTCGAGGCCTCGGTCTGTCTTGAAAGAGCGTACACCCAGAGTCCTGTGGGCACTGTCTGCTGTCCAGGTGAAGCTGATGGGCAGCCAAAGCATCACCTGGTGAACATAGAGAGGGACAAGTCGGCACTGTGTTAGTGCTCCAGAAAGGCCAGTGAGAAATTTGTCCCTTGGTCTGGCACTCAGTTCCCCCTCAGCAGCAGACACCCTGCCCCTCAGCAGGACACTGGTGCCCTGCGGCGTTGAGGGGCAAGATGTGCTTGCAACCTCTGCCCTCCCCGGGAATGTTCCAGAAGACAGGTGTGTGTGTGTGTGTGTGTGTTTCAAAGACAGCTTTGAGCAGAAGTGGAGAACAGGGCCCCATGGATATCCTTGCCTGTCTTTCACTCTGCTGGAGATGTGAAGCTCAAATTTTGTTTAATTTTCCAAGACTTTTAGTGAACACGAGGTTTGCAGGGGTGAGCGGTGGGCTGGATTCGGGTCTTAACCCTGGGGATCTCACCCGTCAGAGAGAGGCAGTTGTATCAATAACCAGAGTACAACCCAAATTCAGCGACGAAGTTGGGTACGTACACACAGAGTGCTCCGAGAACTCGGGGGGAAGAATAATGAACTCATCGAGGAGTCCCTCTTGGGAGAAATTTGGGGAAAATAAGGGGGTCAGCTTGAACTGGTCCTTGAAGGATGAATAGGAGTTTCTCAGTGGACGTAGGACACAGGCGACCCGGGAAAATGAGACCAAACAGGCTATGGCACAGAGATGCAGAGTGTGTGTGGTCGGGGACAGTAAATGATGTCACAGAGCTGGGGTGGGGGGGGCGGGGGGGTCAGGGGGTGGAGAGAGCATAGCTGAAAGGCAGCCTGGTTCCCTCCTCCGTTGCTTCACTCGGGATTTTGGTCTTCTACCCAGTGAGGACGCAGTTACCGAATGGCTGTTACAAGTCAGACAGGGGTCAGGAGAGAAGTTGGTCAGACTCAGGAAGACCAGAATCTTCTTTTTCCAGGATGCTCAGCACAGGGGGGGATTCCACCCCGATCCACCAGCTCAAAGCTTCTAGGAAGTGTCAGGCGAGCTGGAATCTAATTTAATACGACAGCTGTTCAAGTTCAGGAGCGAGAAGTGAGAAAGGCTGAAAATACATCGTCAAGGGACGGTCCCAACAATGGCTCCCAGAGGGGACTTGCTAAGGGGGTATTGAGGTGGGCAGGACACAGCCCTAGACCCTGAAGTGGAAATGGGGGCAGAAGTCGGGTGGCAGGCCAGCATCGCATGTGTCTTACCCGCCCCCAGCCCCATCAGCCCGCCGCGTCCATCCACGTCCGGCAGGTGGTGCACCGTTGCCCTCAGAGATCGGGCTCCGGATTCTGGTTGCCAAGAGCCGTACATCCACGGCACTACTTTCCACTGTCTCTCTCCCCCTTCATGTCCATCTTCCCATATGTGAATTGGGATGATAATACCGCCCAACCCAGGAGGCAGCCATCAGGTTCTGGGACGCAGGTCAGTTTTTCCATGTTGAAGGCTCCAATCAGGACCCAGCCGTGTGAACTGGTGGTCACCCCACACCGTGCAAGGCCAAAACACATCACTGGTCAGGTCAAGTAGGAAACCTAAGGGGCCATTTCTTAATGGGACCTTTTCCCTCTAAAATGGATTGACATGCCGTGGGAAGTTGGTCAACATGGAAGGCAAAGCTTCTGGGTGGTGGGGAAAGCTTCTACCTTGCCAACCCCTATCCCTCCCGCCCAAGGTCAGAGACATCTTCTTCCAACCCAACACCACGTCTGGAGATGCCAGAGGAACAGACTTTTCCAGACAAATGTGGATGCAGCGTCTTCCCAGTATGAAAATAGATCACCCTGGGACTGGAGTAGCTAATGAAGATGATAATTAGAATTGCTTATTAGGACCTGTCTTCTAAAGTTCATTTGTGCTTTTAATAGAATCTACAATGCATCTGCTTAGCAGGGATGACAGATCTTCCTGATTTGGTGTATTTTAAAACAAGATCTTTGCACCCTGGCTTCTTCTGATTCCCCCACCCCCATCTCTGCCATCTGCTGCTGAGGTAGCCGTCCCCCACCGGAGGAGCCTTGAAATTGCAACCAGCAAATTTCTCGCAGGGAGCCCCCAAGCCGGAGAGACGGCCCGTCGCCTCCCTCTGAACGCACAATCCCATCCTAGAGCCCCCTGCTCCTTGCACTCCAGACTCTTCTAGGTGGAAAAGTGCCCCCCACCCCAGCCCCAGTACAAATTCATGTCCACCTGGAATCTCAGCGTGTGACCTTATCTGGACATACGGTCTTTGTGGCTGTAACTAGCCAAGGTGAGGTCCTATTGGATTCAGGTGAGCCCTAATGCAGAATCTGCTGTCCTTATAAGAAGACCGTGTCAAGTCATACAGGGATGAAGGCCACATGATGACAGACGGGGTATGGAATGACGTGTCTGTAAACCAAGAGAGGCCAAGGATTGCCGGCAACTCCCGGAAGCTGGCAGAGGCAAGGAAGGACCCTCCCCCGGGCCTCTGGAGGAAGCGCGGCTTTGCCGACACCTTGATCTCAGACCTCCAGCCTCCAGAACTGGGAGCGAATCAGTTTCTGTGTGTCCAGCCCCCTGATTTGCGGCACTTTGACATGGAAGCCCAAGGAGACTACTACAGTGTCCTTCTTCTAATTTCTCAAGCTCGTTGGGTCCTGTCTCGGCTCCGTGCCCCTGCGCAGGCTCTCGCCTCTGCCTGGGACTCTCTTGCAGCGGCCCCGCCCCTGGTTCTTTTGTCCCAATCACGTGTCGCCTGTGCTTATGATTTCAGGTTAGACGAGAAGCTTTCCCAGACTGCCAGACTAGGGGGGCCACCTTCGGCTGGACACCCCCAGAGCCCTGACCTTGCCATCCTGACACATTGAAGTGAGCAACATTACTGGCCCCGACTAGCTGCGCCGTGAGCTTCTCTTGACCTCTGATCCCACCTCCACCCTCGGGGACAAGACAGCAGCCACCCTCTCTGACTTTGCCACCAAAGGCACCGTGTGGTCCCTTCAACTAAAGACCTCGAGACCCAGCCCACGGGTCATTTGAAAATCCTGGTGAATGACACATGTCACCTTCATGGGCTGAGGCCCCTGTGTCATAGTGCTCCAGACCTCCCAAACATCTCCTTTGTGAGGGCTTTGCTCACAGATGAGTATTTAATGAATTATCTTATCTATAGCAGGCGATCAGGAAGGAAGCCTCTTGATTTCCCTAGAATTGGGATAGCGCCCCTGCCTCTGTCCCAGAAGCTCCTGGGGAGTAAGATTTATGGTCACGGGATAATCCTTTTCTCCCTCAAGCCTGGCACTGAGTTGACACGTAGAAAATGCTTAACTGGAGAATTGTGAAGCCCGGAGAAGTCAGAGGGTCCTTTCAGCCCTCCGAAGGTCTCTGGCCCGGCTTCTTCTGCATCCTGACGTGCCTGAGGCTCCAGTCACCAAGTTCCCTACAGGGAGACCCTCATCGGTGGGGAACTCTTGTGTTTGGCGCACCAGAAAATTCCATTATTACCACGGTGTAAACTTGGATTTGAAAAGACAAGACAGAGGCGGGATGCTGAGGAGGGCCACTCCCCCAGCCCCACATCTGCGGACTTTTGACCTTGTGATGCCCTTCTCTTGAATCCCAAGTTCAGTCTCATTTGCTCCAGGTCTCCTTTGGGTCCTCCTTTGGGGCGGGGGAGCCAGCCAGGTTTGAGCCCAAGTGGCACGTGGAAACATGCCTCGGAGTCAACCTTCCCTCCCTCCCCCTCTTCCCTTGAAGATCCCTTGTTTTGTGCGATCTGCCAGGGTAGGGAGATTTATTCTGCACCAAGGCCGTGAGTGGGCTGAGAAGGGAACAGAAGACAAAAGCCGCACTTGACTTTGACCAGGGGACCAAAATAGAAAGCTCGGAGCATTTGATTCCCCTGGGACCGACTCAAGCCGCCGAGCCGATGGTGGGTCTGGGGATGTCCATCCACTTCCTGGACCACAGACACGCAGATTCTTTCACTTTTCTGTGCCTGTTTCCTGCTCCACAAAGTGGGGGAGCCACTAGTCTCCATCTCCTGGAGACAGTGTTTGTGTTGTTCGTGGTGATGTGGTCACCCAGCCCAGTGCCCTAGCTAGGACTCTGCCCTCTGGTCAGCCTCGCCTGGGGCCTTGGGAGACATTCCCCCCCTCCCAGGGCATGGAGGCAAGGGGTGGTAGCAAACAGATCAGCTGGCATGGCCCTGTCTATGTTGGGCTTGTGCCTAGCTCTCTGTTCTCACTTTGCCGTGCTGAGCCTGAGATGGGCACAAGGTTCTGAACTGTGCTCAGGAAGGCAGACGGGGAAATAGAGACCATTTCAGTGCAGGAAGGACAGAAGTGAACTTCACAGAAGCAAAGCCAGAGCTTCCTCCAAGGCCACCGGAGGGGAACTGTTCTGACCGCTCCCCCCAGAAATGCTGGGCTTCACCGCTGTTATTAATTGCTGCTCCATCTGTTGGGCTCCCACTGAGTGCCCGGCACTAATCCCACAGTTTCCCTGAGGTGGATCCATTTCATAGATGAGGAAACTGAGGCTCGGAGAGTTGAAGCAACAGAACAGACCTGGGATTCCAACCTGGGATGATGGACAGCAGAGGCTGACATCTTACATGCTGGCATGGGGTGGGGGTTTGGGGGGTGGGGGTGTGGGGGGCACTGCTCGAAGTGAATACCTAACCACTGCCGCTTCTCAACCAGGCAGCCTGGAGTCACATGACCTGGGAAACCCCAGAGAAGCCTTGAGCAGTCAGGGGGATTCACTGGACTGCTCTGCTGCCGGTCTCACTCCCACACATCCTCCCAGAAATGGGGCCAGAAAGTGAAAACTGAATTTGGGGGTGTCTGGTCTGCTTAGTTTCTCTGCCTTGTTCTTCCTTCCCTCCCACTCCGTCTCGAGGAGCCCGGTGCTGTTGCTGGAGGCCGTGAAACGCAGAACAGGAAGCCAGCCTTCACCAGTCCCTGCTAACAGGCTGGAACGTTCTCGTAAGTGGGAACGCCCATGCCGACAGAGTGTGGAGGCTGACTCCTGCTCCAGCCGCAGCCTGGGATCAAAGCCTCATTTTAGGATTCTGGCTTCCAGCAGGCACTCCCACTCAACCCCGCTTCCTGCCCGCATGGACCCTTCCGATGTGTTTCTTTAAATCACCACTTGCGTTTTGGACGGTCTCAAGTTTTCCTGGCTCTGCTGGGGATTTTTTTCCTCACCTATCGGGGGGAGCTCATGACCTTTCGTGGCCTCCCTGCATGAACACAACTTAAGGGGCTGTCTCTGGACTCATGGTGGAGGCTTGGCACTGGGGCTCCGTGTATATATTCAGCACAGCGCGGCTCTAATTACGGACCGCTGCCGGAGACTAGTCATTTTGTGAGTCATTAGGACGTGTGGCTGGGACTTGACAATATCTCTTGACGAGTTCTGTAATTTTTATATCTTCACCTATGATGGCGTAGTCGGTGAAGCCAAACACGGTCGTGGGGTTGGCCCATGTCACAGCCCCTGGCCGGTTTCCAGCTCCGTAGGAAAAGGGTCTTCTGCTCTCCGTTGCGAGGCGAGAAATACTGATTCCGATTGGGCTTTGGGGGTCGGAAGCAGGGCCATGTCTGTGTGTCTCGGTAATCGGTATCCCGAGGCCGTGGTCGGGGGTGACGTTGGTTCTTGCTTCTGTTCTTCATGTTGGCAAATTACAGGCTTTCAGGTGAGGCGCCTTCATTTCGCAGAGGCTGTGAGGAGCGGCTTTAATTAGCAAGCAGACCTGCTGGAAAAATCCAGCGTTATTAAGAGCCTCGCTTCATGCGGTGGCTGCTGGGCTATGCCAGTCCCCTGCCCTCTGCCATTTCCTTCCTGCAGACACCCAATACCCACCCCATGTTACTTTGCCATTAATCCCAAAGTCTCCAGGGCTGAGTGAGAAAGGAGTGAGAAAACACACAAGTTCAGATTTTCCCCCATTGAGATCAGGACACAAAGTCTCATCTCTGCGGAAAACCTCAGAATCTGTCCAGGGTTGGGCCCAACCTGGAAACTTAGCTTAGCTCCTCAGGTACCGCTGGGCAGATCCCCCGAGGGTTGGGTCCATGGGCTCAACTCTGGGAAAATGAGGTCCCTTCTACTCAAAAGCAAAGATCACAGGCTTTGGAGCTAAGATAGGATTTGTGGGTTGGGTCCCAGCTCTGTTTCTCACTTGCTGTGTGGCTTTGATCCAATGGCATAACTTCTCTGGTCTTCAGTTTCTTCATCTGTATAATGGGGTTCTAACTATGTGACTCTCTCATGAGTTGCGATGATGTCTAATGAGCTGAAATGTGGAGGGAGGTGTGAGCACAAGGGTTGTCATACAGTTGGCTCTCAACCCAGCGTAGCTGCTGTGGGGGCTGCCCGGTGCCTGTTGCCCTGTGGTCATGTTGTTTTCATTACTATCTCTGTGAGTCTTACTCTACAAACACTCGTGCAAGAACTCTGACCAAGGCCAACTGGGAGTGGTGAGAAATTAAGACTCATCATATCCGCGAGTCCCTCTGCACCTGCCTGAGGTCACAAGGTCATCCAGGAAGTTCATCTGATGACCAGAGAATGGTGGAATCTTCCATCTACTGTGGTCTCAGCTGACCCGGTCTTCTTCCAGGCCCACCTGACCCCCGGAGGTGGACAGCACTCTTGCCTGAACTTATGTGTTTCTTTGGTGATGTTAGGAGCCCCAGTGCCCCGGGTTCAGACCCACAACTTCGATGTGGGGTGCCTACATGTAGGCCACTTCCCTCTTCAGCCGTGCTACCTTGTCACCATGCTGGTAGAGACCAGACCCAAGTTCCCACTATCAAAAGGCCTATAGCCCTCTCTGTCTAAGCCTTGGAGAATTAGTCAATTTCCTCCTTCTAGAATGTTCCATATCTCCAACCCCAGAAGCACCACCTCTTCCCCTCATCTGGCCTAATTCCCTCTGAGCTTCCTGTCTGAGGAAAAAGGTAAGAAGGCAAGTGTGCCTTCAGGTAAGCTCTGCTTTCCATTCATACACCAGTCTCCCTGGGGCATGGGGGCTTGAGGACCTGCTTTCTCTTGGAGCGGGAGAATGGCCTGCTGTAACAGAGCAGATAGCTCTGGTCTGTTACGGTACTGAAATCCATCACAAATTACCATCTTAATAGGGCCTGCCACGCCATCATTATTAGTGGACCTGTGTCAAGGAAGTAAGGAACATGTTTTCTGGGCACCTTCTCCCACCGCCCCAGTCTGAACCCAAGACGTCACCGGCAGTGAACCTAGCCACCTACGTGGTCAGCAGTGTGTGTTTTTGTGTGTTTGTGTGCGTGTCTCCTGATGCCGTGTAACATTACTAATTCTCTGACTTCACTCATTCACTTAGTGCGGGAGAGACTGTAGTCTGATTGGCCAGAGTTGAGTCACATGGTCATCCTGGAATCAGGGGGTGGGGGGAGGGTCCACCCCACCTGAGGCTCATGAATGGAGAGAAGGGGAAAGAGAGGTAGCCAGGGAACAGGGGGCTGCTGTTGCCAGAAGAAAGGGGGTTGATAATACCCAGATAACATGGCAAGAGGCCATCATCTGCAGATACACATGCCTTTGCTGCCGTATCGCAAGCTGAATTAATTAGGACACAAGACTTCGAGGACCCAGCTCTTAAATCACCCTGCTTTAGACCTGGAGTTGGTAAGCCAGACTTCAAGGCAAGCCTGCCTCTCACTGGTTGTAGGACCTCTCTGGGTTTCTTTTCCAGTCTACAGAATGGGAAAAACTGCTTCCTAGCGTGGTTGTATGAGAGCACTATCCAAAAGAGCCTTCCACGGTGATAAAAGGGCCCCATATCTGCATTGCCCAGTAGGGCAGCCACGAGCCACATGTGGCTGCTGAGCACTTAAAACGTGACCAGTGCAACTAAGGCACTGAATTGTTAAATTTTATTTAATTTTAGTGAATTTGAATTTGAATGTAAAGGGTCACACGTGGCTAGTAGGGCCCGTGTTGTCTAATCCAATTACAAAGTATTCAGTGGAATGATGAATGTGACATTGCTTTGTCAAGTGCAGTGAAGTCATCGCATGCCTCAGCTGAAAGATCCATGGATGGGACCAGATGCCGCATGTACACGTATGTGTCGTGCTCACGATTATTGTAACTACTGATCTCAGGGAGGCCTGAGACCCCAAAAGAGGCTGATTTCTGGACATCTCCTTCCATATGTGAAGGGTTAATATACTGGACCTCCCATGAACCTGTACAGATTCCCAGTAAAATAATTATTGTGGGGGCAGCTGGGTGGCTCATCAGTTAAGTGTCTGCCTTCAGCTCACCCCATGATCAAGTCCCACATCGAACTCCCTGTTCAATGGGGAGTCTGCTTCTCTCTCTGCCTCTCCCCCTCTACCCATTCTCCCCCTCTGTCATACACACACACACAAAGAAAAGTACCTTAAAAAAAGAAATCATTGCATGGACGTATGGATGGATGGATGGATGGATGGATGGACAGACTCATCTTCATTCCTTTCTCCACCTACTGTGCACTTGGCATTGTTCTAGCAGCTAAGGATAGAATGATGAAGATACCTTCATGAAGGTTCTATTCTAAAGAGGAGCGTCGAATGTTACACAAGAAGACAAAGGGCTAACATAATATCAAGTAGCAGTAGCTCTGTGGAGAAAAATAGTCAGGAAAAGGGACCCAGTGCCATGCGGGTGCGGAGTTCACAAGGGTGGTTGGGGGAAGGCCTCTGATGAAACAACATTGGAGAAGGTACCAAGGGAGTAAGGGGCTGAGCCGTGCACAGACCTGAGGGATGAGCTGAGAGAAGAGGAGGCGGCGAGGGTGCGGGACCAGCGTGTCGGGACGTGGGAGCCGAGATGAAGCCAGTGGACGCTGGGGTCCTTCAAGGCCGTTAGAAGGTTTGGGTTCCCTCTGAGTGACGTGGGAAGCCAGCGGAAGGTTTAGAGAAGAGGAGGCGTGGGGGATCCGGTATATGGTGAGGATGTGTTGAAAATAGATGCTCTGGAGGAAAGGCAGAAGCAGGCAAGAGATAAGGAGGCTGGGGCATAACCAGGCAGAGGTGATGGTGGTGGAACCAGAGGGAGCAGGTGCAGAGCAGCAGGGTTCGGGATCCAAGGTAAAGGTAGAGCCAACAGAACTAAGTGGTAGATTCAGGCCGCCTGGGTGGCTCAGTCGGTTGAGCGTCTGACTCTTGATTTTGGCTCAGATTGTGATCTGAAGGTCATAAAGATCGAGCCCCGCGTCAGACTCAGTGATGGGCATGGAGACTGCTTAAGATTCTCTCTCTCCCTATGCCCCTCCCTGCCCCCTGGCTCACTCTCTCTTTAAAAAAGAGAGGTGGGGGGAGAAAGAAAGAAAAGATCACAAGTCAGGGATCCTTCAGAGATGTGTGAGGAGCTGGCAGGAAGACGGGCAAAACCTCATTGAGAAGGCGGGGGTGGGAGCAAATCAGGAGTCACGTTTGAGACGTCTGTGAATCCTCCAAGACTTTGGAATTCAAGAGAGCAGCCAGGGTTGCTCGTATCAATGCGGGACTCATCACCATAGGGATGGCTTTTAAGGTCATGATACCAGGCAGGTGTGTACAGAGAGAGAAGAGAGGAGGCCTGTGGACTGAAGTCCGGTCCCTGCAACATCTGGAGGTCAGAAGGAGAAAGAGGATCCGGCAAAGGCTCTTGAAAAGGAGCAGGAGTGTGTGAGCTAGAAAGAACCCGCAGAGCCCGAGGTCCCGGAAGCAAGGTGTGTCAAGGAAGAGAGAGTGATGAACTATTAGATGCCGCTGAAGAGGTTAAGTAAGATGAAGCTGGAAAATTGACCATTGGGTTTAACAGCGTGAAG
Source organism: Mustela lutreola (assembly GCF_030435805.1). NCBI lineage: Eukaryota > Metazoa > Chordata > Mammalia > Carnivora > Mustelidae > Mustela > Mustela lutreola. The sequence continues at coordinate 10,353,043 of NC_081299.1, forward strand.
GTCATGGGTGACCTTGGGCCGTTCAGGGGAACGTTGTTGGCATGAATGACCAGCTGGCTGCCTAGATGGGGCGATGGAAGGTTAACCTGATGAATGCAGCCGACAGCAGCGTCCCTTCGCCTGTCCCAGCAATTAAGCAGATGTCACCTGACACCCTGGATGCCAGAACCAAAAGCCGTCAAGACCAATCTTGTCCATTTTCCCAACTTTCCGGGTTTAGCCCAGAAATGTCGGCGTGACCCCTGCTTGTTATGAGATTAGAATCTTGGCATCTTCCGCTTTGATCGGTCTCCTTTCGATTACCCAGAAGGCTCTCAGTTGAACTCTTCCTCTTTGGGGGTGGGGAATGGGGGTGCTTGAGAAGGGAGAGAGAGGGAAGAAACTGGTCAGAAAGCTGGGATTCTGGATTCTCTTGGCTTTGTGTTCATGTTTGCCATTCTGCTGCGGGGAGCCTACAGGCGGAGCGACCCACCTCTGCTAGCAGGCCTCCCCGGTGATTCTCCTCCGCTTTAAAGCCAAGTGAGAAAAGCTTTGAGATATGCGCGCACATGGTCGTTGGAGAGCTAGAGAGTGTGCCAAAAGTGCTGTTTATCTTTTTATGGGTTTATTTGCTTATCATTCACTGGGAAGCAAGGAGGCTGGAGCCCAGTCAGTCAGCCTGTCTTGCGTTGTCCTTAAATTTCTGTTTTTGTTTCGTTTTGAATAAAAAGGCCCACTTTCCAGGAAGCAGTCTCTCCCTTCTCCGAATACTGGAAATCAGGTAATTTGGAAGGCAGGAGGCTCCGACCGGGTTTTCTACCCAAGGGGCTCTGGAGTCAGCTGTCCCAGGCTCATGACAGCCGAGGGTTGGCGTCTCAAGAACGGGGAACTTGGACTTGATGACGGTGAGAGTAGTTATACCGGAGCGATTGGCAAGCACTACAAATCAGGGCTCCCCCCCACCTCCGGAGCTGATTGGTAAACATTTATCAGCACGCCACTGCCTGTGGCCCTCAACCCCATCCCTCTATCTAAAGTGCAGACTCAAGAATTTCCTGCCTTTCTGGAAGGGAAGAGCTTTGGCCCAGGCCTGACTGTCCCACAGACCTAGAGGCTAGCAGCAAGGGTAAGAAAGAGGTGAGGAGGGGCTTGACACAGTTGCCAGTGGTATCGGTTTCCTGTCCCCAAACTGATCTGCACCTCCCCACCTCTGTTGTCACCTGTCCAGTTTCTTTTCTTTTTTTTTTTTTTAATATTTTATTTATTTATTTGACAGAGCAAGCGAGATCACAGCTAGGCAGAGCAGCCGGCAGAGAGAGAGGGGGAAGCAGGCTCCCCGCTGAGCAGAGAGCCCAATGCAGGGCTCGATCCCAGGACCCTGAGATCATGACCTGAGTCAAAGGCAGAGGCTTAACCCACTGAGCCACGCAGGCGTCCTACCTGTCCAGTTTCTGATCTTGTGATAGTCGTGTTTATTACCTGCACAGATGCAGCCAGCAACCAGGATGGCATCAGCAATAGTGACTGCTGTGGGCTTGTTACAGGGCAAGCTGGGGAGGGAGCCCTCAGCATGTGGCTAAGCCTGTTCTTGGCAACAAAGCCAAGAACAGGTAGTTGGGAAGACACACCTTGGGTGTGCAGGCAGGAGCCAGGGCGTATGATCGCCACTTCCTTACAGGACTTTGCAGGGGAGACAGACACAGTGTAGTAGAGTAAGCAGTGGGGGTCTGGGGGCGCCTTGGTGGCTCAGTGGGTTAAAGCCTCCGCCTTAGGCTCAGGTCATGATCCCAGGGTCCTGGGATCGAGCCCTACATTGAGCTCTCTGCTCAGCGGGGAGCCTGCTTCCCTTCCTCTCTCTCTCTGCCTGCCTCTCTGCCTACTTGTGATCTCTATCAAATAAATAAATAAAATCTTAAAAAAAAAAAAAAAAGAAGTGGGGGTCTGGAGGTGAATTATCTGGGTTTAAGTCTTATTCTGCCACTTCCTAGCTCCGTGACCTTGAGCACATTTCTAATCCTCTGTATACTTTATAGTCTACCCATTCATAAAATAAAAAGATAATAACGATGATGATGTCCCAACAAATGGTGTGCTTGTGAGGATTAATGAGTCATCTGTGTAACACATTTAGAACAATGCCTGCCACATAGAACTTAATAAATGTTAGCTGTTATCATTCCCTTCCAGGCCTTTTTTCCGGTGGGCATGTCTGGATTTGGAAAAGCCCTGTCCACCACTTAGGATTCTCCAAAGCCTTTCACTCTGAAATCAGAACTAAAGAAAATAAATGGTTCTTTGGGCAAGTTGAAGCCAACTTGTATTTGTCAGACATCCTTGAATTTCAGGTGAGAGAAACTCAACTTGAACTGTCTTAAGCAACGCCCCCTACCACCACCAAATAAATGCATTAGCTATGGCTCAGGTAACTGAAAATACTGGGGTGGATCCTTCAGGCATGGCTGGATCCAGGACCTGAAGCAGTGTCACCTAAACTCTTTCCTATTCTCCTCCCACCATCAGTCTTGTGGCTCTGCTTCCTTCTGTTCCCTTTGCATATTGTCCCCATTCTCTCCAACTGAGGTAGCTTTCTTCCATGTAGCCAGGAAGATGTCCTCCAATATCATCCTTACATTAGGGATCTCCAAGGAAGAGAAAGCATATTTTCTAGGGGCTCCAGGAAAGTCCCAGGGAAGACTCTGATGGACTCACCTTTAATCACATGCCCATCCCTGAGCAAATCACAGTAGCCAGGAGGTGGCATTTATGACGGACCTGAGCTGTGGGCCTATCCCTGAGCCATGGGCCAATCCCTGGTCTGAAAGGCAAGAAGATGGAGCCAGCTACACCAGCCCATGAGATGGAAAAGAGATGGTTCTCTAAACACAGAGTCGTGTCAGAGGAAGGACTCCAAAGGCCTCTAAAGCTTGGGTTCAAATCCTGGCTCCTTCGCTCTCTAGCCAGGTCCCCTAGGACAAGGTCACTTCTCCTCTGCTTCAGTTTCCACACCTGCAACAGGGGATAATAGTAGCACCCACTTGATGAGGCTCCTGGGAACCAAACATTTAACAAATATAAAAATTTAACAAATATAATCAAGAAAAATACTTGGCACTTAAGAAATACACGCTCAATAAAGCCTGTCGTCTTATCTGATTTCAAAGTTATCATGAATATCCTACAAATACTTGCATTAATTAAACAAACGTTTTAGTGTCTGCTCTAGGCCAGGCCCTGTGCCAGGCCCCAGATGTCTTGCTGGACCCTACAGCCCATGGGGAGAGATGGGCATTATGCAAATGATGACACTGTAATAATTGAGGGGGAGGGAAGGATTTCTTATACAAAGTAGCAAAGGGGCAGGATAAGAAGGCTGCACTTGAAGTCAGATCAGCCTACCCATGGGGCTTGGCTGCAGGCTCCAGCGCCAGCACAGATGGGCCGTGTGACTGAGGACAGTGTGCTAGGTCTTTGTTGGCCTTAATATTCTTCTCTCTAAGATTGAGCGACAATTTCTGGTGGATTCTGACCCCAACTGCCTAATTCCTCAAGGTCTTTGTCACCCCTACAGACCTGGGCTCATTGATTCAGCCCAGGATTTCTCAGCCTGGGCACTATTGACTTTTTGAGGCCAAATAATTCCTTGTTGGGCTCTTCTGTGTACCGTGAGATGATGAGCACCATTCCCACCTCTACCCACCAGATACCTCTCACTGTGACAACCACACAAAGATGTCCCAGCCCTTACAAGATGAACTCTGGGAGCAAAGCCCTCACACCCACCCACCCTTACTTGACAACCATCATTCTAGAAGAATTTCTAGGTATAACTCTTTGGTCTGGGACTCCCCTCCCCAAGCCTCAGTCTCCCCATCTGTCAAATGAGTGGCTTGGCCCAGAAGATGGATAGTCACGGACCTCCCCAAAGCAAAGTTTTCCCCCAACTCCAGATTTTATGGTGAAATCCAGCCAAGCTCTACCAGCAGGCGGTAAGGAGGACACGGAGCTCAGGAGGAGGAAGGCCATTCGAGCTTCAGCTGGACTGTGCCAGAGCCCTCCGGACACTCATGTGTATCCACCCTCTGTAGCCCCTTTGCTCTGGGGCTTCTTTCTGGCTGAGTTGCCTGTTGGGCATCACACTTACTCAGGGGCTGGGGAGACACCTTTCCCTCCTGCATCCCAGAGAGACTATGAGTCAGTCGAATGTTAATGAACTTACTGGCAAATTTGGGATGATCTTGATCTGGTTGCTGGTGCTTGAAATGACCGCATCCTTGCTGGAGCGGCCTCTTCTCCCTGGTTTCATGGGTCTGAGGGACCTTGTCCTGGTTTTGTTGAAAGGTAATCTTCTTGTAGCTCAACTTTGCTTAGAAAATGAAGAGCCTTGTCCCCTCCCTTTAAATGTCCACACATACCTGCCGAGAGCAGGAACGACCTCTGTTACAGGTGTGGTACGCCTCCGCGCCTGGGCTCTGGAATCAGGAGGTCACCTTTCAAGCCTCACCTGGGCCAGCAACTGGGGGCCACGTTAGGCAGGTCACTGGTTCTCGGAGTTTCCATTTTCTCATCTGTGTAACAAATAATGAAGGAAATACCCCATTCTGATGGGTCTGTTGTTGGAAGTAAGTGAGTTAATATATGTAAAACCCTTAGCATAGTTCCTAACAAACAGAAAATACGTAATACAAAATCACTATCAATAGTTTATGTAGATTGTGACTGAGAAGTCAAATGGGATTATTTATTTCCAGGGCTTTGTGAACTGTTGAGTGCTACTTACAAGACAAAATAATTCTAAGATGTTATCAACATTGTAAATATCACTCTGCCAGCTTTCCAGAGGAAAATAGCCAGATACGATCTGTCAGTATCACAGTCCATCAGCATCAGACGATACTGGCCCTGGCTTCAGGGTCAGAAACAGCCTGGATCTCTCACTGGAACAATCATTCAGGATGTAGACTTGTTGGCTCAGATTGACTCAAAACCTCACTCCAAAAAAAAATCTGTGCTACAGAGCTGGGCCCTAGGACCAACTCCATGAAGATCCAACAGGTTTCCCAAACAGATGATAAGAACATAACCTGATGTGTGCAACCATAGAGGAATACAGACTTTCCCCCATGGAGTGGACATGTCTGAGATATGCTCGGGCTCCTCATGTTATCATGGACACAGTGACCACAATGGACTGGGCCCCACACGGGAGCCACCACATTAAGTATGTTGTGTGCATTATCTCCTGAATCTTTACAACTTTCTAACCCCTTGTTGTAAAGGATGAAAAGGCTCCAAAAGATTCAATCCCATGCCAAGGACTGCAAAGCAAGTCCCAGTGGAGATGGGTTTCTACCCTGAGCTTCTCAGACACCTGACCTGTGCAGGCAAGCACAGGTGTGCCTAGACCAGCTTTAGGATGAGGTTCTGTCCCATGCTCGGGGGGATTCAGGGAGTGGGGGAAGGTGATATGACTAAAGGGAGGTACCCCCATAAAATGCTGAGCTGCTGATAAGAGAACCGCAAGGACTTCTACACCAGACATGTGCTAAATGCTTCACGTACACATTCCCACTTAGTGCCTGCAGCAGCCCTCAGAGAGAGTCTCTGTGGACACCCATTCTGTAGATAAGATAACCAAGGCCTGCAGGGGTCCAGTGGCTTTCCCCAGGGAAATGTCTGTAATCATTAGTGGAGGTAGGGTTTGAACCCACACAGTCTGCCTCCGGAGTTGTTCTCTTTCCCGTGGCTGGATGACAACCTATCCCAAATTCAGTGATGGAAAACAATAATAATTGTCTTTTGCTCAAGAGTTTTGTGAGTCAGGAAACCCAACAGGTGTGGGGTAGCTTCTTTCTGCTCCACAATTCTACGGCCTCAGCTGAGACAGACTCAGATCCAGGGGCTTGACCTGCTGGGCCAGAGGGTCCGTTTCCAAGGTGGCATCTTCAGTAGTCTAAAGAAGTGGGCTGGTTTGACTAAAAAGCTGAGCTATGCTGGAGATGATGACCAGAGCATCTGCCTGTGGTCTCTCCATGTCACATGGGCATCTTCGAGCATGGCGACTGGGTTCCAAGAGGGAGTTTTCCAAGAGAAACAACTGGAAGCTTCAGGCCTTTCAGGACCTCACTTAGAAGTCACATGGCATTCCTCCTTCTGTGTGTCACCAGTCACACAGTCACTAGCAGACCAGATTCAAGGGGGTGGGACATGGTTTATACTGGACTCTAGGTAGTGCTGGGGAACCGTGAGACAAACCCTCACCCTGGAGAAGCTCCCAGTCTAATGCGGGGGAAACTAGGGTTTGGAAGAATTACACCACAGCCTGTCCTGTGCTCTTGAGGCCTCTGATTCATGCTATGGGCATGGAACTCATCCTCAGAACACGTGGGAACTGTCTAACAGCTCTGTCCCATTAACTGGCAACACCGTGTTCTCTTGGATTTACCTGTGGCCAGTCCTCTACACGTTATGCTCAACCAGGTTAAGCTGAACGTTCCCAAGAGTGAATTCTCCTGATAAGCAACGTGTTTCCAGTCATACCAGAAAAGCCAGCAGAGTGGCCGGGCAGATAGCTTTCCAGCAAACCACTTCCCAACACTTGTCATGATGGGTGAGTGTAGAAATAGATGGCAGCATATATAACTGGTGTGTGAAACACTGGCAGAAGCAACCAGGAGGCAGAACCCCTTTAGAAATCATCTGAGGACAGTAAGGCTCAGGAAACACTAGGAGGCAGGACATCAGCCTTTTGCCACCAATACCATGGTACTGTTTGCCATGTGGCTTTGGTCTTCCATTGTTCATGTATTCCTTCGTCCATAAGTGTTTATTGACTGCTGATTATATGCTAGGCATTGTCTTAAGCCCCGAGTTGCCGCTGCTGTGGGCGGTGGTGGTAGCAGCGTCCTCTCCCCCTCTAGATGCATTATGAGCTCCTCCAAGGCAAAAACCAATCTCTGCTCCTCCTGGGTGTCTCTCAGGGTCTAGTGTGATGCTACCACTGGAGCCAGCATTCTACACATGCCTCTTGAGTCATTAAGGCTGAACCTCAAATTTTGCTGTGACTCTGAGAGTCATTTTGAACCATTATGATTAGAGCATATTTTAAATGCAAAATTTCGAGTTCTTCTAGAAAAAAAAAAGAAAGGCCATTTGAAGTCTCTGAAGGGCAGCTTGGGGAGATAGTTCTGAATTTGAATTAAAACTCCTCTTCTGTGTGTCAGTCTCTCACCTGGGGCAAGTTGTTTATTTTCACTAAGCCTCAGTTTCCTTGTCTGTAGCAGGGGGTGCTGGCCTGTTTGTGGGCTGTTAGAGTGCGAAATGATGCCCGAGAAACACCTTGCTCGGGGTTGGGCACCCAGTTGGTTTTGATAAATGAGGACCTTCTGTTATAGACCTCTAGTACTTCTGCTAGGTCAGAGCTTTGGGGACATGGATAAGGTCATGCAAAGAGACAGGGGTCAGGGTAATGACAAAGTGCCATTTAGAGTTCAGCTCCTCAAAGCACCATCCATCAAAACCTTCTCTTCCAAAACCCTCCCTTCGTCTCCCTGCATTCAGGAGGGCAAGTCAGAATGATTGCAAAAATAAAAGCAATTATGGAACACTTTAAAAAATTAGTTGGCATTTACTCAGCACCTGATCTTCCAGAGGCTCTGAGAACTTTACATGGATTATTTTCACTGACGTCCCATGACAGCCTGCCAGGTGCATGCTGCCATCGTCCCCCTTCTGCAGCCAAGGAAACCAAGGCACAGAAAGGCAGAGATTTGCCAAAGGTCATTCGGAGAACAAATGGGAGCTGGAATTCAAGCCCAGACATTCCTCTACAAAGCTGCTCCTTGACATTATTGGTAACTCTAGCACTGGTTCCTTTTTTTTTTTTTTTTTTAAGATTTATTTATTTATTTCAGAGAAAGAGAGAAGGATTATGAGCCAGGGGAGGGACAGAGGGAGAGAAACTCAAGCAGACTCCCCACTGAGATCAGAGCCCAATGCAGGGGCTCAGTTTCATGACTCTGAGATCATGACCTGAGCCAAAATCAAGAGTCAGCCACTTAACCGACTGAGCCACCCAGGTGCCCCTCTAGCAGTGGTTCTTTTTTTTTTTTTCTTAAGATTTTTTTTAGTTTATGTGAGAGAGAGAGAGAAGAACATGAGAGGGGAGAAGGTCAGAGGGAGAAGCAGACTCCCGCTGAGCAGGGAGCCCAATGCAGGACTTGATCCCGGGACTCCTCCAGGATCATGACCTGAGCCAAAGGCAGTCACCCAACCAACTGAGCCACCCAGGCACCCTCTTGCAGTGGTTCTTAAGCACTTTCATGGAGGGCCAAAGGTCTTCTCAGGACTCTGATGGAAGTGATGACCCTTCCCCTAGGGTAATTAATACAGGACATTGTGTGCCTGGAGCTTCTTCCCCAAAGCTGTGCCTTTTCCAAAAAGGTAACTTGAAGACATAACCAAAAAGAGGAGGGAGCATCTTTACATGCCCCCTATTTTTACCCCCGGATAGAATCCGGTATCACTTACTTTAAAAAATATATACATGCACACAATGTTGGTTGCAATTTCAAAAGATTCAAAACCACTCTTCCTCCTCCGCCTCCAAGCTTGCCCAATCCTCGCTCATGCACACAGACAAGAATCCTAGTTAGGAACCAGAAAAAGTTCTAATAGAAACAGTTAAGTGTCCCGCTGTAACTCTGAGCTATAATTCTGAAATTAGCACTCCACTGACTGGTATACCACCCACTTGGAAATCACTTAAGTCAGGGAACATACCCGTGACCTTCCTGTTGATGATTAACCCTTCTTCATCTGTCAGGTCCCCAGCCCTGGTCCGTGCTGCCCATCCCCATTTCACAGATAAACAAACTGAGCCTTAACGAGATGATATCATTCGCCCAGGGTTTCATAGCCTGTAAGTAAGGAAGCCCAAAGAGAACCCAACACCCAGACATCCTTTCTGTTGTGCCACTGAACTGAGGAAAGAAATCAGCCTTTAATACCATATGTTAACAGCAGTGTGAACTACATGGCTTTGGTTTGAATATATATACTGTCAAGTTCTCCAAATTGGGGATATTTGTCTCTGGAGTCCTAGAAGCCCAGAATGGAGTGCATTTTTGGAGGTGTTTTAGAGAAGTGCTTCTTAACTTCAGGTGCATAGTGATCAGCTGGGGCTCTCATTAAAATGCAAATTCTGATTCAGTAGCTCTGGAGGTAGAGCCGAGATTCCATATTTCTAGCAAATTCCAAGTGAAGCCCGTGCTGTTGGTCTAGAGATCTGCACCGTGCATAGCCAGAGGCTAGACCAACGTTTGCCTTTCCCTAAACAGTTTCCGTCACTGAGCAGGGAGTGTTATCTGAGAGTCTGCAAAGGAGAAGGGTGGGGTAGAGCTGGAAGGAGGGCGGTAGAGGGTGTCTGCCCACAGGGTGGGGCAGAGGGGACCTTAGCCACTGAGACCGAGCACCATTTAACATGCAGCATGAATCTATGCTCCCTGGGGGAGTTGGTCAGGGAGAGCAGGACATTACTGTGCACAGGACAATGCCTGGGAGGAAGCTATTATCCACTGGCATCCAGTCATTATGGAGGGTCTTTTCCAAAAACGCTTTAACAAGGTACCAAGAATCAACAAAAATAACATTACCTCCCAGTTCTCCTTTATTAATCTGGAAATGATCACCAAGCTCTTGCTTAGGTTAATCCAGGAGTCCAGTCTAGAGGAGGGTGACCCTTCCTGTCTTCCTGTTGCACACCTCTCCCCAGCCAGTCTGGCTTCCTGCCAGGTTCTCCAACACTCCCAGTGCCTGCCTCTGGACCTTTGCACCTGCTGAGCTCATTGTGGAGAATGCTCGTCCCCCTTCTCTCCATCTGGTTGACTCCTACTATTGTTTGGGATCCCTCTTAGATATCCCCAATCTTCCAATGAAGTATTCTCCAGTTCTACCAATCTCAGCCAAGTCCTCCAAAGACTCTGTCACTGTGCCCCTTATTTTCCTTTGTAGCATTCATAAAAATGATAAGCATGTATCTGTGCACATGATTATTGGTTTAAGGCCTGTCTTTTGCATGGAAATGTTATTAGCAGTGTGTCTCTTCCCTGCTTTATCCCCAGAACCCAGCATTTTGCTGTGGAAGGTATTCAAGGATCCTCTCTCAAAACCCACCCTCTCTCAGCCGTACTGTGTGTGCACACATGTGTGCATGTGGGGTGTGTGTGTGTGTGTAGGGTTTCTTAGCTTCAGAACCATCACACTTGGGACCAGATAATTCCTTGTCATGGGGGACTGTCCTGTGCATTATAGGATGTCTAGCAGCATCTCTGGCTGGCATCCCTCCACCAACTCGATGCCGGTAGCACATTCTCCAAGTCATGACAAATGCCGGTAGCACATTCTCCAAGTCATGACAATCGAAGCCTCCACAGGCCCCAATGTCCTGTAGGGGACGTGGTTGAGAGCCACCAGTTACATACACACGTATTATACACACACATATGTTTACGTGTGTACATATATGTATACACAGACATATATGCACATCCATGCTCCCACATAGTACATACATATATTGACTTGAACACATGCGTGTGTTCACTTATTTATTATACACACTTTGTCTTGGTTACTGCTGTATTTCCAACACTCAGGACAACACCTAGTTCTTCAGAGGTGTTCATAAAAGCTTATTAAATAAATTGCAATATGAACCACCACCACCACCGCTCCCCAGATGGGGTTGTCAGGATTAAATGAGATCATTTATGTATTGCAATTAGCACAGCGCTTGGCATTATAACTGACCGATAAATGCTAATTCTCTTTTCCCCACCTTCTCTCCCCTTCCCTTTATCTGTCAAAGACCCCTTTTATTATTTGACTCCTCATGAACGCCAGGTCTTGAAAGATTTTTTTCCTAAACTAATCAAATAACGTATTTTTCTCCCCCATGCCATGGAGCAAAGACATGGCGGGCTCTGCAGAAGTATGAGCCTCCCAGTGAGGAATCCATCACTGTGTTCAGTGGAAATACCCTGATCCAAGATGTACTATGGGCCACCGCTGCGATCCCAGAAATTTGTACACTGTTAACAAGCAGTGGGATCTCTGATGGGTCTAAGAGAGCTAGTGTGACCACGGGGCTGATGGAACTCCAACCCTAAACAAAGAAACGTGACATTTTTAGTTTGCTTGTGCTGGGTTTTTTGAGAGTAAAATAATAATCTTCATTCAGCACTTTTTAAATTCTTGAAAAAAGACTCATGGCCCTCCCTAGGATTCCTTTCCCCCAGGACTGCCCCCAAGGAATCCCGGTTTGAAAGCCATGGGCCCTGTGGTCGTGGTGGGTCTTGCTGTCATTTTCTCGCGGAACCCGGAGGAAGCATTTTTCAGGGTGCGACTACTTGATCACATTCCTTCCCTGCTCCCAGTAACGAGCTTTTGGGCCTAATTACAATGAAATGTGCTGTTTCCTCTCCTTCTTGGTGTCCATAATGATCTGTATCATTAGGATGGAGTAGTCACTCCAGTCCTACGTGGCACGTTCGCTCTTTCTCATTACGGTTTCCTTGTGGTGTGGGTATGTAGATGTGTGAGTCGGCTGGTTCTGTGGATGGGAATAGTTAAGGGGACCTCATAGACCTGAGAATAAAGAGAAGAGAAAAAGCAACAAGAGAAAAGTGACAAGGAACGAAAATGGCACCAAATGAGCCTCTTTACTGATGGCCTCTCTGGGGGATTACGGAGAACAAGGAAGTACAACACAGCTGCATTTGTCCCTCTTCATTGCTGTGGCTTTCATGAGAAGAGGAAATTCACTGATGTGGGGACATTCCTGTCATCTTCCAGCACGGGAGCACCTTGGTGAGGTTTCTGGTGAACTCGCCTTGCCCGGGGAAGTTCTTTGCAAGGCTCCCCTCCCAGGAGGCTCCAGGACAAAAACCTCAGCCCAGACTCACTCTGTGACTCTTCTTTCCTGCATGTTAGCCAGTGTCTCCAGCACTGGGACCCTAAGGATGGAGTCTCCAGACTGGCCCCATCTCCCTCCAGCACCCTCTGTGTGTGAGCATTAACGTCAAAGTCCCTGGGGGAAGGAGACAGAAAGTGAGGGACCCCAAAAGTCAGGGGGGAGGTACCAATCAGTCCCCCAAATGCTAATTATCTTCAAAGCACTTCTCGTTGTTACTGAATGAGTCACTGTCAATACACACCGTAGAAGAGGGTGAGACCCATGTAACCTGTTGAAATATGGCTTTATGCATTCCTGATTTGTTCAGTCTTACAGAAAGATGGCCACAATCTCTGACCCCAACAACAGAAATCACTGTGTTACCATGGAAAGTGCGTGATGTATTAGTCAGGATAGGCTCAGTTGTGCCGCCATGACAAATGATGTGAGAATCTCCATCACTTTCAAACAAGAGTTTATGTCTCACTTACACTCATGTCCAGCACAGCCAGGCTGTCTTGAATCTGGGACCCAGGCTTACAGAGCCGCTTCTGTCTAAGACACTGGCAGGAAAAAGAGAAAAGGGCAAATCATGTGCCAACTCTGAAAGCTTTTGCTCAGAGGTGATACCCATCAATTCTGTTCACATTTCATTGACTAGAGAAAGTCCCAAGGTCAAAGCCACCATGGTCAGGAGGAAAACATAATAACCCTCCCCCAGGGAGGAGTTGTGAATATTTCTGAAAAATAGTAGTCTACTGCCATGGGCTTATAGTTTATAATTACAAAAACAAGCAAAAAAAATTGAGGAAGTATGATTTATTCTCTTAATGGAATAGCATAAAGCCGTGAAATGGATTTTGATAGCTGATAGCTGTACATGACAACATGGGGGAGTCTTGGAATTATAATGTTAAGTGAAAAAAGCATGTCACAGAAGACTGCATGTATCTTGACACCATTTTTGAAAAGCTAAAAAAAAAAAAAAAGTGGGACCAAGTACTATGTTGTTGAGAATACATATCCATTCAAGAAGTAACAACTAGAAGTGCTTTGAAGATAATTAGCATTTGGGGGACTGATTGGTACCTCCCCCCTGACTTTTGGGGTCCCTCACTTTCTGTCTCCTTCCCCCAGGGACTTTGACGTTAATGCTCACACACAGAGGGTGCTGGAGGGAGATGGGGCCAGTCTGGAGACTCCATCCTTAGGGTCCCAGTGCTGGAGACACTGGCTAACATGCAGGAAAGAAGAGTCACAGAGTGAGTCTGGGCTGAGGTTTTTGTCCTGGAGCCTCCTGGGAGGGGAGCCTTGCAAAGAACTTCCCCAGGCAAGGCGAGTTCACCAGAAACCTCACCAAGGTGCAGACCCCTTTTCATCTTGCAAAGCTAAAACTCCATCCCCATGAGACGCTAACTCCCCTCCCCCAGCCCCTGGTAACCAGCTATGTATATTATCGTCCGTGTATCAAACAGGACAGAAGCGTCGATTTTGAAGGGATGCGCAGGGGCTCTGGAAATAGATTTGGGTTCAAATCCCAGCTCGAGGATTTGCTGACCTTGTGACCTCAGGACCCGCCTAATCCTGTCTGCTGAGTGGGAAGGATAAAAGCTGCCTCCCAAGGATGTGTGGAAGGATGAGAGATGACAAATAGAGAGCATTTAGCACAAGGCTAGACATATAGTCAATGCTTTAAAAAAGAGGGGGGGTAGATATTATATTGTAAGATTGATTAATTGTTGAATAAAGAATTGGCCCCAGGGCCATGCCCTTTCACAGCACTTAAATGGGCCAAGCCTGGCTTGGGTCTGTCCCCTGGGAGGGAGGGAGTGCTTCAGAGGAGCTGGAGGGCAGGGCCCTGGCCATCAGAGCAGCGTAAGCTCAGAGAGTCTCCAGCTCAGAGTGGAGAGAAGTGGTGCTTCCTTGGGGAGTGGGACCCGACGTGACCTGCAGGGTGAATCTCCAAGTTTGACACCAGCCGAGGGACAAGCTGGGCAACATGGTGTGGGTTGAGTTAGGGGAGCCACGTCCAGACACAGGCAGAAAATGATACAAAGGCATTGCTGGGGTCTGTTTAAAGGAGTCCGTGTGGTCACCAATCTGTTAGGGGAATAGAATCATATAGGATCACGTAGGAGCTGCCCTTCTGGTTGGAGAATCCCTGAAGGGTAGAAGATGTCCCTGTCCTCACCGCTATGACCCAGGAGTCATGTGCAGATGGTTCCCAGCCATGCCAGGGAGGGACTTTCTGGGTCTCTGCCTGCGTACATACTGTGGCCACAAAGCATGCTTGACCCACCCGCCAGGAGCAGGGTCCGAAGTGCCAAAAGTGCCGGAGAGGTAACGCCTCAGGAACGACCCCAGGCCATGGCTTCCAGGAACTGGAATGTAAACATGACAGCCTCTTCGCCCTTCCATGGAGACAGTGCTGGGTGTGTTCTACACAGTCTCTTGGAGGGCCACAGAGGACTGATCCCAGTTGTCACATCATTAACCCATCTCTTCCTCCCTTTTTGCTACCTGGGACCAAATCCCAAAGAAACTTCTTGTACCCACATCCTTGCCTCAGGGTCTGCTTTAGAGGGAAAACCCAAACCGAGATGGCTTCCAGGTCTGGTTTTTGTTCGGCATGACTTGGCACTTATTGTGTCCCTGGACGAAATTGCTATCCTATTAGAGACAGCTCTGACTCTGGAAAAGTCTGCAGTCTGCACTCCCGTCCTCCCCCAACCCATGAGCCAAATCCAGCCCTTCACTCCCCTCTGCACAGCCCATTGAACAAGAATATTTTTAAGGGGTTGAAAAAAATCAAAAGAAGAATAATATTTCATAAGTGACATTTATATGAAGTTTTAATGTCATTGTCCATAAATAAAGCTTTATTGGAACATAGCTGTGCCCATTCACTTGCATATTGTCTAAGGCTACTTTTGACTTATAGTATGAGTTGAGTCATTGGGCTAGAGATCGTAGAGATCAGTGAAAAACACCTTGTAGGTGAAAGCCAAACTCTAGAATCAGAATCCAGTTTGAGGTGCTTGGGGAAGCTTGCCCTGGGAACCCTTGGGGCTTCTCAGAACTCACTAATCCCCTTTCCTTTTCCAGCTGGACAGGTTTGTGTTTGGGATAGGGGATCCCAGCTTGGTCAGCTGGAATGCTCCACTCTGGAAACAGGCTGATCTGGGCAATTGAAATTTCTTTTTAATGGGAGATTAATCAGGAAGTCCTTTCTGTATGGCCTGTAGGAAAGATCTTCCAGTTGTGTGTGAAGCCTGTTCTTCCTGATGCCTATTTCTCCTGATGGAGAAGTCCGTCTGCAGATGTCACTGAAGCCCTTCATTACTCAAGGACGCGCTCAGTCCCACAGTCAGGCTGGCTATCAGTCCCCACCATCAGGACATTTTGCCACAGAAAGTAAAGGCCAAAGAAAATGAATCTGCCATGACATCCCCTAAAAAATGAAATGTTTTTCTTTTTCAAAAGTTTTTCTCTCGGGGCGCCTGAGTGGCTCAGTGGGTTAGGCGCTGCCTTCGGCTCAGGTCATGATCTCGGGGTCCCGGGATCGAATCCCGCATTGGGCTCTCTGCTCAGCGGAGAGCCTGCTTCCTCCTCTCTCTCTCTCTGCCTGCCTCTCTGCCTACTTGTGATTTCTCTCTGTCAAATAAATAAATAAAATCTTTTAAAAAAAAAGTTTTTCTCTCTTTTTTCTTCCTACATAAACAGAAACATCCTTCCACTAAAAACATCCTCTCTTCTATTACTTTCTCTGAATTACCCCTGTGTTATAACCCAGACCCTGTACCATCAATGATCTGAGAGTTGGACTTTATTTATGATCAGGTAAAAATAAAAAGACATCCAGTAAAACATCATTTGCAGCCAAACATCTGAATCCTTGGCTCCTATAAAAGCTAAAGCTTTAAAAAAAAATTCCTGATATCAAACTGAAATCTTTTTTCCCCTCTTCCACCTTCTAAAAATATAGGGAAGGGTAATTTTTAAAAGCATCTTATAGATGAGGAGTCTGTGGATCAGAGTCACCCTGAGCACTCTTTCAGAATAGAAACCTCCAGATCCCACAGCAGATCTAACCATGGGTCTCCAGATGTGGCCCAGGAATCTGATGCCTGTGTGGGATTGAAAACTACCAGTTTAAAATTTGACGTCCCTACATGGGAAAATGTCCATGGAATATTGTTGAAATAAAACAAAATAATAAGTAGATAGATAAATAAATAAATTTTAAAAGGCAGGATAGCCTGTGTAGTGCTATCAGATTTCTGGAAAAATTCCACGCTGTCATTTGTTTGAGGGAAAAAAAAATGCCAATAAAAGTAACAGCAAGAAAAGTATGATTTTTTTTAATAGGGGACTTATCCTTTTACTTCTCTGACTTGTATCCTTTACTTCTCTGACTTGTTTGACTTTGATGCAATGAGTAGATACTTCTTTAAAAGTTAAGAGAGTAATCCCTAAATTAATTTCCTAGTTAGGGTTGGATGGAAGGAAGCATCTTGGGATTTGCAGTAATTGGGGTCTAATTGGATGGGGTTTTACAGCGCCTCCCGCTTTTGGATCTGGCCCTGCCTGTGGGTATAGTCAGAAGCTGCTGGGGATTGTGAAGAGAATTGGGTGTTTGCACCTGCCTTTGCCCTATGGCTTCCCTGGGAAGGATCTGCGAGCCCTGCAGACACCCAGAAGTAAGTGCTCTCTCAAGGTGGCAGGCACGTGTCAGCCCTGCTGTCATCTGTGCTTCCTCTGTGCTCTCATTTAGGGCCTAAATGGAGTCTCAAGTTCCCTCAGGAGCCCAGGAGAGCACCTGCCACAAGCACTAAATCCTCCTGGAACTCCGGGGAGAAAACACTCATGGCAGAAGAGAGTTCAGTCCCTGCCTGGGGCTTATCTCTCTGTCATTTCTGATGACTCCGTATCTGGATGCCCTCCCTGCACCCTCATTATGGCCGGAGAGTCCTCTGTCTTTTAGATGCATTTCTCTCTCTCTCCCCTCCCATGTTCACTCACTTGCATGCTCTCTCTCTCTCTCTCTCTCTTCCCACTCCCACCCCATATCCTACAACCCCTGGATTGTTTTACAGCTAGCTTCCCCCATGACATCTCCAGCATCCTACCCTCCGCTGACAGCCCACAGGAGTCCACTTGCAGGCTTTTCCTATAGGCTTTGTGAACAACAGAGTAGAAAGGGAGGTGGCTGAAGGTTGCAGGGAACCCCCAGGATGTGTCTCCAAACCAGGCTTTCTTTCTTTTTTTTTTTTTTTTTAGGATTTTATTTATTTGTCAGAGAGAGAGAGAAAGAGAGTGAGTACATAGGCAGGGAGAACAGCTGGCAGAGGGAGAAGCAGGCTCCCCGCTGAGCAAGGAGCCCGATGCGGGACTCGATCCCAGGATGCTGGGATCATGACCTGAGCTGAAGGCAGATGCGTAACCGACTGAGCAACCCAGGCGTCCCTCCAAAGCAGGCTTTTGACTGCCCTTGGTCTCTGCATCATCGCCCATCATCCATGTCCATGTTGAAGCTTAAATTTGTCTGGCCTCCTCAGGTGTCAGTAGATGAACCGAGGACGTTCCCTGCCATCGGACAGTGGGGTCTCCTGCAGTCCCAGCCATCTGATGGTCAGGGCCCAGAGCCAAACTCTCTGACACCCACACAGAAGGTTCCTGGAAGGAAGAAAGGGAGGGAGGGAGGAAGAGGAAGGAAGGAATCATCGATCTGCCAAGATCACCCCTCATTCATGCTTCTTTTCCATGAGTATTTACGAACATCTACTTCGTGCCAGACACTGTATTAGGTGCTAGGAGGTAATAATGAACAAAGTTAGACTTACTCCCTACCTTGTGAGGCTGACGGTCTACAGGAGGAAATCACCATAAGCAAATAAGCCTTTAAAAAAAAAAAATAGCGGGAAACGGTCCCCATGACAAGAGCTACACAGGGAGGTTAGAGACCTTTAGATCCGGTGGGAGAATGGGTTGGGGCTTCCCTGTGGAAACAAAGCCCTCACTGGGCACGGGAGGGTACAGAGCACTTCCAAAGTCCTCCCGCCCCCCCTTCCTCCCTTCCCCTAACTTCCTCTGGCCCCACTCCTTCCCCTTGTGCTGTCACACCCACCAGCCCTTTCCCTACAGAGACAGCTGCGGCAGGCGGGGAAAAGACAGAATTGGAAGAACTCTTTCTGACCGCATTGCCCTTGGAGGTTTTTAAGCCACTCGGGCCAAAGACCCCTGCACCTAGAGGCCAGAGAGGGTCGGAGCTACAAGTGGGGGCAGAATTGACCCATCCCCTCGATGCCTATGTTCAAGGTGCCAGAGTTGTCTGAGAAGTCCCTTTCCCAAGGAAGGCACCCTCGGAATGGAAAAATCTCACCAAAGCTTGGGAGCAGACAGCCTTGCTTACTGAGGTGTCTCAAAAGTTGTGCAAATGGCAGGCTCGTTTTTAGCTGAAAAGAAGACACATCTGAAATATTGATGAGGCAGCCAGAGCCCAGCTCCAGCCCCAGCTCTGAAGGGAGGTGCTAAATAGTTGATGAAGACGGTAATTAATCAGCAGGTCTGGTTTCAAGCTAACTGCTCCCCGCGCACCCTTCTCTGACCCGCCAGAGCACAGGGGGCTGCCCCTCGGAGCATCAGCAGGGCGTGAGGCAAATCGTAAACTTCCTGCCTTCCCTCTCCCCCGTCTCTCCCTCCCTGGCCCACAGCCTTCACGGAGGCCCCACCTGCGACAGCTTCGGTCACTGGCTCGGCAGACACTGGTTCCTCTTCTCAGGAATGCTTTATCTTCCTCTGTCACCTGAGCCACGGCCACTCCCAGACTTGCCTCTTACCCTCTACGGGACTCCAGGAAAGTTTCGTAATCGCTTTGTGCCTCAGTTTACTCATCTGTGAAATGGGGAAGTTTTCACAGTCACCACTGTGTACGGCCCCTGGGATGCATCAGACCGATGCATCAGTGGCATCAGGGCGTAGAGCACTGCATGGCGCTTACTACTGCTTACCCTTCCCAGCCCAGCTCCAGTGTCACCTCCTGAGCTTCCTTGGCCTCCCAGATGTCCCACTGCAGCCTGCACTTACATAACTGCACTGTCTCTTACTTGCTGCTGTGTGGTCCTTCCTAGACTCTGAGCTTCTCAAAGGCAGGGATGACACCGTTCCTCTCTGTTTTCCCAGTGGATAGAATGGAGTACACAGTAGGTGCTGCATAAATGAATGAGTGAATGGATCTGTGCACAAATGTCTCCAGGGTCTGAGAAATATTCCACGCCTGTAACTTGGGCTGAAGAGGGTAACTCTGGCCCCGTTGTCCATCCAAGCGTTCCCACTCAGCAGAGCGGAGGCCGCCCTCTGCTCCAGGGTGCCTTTCCCACTACGCACAGAGTCTAGGCCGGTAAGTGCCAGGAGGCAGCCCACTCCACGTTGGAAAGGGAGTCTCCCCTCCTTCCAGAGTAGGGTTCTGTGAGCTGTCCCTACAGCATGCGCCCTTTCTCCTTCCTCTCCCTACCGCACTGGTGGCCTCTGCCATCATCCGGTCCTTTTCTTCCTGCACTGAGACAGTGGGCAGCCCCGGAATCTCAGCAATCTCAGAGCTGTCTTTGGTTTTTTCCAGCATTGGTCCCCACACCCCCACCCCCAGTTTTCCCTGCCATGCCTTGCATGCTGGGCACATGCTCCAGGCTCCAGGCAGCTCCGCAGCCGGGAAGCGCAGCCTGCCCTTGGTTAGGATAAGCAACTCGCTTTTCTTGGCTGGGTCTGGAGCTGTCGCAGCCTAATTAGCAAAGCCGCCAGATCAGCAGGCCCTCTCATTAACACTGATCCCATCCCCGTGGCAGCTGCTGAAGCCCCCCCAGTCCATCCCTCAGCAGTCTCCCTCTGGGGCACCCCAGGGTGACAGCCAAGAAGGGCCATGCCATGTCCTTGTCACCAGCTGATGCATAACCCAGCCAGGGGCTCGTCTTCCTGGGGGGCGGGGCTTTGGCTGGGAGGGGGGCTCCCAAAGTTCATCACGGGCGTAGGGTCCCAAGTCTTTCCAGCCCTTCATTATACAGTAACTGTGTGCCAAGTGCTCCAAGACCGGAGCATCGGAAAGCTGTCCTTTCCCGCGTCCGGGCCACCCTGCTGTCTGGCCCAGACCACTGCCACAGCCCCTGTCACAGTCAGCCCTGGGAGTCTAGTTAGGTCAGCTCAGACCACCAGGAGCCAGAGAATAAGAGAAAGTAAAAGGGTAAAAGAGGGGCAGCTGCTTAGGTTTATATAGTCTGAAGGGCTTCTCAGAGGAGGTAGCATTTGACCTAAGACTTGAATGACAAGAAAATGTTGGCCTGGCAATGACCCGGAGGGAGGGTATTCAGGAGAAGGGACAGTAAGTGCAAATGAGAAGGAAGCCAGCTTCTTTCTACAAGAGGAAGGAGGCTAGCATTCAAGGAGCGTGGTAAGGCATTGGGGTGCTGAGTAACGAGACACGAGGGAAGAAATAATAGGGTGAATGAGTGAGTGAGTGAATGAGTGAATGACTGAGTGAATGAGAGAGTGAGTGAATGAGTGAGTGAGTGAGTGAATGAGTGAATGAATGAGTGAGTGAGTGAGTGAATGAGTGAGTGAATGAGTGAGTGAATGAGTGAGTGAATGAATGAGTGAATGACTGAGTGAATGAATGAGTGAATGAGCGAGTGAATGAATGAGTGAATGAGAGAGTGAATGAGTGAGTGAATGACTGAGTGAATGAGAGAATGAATGAGAGAGTGAGTGAATGAATGAATGACTGAGTGAATGAGAGAGTGAGTGAATGAGTGAATGAGTGAGTGAATGAGAGAGTGAATGAGTGAGTGAATGACTGAGTGAATGAGAGAGTGAGTGAATGAGTGAATGAGTGAGTGAATGAGAGAGTGAATGAGTGAGTGAATGACTGAGTGAATGACTGAGTGAATGAGAGAGTGAATGAGTGAGTGAATGACTGAGTGAATGAGAGAGTGAATGAGAGAGTGAGTGAATGAATGAATGAATGAGTGAATGAATGAGTGAATGACTGAGTGAATGAGAGAGTGAGTGAATGAGTGAGTGAATGAGTGAGTGAATGAGAGAGTGAATGAGTGAGTGAATGACTGAGTGAATGAGAAAGTGAGTGAATGAGTGAATGAGTGAGTGAATGAATGAGTGAATGAGTGAGTGAGTGAGTGAGTGAGCACGTGCTGTCAGCCTGGAAAGCTGGGAAGACCACTGGGATCTGGGATAGTCGGGGAAGCTTTCCAGAAGACACGGGACTTTGCTTTCACTCCTCCGTCACAGAAACAGATCCTGTGCTTTGGGAGAGAAAGGGGAGACCCTCGGAGGGGAGCAGATGGCTTCAGACTCCACGTTGCTCGCCCACACCAGAACCCTCCACTGTTATGTCACAGGTCACAGCTAATGGCCACGTGCCAAGGACCTGACATACCAAAATTGCTGACCAGCACAACAACCATACCATGGGATAGTCTATTTATCTCCATTTTTTAAAATAATTTATTTATCAGAGAGAGAGCAAGCACAAGCAGGGGGCGCAGCAGAGGGCATGGGGGAAGCAGACTCCCTGCTGGGCAGGGAGCCCGAGCAGGGACCAATCCCAGGATCCCGAGACCATGACCTGAGTCGAAGGCAAATGCTCAACTGACTGAGCCACCCAGGCGCCCTAGTTGTCTCCATTTTACACTGAAGAAACTGAGGCACAGAAAGGTGAAATCAGATGATGGAGGCGTGGTGAGCCCAGGTGGTCTGAGCCCATGTACGGCCCGTTATGATGGAGTTCGCCTTTGTACTTAATTACAGAGCCAAGGGACCCATGGTGCTGCATGACCAGCAGCCCAAAAGAGCCACACATGTGTCCCTGGGAAAAACTTGTTCCTAGGCGCTCAGAAGCCCACTGTTTGGGAGCCCCAAGTGGCTCTCCGGAGTGCAATTCTGAAGTAGAAGTAGAGGCACAGATGTCACTCATTTTGTCCACATGGTGTGCAAACCTCCTTTCTCTGCTTGAAGAAGCCCCAAGTGCTTTAAGGAAGATTCGGCTGCCCTCCATGCAGTGGAAAGCACTGGCCACTTGCCTTCCCAGCCTCCCTTGCAGCTCAGGATTTCCCATGTGACCTAGTTTCCACCAAACAGATGCAACTCACCCTTAGAACTGGGAGCCAGTGACCCAAAGAGGCAAGAAATGCAAATTTTTCGGTTCAGTTTTCCCAAGATTGTAGCGGCAGCACCCATGGGGCCATCATGGATAGTGGCAGTAGGCAAGAAAGACTGTCTGTGCCCAGCAGTGGAGCCTGGCCAGCTTGATTTGGGCCATTAATCCTGCTTTGGCAGGCTCCAAGTTTGTCTCTCCCACCCTCCGGGAGATGTGCGAGCTGACCAGACAAGCCCGCTTTTTCGCTGGATTCGCCATAACCAGTTTCTGTTGCTTGCATCCAAGAGCTCTAACTGGTGCACTGTCGTTAGGTTGCATCGGGTCAGCCAAGAACGGAATTCTGGGGGTAGGAGGCAAACTAGGACTGTACCAAGCAGCTCCAGGGACGGCCTCAATACTCCCAGAGCTGGGACACAGAGCATCTCACTTCTGAGGCCAAGAGGGGGACTTTGGGAGGCACTCCTGAGTATCTGAGATGCTCAGCTTCCTGTGCCCCACCCGATTTTCTGGTGATCCAGATTCTAGACAGAGAAAAGCAACAACCTAACCTTGAACACTACATGGTGTGGTGGGAAAATAAAGGTTTACAAAGAGACATGGGTTTGGGTCTTGGCCCGTCCCCTTACTGGCACTCCCATAACCCCTCTGGGCCTCTGCTTCCTCGTACATAAAAGAGGGCTTAGCAGTTTCAGTGCTTCCCTTTGTACGAACTCAACATCCCAGTCCGACTGGCATAAAAAATAAAGATGTTTATTAAGTCATGACACTGCCCTTGAAGATGTAGGTCAACTTGATCCAAAGCTCTGTCTCCGTTCTTGGTGATTTCTCTTGGCTCTGCCCTTCTCTGGGTTCAGCTCCCTGCTCAGCTGGATGTCAGCCAGCTGCTGAAGTTCTAATGCCACATCTGCTCACAGTAACATCAGAGAAAGGTAAGGCATTGCTCCTGTCATCCACAGAATCAGGGCCAACATCCCTGTCCCTGCACAGCAAACCGGTCCGCCCCTCTCATTGGGCCAAGCTGGGTCATGTGCCCATTCTCCATCCTATAGCTGTCACAAGGGAGGACCACATGCTGATTGGCTTAGGCCTGAACTCCTGAACCAATCACTGGCCAGAGTTAGCAGACTATCACGATGGGCTCAGCAGGCGGTTCTCAGACTTTGATTCTCGGAACTCGCAGGACACATTTAAAACTTAGGGAGGTCTCTTACAAGCTATTGTTTTTATGGCTTCTGTTTATCCATGTTAGCATTTAGAAATTAAAACTGAAAAAGATTAAATATTTATTCATTTAAAAAATAACAGTAAACAGGGGCTCCTGGATGGCTCCCCTTAAGCATCTGCCTTAAGCTCAGGTCATGACCCCAGGATCCTGGGATAGAGTCCCACGTGGGGCTCCCTGCTCCACCAGAAGCCTGCTTCTCCCTGTCCCACTCCCCCTGCTTGTGTTCCCTCTCTTGCTGTCTCTCTCTCTCTCTCTGTCAAATAAATAAATAAATAAAATCTTAAAAAAAAAAACATTACATGTGTTTATACAAATAACATCTTTTATGAATAATAACTATACTTTCCAAAGCAAAAAAAAAAAAAAACAACTTCTGATACAAGCGGCATTATTTTATACTCTTGCAAATTCTCTTTACTACCTGGCTCCACAGAAGACAGCAGGTTTCTCCCACCTGCTTCTGCACTCAGGCTGTTGCAATAGTGTGTTGTGTGGGCTGTAGTTTATGAAGACAGTCCGGCCCTGTGCAGATATGGGGTTTGGGAAATGGAGGCCTCACGGACTTCTGGGAAGGGCCTCAGGGAGCCCGGCAGTCCTCAGAAGGCGCTGTGACAACCACTTGCTTCCGCCAACCAGTGCTCATCTCCAGAGCTGGCCAGGGTCAGATCCTACAAGCTGCAAGTCACCTTCACCTTGGGGAATGCACAGGTGTTAAGAAGACCCCCATGAAGACCCCCCAGTCTATGGAGACGATAATCGCCCCCAACACCATCGGGTTGTTAAGAGAGAATTAATGGGGGCTGATACATGTAAAGCACTTAACCCAGGGCTTGATAAATGGTGCCCAGGAGTGAGGAGGGACTTCAGGTGAGCACAGGTGAAAGCAAGAATCCGTTACTCAGATGAACACCTCTCAGTCCCCTTCCCCAGGGTCCTCCCCCGCTACACGTTCCATTAGTCCACTCTTGCTACACCTCCGAAAGCAAAGGTATACCGTGATCATTGCTACAGAAAGGAAAATGGCGTTGTCATTCCACAGAGGAGAGGAATCCGTTGAAGGCATCGAACTCGAACAGTTGAATTTCCCTGAGCAGAATGAGAGGCAGGAGCCAGAGTCGGCACAAGCTGGGGATCGGGGGAGCCTCAGATCTGCTGACGGTCCCTCACAAGGGCAGAACTGGGCCCTTTCTCAGGAGTGCCCGCGCAGCTACAGTCAGCTGCAGTCCAGGGTCCGGAAGCCAAAGCAAAGCATCTTGTGTCAGCACTGCTCCAGCAGGTTGGAGCTGGGGACAGGAGATGGCGTCGGGAAGTCAGAGCAGGACAAGGGAGAACAAACAAGGCCTTGGTGATTTGGTAGAAGGTGCAAGGAATTTCAGGCCAAAGTCAGAACCTCTTGCTTGCAGGGAACAGCTGGAGGGAGCGTGTGCACACGCGCACACGTGCGCACGCACACACACACACACACACACACACACACACACACACGGAGCTGGGCAGGCAGCTTATACCACAGAGGCCCTTGCACAGAAGGGAAAAGGAAAGCGATGGTGTGACAGGCTGGCCATGACACAGCATGCTGAATGACCCCAGTGTCAAAAGACCCAAACAGGGTAGGAACTAGAACCCCAGCCCTGAGTGCACCACGTGTCCTGACGAGTCTATGACTGTTGGTTAAGCAAATGACCCTGCATCCTGGCCCCTAAGAATCATCAAAATATCCCAGAATTTCCAATGCCTCAGCATCCTGATTGCATCTCCCAGACTCCCCCTCACTCCCAGGAGCAATGCAAAAAGCCTTCAGCTGACAACGGGTTTGAGGGCTGAGAACACCTGCTTCCCTCTGAAGGCAGTGCAGACCAGGAGGTGCCGCTTCTGTCCCCAGCCCCTCACTAGGTTGACATGTCATTGACAGCTTGTCACTTTCCTTCCTGGAGACTCACGTCTCCCAGCTCTTGGTGGACAGCGTCATCAGAGCGAGCACCTGAGAATATGTGCTGATTGAGGGGCTCAGGATCCCAACCACAAGGAGCATGGAATGTTCCACTAGGTCAGGTTTGCAGGGAGACAGCTTGCTAGCTGAGGGTCAGGGCACCCGGAGACTTTGGGCCATGGCTACCGCTGGTGATGTGTCCCCTCTAGGCCCTGGTAACCCTTTCACAGAGCCCCTCGACCTCAGGGAACCTCCAGATGGATGCTGGCCTGATGTAGGTCAAAGCCTTCCAGCTGGGTTTTAGGGTACCTGCCAGTAGCTGATGCCTGGGAACTTGGGTCTGGGCCATGAGGAATGATTTGCAGGAAAGAAGTCCTTTTCAGTCCCGGGCTCCATCTCCTTTTTCCAAATGCGAGGTTGGGGAGGCGAGGAGGCAGGGAATGAAGGTTTATCAAGCACGTGCGAATGTTACGCCTCTGTTAGACTCTTGAACTACCATGACTCTCTTTCCGTGTCCCAAGATCTCTGAGGGGGAGGCGCAGCATTCTGGCCCAGAGCATGAATGCAGGCTTGCGTCTGCCTCTCCTCTGCCTCACCGCGCCACTCCTCCCTCGCCTCCTCTCTTACCTGCTTCCTCCCCCCCACCCCCCCGAAAGGCACCCAAGACTCCACAACCACTCTGCACCCTCAGGGCTTACGAGCAGCCTCTTAAGAAGCAATGTCCTCATTTCACTCTCCCTTGGTGACCCTGGACTTCCGCCCCGGCCATTCAGGGTGGCAGGTTCCAACCACCCTCTCCCCTCTGCCAACAAAAGCAGCCATAATCCTGCCTTCCTGCCTGCCCCCTCCGGCCTCCAAAGTAATGTCTTTTTCCTCCCTCATTCTTCTTCCACTGCTCCAGGCCTGTGGCTGCTTTCACAGCGGGCCCGTGGGATTGGGGCCAAGTTTGCCAGGAGGGACCGGACGGCAGGGAGGGGGAGGCTTCTGACGCTCAGAGCACCCCTCTGGGGCTCTCAGTTGTTTGCTAGCTCCAGTGGCTGCACCCGTGAGGCCCTCGCCGCACACCCCGGTGTGGGGTCTGCAAAGATGTGGTGGGTGCCGAGAGGACGGAGGCTGCTGCCTGCCCCCCAGAACGGCTCCTTTGGGGCTGTCCTGACCCACCTGGAGCTCTGCTCTGAGCTCCCCTGGTAGAGATCCTATACGTCACAGATGCTCATGGGGAAAGGGCAGAGCTCGGGCTCTGCAATCAGCTCTGCCACTTGGCAGGAGTTGAAGCCCATCAGTGCCTCCACTTCACCATCTGCAAAATGGGTACAAGAGTAGTAACTACCATGTAGTGTCATCGGGAGGGCTGCATGCCTGGGAAGAGCTCAGGCACCGGGTCTGGCTCCTAGGCAGGGCTGAGCAGATGGGCACAGCTGCTATGGTGCTCAGTGGCTTCTTCCGTTGTCTGGAAATGGGAAGTCCTAAGAAGGAGAGGGCTGCTGGCATGCTATCTCCTTACCCAGACCGCCATGATTCCAGGGTTGGACACGATGCATGTGGGCACCTGGGTGGCTCAGTTGGTTTAGCATCTGCCTTTGGCTCAGGTCATGATCCCAGGGTCCTCGGATTGAGTCCCACATTGGGCTCCTGCTCAGTGGGGAGTCTGTTTTTCCCTCCACCCCTCCCCACTGCTCATGCTATCTCTCTCATGCTCTCTTTCTCTCTCAAATAAATAACTAAATAAAATATTTAAAACAAAACAAAACAAAACAATGCCCTCTAGGATATGCTGCACAAACTGTCCATAGATTTATTCATTCAGCAAATGATGAGCCTCTGCTGCATGCCAGGCCCTGTTCGAAGGGCCAGGATTCAGTGGTGATGAGACACAGATGGCTTGTGTCCTCAAAGGACTTATTTTATGGTAGAGAAAGACAATCAATGAGCATTGAACAAATGATCT
This sequence comes from Mustela lutreola, assembly GCF_030435805.1. Lineage (NCBI taxonomy): Eukaryota > Metazoa > Chordata > Mammalia > Carnivora > Mustelidae > Mustela > Mustela lutreola. Next base: position 10,380,237 of record NC_081299.1, read on the forward strand.
TGAGATGCATACGTGCTATGAGAAAAAGAAAGTGTGGTAGTTTGGGGCCAAACTGAAGGGAGTGGCTGCTTCAGGTAGGGAGGGGGGCCAGCCCCCCTAGAGAGCTGGCATCTGACTGAGGCCTGAATGGGGAGAAGGATCTGGGCGTAGAGGTACTCTGAGCAGGAGCAGCAGCATGTGTCAAGGCCCTGAGGTCGGAAGCAGCTTGATTTACAAGAGAATGAGGCCTGTGGAAATTAGTGAATGAAGTCAAAGTGGGGAAGGATGGGGCTTGGGGGGCAGGTGTAACAGACAGGGGATACACCATGCCATTTGTGCCACAGTCGGGATTTCAGAGTTTGTCCAGAGGACAACCAGAAGGCAGTGGAGAGTTCTAGGCAGGGGGTCACATGGTCTGATAGGCTCTAAGTCTGGCTTTTGGGTGGAGTCTGGATAGAAAAGGAGCAAGACGGGAAAAAAAGGGGAAAAAATTAAAAGAAAGAAAGAAAAGGAGCAAGATGATGGCAGGGAGAGGGAGGCTACCAAGAGGCCATTGCCATGGTACCCGAGAGAGGGGGCGGTGGATCCGCCCAGAACGGCAGCAGATGGCATGGTAAGAAGCCCTTGGATTCAAGATACATTTGGAGGTGAAGCCAGGAGGACCGGCTAATCGGTGGGTCCATCCAGGTCACAAGAACAGCCACCGTGGGAGAAGCTCCCCGGCAGCCCAGTGTCCAAGATCAAGGCTCAAAGGACTGTTAAAGCTGTGTCCCCGTACCTGCCTCTCTGGGGTGACAAGGATTCAGCCTGTCTGGTTTCATCAAAGCTGAGAATCAGCACCGATATATTCAAGGGGATGACAATGACACCCTGAGTGATGGGGACGTGGCCCTGAACCAGGAATCCCCCCTCCTTGAGGTGCTGAGAGGGTCTCCAGTGGTGGCAGTGTCTCTCCACCGATGAAACCGATGAAGACAATTTACACAGGTGCAGAGCACAGGCATACAGCAAGGCACTCATCTGCCGAGCTGGTTAGGGACGCAGGGCCCCAGCCAAGCGTGGAGCACCTGGAAAGCCTGTCCTAACAGACTTAGATGCCCCTAACATCACTGCCTGCTTGAGGAAGCTGTGGGCAAGCAAGGGCTGAGTGCCTGCTTTGACGGACGTAAGTCTCTATCCGCTAGGAAACCCGAGGTCCGGAGAACTGCAATTTTTATCTTCCACGTTATTTCCAAGGGGATCCGAATATGCAGCTAAAGCCGGAAAATACAGGTTCTTTGAAAAGCCAGGCTTATAGACATTCCGGAAAATGGCATCAAGCCCAGGTTAATGCAGCGAGAAAGTTCTTACAGAAAACTCAGTGAGAGGAGGGGGCAGCCAGCGCACCCACCCATGGGGAATGAAGGGCGCAGGCAGGTCCGCCTGGGAACGCGAAGTGTCCGTTCATTGTTGGTTTGGAAATCAAAGCGATTATCCTCATAAACTCATACGTTATAAATAATTCCTATTTGCTCCTTTCCTCCCCTCTCCTTTTTTTCCTACTGTGGTTTCTCAGGTCACCTGCTAGGATGGCAGGTATAGGAGATACAAGGAAAAGAAAAAAAATAAATACATGCTAATAACCGCTCCACGTTTGTGATCTCAAACACGGGATCCATACCAAGCTTTGCAAGGAAAGAGGCCAGGAAGTTAAGTTTTGTTTGGTGGCCCTGGGGATGCTTGGGCATTGACTACCAGGCAGATTTCCTTTTTGTCCAGCCCTTCAGGCCTTGGCAGGTGGTGGGCGGGGGTGGGGGGAAGGGGTACCCCTTCTCTCTGCCAGGGGGGCTCCTCTTCTCTTTGCCCGGGGCGGGGGGGGGGGCTCCTCTTTCAGCTAAGGAGGGGGGCAGACTTCGCCTGGGCCCTTGGGGAGCCAGGGGTCAGGACTGCTCTTCCCCGGCGCACTCCCCAGATGGGCAGAGGGAGGATAAAAGTGGAAGGCTGGGTCCTGCTTTGCTGTCCTTTGTGGCTAAAGATAGAGATGTACCAGGGTGACGTGTGAATCTATTTGCTGGGCTGAGAAACAAGCTCACTGCCCTCTCCACCATCCCTCGGTACAGGCTTGGTAAAAAGTTGCTTTTTGAAAGTAGATTGGAAACATTGCACTGGAAACAGAATGTAAGTTAAAAAAATCATGATTCCATGTATCTGCTATTAAGAGGTAACATTTATTGATGCTTACCCTGTGGCGGGTGCCATGCAAAGTGCTTTATAGGTGCTTAACCCAATGAGGGAGGCAGCATTATTGTTCCATTTTACAGATGGGGAAACTAAAGTCCTGGGGTGTTAAGCAATCTGCTGGAGGTCGTACAGGTAGGGCAGCATTCTTGTCGTAATCTCCCCATCTTTTCCAGCACCTGGCAGCCTGTGAATGCATATGCTAGTGGAGGGCTGGTGGGTCGACTGGTTGGTTAGTTGGATGATGAGCTCATTGGACCGATAGGGACTTAATGATGGTTGCTGCGATGCAGAGTTCCAGCTGGGGAGACAGCTTTGCAACCCGGTTCCAAAAACAAGGGCCGCGTGGACGTGGGTTTGCAGGATTCGGGAAGTCCACGCCCACCTCAGGCAACAGCACAGACGGGTCTGTGTGCTGCGTGTCAGATTCCCTGCTGGAGAAGCTGCTGCTGGGGACTCTGTAGATGCAAATGAAGTTGTTTCCCACCCAGCCTGAGATGTGTCCATCCTCCTGCCGGTGCCACTGTCTCCAAAGCTGGCTGCTCCCCATGGGGCAGAAAATGCACTTTGAGCAGAAAAACCCCTCTGGCTCATCTTGCAGCCACCTGCAAAATGGGATCACGTAGCAAGGCCCCCGCACTGCAGCTAGAATGGTCCCACGGGCCTACGTCCAGGAAATCCTCCAAGGGTTTGCTAACCAAATATTAACAGTAAGGATAAACCAAATACTTCATGCAAATGCTTAATAAGAAAACGACACACCACATGAATCCAGCTTGCCGTTTACTACCAGGGGAACATGGATATGAACAGTGGACAATTTAACAGTTTAACGTAATATGACTGCCCTCAAAATATACAGGGGTTCCCCCCCCCTTTTTTATTCTCTCTTCCCTGAGCAGGCTGACTTTCCTAATTGCTTTGCTCAAAGTGAATGCTAAAATTTGTTTTCATTCCGTGACTCAGTTGGCAGTTGGTGGGGGGAGGGACAGGAGTGGGACACTCAGGCACATGCCACGTAGTAAAGGAAAGTTAGCTTTAGAAGTGAGTGGTGAAAGGCGCCTGGGTGGCTCAGTGGCTTAAAGCCTCTGCCTTTGGCTCAGGTCATGATCTCAGGGTCCTGGGATGGAGCCCCGCATCAGGCTCTCTGCACCGCAGGGGAGCCTGCTTCCTCCTCTCTCTCTGCCTGCCTCTCTGCCTACTTGTGATCTCTGTCTGTCAAATAAATAAATAAAATCTGTTTTTTAAAAAAAGGGGGGGAGCTGCAAATAAAAACAGAGATGTGGACCAACAGAACAGAATTGAGAGCCCAGAAATAAACCCATGCATATATGGTTAACTAATATTTGACAATGGAGTCAAGGATACTCAATGGGGAATGGTAGTCATCTTTGATAAATGATATTGGAAAAAGTAGATATCCACATGGAAATAAGAGACACTGGACTCCTATCTTAACACCACTCACAAAAATTAACTCAAAATGGGTTAAGGATGCAAATAAAAGACCCAAGATCATAAAACCCATAAAACATAGGTGGGGAAGCCCCGTGATGTTGGTCTTGGAGATGATTTTTTGAGTATGACACCAAAAGCATGAGTAAGAAAAGCAAAAATCAACACATGGGGCTAAATCGAACTGAACTAAAATGCTTCTATACAGCAAAAGAAATAGCCAACAAAATGCAAAGGCAACCTACAGAGTGGGAGAAAATATTTGCAAACCGTGTAGTGGATCAAGGCTAAGATCCAAAATATGTAAGGAACTCAGATAATTCAATATTAAAAAAATACATTTTAGATATGGGCAGAAGAACTGAATAGACATTTCTCTAAAGAAGACATACGAATGACCAAATACATGAGAAGTTGCTCAGTATCATCATCATTAGGGAAATGAGTATCAACAGCACAGTGAGACGTGACTTCACACTTGGGAGAATGGTTGGAATCAAAAGACTAGAAATAACAAGCGTTGGTGAGGATGTGGGGAGAAGCGAGTCCTCACACCCTGCCTGGTGAGAATGCAAACTGGTGCTGCCAAACAGCATGGAGGGTCCTCAAAAAAATTCAACATAGAATTACCCTATGGTCCAGCAATCGCATTTCTGGGTTTTTATCGGAATGCTGAATATCGAAATAACGAAAACACTCACTCAGAAAGAGACCAGCACACCCCTGTTCACTGCGTCATGATTTGCAAGAACCAAGACATGAAAACAACCTAAATGTTCATCAGCAGTTGAGTAAATAAGAAAAATGTCACACACACACAGACAGACAGACACAAACACACACACACACTATGGAATATTACACAGCCATAAAAAATAAGGAAATTCTGACATTTACCACAACATGGATGAATCTGGAGGACATTATGCTAAAGGAAATAAACCTTCAGAGAAAGACAAATACCATCTGGTATCACTCATATGGAGAACCTAAAAAAAAAAGTCAGACTCACAGAAATCGAGCATAGAATGGTGGACCCAAAGGCTGAGGTGTGGAGGAAATGGGGAGCTTTTCCAATTACGTTTTAAAATTTTTTAAAGATTTTATTTATTTATTTGACAGAGAGAGAGACCCAGCGAGAGAGGGAACACAAGCAGGAGGAGTGGGAGAGGGAGAAGCAGGCTTCCCACTGAGCAGGGAGCCCGATGCGGGGCTCGATCCCAGGACCCTGAGATCATGACCTGAGCTGAAGGCAGCCACTTAATTACTGAGCCACCCAGGCGCCCCTATAAACTTCCAATTATAAGAGGGATAAGCCCTGAGGACCTCATGCGCAGCATGATGGCGGTCATTAACAGTATCATATTCTGTCCGTGAAGTTGCTGAGTGAGTAGATTCCCGCTGCTCTCACCACCACCACCACAAAACGGTAATTAAGTGAAGGATATGTTAGCTGACCTTAGCGTGGTAAACATTTCACATTATATACATGTATCAAATCACCACATGGTACAGCTTAACTTCACTTGGTGCTATAGGTGAATTTCATCTCAGTAAAGCTAGGGGTTGGGGGAGAAAGAATTGAGTTAATGGCATGGCTTCTGACCTGGGGGAGGGAGCCTCATGCCCCCCAGGGGACCCAAATTCATTGTAGGATCCGGCTCTCTTGACCTCTGTCCCATAAGATGAAAATGTTTAAATGGGCATGCTTCTGGTTTTTTTCAGGATCGCAGAACAGAACTGATTTTTTTTTTTTTTTTTAAGCGCAAATGATCAGTTGAAACAGACAAGTTAATCCTTAAAATTAAAAATCATTGTTTCGGTCTTACTAGTGATCTCCTATTTTCCCAGAGGACAAGCTGGCAACCCTAGATGGGGGTTAGGGGGCAGTGGAATCATCCCAGGCTGACCTTGGTTACAGAGTCACTGGCTCTGCCTCCCTCTTTGGAAGATCTGGGAGGAGGGAGCATCTCCAAAGCCGAGTATTGTCGGTCAGATTGAAGTCTTCAGCTTGGCAGTCTCCCTAATGATGGGTCAGCACTCTTCCCTCCCCTTGTCCCCCAGTGCTGGGATTTATCAAGGCCCAGATGAGAAAATGAGTCCGTGCCCCTGGAGGGCATCCTGTCCATGGAGGAAGAACAGCCTCTAGGAAATGCCCTAAGACTTTTCTGCTCAGAGGATGGCGCTTAACAGCGTGTGGTCCCTGGACTGACAGTATATGCATCTCCTGGAGCTTGCTAGAAAAGCAGAGCCTCAGGAACCCCCCCACCCCGAATCTGCCTTTTAACAAAATCCCCAGGAGATGCATATGCCCAGTACAGAATGAGAAGTGCTGTGGGATGATTCCCTCATACCCTAAGAGGGTCAACTATGTTGGAAAAAATGCACTGGGGGGCGCCTGGGTGGCTCAGTGGGTTAAAGCCTCTGCCTTCGGCTCAGGTCATGATCCCAGGGTCGTGAGATTGAGCCCCGCTCGGCAGGGAGCCTGCTTCCTCCTCTCTCTCTGCCTGCATCTCTGCCTACTTGTGATCTCTATCTGTCAAATAGATAAATAAAATCTTAAAAAAAAAAATGCACTGGGTACAAAAAAGAAGGCATGAGGGGTGCCTGGGTGGCTCAGTCAGTTAGTTCAGTGTCTGCCTTTGGTTCAGGGCATGGTCTCTTGGGGTCCTGGGATCGAGCCCAGCGTTGGGCTCCCTGCTTGGTGGGGAGTCTGCTTCTCCCTCTCCCTCTGCCCCTCTCCTCTGCTTGTGTCCTATCTCTTTCTCTCTTTCAAAAAAAAAAAAAAAAAAATCTTTAAAAAAAGAAGAAGGCATGGTTACTCTGCCCGGGCATGTCCCAAACCACTTCCGGAAGTGTCCTCTGAGCCAGGTTGGAAGGGATAGAAGGAAAGGGGTTCAAAGGAGGCAGAAAGAGCCAGACACTTGGCTCAGCTGTCTCTCCCCTGAGGTGGGGAGCACCATTCCTGTACCCCCATGTCTCCCCAGAACCCACGTGCCCCCTACAGAACGTCTCTGGTGCCGTTTCTACTGGAGCCGTGGACTGAACGTGGCTCCATGAACCTGGTCCAGGCTTCTGTGTGAAATGTCACAGCTGCTGCACTCTGTGCCAGCGCCGCACTGGGCACCTTCCCTGCTTATTTCATTTGTTCTTAAGGACAGCTCTCTCAGAAGATTCTAGAGAGGCAGAGTAGCAGAAGGGGTAAGAGAGCACGTCCACTGGAACCACACTGCCTAGGTTCAAATCCCACCTCACTACCTAGTAGGAGCAGCCTTAGAAAAGTTAGAGCTCACCTGCTGGCCGGTACCTTGATGTTTCCTCTTCTAGAAAGTGAAACTCGTAACAGTAGGTACTTCGTAGAGTTGCTGTGAGGATCACGTACATCACGTGCGCTTTGGCGCCTTGGCACCTGCTAAGTTCTCGAGGTGATGGCCGTCATTACTCTTAATCTCCCCGTTGAACAGATGAGGAGACCAAGGCTCTAAGAATTTAAAAGTAACCTCTCCGGGGTCACAGTTCTACCGCGCTGCCTTTGCAAGGATCCACCATGGGCTCTGCCCTCTGCCTCCCACTTAGCTGGACTGGGAGACTCCTTACCCTCTGCCCCTCCCATCTCCGCCAGCAGCTGGCCATCGCCTTCTAGCCAGTTCCCCTCCCTACCGGCAGAAAACATCTCATCGCAGGTTTGCGCCTCTGAGCCTGTTGCTGCCACCACACCTTTGCCTGAGCTCCTTCCTCTGCTCCCACCTCCCCCGTCTCTGCCCTTCCTCCGTGCCCCCTCCAAAACCAGGCCTAGGGAACACCTGTGCCTCTGTGGATATACCCGGCTGGAGGAGCCCCTTCCCCTGCATTCCCCTCCCTCCTTGGGGGGCCACGTCTTGCACACCTGGAAGGCTGGAACGGTGTTTTGCACACCCTCGCTTTCTCTCACTTTTCTAACACAATGCTCGGTATGCAGTCAGTGCTTCATAAATGCATAGTGAGCAAATCCCGGGCTCTTGCTCCTTTATGGCCAGTTAGCTCCTGGTTACCAGCAAGGCTCTGAGTTGTCCATGGCCTGGCTCTCTCTCTCTCTCTCACTCTGCTCGACTCCTTCTAACATTCATGTGCAGCCCCTAATCACAAATGACTGTTGACAGGGGTGGCCCTCCCTCTCGGGCTCGGGTTCCTGGCCTGGGGGTTCTTGATGTCTCTTGACTCTGCTCAGGGTTTCCTGACCTCACATTTGAGGCCGAGCAATTCTTCGTGCTTCTTGTGCACTGTAGGGTATCTAACAGCATCCCTGGTCTCTACCCACACTAGATGCTGAAAGCAGCCTTCCTCCTCCCCAGTTGTGACAACCAGAAATGTCTCCATACAAATGTCCCTTGGGGGGGGGCAGTTCTGCCCCCAGGGAGAGAACCACCAGTGACCAGGATGAGAGAGGGGTGACTTGAGCACGCATGGCAACAGAGAGGCCTGTGAAACCCCCAAGCCTGGATGCGGGGAGGTCATGCAGACAAGGAAACGTGTGATGGATTCACGCATGACGGATGAGAGGGCGTGTACCCCGCTCCCGCCTGTCCCTGCCGGGCGCAACTGTGGTCCAGCTTTGGCCAGATCTTGAGTCTCTTCAAGAGAGACCAGAAATCCTGTCTTTTATGTGAAATCCCCTGATTTTTAAATGTTGGCAGCTAATGTGAATTTTTTTTTAAGACACTGTGGGAAAAACAAAATATGTCTGGGAGCCAAATGTGGGCTGCTGGCTGCCAGTTTGGCCAACTTTCCTGTAGACCGAGCTTCCATTCTGGAATCTTCAGGGGACTCTCACCACCCCCAAGCCCGCAGTGCCCTACTCTCTCCCCCATGGTTTGTGTCTTAGGCACCGTGCACCGCCACACGCGCTCCCTGCTGCCCACATGGGCCACTCCACCCCCCTCTGAAGTCTCGTTTCAAGAAGCTGGAAGGTTCTAGATTCCTGAGGGAGAGAGAATATGGGAAGTACTCCACAGAGAGGCTCAAGAAGCCTGAACTGTTAGCTAACTCTGGCCCCCGTGTGCTGTGTGACCTTGGGTAATCACTCGCCACTTTCCGGGCTTCAGCTGCCTCCAATGCCCAATGTTTGCAGAATGAAGAAAGAGAAGGGGGGTTGAATGAATGCCCTCTGATTTGGGGACTTAAATGAGCATTATCCCTTGGCGGTGCAGAGTCCCAGCCCTGACTGGCTTGCCAAGTGCCCCGGGGGGCATCTGTGTCCTCGTGCTGATCTGGGCAGGCACAAGCTGGCTGTACCTCCCAGCTCAGGCATCCTGCATCTCAGAGCAGAAAGTCTGTGTCGTCTCTGATGGGCTCTCTGCTCTGCACACTTAGCTTATTGTGGCTGGAGGCTTTTCCAAGGCCAGAACCTACCCTCCTGTCCCTGGGAAGGATCAGACCGTTGGCCCTGCTGCTGCTGATGGTGAAGCTCCGGGTTAATGACAAGGGCCCCATGCCAGAAGGTACTCACACCCACAGGATGGCTCAGGTGAGCCAGTCCACACCTGGCCTGTCTATAGTCCCTAGGACAGTTTCCCCACTGGCTCTGTGGCTACGAGGAGCTTTGGCTAGGCTAATAGGACATCTTGTCGGCCTCCTAATTGTATCAACGGAAGGGAGACCCTGGGAAGGAAAAGGGTCTGCCCAAGGTCACCCAGCCAATGGGACAAACACTAACATCTCCACCCCGTCTGATCTGCCACATTGGGATCTCCCAGGAGTGGGCACTGGTGAGGTGTAAGGGACAGACAGACCGACAGATGGACTCCGGATAAGTGCGGACTTTACCTATCATCAACTGTGGCCTAAGACCAGTGGTTGTAGACTCCGTGCCTAGAGCACTGACATGAGTGAGGAAGTCAGGGGTCAGACTAGAGCAAGCAGTAGGGATGAAGCGGGAGGGGGTATGGGGAAGTACTCTGCTACCATAGGGGGTGAGCAGGGGTTCACTGTGACCAGACTTCCTGATTTTTCTGAAGGAAAGCTGAGTATCTGAGCTTTTTGCTATAAATTTCCCTCATTTTAAAATGTTGGCAACTCGGGACCCCTGGGTGGCTCAGTCAGTCAAACATGTGCCTTCCGCTCAGGTCATAGTCACAGGGTCCTGGGATCGAGCCCCACGTCAGGCTTCCTGCTGAGCCTCTCCCTCTGCCTGGTGCTCCCTCTGTTTGTGCGTGCTCTGTCTGTCAAATAAATACATAAAAATTTTTAAAATAAAATAAAATGTTGGCAACTGGTGTTTTAAATCCCTTTTCAGTAGAGTGCTAGGAAAAGAAAATACATTCCTGGGCCACATTTGGCTCTAGGGCCACCTGTGTGCAATCTCTGCTCCTTTCTCTTACCCTCAGTTTACTCTGCTTTAAAATGGGTATAATAATAGTATCCCTTTCTCATAGGGAAGTTATGGGATTGAATACAGCAGTGCCTCTAGAGGGCCCATCCTACCATGGGCCCCACAGAAAGTGGAACTTACTGTTATTTATTAGGACATGGGACACTTTTCTTAGTTGAAACGGGAAGGGACTGGCGTATTATGTTTGACACAAGGCAGGTGGGAAGCCCCGAGCTAGAACTCGGGATCTTTTCATGAATCCACAAAATGGACCATGCGGTTTCTGTGTGCCTGGCCCTGTGGGCGTATTTTAAGTTCAAGATCTGTCCCTTCCTCGAATTTGCAGGGGAGGCGGGACAAAGCCCATGCAGCAGCCTGTGGGTTTGTCCTTCACCCCAGGAATACCTGTGAATCCCTCCCCTGGGCCCCTAATCTGGGAGAAGCATTCCACTTTCAAAGCTCAGGTCTTTGAAAAGAAAACAGAATGCAGCTTCTCTCACAGTTAACAAAACACATTTTTTGCTTGTTTGCTTTGTTGAAAAAGTTCGGGATGCCAGTCCTTTCTATGTATCTGCCTCCTGAAACCAGTTCCAAAGATATTTAAAGGGAAGTTCTGGGAAAAGAAGAACTCAGAACAAATTCTAATTAGTCCCACTGGGACTAGAGGCCATTGCAGATCTCTGCCCTGAGAACCTGAGACCAGGGCCTAAAGTTATTTCTTGATGTCCAGAGTGAAGAACATTCTGTGTTCCTCCCTGGGCTTGGCCCACACCAGAGAAGCTTGGGGCAAAGTCAGGCCTGTTCCTGGCCTTGCTGGGGGCACTTACAGCTCCAGAAACCCCAGATCTGCTTGGGTGGTGGTGATGGAGGCCGGGCCTGCTCTGCCATTCAGAGTGGGAGAAGCCAGGAGGTGCTTGGGCTGACGTGCCTAGGTTCTGGTGGGCGGGCAGGCAGGCGGACAAGCAGGTAAAGCAGCCTCGGGCGTGTGCAGACAGGTCTCCTGGAGCCCAGGCAGGTGGCCTCCTGACAAGGGAGGGCCCTGGAGTTTGGAGTCTGGGTGCAAAAATCCATCAGGGTGGGGGAGGGGTGGTTATGTAACTATGACGCCACAGTCACTGAGAAAGTGACCTTGCTATGCTCCACTGCCTCATTCCTCCCCCCCTCAGAAGGACATGAAGATCTAGCAGCCCTTCCTCTGGGCTCGGCTGTGACCCTCAAGTTTATCATCAAAAGGGGCATCTGGAGGGCTGTGTAGACACAGACTATCAGGCCCCACCCTTGAGCCTGTGACTCAGGAGATCGGGGTTCGGGTAGAGAATTTGTGTCTCTCATAAATGCTCAGGGATGGTGCTGATGCTGCCGGTCTGGGGGTCACACGTGGAGAATCACTGCTCTAGGACTGAGTGAAGTCAGTCTGCCTAAGCCCCTGATTTGCTGTGTGCACCCGGGCAAGTGTCTGAGCTTCTCTGGGCTTCAGTTTTTCTTAGAAGGAGGAGCCAGCTTTTGTCTTTGAACAAGTATCCCTTAGTGTTGGGACACCTAATTCCTCTTCTTCCATAGCTTAGAGGTCTTCACATGAAACGTCCAGGCTTTGCACGGGGCTCTTACCCCATGGTTCAAACTTGCTTTTAGCCACCGGGAGGCTAAATCGCTGTAGGAGAGATGGGCACTTTAAGCCTTAAAGGGGCAGGACAGGCCAGCATCTCTGGCCTGCACATGAGAATCTGGAAGTGGTTCACCAGGCTTGTCTTGGGGATCCTTTCGTTTCCTTGGGGAGGTGGGTGGCAGAGGCCCGTCCCAGCCCCAGTGCCAAGGCGCCTATGGCATAGAGAGTTAGAATCTGCTGGCAGTCCTCCTTTCTCATCTTAACATCCAAGTGGGGTTTCGGCTTCCTACACACTGGGGTCCTGTGGCCTCTTCCCATTGCATCTAGGATAGGAGTGGGTTCATGGCAGATGCCGTGTGAGGACTGACCAAATAAAATGAACAAGCAAAGGAGCAAATGGGTCCTTCGCTGAACCAGCCCCAGAGCCCAGCTGTCTTCCATCTGCCCTCTCTGCAGCTCCGTGGGCTTCCCCACCTAGAGTCTCCTTTGTCCATCACAGAACGGTCTTGGGGAACAGGCAAGTACTCTTACTAACCCCATTTCACAGGCGGGAAAACTGAGGCCCCAGGTGGCCTGACTTGCTCAATTTCACTGCTAAGTACAGGGCAGCTGCAGTAAGAAAGGTGCAGAATTCCATGCCACAGCCCCTCACAAGACCCCCTCCCCAGTCGAATCGGTTTTACCTCCCACGTCCCTGGATGGAGGCTCTGCAGGTAATGGCCGTGGACATGAAGTGGAAAGAGGAATGGCATCACTGCAGGTGCCGGTGGCAGGCTTGACCACACAGGGTTCACCTCCAGAGCCCAGGGCAGTGCTTGGCACCTAGTTGGTACATAATCAGTACTTGTTGGGTCAACGGGTAGGAAAACAGGCCTGGTTTAAGTTCTAGGTCTGAGTTGACCAGTTGTGCGATCTTAGACAAATCCTCTTTCCCCTCTAAGCTCTTGGTTTCTTCAACTGTGAAACAATAATAGCAATAATAATAATAATAATAATAATTACAGTAACAACATAAAAGTTATGAGAGCAGACTCTCTAGAGCCAGAATTGCCCATGTCTGAATCCTGGCTCTGCCGTGTGGTACTGTGTGACTTCAGGCAGTCTATTAAACCTCTCTGTTTCTTGGTTTCCTCACGGATAAAGTGAGGATAAGGACATTATTTATATAGTGTTGTGGGGATTGTACTGAGCTAATATGTGGAAAGTGCTCTATCCAATATTACTAATAACCCTTAACAATGATGGTCTATGCATTGGTAAATTAAATAACATTTAAGTAACAATGTAGTTACCCAAAGGATACAAATATAGTGATTGGAAGAGACACCTGCACCCCAGTGTTTATGGCAGCAATGTCTACAATAGCCAAACTGTGGAAAGAGCCCAGATGTCCATTGACAGATGAATGGATAAAGAAGATGTGGTAAACACACACACATACACACACACACACACACACACACACACTGGAATATTACCCAGCCATCAAAAAATGAAATCTTACCATTTGCAATGACGTGGATGGAACTAGAGGGTATTATGCTAAGCGAAATAAGTCAATCAGGGAAAGATCAATATCATATGATTTCATTCATATGTGGAATTTAAGAATCAAAACAGAGGAGCATAGAGGAAGGGAGGAAAACATAAAATAAGATGAAAGCAGAGAGGGAGACAAACCATAAGAGACTCTTAACCACAGGAAACAAACTGAGGGTTGCTAGAGGGGCAGAAGGTGGCGGGAGGGATGGGGTAACTGGGTGACGAGTGATGGGCGTTGAGGAGGGCACTTGTCGTAATGAGCACTGGGTGTTATATGCAACTGACGAATCACTAAACTCTACCTCTGAAACTAGGAATACATGATATGTTAATTGATTGAGTTTAAATTTTTAAAAACCCTTAGGAGTAGCAAGTATCTAGGAGAAGACTTCCTGGCACAAAGACAGAAGTGCTCATTAAAGAGTACATGTTATTCTTATCTCAGGCACTGACTGGCCCATGGCCCTCTGTGTCCCTTGAGTCACACACAGGAAGTGGAGAGACAGGGTCTGAAAATTGCGGTGGTGGAGGCCAGCCCCATTCCCAGTAGCCACCAAGCCCTGGGTCAAACTTGCCATTGAACCAGCTGGAGGTGAAGTACTGCTAGTGGCCACCGGGGGCAGCAGAGGACCCACCCCACCCAGCTATTCCACGGGGCCCACAGGCAGGCATTTTCTCTAACTCGGACATGGGAGGCATCTCCCCAGATAACACCCCTCAATTCTGAGATTTAGACTTCCGACCCTGCATTACCAGGCACATATCTTGGATAAGTGCCTTTGTCTCCGTAAACCTCAATTTTCTCATCTGGGGCATGGAGATAGGGTGGTTTGGAGAGTTGAATGAACAAGAAAGAGAAGCCCCTGGAGGGAAGTGAGTGCTCCACAGATAGCACCTGTTGCCAAAGGAGCGTGATGCCTGTGAGCTTGGAGTCTGCGATCAGGCTACGTAGCTCTACTTGCATCACTCATGGGCTGTGTGTCTTTAGATAAGTGACTTGTCTTCTCTGTGTCTGTCTTCTCATTTTTAAGTGGGCTGATAATAGTGTGTAGAGTATACCTGCATTTCTCAGGGCTGTTGGGAGGGTTAGATGGATGTGTAAAGTTCTTAGAACACATATAGTAAGTGCTAGGTCAATGTTCGCCAGCGTTATTATTGTAAGTCATGGTATTTTGATGTTATTGTTTTTATTCTGAATAAGTGGCAACATTGAACTTTCTGTGGAAACGTCCTTCCTTGACATGAACTCCCCAGAAAGGGACTTAGAGGAGATGGGTGGAAATATGATCCCTGGATATGGGCTTTTTCCTTTTGTTGCAGCTAAGAATCTAGTTTGGGACCCAAGACAGTCCTCCAGGCAAGACGAGGAGACCAGCTGCCCTTTGTAAAAGTGCTTCAATGCCCAGCTTTGCCCGAGGACTGAGCTAAGCCTTGGCCTCCAGAGCAGGCCCTTTGGAAGCCCCCAGAGGGGATCAGGATCTCTGCCAGGTCATTTGGGGCCCCGGGAAGATTGTCAAACGGTACCAATGAGCCCATGACAGGCACACAAAAGTGTCCAGCCAGGAAGGCCTCACCAGGCCAGATGGCAGGATGGATCTGGGGTAAAATCCTCTGTCCCCATAGGGCAAAGGTCTAAATAGATTTGGAGGAAAATCCTGTCTAATCCTCCTGCTGCACCTGTGCCTCTGAGTCCTACTGGGATGGCCAAGGGAAGACCAGCACCATCCCTGCTGGTGGCCATGGTCACAAAGGCAACCCAGGGCCTGCCAAAGACCTTCCAAATCACAAGGCTGCAGATCTCCATGGAAATAACAGGGAGTGCTCCTCTGACTTTGAAGCAATGGGCGCATCCCTCCAGCAATGTCCCCCAATCCCATTTTTTGAGGGTTTACCCTGTGCCAGGGATGATTCAGAGCTTCACGTGTGTGTTTTGTCATTAAAACCCCCACCATAGCCCTCCAAGGTAGTAGCCACGATCCTCTCCATTTTACAAATGAAGAACCTGAGGCTTCCAGAGGCAAAATCCTTTGTCCAAGATCATACACTAGTGTGTGCCAGAGCCAGGATTTGAGTCCTGCATCCCTAGCCTCCTGCAGTGGGGCAGCCTCCAGTAATCTGGTGGTATTCACACCTTCTTCTAACCTCTCCCATCGAGGGAGGGCAGGACCCAGTGACTCACTTCCGATGACCAGGGGAAAGGTGATGGATATCATTTCTGAGATCAGGTTACAAAGAGACGGTGGCGTCCATCTTGCGCACACCCCGTCTTGCTCTTTCTTGGAGCCTTGTCTGGGAAGCAAGCCACCATCTTGTGAGAAGAGCTCTATTGTGGCAAGGAATTGGGGGGCAGCCTCTGGCCAACAGCCAACGAGGAACTGAATCTTGCCAGAGCCACAGGGGTGAGCTTGCAAGTAGATCTTCCCCAAAGAGAGCTTTGAGCTGACTGTAGCCCCAAAGGACACATTGATGGCAGCCTGTTGGAGACCTTGAGCCACAGGCCCCTGGCTCAGCCACGCCTGGATTCCTAACCCACAGAAACTGAGAGATAATAAACACTGGACGTTCTAAGCTGCTAAGTTTTGGCGGTGATTTGTTACTTAGCAATGAATAACGAATACATTTGCTGTCACTGCTTATGACACACACAAAGCATACACACATGGCCACCATGAGAAGGACAGAAAAGATGAATTCAATCATAGAGGGCTCAACTAGAAAAGTGCTTCCACCTCCACGAGCCCTTCATTTTGTCTTTGCCGGTGAGGGGCTTAGACTGAAAGACCCTTTTCCAGAGTCACACACAAGCAGTGGGGACCTGGCATTGCCACTGAGGTCTCCAGACTCCTGGGAAGTGTTGCCAGGAGGTCCCAAAGGTGTCACAGACAAAAGTGTGTAGATTCCTAGGAATCTAGAATTGCTCCTTTGTCTTAGTTTCGGTGTTTAGAGAGCCTATAGTAATGTGGGCTGGAAGATCTTAGTAAAATCTCTTCTACAAATACTAAAAGCATAGCCAGTGTGGGGGGAAAAAAACCCTGAAAAATTCCAGGGGGTTCAAATATTCCACTTTGAGCACATATCAAATATAGCGGGGTCCTTTAATATAATGTTTCAGGGTTTTGTTCTTGAAGCCCAATTGTCTTGTCCTTTTCTCCAGGATTCTAAAGGAAGTTTCCCCGAAAGCCAAGCGATACTGTGAATGGGAACTGCATTGATCCCTAGCACCCCTGTCCCCAGTGTCCTTTGTGTTTTCTTGGTGGCACCCCATTGGCATCCTGAGGTCAGGGTCATGGGGACACCATCTGGCCTCAGAGCTCAGAACCAGAGCCATCCTCCCCACCCTCTGGCTGACTGCCATCCCCCCCACCCAATTTCCCACTCTGCCATTGCTCCTTAATTAGTTGTCTGGAGGAATGGTTGGGGATAGTTCCTGCTGCCCTGCCCACCCCCCCAATTCCTCCCTTCCTGCTGCCTTGCAGAGGCCGGACACAGCATACCCTGGAGAAGGACAGATGAGCCAAATCACAGGCCCAGCTGTCTCCAACATCAATCCCCAGCATCCCCCAGAGAGGTTGGGAAGATCTTCTGGGAGGAGAACCAGCCACATAATTTGCAGATCCCAATGCAAAATGAACGTGCGAGGCTCCTAGTTCAAAAATAATTAAGAATTTTGAGGCAATGACAGCAGAGCATTAACCCAAGCTCAGGACCCTTCTACCCAGGTTGAGCACTCAAGCTGGCCCTGTCTTGGAGCCTCCAATCAAAACCACCCTGGAGTTATCATTCCTAGAGGGCCTGCCCGGGTGCTCAGAGCAGAAAATGGTTTGTCACTTGGCTCCTGGATCTCCTGTTGCAGAACTGAGCAGAAACTCTCCCGGGTTCAGGGTATCCTTTTAATGAGAGACATCCCACAAGGAAGCAATGCCTCCCACCCAAGGCAGATGGTTTTTTCTGGAAGCCTGCAGGCTGCCGCGGCTCTCGGGGCTTTGCCTGCTAACAGAGTTGGGAGGAGGCACTGAGAGGCAACACTAACTGGGGGAGGCCTGGGCAGTTGGAGAACCCCAGAAACTGATGGAAGGTGGGTCCAGCTGCCATCTGAAGTCCTGGTCCTGAGAATGGGGAACACTCTCTCCCTCTCTCTCACATACACACACACACACACACACACACACACACACACACATACATGCACATGTGTGCACACACACAAGGACAACAGCAGACATCCCCCAGGGCTGTGGGTTTGAAAAATGGCTTGGATTATTTGATTATGTGCAGACCTCTGAGAGGTTGCAGGGGGACCAGTAAGACTAGCAGTGAAATGAGCACTGGTGGCCAGTGGGCTACATAGAAACTTCTAAATCTGTTTACTCTATTGTTCTTTCTGCTTTCTCTCCTTCTCCCTCTCCCCTTTCCTCTTCATGTCAAAGAGTTGTCAACATTTTGAACTTAGATAACCCTTAAAAGTCCATATTCCTAGTAGCTTTAAAAAAAAAAAAAAAAAAAAAAAAGGAAAGAAAGAACAAGAACAAACGAACCTCTAGTGACCCTGGAGGCACATTCCTGCATTATAGCCATCTACCTCTTCTTATTTGCCACAGTCCTCACCACTCCCTAAAGTCTTGCTGACACCGAATCCAAGTGGCATGTGCTAGGTATTCATGCTTGTGCTGCTGTTTTCATGTCATGGAATTAAGAGAAAATTTCACGTCTCTATCAAAAGTGGAAAGATAGACTAAGAGTTCCATGTACTTCGAGGAATATGGAAAAGAGCATGTTTCTTTGCGGAAGCACCTTCTTACCTGCTTATTATGCAAAGCGTGTCTAAGCCAAAGAATACAACCTAAATGCCCTTAAGAAAAAAACCACAGGGAGCCCAACACAGCCCACCTCACTCATTTATGTCCTCAGTTGGGTCCCTGAAGACGTTTGGAACAGACAATCTGTGCTGGGTGTCTCCAGAACATGAAGGCATTCCCAGCTTCTCCCCTGGGGTGGCTCAGGGCAATTGTTCTTTTGTTCTGTTTTGCCTGTTATCCCAGAAAAGGCAAAAGAATTGAGGGTTTTCCAGCATCTCCTATCACTTGGTCTGAGATCAGTTTCCTCCCTTCAGTGTCGTGTGGGTGTTTAACCCCATGGGTGGTTTTCTTCCCCGGCTGGGTGTTACTGGCCAGCTTTCCTTCGGTGTTACTGGTCAGCTTTCCACTGAGCAGTTCAGGTCCCAGAGAGGGGAAGGGGTCTGAGACAGCCCTGTGGACCTCTACAGCTGGGCTAGTTTTCCCGTTATTGGGAGGGTGAGGAAAGGGGAAGGTAGAAGCTGGCAAGGCCATGATGGATGGTGTCCAGACCACAGTGCTTGCAAAGGGATGGGGCTCCTCACCCACAGACGGGAAAGTCACCTGTGAACAGTTTTAGACACTTGGGGCTGGGTGGAGGGAAGTCATTTATTTCCCACAGCTTGATGGAGAGCCATATGCCAGTGACCTAGAAATTCCCAGGGCTCAGGCCTGGGAACCAGAGGTTACAGAGCCAGGCCCGGTGCTGCCTGGAAGGGGAGGCTGGGGACATCCCTGGAAGGTGTGAGTTCTCACCTGGCTATGCTGCCTCCGAGGCTCCCCTTGTCTACACTAGGGGGGAAACCGGACTTGCTTCCTGGGGCTGCGGGGAGATAATTAGTCCTTCTAAAGAGCATCATAATCCTCAGATCAAAGAGGGCTTGGGGCTGCAAATTCATTTTACAGTGAGCTCCACAAGCCACTGGAGCACCCACTCCAGCGCTCAGGTTTGGGTTTGCAGACCCAAGATGCCACCTCGGACCAGGCTTAGCTGGAGAACTAACTGGCCCCCCACCCACTCCTGGGGTCCAAGCCTGGCCTTCCCTGGGAGTCCCCTCACCTGCCACATGATTGTGGCTGAGGAGTCTTCAGAAGCATCTCTGATGGTGGACCGGGTGGGAATTACTGATGCCTCATTTTATAGATGAGGTAACTGAGGCTCAAGGAAGTGAGATGTAGACATAGGGCACCCCACCAGATCACAGTCTGCTTAGGGATGTGGACCATGTCGGACCCCCACTCCCACCCCCACGCCCACCTCGCCAACCCCCCGCCCAGTGAATGTGCTCAGTATTATATTGACTTGAAGAACGCCTCGTCACACAGTACAGATGAGCAAAGGAAATGTCCCAAGGCTACCGCCAGGTTCCCGCTCCATTCTTTCTGCCCTCTCCTGGCCATTGATTGGGACTTCAGGTCTCCGGCAGCGCTGTCACAAGGATGTCAGAAGAGTGGAGACGTATGCAAATTGGGGTACCAGGCGGCCTTCCCCCAGATGCACTCACTTGGGGCTTTCAAAGACCTGGGTGCAGGCCAGTCCCTTCCGAACCCTGCGCCACTGTCCGTCTTTCTGACCCGCAGTCTCTCCAGAAATGACCATGTTGGGGATGCGCCGAGCGTCCCAGAATGGGGCCACGAAGCGCTCCCGGAGGCCGTGGGGCGAGTCCCGGCGCCGCCGAGGGGCCGGGGGCGGAGCCGGGCGGGGGGGGGGGGGCGGGGCGCGGGGCGGGGCGGGGCGAGCGGCGGGCCCTCGCCAGCCCGGAAGGAGCGGGAGGAGGAGCCGCGGGAGTGAGAGTCGTTCCCACGTGAGAGGCCGGCGGCCGAATTCCTCGCGTGCGGCGGCCGCGGACGGCCCGGCGTCGGCCGGACGGAGAGCCCCGGTCCGGCGCGCGCGGGCGGCCGGCGGCCGGCGGGGGCGGCGCTCGGCTGCGCCCCGATGCGGCGGCTGCCCGGGAGGCTGTGAGCCCCGCGCCCGTCGTCGGAGCCCCCCGCGCCGCCGCGGCAGCGCCCCCCGGGCACGCGGCATGCGGGCGGCCGACTCGGGCACCTGGGAGCGCGTCCGCCAGCTGGCGGCGCAGGGCGAGCCGGCGCCTTCCTGCGGGGCGGGGGCCGGGCCGGCGCGCCCCCGAGGGCCTGCAGCCTGCGAGCCGGGCGCGGACGCCGGGGGGCCGGCCGATCGGCCCCGCGCCGGGGCGCCCTCCGTTCGAGCGGATGGCGACTGCAGCCAGCCGGGTAGGTGCGCGCGGGGCGGGGAGGGCGGCGCGGCCGCAGGCCCGGGGAGCCGCCGGGGCCGGGCACGCGGGGGCGCTCCCGGCCGGATCGCCGAGCGCGGGTGGCAAAGTTCTCGCCGCGCGCCGCGCCCCGGGCGCCGGGAGGGGGCCAGGGGGAGTCGCGCGGGACGCGGAGTTCTTCGGCTCGCGGGCGGGGGGCTCGGCGCTCGCCGCTTTCCGGCCGAGCCCCCAGAGCGAGCTGCAGGGGCAGGTCAAGGCCACGCCTGCCGGAGTTGTGAGATGCCGGGGCGCCCCGGACCTGCCCTGGGAGGCGTGGGAAAGGGGCCAGCCCGGCACGAAGTTGGGGCGGCCCCTCTCCCGCCGCACCTGTAACCCACCTGGCAGCCCCGTAAAGTGCCAGGAGAGCCCTGCTTTACCGCAGCCTCTTTGAGCGGAACATGATGGCTCGCTTTTGCTGGGAGAGGAGAGGTTTCTCTTCCACTTGGACTAATGCAGAAAGAAATCGAGGCGGTGCAGACACAATGCGAGGGTCTGATTGTGTATCATTGGCTAATCTGCCCCAAACTGAGGACCGCGTTTTAATGTTAAAATATTCCGAGTGCATGCGCCCATTCCATTCTGTTCCGGTCTCAACTGCCCCCCACCCTCGCAAGTTACGTCTTTTGGGGATGGGGGGTGGGTTTGCCCTGAGAACCCCCTGGATCCCCTTGACTTTAGAGCGGCTTCCAAGAAGTGTCTGTCCTCATCAGTGTGAAGTTGGAATACTTTTTCCAGGAAAAAGAGAGGAAGGGGGCGTACAACATGGTTATTCATTATTTCTTGGATACCTATTGTGTTCCCGTAATTTACGTGGCGCGTGTCCTTAAAATTTTATCACAGCTCTGGGAGGGAAGCTGTGTTAAATTCGTGAAGATAAAGACAGAAAACACCAGAGTTTGAGCAACTTGCCCAGGGTCCCGCAATTTCAAATATTCTCTGTCGGTTAACACCGGAATGCCTCTCCTAGACAGCAAGCTTAACCAGCTGGGAAACACCAGGCTTATTTACCTAATAATTATTTCTTTCCTATGAGAAAAAGCCAGCAGCAATGCCCCCTAATTCCAGGCTGCCTGCCTTGGTCTCCCAAGGAGACGGGATCCTGACAACCGCAGGCATAGCCGCAGGAGCTGGGACCACGGGCCAGTTGGCGGTGATGAGCTGAGCTGGTGCTGGTGTCCTGGATCCGTGGACGTCTTGGGTCACCAAGGGTCTAGAGAAGGGACACTGAGCCCTGGAAGGAGCTTGGGACCTTGGACCATTTGCCCTGGGGCTGGGCCTGCTGGAGACCGTCCCACCTCCTTCCCAGCTGCACAGAGCAGTTAGAGGCCAAGACAGCTTGGTGTAAAACAAGAGCAAAACAAGAGCCCAGATGCGAAGAACAAGCAAGTAGGAGAGCTTGGGCAAGTTGCTTAATCTTTTTGAGACTCATTTTACCCATCCAAAAAGTGCTGATAATAACTAGTGCCACCAAACATTTTGATCATTCCAAAGCTAGCGTCTGCAAATCACCTTGCCTTGTTCATAGTTGATGTTTCATAAAAGTTAGTTATCAGCTTCCGTGGTGGGGCACCCGTCAGGGCCCCGCTGACTTGGTGTCCCATTGGGATATGATGCTATCTGTTCCATCTCTGCCCTCCTGAACTGTGTGGAGATGAGATTGGTCTTGACTCTTGTGCCAGTGGGTTGTTATTATGTAAACATGGAGGAGATGGCTGGGTGGAGAGAGATCTGTTTACTTTGTGTCTATTTAGACTCCATTTGTGTATTCATAATAACAATATCCTAATGACACGGTGTAGCTGAGAACCGCCTGTCTCCAAGGCCTTGGGGGGTACTTGTTATTCCGATGGCCCTCCTGGTGTCCCTTTAGGGCAGAGAGCAGTGGAAATCTCCTGATTGACGGTTGGTATCCCGGGCGTGAATGAAGATCAAGGCAGCAACTACACCAGTCAAGTCTGGAGTACCTCTCTACCCCACCAGCCGCCCTTCACCCCCCCTTCTGCTCTCCAGTTCTCAAAGATCAAATGCAGTTTCTAAGAACTTTCGTGGTGGCTGGGTGTTGAGGTCAGCCTGTTGTGGACATGGATTCTCGAACCTTTGGATGATAAGGCTTTCCTCCAGGAAGCAGATGAGAGTTCTTCTGGCTCAGAACCCCAAGCTGAAATTATTGTTGAAATAAACATTTCAGCCAGGCTGTGAGGTGGCTTGTCCCAGGATCTCAGCACATCGGCCCCCAGCTGAATGTGATGTTTGGTTGAGGGAGCGAAACAGTGAGGACCCTGCTGGGTGACACAGTCTGGGAATTGGCACCTTCAGAGGTACAGGGAAGAGGGAAGGATGGGGGTGCCGCTGGCTTGGCAGGGTGGAAGCCGGACACTTGGACATTACTCACGGAGGGGATCCTGAGACCTGCAGAGTGATGGACTCTGTGCTGGTGACAGCTTGGGCCCCCAGGGTGGGGCCCCTTCCAGGGAAGGTGACCATTCTTTGTGCGCAGGCTAGGGACCCGAGCCGGAGATGCAGAAATTAGACACGTGCTCAGTCTGCACCTGGTTCTGCCTCAAAGCTGTGTGACCTTGAGATACTCAGTCACTCAGTTTCCCTGATGGTGTGTGGCAGGACTAACTCTACCCGAGGGGAGATCATCCAGGACCCCCTCCCTGCCCCAGAGTAAAGCAGGTGCTCCCTGAGCCTTCTTCGGCACATGCCTTCATTCCACCACATTTCTTGAGCCACTACCTTGCCAGGCACCGCGGTGGCTGCCAGGGATCTATAGTAGCGCAGGGGACAGCTGCAGCCCCTGTTTCCATGGAGCTTCTTATCTGTGGGAGGAGATTTCCAGCAGGCAAGTCCACACAGGATGTGTCAGGAGACGGGAGGGCTGTACAGGAAAGTAAAGCCAGGTGAGGAGTTAGAGCGATGGGAGCGGGTGCTGGTCCGTCCGTCTTGGGGTGTTGGGGCCAGAGAGAATGAAGTGAGCTGCACGGGTGCGGCATCCGTAAGGCAAGGGCCCTGGTCAGCCAAAGCCACCAAGTCATTGTTGAAAAGTTGTTGGTCAGTTCGGATCTTTGGAGTCCGGGCACTCTATCTGTCCCATGGGACCCACCCTGGGGTCCCAGGCTTGTGGACCCAGTTCAGATGCCATGCCTCCTGAAGCTTTTCTCTTAACGCTTAACTCTTATAAAGTCCCAGGACCTAATGAAGCCTCTTGAACCTCAACCTTTTCTCTTAGTCATTGGGATTCTTACTTCCTCGAGCCCCTCACACAAAGCCTCCTGGCCCAGGGCACCAGGCCCCTGTGGATCTGTGTGCTGGCTCTCAGTGCTCTGCTGTACCCTCCCAGGGGCCCGGCATGGTGCGAACCAAATGCGATGCGTTGTCTTAATCAGTCCTCCAAGGGCCCCAGCAGGGAGGTGCCATTGCCAGTCCCGGAGGAGAAACCGGGTGCCCGGGATCACGCAGCTGGGGGGGGGGGGGTATCCCAACGAGGACTTGGTTGTGGGGTCCCAGATTGTAGCCCTCCCAGCACTGTGGAAACACCTTGTATTGATCTCTAAAACGTAGACCCCCATGACAGTCCATTTTCTCTTTACATTTTTACCTTTAGAAAGAAGGAGGGGGTGGTTGTCCTCTCCTTGACATTCCTTGTTTTAAGCAAATCAGGCATTTGCTTATCTGTGTGTCTTTAGCAATTTTAGCAATAGGTTGGCCTCCTGTTATCCCCTTCTGGAAAGGGTTTCCGCAGGGTTGCAAGTGAGATTAAATCTCCCCATTGGAACTGGGGACACTCTTAGAAAGCCAGCCAGTAGGACTACCAGGGTTTCCTGTGGATGTCCTTGCCCTCCCCCCCCCCCCCCCCGAGTGGGACAGACACAGCCGGGACAGCTGAGCGGGAGTGAAAGTCCTCGCTCTTGAAAACAATTCTGATCGGGTTCCCCTGTGGCCCAGCACCCTCACCGTGTGTGACTGCTCAAGGAGAGGGCTTGTACTTTCCTTTTGCCATGGCAGAGTTCAGGGCACCAGCCTTGGAATCAAAAACCCCCAGGTTTGATCGGCCAGATCTCCTGCTTACGAGCTGTGTGTCGCTAAGCAAGTTATTGAACGTCCCAATCCTCAGTTTACCCATCTATAAAATGGGATCATCCTACCCACTGCAGAGTAGTTGGACAGGAATCCGTGTGGTTAGCCCCCTTCCTACTCATGGAGCCCAGTGCTGCCAGGACTGTAAGAGGGAGGAGGGTTCCCATTTCTCCAGAGTCCAAAGAGATTGATTGTGTCTGTGTCGGTGTAAAATTAAAAAAAAATTTTTTTTGAAGTTTGAGCTATTGGAGCTTAATGAGATTGATTGGCTGATTCTGTAGGACTGGTGGCTGCTTCTCTGGCCTTCTAAATAATTAGGAAATTTCCATAAGGCGTCCGTCATTATGCACACCCTGTGTTCTCTGTGATATTCCCCTCGAGTTAACTGGAGGACTTGCCAGGACCCTCCAGCCATCCTGAAAGCAGCTTACTTCGCTCTTAGTCATCTTAGAGCGAAGTCACCTGAGTGCATGGTTCAAGGAAAACAGCAAGCGCGAGCCTGGACCGAGCCCCCGCTCACCCACACAACAGCCAGCTGACAAAAGTGGAAAATCAGGTACACGGCTGTTTACACAGATTTTCGCCCCAGCAGATAAGCGCAGCCGACATATCATTAAAGCCGGCCAGAGCAGCCACTATGGGGATGCCGTGTTTGCTGTGAGTCACCAAGGGCTATAAACACTCCAGAGAGGATAGCAAGCCGTGTTTACAAGGTGTGTGTGTGTGCGCGTGTGCGTGCCTGCGTGTGTCGTTATTTTTTTATGAATTTACACCCCGCAAATGCATTTCACGCCGAGCGTGTCAGAGGAGCGCCTGTCCCGGAGGCGGGGAGGCAGGAATGACTCCCATTCAAAAGGATCACCCCTTCTCTGCCCCTTGGGGCAGCCACCGTGAAGGTGGGGACTTCGTGCTTTCTCTGGTCTGCTGTTTAGACGCCTTCAGGAGAGGCCAGCTAGAAGACACGGGTTGTGGCGGTTCCTCAGAGCCCCTGACTAGTGGCATTAGTCCAAGAGGTGCGGGCGCAGCCCCGAATGTGGAAGGAATGACCAGCCAGAAAGGTAAGATGGGCAGATTGGCGAGTCCTGCCCCGAGCTGGGTGCCGCCACGCCCTGGGGGCTACGGCCAAGGTTAGCTGGTGGTGTCAGGCGGGACGCCCCTCGGCGGGCACCCTCCCTCTGTTTGCCGGGCCTTGGGGACCGCTCGGTGGGGGGGGGGGGGGGACGCCCACCACCTGGTGGCCTGACTGCAGGTGCCGACAGCCTCCTCTTTTGTAGCTGCCTGGGTCCGGAGACTGGCACGGGCGCCCAGCTCGTTGGGGCTGTAACTTTATCACAGGCATGGAGTGTGTTCGGTACCTTTTAATTGTCCAGAAGCTTCAGAAAGCTCTCCCCAGGGGCCCGGAGAGACGTAGGAACAGCAGCTGCGAGTTCCTGTCTGCTTTCTTCCTGTGCCCACGTGGCTCTGCTCACCAGTGTGCTGCTGACTTTGAAGTCCTGTGCACCCAGGCAGGGAAGAAGGTGTCTTTCTGTTGGGGAAGGTCCTTTTCATGAGGAAGAAGTGTTGACCGAGGGCCGCCCAGGAGCTGGGCGCTCTGTCACCTGCCTTCCTGTCGGTCGTCCCCCACCCCAGTAAGGTAGTCCGCATCCTCCCCTTCGGAAAGGCGACGGGGTTGAGGCCTGAAGCAGTTACAGAGGTTGCAGTTGGTGGCTGTTCCCAGAAGCCATGCGGTCTGCCCCAGGACCATTGCTTCTCCCTCCGGTCGCCTTCATCAGCTGACCATTCCCTGAGGGCCACCTGGGCACCGGGCGGGGCCTGCGATGCCAGGTGTCACGGGGCTCTCTCCCTGGCGTCTTTGACACGCTGGTTTCCAATCAGCCAGAGGCAGCTGGGAGCAAGGCCGCTCGGGCCCAGAGCTGCTCAGTTGGCTCCGGGAGAGATACCCAGCCCTTCGGCCCCAGCCAGAATCCAAAGAGCCCAGCCGGCCCCGTGCAGGAGGTCTGACGCAGGCAGAGAGTCCTGACCGGCAACCCGCAGCAGGGATGGGTCCGTTCGCTCTTTCCACAACACGGGGACACGGGCCCAGAGTGAGGAAAGGGCCCAGCCTGCAAGATGTCGGGCTTTCCAGGGCCAAATGGGGAGGCTCACAGATAGACGCGGGACCCTGGCAAAGCTGCGAACTTCCCTCATGTCCCCTTTGCCTCATCCCTCTTGACTCACTAAAAGGGGTTTCAGACTGGAGCTCACAGCGGTCCGGGGTGCCTGCCGGTATCTGGATCCTCGGGCTCCCCCCCCCCCCATAGGTCGGCCTGTAGGTCTGGGGAGGGGCCTGGGAATCTGTATTTGTATCGAGCACCCTGGGGGAATGTGCGGCAAGGGTTTCGTGGACCTGGCTTTGAGAACCTCTTTGCCCCTTGCCTAGGGATGCCTAGGGTTCATTTTAGAGTAAGAAAAATTGGGCTGCGGACTCTGGTTTGCCCCCAGCGCCCTCACGGAGTCCTTAGAGCATCCTTCCCCTCCCGCAGGCGTCCCGAAGTGGACGGTCAGTATATGGACATTGTAGCCAACCGTCACTTTTTCTTTCTCTAGAGCGAGCCCGCCTCTCGCCCCCTGCCTGGGCACACCTGTGCTCCGAACCTGTTAGGAAGTGAGCCGTCGTGCTTGTCCGTCTTGTAGCCCTCCCCTCCGTCAGGCATCCCCAGCGGAGAGCGGAGTCCCCTGGGGTCCGTGGACTCCAGTGCAGATTCGGAGGCCCGCTTCCAAGATTGCCTGCCTCCGTTCATCCAGGGTGGAATTCAGACCCTGCGCTTTCTTTTTTGTCTTTTTTGCAGCAAAACCTACATAACACGGAATGGACCCCTTTGACCCTTTTTAAGTGTGCAGTTCAGTGGCATTAAGTACCTTGACAGGCATCACCACCATCCGTCTCCAGCCCTTTCTCATCTTCCCAGACAGTGACTGTCCCCACTGAGTAATGGCTCCCGGTAACCCAGCTTGCCACCTTGCATCTGTGCATTGGCCTAATGTAGGGACTGGACGCGATGACCGCAGGACCCTGCCCTCCTCACGGACTGTCCATCCCTGCCCCCACGCTGCTGTTCCCAGAACCGCAGGTGGAGATCCCCTGCCCCCGGGCTTGCTTTATCTCTCGTGTTTTTTCCATTCCTTCCTGGAAAACATGACCACCTCTTACGTGCGCTGGGGAGGTCTGGGGAAGGAGTAAGTTCAGTTACCTTTCCTCTGTGAGTCAGTCCAGTCTGTGCTCGTTCCTACCTCTGCCTTCGTGATGCGTTAACTGTACCTTTTAGGGCGTAGTTGGTTTTGTTTGGTGTCGATTTCTTTGAAGGGGAGTTGCTGGGGCTTTTACGAGTTTGTTTTCCATACTATATTTGTGATTACTAAGCTAACTACTAAGGACTCCTCATTGCCCTGGGGAGTCTAGCTCTGGCAGCCAACCAGGAGGAAGAAGAACCATCCTTGGGTTCTGGGGCAGGCATGGGTGCTGCCCCCGCCAACCGGGACCGCCTCTTCCCACCAGCAGGTGCAGGGGGCCTCTAAGGGTGGGTCAGAAATGTCACTCTTGGTGGAATCTTTTCTTTCTCTTCCACCCTGGGAAAGATAGGGGAGGAGCCCCCTTTTTAGAGAAAGGGAAACAGAGGCAAGCATAATGTAATCGATTTCTCCAGACCAGACCTGTCTGTTAAACTCTTTGCAAAGATGGCAACATTCTAGACCCCTCCTGTCCCATATGGTAGCCACTGGCTTTAAAAACGTAGCTCATATGACAGCAGAACTGAATTTCACACTTTATTTCATTGTCAAAGGCTCCATGTGGCGAGTGGCTGCTGTCGTGGCTGGCACAGCCGGCCCCAGGCCAAGAGAGGGGCCTGCAGAGGTCTCTGTGGCCCATCGCAGCCCGCGAGGCCTGCGAAGTGCACGTTTCCACCGTGGCCTGCATCAGAATCGCTCAGCGCTCACTGTGGTTTTTAAGTTCCCCGGCCCCCCAGAAGACCCTCACAGTCAAAAATATCTGGGGATGGGCCCACAAATCTGCATTTGAAACAAGTTCCCTCCACCACCACATGATTCTGTCCCTCTCTGAAGCCTGAGGGTCAAGGCCTCCAGCATCTTCCAACTTGACCTCCGTGGGTCTTTTCAGCCCTCAGTGACCCATCAGCGCCCGTGTCCCTTTGCCCTAACCCCAGCACCGCCTGCCATAGCCCCATGCCCCAGGCCAGCCGTTCTCAAGACGGGTGCCGAGACCAGCAACATCAGCCTCGCCTGAGAACTTGATAGTGGACGCAAATTCTCAGCCCAGCCCAGACCTGCAGAATTGGAAACAGGGATGGGCCCAGGAGTCTGGGGGATGCTTCTGCAGGCCAGTCACTGAGCAGGACTGCTCTGGGAAGCCCTGCTTACGTTTTCCCCAAAATCCTCTCTTCCATCCACCCCCCCCCCCCCCCGTGCCTTCCACCTCCCCTGTGCCCTGGCCTGCCCAGAGCTGCTAAGACCCTTTTAAACCCAAGGGCTGCAGGGTGTGTGGCTTTACATGACGCGTCTGCATTTCACAAAGGCCTTTGGGGATCCTGGCCTTCCCCCAAGGGGTCACCCTAATGGGGATGTCATAGGGAGGCAAGCAGAGCAGCAGCCGACAGCACCCCCATCCCCCAAAGGTCCCAGGTGGTGGCCGCCCGCTCATCCTGGGCCAGAATCTCTGAGGAGCAGAGGGACAGATGGGCCCATTTCCCTGGGACCCCTCTTGGGGACGGGGGCTCTAGCGCTCCCCTCCCAGGGTCCACTGGCTCCGAGGAAGTTGGCACAGCTCACAGCTGTGCTTAGCAGACGGCACTTGCGTGTCTCGCGTCTTCCCTGTGTGCGGAGAAAGCAAGGGAGGTGGAGGCCAGAATGTTCCAGCTCGCCATGCTGCTTACGCCCTGTGGGACCTCCCTTCTGCAGGTCACCCGCCTCTCTGCCTCAGTTTCCCTGTTCCACGAGATGAGATTCCTGTACCTGCAGCAATCTTGGTCCCTCTGGGATGCTGGTGAGGACAGACCTGTGCCTCGGGTAGCCAGCGCATTCTGGGTTGCCAGAACTTTCCTGGTTTCGGCCCTGGCAGTCCCATTCCGTGGGAAACACCTCGGTCCCGGGCAAACCGGGACAGTTGGTACCCGCTCCATCTCCCAGTGGCTTCTGGACACTGTTGCTGCCGTATGGCACACGACCCCCCTACCCCACCCCACTGGGGGAACCCGTGCCCTCCCAGCAGCTAAGGCATCACCTGCCTGGCCTTTGACCTCCTCTGCCTTCACTGACCTTCTGGCCCTGCCCCCTCCCTCCCCGCTCATTTATGTCTCTGGGCAACAGCTGCTGCTTGGATTGACCCACACCTTGGATTCTAGCTGAGCACCTGTTTACTATCACACCTGCTCATTTTTTCCACACTCAGTGACTCCCTGGATAGAGATACTCAGGCGACTAGGTGTCTGGGGCTGACCAGCTGAGCCAAACCGTTTCTCCCTGTTGGTGCCTACACTCTGGAGGAGGGTTTTTCTGTCTGGCACCCTTAGACCTTGAACCATAAGGAAAGACTCTCCGGGTCTGCCAAGCCTGAGCTTAGTGCCGGGGACCACGAACATTCCACAGTCTCTCCTCACCCTGCACTGACTCCAAATCCCATCCTGTCCTGGGCCCCCGGCCCTGCTGCAAAGCCTTTCTTGTTCATTGCCACAGACCTTCGTCATGCGGAGCGTAGTGGCGCTGTGACCGGGGCATTTCTTGAGTGTAACCCTGGGGCTGTCCTCTGAACTGGAACTTTTGAGGGGGCAGGGACCATAGGGGCACCCAGATATCTGTCTCCTTCTGTGTTTGCCTGGAGCACGGAGCCGGGCTCCAGGAAATGCTCCGTCTGGGAGGAAACACACACCCGCGAATGTTTGAGCTGGCGGGACCTTAGAAGTTTAATCTGGCCGACGTACTGGCACACCTTTGGAGGAGCCCCTCCTGGCAGGTAGGGCAGCACCTGGAGAACCCCTGCAGCCCCCACGAGTCCCTGTCTGGGTTTTCAGGGGTCAGTAAATATATCCCTCTTTTCTTCGGGAATTTGGAGGCAACTGAAGGATGGAGGCAGGAAGAGGACCCATGAAGAACGTGACTCGGGTCGTGCCCACCCACCTTCGCTCTCAGCCCGGGTCTGAGGCGTCAATGATGAGTCCGCTTGCTTCTCCAGCTGTCCTCGTTCTCCAGTCACCTGGTCACTGTGTCTCTATAAACAGGTGTTTCGGTGTGTGCTGCAGGCTCCAGATTCACTGATGTTCTTTTCTTCCATTTGGCCTGCCAGCATTTGTGGTGCACCCGCCTGGGTCAGAATCCTTCCTAAGTAGCAGGGATATGATCGTAGATCAAACACAGTCCTCCCCGCCCGCTTCAAGTCAAGGGGATTTGCAGAGAATCAGACACGGAAAACTCTGTGTTTTGGGTGTCCCTGAAAATTTCCTAAAATGCTTTTCTGCTTCCTCACTTTGGTGAGCAGGGCACAGGGGACCCAGATGACTCCTTTTTTAGAATCAGGCTTCTGCAGACCCTCGGGGTTCTAACTCCAAGCCTGAAACCCTCCCCCCCGCACCCCCACCGATAGCTTTCCGGGCTTGGGTTAAGGAAGGTAAGAATCCGTTGCATTGCTGAGCCTTGTCATTGTTTGCTGCTTTATCCTCAAACATGAGCCAGAGTTCTAGTAAGCTAGACACTTGAGCTAGCTGGGACCTGGTTAGAAGAGGTCAGGTTGTCTCCCCCTCCCGCACGTACACCATCTCTCTCAAATAAATAAAACTAAAAAAAGGAAGAAGAGGAGGTTTGGTTGTGTGTTTGAGCAGCTGGTGTTTGGAACAACCCGCAGCTCCTCTTCCCTCTCTACATGCCAGGCTCTTGGGGTGGGCATCAGGTGTGTCCCTGTGTGACCGCCTCTCCAAGGTGACTGGGCCTCTGTCTGCAGCCGGCCCTGATGACCTCTGGAGGCAGAACCCCGCCCTCTCGCTGTCCCTGAGCCAGCTCTGCCTTCCGGCTTCCTGGGCTGACGCACTGGTCCTGTTCCCTGGGTTCCTTTTGGAGACTTGCTGTTTGCGGCGTTGATGAACCAGTGGCCTGAGCACTGGTGGGCTCAGAGGGACTCTGCCTCTCCTCCGTCCCCCACATCACCTTAAACATGCCCTCGGAGGTCTGACATCACTTGTGTACAATAAGGCGGAAACCATGCAGGGGAACCTGACCCAGGAACTCCTGCTTGGCAGGATTGCCTACGTTCAACACCCCAAATAAATTGATGCATTAATCACCCCATTTTACAGATGAAGTCCCTGAGGCACAGGGAAATAAAGAAACTCGTCCCAAGCCATAGAGACAGGAAGCTGAGAAATTAAGATTCAGCCAAAGGTCCAGCTGGGGTCCCACTGGAGCCCACAGTAGCCGTTACTCTCTTGTCCCCACTGCCGGGCACGCTGCAGTGTCCTTGTCCCCATCCTCCGCTGGGGCATGGCAGCTTCTGAGGTGAGCAGTCACAGAGGGACTTGATCCATTGAAAGGCCAGGCACACCCCTTCTGTCCAGGGCTGCCCGTGGCTGCCTCCAGGGCTTGGGCTGGTCCCTTATGAAGGGGCAGCTCAGCAAACTCCAGCCAGAGGCTCAGGTGGGGGGGAACTCTGCACAGGCATCCCAACAGCGGGTTCCCTCCCAGGGCTGCGTGCTTCCTGCTGCTCTTGGCTGTAACATGCTCAAGATAACAGGTTACGGGGTGTTCAGTGACTTGCCCGTTCACCCTAGGAGGTAGGGAGGTGTGATCGCTGTCATTCAGAGTGGCACCATGCTTACTGCTCAAAAACTGTTCATGAAAAAATTTTGTATTGTTTGCCCTTCTTACTTTCCTACCACCTGCCTAGAGAGTCATGTAGTTGCAGGGCCTGCTGAGTTACAAATAATAGAAATACAACAGAAACAGACTCACAGAGAGGAAAATCAATAGCTCCGCATAACTGAGATAGTCAGAGATAAAGTTAGCTTCAGGCATAGCTGCATCCAGGTGCTCAAATGATGTCATCTCCCAGCTCTCTTTTCATCTGTTTGGGCGTTATCCTTTCTGGTATCAGAAGTGACCCCTCACAAAACTGAGTCACACTTACCTTTCTATGATCACAGGGCAGAAAGTCTTTCACTGTCAGTATTTCCAGAAATCCAAGGACTGATTATCATTGGCTTAGCTGTAATCATGTGACAGCTCTGAACCAATCACCTGGTCTGGGTCTGCACCCTGTCCTGGAGTTAGTTGGGGTGGGGGTTGTGAGCCCCCAGGGAAACTCCCAAGTTGGATGTTAGCCAGAGGAAAGTCAGGGAGGATGGACTGGAAATGGAAGCCCCAAGGCAAATGTGGGAGCTGAGTGCTGTGGGGTGTGAGCTGATTCTTTTAGCAGGTGCATGTCTATGCCCCTCGCTAGGTGTCATGAGGTTGAAAGGAAAGCCTTGGATGCAGACCCTGTCAGTTAAAGATGTTGCAGGTGTTGAGCAGCTACTATGGGCTGGGACCTCTTCTACACCCATGTGGAGGAGCTCTGTTTTTTCTTCTATTAATCATTCATTCTTTCTCTCTAAGGACCACCTCTCAGCTCCCTTCTCAGTCTCCCAGTCATATGTTATTAGGACCCTTCCTTTTACATCCCTCTGTGTGTACCTCTTTGGTCACACCTGTCCCAGGTGGGCTTTTAGAAGGAGCCTGCCTCTGTTGGCTTCCTGAGCAGGGGCCTGGGTGGGGTTGATTTGGGCGTGCATAAATGCATGATGTGATGTTCCCCTTGCCAGCCTGTTGCCACATCCCTGATGTTGCTGAGCACACTAAGGTCAGTGGCAGCAGCTGGCCCCTGGGCACTCCAGATGGCATCTGGCTTCTCTCAACCTCTCCACTGGGAGTCAGATTTTCCAGGCTCTCTGTGTAGAGCTTGGCCATCTCCCTGGAAAGCACTGATTGATTCCCCTTAGAGATGACCTGAAACCATACCCAGCAGACAGATGCTACCTTCTCACAGCAAAGCAGGGAGTGGGCAGCCAGAAGGTAAGAATTTAGAGAAAGGGATGGTTAGCTTGCCTCTGTGCCTGTCATTGTTAGAGGCTGGTTCCACATTTCCTTGGGTATCTGCCCCATGGAGGAGCATAAGTGAGCTCCCCCACTAACACAAGTACCCAGACCCAGGGCTCTGACTGTAGGGACATCAGAGTCATGTACCAAGTGCTCAGGGCTGTAACACCAGACTGCCTGTGTGCAGATGGTTCAACAGTGCGGACCTTGAGCAAGCTTCTTTAATCCTTCTGAGCCTCAGTTTCTCCATCTGTAAATTGGGGAGGCTATCACTACCTAGAAGAGGTTTCATGGAGATTAAATGAGATGATTTCTACAGTCTTTAGCATGGACCTTGGCACATAGTAGGTGATCGGTAAACATTGTTTGTATTAGTTTTATACCAGAATGGGTGCTGGAGAGATGCGAGGCTCCCCGGACAGATGCCCCCATAGCACAAGTCTAGGATCAATGATCAGTGGGAGATAACGGTCGTTGGGGCAGGGTAAGCTCCTGTCAGGGGAGAATTTCTGGAGGCTGCATCTGCTAGGGCTTTGTTTCCCCACTCGGAGGCAGGTGTCCGGCAGCAGTTTGTCAAAGACTGATAAATTGTGGGTAGTCTCCGCTAGGGGCTCTTGGGGAAACTGCTTTATCTTTCTGAGCCTCAGGTTCCTCATCCTGTCATGGAAATTATGAAATCCACCCTGCACAGCCAAGTATGCAGTAGGTACTTAATAAGTAAAGGCGCTGCTTTATTAATAAGCCATCTCAAATGGGTTGCAAATAATAAGATGTTTAGTAAACCTGGGCTTGGCATTGGCAGTATTGGAAGCATCTTCCCACAGGATCGGATGAGTGCATGTGATCGTGAATGCCCACCGGGCTCTCTGCCTGTTGGGACATGAGACTCTTGGCCATGACGGAGCTTTGAACCTTGTTGTCTGTGGCATACGGTCAGGTCAGGGCACTGTGCTGAGCAGTGATGATGGGAAGTACTTGGGGAGCCCGGGCCATGCGGGAACCCCCTGGTGAGAGGGAATGTGAGTTGGCCTTGGGGAAGTCCTGGATCTTGACCAACACCCCCCCCCCCCCTTAGCAGCCTCAGGAATGCCAGGTTCCGGTGACAGTCGCTGAGCCTGGCCCAGCCCCGCATCCTGCAGGGAGGCTGTGCTCCTGCTTGCAGTGTGTCCGGCCAGGGATGCTCTGGTGCTTCAGGTGTGAGAAGGTGCCTCCCAGTCTGAGCAGGGCTTGTGGTGAGGACGCGGCAGGCAACCTGGAGAAGTCCAGGACCAGCCATGTGGGGTCCGGACATGAACGCTGGGAGCCTGGGCAGTACCCTGTCCATCCCACCTCCCTCCTCTCTCCACCCGCGGATTCCCCCCAGCTGCCTTCCCTGGCCTTACTCCCCTGCCTGGGTTCCATGCTTGCAATCCCATCAGTGCCGGGGAGAGAGAATCTGATTGGTCCCTGCCTGACCAATAGTTCAGCAGACCCTGCATCAGGTGACTTTTCTGGCCCAATCCGCTGCATCTGGGCAGGTGGGCAGGATCCCTGATCTGTGAGGCCACTTCCTTCCACATGGTGGTGGGGGGGGGCTGACTTAGAGAATTTGGGGGTAAGGACAACAAACTGACTCATCATGTCCAGTCCTCATAAGCCGAGATGCCTTCCGGGATGGGAAACTCACTCCCTTTCAAGGCAGCCCCTGTAGGTTTTGGTCAGTGGTAAGTGTTCACCATTATGTGGGGCCCAACAGTCAGTATCATTGTAGCATCCTTCCGCTGGCCCATGTCCTACTGTGTGACGATCTTTTACACTAAATCCACTTTGTTGACGCGAGAGCCCCTCTGACATGGGAAGACAGCCGCCGTGGCACAGGATCCCATATACCATCCTGCACCCCAGCTTCATTCCCCTGGTGTCTTTCTTCCCCGTCAGGACAGACCAGATCGTGCTGGGGGTAGGGGGCAGGTGGACACCTTTCACCTTGGTCCACCGAGCTTGCCCAGCCTCACATCTCTCCTTCCAACAGAGGGTTCCCCACACTGAGCTGTGTGTTCCTGGCTCTCCTGATGTTTGTTTAGGAGGACTGAGCAGGAGCCTGAAGACTTCAGTGGTACCCACTGGGAGCAAGGCGGGGAGAGAGGCAGCTAGAGACTCCATGGGATGCCATTAGGACAGGCAGGGCCGGGACAGTAGCCTAGGTCAGGGCTGTGCGGTAGGGCCACCATCCGTACCCCTTCTCTGCAGTCTTCCCTGCCCCACTCACAGCCCCTAGATCAAAAGGAACCGAAACACATCCAGTGACAAGTTCACGTTCTCCTTTTGTGGTCCGTAAGCAGTGTCTGTAGCCAAATAAACAGCTGCTTGCCAAGAGGTCCTGCGAACATTTTCATGCAGCCAAGAGATTACAAAAAGAGGAAGACAGAGGTGGAGGAGAAAAACAATACGTTACTTGCAGACCAGTTGACAAAGGAGATTGAGTGTCTGCCTTTTGAATCAGCTGCCTACCTTCTAAGCCAGGCCAGCCCAGGTTAGGAGTCTGGTGTTCCTCCTACATCCCCCAAATGAGCTTTTTGCAGGTGTGCACCTGTAGAAAATGCTCATTTGGAAGATTTACAGCTTTCTCCGGAGATTGGGGGCAGGCACAACTTCCTGGGCAGTCGGGTTATCCTGGGTTAATTTTCATGATTACTGAAAGGACCTTAGCTGAACACTCTTTGGCCTTGCCTGTGGCCATTGCTGGATGCCGTACTGACCTGCCAGAGGACCAGAGAGGTGCTGTCCCCTCATCCCTTGGCCTCCTGGGTTTGAGCTTCCTAGTCCATAAGCTTTCTTATGGCTGAGGAGTAACCAGACTTGCCTTGGATTTTTTTTTTTTGTTTTGTTTTGTTTTTAATTTTCAGTGCATGAAATATCTGCAGTTATGTGCCATCTATCCCTGAAGGAGTGACCTCACTGTCCTGGCTGGTGACCAGCCTATAATTCCAGGGGTCACGGCAGCATGCCTACAGGACATGGGGCTGCTTCTTACTACAAGTCAAATTACAATGCAGACACCTGCTCCTCGTTAGGCCACTGCATTCGGCCTACTTTCTGCTGCTTTGTCCAACGGCGGAAGCACAAAGTGGCCCTGTGTGTTGTGTTGTGTTTTGTTTTACCATCCCCCACCCTGCCGGTTCTGTACACCCCAAGGACGCATGTCTGTTCTCCTTCCCCCTCGAGCAGCCCCGAGTGATCAGATGACTTCAGATGCATCTGAAAAGAGGTCCCAGCCCAAGGCCTGGACATTCCAGGCTTGGAGTTTGTGGAGTTGGAAGAAGAAAGAGAAAAGGTCTAGAAGTTCAGCTCCAGAGAGTAGGGCAGGAGGAGGCTGACTTAGCCTATGATGTAGAGACCAGCAAAAGGCCTTGGGCCCCCTCCACACCGGTCACAGGCAGGCAGGGTCTGTGCTCTGAACGCCATTCATTCTTTGATTCGAGCACACGCTGGGCCGGAAGCAGCCAGAGCCAGAACCTGCTCACTGGGTGTCATATCCTCCCCGGGGAGTGGGGGAAGGAAGGGCATGGGGAGGAGAGAGAGAGTTCAAGGAAAAGCATGTTTGGTCTTGAAAGCATCTCTGGCCAAAGAGAGCACGGTCCTGTGCAGGGGGAATGGGGAGAGGGTGGCCTGACCTAAGGCCGTCCTTGCCCTGGCCTTGTGCCCTGGGCTGGCTTCAGCTCACGTGGGCCCGTGAGCACAGCTCAGGGCCACGCTAGGTGGCGGGATCCGCAACCTGTGCGTCCTGCCAGGTGGTGCTTGGGGAGGACCTGGAGGGTGGTGGTCTGCAGAGATGTCCTTGTTGGCAGGGTCCTTTGTATTCCTCCAAGGAAAGCAGCCTGGGGTGGGGGTGGCGGGGTTGGTCACCACTGGTGAACATTCTGCCTCGTCTCTTTGTCCTCCTACCTCTTTTAAGAGGGGCTGGACATGGTCACGTGTTCTGTGGGATTGGGTACTGCCGTGTGTGTGTGTGTATGTGTGTGTGTGTGTGTGTGTGTGTGTGAGAGAGAGCGCGCGCGCACGTATGCGACTGTGTGTGTGGAGGGGTGGGAGGTGGAGAGCCATGGGGTTTTTTCAATTTACATTTTTCAAATAGTTTTCTCCTCTGCTCTCCCAAGAGGCAGCACGCAGAGTGGAATCAGCATTTGACCTTTGCGAGATGTTGGTGGAGTGGGCCAGACAGTCTGGGTGGGGGGGAGGGGCCCCGGAAGTGGGGAGTTGGGGGGTGGGGGGGTGTTTGGTGGCAAGCTGGCCGCAGCTCAAAGCCCGGGTTCAAGTTACATCTCTTTCTTTTTCCGTTCATATGCAGGACAGTGAGGGTGGTGGGGGGCAAGAGAGAGAGGGGGCTTCCCGGGCCTGGGCCTTCCAGATCAGGATCTCGTGGGCCACTCAGCCTGGCAGCTCTGGAGACCTGTCTGTGGAGAATATTCTAGCAGGAGGCTCGGGCCAGGAGTTTCCAGGAGAAGCCCCCGGGGATCCAGGACCAGGCTGCCAGGCAGGGGCTGGTCTCAGAACCAGAAGGCAGTGGCTCCCAGGAAGGGGAGGGAACCAGCAGGCAGGTTTCATTTGGCCTGTGCCAAGCAGTTCTTTGGTGTGTAGTCCCTGTACGAGGACAGTCACTCATTTCACCCTCATAACGTTCTATAAGTTGGGATCTGCTGTTGTCCCATTTTACAGAGGAGGGAACTGAGGCACGGGAAAGTTCTGGGAGGGCTGGGACTCCAACCCAGACTGCCTCACCCCTGTGATGTTTCTAGCCACTTAGACCGGCAGTCGAGGTGCTCAGCTAGCATTTGTCAAAACCGAAAGGCAGGTTTCATGCCGGTTCTGTGTGGAGTCGAGTTTGCCTGTGGGGGAAGCAGTTCTGTTCACAGACGCATCAGGACCACATTAGGGACTCAAGGTTGTTCTCACCCCAAAATAGCCCACATTTTTCTGCCTTGATTATGTGCTTGGGTTGCAGCCCATACTGCTGAAACCCCCCAAGTGAAGCGGGGGTGCTTTTCTTTTTCTTTCTTTTTTTTTTTTTTTTAAGATTTTATCCATTTATTTGACAGAGAGAGATCACAAGTAGGCAGAGAGGCAGGCAGAGAGAGAGGAGGAAGCAGGCTCCCTGCTGAGCAGAGATTCTGATTCGGGGCTCGATCCCAGAACCCTGAGATCATGACTTGAGCCGAAGGCAGAGGCTTAACCCACTGAGCCACCCAGGTGCCCCCGGGGGTGTTTTTCTAATCAGGTTTGTTCACTTTTAGTCCTGAAGGTTGTAGCCTGGTGGGAAGGTTGTAGCCTGATGATTGTGGGGGGCCCTGTTGGTCCCCTGCTTGGATGTCTAGGAATCCATTACCACAAAGGCCTCTGGGGCCAGGATGGACTAATCTGGCTCATGGGTCCCCTCAGCCCTTTAAATAGATGGCGGGGCTGGGGAGGAGGCTAGGAGGGCAGGAACGGACAGAGCAGCCCAGAGAGGAAGTCTGCACCTGGGAGTCTGCACGGGGTGGGGGTGGGGGTCTGAAGGAGGCGAGCAGCCGGGCCCAGGCAGGGCTCGCGCACCCCCAGACTCCCAGGTGAACTGGCTGAGGCGAGGAGCTCTTCCTGGGGCCTCAGGTGTACTGCCCTGAACGAGGACAATAAAACCCACCACTGTCATATTCCCAGGAGGTTAGGATGAAAAACATAACAGAAGTGAGAGCACTTTTGACGAAAAAGTTAAAAGTGCCATGTTCAGCTCGGCAGCATCAGGCCAAAGCACAGCCTTCTTTGTGCGAAAGAGGCCATTCCGTTCCGGGCCACGCAGGCCTCCCTCTGGCCTCTCTGGTTAGTGTGCCTTGCTTTTGAGTTGTACGTGTCAGGATTTGGGATCGGGGGGCTCTGTGGCATTCGAAGACCTACTGGATGGGGAAGCCAGGGGACCCGGTGACTGTGGTCCATCACTTCCTAGGTCTGAGCCCTGGGACAGGTCCTTTGTGCTTTAGTGCCACCCTCTGTAAAGGGGTATCGGCCGCCCGGCCCGGAGAGCCCCCCATACCCCCCACCGCTCTCTGGCATGCGGAGCCCTGGGCCTGGCCTGCCAGCAGCAGGTTGTTGAAATCCAGCCACGCTGGAGACCACGTAGGAGGGTCTCCTGTGAACCAGTCCCTGGTGGGATAGGCCTGCTCTTTCTCAGTCCAGGGTAATTTTGCAATTAACTCGATTGGCTAGAAACGGGGGCGCCCTTGGAGTGTGGGAAAATGTCCCAGGCCGGAAGGGCCCTCCCCTCTGCCCACCAGCTTGCCCGGGGCTTGGCTTCCAGAGGGAGGATCCAATTTCACATTAGGACACCAGGATGTGCTCCCAGTGCCCCTCTGAGAAATCCCAGATGGCGCCTTCTAGAAGGCCCAGCGGGCTCCATGCTGGCGGCCGGCCTGCCCCGCTCCCTCCCCACCACCAGCAGGCTCCCGGACCGGGGCTCCAGCACAAGAGCAGCGAACGGTGCTCGTTACTGACTTTATTGCTGAACAATTTAGAAAGGCGGCCCTCCCAGTTTTCATAAGTGAAACATTTAAAGTATGCAGAGCATATTTTATTTCTTCCTGGAGCAGCTGCTCCGTTGGGCTGGAGAATAATCAGGAACGCGTTCCACGGTGCTGCCCTGCTGTGCTCATAGGTTCCATGGCCTCCAGCCCCTCCTGCCAAGTGATGGGCGAGGATGGCTCCTGGGGGAGAGGGGGAAGGGGTGGTTGGAGCCCAAGATGCTCTCTCCCTTGTCTTCCTTTCCATCCGCCTCCACGGGGCCAGCCATCCTCTGTGATGGGATCAGAGCGGCCCGCCAACGTGTGTGCAGTGCTGGGCCCCTTCTTGGAGCTTTTTATCTCTTACTCCTAGAACGGCGCAGCGTACTATTATTTATCTGTTCCGCACATGAGAACAGAGGAGTGACCTACAGGCCAAACAGCTACAAAAGGACAGAGCCAGGATTCAATCCAGCATCTGGTCCCAGGACCGCTGCTCTCAACTGTCCCGGCCACCCGTTCACGGGTGAGGAAATCGAGGGACACAGAGGTCACACCGTGCACAGCAGGAATCGCCCGTCTTTGGTCGCCTTCTGAGGTCACCTTTGAGATGGGGAGTCTTCCAGGCTTACCCCCCGTTTCAGACCACCGTCTGGACCTGGTTTAAAATCTCCTGAAAGCCCAGATCTGTTTGCAGTGCGGATCTGAAAATGCAGGGATTTCAGACCCTCCACCCGTGTGTGGCGGTGGCGTTTAGGAGAGCCATTGGCTGGGCCCTGGTCGCCCACTTCTCTTCTCTGCATAATTGTTTACATGTGTGGGGGCCTCCGGCATGCCTTCAGCATTTCCATGCATTTAACCCCTGAGTGGATGTCTGAGACTGGCTGAGCAGAATGTTTGGGTCAAAGCGTGTTTCCAGTTTGGTTTCCAGGTCGTAGTAGCCGGGGGCTTAGCAGTCAAGGTTGTGAATTCCAGACACCTTCCTCTGGGCCTCAGTTTGACTGTGTATAAAACTGAGAGAAAATTGGTTTTCTTCCCCCTGTCTTAGGAAGGTAGCTCTCCCACTAGGAGCTAGACTCAGGAGAGCCCGCTCGCCGACCAGTAGGACGGGCAGCTTCTGTCTACGCTGTACATGCTGGTAATGGGTGGGGAAGGAAACTGAGAGGCAGGTGTTTTGCTGCTGATTCAGACTCGGGTGGGAAAGAAAGCCAGAGCTGGGCTGTCCCCTGCGGTGGCAAGACCTCGGTCAAGTTGGTTCCTCCCGATGTGCAGTGAGCTTTGTGCTGGCTGCATGGACGGACTGCGTCTGCGTCCGGAGTTGGTGGGTGTAACCAGTACCACGCCCTCTCCTTTATGTTTTGGAAATTTTTTTCCCCTGGAGGTGGTGAAGGGGGAGGAGGGCTGAGAGGGGAGAGTCACGCATGGTGGGGTGGGGAGGGAAAAAGGCCGAGCCGATGCTTGCTATCCTCTTCTAGATACATTCCTTTAGGACCCAGGCCTCCAGATGGGGTAAAGCCTGTTACAAGAGCCAAGAATGGGGGACCCAGACATTTCACCAAAATTCAAAGTAAGGCATCATTCATTCTCTGTACCCATTTGTCAGGCTCTTTGCTCTGGCATGTAGCTCGAGGAACTCACACAGCACGGCATTTGGGCTGGGAGCCTAGTCCCATAGTTAAGAACATGAGCTTTGCAGTCATTCAGATTTCCGAGCTGGGATCCAGCTGTGCACCTGAACCAACTCTGTGACCGTGAACAAGCCCGTTCACGTGTCCTGGCCTCTGTCTCTCCCTGTGCAAAATGGGGAGCATGCTAGCACTGCTCCCACAGGCTTGGCAAGAGCATTTGGTGGGCTGAGGGTTAGGGCCAGGCTCATAAGTCAGCACCTGAACGGGAGCTGGAACCCTCAGGCGAAGGAAGGAGACCCAGTGGCTCTGGGGTTGGTGCTCATCGACCCCTCCGCGTGGGATAAAAGGAGAAAGGCTGATTTGGGCAGGAAATGGCCTTGAGGCAGACCTTGAAAATGTGTGCCTTCCAGGGTTCAAGCCAGAGGGCTTGAAGTACCCAAGGGGATAGGTGCTCACCGGTTTTGTGCAGGTGAACTCCCGTACCCAGTCTGCCCGTCCAGTTACTGAAAGAGCTTGGAGTGTCCATCCTATGGCAGATGACCTTTAAGTTTGTGGGGATGCTGGGTGCCCTGAAAACGATCTCTCTCAAAAGCAATTTACTAGAATTCTTTTCCCGTTAGAAGGGATAGAAAACACAACTCAGACTGGTTTAAAAAAGTATTTGCTCCTGTCCAGGAATAGATCCTTGCTTCAGGTGGGGTGTGGTCTAAGACATGTATATTATCTGAATCCGGTCTTTATCTCGTTGGACTCCCCTCTCCCTGCTGAGACAGCTGCCAGCATCCTTGGGCTCCTTCCTCCTGTGCTCATCATTGAGGAGGGATGCATAGGTCAGACACCAACTGTGATTGGACGGCTTAGGTCATGTACCATCCCCTGAGCCAATCACAGTGGCCGGGATGATTCAGGGCTCTCACTGGCCGTACTGGGTCCCATTTTCAGGCCGGAACCACAGACCCTAAGACTGGCTTTCCAAAGGGAAATGGGAATGTTGTGTCAAAAAGATGGGAGCCGGGGCCGGGAGGTGGGGGGGTGGGGGCAGAAGGGGAGCCGGGCTTGGATGTTAGCAGAACGGAAATGTCTGCGGCCCAGTCCAGGAGGGGATCACGAGGAACTTCAAAAACACGGGATGAGCCCGCATTCCAGAGGAAGTGGTGACTTTGTTGCTGAGCTTGACAAGCGTGCTAAGATTCCTTCTTGCACCAGAGGGTATCCCTGGGCAGCTGCGGTCAACCCACCAGAGACAGTGGCCCAGCCCTGGGGCAAGGCCGGTCCTCCTCTCACCCCTCCCGCCCAGCAAGCAGCTAGCAGCAGGCTCCTGGAGGCCACCAAGGAGACCTGGGCACCGGGCTTTGGGACTGAGCAGTCGTTGCTGCCACTGCCCATCAGGGACTTTGGCCACCCAGGTGACAGGAGAATGCCTGCCTCTCCTGCTCCTAGCCAGATGGTGTACTTGGAGGCTCACATCCCTCGAACAACTAGAATCACTTGCTGAATGATTTTTGCGGATCCCGGAGGACCAAGAGGTTCCTGCTGACTGTCAGTGCTCCAACAGCATCAAGCCACAGGCTGAGAAAGGCCTTCTGGACACAGGAGGCAAGGACCGCACATGGCGAATTCTAGGGATCAGGCCAGGCCGTCTTCAAGGAGCATGTTCTGCAGCGCCGGGCTCGTGCCGAGTGCTGCCCGAGAATGAGGCAACTGTGTGTGGGAGGTCTGCGATCCCTGCCCCTCCCTGGGGTGTCCCTGCTTCTGAGCCTGTGACCCGGTCCCCTTCACCGGGGCCTGGCACACAGTCATTGCTGAGTCAGTGCTTAGTGAGAGAGGATGAGAGGCTGCAGACCCCCCCACCCAGTCCCTGGAGAGAATCAGATTTCTGAGATAGCGAGCACTCCCGTGGGAACCGCAGGCCCATGGGCAGCAAGGCCCGGCGGAAGGAGTAGCTTCGCATTCGGGGGTTCCGAGGAGAGTCTGGCTAGAAGGTTGTTTATGGGCCAGCAGCAGCCCTGAACAGGCCCTACGGGTCGGATTAAACAGTACCTAAAGGAAAAAACAATTACTGTGAAATATGAGAGGAAGACAAAAGCTGTGTCACCTGGAAGCCTGCGGTGCCCCCCTCCCCCCACCTGTAGTCGGGACTGCCAGGTGGCTCTCTCAGACCCTGGCGCAGCCTGGGGAGTAATACTGGGGAGAAGCGAGTGGCCGGGTGAGATTTGAGAATCTCATCGTATCTGGCAAGCGCCGTCTTGTGTCCCCAACACCCCCAAGGCTTGACGTATGACAAAGGCCCAGAGAACACGGATGTCTCCGGCAAACCGTAGTCCCGGCTCTTGCCTGCCCACCGCTGGGCCTGTTTCCGGCTCGGCGGGTCTGTCTCCACCAGCGAGGGGGACTGAGGGAGGGACAGGGGAGTCTGCATGGTGAACGGGGACCAGGCAGGGAGGGAGCCTGGGCTGGTGCCTAGGATGATGCCGCCAAGGCTCTCCTCACCAGTCCCAGAGGCCCCGGGGTGGGGGGCACCAGAGGCATGGCCCTGAGGTCGCCCTGCCCAGGCCCTTGCTCTTCCGGGATTTTTCTCTCCAAAGGCAAACCGTAGC
This sequence comes from Mustela lutreola, assembly GCF_030435805.1. Lineage (NCBI taxonomy): Eukaryota > Metazoa > Chordata > Mammalia > Carnivora > Mustelidae > Mustela > Mustela lutreola. The sequence goes on from NC_081299.1 coordinate 10,424,406, forward strand.
GTTCAAGACCAACAGGCCAGGTTTCCCTGTGGTATTCTGGTCGTTTACAGAGCTTTAAGGACCCTTTGGGGTTGGGTCTGGAATCGAGGGTCACATTGCTGTTTCCACCGCTGTCGCCTGCTGCCCTGGGCTATCTGAATCCGGGGCTTCTGGCCCCACTCGGAAGTTGAGTCAGCTTCACCAAGAGGCTGGGGCTCTGCAATCTTGGGCCTTTCAGGGTGGGGACAGGATGCAGACAGTGGTCACTACCCAGGAGGACTAGAGGGTCAGGACAACTAGAAAACATCAAGCTTGTGCCTTCCGGGTCAGGGGGGGGAAGGGGGTTGGTTTGTAGCCTGAGCCCGCAGGAGAACAGGTGTTATAGAACTCAGTGGCCAGAAGCGAAGGCTCTGCGGCCAGACCACCTGGGTTCAACTACACGTTCTCTCTTCTCTCTGGGCCTCAGTTTCTGTGAAATGGGTACACCCCCCAGGGTTGTTGTGAGGATTGAAAATTAGTGTGTATGAAGACTTGGAACCTTCCTGGCATGTATGAGCAGCTCAAAAAGGCATCTGTTCTCACCACGATGATGCTGGTGAGGGAATTCCAGAAGGGAGGGAAGATAGCCCTGCAGCTGGACACACTGGAACCTTCCTTGCCATCCGCTTCCCCCAGCAGAAAGGCAGGAACACAGAGGAGGTGCGCTTAGACTGTTGGTGAAGACCCCTGTCCCTGCCGTCCTGGGTGGTGGGCTTTGCTTTTCCAGGATTCCCCTCTCTCACTGGCTCCCGGCTTCTTCGGACGCATTTGTGCATTTGGTCCTATTACTTTTCAGCCTTAGGTCTGAGAGTGATCGGCCCATAGGAATCATGATAGCTGTCTTGTTTTACTCCTCTAGGGGCAGTCCTATTGCTCGTTTTTAGAATAAGCCCCACCCTAACAAAACAAGTGGCAGCCCTAGGCCCAGGAAGGACTAAGCATTCACAGCCTGATGGGCGCTGCTGGGCAGTCCCAGGGCACATTGCTTCAGAGCCCACCGACCTGGGCCTGACCCCATGCCCCCCGAGAGTGTCCAATCCTAAGTGGGGTGCTGCGAGCAGCCAGGGAGATGCAACCTGTAATCTAGCGTGTGGCGCCCAGCACAGAGCCGGTGCTCAGAAGACGGCACCGCCGTCAGCCATTGTCTCTGTGAGCAAGGAAGGGTGTTTGGACCAGAAGGGAATTGTGGGGTGCTCAGCATCTGTCATCCGGAAGGGACCTCTGCTTGGCCAGAGGCAGTGTGGGGGAGTTCTCCTGGTATTTGACTTCTACCACAGGGTGTGTGTAGCTTGAGGCAGCACTCTGGCATTTCCTGGGACACAGGCCTCATGGTAGGGGAGAGAGGTCAGCCACAGAGCTTTCCAGATCCGCAGGGTTTGGACCCCTGCTCCCCTTTGCTGAGGCCAGGGGACTGGGGTGGGGGCGTCTCTATCTGGGCGTGGGGGCGGGGACTATAAAAATGAATTTTTAGTGGAAAATCCAAACTATGTTACTGCTGTATTTGGATTTTTTTTTCCCTTGAGGTATAATTTACATACAGTGAAACACACAGGTGTTACGTGTACAGTTTGAGTTTGGCGAGTTTTGACAGGCACGGGCTTGGCTGCTTAGCAAGGTGTCCCCCTGGGGGCCACCAGGGACAGCCCCTTCCAGGCCGGACTCCCTTCACGCAGCCCGGCCTCCACCCAGAGCCCCTGCCCTCGTCCAGCCTTCCCTCACGCCCCGGCCTGGGACTCGGCCTTCTCTGTCATCTAATCTGCCGTCCTAGGATGAGGGGCCCTTGGGCCAGGCCTCAGCAGTTACCCAGGCCAAGGCCTTCCTTCGGGACATCAGAAAAGTTTGCCCTCTTCTGTAAGAATGATCGTGACAAGCTACATATGACCCCCATTTAGAACCTTCCGGAATGTTTCCACTTAGATGATTGCTTTGTTTAATGTTTACCACAGGCCCCGGAGCCTGGTCTTGGCTCCATTTTACAGATAAGCTCAGAAGTCACTTATTCATAGGTCAAAAAAGCTGGGAAGTGGAGGAGCCAGGACTAAAGCCCAGGCCGGGTGACAGACCTGCCCATCCTACCTCTGCCTCGGCCCTGTGCTCAGCACCTTTATTCCGAGAGTCCAGCACCGGGCTAGGTGCTGGATGCCGGGTGTGAGCAGAACAGAGTCCCTGCTCTTGTGGAAACGAACAGGCCAGTTCCGCGTCCACGTCCTTCTCCGGGGGCTGCATGGGGACCGGTCCCCTGGTGTAGGGCAGGAGCACTGTGCACAGAATGGCTGGGTCACTGTCACCCAACTCCACCACGGGAAGTAAGAGCAAGCTTCTACCCAGCTGGAGGGCACACCTGTCTCCGCTGTCATCCGCCGAGGCGAGTCAGCGTGGGCCCTGGGCTTGCGCTCGATCACCCACGGACTTTGCTGCCCTGCCCTGCAAGGTAGGACAGTGTAGGAGTTCCACAGTGTGGGGGCTGGAGCTGGACCACCCAGACCAAACCCTGGCTCTGCTCTTGACTCTGCGTGACCCTAGCCAGATCACCGAACTCCTGGGCCTCCGCTTCCCCATCTGTCAAATGGGACAATGCTAACAGGACCTACTTCATCAGGTACGGTGAAGAGTAAACTAGTTAAGCCGTGTTAGATACAACAGAGCCTGAAACAAGGAGCGTTAGGAAAGGAGTAGTGGCCACCGTGATACACAGTAACTATCGTGCTATTTTTACTTAGACTTTTGACTCCGACTCCGGAAGGCTCAGCAACCTGTAGCTCACCGGGAGTCCTTGCTGGTGCTTGCTCCCGAGTAGCCGTGTTCAGGCCGTTCTGGGGTATGCCCTCCAGTCACAGAAAATAACTTCCTTTTCTCCTTCTTCTCCTGCCCCTTGCCCTTGTGAGCTCACAAAAATTAAGCCTGGAAGAGGCTTGTCACACCTGAGGGCCCTTCTCCAGGGCCAGGAGCTGCCACCTCCTTTCTGCGCTGTGTGGATTCCTCCACTTCCCTCCTGGCTTCCCGGATGCCACAGCTGAGGGGCCCTTAGCAGCTGCCTGAGCTCAGACTCAGCCTGTCCTATGGGCTACATTGGTTTGGTTCTGGTGATGTGGGAAATCAGAGGTTCTCCTACCCCAGGCAGCCCTGCCCAGCTGGTGCTGCTCTAGGTCTCTATGCAGGGACAGGGCTGGGCTATGCTATCCAGGCTCCTTGATCCGTTCTCCCCTCTTGGATTGGTTTGGCTCCGTGTACATCGCCCCCTTGTTACAAAGTAGCTGCTGCAGCTCCAGCCATAAGTCCACTTTCCAGGCAAGAAGGCAGAGAAGGGGCAAAGCCCTTTTTTCTTAATGGACAGTCCACCTGAGGGGCTTTCTCCTACATCTTGTCCACCAGAATCGGGTCGCCTGGACAGTCCTAGCTGCAAGGGAGGCTGAGACATGTTTGCTGTTTTAAACAAAAGGAAATGTGCTAGACAGAGAAGAGCAGAGTCTGGCTCCCTTTGCCACCTTTGAGTGGGTATGCCCCCTCCAGAGCAGCACCCTGGTAACGGTGGCTTCCCCTGGGGCAGGAGAGCCGCTGTCTCCCAGGCAACGTTTTACTTCCGGCTTCCTTGGCCCCGAGAGCTCTGTCAAGTCTGTGGCATTTCTAGTACCAGCCCCTTTTATTACTGACCCGCCTCCCTGCCCCAAGGTCCGAGGGCACTGGGGTTGCCCAGCATCGGCAGGCGGGTACACAGTTATCTTCCCTTTATCTCCTCTGTGCGCAAGGGCCAGGGTGGTTTCTCCAGAAACGGTGGCTCCTTCCTAGCCACTCTCTGGCCATGGGCAAAAGGCTCCTTATGTCGGGGTGTCTGTGGGCCTGTGCTCTACCGGGTGCTTAGTAAATACCACTTCTCTGCTTTTCTTTCTGTGTCCTGTGCCCTGCAGACCAGCACTGAGCAGAACTCCGTGCAGTGCGGGGGAGTGGTCTCTGTGTGCAGTGTCCAACACTGGCCACTGGCTATCCACAGGCATTTGAGACATGGCCAGTATAACTGAGGAACTCAGTTGTTCATTTTAATTAATTTACACTTACATAGCCACCGGTGACCAGCCGCTGCCTTCCTGAGCAGCGCAGCAGGTGTAGGCTAGAGTAGAGACCCCCTGCTCCCACCCATGGAGGAAATGGACAATCAGTACCAATTGTCCAGATTCGTGAAGCGTAGAAAGACCCAGAGAGGAACACCGACTTGCCTAAGGTCACACAGCACTGTAGCAGTTCCCCTGAGGCACAAGCCCAGATCTTCCAACTCCAGCTTCCTTGCTGTTTCTGAGCAACGTGGCCAGTCCCCTCTGCGCAGAGGGCAAGGGGAGTTGTGGCTCCGGTGGCCCACACACACGATGCTCACTGCCAAGCCTGTCTTTACATTACACATCTGTCTCCTTTATTCCGTTCACCCCCATTTTGAGGTCAGGCCTCTGAGGCCCAGAGAGGGGACGTGCCCGCCCACGGTCCCAGAGCCCATAAACGGGCTGCAGTCTTGTGAGTCTTTCTGTGATTGCCGTCCCAGGGTTGTCCCCCGTCTCTGCCTCTGGAAGGATCCACGGTGTGCAAGATCTGGGACTGCACCCCCAGCCAGGGCAGGTGCGGTTAGTAAGCTCCAACAAGCCTCTCTCTCCATGAAGTTGTTTTTCCAGCCCGGTCTCCTAAGACTTGGCTCCTGCAGGTGCTGCACCTCCGGTCCCGCCCTCCTGCTGCTTCAGGGCCCGACTCCAGGGGCGGGGCCCAGGTGTCAGGTGCACCTGTTAGAAAGGGGAGCCCAGGGAAAATCCACCTTGGCCACTGTTGGCCAAGGACAGGGGCACCCGGCCCCCTCTTGCATTCTGCTCTCATCTCAGGGTAGGGGTCCAGGGGAGGCTGAGCCAGACCGGTCTTTCCCTTGACCACCTTCCTCCCCTGAGGTGCTCTGGCAAAGAAAGCCCTGGCTCGTGACTGTCCCGTGTCATGGTGCCAGAATTCCCCGTGGGGTGGGAGTAGTGTTGCTAGGTGAAACACAGCACGCCCAGCTGCATTTGAATTTCAGATAAGCACCGAATACATTTTTCGTTTATGTCCCATGTCATATCTAGGCCATGCTTATCCTAAAGAGTGTTCGTTTATCTGAAATTCAGATTTAGCTGTGCATGGCGCGGGGAGGGGGGGGCTTTGCTATTTGCTGCCCCCACCCCAAGTCCAGTAACCCCCAGCAGGCGGCATTATCCCCATGTAGCATGTTTGATACTGGAGACCCAGAGGGACGACGGGGCTCCCTCACCGTCAGAGTCGGTCCCTGGCCGAGACTGCATTCAAAGCCGACAACTTGAAATTCTCTGCCACCTGCCATAGACATAGTAGTCAACCTTAACTGGCGCCTTCGGGGTGGTGTAAGGAAGCCCAGAAGTCACATCCCTAAATAAACCAACAAACAAATACAAACAGACTGGTCTCCTGCTGTACCATAAGGTAAATGTAAGTGAGGCGTGTGAGCAGTTACTCATACCTTCTTGTGAGCTAGACTTTTGGTGACAGTTGAGTGGGGACAGACCCGAGGGAGAATTGATGGAAGAGAGCAGATCCGTCCATTCTGGCTCGTAACAAAAACGGGACGGACTGAGTGGCTTATAAACAACAGACACGTGTTCCTCAAAGTTCTGGAGGCTGAAAGTCTGAGATCTGGACTGGCTGATTTCGTGTCTGGTGAGGACCCTCTTCCTGGTTTCTAGACAGCTATCTTTTTGCTGTGTCTTCAAGTGCTCGAAGGGACGAGGAAGCTCTCTGGGGTCTCTTTTATCAGGACGCTAATCCCACTTGTGAAGGTGCCACCCTCATGACCTCATCACCTCCCACAGGCTGCACCTGCCAATACCATCCCACATTAGGGCTCCCCATGAATTCTGAGGGGACACAACATCCAGTCTGTGGCAGGGAGCAAGGATGACAACTGCAGAGTCTTCAGTACCGCTGAAGAAGCTGTGCAGAGCTGGGGTCATAGAGAGGTGGTCAGGGTTAAGACCTTTTATAATCTGACCCTGGCCTATCTCTCCAGGTTTCCTTATCTCATACCCATTCCCTCCCTCCATCCGTTCATCTGGCTTTCTAGCCTCCTCGTCATGGCCGCTGCTTTTGTCTGCTTACCACCCCATGCGTCTTCCAAGGCCCATTTCAAATGTCCTTGTGCCCCCAAGCCCAATGCAGTGCTATCTGGGTTATGCTTACTTGTATGTTCTGCTTCTACTCCCTGGAGACTTCTTGAGGCCAAGGGTGCTCCTTTCTCCCTTCTGGACACCGTACACAGGGCCTGCAGTGTAGGCAGCCTGGAATGAGGGGGGCGAGCGCCCACAGTCGACCTCCCGCGCTCCAGTTTTGCTGAGAGACTGGGGGAGTTCGCAGCCCGTTCCTGAGCCCCTCGATGTCTGAGCAGCCGGGCACTCCCTTGCAGATGGCCCGCCTTCCCAGGGTGTGGCTTTGCGGTCCTTAGGCCTGCTTTCACGGTGGGGTCTGGGAGTGTGCCATCCTGAGGACAGGACCCGTCTATGACATTCACCCAAGGGTCCCCAGTGCCTGGACTGCTGTCTGTCATAGGGTAGATGCCCATGAACTCTTATTGGCTGGAGAGATGGCTTGTGGGGGTCCATATGTCGTCACAGCCTGTTCAGGGCACCTCGGACCCCGCAGCAAGCGGGACAGGACGGTGTAACGAGGCCTGCTTGCAGGAAGGTGGCGCCCACTGGGCCCAGGGACAGGATAAACCAGTGGGCCTCCCACAGTGATCAGGATTTTGCTCAGGTTGTCGGGTGGGAACGGATTTAGGTCTCTGGAGGGGGTGGTAGCGGGGCTGGGACAAACCTGCAGGAAGGGACCTGGGAGGAGGGGAGGAAGCTCTCCTGGTGGCCCAGAGCCAGGCAGCGTCTACACCTTCGGGGCTGAGGGGTGGCCTGCGGGAGGGAGGTCGGAGGGGGCGGGCGGGGCTACTGGTGGCGGCTCTGGGCTGCGGTCCGGGAGGGTGCTGGGTTCCTCAAGGCTCTGCATTCTGTGACATGTGTCAGGTGTGCCTTTTGGGGACTGTTTCCTGAGTGTCAGACTGGGAGCTCAGGCTCTGGAGTTGGCCAAGTCTAGGTTCAGATCCCAGCTCTGCTGCCCTCTAACTCTGTGATTCAATCTCTCTGAGCCTCAGCTCCCTCATCTGGGAAATGGAGCTGATGGTGGGAGCCGCCCTAGGTGGTTTTCGCAGGATTCAATGAGATAGTGCGTGTAAAGCCCAACTCGGCACTCCAGGCTCCTAGCAGAACGCCACCTCCTGTCACCTTTTCGTTCTCACACTAGTTCCTGCCCATTAGAGGGATATGATGTTGGCCGTTGGAATGGCCCCTCTTGGTGCAGTGACAGCAGCACCAGAGCCCTGGAGAATGGGGTGGGGTCGGGGGGGGTGATGCTGGGCGGTCCCACCAGCCAGGCTCTGCAGACTGGAGGTGGGGCGCAGGACTGGGGCTGGGGCTCTTGGAATAAGGTTAACAGCTTTGGTAGTTTTCTCCCCAGTGCACACGAGGAAAGCTCTCAAATGCAGAGCACACGGGAAAAGCCAAAGCACCTTGGAATGGTCCCCAGAAAAAGCAAGTCAGCAGGAGCCCGCGTTCCCTTCCTCTAACCGTGTGCCCTTCTCCCCTAGTGCTCCTGCGGGAAGAAGTGGCTCGGCTCCAGGAGGAGGTCCACCTTCTCCGCCAGATGAAGGAGATGTTGACGAAGGACCTGGAGGAGTCCCAGGGCGGCAAGTCCTCCGAGGTCCTCTCGGCCACCGAGCTCCGGGTCCAGCTGGCCCAGAAGGAGCAGGAGCTAGCCAGAGCCAAAGAAGCCTTGCAGGGTGAGTGACTAAGTGACGATTGGTGGCACTTTCCTTCCTTCCCTTGCCTGGGGCTCAGGCTTGGACCACAGGGGCGCCGAGGAACCAAGGTCCTTCCTCTCCAGGGGGAGCGGCACGGACATGGGGGTCTCCCGGTGCTTAGACCCCCAGCTGAAGCTGCCCTGTCCCTTTTCTGATAGAATTCTGCCTCGCGTGTTAGAAGCTTCTGTCATTCCCATGTCCCTGTGACCAGCACAGACTTTCCAGCGCCGTCACTCAGGGTCGCCGCCCTCCGGGGCATGAATGGCAGGCGGCATCTCTGCTAGACCAGGCTGCTGACCCAGCCGCTGGGCTCCACTTCCCTGGCACTGTCGAGGTCCTTGAGCACCTCTGGTTATGGGACCGTGCGGAGGCGCTGAATTCTCTGCGGGAGGACACATCCGTCCGCCACGTGCCACTCTCATTCACTGTGGTGGCCTCTCGGGGAGGGGCTGCGGCCCCTGTTCCGTGGCTGGCCTGGAGGAGCTCCTCTCAGTGCAGTGTCCGGGATCCCCTCCGGGAAGACGGGGGAGGACGCAGGATGGGCGGCCAGGTGCTTTCTTGCAGAAGCTGGCCCACAGCAACCTCCACGTGGCTGTCACAGGCTGCTGTAGGAAACGTGGCCGGTGGGCCCTCGTGTGCAGCCGGCCTTCCTCGGAGCTGGCCTGGGGCTCAGCGGCAGCTGACACCCATCTCTCCTGGAAGCCACCTTCCCATATGCCGCGGGCTTTGGGAAGGGTCTTAGATGACTCGAGAAAAGTTGGGGGAGTCCCCTCTCACAGTGCTCAGAGAACTCTGACACGAAGCATTCTCTTGAGGCCCCGTTACTGCCTTTGATACTCCTGGGGAAAAGAAAAAGGCAATCCAGCTTGGCAACCTGCTTTCCACTTAGGTTTCCTAGAACGATACATACTCTGGAAACTTCATTTCAGAAGCCAGAGCAGCTTTCTTGCTTAGGTTGATTTCAGGCTGCTCTCGGAAAGAGACTTCGGGACAGAGCGGCCGCTTGAAGAAGTCGTCTCTGTCTCCTGTCACCATCAGAAGGAGCGTTTCGGGCTGGTGGGCATCTCTGCTCCCCTCGGCCTCAGGGTCCCAGGGAAAGAGCCAGAATCAGAGCCAGGGATTCCCTTTGGCAAGAGTGTGGTGCTCAGGCCTGGCCAGCCTGCGGGGAGAGCTAGGACGTGGAGTTCCTCGCAGGGTGTCCCGGGCTAGCTACCAGGCACCCTTTCGTGTTGGGGTTTTGTTTCCAGTGGGATTGCCCAGCAGTGTCTTGAGGCCCAAGCACGTGGGTTGTACGTGCCATGGTCCAGCTGATGCTTCATAATTGGGAAGTCACCGTGCCCAGCACACGCACATTCCTCTTCGTGCGGCCATCCAGGAGTCCAGGCAGATCTGTGCAAGCTTCCCAGCTTGCGGGGGCCTCCTGACACCCCCTCCTCCCTCAGGATAGAGAGAGACTCAGGTGGCGGGAATCTCCCCGAGGAAGTGTCGCTGGGCCCGGGGCTGTGTGAGCTGATGTTGTCTGGTCTCCGTTAGCTTTGTAACCCTGTGGAGAGTTGGCACTGCCTCTGAAGCTGTCTCAGCCACCTTTGCCAGTGTATTTTCCAAGGTCAGGGGAACCTGCCTTGTATGATCCCATTTGCTCTTCTGGACCTAGAAGGGGAACAGAACCTCTTATCTAAGCTGTTTCTGGTCGCAAAGGAATAGGGAGGGGGCTTAGCAGACGCTCACTGACTCCACCACTCCCCGGCTCCTGGGACTGGCTGCCTACGGTCTCCAGACCTCAGTTTCCTGGCCTGAGTGATGGGACAGTAGTGGTGAATTAAATGAGGCAATGTCCACGAGGGCAGAGAGCTGGTTACCATGTGCACCCTTCTCCTTTCGGCCCACAGGTCACAGCTGCACAGGCATATTTTCCTTGCTCTGGGCTGTAAGGTGTCTTATCTGTCACCAAAGGTCACCCAGGGACACAGGTATCTGCCAGATGTGGGGGCTCCTCTGTAAACAACAACCTCAACAATAAGGACCTATCAGTATTCATGATAGGAAGCTTTACTGAGTACGTGCTGTGTGCTAGCCCGTATCTATCATTCACCCCAGTCCTACCAGGATTAACCCCCTTTCACAGATGGAGTCACCTGAATGAGCTTCAGGGTGGTGAAATAACTTGGTCAAGGTTACAGAACTAATGACCAGCAGAGTCAGAAACTTTCTCCACTACACGAACACACCTCTCCTTCCCGCTGGGGATTCAGCTGGGTGGGACAGGAGAGACGGGAGGACATCCTAGCTCAGATACGGGGACGGCAGACTCTGGAGCCAGATCTGGGTTTGCGTTCAGGCTCCCCCACTTACTAGCTGTGTGACCTCGGGCACATTCCTTACCCTCTCTGAACTACGTAGTCCTCTGGCTGAGGGTAACAATAACAAAGCTGTTTCTCTTATCACTGAGGCTAGTAACAGTAGCTGTTGCCGAGGGTTGTCATGGGGGGTTAAATGAGATATAAAGTGCTTGGCCCAGTGCCTAGTGCTGTTAGTGCATATACTTAGTGATTGCCAGATGAGAGGGGGCTTGGCACACCTCCTCAGACCTGCCTGGAGCTGTTGGTCTCCTGATTCCTGTTAGGGTGGCCCAGACCTTCGAGCCCCTGAGCCCATCCAAGCTCAAGGCAGCAATGCTCCCGAAAAGCAGTGGGCACCTTCAGCCGGCCCGAGCATCCTGCCTGGCATCCTACAAAGTCATAAATAAGATACTTCCTCCTAGCCACGGCACGTGGTGAGTAAATTGCCGACAGATGTGGGCAGAAGGAGGCTGGGGCATGAAAAGGGATTTATATGCCCATAATGAGGAGAATGAGAATAAATGTGCAAACCAAGTAAGCAGCAGATGTTGGGTGACACTTGTTAACAGCCGGCATCCCTGCGGTATTTGCAGGAGAATGCCAAGCCCCCAGGACTTCCTCCCTGGTGGTACCCTACCTACCTGCACCTGTCTTTGGTTTGAGTTTGGATGAGACCAGAATTTTCCAGAATGGGAGAGGTCTAGGAACTCAAGCCGACATGAGGAACATCAGACCCGGGTTACGACATCAAAGCAAAGACAAGAACTGGGTTTGGGGAGGACAAGGTGTGGAAGATTCCTCGGTTTCTTTGGGGATGAGTCGGAATGCCAGGTTTAGGAGTTTGGTCTTACTTACATAGTGAGTGTAAAGGCAGAAGTTTGGAAGGATTGTTCAAGAAAGAGTCGTGTCGTGTGTGTTTAAACGTAACGGAGCTGCCCTCTAGCCCTAAAATATGCTGGGGAGCATGTAACCCATGGGAGCCCTTCAGGGAGTCTCTCGATTTCCTCAGCCCCCGCTCAGTTCCCCTGATTTCCCCCGAGAATCAAGGCATTACCGAAACGTGATTGTGAACATTTGCTTCTGCCCCATTTTTAACAGCGTGACGAGTGTGTCGAGCATTTTCTCATGATAAATGCTCTCCGAAAACATAATTTTTAATGACTACATAATGTTCTAGCAAATGGAGGCACTGTAGTTTATTTAGCCACTTTCTGATTATTGGACACTTGAGTTGTTTCTACTTTTTTTCTTTTCAGTTTTGCCGTTATATACCATTCCGTTAAAGATCTGTGTTCGTAAATCTGTTTATTTTTTTTATGACAGGATTTCTCCATCTTTCTGGTCTCCGGACCACCTTTCACTCTTACAAAATTGAGGACCCAAAGAGTTCTTGTTTATGTGGGTTAGTTCTGTAGGTATTTACTGTTCCAGAAATTAAAGCCAAAAACTCATTTAAATCCTCAATAATTTATTTTAAAACAACAGCAATAAACCCATTGCACATTAACATTAAAAAAAAACTTTAATGAAAAATAGGTGCATTTTCCCAAACAAAAAGATTTGAGTGAGGAGTGCATTGTTTTACATTTTTGTGAAAACTTTTCCATATGTCAAAAACAAACAAAAAACTTTTTGATGTCTGACTTTACAGAAAACCGCTAAATTCTCATCTCTGCTCCTTCAGTCAGGCTATTGTGATTTGTTGTTTGGGTTGAAAATCTGGCATCACTCAGATAAGTATGAGGAAAAGGGAGGAGTGTATCGATTGCCTTGTATTAGATGAGTGTAGGTATTTTTCTTGGGTGGCATCCTCAAACCCACCGAACGGTAGTTTCGTAGAGATCTGCTGCAGCGTGGTGTCTCAGAGTTCATCCAATGAGGGTTTTGTGCTCTGTTAACAGTGGACAAAGCCATTGGTCTCATTGGCACTTCAAATGGGTACCGTACCACACACAAGATATAAGCATCTATCAATGAGTGATCACTTGAGTGAGGGGGTGATGCTGAGCTTTCCAATGATGACATACTTCCTGATCCATGATCAAAAAGTCACATGTGTTCATATCACCACACGTCATCAGAAAAGCCTTTGAGTCTTGAGAAGCTGTTGAGGCCACGGTGGCGAATCAAGCCTGCGGAAATTCTCACGTTTGTTCAAAAACTCAGATTTTAATCTTTGACAACAAGTATGGTCAGTTGTTTTCTTTCTTTCTTTCTTTCTTTCTTTCTTTCTTTCTTTCTTTCTTTCTTTTTAAGATTTTCTTTATTTATTTGAGAGAGAGACCATTAGAGGGGAGAGATCAGAGGGAGAAGCAGACCCCCCAGCCCAGCAGGGAGCCTGATGTGGGACTCGATCCTGGGACTCAGGATCATGACCTGAGCCGAAGGCAGTTGCTTAACCAACTGAGCCACCCAAGTGCCCAGTCAGTTGTTTTCTAAGAAATAACAGGCCAGCTCACGTAGTTCATGTGTGGACTTAGTCATTTGCCAGATCTCTTAGTTAACAGGATTGGGCATTTGTTCCTTCAAGTGCACGTGGTATTCTGTGGGAAAAGTGGCTAGTTTAGCTTGCAACTCAAACAGTCATGCAAATGATTGTCCTCAAGACAGCCTTTGTTCTTTGGTTTGCAGCAAAGGAACTTTCAGTGTTCTTCCATTTTTCTTAAAAAGACATGTACTTGGGGATCAAGCTTTAATAAAATTAATAATTTTTACTGCTTCACCAAAGACATTCATTAGTCAAATAGTGCCCCCCCATTTTTTTTTAGAACAAATGTATGATGTTAAGACTGTAATGACTATTAATATCTACTCGTACAGTTTGATGCCTCTGCTGTGATGTTTGCCAAGATGTCAACATCTTCCCCAGCATTGCTTTTGTACCCACAATACAAATCACACAGTAAAAAAGGCAAATAACGTCATAGTATCATTATGAAAATAGCTTTCCTCATGGATCCCCTGAAATGATATTTCTGGTGGTAGTGGTGACAGCTAGCATTTCTGAGCATCGTTTCTGTGCCATTTGCTGCAGACCTTCAGCTCACTTAATCCTCTCAGTAAGCCTGGGAGATGGGCTGCGAGTGTGGCAGGAGTATGCACGGTACCTGGTTAGAACTGGGTTTGGACATCATGCGGGTGGACTCCAGCCCTTAGGGGATGCTGGCACAGGGAGGCTACTGCTGCAGGGGAAGCAGAATGAGCAGAGGCAAGAACACCAGTCTGTGCATGGGGGGCAGAGGGAGGGGAAGCCCCGGGCCAAGGCTTTGTAACAGGGAGGTGGTGAGAGATGATCGTGGAGAACCTCAGGACCATGCTCAGAAGTTCCAGGCCTGGGGAGACTTGGGGCAGGAAACCATATCAGAAGTGGGGTGTTGTAGCACGTACCCATGTCCCTCTCCCAACCTTTGCGATCTCTTCTGTCTCCCTTGAGCATGAGGACATCTATGTGATTACATACAGATGGTTCCTGGATCACCTCCCTTCTCTTCTCCAAGCCCTGATTCAGGCTCTACTTCCTCCACAAACCTTCCTGGACGTTTCTCTATCTGGTAGCTCAGGGCCTGTGCTTGTCATTATCGTGCCCCCAACCCCCATCCCCAAAATGCCTGCATCCTAATTCCTAGAACCTGTGAATATGTTAGGTTACAGGGGCAGAGGGGAATCAAGGGGAATCAGATGTCCTTGCGATGGGGGGTTATTCAGGGTTATCCAGTAAGTCCAGTGTAATCACGAGAGTCCTTCAAAGTGGAAGAGAAGGCAGAAAGAAGGTCAGAGTTGGAAGGAAGTGTGATAACAGAACAGAAACTCAGTGTGAGGGCTCAACCCCCATTATGCTGGCTTGGCAGAAGTGGAGGGAGGGGCCATGAGCCAAGGAACGTGGGTGCCTCTAGAGGCTGGGAAAGGCCAGGAAACAGACTCCCTGAGAGCTTCCAGAAGGAATGCATCCTTAATTTTTACCTCCCAAGACCCATTTCAGACTCCTACCTCTAGAACTGAAGACAAGAAACTTACATGGCTTTAAGCTACTAAATTCGTAGTAGTTTGTTAGAGCAGGGGGTAAAGCTGGTAAGGTCTCTCCTTGTACTTCACAGCCCCAGATGCTGACCTCTCTTCGCGTGCAGTGAGGAACGTTGCTTTCCTATACGGCTTGCCACTCACCAGGCTCCCACAGGACACAGCCCCCAGCACAGAGCTGGCCTCATTAGCTCAACAAAGCAGGTGATCGTTGAGTGAGGAGAAGACATGATGCTTGAGTTTCTTTAGCAGAAGGAATAACGACTGTTGGGGTCTTTTCCCTGCCTCAGAATGAGTCTCCTGCCCTAGACCAAGCTCTTAGAAGGAACTGAGCCTTCAGTCTTTTGCTCATTCAACAAAGTGAAACTTGCCCATACTAGGACCTGGGTCTGTGGCTCAGAGAAATCAGGGGCAGATCAGACCCAGGCCCTGCCCAGAAGCTGTGACATGCCTAGAACCCACAAAACACTCAGTGCAAGTTAGGTGAGTTATACATTTTTTTAAATGGCCAACCAGACCTGTAGGTAAGCATCTGTGCCACAGATTTTCCTGCTTCAGCAAGTTCTAGGGCACAGAGAATGTCTTTGGCCTTGGGCAGGTGAGGACACCAGTGCCCTTTACATTCCCAGAAGGTGTGGCCATGCCCTGGCTGCCTTTGCAGATGAAACAGGACCTGCAGACAGTGGGGCGGCAGGCGGCCCGAGTGGCTGACAGAATGATGTGTTCTTGGTGCTGGGATGGCTCTGCCCACCTGCTTCCACACACATAAAACACATGCGCGTGCACACATGTCCTTGTCCTGCCGGTGCTGTGGGGGCTGGGAAAGCAGCTTAATGTTTCCTGCTCCCCTTCCCACATCCACACTCCATTCTCGAGTTCGTTCTCCCCATCAAAGACTTGCTCATCTCCTGGGCAGCTTATCACGCTGGACTGAGTGTGTGTGTTCCTCTTCCAGAAGTCATGAGCATGAAGCTATAAGGTTTAGGCCCCAGCTGCAACCTGGTGGCCCCTGGGGCTCGTGCAGGGGTCGCACCCAAAGCCTGCCCCTCTGATCTGCAGCCCTGATGTGGAGACTTTTAGCTGCTATGACTTAGAATTTAGTGGAAGTTTCCAGAGAGTTCTAACTCTGCAGATAGAACATCTTCCTAATACATACAAGCCACTTTTAAATATGGTTAAAAGATCCCCCCCTTGAAGGCATCTGAGACTGCACGTTTGATCCGGTTGAAAATAATTTATAGGCAGGTGGAAGAAGTCCCCAGAGTCTTGGCTACTTTGTTGTAGATGCTGGCCGGGCCAGTTGTCTCCGGCAGGTTAGCAGCTTTGCGTGGTAGCTGGGCTCCTGGAAAGGGCACAAACCCTAAGGTACAAGTACTTGTTTAAAAAAATAAAATAAATACTCTCTTGTTTGAGATATACAGAAAGGTTTCAGAGTCCCTGGACACCCACCTTCCTTCACCGTCAATGTCTTCACTTACCTGGTACAGGGCACAGGTGCTTTTCAAGCCACGCCTTGCATCCTGTCCGCTGTTGTCTCACTGGCCAGAGCGAGACAAATGACCGAGCCCATGTCATGTGGGTGGGGACTCCGCCTGGGAGGCAGGTTCACGGGCAGCTATTTCTGTGGCTGCACCAAGCATTTTATTTATTTATTTATTTTTAAAGATTTTATTTATTTGACAGAGAGAGAGACCACAAGTAGGCAGAGAGGCAGGCAGAGAGAGAGGGGAAAGCAGGCTCCCCGCTGAGCAGAGAGCCTGATACGGGGCTCGATCCCAGGACCCTGAGACCATGACCTGAGTGGAAGGCAGAGGATTAACCCACTGAGCCACCCAGGTGGCCCCCAAGCAATTTAAAGAGACTCATTTCCAGAATCTGCCCAGGGTCTGGGGTTGTGGTGACTGACAACAATAATATAGCAACTCGGTCCGTTTTGGCTACTTGGCTTTTGATCAGTCTCTGTATCCAAGTAACGCATGTCCCTGTCCGGGGGTTTCCACACTGAGTCGCCCGTCTGTGGGTTGGAAGGCGAGCCTGTCCAGAATCTCCCCAGTGCTTTCCAAACAGTGGCCCTTCCTGACTGTCCTTCAGTACTTCGGGTCTGATTCTCGGTAGAGTTTACTATGTATTAATGTTCTAATTATGGAAATTCTTCATTTATTCTGAGAAAAACTAGAAGAGTCATGTTTTTGGAAATACACAGACACCCTCTTGGGCTCACCCTCCCAGATCTGGTACTTGTTCTGGAAGCATGTACAAGAGCCCAACCTCTCTTCCCTATTTAGGAGGGGGGGGGGGGAGATACGCACCCATTTTGCAGGTGGTATGATTGAGGTATGACTGAGGCGCATCTCTGCTGAGCTGTAATCATCACAGCTGTTACTTATTTAGCCCTTGGAATGCACAGGCTCCCTCCTGATCGCCTTGCTTGCAGGAGCTCACGGATCTCCCCACAGCCCTGCTAGGTGGGTAGTGTTTATTAGCCTCAGTTTCCCCATCGCTGGCATGGGAGCGAGAGAGGTTTAGGAATTTTTCTGAGGTCTCCAGGATAGTAGGTTTTGGAGCCAAGACTTACTTGATCTCCACAGAGTCTAGTTTCCAAACCTCTGTTTTTCGCAGACACTTACCAGATGCTTCTTTGATTCTTAAGGCCTTGGGGGCAGAGGGAGGGAGTGGAATGGGGAAGAGAGGAAGGGTGAGCAGGTCTGGACATGGAAGCACACACTCAGAGGCCCCTTGAGATACAGGCGTCCCCCACTCGGCCCCGAGAAAGTTCACATGTTGACGCTCCGCTTTTACGAAAGACCGACTTTAGTACCTGAAAGAATCTGAGACAAAAGACAAAAAGCAAACACAGCATCCAGCATTAGTTCTGCAGCGAGCCGTAGTGGGGGCCCTGCCAGGCTTCTCCCCCAGGAACAACACATCCAGCTGCCAGAGCTTTGAACCACTTCTGGGAGCATCTGTCCTCTGTCTGTGTTTCTCTGGTGGATCTGTTAGCAAAGTGTGTCCTCAGGCATCAGGGGAGCCTGAGAGAGGTGATTTTCTAGATCTGGGAATGCTGGCAAATTTTTCCACGTAAATGAATCACAGTTGCTTCTTTTGGCTTATGGAAGGTTTCACAGGGACACTCTGCTTTCGGACAGCGGGGCAGACCTGTACCAGGGTTTGTGGATTCATTCCCAGTCTTTGCCCTGGAAGGTGTCCCAGGAAGTAAAGGTTGGTCTCAGTCACATAAGCCCAGAGCTTCTCTTCCTGCCCCTCCTCTTTCCCTCCACGGTTCAGTGAACACACGGCAGCCTTGAGAATTGCCAGTGGTCTCAGGGGCCATGTTTCAGGTGTGAGCAAGGGCTGCAGACCTTGAACCTCTGCCTTAGGTGAACCCCGACTTCCTTCCCAGGAAGGGCTGCGGATTGATGGGCTGGAAGGAGAAGAACAAACCTGTGAGGAGAGCCACATTCTAGAACTGCCTTTCAAAAGGCATTGCCCCACAACCTCATTAAATCCTGGTTGGAGGGGTGGTGTCTGTCACCGTGTAGGCGTTGTGCCCGCCTCACCCTGGCAAGGTCAGGACATGGCGCTGAGGCCGTAGCAGGAAAATGAAAGGCCCGCCGGCCTCTGTCCTGGGGAAATAGCTTTGGTGTGAGCCAGGGAGGGTCCTTTTCAGAGTCGCAGGCACCCTTGCTCGGCTAGGGTGAGCACCGGCCCAAGATGGCCAGGGACACAGGGTCACATTGCCAGTGACCTCAACCATGATTCTCTTCAGCCCTGGTGGGCTCCTCAGGGGACACTGTCTTCTTGGTCTCAGAGACCAGGGGGGCGAGCCTTCCTGAAAGAGCTGCCCCTGCTGCCCCATGAAGTAGGTAGAGTTAGGTGGACGACAGCTGGGGAAACTGAGGCTGCAGGAGGCTCCAGGAAGCTCATGTGGCTCTCAGGTCTCAGTGTTCAGACTTGAAGTCCCATGCCTGACACAGATCCGTGACTGCCACCCCATCCCAGTGTTTGTTTTCCATTAGTGGATATTTTCAGTGTTCCTAAAACCTGACCTAGTAGCCCACTCACGTATTCACTTAAACACTTGCTGGGGTCCATTTATCAGGCGCTGTACTAGGCCCTTAGGGTGGGTCTGTGAGCACGAAAGACAAAAGATCCATTTCTCGTGGAGCTTCCATTCTAGAAGCATGTGCCAGTTGGTACTGCCGCGGAACACACTAGCCCCAAATCTTAGTGACCTAAACAACCACCATCTTTCTTATAGGTCGTGGCGTTGTGTCAGGCCCTTGGCAGGGCTCAGTGGGACAGTTCTTCAGTTCCGCGCGGTGTCATTGGTCCCACAGCCGTAGTCCACCAGAGTCCAGGACAGCTGCCCTCCCATGTCTGGTGCCTGGTGGGGGAGGGGTGCCAGCATTCATCTTGGAGTGACCCGAACTCCCTCGTGGTGGTCCAGCCTTGCACATGGAGAGACTCAGGGATCCCCCAGAGAAGGTTCCAAGAAACCAAGTGCAAGCTGCGAGGTTTCTTATGGCCTGGCCTCAGACGTCACTGAGCGTCACTTCTACCACATTCTGTTGGTGACAGGCCAGCCACGGGGCCAGCCAGACTCCACGCTGTACAAAGCATGTGGTAGGAGATACGATTATGTCCATCTTTGCGAAAATACCATCTGCCACAGAGGAGAGGGAGAAGGCCAACAATAAATAATGAACAGAGTAAAAACTAAATCGCATGTGTTCAAAGATTTTAAGTACCATGGGAACGTGGAAATTTTACAATCGGGTGAAATACGACCCAGCCATTCCTTTCTAGGCGTTTACTTACCTAGGAAATAAATGCCCATACCAAGACGTGGCACGCAAATGGGGGGGGGGTAGAGATGTCATCTGTGATGGCTTCAAGCTAGAAACAGTCCACCTGTCTGTCCGCAGGTATATGGGGAAACCGACTGCTACAGTCTGCAGGGGAAACCCAGCAGTCACGCTGCAAACTATGATACATGTAGCAGCGTGGTAGGTCTCAAAATAATTACCCCGAGTGACAAGAGCCCAGGGAGAGAAAAAGGAAAAATCGCGCATCCTGTATGATTCCGCTTCCATGAGACTCTAGCAGAGGAAAACGAATCTGTTAGGTGGGGGTCTGTAAGGAGGAGGGGTCTCCTGGCGGTGGGAGGAGGGCCAGGAGCTCGGCTCACAAAGGAGAGCCAGGGACTCGGAGGTGACGGGCGTGCTCGCTGTCTTGAGGGTGCTGATGGCTTTTCAGGGGGTCGCACGAGGCAGATGGTCTCAGACGGTCCCTGTTAAACTTGTGTAGTTGGTTGTATGTCATTTATAATCGATAAAACCGTGTTTAAAGGAGTGCAAGGTGAATTAGGATTCTTTGGGGTGGGGTGCCTTGCAGGCCCCCGGAGGCCCCCTGGCTCGGGCAGCCTCCAGCTTTGCCTTCTTGTCCTGCATGCTGGCATCAGCAGGCCATGGGGGGGCGGGGGGTGGAGGGGGGACGCAGCCCCAGGTGGCAGCATCCGGCCAGTCCGGGCAGAGCCCTGTGCTGTCAAGGCCCCAGCACGCTGGGCTTCTGGGCTCATATTCCAGGAAGAGGCAGAGACCAGAGAGGACGGAGGCTGCATGTCTGTGGCCCGGGCTTCCGGCCCAGCTCTTCAAATAGCTCCAACCGCGCAGACGGGGCCAGCGCTGGGGACGCGAGCTGCGGCTACCAACCAGGCAAGCTTTTGTGCCCGAGCCTGGCGTGTGGGCACAAAAAGAGGAGAGGCATTTTTTGGCACCGAGCAAAAAGCTCAGAACAATGTAGAAACTTAGGAAGGAGAATTCCGAATCTGCTCAGGGCCAGGTACTGTTGTAGAGAAAAGACGGAGGTTACAATCCAGTGGCTCACCAGCGTGTATAATGAAGACAACCTATACGTATTTACCCGACCTTTCTGTGGGCCGGGAGCAATGCGTGGGCTGCAGGTCCCGTGAGTTATCTCGGATAATCCTTCCCATTTTTCAGACAAGAAGATTGAAGGAGCAGTCGCCTGCTGAAAGGTGGAATTTAAACCCAGGAAGGTGTGCCTGGCTCCAGGACCTGCCTGATTTCTCTGGCACAGCCCCATGGGGGGCCCCCGCTGTTGTTTGTTTAAGCGGCTAACAGTTGGTTGTTGTGATAAATCATTTGTGATGTGGATCCTGGGAACAGGCTGGGCCTGCCAGAGCAGGGGGGAGGCCTCGGCTCTCCATCCGTGTTGCCCTTGATCTTCGCAGGCCTCTTCTGGAAAATGGGAGGGTGGGGCGGAGTGCTCTTAGGAGCCCCATTGTCCTGTCCTGCGAGCAGCATACTCGGAATGAGGGGGGAAATACCTCTGAGAAAGCCAGGCAGGAGCCCCATGCTACCAATCGGTATGTCGCTGGTCACACCGGCCGGGCCGCTGGGTACCACGGGGCCTGCCACTCACTCTCACCCCAGCCCAGACAGAAACCTCAGGGGCCTACACTCAACAGCCCTGGCTGGCAGCCCTTAGCCCTTAGCAACGTCTCTGGAGTTGCTCACCCACGAGCTTTGGATCATGACTTTCTAGAAGAATCATTCTGACTCGCGCCTTGCCTGCAGAGCACGGTGCCCAAGGAAAGAAAGAAGGCTAGCAGGAGCCATGGGCTCAGGCAGAAGGAGGAAATGTGTTAGGACTGGTGGGTCAGTATCCCCAAGCCGTGCCAAGCCTCAGGAAGAGGCTTCTCTCGGTCAGTTTTGCTTTTTAGCTGCCCTGGAGACAGGGCCCAGCTGGATGCAGCTAGAGTTGGCCTTCCTGGTGCTGTGAACCCTTCTGACTCCTGGCTGGTGTGTAGCAGGGAGCTCAGCACATGGCCGAGGGCTCCACAAACGGGTCCTGGGGTGAAGGCAGAAGATTAAAAACTTAGAGGCTTTGAAACTATCTCTTTCTTGGGGAGGGGGCTGTTGACGCCCGCAGTCTGTCGCAAATTCCAGAAGGTCCTCCGATTTGGGCAGCATCCCCAGGGCTCACTTTGCTGGCGATGTGGCCCTGTCATTGCCATCCTGAGCGCTGACCTCTGTCTCCCTCCACAAAGACCAGCAGAACACATCATGCTCCCCTGCTTCCGAGTCATTTAAGGAATCTGTGCGCCGGGCACTGGTGTCCATGGAGGAAAAGGGCACACCCCTTTCTTTCTTCCTTATAGTTCAGGTGACTGCAGATTGGGGAGACTCACTTCCTCCAGGGCATTCTGGGGTGGCACTGGGTGACCCCCAGGGGGGAGCTGGACTGGGGGTTTCTGGCCAGTCCCACAAGGGAGGGTTGTTTCTGGGTGGAGCTTTCAGAGGAACATGGCTTCAGAGAAGGCCTCAGAGGCAAACAGCTCACCAATTGACCAAGACTATCGAGGGTCCGACCCTGCCCTCCCCTGCCAGTGCTAAACCTCTCCCCTGCTCACCTGGGCGGGGCTGAGTGTTCACCAGTGGCAGGTAAGCCTTGAAGTGCATATTGGCCAGGAGGTGCGTGTTGGCGTCTCGAGGACAGAGTTTCTGTTCCAGGCAAAGTGTGTCTCCCAGTGGGCTCCTGGCTTTGTCCCGTTCCCAGCTGTGTGTCTTTTCATTCCCTGGGCACTGCACATTGAATCAGAACCTAGATCTTCCTAGCCCACGGCTCGTGGGTGAATGACTTCTCCGGAGTTTGGGACCTGCCAAGGTCAATGGCTGTCGTTTGGGAACGGGACTCCCTAGAGCCCTGGCAGGGCCCCTGGGTCCAAGGGAAGAGCAGAGGAAGGAGCCGGTTGGGGATGTTTTGCTGGATGTTGGGATTATCGAAGGCGCCTGACTACTCGATTGATGGTGGGTGTGGGCAGTCGGTGAGAGGGTGTGTGACCACACCGCCGGGAGTGTGGTGTCCCTTGCTCAGATGAGAAGTTGGTACAAACCCCCCTTTTGGGGATCCTCTACCCACCAGTGAAGCCCCTGGAGATAGTGTCTTCTCTTGTAGGATTTCTTTTCATCTGCGAGGGCTTCTTCCCATATTCTGGAAGCTCGGACCCCCACAAGCTGCCCGCAGGTTTGAGACTGTTTCACGCTGGTGATGGATGAATGACCACGGGGCACACTGGAGTGGTGCAGGCTGGGGCTCTGCTTACCCCCGGGGGTGGGTGTGTGGACATGGCTTTGTTCCTGGCAGGTGGGAGGGCTTTCCCCAGGCAGAGCCGGGCTTTCCAAGCGGCTCCTAGCAGGACATGATGCCAAGATGCTGTGGTCTCTGTTACTGTTCAGAGTTTGTTAGCAGTAAGTGGGAAAGGTGGTGAGATTCTAGGGAGAGGACAGTGGCCGGCAATAAGGGGGATTCCTCCCTGCCGTGTTACACTCTACGTGGGTGCCAGGAGATGGGCCCAAGGAGATGTCCCCGTTCATACCAAACAGTTAGGAGATACTCAACCAGGGAAGGGAAGGTGCTCCTCTGAGTTTCCGGGTTCAGCCCAGGTTCTCAGGAAAGCAGTGAAAAAGCAGACAAAAGTGTTGTTTACTGAACACCTGCAGAGTGCCATCCACCCTGGGAAAGCAAACAGTCGCTCACAGAGTCCTCCTTACCGTCCTACAGGACGCTTCCTGGGCTCCCTTTTTTTTTTTTTTTTTTTTTAAGATTTTATTTATTTATTTGACAGACAAGGATCACAAGTAGTCAGAGAGACAGGTGGCAGGGGCTGGGGAGAGCCCGATTTGGGGCTCGATCCCAGGACCCTGAGACCATGACTTGAGCCGAAGGCAGAGGCTTTAACCCACTGAGCCACTCCTGGGCTTCCTTTTATGGGCAAAGAACAGAAGCTCCTGAAGTCTGGTGGGTGGTCAAGACAGGACCAGGGCAAGTCTGTTGACCCTTGGGCAGGTCACTCAACCTCACTGTCTCCGTGGGTGGCGCAGGGGTTCCAACCACCTCTGCCCTGGGGTCCTGCGGATTCACTGAGAAAACTCGCAGGACGGGGTTAAAAGAGGAAGTGTCCGTTTATTAAATACCTGCTGCTCTTACGTTATCACTGTTGATTATTTATCTTACTTTATCATCATTTGTTGTCAGACTGGGAGAGCTCCATGGGAGAGAGAGAGAGAGAGCTCCACGGGAGAGAGAGAGAGCCTAGTAAACAAAGTTGTGCTGGGACGGTAGGCATCCACTGGGACCGTCCCAGACAGACAGGGCCCGTAGCCCTTGACCGATGGACAGGATCTGAGCAGGTCAGGGGATGACGTAAGCAAAGGTTTGGAGGTTGGACAATCACGGTTTGTGCAGGTGACCTTGCACAGTGTGTGCAGGGTGATGAGGCAGACCTGGTCATGGGTCCCACCTGCCCCGCTGGACAGGAAGAGGCACATCTCCCCCATCCCTGACTCCAATGCCCAGAGCACATCCTTCCCTCCACTCCAAGTTCGTCTCCCACCCATTCGGCATCGTGGTTCAGGGGCACACCAGTCCATTCTTCATGGACCTGAAAAGACGTGATCTTTGCCGCGACAGAGAGGATTGAAACCCACCGCGGTGGCACGGTAGACGGGCAGGAGCAGAAGGGGAGAAGTTAGCTACTAAGGCATGGAGTGCGTCCTCAGTCCACACAGAAGGAACAAAGCGTTTGGGTGGTAGCTGCAGGAGGAAGCATGCTGGAGGCAGGAGAAGGCAGACGCTGGTGTCCCTAGTCCCTAGCCTGCGAGGCTTCTGTGTGAAAACCTCAGCAGGAGCCCGTGATGTCTTGATAAGGACTCGTCTCCAGGCAACTGCTGTTCCACACCCACAGGGCCCCTGTGCCTCCCAGCCTGGGAGTCTGGTTCCCAGAAGGGTCAGAGCAGCCTTCCCTTTGGAAGCGTGGGGTCTGAGAGATGCTACGGAGAACTTCTTTCCCAAAGAGAGAAGGGAAGGCAGCTGGGACCTGGAGACCAGGCTCGGGGGGGCGGGGGTGGAGTGACAGGTCCCAGCAAGCTGGAAGCTGGGCCTAGACCCGTGTCCTGACTCCCTGCCCTGAACGCTTAGTGGGGTCCTTGCTTTTTCCTGTCTCTATTCCTAAAATAGTTTTCTAAGTTTAATGGGATCTTGACCAGTCGAGTAGGATCTTAGCTCAAGAAGGCTAGGCCGATCACCCATCTATAAATATGTATTTGGGGCATTAATGGGGCTCCCATGACCCTCTGTGGAATCTTGGTGCAAATTAGAAGCAGCCATATAGACAGATTCAGAAAACACACCCCTTCCCATTGAACACAGTCCTGCTGTTCTACTCAGGCCTCAAGTTTCCCAGAGCTCTTAAAACGCAGCCCTGGGTGGAGGTGAGCAGGCTTGGGTCTAGGAGAGTAGGACGAGGGCTCCCCGCCCATCCCCTCTGAGCCAAGGCTCCTCTTCTCAGTATCCTGAGACCTCGCAGGTGCCCAGTGTGGGGGCCAGCAGAAACTGGTGACTCTGCGATGCCAAGGAAGACTGGAGGCACGATGCTGGATCTTTCCACCACCTGAATTCTTTTTTTTTTTTTTTTTTTTAAGATTTTATCTCTTTATTTGACAGAGATCACAAGCAGGCAGAGAAGCAAGGAGAGAGCCTGATGCGGGACTCGATCCCAGGACCCTGAGATCATGACCTGAGCCGAAGGCAGAGGCTTTAACCCACTGAGCCACCCAGGCGTCCCTGAATTCTTTTTTTTTTAAAGATTGATGGATGATTGGTTGATTGCTTGATTGATTTTAAATTTTATTTATTTATTTGAGAGAGAGCACAAGCAGGGGGAATAGCAGGCAGAGGGAGAAGCAGGCTCCCTACTGAGCAAGAAGCCTGACATGGGACTCAATCCCAGGACCCTGGGCTCATGACCTAAGCCGAAGGCAGGTGCTTAACCAACTGAGCCACCCAGGTGCCCCTCACCACCCGAATTTCTAAAGACATCTTCCTGTGGCCCAAGAGTCTGGTTTGGGAAGTGCAGGTGCTGACTCAGGGAAAAAGAAGTTCCAGTTAATAGAGACAGCCCACCCAGGCACCCTCCAGCCAGCACCCTTGGCCACTGGCTCGGAGCACTGTTGAGGGAGCTTCAGGCCCCCTGGCAGGTGCCTGGCAGCTTGTCTGTGATCGTCAGAGCAAAACTCCCAACCATTGCTTTTGCCTGTTGAAGACAGCGGGGAGCCTTTCTACTCCAGAAATGAGAAGGGCACCCTCCTGCGGTTTCTCCAGATGCCCAGAGCTCTCCTTCCCCTTAACGGGTGTGGGCATTTCATTTTGAGCGTCGTGTGTCCGTGTTGTTCATTCCCCGGGTGGGAGGGCACGGTGAGGCTGTGTACCGCCCTCCTGCCCCTGCTGGGATGCCCAGCCTAGCTCATTCGGGATGCGCCCTGGGCTTGGTCCCAGGGCCAGAGCCTTCATCCCAGGGCTGAAAGTGTAAGTAGTAGATTAAGAAGATGCAAGTTAAATTCACCCGGAGCTCACCTCTCAGATTGGCAAAAATCCAAACGCTCTCACACGTGATTCTCAGAAAGGCAGAATGGTGGGACCCCGGTGGGGGGGAACATTGAGGAACCAGCGAGCAAAATCACATATGCATTCGCCCACTGACCCAGCCGTCCCACGGCAGAGGGTTTACCCTGAGGGTGAAACATCACGAACATGAAACAAGTTACTTTATCCTTCTCCTAGAATACATCTGAAGGTTTACAAGAGCAGAAGAATGGGAAGCAAATCTTGAAGGGTTTCCAGATTGTCTGGAGTTACTTTGTTACTGTGGAATAAAGCAAATAAGTAAACATCTCTTGTTAAGGGTAAGGATTGTCTCTGTGGAAAACAGGAGTCTGGAAGGGGGGAAGGTGTTGGATGGGAGTTGGTGACATCAGTATGCTCTTGACTTTATTTATGTAATTTTATGTAGAGGTACATACATAGAGGATTTACAAATTGTAACCACAGAAGGGGCAAAGAAGCAGTGCCCCCTAGCAGCGGGGCCCACGCCTGGTGCCCACAGCTGTTTCTCAGCGCTGCTCCCTGTGAGAAGGGCGCCTTAGACCTGAGCGGAGGATCCCAGGTGTCGGGCAGTGCAGAGTCACAAGGTGTGCCTCGAACATCTTGTCATTCTGGAAGGCAAGAGACAGATGGGTCAGAAAGCAGGCACTGGTTGGAAGAGGGGGCTGCTGACAAGGGGGCGACAGTTGAATGTCCAAAACAATGAGAAAATTAGATTCTTCACGAGGGAATGGAGGAGAAAGATGAAAGCTAGTTAGTCAATGTGTAATTAACTAGAAAATCACCGAAGTGGGCACGCTGCCATATGGGCCTCCTGGTAGGACGCAGCGAGAGGACACAGCGTCACCTGTGGGGTGGTTGGATTGGAAGCAGGGCAGCTTTGACGTCACCGAAGACCCACGGAAGGCAAAGGGAACCTCCTGGATTTAGGGAGAATCAGGAGCCACGAAGTTCAGTGTCATGTGTGACCTTGTTTGGGATCTTGGGCTGGGGGGGTGGGAAAGCCGCAGAAGCAGTTACTGGGGGGACTGTCGGGGCTCGGTGTTAGGGGGTGTGGTTGCATCCGCGGTGATGCAGAATGAGACTGGTCAGGATGGGCCGACACCGGAACTCTGGGTGGTGGGGCCCCGGCGATCTGGCAGCCCTACCTGAGTGCAGGGCCACTTCCCCGGTACATGCCCTGTGCTGGCCACGTGCCGGAACAGATGTTAATCCTCGTTTGCAGATAGGAAACATGTATACAGTGATATTACTTCTCTTTATGAATATTTTAATATTAAAGCAGCAAATCCCAGAAAATGCTGACCTGCCGCTTTTCTGGGTTGGCGCATTCCAGGCAGTTCCACTGGCCTGCTTGGTGCCCGCCCAAACGCGTTCACAGAAGGAGCGTGTGGGTCTCTTCGTGTGGCCAGGCGGGGCTCTAGGACACCCATCCGTCCTTGAATGGGATTTGCGGGACCCCAAGGGGACACTGTTGTCGTCTTATTTTGAGGTCACTTGAGGAAAGTGAATCGACTCCAAATCTCCAGATCTGAGCTGTGTGCTGGGGGTGTGGGACTCTGCTGGAGCCCTAGCTGGCCGCCTTCCTGGGGACCGACTGAGGGGACATCGGGCCCCCGAGGGCCTTGCCTGCACATACCAGCTAGGTAATCAGTAGATCCTCCATCCGCTGGAGCTGCTACCGCTTTTCTCTGTTCACTTTAATCAAAGGCACCACAGCAGGTACTCTGCCAAGTATTGGAAACACAGAGTCATTCATTCCAGAAATATTGATTGACCCTGGCCCCATGCCAGGCCCAGGGCTAGGTGCTGAGTATATCGTGGAGAGCAGAACAGCTCAGCAGTTTCGAGGGGAGTCAAGTGATGAATTAGTGAACAGACAAGGAAAAGGTAAGATAGAAGCACATGCCCAAAGGATTGAGACGGGGAGGCATGGAAGATGGGGGGGGGGGGTGGCTCCTTGGCCTGTGGTGGCCAGAGAAGGCCTCTCCGAAGCAGAGGTCTCTAACTCGAGACTGATGGGGAAGAGTCAGGGGGCAGCTCTCGGGGCAGGGGGACAGAGGAGGCGCGTGTGGCTGGAGGGTAAAGGACAGGGAGGAGTGGGAGGTGACGACAGGCAGGTCCAGGAGGGACTTTGCCGTCCAAATGACGACTTGGACCATTACACCCGCGGTTTTAAGCCGGGAAGCCGCTCCACCGGACTTGCCTTTGAAGCAGCCCCGGCTCTGGCGGTCCTCTTGAGAGTAGACGGAATCAGGGGTGGTCGTGAGAGGCTGTTTCGGTCCTCCCACAGGACGGGTCTGGAGAATCGCCAGACTTGCCGGCAGATCAGATCCTGCGGAGGGTAGAGGACGACCCACGAGGATGGGGCTTGGGCCCCTGGGGCCGGGCGCGTCCTCCTCCGGCCCGAGACACTAGGGAGCCCTGGCAAGCTTTTAGGCAGAGAGGGATGGGCTCTGAATGGGGTTTAGGAAGCCAGCCTGGGGGTTAGGCCCAGGTGCCAGGGCCAGGGTGGAGGAGGGGGGCGAGGGCAGGTAGTTCTCCCTGCCTGCAGAGGAAGCCGGGGTGTAGGCAGAGCCTGTTTCCTCCTCACATTTGGCCTCAGGCTCCTTGGCTGGGTGGGGGTGGGGGGTTGTCCTGCACCGACCCCTCCTCCTGCCTTCCATGTCCTCCATGAGGGCCGGGAGAATGGGGCCCTCCCCTGCGTTCCCAGGCAAAGGCAGAGTTCCCACGGAGGCCTGGCATCTGGGTTCCCGTCCACACCCGGCCCGCCCTCCCCTCTCAGCCTGTCGGAGCAGAGCCGGAGCCTGGATGCTGCAAAGGAAGGAGGGCCGCCCTGCCGGGCCCTGCTGGAGGGGATTGTAATTAAAAGCAGGGCAGCTGCACTTAGACTAATGACATCCCACACTCGGAAATGCTGTCCTAGGCTCTGGTTTTCCTGATGCCAGAAAATCCAATAACCCCAGGTTACATCCAGTCTGGATGTCGTGCTGATGGGATTTGTGAAATCCACCCCGTGTGTTGTATTCTGGTCATCACCTGGGGTGGGGAGCGGCTCTCACTCTGCCCCGGGACAGGCAGCTGGTTCACAAGGGCCACCCTTAACCCAGGTGGGCTCAGGTGTGCAGCTCAGCCCCGGAGGCTGGGGAATTGAGGGAAGACTGGCTGCTGGCTCCCGCCCTCAGGGCCTCCAGCCACTCCCCCCCATCCCCAGCTCCAGGCACACTGGGGCTGCGCGCAAGACGGCCTCCCCTCGCCTGGACTCTTGGGGTCCCCACATGTGACTGTCTTCTGGGACAGCAAGCTTTCCTAGAGCCTCCTGCACTCCCCTGTCCCAGCCAGACTCAAAGGAGCCCAGGTCAGCCTTTCTTAATGACTCAAGGTCACACAGGAATATTCAGTTTTGTACTTGGGAAAATGTTGCCCCGGCCCTTTGCACTGGATTCTCTTCCCCTTTCGCTCAACTTGTCTGTTGTCATCGGGCTGCCTCTGGGAACCCTGCACCCACCCCTCAGCCCTTCGGAGGACCAGTTTGTTCATCTGCAAAGTGGGGATGATACCAGGACTGGCCTGGAAGAGGGACGGAAGGATGGATTGTCACCGCAGCAGCTGCCCTGGGCACAGGTGGCCCCCAGGACTGGAGAGGGGCCCTAACTCTGGG
The DNA here is from genome assembly GCF_030435805.1 of Mustela lutreola. Taxonomy (NCBI): domain Eukaryota; kingdom Metazoa; phylum Chordata; class Mammalia; order Carnivora; family Mustelidae; genus Mustela; species Mustela lutreola. The sequence continues at coordinate 10,453,780 of NC_081299.1, forward strand.
TACCTTGTTGCTGCCCCTGCTGTGCTTAGACCCAGCATGGAGCAGACCGAGAGCCCTCCAAGGCCACTGCTGCTGACGTAGGAGGAGGGTGACCATGACCTTGTGCATGGGTCATAGAATGTGGCTGGTGGGTCCCGGGGGGAAAAAGGGAGTGTCTCAGCTCCACGGAGCACCCTGCCATGCATTTCTGCGGTGCTGAGCTGTGACCTGCCCCACCCCCTCCAGGATTCCCGAAGGTGCCAGCCCTGGGCGGGCCCCCGCTGGCCTGTTGGACAGCAAGGAAACCTCCACCCTGGGAGCTCATGTGACTTTTCCACAGAGTTCCCTGCAGAGCCTGGTTGCATTCCCTGTGCCCCATTCCAGCTCCGTGACACCAGGAGCCCAGGGGACCCCCTCCCTGAGCAGAGCCTCTGTTCTCATACCTTTGCGGTTGGAGAGAAGCCAGAAGGAGCCCACGAGCTCCCACCAGCTGCCTGGGGAATCAAGCGGGCACCCGACGGAAGGGGCCTCCCACGGCTCTTCTCTTCCCCAGTTCTGCAACCGAACTTGATTTTCTCCTTTCCTGCCTTTCGCGTCTTGTGCAAAACGCCCCTCTTGCCAGAAGCCCTCTCCTGGCCGGCCCAGGCACCATCAAGCAGCTCCTTATTTTTATTTACCTTCTGTGATTTGAGGCTGGAAAGCTGCTAACCCACAGATACGCTCTCCTGAGGCTGCTTATTGAATGTTTAAACGTGTTACCACTGTTTAAAAGTCGGAAACTATTCATGGTATGGATTTCTGCCTTCTTTTGGAAAACCAAACAGGTCTGGCCACCTGGGGCCCTGCGGCCCGCGGTCAGCAGTCCGCTGAGGCTGTCCTCTGGGATGTCTCACGCCATCTGCGGCCCTCCACACCCCACCCAGCCCCTTCTGCCTGCCTCTGCCCCCCCGCTTTGTGCCTCATGCACCCATTCTGAGAAAGCATGCCGGTTTCCATCTCAGCAGCGGAGCCAGCCCAGCCTTCTGTGTCTTCGGTCCTCAGTTCCCCGCACCCAAGGGGACCAGAGCCTTTGACATGCTCTTTTCTCCCCTTCCCTTTGCAGCCGTGTCCTTCTCCCCTTCCTGACCGCCGTCCCTCCCTCTTACTCCTCTGCCGGCAAGCACAGTGATTCACACTTTCCCCTTTGCTCCGTGGATCCCTTCGCTGGTGGCTGGGTTTTAGCACACTGGGTGTGTGGCTGAGTCATCCCTGGCTCCGGGCCTGGCTTCAGTGGGTGCTCCAGGAATGCGGAGTACAAAAACGAGGTGATAAGGGAGCTAGCTACCGGGGCCCCACCCACCCTGCCCGCTGAGGTTCTGGCAGAGATGAGATGCCCAGCCTTGCCAGGATGGGCTGGAGAAGTCCTGCAGCGACACGCCTCGCAGCGGGACAGGCCTGTCGGCCAGGGAGGTGCTGCCTTTGGGACACCAGCTGCGTCCGAGTGCTTCCTCCAAGTCAGACTTCCCTCCCGCCAGCCTCTCCCAGTCCCTACAGGGAGGGCCGAGCTTCCCAGAGTCATGCCCCTTGCGGGAAGAAGACCTCTTGGGAAGCTGTAGACCTCGGGCACCTTGCACCTCCCAGTGCCCATCTTGGCGTGGGGGGCTCGGGAAGGGACATGCATTTGCCCTGTGCGACAGGGTGCCCACCTCCCTGACCTCATGTCCCCGAGGGAGCTCAGTCGCACTCTCCTCTGTTCCTCACATGCCTAGGGGGCCTTGTTGCTTGGCTGATCCCTCAGCCTGGAAAGTTCTTTCCCAGCATTCCCTGCCTCTGGCATCCGAAAGCATTGGGCTGCTCATCCTTCGTGGCTCTAGGTTTAAATGTCACCTGCACAGAGAGGTCCTTGGAGCTTCGTCTCCCCAGGAGGCCTGCCCTGTGCCCCCACCCCCATCCCTCCAGGTACTCTCCGTCAGGCTCAGATGCTTCCCTTCACAGAACATTTCAGTTTCCGACTGTTTTCTGCATCTGGGCTCTTAGTTATTTGCTTTAAGCTGTAGGAGGGCGGAGGGGTCGCGTCTGATTGATTTCTGCTCTATCCCCAGCAGCCGGCCCAAAGTCAGAATGGTGTGGGTTCTCAGTAACTGGGTGAACAGACCAGTGCTACCAGGAGTGGGCTGACTTGCCTGGCTAGCCACGTGGAGTAGCCCCCGAGGATGTAGGATCAGGGCTGGGCTAGGAGCTGGCAGCGGGGCCCAAAGCCTCAGGGGCTGACTAGGACCCTGGGCACCTGGGACCCCGTGGGGCCTCACTGAGCGAAGATGTCCGATAGGCCTGATCAAATCCCAGCTCAGCTACTTTGTTACTGTGTGGCTCTGGGCTAGAGCTTTCCGACTCACAGCAGTTTAAGGCATTTGGGAATGGTACCTGGAAGCTCAGCACAGGGTAAATGATGATCCAGGAGTGAGCCTGGCTTGAAGTGTGTGTGGTTTGGAATGAGGCAGACAGGAAGTGGAGATGCGGGTCTGTGTTGTAGAGATGGGCTGGGGCTTGGATACTGTCCTGGAGCCTCTCTTGCCCGTTCCTCCTCGCTCCCACTCTGCAGATGGGAACTGCCTCGGAGGCTCCCCAGCCAGCCCGGGGCAGAGCGGGAGGCGGACAGGCTCCCACTGCTCATGGACTGATTTCTTGGTTCTGTAGCAAAAAGATGCCCCAGACATTGGCCAGTGTGGGTTTGGGGATCATCTGCCTTGTGGGGGGGCCTGGGCCCTCTGCTCCTTCTCTGTGTTCTCAGCCCAAAGAGAAATAAGGACATTGCTAACTTCTGGGAAGATATCCAGTGCGGGCCTGCCCAGGGGATGGGGCTGCGGGCGGAGCGGAGACTTCAGGGATCAAAGCGGGCAGGGGACACGGCCTCTGGGCAGTTTGGCGCCATCCCAGACCCAAGACTCTACCTGAAGTAATGCGTGAGATACTCTCAGCACCCTGCGAGGCAGCTGCTTTCATCGGCTTCACTTTACAGATGAGGAAACTGAGGCACAAAGGCATATAGGTCCCTACTTGGTAGAGCGTGGGTTTGGACCCAGGCTGTTGGGCTTGAGGACTTAACTGTCAACCACTTACTCGGCCAGGGAGCTACAGTCTACAAGTATATGTCAAGTTCACGGGTAACCCAGTGGTAGTTAGATGGTGCTAGTCTTAGAGTCAGATGAACCTGATTAGAATCCCTGCTGTGTGACTTTAGGCAAGTCACTTCACCTCTCTGAGCCTTCATTTTGCCGTTTGGACAGTAGACATAAAAACATCTCCTGTGGGTGCCTGGAGGCTCAGTCGGTTAAAAGCCTCTGCCTTCGGCTCAGGTCATGATCCCAGAGCCCTGGGATCGAGTCCCACAGCCCTGGGATCGAGTCCCACATCGGGCTCTCGGCTCCTCGGAAAACCTGCTTCCTCCTTACCCTCTCTGCCTGCCTCTCTGTCTACTTGTGATCTCTGTGTGTCAAATAAATGAATAAAATCTTTAAAAAAAAAAAAATACTTCCTGTGCAGGGCTGTTGGAGGGACGGGAGGGGGTTGCAAGCGCAGCCCTCCCAGCGGCACCCCAGGGGTGTTTGTTTCCTCCCGCCCCGTGCCTTCAGCCTCAGGCACTGGCTCCTATCCAGAGCCTGACCTTGGCCTTGAGTTCTGCGAGGACTTCGGAAATGGCTTTGGCTGCCGCAGTGGAGAGAGCTGCCCCGATCTGCTGGCTGATCAGAATCTCGGGGCACCCCTTGCCAGGCCTTTCATGTTGTTGCTTTATTTCACAAGAGCCCCGGTGTTTGTTTAGCGATGGACGGTATTTTTAGAACTTAAAAGTAATTCTGCTCTTCGAGGAACAAGCCTATGGACGGGGCCCCATCTGGAGCCGGGCCGGGACTGCAGGCGTGTGGGCGCCGTGCCCTGGCTCTCCCAGCCTCCGTGCCCTGCTCCTCTGGGGCCTTGCCCCTGGATGTGGGATAACGTAGCCTGCTCTGCCCAGCTTGACCCCTTCCTTCCCACTGGTCCGGCCCTGGGAGTGCTGGTTGGGGGGCGGGGGGTGCCCCGCACTTGCAGCCTATGGGAGCTCGGGTAACACCCACCCCCACAAAGACATCCACATTCCTGTCCGTGGAACTGGAGGAGATGTTGCCTTGCATGGCAAAAAGGACTTCACAGCTGTGATTAAGGATCTCAAGGTGGGAGCTTATCCCGCATTATCAGATGGGCCTGGTGCAGCCCCAAGGGCCCTTGTCCCAGGGAGGAGGGAGCATCAGAGAGAGAGGGGAGGGAGTGTGAGGTCGGAAGTGGAAGTTCAGCGTCAGAGGTAGCCTGTGGGTGCTGCAGTGCTCCTCTGGGGATGGAGGAAGGGGCCACGAGCCCAGGAACGTGGTTGCCTCTAGAAGAGGAAGAAAGCAGGAGAAGAGATTCTGCCCGAGAGCCTGCAGAAGGCATCCAGCCCCGCTAGCATCTTGACTTTGGCCTAGGAAACCTGCTTTGGACCTCTGACCTCCGTGTGGCTTGTTTTAAGCCTCCAAGTTCGTGGTAATTTGTTAGCACAGCAGCGGGAACCCAATCCCTTCTCTCCTTGGAGCACCCCACTTCAGGCCCGGGCTGCAGGGGCGCTGAGCCCCCAGGAGTACCTCTGTGAGAGCTCACTCTTGGGGAATTCTTGAGAACGTAAGGACCCAAGCAAGCCCCCGGTGTGTAGTAAGCCCAAAAATACGATGTGGTTGCAGCTGTCGTCCGCTCTGCAGAGACGCGGGGTGGGGGTGGGGAGGTAGCACCGCAGTTGTGGTTTTGGATCGATGTCACAGAAATCTGGATTTGAATTCAAGCCTCAGCACACCCAGTAAAGTTCGGCAGAGTTGCTGAGGCCTCTGGGCCTCAGTTTCCCCATCTATAGGAGGGGAGACCGTGGCTGCAGGCCCATGAGCAGGTGCACAGAGCACAGAGCCTGGCCAGAGCACTACTAGAGGAGCGGGACCCCTCCTCTAGTTCATTCGGGGGGCCCCGCTTCCTCTCTGCCCCGGCTCGGCCACACGCCTCCTTCCACAGCTGGAGGGCTCTCGGTCTCCAGGGTCAACCTCTGCTGCAGCGGTTTCCCACTGTGTGAGTCATTGGGTGGGAGTCCTCGAGGATGGCTCTGGGTCCCACCGGGAGGCGATCTAGGCGGGAGGTGGCCTGTTCCTGCTGCCCCCCTGCTTGGTCCTCCAAAGCTGAAAACCTGAGGGACTGCCAAGGCTGAGGGCTCCAGAGGCTACAGCAGACACATCTGGGGCAGGAGGGACTCCTCTGTGGGCTGCGGGAAGACAGAGACCCAGAAATGGGGGTGCATGAGCTGACAGGTCGGCGGCACAGAGACAAGGACACCAGGGTGCATCAGGGCCAGGAGCACCCGTGTAGACTCAGACTACCCACCATACTAAAGCCTTGCGTGGCTGATTGCCCTCTGAATGACCTTGGGCAGGTCACGTAACTTCCAGGAACCGCAGGTTCCCTTTCAAAAAAGTCGACAGCGTCATCATCTTCTTTGTCTGACACATAGGGAGCCCTCCCTCCATGCCAGGCACCGTCCTGACTTCTCTAGAAAGATATTACTCTGAATCCCTACCATAAGCCCAGGAGGTGGGTGCTCTGGTCGCCCTCAGGCAAGGGAGGGGCCCCGAGGAGTAAAGGAAGGTGCCAGAGACACACCCAGGGCTTTGGACCCGAGTCACCTGGCACTCATCAGGCCTGTCACCTCCACCCTTGGGGATCAGCAGGGAGCCGCGAGCGCCTTCCAGAGCTCGTCTGGCCGATGCAGGGAAAGCACCAAGCGCCATGCGGGGTCAGGAAGCTCTCGGTAGCAGTTAGATCTTTCTGCATCTTTAACCCAGATTAACAGAGGTGCTGGTGACCTGTGTCTGGGGCCCTGGGTCAAAATCCATTCTGATGTTAGCAGGCCAGGAAGAGAGTCACTGTTTGGGTCCTACTGGTGGTGTCGTGGGTCTGTCTATACAGAAGTCAAGACTTATCGAACAATGAGCTTAAGACACTGTATAGGGTGTCCATTCTCTTGTCAGTTATATGTAAGTAAAGCTGTTTTTTTTTGGTTTTTTTGCTTTTTTTTAAAATTTTTAAATACAGCAGAATTTAATCAACAGAGGCGCCTGGGTGGCTTAGCCGGTGAAGCGTCTGCCTTCAGCTCAGGTCATGGCCCCAGGGTCCTGAGATCGAGCCCCATGTCAGGCTCTGTTCTCGGCAGGGAGCCTGCGTCTCCCTCTCCCTCTGTCTGCCGCTCCCCCTGCTTGTGCTCCCTCTCTCTCTCTCTCAAATAAATAGATAAAATCTTTTTTAAAAGAAGTTAATCAACAAAACAGAAACTCCGCTCTGTCCAGTGGGTTTAGTCAAGTGAGGACCACCTAAAGGGTGGGTTGCTTTTCACACAGCACCCCCTGCCCTCAAATTCTAGCATAAAGGGGGGCTGTGGGGGTGTTGTTGCGTGTCACGACGCTGGCCTTTCCTGGCCTCTCGGCTCCGGATCCGCACACACACACTCCCCTCAGGACTCAGAGAACATCCGCACAGGCGTCTCACCTGCGTGTTACATGAAAGTGGGGCGTTCACCCCTGCTCCCGGGCGTCCCCGTGCGTGCCCCCCGACTGGGTCTCCTCCAGGAACGGCCTGTTTAATGTCCCATGTCCTGGTCGACGCCTCGGCTGCTGGCGTCAGCTCATGGCTGGCAAGCCCAGGCCCGTGGCCCTGCTTGAAGAAAAAGCGGGGTGGACGGAGCAGGGGCCGCACACCCCCAGCCCTGGCTCTTGTCAGACTCAGCGTGAGCTGCGTGACCCTGACCTCAGCTCTTCCTCGAGCCAGGCCTCCGTTTCTTCATCTGCACCATCAGGGTGACTTGGGGCTGCCCAAGAAGGCCTCATATTTCACGGATTCCAAATCTGAATCAGGGTCTGAAATCAGGGTGCGTTCTCCCCCGAGTGGTGTGTCAGAGTTTAATTGGCATTGTTTTCTGATGGCCCTGAAAATAGTGGTGCGTGGTACACTGGCCAGCTCCCGAGACCCGAGGCCATAGCCCAGGGCCCGGGCAGGCAGACACGAGCACATAACGGGAGGAACACAACTCCAGAGCCCCAGACGCGGGTCTCATCTCCGCTGTGCTGCTCTCTGGCTGTCCAGAGATCCAGTGACACTCCCTCGCTATAAAATGGGGACAGTAAAGTGTACTGGGAGTTGTTTTGAAGATTAACCTGTGTGAGTCCCCTGGCACAGGGCCAGGCGTGTGGCAGGTGTTTGGGGCTTTTGTTCGCACACGTCTTCAAGAAAGTGAGGCTGCATCTCTTCTAAGTCAATCTCCGGGGAAACTAAGTCTGGGGTCAGAGGTGCTTCCAGTCAATATTGCCCTTGACGGTGTTCAAGTCGCTAAGATCTTGTGCCTCAGTTTCCTCTCCTGTAAAATGGGCATAATAACAGGATCTACCAGCCACAGTGGCTGTAAGAATTCACGGCAACAGCACAGAGCACCTGGCCCTTAAAACGCACTCGCTAAGGGGCAGGAACTAGGCACTGACATGTCCTGTGGTTTTTGTTTTTTGTTTTAAAGATTTTATTTATTTATTTATTTATTTATTTATTTGTCAGAGGGAGAGAGAGCGTGAGAGCACAAGCAGGCAGAGTGGCAGGCAGAAGCCGAGAGAGAGAGAAGCAGGCTCCCTGCCGAGCAAGGAGCCTGAGGCAGGACTCGATCCCAGGACCCGGGATATGGGGCTCCAGGGCTGACCCTCATCCCAGAGCACGGGGAGGTTCTCAGGCACAAAGACTCGCTGCGTCCTTGGGAGGTGCTCTCTCGCCATTTAAAATCGTCACGGGTTTTATTCGGAAGAAACACGTTTTGAGTCTGTGCTACATCATCTGCCTTTGCTGCATCACTCTGGGCGTGCACATGGCCCCCAGGACTCTAGCAGCCTCACTGAGTGCAAACAACAGCCAGTGTTTGTACTGGGGACACGAGAGCAGGTGCTGTCTGTTGGTGCAGCCCCTCCTCCTACCCTGAGTCTGCTCCCCTTTCCCTGACTCCCAGTTCACCAGTCGTGCCTGTGCCTTCCATTTCCTTCTGAGTTTAAAATTTAAGCCGAAGAGGATGGGTGTTCAACACCCTGGCAGCCAGGAAATCAAGGCCACGTTGTCTTGTCCCTTCCGCAGTGGAACAGACATCCCAGGGGACTTGGCGGACTTGGATTTTTCACTTTCCTGGCACTTTACCACGTGGGGGACCAGCAGATTATCTGGGCAGGCAGGTCTTGGGGTGGCTAGAGTGCTGGAAGTCTGAACCTTGAGCCCCAAGCCCAAGAGCTCTGTCCAGAGATGGGTTCCACGGCCGTAAGACCTGACATCTTGTGGTCTGGCCACATCCACCCACTGGCCAGCCCTGGTGTCCCAGGGAGCTCTACATGAATAGAGAGCAAAAGTCAGACACTTTAGAGTTGACCAAACACTTGCCTCCAGCGTCTTGTTTAAGCAAAAGGAAGATTCCAGTGTCCGGGAAGTAAGACCAGAGTTGGTTGGCCCAGGCTTTCCAGGCCATGGGAGGCTGAACCAGGTCTCTCTTGGGCTGAGGGAAGGAAGGAGCTCTCATCCGCCTGCAGAAGTTTGCTAGTGACCCAGCAGGTGCCTTGCATATAGTAGTTGCTTGCTAAGTACTGGTGGGATGGGCTTGGATGTGAGCCAGGAAAATCTGGGTGGTCCAGGCTGGGTGCTGTGCGACCCCCTTGCAGAAGCTCAGTAGCTTTGCTTTTGTGTTCTCCTGTCCTATCCCATGTGCATGGCCGACTGCCCAGCTGTCATTGTAGAACCTGGTAGGTTAGCTCAAGAGTGAGGGCAGGGATGATCGTTCAGTCAGTCATTCATTCCCAGACACTGCCTGAGTACCTGCTGTGTGCCAGGCGCTGTTCCAGGGGCTAAGGACACAGCAGTTAATAAAACAGAAACCCTCCTCTCACAGAAACGACATTCTGCAAAGGGTGCGGATTAGACAATGAACATGATAAGTAAGTAAAATAGAGGGGTAATGGTTGGTACCAGGCTCTAAGGGGAAGGAGCCCGAAAGAACAAGTGAAGTGCCACTGTTGCCGTTCTAGAAACTTCCAGGGAAGGAATGCTGTCACTAATCGCAGTAAGAGCTGTATTTCCTTAATGCCTTCTAGAGACCAATCCCCTTGCAAAGAATTCGAGACACTCATGTAGCCATTGGCGGAAACCCGGAGACTTACCTGGGGACCCTGGGCAAGCTTCGGGCCCTGGACCCCCAGGATGCGGGTGTGGAGCACAGCCGTCACTGTCCCATACAAGCTCAGGCAGCACCAGCTTCCCTGCGCTGTCAAATGAGCAGGACAGTGACTCCTACCTCCATACCTTTATTAGCAAAGATGATCCTCCTTTAGCCCGGAGACGACTGCCCCAAGTGAGCCGCAGACTCAGGATTTGAACCCAGATCTGGCACTCCGCATCTAGCAGGGGTTTTTTTAAGAGCTAGCAACTCTCTGAGGCCTCGCCCTCATGGTCCCCTGTGGACGGAGGAGAACATCAGAGCCTGGGGCACTCGGCCAGGAAGAGGGAAGGTGTGCATAGAGCCAGGGCCAGGGAGGGCCCGGCCAGGGGCTCAGGCGGGGCTCTGGGTGGACGCAGAGGCTGGTGGGGGGGTGGGAGACCTTTCCCCCTCCCCGCCCCACCACGCCCCAGGCTCCCGCTCTGACCGGCCAACACCTCTCCCGCCTACCTTCACAACAGTTGGGTTGCAGAGTGGATAATTCCAAAGCAGAAGAGAGTGGGAACAGAGCTCACTCCTCATTTCCCGCACATTACCGCTTGCTAACAATGCTGATTGCTACCGCCCGCCACCATTAAACTGTGTGGCTCTGATTTGCATAAGAAGTTTATTCCTGATAGGGTTACCAGTTCACAGCATGTCCCATGTGCAGAAGGCTCGGCTGCCCCCTTGGCCCCACAGGACAGGAGCTGGCGTCTCACCTCGGTGTGGAGGTGGCCCCTGTGAATGGGACCTGCCTATGTATGTGTGTGGCGGGGGTGGTCTCCTGCCCAGTTCTGGAGCACAGGAATGGCCCCCTCTCTCCTTCCCTTTTTAATAAAATAACTCTTTTGTCCATGAGGCTTAATGAGGATCTGGAAGCTTTGTTTGTGTTAAGCTGTGGCCTGCGGAAACCGATAGCTGCCTTCCCTGGAGGCTCAGGCCTGAGTTTGTTACCGGCAGCCCAGCATGTGAGACAGGACCGCCACCCCCCCCCCAATGCCCCCAATCCAGACCCCATCGCCTCCGAGTCTAGGACCTGGTGCAGGTTGTGGCCCCGGGCCGCCAGCATCATGAAGGAAAGGGCTTCGCCCAGCTGGTGAGTGACTTGTGGCCGCAGACGGGTCCCTGAACTAGGCAGGCCCCAGACAGGCTTTAGAGAAGCTGTGACCAAAGGCAAGTCATCTAACCCCTCCGAGCCTGGCTCGCCCTTCTGTAAGATGGGAGCGCTCGTCCTGACCTGCATGCAGGCGGGGGAGATAGCTATCATGAACAGTGCTAGTGCCCCACTGTGTTTGCAGAGCATTTCACTGTTAGCAGAACACTTCACAGAGGCCATTTCATGTAAGTCTGGGTGTCTCTGGCCTGGGTGTCTAGCTCTAAAACAGACTCTTTCTGCCTTGCCCCATCTGCCTTCCAAGTTCAAAGTCTATATAAGGCATTGCTGTTCTCCTGAGAGTTGGCGCACGTCCCCCAGGGGTTCCCCAGTGGGCTCAGGAGCCCGGGGCAGGAAGAGCAAAGTTGCAGGGGTGGATTTTGGGGACACTGAGGTAGAATGGTGAGGTCCCACCGCCTTCCAGCCACGGTCCCGAACGAAGGCATCTCCTTGGTCCTCACCACTTAGGGCTATTTGTTTGGGCTGTTACTAGCTCACTTCCTGTTATTCCCTGCCAGACGGTCAGGAAATTCTTCACTTTAGCTTCCTTGAGAGGTCAAACGCTTCTCTCTGAGCAGAGTAAATAACTCCTGCACGCTGACTTGGCAGTTTCTCAGGGCAGCCTCCTGGCCCCCTGCCCCACAGCCTTATCCAGCCCCACCCAGCGGCCTGAGGGCACTGGGGAGACAGAGACAGCCTGCGGCCGGGCCTCCAGCGTCCCGAGTGCCATCTGGGCCTTGACTACAAAGGACTGGACGATTCGTAAACCAGACTCAGGGCCAAAGCCCAGGGGGATGTGGGAAGAGCCCATCCCTGTTGCCATGAGCTCCAGTAGCTTCTCCCTCCCCTACCCAGAACCCTGCTAGAAATGTGGGAGGGTAGCATCACGGCCTGACGCTCCCCGAAATCTGTCTGGAGGCTGTCGCAGCTCTCCAAGGCCTACAGAGCAGCAGGGAGAAAATGAGGTCTGCCCGAGAACTCACCTGACCGAAGTCCCAACTCCTGAGCCCCTCAGCAGAAAGGGCACCCCTTTCTCGGGTTGAGTGGCTCAGGTTGAGTACTTGACACAGCACTAATGAGCCAAGTCTCATCGTGCAGCCCACAGCAGGGCAGGGGAGGTGCTGGGGAGAGGCTGCTCTAAGCACCCCTGCAGGGGGTATACCCGTCAGCCACACAGCAGAGGGCAAAATGAACTCTATAGGGCGCCAAAGTTTGGACCACTCAGCAGAGGCCTCAGTGGTCCTCTGTGAGTCTTGGTGGCATTTTTTTTTTTTTTTATAAGAAGCCATTTCAGTCATATACAGAGGTCCGTACAATAGTGCGGTGACCTGGCCCTAGTATCTGTCACCCCACGTCCGGCTCTACAGCCTCTCCTTCTCCCCATACAATTGTGAAGCAAATCCCAGACATGTCCTGCCATCTGTGAATACCGTTCTGCGTCACTAGAAGAGGAACGTTTCAAAAAACAAACATAATCCCCAAACTGTGATCACACCTTAAAAAACAGTTAGATACCCAGCTGCGACCCACATTTCTAATTGACTTCTAAATTTATGTTTTACCTTGTGTTAGAATCAGGATTAAGTAAAATCCACACAGTATGATTAAAGTGTCTTTAAAAATCTGAAGTTTCTCTTCATTTCTCTCTCTCTTTTTTTCACTCTTGCTAATTACTGGTGGACGAAGTGTCATGTTTGTCTTAGTCCCTGTCAGGCCGTCAGTGAGGAAATTCCTCACTCTTATTTCCTTAAGAAGTCTGGAGTTTGCTAATTGCAGCCCCGTGGTGTCTTTCAACATGTTCCTCTGTCCTTTGTATTCCCTGTACAGTTCAAATTCATCTGGAGGCTTGATCATTTTCTTTGTGTTTTGCAAGACACCTTCAGAGGAGATGTTGGGTCCTTGCTTCAGGAGGCGTACACTGTCTGGTTGTCCCTCTTTTGTCACATTTGGCAACCCCAAATGTGCAGTGCCTGAATCCCAACAGTGTGGATGCTACAAAATAGCAGTGTTCTCGCCTGGCCTTCCTTCTTCATGAGGTGGCTGGAATCCTTCTCTAGAGAGACTCCCCTCCGCCCAAGGGGTTACCTGCTGGTCCACTTTTTCCAGGAGAGGCAGGACGGAGACTTGAGTTTCTTCTCCTGTATTTACTGGTTTTCAGAATAATGAGTTCGCTCCTTTACTCTCATCACTGGGCTGTTAAAAGCTTAGATCGTCAGGAAGTGGTTCAAGCAAGGCCTCTGCTAAGAGTTGGATGCTCCAGGGCTCCACTGGTTAGGAAACTCAGACAACTGAAGTGACGTGTCCTCCAAGATCGCCAAGAGTGTTACACAAACGTGGCAGATGTTAGTGTGTTTGTGACCAGAGCACACCTCTGCTCAGTCTTTGGAGAGGGAGGTTGATTCCCATTTTACTGGTAAGAAGACTGAGCCCCAGAGATTGGGACCTGCCCTGTTCTTGTAGCCAGTTAGGGTGAAGCAGAGGGGTTATGTGTATGTTACCTCTAGAATCCAGGCCTCCCCGACCAGGCTCGAGTATGTGACCCCTGCCCCCTGCCCCACCCTTGCTTACAAATGCCCTGAGATCTCTCCCAAGGGCCCAGCTCTGTGCACACAGAGTGCCAGCCACCAGGACACGCAGCCTTTGGAAGTGGTAGGTTTTACTTTTCCCAAAGCATCTGAAATTCCAGAAAGGCCACAGTCCTGCCTCTTTCTGGAGGCCTTTCCAGAGATCTGTCCAGCTCACGATCTCTCTCTCTCTCTCTGACGACCCCTTCTCTCCGCAGTTCTCATTCCCACACTCTTTATTAACCCTTTACTGCCTTGGATTAATTATTCAAGACTTTGGGTATCTCTGTTTCTGCACTGGCGTGGTATGGGGCTTAAAGCTGATTAAATAAAGTTTGCCAGAATGAATGTGTGAATAAGGAAAACAAATAAACATGACCTCTCATTTGTATTCAGACCTCTCTTTCTGACCTGGCCATCAATCCCTCAAAAGCAGGCATTCTTCTGTCTCCCGCACAGCTGACACAAGGTCAGTGGCGAAGGAGAGGGACCCCTTAGCATTCTTAGGTCCAGAGTAGTGAGAGGTGTTGGGAGGCGTGGATGGACGACACGGTCCAGCCAGCTCCTGCGGACCCCTTCCTTCTGCGTGAGCACATCTGCTACCCTTAGCCATCCCTGGGCTGCCGGCAGCTTCGGAGAGCCTCTCGGTTTACCCCCTGCCTCAGGTCACATCCATTCTCCGCCACCTCTAGTCACGAGTGCAGCCAAGTCCCTGAGCTTGCGCACGTTGTTCTGGGATCTTTATGTGGTTGTGCAGCCTGTGAGGCGGGGCCTAGTACCATCTCCGTGTTGCAGATGAGTGGCGGCTGGAGGCACAAAGAAACTCAGACTCACCCAGTCACCCAGCTTGTAAATAGAGGCTACAGAGCCCTACTCTTAACAAATGCACCAGCCGCCTGCTGGTCGAGACAGAGGCTTCTGCTCAGAGAACCTTCCACAGGGACCTGCATCCTCAATGCTAGGAAAACTTGTCCTAAGTAGACCCCATGAAGCCCCAAGTCTCTTCCATTGCTGGCAGGGATGGGAGGGGTGGGGGGGTGGAGGATGCTTCGTGCCTGGTCTCTGGGTGATGGAACCTTCCACACTTGGAGATATGAGTTGTCACCTCTCCAGCTTACTGGCCTACGGATACACAGCCCCGTTTCTTCCAGCCTCACCCCCCACGCAGGGCACAGCACAGGGATCTGGACGTTAAGAGGCACCCGCGGTGTGCAAACCCTCTTTGAAACCTCTGATCCTCTGAGTTTTCCTGCAGAGGTCCATCCTGGGCCAAAAAGATTACAAATTTTTAAAAAATTGAAATAAAACATATATATATTAAAACAGGTAAGCTGGCTGTGCCCCAGGCGCCAGGTGTGATCTTCCCGAGAGCTCCTCCAGAGCTGTCAGCCAGCTTCTCACCTGGGAGCAATTTTCACACCTTCCGGTTTCGCAGAGCTCGGGCAGTGCTGGATTGAGGGCGGTCCTCCAGACATACCAGCTTTCTGCACTCGTCCATAGCTTTGCGGCTGCTGTCCCCTCTTCTGCAGTGACCCTGAGCCTCTGTTTGCCAGGCTTGGGAGCTCAGAGCCTCCCTCCTATAGACCCCTTCTGCCTTCCCATCCCTTCTGTACCCACACTCGCCCCGTTGGGAGTGTATGCTTTTAAATGCTTCCACAAATATTTATTGAGCACCTTCTGTTTGCCAGAGCCCGGTCTTAGTACACAGATTTAGTTTAGCAGGAAACAAAATGATTCAAATCCCTATCTGTGCTATTTGGGGGGTAGGAGTGGGGCGGGGGGTGGAGGCTAGATGGTAATAAAACACACATGATGTCAGATGGGAAATACATGTTAGGTGGGGCGCCTGGGTGGCTCAGTGGGTTAAAGCCTCTGCCTTCAGCTCAGGTCATGAACCCAGGTTCCTGGGATCAAGCCCCCCATCTGGCTCTCTGCTCAGCAGGGAGCCTGCTTCCTCCTCTCTCTCTCTGCCTGCCTCTCAGCTTACTTGTGATCTCTGTCTGTCAAATGAATAAATAAATAAAATCTTTTTTTAAAAAAAGATACGTGTTAGGAGGTCTGGGAACTGGGGGGGGTGGAGTTTTAGAGACAAGACAGTAAAGACCTGAAGGAGGCAGAGAAATGACCTGCAAGCTTGGGACTGGGATGGGGCATCTTGGGGAGCGTGAATGGTATGTGCAAAGGCCCTGGGGCACATTAGAGAAACACTTCTTTTACTACTCAGAAATTCTCTGCTTGCCCATTGGTCTGTGTCTGCTTCTGTGTTTCATATAACCTAGTATTACATCTTGGGACACATGGGAAGGATTACTAAGAGCATCCGGAAACTGGAGCTCATTCCTGGGGAGGGTTCTGTCTGGGGGGAACTGTCCAGGGGGAACCACTGGCCAAGACTCACAGGCTGAGTAGGAAGTAAGGTTGACCTCTGAATCCAGGAAAAGGGCTGAAATCACACCCTTGGTCCTTCTGGATAAGTCCCAAGCCCTTCTGGCTGCTTCTACCCTGAGCCCCCAAGTCAGCCCCACAGAAGGGATTCAGTGGTGGGGAGGATTTGTTCAAAGGGTCAGAAGCCTATGATGTGAGTCCAGCCCAGTCTTTGAATCATTTGTGCGCCACATGACTCGCTTTCTGAGCCTCAGTTTCCCCATGTGTGAAGTGGGCCTCTCTCACCCGCCCGCCTCACCGGGCGCTTGCGGGGTACTTTCTGTCAAACACGGCACTTCGCAGCAGGGTTTAGGGCTGGTTATTTTTGCTGCCGCTGGGATTTTTTGTATAGTGTGTCACCTGTTCCCATCCGAGTGCCAAGGCTCCGATTACCGGTTGTGCTCCGCGGGATTCACTTTTCATAGCCGGGCATTTCCAGTGCTCTGGGAGAGATCTGTCCCGAAATTGAGCTTCACGCTGCCTGTGCAGGAGGGCCCTTGCTGGCTCCCTTGGAACTCGGGGGCATTTGTCACTGTCAGGAAAGCCGTTCTCCCAGGGCAAGTCTTGGCACGTGCTCCTTGCTTAGAGGGAAGTGTGAGCAGCCATCGAAAAGCTGCTAGTGAATCTAGAGCGACAGTCGGGCAGTCGGTTGGTGGGGCCCAGGCCAGCCCCCATCCCTGCCAGATTCCTGCTCCTTAGCTCTCCCGGCTCTGGCTAAATTATTTCCTTGGATCTTGAGAAATAAACCTCAGGAGGCTGGTGCCTCTCTAAGGTGGGACTTTGGCTGCATGACTTAACCTGTCAATCAGTTTTCTCACCTATAAAATAGGAGTGATGATAATGCTAGCACCTTCTTTGGAGGGCCACTATAGCCATTAATAATATATTAAGTACTTAGAATAATGCTGATGTGCAGGAAGCATGATATAAATATTCATTTTTTAGGTTTATGTGAATTGGACATAGCGGCTTGGGGAAGGGGTGGCATTTCCTTGTTCCAAGTCTACATTCTGCTCTTCAACTCCGAAAAGTTAGATGTTTCGTGACAGACTCCTGTGAATCAAACTCACGAGAAACTGATGTATAGCCCACAGGGCCAGTTAATCAGCTGTCAAGGAGAAATGTGGCTTCCTGATGCCTTGCGTGCCGAGAGCTCACTCTTGCTTGAAGTGTGGGCTCCAGGGTGGCCTTTCTGAGCGGGTGTGATCAAGTTCCAGTGACGTAAGCTTCCCTCCTCCACAGAGCACCTGCTAGGCAGACAGACCATTGGTGTGGACAGGTCTGGGTCCTGAGCGGTGCTGGGGGCACCTTGCCAGGTCTGCCCCATTGACCCGTCTGTATTTTAGGTGTTTCCTTCCGACGACTTCCCCTCCGGGAGGCACAGTTCCTTCTTCATTCTATCTCAGGTTAATCTCCTGATTTGTCTCCACTGCAAATACCGTGCTCCACACCACCGGCCTCCCTGCTCTAGCTCAGTCTCCGTAAGGCAGTTCATCCTTGCTTCTACCCCTTCCCTGATGCAGTGCCGTAGTGAGCCCCTCAGAAGAGATGTCTACCCCAGCCTGTGAATGTGACCTTATTTGGAAAGAGGTTCTCTGCAGATGTAGTTAAAATAAAGATCTCAAGATCATCCTGGACAAGTGTCTTGTAAGAGAAGGGAAGGAACACAGAGCAGACAAGGCCAGTGGACAACGGTGAGTGGAACGATGTGTCCGCAAGCCAAGGGATGCCAGGGCTCGCTGGCGACACTGGAAGCTGGAGGCAAGGAAGGTTTCTTCCCTAGAGCCCTCAATTTCAAGCTTTTGGCCTCCAGATCTGGGAGACAATATATTTCTGTTGTTTTAGGCCACCTGGTTTGTGGTACTTTGTTACCCTTCAGAGAAAACCCAGACTCCTGCTTGGGCCTCTTGCCCTGGCCCCTGGCCTGCTTCAACTTCACCTCCCAGCCCTCTCACCATGGCAGCCCTTTGCTGCCTCAGGACCTTTGCATCTGCTGTTCCTCCTGCCTGCACATTCTTCCTCACTCTTGGCCTGTATGGCTTCTCCATCCTTCAGTAGGACCAGCCTTCTCAGACCACACCACCCACAGCAGAGCTCCCCAGGAATTCCTGGCTGTTTCCCACACACCCTGACCTCAGTGTATATTTATGAGACTGACGTGCTACCTACTGCACTAACAAGGCACCTGTCAGCGTATATTTAAATAATTAATTTGTTCTGTATCTCCCTTGGTCCAACACAGTGTCCACCAGAACAAAGACTGGTTATCTGGCTGACCGAGGCTCCCAGCAGCTGGCCCAGTGCCCAGCACACAGTCAGCCCATAGGAAGATTTTGCTGAGTAAACAAATATAAGGCTTTCTATTAATAAGGCTGTAGTAGAGTCCTGCTCTTCTCATTCTTGACCCACAGGATGATATGTTGTTTTAAAACAATTATTTGCAGGGCACCTGGGTGGCTCAGCTAGTTAAGCAACGAACTGCCTTCAGCTCAGGTCATGTTCCTGGAGTCCCGGGATTGAGTCCCGCATCAGGCTTCCTGCTTGGTAGGGTGTCTGTTTCTCCCTCTGACCTGTCCCCTCTCATGTTCTCTCTCATTCTCTTGCTCTCAAATAAATAAATAAGTAAATCTTTAAAAGAAAAAAAAAACAATATTTGCAGATACTGTGATCTCATTAGTTTTGTGTGGCAAAATTAAACCATTTGTATTCTAGGGGAGACCCCACTGTCACCCCAATAAATCATTTTTATGAGCCTATCTCTGAGATGTGATCATTTAGAACTGAAACCAGCTGCTCCTAAGAATAGTGAGTTCTCCATCCACGGAGGCATGCAAATTTCCACATTTACTTACCCATCTGATCTTCACAATTTCCAAGAGCCCTGTGGAGTCCTTAGGGTCCTGCCCTCTGGCCCCCCTGCTTCTTGCCGAGCAACCTAACTCTTCTCCCTTTTCTGGGCAACCTGTTGAGCTTTTTCTCAATAAGACAAAGTCCACCTGAGAAGGCTGCATGCTTCTGTCTGTTCACCCGTAGAATTTTACAGCATGAGAGTTTATCAGTCCTTAATGTATATTTAGTGACAGGCTTGGCTAATCTTTCATCTAATTACACTCATTAACATTTAAATATATAATCATTAATATATCTGGGCATGGCGGTCTGAATATTTTATAGAGGTCTTAATTACAGTAGACTTCCAGTCTTGCCATAAAACTTGTGTGCCCCGCCAACAAAGGGGTGGTGTCAGGTAGCCTGGGGCCCTGGGCAGGCTGGTGGCAAGAACCTGTCATTGCAGGGACTTGCCAGACTGGGACTGCGGGGTCCCTGTCTCCAGCTGCACCTTGGAAGCAGGGGTCGAAGGTTAGAGAGGACGAAATTTGTTCTTGTGATTTCTTGCTACCGCACCTCTGCTGCAATCACGTTCCTCCTAGAGGGGGGGTAGTTCAGACACTAAAGCGAAGCTTTAAAAAACAAACAAACAAACAACAACAAAAAAAAACCAATTTCTGCTGCCGAGGTGTTAGGGAGTCAACTAAAAAGCACCCCTTTCTTCCTCTGCCAACTTGGAAGGCCATTGCAAAGGGGCTCCCAAGAGCCCCTTCACTCCCAAGTGAATGAGGATCAGAATGCATTTCGTGACTGCAAAAGCCAATCTGAGGAGGTAGCCCAGATCTGTGGCCACGTGGCTGGTTAACACTTCATGGCAGAAATAGACAGGTGCATGCCCACAGACAGCACAGGTGGGCACCTGCCGGCCCCCAGACATCATCCCTCATGGTGACAGCTGTTTTGTCCCTCTGAAGGTCCCTGTGGATTATGAAGCTTATCTTCAGACACATCTTTTAATACACCTGTAGCCCAGAGAACACGGAGTCTCTGAGAGGTTCGTGGTTTCCCAGCGGTACCTGGCTGGAGAGAGGCATGGAAAGATCCAATGTCCTGCTGTGACTGTGACTCGTGTTTTCCCAGCGGCTGCCCTGGGTCTGTGAGGTGACCCAAATAGGCCCCCCAGGGAGGACAGAGGCCTGAGGTTTGCAGGAGAGAGAGAAGGAAGGTCTCCTGGGATGGGGCCACCAGGCTGCAGTCCTCCCACAGCCAAGGTCAGCATCCATGCCGTCCCGGGCACTGCCCACCTGGACACACTCAGGGGCAGGGACTCCGAGCCAGAGGACCTAGGCCCCATCCTGCCTCCACCGCTTATCAGCTGGTTGTCAGCCAAACCAATCTGCCTCAGTTTCCTTACTTGCCCGCTGGGATCGCTGATGGTAACTGCCTCACAGGATTGCTATAAGGGAGAATGTAGTGACAACTTATAAGGCAGAGCAATACCTGATCCCTAGAAAAACACGCGGGAAGTATTAACCACGGTTACCATTGGGATCATGGCGTTCATCAGAGCCTCACATGGACCTTCCTTGGTCAAGCCTGACCTGGGCACCTTCATGGAAGTCTCCGCCTCAGTCCTCTGCCCAGGGCTACATGGAAGGCACCGCCTTTGCCTGTGCAGGACGGAGCTGGACTTTGAATCTGAGACCACCCCACGTTCCCACGTTCGTGCTCCTTCCCCAGCCCCCAGGGTGCTGCGGGATTCACGGTGAGGCGGCTGCTCCCCTTGCCCACACCCGGACCCGCCCATCTCGTGCGGTGTCCCCTGCTGGCATGGAGGCCGCCTACCCCCCAGGGGATCAGAGCTGATATTTACCAAGCGCTCCCCCCACATTGGACTCCGTTTCAAGTGCGACAGATGTGGAAAACCAGCCCGAGGAGGAAGACGCTGTTTCTAAAGCGTTTTCTTAAAGTGACACGTATGTGGAGAAAAGGGCAAGTTCACAGCTCGGCCAAGTGTCACAGACTGAACCCATGTGTATGACAGCAGCACCCAGATCCAGAAGTCGTCCATCAGTAGCTTCCTCTCACCACGCGGATTCGTTTTGCCTTCTTTCCCTGCTATCCGGGGAGTCCTGCCGTGTACAGGCTCTCACGTCGGGCGTTCTGGGCTTGACGGTCATCGTGTTGTGTGTGGCCGTTGTCATCTGCTGGTTCTCATGAGGGTGAGCTGTCCACCTCCCCGAGGGACCCTGATGGGTGCGGCCCTCCTGCCGGAGATTGGTCACGTGGTTTCCAGTCTGGAGCTTTTACAGAGGGTGCTGTTGTGAATTTTCTAGTGCAGGTCCTTGGGGAGCCGGGACGCGGGCTTGTCGGACATGCGCGTTGGGAGGGGCTATTTTTAACCCTCTTGTACAGATGTGAGAAACCAGAACGATAGGACCTGCTCCGGGCCACACCTCTAGTGAGTAGCAAAACTGGATTTATACCCAGACAGCCTGGCTCCAGGATCCACATTCTGGAGAGGTCTACGGCCCGTCTCCTGAACGTGCCTAGGAAGAGGCTGACCATAGCCACCAACTTCCCACCTTCATTTGACCCTGAGTAGCTGTGCTGCATCTCTGTTGACGAGACGCCAGGTGGGACCAGTTTCCAAAACACTGGGCTTCCAGGGTAGCCTCCTGGGTGTTCCAGAGCCCTTGATGGACCATCCTGAGAATATGACACCAAAGCCCAGAGAGGGTGTATGGGTCCCCAAGGCCACACAGCACACTGCCTTGCTTCCCTGTTTGGTGGCTGTTCTGCACCACATGCCTCCTCCTCCTCCTCTCTGGGCTGTTGTCTTGGCTGAGAATGACCTCACACACCAACGTGAGCTGTTTAAAAATAGTCCTCATGTGGGGCATGAGACCCACGGCTCATGCTGCATTTCCAGAAATCTCTGCTCCCTCCCTGCTCCTGGGTCTAGGGAATGTCAGTGTTCCGGGCCCATCCCTTGGCACTATTTTTAGTGGTGATTCGGAGGAAGGAGGACATTTCCTGGACTCGCCTTTGGAGGTTGGAAAACAAATACCACCCCCTCCCTGCCTCAGCCCTCCCATTTCCCTCCGCAGGAAGTGGGGGGCCTGGCTCCCTGGGCCCCCGCCGTCCTCTGGGCTTCCAGGTGAGCTCTGAGCATTCGGGAGCTGAGAGATGGGTGGCAGTGATGGCAGGTCCCCGCCCCCAGCTAGGGCCTCCCCCTCCCCCGCGCCCCCCATAGCACTTCTGACTCTACCCTTGCAGGTGTCTCCTGCCCTCCTGGGGCCTGGCCTCGCCCTTCCTATCTAAGGTTTTCCCGCCGGGAGCCTAAGACAGATTCCTGAGACGGATAAAGGCCATGCACCCTTCTTCCCATGACCACCCTGCCCAGGCTCCCAGACAGCATTCCAGCCAGCGGTCTTTAAAGGCGCTACTCCAGCTCTCTGACAGGGTGCCCATTCCCTCCCGAGACTATCCCGTCAGCTCTGAGACGGCTGTTGCATTGTCACTCAGAATGGGAAACCCAGCCAAGCAGTCAGGAATACCCGGAGCTTCTGCTCCCCTCTGCCAGCCAGTGCCGTAGAATGAGGTAGAAACTATTATCCCGGGGCGCCTGGGTGGTTCAGTGGGTTAAAGCCTCTGCCTTCGGCTCAGGTCATGATCCCGGGGTCCTGGGATCGAGTCCCGCATCGGGCTCTCTGCTCAGCATGGAGCCTGCTTCCTCCTCTCTCTCTCTCTCTCTGCCTGCCTCTCTGCCTACTTGTAATCTCTGCTTGTCAAATAAATTAATAAATAATATTTAAAAAAAAAAGAAACTATTGACCCACTTTCTGCAGGAGGGGAAATGCACAGAGAGGTTAAGGAACTTACCCAAAGTCACACAGCTAGTGAATAATGGAGCTGGGCTTCAAAGCCAGGTTTCTGCCCACAGAGCCCGGTCCCTGCTGCCGTTGTCCTTGGTCTCACCCCGTGGAGCTGCAGGGGGGCCTGCATCTCTCCTGGGGTGCCCCTTCTGTAGATGGTGGCAGTGGTCCAGCACCCACACAAGGCCCACAGTCATGGTTGGGTATTACAATTAATTGCCAATATTGAAAAATAAAGAGGTGTTTATAAGGCATAAAAATTATGACAAGGTAGATTTTGGAGTTCTCTGGAAAAGTTGGAAGGTGTGGCAGTGCGGGTCCCATTCAGAACTGGAGTGGTTGCTCCCGCTGGCCGGTATACCCTCTAGGTCCGCACCTGCGCTTAAGCTCTCGCGATGGGTCCTAGCAGGGCCCTGTGTGCAGCTGCGCGCTCTGCTCTGGGAACGGTGGTTCTCTCTTGAGCCCCGAAGCTAGAGAACCCAGGAGGGGGGAGGTAGCTTGAGATCTTTGTGCCTTCGTCACCCTTTTCAAGCCCCCAAGTCCCATATCCCCCCCTACTTCATCTGTGTGGGTCATCCCTTATCCCGGCTACTGGAAATGTGGTCAGATGGGGCCCTGGCCCTGCCTTCAGGAGAATTACAGGCTGGTCTAGAAGGCTGGGCGGCCCTGAGCTGACCGTCTGGTGCAGGTTCCCAAAGGGCTGAGCTGAGGTAGCGCCAGGCATCCACACCCCAGACAGAGGTGTGGGCTCTGAGCTGTGGAAACCCAGGAAGAAGCTTCGTCGGATTCTGACAGGGAGAGAAGGCTGGGAAGCCCTCTCAGAAAGGCAGGCGTGCTTAAGTGACCGTTCTCCTCGATAGACACAGAACACGTGGTGTTAGATGGTGGGGAGCTCCAAGGGGAATGGACGGGGGGGAGGGGGGGTCCAGGGACAGCGTCGCTGAGAAAGTGACATTTGAGGAAGGAGCGTATCTGCATGAGGAGCCAAAGGGCAGCAGTGGGATGCATATGGGAGGAAGTCAGAGAGGCAGGGGGCGGGGATGACAAACACGCATCTCTTCTAGACCATTCTAGGGACTCTGTGCTCGCCCTTGAGATGGCAGCCACTGGAGAGGAGCGGATCAGTCATGATCTGATTTGCATCCGAGGGGACCATGCCCTGCTGAGCTGGCAGAGCCCGCAGTGTTGTGAGACCAGTTCAGGAGGCCACTGCATGACGCAGACTCGGGATGGTGGCGACAGGACCGGGGTGGTGACTGAGGAGTGGCAAGAAGTGGCCAGAGTCTGGTCACGTGTTGAAGGTAGAGCTGACGTGACTTGTTGAGGAATTGGGGGTAGGGCATGAGAGAAGTAGAGTTAAGGAAGATTCTGGAGTTTGGGGCCAGAGGAACTGAAGACAAAGTCACTGCATTGGGTTTGAGGGGATATATTGGGTGGAGCAGGGGGTTGGGGGCTGGTTGGGTCTGCCTTTTGGACGTGCTGAGTTGGAGGTGCTGTTTGACCCCCGTGAGAGGTGTGGGGAGGCCCTGGGCTCTGAGTGGGGTGCAGGGCAGGGGGGCCGGGCTGGAGACCGCCCGTTGGGATGGCACAGCGCAGGGCTGAAGCTAAAGCTAGGAGGCCAGACAAGCCACCAGGAGACAGGAAAGAGGGCAGGTTTCTCAGATCTCGAGGCCCCCTCCTCAGAGAGATCAGCAGAGACCCAGATGGAACAGCCAGAAACGTGAGAAGAAACCAGGAGCAGGGGGCTGGGAGGGCACACGGAGGCATCACCTGTGCCGGTAAGAGTGTGACAGTCGGGCCTGTGGGGCTCACAGCACAGAGGTGACCTTGAGAAGAACAAGTAAGGGACAAGTTCGAGGGGTCCCAGGGAGGGTGGGAAGAGAGAAATGAGGCACGTGGTGCACAACCCTTCTTAAGAGCTTTTGCCCCAAAAGGAAAAGGAAATGGAATGAGAGCTGGAGAGCAACATGGGCTCAGTTTCCCGTGAAAGATGGGAGACAGAATTGCACGTTTACGTGACACTGGGGGAAATCCCGTGGAAGGCATGGGGCAGGAGCAGGGAATGTGGATAGTCAGAGCAGGCTCAGTTTCCCACACCTCCCGACCTAGGTGGCCTCCTTGAGGTGAAGGAAGGTGCAGTCTGAATCAGGGGAGCCCCAGGGGAGAAGCAGATCCCCTCGCTCCTAGACCCTGGGTCTTGCCTGTGCTGGAAGCACGGTGTCTGGAGTCTGTCCCCAGCTGTGATACTCTGGGGCTCTGGGTCAGCCAAAGCTGTGGTCCATTTGAGTCTCCTTATGTCTTCTGTGGGGTGCGACCAGAGCAACGTGTAGTGGCTGTGGACACTGAGCACAGCGCCCAAGGCAGTTTGGTGAGAGCCGTAGCCTTTTTGCAATTAGCCCTGAGGGCACCACGGCTCGGCAGGCCTGTCAGGAGGCACAAGGGAAATCAGCCTGCTGTCAAGCCCAGGGAAGGCCGGGGGAGGTGCGCAAAGGAAAGCAGAATTATCTCTGCCCCCAGGATGCAGGAATATATTGGACGCTGCTCCGTGATGGCCATGGAACAGGTCCCCATGGTCCCCCGGGATATCCACCTTTTTGTCACTCAAGAGTCAGTCGGTTGCTATTTACTGAGTACTTACTATGTGCCAGGGCCCGTCCTAATGCTGGCGACACAATGGTGAGCAAGGCAGGCTGGGTCCCTGCCCCCAAGGACTTTCTGCTGCCAGTCACAGCTGGACATAAAAATCTATAAGTAAACCCAGGAACCTTCATTTATCTTGGACCAAATGGAGGGAAGATTAGCTCTCTCGCCTTGGAGTGTGCAAATAGGAGTTTGTTTGCCGCTATCTCATACGTAAATGGGCTGGTTTCCTGCCAGCTGAGAGGACTGCTTCTCTCTTTTGGTTAAATGGGGTTGACTTTGATTCCATAGGGTGCATTGGTATTGGCACGGCTTTGCCCAGACGAGGCTTGCCCAGCTGTTGTCAAACACGCCAGCTCTGATCACTCATCTCTGATCAGTCCCATACAAGGCCGGGCAAATCTGATTTTCCCTCCTGTGCCATAGCAGACATCTCTAATCAAGCCAGGCTCCTACAGTGCATGGTTGATTAGTCATGTCTGCATGGTCATAGTATTGGAAATTGAGACTCTGTATTCAGATGTATCCAGATGTGTACCCTTCCTACTCCAGGTGGGAGGTTGCAGAGGTCATGCTGCCAAACTCTAGGCTGCACTTGGAGAGAGCAGCTTGGGGATTATGGAAAGATCATGGACCTGAATATCGGAGTCCTGGAGTTGAGTGCCAATGCTACTACCACTCATTGGCTGAGCTGGCCAGTTAATCCACTTCTCCTGTTGGTGAGAAGAAAAAGGAAGTTTCTGTTCATGAGAAACAGAGTCAGAACCCAGGTCACATGGCCAAGGGCATGTCTGACCAGGCCTGGCTGAGCAGGTGTGGTTTGGTCACACACACACTTCCCCAAGTGCCTCCTGACAGAGAAGAGACCGCATCTCTTCCGTACCTGTTCTGAACTCACCTTGCTCAGCTTTCGAACAGAAGAACAAAAGTAAACCTGGCTCTGCCTGTCCTGGGGCCATAAGTGTGTGGGCCCTTTACCTGCTTCCCTGCCCTGGGCCTCTTCTCTGGGTGCTTTTCCCAGAATCCAGGCTGTTGGTCAAGTCAACCAGTGTTTTTTGAGGCCTCCTGGGGCATGGGAGCGACGGGGAACAAGGAGATGGGGGGAGATGCTAACATTTGATGAGAACCTGCTGTATTCAGATGCTGAGTCATGTCACGTAGAGCCTTGCAAGGTAGAGGTTACCACCCTCCGCTTAACAGCGGAGAGAACGCCCAGAGAAGTTACCTGCAGGGCTGGACTGAAATCCAGGGCTCTGCTCTGTGAATCGGAAACTGTGTCTTTCTTTTTTTTCTTTTTTGTTTTTATTTTGGAGGGAGAGCGCACGGGGGTGCGGCGGGGGCGGCGGGGCCTCGGGCAGGCAGAGGGAGAGAGAGAAAATCCCAAGCCCCGATGCGGGGCTCTATCTCACAACTCTGAGATCATGACCTGAGCCCAAATCAAGAGTCAGACGTTTCACCAATGGCACCAGCCAGTCGCCCCCTGAAGCTCTGTCTTTCTGGCGTTCTCCCCACATGCTCATGGTCCGCACCTGACCGTTCACCCCGGACACCGCTGACCGTTCACCCCGGACACCGCTGACCGTTCCGTATCGGGCAGGAGTGAGTGCATTTCCAGGCCTCTTTCTGCAGATGCAGAAAAGGTTTAGTTAAAGACTCCAGAGCTGAGCTTTTCACACAACCACGTTGGCCTAAGAATCAGGAGACCTGGGCTGCTCGCTCTGTGATACTGGCCATCCTCTCTCCCTCTCTGGGCCTCCACTTCCCCCTCTGTAAAGGGAAGTTGAGCTGAAAGAGCTTTTATTTTATTTTTGAATTTTTTAGTTATTTTTCTAATCCGGGTATAGCTGATGGTACATAAGTTTCAGGTGTACAAAGCAGTGAGTCAACAAGTCTCATCGTGCTGTGCTCCCCACGAGCATAGCTTCCATCTCTCACCACGCAGCGCTGTCACGATACTGTTGACTATATTCCCCAAGCGGCGGCGTTAATGCCCGTGACCTGTTTGGAAGAGCATTTTGGTGGGTGTTTTTCCAGAGTGGTTTGCTAGGCTCTTTGGGCTCCTCTCTGCCCACCCCTCCTTTCCCAGACTCGTGGATGCCAAAGGCTCAGCCGGAGAAGAAGGTTGAAGGGGAAAGACAGCCCCCCCTGCTGGCGGTGGCTGGGATGGTCCTGCATGGGCTGAGGTCTAACTGCCCCTGCCCTCCACCACCCCTCCCCACCGCAGAGCCCTTTTGTCCAGAGGAATTCACCAGGCTGGACATTTTCCTACGGTCTCCTGGTTTGCGACCATCCAGAACCAGGCCTGCAGTCTCCTGAGGTCAGACGAATGGGAAGTCTGACAGTGTGGAATGAGACCGTGTCTTGGGCAGGCTGAAGATCCTACAAGCCGTGGGGTGACAGGGGTGGGGGTGGGGTGGGATTCCTTAAGAGCTGCCGACTTGCACGCATGCGTGTTTCCTCCTTCCAGCAGCCACAGAGCAGTCATGGGGTGCGCACAAGAATGTTACGCTGCCTTTAATGGAAACCTCCGAAGGCCCCCTTGGGACTGTTAGACAGCTGCAGAAACAGCGCCGGGTAGCAGGAGTAACTAGTGTGGATTTTTGGATCTCCGGTGGTTTTGTGGATCGATGCAGGTTCTGCTGTTTCCAGTGATGTGCCTCCACAATGGGATGGGGAAGGAGTGTGAGGGGTTCAAGGTCACATGTCAGGGATGCAAGTCCAGGGTCCGATCCTGGAGCCATGAGGGTCTTGGTGAGGAAGTAAACCCTTTGAACCTCAATTTCCTCCTCCATTAGGCAGGTGCCCCCCCCCACACCCAACACACACACACACACACACACAAGTTCCCAAGCAACAGATGAGGCCAACAGGACTAGAGGAGGTTGGTTGGGGGTGGGTGATTCTGGAAGCCACAGAGCAGCAGAGTGGGAGGGAAGGTGGATTGGTGCTGGGGCCAGTGGGAATACTGCCACCCACTACCTGAGCAGTGTCCTCAGTCTCCCTGGATGCCTCCTTTCTCGTCCTATAACATGGAAAGAATTCATACAGTGGCTGCAACAGTTGAGTGACAAAAACGCATCAGGGCTTAGAGCAGTGCCCGGTGCACGGGAGTTGTAACATCTAGGAAATCGAGGTTTGGGGGAGGCTAGTGACTTGCTCAGGGGCTCAGAGCCGGGGACAGAACCCAGACCCTCAGACTCCACACTGATGCCCATCCTGCCCCACTGTGTGGCGTTGGTCTGGGCCATGGATGCATCTGGGGGGGATCAGTGGTAGAGGTGATGCCTCCTGGACCCGCGGAAGCCAGAGGAAGTTCGCAGAGTTGAGCACACTCATGCTGGGGGTCTGGGCTGAGACTCAGAGAGTGGAAGCCAGGGAACCTGGTCCCTCACTCCCCAGTGAGGTTCTCTGTGTATGCACTGCCTTGGTGGGTAAGTAGAAATCCGCTCCTGCTCAAACATGCCCTCTAAAATCCCTTACCCTCTAGGTGCCCAGAGGCTCAAAAGCCAACAATTCTCCTGTCCGGTTCCCTCGCATGTGGGCCAACACGTCCCTTCACCAGCGCGTTGGAGCTGAGGGTCTGCTTTCCCCACGGGGGCACTGAGGGGGAACTGTAGAGACCCCCTTGCTTTCTGCTCCTCGCCCTCCCAGAAGTGCATTTGCAGGAGCTAAACTGGGGCTCACGCTGCACCCCCCCACCCCTGCCCCACGTTCGTGAGGGGCTGCAGCACTCTGAGCCGGGAAAGGAGGAAAGGGCCACTGCAAAAGCTTGAGACGAGTGACCTCCCCAGAGCAGCTCCCGTCTTCGTGGGCCCTCAACGGGAACCCTGGTCACAGCCCCCCTGTGTCTCATGCAGGCATACGGCCTCCTGATAATTAGCAAAATAAGTCCCTCCCTGTGCGCCCGTTTTCCCACCCTCAGAGTCCCCACATTCCCAGGAGCTGAGCTGGTCTCCCTCCATGATCCCGCAGGGCCCGCTGGGCGTGACATCACCCGTCACCATGGCAGTGGTTCCGGCGGCCTGGCTGCTGGAATGGGACACGCCTGGGTGACGCTGGATGGCTGGGAAGGTGGATGGAGCTGGGGAGTCTGGGGCCGAGTCAGGAGGCTGGTTAGAGAGAGGGAGGTTCATGCCTCGCAGACCTCGTCTTGCTTTAGCAGCATTTGGAGAACGTCAGGAAGGGTGTTGAAGGAGAGCGGAGGAAGGAGGCACCCCGCTGCATATTTTCCATACTTGCATAAATTAGTTTAAATTACTTCTAGGGGACCCACCATGCTGAGTTGTAATGCCATTGCCGCCCATCAGGGAGCCCCCTGTCGGACGACCCAGCTTCTGGAGACTTGGGGCAGTCAGGCTCCGCTGGGGTGCAGACACACACATTCCCACCTCAAGCCAATGTAGGGGCCCCCAGGTGCCTGCTCCCAGGTCCTACATCTCCGTGGAGTTTTCTTGACCGGTTATGGACGTGTGTCCTTCTGAAAAGCTGTGGTAGATCACACAGCAACTTCTTTGTTTACACTGTGGTTCTAGAAGTTCCTTATCTTCGTCTTTAAGGGATCTGCACTCGGCATTCATTCCCAGAGAGTCAGCTTTTCATGTTTTTTTCAGTGCTCAGCCTGGTGGGGTCCAGCCCAGAATTCATAGAGCAAGAATTTCCAGGGAGAGCTCATGTGAAGGAACCGTGGAGCAGAAGCTTTCATGGTGGGGTGAAGGCACTTCTCAGAGCCTACCTTGATGTGTCTACTAGGAATGTGTTGGGGTACATGAAATGGGAAATCCCAGAAATAGTGAGGTTTAATTTTCTATTATAAGGAATCCCGGCCCAAATGATACCATCAGAGATCCAACCCCTTCTGTCTGTCTGTCTGCTCCCATTCTCAGCTTGTGTCTTCATTCTTGTATTCACAAAAGGGCTGCTGTGCCTCAGGACATCATGTCTGTGTTCCCAGTAGGAAGAAGACGAAAGGGCAAAAGGGAATAATTACTGCTAGTGTACTATGCTATGATCTTTTACTAAAAAGAAAACAGGGGGGCTCCTGGGTGGCTCAGTCGGTTAAGCAGCTGCCTTCGGCTCAGGTCATGATTCCAGGGTCCTGGGATTGAGTCCCATGTCGGGCTCCCTGCTCAGCAGAGAGCCTGCTTCTCTCTCTCTTCTTTCTCTCTCTCTCTGCCTGCCACTCTGCTTACTTGTGCTCTCTCTCTGTTGGATAAATAAATAAAAACCTTCAAAAGGGGGGGGGGGGGGGGGTGGGACAGGGGAGGGGCACCTAGATGGCTCAGTTGGTTAAGGTCCAGTTCGAATTTGGCTCAAGTCATGATCTCGGGGTCATGAGATCAAGCCCCACATTGGGCTCCACGCGAACCCTGCTTGGAATTCTCTCTTTCCCTCTGCTCCTCCCCCACCCCACCCCTACCGCTCCAGCACGGTCTCTCAAGAAAAGGGAAAAAAAAAAAAGGAAAGAAAAAAAGAAAAGGGAGGATTTCCCAAAGACCCCTGTGTACACCTTAGTGGCCAAAATTGGACACATGCCCCCTCTAGCCGCAAGGGAGCTTGGGGTGTTGAGTGTTTTAGCTGGGCACAAACAAAATTGGGGTCCTCTTGGTAAGGAGCAGGGTGGGTGGCGTCTAGGGTGTGTAGGGAGGGGTTTGTCTTCTCCATCGCCCTGCTGACCCCTCAAGAGTGGGACTGTGTCTTGTTATTTCCTGCCCCCGGACAGCAGCAGGCATGGATCCCGGCACACAGAAGGGGCTGGGTCAGCAGTTTGGGGGAGCTCTCGGTTTCCTCTCAGGGAGGAGCTACCAGTCTGAAGGCGGAAGTCCGGCCCCTGCTCTCGGGAGCCCCCATCCGGCTGGGGGAGGTATGGCCTCCTGCCCCGCCACTGAGGCCACCCGCACACAGAGACACACGCACTCGCAGGGCTCCGCTGAAGGACAGAATGGGGGTTCGTGCGGCTGCACACGCGGGTGCTGCAGGGATGGACCCGTGGGGATTCATGGAGGCCAGCAAGAGGCTGCCACGCTGCCCCTCTCCAAGGCCATGTGGCAAAAGTGAAGGGAGGCCCCGCCGTGCTTTGGAGGGAAGGGGCAGCAGCCCCCCCAGAGCCTCCTGCTGCCAAGAGCAAAGTCTGGAATTTGGTGTTTGTCCTGATAAGGCAAATGAAGGAGACAAATCAGAGCCCAAGGGGGATTCATTTCTAACCAAAAGACGGAGGCATGGCTTCCTCTGCCTGCTGTAGGGCCCAGGCGTGCTCCCCGGGGAAGGCCATGACACCTGCTCAGCTGCTCCCCTGAGATGGAGGGTCCCACCCAAGGCTCCCCTGGAAGCCCCCATGGTGACTTTGCTCAGATCAGCTGCCCACCCCCGCAGTCCCCCACCCCTCGGAACCACTCCCCTCAACAGTCTGAAACCCGCCGGAGTCCTGGCCAAGTCGGAGCCAGCTCTGCCATTTGTTGGCTGTGTGGCCTCAGTTTGCTCCCCTATGAAATGGGATAATAAAAATACCCACCCACCCCCACCTCTGTCACTGGAGTGCGGCCAGGATCTAGGATCTAGTGACAGACTGCAGATGGAAATTTCCAAGTTCTCGGTGACACCTGTGCCTGGGCTCTCCTGTGAGATGCCTTCTGACCCACTTACGTCTTTAGATGTTGGGTTTTCTTAAAGAGAAGCTCACTGGGAATGCAGTCACGCTGTTTAGGGTCCAGGGCCCAAAACTAGCCCAACCCTCCCCGGGGCCACCCCCTGCCTGACAGAAGCCACAGCAGATGAGCTCTTGCTCCATGGCCTCCACTGTCCCTGTCCCGTAGTCACAGCCCTGCAGCCTGGAATTCCGGTCCCACTGAGCTAAGCTACCGTGAAGAGGACAGAGGACGGGTCCGGCTGCAGGGGGACAGGTTGAGAGCTGGAATGTAAAGGCCTGCGCAAGACTCGGGGCCCCCACTGCATGGGTGGCCCCGTGGCCCCAGCTGCCCTGCCTGTGCCCTGTTCTACCCAGGCTGCAGGGAGGCAGGCAAAGGGCAAGAGGACGAAGCAGGCCCCTCAGGGCCAGAAGGACATCAGCTCCTGTCGGACACCGGGCCGGGAGCCCAGGGGCCTTGGTCCTTATGTCACACCTGGTGGCTCCGACTCTCCCACTGGCAGGCTGAGTTTGTGGGGTAGATGTTCAGGATGAGGAGGGATGGCACAGCCATGGCCTGCCGCATATCACTGCCCTCAGCTCGCTGTGGGCCCGGACCCCATTTGGACATTCTCTATAAGGGCAGCATAGTGTAGGGTCGGCTGTGTGGGCTTTGGGGTCAGACATAGCTGTGTGACTTCGGGAAAATGACCTAACTACTCTGTGCCTTCTCACACAAAAGGCTTCCTCAGTGTTCTCTCCACGGAGAGAACAGAATTCTGGGGCCTGTGGGAAAAGGCACTGAGGCCCACCCTGGAGCCAGAGCCCACCATAGACTCAGCAGCGCCATTCGCTGAAGAGCGGGGGTGTCCAGGGCACAAGGAGAGAGAGTCTGCCATCAGCAAAAGGCACACTGCCTGCCAGGCAGCTGCTTGGGGCTTGTGGCCCTGCGTGGGATGTGTGTGTGTGTGTGTGTGAGAGAGAGAGACAGCTTTAAGATATAATTCACATATCATACAGTTCACCCATTTACAATGTACAGTTCAGTAGTTTTTAGTCTAGTCACAGATTGTATGTCCATTGCCACAGTCACTATTAGGACATTTTTTTGAGGTCAGGAAGAAACCCCATGCCCTCCAGCCACCACCCCTCTAGCCACGTGTCCCTGTCAGCCTCCACCCCCCAGCCCTGGGCCACCATGAGTCTACTTCCTGACTCCTTAGTCTTCCCTACTGTGGACTGTTCATAGTCTGTGGAATCACACAGTATATGACTGGCTCCTTTCATGTAGCATGTTTTCAGGGTTCACCCATGGTGCAGCATAAAGTGGTGCTTATTTTTTTTTTTAAGATTTTATTTATTTGACACAGAGAGAGAGAGAGATCACAGGGAGGCAGAGGGGGAAGCAGGCTCCCTGCTGAGCAGAGAGCCTGATGCAGGGCTTGATCCCAGGACCCTGAAATCATGACCTAAGCTGAAGGCAGAGGCTTAACCCACTGAGCCTCCCAGTGCTTCTTTTTATTACCAAATAACGTTCCGTTATATGGCTCTACACCACACTGTGTTGTTGCTCTTAACCCATTCATCAGTTGATGGACATTGGGGCGGTTTCACAACTTTTGGCTTCTGTGACCTGTGCTGCTGTACATTTGTGTGTTTGTGTGGAGTTATGTTTTCATTTCCCTTGGGTGTGTGCCTAGGAGGGGATTGCTGGATCACAGGGCAACTTGACTTTGAGTCACTTGGGAAACTGTCAGGCTCTCTTCCAAGATAGCAGCCTCATTCCGTCCATCCCCGGCAGCAGCTTGGGAGGTGTCCCAGGTTCCCCACAATCGTGCCAACACTTGAGTCTATCTTGCTTACTTTGGCCATTCTGGTGAGTGTGAAGTGGTATCTGGTGGGGGTTTTGATGTACGTTTCCCTACTAACGAATGACATCAAGCTCATTTTATGTGCCTGTTGACCACTTCTTGGAGAAATGTCTGTCCAGATGGTTTGTCTGTTTTTTACTCGGGTTGTCTTTTTATTATTGGATTTTAAGAGTTCTTTGTATATTCGGCACGTAAGGCCCTTACCAGACGGTTTGGAAGTATTTTCTGCCATTCTCTGCATTGTCTTTTCACTTCCGTGGTGGTGGCTCCGGGAACTCAGCAGTGTCCCATGTTGATGGAGTGTGATGCAGTTGTGTTTTGTTCTGCTGTGAATACTTGTGGTGTTGTAGCTTACTGGGTGTTTTTTTGTTTTGTTTTGTTTTTTTAAGATTTTATTTATTTCTTTGATAGAGCGATCGCAGGTTAGCAGAGAGGCAGGCAGAGAGAGAGGAGGAAGAAGGCTCCCTGCTGAGCAGAGTCTGATGCGGGGCTCCATCCCAGGACCCCGAGATTATGACCTGGGTCGAAGGCAGAGGCTGAACCCACTGAGCCCCCCAGGCACCCCACTCGCTGGGTATTTTTAATCAAGTGCTTCCCCTGCGGAGGAACTGAACCAGATGATGGACTATTGCGCTGGGCTGAGTGGTCCTGGGGCTCCAAGTGGGCCGTGGGGGCTCCTTCAGCAGGGAGTGGGGCACCGTCAGCTTCCTGGGCCGTGGACGCAAATGCTCACCAGGCCCCCAGCTCCCTCTGCCTGGAGACCCCTCTTCCATTCAGGGCTGGGAGGGATGCTCAGGCTAGGGCTTGCTGCCCTGATTGGATCAGTGAAACTGGGAGGTGAGAACAGGGACAGTGGGTTCGAGTCCTGGGGATGCCACTAAGTGACCGGGGCACGTGGGAGAGAAATATCATCTTTCCGCACCCCGTTTTCTCTTCTCTTAAAAAGAGGGTAGAGGCTGGGTCTCTTCTCGGCCTCTGGGACCATCGGCCAGCGAGGGCCCCGGGCACTGACGCGCTCTTCTGCCCCCATAGCCATGAAAGCCGACCGGAAGCGCCTGAAGGGCGAGAAGACGGACCTGGCCAGCCAGATGCAGCAGCTGTACGCCACGCTGGAGAGCCGCGAGGAGCAGCTGCGCGACTTCATCCGCAACTACGAGCAGCACCGCAAGGTGGGGGCCGGCCCGCCCTCCCCCCCCACACCAGCCTCCTCTCCCTCAGCCCTCCTCCCGTCAGCCTCCTGCCCCCTCCCACCCAGCTCCCCTTTCCTCCTCCTCCCTCTCCCTTAACTCATATCCCCTCCCCCACCCCAAACACCAGGTCCTTCCCCACTTACCCCCTGTACAGACACACCAGCACCCTCACCTCCCACTGCCTGCAGGATACCTTCTCTGCCATCAGGAGGTCTGGCTTCTCTCATCCCCAAACACACACTCCCTGCCCATGTCCCCTGCTCGCCTGAGGAGGCCTCTGATGTGTCTGGGCTTGGGTATGGAGATGAAATGGGCATAGCCCCTAGCTGGGGGGGCCCCAGGCCTCCTGGGCAGATAAGCCTGGACAGGACAGCCCAGTCGCTGACAGTGTGGACTCTGGATTCTGGCTGGCCTAGGTTCAGATCCCAGCCCCCTAGGTGTGTGCCCTAGGGCATCTCACCTCCCCTCAGAGAGCCTCAGACCTTGTAGGGGTATTAAGAGCACTGGATGAGATGTGGTGAATGCAAAGCAGTCTGCGTGGCATCTGGCGTATAGTAAGGGCTCGGTGAATATTAGCTATGCATCTTATTAATAATACCGTAATAACAGTGTGCAGAGAGACCCAGGAGCCCTGGTGAGAGAGCAGGAAATTCCGCCTGCAGGAAAAGAGTCTTGGAAGGCTTCACGGAGGAAGGGACATAGGAGTTGGGCTCTCTGCAGGGTGAGTAGGAGTTTAGCCAAATGAGTTATTTTTACTGTTGCTGTTTACCAAGCAACTCAAGGCGGACCAAAGGAGGTCATGGCTGCCCCCGCCTGTGAGCCGTGGGTGGTGCGCTGAGCATCTCAGTGGCACTGTGGCCTTCCTGGGGCTTAACAGCAAACACTTCTGTCTTGGTAAGGGGTCGTCAAATTTGTTTTTATAATTGTGCTCTTACTGGAAAATGAAATTTCCACGGAGTCCCACTTCACCACAGGATCATGCCCCTATTTTAAGTCCAGCTAGCAGTGGGGGTAGGGTTGAAGCTGCTACAGCTGAGGGCAGCTGTATGGCCACGGGTCTGCATCAGTTACTCAGTTCCACATACTTCATGTCCCGGGCCCTTCTGTGATCCAGGCTTGTAGCCCGGTGCTGGGGGCAGATGCCCAGCTTGTAGCTCAGCCCCCAGGGTAAGAGCTCCCCATCCATGTGTGTGCTGGGAGCTGTTCCTGTCCCCTGTTGGCCTGACCCCACCTGAACCCAGCTCCCCAGAGAAAGGAGAACTAACCAGCAGCGGCATGCCTCCCTGCACTGGGCGGATTGCTTCCAGAACCTTCCAGTATGGCTCTACCTGTGATGGGGTGATAGTGCCATCTGTCGCTGTGTAGCTTGCATGGCCGCCTTCCCCTGGGAGGTGGGACTGTCACTGTGTCACAAATGAGGTGGTTGGTCGAGGTTTGGGGAGGTTGAATAATTTAGCCAGTGTCCTGCAGCAAAGACTCCAACCCAGGCGTCCTGAGCCCAGAGAGCAGGGGCCGGTGCCATGTCCTGGAAGGGACCACCCCCTGCCTCCCACCGAGGCTGCACTGGGTGCTGTTCACAACCAGCACGGCACTGTGGTGCCGTGGCCCTCCCGGTCAGGTCAGCCCCCTGCAGCTGAGGGTGCCCAATCATGCGGCAACAGTGTCACCCGCTGCTGTGTGTGGGCTGGCCCTCTGGGACCAGGTATGTGCCCATGCGCCGAACGGCACATCCCTGCTCTCATGCCCCATGTGGATGCCAGCATTTCTGGGAGGCTTGTGCCTGCCCACGGTGTCTGCAAATATGGGTTCAATGCCAACGGTGGGTAGCAGCACAGAGAGCCGCTCTCAGGCAGGTGATCCAGGAAGGCCACTCGGAGAGGACCTCTGAGCCGGAATGGCCACAGGCCCATGCGGTGCGGAGCTCTCCACATGGTTTATCTCAGTCCGTCCTCAGAATAACACCTGAAGTCGCAGCATGTTATCTCCGGGTTACAGACGAGGGCGCGGGGCCTGATAGTCCTTGCAGCCTGTCCTTGCAGAGCCGGGATTTGACCCACACTCCCTCTCCCCTGACCGTAAGCAGTAGCCTCAGCTCTGTGACAGCCCCAGAGAAAGGGCCAGCCCTGGGCCTCCCTGGTTCTGGCCATCTGGCTGTCAGGCCCTCGAAACAGTTTGTCAGGCTGGCAAACAAGGCAGGAAGGCCGCCTCTCCGCACAGCCCCAGGCCGCACACAGACGTGAGCAGGGCTCCTGAGCCCGTGAATGGGAAGACCTTGTTGGGGGTGGGGGTTGTGGGGATGGCTGGGCAGGGCCCTGCGCTGGGACCCTTCTTCTCAGGAAGGGCACCTGCCGATCAGATGCTTGGCTCCTGCCCACGGAGGAGTCAGGCCCCCTGACGCAGCCATCTGTTCCTTGGCTTTGCTCCGGCTCAGGCAGCTGGAGCCCTGGAACCTTCCCTCCGCATTTCCGAGGAAACGGCTGGAGGGTGGGGGGGACCGGCGGGGACCGGCCAGCGACCCTGCTGCCTTTGGTCACAGCTGCTCGTGGAGGTGTTCAGCCTGCTTTGGCGTGGGCTATGACCCTGTGGGGTGCTGCGGGACCCCCGGGCAACCAGAGCAGCCGGACAGCAGGTGTCTCCTTCTCCATCTCGCCTTTCCTGTGACACACACGTTACCAAACACCAGGACAGAGCCCCACACCTGCTCCTGACCCAGACTTCCCTCAGACTCCATGTATCCCCCACACGGGAAGTCATTTCATCTTTATAACAGTCCTTTGAAACAAGTGGGGTCGACCCTCCCCACCCCCGCCCAGTATGAAAGATGGAGAAACAAGACTTGATGGGGTAGAAACACTCGTCACATTCATTTTTTCATCTGTTCACAACAATACATACAGAGCATCTACTAAAGGCTTGTCTCAGTCCAGTCCCCCAGCTAAGCTGAGGCAGAGCCAGGGGCCTCCCTCATCTTCCTCTGGTCCAGGGGTCAAGGCCTCTATGGCCCCTCCAAGAGGAGGCCCCACGCCCCCTCTGTAACAGCCTGGCGCTCTGTCCCTGCAGGAGAGCGAAGATGCCGTCAAAGCCCTGGCAAAGGAGAAGGACCTGCTGGAGCGTGAGAAGTGGGAGCTGCGGCGCCAAGCCAAGGAGGCCACGGACCATGCCACGGCGCTGCGCTCCCAGCTGGACCTCAAGGACAACCGGATGAAGGAGCTGGAGGCCGAGCTGGCCATGGTGAGACCCCGCCCCACCTGCACACATCTGGGGCGTCCAGAAAGCTGCTAGAGGCCACGTGATGGGCTGGGGAAGGGGTGTGGGGACGGGGTGGGGACAGGTTTGCCGGAGTCCTGCAGCGGAGTGGGGGAGGGGGTGCAGCTGGCCGTGGGGTCCGTGATGCTCTGTCAGCCTCCTTCCGCATGGACCCCCGAGCCCCCTGAGCCCAGGCTGCAACCTCTCATCCACCTGCAGGGGCCTGGTGAGCGTGCGGGAGCCCATCCATACTTCCACTGTCAACAAACAAAGCCCATTTTTGTTTAAAATACACATACTTGTTTAGGAAAACGTTTGGGAGAACATGCACCAAAAAACTAACTGGTTATTTCTGGGTAGGAGGATTGCAAGAAATCTCTAGTGAAAATGTCTTACTTGGGTTGTCAAGAAAAAAGGTTATTCTTTTTTTCCCCAATCCCAAACACACCTTCCACGTATTTCCAAACTCTGTGTCTTCCATGGAAGTGCCCAGCCTGCCTGTGGGGACAGAGAGCCCAGGTGGTGTGTCCGGGTCTGGTGAAAGGGGGTCCGGGGCCCAGGAATCCTGCTCTTCCTGTTCCTGTGTGACCTTGGGCCACTCACTTAACTTCTCTGGGCTTTAGTGCCCTTTATCTGGTACCAGAATGGTGGGAGAGTCTTTACCTCACCCAGCCCTCCCAGGAGGGAGCCAGGACCACCAAGGGCTCAGCCTGACCTTGTCTGGGAGGAGAGCGTGCAGGGTGCTCCTGGGGGATAGGGGTGGCTGAGGGGGTCCCATGAAGCTCTTAGAACACCGCGATCTCCTGCAGAGAGCACTGATGCTGGCTAACTATGTGGGGGACAGCCATGGGTTCTGGGTTTGAATCCAGCCCCACTGCCCCCTAGCTGTGTGACCTTGGGCAGGACCCTTCACCTCTCGGGACCTGTTTCATCAAGTCTAAGTAGGGATAAATGCATATACCCCGTAGGGCCTGGGGATTTTGATGAAGTAATGCCAGGGAACTGCTTCGCCTGGTGCTGTATATAGCGGTGATATAGCGACACAAAGGTTCTCTAGGGTCAGGATCGAGGGCCGCGATGTGGCGGGGCAGGACCCCTGGGCCCCTCCTGGGTCTCCTGTCCAATGCTGACCCCTAGTGGTCAGAACTGCCCGGGGCCAGAAGAAGCTGTTGCCACCAGGTCCCCTGCAGGGGTGGGTGCTTTCCCCACCAGTGAGGTTCGAGGAGGGCCCCGCAGAGGCCAGGTGTGTCTTCTGGCCTTGGAACACAGGCCTCAGGCATTCGGGGGACTTCTGGGGTCTTTCAGGACTGGGAAGCAGATCTCTCTTTTCTCTCCTATCACCATGCCCAGACTCCTCAGCCTGCTTCCATTCTGGTCAGCGAAGCTCAGGTTCTGGCTTCTGCTCTGGCGGGCATCAGACCCCCTGCTAAGCGTGAGTGTGTACGGTGCGTGTTCGCAGCCTGGAGTGGAGGCTTTTTCTCCGTCACTTCGGCCGAGGTCCGCCCAGGGCTCAGCGGCAGAGGGAGGGCCTAGTGCCGAGATGCGTGACAGCCCCAGTGTTGTGGGGGTGTTCGCCAGCCCCTCTGTCGCCTGCCATCTGTCGAATGTCACACCCCGGAGATTTCTGGAACTGCCTGCTTCGGGTGGCACGGACCAGCTTGCCCCACTGCCCTGCTGGCCCGGCCGAGACTAAAGGGAGGCCACCGTCCCTGGGCGTGTGCCTTGGGGGTGAGCACCAGAAAGCCACTCTGGCCACTTTGTCCTGTGGAATGTGCTGGAAAGGAAGTGAGGAGCTCACAGGGGCAGCGGGAAGGTGGACGACCAGGCTTAGAAATGGGCTGAAGTCCAGGCGGCTGCAGAGGTGGGGACTCCAGGGGCCTCCACGGAGCGGTCTGCTCGGCGGCCTCTGCTGGGGAGGAGGACCCTGAACCTGCCCTTGAATGGCACCTCAATTTTTTCTACGACTGCAATTCAACACAAGGTGCAGAATGGCCCATCCTGGGTCACTTGCTCACCACTTACCTAGGGGTCCTGGCTGTGGCCCCTGGTGATGAGTGACTTCCTAAGTGACCTCAAAGTGCCACCAAGGAGATGGGAGCTGAGCTGGCAAGTTCACACCCGCCAGTGTCCTTAAAAGACTGGGAAGCAGCCCGGGGCCTGATGAGCGTAAGCGGGCCCTGTCCCAATTAAGGCACCAACGCCCCCCCCCAACCAGCGTCTACAGGGGAGCTGTGCTGGGGGTCTCTACACACCCTGTATGGTTCTGAAGGCTGCTTCCCTTCACTAAAAGCCAAAGACTTTGGCTTCCCAAGAAGCTAAGCCCTCTCAGTGTTTGGTGGTCAGTCCCCACGTGCCGCTCAGCCTCCTGCCCTCTGGGGGGAACGTTCCAGATGAACGACCCCTGGCCAAACCAGGCATGACCACTCATGGCACCTGTAGGCACATCAGCTTCGTGAGACCACCCTGGGGGGGGGGGGGGTCGATGTATGTTTTTTAATACGTTCTTTTATTGAGATATGTCACATGCCATAAAATTCACCCTTTTAAGATGTACAACTCAGTGGATTTGAGTATGTTCACAGAGCTGCACAGCCTTCACCATGATTTAGTTCCAGAACAGTTTCCCCACCCCAAAAAGAAACTCGTACCCATGAGCAGTCACTCCAACGAGGCCTGTATTCCTCTTGTGCCCATTTTAGGGACGTGGAAACAGGCTCAGAGGCAGGAGCTTGCCCAGAGCTGCCCAGCAGGTGGAAAGGCAGCACTGGGAGTCACAGGCCCTGTGGTCCGTGATGTGGTGGCTTTGTTCTCGAGGCCTTTGAAAGGACACCTAGCTGCTGGTCTGAAGGACGCACCTCCCCCAGCAGCCATGGCTTGTCCCTCAGGCCCTCCCCATTGGCCTCTGCTACACAGAGGTGATGGGAGACAGGACCACCAGCCCCCGAGATCATGGGCTTCCCCGAAATGCTAGTCCTGCCCCTCCCCCTGCCCTGGAGCTTGGTTCATGGTGGTCCAGTTTTCTGTCAGCGCTGCTTCTCCAAAACAGGAGACGTTTCTTCTGTAGACTACACTGTAAATGGGGCTTATCACCCTCAGCACTGCTGACATTTGGGGTCAGATAAGGGTGTTGTGGACCCAGCTGGCACACCAGAGGGTGTCCAGCAGCTTCCCTGGCTTCTGCCCACTGGGTGCCAGGAACACTTCCCAGCTGGGAAAACCAGAAGTATTGGGACATTTCCCGGGGTCCCCTGGGGAGGGGGGCAGGGGCAGAGTTCGCTCCAGTTGGGAACCAGTCTTCTGTAAAGTTGGTGTTTCAGTCAAGTGTGGGCTTAGCACCTGGCTGTGCCCTGGCGATCCAGGCCTAACAGAATCCCAATTGGGTCCTGCCGTCTTCGGGCTGTGTGACCTCCGACAAGGCACTCAGCCTCTCTGATTCTCAGTTTCCACATGTATGAAGTCAGGACTGTAAGACCTTCCTCCTGCGGGGGGGCGGTGGTGAGGTGAGGAGATGCTCAGTGAACACCAGCTGACCGGGCTTCTGCCCCCAGCCCCGTCCTGTCCTTGGCCCCACCAGGGTGAGGAGGTGTGGATTCTCGTGTCCCTTCCACTGGCCAGTCACTGTGCAACCTCAAGTCACTTTTAACTGCCTGGACCTCTATTTCCTTGTCTGTAAAAATGGCAGCCGCCACAGGCCCCGGCAAGAGTCAGGCGTAGTGAGGGTGGGTGAGAGGCAGGTCAAGCAGCAGGGGGACAACAGGGGTGGCTGTGCTCCGCTTTGGTGCTGCTTCTGCCCTCGCTCTGTGGAAACCCACCTGCCACAAGCACCAGCTCCTGGCCGTGACCAGACCGGCTCACAGACCTGCTCATGTTTTCCTGGAGGTTCCTGTACCAGGAACCAGCCTTTGGCCAGCGGAGACATTCGCTGGACAAGCAGGAAAGCCTTGAAAAGCTAGTGAAGGATTCCACTGAGGCGCACTCCCAGCATCCCTCAGGAGCCAAGGCTCCCTCCAACGTGACTGCTTCATGGCCTCCCATCAGCAGGCCCCCCGGGCAGTCAGGGGCCTTCATCAGCCCCGATCCAGAAGGAGGCTCAGCACAAGGTCCTGCCTGCCTCCTGCATCTTCTCACCCCATCTTGGAGGGAGGGGGTGTCAGTGACCCCACCCATCCTGCAGCTACGACATACTGAGCGTGCAGTAGAGAGCCTGGGTTCTTGGTCTTCATGGAACTTAGGCCATGCCTTGTAGATGTTTCCTGCTGAGTCACTAATCTTTATTGAGTATTTTTCCCATAGACCAGGGCTCTCCACAGCAACCATGGGATCCGCCTTAGACATGAGGGTGTGGAGGCACCGAGGGCTGGGGGACCTCACTCAGGATCTCCCCCACTGGGAAGGGGCTCAGCAGGGCTCAAATCCAAGCTGTCCTGTTTCCAAGCCCAAACTCCAAAGCACTTGACTGGGCCACGTTGTCACACAAATCCAGGGGGTGCTGTTTGCATAGAAATGATCCTTCTCCGTTCCCCATCCTACTGGTGGGGACCTCGCTTAAGGTCACATGGCAAGTTAAAGAGTCAAAGCGCAATTTGCACCCAGTTCTGTCTGATTCCTGTCATGTGAGGGGGTTTGCGCCAACTCACCAAATCCAGCAGCTCGGAAGTCCAGGCACAGAGCACTCGGGAGAGGGTCAGACGCAAGAGGGAGCCAGAGCTCAAGGGGAGCTCCCAGCATGAAAGCGCGTTCAGTGGAAGAGTTGAGCTGAAGGAGGCAGTGGAGACTGCCATGGGAAGGTGACCCGTTGCAGCCCCGGGCATGCCTGTCCTTTAAGTTGACTCCACACCTCTTCTGTGGTTCTTGTCTCTCTTGTAGCTCTGTCCCGAGTGGACCGTTTGTAAGGGTCCCTGTGCTTTAGAACTCAGAAGTCCCACCCCCTCCCCATCCTGCAGGACTCACTGTATGGGACCCCCAGCTGTCCAGCAGCAATGACGTCAAGCTGTCTGCTGAGTTAGAAGGTGCCTCTCTCAGGCCCAGACAGAGCTGAGGCCCCACCTGGGAGAAGAAAGCCAGGCGGGGACAGAAGAGTGATCCCGCCATGAATTTTCCGGGACTTCCTATTTCCC
Organism: Mustela lutreola; assembly: GCF_030435805.1. Lineage (NCBI taxonomy): Eukaryota > Metazoa > Chordata > Mammalia > Carnivora > Mustelidae > Mustela > Mustela lutreola. Next base: position 10,496,579 of record NC_081299.1, read on the forward strand.
ACATAGGTCCCTCCGTGTGCGGGAGGACAGAGCTGAGGGCTCATTAGCTGGATGGCAGAGTGACTTGTGGGCCTCATTTCTCAACTGTGAGTCTGCCTTCCAGGCAGCCGAGATGGATTGGGCAGGAGGAAGCAAGGGAGTAGGGCAGCTTCATGCATGGAGTGATGCCTGGGTAGAGGGCCAGGAGGCTGGATGCATGTGATGTGATGCCATGGTGGCCAGGAAACAGAGTCTTTCGTGTGGCTGGGCTGCCACAAGCCTGTGGCAGCCCTGCGCCAGCCCCAGCCCAGCCCCTTCCTTCAGCAGGCTTATTCCCTTCCTTTGGGGGTAAGTTAACAGAGCAGATCCCCTGAGCCATCAGCCTGGACCTAGCAGAGCCTGCTTCCATTAATTCTAAGGATTTTTATTGATCAGTGCACATCTCCAGCTCCAAGCCAGGGCCTGCAGATTCCGTGGTGACCAGGCACACCCCAGCCTCTGCTTCATGGACTCGGAGTCTGCATTACTTGTGCTGCTGATTTTGTGGCTCCAGAGGAGCGTGGGTGACATAGAAACCACGGGGTCACGGCCAGACTCCCCAGCTCAGGACTCAACTTGAAGGTTCTGCTTGCAGTGCTTTCTTGAGTCACTTCTAAGCTTCCAGTTTCTCATCTGTCGAGCACAGATAATCTTCCACTCCGTACCTGAGACCCAGGGCTGTTGCCCTGAGCACATGGTGGTTTTCTAAACTAGAAGGAAGGTGATGACCCGGCTTGGGGGATGGAGCTGCCACCTTCCAACTCAGCCTCCTCCTGCCATGGAAGGGGAGTGATTTCATAGACTCGGGGTATCCAAGCTAGAGGGAGCCCTAAAGATTGCTTGCTCTGGGGTTTTCATTTTACAGGTGAGGAAGCTGAGGCTCAGGAAGGCAGTGACTTTTTCTCGACTCTCATTCAAATCCCAGCTGGTCCTTGGAGAACCAGAAGGAATGGGTGACAAGTGTGTGCTTGGACACCATTTCTCTCATAATCCTGGTCTCACTTTGTGTTAGCAGGAACTAAGGGGGGACCCCAAAGTGAACCCCAAAGTGAACAGGTAATTGACTCTGACGGGCATGCAATGCAGAGCCCGAGATGGCCTGGTATCAAGGTCAGATTCGCGGCTCTCTCACCACGGTGGGTCCTGGCCGGGCAACCGACTAAGAGGTCCTCTCGATCACGTTGCCTTTTTCTGTCTCCAGGCCAAGCAGTCCTTAGCCACACTGACCAAGGACGTCCCCAAGCGGCATTCGCTGGCCATGCCGGGCGAGACGGTGCTCAACGGCAACCAGGAGTGGGTGGTGCAGGCGGACCTCCCGCTGACCGCGGCCATCCGGCAGAGCCAGCAGACTCTCTACCACTCACACCCTCCCCACCCTGCAGACCGGCAAGGTGAGTCCTGGCCCCGCCCTGACAGTGGGGGCTTCTGGGGAGGTCGCCAACCACCCAGGTGGGGGAAACAGCCCCTCTCTTCCCTGCTGTAGCTGCTTAGGGGGCTGTGGGGCGGAGGCCCAGGCTTGTGTAACTGAGAAGTCCCGGGATGGACTTCAGGCATAGCTGGATCTTAAGGGCCAGACATCCCTGGGGCATGTCCACCTGTCTGTCTCAGCCCCATCTGCCTCCCTTTGGCTTCCTCTTGAGGCCGTCTCTTTCCACAAAGCCACGAAACAGTCTCTAACAAGTTCGGGCTTGTAAGGTCTTCAAGCACAAAAGTTGGGAGGAAGAAAAACGATCTCTTTCTCTGTGTTTAGAGTAAATCCCAAAGGACTCAGATTGGCTAGGCTGGGTCCCTTGCCCACCCCTGGACCAATGGCTGTGTCCAGGAGCTGTTCCGCAGGTTCTCCAGCCTGGGCCTTGGGATCCTGTGGCTGGGGGACAGCAGAGCTCCTTGATTAAGGGAGGTGGGCAATCATGGGATGGGGTGGGGGGGTGGCCACAGAGGTCACACATCTTCGCTCCTGGCACCAGCAGCGTCTGAACCCACTGGCCATGCCACACCAGGGGGTTGAGGGGGCTGCCTCCGTGTGACATGTGCAGGTTGGGGATTGGCAGCTGGCCCTCGGAGCCCGCAGCGCTGCCATCACCTAGCTGGGAACCCAGGTCCCTGACTGCAAAGCCCATTCATTGTCCATCATCCCCCCCCCCAGCACCCCCATGTTAAATCCCACGTCCATTTCCTACAGCCCTACCTGCTCACGGGCTGTCTGCACACAGTAGGCCCCGAGGCAGTCTCGCTGAGCAGAAAGTGCTTCCTGCAGGCAGAGCCTGTGGCCAGGAAAGCAGTCTGCCGGGGGGCTCTGGGGGACTCCCCGGGACTGTACCTTCCGAGCTCAGCCGTCTGTTCCACCATTACGGATGGAGCGCCTGCTCCGTGCCAGGCACCGTGAGCTCTGGGGGTCACCATGGATTAGACACCCACCGTGCCTGCCCTTGTGGAAATGGATGTTGTAGGCATGAGGACAGATAAACGGGCATAACTGAGCTGACAGACGGAAGGGGATAGATGGTCGTTAGCCCAGGGAGGCAAATCAATAGGAGACACTGTTTGGTGGGAAAATGTGTGGGGAGAGCTGGTAACTGGGGGAGGCCTCTCTCAGGACAGGCTGAGACCCCGATGAGGAGAACACACCCCGGGCAGCGGGACCAGCCAAGGCCGAGGCAGAAGGGAGAAGGCCCATGTCGGGCACTGTCAGAATGTCGGTGTGACCCCGAGCCGAGGTCCGGAGGGTGGGCAGAGCCCGTTCGGGCCTTGGGGGTTTTAACACAAATGCCTGGCTTTGCTGCGGTGTGAGGAGTGGGGTCAGGGAGGCCGCTGGGCGGCCGCGAGGTCTTCAGGCGAGAGGCAGCAGGGCTTGGCTTGGTAGTGACAGTGAGGCTGGAGAGAAGTGGACAGGTTTCAGGTTGGTGTTGGGGTTCGAGACAAGTGAACAGATTTGGGGGTTGTATTTGGGGTTGAGAGAAGTGGTTGGATTTGTGTTTGGGATTGGAAGTGGAAAGACTTTGGGGTTGTGTTTGGAGAAAGGTGGACAGATTTGGAGGGCTGCCCTGGGGATGACTGGGCGTGGGTGTGGGGGAAGAGGGGGTCTGGCCGTGGCCTCCAGGCATCTCCCTGGGGCAGTCGGTGTTGACTAGTGGTTAGGATTGTTCTGGGTCTAGGGAATGTCCAGGTGGTGGGAGCCTTGTGAGGACAGTCACCAAGGTCCCTGGAGACGCCTGCCTTTTCTCCTTCACTGTGGTTAGGAGAGGGCCTAGTTGGATCCAGAGGCTGGGGCAGCCTTTCCCAGCAGCTGCTCTCTGGTGACTTGTGGGTCTGTGGAACGGAGGACCAGAGGGTTAGGCCATCTCTTCTCTATGGGGTGTAGGGTAGCGTGACAGCAGGGCAGCACAGGCGGGACCTTCTCTCCACCCCTCACTCACCAGCTGTCCCTGCTTTCCAGCGGTCAGGGTGAGCCCCTGCCACTCCCGGCAGCCCTCTGTCATCTCCGACGCGTCTGCCGCCGAAGGCGACCGGTCGTCCACGCCAAGCGACATCAACTCCCCTCGGCACCGGACACACTCCCTCTGCAACGTAAGGCCAGCAGCAGTGGGGCCGGGGCCGGGGGCCCTGCCCAGAAACCGCAGGGGCGGGGTGGAGGGGTGAAGACTCTTTCCTCTCGTCCACCCAGGGAGCACTCTGGCGAAGGCATTTCCTGTTCTGTTCTTTCCTTTTGCAAGAAGAGATGGATGTGGGGAGAGAAAGAAATGAGGCCTGTTTGCTCCTTTTGTCCGGGAGGGCAAGAAAAACCCAGAGCAAGGCAGGCCTGGGTCGGCTCGGGGTCTGCACAGCCCAGGACTACCTCTGGCGGGGTTCCTGTGTCTGGGACCGTGGGCTTCTCCTCCCAGTTGCGACCTTCCAGAGCTCAGGGCCTTACCAGTATTTCCTTTCCCCATAGAGCCAGCTCTCAGTCCTTCTAGGAATGAGCCAGATTTTTTTTTTTTATTATTTTCTAGGAGTTTGGGCAAATATTGCCTCTGGAGTGGTATCCCATGAATTTGTTTTGTTTGTTTGTTTGTTTGTTTTGCAAATCACACTTTTTTATGGCATGCTGAGCGCCAGCTGCCAAGAGGTGCAGATCCCTGGCCACCTAACTCTTGGTGACTGGCAGAGCAGATGGTTGAGCTTCAAGGAGTGAGGGGCTGAAGGCAGGTCACGCATCCGAGGACAGGAAGACACCATGTCGAGGTTCCAGCATGAAGCACTGGGGAGCGGGCTGTGGAGGCTCTTGTATGGTTTTGTTCTGTCCCACAGCTGATAATGGAGGGCTCCCCTGCCACGGAGACCGAGACACCATAGGTCTTTGAGTGCATGAGAAAGCCTTCTCAAAAAGTCAGCTAAGGTTCTATTAACCAGCACAAATGATAATAAAAAAGAAATGAGGTGAATATAGTGGGAAAGAAAGGCAAAAATAACTCCTACGTGCTGATGATACGATCACCTACCTGGAAACGCAAGAGAATAACTGAAAAGCTATTACAACCAATAATGACCAAGTACATGAATGGTACTGGTTGAAAATCAATGTATAATAATCAGTAACTTTTGTCTATATGAATAATCATAAGGGAAACTTTTTTCCCAACTACAATAATCATGAAAAGTAGCTAAAGACTACTAATAAAAATAGCCAAGACCAAACTTAAAATTAGCTGCCTTTGCCTGGTGACGTGGGCAGCAGGGATCGCTGGCCCAGGGCCTTATCCCGCCCAGTTGGGATGTGGAGAAGGCCGCTCCGGGCCTGAAACCTGCTCAAGGCTGGGATTCTTTTTCAACTTCCTTAAAGCAATTTGTTCTTCACCCGTGCTCAGGACAGAAGCCCTGTGACAAAGGCTGTCTTGAATGACAGAACTAGGACGAGGGAGGAGACTACTAGAGGGCTTCTGACAGCCGTCCCTGGTTTGGAGGGACTACTGCTGAGCTGAACCTACAGCCAACAGCGCCCTTATTCTTAGCATGGGCTAGAGACCTAAAGTAGCCACGTACACCCTAGATGAGACCTTCCCAGGGGCCATATTTTGATTTCTCATGGTGGGCCCAAGGGGGCTCGGAGAGCCAGAATACTACTGGAAAGTCCATTCTGCAGAAAGGGTTCTCTCAATGCTTCTTGAATCACCTTTGGCCTAGCCTTTTCCCCAACTTGGCCTTGGCGCATACCAGCTGCAGGTCCAACCTATTTATTTCCAGGATCACTTTACACAGGGCCCTGCTGCCAGGACCTGGGTGCTTTCATAAGCCAGTTGTCTGCAGACGGGCATTCTAGTTCTAGTGGACACTGGCCTCATTCTCTACCCCATGAATTTGACAGAGATGCCCCTACCCAGAGTAGACCTCTCTTAGCGTGCCACATGGATTCTGTTTGCAAACCTTGGGATGGGACTAAAGACTCAACAACGATTTGTTCCATCCCTGCCCTCCCTCAGCCACCTTCATCCCCATTTCTACAGATGGGCACACAGGTAAGCCAAGAAGAGCCTGGAAAAAGCACCAGGTAACCCTCTGTTCTCAAGCCTTTGGCCTGGCACAGCAGGAACAGCCCAGCCTGGACTAAGGACCTCTCCCTCTTACTCTTTGGCCACTAATTTAGAGTAGAGGTCGGGACTAAGTGTAGGGAACTTGAAGACAACTTTGGCCCAAGTGACATACATCTGGTTTTTTCATGGATTTTTTTGCCTGCAATTCTGGAAACAACCAGCAGGGGCCTCCCTTGTAATGACTTGTGATCCCAAAGATCTGTTTGCCCCACCAGGCAGTGCAGCCAGATTCTGGGATGTAGCGAAGGCTTTTGCACGCCCACCATTGCATGCCCACCGAAGGGAGAACTGGACCAGGAAGAAACAGCCCCAGATTTGAGTTATAGCTCTGCCATGAGTTCCATCATGTTGGATTACCCTCTGTATCTGTAAATCAGGCTCACGAGGCCTGCCTACCTCTCCACAAAATAAGAGATGCATTGAATTGTTTGTGGGGGAAATTAGAAGCTACCTAGTCTCCTGAGTCTTCCTGTCCTGAAATTCTTTATTTTTGTGCCTTTTTCTTTTAAAATTGTATTTCTTTATGAACAACACCAAGTATAACCAATCTCCAGTTCCAACTTGATGGACCAATTGGGACAGGATCTTAGAAGCCTCCAAGTGACTGATTTGTTGGTCAGAGGGTGTTGGGGGTCAAGAGGCCTGAGCAAGCAGGAGAGCACCCTAGGACCCCTGGTCCAGGCAGCATCTCAAACCCCAGGTGCCATTGTTGAACCATCTGGGAGTGTTTGCTTCAGGGGTGGGGGTGGGTTCACCTGTGCAGAGGTAGGGTGGTCCCTAAGAGATGGCTTCCTTCCATGGAAGACCCCACTCTCCATGGGCCACCTCTGCTCCCATGTGTTGTGTGTCCCTGCTGTTTCATTTCCCCTCTCTTTTTTGGCTACAGGGCGACAGTCCCGGCCCAGTACAGAAGAACCTGCACAACCCCATTGTACAGGTAGGTGTCCTTCCCTGGCCACTTGGGCCCTCTCTTTACCCCGTGATGACCATGAGTCCCCCTGTCCCTTGTTCCCATGGGCCCTCAGTCTCGCCACTTCCATACCTGGGACACCCAAGGCAGAGAAGAGTTAAGCCACTGCCTTGGTCAGTCATGGTTTGGTGGCCTGACCCAGAGTCAGTACCTGCTTTGCCCTTCCCTGGTCCAATCTGTGGACCCATTAAGTGCATCACACATCACACATCTTCCATCCTGCTCTCCTGGTGAGTGTCTTCTCCTGGCAGCCAAAGGCTGATGAACCAGGCCATAGCCTCTTTGGGCCCCTTGCTGTAGGAAACTGTTCTTTATTCATTTTTAACATTTCAGTACCCTGTCAGGGAGGGGTCACAGGGAGGAAAGGGGTCGCAGAAGGGGTCTCAGATCAGCAGTCTAGTCCTTGAGTTCCCAGATGCTGGTCTATGCACTGCTCATCTGCATCAGGGTCCACCAGGAAAGACTTTTCAAATGCAGATTCCTGGGCCTTTAACCCTGATTCTGATCCACCAGGTATGGGATGGGGCCTGGAATTCAGGTCCTTCTGATGTGTTTTGGGAACCATTAGTGTAACGTCCACCTATGTCTTTGTGTTTGTAAAGCCCTCTGGTAGACCCCAGCCTTAGGCCCTCAGTTACCCAGACAGGAGCCTATGCCCATCATCACTGTTGTCTCCACATCACAGATTAGAAAACCGGGCTCAGAGAGGCCAGGGGTTCTAATTAGGACTAGCACCCAAGCCCCAGCATCCCCTACTCCCCACTGTGGCCAGTCCTGCCTCTTATCCAAGGCCTTAAGGTTGAGGGGGTCCTTGCTCTTGGCCCACACAAAGCTCAGATTTCTCTTTCTTCATTTTCCAGGCTTCCCCTTTTTCCCACCGGGAGTATCCTAACTTGTATCCTTGCTGCAGGGTCCCTGAAGACAGGGGACTGGGCCAGAGCCAGGTGTGCAGACGCACTCCCGGGAGCCCTCGCAAGCACCCCAGGGGTGTGGGCAAGCTGAATTTAAGTGACAGTGGTAGTGCAGCAGCAGCAGCAGCTGGCGATTCCTGCCCAGGCACTGCTGTGAGCATGGTTCGTCCCCGCCGACACTCTCAGGACTGCCTTGTGTGGGTCCCACTGCTGTCCCGGAGAGCTTCCACAAGGGCCCAAGTGTCACCTCCTCAAACGACGGGTGGGGGTGGAGGGCAGACTCTGGCCGCTTCGCATGGCTGTCCCTGTCCCCTCCACCGCCCCTCCACCGTCCCCATCCCCCCATCCCCCCATCCCCTGCACCCAGCTCAGGTGGCTTTGTTCTTCTCCCTCCGCCCCCACCGCCCTGTCCGACTCCGCAGTCACTAGAGGATCTTGAAGACCAAAAACGGAAAAAGAAGAAAGAAAAGATGGGATTCGGCTCCATCTCGCGCGTCTTCGCCAGAGGGAAGCAGCGGAAGTCCCTCGACCCCGGCCTCTTTGATGGTACCGCCCCTGATTATTACATAGAGGAGGACGCGGACTGGTGATACCCGCCTCCCTTCGCCCGCCGCGCGCAGGCGTGTCTTTGCGTGTGGACGTGCGTGCGAGCGCGGGGTGGGGAGGAGGGGCGCGGGGACGCGGCGGGGCGTGCGTGGCGGGGCGTGCGCGCGCGCGCGTGCGCGAGCTCCCGCGCACTTGGGTGCTGGGCGTGGCCGAGCGCGGGCCCCGCCCCCTGCGGCGCCGCCTCTGTAATTGATGTACATACTCCAACCGTGTGTGACTCTGTCAACTCTCTGTCGTCCTCAGAGCGATACAGTTGTGTTGTTAATCTGGGTTTGTTTCTGTTTTTGTTTCTTTTCCGTGTTTTGATTTGTTTTTTTTTTTTTCTTTTTGTTCGGTTCGTTGGGTTTCCCCCCCACCACCCTCTTCGCCCTCCCCTCCTCCTTTTTATGAAACTTGAAAACTTGAAGGACTGCTGTGTATTTGTAAATAACAAAACTATTGTGCACTCCGTGCTTGTAAATGTCCCTTGTCCAAACTGCTACTTCTGGAGCCCGTCTGCCCAAGGATGTGGTCTGTTTTTGATGTGTCCCCCCTCCCTCCCGTGTGAACGCACGGGACCAGACCCTGTCCCCCCCGCCCGAGTCACTTTAAGCGCCAGCTGCCCCCGTGGTCAGGGTAAGGCCCGCTCCCCGCCAAGACGCCAAGACCCGCGAGCCTGGCCGGGGCGGGGTGGGGGGGCCTTGCCTTGGCCCGGCGTGCCAGAGGTCAAACGGGCTCTTTTTAACGGCCTGCCAGTTTTTAAATTGCGTTGCCGTTTCTTTCTTTATGGAAAAAAGAAAAGAAAAGAAAAGAAAATTGTTCCGTTTAATTTATTTGCACAAACGCAGAAGACTTATTCTATCTAAATTATTACATAAATATTGGAATGTATATTTTTCCATGGGGTGGGCGGGAGGCGGGTGTTTCTGTTGACTTGTCTGTTCTATTATCATGCTGCTGCCAAACTGTGCAAGGTAGACTTTAGGGTGGCCAGAACCCAGGGACCATTGGATTTCAAAGCTTGCTTTTTTCCGTTTTTTCTTCTCTCTCTCTCCCCCATTCTCTCACCCCTGCATGAAAGTGCACTCCACCTTTCTCTTCTCCCCTCCCCACAGCTCCTCTTCAGGCCTTTATATATCTGCTTATTTATCTGAAATGAGGGACACTGACCTCAGTGAGAGGAGGACCTACTGTAATGGTCACTTTCTCTTGGTTCTGTCTTTTGAGAGAGGTTCAGCACAGAGTGAGACAGCCAATCACATGACCACAGGGTATGGCCACAGGGACCCTTGGCCTGAGCGGTGCCACTAGGGTCCTGGAGAGGCATAGGTTCTTCCTGCAGCCGTGTCTTCCTCATCCTCCCTCATTCTGCATGTCGGCCAGGCAGGGGTCACTGGGGGAGGTGCCCATCTCAAGGGAGGGCGGGGAGGGCTGTTAGGGACACAGTGTCCAGCACCAGAGCCTCTCTGCCCTCCCCATTCTGCTTGGTTCCTACAGCCACACTTAACAGAATCTCCTGGCATCCCTCGGGCCCTGTCCCTCACCTTGTCGAAATAGCCTAAGCCTGCTAACTCTAGGAGTGAAAGGCTGGCAGGAACATCTCTCTGCCTATTTGGGGATCAGTTTGGCCCCAATGAGGCTTCACCAGCAAAGGAACCATGGGCACTGTAATGCAGAGTGGCGGAGAACACATGAGCTTCTAAGCCAGAGCCTCCTAAGGCCTAAGACTAGCTTTCCCTTTTCTTTTGACCTGTAAATCCGACCCCCCTCCAACTCCACCTTAACTACTAACACAGCTCAGTTCACCCATCCTCTGCACCACCGTAGTTGCGCTTTTCTGCTAACGGTAACATTTTCAGCTCTTACAAGATTTGAAAGTACTGGAGAGTCTCTATCAGAAGGATAGGATATTTTGTCCAAAGTCTCTAAAACAAACAAAAAAACCACCAGTAGGCTGCTCCCTTTTCTTCTGACTTGGTGGGGAGTGGGGGGGGTTGGGCAGGAACAGGCAGGGTACCCTGCCTAATAAGGACCTTTTTGGCCTCCTTTGGCTAAGCTGTTCCTGCAAGCCTGGCAGGGAGGGAGAGTGGCCGGGCTGGCATCTTTCTCTACGGAGAGAGATTTTAGAAAATACTTTTCTCCCCCATGAATTTTTTTTTCCCTTTCGGTTGATTTTTATTGTTTGCCCTTTACTTATGAGAAAATAAGATTGCAACCACTCCTGGTAATGATTTAGTAGTTCCTTTTCATTTCAGTTTTTGTAAATTAGGAGATAAATCTAAGAGTTACTAAGGATGATTTATTTAAGAGAACTACGTCAAATAGCGAATGAGTTATGGGTAAATTAGATGAAAATAACTTTTCCCATGGGAAAGGTTTCTCGAAGGCATGGATGCAAATATAAAATATAAAAAAAAAAAATCTAAATAAAGCTTATTTTAAAATATTATTGAATTCTATGTTATTTGACTGCTTCTATCTTGCTCCGGGCGGGAGGCAAAACCCATGCATGACCTGCTCCTTGGAATTCCAGGGCTGGGTCCGGAGGGGCTGAGAAAGCTGGCTGAATTCTGGGCCCATGGTGGGGCTAAGGCTGGGGTGCTCCCCCCCCAGAAACTTCTCATCTTGACCGCCCCGAATGTAATTTGAAGGAGCTGTCCGCATCCAGGGCTGCCTGTGGTCCTAATGCACCATCTCCAGGCCTGGCTCCCTGACCCTGCGTTGTCCAGCTCAACGGCCCCGGTCAGCTTTCATCTGCTTCCCTCTCCCCCCATCCCCCGGCACTCCTTCCAAAGGCCCAGAATGTGCACCTGTGAGTTTGGGGCATGTTACTTCCTGCAGATCTCACTGGGCCTCTGCATCCTCCCAATATCCCACATTCCCTGGGGACAGAGAGGAGCTTAAGAAAGAAATCAGGGGAGCCACAGGGCTTTCCACAGGCTTTTTTGAGCCCCGTGAGATCCCCCGGGGTGCCAAGCCTGGGCCTCCCCCCAGTGAAACTCCACAGTGTGGCCCAAGAAAAGGTCACCCTGCATATCCCGATCTATGATCATGGCCAGTGCCCTCCACCTCTGCCTCCCAACTTAAAGACAAACCCTGTCCAGCGATAAAACTGATGGAAAACTGGCCTTTTAACCCCCAGTCCCACCCCTATCATTTCTGCTGAAAGAAAGCTCTGTGATCTGTTGACCATGCCAAGAAGTTGTAGACCTCAGGACGGCAAGGAAAAATAGGGACATCTACCCTTGCAGTTCTCAACCCAGCCATGCGGTAGAATCACCTGCAGAGCTTTTGAAAACAGTTACCAAGGCCAGGCTATAGCCCTGAATCAGAGCAGTGGTAAAGCTTCTCTGGTGACTCTAAGATGTAGCCAGCATTGAGAACCACTGGGCCAATCTGAGGCGGGCAAGTGGCCCAAGCACAACGTACCACTGCTCCCCTCTCCCGGGCCTCCTGCAGACATCACCAATCGATCGAAGAGTCCTTCCCACCCAGCCCAAAGTGGTCTCTGATGTCTTCACTTTACAAAGCCTCAGACAGCCACTGCTAATCAGTCAGAGTTGGTATACAATGAGAAAGCCCATTTGCCAACCTATAACCAGCCCAACCACCCCACCCTAGTCCCCTGGACAGATGGGGAACACTGGCTCAGAGCAGTGACTTGGCCAAGATCCTAAATGTTGCTCCTATAGTCCTGTAACCTTTGCAGGGACTGGGCCATACCTATTGAAATCTTAGTAGCTCTACTCAGAAATCACACTACCTCCTTTATCTTCTTTGAGACCTTGCCCCAGACGGTCCAATTTTAAGTGGTACCTATTAGAAATTGAAGTAGGGATGCCCAGGGCATCTAGGGCCAGTGTATAGCCCCACAGGTTGTCTCCTACACTACTACGGAAGGCACTAGTGTGTAAATGGTGCCCTGTGTTGTACAGTGCACAACCTGCACGGCTGTACTCACTGGCCCTTCTGCATGCTCTCCCACCCATGCTGGCAGGCTCCTACAGATGTAACCTAATAATGTAATAACAATAATAATATCTAACATTTATTAAGCACTCACCATGGGCCGCAGTCTGCGCTGTGCCCTTTACATGCATTAACTCTGTTAACCCTCCAACAACCTGTATTTTTGGTGAGAAAACTCAGGTAAATAAATATCCAGGGTCAAGAAGCTAGTAAACAGTAGAGCTGGACTTCAAACCTAGGGAGTCCATAGCACCCTGACGACCATCTGGGCAGTGAGGGGATGGGCTTGGGCAGGGAACATCATAGAGGCCTTAGCAGGGGGACACTAGCAACCACCGGTAGCCTCCGACACAGCCTAGCACTTGCTTGCTGGTATGACTGCAGCCATTCCGTCAATTCTGTCAGCCTTTTATCTCCAGGCGCAGGAAAGCCACCCCTACGGAGGGATGGGCAGAGGAGAAGTGAGCTGCTGGCCCGCCCTGGCAGAGGTTTGCCTTCCCTGGTCCTGCTGTGGAGCCCCTCCTTGCACCAGAGCTGCCTGGTGCTCAGATCAGCTCTGCCCCCAACGGGAGGTGGGGTTCCCATCCTGGCCCCAGCATGCGTCCGGGGGGGCTCGGGAGCTGCCCCACACCGGTGCCGGGTGGGGACTATCAGCGCGGTGGGGCCATAACGTAGGAGGTCACCAGCCAGCTCACCAATGTGCTATCCTCAGGGCCTCTTACCCAAAACCTGCATTTTTACAGTAAGGGCCTCACAAACATCCCCACCCGCCCACCCCCAACCCATCTGCTCTGAACAAATGGCTCTTTTTTCTGTTCAGACCCCACTAGGTGGGGCCAAAGCTGCCCTCACTGTCCCCTGCCCCACCTGTTTCCCTTTTTCGAGTGGAAAAAGAACTAGAAGAACTCGGTGGTCATAAAGAATCAGGAGGGAATACATAGCTTTAACCTTGTCTTCTAAAAGGATTCATAACTTTACATTCTAAAGGATGCTCTATAAACATAAAAATAACCTAGGAGTTTGGTCTTGGCTGTATATCAGAATAGGAAGGACATCACCGGTGAAGTATCACTGTCCGGGCATAGTGAGGGCGTAAGTCTGGCAGCAAGGGGTTGAGCCGTTCATGCCTGAACCACAGCGACACGGTGTCTTAAAGCCCAGATATCGAAAAATACACAAATATGCACCATTGCCCTCTAAGGGCTGGGCCCACCACCCCCAGCAACCAGTCCGTGAGAAAATCATCCCAAGAGGATCGGTCTTGGAGAAGTGGCCACTGAAAGCCTTGCTCTCTTCTTCCTGAAAATGGAAGGACTTCCCAGTCCCAAGCCCGTCCCCCAGGAAGCACTGGCTGATGGCTCGCCGGTGTTCACTGAGTTTCAGGTTTTGTCTGATTGCTCCCTTAATGGATTACCAGTAAATGGCAGTTCATTGCACCCAGACAAGAGATCCTATGACACTGCACGCCATGCTCCCCCTGGAGGACCCTTGCTGCCCACCAGTGGGGCCAGGCCAGGCCGGGATAACAGCTCCGGCTCTGGCCATGCATCGATTTCTAGCAATTTGTGTCATTGTGAGCCTCAGTGTCCTCTCATCTCTGACGTGGATGTCATAAGGCTCCCCTCCTCATAGGCTCAGAAATGAACGCTAACTGTGATTTGCAGCCTAGAAAGGACCAGCCCCAAGGCCTGTGTTCCCCATGATTTGAGTGGATTTAAGCTCAAATCAGAGGCAGGAAAACTGAGTACGAGCAGGTAGATACATATCCTGAGTCTAAACGTAACTGGATTCGAACAGGTCCCCCAGGGGTGAAATCAGGGCCTCAGGCTGTGTGCACTGCCATGGCTCCAGCTGTGTACCCACTGCTCAGAGGCCAGATTCCATTCCACTGTGACAGACCCCGGGCTTCTCGGCCCCAGAACCAGGGACTTTGACGTGTGTGTGCCCCCAGAATCCACCAGCCGTGACAAAATTCTTTCTAGATTCCAAGTAGAAACATACTCTCTGCATACTCTGAGATTGAGACCAGGGGAAGAAATTACGCTGCCCAAGCCTGGGTTCTTGAGGCGGAAGCTCTCAGGTCGCCCCAGGGTGGCAGACGTATACAGGGACAGATGTCAGAACCTGGGACCAGCCTGGCCTCGCCATGAGAAACTCACTCGTATAATCCTTCAGCCCTCCAAGGTAAATACTATTATTACCTCCATTTTATAGATCAACAAACTGAGGCACAGAGAGGTGAAGTTGTTGCCCAAAGTCACGCAGCTAGGAAGAGGCAGAACTGGGTTTCAACACCAGCCATCTGGTTCCAGAGTCCGTGTTCTCAGTAGTCGCGCTCCACAGTCTGTAGCCAAGCTCTCCCCGCTTCCCCTGCCCGGGATAACCGATCAATGAGAAGCTTCCGAGAACTTGAGAAAGCCTCACTAGCCAAGCCCTGGGCAGGCTAGCTCACTGAGGCTCTGTTTTTCTACCCAGTAGAGGAAGCAATTGGAATAAGCAGTAGTTTTCAAACTGTGTTCCATGGAACACTTGGGGGTTCCTCAGAGGCCCCATCAAGAGGCTGCCCTGGCTGGTGGCAGAGCTAGCAGGCAGGGCTCCAGTCCGACCTTCAGCCAGAAGCAGCTCTGCTCTTCCGTGATGCACCCTGCACCTCCAGGCAGGAGTCCGTTTGAAGGATTCCATGATAGACGAAAAACCGTAAGCAAAGAGGAAAAAATAAGGAGAGAGAGAGAGGGGGGAGGTTTGAGAATCACACACAGATAAGTAGTGCTCAGACCTGACCATGCCTTGAGTTTTAAGGCTACAGATTCCCTGGCTCCATCCCGTACCCACTAAATCAGGTTTGTGGGGGAGACACTGGGGACCATGCTCCCCAGTGTGGTCTCATTTGCAAGAGGTCACATGGCGGGGCAGCAACCTCTCTGTGGGTTTTAGCGCAGACTTGCCATGGGGTAACTACCGCTAAGGGACCATGATAAGGGAGGTTGAGGCCACCACCTAGGGCAGCTCCAGGGTGAGGAAGGAATGGCTGCCAGAGCCTTTGCTAGTCCCTGCTGAGCAGAGAGCAGAAGGGTCTGGCATGGCCTGTCTGCTGCCTCCTGGGCAGCCTCAGAAGCCTGCAGCAGGACCCCTGTTAGGGTCCCAGAGAGGTTCCCAACTTTCCTAGAGGCACACAGCCAGGAGGTGGCAGGGACAGAAGTCAAGGCTGGGTGAAGGCCAAGTTTGGACAGGCTATCTACCATCTCGGATTCTGCTTGACCTGTGGCCGACTAGACTTCTACCAAGCATCCAGTGGACCTGCTGGCCTTGGCCTGGGGCCCATGGTGCCCCATGGACACCCAATGATGAGCCCTAAATTGGGAGCAAGACTGCCCTAGCTGTGCTCTAGGGAGCAGCCTGGGGTGGAACCACTGCTGGAGGGGGAGGATGGGGGAGGGGGCACAGGGTTCTGCCCAGACCTACCCTCAGACCCCTAAGGGTCTAGCCCCACACAGTCGAGAGCCCCGAGCCTGGCTCTGACTTCCTGTTCCCAGTTTGGCCAAGGACTTGCTGTGTGACCATGAGTAAGTCAATCTCTCTCTCTGGGCCTCAGACTCCCTCTGATACAAACCAGGGCAGTGGTGGCTTGTGGAGCCTTTCAAGTCCCTGGTGTCCTCCCCAAGGCCACCTCCCCCACCCTGCTCACTGTCCTTCACCCCCAAACTCCAGTTTATTTCTCTTATAGATATGATTCCATTGTAACGAAGGGTTTGCAACGCCAAGGCAGTGTGACCCCCGTGGGTGAGGTCATCTCCAAGCTGCATCCTAGAGCCTGCCTCGGGCCTCCTCCTACACCCCCTGTTGTGAAAAAGTCATTCCCTGAGGACACCCCAGAGTCCCCTGCCCACCCTTGCTCCACACCGGAGAGAGCCAGCCCAGGTGCCTTCCCTCCTTGCCCTGGCAGAACAGGAAGGCCTGTGAATGGATGGCCAGAGCCCCTCCCCAGGAGGCCATGCACAGCCACCCCCGGGAACCGCAGTAAGACTACATAGTTCGAGGCCCCTCCCAGGGGATAGCCTTTTGCAGCTTGCAATGCTCTTTCCTAGGCAGATTAAGGTCAAGTTTAAGGGGGTAGCTTCTGGGCAAACTGTCTGGGTCCACACCTTACTCGTGAAATTTGCTACCCAGCAACCTTAGACAAGATACTGCACCCGGCTGGGTCTCGCTTTCCCACTGTGTGCACTGGGGACACTACGGAGCTCTCCAGGGGCACTGCTAGAGAGAAACGAGTCACTGCATACAAAAGGTTTAGCTCGGGTAGCCGTGAATGTTTGCCACAATGATGATGACAATGACAGCGAGGACGGGGATGTCATGTCAGCCTCTCACCAGCCCTGTGAGAGAGGCAGAATGGAATCGTGGTTCAGGTATGAAGGCAGGCCCAGGCAGGTTCAGCAACTCGCCCAGGGATAAGACTAGAGAATGCAGGGCATGTAGAGGTGACAGGGCTCTTGGTGGCTTCTTCCTCACTCCCCTCATGTTACGGATGGGAAGGGGCTTGCCCACCATCAAGCAGGGCATCAGTGGCTGAGCTAGTTCTGGAAACCAGGGCCCCTGACTCCCAGGCCAGTGTGCTCCGAGCTGCTACAGACCACAAGATTCAGCAGGGGTGGGGAAATCCTTGGGTCAGTTGTTTTGGAAACAGCACTGAGTCTCTAACCCTAATCCTGAATACAAGACATTAGTTTATCAAGGCTCTGACAAGTTCTGCAGTGAGGGAAAATATCTCACGTTTTTCCACTTTGTGTTTCCCAAACTTAGTTGACCACAGAACCATGGATTTGTACCTAGTTCCACGGAGCACCCTCCGGGACCTGTTGCAACGGGCAACTCCGTCAGCCCCTGTAGTCCGTGCTTGGAGGTGCTAAGTTAGTGATTCCTTGGAGAGCTCTAAGCATACACACTCTCACATTGTTTAGCCCCAGAAAGTCCCTGGGCTTATATGGGATTCCCAGGAACCTTAAGAAGTGAGCCAGGAGCAAGGCAAGGTGGAGTCTGGATCTCTCTCTATCAAAGCATCAGAAAGAACCTGAGTCAGTGTGTAGCCACTGCAGAAAGGGAAGGGTCCCTGTAGACCAGCTAAGAAAAGCCAGCCCCGGAGTATTGATTTTGCTGCTCTCCCAGGCCCCAGAGGGGCCAAGCCCATTGCCACAGGGCCCGGGGGCAAGGACAGGAATGGGCATGCCCTCTTGCCAGGATGTCTGGCCCCTCCTGCCCTGTCACCCCACCAGCTCTAAGCTGCCTCATCGCTTTTCCTGGGCTGGGCCACAGATAAGGGCATCGCATCCCAATGGGTTCAATGCCTACATGGTGCCAGCCTCGTTCCTTGTTAGGACACTGATGTCTCCAGGGGTGGTGTGGAGCCTGCAGTTGGAGACAACAGGCCGGGTCACCAACTGCGACTCGGGTGTGTGAACCATTGCTGGCTTCCCTCCATCTTTTTCTGTGTGTGCAGAAAACACAGATGCATTTTAGGGACAGCCTGAGCCCAGCAGGATTGATCAAAACCGAGCAACATAGGGAGGGGTGTTGAGGAAAGGCCAGGCTTTGGAGCCAGATCTCTGGGTATGATCCCAAAGCCAGTACATAGCTGTACAACCCTAAGCTGCCCACTTAGTCCCTTTGAGCCTCAGCTTTCCCCTCTATATACTGGGGGAAAAAACTGCCTATCTCTCAGGGCCATGGCAAAGATGAAATAACAACCAGAGAGAAAAGTCTAGCCTCCAGCAGCTGCTCGTCTTGGTGTGGCAGGAGACTCACAGGAGAGGAAGAAGCGTAGGCCAGTGACGTGACATCCAGGCTCCGGGTCCTGGCTCTGTCCAAGGGCACAGCTGACGGGCATTTCTGAACCCACTTTCTTCCTCTGTGTGATGGGGCTGCTCACGCTCAGGTTGCAAAGCACCCATGAAGTTTAGCCGTCACGGTCACAGCCACGAGGGCTCCCAGTGTGAGCCGGCACGTCCCGTGGCCTCCTGTTGGTCACAGAAATGGGCTGCGGTGGGTAAATTGGCATCATAGAGATCAGCAGACGTGGAGCCCTTGCTAGGCATCGGCAATATCTCAGGAGCAAAACCAGGCCCCGCTCCTGTCCTTATGGGTTTTATGCTGTAGTGGTAGGCACACACCCCGAATAATCCCATGACTGATCCTTGATTTCAGCCGTGAGAAGTGCAGGTGAGAACAGACCTGGCTTATTGAGAGCACTGGGAGTGCATGTGTGCGGGGCGGAGGTGTGGACACCTCTGTGTGCTGTAGCGGGTGGTGACCGACCAATGCCAGGGGACCAGAGAAGGGGTTCTTGGAAGAAGCAATGTCACAGTAGAGCCTGAAGGCTTCATAGGAGGTCACCAAGCAGAGAAGCCAGCAGCTGGGGGACTTCCAGGCAGAGAGCAGCAGGTGCAACAGATTCGAGATGGGGGAGGGGACCAGGAGTGCAGGGAAAGTGCGAGAAGCCCAGGGGGCTGGGGAGGGGGCCTGAGACTGAGGAGAAGCCGGCAAAGGGCTGGGTCACCCAGAGCCTTGTCGTGTAAGGAGCTTGGTTTTATCCAGGGAGACAGTGATGGGTGTTGAGCAGCAGAGGTCCCTGGGAAGATTCAAGTTAAAACAATAATGATAAAAACAAAAACAAAACTTTATTGATTGTCCCTTTCCCATAACTTGGGCTTTTAATGATGGCATTGAGCATCACCATGAACCAGGCATGGGTGGTAAAGAGGATAGACTTGACCTCTGACCTCGGACTTCCCTTCGTAGCTGGGCAGACGGACAGACCCACCAGCAGAACGTGAAGAGCGTGGGTGGACAGTGTACGCAGCCAGAGGATGTCCTCTCGGGCCCGTGTGGAGGAAGACAGACCACTAAATCTAAAATAAAACATACTTTTTAATATATCTCTGGCCTCAACAAAAGTAAGGGAAATCGCCAAGTTACCCCCATCCAAAACTAAAAAGCTGTGAGCTAAGACCAGAACAGGAGCAGTGAGTGATAAGCACATGTGACAAACTGGGGTCTGTCCTGGGGACAGACGCTGATGTCAGGACTGTGGACAAGGACGTAAATGCTGGGATGTGGCAAAGTGAAGGACCAGAGCCTGTGGTCTCTCGTCGCCCCATGTCTCTTTAACAGGAATGAAATGGTCCCCGCTACCAGGCCCCATCCCCCCTCCCTCCCTGCTCCAGCCCCGGCAGGTCTCAGAATTCCTCTCTGGAGGAAAATGTCCACTATTTAAACTCTAGAGATTCCCTTAAGATCAAATCTGAGCTCAGCATGCACGCGAGTCCACAGAGAAATACAGCAAATTTAGACCCTCCCAGGCCTTTTCAGATACATAGCTACCAACACCAAATACAAGCTAATATGTATGTAATACTTTTAAAAATGTAAGATGAAGTCATAAACATGAGCAAACAGTAAGAGACTATCTGAAAAGACCAGGTGAACTGGGAAAAGAACCAAATAGAACTTTTAGAAGTATGTAGTGAGTAACATTAAAAAAATAAACTCCAGGGGCGCCTGGTTGGCTCAGTGGGTTGGGGCCTCTGCCTTCGGCTCGGGTCATGATCCCGGGGTCCTGGGATCGAGCCCCGCGTCGGGCTCTCTGCTCCTCGGGGAGCCTGCTTCCTCCTCTCTCTCTCTCTCTGACTGCCTCTCTGCCTGCTTGTGATCTCTGTCTGTCAAATAAATAAATAAAATCTTTAAAAAAATTAAAAAAACTCCAGGGGCACGTGGGTGGCTCAGTCGGTTAAGCAGCTGACTCTTGATCTCAGCTCAGGTCTTGATCTCAGGGTCATAATTCAAGCCCCTCCTTTGGCTCCACGCTGGGCAATGGAAGCTACTTAGAAAAAATAAGTAAATAAAATAAAATCCAAGGATGGATTAAACAGCAGAGTAAACTGCTGAAGAGAGAATTTTAAAAATGGAAAATAGATCTAAGGAAGTTACCCAGATGCAATGCAGAGAAATAAATGGATGGAAACCTTGAGGGGAAATCAGAGCTTTCTGGTCTACCACAACAGCTACGAGCCACATGTGGCAATAAGACCTGTATTTGAATTCATCAAAATTCAGTAAAGCTTTGGACTCAGTTCCTCAGCTGCACTAGCAACATTTTGAGTGTTCACTCCATATGTGGCTCCCGGCTGTCACAATGGACAGTGCAGATTATCCAGCATTTCTACCACCACAGAAAACTCTGTGCGACAGCAGCAGCTTACAAGAGAGGGAAAAAGAATTAGAAAGTCTGATCCCAGAAGGAGAGCAAAGAGATAATCGAGAAGAGGTAATATTAAAATATAAGATAAAATAGTGGGTGAGAACATTCTAGAAATAAACCCTTAGATGCGGGAAGCACGATGTATATCAGTCAGAATAAGAAGAAATCCTCATGTAGTCATATCATAATGAAACTGCAGAACACTGAGGACAAGGAGAAAATCTTTTTATTTTTTAAAAAATTTTTACTTATTTATTTGACAGAGATCACAAGTAAGGCAGAGAGGCAGGCAGAGGGAGAGCAGGAAGCAAGCTCCCTGCCCAGCAGAGAACCCGATTCAGGGCTCGATCCCGGGACCCTGAGGTCATGACCTGAGTTGAAGGCAGAGGCTTAACACACTGAGCCACCCAGGCACCCCAAAGAGAAAATCTTAAAAGGAGCTCACCAAAGAACAACTGGGCTGGCAGCTGCCTTCTCTTCAGCAAAAAGGAAGGCAGAAGGTAGTAGAACACAGTCCTCTACTCACCACAATGAGGTGCCAGAAGGAAATGACTGTCACCCTAGAATTATGTACCCAGCAAAACTCTTTGATAGAGGAGGGGGGATCATAGGCTTTCTTCAGAAAAATGTTGCAGAGTTTACCACCAAAAAATACTCCAAATCCGAGGAACTTTTAAATCACGCTCTTCAGGAGTAAGAAAAATTACCCAGGAAGCTAGGTCTGAGGCACAAGAAGTGATGAGAACGTGGTCAACGTGGAGGGAAGTTATTTGAAGCAAATATTGATAATAATAATCACGATGACTGTTTTGTTAAGTTAAATACATATGATAAGTTTTCAAGGGTAGCCAATAAAGAACAGTTCTAAAATTCGGCTCCCATCAGAACCACCTGGGAGGCTTGTTAAACTACAGATTCCCGGACCCACCCCTCAGAGCTCAGCTGCAGGAACTCTGGGGCAGGCTCCCAGACTTTGCATCCATAACCAGTTCCCAGGTGTTGCTTGTTGGGACCGGCCCAGGGGCCCCACTTTGAGAACCACTGAACCAAAAGCAGAGAAATCGGGTGTTTCACTTCCAAACCAATAGAAGGGGGAAAGGCAATGAGAAAACAGCCCACACCTTCCATCTAACCCAGTTCTGTGCAGGGAAAAGATCGTAAAAGCCACATACGTAATTTAAGATTTTCTGGTAGACACGTTAAAAAGTAAAAACAGGTGACATGAATTTTAATAACCATTTTTATTTCACCCGATATACCCCCAATATTATCATTTCAAGATGTGATCAACATGAAAAGTATGGAGATTACTTTTTCTTCTCTTCTGGGAGAAAGCCTTCAGAATTCGGTGTGTATTTTATCACGTAGAGGCTTCTCAACGTGGACAAACCACATAATAAGACAGGTGGTCTAGACAGCAACAGACGTGAGCTTGCAGAGGACAGAGGTCCCCACTCAAACCCTGAGCAGCCACGGCATACCAGACACTGAGCTGAGCGGTTAGAGCACCATACGTCACCTCGTTCGTCCTCACTTAGACCCGTGAGCTTAGACGTTATTATCATCCCATTTCCTAGATGGTAAAGGTGAGGCTAAGAATTGTCAAAACACTTCCCCAAGAGAAGCAGAAGAGCTGAGACTCAAACCCAGGTCTCTCATATGCCCATGCCAACCTCAGAACCTCAATACTTTACTCTGTAGAGCCTTTGCTGTAATAGATCAGAGAGTTAATGTTTTAGGCTCTTGGGACCAGACAATCCATCTGGTAGGAGAAGTAGAACCTCTTCTTCCAGAGTCAGCCTCGGTCCTCCCCGTGTTCGGAAGGATCCAGACCGATTGGCCTCCTGGCGACACTTTCTCAGACGACCCGGGCCTCAGCCCGCCTCTCTAACTCACTGCCTGACTAGAAATGTGAGTTATTCCCCGTCTTTGGGTTGAGACAGAGGGGAGATAAAAGCCAGGATGGATGGAATCCCAGACATAAAATTGGGCACCGTAGTGCCTACATTTTGGAAACTGCCTTTAATTAATGGTTTACGAGCCCCAAAGACGCCCCCCTCTTCAGGCCTTCTGCAGTTCGTCCCGGAGCTCAGTCCTGGGTGACGAGGGCAGGGTGGCGAATGGCTGTCTTTCTTCAGAAACCCAAATGTGTGGTTTGCTTGTCGGACCCCAGCTCCGCCTCGGGCATTCCTCGAGCCCAGACGCCCTAAGCCAGCTCTGCTCGCCAGCCTGAGGCCCGTGAGCTGCGAAGCGACCCACACGTATCCACACACACCCCCAGAAGTTTGCTTTTTCCCTTTGTCCCCTTATCTGTCATTCCCCCCCCCCTCCTCATTCTCTCTTTTTTCCTGTTTCTCTTTGTGTCTTTGTTGTGTCTGTGGCCCTGTTCCTCTCCTGAAGGCTTGCTCTTGGAGTGTCTCTCTCCAACTCTCTCTTTTTTTTCTTTTTTCTCTTTTTCCTTCCTTCCTCCTTCCCCTACTGCCTTATAGCTTCCACCTGGGGAGGTCTAGCCCAGGGCCACTCCCCCGCCCCAGGCATGGGAGAGAAAAGGCCACCCCTCACCTGACAGGGAGGCCCCCCCGCCCACTTGGACCGGGTGGGAGTCCTGCTGGGAATCCCTCAGCCCCTGAGCTGAACTCAAGCCATATTTCATCCCAGGAAGGCAGAGAGACTGAGGCAAGTACTGAGTACCTACTGTAGGTACACATCCAGAATTTATACGAGTCATTAATCTGGGAGGTAGAGAGTATTATTATTATGCCCATTTTATACATGGGAAAACTGAGACTTGAAGAAGTGAAGAAATTAACCCAGAGCCAAGGTCTGTTCAACTCCAAAGCCTCTTTCCACAAGCCCGGTCCAAATGGACAACACGGGCTGGGTCTTGAAATTTCAGGTAACCAGATGTGGCGATGTGCATCTCTCCACTTCCCAGAAGCAGGTGACGGAGATGGGACTCAGTCACAGAAAAAGCACAGAGACTCTCAGCTCTTTCCAAGCCCGGGAGGACACACCCACCTTGTGTGCCAGAAGCTCACATCTGTAGGACCCAATCCGAAGGGCTTCCCTGCAAGCCAGACCTGTCCTGGGGAGCCAGGCACCAGCAGGAGGGACACGGAGCGTGGGGACAGGCAGCAGCCTCACCAGGCAGAAACTCGGGGAGGGTAGGGGGCAGGCAAGGCTGCAGAGGAAGCTGCAGATTCCACATTTCCACATTCCTGGGCGTCATGGCAACACAGGCTCAGACCAGAGACCTGCTCGGAGCTCTGTGCCATCTGCCGTTTCTCTGGGGTCAGGGAAGAGACCTTCTACCTACCTAGCATCCCCAGTCACGGAGTCCCCAGAGCAGCCCTGGGAAGGAGGGCAGGGAACTGCATTACGCATTATGCCAACCTTAGGGTGCGGGAAATAGAGGCACGAGGCATCTTAGCTGCCCGCCCTGAGTTAGGTCGCTCTGCTCAGTGCCTGCTGGACCAGGGGTGGCATCCTCCTGGCCAGCAGCCATGGGCTCCCTAAGGCTCTTGGCTGAGAAGCTAGAGGCCCCCCAGCGTTGGGGAGAAAGGTTTAAGCAGAGTGTGTATGTATGTGTATATGGTCCCTAAGCGGAAACAGCGACTTCCAAAGAGTTTCCATGGCAGGGGCAGGGGAGGGCTGAAGGAACTGGGGAGAGGGGCCTTGTGACCCAAAAAAGATTTCTAGGTTGCATGTGTCTGTTTCAAAAATAACATGCCTCAGTGCAGAAAACATGGGAGACAGGAAAGTGTACACACACATGAGAATACCCTTGCCTACTCACAAGGGCACACACACACAAAACATTCACACACAGAGACTCACACACAATTAACCCATCACCCCTTTCCAGACGCAGACTTTTAATATTTATCTAACTAGTATTTTATACGTATAAATGTATAAATATACATATATTACAACTCTACATCATAGAATCATGTGTACCATTTTTAAATGCGCTGGGATTACATCGCACCTGCTGTCTCATACTGTCCTTCCTCACTTGCCAGTTGGTTATTAACATTTCCCATGTCAAAAATATCCCCAGTGACACCTTTCTCATGAACCACATATTTTCCAGTGCATGAATGAGGGGCATCCTTCATTCGGACAAACTCCATCAATAACCATCTATACCACTTCCTACTTAATTTTTCCAATTTTTTTAGAAATGCGTATGTTTAAAAAAAATACATTTGGTCATTGTAGAATTTTGATGATGGACAAAAGTACAGGAAGAGGAAAGTAAGCTCATTCCTCCTGGCACCCAAGCTCAGTAACCGTAACTATATGTGATTTCACACACAATTTTTGTAACCACCTGCTTGATTTGATGGATAAGTATTTTTTACATCGTTACAATAATTTACAATGTACAGTATCATCAGGGTCCTTCCTAACCAGGCTTCTTTTTTTAATACTTGTCATGGTATTGAGTTTGTGTGGGTGTTGATTTAACCCTACTTTAGAGAAGGAGACTCTTTCCATCTCGGTCAAGTCTGGCCTGAACCTGGTCTACTTCATCAGGTGTGTCTAACCATGGATTGAAGAGTAGGGTTAGGGAGCACCTGGGTGGCTCAGCGGATTAAAGCCTCTGCCTTCAGCTCAGGTCATGATCCCAGGGTCCTGGGATCGAGCCCCGCATCGGGCTCTCTGCTCAGCGGGGAGCCTGCCTCCTCCTCTCTCTGCCTGCCTCTCTGCCTACTTGTGATCTCTGTCTGTCAAATGAATAAAATCTTAAAAAAAAAAAAAAAAAAAAGAGTAGGGTTAGGAAGTGCTGGGGGATAGACATTTTCGCCTACAAGGGGCTACTCCTGAATCAGGTTTCCTTGTGTTGAGGAATGGAGCTGAGGCTCTGTGTATCCTAAGAAAATAAACCACCCAGCGGCCCAGAGATGACTGCCACTATGTTGATTACAATAGCAAAAAATGGGGAACAACCCATGCTCATCAATGAGAAAGCATCCTCTGATGACTCCTGGGCCATCAAAAGGTATCACAGATCTCTACGGAGATGGAAGGGTGTCCTCCACGGTGTAAAGGAGAACGGCGTGTTACAAAACGGAGAACGTGGCGTCTGCGTGCGGGGCTCTGTGTGTGTAAGCGTGGGTCTGTGTGTGTTTGGAAACGTGGGCATTTGTGTATCCCGACGAATATTTAACTATAACTAACAGCTGCTGTCTCTGGGTAGCGTGGGATTTGGGGTGATTTTCACTTTGTGTTTTGTTTTCATTCTTTTCTAGATTAAGTTTTTAAAAGTCTGTGCTTTTGGGGGGGAACAGATTACTTTTGTAATGGGGGAGGGGCAGCAAAACAAAACAAAAGCCATTTGGATTTTGGAAAGAAGAAACGCATGCGAGGGACTCATCCCCACCCTCCCCCTGTACCCCAGGAGTGCAGCATCAGGGGTGCAATCTGCCCTGCCCCCCCACAAGCCCCCCGCAGCCCCCTCCCCACCTTCCCACCAAGTTTACAATTGTGTGTTGCAGATTCGGACAGCCAGTGCAGCCCCACACGGCAGAGCCTCAGCCTGTCGGAGGGGGAGGAGCAGATGGACCGGTTGCAGCAGGTGGAGCTGGTCAGGACCACCCCCATGGCCCACTGGAAGGCCGGCACCGTCCAGGCCTGGCTGGAGGTGGTCATGGCCATGCCCATGTACGTCAAGGCCTGTGCGGAGAACGTGAAGAGCGGGAAGGTAGGGCACATCCGGGATCCCAGCGGGAATCCCCCCCCCCCCGCCCCCCGCCCCACCCCCACCCCGCCTTGAACTTTACCAACCCAGAGCTGAGCCGCTCCACACCCCACACCCCAACCCCCACCCCATCCCAGGATGAAAGGATGTATTCTCGGAGCCAGCTGAACTGGGTTCAGGCTCCAGGGTCCCCAGTAAAGCACCATGTCTCCCCAGCAAGGCACCTAGCCATCTGAGCCTCAGTTTCCACATCTTTAAATTGGGCCCAACCTGCCCGTCCCTGCTGCAGGGGGGCAGGACCGGGCTAGAGGGCTCCACGGGCCATCATGTGATTCTGCTCACCTCCTGGAGCAGAGATGCGCCACGTGCTCTGCCCGGACTGCAGAGAAGGAAGGGCAGGGAGATGGTTGGCCTCGGCTAGCAGACCCCTCCGGGGCTCAGCTGCAGCTGGCAGCAGGTCCTGGCAGCCTCGGGAGCCCACCCCACACCTCCCCTCTGGGCACTCAGTCCTCACCTCCCTGCGGAGCAGGTGCTGCTGAGCCTGAGTGACGAGGACCTGGAGCTGGGCCTGGGCGTGTGCAGCTCCCTGCACCGGCGGAAGCTCCGGCTGGCCATCGAGGACTACCGCGACGCTGAGGCGGGCAGGAGGTGGGTTGGCACGCCGGGGCACCTTGCTCAGGCTGTGTCTCCAGGGGGAAGAGAGAAGAGTCCCCCTGGGACCTCCAGATCACACAGTGGGGGGTGAACAGGCACTGCAGGCTGGGCCAGGGATGGGGGATCGTGGGCTGTGCCCAGGAATGCCCCTGACCAGGAGGTCCAGGCACATCTCAGTCCTGCTCTGGGCCAGCCCTCCCCATAGAAAGATGGGGATCCAGGGAATCAGTGAGGCCCCAGGAGCCCATGATCCCTGCAGCCGGGAGGCAGGATGAACTCATGCGCCCCCAGAACTTCTCTATCTTCAAGGGCCAGCCCGAGCAGGTCTGGGAATTCGGCCAAAATATCCGCACTGCCTACTTTCACCACAATCCCAGCTCTAGCATCCCCGGAGGAGGAAAGGAGGGGTAAGGTGGGGAGAAGCAGAATGCGACAGAGAAGAAATGGACGTGAAAGGCTTTCGTGCCAAGTCTCCCCCAGAGGCTGAGGGCTGGAGGGGAGGGGGCTCCATTAGCAAGCGCACCTGGGAATGGGCGGAGTTCCTCCCTTCAGGTGTGTCCCGCTCTCATCCCTCACCCCCCCACACACACCCCCACTTCTGTCCTACCTCCTGCCTCCCTCCCTCCTGACATTTTGTGAGCAGCGTTTGGGGGGGGGGGGGGCTCCTTCAGCAAGCAGCTCCAGGGAACCAGAGCACCCCCCTCAGTCCTCAGAGTGCAGCGGGGGAGAAAGAACAAGCGTCGTAAATCTGACACTTTCTGTTTTGCATAATTATCTCCTTCGCTGGTTTCCCCATCGTTTTCGTGCAGTTAATTAATCAAACCTGGTGGTGTGTGCTATTATTTGCAGAAGCCGCTTTGTGGATTAAAAAATGAGGGGGCTAAGGCTGGGAACTCAGGCTAGTTTAGGAGCAGGAAACCAAAGGCTTGTGGGTCCAGGAGAGGGGCCCTTAGCGTGATTCCAGGGTGGCAGCAGAGACGTACGAGATCAGATCAGAAACTCAGGTAGCAGCCCAAAGCAAGCGAAGCAAGAACATGCCAGCCTCGTTGGCGAGTCAGGACCCTGCGGGACAGGACCCTGACGGGGGGGGGGGGGGGGGGGGGGAGGCTGGGGGGTGTATGAAAGAGAGGAGAGGGAAGTGATAGGCGGGGGGAGGGGAGCGGTGGGCGTGAACTCGCTTTCTCAGAGGGCTTCCCCCCTCCTTAGGGTCCTACATATACCTCAGGCTCACCACCCACTCCTAACCAGTGCCTCCCCTCCCCCAATCCTCTGCCAACTAAGCTAGAGACCCCTGCTGTGCCCTTGTCTCCCTCCCAACGTGGTTAGTAAACGCTGACCGCGGAAGAGGGTAGGGATGCCTGCTTCGCTTCGCAAAAACGCAGGATTCCTTGCCCAAGTTCGCCCAAAACATGACTGCCCACGAAAACCTCAAGGAACCAAGATGCCACAGCACCCGGAAAGCGCGTGGGTGCAAATTAGCGGCCAGATGTGAACGGAGTTTGACAAATTCTGAAAGCTGAGATCAGGACTGTCTCCAAGGATCCTGTGTCCCCCCCCTCCCCAGTTAGACACCCCCAGGCCTCCTGCAGGAGGGAGGGTCTCATGCCCTGCGGAAATGTGGCCTGTCTCTAACTTGCTCTCTGGCACCTAGTTTCTCCAGCTGTGAATTGAAGGGGGTTAGATTAGAACAGCGGATCTTGTAACTTTTGGAGACTACGGCCACTCTGAGAATCTCATAAAAACTGTTGACACTTTCTCCAGAGGCGATATTATACAAAACTTGACAACTGCATTCTGGAACCCTTTGACTCACTCCCAGAACTTTCAGGGGCCCATGAACTCTAAGGGTAAGAACCCCAGTGAGGTCATCTTCAAGAACACAGCCTGTGTGGCTCTGGGCATGACATTGCCCTCTCTGGACCTGGGTCCCCTTATCTCTAAAATACCGACCACCAAATCCACCAGCCCCATCGCCCGTCGCTGTATGTCCATGATTTTATTTTACGGTCGCAACATCAATGTAGGATAGACATTCTTACCCCCATTTTAAAGACAGACAAAGTGAGGCCTGGAGAAATCATGCGTGCAAAGTCATGCTACAAAATACCTAATTTCAGAGTCAGTCCCCCTCCCATCATCCCATGGCCCCTCAACGCTAAAAACATTGACAACCCCTACTACTCGCGTTTATGGGACACGGAATGTGCCCCAGACTCTGTGCTGAGGGTTTCACGCTCTCTCACCTCTCAGCCTTCCCAGCTTCTGTGAGGCGACCATGGTGAGCCCCATTTTGCAGGTGAGGAAGCGAGGGGAGAGACGCAAGGTCCGGGAGCCAACAGGGATCGGGGCCCCCATGGCCTCGTGTTTTCTGCGTTGAATCATGACCCAGATGATGTCTCAATTCTGTGCCCAAACTCAGATTTCGGGGTCTCATCTAGCTCGGTTTGGGGCAGGGACAATGTCAAATGTTATAAAACATCTGAATCACTCCTAAAGTCACGCTGTCTTGTTCAACTTGGGCACTTAAAGATAGCTCGGACCAACAGCTGGGAAATTGTCGCCAAGCTGAGGCCCCATGGGGACAACTTTAATGAAAAGAGAACCGTTCTGAAGGGCAGACACGCATTAATTGACAGCATGGGGATGGATATTGGGGACTATAAATGGCTTCCCTCTCTTAGGTTCAGCAAGGTGCCCCTCCCCCCCTCCCCGCCCCGTGTCTTGTTGCACAGTTGATTTGCTGAGCAAACCCTCCCTCAGGCGGGGGAAGAGGGCTTCTGGTCCCCACAAGTGACAACCCTGGGCCCAGGACATTGGATGGGAGGGCTGGGAGCTCCCACGCCTGACCGGGGCAAGAGAACCCTGACCGTGGCTGGTGGTCCTGGGAAGGGCGTGGCTGACGGTCCTGGGAGGGGCGTGGCTGACGGTCCTGGGAAGGGCGTGGCTGACGGTCCCTGGGAAGGGCGTGGCTGACGGTCCTGGGAGGGGCGTGGCTGACGGTCCTGGGAGGGGCGTGGCTGACGGTCCTGGGAAGGGCGTGGCTGACGGTCCTGGGAGAGGCGTGGCTGACGGTCCTGGGAAGGGCTGCTCTGAAGCGAAGGCCTTAAGAGGCGCTGGGAGGAGGTCCACCTGGGACTTTCTCTTCCTAGAAGGGAGCTTGTCTTGGGTCAGAAGTTTCCAGGACAGGAGCTTGGTCCTGGTGGACTGGAGTCAAGGCCCCAGTCTGGCCTTGTCTTCCGTGTGTTGGATTATAGAACTGAGGCTGTTGAGCCCAGGTGGGGTCCCGCCCTCCAGGAGCTGGTGGTCTGCGCCACAGGGTGACAGGTGCAGGGACAGGGACTCCGGGGAGCTCTGGGCTCAGAGAGGGCCTCCGATCCAGCACACAAGAGGCCTGTTAGGATTCAGGGCGAGCAAAAGCACCGCAGAGCCCGGTAGCAGTCAAGCGGGGGAGGAGAGTGGCGTGGGGTAGAGCACGGCTGGGAGACAAGGACGGATCGCCGCAGTCCTGGGCGGCTGAGAGGCAGGTAGGAGACCTCGCGAAACTGGGAGCCCACCCTCCCTTTCCTTGGCCAGGCTTCCAGGGAAGCCTCTGCTGAGTGCAGAGTGCACTAGGCCAGCTCTCCAGAGGGGAACACAGTCTCTGGGCTCAGATCAATTCTTTTTTTTTTTTTTTTTTTTTTTTAAGATTTATTTATTTATTCGACAGACAGAGATCACAAGTAGGCAGAGAGGCAGGCAGAGAAAGGGGGGAAGCAGTCTCCCTGCTGAGCAGAGAGCCGGATGCGGGGCTTGATCCCAGGACCTTGGGAGATGCGCGGCTTGATCCCAGGACCTTGGGATCATGACCTGAGCTGAAGGCAGAGGCTTTAACCCATTGAGCCACCCACCCAGGCGCCCCAGATCCATTCATTTCTAAAGTTCCATGTGTGGCTGATTAACAGTTTGAGGGAAATACTTAGAGTCAGAGCCGCAGGCTGGGGCACAGCCTTGTACAAAAGGGTCAGAGTGAGGCTCTGCTGGGAGTTGAGGGGTGAGTCCCGGCAGGGCTGGAAGGAAATGGGCCCAGGGAAAGGCCGGCCCCACAGCCCAAGGGGACCAAGAGCTCTTTGCATCCCGTGCATCTGAAAGGACCTCCAGAGCCTCAAGGGCAGGCCAGACAGTGCTGGGCCACTCCAAGGACTCGCTATGGTGGGTACGCTTTGTCCCTTTCCCCCCCTCTTCGACTGACTTTTTATTAACTGAATGTTCCCACTGCTGGCTTACGGGCTACACATCTTTGTTTCGTTTTTGACCATGGTTCTACAGTTTGCAATATACCTCCTTAGCTTACCACCGTCTATCTCAAAGTGCTATTATACAGCTTTGTGTAGAGTGTAAAATGCTTTTTGTCCTCTTGCCTTTGTGCTATTGTTTTCATACATTTTTATCTGTATGTGTTAGATGCTCCATAATACGCTGTTATATTTGTCTTCTAAACTGTCCATTCTCTTTTAAGGACATTAGCAGATGAGAAAAATAGTTACCTAGATATTTACCATTTCCAATCACCTTTATTCTTTAAAAAAAATTATTGTAAAGTACACATATTTGTAAAGTACACATATTTATCATCTTAACTAGTTTTGGGGATTTTTTTTTTTTTTTTTTTTTTTTTTGCTTTTGTTTGGAGAGGGGTGGGGAGGGGCAGAAGGAGAGGGAGAGAGAAAGTCTTAAGCAGGCTCTATGCCCTGTGTGGAGCCTGACGTAGGGCTCGATCTCACAACCCTGAGATCGTGACCTGAGCTAAAATCAAAACTCAGACCCTTCACCCACTGAGCCACCCAGGCATACCCCGCCTCCATCTTAACTGGTTTTAAGTGCACAGTTCATTGGTGTAAAGTACA
Organism: Mustela lutreola; assembly: GCF_030435805.1. Classification (NCBI taxonomy): domain Eukaryota; kingdom Metazoa; phylum Chordata; class Mammalia; order Carnivora; family Mustelidae; genus Mustela; species Mustela lutreola. Next base: position 10,528,094 of record NC_081299.1, read on the forward strand.
TCCACGTTGTTGGGCGGTCATCCTCGCCTTCCATGTCTAGGACCCTCTTCATCTTGGAGAACTGAAACCCTACGCTCATGATAACACAATAAACACGAAGTCCCTGTTCTCTCCTCCCCCCCTCCCCCGCCATATAATGACGACCACCCTTCTACTTTCTGCCTTTATGGTTTTGACTGCTCTCAGTACCTCATTTAAGTGGAATCACACAGGATTTGTCTTTTGGGGCCCGGCTTACATCACTTAGCATCATGTCTTCAAGAGTCTTCCATGCAGCTCGTGTCAAAACATCCTTCCTTTTTAAAGCTGAATGCATTCCACCGTGTATAGAGAGCAACTTTTGCTTAGCCCCTCCTCTGTTGGTAGATGTTGGTGGCCTCCACATTTTAGCTACTGTGGATGATGCTGCCATGAACTTGGGTGTATCGCTATCTCTTTGAGACCCTGCTTTCAACTCTTTTTTGGTATTTACCCAAAAGTTGAATTGCTGGATCATAAGGTAATTCTATTTTTGACTTTTTGAGGAACCGCCATACTGTTTTCCATGGAGGTTACACCACCTTAGAGCCTCACCCACAGCACACGAGGGTTCTGATTTCACCACACCCCCAACAACAGTTGTTTTCTCGGGTTTTTTTTAGCCATACTAATGGGTATGAATTGGTATCTCATTGTAGAGAAATTTGCGCTTCCCTAATGATTAGTGACGGGCATCATTTCGTGTGTTTATTGGCCACTCCTATGTCTTCTTTGGAGAAATGTCCATTCAAATCTTCCCATTTCCGAATCCAGTGCGTTTCTTTCTTTCTTTCTTTTTTTTTAATTGTGACTTCTAGGAGTCCTCCTCTATTCTTGTATGTGGGGGAAGTTTCCATGTTATTATTTTCTTGCCTCTTGAAAAAATCTCGTCAACATTTCCTGCAGTTTATTCCTCTGATGATAAATTCTCTCAATGTTAGTTGTTTTTTTGAAAAAAACTTTTTTCCCCCTCTCTCATTTTTAAAGTAATGAATTTTTTTAGAGCAGTTTTAGTTTCACAGCAAAATTGAAAGGAGGGTACAGAGGGTTCCCACATCCTCCTTCCCCGACTCCAGCACGGCCTCCCCCATCATCCCACCTCCCACCGGATGGAGCGTTTGTCACAGATGAGGAACCCACACCTACGCATCCCAATCACCCAGAGTCCATACTTTACATAACGGATCGCTCTTGGTGTTGTGCCCTCTGCGGGTTTGGACGAACATGCATTCGTCGCGACAGTATATATGCTGAATAATTTCACTGCCTAAGAAATCCCCTGTGCTCCACCGGCTCATCCTTCCGTCTCCCTAACCCCTGGCAACCACTAATCTTTTGACTGTCTCCATAGTTCTGCCTTTTCCAGAGTGTCATGTAACGGGAATCATATAGTACGTAGTCTTTTCAGATTGGCTTCTTTCACTTTGTAAGGCGCATTTAAGGTTCCTCCACTGGGAGGTTTTAAACAGAGGAGGGACATGATTGTAGATTAATATTTTTATTTATTTTTTTTTAAGATTTTATTTATTTGTCAGAGAGAGAGAGGGAGCGAGAGCAAGCACAGGCAGACAGAATGGCAGGCAGAGACAGAGGGAGAAGCAGGCTCCCTGCCGAGCAAGGAGCCCGATGTGGGACTTGATCCCAGGACGCTGGGATCATGGCCTGAGCCAAAGGCAGCCGCTTAACCAACTGAGCCACCCAGGCGTCCCTAGATTAATATTTTTAAAAGGCCATCTGGCTACTGTGGGTAAAGTGGATGAGAAGGGGCAGGGCCGGCAGGGGGCGATGCAGGGGGAAGTAAGGAGGCAACTGCCGAAATCTATGCCAGAGGTGGTAGGAGCTTGAACCCAGGAAAGGAGAAAAGGGGACAGACATACGGACCAGAGGGACTGATCGACCTGGGGAAGGAGGGGAGAAGAGGGCAGATGGGGACCGGAGCCGGGTGATGGCTGGGGGTGGGGAAGAGCTGGGAGAGGGGACAGGGAATTTAACTTGGAGCTCATCAAATGTGAGACGTGTGACAGGAGATGCCAAGGCAGCAGGTAGTGAGCAGCAGGGTCTCAGAAGAGAGAAGAAGGGAGAGGTGGCGGTCTTCATTTACAAATGTAACCCAGAGCCCTGGAAATGGTGCCACCAGGGAATGGAGAGTGTGGAGAAGAAGAAAGAAGGGAAGAGCCCAGGAAGGAAGATGTGCCCGTCCTGTGACCGCGGCCCTCCCGAGCACAGCGGTCAGCCGCTGTTCAGTGTGCCCTGGTGGACTGAAGGACAGCGAGGACCCATATAGGAGCACCAGCAGGGGGCGCTGCGGTCAGCTCTGCTGCGGTCCTGGATAAGGGACTGGGAGGACTCAGGGGCAGGGAGACCCGTTGGCGGGCAGAGTCCAGGGCGACTCCGAGGTGTCCAGAGTGAGCAGTGAAGAGTGGATAGGAGGAAGCTGAGTCAGGAGCTGAAGTCCCACTCAAGAGTGGCTGGTGGGGCAGTTCTTAGAGATGGGGGCACAGGGAGGGGCTGGGAAGAGGGTGTGGGGTATTCTATCTGCGGGGAGGGGAAGGATGCCGGTCCTGATCCCAGACCTGGGGAGGAGGGCAGTGTCGCTGTGTAAGCCCATATTTCCCTGTCAAGTCCTGATCCCTTAGTGCTCCCCCCCGCCCCCCCCCCCCCAACCTGGCGTCCTGCCCGTCATTGCTCAAGTCCCTCCGCAGGTGGGATGCTCTGTTTTCATTCCTTCTGTGAGGCTGCCACCGTGTGGCAATCAGGGAAATGACAGTCTGGGGGACCTGGGGCTAGGATCATCCTACCTCTTTCTGCATTGGAGAAATACGGGTTGCGCCCCTACTGTGTGAGCAGCACTGAGACAGGTGTGGGACAGAGAGAAAGCTGAGATAGAGCGGTGAGGAGAGAGGGCTTGAAATAGGCAAAGAGGGGGTTTTAATTCTGATTCCAAGACTTGCCACCGGGGGACTCTGGGCAAGGTCTGAAAGCGTCCTGGTTTGTAGAACGAGGAGAAATGGCCCAGGCCACAGCTCTGCGGGCTTCGGGGATACTGCGGAGGAGTGTGCGGAGGGGACCACACCCAGGGGCAGGTGGGGATGCTGAGGGCTCCCGGATATGTCTCCTCCCTCCGTACTCTCCCTGCTGCTCTGCCACCGTCTCTTTCGACTCCGCGCATCTGAATGGGCTTTCTTCCCTTTTCCCATTCCCTTTGGCTGCCTCTCTGGTGATCCCCCTTCTCTTCTTTGGGGCTCGCTCTCTGTTTCTCTGTCTGTCTCTCTCTCTCTCCTTCCACTCTCTGCCTCCGCCTCTCTCCCCATCTCCACTTTGTCTCTTTCTCCCTCTCTGTCTCTCCACTCCATGCTTTTTCCTGCCCATCTCTGAGATTTCTTGGTCCCCCACTTCCCCCCACCCTGTTCTTTTCCATCTTCATCTCTGCCCATCTCTGCCCCATTTCTACCCCACTTCCTCTGTTTCTGCCACCTGTCCCCACCCACCTCTCTCTCTGGCCATGTCTGTCCTCACCAGCCTGTCCAAAGCCGCTGACCTGGACCATCACTGGGTGGCCAAGGCCTGGCTGAATGACATCGGGCTGTCCCAGTACTCTCAGGCCTTCCAAAACCACCTGGTGGACGGGCGAATGCTGCACTCCCTGATGAAACGGGACCTGGAGAAACACCTGAATGTGTCCAAGAAGTTCCACCAGGTCAGCATCCTGCTGGGGATCGAGCTGCTGTACCAAGTGAACTTCAACAGGGAGGTAAGGACCAGAGCAGGCGATGGAGGCATCTTCCACAGCCCTTCTTTCTGCCCCTGGCTCCCACTGTCTGTCCACCCAACTATCTGCCCATCAGGCATCCATCGCACCGAGGTCCACCGACCTCGTCATCCACGCACCCATCCCTCCCCCTCTTCCTCCCTTCTTCCAACAGCTGCTTACTGGGCATGGGTCAGGCCCTGTGTCCAATTCAGGGAAAGTGGGGAACCCTCATTCTCCAAGAGTTTCTCTGCCCATCAGGGAGAACCACAACGAAGCTGATGCCACCATACCATGGAAAGTTGGCCCAATGGGGAAGTCCAGGATTTTATGAAAACCCAAAGGTGCAGCTTCCAGAGGGATCAGGGAGAGCTTCCCTGAGGTCGTGACAGCTGGACTGAGACCTAAGAGAGGAATTCCAGGCATCAATCAGTAGGAGATGTGAGGGAAAAGCAACCTAGCAGAGGGAACAGCATGAGCAAAGGCCCAGAGGACAGACTATGGGGTCCCAGTGTTTGGTCTAAGGCAGGGGAAGTGAACAGGGAGGCCAGCGAGGTGACCAGGGACCAGGGGGAGAGTCAGGGTTTGGGCTCTGACTGCCCCTTTGATTCTGAGCCCTGCCAAGTCAGACAGCACGGGGCACCTGCTTCAGCTCCCCTGGGACCCAATTATTCCCAAGGCCGCTGGGCCCTGCGGGGCAGAGACTATCCAGATAGCTTTGTTTTCTTAAAGTGAGGTCAGAGCACAAGCCCCTCAGGGTCAGGAGGAGCGGCACAGAGGAGGGATCTGTCCGGCTCTTCAGTCCTTCTCACACACACCCCGCAGGGCCCTGGGCACCAGAAGTAGTAAGGTGCGGCCTCTGCCCCCGCCCCCAGCCCCGGAACCGCAGTCTGGTGAAGGAGGGAGACCTGCCAGCAGATCGTGACAGTGAAGCTTGGAAATGGGCACGGCATGTGGGGGCTGGAGGCCGGGAGCCCTTTATCTGGAGGCCAGTCCCCCAGGGAGGCTGAAAGGGGACCAGGCTGATCCCTCCACATGTTACTGGGGTGATGTTTTGTTGGTGACGCTCATTGTCCCCGGGGGCTGGGTGCACCCACAGAAGTCAGCCCTTCATGGAAGACCCGCATTGTTGGGCCCCTACTCCATGTCAGGAAAGTGGGGTGTCTGGGTCGTACAAACTAGGCAACAGCTGGGTCTCACCCAGCCCTTCCCCCCCAGAAGCAGGCTTCTCCCCATTTCCCAGAATGAAAGGCCAAGCCCCAGACTGACAGGGCCAGAGGAGCCAGTGCTCGCCAGCCAGAACTCCCCCAGCACCATGGATGCTTGCTCTTTGGGACCCCATGCGTGTTCCCCCACCCCCAACTGACCCACTGTCTCCCCACCCCCACAAGGCCCTCCAGGAGCGCCGCGCCCGCTGCGAGACACAGAACATAGACCCCGTGGTCTGGACCAACCAGCGGGTGCTCAAGTGGGTGCGGGACATTGACCTGAAGGTGAGGGTCTGGCGGGCGGGGGGTGGGCTGGAGCGGCTCGCAGGCATCTGTAAATCCCATGCATGTTTGTGTGTCCGTTTTCTGTAAGCCAGTGTTGTCGCCCAAGCGGGCGAGAATGCCTGCCTCCTGTCGCTCAAGAAGAGGGAGCGCTCACCCCACCCCTGCACCAGAACCCCATTCATGAAGGCTTTCCCATAGCAGGGGTGGAGAGGCTGGGCTGTCCTCTGAAGCAGGGCTGGGTGAATCCAGGCCCATCTCATCGGACAAATATTTATGGGCTGCCTGGCAAGATCTGGAGTTACGTCAGTGACAAAGTAGTCTTGGTCACTGTCCTCATGGCCCTAAAAGAGTGGGGGCATTCCCCCTCCGGCTTATACTGCCTTATACTACCCAGTCCCTAAGGGGACAAGACCTTGCTATGGGGGGCATGTCCCTGCCTGGAGCAGGGCAGCTCCTCAGGACACCTCGGGATGACAGGGTGGCCCTCTCAGCCTCAGAGGGCAGGACACCAGGGCAGACCTGTCAAGCTAACAGGGCAGCCCCCCACTGCAGCCTGACCATCCCCGTGCCTTGCCCTCAGGAGTATGCGGACAACCTGACCAACAGTGGCATCCACGGTGCTGTGTTGGTGCTGGAGCCCACGTTCAACGCCGAGGCCATGGCTACCGCCCTGGGCATCCCCAGTGGGAAGCACATCCTCCGAAGGCACCTGGCAGAGGAGATGAGCGCTGTCTTCCACCCAGCCACGTGAGTGTGGGTTGCTGGCTCCCACTCTGGGGCTCCAGAAGCCCGTGATCCTGACCTTCCCCGGCTCCCTCCCTTCCTGGATCCCACTACTTTCCTACAACACAGTGGCCTACTTCTACAAATCAGGAAACAGAGGCTCCAAGAAGCAAAGTGCTTGAGCCTGAAGGTCACAGTTGAAAAAGAGGTGGCCACTCCAGGCAGGGAGAGCTGCGGAGACAGAGGTTTGGAGGCAGGAGTGAGGATACTAACGGTGCTGATGGTCCCAGTGAGCTGGCCACGTCAGCCTACTGATCCCAGTCTCTTCATCGGAAAATTGGCCAGAGGAAAAGCACCTGGACAGACAGATTAGACGCCCTCCTAGTGGACTCTCTCCTTAAAATAATTGCAGTTAAGCTAAAGTCACCATTTAGTGGACACTTGCTGTGGGCACTAATTTCATCCTCATGACAAGACCAAGAAATTGGTGTCACTATCCCTCCTTTATAGATGGAAACATCTCATTTGAAGGGGGCCAAAGTACTTGCCCAAGGTCACACAGCTAGTAAGGAGCTGAGCCCAGATTTGTCCTTTGCTCTATTAATATGACATATTACATTGGCTTTCATACATTGAGCCAACCTTGCATTCCTAGGATAAATCCCACTTGGTCCTTTTTACATGTTGCTGGACTAGGTGTGCTAGCATTTTGATGAGGATTTTTTACACCTGTATTTGTAAAGGATGTTGGTCTGCAGGTACTTTTTCTTGTGATATTTTTACGTGGTTTTGGTATCAGAGTAATACTGGCCTCATAGGATGAGTTAGGAAGTATTTCCTCTTTCTTTCTTTCTTCCTTCCTTCCTTCCTTCCTTTCTTTCTTTCTTTCTTTCTTTCTCTTTTTTTCTTGAAAGTGTGTGAAGGATTGGTGTCATTACTCCTTAAACATTTGGTAAAATTCACTGGTGAAACCACATTCCTTTCTTTGTAGAGAGTTGGGTTTTTTTCCCCCCTACTTCAATTTTGTTATAAATATGTTCAGATTTTCTATTTCTTCTTGAATCAGTTTGAATAGTTTATATCTTCCTAGAAATTTGTCTTTCATCTAGGTTAGCTAATTGGTTGGCATAAAATTATTTATTTATTATTTTTAATTTTTTAATTTTAAAAATATTTTATTTATTTATTTGACAGAGAGAGAGGTCACAAGTAGGCAGAGAGGCAGGCAGAAAGGGGGGGTAGGAAGCAGGCTCCCTGTTCAGCAGAGAACCTGATGCAGGGCTCAATCCCAGAACCCTGAGATCATGACCTGAGCCAAAGGCAGAGGCTTAACCCACTGAGCCACCCAGGTGCCCCCATACAGTTGATTTTACAATCATTTCCCTATAATCTCTTATTTCTGTAGAACTGGTAGGGCTGTCTCCTCTCTCATTCCTGGTTTCAATCATTTGAGTCCCTCTGTAATCTCCATCAGTCTAGCTAAAGCTTTGTCCATTTTGTTGAGCTCACATTTGAATCTGAGGCTCTCTGAGTCAGAACCCTGAGTGCCGAACCCCCAAACCACATGAAGCCTCAGGAAGCAGCTGGGCCACACCCCATGTTATATAGAAACTGAAGCTTGATGGAGGCGGCAGGGATTGTGCATCTGTGGCAATGATCCAAAAGTCTTGAACTGCCCTTCCCTGTCGGTAGGCTGATATCCAAGAGATTCTCAGAGTGAGATCCACAGATCCCAACAGCAAAATCATTGGTGGGGATCTGCCCAAACTCAGATCTATAGGACCAGTATTTCCTGGGAGAGCCCAGGAATCTACATTTCGGGCATTTTTAAGTAGTTCTATGGAGACCAGAGTTTGACAAGAACCCTAGTCCATGAGCCATGATGCAACAGGTGCAGGAAAGTGGCTTTTCTCCTAAGAATTGTCCACCTTCCTTGACCCCCATCTGGCGCCATGTGACCTGTAATGGCCTTAATATATTCTGAGCCCTGGACAGGCAGCACTAGCTAAAGATTAGCAGGCATTCGTGTGTCTGATTAAACCCTTGACCACCCCTAAGGTCACACGTGCATTAAGGACCATCTACGATTCATGCGTGAGCCCTGGGGAAGTTTCTCGTGGGGCACAAATAGCGTGGGTTCTTATGCTGTTGGGAGGCCAGGGATTCCCTTAGGAATGACATGAAAGCAATCCTTCCAATAAGAGGATAAGGAAGTGGAAATTGGACTTGGTCCTCCTCCTCATTTTACAGACGAGGGGTCTGAGCTGGTCAGCCAGGGCACCGAGAGGCAGTGTCTATCCATGGCCCAGGTGTCAGTTCTCCTCAGAGCCCTTTGCTGAGAACTTGCCACAGGCCGTGGGAAGAGATCTCAGTCAACTCAGGGGAAACAGAACTTCATGAGTTCCTAAGAAATTTTAGAGACCATCCCTGTTGGCACCAAGAGTCCCCCGCTAAGCAAAACACCAGTAGAGACAGTGATCTCCGGGCCTGGTTAATATCACCTCAGTACTTAATCACATGCCTGGGGATTATATTAACCAGGTTCTTCAGGCTTTGCCCCCAGGACGTCTCTGCAGCAGTCCAAGCAGTAAAGATGCCCTGTCCCCTGCCCTCTTGCTCCCCCTCCTTCTGTTGCTGACTTCAGCTTTCCGGAGAGAGAGGGAGCAGGGCCGGTGGTGCTGGCCCTTTAAGGCGAGTCCTTCCAGAATGCTCTGATGGGGCGGAAAGATTCAGATGGAGAAACATCCCTGACCATTGAATAGCTATTAAGAGCTAACCCAAGACTCCATCCCAGGATGAATCCAAGGCTTGGAGCCTGATAGGGCAACACAGTGCATAAAGCAATTGGGAAAGGAACGCAGGTACGGTGAGGCACCCAACAATATTATCAATGATTTTTCCAAACCCACTACCAGCGCCTCCCTTTCTTCCACCACAGGGGAAATGGCTGGAACATGGGTTCAGATCCGGGCTGTGCTGCTTTCTCCTGTATTAGACACAAACCAGTGACTTCAAGCCTCTGAACCTCAGTCTCTCATCTGTAATATGGGAACATGTCCTCCCTTCCCGGCGGCTTTGTTAGCAGGATTCCGGGAGGCAAACTGTAGGCAGTGCTCCTGACACAGAACCCGCCCCTGCCAAACAACTGATAGTTCACGCCTCCCGGCTTCACACACGCATCGGAGTGTCTCCGTGACGTGCTTTCCTCTGAACTGGTTCCGTGGGGCCCTCCTTTCTGTTGATGGGCTTGTTCCAGCTTTCTCCTTAGCATTTCAGTGAGGAAGAACCATTCCTCCGTGAGCTCTGACAGACTCTGCCGTCAAGCACTCAGAATAAGACACCTTGTCATGTCTCCCACCTCCGTGGCTGGCAGGCTTCCCAAGCTACAGATTGGGGGGGGGGGGGGACAGGGGTGCTCCCAAGGGGGGAGGGACACACTGAGATATTCAGGCACCCATGAGAAGGTGATGTGTTATGACGTTCTGCCCACCCAACCCCTGGCAGTGATTGAAATGTGAGCCGAGGGAGCAGGTGCTGGGGTGGTTCGGGGTGGTCCCGTGTAATACGGGGGACAGAGCAGGGCCTTCAAGGGCTCGATTCTGGCTCCTCCTTCATCATCTATGTGATTTTAGGCAAGAAACTTGCCCCCTCTGAGCCTCAGTTCCCCCAACTTGAAATGAGGATAATCACCCCTTCTCAGGGTTTCTGGAAGGGTTCAAGGACCTCAACTCTTATAGCGAGAAAGTAGGCTACAACAACATGTAAACTAATGGGCATGGCTGGGTTCCAATAAAACTTTATTGGCAAAGTCAGTGGGCTGGTTGCAGGTTGCAGTTCTCCGAATCCTAGTCTAACAGAAGCCTTCGATGCTTTGACGCAAGGAGCAGTGGGGTCGCTTCAGGCACTAAGTCAGTGGTGGGGGCAGGGGGTGCAGATTTCAAATGCAGAGTGGGGGAGATTTTCCTGATGCTTCTCAAGTCATACCAGTGAGCTCAAATGGGGGGATTCGCCCATCTAGTCCTCCCTTTCCTGGGAAGGTTTGTAGCACGCTGGAGGGGGAAGAACATGACCTTGGAGTCTCAGAGACTTGGGTTCAGGTCTTGGCTCTGCTGCTCCCAGCTGGGTAATCCTGGACAAATCGCTTAACCTCTCTGGGCCTCCCCCCCCCCCGCACCCCCCCCCCCACCGTGCCCCAACTGTCATGCAGGGACTCTGAGGATTGCATTCAGCAAACGTTGAGCATGTGGGGCCACGCAGGAGGTCTGCAGTAAATCACAGCAGTTATGGTCATTGTCACCCATGGGAGAGTGTGTGTCTCTTGGGAGGGCTGTAGCTGACTCAGTCTGGGTCTCTCTCTAGCTCCTCAGGCATCCGGGAGGCTGAGCGTTTCGGGACACCCCCAGGGAGGGCCTCCAGCATCACGCGGGCGGGGAAGGAGGAGAACAGCGGTGGCGGTATCAAGTACAAGGCTGGCCGGGTAAGCCACTGGATGCCTTCGCCTGTGAGTCCTACAGCCCGGGGGAGGTCTTGTTGTCATCTGGGCCCATACTGTCCCCTCCTAGCTCCTCTTTGGCCTGTGGAGGAGGACCAAAGGGCCAGGTCACAGGTGCAACCAGGAGGGAGGAAGTCACCATCAGATGACCTGCATGATGCTTAAGCCCCATCCCCACCCCCCACCCCCCAACCTCCACTCCCCCCAAACCCTGCACTCTGCCCAGGCTTAGAGTAGCATCTGGAAGCGCGGGTCTCACCTGCCTGCATCAGGATCACCTGGGCAGCTGCTTTACAGGACGTTCTGGGACCCACCTGGGTCTCAAAGCCAAGGCTCTGGGGTGAGGGGGAGCCCTCACTGCAGCCAAGGTTTTGAACTTCAGCGACCTGACCGACAGCCACAGAGTAGCCTCTAGTCTGTGAGAGGGCACGCAGTTTGCCTCTCTCTGTTTACCCAGACTCAGACTGACCCCGATTCCCAAGTGGAAGCGTGAAGGTACAGACGGGAGAAGTGGATAATCCAAAATCCTCCTGTTCATTAGGCAAACATTTTTTGGGTACTGATGGGGTTTGAGGCACCATCCTGAGCGCGAGTGGGGAATGCATGAGTAAACCCCCACCATACTCTCGGGCGAGTTCAGTCTAGACCATGCAGTCTTGAATGGGGTAGAAATTGGTTCCTAGGGGGAGAGGCAAACCCCTCACCCTTTCTCTCTATGAGGAACAGGTATATATACAGGACATGAACAGAAGCACAGTGTCTTTGGTGTGAAAATTTCATGGTGGGGGGGTGTGAGTAGGGGGAAAATATCTTAAAAGTCTCCTTTTTTAAGGTGGCAACACTGACCAAAAGGTTGAGGACCAGTGGTCTGGAAACAAAAGCAGTCAGGGACATGAAGAGTTACAAAGCACTGTCTGGATTATTAGCATAGAGAGATGTTCACAATAAGAGAAAAATCTGTCTGAGAGCCTGGTGCGTCTCACAATAGTAGCTACCCTTTGCTAGTACCTCGCTGTGTGCTTTACAGGTCTGATTTCTACTCTTCACGACTACTCCGAGAGAAAGGAATCGCTATTCCCCCTTGGAAACTGAGAAAACGGAGGCTCAGAGAGGGCAGGCCACAGGTCCAGGGTCACACAGCTGGAAAGTGACAGAGCAGGGATCCACACCCCGGTTTGTGAGCCTCCAAAATACATGCTCTTTCTGCCACACCAGGAGGTGCTAGAATATTTCTTCCTGACCCAGGAACACGGTCAGACTTCACACCCAGGCTCAGACATGCTCACTTCTCCATCATATCCATTCTCAACTCTCCTCCTGCTGAGGAGGGAGATGGGAGGCTTTTGAGGATAATCAAAAAGACTGTATCTGTCCTCACCCTTAGCAATTTACCAGTTCCTTCAGTTGGGAACACGAAGCTCCCTCGTAAGGTTAGCTCACAAAACCCTCTTGGTGTCTCTGAGCAGCAGAGGAGGATTACTAATAGGAGCACAGAGAGGTTAGACAAGTTGCTTAAGGTCACACAGCAATTAGAACGGGGGACCCCTGCATTCCCCAGATCCAAAACACTCACTTCGTCTTCTCTTCCCCCCACTGCTTCCTCTCGTTTTCTCTCCTCTCAGCTGCCCCTGGGGAAGATAGGAAGGGGCTTCAGCAGCAAAGACCCCGACTTTCATGATGACTATGGCTCTCTTCAAAATGAAGACTGTGGAGATGATGACCCCCAGGGCAGGTCAGAGCAGTGCCGTCTGGAAGGCTACAACGGCCTCGAGGTCACCAACGTGTAAGGAATGGATTCCCCGCCAGACCCAGCACGAACACACCCACCAAGGACGAGTATCCAGATGCTGTCTCCACTGTACATAGGGACCGCGGGCCGAGGATACTCCTCTACTCCTGGGCAAAACCCCAGCAGACGGGAGCTCCAGGGAACAAGGTGGCTCTAGTCTGCCTGTCTCGAGCAGGCTGTGGACCTTCCAGCTCGGTGGAAAGACCTGTCGACCCAGCCTCTCTGTAACCCAGGCTCCACCTCAGAGCAACTGTCAGCCAGTGAGCAGTCCAGGCGGTCCCTGGAGCCTTGAACGGAGCTGCCAAGAGGGAAGGAGGCCGGCGGTTCCCCAAAACACCCTTCCAGAAGGAGCAGGCGGGACTCCAATCAGACACGCAGAGCCCAGCACTGGCAGTGTAAGGAGCCAGCAAAGCCTGAGGCTGACCAGTGGTTCCTTCTGGCCAGCCTGGGGGAGCTCTTGGCTCCAGTCCCCGTATCCCCGATGACCGAGAACTCCGGTTCTGACTTGGGTCACTGAATCTCTCTTGGGAGAACGCAAAATGGGATGGTCATTCCCTTCCATCCTAAAAGCCGTGTGTCACACGGGGTGGACACGTAGAATGGCTGTTTGCTTTCTCCTCTCATGAGTGGCTGCTCTGGGCAGGTGGAGGCAGGTGGGTGATCAGGGAGGGGTGGGGCTTAGCAGCAAAGTTTCCAGGAAATGCAGATTTCCTGTCATTGGGATAAAGGATATCCTGAGGATAGGACCAGGGAGGATGGACTTAGATCAGTGACAACCAGCTATGACAGTGGGTTTGGGATTGGAAGCAGGGAAATGCTTGTCACTGTTGACCCAACAACGGTGACACTTGGTTGTGACGTCTCAGTCACCTGAAACAGGTGTGCTTCCCAGCGCCCTCCCTGAGACGAACCTTGCAGAGCAAAGTCATGAAGGTGGTGGACGGAACCCCCAGCCCTTTGCCTGACTCTGCCACTGTTCTGCTGTGTGACTTCTTCCCGGTGGCCTCACCTCTCTGTGCCTCAACGTCTTCATCTACAGTACTCCTGGCTCCCTCCCAGGGACGTCATGAGAATTAACACTTGCTAATGTCTGTAACACACTTTGTAACCTCTCAGGAGACAGGTGGGAAGGTATGGGGACAGAAGGAAGCGCCCAATTTCCCATTCACGACCCAGAACAGACATTGAACGGGTCCTCTGCCGCTGTGTTCTGGTTGGGGCCATGTGCAAAAGGAGGACAAGGAATGCCTACCATTCAGACTCTCTAGAGCCCCCGTAGGGCTTGACCAAAGAGAGAGGGGAAAAGCCTATGTTACACCACCCTGGAAAACCAGTCTGATTCATGTGTTCAGGCTTGAGCCTGCTGACCTTGGCGCTGAGTGATGATTTGGGAGGACCAAGATGCATTGGGTTTCTACTGATGCTTGAGTTGTCAGAATCATCTGGGGGGATCACAACACTGAAGCCATTCGCCCAAGAGTCACGAGAGGTCTGAATTTCCAAGACTCGGTCGGACAGGTAAGTATCCGCCTCTGAGAACCGTCAAAGCCCACATTCTTCAACCCAATGAACTGTTCGCCCTCCTAGGAAAAGCCTCCACCAAGGCGTGATGAACTTGAGAATGACTCCTCCCCAGGGCTGACGACCATGGTTTTTTCTCTGACCTTAAGATAAGCACAGCTTTTCTTGCCCCTGGAAACCAAACGCCTGGCTGGTGGACAGGTGGATGGCCCCTGCCATTCGTCTGAATGTTTAGCCTCCGAGGGTCACATCTCCGACTCCAGGGCCTGAGGGAGAAGCTCCGGTATCTACCTTAGCTTTGCTGGGGTTCCGAACCCCAGGATCCGCATGACATGCAGACGCACAAGGCACCTGAAGATGCAGAGCCCACAGCCAGGATGGGGTGGGGGGGCTCCCCTCTAACCTGATGCCTCAGGTCCCTCCCAAGCCAGCATCCAGGCTGGGCGACCCAGGACCCCAGGATCTGCCTCTTTCAAGCCAGGCGGGAAATGACTGCCACGGGATGAGGAAAGGGGGCACAAGGGGGCCCGCGTGCAGCTCTGAAGCTTTAAAGCCAACGTTGGCCCGAGTTGTCAGACATGAAGCTGATGCTCCCCTCCCCCATTCATTCCCATAGGGGATAAGATGGGCAAGTGGACAATTTGGGGGGTCACTGGCGGGGATGGCACTGCCCCCCCACCCAATTTGCAGCATCAGGCCAGCAGGTCTGGGGCAACGCGAGCAACGTTGAAAGCACCTTCTGGGCCCAGTGGTACATTCTCTCCCAGCCCACGGCCCCATCCTTTGCAGCCAGAGGAGCGTTTGGAACCGGTTTTTCCCACAAGGACAGGTCGGCTGATAAACGAACAACCTCCACACACAGTCAAATCCGGTGGCCTTTGTCTGCTGAAGAGAAAACCCCAAACATCCGCTCTGCTTCAGGGGTGGGCAGGACTGAGCGGAGAGATTCTGGGAGCAATCGGACTCCGGCTGGCAGAGCGGCCACGGACGGAACGGTGACCCGCCACCGCCTGTCCACAGGGCCCGAGGTGTGGTCTTAGGGCTTCCAGACCTGGGAATGCTTCTTGGAGAGGTGTCCTCAGTGCCCACGGGTACTAGCCCCTTTAAAAGAGGTAGTTGGTGCCAAAGGTTGGGGAGAACCAGAGTAAGCAGAGGCATCCTGTATTTCTGCGAGAAGCTAGGGACCCGAGCCCTCGGAAGGCACCTGCCCGGCAGACTCTGAGCCTTTCTCCTAAAAACCTGTCATCAGGGCCCAGGCTATAAGAGGCAGGAAGAAGCTGCAAGAAAACCTGGACCAGATGCGGGAGAAGGGAAGGGGCCTCTGCACGGCCCAGCCGGCATGGAGGGGGCCCGGGGAGGGAGAGCGCAGAACAGTGACCCCACATCTTGAGGTCCCTCAACAGGGCTCCATGTGGTTGAACGGGAAGATTCGGCAGGACGAGATTTCAGTATCTGCTGTGGGGGACCCCGGAACCCTCTATGGATCCAAGCCTAGCCCTCCCACCATCTGGCAAAAAGCATATGTCCGGGCACTGTCTCTTCTACGCTGCTCTTCCAGGCTCCAGCGGGCTCCCAGCAGCGGAGGAGCAAAAAGCCAGGGGACACAGCAGCTTCCGAAGCCAGCATTATTGCCAACGGCTGGCTGGCAAGAAGAACTTCCCAACACAGAGGCAGCTTGTGGCTGCACAGAGGACGAGTTATCCGTGAGCAGAGATGATGCCCCTGGCCTTTCCGTGCCTGGTCACGGCCCCGTGTCTTCCCAGGAGTGAATTTTAACCCTGTAACAATAAATACTACTGCACAGCGCTTTACTGATCAGGTAGCCTTTTTCTCTCCTTTAATCTTACCAACAGCCGCTTTGAGAGAAGAGATTACCAACCCATTTCCTAGATGGGGAAACTGAGGTTGGGGAGGTGGAGGAGTTTCCCAGCTCCAAAAAAGCTAAGAATTCCCAAGGCAGGGACTCAGACTCAGCCCTCTGCTTCCCCACCCCAGGGTCGTCTGACCCCCCTATGCGATTCCCACCACCCCCATGTCGGGGGTCCACCCCTTCCCCTGCCTCCCAGGGCAGGACCTACTTCACCTGGTGACATCACCCCAAGTGGAGTTCAGATGCGCTCTGTCCTGCTGGAAAAGGCTGGGGCCTGCCCTCCCGGTGTCAGGAGGGAAGCATCTGACACGTGACCCCGCCCTTAGCATCAGCCACTTGCCCGTGTCACTCATCCCAGGGTACTCATTTTCAGCTCAGGCTGCCATGACAAACATCACACACTGGAGGGCTGACACAACAGACATTTGTTTTTCCCAGTTCAGAGGCTGGGCGTCCAAGATCCAGGGGCCAACTGATCCTGCTCTTGGGCCCTCTTCCCAGCTCGCAGAAGCTCACCCGTGGCCAGGGGGACTGAGCACAGACAGCGGTAACGTGATGGAAGGGTGGGGGCTCCCAGAGGACCTATGAACTGAATCCTAAGTTCTGAGGAGCCAGCCCTGCTAAGACCCCGGGGAAGAACATTCCAGGCAGTCAGAACTAAGCTGGGTGCTGAGGATATAGTGGTGAATGAAGTCCGGCCCAGCCACTGCTATTGCAGACCTTCCAGTCCAGCGAGGAAAAAAAACACAATAAAATACTCCTCGAGCAATGGGAGAGTGTAACCATGACCAGTCTTGAGAGCAGAGGTAGCTGGTAGTTGGGAGGGCTTATCACATGGGCATTTACTGTAATCAAGAGGAGGTGAGGCCTGGAGAGAGGAGAGTTCAGCAGGTGAAGAGGAAGGGGAAAAGGATTCTAGAGAGTGGGGGCAGCATGTGCAAAGGTCCTGTGGTAGGAGGGCCAGAGTAAGTAGGACTGAAAAAAGGCCCACATAGCTGGGAGAAAGAAATGAAGGGCTCATCTCCCAAGAGTGCTGGAGGAACCTGCTGGGCTCCTGCTGATCTGTGTCACTCTGATGGCAAGCAGAGCTTTCTAACAGGACCTGAAGTCCCACCTTTTGCCGACGGGTCCCTCTTTCCCTTTGCTCTAGATCAAAGCTAAACTGGGCTCCTTGGGCCACACAATGACACAATGGGCCCATGAGGTGGGCTGTCAGGACAGAAATGACTTGAGGCCAACAGAGGTGTCACGTGCCTCTTTAATGACCACAAGTAGAAACCTGAGATGTCTCTTTGAAGCCCTGCTCATCAAAAGAGGATAAGCAGAGTCTCTGGGTGGAATCTCATTGGCTCCGTGGGATGGGGTCTCTAGCCTCCCAGCAATGGGGGCAGCCCACCAGGTCTCATGTCCTGAGGGATGAGTGCCCGTGGCTCTTAGGCGACTCTGGCAGTGGGTGCTTTAATGTGGCCCAAAGGTTTTCTCTTCCCTGATTCAGGTCTCCCCTCCCTAGCAGTGGGGCAAGCATGGATCCCAGGGGAGAAGAGCCCCCTGATATTCAGAGGGCAAGAAACCTGAGTCCCAGTACCCAGCAGTTCACAGGAGCAGGGACAGATTCAAGGTCAGATCCAGAGGTTAGACCTAATAACGGCCAGCCTTGACTGGACACACAAGCCTTGCCCTTTACCGCAGGGTTTCCCCAACCTCAGCACCGTTGACATTCAGGACATACTTTGTCGGGGGCCTGTCCTGGGCATTGCAGGGTGCATAGCGGTATCCCTGGCCTTTTCTTGGCGGATGCTGGGATCGTCCCCTCCCCTTCCAGTCATGAAAACTCCCATATTTGTCCAGACATCACCAATGTCCCCTGGGGAGGCAGAATTCCCCGCCCTCCGATTTAGAATCCCAGCTGGACATGGTTTTGCCCGTTGAATTCCCCCAGCAACCCCTTCAGGTAGGCATGGCTTTTCTCATCTGACAGATGGGGACACTGAGGCATGGAGGGGTTACCTAGATTCCCAGGGTCCCCGATGAGTGAGCGGGACTGGGGAGCAGACTGGCTCTTGCCAGAGTCTGGGCTCAAAACCAAAGGCCTGAGGCTGAACGGCCACACCCAGCTGTTACAGTAAAAAAAAAAAAATCCTCAAGCCAGGTGCTCCCAGGGCAAAAGAGACTTCCTCCGTATTAAGCACGACATTATTGGAAGCTGGACCCGCTCCTTCTGCCGGGCAGAAAATTGCTCTGTAAATTACAGGCTTGCAGGCAGCCCCATGAGCTCCTGGCTTAAAACAAGGTAATAATTTAGGGCCTAGAACGGTCTGGTTCAGTGAGTTCCTATAATAGCTAATCTCACGCCACACCCCCATCGAACCCATTTTATTAAGACGGCAAACAAAAAAACAGGAAACAAAAGCGTAGGTTTGGGACACTCACCCAAGGCCTCGGAGCACATTGGTGACACCAGCTGAGGCACCGGCCCGCCTGCCTCTTCCAACCCCACCCCAAGTCACAGACCTGGCCCAGGGCTGACTGTCCCTGCAGGCTCGGCCGCAGACCCAAGCTATGTGGTCTGGGGCCCATTCCTTTCCCTGTCGGGATGGCTCCCCCTTCCCTTCTGGAGGGGGGGTGGTCAGGCTGATCCAGGGGCTCCTCTTCTCTTCCCTGCCTCCCTCCCCCTGTCCCCCCTCCCCCTCCACTCCTGCCTTCAGGGACATCACAGGATCCTGGATGAACCAATTCCAACCCTCCGCCCCAGGGCGGTACCAATGGCCCCAGGAATGGGCGCTGAACTCTGGAAGGGGAAACCCTAAATGCCTTCACGGAGACGGTTCCAAATAGGGACTGCAAGGGTAGCTCTCACTTTCCGTTTGGATCTGGAGCCCTAAGATGTGCCCCAAAGTTGCAGACTGTGTGTCCTTCCCCCAAGAGGATGCCCCAGAGAATGGGGGGAACAGCCCAGGGCCAGAGTACAAGATGATGGAGGCTGCAGGATCGTACACTCCCTGGATCAACCTGCTGCTGCCGGTTCCACCCCAGCTTCCCCACCCTGCACCCGCCTTTGCTTCCTTGTATGAGTTTGCTAGTCCTGCCGTAAGAAGTGGCTTAAGCATTGAAATGTCATATCTCACAGTTCCAGAGGCTAGAAATCCGAGATCAAGGTGCCAGCACGGCTGGTTTTCGTGGCGTGTAGATGGCTGTCTTCTCCCCGGGTCCCCACACCGCCTTCCCTCCGTACCTGGGTCCCCCGTCCCTCTCCTTATAAAGACACCAGTCAGATTGGATTAGCGCCCACCGTAATGGCTTCATTTTAACTTAATTACCTCTTTAAAGACCCTGCTTCCAAGAACATTTCATTCTTTCTTAACATTTTTTTTAAATTAACATGTAATGTATTATTAGCCCCAGGGGTACAGGTCTGTGAATCGCCAGGTTTACACACTTCACAGCACTCACCATAGCACATACCCTCCCCAAGGTCCATAACCCAGCCACCCTCTCCCGACTCCCCTTCCCGCAGCAACCCTCAGTTTGTTTTTGAGATTAAGAGTCTCTTATGGTTTGTCTCCCTCCCGATCTCATCTTGTTTCCTGTATTCTCTTCCTACCCCCCAACTCCCCCATGTTGCATCTCAACTTCCTCATATCAAAGAGATCATATGATAATTATCTTTCTCTGATTGACTTATTTCACTCAGCATAATACCCTCTAGTTCCATCCATGTTGCTGCCAATGGCAAGATTTCATTTCTTTTGAGGGCTGCATAGTATTCCATTGTATATATACACCACATCTTCTTTATCCATTCATCTGTTGATGGACATCTAGGTTCTTTCCATAGTTTGGCTATTATGGACATTGCTGCTATAAACATTCGGGTGCAGGTGTCCCTTCAGATCACCACATTTGTATCTTTAGGGTAAATACCCAGTAGTGCGATTGCTGGGTCGTAGGGTAGCTCCATTTTCAACTTTTTGCGGAACCTCCATGCTGTTTTCCAGAGTGTCTGCACCAGCTTGCATTCCCACCAACAGTGTAGGAGAGTTTCCCTTTCTCCGCATTTTGGCCAGCATCTGTTGTTTCCTGACTTGTTAATTTTAGCCATTCTGACTGGTGTGAGATGATATCTCATTGTGGTTTTGATTTGTATTTCCCTGATGCCGAGTGATATGGAGCACTTTTTCATGTGTCTGTTGGCCATCTGGATGTCTTCTTTGCAGAAATGTCTGTTCCTGTCCTCTGCCCATTTCTTGATTGGATTCTTTGTTCTTTGGGGGGTTGAGTTTGGTAAGTTCTTTATAGATTTTGGATACTAGCCCTTTATCTGGTGTGTCATTTGCAAATATCTTCTCCCATTTTGTCAGTTGTCTTTTGGTTTTGTTGACTGTTTCCTTTGCTGTGCAAAAGCTTTTGATCTTTATGAAGTCCCAATAGTTCATTTTTGCCCTTGCTTCCCTTGCCTTTGGCAATGTTCCTAGGAAGAAGTTGCTGTGGCTGAGATCGAAGAGGTTGCTGCCAAGCACAGTCCATTCTGAGGCTGAGACTTGCAACATGTACATTTTAGGGGGACCTAATTCAGCCCCTAACACTCTCCCCCATACACCCCCCCGCCCCACTTAAGTCAGCATGATTGGGTTTCAGTCTCTTGACCCTTGAGCCTCTATTAAGCTATGCACTGTCCACTGGGCTTGACCCCAAAGTGCCCCTGTCCCTTCTCTTAAGCCCTCCATATGCCACCTACATGTGCACACACACACACACACACACACACACACACGCATGCGTGTACACACACAGCCCTCCCCATGGGATGTCCCCCTCTTTCAGTTTCCTGATGGGGTTTCAGTGCCACTCTGTTCTGGCCAGGCGGGACCACTCCAGCTATAGCTCACCATAGCGGTCAGTCTGGAGCCAAGAGGACAGAGCCAATGTCACGCCCACAACAATGAGCCCAGAGCTCCCGGAGTGGGGCGTCCCATGGAGGCAGACAGCATGCGGCTCTGTCCACAGGAGAGCCAGGGACCAGTCTCTGGCCTCAAGTGATGGACAAAAGAAACACACAACATGGTGTGTGGGGAAAGAAACACACAAGGCAAGGGGAGAAGACAGCCAGAGATGCTCAGGAGGTAGGCATGGTGCCCAAAAGCTTCTTCCCTTTCTGGAACTGCCCATGGCTCTGGTTTCGTGGCCTCTTAATACCATGAACTCCAGTGTCAGAGTCATCGGCGGCCTTGGACTGGCTTGCTAAAGGTGCCAGCGCCTTTCACAGAGACACCCAGAGTGTGGGGGGCGTGTGGTACAGGCCGCATTTGTTGGAAAAAGCAACCTGCAGCATCACCCAGATCCATCTTCAGACCCATCCAGAACATTCCTCTGAGGCTGGATCCCCCAAGACTGCCCTGACTATTTCTGCCACATCCACAGACCTGCCCCATAGATGCCAACATCCTGTCTCAGTCCAGCCTGCTGTGTAACCAAGTGCCCCAGGCAGGTGGGCTTCTAAACAACAGAAATTCACTTCCCACAGTTCTAGAGGCCAGAAGGGCAAGATCAGGGAGCCGGTGGGATGGGGTCTGGCGAGGACCTTCTTCTGGGCTGCAGTCTGCCCCCTTCTCGCTGTGTGCGTATCATCCTGGTTGGCAGGAGGGACAAGGGAGCTCTCTGGGGTCTCTCTTCTAAGGGCACTCATCCCATCCATGACCGCTCACCCTCATGACCTTGTCTCCCCCCCAAAGGCCCCCTCCAAACAGCATCGCATTGGGAGTTAGGATCCAACACATGAACGAGAGAGGGCAATAAGCATCCTGCCCATAACACTTGCTACTTACATCTTTTAAATTTGGTTCGGGCCTGATGTTGCTACCCACTTTGGTGAAACCACAGTTCCAAGATGCTGGCCTCATTTTTTCTCATGCATAACATACATACACACATGTGTGCACAGGCATACCAAGTATATGTCCGCACACGTGCCAAGGGTAAGCATAGGCATATAAAAAGCTATCGTCGCAGATGCTTGTCTGCCCCCCCACGATCGGGCCACACTCCAGGAGGGGTGTAGGTGCCACGTTGGAATGGCTTGCTCTGCAGCACGGAGTTCTCATTTGGCATCTGTCCAAAGGCTTCCATGATAGTAAGCGCACTCCCCCATAAGTTAGTCTGTACCCCTCCTAGCTCTGGTGCTTTGAAGGTGTTTGCTCACACATCACACTTCCTGATCCCCATTCCCTCTTGCACACTAGAGCCTGACCTGGTATTTTAAAGCAGCACACATGCCTTGCTCCCCAAACACCTCTTCCCTCCCACTTCCAGACCCTCAAGCGTTCTCCAGGTCCCTTGGCTCTTCCATCCCCTCCTCCTCTGGACATTCCCCTTATAAATGTGTTACTGAAGTCAGACACCGTGCTCCCAATAGATCTGAGCCGTGGGACTGTTTGTGCAGGACCTTCTTCCTAAGGCCCAGGCCCTGTGCTAAGTCTTTCAAGCATGATCTCATTGAGTCCTTGAAACAACCCTGGCAGATAGGTACTCTTATCTCCACTTTATAGATATAGGAAGAAGTTTAGACATTGGCCCAGTTACACAATTGGGAGTAGCAAAAGTAAGACTTGAACCCAGACACTAACCACTATGTTATATCCTCCCCTGACCTAGGTATTATGCTTCTAATAATATGACCGAATATAGCATCAGCTTTCTTAAATATCCATATCCCACAGTTGTCTCATTTAATTTATGGCCATATGAGTCAGTGGTGTTGAAGTCAAGCTGCCTATGGGAGTTACTAGAGGAGTCTTGTTAAGAGTCTGGATTCCCAATTTTATCCCAAACCTAGTAGTTTAGAAGTAAATCCCAGGAATCTATATTCTAAACTCCAGATTTTGGGGCCTCAGAGTTTCTGATGCAGTAGGTGTGGGGCAGGGCTTGAACATTCATATTTTTTAAAACCTCCTTGGGCGACTCTGCGGCACATCCAGGAGTTGGAATCATGGCCCTAGGATAACCAAGTCCAGTAAGTCTAGACCCATCTTGAGCCATTATAGCGCCCAGTCCCATCAACCACCACTAGATGGCGCGAACCTACATGCCTTTCCAGCCCAACCCAGCTCCACCCAGGAAGACGCAAACCAACCCAGACCACCCAGCCACCCCTACCCAATGGGGACAGCCTCCTATGAGCAGGTGCTCCTTAGTGTCTCTGCCCCTTCCTGCAGCCCAAAGAGGGTGACTCTTGATGGGGAAATGGCTTTTGCTTTTGTTTCCCCCACATGAGGCAAAAACACAACTTCCGTGGGACAGGCAAAATTCGGAAGTTAGGCTCAGGGCAAATGAGAATACCCCTGGGCCCACTCAGATTCCCTTCCAGGCAGGACTCCCGGATCCCGAGCGGGCACAGGGCTGGAGATGAGCTGAGGACTGGGGCCGATGCTGACCCGGGCTCCAGCAGTTTCCCTCCATCTGAGGGACCCCAGGCCAGCGGCCCCGGGAGCAGGCTGCTTGCTGGGAGGTAGCGGGGAGCAGCAGGGCACTTTCTCCCAGCCATTGTTCCCAGGCAGGGAAGGCTACAAACCTGCCCCCACGGGACCATATGACTCTCCAACAGAGTCAGATACACAGTGGGGGAAGCATGGACATAAACTTCATTTTGTAGGTCGCCACAAGGGCGATCAGGCAGCCAGGTGTGGGGAGAGGGTGACCCTCAGCACAAATGAAGACAAAGGCCTGGAAGGGGTCTGGGGTGGGCAGAGCAGTGGCTCCTGGAAACACCCACATCCCTCATCCCCAGAACCTGCAACCCCGGTTAGTTGACAAGACCAAAGGGGGATTAAGGTCCCTGACGGGATTAAGGCAGCTACTCAGGTGGCTTTAAAATAGGGAGATGATCCTATTCTTGGATTGCCTGGGTGGGAACACAAGGGGTCTCAGAAGTGGATGAGGGGGACAGGAGCAGAGAGAGCAAAGAGTGCAGGGAGACATAATCACGAAGATGCTACCGGACTTGCTTTGCGGACTCTGGAGGCAGGGGTCGCGAGCCACAGAACACCGGAGCTTCTAGGAACCAGAGAAGGCGAGGAAACAAGATTCTCTCTTGCAGCCTCGGGGAAGGAAAGCAGCTCTGCTCACACTGGGATTTCTAGCCCAGGGAGGCCCATGGAGGACTCCTGGTCTGCAGAACTGAAAAATAATACATCACGTTGTATGAGGCATCATGTTTTGGGGGTTTGTTAAGCAGCCCTGTGAAAGACGGGGCAATGGAGGCACAGCAGGCTCCTTCCACTTAGCCCTCCGCTGCTTAACCCCGGGGGACCGGCCAGGGAAGGAGCCTCTGTTTTACAGAAGAGGCTCAGTGAGGTTGATTAATGGGTGGTTTCACGTTACAGGGAAAGAGGAAAACCTGGCATCAAACTCCACTCTGCCAGACCCCAAAACCGAGATCTTTCTGACGCCCTGATGGCAAAGCTGTGCACCCCAGGCGTGGCTCCCATCAGGTCCGCCTCCTGGTGTGTGCACTCTGGTGAAACCCGTCCCCTCCAGTGTGAATTGGTACTAAGGACAGAATCCAGCGAAAAGAATGGGATGTCACCCCTAACATCAGGTTACAAGATCCTCAATTCAGCCCTGACGGGAGGTACTTCTAGACACAACACTCGCTCGTATCAGGCTTCCCTCCTGCCAGCCCGGACTCTGGGAAGATCCAGCACTCAGAGACCTGCCTTAAAGGCTGGTCCCACCACTTCCTACCCGTGTAAGCTTGCTTAGACGATACCCCAATCTCAGTCACCTCATCCAGAAAAAGGGCATGAGGTTAGGCATACCTTTCTCTCCCTGGGTTGTTGGGGGGATTGGATGAGACCCAGGTGAAGGAGTATCCTCAGGGCAGAGTCCTTCCAACACCACTCTTGTCATGTAATACCCACGGCTGAGCTTGTCGTGCCCGTGCACCGCCCCTCAGAAGCTGGGAGGGGGCAGGTGAAGGGGGAGAAACAGTGGTGGGATATCTCCGGAATAGAAGGAAATCATGCTTTGAAGTTCACGTTTTCATTCATCACCTGCTTATCCAGTGTCAGCAGTAAGGAAACAAATGGGACATGGTCCCTCCCCTCGAGGGGCTTACATTCTACCTGAAGAGTAGCAGGAGCTCTCGTGGGGCACCCAAGGCAGAGAAAAAGGCCACAAAGGGGGTGCCCTGGCCTCCTGGGACTCTCCAGTGGGCCTCATCTGTGTGGGGGGATGACAGACACCTGCCCTCCTGAACCTGAGTTTGAGAAAACTGTAGGGAGGGTCAGAGCAGAGAGCTGCACCACAGGCCACAGAGGGCAAGAGTTCGAGTCCCCCGCTGCCTCTGACTGGCCCTGTGATCCCGGGCATGGAAGCCACAGCCCTCACGGGTCTCAGCCTCTCATCCAAAAATGAAAGCATCTGGGCAATGCAGCCCTTCCCACCCTGACTGTAGGGATTCTAGAAAAGATGGTGATGTTCCCATTAGAACTCTGCCAGACTGACCCTGAACTTGGTGGCTCAGCTGGACCGCATTCCCCAGGAAGGGAGAGGGGGAGGGGTGTCTGCCCCAGCTGCCCCTCCTCCCCGTCAGACTCCCCAGCCCCAGCTCTGTGCCTTTGCCCAGAGGTGTCTACTCTTCGGAGGCCCACCCCAGTGTCCTCGTGGCTCCTCTTAAGAAGTGGGGTCCCGGTCATTAATGTTGGTACCACACAGGACGGGGCTGCTGAGCTATTTAGCACAGCTCTGAGTGGGCAGCAATGACCTGTGCCTGATTGGCCCCTGGGGCTCAGCTACATGGGGCGGGGGTTGGCAGCTGGGCCATGGGCTGCAGGCCCAGCTAGGGGGGACTGTCCTTATCAGCACGGCCCCTCCCCGCTGCCCGCAGACAAACGTGTTCTATCGCACACCATCCATGTGCTGTACTAATATTATTCTGGTTCAGGAAATAATCTAGACCTCGAAGACAGAAAATGAAAAAAAGATAAACATTCTATATTGCCCCAAACATACAGATTAAGAGGGAGATGTAAATATTTTTCTAATGATACAGAGTCTATGTACTTTGGGAGTTTTCAGTTTTATTTTTTCCCATCCATAACCTTAGATAACTAATACAGATGAAAAATTATTAACATAGTTATTCATACAGCTTTGCAATTATTCATAGATGTCGAACAGATACTTGTGGGTCAACCTGGAAAACCTCCTTGGCTTTAATAACATTGTTGCCATAAGAAAACAGATTTGATTCCCAGTTCACCCACCTGTCAAGGCAGCTTTGGAATGTAAGCCGATGGTTGGCTTCGGACTGGCCCCTCCCACAAAGCTTTCCTGACTGTTTTGATCCATTTCACAACGCAGAGTACTAACCACTATACGATCCATTTCAATTGACTAATCAATCAGGAGCGTTGAGGGTACAATCGTCGCTGGCAAAGCCATTGTGTAAATAAGGACAGAGCACCTTTCTCTCCCCCAGGCCGCCATCGCGTTAAAGAAGCTACAGATCTAAGGAAGGGGAGAAAAAACCCTTAAGTCAATGCAAGGGGCCCCACCTATCAGGTGCCAGACAAAGGCGCCCATTCCAGCCAAGGTCTTAGGCTGAATTAAATAACTATCATGGGGTGAATTATAATTCAATTGGCCACCTGTGTGTGGCCAGGCTCTCCACCGCATGGCCTTTACTCTATAAAAGTTAGTCTGTGAGACTGGGAGGGGTTGCCTCTTTGCAAGAGACGGCCCTGGCCGGTGAGTTTGATTCTTGATGCTTGGGGCGAAATAAAGCTTTGCTTGACCTTCGCTTTGTTATCAGTCTTGTCCTTTTGTCTACGGACCCTTTCGGTACACCTCAGGGTCGAACCAGAGAAATGGAACCAACAGGCGGCATATGTGGAAATTCTCTGCATGGAGTTAGGCCCACTGGCGAGTCAAGCCTCGTAGGGCGGGCGATGGGGAGGGGTGGGCCCCTTATGGCAGGGGGCGAGGCAGCGGTCCCTAAGATCCACAGGTAGGATTTATCCTTCATCAGGGAAACCTCAGCTCTGCTCTTCAGGCCTTTCAACTGATTAGATTAGCCCTGCCCAGATTATCTAGGATAAACTACTCTACCTAAAGTCAGTCATTCTGGACTTTGATCACGTCTCTACAATACTTTGGCAGCAACGCCTAGATTAACATTTGATGGTGTCACGGAGATCAGAGCCCGGCTGGGTTGACACATAAAAGTGTCCATCACCCAGAGGTGACCTCACTAAGCCTTCTAGAACATGGAGGAGGGTTAGGGTCTCAAGACAGAATAAAGGAAAAGTGAATGCCCAGTTCAGTTTGAATTTCAGACAATGAATAACTTTTTAGTATACATGGAAAAGAGAGCACAAGGAAGGAAGGAAGAGAGAGAGAGAAGCCAAAAATATCCTTTAAAAACCTTCCTGCATATAAAGACCTGAACTCAGAAGCAACTCCAGGAAGAAATACGGCACACTAGGACCCTTGGCCAGCCATGCATCTGGAGACTAATTATTGAGCACCTATTATGTGCTAAGTGAAAAAGCTATAGTTAGCATTCCTCTGTGAGTGTGTGCCAGGTGCTAGCCGTGTTTATGCCTATTAATTCATTTACTATGCACAAATCAATGGGGTAGGTATAATTCCTATTTTACAAATGAGGCAACCAAGGCAAAAAGATTAAGAAACGGTGCACAGTCGCAGAACAGGTAAATGGTAGAGCTGGGATTTGAACCCAGGTGGTTTGGCTTCAGAGCCCATAATCCTTGATTGCCTGTGTATTAATTGGGGTTCAAAGCAGCAGAGCCAGTAGGAGATTTTCTAAAGGGAGGGAGGAATTGCCCTTTAAAAACCTTTCTGTATGATAAGTATGTATATATGCATATATGGCACGGAAGGTACATTTTGTCACCTCCCCGGTCACCTCCCGGTTGTACTCTATCAGTCGCATGAGGCCAGCCCTATTTGGTGTGGGAAGGGAGCCCAAGGTGTGAATACCAGGAAGTGGGGCTCGCCCAGGCCATCCCAGAGGCTCTGCCCCTCTAGGCACTGAGCTTTATACTTGGGGAACTGACAGTCCACAAGACCAACTCATTCCCTGCCCTTCCAATGCCTTCCGGTATGAGAGACGAAACAATCAATAAGTAAACAAATAAATAAATCATTACAAACTGCAGTGTTGTGAAGAAAGCAGAGAGCAGCTGGGGTGACTCATTTCCAGCAGGGAGGGCAGGGAAGGCCTCTCTGAGGAGGTGACATTTGAGCTATGACCTGAAAGATGAGGAAGGGATGCCGGTCAGAGTGGGTCTGAACGGCAAGTGCAAAGGCCCTGAGGTGGAAAAGGCCCGGGACCCCAAGGAGAAAGGTCAGCGGGGCTGGAGCATAGTCAAGGGGCATAGCCTTATACAAGGTTTGATCGTGCAGATGCTTGTAGGTCTGCGGAGTGGTTAGAACTTTGCCGAAATGCCTCCCAGAGAAAAGGGAAATTGGGGGAGCAGGCAAAGGACAGGCAAAGAAGCATCAAAGTGATCTCCCCCTCCCCCAAACACACCCATGTACACACATATGTCCACACTCACACATTTTCTTGGTTGAAGGGCTTGGCCCCATGTTTGGGGAGGACACGGTGAGACCTTTCCCCGGCTAACTTCGGGGAAAGGAACCTAAAGGAGGGATCTAGAAGAAGACATGGTACCTGAAATTCAGTGGCCCTCTTTGCAAAGCACATCTGCTCTGTATTCAGGGTGGTCCTGTATTAGCGCCAACATCAGCCTGCCAGGGAGTCGGACTGGTGCTCCCTTCGAAACATCACTGGCACCTGTCTCCCTCCACGGTCTCTGCCTGCCTGGCCAAGCCCCATCGCCTGTCACCGGATTACTGTCACAGCCTCTTAGCTGGTCTCCTTGCTTCCGCTTTATCCTCGTCTACTTTCCACCCGGCAGCCAGCTCCCCTGACATTAAGTCAGACCTTGTCACTCCTCTGGGGGATCTCTGAAGGTTCTGCGTCTCACTGAGTAAAAGCCAAAGTCCTAGCTGCCTGTATGGCCCCTCGGCCCCTCACCTTTCTGACCTCATTTCCCATACCCCTCCCACTTGCTCACCTCATTTCTACCAAACAGTTCCAGGATGCCCCAGGATCCTACCTCAGGGCCTTTGCACTTGCTGGACTCCCTGCCCAGAACACTCTCCCCACCCCACAGACCCCACCTCACCCCCCAGCATCCCTCACCTCCTCTAGGGCTTCTGAATGTCACCTTCCCTGACCACTGTGTTCAAAACTCCAACCCTCTCTGTCCCCCAAGCCACAAGCACTTCCCATCATCCTTCCTTTGTCTTACTTACAGCAAGGACCTTGATCCGACTTACTTCACTTTATGAACTTAATTAAGAGTTTATTGTCTTCTCCCCTGTGGGAATGCCAAGTTATATGAGGGAAGGAATGCTGGTCTGTTTCCTACCCTATTGTATCCCCCAAAACTAATAAACCAACACCTGGCACATAGTACGTGATCAAGAGAGTAAATCTAGAATCTGACATCCACTAATCATGGAAGGATGGTCACTAGGAAACTCTAAGCTTCGGGGACAGCAGTTCCGGTTTAGCCAGAGAGCACTGGGAAGGACCAACGAAGATGATCCCTTTGTCCCAACCCACAGAGGAGGCCACTAGAGGCCGGGTTTCTTTGCGGCCCTCCTCCCGTCATTTACCCGCTGTGAAGCTTTGGGCAAGTCGCTTCTCTGGGTATCAGTTTTCCGATCTGTAAAATGGGGGAAATGCATCTGGTCATCTCTGAGTCCTTACACAACACTCAAGACTTCAGCAGGCACCACCAGCAAGAGAAAGAGCAGAACTTTCTTCCAAGTTTCAGAAAATCTCTACATACATTGCCGGCATAAGGTCAGCTAACATTTTTGAAAGGGGAAATGCTGTTGGCAAGTGGTAAACATAGTTTTACAGCTTCTGAATGTGGCTGGTGTAGTTTGGTGGCTTTGGTCTCCTTTCTGCTTCTCAGGCTCTCACGGCTGCAACCCCGAAGTGGCTGTGGAGGGGGAGGGGAGAGGAGGGGGGCGGGAAACATGCTAATTCCCTATTCTCTGATTTTGGAGCATTTTTAGATAGAATGTCGAAAAGGCCTGAAAGCACACCAGGCTCTATGTCTCACAGAAACGGGCACTTCTGTGTCCCAAAAGCCAGGTCAAAAGTGTTCCTCACTGCTTTATTCATAATAGTCCCAAGCTGGAAAAGAATGGAATAAGAACATAAATTAGGGGATATTCCCACGATGGAATATTATACAGCCATGAAGAAAAAAAAAGAAGTACAGATGTACGAAAACCCAGACACAATATCGAATGAAAGAAGCCAGTCACAAAAGAAGACATACTGTATGATTCTGTTTATTTGAATTCAAAAATAAGCAACAGTTATTGAAGGTATAGCAAAATTGAGGACTCTGGGGAGTCTTGAGCTGGGAAAAGGTATGAGGCAGCCTTCCTGGGTCCTGGGAATGCTCTAGATTTTGATCTGGGTGGTAACTGCAGATCAACTCAGCTGCTCGCTGAGTTTTGCACTTCACTGAATGTAAATTATGACTCGTTAAGAATAAATCAGTAAAAGGCTGGGGCCGGAGGAGAGTTCTAGCACGGGGACACTCCCCAACACCCACCCACAGGGGATTTCCAAGGGACTGGGTGGTGGTTCCCACCTCCCCCAGCAGCCTGCAAAGTCCTTAACTCAGAACTCAGCACGTCTGGTCATGACTTCCTCCTTCTGAGCAGCCCAGCCCCCAGAAGCAGAGAGGACCCAGGGCACAGCTGCCTCTGGCCCCAGGCTGCTTACCCTCCTCTACTGCCCTCCCACCTCCTTCCTGAGAGCCCTCCGAATGGGTCCGTTTCTCCATGCCTCACCCTCCTCCCCCCAACAGTGTTCCATAACCCAGGATAAGCTAGAGAGGAAATCGCAGCCTGGCTCCTCCCTCCAGGCCTCGATGGTTTGCTGGGTCAGTCTTGTGGCTGGTCCTCAGGAACCAGCCAAGACCCTGGAGAGTCTGCTCGACCAGCAGCACTATGTCTTTGACACTGCAGTCACAGGTCTGCGGAGTAACCTCTGCCTCTGTGCAGCAACCCTTTCTCCCCATCCCTCCCCGACCTACAACAGTTTCCTTTGTGTTGGGAGTTTTTCCTCAATAATAAGCTCTTCCTTTTACAGAGCAACTTATCACGAGCCAGGCATTGCTTGCTGCCCTTCACAGACATTGATTCGGTCAGGACTCTCACTAACCCCATTTTACAGCTGAGGAAGCAGAGACTCCACTAGATTAAATGCCTCCCCTAAGGAGCGGTAGTCAGCAACTGCAGAGCCGGGGTTTGAATTCAGGCAGCCCAGCTGCAGAGCCATGTGCCCCGGAGTACTGAGCTAGACTCCCTCCTATAGGAACGACGCTAAATGCAAGAGCCAGCATTTCGCATGGTGCCCAGTGTTAGCTAAAGAGCAATGTAGGTGGGGGAAAGCATTAAGTTTCTAGCAGGAATTTATCTCAATCTCACTTAATGCACATTTTAAAATGTTGAATTACACTGGACTAAAAACAAAACAAAGCCCTTCCCTCTTTCTGGCCAAACAGAGGGCCAGTTAGCTCAATGGTGCTGTCCAAAGCTGGTCCAGATGCTGGGCAGGTGGACCTGCCTCAGAGAAAACCCAGGGACCTGGGGTGGGTCTGTCTTTTCTAGAGGCGGCACTGACTGATTGTTCCCAGGCGGCTGGCTGCAGAAAGCCTCAGACCAGAGCCCCGGGCTGTGCAGAGGGCTGGCAGGACAGATGGCTTATCAGCTGTTCCTGCCCAGCAGGGGTGAGGAAGGAATGCCTCCGTGCCCAAGTAACTCTTCCAGAGGCCCCGTGACAAGCAAGCTCAGGGATTGCTAGCAAGGCCCTTGGACCGGAAACAGTCAAGGGACAGTGGGCTGTGGGGGGTGGGGGGTAAGGGGAGTTTTGCAGGGAGCCAAGCCAAAAACCCAGGACGGCTCTCTAGGCTCTGTCTTGTAATTAGATTTTGAAGAAAAAAAGCTTTACCCAGCTTGCAAGGCGGGCTGCTGATTTACAAATTGATAGCAGCCCACTTCTATCCTTTCCCGTAACTAGATTTGCCAACTTTCTGACTCAACCTCTTGTCCTTCCATTTTTATCCCTGCTCTTCTCCAGGGAGTCGATCTGCCCTGGCCGTCTGGACTCTCACGCTGCGGTTACCGTGGCCTGCGGTGGGGGTCAATATATTGCACTGTGCCAGGGGTAGGCCACCTGTCAGTCACGGCCACCCTGCCAATCAGCTGGGAGAATGGGCAGGGCTTAATAAACGTTCAACCAATGGCCTTTCCCTTTCACCCAGGTAAGGTCAGTAGCGTGAGCGCTGGAAACCCAGAGAGTAGAGCTGAATTAAAACCACACCTTTGGGGACCCCAGGTGGCTAGGATGATCTGCTCTGGGTTCGAGTCTCAGCTCTGCCCCTCGCTAGTTGTTGACTTTGGACAAACACTTCATCTCAGCCCCACTTCCAATTTGTGGTTGGAATGAGGGAACGCACGTGGAGAGCTTAGCACAGCCCCTGGCGTGCAGAAAGAGGATGGAGGGGGACGTCTTGAATTAACTGATGCGTTTTTCATTTCCAGTTTTTGTTACTGCTTCAAGATCCTCTCCACCCCCAAAATTCAGGCAGCTGTTATCATCTGCCTCCAGGAAGGGATGGCACAACGATAAAAAGAACCCAATAGTCTTGGCTTTGGATTTGGAAAGCCTAGGACATCAGGGGAAATAGAAAGGACTGGTGTGTTTAGATAATAGCCTGGGGCAGGGGGGGGCAGGGCGGGGAGAGGCACTGTTGCTGGACCTACAAGGCTTCCTGCCTCTTAGCGCAGACAAAGGTTCCCAGATCTGGAGGAGGAGGGTGTAGTTTGAAAGGAAGGGAAACTGAGAATGAGGGCTCCGGGCTGTGTCCCATTGTGTTCCTTTTCCGTGTGGAGCCAGGGAGGACAGCAAGACCCCGGGGCTGAATGGCCATTTGATAGATGAAGGCAGATGAGTCTGAGACAGAGCACCATAGTCATAGCATTTTTCTGTCCCCCAGCAAGGAACAGGAGAGAAATGGGCCCCCGGGACCCACAAGTGACACAGAAATAGGAAAGAGTGAGGTTGCCAACTCAAGAAACTATGTGGGCTGGGCAGATTTTGCAAATGAGTGAAGCAGGCCCCGTGTAATAGGGAATGGTGGGGACCGTGGCAACAACAGTGAGCATGACAAGACATGAACATCTTTATTATTTTTTTTTATAAAACATGAAAATATTTTTTACAAGACACGAAAATCTTGTTTTTCTTTCAAATATCTAGATTCTTCTGTGAAAATTCCCATTTCAAATATTGGCAACTGATCTTTTAAAATGCTATATGGGACAAATGAACATATCTGTGGATGACACGTGAGTCAGAGGTTACCAGGTAGTGACTTGTCCTGCTAGATTTCCCTCAGGCTCAGCATGGACTTGCCAGGACCAACAGCCGAGCAGCCAATGTGGGAACAGGAATGGATGGCATCTGCTCCAGATGTGCCCCTAGGAGGCTTTAGCATGACACAGGCTTCAGAATTTAGATGCAATCCCAGCAGGGGCAGCAGGGCGGGGGTGGGGGGGGACATTTCTGCCACCTGGCAGAATAGGGGCTCCTAAGATAAATCAAGCTGAGTCATGGAAACATAGTTCCATTTCCTGCCAGCTCGAGTTCGTAGTCTGTCTCTCACATCTTCTAGTGATCTGGGGAATTTAACTGTTTTTATGCTGCACATGTTTTGGGAGAATTCTTTCTTCTCTTTTGTCCCTACGTATTTATTTTCTTCAGGTTCAAATCTTTGGTTTTTTTGTTTTTGTTTTATTTGACAGACAGAGATCACAAGTAGGCAGAGAGGCAGGCAGAGAGAGAGAGAGAGAGAGGAGGAAGCAGGCTCCCAGGGAGCCCGATGTGGGGCTCGATCCCAGGACCCCGAGATCATGACCTGAGCCGAAGGCAGAGGCTCAAGCTACTGAGCCACCCAGGCGCCCCTCAAATCTTTGTTTTGAAATAATAACAGATTCACAGGAAATTGCACACACACACACACACACACACACACACGCATCGCAGGGAGGACTTGTGCATCCTTCCCTCAGTCTTTCCTGCAATATTGTAGCTGGGAAATTGACATTGAAATTGACATTGGTACAACCCACAGAGTTTATTTGGATTTCCCGTCTATGTATATTCATGTCTGTGTGTGTCTGTGTGTAGGGCTATGTAGTTCTATCATGTGTCTAGATTCATGTGACCGAACCCTCCCCCTCAGTATTCAGAACAGTTCCGTTCCCACAAGCTCCCTCGTGCTGCTCCGTGGAAGCCACGCCCAGGCTGGCACAGCCACAACCCCTGGCAATGTTCTTCATCTCCATAATTTGGTGGTTTCCAGAATATTCTATGAATGCAGTCATACAGTATGGGACCTTACGAGATTGGGTTTTTAAACTCAGCCTGGTTCCCTTGAAAGCCACCCAGACTAACTCATACCTGGAGGATCTGTTCCTCTTTATTTCTGCGTGGTATTTTACTACCATGTGGCCATACCTCGGTTTAGCCACTCACCCATCGAAGGACATGAAGGTTACTTCCAGTATTGGGCTTTCATGAATCCTTATGTTTTTATAAAATTAGTTCAGAAAATGCCAGCCAGTGGCATCCATGTTCTGAGTTTGGACATGGTGCGATATTTTCCGTGATCCCCAGTCATGGAGGTGGGCATAGCCTTTTTCATTTGAACCCTGCCAAAGCCCTGGGAGGAAGGCAGGCCAGAGATTCAGTCAGCCAGTCAACACATTCTTATTGAGCACTTTCTATGTACTAGTCTAGATACTGGGGATACAGGAGTGAACAAAACAGACTCAAATCCCTTTCTCGTTGGTTATCCCCAATACCCATCGGGAAAAACTGAAGCTCAGAGAGGCTATATAATTTGCTTAAGGGCAGGGGGTAAATCCTCCCTCACCCCAGGGACACTGGACAGTGTCTGGAGTCATTTTTGGTTGTCAGCGCTTGAGAGGGGTGTTGCTACGGGCATCTAGTGAGTAGAGGTTGAGGGAAGCTGCGAACCACCCTATGGTGCTCAGGGCAGCCCCCACGACAAAGACTTATCCCATCCAGATGTCACTAGTGCCAAGGTTGTAAAACTCTGGTGTAAAGAGGCCTAAGAGTCATGGACAAAGACAGAAACTCCCCAGACAGCACAGTGTAATATAGAACTTCCACCCCAGGAGACACAATTATTTGCATGACCAGTATGGGGAAGGTAGCACCTTGTTGGTTGGGGGCTGGCTGATAGAGGGTCACTATGAAGCAAGTACAAAGCACTGTCACCTCCACTATATCAATACTGGGTGGCTTTTCTGCAGGGGATGAGGGCACAGGGGGAGCTGGGATGGTAGAAGACAGAGCCTGGCAGGCTGCCTGGAAGAAGACGCAGAGCATGCGGGAGCATTGCTCCTCTGCCCCATGCTCTCTTCCTCTGCTTCTCTTGAAGAACCTTATTAACCTCCTTCATGCAGAAACGTACAGGAGAGCAGAGCTGAACGTGCAAAGCCTTTTTAGAAACAGCTGGGAAGCAGGCAGGATGCTCCGTCCACATTGTAGAGTATGCAAGAAACGTAACCTCAGTTCTTAGAACTAGGCTTCATTTCTATTCAAGTCCCCATTTTGCTGGGTGGAAGAAAAAAATCACGATTAATCAGGGTCTCCCTACCACTTTTTCTGGGTTGTGTCTGTCTGTCTGTCTTTCTTCCTTTTTTTTTTTTTTTTTTTTTTTTTTTTTTGGTGAAGGGAGTTCACAAAGTGCCAAGACCTGGGCAGGGGCCAGCAGCAATCTGGTGTTCTCTGGCACCTGCCAACATGGCCTCATTTCTGTCTTCCGGATGGCAGACGTGCCCTCCTCGCCTCCTGGACGCCCTTTCTTCGCCCAGCTTCTCCCTCTTTCTTCTCTCAGCTTCTTCTGCCCTCCTCTGAGGCATACAGGGGACATTGGTATGGTCAGGCAAATTGCTGCAGGGCTGACACCCCCCATGCGACCATCCCCTCCCGTACCATCCTGGGTGGGGGCAGACACTCTCTGGGGCTCCCCCCCTGCCCACACCCACTCTCAGACTGGCACGGGGCCATTGCACTGGCCACCACTCACCTCCCTGGAGATCCACATCATTGTACCTCTTTCCCCTCTCCCCTTCCCCTCTGCAGGGACCCCCTGCTCAGAAATACCTGATGGTAACTGGGTCTGGCCAAGTGGTTGTTGGACCTTGTTTAGCCCTAGACCTTTTGTTAGTGACATAAATTTTATGCCCAGGGCTCCCACTTTTGAAACTCAGAGCTCAGGTTCTTACAACCCCAAAGTCTTGATTCTTCAAAGTCAAAAACGTTATCTCTGCTTTTCTGCTGAATCTGGTTTACTCCTGAAATAAGAAGATCCACCGGCTGAAAGAGTAAAAGGGAAAGGGGGAAAAAAACAAAAACAAAAAACCTTTCATCACTATCATGAAGTATTAGTTCACCCCAACAGTGTGTGTGGAATGAACGGAAGACACCATCATTCATGCTCCTTCTTTGGGCCCTCCCCAGCCAGGAGAAGCTGAATGTCTGTCCCCAAGTTCATCTCCCATCCTCCAAACCTGGATCAGAAGTCCCTAAGAGCATCGCAAGCTGCACTAGCAGGAGAGCTAGGGTAGAGGAGCATGTGTGTGCCCGGACCGCGTCAGCCTGGGTTCCCAGCCACACGTCACCACCCACCGGCCAAGCGAGCTTGATCAAGTCACTTAACCTCTCTGGGGCTCAGTTTCCTCACCTGTAAAAGGGGAGTGTAACTCCTCCTCCCAGTGGTTATGAGGGTGATTAATAAAGCAGAAATTGTAAACCGTGTAGAAGACTGTCCAGCACGTAGTCAGCGAGGTCGGAGGGCTGACTGCTGTTATTGTCACTCACCTAGCCTGGAAGTGAATGGGTTTCCTGGAATCCAAGTCACATGGGGCCCCGGTGTTTGCTGCCGGGGGTTTCAATGCAGTCGCTTCACCAGGAGAGGATCAGGACGCCTATGCCCAGCCTCTGGCACTTCTCCCAGCCGCTGGCAAGAGCCTCAGAGGGTTTCTCTCAAGAGCCTTTCATTGCAAGAAATGGAAACCTACCAAACTAGTTTAAGTAAGAAAGGAAACTCATTGGAAAAACAGGAATGCTGCTCAGGACTAAGAAGGAAGGAAGGCGGACAGCAAACCAGGGAGCTTCCCTCTTGAGTTCTCTCTGCAGCCAGCTTCCTGCCTCAGTGGAACCTGGCGGGCTCCCTGCACCTGGGGTGGGGGCGGGGCACCTAGAGGTGCCTGCTGGGTGCACCAGCCTCTTCCTCCTATTGGCAGAGCCTCCATCTGATTCGGATATCTGTGCCAACGCCAGGGACTCCTGAGGGTCTATACCAGTCAAGGGTTTTGGTCATGGGTTTTGGAATGAGCATGTGACCCGGTTCCAACAAGGGAGCTATGAAGGAAGCTTACGGGGAGCTTCTGGGAAACGTTTGATCCCTGATGGAAAAGGGACCACGGAAGAGTGACAGGGCCTGGAGCCCGAGGGAGCCATGAGTAACAAGGCTGGGCACATCAGAGGGTCCCACCTGGTCACGAAGGCCTATGTCAGACTCGATGCTGCGGTCCGCAGGGAACCGTGGCTCAGTTCTCTGTGTCACAACGCTGACTGTGTGGCATGGAGAATGCATTCCAGGGGGACAGCCTGGAAGCAGGATACCAGTTAGGAAGCACCTGGATGAATACAGATGGGACATACAGGAAGGTTCTAGGGGATGAGACACCGAAGAACAGGGGCGATGAGTAGAGACACTTGCTGGTTCTCTGAGCTCAGAGGCCTCAAAAACTGTACCCTAAAGTCAGGAGGTCCTCACTAGCTCCATTCTGGACTGCCTGACTCATCTACACGGGCCCAGTTACAATGGTAACTGAGGAAGAGACACCGTTTCTGAAGCATTTTTTGGGAAATTGGATCAAAATGGTTTCATCTAAACCAACAGTCCAAAACTACCCGGTTTCACTTTGCAGTGTACGAACACAACTTCTCTGCCACCCAGACCTGATGTAACCTTCCAAGAGGCTGGGCCAGTCTGTCACGCGTGAAACCTACATGTGGGCACAGCCCTTCCCGGTGACTAATGGGAACTCCTCCAGATGAGGGACATGGATCAAGCACGTACGGATGTGATTCCTGCTGACTCGGGCAACAGTCACACCGTGGAGACATTGCTCAGCTTCTCAAAGGTTTAGAAGGGAGCCCTCGTCAAGAGCGAGTGGGAAGAGGGGGTCACCTACTCAGGACAGAGCCAAAGAGTGGCAGATGGGGGAAGACACAGGGGGCAAGGGAGGGTGTGCTCCTGGGGGGACAATACCCATGGCTTCTGGTCTTCTTTTTTTTTTTTTTTTCTTTGCACATACACACACTGCTTTCTGATTTCTTTCTTTTTTTTTTTTTTTTTTAATATTTTTTCAAAGATTTTATTTACTTATTTGACAGACAGAGATCACAAGGAGGCAGAAAGGCAGGCAGAGTTGGGGGGTAAGCAGGCTCCCTGCTGAGCAGAGAGCCTGATGTGGGGCTCGATCCCAGGACACTGAGATCATGACCTGAGCCGAAAGCAGAGGCTTTAACCCACTGAGCCACCCAGGCACCCCTCACTTTCACTTTCTATGCACAAGCAAATACATGTGTATCTATGTCTGAAAAAAACCACTTGGGTGGCATCATAATACCCAGTCTTTGCCTTTCTCAATTCATGATACATCTTGGTTCTTCTTCCCTGTCTGCTCTGTCTCCTTTTTTGTGACCACATAGCCTCCCCGCACAAGCCTGCACCGTGACTTACCTAGCTTCTGCCGGCAGCGTTCAGCATTTTCCCTGTTCTAAATAATCAACAGTGAAAATCCTTGAACACATGCACCTGTGTGAGTTCCACATGGTGACCTGTTCCTCCCAGTCAGTTTCCAGCTTCACTTCCTGAGAGACCGAGGTCAATCACCAAGCAGAGACTGTCTAATACTTCAAGTTAGTTACTTAGTTACTTAGTTACTCAGCCAGTGCGAATACAAATGTTTGCCAGGAGAAGGCTCAGAGCAACATCCTCCCCTCTTAGAACCTAGACCCCCAGAAACGGTCAGGCTAACATGCCAAGTGACCCGTGCTCAGACAACACTGGGCCATTGACAAGGCCCGCAGCCACATCCTGTCTCACCTGACTCTGGCTCAGAGAGGATGAGACATCTATCCGGGGTCACACAGCTCATAAGCAGCAGAGAACTCAGAAAGGAGAGACTGATCTGAAGAACTCTTGCCTTCTTTCTAAACCCATGGTGCAGGCTGTATCACGGTGACTCTCAGAGAAGAGACGTAGGGTGGACGCTTAGCTGAGAAGGTAGGTGACGCAAACATCTGTCTACAGGCTGAATTTGCCTTCCCTGCGGGTTTCCTAGAGCTCCTGGGACCAATGACTATAAACTTCAGGGCTTAGAACAACGCAGATTCATCAGCTTACAGTTCTAGAGGTCAGAAGTCCAACCAATCTCTGTCTCAGGAGGCTTAAACTAAGGAGTCAGCAAAGCTATGCTCCTTCTGGAAGGCCTAGGGGAGAATCCATCAGTGACCTTTTCCAGGTTCTAGGGGCTCCCCCCGATGCTTGGCTTACAGGAACCACATCGCTCTGCCCTCTGCTTCCACCATCATAACTTTGACCCTCCTGCATCCCTCTTAGAAGTATGCTGGATCATCCACAATGATTCAGGATGACTGCCCCATCCCAAGGGCCTTCCCTGAAACGCATCTTCAAAGTCTTTTTTACCATGTCACGTAACACCTTCACCAGGTCTGGGGATTAGAATATGAACATCTTTCAGCAGCCATTGTTCTGCCTATCTCGTGCGGTTCCTGGCATAGTGGTTAAGAGCAAGCACATACGTCAGATCAAATCCTGGCCCTACCGTCTTCCGGCAGATGGAAGTGTGTAATTTTTCTGAGTCTCAGCTAGCCCGACCTGAAACACTGAAATAATAGAATTTTCCTTCCAAGGCTGTTGGGAAGATTAAACAAAATAATACAAAGTTTACAGAGCTCTTGAAATACCGTGCTCAGTAAATGAGAACTGTCATCTCCCCTGCTGCCTCTTATAGTAACAGGTAACAGAAATTCCACCATTTGAGATTTACTTCTTTGGCTCTTTCCCCAAGGACACAGACACATCTCGGGCCCTTGTGAGCTGACAGAGAAGTTGGCCGTTAAATGAAGTCAGGCTCTTCAATAGGACTTAGAGAACCAGGGAAGAATCAGAGAAACATACCATGGTGGAGGGAGAGGGAGAAACACACTGCCTCTGTCCATTTCCAGTTTTGCCTGTGGCTCCACTTCGGATGGGAATTTCTCCAGCCTCTTCCCAGATTAGCCAGGGCGAGCCTGCCTAAAGGGAACACTCTGAAGATGATTTGCTGAGATAGACGAGACCTGCCCAGTTAGGCTTGTGGCAGAGCAGGGTGGATCTGGAGTTGGATCTTGGCATGGAAAAATACTGAAGCTCTTTGCCTCCAGGTGGGAGCTAGAGCCGCTGTCTGAAATGATTATCCCCAGTCCGGGCCTCTCTGAAGTTGGTCTTGCAGAGTGAAAGGAAAGCCAGATTCTGGGTCTTATCTGAGAACTACATGACTGTTTCTCATCAACCATTTAGAGACTGGAAGGTTCCCAAATTCGGTGTCTAAACGTTGTAATGGAATACACACAGCTCTCCAACGTGAACTTGTTTAGTCACCTGCCTGCCAAACAGTTCTCCCCCTTCAATAAGATAATGTTACTCTTTGGGGCTTTCATTTAACCAACAAGTATTTATGAAGCACCTGCAGGGAGCCAGGAGAAGGGGTCCCTAACCTCAAGGAGAGCAGGAGGCAGACTTTTAAAAAATTATGTCACTGTGTAGAGTGAGATAAAAGTGACTTCCCTTCCTGAAAGAGAAGGGAACCTTGTCTCGGGGGAGAGAGTAGATGCAGAGCGAAAAGGAATTCTTCCAAAGATGGGACAGCACAGGCCCTGGAGCCAACCAATTGGGGTCTAATTGCTGATACTTCCCGGCCGTATGACCTTGGGCAAATGATGACCTCACTTCCCAAAGCCTCAGCTTTCTCTTCTATTAAGTGGGTGTAGCCAAAGAACATCCCTGGGGTT
Organism: Mustela lutreola; assembly: GCF_030435805.1. Lineage (NCBI taxonomy): Eukaryota > Metazoa > Chordata > Mammalia > Carnivora > Mustelidae > Mustela > Mustela lutreola. Next base: position 10,569,051 of record NC_081299.1, read on the forward strand.
TTTGTTTTATAAGGATTCAATGGGCTGGGAAGTGAGTAGCAACCTGATGATGGGTCCATTGCCAGGATGTGAGGAATAAGCTGTTATTGTTATATTCATGAAGACTCATCCCTGTTTCCCTCAATGCTTTCCTCATCCCCAAATCACAGGTCAGCCCCAAATTTGCCTATCTGTGGACACCAAGTTAAAAAGCAACAGTGGGAGGAAACACCCACGTGGGATGACATGGGTATACATACCTTTGGATGATGTGTACCCATGAACTTGGCAGTTTGGCAGTGAACTTGACTGCGGTCCCACCAGGGTGTCTAATTTCTGTCCCGGACACAGCAGATTCCCAGTAGGAGGCGCCTTCTGTCGTCAGCTGGATTGTCTGACACCCGGCCAGCCGCCTATTGGCTTTTCTCAGGATTTGAACTTCAAAGAACTGCAGGGGGGCGTGGCGGGGGGGGGGCAGGGGGGGTGGAGATGGGGATCCCTGACCGGGCTTCTCTTGCAACTCAAAACAATCCAAGACTGGGGGAGGCTGCGGGCTGTTTTTCCCTCTAGGTTTAGAATTCAGGTTTTCTGTGGTCTGGCAGAAATCAGATTCATTTGGGCGCCAGAGAGGCATGGTTCCAGGGCAAAACTCTGGGGTGGGGGGCACTGGTAGAGCCGCCGTCGATGAGAGGCACCCTCACCAGTTCGGCTTTACCCTCCCCAGAGCCAGGCCTCAGGCAGTAGCTCTGGGGCTCTAAGCAGAGGTGAGCCACCCCTCCGCAACCTGGCGGTCAGGACGACGACAGCCGGTGTTTCTTTGGGAAAGTTCTCCGGAAAGCCGGGAATGAAAGCACCCAGTAGGCAGGATTCTCTGGACAGGGCCTCCGCATCCCGATGCTTGCAGGAGCGGGCCCCCGAAATGGGCTCCACCCGTGCGGTACGACCGGGAATCCGCAGGGGGCGCTCAGGGGACCAGGGAGGGACCGAGGGGTGGGGGTGGGGCGCCCGGCCGAGGGCAGGAGCAGACTTGCTTTAAAAAAAAAAAAAAAACACACACACACACACACACAACACCTGCTTCCTCCTTTCCTACCTCCACCCATCAGTCACCTCGCAAACCACCAGCCCTGGGCGGTGCAGGCGGGTCCCAGCGCCGCGAACGCGCCCAAGGGTGAGGGGGGAGACGGTGGCCTCCCCAGAAAGTGGGGTGAGAGGCGGGCGCACCGCTCCGCCAGGTGAGCGCCCGGCCAGGTAAAGGCGCGGCAGCTGTGTCCGCAGTGTTGTTCCTGTACGCTCGCGCCTGAGTTGAGAGTGCGGTCTGGGGAGGGAGGGACGGTCTCCCAGCTCAACTTAACATTTCAATAACCTGGACTCCTGGGCCAAGTCGCCGTCCCCCATTCCACCGCCACATCCAACTCCGCGGCCCGGGGGTGGGGATGTCTCGGCTCTGTTCCATTCCCCCATCCCTGCTTAGCCAACTCGGAGTGGCGGGGGTCGGGCGAGGGCCCAGCATCCCCCCACCCGCTAATCCGACAAGAGAGAGCGGGCCCCTTCCGTCCGCAGCTCGGGTCCGCGCCCCAGTCCTGGGGGTGGCGCTGAGCTCGCCGAGGGAGGGTCGACTGGTGGGCGGCGCCTCTCCGGGCTGGAGGCCGCTCCGGGCCGGCGCCGCCCTCTGTCTCTACGGTCCCTCCCTGCTGCACGCCGGCGCTCGGAGCCAGAGCTTCCTGCGTCCCCATCCCGGTCCCGGAGCGGGTGGTACGCCTTCTCCGCCGCCGCCTCCCTCGACCGAGACCCCCACCCCGAACCTCCGGCCCTGCGATCACAGCGCCCCGAAGGAGGAAGCCCGTGGTGGGGGTGGGGGGTACCGGATCGTGGAGTCCCAGGTCCCCGGCCGCCCGACCGTGACGGAGCTGGACCCGCAGCCGCCCGGGTGAGTCTGCGCCGCCGCGCCCTCCGTCCCGCGGACTGTTGGCAGGGCCGTGGAGGGAGTCGAGGGCTGTCGGGGTCTGTTTGTCCGCCCGTCTGGGAGCTTCCTGTCCCGGGTCCGCCGCCGGGAGGACTCTGAACCCGCACCCACTGGAGCCGCGCCCCGCCAGTGCGGGACACCCCGCGTCCCCGGCAGCGCGCTGACCTCGGCGCGGGGAAGGCAGCCTAGACATTTCATTCCCACTGCCTCCGGCCCGCCGACCAGCCTCCTCTCTCCCAGCAGCCTTTCCTCCTCCGGGGCCCTCTGTTGGCGAGGTCAGGTGCCATTCGCCAGGCGGGTTTCGAACCCTTGGCCTCGACCGAGAGGCACCTTCCACCGGTGCCTGGAGCAGAACTTCCCAGTAAGTCCCCGGAAACCACCCTGGCGCTGCCCAGTCGATCCCTCGTCCCCCAACCCTAACTCTTTTCTGGAAACCGAGGCTTTGGGGAATTTAGATTCGAGTGTATGTTTAACGTGCCAGAGGCAAAAAGAAAACAAACAAACAAAAAGCGGTAAGAAGTCGGGCGTGAGCAAAGTAGGGAGACACAGTTTCTTCCCTGTGAAACAGGCGTGACAGCCTCCTGGGATGAGACGGGGCGCTCGAGCCGAGCCCATAGCCAGAGCTTGAAATCCGTTTCAGATCTCCTGTCTGCGTCCCCACGGGAGGCGTGTGGCCTGGGAGTGCCAAATTGCAAGGGATGGTCACTTACAGAAAGTAAGTTTTCCTAACCAGGGCGTGGGGGAAACAGGAAACCTGGATGTCCGTACGGTTCCCCAGCCCTGTCTGGGCCCTCCCTGGCCGGTAGCAGCTTGTGCGGCCCGGGCCAGATCCCTGCTAGCAGTGCGGGTGGTCGGGAAGCCGGGAACCCACCCCCCGCACCGCTGGAGCGGAGCGGGCGGAGCCTGGGTGGGCGGGGCCGGAGCAGCGGGGGGCGGAGTCGGAGCCCGAGCGGCTGGAGAGGGGTTTCCCTCTGGTGCTGGCTTTTGGCTTTTGATCGACGTGGTGGTGGTCTTCGAGTATGGCTTCTCTAGTGGAAGATCGCCTCTGGGACCTGTGAGCGGCTTTCACACTTTGGAGATTTGTCACACTAGGATCTTGTCCTAAGTTTATAGGAATGAATGGAACTGGGCAGGAGCCCCTCTTCCTCCACATGCTTCCCTCCGCAGCTTGCCAGAGGTACTGCCCAGACTGGGACAAAAGGCAGAAGAGAGGGAGGGGAGGAGGCTGGTGGCGCATCTCTTCTGGGGGGTGGTTGGATGATAGGGCCTCCTGGGCATCAAGCAGGGCCAGGCCTGCCCCAGGGATACAGGGCCTTGGGGACCTCAAGAGCTCCCAGCCTCTTGCATGGTATATGACAAGTGTTCCTCGGAGGTGGTGATACAGTCAGGCCCCAGCACTGGCTGGCTTCATGACCCGCCTCACTGAGCCTCCAGTTTCTTCCTCTGTAGGAAGGGAGTGATAATCTTCTCGGTGGGACCTTGACGCCTAGCAGGAAGCTCTGTTACAGGGCTTAGGGGAGAACAGGAGAGAGAAGATAACTCGGGCTGAGGTGCGCCAGGAGGTCCCACAAGGAAAAGGGTGTTGGAATATGCAGCAGTGTATTGGAGCCCTCGTGGAGGGGGAGGAAGGGTGTCTGGGCTGAGGAACAGCACAAGCAAAGGCACAGAGGTACAAAGGTACACACCCAGAGTATGGTGGGCCTGGCAGGGAGTGCGCTCAGGCAGTGGCAGATGGTGTGTGGGAAGGTGGGGAAAGTAAAGGGAATGGAGGGTCTAGAATGGGGGCTGGTCACGTGGGGCTTTATCATGTGGATGTTGACTGAGTGCCTTGCAAGGGCCCGGCCATGTTCTAGGTGCTCAGGATGGATCATTGGACAAGAAAGACAAAGACACAGATTCCTTTCAAGTTCTTTAAGGAGTCATTTGATCCTCTTGGTATGTGAGGAAGATAATTCTGTCTGTGTGGATGTCAGATGAGACTTTGGGAAAGGCTGCTGGGAGAGAGGAGGCTGGTCGGCGGGCGGGAGGCAGTGGGAATGAAATGGCGGGGGCAGGCTGGAGTGGAGCCCCGCGCAGGAGGCAGAGATTACCATGTGGTCTTCACACGTGACCACTGCCCAAGGGTGAGGTTTGTGGATTTGGTGTGAGGCCCAAACTGCCAGCCTGTCTTCCGACAGAGAGCGCGGGCAAATGCCTGGGAACTTGGCAGGGCCCAAGCCCCTCCAGCTCTGGCTTTCCTGCTCCCTGACTCCAGAAGGCACACAACCTAGGAGTTTCTGTGTGAGGAAGGGCAAAGCTGGACACAGAGCCAGCAGCCCATCTCCTGGGCAACCTGCCTCCTTTAGGGCTCCTGTTTTCCTGGGTCACCGTTTTATGGGGCTGGCAGTAAACCCCTCAGGACCCTCGGGCTGGAACAAAGGGCTTTGGCTCTGGGCTTCTCTTTCTCCCGTTCCAAATTAAGGTAGAATTCGAGGGACTGAGCAGAGTCTGAAGTGCTGGGAAGGTTCCAGAAGCTCAGATGTCTTCTGTTGGGGATGTGGCAAGGGGTCTGCCTCTGGTTCCTGGCTTTTGCTTTCACTTTGTTCGGAAGCTTGGATGGGCCTTTCTTGCGACTGATAGCTCTCTAAGACTATTCTCCGTGTCGGAAGTTTCCCTTTGCTTGGAAGGAGGACCAGCCACAGGAGGACCCCAGAATGTCTTGGGTGGAAGGGACCACTCTCATTTGACAAATAAAACTCAGATAGGGGAAGAGCACACAGCAAGTCAGCAGCAGAACTGGGACTGCCCCCCTCCCCCGGCCCCCGACTACTCTGCGTTCTCCCAGGAGACCTGGCCACATTCAGGTCAGGAACTCGTTTTAGAACCCAGTTTAGTACAGGTTTGGTGGTTTCTCAGGATCTCTGCCCTGCTGGCCACTTCATAGAGTCTTGTTCCTCCCCAGCCTGGACAGGTGGCCCAGCTTAAGCCTGGCAGCATTTTTGTTCTCCTCCCCTTGGATTGAGCCCTTGGTACACCGGCTGCCTCTCCGGGGAGCTGTGGCTCCCCAAAGAAACAGGTTTTCCCTGCTTCATGCCAGACTGCCCAGGGCACTAGCCAGAGGCAGCCCCCTGAGAGTCTCTGTGGCGCTCTCCCCCACTAGCTGTGGCTCCGACTGATTCTTGACTCCTCCCTCCCCTCTGCCCCAACCCTTATCTCCTGAGGCTGGTTGGCCCTGCCTTCTATCCAGTGTTGTTTACTTGGGCTAAGCTGCCAACAGTCTCTTATTCTCTCTTGCCCTAGATTTATCAGACCTAGCAGCCCTTAAAACCTGAATGCTGATCTTTTCAGCTCTTCGTGTTTCAGAACCAAAGGGAAACTTAGCCATCAAAATATCTAATCTGCTTATTTTACAAATGGGGAAACCGAGGCTCAGGGAAGTGAAAGCACTCGTCTGAGTTCAGAGCTAGGACTAGACCCCATTTTCTGATTTCAGGGGTGGTTCTTGAAAATAAACCAAAACAATAAAACCGAGGAGAGCCCCTCAGAACCCTCTTTCTCTCCACGCACCTCCCGGCAGGTGCTGAAGGACCCGGAAGATGAGGGGTGCATGTCAAGGCGTATATATCCTGACATTTTCAGATCCTGTCTGTTCAGACTGGTATGAATGCCAGGGAGTAAGCTAGTGATTAACCAACCTTGTCTGCTGTTCTTCTAAGCATACTTGACAATGCACCTGGGCATGGGCGGGTGTTTAATGTTTTCACCCCCGATTACAAAGGCAGTACCTGCTCCATGTAGAAAACCTGGGAGGAACCCATCACGATATGCAGGCCACCACTGCTGATAGTTCCGTGTTTAATGCAGATTTTTTGTTTGCTTGCTTGCTCTGCTGCTGTTTAATATCTGGTTCATCGTCGTAATGTGTATTTTCCCTTGTGTGACAGTGCACTGGTTCTGACCTGTCAATCTCATGCATTTGTGCCCTCTGATGGCTGGAAGGCTTTCTGTGGCTATGTCAGAACACTCCAGCAACCAAAAATCCTAGCATGCTATGTAGATTATGGACTGAGTGGGGCTTCAGGGGGCCATGTCTCTGCACCGCCATGGTGTTTGGGAAAGGGCTGTGTTTACTGTCTGAAGCAAAGATGCGATTCTCAGTGAACCTCTTAGAAACGGAGGAGGTTAGCCATCTCCGTGCGATGGGTATGATCCAAAGAGTATAGGAGGGAAAGAGAAGTCTTCGTTTCCTCTGATTGTTTGCTGGTTGGTTTTTAACCCAGCCAAGTGCTCCCACTCCCCCTTACCCCTCTTGTCCTGAATCCTCCCAGGATTGGGCACTGGGGTGGCAAGTGTGGGTCCCTAGGAAAGTCAGTAACGTTCTCGGCTTGCTCGTCTCCGAGTCTTGCCTCTTGGACTGCGAGTATTTCAATGACAACCCTGAGCAGAGAATTTGCTGGCTACTCAGGAGACCCAGGTTGGTAACTTCACCTTTGGGACAGGGTCACCTGATGTCATCTCTCTTGGTCTAACAGTATCACAGCTTCATTAACGCCATATAAATTGTCAATGCTAGAAGCGATCTCAGAGGATTCCTTAGGCCAATGTCTACAGACTGTGGGCAGCAACTTAGTGGGTTTTAAAATCAGTGAAGTAGTTTTCCACCGGCTTTTAAAAAGTGATGTAGAAGAAAGCAGACTAGAGACAAAATGTATCTCCTGTCGTGAGAAGCATCCTTTAGTAAAACTTTCATCTCAATTATCTCTATATCTCTCTATGCACTGAGTCATCAGATAAATATATTTCCATCTGCATGGTAAGAACCTTGGTCAGTTCTTGCCCCAGTCCATTGGATTTCTTTTTAAAACGAGGTGCAAGGTGCCTCGTTAGCGCAGTAGGTAGCGCGTCAGTTTCATAAAATGAGGTACGGCTCACGTACAATATTATGTGAGTTTCAGGTAGACAGCATTGTGATTTGACATTTGTATCTGTTGCAAAATGATCAACACAGTAAGTCTAGTTACCACCTGTCACCTGACAAAGTTAATACAATGGTATGGAATATATTCCCCATGCTGTAAGTTACATCCGCATGACTTCTTTGTTTTCTAACTGCAGGTTTGTACTTCCTCATCCCCTTCACCCATGTGGCCCCCAACAAGCCCTCTCCCCTCTAGCAACCACCAGTCTGGTGTCTGTATCCATGAGTCTAGAGTTTGTTTCGTTTTGTTTTCTAAATTCCACATATTTTGAAATCCTGCATGATTTGTCTCTTTCTGTCTGATTTATTTCAACTTTGCATGAATCCTCTAGGTCTATGCATGTTGCTGCAAATGGTAAGATTTTCATTCTTTCTTATGGCTCGGTAGTATTTATTTATATATATAAATATTTATATCATGTCTTCTCTACCCACTCATCCATTGATGTATACTTGGGTTGTTTCCATGTCTTGGATGTTGTAGATAACAGTGCAATGAACAGAAGGATGCATGTATGTTTTCAAATTAGTGTTTTTGTTTTCTTCGTGTCAATACCCAGGAGTGAAATTGCTAGATCATAAAGTAGTTCTATTTTCAAGTTTTTGAGGAACCTCCACAGTTTTTTCTACAGTGGCTGCACCGATTTACATTCCCACCAAAAGTGCGCAAGGGTTCCCTTTCTCCTACATCCTTTCCAACGCATGTTTTTTCTTATCTTTTTGCTGATAGCCATTCTGACAGGGGTGAGGTGGTATCTCATTGTGGTTCTGATTTGCATTTCCTTGATGATGAGTGATGTTGAGCATCTTTTCATGTGTCTGCTGGCCATCTGGATGTCTTCTTTGGAAAAATCTCTGTTCAGATCATCTGCTTATTTTTTAATCAGATTCTTTGTGGGTTTCTTTTGTTACTGAACTGTGTGAGTTCTTTATATATTTTGCATATCAACTCCTTATCAGATATATGATTTGCAAATGTCTTCTCCCATTCTGTAGGTTTTCTTTTCATTTTGTTGATGGTTTTCTTTGCTGTGCAGAAGCTTTTTAGTTTAAAATAGTCCCAATTGGTTGTGGGTTTTTTTGTTTGTTTTATTTTGTTTTGCTTTTGTTTTCCTTGCCTTTGGAGTCAGATCCAAAAAAACATCACCGAGACCAATGTCCAGGAGTTTACCACTTCTGTTTCCTCCTAGGAGTTTTGTGGATTCAAGTCTTACATTCAAGTCTTCGGTCCATTGTGAGTTGATTTTTACGTATGGTGTTAACAGCCCACTGCTTTTTATACTGTGATTCTGGGAAACTTGGAATTCTTTGGACGGGTCCCAGAAGCAATCAGGAGTTCGCAGGGACAGAGCTGAGTGGTGGGAGGCAAGGCCGGCTGGAAGGAAGCCCTTTCTACAAATGTTCCAGATGTCAGGGGTGAGAAAGATTCCTTTAAGAAAATTCTGTGGCTTTAAGAACAATACCAAACAGCAGGTTAGAAACCAGTGCTTGTCCAACCACCTCAATTCTTAGAGGCCAGAAAACAGAGAGTCTGTATAGGACAGATGGGCTCTCTGGCCATACACTCAAACATCTCTAAGTGTAGACCTCTGACACCTCTCCAAATGACATGCCAAAGTCAGTATCAGACACAGCTGTTGGGCTGAAACACACATTCACCACGCAGCTCAAGTTCCCCACAGGCAGTGCTGTTTGTGTATGTACACTAGGAATTTAGTGTTTATCATAAAGCCCATAACTATCACACTAATGGCCCAGTTTATATTGCCATGGTGCACAAAACATTCATTTGTTCTGTGCCAGCATCTAAAACCCATCGCAGGATTGGTAAGTCTATTTTGGCATTTCTTCTTTTCTGAATGTGCCCCAGAGCTTTGCTAGTGGAAGCGTCCTAAAGGTGATGGGCCCAAGGTTACCCAGCAGATTGTGGCAGATCCAGGATGAGAACTTGCCATGGTAGGTGAGCTTTTTTTTTTTTTTTTTTTACATGATTGTGGCCTCATATGACGTACATTCTGGATGTCTCCAGAAGGTTCTGGTATTTCTTTGATGCAGGATATAGAACCCGGTAGCTCTAATTCTCGGTGAATTTTATGTCTTTGCCACTTTTTCCTCTCCACGTCTAGTCTGGGAGAGAGAGAGAGATTGAGAGAGAGAATTTACTTACCTTATCCTTGTCTACATTTTTCCCACACCTACTGGCTGGGTGTGTACAGGGATACCTAATTTCTTTTCTTTTTTTTTTTTTTTAAGATTTTATTTATTTGACAGTCAGAGATCACAGGTAGGCAGAGAGACAGGCAGAGAGAGAGGAGGAAGCAGGCTCCCTACCGAGCAGAGAGCTTGATGTGGGGCTCGATCCCAGGACCCCGGGATCATGACCTGAGCAGAAGGTAGAGGCTTGAACCCACTGAGCTACTCAGGCGTCCCAGGGGTACCTATTTTCATTGCACTCTATAGAGACTGCATATATTACAGATTGAAGATTTGTGGCAACCCTGCATCCAGCAAGTGTCTTGGTGCCATGTTTCCAACAGTATCTGCTCACTTCCTGTCTGTGTGTCACATTTTAGTAATTCTCCCAATAATTCATTTTCGTTTTCATTATTATTATATTTTGTAGAGTGGTCTGTGATCAGTGATCATGACTTGCTGAAAGCTCAGAAGATGGTTAGTATCTTTTAGTAACAATGTATTTCTCAATCACGGTATGGACCTTGTTCTTTTTAGCCATAATTGCACACTTAACAGACTACAGCCTAGCATGAGCTAGGAAACTAGCTAGGAAACTAGCCAGGAAACTAGCGTGAGCCCTGGGAAACTGAAAAAGTCATTTGAGTCGTTCTATTGCCATATTCACTTTATTCCAGTGCCCTGGAACCGAGCCTGCCACATCTCTGAAGCGTGCCCATGCTGGTTAGGGTTATAAGCATGCTTTGTTGATATTTGGTGGAAGAGAGGGTATGATTAAAAAACAAACGCTCACATGTTGGGATCCCAAATATTATGTCTTCATTAACTGGAGTTTGGACAGTAGCGATTACTTATGGGAGTTGTCCTTGGGTCAATGTGTTCAAGCCGTGATGGGTGCAAATTCTGCTATGGTGGCAGGGGACGTTACCTTTGGCTTGCCGCAAGCTGTGGCTTTTTTTACAAATGTACTGGGATGTTCTGTGTGCCAGTGGTGAACTAGAGGGCCGGCTTCTATGTCTTGGGGAAGGAGGGAGCCGGATATAAAGGCGCCATTACCATTCAGCTGACAGTGACCCAGGAGAGGGAAGAGGAAATTTCTCCCGGACCTGGATGGAGTGTCAAAGGCAGGCTTTCAGAAAGCTGAATCTATGCTGAAATCAGAAGGTAGGCACCAGAAAAGGGTGCACCTGGCTGAAGCAACAGTCTAGGCCAAGGCCCCGAGCTGTAGAAGAGGTTAATTGACGTGGGCTGATACTACATGTGAATGGTGCAATGAGAAAAACCTTTATACAGTTTCTTCTTAAAAGTCTTTTGGAAAAAAAAAAAAAAAAAGGTCATTTGGGAAGTGAGACTCATTCATCCAACCGATATTTATTCAGTTCTTTCTGCAGGCCAGGTGTTCTGGGCTTTAGGGGGACATCGTCCATAAGAGAGACATGGTCCCTGCTCTCATGGAGCTGACACCTTATTGGGGCACTGCAAGGAATCAGTAAATTAGGACACAAGTGAAGTAACCAATAATCATATATTCACAGAACGAAAATCTTTACCATCCCCTTAACTGCATGTAGGATCAAGGCTAAGCTGAAACCCTTAGCCTTCAAAGTTCTAAAGACTAGAGTCTCCTAAACACTGGACTCCTTAGAGTTCAGACTCCGTTTACCTTTCCAGACCCATTGCTGCTGCCCCAATGGCTCCCCGCAACCAATGGATGTGTTGTAAGGAGCCAGAGCCCCTGGCCACCTCCATCTCCCTCCTACTCCCCCACCCATAGCCATGAACTGTGATGGTTCTTCTCTTTCTATTCCTTCTGCTTTTCTGCCTAAACCATTCTTAGTCCTAGACAAAACTCTTTAAAAAAACAAAACAAAACAAAACAAAACAAATTCTATTTATTTTGGAATAATTTCCGATTTATAGAAAAGTTGCAGAAATAATAGCTTTCCTATATTCTTGACGCAGCTTCCCCTGGTGTTAGCATCTTACCTAACATGGCGTAGGTAACAAAGCTGTGAAATTCAGGTTATTACTCACAAGATGGCGGACTTTATTTGGATGGCACCAGGTTGTTTTGTTGTTGTTTCTGCTCTGGGATCCATTTCAAGACACCCCACGGCTTTCAGTTGTCCTGTCTTCTTCATCTCTTAAGGTCTATCCCAGTGTTTTCCTTGAATTGTGTGACCTTGAAAGCTTTGACGAGTACTGGTCAGTATTCTCTAGAATGCCGCTTACTTTGGGTTTGTTTGATGTTGTCTCATGGTTCGACTGGGATTTGGGGTTCGGGGAAGGAACGTGACGATGGTGAAGTATCCTTATCATTACGTCCCATCAGGATCTACTTGACATAGGGCCACATGACTCACTGGTGATGCTGACCTTGATCATTTGGTTGAAAGTGGCGTCTGCATGACTTCTCCACTGTAGAATTTCTACAGCCCCTTGTGGGAGGGGGTTTTAAAGGATGACAGTAACAGGTAAAATTATCGAAGAAATGACTGAAAATGATTGATAGGTTAGGCTCCTAAAATTTAAAAAAAAAACCAGTACAGCACATAAATTAGATCAACATTTACAACACCCTTTTCAGACAAGGGGCTGTTTTCTGAACACATACCAAGCTTTTCCGGTTAGTGAGGAAAAGTCAACTGCCTTCAAGCAATGGAATAAACAAAAACCAAAATGAAACCAAAAACAAACAGACAAAAAAAATGGGTGCGGAGAAAAGGAAAAGCACAAGAGGCAAACAAGACATGTAACCATGATACACGGATATCGTCTAATTTATCGTTCCCGTTCAAGAGACCCCACAATATCAGGGTGCACATTGGGGTCGCCCATTGATGTTCTTTTTCTTAAGTTTTTATTGAAATTTCAGGTAGTTAACCTAGAGTGTCATTGTAGTTTCCGGGGGACAGTAGAGTGACTCCGTGCTTCCATCCAACACCGGCACTCATTACAACAGGCGCACGCCTTACTCCCCTGGGCCGCCCATCGATTCTAGTCTTCTTTAATCCAAGATAGTCTCCCGACCTTGTTGGATCTTCCATGGCATTGACATTTTTGAAGAGATGGACCCAGGGTCTTAATTGCTTCTCCCCTCATGACTGGATGAGTTTTAGACTTTCATGGCAAGACACTGTCATATGTGCTGTGGTACTGTTGTCATCACATCCCACCACGAAGCACAGCACGTCAGAGCTCAAGAAAGAAGAAGGGGGCGGGGGTGGGGGAGAGGGAGTAGAAGAACAAATACCTTCGGCCAATAAGCACATGGGAAAAAAAACCCAACATTCACCCCCATCGTATTAAAGAAAATGACGCTTAAAACTGTGTCATCTTTCACACGGGAAATTTTAAATGTCTTGAATGTTTCAAAACTTTAAGTGAAAGAAACAGTGCCAGTCTTTCACCAGCTCACGGTGGAGACAAGGACAGTCTGAAATGCGTGGCCAAGCGCTAAAAAACGCAGCCGTCTCAATACCAAGAATTTATCCAGAGGACACACGATTGTGTAAGGAGTTAGTTTCAGTGCTGTTATTTTTTTAAAAGAGCCATAAATATAGAAACCAACTCTGCGTCTGGCAGTAGAGGATTGGTTAGTTGGGTAAATTATGAGGCCTCCATGGAATGTTCTTCAGCCACTGAAAGTTATGGTTTAGGTGAATACTGATGATGTGCAGAATCGTTTGTTATATATCAACATTTTAAAAGTTAGGTCACCAAGCCATGTTGCAGTAAGATCTCATTTTTGTTTAAAAAAAAAAAAAAAAGTGTTGGGGGAGGGCCCCTGGGTGGCTCAGGGGGTTAAAGCCTCTGCTTTCAGCTCAGGTCATGATCCTAGGGTCCTGGGATCGAGCCCCGCATCGGGCTTTATGCTTGGCAGGGATCCTGCTTCCCTTCCCCTCTCTGCCTGCCTCTCTGCCTACTTGTGATCTCTGTCGGTCAAATAAATAAAATCTTAAAAAAAAAAAAAAAAAGGAAGAAAGAAAAAGAAAGAAAGAAAAAGAAAAGGTATGTTTGTTTATAGAACATACAAGAAAGTCTGAACGCAGTCATAGATATTATCAGTAGTTCGGGATGGTGGGGTAATCAGTGATTTTCATTTCCTTTCTGCTAATCTAGATGTATTCATGTTTGCTTAATAAAGAAGTATTGTTTTTATAATAAGAGGAAAATGTTTAAAAAAATTTTTTTTAAGTCTCCCAGGGTTGTAGTGGGTCCCCCAAGGGTGTTTGCTAAGTGATGTGCTTGTGAGCTGTAGGGGGCTTGCATTGGATTTTAGCCCCTAGTCCAGGTGGTTCTTTTATAACTTTAGCTTTGAGCATCTGGTTCTGCCTTTCCGGACTTAAAAAGCTGAGAGGGGAGCATGGTGAGAACACAGCAGCGCACTCGTCTGCACCTGGGAAAACCATCTGTTACAGGCTGTGTTTCTGTACCCCGCCCAAATTCGCATGGTGAAGCCCAACGCCCAGCGTTATGGTATTAGAAGATGGGGCCTTGGGCAATAATTAGGTTTATTATTATTTTTTTTAAGATTATTTATTTATTTGACAGAGAGAGAGACACAGCAAGAGAGGGAACACAAGCAGGGGGAGTGGGAGAGGGAGAAGCAGGCTTGCCGTGGAGCTCCATCCCAGGACCCTGGGATCATGACCCGAGTCGAAGGCAGACGCTTAACGACTGAGCCACCCAGGCGCCCCAGTAATGAGGTTTAAATGTGGTTGTGAGAGTGAGTTTATCATGATGGGATTAGTGTCCTTAAGGGGAGTGGAGAAGAGAGAGATCCCCCAGGAGAGGCTCCTGGAGGACACAGCCAGAAGGCCACCATCTACAAACCAGGAGGTGGATCCTCACCAGACATGAGGTCTACCAGCACCTTGACCTTGGACTTCCAGCCTCGGGAAACAGGGAGGAGTCACTGTCTGTTGATGAAGGTCTGTAGTGGAGGTTATAGCAGCCTGAGCTAAGACATCACCCTCCCAACGCTTGGTAGATCTCGTGTCTGGTGAGGGTCCACCTCCTGGCTTGTAGGTGGGCAGGAGGATTCACTGCTTGCTGAGCACCTACTGGGTGCCACCCAGAGAGCCAGGAGCTTCATGCGAATGGCCTCACGTGGTGCTCAGTGCAGCCGGGGATGTAACAGGCTCGGGCTGCCCCTTGACCCACAGAACGGGCAATGACATTCACTTCAACCTGATAAACAGAGCCATTCTCTTTGAACTTGGAGAGGGTTTGCCTCTCAGGCTGTTGAGCCTGCTCTGAATGTCTTCCCTCTACATTCAGGCTTTGTTCTAGCATTTACTGTCTCCATCACCCCCCACCGGGCTCAAAGTCCATTGGGTTGAGTGCAGTCTCCCTGCACTTCCCTAAGAAGGTTCTTCCCAGTTCCGACTGCCAGCACCACGCTGTGTACCGACCTAATGAAATAGGAATCTCCTGCTGCCTTAGCTTGGGACTTAGTGACTGGAGCTGATCACGCAGGAGAAACAGTCACCCCACCCCCGCCCTCTTGAGTGCAGGTTTTGCCTTTCCCCACCCCATGGGGGTCCTACTCCGCCAGGTAGTAAGTTGACTTTTTCCGCCTTGGTTGATCTGTCCCTTCCCTGTGTCATAGGAAAGGCAGTCACAGTAGCTTGTGTCTAGTTCGTAACTTAAATAACTTTTTCTCAACGCTTTTTGTTTCATCAGAAAAAAATGTTACCCATGGTAAAAATCTTTTAAAATCACACACTGCTGGGATGCCTGGGTGGCTCAGTTGGTTGGACGACTGCCTTCGGCTCAGGTCATGATCCCGGAGTCCCAGGATCGAATCCCACATCGGGCTCCCAGCTCCATGGGGAGTCTGCTTCTCCCTCTGACCTTCTCTGCGCTCATGCTCTCTCTCACTGTCTCTCTCTCAAATAAATAAATAAAATCTTAAAAAAAAAAAGACAAAAAAAAATAAATAAAATCACACACTGCTTTAAAAAAAAAGAAAAATCACACACTGTATAAAGGGACAGCCAGGGAAGAAACAGGAGTCTGCATCTCATCTCAGACCCCCAGTCTCATTCTTCAGAGATAGCCGCGGCTCCCCGTTTCTTGGACAAGCTTCCAGAAATGTTCTGTGTGGATGAGGAGCCCTCAAATACCGCTTTGTGATGTTCAAGTGTTATCATTGTCCAGATTGTTCTGAGATTGTCGGGTACTTTTTTAAACTTGTCATCACTCTTTTTTTTTTTTTTTTAAGATTTTATTTATTTATTTGACAGAGAAAGATCACAAGTAGGCAGAGAGGCAGGGAGAGAGAAGAGGAAGCAGGCTCCCTGCTGAGCAGAGAGCCCGATGCGGGGCTCGATCCCAGGACCCTGAGATCATGACCTGAGCCGAAGGCAGCTTAACCCACTGAGCCACCTGGGTGCCCCTTGTCATCACTCTTATCAGGGTCCATGAACCACCTGAAATTTTATGGCAAACTTCCATTTGTGCATTTTTCAGCGGAGGTATCAGTAGCTTTCACCAGGGGTCTGTGCGCGCGCACACACACACACAGAAGAAACGTGGCTCACACAAAATGGCGAGCAGGTATGAGAGAAGCAAACTTTCACCGATGAAAAGCAGTTACATGTGTAATTAGCGGGGGGGGGGGGACGTTTCCGAATTTATGGATCACCGGTCCCCAGCGTAGCGGTCGGAAGCCGATGGAGCCATTGAACAGTGTTGTCCCGGGCTAAGGGGAGCTGTGCCCGGCTGAGCCAACAGCCGTGACATTCACCAAGCTCGTCAGCCCTGCGCTGTTTCTACTGATTCATTGCCTGTGGGGAAGTGTGTTGGCTCTTGCCCGGGACGGAGTTACCCATTCACTGGTAAGAGAGGAGGAGACCAACTTGCTTCTGACAAGAGGATTTCTGGCTGAAAAGCATTTGGAAAGATTTTAGGGAAATTCCTGGGAGCCAGAGCCATATCTGGTTGGTGCTGACGGTCATGAAAGTGTGGAGAGATGTTCTTCGTGGGGTCAGGCGCGGTGGGTACGGAACAGCCAGCGCCCCCCACATCCTTGTTTTCGGGGTGGCTCTGGAGGAGGAGACAGAGTCTGGCTGGCTGGATGCAGAGAGGGTCTGACCTTCCAAGGTATTTCCCGTGTTAGTTTAAATGCATGCCGTGTTTTGCTTATATTAACTCATCGGTCCTCATAATTCATCAATCCTCATAACAGTTCAGTGACAGGGGAAACTGAGGCAGGAGTGCACTAGCTACTGTGCAAAAAGCCCCACATCTCGGGCGCCTGGGTGGCTCAGTGGTTAAGCCGCTGCCTTCGGCTCAGGTCATGATCTCAGGGTCCTGGGATCGAGTCCCGCATCGGGCTCACTGCTCAGCAGGGAGTCTGCTTCCTCCTCTCTCTCTCTCTGCCTGCCTCTCTGCCTACTTGTGATTTCTCTCTGTCAAATAAATAAATAAAAAAAAAAAAAAAAAAAAAAAGCCCCACATCTCAAGGGCTTGAGACAGTTAGGTCACAGCGTCCCCGGCTGGGTGGGGAAGGTGGGGTCTTTGCTCCACAGGGTCCTTCAGGGACCCAGGCTTCTTTTGTCTTCAGCCCTTGGTTTCCAAGGGCTTGGTGAGCTAATAACACCACCTACTAGCTGTAGAGACAAGTTTTATTTATTTATTTTTTTAAGATTTTATTTGTTTGACAGGGAGAGCAAGAGAGCACAAGCAGGAGAATAGTAGAGAGAGAGAGAGAGAAGCAGGCTCTCCACCAAGCAGGGAGCCCGTTGTGGGACTCGATCCCGGGACTCTGGGATCATGACCAGAGCTGAAGGCAGATGCTTAACCATCTGGGCCACCGAGGCGCCCCTAGAGATGGGTTTTCAGCCCTGGTAGTCTGGTTCCAGAATCTGTATTTTTTTTTTTAAGAGTTTTTATTTGTTTTTTTGACAGAGATCACAAGTAGGCAGAGAGGCAGGCAGAGAGAAAGGGGGAAGCAGGCTTCCCGCTGAGCAGAGAGCCCGATGTGGGGCTCGATCCCTGGACCCTGGGATCATGACCTAACCTGAAGGCAGAGGCTTAACCCCCTGAGCCACCCAGGTGCCCCTGGAATCTGTATTCTTTACCACTGCATCATAGGTAGAGAAGGGAGCACTGGCTTATAGCTGGATTTAGCCGGTGTGTCACCCAAAGCAGGAGGGAGGGAGAACACACGGCGTTTTGGAGAACACTCGCACCTCATTGTCACAGGATCAAACTCTTCTTCCTAAGGACTGAGCTGGGTAAACCTCACGGACATTTTTACCTCATCTTCTGCACATAAAAATGAAAGCCTTTCCCCCCAACAGTTTGCCCCTGAAATAAATGTGCGTCAGCCATGTTGCTGCCTGGCCCATGGGTCTTCCCGTCACAGACATCAAAAGAGACATCAAGCGTGCAGAGCTGACTGCCCCTTGTTGCTGCTTGTTGCAGGAAGAAGAGGTCTTGCTAAGTTTTAGCATCCTGGTTAAAACGTTTCTTCCCCAGCTGAAGTGTCTTCTTAGGGAAATGACCCAAATGTCCGACATTGGGCCAGGACAGTAGACTGTGGTACGTCCACACGGGGAATGCCGCATGGCCGTTAAACATGGTGGCGATGGAGCCCTTGAGAGACCCAGAAAGACAATTCTAATCTCTTAATGTAAAAAAAGCAGATTATAAAGGTGGTCCGCTTTTTTCATTTTAAAAAGGATACAAAGAAGTTGGAAATTTGAATATTTACCATTTCTAAATTTCCCGTAGAGAACCATGCATGACTTGGTATTAAAGTTTCAGATTTAGGGGCACCCGGGTGGCTCAGTTAAGCGCCTGCCTTCAGCTCAGGATATGATCCCAGGGTCCTGGGATCAAGTCCCGCATCGGGCTCCCTGCTCAGTGGAGAGCCAGCTTCTCCCTCTGACATCTGCTCCCCATTTGGGCACTCGCTCTCTCTCTGACAAATAAATAAATAAAATGTTTAAAGTGTCAGCCAAGGGGCACTCTGGCTGATGTCTGGTTTCTGTCTGCTGCACAGGGAAATACCTCAAATGTTCTGAGTCAAACTACTTGGATTCCACATCGATTATACAGAGAGACTTTAATGCCATCTCTGTAGGGTGCGGGTGAGGAGGAAACGGTACTAAGCTTGTGCAGCCTTAGCACAGGGTCTCAGTAAACGCCAGCGCTCACAGGTTAGGCCTCAGAAATTCATATGACATAAGTTACATTAATAATACAACATATTTTACACAGGTAGCGTTCCAGAATCTTTTCATCATCCCAGACAGAAACGGAGGAAGGCTTTTGAAAGGCTTACAGGAGGGGTTCTTAAGTTTCGGCACATCCTAGAAGCTCCCCCCAAATTTCTCCTCCAGTAGGTCTGGAGGGTTGGGACGCGAGCACTTGACTTTCTCACAGGCTCCCAAGGGTGCTGATGCTGTTGGTCCAGGACCACACTTGGAGAACCACTGCCGAAGATTGCAGGGGCTTCCGGAGAGGGCAGGTGATGACCTCATTCAGGCCGCAACTGGGAAGCTGGGCCACTGGGACAGTGGAATTTGGGATTTATGAGAAGAATTAGAGCTTACCCTGGAATGAGGGCGGGGGAGCAGAAGTGAAGGTGAACGGGAACCGAGGGACCAGGATGTCCAGCCACCAAGGCGCGACCACAGGGAGGTTAGTGGAGAAGTCCGTGGGCAGCTCTGGTCAGATGGGTGCCCAGCCTGGAATCCGGTGACAGGCCTGGGGACACTGTGGGTCAGCAGGACCAGCAGTCAAAGAGCTGGACACAGATCAGGCAGCATGACAGGCTCAAACCTGCTGGGCACCATGGGACCTGTCCATCACCACATCTACCTCATATGCATAATGGCTGGCCACTTCTTTACCTCCAACTTCCAAACTTCCCGCAGACCCCTCGGCCGATGGGAAGGAGGGTTCCGGGGAAAGCAATTCTAGCTTCACCAGGTTGACACAGCATAAGCTACTATAGCAGGTCAGTCAGTCCCTGCCATGGAGCTGCCTCCCGGAGCCCACAGGTGCTTTGGGGAGCCTGGGGGGGTGCTCCCCAGCTCTCCCAGCAGGACCTTCTGGCTGACACAGAGGTGCCCCCTGCCCAGCGATCTTCTGCTCATAGCATCAATCGGCTAGATTACAAAAACAGGTGCCCAGGCCCCAGCCCAGGCCTCTGACGATGGAACCCAGGAATCCAGATTTTTCACTTGCTCTGCCGTTGATTCTGACATCCAGCCAAGTTTGGAACTCCTGACATGTGGAGCAGAAAGGACCCTCTGGGGCCAGACAAACCTGAGTTGGAATTCTGGTTCTATAGTTTTTAGCTTTGTAATCTTAGGCAAGTGGCTTATCCTTTCTTTTTCTTTTTCTTTCTTTTTTTTTTTTTTTTTTTTTAAGATTTTATTTATTTATTTGACAGACAGAGATCACAAGTAGGCAGAGAGGCAGGCAGAGAGGCAGGCAGAGAGAGAGGAGGAAGCAGGCTCCCTGCGGAGCAGAGAGCCCGATGAGGGGCTCGATCCCAGGACCCAGAGATCATGACCTGAGCAAAAGGCAGACTTAACCCACGGAACTACCCAGGCGCCCCTGCTTACCCTATGTGGTACTATTGAGTCATCTATAAAATGGACATAATGCCTGCCTTCCCCATGGGGGGTCATGGGGATCGAATAACAGAATGTATCACAAACTTCTGGTATTGGACTATTACGGTGCTTCATATAGTTAATAACCGTGCATAGACCCATCCAGGGGGATGTGTCAGACGGGCCCGGAGTCTTCTCTTTCTTCTCAGGAATCTGGGCCTTCACCTGGTCGTATTCTTTCATGGATTGTTTTCCTGACATCATGAAACCCAGACTTGCTTTTCCTGCGTCTCCATTCATCCCTCCAGGCATTGTTTTATGGAAAGATCAGTTGATTTGGTTTTGAAGAAGAACAAAACTGGAGGCTTCACACTCCCAGATACCAAGATAGGCTACCGAGCTGCCGTCATCAGAACAGTCTGGGACCGGCCCAACAGTGAGCACAGAGACCACTAGGGAGCCCAGAAAAACACCCACACTTTGAGGTTCAGTCTGTGACAAAGGCGGCAAGAATGTGCCATGGGGAAAAAAAAAAAGACGGTCCCTTCAACAAATGATGTTGGGAAAACTGGACAGCTACATGTAACACAATGAAATGGGACCACTTTCCCACACCATATACAAAAATAAACTCACAATGATGAAGGACCGAAATGGGAGACCTGAAGCCATACACATCCTAGAAGAGAGCGCAGGCTCAAATGTCTCTGAAGTCGACGGCAGCAATATTTTTCTAGATACGTCCCCGAGGCAAGGGAAATAAAGGCAAAAATAAACTGTTAGGACGCCACCAAAATGAAAAGCTTCTGCCCAGCAGAGAAAACCATTAACAAAGCCAAAAGACAACCGACCGGGTGAGAGAAGATATTTGCAAGTGACATATCTGATAAAGGGTTACTATCTAAAATAGATAAAGAACTGATAGGACGCCACACCAAAAAAAGGAATAATCCAATTAAAAAACGGGCAGAAGACACGAACAGACATGCCTCCAAACATCCAGATGGCCAACAGATCCATGAGAAAATGTTCAGCATCACTCATCGTCAGGGAAATGCAGATCAAAACCACAATGAGATACCGCCTCGTACTTCTCAGAATGGCTACAACCCAAAACACGAGAAACCGCAGACGTTGGCGAGGATGAGGAGAAGAACGCCTCTGGCACAGTTCTTGGGAATGCAGACTGGTGCAGCCCCTGTGGAGAGCAGTACGGAGCTCCTCAGAAAATCAGAGCTAGAATGACCCTGTAATCCGGTCATTCCACCCCTGGGTGTTTACCCAGAGGAAATGAGAACACGAATTCAGAAAGATAACGTGCGTCTGTATGTTCATAGCGGTATTATCAACAAAAGCCAAATAATGGAAAGACAGGTGGATGGATACAGAAGATTGTGGGGTGTGTGTGTGTGTGTGTGTGTGTACATATTTATAAGAGAGTATTATTCAGCCATAGAAGAGAATGAAATCTTACAACATTTGCAACAACATGGATGAGCTAGAGAAGATAATAAGTGTAATTGTCAGAGAAAGCCAAGTACTGTATGATTTCACCCATATGTGGAATTCAAGAAACAAAACAAAAAAATAAAAAACCAGACTCTTAACTACAGAGAATGAACTGATGGTTCCCAGAGGGAAGGTGGGGGGTGGGGGGGGGGAGAGAAGCAGGTGATAGGATGAAGGAGTGGCTTGTGATGAGCAGGAGGAACGTGTAGGATGGTCGAATCACTAAATTGTACACCTGAAACTAACATCACCCTGTATGTTAATTATACTTGAATTTTTAAAGAAGAATAATTTCCTTCCCCCCAAAAAAGTCCGTTGCTTAGGTCTTCTTGAGGCAAATTTCATAAAATTCCACCTTTCAACAAAAAGGATTCCATCAAGACCCTCCCAACCTCCAGCCCTGTTTCATCTCAGAACGTTTTTCTGGACTCTGGAATCTTTGTTGTTTCCTTGGAACGTTGCCCTAAATCTCCTTCCTTTCTTGTCTGTCATTTTGACACCCCGTCCATTGCTGTGGTCTGCGAGATAGAACGAACCGAGTTTCCAAGAAGGCAGAGCTGGAAGATTTCGCAAGGTCTGCTCCTCGCTGCGGATGAAAGCGGCGTGTCCCGGGCCAGGCTGCTTGATAAAAGGAGCTTTCGCTTTGAAGTGAGCTTTTAAAGAAGCTGTTATTCCCAAAGCAAGCAAAGGCAGCAATAAAGAAAAACAGAGGGTTTTGCATTTCAGCTGCTAGAAGGGTGAAAAAGGAACGGGTGATTTTAATGGTCAGACGTCAGGGAGGGGGGCCCTTTGGAGAAGAGCTCCAAGCGCTTCTGATGCATCCGGGAGCCAATGCAGCGTTCCACGGCTTAGACACACCTCGGTAGGCTTCGGTGACGTGGTCTCACCATTTACTGTATCAGTCTCAACGCTGGGATTTTTCGTCTTAGAGACATCTGTAATCATTCATTGTTTGGGGTGTTTTCCTCATCTCTGGACAGGACCTGTATTAGTTGGTCCAGGCTGCTAGAACAGATGCCATAGCCTGGGTGGTTTAGTAACAGAAACTTATTTTCTTATGGTGCTGTAGGCTGGGAGATCCAAGATCAAGGTCTTGCATGGTCAAGTTCTCATGAGGGCTCTCTTCCTGGTCTGCAGATGGATGTCTTCTTGCTGTCTCTTCACATGGCCTCTCCTTGGGACATACTGTGATGGGGGTGGGGGAGCGAAAGCAAATTCTCTAGAGACTCTTCTTATAGGGGCACCAGTCCCATCAGACCAGGGCCCCATCCTTATGACCTCCTCAAACTCTGATTATCTCCCAAAAGCCCCATCTCCAAATACCATGACAATGGGGGTTGGGGCTTCAACATGTGGGTTTAAATTCAGTTCTTTATAGTGCCCTAGCATCCCCTTGATTGCTGAGGTTAAAATCATCTGCTCCCTCACCCTACTCTCCTTCCCCAATCAAATCCATGATAAAATTTATCTCCATTAGTGATCCTTGCCCTGAGCTAGGAGTGTACCCTCCCAACTGGCTCCCCGCTGCCCTTCTGCCTTGCCCATCTTCCAAAGTTGTTTCTGCCTCAGGGCCTTTGCACTCACTGCTGTCTTCAACCTGGGACTCCTCCCACCTTCCCATTTGGCTGTGCTGCTACTTTATTGGTCCCAGCAGAAATATTTCCATCACCTCATCTAAAGAACCACCTTCCCTTTTATGCTTATGTTCTGTTTTCTGAACAACTCTTAGTCCATGCCTTCTAATGCTTAGAAGAAAGGCTTCATAAGAACAGGCCTTTGTCTTTCTCATTTTTGTGTTCATTCTTGTGTCTGGCACCCAGGATTGCTCAGCAAACGTTTGTTGAATGAATAAATGAAGTCAGCAGAGATTCAGAGACTTGGGGTTGCGTACAGCTCTGTGCCTAGCGTTAGAGGAGTCCCAGAGAAATGTCAGAATGCCCAGAGGCAGCGATAAGAGGAACACGGGTATTAAGTCCTGCCTGCTTAACAGCAAATGTAGTTAGAGAAAGTAGCATGAAAATGACACCCTCCAGGCGTCTCTAAATGGCCAGGATGGGGTGGCTCGGTTTGGACCGGCATTGACAAAGCACGAGAAGAGGAGAACTCCTTCTCGCTGGCCGTGGGAGGAAGCTGCACAGAGACGGGTTATGGAAGGAGGTTAGGCCTTCATGGTCAGCTGGGGGAGGGGAGAAGCCAACACAGGGAGACCGGACAGCGTGCAGAGGACAGAAGGCAGGCCCATGTGACTGGAGTTGTGACATCAGGACTGTTTCCCTCCCTTGGACACGGTCCTCACAGTGCATGATCCTTCTCCTGGGATAAAGCACGTTTTCCTCCACCCTGGATCACTGGTGCCTGGTGCAGGTGCCAAAGCAGGTGCTCCAGGAGCACTGGCGTGGGAAGTAAGCTTGAATGGGGGCGTAGGGCGTTCCCATTGTCTAGGCTGTGAGGGACTCCTTTGAAGCTTTGATAGACACAGCAGCTGGAGGGTTGGCCTGGCCCCACTGACCCATGGGGGCTGAGAAGGCCTTAGAGAAGTGGGTTCTAGTAATTCTCATGGTCAGCCAGGCCTGAGAATTGGAGGGAGGAAGACGGGGGCCAAAGAAAGGCTTTGGGAAGGGAGAAGAAATGAATTTGGGACCAACGGAATGTGGAAGCAGACAGGGGCTGCAAACGCACATGTCTGAAAGGAGGCCGCTGGGGCTGTGTTAAAGATAGTCAGGCCAGGTGTGAGGCATTAGGGAGTGGTGGGGATCGTGGCAAAGTGGAAGGCAGGCCCCTTCCGGAGGACACAGCTCTGAATCAGCACCAGCTGCTTGTTACATGGGAAAATTGGGGCCAGGCTTACCAGATTTTCAAGTTTTATGTATGAGATCACACCCATGCTCTTACGGTTGGCTACCACTCCATATTACATAAAATGAATAATCCTCCGCAGTCCAAAGAAGATACTTCTGCGGGTCAGGTACAGCCCTCAGCCTGCCAGTTTGAGACCTAGAGTGTGTGTGTGTTTTGGGGGTTAGAGTAAGGAGGGGAAGGAATGCCCAAGGGCACTAAGATTTCGAGACCAGGGCTCGAGGACAAGTGAGCCATTGCTCTATAATTAGGAAGTAGCAAGGAGAGGGGTGGGCGGAGTGGAAGATGTTGAAGTGAGGTGAATGGTCTTATGACCAAGGAGGACACGGCCTGGCAAGAACAGCTCTTCATGGGGGAGTTGATGAATTTCAGAGGTGGTGGGTTTGAGAGCAGAGGGAGGGCCTGTTTGTGCCTAATCGGGTTCTAGTGTGGAGGTGGTCTCTCTGGGCCCCCTGGGCTTCTTTAAGGGTTTTTTTTCTGGTTTGGGGTTTTGTTTTGGGGTTTTATCTTTTTTTCCCCTTTAAGATGGCTTGATTTGGCTCCTGGCAAGAGGCACACATAAGAGATGGTATTAGAGATGTAGGGTCCGAGTCCCGGCCTAGCCCCTGGCTGTCAGAGACATGGAGCAGAGTCCCTCTGGGCCCCGCTGTCCTGGGTCTTTGTCAGTCATGGATGAGAATGCCAGGCCTAACGGGTTGGGAGGAGGCATCCATAGCCCCCTCCCCAGTGCTCATGTCCTACATGCATTGGTGGAAACTGTTGACTTCTGGCTCTCATCCCTCCTGTATGCCTCCCACCTTCTCTTCTGAAATGAGGGACACAGACATGATGAAGCCAGGGTCCCTCCTGGTTCCACTCATCCCGCCTAGGCCCCGGGAATCCCACCTCGAGGTTCCCCTTGAAGCCTGATGCGCTGCAGCTGGAGGCGGAATGCAGAGCGGGAATCTGCCCGCCGAGGCAGCCTGTTCTCCCTCCCCCTGTTCTCTCTCCTCCGCAGCACACCCAAACCAGCCCCAAACGACCTTTCCCCATCGGGGGACTCCCAGCCAGGTGGGGAGGGTCCTGAAGAACGGTCCTCGGCCCCCTCCCTGGTCAGAGCTGCCACGGAGCATCCTGACACCCCGAATGCCTGTTGGGTGTAGACTGTCTTGACAGGGCCTGGTGGTGGTGGGACTCACGGTCGCTGGCCGTAGGGAGGGTGACACAGGCTACAGGTTAAGTACCTACTCTGAGCCTGGCACCAGGTTAATTGGTGTATCTTGTTCACTTGCTTTCCGGAAGCCCCCACAGCGATGCACTACGGTGGGTTCGGTATCATGTCCACTTTACAGATGAGAAAACTGAGACCCAGTGCAGCCAACTGGCTTGCTCCCCGCCCCCACTCAGGCTGCAGAGCTGGGTCTCCCTGGCTAGCAGGAGACCCCGTTATTTGTCTGTACAGAGCGAGGCAAATGGGTATGTTCGGAACACTGGGAGGAGTGGGGAATGCGGCCCGAGGGGAGGAGGCTGTCTGGAGATGCCTGAGAGCCATGTCCTGTGTCCCCAGGCCATGTGGGTTGAGGACAGTTTCTCAGTTGTCAGGGGTCACCCAGTGCCTCCCCAGACCTAAAGAGGAGGCAAGATAAGGCCCTGGCGTTCTCAGTACTAACCATGGGACGGTGTTCAGTGCCGTACCCACTCGCGCCCGTGACCATGACCGCCCTCCAGCTGAACTGAAACAATGTTCTCAGGCTCGTCTAACCAGGAAGTAGGGTAGCCGAGATTTGAACCTAGGGCCCCCTAACTCTAGAGCCAGAACGTTTAACCCTGGCCCGAGAATGCCACGGTCGCTAAGGTGTTAGTGCTTCATGGAGCTGACCCACAGGCGCCACGAGGCACACGCAGCCGGAGTCCCAGGCAGAGCCAGGAGGCCATCTTGGGGGAGGAATCAATCCGTCTCCGGTCCTCCCTGGCCTCCTTCCATTCTGTGGCTCTTCCAACCCTCACGTGGCCTTCCTTCCACCCCGCCTGTCTCTGCATCCTCGTGTCTGGCTGATTTCCCGGGCTCTGCCTGGGTCCACACTCGGGACGAGAGTTCCAAGGCTTTTGTGAGCACTGGGACCACTTGGGCAGCGTGTGGGCCCCAGAATCGGCTTCTTGAGCAAACCCCGCTCTTCCCATGCCACGCTGGGGATGCAGAAGTCCTCAGGTAGCCGTGGGTCTCAAGGAACCGTTCCCTTCTGCTGCTCAGCCAGCCGCTGCACCTGCTGCTTACACGGCAGCGGGTCCGATCCTTCCTCCAGTGTTACGGGGGGAATGGCTGGCTTCCCCGGTTTACGCAGGAGGGGAGCGAGGCTCGGGAAGTCCTGGCTTTAATCCTCACTGACTCCAATGATCCGTCTTGCTTTACTGCCTCTGCTAAACTGGTATTGGGGGGGTCCCGGAGGGCCCTGCTGAGGTTTAGAGGAAGGAAGGGCCATGAACGGTGCATTTTCATGAGTACGTTCGATACGTAGACTATAAGGGAAGGAGCCATGAAACTCAGTCCAAGCCTTGATCCCCAGGGATACCTGGGGGGCTCAGTCAGTTAAGGGGCTGACTCTTGATTTTGGCTCCGGTCATGTTCTCGGGGTTGTGGGATCGAACCCCCCCAGGGAACTCCTCCTCAGCAGGGAGTCTGCTTCTCTCCTTCTCCCGCTGCCCTTCTCCCTGCTCCGGCACACACACACAGAGTTGTCAAATAAATCAATCTTGGGGAGGGAAGCCTTGGTACCCAGAATATTCCTTGCACTATCTCCGTGGGCGCTTTTAAGTCCTAGTGTGAACAGCTGACACCATTAGTCAGAACAAGCCATCCACATTCAGTTCAGCTTTAAATCTAAATGTGAGTCAAAACGTAGAATGATCTTTGGTTAGGAAAACCGATTCTGATCTGATCCTCAGGGGGTCCTGCAACCTCCAGGAGCCTCCCACCTGGACAGAGGGCTGAAGAGAGGGAATCCTACCCCCACGGGACTGCGGTAGCACCTGGAGGGAGGGTTAAAATAAATTCTTCTACCTGTGCCCGAGCAGTTCCATTCCTGGGTATTTACAGAGAGAAGGGCAGACATCTGCCCATCAAAGACTCCTACTCAAACGTTCCTGGCGGCTTTCTGCATTAACAGCCTGGAGCAGGAAACAGCGCAGGTGTCCGTCAGCAGGTGAACCGGTAAACCATGAGGCAACTCTGGGGACAAGACAAGGAGGCAGACAGCACGTGCTGTAGGAGTCCCTTGATAGAAACCTCTAGTTCAGGCACAATTAACCCATCGTGGCAGAAAGCAGATCCGTGGTTGCCTGGACGGGGAGGGTGGGCGCTCAGTTGGGTAAAGGCACGCACAAGGAACTTTCGCAGGTGCTGGATCCAGGCAGTGGTTACGTGGGCGTATACAGTCGTCAAAACTCACCAGAGTGTGCACTAAGATTTGTGCATTTTACTATATACAAATTATACTTTAAGTAAACAAGTAAGTAAATGAACAGACGTCTCCGCCCCGGGCCCCGTCACTCTGAGCCGGGAGGTCTTGGGTGGGACCCCAGCTGTTCAGCCAGGGGAACAGCCGGTGGTGACCCCCACCCCCAAACCTGGGACAGGCACCTGCAGGCTGGAATCATGAAAGTCTCTTCTGGCCAAGACAGTGGAGCCTTTGAAGATGTTGAGCTCTTAACTGCTAGTCTGTTTTTAAGCATAAACCAGGGTCAAAGTCTGGCCCTGGGGCTGCCTCCTTGTAATCAGCAAGACCAGCTCTAAGCCCTGGACAAAGCAGCCTCAGTCTCCACGCTGGTCCTGGCCATGTGCCAGGCATCACAGGGTCCGCTCTGCTAGGAACAGAGGGCAGGACTCCACGCAGGGCTGCAGACATCCGCCAGGTGCTGGGCATCAGGCAGAATTAGACAGGCCCTCTCTGGGTTCTGTCTCCCTGGCCACCCTCCAGATGATAACGATTTTGGCTGCGTGTTGAGGAACTACTGTGTTATAGACACTGTGCTGGCTGCTTTGTGTTGAGTTAGAGGCAACTAGGGCTCACGTCCCCACATCTCCACAGTTAGCTGTGTGTCTTTGTGCAAGTGACTTAACCTCTCTGAGCTCATCTGTAAAATGAAGAGGATGGCCATACTTTTTTCTTCTTGCCTTAAGGGTGGAAAACATGTAGGAAATGTTGGCTATTATTATTATTACTATCTAATTTAATCCTTCTAACAACCCTATGGGTTAGGGGCTGTTCTTACCCTATTTTGGAGAGCAGCATCTGAGACTCAGAGAGGCCATACCCCTGGCCCAGAGTCATACAGGGAGGAGCTGGAATTAAACTCCTGATGCCGTCCACTGCACCGTACCCGCCATCAGCTTTGTGTGCAGGAAGGGGGCTCTCACTATAAAAGACCCCCCGGTACTGGAATGAGTACACACCACTGCTTGAGTGAGAGACATGCCATTCCTCAGGAAGGCTGTAAGCACTAGCTCCGAAGATGGGTTCCGATCCCTGCTCTACCTGCTGCGGGACTTTGGACAAGTTGCTTAACCACCTCAATTTTCTCATCTGTAAAATGGGGTTGCTAATACCGACCTTAAGAGGCTATTGCGAAGCTGAAATGAGTCACTAGGCATAAGGCATGAAGAGCAGCCCCCTGTACACGGTAAGCCCGTCACACCTGCCAGCATCCCGCTCAGCTTCTGACTGGGCTAAATGGGGCTCTAGGGCGGATGCACGGGAAGCTGTCCCCATGCCTTTGAGGAAGTGACAGGACAGTCTCCCGGGTGGCTTGTGGCAACACGTGTAGCAAAAAGCCTTCTTGAACCATTTCCAAGGGATCTGAAGGTCTGCAATTAAACGCTGTCTTGGATTCTCTCACTTTAAAAATGCAAAGCCTTCCTCCCCGGCTCTGTTTCCTGCCTATCCTGTTGAGGCCATTGCCACTGGGAGAGATTCCTGCCCCACCAAGCCGGTCTGAGAGCCCGATGAGACCACACCAAGCTCAAGGGGACAAACAACCCTTTTGTTTGTTGATTTTGTGTGATGGATTGACTGATTGCCTGCATCTTGGGAATCCCAGTGTGGGCTTCTGAGGCTTCTCTCTTTCCCTCCGGTTGCCAACAGAAATCAAACTGTGACATCCAGCTGCCTTGGTGAGACATCACGTGGGCTGGTTTTTAAATGACAAGTGTGTGACCACAGCAGGCTGTAAGCAGAGTGGTGACCAGCATGGCATGTTGCTTCTGGATTCAAATCCCTACTCTGTTCATGGCTGTGTGACCTTGAGGACCTGTCCGTCTGTCTCTCTGAGCCTCAGTTTCATCCTCTGTAAAATGGGCACAGTTGTGCATCTTCCCCCCGCCCCACTCCCACCCCCCAGGGGGCTGTTGGGAGATTGGAAGCCTGGAAGAAGGCAGAGGGAGCCTGGATCCAGAAGGCAGGTGGGAAGTTTTGGATTTTATTCTCAGGGCAGTCGGGAGCCAGGCAGGAGATTGCCAGAAATGAAGGGCACTGTCGGAACCAAGGGCAAGGGCAGCAGCAAGGGGACCAGGGGGTGGACGGGGGTCATCCAGGTTGTGGTGACAGCAGTGGAAATGGTTGCAGGTGTATTTGGAAGTAGGTACATTCAACACCTTTGGGCAAGGAGGATAAATAACACTTGCCAAAGTGTTGAATAGAGATATACTTAATAATCTCCATAAAAGGGACGCCTGGGTGGCTCAGTTGGTTGGACGGCTGCCTTCGGCTCAGGTCATGGTCTCGGAGTCCCAGGATCGAGTCCCGCATCGGGCTCCCAGCTCCACAGGGAGCCTGCTTCTCCCTCTGACCTCCTCCTCGCTCATGCTCTCTCTCACTGTCTCTCTCTCAAATAAATAAATAAAATATTTTTAAAAAATAATAATCTCCATAAAAATGATTATTCGTGCTTCTTTTTAAAAAACCTTAGATCAGTCATCTAGAGCTGCGGTTCCTGGCTGAGGGCATCTCCCGCCCGCCCTGCCCCCCCCCCACCAGGGAACATTTGGGCATGTCTAGAGACATTTTTGTGGTCCCAAGCTGGGACTGAGATGATGCTGGCATCTAGTGGGTAGAGATCAGAGACGCGGGTAGATATCCTGCAATGCACAGCACAGGTCCCATGACAAAGAATGATCAGCCCGACATGTCAGTGGTCCAAGGTGGAGAAAGCTTGGTGTAGGAATGTAGAAGGTCAGAAGGAGGCCACCCCGTTTTCTCACCCCACGCCCACCCCGGAGATGACCACCATGACAATTCTGCTGCATAACCGTCCAGGGGCTGCCCTGTGCAGACACAAGACTCCTTAAACCACCTCACCCAGCAAGGAATGCAAGGCAAGCACTCAGAACTTGGGAGGAGGGCCGATTTTGCTGAATCTATTCTGCTGTCACCCCACGATAAAGGTCATGGCCCAGCCATGGGAGCTGGGAGGCGGGTGAGTGGCCTAAAAGCTATTTCCTCTAGAAGTTGTGAAATTTCTCCTTTTCTCCAAAGAGTTCTCTATGCACTGCATATCCTGATGATGCCCACAGCCTCTGCAGCAGGGCTGGCTTACGAAATCGGAGAATTTCAGTGCTGCAAGAAACTTCGGGAATCTACAGTCTCACCTGACCTCCTATTTCTCAGATGGGAAAACTGAGGCCAGAGCCTTCTTCTGTAAATGGAAGGATCCTTTTATAATAATAAATGGTCTCTTCTTCATTTATTGGGATTTTAATCTCCGATTTTTAATGTGATGCGTGGTGACAGCTTAGGGTGCTGATTTTATTTTTCTTGGTCGCTCCCCTACCTGAGGTCGGTCAGATGGCCGACAGAGGAGACGTGTTTTGCCTTGTTTCTCAGTGCTCGGTGGAGGCTCTGGCCTGGCAGGGAGAGGCACTTCACCAGTTCACAGCAGAGCTGTAAAACAAAGAACAACGTATTAAATTTCCCCCCAAATAAAAATGGATGGCATCCAAGGGTGTGCCCTTTACCCAAAATTCCCTCCGACTGGCTTTACCGCGATACGAGGCTTTCTACCACGCAGACATGGCCGTGGAAGGGAGGATGCTTTTTGTTTGGGTTTCGAGGTGCTTTAAGGCCCTTCCATGTTAGAAGAGAAAGGTTGGTATCCACAGTCAGGCTTCTCCAAAGTTTGGGAGGGACTGTACTGGTCTGTGCATTCCAGGGTCTGGAAGTCCTGGTTTCATCTGCTCTGATTGGCTGGACTGAGGGTGAGGCTCGGCGTCACTCTCAAATGCCCGTGGAGTGCCACAGCTGTGTGGCGGTCACCTTCCAGACTCAGGGTGCTGCAGCCCATGGCCCCCACCCTGTCCTCACGCTCCCATACTTTAGGAGGCCCCACAGAGCCTCCAAAGTGCACAGTGTGATGCTGGGCCCCGGCATGACCCCAAACAAGGACCCCGCGGGCCAGGGAGGTGGGCTCTGGCAGCCCTGAAGGTTCCAGCATCTGGAGTACAGCTAATAAGCTCTGGTCTGGGGTAGCCAGCCCCGCCCCTGACCCCAGCAGGCCAGTGGGGAGAGAGGTGGAACCTCTAGTGGGGCGAGGGGTGCATTAGGGTGCCTCCCTGTGAAGGCTCCTTACCTATGCCCCAGACCCCTTCCGCTCTGCCCGCTCAGGCTGGGCAGAAGGGCCTAAACACCGAGCTAAGGGCTTCGGTCTTTGATTCTCCAGCACTAGGGAGCCACGGAGGATTTCTGAGCAGGAGAGCAACAAGGCTCAAAATGGCAGCAGCATGCTGGATGAGTCGGATAGAAAGGAAAGACGGTGTGGCAGGAAGCCAGGTAGGGACAGCGGGGTGGTAGGCAGTACCCCGGAGTGGTAACAGTGGAAGCAGAAAAGGAAGAAATGGACCTTTGAGATGACGGGGCTAATGGGAAGAACTAGGGAGAGCCACCAGCAGTCGCAGATGACTGGCTTTCCAGCCCAGATGAGAGGATGGAGCCTCTCCCAGCCTCAGTTGTCTGTAGAACGGGGCAGGGAGACGGGAGGATGGACTGAGATTGTGCTTGGCGAGTGCGTGGAAATCAGCCTGGGCCTGAGGGGAGCAGCAGGCACTAGGGGCCAGGAAGGTGATGGGGAGCCACGGAGGGATCTTGACTGAGGGTGGTAAGATTCCATTTGCCTTTTGGAAAGACACCCCCCCCTCCGCCGCCCCAACCAGTGAAAGCAGCATAGAGAGGGCAGGCCAGGAGGCAGGGAGGCCCCAGCGGAGGCCTTCGTGGTCCACATCCAGGTGAGGTTGGCCTTTACCGAGCAGGAGCGGGGGGCCATCCTGGGGTGTGACTCTCTCCAGGGCCCCACTCGCTTGCTGGGTCTCCTTTGTGCTCGGGCAACAGCTGCATTGAGTGTGGGGAGGCAGAGGTTTGCCCAGCAACCCAGCTCTGGGGTTCTCTGTGCCCCTTGGCCTATCTGTGTACACAGAACAGATGCTGGGCCCACCCCCGCGACAGCTGCAGGACAACAAAGTCCTGGCCGTTTGATCAGAGAGGCAGTACCGCTCCCCGTGGGAGCCCAGCAGCACCGGATTCACCCTCCCTTCCAAAAACTCCAGCCCACATCCTAGCCCTCTATCTGAGCCCTACCCCCCAGGGGTCTCCCCAGCCAGCTGGGGACCAGGTTCGCATTGCTCCTGCTCTCTGCTGGCTATCTCTTCCTCATGCTACCATGTCTTCTCCTTCCACTGAGGCCCCTCCATCTCTGCTTACTTTTCTCTCCTTTGGGTTGGTGGTGCCTCTCTTTTCCCTGGTGCTCACCCCCAGGCCACTCCCTGTGTCACCTCTCATCGTATTTCTTCCCTCTCCCCCTCTTGGTGTGCAGGAAGCTGAGGGCATAGTGCTGTTGATGGCTCTCTCGGTGCCCAGCACAGTGTCTGGCCCACAGGGTAGAGCCATGGTGTCCCCTCGGGCGTGTCTGCCTGTCCCCTCACCCCCTTCCAATGCCTTCTGCTCTTCCTACCTTTCTTCCTGCCTGTGTCTGTCAGCTGGATGGACCTCATAACCTTGGCAGTAACCTTTTCAAGGGCAGGCCTGGTTCTTTTTGCCCTGTGATTCCTGCTAGCCTCGAGGCATTCCTAGCCTCATGATTTACGGCAATATCGACTGGGGGGCTCCTTCGAGGGCAGTGGCCCAGGGAGAGATTCGCCCACTGTCAGCCCACAGACCGTGTCC
Source organism: Mustela lutreola (assembly GCF_030435805.1). NCBI lineage: Eukaryota > Metazoa > Chordata > Mammalia > Carnivora > Mustelidae > Mustela > Mustela lutreola. Next base: position 10,602,273 of record NC_081299.1, read on the forward strand.
TTCCTCAGTCACTGCCACGGCCACAGGCCTCTCTTAGTGCCCCTAAGAGTCATCCTCAAAACATCCCGACCAAGGAAAGAGATCCAGTAACCCTGCCGTCGGGCCTTGATTCTTGGCCCTGCATTCCAGAACGCCTCCTTGTGCAGGTGCTCGGGCCTGACCGCGCCATCTGAGAGGACGTGTGAGGAGGTGTCCTAGGGGAAGAAGGTGGTCACTGCTTACTTGGTCAGCACCAAGCTTGCCTCAGAAAGGGGAGGGTGGGCGGCAACTGGCCAGTGTGGCTTCACTTTCGGGTGTTTGAGGGGTTTTGGGGGGGGGGTGTTTTTGACATTATTTATTTTAATTTTCTTTTTAATTAGGCGAGAGGGTTTATATTGGTTCATGCAACTGACACTTCGGGAAGTCTGGCGGTTCGAGGGGTGTGTTCTGGCGTCGGGCTCGCTGTCCATCTGCGCTCTCATTTCCTCCTGGCTCGTTCTCCGACGGCCTCTCCCACCAGATGGCCACCGGTTGCCACCAGCTACCTCCTGTCCCTCCTGCAAACCCTGCAGGGGTTCCCCTCCCCGGGCTTTCCCCAACCGGGAAGACTCGCGTCTGGTTGGTCCTGGCCGGGCCAGGCACCACCCTCAGAGAAATAGGAAGATCTGATTGGTCAGGCTTGGTCACGCCCAGACTTAGGGCCCTGAGAAGGGGGCTGGGATGCTGAGCACCTGCCTGGTTCCTCCAGCCCAGCTTAGCCTCGCGCCTCTAGGGACCCTCCCGGGGAGTGACTTGTGGCCCAGGCTCAGGACAACTTGGCCGTGTGGAGAGCACAGTAGTGCCTCATTCCAGGGGTCCCTGCAGAGACTTTTGTGATAAGAATAGGTAACCCTCAGATTCCCTGTTTCGGATTTTCCAGTTTGATACTGGATCTTTGTAAGGAGAAGCCCTACGTGTGGGGCTGGCCGCCCAGTCCCCCAGCACCTGGGCTTCCGCCCAGCTTGCCATGGGCGCCCAGTTAATGCTGGGGGTGGGCAGACAGACTGCCAGGAGACAACCTGCAAGACAGAGGTCCGCAGCCTCGCTCCTGCCCGCAGGACCCACCCTCACTGGGCAGCCCCCTCCATCGGCGCCCACCCTGTCCGGAGTACTCAGGAAACAGTAGCTACGTTATCACCACCACCACCATCATCATTATTATTGATCATCCCTGTTGTGGTTCCTCTTGTGACTGCGTGGCCATTGTTATTGTTCAGCCTGGAAGCTTCTCCTGGCTCAGGGAGCAACCTTGACTCTTGCTGACCCGCACCCACTCTCGCTACCTTTTGCTTCCATAATTGCATCCTAGGCCCAGAAGTGTAGTTCCCATCCCTTGGCTGATCAGTGTGCATCAGAGTCAGAAGTCCAGGCACTGCCTGGGCCCCGTCTGTAGGGTAGAGACCATCTGGCATCGCTCCTGGCCTGAGAGGACAAGGACACAGGTGGGACACCCACAGACGCACTGGAGACCAGAGCATGGTCCGTGGTCCAGACCATGGTCCTGGTTCAGATACGAGCAGAGCCTGCGGTGGCCCCAGTGCACACCAGCCTCAGTCCCCTTCCTTCCCCTGCCGTGGGGATGACGGAGCAGCTGGTGAGTGCTTTCATGATCACAGAACTGACATGCAGAAGGGTTTAGCTCAGGGCCGGAAAGGAACTGCGACCACCAGCGCTGTGCTGTGGCGTCTGAGAGAGGGGCAGAGTCCTGGGACATGTGACAAGCCGCCTGAAGCCCGGAGTTACAGGGGCCGAGCCTGGGTGGCGGAGAGGCCCAAGGTCAGCCCTCAGCCCTGACCCTGGACTTCCAAGCAGGTTACTGAAGACACTGGTGTTTGTCTTGGTGCCTGGGCGGCCTGGGACAAACCCGAGCCCTCTCTCCATCTCTGTGCCATCAGCAAACCTTGGCTGCCGACAGTGGACAAAGAAAGGCCTTGTTCGGGGAAGCAACCCGTAGCCGTTTAAAAAGCTGACGCTTTGAAAGCCTGGCTTGGGGGCAGATGAGAGGCGGGATTTTAGAGGGACTCTGGCCTCAGACCATCTGATTCACAGCCTCCTTCTGCTACTTATTAACATGAGACTTGGAGCCGGTTACGTAACCTCTGCCGGCCTCCGTGTCTACATCTGCGACATGGGGGTGGCAGGTAGCAGCTTCTCTGTGAAGATGAGGTGAGATAATCCAGGCTCAGAGTAAGCGTCCAGCGTGTGTTAGCTGTTCCTATCGTGATGTAAAGACACATGCTTTTGAAACAAAGGGGCCCTTTGTAAAACGTGGAATCCCCCATTTTGCATCTGATGTGTGTTGTCTGTATCCAGATGGACCCGAAGCATCAAGAAACTTTCGGGTAGGTTCCAGACTGGGGTTTCTTATCCTGGAGGACAGTCCCTGGAAGGCCCGTGAACCTGCGATGGTGCAAGATGGTGCGTACAGCCCTTACCATAGGCTGGATGGCAAGTTGTTTACTGAGCGATGGCACCCTCCTCCCCACAACGATGTCCACCTAATCCCAGAACCTGTGATTCTATTACCTGCCTTGATCGAAGGCCTTTGCGGATTCCCATTATCCAGATGGTGTGTCCTAGTCACCAGAGTCCTTGTAAGAGGGGGTAGGGGGTGTCAAAAGGAGGTGTGCTGATGGGAACAGAGGTGGGAGTGAAGTCCTGGGAGATAAGAGGAGGGGGCTGGGAGCTAGGAAGCATAGGTATCCTCTAGAAGCTAAAGAAGGCAAGGAAAGAGAGTCTCTGCTAAGTCCTCTAGGGGCCACGCAGTTCGGCTGACACCTTGATTTTAGAACTCCCGCCCTCCAGGACCACGAGAGGGTGAAGAGGAGTGGCTTTAAGCTGTGAAGTTTGTGGATTTGCCACCGCAGCAATGGGAAACCAATACAGCCCTTCTTGGGAGAGGGTCTGTGGTCCGTTTCAGACTTCCACCTGCGTTGACAGGCCGGTGATGTACAGTCCTAGGTGCAGAGCCTCCCCGCTGGCCTCCAGGGACCCCTGCTGGGTGTTAGTACAGACACCTTCCCCTCTTCCTCCCTATCTCTGGGTAGCACATCCCACAAGCAGACGGATTTCCACCAGTCATTTCTTCTCTGGAACAGACTCCGAGAAGCCCCACAGAACAGTGTGTCCCATGCTTCTGGGGGTTTCTAAATCCTGGCCAGTACGGGCACCGTGGCCTCCGTCTCCAAGCAGCTGGTGCCTCCAGCAGGGGGAACAGTAGAGACACTTCTGTTTGGGGATAAACCTCTTAGCAGGTGCTGGAGGCCACGGCCTGGCGCCAGACTCGGGTTTATCCTTCACACACCCAAAACGGCACCGGCTTTGCGGCAGAACCATCCGGATTCCCACACATTACAACAGCCGCCAGTAGTCTGCCTGGCCCGGCGGAGGTGATGACACCAGACCCTCAGAAACAGAATCATCCTTGTACAGAGAAGGAAACCAAGGCTCGCAGAGGTGGAGTGCGTTGCCAGGGCCACACAGACTCTAAAACCCGTATATTTTCCACGGTACCGCTGTGTCATGCTGTTCCTTCCTTCAGCATCAGTGCGGCTCCTTCTGCATACACCAGACCTGTTCTAGGACACAGGGAAAGCAGCGAACAAAACAGACCAAAGTCCCCACCCTGGGGAGCCCCCATTCTGGAGCAGCATGTCCCATAGCCCCAGGTGTCATTTACAATTTCCTGTACCCACATTTTTTTTTAAGGACAAAGAGATAGGCAAAAATCGTGATTTTTATTTAACTTGATAAATCTGAAATTGGTTTAAAAATGTGAATGAGATGTTCTTGGTGCCCCTCCTCTGCCTTTGGAAACTGGTGTGTGTCTTGCACTTTTCTAGAACATCTCCGGGTGGACTGGCCCCATCTGAAGAGCTCTCTAGCCACTTGTGGCCAGCTGCTGTCAGGCGGGGCAGCTGTGGCAGACAGCAGATGCTCGTCCAGACAGTGACTGGGGTGGATCGGAGTCCTTGAGGCTGACCATTGCCTCCCGCGCCTGCCCCACCTCCGGAACCTCTGGACCCTGAGTTCCCAGCTCCCGGCCTCTCTGCCTGAAGAGCCCTTCCTATCTTTTCTGTCCAGACTGTCGCCTTTCCCCAGGTCAGGTTTAGGTTCTCGGAGAGCAGACACTGAGTCTCTCATGCCCCTCTTTCCTGCATAGATGGCTGGCTTCTTGGCCAGCGCTCCACTGACAAGCACTTTCTGTGCCCATTCTCTCTTCGGGAAGGTGTTGCTGTTGCCATTTTACAGATGAGGACACTGATGCTCCCACAGGGTATAAGGAACAGTTAGTTGAGCAGAGGAGCCACAGCCAGTACAGAGTCCTGCCTTGCATGGCCGTAGTCCCCCTCCCCGCCCACCTTCCTGAGCCCCAAGAAGCTCAATTTCCAAGACCTGGCTCTGGAACCTGTCGCCTTTGCCTCACAGAGCTGCATCTATCTGCCCACTGCCGGCCTCCAGGCTTCACCCCAACGTGGTAAGCCTCTGGTCCCCACCTTCAGACTACCCCGCCCTTCCAGTCCTCACCCCTAGTTCTCCTATGGGGAGAGATGGGGTCCTTCACTGACCTCCCCTAATCTCTCTGGAGCCCACTGGCAGCACACTGTTACCTTCTTCCTAAAGTTCCCCTCTTGGTCTACTTTCTACCCAATTACCACAAATTTAGTGGCATAAAATAACTCACATTTATTATTTCAGTTTTTGTGGGTCAGAAATACAGGCACAGCTCAGCCCTGTCCTCTGCAAGTCTACAATCAAGGTGTAGGCCAGGGATGGGTTCTCATCTGGAGAGTCGACTGGGGAAGGACCCACTGCCACACTGTCATGGCTGACGGCAGAACTGGTGCCTACACTTGTCACTGGGAGCCTACTTCAGGTCCTTGCCATGTGGGTTTCTCCCCAAAAGGTTCACTTGCTTAAATAAAGTCAGCAAGCAAGAGGACATCTTCTTGGAAAGTGAGCATTACAGTTGTACCTAATGGAGTCTCACATAATAACCTTCATCCCATCACTCTTGGCCGTATTTTGTTGGCCAAAGCAAACCACACATTCCTCCCACAGTCAAGTGGAGGGTCGTGGAAGGGCATAAACACCAGGGCAGGCACGGTGGGACCACTTTAAGAGTCTGCCTTCCATACTTTCCCTCTGGTTATCTTTTCTTAATGGTAGGATGGGAGACTAGAGTCTGAGAGACCTGCTGTTTGGCTTTAAGCAAGACCTCAGTTTCCTCATCTGGGAAATGGTCTGACTCTAGGCGTTCATGGGATGATTAAATAAACTCTCTAAGTAGAACTTTTGGCACTATCCTTGCCATAGCTGTTAGGCTTATTAATAGTAACAGATTTGCTGTTACTATTCACCAAGCCTGGGCTGGTTTAGGTGACAAAAATCCCTACCTAACAATAGATTCGAAAAAGTAAATGTTTGTTTCCTTTCATGTAAACGGAGTCCAGAGTTCAGCAGTCTAGGGCTGGGTGGATGGCTCAGCAATCACCAGGGTCCCGGGCTCCTTCTCTGTTACTGCTCTGCCATCCTCGACTTCATGCTCCAGCATGGCTGCTGAGTTCCAGTCATCACATCTACATCTACAGGAAGGAAGAAGCGGGGGTGGGGGGACACACATGTACCTTCCAAATGTCCCTTCTAAAAACCCTTCCTGAATGCCCCCCTTCCTGATACTTCTGCTTACGTCCCATGGCGGTGGAACATAGTCCTGGGGCACAGCTAACAGCTCAGGAGGCTGGGTAATGCTCTTAGTTCCGAGAAGCCCTGGAAAAACTAAGCATCAGGAGTTTGCTTATGGAGGAGGAAGGACAGAGTGGATATCGGGAACCAGGAGCTGGCAGAACAAAACCTCCCTGCTGAAAATACCGGGCTCGTGAGTCAGCATTACCCGCTCTTCTTTCCCTCCCTCCAGCACAGGTAAGAGAAGCCAAGATCAGATGCCAAGTCCCAGCTGGGCTGGGACGTGAGCTGTGCCCTCCAGGTGACACCTCACTTTGTCCGGCTGGCTCTGGGGCATCCCAAGGAGGTCGTCACCTTTCCCAGCCCTTAGCTGGGGGGCCTGACTGGCAGTTCCAGACCAGAATGGCCAAGAGGAACAGCGGCCAAGGCGTGGAAATCGTTTCGCACCTCGGGAGTTTCATTGGGGCTCATCTGTTGACAATGTGGCCACTTCAGAGTCACATGCTGGCTGCAGAGAAAGGACAGTGAGACTTTTTCAGTCCCTAAACCTGGGGCAGTGGGTGGTGGCCAGTACAGGATCCAAAGGCCATCTGTCCCTTAACCCTTCCTTCCTTAACCTTATGAGATCAGCACTGCTGATCTACTGGACAGAGGGGACTGGACCCCAGCCCTTGCACGGGCTGTGCCCCGACTTCTGGGTATTGTTGCCGGGGAGGGGTGGTTCTAGGAGTTCTGGTAGCACTTTCCTCCTTGGCTGCTGGGAGCCACAGTGGGGACGATGTTGGGGAGCATGAGTGATGCTGTGGACGTTGTAAGCAGTCACGGAGGCTCAGCTCGTTCTCTTTTTATTTCCCGACAGAAGTGCCCGCCCCGCCAAGCAAGCCTCCCCCGTGGGCTGTTACTCTCTCCCCATCTCCCACAGGCTGCCCCATTTTAACCCTGGTTCCAGTTTTATGATTAAACATCCCAGCGTCAATTATTTACGATATGTCCAGATGGCTATCAGCAGTTGCAGGGGGCTGAGTGACTCACACAGGAGAAGCTGGTTTTTATGGAGGGGAAATAACTAGAAGGGAAACAAGGAATTCTGCCACAGAGACCGAGGTCAGCCTAGGGAGGGCTGGAAGCATCCAGGGCGACGGGAGAGGGCTCTCGGTGGGGTGCAGAGCGCCGGGAGGCTGGGTGGGGGTGAGGAGGGCAGGCCAGCTCTACCCTCAGACATTACAAGTTCAAAGCTTTGCTGTGCTGTTGGTTGGATGACTTTGAGCAGGTGTCTTAACTTCTCCGAACATCTGTTTCCTCATCTGTGAAGTGGGGATTTTTCTAGAAACTTTCCCATCAGGGTTCTTGGGAATGTGAAATGTGTTAATATGTAATACATTTTAAAAATAAGTGTATTAACTGAATCATAGAAATAATAAATCATTATTATTTATATAAAATAAATAAGATACACTAAATTGTCTAAATACCGTTAATAACAGTAGTAATAAATGCACGGAAAGCACCCAGCACAGTGCCTGGCACTCGGTAAACACTTTGGGGACTGCCCATGGTGGCATCCCAGAATGTAGCAGTTGGGAAAAGAATTGGGTGTGACTTTCAGGGAAGGGACTTCCTGAAAACCGGAAGCAGGAGGAGACTGGGGGCTTAAAGTGGGAGTCACAGGTAGCAGGGGGAGGGAGTGCAGGGCAGGCTGGACAAGCTTGAGCGGATTCCAAAAGGGCACTTGGCAGAAGGTTTGGGAACCACTTCTGTGGAAGCAGCATCACTGTGGCTAAAAAAGAAAATGTCCAGATATGGGCAGGACTGTGTCCTGGCCACCATCAAGGGCCGCCCTGATAAAGGCCTGGGAACGGGGAGGGCTTTGCTCCTGCAGGATCCGTCCGCCTGCAGAGGTCTGCCTGTCTTCTCTCCACACCTCCAGTTTTGGTTCAAAACCCCCCATATAAGGACCACACAAAATAAACGTCTGCCGAGCTTTGTCCCCAGGGCTTAGGAACCAGAGGTCTGAGCCACCCGGAAAGCAGGTGCCTGCTGATATGGCGTGAGAATGCACGCCTTTGCCACAGTTTCTACCCCAGCCAAGTTGGAACAAGTGCAGGCTTCCCTCCAGAGAAATCTCGGGTTAAAATGTAAACCAGGGCCGGAGGGCCAGGCTGCCCAGCCTCCCTCTAGCTGGCCATGCCAGGAAGAGATGCAAAATTCACCAAGGGATCAAGGAACCGGGCCCAGTTGAAGGAACTGTTGGACAAGTAAATAAATGGTCTGAGCCTGGCAGAGGCCAGGCTGAAAACAACACACACTTTTTCTCTTGTGGGTTTCTAAGACCAGAAGCCCCCAGTCAGCTTCATGGTGCGTCAGAAGGTTTGCAGGGCTGATTCCTTCCAGAAGCTGAGGGAACCTGTTGCTTCCTCACCTTCTCCAGCCCTAGAGGTGGCTGCCCCCCCCCCGCCCGCGCAACCCCCTCGTGGCTCAGGGCCCCTCCCCTCATCACCCCAGCCCCTGGCTTCTGACCTCACATCTCCTGCTTCCTCATCTGAGTCAAGAAAGCTTGACTCCCTCTTCTTCTTCTTCTTCTTTTTTTTTTTTTTAAAGATTTTATTTATTTATTTGACAGACAGAGATCACAAGCAGGCAGAGAGGCAGGCAGAGAGAGAGGAGGAAGCAGGCTCCCCGCAGAGCAGTGAGCCCGATGCAGGGCTTGATCCCAGGACTCTGGGATCATGACCTGAGCCGAAGGCAGAGGCTTTAACCCACTGAGCCACCCAGGCGCCCCTTGCCTCCCTCTTCTAAGGACAGTTGTAATTAAATCGAACCCACCTGGTTAAGCCGGGCTAATCTCCCCATCTCAGGATCCTTAACGTAATCACATCTGAAAAGTCCCTTTTGCCATGTAAAGTGAACGGTCACAAATTGCAGGGTTTAGGATCTGGATATTTGGGAGAAAGGGGGAATGATTATTCCGCCATCCACATACCTTCTCCCAAATTCTGAGAAACAGAGGAAGGGGCAAATAGCTTTGAGCTGAACCCCAGATTCTTCTCTGCCCCCAACTTCAGTGGCCTTGAATTAACTTCTCACCCCACCCCCCACGCCCCACCACTCCACCCCGGGTCTATAAAGATGTTGGATTCTTGTGCTCCTCCACAGGTCGGGCAATGACAGCTAACACATTTGGAGCCGTTACTCTCTGCTCATAATACAGGCCCTCGTGGATTTTCCAGCATTACTGTCCCTGGAAATGGCCAGGGCTCCTGCCTCAGGACGTCTGTTCTGTGATTCCCTGTGCCTGGAAGGTCCTTCGCTCCGATACCCACATGCTTCCCTCCCCAGCCTCCTTCAAACCCTTGCTCACCGATTCCTTTCTCAGTGACTGTGTGCCCTGAGCACCGCATTTCAAGTCCCCACCTCCGAACTCCCTGTCCCCATCCGGGGGTGTCAGTGTCATTGTTCCCAGCTTGTCTCCCCCCTCCAGCAGGTGGTCGTCTGTCTGTTTCAGCCATTTGTCTATCCCCAGCTCCTACAGAGGCCCCGGCCCATGGTAGATGCTCTGTTAATGTTTTGTTGAGCAAATCACTAAATACCCAAACCCCCAAACTTTGAGCCCATCACTCATAACAACCCACAAGATCGATCCAAGTCCAGCTCCCCGGTCCAGGGAGATAGCTGATGCGGACCAAGGTCAAGGATAGCCTCTAGGCAAGCGTGAAGGCGCCGGGCTACGATGGGAGCCCAGAGCCCACCCTGGGGTTTCTATTCGCCAACAAACCTGAGCTCCCTGATGTGAGTTCTCTCCTCTGCCCTCCTCTTTTTTTTTTTTTGCAAAATGCCTCTTGGGGAAGAGGAACAAATGAGTCAGGGCGGTGTCCAAAATGACCTTCTGCACAAGGACACAGGTTTTGTCCAGAAGGTGCCCAGGTTTACCCAAGCCTGGCCAGCAACCAGCACACTGACCCGAACTGCAAAGTCGCATGAGCTCCCTATCCCAGAAGTTCGGCTACAACATGTCACTGGCCCCGGGGTGGGGGGGGGGCACGTAACAGGTGTCACGTGCCCCACCTTTGGTGAATTTGGCTGAAAGGCTGCTCTTCTACTGCTTCAGGGATGAGGGAGTCCTGAACAAGGAGCCTCTGCACAGGGCCACCACTTACATGCTGTGTGACTTGGGGCGAGTTTCTCAACCTCTCTGTGCCTCTGTGTATTCAGTGATAATATGGACAGAAGGGGGATTAAGAGCACTTCTCTAATAGGATGATTGGGCCGAACGTATGTGCTGATGCATGCCACGCACTTAGTGTGAGCTTGGCACACTCTAGTGTCCGGGAAGTAGTAGCAGATATAACCCTTGCTGGCAGTGTGCTGGGGCCGGGGGGATGGTCAGCGCCTGTTGCTCAGCTGTGCTTACTGGAGTGGGAGGCCACTGGTGGCCCATCCCCAGAGCCTGGTGAGGGATCAGGCTGTCAGGCTCACTTTGAATGGTGACAGGAGCTCTGGTTGCTGCCCTGCATCTCACGGGCACCAGACTCTGTCCCTGCAGGGGGACACACAGCGATGTCACCTTTACCCAAGAAAGACTGAACATGGCTGGAGCCCTCGAGATTGGTTCCCAGCGCCAGCCGTGCAAATAGGGTCACACGCCAGCCAGTTGCTTAGAGAAAAGAGACCAGAAGACTAGATACCTGGTTGGTTTGCTTGGGTTTTGTTTTAAAGTTCTTACTTATTTGAGAGAGAGTGTGTCTGAGTGAGCAGGAGAGGACGAGCAGGGTGAGGGGCAGAGGGAGGAACAGGCTGAGCTGAGCCGGGAGCCCACGTGGGGCTCCATCCCAGGACCCTGGGATCATGACCTGAGCCGAAGGCAGAGGCTTTCCCCACTGAGCCACGCAGCGTCCCAGTACCCAGTTGGTGAACTTGTTCCTTCTGTTGATGACGCCTGGAGTCTTCAGAATATGTTTGACTTCTTAGTCTCTCCAACCTTTAAATGGATCAGCAAAGGGACTGGAGATGTTGGGTCTTAAAAAATTTGTGGGTATCTTCCGATGTGGAGGGGGAAGCTGCCTCTTTTCTCTGCAGCAAGTGGCAGGTGTCTGGGACCCATCCTCTCTCCCGTTCTCTGTGCAGTTTCTCAGGCTGAACCCTTCCCTTCCCACCGGTCACCTTAGTCTCCTCCCCCTTCAAACTCCGCCCGAGGTCAATGCCTTGCAAAGCTGCTTTTTTTTTTTTTTTTTAAAGATTTTATTTACTGGGGCGCCTGGGTGGCTCAGTGGGTTAAAGCCTCTGCCTTCGGCTCAGGTCATGATCCTCGGGTCCTGGGATCGAGCCCCACATGGGCCTCCCTGCTCAGCAGGGAGCCTGCTTCCTCCTCTCTCTCTGCCTGCCTGCTTGTGATCTCTGTCAAATAAAATTTTATAAAAAATCTTTTAAAGATTGTATTTGTTTGTTTGAGAGAGAGAGAGAGAGCACAAGCAGAGGGCAAGGGCAGAGGGAGAGGGAGAAGGCACCCCAACATGGGGCTCCATCCTAGGACCCCAGGATCCTGACCTGAGCTGAAAGCAGATGCTTAACCCACTGAGCCACCCCGGAGCCCCAAGCTGCTGCTTTATCTTCTTTCCTCCACCTCCTTCAGAGCTAATTTGTTACTCTCTCTGTAGCCTCCTGCTAAGCCCCATTTTAGTAGTACTGCCTGGTGACTAAAAACATGGATTTTAGAATCAGACATGCTTTATCCCTGCCTTGTACTAGCTGTGTAACTTAGGACTGCTTACTTTGCCTCTCTGAATCTCAGTGTCCTTATCTGTAAAACAGAAATAATACCTCCGGAAGGATTGTGCGTGGAAGGAGTTAGCACAGGGCCTGGCACAGAGCCCACATGGAACACACATGCACTCTTAACCTGACATTGACATCCCTTCTGGGAGGAAGAATCCCTTTGTCTTCCTGCTGGACCGTGAATGTATGTCACACATCTGTGTCTCCCCATAAAGCCCCTGGCACACAATAGGGACCCAGGAATGGTTGAATTCTCTAGAAAGCCAGTTTCAAAGAAAGGCACAGCTAGTACGCCTGCTGCTTCTGGGACAAAGTATCACCGAGAATGAATTATGGTGCTCACCGCTGGCCTGCCCATCCTGCCCGGGGAGGGGCCCTGCCCAGGGAGGGGTGTGGTGCGAGGGAAGGAGGTGCACTGCAAACTCAGCAGGATTTGATTGTGAATCTTGCCTGCTGCCTTGAGCTGTGTGAGCTGGGGCAAATTACATAACCTCTCTGAGACTCAGAGAAAATGGGGCTAATCCTTCCTTGACTGGCTGGTGCCTCTGCTACTATTCCTCTAGTTACCGCCGGGCCTGGCAGATTCCTTCCCATTCCTTCTTTCCTTTTACCCCCGTCCGCTCTGTCCGGCCCGGGCAGCCCTCTTTCCTCCCCTCTCCCTGTATGACTCATTTGCAAGGTGATCTTCATTTTTCCTGAATGCTCAAGCTACAAGAACTCATTCTCAAAGAACGGGAACCTGACACTTTTGCCCTTGGTTGGTGGGGAGGTGGCCTGAAATGCCCAGGCAGGACTGGGGCAGCAGCGGTGGGGGTGGCCCAGCGCCTTTCTCCTCCCGTCCTCTCCTGCCTGGGACCAGAACTTGGTGACCAAAGTGACTACTGGCTGCAACTTGGCCCAGAGGGCTCCCACTGAGTTCTTCCTTTGTGATGGGAACGTGGCCTCGTTCTCTGGGAATGCAGCTCGGGATCCCTTTCCCAATTATGCAGCTTGGCAGGCAGAGGTTGGGCACAGGGAGACCAGTCAAGGAGCCTCTTTGTCCTGGGGACTGGTCAAGCTGCCAGGCACCTCGGGCTGCTGAGATGCCCTCCCACGAAAGGCAAGAAAGATAGCAGGGCTGGGCCAGGCACCTCTGACGCCGCACCTTCCAGGGCCACAAGGCAAGCTCAATGGCCACACAGGGATCGTAGACGATGATCCCTATAGAATTTCTGGGATTCAGCTGGAACAGGTCAAGGGAAGGCTTGACGATCACTTGGAACCCTTTCCTCTGCCTCAGCTAGGACAGCACCATTTTTTTCTTTCTTTCTTTCTTTTGTTCATTGTTATTCAAAGCATTGTCTTCACATTAGGTTCACAGAGACTCCAGTCCGGGTCTCAGCCAGGCGGGGTGCTCAAATGTCCAGAGCTGTGACGGTCCACCCCCGCCTCGGAAATCCCTGCTGTCTTTGTCAACCCTGGGTGCTGGTGGGAGAGAAGACAGCAGCTGCCCAAAAGGAGAGAGGCTCGGGGCTCTCAGCCCTGCCGACTTCTGCCTGGGAACACCAGGGAATGCTGAAACCTCAGACTCCATCAGGAAATTTTTTTTTTCAAGATTTATTTATTTATTTGACAGACAGAGATCACAAGTAGGCAGAGAGGCAGGCAGAGAGAGAGAGGAAGAAGCAGGCTCCCTGCTGAGCAGAGATTCCTGATGCGGGGCTCGATCCCAGGTCCCTGGGATCATGACCTGAGCCAAAGGCAGAGGCTTTAACCCACTGAGCCACCCGAGTGCCCCAGGAAATGTTGATCGAGTCACCTTCTCAGGTCAGAATGGAGGTCACATTTAGCCTGGTCCCCTCTCCATGGTGCTGGCAAGTCATGTGCGTACGGATCCTCCAGAAAGTTCCTCGAACTCATCCTCTCCCCCTTGGCGCCAACTGTGGACTAGGAATTTCCCCAAACTGATACAGAACATTAGTCCAACTTTTTAACTTGCCAGAAAGTCATTCTGCCAATAGTTATTAAGCACCTGTTCAGTTCCCTAACAAGAAATTTGGTTCAGGGAGTTTATACTCCACTGGGGGAGACGGAGCCTACAAGAAAGCAAAACAATACTATTAGAGATTGTGAGGTAATGTCATCCATCTGTGGGAAGAAATGTCCTCAAGGAACCAAGCATGGGGCTTAAGACTAGCTGGGTAACAGAAGGACATTTTATATAGATTAGTTAAGGAAATCCTCACTGAGGAGATGGCATTTGAGTAAAGAAGTAGCCGCACCAAAGAGACGGAAGGAAGAGTGTTTCAGGCATGGAAAACAGCAAGTACAAAGGCCCTGTGGCAGAATGTGCTTGGTGTGGGTGAAAAACAGTACAGAAGCCATGGAGGGTTGGTGAGCCAAGAGAGAAGATAGGAGAAAGGCAGGAGCCAGTCCAGTCTGGTGGGGCTGGAGGCCACAGCAAAGGAGTTTGGAATTTATGCTAATTGTGGTGGAAAGGTGTTGGTAGGTGTCAGAAATTCCTATTACAAAGTAATTTAGCCAGTGACAAGGCTCTGTATAAGGCACCTGTGCAGTGTAAGGAATAAAGTAATAAATAAACACCCATATATTGTTTGGTTTTACCTGGTTTGGAACTTCTCATAAATGGAAACGTGCTGCATTTGCTTTTCTGTTCGATGTCATGTTTGTCAGAATGGGCCACATTGGTGCCCATGGCGATAGGTGACTCATATTCTCGGCTGTGTGCTAATCCACAGGAGAAAGCTGTCATGGCTTATCCTTTCCGGGTGCACGGCCTTCTTTGATTTTCTAATGTTGAACCAAGCCTACATTCTTGGGATAAACCCAACTTGATTGTGAGGCATTATGTACTGCTCTTTTAAAAAATTAATTAATTTATTTAAATTCAATTAACATATACATAACATATATTATCATATGCTATATAGTATTTATTATATACTATACATAATCTACTAATAGTATATATAGTATAGTATTCGTTCCAGAGGTAGATTCATCAGTTACATGTAACACCCAGTGCTCATTCCGTCACGTGCTCTCTTTAATGCTGGTCACCCAGTTACCCCATCCCCCACCCCTCTCCCTTCCAGCAACCCTCAGTTTGTTTCGTAGGGTTGAGAGGATCTTACGGTGTGTCTCCCTCTCTGATTTTTGTCTTGTTTTATTTTCCCCTCCCTTTCCCTATGCTCCTCTATTTTGTTTCTTAAATTCGACCTATGGATGAGGTCATACGATACTGGTCTTTCTCGGATTGACTTATTTCGCTCAGCATAATACCTTCTAGTTCCATCCATGTCATTGCAAATGGCAAAATTTCATTTTTGTGATGGCTGAGTCGTATTCCATTATATTATATATACCGCATCTTCCTTATCCTTTCGTCCATCAGTGGACATCTGGGCTCTTTCCATAGTTTGACTATTGTGGACCTTGCTGCTACAAACATTCGGGTGCACGTGCACCTTCGGATCACTGCATTTTTATCTTTAAGGTAAATACCCAGGAGTGCGATTGCTGGGTCAGAGGGTAGCTCTATTTTTAACTTTGCGAGGAAGCTCCGTGCTGTTTTCCAGAGTGGCTGCACCAGCTTGCATTCCCACCAACAGTGTAAGAGGGTTCCCCTTTCTCCGCATCCTCACCAGCATCTGTCCTTTCCTGACGTGTTCCTTTTTGGCCATTCTGACTGGGTGTGAGGTGGTATCTCATTGTGGTTTTGATTTGTATTTCCCTGATGCCAAGTGATGTGGAGCATTTTTTTCATGTGTCTGTTGGCCATTTGGAATGTCCTTGCAGAAATGTCTGTTCATGTCTTCTGCCCATTTCTGGACTGGATTATTTGTTCTTTGGATGTTGAGTTTGATAAGTACTTTATAGATTTTGGATATCAGCCCTTTATCTGATAACGCCTCTGCAAATATCTTCTCCCATTCCATAGGCTGTCCTTTGGTTTTGCTGATTGTTTCCTTTGTTGTGCAAAGCTTTTTATCTTGTCCCAATAGTTCATTTTTGCTTCTGTTTCCCTTGCCTTTGGCAACGTGTCTAGCAAGAAGTTGCTTGCTGCCGAGGTCATGGAGGTTGCCGCCTATGTTCTCCAATAGGACGTGGGTGCATTCCTTTCTTACGTTGTGGGATTCTATTTGCTGGCCTTTTGTTTAGGATTTCTGTCTGTGTGCAGACAGATCAGATTGGCCAGTCATTTTCCTTTCTTGCCTTGTCCTTGTTTGGTTTGGTATCAAGATGATACACTCCTCATCAAATGACTTGGGGGAATGTTTCCTCTTCTTTTAAGCCTCAGGGGCACCTATGGAAGATGGATGAAACCACAGAAAGGTCTGGTAAACACAGCTACCAGACTGTCATCCTTCTGTGGCCCCACTTTTTGGTACAGAATCCTGGTTTCTTCTGATACAACTTTTCTCACTATATGTCCCAACCACACAGCCCAACCTATGCCCCCCCAACCCCTGCCCAAAAGAAAACACATTCCTCCCCCCATGAGCCCCTCACATTGAAATGCTCACAGCTTACTTAGAAAGCTGTGTTTCTGGTTTTTTACAGGTGGGTCCTTAACTCAAGAGTTTAGCATGAAGAGTTGTTTCCAAGCCAGGTAACAACAGTTACCTCTCTTAACTAGGGAACCTCTCTTAACTAGTTAAGGCTAGTTAACTAGTTAAAACTAGTTAACTAGTTAACCACTGTTCTTGAATATCCAGGTATAGGATCACTCACTTATCCCTTAGGGCCGCCCTAAACCTGAGCTGTTGATGCGTCCAGCCAGAGGTGGGTCTAGCAGAGCGGGGACCCCGGTCTGCCCGCCAAGGCTCCTCTGTTTTAGGGATGTGTTGGAAACTATGTGGTCCAAATCCTCTAGCACAAAATTAGCTTCTTTCCATATTTTTGAAAGGGAAAGAACACCTTACTAAATATAACATGGGTCAACAAGCCAAAAATGAGATAAACAGCCAGCAGCTGCAGCTCGGGGCTGGGTCCCACACCCTGGGGAACCCACCGGGGTCCCAGACGCCAGAGGGAGAGGGCCGAATCGATGGGAATTGATGGACAAGTTTAAGTGACCCCTGGGCACATGACCCTGCCACGAGCCCCAAAACACCAAAACCTTCATTTCATTTTTTTTATTCTAAAAGCAACACATACACGTTTCTGTGTTTCCAGTTCTTACTCTCCCAGTAAGAAAAAGAAAATAAAAATCATTGTAATCCCTGCGCACAGAAAACAACTAAGACGACCATGGAATGCATAATTTGAGTGTTTTGAAATTTAATATCAAACATTAACTAGTGTTTCTCAGCCTTCCCCCTCCCAGTATTGTCCCCTAAAGAGTCTTTTTAGACATCGTTTTTGTAATCTCCCTACTTCACCCCTGCCCCGGTGAAATTTTAAAAGTGCAGGTATCCTGTGTGTCTGTTAATGTATTGTGGAGGGCCACAAACCATTGTAATGCGTAAGACTATTTTTACACCATCCCCAAGAATGAATTTTTGCCCCTACCCCATGGGTGGTCTCACCCCATTAGGAATGCAAGTTGTTTTTTTTTTTTTTTAAGATTTTATTTATTTATTTGACAGACCAAGATCACAAGTAGGCAGAGAGGCAGGCAGAGAGAGAGGGAGGCAGGCTCCCCGCCAAGCAGAGAGCCCGATGTGTGGGGCTCGGTCCCTGGGATCATGACCTGAGCTCAAGGCAGAGGCTTTAACCCACTGAACCACCCAGGTGCCCCGGAATGCAAGCTTTAAATAATATTAAAGAGCAAACCTTTCTAGAACTTACTATGTGCTGGTCACATATAATTCTAAGTATTTAATATACGTTTTCTTGTTTACTTATCATAACTCCCCTATGAATGAATACCAGAAGGCTTTTGTCTCCATTTTTGTAGTTGTGGAAGCTGAGGCACAGAGAGGTTGAGTAACTTGCCTAAAGGCACACAGCTGGGAAAGTCCAGAGTGAGGATGTGAGCCAGGCAGCCTGGTTCTGAAGTTCACGTTGAACCACCAAGTTACGGTACCTTGTGATACCTTCTGATTGTAACAAGTCCAAAATACAGAAACAGTAACAGGTACACTCCCCAAGCCCTCTCTCTTCTCTGAAGCAATCATTGCTAAATTTGGAATGTGTCCCTTGTCCGAGATTTTTACATGTGTGTTTGTACATATGAAAATCTTTCGTCTCTTATTTATTTTAACATAAGGAGGATTATCTGGTCTTCCTTCCTATGTATTCGTGTGTACAGATCTGTATATAGAATTTTTTAAAAATTAGAATCACACTGAACGTACTGGTTTTGGGTTTTTTTGTTTGTTTGTTTGACTTTAAAATGTATCCTAAGCCAGCTTGAAACCATAGTTGAACAAGTACGTGTACTGTATTTCATTTCACCAGATTCAGATTATGGGCTTTTTAAAGAATTTCTATTTTCTCACTGCTACAAAGCTATGATGAATATCCTTGGTGTGTACCTAATTCTTAGAAGTTGGAATTACAAAGCCAAAGGGTATAAGCATTTTTGAAACTTCTGACCCATCAGTGGCAGCACTTCCCATCCGGACAAATTGTATGAGATCGCTTATCCCGGCACCACTGCCCACACCGGATATCATTGCCTGTTTGCCATCACTGACCATGTAACAGGCCCAAATGTATGAATCCTGACATTTTCATCTCTGTCAGTGACTCTCCTCTTGGGCCTGTTTTACTCACATGACAGGTAAGGCCAAGCTTGAGTGGAGAGAGCAAGAAGGGTAGAAGGTTCCAGTGGCCCCAGTCGCCAGTTAAGAGAACACACTGTCAGCCTCCCAGGGACAAGGCCTCCCTGTTGGGCCCTCAGTAGGGGCTCAGGCATGGGCTTTTTCATCTCCTGCTTCTCTCCCCAGCCTCGGGCTGCCCCTCCACACCCCCCAAGCCATCTTCCTCCTCTGGCCTGGTCTTCGCTCCATTCCGCAGAACTGCTAAACCACTCATCCTTTCCTGCATTGGCTGCGAGTGGTATTTGGGAAACAGATACCCTCATTGGGTTTTGTAGGCTTTTCAGCTGACCCCCAGCAACTGTCTGCAGTGGGATGGGATCCTTGTTCAGTGCCCTACATGCCTACACATACATGTTCACACATGAGTATACATGTATAGTGGGGATGCACGTCTACACATAGCATAGCACAATCCGGGTGCAGACCCTATTATGTGAAGTGGGGCTTCTCTTTCTCACAGAGACTTTCCACAGCTCCTCCAGCCCGAGTGAGGACACCCACCTACCAAGTGCCACAGTTTCTAGACTCTCTTCCCACTTGGTCGTTATTCCTTGTAGACCTTTTCCTGCTGGCCAAGAAGCTCCACTAGCCCTTCGCTTGCTCACTGGTGTCCCTCCTGTGCCTAATGCTGCTTAGCAGATGCGCAAGAAATATCTGTGGCATGGAGAAAAGAGAAAGAACAGACCTCAAGCTGACAAAGGATATTATCCCAAATATATTTAGAGTATTTTTTAACAAAGTGGGCACTTTCAGATTGAGCCCGTTGTTTGATGAGAAAATATCTCTGAAGCATTGGATTTCAAGTGGCCTGGTTAGCCGTCCCTCTGGAAAGATCGGAAGGAATGCAGCATTGAAAATAGGACCTTGCCCATCCAAACATCCGCCAGGCTTTGCTGTTCTGCAAAGGTCACTGTCCTGGGAATAATGTATTGAGGACAGTTCGCCCGGAAAGGCCCTGGTCGCTGGTCCTCCTGGCCCCTGGAAGCATTCTGAGCTAAACCTTCAGGTGACTTGTTTATCTGGCTCATTCTCCCAGCCCACACATGGTTGTAGAATCCCCAGATGGTGGGCTGCTCCCTTGAGCACAAGGTCTCTGAGCTGCTTTATGGGAAGAGGGTTTCTCGCCCAGCTAGGCACCACAGCTAAGATGGGAAATAAGGAGGCTTCTGCCCCTTTAAGAAAAGCGAAACTCCATGTGGCTGAAGGGAGACTAGTCTCCCAGGTGGCGTCAGGTGGCCTCTGCTCATTTCATTCAGTGATGTTTCAGCGGACATACTGGAGCCCCACTTTGTTCCAGGCACAGAGATGTGTCATGGGAAAAGAGACAATGGCCACGGTAGCCACTGGTGGCCTGTGGCAGCCCACAAAAGGGGAAGCTGGGGGGAGGGCGCACAGAACTGCAGAAATGCTGGAGGGGGCTGTGCAGTGAAGGGCGAGGTGAGAGATGAAGGCAAGAGGCAAGAGTCACACGCATGACTCCAGGAGCCCAGATTTTCTACTGCAGGAGATGGGGAGCCATGGAGGGTGGGGACCAGCCCCTAGGGCTGTGTGCACCGGGATGTATCCCCGACCGATGCCCGTCGCCCAGGCCATCTGGGCTGCTGACCACGGCTCGTGCACGCCGTCGTTGGCGTGCCTCGCTGGACCTCGTGCCCGCTGAGACTGCCCTGCGCTTCCTTAAATTCCAAAAATGTTTTCAGGACCCAGAGCCCTGACCTCTCTGGTCTCCTGCATGGAGAGGTCTGGCTTTTCCTTTTCGGGTGGGGTGGGCGGATCAGCCCTCCTTCTGCAGGCTCGCAGAAGGAGCCGAGCGCGGCACGTAAGACATCTGGAATGCATCAGCGGCCCGGCCGGAGCCCGCAGCTCAGTCCTGCTCCATAACTCCTTCAGGAGGACAGGCGCTGGGTTCACAAAAGCGTCCGGAATCCGAACTGATCCTCCTCTCTCTCTCTCTCTCTGCTTTCCTTCCAGACCTCTCGGCCGCAGCTGTCCACACAGGATGCTTCAAATTTGCTGGAAACCGTCCCTCGGGAGGTCAGCCGCTGTTTCTTTAGGGCGGCACTAGGGATTTCGTTCCGTGCGTCGAACGGGTTTTTGTTGCTGCTGCTGCTGCTCCCATTTATTTATTTTCTTTCTCTACACCGGGCCTCGCCCCACTCCCACTGGCCTGATGGCCCAGTCTAAGGCCAACGGCTCCCACTATGCACTGACCGCCATCGGCCTGGGGATGCTGGTTCTCGGGGTCATCATGGCCATGTGGAACCTGGTGCCTGGGTTCAGCGCCCACGAAAAGCCGACCGCTCAGGGGAACAACAAGACGGAGATAGGCAGCGGCATTCTCAAGAGCAAGACCTTCTCCGTGGCCTATGTGCTGGTCGGGGCTGGGGTGATGCTTTTGCTGCTCTCCATCTGCCTGAGCATCCGGGACAAGAGGAAGCAGCGGCAAGGCGAGGAGATGGTCCACATCCAGCACCAGCCGGGGGTCGAGCCACACGCCCCGGAGGAAGACAGGTGAGAACCGGCCGACCGCCTTCAGACCGGGGGATGGATACATGCTCGTGAACACACACACACTCCTAGGGGTCGCTGATGAGATTATTTTAGTCTAGGACACTCTGCCTTCCCACTTTCCCCCACTGGGGCTCTGAAAAGCAGTTTATCATTTTCCAAGTAACTTTATAGTTCTATAGTTGCCCCAGTAATGCGGTATGAATGGACGACAAGTGTATCGAGATTCTGACACCGACCAGGAAGCTGCACGGGGCCCAGGACAGCCAGAGTCTCCAGATGGGCTGTGTGTGCATGCTTTGTATTGAAAAGGTTGGGAAGCAGTGTTCTATTTGAACAAAAATGCCACAAGCATGTTTAAGAGATAAGCGGTACATCAGGGAACACATGATGAAGGTTGACATCCCCACTAGAAGAAGCCCTTGCAAAGGAATGTGACAGATGAGCACACCAGTAGGAAAACGGATAAAGGATACAAGGAAGCATCTCATAGAATGTTCAGACAGTAGATGTTCCACCTCATTAGTCACGAAATGCAAACGAGGAAAGGTGTCATAGTTTGCCTGTCTTCGTGGCCAGGACAGGCTGCCCCTGGTGTTGGAGAGCTGTAGGGAAATGGGTCACTGATGGGGGCAGTGACTGGCACAGCCTTTCTGAAGAGGCAGTGAGAGGAGGTATTGAAGATGTGTGTCCCTCTCCGTTCCGTTCCTAAGAGTTTACCCTTCGGAGGAAAAATCACGCAAGTACAAAGGAGTCTGTGCCCTTAGGTTTATCAGAACATTGCTTAGGACAGCAAAAACTGAGCAAGCGACCTAAATATCCATCATTCGGGCTAAATTATGGCATGCCCCCTTGGTGGCACTCTGCACAGCCATAGCTGACCTATATTTGCTATCGTGGGACCATATGCTCCACGGTGGGAAATGGAGGTAGCAGTACAGCGTCTTTGGGAAGGTCCTGATCACCTCAAATGTTGCAGCTGTGGGATTAGAGAGGAGTCTGGAAGGATGTACAACAGCGTGTTAACAGTGCCTGTCTCCAGGTGGAAGGAGAAGGGATGGTGTGCTTTTCTGCCTGAGGTTTTTTCGGCATTGTTTACATTTTCTGCAACTCTGTCATCTTTCTAGCAGGGAGGGAGTTGTTTTTAGTTTGGAAAAACGAAACCCATTTTCTGATAATAAAAGATCACGCATGCATATTCTAGAAGACTTAAGAAATACAGAAACGAACAAAGAAGGAAAATCAGTCATCCCTGATCACCCATGCTAGCCATGAGCACTCGAATGCCCAACCGAAGTGACAGGAAGGCGGGATAGACAGGGAGGGGCTGATGTTGGCCATTATCACCCTACAGGTTCAAGTGCAGAGTCCTGGACTATGGCTAATGGCACTATTCCCTGCACATGTGTAAAAACAAAACCAAAAAATCACCCTGACTTACTGGTTTTCTCTTTCAGCAGTCAAAGGAGACTACGCCTGAGGATAAGACCTTCGAGCCTTACAGTGAATTTGGAGACAAAATTACAGAATAACTTGAAATACTTACAAATTTTATAGCAGAAATTCCTTCTCTCCCTGGGAACAACCACTTTGCTTCAGCCTGGCAGCTGGTTCATGTGTATTTATGTGGCCTTTGGCCAAAGGACCCAGCTTGGCACCAGAGCAGCCCATCCGGCACGTGGTTAAGGGTGAGGCTTAAAAGCAAAGGGGTTTCACACTTCCTTGTGTGAAACCTTCCAGTCCTTCCAGACTGTCCAGTGCAGTCACTGAGGGTGGTGTTTCGTTCCTGATGTCCCACTTCCCAAGTATATGACCAAGTCACATAACCTTGACTTACCCGTTTCCCCATCCATAAAATGGGTATAAAAATAGTACCTAACTCATTGTGTTGTTAGGAAGATGAGACTGGTTGATCCGTGTCAGAGTACTTAGCAGAGTACCCAACTCCTTGCACACAGTTGAAGTGTTAGCTTTGGTTACTTCTGGAACCCACTGGTTGTTTTCCAAGTCTGGTATATGAGGACCCAGGGCTGACACAGGATCCAGAGTTCATCCCCTCGTGATTTCAGATATCGCGGAGCTCCTGCTAACACTCTGTTGGTGCTTGTTACCTTGCAGCCAGGAGGAGGAGGAAGAGGAGGAGGCCTCCTCCAGGTACTACGTCCCCAGTTACGAGGAAGTGATGAACACCAACTACTCAGAAGCGAGGGAACTGGACCAGAACCCCAGGATGAGCATCTCTCTCCCCTCCTATGAGTCCTTAACTGGGCCTGATGAGACGAGCCCCACGGCTGCCAGGGCCAACGCGGAGGCCAGCCCGGGGCATCCGCCCGACAGGCAGAACTCCAAGTTGGCCAAACGCCTAAAGCCACTGAAAGTTCGGAGGATTAAATCCGAAAAGCTTCACCTTAAAGACTTCAGGATCAACCTGCCGGACAAGAACGTCCCTCCTCCCTCCATCGAGCCTCTGACTCCGCCACCACAGTACGACGAAGTCCAGGAGAAGGCTTCTGATGCCAGGCCACCCGACTGACAGCGCCGTTCAGGTGTGTCCCTCCGATCACTCACCCTCCACACCACGGACCCCCAGTGAAGCCACTTCAGCAGCAGTGGAGAAGCGGAGGGGCCAAACATACACAGACTGATGTGGATGGGGGTAGGGGGTAAGGGGAGGGGCGGGGGGATCCGGTCACTAGGGACTGACCGACGTCCGTGGGACCTCACGTGGCAGGTGCACTGGGAGGAGCTTCTGCCTCGGATCTGGGATGTGGACCCGGTCGGGGGCGAGGGGTACGCACCTTCCCTGTTGTTTCTCCCCAACTCTGAGTTGTTGGCAACAATACCTCTCTTTCCAATCTGGAAAGGACGCCAGCAGCTGGTGTAGGTTGTGATTTTGTTTTGCTTCCACTAGGACTGTTTTGTTTCAAAAAGAAAACAAGATAGGCCTTCGCTTTCTTCACCAGAGTCCTGCCTGAGCTGTGGGCAGGAGATGTGACTCAGCTTTCTAGAAAGGACGCGGGGCTGTCCCATGAATGAAGCAAAACAAGGGGCTGATCGATGGTGTGGGGGTGAGGCCCCCTGACGCTGTTCAGAACCCCTGAAGCATAGACTCTGATCTTAGACATTACCAGGCCTCGGGCCCTCCGAGAACCACCTGCTTCAGGGGAGAAATAGGAGAGCTATATGAGATATTTTATTCCTTCTAAAATGCCGTGCAAGTGAGCTTTTTATAATAAAATATTTTATATGTAGTATGTTTGGGCGCTGAGTTACTATAGCAGCTCTTCCAATACTGACTTGCTTAGGACAAATATCCCTGATGGTCTTGATTGCTGCTGATCTGCACAAAACACTTTCCATTGCCAGGCACTGTGAGTATTTCACATGTGTTAGCCCATTTCATCTGTATCCTGGTATCACTGCCATGTGAAGGGTAGCTCCCAGAGGCTCAGGTTCAAGTGCCCCATGTCACATTGCTAGCAAGCAGCCGGCCTGGAGCCTGAGCCCCGTCTGGCTTCAGGGCCTGAGGTCTTTAAACGCTCTACTGTGCCATTCAATGTCAAGAGCTTTTCTAGACTTCGAAGGAGGATCTGTGCTTCCCAAGAGCCAGGGCTACCCCATTGATCCACATGCCCGACAGAACGTGGTGGCTCTTTAGACAGCAGCTTCTACCCTCCTAAACGCCCTCCCAGCATCCCCCCCTGAGACCCAGCCCAGAGTGACGGGCTGTATGCTCAGAAAGGCTAGATGAGCGCGTCCTCATTCAGGGGACCCAGTGCCTGCCTGTGGAACCGGGGGAAAGCAGTTCAGCTAATGAGGATGCCCAGGGGATTGCTGACTGCTGAGGCTGTGACATCTGGGACCAGGGTCTTGACCATGGAGTGGGAGTCTGGGAAGTGCCTGAGTCCAGGGGTGCCTTCCTGGTACTGGTGAGCATGATGTAGAGTCTGCATGGCTGGGAGAAGAGTGAATTCTGAGGCCCTGGATGTTTCCTAAAAGCTCCTAAGTAGACAAGGGGCCGCAGGTAGAGAGGGAAATCACCTCTTTATCTCGGGATTGGCAGCAGGGCCTAAATTCCCACCTTTCTCTTTCCTTATGCAAATCCATCTATTAGGAGGAAACTGCTTGTGGCTAAGACCCCAGGGGCGTGATCTGGTCACAGCCCCCTCCTCAACCCCGCTGTGGCTCTCCATGTATCTGGGGGCTGGGTTTGTTCTTCGGTGAGTCTTTATGCTTCCTGGTGGGAAGAGAAAACAGGAGGAAAAAGAAAGGAGACTAGCAGGGCACCTGGGCGGCTCAGCTGGCTAAGCCTCCGACTCCTGACTTCGGCTCAGGTCATGATCTCAGGGTGGTGAGAGTGAGCCCCGAGCAGAGGCCGGAGTAGAGCACGGAGTTAGCCCCCACCCCCTCTAGAATAAATAAATAAATCTTTTAAAAAGAAAAGGAGAATAGCAAGTTTTACAAATGTCAGAAAGGGCCCTCAATCTGGGCTCTGATAAATCATCTTGCCAGAGAATCTGCCCAGCCTACACCCTCCCCAGGGGAAGAAAGGTTTGGGGCTGGTAGTGGGCTGAATGATAACCCCTAAGAGATATCAAGACCTAATTCCTAGGACCTGTGGAAGATACCTTACAAGGTAAAGGTTTTTTTTGCAGGTGTGATTGCATTAAGGGTTTTGAGATGAGTTTATCCTGGAATCTTCCTGTGAATTCCATATGCCACCCACAAGTGCATTTGCAAGTGAGAGCTGGGGGACAGCACACACAGAGAAAAGGAGGAAGCAGTGTGACCACGCGCACAGAGGCTAGACTGATGCGTCTGCAAGCTTTGGACAGCCCGCAGCCCTGGAGCTGGAGGAGGCAAGGGGATTGCTCCCTTCACATCCAAGGGAGCTGCAACCTTGACTGTGGCCCAGCTGATGCCAGTTTTGGACTTCCTGCGTCCAGAACCATGAGAAGATACATTTCTTTCTATTATTTTAGGCTGACAAGTCTGTGGGAATTTGTTGCATGCAGCATATAGAGCATGGTTCATCTTTGTCTAGAGGAGGGCAGAGAGAGTGTTAGCTGGGAATGTTGGCTGTGGGCTGGAGACCTGAACAGTGATGAGGCAAAAAAAAAAAAAAAAAAAAAAAAAAAAAAAAAAAAAAATTCATCTGCAATATTAAGTTAAAACCACCTGTCAAAGCGGGGGACCCCCTTCCCCTCAAAATTCCCCAAGGCATGCTCATCCTCTTTGCTCCTTGTCCAGATCAGGGCCCTCTCTCTTTTGACTCAAAAAAAAGGAAAAGGTGGGAGGGTAGCTAAAAGCCAGAATAAAGCTCCTAGTCCTTTCCTCTCCATCATGTTGCTGTTCTTAAAGTAAACATAAAAGGGCAGAAATACAGGAGAAAATTAAAGACACCACCCACTTGTTCTTGAGCCTAAATAGCCCCAGGGCCAAGAAAGAGCAGAGGAAAAATTCCAGCTGGCACTCCCAACCCGTCCAAGAGGCGGCACCGCAGCAGCCATGTTGGTGTCACGTGAGCACTGTCCATCTGACCCAGGAGAACCAATCAGAAGCTGAGCTGGGCTAGACCCTGCCCCCTCAGGAACTGGTCCTGCAGTGAATGGAGACGTCATTGGGTGATGGAGTCACCCATCCTGATGGGCCACAGGTGAGCAAAGCAGATAAGATTTCTGGTCCTTGGTCTTTGTTTCTTGGGAAGCCCAGCCCAGCCCAGCCCTTGGGTTCTTTAAGAGATGCTTTGTCCCCCCCCAGAAAACCCCCTTTTGAGATCTGATCCTAAATTTAGCCTAAGTCCTTGAAGACAGGCAAGGCCTTTGCATCATAAACAGTGTGAGCACATAGTGGACGCTCCGCCTAACCCCGGTTTTTGTTTTTGTTGTTTGTTTGTTAGGTTTTTTTTTTTTTTTTAAGATTTTATTTATTTATTTGACAGACATAGATCACAAGTAGGCAGAGAGGCAGGGAGAGAGAGAGGAGGAAGCCGGCGCCCTGCTGCGGGGCTCAATGCCAGGACCCCGGGATCATGACCCGAGCTGAAGGCAGAGGCATTAAACCACTGAGCCACCCAGGCGCCCCTGTTTGTTAGGTTTTCCCCCCCACTTTTCTCAGACCTGTTACAGTTCTGACAAAGGGGAGCCACATCAGATCATTGAGGCAAAAGGTCGCTCTCTTCCTCAGTTCACCAGATGGCAACTTCCGTCGTGGACAGTGGACAAGTCAGTCCATTTTGTTTGCTCTCCAGCCTAATACCAGATTTTTGGTACCTTTAGAACCCAGTGGCTTGTCCTAAGAAAGTGAATGTCAGGAGGCCACAGCTTTCAGGATTTAGAGAGGGTCTACCTTGTTGATTCCCAAGTTTGCTTCTCTGGACTTTAATTAGTGGAAGTGAAAAAGTCCCTGATAAAATTCATTTGGAAATCCACAAGTGAAACAACACATTTTTACTAAGCATCTACTATGTGCCACGTGCTATATGGATCAGCTGCAAACAAATGGACCAAGTCCCTGTTAACACCAAGGCTAGATTCTGGGTGCAGAGAAACAGACAATGAACAAAGAAATAAATACTTAAGCCATAATGTTAGAAAATGAGCATTTATGTAAAGAAAGATGAGACACTAGAGCATTGCCGGTGGGTGATTAGAAAAGTCTCTTGGGAAGTAACATTGGAGAAAAGTGGGGAGTGAGGTACATGGAGATCTGGGTGCAGAGAATTCTAGAAAGCATCTCACATGCTTATGCACGTTATGAATCTACAAGCAGATGTTGCAGGATCTAGCACTCCCCAAACCAATTTGGCCGCACTACCTTTCTTCCCCACAAAGGCTCTTCCATGGTCCTTTTTTCATTGGAATACCCCATAGGGAATGGTGATTGAGCCAAACCCAGGAATCCTACAGGGGGAGAATCAGGCCCAAAACAGACAAGAGACATGTCCAAAGTCCTACAGCTCATGGGCAATGCTGTCCATTAGCTTCCTTGTTGTGTGGCATTCAGGTCAAAGATCACCAGTGAGGGCCCCAGCAAAAGATCACAAAGATCACAAGATGGCCCAGAACCTGACACCTCGGAGGAGAACCAACTTCACATGGGAGGAAGGCAGGCAGACAGATGACATGCTGATACAAACCAACCAGCCCCCAGATACAACGTGTGACAACACATTCTTAGCTCCTGGTGACAATGGAAAACATTCACACAAATACCAGAACTGGACATCTTCACCTTAGATCAGTGGTTCTCCACCAGGATTGACTTTGCTGCCCAGGAGCCATTTGGAATACGATAGTGGCAGGGGTGGGGAGGTTCGCTGCTTCGGGCATCTAGTGGGGCTGGAGGGCTACTAAATATCCTACAATACAGAGGGCGTTACCTACAACCGAGTTACCCTGCCCCAAATGTCAATAGTCCAAAGTTGACAAATCCTTCCCTAGATAAAGGAAGATCCATTCTCTTGGGCAGTTGGGGGCTCTGGGCATAGAGCCTGGCCACCCTGTGTCAGTGCCATCAAAAACAAGAAAACTTCAAATCGTCAAACCTCATCCCTGGAGACCAACCCGAGTGTGGTATTTATGATTTTCCTTTAAAAAATAACAAAAACAACAACAAAAAAAAACCTGTCATTTTTACAAAGACCATTTTCCTATCCCATTTTCCTATTCCACCCCAGTCCAGAACTATAAATCGGATTCCCCACGGCACGATCTAGACAAATCTCTCCTCCTTTTGTCCATCCGCAGCGCCCCCCTCTGTGCATTAAAACTCTCCATCGGAATTTATTAACTGTCATTTAAAGGATGTGGGAAAGATAATAGTCAGTATTTACAAACTTAAATAGATTTTTAAAAAGTTTAGGTTACTTAAAAGCATACTAATGAAGGCTTCATTTCAAAATAATACAACTACAATATAATTTGAGAAGCAAAACTTATGGCCTGAACTTCTGGGATGTAAATCTTCTCAGGGAAAAACAAACAAACAAAAAACAGTGTCAGTGATATAACATGCTTCTCAGGGATAAACTGGGCTCAGTACTGTATAAACTTTGAAAGGTGCATGGAAACTTTTTTTCCAGAATTTACTTCTTTATTTACTTATTTATTATTTCATAGAAAGCACAAGCAGGGGGAGCAGCAGGCAGAGGGAGAGGGAGAAACAGGATCCCCACTGACTGGGAGCTTGAATGTTCTTACTATTTTTCCTCAAGATGTCTTATTTTATATCTTTTTTTAAGATTTTATTTATTTGTCAGAGAGAGAAGAGGAGAACACAAGTAGGCAGAGTGGCAGGCAGAGGCAGAGAGAGAAGCAGGATCCCCGCTGAGCAAGGAACCCAATGCGAAACTCGATCCCAGGTCCCTGGGATCATGATCTGAGCCAAAGGCAGGTGCTTAACCAACTGAGCCACCCAGGGACCCCAAGATGTCTTATTTTAAGAAATCATCTTGGCGGTTGTGTCCAGCCAAGAAAAATTATTAGCACCTACTTTAACAAAACACAAAAGAGGGAAAGATGATGTAACAGTGTGATAGCAGCTAGACAATCTGTAAAATACGTGTTTATAAGAGAAAGTGTGTGAATACATAATATAAGCAAGCGAATAAATACATCTGCCTTACTTCAACTTGAAAAATTGAACCAATAAAATAAAATAAAAAGCTGCTTTTTTTTGTTTCTGACATATTAGTTGCCTTTTGAAAAATCAGATTCAATGTACTAGTTCACAAGTTGACTTTTCAAATAGGCAAGGACACACCACTCTAGCAATTGCCAATGGTAAATTCACTCCAGCACCAGGTGGGTTGTTTTAAATCAATACAGAAGAAGGGATAGGGGAGAAGCCGTGAGCCATAACTTTAATGACTTTCCAAGGTAATGCTAAGTTTATGGAAAACATCCATTCAATCGATCTAAATGGCAAAGGAATGGGACCCCAAAAAGCTGACTGCTCTATGGGATAAAACTTGATTTTGATGTTTGTTTCCGAAGTTAAAAAAAAAAAAAATCAAGGCATAATGTTTTCTCATTGGCCTGAAAGCAATAAAAATTGCCCATTAATCTTCCCTTTGCCAATAATAGAACAGTCTCAAGGGGAAAAATAGGAGCCAGAAATAAGACTGGAGGGGAAATGTAGAAGAACGCCAAATGGCTAAGTTCTGTGGATATGTTAGGAACAGACTGTATTTTGTGTATACTTGAATTCTCAGATGTGTACATTTTTATACATCCTTTCGCTGAAGAAACATTAGATTAAGAGGAATATGCAAGTCAGGGTTTCTCGCCTCTGGCACGGTTAACACTTGGGGCGGGATGACATTGATGTGGGATGGGGAGCGCGCTGTCCTACACACCTTAAGATGTTTAGCAGCATCCCTGGCCTCTCCCAACTAGAGGACAGTTGCCTCTCCCATGTGTGACAATAAAAAGATCTCCAGATATTGTCACAAGTCCCCTGAGATACAAAATATGTCTGAGAACCGGAGCTTGAAGTCTAATGGGAAAAAATGCAGGATGGGAAATTGGAAAAAAATATTATTGCTCAGGTGGTAGTTCCCTTGTTAGTAAAATGTGGATGTTGACCATCGCCTTGGGTCACAAGACTGGGAGAGTTGAATGAGTCATCTTACGTGAAAATGCCACAAAAACTAGTCTTGAGCAGGAATGGTTCCAGAATTCATCTTGTCCAACTTCCTTGTACAGAGAAGGAAAACTAAGACAAAGATGTTTCCCTAAAGTATCACCCCAAGGTGATACAAAAATGGACGGTTATAATTAAATATTGTGTGGTTTCCACCTGGAAAGATGAAGGACACAAAGCCCATCTCAGCGGAGATTGTATGTGTGAACATCAACCCACATAATGGCTTTGATGGGCTGCAACACATCTACAGGGGTTTTTTTGTTTTGTTTTTTGTGTTTTTTTTTAAGATTTATCCATTCGTTTTTTTTTTTTTTTAAGATTTTTATTTATTTATTTGACAGAGATCACAAGTAGGCAGAGAGGCAGGCAGAGAGAGAGGAGGAAGCAGGCTCCCTGCTGAGCAGAGAGCCCGACGCGGGGGCTCGATGCCAGGACCCTGGGATCATGACCTGAGCCGAAGGCAGAGGCCTTAACCCACTGAGCCACCCAGGTGCCCCTTGAGTCAAAGATTCCTAAAGATATTTTTAAAAACCCATCAGTCACTTTGACAGTTGCTTCTTACTTTGAATATTGACCCATAGAAAGGAAAAAGAAAACCAATCCTTTATTCTGCCTCTCCTGAACAAACCCTATTTTATGATAAACATAAACAAATAGTTGGTGAAGGAAGAGCCTTCTTCCTCAAAGAATTCTAGCTAATACTTACCTAAGGGACAGCAATCAGAAAAATCACAACTTAGCAACTCCAAAGGAAAGAGTGGGTCTAGAGAATGATACTCAAAAAAAGGCTACAACTTTTAATTAAAAAGCTGATGAGCCCAAGTGTCCATCAATAAATGAACGGATAAACAAAATGTGGTGCCTACATACAATAGAATATTATTAAGAAGGAAAAGAATTCTGACATCTGCTATAACCCAGATGAACTTCAGGACATGATGCTCCAGGGAATAAGCCGGCCATAAAAAGAAGACAGATCCTGCATGATTCCACTTCTAGGAGGCACCTACCTAGTCAGAGTCATAGAAACAGAAAATAGATGGGTGGTTGTCAGGGGTTGAGGGGGTAGAGGGAGCTGTGGTTTATTGGGTGTGAAGGTGCTGTTTTACAAGACAAAAACGTTTTGGAGATGAGTTACTCAGCAATGTAATATTCTTACCACTACTGAACTATACATTTAAAAACAGTTAGGATGGTACATTCTACATTAGGTGCATTTTTACCACAATTAAAAATGAAAATAAAAAATTACTGGGAGAGAAAAAGCTGATGGGGACTTTGTGGCGGGTGGCTCAGTCTATCCGACCTGCTCCCATAGATCAATCTCTGGCTCATGAAAAATGGGGTGAGCAGGGGGCCTGGGTGGCTCAGGCGCCTGGGTGGCTCAGGCGGTTAAATGTCTGCCGTTGGCTCAGGTCATGATATTGGGGTCCTGGGATCGAGCCCCACATGGGGTTCTCTGCTCAGCAGGGAGTCTGCTTCTCCCTCCCACTCTACCTCTGTGCTCTCTCTCAAATTTAAAAAAAAATTCTTTAAAAAAATGGGATGAACAGACATTTATGTAACCAGATGCCAGGACGCTGGGATCATGACCTGAGCCGAAGGCAGAGGCCTTAACCCACTGTAACCAGACATTTATGTAACGTAGATGAAAGAGCACAGTACCGCCCACGAAGTGGTCTGGGCAACAAAAAGACTTTGGGTGTAATCAGACTTCGAGATCTAATTGTTAGTTCACTGGAAATACGGAGAAGATGTTAGAATATGTTAGTTCACTGAAACAAGTAAACTGAAACCATGAGGAAGCCATCAGCCACATCCGGGATGTGGACATTCTACAGGACAAAGGACTTGGTTTCTCCAATAAATCAGTGGCTGAGAAAATGGGGGTGGGGGTCGGGTGGGAGGAGGGGTTGCCTTTACAGAAGAAAAGGGATTTCAGAAACAACAACCAAATGGGATGTGAGGATCTTATCTACATCCTGTTCTAACAAACCTGCTGTGAAGAGATATCTTTGAGAGAATCAAGGAAATTTGAGCATGGACTTGTGTTAGATGATATTCAGGAATTATTATAATTATTGTTCAGTGTGATAATGTGTGGGGTGGAGGATGGCGGGGGGTGGAAATCCCCCTTCCCGTTAGGAAGTATTCTTGGCTGAAAAAACACGATCTGCTTTAAATTAATCCAGGAAAAAAAAAAAATCAAGAAAAAAAACCAAAAAAAAAGAGAAGACTAGGAAAATAATGAAGCTAGATAATGGATACTGGAAGCTCATTGAATTGTAGCCTTTCTCTACTATTCTGTATGTTTCAAAAGTCCCATAATAAAAATAGTTTTTTACCGTAAGCAGCCCCAAAGGAACATGAGAGCATTTGGCACTGGTAGAGCGAGCTACAAGCACAGCATAAATAAATAAATAAATAATAAACAACTCTGTCCCAAACAGGGACATTAACAGGTGCTAGAAATGGGAAGGTAAGACTTGGACCTTTGCCGAGGCTCGAATGCCCAGACTGAGCCCGCACCCTCAAAGGTGTTATACATCCTGGTAACGAGAGGGCTTTAAAAAATTTTTTTGTTCCTGGACTACCAGAAAAGGGAGGCTAGGAGGCAGTCTGTCTGTTTTCAGTGTGGGTCTGGAGGGAAAAAGATTTAATCATGGCCCTGGTAATAATAAAGATGACCGTCACCCGGAGACCCTGAGGCTGTGGAACCCGGTGTGGCCCGGGGTTCACATTCCCACTCCATGCCTTCGATGGGAAAACTCCAGACTAAGGGAGTAAATGGAAGTGGTTACAGGTTGTTAGCATTCCTGGCTTCCAGCTGAAACCAACAAAAAGCTTTCCTAAAGGAAAGCAGCCCGGAGTCAGACCCCTCAGGGGTTCCTCAGGGTTCCCGCAGGTTAAGTTCAATCCAAGATGAGATCAAAATCAAATCCCTCCACATCTGAGAAACAAGCCAGGGGGAGCCAGAGTGGGCCAGAGACACACACTCACCCACCCACCCATCACCCTCGAGGACTTCAGACCCTGGAATGCTCCGATGCAGCTTCTAAAATCATCACGTACTAAACCTTTTCCCAAAGAGGTTATTTAAGCCTGAGCAAGGAATGAGACTATCAAAAACGGTCGGCATTTGTCCTCGGGAGTTTATGGCAGCATGGGGAGCGCTATCTGACCCCTGTTCTTTGGTCATTTCCATTCTGGTAGGAGAAACAGATTTATTTACGGAATCAAATTATGCTGGGGATAAAAACCCAAGTGCTCCCAGCTGCCAGAGAGGAAAGTGAGCGGTGCAGTGGGCAGGGAGAACAGAGACCGTATCTAGAGGGCAGCCCCCTCAGCCCTCACAGACTGCTGATCTAGATGCAAGAATACAGCCCAGGTTCCCATTTTCCAAGAAAAGGCATTAATCCAGATTTGAATGTAAATTAAAATGGTCTATACACATGGGCCACTGTGAGAGATATCTGCAGCTTTCATCACTCGGGTCCTCTCTTCTAAAACAGCATGGTGTTATGATCCCCCTTTGGGGACCACATGTCTCCCCGTCTCAGCCTTCTCTCTCAGAGACGGTGTGGATTGTCTCTGGAGGCAGGGAGACGCATGTGACTCAAACCTCAGCCAGTCAGAGCAGAGCAGTCACTTGGCCTCAGTAACAGGCTCAGGAATGGGTCTGTTCCCCAATCAGAGCAAACAAGAAGCAGTGAAGCCTTTAGGGGAAGCTTCAGGAAAAGACTCTCCCTTGTCCCCTGTCGGATTCATGAGAAGATGTAAGGACCAGAGCTGTGGCAGCCCTTTTGTGCCCATGGTACAGGGATTCTCTCTGAGCTTGGATTCCCACATGGCTAAAAGCATGGCAGAGAGCTGAAGAGAGGCCAGGGCTTGATGACATCACTTGGGCTGGCACCCAGCTGTTCCCTCTAGACTTTTTGTCTGTGGTAACTAATGACTTTGCTTCATGCTGACTCCAGTTGGATTCGGTTTCTCTGTCACTCCACAGAAGGAGACCAAACCCTTCAGCAACTACTTACAAGTCTTTAAGACACTATGAAAGCCAAACAAACATCTGTAAGGGCTGGCATGGGTCTCCATTTCCAGTCTCAGCATCTGGCCTTCCCTCTTACTCTGCAGGATCATACTTAGCCTCTCCCATTCCTGGTCTTCTAGCCTCTGTTCCCACTGCCCCTTCCTTCCATAGAATCTTCTCTCCCTGCTCTACTGCCTAGAATCCTACCCACCCTTCAAGACTTGGGTAAAATGCTTCCTTTTCCTTAAAAGGACCTTTCTGAGGGACCCCCACCCCATGTCCCACCCCATAGCAGAAGAATGTATCTCCCTCTTTCTGCCCAGGTCCCTCTGACACCCCCTTCAGCGCTCAGCCCTCCTGCTGAGGAGTCTAACCACCCAGCAACATTCCTGTCCCAGGTGTCTCTTGACGGTGATCCAAATTCAGACCCAGATTAGAAGGGATGATCCTTGAGACTTGAATTTCAAAAAACAATCCATTCACAGGAGAAGTCAGAAAACATGGTGAAAGACGAGGACCTAAGTGAGGGACCAGAAAGAAAGGACAGTTGTTCTGGGGAAAAGAGAGGGTCTATGTCAAGTGCCGGCAGGAAGGAGGAAAAGCTGGCCGTATCTGGCCCGAACGAAATGATTCAGAGGAAACCTGAGAAGAAATGTCTTAGAGGGGCATGAGGTTGATCTGCTCGGGAAGGAAGATTAAAATCATGTGACGGGAATGACCAAAAGCAGAAAACAGGAGCCCTGTTGAAAGGATGAAAGAATGCAGACAGCAGCGCGATGCTGGGAAACCTCCAGAAAACCAGACAGAGGGTGACAAAGCATGAGGTCATCTCGAACTGGATACACCGAGAAGCTTTCTGAGAAGGTGCGGCTCGTCTCGGCTCCTGCAGAAGGAAATCGAGGCTTCTGGAAGTGGCTGTTCAACAAGCAGACACGGGGAGGGCCCCACAAGACCGGGGAGTTGCTAGGCCAGCCAGACCCAAAGTCACCCTGGGTCAGAAGTCCAAATGCCGTAAAGTGTCCCTTCGCGCCCCGTCCAAGCAAGCACACTCCCTCTCCTCTCTTCTAAGCTCTGTCCTTCCCCAGGAGCAGCTGTTTCTTACAGTGATCAGATAACCGAGCCAGACTGGATCCAATCACAGTGACTCTCAGCCTTTGCCAGAGAAGGCTTTAGTTAAGGCTCTGGGCCCTCTTCCCTGAAAAACACACAGGGCTTCGATACATCCAAGTTTCCTCCTGATTTCAGGAGTTTCACACCCTCTCTGAGGCCTATCAGTGTGAACCGCAGAGCCTGAACTTGCTCATTTAATTAAAAAAAGAAATGTAGAGGCGCCTGGGTGGCGCAGTCGATTAAACCTCTGACTCTTGGTTTCTCAGGGTCATGAGATCAAGCCCCATGTCTGGCTCTGCGCTCAGTACGAAGCCTGCTTGAGATTCTCTCCCCCTTTTTGCCCCTCTGCCTGCATGGCACACACTCTCTCATTCTCTCTCTCTCTCTCTAAAATAAATAAATAAAATCTTTTAAAAAAATGTTACTGAGTGCCAGCCACTGACAGGGCCTGCTGTAGGCACCAAGAATGGCTCAGTGGAGGACAAGGATCCCTGCCTCATGGAGCGTGCCGTTCAGTTCATATTCCAGCTCTCAAACGATGAAGTCTGGAGATGTGGCCCCCAAATTTGGTGATTCTGATCTGGGGCCAAGTTGAGGACCTCCTGTCCTGAGGAACCCCAGGACCCCTCCTTTGTAAGGAGGGGAGGATAGTATTGAAAATCAGGTGATCTGGATGGAACATTCCCAACTGCTCAAGGAATGTAGATGGTACCAGCCCTTTGGAGAAATGTTTGGCAGAATCTTCTACAGTTGGGCATCTGAGTTCTCCGTGGCCCGGCCGTTCTACTCCTAGGTGTATACCCAGGAGGACTATCCCCCAAAGACAGATACAATGACCCCCAGTGATCACCGGTGTTCACACCTCTGGGCTATCCCTTCCCTTTGAGCGTAGGTAGGACCTGTACCTTATTTCCAACTAGCGCAAGGCTGCAAAGGTGATGGAATGTCATTTCTGTGGTTACATTACATGAGATGGCAACACCCATCTCACTAGGACTCTCCCTCCATTGACTCTCACTGGCTTTCATGAACCAAGCCACCTTAGGGAGAAGTCCATCCAGCCAACAGAGAGTGGGCGCCTCCAGCTAACAGGCAACAAGGTGGTGAGGCTCTCAGGACCTCAGTTAACTATCCTCGAGGACCTGAATCTTTCCAACAACCACCTGAACTTGAAAGTGGATTCTTCCCCGTCTGAGTCTCAGATGAGACCCCTGGCCTCGGTCAACCCTTTGGTGCAGGCCGTGAGACCCCCTGAGCAGAAATCCGCCCACCCCCAGCAGTGGTCGGATTCCTGACCCACAGAAATTATGACATGATAAGGGTGTGTTGTTCTGTCGTAATTTGTTATGAAAGGCTAGATAACTACCACCGTGGAATGCAGTAGAACAGTGAGAATGAATGAGCCAGTGACATCACCCAACAAGGACGAATCCCACAAACACTAGGAAAGTGAGAAGAGCCCGACAGAAAATGGAATCTGTATATTTCCACTTAAACGAAGCTCAAAAACCAAGCAGAACTAATCTACGATATTGGAGGTCAGGGTGGTGGGCAGGAAATGACTAGAAGGGAGCACAGGGAGGCTTCTGGGGCCGGGCGGGGGGCTGGCAAACTGCTTGTGGATCTGGGCTCTGGTTAGGTGAATGCGAGCACTTTGAAAGGATTCTTCAAGTGTACGCTTATGACTGGTGCACTTTTCAGTATTTCAAAATGTGTTATTTTTTTTGATAACAGTTTGCCAAAGATGCAGCATTCTGGAGTTGAATCCCAGTCCGACCTGTTACAAGGTTCACAACTTTGTCACCTGACTCTTCCGTGCCCATTTCTGTAAAATGGGTTAGGCTAAGAACTGGCTAAAACTGTGCATGCTATAGTAGCTGGTACCTCACACGTGTAGGCATGTATTACCTGGTCTTGCAAACCACATTCGTAAAGGTTCATTGTTACTTGCCAAAAAAAAAAAAAAAAAAAAAAAAAAAAAAAAAAAAAAACAGCAGAGGTTTGCTTGTCCAGTAGCCTGAAAGTAGAATTTATGGAGTTGCCCAGCAGGTCCCACCCCAGAGAGACCAGGTGGGTTCTCAGGAAGCCCTGCGTGGGACATAAGGGAAGGGAGCTCAGCCCGTCTCTGACACCCACACCCAGAAAGGTCCCAGGGTGGCAAAGGGGAAGATCACGTGCCACTGGTCAGAGGTCACCTTTGCTCTGCGTTGAGACTGAGTCTTGAGGAAAATCAAAGTCCTCCCCAGGGTGTCTGTGACCTTGGGCTGCCCTCCCATACCATCCAGAAACCAAAACAAGCAAAGGAAAGGGACACTGGTCATTGCAAACACTCACAGAGCGGGTCTGTTGTGCTGGGCACAGTTGCGTCGTTTACACTTACCGGCCCCGGAATCCTCAGCATCCCCGCCTCGCCATCGCCACCCGACAGGGCGGCAGAAGTGAGGACAGTAGAAATGGGAAGAACACACCCACGGTGGGATCTGTGCACTCAGCCGTGTGCAAACAGCGCACACACCCGCTCCTGTGGCAAAGCCGGAGGAACCAAGGGGCCTGACTCTGGAGACTGACTTGCAGG
The DNA here is from genome assembly GCF_030435805.1 of Mustela lutreola. Lineage (NCBI taxonomy): Eukaryota > Metazoa > Chordata > Mammalia > Carnivora > Mustelidae > Mustela > Mustela lutreola. The sequence continues at coordinate 10,640,389 of NC_081299.1, forward strand.
AGAAATGAAGGCGTTGAACCAGCAACCAGAGTCCGTTTGAGAAGGCCAGGTTATCGTGGCCTTGGAGCCTCCAGTGGGCTGGCCCGTCTGCTCTCCCCTCATCATCCTACTCAGCAGCTTGGCTGCTCCCTGCCGGCTCTCCCATGCTCCTGTCCCTGTTCTTTCTCTGCCTCTCCCTCACCCCAGAGAGGCTGGGAAAGCCTCCCGACCTTCATTTCAATTTGGGATGCAAAGGCACTGGGAGGAACAGGCAGCTCTGGGAAGGGTGGGAAGGGGGGGCAGGGGGGGCATTCTCCCCAATCAAGGACAGCCCAGGGAAGGCGGCTGACACAGAATAAAGTTCTAGAGGGGCAGAGCCCCTCACCCAGGAAGGAAGCCCAGCGTGTGCACCTCTGAGTTTGCTGGCAGGCCCCAGCTGCCCTCTCTTGGCCTGGCCCCTTTTCCTACTTTCTTCAGGCAAGGCGTCTCTGGGAACAAGAGAGTCGGGACTCGAACCCAGGTCCTTCACACACAAGCACTTCTGACGGGAGTCACGGCACAACAAGGCTTTCATAGCCACCCACAGCTGAGAACACTGATGACAAGTATCACCAAGGAGCCCATAAATCTAGAAACCTGTATTTTTTCCTTCAGGGGCAATATTTTTCACACCCCATCATGGTTTATTTGCAAGTTACAGCCCTCTCTCTCAGTCCAAGAAATCATACAGCCATATGTTATTAGGGTGTTTTATTTTCTGTTTTTGAAATTCAGATGGATTACATGTTATTGTGTTTCAGGGATTGTACACACCCTTGGAGATAACAGTGTGGCATTTGGGGGAAGGGGAGTCCAATCAAGATTTAGGAGTTTCTGCTCTATGGGTCTGAATGCCAGCTTTGCTCTCAGTTTCATATTCTTTAGTGGGATGGGCTACAGGCCACATAGGACCTCTCAAAAATTGTCTGGGGCCACGGGCTGCTCCGGCTCATGGCCAGCCTGGCTTCCGTTAGGGTCTGCCTGGCAGTAAGCAAGTTTGCATCCTCTTGTCCCCACTCATGCTGGGGACAAGAAGGGGGCTAAATCAGGTGTGGAGGGGGAGGTCCAGGTCTGGGCAGCTGGCTAGAGAAAACATGTCCTGGGATCAGGACAGATCAGCACAGCAGCCCAAGAAGGTAGGAAGCCAGGCTGTGGGTGAGTGTCAGGGGCTCCCCGCTTCCCCCAACTCATTCACTCAGGCACTGTTCTAGGTACTTGATCCAGCAGTGAACTAAACAAAAAAGAAACTCCCTGCCCTCCTGGAGCTTAGTTTCTCTGGAGGGTGGGGCAGGGAGACAGATGAATGAGATAAATCAAATTGGATGTTAGAGAATAAGCGATCAAATGAGAAGAGCGAGAAAGCGTGGAAATTTTTGTTTTGTTTTGTTTTGTTTTGTTGTTCTTGTTGCTCTTCCTTGCATACTGGATTTTTAAAAAGAATTTGAAATAGGGCAGTATTCAAGTAAAAATCTTATGGAGGCAAAGGAGATCCCTGGTAGAACTGCTTTGTAGGGACGGGGAAATGGTAGGTGCAAAGGCCCTGAGGCAGAAAGGCACTAGGAAGTTGAGCCTAACCCTCCCTGTCCCTTGAAGCTATTATTACTCAGGCCCCAGTTTCTGTGGTCAATTCCTAACTTTATGCCTAGGTTCTTTCTGATTGTGGGGCACTAACCCCAAGCAGAACCTTCTACCCTGTGTGAGGGCCTGTCTGTGCCTGGGAATCTGCATTTCTAAAAAGCCTCTAGGCATGTTTGAGCATCTTCACTATGTCCATTTCCATGAGTTCTCTCTTAGATCTTGTTCTAATTGACTAAGATAGACTCTGCCACATTTCATCTTTCTTAAATGCTTTTGAGTTTTTCTGGGGGCACCTTGCTGGCCATCATCTCCTGCCAGGGAAGGGAAGCATTCTCTAGGTAGGTACCCATGTAGAAGGGGACATGGGGGTGGTGGGAGATGGTTGAGATTTGCATGTTTTCTCCACACAGCTTCTCCCCAAGTTCTATGCCCATGGTGGGGGTTCCAAGGACAAGACTGATGCGGGTCAACTCTGGGGACTCAGATGTTTGTAGAGATAGGGCAAACCAAAAACCAAAACACAAATGGCCGGATAAACGTCAGTTTTGACAAGGAAGAACAAGAATCGGGGGGGGGGGGGAGGTCCTTTCCCCAGCACATAAAAAAACCTTCATTCTTTCAAAACTCTTCCACCCCATCCTCTCCCGGCCCCACCCCCCAGAAGTGCTGGTCCCCCGACCCCATCCCAGCTTACTCGATTTGCTGCAACTCAGAGGGGTAGTGATCCCGGTGGGGCAGGGGGTTCAAACCTCTAAGCTTCTCCTGGTTCAGCTCCACCCCCCCCCCCACCTCCTCCACGCACGCAGCCTAGAGCAAAGGAGAGTCGGAAGGAAGGACTCTCGAGTCTGCTCCTTCCTTGCTGGACAACCGCCGGCTATTTCTGGGACCTCTACGCCTCCGTTTCCGCATCTGTGAAATGGGCCTGGGCATCCCTAAGCGACAGGCGGCGGGGCGGTGGGGGGATGCTGCGGGGCGCGGCAGAGGGCTGGGATCCTCGGGGCCGTGTCCGGCGCCCCGCCCCCGCCCCCCCCTCTCCCCGCCACGCCGCGCAGGCCACGCCCCTCACCGGCCCGGCGGCGTTGCCATGACGACGCGCGTACACAGGCCTGGCGGGCGCGCGGGGTGCTGGCCCGCGGCTGGAGACTCCGCGGGAGCGCGGCCAGGCGGCCTCGCCCGGGAGCTGGCCGGGCTCCTCCCGATCCCGCCGGGGTTTCGGCGAGGGACTGAGCGTGGGCTTCTCCCTCCGGCCAGGTGAGTGCGGCACGGAAGGAGGTAGCGGGCGGACACCTGGGACCGGGCCAGGTCGGCCCTGCGAGGTCAAGAGCTTGGAGGGGAGGCGCGGCACCTGGGAGCTCCTCTCCGATCCCGGCTCGGGTCTCCAGGAGCACCCCAGAGGAGATGCTCCAACACCAGCTGGTCCTCCCGAAAATGCAGACTCCTGCCCCGCCTCCAGAAGTAGCTTGTGTAGGAGCTTCAGGATCGTCCTGGGCACCAAACATGCGGCTCTTAGATATCCACTGGTGTACACAGCTGAGATTAGGAGAGGTGCCCTCTGGTTCCCTTGGTTTAGGGACAACACCCACCCAATGGTCAGAGATCCCTTGACTTGATTCCCTTCCTTGAGGAAACTTTGCAGCTCCCCGGCCACTGAAGACCTGTAGCCCAGAAAAGACATACTACTTCTCTAGTCCAATTCTGAGCTTTCAGAGTGCTCAGGGGGTAGGCAGGTGATTTGCTCTGACTAGGCCTGGTGCTTCAGGGCAGTAAGAGCCAATTTCCAGAGCTTAACACATTCAAATTACTTTCAGGCAAGGATGTGCACTGCGCAGGGCAAGATTAAGATGGAGAGATACTGTCCAACCCAAACACCCCAGGTAGCATTTAGGGTTTCCAGAAAGGATATCCAGGGTAGACACTGAATGGGAAGATTCGTAGGCAGCTGGCTGCACAGATTTGCTTTGCCGGGTCATTTGCATTTTCATTCATGCAGCGAATGTTTACTGAGCATCTACTACATGTCAGACAAGGCTCCAGGTGCTGGAGATGGGGTGATGAACAAAGCTGTGAGGAACCGCCAAGGGTCTGAGCTGTTTTTTTTTTTTTTTTTTTTTTAAAGATTATTTATTTATTTATTTGACAGAGAGAATCACAGGCAGAGTGAAGGGGAAGTAGTCTCTCCACCGAGCAGAGAGCCCAATGCGGGGCTCGACCCCAGGACCCCAAGATCACAACCTGAGCCAAAGGCAGAGGCTTTAACCCACCGAGCCACCCAGGTGTCCCAAGGGTCTGAGCTTTTATCTTGCTTGCAAGCTAGGAAGTTAGCCTGGCCAGCTTACAGATCCTTGCAGAAGACACAGGACAAAATTCATCAATGCTTTTGCTCCATAATGGCAACCACACAAGGCAACCATGAGGAATTATCTCTTAATAGAAAAATACAGTTCTGGCTCTCCTGGAATATATATCTCAGTGAAAAGAAAACCAACAGCAAACACAACTAAATAAAGGAACCAGAAAATGTCAGAGATTGATAAGCACGAGGAAGGAAACACAGCAAGTGGCATATGCCAATAGTGACTCAAGGGTGCCTTTAGCTAGGGGGAGTCGGGCGGTTGCCACACAGGGGGACATCTGAGCAGAGAGAAGTCATCAGCCTTGGGAACATCTTGGGGGAGAGCTAAAAATCAAGTATACACACGATCCAAGTTCTGGGGTTTTTTTTAGTGGCATTTCCTGTGCTTTTCCTGCAGAAGAGACATTTCTCCCAAGTTTGCATTCCACATTAATCAGGCTTGAATGTGTTGCTTGATAACATGGTCCTCTGCCATTGAAGTGAGTAACTGAAGTGATTTAACAGCAATAGAGCATGGTTCTTTGGGAAGAGGAAACGTCTCTCCCTTTCTGTGAATGACACTGAACTTAATAAAATGTATTTCACATTATAGGAAAACATACGTGTGAGGTATCCATAGCTCTCAGAGTTTACAAGTATAAAATACACTATCTGGCTTATTTTTATTTCTCTTACCCCCAGGTTGGGTCTTTTCTTCCTTTCAGAGGATGGAATGCAGGTGTCAAGGACTTTCTTACAAGTCCCAAGAGTCAAGAGACAGTGCAATGCACCCCTCCCCCGTCCCTCCCCCCGCCCCCCCCCCCCAGCCACCATCAGCCTACTCTGCCCCACCCAGCAGCAGTGAACATGTGGGAGGTTGAGCTGCGGGCCAGTTGTGTAGTAGTTTCATGCAAAGGCTCAGAGCTGTCTCCCTGACACTTGCTACTATGTGTCCTTAACCTCTCTGAGTCTCAGTTTGCCATCTGTAAAGTGGGACAGTACCAATACTTACCTCACAGGGTTGTTCCAAGGAGGAAAAGAAACGATGTGTATAAAATACCATAGTGCCTGGTACTGAGGAGGGATTCAGTCACTGATGATGAGGATGTGGATGAAAAGCAGAACCAGGATGCCTGGGTGGCTCAGTGGTTAAGCATCTGCCTTCAGCTCAGATCATGTTTCCAGGGTCCTGGGATCGAGCCCCACATTGGGCTCCCTGCTCAGTGGGAAGCCTGCGTCTGCCTCTCCCACTCCCCTTGCTTGTGTTCCCTCTCTTGCTGTGTCCTTCTCTCAAATAAATAAATAAAATCTTCAAAAAAAAAAGAAAAGAAAAGAAAAGCAGAATCAGACCCGAGACCCTCTATGACCACAACTAGATGAGCTTTGTTTTTATCCACTCCAACAGCTTCACATTTCAGTGACCTTTCTGTTGAAAGGAAAAGAGAGAGACTTCTGCTCTTGGACATGGTGTTGAGATGGAGGATGTTCTGCTGTGTAACTGGACAGATACCTCAAATCAGAAGTCAAGCATCATATGAATTATCAACACTTTGGAACCTACTGAAGTCCCTGAGATTTTTATATTTTAAAAAACCAGTATAGAACTTACTTTGGAATGCATCAAACTACAAAATGGATGGATGCGTGGGTAGATGGAGGGATGTGTGATATAGCAAACCGAACAAAATGTCAATTGTAGGATCTAGGTGGTGGGTATAAAGGAGTTCACCAACTACTTCTTTTGACTTTTCCTGTGTATCTGACATTGTCATAAAAAAAATTGGGGGGAAACAATGGGCAGAGTCCTGAACGTATGTCCCAGCTTGAGTCTTGATAGTTTGCCTTTCAAGGTTGCCCTTTTTCCCTTAATTATATGAAGAAATGGAGTGATTTACAAAGAAAGTGTCCTTTAAAGCCCATTCCCTCAATGATTGACTCAGCAGTTTCAGAAGCTCTGTAGAAGGCTTCGACTTCTTGGGTCCGAGTTTGATAAGCCCAAAATTCATAATAATTATTATAACAATAACAACAATAATAATAATAATGGGACAAATGTGTGGTCAGTGCATAGCGGCCACCACTCTAAATGCTTCATTTACGATTGTATTCCATCCTCACAGAACCATTTGGGGTGCAGAGTATCATTAACCCCATTTTACAGATGAGAAAACTGAGGCATAGAGAAAGAAGAAGTAACACACCCAAAGTTTCAGAGCTAGCTTGCGGTGGGTAAGGAGTATGGGACAGAATAGTTTCTGTGTCAGAGAACTAACCTTGTCCTGAACTTCATGGGAGGCAGACAGCAATTATCCATGGAATTCAGGGTCATCGTTGGGGTGTTTAAGCTACTGGCAGTTTGGGCTCTGACTTCTGTAAAAAATGTCTTCTTTGTGATGATCCGGACCAACCTCATCTTCGCTAGATGTCACTGTTCAAAAAGAGAGTCTTAAAAATCTGCAGAAATTGTGACCACATTGTAAAGTCCATCTATCCACTGCTGATTTCTCCTCTGCTGATTTCTCCTTTAAACGTGACGGTGCATTTCATCCGTTCTAAATGTGACACTGAACAATCAGAAGGTCGCATTTTCCTAACAACATTTTTTTCCGCAAACCTCTAGGGAAAGCAGAGAGTATGAAAGCCTACCTAAAGAGCGCAGAAGGCTTTTTTGTCCTGAATAAAAGTACTACTGTTGGAAGGCATGAAGACTCAGACCTTGTTTTAGAGGTAAGAACTGGTCCCGCCCAATCTCCCCATCTCACCCCCTCCACACCCCTGCTGTTCTGTGGACTTGAGTCTCTTTAAAAGCCCACCCTTTGGCTCACAGCCACATCTTCCCTCCACGTGAGACCTATAACCACCTGAGGAATGTACTGGGTCTCCCCAGCATGTGTAGTGAAAATGAGTATGAGATTAGGGGTGATGTACCCTCTGTCCTTTGCTGATCATGAGTACAGATGCCCTACCTGACATCCCCTCCCCCCAGCCAAATGGGGCCATGGAGCTGATGCTTTGCTTTGACCTTCACCAAGGGCCACCTGAAGTACTCAGCTTGAGCAATGGCCTCTCGCCCTTTCTAGAGGCATTTGGAAACTGTTGTGACTTGTATCACATTTTGAGAATGTTATATAAATGGTATTATACCACATGTGACCTTTTGAGGTTGATTTTTTTTTTTTTTTTCTCACTCAACATAATGTCCTTGAGATCCATTTAGGTTTTTGGCCTGTTTCTTTTTCGTTGTGGAGTAATATTTCCATGGTGTAGATGTAACATTGTTTGCTTAGCCATTCACATATTAAAGGACATTTTGATTGTTTCTAACCTGAGGTTCTAACAGATAAATCTACTTATGAACATTTGAGCTCAGGTTTTTGTGTAAATGCAAGTTTTTATTCCTCCGGGATAAATGTTCAGGAGTGTGATTGCTGGATCAGAGGGGAAGTGTATGATTTCTAAAGAAACATGCCAGCCTGTTGTCCAGGGTAGCTGTACCATTTGACATCCCCACCAGCAAATGTATGGGACACGGTTTCTCTACATCTTCACCAGCAACTGGTATTATCACTGGTTTTTTATTTTAGCTGTTCTGGTGTATCATGATGCCTCCCCATGGTTTTCATTTGCATTTCCCCAATAGCTAGTGATGTTGGATATCTTTTCATGGGCTTCTTGGCCGTGTGCACATCCTCTTTGGTAAAATGTCCCTTCATGTCTTTTGCCCGTTTTCTAATCACATTGTTTGGTTTTTCACTACAGAGTTTTGAGAATTTTTTAAAAAATATTTTAGATATGTGTCCCTTTTCACATACAGAGCTTGCAGATCATTCCTCCTGGCCAATTGTTTATCTTTTCATTCTCTTAACAGAATATTTCACAGGGCAGAAGTTTTAGATTTTGATTAGCTTCAGCTGATCATTTTTTTCTTTCGTGAATCATGCTTTTCATGTCCTGTCCAAGAATACATCGCCGAGTCTTGATCCAAGGGGTTTCTCATATGTTTTCTTCTAAAAGTTTTCTAGGTTTTGTGTTTAAATCCATGAACCATTTTGAGTTCATTTTTATATATGACATGAGATTTAGGTCAAGGTTCTTTTTTATTGCATGTGGATGTGTAGGTGTCCCAGCACCATTGATTGAAAAGACTGTCCTTTTTCCATTGATTGCTTTTGGAGCTTTGTCAAAAATATTTAGGCATACTTGTGTGGGAGCTATTTCTGAGTTTCCTGTATGTTTCATTGATCCATGTGTCTGTCCCCCTACCTATACAACACAGTCTTGATGGCAGTAGTTATGTAAGTCTTCACACAAATAGAGTGATTCCTTTCATTTTATCCTTCTTTAAAAATTTTTTTTCTTTTTACCTATTTTAGTTCTTTTGCTTTTCCACGTGAATTTTAGTATAAGCCTGTCTATATATACAAAATATCTTGTTGGAATTTTGACAGGAATTATATTTAAGCCAATATATCAGTATGAAAAGAACTGATATCTTTACTCTGTTGTTTTCCAATCCATGAACATGGTATGTCTCTCTTTCTGTTTAGGGGTGTCTTTGAATTCTTTCATAAATGTTCTGTAGTTTTAGCATACCAGCTCTGTGCACATTTTGTTAGATATACACTTAAGTATTCATCTTTTTTAATGATTGTAAATGGTATTATATTTTTAATATGGTGTCCACATATTCATTGACAGTATCTAGAAATACAGTTGAATTTTGTATGCTTTTGTGCTATCTTGCAACCATAACTAAACTTTCTAGGATTTATTTTTTGTTTTATTTTTAAGATTTTATTCATTCATTTGACAGAGAGAGAGAGAGAGCTTAGAGTACACAAACAAGGGGATCAGTGGAGGGAGAAGGAGGGAGAAGCAGGCCCTCCCCCAGCTGATGTGGGGCTCAGTACCAGGACCCTAGGATCATGATCTGAGCCAGAGGCAGGTGCTTAACTGACCTAGCCACCCAGGTGCCCCTAGAAAGCTTTTATAGGTTTATTAGGATTTTACACATAAACAATCATGCCATCTACAAATAAAAACTTGCATTTCTCCTTTCAGAAAAGGAGATCTTTTTTTCTTAAGATTTTATTCATTTATTTGACAGACAGAGATCACAAGTAGGCAGAAAGGCAGGCAGAGAGAGGAGGAAGTAGACTCCCTGCTGAGCAGAGAGCCCAACGCGGGGCTCGATCCCAGGACCCTGAGATCATGACCTGAGCCAAAGGCAGAGGCTTAACCCACAGAGCCACCCAGGTGCCCCAGAAAAGATCTTAATACCCTTAATTTCCTTTTTCTTGTTTTAATGCACTAGCCAGAACATCCAGTGCTCTGCAGTGATCAAAGCAATATAAACCTATATTAATTGCTTATTCCTAATTTTCTGAGTTTATCAGAAACTCTCAAATTCAAAAATAACCCAGTGGACCGGCCCTTGAGGTTCTTATCCATGATGTGGCCTCCCTACAAGGAAGGACACAGAAATATCTGTTCAGTGCACAAAGTGGGGGAAAAGAAAAAGAATTGCATATTCTTCTTTATCACAGCTAGGGACGGATTTTAGGTAGTCTTCTTTCATGGCTGGCCAAAGTAGAAACAGAGATCTGTGTTTCAAACTTAAGTATGGCGTTAGAAAATTGTAGGCTTCAGAGATGGACAGACCTGGGTTTGAATCTCATTAGGTCATGGGCTGGCTGTGTGACTCCATGCAAATTCCTTGTTTTCTCTGAGCTCGTTCCCTGTCTCTAAGCCACTGACCTCAGAGGTTGTTGTAAGGCTTAAGTGAGAAATGTACATAAAGTGTCTGGCACATGATTCTAAGTAAATGACACCATGATTGTTAACATGGGCTCATGAAATGGAGATTGAGAAGATTCCTTAAATGCACACAGGATTAAAATGGGGAGCCACTGACATTAACAAGCTGTATGGAAAAAAGGTACTGATGAGGACAATTTTTATATAGACGGAAATCGAGTTGCATTCACTGTATAAAAATAATTGACTGCCTACTGCTCCTCAGACTTGGTTTAAGAAGTAAGTCACCCCCGCCAGCCACAGTCACATTGATTTATGAAGCAATCGGCTGCATTTCCAGAAGCACAAGCTCACATTGGCTCCCTAGAGAACGGATGACACATGAATTGCCTAATGTTTTGTGAACAGACTTTTGATGGGCGCTTCTGTCTTCTCTTAGACAAATCCTCTTCCCAAAGCTTAAATGGATTTGGGAGTAGAGATTTGTTTAAAAAGGATTGCAGGGACGCAGGCCCATTTTGAAAAATTGAAACTTGTGGATGTGTCAACATTTTCTAGTTCTGTAAAATAAGACAAGGTGAAAATTGCTTCTCTGCTGACTTCCTTGGGCTTTTCTGATGAGAGGAATCACCCTTGATTAGCCACGAGGCACGCTGAGGACTAATTCAACAGCCAATTTATAGTTTATGTTATTTGTACCCCGGGAGGTCATTTCACTAAATAAAGTTCAGAAATACATATTAATAAAAAGTCATCTTCAAAGTTACCCAGAGGTTATGTCTAGCAAAGAAAAAGGATTGTTTCATTTACCTGAGTAAATCCTAAAGAAGAGACAGTCTTATTTCCGGAGATTCAGACTCACTGGCGAGACGGATGTATCGTGCTGATTGTTGATGTCATCAGATTTTGAGACCGTTTACTTTTTCCGATAATGGAAGGTCATCACATGCTTCTTTTAAAAAATTGGGAGAAAGCACAATATAAGGAAGAAAATAAAAGTCCCTCGTAATCATTGGGCTCAGGGAAAAAGTCCATATTGATTTTGCAGGGTTTTGCCCTGCAGACTTCTTTCTCTATCCTGTAAGGAATTTGCTTCTCTCTCGGCAAATGGAAGCCTGTTTTCACCAGGCTAGCTTTCTGTTTTTATCACTCATTCCTTCCACAAATATTTACCTGGAACCTCAGCACGGAGGCAAGCCTGGGGATAAAGTGATGGTAGAATAAGTCATGGTCCCTGTAGTCAGAAAGCTGCCAGGAGAGACACATTAAGTCAAAGAATCCCACAAAGACATGTATGGTTCTCTTCATGTTGGATCTCTAAAGGAAAGGAATATGGAGGATAAGGAAGATTTAATAAGACAAGGGGAAGGGGGAATGGTATGTGCAAAGGTCCTGGGGTGGAAGAGCATATTATGAGCCCAAGGGCCTGAGAGAAAAATGAATGTGTCCAGATGAGTGGGAAGGGAGAGAAATTAAAAGATGAGAAGGCCTCCTTCGGCCACCATATCTGAAGGGCATGGGAAGAAATTGAGGAATTTTGAGCAAGGGAGGAGACATGCATTTTGATTTTAAAATGACCATTCTGGCTGTCTTTTGTGGACTCGCAATCAGGACCTCTGTTCTGGGGCGCCTGGGTGGCTCAGTCAGATAAGCATCTGCCTTTAGCTGAGGTCACAATCTCAGCGTTCTGGGATCGAGCCCCGCGAGGGGCTCCCTGCTCAGTGGGGAGCCTGCTTCTCCCTCTCCTCCCCATTTGTGCCTGTTTTGCTCTCTCTGTCTCTCTCTCAAATAAGTACATTTAATTTTTTTTAAAGAAGAGCTCTGTTCAGAATCTCCCCCTCCCATTTTCCACAGCTTGAAAGCCCCAGCCTTGCTCATCTAAGACATAAATCTTGTGAATTTTAACTGGTCTGATCAGTTGTGGTTTGTGAACTGTAATTTGTAGAGTTAGATATGGCTGTTATTTAAACCCCACTGAGAAAGGGGCTCAGTTCTTCCAGAACGAAGAAATACTACAAGCCAATGATTGTAGAACTTTCCATCTGTATCAGAGTGCTCCTTAAACATGAGCCCCTAGACATTCTGACCCGGTGGGTTCTGGGTAGGGACCAGGAATCTTCACATTATATTCATTCCTCATGTGCAGGTGGGGACCAGGGTCCCATAGATGCTTCCAGGTCGATGCCTTGAGGACCCTTCCTCCCTCTTCTTGACCACCCGTGTTTCTTCCCTCCTGATGTTGTGGGAGCCCCTTTCGGGGAGTGGGGGGGCGGTGCATATATTTCAATACTCTGTTTTAAGGGAAAGAGAAGCGAGAGTTCCACAGTAGAGAGCTGACACCCTCGCCCCTCCCCAAGAACTCAACAGGGCCACACTGGAGAGATTTGGAAACCTCTCAAACCCTTCGAGGGTTTCCACATCCCCTCGAAGACTGAGCTACAGAACAGCCCAAGTCAGCACAGCGCCGTGGTGGGGAGGAGGGTAGTAGCAGGAAAAGAATGAGGGACAAAAATGACCTGCTTATCCGGGCTGGGCACACAACGCCCTTACCAGCTGGCTCCTTTCTGGCTAGAACAGTCCAGCACGTGGCAGTCGCTTCTCAGGTGGGATCTGAGGGTCGTGGAACAAGACTGGTCTAGCAGACACACCAACACCCATACAGCCAGATGACTCTTGTCCCTTTGCCTGGCACCTGCCGGTCCCAGGCTGTCCCTTAGAAAAGACCCATCAGAGCCCATGTCGTCTTCTTGTTTATCATTATTTATTTATTTATTTGTCATAGAGAGAGAAGTGAGAGCAAGCACAGGCAGAGTGGCAGGCAGAGGCGGAGGGAGAAGCAGGCTCCCTGCCAAGCAAGGAGCCCAATGTGGGACTCGATCCCAGGACGCTGGGATCATGACCTGAGCCGAAGGCAGTAGTTTAACCAACTGAGCCACCTAGGCATCCCTCTTGTTTATCATTATTAAACAAGACTGCCATGATTGTCCCGTTATTTTCATTATTTCACAGACGTGTGGGTACGTCAGCTGGGCCAAAGGGCACATACATCTGTCCCTCTGACAGGCGACTCTGGATTGCCCACCACAGGTTATCAGCACTGGACAGCGCTGCCCGGCGCGCCTTGTCCACCCACTGGATCTTCCCTTAAACCCAGCGCCCATGTCGTTTTCATTTGTTTCTCTCTTTAAAAAAAAAAAAAAAAAGAGGGGCGCCTGGGTGGCTCAGTGGGTTAAGCCGCTGCCTTCGGCTCAGGTCATGATCTCAGGGTCCTGGGATCGAGTCCCGCATCGGGCTCTCTGCTCAGCAGGGAGCCTGCTTCCTTCTCTCTCTCTCTCTCTCTCTGCCTACTTGTAATCTCTCTCTGTCAAATAAATAAATAAAATCTAAAAAAAAAAAAAAAAAAAAAAAAAGATTTTATTTATTTATTTATTTGACAGAGACAGCAAGAGAGGGAACACAAGCAGAGGGGGTGGGAGAGGGAGAAGCAGGCTTCCTGCTGAGCAGGGAGCCCCATTCGGGGCTCCATCCCAGGACCCTGGGATCATGACCTGAGCCAGAGGCAGACACCTAACCGACTGAGCCACCCAGGCGCCCCACATTAGTGTTTCTCTTATGAGTGAACCCCCGCATTTTGAGAGATGAGGTGACAGGAGGGACCTGGGCTAGATAAGGATTCTTACCCTGCTCAGTCTCTGTGGGGAAGGGCACAGAAAGACCCGGGCCTGGAGGCAGTAACAAGCAGTAACTGCCTGTCCATCTGCTGTTCTTATTCCCTACTCACCTGGATTGTGCTCCCACTGGCTCCTCCCTTTGCTCTGTTGCTCCGGGATTCACCTACCTGGTCTCCTGAGTCCCAGGGGAACTTTCCTCTCCCCTGTTGGAGAACTGGTAGCTGGAACTTGGAGCTGATCTCATTGGTCACTTCCTACCACAGCAATTTTTTAAAATTCTTTTTTAAGATTTTATTTATTTGTCTCAGAGAGAGAGAGTGCGCAAGCAGGGGGAGTGGCAGGCAGAGGGAGAAGCAGGCTCCCTGCTGAGCAGGGAGCCCAATGCGGGGCTCAATCCCAGGACCCCAGGATCAGGACCTGAGCCAAAGGCAGATGCTTAACCCACTGAGCCACCCCAGTGGCCCCCTCCTGCAGCAACTGATGAGTCTACCTTCCCTCCAACAGATGGAGAGCTTCCAATGGGGGGGGAGGGAATTTATAGAAAGTGGCTGATGCCATGTTGCTTGCTTTTTTTTTTTTTTTTTTAAGATGGTAAAATACACAGAACACATTTTCCATCTTAACCATTCTTCGGTGTACAGGTCAGTGGCATCATTCAATACCGTCACCTTGGGCAGCCATCGCCACCTCCATCCCCAGAGCCCTTCATCCTACAAAGCCCTGTACCCACCGTTTTCTGTCTCTATGAATTTGACTCCTCTAGGTCCTTCCTTTAAGTAGAATCATGCAGTGTTTGTCCTCTTACAACACTGACTTCACTTAGCATCACGTCCTCGAGGTTCGTACGTTGTTGCGATTTCCACTGTGTGTCTTCGGCACCTGTTACGTATCCACACGCCTGTCTGTGGACCCTGGGTGGTTTCCACCTTGTGGCTATTGTCAATAATGCCGTGAACCCAGGACTGCAAATATCTCTTCCAGCCCTTGCTTTCCGTTTCTTTACATGTGTACCCAAAAGTGGGCTCACCGGGTCATATGATAACTTGATCCTTAATTTTTTGAGGAACCGCCATACCATTGCTTTCCCCTGCTGTGCCATTTTACATTCCCACCAACAGGGCGCCAGGACTCCGCTGTCCTCACACCCCCCCCGACATTGGTTTTAACCCAGTTTTTTGACAGAAGTCATTCTAACAGAAAGTAAGGTAGAAGATCGTAATCTCTCCAATAGTACAATATTGCAAACAGCTAGAGCGTGCATTTCTCCATTGTTTACCGCACCTCACGTGGCTTCCTATATATTCTGTGAACTGTATGTGTGTTTACAAAAATACAGCCTCAGAAAAAGAAAAAAGAAAGAAAGAAAGAAGGAAAGAAAAAACTCCTATGGGGTAGGAACTGTTATTATCATTATTATCCTCATTTACAGATGTAGAGTTGGGGCTCAGAAAGGTTAAGGAACTTCCGCCAAACCACACAGCCGGTCAGGGGAGGTGGGGCTGAGTTTCAGATTCAGGCTGTCTGGCTCAGTGCTTCTAGAGAAGGAAAAGTCTCATTCCTTGGGTGCAAATTTAGCTGGGAGCATCTAAAATCTAAATATCGGGGGGGGGGGCTGGGTGGCTCAGTTGTTAAGCATCTGCCTTTGGCTCAGGTCATGATCCCAGGGTCCTGGGATCGAGCCCCACATCAGGCTCCCTGTTTGACAGGAAGCCTGCTTCTCCCTCTCGCACTCCCCCTACTTCGGTGCCCTCTCTCGCTCTGTTAAATAAATAAATAAAATCTTAAAAAAAAAATCTAAGTATCTGAAATTCCTTGTGAGTTCACTGGAATATTAAAATAGTTCACTGAGGGGCGCATGGGTGGCTCAGTGGGTTAAAGCCTCTTCCTTCGGTTCAGGACCTGTCTCAGGGTCCTGGGATGGAGCCCTGCATTGGGCTCTCTGCTCAGCAGGGAGCCCGCTTCCTCCTCTCTCTCTGCCTGCCTCTCTGCCTATTTGTGATCTCTGTCTGTCAAATTGTTGGGTCCCCCCAAAATTGGGTACCCCAATAATGGGTAAGTGATTAAAGGAGCGAGACTGATACAAAGAGAAGGGCAAGCAACGCTTTATTTCGCGCCAAGCATCAGGAATCAGACTGACCCTCAAACAGACCGGTCGGGGGACCCCTTACAGAGAGGACAACCCCTTCCTGCTTTCCAGACTAACTTTTATAGAGCAAAGGCCATGTGGTTGGGCCTGGCCACACACAGGCGGCCAATGAGATTGTAAAACACACAGGAAACTCCACAGTGATGCTAGGTGACCAATTGAATTATAATTTACCCTAGTAGACATTTGAACCAGCCTATCACCTAGTTCAGAATTGGCGCCCAAAAGGTGCCCAAAGGGCGGGGGCCCATACTCCTTGGTAGCTAGGAGACAGTATGCACCCCCACTGATTGAATACCTCCACCTGGCCTGACCCACCCTTGTACTTGGACTTTGTTACCTGGGACTTGTTTCCGGGATTTGTTTTTAAGTAAGTTCCCCTGGTGGGGGTGGGGGGGTCCATTTAAGTTTTACAACAAAATGGCAGTTCAACCAGGGTGGGGCCACTCTGGCTGAATAGGCCACAAAATAAATAAATAAAATCTTTAAAAAAGAAAAAATAGTTCACTGAGCTAGGGATATTCCGCAGCTGAAATCCAAAGTGGGGACAGTAGGTGAAACGTGCCGCGCATTTTCCTGCGATCATTCCCGCAAACTGGCTGGGGGCGGCGCCATCTAGTGGGGGGTTTGTGTGGGGAGGGAATGTTGACCCAGTGCTTTTTCCAGCCTAGAGGAGCACTGGGGCTGTAAGTTGAGGCCCCACCAGGATCCCGTCTGGGGGTGAGGGAGCACCTCAGAGAAGACCAAACTTGAGCTGCCCCTTTAAAAAAGAGAAGCCTGTGGATTTTCCAGGCAGAGCAAGCAGGAAAGGCCACCCCAGGTGTGTTGAAACAGCGCATGCCAAGGTCCAGAGATGTTTGGTGAATAACTTGACCCTGGAAGAAGAGGACAAAATGGCATGTTGGTGGCAATATGGAAAATGGAAGCCAGGCTAAGCATTGGAAGAGGAACCTCTGCCCCTCCCCCACTGCCCCACCCACCGTCCAGGAAAAGGATTTTTTTTTTTTTTTAAGATTTTATTTATTTATTTGACAGAGAGAGATTACAAGCAGGGAGAGAGAGGGGAGGAAGCAGGCTCCCCGCTGAGCAGAGAGCCCGACGCGGGCCCCGATCCCAGGACCCTGAGATCATGACCTGAGCCGAAGGCAGCGGCTCAACCCACTGAGCCACCCAGGCGCCCCAGGAAAAGGATTTTAAAGCTGGGGAGGAACTGACGGTCTTTGTTATTTGGGTGGGAGAGGGGCAGGCAGAGAGGCTCCAGAGCAGCAGAGCAGTCAAGGGCATGACCTTGACCCCAGGTGGCTGGTTCAGAGCCCGGCTCTGCCCTGGTGGCCTGTGGGGTCTCAGGCAAGTTGTGCAGCTGTCCCCTACCGCCATGTCTAAGTCAGTGCTGTGGGGACAGTTACAGTGACCACGTTATCAAACCGAATTACTGGGATGTGCTCAGACCAGTGCCCGGTGCTGTCCCTACCGCAGTGAACATTGGCTCTTGTATTTGTGTTCCACTTACAACACCACAAAGGGATGACGTCACTGTTCTCCATGTCGGAAGTCAGGGTGGACTAAGCTGATTTCTCTGCCCCAGGTCACCCAAGGCCAAAATCATGGTGCTGGTGGGCCTGGGCTCTGACAGAGTCTCCAAGAACAGTCGGCCTCCAGGTGGATTCTGGTGATTGGTGGAACTTAGCCTGTGCGGTTATGGACTGAGGTCCCCTTGGCGGGCTGGCTGTCCGTGAACATGGCTCTCAGCCCAGAGAGGCTGTCCACATTCCAGGCTGGTGGCCCCCTTATTCAAAGTCAGCAGCATTGGGTCAAGGGTTTTTCATGCTTCAGATCTCTCTGACCCCCTGTACTGTCTCCTCTGCCCAGCTCCAGCCAGAAAAGTGCTCTGCTTTAAGAGCTCATGGCATTAGACTAGCCCCACCTGAACGATCAAGGATATTCTCCCTCTTTTAAGATCACGGATTAGTAACCTCTGGATCTGCATAGTCCCTTTTGCCATGTAAGGGACCAGAGTCCCAGGACCCAGGTTTAGGGCATGGATCTCTTTGGGGGACCCATCTTCTTGCTATTTTTTTTTAAAGATTTATTTATTTGACAGACAAAGATCACAAGTAGGCGAGAGGCAGGCAGAGAGAGAGAGAGAGAGAGAGGAGGAAGCAGGCTCCCTGTGGAGCAGAGAGCCCGATGCGGGGCTCGATTCCAGGACCCTGGGATCATGACCTGAGCCGAAGGCAGAGGCTTTAACCCACTGAGCCACCCAGGTGCCCCCTTCCTGCTATTGTTAATCCTACCTCTTACCTGCACTGTTGCCGTGGGGAGAGTGTGGACTTAGGGGTTGATTTGAGAGCTTTTTGGAGGAACCAGTAAGGACAATGTCAGGAGCCCTGAAGAGAGGTGGCAGGTGAGCTTGGGGGTGATACGGGACGGGAAGAGGCAGGAGGGGAGGGCATCAGTCCCCGGGGGCCAGCAGGCACCGAGAGGCTCAGAGATGAGCCGGGGGTTGGAAATACACATCGGAGATTTTGGGGCTGGTGCAGTGGCCCCACCTGTGGACGGAGTGAGAAGGAAAGGGAGCCGGCACTCGAATCCTCGGGAATTGTGGAATCTGGGGGCAAGCATAGGGAGAGGAGCCCAGCGCGGAGGTCCAGGAGAAATCAGAGAGGGAGCGGAGCCAGCCAGCTGCGGCCGGGCCAAGGAATACATCAGTAACATATAGGTAACACATTGAGGGTTTACTTTGTGCCAGACAGGGTTTCTGGACACTTCCACGTATATTAACTCATTTAATCCGTATGATCAACGACCCTCCAAGGCAGGCACTATCATTTCCCCCATTTTACGGATGAGGAAGTTGAGGTCACACACAGTGAGCTGGGGCCTGGGAACCCTGCTCAGGCAGTCTGATTTCAGGAACCAGCCTCTTCTTGAGGCTTTGCCCCTCCGCAGGGCTCCCCCAGGGAGACCAAGGTAGGAGGGTGTCACTGACAGAGGGAGCCAGAGAAGCCTCCCCTTCCCTTCTCCTCCCAGACTCATTGTCTCACCAGAGCCCAGCTGTTTCCTCAATTTCCTTATTCTTTTGAAAACCCCAGTTTTCACTACTTCGGCACCACATCTCTCTTGAGGCGGTAAGGAGGATGGGGCTGGGGTTGGGACAGCCAAGAACCAAAAGGTAAAAAGAAATAGATCTGGGGCGCCTGGGTGGCTCAGTGGGTTAAAGCCTCTGCCTTCGGCTCAGGTCATGATCTCAGGGTCCTGGGATCGAGCCCCGTGTCGGGCTCTCTGCTCGGGAGGGAGCCTGCTTCCTCCTCTCGCTCTCTGTGCCTGCCTCTCTGCCTACTTGTGATCTCTGTCAAATAAATAAATAAAATCTTTAAAAAAAAAAAAAAAAAAGAAAGAAATAGATCTCACGTACACACACATACACACACCCCCCATGTAATTTTAAAAACATCGTCCTACTACCTTGAAAATTCCTCCAAACAGTACCTCCTGTCAGTCCTGAGAAGCACAGCATATGAAACCCACTTTTGCCCCAAAAGAAAGTGCAGAGAAGCCAGAGACTTGCCCCAGGCTGCACCGCTGGTGGAGGGGGGGATGCGACTGCAGGCTCCCCAACCCCAGAGCCCGTCCTCCTGCTCGTAGCAATAAATAGTGAGTGGCTTGGTATTCTCTCGATGTGCCAAAGTTCTAAGAGCGCTGTTGTATGTGTTATCTCATTTATACCTCACCGATAACTACCGCGCTCTTTAACTGGGGTCTGTATTCACAGAGGAGGAAACCGAGGCACGAAGAGACTAGGTCACGTGTCCAAGGTCACCCAACTGGGAAGCAGGAGAGCTGCACTTTGAACCAAGGCCCCCACCCCGAAAGCCAGTCCGAGAACCACCACGCCCTCCTGCCTCTTCATCCCCTTAACCAGGAGGCCGTGTGCCTCCCCCGGACTAAGTGCCGCAGAGAGGCTGGGGAAGCCGTGGGTGACAGCGGCCGGGGGCTGGGTGCTCAGGTGGGCAGGAACACTCTCCAGGCAGTTTGACAACAAAGGGAAGGAATGGGGGAGGGGAGGGGAGGCGTTCTGAGGACGGTGAGCATGGTCATGGGTTAGGGGGTCACACTGAGACTGAAGATACAAAGAGGAGACCCTCCGTGAGCTGGGACCAGACGAGGTGGGGTGATAAGACAACCCCGAGTCCCTTGGCGGCTGAGAGAAGGCCACTGAAAGCCATATATCCGAGAGCCTCTCCCTGCTGGAACTCCAGGTCCTGGCAGGGAGCGGAAGGCCATTTAGAGTGGGCGTAGAGTGACAGAGGTGCGTTTCATAAAGGGACTCCTAGAGAGGGCTGCCAGACTTAAGGAAACCACCCAGAATGGGGCGGTGCCCAGAGCCACTAAGAGAGAGGGACTGTTCCCACCCTAGACCTGAAGGCTGAAGGGGTTACATCTTCTGGATCCCCAACAGGAGCTGTGACTTTTGATGGGAGGGTGTACCCAGCCCATGGTGACCCCACAGGACAGGAGCCAGGGGAGTAAGTACCCCAACCTCTCTCCTCCCTGCTCAGATCTCTGATCCCCCATTGACCAACCCCAGCCAGATGCCAGAGGCAAGGAGCCCATCACCCCGTTGGCAAAGCCACATGGGCTGACCTGCTGGGGCAGAGGGCAAGGGGGAGCAGGTGAGTGGGGATCGGGGGTGGCAAATGGAGGACGTCTGGCAGGGGACAGGAGGTGAGGACCCAGAAGGCTGTTAATGAGGTAGAATGAAAGACCCGGGACTGGCGGCTGGGGGACGCGAAGGGAGCAGCATATGGCTGGACTGGGCCGACTTGTGGAGAGAGTGTGAGGGTTGGGGGGAGATGGGGACAGAGCCGGACTTGGAGGAGCTGGTGAGCTTGAGCGGGGAGCCAGGCCTGGGCAGGTGAAGGGGAGTGCCCACAGGGACTGGATAAGGAAGCAGAGGCCACAAGGAATCAAAGAGGAAGGGGAGGAGGAGGAGGAAGGGAGGAGGAAGAAGGTCATGCCCTGAGACTGGGCTTCTGAGTTCCAGACGAGGCAGGGCTGAGAACTGGCTCTGAGGGAGGGTTCCAGATCATCAGGGCCGCAGGGAGACTTCCTCAAAGCCCCGGGGTCACTGAGCAGATGTTTGCTGTTAGCAAATTTGTTGAAGTCGCAGTGTTTTATGCACCCACTAAATACTTTTAAAAGATATTTAAAATGCAGGAGACTGTTTTAAATGCATGTTCCGGGCGCCCCTGGGTGACTATTGGGTTAAGCGTCTGACTCTTCATGTCAGCTCAGGTCATGATCTCAAGGTCCTGAGATGGAGTGTGGGGTCTTCTAAGGTTCTCTCTCCCTCTACCTCTGCCCCACCGCACCGTGCACACACACGTGTGCATGCGATCTTTCTCTCTCTCTCTCTCTCTCAAATTAATTAATTAATAATAAAATAAAATGCATGTCCCATATTCAGTTCCACTCCACTCCTCTTTCCCTATTAAACTACTGTCTACTCTGAAAAGCATAGAGGACAAGTCAAGGATATAGATTTGGGCCTGCAGTGCCACGGGTCAGCATCTTGATGTTGGCTGAGGCCCTTCCCCTTAGCCATTTTTTAAAAAAGATTTTATTAATTTATTTGAGAGAGAGGGAGAGAGAGCACAAGTGCGGGGAGGGGGAGAGACAAGCAGACTCTGAGCTGAGCGCAGACCCCAACTCGGGGCTTGATCCCCTGATCCTGAGATCAAGACCTGAGCCAAAACCAAGAGTCCGGCCCCCAACAATGGAGTCCCCCAGATGCCCGCCTCTTAGCCATTTTTAGTATTGTAGTAAAATACACATAACATTTACCCTCTGAACCGTTTATACGAGTGCGGATTAGCAGTGTTAAGTGTGTTCACATAGTTATATATAACCAATCAGAACTTCTTCATCTTGCAAAACTGAAACTCTGTACCCATCAAACCATCAAGCAATTCCCAACTTCCCCTGCTCTGGTCCCTGGTGGCCACCATCCTACTTCCTGTTTCTGTGAGCTCAACAACTCTGGGTACACTTTGTATCAGTAGACTCGGACAGTGGTTGCCCGTGTATGCCTGGCTTATGTCACTCAGAGGCATGTCTGCAAGGTCTGCGCCATGTTGTCGCAAGCATCGGGATTCTCTTCCTTTTTCAGGCTGGAGAATACTCCATTGTATGTACTTGGTGCATTTTGCTTAGCCACCGATCGGGCCGTGGACCCTGGGTTGTTCCCCCCTTCCAGCTGTTGCAGGTAATGCTGTGAACACGAGCGTCCAGATAGCTCTTCAAGCCCTTGCTTTCTGTTCCTTTGGTTGTATACCCAAAAGTGGGCTTGCGGGATCGTCTGATGATTTTATTCTTAATTTTTTGAGGAACTGCCATACCGTCTTTCTCGTTGAGCTGCACTTTTTATTTTTACTTTCTAGATTTTTTAAAAAATTTATTTGAGAGAGAATGAGAGAGCGTGAGCACGAGAGGGGGAAGGATCAGAGGGAGAAGCAGATGCCAAGCAGGGAGCCGGGTGCGGGACTCGATCCTGGGACTCCAGGATCATGACCTGAGCAGAAGGCAGTTGCTCAACCAACCGAGCCACACCAATTCCTGAGCTGCACCTTTTAATGAATGCACCTGTGGATGGTGAAAGGTGGGCAGCTCAGCAGATGTACAGTCTGCCCACCTTAGCCGCAGGGCTTCTGTCCCAATAAAATTGCTTTTAGTAATTTTCCGAGGAAGCCAAGGCTCTTCGCTTGGTTATTACAGGGCAGCCCCAGGAAGCCCTCTCTTGGCCTAACATGGGGCAGGGTCCCCATTTGATGGAGTCATTCAAAACTTCCTGCTTGCTTTGATTTCTTAATAATGGCCTGACAGCTACAGAGGAACTGAAAGTTATGAGTCCTGGGAAAAGAAAAAAAAATGCAGCACATAGAATTCCTCTCTTTGATGGGTTATCAAGGGTTCTTAGAGCAAGAGATCAATGAGAATGGTGACAACCATGGCGTGAGTGGCATTTCCCAAAGAACGGATGTGTTTTAATATTAGAAAAAAATGCTTTCTTTTTGAGGCCAGATTGAGGTTTATAGGATATTGAGCAAATAGTACACAGAGTTCCCACATACCCACCGCCCCCCAAGCACACACACAGCTTCCTTTATCATTAACATCTTGCTTTAAAATGGGACATTTGGGGGCGCCTGGGTGGCTCAGTGGTTTAAAATGGGACATTTGTGGGCGCCTGGGTGGCTCAGTGGGTTAAAGCCTCTGCCTTCGGCTCAGGTCATGGTCCCAGGGTCTTGGGCTCGAGACCCACGTCGGGCTCTCTGCTCAGCAGGGAGCCTGCTTCCCTCTCTCTCTCTGCCTGCTTCTCTGCCTACTTGTGATCTCTGTCAAATAAATAAATAAAATCTTCTTAAAAATAAATAAATAATAAAAATAAAATGGGACATTTGTTACCACTGAGGAGCCAATACTGCTATATTAAGTAAAGTCCGTAGTTTACATGCGGGCTCACTCCTCACATCGCATAATCTGTGGGTTTTGGCAAATATATAATAAGTATCCACCACTGCCGTGTCATACGGAATGGTTTGGCTGCCCCCAAATCCCTGTGCTCCCCGCTTCCGGCTGCCCCACATCCACTTTGGGCGGCACGAATCCAACCCTGTGGAATCCCATCCCCTTCCAGTTCCGTCCAGCTGGAAAGCACTGATCTTGTTACTGTCTCTATAGCGTTACTTTTCCAGAATTCCATAGAGTTGAAATTGTACACTCAATAGCCTTTTCAGACTGGCTTTTGTCACTAAGCATTGTGCATTTCCATGGTTTCTCCACATCCTTTTGTGGCTTGATGGCTCATTTCTTTTCATCACTATTATTTTATTGTACAGATGTACCACAGCTTACCTACCCATTTACCTCTTAAAGAACATCTTGGTTGCTTCCAGTTTGGGACAATTATGAATAAGAATGCTATAAACATGTGTCCAAAATAAATGAGTCTTAAAACTCAACAATAAGGAAACAGACAACCCAGTTTACAAATGGGTGAAAGATATGAACAGACGCCTCACCAAAGAAGATACACAGATGGCAAAGAAGAACCTGTAGTTTTCTTCATATAGATCTTTATAGATTTTGTTAGATCTTTACCTAACTCTTTCTGTCTGGTCTTTCTTTCTTTTCCCTTTTTCCTTCTTTCTTTCTTTCTTTTTTTTTTTTTTTAAGATTTTATTTCTTTGACAAAGAGAGATCACAAGTAGATGGAGAGGCAGGCAGACAGAGAGAGAGAGAGAGAGAGAGAAAGAAGCAGGCTCCCCGCTGAGCAGAGAGCCCCATGCGGGACTCGATTCCAGGACCCCAAGATCATGACCCGAGCCGAAGGCAGCGGCTTAACCCACTGAGCCACCCAGGTGCCTTCTTTTTTTTTTCTTTTTCTTTTCTTTCTTTTTTTTTTTTTTTTTTTTGTGCTAACATAAATGGTGTTATGTTTTTAATTTCTTTTTAAAAATTTTTTACATATTTTATTTATTTATTTGACAGAGAGAGACACAGTGAGAGAGGATACATAAGCAAGGGGAGTGGGAGAGGGAGAAGCAGGTTTCCCACAGAGCAGGGAGCCCCAATGCAGGTCTCAATCCCAGGACCCTGAGATCATGACCTGAGCTGAAGGCAGACGCGTAACGACTGAGCCACCCAGGTGCCCCATGTTTTTAATTTCTTATTCCAGCTGTTCATTGCTGGTATACAGGAAAGCAATCAACTTTTGTGTATTAATGTTATATCTGGCAACCTCCCTATAATTGTTTGTTAGTTCTAGGAGTGTTTTTTGTTGATTTGGGGGGATTTTTTTACCTAGGCAATCATGTCATTTGCAACCAGAGACAGTTTTACTTCTTCCCTCCCAATCTATATACCTTTTATTTCCTTTTCTTGTCTTATTGCATGTCCTGGCTAGGACACCATACTGTGTTAAAAAGGAGTATGAAAGGGGACATCCTTGTCTTGTTCCTGATCTTAACGGGAACGTTTCTAGTTTCTCACCATTAAGTGTGATGTTAGCTTTAGGATTTTTGTAGATGTTCTTTATCAGGTTGGGGCAGTTCCTCTCTATTCCTAATTTGCCAAAAGTTTTTTGGTTTTGCTTTTCAATAATGAATAGGTGTTGAATTTTGTCAAATGCTCTTTCTTCATCTAGTGATATGATCATGTGACTTTTCTTCTCTAGCCTGTTGAGATGATAGATTATATTAATTGATTTCCAAGTGTTGACCAAGCATTGCATTCCTGCATACTTGCTAGTGGTGTACAATTCTTTGTATACATTGTTAGATTCAATTTGCTAATATTTTGTTGAGGATTTTGCTTCTATGTTCATAAAAGATATTGGTCTGATGTTTCTCTTGTAATTATCTGTGTCTGGTTTTCAATTTCTCTGTTCTGGAAGAGGTTTTAGAGAACTGGTATTATTTTTTTCCTTAAGTGTTTGATGGAATTCACCAATGAATCCATCTGGGCCTGATGCTTTCTGTTTTGAAAAGCTTTTAATTATTTTTTTAAAGATTTTATTTATTTATTTATTTGATAGAGATCACAAGTAGACAGAGAAGCAGGCAGAGAGAGAGGGAAGCAGGCTCCCCACTGAGCAGAGAGCCCGATGTGGGGCTCTATCCCAGGACCCTGGCAGAGGCTATAACCCACTGAGCCACCCAGGTGCCCAAAAGCTTTTAATTATTGATTCAAATTCTTTAATAGATATGGGCTTCTTCAGATCATTTATTTCTCCTTGTGTGAGTTTTGTTACATTGTAGCTTTTGAGGAGGTGCTCAGTTTCATCTAAGTTATCAAATTTGTGGGCATAGATTCATTTATAGTGTTCTTTTATTAGCCTTTTAATATTTATGATATCAGTAGTGATGATCTCTTTTTCATGATTTTAGTAATTTGTACCCTCTCTCTTTTTTCTTGGCTAACCTGCTAGAGTTTTGCCAATTTTATCGATGTTTTCAAAGAATCAACTTCTGGTTTCATTGATTTTTCTCTATTATTTTCAAATTTTTAAATTTCATTCATTTTGTCCTAATTTTTTCTTCTGCTTGTTTTGGGCTTATATTGCTCTTCATTCTAATTTCTTTAAGTGGAAGCTTAGATTATTGATTTTAAGTCTTTCTTTTCTAATATATGCATTCTATGCTATAAATTTCCTTCTGAGCACTGCTTTCCTGCCTCCCACAAATTCTGATAAGTTGTATTTTAATTTGCACGTGCTTTCATTTCATTTAGATCATTTTTTCTTTTTCCTAAAGCTTCTTCCTTGACCAACATGCTGCTTAAAAGCATGTTGTTTAATGTCCAAATACTTGGGAATTTTCAGCTATCTTTCTGCTATTGATTCCTAGTTTGAATCTTTCATAGGCTGAGAGCATGCTTTGTATGACTTCTGTTCTTTTAAATTTGAAATTCGTTATGTTTTGTGGCTCAGAATGTGGTCTCTCTTGGTGAATGTTCTATGTGAGCTTGAGCACAATGTGCATTTTGTTATTATTTGGTGACGCAATCTGTACGTGTCGATTAGATGCGGTTGACTGATGGTGGTCTAGTTTAGCTTTATCCTCCCTAATTGTCTGTATCTCTGTCCATTACTGATATAAGGATGTTGAAGTCTCCAACTGTCATAATGGATTTGTCTGTTTCTCCTTAAACTTCTTTCACTCTCTGCCTCACTTACTCTGATGTTCTATCTTTAGGCACATACAGTTAAGGATTGTTGCATCTTCTTGAAGAACTGATCCTGTTATCATCATATGTAACGCCTCTCTTTACCCTGGTCATGTTTCTGGCTCTGAAGTCTGTTCCATCTGAAATTAACATAGTTCCTCCTGCTTTCTTTTTGTGTTTCAATATTCTAAGTACCCACGTGTATGATAAAAATTTGCAACATAGTTAAGAACACAGACATTTGAATCAAGCAAATCTGAATACAAGACAAGCTAGCCAAGCTGGGTGACTTTGGGCAAATTAAATCATTCTGTGCCTCGGTTTCTTTATCTGCAAAATAGAGAACAATCCCTTTGGATTATTGTGTAGATGAAATGGAATAATGCAGTAGCGCAAACTTCCTGGCATGTAATGTTAAATTAACATACTCTATTAATATAAGTTATGATATTACTATATAATAATATAAGCTGTATAATATAATCTATTATTATATTATTGATACAAGCTATTGGTATCATTGTATCATGGGACTTTACACTTGTCTAAGAGCAAATACTCTTTCTATGAATGTCAGATGAGGCACTCCGAGAAGATAAATTTAGAAACTAATTGCCAAATCTCTGGCTGGGGTAGATATCTAACAGACACAGTGTCCTGAAAGGAGAAAGGCTTCACATGTGCCCTGCAGCCGCAGTCCAGAGCCCCACGCCCCAGGAATGTAGTATTTCCTCCTGGGTGCTAACCTTTGCTCACTCTTCTGACAAAAAGAAAATTACAGAGGAGCCTTCTGCCTGGCATTGCCAATTCACAGACACACCGTCTGGGCATCGTCTGGGCTGGAGTCCCTTTCTTTCTGGACAGGTAGTCACACCCGGCCCCCTACTGAAAAAGCAGATCCTCACTGATGAGATAAATTCTGAGCAGCTTTTAAGAAGCAATAAAAATAACTAATCGCATGGGAAAACCTTCACTGCATGCCAAGGTTTTGTAAAAGTAGTTATAAAGCTGTATGTTATGTGGTGTGATCTCAGTTTTGTTTGAGCTTTTTAAAAAGCTTGTAAGCACAGACAGAGGACTGGAAGGAGGTGAACCACAGTGTTGACAGTGCCCGCCTCTGGGGGATGGGAGCCTAAGTGGTTTTAATGTCTTCTTTGTGCTTTTCTCCAATTCTCATTTTCTGTAATATTTTTTAAAATGTTATTTTTATAAGATGTAGGTGGCCAACTCCCTGCCCAGAATGTGTGCTCATTCAGACTCCCCTCAGTTCCCTTTGCCTCTGTGCTGCCTGATCCCCCACGCCACAACGTGGGCACCTGCTCTGGGTCTGGAGTCAGAGACCACATCCCCAGACCCATCGCACACTAACCATGTGGACTTGGCCAGGTCACTTCACTTCTCTGACTCTGAACATCATCGTTTTTGGATGAGGGTTGTGGTGACCAGCCAGCCAGGGAAGGGACTTAGCACCTTCTGGTACCCATACTCCCTAGTAGATGTGGGGGCCCTGGCTACAGCTGTCTTCCTTCTGTATTTCAGTCTGCAGACATCGACAACCATCATGCACTTATTGAATATAATGAGGCCGAGGACAGCTTTGTTCTCCAGGACTTCAATTCCCGAAACGGCACCTTTGTCAATGAGTGCCACATTCAGAATGTGGCCGTGAAGCTGCTGCCCGGAGACATCCTGAGATTCGGGTCCGGAGGGCTGACCTACGAACTTGTCATCGAAAACGCTCCCTCGGTGAGTCCAGGCCCTTGCAGGGTAGGGGCCAGAGGTGCGGTGTCCTGTCGCCTTCTGTACCTCCAAAGGGTGGTGCTTGTCCACAGCGTACCAACTGGATTTCATGCTGGGCCCACAAGTGACCCTGACCTACTGGATCTTACAAGGTTCACACCAATCCAGGTGGATCCTCTTGGGGGGGTGGGGGGTGTGCATCTTAGCGCCCTCTTCTGGGCATTTCCTGGAATGACATGTAAGAGTTGCACAGGGGCCAACCCAGAGCCATAGCATTCTCCTGAAAATGCAAACCTTGGTTGAGGCAAGAGGAAAGAAAACTCAGAGATGGATGCTTTTTTTTACGCATATCAGCGCTCTGCAGCTTCCTTACTTTGCGATCAGCAAGGGTTCTTTATATGCCTGGGTCTCAGGCTCCCCGCTGATGCGCAGCACTGAGAGATCTATCTATAGAGCGTGAAAGTCAGTGTCGGCCTGGAGCAGAGATTCAGGGCCCGGCAGCTGTTACCATACCCTGAACAGAAATGTCCTTGGGATCCTGACCTATAATATGGCCAGTTTAAGCAAAATGCAATACAAAACTTCCCCGTTAAAGCTCAGTCCCACGGAAGACACCGTTCACGGGGGAGGCCGGCTGGGGTGGGGTGAGGGGTGAGGGGTGAGGGAGGTTAGCAGCTCAGGCTTTGGCCAGAATCCCAGCGTACTCTGGAGTGCTCCCGGGCAAGCCTCTGGAGCCCCCAGAACCTCCCATTTACTCCACAAAATGGGGCCAATGACAGCCATGACCTTGCAGGTTCACCTTGAGTGTGGAAAGAGATGATTATAATTGTAAAACTAGCACGGTGCTGGTTCGCGGTGAGCACACAATTAATATCTGCCATGTGTGTCCCAGAGAGATGGCGTCTTTGTCTTACTCGCCGCCTCCAAGAACGCTACATGGACTGGAGCCTCCAAGGCTTAAAAGCCTTTCTGGGACAAGGCTGGGTCTAAATAAATCAAGTCTAGAGGATCGAGACAGACTCCTGGGGTTTTGAGCCCATAGGCAGCCCTAATTGCGCACCCCAGAAAGACGGACGGCATCCCCCAGGCTGCGTGGGCCATGATGCCACATGCATCACATTTGGCTTTGAAGATGTGGGGCAGACTTTTCGGCTGCTGCTCAGCTGCCTTATCCTACATAGACCGTTAAAGTTTGTTTGCTCATGGTACGCACCAAGGTCCTGGGGCAGCACTGAGGGGGGCTCCTGACCCAGAAGGTGTTGACTTGATCAAGAGTTCTCAACATGGATAATAAGGATTCCCCCTAACACACACACACCCACATCAGAACGCTGTGGGGAGCAGACCAACAATGCACATTCCTGGGCCTCACCCGGGGCCCAGGGACTCATTCATACTTAAGGTTGCCAGAAAAAAACACAGGACACCCAGTTAAAGCTGAATTTCAGATAAACCACAAATAATCTTATAGTATAAGTATGTCTGAAATATTGCAAAGGATTGCTTATGCTAAAGAAATTATTTGGTATTTGTCTGAAATTCAGAGTTAATTGGATACCCTGTATTTCATTTATATATATATTTTTAATCTATGTATTTATTTATGTTAAATCTGGCGACTCTACACAGCCTCCCTGGGAGTGGGAATATGCATTTTCCCAGGCTCCTTGGTGATTCTGCTGTATCCCCCACAGAATAAAAACCTAAATATGGAGCCCCTTGTCTAGAGCATTTACAAATTTTTTTTTTTCTGGAACCAAAGAAAATGGAGTTTCAAACCCCAAGCTTGTAAATCCAAGTTTGTGAAGTTTGAGTCAATATTTCTCAAACTTGTCTGATTATAAGAATGTTTCTGAAATGTCCAACAAAATTACAGGTTCCCAAGCCCCCCTGCCTGGGAAGTTCTCATTTTGTGGCTTGCCAGAAGGGGAAAGGGTGATAATGTCTGCATTTTTTTAATACGAAGATATTTATGGAAATATTATTTATAGGGACACAAAAATTGAAACCTAAATATCCATCAGAAGGGGGCATTGTCTGAAAAAAAAAAATACGAGAGTTTGTTTGTATATGGAAAACTGTTGCTTTTTTTAAAAAAATAGCTTTATAGAGGGCGCCTGGGGGACTGAGCCAGTTAAGCATCTGACTCTTTTTTTTTTTTTTAAAGATTTATTTATTTATTTGACAGGCAGAGGTCACAAGTAGGCAGAGAGGCAGGCAGAGACAGAGAGAGGGGGAAGCAGGCTCCCTACTGAGCAGAGAGCCCGATGGATGCGGGGCTCAATCCCAGGACCCAGGATCATGACCTGAGTAAAGGCAGCGGCTTTAACCCACTGAGCCACCCAGGCGCCCAAGCATCTGATTCTTAATCTCAGCTCAGGTCTTGATCTCTGGGTCGTGAGTTCAGGCCTCACATTGGGCTCCAAGCTGGGCATAGAGCCAACTTACAAAAAGGGGGGGAGGAGAGCAACTTTAGGGAGATATGACTGACATACAATCAGCTGCACGTGTTTAAAGGTTATATAATCTGATGGGCTTTGACCTACGTGTGCACCTGAATAACCATCGCCACGGTCAAGACAGTGACCATATCCGTGGCCCGCAAAAGCTTCCTGTTCGCTTGCCTCCAGTTTACATAACATAAACTTCATTCATGGTAAGCCTATGATTCAGCACATTTTTGTATGATTTTTTAAAAATATTTTATGATTTACTTGAGAGATAGAAAGAGCACAAGCAGGGGGAGTGGGAGAGCTGAGCAGGAAGCCGGATGCAGGACTCTATCCCATCATGACCTGAGCCGAAGGCAGAAGCTCAACTGACTGAACCACCCAGGCATCCCCCCCACCCGCTTTAGTATGTTTACGGAGCTGGCCGTCACCACGACTTCCTTTCAGAACGTTTCTATCCATTTCTGTTCCTCCCCCCAAAAAACCTGGGAGGTACTTAGGGTTTTTTGTTGTTGTTGTTGTTTTTAACTTTTAATTTTTTTTAAGGTTTTATTTATTTATTCATGAGAGACAGAAGGAGCAAGGCAGAGGGAGAAGCGGGCTTCCGCTCCCAGCCCCCGTTCTTTCTGTCTCTCTGAATCTGACTGCTCCAGGCCCCCCGTGTAAGTGGAATCTTAATAGTGTTTATCCCTTTGGGACTGTCTCGCTTCACTTGTGTAGTACTGTGTCCTTGAGGTGCATACATGTTGTAGCAGGTAGTATGTACTCAACATACATGTTGAGTAAGGGGATCCTTTTGAGCCGAGGAATATTCTGTCGTGTGTCTGCCTCACGTTCTGTTGAGCCGTTTGTCCATCCATCCATCGACGGCTGCCCCCACCTTTTGGCTGTCATGAGTAAGAGTGTGATGCGTACAGGTGTATAAGTATGGAAGGGGTACTTCATTTTACGAGATGCTTCTGATATCGCGTAAGCGTAAGAAACAATGATCAAGGGCGCCTGGGTGGCTCAGTTGGTTGGGCGACTGCCTTCGGCTCGGGTCACGGTCCTGGAGTCCCGGGATCGAGTCCCGCATCAGGCTCCCAGCTCCACGGGGAGTCTGCTTCTCCCTCTGACCTTCTCGCCTCTCATGCTCTCTCTCACTGTCTCTCTCTCAGGTGAATAAATAAAATCTTTAAAAAAAAAAAAAAGAAACAATGATCAAGACCTTGAACTTTGACTATAGCAGAAGAGGACGCTTTGTAAAAAGAGAAATCAGTAGAGTATCAGGAGTCACGGATATGAACGAAACTGTGCTAACTGTGCTAACCTATTTGCCTGCTTGCCCTTATTTAACACAATCTGTGGGGTGGGTTCTCTCATGATCCCCACCTTACAGACAAAGAATCCAAAACTCAGAGAGGTTAAGTAATTTCCCCAGCGTCACACAGCTGGCCAATGCAGAATTAAGCTCTCTCCCCACTTGTGGGGAACAGAGAGAAGAGAACTTAATCTAACGCTAGCCAGAGCAGTATCCCCGACTGGTTTCCAGAGGGAGCAAAAAACACTTTTGTGGTCACTTGAATAAACACACATTTCTTTAAAATTCTTATTTCTACAAGCATTTGTGTCCCACTTCATTCCCCAAGTGACGGCAAGGAGCTGCACAAATGTTCCCCTGGCCTGTGCCCAGGGTGCTTTCCCAGGCTTTCCCAGGGAGCCACCTTACCCCGCAGGACTCACCCATGGTCCGTCCTCCCCAGAGTGCTCTCTGCTCAGAGCTTTCCTAAACTGAGGGACTTTCATGCAAGCATCCTCTTATTAATGGAGATCGTATTAATGGAGGGGTCCTCTGTGGGGCGGGCTGGGGTGAGGATAGCCTTGTGGGCTGGAAGGAGGGGAGGGGGGAGGGAGGAAGAGAAGGGAAGGAAGGGCATCTATCCTTGAATACTTCAAGGTCCAGCCTTTCTAAGAAATGTGCGGCCATCTTGATTGCTATGCTAGCGTTTCTGACTGGATTTTTGGGTCCCAGGTGAGGACACTGTGTTTCCCCCCGAGATGGAGTTCTCAAGGAGAATCATCATGAAATCCAAAGGGTTGGGCGTGGTCAGAACTAGCCCCTTCCTGACAAAGAGTTCCCAAAGGAAAACATTTATTTCAGGCTTTGGGGTGGTCACCATAACCAATCAGAAGGGATATGACAGCCTTTTCATGGGGGTGGGAAGGTGGGGTGTGGGTTAGGGAGCCACATGTGTTAAAAGCTGTCACAGTGCGGGGGCGGGGGAGGGGGGAGTGCGCATCCTGCTCTGGCTGCCTCGAGCACAGTCCCAGCCCTGCTCTTATGCTCTGGGCTTGTGCCCACGTCACCTGACTCTCACACCTTGGTTCCCACTGCTGTAAACTCAGGGAACTAACAGTCCCTACCACGGGAAGTTACTGTGGCATTAAGAGCTTAATGTATGCAAATCCCTTGGCTCAGCCTCCTGCCCCTCTGACAAGTTCCTGGTAACTCTCAGCTCTAGAATCAAGCAAACAAGCAGTGTGGCAGCCAGGATACCTCCTCTGGGAGTGTTCCTTTAGCCAGAAAACCTCCCAAGACCTCCCCAGCCAGCAGATGGATACACATGCATATAAATTACCTGTGGGATGACATCCAAGATGAAAAACTGCCCCCCAAATCCCTCTTGGTTGACGAAATACATTGGCACCTGCCCCCAAGGATATATTCTGGAACATGCTTTGTAAATCATAGCTCTTTCACCAAAATTTAACCTAGGGCTGCCATGTTGCACAACGCCAGGGTTGCCATTCACATCAGAGTCCATGTGGGTGACACCACCCCTCCCCACCCCCCCAAAGCTATGCAGGGCATGAGCTGCAGGGCCATTTGCAATGCCCCCCCCCAAAAAAAAAAAAACCAGTGAAGTAGAGTCTCCATTTCAGCACCAGGAGTGAGCAGTAGAAGTCACACAGCTGGACATGTCCGCCATATTGTGGGTTTTGTCTGTGGTTGCCTTTTTGAGTGCTTTCTGGTCTCCAGGAAGGGAGGTGTGGAAACAAACTGTCCAGTAGGGGTGGTGGTGGCCTGATCAAGCAGCTGGGCAAGGAAACCCCCACCTCGCCCAAATCTATAAATTGTGTCTTTCTCTCTTATGAAATATGGCAAGTCTAATGGAAATTCCCAGAAGGCAGAAAGGAAGCCAGGCACCCCAAGTGATGTGTAGAGTTGTTTTGTGGATGGGTAGACAGCCCTCGGCAGCAGTTTTCCTCGCCCCACGCATGGTCCCATCAGCAATCACCCCAGAAAGGGCTCTGGGCTAACCTTGACCACAGTTTACCCCACAGTGGTAAACTTGACTACCCTTCCCTGTAGCTGCTCAGCCCTGTTCCCAGGCCAGCCACACTGTCCCATGTGACTTGCATACCTCCTTCTTCCTTCCTGCAAGTCCTGACAGCCTACCCCGCACGGAGAACGCCTCTATCAGCCCCCACCCCTTACTGCTCCCCGCTGTGATGGGGTATCTCGGCAGATCTAGTGAAGGAAAGCAAGTGCTTTGGATTTCGATAGATTCAAGTTCAAACTCCAGCTACTGCTAATGTCACCTCTGTAAGCTTTTGCTTCCAGTTTCTGCCAAGCAGATACTCAGTAATCCCAGGTCCCCCTTCTCCCTTCAGGATTTCTGTAGAGGCCCTTGGGACCACCCCATCATTGTGCAAATGGTGCTCAAAGATTTCCTGCAACTTCCTTGAGTTTATGTATAGGCTACAGCCAGTGCTGGGACTGAAGGGCCACTCTCCCATGTCCTTGGGGGTCTAGAGGCTTTTCCTAACCATGGGGTGCCTGGAGTACCACAGTCCTTCACTGTGGGCAGTCAAGGGCGAGCGCCAGGCCAATCTGTCATGCTTCCTGCTGATGGGAAAGATTATCCCGGCAGTAAAAACAAAAGCCACCAAGAGTAGAAGAAAACGCAATTGCATTTATTGGCTTCCTTACTTGCTCCACTAACATTTTACCGGCTGTGGCTGCAGCTCCAGGGCAGATTGTGTCACGCCCTTTCTTCTTCCTCTTTGCTGGTGATGGTCATGTCTGACCCACACTGTTCAGTATGCATGGGCTACCTACCAGGAAGTACTCTAAGGGTGATACACACGTACTAGCTCGTTCACTTCTCACCAGCGAAGAAGCAGCTGATGCCATCCTGATTTTTCAGACAAGCCACAAAAGGATCCCATCGTCAGGGTCACACCAAAGGTCAGGGACAAAGAGGGAGCAGCACCTGATTCCGTGTAATGCTGAATCCCATGCTCCTACCCCGACGCTGGCAAACTACAGCCCACACGCCAAAGCCAGGCCAGCACCTATTTCTGTAAATAAAGTTTTATGGGAAACCAGCCATCCTCCTGTTCGCGACGGTGTGGCTACACCTGCTGTCGTGCTTTGGCAGCAGAGTGAGCGGGGCAGAGCGTACCGCACGCAGACCGGGAAACATCTGCTGTCTGGGTCCATGGAAAACATTGACCAGTGTCTGCTTATGACCCCATGCTCCACTGGCTTCCCTCTTTTACTTAGTTTTGTGAAAGAGGAGCTGAAAATGGAGGTGAGGACAGGGAGAAGGACCGCTCGAGCCCTACTGTGTTCCAGGAACTGTGCCGTTTTGTTGCTTTTTCTTGGTAACTGAGGAATAAAAAAAACAAAAATTGTCGAGCTGAAGAAATAGATTTGAACAGTCTTTTCACCACATCTTTTTTGAAAAAGCTGAAAATATGTGGTTCTAAATATATAGATACATATATATGCATTTGCACATGTGATATAATCACATTCAGATATATCTGATAAGTACGCTAGACGTTAATATAGAACATACACAACAGATGCGTATTATACATTTTAGTGTTTCTTCAATTGGAAAGTTTTCTTTGAAAACTTTGGAAGGTTCTTCCTGGTATAACTTTTGAAAAGATATTTGGAACTTTAGTCTGAAGTCTGCTGTAGCTAGAGAACTGTTCATTTGTTCAAAGTTTCTCTATGTCCTGTTTCACTACTGGTCTTATGGTTGGTTCCTTGGTTTTAAATCACTTCTTCTCTGGGCCATTGCTTTATTTTTACAAGTTCAAAGATAAATGTGGTACATGTTTACAGTCTGGTGGGTTGTATCCAAGTATATCACAACTCGCATAACACCTCTTGTTCTAAGTCCTGATGGTTGTGGTGAAGTCGCAATAAGCTTATTTTCCAGGAAATTTTATTGTTTGCAAGTGTCAGAAACCCAACTCAAAATAGCCTAAGGTGGGGGTAGGGGCAGAAGGAGTTCTTATAACTGAAAAGGCCAAAAGAACCAGCTTCAGTCCCAGCTGGATCCAGGTGCCCAAACAATGGCCAGGAATCTGTCTTTTTACCTTTGTTAGCTTCACAATCTCAGGCAGTCTTTTGCCTCACCTGTAGTGAGGTGGCAGCCAGCATCCCCAGCACCGTTCTAAGAAAAGAATAAATTTCTTAATTAGCTTGACTTGGACCATGTGCCTATTCCTGAACCTATCACTGAGGCCAGGGACATGGAATGGTCTGATTGGCAGGCCTGGGTCACGATCTCTCCCCTGAAGCAGAAGGGATCAGCCTTACCAGAATTGCATGGACTCAGAATTATGAGGGGTGGGGGGGAGACAGGCTGTCTGCTCCACAAAATTTAAGGTATCCATCTAGAAGATGGAGAAATGGATGCAGGGTGGGCAAAACAAACAACAAAGAAATGCCAGACATCCATGACATTAGGAAGCATTCCCACTGCCTCAACCAAATGTTCCTAACAGGACTGAGAGTAGGAATTTGGGGGAAGAGGGAAGAAAATGAGGAATAATCCGCTTTTCCGTTTTCCACTTAAAAAGTCCGAAGCTGATCCCCAAGGAAGCCAACTAGTTCATTCCTCCCCTCTGGGGAATGGGTGTGATGAGAAGCTCACAGAGCCGGGAGTTCATTGGTCCATCCTGGGGAAGGGTGGCCTTTCCATAGATCCCATTCTTGAGACGATGTTGCTTTGCCTGTACCCAGGCTTGAGGGACCAGTGACCAAATGGAACTCTTCAGAATGAACGTCTTGCTAGACAAGCTTTGTCATCGCCAACCTGATCTCCTAGTTGTGCTTTAAGGACTCTGTGGGGACCCGCTGATGTGATGAAGTGCCCTGAGGCCGGGTGTTTCTCGTGGAGTGGAGGGGCTGGGCAGCACACGCCTCGGGCAGGGTGTCCTCAGCAAGAACTCACACAAAAGGACTCTCAAAGTCTCTGTGTTGTCATCAGACGTCTACAGGCCCCCCAGATGACATCGGCGGGCAGGGCGGGGACGCAGAGGGGAGAGGCAGGCAAAGGCTTGGCATCCTGATGAAACAACCCAGCCCAGGAACGGAGGAACCAGCCTCGGCTGCTTCCAGTGCCCTCTGGCCACTCACACTCTTTGTGACCACACCAGAACCACGTGGCTGCTTCCTTTTTCTTAACTTAGTGGGAAATCATTCATTCATTCCCCCCTTCAGTCTCTCAATCTGGAAAGGCTGACCGGAAGTAGACCTCATCTAGGTCTACTTGCAAAGACTACTTGCAAAAATCTGGGTCTTTTCTCATTAGACTCTATTTCCCATTTTGCGGACTGACCTGGAAGCTAGTTAGAACTTGAAAGGGGAAAGTGGGGGCGCCTGGATGCTTCCGTGGGTTAAGCATCTGCCTTCACCTCAGGTCATGATCCTCTAGGGTCCTGGATTGAGCCTCATGTCGGGCTCCCTGCTCAGTGGGGAGCCTGCTTCTCCCTCTCCCTCTGCCCTTCCCCTGCTCATGCTTTCCCTCTCTCTCTCTCAAATAAATAAGTAAAATCTTTTTTAAAAGGGGGGGAGGGTAACTGTAGGCTAAAAGACTTATAGACAATGGGGAAATTCGATGGAACTGATCTCTTTTTTTTTTTTTTTAAAGATTTTATTTATTTATTTGACAGAGAGATCACAAGCAGGCAGAGAGGCAGGCAGAGAGAGAGAGAGGAGGAAGCAGGCTCCCTGCTGAGCAGAGAGCCCGATGCGGGACTCGATCCCAGGACCCTGAGATCATGACCTGAGCTGAAGGCAGAGGCCTAACCCACTGAGCCACCCAGGCGCCCAACTGATCTCTTTTTTAACCCAGCTGCTAAAAATCCAAATGAATGTTTCTTCTGAACCCCACAAAACGACGTGCTCTCTGAAGCTCCGAAAATCATATATAACGTGTCAGGTCCCTGTTCCAAATGTATAATCCTGATTTCTCACACTGGAAGTCTTGGACACCATTTCTCCTTTCCTGGAGGACTTAGAATTAGCACCCCACTTAGAGTTAGCGCAGCACCCCAGGAGCTGCTGAGGTAGGGAAGGCTGTTGGCCCTGGTGCCAAATGGCGCCCCCTGCTGGCCGTTGGCAGCAATGTCTGTGTTTTCTAGTCTATCCAGTCGAACCTCCTTGCTCCTGGCAGGGTCACTCTTTTCTCCACCTCCCTTCCGGTCATTACTGTTGTGTAGCTGAAAGAGCAAAGTTCAGTAAACTGTATTTGGTAAACTTCTGGGGCTGAAAGCAGTCCCCGAGAGCTCTCCCACGAGTAAGCTACGCTAGGAGTTGTGTAAGGATTCTGTATGGTTTTCTCCTGGGAACTCAAAGTCTCCTCCCCGGCTTTAGTAATTAACATTTTCATTCTGGAATAACTTCTAGATTTATATAAAAGTTGTAATGATAGTACACAGAGTTCTTGTATATGTCTCCCTCCATTTCCCCCATTTGAAGCATTTTCTGTTGCCACAGTACAGTTTTCCAAACCAAGACACCAACACTGGCCCATGATTTTTTTTTTTTTAAGATTTTTTTTTTATTTATTTGACAGAGAAAGATCACAAGTAGGCAGAGAGAGAGAGAGAGAGGGAAGCAGGCTCCCCGCTGAGCAGAGAGCCCGATGCAGGACTCGATCCCAGGACCCTGAGATCATGAACTGAGCCGAAGGCATCGGCTTAACCCACTGAGCCACCCAGGTGCCCTCTGGCCCGTGATTATTAACTCAACTTCAGGCTCAACCCAGCCCAGGGCACCGCACTGCCTTTCATCACTGTGTCTTCTTAACCTCCTCTGGTCTGTGACAGTTTCTTAGTCTGTCTTTCATGACCTTGATAGTCTTGAAGAGTATTGGCCAGGTGTCATTCTCCAGGATGGCTGACTGGATTGGATTGTGTTCATCTCTGATTTGCCTGATTCTCTTCTCTCATTAGACTGGGATTATGGTTCTTGTCGCATTATCAGGGGGGAACCCATTACCCACATGACTTCCCTGGGGACGTTAACTTCTTCCCTTGACTCAGCTGGTCTTTGCCAGGTTTCTCCATCAGAAAGTTACTGTTTTTCCCCTTCCATCCCCTAGTCTTTGGAAGCAGGTCCTGAGTATTGTCCACCCCCAAAGGAGAGGGGAGGAAGGCGCAGACAGTGGGACTCAAGCCCCGCCTCCTGGAAGGCAGCCTATCTACAGGTGCTCAGTTCTTCTGTAAGGAAGATTGTCTCTCCTTCCCTGTTTCTGTATTTCCTGAATCGTGTCTTTGTATCAGTATGAACTCGTGTATATTCATTGTATACTTTGGGTTATGATCCAATCCCACATCCTGTCTTGCTGCTGGAATAACTCCCAGCCTTGCCATTGGGAGCTCTTTGAGGTTGGTTGCGTGTCCTTTGAGAAGTCCCCACCCTTGGCTCTGGAGGGCCTCCTCACTCTCCGCTATTATACGATGAGCCAGGCTCGCAGTGTATTTTTCCCGCCCCACTCCCAGCATCAGCCAAAGGCCTTTCTACTTGTGCCGTTTGCCAGTTGTCCCCTTCAGCTCAGCCAGCCGATGCCCGCCACGTGTCCCAGGCATGACGTGGGGTGTTGGGCCCAGCTGTGCTCCACTAGAAAATGTTTACCACCCGGCTCTGAAAAAAGTAAAGTGTGCATGTAGAGCATAAGGCTTACTGATGGAGAGAATGTGTAACCCATTCTCTGCAAATAATAATGAACTATATACCTCTCTTTAAAGTTAGTTGCGGGGCGCCTGGGTGGCTCAGTGGGTTAAGTCTCTGCCTTCGGCTCAGGTCATGTTCTCAGGGTCCTGGGATCGAGCCCCGCATCGGGCTCTCTGCTCAGCAGGGAGCCTGCTTCCCCGCCCCCCTCTCTCTGCCTGCCTCTCTGCCTACTTGTGATCTCTCTCTGTCAAATAAATAAATAAAATCTTTAAAGTAAGTTGCGTATAACCGATCGACTCTCATAAAGCACTTTCACTGACTTGGGCTGAGTGCCCACGGCCACAGCCAACTTACCTTCACAACCGACGAGAGGGCGGTTTCCCAACCTGGACGTGGGTGGGTATCTTGTTTGCATCCACAAGTAAGACAAAAGTGAAACGAGAAAGACACGGTAGAACTTCACGTGTTTATCAGTGATCTTTTTGCTATACCAGAAAATAGTTTTCAAATACTTCCTCAAGAATATGTCATCAATTTTACATGCTACTAATAATTTAATGGCTCTAGACACAACATGCTTTTATATAATTTACATTGTTAACATTTTTTAAAAAAGATTGTTATTTATTTATTTATTTGACAGACAGAGATCACAAGTAGGCAGAGAGGCAGGCAGAGAGAGAGAGAGTGGGGGAAGCAGGCTCCCCACTGAGCAGAGAGCCCGATGTGGGGCTTGATCCCAGGACCCTGGGATCATGACCGGAGCTGAAGGCAGAGGCTTTAACCCACTGAGCCACCCAGGCGCCCCACATTGTTAATGCTTTTGCCAAAACCTCCATAAGTGTAGACAATCATCAAAACAAAAAAGATCAAGCTCTGATTTACAGTGTTCCCTAATTTCTGGGACATAAATACTTCCACCCACCAAGGCCAATGTCAAGTGACCAGTGAGACATCACTGAATACAGAGATACAGTGAGACAAGCAGTAGCACATGCATATGTAGAGTTAAATAACCTCAAGAGCATGGATAATAATAAAATAGAGTGAAATAATTAGGAAGGGTGAGTTTTAACTGTTACCTTTCTTTCCAATATCACTTAAATGTATGTTTGTGTAATTTGATTTTTTTTTTTATTAATGGCTGTGTTTATCAACCAGCTCAAGAAATTCCTGGGCATTTAGTAACTGGCTCTCAGGAGCCGGTAGCGGCTGGCCTCAGCAGGACACCTCTG
The DNA here is from genome assembly GCF_030435805.1 of Mustela lutreola. Lineage (NCBI taxonomy): Eukaryota > Metazoa > Chordata > Mammalia > Carnivora > Mustelidae > Mustela > Mustela lutreola. The sequence continues at coordinate 10,681,006 of NC_081299.1, forward strand.
GTACAGAGGACATGCCCCCCTCCCGCTTGGGTCAGGGCTGGTGTCCTCTGAGTAGCATCCAGTATGTACCATATGAATAACATTTCCATAAAAGAGTTATCAGTGTTCCTAGAAAATCCTGTATCAAGTACCTCTTGCAACGTTTTGTGGTTCTTTATAATTTTCTTTTTTGTAACTCAGAAAATCTCTGATTCCCCACTAATCATTTAAGACCCTTTTGTGAGTATGGAAAGCCTCAGTGCTCTAGGAGCACAGGTATTAGAGTCAAATAGCATCACTGCTTCCTGGCTGTGGGACCTCGGGCAAGTCATTTAACCTCTCTGATCTGCACTTTCTTAATCCACAACATGAGGGTAGAAAGGCCTCACCACCTCCGAGATTATCCTGGTGATTAGATGAGAACACATTTGTTCAGTGCACAGCCCAGTCTCTGGCACATGTGTGCCTTCTCGATATTGTGATATCGTGGCTCATAGCCGTAGAGGTATTGGCAATTACAAACAGCAGAGCTCGTGACAGGCTTTCCAAGGACAAGGTCTACTTCACTTTGTACCCAGCCTCCAGGGCTGTCTGGCAGAATATGTGTATCCTGTAGGCACTCTGTATGCAAACTACCTTGATTATTTTAGGGTGTCCGTGCTACCTTTTACAGGACTAGAAGCACATATTGGAAACATAGCACAAAGGACAGGTAGATAACCTGGAAAAAAATGGGTTGTGTTTTCTTGAGTAAATCATTGACGGGTGTTTGTTCAAGCTGATATAAATTCAGCAATGGGTGTGTCATGGCTAATCCAGGTGGCTGACAACCTGCTCTTTCAGAGAGAGTGTGGAGAAAATCAGGACCATCGCATATGCTGCCTCAAAAACAAAACAAAAAAACATTCAAGTGCCATATGGTCGGAGAATTGGGAGTGGGAGCAGGACAAGAAAGGCATTAGCGTGTATTTTTAAACTCAAGTTTCTAAAAACAGATTTGTTGATAACTGACCTTGACCCCAAGCTCTGTGTACATTCTAATGTGAGCACAGCCCAGAACCAGCTTTTAACGTGAGCCTTTTTCTTGTGTTTGCTTTACCCCTGCCTGTTTCCTTATAGTTACCAGCTGCAATTTCTGAGAAAACCTTGACCTTGCTTATTATAGAGCAAGCATGCAAACCAGGGGGGAAAAAAATCAACTTTAAACTTCCAACGAAAGCCATCGCAATCAACAAGCTTGGGGGGGGGGGGCTTTATAATTTTATTTTTGAACCCAAAAAGCTGGGATTGGAGTCTTTGCTGCATTTACGTGTCTCTGGCCCCTCCCCCTTTAGAGACCTTATGGTTAGGGTTCTGTGCTGCTCTCGCTGGCCTCATGGGGCTGAGCAGCTCAGGGCAACACCCAGGGCTCAAAGCCAGCTTCCCCGTGTGCACGTCCATGTTCATGGCAGCATGGTCACAAAAGCCAGAGTGGAAACGACCCAAGAGCCCTTTGACACTGAATAGATAAACAAAATGGGATGGGTGCAAAACGGGAAGGGAATTCTGACTCCTGCTACAACGTGGATGAACCTGAAGGACGGGCTGCTCAGCGAAGTAAGCCAGTCACCCAAAGACAAATGCTCCGTGATTCCACCGACCTGAGGGACCTAGAGAGTCAAATTCATAGAGACAAAAAGTGGAATGGTGGGCACGCCAGGGGCTGGGGAGAGGGGAAAAGGGGGGTGGTGGTGTTTCATGGGGACAGTGTTTCAGTTCTGCAAGATGGAAGCTTTCTGAAGATCGTCTCCCAGCAATGTGCGTGTCCGTCGCACTCCTGCACCCTGCGCTTAAAAATGGTTTGGATGGCTGGGGCACCTGGGTGGCTCAGTGGGTTAAGCCGCTGCCTTCGGCTCGGGTCATGATCTCAGGGTCCTGGGGTCGAGTCCCGCGTCGGGCTCTCTGCTCAGCAGGGAGCCTGCTTCCCCTCTCTCTCTCTGTCTGCCTCTCCGTCTACTTGTGATTTCTCTCTATCAAATAAATAAAATCTTTAAAAAAAAAAAAAATGGTTTGGATGGGGCGCCTGGGTGGCTCAGTGGGTTAAGCCTCTGCCTTCAGCTCAGGTCATGATCTCAGGGTCCTGGGATCGGCCCCGCATCTGGCTCTCTGCTCAGCGGGGAGCCTGCTTCCCCTCCCCCTCTGCCTGCTTCTCTGCCTACTTGTGATCTCTGTCAAATAAATACATAACATAAATTTTTTAAATGGTTAAGATGGCACATTTTATGTTATGTGTGCTTTACCAAATTAAAACAGCAACAGCTCCCATCTCTCCTTGCCGGGGTCCCACTCCCTCACGGGGGGCTCCTTTCTCAAGCCTGGGAGGTCCTTCCAGGTCCTGGTGCCCAGCCTCAGACCCTTGGGTCTCCTTGGCCCTGATTGGATCGCATGCCCCACCACTCAACCAATCACGATGGGCAGGGGATGTGATTGGCTGAGTTTGTAACCCCACCCACAACAAGGAGCTCAGTGATTGGGTGGGGGATTCTCCCCCCACTTCCCCCCCAGTCTCCAAAAGACCTGAGCGGGTTCTGGCCTGAGCACTAGGCAAATGGAGCACTCGAGCCTCCTCCCCCACCCTGTGTGTTCACACTTGCTACCATCCTTGCAGTTGGTTGGCGGCGAGCAGGTTCCCTGAGGACCCCAGCATGAAAGGGAATTCCTCCACCATGACCAGTCACCTCTAGATTTGTTCTCCAGCAGGCTGGAGGTAAACCACAGTAGAATTTGCACTTTGTCACCCTCGGCCCATTCGTTCAATAAATATTTATCAAAGTGAGGGGAAAAGGTTGTAGGAATGATCGAGGCAAGAGGTGGGGAAGGGGAGGGACAAGATGGATGGAGAAGTCAGAGCAGGAGCAGGACACGTCGGCTGCTGACAGTGAAGACAGGAAGAAGGCACAGATGCAGAGACTAAGGTGTTGACAGTGGAGAGAAACTCGAAACTGCGCAGAAGGTGACAGAGTCTCGGAGTCCTGCCAAGTCTGCTCCTGAAGCAGATGTAAAGTGGGCCTGTATGGTTAGGAATGCTGGGCCAGATGTCTCCAGGCAGCTGGAGCGTGGAGCTTGATTTCCCCGAACACTGTTCTCGCCAACTCCAAGGAAGAATCTTCAGAGGGAACGCACAGGATCCTTGACTTGTTGGGAAAGCCTGGAGCTAAAAGCTTGGTGCAGGCGCCCGAGTGAGCAGAGAACCTTCCTCCTGAACAAAATCCAACTGAAGTTCTGCAAGCTGGTGCTCGTATTTTGGAAGTGTCTGTTTCTCTCTTTGTGCCTCTGAGTTCATATTCTCTCCAGTCTGCTGAAGGAGAAATGTGAGCTGGTGGGGGGTGGGGGAGAGGTGTGTGCCCTTACCTAGGTGACAAACATTTGAACTTAGTGTGTTTTTTCAAGAGAAATAAGGAAGGATTGAGGGACAGAGAGGGGGATCACCAGACCTCCATCCCAGTCTCCCCACCCCCACCCCACACTACCCCTACCTGAGCCTGGTAGGCTCAGGAATCAGGAGACCTGCAGGGCTGTTGTGAGGAATGCATAAGGAAAGAGTAAAAATGACAGCCCGCCCCAGTGTTATTGTTTCACCGCTAGGCACCAGGAGAAGCTACCACCAAGGCATTAAACCCAGGCCCAAGCCAGGAGTCAGCCCCTCTCAGCATATGCTTGTCTGTGGGAGGTGGAGTTGGGTGTACTTCCCAAGGACAGCAGCTGCAGACTCTTCCACAGGTCAGGTGCTGAAAGATTCCCTTGATAGATACTTTCGGGGCCTCTCCCAAAAATCAGATGTGGTAGGTGTTGAGGATCAAAGCTTAAGGGGACAGTTGTGGTCCATGCCATCCCAGAGCTCTCGGCTTCAGAGGCCAGATGGCATAGAAGTGCCCAAGAGGGGTACCTGGGTGGCTCAGTGGGTTAAAGCCTCTGCCTTCAGCTCAGGTCATGATCCCAGGTTCCTGGGATCGAGCCCCGCATCAGGCTCTTTGCTCAGCAGGGAGCCTGCTTCCTCCTCTCTCTCTGTCTGCCTCTCTGCCTACTTGTGATCTCTGTCTGTCAAATAAATGAATAATTTTTTTTAAGTGCCCAAGAGATGGACAGTGTGGATGGAAAAAAAAGCAGGCTGGGGACCCTAGAAAGCTGGGTGTGAATCTCAGTGGTCTGTTCATTCCTTCTTTCACCCAGTATTTGAGGGTCTGCTCTGTATGTGCCGGGTACTTATTCTAGGTGCTGAAGATACAGGGGTGAGCAAGATAGACCAAAAGCCCTCTTCTCTTAGAAGTGACATTCTACCAGCTCAGACGCTCGCCGGCAAATCTGCGATCTGGAAAATCACGAGGTCTTGCTCAGCCTCAGTCTCATGACCGAGCATTGGGTGTATTAAATAGGGCAATGCACGTGAACCTCTTGACAGGATGCCTGGCATGGAGGCCGCCCCCCATTAATGGTGGTGCAAATGTGACCCACGGTGGGGACCGCCATCCCAAACTTTGGGAGAGTCTGGGAGGGCTTCCTGACAGAAGAGACTTATAAGCTGAGCCCTAGAGCCACAATTATAGGGCTGAGACAAGGGTAGGGACAACCCCCAGCAGATCGGAACCTCCTCTGACCCTCTTGTCTGCCCCGACAGGTCTCCTTCCCATGGATGAGTGACTCGGTACCTTGGCCAAGACCACAGCCAACTCGAGGCACACAGCAGTCGAAACAGCCATCCTCGCCGCCACAGATACCCTTCCACCCGGGCATCCGGCCAGCCCCAGTGCAGAGGAGCTGGTCCCAGGGGTTTCCCAGACCCACCATGGTCCCGCCTGCCCCCCACCGGCGGCCCGTGAGTGCTGGTGGGAAGATGTTCTCCTTTGTGGTGGATAGTACCCACAGGCCTCCCATCATCAAACAAGGTATTCACACGCTCTTCCACTGGTGGCTTTGGGGATGGGCTTAGAGCCACAGAGATGGGTCTTGATTTTGGCTTATTTTCTCTAATTCTAAAAGTAGAACATAGTTAACCATGAGAAAATCGGGGGATAGGGGCACCTGGGTGTTTCTGTCAGTTGAGTGTCTGACTCTCGCTCTCAGCTCAGGTCTTGATCTCAGGGTGGTGGTTTCAAGCCCCACATTGTTGGTTAAAGCCCAGGGTAGAGCCTAGTTAAAAAAAAAAAAAAAAATCGGGGGCGCCTGAGTGCCTCAGTGGGTTAAGCGTCTGCCTTCGGCTCAGGTCATGATCTCAGGATCCTGGGATCAAGCCCCACATCGGGCTCTCTGCTGTGCAGGGAGCCTGCTTCCCCCTTTCTCTCTGGCTACCTCTCTGCCTACTTGTGATCTCTCTCTCTCTGCCACATAAATAAATAAATAAATAATCTTTTATAAAAATCAGGGATAAACAGAGGTAAGAAAATAGTTAAGGATCATTTGTCACCCTCATCACCCAATATCCCCTGTTGGCTTTTGGGGGCATATCCCTTCAGACTTTGTGCTTGGCACGTAGGCACACATCAGTGCCCCTGTGGTGAGTGGTGTGTGTGTGTGTGTCAATGTGTGTGTGTGTGTGCTTGTACATGAATGTGTAGCAGGACTGAAAACTTACAGCTTCGACTCGCTCATGCAGAAATATTGGCACCTGAAATCCCTCTTGGCCACAACAGCCTTAGGAAGTTTTTAAATATTTTATTACCATTTTGCAGGTAAGAGAAGGCTGAGGCTTATTGAGGAAAATTACCTCCCAGACATGACATACTCAATCTAGCCCAATCTAACATTTTTCAGCCAAATTTAAGGTAGTTATCTCAGTCACTGTCGTTGTCACTCACAGCCTGGTCACTCTGGGGTACCAGCCTTCAGGATTTCCTGCCCTAGCCCTCTTCCCCAGAAGGCCTCATGACATTTGGGGAAGGGACTTCCTGCCTGTCACTGTCCTCTTGACCTCACCAGCAGGTTTGACTTAGTCCCTGGCATGATTCCGGTTTCTTCCATGCCTGCGATGTGAAGATCCCATTATCTGTCCTCTGCATCCCAGCCCCAGGCCCCTTGAAGTCCCCAGGTGTGTCTGTGGCTCCACAGCCTCCCCTGGTGTCCCTTAAGACCATTCACCTAATCACCTCCCTCAGCCATTCAAATAACAGTTATTGTTGTGAAATATACAAACGGAGGAATAAATGAAATGCAGTCATATCATGTTCATCATTATCATCATCAGACGAACCCCTATGTGCCATCAACATTGAATGAAATTACTCAGCCATTTACCCCCGTACATTTTATAAATATGAAAATTTTCAAACATACAGCAAAGTAAAAAGAATTTGACAGAGAACCTCCCACCCAGCTCCTTCATCAACACTTGCCTATACTCTGTTGCCTATCATCTAACCATCCTTCTACTCATTCATTAATCCATTTTAATTTTTGATGTATTTCAAAATAAATTGCACACATCTGTCGTCTTCCCCCTTAATATGTTAATATATATAACAGTAACCAGAGTTCAAGAGTTTTTGTCTTTATTTTTTTTTAAAAGATTTTATTTATTTATTTGACAGACAGAGATCACAAGTAGGCAGAGAAACAGGCAGAGGGAGAGGAGGAAGCAGGCTCCCTGCTGAGCAGAGAACCCGATGGATGCGGGGCTCAATCCCAGTACCCAGGATCATGACCTGAGTAAAGGCAGCGGCTTTAACCCACTGAGCCACCCAGGCGCCCCGAGTTTTTGTCGTTTTGGTGTAAAACTAACATGCGATGTATGTAAGTTATCAATTGCTGTATAACAAATTCCCCCAAAACTTAGTGGCCTAAAGCAAACACACACACACACACACACACGTATTATTTGAATCAGTTTCTGTGGGTCAGGAATTTGGAAGCAGCTTAGCTGGGTGGCTGTGGCTCAGGGTCACTTTAAGATTGCAGGTAAGCTGTCAGCCAGGACTGCAATCATCTGAAGGCTTGACTGGGGCTGGAGAATCTGCTTCCAAGATGGCGCACTCACATGGCTATTGGTAGGAAGCCCCAGGTCCTCACCCCATGGACCTATCCAGAGAGCTGCTGGAGAATCCTCGTGGAATAACAGTTGGCTCTTCCTGAGCAAGTGATCCAAGACAGCAAGATGGAAACTGCAACATCTCCTAGGACCAAGCCTTAGAAGCCACTTTGTCATTACACAAGTCAGCTCTATCCCGTGTGGGAGAAGACCCAGGGGCCTGAATGCCAGGAGGCAAGAATTATTGGCAGCCCTGTCTTAGAGGCTGGCTACCACAGTCTGCCTTTGGTCCTCAATGATTCACCCCTCCCCAACTTGTACAATTCCCTCACCCTCTCCCAAGTTCCCCCAAAGTCTCACCCTATTCCAGCATCAGCCTAAATTCCAGAATCTCATCATCTTTTTTTTTTAAAAGATTTTATTTATTTATTTGACAGACAGAGATCATAAGTAGGCAGAGAGATAAGTAAGCAGAGAGGCAGGCAGGGGGGGGGGGGAGCAGACTCCCTGCTGAGCAGAGAGCCCAATGTGGGGCTCGATCCCAGGACCCTGAGATCATAACCTGAGCCAAAAGCAGAGGCTTTAACCCACTGAGCCACCCAGGTGCCCCAAGAATCTCATCATCTAAATCAAGTTTAGGTACAGATGGGGCTCACTGGGTGAAGTTCCTTGAATTCAGCTTCTCAAGTACCACTTCCAGCAATCTGAAGACCTATGAACTAAAGAGACAGGTCATCTGTCCATCACACACCCAACATACCCTGGTAGGGCAGACATAGCAGACTGCTGTGGACACAGCTTTTCAACTTTCTGTTGAAAAAGCAAAAACAAACACACAGGAGTCCTTGGCCCAAAGCAATTCTAAAATCCAGCCAGGAAAGTGTTGGAAGTTCCCTGATTAGGACTTAGACCTATTCTTGCCCAGAAATGACCCTCCATGGCTCTTTCCTCTGCCATCTGGTTCCTTGGATCGGCCCTCTGAGTCCTCCTATCTTTTCCAGGGAAGGCATCACATGTTTGCAACTGCATAGTTTTATAGTCAGCTACCTTCCTATAGATGTGTGGGGTGCATTGGCTTCTTTGGCTTCTTTTGCTTTCGTGGGTCTCTGCCTCCCGCAGTCCACATCAGTAGTGTTCCTTATTGAGGTTCACCCTACTGGGCAAAAACCATGCCCACATATTCCTTTGACACATGCACTCCTCTGCCCTGGGCTTCTGCCAAGAGTGGGAGGGACAGCACTTCTTAGAAGCCCTGTTCTTTGCCCAAATCAGTCTCTGAGACACTGGCTCAGATTGTTGTTCATGCTTGACAAAGGACAGTACAATCTTACACTCCACTCCCTCTTCAGAGCCTGTTTTCCTGAGAGTGCCCTGGATTTGATCTTTGCCCAGAACTTATGTCTTACATTTCCTTGGTCATGTGGACAGGCAGGGAATCTTCAAGCTCAATGGAGTCCCAGCTCCTTGGGATTCAGCAGTCCCTCCGCTGGCCTCCATTCCCTCCCTCAGATCACATCAAGTGCCAGGAAGGAGGCAGGTGGCAGTCTGCCTGGGCTCCATCACCCAGTTCATCAGGAACATTTTCTGCTTTCCACAGCAACACAGGCCATGTGTTATAAACTTCCTGCCACATCACGAGGATCCTTATCAGAAGAGAAAAAGAGACAGACAGACAGATAGACAGACCAGGGATGCCTACACATGGAGGAAAGGCCATAAGAAGACACGGAAAGTAGCCATCTACAAGCCATGAAGAGAGCCCTCAGGAGAAACCAACCGTGATGGCATCTTGGACTCCCAGCCTCCAGGCTGTAAGGAATATCATTCCATTGCTTAGCAGCCCAGGCTACGGTATTTCATCATGGCCACTGAGCTGACCATTGCAAAGTCCATCCACTGTTGGAAAGCACTGTCCGAGGGTATAAATACCAGGAGATAAGAAGCATTGGTTCCATCTTGGAGGCTGGGCACCACACGATGAAAGGCACCCAGTGTGCCAAATCCTAAAGACACAAGGCAGGTACACACATGCTGTCCCTGGTGAAGACTGGTAATTATCTGATAAGTTCCAGGAGAGCCAGACAGTTGTTGAAATATTGAACCGTCTGGCAGACAGCTGTAGCTTAAAGCTTCTTAAAATACATCCATCCCCACTCCTGCCATCCCCCTGCCCCAGTCATCCATCCCTCCCTCAGGGTTCTCCCCACTGGGACCTCCGAATGATCCAGCAGCTGGAGGGTGTGTCTTGAACTGAGTTAAGCTGGTTTGGTCATGCATGGTCCTTGGGTTCACTTTGAAGGTAACAGGAGCCAGTATAGACGTCTGGGGGGTGGGGGGGTACTGCTCCAGCTCCTCCCTGCCTGGGTATAAGGAAAGCAAGTCTCAGATATACTCTACCCCCATGCAGACTTCCAGTAAACATGCCTTCAGTAGCAAAGGGGTCCCAAACCTCATTCAGCCTGTCCTGTAGGTTTGATCCAGTCCCGGCTCTCTGTCCTTCAAGCGCTCCAGCAATCACCTGGTAGAAAAGCCTCACTCAAGGCAGCCAGGACAAAGTCACGGGGGCATCTGGAGTTACTCCCAGAAATGGTATCAGATGTCAGAGATCTAAACCAAGACTGGACACAGGTCCCTCCTGAGCGCAAGGGAGGGCTCTCCCGTACTTGAACCGACTTTCAGCTGACCCGCAGGCAGTACCTTCCTCCGTTTGGCCATTGGGAACCTGTTTCTGACATAGAGCGTACAAGGTCATGGGCCACCAATCTGACCAATAAAAACCATCTCTGGCCTTCAGTTTGCTAATTAGGAAAGACTCAGGTGTCATAATTGCCTGTACTATGGCCTTTCTAATGCAATGCTGCCCAGGCACCCCAGGTATGGGGACTCCTGATTGGGGTGACTGATGGCCCCGAGGCTGAAAGGTAAACAAAGTGCACATATATAGCATCAAACGGGCTCTGGTAAATATTGAAAAAATAAGCCACAGGCTTTGGGACAGTCACTAACGTGCCACAGGGGCATCCAGAACTTGGCTGGACGTTATAATCAAAGCCCATGCCATAGAATTATTGTTTGTTTGTTTGTTTTTAATCTCACTTCTCCCATATTCCTTTAAAAATAAAAAAAGTCCAGTTATAGATGTTGGCAAGAAAAGAGATATCAAGTAAGGAAGAGCAAAAGGGGAAATGTCCCAGGCCTGTGCTTTCTGACGGGGTAGCCACCAGCCATATGCAGACTGAGCTAAGACGGCTACTGGGACAGAGGAATGAAATGTTTTATTTGCACTAACTTAAATTTCAAAACCAATACCTGATTCAGTTACTGGAAGGTTTAAAGTATGCGTGGAATGTCTTGAGAATGCAGATCTACTTCTTCAATGGCAAGTTTTGGAGAGGCCCAAATACAGATCAAGTCTTCCTTTGAAAATGCAGCTTACATCGAGGGGCGCTCTAAGTGTAAAAGGAACGCAGGATCTCAAAGACCTGGTGCCCAAAAGAAAAGAATGTAAAATACCTCCATGGTTTTGGTCTTGATTATAGGTTGAAATAATAATGTTTTCATGTACTGGGTTAAATAAAATGTATCTCAAAGTCAGTTTCATCTTTTTACTTTTTTAATGTGGCTGGTACTAGAGAAGTTTAAATTCTCTTAAAGCAACTCTCATCAGATTTCTATCAGACAGCCCTGCTCAGTGACATTCCCCAGCCCTTCTGTTGCTCCTTATTCTGTTCCTCACTTGACCCCACACCCCCTTAGCATCAGCTGCCTTCCAGAATTCCTGGGGAGGAAGCAGGAGGAGTATTCCTCAGAGAGAGGGAGCCGCCATCTTGGTGTTTTGGGCTTCCGGGCCCAGAGCCCGCTCCCCATACACAGAATACTGACAGAACACGAAGGCCCATGCTCAGGAGTGGCATGAACACACCTGCTGTCCCAGCTGTGAGGCCAGTGCCCCCAGCAGGACCTCCCCCCTAAGCCCTTTCTGTCCACAGCTCTGTTGGCCTCCACCATGGAGACAGGAAACCAAGTGGGTGTATGGGTGGGTAAATAGGAAGCTTCCAGTTCCCGACTATTTCTAGGGAGACCAACTGGCCCCGGTCTGCCTGGGTCTTTGCTGGCTTTGTACAGAAAGCCCCCCATCCCAGGAAGCCCCTCGGTGCCTGGTAAACCAGGACAGTTGGTCACTTTACCAGTTTCATAGGCAGCGGCTAAAATTCCATCAAGTGAATCCCAAATCCAGTCCTTGGCAATCAGCAGGAAGGGAGACCCTCCATGGGGCACGGTTCATGCAAAACTGCTCCTTGTTGACAGGTCTGCCATGGGAACCTGCCCCTAAATTTCTCACTCACTGCCTCACTCATGGGTTCACCAGCAGGGAGGACCTCCTATCCGCTGGTGTGTGTACTGGTTCTGGAGCCAGACCGACTGGGTCAGACCTGACTGCCCCTTCCCAGATGCGTGGCCTCTGTCTCCACACCTGGGCTTCTCCATGGGGCTGTAATAACACCTGCCTCACAGCGGATTTTGCGAGCCCCCGGATAGACATATGGAAGGCACTGGTGACCAACAAGCATTTCGTGAGTTAATTGTTCTTGAGTGGGCCAGGCCCTGAGCATTTTACTCTTAGACAACACTCCTGAGCACCTTTCCCGTCCATGAGTGCATCACGGAACGGGGACAGGTTGGGATTCGCGTAGGAGCTTGGCCTCTTTCCAGCTCTGTGTGCTTGGGCAGAGCTTTTCTCTCTCTGTACCCTTTTACACATCTGTCTGATGGGATTAGTCAATTCATTTGATGGGGCACAAACTGAGACGTGGTCCCCAACCTCACAGAACTTACCATTCTGTCGGGGAGACTGACATTGACAAAAGGATCACAGAACAGCATCTCTGAAGTGGTAACCAGGACAGCACCCGGGAGCAGAGATGCCCCGTACCCCATGGGCTCAGCACTGGAAGGCCCCGACTTAGCTGGGGAGATCAGCAAGGTGTCCTGAGGGGGTGACACTCAAGCCAAGCACTGGAAGGCAAGTGACCTTCACGAAGTGCAGAGGGGAGGGAACAGCATTCCAGGTGGAAGGGACAGTGAGTGGCAAGGGTGGACGGACGGTGGGATGAGTGTGAGACGTGGGGCAGTGTGGCTGAAGCAGGCACTCCCGGAGGAACGTGGCCTGAGACCCTGTAAAAAGCAGGAAGTGATGGCAGGTGTTAGCCAGGGAGGGGATGTGACCCAAGGTCCAGCTGCAGCAGGTCTATCCCAGACTGTTCTGGTGCAGATGCGGGGAGGGTGGTTGGGAGCCCAGGCCGGTTTCCCTCCATGCACCCAGGAAACACTGTGGCCCGGGCCACTCATCCAACACAAAAGGCCACGCATTTGCCAGGCACCACAGGCCTTTGACTATGTCCGCTCCTGCTTCTGGAGTCTGCAAACACGGTCGAGACCTGGGGGAGGACATCGTTGGCTCTGAAATGCATAAATAAAAAATGCAGAATCAAAGGGAATAAATGACGGAGTAAATGTCCACAAATGTGACGCTGTGTACTTCATTAATTGTTAATGTTAACATTCATTAATGTTTCATAGCCTTTGAAAACAATTGGTTCAATTTCTCACTTCACAAGAAGACGAGAATGTGCAGTGATTGCCCAGAAATCAGTCAGCTGGAAATTTAAAACATGCCTCTTAGAGCCAAATGATCTCAAAAACAGAAATAGAGAAATCTTTTCAAGTTTGTACTCCAACAAAAATTATATATATATATATAATTATATAAATATATACATATATGTGTACATATATATATATTCAGTGTTAATGTGAGTAAATCGTGGTGTGTTTGATGTGATACAGAGGGGGGCCTCCAAACAGAACAACACCGGGACTCCCGAAAGTCACGAACAACCCTTGCGATATTGAGGGGAAATAAGCAAAAAAAAAAAAAAAAAATCAGGAAATCCTAAATGTCTATCAAGTGGGTCCAAGTTAAATGTGTTTGGCACATTTGCATGATGGGCTGCAACACCACCATCAAAAATAAATGCAGCATAGGGGCAGCTGGCTGGCTCAGTCAGTGCAGCATGCAACTCTTGATCTCAGGGTCATGAGTTTGAGCCCCACACTGGGTGCAGAGATTACTTAAAAATAAAATCTTGGGGCACCAGGGTGGCTCAGTCGGCTAAGCATCTGCCTTTGGCTCAGGTCATGATCCTGGGGTTCTGGGATGGAGCCCCGCCTCTGCTGAGTGGGGAGTCTGCCTCCCCTCTGCCTACCCCCCTCCCCAAGTTCATGCTCACTCTTCCATGCTCTCTCTCTCAAATAAAATCTTTAAAAAAAATTAAAAAAATCTTTTAAAAAAGAACACAGTATAAATAATGAAGAGGATTAAAAGTATGAACTTCTAGTTATTAAAGAAAAAACATAGCATAGCTACAGATACTGACATGGAAAGATGTTTTTGATATATTGTCAAGTGAAAAAGCAGGGGGAAAATCTTTGCAATAGAAATCTTTTTTGTTTTTTTAAAGATATAATTGCAGTAAAAACCGCTAACATTTAGTGTTTAATGTTAATATAGTGCTCAGGAGCAGGAAGCTTCTGTAAAGAGAAGCTTTTTCGGTAAAATATTTTAGGTTCTGTGAACTATATGGTCTCCATCACAGCTACTCAACCTTGCCTTTTTAGCTGGAAAGCAGACATAGACAATATGTAAATGAACGACTGTGTTTCAATAAAACTTTATTTATAAAAACAGCTGGGGGGCCAGATTTGTCCCTAGTGCCATAGTTTGCCAACCCCTGCTCTACACCACTACTTCATTTAATCCTCCAAGTGCCCTTTGTAACAGAGACTGTAACATGTAAGTTATATAACTAAGGCTTAGAGAGTAAATGACTTGCCCAAGGTCACCAGCTCTTACATGGAATAGCAAAAAGCCTAGTAAGGGACGCACCAAAGCAAATCAGCGCAGCTAACCCTGGAGAAGAGGGAGGAGGCAGTTCTTTCCCTTTTTGATACTTCTATAATGCCTTTTTCATCACTTTACAATAATCATAGACTGCTTTGCCATTTTTAATGACAGCAGGAAAAGAATTATGAAGATAGTCCAGAAAGATCCTTCTAGACCTTAAGGACACTCACAATGTCCTGTGTGCTCTCTGTTGATCTGTGCATTAGTGTGGACCAACGCTGTGGAACTGTCGGAACAGTCAGTGGTCGATGGAATTCCCAGGGCAGGACCTTCCAGGGATATTTATGTGGACGAGGACACAGCCCAGCAGGATAAGGTGAGGGGTCTCTGGGGAAGGACAGAGCTACAGCAGCAAGAGAGACTGCCAAGGGATTACCTCTTGTTCTCTATGGTCTAAAAGTGCCTTTTTTGGTTTTTTTTTTTTTACTACTTCTAAGAAACCATCTTTTACTCCCGGGGCATTCAACCAAAGGTTTGGTAACTGCTCCTTTTATCCCAAATTACAACATCTACGAGCACAAAGTATTGGCACCTACTGTGTGCTAGACCGTGTCCTGGGCCCTTGACATTCAATTAGCTCAGGAATCTTCACCATCTTCAAAATAAATGTTATCACCCTCACTTTACAAAGGAGAGAGCCGAAGCTCAGAGAGGTTCAGCAAGTGGCCCAAGGTTGCACAGTGTGAGGGACAGAGCTGGGATTCAAAACTGAGCCTGTTTAACTTGCAGCTGGTGCTCCTGACTCCCACACAGGGACCGATTGGTCAGCCATGAGTGGTAGGACAGTGTCGGGGAAAACGTGTTCCCTGGCAGGAAGAAGTGAGCAACGAGGCCGAGGACAGAGCGAAGACAGAGGCTTGTTGAAGGATGGGAGAGGTTTAGAATGAAACGGGAATGGGAGCCAGAGCAAGTGAATTCAAGCCCTGCCGGGAAGGGTCCAGGTTGATTTCTCCCTGCATCGACACAAACTAAAATTATCCTAAAAGAAGCAGTCCCGCGATATCTTACTTTCCTTAAAGGCCAGGGCCTGAGCCTGCAGCAGTTCTCTGAGTCTGTGAGGAGCAGAACCGCTTGCGGTCCGGGCTAGACATGGGAATCTGCAACCTCAAGTGGCAGGTGTCTCAGGACCAGACCTTGGAGAAGTGTTGCAGTGAGGCACAAAGCCAGGTTCGTGGGACGCTGTTACCAGTTCTCTCTTGCTGTGTACAAGCTACCCCAAAACGTATTGGCTTAAAGTGGCAATTTATTGGGCACATGGTGGGCTCAATCAGTAGAACATGTGACTTTTGATCTCAGGGTCATGAGTTCAGGCCCCACATGGGGTGTGAAGCCTACTCCAAAAAACCCAAAAACCAAAAAACAGGAATTTGTTAGTTCCCAGAATCTACAGTGTGACCTGGAATGTTCTTTTGCTAGTGTCCCCTGACCTCGTTCATGCAATTGTAGTCAGCCAGTGGCATGGCCCAGCCACTCCGATGGCCTCATTCCCATGTCTGGAACCTGAGCCAGCATGGCTGGAGTGATGGGCCTCTCTCTGCACATGGTCTATCATCTGGGACTGCTTCACAGCGTGGTGGCCCCAGGCTTCCCGGAGGGCCAGAACAGATGCTATATGGCCTTAAAGAACTTGCCTGGAGATTGCTGCCCATCACTTCTGCCACATTTTATTGGTCAAAAGCAAGACACAGGGCCGGCCCAGACCTAGGGAATGGGGAAGTCGATTCTACCTCGTAAGCGCAGAAGCTGCAAAGCATTTGTGGTCATTTTTCAGTCCTCCCCAGTTTTAAACTGGAAATAGAACGCAACCTCATTTATAATTTTTTTTCCTATTTATAAGCCATTTATGCCCTGACTTTCCAGGACTGTTTCAAATGCAGGTGCCAATAAACAAATTGGCTTAAGCAAAAAAAAAAAAAAAAAAAAAAAAAAAGGCATTTATTGACTCATCTTCTTGAAAATTTAAAAGCCTACTAGCTTCAGGGATGGCTAAATACAGGACCTTAAGCAAGATCAAAACAGTCCCTACTACTGATCTCTTCTGCTGTTTCCCTCTGTGTTTGGCTCTCTACAGCACACTGGAAAAGAAAAACTCAGACACATGCGCCCATAAATTTAAAGTTTGTGTCCCAAAAGGAGGCATGATCCTCTCCCTCTGTAATGGATGTGTGAAATCTCTGAGAAAACCCTGCTTGACCAGCTTGGGTCACGCGAAAGGGGCAGGAGGGCAGGGACAGGAAAGAGCAGGGCACATGATTGACAGTCCTACCAAGACTACATGGAAGGGGGACCCCTCTCTCAAGGAAGAGCTTGGGGGCCTCACAGAAAGGCAGCAACTGTATCTGCACAGCCCACCTTACAGGCTTCTTTATACTGCAGAGTCCAGTACAGGGCCTGGCACGTAGTAGCTGCTCAATAAACGTTTATTGCATGAATTAATTGGGTGAAAGAGGCATGGCTGCCCAGTATGGGATCTGTCTGATGCTCTGCCCTGAAATTTTGCCACAAGCATTTGCAGGGATTCAAAGAAAGATCCTTGGTGGCAACTGGCAATGCCAAAGAAGCTTCCTCACAGCAGAAACCCAGTCCTTCCTTGGGCTGGGGAGCTGGAAGGTCGTGGAGCTGATTGGGTAAAGCTCCCCGGGAAGTGAGCTGGCCTACAAATTACTCATTTACCTCCTTCCAACCAGTGGGAAATTGTTGGAAGAGCAGGGACTACTTTAAAAGCAGAGATTCTGTAGCTATATTTGCAGATACATCTGGGGACTTGTGTTTCGGGGTTTTTTTGACATTTTATTGATGATTTCTGTTAAGAAGTTAGAGGAATTTTTTTTTTCTTTTTGGGGAGAAGCCTAACAAATTCTTTGGCGGCAGAGCCCTTTTTGGGGGGGGAGTTTGAAAACTGGGTTAATTATACCTCTGGGTAGGGGTGCCTGGATGCCTCAGTGGGTTAAGCCTCTGCCTTCAGCTCAGGTCATGATGATCTCAGGGTCCTGGGGTTGAGCCCCGCATCGGGCTCTCTGCTCAGCGGGGAGCCTGCTTCCTTCTCTCTCTCTGCCTGCCTCTCTGCTTACTTGTGATGTCTCTCTGTCAAATAAATAAATAAAATCTTTTAAAAAAATTATACCTGTGGGTAAAGTCAGTCGGCAATTTTGTTTTCCCCAACTAAAAGTTGACATAAGCCCACACGAATAAATCCCTACTCCTGCTTGTTTACTCTACAGACTCAGTTACGTGGAGTAAATTTTTATGTCAATAATGCAAAGAGGCAGGAAGTACCGTAAGGGAGGAAAGGGGAAAGAAATATTTCAGAATTTATTAAATTTTTTAAGTTAAAAAATAGTCTTCACTATACACAGGATGTGGTCAAATAGAATATCGTTTTCCTCGCAACCTTTCCTGGGTCCCCACTGCGCTAGGCTGAATATTATAAACAAAAATATTATAAATAAATTCCCTAACAACAAAAGTTCCCAGGTGGGGCGGTTGTTCTCAACATGAAAGTGTAATTTTACAGGAAAGGAAATTTTCAATCCCTGTGAGGTATAAACACCTATTACAGGAGTCTGGATACAAGTGTATCATTTTCCCCAAACTCTTGTCTCTGGGAGGTTTTCCAAGTGATGGAGATAACCTTGAAAGTTTGCTTTTTTCCCCTCCCCACCTGCCCTCACCCTTCCAAAAGAATCGCACCGCGTTTTCCCTGCATTTTTAAAAATGGGCTCACCCTTGCGGCAGACCCACACCTAGTAAACACCCCATCTGGCCGCCACCCAGGATGAAATCATTCTGCTGCTGGGGAAAGAAATCAGCCGCCTCTCAGATTTTGAACTTGAATCCAAATACAAAGATGCGGTGATAGCGAAGCTGCAGAATGAAGTGGCCAGCCTGAGCCAGAGGCTGTCGGAGTCCACCTCGTCCAAGCAGAGTCGGTTGCAGGATCTGGATGAGGACATCGATGCCAAACACAGAGAGATCCAGAGCTTGAAAAACCAGGTAGGTAGACTCGGAGACAAGGTGGTGGAGGCCTTGGAGTCGGGACCCAGGGCGACAGCTGTCGGGGAGAGCCAGGGAAGCACCAAGGGGAGTCACCCAGATAGAAAAGGGGAGGTCAGAGCAGTGCCCCGTGGTCTGAGCACACATCCCAGGAATCAGGGGCGTGGTAGGCTCCCAGCCCAGGAGAACCACGTTCACTTTTGTTAAGCACCTACAAGGAGCAAGCTTTGGTGCAAGTTTGGTAGATGCATTGGCTCACTTAAACCCCACGGCCCTCTGACACGTACCATTCTCCAGATGAGGAGACTGAGGCAGGCTCAGAGCCTTCCGGGAACTTGCTCAGTTCGCACAGCAAGTTAGAGGGGGCGGGACAGGTTGAACGCGGGTGTGCGTCCTTGTCCTCACAGACCCTATGCTTTCTTTCACTCTGCCTGCTGTCTCTACCCAGCTCCATTGCCTCAGTGACTCTCACGCCCCACCCCAGCCCCAGCCAGAAAGAGCTCCGGCAGTCAGCTGGGGAGCGGGAGAAGGAATCCCCGTCTTCCAAACCCAACCCCCAAGGCAGTTGCTGGCTCACTTGTAGGGAACTTCATCAAACAAAAATCCTCCACACAAGCCCTTCTAGAAGCTCTTCTCTTTGCGCTGTGCCTCTGGTATCGTTGCAATTAAAAGGACGAAGCTGAGAAGAGCTAGAAACACTCTTAAAAATTATCCCAAGTACCTCTTATGGGAAAGCTGCATGTCCCCCACAGAGAACAGTAAGAGGTGAAAGAAACATTTTCACTCCAAGTTTCAAAAGCACAAACATGCGAAAGTATAGCCTTGGGGAGCGTGGGGATCAGAGTCACGCGTGCCCCACCACCTTCCAGCAGGTGTCCTCTTCCCAATATCTCAGATACCCCGGGGGAAAAGCACGTGTACCCACCCCACCCAGCTGTCATCGAATCTGAACAATGATGGTGCTTGAAATGAGCCAGAACTTGTGAACCCTGTTCAGTCTGTTCATTCTCCCAGAGTGAGAATGACAAGGTTTTCAGGGACTGAAGCTGAAAACAAGGACCGTGAGCGCCATCTGCTGGCAAACATCTCTGCGCCCTCACAGGCTACCCCCCTTCCCCCAGCAGGATAAGAGGGTTGACTGGGTAGTGAGGTCAGAGGACAGTCACAGCTACTACCTGTCTGCCGTGTGCCAGGCACGATCCGAGCTCTTGTACATAAGCTAACTTATTAAAATACTTTTCACAATCCTCTCTGACTGGGACTGCCATCACCCCACTTAATGAAACAGTGAGACACAATCTGGTGTCCTCCCTGTGTTCATCATCAGCTATAAGAGCAGCAACAGACACCCAGAGTCAGGCTCCCAAGTCCATGCTGTGCTTTACAGCCTGCAGCCCGCACTCCAGTGCCTAGAGCCACCCGGCAAGGTTGGAACCGGGTGCCTGCAGACCAGCTGAATCCTAACTCCATCTGTGCCAGCCGTGGGATCCTCACTGTTGTGAGACTCAGTTTGCTCGCTTGCAAAATGGGAGCATTGGTGGGGGACCCTCAGCCTCCTGCGATGCTGTGAGGAGCAATGGGAGTAGTAGCATCTGGAAAAGGGCTTAGTGAGCTCTGGAGTGTTCTGTGAGATACAAGCTACCATTGTTCTCATTCGAGGAAGTTAATTTTACAACCTGCTTCCTTCTCGTGAGCTTTGCTCTGCATCTGGTCGGTGCTGGATGGGACCAGCAGCTGGTCTTTTTCTGGCCGAGAGTCCAAAGGAGGTAGGAAGGCACATTAGAGATCGCTTTTATCCCATATGACATGGTGGTCGCTGAAGAACAGCCCCTCTCCTGTACCTTCTACCAGTTAAAACTAAAAAGCTCGGTGTCCCCAGCTCCCCACCAAAGATCAATCCAAATCTGTTGTCCAACCGGGGAGAAGTACCCGCGTATCCCGTACACCCGGGCTTGGCCCCCTCTGATCGTGTGTCACCTCCTCCCACAGATCAGTGCCCTGCAGAAAAACTACAGCCAGGTGCTGTGCCAGACGCTGTCTGAGAGGAACTCAGAAATCACATCCCTGAAGAACGAGGGGGAGAACTTGAGGAGGGACAAAGCCATCACCTCAGGTGAGCTCTCTCTGATGTGGGCCTGAGAGCTGCCCCATCCTTCTAATTCCTGTCCACAGCAGACATCACCAATCAACCACCGCACTGCTGCTCACTGATCTGGGGTGCAGTCTGAGAGGTCTTCTGAGTGGCGTGTGTCTATGAGTTGGAGGCAGCCCTCAAGAGAGGATTTTTGCCATCCAGTTCCTAGGGCAGGGCCTTTTTAACTATTTGAGGGAAGGTTATCACTTTGTTATGTCTAGCAAGCGCCGGGCTCACCAGGGAGAGCACAGGGCACCCTGTGGCTCAGGCAGTTCCAGAAGCCAGCTTGCCTTCAGTACAAGCTGGAATGTGAACAGAGCGGGGTCACCGCATTAGGGCACCTGGTGCCCTTGGGCCCGGGTGAGAACATTTCCTAACTGGCCAGCAGAGGGGGCTGCACACTATAGACCTTGGTTGGGAAACAACACACTGGCCAGAGGCCAGCCCTTTCTTACCCTAGATGCTTTCATTCATTCCACGTGTTAATTGAGCACCTACTCAATTAGTGTAAGGCCCTGTTCTAGGTGCCAGGAGAGACAGCCCTGAGCACAATGTTCCGGTGCTCCTAGGGCTCATATTTGCAAGTTGGGGAGAGACCCCAAAAAAAGTAAACAGGTAAATAAGCCTGTTTCAGAGAAAACTGGCCAGTGTGGGAGCGAAGTGCCTCAGGGGTGAAAGTGAAGGGAGAAGAGCTTAGTCGGCAGGCAAGGACAGGTCTTTGAAAAGGTGAAAGGGAAGAACAGTCAGGAAGCCAGAGGAAAAGTGTTCCAGGCACAGGGATCACAAGTGCAAAGGGCCTGAGGCTGGGGCCAGCTGGCGGCATGGGAGGAGCTAAAGGTGAGTGTGGCTGGAGTGGGGTAAACATGGGACTGGGTGGAGGGCAGGGTCAGAGAGGGAGGCAAGTCACAGGGAGGAGTCTGGGTTTTATTCTAAGGGGGATGGGGGGCCCCTGGGATTTTTAGAGAGAAATCACATGCCTGAGAAGGATAGGGCCATTAACAGAGAAAGAAGGGAGGGAGTGAGGCAGGCAAGGGGGAGCAGGCAGTGAGTCTGGATGGGGCACCGTGCTCTCAGAGCACCTGTACACAGCAGGAAGCTCATCCAGAGCTGCAAAGGCCGAGCGAGTGTAATGCTGAGGCACAGGTGAGTGGCCATCCATCACTTTATGAATTTGACGTCCTGTGCCGGGACTGCCTGGCCCCGGCAGGTTCACCCCCAGGCTTTCCTCCGCCTCACTCTGCAACTTCCCGCCCCTACCGCCACCACCTGCCAGGCCTGTTCATGCTCTTCCTTGTCCTCAAGATATTTCCTGAGCCCTTCCTACGCTGGGAAGGGAAGAACCACAGAGTTTCAGGCCCCAGCCCAGACCTCCTGAAGGGGCATCTGCACATTGGTGAGATCGCCGGGGTGTCATATGCACATTCAAGTTCCAGAAGCACAGGGCTGGGTTTCACTGCAATAATGGGCCCTGAGGCTCAGTGGCTTGTAACAGGCGGGCTCGTGTCTTGCCTCCACCTTGGTGTCCATCTTGGCTTAGCCGGGGCTTTGCTCATTGTAGCCACTCAGGGACCAGGCTCACAGAGGCCATCACAACATCTGCTTCTGCAATGAGAGAGGCAGGAAAGACGTACAGGGCAGATGGAATGACAGAGACTGGGTTTCAGGCTCTTCTGCCTGAAGCAACCAAAAAAAAGAAAAAATTAATCTGCAGTAATTATTTTCATGTGACCATGATCCAGGAGAGAGGAAACAAACCAGGAACCCTATGATTGCCCCAGCTTAGTGCCCACAGAGGGGTTCCAGACCACAGTCCAGGAAGGAGACCCCAGGCAGAGCCCAGAGGGCCCCCCATGTTGAGGGGATAGCATTGGAGAAGCCAACACAGCTACAGGGCGCTGGGCAGCATGCCAGAAAGGAGAAGCCATACAGAGAGAGCCCCGGTGATCTTTAGAGGGTCCCCCACCAGTGTTCAGCTGAGTATCGAGCAGCACACATATGTGGGCAGGGAAAGAAAACCCAACAGGAGCAGAGGGAACCATCTCGAAGCTCACACAGGCTAGGAATGGTTCATTTTCCCAGCCTCCAGAAGGGAGAGGCCTCATAATACACAGGGTATCTGGTAGAGAGTCAAAAAGATGTTGGCTTAGTCATGAGGCCCCATCACCTCTAGACTAAAGGTTGCTCCAGTCCCACCTCACAAAGCCAGAAGGCAAGCCCCAAAGGGATCAACCTGTTTCAAAGTAACCTCACCAAGTCCTATGACAGAGCTTACTGTTCAAATGAAATTCTGGATCACTTGTCCTTTATTTCACATACTTTTCTGATTGACAGCTACCAATAAAATTGGGCATAACGTTCTTCCGAGAAGAGAAACACGTGAGCTCATCCAGTCCCACAGCATTTCTCACCCTTCTTCCCACGTGTCCTTACTCATAAAAGTCCAGTAATGTATTACTTATCTCCTGCTGCACAACCGGTTATCCCCAAAGTAAGCGGGTAAAACAACAACCACTATTTATCATCTCATCCAGCTTGTGGAGCTCAGGAATGTGGGGTGATTTGGTTTGCAAGGTCTCCCATGTGGGGCAGTCAACACATTGGCGGGGGTGACTGTCACCTCATCTAAAGCCCCAGCAGGAGCTGGAGGATCTGCTTCCAGAATGGCTGGTCCACGCGGCTGTTGGCTGGACATCTCCATTCTCCAGAATGTGGGCCTCTCCCCTGACGGCTTGAGCATCCTCACAATATGGTGGTTGGCTTCCCCCGAGTGAGTGATCCAACAGAGAGCAAAGAGAAAGCCACAATGTCTTTTATGACCCATCTAGGAAGTCACAGTCCGTCTTTTCCACAATATCACACTGGTTCCGCAGGTCAGCCCTACTCATGGTGGGAGGGGGCTGTGCCAGAGCAGGAATTCCAGGAGGCTGAAATCACTGGGGCCATTTCAGAAGCTGGCTACCATAAAAAATAATAGGTACCTGTAACAAATGCTATGGGTCAGCCACTCTCCTATGTTCTT
This sequence comes from Mustela lutreola, assembly GCF_030435805.1. Lineage (NCBI taxonomy): Eukaryota > Metazoa > Chordata > Mammalia > Carnivora > Mustelidae > Mustela > Mustela lutreola. The sequence goes on from NC_081299.1 coordinate 10,704,092, forward strand.
TATAGGTCTTTAACCCTTGTAACAACTCCATGGGGGAGATATAGTGAAAGATACCTACAGGGGAAATAACTTGTCCAAGAATGCCATGCTACTAAGTGGTTGAAATGTGTTCTAAACTCAGGTCTGAGTGTGAATCCAGCCACCCTTCTCACACCCTCCTTCTGCCACAAGACTTTTTATGGCCTCTGGTGAAAAATTCCTGGTCCTTCCCTGCACTGAGCCTTTGTTCTCCAGGTCCATGGTGTGGACACTCCTGCCAAGCCCAAACCCACAGGCTTTTCTTTTCCTGGCAACATTCGCTGACTTCTTGTTCTCACTGAGGTCTTAACCACTGTTCCACGAATTTCAGTGTCATCCCTGGCTCACTCTGGGAGCCTGGACACAAGCTCCTCAGTTGCAAGCAAGGACCAGGGACAGCCTGGGTTCAGAAGGGACTCGGCCTCAAGTTGGCTGACAGCTGTGGCAACAGTAATCCGTCCTGCGTCTTTGACCTCGGCGAGTCTTTATTTTTTATTTTATGTTTTTACAGGGATGGTATCATCATTGCAGAAAGAATTGTTAACAAAGGATGAGGAAATCGAACGACTCAAACAGGAGGTGAACCAACTAAAAAGCGAGAACAAAGAAAAGGATCACCAGCTTGAAGCCCTCAGCTCCAGGGTGAGTGTCGGGGTGCCCTCACCATCCTTGCAGCTGTCCCAGAAGAGCAGATCAGAGTCCCATGACTTATCTCACGTACCCCGGACCCCGGCTTTCAATGTCACTCCCATTTCTCCCATCGCTGCAAGACCATGCCAGTGCCCAAGGGCATAGGGAAGGCACAGGGAAGACAGCTGCTGGGCGGCCCCGAACACCAAAGGCCCTCCTGGAGAGACTAAAGGCAACGGGCCAGGTTCTCTGCAAAGTAAAGAACTTTTAAAGTGTAACTTTGACTCTGCAAATGATGTTTCAGTCCTGACTTTGGAACCCTGAGCCTGTAGATGAAGACGTCTCAGGATGCATGTGCTCTGTGTGTTGCCATGAGTCGAGGTAAAACCCAGCAGCTGTCATCTCGGGGAGGCAGCTCAGAGATTCCGGCGGCTGCCTGGTCCGGTAGCTCTGTCTGCAGGGATGTGGGGGGACTAGAACTCGCAGTTCCAAAGAAAAGGCACAGGAAGTAACATCAGGCGCTTAGTCCGACACTCAGTGTGGGACCGAGAAGATGCAGAGCGCGAGCTTTGGGGTCGGAGGGACCAGGAGCCAATCCCAGAGCTTTCCTTTCTCGTAGCGTATTGGGCCTCTGCTTCCACATCTGCGAAATGCGGATAACAAAACCATTTTCGGAGAAGTGAGAGGCTGACCTCAGTTGGGCTCTTCGGCCTCTGCACCTGCTCAGCCGCCTGGCGGAGCCCGGACCGTACCCAGCACACGGACTCCCTAGGTCCACCGGACCACGGCTCTCTGTGGGGCGCATGCGTGCGTGCGTCCGTGCGCGCGCGTGCGTGCGCATGCGTACTGGAGCGAGGGCGGGTTGCAGAGCTGGTGCTGAGGGGAAGAGATGCGGGAGAGCGTCCGCGTTTGGACTGTTCTGCTTCCCGAAGTACATTCGGATTCTTTTTCCCCCGTTTCCCCTTCCTCACTGACCTCGGGATGAGGTATTTGCCCTCTGCCAGCCTGTGCCCGCCCTTAGCACAGAGGCTCCTGCCCCCAAGCTGGCGGCCCTGGGCAGCCCTCATGCGTGTGAATTTTAGGGGAAAAGAAGTAGGTGATACTGAGAAGCAAAACTGGAGGGAAAAGAAAGAAAATGCTACCCTAGAAATCCACATTACTATATATTTGTAAAGTTTTTATTCATTTAATTGGAGGGGGGGGCAGAGTTAGAGAGAGAGCGAGCAGGAACTGGGAGGCGAGGGCTCCGAAGCAGGCTCCCCGCCGAACGGGGAGCGCCACGTGGGGCTCGATCCCGGACCCTGAGATCATGCCCTGAGCCCGAGGCAGGGGCTTGACCCACTGAGCCACCCGGGCGCCCCTTGAGGAAGAATTTACACACGTTACCCCCAGAACTCGTGAGAAGGGTGACTAGGAACTGCTGCAGGGTCCCGGGCGTCCCTTGGACGCAAGCGGCCTCGCTTCTGAGAATTTGGGGGAGTGACTGGCTGAAGCGACAGGAAACGCTGTCGGGGCAAATACGGGGACTAGGGACCCACGGACAACCCCGCGTGGTCTTGCTGTCCGCTCGCTCCACAGTGCTCCGCGCTGAAAGAGGAGTTACGGAAGGAAGATGCGCACAAGGAGTACCAGGAAGCCCAAGGGAAAGAATTAAAACTCTGCAAAATCGTGAGTTGAGCCTCCTCACTGCCAGGTATCCCCAGACCGACTAGACTTCGACCTTCAGGGGTTCTTGGGGGTGGGTCGGGGAGGGGATTCCGTGGCCCATTAGGTAGCACAAGCTGTGGGGCTTAATGATTTAGTGTTAACCTGGCCATCTAGTTCTCTGAAATGCTGCCTCTAGCCTCAAGGAAGAGATGGCTGAAAATACCATTAAAAAAAAAAAAAAAACACACACACACTCTCCCAGCATTCTCTGGGCAGTGGGTGCCTTCCCGCTGGGGCTGGGCCGGGGGACGCACCACGGAAACCGGGGTGCCCAAAGCGTCATCTTCCACTGTCAGAGTTTATCAAAGGCATATATTTCCTTCCAGAAATATTTTTGTGGAAATATACCAATGTTACAGCAATTCCTAAACACAAAACAAAAAGAAAAGGTGTCTGGCGATTCCCAGACCTGTACCCCCGGGGGATAAAAATACACGATAGGTTTATTTAAAAAAATTAATTAATTAAAATGTGCAAAAAGAAAAGAAAAGGTGTCGTTTGCCTTAGAGGATGACTTTGGAAATAAGTAACAAACTACGAGCACTAAAATGAAAATGTGCATTCCCTGGGCCCACCGAATCCTCTTGCACAGCAGCTGGTGTGAGTCCCCATTCGTGGGGAAGTAGGGAGCCTTCGATACAAGGAGGAGACGCCCGTTCTCTGTGCCAGGAGCATTGCCGTTCTCTGCCTCGAAATGGGAGAAAAGAAAAATTTCGGTTGTTCTGTCCTTCCAAACCGCGTCCGTTGTTTGGTCCAAGGAGCCCTTATTTAGATTGATCTCAAAAATATACCCCCGAAGAAGAGCTTCTAATGAGTTGATAGATATCTTGTACTGTTTAATCCAGGATCCATGCTGATTTTCAAAAGAAGCTAATCATTTCCCTTTACCCAGTTTCCCATACATCCATTGAAAAAAAATACCTACTTTGCCCCACGGATGTAGAATTTTCCCCCAAGGGAAGTAATTAAGCTAATACTAGACTAGGTTTCTGCCTTAATGAACCCAATGAAATGAGCTACGGAGATTCAGAATTTTCAGCCCAGAAGGCAACTCCTACTTCCCATCAGGGATGTTGATTTCCTATTGTTGAAACTCTTTCAGCAAATCCAAGACATGGAGAAAGAAATGAAGAAGCTCAGGGAGGAGCTGAAGAAGAGTTCTACCGAACAGAATGTGATCTCCAAGACGCTGCGAGAAAAGAGCAAGGTAAGACAAGGACAGTGTGGCCCAGTGCCCGCTCTGGGCCAGGCTCTCTACACCCATCATCTCCATGAATCTCACAACGATTCCGTGTGGTCAATACTGGTGTTAAACCCGCTTGACAGCTGAGAAACTGAGGCTCGCAGAGGTAAAGGATGTTAGCCAAGTGCTCACAGATTAAGTAGCTGTTCATGTTCGGAACGTGAACTCAGGTCTGTCTGACTCCAGTGCTCCTGTATGTCTCCACCAGTCTCGACTAGTCTTGACTTCAACTCTTAACTGGTAAAATTTATCCAGAAGAGAATTGATCCATTAAAATCAGATTTGCGGGGTGCCTGGGTGGCTCAGTGGGTTAAAGCCTCTGCTTTCGGCTCAGGTCATGATCCCAGGGTCCTGGGATCGAGCCCCGCATCGGGCTCTTTGCTCAGCAGGGAGCCTGCTTCCTCCTCTCTCTCTGTCTGCCTCTCTGCCTACTTGTGATCTCTGTCTGTCAAATAAATAAATAAATCTTAAAAAATAAAATAAAATAAAATAAAATCAGATTTGCCAGTGATGTTCAAACTTAAATGCTCTTATTGATGTTTTTGGCTATGTGTTCTATCAGTCATTGAAGAAGTGTATATATTTTTTAAATATACTGTGCATTTGTGTATTGCTACTTTTAGTATTGTCAACTTTTGCTTTGTATATTTTGAGGCGGTGTTACTAAGTGCCTATAAATTTAGAATTTAACACTTCTTTAGGGGGGAAAAAAACCCCTTTGATCATCATAAAAAATCCCTCTTCATCTCAAGTAGTGTTTTCCCCTTAAAATCTACTTTGTCATTAATATAATTCTGGCAGTGGGGCATGTGGTTGGCTCAGTTGGCATCCAGCTCTTGGTTTTGGCTCAGGTCATGATCTCAGGGTCCTAGAATTAAGCCCAATATCAAGCTCTGTGCTCAGTGGAGAGTCTGCTTGTCCCTCTCCATCCCTTTCTTCTTCTCTTCCTCTCAAATAAATAAAATCTTTAAATATGTATATATAATTGGTAGCCACGCTGGTTTTTCTTTTGGTTAGAATTTTCATAGCATGTCTTTTTCCTATTTTTCTATAAATCTTTGTTTTAAGTTTTAGACACATCTCTTCTAAATACCATATCATCTTTATAAAATCCACTTCAACAATCTTTGTTTTTTAGTCCATTTATATATAATGTGGTCACTGGTTTCCTGGGGTTTAAATCTACCTTCCTACTCAGTGCCAGCTGTACAATCTGTGTGATGCTCCTTTTTCTTTTCTTTCTTGCCCTTTTTTGAGTTAGTGGTTTTCTGTCATTCCATTTTTCTCTCCATTAGCTTGGAAATTCTTTCCTCTTTTACTACTCTTTTAGTAATAGCAAGACAATAGCATTCAGCCTTGACTTACCAAAATCCAGTAGTAATTGAGTTTCTCATTCTTTAACTGTTTTTGACAGTCAATCTAATGGCTATAATCTGCATTCTTGACTTATCAAGATCTGACATTCCTTGATAATTATCCCCTTCTCCTTGGTAAGGCAGTGCTATGGAACGCTAACTTTGCTCACCCCCTCCAGGTTTGTATGCCATTGTTGTCATTTTCTAAACTATTCCCTTTATTTTGTTTTGTTTTCTTCTTAAGTAGGTTCTGTGCACAGCATGGAACCCAGTGCAGGGCCTGAACTCACGACTCTTGAGACTAAGACCCAAGCCAAGATCAAGAGTCTGATGCTTACCTGAATGAACCCCCAGGTGTCCCATAGACTAAGTCTGGAAGACATTATCACTATTTCTCTATAGTCAATATTCATGTCCACACATGACCTTCCTTCTACTCTTTCCTGCATCTCTGACCATCCATATGGGATCATTGTTCCTCTGTCTGAAGGACACCCTTAAGTGTTTTCCTCCAGCATGGCTGTGCTGATAACAAATTTTCAGATTTTTGCATATGCATCTTTGGAAATGAGTATTTAACCTTCATTCTTAAAACACATTTTGACTGAGGGTCGACTTCTGCATTGGCAATGACGCTCTCCCTGCGTATTACAGGTAGCGTTGGGTCCATCATTCTCTTGTCTCTTGGATCCTGTTGTTTCTACTTCGAAGTCATTTAGAAGCCTAACTCTCGTGCCTTTGTGTAATCTGTTTTCCCCGGCCACTCTTAAGATTTTCTTTTCTCTTGATTTTTAGCAGCTTTATTATGATTATTTAGGTGTGGATTCATTTTTGTTTACATTGTTTGGCATTCACATGGACTTCTTGAGTCCTTGACTGGGTGTTTTGCATTGGTGTGGCACTCGGGTGACCTACCACACAGGCAAGCGGGAAGCTGCTGAAAGCTTTTGAACCAGGGAACTGGTGTGATTACATTGTGATCCGTAATAATGGTAAAAGGCACCTGGGTGGCTCGGTTGGTTAAACGTCCGCATTCAGCTCAGGTCATGATCCCACAGTCCTGGGATTGAGTCCCACATGAGTATCCTTGTCCAGTGGGGAGTTTGCTTTTCCCTTTCCCTCTGCGCCCCCCACCAGTGTTCTTTCTCACTCTCTCGACCAAATAAATAAATAAAAACCTATAAAAATAATAATGATGATGATGAAAACAATAGCTATAATTTCCTGTGCACTAGGAATTATGCCAAATATTTCATCTCTCTCCAACATTTATCCTCTCCATTTCACACATGAGGGAATCAAGTCCCTAGTCACTAGTTAGGTAACCAGGCCATGGCCAGCCACCCTGTCAGTAGGAGGCGAAGCCTAGACCAGAGGCCGTGTTGGTCTGGCTTCAGTCACTGGGGCATAGCCACTAGCCACATGTGGCTCTTCACACTGAAGTTAATCAAGATTAGGTAAAATTCAAAACTGAGTTCCTCAGTCACACCAGCCGCATTTCAAGGGCCTGAGAACCGGATACGGCTACCACTCAGCACAGACGCAGAGCACTGCTATCACAGCAGAAAGTTCTGGCAGACCGAGCTGCTCCACAGCCTGGTAACTGGCACAGCACCATGAAGAACGTGGTGGGAGGAAGCAAACAAGAAGGCGGAGGCCACTTATCACCGGCCAGAGGTCCCCAGTGCTGGCGGTGGGGGTGGTGGGCTCGCCAGGAGAAGGGAGGAGGTGAGGCCTGGAGATGAGAGGGGTCAGAGCCACGGGCTTGGGGATTGCTGGGCATGAGCGACGGAGTGCAGTGGCAGTGCAGGAAGACCCCCCCAAGGCTGGGGCAGCGGTGTGGGGGAGCTGTTCGTTAGATGGGCAGAATCCAGGCTGGACTCGGCTTTTGCAGCGTACGAGAAAGTCTGCGGAAATAGACGTCAGAGCGTATGCTTAGATGGCTGGGGGGTGGGAGGAGGACGTACGTGGAGAAGCCACGGTTCGATCGCTTTGCCAAGGTGCCCTCGCTACAGCCCCTGTGCCACACTGCTCAGAAGAAAGCTCTACGGGGTTCTTCTGGGTCTTGTCTTACTTCTGTGACTCCCCCTCCCCTCAGCCCCCTAAGAAACAGCCTGTGAGTTTGTTTCAGCACAAAATCCTCACGTTCATTTTGGGGAGTTTGCTTCATTTCCCAGTAGTGCCAGAGCCCTGAGCTCAACAGGTGCTTCCAAAGGTGCTTGTTCGGAAAAGAAGGCCACAGCTGCAGGTTTGCATAATCGCCGGCAGAGGGCAGCATCGAGCACCTGCAGGCTCACTGGGCCTTGAGCATTACCAGAGAATAAAGGGGCAGGTTCTCCACCACCTAACCCCCACCCGGTCAGTGCCTTCTCTGCGATCTGCGATTCTTAAAAGATACTGCTTAGCAAGCCTCTAGACCGGTTTCCACTGGTGAGTGTGCTAAAAGTGGCAGTGACAAATAGGATAATAAGGGTAACAATGACATCTATCAAGTACCCAGCACGGGGCAGTTCCTAGCAGCATTAGAATGACGCCACCTGGTGGACCTTCTGTCCTCTTCTACAGATTACAGCACCTGATGCACCAGTAGCGCCCTTAGGAAGTCCTGGCACTACTCTATGAAACATTTTGAGTCCCCACAAGAACCCTGTGAGGCGCACCTGGGATCATCGTCTCTATTTGACAGATGAGGACACTGTTCGGCGGTCACACAGCTTGCCGGGGACCCAGAGGGGATCAGACCCTGAGCTTGGGCATGCAGAGCGTGGCCCTCTACCCTGGGGGGTGGCTTCTGCGAGCCTGCCTCCACCCTGCACTCGCCTGTGACCCCTGCCACCTGGGCTGCAGCACCCCCTGCCTCCCGGGGACTCCCCCACGGCCATTAGCCCTCTTGGAGGAAGTTCCCCAGAGTGCATTATGATCACATTAGCGGCAAGCATATGCTTTCATCGTCATTTCAGGTTGAAGAGAAGCTTCAGGAGGATTCCAGAAGGAAATTGCTCCAGCTACAAGAAATGGGGAACAGAGAGAACCTCATTAAAGTCAATTTGGAAAGGGCAGTAGGTCAGGTAGGCCAGCTCCAGAGCCCCCTTCAGAGGCCCACATTCCCAGGGGGGTTTCTGCACCCAAGCCACTGGTGGGGACGCATGAGGACAGTGGCCGTGGTTGAATTCTCCCTTTTATCCCAGGGGAGAAGCCGTGTGTGGCTTCTGCATCCCAGTGGACACCTCGAACAGGCTTCTGGGAAGCTGTCCACCGAAGCAGTTCCCCACTGTCTGAGACCCAGGCAGCCCCTCCCAGCTCCATGCCCGCCCCAGTTAACCTGCTTCATGGTTCCCTGTTGGGAGGAATTTGAACCTCTTGATCCCATGGTGTTTCTAGTACTTTCTTCCTCACATTTTTTGTTCTGATATTTACCATGATCTCACTTCCTCTGTTGAACAGCAGATGTCACAGTCAGTGTCCAGTCAGTGTCCTTGAGATAAAGTAAGATCCCAGAATGTCAGCACGCTCTCTGGATGGGGAAGTCCTTGGGCAGGGTGGTGAGTAAGCTCAGACAGGCCCATCTGGGGTTGCCATTTCTCTAATATCCTGGCCCCAGGTGGCCCAGTGGCCCTTCCTCTTATGTGTGACACAGATGCAAGGTCCAGAACATGCAAACAAGACTTCACCAAAGGCTAAGGGAGAGCAAATGGGAAGCCAGGATAGGGGGGCACTGACCCTCCAGAATGGGGCCCTCCGAGGGAAGCCCACCTTGGACTTCTCCCCAAGGGGCTGTCTTCTGGCAACCTCGGACAGCTGTGGGGACCCAAGAACATTGTGTGTGTGTGTGTGTGTGTGTGTGTGTATGCATACTTTTGTTTTTCTGGGAAAGAAAGTCTACCATGTCACCCATTGGATTCTCAGAAGGGTTTGTGAACCTCCAAGAAAACCTTAAAGGAGGCCTCTATCCCACAAGACCCAGTTCCCAAAGACCTTCCAAGCCTTCACAGGGCAGCATGACCTGGCTTTGTGAGAGGCACACACAAGTTAAATATTGATGCTGACTGTTGGACAGATCTTAAAGCCCCTTCAACAGATGTCACCCCCAGTGTCACCTCTGCAGGGTACCAACACAGTGCAAAGGCAGAGAGCCTGTCAATCTGGGCCTCCCTTTGTGTACCTGCACTAGACCCTCACCTCTCCTGTGCTCTGCAGCCCCCAACACAAACCTGACCTGAAGGCATGATCTGTGTCACTTGCCCAAGTACCAAGGTCCAGGTTATGACTCTAGGGAGAAGTTGTTTGGGAGGACCCTACGAGACACTGAGATTCCTCCAGGTCTAGACCCAGGAGATAGAGGATGAGTCCTGTCTCTGCCACCTTCCCTTTCCGCCCCTGTATTTCCATGGCCCTGCTGCCTGTCTGAGATTCTGCACTTCCCCAGACAAGTGGCACCAGAACTGAGCCCATGAACCAAGAGGACCTGTCCCCAGGCAGTGCTGTTGGGTGCCTCTGGTGGTCATGGGGTGCATATCCACAGGGCCCTCTCTCTACATAACCTCTTCCTGGGCTAGTTCGATCCTTTGTGTGTGGATCCAGAGAGTGGCCTGGAATGCCTCGAGACACCTCCCACCCCGGTCAGCGCTGGGCAGGCTGATTGCATGGGGGTCCTTCAGAGATTCATCAGTCCACTCTTGTGTTCCCAGAGGCCCACGGAATATAGTAAACCCTGCATATTAGGACCTTCTGACTTTTAAATTGGTTCAGTGGCATTTATGTTCCCTTCAGGGCTCATTTTTACTTGTTGTTGTTATTTTTGTTTTGTGTGTTCATTTTTTTGTAATTTTCAGGGCAATTTCAGGGTAATTTTTTTTTTTGTAATTTTCTGTTTTAGAGTCAATGACCGTATTTTGCCAGTGAGCCAAAAACCCAGGCTGTTAGTAAATTCTCAGAGAAAGGGGGCTTCTTTGCCTCTCACTTCTCTGGGAACCAGACACCTTGAACTTGAACTTCTCTGTGCCCCGATTTAATTTAACTGTGCTGTTTCATCAGCCGTAATCTGAAAACACCAGCGCCCAGGAGGCACTGGATAGAAGCCGGTGGAACCGAAGTAGAGGACCCGGTTTTCGGACAGATGTCTCTGCATACGAGCATCTGATGAATATGTATTGAGCGCCCACTCTGCCAGGCACCGTACCAGGCTCTGGGGAGACGAAGACAATAGACACGGTGTTCAGGACATGGACGGTTGGAGGCCCAGAATGGCAGAAGGGAGCATGTTGTCCTCTCACCAGGCACCCGAGCTGATGACACCATTTACTTCGGCTGACGGCTTCAATATTTATTTCGCAGTCTGGAGCCAACTTAACAATTAGGGAAGAACGCTCCCGGCCCCAGACTTCCCACTGGATAATTGGCACCAAGTGGTTCTTCCAAGGGCACGAGGCGTGTGTACGCTGCCCACGTGGGTCCTCTGGGCTCGGCAGGCAGACCTAAAAAGTAATTAAAATCTGCTGCTCTGTTCTCTTCTGTCGGCACTGCCCCTTCCAGTGAGAAGTGAAGATTTTTGTGACCCATAATGATAGTTAGCGGTGCAAGGACCATTCTCCCTCCTGGACCCCCAGCGCTGGAAACACCGCACCCGGGCTTGCGAACTCCCACCAGCCCCGCTCACTGTGTCGCCTTCCCTTTGTGCTGTAGCTGGAGCATTTCAGAAGTCAAGTCATCAAGGCCACCTACGGACGAGTGAAGCCGTTCCTGGACAAGCCCATCACTGATCAACAGGTTTGTCTCGCGTTGTTACTTCCCCCTTCGGGGACCTGGGACTCCAGACACTGGAAGCATATGCTACTGTGTTTTGTTGGTGGTATATATTTTTCACACTGTTGCTACACCATAAAGATTTGTTTTGATTTTATGGGATTTCCTGGCTTTTAAAGTAAAAGCCAGTTAAACTCCCTTGAAATGTTTCTGTGAAAATCAAATTAAACCACTCAGGCCTATTTCTGGTCTCCAGACACACACATTTACCCTTCGTTAGCACCTTCAAAGGGGGATGCTGTCTCTCCCTAGACGAGGCATTCTCACTTCTTCCTTCTGAAGGGAAGTGATGGTCATGAGGGTGGACTTCTGGCCATAATGATTGCCTTGTCATTCTTTGATTTTCTTTCCAACACTCGTGTCCATGCATATTTGAGAAGACCCAACATGGGCCGCTTTCATTAGCTGCAGACACTGACCTGCTATTCACGAGCCCACAGCATCAGGCTCCGTGTTATAAATCACTGCTACCATGCAGAAGAATCTAGAACAAACTCATGAACAAACCCATGACAACATTATAGATCTTTGGCTCTTAAAGGCGGGAAACATGTCCTGGAGACAGAGCCAATATCCTCCTCCAGAGCCATCACCAAGACATGTCAGGGCCTCCCTGCTTACCTGTGGCCCCGGGAGCTTGAAGTAATGCTCCCAGCTCCCCTCCCAGAGCCACCCTGTCCTGTAAATCTCTCTTTTCTTTTTCTCACCAGCTAATAGAGAAGATTACCCAGGTCACTGAGGACAACATCAACTTTCAGCAAAAAAAATGGACGCTGCAGAAGGAGACTCAGCTCAGCAATTCCAAACAGGAGGCAATCATAGAGAACATGGAGAAGCTGAAGGCATCTTTAGACAGCTGTCAGGTGGCCTCTCTCGGCTTTTTACAAATGTCCCCTTCATCTCATTCTTGTGCTGCTGGTTTGGGAAGTTGCCCAGGGTTCGTGGAGCAGGTCAGGCAGAAAAGCTCTGCTCTCTTTTGTCCTTTTCTCTTGTTGGAGAAATCTGTTTGGGAGCAGAAAACAAAGAGCCTCAAAAAAATGCCTCCCAGATGAATTTAGTATGGCCAAGGAAAGAGGCCTGACACGCTTCTGGGACAGACTTGGGGAGGCCCCAGACCCACGCATAAATGAATAAGTAAGTCTCCTGTTATTTCCAGAGAAATCAAAGAACATTCCTGCGTTTTATTTAAATTATTTTATATATATATATATATTTTTTGGCCCAGCAGTGGAAAGGCTATTGTTTTGGGGTCTCTGTGTGTGTGTGTGTGTGTGCCTCTTTTGCTTTTGATTCTGGAAGAGACGGGCCCAGGAGTCTGCCTAAACCCCCACGGCTCCCACACCGAAATGGAGCCTTCCAGAACAGGCAGCTGCTTCTGCTTTCTCTGGAAATAAGCAGCTACTATTTGGGGAGCCTGCGCAAACGCTGGCTTGTCAGCACCCTTTTGAGACAGGAAACCCTGCTTTCTGACCAGCTGAGACATTGATCTCAACAGGAATTTTGACGAACGGAAGTCGCCAGACTTGGCTCCCGTTGCTGCCAGAGGTCCTTGGCAATTTGCCACAGATACCTAAAAGTGGGGTCTCTTTGGCCATCCAAAGTCCAAATTAGAGTGGAAAAAAAAAAAAGAGCGAAAGCTGCCCCAAAAGCGGAGCTGTCCCAGTGCGCCCAGCCTGGCGCACGGTCTGCTTCATGGCAAAAGTGACAGCGTCATTCTTCAGGTGCCGTCTCCAGTGACAGGATCTGGGCTCCTCATGATCTCGTGTCTTCCCAGGCATGCATGAAAATGTCCTGCTGTAGCAAGGACCTGAAGAAAGAGGTGGACATGCTTCAGAACCTTCAGGTGAGCCCACCTGTTTCAGGGCTCCAGAAGGTGGTGCTGGACATCCTGCGTCTGTCGCTGTCCTGGCTGGAGGAAACAGAGCGTCTCCTCCGGGACGTCGGCATCCAGTTATCCAGTTCCGACACAGGTTACTGTCACCTTTTTTTTTCCTCACGTAGTTGCATGACTCTAAAATGTCGTGTTAAATCTTATCGTGATGGGACATCTGTTGAGGAAAGCTTCTTAGGTATGTGGCCAAGTAGTCCCTTCTGTAGACTTTCTTTGAGAAGTGATTTTCCTTGGGGGTAAGAAAAAAAAAAGTGAGACATGATTACTGAAGAAAAATGAGATGTGACTTAAGCAAAAGGAAAATTAAAGCAAAATTATGCTAAATCCTATCTCTCAGAAGCAACTAGCATTTTATATATATATATGCATATATATATAATTTTTAATAGACTTTTTAGAGCAGTTCTAGGTTCACAGCAAAATGGAAAGTATTGTACAGAGACTTCCTTTGTACCCCTTGCCCCCCACATGCCCAGTCCCCCATTATCACCATCCCCCACCACCAGAGTGGTGACCCTACACTGATACACCATTACACCCAGAGACGACACTTCACATCGGGGCTCACTCTTGGCATTGCATGTTCTCTAGGTTTGAATAAAGGTGTCATGTATCTACCATTATCGAATCATGCAGGATGGTTTCATTGTCATAAAAATCCTCTGCTCTCTGCCTATTCATCCTTCCGCCAACCCCGAGCTCCTGGCGACCACCGATCTTTTCACTGCCTCCGTGGTTCTGCCTTTTCCAGAACGTCATGCAGTTGGAATCATACAACCTTTTAGATTGGTTGCTTTTTTCACTTAATAACATGCACTTCAGTTCCCTCCATATCTTTTCACGACTTGATAACTCACTTCTGTTTAGCACCAAATAATTGTCCGGATGGACCATGGTTTATCTTTCCATCCACCCAAGTGAAGGACATCCTAGTTGCTTCCAAGTTTTGACAGTTATGAATAAAGCTAATATCACCATCCATGTGCAGGGTTTTGTGTGGATGTAAGCTTTCAACGCCTTTGGGTAAATACCAGGGAGTATGATTGCTAGAGCCCGTAGTAAGAGTAGGCTTGGTTTTTTTTTTGTTTGTTTGTTTTTCCCCAAAGATTTATTTATTTATTTATTTATTTATTTGAGAGAGAGACAGTGAGAGAGCATGAGCAAGGAGAAGGTCAGAGAGAGAAGCAGACTCCCGGTGGAGCTGGGAGCCTGATGTGGGACTTGATCCCAGGACTCCAGGATCATGACCTGAGCCGAAGGCAGTCGTCCAACCAACTGAGCCACCCAGGCGTCCCAAGAGTAGGCTTAGTTTTTAAAGAAACCACCAAACTGTCCTCCATTGGGCCTGTACCATTCTGCATTCCCGTCAGCAATGCACAAGAGTTCCTGTTGCTCCACGTCTTTTGCCAGCATTTGATGTTGTCACAACTCGTAGAGTTCAGTTGTAACGTTCACAGCATTTTCCCATGGAAATAGCTGTAGGATTCTTATTCTCTCTATGCCTCAGTTTCCTTACCTGTAAAATGAGGATAATACAGAGTACCTACCCCTTAAGATTGTTGTGAAGATTAAAATGTATTGGTATATGTAAAGTATTCAAAGTAGTATCTGGCACAGAATAGGCATTACCTTTACATTTTTTTTAAAGATTTTATTTATTTATTTGACAGAGAGAGAGATCACAAGTAGGCAGAGAGGCAGGCAGAGAGAGGGGGAAGCAGGTTCCCCACTGAGCAGAGAGCCCGATGCGGGGCTTGATCCCAGGACCCTGGGATCATGACCCAAGATGAAGGCAGAGGCTTTAACCCACTGAGCCACCCAGGCGCCCTCCCCCATACATTTTTCTTTTAATTTTTTTTTATCATGGGCATTTAGGTTGTTTCCAGTTCTCCATACTTCTAGATAATACTGAAGTGAATGCTATCGAACATATACCTATTCATTTTATATTTATCATTTTAGAGGTGGAAGGACATTGAACCAGTGTCATTCAACGAAGATTTATTGTGTGCCTACTAGAGAACAGCCCTGTGTGGGGCAGAGATGTAGTGGGTTGGATCAGGTGGAATCGTGGTCATGAGTGTATGCGTGTTAGCTGGGAAATTCCTCTAGCTTTATCTGTACGTTTGAAATTTGCCACATTACAATATTGAAGGGAAAATAGGCACCATTCCTGCCCTCAAAGACTTTGTGGTCTGGGAAGGGGAGGGTGGGTGTAAATTGAAAAATCACTCAGACATAAAATTTGAATGTGACAAGTGCTACAAAGGAGACCTGCAGGACTCTGACCTGGTCAGGGTGGGCAGGGCATCTGCAGGATGCACAGAATTTATTTTCCAAAGAGGGGAGGGGAGAAGAAGTGTGGGGAGAAAATTCTGGGCAAAAAGAGTTGCATGGTAGTGGGAGGGGAGCATGAAGAACACGAGGGACTAAAAGAAATGGGGGTCAGAGGTGGGGCAGGACTGGCAGGGAAGGGCAGTAGAGGCTGTGCCTTGTGGGCTTGCGGGGCCCTGCTAAGACGGTCTGCTTTAACCTAAGAGCAGTGAGAAGCCAACAAAAGATTTTAAGTAGGGAACTGATGGAACAGGCTTGCTTCTGGAGATAATCCTCTTGGCTGTGAGTGGAAAATGTTTCTGGAAAATGGCCATCACAGAGTACCAGAGAACCAGTTAGGAGGCTGTCACAAGAGATGATGGTAGCTCCAAGGCAAGGGCGGGATAGAGAAAGAGAGAGGTTTCCCAGGCATTTAAGAGGTAAATCAACAGGCCTCGGTTGTGGAATTGGATATAGTTAGAAGGGAAGTGACAGAGAAAGGGGTCTGCAGGCCTCCAGGTTTCTGGCTTGTGTAAAAGGACAGACAATGCTTCCTTCACTAAAATCCAGCATAAAGAACACTGCGTGAAGACCAGGTTTGAAGGAAGTGCCTCAAGATAAGGTGCCAAGGATGCGGCTATCACCCTGTATGTCTAGTCTGGAAGTAGAAGTTAGTGTGGTGTGTCTCCAGAAGCCAGAAAAGCATGGGCCACTTAGTGGGTGCTTAATAAATAACTGTGAGAGGGATGGGTGAGGGGGTGGTGGGGGGAGGGAGAGAGGGATGGACGGATGGATGGATGGGGGATGGATGGTTAGTGGATAGATGGTTGGGTGGGTAGAAGGGTAGGTGGATGGATAGGCAAATGGATGGTGGGCGGATGGGAGGGATGGAGGGGTAGGTGGATAGATGGGTGGGTGGATGGACAAACAGATGGACAGATGGGTGAATGAATAGATGGATGGGTGGATGGATGGGTGACTAGGTGGATGATTAAAGCCATAGGTGTGAATGCTCTCACTTAGGAAGAAAGTATATGAGGGAGATTGCCCAGGGCTACATCTTGAGGAACTCTGACATTTTGGAGATTGTTGTTACACCTTGCCAAGTCACCCTTGATAGTGGCTACATGAATTTGACATTCCTACAGCAATAAATGAGAATAGAGGAGGGATTTTCAACTCTTATTATTCAACATCTCCAGCCATGATTCCCCCAAAGTAGTCCTGAAGGTGGTATAAAGTTCTTTCAAAAAGAAGGCAAAAGCAAAAAGAAGATTAACTTCTATAACTACCTGCCCCTCATGTATAACACAGAGAACAGGAGAACTGGCCTTCTCCTGACCACCCAGTGGCTCTCCAATCCCAGTGTTACTATTGTAATCTTAGCAATCTTGAGCAAACGTGGAATTGGGTAAAATGTGGGTCACAGTGCTAGCTGTTCTCCAAGATTAGAACTGAAACAAAGACCATCGTCTCTGTCTTAGTAATAGTTGGGATAAGCTTTGTGTGTAACATTCCATCCCCATGTCCAAGAGCATTTTAGTCCTTAGAGCTTATGTCCATAAATGTAGTCATTTATGTTATCATAAAGAAACGTGGATTAGAGAGTTAAGTTTCAGGCCAGCAATTCTAGAAAGACTGAGAAAGAATCACTTCAGGCAACATTTCTCAGACCTGCCATCTCAATGCAGAGTCCCTTCTATACTAATATGCACTATGGATCTAGAAAAATGGGGTAAAGAATGCAGTGTTCCCAAAACACATTTCTCCTTTTTGACTGTCTTCACCTGCATCTTGCATCTAATATCTTTTGGAATAATGCTCTCTGGAACACCTGCGGGGGAGACACAGACTATATTCTGTGATTACGACTATTCGGTTCTGAGAAGTCGAAGAGGAAGCATGAAGGGTAATAACAGAAAGGTCAGTGAGTAGGGACCATCCTTCATTCATTTGGCAGGAGGAGTTGATGTTATTTTTCTCTTCCAGTAGAAGCAGTATTATGGCAAGGCCCCAAAAGGCTCAAAGAAAGGGGTGAGCTAGAGAATTCCCTGTATTCTCTGTGTTAGCTACTGCTGCACCTCAGTCCTAGCACAGAACCATCTCCACCCAGATGGCAGCAGCCATGGTAGTGGTGTTGAGAATGGTGAAGATGGTGAGGGTGATGAGGACAGTGGGTGTGAGGATAAGTGAGGATGATGATGGTGATATGACTGATGGCAATGAGGATGGTGATAGTGACAAGGAGGATGATGGTGTGGCTCGGATGGTGATGGCGAGGATGCCGATGATGGTGGGGAGGATGGTGATGATGATGATGATGGTGGGGAGGATTGTGGTGATGAGGACGGTGAGGTGGTGATCAGGATGATGATGGGGGTGGCTAAGATGGTGATGGCCATGAGGATGGTGATGGTGAGGATGATGATGGTGGTGGTAAGGATGACGATGATGGTGGGGACAATGGTGGTGATGATGATTATGGTGGGGAGGATTGTGGTGGTGAGGATGATGATGGGGGTGATGAGGATGATGATGGTGAGGAGGAGGATGGTGATGAGGATGGGGAGGATGGTGATGAGGATGATGATGGTGGGGAGGATTGTGGTGATGAGGATGATGATGGGGGTGGCTAGGATGGTGATGGTGAGGAGGAGAATGGTGGGGAGGATGATGATGATGATGGGGAGGATGGTGATGAGGATGATGATGGTGGGGAGGATTGTGGTGATGAGGATGATGATGGGGGTGGCTAGGATGGTGATGGTGAGGAGGAGAATGGTGGGGAGGATGAGGATGATGATGGGGAGGATGGTGATGAGGATGATGATGGTGGGGAGGATTGTGGTGATGAGGATGATGATGGGGGTGGCTAGGATGGTGATGGTGAGGAGGAGAATGGTGGGGAGGATGAGGATGATGATGGGGAGGATGGTGATGAGGATGATGATGGTGGGGAGGATTGTGGTGATGAGGATGATGATGGGGGTGGCTAGGATGGTGATGGTGAGGAGGAGAATGGTGGGGAGGATGAGGATGATGATGGGGAGGATGGTGATGAGGATGATGATGGTAGGGAGGATTGTGGTGATGAGGATGATGATGGCGGTGATAAGGAGCACAGTGGTGTTGAGTATGACAATCATGGCAGTGATCCAGTGGTGGTGGTGGTAATGGTGAGGAGGAGGATGGTGGTGAAGGTGATAATGGCAGGGCTGACTGATGATGGTGCTCATCCTTTACTACTGAGCACTCCCAGTCTAGATGCTGTTCCAGGCATTTCCATACATTATCCCAGTTCATCCTCACAACAACTCTGTGAAGCAGGTACTGTTACCCTCATTTTAGAAATGAAGAAACTGGGGCGCCTGGGTGGCTCAGTGGGTTGAAGCCTCTGCCATCGGCTCACGTCATGATCTCAGGGTCCTGAGATCGAGCCCCGCATCAGGCTCTCTGCTCAGCAGGGAGCCTGCTTCCCCCCTCTCTCTCTGCCTGCCTCCCTGCCTACTTGTGATCTCTCTCTGTCAAAAAATAAATAAAATCTTTAAAAAAAAAAAAGAAACTGGTTCAAAAACTGCTTTTGTGAGTATTCCAGCATGAAAAGGAGATTCAAGGTACTTCACATTACTGAAGCCAGCAGGGAGTCCGCAGTCATTCACTGCCCTCCACAAACACTCCTGAGGGCCTTCTGTGTCCCAGTTCCTGAGAGAAGGGTGGGGACCATGGTTTATCTAGCTCCTCCTGGGTGCTTATCACTGTGTTAGATGTTTTATATGCGTTGTGTACTTTTATGCTCCCATATCCCAACAAGCAAGGTACTATTACTGTCTTTATTTTTCAGGTAAGGAAACTGAGTCACGGGGCATTAAGAAACTTGCTCAAGGTCACACAGCTGGTACCTGGGAAGGTCAGGAGTCAGGTCACTGTGATCCCAATACCGGTGTTTTTCTGTGACCCCGCCCTCTCTCTGAAGATCCAGAGAAGTACCAGGTATACACCCAATTCCTAGAAAACAGGTTCTGTCATCAACTTGGGCAGGGAAAGAGCTAAGAGCACTCACCCCCCGAGGTGAGCTCCCCTCTCCATTGCCCACCATGAGCCACGCCCATGGAAGGCCCAGGACCAGTGGAATGGTTCTGAGCGTGGGCTTTGGAGAACAGCTGCCAAAGTCTGAATCTCAACTGTGTGCTGACTAGTTGTGTGAGCAGGTTACTTGACTTCTGTGTGCCCTGTTTTCCTGTTCATAAAATGGGGCTAAGAGCCCATCGGGATGTCGTGAGGATTAAACACTGAGACGTGTGCACACCGGTCATGGAGCCTGGGCCACACTAAGTCTCAATAAGTGGGAGGTGCCGTGATCACCAACGTGAAGTACTTACTGACCTAATCTGACCTAAACAGGAGTCAGATAGGTACACGCATGGGCGGTACAGCTTGATTTATTCACACCGAGGTAACTCGACCCGCAACCCCATCTCCACTTGGCAACAAATGGGATTTTTGTAGCCATGGGCACTCAGTTGGGTTGCACCCAAAAGAGCCCTTCCCAGGTCTCCTTCCTAGAGTCATGACAAGGGGGTGAGTGTCCCAACAGCCAAGTGGTGGAGCTGGGATTCAGTTCAGATCCTTCTGACCTCCAGGCCCCTACTCTTAACTACAACACCACCCGCCTTTTCCAAGACGTAAAGCCTGTCCTAAGAGGTAAAGAACACCTAACAGCTAGGTCTGTATATTGCCCAGGGCATTGCAGATCAAGTCATGTAAAGGGGAACTATTTGAAGTATTGCTGGCTAGCGACCCAAGGGACCAGAAGGTTGGTGTTGGTCCTGAAGACCTGACTGGTGAGAGATTTGCTGTGTGGTCCAGCTGGGCAGATGTGGAATGCCTAAAGAGGGACCTTGAAAATTAGTCCCCCACTCCTCCTGCCTGGTTTCTCAAATTCTCTTGATAAAGGGAAGAAAGGCCTGCATTTTTTTTCTGGCAAGGTCAGTCGTTTGTGTCTGTTTCTGCAAGACTTTGTTACAAATAAAAGGCTTCCCAGCATGCACAGAAGAATCACTCATTCTCAGATATCCAAAATACGCATTTTTAAATGAAAAAAAAGGAGGTTGTAATACAATATGCATAGTGTGCTCCCACTTCTAAGTATCAGTGTCCAACCGAAAGAAAAAGCCGAGGAAAAAGATACGCACGCGTTGGGCGTGTTACCCAGCGCGGTGGGATCGCGTGGGACCTTTGCTTTCACATGGTGGTTCATCAGCTCTTTCTGGCAGACCTGCCAGGGAAGCTAGAGCAGTGAACACTTTCCATGTCGTGGATGTCTGTAACGTTTGGATTTGTTCAAGAGACACATAACTTTTATCACCAGAAATATAATGAAGAATTGCTTCGTCTTCTTGGGAAGAGAAAAATCTCGTTATGATACAGCTCATCATCGCCCAGACACATGATCACACACTCCCTCTTCCCCTTCGACATCCTCGAGTCCTTCCTCTCCTTAATTCTCTCTGGATCCTATTCATGCTTTGCTCCTTCCCCTAGGGTTCCTGGGTCACGGGTTGAACCCCATTTTAGCCACCCCATATCTGTGTGCTCCTAGAGTTAATGCCAACATCACCCAGGCCACCGCCCCCCATGCCTGCCATCTTGATCTCCCCACAGAGCCCCTTTCCACAGGGCACCCTTCATATTAGCCACCCCGACCCTTACTCACACACCTCCAGTCGCTTGAAAGAGAATGACAGACCGAGGTCTGGATTCTGATCCTACCACTTAACTAGCCCCATAGCCCCATCTTGCTGAGTTTTTGTTGCCTCACCTATAAATGCAAACACATTTCCTTGCTGGGTTGTTTATAAGGATTAGAAAGTATCACACGTCAAACTCCTGGCATGGTGCCTGGTACACAGCAGGTGCTTAATACTCAGTAGCTATTATTATATTATTGTCCTACTCTTGCCTGCTGGGAATTCTCCGAAAGTTGCTCTGCCAGGGATCAAGGCTCCAGGCATGAACATATTCAGCTCTCTTGTTTTCTCTCTCTCGACCGTCTTTTCTCCCTTCTCTCCAAATTCCCACCATATTCTCAGTGCCTTCTCCAGATACAGCTCATCCCTCCATGTCGCTCCTTCTCTCCCTCTCAGGGGAGCCTGTGCACAGGGTCTGGAATTATGACTTCCTTCTCTGGCACCTACATCCTTTCTCTTCCTTTTATTCCTCCTCTGGCCATCAAACACACCTCTCAAGATGACAGCCCTTCCCTGGAACCTGCTGCTTCTCTAGCTCTTTTTCTACTACTAACACTCTTGTCCCACCTATGATCTTGAGGAAGCGTGTTACGCCGTCTGTCTTCATTGCAAATGTTCTACTGTGTCTTTGCCTCCTTGCTTTGTCCCTGCGTGTAACTGACACGGAGCCCTCCTGCCCTGGCGGGCCCGCCATCTTTCCCGAGCCTGTGTTCTCGCTGGCACACCCAACGCTCTTGGATCTCTTCCTGGAAACACTCTTACACCCTTGGCCCTCCTGGAACTGACACACCCTGCCCATCCGACCTTCTCCATTTGTTTTCAGCAGCCCCTTTCACCTATTCCTGCCCCTGCCTGAGTGTCTCCTCTAGGGCAGTCCTTGGTCCTCCCCTCACTCTTACCTCCTTTCTTATGAAGAGAGTCTCTATCCAGGTACTTCAACAACCCCTCCCGTGGCAGCAGTGGCCAAGTGGACATCTCCATGTCCGTGCTGCCACGAATGGTAGTGCTGATTTGGTGCCATGTAAGGCAGCAGGTGGAATGCCTGGCTGGGCCATGTCCACCAGGAGAAGACAGTTGCTTCCTCCTAATCTCAGGAAGGCCCTGGGTGAGCCGGGCTATTCCTGCTCTCTGCAGACCACCCCTCCTGAGAGTCATTCCAGTACCTCAAATTCCACATGTCTGAAAATGAGCTTGGCAGCTCCTCCCTTCTCTCCAGCCCCCACACCACCCAACCTGTCTCTTCTGTCTGACACTGGGACTACCATCCAGTCCCTAGAAAGAGCTTTCTCTCTCCTTTCTATCCCCATGTCTCCCAGCCTTCTTTAGAGCTTCACCCCTGAAGACCTGGACATCCATGGGCTCTCAGCCTCTTAACTCACAGGAAGGGATTTAGCCCTGGGAGACACCTAGCAATGTCTGGAGACATTCTGGTTGCCACACCTGGGTGGAAGGGGCTCCTGGCGTCCTACAGTGCCCAGGATGCCCCCCCCCACAAAGAATTGCCTAGCCCAACCTAGCAATTGAGCTGCGGTTAGGAAACCCAGCTAGTTCCTCCACCTCTAATTCATCCCAGCTATTTTTCTGAAAATATTCTTTTAAAAAGCTAAACGAAAAAAACACTCTTTATCAGGGCAGTTCTCTGCTCCAACAGCAACTGAAGTCCCAGTGACTCCAATGCTGGCGTCACACTGACTTGTTTGCCAGCCTGTGGCACTCGGCCGCCACAGTTCTCAGAGCCCCGCGGCCTCACCTGTCAACCAGGGCGATCCGGTGGTACAGTGGGGTGATGCGCTGAGTGCTTGGCCGAGAGCCTGGCACGCAGTACAGGCCAGTACACTTCAGAGATGGTTATATCAGGTTAACACTTCTTAGGCTACTGTTCTAGCCCCACCACACACGGGCCCAGCCTTCCACTCCCGCTCCACCTTCCGAGCCCTACCTCGCACCGTGTGTGCGGCCCAGTTAAGCACAGCACCCCACGGGGTACGCACGGCCTTTCCCCAGCTGCCCATCTGCCTCCCCTCGTGTTAGTCTCCTGCAGCTGCTCTCACATGTGGCACAGACACGGCGCCTCATTCACATACAGTCCTGGAGGCCGACAGCCTGAGATCAGCGAGGCTGGGTTCTTCTGAAGGCTCTAGGGAAGGATCCATTTCTTTGCCTTTCCAGTCTCTAGAACCTTATTCCTTGTGTTCCTTGGCTTGTGGCCCTTGCCTCCATTTTTAGAGCCAGGAGTGCAGCGTCTTCAAGGCTCTGTTTCTCTTACATCACCTGTCCTCTATCTGTCTGGAGTAAGATCCTCCCGGGGGATGATACTGGGTCTGCCCAAAAAACCAGGCTAATTCCCTGCATCTCAAGTTCCTTAACTTGGTCATATCAGCACAGTTCCTCTGCCCCGTCAGGTAATGTTCATAGGCTCCAGAGATTAGGACGTGGGTATCCTTGGGGACCACCATGTAGCCTGGCCTTCCACCTCTTGCGTTCCAAATGCCCTCCCCCCCAACTCTGATTTTTGCCTACCCAGCAGTGCCCACTGGCTCCTCGGCCAAGTAGCCCCCTATGATTGCTCCAGGCGAATGACCTCCCCTCAGAGACTCTCACCCTCCTGCCCTGCATTAGCAGTCACTTCCGTGCCACGCGGAGCCACTACCTATTCTCCTCACACAGTTAGACCCCATGTCTCAGACTGAACCTCGAGGAATAGCTTCACCACCCCCCCGCTTCCCCACCAGACTTAGCTCATGGCTTGGCACACAGTGGACATTTAGTTGATAGGTGCTCTGCTGATGGGTTTTATTTTCCACCCTTCAAAAAGAAACTGGATTTGAGCCCATCCAAGGCTGACCAGCCACTTTAAAAACGCACATTGGATGGCAGCTCAGATCTTCTTCCTTTTTTTTTTTTTTTAAAGATTTTATTTATTTATTTGACAGAGAGAGAGTTCACAGTAGACAGAAAGGCAGGCAGAGAGAGAGAGAGAGGGAAGCAGGCTCCCCACCGAGCAGAGAGCCCGCCGCTGGACTTGATCCTAGGACCCTGAGATCATGACCTGAGCCGAAGGCAGCGGCTTAACCCACTGAGCCACCCAGGCGCCCCAGCTCAGGTCTTCTTGATGGGAGGGCCATGGTGCCCTCGTCCACCTGCGAGCAAGCTTTGTTATGACATTATTGGGAAAGCAAAGGAAGTGAATTGAATGGATATTTAAACTTCTTGCTTCTCTTTTCAAGGATTGTCTTTGTATCTGGAATATCTTCTGGTATATTATAAAAAAATTACAAGCCAAACCCAGGAACTTCAGGTAATACTTTGACTTTGAAAGTTCATTTCAGCTCCTCCTTAGTGTTTATATACCACTGTGCATTTTAACTCTGTTTTTTCTCTGTTAACAAGTCCATCCACATTCTCCAAAACATGACATGATATCCTCACTTGACACAAAAAGATTCAGACAGGGTGGCTAAGGTCTCCCAGGAGGGCCAGGGCAAAGACAGGATACTTGTTGTCTTGTATCAAAATCATCAGAAAACTTTAAATGCCATCAGATCTTGAGGCTTATGCTTACTAAATACACAGCTACCTGCAGTGTAGGGAGTAGAATTACCAAAAGTCACATAAAGTCCCCATTTTAGGGGCAAAGGATTCTTAGGGATTGTACCTCTCTGGTATGGTATTGCCATAACAATGCTTTGTAATAAGCACCTACAAAACTTCAGTGGCATTCCACAGTTACTGTTCACTGCTCACATACCAGGGGTCAGCCACTAGGTGGGTGCACCAGTCCTGGACAGGCTTGCCCAAGTGTCTGGGTGTTGGCTGGCCCTCGGTCAGTCTAGGCTGGACTCAGCTGGAGCAGCTTCTCTCTGCCCCACCTGTCTCTCATCCTCCAGCAGGCTAGCCTGCACGTGTCCCCATGGTGATGCGGAAGTACAAGAGAAAAAGCAGCCCAGTCATGAAATGCTTTTCAGTTCTCTGGTGTGTTAGCATCCCACTGGCCCAAGTAGGGCTCGTGGCTGAGTTCAATGTCAGATCAGCGTATGGGTGGGCACTGCAAGGTACATGGCCAAAGACGTGGTGGAGAGAGAGTAAAGTATTGGGACCACCATCATGATCAACCCCACAGGTCATCTAACCCAGAGGTCCACAGACTTTTTCTAAAGCAAAGGGCCAGATGGTCAATATGTTAGGCTTGTAGGCCATACAGTCTCTGTCACACCTACTCAACTCAGCTGCTTTAGAGTAAAAGCAGCCATATACAATATGTAAATGAGCATGATGGGCATGGCTCTGTTCCAATAAAACTTTATTTATAAAGATTGGCAGTGAGCCAGATTTGGCCTGTAGACAGCACTTTGTCAATCCCTGATCGGCCCATTTTTCTTATTGTACAGAAAAAAACATGGAACCTCAGAGGCTAGGTGACTATTTCAATGTCACAAGGCTAGTTGATGGAAGAATCAAGAAAAAGCTCAGGCCTTCTGACCCTAGCTCACTGTTTTTTCTCTTCCACTCAGCAAATAATAACTAACAGTTCTAGCTTCCATTAACCAAGCACTGTGCTAAAGCTTTCCATCCATCATGATCTCACTTAATCCTTACTCTCAGAGGCAGATACTGTTATTATCCCATTTTCTAAATGAAAAAGCATCTAGAAAGAAGTAGAGCTGACATTCTGAGTTCTTGACCACTGAGAGTCTGGGTTCTTGACAACTCAACTCTACAGGTTCCCTAACAGAAACTAGACTAAGCATAGTCTCTCTGTGTTTTTAAGGTTGCGTAAACCTTTGTACCCCCAAAGGTAAAAGAACTTGGAAAAGAAAAGTGTTGAAATGACTCCTTTAATTCATCCTGTCCCCCTCATCAGCTTCAGTTTCCTTTCCTCTCATTTCAGATCAAGATCCACAGTTCTCAGGAAACTCAGCAGTCTTTCATGCAAGAGAAGCTGCGGGAACATCTGGCAGAGAAGGAGAAGCTGACTGAGGACAGACTGCAGCAAGAGGAGAGGCTGAAAGCCAGAATCAAGCGGCTTATGGATGAGAAGGCGGTAAGGTGGTCCCTGTCATTTTCTTTACTCCTGGAAGCTGATGGAATGGCCTCTTCTGCAGGCATGTACTTGGGAGGAGAAATCTCAGCAACTCCTTGTTTGATGCTCTGGAAGTAAATTAATTAAATAGGTGAGTAACGGAGGAAGTAACATGAAGCTTGAATTCTAAAACTCAACTTGAAACAGCAAAGTTACTGAAATTCCTGGAAATGGTACCTTATTAGCGCAAATGCCACAGTCAATTTGCCAAGTTCAAGTCATTACTGAGGTCCTGGTTTATAACTGACAGAATCTCAGTGCTTGCAAGACCAGCCTCACATTATTTTCGTCTTCTCTTTCTCAATACATATCATAGGAAACAAATGGCCAAGATTGCCACTTGCTTTTCTAAAAACGAAACCAGTTACAAGACACTTTACAGCAGCCCCTCTCAAATTTACCAATGCCCAGGAAGCCCCTGGGGAGTCTGTTAAAATGCAGATTCTGACTCGGTAAGGTTGGGGCAGAAACTGGCCTCCTGCGTTCCAACCAGCTCCCAGCTGGTGCTGGCAGCACAGGTCTGCAGACCACATTTTCAGCAGCAAATCTTAGAGGGTGGTTTTCCCAGACTTGCCTGATAAGCACGACCTCGACTCCTGTTAAAAATACGGATTCTCAGGGCGCCTGGGTGGCTCAGTTGGTTAAGTGGCTGCTTTCGGCTCACGTCATGATCCCAGGGTTCGGGGATCAAGCCCCGCATCGGTCTCCCAGCTCGGCGGGGAGTCTGCTTCTCCCTCTGCCCCTACCTCTCTCTCTTTCTCTGTAAAAACAAAACAAAACAAAACAAAAAAACAACAACAAAAAAACAGATTCTCTGGCCCCAGCCCAGACCCACTACACCTGAATCTCTAGAGAAGGCCAGGAAACTGCATATAATGAACTCATTCTCATCTTTGTCCAAGAGTTGGCCCTTTTTTGTATTCAGGGATTGCCATGAATTTTTAAGTACTTCATTGCCATCACCCTACATCAGAGGCTCATGACTTTGGATGTCCTTTTGTCATTTAGGAGATTAAATAAAGTCCTAATGCTTAACTGACTGAGTCTCCTAGGAGCCCCGTGGGGGTCCCAATTTTAAATGAACCTTCCTTAGACCATAAAACTCCTCCTCATGAATCCCAACTCATTTGAGGACTGTTTGAATAGTAAGAAATTCTAAGTTGCTTTATCAAGCTAACCCTTATTTAATATGAGCTGTAAACATGTACTTGACTTGTGCACACTCATGGTTTAGATCAGGGTCAGCAAACTTTTTTCATAAAGAGCCAAATGGTATATATTTTCAGTTTTGCAGGCCACGCTGCTCTGTCATGACTGCTCAGTTCTGCTATTGTAAGTGCAAAGGCAGTCATAGGCAATCTACAAACAATGAGCAGGGAAGTGTCCCAATAAAACTTTATTTACAAAATGCAGACAACAGGCCAGATTTGGCTGGTAGGCCATGGTTTGCCAACTGCTGGCTTAGAAAAGAGGCTCTTGAGTCAATGGACCAGGATTTGAATCCCTGCTCATGTGATTTGCTAGGAAATTTGACGGATCCTTAATCCTTCTAAGTCTGTTTCCTCCTCTGCAAAGTGGAGATCACAGAAGAAATGACCGACCCTTATTAATGAACGATGGTCACCTGCCAAGTGGTCTGTGTTCAGCCTGTCATCTGCCCCCCACATTCACCCAGTGAAGGAAGCACTATTACCCTCCCTGTTGTACAGATAGGGAGACTGGGCGTCTATTGCTTCTCACCTTCCTAAGGTCAAGCACCCAGAAAGGCCCAACCTGGGGCTCTGATCTGGAGCCTTCTTACTCTGGATCCTTTGCTCCTAGCTACGCGCAGTCTCCCCAGTGGGCTTATGGTAGGAGCAAAGAGCTAGCCCGTGCAATGCCTGGCAAGGAGTCCAGATTCCTGCCATGGAAACTCTGTCTATTAAACAATAGTCATTGACTTTCAGGCTTTGGAGGAAAGCATTACTCAAGAGAAAAACAGAGCAAAAGAAACATTAGAAGAAGAACAAAACAGAATCCAAGAGCTGGAGAATCGCTTAGCCCGCCAGAAGAAGGTAGGCAGCTGGGGGAGACAGAGTCGGCCTGAACCCAAATCAGGGTCACTCACCCTGGGAGGACCAACCTGGGGCTCTAATCCGAGGCTGCCCGCTCTGGATACCTTGCTCCTGCTGCCTGCGGTCTCCCCCGTGGGTAGTGGAGAGCAGCGAAGGGCTACCGGCACAGTTCCTGGCACAGAGTCTGGGTTCCTACCATGGCGACAATGTCTGTTAAACAATGGCCTTTGGATTGCAGGTCTGGGAAGAAAACATTATGCAAGAGAAAAGCAGAGTGAAGGAAGCATTAGAAGAAGAACAAAAGAGGGTCCAAGAGCTGGAGAATCGCTTAGCCCGCCAGAAGGAGGTATGCAGCTGAGGGGGACTGTCGGCTAGAGCCGAAATCCGGATTGCGGGCCATGTGGCAGTGAGCTCTGAACCACGGATGAGTGGGAAGAGTGTGGCAGAGCTTTCCTACAGTGATCTGTCCTCAGGAGGGTTCGGCTACTCTGGGAAGTAGTGGGGCTCGAGGTGAGAGCCCTGGAGTCCTAACTTGGACAACCCAGTTGGAAAAATTATAAACAGCAAAAGTACAGACATAGATAGGACTTGAGAGACACGTTGGGGCTGGTGACACAAGCATCTTCTGCATGGAGATTGTGTGCCAAAGCACGGACGTGGAGGAGGGAGGTACAGAGTTCTGGGACTTTAGGGCTGTGTCAGTCCTCCAGCAATATCCTTACATCCAGCCTTCAGCTCTGCCATCTGGGAATTTTCTGCAGGCCAAGCCAGTCCAACCCACTGGTGATGCCTCAGGCTGGCAGAAAACTCTTCCTTTAGGTTGAGCACAAGCAAACTCTTTGTCCCAGAAAGACGTCAATCCCCCACTGGCCTCCTGGGCTCCTGCAAGTCCTGTCCACCTTCTCGTCCACATAATAACTTTTAGAAGCTTGAAAATAGAGATACCTGCCCCTCTTCAGATCCAAATGTCCTTATTTCTCTTGGAGCCTGGCCTTGGTCCCCTCCTCTGGCCTGCTCTGCTCTCTAGAAGGCACAGATTGGCAACTCCCTGGCTTAAAAGGGCCCAGGGGCATGTTATGTTTGGTCCCCAAGCATTTTATTTTGAATTCATAACATTTACTTAAAAATCCAGATTTCCATCCTCTCCTGAGAAGTCGGAAAATCTGGCCCCATTTCCACTTGGCAGAAGCGGCGGGAGCGCGCACACGCAGCAGCGATTTCCCACCGTCTCCACCATTCCCTGTCGCGTTCATCGCAGCCCACTTCCTTGCCGGCCCCTGTCGAGCCCTTGTAGACATCTGGGTTGGCAGTCCCAACTCTGTTTTCTTCCCGAAGTGCTGTAGCCAAAACCAGACCCAGGGCAGGACCCTTCTCCCCTGTTGAAGATTTTGTGCTTGTACTGATGCTCCCAAACCAGCTTTGGGGAGAGCTCTATGACATCATCGGCACAAGCTTAATTTGTGGTCTCCCTTGGACCTCAAAGTCTTTTTCACATACTGTTCTCATGAGCTCTTGCACCCCGAGGCAGCTCAGAGGGCTGAAGAGTTCAGGCCTTGTAGCCACGTGCAACGCAGTTTCAAATCCTGGCTTGACGACATATGGGCCTCAGCAGATCGCTCAGGATCTCCTGACTTTAAGCGTGGCTGTGAGGGCCGGCAGCCATGCACAGTGCAGTGCTTGACCCTGAATTGTTGCTCAGCCCGTGTAGCTGTTGGAATAGGCACAGAATTGTGTGTGAATAGCTTTGATAACAGGTACATCCTCCCGTGTAGACTTCCCCATCCTCACTGCTCAGTGATGTCCTCGCCCACCCACTGCTGCGGGAGAGACAAGAAGTTGGGCCAGGCAGAGCCCCTGTGATGCCATCTGATCCAAGGAGGGAAGATGTTTATGTGCCCGGTGTCACTTGGGGTCACCTGCATGGCTGTGTTCGGCGACCCATGTAAACAGTGTCACTGAGGACTTGCCCTGAGTTGTCTTTCCAGGGGTGCTGACGAGGAACAGAGTCTCCCAAGGGTTCACAGGGGCCAAACACCACCAAGAGGTCAATAGCTCAGCTCAGGGGCCCAGAGAAGGCCCTTGAATTTAGAGATGTCGAGGTCATAGGGCATGTCAGGAGAGAGATTTAAGGAAGAAGGCATGATGGGGTCAGCCTCATTGCAGGGAGGAGCTGTGGCCAGGTCACCACAAGCCTAGGAAAACGGCAGCCTACCTACAGCAGAATCTCTCTGTGTTTTCTTGACGGGCAAATCTGAGATAAAAGTCCCAGACACAGACTTTAATCAACCTCAAACGGCTATTGGGTTTTTGTCCTTATTAGACCTTCTGTCACATTATCAGATGAATCTTTAAGGAAAAGGATCATATTGCAGGTTTCGAGGTGACGTGAAAGGTGAACTCCCGTTAGGTAATGAATGCCTGGGAACTTGGGAGCAGAGCAGCAGAGAGAGGGCCAGGACCCATGTGTCTTGAGTCACAGGGACAGTCTTCCCCTGAGTGCCCCCTCCGCTGCAAAGGAGCTGCCGAGAGCAAAGTCATGAGTGTAGATGCTAGCTCAATGCGGTGGAGCCCACCCTAAATCACCTTGAAGTGCTGGGAAGTCTCTTTCACAAATTCCGGGAACCCCGACCCCCCAGTGTTCAGGAGCAGTGTGCCGCCGCCTGTGATGCCGCCCTTCTGCTTTCTTCGGGGCTGCTACTGGAGCAGCTGAGCGTTGGGATTTTTTTTAATGACTTTTCACTGCAAAATAGTTAGCACTTCAGCCAGGCTCATCTGGGCAGTCTAATCTGGAGCCCTAACCATGGGTTACAATGGAAACCATGCTCCAAGTTCCAGACATCTTACCATCAAGCCAGTGCTTAGAACTCAACCCATTTGAAAGCTACGGTGCCCTTTCTTGCAGTGACTAGAAACAGGGGCCTCGTGGGCAACTCCGATCCTTTGGGATTGGCGTCAGCCATTTAATTCCTAAATAAAATTCCTTGAGCACAAGCACTGAACCACACTTTCCCCCATATGCCTTCTCTGAGCTCCACGTGTAAGGTTCACCCCCCCCTTCTAGAAATTGCCACGTTGGGGCTCATGAATTCAACACACTGTCCACATCTTGAAACCTGACTCTCTGTAGGAGATTTATTTTAATAATAGGGTATCCATTATTAATGAGATTCTCTCTTCTTATCAGAGCGGCTGCCTGGTGCAGTGCTAAGAGCTCAGACTCCAAAATAGACCGAGCCAATTCCCTCTGCTCACGTGGTCCTGGGCGAGGGCCTCTGGGCACAGGCAGTGGGCCGACCTCCTCAGTGGGCCCAAATCCTAACCTCACCTCCAACAGACTGCATGACCCCTGGACCTTGTGCAACTTTCTGTTCCTTGGTTTTCTCTACAAATGGGGGACACTAACTCGCCCGCTAGGGTTACCGTGATAGGGTTCACTGTGTGTGACAAGCCTGCCATGGGCCCCCAGCATGGGATTCTCACCCCACCCCTACCACCCCCCAGGATGGGAGCTGCTACCACTATCAGTAATATGGCCAGAATGAGCAGTCTCCCCACGAAATGCACAAGCAACCAAAAAGACTGGTCATTGATTTTCAGATTTTGGAGAACAGCATGGCCTATGAGAAAAGGAGAGCAAAGGAAGCTTTAGAGACAGAAAGGAGAAAAGTTCAAGATCTGGAGAACCACTTGACCCAACAGAAGGAGGTATGGGGAGCAGATAAATGGGCCATAGCAGCCAAAAACCCCTATGGAACAAACTAACGAACTCCAAGGTCAGACGTGAGGCCCTGGTTCTGTGCCCCTGTGGAGAGTATGGCTGGCCAGTGTTGAGCAGCACTTCCATGAGAAGTGACCAATGTCAAGTACAACTCACTAGCTGAATGACCTAGGTCAGGTCACTTGACCTCCTGGGCCTTAGTTGCTTCCTCTGTAAAATGGGTGTGGTCACAGACCCCGCCTGGTAGGAGTAAATGAATTAATAAAGACAGAGCATTTAGAACTACACCTTGCACTTGGCGGGCCCTCTACATAACCATTCCCCGCTCAGCCACTGAAGGCAGAGGGATGCGCTCCAGGAGAGAACCCTTGGGTCCAGGTCTGGGTTGGTCCCCCAGCCAGCCTCTCCCTCCTCCTCACTGAAAGGTATTTACGACAACCCAGCACGGGCACAGTAGAAAGACCCTCGCTCCCAGCTCTGGTCTCCTGGTTTCATAGACTTTTTGTAGAGACACAAAGAGCTGTGGAGCGAGATGGCAGAGACCGGTACATAAGCTTGCGTGGCAGTTCCACGGGTAAGTGTCCGAGGTCCGGAATAGATGAGAAGAAGTACACCCTTGGGGAGAGGGTGACAGTGGTTTGGGCAGGCCTGGGCACCATGCCTGGGGAACGCTGGAGACATCCACCTCTAGCCACCCCCACCAGCCTAGGGACTGGGCCCACCACCCACATTGGCCTGGAGCCGCCATGAAAGGCAGACCCAAGGCTGAGAGGAGAGGTGTCACTCAGGCTAACCCAAACACGCCAACCGCCCCTTTCCCGAGATGTCAAAAAAGGGCTCTCAGGAGCTGGAGGCCAGGGAGAGAACTCAGTGACTTATAGCGGCAGCTCCATGAGCTGGGCTCCAAGGGCGCAGGCGGCACAGACTTGGCCTGGCCTCAGGGAACTCCCAGAAACACAGTACTGACTCCGTGAATTTTTCCACTTGTTTCATTCGTCCATCCACAAATGCGCCCGAGCACCTAGCATGGGCCAGGCCTTGTTGGGCGTTGGGGACACCACAGTGCACAAGAAGGACCAGAGCTGTGTCCTCTCAGTGCTCCCACTCTAGGCTGAGGGACAGACCCCACAGAACCAGGTGCCCACAATAACTCCAGGGCCACAAACCTGGGAGAAGATCAAAGGGGTGGGCTAGAGAGTGGCCACAGGCAGGAGGGCCTCTCCGAGGAGGTGACATTGGAGTGAGACCTGGGGGGGAGAAGAAGATTGAAGGGAACATCTAGGGTGAGAAAATGCCACTGAGTAAAGTGGCCCAGCTGTGGAATCCAAGGACCTCCGTTAGCCCCAGGGACAGGGCAGCAGTGTGAGGAAGGAAGGGAAGTGCGACAAGATGAAGCCGGATGAGGGGTCCGGGGAAGAAAGCCAGAGGGAGGTGCAAAGTGGTAAAGCATGAAAGCCTAGTAGGCGAAAAGTGCTGATTCTGGTTCAAACCCCAGCTCTGTCCTGCCGTGCTGTTTGACCCTGGGCAAGTGCCTTGCTGTCTCTGTGCCCTCATCTGTAACATGGGTCTAGTGACTGAACTACCTAGACGTTTGTTGGGAGAAGTCAACATATTCGTTATCAAGTTCCTGAGCCCTTGCTCGAAACCCTGACTCACTGGTCTCCGTGGTTACTAATCCTGGGTCTCCATGATTGCTAATCCTGGCTTCCCCCATGGTGCCCCTTCCCTTCCTTTCTCGCTATACTCCCTCAGACCAGTTGTCACTTCCAGATTTCAGAGAGCAGCCTCGCCCACGAGAAACACAAAGCCAAAGAGGCCATAGAGCAGGAAAAGAAGAAGGTGCAAGATCTGGAGAACTACATCACCAAGCAGAAGGAGGTGAGAGTCTCAGGGGCAGCCACAGAGGGGCCTGGCGCAGTTAAGAGCAGGGCTCTGGAGACAGGTGGTCTGGCTTCGAATCCCATCTCTGCCGCTTTCTGCCCATGCGACCTGAGGCAGGTGTCTTACCATCTCTGTGCCTACATTTCCCGGCTTATAAAATCCAGATGATGCCAGTAGATCAGCCCCATTGAGTGGTGAGGCTTGATTGCTAACGAGCTCATAAAACACATGGGAAAGTGTCCAGCAGTCAGTGAATGCTCCGTGTGTTGCCTGCCGTTATTATTATTATTACTATTATTATTATTATTATTGATTATTACTGTAAGCTCACAGCTGGGAAGTGGAGGGCATAACCGAACCCCACACTGTCCCCCTCCTCTCCTTAATATCCCTGGACAGTGCATGGCTTCAGCTGCCTGGGGTCGCAGAGGGGATGTCAGGAGGTGGGTGCCTGAATTTCTCATCACCTGGACAGCAGCGTCTCCGCCAGAGCTTGTCCCCATGGGTGTTGTGACCTGCCCAGTCAAACCGCATTTACAGTTGTTCCTGGGAGGAGCAGACACCAGAGGAGCACAGGCTGTTGTACGGGACCCTCTGCACTGTATAGGACAGAATTCACTCCTCCTTGGTCCCAACAGTACAAGGGACACACACACACAATGACTCATATCACAAAAGTCAAGTCACGGGATCAAATGCACAACCTGACAACAGGGGGTGAAACTTCAATGCAGGTAAATACAATTTCAGAGGACTCTGAAGACCAGATGGGATGGAAAAACTCTTTGCATCTATTCCTATCAATCTTAGATCATTTTCTTTAAAACAAGATTCTCAAACATTAGTGTGCATAGAATCCCTTAGAGGAGGGGCAGTGTTCATTATCAAGTACCTGCCCAGGTGAGGGCAGTGACCAGGTGAGGTGGGGAGAATGGCGTGTGTCCAATGCAGGGGTGGCGGCGGGGCCACGGCAGACAGTCCAGCAAAGACCTTGGCAGTGGGACTGTGTCAGCCTTAGCAGGGAGTGAGGTCAAGCTGTTGTCAGCAGCTGTGCCCAGAGGGCCCCTTATATAGACGGCCGGGGGGTAGGGTCTTGAGGCATGGGCTCCTGCATGGTGCAGGGGACTCTGTGCCCAACTAAGTAAGAGCATAGAAGCAGGGCTCTGCCTCTGGGGAGGGTAGAGGTTTTAATGAGGAGGTCCGGTGGCTGCATGGTTAGGGCTGCATGGTTAGGGCTGGGCAATGGTGTGGTGTAACCTCCATACATTATTTGTCCTCATACTGTCCTCATACTGCCTTGGTGACAGCTGCCGGCAGAATGCAGCTTGCTGGGCTCACGCTCTGGGGCTCTGCTGAGATGCGCTGATGCACTCGGTGCCCGGTGCCCGGTGCACGTGTCACAAGCATTATTTTCAGCTGCGACACGCCAAGCAGCACAGAATCCCACAGGACAGGCAGAAGGGGGCAGCCCCTTCCGACTGGCAGGGTTGGGGCTGGACCGTCTTAGCAGACTTGGCAGCAGGTAAATGCCAGACTCGTGTGGGGAGGTGAGTCAGAGCCCAGGTGGGGCAGGCAGCCTGTGCAGAACAGGGCAAGGGGGGTGGCAGCCATGGACACTGGGCTCCAACAGCCGGGCTGCTGGGAAGACCATCTTTTTCTCCAGGGCCACGCAGTCCCAAAAACTCATCCTACCCCCAGCACCGCATTCCCTAGCATAATTTTCATTTTTCTTTTTGCCAAATAATGTATGTTCACTCAAGAAAATGTAAAAGACACAGACCAGCAAGAAGAGGAAGATGTAAATTGCCATAGTTCCAATCCCCCGAAATAACCGATATTTACATTTCAGATCGTATCTCTTCAGGCCTTTGTCTGTGCACACACGCATATACTTAAAATATGTGTCTGTGAACTCTGTGTTTGTATGGGAGTGTCACCACAAAGATTCCAAGCTGCAAATTGAGTTTTCCAATCGCCCTGCTCTGTGTACCTCCTGGGGCTTGTGTGGGTGAGGCTGGTCCTCAGTTCCCATCTCCACGTCACCAGACCTGAGGGCTTCATGTGCTCAGTTCCAAACTGTCCCAGACATCAGTTTTTGGACCCAAGCCTTTGAAGGCTGGAGAGAGCCTGAAGCCACAGGCATGGCAGGTCCACCGGTACAGGAGACCTCTCCTCTCTACTTTGACTCTCCTGCCCCACCTCCCAAGAAGCCAGGTACTTCCCAACGGAAGGCCCGCATTCCAGCTTGGCTCGGTGCCAAATGCCTTGACTTGAACATTCACCAGCACGTCACTTCCCGAACACAACCCCAAAATCCTGAACGATGAATAATCCTCTCTTTTATGCGGTGACTAACCACACATGACCTTCAGGTTCTCAGCGTCGTCGTGGCTGGCAGGCCAGGATGCCCACCCTCTCTCCCGTGAGCGTCCTGTTCCCTGAGCCCTTGCTCCAAACCCTGACTCACTGGTCTCCGTGGTTACTAATCCTGGGTCTCCATGATTGCTAATCCTGGCTTCCCCCATGGTGCCCCTTCCCTTCCTTTCTCGCTACACTCCCTCAGACCAGTTGTCACTTCCAGATTTCAGAGAGCAGCCTCGCCCACGAGAAACACAAAGCCAAAGAGGCCATAGAGCAGGAAAAGAAGAAGGTGCAAGATCTGGAGAACTACATCACCAAGCAGAAGGAGGTGAGAGTCTCAGGGGCAGCCACAGAGGGGCCTGGCGCAGTTAAGAGCAGGGCTCTGGAGACAGGTGGTCTGGCTTCGAATCCCATCTCTGCCGCTTTCTGCCCATGCGACCTGAGGCAGGTGTCTTACCATCTCTGGGCCTGTGTTTTCCTGCTTATGAAATCCAGATGATGCAGTAGACCAACCCAATTGAGTGGTGAGGCTTGATTGCTAACAAGCTCATAAAACACATAGGAAAGTGTCCAGCAGTCAGTGAATGCTCTGTGTGTTGCCTGCTGTTATTATTATGATTATTATTACTATGAGTACACAGCTGGGAAGTGGAGGCACAATCGAACCCCACACTGTCCCCCTCCTCTCCTTACTATCCTTGGACAGTGCATGGCTTCAGCTGCCTGGGGTCACAGAGGGGATGTCAGGAGGTGGGTGCCTGAATTTCTCATCACCTGGACAGCAGCGTCTCCGCCAGAACTTGTCCCCATGGGTGTTGTGACCTGCCCAGTCAAACCACATTTACAGTTGTTCCTGGAAGGAGCAGACACCAGAGGAGCACAGGCTGTTGTACGGGACCCTGTCTTAGGAACCTCTGCACTGTATAGGACAGAATTCACTCCTCCTGGGTCCCGACAGTACAAGGGACACACATACAATGGCTCATATCATGAAAGTCAAGTCACGGGATCAAATGCACAACCTGACAACAGGGGGTTAAACTTCAATGCAGGTGAATACAATTTCAGAGGACTCTGAAGACCAGATGGGACAAGAAAGCTCTGTGCATCTATTCCCATCAATCTTCGATCATTTTCCTTAAAACAAGATTCTCAAACATTAGCGTGCATAGAGTCCCTTGGAGCAGGAGTGGTGGGGCGGCATGTAAATGCCCATTTCCCAGGCCTCACCCCCAAAGATTCAGATTCAGGGTCTATGGGACGGACTCAGCAATCTGCATCTTTAACCAGCAGCCCAGGTGGTGCTTGGAACACTGCTGCCCCAGAGAGATGAGCGTCAGCAAACCAGGTCTGCATTATGAATCAACCCCAGGCACCGCTTTCTGAGGGACCTTGACCAGCTGGAGCATGCCGGGAGAAGGCAGGCCGGAGTCAGAGCTGGGGGACATGATGCCGGACTTGCCAGCCGAGGCCGGCTCACTGAGGGAGGGCAAGCCAATGCTGCGGGTCCTCGTAGCCCCAAGGGCACAATCTGTTCACACACAGCCTTGTTCCCCCAAATGATTCACCGTGGATCTTCCATAAAATACTTCAGTCGGGGCAGGAGGAACGGCGACATTAACATTTTTAAAGTGGAGTAGTCAGGACATGTAATGGAGCAGGGATGAGAATAATGACCCCCCCCCAAAAAAAAAGTTTGTCACTGAAATCAGCAGTCAGTTTTCACTCTAACGGTTACAGTGAAAGGTGGGGTGCTCGGGTGGCTTCGCAGCTCTGCAGAGGAAATGAACCGATGGGTGGCTCGTGGCTAGCCCTGTTCCTGTCCTCTACCCAGAGAGAATCCCTCCTGCGGAGCACCAGAGAGAGGGCTCTGTTGTGCACTGGACAGCCTCAGGGAAGACAGATGCCATCAGAGTGCAAGGTCTTGTGACAGCCCTCCAGGCAGCCCAGGGGCATCACAGCAGACAAGGAGAAATGGGGACCCCCTCCCAGAAAGTCCCCATGTACCGAGGAAAGACCGAGGAAGGACAAGGTCAAGGACCCCCCCCCAAAAAAAAAAACAGAGAGTTGCTTATTCACGTGCTGTTTTGCTCCTCTGCGTGGAAGAGCAATGGGCGTGGGAGAAGAGGGCTTCGAAGAGCGGGGAGAGAAACACGCACCCGGCCTGTGGGCACAGCCCACTTGGGTGTCCTGTCCTTGAGTCAGTCCGGCTGAGCTGCTGGCAAGGAGCGAAGACCCCAGGCAGTGCGTTCTGCCCTTGGGCAGCTTCATGGCCATCAAAGAAACCGTTTGTTTGCTGTGGATTCTCGGGGACAGCTGGAGGGCTCCACTGGGTGCTGCAGGTGACAGGCGGCTCCATGGGATGCCTGCCAGCATCCCCGGGGGCGGGGGAGGGGCACCTCCTCTGGCCAGGGCTGCCCACAGTCTGCACCAGGATTTCTCCGCAGCCACGGTGACGTGAAGGCCCCGAAATAGAACCAGATGGACTTCAGTGGTGATACACCGGGAATGCAGCCGCTCCCAGGTGAGGCTTACAGGAAGCCAGTGACGAAATAGCTTTTTCTCGAGTTTAAATCCATTTCCCTTCCCAATTATAAAAGGAGCAACCGTTTACAGGAAATCGCTTGGAAGAAGATAAAAAAAAACTGCCCCTGATTTCCACTGAGCAGAGTTACCCCCAGTGACATTTTCATCTGCTTCCTCCCAGACCATCTCCACGTTGATCCTTATTACAGACATCAGCACCTGCATTTATGACAGTGGTTGACCCTGTTACACTGTGCACATGGACCTGGATGCTCTATTTTAACCGAATGCATTACCGAAACGTCTCCACAGCTTGCAACGTTCTTCCACGACCTGCCCTGGACGGCTGGCTGACTGGGGTTTGCACTGTGTGGGGTGGACCCCAATTTGTTGACCTGTCCCCTATGCTTGGGCCCCGGGGATGTTTCTCACTCAAGTTAAAAATGCTTGGCTGGACAGCCCTGCGTATCAGTCCTTATGAAAGTATGCAGTTTACGTCCTTAGGAAGGATTCCCAAAAGTGGCATTGCTGGGTCACAGGGTGTAAACTTGTTCGGCCTCTTGACACACATTCCCAAATGATCCTCCAAAAAAGGTCATACCGGTTTACCCTGCCAGCAGCCGAGGCTGAGCGGACCCGGCACTACATCTCATGGACTACTATTTTACATCAGATGAAATAATGTTTGTGA
This sequence comes from Mustela lutreola, assembly GCF_030435805.1. Lineage (NCBI taxonomy): Eukaryota > Metazoa > Chordata > Mammalia > Carnivora > Mustelidae > Mustela > Mustela lutreola. The sequence continues at coordinate 10,743,109 of NC_081299.1, forward strand.
AAAACCCTCATACTGTATGATTCCAAGTCTGTGACGTTCTAGAAAAGGCAGAACTATGGAGACAGTAGGCCAGGGGTTGGTGGAGGGGAGGGAGGACAACATGGAGCACGGGATTTTCAGGGCAGTGAAATTCCTCTGCAGGATACTAGAAGGGTGGAAATGTGTCATTGTACATTTGCTCAGACCTGTCGAGTGTACAGCACTGAGTGAACCCTAGCGTAAGCTGCGGACTTCTAGTGACTGTGATATGTCAGTGCATGTTTATCAGTGGGAGCAAAGGTATCTGGTGCGGGATGTCGATGATGGGGACTCTTCCATTGTGGGGGGAGAGCAAATAAGAGAGCTCTGTATTCTTCTCTCAATTTTGCTGTGAGCCCCAAACTGCTCTTTCAAAATAAATCAAGTAGAGGCGCCTGGCTGGTTCAGACGGTTATGCGTCTGCCTTCAGCTCATGATCTCAGGGTCCTGGGATCAAGTCCCACATCGGGGTGCCTACTCAGCGGGAGACTGCTTCTCCCTCTGCCCCTCCACACTCCACCCCGCTCATGAACGCGTGCTCTCTCTCACTCGCTCAAATAAATAATCTTTTTTAAAAATAAAGTCAAGTAAGTAAAGAAAGTTCATGAAACCCCCCACACACACCCAGGACCAGTCACAAAGCTTCTATTCTTTGTGGTCTGAGGAGGGCTCCTGGAGGAGAGTAGAATCTGGGGAGTCCAGGGCTGGCATTAAGAGGAGGGATGAAGTGCGCAAGGTCGACCTTGCTGCAGCCCAGAGGGAAGCGGGGAGGCCTTCCCGCCGAAGCCAGGGAGGGATGCAGGGAAGGGTGCTGTAGGCAGATCCTGGGGCAAAAGGGTGAAGAACCTCGGCACATTTATCCTGGAAAATAGATTTAGAGAGAGACATGACAGCCCTCCTCAAATATTTAAAGGGCTGCCTCATAAAAGAGAAATAAAACTTACTCAGTGCACTCCAGGTGACAGAACTGAGCTCAGAGACCAGAAATCACAAGGAGACAGCCTCAGCTGGAGAGAAAAGAGAGCTCTGTGACAGAGAAAACATGGACTTTGCGCTGAAAAAGGGACATTAACAGAATAGAATTCACCTCCTCTCTGAAAACAGGGGGCCAGGACGGGGACAGCTAGGGTAAATACTCATTCCCAAATTTCTGCTAATTTGATGTTTGCTGTTTGTCCAGGAAATAGATTTAAAAGTGCAAAAAGAAGGCGTTTTGAATAATAAATTAAATGATGCACTGGCCATGGTAGAAGAGACTCAGAAAAGCAAGACAGCCGAGAGCCTAAGAGCAGAGAACCTCAGCATGAAATTAAATGAAACGTTAGCTGAACTGGAAACCACCAAGGCAAAAATGGTGAGTTGGTGCCCTCCGGGGACAGGAGAGTCTTTCCCTCAATGAAGGATCACAATGCCGGGAGGACCCGGGACTTAGCCCAGGGGCTCTCAGCCCGGCTGCTGCTGGTACCCCAGGCTGACTCACCCTTTCTCATGCACAGCCGTGTAGCGCGGGGTGCATAACATCGCCCCAGGTCTCTACCTGCTCGATGCTAGTAGCATCCTCCCTCCACACCCGTCAGCCCACGGTATCTTCAGATTTCGCCAAATGTCCTTTTGGGGGCAAAATCACCCTTTATTGAGAAGCACTGGTCTCAAAGGAAAGGCAAACAGAGGCTACAGTGCTCTCTCTCCAGGCATTCTAAGATGTTGTAATACAGGGTCCTCACAGGATCAGACTGAGGGGCTGAGCAGCCCCAGACCTTGGTAATCAGTGACTATTCCGCAGACTTTAAGATAATGTTTTAAAATTTTAGCTTGGCATTCAAGGCCCTCCACCATCAGGGCTCAATACTGTACACATTTATCATCCATACATTCAACCAACAGGTTTGTGGGCAAGGACATCATGAGGACTCATCTGGCCGAAATGCACAAAGTGAATGTGAGAGGGACTGGAGTTGGGGAGGCCAGCTTGGGCTGTGGCACATGGTGGCTGTGTCTATAGCCCGAGTCATAAGGAGCTGCAGACTCGGGGTGGCACAGGAGCGGGCAGGAAGGAGTGGCCATAAGGACAGACACGAGAAATGGCAGGACTTGAAAGCTGATGGAGGGGACTTGAGCACCAAGGAGAGGGAGGGGCTGGGCTTCGAGCCGGGGCACCCAGGGTATGGATGGCCTGTGGGTGACATGGTGACAGGACTATGGAGGTCAGAGTGGCTTTTATCGGGGAGGGTCTGTCTTCTGGGGAAAGAATTCAGACTGAGGCGAGGGTGGGGCAGCAAAGTCCAAATGTGCCCCAAACTTTTGGTGGTCCTGTAGATTTGGGGGAGAAAGCAAGATACGACATCTCAGCGTAGAGGAGGCATGATCACTAAAACGGTGTGTGGGCCTGAGTTTCAGGATCTGGGGCTGCGGCCCAACATGTCATCCAGGAAGAAGGAGCAGGAGTCTGGTGTCAGGAGAGCCAGGAATGAGTGGTCGGAGCAGCAGGCGGGGAGCAAGGATGAGGCATTGAGAAGCCCCAAGAAGAGCCTCAGGAAGGACAGGGCGGCTGCGGGAAGGGGTCCAGCTCCCCTCTTGGTGATGATTGGGAATTTTGACTTTTAAGAAATAGAAATTTGGGGGCGCCTGGGTGGCTCAGTGGTTAAGCCGCTGCCTTCGGCTCAGGTCATGATCTCAGGGTCCTGGGATCGAGTCCCGCATCGGGCTCTCTGCTCAGCAGGGAGCCTGCTTCCTCCTCTCTCTCTCTCTGTCTGCCTCTCTGCCTACTTGTGATTTCTCTCTGTCAAATAAATAAATAAAATCTTTAAAAAAAAAAAATAAAAAAAAAAAAAAAAAAAAAAAAGAAATAGAAATTTGGGGTGACTGGGTAGCTTAGTCGGTTAAGCATACGACTCTTGACCTCAGCTCCGTCTTGATCTCAGGGTCATGAGTTCAAGCCCCGTGTTGGCCTTCAAGCTGGGCATGGCACTGACTTTAAAAAATAAAAAGAAATTAAAGAAAGAAATACAAATTCATTCTCTGTTTCTTTTAAAAGTGTTCATTCTTTAAGTCAACAAATACTTACTGAGCATTTAGGTCTAGATACTGTGGCAGGGATGTAGGCACTGGTGCTGTGGGTACATCGGTAAATACGGAAAAGTAAGTTTCTGCTCTCCTGGAGCTCCCCTTCTAGTGGGAATGGTAAATAAATAAGATCGTTCAGATGGTGATAAGCACGTCATGGAAAAAGAAAGCAGAAGATGGAATAGAAAGTGTCTCAGTCTTCTCCTCTAGACAGGCAGTCCTGGAAGGGCTTCTCTCAGGAGGTGACATGGGACTTGAGACATGAAACACGAGAAGGAGTCAGCCATGCAAGGAGCTGGGGGGAGGAGAGTACCAGGCAGAGAAAACAGTATGTGCAAAGGCCCTGAGATGGGTCCAGTTCCATGCCTGTAGGTGCAAAGGGGGCATACTGGTATTGTCACCTTTGGCATCATGCCCGGCTCCCGAGACCGTGCTAATGACTTCCCTGCTTCCCCAGCTCGTCATGGAGGAGCGGATACAGCTGCAACAGCAGACAGTGAAGGCCCTCCAGGAAGAACAGGATTCCCAGAAACATGGATTTGAAACAGAAATCAGGGAATATAAGGAGCAAATCAAACAGCACTCCCAGACGATCGTGAGCCTCGAAGAAAGACTCCAAAAAGTGACCGAGCACCATAAAAAAATAGAAGGAGAGATTGCAACATTGAAGGACAGCGACCCAGGTCAGTCCAAAGAGAAGCTGCAGAAATCATAGCGTTCAGGGCAGGTTCTGATTATCCCGTGGGTCCCCACACGCTGATGATGGGCCAGAAAAGGCCACACCTCGCTTGAATGCTCCATTTTCCCCTGGGACACCATTTTCTTCCTATTACACAACAAGGTTTGGGGCCCTCGAGGCCCAGGTTAGTCAGAGGTCACAGCAACCGGACGGGATGTCCTTTGTGCCAAGCCAGTGAGCCAGCAGAGACGCCCAGGCTGCCAGGCTGCCGAGAGGCGACAAAGGCGGCATGCCACCGAGTGTCTTTTCCGCATGAAAACATCCCGTGCAGGGCCTTTCTTTTTGCCCTCTGGAGTTTGCGACTTCGTCTAACAGCTTTTCATAACCAGCTTTAAAAAGAAATCCAAAAGGGTTTAAGAAAAGAACTCAGGGTTGTGAGCACATACTTGCCCTAAATGACCAAGGCGACGCTATGTACTGCGGAGATGCTGAGCTCTTGGGGAAGAGTTCTGGAAGTTGAGGTCTCGGGCCAGTGTTGCTCAGCCACGGCATCAAATGCCAGCAGCACTCCCCACCCCAGTGTGACTACCAGAAACATCTGCGGACATTGCCAGGTGTCCCCTTGGGGGTAGGGAGGCAATATCAGCCCTGATTGAGAAACATGGTCCTGGTCTCCAGCCAGCTGACAAGCTGGCAGGGCTCACTTCATGCTTTCATTCACTTGTCACTCTTTGTTGAGCATCTGTTAGGTCCCAAGCTTATTCTAGGCACTGGGGATTCCGTATGGACTGGCCAGGCAGGGTCCCTGCTGTTCATCAAATGATGGCCCTGACAGGTGACCCAGGAGGAAGAGGGCACCATGGCCCAGGCATGGAGCGAGACTCAGTTTCCCAGAACTGCCAGGTTCTGTCTCTCCTATCCCCCTTTCCTCCCCTATAAGTGGAGTTCATGATCCCTTGTTCATTGAGTAGCTGGAAAGATTTCATGAGCTCCTGCATGGGGGGTCCCATCCTGTCCCACAGAACCCATGGTGGGGCTCATTAGGCAGAGAAAGTGGCAGGCTGTAGCGGGGGTGGCTAAGTTGGAAAAGACGCAGATGTGTTTATAAGCCCCGGGGAGGGAGAGCAGTGGCTGCTTGCAGACTATAATGACCCTCACGGGCTCCTCTGATTCAGCCCAGGAGGAGGTAATGCAGCGAGACCCCCCACCGACGCCTCCAGTGGACAGCAGTGTCAAAGATGAAGTGTGTGACACCTTGATGTGAGTACCTGAGGGGTGTGTGCATACCGGGCCAGAGACCAGCCCCCCAACCCCCACTTCCGGCCACGTAATCGGAACCTGGAAAAAAGGAGTCGAGTCTGGGGTCTTCTCGCTGTCATCTGAATTTCTCTATCCTCTAGAAGGTCAAGATGGTGTCATGGAAAGATCTGGGTGGCTCTTTGTTCAGATGCCAACTCAGCCCCTTGCAGGTGTGTGGCTCTGGGCAAGTCACACCCCCTTGGTGCACCTTAACTTAATCGCTTGTGAAGTAAGCCACTATTTGTTATCACTCAGCCTCAGACTGAACCCAGCTGGGATCCTCTGTCTTATCTTCCTGTAATTTTTTTTTTTTTACATGGAAATGAATTTTTGCTTTGAGAATTTTTAAAGAGTATGCTTCTCCCCCTTGCTGGGACTGGAATCCCGAGGCCCCACACTGAAGGAGGAGCACTTGGTGATTCTAGCTGGCCCCTTCCAGGCACTGGGGACATCCCAGGGCCTGAGGTGAGCTGACTTGGCCTATCTTTGTGAGTTTCAGAGGGGATCTGCTGACCGCTCAGAAGGAAATCCTATCTCAGCAGGAGGTCATCATGAGGTTAAGGAAAAACCTCACAGAAGCTCACAACCGAATGTCAGATCTGAGAGGTTTGTATGATTGCCCGCATCTCTTGACTTCCTGACCCGCTTCGAGAAAGGAAAGAACAGGCTTAAGAAAGCTTAGCGTTAAAAATTCTGCTGACCTGCTTTCCTGGGTGGTCACAGCATTGGAGCATTTGTACCTCGGTCAGCAGGACAGATGCCCGATCAGGGGGCCACGGGGACCATTCTCAGAGGGTTCAGACCTCTGCGTTGAAATGCAACTTTCTTTTTTGGGAAAAATCCCCTTTTGCCTCAGAGGATTTGTCTCTGGAGGCAAAGTCTGGGAGGGAGGGCACAAAGCCCAGCACCCCCCATCTCTGGGACCTAGAACAAGGCACTCTCTCCTCGCCTCCCCTTCCTCTGGTATAAAACCACCTACAACACGCCTGCTTCCTAGAGCTGGCTGGACACAGCAGCCACCTACATTGGGGACCAAAGACCACGAACCAGTCTAGCTGAAGGTTCCCACTTTGCTCTTTCTCTCTGCTCCCCACCCAGCCCTGTCCTTTTGTTTCTGCCTCCCCTCTTTTGCTTCTTAGAGCCATCTTCCCCTTCCCAACCCCAGCCTCCATCAAGCCAAAAGGCACAGGCAGGCGGAAGTCAGGAGACAGAACTCGGTTTGGGGAAGTGGAGGGAGGGTGAGGAGACTCCTCTTGTGCCCTTCTCAACCCCTGTGCACCCCCAAACCTTCACTGGTGTTTGCTCCCCCTGTGGCTATACTCTCAATGCCCCCAGGACATTTATGGCTGAGTTTTTCAAAGATTGATTGTTTTGTTTTGTTTTTAAAGATTTTATTTATTTATTTGACAGAAAGAGATAGTGAGAGAGGAACACAAGCGGGGGAGCTGGAGAGGGAGAAGCAGGCTCCCCTCTGAGCAGGGAGCCCGATGCGGGACTCAATTCCAGAACCCCAGGATTATGACCCAAGAAGAAGGCAGACAATTAACTACTGAGCCACCCAGGTGCCCCAAAGAGTGATTTTCACACTAAAGTATGAAACAGTGGAGTAGAGAGGCTAGCAGGTCTAGTTCTAGAATTGGGAAACATTGGACCCGATTTCTGATCTGCTATTTTTTTTAGTCCCATGAGTTTCGGCAAGTGCCTTTACATCTCTGAGCCTGTTTCTGCTTCTGGGAAGTGGGGGCATGGCCAGTAGCTCAACTGTAGGGTTGCTGTGAAAATTTGGGGTGATGCAGGTATCTCTGTTTGGGTTTTGCCAGAGGCTGACCCTGAGGTCATGCTGCTGCTGCCAGCAGTGTATTTGAGAGTTGATCCCGGGAACTAGCAGCAGTGGAAATGGACCAGAGGCAGGAAAGGGACGAAGCCAAAGAGAGCTGTGTTGTCCGGCAGGGGCAGAGTGGGCAGCTGGAGCTGAATTCTGCAGGGGTGAGGGAACCGGGCTGTGAATTCCAGTCTCACCTGTCTCAGGTGGAGGCTGATGCATCTGGCAGACCCAGGAGCTGAGCAGACCCCAGAGGCCATAGAAAGAACACCCTTAGGCAAATAGACCTAGAGGCAGACAGCCGAAGGTCAACCAGGGAGCCCCAAAATGCCACAGATGCAGAGGCAGGGCCCTGACAGCTTCTGGAACGCCGGGGTCGGGCAGAGATTTGCTGTCATTTGTGAAGACACAGGAAGATCCCCATGGCTGTCACTAACGCCGCCCACCACCATGAGAATTCCTGGACAGGGGACCCACCGCATGGTTCTTATAGGCCTGGCCAATCGGCTATGGCCCTGGCAAAGCCCCGGGGCAGGAGACCGTCCCCCACCCCCCACCAGCTTTCCTTCTCTCCCAGGGGAGCTTAATGAAAAGCAGAAGATGGAACTGGAGCGGAACGTGGCGCTGGTCCAGCAGCAAAGCAGCGAGCTGAGAGCACTCAGGGAAAAGATGGCACAGCTGACCGGCCTGGTGGAAAGGAAGGACAGGGAGCTGGGGGTCCTCAAGGAGACGCTCAGGTGCGTGGGAAGGCCCTCCTGGTGTAGGGAGCCCAGACACCCACAAGTGCCCAGGGAGCCTCGCACATGGAGGTCACTGGGTAAATGGCGAAGGGATGAATGGATGGATGGACAGACAGACAGATGGACGGATGGACGGACAGCATGTGTTTCATTTATCATTTAAAACAGAGTTTGCTGGGACGCCTGGGTGGCTCAGTTGGTTAAGCAGCTGCCTTTGACTCAGGTCATGATCCCAGCATCCTGGGATCGAGTCCCACATCGGGCTCCTTGCTCTGCAGGGAGCCTGCTTTTCCCTCTGACTCTGCCTTCCACTCTGTCTGCCTGTGCTCGCTCTCACTCGCTCTCTCTCTTTGACAAATAAATAAATAAAATCTTAAAAAAACAAAACAAAACAAAACAAAAAACAGAGTTTGCTTAATTCTGTGCCTCTCAAGCATTCCTGCCGAGTATTCCAGAGGACAGGTCTCAGCTTAGTGCCCCTTCTTCAGGGAGCCCGTCATCACTTACCCTCACCAAACACAGCCAAGGGCTCCGACACTGCCCAGGGTCTCTCAGTCCCTGCACTCCAACACTCTCACACAGCCGGGGTGCTGTGGCCTGGTTAGCTGTCTGCCTTCCCCGTAAGGACCCCCATAGAGACCTTGCCTGCTGTTGACTCCCTAGCATTCACACAGTGCCTGGCAGGCCCAGAGGGAACTTTGTAAATATTGATTGAACAAATGTATAAACTGGGGTAAAAGAAGTCAGCTTAAAATAAATGTGAAATTTCATTGTCATTCATGGATTAGGCTAAAAACTGTATGTGACTTTGCAGTTTCATCCACAACTTATCCTTATTTTGACATAAGAGGAATGTTTTCTCCAAGAAAGGTTGAGTAAAATCCACATCTTGTGACTACCCTGCAGCTTCATATGCCTCATGGCTCCTGGCCAAGACAGATTCACATGGTGGTTAAAGACACAGGCTGCCCCGATTCAAAGCCAGCCCACCTTCACTGGCAAGCTTCGTGACCATGGGCAAATTGCTTGCGTCACTTCCTTGCCTGTGAAATGAGGCAACGAGAGCCCCCAGCTCATGGGACTGTCATACAACACATGTGTTGTTCGTGTTGTATGTGTCAACACATACAAAGTGTTAGAAAGAACAGACACACAGTAGATACCCCAGTAAATGCCCCAGCAGGTGTCCCGCAGGCTTACTGTGGGAACAAGGGTGGACAGGTGTCTGCTGCCCTAGCCAGGATTTCAGAAGTCCCCTGAAACTAAGTTCTCTAGAAATCTGTGGGCAGGGCACTCGCAGACCTGAAGGCTTCAGTGACCTATACAAATGGAATTCCTTTTTCTGTTCTGCCAGTGGTTCCAAAGGTCGCTTGCTGTTCCTGGAACCTCAGGTTGCTGGCCATTCTGCTGGCCAGTGACTCATCTTCTCTCCCCTAGGGCCTCCCAAGAGAAACACAGAGTCCAGCTGTACAAGGAGAAGGAACAGAAGCCCAGGAATGCGGCCAAGATGTGTGATATCTCAGTGCAGATAGAACCGGTCCACACGGAAATTCTCCTGAGCAGTCAAGAGGTGAGCGCCGCTGGGGCCTGGCCACGCAGGGGCGTGGCGTTAAAAAGGAGCCTGACTGTGCCTGTCTTTGCTTCTGAAAGTATTTTCATTCTAAGTTACAAAAATGTGGCTTGCCTATGGGAAATACGCACGGTAACAGCGGTAGTCCCCACCCCCAACACACACACAGCCACTGGAGGTCACGGCTATCGGCAGTTCGGCCTATGCACCAGCAGTCCTTTTCCTCACAGAGACCGCTCACCCTCCTCACACAGGCGTGACCCTGCAGTGTGCAAAGGTCAGCCTCCGCTCCAGGCCGCCTGGGTTCCATCCCGGGGTGGGACTCCTGCACCCAGAAACTCTGACCCCAGGGAGGTCATGGTACGCTGGCTGGCTCATCGGGGAAAGTGGGAGTCATGTCAGCTACCACCACGTGGGGCTGTAGAGAGAGAAATTTTATTTATGCACAAAACACACATAATCTATGTATGCATGTTTATTCAATAGAACTTTTTGCAAAATAATGGTATTAAGCCACATATATTCTGCAACGTGATTTTTTTTTTTCCCACTGAACACTGTATAAAAGCCAAAGAGCCATTCTTTTAATTGGGTGCATAGAATTTCACTGCATTCCCTCTTGTCCACGCCGGGTTCCCCATTGATGGACATTGATGATGCTGTCTCTACTTTCCATGCTGTTATAGTTAACGTCCTTGCGGGTGTGTATGTAGAACAGATTCCCGGATGTGAAAATGCTGGGTCCAGAGGGCATCCCAAATTGTGCATGACAGGGCCAGACGATCTTCCCAAAGAACCGTACCAGTTCTGCTCCATGCCTGTCTTGCGGTGGCTCCTCTCGGGGCGCCTGCCCAGAAGCCTTTGCACGCCTGGATGTCTCGACTACACAGAACCCAGGGAGCGTGTCTCCGAGTGAGAGCAGCCTTCTCCACGCTGCACCCGAAGGTGGCCCTCCCGCTCTGCCCTGCAGCGGGGGCTGTGATGCCTCCCGTGGTCCCAGGAAGGCTGACTGCGGGGGGGCAGTGGTTCCTCGAGGCCTCCGCTTTCCTGGAGTCCAGGGACATCCTTTTCCTCTTTGCTTTATGAAACTGGAGAACAGGGCATTTCAGTAATGGGCTTTGGATTTTCACTTGGAAACAGGGCCAAATGTGTCAGCTTGCCTTCCTGCTTTCTCAAAGATGCCGTTCCCCTGCCAAACAGCAGTGAGCCGGGGCTGCACGCAGCATGAATGAGAGGGCATGGTGGCCCCGCCAGCTGTCCTTGGCACCATCACTGTCCAGAGCACCTTCACAGAAGCTGAAGGTGCTCGGGGCAGCACCAGCGGTCCCGAGCCCTGCGCTCTGCGGGGCCAGGAGTGAGGTTCGCCCCTGCCTCAGACCTGTCGGATTCCCAAGCTCTCTGCGCAGGACCCAGCCCATACTTGTTCATTCCAACAACCACTGAGTGTCTGCTGTATGCCAGGCCCAGGGCTGGGCACAGCGGAGGCCGCAGAGGGCTCCTGCTCACACCAGACTCCCTCCAACTCCGCACGAGTTTGCTAGAACGGACTGTCCACGAGATGCCGAGATGATAGCTTCCCTATGAGGCAGCATTGACCAGAGAGGATGGGGGAGGGAGGCTGCAAGATAAAAGGAAAAAAGTATTTGTTCTTTCTCAGATCGGCTTTCCAAACTCAGGCCACTTCCTCCTTCCTAAGCCAGAGTGGGTCAGAGGGCTTCAGAGTTGTATGGGAAAGAATCTCCATTTTCTTCTCTAAATAAACAAATTCCCAGAAGAGCCCTGAGTAAGGGTCACATCGAGCTCAGGCATAATCTGCAGATAGAATAACAGCCATCACCGAGCCTTGCTGCTGTGGCTGCCCCACCCACAGGTCAGTGGACCCTCCCCTCCCCTCCACACTCTTACACACACACACACATACACACACACACACCCATTCTGGGGCAAACATACATCCTCAAAGACAGCGGGGTCTGTGTAGAATCAACCCGAGAAGAGTGGACCAGCCACGGAGACTCTCAGCAGGCCGAAGACAGTGTCAGGGTCAAGTGAGGTCCTACTGAATGCAGCCATGGGTGGAGAACCCCCTTCCTTTTGCTGCTGAGCCCTGGTCCCAGCCAGAAAGCCGGAACAAGCTCCTTCCCACTCCTGTTTCTGACCTCATTTCATTCAGGCTCCATAATTGTTAACCAACTACTAAGCTCGGGCACAGTGTGGGCCCTGGGAACACCACAGTCTCCAATGGAGACAAAAGATTTGGCTCTCACAGAGCCCATGTGACACATAGAGTCTATTACTGGGCTTCGGGAGGCCCTGAACCTCCAGAATCTGTATGCAAATTTTTTAAATATGTATTTGAGAGAGAGAGAGCAGCAGGGAGAGAGAGAGAGAGAATCCTCCAGCAGACTCCCCTCTGAGTGAGGACCCCGATGCAGGGCACAGTCCTAGGACCCTGAAATCCTGACCTGAGCCAAAATCAAGAGTGAGACACTCAACCAACTGAGTCACCCAGGCACCCCTATATGCAAATTTTTGTGACTCTGGGAATTTTTCCAAAAGTTGCAACCTTCCATTCTTCTAAATCTGAAAGGTGCTCATGACCCTTAAAAGAGAGAGAAGACCTCTCCTTGTCTATGCACTTCATAAGCTCTATGCTAGCTCTGTGCCTGGTGGCCGGCATATTGGAGAGTGCAAGAAGTGGAACCCGCCCCTCATCCCGGAAAGTTCTGTTGGACAGGAGGACCTCCAGAAGTCTCAAAGGAAGGTCTCCCTTTCTCCAGACCAACCGGGAGCCAATCTATCAAATTCCCCCTAGCAAATATTAAAGAGCCATCCTTATTGGCAGTCAAGAAGAAAGTAACCATGTGTTCTTATCTAAAAATGCCCCTCCTGGAGCAGAATTTGATGTGATTATTCTGAGGCAAGACCCAAAGGACAACAAATGGAAACCCAAGCTTAGAAGAATATTAGAAGAAAATATAAAACACGGGGAGGGAACACAGAGAGGGGTTTTATTCATAGATATGCTAAGTAGGTAAGAGAGTTGGAAATCTTCCTAGATGTGACTTTATATTTGAAATGAAAAATTTAAATTCCTTCTGCGCTGACTCCCCTTACAGTAGCTTCCAAGGTACTAAGTGACAGGGTCTCTGCTAGTCATGAGTTGTACGTGTTTCTCGGAATATAAGGGATAGAGAGATTCTGACCCCTAACAAAGCTGTCCTCTGCACCATTCTGGCTACAGGAACAATCCTTCAGTGATCTCGGGGCCAAGTGCAAAGGGTCCCGACATGAGGAAATCATTCAGCGTCAGAAAAAGGCCTTGTCTGAACTGCGTGCACGAATTAAGGAGCTCGAGAAGGCCTGCTCATCAAGTAAGTGCTCTCCCTGCTGGTCTCCTTCTCCCTGCTCAGATCCCTGAGCCCCAGGCTCTAGAGGTCACTCTGGGCACTGACATTCGGCCAGGACCACCGTCTTCTGTCCCATCACTTCATAACCGAAAGGACGTTGTAATACAAGGAAAGATGGCAGGCATGATCTCAGAGTCAAGGGCAAGCCTTGATCTTAAATAAATGGGATTTCATGAAAAACTCACTACATTGTCCTTTTTCTTATTTCGCTGTGGCCTGGTGGGAACTTTGTCATGGACTAACAGTTCGAGGATCAGCCTTGGGGAACCTCCTAGAATACTCTGTTTAGAAGGGATGGCATTCTCAAGACACTGCACCTGCTGCTGGGGGTAGTGCTGGGCTAGGACCCAGAAGCCGGGGTTCAAGTTCCATCCTTGTTCCTGTGGCTGAGAGTTCACCCTCCATGTCTCAGCACTGGCTCCTGAGAGGCCCCAACCGCCTGCTAGCTATGTGTGACCTTGGACAAGCCATTTACCCGTCTAGGCCTATTTCTCACGTGCCAAGGGAGATCAGCGCTGGCCTGCAGGAAGGTCCAGGAAACAGCATCTGTGATTTTATTTATTTAAGAGGGGTGGGGGGCATGAACTGGTGAGGGGAGAGGCAGAGGGAAAGGGAGCAGCAGGCTCCTGGCTGTGAGCGGGGACCCCCAGCACGGGGCTCAATCCCAGGACCCTGATCATGACGTGAGCTGAAGTCAGAGGCTTAACCCACTGAGCCACCGAGGCGCCCCGGCAACTGTGATTATTACATGCAATAACTTCTTCCTGACCCTTTCTTTTGACTCTCAATTATTTATTTTATAGATCATAAGGACCCGCTGACTGAATCCTATCTAGACTTAAAGACGGTCAGAATGGAAAAAAATGTCCAGAAATTATTGGACGCAAAACCTGATATGCCAACTCTCTCAAGAATAGAGATCGCAGCGGTAACCAAAGAACGTTTCTCTCTGCAGTGACACGTGGAGAGGGTGGGCGCGAGGGCAGACGCTAGCCGGGTGCCCTGGCACGGCCGTGCACGTCAGTGGTTCGGGGCCAGGCCTCCCTGGGAGCCCAGTGTCTGCACCGCCTGCTCGGGGCTTTGCTGAACCAGCAGCCCCAGGTCTGAACAGAGAGGTTGCTTTCCATTCATGCCCAGCGTGTTAAATCATTGTACTGACAGTGGTCCCGAGACTGGCGGGCCCTCCTTTCCACGTGATGTGTTATATATATATCCTGCAGGAAATATTCAACAGGCTGATTTTTAACGTTATGCCATGAGTTTGCCTGAAGTTTGCTTTTCACAGCAAACTGAGAAACATGAACACATAAAGAGTAGCAGTAGAGACAGAGGGACCCGTGTCAGAATGCTAGCCTGGCCACCTGCGTGACCTCGGGCGGGCTCCTAGCCTTCCTGGGCCTCCCCTTCCCAGCTGCGAACTGTTGAGAACCTAGAGGTGGCTGAGCTAAGTGCTTATCCCCACGTCTGGCTCACAGCAAACAATAAGTGATAGCTGTTAGGATTGTTTAATAGTATTTAGATAGTGTCCCTTGAGAAAAGCTTCCTCTCTTAAGGGAAATAGTTTTATTTGCTAGGATTTTCAGAAGTGATTTGACTGTTATGTTGAAGATGCCCTGTACCCTAACTGGATATTTGATGGGCGCCTGATTGATTGACACTTGACAATGGACACCTCAGGTCAGCGTCAATCACAGAACCCGCTGGGCATGGCTTGCTGCCACAGCGGGACCTAAACTGGGCAGGGGCTTTCAGAAGCCGTAACAAAGTCATCATGCTGTACCAGCATTCCCCTGCACAATCTCTCCAGACACTTGTAGGGATGTGGGTCTTCAGGAATGTGTTGGCTTTCTGGATAAGCTCTCGTTCTCTGAAGGTGGAAGTAGAGGAGCAGTCTCCAGGTGGGAGCTCAGCGGGCTCTCATATCCTGACCTGCTTCCAAGATTTACCTTCCCGCCTAGCACTGACCCTATGCCATGACCAACACCACAGAACAGGAGAGCCCCCAACCTGCTCAGAAGACCTCAATCCTCCAAGGTTGCCAATAATGGAAATTAAAAGAAGAGAAGGAGTAGGAGGAAGGCTCGCTGACATCTGGGCTAAGCCATCATTTATCATTCGGCCCAACAGCCTTGTGCTGGGGTTACTATCATAATGCCCATTCTACAGATAAGGAAAGTTAAGACTTCGGGCAGCCAAGTATGTCACCCAAGGTCACAGCATAATGTCTGATGGACCCAGGCCTGTGTCTAGCTCCCTGCTAGTCTGCAGAGAAGGGCACGGGGACTGTGTGCTCGAACCTTGTAGATCAGACTCTGCCTTAGGTCACCACCAGGAAAAGAAGGGGACCCCGGAGCGGGGTACAGAGGACACTACCCAGGGATGGGGATGCTGAGTGGTAGTTCATGCTCTGTCATTGTCATATCCCCTCCTTCATGCTCAGCGCTACAGACATAGAGACAAATAGCCCACGCTTGTCTGTCATAATCACTTTCTGAGCCTTTACATTTTTGTAGTTGGGTTTTTTTTTAATCTCAGAGGTTTACAGTAGAGTGCCAGCAAATGCTGTGGGCCAAGAGATGCTCGTGGCAAGCACTTAAAACCCAGTTTGCTTTTTAGGGAGATTTATTATAGCTATTTGTGGTCCTTCAGACTCCCTGATCGGTCTGGTGGCTTTTCCGTCCAGTCAGTAGGGACTTTCAGCAGCCAGCTGGCTGAGAGGGTGGTTGTGAGTGCACAGCTGGGAACACCATTGGGCATTGTTTCTGGAGTGAGTCTGAAGGGATGCTTGGCCGGCAGCTTCCAGCACTGGGAGAAGGTTTGGCCAAATTTGGTGACAGTATAGTTTCTGTTGCCTAAAAAATGAGATTCCTTTAATAAAAGGAGGAAAGCTATTTTCTCGGCCACTCTGTGTCAGGTGCCATGCTGGGCACAAGAAATGGAATAGTGAGCAAGGAGCAACATGACCTCCGTTTTTATGAAGCTTGCCATCTAGACTGGGGCTTCTCAACCTGAGCACTATGGGTATTTGAGGGCAGGTAATTCTTTGTTTGGGAGGCCATCCTATGTACTGTGGGATGGTTAGCAGCATCCTTGCCCTCCACCCTCTGGATGCCGGTAGCACTCCCCACCTCAAGCTGCAACAACCAAAATGTATCCCGGCATTGACAAAGGTCCTGGGGCATGCAGGGGAGGGTGGACGAAATCACCCTTGACTGAGAGCTGCTGGTCCAGAGGGAAGACAGACAGTAAGGAACCAGAGAACAAGGCAAGTGAGACTCCCGCTCTGAAGGGTGGGAGCACAGTTACCAGAAAGCAGTTGACAGAGGAATCAGACGGGCTGGTCAGGAAGTGAAACGAAAATCAGCTCTTTCGAGTCATTCTTTGGTAACCACGGTGTTTTAGCTCCAGGATAGAGACATTCACAATGGCTTGCCAAGGGAGTTTCACCTCTTTTTCATTTCAGCCTCAGAGTGGCCTTGCCAACTCAGCCATCAACTCAGCCATCCCGCCCATGGAAAAGTCAGGGAAAATGGATGTGGCTGAGGCTTTAGATCTCAGTGAAAAGCTGGTAGGTACCTACAGCACCGTCCCCTCCTGTCCCAAGCTGGGTCCCCCGCAGTCACCATTAACCTCCGGAGAGTATAACTAAACAGCAGCCTCACACGTGTATTTAGTTGTAATAATAGCTCCACAAGACCTATCTACTCTCCCAGCATGGGTCAGACGTGGCATAGTCCAATTCCTTGAAAAACTAGGCAGTTAGAATGAATGTTTACGCCTGCTGTCGCTTTTCCTCCTGGTTCTCAAAAAGGCATAGAGTAAAGGGATGTGGAGTAAATGAAAGACTTACTGCAAAGCCCAGCGGCTCTGGCTTCCAAGCACAGCTGTGTTCTCGGCAGTTGTAGAGAATGAACAACACAGAATTAGATGTTGGCTTCCTCAAAGCAGCCACCAGCAGCCTTGGGCCAGGCCCTTTACCAGCCGACACTTTCCTTACAGTACATGGACATGAGCAAGACCCTCGGGAGTCTGATGAACATCAAGGACATGTCCGGTCACATATCCATGAAATACCTCTCCGCCAAAGAGAGAGAGAGAGTCAACCAGCTCCGACAAAGGGACCTCGATCTGGTGTTCGATAAGATCACCCAACTCAAGAACCGGCTGGAGAGAAAAGAGGAGCTTTTGAGAGGATACGAGAAAGACATTGAACAGCTCAGGTACTGCCGGTGACCGCGCAAAAAGGGCCAACTGTCCATTCTCACGGCTGAACCTCAGGGCAGGGACAGACAGAGGTCCGGGGCAGGCAGAGGACTTGGGGGAGGGGAGCAGAGGCTGGGAGTGCGGGGGGCGATGACTAGGGCCCGACAGAGGCAAGTCTGTCCATGAGAAAGCGGCGGCCAAGGTGCTCAGTGTTCGTTCTGTCTCTACAAACGAGCTGCACCTCTTATGAATCTCGACTTAGGGCTCCCCTTAGGTACTTTCCACAGCTCGCCCTATTCCAGTGGCCGCAGTTCCCCTGTGCCCTCCCTGGGAAATGGGGGGGTCTGGCAGCATACCCTCCTGCTACACTAGGTACCCAGTGGGCTATTCGTTCTACTATCTACGCCCCACATCTGCTCGCCATGAAGCCACCAAGTTAGCCGCAGACAGAAGCGTTCTGAGACCCTCCCAGGCTGGGGACACGGTTGAGAAAGAGGAGGGGAAAACCAACTGTGTCTGTCCCGTGCGCTCAGGCAGAGCAAAGTGTCCGTGCAGATGTACCAGTCGCAGATGGCGAAGCTGGAGGACAGCATCTACAAGGAGGCGGAGGAGAAGGCTCTGCTGAAGGAGGCTCTACAGCGCACGGAGCACCAGCTGCACCAGGAGAAGCGGATCAACAGGGCCATCCGGCAGCAGAAGGTGAGGGCTCCTGGCCTGGGGCCGAACCTCAGAGGCTGCGGCCCCTTGGCTCCCTTTAGAAACAGCGAAGGGAGGGCCCAGGGGGTGCGGGCAGCACAGAACGCATCTACTAAGGCAAAGGGAGACGACAGAATGGCTTTAGCATCTCAGATGCACCTAGCGTCAGATCCTAGCTCTACCACTTACTGTGTCACCCCAGGTGGGTTCCTCAACCTCTCTGAAACTCACAATCTAGCTCATCTGTATCTTTTTAAATCGTAGCTATTGTTTGAATTTTTAGGTTCTTCCAGGTGGTAGGGATACATAGATGAACAAGAGATCTGTGAATTAAGATTTGGGTTCACTGTTCTGAGTGCTGGGAACGTAGGTGGCATCCAGTAAATATCGGATGTTTGGATGGAGGATGGGGGGATGATGGATGGATGTCCTTGAAGACCAGATCCTTTAGTGCAGAACAGACAGGTAAAGAGCTGACTTCAGGATGATTTAAGGATTGAAAGTCCCTGCCTAACGGGTGCTCAGGCTACGGCACCCAGAGGCGGGCACCCATCCAGCCCAGAGCACTCCACGCGTGCTTTCCAAGTGGTGACTTCTACACCAAGTTGCAAAGGAGAGTCAGAGTGTGTGTACCAGAGGCATGGGCGGGTATGTGTTCCGGGCTCTGGGAACCCCAGAGGAAAGACAGGAGGAGGAGAGATCTGTCTCGCAGCATGAACTGGGTAGAAACATCGCCTTGAGAAACCAAGATTCGAGACTCAGGCTGATGATCCCGCCCAAGCCACCTCCACCCCTTGCCTTGTTATCTCCTCTCTCACACGGCACAGGAGAGTCAGTCCTGGGTTCACATCCTCCCACTCGCTAACCCTGTGGCTTCGTGCAAATCCATTCCCTTCTCTGAGCCTTGCTTCCTCACCGGGAACTGGAGCTGAGGGCACCTGCCTTGCAGGGTTGTTGGGAAGGCTGCTCACGAGGCAGGCACCCTCCCTGTCCAAGCTCTTGCAGTGTGAACTCACGGGCCATGTGGTTTCAGAAGCTGAGGGACACTTGTGCTGCCTCTAAAGCATCAGCCCAGGGCTTGGCCCTGGCAGGTGGACGCTGCTGTCCTCCACGTGGCCAGAGGCCTGCCCTTGTGGTGGCCGGGGCAGGCTTTGCCTCAGACCCAGGAGAGTCGTGGCTGACAACCAGGCACCATGACCTGCCCCCAAACAAACGCTTTGGAAGTGCCCCAGCAGACCTGGGCCGGCTCGGTGGTCGGCAGAGTGGCTCTCCTGTCTTCTCTGCAGGTTATACCCAGGAGCCCTCACTCCTGCACCCATTTCCCAACCAGACTCTCCCTCATTCTTAACTCTTGCCAGAGGTAGAGCAGGTGTCAAGGCTAAGATCAGGCAAACAAGGAAAATGACCACAGTCGCCGTCTCATGACCATGCAGAGGCATGGGCGCCCGGGCCTTGCAGCCCCAGTCGGGGTTACTAATGCCTTGGTAGCTTGGCCGGGTTGCTCTGAGGACCCCCCTTTTACAGATGAGGAAACCGAGCCTCGGAAAGTTAAGAGACTTGCCCAAATTCACATTGTAGCTGGTAAGCGGAGCTAGACCCAGCCCCGGGACCTCTGACCCTAGTTCCTGTGTTCTCTGCTGGCCTCTCTCCATTCTTCTTGTAAATGTTGGTTTTCCTGACTCAGGGCTGTGTATTTGTGCATGCGTGCTGGCGTGTGGGCAAGAGTATAGAAGTGTGCACGCATATGCGCTGTGTGTTTCTGTGTGTATGTTTGTATGTGCGTTTGCATGTGTGCATGTTTATGTGTGCGTTGCCTGTATAAGCTCTAAGGAGGCCAAGCCGCAGAAGGCTCTAGAAGGATGCCCTCCCCCACAACCAGGAGGCTCCGGTTAGATCAGTTCCTTGCAGGAAGTTGCCCTCCTCTATCCTGCAAACCCTCCAGACAACAGGCTCCCTGGCCTATAGCCCTGGAAATGAAAGCAGCCACCCTGCTCTCAGGGAGCCCCAGATGCGGGGTTCCTAGCATCCATGGCTCTGAATCAAACATCACAGGCTTCAGGCAAGGACAATTTCCTTTCACGCCACGCAAAGTCAGGGAGAGCTGGGCCAGTGACAGAGCTCTGACTTTTCCTTTGATGTGCACTCTGGAGAGGTCACCCCTCCCTCAGTCTCCCTCCCCATCCCGGTCCTCCCCAGGACTTGGCAGGCTAGTCCCCAAAGGCGAAACACCAGACCACAGAATGGGACAGCAAAGGGCCCAAAAAAGGCCATTGTCATGTGCTGGCTAAAAATGTAAGGAAACCTGAGGATTTACATAATCAGGCTCTGCATGCATTATTCATGAGCTGCCTCATTCATACACAATGCAAGGGCCTTGCCAGCCTGTCGGACACTAGACATCCTTCTGTGCGGGAGGGTCTAAGATGGCCAAGTTGAACCTGCCTCTGTGTCCCCAGAAGAGCTGGAGCTGGGAACATTCAAATTCAGGGACTTCACAGTTTAGGGAAACATTACGAAAACTATAGCCACAATCACGGCCGCGCTGATGGCACCGTTCACTAGCACTTCCCGAGTGGCGGGCACCTGCCCCACACTGCACGCTTCATCTCTCCCATGGACCCTTCGAGGGATGCTGGCGCCCAGCCGCCCATTCAGAGAGGCTGGCAGAGAGCAGCGTCACCTCGCTACCCCGCAACAGAAAGGGGACTACCTCCGCGCCACGTGCCCTCCCCAGCTCCAGGGGCTTCTCCACACCTGGTGCTCTCTGCGCGTCCCTTTCTGGGAGCCCCCCCTTCACCCTCCACTTTTCATTCCAGCGCTTGGGTTCGAACTTAAGGTTTGTTATTAATACGTTGTCAGAAATTCCTGTGTGTCGGGAAATAAAAACCCATAAAGGGGACTTGTATACATCTGGATTCTAAAGGGAACTTGTATACGTCTGTCTTGGCCGCAGTTCCTGCCAAGGAGTAAAGCTGTCCTTTAAATGGAAGTTCAAGGAAAATAGGATTCCTTTTTAAGTTTTATGCCCAACATTTTCACAAGGACCCTTAATGTTTCCAGTCTCATGTATAAAAGTTCACCCATTCATAGAGAAGCTGTGGTTGAACCACTAGGTAATGAAATTACTCCCTTTGAGTTCCAAACCAGTACCCTCAAAAAAAAAAAAAATGTTTTTCAAAGTAAGATACAGTTTTTAGTTTGCATGTTTGAACATCTCTTCACCAAGCTGAACTTGCTGGAATCACACTTCCATGCTCATACCTTTGGCTGTGGCGGTGAGCCTTGATATGACAGCTTCAGGGCTGGGCATTCCCAGAGAACCTTGTGTTCACCCACTCTGAACTCGAGCTCCCTCCATGCGACAGGGGGACAATGACAGTGGCCCAGGCGGTGCTCAGTCTCCTCCACTTCCCACATCACTAGATAAGGCAGCTGTGACTCTCAGTTCAGAGGCAGCCTCGGGAGTCCGGGAGTCTGACAAAGAGGGTTTAAGCCCCACCTCTGGCCCGGAGTGACCCTTGGATCTCAGAGTCCGGGACAACCACCGCCAAAAACGATAACAACTGGATGGAGAGGGTTAAGTGACATAATGTCGACAGATCCCAGTGCTAGCAAGCATGGTTACTATGGGGGAGAGAAACAATTTCGGACGCATTTCTGTCCGAGAGCTTCCTGCCCCAGACACTGGCCACAGATCCCAAGGCCCTCTCCCTGGCTGCCTGGAGCCAGCGGCTCTTCTGCGAAACTCCTTTACGACTGGTGAATACAGCCAGGGCCACGGCCAAGAAAAGCTCAGATCCTTTTTATGAATGGGTTAAAGCTGGAATTTTCAAGAGGAAATTTTTAAATGCACAGAAGTTGCCATTTGGAAGCACGCACGCCCCTTCCCGGCCCTTTATTAGGGCTTCAAGTGTGAGAAAGGCTGGAGTCTGGCTGCGGAAGCTCCTCAGTTCTCCTGCCAATCAAGCCTACAGCCAATCAGATCCTGGCCAAGGGGCGTGGCCAAAACGTTGGTGGGGCTGGACCTTCCTTGTGCTTAATTAGCTCGGATCCTTCATCTGGAAGGTGGGAGTAAAGGCGGCATCCCGCTTAGTGCGTTCGCTCGAAGGGGAAAGTGGATACGAGGTCCTTAGCACACAGAACTACTCAACATGCGTCATCGATGTCATCACTATCTTATTTAAATCAGGATCCTCCAAAACTGTCTTGGGCCCAGGCATCCTCAAGACCCAGATTAGCTCAGTGTCACTTGCTTGATTTTGACCAAGAACTAGAAATCGGTAGGTCGCGTGTAGTGTGGGGACCAGGGTAGGCAGGGGAAGGGGTGGTACCCTTTGGCCCAGGTGAGGACGAGAAAGTAAAACGTGGTTAGGGCGGTACTGCGGGTGGATAGGGGGTGGGGGCCCTTCCCACCCTTCATTCACTGCCGCAACTCCAGTGAGCCCCAGGGTCTCCCAGAAACCTCGGAGGTGCGTCCCAGAATGGAACAGGACCAGACACATTGAATGCTCTCTTGCTCACCTGCTGTTTTCACTCAGGAACGTTTAGAGGATCACGAACAGAGAAATGCAAAAGAATCAACGCCTTGCAACTGTTCCTTCAAAGAGAAAGAGAGGCAGGTATGGAGAGGTCTTCTGCTCTCACAGCGACACAAGGTAGATACAGCATGTTCACAGCGTAGAACCTGGTGGGGGTACGAGCCCCTTGTGCTGTGCCACATACCTCCACCCCCTCCCCTTCCCCCACACCTGCCCCTCCCTTGCCTGCAGTCTGAGCAAATGGACCTGAGACACAGGCAGGCCTCCAGCCCACTATCTGGAGGTAAGGCCTGGGGAAGGTCAAGTGTGGTTTTGACAGAGCAAGCTCCCTGAGCACTAAGTGACCTGGTGACTTGGAGCCAGGTCATAAGAAAAGAAGAGAGGAGTGGGGAGTCCCAGGAAGCCCTCTGCCCTTAGGATGAAATAAGTTGGTGCAAGAAGGGGAGGAAAGTGGGCACAAAATAGAGCCGGGAGTGAGGAGGAAGGTGCCAACTCGAACCACCTTCTTACCTGCCAAGGGGGAGGCTGCACTTGACTGGGCTTTTCGGCAGCCAGTGGGAGCTGGAATGCACAGACCCCGAGCTCGCGGTGTCCGTGAGCTACACAGAGGCAATGCTCAGAAGTGTTCTTAGAATAAGGGTGGATTTTCCCCTAGAGAGGACAGTCTATGATATAAGGAACAACATCCCTGAGAAGAACGGTGTCATGTTGGCGGGGCCATGTCTGAGGACAGTTCTTGAGGCAGACTGATGTCATTATAGCCCAGTGAGTTCAGGAAAGTTCAGGAAAAGCAGGTGTCCAGGGGGGCCAGGATCTGCCCTTCAGTGTCCAGCCATCCACTGGCTAGACTCAATCCAAGGAAAACATTTTGGAGCAGTGCTCAAACTGGGGTTCCCTAGAGCCCCTGGGTGCCATAGAAGAGAGTGATTCTCAGCATCCCCCCACTTTACCCCCCAACATAACATTGTTCTTGTTTCCCCCAGAAAAGTTCTCCTTTACCTGCTTCATATGCCAAGTTCCTCATGGCGTTTTGCTTAAAGCGTTCTGCTGGGGGTGGGGATGGAAAAAAGGAAGGGGGGCTGCTGGTTTAAAAATCCCTGCTTTACAGCTACCTGGGAATTTGGTTGGTGACTGTCTTCTAAGCTTAGCTCCTCTCGGTGGAGCCTGTGATAAATGCTGAGTGGCTGCAGGCCAGAGGGCGACTCAGTTAAATACAGCCCCTGAGCCTTCTTAGACAGTTGCTTTAAGGGCAACTTGGCACCCTTTTTCTCGGAATGGAAGAGACTTCCAAGTACCCATGCCCTCTCCGAAAGATGGCGAGCTGGGGCCTCCCTGCACACTTCCTCCATGACTTTTGTGAATACCCCGTAGACTTGCCAGATCTAGGGGCAAGAAAACAAAACAGGACGCCCAGTTAAACTGGAATTTCAGATAAACAACAAATAGTTATTTAGTATAAGTATACCCCAAATACTGCATGAGACGTACTTGGACTAAAAAGATGATCCCTTTGCACTCTGAAAGTCAAGTTTGACGGGGCACCCTGTGTTTCATCTGGCAAGTCGGCCCGCCGCTCTGACGGAGCCCCCACTGGAAGCCAAGGAGGCAGGCTCCGAAGCAGATGTCACAGAATGGGAGCCCACAGAGGCGTTTCATTTGGCTCATGGGTTTTCTTTTTTTTTTTGGGGGGGGGTGTCTTTTTTTTTAAGTAACATTTCTAATTAGGACACTTTCACAAAATAGATTTCTGGCTTCTCTGTGCAACTTTGAAGATCTGGGGCTTCTAGGCCCGCAGTCCCACCGCAACCATCTCCAGGCCCCTTAGAAAGGCCCTGGGCTTGTGGGTTTGCCGCCCGCCCCGCCCAGCTCACTCCACCCACGGCTGTTAGTTCCCCAGCCCCTGTAGGCGTCTGGCTGGAGCCTCCCGCGGGGCTCAGGACTCTCTGAGAGACACCCCCTTCCCCACACCCCTGCCCCAGCACCTACTGGAGTGTAGGTCTGCGAGGGAGGCCCCAGCTCGCGCGCTCTGTCAGGTGCCCAGCGCCTAGGACACGCTCCTTTCTCAGCGAACTGTCCTGAGGTGCAGGGTCTTGAGGAGACCAGGCTCAGCAGCAGTCATGAAACCCCAGGGGAAGGGCGAGCTCCAGATTCGCCAGGAGACTTGACTCCCCAGCAGGCGCCCGCAGCCCCTCACAGGGAGGTCAGCCACTGCGGCTTCCTCATGCCCGGGCCGCTGGGATCCTAGGTAGAAACCCACGTCTTCATCCCCTCCCCTGATCTAGAAGGCTCTGCTTCTACCCAAAGCTGACTTGCCCCCCAGGAGGATGGCAGTCATCCTCCAGGGAACCTTGCTTGACAAGGCTCCCCCTCTCAGAATCCTCTGGAATCCGGAACAGACATCCCTAAGGAGCCCAGCAGGACGGTGTGGCCACGGGAAAGCCAGGCCTCCTTCCTCAGAGGCACATGCTCACCCCATGCCCCACCCCTAGGAAGGCCCAACAGTCCATCCAAATGGGCAACATCTGAAAGTGGAGGGGGCGGGGGAACCACTTTCCTCTGATGCAAAAGGGAAAGAAGAAAACAAGCTAAACGTTGTCAATATTCTTTCTGTGTTCAAGAGACGAATGTTTGTAGAGACGGTGAAGAGCAAGATGCAGAATTCAAGTCCCCAGGTGAGCCAGGAGGAGAAAGGAAGCAGTAGGACTTCCGCGGGAAACCCGGGTTGACAATAAGACCCCCACACACACCCGCCGTTACGCACTGAGCGTTTAGTACGTACGGCCAGGCACCAGCGCTTCTCAGTCTTCACAACAGTACTAGGGGTACGCATTGTATTAGTCCCCCATTAGCAGAGGAGGTGTCTGAAACTCAGAGACTTCTCGTTCCTCGTCCAGAGCCGCACAGCTAGGTAGGAGAGCTGGAACTCGTTGCCGATCTGAACACCCAGGTGAGCCCTGCCTCCCCTCCTTTAGGCAGGTAATCCTGCCGCCCTCTGGTTAATAAACCTGATACATTTCAGGCGCCTTGTCTCTTGAATTGCAAGGAAGGATCCGTACAACATTCTCTTTTTAAGAGCTGGGAATCAAGACTCTGAAATGTTAAACATATTGAAACTCTGCCATTCACAGTCCAGCCCTGGAGCTGGAATTGGCCCAACCGCATTCCCAAGTCGCAGAAAGTGGAGGTGAGCGCTCAGGAGGCTCGAGAGCCAACCACGCGGCAGGGAAATAAGAAGCAGGAGCCACATTTGCATTAGATAAAAAGGTCACGATAATTCTGAGACTACAAAATTATCAGTAAAAAAACCCTGAAGATATTCTCGGTAAGGGACATGTTGGGAAAATAGAAACCTCTTCTCAGTCAACATTCTTTTTCTAATTCGGGGAGGTGGTGACCTCCCAGAGCAGGATGTGGAGGAGAGAGGGTCCTAAGGGCTCCCCTAGCTCAGAGACCTTCGCCAGCCTGCCAGGTGGGAATGAGTGACAGGTTTGTCACTTACCCACCCAGTAGGGTTGAGCCGGGAGCAGGAAGGAACCGCTGAGAGGGTTGGTAACTAGGATCTCCTCGGTACGGAAGGGTCTTCATGGTCCTGACCCAGTGCGGCTTCGGCTTCCCCTTCCTCTACAGTGTCCCTGGAGTCTTTAGAGGATCGCGGTCGCCATGAGCCCCTTGGAGAAGACAGGACACGTAAAATCTGCTTTTCACTGTTGCCCTCTCAGAGAAAGTCTCCATGCCTGGCAAGCCTCCTCCCTCCGTGAAAGGCTCTGGGTCTCTGTTTTCTGTCCTTCCTAATGCCATTCAGTGATTGTATATTGATTTCTAAGACAGCTAAAAGGAGTTTATAGTGGTTTGGGGGTGTTGTATGCTGAAGAGGACATCTTGTAGTTAACCTGTATTTGTTGGCTGCCTAGTCCATGCCACCGGCCATGGGCGGGGGAAGGAGGAGCAGACAAAACCGGGCCTGTCCCAGCCCTCATTCATTCCAGGAACAGTGACTGAGCACCTGCAACATGGTGGGTACTGTCCCAGCGTTGGGTTCAATCAGGGATTCTCAGTGGGGGCAGGATCCGCCCTGAGAGGACGAAAATAATTTTTGTAATGTGCAAAGCATACGCGTATCTGTCAAAATTTAATAGGGACAGGAGCAACAGGAAATGGGAGTCTGAGGAGGCTCCTTAGTTTGGGACAATAATGAGAACAAGGGGGAGCAATGCGGGCTTAAATCAGAGGAGAGACACAGAAAATGCCCTGCCTTTCTAGCTTCCATTATTGGGCATTTTTTTTTCCAGTAAATACAGTAATGAATTAATCATCGCACACGATGCCTTGGGACCAAAGGTCAGCTGCCTGCGCTCAGGAGCCGATCTCACAGGGACACACTCGGTCCAGAGGCCAGGAGAGGCCTCCCAGGAAGGAGCGGCTTAAACCAAGCCCTGAGGCTGGGTGGGGCCTTTCTGGACCCCGCAGTCCCCGGAAGCAGCCTCTCCGGCGCTTCCTGAGTCCATTCCCACCTGGGTGTCACGCGTAATGACCCAGTTTCTATCCCTGACCTTTCTTTTTTTTTAAGATCTAATTTGTTTATTTGAGAGAGAAAAAGTGAGCCCGAGAGAGCACGAGTGGTGAGGAGGGGCAGAGGGAGAGGCAGAAGCAGACTCCCTCCTGAGCGGGGATCCCAGTGCGGAGCTGCATCCCAGGACCCCCGGGTCACAACCTGAGACTGGGCCCCCCAGGCGCCCCATCCCTGCCCTTCCATTCCAAGGGTGAGGCGTGTGGCTCCCAGACGCAGAAACCGAAGGCTTGGCACTCCCCTTTGGCCCCTGTTCAGCTCCCTAGCTGCGGGATGTCCCAGCCCTGCCCCTGACACGCCCCCCGCGTCCTCCTCTTCCCAGTCATCCCTCTGCCCTCTGTGACCTCCACCCCCCACCCCATGCTCCTGGCAGACCTGGGGGCTCAGGGTGTTGGGCCTGGGTACTCTTTATTTTTAACCAACCCCCTGGCTCCAGCTCTGAAGGCCGGCTTCTCCCCCCGGTCAGGGCACTGGAATTTGGGAGTCATCTGTAGCCAGCCCTTTTATGGAAAATCGAATAAAAAGGCATATGAAGGAAGGGTGATTTGGGGGAGGTTTTTTGGCCTTCGCTGTCTGTTTTCATGTTCACTGGGCACTCCAACCAAGATTGATTTCGCAGGCTCGTGTAGAGAAGCTAGCCCTTCTCACCCTCAAATGATTTTGGACGCAGTCTCAAAGCACATTCAAGGCCCCCTGTCAGCTGCTGGCACAGGCCTCAGAAGGTGATTTTTATACTTTCTGAGTGAAAAGGGCTCAAGAGGCAGTCCTGGCAGTCCCTTCCTCTAAAATCCACCCAGAGGGAGGCCTGGGAGGCTCAGTCCGTTAAGTGTCTGCCTTGGGTTCAGGTCATGATCCCCGGGGTCCCGGGATCGAGCCCCGCATCGGGCTCCCTGCTCAGTGGGAGCCTGCTTCCCCGTCTGCCTGCCGCTCCCCTTGCTTGTGCGCTCGCTCGCTCTCTCTCACACACAAATAAATAAAATCTTTTAAAAAAATAAATAAAATAAAATCTACCCAGAATCTTCTCTGGGCCCCTGAGGAAGTCAGGGTGGATATTCTGGTCCCTGTTTGGCAGATGAGGAAACTAAGAGTCATGCAGTAAATGGCTGAGCTCAAACTTGGCAACCCACTAGCCCTCTCCACCACCCCCAGGGGTACCCCCAGGGGTACGAGACTCTGTGACTGGAGTCTGACACTTGCAGGAAGTCGGGCTGGATCTGGAGCCTGCTGGAAAGAAACCTGCGAGTTATGATCCCATGAACAGTATGGGCACGTGTGAGAGGGAGACTCTTTTGAGCTGCAACTAAGGGAAACCGGCTCAGAAACAGGGAGGGCCGCTTTTAGAGGGGGTACAGGAGCCCCTGGCTCATGAAAACAAAGGATTGAAAGCGGTCCCGCCTCTAAAGAGAACTGGTAAGCCCACGGTCCCAGGCATCCCTTCCCTCACACGCACGCGCACGCACAAGCTCATACACCATATACCCTCTCTGGGTCTCCCTGCACCTGCTCATCTCTTCTCTCTCCAGTGATCTCACTGGAAGAGATGACCTCACCATCCCGCCATTTAAAGGACCCGCCCAGGGACCCAGTAGCATCTCAGAGCCTGTAACCCCAAGTCCTGGGCGCGATCATCTGCAAAGCACAGCCTGTGCCAAGCATCCAATCACTTGAGACCAGGGGCAGCATCACATGGGGGGTGGGGGGCAGCCGGGAGGAGGGGCGGTGCTCAGAAAAGGCCTAGACGGAAGACACGCTCAGTAAGAGCTTTCCAGGAGAAAGATACTCTGTCACAATGAATACACCCATCATAAGAAGCGCCTGCTTTCAAAAGCACAAAAATGTAAAAAGGGAAACTTATTTGTGTATCTGGCAGCGTGCTTACCTTTGGGTGATAGTGGTCATTGTGGATCATTTTAGCTTCTTTTTACGCATTTTTCTCTCTCTTCCCCTTCCCTCCTCCTCTCTCTCTATAATTACACATATATATAATTTCTTTTTTACAGCAAACATTTTATTTTGAGTAAAAAAAAAAAACTATCCGAGTGGACCATTTTGGGATCCTGCCACAATTATAGAGTTTGTGCGTTTGTTTCTTCTTGCTCATTGAAGGTTGGAACCAGAAAAGCCGCCCCAAAGATGGACCAAGTGAGGGAGATGCCCAAGAGAGACTCATCTAGCAAATCCAGCCAGAGCCTTCTGTTTCCTAAGCCTGGCGACAGGAACTAGAAACGTCATCCTGTCCCGCCCTGCGTGATCCTCCGTGAGTCACGTGTGTGACTCTCGCGTGTCAAAATTCTAAGCCGCTTTCATAGGACTTTAAAGGTTGTTATCCTAGCATGTTGCTAGACCTAGACTGGTGTTCGCACAATGCTGTATCACGGAGCATGCAGGGATAGGGGTTCTTTTTAGACTGACTCACGGATGTTTACATCCTCAGGCATATGAAGAATGTACGGTTGAAGCCCAGGCTCCCAGGCCTGGTAGACACGATGATGTGGCGTCACACCTGAGCTGTGGCATACCCACACATCCACCCCCGCGGAGCTGCAAGAAACCCACCACTGGCAAAACCCGAGACGTGTCCTGGGGCCGCCGGATGGAACGGCAACCTCGGGGTGAGGCCGAGGCCGTGGTGGAACACATTTATATCTAAGTTTATTATAATAAATTTAGCACACCTAGTCCTCTTATCGCTTCCGTAATAATGACTGACATTTATGTGGCACTCTGCAGTCTTCAAAATGCTTCTCCCCTAATCCTCCCCCAGACCCTGGGAGGTTAATAGTATTCTGATCCCCATTTTACAGAGGAAGAAGATAAGGCCCAGAAAGGTTAAACTGCCTGTCTAAAATCAGGCAGCTACTAAATTCAAAACTGGGTCCCGAACCCAGTTTCGGACTCCCATCGCCTCCTGCCCATTTGACTGCACGCGGGGAGCAATGACAGCCTCCCGAGGAGGCCGGACCCAAGTACCCAGGCCCGGAAGGAAACGCGCTGTCCAGGTGGACACGCCCTTTCCTCACCGTGTTTGTAGAGACCCTCCTCCTCCTCTCTCCCATGTTCTGCTCTCACCCCGTCCACCTGTCCACTTCCTGCCTTTCTGGTGTGGCCAGGACTGCCGAATGAAATGGGAGGAAGACCCAAAAGTCATGAATATCATTGCTTTTTTATTTTTAAAAAGCCGCAATAAACCTATTTTGCTATTTTAAAACCAAATGGATGCTTTATACTGATTAAAACTAGAAGGAAATAGGAAAAGTTCTTGATGTGATATCTCATTGAAGGTACATTTTACACAGGGCTAAGATCTAAAGTCAGTGGGGAAAGTGAGCATTACCTGACCTTAAAAATACTCTTGAGGGGCGCCTGGGTGGCTCAGTGGGTTAAAGCCTCTCTGTCTTCGGCTCAGGTCATGATCCCAGGGTCCTGGGATCGAGCCCTGCATTGGAGTCTCTGCTCAGTGGGGAGAGACTTCCCTTCCTCTCTCTATGTCTGCCTCTCTGCCTACTTGTGATCTCTGTCTGTCAAATAAATAAATAAAATCTTTTAAAAAAATACTTTTGAAAATCCTGGAAAATATAAAGAACATCATGGTATTACCTATACCATACCATATCCCCAAAGTCCAAAACCGCAAGTTTTTCTCCAGCACCAGAAGAGATCACTTAGGTAGGCAGCCATTCAGGTAAGTGGCTCATGTTTGAAAGCCAAATCATGTGGGAAAGGTGGGTTTTGTTGTATTTTTGCATTTGGATAAGTCAAATACAATGCCCATGTTACTCCACTATATTCTACATCTTCCAAGGACATGTCAATTTTTAAAAAATGTTTTATTTATTTGACAGACGGGGCTCACAAGTAGGCAGAGAGGAAGACTGGGGGAGGGAGTGGGGTGGCAAGCAGCTTCCCTGCTGAGCAGAAAGCCCAGTGCCGGGATCGATCCCAGGATCCTGAGATCACGACCTGAGCCAAAGGCAGAGGCTTAACCCACTGAGCCACCCAGGTGCTCCGGACGTGTCAATTTTTATCCTATTAATGTTATAACCCATGATGGCAATTTCTTCTCACCGCTCCTCCCACTGGGTGTATCATTTTAACGCTGTCTCCTCAGCCACGCCCCCTTTCCCCTGAGAATACGCCACCACCTACTCCACCAATCCGGTTTGCCCTACCTCATGCTGCTCTCTTGACCACACCTGATTGGCTGAGCAGTACATACCCAACCCAAACCAGACCAATCAGCTTCCTCTTCTAACTCAAGCTGGGCCAATTAGCGTCTTCGCCCTTGGCATTTGAAAGGTTGCCACTAGGATGCCACGCAGGTATTTGGTGGTCCTGAAGCTGAGAGTCCTGATGCGGTTCCAGGGCTGGGGTGGCCGGTTCCCGCACGTGTGTGCTGGAGAAACAAAAGCCAGTCTTCAGAAAGAGAAGCGGGGGGTAGATACTGCACAAGAAAGACAAGAGACCGGGATTCCCAGAGAACGGTGCAGCACACACTACAAGCCCCTTAGTCAGCACCTTCCTCTACTGTATGGACTGACGCCTAAACGCCTTGATTGCCCGGCCTTCCCTGCCGCTAGAGCTGGCCACGTTACTCGGTTCCCGCCAGTGACATGGAGGCGAAGATGGGGGGAGGGATTACCTTCTGTTACTAGAAGGCAAGTCTTGGAGCACCTGGGTGGTTCGGTGCGTTAAGTGTCCATCTCTTGGCTTCAGCTCAGGTCATGGTCTCAGAATTCTGACATCAAGCTCCCGTGCCCAGCACAGAGTTTGCTTACGATTCTTTCCCCCTCCCTCGCCTTGTCCCTCCCCCTCCCCACACTCGCACTCTCAATCTCTCTCTCTCTCTAAAAGAAATGAATAGGGGCACCTGGGTGGCTCAGTGGGTTAAAGCCTCTGCCTTCTGCTCAGGTCATGATCCCAGGGTCCCGGGATCGAGCCCCACATCGGGCTCTCTGCTCAGCGGGGAGCCTTCTTCCTCCTCTCTCTCTGTCTGCATCTCTGCCTACTTGTGATCTCTGTTAAAAAAAAAAAAAAAAAGATTAAAATAAATGAATAAATAACATCTTTAAGACCAAGAAGAAGAAAAGGAGGAAGAAGAAGGCAAGTCTTCAACAGTAGGAGAAAGTACTTTGCCCTTTGTCCTTTGACCAGACTCCTATTTCACGCCAGGAGCTCGGGCTTGGAGCTGGGGCAGCCGTCTTCAGCATTCCCCAGGCACCGATGGAACTAAAGACATGAAAGACCTGGCGGCTGTCTGGCAGCATCCCTGAAATGCCTCCCTCTGTACTTCTTACTGTGTAAAAACCCCTGCTTAACCCACTGTAGCCAGGTGTACCTGTTTATGCTATGGAACAAAGCCCTCAAAATGACCTGGTAACATGCAAGTGATGCAAGATGACAAATATTTAGTATTTCTCATGATCCCACGGCACTTGTACTGGTCTGGGCTGGCTTGGCTGGGGCCGGATGGTTTAAGGTGGCCGCCTTTGCGTGCCCAGTCACTGGTAAGCAAGTTGGGTTAAGGCAGCGGTTCTCAACCGGGGACAGTTTTGCCTCCCAGGAGACACTCGACAATGTCCAGTCACAGTTTTGGTTGTCACAACTTGGGGGGTGGGGTACTACGATCATCTCATGGATAGAGGCCAGCATGCACAGAATACGCTCCCCACAGCAAAAACTCATGTGATCTGGAATGTAAGTAGTACCAAGAATGAGGAATCCTGGCCTAGAGAGGCCTCAGCTGGGACGGTCTGTCTCTGGGAAGCATGGCCTCTCATCACGGAGCAGGCTAGACCAGGCTCCTTCCCAGGGCGGTCTGCTCAGGTGCCCAAGAGCAGCAGGAGAGAACAAGCCCCAACCCACAGACACTTACCAAGTCTCTCAATCTCGCGCTTGTTTGTTTTAAGATTTTATTTATTTATTTGACAGAGAGAAACACAGCGAGAGAGGGAACACAAGCAGGGGGAGTGGGAGAGGGAGAAACAGGCTCCCCGCTGAGCAGGGAGCCCGATGCGGGGCTCGATCCCAGAACTCTGGGATCATGACCTGAGCCAAAGGCAGACCCTGCCTTGTGTTTGTTGATATCCCATCAACAAAGCAAATCACGCGGCCAGAGACATTTTGGGAAGGATTCCAAATTTTTACAATCTATCCACGGTCCGTTTTCTGTTATTGGAAGCAGAAGCCTTTCCAAGCGACACAGATGAGTTAGCTGGATTCCCGAGGACTTTCTGCTTCCTATTTCTTTCTTTGGGAAGGCCAGTTTCAGTGCCGGCCCCTGGGTTCCACTAGGACACTTTGTACCACTCAAGATTCTTCAGTTGCAAGTAACAGAAACCTCCTGTGGCTCACTTCGGCAGAAAGGCAGTTTATTCAAAGGAAATGAGAAAGCTTAAAGAATCAAAGGACAAGCACAGTTGAAGAGCTCAGGACAGTCAGAAAACGGCTTTCCCTCCCCATACATGCCCCCTTTTCACTTCCACTGGTTTGACTTTCTGTTATTTGCCACCAAAATGGCCTTTACTAAGACACTGCCTCTCCGGGTAGTTTTGCAAACCTGCCGGCAACCTTTTCCCTGGGTTGGTATCAAGGTACAACAAGGTACCTACGGCCCCCAAGGCCTCCCAATCTTCGGATTCCCCAAGAAGCTAAGACAAACAACTTCCTTCCACCTTTGCCAATGGTGGCCTATTTGGATTCTTGGATTCGTGACTTTGCAGATAAGATGCCCTTCTCTAGCAGCTTGGCACAGACGCCAATGCCTGCTGTTGTGAAAACCAGAGTCATGAGTGTCTGCAGAAAAAAATAGCTTCCAGATCTGCATTCCAAAGTGTGCTCCTGGTAAGCCAGAGTGGTTTCCAATTTTTCTGGGTCTTAGGAATGAAAGCAATACACTAACGATGAGAGGAAACCCAAAACCTGCTAATGCTAATGAATTCCTCTTTGAGCTGAGGCTGTCCTGAAGCAGGAGGTGGGGCACAGGGTGAAGGCAGCCTTGGCCTCATTCCCATCAAGATGTGCTGCCTGCACCCGTGTGCTCAGTGTCCCAGGTTTTTTGGGGCTAATTCGTGGCCTTACATGCCTGGTTTTGTTTTTAAGCCTTTTGCTCCCCAGGAACCCACCACAACGCCTCTGCCTGCACCCTGTGGCGGGAAGACTTTGAAAGCTCCTGTTTTTGAATGTCCTCTCTCTGTAGCACATGACTTCATTCCTAAGACCCTAAGATAACGGAGGCGGAAATTTTAATCTTCTGGCTGACTCTGGTCTATCATCATAGAACTCAGAGGTGACCTTTGGCTGATGAATCACATTTTTTTAGTATAGCTGGCACATCATGTTAGATCAATCTCAGGTGTACAACATACTGATGTGACAGGTCTATCCATTATGCCTGTGTTCGCTGCAAGTGTAGCCGCCACCTGTCGCCATACGTCACTATTACCTTATCAGTGACTGTACTCCCTATGCTGTGCCTTTTATTCCCACAACTTATCCAGTCCATAAGTGGATGCCTGGATCTCTCACTCCCCTTCCGCCATCTTGTTGAACCTCCCACCCACTTCCCTCTGCCAACCGTCAGCTTGTTCTCTGTATTTATAAGGCTGATTCTGCTTTTTTTGTTTTCTTTGGGGGGGGGTCTGTGTTTATTTGGGATTTTTGGTTTTTTTATTCATTTGTTTGTTTTTAGGCTCCACTATTGAGTGAAATCATATGTTTTTTTTTTTTTCTTTCTCAGTCTGACTTATTTCACTTAGCATAACACCCTCTAGGTCCATCCATGTTGTCTCAAACGGCATGGTCTCATCCTTTTCACGGCTGCATAATATTCCATTGTTTATACACATACCACATCTTTCTCATCCATTTGTCTATTGATGAACACTTAGGTTGTTCTATATCTCGGCTATTATAAATAATGCTGCAATAAACATAGGAGTACTAATATTTTTTTAACTAGTGACTTCATTTCCTTGGGGTAGGTACTCAGTAGTGGAATTTTTGGATTTTACTGTTTTCCACAGCAGCTGCACCAGTTTGCATTCTCACCAATGGCGTACCAAGGTTCCTTTTCCTCCTCACCAATATTTATCATTTCTTGCCTTGTTTTATTTTATTCATTCAAACAGGTGTCAAGTGATATCTCATTTTGGTTTTGATTTGCATTTCCCTGAGGATGAGTGATGTTGAGCACCTTTTTAAGGGTCTGTTAGTCAACTCTATGTCTTCTTTGGAAAAATGTCTGCTCGGGTCCTCTGCATTTTT
The DNA here is from genome assembly GCF_030435805.1 of Mustela lutreola. Classification (NCBI taxonomy): domain Eukaryota; kingdom Metazoa; phylum Chordata; class Mammalia; order Carnivora; family Mustelidae; genus Mustela; species Mustela lutreola. The sequence continues at coordinate 10,777,976 of NC_081299.1, forward strand.
TAATTTTATAGGGTTTTTTGTTTGTTGGTTGGTTGGTGTTGAGTTGTATGAATTCTTTACATATTTTGGATACTAACCCTTTAAACGATGGGTCGTTTGCAAATATCTTTTCCCAACCAGTAGGTTGCCTTTTTGTTCTGTTGATTGGTTCCTCCACTGTGCAGAAGCTTTTTATTTTGATGTAGTCCCCATAATTCACTTTTGCTTCTGTTTCCTTGCCTCTGGAGATGTATCTAGAAAGATGTTACTATGGCAGATGTCACAGAAATTATTGGCTGTGCCCTCTTCTAAGATTTTTATGGTTTCAGGTCTCACATTTAGGTCTTTATTTCATTTTGAGTTACTTTTGTGTCAGGTGTTAAATGGTGGTCCAGTTTCATTCTTTGGCATGTAGCTGTCTGGTTTTCCCAGCACCATTTATTGAAGAGATTATCTTTTCCCTTTGGATATTCTTGCTTTTTTGACATAGATCAATTGACCATTTAATTGTGGATTTATTTCTGGGCTCTCTAGTCTAGTCTATTCTGTTGATTATGGGTCTGTTTTTTGTGCCAGCAACACACTGTTTTGATTACTACAGCTTTGTAATATGGTCTGAAATCTGGGATTGGGTTACCTCTAGCTTTATTTTTCTTAAGATTGCTTTGGCTTTTAGGGGTCTTCTATGGTTCCATGAAAATTTTAGTATTATTTGTCCTAGTTTTGTGAAAAATGCTGTTGGTATTTTGATAGGGACTGCGTCGAATCTGTAGAGTGTTTTGGGAAACACGGACATTTTAACAATATGTGTTCTTCCCGTCCGTGAGCATGGAATAGCTTTGCGTCATCTTCAATTTCTTTCTTTGGTGTTTTATAGTTTTCAGAATATAGGTCTCTCACTTCTTTGGTTACATGTATTCCTAGGTATTTTATTGTTTTTGCTGCAGTTATAAATGGTTTGTTTTCTTAATTTCTCTTTCTGACTGAAAAATCACTTTTATGGTTTGAATCATAATGAACCATGAATGAACCAGCCATTCATTCAGGCAACAAATACCAGATACTTACTATGTGCCAAAGACTAATGATACTGTGCTGGACCTCATGGCCTTGACCTCTGCTCCGCTTTCATGTTCCGATCTGCTGCTTTCCTGGAAAGGAGCTGGATTCATTAATTCACTGGGTATGTTGCGTGGGAGAGTTCACCTTTGATGCTCACATCCGCCTTTTGGGCTTTCTAAGGGATTACTGCTGGGCATTCTGTAGAGAGCGCTGCATGCAGCAGTGACCCTCTTCTGGAAGTTTCTTTGTCCCTCTCAACGGTTGAAGTTTGATAGTTAATAATAGCAAACTTTTTATAGTGTCCTTGCCGAACATCAAATACCCACTATGCCAAGCACAGTCCAGACACGATCCCACTTCGCCCTCACTCTGTGTATTACTCCTGCGTCACCTGTGAAAGCGATGAGTAGGTAAGGAACTTGCCCACGAGCAAGAGCGTCAGAACTCAGACTTCTTACTCTTAACTTCTCTACTGGATCACTTTCCTCTGGGAAATCCAGAAGCCAGCTGGTTATTTACGACTCGATGAGGATAGGATTGGCACACTTTTTCTACAAAGGGCCAGAGAGTAAAAACCATTTTCTTATAAAGAGCCATTCATTCACCTCAGGGACCATGGGATCTCTGTCACCGCTACTCAAGTCTGGCACTGTAGCATAATATCTGAAGAAATGAGCATGGCTGTGTCTTAATAAAACTTTATTTATAATGACAGTGGTGGGGCGCCTGGGTGGCTCAGTCAGTCAAACATCCGACTCTTGATTGTGGCTCAGGTCCGAATTTCAGGGTCATGAGATCCAGCGCCGTATGCTAAACAAAATCTTTAAGGGAAAAGTGTCAATGGGCCAGATTTGCTAGTCCCTCTGTTCAACACTCACCGACACCAGATTATTAAGATCTGCACGGCTATTGCCTGCCACCTGGCTCCCAGGAAGTCACACCATCATCATCACCATCACGGAAAGCATTTTGAGCTTTGCTATGCACCACACACAACACTAAACACTTTACACAAATTTTCTCCTTTTATCGCCTCAAGGACCGTGGGAGGAGATATTTCCTGTCATTTTACAGACAGAACAAGGGAGGCTAGAAGGGTCAAGTAACTTACCGAAGGTCACCTCACTGGGATTTTCAAACCCAGTTCCTAAAGGCAAAACCACATCACCTTTCGCCACCAGTACCCTGCAGCTAGAGAGAAAGGAGTTTTGCTGGTGAGGCCAGAAAGCCTGCCTTCTGCAGGACCGAAACTGAAAGAACCACATGTTCAGGACACAGCCCTTGCTCCAGGCGTCTGGGTTTCCCGGCCCCTTCTTGAGAGACTCGCCTGCTTCCCTCAGTTGATATGTTAGGTCTGGTGTCCCTGCCCTAACTACTGTGCTCGCTCTCTCTCTCTCTCTCTCTCTCTCGCTCTCTCGCTCTCTCGCTCTCTCGCTCTCAGTTACCGTTGCCAGCTTTCCTCTGCACGGTGCTAACTTCACAATTCCCCTCCCCAGTTTCCCAAATCCTCGGTGTCCCTGCAGTGGTCCCACGCCGTGCTGATCGGTCCCTTCCAATTTGTTTCTTCCACCTTGTCTGCTGAGCAGAGACCTGCTAAATGACCTCCAAGCCACACTGATGCCCAAGGACCAGCAGGTCGCCTGGCCCCAATTCCTATCTGATACCGCTGATGCTGTCCTCAGCAGAGTAGGGGACAGACACTCGAGAGCCTTGTTTTTAAGAGCTCCTGTTAACTTCTGTGTTGAGTCATGTCGGTGCAAAGAGGTGTCATTTTAGCAGCTTCTCTTTCTTGGCAGTGACCTTGAGACCTAAAAATGGGCCACCAGATGCTCGAGAGGGGCCACTGAGAAAATACCTAGTCCATCCCAAGCCCTTGGGCAGCGCAGACCATCATGCTTCATTCCACAAGGATTTCTCCAGCAGTACCTTGGACCCCGGACGACCCTGGGTACTAAGGAGCCAAAGTGGACCCGGACAGACAGGTCCTTTCCTCCAGGAAGTTGTCTCAGGAGTAGGAAGGGGAAAAGGGGTTTTCGATATTTTATGAAGAGCTTCACTTGGTTGTAGTAAGTGCTCAGTCCCAGCATTGGTAGTAAGTGCTACAGACTAGCTATGACAGCTGTCCTTTCTCTGTCCCCCAGCATGGGGTCCAGCAAATCTCAAACTGGCTAGTGCTGCTCCTCCCACCCCTCCATCTTAGCCCTTGACCAGAAAAAGTCCAGGACCAGAGCCCCATTCCCAAAATACGTGATAAATACATCTTGGCTGCCTGGATGCAGATTCACAAAGTTTTCACCAAAGTAGGACGAAAGTCAAAATCAGCAGCCCATACAATTACCATCTTTGAGAAGGGTCCAGGAGGACACTAGGCTTGCAGCATTGCCAGAGTATAAGCCACAAAACACACACGCATATTTTGAGAGTTTGAAATAGGGTTAACACGAAGGCCTGTCCGGTGTTCAAGGTGGACACTGAACTGCCTGGGGTTTCACAGAAGCAGGAAACCTGTTCCGTTTGTTTGTGTGTTTTTTCCCAGCCTGCGCAGCTGGGCATCCGTAACTATTCTGAAAGACGATCTTGGTTTTCCAATAGATCGATCACATCCGAGATAACCACAAAAAGAGAGCTCTACAGATAGACGACAGGTTGGGTCCTAATGACCTACAAATGGGTCTACCCACAGCTGGTGTCCGATGCCCCAGTCCTCCGCAGCCCCGGGAGCACCTGTTTCAAAAGCCCTCCCAGTCCCGACCCCACAGTGTGTCCTGTATACAGCTTCCAGACTTTGTAGGAGGCAAGAAAGCCCCTGAGACCAACCAGGCTGTGACCCGATTCCCTGCCCTCACTCCTCCCAATCACTCAAATGAGTATTTGGGCTGTTCCTGAACCTTGACCTCAGTGTATCTTTCTCAATCCATCAAGGGTTTCCTGATGCTTTTGGAGCGTTTGTGATGATTAATTAGTACGCAGGTATTTATAAAGTGCTAAGTGAGTGGTGCGGTTTATGAGTCAACGTTATCTCTGACAGCCACCCTAATTCCTCCCCAGCATCTCAGGCTTCAGGGACCACCCAGCTCTGCGAGGCTCTGGGATGCCTCTCCTTGTCCACTCCATACTGGCCCCCCAAACCCAAAAGGTCCTCCCAACCCTTTCCCATTTCTCCCCCACTCTTCTTCCAAGTGCTGTTGTTTTTCTTAATATTACTGGGCCCCTCCCCGAGAGATAGTTACACAAGTCTCTGTGGGAGGAAGAAGAGAAACATAAGTCAATGGTGACTAAGTCTGCCTCACTCCCTTGCCGCTGGAATATTGTCAGAGTTGGCTCTGGCTCACCATGCCTCTGTAAAAATCCTTTGCGGAGGGTGTGATTTTTCCTGAAGATCATTCTTTCCACATGACCAAATGCTGTAATATGTAACCAGTCCAGACTGTTTCCTTCTGCCCAAATCTATGCTTGGGGCACAGTATTCAGGGTCATTCAGAAATGATTCTCCCTGGGGCACCTGGGTGGCTCAGCAGGTTAAAGCCTCTGTCTTGGGCTCAGGTCATGATCTCAAGGTCCTGGGTTAGAGCCCCACATGGGGCTCTCTGCTCAGCAGGGAGCCTGCTTCCTCCTCTCTCTCTGCCTGCTGCTCTGCCTACTTGTGATCTCTGTCTGTCAAATAAATAAATAAAATCTTAAAAAAAAAAAAAGAAAGAAAGAAAGAAATGTTAAGTGTTCCTCTTGAAAAAAAAAAAAAAAAAGAAAGAAAAAAGAAAGAATTCCCCCTAACAAACAGGCAACTGTTCCTGGCAACTGTTCCTGGAAGGTTCACCATCAGGGCTCATGGGCTATCCCCGCCTCTCCTCCCCTGCTTCACTTCTGAATAGGTTCCTTTCCTCAAGTCCAGCAGCCAGGAACAAGTTCAAGTAAAAGACAGCCCCCGCTATGCATCTCAGGGGTTAGCAGATCGACAGCTATGTCTACAGGCAGGGCCCAGAAATAGAGGCAGAGAACGAAGCGTCATGGGCTCTCATCCTGTCTTAAACCCCAAGAACCTGTGAGAAAATCAGCCCAAGAAGTGTTAAAAGGGCTCACCCATGAGGGCAGCATTTCCTGAGCTCTGCCTGAGTATAACCCAGCAACAAGAATTGGGCAATCTGTTCTCCTTCTAGAAGATGCAATAGGTGTGTTGCCTGGGTGGCTCAGTTGGTTAAGTGTTGGCCTTAAGCATCAGCCTTCAGCTCAAGTCATGATCCCTGGGGTCCCGGGATCCAGTCCCATGTTGGGCTCCCTGCTCAGCAGCGACCCTGCTTCTCCCCATGCTTATGCTCTCTCTCTTTCTCCAATAAAATAAATAAAATCTTAAAAAAAAAAAATAAGATGCAATAGGTGAACCAGAATTCCCCAACTGTGTCATGGAACCTCCCCAGCCTCCTGAGTGCTGTGCCCGCATCAGCCAAAGGGGTAAGTAACCGGGGAGTTTGATAGATGCAAACCAAATAATGAATAATGCAAATAATGCAAACCAAAACCGTATCTGGTTTTCACATATATGGAAAGTTGTTTTTTAAGAAGGCAAACCCCCACATAATTTCATTACTATTAAAAGTTTGCTCCCACATCAAGGAGATCCAAAACATAATGAAGGCAGCCCTATTTCACGCAGGCACATTCTAAATCGTAGGTTGGGGCAGGTTGAGGTTCACCAGATCTTTAAAAGTAGGACAAGCCAACTCCATGCTCAGCGTGGGGCCCGATGCAGGGTTCAATCCCATGACCTCAAGATCATGACCTCAGCCGAAATCAAGTGTGGGGAGCTGCACCAACTGAGCCACCCAGACATCCCTGGCAGACAGAATTTTTAAAGTTTCCATCTATACCCCATTCCTAGTCTTTTGCATTCAATAAAAAAAAACAGACTATTTTACTTCTCTTGGGTCCTTCAAGACCACATATGCGTGATACAGACACCAGCCTTTTGCAACTAGCTGAACCAAACTGCCCAAGACAAACAGAAACTTAATTCTGAGGTTAAAAAAAAAAAAAATCATGCCATTTAAGCCGAACATCTTTATTAGACTCAAAAACACTCTCAAAAATAAGTTAACGAAAACATCACATTTTCCGAAACCTAAAGTGTTTTTTTTTCCCCTCCATTTCATTCCTTTTAAAATACGTTTTAAATTAATTTAACAATTTTCTTGAACTATAGCAAACGGACAAATACCAATGAGGATCCTGCTTTATGCAAATCAGTCTGTAACAGCTTGCTGGCTTTACATTCTCAAGCGCTCTCTGCCTCAGACCAAGGGATTTTAAGCCCGGCATCCGCCTTTTCTCTGCAAGAACGGGTGAGAGCAGTTTCTGCATAAGAGCCTCAGCATTGTCCTAACATTTTAGAGAATAAGCACAAAGCACAGTCCTCCGTCTGGATTAGAGACTCAAACTTCAGGAAGCAGTTAAAATGCAGGGTGCTTGTTAAAATGCAGGTTTCTGAGGCCCATGCAGAGATCTGTCTGGATGCGGGCCTGGGAATCTGTATTATCCGCCAGCCCTCCTCCTCCCCAACAGTGGTTGTGATATTGGAGGTCCACAGCTTTGCAGTGTAAAGGTGACACACCAGACCACAGAGAGAAACCCTCTCGGGCCTCTTCCCGAAGCCGGATTCCATGGGGCCTTGGAAAGGACCTCTCTCCCCTGGGGCCCTCGCCGAAATGACAGCATCAAAGCTCCCTGCCAGTTCCCCTAAGGCAGAGTCTCAGGGGACAGCCGTGGCCCAGCAGCTATTCTGCCAAGTCATTCATATGATGCGCTGGCCCAGGGGTGAGGACAAGCCCCTTCCCCACTTCAGCTCTTCCCGTATCCGAACCGAGATCGGTCCGAGCTGAGGCCCCGCCCCATCTCCCTCGCAACCGCAGGTCCAGCGGTTTCCAAAAGCTGCTGCGGCTTCAGCCGCAGTGAGATCTAAACAGGGGGGCGGGGGGCGGGTGCCGCTCACCGGATCCACCTTCATACCCCTGCAACCCTCATTGAGAAGGCCGGTGAACATCGAGTCGTCTCCATGGCAGCCGACAGGTTGTCACAGACTCAGGATTACGACTCCTCGGCGTGGGGATTCCAGAGAAGAGGTTGGAGGCGGCGTCCCTCGGATGCCCTGACCCACACCCAAACTGAAGGGATGAATCCCCTTGCTTCCCGCCCGGGTCCCCGACCCCTAGCCCGACCTCTGCCGCTCAGCGGCCACAGCGAGCACGGAGGAGGGGTTGGATTTTTAACGGGGCCCCCCAGCCCTACGGCGGGGGATGGCGGCGTGGTGGGCGCCTCCCACCCGCGTCCTAGAGCCGGAGCGGCGGAACCCCAGGGCTCCCCGGCCGCGCGGGGCGGGCACCCGCACGGGCGCGGGGGCGGAGACGGGCAGTGGGCGGGCCCCGCGCCGGGCCTAAGCCCCACCCCCGGGGGCGGTGCCTGGCGCCGGGGAGTGTCAGGAAGAGGAAGAGCGCGGCCAGAGGCGGGCGGTGCGGGCGCGCGGCGAGCAGGGGCCGAGCCCAGGCGAGCGCCGCGCGGGCCACCATGGCCACGGACGAGCTGGCCAGCAAGCTGAACCGGCGGCTGCAGATGGAGGACGAGGGCGGCGCCGAGGCCCCGGAGCAGCCCGGGCTGAACGGGGCGGCGGCGGCGGCGGCCGGGGCGCCCGACGAGGCGGCCGAGGCGCTGGGCAGCGCGGACTGCGAGCTGAGCGCCAAGCTGCTGCGGCGCGCCGACCTCAACCAGGGCATCGGCGAGCCCCAGTCGCCCAGCCGCCGCGTCTTCAACCCCTACACCGAGTTCAAGGAGTTCTCCAGGAAGCAGATCAAGGACATGGAGAAGATGTTCAAGCAGTGAGTGCCCGCCCGACCCGGCCCCCCACCCACCCCGCGCGCCGGCCTCGGGCCCCGAACCCCCGAACCTTCGAACCCCGCGCCGCCCGGGACCCCTGCCGCCAGCCGTGCGCCCCTGAACCCCCACACCCCGCGGCCCCTTTCATTTAATCACGAGGCTTGAGGACCTCCTCCCCACCACGCGTGTGAGTCTGGCAACCCCGAGCCCCTGACACAAGACCCCACCTCACGGTGACGGGCCCCCCCGCCCCCGTACACCGTACGCGCACACTCTCGGTGTGGAGGACCGCGCGGCCCCTCCAGGTAACCCCGAGGCCCCTCGAGCCCCCACTACCACCATACACATGAGTCTGAAGATTCCGGGGCTCTGGCCTCGGATCCCTGTGTTAGTGAAGCTTCCCCCACCACCCACCAGACACCCACGCACCCTGAGATTTGAGGACCCTGGGGCCTCCCTTTCCCTCTCCCTAGCTACTCGAATTCCCCGCCCCCACCCAAACACCCTGATCATAAACATCCACACACACCCCCCCAGCGCCTCAACAAAGGTTACCATTCCCTGTACCCTATGCTGTACCCATTCTTTTTATTAGGATCCTTTCATTTCCTCTGCTTATCTCACATTCCCCTCAACATAGGTTCTGGGCAAAGACACCCCCCCCCTTCCCCTTCAGTTATAAAGCATCTGCTAGCAAACTGTGGTCAAAGACCCTCCAGACCCTGCCACCCCTACCCCTACCCACTCTGCTAGCCAGGTCCCCAATCCTTGACCCTCAGGTGGTCTCCTTAGGGAGAGATCCCTCTACCCTGCCCCCCCCACAGGTATATACCACCCATCGCCCCTTCAGGGCTCCCCTTCTCCCTCCACACACTGTTCCTCCCTCCTCTTGCCCTAACCGCCGCCCCCCCCTGCGCCAGTAGATTTGCAGTCCCTGCCGACCCCCACCATGTGCCCCCTTTCCTCCCACACGGGATTCCGACACCCCACACCTCCCTGTCTGATCTGCCTGGTTGCTCTCACCCCTACCTTTTCCTCTGTGCAATTCCATATACTGTCTTAGCAGGTTGGACAGACACCCCCAGGCCTGTGGCTCAGCCCTCCCCACCCACCCTTGCCAAAAACCTTTAAAATCTCTGTGATGGGGACTAAATGGTCCCCTTCGGGTCCATCCCTGAGTCCACTAAGTTGTGACTGCGATGGACAACCAAACTCTTCACAACCACGGTTGTGCAGGGGACAGGCTGGGGGATGGGGTGTTAAAGCTCACAGCCCCCTTCCCTGTGGTACCCCTCCCCACCTCTTGTTGCCCATGCCCTTGCCCCTGGCCCCTGAAGGGGGAACAGCCCAGGGGTGTGGTCTGAGTGGAGAGGTGCTGACCCACCTTGGCTGAGGCACGAGGACAGGGCGGGATGGGGCTGTGTACCCAAGCAACAATCAGGAAGCCCAGGAAGGGGGTGTTTTGCAACCCCACAGCTTGAGAAAGGCTTTTCCCCACTTCTTGTCACTGCTGCTTCTGCCTGCGGCCGCCACACAGGGGAAGAAGGTTTTGTTTCCCAGACCTGGACGGCTGGGAGCCCCATACTTTTCCAAGGGTCAGCCTGGGGGGAAACTGAGTCCTTAACCCTCCTCTGCGTCACTGTGTGGAATTCCCTAGGCCCTGAGGAGCCTGCCTCTTTGGCTCCAGGGTCTTTGTTGGGAGTTGTAAAGTTTCTTTCCCCACCAAAGACTGTCACCCTTGGGAGAGCAGGATTTCTAGGATTCCAGCCCAGACTGATGGGAAATGGAAAGCTTCTTGAGCCCAGGGCTAGGTAGAGACAGCTTCACCATCTGGAACTTCCTTGTAGAGTCTGCCCTCCCCCCACCCCACACCCTGGAGTGGGGGAGGCAATGCCGGGGAGATTGTTCAAATGCATCAGTGATTGATAGAGTCCAGGCACTGATGATATCTAGGTGCTAAGGAGCTCCTGGATTCCACCCAACATCCCTATGACGGAGAACTCTCACCATCACCATTGTACAGTTAGGCGGTCTGGGCACAGAGAGGTTAAATTTAACCCTCCAAGACCACATAGCTAGGAAACCATGGAGCCGGGATCTGAACTCAGGTCTGTGACTCCAAAAGCCGTCACACTTGCTTCCACGTGGGAAGACGCACTCGTTCAACACCCCCTTCTGTGTTCACGGCTGATTTCCCACCTCACAGACCCGCCAGTGGCCTGTGTCTTTCTGCCAGAATCCTCCTTCTCCTGGGCTTCCGCGGCATTGCTACACCCAGCCAAAACAACAACAACAACAACAACAACAAAAAACGATAGAGCTGTTTGGGAGAATGCAGGCACCCCGAGTGAGTAGGGACTTGGGGGGCCGCAGCTTGATCAGAAGGGGCGTGTGACCAGAGGAATGGCCTGGAAGCTGCATTTGCGGGAACATTCACCTTCTAGGGAGGCTGTTTGGGGTGTTGGTTTGACAGGGTTTACTCTGGTGAAGTTTGGGGGGAGCCGAACCCCTTCGGACACCCCTGCGGGCCACCTCTTGGCACCACAGCGGCTGCTGCCTTGGAAGGGGTGGCGTAGGGGGCAGGAAGGAGCCGGGGAGCTGGACTTCTAGGGAAGGAAGTGCCGCCCGCCGGGGCCCTGGCGAGGACAGAAAGGGGCAGGTTTTGTATTCAAGGAAACAAGGCTTCACTGTGCCAGCCAAGCCGAACCCAGCCGAGCCCTGGCTGCGAACAGCCAACACACAGCCTCTTGGGAGGACAAAACCCTGTTCTGCTTCTGCTGTCCTAATGGGGCCGCCACCTCCTGGGTCCAAGCGGGGCCCTGCTGACGGACTTCCACCCAGGGCTCCGGGGCTCCGTCTCCCGCAGGGAGGAGGGGCGCCCAGCCCTCCGGGAAGCCATTCCCCCCAGCAGAGCACAAGAGATAGGGAGGGCCGAGGGAGCTGGGAGCTGGCCTGCCTTGGAAGGCAGGAGCTACAAAGCCTGCCCCTCAGTCCTGCCTCTGCCCCTGAATTATTTAGTAATTAATTCCCATCTATAAAATGAGCAGGTTGTACTTAGGAATGGCTGCCTTGTTTCCGAGGGGTCCTGAACCCTTGGGGATAACAGGCTGCCTTCCAGGGTCTTCTGGCTCATCCGTTCAGTGTCCGTCCGCGGATCCGTCCTGAGGAGGGAGGTGCAAGGAAAATCAAGGGGATTGAGGGAGGCAAGACAGGCCGCCCGCCGTCCCTGACCTCGGCGTCAGACGCGCCCCTTCCAGCCGGGAGAGACCTCCAGCCCGTCTCCCCATCTTACAGAGAAGGCAACTGAGACCCAGAAAGGTGTGGTGACTTGCTTGGGGTCACCGGGAAGTTTTCAGTGGCCAAACCAGAGCGCCTTTGTCTGTACGACTGATCAGGCAGGGCTTGGGCAGGGGGGACGGCACTCATAGAGCTCAGACTTCGTGCCCAGCATTTGGAGGCCTGGCCCCCGCGGAACCTCAGCCCTCCCTCCCCAGGCGGCCTCAGGCGGCCCCAGCACTTCTGACTCCTCCCCCCACCTCTCTCGGCCCATCCATTCAGGGCTCTCTCTAGAACCTTCCAGCCAAAGGGGGAATGGTGTGACCCCACAGAGCCTCAAGGGGGCCCAACTCTGGGCTGGCAGCCGCGTGTGTGAGGCTTTGTAGGGTTTTGTAAGTCGAGACCTGCCCAAGAGGTCAGCAGCCACGTAATTCTGAACCTGCCGGGGAATCTGAGGAAGATGCCCTAGTTCCCTGCTTGGCCGGCTGAGGCCTCAGACACGGCATCTCATGACCCCGTGCGTCAGAGCGGCAGGCTTCCTTCTCCTTCTGGACGCCTCTGCCCTCCCTTCTTCTCCATTCGCTCCTCCTCCGCCGTGTCTCCCCAGACCCTGTCCCTCTGCAGCTCCCCCAGCATCCTTCTTGGAAGACAGGAGGACACAGTAGTTACGAGCAGGGCCTTTGGAGTCTGTGGGTTTGAATCCCAAGGCCCTTAAACCTTCTGGGCCTCAGTTCCTCACCCCAAAACAGGCAGAGTTACAGCACCCAGCTCACAGGGCTGCTGTGAGGTACTTAACTGAGTACTCAGCACGAAGCGAGCCCTGGGAAGCTTCCGTCCCCTCATCCCCGGCCTACTCTGCCAAAGCCCCTGGCTGCCTCCACTTACCCCCTAGGGAGCTGCCCGGCTGGCGAAAACCTCATGCTTTGGGTTCAACTGTTGGGGGACCCAGCATGAGAAACCCCCTTTTTTCCTGCTGAACGGCACTCCGGTTGGCAGCTATATATGGCTCTGATCAGTAACAAAAATGGGGAAACGAATTCGTTATCACTTAATTACGTGGAAGGCAGGTGGCAAGGAAAAAGGAAAGAGCAAGCGACAGCTTCCCGGGGTGATTCCAGACGGGGACCCCAGCACCCAGCCGCCGCGCGGCAGCCGGGAGACCCCGGGGAAGGGGGCTCAGCTTTGCGGCCTCACCCTGGGCTGAAGACCTTGCCTGGTAAAGGTCTGAGGGTTCATTGTAAAGAGTCCTGGACCTTGGCAAAGAGTCCACCATCATGTCCAGCCCGTGGGCTGTTAAAAACATAGAAGCTTTTGAAAAACATAAAATCCATCCATATAATCATTCACCCGACACATACCAAGTTTCTGCTGTGGGCAAGTTCTAGAGAATCAAGGGAAGAAGAAAGTTCCCGCCCTCAGGAAGCTTAAAGTCTCATGAAAAGCAGTGGCATAGAGGGGTCTCTGGGGGTAGAGGGGATGGGCCCATGCGCCTAGAAATGGAAACTTCCATTCCTTTATCGCCGCCGTGAGGACCCAGGGCGCTCATGAGGGTCCCGCGCTCAGACACCCTCCTCCACTGGCCCCTGCCCCCACGCCCTCGCTTCATTTCCTGGAACCCCCAGGTCTAGTTGACCACAACAGCGCAGTGAGGTGGGTAAATCCTCACCCCCATTGGCCAGATGAAGAAACTGAGGCTCGAGGAGATTGAGTCATGTCCGAAGGTTATAATAAGCGGCAGGATTAGAGGCAGGTTGGCCTGCAGGGAGCTCCAGAGGCCGAGAGAGGACAGAGTTTATGGATGGGGGACTTGGGGAAGGGGGGCTCTCAGAGCCTCAGGAGGGGAAGCCTTCTCGGAGGGCAGAGAGGTTGGGTCCCTCCACCTGCAGCAGCCAGGAGCCTGGCTTTCTGGGGAGATGCCACACCCCTGGGGAGGGAGGATTTCCCCAAACTCAGTGCTCCCCTTCTGCTCTTTCTACTTCCCTTCTCCCCTCCCCTCCGCCCCCCTGCCTGGGGACTTTTGGTTCCCCTTTGGCTTTGCACCTTCCTGCCTTCTCCTCCGGTCTGGACCCTCTGGGTCTGAGGCCTGGCTTCAAGCGGGCCCAGCTGTGAGAGACCGGGCGCCGCCACCTCTGGGGAGGCCGTCTTGCAAGGCTGGCCTAGGCAGAGGAGGAAGGAAAGGAGGAGACAGAAGACCTCAGCAGGGACAGTCCCCACTGCCTCCAGCAGCTGAGCTCCCTCTGCCTGCTGCGCGGCCTTCTCCTTGGCTGCCTTCCGCTTTTCAAGGACGCCAGAGAAGCGAGAGTCTCAGGCCAGCGGGACGCGGCTCAAGGGGAGCCAGGCCTGGGGTTCCTGAGCTGCATGAGGACCCTCCTGTGGCCCAGACGCCGTCTGCCTCTACCCCATCCTGGGCACTTTATCTCGTACTTAATCCTTTTACAGCATGCTGTGAGCTCACCGTCCCTCTTGTTGCAAAGGAGAACCCCGGGTCTCACAGACCTTACATGACAGGGACAGCGTGTGAACTTGGGTCTGTCTGACTCCAAGTCCCTGGCTCCCAAGGGCCCCAAAGAGGGCAGCAGCAGCGCCGGGTGCTTGTTAGAAAGGCAGCTCCGGGTCTACTGGGTCCGAATCCGCATTTTTCACACTTGTGTCCGCAGCAGCCGGCCACCCACAGCTGTCCCCCCACACTTCCTTCCGGTAAGGCAGGTTCCTTCGTCTGGGCAGTAAGGGGGGAAGATGAGGTTTAATAATAACGACTAGGTTGGACGAGACACTCCGTGAACGTTCTTGGCCATCACCGCTGTAACGATCCATATTATTAAGAGCAGGCGGGACCCCCGTTGCCAACATCACAGGCCTGGGGACGTGCCTCCTGGCCTGGTGCTCAGCGTGCGGTTGAACCCAAGCTGGGGAGGTCCTGAGCCCAGACAAGCCCCCAGCAGAGTGCCATCAGCTTGGGGGGACGGGGGGCTCCCACTTGATTCTTAGACTCACTGCAAAGTTGTGGGGGAGCCTTGAGCCGCATGCACGCACACCCTCTCCGTGGCTGACGGCAACAGATCCAGCATCCGATCTGCAGATAGAACTGGAGGAAGTGGCGAGCGACTGGGCTTTCGCCACATGAGTCAGGCAGTCTGGGGGTTGGGGGGTGGGACCCTGCCCACCCCGCCCAGCCAATAGTTACAGCGCGTGTGGGGGGGTGGGTGGCCACCTGCAGAGGGAGGCGGGTAGGGCCGCACCAGCGAACAAGGCCAGAATTTTTCCCTTGTCCAGAACGTTCCTACCCCAAGGGACCTGCCTTCCCAGTTCATAGGACAAAGAGTAGAGAAGCCTCGAAGCCACTGGGGGAGACAGGGGAGGGGAGGACCAGGTCTGTGAATGTCAATTCCAAAGCCAGGTAAGGCTGGCGGGATCCTTGATCCATAAACACAACCCTCTCTAGCTGCTTCTAGACCCCCGTGGGCTGAGGGGTCAGCTGCAAAGGCCTGGGATAGGAACCCGAGGACAGAATTGGGGTCTCCATGCCTCCACCTTGCCCCTGTGCAGCAGCCGTAGTAACTCATTCTGCCATCAGACTCCACAGCACGGCAGGTGGGTGGGGAGGCTCGTGCCCAAGGAACAACCTTCTAGTAGTTCCAGAGCCAACACGGGCTGCCTTAAGGGAAGCAGTGAGCCTCCTGTGCTCAGAGGTATTCCAGAAACATACAGGAAAGCTGCCTTGGGAATCTGACCTTCACGCATGGCTGAATGAGTGGCCTCCAGTATCCCTCCCAATCTGAGACTCGTACAGGGTCTGCGGGCCTCAGGACACAGCGTAGCAGTTTAGAGTGTGTGTGTGTTTCATCAGCTCTGGGTTCGGGTCCTGGCTTTGTCCTTGTCGGCTCCGGCCTCGGCCAAGTCACTTCCTCCCTGAGCCTCCCATCTCCTCAGCTGTCCTATGAGGCCATTTAGGCCTGCTCCCGAGGGTTCTTGGGAAGGCCTGATTGGGTCTACTTGGCAGAGTATTCAGCAAAAAGTAGCCACACAGGGTAATATTGTTACAAGACAAGGTGTTGATACCGCACGCTGTCGGGGCCCGGCTACTGCCCGGCCCCCATGACTCCTGGTTATCAGAACCAAGGGGAGGAGGAGCACCAGCTGGGTGGGACCTGCCGGGCCCAAGGGGGCAAAGGCTGCCTGGGTGGTGGCGGGCTGCTCCCCTCTCGAGGCTAGATGGGAGGGACTCTGTCACCGGCATCCGGGGCGGCAGCTGCCGAGCCCTGCCTGTCGGGAACTATTCGGGGGGAGAAGGGGAGGAATGTGGGCGCAGTGCCAGGTGCAGCAGCCTCCCTCCAGTGCCGGAGAGAAGTGCTGAGCTCCCAGCCTGCGAGCTTTGTTGCCATTCCTGCCCAGTGCCATCGGCCCTCCCAGGCAGGCCCCAGGCCGGGCTCTCAACCCAGCATGCCCCAGCCCTGCAGGCTGGAGAGTTCGGGACCCTCCATGGGACCGGGAAGAAGAAGGAAGCAGACAGGCAGGAAGAAGGAACGTCTCAGCTTTGGGGATCCTGCAGTCCGCCGGCTGTGTGACCCCAGGCTGGTTTGCTGCCCACTCTGGGCCACAGTTTCCATCCCATAACATGAAGCAGGTAGACCAGGCTATGAGGACAGACCTTGTGCACTGATGCTCTTTTCCGGGTCCCTCTGAGCCCCTGAACCCTCAGCTCCAGCTCAGGGAGAGAGCTGATGGAGGAGAGGGGCTCCCCAGCCAGGGGCATCTCCTCTTTGGCCGGTCATCCACCTGCTGGTGGCACGGTGACCCCCCCCATCCCCCTTATCAGTTCCTTCCCACGAGAGGAGGGACAGAGCAATCCGGGCTGAGGCTCCTCACTTCCTCTGCCCAGCAAGAGAGTGGAAGGCTCCATCCTGCTGTCTTTCTACCTCCCCAAGTCGGGGGGTCTTTGAATTAGGCCTAGCGGGGGAAGTAGTGGGAGCCTCAGAGGAAGGGGAGAGGCTGGGGGCAGCGATAGATCACCTCGCCCACCCCCGCCCTTGTGTTTTTTACCATTATCATTCTTATCAGCGCCATTTTTATGTTCTATGTGCGAAGTACTTAACGTAATGTCTGGCACACAGAAAGTGCTCAGTGGCCTCTATTACAATGAAATTAGCAGGCTTTAAGCACCTGTTATGTACTGAGCATTTTATGTTCATCATCTCATTTAATCTCCAATCCTAAAGGTTGCTTGCGATGTGGTGCTTCTTTATCGTTATGGCCGTTGGCGTTATTGTCCGTGGGTGCCCGTTAAGTGGGCCAGGCTCTGTGCTAGGGACTGACGTGGCTGGTCTCTTTGAACCTTTGCCTCTGTCCTGAGATGGGTCCTTTGATCTCCACGCTGTAAATGGGGACGCTGGGGTGTGTGGGGTCAGGTGACTTGACCGGAGTCAGCCAGCCAGCCAGTCAAGTGGCTGATTGGGGGTTTGAGCCTCAGTCCGTCTCAGCAGACCTGATGTGGGCATAGAACCTTCAAAGTCATCTTCAGCCATGTTCCCCCTGGGGACCTGGCTGATCCAGTGCCCCAAGCCCAGGGGACATCGTAGCTGCTTGCTCCCCCGGAGCCTTGTGGGAACAGCCCTTCTCCCCCGCAGTGTCCCTCCTTTGGGGGACCCCGCTCCCACCCCAGCACCTGGCCTCTTCCTGACCTCTGTCGCCTTCCCGTGGCAATTGATCTGCTGGCGTTGTGACCAGCCCCTGCATTGTCCCCCTGGGGGCCAGAGCCCGCCCGGGAGAGAGCCCAGGCCCGGTAATTGATTGACCTTTGATTGACGCAGGCAGTGGTTCAAGCCGCGCATAAAGCTGCAGCCCGGCCAGGTCCGGGAGCTGCCAGAGACCCACAAACACAGAGCCAAAGTCTCTGTCCAAGTTCGGACACTTGATCCGTGCACTTCCTCTGAAACTAAGCCACCCCCGGCTGCGGGAGAAACCCGTGCACGTGAGCAGTAAATAAAGCTGGGGCTCAGGAGAGGCAGCTGGGACAGGAGAGTAGAGTGTGGGAACCCGCGGGATGGGAGTGAGTCCCTGGCCAGCGGGCCGGTGCCCTCACCCCTACCATCCTTGTTGCCTGGGGGAACGTACAGTCACACGGGGAAATAATCCGCCCAGGATTGCCGCGCACAGATGCTGTAAAGAACAAACTGCCTGGCACACAGTAGGAGCTTCATGGAGGCAGCCGGACCTCACTCTGCCACTGCTGGAGTCCGCTCCGTGTGCCGGGCCCTGGGCTAAGCGCGCCCTGTGCAGGAGCTGGCTCCGTCCTCGCAGTGACCCTGCGAGAGAGTCACCGCCACACCTCGTCCGGAGGCTCAAGAGGCAGGGTCTCCCAGAACCCAGGTGGTCTGCTCCAGCCCTGTTCATTGATGACTTTCACTCCATCCAGAAAGCAGTGGGGTTTCCCGGAAGGGCAGCGCCCACATGGCTTGCCCCAGCAAGAACCGGGCCTGACACCCCACAGCCACCCAGCCCCCTTCCCAGACTCCAAAGGTAGAAGGAGGGGCCTCTGCCGTGCTCCCCACGGGGCCCCTCCGGCTTGAAGGGGAGCCTGGAGCATGGGATCTTGAGCCTGCCTGGCCCTCCGGAGGCCCAGAGCCCGCTACCACACCCTCTCACGGTGGCTCACAGCCCAGCCACAGCACTGCCCACAGGGATTTCCGGCCCATCTGCTCCTGCTCCCACCCCCCAGCCCAGCCCCATGGGGAGAAAGGCTTCAGGACCATGTTCCCTGCAGGGTTCCCAGAACCCCATCCTCCCCGTGCTGCGTCACTCCCAACCACTGACTTGTCTGTGAACTATTTATACCCCTCACGCCAACTGCTCCCAGCTCAGGGCAGACAGCTCTGTGCTGGGGCCTCACCAGGACCCCTGGAAGCAGGCTGGCTCAGAGCAGATGTGCAGGCCGGGGAGCTGGGCATCCGCGCTCTTCCTTTACTGCTCTGTGACCTTGGGCGGGTCGCCTAACCTCTCTGAGCCTCCATTATATAAGGTTATTACAGGGATTAAATACAATAAATGATGTGAGGTTCCCAGCATAAAGACAGATTTCAAAAAAATGGTTTCTGTTCCTTGTTCAAGGTCGTGCAAGGCTTATATAGAGCTTGAGATGGGGGGAGGGAGCTGGGGAGCCCGGAGGAAGGCACAGAGACGAGGTGTGTGTTTACACAGGAGCGCCAAGAGGGCAATAGGGGTTTCTGCAGCTCAGCCCCTCTGTGTCACTCTGTTGTCACCAACACTCTTCCAGGCAGCGTGAGGCCTGGGGCTACGCAGGCCTCTCCAGGCTCAGAAAGCCCATTTTAGCCCATTTTAGCCCTGAGAGCCCCCCCTGCCTTCCCTGCGGGAGGCAGTCTGCACAGGTGTTGGGTTAGCCTGATAAGAGGGCGCACATCCGTCCTGTTGGGACGTGGTCTGCACCAGCAGCACCTCCCCAGCGGGGACCAGGCCCCGAGGCCATCTCTGACCCAAGCTCTGACCACAAAGAGGCCAGCGAGAGGGACCTTTAGACGACAACACACACATACACACACACCCACACCCTACCCCACACCCCCATGTCTGCTGGGCAGTTGGTGGTAGAAAAGGGACCCGCAATGTGCAGTCACACTTTTATCACCTAAATCATCGTTCTGGCCCTTTCCAGCCACAGAGCCATATCACCCTCCCCGGGCCCCGCCCTGCCCGTCCCACAGCAGGCACGCCCTGTAACACTGTTCCCTGAATTCACCCCAGGCCGCCTCCCAGCAAACCAGAAGTGGGCCTCCCTCCTGAGGCCCTGCCCTGTGACATGTGCTGTTTTCTGTCTCCCTCCTGGGTGGCAGCAGGAGTTGGGGAGACGCAGGGCAGGTAGGGATGCAAGGCTGGCCCTGGAGAGAACATCAGAGTCATCGGCTGCCCCCCGCCCCCAACAGCCTGTACCCGCATGGTGTCATGAGCTCTTTGTCCCTGCTGGTCCCCATCCCATCCAGCCCAGGCAGGCTGTGGCTTCAGCTTCCTTACGCATCACACTGCTCCAAAGGTTAGCACTGTTCAACGTGTCAGAGGCCACAGACCATGTGGGGAGCTCCTCATTACCAGAGGTAACCAAGCAGCAGTCACACCTCAGGACCTCACCTGGACCAGGGTCCCTTCCAGCTTCAATAGGGTGACCAGCGCCTCACAGGCCAGCCCATGGTGCTCTTGACCGGTGAGCTGGGAGGAGACAGGAGGTCCTCAGCCTCTGCCTTGGCTCCTCCAGATACGACGCTGGCCGGGACGGCTTCATTGACCTGATGGAGCTGAAGCTGATGATGGAGAAGCTCGGAGCCCCGCAGACCCACCTGGGCCTAAAAAACATGATCAAGGAGGTGGATGAGGACTTGGACAGCAAGCTCAGCTTCCGGGAGGTGAGTCTGCTCCCCGCAGGGGACTCTGAGGCTCCTCGAGGGAGGAGGGACATCTGTCCTTTACACGGTCAGCACTTACTGAGTGACTGCTGTATACTTGGCCCTGGGGGGCTTTTGGAAATCCAGAGGAAAGCCCTGTGCTGCTAGGATCCTGGTGTGTAGAGGGGGAGATGCCTAGACAGTGAAGGGACAGGGTGCTGTGATGTTCAGATGAGGGGACAGGGAGGGAGTGACAGGCACTGCATCTGGGAGGGGCTGGGCTCTGCGCTGGGGGCCTCCGGGTCTCCGTCCTCACTCTGGAACAGGAGCCATGATCAAGCCTGTTCCTTGGAGGAGGAAATGGAGGCCCACAGCCAGCAAACAATGGTACTGGACCCCAGGCAGCCTTGGGTGAAAGACAGCGGTGGCCTCCCTGGCCAAGCTCCCCGGAAGCCTAGAGGAGGCAGGGCAGGAGAAGGGGAGTGGGGAGGAGGCATCCAGGGAGGGAGATGCGGGCCGCGGGCCGTGATGGTGTGGAGTCAGGACGTGGGCTCCGACCCCCTTCTGTCACTTGCTGCTGCTAAGATTCGGGGCAGGGCTTTTTCCTGGTCTCCGAGTCTTCCACAGTCTATAAAATGGGCACAATCCTATACCTTGGGGACTCAGTAAATTGGCTGGGGGAACAGTGGGAACAAAGACACGAGGTCGGTTGGGGCCCTGCCTGGGAGCCAAGGGTGGGCACACGGGCCTACAGTAGCCCCGGATCCTGGGAGAGCGGGAGATGGGTCCCCTGGCCTCCCACTGGACAGATGGGCACACCAAGGCCCCTCGTCCCTCCCTGACAACGTGCTTTTCTCTGTCCCGCAGTTCCTCCTGATTTTCCGCAAGGCGGCGGCTGGGGAGCTGCAGGAAGACAGCGGGCTGCACGTGCTCGCCCGACTCTCCGAGATCGATGTCTCCACCGAGGGCGTCAAGGGGGCCAAGAGCTTCTTCGAGGCCAAGGTGAGGAACCCGAGGCTGTGTGGAGCCCGGGGTGGGGAGCACCCTGACCCCCCGGCTCAAGGGCAAGGGTGCCGGGGGGGGGAGGACAGGACCCTGAGTTAGCCCCAGGGTCCATGCTCACCCTTCGTGTCCCTGCTGGGGCCACAGATCGGAGATGCGGCACTGATGCGAGGGCCGGACTGCGCGAGGTCCGGACTGCGTGAGGTCCACAGCACTCCTGGCTCTGTCCGCTTCCATCCAGGCTGGGGTCCCTTCCAGCTTCCCCCTTTCTCTCCCCGGCCCACAGAACCACTACCCCCAAAGGACTAGTCCTTGAATGGGGTGCCAGAGATGGCAGGGCAGGCCCAGAAACCGGGGCAGCCCTCGCCCAGAGGGAGGATGGGTCCCAGAGGCACCCACGTGCACAGCACCCTTCCAGTGCCGCACGCACTTGATGGACGGGACACACAGAGCTCCTGGATCCTGACCTCCCAGAGCACCTGCTTTTCCTGGTTTCTCCTTCTCCGCATGTTAACTAAGAACATTGTTTCTGAAGTCCGCGTCCCTCCTCTCTCTGGGCTTCTGGGCTTGATGGGGTGTCCCAGGGTTCCTCAGTGGGACTTGTTTGCATCTGGGCTTCCCAGGACAGGAAGCAGATAGGAATAGCAACTTCCAGGGGCGCCTGGGCAGCCCAGTCTGTTAAGCGTCTGCCTTGGGCTCAGGTCATGATCTCGGGGTCCTGGGATCGAGCCCTGTGTCCTGCTCCCTGCTCAGCGGGGAGTCTGCTTCTCCCTCTCCCTCTGCTCTTCCTTCCAACTCATGCTCTCCACCCCACAATAAATAAATAAAAGTTAAAAATTAAAATAAAGAAGCCCCCGCTTCCGGGACTCCCACTAGGCAGCCGCTACCAAGTGTAGGTTCTAGTTTCCAATCCCTTCAACGAATCCATGAGTCAGTTACAGAGCAGCAGGCTCTGAATGGGAAACTGAGGCTCAGAGAGGTAGCAAGAGTCTGTGGGCTGGCAGGGGGCGGGGGTCCGAGAGCCCACGGTGGCGGCACAGACGCCCCTCCCGCCCTGACCCCCGTCTCCCCCCCCTGCCCCTGCAGGTCCAGGCCATCAATGTGTCCAGCCGCTTCGAGGAGGAGATCAAGGCGGAGCAGGAGGAGAGGAAGAAGCAGGCAGAGGAGATGAAGCAGCGGAAGGCAGCCTTCAAGGAGCTGCAGTCCACCTTCAAGTAGCCAGGGGCTGCGGCCTGACCACTTGGCCCCGGCCCCGGCGCCCGGTGCAGCCAACGGGGGCGGGCGGACTGGAGGCCAAGTCTGAATCCTGGGCTCTGTCCACAGGGACCCTACTGAAAACCTACCAAGTCTGTGAACGGGGCCAGCCGAGGGGCACCCCAGGTGGCCCGGTCCCCCTGCTCCCTCCCACTCTTCCTGAGGCCGGGCCACCCGTGCCGGCTCCTTGCCCGGCCCAGCCCTCCTCCCTGGAGATTCCTGCGCGTCTCTCACCCCCGGCCGCCCCCCTTGCCTGCACCAGCGCTGCAGCTGCTCCGAGCCCAGCCCCTGGCCCTGAGGGCCTCCCTGCTCCGGGTGCCTGCCCTCCATGCCTGCCCCCCGTGCGCTCTCGTCCTCCCCGCCCGGCGGCCTGCCCTTAACCTGCGGGCCACACAGCCCCTGGGGCCCTCAAGCAGCTTCCAAGACTGGGGGAGGACGGACAGCAAGAAGGTGGCAGGCGCCAGCTCTGTAGGAGAGCGGGACGGAAGGGGCTAAGCAAAGGCACTGGGGCTCCCCATCCCCGACGACTTTTCCTCCAGCCCTGCCTCCTCTCTCTGCTGGGGGCGGGGTTGGAGAGGGGGGCTTCTGTATTGGCAGAGGGACCCAGGCCCCGGTCTCCCATGTTCACATGGAGACCCTGGCACTCTGGGACCCGGCCAGGCAAGGGTGAGGGGCAGCTGTGCCCATCTACCTCACGGGCCCACACTCTGCCGGCCGTGCCATGGATCATGGGCAGGGAAGGCTCCGGGGGCAGAAAGGTCACTCCCCAGTCTCCCTGCAACCACCTGGGGGTCCCAGGGGCTCTGGAGAGACTAGGGTGAGGAGGAGGGATCGGCCCCTTCACGGGAAGGAAACCAGCGCCTGGTTCCATTCTCCAGGACGCATCCAAGAAGTGCTTTAAGTGGTTTGCACGGACCAGGCGGTGGGGAGCAGGGGCCTTGCTGGGCCCCTTCAAGCCATCCTTCCCCCAAGTGATGGGCACCGCCTTGTCACCAGCGACGGGACCCGTCCCGTCACACACACCCCCCCCCAGCCGAGGAAGCATGGGGACCCCAGGCCTCCCTGTGCCCATCTGAAGACGGGCGGTGGCCACGCCTGTGCCACCAGCCCAGTCCCACGCAGCTCCCAGTGTGCTCTCTTCCGTGCGTGCGTGTCCGTGTGTGTGCGCGTCTGTGTCCGCTGCCGTGTCGTGAAACTGTGCCCGTCACTCAGCCAAACAAGTGAATGGCCGTCGAGGCCACAGTTATGCAACTTTCCGTGTGTGTCATGACGTCACTGCTTTTTAAACTTGATAACTCTTTATTTTAGTAAAATGCCCCAAGAGTCCACAAAACTCCTGTTGGATTTGCAGAGGTTTTATTTTTTTGGCCTTAGAATCTGCAGAAACTAGGAGGTACTGACCCCAGTGCGGCAGCCTTGGCCCGGATTGCGTTTGCCTTAGCGGATGTGTTTATACAGATGAATATAAAAAGCGCTTTTTCTTTGGCTTCTTGCTTTTCCCCCCTCCCTTCTCACCTTCCCCCAAAGAAAGCTACTTCTTCATTTGGTGGTACAATTATTTTTTTTAACTAAAATAAGATAAAAGTCTATATTCTTATGTGTGTGTGGTTCTTGTTGGTTGGTGGGGGAGGAGAGGGGAGGGGGAGGCAGGGGACACGGTCACCCGGTGCTGACTTGCTCAGGTGGCTCCCCCCTCCTGCCAGAGGCCCCCGGGGGAGAGACTCTTCCTACCGGGGAGGTTGAGCGGGATGCCCACGCCCTATCACCAGGGGCTGCTCTTAGTGCTTTACATATACTTACTCAGGTAACCCTCACGACCAGCGCATAAGGGGGTGCTGTTTTGTTTCCCAGAAAGGCACATGGCACATGCGCTGTGGGGAGACGGAGCCAGGTGGGGAACTGGATACAGACCCAGACCCTTACCCCGCAGCCCGTCCCCTTCCCCATCCAGTCACCCCCCCAGGCAAGTTCAGAGGAGGGCATGCCCCGGAAGTGGTACCACCACTGTGAGCATTCTAGGTGCATGCATGTACCCAAGAGCACCCCAAGATTCTCCCCCATACAGAGGCCCCTCAAGCCTTCCCCCACCACCACGCACACAAGACAGGCTGGGGTGGTAGCACGATGAGGAAGGACCTGAGGTGCTACCTGTGTGGCATGGGACAGATCAGGCTCTTCTTGGGTCTCAATCTCCCCGTCTGTTCAAAGCGAGGGTCTCTAGGGTCTTCCCAGCCCTGCAGTTTGCAGGTTCAGGGTGCAACCTGGGTTTTGGTGCGGGGAGTATGGGATTAGGCTGGGCATCGCTGCCCCCAGGTGGACATGCGTGGTACTGCAGCAACCACTGGCTCCCTCACCTGCCAGACGACGGGAGCACAGCTCGCTGTCCTGGGTGGGTGTTTCCTGTGAAATGCCACCCCCGTGTGCTGCCCAATCCCTAAGACGTCACCATCATTAACACAGCATGCTCCGTTAAAGCACTGTCGTTCGGTACACCTTCCCCAAGGGAAGAACACCAGAAACCCTGACATCGGAGCTCAGAGGGTCTTAGAACAAAGGGATAGAGGATGCGGGGAAGGACTAAAATTCAAGCTCTCCAGCCCCGCCTTCCAGCTGTCCCCATTCTGGATGTGGGCCTCAATCCCTCCGGATATGAGAAACACCATCCTATGTGAGAGCTGTGAGAGACAGCTGTCCCATGCCAGGAACCTCCACCACACCCACAGGTCTCAGCTGGGAGGGGGCCCTCAGCCTCGGCCTGCACGGGATCCATTCCGCAGCAGAGGCGTCAGGCTGCGGAATGGAAAGGCCCGAGTGACTCAGGCCCCAGGGGTGGGAAAGTATATAGTTCCTTGATCCCTCCCCCAGGACCCATCCTCTGGGACCCCACTGCAAAACACTGAAACCCGCAGTGAGCCCCCAGAGCTCCTGTGAACCCCCAACACTTCCATCTGGTTCTAAGGAGAAGCAGTGCCAGCCCCTCCCCGTCACCCCCGCTGGCCCCTTAGTGGCTCTCACCCAAGAAACAGCTGCCACCTGAGAGTTCTGTCCCAGCCGCTAGAAACCATTGGGGCCCAGTCAGCGGCACCTGCCCTGTTTCTCAGGCTCTCACCACCCTCGCGCTCGCAACCTTGGCACTGCTTCTCCTAAGGACCCCCCACCCCCACCCCCAGCAGCTCAGCCTCTGCCAAGTCACCTTTGATTACTTTTCCAGGACATTCTGGCTCTGAGTGTCTGGGAGACTGTGCAGCCCAGGCCCTGGGAGGCCCCCATTCCAAGGGATGAGAATGGGGAGCCCAGCCGTCTCACACCCTCAAATCCTCTAGTTCATTGAGGACGTGGAATCTGCCGAGAAGTGAAAAGTAATCCTTTCTCATCTGCACCCCACTGAGTCCCAGGCCTTGACCCAGAACCCTCCGCTGCCGGGCCCAGCAGGGGGCTCCAGGGGTGCTGAGCGGGGTCTCACCTCTGCGGCAGGGCACATGGTCCCTGCCAATGCGAGATGAGGAAGGGATGGATGGACGGACGGACGGACGGACGGACAGGTGGATGGTTTCTGGGTCCACCGTAGGTCAGCACCTTGTAGACTAAGCAAACAAAAGAGTCAAGTCTTTAAACAAGTTAATCCAGGACATCCACCCAACGGGGCTCCCCACAGCCCCCCGCCCCCCCACCCATGGCGGCCTCTCTCGCTTTGGTGATCTACCACGGCCAGCGAATCAGGTCAGCCACCCACTCGTCGGCACCGTAACTTAGGCAGCTTGGACCACTGGAGTCATGGCATCCCCAGACCAGGCGCCCTGCATCAGGGCCAGGTCAGCAGGGACTGGCGCCAACCACTGCCACTGCCCACCTGCTCTCAGTGAGAACACAGGTTTCTCCCTGGCTATCCCAAGGCGCAGCTCGAAGCACCTCCAATGCCCAGAGGTGGTTCCGGTGAGCCACAAAACATCCCTCAAAGCCTCACTCCGGTACTTAGTCGCACATAACCTGGGATAAGGAGGGGGTATGGCCAGGGCTGGCTGACCCATCCACACTGCGGCCGCAGAGCTGGGGCCACAACACCCTTAGGCCCCAAGAAAATCTTATGGGTTCTTATGAAATCATCAGGAAAAGAATGAATACAATCAGGTCTTCTATTATATTATATCAGCTTGGATTACATTAGCCTCTATACCTATGCAGTCAGAAAACGTGCTTTATAAATATTTTTCATGGAGGAAGGGGCCCAGGAAGGGCAAAGGGCCCAGTGGAGCCCAGACTCAGGCCTTCTCGTCAGAACCAGACAACAGCAGGAACGGCAGCCAACACTCACGTAGAGTTTGCCGCATGCCAGGCACTCCCCTCCTTTTATCGATGAGAGCCCAGAGAGGTTGGGTCACTAACACAAGGTCACACAGCCAGAACAGACAGGCTTTCCTCTCCCAACAGTTGGCAAAGCACGCAACCTCCCATCTTCAGCATGTGAGGCAGATTAAGGAGACCCAGGTTTTCTCCAAGGGCCACTGCTGCTACTGCCTTTACTGCCTCATGCCAAAGCCCACCCGTGAAGCCCTCAAAACAAGAAGCACCCCTAGAGCTGGTGCTGTCTATGCCTTCAGAGCTGCCAGCAGCTTCCCTCTCTCCCCAAACAGGGTCAGTTTCTCTGGGAACATTCCCCAAAAGAAAAAAAAATCAACGACTCTTTGTCTGGTACCTCCCTCCTCGTGCGCCTGGGCGTTTGCGGCTGTTTCTACGTCCGGGCACGTGTTTGAACGTGGGGCACGTGGCTCTGCACGCATCTGGGGGTGTGAGCGCTCCCTATGTACGACCCCGGTGTGTGCACGTCTGCGAGGACGGTGGGGCAGGTGTGCGTGCGTGTCTGTCTGTCTGTCTGCCTGTCCCTGGGTGTTTGTGAAACTATGGGCACACACACGTGACTGAGATGACAAGAGATTGCTGTGTCTCCGAGCGGAAAGCAGCAAAGTCCCACACGTGGAAGACCGGTTCATTTCCCCAGGTTGCTCAAGAGAAACTGAGGCCCGGGGGCACCTGGGTGGCTCAGTTGGTTAAGCGTCTGCCTTTGGCTCAGGTTATGACCCCAGGGTCCTGGGTTGGGGCCCCGCGTCGGGCTCCCTGTTCAGGGGGGAGCCTGCTTCTCTCACTCTCTCTGCCGCTCCCCCTGCTTGAGTGCACGCTCTCTCTCTCTCACAAATAAGTTAGTTTTAAAGAGAGAGCGAGAGAGAGAAACTGAGGCCCAAAGATCCTGCCCAAGATCTAGGTCCCTAAGTGAGCCAGAAACCAGGAGCCTTCTCTCCAGCTGCCCGAGCCCTTTCACCCCCAAATCTGCCACAAGGCTCAGTCCCCATCTCTGTGTCTGACATCCGTCTGCAGGCCAGGCGGACCCTTTCCAGAGCCTGCCCACCATGTGCTCTGGGTCTGAGATGGGCCGGCAGGAGCCACAGAGCCCCCGCTGTCGGGACCGGCCTCCCGAATGCCACAGAAAGCTCCTCACCGTCTGAGATACCAACAGCCCAGGCCTGGGGCCTGAGATCATCACAGCAGATCAGACCCCGTTAACCAGACCCTTACACTCCGTCTTCATGTCTCTTTTTATTAAAATGGTTTTGATTTTTATATTACCAAAGTAAAGCATGCTTGGTTTTGTTTTGTTTTTTTAAAGAATCCGAGCTGTGCAAGGTACCTAGGTTAGAGTCCTCCCCTACCCCTGGACACCCACCGCTAACAGCAGAGCGTAGTTTTCTGAAT
Source organism: Mustela lutreola (assembly GCF_030435805.1). Taxonomy (NCBI): domain Eukaryota; kingdom Metazoa; phylum Chordata; class Mammalia; order Carnivora; family Mustelidae; genus Mustela; species Mustela lutreola. The sequence continues at coordinate 10,805,539 of NC_081299.1, forward strand.
TGCTTTATTGGAAAATAATTCCTAAGGTGAGCTGCGGGCTCCGTTCACAAAACAACTTCCAAGGAGCATCGGTGAATAGAAAGCAAAGGGAGGGGAGACTCTAACAGGGCTGACTCTGGGGAGGAATTTGGCCAACTGGGCGCCTTTCAGGGGCTGCCTGGACCTTAGACTCCATCCAGGGCAGGAAGGCAGGCGACACCCCAGGACCGGATACTATTAGTCGAATGAGGGAGAAAAAAGAGAGGAAGAGAGAGAAGGAAACAGCATCTCACGACAGGATAAACCCCAGCCCGGTGTCCGAAGTCCTTACTTCAGCCCTCGGCTCTGGGGCTGCCCCGCGGTGCGACCCTGGGCAGTGCTGACCCTCTGAGTCTCTGCTTCCTCCTCTCTTGAGCGGACAAAAAAACGTGACTTTCGTGTTGCTGGGACAATTGAGTGACTTCAAGGAGTACCAAGCCCAATGCCTAATAGATGGTAACTACAGAGAATGAGTTAGGGAGAGAGGATGAGTACAGGCTCCAGGCAGAGAGATGGTGGGGGGGTCCCCCAAACCTGAAAGCCTCAGAATTTGCGGTCTCAGGAGACTGGAGAATCCACACCACTGAGCCAACCCCAGCTCCTGCCCAAATTAAACAGTAACCACCCAAGGTCAGGGAAAGGGCCTTGTCCGAACAGGTTGCTTTCCAAGGGGCAGCTCAACCTTGAGCAGGTGCGCCCACCCCCATCCCCGCCTATAAGTGTGTGCCAACCCGTCTCAACAGCCACTCGCTCCTCAGCCAGTCCCGCTAGCAGCATGCTGGGTGTCACTGTCCTCGCCGCACTCCTGGCCTATGGTAAGCTCTGGGTTGGGGACTGGCTGCAGCCTGCGGTCTCCCAGGGACAAGGAGGGGAGCAGGGGGCCTAGGAAAGGAGTTCTGGGGTGACCAGACAAGCATGTCAGATAAGACACTTGCTTGCTGGGCAATTCTGCTTCCATATCTGTAGAACAGGGCTGAGGATGTGGCCTGGGGACACTGTAACCGGCCAGCCTCGGTCCCCAGCGGCAGGGACCGTAACAGCTCGGCTTTCCTGGTGTCAGCATCTCTGCCCCGGGGACTGATGCTTGTGCTCATGCATTTTGGGGGCCTTCCCCCAGATAGGAATCGGGGTACTTGGCTTGACCATCACTTACTCTCAGCGGGCCCTCGACTAGCCCCGTGACCTCTCTAAACCCCACTGGCTCTTAGGACAAATGAGAGCACTTGACAAAGAGTCCTTCCGGCCAACAACAACAATCATGAATAATAATAGCAGCACCTGTTTGTTCCATGGTTACTATGTGCCAGGCACAGTGTTAAGCCCTTTACATGCTGGAGCTGATATGATCCTCAAGAGGCAGGGCCTATCAATATCTCCACTTCACAGATAGGCGGGAAGCTCGGGGAGGCTCGGTATCTTGCCTAAGATCACGTGACTGGTTAGTGGTAGAGCCGGGTCTGTCTTCATGCAGAGCACTTGTTCTTGACCGCTGCACACAGTGGCACAGCTAGGACAGGCTGGACCCCAGGATTCAGTGCTCTCACATCCCCATTACGCTGAGGTCTAAAAAGGGACCACCAAAGGGTGAAGGACGCAGCCAGACCTGTGGGCACACACCCACCCCGGCTTTTGTACTTCCTTCGATGTGTTAAACGCGAGACTCTTCTTATGCATCGTCTAGTTTGAGTCCTCAAGATAAACTCACCAGGTTGACGCCATTCTTCCCATTTCACAGAAAGGGAAGCTGAGGCCCAGAGAGCTAGACAGGTTCCCCAAAGCCATGCAGTAAAGCCTGAACCTGTGTCCGCCCCACCCCCGAAGTCTGTGCTCTTTCCACCTGTCCCTTCCCTGCTGGGGATGCCGGGGGGGCCCCTCTCACCTGTGCACTTCCTCTCCTGGGTCCCCCAGCCTCCAGCTGCGGGGCCCCCACCTTCCAGCCCAACCTATCGGCCCGAGTGGTGGGAGGAGACAATGCCAGGCCCCACAGCTGGCCCTGGCAGGTAAGCACACCGCTGCAGCGGGGGGAGGCTGGCTGGAGAGGGTGGCGGGGTGTGGTCCCGGGGCTGATGCGTGGCTCTCCCGCACCTTGCTCCAGATCTCTCTCCAATACCTCAAGAACGGCGAGTGGAGACATACCTGCGGCGGCACCTTGATTGCCAACAACTACGTGCTCACCGCTGCCCACTGCATCAGGTGAACGGGGCTGGTGCCCTGGGGCCCCACTGTTGCCCTGGGGTGGGGCAGCTCTAGAAGCTGCTTTGACTGAGCATCGACTACACTCCAGACCCTGGGCTAAATAAGCTACTCACGTCCAGTAACTTAGTTCATTCAACACGTATTTATCGCGCACCCCCAGTGTGCCAGGGAACACGGCAGTGAGGACCAAGGCTGTGCTCTCAGGGAGCTCACATTCCTGCAAAAGAGCAACAGGCCATTGAAGAAGTAAATATATAACATATCAAGTGGCAGGGAAGAAAAACAAGGCGGGATAAAAAGCCTAAGGGGTCCTATTTTAAATGAGGTGCCCAGAGGAAAATGTCTCTGAAAAGGGGGTATTTGAGCAAAGCCCTGAGGAAAGTAAGGGACGGGTGTCCCCGGCAGAGGGAACAGCCAGTGCAAAGACCAAGAGGAGGGAACCCACTCGGTAGGTTGGAGAAGTAACAAGGAAGTGCGGGTGGCAGGAGGGAGTGTGTGAGGGGAACCGGAGGTGGGTGACAGAGATCATATGGGCAAGAAGTAATGGCGGCTTGGACCAGCTCACCTCGCAGCTGCCTTGGGAAGGGACCCCAACACTGTCTCCAGCGTACGCATGAGGGAAATGAGGCCCCAGACCACCCACCTAGGAATCGAGATCGACTTGACTCCAAGAGCAGGGTCTTTACCCTGAGCCCTGGAAAGGCTTAGAGCAGAGAGACGCTCCCTTCCCCCCCACCCTCTACAAATGATTCCCACGGTGGCCACAGGGCTGGGTCACCAAAGCCCTGAGTTCCCTCCCTCCCCCACCGGCTGGCGAGGGCAGGAAGCCACGCTGACCCAGCCCCCTGCCTCTGCTCAGCAACACCCTGACCTACCGCGTGGCCCTGGGGAAGAACAACCTGGTGGTGGAGGATGAGGAAGGCTCCGTGTTTGCGAATGTGGAATCCATCGTCGTCCACGAGAAGTGGAACTCCTTCCTGGTGCGGTGAGTGCCGACCGTGCCCCTGCCCCTGGGGGAAGCGCACAGGAAGGAGGGGTCCCTGACATGGAGCTGCCGAGCCTGCCCCCAACCTGGGCCTGGACCCCATCCCCACCCTGAACAGCCAGCAGATGACCCCTTTATGCAAAATGGGAAAAGGCCAAGTAGACAGACTCCTTTTCCATTTCCATCATTGGCCAACGGCTCCCAGAAGGGACACAGGGAATAAAACCCTGAAGCCCCCACGGTGTCTGGCCTGAAGTCTCTGAGCCGGGACTCACCTTTATGGAGTGCCTACTGTATACCCACAGGGCAATAAGCACTTCATATGCCGTGACTTATTTAATCCTCACGACACCCCTAGACAAGGACCTAAGACCCAGAGAGGCCAAGTAAGATACATTCCCCAGGCCACACAGCCCGGTGCGTGGCAGAACGGGAAATCAAACTGGTCTGTCTAGGGTCACCAGCTTTCATTCTGTTTACATGAAAATATTAAAAATTGCATCTGCCAGGGCCCCTCTTTAATCATTTCCAATTGGCTTTAGTTTCTGGTTGATATCTAGCCTTCAGTGTCTCGGAAAGCCCCAACCTCCCCGCTGTAAGGCCTCATAGGACCCGAAGGCACAGGAGGCAGAGGGGAGGGCCACGGCATTAGAAGGCCTAGGGTGACCAGGAGTCCTCCGTGCATATCCTAGACCGGAGGACTCCTGGTCACCCTAGGCTTGACTCCCAGCTGACAGTCCGGGCGGCTTAGCATTGGCTTGTGCAGCCTAGACCTTCCGACACACTCACCACCTCCACTTGGGCTTCCAGCAACGACATTGCTCTCATCAAGCTGGCGGAGCCCGTGCAGCTGAGCGACACCATCCAGGTGGCCTGCCTGCCAGAGGCGGGCTCCTTGCTGCCTCAAGACTACCCCTGCTACGTCACTGGCTGGGGCCGCCTCTGGAGTGAGTACAGTCCCTCCTCCCTCCCCGGCATATCATGAGCGCCTTCCTGGAGGAAGCGGCTCCCGCAATAAGCACGCCACCCACATTCGCCCACCACTTTTCCTGTCTAAACAACTTCTCACCATTTTTAACTTTGTAATAATAACAGCTAATATTTATTAAGCATGCAGCGCGGGAAAGATGCCCTGACAAGCACACAGAAGGACTGTTGTGAGGATAAACGCATTAGAACTGGTCAGGTGCTTAGAATAGTGCTTGACGTGTACTTAGTGCCATCTAAGAGACTACAAAATAACCTAAATGAGCCACTGCGGGTAGGGGAGTAGAGCTTATGGTAAACCGTATGTCTAAGTTAAAAGGTTGCATGCAAGTAAGTGGAAGTATAGGAGACTTCGATGAAAATGCGGGTCAATACTTGGAAAATGTTGGAATGGGAAGGACCTACCGATGTGACGTGAAGGCAGAGACCTGGAAGGAAATGACGGACGAGAGAAACCGCAGAATCAAAATTAAAGATACTCCTCGAGGGCTTTCTACACATCGGTTCTGCCTCCGGTGGGCTCCCCCGTCCCACCCTAAGAGGGGTCCTGACCCACACTTTAGGACCATAGGCGCAGAGTCATGCCTCTCAACTAGGGGCCCACATGTGGGTCCCACACAGCCTAGCCAGAGCTCACCGGGTCCTGCCCCAGCCCTGGGAAGCCCTCTGTTTCCTGAAGGCTTGGCCCTGCCTGGCTGACCCGGGAACCCCTGTCTGTGCTCTCCCCCAGCCAACGGCCCCATTGCCGACGAGCTGCAGCAGGGCCTGCAGCCCGTGGTAGATCACGCCACGTGCACCCAGAGGGACTGGTGGGGCAGCATGGTGAAGGACACGATGGTGTGTGCCGGGGGCGACGGCGTCATCTCGGCTTGCAACGTGAGTGTCTGGGCCCTGCGTCTGTCCCTTCCTCCTCCAGGGGGCCCGAGCCGAAGGGGGCAGCGAGGAGGGCACAGGAGGGTGGGAGTGGGTGACCCACACGAGCGAGCCGTTCCCCTGCTTGGGCCCAGGAGGCTTAGGGGCAACTTGTCACCCCCCACGCCTCAGCACTGTGGCAAGGGCAGAAGTACCCAAGGAGCACGAGTATGGGAGCTGGAGTCCCAGCCCCACCACGCCCGGCCGCGCCATCTTGCACAGGCCGCTGACCCTCTCTGCACCTCGACTTTCCCATCTATAAAACAGACGCGCAGCGAGCACAGGGCTGGTGTGGGGACCGAGTCTGACAAGCCAAGCTCCTTCGCGCCATCAGCTCCATCCACCCAGGGAGGCCCAGGACTTAGGGAGTCTGACACAGAAACATCGAGAACCATCAGAACCGTCAGAAACAGTCCTTTTTCCAAACACAGCCCCTTGGCCCACTCCCACCTTCCTCATCTCTCAGGTCTCTAACACCTCTCTGGGCTCCCGGCAGCCTGACCTCTCCGGGCAGAGCCTCAGACACGGTGACCTGAACAGCTAGGGAAACTGAGGCCCAGACAGGGCTATCGTTGTCCCAAGATCCCACAGCAACCGAAGAGCTAGTCGGGCACTCCCAAACCACATCTCCTCTGCCCCCCCTCCACCATGGAAAGGCGGAGGCCAAACAGGGGGCGCCAGCCCGTTTCCCCCACCGTGACCCGCCCGCCCCTGCCTCCCGAGCCTGCAGGGAGGCCCCGCGGCTAATGACCACCCGGTCCGGCACAGGGGGACTCGGGCGGCCCGCTGAACTGCCAGGCTGAGAACGGTGTCTGGGAGGTGCGGGGCATCGTCAGCTTCGGCTCCGGCCTGGGCTGCAACACGCTCAAGAAGCCCACGGTCTTCACCCGCGTGTCCGCCTACATCGACTGGATTAACGAGGTGGGCGCCCGTCCCCAGGCCCTTCTTCCGGCCCCCGCCCCGCCCCACCGGCCCGCGCATGCGCTTGCGCAGACATGCGCCCCTCCCGGAAGCACCCGCTGCTGAGCTGGGGGTGGTGAGGGGCACCGACACGGATGTCCTACGTTCATCCGCTGGCCTAGGAGCTCCTTACGGCTCCATCCCAGACACCACACCCGTGGCCCCAGGGGTAACGTGGCCCCCGTGAGAGCAGGGCCCAGCAGGGGAGAGGGGGTCAGCATGGACAGTGGGGGGAACGGAGGTCACCCTGGGCTCCGGGCCTTCGTGCTTGGGGGCAGGGTGTGTTCTGAGCCCCGTTTGCCCAGTGGTCTGAAGTGTCGAGGAGGCTCAGACCCGTTGGGCAGAGGTGAGACATGGCTGCCTGCCGTGACCCCTGTTCCTATAATCCGGGGTGGTGCTCTCTCCGGAAGGGGACACACACACACACACCCCTCCACCAAGTCCTCACTCTGTTCTCTTCTCTTCCAGAAAATGCAGCAGTGATTCATCCTTGGGAGCCTGCAACCCCAATAAACCTCCTTCCCCACTCAAGCTGCCTGCATTCTTATTGTGTGCCTCCCCTGGGGGGTCCCGGGCTCTGTAGGGGCTGCCCCTTGCCACACCAGGGATGCAAAGAGAGCCGCCCTCTGCCAGCCTGGTGAGACTGTGGGGGAAGCCGGTGGAGTGCTACGGGAAGGGGAATTTCAGAAAGCCCCATGGTGGCCTGAGAGGCTAGGAGTTAGGACACACGGGCCGCTTACGCCCCAGCATCTCACAGGCTGTGACCCACAGTCTCCTGATCAGATCACCACCTTCCTGATCCTTCCTCCACAGAGGAGTCTGGTGGGGCCTCAGGCCGCCCCCATCCACTGCAGGTGGGGGATGGGGTTTCCCCAAGAGCAGCTCCCCAGCCTGGAAATGCTGGCCATGGGAGGGTGCCCGTTACACTGGGTCCGGGAGAAAGAGGCTCCCCAGTAGGCCCCTACTGGAGCAGCAGACCCCGTAGCCGCTGTTAGCCTGGGCTCTCTCAGCCAGGAAGTGTTTCATGAGCCCTGTCCTTATGCCAGCCCTGTGCAGGGCACTGTGAGGTAGATGAGGCCCCAGAGCCTCCCTCAGGGGGCATAGGTTTGAGGAAAAGAGTGATTTCTACCCGTAATCCCAGCAGGTCAGAGCTAGAAAACTTGCACTGTACCAGAAGGGTGGGTGGGGAAACTGAGGCCCAGAGAGAAGACAGAGCTGAGCCAGCTCAGGATGACCAGTGATGCAGGAGCCACAGAGGCTTAGGGAAGGAAGGGAGCCCTCCTGAGGCCAACAAGAGGGCAAGCGGGGCCAAAAAAGAGGGTGATCCAGTGTCCAAGTGGGGCCCCAGACCCTTGACCATGGTGTTCCCGAGAATGCACTCATCTATGGAGGGAGTGCTCCCACCCGAGGTCTGGACCCCTGCTGGGAGAGTCCCCAGCTACAGCAGCCTCTGGTTGGCCTTGAGCCGTCCGCTTTCCCCCCATCAGAGTTTGGCTCCTGGAGATGGGGACCAGACACACCTCCCATACCTTACTAGGCCAGGGCGATTCTCAGGAAAGATTTTAGTTACTCAACAAGCAAAGAGGCCCTCAAGCAGCCTGGCATCTGCTCAGTCCTGGGAATCCAGGGATGGTTCAGACAAGATCTCTGTTCGGCAAGAGATGAACCAACAGATTCCTGAATTCCCTGGTGTGAGTATGGAGGTTGGAGAGTACAGACCAGGAACATAGAAGGGGAACACTGCAGTCAGTGTCGATTGGCAGGAAAAGTCTAGGATGGCTTCCTGGAGGTGGTGATGCCCAAGCTGAGTCTTAAAATGTGAATAGAAGGTACCCAAGTATAGAAGATGCTGCTGGTGGCTTGACCCAAACTTCATTTCCAGCTGCCTCCTTTTGTGCCTGTCTCCATGTCTATTAGAGTTTACAAACACTAAATACTTGCTGCCCTCAGGTCCCTTGCAGCTAATTTTATCAATAAAATGAAAGCTAATACATATTGAGCACTTACAATGTGCCAGGCCCTATTCTACAGGTTTTTGCATGCATTCCCTCCCTGAATCTCCAAAACGACCCTATGAGGTTTTTCACCAATGAGAAAATTGAGGCTAGAGAGGGCTGGTGACTTCCCAAGGTGATTTAACTAGGAGGTGATGGGGTTCGGATCCAGGCATTGGTAATCTGGCTCCAGAACCGATGCTCTTGACCACCACAACTCTACTGCCCTGCAAGAATATGGATATGGATGTGATGCATGGAGCTGAAGCAGCCGTCTTGTAGCCAGGAGAACTGCAGCCATGAGTTCCACCATCACCAAGTTGCAGATCCAATGCCAGCAACCAGGCTCTGAATGTCTTATTATGTGAAAAGAAAATAATAAACCTGCACTGGTTTTAACCACCATAATGAGGTTGTCAGTTACCTGCAGTTCGGCACACCCCTCTCTGGTACCTGGGGGGAATAACCTAAGGGATGGCTTTCCCGACTGAGAGAAGGGCGTGAACAGAGTCACGGCAGCTACTTGGAAGACATCTCCAAGCAACGGGTGCTGCTAGAGCATAAAGTGCGGGGCAGGGAAAGAGGGACCAGCAATTCCGGTACTGGGTAGTTTTCCAGGATGCAGGGACTTTCAGAGCTAAGACTGGGACAGTCCCAGGCAAACTGGGATGATTGGCCACCCAGGCAGGGAACGGCAAGAGATGTGTCTGAAAAGTGAGCAAAAGTCTTTCAAGGACAGCCTTGCGCTGTGGCAGAGGACTGTTGGGACTTTATTCTGAGGGTGGTAGAGAGCCAGAGAAAGGTTGTGGATAGAAAAGGACCCCTGGGTTCAGATATGTACCCCCAAAGCATGCATCTGACAGCTGTATGCAGGGTGACTTGGAGCAGGCAAGAGTGGAGGCACGGAGGCCAGCCAGGAGGCTACTGCAATGAACCGGGACAAAATCAGCATGGCCCGACCTAGGCAATGACAGAGAGAGGTGTTTAGTAGCTCAGTAATAATTCAGTGCTGACATAAGAGGCATCTGAGTTGTGTCGCTGAGCTGCCCCCTCCTGTCTAAAATCCATATAAACTTTCATGAATGTGTTTGAATTATCCAGATTGCTTTTTATTAGCTAATAAAGGATAAAACATAAGCCACGGCTCTGTTCGTCCAACGAGATTGTATAATTCTCAGACTTGGGGACAAGAGCCACTGCCGTGTGCATGTCTATCTGTGGCAAACAGAGTAACAGCCCTCCTAAGACGTCCACGTCCTCATGTACGGGACCTGCTAATGTGTTACCTCCTGCTGCAAAAGGGATTTGGCAGACGTGATTGCTCTGTGGCCTCGGGATGGGGAGAGTATCCTCCATTACCCAGTCCTGTGTTACAGGCGGTTTGGAGGCGGAGGGGGGATAGGGGTGGGGGCAGGGGGTCAGAGTCAGATGGCAATTTTAAGATGTTCCGCTGCTGGCTTTACAGAGGGAGGAAGGGGTCACAAGCCAAGGAGGGCAGGCGACCTCTAGAGGCTGGAAAAGATTGGGAAAAGGGTTCTCCCCGAGAGCCTCCAGGGCTACAAGATAATTATTCTATGGGTTTTAGGCCAGTAAACGATTTGCGATTTGCGATCATTTGTTAAGGCAGCAGTAGGAGATAACTACCCCGTCCCTCCTCCCTCCCGGCAGAATCTGGAGTGAGCCTTGGGAGTGCAAGGAGAGGCAAGGGAGGGGTCATGAGGGACTCCCTTGGGTGACAGCAAGGATCTGGGGACTTTGTCAAGAGGCCACAAACCAATGGCTGGAAGTGAGGGAAAGTGGGCGCTGAGGCGCTGACCCGCCCATTCACCTTCCACCTCAGCAGCGGAACCCCCGGCCCCGAGGGCCCAGAGCCCCACAGGCCCAGGACCACTGAGTGCTCTTGGGAGTATAACACAGTCGCTGGGTATTGAGCCTCGATCTGTGCGCCAAGTGCCACCCAAGGGCTTCAGGTGCACATTCCCTTAATAATCATGACAACTCTGATTATTCTCCCCCTCGACAGATGGGGAAATTGAGGCTCAGAGAGGTTTTAAAACTCTCCCAAGGTCACACAGCAAGTAGCGGGTGCCACGACCTAAGCCCAGCCTGGGTGGCTAACAACTATGTTATTCTGCCATTAGTCCCCAGACTTTAAGGACCGTGCCCCCCGCCCCCCACCCCGGCACAGTGCAGCCCCCTAGTGGCCCTGCCGGGGACAGGTGCAGCGTGGGTGTGCTGACAAGCCTCAAGGAAGCTGGCAGAGTCCTGATAGAAAATTGAGAGGAGAATTATTTGTTTTTTTTTCTAAGATTTTATTTATTCTTATTTGAGAGAGAGAGCGCATGTGCCCACGTCCACAAGCAGGGCAGAGGTAGAGGGAGACGCAGACTCCCCACCAAGCAGGGAGCCCTGTTCTGGGCTCAATACCAGGACCCCAAGATCAGGACCTGAGCCAAAGGCAGACACTGACGGAGCCCCCCAGGCATCCCCTCGAGAGGGGAATTATTGCTGGTGTGAATAACAGCCCTGTGTGACAACCAACCACAGGCCCTCCGTGGCATCCGATGACATGCATTTCTTTTTCACATGTCTGAGGTCAGCTGGGAGTCTGATAGGTGGCCCTGAGGACTTTGGCTGGAATCACTCCGAGTCAGGGCTCTGTGGCCGCTGAGCAGGTCTGGTTGGGGCAGCTCGGCTCCACGTCTCTCTCCCCGTCCTCCCGGAAGGACACGGCAGAGTGACAAGACCAAAGGCATGAGTACAGGGAAGGCTTAAGAATCGGGCGCAGAGAGGCAATCCAGCCCATCCACATTATCTCTGGCACAAATTAAGAGCACAAACTGTGACAGGGCAGAAGGAAGGGCGCTCACTGGGCCAGAGCTCTGAACTGTACCACTGACAAGGAGGGGCAGTGGCTGAGTCACTTAATTGCCCAGAGCCTCAGTTTCCCTATCTGTAAAATGGGCCTCTGCCCTCCATCCCCATAAAAAGCCAATTAAATAACAGAGGCTTGTGGGGTGCCTGGGTGGCTCAGTGGTTTAAGCCGCTGCCTTCGGCTCAGGTCATGATCTCAGGGTCCTGGGATCGAGTCCCGCATCGGGCTCTCTGCTCAGCAGGGAGCCTGCTTCCCTATCTCTCTCTCTCTCTCTGGCTGCCTCTCCGACTACTTGTGATTTCTCTCTGTCAAATTAATAAATAAAAGCTTTAAAAAAATAAAATAAAAAAAATAACAGAGGCTTGTGATAAGCGTCATTAGTACTACCAACCGCACACCTGGGCCCTGTGAGCAGCTCTTCTCTCTTGCTTTCAATCCTTAGGAAACAGGATTAAGACGATTTAATCAATCAATCAGGATTCATTCCTTAGGAGACAAAGCCTCACTCCCAGCAGGCGTGTGGGGCCAGCGTCTCTGAATGTTTGCTCCTCGGCAGACCGGCGGGGGATGTAAAGGCAGAGAATAAAGGCAAAGCCTCTTCCTAAAGCATCAATTTCCTATGAAGATTGGGTAGGAAGGAAAAAAAAACTATATTAAACCCAGCTATGCCATGAAGCCAGCTACAAAATTCAGATTCAGCTTTCCAGATGAGAGACGAGACTTCTGAGAACTTTTGGGACGTAACTGCGGAGCGCTAGACGCCAAATCGTTGCTCCACTAGGACGAGAGCCTGCGAACCAAGAATGTTTTGTAAATAAAGTTTTATTGGAACACAGCTACGCCATATGGCTGCGTTTCCCCTGCAACAACAGAGCCGACTGCTTGCAGCAGAGACCGTATGGTCCGAGAGCCTAAAATATTTACGATCTGGTCCTCTGCAGAAAGTTTGCCAGCCCCGATCTACTAGGATTCTTTGATGAAACAGTTTGAGGAATGCTGTGCTCTTCTAACACTTGAGGCCTGCAGGTCTGAGAATTTAAGAGGGAACATTGCAGGGGGGCCTGGCTGACGCAGTCAGTGAAGCCTCTTGACTTCAGCTCGGGTCATGATCTCAGGGTTGTGAGACGGAGCCCTGCGTCAGGCCCCAAAGGAAGAGCGGAGTCTGCTTGAGATTCTCGCTACCCCTCCTTCTGTCCTCCCCCCTCCCACTCGCTTGTGTGCTCTCTCTCTCTCCAACAATAAATAAATTGTAAAATCCTGGAGAGTGAACATTTTAGTACACATTTGCTTGCCCTAACCTGATTCGTCCCACATTTCTTTTCTTTTTTTTTTTTTTTTAAGATTTTATTTATTTATTTGATGGAGACAGAGATCACAAGTAGGCAGAGAGGCTGACAGAGAGAGAGAGGAAGAAGCAGGCTCCCTACTGAGCAGAGAGCCCAACGCAGGGCTCGATCCCAGGACCCTGAGACCATGACCTGAGCCGAAGGCAGAGGCTTAACCCACTGAGCCACCCAGGTGCCCCCATCCCACATTTGAACATGCAGAAGAACCCCCTGTCTTGTTCCAAAAACGGAAGATGCTGAATCGGCAGGTCTGAGGGGGGGAGGGTCTGCATTTCTCACCAGATCCTAAACTACGCCACTGCCGCTAGTGGTGGTCCAGACCACTCTCTCTGAGGAGCAAGGATGCAAACCACGGAGTCAGGACACAGAAGCATGGGGGACGTCAACCGAAGTCCCTACCCACAGAACTATAGGCTTCTCAGAGGAACCCTTCTGAATGAGTCATAAACCCCATGAGAAGGTCCCCTCTGCATCTGCCTGTCCACAGGGAGACATCAAAGACCCAGCCCAGCTCAGAAGTTTCTGGATTGCCTATTGTCCAACAACATGTAAATAAGTGAGCTCCAGAGAGGAAAGCGGGTTGTGGGGTCACTTTCTCTCCACTGGCCTAATTTCCATTCCCTCGAAGCCTGGGGTTTTGTTAGGAGGAGCATTTTCTAGCATTGGAACTAGAACCCCGGTGTTCTAGTTGGCCTAATTTCCATTCCCTCGAAGCCTGGGGTTTTGTTAGGAGGAGCATTTTCTAGCATTGGAACTAGAACCCCGGTGTTCTGATTTCCTGTCCAGCGGGAGTCTGCACCCCAGCCTCCCTCACCTTCAGGTGACCCTTGCGTGATGACAAAACACACAGGTTTTCTCAGCCTTAGGGCAATCCTGCAGTTGGGGCTGTTGCTGGCCCCAAGTGGGCCCGTTCCGTGGTGCTCTAGAGACCAAGACTACACCAGGCAGAGGTCACTTTATTTGTACAAACAAGGAGGTCCCTGGGGAATAGCTTCCAAAGCCAGGACTCCCCAGCAGGCTCCTTTTATTAGGGCTTGAGATGAATATTCAGAGAGGGTTTTAACATTCTAACGAAGCTGAGGTAATTGTCAGGGAATTTGTGATTCATATGGGCAGGTGTGTTCCCTAAACGTTTCTTTTCCTGTTCCTGCAATTCATTAGTTGATTTCTAAAAGATGACACGGACAGGTCGAAGTCTCTAGGACTTTCTGAGCTTAGGAGGTCAGTCCTGAATTAAGGGGATCCATCCTGAGCTCAGAGGGGGGAGGAGTTTCATACGGGTAATAGGACCCAGACGGTGACTGAGGAAACTCAGGCCCATAAGATGAGTGAATTGTCCAAGATAGAACATTCAAATCTGACTCAGTGAGGACAAGCCCAGGTCTTCACTGCTGACGTCTACTTACTTTCCGGCTATGGTCACTGGCCTGCCTGGCACCAGGCTCTGACCACAAGCAAGGAGGCTGAGAGTCTAAAAGGAAGAGTGAGGAAACCCTTCATGCTCTACACCCTTCCCCCACCAAAAATAAGGGGCTTATTGCAGGACGAGACTCAGAAAGCCATCACCAGTGGCATCAAGTAAAGGGACTCGGAAAACAAATCAGCCTAGGTTGGCTTTCCTGTTTTGCCTTAGGAGATGTGTGACCTTGGGCAAGTCACTTTACCTCTCTGAACCTCAGCTTTCTTGTCTCATATATGGAACCCTCTTGCAGGGTTTCGTAAAGCTTATATAAGACATGCAAACACATCTGACATCTGTATGTGGTGTTTGGCAAGTGTCAGCTCCCTTTCTAAGAAAGTCCTGCTTTGACCCCATTTGGCAGATGAAGGTATCAGAGAAGGAGCAAACTGCTGTTGTGTTGGGAGCAGACAGTGAAACACACCTTGATCCATCCCAACCCAGCCCTCCTCTGCCAGCACGCTCTCTTTTACCCCAAGACTGGCGCTGCCAACCCCCAACTGTGCAAATCTATGTTATATTCCTCTCATGTAAACGCATTCCCTGTGTTTTTAAAATCCTTGCTATAATGTTGCAACATTTCTTTCTCTCTCTGTTTCACCAAGGGGCAGGCCCCAGGCCTAGAGACTTCTGTGACTCACACAAGGTCACACGGCGAGCCCGGGCTCAGCGAGCCCGGGCTCAGCCTAGAACAAAATCTTCAACCTTGGCGCCATTGACATTGGGAGTGGGATAATTCCTGTGAGGGGCTGCCCTGTGCATTGTGGGCCCCTTTCATTTCTACCCACTAAATTCCAGGAGTGCCCCAGACCCCGCCATGACAACTGAATGTCTCCAGACATGGCTGGATGTCCCCTGGTGGGGAATGTCAGCCCCATTGGGAATCGCCTAGGGTGCCATTTCTTCAGCATGCAAACCTGATCTTTTTTTTTAAGAGAGGTATCTTTTTTTTTTTTTTTTTTAAGATTTTATTTATTTATTTGACAGAGAGAGATCACAAGTAGGCAGAGAGGCAGGCAGAGAGAGAGAGGAGGAAGCAGGCTCCCTGCTGAGCAGGGAGCCCCATGCGGGGCTCGATCCCAGGACCCTGAGATCATGACCTGAGCCGAAGGCAGCGGCTTAACCCGCTGAGCCACCCAGGTGCCCCTCTTTTTTTTTTTGAAAACAAAACCCCAAGGACCGACAACTAATATTTTTCCTTTTTTTTAGCACATAATCTCTTAAAAGCAAATAGAACCCATATTTCAATATCCACCTTTGGCATCTTTTTCGAAGTATTTCCAAGATGACAGGTAGGAAGAGAAATGGGGGAAAAAAATTGCACACACGGGCCCTTTGTTCCACTTGGCTTTGAGAAAATCCCCAATTTTTATACTCCTAATATATCTCTGGCCTCCAAGCCCACTCATAACGCCAGAGTCTTAGGCCAAGCACACTTACAGGACTCCTACAGACACTCCGTGATCAGGCCCCTACCACTGTCTGCATTGGTGGCTGGAGGTAAGCCCTGTCACCCAGAGACACCTTCCCAGTCCTCCAGTGGATTGGAGCCCTCCCTGCCTACACTGGACTCAGTCCTGTGGTTAAAAGAAAGCTGGATGGAAGTTTCAAAGCAGGACTCTATGACTTCTTAGGATCCTTCCAGAGCAAGGATTTTTTTTCTTTGGGGTTTGGGAATGCAGGAAGTGTAGGTTATATTGTTTGAATGGGTCACTACTTCCTAAACCCAAAACCTTTTCTCTTTTTAGAACTCTAAGCTGTGGGCTCCCCATTCAGGGGCCCCAACCGCCCCGGGTGGTTGGAAGTGAAGATGGGAATGAGCCAACAACTGGCCCTAGAAGATGAGTAAACCTACACTCCACTTCTCCCCTCCCTGCACTTAATGACCTCACGTAACCTCTTTGCCCGCCACCACGGGGTCTACGGCACTGGCAAAGGTCAGGAAAGTTCACCCATAAAATACACTTCTGTGGCCTTGGTCAACCTTGGAGTTGGAGGGAGAGATGCCTTCTCCATCTTGGGAGAACGGCCCCACTCCACTACCCATGAGGCATAAATTCACAAGTAGAGTCTTACCCTGGTGACCAACCACAGACTGGCTTACAAATGTACTATTAGTCTATGGACCATTCACACCACCTATGCAAATGTTCCTTGCTTTAAGGAACCAATCAGTGCTGCTTATGCAAAAGACTTCTCAACTATAGGCTAACTGATGTTAAACCAATGAACTTAAATGTTTCCTTGCTGTGAAATAATCATAGTGACATTGAGACGAAAATGCTGGGTGCGGCACAGACACAAGTTACTAGGACCTGTTAGTGGTGGGATACCCGAAGGATATATGGAGGCTGACATTGACATAAACAAATACAGGAAAATCTCTCTTATCTGATATGATTGACACAGTGTAAGTGAAAAGTTGGTTGGAGAGAAATTATTACAAATCACCCATTACAAATTATTACAATTAAACATTTATTTTAATTTAAAACTCATAAATAGATGCGTCTGCCAATCCTTTGAGTTCTTCGCTTTCTGTCTTCAATAAACCACTGCCGTCATACGTCACCCATAATTCCATTTTTTTAAAAGATTTTATTTATTTGACAGAGAGAGATCACAGGTAGGTAGAGAGGCAGGCAGAGAGAGAGAGAGAGAGAAGCAGGCTCCCCGCTGAGCAGAGAGCCCGATGTGGGACTCGATCCCAGGACCCTGAGATCATGACCTGAGCCGAAGGCAGAGGCTCAACCCACTGAGCCACCCAGGCTCCCCCATAATTCCATTTCTTTAAAGTAGCACCATGACTTTGAGACCCTCGTAAAGCAACCTGCATGAGCTCTTCCAGGTTTTTACGACCTTCCTTCCCAGGCTTTCAGCTTTCTCACAGACACCTAATCTGGTAGCGATTTCTTAAGGTCACAGTTATCCAGTCTCTTCCAAGCGTTTCATTTCGTTTCTGCATAAATCACAACTCGCTTTTGGAACTCCCGTTTCATTGGCTACATGCTTACTCAATTTACATAAGGACAGTGGGAGCCCTTTGGGAACAAAGGAGCCGAAAGGGGGTGAGTGGACAACCTCTAGGCCAGCCTCTCCATGAGAGGGCTTCAGCCCCAGAATGAGGCTCGATATTTCACAATGCAGAACTTGGCTCTGGGTGTGTGCCCGCGCTCTTCCTTTTCTCAGGCTCCCACAGTAATTTTTCTCTGGGAAGTTGGGAGAGGAGCCATCTACCTGCCCCACCACCTCCATAGCAGAGGTCACCTTTGTGCTGAGAACCAGCCACTGCTGCCCAAGAAAATACTGCCCCACCCTCTGGACCAGTTGGCACGGCTCATACAAATTAATCTTTGCCTTGGGAACCAATTAGTCTTGGAAGAGCCTCTCTCTATTCCCTGATTCTGCTGCCCTGGGAGACTTTTTTTTTTTTTTTAAACTGGGCTGGGTGGGCAGGTCAAGCAGGGTGGGGACCAGGATGAGACCAGCAAGATACTCATTTTGGGGCAAAATTTAAGGGGGTACCACACAACTCAGTAACTAAAATTAATACTATATTAATGTAATTTTAAAATCAAACTTAATGCAAAAATAACCCATGATGAATGTAAGGACCTATTTAGAAACTGTCCCTGCTCCCCTTCCCCCAGGGGATAAACCAGCTTCAGGTAACAAAGCCCAGATACAAAGGTGGGTCAGACCAGGTGGAGACATCGATCAGTGGGAGCGGGGGGGATGCATACTGTCTCCCTGGTTACCAAGGAGTATGGGCCCCGCCCTTTGGGAGCCTTTTGGGCGCCAATCCCAATCAAGGTGTAATAGGCTGGTTCAGATGTCTACTAGGGTAAATTGTAACTCAATTGGTCACCTAGCATCACTGTGGAGTTTCCTGCGTGTGTTACAATCTCATTGGCCACCTGTGCGTGGCCAGGCCCGACTGCATGGCCTTTGTCCTTAAAAGCTAGTCTGTGAAACAGAGAAGGGTCGCCCTCTCTTGTAAGAGGTGTGGCCCAGAACATTCGGTTAGATTCTTTTTTTATTATTATTTTTTAAGATTTTATTTATTTATTTGACAGAGATCACAAGTAGGCAGAGAGGCAGGCAGAGAGAGAGGAGTAAGCAGGCTCCCTGCTGAGCAGAGAGCCCGCCGCGGGGCTCTCTGGGATCATGACCTGAGCCGAAGGCAGAGGCTTTAACCCACTGAGCCACCCAGGCGCCCCTCAGTTAGATTTTTGACGCTTGGCGTGAAATAAAGCTTTGTTTGTATCAGTCTCTCGCTCCTTTAATCACGGACCCACTACTGGGGCATAACAATGAACAAAATACCAAGATTTTAAATAAGGCCAGGACTCATATAACTCAGTTGAGCAATTCCGCACTCACCCAGGGTTGTGGCCCTAGGTTACAACCGACCAGGCACTTGAAAAATAGGTGCTAAGTGATTTAGAACTAAAGTAACATGTATAGTTTCCAAACCACGTTTCTGGAGCCAGACAATCTGGGCTTGAATCCCTCTTCCACAAGCTGTGTGACCAGAGCAACTCAACTTAACTTTCCCAGTGGGTTATATTAAAAATATCTAGGGGTGCCTGGGTGGCTCAGTGGGTTGAAGCCTCTGCTTTCAGCTCAGGTCATAATCCCAGGATCCTGGGATCAAGCCCCACCTTGGGCTCTCTGCTCAGCAGAGAGCCTGCTTCCCTCCTCTCTCTCTCTGTCTACTTGTGAGCTCTGTCAACTAAATTAATAAAATCTTTTAAAAAATATATATCTAACAGCCTTTAGAGCATGGACCGTATCGTGTAAATTTTCATGGGTTGCCTTAGTTTACTTATCTGTGAAATGGGAACAAAAAATAGCGCCTCCCAGGATTGCTGCAATGATGATGTGAGCTGATCCCCATCCTGAGCTCAGAATAGTGTCTCCTACATGGTCAGGCTCAAATGATGAGACAAAGCATTAGCTGTGATTACTAATCATCCCGAGAGCCCTGCACAGTGGGTGTCAGGAGCTCCATTGTCCAAATAAGGTTACGAGGGCTCAGAAAGGTTATATAAATGCCTCCAAATCACCCAGTTAGCCTGAAGGAAAGTGGGGGTTTTACATTTGGTTCAATTCTTGCTCTTTTGGCCACACTTTGCTGCCCACAAATAATATCTTTTCAAATGAGCTGAGAGCCCCCCCACCCTGGGGCTGCCAGAGTGCACGCACTTCAGCTCAGTGTTGGGAACATGGCACCTGCCCAAGGTCTCAGCCGTCCAACAGCTGGGCCCTGACAGCTGCCTGCTGCATCAGGGGACCACTATTCCCCAAACATCGGCCTAATGGTCCCGCCAGTCAGTGTGCATCTCTGCAAGTTGGAGCCTGGCCAGGGCAATGAGGGGACTGTTAGGAGGAGACCCATGTCCTGTCCTCTTGAGGGTACTAGATGTGGTCTCTGGATCTGGAAATAGGTCCCTGTGAACAATTTGAATGATTTCTCCAAGAGTTGATGTCATCCCTGGCCAAAAAAAAAAAAAAAAAAAGCAGACAATTAAGACAATCCCTTGTGATTAAATGCGATGATGCATTAAGGGGTCTGGTACTTAGTAAGGGCTCAGTGAAAGTGAGTGGTCACCATTACAAAGACCCACAACAGGAGGGGGGTGCGCCTGGGTGGCTCAGTTGGTTAAGCATCTGACTCTTGATTTCGGATCAGGTCATGGTCTCAGGGTCATGAGATCCAGCCCCGCACAGGGCTCTGTGCTCACCATGGAATCTGCTTGTCTCTCTCTCTCTCCCCCTGCTTGTACTCTCTCTCTCTCAATCTCTAAAATAAACAAATAAACAAAATCTTAAAAAGAAAAAAAAGTTAGAAAAAAAGACCCAAAAGGGAACGAAAAGACTCTGCGACATTAACTGTTCACCTGTCCTCCTCTCCCCGTGACCTCTGCTTACCTACGTCAGTGCGACCCCCCCAACTGCCAGAGTCGCCCCTTCTCCCCACCTAATTTATGAGCTCTTGGAGCAGGTAGGGAAAGAATAGAGGCCAGGAGTAAGGAGTCCCGCTTCTAGTTCTGGATTCTCACTAACTAGCTGTGAGACTCTGGACCAGTCACTCCTCCCGAGCCTCAGTTTCCCCCCTAAAAATGAGAGGTCAGAGATTCAATTAGAAAATGTCCCTGAGGGCAAATGACTCCTATTTTCTTTGTGTCCAATTCATTTCCCCATAATAGCAGAGAGTTTGTATTATTGTCATCTTATTTTCTGTTACAGTGTATAGTTAGTATGATGTGGTTATAATTATTATGTAGTTAGAATTATTATGTTATAATGAACTGAACTGAAAGTCCCTGGGGAAGAAAAATCCCCAGACTTACTGCACCCATCCCAACATTGTCCAAAGCAGGGTCTCTGGAGTGTCCCTGCCCACGGGGGGCCAGAGAGAGCAAAGGACCACGGGAGCTGACCCTCTTGCTGACCCCTTTCTCCCACCTCTTCCGGGCCCCACCCCCTGGGGCTGGGCAGGCACAGCCTCTCCACTGATGAGCCCAGCTCGCTGGCATCAAAGTCCCCAAACTTGGAGTGTTCAGAGGACTGGAACTGCCCTCAGTTGTGGAAAGGGTACCTTCTATTTGAGTGCACCTGTAGGTTAGGTTGCCAGGAGCACAGATGTGGAGGAGAGGCTGGGGGGAGGGGACACTTCTTGCAGGAGGCAGTGAGTGCAACCTCTTCCCTCCCTTGCTTCTTCTGTAGGGAGGGGGAAGGAGCTCTGACCCTCTCTGAAGGAGGCAGAGTCAACCCCAAAGACACCTGGAGTGGGAGTGGGGCCAGGAACCAGGAGAGAGAGAGGCAAAGACTGTCAGAGCCACCGAGCCTCCTGCCCGCTAATCCTGTGGGTCCCCAGGAGCGGGTGCTGGCGCAGCAAGAGTGCAGTACAGGTGTGTGGGCACTGGGGGGTGCGTCTGAGCCATCGAGACAGTGGGCAATGACCCCCAACACGTGGGGAAAAGGAGGGATGGGGAGAAGGGGAAAGGTCGTCTGTCCAAGAGAGAATCTGGGCAGAATCAACCTCTCACTCCTGCCCTTTCCCACTGTCATGCTACAAGCCCCATCGAGATGCAGCCAGGACTCTGCAAGGACCAGGCTGTGCCTGACTCAGCCCCGAGTCTCTAGCTCCAGCCCAGGGAGGGGCACATAGTAGGGCCAAGGGATGTTAGCTGGACCATTAGGCTTCCTCCGTGATCATTAATCCTGAGATCCAGGTGGCACTAAACAAAATGCAGACCCATGGGTTTATTCTTGCCTTCATTCTGCAAACACCTGTTGAGCGCCCACTATGTGCCAGGCCCTGTTCTAGGCATCGGGGAAATACCTGTAAGGGAGACACACAAAACCCCCAGCCCTGTGAGTTTAGGGTCATCCGTAAACCTGAGCAGCTCGTTGCAGCTCAGGGGGATGTCCCTTTCTACTCCCACGCCCCTGTGACCTTGGCATCTGTGCCCAGCCAACTGGGTCTTCCACTGGGATAGATGGGAATGTTGGGGGGGAGGGGTCGCCAACCCTCCAGAAACCCTGCACTCCCGGATGCCTTTCCAGTAAGTTCTCTGTCAATCATACAAACTAACGCTCAGTGCTTCTCCTATGCCAGGCCCTGTGCTAGTAAACCAGCTAACTTACTCCTCAAGCACACTTAGCATAAGTACTGTCATTATCCTTGCTTCACACATGAGGAAACCGTGAGCTAGAGAAGTTACAGAGCTTGCCCGAAGTAACAGATGTAGAATGGAGCCTTAAGTGAGGTGTGATGTACTTGGCCGAGAGCCTGATCTCAGCGGGCCCTCAATACCTTTAAGCATCATCCCTTTTCCCAGCTCTCCCACATCCCCTTCCCAGAACCCAGAGGTGCCTATAACGCCTGCCCTCCCAGGCCAGAGAGCAGGTCTGCAGTTCCAGAAGGACCTCCAGCCATCCCTTCAGATCTGCAGGATTCACCCACACTCACGACCTCTTTTGTTGCCCAAAGTGCCGCTCGTGAATGGCTGCCCAGAGAGCCGGCTCTGCTGGATCTCCCAGAAGACGCGTCATCGCAAACCCACAGAGAGCAGGAGGACGCCCTGTGGCCGGAACCCTCAGCGTCCCTTCCCCAGGTCAGCCCGCTGCAATCCACGCTCACAATGGCTCAGAGAGTACAGGGGTCTCTGAGGCACGAGCTGGCCCATGCCCTCAAAGGGACTTGTCAAATAGGTGAGACACACACAGACAAGACACTGGAATGCTATGAAATGACACAGCATGTGTCAGGGGAGGCCTTGAGAGATGGGGAGGAGGTGGGGGGCAGAGAGTGGAGAGGGGGCTCTTCAGGTCAGGAGGACTGCCAAGATAAGGGGATGATCACAGCAGGGACCATGGTCCTGGGGTAAGGAGCAGAGCAGTCCAGCGGGAACAGAGATTACATAAAGTGACCCTGTGGGAGGGACGGCTGAGAATGGACATTAGAACTGAGAAGCCCTTCAGTGGCTCTGTCCATTAAGCGTCTGCCTTTCTTCACCTCGGGTCATGATCCCAGGATCGAGTCCCTAGTTGGGCTCCCTCCTCAGTGGGGAGCCTGCTTCTCCCTCTCCCTCTGCTGCTCCCCCTGCTTGCTCCCCTCTCTCAAATAAATGAACAAAATCTAAAAAAACAAAAAACCCAACAACTGAGAAGCCCATCAGCACAAAGGACCATCACTATCTGTCCTATGCACCTGTGTCACCCTCCTGGGTACATACTGCTGGGTAACAAATCACCCCAAAACTTAATGACTTAAAACTGAGTGGGCTCAAGTGGGCGGTTCTCACTCTGGGTCTCTGGTGAGGTGACAGACACATGGTGGGGGGGGGGGGCGCTGGGCTGCATTGTCTGGAAGGTTCCTCCTGGCCCTCACTGATGGGGCCAGGAGGAGGGTCTGCTGTGGCTGTTGTCCAGACCACCCCTTCTTATCATCAGATTTTTCCAGAAGTATATCCACCTGCATGCATACAAATAAATTAATATCACCCTCTTGACTAGCTTATCTGCAAAAGCAAAGACACATGAAAACTCAGCAGAAGTAAGAAGTGGGAGAGGTGTCTCAGCTTTATCAAGATACAAGCATAGCAAGCACACTTGCTCATTTATGCAGAAAACACCGGGGCAGAAAATACTTCTTCAGAGGCGGCAACAGCCAGGGAAGGGTCCAGATGTTCAGCTTCTGGTCCCAGCTGTTAGCCACTAGCTATGTAACCCTGAGCAAGCCACCCTAGAGCCTCAGTTTCCTCATCTGTAAAATGGAAAGACAGTTGGCAAAAACTAAAAGAGATGACCAAAGAGATGTGAAAATGCTTTTACGTGGTAAAATATTATACATCTTAATTACTCATTAGAGTAGTCTTGGGCAAGTTGTGAGATTTCTCTCAGCTTCAATGCCCCATCTGTCAAAGAGGAATAAATATTTGCTATGAGGATTAGCATATTATAAAAGCCTACTGACGTTCTCGAGAATAATACAATTAGAGTAGGGGACTTTAACACCCCCCTCACTGAAATGGACAGATCATCCAAGCAAAAGATCAACAAGGAAATAAAGGCCTTAAATGACACACTGAACCAGATGGACATCACAGATATATTCAGAACATTCCATCCAAAGCAACATAATAGACAATCTTCTCTAGTGCACATGGAACATTCTCCAGAATAGATCAC
This sequence comes from Mustela lutreola, assembly GCF_030435805.1. Lineage (NCBI taxonomy): Eukaryota > Metazoa > Chordata > Mammalia > Carnivora > Mustelidae > Mustela > Mustela lutreola. The sequence continues at coordinate 10,828,973 of NC_081299.1, forward strand.
ATTCTGGGTCACAAATCAGGTCTCAACCAGTACCAAAAGACTGGGATCGTTCCCTACATATTTTCAGGCCACAATGCTCTGAAGCTAGAACTCAGTCACAAGAGGAAAGTTGGAAAGAACCCACATACATGGAGGCTAAAGAGCATCCTACTAAGGATGCTCTTCCTACCCAGGAAATTAAAGAAAAATTGAAAAAATTTATGGAAATAAATGATAATGAAAACACAACTGTTCAAAATCTGTGGGACACAGCAAAGGCAGTCCTGAGAGGAAAATATATAGCGATACAAGGCTTTCACAAGAAACAATAAAGGTCTCAAATACACAACCTAACCCTACACCTAAAGGAGCTGGAGAAAGAACAGCAAAGAAAGTGTAAACCCAGCAGAAGAGAAATCATAAAGATCAGAGCAGAAATCAATGAAATAAAAACCAAAAAAACCACAGTAGAACAGATCAATGAAACTAGGAGCTGGTTCTTTGAAAGAATTAATAAGATTTATAAACTCCTGGCCAGACTTATCAAAAAGAAAAAAGAAAGGACTCAAATAAATAAAATCATGAATGAATGGGAGAGATCAGAACCAACACTGAAGAAATACAAACAATTATAAGAACATATTATGAGCAACTATATGCCAGCAAATTTTTTTAAAAAGATTTTTATTTATTTGACAGAGATCACAAGTAGGCAGAGAAGCAGGCAGAGAGAGAGGAATGGAAGTATGCTCCCCGCTGAGTGGAAATCTCAATATGGGGCTCGATCCCAGGACCCTGAGACCATGACCCGAGCAGAAGGCAGAGGCTTTAACCCACTGAGGCACCCAGGCGCCCCTACGCCAGCAAATTTGACAATCTGGAAGAAATGTATGCATTCCCACAGACGTAAAACCTACCAAAACTGAACCAAGAAGAAATAGAAAACCTGAACAGACCCATAACCAGTAAGGACATTGAAGCAGTCATCAAAAATCTCCCAACAGGGGTGCCTGGGTGGCTCAGCAGGTTAAAGCCTCTGCCTTCGGCCCAGGTCATGATCCCAGGGTCCTGGGATCAAGCCCTGCATCGGGCTCTCTGCTCAGTGCAGAGCCTGCTTCTCTCTCTCTCTCTCTCTGCCTGCCTTTCTGCCTACTTGTGATCTCTGTCAAATAAATAAATAAAATCTTAAAAAAAAAAAAAAATATCCCAACAAACAAGAGCCCAGGGCCAGACAGCTTCCCAGGGGAATTCTACCAAGCATTTAAAGAAGAATTAATTCCTATTGTCCTGAAACTGTTCCAAAAAATAGAAATGGAAGGAAAGCTTCCAAACCCATTTTATGAGGCCAGCATTACCTTGATCCCAAAACCAGAAAAAGACCCCATCAAAAAAAAGAGAATTACAGACCAATATCCTTGATGAACACAGATGTGAAACTTCTCGCCAAAATACTAGCCAATAGGATCTAACAATACATTAAAAGGATTATTCACCACGACCAAGTGGGATTTATTCCTGGGTTGCAAGGTTGGTTCAACATCCGCAAATCAATCAATGTGATATAACACATTAATAAAAGAAAGAATAAGAACCATATGATATTCTCAATAGATGCTAAAAAAGCATTTGACAAAGTCTAGCATCCTTTCTTGATCAAAACTCTTCAAGTGTAGGGATAGAGGGCATATACCTCAATATCATCAAAGCCATCTATGAAAAACCCACTGAAAATATTATTCTCAATGGAGAAAAACCGAGAGCTTTTCCGCTAAGGTCAGGAACACGGCAGGGATGTCCATTATCACCACTGCTATTCAACATAGTACTAGAAGTCCTAGCCTCAGCAATCAGACAACAAAAAGAATTAAAGTCATCCAAATCAGCAAAGAAGTCAAACAATCACTCTTTACAGATGATATGACACTTTATGTGGAAAACCCAAAAGACCCACTCCAAATCTGCTAGAACTTGTACAGGAATTCAGTCAAGTGTCAGGATATAAAATCAATGCACAGAAATCAGTTGCATCTCTATACACCAACAAGACAGAAAGAGAAATTAAGGAGTCAATCCCATTTACAAGTACACCCAAAACCATAAGATACCTAGGAATAAACATAACTGAAGAGGCAAAGAATCTGTACTCAGAAAACTATAAAGTACTCATGAAAGAAATTGAGGAAGACACAAAGAAATGGAAAAATGTTCCATGTCCATTGATTGGAAGAACAAAAACTGTGAAAATGTCTTTGCCACCTGAAGCAATCTACACGTTTAATGCGATCCCTATCAAAATACCATCAATTTTTTTCAAAGAAATAGAAAAAATAATCCTAAAATTTATATGGAACCAGAAAAGACCTCGAATAGCCGGAGGAATTGAAAAAGAAAGCCAAATTTGGTGGCATCACAATAGCAGACTTCAAGTTCTATTACAAAGCTGTCATCATCAAGAAAGTATAGTACTGGCACAAAAACAGACACATAGATCAATAGAACAGAATAGAGAGCCCAGAAATAGACCCTCAAATCTATGGTCAACTAATCTTTGAAAAAGCAGGAAAGAATATCCAGTGGAAAAAGATAGTCTCTTCAACAAATGGTGTTGTGAAAACTGGACAGCCACATGCAGAAAAATGAAAGTGGACCATTCCTTACATCACACACAAAAATAGACTCAAAATGGATGAAGGACCTCAATGTGAAAAAGGAATCCATCAAAATCCTTGAGGAGAACATAGGCGGCAAACTCTTCGACCTCAGCCGCAGCAACTTCTTCCTAGAAACATCGCCAAAGGCAAGGGAAGCAAGGGCAAAAATGAACTATTGGGACTTCATCAAGATTAAAAGCTTCTGCACAGCAAAGGAAACAGTCAACAAAACCAAAAGACAACAGACAGAATGAAAGAAGGTATTTGCAAACGACATATCAGATAAAGGGCTAGTATCCAAAATCTGTAAAGAACTTATCAAACTCAACACCCAAAGAACAAATAATCCAATCAAGAAATGGGCCGAGTACATGAACAGACATTTCTGCAAAGAAGACATCCAGATGGCCATCAGACACATGAAAAAGTGCTCCATGTCACTCGGCATCAGGGAACTACAAATCAAAACCACAATGAGATACCACCTCACTCCAGTCAGTATGACCAAAAAGTAACACATCAGGAAATGACAGGTGCTGGTGAGGATGCGGAGAAAGGGGAACCTCCTACACTGTTGGTGGGAATGCAAGCTGGTGCAACCACTCTGGAAAACATCATGGAGCTTCCTCAAGAAGTTGAAAATAGGGCTACCCTACGACCCAGCAATCTCACTACTGGGTATTTACCCTGAAGATACAAATGTAGTCATCGGAAGGAGCACGTGCACCCGAATGTTTGTAGCAGCAATGTCCACAATAGCCAAACTATGGAAAGAGCCTAGATGTCCATCAACAGATGAATGGATAAAGAAGATGTGATATATATATACAATGGAATACTATGCAGCCATCAAAAGAAATGAAATCTTGCCATTTGCAATGATACAGATGGAACTAGAGGGTATTATGCTGAGCGAAATAAGTCAATCAGAGAAAGACAATTATCATCTGATCTCCCTGATATGAGGAATCTGAGAGACAACGTGGGGGGGCTGGGGGTTAGGGAAGGAAAAAATGAAACAAGATGGGATCAGGAGGGAGACAAACCATAAGAGACTCTTAATCTCACAAAGCGAACTGAGGGTTGCGGTGGGGAGGTGGGAGGGAGAGGGTGGCTGGGTTATGGACACTGGGGAGGGTATGTGCTATGGTGAGTGTTGGGAAGTGTGTAAGCCTGACAATTCACAGACCTGCACCCCTGGGGCTAATAATACATTATATGTTAATTAAAAATTTAAAAAAATTTAAAAGCCTACTGATGTTCAAGTGGAGAATTACGATACTACGAATCCTGTCATTTGTAGCAGTGGTACTCATAATGGAGGTGATGGAGACAGTGTCTTTGGGGCCACTGGGGAACCTCACTTTCACGTCACTAAAATATCCTTCCCAACTGGGGGCTCCTTCACTTACTGCCTGACCAGCCTCAGGCAAGGCACAACCTCTGAGGGTCTGTTTTTTCCTCTTCCGTGACACAGGGATGCTCACAATACTTACCTTCCGGGTTTTTGTGACAGTTAAATGAGATAAAGCATATAAAGTGCCAACCTCCGTTCCAGGCACAGAGAGAGAACCAGTGTTCACTCCTGGTCATGATGGCATTGCCTTGAGCTATGACCGCACGGGCTGGCCTCAGGGAACATAACCCAGGTGGAACAGGATCTAAATTCGCTGCAAACGTGGGAAACACGGGGCTCTCATGGGCAGCCCCCTCCTCTCTTATGGCCCCACAAAAGGTCTTGGGTTCCTCCTGACAGAACTGTGGCTTTCCTCAGGGGGACCACGGCCGGCCACCCTACTGCTAGAGGATTAGTGGCCAGGGGGAAGCGTATGGCACGGTCAGCTTCGGGGCCTCCCTCCGCTGCAGTGACTACCACAAACCCCCGGTCTTGTATTCGCACGACTCGGGCTTCATGGAGTGGTTCCCCTCAGTGAGAACCAGAGAAGCCCGGAGCCTCCTGGGCCCTGTCCTGCTCACCTGGCGCCACAAGAACAGTGCCCTCCTAGGGTCTGAGAAGCCCCCTCCTTCCTCCTGAGAGCTAGGCAGGAGCCCCCTGGAGGAGGCTGCCGATCTAGGCAACCCTAGTTGGTTCCCCCTCCTTGGGCCCCCGCAATCTCTGGGAGTCAAAGGTGCCTAGAGGGTGGCCTTGCCCAGAGAGTTTGAAAACAAAGGATACTCCTCAGGCATTAAGAGTGGCTTCCTTAGGACTTGGAGGGCATTTTATCTTCTTTTTGCTTTTTTCTGTATGTAGGCCCTACCCTCCAATGCTATAAACATATTTAGCTGCAAAGGCCAAAACCTGATCATTGGAGACCCCCACACCATGAAGGATTAGAAATGACTCCCTTTTTTTTTTTTTTTTTTAAGATTTTATTTATTTGACAGACAGAGATCACAAGTAGGCAGAGAGTCAGGCAGAGAGAGAGGAGGAAGCAGGCTCCCTGCCGAGCAGAGAGCCCAATGTGGCGCTCAATCCCAGGACCCTGGGATCATGACCTGAGCCAAAGGCAGAGCCACCCAGGCGCCCTAGAAATGACTCCCTGTACAGGGTCTGCCAGCTACTCTGCAGTTTGCCCTGGGCTGGGAGGTTTCCCAGGATGCAGGACTTTCCGTTTTAGACGGGGAGAGACCAGGCAAACCAGGACTGAGTTGGTCCCACTGCTATTATGAATGTGTCCCCAGAGAGCGGTCTCCTGCAAGCTGCACGCCAGCTCCATTCCTATTTTTGTAAACAACGGACACATATTTGTGTGTAAAGAAAACCATGAAAATTATTAAAAAATAAAATAAACCCGCAAAACTTGGCACCAATCTGGGGAGCGGCCACAGATATAATCAGCAGCAGATGGAAGCAGCCAGAGCAGGGAGACCTCACTGGAAAGGCTGGCCTGGGAGGGGTGCCTGGGGAGGCCCGGGGGAGGAGGAGTGGGCATGGGGTCTGGGGATGGCTCCTGGGAGGGACCAGGAGAGCTCCACGCTGATCGGGGCCCTTTTTTCCCACCTACCTCCTGGCACGGTCACTGCCTCTGTTTGCTCTTCTGTAAAATGGACTTGAACCAGACCGGGACCCCCTCTACAATTTTACAGAAGCCTAGAACTCGGGGGAGTTGCATGCGCTGTTCGTGACAGCGCCCTGAAGCGAGGGAAAGCTGGCATGTGATTTCAGCCTTTTAAGTTTACTTTGCAGAGAACTGTTCACCTGAATCAAACTGATGCTCTTGTTTTAAAATCCAGTGTGAGGGGCGCCTGGGTGGCTCAGTGGGTTAAAGCCTCTGCCTCAGGGTCCTGGGATTGAGCCCTGCATCAGGCTCTCTGCTCAGCAGGGAGCCTGCTTAAACCTCTCTCTCTCTCTGCCTGCCTCTCAGCCTACTTGTGATCTCTGTCTGTCAAATAAATAAAATCTTTAAAAAAAAAAAAAAAAATCCAGTGTGAAACCACAGCCATGAGCCCGTGGTCGCAGGAGGGACAGCGCACCGTCAAAGGAGCAGGTGGCCCTCTCTGGGACTCATCACTGCACGCAGGCTCTCTTGTCCATTTGTCTGTCTGCTGGCGGCCCTTTGCCATCAAGGGGTCATGGGCACCGGGGATTCCAGAGAAGATTGCTGGAGAAAAACGTGAAAAAAAGAAGGGTGTGGCTGTTAAATTCACTGTGGTTTGTGTCTGCTCAGTTCGGGGGGTGGGGGGTTGGGGGGGGTTACAGGGTGCAGGAGTCGTGATTCCCTTGGGGCAAAGCAAAATTCAAGCCCTGGACTGCAGGCTTCCACCAGGATTTCAAAGGAGCCCGGCCCAAGACCGCCTGGCAGGAAGGTGAGCTTAGGGATGCTTCCCCAGCCAAACCCCGGGGCCCTTTCCAGCACAGCTGCTGCGTGAGTCACCAGCGAGCAGCTGATCCTGGCAGCACCTTGGGGACCCAAAGAAGGGGCTGGGGGCTGGGGTCAACTGTCCTTTTTAACCCAGCATCAGCTGTCCTGAGCCAGACAGAGGCACCACAGAGCAGGCCACAGCCGAAAGCATGGCCAGATGTCAGAGATCAACGGGGAAGGCAAGCTTGGGGAGGCTGGGCAGAGGCCCCCCCGCCCCCGCAGCTCTCGGGACAGCAGCCAGAGCAGGTACACGTGCCCAGGAATGGGCTCCAGGACTGGCACAACCAAGCAGGCAGCTGTCTTCTGGTGGAAGCTGCCCCAGCAGCTGCAGAGGCCCCGCTGAAACCTTGCCGTGCTCCCAGCCTGGGGTGTGCCGTGTGCAGCCGGGAGCACCTGCCACGCACGAGCAGGGTGGGGACAGGGGACAGGTGGCCAAGGGCCTTCATCCTTTCAACAAATGTTTGTGGAATGACAGCAACACTCACATTCTCAGCAGCCACCAGCTGAATGTTTATTTTTATTTGAGAAGGTAACACACAGTCTTTGTCAGAATATTAGAATATGGGAGTGTATCCAGTAAAACAGGAAAGTCCCCCTCATTTTACGTCTCCGATCCCACCTTCCAGAGATGGTCACTGTTAAGAGCATGGTGGATGGTCTTCCGGACTTTACGTACATGCCTGTATCATATACCTGTGTACGTTCATACAGAATATCTTCTAGCCAAAAATAGCATCTCACTCTCACGCCGTCACTGAGCACGGTATCACATTTCATGTCTCAGTCCATCCCTCTAGGTCATCCTTTGGGACAGCTCAGTAATATTCCTTATTACGACCATAACGAGTGACATTGTCATCCGTCCCCTATCGCCCCCTCTCCCGTGGCTGCCATGAACCCGCCGGACACACACACTCGCAACGAGAGCTGAGCCCCTGCGCTGTCTGTGGAGCTCCAGCAGCCTCACTGAGAGGCAGGGCTGGCCTGGTGAAGGGTTCCATGGACACCGCTAACCGGCCTCTGAAAGCAACGCAGCACAGTGCCTTGCAAATACGCCACCGCTGGCTTAACCCTTTCGGGGCTCTTGATCCCCCTGAGAAACAAATGAAATCGAAACACCTGCCCATGCACACATTCGGCTCCTGGTGTTTGGGTGTTTGTAGGCCCATGGCCCTGAGCCCCAAACAGCACCTCAGGCTAAGAACCCCCAGCAGGTCCATGAAGAGCTGTGGTAACATCCCGTGCCGCTGAAGGTCACCAGGGATCCCCAAGAGAGGGCCACCTGATTTGCCTGAATTTCAGGAGGGAGAAAGCCAGAAACTGCCAAGCCTCGCTCTGCTCTGCTGGGTCAACCGGGTTATTTATTTGGACGTGGCCCGCAGGTGACCAAATAACAAACCACCACAAGTCCCAGCGACTAGAGAGACTTGGAAGGATCACAGGAGGAAAATAATAATGAGATGGCAACTCCATGAATCCCTATCTCGGTGAGTTTTCAGCAAACAAGACTCACACCCACGTCCTGAGAGCTCCAAACTGGCCATGGTCTGGAGAGCTGGCAAGACCTCAGGGATGGGGCCTGACCTGTGACCTCACTGTCCCGAGGACACAGCTCCCAGCCCAGGCACCTTCCTGAGATGGGGTGGGGTTCAAATAAAGTAAGAGATGGGGAGACTTTTTTTTTTAAGATTTTATTTATATGACAGAGAGAGAGATCACAAGTAGGCAGACAGGCAGGCGGTGTGGGGGCTGGGGAGCAGGGTCCCTGCTGAGCAGAGAGCCCGATGCAGAGCTCGATCCCAGGACCCTGAGATCATGACCTGAGCCGAAGGTGGAAGCTTAATCCACTGAGCCACCCAGGCGCCCCGGGAGACGTTTTTTTAAAAAGCCAAAATCTGGGGCACCTGGGTGGCACAGTCAGTTGAGAATCTGACTCCTGGTTTCGGCTCGTGATCTCAGGGTCACAGGATTGAGCCTGGAGTTGGGCTCCGCACTCAGGGTGGAGTCTGTTGGGGACTTTCTCTCCGTCTGCCCTTCCCCCCTCTCTCTCTCTCACTCAAATAAATCTTTAAAAAAAAAAAAGAAAGAAAGAAAGAAAAAGGCAAAAAACTCCTTTATAAGGAAAAACAAACAGTTGGAACAAAATGAGGGGGGCAATAGGCCAAAAAAAAAAAAAAAAAGTGTCCATATTCACCTAAAAATTTTTTTTAAGAATACTGGAACATAAGAAAAATTGGTAACTTAGAACTTCATTTAGGATTCACAGACTCCAGCTGTCCAGACTCCAGTAGCCCCAAACTTGCTGAGCTAAGACAGATGCTCGTTTGTTTGTAGCCGAAATTTCCTACAAATCAGTGGTTCTCAAGCAGGGTCCCACCAGGGGACACCTGGCAATGTCTGAAGACATTTTTGGTTGTCATGACTCAGGGAGAGATGTACAGGCGTCTGTTGGCAGAGACCAGGGACACCACTAAACTCCCTCCGGCGCCCAGGATGGCCCCACAACAGAGGATTATCTGGCCCCAAATGTCAACAGTACTGAAGCTGAGAAGCCGTTCTCTAGTGACGACAGTGGAATGACAGGCCCCAGCCACCGGCTGGAGAAAGGACCGCTGGGAAGAACCCTGTGATGTCCTTGTCCGTCTTCCGCACCTCCTCCTCTGTCTTCCGTCATTCGTCTCCAACGTGGAAGCTGCTAAGAGCCCGTCGGCCTCCAGTGAGGAAAGAGTAGACCCACAACGGGCCACAAACTCCTTTAAAGAATGACAGCCACGGCTGTAGGACAGACGGGGCCTCAGCTGCTGTGGGCCCAGGCCACTTCCTCCTCCGTGGGCAGGAAGGTTTTGGAGTGAACAGTAAAGCAAGGTGAACAGGGGAGGGGCCCTGGCCCTCATCACACTTTAAAAAAGAGTTTTTTCCGGAGGAAATTGAAACACCCGGGGATCTGTTTGTAAATCCCTTTCTGCGAAACAGCATTAGCGACCTGTGAAGACATGAGCATGGGAGGTCTGTGAGCGCTCTCGATGGAAGGAAGACGGGCGGGAGTGCGGAATGGCCCCTGACCCAGCCCCGTCTCAGTGCCAGCTTGTACTGTGTGTCTAGGAGTCTGTTTCTCTCTGTTGGTTTTGTCTTTTAGATTCTATACATGAGTGAAACCACACTGTGTTTGTCTTTCTCTAATTTATTTCATATTGGGGGCCTGATAACCCTCTAGCTCCATCCATGCTGTCCCAAACAGAGAGTGTTCATCCTTTTTTACGGCTGAGTAATATTCCGATGTGTATCTATACCTCATCTTCTTTATCCACGCATCTGTGGATGGACGCTTGGGCTGCTTCCGTATCTCAGCTGTTGTAAACCATGTTCCAGGGCCGGGCAGTAGGGGGGTGGGCAAAATAGGCGAAGGGGATTAAGAGGTAGAAACTTCCGGGCATGAAAAGTACAGCATAGAGAATATATCGATAATACTGTAATAACTTTGTACGATGACAGAGGGCAACTACACTTATCGTGGTAAGCACGGCGTGACGTACAGAATGGCCAGCTCCTGTGTTGTTCGCCTGAAGCTCACAGAATGCTACGTGTGTCGACGACACTTCAATAAATACATACGTCTATGCATAAAAGCTTAAGAACTACTCACAACCCTGCAGTCTCCTCAAGTTGGGAGGGAGAGTGTTTAAAGAAAAATATCTCCAGTGTAAGTTTAGAAAACTCAAAATTCAAAATTTCAAACTTCAAAAATTCACATAGTTCCAATCAGATTGAGGGGTTCGCTTAAGGACAAGTTCAGAGAAGGGATCAGGCCCTGATGGACTCCCAGGCCAACCCCACACAGCCCCCCACTGCCTCTGAGGTCACCGGGCCAGAGCCACGGCACACGGGGCCCCCTCAAGTCCTTCACTTGCTTTTCCTTTGTCCTCGGCTCTGCTCTGCAAAGCACAGAGCCAGAGCCTCCCCAGGAGGAAGGCATGGTCCCAGCCCTTCTAGACCCTTCTCATGGCACAGCTGAGCAAGTGGGAGAGGCCCATGTGAACTCTGAGACCCGTGGAGGAGGCAGCTGCTCTGAGCAGGCTTCCACAGAGAGAGGCTGGGGACGCATGAGGCCATGTTCCCTGCTCTCTCACCGGGCCCCCTGCCCTGAGAAGGGCATATACTGAGGAAATCATAATTCTCGAGCATCAAGCCTGAAAGAGTACACGGTGGGGCGAAGGGTGCAGGCCCCATGACCGCCTTCAGGAACGCCATGCTCTGGCCGCTGCTCCATCCTGCCCTGCCCTGAGGACTGGCCCTGCCAGCAGAGATCCCAGCATCAGTCTGGGACCTCAGAGCAGCTAGGAAGGCCCCCCTCTGAATGGGCCAACGTCACTGTAACAGTAACACCTTGCAATTCAGAGAAGCAGAAGCACCAACTCTCCCGGCAAGCCAAGGTGCACGAGGACCCTCTGGTGTGGGCCCGGGGCCCTGCTGGACCCTCCCGCCTTCCCCCGAGCACGACGCGCGCCCCTCCCAGCAGCCTTCCCTCTCCTCCCCCCGATGGAGGCCACACTCACCCTGAGCAGGAGGGTCTGCAAATCTTCAGAGTGAGCCCACTGCTCAAAAACACCATCCAAGGTCTCCACGTACCAGGAGCCGCTCTTGGTATCCCTCCAGGAAACAAAGCCTGCAGAAGCAGACAGGCTGAGCTTTACTGGGGAGCCCTACCCAACCCCCCGCCATGTGCAGGCTGGAGCCGCCTCTGGACTTGGGCCCATTCACACGGCCCGCGGGAGCGGCCCACATCTGTGCCCGCTGTCCCGGTCAGGACCTAACCTCACCCTCACCGCCACCTTGGGACTCCGGTCGTGATTCCTGCTTTCCCAGCAAGGAGAAGAAGGCTCGGAGAAGTCAAATGACTCACCCAAGGGCTGAGACTAACGTGTTCCCACCTGCTACGTGCCAGTCACCATCTCAGCGAGGCACTACCCACCTCGAGAATCCCCAGGACGCCCCTTGGAGGGCGACTGCTATCCCCATTTTAAAGATGAGAAGACCGAGACAGGGCCAAGACAAGAGAGACAAGTGAGGCCTACAAATCCAAGAGCAGGTGCCCCCTTAAATTCTGCCTCCTCAGCACCTCGCCTGTGTCCACCGAGCTGAGGCTTGGAGAGGCCAAGGAACTTGCTTAGGGTCCCTCAGCAAGAGGGAGAGGCAAGACCCACACCCACGTCTTTCCTTCATAGCGCAGCAGCTTGGAGAGCAGAGCAGGGGACCCGCCGGCTGGGAGGAGGAGCTCTCCTGACGCACTCACCTGGGAAGGTGGAGTAGGACACAAAAATGTCACTGGGTGTGGGCAAACTAGACACGGCGTCCGGCTGGTCACAGGGGCCTGGGCCTTCCTGGAACGGGACAGCGTCTGACTCGGGGTCACTGCCTGGGGTCCTGTCTTCGGGGGAAGCGGAGGCCACCTCAAACCCATGGTCTTTCTGCTCTGCAGGAACCAAAGACAGAAACACCACTCATCACTGACATCCACAGGCCAAAGCTCCTGCTCCTGACAGCCGGCCTGCCCCAGCCCGAGACCACCAGATTCCCTCTGCAGCCAGGGTTCCAGGGCTGAGCAAACTTCAACAAGAAACAGAAACCGAAGCTTTGCCTTTCTTTTAATTTAACAGGTGGGGGCGAGCAGGGGACGGGCAGAGGGAACTGGAGAGAATCTCGAGCAGACTCCCCACTGAGCGTGGAGCCTGATGCGGGGCTTCATCTCTCGACCCTGAGATCACGACCTGAGCCAAAATCGAGAGTCAGATGCTTAACCAACTGGGCCCCCCGGGGGCCCCTGAACCTTTACTTTTTACTATGACAAACATTGTACACATTCATTAGGTAAAATGCAGGGGCGGGGGGGGGGGGGGAGGGCAGGGCGCAGTATTTTTTTTAAAAAGCTGTAAAAACAAGTTACAAGAGTTATACCCAAGAGAACTGAAAACGGTGTTCCAACAAAACCTTGCACAGCAACTGCATTATTCACAACAGGCGAACAGTGGAGAAAAGCTGTGTCCACAATAGGCGAACAGACAAACAGAATGGGCTGTACACATCCAGGGGGATTTCATTCTGGCTTGGAAAAGAACGAAGTGCTGGCCGCTGGTGCACCATGGATGGGCACTGGAAACTGGCCCAGCACAAGAAGCAGATGCCAAAGGCCAGCTGGTTCCGTGTATGGGAAAGGCCCAGAACGGGCAAACCCACAGCGAAGCAAGCAGGCAAGTCGCTGCCAGCGGCTGAGAGGAGGCGGGCGTGGGAGCTGAGTGCTGATGGGTATGTAGCTTCTACTCAGAGCGATGAGAAAGTTCTAGAATGTGGTTGGGGATGGGTGCTCAAGAACTCACTGTATACTCACTGTACTGTATACTCTGAAATGGTTAAAATGATTGGCTTCATGTCATTAAAAAACAAGTGGCACTATTCGGTCTTGTTCTCCGGGCCGGAGGGGGGGCGGCCTCTGTTAACAATTGGCGTATTTCCTTCCAGACATCTCTCACCTCCTGTCCATCACGCGTCTGCTGAATGGGTCTTACTCTTCTCCAGTCTTTGAGCCTCCGCTTCGACCCTCGTTATTTTGTTCTACTATAATACTTGTGCTTGCGAAGCTATCTCGGATCCTTGCAGGGAATCAGAAAAGGCAGCAAACCATAGGTCACGGGATCTGGGAAACTGTTTCCACCCTCTGACCCTGTACTTTCCCCAGGAAAGAATCCAAGTGATGTCAAGACCCTCTATGCAAAGACATTTGTGGTCACGGGAGCCAAAAATTGGATATCCCCTCAACGGCTGGCATTAGGGGAATGGATTAGTGACCGCAGATCACTAAAACGGCACGTTACGGAGCCATCTGAACTAGCGGTGATGAGGACCGTGACGATGTGAAGAAATGCTCATGGGCTAATGCACAATGAGAAGAAGCAGACTGTGCCCACGGGCCACCATCCATGGGCAAGAGGCAGAAACGAGACTGCTGTGTCAGGCTCACGAGATCCTGGACGACTGCTGCACTCACATTTTCTCTCTTCTCGGTTTCAAAATCTGCATTCCCCCCAAAGCTGTGGCAGACCTGGAAACCAGAGCGGTGAGGGCAGGACTCCGGCCACATACAAATCCAGAGCAGAGCCATCGGGGTGGTGACACGTGGGAGGTCTCCCGGGATAAGCTCCAGGGAATCCCTGCAGGGCACAGTGGGCTATGCCAGAGAGAAAGCAGCTGCAAAAGCAGACAGAGAGCAGAGTGGCCCAGAGGGTCTCTTAGGGAATGGTTTCTGGGGCAGGTGACTGTGACCCAGGCTCCGATGGGAGAGGGAACGGTCCTAGTTGGGGAAGCAGAGGGACAGGCAGACCCTGGGCAGGACAGCAGGTGGGTTTGTGTGGCTGGATCTGTGATGGGAAACAGCAAAGAGGGAAGGAAGTCCCAGTTCACCCAGGGAAGCAGGGGTCCCATCTGCAGGGGGCAGAGACGGGACAAAGATGGTTCTGGCAACCCCGTGTTATAGCCCCAACATCTACTGACCTCTGGCCCCATGCATCTGACTCAGAAACCTGGTAATCTGTCTTTGTTCTCACAACCGACCTTCAGGGGCCAGGATTCTGCTCTACACATGTTGCCTCTGCCATGGAGACCCCCAAGTCTGCAAAGCCAGGGCTTCTGAGACCTGTGAGAGCTGGGCTGGTCTCCAGCTTCCTCAGGTCCCTGCTTCGGGTTGTTTCCTTGGCCGAGATCCTGGAATGTGCCCTGGGTGTCTGGGAATGTCGTGAAGTGGAACTGGGGCTGGGACCTGAGATGGGGGTGGCGGGGGTCGGGGACATTGCGGCGGGGGAAGCTGTAGGAATAGCCCAAGGAGACAGAGCGGGGCAGCGGGACTGCCTGGGGAAAGTGGAGAAGACACAGTGGGATCTGAATGGGGAATACAAGAGAGAGACAGAGGAGGAGTCAGAGTTAAGGCAAACTCACTCCCCTCACTTCCCCCTAAGAATACATACACAGGGGCACCTGGCTGGCTCAGCGGATTAAGTCTCTGCCTTCGGCTCAGGTCATGGTCTCAGGGTCCTGGGATCGAGCCCCGCATCGGGCTCTCTGCTCAGCGGGGAACCTGCTTCTCCCTCTCCCTCTGCCTGCCTCTCTGCCTGCTTGTGATCTCTGTCAAATAAATAGATAAAATCTCAAATAAATAAATAAATAAATAAATAAAAAGGAATAAACACAGCGGGAGGAGGAGCTGAACCCTCCACACGGAAAATCCACAACCCACAGCACACTGCTCCCTTCTGCCTTCTCAGCATGAGCCCTGGAAGTCTGAAGAGGGGCGGCGCCAAAACGAACAGCTTGGCCAGGCAGACGCCGCTTGGCTCCGGCTAAGTGCATGGGGCCGGGTCATGCTACATCACGCTACCCCCTCACGAAAGGCCACACCAGCACCACCAACTTCGAGACGTGTGTCCCTGCCTTGGGGCGTGCCCTACCTCTGATGGAAGGGACACAGGACTTGTCAAAGGATTTAAAAACTCTTTGAAATTGTAACAACAGTGAATTTTGCAAAAGCAACCCAAGATTCACCAAAATCCAGGGCAGATGTTCAAACACCTGTAAACAAGAGGACACTCGGAGGGCCAAGGACCCAAATTGTGGGCAGGTCAGCGTTTCTGTTCTTGGTCTCCCTACCGCCCCCATGTGGCCACCGCGTTGCACACAAGGTCCACGGCCGCCTGGGGCAGAGCAGGCACCGCAGTTCCAAAGGCAGCCTCGCAATCACGCATTCCAGCTCTGAAAACTTGCTGTTTCCACGGAGTTGGGTTTTCTTTTGTTTTGGGGGGGTTTGTTTTTAGTGAAGGGAATCAATATTATTTAAAATTTTGCTCAAAAATTTGCTATTTCAAAATCATTTGATAGGATCCACAGAAGATGCAACCATGCTGTGGGCTTTATGCCAGGCTGGGGGGACCTGGCTGAGGGGCAGACAGGCCTGGTCCTGCCCCCAGAAGAGCTGACCGGGGGGCGAGGCCATCTCAGTACAAGGACAAAGCGCTGTGAGGGCAGAACAGAGGCTGCGGACCTCGTGGGCCAGCTAAGGAGTCCGGAGAGTGACCCTGCTGTTGAGAGGGGACAATGAGGCAACGAGCCGGGAGACGAGCTACCTGTGACCTTCCCAGCAAGCTGTGTCCCAGCTCAGCCTTGACCATGGTTCCCTTGCCCACCTCAACTTTCCCTCTCTTCACACAAGAAGGAAGAACCAGGGGCACCTGGGTGGCTCAGTGGGTTAAAGCCTCTGCCTTCGGCTCGGGTCCTGATCCCGGGGTCCTGGGATTGAGCCCCACGTCGGGATCTCTGCTCAGCGGGGAGCCTGCTTCCCTTCCTCTCTCTCTGCCTGCCTCTCTGCCTACTTGTGATCTCTGTCTGTCAAATAAATAAATAAAATCTTTTAAAGAAAAATTCTTTAAAAAAAAGAAGGAAGAATCATTTGCTTCAGAGCAAGAACATCGGCTGACTACCTTGGGGACCATAATAAAAACGATGAGTGGGAGCAGATTTCTACAACCCCAAGAGCAGCAGCCTTTCCACCTTCCTCTTACCATAACTCTGAGGTAACTGTGCTGGGGACGGGGGGCAGGGGGCTCCTAGGCGACACGGGGTCCTCTGGGGCCAGGGGGACGGGGAGAGTCCAGGTCTGCAGCTACAAGAATGAACCAGGCACCGTGTTAAGTGCTGTAATATGCAAGATATTTCATAGCGACGCTAGGAGGCTCTGTTCTTATCCCCACTTGCCAAGGCTTCTAGAGATGAACCAGCCCATGATTGTGTAGGAAGCAAGGAACCACCAAGACGGAACCTGGCATTCCGAGTCACTCACGGTCAAGTTACGAGCATGGGTCACGACCGTGACCTGATGCAATTCCAGTCAGATTATAAATTCCAGGGGTCAGAGACACTGTCTCCCTAGCACCTAACGCACAGCCGGGTATCACAGCTCCCAGTAATTTTTACTCAATAAACACTTATCAGATGTCATGTGACAGAGCCTACTCTCCTAGACAACCCACGCCCCCTCACCTGACCCCACCAACGTGGAACAATATGGGACAGATGAACACATTCAGAAGAATATGCTGCTGGGGCGCCCGGGGGCTCCGCGAGCTAAGCAAGCGTCCATCTCTAGGTTTCGGCTCAGGTTGTGCTCTCAGGGCCCTGGGATCGAGCCCCACGTCCAGCTCCCCACTCAGCGGGGAGTTTCCTTGTCTCCCTCTCCCTCCGCCCCTCCCCACCCCCTGTTCATGTGCTCTCTTTCTTAAAAAAGAAAAAAATATATATATATATACATATGTTTGTATATATGTTTATATAAATATATACACATACATATGTGTATATATATACACACACACACACACATAATATTACTGAAATCTCCAATACCTGGGCCCTTGGGAATTCTAGTCATTTGGCTCTGGCCTCCCTTTCTCTGGGACAGTAGAAAGAGGGTCTAGTTGAGGCAGGTTGAAGGAATGATAAGGAAAATGAAAGAGGTTTTTTTTCTCTCCGCTGCTTTGTCATTGCCAAATCTCTGGAGTTGAAGCTCAGAGGCTCTAACTTCCACAGGCCAGACAAAGCTGAGGCCTCATTGAGACAAAGGCAGGAGCTGCCGTTCGGGCAAAGGGGCCATGTCTGGGACCCTCTGACCACAGGGGCCATGTCTGGGACCCTCTGACTGCCCGGTCGGACCCCTTGGGCATCGGCGGGGGCGGCTCCTCCCACTGGAGTCATCCGCGGGGAGACTGAGGACCTGCTTACCCCCACCGCAGGCCTGGATGAAGAAGAGCTTGGGCTTCCCTCCCAAGCTGGGGCAGCCGGCTCCATTGAAGATGTTCACAATTCTCTCGATGGCCACAGGACATCCGTCCGTGCCATAAACAGCCCCTGGGAACTGGAGGTGGCTGGCCTAGGAGACCAAGAATCCTGGTTACAAAACCAAAGAGCCGGGGTAAGAATCCAACACACTCTCCAGTGGCTTTGTGGGGCCAAGCGTTTAGAAGGTCCCAGCAAGGGGCACAAGCCTGACTCAGACAGAGGATGGTTCTGGATGGGTCCAGCCAATCTACCTTCCGGAGGTCTCTGACTCACGTGCCTAAAACCGCCTAACTGGAGAGTGCAGCCAGCTTCTTCTAGATCGGTGTTCCTCAAACTGTGGTCCCTGGACCAGTGGCATCAGCATCACCCAGGAACCCATAAGGCTTCCTGAGTCCTGGGCTCCCCCAGACCAAACTCAAAACGTTGGTGGTGTGGACCAGCAATATGGTCTTTCAGGAGCCTCTGATGCAGCTGAGCACTGAGAACCACTGTTCTGTTCTTCTCAGACTTTCTGCATGTGGGGTCCTGTCAAAGTGCAGGCTCTCCATGAAGAGGTCTGGGCCAGGCCTGAGAGTCTAATTTCTCTTGAGTTCCTGGTGAAGACCGTGCTGTTGGTCTGGGGCTCACACCACGAATGAAAAGGGGGCAGTCCCTGCCCAGCTACAGGCCGGAGTTTCGCTCTGTGAGGATGTGGCCTAGTAAGGCCAGACCACTGTGGTTTTCCTCTCTCTATGACAAAGTTCCCAATTTTGAAAACACGATGCAACCCTCTGCGGGACCACAGGCCTCCTTTCTGATCTGTCCAACCCTCACATGAAAAGATGAGTGAGGGACCTGAGGCCCAGGCACGGAGAGGGGCAGGGCCACAATGACCCAGCACATTAATGGCCAAGCCCAGAGTGGATCCCAGCGTCCGGACATCCAGCAAAGGACCTGGGACCACGGCGAGCAGGACGGAGGGAGGAGCTGGGAGCTCCTGTGTGCTATGCCCAGCCCTGAACGAAATCCAGGGTGGGAGCTCTGGTGAGCAGAACCTCCTTCCCCCTCTCTCCCAGATGGCTTCTCCCAGGAACACAGCACCCTCCCAGACGAGATTTCAACTCCTCAGAAGGCCAGATGGCTCCCAGGAAGCCAACAGGGGAAAGACAGGGCCCCGTAGCTCTTCCCACAAAGCCGGGACCCAGGAAAGACCGGGGCTCTGTCATGGCCTCTCAGCTCAGCAATTCGGGGGTCACTGCCCAAGGAGCCAGCACCTCTACCTGACAGCCGTGGGAGAGGACGACCACCACGCAGCAGTCCAGGGCGCTGTGGTCCCGCCGCGCCAGCTCCACCAAAGCCTGGACCATTTGCTACAAGAGAAGGTGGCAGATAAGGCAGAACACGGACGGATCGGGTCCCCATGCTGGGCCCACCTGGGCAGAGCACTTCCCCTGCTCCCGTGGCCAACACTGCCGTAAGGACCACCCTGACAGTCACAAGAGCCACCGTTCCTGGCGATAAGGTACTGGGCTCCGGCACAGCTCATTCACTCCTCACAGTGACCCGAGGAGGGGATCCCCTTCCTGCTGTCTGGACGAGGAAGCTAAAGTCCAGGAGACACAGGGGAGGACCCATCTTCAACCAGGTCGCCCGGAGGCTGCGACCTGACCTGGGAGCCCCCGGAGCCACGCTGCCCCTGCTGGGTGCTCCAGTCTTCAGGGCTCATCTCGGGGAGTCGCTGGGCTTCATCGGGTGGGTCTCGGGACCCTGCCCCACCCTGCCCCTCCTCTCCCCGTGGACCTCGACCCTACCTTGGCCGTCAGGTCGCACTTCACCTCCACCATGAAATGCAGCAAGTGGAAGCGTTGACGCAGCTTCTCACAGTCGATGTTGGAGCCGGTGCGGGCCGTGAGCCTCGACTCCAGGCAGAAGTTCACATTGTTGATGATCAGGCAGTGGCCGCAGGGGTCAGCGTTCAGGGCGTAGGCCTGCCCAAGCACAGGGACCAGTATCAGCAGGGCACTCGCTGCCCCCGTCAGGAGAGAAGGCGAGCCCCTGGTTTTCATGTATTCTGGAGAGAGGGGACGGGAGAGGGGTCTGCCCGCCCTCTAACAGGGCAGCAGCGTCTACACTGGGCATTCTGGGGCAAAAGCACACAGACTGCAACCCAGACAGGCATGAGCGTGTGCGGGAGGGCACACGAGAGCGAACCTGGGAGAGAAGACAGTTCCCACAGCAGCACTCAGCTAAGAAATCCAACACCCAGAGGCATTCTCCCTAAAAGGATCGGACAGACTGTCCATCCAGGGGAGCCCCCGAGAACCGCGTGGGTGGCCCCTGCAGCAGACAGACCCGTGGCCCGGCCAGCCCTCAGGACGGACACCACTTCCCAGCCAGGCTCCCCGGGGCCCCAGGAATCCTCCCTCACAGCAGCCCGTCCTTTTTGTCACAGTCCTTAACACCATTTAGACTGAGGTTATTTCTTTGTGTACGTGGCCTCTGCTAGGCTGACGGTCTAGCACAAGGACTAGAAACACAAGGGGTCCACTCCCAGGATCGCGGCATGGAGCCCAGGACCGGCACGCAGGACTCACACAACAAGTGCTGTGAGTGAGAGTGACTCGGTCGCACAGCCGATTCTGAGAGCCGCCTCACGTGCGGTCTGAGCCCCCGACTTCACAGTCAAGGGAAGAGCAGGGAGGCTTGGACAGTCGGCTCCGGGAAGAGCTGTGCCAGCGTCGGGAAGCTGTAGAGGACCTGGGACCCTCCCGCCAGCTGAGCTTGGTTCCCTGGGCTCCTGGAACAGCTGCAGAGGGAAGGACCTGGGATGTGTAGAGCAGAAGAGCCCAAAGCCAAGGCAGCTGGCTCCAGGTCACAAGAAGACTCACCAAATCAGCATTTTGCTTGGAAATCTCCGGAGCACCTGGAGAAAGAGAGAAGACATGAATGGCTGGCCCAACAGGGGCGGGGCAAGGGTCTCTGAGTATAAAAGAGCAAGAATTGGGGGAACATCAGGCAGTGCTAGTGGGAGACCAGGGGCATGGCCACCTTGCAGAACAGCTCAGAAGTCTCCAGGGAGGTTGAACACACACCTACCCTCTGACCAGCAATTCCATTCCCAGGTCACAAGAGAAATGAGTGCGTGAGCAGAAAACAACTGGGCTGTGGATGATCACTGAAGCCTCATTCCTTTTTTTCCTTAAACATTCTATTTATTTATTGGAGAGACAGAGGGCACGCGTGCACAGCGGGGAGGAGGAACAGTGGGAGAGGGAAAGGGAGGAGCAGACTCCCCGCCGAGTGCAGAGCCCAATGCAGGGCTCGATCCCAGAACCCCAAGATCATGATCGAAGCTGAAGTAAGATGCTTAACCGACGGAGCCACCCAGGCAACCCCACTGAAGCATTACTTTTTTTTTTTTAAGATTTTATTTATTTGACAGAGAGAGAGAGAGGGATCACAAGTAGGCAGAGAGGCAAGCAGAGGGAGAGGGAGATGCAGGCTCCCCACTGAGGAGAAAGCCCAGTGCAAAATTTGATCCCAGGACTCTGGAATCATGACCTGAGCTGAAGGCAGATGTTTAACCAAGTGAGCCACCCAGGCGCCCCTAAAGCCCTGTAGTCTTAATGCCCAGAACTAGAAACAATACAAATGTTCCTCAACAAGTTGATGGATAAACAATTTAGGAAAAAAGCCATACATGGGAATGCTCCACAGCCTAAAAGGAACAAGGTACAGACACGTACAACGCTGTGTTGTTAAGCCAAGGAAAGGAGACAGACGAGTACACATGACGTGATTCCATTCACATGAGATTCTAAAACAGAAAGGCATAGGGAAAGCTCTAGGAGAGTGGACACTTCCTTCTGTAGAACCCATGGAGCCCAGCACCCAGAAAGTCCTCAGCAAGTATTTACAGAATGAATATATGAGTAAAGGTGATGATTTTTCCTTCAGTGTCAAATGAGTTTTCATTTTGATTAGCAAGAAGAGCACTGACCACCAGCCTGTAAGGTAGTAGGGTTTTTCTACTTCTTCTTCTTCTTCTTTTTTTTCTAAGATTTTATTTATTTATTTGACAGACAGAGATCACAAGTAGGCAGAGAGGCAGGCAGAGAGAGAGAGGAGGAAGCAGGCTCCCCGCTGACCAGAGAGCCTGATGCGGGGCTCGATCCCAGGATCCTGGGATCATGACCTGAGCCGAAGGCAGAGGCTTTAACCTACTGAGCCACCCAGGTGCCCCAGATTTTTCTTCTTCTTAAACAAAGAGAACTTGGTGGCTATCTCTGAGTTGCTGTGCAAGGTGAGAGGTCCTGGAGCCTATTCGCGTGATCCCACAGTTGTGCCATTCATTGCTCACAGAGGGCTGGGGCCCCTCGCTGGGAACTATTCTCTCAAGAGTTCTAAAGCCATGCCAGAAAAGCATTCACGTCCACCTGGGCAGAGCACTTCCCCTGATCCCGTGGCCAACACTGCCATAAGGACCACCCTGACAGTCACAAGAGCCACCGTTCCTGGCAATAAGGTGCTGGGCTCGGGCACGGCTCATTCACTCCTCACAGTGACCCGAGGAGGGGATCCCCTTCCTGCTGTCTGGACGAGGAAGCTAAAGTCCAGGAGACACAGGGGAGGACCCGTCTTCAACCAGGTTGCCCGGAGGCTGCGACTCCTTCAAATGATTCCTCCTTCAAATGCAAAGCCAACACATGACTTCAAGAAACATGAGAAATCAAGGAAATAGGACACCACCAAAGGAGTACAATAATTTTCCAGAAACTGTCCCCTGAGAATAGAAACCTGCAATGTGCCTGACAAAGAATTCAAAATCACAGTCTTGAGGAAGCTCAGTAAGCTACAAGAGTACACACAAAGACAATTCAACATCATCAGGAAAATAACACATGAACAAAAGAGATAGAAATCATTAAAAAAGAACCAAACAGGGGCGCCTGGGTGGCTCAGTGGGTTAAGCCGCTGCCTTCGGCTCAGGTCATGATCTCAGGGTCCTGGGATCGAGTCCTGCATCGGGCTCTCTGCTCAGCAGGGAGCCTGTTTCCCTCTCTCTCTCTGCCTGCCTCTCCATCTACTTGTGATTTCTCTCTGTCAAATAAATAAATAAAAAATCTTAAAAAAAAAAAAAAAAAGAACCGAACAGAAATTCTAGAGCCGAAGGATGCCATGAATCAAATTAAAAATGCAACAGAGCATCAGTATCAGACCCGATCCTGCAGAAAAAAGAATCTGCGATGTAGAAGACAAGTCTTTTGAAATTGTCATCAGAGAACAAAGAGAAAAGAACAAAAAAGATGAAGAAAGCCTACATGAACTATGGGTTATCTTGAAAAGAAACGTCTATGCAGTATCGGGGTCCCAGAAGAAGGAAGAGAGGGAGAAAGGGGCAGCAAGCTTATTTAGAAAAATAATGGCTGAGAACTTCCCACACCTGGGGAGAGATCTGGATATCCAAGCTCACTAACCTCATAGGTCCAACTACCCACCAACCACTCTCTTGGTACTCACATACATCACTGAATCGTCCAGAGCCACTGTCCACTGGCCTGGGCATCTCTGGTCTGAGAACCTCTGGCCTGAGCTTGGCTGGCCAGAGCTGCTCAGGCCCCAGCACCACTGGAGCAAGTTTTCCGGGAGTCGCCTTTGATGGACCTTGCTTCCCTCTGAGATCCTCTGGTGTGAGGCCCAATGCTCTAACCACCACAGGCATGGGGTCCTGTGGTCTGATGACCTCTGGATTCTGCTTTTCCGCTTGCCGAAGCGCTCTCAGGACTGAAGCCAGTTTGTTCTGGTCTGTGTCCTCTAAGCAGGAGATGAACAAAGGAAGGGCCTGACTCCCTCGGGTCTCTAGATCTATGACGAGCTGCCTGGCCTGATCGCTCCGAGACCCTGAGCCTGCATGCTGTTTGGAAAGAAAGACATGGCACTATTATCCACACAATGTCCTGTGACTCTCACTTTGTCCCCCCCACCCCCATTTCCCATCTAGCATAAGTCTAAACAATCTGGCATGTGCACAAAACTTCTGCATGCAGTTACACTGAGTGTGTGCCACATGCCAGCCTTTGCTTATCTATTCATTCAGTATTTTGGAGGCATCTCTGATGAGTCCAACATTGTGCTAAGTGCTGAAAATACAGCAGTGGCCAGTATCAATCCTCAAGAAGCAGTTATCTAGCGGGGGTTGCAAACACATGAATCAACAGTGACACAGCAAAGAGAGAAGTGTCAGGTAGGAAAGCACATGAGCCTAAGAGGGTCCAGGGGAATCCAACTCAGATTTGGGAAGCCAGGGAGGCCTCCAGCAGGGGATGTAAAGCTTTGCTGAGACCCCAGAGAACATTAGGAAGTGAAGAGTGAATTCAGAGAAATGAGAAATGTAAGCTGGAATGGGAGACAGTGGTGTGGGGTGAGGCCTTTGTGTGCGCACACCAAGACAGCTGTGAGGAGCTTCTGGTGGCTCAGTAGGTTGAGCCTCTACCTTCGGCTCAGGTCATGATCTCAGGGTCTTGGGATCAAGCCCCGCATCGGGCTCTCTGCTCGCAGGGAGTCTGTTTTCCCCTCTCTCTCTGCCTGCCTCTCTGCCTACTTGTGATCTCGCTCTCTCTGTCAAAGAAATAAATAAATAAAATATTTTTTAAAAAAGAGAGAGAGAGAGAAAGAAAGTGACAGAGTCAGATCTGCCTTTTAGAAAAATTACTCCAGGGGCAGGGTGGACAACTGAAGGGAATGAGCCACAGCCAGGTCAGGTAGTGGCAAAGATGGTGCCGCAGGAATGGGGAAGTGAGTGGACAGAACAGAAAAATCAAGAAGGAGAAAGCACAGGATGTGGGCACTCACCAGGTGGATCGTAAGGTGCAGGAAGGGTTGAGGTTAATGGGTGTCAGGATGCGGGGGCTGGTCACTGACACGGAAAAGAAGGAACAAGCTTGTCTGCTCATTGTCTTTGAGACCCAGCTCTGGCCAAGTTCCTCAGGATCTACAGGAATGAGACCCACCCTGGGCTCCAATGTCCTACAGCAGCACTGTCCAAGGGAACTTTCTATGATGATGGAAATATTCTTCACCTGTGCTGACCAAGATGGCCGGCATTAACCAACATGGCTCCTGAGCACTGGGGTCCAACAACTGAGGAACAGAATTTTCTATTCTATTTAGTATTAATTACTTCAGACTTACACTTAAATAGCCACATAGTGGCTAACGGCTACTATACTGAACAGCACAGACCGATAATGTCACTGAAAAGATAATCCTCACTAACAAAACAGATAGCTACGGGCCTTTCTCTCAACATTTTACAGAACACTCACAGTAAGACAGATGCTGCGTTAAATGCATCATTTCATCTAGTCTCCCTCAACAACCTTAAGGGGTAAAATTACAATTATCCCCACTTTAAGGATGAGGGAAACTGAGTCCCAGAAAGGCACTGCAACTTGCTAATATGTAACAAAGCCAGGATGAGGACCTAGATCCATGTGGCTCAGCCAAACCAGGTGTGGCAAAATGGTGGCCTTGTCATTCACGTGATGTTCTTTTAAAAATCTGAATTTAGGGCACCTGGGTGGCTCAGTGGGTTAAGCCTCTGCCTTCGGCTCAGGTCATGATCTCAGGATCCTGGGATCGAGGCCTGCATCAGGCTCTCTGCTCAGCAGGGAGTCTGCTTCCCTCTCTCTCTGCCTGCTTCTCTGCCTACTTGTGATTTCTCTCTCTGTCAAATAAATAAAATCTTTTAAAAATAAGTAAAAAAATAAAATAAAAAGCTGAATTTGTCACTAACATTTAAAATCAGGGAATTTAACATCAAAATCAGAATTTTCAGCTTCTCTTTAAAAACCTGGCAACAGGGGCGCCTGGATGGCTCAGTGGGTTAAAGCCTCTGCCTTCAGCTCAGGTCATGATCCCAGGGTCCTGGGATGGAGCCCCGCATCAGGCTCTCTGCCCAGTGGGGAGCCTGTTTCCTCCTCTCTCTCTGCCTGCCTCTCTGCCTACTTGTGATCTCTGTCTGTCAAATAAATAAATAAAATCTTTAAAAAAAAAAAAAAAAAAAAACACCTGGCAACACAGGGCCAGCATTCTGGAATGACCATACTGAGCCGGAGCTGGGGGGCTGCCCACTGCAATGTCCACCCATTGGGCCTCTCTGGGCATCTGCATTTGTATCTGAAGGCACAGCGATGGCCTTCAACCATTTCCACTCTTTAGTACAGGCCACAGAGCAGATGCCCATTAGACTTCTTTAAATTTATTATTATTCACTGATAATTTTTCATATGACCTTATCCTATTAAAGACTTCCTCACTAGGTCAGGTCAAGCTCCTGGATGATGGAGGAAACAGACACTCGGTCTGCAAGCAGCCCCCAGGGCAGGGGCCTCCGGAAAGCCACTCACACCTCGGGGTAGGAAATACCTCCTGGACACCCCCTGCTTTAAAAAAGAACCTCGCATATTTATTTTCTCCATTCCCTGCATCAGGCCCATCACCTCCAAAACCCCTTAGGAAACATAAACTTAGCACAGGAGAGGATGGCCAAAGTGGGCAGGGCACAGGCAGGTAGGCCCTGGCTCTGCACCTGCCCTTAGAGTTCCACATCCATTAGCTCATTTGGTTCGCACGCTACTACCGTTGTAACCCAGTTCAGAGTCCAGGAAATTAATGTTCAAAGACGATCAGTGGCTTAGCCAGGGACACAGTCCCAGGGAGTGTGACCCATCCCCTCCAGATGAGTGCCCTGAATCTCCACGCTAAAAGGAACAACACAGGCCTCCTTCCCGGGCATAAACACACTGCTGCTGCAGCCAACAGGGCCTGCTGGCGGGGCGGGGCGGGGAATCACTCTCTCCAACCCTGGAAAAGGCGTTTGGGATGGCACGGTTCCGCTGGACGAACCAGTGGGCTCAACGCCGCGAGGTAAAAGGGGGTTCCCACAGGATGATTCCCCGAAGGGGATGGGTACTGGGGGCACAGATCGGAAGGAAAGAGCGGGAGCTCGGCCTTAAAGTCATCCTGAGGCTTCAGCAACCCTCTCCGCGCGGCCCCCCTGACCCCAGCTGGGACGTGAAGTCTGCGCGCGGAGCGGGAAACTGGGCGCACCTGAATGTCCTCGATCATGGCGGGCGTAAAGAGCTGGCGGGTCAGCAGAACGTCCCAAAGCGGGGCCACCTGCAGCTCGTTGACCAGCTGCACCCGGCACCGCCGCAGGATCTGCCGGTCCGCCTCGTCCATGGCAGCCAGATAGCGGGAACCCGGGCGGCCTCGGTCCGCTTCCGGGCCTCGGCCGCTGCGCTCCGCCCACCACCCAGGACCCGCCTTGGGACCGGCCCCCGCGTTGAGCCCCGCCCCCGCATTCCCCCTGGGCCCCGTGGGTCCCGCCCCCAGGCCCCGCCACCGCACCACCTCCGCCCCAGCCTCCGCGCCCCGCCCACAGGACACACCCCCGTGCCGCCGCCCCGCCCCGAGGGCGTACCCCGCTTCTCTGCCCCGCCCCCCCAGCCCTTCTGCAGTCCGCGCCGCCCACCCCCAGCCAGAAGGCTTTTACAAAAACTCGGGCTGCGGTCACACTGCTGGTAAGTGGGACACCCATACCTGGAGCCACGGTCTGTCCCGCCCCATTCAAGCCCCTCGCGGGTACGGTGTCCTCTAGCCCCCTTCCCACCCGTGATAAAACTAATTTTCCTGCCCCAGGCCCGTGCCCAGATGTCGTCGTTTACTGTTCCAAACTCGCCTGTCTCATCCGGCCAAGGTCTTAAATTCCCCCTCTGCCCTCCCTCCCACCCTAGTACCGCCTACAAAGAAAAAAAAAAAAGAGAGAGAGAAAACATCCAAAACTGGCAGAAATCTACTCTCTGAACTCGCAGTTTGTACAGCTCACGTCCACATTTCAAAAATAATTGCTCCTGTTTATTGAGCATTTGCTAAGTCTCAACCACTGTGGTAGTCACTTGACGTTGCGTTATCTCCCTTGACTACAGTCCTACGAAAGGAATATACCAAAAAGTGTTCCTTTCACCCATCTTACAGACGGGGCTCAGGGAAGTGGTCTCGTCCAAGATCCCAGAGGTAGTAAGAGGCACAAGGCAGTCAAAATTTAGACCTGAACCCGACTCAAGTCCACCTTAGAATCCATTCTCTGAGTCTCGAAACCCCAGCCCCATTCATTCGTTTATTCCACAAATATTTGTGAAGATCCTGCCTGTGCTGAGGTCTACGCAGGCACCGAGAAGATCTAGGTGAACACAATAAAGGGCCCTACCCTTAGAAGCTTACATTCCAGTGGGAGGAGACAGACGATGATAATATGAACAAATATAAGACATAGAAAAAGATAATATAAAGAAATAAAAAATAGTGTATTGTGATAAACACAAAGAAAAATGTTTTTATTTTTTTTTATTTTTATTTTTTTAAAGATTTTATTTATTTGTCAGAGAGAGAGAGGGAGAGAGCGAGCACAGGCAGACAGAGTGGCAGCAGAGGCAGAGGGAAAAGCAGGCTCCCCGCCGAGCAAGAAGCCCGATGTGGGACTCGATCCCAGGACGCCGGGATCATGACCTGAGCCGAAGGCAGCTGCTCAACCAACTGAGCCACCCAGGCGTCCCAAGAAAAATGTTTTTAAATAACAGAAACGGGGCGGGGGGGATATGAAATCTCTATCTTTATATCCCCCAGGAACCTATATCATTGGCTCAATGAAAGTGTACCTAATTCACCTGTGAGTTCCCCCCCCCACACACACACACACACATCCCTTTCCCGTGCTGAGGCCAGTCCCTGGCACATTCTAAGGCGGAGCTCGCTTTGGTAGGTAACTTTGGGTTCTAGGCGTTGGGCAAGTCCCTGCCTCTCTCTGGGCCTCAGTCTCCCCATCAAGTATAAGGAGGAGTCGGACTAGAAGGGCTCCCCAAGGTCCCGACCAACTCTGACGCTCTAGGATTCTATGAATAGGGTTAAAGAGAACAGGGACCAGCTATTGCTTCCCCACCCTGGCAACTGTTGCCAGACGAGGGCCATCTCCTGGTAGAAGGGGAAACTCCTCCCTGAATCGGGGAGGTCTTTGGGGGCATCCCATCATGCATCGCGACTTCGCCTCTCTAGGAGGCACGTTTTGGCCTCTTTGGTCACGATCATCCCTTTGGATCCAGCCAAAGAGCGCGCCTCGTTCCTATGGCAACCGCGCCAGGTCCACGCGCAGACGGCGGGTAGCAAGGGTCAAAACACATTCGCAAAGTAGAAGTCGTCGACCCGTTCAGTCCGCGCCTTCGGTGAGCCGAGCCTTTAAGTGTCACGTGACCCCTCCCGCTCGTTCCCGCCCCCCTCCCCTCCCCAGGTCCCGGCCAGCGCTGGTGCGGACCGGAGGCTCCCGGCCCGGCGGACTAACTGGAGCACCGACGCCGCAGCCGGTTGGGCCGGTGCCCTTTCCCGGTAACTCCTTCCCGGCGTGACGCGCGGAGCCGCGGACGCGGCGGGGCCGGGCAGGCTCGGGGATCTCCCGTCAGTTCCTCCTCGTTCCCGGTTCCCCCGGGCCCGGGGGAAACTGGGAGCCGACAGGGCCCTGCCCAGGGCTCTCGGTGGGCGGCGAGGGAGGCGGCCGTCTCCTGGAGGGTTGCGACCTCCGGCGGGAGCTCAGACCTGGAGCGTGCCTCCTGGAGCCGCTACCTGGAGCGGGGGATACTGCCTCGGGCGGTAGCCTACCTGTTGGGCAGGTGGTTTCCTGCCCCGAGGCGGGCACAGTCGAGCTCGAGACTGCCAGCCAAAGAACTTCACAGCCCCCCGCCTCTGGGGCTGCTCACTGGAGGCGACTGACAAGGTGGAATAAGGCAGCGATTGCACTGCGTGATAGGAAAAATAATAAGTATCACTTTCTGACTGTTGACCCTATGTTCAGTAAATCCTTTACATACATTTAACTCCCTTGTTGATCCTTTCAAGGTGGTACTGGTGGTACTAATTCACCTCCATTTATTAGTGACACTGAGGCTTTGCAAGTTTAAGGAAATTGCCCAAGGTCATAAAGTGTTGGAGGACAGATCCCAATATGAGTCTGTTCCAGAGCCTGTGTGCTTAACCAACAGCTACCTCACCTTCCCGAGTTTCAGCGCTCTGTGCGGGGTTTTATAGGACAGAATCGGTTATAGGTTGCCTTAAGAAGAAAGAGACTGATTTGGTTTAGGATTTTTGCTCAGTTACGCATGCAGTCCTAAAAATTGGCCATCAAATGGGTCAATTTTGTGAGCACTCCCAGGCACTATTGAGACTTCCGCTTGTCAAAATGCACCGCTGTTAACAGCTTTGCCTTCCTTAAGTCAGGTGTCACATTAGACACTTGAACCATAAAACTTGAGTAATTCATGAGAAGTCAAGATAAATATGACCCTTGAAAACTCAACGTATGATAGAACAAAGATCATACTTCTGGACTGTAAATGTCTGTGCAACACAGCACTACCTTGTTCATTAACCAACCAGGATTCTTTCTGAACCCACAGTGAATTCAGTTATGGCACTCCCCAGACATGGATCTTTAACATTTGAAGACCCTGCCTGGTCTACAGCTTTTGCATTAACCTCCCTTCACATGGAAAACTAAATTTTTTCTCACCAGCTTTTCCTCATCTTTGGTCTCTATTTATGACAACTGTATTGCTTATACTTAAAGAATATCCTTAAAGGATATAAAGATACTTAAGTATCCTTATATACTTAAAGAGTATCCTCCCTGGGTTTTTTGTTTTGTTTTGTTTTTTTGGTCCAGTGGGTGTGGTGAGAAAGAATAGATTTGGGGTACACAATGTCATAACCATCTTTTTTTTTTTTTAAGAGTATCTCTCTTTCCTACTTGTACTTATTTAACCCCAAGAATGTCACAGCTATTGAGTTTCATAGTTTTGCACCTGGCAGATCTTACAGTCTCATGAATTTATATAGCATGTACTCAGCGAAGTGTTCTTAAGCCGCTTATTTTTTAAATTTAAAGTATTATTGTCAGACTAAGTGAAACAGTGTGTTTGAGATGTAGTTGCCTTGATTTTCCTATGTATGTTTTCCCACATGGGCTTATCATTTCTTCATCTCATTCATTTCCAGTCATTTCTAAAGCTTTTCTAACCCAAGGAGTCTGGAAAGTTGCTGTTAATTCTTACTGCTCATCTTTTCATCTATAATAGTTCTTATGTGTGGTATATTCAAAAATAGCAGCAAGATGGTTGATTTTAAAAGCCCTGGTCAAACAGATTGACACTTTTCCTGCCGAAGAGCTTTTGTTTGTTTTGTTTTTCATCTATATATCTTATCCTTTTACCTAAAAAAGTAAGACTGTCCAGGTTTCTACCACTGAAACTTATTGCCTCTTCGATCATTTCAGCTCTGGAAAGGAAGAGAAATGGAAGTGAAAAAGTTGAGCATTTCCTGGCAGTTCTTGATAGTTCTGGTTCTGATCCTGCAAATTCTGTCTGCGTTGGATTTTGACCCATACAGAGTCCTAGGGGTCAGCCGAACAGCCAGTCAGGCTGATATTAAAAAGGCTTATAAGAAGCTCGCCCGGGAATGGTAGGTGAAACAAAGAAATAGCAGTTTAATATAAACTAAGCAGTTTTAGCAGGGGAATGAAGCCTAAATTATGGTTAGCTTTTATTTGTCTCTGTTTCTATGTTCAGTAAATATACATCTGTCTAAAATATTTTACTGGAGAGAACTAATGTTCATGTTATTCTATAATTTTTAGTGATGAGATCCAAAGCTTGTGTTGCTGAGAAACCCCTTTTTAAAAATTCTTTGGTGTAAAAGATTACCCTAGATGCTGCTAGCATATTGAATGTTAATGTAAAAGAGAGCTTTAGTTTTAAAATATATATGTAATCAACCATAGGTCAGGTAACCATCCCCACGCTGTGTTATTCACAAAGTAACTCTTTGTAAGTGTCATTGCTGAAGGGAACATCCTCCAATCCTGTTGTCTAAACTATTTATTTTAAGCTTTCAAGAAAATTTAGAGTAAGAGCTTTTTGCCCTCAGTTTTACAATGTTCAGGAACTGAATACATTACTCTTAAAAATCATCATTTTGTAGAAATGTAGAAAAATCATCATTTTGCCTAGATAGTTTTTGTATTTGCTAAAGAGTATATGTGAATTAGCAGGATAGCAATAAATTTAAAACCTACAGACAGATGTCAGCAGTTTTTTCCACCAATGCTTTGGATGTGCCAAAGGAGTAGAAGCATCTGGATTGTGTAGCTGGAGGGGAACAGCAGGAGGGGAGAGGTTGGGAAGGGCACAGGTGACTAGAAGCTGGGGCGCCAGTCACAGACATAAAAGCAGGTTTGGGATGGGAACGATCATCGCATACCTACTGCATGCTAGGCTCCCGGTTCTATGTTATTTATCTTATTTATACCTTATAATTACCCTATGAGAGAGGTATGCTGTCCCTCTTACCTGGGGGTAAATCTAGGCTTTATTACCTCTGGGCCCTATAGCTTGACCTTCTGCGCCAATAGTTTTTTTTTACTTTTTAATTGCTTTTTTTTTTACTTTTTGATTGCTTTTTCAACTTTTTAATCCCTTACCCATCTGAGTAGACGGAAGAGTGAGTGGGTTAGTGTTGGGGCGGGCAGGAAGTTATGTGGGAGCAAAGCGGCCACGTGCAGATGACATTGCATTCTGTGTGTGCCTCTGCCTGACACCATTATTCTTCAGTGAAAGAAGGAGCTTAGTTTTAAACGGGTTGCGATAAAGGTAAAATATAGTTTAAAATTCAGTGTTTTGAATACGTAAATATTTTAAACCAAACTCCAATCACAGAGAATCCAGAATTCAGTACTAAAAACACAGTCTGATTATGTGTGGCCTCTTTCCAAGGATTCTCTTTACAACAGAATTGCTTTCCACATTGTTTCAGACTCTCGCCTCTTTATATTTAAAGCAAAATACCTAAATCTGCAATGAGTTCGAAAGGTAGCCACATTCTTTTGGACAGGGTACGGGCCTTTGGCAACATTTTAAAAGCAGAAATGATCGCTTGAGGATGTGGGATTTATTAAAATGTACAACTTTGACTTTTCTGTCTTCCAGAGCTGAAAAGGGTGTTATGCTATTAATTAAAGGAGTCATATGCTTCTCTTCCTTAATTACATTCTCTCTAGGAGTCATTCGTCACCTCAGAAGTATAGGGAGTATCATCCAGGGAAAGTCTAGACTTTTACTTCACCTTGTATTTTCACTGTGTTACTCCTTGTTGCTGTTTTGGCAACGGCACATTTTATCCCTATAACCATTGGTTTCATTTCATGACGGCTTCATGGGCACTGAAATGAACCATTTCCCCTTCCTTGGTGAAATCATTTCAAGTCACTTTTTCCTCTCAGAAGAACTATGCTTCTCTCCTAATAATTAAGCTTTCACATAGATGCTTTCCCTCTTATCATCTACACTGGCCCCTCACACCCCAGGAAAAAGGCGTCCTAAAGTTTGATCGGAAGCAAATGAGTATTAACATGGTCAGTCACTGGAACAGTAAAACGATTTGTCTACGACTTTTCTGTATTACTTTTTCTACAGCCAGTAGATACCAACTACAGTATTTTCTTCACTCCCAGGTTTAAGGAACGGGTATCATATTGCGGTTGGTGACATGTTTCCTACATACTGAAAATAGTATTGGGCAGTTCTTTGCTAGAGCCGGATTTATCCTTCCCTACATGTTTGCCACCTTGTGGTAGTGTCCTGCAATTAGGAAAATATTCCTTATAACCTGAAACTGTCTTGTGGTTTCCTCCCTGTTCTCTGGCCTTGGTTTTGTCTGCGTCAGGATCTGTGATTCTAACCGAGCCGCCCTCATAGCCCTCTCCTTGGTTTGGTCTCCTCAAAAGCCCCTTCCAATCCTTCCCCTACCACATTCTGTATGTTCAATCTTCGTTTGTGTGATTGCATCATTTTTCTCTTTTCAGCCTTCAGCCTAAGTCTGAATATCTAAAACATTTTTTTTTTTTATCATCCAGAAACATGCTTTGGAACCACCATCTTGTTTCTTTAAGTCATACTATTTTCATTATACCCAGCTGACCTTTTTTTCCCACTAATATCCATAATAAGAACTAGATAGTTAAGAGAGGAATGATCTCTAAATTCAACAGCCAGCCATTTGCAGTTTATTTTTAGAGAAATCAGAATATGTGGTTTAATTCATTCAAATATGTTCCTGCCAGAATAAGTTGATCAAGTTATAAGTTTTCTTTATTCCAATGTACTTGGTGCTGTTTTTAGTAGTCATTTGCTTCCCGGTGGATGGTTTCTCTTTCCTGAACCTTTGCTAGAGGAAATTTACTAAAAGTTAGCCAGAGTGATTACATAAAGAATACACTCTGTATTAAAGTCTCTTAACAAAAAGAACATTGAAAAATCAGTTGGTATAAAACGCTGACTTAGGTCTTGAGGGATCCTAAGGAAGTAAAACCTAGCCCCTAGTTTCAGGACTTTAGAAATCTCTAAAACTGAAATTGGCATAAACACGAGTATATTACAGAATAACAGAATAATCAATGACTGCAAATGGATACAGTTGATTGCCGGCTATGGAAAATAGCAAACATTATTTCTAACAGAAATTTAAATCACTTTGCATAAAGTGCAGATTTTTCTCACCTCTTAAAACATGGGGCCTGGAAATGATTATCCATTTATAGGCAAAAGGCCACCTTAGGCAAAAAGGGACAAGCAGGGCAATAATCAAACTGAAACACTCTCATTTGAACATCAGGAGCCAAATGTTATTTGGAACATGGTTGTCACTAAGCAAGTTCACGGTGTGCCAGAAAAGCTGTTTCCTATGTCTCCCTGACTGATCAGAAGAAATCCCTTTAGATGACATTCTAACGTTGGGATGAACTGCCCCCATCCTAGGAAGAGAAGTCAGCTCTTAGGGCTCAGTGACATTAGCCTGGAGCCAGCTTCAGCAGTGTGTAGGAACCAGGTAAAGACATGCCCACAGCACACCTTTCCTCCGAGGGACGCTGCCGAACTCCCTGGCACTTTGAAATTGTGCCCTGCTGAAGCGTTTTGGGTAGAAACAGCCGGTTTCAAATTTTCACTTAATCATGATGGTCATGGGAAGCAACTGATTGCTTCTACCATTTATTTTTAAGAAACTGTCCTAACAAAATGGCCTTGCATTCGCCTCTGATGTAGTGAACTGTGTGTACAGGATATTAATTGTATGTAAAACACTGAATCCACGCTCACTGCCTGCCCGTTTTTGTTTCAGGCATCCTGACAAAAACAAAAATCCTGGAGCAGAAGACAAGTTCATCCAAATTAGCAAGGCTTATGAGGTATCGTGTCAAACTTGTGATGCATCCATTAGCTTTGATAAAATACTCTTTAACTGGCCAGTTTTGTAACGACCTCTCAGAGAGGGCACACACCCCCAGTGTCCTTGACCTAGTTTCTAGATGATGGTAAAGAAAGCCTATTTAGACACATCCAATATGTTGAAATCGGTGCCTGAATACTTTTTCAGCTCTTAAAAAAAAAAAAAAAAAAAAAAAAAGTGGCCTATTTTAAAGGCTTTAATTGGAATTGCAGAATTCTCAGAATTCCTCAATGTAGGTCTCTACTTCCTTTGTCGAAACTTTTTTTTATTTTTTAGGTTTTATTTATTTGACAGACAGAGATCACAAGTAGGCAGAGCAGCAGGCAGAGAGAGGAGGAAGCAGGCTCCCTGCTGAGCAGAGAGCCGGATGCAGGGCTCAATCCCAGGACCCCTGAGATCATGCCCTGAGCCGAAGGCAGAGGCTTTAACCCACTGAGCAACACAGGCACCCCGAAACTTTTTTATCACATGCTCATCTCAGCAGCATATGTACTAGAGTTTATATTAAAGAAAGATGGATGGGCCCGTATTTATTAAAGTGGCACAAGCTTACAAGTACATGGAAACACAAGATTTTCAACAATTTTCCAACACATCCGCTTAAGTAGCTTGGTCTGGAATGTGCACAAAAGAGAAGTCCGCGGCTCCCGTGATTTGTGTCGGGTGATACTCTTCGAGATACAGCGCTTGGCTCATAGAATAGAACCTCATCCTGAAACAGCTTCTCGAATTTTAGACTTCGGAGTTGTTTCTAAGTAAAACAAAGCTCACGTGCCAGACCCTGCACTCGGTGCTGTGGCAACATTTTGGTGTTCGCAGCTTGTCCTGTCCTGGTTTGAGTTACTCCAACTTTAGTGGCATGACCTAGTCCCATTTTTTTATGGTCAACATTATGTTAAGTTTTATTTGCTTTACTTACGTGCCGAGTACTGTGATAACACAAAATCTCTAAAGCCAAGATGAACACAAGGACTGAAGTCTTCTGGTCTTGAAATAACTGGATGTTTCTACTGAGAGAAAAGTTTCCTGGTATGTTGGCGACTGCTCTCGGAAAGTCTAACCGTGCTATAGCTTTACGTTTCTTTTCTTCCCGTGTCTTCCGTGCTGCTCACAGGACAGTCCTTTGGGTGAAAATTTTTCCGTTTCATAGATTTCCTTTTTTTTTTTTTTCCTTTCCTTATAGATTCTTTCCAATGAAGAAAAGAGGTCCAACTATGATCACTATGGAGATGCCGGAGAGAACCAGGGCTACCAGAAGCAGCAGCAACAGCGAGAGTATCGCTTCCGCCATTTCCATGAGAATTTTTACTTCGATGAATCCTTTTTTCATTTCCCTTTTAATTCTGAGCGGCGGGACTCCATAGACGAGAAGTATTTATTGCACTTCTCGCACTACGTGAATGAAGTGGTTCCAGACAGCTTCAGGAAACCTTACCTCATCAAGATCACCTCAGACTGGTGCTTCAGCTGTATCCACATCGAGCCTGTTTGGAAAGAGGTAGTTCAAGAATTGGAAGGATTGGGTAAGATCATTTTATTGGCTGGAAGGTGTCTGTACAGAAGAAGGTAACATATCTTGAATTGTATGGGCTCCTGGGAAGAAGGAACAGTGAGATTTCTCTTCAGAAGTTCACATGACTGGGGGTTTTTCCAAGGACACATTTTCAGAGAAAGAAATGTGTCCGCCATTCTCATTTTGCACTACTAATTTGAAGCCTTGACCTAGCCTTGAAGCCTCTGTACAATTTCCTAATATCTAGTTGGGGGAGCCTAATATATAGGAGAAGTTTAAAAATTATTGGTTGAACAAAGCAGCCCTCATTGATGCTTGGAGTTGCTAGAGCTGTCATAACAAAATACCACGAACCAACAGAAATGTATTTTCTCACAGTTCTCAAGGTTAGAAGTCCAAGATCAAGGTGTTGGCAGGTTTGGTTTTTTCTGAGGCCTCTCTCCATGGCTTGTGGGTGGCCACCTTCTCCCTGCCTGCTCGTGGGCTCATGTCTCTCTGTGCACGTCTCCGGTGTCTCTCTCTCTCTTCCTGTGTCCTCATCTCTTCTTACAAAGACACCAGTCATACTGGATCAGGGCCCAAGCTGACTAACTCATTTTAACTTAATTACTTCCTTAAAGGCCCTATCTCTAAATACAGTCACATAAACACAGTACTGGGGGTTAGGACTTCAACAGATGGATTTGGGCAAAGAGTCACAGTTCCATCCATGACAGTAATGGTCATGCATTACCATTCGGGATCACAGATTAGCCCTTCCTGTGTTCATAGTTACCGCCTGTGCCAGGAAAATGCCAGCGATCCAGGCCAGGTATTTATTTTAACGACTCTTAAAAGTTGGAATTATGGAAGAGTGTGTGTGTGTGTGTGTGTGTGTGTGTATGTTACAGGCATTAGGAGACCTCTTCTTGAGTAGCTAAGAAAGGCCAAACTCAATCATAGGGACCAAGGGCCCGGATGTCTCTGGAGAGAATGTACCCATGAAAACCATCAGTTCGTTTATCCTAAAACAGAAATTTTCAGCCTGTGGTTCAGAAGCACTCCAGTTTGCCAAAATGCTTTCATGAGATTGAGTAAAGAGGTTCTTGGAAGAAGATGAGGAAATAAGTTTAGCACAGTGTCACGCACATGGGGGGCAGTCAGCAGATGCTGCTGCTGGTGCGTAATGAGAGAACAAGAGGCTGAGATGAGCTGGAAGCCCCTGGGTTGAACAGTGTAATGGTGTTTTATGCCACACTAGGTGGTATACTGAAACCTCTTTAACCTCGTTCGTCTAGGCGCCGACATTCAGACCCAGGAGCAGAATAGAAACGTTAAACCAGTGCGTAAGTTAGGACGGCAGTGTGCCTACACCAAACTCAGGTCAGAGCCAATGTTCTTTTTTTTTTTTTTTTCCTAAGATTTTATTCATTTATTTGACAGACGGAGATCACAAGTAGGCAGAGAGGCAGCCATAGAGAGAGAGGGGGAAGCAGGCTCCCCGCTGAGCAGAGAGCCCGATGTAGGACTCGATCCCAGGACCCTGAGATCATGACCTGAGCCAAAACCGAGAGTCCAATGCTTCGCCAACTGAGCCATCCCCTGCCAAAAATATTCCTACTCTGAGTTAATAGGAAGAGCAGACTAGGGCACCTGATGGGCCCAGTCGGTAGAGTGGGTGACTCTTGATCTCCAGGATATGAGTTGGAGTCCCATGTTTTGTTTAGAGATGACTTTAAAATAAAATCTTTCAAAAAAAAAAAAAGAGAGAGAACAGACCATCTTAAATATCAGCGGAGGGGTCAGGGGAAGCTCGGACCTTCTCCCAGAACAACGTAAAGTGCCTGGATTGCCATGGATGGATGAAATAGAACAGTTCTACCCCGGGGGAAACGTGGCAGCTAGTTAGGGGGAATCCACGGCCACACAGCGTGGTAAAGGCTAGTCTGCAGACATAGCCCACGTGTCTGGACAGCCATCCTGGGGAGGAGGACCAGAGTAGTCAGTGCTGCCTTCCACCTCGAGGAGTTTACTGTCTAGCTGAAGAGAAAATCTGTCCCCAGAGAATGCACACTTGGCTTTTGCGAGTACAGAATCACATTTGCAATTACAGAACAATGGAGTGCTGCCGGAGTGAGTGGGGGATGAGAAAGAATGCATGTTCTCATTGTACACTCTCTTCCTGATGGACCAAGTACAGTGTTGGCCGTTAATGTATAACTTATGTAGTTTTTATTGAGCTTCAGTTGTTTGGCATTGTGCTAGGTGCATCGTGAGGATTGTCTATATCCCCAGAGCAACTCAGTGCAGGAGAGACTGTTACTATCCCTGTTTTCCAGATGAGCAAACCGAGGCCCAGGAAGGTTAAGGAACTAATCAAGGCCACACTATCCACAAGTAGGCGTGCTGGGATACAGTCCCAAGAGCACGACTCTAGGGGCCACGGTTAACCACCATGCCTGCACGGCTTCAGAAATCAGTAAAATGTGGCCCTTGCACCAGCACACTCGGGTGGGAGACACAGGCGAATCATCGCAGTGCTCTGTGTGCTCACTGGGAGGGGTGCAGACAGCGACCAGGGTGTCAAGGAGGTTGCAAGTCTTAAAAAAATCAAATACCATTTTAGGGCAACCCAGTTTGAAGAACCCTGCAGCTCATTCACCATGACTTCTCATTGATTTTTTTTTTTTTAAGATTTTATTTATTTATTTTACAGAGAGAGAGAGATCACAAGTAGGCAGAGAGGCAGGCAGAGAGGCAGGCAGAGAAAGAAGGGGAAGTAGGCTCCCTGCTGAGCAGAGAGTCCGATTCGGGGCTTGATCCTAGGACCCTGAGATCATGACCTGAGCCGAAGGCAGAGGCTTAAGCCACTGAGCCACGCAGGCGCCTCTCTCACTGATTTTTTTGTAAAGATTTATTTATTTATTTTAGAGAGAGAGAGAGTGTGAGTGTGAACAGGGGAAGAGGGAGAGAGAGCCTCACGCAGACGCCTCACTGAGCGTGGATCCCGATATGGAGCTCAATCTCACGACCCTGAGCCGAAGGCAGAGGCTTTAACCCACTGAGCCACCCAGGCACCCCTATGTTTGGAATTTAATTAGGAAGTCACACATGTGCACAAAGATAATGTGCACAAAGATTTGTACACAAAGGTATTCAAGGATACCCATTAAAATATTCCTTGTAATAGTGAAAGCCAAAAGCAACTTCAGTATTCAGACAGACTGATGGAGCGGTTTCCGTGAGCTCCCGCTGCGTGCCACACTCTGGCCTGGTGCTTGGGATACATCCGTGAACCGAACCAGGCTCCCTGCCTTATGTCCTAGCAGGGGCAGACAGACAACAAGCAAATGACAGAAAAAAGCAAAGTGTGTGAGTTGTTAGAAGATGGGAAGTGCTGTGGAAAAGGAAAGTGATCGGGTTGAGGGTGATCCCGTGTGTGGTGGGGGGAACTTCAGACATGGTAGCCCGGTGGGCCTCATGGAGAAGGGCTTGGAGTTAGCAAAGGAGGGACCCAGTTCAAGAGAAGTCGGGGAGGCACGCAGTCCAGGCGGAAGGAACAGCCAGTGCCAGGGCCCTGAGGCAGGAACATGGCAGCATGTTTACGGAAGAG
Organism: Mustela lutreola; assembly: GCF_030435805.1. Taxonomy (NCBI): domain Eukaryota; kingdom Metazoa; phylum Chordata; class Mammalia; order Carnivora; family Mustelidae; genus Mustela; species Mustela lutreola. Next base: position 10,868,804 of record NC_081299.1, read on the forward strand.
AAGGATGCTGGGTGCTGAAGCAGTGTAAATGAGGAGGAGGAGGAGGAAAGCGAGGTCAGAAGGGGACCAGGGACCAAATAATAAAGGGCCTGTTGCCCTTCATGTAGATCAGCCTTTACTCTGAGTGAAACGGGAAGTCTTTGCAGGGTTTGGACAGAGGCGTGCCATGATCTGTGTTTATGTGTTAGAGGAGACAGTGTGCTTAATATGTTGAGAACAGGCCATGGGGAGACCAGGAGAGACAGTAACATTGGGTGGGTGTTGCACAACCAGGGAAGAGAGATGGTGACTCAGAGAAGAACCTAAAGGAAGTGGAGACAAACAGATTCCTGGCGCGTTTTGGAAACGAAGCCAACAGCACTTGCTGACAGATTGGACGTGGGGTGTGAGCCGCGAGAGGTAGAAGATGACTCGGGTCTTCCGTGCAAGGGATAGGAGGGAAGGAGCCCTGTGGGTGACCAGGGGAGGCCTGCGTGGGATGGGCCTGGGGGAGGAGAGCCGGAGTGGGGTTTGGGAAATGTTAAGCTTGAGAAGTCTGTTGGGCATCCAAGAGAGGACTCGTCCTTTGCTGGCTAAGAATATTTCATATACCTTGGTGTCTGGCAGAGGACCTGGCTTGCCAGATACCGTGGTTGGAGGAAGGAACAAGGAAGTTACTCGAGCATTAAGTGAAATGAGTATCAGATGCCCCTGTTTTGTTTTTTATATAAGTTGTGTGTCCACACATGTGTTTATGTAAGAAAAGGTACAGATAGATACCAGATTATTAACAGTATTATATGGGATTTGACTTCTGAGTGATTTTAACTTAATTTCTTTCTCTTTTTGAGAATGTATACTTTCTAATATCTGTCTCTACAAATTAATTTATATAAAATGGAAAATTTATCTGAAGAGTGAGAAGACTGACTTCTCTTGATAAATCATAGTTATTTTTCCAACCATTGCCAAGTTGTTGAACCCTTGGATTGTTTACAGGTCTTTTTCCTTGTGAATAGAAGCACTGTGAGCAGACGGCTTTCTTTTCTTTTGAAGTATTTTCTCACAATCTCCAAAAATTTGAAATAACAGGACTGAAGGATACAAAGATTTGTAGCTCTTAAATATTGCCAGATTATTCTGCAGTAATACAACTGAACCGATTTAGAATATCAGCAATGAAAAAAAAAAAATGCTCATCGGTCTACTGGGAAAGATATCCTCCCCTCCTAGGTCAAGATTTCAACTGCACACCAAAAACATCACTTAGCAGCGTTCCTTCATCTACCACGGGGGCATAAACAAGCCTCATATAGGTCTTCCACACTTTGCAGGTGTAGGAATCGGCGTGGTCCATGCTGGGTACGAGAGACGCCTGGCCCATCACCTGGGAGCACACAGCACTCCCTCCATCCTGGGAATCATAAATGGGAAAATCTCCTTCTTCCATAACGCGGTCGTCCGCGAGAACCTGCGACAGTTTGTAGAGAATCTTCTTCCAGGGAACTTGGTGGAGAAAGTAAGTACCTGGCGGAACAGTAGATTACCAGGTGCCTGGGACCGCTGGCGGCCCTGACCTCTGTCTGTGGTCATCTCAGACCCGAGGGCAAGGTCGTGTGTTAATCACTCAGCCGAAATCATCTCAACAAAATCTGTAGGAGACTGAAAATTGAAATAGAGTGAAAGACAGAGAGACTCCGTTCCTGTTAGTAACCACTGGACACACTTTGACAGTGGTGGGGATCTGAGCTGAAGTGACAGTGACTCTCATTTTCTAAACCAAAAATTAGATCAGCAACATGGGATGAAAGATTTCTTTCTGACTCGTGTGTTTTTTCATTTGAAGGTATTTGTCTTATGAAAGGATTCGAATTAGGTTACATTTGATTGTATATTTAACAGTCACATCTGTGGAAAACACAAGATTTCACGAAGTCAAACATTTTTGCAACTTTTCAGAACTTAGCGTAAGGCAAGGTTGAGTCAATTTCACAAACAAGAATTGCACTAAAGAAACCGGGCACAAAGAGCACACACTAGTTTATCTTTATACTTAAGAAGCATTTTTCCTCCAGGATCTTAGATTAGGGATCAAAGGAGCTAGAACAGAATTCTTGTTTGTTTTAGCAATTCATTCCTTTAACTATACCAGAGAGAGCGAACATATCAATAATTCCATCTTATTTCCACATGCACTATGCATAGACTGTCCCGCCAGGATTATTATCCACAGAAGAAATACTTGTTGGAGGCTCCCAGAACCATCACAGGTTGTCTGAATGGGTCCTCAAACATTTATGAAATACCTGTTCTCTGCCAGTCACTCTAATGTTGAGGACTCTTCAAGGAGCTCCCAGTCTAGTTGGTGATTATTTCCATCTGATCTGCCGAGAGGCTGCCCAAGAGAGCTGGGAAAGGCTTCTTGGCAGAAACAGTCCCAGCACGAAGTTCGCCAGGTGAGCAGAGAAAGGGAATGAGTTGCAGGCAGACAGAGGTCCAGGACATGAAACAGCTCTGTGTGAGGTAGTCACCAGTGAGCAGGAGCGGATTTACTGGCATCTCCCTGCCAGGGCCTCTGAGAGCCCAGCCGCCCTGGTCAGGAACTCGGGCGTCGTTTGCAGGTGCTGGCACCACTGGAGGGGGCTGAGCTGAGAGTGAAACGACCAGATTGAGGTTTACTGGAGATCATTGTGGAAGCGGAATGGAAAGATAAACCTTCTTTAACTTGGAAAAATTTCTAGGAAAAATTTTTATTTATCCATGTTTTTTATATTCTCAGTAGGATTATTTCAGCCATAAACAAGGAAGCATGACAGTACCAATTCACGGGGTAATAGATGAAATCGTGTAACGTATAGACTGAGTGGGTCCCCTTATTCTTTTAAGTCGTTTTAAAAGAGGAATCAACGGCATTCTCTTCCACAGGTTAACAGATGAATAAAGACAGTCTGTAACAGATTAAGAAACATGTCTATAATTCAGAAGCTTGATTTTTTTAATAACATACCCAGTAATTATTCCAGAAAAGATTGTTGATTTCAGTCTGTAGGACTGGGAACATGAAAAGATGAAATCAGTAACTATTCTTTTTAAACCATTTTAGTCAAACAAAGACAAAAAGATAGTAGTCTGCATTTTCTATTTCTTTTTTTTTTTAAGATTTTATTTATTTATTTGATAGAGATCACAAGTAGACAGAGAGGCAGGCAGGTAGGGGGGAAGCAGGCTCCCCGCTGAGCAGAGAGCCCAGTGCGGGGCTCGATCCTAGGACCCTGAGACTATAACCTGAGCTGAGGCAGAGGCTTTAACCCACTGAGCCACCCAGGCGCCCCTGCATTTTTTATTTCTTATGAAACAGGGTCTTACACTTAATTGATTTTGTTTCATTACCTCTTGACTATATAATGCACTTGTTGGGAACTGACTACTGAAACCAACTTCCTCTCTTCCATTTAAGGTTACAAATAAAAATTACGTCCGATTCCTCTCTGGCTGGCAGCAAGAGAATAAGCCTCACGTGCTTCTGTTTGACCAGATGCCCGGCGTACCGCTGCTGTACAAGGTATATTAGGTGCTGGGGGAAGGTTTGCCCTTTTTTTGGTGGAAGGACTTGTGGGCTGCTTTTCCTTTTTGTGAGGAAGAGCTTACCCAAAGAGAAATGTGTGAAGACCAGAAATTTGCCTTAACCACCGTGCACTGAGCATGTCCTGATGCCATTACCGTGCAAGTGCGTTCCACACACACACTAGCCTAGGATCTTCGGAAGAGCCCAGGGGTATAAACAGCATCCCTGTTTTATAGACCCAAGATACCGAAGCTCTGAGAGGTTGTATAACCTGTGCCCACGGTGACCCTCCACAGCACTTCTGGCTCCTCCCCCCGCCCCCATTAGCCCTGTGACATGAGATGGGAGAGCAAAGTGTCCCGCCTAACTGTTCTCACCCTCCCCACCGTCTTCCATAATCGAGGTAATTCCTCCAACACTCCATGCCTCCTCCAACCCAGTGTCTATCTCAGGAAACTGAATATTTTTCTCCATAGGTGAAAAAAAAATAAAATTCACTGTGTTTAGCTTTCTGGGTACAGTTTTCAGGCGTGAAATGCTCTAGAATTCCTTCAAGGGCACTAGCAGCCCGAGTGGGGCTGTACAAGTTAGGAATCGTCTCCACCCGTGGTGTGAACGGGTCTGTCTTGGTTTGTGTGATCCTGCCACCAATTTAGTTTCTTCCTCTCTCTTACACCCAAACAGTTGACTGCTTTTGCATACAAAGATTATTTGTCATTTGGATATGTACACGTCGGTCTGAGAGGGGCCGAAGAGATGACAAGACAGTACAATGTCAACGTCTATGCCCCCACCATCTTGATCTTTAAAGAACACATAAACAAGCCTGCAGACGTTATCCAGGTACGTGGGAGTCGCCCTGGCTTGCGGCCGCACTCACATTGTGTCTTGGGCCTTTAGAAATAAACAGCAACACTGAACAGAGCCAGTGAGAAGGAGAAATTCGTTTTTCATTTCTTCCTTCAGAGGCATGAAATTTAAAAACAAATTTGGTTTTTATCCAATTTGGGTCTGTTTTACTCAAAAAATAATCTCTGGGCAGAAAATAAGACGGTGTTGGTGCCCCGGGCTGAGGGAAGAAGATAGGGGAGTTAGTGTTTCATGAAGACAGTTTCCACTTGGGAAGATAAAAAGATTCGGAAGGTGGATGGCTGTGACAGCTCGCAACAGTGTGAATGTACTAAATGCCACAGAATTACGCACTTGGAAAGGGTTAAAATGGTCCATTCTTATTGTATATTTTGCCACAAAAGTAAAATAATAAGAGGGGCACCCAGTTGACTTAGACATAGAGCATGTGACTCTCCTCTGTCTCGGGGTTGTAGGTTCAAGACCCACATTAGGTATAAAGATTAGTTAAATCTTTAGGGGTGGCTGGGTGGCTCCGTCGTTAAACGTCTGCCTTTGGCTCAGGTCATGATTCTGGAGTCCTGAGATCAAGCCCCGCGTCGGGCTCCCTGCTCCGTGCAGAGCCTGCTTCTCCCTCTCCCGCTCCCCCTGCTGTGCTCCCTCTCTCGCTTCGTCTCACTCTGTCAAAGGAATAAATAAAATCTTTAAAAAACTTTTTTCAATAAAATAAGAAACAGTCATCACCTTTTATCTCTAAAGTGATCCTGTCAGAGAATCAATAATCTTATTCTAAAATAAATTACAAAAATAAATTTAAAAATTAAATATAAAACAACAAAAAGGAATGAAAGAAAACCATAGTAAACTAACTCAGAGAACATATAAGTGAATATCTGATCTTAAGGTAAAGAAGGGTTCAGGGCACCTGGGTGTCTCAGTCCTTAGGCTCAGGCCGTGGTCCCAGGGTCCTGGAGTGGAGCCTCACATCGGGCTCCCTGCTCAGCGGGGAGCCTGCTTCTCCCCCTCCCACGCCCCCTGCTTGTGTTCCCTCTGTCGCTGTCTCTCTGTCAAATAAATAAATGAAATCTTTAAAAATAAAAAAGATAAGGGCTGAAAATCTTGTTGGAAAATCTTAATTTGTGTGTAAGTTTAAAATTTATATGTAAATACTTCAAAAATTTTAAGTTAAACAATAAGCTAAGGGAAATACTTACAACCGATCTAAAAAAGATTATCTTTAATTTCTCATGAGCTTCTTCTAATCAAAGAGATCAACACAATACTTCCCAAAAGTGATTGCTTAATGGGTATAGAGTTTTCTTTCGGGGTGATGGAAATGTTTGGAACTAGAGAGAGGTGATTGTTACACAACACTGTGAATGTACAAAATGCCACGGAGTGATATTTTAAATAGTTAATTTTATGTTATGTGAATTTCACCTCAATTTTAAAAAATTTTAATAAAATTTCCCAAGCAGGGTAGGCTGAGAATATGAATAAAATTCTGAGAAGAGACTCAGGTGACTAATAATCACTTTTAAAAATTAAATCTGACTAATAAAAGCCAGTTTAACATTTTCTTCTCCCAACATGTTAAAGATTTTCAAAGAGAATATAGTTGAACAGGCAGCCTTTTGCGGAGCTGGAGGAAGCTTCAGAAGTTTTCAGAAAAGCAATTAGGTGATAATAGGCCAATTGCCTGGATTCATTCACCAAAAGAGTACTCCTGAGTACCTCGTATGGGCCAAATACTGCCCTGCGCTGGGGACAAAGCCCTGAACAAAGTCACCTCAATTCCTTGTTCCAAGGTCTACCCTCTGTTCTAGCTGTACGACAGAAAATGGGCATAACATTACTCCATGGTGGCCTGTCGTAAGGGGAGAAGCACCAAGAGGAAAAACAAAGCAGGAGAAGGGAGTGGGGAGTTGGGAGAGCAGGTTCCCATATTTTAAAGCAGAATGACCGAGAAAGGCCTCACTAAGAGGCGGCTTCCATAAAGACCTAAGGGAGATGAGATTACTTTTTAGGAATCTGTCCTCGGGGAAAAGGAATTCAGGCCAAAATTATAGAGACATTATCATTTGTAACCAGTTTCACTGGGGGGAAAAATAGAAGTATCCAACAGTAGGCTAATTATTGGTATACACCAAACGGACTACTATATAGCCGTTGAGCTATTAAAACGGCAGTTCTAGGGGCGCCTGGGTGGCTCAGTGGGTTAAAGCCTCTGCTTTCGGCTCAGGTCATGATCCCGGGGTCCTGGGATCGAGCCTCGTATCAGGCTCTCTGCTCAGTGGGGAGCCTGCTTCTTCCTCTCTCTCTGCCTGCCTCTCTGTCTACTTGTGATCTCTGTCTGTCAGATAAATAAATAAAAAATCTTAAAAAAAAAAAAAAAACGGCAGTTCTAGAACACTTACTGATGGGGACAGTTTTCATCACATAAGGTTGAAAGGGGCAAACAGGAGACAAAATTGAGGCACAAGTCTGTAGCAGGTCTGAACCCTCTCCCTGGTCATCTCAGACCCGAGTTCCACAGTAGTGAACTAATAACGCAGACAGAATCACTTAGATGAGGTCTGTAAGAGAATGAAACTTGAAGTAGACGTAGCACAGACTGAAGGATCTCAGTAGATGTCAATTCTAGACACGCCTAAACACTGATCTCGATTTTGTGACTTGTGTGTGCATGTGCGTGCGCGTGCGTGCGCGTGCGTGCACGTAGGAAAAAGCTGGAAATAAATGCATCTCTTGATGGCAAAATTACATATTATCCTAATACTTGGGTTTTCAAAAATCCCTTTTGTGGACATGTATTACTTTATTTCTTTAATGTTATTTTTAATTTTTTTTTTTCCTAAAATTTTTTTTCCACATAATCTCTACACCAAACATGGGGCTTGAACCTGCTACCCTCAGATCAGGAGTCAGCATACTCTACCAACTGAGCCAGCCAAATATATATATATATATATATATATATATATATGCATATAATTTTTTTTTAAAGCAGTAGGAAGCCTCTGACTCATCCTCTCTTAAAGGAAGCTAGAATGAGAAGTTCTAAAAAATCGCTTATTTCATTCACTCCTTAAACATTTTGTTGCCTGCCTGTTGTGGAGGGAATACAGAGGAGCTCTGACATCCAGAGTTAGTCTCTGTCCTCACGACTCCATCGGAGGAGAGAGGCCTGGAGGCAATTTCCATCCACCAGCCTGGGTGACTCACTCTGATGTGAACATAGGGCAAGGGCCCTTGAGGCTGGGACTCCGGGGAAGGACCTGGCGTGAGGCAGAACCAGATGGGGTAAGGGGCCAGTGAGGAGAGAAGGGCAGGTTTAGAAGAAGGTAATGGATTCAGCTGTGGAGGTACAGAACGTGAGCAGCCTACAGGAAGTCTGAGGGATGGTGTCCCCCGGACAGTGGGGTGTAGGGATCCAGGTCTTAGTGGGCTGGGGAGGGAGGTCTGTAGCTCCTCAGCAAGTGGTGAGAGGCAGAAGTCCCCAGTGGGAAGCCACCTGCCAGGCATTGGTAGTCAGTAAGAGGAGGAGGGGGCCAAGAACAGATTTCTGGGCAACCTCAGGCAGTTAAAAAGGCGTTGCCCTGCCCCGTGGCCGCCGAGGAGCTGAGAGAGTCAGGAAGAAAACATGCCGGCAATGAAGAAAGGAAAAGAACTTCTCAATTCAGGATTTATCTATGAAGACTTCCGAAATTGCTTTTCAGGAATAGCTTTTCCTCTTGAGAATGATTCATTGGTCCCTTGGGGGAAGTTGTAACTCAGATACATTTACAGAATTACTGGCACGGGGTGCCTGGGGGGCTCAGTCGGTTAAGCATCTGACTCTTGATTTCGCCTCAGGTCATGATCTCAGGGTTGTGAGATCGAGCCCCGCACCCATCTCGGTGCTGTGGGTAGAGCCTGTTGAAGATTCTCTGTAGCCCTCTGTGCCTCCGTCCTCCTGTGCACACACACAGGCTCGCTCTCTTGCTCTCTAAAAAAAAAATCACTGGCACAATGGATGCTTTTCCAGTTTGCTCCTGTGGGTCTGAAATCGGCGCCGCCCCATGGCAGGTCATATAGTAGGTGACGCTGGCGGTCCCACTTGTTTTGTGGCGCGCTGCTGAATGTGTTGTGTTGGGTCTGCAGGATTTATGGCCACGTGCTAATTTCTTGATTCTTTCTTCCCTCGATGGGCATTTGGGGGCTTTAGGAGCCATGTTTCCATGAACATGTGTATCTCAGTCTATCTGGGTTTCTCTAGGACAGCAGTTTGCACAGGTTCACAGCCCCTGGGGTGAGGGTGAAAAGTCTGTGAGATCAGAACAGTCTTCATAATAACATAAAGATGTAATTTGTCCTTTTGCTCTGTGTTGATACTTACGCTGATGGTACGAGAGCCATAGTGGGTGAAATTGCCAGAGCGCGGCCCCATGTGCGGCCTTGTGCGCAGCCCAGTGCACCAGCCAAGTCACAGCCCAGTGCGTAAACCCAGGCATGGGACCCAGACCACTATTAAGCAGCTGTTTTTCACTCCTAAGCACTCACCATAAAAACAAACAGAAAGGGATGCCTGGGTGGCTCAGTGGGTTAAGCCTCTGCTTTCAGCTCAGGTCAGGGTCTCAAGAGTCCTGAGATCGAGCCCTACACCGGGCTCTCTGCTCAGCAGGGAGCCTGCTTCCCCCACCCCCTGCCTACTTGTGATCTCTGTCAAATAAATAAATCAGTCTTAAAAAAAAAAAACAAAACCTGTAACTTACCGCTTAATGCCCTTGATGAGGCAGTAACAGGGATTTATTTTATTTTATTTTTTATTTGACAGACAAAGATCACAAGTAGACAGAGAGGCAGGCAGAGAGAGAGAGAGGGAAGCAGGCTCCCTGCTGAGCAGAGAGCCCGATGCGGGTCTTGATCCCAGGACCCTGAGACTGTGACCTGAGCTGAAAGCAGAGGCTTAACCACTGAGCCACCCAGGCGCCCCATACAATTGATTTTTTAAAGATTTATTTTTAGAGTGTGCTTATGAGTGGGGGGAGGGGCAGGGGGAGAGGGAGGAAATCACCAGCAGACTTGTGGCTGAGCACAGAGTCCTACAGGCTGGAACCTACAACCCTGAGATCATGGCCTGGGCTGAAACCAATTGTCAGATGCTCAACCAACTGAGCTACCCAGGAACCCCAGGACAACTGATTTTTAAACACTGACTTTGTGTCCAACAACCTTGCTAAACTCTCTTCCTGATTGAAATAATTTATCTGTACCATCTTTTGGGCTTGCTTTTAAATATACAGTCATATCATATGAGATTAATGGCAGTTTTATTTCTTTTTTATTCAGCCCTTATTTCTTTCTTTCTCTTACTTTATTGGTGACCTCTGGTGTGACATGGAATAGAAAGGCGCCTGGGTGGCTCAGTCAGTTAAGCGTCTGCCTTCGGGGGCGCCTGGGTGGCTCAGTGGGTTAAAGCCTCTGCCTTCAGCTCAGGTCATGATCCCAGGGTCCTGGGATCGAGCCCCACATCCGGCTCTCTGCTCCTCGGAAAGCCTGCTTTCTCCTCTCTCTCTGCCTGCTTGTGATCTCTGTATGTCAAATAAATAAATAAAATCTCTTAAAAAAAAAAAAAAAAAAGGTGCCTGCCTTCGGCTCAGGTCATCATCCCCGGTGCCTGGGATCCAGCCCCGCATCAGTCTCTGTGCTCAGGGGGAGTCTGCTTCTCGCTCTGCCTCTCCCTCTGCCTCTCCCTCTGTGCTCTCTCTCGTTCTCTCTCTCAAATAAGTAAAATCTTGAAAGAAAGAAAAAATGAAAGAGAGAGAGAGAGAAAGAAAAGGAGGAAAGAAATGTAGTGATGGAGGGAGGGCCTGGGTAGCTCAGTCGGTTGAGCATCTGACTCTTGATTTTGGCTCAGGTCATGATCCCAGGGTCCTGGGATCCAGCCCCGTGTCAGGCTCCACGCTCGGCAGGGAGTGTGCTGGAGAGTCTCTCTCTCCCTCTCCTTTTATTCCCCTTCCCCATCATGTGCGAGCATGCACGTTCTCTCCCCTCACCCGAATAAATAAATCAACCAACCAATCAACCAACCAACCAACAAATAGAATCTTAAAAAAAAAGGGGAAATGTAGTGATGAGGGCATCCCTGTTCTTGATCTCCATGTCCCCAGTATGGTGCTTGCAGAAGGCTTTCTGTAGCCACCCTCATCAGGTCACGGAAGTTCCCTTCTATTTACTGCTGACCTGAACGGTATTAGTGCTTATCAGATGGATTTTTCCATTTCCATTTTTTCTTTTTTTTTTTTAAGATTTTATTTATTTATTTGACAGAGAGAAATCACAAGTAGATGGACAGGCAGGCAGAGAGAGAGAGGGAAACAGGCTCCCTGCTGAGCAGAGAGCGCGACGCGGGACTCGATCCCAGGACCCTGAGATCACGACCTGAGCCGAAGGCAGCGGCTTAACCCACTGAGCCATCCAGGCGCCCCCATTTCCATTTTTTCATTTCCATTTCCAGCCATTGAGATTATCCTGATTTTTCTTCTTTCTTTATTCTTTCCTCTTCTAAAATGTGCTAAATACATTAATTCATTTTCTAAAGTTAAACCTGAGTTCATCAAGATAAGTCCAACAAGATCACGATTTGTATTATGCTTTCAACGTATTGCTGGGTTCAGTTTGCTAATATCTTCTTGAGGATTTTTGCCTTTGTGTTCAGAAATGAGGTTGACTTCTGACTTTTCTTTCTCCTGATGCCTGTGTGAGGCTTTGCTTCCTGAAGTGAGGTGGGAGCGTTGTCCCTTTTTCTATTCTCAGGAAGACTTTATGTAAGATTGGATTGTCCTCTTGAAAGTTTCATCAAAGCCATCTGTGACACCATCTGGGCCTTGAGTTGGTGTTTAAGGAAGGATCTCTGACTGCCGCCGGTTCACCTTCTTTAACGGTTACGCAACTGTTTAAGCTTTCTATTTTTTCAGATACTGCTGTATTTTTCTAGAAAATTTTCTGTCTCCTCTAAATTTTTGAATTTAAGTGACTTTTTCTTTTAACTTTTACAACATAGCTGGTGATTCCTCCTTGTCACCCTTAGTAGTGGTTTTTTGTGCTTCCTCATTTGCGTGATGGGTTTTACCAGAGGTTTGTCCATTTTATTAGCTCTTCCAAAGAACCAGCTTTGGCTTTGTTAATTCTTTACTTCTTTTCCTTTTTCTATGTTTGTTTTGCTTTGTGGATCTCTATTTTTTTTTTAAGATTTTATTTATTTATTTGACAGATCCCAAGTAGGCAGAGAGGCAGGCAGAGGGAGAGGAGGAAGCAGGCTCCCTGCTGAGCAGAGAGCCTAATGCGGGTCTCAGTTCCAGGACCCCAGGATCATGACCCGAGCTGAAGGCAGAGGCTTTAACCCACTGAGCCATCCAGGCACCCCGTGGATCTCTGTTTTTATCTTTATTATGTCCTTCTTTTCCCTTTCATATTTTTTGCTGTTCCTTTTTTTTTTTTTTTTTTTTAACTTCTTAATTGGGCATCTAGGTCATTAATTTCTTTTCTGTTTTATTCGTTGTAACATTACCCTCTAAGTATGGCTTTATCTGCACCCCAGGGTTTATAAACAGTACTTTCCTGAGTCATTCAGATTCACGGGGCATCTGGGTGGCACAGTTGGTTAAGTGTCCGACTCTTGATTTTGGCTCAGCTCATGATCTCAGGGTCATGAGATTGAGGCCTGCATCAGGCTCCACGCTCAGTGGGGAATCTGCTTGAGAGTCTCTCTCTCTCTCTTTCTGCCCCTCCCACTCATTCTGTTTCTCTCCCTCTCTCTCTCAAATAAATAAATACTTATTTAAAAAATTCAGAGTATTTTCCTAATATCTGGTAGGCTCTTCTTAGATAAGAAGGTGATTTGAGTACGTTCCTTAACATGTAGAGATAGATATTCTTGTTGACATTTTATATGGATTTCTAGGTTGTGGTCAGACAACCTGCTGGATGTATCATTTCAGTCCTCCAAAATGCACAAAAATTAGTGATAACAAAGTGACCATGATATAGTTTTATAGTCTGCCTTTTATACTTTGTCACTTTGGAGTTTATTTTTAATTGTTCAGTTTGTTCTCCATCTTAAAGCAAAATCAGTTTGCCTGGAATTCAGAATGACCTGTTAGGGGCACGTGGCTGGCTGAGTTGGTAGAGTGTGTGACTCTGAGTCTTAGGGCTATGAGTCCAAACATTGAGTGTGGAGCCTATTTAAAAATCTTTTTAAAAGGGGCGACTGGGTGGCTCAGTGGGTTAAAGCCTCTGCCTTCAGCTCAGGTCATGATCTCAGGGTCCTGGGATCGAGCCCCGCATTGGGCTCTCTGCTCAGCAGGGAGCCTGCTTCCTTCTCTCTCTCTCTGCCTGCCTCTCTGCCTACTTGTGTTCTCTGTCAAATTAAACAAAAGGGGGGGGGGGGCTCTTTAAATCTGCCAGCATATAACCATATACAAAAATACTTCATTGGAAAGGGCACTTGATTTTCCCTTGACCTGAAATAGCTCTGTCGTTGTTTCCAGCCCTGAACTGTTGAAATAGATCACCAGTGTTTATTTACTCACACAGCTCTGTCTTGTTTGATGTATAATTTAGCCCGGGTCAGTTCTTTTTCCAGGTCTTTTTCTTTTTTTAATAATTTTTTTCCTTGAGTATAGTTTACATACAGTGTGACATTAGTTTCACGTATACAAGAAAGTGATTCAGCTTCTCTGTATGCTGTGCTCACCACGAGTGTGGCTACCATCTGTCACCATACACCGCTGTTAAAGTATCATGGGTCAGCCACATTTTTTTTAAGCTTTGAGTAAAGCCCATTTGCAGTGCGAAAGGGGTATAAAAATCAACTGTTTCTTGGTTTTTCTGCAGGCCCGAGGTATGAAGAAACAGGTCATCGACGACTTCATCACCCAAAACAAGTATCTGCTGGCAGCCAGGCTCACCAGCCAGAAGTTCTTCCATGAGCTCTGCCCCGTGAAGCGGTCTCACCGACAGAGGAAGTAAGGATGCCAGGCTCTGCCTCTGCTTGTCGCCGCAGGAGAGGGGACATGTCACACTTCTCTACCGGGCAGTTAAACCTCTGCCTGTGATGTCAGAACTTAACTCTTTATGTTAGTAGTGGGGTATACAAGTATCCAGGGTGCCAGCCAGGCCCCAGGGGGCGTCAGAGAAGATCTCCCTCATTCATAACCCTTTAGCTAAGGCCAGAAGGGTGAGTAGACTTTAGCCAGCTGTCAGGGAGAGCCTGGGTCCCTCTGAAGAAGTCTGGATATGAACATGTCGCTGTTTCCAATAGAAGGTTCCATGCAGAGTGCGCCTTGGGAGGCCTTGGGTAGGGGGCTGGGAAAACACTAACTTTCGGAAAGTGAAGGACACTGAGGAAATGTTGAGAGAATTAGCTGGGAATGGGAAGGCTGAGGCATACTTATTCATACAGAGTATCTAAAAAGTCTAGAAACACAAAGGAAATATTTATTAGACCCCTTTCAGATTAATCAGTTAGTGGCTTTAAATGTAGGACTTTTTCATCATGCAACGTGTCTAGGTATGGAAGGAAGGAAAACATTCTAGTCATCATGTTTGAAAATACAACGCCAATATTGTTTAAAATGGGAGAACTTACCTATGTTTCCAGATATTTCTGATTCCTTTATAAGACTAAGGGAGAAGAAAGACTTGAATTCGATAGAAAGAAGAATTTCATGGACTCAAAGATTGTGTACGCGGCTTTCAGAAACGATCCCAGATCCGTTCACTTCTCACCTTTTTTACCACCGCCACCTCTGGAGACCCCCATGCTAGCCTCCAAGCCAGGCTCTGCTTCCCTTCCGTTCTCTTCCCCTCTTGTGCCGTCCAGGCGGTTCTCCACACAGCAGCCAGTGGTCTTCCTGGAACTGTGTGCTGGGTCCAGTCTCTCCCCATCCAGGGGTCTTTGCACTTGAGGTTCTCTCTGCCTGGAATGCCCTGACCCCTTTTTCACCATATGGCTCAGCCCGTTCGGGTCTTTGCTCACCTCTGAGAGGTGACGTGTTCCTGTGCAATCCGGCTAATGGCCCAAGACAGATCTGACCAGCTCTGCCTGTTGTGGAGACACTTGAACGGCCAGCTTCTGAAAGGATTCAGAGGCCTTTGCCACAAAACAAATTCCCAAGTGTGATAACGTTTGGTTTGGGGAAGCTGTCACCAGTCTAGAAGAGAAGCAGGTCACTGATGACTTGGAAATTGTCTCTCATTAGAGACTTCTGACGTACAGCGTCCATTAGTAAAATGTATTCGCTTCTGTAAAACGAGCGAGCCTCTTCTTCTTCTCTTGTTCTAGCCTCAGCCTTGGAGATGGATTATAAAGTCTTCTCTTCTGTCGTTGTGCAGGTACTGTGTGGTTTTACTGACCCCCGAGGCTACCAAGCTGAGTAAACCCTTTGAGGCTTTCCTGTCCTTTGCCTTGGCAAACACACAAGACACAGTGAGATTCGTGCACGTCTACAGCAATCGGCAGCAGGAGTTTGCCAACACCTTACTACCAGACAGTGATATGTTTCAAGGAAAATCAGCGGTGAGTCATGGATTCTCTTCGTAGTCTGAGCTCTTGACACACTTGTGGCACCTGACCTCTTTCTCCCTTCTTTGACAGTTTTGAATACAGATTGCAAGAAATCCAGAAACCTCTGAACCTGTTTTGAAAGCCTACTCTTGAAACAATCTTTTACCCTAGTGATTTCACCTCCTAGATTTTCAGCATTAGATCTTCCCAGAAAACGTCTTTCTTATGAGTAAAGGTTCAAGAGCAATCAGTTCTTTTCAATAATTTTTTTTTCCCCATGACAGGTGTAGTCTTAGAATACCTAGTTTGTAAGGGACACCTGGGAATCTCAGTTGGTTAAGTGTCCAACTCTTGATCTCGGGGTCTTGAGTTCAAGCCCTGTGTTGGGGTCCACGTCCACTACTTGGGAAAAAAAAATAGAATACCTAGTTTGTAAAATCTTCCTTAGGCTTCCTTAGGCAGTAAAATCTCCCTCCTTCTGCCTCTCTCACTTCATTTTAATTGATCTCTCTTCCCTTCCCCTCCTTTGTCATCACTCTACAGAAGCAGTAAATTCTTCCCTGTCTTTGTCATCGTTTTGGTAATAATGGAAAATCGTTCTAAAAAACTCAAAGTTCCTTATTACACTTTTAAGTCAGAAGTTACAGGAAAAAGTCTACTCATAAGAAAGAGCTTTAACTTTCAGCAGAAACTTTGGAAAGTCACCATAAACATGGTGTCCTTTGTCAGAAAGAACTTAAATCTTGTGCACGTACTTTATACCCATCCATATTCCTGTTCAAGCTTATCGCTGCCTTCACTGGATCCTTTTTACCGTCCTCCTTGAGAAAAAAAAAAGCCTTGAAGACTTGTAATGGTTTCCGGCCTTTTCCCCTAGGTGTCTATCTTGGAGAGACGCACCACGGGAGGAAGGGTGGTGTATAAAACGCTGGAGGCTCCCTGGACAGGGAGTGAGAGTGATAAGTTCACACTCTTGGGCTACCTCGACCAGCTGCGCAGAGACCCGGCTCTGCTGTCCTCCGAAGCTGTACTCCCGGACCTGACGGACGAACTTGCGCCTGTAAGCATGTAGCCCAGGAGAGGGGGCACCGGGCAGGGCTCCCAGAGCCAGAGCAGAGGCAGGCTGCACGCTGTGTTGGGTGAGGACCTCTCTGCCCCAGGCTCGGGGGCTCAGTCCTTACCATCCCACATTTTCTCTGTCCTTAGATCTTTCTCCTCCGGTGGGTCTACTTTGCTTCTGACTACATCTCAGACTGCTGGGACAGCATATTTCACAACAACTGGTAGGAGTATTGCTAGATGAAAGTTCTTTTTCTCCATCGATAGCAGAACCACTGTTTTTCTCTTGAATCTGTCTTTCTTTGATTCCAGTGTATACTCAATACAGGCAAGTGGAAGAATCTTTACATGTTTTCAACGACTGTTCCCTTTATCTTTTTTTTTTTTTTAAGATTTTATTTATCGGGGCACCTGGGGGGCTCAGTTATTAAGCCTCTGCCTTCGGCTCTCATCATGATCCCAGAGTCCTGGGATTGAGTCCCATATCTGGCTCCCACTCCCCTTGATAATGTTCTCTCTCTCTGTCAAACTAAAATAAAGTCTTTTTAAAGATAAATAAAGATTTTGGGGCTCCTGGGTGGCTCAGTGGGCTAAAGCCTCTGCCTTTGGCTCAGGTCATGATCCCAGAGTCCTGGCATCAAGCCCCACATCGGGCTCTCTGCTCAGCAGGGAGCCTGCTTCCCCCCTCTCTCTGTCTCCCTCTGCTTACTTGTGATCTCTGTCTGTTAAATAAATAAAATCTTAAAAAAAAAAAAAGATAAATAAAGATTTCATTTATTCATTTGACAGAGAGCAGCAAGCAGAGGGATACGTATTTGCTGATTGCCCCCTCTTATTTTTTGTGTGTGTTTGCTGATTGCCCCTTAACCACTGGGCCTGTCCTCTACATCGGTGCACCCCTGGTGCCCAGCCCAGGGCCCAACACACATGGAGGCCTGTGTAGAGATGTACAAGCCAGTCAGTGAGTTAACCAGAGAAGGAAGGGCTCTCCCACCCCCAATAATACCGTGAGCCCCTGAAGGGCAGAACCGCACCTCATTCATGTTTGTGATTCCTGGCACCTGGCACAGCTCGTGAAAAATGGCAGGCCTTTGAGGAGTGTTTGTGGGTGCATAAAATTTTAGAGCACGTCCTAGGGAACGTCGTGAAAGGTCAACATTTTCTTCTTCCTCCACCCCTCTGGGCCACGGCTGAATTATTCCAGCCGGGGGAAAAAAAAAATAATAATCAAAGTAAGGGAAACATTTCCACAGACTTTTTAGTCACCACCCTCGATATCAGAATGTTCTTCCACGTTCACAGCATAAATCCTGTCACTTCCTTCTGCGGAACTTACCAAGCACACACCTTATTCTATTGAGACAAGATAATCAGACTCTTAGAATAAGCAATCTGAACTAAAACGGTGAGGGAAAATCTCGTTTTCCCCACCCCCATGCTCACCCTCCCCCCCCAAAAAAAACCTTACTTGTACGAAACCATAACGTGTTTATTGATATGAAAGCCTTTTGGTTTGGGTTTTTTTTTTCCTGAGCCACGGAAAAGAAACCCAGTATCATTCATGGGCAGAGCAGAGTTTGTTAACTCCATTTCAGGCGGGAAATGATGCCTCTCCTGTCCCTGGTCTTCTCTGCCCTCTTCATCCTCTTCGGCACCGTCATCGTTCAGGCTTTCAGGTAAATGGCTCCGTGGCTTCCCAGCCCGATTTCTCAAGGGTGAGCCCCAAACCTCGGGGTTGTGTGTACTGTTTCTTTCCTAAAACTCCTTGTTTCTTACTTTAGTGACTCAAACGATGAGCGAGAATCCAACCCTCCAGACAAAGAGGAGGCCCACGAGAAGGCCAGGAAGACCGAGCCAAGCTTCACCAAAGAAAACAGCAGGTTTCTCTGAACAGGACACCAAACCCACCCCTGCCAGGCAGGAGAGCCACAGGCCGCAGTCCGAGAGCGCGGTGTTCGAGTACCTAGTGTCTGTCGGCTCTCTGGGTCCCCCCACTCGTGTGTGAGATGGGAATTTCGGGAAGAATCAGCTGCTGGGTAGTGTTTACTGAAACCCCCGAGGCCTTTAGACACAGGACCTACTTTGATGCTACTCCATGCCTCCAGGCCCTCAGTCTCAAACATGATAATGGGGACAGGAAGCAAAGCAGGTCCGAGTTGCTAGATGACCCAGAAGCAGGGAAGCCTGTGTCACCGTAACCATGCAGCTCCCCTTCGCCCTGTCCTAAAGCCACTTCTCCGCCAGCCGCACCGCAGCATCTGAACGGCCCTCTGTAGGCCCAGCACCACCAAGCGGGGACCGTCCCCATCCTGCCGATGTGTCAGGCTCCAGAACATTAAATGACATCCCTAGTCTGGTGGGAACGTAGCATTTTCTTCCTCTTGTTTCTTTTCAAAGTAATGGCATTCCCCTATCCTGAGACCGTCTTAATTCCTTGCTATTTCTCCACAGCAAGATTCCTAAAAAAGGCTTCGTGGAGGTAACTGAGCTCACGGATGTAACCTACACCAGTAACCTGGTCCGCCTGAGGCCAGGCCACATGAACGTGGTCCTCATCCTGTCCAATTCCACCAAGACCAGCCTCCTGCAGAAATTCGCTTTGGAGGTCTACACGTTCACTGGGTAAGCGCTTGTGGGAAGGAGGGGACCGAGGACACACACGGTCGCCCTTTCCTCTTTGACCATGAGGGGCTTCGTGCATGCGATGAGATGTCAGCCGTGACCTTTCGAGCCCAGAAACCTAAGCCATCGCGAGGGGTCTTCTCCCCTCGACTTCTGTCCTGATGCTTCCGAACAAAGGAGGTTGCCTTCTTCCCTGAGCATTTCAGGGAACTCTGTCCTCTAGCTCTCGTGTGTTTTCCTGAAGCCAGGTACTGAGAGTCCTGCGGTGGCACCCAGCACGGGGCCCGGAGCGGACTCTGACAGCCGTCGCAGACCCCCTCACGTCCCACAGGAGTCCTCCATTCTTCCCGAATTGGGGCTCCGTCCGACACACAGCGTCCCTCCTAGTATTCGAGATCTGAAAAGATCTTCGTGTTCCCCGCGGTTCAGGGTGCCGGGCTGTGCACTCAATGTGCTGTGTCCTTCCACCAGGAGCAGCTGCCTGCACTTCTCCTTCCTGAGTCTGGATAAACACAGAGAGTGGCTGGAGTACTTGCTCGAGTTTGCACAGGACGCAGCCCCGATCCCCAACCAGTACGACAAGCATTTCATGGAGCGCGACTACACGGGTTACGTGCTGGCTCTGAACGGCCACAAGAAGTACTTCTGCCTCTTCAAGCCCCAGAAAGCAGTGGAAGAGGAGGAGGCCATGGGGTCCTGCAGCGACCTTGACTCTTCCCTCCACCTGGGCGAATCTCGAGGGAAATCTTCCTGTGGCCTTGGACCCAGGCCCATCAAAGGGAAATTGAGCAAGTTGTCCTTATGGATGGAGCGCCTGCTTGAAGGCTCCTTACAGAGGTTTTATATCCCATCATGGCCTGAGCTAGACTGAGGGAGCTCAAGAGAGACTTTAACTCTTCGGGCTTTTTAATAGGCCCTTGGGAACAGGTCTTTTCAGGACTCCACCTACCACCACGGACAGAGAATAGATTCTAGATTATTCTTCCGGAACAATGGCTAGAAGAATCTTTCCTTTGTCCTGTTCTAACCTAGGAGTGAAAAACACCTCAAGTTAAATCCCCTAGATCAAAATATTTTGCTTTGGGTTTTTTTCCCCTTCATTTGAATGCCGCACTATTTAAAGTAGACTGCTCATCTCCCCTTCCTTTGTCATCCCTGTCCTATGCTCACACCGCCCTCCCCTGTCCTGTCTCTGTGCTGGGGGAGAAGCACAGGGCTCCAGGCAGCAGCAGGGCCTGATGGAACCCCTCGAGCCTGCAGCGCTGGTCGGGTCCCCTACTCCCCCACCCCCGCTGTGCTTCCGCCCTGGCGCATGCTGGTATCGGTGGGACCGACAGCCCACACAGCAGCTTCTAGGCCCTGCATCCTGAAAGAGGCCTGATTCCAAGCAATCTCACATTTGGTCCTTTTTCCGGTAGTCAGTGGCTAAAAGTGTATTTGGGGGGTATCCCCCTGCAGCAGCTTGTCAGCCATGGTTTTACAAGGCTAGGGGCAATTGGGGGTCCTGCATGTGAGTTTGGTTTTCTTCCCGAGACAGGAGAAGGGAGGGCTGAGCAGTGACAGAAGTGACCCCTTGGGGTGTCCCCATCGGCCGCCTCCCCGGCGCTCAGCCTAGCCAGGGAGGGATCCGCACGGCAAGAAGTACTGTAATGACTTTGAGCCATTTCCGTGTCTGTCTCACAAGCCTTTCTGCCTCTGTCAGTTTTAGGGTATGAATCTTAGGAGCCATAATTTTTAGTCTCGTTCTCTGGACGTAGAGATAAGCTGCTATAAGCCAGTAGATGTTAAACTCAAGACACCTACCTTATGCCCGCCTGACAGGCGTCAGGCTCCAGAAACCTCTTCCCTCCGGGGTGTCTCTTTAGTAAAATACCAGACATGTCTTTGTATCAAGGAACTTAAAGATTTCTCAACAATGTATTTTGAACACTGTTACCCCCAAAAGTCCTGTAACTTTGAGCCCTCTTTTGTGACAAGTGAGCAAAGACTTGTTCTAGAATCCTTTTTGGCAAAAGGCTTCCTTTGAGCTTCTGGCCTATATTGTGGTTTCTCAGTTGCTTTCACCCTTAACTCACAACTGCTTCACCAGTAACAGGGTGCGCCCTCCTGCCAGCACCCCGGCTTCCAGAGCCCCAGTGTGCAGTGGACCACACCCGCCAGTTAGAGAGTTTGCATTTGGGGAGGGGCGGGTAGGGTGCCAAAACCGCCAGTGGAGTTTGAACAGCCTTAGAGAGCGACCAGTTCAGATGTCAAAGCAAATTGCCCTTTTGTAAAGCGAAGTATCAGAATCAGTGATGGGACTTTGACTCAGTTAGTATTTCTTTAATCATCAGTGCTAATTTAAACTAAGCCATTTGGATCCTGAATAATTCGAACACTGAGCTACAGTAGCAAGTAATAAATTACTGAAGCCCAGGAATTCCTGTCGTTTCCATGGAGTCTATAGCTTTATTTTAAAAAAAGAAAAAAAAAAAATCACTGCCAGGCTTCTTCCCCCCCGCCCCCCAACATGATCCTCTTAAAATCAGATGCTTACTCTGGTCGCTGTGTCTCCTGGCACCTGGCCCAGGCAGGCGTGATTAAGGGATTCATTTGGTTCCTTGATGCACCAGCCTCAAAATTTATTTTCTGGGTCTTTTATGGCCAAGTGGCTGGTGTGAGTTGTGTTCTGGTTCAGTGGTGGGTTTTTAATTTCTGGTACCAATGGGAGGAATCCGTGACCTTAATTTCTGAAAACCAAAACCTCCCCAGATTTGTTCCTTTTAAAAATGTTTCTCATTAAAATAAAAAGCACCTTTAGACAGAAAGCTGCACCCTCCATTTGTATGAAGGAAGGAAAGTGAGAACAGAGAGGATTCAAAACATTCCCGGTGAATTTTTCAGTCCAAAAATCATCTCACAGGTCTGTTTGGGGTTGGAAGATAACGTCCCCCCCAGAGGATGCTAGGAAGGTTCTACTTTAAAGTGAACTCTGCCCTTGACCACCCAGGCCTTTCCTCACGAACGTTTCCATGAATTTGTTCACTTCTGTGTCAAATGTATGAGCCGCTGTCACGCTCCGCCAATGCCACCATTTCTCCTTCTCTCGTGTGTAATCACACAGACGTAATTTTGGTTTTAAGTTCATTTCTTGGTCTTTGAATATCTTGAGACTGACAACATTGTTTTATTTTTAGAAGTCGGCTTTTCTGGTTGATATAACCTATGTATCATGTTTGGCAGCTGGGGGTGAAACTGACCTAAAACAAGTCTTTGTAGAATGTACACCTACTTAACAATTTTTTTTTAATCATTCAGGTGCAGGTGGTATAATTTGTGTAAGAGATTGTCAGCTCGGAGTCAGCAGCATTTCAGTGAACAGGACTGCCCTGACTTCTGCTGGGCACCATGGTTTCTCTCTCTCTCTTTGCCATCACCTACTGACCGTGAAAATTTGGTCGTAGTTTTCAAATCAGTAGGTTGATTTCCTCCTCAGTCCGTACATGAACGCTTTCCTGATTTAAAAAGAAATGAAATATGAATTTTTTTAAGTGATTTACTCTGTTTGGGAAAAAGAGATTAGAAGCAAAACAGTCAAACGTTTTTCCGAAGCAAAATTCTTTAAAAAGCTGATGCAGAGTATCTTTGCAGATGCAATATCGCTCCCATCCATATGCCTGCCCCTACCCCTTGGAAACAGATGCAGTGTGGCAGCTGCTGGATCTGTCTGTTCCGTTTGTCAAGGAGGATGGAACTTTAGAGACCGATCCGAAAACAAGGTGAATATTTTGCACTTTTGATACTCTTAGGAACAAATAACTTATTTGGCAAATGGTGTCTTTTCTTTATGTTGTTTTTGTTTTGTATTGTGAACAGGCACTGAAGCTGATGTTATTTTTGTTTTGAGAATATTACAGACTGGAAAACAGAAATAAACTATTTTCACGTGTGATGCTTACTTGCTGCTCTTGCACTGGGAGACGATCTGCTCGCGGACACATTAGCGATGCGAACCGAATTTACACGTAACTCAACCCACGCATGAATCTTCGTGGCCAATTTCGGGAGTTACTGTCACGGCGCATCAGCTCCAAGAGTAGATAACGCAAAACTGAGGCAGGGAGAGAATTAAGGAAATGCTCCCAAGGGCTCTCTGGAAGCCACCCGATGTCTGGCTGAAAAGACATCCCATGCATCCTGTGGGCTTTTGAGCAGGAAGTTTCTTTATTAGGATCTGCATGTTACTTTCATTCAAACTTCTTGTTTATGTTCACGGTGGTCCTAAAACCCAGATACAGCCCTGAGTCCCTCAGGAGGAGCCACCATGTAAGGGAAGAAACTGGAGAAATACAGGGTTGTGTACAGTATTCTGTCCTAGGGCATTTTTTATTTCACTTATGCAATTTTTAGATCATCTTGAACCAGAGGCTCTTTGGCTCCCTTTTCCCCTTAATCCTCCAACATCTTTCATCAAAACAGTACAGTGCTTCTCTAGTTTTAGTTGTTCAAACTCCACAGAAATAGTAGCTGTTGGATGAAGCCTCTACTGAATGCCCTGATTTTATAGCCTCCAGGGACAAAGTTGTTTGTTTGTTTGTTTTTTAAGATTTTTATTTATTTATTTGACAGACAAAGATCACAGGTAGGCAGAGAGGCAGGAAGGGGGTGGGGAAGCAGGCTCCCCACTGAGCAGGAGCCCGATGTGGGACTTGATCCCAGGACCCTGAGACCATGACTCCAGCCAAAGGCAACGGCTTTAACCCACTGAGCCGCCCAGGCGCCCCAGGGACAAAGTTCTAGTGGTATGGACTCTCCAGTACTCAGATCCCTTGCGCATAAATTCTTAAGAACGGTCATCAGCACAACCGCTGTATCTTGAGGAGCACAAGGTTCAGGCGACCGTCACTTTGGGGAGAGCACACAGCATCTCAAAGAGCAGGTTAGCCGCCACCAGGGCCGTGTTGCCTACAAAGAGACAGAACTGAAGGTGAACACGAGGCAGGCCACTCCCGCGGCCGAGCCTCTCGGTACTCAACCCTTTTCCCTTTGCGCTGCCTTTCCGGATTCGCCCCCTCTTCCACGCTCTTCTCCGGGCTGCCCAGCCACCCTGTGGACAGGCTTCCCCTGGTACTCGGCTCCATCAAGCATCATTCAGAAAGAGCCTTCTGAAATTCACACGGTTTGTCGTTTACCCTGAGAACAGAATCCCGCCACCGCCTCCCTCCAGCCCCCACCCCACCCGGCCGCCAAAGGAAAACCTGCAATAATGGTGTCTATTGTATTTATCACCTACCCTCTGAGGCTAACAGGCCTAAGTCTGGAAGCTTCTCTAAGTCGAAATTATTGGGATGGCATCTGCTTTGAATTTCTCTCCTAAGCCACCCAACCTCCCACTTCTTTAATATTAATAAATATTACTTAGGCCTTGACAATTCGCTTCTCAATGAACTATCAAAGAAAGGTAGAACGGTGCCACCCTATTAATAAACCACCAGCTAGTTGCTTTCTCTTCTGCTGTCCGGGCCAGTAATAGCCACCTCCCAGGGGTTTTGTTAATTAGCTCCTGTTTGTAAGGTGTGCAGAAATAGGTTTATTTTCTTCGCTGCAAAACATACTCAGCAGGTTCTCGAATTACACAAAAGGGCCCATCCATCTTCTACTTATCAAGTACATTAATATCATGTAAAGCAGCAGCTGCCTACAGATCACAGTATTCTCGCTTACTCACCAAAAGGATCATAGGGCGGCGAAACTTCCACAAGATCACAACCCACCACGTTCAGGCCTTGACAACCCCGGATGATCTCCAGCGCCTGTCCAAGACCAAGCCTGAGTTGTCCACAGCAGTAACCGCTCACAACGAAAAGCAACCACAGAGGCCCCAGTGCCTCTCTCCCAACGCACGCCCACCCTTTGACTTGGAACTATCTCTCACAATAAGCATCTATCGACGGCCAGGCACACTGGTGGGCATCACAGAGACACAAATGGCCAAGATACATCCCCCGCTCCCAAGGGGTCCACACAAGCAGACCAATCACTTCAATGTCATGCATTAAAGGCTTCAAGAAAAGCCAGGCGTAGGGACCCGTGGCAGGCTGAGTCAGTAGAGCATGCAACCCTTGATCTTGGGGTTGAGAGTTCGAGCCCCGAATTAGGCATAGAGATTACTTTAAAAAATTAAATCGTTAAAAAAAAAAGCAAGCATAGGAAAGTGTCACACGAAACCGCCCCAAGAGCTGGGGTAAGGCATCCCCAGCAGTGGAAGCACTTAGCGCAAGGAATTGGCCAAGCAGCTAGGTAGGAGCAGTGCGGCCCAGACTGAAAGACACATGCAAAGACACGGAGATGGAAAGAAATACCAGTAGTTAGATATGGCCAGCAGACAGGATAAGTGAGGGCAATGGTGGGAAGAGGTCACTTTGTCTAAAAGAGTTTCCATTCTGCCGGTGAAAAGCCCAGAATGAGAAGCTGAGGAATGAGGGTTGTGTTTTAGAGATCTCTGTGGGGAACTGATGGAGAATGGCTTTGAGAGGTAGTTGCCCACAGGCCCCCTTTCTTAGAGGAGATAAGGTCACGGCTCGGGTGTGAGTGGTCTTCCCTCCGGTGCCCAGATATCTATGAGTGCCTCCTCTTTATGTCAGGCACCGTTCTAGACTCCAAGGACAGGGGAGCACATGTGGCAAGAGCCCAATCCTCCTGGAGCTCACCTCCTAATTAAAACCACACTCCGATTCTGCCTCCATTTCCTGACACTCAGCCCACGGTCAGAGCTTTATTTGAGTGTTTCTAAAACGTCTGAACATCCACGATCGGCGGTTAATCCCACCGTGAGCACTTTTTAAATGGAACCCCAGAAAGAGAAACTTAGCATTTTTAAGCGGGGATACTGGCATATGTCCCCCTGAGCCAACCATACATGGATCAGAGGCAGAAGGCTCAAGGGACAGACTATCCAATCCCAAAGTCGGTCCACTCCTCACTCAACAAGAGGGTCCAACCTTCAAGCAGCCCTGAGAACAAAGGTCTAACCCCTCAGCTTTTAAAATCCTGTCCTGACCCCGAAGACTCACCCCCCGCAAGTCCCAGGGAAGTGGGGAGTTAAGAACCCTGCCCCCCAGACACTGTCCCTGGTGGAAGCTGCTTACCTGACTCGGGGTGAGACCAGCAATCTCAGGGGTGCCTGTCCCCGGGGCATAGGCGGGGTCCAAACTGTCAATGTCAAAGCTGATATAGATGGGTTTGCCTCCCATCTGCTGCCTCACCTCCCCCATCAGAGGAACCAGGGACTTCATCC
Source organism: Mustela lutreola (assembly GCF_030435805.1). Lineage (NCBI taxonomy): Eukaryota > Metazoa > Chordata > Mammalia > Carnivora > Mustelidae > Mustela > Mustela lutreola. The sequence continues at coordinate 10,894,703 of NC_081299.1, forward strand.
AACAGTCTTCGGCGGGGACCACCCGGAAACCCTGAGGAAGTCAAGAGCAGGACGTCAAGCCTCCCGCAGGGCGTTGTTTATTGAGCATTTCGTAGGCGCCAGCCCCACGCTAAGCGCTTCTGCACACACGACATGGGACCCCCAGTCTTCACGAAGAGGGAACTGCCATCCCCACTTCCCTGGTGAGTAAGGGAAGAGCGACGGCCCTGAAGAAGCAGGAAGGAAGTCACAGCGGACCTGGGGAGATGGGATCACAGAGAGGCTGGGCTCCAGCTTCAGTGAGGGAGGAACTTAGCACCCCCGAAGGGCTCTGTCCAGGAAAAGGGCCCTTTCGCCCTCTAAAAGCAGGCGACTAGGGTCTTTCCTGTTGGCCCTTTGTCATTCGTGTTTACCTCTGGCCAGGGGCCGGGGGAGGATGAGAACTAGAAAGATGGCCCCTGGCCTTGGGTTCAGACCTCCTCCGCTCTCTCTGAAGCCAGCCACAGCACCGAGGTTGGTGTGTCTGTTCCCTCACCAGCCGGGCGATGAGAGGCCCCCTGTGCCTCGTGCACTCACATCCTCTCTCCTCTCTGTCCCACGCGCCCCTCTTGGCGCAAACTTGGCCTTCCTTCCTGCTTTTCTGAACTGGGTTATTAAAACCCCTGTGCCGTCCAGAGCCACCACCAAATGGGCACCACAGAGCAATGTGCTCTGCAGGCTGGGGGCAGAGGCAGGGGCATTTGGTTTGTCACCTGGCTCCGGCTGTATCTGAAAGGATCCAAGGTCATGGCGGAGCCCCGGATGCCGATCTGCACCACGCGCTTACAGTCCAGGAGCCCCTCGTCCACGCAGCGGCGGAAGGGCGACCCGTGGTAGAGCTTCTCTCCGAGGGCCGTGTCAGCCGTGTCCATGTGAGCGTCCACGTGCAGCAGCCCCACGGGGCCATGCCTGCTGACAACGGGCAGCTCAGAGGCCAGGCCTCCTTCTGGGGCCTGAGCACCGCCCCCTCCAGGCTCCCCACACTTCCACACTTGGCCTTTCTTAGCCACGGGCGACCTGGCATCAATGACCAGCCTTGCAGCTGGTTCCTGTCTTTAAATCACTTAGCGGCTCAGAATAATCAGCTCAGAGAAGTCCGGCAGAAGACAGACACGTACACTGCTTCAGCTGCAACCAACTACCTACCTATCACCCAGAATGTTCTTCACTTAGAGCCGCAGAGGCCCAGAAGGATAAGAATGAAGGATGGAGGCTCAGGGGAGCTTGGCAGAGCTCCTCAGAGCCACCCTTTCTCCAACCTTGGCACCAAGAAGCAGCTTCAACCCAACCCTCTCTCCATCATCTCCAACAGCCCCGCCAGCCACCGGAAAGCAACATACAACCTAAATCAATGCCAGGCAAGCAGAGCTTCCAGAAAAGACTTGCACCCGCCTACCACCGATGAAGATGCTACCCACGTATCCTTCCCGTGTATGAATTCTGGAGCTGTGCCGCTTTGGCCCTTCTGCCTCTTTTTCAAACTAATTAACCCAAGTTAGTTCGTCCCTGGTAGACCTGCAGGACCGGAAAATCCATTTTCTCATTCTCTGGGGAAGGGCCTCTCCTCAAAAAGCAATACCCCTGTGTATTGGGCCTTAAAGCCAAACAGAAAGTGAAGTTAACAGGGTTTGTGTATTTCACAAGGGGCCCATCTTCCAAAGACAGAGACACACACTGAGCACGTGCACCAGAGCAGATCTAGGGCGAGCAAGGGTAGCCACAAGTGTTAATAATAAATTGTTATGTATTATTATAATAAATTATTATTTATAATAATAATAAATAAATTATAAATAATAATATTATTATAAATAAATATTATTGTATTATATAATTATATATCATTATAAATAAATAATAATATTATTATAAATAATAATAAATTATTATTTATTATTACTGGCTCCCAGCTGGTGACTGACAGAGACACCGGGAGCTCGACCTTCATTTTGATCCACAGAAGCAACTCAGTCGGGAATTTCCCATCACCCCAAATAACCTGAGCCAGCAGAGGTCACGTGATACCGTCTAGCGGCAAACCACTCATTCCCCAGCTCCTGAATCTCGAAACCCTTGTGCACGTCCAGATGCTCGGGACTTACTTTTTTGCCATCGCTTGCAGAATCGGATATGTGATTGTGTGATCTCCACCTGCAAAGAGGAAGAAGAAAGCATCTGGAACGTGGGTAAGAGGAGAGGACCATGCATCACTGACGGCAGTCTCCCGACTGTCCGGTTGTGCCACTCTTTTGATTAGGCCAAAGAGCTATAACCTCAGCTAACGTGAGATCTTATTCAGTGGTGGGAAGATGGCCACTGGATGTTTGGGATTACATAGTCCTTTCAAAGAGGAAACGGAGAGGGCGCCTGGGTGGCTCAGTGGGTTAAGCCGCTGCCTTCGGCTCAGGTCATGATCTCAGGGTCCTGGGATCGAGTCCCGCATCGGGCTCTCTGCTCAGCAGGGAGCCTGCTTCCCTTCCTCTCTATCTGCCTGCCTCTATCTACTTGTGTTCTCTGTCAAATAAATAAAATCTTCAATAAAAAAAAAAAGGAGGAAACGGAGAGCCTGGGTGGCTCAGTCCGTTAGATGTCTGCCTTCTGCTCCATTCATGATCCCAGGGTCCTGGGATCGAGCCCCATGCCGGGCTCCATTTTCAGCGGGGAGCCTGCTTCCCCCTGTCACTCTGCTTACTTATGCGCTCTCTCTCTCTCTCTCTCTCTCTCTGTGTCAAATAAACAAGCAAAATCTTTAAAATTTAATTAATTAATTAAAAAATAAAATAATGGGCACCTGGGCAGTTCAGTTATTAAGTATCTGCCTTCGGCTCAGGTCGTGATGCCAGCGTCTGGGATCGAGCCCCGTATCGGGCTCCCTACTTGGTGGAAAGCCTGCTTCTCCCTCTCCCACTCCCCCTGCGTGTGTTCCCTGTCTCGCTGTGTCTCTGGCAAATAAATAAAATCTTTTATTTTTTTTTTTTTTTTTTTTTTTTTAAAGATTTTATTTATTTATTTGACAGAGAAATCACAAGTAGATGGAGAGGCAGACAGAGAGAGAGAGAGGGAAGCAGGCTCCCTGCGGAGCAGAGAGCCCGATGCGGGACTCGATCCCAGGACCCTGAGATCATGACCTGAGCCGAAGGCAGCGGCTTAACCCACTGAGCCACCCAGGCGCCCTAAATAAAATCTTTTAAATAAATAAATAGAATAAAAGAGGGAACAGATGAAAGCATACAGGTACAATGCCTAGAACAGGTCTGTCCGATAGAACTCTGAAGTGACGGCCATGTTCTCTGTCTGCACTGGACACTGGACAGGACGGTCACTAACCACACAGGCCTCCTGGAATACAGCTCATGCTGGAAGGATCCGCATTTCCTATTTTATCTCATTATAATCAACTGTAAGTTGAATAACCATCTGTGGCTAGTGGCTGCTGTACAGGACAGCTCAGGCCTAGAAAAGCATCACCATGGACCACCACTAATAACAATAGCTAACATTTATTGAAGCTTAAAATACGCCAGTCACGATGCTGGACACGTTGTAGCCACTTTCAGTATATGCCCCTCGTGCTAAACAATGAGGAGATGCTGGTAATGTTATATTCCCGTTTTACAAGTGAGGAAATGAAGCATAAATAGCCGGTGAGAGGTGAGCTGAGATTTTCAAACCGAGCCATCCAGAAACCGCACTCCGCACCACCAGGTTCTGCAGGCTCAGCCCTCTTGTTGGGCAAAAATACATTTGGAGATTTAGAAAAAGGTCTGTATCATTTAACGACTTGTGAACTGGAGGAGAAAGAAACGTAAGTGGGAGCAGAGGGAAAGATGCTTTATAGGCGGACAGAGACCCTGATGAGAAAGAAATACCCCCTAGCAGCATTCTCTCAAATAAAGTCATTAAAAGTATGTCCCTGAGGGGTGCCAGGGTGGCCAGTCGTTAAGCGGCTGCCTTTGGCTCAGGTCGCGATCCCAGCGTCCTGGGATCGAGCCCCGCATCAGGCTCCCTGCTCAGCGGGATGCCTGCTTCTTCCTCTCCCACTCCCCCTGCTTGTGGTCCCTCTCTCACTGTCTCTCTCTCTCTCTGTCAAATAAATAAATTAAATCTTAAAAAAAAAAGTATGTCCCTGAGAGGGGCCTGGGGTGGCTCCGTTGGGTCGGCGCCCGCTCTTGATTTCAGCTCAGGTTGCGATCTCAGGGCTGTGAGATCAGCCCTGAGTGGGGTCTGTGCTCAGTGTAGAGCCCACCGAAGAGTCTCTCTTGTTCCCCTCTGCTCCTTCCACCCCTACCCCTGCGCAGGGGCGTGCGCACTCTATCGTGCTCTCCTCTCTCTTTCAAAGAAAGAAGGAAAGAGAGAGAGAGAGAGAGAAAGAAAGGAAGAAAGAAAAAGAAAGGAAAAAGAAAAGCATGCCCTTGAAATGGTTAAAAAAGCCACAGCTGAGTGAGGTTCTGTTGTGAGCCTTCCCGAGGCCTGGAATCATGGATAGGACAAAGCTGAGGTGGGGAGAGGAACTTGCTGGAATGCAAAATTTAAGGGACACCAAAAAACTGAGTCATTAAGATAAATGCTATTTTGATGTAATTTTTTGATGTAGCTATTTTGATTTTTATAAATCAAGGTCAAGGCCAAAAAAAAAATCTAGGATAAGAATTTTTTTTTAGATTTATTTATTTATTTGAGAGAGAGCACAGATGGAGAGGGGAAGGAGCAGAGGAAGAGGGACAAGCAGACTTTGCACTGAGCCCAGAGCCAGACACGGGGCTCAGTCCCAGGACCCTGAGATCATGACCTGAACAGAAACCGAGAGTCGGACGCCCAACCGACCGAGCCCCCCAGGTGCCCCTCCATGTTAAATGTTTAAGGGGCGCCTGAGTGGCTCAGTGGGTGAAGGCCTCTGCCTTTGGCTCAGGTCATGGTCTCAGGGTCCTAAGATGGAGCCCCACATCAGGCTCCCCACCCCTCTCTCTGCCTCCCTCTCTGCCTACTTGTGATCTCTCTCTGTCAAATTAAAAAAAAAGAAAATCTCAAAAAAAATAAAATAAAAAAATTTTTTTAGAAGACAGGATCAGTAACAGTGCTATTCTGAACCATACTGGAGCCTCAAAAGGGCGAAGCCAATCATATCTATTGTTGACTTTTTGCCAACACCCCAAGGTGAATGCCTCACTTGCCTCACCCTAGTCCATCCCTGTCGGCCATGAGTCCAAAAATGTAAACGGCCTCTCCCCAGGGGTTAAAACACATGAATCAAAAATATTCTCTTTCTGGGGCACCTGGGTGGCTCAGTGGGTTAAAGCCTCTGCCTTCAGCTCAGGTCATGATCCCAGGGTCCTGGAATCAAGCCCCGCATCGGGCTCTCTGCTCGGCGGCAAGCCTGCTTCCTTCTCTCTCTCTGCCTGTCTCTCTGCCTACTTGTGATCTCTGTCTGTCAAATAAATAAATAAAATCTTTTAAAAAAAGAAAATTAAAAAACAAAAAAACATTCCCTTCCAGCTGTCTCCATATTCACAGTGGCTTCCCCTGAAGGAGTAGCTACACCCAAGCCTGAGATAAATGAACTCCAGCCCAGAGAGCTGCACTTGTCCCCACAAACGCCATTACCCAAGGTCAGGGGAATACAGCCAGCTGTTACAATTTTCTGATAGGCCTCTCGAATTAAACGGCAGCTATCCTGAAGGTTGTAAAGATTGACGTTCACATCGCCTAGGTCTGCAACCATGAGGGACTGGAAGGGGAGGGCCCCCGTGCTAGGGTTGACTGTCCGAAGCATCACTGATTCTTCCCGGATCCGCCGGGGTCCAAATCTGGAGAAGGAAAAATCACCCTGTGAACCACCCCAGAAAGGTCAGAGGTCCTGCCTCCACCAGGATTTCTTAACCTCTACACTGCTGACATTTGGGGCTGCATGAGTCTTTGGTGTGAGTGGGGGGCAACCAATCCTTGTAGGATGTCTCCTCTGATCTGTAACCCACTAGATGCCAGGAGCAAGTGGGATAACCAAAAAGGCCTCCAGACACTACCAAATGTCCCCTGGGGGCAAAATCACCCCTGGTTGAGAACCACTGATCCAGGCTATATACTCTTTTTTTTTTTTAAGATTTTATTTATTTGACAGAGAGAAGAACCAAGAGAGGGAACACAAGCAGAGGGAGTGGGAGAGAGAAAAGCAGGCTTCCCGCTGAGCAGGGAGCCCGATGAGGGACTCAATCTCAGGACCCTGGGATCATGACCTGAGCCTAAGATAAATGCTTAAGGACTGAGTCACTCAGGCGCCCCCCAGACTGCATACTTGAAGACATCAAAGGCACGAATTTAGGGACCCACCCATCAACAATTTACTAAATGACATTAAATAATTTCTTAATCTCCATGAGCCTCAATTTCCTAATCTGTAAAATCATGTACTGTGTTGTTCGAGGAATGGAGCAAGGTCATCTCTGCAAAGGGCCTTGCATTTGGGAGACATTTAATAAATGGCAGGATCCATGTTTGCGGTAAGCGGGCGAGCTGAGCAGAAATTAGCTGATGCTCAGTCACTAGGAAAACAGATTTTACTTCCACTGCCTCCATCTTAGAAAAAATGCCTTGGGGTCCCTGACTGGCTCAACTGATGGAGGTAGGGTGGGACTCTTGATCTCGGGGTTTCAAATTCCAGCCACACACTGTGTATACAGATTAAAAATAATAAAATGAGGGGCGCCTGGGTGGCTCAGTGGGTTAAGCCTCTGCCTTCAGCTCAGGTCATGATCTCAGGGTCCTGGGATGGAGCCCCGCATCCGGCTACCTGCTCAGGAGAGAGCCTGCTTCCCCCCTTCTCTCTCTGCCTGTCTCTCTGCTTACTTGTGATCACTGTCAAATAAATAAAATCTTTTAAAATAATAAAATGGAAAAAATTTTTAAATAGTCAAATGTATTTTTTTTTTTTAAAATCCTTGTATTTGAGCAATTCTTGATCAGGTGACATCTAGAGGTTTGGGGAAGGGGCATCCAGTTTTCCCTCTTCTTAGAAATAATGTCGCCTGCTTCCCCCCCCCCCCCCGCACCCGAACCCCCAGCCCCACAGCCACCCAGCAAGGCTCAGGAATCAGTGTGTGGAGAAGGCTCGGGTCACCAACAGATGACACCCGTGACCAGCCCTCACCATTGCTCGATGCGGGAGGAGGGAAATCAAAGGTCTTTCCAACAACGAGATTGGGAGCCTCCGGAGGCAGCACCAGCTTCCAACCCCACCCTGGGTGAGCGGAGGAGCCCGTCCCTTTGTCTTGCGCGCCCAGTGGCCATCGGACGGTCCAGCCACCTGTCCCCCAATCCTTCGGACCTCACCTCGCCCCGGGCCGGTTGGAGGTCCCAATGTCCAGCGGCACCCCGACGAAGGCGGCGTCCAGCCCCTCGGGAGAGGCCTGCACTGGCAGCCGCATCATGGAGCAGACGCCCACCGTCCGGGCCACGAACTCGGAGCTGGGGGGCTGGTTCCGGGGCGCATCGGAGGACCGGCTGCTGGAGCTGCGGCCCGGGCGGCAGAGCCCCACGGCAGGATGCGCGCCCCCGCCGACCCCCAGACCCCGGGCGCCCCGGGAGGCAATCCACCGAAGCATGCCTCCCGCCCGGTCCGCACAGCGCCAGGCCCGCGGGCTGTGCCGGCGCCGAGCTGCGCGCGCTCAATGAGCCTGCGGCCTGGGGAACTGGGCGGGCGAGGGGCCGCTCTCTCCCCACCCCCTCTCTGGACTCTGGCCTCTGGCTCGCTCGGTAAACAAAGCCAGGCCCCCGCCTCCCCACTCCCGGCCACGGCACCGCCCCGGTGTCTGTGCCCCCCACCCCAAAACTGGCCCTTGGTCCCTGCTTCTCCCTATCAGAGTAATGTTTTTAAAAAGTGAAAAGATTTAAAGGCGGGGGGACTTTTTTTCTAAAGAAGAGAAATAGGCGATGCACTTTTTAAAAGATTTATTTATTTTAGAAAGAGCGAGGGCGCCAACGAGGGAGGAGGGACAGAAGGAGAGAGAAGCGGCCTCTGCGTTGAGCCCGGAGCCCATAGCGGGGATCGATCTCACGACCCTGAGAACGTAACAGGACCTGAGCTGAAATCAAGAGTAGGAGAATTAAGGGACTGCCACCAGGCACCCCTGGAAATGCATTTTTTTTAAATAATTTATTAAGGAATGTTGGGTAAGATTCTTAGGAAGTGGAGTCTTTCTAAATAATCTTCTTGGAGTGGGGCGCCTGGGTGGCTCAGTGGATTAAAGCCTCTGCCTTCAGGCTCTTTGTCCTCCTGTCTCTCTCTCTCTCTGCCTGCCTCTCTGCCTACTTGTGATCTCTGTCTGTAAAACAAATAAATAAAATCTTTTAAAAAAAAATCTTCTTGGACTTAGAGACTCCCCACCCACCCACCCCCACCCCCCCAACCCCGCTAGTGAAGGTCACACTACCAGGAAGTCCCTAATCTGCAATCCTCTTTATTTCTAAGGGGAAAGGGGAAGAAACCACCAGGGAAAGGAAATAATGATTTATAATGAAGTCGCGTGAGCCAGGCTGTGGAACTACACATTTTCAGTCTCTGGAAGCTGAGATTGAATGGAAAAAGGCCTGAGTTGGCTTTAAATTGCCAACTTCATACCAAAGTCGCACCTTAAACCCCACACCACCTAGGCTGGGGGCAAAGTTTTCTAAGAGCCAGTGTTGAAAGAGCCCGAAGAGTATTTTCCCGGAAAAAAAAGAAGCAACAATCCCTTAACAGCCCTAGGGGCAGATTCTATCACCATTTCTTTCATATGGTTTGTCCTGGATGTATCATTTTCTCGCTCCTGGTTTATTCTTTCATTCTTTTCACAAATATTTGAGTGTCTTCTGCGAGCCGGACTGTGTGATAATAACACCAACCCGGTGCCATCTTTCCCTACGGCTGAACTCGTCCTTCCGTTAAACCTCCCATCAGGTGTGCCCTCCTGCTCTCTGGACGGCTCCGTCTCTGACGTCAGTCTCTTTCAATATCAAGGTGACATTTTTGACCTGGACACAGGTAATTCACAGACCAAATCCCAGCCACAGACTCCAGTTGCCTTCTTTTTGTCTTTTTTTTTTTTTTTTTAAGATTTTATTTATTTATTTATTTGACAGACAGCGAGAGAGGAAACATAAGCGCAGGCAGAGGGAGAGGGAGAAGCAGGTTTCCCACTGAGCAGGGAGCCCAATGCGGGGCTCCATCCCAGGACCCTGGGATCATGACCTGAGCTGAAGGCAGCCACTTAACGACTGAGCCACCCAGGCACCCCCTCCCCAGGTGCTCATTTTCTAACTCCCCACCCAGATACTCTGACAGCAGCTCAGGTGGCCTGTGGCTCAGCAGGCGAAGTTCCACCTCCTTCTGTTGATCCTGCTCTCTGTGAGTCCCCGTGGTTTCCTGCAGGCAAGCCCCCTGCTCGCTCTCTCTACTGTTACTGTGGTCCCAGTCTCCCACCTCTAGCTTTCCACCTGGTTTTTCCACTCTCCCATCAGACCGATAATGCTTCCTGAAGCCAATCCATGTTTCTAATCCGGCTTCCCATCATACCTTTGCGTGTGATTGTCCCTTGAGCCATCATTCACCTTACACAACCCTCCCTTTCTTGCCTCCTGTCCTTTGCTTCTACCGTCTCCTCGCCTGGAATGTTCTCTCTCCCACGACCCCCACCTCCACCTTCCCCATGTTCTGCTGAAGCCCAGGTTCAAACTGCTCTCTCTGGAACTCTTAAAACTTAAAATTCTCACTGTTTTCATTGGGGAACAAGTAGAGGAATTGGGATCAGAATAAAAAGTTAAATCCGAGCTCCACCCTCCGTGTATCTCAATGACATATAACAGGAGAAAACCGCTGTGGGTTTGGGGCAACAGCTCAGAGTGGCTCCGCACCCAGCCACTTTGATGTTTCATGCCTGACTTACAAATTTGTGACATTTCGTTCTGTTTCATAACACACATTTATATTAGTATAAAAACATTTGATCTTGTTTACCAGTTTACTCCCTTCTCCAATTTTTTTTTTTTTACGATTTTTATTTATTTATGTATTTGACAGACAGAGATCACAAGTAGGCAGAGAGGCAGGTGGGGCGGGGGGGGGGAAGCAGGCTCCCTGCTGAGCATTGAACCCTACCCCCCATGCAGACCTCAATCCCAGGACCCTGGGATCATGACCTGAGCCGAAGGCAGAGGCTCTGAGCCCCCCAGGTGTCCCTGCTCCCCCCACATTTTTAAGTGAAGCTGTCACTCCAATAACTGACATTATTGAAACCGGCACACCCATGTGTACAATCCCTGAGGTATCCGGTCAGGGAAGCATGAAGTTAGCATGTCAACCTGAGCAGTTCACCCTTCTGAACCCATTTCCTATTCTGCCAAATGGAATGATAAACCTTTCTGATTGTTCTGATCAGGACTGAACGAGGTCCACTGTGAAGAGCTCTGTGAAACCAACAGTTGGTAAATACCAGGTCGTGTCATCATTGTATGTTTTATTTTTTTCTACTGCTGAGTTTCCTAACTAGTGGTCATAGGGCACTAATGTTCATAGGGGTTATGGGCAGATGGGGGGGGAGGTGTACATAACATAAAGATCCCATGGTCCTTGGGCCCACCAGCAAGGCCAGTCACCTCTGGGTACATGCAGGCCACAGCAGAGCCCCTTGGAGTCTGACGTCCTGCTCTGTGACCCCCGCAAGGAGACAGCAGGATCAGCAGCATTTGCCGCTTGCCGGGCATTACCTGGGCATCGACCTCTGAGGCCAGCTGCAGAGTGCACTGCTGTCCCTTGCGGAGGAGGGCTCACAGCCCTGCTAGAGGAGGTGGGTGTGAAGGACCCGAAGAGGACGAGCAGCAATGCTGGGAGCTTTGGGCCAGAGCAGCCCCAGACAGCTGACCCAGATCCGTCTTTACCTAACATTAGACCTCTGTCCAGTTTTGGCTGTTGTCCAAACAGGGTCCAAGCTAACTTCGGAGCAACTGCTTGAACACTGCTGATGGCGGCGTGGTATTAAAAATATTTAACCTCTGAGATGGCACAGGCATCGACCAATCAGAACAGAGGCCAGCTAGCCACAAATAACACATGCCAGCTCATACCAGGTGGGTATTTTAAGTATTTATTCTGAAGGAATGTGCTTTAAATCAGAGCTGTCATTCGTTTGAAATGCTTGCCTGGAAAGCATTTGATCGGATTAAAAACTGGTTGTTATTGCAATAAATTTCAATTGTACAACTGCTAATGAGAGAAAAATAAGATGCTTCTATAAATCTAAATTTTATAAACGTTTAATATTAAAATTTAAAATTTTTATTACTTACTTGAGCTTCCAATTGTTCATAGCTATCAAGAACTTGAAGAGATCCTTTTTTTTTTTTTTTTTTTAATTTATTTATTGGGGCGGCTGGGTGGCTCAGTCAGTTAAGTGTCTGCCTGCGGCTCCGGTCATGATCCCGGGGTCCTGGGATCGAGCCCCTGTGTCAAGCTCCCTGCTCAGTGGGGAGTCTGCTTCTCCCCCTCCCTCTGTCCCCCAGCTCGTGCTCTCTCTCACTCAAATAAATAAATAAAATCTTTAAAAATAGGGCGCCTGGGTGGCTCAGTGGGTTAAGCCGCTGCCTTCGGCTCAGGTCATGATCTCAGAGTCCTGGGATCGAGTCCCGCATTGGGCTCTCTGCTCAGCAGAGAGCCTGCTTCCCTCTCTCTCTCTCTGCCTGCCTCTCCATCTACTTGTGATTTCTCTCTGTCAAATAAATAAATAAAATCTTAAAAAAAAAATCTTTAAAAATAAAAAATAAAGATTTATTTACTTTTAGAGAGAGAGAGCACACGAGTGAGGGGACGGGCAGAAGGAGACGGAGAGACTCTCAAGGAAACTCCCTGCCAGCAACAGGTCCGCCAAGGCTCAATCTCATGACCCGAAGATCATGACCCAAGCAGAAATCAAGAGTTGCATGTTTTACTGACTGAGCCCCGCAGGTGCCCCTTGAAGGAATCCTTTTTTTTTTTTTTTCAAAGATTTTATTTATTTATTTGACAGACAGAGATCACAAGTAGGCAGAGAGGCAGGCAGAGAGAGGAGGAAGCAGGCTCCCCGCGGAGCAGAGAGCTTGATGCAGGGATCAATCATGACCTGAGCTGAAGGCAGAGGCTTTAACCTGCTGAGTCACCCAGGTGCCGCTGAAGGGATCCTTCTTGGGAAAAGTCTTGGTAGTTATTGCATCAAGCCAATTCAAACATAAAACCTGATAATAGGGACGCCTGGGTGGCTCGGTTGGTTGGACGACTGCCTTTGGCTCAGGTCATGATCCCGGAGTCCTGGGATCGAGTCCCGCATCGGGCTCCCAGCTCTGCGGGGAGTCTGCTTCTCTCTCTGACCTTCTCCTCGCTCATGTTCTCTCTCACTGTCTCTCTCTCAAATAAACAAATAAAATCTTTAAAAAAAAAAACCTGATAATAAAAAGTCACATTCACAGAGAAAGCTAAAATGTGAAAATATTTTATTTGGAAATTTTATGTAAGTTCAACATTTAATGCTAATACTTTCATTTTATTTTCCAAGTCATAATTACATTATATATATATATATATATATATATATATATATATATATTTTTTTTTTTTTTTTACCAAATCCCATACAGATCCCTAAATCCACTCCCCACCATCAACGTTTACCTCAATGCGACATACAAATTGTACGATTTCTCTGTGTGGGCCCTGACAGGAAAAGGATTCCAAAACACCATTCTAGTAAACTCTAAGTTCCAACATGTGCTTTGTGCTTTTGGCCAGCCTCTAATCGCTGTGCCTCAGAAAACAAGTAGCAGAATAAATGTTTGGTGGGTGAGTGAGTGGATCTTCTGGAAGCTGTAGAGGGCAGCTCTAGGCTGATTGCTGTTTCAGCCAAAAACTGCGACAGCCAGAGAACATGGGGAAGACATTGTGTACATTTCGGCTGTCTGCATGGATTCCCTTTGGCCTAAAGAACAGTATAAGGGTTCCACAGAAGGAGTCAACAAACTAGTCTGTGCTTGCAGACGCTTAGAAATGATCCTGCTTCAACTCCAGCCTCCCTGAGACACCTGGCCAGGGGCTTTCGGGGACACTCTACTCACTGTCACACAGTTACACTGTTACACTTCCTTGTCCCCTGGCCTTAAAGAAAAATAGATATTTTTTAGCAGGTTCAGAATACTTTCTCCCAAGTTTGTCAGACTCCCCACTCTTTATTTTACCTACAAAGTTACACACTCAACAATGGTTCTGAGAATACTTCACACACTCACATGGAGTTACTTCCATTAATGGTATCATTTCCTTTTGAAATTGTTTATGTATTTATTTATTTGACACAGAGAGAGAGAGAGAGAGAGAGAGAGCACAAGCAAGGGGAGCAGCAGGCAGAGGAAGAGGGAGAAGAAGGCTCCCCACCTAGCAGGGAACCTGATGCAGGACAAGATCTCAGGACCCTGGGATCATAACCCAAGCCAAAGGCAGACGCTTAACCGACTGAGCTACCCAGACACCCCATGGCATCATTTTTTGAACCTCGAAAATAATATGTACTATTTGAACATGATGAGATTGGTTGTTTGGTGGTTTATTTGCCTTTTGGATGGACATCTGGAGCCTTATCTGGATGCCAAATAAGTGGCCGGCTGGGCCTCTCCCTGGTTCGAATAAGCCTCCTGGGGCAAGAGAAAGGGAGGGGAGAACATGAATTTATGTAAGGAAAGACCCACCCAATGAAGTTTAAAGATCACCATCATGCAGTTTCCAAGTCAAGCCAGGAGAGGGCTCAGAAAACTTCTGCCTGATTGTCTAATAAGAGGAACTTCAGGAAATGGACAGAGCACTCCACTCTTCCATCAGATGACAGGCACAGTCATTTAGTCGGCCTGATTTCAATCAGACCACAACAATTTTTTTTTTTTAATTTAGAGAGAGCACAAGCGTAGGGGAGGGGCAGAGGCAGAGGGAGAGAGAACCTCCAGCAGACTCTGCAGTGAGCACACAGCTGGTCTCGGGGCTGGATCTCACAATCTCAAGACCATGATCTGAGCTGAAATCAAGAGTTGGACGCTCAACCAATTGAGCCACCTACACGTCCAAAGCCACAATTTTATTATACAGTAGGCTAGCTTCATGTGATCTTTGCACCATTTAATTCTTTCTTGAAGAAAATGATGAGACTTCTTCAAGCCCGAGCCAGTTTTGCCCTGTGTTTCTTTTAGATGGCAGTCCTCTTTGCCTCCCTCAGGAAGTCAGGTGCTTCTGAGTAGCTCTCCTTCGCCTGCAGAGCAGAGGCTGGAGGAGCTAACCTCCCCTGACTTCCTGGTGATGACGCAGAGCTAAAAGCACATGGTCAACCCGGTCCTTGGTGGGAACGGCATTAGATAAATGCGGGGTCCAATTATTAACTGTAAACTATATACTCTGGGTAATAGATCTGACTCATTATGAGTGAGACTGAATACTCAGTAATTGAGGACCGAAGCAACTAGCCAAAAACCAAGGTTCCAGACTGACACAAAGCTCAGGGACATGTGGGGAAATGCTGTTTAGACAAAGCCATCTGCAAGCCAACTCACCCTAGGCAATTCAAACCAAGAGAACATCGTTATACATGCTTGGAGGGTAAGGACCAATGCTTGAAGTACAGAGAAAGTTCTCATACAATAAAGCAGGTATGATACAATGTTTCCTGCAGTATCATGAAGTCAATGGGATGATGAAGTATTTGTTCTGTTTCATTATGACTTACTTTTCCATCCCAATTTTTTCCTATATTCAACACTTGATGTATTTTACTTCATTTGTCTTTTCAATTATCCTTTAAATAAAACATTTATATTTGATAAGGAAACTGGAGTGTTAAGCCAGTAATGTCAATGTATATTGCAAGGCCACTTCCTCCCCAGGATCCAGGATGAGAGATGGTCTTACCTGTTAAAGGTTTCAGTCAGAGTGGTAGGAAGAGAGTGAGTCTCATCATTTATTGGACAGTAAAGAGAATTTTTTAAAAATCCTCCCAAATTGACATCCTTCCTATAGCTGCTATCAAAATGGTTTCAGACTTCCACTCTTGACACTTATGATCCACATTTCAAATATTCACTTCATTACTCGAACATGGTTTCTGGAAAGATAGCTAGCAGCTATATAATTTGTCTTCGCTCAGAGTTCAAAGACCAGAATGAGAACAGAATTCAGACCTTCTGATTTCTAATTGAATATCCTGTTCACTGCCTTGTGGATGGGTCAAATCGACCTTTTTTCTCTTGGAGTCACCCTTGACTTGATTTTCTCTTTTAAATTTTGATCTTCTTTTTAAAATCTTTAGTTTTTTTCTGATTACAAAAGTGATACATGTGTATTGTACAAAGTGACAGTCCATCTTTGTATAACCCCACCTAATCAAGGTTGTATTTCAATGCATAGAAGGCTTTTGAAAAAAATCAAAACTCAGTTTAGCTTATATAAAGTGGTTGGCAACTTTCTTTTTCACCTTAAAATGCCTTGGAAATAGACAAACCATAGGAAACTCTTAATCTCACAAACTGAGGGTTGCGGTGGGGGGCAGGGGAGGTTATGGACATTGGGGGAGGGTATGTGCTATGGTGAGTGCTGCGAAGTGTGTAAACCTGGCGATTCACAGACCTGTACCCCTGGGGCTAATAATACATTATATGTTTATTTAAAAATAAAAAATATATATTTAAAAAATGCCTTGGGGCACCTGGATCACTCAGTGGTTTAAGTCTCTGCCTTCGGGGCGCCTGGGTGGCTCAGTCGTTAAGCGTTTGCCTTTGGCTCAGGTCATAATCCCAGGGTTCTGGGATCGAGCCCCGCATCGGGCTCCCTGCTCAGCAGGAAGCTTGCTTCTCCCTTTCCCACTCCCTCTGCTTGTGTTCCCTCTCTTGCTGTGTCTCTTTCTATCAAATAAGTCTCTGCCTTCAGCTCGGGTCATGATCTCAGGGTCCTGGAAACAAGCCCCGCATTGGGGGGTCTCTGCTCAGCGGGGAGCCTGCTTCCCCACCCCCGCCCCCGCCTCTACCTACTTGTGATTTCTCTCTCTGTCAAATAAATAAATAGAATCTTAAATAAATAAATAAAAATTAAACAATTAAAAATGCCTTGGAAATCTTCAAGATAAGCTTTTTTAAAAACTGATTTAGAGGGACGCATGGGTGGCTCAGTTGGTTAAGCAGCTGCCTTCGGCTCAGGTCATGATCCCGGGCGTCCTGGGATCGAGTCCCGCATCGGGCTCCTTGCTCGGCCTCTGCCTCTGCCTGCCATTCTGTCTGCCTGTGCTTGCTCTCCCCCCCCCCTCTCTCTGATAAATAAAATCTTTAAAAAAAAATAAAAAAATAAAAACTGATTTAGGGGTACCTGGGTGGCTCAGTGAGTTTAGCATGTGACTCTTGATTTCAGCTCAGGTCATGATCTCAGGATCATGAGATTGAGCCCTGAGTCTGGCTCTGCCCTCAGGGGAAGTCTGCTTCTTTCCTTTTCCCTCTCCTGCCCCTCCCCCTGCTTGCAAACGTGCACGCTCACACTCTCTCTTTCCCTAAAATAATCTTTAAAAAAATAAAAATAGTGTTTTTTAAAAACTGCCTTGTTTAGGTGTAATTTATTTACCATAAAATTCACCTATTTTTAAGTGTACAATCCAATGACTTTTTGTCAACTTGTGAAACCATCACCACAACCGTTTTAGAACATATTCCTCATACCTAAAAGTTTCCTCATGCCTGCAAATTAACTTTTTTAAAAGGTGCATTTTTGTGGGTAATTACAGTCATGAATAACAAGTCCCAGAAATTTCCATCCTGCCTAGCTTTCACTTGCTGCTGGCAGGCAAGAAGAAAATTGCAAAAGCCCATCAACAAATGTTGGAAGAAAATACCATAAGCTGACCGACAGCTGTTTGCTCAAAATAGTTTATTCAAGCACTCCAGCTTCTACTGAGTGTCAGCCAAGTAGAGGCTATTGGTTAAGTCTGTAGGGATAGCAAGATAGATAATAGCGGTCTTCTGGAATAAATTGATTGTGAGCCCAACAGTATGCAACCTAAGAGTTTCAAGATTCAATAGTTTTTTTTGTTTTGTTTTAAAGAATTTATTTATTTATTTGACAGACAAAGATCACAAGTAGGCAGAGAGGCAGGCAGAGGAGGGGGTGGGAAGCAGGCTCCCGCTGAGGAGAGAGCCCAACTCGGGGCTTGATCCCAGGGCCCTGAGATCATGACCTGAGCCGAAGGCAGAGGCTTAACCCACTGAGCCACCCAGGCATCCCAAGATTCAATGGTTTTGAGACACAAACGTTTTCCAGATGGGTGTGATATTTGGACTTCAACTTCCAGAAATCATGATAAAGAAACAGCAACCAGATTTCCTTTCCCACCTTAAACAGCCAAAAAAGGACAAAAAATATGAAACAATGGCTTTCAATACACTGGACATAAAGCCACAATGGATAATAATCCCCAATAAAGGACAATAAACAGGGTGAGCCCTAATACTTGCCCTGGTTTACTACCTTGAGCTTACAGGCTACAGTGCAGGGAAGGAAAGCTGAGGCAGAGCTCAGCAGAGTCCTTGAGTCGTGAAGAGAGTCCAGAGTCACCAAGGCGGCTAGAGTTTACAGGCCAGAGTATCAGAGAGAACACACGAACGAACACACGAACACACACACACACACACACACACACACACACACACACGGAGACAGAAAACCCCAGAGACCTGTAGAGGGCCCTATTCTGCTATTTACCAAGTCCTGGATAGGGCATTCAAGTAAGAAAACTACCTGAGCCTGGGAAAAAGAACCACTTGAAAGCATTAGAGGGAAAGGTGCTTCATGCACCCCGCCAGGCTGGGCATAGTGCCTAGTTTCACTAGCCAGATTAGAAAAGCTCATAATTTATGGGGCATTGGGAATAAAGTTCATAAAGGTCTTGCCTCAGGGGGAATAATGAGCCCTATAGCTGGCACAGCTGTGGCCCTATCAAATCTTAAAAGCAAGACCCCAAAGACCCAAACTATTTCCAAGTAACTTATTGCACCCCAGAACCAAGTTCCAGATTTACAGAAGCACAAAAATATCCAGCACTAAAACAAGGTAAAAGTCATAATATCTGGCATCCCATCATAAAATTACCAGGCAATTCTGCCTTCCGCTGGGGTCATGGTCTCAGGGTCCTAGGATCAAGCCCCGAATCAGGCTCTTTGCTCAGCAGGGAGCCTGCTTCCCTTCCTCTCTCTCTGCCTCCTTGTGATCTCTGTGTGTGAAATAAATAAATAAAATCTAAGTAAATAAATAAACAAATAAAATACTCTTCCTTTAAAAAATAAAATAAAATTACCAGGCGAGTAGAGAGACAGGTAAATGGAACCCAGGAGGACACACATCAACCAGTACAAACAGACCCAGAAGTGACACAGATGGGAGAATTAGCAAAGACATTAAAACGATTATATAACTGTATTCTCTATGTTTAAAATATTGAGTAGCGTCATGGGCAATACAGAAAAGATTACACTTAAAACTTTTAGAACCGAGCCATATACAATTTCCAAGCCCACCACAAGTTATCTCTGGACTGAAAATGCTCAACAGCGAAAGACTGCCACTGTTCTTAGAAATCTCAAAGACAAAGCTTTTAAAAGAGAGGCAAATGTATAAACTTTTCTTTTTATAAAAAGTAATTTCTACACCCAGTGTGGGGCTGGAAGTCAGGACCCACCCAAGATCAAGAGTTGCTTGCTCCCCCGACCGAGCCAGGCAGGGGCCCCACAAACTTTTCTTAAATAAGTATTTGGCTCTTTTGCGATTTTTTTTTTTTTCTTTTTAATGGAAATCTGTTATCCTCCGGTCTACCACTATTCAAGGCACCATCTTTTCGGTCAAGACGCATCAGTAGTGCACAGAGTCCACCGCCCATTTCCTTTCTCTGGTCCAGGACAAGCCTCAGAGGCCACCCACGCCTGGGACTTCCACCAGGCACCGGTTTCTCCCAACGCCACTGCCTCAAGCACACCTCCGCCCCAGCTGGAGGCTGAGCCGGTTCTCCGGGGCGGAGCAGGCCGAGGCGGGCAGCCTGCGAGTGGACCGGGCTTAGTCCGCGCGGCCCTGCGGCCCCTCGGCTGCCGGCTCCGGCCCAGAGGACCGCGGACGCGGGGACACTCGGGCTGGAGCCCCGAACGGCGCACGGGAGTGGACACCGCCAGCCGGCCTTCCGCCCCAGAGAAGGCGGAAGCCGCGAAACGCCCCCGCAGCCTGCAGCACTCCCGAACGCCCGGACCTGCCCGCGGCGTCCGACGTTCCCGCCGCGATAAATCCAGGTCGCGGGAGCTGGGCAGGGGTCGTCTAGCAACCAGGAGCCCAGAGAGCGGACGCCAGGCATTGGCCTGGCTGCGTCACGTGGCTAGACGCCCCCGCTCCCTAGAGGGTGACGCTACCGTCACGTGATACGGCGCAGGCGCGTTTCCGCCCGGCTGTGGGACCGCGGAGGTGGCGCGGCCAGAGCGCTGTGTACCTGGGGTTTCGGCCGCGGCCTCAGATGGGGTGGTCAGAGGGTGACCAAAGGGGCAGCTGGGGCTTTTCCGCACTAGTGACAGTGAAGTGATAAAACGGTTCCAGAGGCGGTCGTGAGGCTTTGCTGGTCGTGCAGGAGCCTTTCCTGAGCATAACACTCGTCAGATGCTGAGGTCTGCCTCCTGTGGGCACAGAAGAAGTTGAGATATGTAATAAGGGGTGAGATTTAGGGATATTAAGGTTATTATATTCACTATTTATTATTTAAGGCTGTCATGCTGAGCACTGGCTAGAAGAGAGATCCAGCGTCTCGGGTAAGAGGCATCACTTCGGGGGGTCGGGGGTAGTGTCTCTCCGAGGTAGTTATTGGAAAGGTACAACCTCACCGTGAGTTCAGAGAATTGAGCAGGTTCTCAGAGCCTGGTTACCCCCCTGTCAGTTCTTAAATCCTAGGTCCCCGCGTGCAGGCCAGGGTTCGGGGGATCCCGCGACAAGCCTGTGAGCCCTGACCGAAAAAATGTCCCAGATGAAAGGGATTTGAGGGGCACCTGGGTGGCTCAGTGGGTTAAAGCTTCTGCCTTCAGCTCGGGTCATGGTCCCAGGGTCCTGGGATCTAGCCCCGCATCGGGCTCTCTGCTCAGCAGGGAGCCTGCTTCCTCCTCTCTCTCTCTCTCTCTCTCTCTGCCTGCCTCTCTGCCTACTTGTGATCTCTCTCTGTCAAATAAATTTAAAAAAAAGATCTAAAAAAAAATATTATGTATACTCTGGAATATTGACACATACACACCCGTGGCCATCCTTGATTCCTCTTTCTTTCCACACCTTGTGTTCAGTGCGTCAGCAAGTCATGTAAATTCTGTCTTCAAAATGAATTCAGAATCTGACAGCTTCTCACTACCTGCACCCTGGTCAGATTCCCCAAGGTCTGTCACTGTGGGTTATTGCTTGTTCTATTGCTGGTTCTAACTAGCCCACCAACGCCTTCCTCTGCAAGTCAGCCAAAGTGATTTTGTTTTTCTTTTCAGTAAGTTCTGCACCCAACCTGGGTCTGGAACTCAAAACACCGAGATTAACTGTCACATGCTCCGCCGGCCCTGCCAGCCAGGTGCCCCAGCCAAAGTGATCTATTGACACACAGGTTACATCATGTCACTTCTCTGCTCAAAATTCTCCAGTGGCTTCCTATTTCAGTCAGTGAAAGCCAAGTCCTTAGGATCACTTGTCCCATGGGTTCCTAACTACTGTCCTCCTCATTCACTGATTTCTGGAAATGCTGTTCTTCATTGTGTTTCTGGAACAAGGCAGGTATAGTTCCATATTTAGGTCTATGGACCTGCTGTTACCTGTGCTGAGTATTCATGGATGTCCGCATGATTTACTCCTTTGTTCTGCTTCATCCTGCTCAGATGTCACCTTATAAGACAGACTTTTCCTGACCACCCTCTGCGAAGTAACAACCACTGCATGCCCAAATTCCTCACCCTTCTCCCAACACTCCCTGTCATCTGCTTGCTCTTTTCCCCTGTCAAGCATTTATCACCCCCTGACAAATTTTGTATGTTCTCTGTGACCCCTGACTAGAATGTAAGCTCTTACTAGAATGTAAGCCAAGTGTGGATAGTCTTTTTGTCTTGTTCCCTGCTGTGCCTAGAACAATGTCTGGCATTCAGTAGATGTTAAGAATGGTTGAAGAGGGGCACCTGGGTGGCTCAGTGGGTTAAGCCGCTGCCTTCGGCTCAGGTCATGATCTCAGGGTCCTGGGATCGAGACCCACATCAGGCTCTCTGCTCAGCAGGGAGCCTGCTTCCCGCTCTCTCTCTCTCTGCCAGTCTCTCTACCTACCTGTGATCTCTCTCTGTCAAATAAATAAATAAAATCTTAAAAAAAAAAAAGAATGGTTGAAGAAATTAATGAATGGTCTATGTCCAATATGGTTCTATTTCTGATTATGGCGGGTGGACCAAAGTTGTTCCAAGAGGCTAAAAGACTTTGAACATATCCCTGCTATTGTAATGATACTCACGTTGGCAGTGCCCAATGAGAATGTTTTGTTTCCATTTTATATCTTAAAAGCTGGCTCTGTACTCTCAGCCATGATACCTGAGATTTCTCCACAACTATGATGTGGTGTTTCAAGAAGAAAGACGCACGTTTTTCATGGAAAAAACAAAAAAAACAAAAAACAACAGGAGCTTCCTGAAGGGAAAAAATAGGAAAGCAATTTAACTATCAAGTTGGGTATTAAACCAGGTATATCAGGGGTAGATCAATAAAATCCTGGTGAGATGTCAACAGAAGAGTGAACTAGACTTGTGTCAATCCAGAGGTTCTTGGGAAAATTTGCCTTCCCTACCAAATTCTCTGCTGAAGCCTAGAAATCTGTAGCTGATGATTGATACCTTTATCCCTATTAACATGCAACTACCTAAAGAGAGACCAGACAGAGTTTCAGCAGTCATTAGTACCTTAGTGTGAGTTGGTCCAGCTCCTTTCTTGAGAGCAGGTTTTAAAAAGGCAAGTGAAGAAAGTAGGACCCATGAGAATGAAGAGGAACAGGTGGAGAGAAAGGGAGCCAAAGAAGGAGCATCACATTGAGTTTGCCAAGGACAAACTTTGGCCTGTTTTGCACTTTTGCCCAGGCTGACTCTGGTAATCAAGGTACATTTTGATCTCTAGCTACAGACTTCTGAGTAGGCAAATTATGGTGCTTGAAATTACAACCGTAATTACCTGCAATATTTTGATAACCCAATGAGTACACGGTACACTGGAAATGAAGAGGAGGAATTGACCTAGAATTTAGTGGAACTGAAATGCTACCAGACTTTAGGAATGATAAGCAGGAAAGGGAAGAGGCATTGCATTATATATCTGCACATGATCCTGGCCTAAGAAATAGGAAACCAACGTTTTTGTGTTAAGGTAAAATGAGCAAAATGGAGCACTGTCTGCTATCAGTTGACATGCCAGGAACAGCAAGGTAAGAGAGACTTCTTTGAGCAACCGCGAACTGATGATAAGGGAAAAATTCAAAGAACAATATCCACCTGCTTAAAAAAAGGAAAGAAAAGAAAAATGAGTACTTAGAGTGTTTGGGGATTTAGTCCCTATTATAGAAGTTTTTTTTTTTTTTAAGATTTTATTTATTCATTTTTGCATGTGTGAGAGAGAGAGTGAGCATGAGAAGGGCAGGGAGGAGCAGAGGAAGAAGCAGATTCCCTGCTGAGCAGGGAGCCCAACGTGGGACTCAATTCCAGGACCCTGGGATCACGACCCAAGCCAAAGGCAGACACCTAACTAACTGAAACACCCAGGCACCCACCAACTGTAGGAGTTTTAAAAATCAAATAGGGTAAATGCCTTTAACCAATCTGTTCTTCCTAGTAGAGAAGAATTAGGCAAGAACCTAGAAGTAGGCAGAAACTTTGCTGGTGGTGACCATATGGTGTTGAAAGGGTTTTGGAACACAGCCAGGTGTCTTCAAGTGTACTGTGCCAGCAGAATGCTGGTGCTCTAGTTAAAGGTTGAAAATAGATGTTTTTTGTTCTTAAAGGTTTGGGGTTTTTTGTTTTTTTTTTGGTTTTTGGTTTTTGGTTTTTTGGTGGTTTTGTGTTTTTTTTTACAACTTGGAGAACCTTCTATTCATTAGCTGTGTGAACCTGGGCAAGTTGGTTAAAATTCCCACACCTCAATTTCCTTTTGCATGAAATGGGTATGAATACAATACAGGATTCCCCTGCCATCCAAAAGTTTGGCTCATGAAACTTCAGTTTCATGAAAGACCTTCATTAGTACTTGTTTTCACTAACCAAAAGAAATCTAAAGAGGATATTTGATTTGAAAGTGGTAGTCACTTCTTTGTTTTGCACCATTTCAATTTACAAAAGGTTTCATAGGAGCCATCTACTTTCAGATAGCAAGGGAAACCTGAAGTTCCTATCTCTGTGGGCTTTTAGAAGCATGAAATGAGGTCTTACATGTAGCCATGTAAAGTAGTGGTTAAGATTGTGGACTTGTGGGGTCCCTGGCTGGCTTAGCGAGAAGAGCATGCAACCTTCCATCTCTGGGTCATGAGTTTGAGCCCCATGATGGGTGTACAGATTACTTAAATAAATAAGTAAACTTAAAAAAAGTGGGGACTCAAGTCAGATTGCCTGGTTTGAATCCTAGAACGGCCATTTACTACTTGCATGTTGGAGATGCAAAGTCTACCTCATAGAGTGATGAGAGAAGTGAGAGTCCACACTCTGAACCAGATCTCAAGAAGCATTTGAGCAGAGTCCAAGAGGGGTAAGGCCCATACCTTGACATAATAAGAGTTGTATATGAAAAACCTATAGCAAACATCATACTCAGTGGTGAAAAGCCAAGAGCTTTCCCCCTAAGGTCAGTAACGAAACAAGGATGTCCACTCTCACCACTTTTTTTCCTTAAGATTTTATTTATTTAGGGGCGCCTGGGTGGCTTAGTGCGTTAAGCCTCTGCCTTTGGCTCAGGTCATGATCCCAGGGTCCTGGGATCGAGCCCAGCATTGGGCTCTCTGCTCAGCAGGGAGCCTGCTTCCCCTGCCCCCCACCTGCCTCTCTGCCTACTTATGATCTCTCTCTCTCTCTCTGTGTCCAATAAATAAATGAAATCTTTTTTTGTAATGTATTTATTTATTTGAGAGAATGCATGTGGAGGGAGAGCGAGAAGCAGGATCCTTGCTGAGCAGGGAGCCTGACTCGGGTCCCGATCCCAGGACCTGGAGACTATAACCTGAGCCGAAGGCAGACACTTAACCAACTGAGCCACCCAGGCACCCCTCTCTCTTACCACTTTTTTTTTTTAATTTATGTAAGTAATGTCTGCAAATGACATATCTGATAAAGGGTTAGTATCCAAAATATATAAAGGACTGATACAGCTCAACACTCAAAAAACAAATAACCCAGTTAAAAAATGAGCAGAAAGCAAGTCTCCAAAGAAGACATACACATGGCCAATAAGACACATGAAAAGAGGCTCAATGTCGTTCATCATTGAGGAATTACAAATCAAAGCTACAATGAGATACAACTTCATACTTGTCAGAATGGCTAGAAACAAAAACCCAAGAAACAAGGGTTAGTAAGGATGTGAAGAAAAAGGAAGCTCCTTGCACTGTTGGTGGGAATGCAAACCAGTGCAGCCACTGTGGAAAATGGTGAGAAGGTTCCTCAAAAAGAAAAATAAGAACAACCCTACAATCCAGTAATCACACACTTGGGTGTTTACCCCCAAAATACGAAAACACTAGTTCAAAGGGCTACACACACCCCTGTGTTTGTTGCAGCATTATTTACAATAGCCAAACTATGAGGGCACTTGGGTGGCACAGTCGCTTAAGCAACTAACTCTTGGTTTTAGCTTAGGTCATGATCGCAGGTCATGATTTCCTGGGATCAAGCCCCATGGTGGACTCCAAACTCAGTGGGAATCTGTTTGAGATGCTCTCCCTCTTCCCCTGCCCCTCCTGCTTATGCTCTCTCTCTTTCTCATAAATAAAATCTTTAAAAAAAATAACAACCAAACTATGGAAGCAGTCCACGTGTCCATTGATAGATGAATGGATAAAGAAGATGTGGCAGGTATGTGTGTGTGTGTGTGTACATATACTTGTGTGTATACATATATGTTTATATATATATATAAAGAGAGGTGTATTCAGTGTACCATTTATTGTTGCTTTGTAACAAACCACCTCAAACTTAGTCAAGCAAAATAATCATTGTATTATGCTCACAGATTTGTGGGTCAGGGATTCAAAAAGAGTACAGTGGAGATGGCCCCATGGCATCTGAGACCTCTGCTGGAAAGACCCACATGCTGGAGATGGCTCAATGTCTGGTTGAAACCAGCTGCAAGTGTCTTTGGTGGTTTTCCTAGGAATTGACTTTGATCTCAGCTGGGTTGTTGCCTGGAACATCCACACATGTTCTCTCCATGTGGTTTGGGTTTCCTCACAGCATGGTTGTTGGTTTCTAAGACCAAGTGTTCCCAGAGAACCAGGCAAGAGCTATATTGCCATTTATAACCTAGCCTCAGAAGGCACACGATGACATTTATACCAGAGTCAGTCAGCCATGATTCAAATGGAGGAACATACCCCCCATCTCTTAATAGGAGGAATGTTATGGTCACATTGTAAGAAGAACATGTAAGATGGGAGATATTATCGTTGCCGTCTTTGGAAAATAAAATCTGTCACACCCAGGCACCTGAGCACCACTAGAAAAAAGATGTAACACGGAAAAATTAATAAAACATCAGTTGGATCCTTGATACCACCTGACAATCCTACATCATTTCTCTGTTCAACTTGCTCCAATTTGCAATGGATATTTCAAATATCCTCTGCCATAGGTCTATATAGATAGTAGTAGACTATGTAGGTGTCACCTAACACATGTTCTGAAAACTTTTTTCTCCTGTCCATGTCCTTTAAAGAGGTGAGAGAAGCTAAACACCTACTTTCCTACCCTTGCTTGCATCTATGTGGCATAATGGTGGCCAGTGAGGTGTAAGCAGAAACTTGCTGCAGGACTTCTGGCCAAGTTCTTGCCTTAAACAAGAAAATGCTGCATGGAGTGGAGGCAGCCAGCCATATCATGACGCTCCAGGAAAGGCCAAAATATTTACAGAAATAGAGGCCCCAATATTATTGTGTCACTGAACAGATGCTGTTTTCTACCTCCTGGCTTCCTATCCTGTGAGAAAAATAAACCTTGATTTGCTTAAATCACTGATAGGCTTTCTGTGGCTGATACAACCACTCTTCACCTCCTGCCCCTCCAGTTTTTCTCTTTATTCTCCACAGATGAACCTCCATCCTTCACAGAGGGAAGTCTTCCGATGGTCATTGACTTTCTTGCCACCAAACCTACCTACTTAACCTGCATCCACAGCCATCCTGTTTCCATCTTCCCTCCTGTTACAACAGAAGAGGGGTCCCTACTTCACAGATAGGGAATTGGGCGGTGTTACGTAGGGAGATGCCACTGTTGGATCGGTGTTTGTGACCTTATCCTCATGTTCTGGGCCTCTACCCAGTCATCAGCCATGTGGCCATGAACAGGCCAGTAAAGTAGCAAATACTTTATCAAGTAGATTCTGACCTGTGCCCAATAAAGGCTCTGCAGTTGGCGCTGGGGTGGGGTGGGGTGGTGTGTGCTAGGTGTAGGAAGGAGACAGTCCCGAGTAGAGAGAAAACTTTGCAAGATAGGGGAATGGAGCCTTGGAGGAACCAAGGGTCCCCGTGTGGCTGAGTGCAGGAAGGACTCAGGAGGCAGGTCTGGAGAAGAAGGCAGGGGCCAGAGTAAGCTCGGGTGTGTACACTAGACAGGGTCATGATTTCGGTTTTAACTCTAAATCATTGGGACAGGAAGTAAATTAATCTTTCTAAGCCTCAATGTCTACTTGGACAAATACATTTTAGAACTCTGCTTAGTGGCGTGAGAGTTCCACAAGGGCAAAGAAACACCGGTGTTTTTACCCATTTTTGTATCCACCTGGTCGGCGCTTAATAAATGTCTCATGTGGTGGGACACCTGGGTGGCTCAGTTGGTTAAGCAGCTGCCTTCGGCTCAGGTCATGATCCCAGCGTCCTGGGGTCGAGTCCCACATCGGGCTCCTTGCTCGGCAGGGAGCCTGCTTCTCCCTCTGCCTCTGCCTGCCATTCTGTCTGCCTGTGCTTGCTCTCTCCCCCTCTCTCTCTCTGATAAATAAATAAAAAATCTTAAAAAAAAATAAAAATAAATGTCTCATGTGGGTGAATGAGATCGCGGACCCCACCACCGACCTCAGCTCTTCAGTCTCTCTCCGGTTTCCCTCCTGCCCTTCCTTCCCGCCCCTTTTCTCGCCCTTCCTTTCGCTGGTTTCCCAAGCCTTCCCTCCCCTCCAATCCTCTCCTAGCTTCCCGCTTCCTCTTCCCGGCCCGCCCCTTCTCTGCGTCGCGAAGGCAGAGAGGGCGAGGCGGGCTTTACGGCAGCCGCGTTGCGGCGGGGCGGGGCGCCGGCGGCTGGCGCGCTTGGCGGCAGCGGTGGGAGGCAGGCCGGCAAGCAGGCAGACGGAGTCGCAGGCGGGTGGCGGCGGCCGTGCTTGGTAGTGAGGGCGGGAGGGAGTGAGTCACTGAGCGTGTGTGAGGGAGGGAAGGAGCAAGCGGGCGAGCGAGCAGCTCGCGCCGTTCGCCCGCAGCACCAGCCAGGCCCCGCCGCCGCCCCGCAGCCCAGCGCCGAGGCCGGGCCGAGCCGAGCTGGGTCGGGCCCGGGCCATGCTGCTCACCGTGTACTGTGTGCGGAGGGACCTCTCCGAGGTGACCTTTTCCCTCCAGGTCGACGCAGACTTCGAGCTGCACAACTTCCGCGCGCTGTGCGAGCTCGAGTCCGGCATCCCCGCCGCGGAGAGCCAGGTATGCCGGGCAGCGAGCGGAGTCTCCCTCCGGGGCTAACCCTCCTGCCTCCGGGTCTCACGCCCTCCCTTTGCTATGGGTGAGAATTTGGGGGTGGCGGGAGCAGGATGGCCTCTCCCAGCCCGCCCCCGCGTCCGGGAAGGAGCTGGAAACGCTGGCTGCCCCCACACACGCCGAGCGTGGGGTGGGGTGCCATGGGAGGGAGCGGAGAACCTGACCGCAGACGCACCCACTGCAGCCGGAGGGGCGCGTGGACAGTTGGGCGGCCCGCCCCACCTTCTGGCTCTCTGGCCCTTTCTCCCCTAATAATCCCTCGTTTGGGGTGGTGTGGACCTACGTACATTATGAGCAGCCGTAGAATAGAAGCAGCAGCTCGAGGTTTGCAGGAATTCGTACATCCTGCTTCCCCAACCAGAAATACCAGTTTGGATCACTGTGGTAGGTTGTTGTGCATCTGCTTTTTTGGAGCGGGCTCCTGCTTAAGCAAACGTAATTTACCTTTAAATGTAGAGGTTTGCACTCTAAGTGATGGAAAAAGTTTTGAGACTTCCATTACCTTGTTTTGAGGCATTTGGAAATGCCCTGTTCCCTTTGCCCTACCACATGGCATTTCTGGTTAAATTCTTTAAAAAAAAAAAAAGAAAAAAGAAAGGGCAATTTCCCCCCTTCCCCCCACCAAAGGGAGGGCAGTTATTAGTTCAATTCAAGTTGTTTGTTGCTCTGGTTTCTTCGCTGGGAGCAGGCCAGAATCTCTCTTTATTTCAGGCCATAATTCAGTTTGGCTGGGTTCAAAGTTCGTTGCTTTATGAGGATATTTTTGTGAAAACGGCCTAGTATATTCTGGGTGTGATTCGCCTGTTTCATTTCCCTACCCAGCTGGAAGGAAGTTCAGCTGCTCTAACATTTCAAATAAGCAAAGTAATTTATTCTCAAAATGCCTTGAGGCTGCCCCCAAACAGAATTGGTGACGATAACTCTGGCCTTCACGCTAAAACATTTAAATCTTAACTTGATAAGTGGACCTTGGAGGACATGGTCTGAACATTAAGAAAATTATAGAAGTCCTGCAAGGCCCCAGAATATAAATCTTGATTTCCTACTGCAGTTATGAAATAGTTCCAAAAACTATTGCCTAACTACAGCGTGTTCTGCCCTGTGTTATAGTAAACAGATGCGTCAATATTTTGTTCAGAAGCGAGTATGATTCCTTTACAGTATGTGAACTTTGGAACCTTGGCATAAAGCTGAATATCAAAGATTTTGTTTCAAGGTGCAAAGTGTCACTCAAATAGGTCAACTGATGAAAGTTACAAAGAACTTGGTAAAAGGGATTCTTTGAGCCTTTTTCTGTAAACAGCTAATCCACAAAAACTGAGGAACCAGTTCCTGTTAGTGAATCCCTCAAGTGGAGAGCTAGGAAAGGACAGCTTAATTAGGGAGGGACGCTCAACTCTTAAAATATTTGAAGGTGGCTTTTCTCTTATGCTGGTTACACTCACCAGCTGGTGGGGGAAATAAAAAATTAAGATGTAAGTTGATTTTGTTGTTATTAGGACTTGGAAGAAGATGAAGGTTGGCACTGCCTCAGATCCTGCCGGTTTTGAGTGAAGAGTGTGTCAGATTGGCACAGCGCAGGGTGTGAGGAGTACCTCAGTCACTGAACAGTCAGGCTGACTCCAGATTTCTTTCTTATTCCTTAGGTCACCTTTGGGCATTTACTTCCTTCCCAAGCCAGATTAGCATATGCAAACCTGGGCTCCCGGTACTGTGAACCTTGTATTACAGAGCGGTAAACAGCTCCTGTGTTTCAAGTTCGTTCCTGTTGGCTCCATTGTAACCTAACACAGATCTATTTTAAGATGTCTGGTGGTCGGTTGTCTTTTCAGTTGTTTGCCCATCGGGCAGGAACAGGATCCACCCCAGACACTTGAGTCATTTCCCTTCACCAAATCATAATAGTAAGCATCGTTAGAGTTCTTACCTACAAAAATGTCGCTTACGCGAGGCCCCGCTCCCACCCCTTTACCTCCCAGATTCTCCCCTATTACTCATTTTCCCTTTCTTCCTTTCACAGTTCTCTTGGTCTCTTGACCTCTCTCCTCTTAGTTACCTTCTCCATTCTCATTCCTTCTCCTCCATTTTTTTTTTTTTTAAAGATTTTATTTATTTATTTGAAAGACAGAGATCACAAGTAGGCAGAGAGAGAGGCAGAGGGAGAGGAAGGGAAGCAAGCTCCCTGCTGAGCAGAGAGCCCGATGCGGGACTCGATCCCAGGACCCTGGGATCATGACCTGAGCCGAAGGCAGAGGCTTTAACCCACTGAGCCACCCAGGCGCCCCCTTCTCCTCCATTTTTAAAGGGATTTTTTTTCTTTTTAATGTTCCTGACTATTCTTTCCCATCAAGATCTCCACCACTGATGTCCAAACTTTTTTGGTTATGTATCCCTCTGAGTAAAATGTTTGGGAACATACATCTTTGTGATATATAAAAAGTTACGAACATTATGAACAAATGTGATACACATTGTATATATATTTGCACATATATGTATATAACTGGAAACATCAGTTATGTAATACACATGAAGGAATACCTTGTGTCCATTATGAACAACCATAAGATAGAATTTAAGGAAGGATGAACTCAAATAAATGGAAATGAAAATTCCAATACTGTTCTGTTCCTTCATATTTAAAGAATTGCTTTGCATGCCTTCCCTGCATTGAGGATCACTAGTTTTGAATTCAGTCTTCCACATCAGCCTCAGTAGTGCCTAAGTATGCACTTGGAAAAGGTGTTAATTTTTAACAGCTCTGGTCTGATTATAGTAGTTATAATGTGACGATAACAAATTTAGACTAGAAACTATCTCTGCTTGTACATGTGATTAAAGCTGGGCATGTTCCATCTCTTAATACAAGTGTGGGCTTGGAAGCCCGTCATGGCTCTGTTTGATACTTTGATGCAGACTTGGCTGGGCAAACTTCAAAGAATTATCAGAACTTAGCTTCACTTTAAATTAACGTCTTTGTATTTTTGAAACATCATTATAATTTACCCCTGTAGGTGGCATGTGATAAAGACGTGTGCAGAATGTGTAAGGACTCTGAAATGAAAGGCATATTTAAATACCAAATAATAGCAGTGAGTGTATGATCCTGGAAAAGCAGCTCTGTACACAGCATGACTTGTGGTTTGTAAAGCACTGTTTTAAATCCGTGGAAACTGAAATCTTCTGTTGTAGCTGGTTTAGACATGTTTATTTTCGCAGGTAATTTTTTTGTTCGTAGGTAATGTCCCCCCCCCCCCCCATAAATACTACATATTCATTGTTGAGAATGAACAATGTAACTTACAGGAAAAGATAAGGACAGTAAGTTACTACCTCATAACTCCCGAATAATTGCAGTTTGCTTAAGATTTTATTTATTTGAGAGAGAGGGAGCGAGAGAGACCACGAACATGGGGGAAAGGGTGAAACAAGCTGTCCACTGAGCAGAGAGCCCAACATGGGACTCAGTCCCAGGACCCTGGGATCATGACCTGAGCTGAAGGCAGAGGGTTTACCCTCTGAGCCACCTGGGCACCCCTGCAGTTTATTTTTTAGTGGATTTTTTTTTCTGTGCTTACTTCCTTTTACATATGTTTCTTTTAAACACGATGGCCTGAACTACACTAACAGTTTCAACTTTCTTTGTTCCTCAACACTACATTGTCACCATTTTCCCATTACATATCACATTCTTCAAATTTATCATTTTAATGGCTATATCATATACCATCCTATCGATGTACTACAATTTATTTAACAATTTCCTTATTGCTGAGCATTTGAGTTGGGGAAAATTGGAATCAGTTATGAGTATCATTTTCATGGATATCTATATACCTAAGCCTTTGTCCCCATTTCTGATTATTTTCTCAGGATATATTCTTAGATACGGAATTGCCAGGTCTTTTGAAAGGCTCTTGGTAACTGTTGCCAAATTGTTTTCCAGCAGAGCTGTAAAAGTCAAGCTGTTGCATGAAATAGTTCATGTAGACCACTTGACATACAATGGGCTTTCTGTTACTGGTAGATACTATTATGTAGCCATTCAGATGTGAGTCCAAAGATTTTGTGGCCAGTGTCTGGTCCTTACTGCTAGAAACATATTGCGATTTCTGCTGATTGAAGGCTCTCATTCAGAGACCGGGAAATGTTTGATACCATGCTTACAGGTCCTGGAGTTGTTTTAATCATACTGTTGAATGTTCTTTGAGAGGAGAATTCCATCTCGAGGGTGACCCCTCTGGAGTAAGTCCTCGCAGGTGGGCCACTTCCACAGCTAGAGACTCGCAGCAGGATCAGTTTTCCTGTTTGATGTTCTCATCGCTGGCAAAACTAGAATTTTTAGCTTTGTGGCCTTTGAGTTGAGTGTTTGGGTAGGAAGCATCACCAGTGCCATTACTGACACTCAGTTTGTTTTGACTGGTAGAAATTTGAAACCATTGGTCTGATATTCTGTTAAGCTAGAAGATCATTCAGACTTATTCTAGGACTTAAGCTATAAAAAGATTGTCTTTCTTAGACTTTTAAACCTGTCTTAACAAAAAGAAATCCGTTCTTTGTTACAATTTTAGCTAAGCTTTTGTTTATCTCATGTGTGTCCTTGACTCAAATGGAGTACGCCTGCTGCTCTGTCAGTGTGAAGGGTCTTTGCTCCTCAGCCACATTCTCCAGTCGAGTATTTTTAGGAAGTGGGGCAGATAGCAATATTCCACACTTCCTATATGTGTTTGGTGCTGGTTATTACCTGGATCTTATTGTTAGATGAGGCTGTCTTACTTTGCAAAAAAATTACATTGTCTGCGGAGCAAAGACTGTGTTAAAGGAACACTGTGGAGTGATGTACGCTGTCTACAAGGTGGGAGACCAGAGGGAGCAGTTGCGAGCGTTCTTCTTGCATCCAGGGCAGGGGATGCAGTGAGCAGTGGACAGGGTTTAGATCCCTTTGGTGAGGATAGGCCCTTAGTGGATGGCTTGCTAGCTCTTGTTCAGGTCACCCGGTGATGCCCCAGGCCACTTTGGACTTAGGTTTGGGGAAGCTGTATGTGGTCCTTAGGGAAGATTATGGGCTCTGTAGTCAGGCAGACATGGTTCCACTCCTAGTTCTCTTCTTAAGAGCTGTGTAGTCTCAGGTCACTGAACTCTGTATCCGTTTCCCTGTGCATAAAATGGGAACAATAAGGCCCACCTCATAAAATGATTGACACTTTCATGAGAGGACGTTGGGAAGTGGGAGACCTCAAGAAGCCATTCTGATAGAAGTGCACATGGCAGTGGTATTTGATTGTGGCTCCTCAGGCTGAAGAGATGCCAGTGACCTAGTGGCCCGGAGCATTCTGATGCTGCTGAGTTTGATTTCCTGTTGTTGATAAATGTTCTTTTATAAGTCCAGTTAGAATGTGTCCACTGACTATCTCTGAATATACTGATAGTTAAGTTTCTGTACCCGGAAAATTAAGGAGTGGGCTGTGGACCACTTGGTCCCTTCCTTGTGGTGGCTTCACCGTGTTGCTGCCACCTTGTAAGAGCTGCCTGCGTGGCGTTTCTCTTGACAAGCCTCTTCTTGCTGCATACGCCGACCTGTGACACTTGTCCCTTTCGATTTCCGGTAGTTTTCCCAGCAATCCCACACGTTGCTGTAGGACTTTCAGGTCGTATTGCAAACAGTCTGTGTTGATTCTGTTGTACCTTTACTGTGTGGCGCTTAAATAAGGGAGAAGCAGAGTGTGACCAGATTGATGGAATGATGCCTGCAGTCTCTTGTAACATGTTTGAACTCTGTAGGTTGAGGGTAAGAACAAACATTACTTTTTCTAGTCATGTATAGAATTTATAAAGTATCGGCATCCCTACAAACTCTGAAATCAGTTTCTTGTGCATCCTCAGAAGTATTCGGTTTTGGAAATTCGGTTTCCTGTTCGTCCTGTTCCTCACGTCAGTGCAAATTCTGCGAGCAGATAGGACAGCTCGTTTTTCCCTGTACAGATCCTGTACTTTTCAGGTTCTGTGTCAGGCAGTCTGACTGTGAAAGCTTTGAGGACACAAGAGGAAATGCTGTAAAATGGTAGTGGGGCAGAAAGACCTGGAAGGGACAGCTGTAGTGATTCTCGAGCCCCACCTGCTTGCTTGACAAATGGGGACTGTGAAGCCTGGACCAGCTGAGGGACGTGGCCCCTCTCAGAGCCAGGACAGGACTTGGGCTCCTCCGTTGGCCTGTGGCCTGGTGCAGAGCCAGTCGTTAGGGAGAAAGCCTTTCAAAGCCAGAGTTTGCTCTGAATGCCCCTCGGGGGCATGTGACAGTGTGGGGTAGGTTTCGTGTGCCTTCGTGGTAAAAGCACCCTGTGTCCTCCTACCCCGTGCTTCGTGCAGCGCGGTGCTTTGTCTGCGTTTCTGCTCTCAGGTTTTCTTCAGTGTTGGTCGCACCTCGTAAAAATGTTTTTATTAGTAGTACATCCCTGATCCTTTTTGCCATCTGTGTTTAGTTGTTCTTTTCTGAATTTCTTCCCCTTTCATCTTCCAGTCGTAAGTGTGACCGAGCTTTGGGAATGGTAGGAGGGATGCAGAGCAGGTGGTGTTTGGAAAACTCGCAGACGTGCTGGTGTGCAGGATCATTTAGAAGTGGACACACTGGGTGTCATGTCCAGCTTGGTGACTGTAATTAACAGTGCTGTATCATGTACTTGAAAGCTGCTAGGAGAGTCCATGTTTGAAATTCTCATGTCACACGCGCGCGCACGCACACACACATCCGGCATTTGAGATATGGCGAGCAAAACAAAATCCTGCCCTCAAGTAGCTTACGTTTTAGTGGGGGCAGAAAGACAATAAATAGATTTATAGGGGCGCCTGGGTGGCTCACTGGGTTAAAGCCTCTGCCTTCGGCTCAGGTCATGGTTCCAGGGTCTTGGGATTGAGCCCCGCATCGGGCTCTCTGCTCAGCGGGGACCCTGCTTCCCTTCCTCTCTCTCTGCCTGCCTCTCTTCCTGCTTGTGGATCTCTGTCAAATAAATAAATAAATAAATAATCTTTAAGAAATAGATTTATAGTATGAGAGGTGAGGGTACATTTTATTTTATTTTTATTTTTTTAGATTTTATTTATTTATTTTACAGAGATGACAAGTAGGCAGAGGTGGGGGGAAGCAGGATCCCCACCGAGTGGAGAGCCTGATGTGGGGCTCAGTCCCAGGATCCTGAGATCTTGACCTGTGCCAAAGGCAAAGGCTTAACCACTGAGCCACCCAGGCACTCTGAGGGTACTTTTTAAATAGACTGATGAATGAAGGGGTCTGAAAAGGTAATGTTTGATCAGAGACCTTAAGAGAGAATGACTGGGGAGCACCTGGCTGGCTCAGTCAGCAGAGCATGCAACTCTTGATCTCAGGGTCGTGAGTTCAATTTCCACATTGGGCATAGAGCCTACTTCTAAAAGTAGATGACTGGGAAAAGAACATTCCTTAGGTAGAAGAGCAAGAGAAACAGTCCCAGAGGGAAATTGATCATGTTATTTGGGAACAGCAATTACAGTATGAGATGAAGTCAGAAGGAGAGCCAGGGACCCAAATGGTTTGGGCCTATTTCGTAACGGGAAGGACTTGGGCTTTTTGTTCCAGGTGTGATTGGAAACCACTGGGGGGTTTTGAGCAGGGACTGACGTCTGATGAAAAGGGACGCTGGACGTAGTCTTCCTGCTTTGTGCCATGTTACTTCTCAGTGCTTTCTACTGTACAATCTTTTCTGGTCATAGATTGTCTATGCTGAAAGACCTCTCACAGACAACCACAGATCGCTGGCTTCCTACGGCTTGAAAGATGGGGACGTTGTGATTTTACGACAGAAGGAGAACGCCGACCCTCGACCTCCAGTGCAGTTCCCAAGTAAGACATCCCTGACACCAGCATCAGGAGAGTGTAACGTGGGCCGGAGCAGTGGACTGCCTGCGGGTTCAGAGTGCAGGGTACAGGCTCTGACTGCCCGTTGGTTGCCGTGTAACCTCGGATGTGTTAACTTTCCTACGTCCGTTTCATCACCAGCTGTGAGATAGGCTGTGAGAATAGTGCACTCGCAACCTCTGGCACACAGCGTGTCCGCGATAAACGTTTGCTTCTACTGTTATCAATAATAACTTTATCCTTGGGAAGGACTTAGGAGGCCACCGCTGCCTGTGATTCCTGACTGACTTTTGCTACTTTGTGCCTGGCCTGCTGCTGGTAGTCAGCCAGGCACGTGCCCCTCCGTTACGTGGTCTCATCACTGTTGTGGGGGAAGAGATTCCTCTTTATAATTTGTTATCACTAATAGATGAAGCTCTGATTTTAAGTAATGTCTTCAGTGTTATGTAGCTAATAAATGAAGACATGGGAACAAAATGTGGTATTTTTTCCCGTTATACTGACCTTTAAGAGCATTAAGCCGCCAGACCACCAAATTCTGTTCCTTCCCTGCCAGCCATGTTAATCCTGTGAAAGGCAGCTGTTGTCTGTCTTGATGTTCCGTCCAGATTAGGGGTTTATAATCTGGAATCTGTGCATTGGGATTTAGAGTGATTCTGTGTCCTTGAAAGAATCACAGAATTGGGTGGCTTCGCACATGTGTGCATTTGATGGAGAAAGAGTCTGTAGCTTTCCTCAGATGCTCAGAGGGGTTCCTGATCTGTAGAAAGTTGACAGGGTTTTGAGAGGGAACTGTTTGATGAAATGTAATAGTGTTTTCCGTTTCCTGTTATCTTTGGATAGATTTCTTTCCACAGTGTTTAGTCATTAGGATGGCTGGTTTTATGGTTTGTGGTAACAGCTGATGGGTGTCTGGGTGACGATGACAAACCCTAGCTCGGAACACAGTGCTTCCATTCAGCCTGAAACTGGGGCTGTGACCATGATGCACTGTTCTCCCGGATCGGGGTTACAGCAGTCCCTCAGGGCTACTGTTAAACTTTAGAAAGAGCTGGGATTCGAACATGCCAGTCAACAAAAACCAAGTCTGCCTTTGGTTAATTTGGTGAGATGGTTAGTTCTAGAAAGTGACTGGTTTTTGTTTTTTGTCCCCCCCCCCCCCCCGGCACTGTCCCATGTGGACCAGACAGCCAGTAGGTGGGGGTGGCGAGGGGATCTTGGTCTATCAGGTAAACAGGTTTCTCAGAATTACTTTGAAGTGAATGGACTCTCAAGATAAGTGTAACAGGGTTAGAGATAAAATTTCTCGACCCACAGAGAAGGCCCGCCCCTGTGTTTTGCCTGTTGGTATAGATTAACTCCCTCAAACGTGTACACGCACACATAAACATTTACTAGCTGCCCGCTGAGGTCTGTTTGGAGAAAGTGTCTAGTTGAACCCGTGCTAAGAGGCAGAAACTGACGCTGGAATTTAAGGATTCCCTCCTTCTGTTGATGTCCCGTACGCTTCAGGACGGCCTCAGACTTGGGACAGGAGTGACCCTCAGATACATTTTTGGGATTGAGGAGATGCAGCTCCATTCAGTTCTAGCGCCCCATTCTCGCTCTGCTCTGCTTTTTCTTTGCTAAGGTAAAAACTCCTTTTTAAGTAACAGCTATATTGAGATGCCATTCATATACCATAAGTTCACTCATTTAAAGGGTACAGTTTGGGGCGCCTGGGTGGCTCAGTGGGTTAAAGCCTCTGCCTTCAGCTCAGGTCATGATCTCAGGGTCCTGGGATCGAGCCCCACATCAGGCTCTCTGCTCAGCGGGGAGCCTGCTTCCCCCTCTCTCTCTGCCTGCCTCTCCACCTACTTGTGATTTCTGTCAAATAAATAAATAAAATCTTAAAAAAAAAAGGGTACAGTTCATTGATTTTGAGTATATTCCAAGTTGTGCAGCCGTCACTACAATCAACTGTAGCACATTCTCATCACCTTAAAAATAAACTGTACCCATTAGCAGTCATTCCCCATCTGCCTCCAAGCCTCCTGGCCCCGGGCAACCATCAGTCTACCTTCCGTCTCTGTGTATTTTCCTATTCTGGACATTTCATATAAATGGAATCATATAATATGTGGGTCCTTTGTGTAAGACTCCCTTTTATTTTCCTTTCATTTTAATAGGGTCAGCCCAGCCTGCATTTTAGAACCTGGGAATTGTATCCTTTAACTCGGTTCTATCTTTTGGTGACCTAAGCACTGGGAGAGAACCTGAACATGTTCCTTTTTCTTCTGTTTGTCTCTCCTGTAGAACAGTTCTACCTGCTAGCTCCCCAGGGCATAAGAGTTAGCAGTGATGCACAGATGAAAGCATAAATTCCGACGACGAATGTGTTCAGCAGAAACTTGTAGAATTTTACATCTAAAATGGATTCAGGTCCCTTGGATTGTATAGTATTCTTTCCCCAGGGTGTGCAGGCTCTTTGAAACATGTCAAAGCGGACTGGGATTTTTCTCAAGAATTACATTCAGAATTATGTGGTTATATTTATTGAGACTAGCTTTAATGTTTTAAAAGCACAAATAAGTAAAAACTTGTCATCTCTCCTGGGATACTGTATAAGCCAAAAATCTAGGGTTACTACCACTGTCGGCACCCCCTTTTCTATTCTTGCCTGTGGGTTCACCCAGACTGCGGTTAGTTGAGAGTGGGAGCAGGGCCAAGGTCAGATGTCTACAGTTAACCATTTACGACATGCCATGTACCAGCAAGTGCTGTTCCCTTCAAATGCTTGTTTTGATGGAGTCACTGGAAGTAAACTTTGAACCGATTTTCCCCAACAGACTTACCCCGCATAGACTTCCGTAGTATAGCCGTGCCCGGCACGTCAGGCTCCCGGCAGCGCCAGCCACCAGCACAGCATTCCCACTCATCTGGAGACATAGCTTCATCTCCTCAGGGCTTGGACAATCCGGCCTTGCTCCGAGACATGTTGCTGGCCAACCCCCATGAGCTGTCCTTGCTGAAGGAACGCAACCCGCCCTTGGCAGATGCTCTGCTCAGTGGAGACCTTGGTAAGCTTACGCATATGGAAGACTGGCAAGCTGACCCGAGGGGAAGTGGTTCCATCGCAGCATGTGTGGAGAAACTCAGGCAGCTGGTGTGTTCGAGCCTCCGCATCATGCGATTGCTTGAACCTACCAGGTGCTCTCTGAGAGGTAGATCCGGGCTAGTGTCAAGGGCTGAGTTTACTGGCAGTAGCGAGAGAATTCTACATCTGCATGGAGTTTTGAAATCCAGCTTGACCAGCCTCCTCCATTGACCTTTTTTTCAGATTGTTTTCACAGCGCATAATCTGGGTACTCCTATTTTAACCTGTTCAGTTAGACCCTCAGTTTGAGAGCACACCAGTAACCCAGCTTGCTGCCAGGTGAAATGCTTTTAGTTACAGAAAACATGTCTGGTGCCATCAGCCTGTATGGTAAAATGGAATGAACCCTTTTATTTTCTCCCGCCCCAAGTTTAATGGGAGCAGGGTTGTTGCCAACAGCTTGTTTGGAGCTGTATTTGATCCATTCTTATATTAAATAGAACATTTATTTTTAGTTAGCTTCATGAATAAAGTTTTTCTCTGTAAATTTCTCTAGTTTTATTCTTGGGCTTATGAAACGGTACTGATTAAATTTTAAAACATGACAGACACTTAATAGCTCATTCTTCAGTTGACCATCTTTTAAATCGAGGTAATACTTACCTAACAGAAACGCACAGATTTTTTTTTTAAGTATACTTTCATTGAGTTTTGGCAAACTCAATGTGACCACCCTAGTCAAGATCTAGAACGTTTTTCTCACTCCAGAAGTTCCAGTATATTCTCTGCGGCAAGTCAGTTTCCTCCCCTGATGGGCTGCTGCCATTCTGATAATTGTGGTTTCGATCTTCATGTAAATGGAATCGTACACTGTGTCCTCTCTCATGGCAGACTTCTTTTGCTCAGCTTAATGTGTTTCAGATTCATTCATGTTGTGTGTGTTAATAGTTCATATGACCATTATTCTGGTGTCTTTGATTTCTTATGTAGCAGATCTAGTCACCAAAGACCACGGGGAT
The DNA here is from genome assembly GCF_030435805.1 of Mustela lutreola. Classification (NCBI taxonomy): domain Eukaryota; kingdom Metazoa; phylum Chordata; class Mammalia; order Carnivora; family Mustelidae; genus Mustela; species Mustela lutreola. Next base: position 10,934,717 of record NC_081299.1, read on the forward strand.
GGCAAGTTGAAGTTTATACATTTTTATTCATCCTCATTTAAGAAATAGCAAAATTAAGGTGGTTCTTGTAACACATTTTCTAGCAAGCAATATTTCCTTTTCACTCATTTTCCTGCCTGTTATTCACCAGGTCAGATAGGTAGGCTAACAGTAGTTTGCACTTAACTTACCTGGCTTAAGGGAGAGGCTGTTATAAAGGGAATGAAACTAGAGGAAAAACAGGGTTGTGGTGCATGGTTTTCAGTGGTGGTGGTGACGTTGGTGGGTTTTTTGTTTTTTAATTGAAATATAGTTGACACACAACGTTACCGTAGTTCACGTGTACAACAAACACCGTGATTCATCAGGTCTGTGCCTTACGTTGTGCTCACTGCAGACACACTGCTTGTCACCACACAAACACTATTACCATACCACGGACAAGATCCCCTGTTGTCATGCTGTTTTATCTCTAGGTAATAGGTTCATAAGGGCGGCCAGGGAGGAAAGCAGCGCAGCCATTATCTGCCACACAGATAGTCATTTCCATTCATTTCAATTGAAATATTGTTATCTCTGGGTAAAGACACTACAATGGATAACTTCTTACAGGAAGAAATGATTTTTGCAAAGACTTAATTTCTTCATATTAAATTTAGGTGACGTACGTAGTCTTGCCTCAGAAAATAGCAAGTAAGTATACTTTCATTGAGTTTTGGCAAACTCAATGTGACCACCCTAGTCAAGATATAGAACGTTTTTCTCACTCCAGAAGTTCATTTAAAATAATTCTTAGGCATCCTTTCTGCATCTCTTTACAGTTGTACCTTGAGAACCTGTTTGATCTGGAAGAGTACTAATGAAGAATGGAAATAGAGCGGTACTCAAGATTTTCTCCCTTATTTTTGTAGAGAAATTTTCTAGGGTCCTGGTGGAGCAGCAGCAGGACCGAGCCCGGAGAGAGCAAGAAAGGATTCGTCTCTTTTCTGCTGACCCTTTTGATCTTGAAGCTCAGGCAAAAATAGAAGAAGATATAAGGTAATGACCCTTTTCCTAAAGAGCGAACTTTATAGAGAATCCAGAGTTCCCAAATGACAGGTGACCCTGTGTCAGTCGGGCATCTGCTCTGAAGCAGCCTCCTTGTTTTTGTATTTGAGAGAGCAGTTCCGCCTTTTAGGTCTTCTTTCCTCTTCCGTTTTCCTCACACGTTGATTCAACGTATGACAGTGGCACAAGTATCTAACTTAATGACGTTCTCTTCTAAAAGTTGAGTGAAGATTCCGGGACTGGCCCACAGTGCATCAGCAGAGCAGCTGCAGGTAGGTGACTACAGGACTGAGCAGCGGCCCCTGCTTGGTGAGACTGTTCGGGCAGCTCCACAGGCTGCCTGATTGCAGTCTCCGTCCGTAGACATAATGCGTGAGCCCTAGTTAAATTAAACCCAGGCTTGGGTGCAATCTTGGATCAGAGAGCGATCTCTGGACAGATGGAACTCTGTGGTCCTAGGGCTGTTTGCCTCCTGCAGCTCTTGCACTGGCCTCAGTGGACAGCTCTAGCTTCCCTAATGCTGTGGTCCTCACCTGGGGCTACATTAAAATCACATAAGAGGCTTTAAAACTGTAGGTGCTTGTGCTCTCCCCTCAAATCTGATGGATCAGAATCTTCAGAGGTAGGGCCAGAGCAGGTACAGTGATGCTGATGACAGCCTTGGTCACATTACTGTCACGAGCTAGATGCTCTTCAGCCCCTTAGAATGGAAGGACAACCGCCCCCCCACCCCCATTCCGTTTTTGTTGCAAATGGTGAAGGCCTTAGTATAGTCTTCCCTGTCTTTTCCGTGTTCTTGGTTTTCTGTGGCTAACTATAGTCTCCAAGCAGATAGGTCAGAAGATCAGTAGTCGCTTCATACCATGTCGCAAAACCTATGCCATTCATCTCACTTCTTCTTACCACGTAGGCATTTTATCATCCCACATCATCGTGAGAAGCGTGAGTACAGTACAGTAAGGTATTTTGAGAGAGACGCATTCATAGAATGTTTACTACAGAATATTACAGTTTTTCTATTTTATTATTATTGTTGCTTCTCACTGTACGTCACTGATAAATGAAGCTTTATCTTAGGTATACGTACACAGGAAGAAATATAGTATATGTGTAGGATTTGGTACTCTTTGTGATTTCGGGTGTCCACTGGGGGTCATGGACTCTATCCCTTGCCGTATAGGAAGAACTATGTTCTTTGCAGTCATAGTCTTTTGTTACTTGAATGAAGCCCAACTTGGTCATTACATTATAATGTCAGCTTGGAAGTCAAATAATGGTTATTTTATTTTTTGTTTCTCTGACTACATCTGAAATCAGGGAAATTTAAGTTATTTGTCCGAATCAGTTGACAGCCCCCAGCCGTTCTTGTTCTTTTTGATGAAGTGCCCACATTAATTGCATCAGTATATTAGTATATGAATATCTTTGAAAAAAAAATCTCACTAGTTAAATCTACCCAGAGAAATAGAAAAAGACATTTGTGTTCTCTGAACTAGACTCCATTGCAGCTCTAAGGGAACTTGACATAATTCTGAAGAACAGACATGTTCAATCCAGGAAGCAGGAGCAGTGGGAAGGAAAGTGGGGAGGCATCAGAGCCAAACCCTAACACTGCCCTGTCGGCAGAGTAGCAGTTAGAGGGGGCATGTTTGTGTGTCTTGCAGGAGGTGGGGGAGGTTAAGGAACTGGGGTAATGTGTACACTCTTTTTTTTCTTTTTTTAAAAAAATTTTATTTATTTATTTGACAGAGATCACAAGTAGGCAGAGAGGTGGGGGTGTGGGGAAGCAGGCTCCCTGCTGAGCAGAGAGCCCAATGTAAGGCTTGTTCCCAGAACCCTGAGATCATGACCTGAGCTGAAGACAGACGCCTTAACCCACTGAGCCACCCAGGTGCCCCAATGTGTACAGTCTTTTATTTTATTTTTTTTTAAGATTTATTTATTTGACAGAGAGATCACAAGTAGGCAGAGAGGCAGGCAGAGAGAGAGAGAGAGGAGGAAGCAGGCTCCCTGCCGAGCAGAGAGCCCAATGCGGGACTCAATCCCAGGACCCTGAGATCATGACCTGAGCTGAAGGCAGAGGCTTAGCCCACTGAGCCACCCAGGCGCCCCGTGTACACTCTTTTAAAGAATACCTTGTGCTTCTCAAGAGATTCTCCACATATAGAGCCCAGAATAGCCAAAATGACTGGTATTATCTCAGAATCTGATTTTGCTGAAACTTAACTTGGTGGAGTCAATGCAAGGTCAGGAGTATACAACTAATTTTAGTTCATTTCTAAATTTAAGAATGTGGCATAAGAGAAGAGCCGTGTAATTCTGTCAATCGCTTCCTGCAGTTTGCTTTGGTATGCTGCACAGTGATTACCCAGGGCACAACTGCACTGGGGTATGCGAGCTTGCGTATTTCCCTAGATTAAATAAACGTGCCTTCGATTTCCTGAAAAATTTCGTGTATTATTACAGAATGGCTGATAAAATTATTAGTTCAGTTGAGGGGGAGTATTACTGTGAAAAGGACAGGCACTGCAGGTTAGAGCAGGGGTTGGCAAGCTTCCCATGGATCGCCAGGCAGTAAATACTGTAGGGTTTGCAGGCCCTGCTGTCTCTGTCGCAAGGGCTCATTTGTGCCAGTGCGGTGCCAGCGTGGACCTACCTGATACGACCTCTTGGAGACCGGCAGTGCAGCTGCTCTCCTGTGGGGGTGTTTTGTTTTTTTCTTTTCTTTTTTTTAAAGGTTTTTATTTATTTGACAGAGAGAGAGTACAAGTAGACAGAGCAACAGGTGGAGGGAGAGGGAGAAGCAGGCTTCCTGCTGAGCAGGGAGCTGGATGCGGGGCTCGATCCCAGGACCCTGGGATCCTGACCTGAGCTGAAGGCAGCGGCCTAACCTGCTGAGCCAGCCAGGCATCCCGTCCCATGGGCGTTTGTTCACACAAACGGATGGTGGTCCAAACTGGTATAACTTATCCCCAGTCTGGGGCCCCCTCCTGTTTGTGCATCAGTCTTTAATTACGTTGCCCAGCCCTGCCCTCGTTCCCATTAATGTTGGTAGTGTTTGGTGTTTTTAAAAGGAGGTTGGGAATGAAGGTACAGGAGGTTGGAGAAAGCTAGAACCCCCTTTTAGATCCTTTTCATATGTGGGAATAGAATATGTCTGGTGTTTGGAGGAATGGTTTGACAGACAAGTGAACTGTGTGTGTGTGTGTGTGTTTTTCTGAGCGATAGCAGGTAACTAGAGAGACATTGCTCAGCATTTGCTGAGCATCTGCTCTTCTGTCAACACTGTGTTCTAGATGCTCTCCACCTCTTAGCCACACTATAATCGGAGCTGCTACACTCACTTAAAGGTAGAAAACCCAGTCTCGGGGATTAAGCAGAGACACAGTGCAGACCATTAACACCCATATATTATATTTGCCAACTATTTCTAACGCACCAGACATAGGAAATGTACCAGATGTCTAGTAAATCCTCTGTTAAAATTGAAGCATTCGTGAAATTCTCACATTCTACAGAATTAAAATGTCGTGACCCTTATACTCCGGAGGTTTATTCCTGTTTCTGAGCTCATAAAGGAAGCAGAACTGTTTTGCGGGAGAAAGCCATGTGCAGGCCTTCAGATTTGCAGATTTGCTGCCAACTGCGTCTCACCACCTCACCTGTTCCAGGAGAGAGCACCGGTTCCCATTTCCATGACTCAGCTACTGTAATAGGGGCACAAGAGGTGTACAGATGTTGGGTTGGTTTTTCCCCCAGTCAGTTAAGTGAAAGGAAAACTGTGGAGGTTCCAAGGCCTTGGGGCTCGGGCAGGAGGCTGCACTGCAGGCAAAGGAAGAGCTGGTAGAGTGGCCTTATTTGACCTCCTTCTTGGGACACACGGGCTGGTGTGGCTACAGTTCTTGGGGCGGTGGACAGCGTGGGGGTGTGGGCAGGCAAAGCTCTGGTGGCCGATGATCTTGCCGCGGGTGTGTGTCCGGGCCAGCTGGCGGGGGGACGGCTCGATGGCACCTCCCCGCAGACAGAACACCAGGTGCAGGCTGGACTCTGCGGCTGCTGTCGTCAGAGCGTCCGTCTGTCAGTGCTTTGCCCGCAACATCAGACCCTGCTCTCAGGTGGGATGCTCCCATTGACTTGGATTTTGGCTTTGATGCTCTCACTGGTATCACTAGGCTCAACCTCTAGAGTGATGGTCTTGCCCATCAGGGTCTTCTCGAAGATCAGCATCTCTGTGTCTGCTACTCAGCAGCTCGCTGAAGAGAAAGCCAAGTCTGTTTTGAATGTTGTGACTTTGAATTAGATTCCCCTTCCTGGAAATAATGATCTTACTGTGCTTGGTTTTGGTGTGTTACAGGCAACAGAACATTGAGGAAAACATGACGATAGCTATGGAAGAGGCTCCTGAAAGTTTTGGCCAAGTAGTGATGCTTTATATTAACTGCAAAGTGAACGGACACCCTGTGAAAGCTTTCGTTGACTCAGGTGACGTCTTGGTCTTTGTCTCTCTGTCTGTCGGACATTCCGACCTGACACGGGGAGAAGGGGGGGCCTGATGCCCGTGAAAGCGGGCAGAAGCCTGGACTGCTAACGAACCTGGGAGTCACTTCACTTGCCCACCTTTTGTTTGTAACAGGTTTATTTCTTAATCGTTTCTTCATTGGTTTTGTATCATGCAGTATGTCCTTTATCTTCCTACCCCCCTGATTGGGGAGCCTGAATTTTTAGGATACCTCTGTAAGAAGTTTGCGAGTACATGGGTTTAGAAGAAGGAGCCATGAGAGGCAGCAGTGTGGGGTGTAGGTCAGACCACTACCTCATCATGGTCTGTATGGCAGCCCTTTGCCGGGAGCTGCGAGAAGTCGAAGCATGTATGAATCAGGGCTCTTGCCCTGAAAGAACTTGACCGCCAGGTCAGTAGACAGGGAGTTCCCCACCTGAGATTGTGAATAGTGCCTATACCAGCTGGTACCTTTTCTCGCAGTAGTAACTGCTTTTCAGTCAGACCATACAGAGCACCGTGTGGGTGTGGCTCATTGGTCTCGTGTGTCTTAATCCTGGGTAGCTCGCTCAGCCTGTGAGATGGTGGGATGAGCTCCTGGAGTAGTGAAAGGCCCTGTTGAAGTATGACTTTCCTGCATTCGTTCATCCACAGCTATCTGAGCTCATGCTCAGTGTTTGTGTCTTGAGATACATACGTTCCTGAGAGAAGCACATTTGCTGATAGTCAGTTTTTAAAAAGTGTGTGTTGAATGCCGTAGGCGGGGCACTTGCACGGAGTGTTTGGGAGGAAGACTCACCGACTGGAGCTTCATGGGGCTCGTATCAGTGAGAGAGACAGAAGTGTACATAAGAGACCCTAAGGGTAACATTCAACGTTTACTGAGCCCTTACTGTATGCCAGGCAGCACACTCGGTGCTTAAAATAGATCATCTTAATTTCACTTAACCTTCAGGTTACCCCAGGGAGCTGTGTTCAGCTATTAACCCTGTTTTGTAGATGAGAAAACTTAGGTGATGTCACTCTTCAGGTAGACAGAGCCCATGAGTCGTGGACTTCGGATTCAGCTCCAGATCTGTTTGATACCACAGCTCAGTGACCGCAAAAATCAGATGCATGTTGGCTAGCCGTGGAGACCACATTCTTCCTCCGACTGGGCTGCTCGGGCGTGGCTTCCTCCCCAGAGCGGGCATCGGAACTGCCCTGTCTCCACGGGCAGAGGAAGGGGCATGGAGCCGAGTCTTGAGAAAAGGCGGGAGAGTGTTGAAAGGGGGCCTTCTTGTCTTGGGCTCGCTTACTTTACAACAATAAGTAGCTTTTGGGCGCCTGGGTGGCTCAGTGGGTTAAGCCGCTGCCTTCGGCTCAGGTCATGATCTCAGAGTCCTGGGATCGAGTCCCGCATCGGGCTCTCTGCTCAGCGGAGAGCCTGCTTCCCTCTCTCTCTCTGTCTGCCTCTCCATCTACTTGTGATTTCTCTCTGTCAAATAAATAAATAAAATCTTTAAAAAAAAAAACAAAAAACAATAAGTAGCTTTTGTGCAGTAGAAATGGGAGAGAGGAAGAAAAGAGAGATCGCCTTCTCCGGTTTTTTTTTTTTTCCCTTCCTTTTCGCTGGACCTTCTTGACTCTAACCTTCCTTAAATGCCAAGAGCTTTTAGTGCCCATAAAATGTCAGGTGCCTCGTGAGTAAAGTGAATGGGCAGTGATGGGATTGAATGAGAGGGGAGAGCCCTGGGCAAGGCCAGTCAGCTGCAGAGGAGGCGCGGTTTGACCTGGGCCTTGAGCACGAGGGGGATTCAGAGAAGGGGGGGCACTCTCTCTGCAGGAGGGTCAGCGGGAGTGAGAGGCAGAGGGAACAACTGGCTCCTGTCGAAGTGAGGGGTTTAGAACAGAGTGAAAGGCTGATAGCTGCATCTGTTCGGGCTGCTATAAAAGAAGACCATCAACCGGAGGCGGGGGGGCTCATACACAACAGATTTCCTTCTCCTAGTTCTGGAGGCTGGGGAGTTCTGGACCAAGGTACATGCAGGTTCAGTGTCTTCTGAGGACCCACTTCAAGGTCGCAGACGTTCGTCTTCCCGCTGTGTCCTCACATGGCAGAAAGAGTGAGGGCGCTCTCTGGGGTCTCTTGTACAAGAACACTCATCCCGTTCCGAAGAGTTTCACCTCCATGACCTGATCCCTCCCACACGCCCCACCTGCTGATGCAGCCACATTAGGAACGTGGTGGTTTCAACGTAGGAGTTTTGGGGGGGACACAGACATCGGTCTGTAGCAGCCGGAAGCACTTCGGCCGGGGTGAGGTGGACTGTGCAGCTGTGGCGAGGGGGTGTGAGGCTGATCTTACAAAGAGGAGGAGCCGTGGAGGATGTTTTAAGACTGAAAACAGTGACAGATCTGGAAAATTCTGTATCCCTCAGGGTCAGAGTCAGAACTATTTCCCTTGCTTTAAATTATACCTCTGCAGAGTGGTTTGGAAACCAGAGAACTTGTCCACTAGTGAGGGAAATAGGGGGTGAGCCACACTGGTTGCTATAGTTAGAAGGAAGGTAGGTCAGAAATAGAAATTGCATAAAACTTACTCACAGGGTTGGAGCAGAGTCTGAGAGTGGGGGGAAGGCTGAAAGACAGGGAGTCACGCGTGAACAGTGCCGAGTTTTATGTTGCAGGAAAGTAATTTCATGGGTAAGAGAAATCCGAGGTGAGCACTACTTGGGGGAGAAAGGGCTTTATACCTGTTGGCTTCGAGAAGGAAATGTCCAGAACACGGCGATAGACTAGAGTCCATGGGAGACTAGGACCACATGTAGGGGAAACAGAGACCGTCTCCTGCCCAGGCCCCTCTGGCCGTACAGGTGAACACACGCAGGAAAGGACCCTGACTGCCCTCTTGTCCTGGGGCATGCTTGTTGGTGCAGAGATGGGGAGTTCAGCTCTTCCTTGTTGGAGAGACTGCAGGTTTCACCTGGTAAATTACACTGTCCCAGAGTCTGAAGTAAAAATAATCTAGTAAGATGTTTGGAGATACTTGGTGAAGACGGAGCTGAGTGTGAAGTGGTGCTTACCTTGGCGTTCCCTATCTGTAGACACAGGTTCCCCTCCAGGTGGTTTTGCTTTCTGTCTGTAACATTTTAAAATGTCATCCAATTATTACATTTCAACAAAGTATTCTTTCGTTCCCTGCCAGGTTTCTACACTGTTTCAGATTCCAGCGAGGAACTGAAAGTTGAATTCAGTGTGGTGGGAACAGCTAAGGGCTAGCTTAAGCTCGGTGTGAGTCATTGTACTCAGACAAAAGCGTGGGGGTGTATTTGCTCTCTGCCCTGTTCTCAGGCTGCATGTTTTAATCTTAACACAAGTGTGGGCTTTGTTTTTATTCTCTGATGTTTCCCTCCACCTCCAGGTGCCCAGATGACTATTATGAGCCAAGCTTGTGCAGAAAGGTGTAACATAATGAGGCTGGTGGACCGTCGGTGGGCAGGGATCGCCAAGGGAGTGGGCACCCAGAAGATTATTGGAAGGGTGCATCTCGGTGAGCAGAGGCGCTGCGGGAGTCTTTTCAGAGTAGCAGAGTCTTAAAAATTTATTCTTCAGAGGTTTATCTGATCTGGCAAGCCTAATCCCCAGAAATGTTAAATCCTCTGTTCTGTCTGTATTACACATGTACATGTTCTAGCTGGTTATAAAAAGATCAGTCACTGTGTACTTCCGTGTTCCTGCTCCTTAGAATCCTTTTCAACTATTTGAGCTCATTTCTTTTGGTGCCTGCATCCATATTTCAAAATAACGTGTGTGTTGTGCTATTACTGATACGTAAATACTGTAGAGAGCTGAGCCATCTAATTGAAAGGGATTGTTTTTCCGTTTGTGTCTAGTATTATGTTTCTTGTAATAATTCTTTTGTTTCAGTCATTTGGGATTCTATGTGTTACTCCATCCCCAAACACTTACCTAGTTGTGTAAATCTTCCTTATGCATTTCTTCCTGTTGACGGTTCTTCTGGAGACTGGACGGTGTCCAGAACTGCGCCACAGCTGCTGTCACAGAAGTTCCCTTCCTGGGTCTCCAAGGCCGCTTTCCCCTTGCCGTTAGATCGGAGCACGCGCGTCCCTTCTCTACTCTTTGTACTCTTGCTCCTCGGCCTGTTAGAGGACAGCATCCAGTAGCTGCCCGAGAGAAAGTAAGGGAGGAAACTGAGTCCTTAAATGTCAGAGCTTGTCTTTTTGTCCTTGTATTCTACCAGTCTGGCTAAGTTGGAAATCATCTTTGTTTTCCACAGTTTTTGTCAGTGTTGCTGTAGAGAAGCTGGCTGCTGTCCCAATTCTTGATCCTTTATGTGAAAGATTTCTTTCCATTTCTGAAGCTTGCAGACTCTTCTGTGACCTCGGCGTTTTGAAATTTCGCAGGGCTGTGCTCAGCTGTAGATCTGTCTCGTGCTGTGCTGCGTCCTTCTCACTCCCTGCACGCTCCCACCTCCTGGATGCCTGTTGCTCGGGTGGAGTGACCCGTCTCTCCGGGGCTGGTCTTCTCGCTTCCTGTCTTTCCTCTCTCTCTCCTCATGCGTCCCGGGTGTGTTCATTGTTTGCCAGATTTCCTCAAACTTGCCTTCCCACCTTTCTGTTACGTTTTGCATTTATTTGACTTCTGTGTTAGATGCTTTTCTCAAACGTCTGGTGATCCTTGGCATCTGCTCATATTGAAACTGGGACACCAGAAGGCTATTTGGAAGATGACTTGGGTGGGCAGTCATGGCGGTTGTGGAGGATCTGGAAGTTGAAAGGGAGAAGAGGGGTAGAGCTCAGTAAACTTATACTTCCTCCCCCTGGGTTTCAGTTACCTGCTTGCTGTGTCTCTGTCTCGTTCTGTGCCCACCTCTGTATTGCCCTCTTGAGAAAATAAACCCCTGGTCTGCTGTGGGGGTGAAAGGAAGTCGCCTGACTGAGCAGAGAGAACCCCGAGATCTAACTGTGCCTCCCCTAGAGACTTTGACCAGTCTTCCTGCTCTGCACCCACCTCTACCCCTGTTTGCACAGGACCATCGCCTCTGGGGAGTGCTGAGACACGAACTGGCTTGCTTCCCTGTTTTCCTTACTGTCCTCTGCTTTCTGTTACAAAATTATGTTTCAGTTTTGTGTCCATGATTTTTGTCCTTAGTGATTTATACCTTAAAAAAACAATTTTATTGTAAATTTTTAAGGAGTAAAGGAGGTAAATCCATGGGTTCAGTCCTTCATCTCTAACCAAAATTGTTCTTTTTCTTAATACTTTAAATCCTTTTGAGTGAGACTCAACTACTAGGTACCATTTGGACTTAATCTCCTTCTGGCCTATTTTCCATGCATTTTGTTCTTGCAAAAAAAGTGGTCATATATGGGGCACGTGGGTGGCTCAGTGGGTTTAAAACCTCTGCCTTCAGCTCGGGTCATGATCTCAGGGTCCTGGGATCCAGCCCCGCATCAGGCTCCCTGCTCAGTGAGGAGCCTGCTTCCCCCCTCTCTCTCTGCCTGCTGCTTTGCCTACTTGAAATCTCTCTATGTCAAATAAATAAAAAATCTTAAAAAAAAAAAAAAAAAAGTGGCCGTATGGGGCACCTGGGTGGCTCAATGGTTTAAGCCTCTGCTTTCGGCTCATGTCATGATCTCGGTCTTGGGATGGAGCCCTGCATCGGGCTCTCTGTTCAACAGGGAGCCTGCTTCTCCCCCTCCCGCCCTTCTCTCTGCCTACTTATGATCTCTGTCTCTCTGTCAAATGGATAAATAAAAATCTTTAAAAAAAAAGTTCAGCTTACAATAACAGTTGTGCTGAGAAAAGAGTTCATTTAAAAAAAAGAAGTGATCGGGACGCCTGGGTGGCTCAGTTGGTTAAGCAGCTGCCTTCAGCTCAGGTCATGATCCCAGCATCCTGGGATCAAGTCCCTCATCGGGCTCCTTGCTCAGCAGGGAGCCTGCTTCTCCCTCTGCCTCTGCCTGCCATTCTGTCCGCCTATACTCGCTCTCTCTCCCTCTCTCTCTGACAAATAAATTAAAAAAATCTTTAAAAAAAAAAAAGTGGTCATATAACATAGAAACTTAAACCATTTTATGAAAAAATAACATTTTCTCACTATTACTGTGTATTTCATAAGCATCATTCAGATACATAGCATTCTCTTCTATGGGTTTATTTTTTATTTTTTTTTTTTTTTTAAAGATTTTATTTATTTATTTGACAGAGAGAAATCACAAGTAGATGGAGAGGCAGGCAGAGAGAGAGAGGGAAGCAGGCTCTCCGCCGAGCAGAGAGCCCGATGCGGGACTCGATCCCAGGACTCTGAGATCATGACCTGAGCCGAAGGCAGCGGCTTAACCCACTGAGCCACCCAGGCGCCCCTCTTCTATGGGTTTAATGGTCAACTTTTAGGATAAAATTTTCCCCCAATATTTTATTATTGTAATATGGCAGTGGTAGTTTTATGCACATTTTAATTTTTTCTTAGTCAAGATTCCCGTAAGTGAAGCTGTTGAATCAAAGGTTATGAATCCTTAAAGGCCCTTGATATATTTCTAACTCGTACCAGAGTGGCTTTCCCAGTGCTGAATCAGTGTTTATCTTGAGGTGCTTACATAATCAGGGATTCTTAGTTTTTACTCCCTTACTGTAAAGATTAAAAAAGGCTGGGTTTTTTTTCATTGTAAGTTTCTTTTCTTTTATTGCAAGTGGTAGTTTCTGCCCATTTCTCTCTTTTGTAATGTATTTGTCTATTAGAGTTTCTGTGTTTTCTTTTGTTGATTTATATAGACTAAGAAAAGTTTAAACACCTTCCTTGCATATACTTCCCTACACACGGTGGACCTGTACTGTCACACAATGGTTGCTTCCAAGTCTGAATTCTCAGAATTTCTGTGGTTTTAAGTAGGAAGATGATAGGAGGAAGTACAGTAAGTACCAGTCCCTTGTGTCCTCCTTCCTTGTGGACGGGCAAGCTGTGCCTGTGATCGGAAGAAAGCCTACAATTATAAAGGAAATCTAAGTGAAGGGGGGCTATGTCACAGATAAGAGGACTCAGGATGTCCAAAGTGGTAATTCTCCCACATTCGTCAAGAGCAGAGTCATTGTAATACCCTTAAGATCTCAGCAGGTGTTTTTGTTTTTTTGTGAGACATGATGCTAACTTAAAATTTTTTATGGACTGTTTATTGTAGGAATAGGCGAGATACTCTGGAGTAATTTCCTCTTCTAGATGTCAAGACCACAGTACTAGAACAGAAACAGACCCACGTTTACATGAACCTTGATAAATGAGAGAGGCAGTCTTACAGAGCAGAGGGAAGTTTTCAGGAAAGGTGCTAAGACAGCTGGGTATCCATGTGCAAAAAATGAATTGGAACTTGGACCCTGTCTCTCTCACACACAAATGTCAGTTCAGGGTTGGTGAAAGACCTTGATGTGAAAGGCAAAGTCAGAGCTTTTAGAAGAAAATATAAGAGAATATCTTGCATGGGGAAGGGGTTCCTTAAAGGTTAAGAAGGAAATTATTGACAGATTTGGCCATATTAAGATTAAGAACTTTCATCAAAAGGCATAAAGAAAGTGAACAGACATAAAGTAGGAAAGAATTTTTATAGCACATAGGACTAATAAAGGATTTAGATTCAGAATATATACATTCTGTGTGTGTTGTCTGTCCTTCATCTCAGTGAAAAAGACAGTATGGGGTGCCTGGGTGGCTCATTTATAAGTGTCCAACTCTTGATCTCAACTCCGGTCTTATCTCAGGGTTGTGAGTTTAAGCCCTGCTTTGGGCTTCACACTAGGCATGGATCCCACTTAAAAAAAAAAAGAAAAAAGAAAAAGAAAAGTTTGCAAAAAAATTACAGAAAGGACCGAACAGGCGCTACTTTTTTTTTCTTTCCTAATTAGAAAGTGAACAGGAGCGAGGGGAGGGGCAGAGGGAGAAGCAGACTTCCGCACCAAGCCAGAGCCTGCTGTGGGACTCCATGTGAGGACCCTGGGATCATGACCTGAGTCAAAGTCAGATGCTTAACTGACTGAGCCACCCAGATGCCCCAGGCGCTATTGAACAGGAAACCCAAGTGGTTAAATATATGAAAATTTGTTCATTATTAATCAGGGAAATAGAAAATTACTTGTCAGATTAGCAAGATTTTAAATTTGATAATACCAAATGTTGGTAAGAATGTGGGGCAGTGGAAGTTTCATACACTGCTAAAAACATTGTAGAAAATAATTCAGCATCACCCAGCGAAGTTGAGCCTAATGTCCCCTAGAATTCTCTGATTCCATTTTCTTTGATACGTATATGTACTGGCAGAGAAACTGAATACACACCAGGAGACAAGGACCAGAATATTCAGGGGACATTGCTTATCACAGCATAAACCTGAAAGCAACCCAGAAAGTCCCAGAGCAATAGAATCAATAAATCAGTTGTGGTCTGTTAGACATTATAGTACTCGAAGGGGTGATTTGTAGAGAAAGAAACAGAGTCAACATGTACAGGGATAGATCTCAAAATACTTTCTGAGTAAAGAAGCAAGTAGTAGTTCAAAAACACAAAGTTAAACAGTAATGCTGCTTAGAAATCATACAGAACTGGTAAGGATTATTTATTTATCATTTAATTTTTTATTAACATATAATGTATTATTAGTAGTATTAGGGTACAGGTCTGGGAATCGTCAGGCTTACACACTTCACAGCACTCACCATAGCACGTGCCCTCCCCAATGTCCATAACCCAGCCACCCTCTCCCTACCCTCCACCCATCAACCCCCAGTTTGTTTTGTGAGATTAAGCGTCTCTTACTGTTTGTCTCCCTCCCGATCCCATCTTATTTCATTTTTTCCTTCCCCACCCCTCCAAACCCCCTATGTTGCCTCTCAGATTCCTCATATCAGGGAGATCAGATGATAATTGTCTTTCTCTGATCGACTTATTTCGCTCAGCATAATTCTAGTTCGATCTGTATCATTGCAAATGGCAATATTTCATTTCTTTTGATGGTTGCATAGTATTCCATTGTATATATACACCACATCTTCTTTATCCATTCATTTGTTGATGGGCATCTAGGCTCTTTCCGTAGTTTGGCTATTGTGGACATTGCTGCTCTAAATATTCGGGTGCATGTGCCCCTTCGGATCACTACATTTGTATCTAAATACCCAGTAGTGCGATTGCTGGGTCGTAGGATAGCTCTATTTTCAACTTTTTGAGGAACCTCCATGCTCTTTTCCAGAGAGGCTGTACCAGCTTGCATTCCCACCAACAGTGTAGGAGGGTTCCCCTTTCTCCGCATCCTCGCCAGCATCTGTCATTTCCTGACTTGTTGATTTTAGCCATTCTGACTGGTGTGAGGTGATATCTCATTGTGGTTTTGATTTGTATTTCCCCGATGCTGAGTGATGTGGAGCATTTTTTCATGTGTCTGTTGGCCATCTGGATGTCTTCTTTGCAGAAATGTCTGTTCATGTCCTCTGCCCTTTTCTTGATTGGATTATTTGTTCTTTGGGTGTTTTGTTTGATAAGTTCTTTATAGATTTGGGATACTAGCCCTTCATCTGATAGGTCGTTTGCAAATACCTTCTTGGTAAGGATTATTTAAAAAGCTGGGAATGAGGAAAACAAAAACCAGGATAGTAGTGAAGGTTGGAGAAGTCACTTAGTTGTGTCAGTGGAAGATATAGGGGACTTCTGCTCTTTCTGCTTCCTAACCTGGGAAATAAATGCATCGATCTTTGTTCTATTATGCTTTATACTAGACACATTTCGTATACTCTTCTGTTTGTAAGATACACTTAAGAACAAGGGCACATAGGGGCGCCTGGGTGGCTCAGTGGGTTAAGCCGCTGCCTTTGGCTCAGGTCATGATCCCAGAGTCCTGGGATCAAGCCCTGCATTGGGCTCTCTGCTCAGCTGGGAGCCTGCTTCCTTCTCTCTCTCTCTGCCTGCCTCTCTTCCTGCTTGTGATCTCTCTCTCTCTGTCAAATAAATAAATCTTTAAAAAAAAAAAAAAAAAAAAAAAAAAGAACAAGGGCACATGGATGGCTCAGTCAGTTGAGAGTTTGCGAGGGTGATCCCAAGGTGCTAGGTTCGAGTCCTGAGTTGGCTCCCTGCTCAGTGGAGTGCCTCCTTCTCCCTCTGTCCCTCCCCCAGCATGTATACTGGCACGCTCTCTCTCAAAAAATAAATAGACCTTCTTTTTTTTTTTTTTTTTTTTTTTTTTATTTATTTATTGGACAGAGGGATCACAAGTAGGCAGAGAGAGAGGAGGAAGCAGGCTCCCCGCTGAGCAGAGAGCCTGACATGGGGCTCAATCCCAGCACCCTGGGATCACGACCCGAGCCGAAGGCAGAGGCCCAACCCACTGAGCCACCCAGGCGCCCCAATAGACCTTCTTTTTAAAAAAGATACACTTGGGGCGCCTGGGTGGCTCAGTGGGTTAAAGCCTCTGCCTTCAGCTCAGGTCATGATCCCAGTGTCCTGGGATCGAGCCCCACATCGGGCTGTCTGCTCAGCAGGGAGCCTGCTTCCTCCTCTCTCTCTGCTTACTTGTAATCTCTGTCTGTCAAATAAATAAATAAAATCTTAAAAAAAAAAATAAAATAAAATAAAAAAGATACACTTAATAACAAAGTAATTATATATATATATATATATATTTGTATATATTTGTATATAAAGTAAGAGGACTAATAAAGGAAAGAGGCAAAAGCAAGAGACTCCAGGCAAAGACAGGCATTGGTTTGTCTCAACTTTTGCAAATATAGACTTTATTATAACAGGCAGTAATAAACCTTTTACTTTTTGGAGGTTAACTTGTGTACAGATTTTATTTCCCTTTTAATTCTTTTTTTTTTTTTTTAATTTATTTATTTGACAGACAGAGATCACAAGTAGGCAGAGAGGCAGGCAGAGAGAGGGAGGGGGAGACAGACTCCCCGCTGAGCAGGGATTCTCGACTTGGGGCTCCATCCCGGGACCCTGAGATCATGACATGAACTGAAGGCAGAGGCTTAACCCACTGAGCCACCCAGGCGCCCCTTATTTCCCTTTTAGAAAGCCTTTTGTAAGTGTGTAGGAAGCAAGCGGTTAGTATTGGAAGAACTGATTCCCATCACCATCCTTAATGCCAGCTCTCCTTACCAACTGAACACGTGTCCTGATGGTATCCTTTATCAAGCCAGATGTTCCGGGTGGTTCCACTCTATCCACTTTACAAGCTGGTGCTTTCATTGGCTTTCAAACTGATGGTTGCACTTACTGGATCTTCATACTTAACTCACCTGTTTCATGCTTTGCCTTGACTGTGACTGATTACAGGACACAAGGCCCAGAATGGTAGATACATTTCCAAAAGCTTGTGTGAGGCTTTTGAAGCAAAAATCAGTGACAATAAATAAGTAAGTAAGATTAAAATAAAAATCCATAATCTCTTTTCTTAATGTGCTTTAGCTCAGGTTCAGATTGAAGGTGATTTCCTGGCGTGTTCGTTCTCTATACTTGAGGAGCAGCCCATGGACATGCTTCTGGGTCTGGACATGCTAAAACGGCATCAGGTAATCAAGGGCTTTGCTTTTGTCTTGGGGTCGGCATTTCGTGTGTTACGTGGTTATCAGTGCATTGTCTGCCTCGGTTGTGTATCCTGGAAAACTGAAAAGCCATGGCTTCTCCAACCTGGAAAGGTCCTGAGTGGAGGATGTCATCATGCGTGGTTTGAAATTATGTATCAGAGGAAATAGAATATCTTCTTGTGAAATCTCTCTGAATCTTTTTTTTTTTTTTCCCTCTGAATCTTTTTAATCTTGCCATCTGTTTGAGATTATTTGGGCAACTTTATTCTTGTGTGTTATTTTTAGTTTCTGATAGGAACTCAGGTAATTTTTGATGGGTTTGTAGGGATCTGGACAACATATGATGTTAATTTTTTTTGAGCGGTGGGGGAGGGGCCAAAGGACAAGAGGAGGGACTCAAGCCGACCCGATGCCCAGCACAGAGCCTGATGCAGGGCTTAATCTCACAGCCCTGAGATCATGACCTGAGCCAAAGTCAAGAGTGAGACACTTAACTCACTGAGCCACAAAGTCTACCATGATGGTGATGTTTCTGCTGCAAATATACATTTAGTCCCTACTCACTAGGCAGAAGAGCTGTGGGATTGAGGAAGGTGTACGTGAGATGTTGGGAATGGAAATGCTTATTTAGTACAGGGAGAATGATGTGTAAATACATTAGCTTGCAGTGATACTTGTGTTTCCACTCTAAAGCCTAATAATTTGTTTGAACATAACCTCTTCTGATTGAAGATGCAGTTAGTGTCCACTGGGTAATAAGATTTTTCACAGCAGGATTTCCCATCTAGTCAATATTTTTATGTCACTAATACTCTTTAAAAAAAATTTTATTACTAAATTCCTATAAAACATTGCATTAATAGTCTAATAAAGGTGCAGAATTTTAAGTGGAAGGGATGAGTGAATGCATGTATTAATAAAACCCAGTTTTTTAACTTGTCACTGTTCTTGTCTGCTTGTTAGTCATGGTGTAGACCAGTATTCTCCAACTTGATAGATATAAAACATGTATTGTGTACTGTGCTATGTCAAATACACAGATATACAGACCAAAAAAAAAAAAGGGTAGCATAAGTATGAAATAAAGAACACTTGGGGCACTTGGGTGGCTCAGTGGGTTAAAGCCTCTGCCTTTGGCTCAGGTCATGATCTCAGGGTCCTGGGATCGAGCCCCGCATCAGGGTCTCTGCTCAGCAGGAGGCCTGTTTCCACCTCTCTCTCTGCCTGCCTCTCCATTTACTTGTGATCTCTGTCTGTCAAATAAATAAATAAATAATCTTTAAAAAATAAAAAGAAGACTTTTGTAGAGATGGCTTTGCCCGTATACCACTTTTGATACCATTGGTGTAGAGTTTAAATATAAGTTGTACTTTATGCAGTAAGCAAAATGTAAATAGTAATGTAAATGTGAATGTATAAATAGTATGTCTCAGTTTTATAAGAAAATCACTTACGTGTTTCTAAGAAGTGGGGCTGCTGATTATGCCTGGCATGTTTCCAAATTTTTACAATGAACATGTATTACATTTAAGTTCAGAAATGAATAGAGCTCGGGTTAAATGAGTAAGTAAACTGTGTTCTATGAAGAGGATTCTGCTATAAACTTTTAAATGCTTAAAATATTTCAAGATGAAATAAAACTTGAATATTTAAATTCGTGTGGCGCCTGGGTGGCTCAGTGGGTTAAGCCGCTGCCTTTGGCTCGGGTCATGATCTCAGGGTCTTGGGATCGAGTCCCGCATTGGGCTCTCTGCTCAGCAGGGAGCCTGCTTCCCCCTCTCTCTCTGCCTGCCTCTTCATCTACTTGTGATTTCTCTCTGTCAAATAAATAAAATCTTTAAAAAAAAAAAATTTTTTTTAAATTCGTGAAAATTTTTTCTGCATGGCATTTTATCCACTGTCCTCAGTCTTTGGTTTCTTCCTTCTAAGTGTTCCATTGACCTCAAGAAAAATGTGCTCGTGATCGGCACCACTGGCTCTCAGACCACCTTCCTCCCCGAGGGAGAGTTACCGGAGTGTGCCCGGTTGGCATACGGGGCTGGGCGAGAGGACGTGCGGCCGGAGGAGATTGCAGACCAGGAACTAGCAGAAGCTCTTCAAAAGTCCGTAGAGGACGCAGGTATCTGCAGCGGCCAAGCTCTTGAATGGCTTTTCTTGTTACTACTGGTCTGTGGGCAGGGGAGGGTGGAGCTTCAGAGGGATGGGGGCCTTTCCCGTTTCTAATCCGTGTCATCATGCTGTCATGGATGTGTTCCTTGTTCTCTCACCACCTCCTCCTATCTCTGAATCCAGGAAAGGAAACCTCGGTGTTTAGACAGACCCATTGCTATGTCACTAGGTAGGTGCATCAGGGAGTTACTTGTTTAGGCACATTTTGGTAGGCTTCCTAAAAAATCTTGTTTCTTTTTTTTTTTTTTTTTAAGATTTTATTTATGTGATAGAGACACAGCAGAAGAGGAAACACAAGCAGCGGGGAGTAAGAGAGGGAGAAGCAGGCTTCCCCCTGTGCAGGGAGCTCGATGCGGGGCTCAATCTCAGGACCCTGGGATCGTGCCCTGAGCCGAAGGCAGACACTTAACAACTGAGCCACCCTGGCGCCCCTTGTTTGTTTTTTCCTGACAAAAATTACTGCAGGGGCGCCTGGCTGGCTCAGTCAGTTGAACGTCTGACTCTTGATCTCAGTGCAAGTCTTGATCTCAGGGTTGTGAGTTCAAGCCCCACATTGGGCTTCATGCTGGGTATGGAGTCTACTTTAAAAAAGAAAAAAAATACAGTAATCAGACATTTCCTTTCGAGTTTTACAGTTTCCCTGAAAATTATTTTTCCTTTTCTTGGGCCCATGTCCTTTGAACTGTAGCATTGTCGTGGTGACTGAGCAGTCCTGACCTCTTTAATATCTACTGAAAGTGCTGCCACCATAGAGGAACTGACGACAAAGACGCATAATTGAGCACTAATCAAACTACAGTGTTTATACCATTAATGAGATTGCATAGTGCGTTCTTGGGCCAAATTAGAACAGTGGGTCAGCTGTTGACATGGGGGGGGATACCTAATCATGTTTTCATAAGTCTCAATTGTCGTGGCTTGTTTAAATCTAAAGACCAAGTCAAGTTTTCTGCGCTAAATGGAAGAACACATTTTTGCTGAAATCTACCTTCATGGCATAATTGTTCCCCATCTGTTATAAAACAGTGACTCTGGAATACATTTTCTAGAAGCTGAAGAGAATTAACTTTCAAGGTGGGGTTATTTTAAAGTCTTGAGCTGTAATCATTCATCAGTGACTAATACCATGTGCCGTGTTTTCTGGTATGTTAGAGCTACAAGTCGGGGAAATAGCTCTCCTCTAACAACAACAAAGATAGGATCTTTACAAAATAAACAACCAGATTTTGCCAGTGTTTTCACTTAGAGAACACCCAGGGGTCTAGACCTGAGCCTCTTTAAAATGGGTGTGGCTTGCAGACAGTTTTCCAAGCTGGCCTTGTTCTTAATACATACACTCCACTACACCTTCTGGCACCTTTGAGTTTTATATGTAAAGTACAGCTCTGGTTGTGACTTAACTTTTGCAGGAAGGGGAGAATTGTGAACAAGACAGAGACTAAATTAATAGTTTCAGTCTTCCCTGCAAGGCAAGCTTGACTGAGTTTGACATACCCACTTAGAAGGTTTTACCTGTTCCAGTAACTTGTCAGCTTAGTCATAATACTGGGTATTCATAAAATGAAGGTGTATTATCATATTGTGAAATCTCTGTTTTTCCCCCACAGTTTGGTGTTTCTATTTGAGAAGCACTAGCTTATGATAGCGATGCTTTCTAACCTACTAACAGTTACCCTCTTTGGGTAATTACTTCTTAAAATAAAAAGTTTAGGAAATTAAAATAAAAACCATGGGTATTTTCAGGCATAGTGAAGGGAATGTGCCAACTGAAGAGACTAAAAGGAGGAGCGCCTGGCTGGCTCAGTCAGTAGACTGTGAAATTCCTGATCTCGGGGTCATGAGTTTGAGACCCATGTTGGGCTTAGAGATTACTTTAAGGATATTAAAAGCAAAATTAAAAAATAAAAACATTTTTTAAAAGGATTTTAAAAATGGGTTTTGTGCCCGTGTGCTGTTTTTGTTACGATATGTGGCTCGTCCTAATTTTTGTAATGTTTAAATAGTGAAATAATTGTACATCAGATCCTGTTTGTTTAGAACACCGACTTGCCAGTATCCTCAAAATCAAAACTCTGGACATAGTAGGTGAAAGTATTTTTGTTAAAAACTATTTCTTTCGTGGGTACTTACACCAGAGTGTCTTTATCTTTTCTATCAATGGGGCAATAAACCTGGATAGGAGCTGTATCTAATACATCTTCTAAAAACTGGCTGCAAGAGAGCCCAGGATAATCCATTTTGAGTTGTTTTTCTTCTAAAAATCTCATCTGAGAAGGAAATTTGGGAAGTGACAGTTACACATGTTCGCTCACCTTTGGAGGTTTCCATGCCGTGTGATCCCGTCTCGGAGTGTGTGCTCCCCCCGTCCCACATGTCTACCCATGAATTCCATGTGTGTGGGTGTGTGAAGTTCATTTCTTTCCAAGTTCTATTGAAAAATCTGTTGAAGTTGACACATTGCTTTATGTATTGTGAGAGAATTAAACCAGCCAGACTACGGAAACCTTCCCCAAGCTTGACTCTACCAGTTCCTGATTGTAAAGGTGGCAGAGGAATGGAGACAAAACCCTGCATGCTGTGTGGTTTGCATTGTTAACCCAAGTTTGCTTGTCTGTTTCCTAATTCAAACAGAGCGTCAGAAGCCATGATGCATGTAGTGTGTGTGTACTGCAGCTGGAGTGGGCCCCAGACCAGGTATTTATAGACACCACGTTAAGCCTTCCATCCAGTTATCGTCTGTGGTCTGAAAGTCTCTGTATCTGCAGCAGTTTTGGAATTTAGCTTCTGCCATCCATTTCACCTTGTTTAATCTGGTTACAACTAGCCTGTATATGCATCTGTGTGTTGGCACACGTACATATCTGAGCACAATTTCCTATGCAAAGTCTTCTCAGCCATTGGAACAGCCCAGGGAGGGGAGGGAGATCCCAGGAAAAACAGGGCCCATCTGGCCATGGTGAATATATCAGATCAAGAATGTCAACACCGTAGCATATTGTCATTGGGGATGACTACACCATCGGGTTTCGTGAGTCCGTGTCTTGGGAAAACCTGAAAAGTTCTTTTTTCCTAGCACTGCACACGGCCACCTAGAGGTAGAGACAGGTAGAAACTGCCAGTCCACTGTGGAAGAAATGGAAGCCTAGACCAGCTGACTTGTCTAGCGACACAAGTCCACTGATGCGGGCAGGATTGAGGTTTTATTCTCCCAGAAAGAAGAGCTGACATTTGGCTCTTCTTTCTTTCCCTAGCCTGACAGATTCTCTCCCGGAGGCGCTGCGCCCCCCCATCTCCCTGGAGAGTAAATCTGGGAGGCGGCAGCCTGGGCACCCCGGCTGATTTCTCAAGAGGAAGAAAGACAGTCTTTCTTTAAACTCCCAACCTGGGACTTCATAGGGCTTTGCAGGCTGGTTGTAATTAGATACCTAGCACTCGGTTTCTTCTTTTTTTTCCTTTTTCCTTACAAAGGTGGGGTAAAGTAGGCACGGTTTGAATTCGTCTTGATACCCATTCTCCTCCTCCCCTTCTGCCCTTGAGCACTGACCCAGTGCTGCCCTACAGTTAGGACTTAGGCCAGTGAGACCGACCATCTCGGCTACAGGAGGACCGTGTGCTGCTTTCCTAGTGAGTACCAGACACCTGGAGGCCACGTTCTCCTGACCTCGTGCAGTTGTCCTCAGTGGCATGCCGGTGCCCGGAGGCTGGTATCATATCCCCCAGGCCACTCACACGGACTCTGGGCGGTAACGCATCTTCTCTGTCAGCATTAATTCACAGTTGAACCTCCTTCAGTCAGCCTTAGAGATTGAGAAAGAAAACTAATCGCCATTCACCTTTAAGCTAGAAGATTGTTTTGCAAGAAGTCAGTAACTTCTGACATAGTGAGTGTTTTATCTGCTCGTGCTGTGAACCATTGTCATGATTGAGAGCTTTTCGAATCCTAACTGGATTGCTTCATGACCTCCGAAGATCAGGCCCCCCCACATTGGATGTTAATCAGCATGAAGCATTTGAGTCACATCTGCCTTGATAGATTATATTGTGGAAGTAATTTTCGTTACCAACCTCTCACATTTAATTAAAGATCTTACAGTAATTGCGTGGAGGTCGATGTTTAACTGGATTGGTGGCGAAGGCGGTTAGAGTTCATGATTAACGGTGTCATGAGGTGCCTGCCTTCCTGGGAGCACTCGGTCCGTTGCAGTCTGTCTAAATTGTCCTTGCCTGGTGAAAATGGTGAAAAGCTGTTCCCAACTATCTCCCTCTGCTGCCAGGCCCACCCCTACCATGCCCTTAAACTACTTACATGTTCTCACTTAGTTGTACTTTGCTAACCTGACAAAGTAACTGATCATCCTTTCTAAAGTTGCCCTATTTGGTAAGGTGATGATCGGACTTCGTATGTTTGACTTTAGTTTTATTTTTGTTCTTTGCCTCCACGCTGACATAGTTGTACCTGATTTTCAGGAAGTTTGGATAGAAATGAATTAAATAGAATGTTCCTCTTTCTTTTGGAGATTCCCAAGCATATTCTCCTTTCTCGTTACAATTCCTGCTCTGTTCCAGATACACCTGGACTTAGACTTGTCATTTAGAACCTTCCTATTCATATTGGGAACACCGGAAGTGCATTGACATGAGAATCGTCCCAGTGTAGAGATCCTCAAAATTCATAATATGCTTAAGAATCACCTGAGAAGCTTATTGAAAATGCAGATTCATGAGAATGCAGTAAACCTTGGGTTTACTCGCAAGGATGGGTACCCCAGAATGTGCACACTTAGCAGACTGCCCAGGTGATTCCAGGGCAAGTGATAGAACACACTTGGAAAAACTCTAGAAGTTCTAGAGTTCTGAACTCTCCAAGAATAAAGACGTATCAATATCCCTCAGTCTTGCACTAACCCAGCTACTATGTGAACGTTTATTAATGGTACTTAAAGAAAAATACTGAATTCAAGTGCACGTTTTATTAAAAACGTACCTACCTCTTACTCTGATGCTGTGATGTTCAATTGTCTACCGCAGTGAGAATGATTTTTGTATAAGTCTGTGAATATAAGGCAGACCCAGCTTTAAGGACCTGATTTTGTTCTGTCCTGTTTAGATTTGTATCATCCGATAATTCAGTGGCCTTTGTAACTGGCTGATTCATCTCCTTTCCTTTTTGTTCCATATAGAGAAAAGCGGTAAAGAAACTACCTCACTGGGAATGTCATCATTACCAACTTCAGATGGATGCAACCATCCAGCCCATCCTTTAGGACAGAGTCCTGAGATTGGTAATCCTATGAGTCTTGCTCACTCTGTCTCTGCTTCAGTCTGCCCTATCAAGCCCAGTGACCCCGACAGCATCGAACCTAAAGCTGTGAAGGCTTTGAAGGCTTCAGCTGAATTCCAGATAACCTCTGAAAAGAAAGAACATCTTCCTCTCCAGGATCTTCCTGATAGTGCTTCTTCAGCAGACCACAGTCCAGCCCTGCCTTTGCAGAATTCCTCCGAAGAAGCCATCGTTGCTGATAACACAGAGAAATCTGCTGAAAGAAGCACCCAGGGCCCGAGATCTCATCTCCACACAAGACAGCAAGGTAGTGTACCTGTCACAACCACTAGGGTGCAAGAACCACGGGGGCTTCTAGGTGGGAAGGGTCGGCATCCAGAAAATCAGAACCTGCCTCAGGTGAGTGGCCTTCGGCGGCACAAGGAACCAGGGAATGAACAGCACGGGGCTGGACAACAGAATGCTCTAAATGACCAAGAGCATCTCTGTAACACAGAGGACTCTGAGCTTGTTGGAGAAAGGCAACAGAATCAGCAAAGAAGTGTTGATTTGGAAACAGCAGTGGAAGGAGACGGGCTACAACAGAATGTGGACCTTCCGAGAACAGAAGAAAATACTCTACCTTCAGGGTGCTTTGGCTGCTCGAATTCAGAAACACTTATGGAAGTAGATACGGTTGAAGAATCCCTCGTTGCTCTGTGTAATTCCGCACACGGTCAGCAGGCCAGTGTCAGGGACATCGGGGCATCTGCTCTCAGCTTAGATAATCCCTTGATGGAAGTGGAACCATCAAAATGTAACCCTTCGTCTGAAATTTTGAGTAATTCCATTTGCACTCAGGATTTACAGCTCCCAGACAGTAACACTGAAATGTCTGGAACAGGTAAAGAAGATGGGGATTGCTCCCCCTCTTTAAGTCTCTGTGGCAGTTGTCAGCCCTCTGTGGAGTCCGCGGAGGGACCCTGCTCATCTCTAACAGTAGCCTTGAAGGAACTCCATGAACTTCTGGTCATTAGTAATAAACCAGCTTCAGAAAATACATCTGGGGAAGTTATCTGTCAGTCTGAAATGGTAACCGAGGGCCAAACAGTTATTAAGGACCTTTCTGAAAGATGGACCCAAAGTGAGCATCTTACAGTTACCCAGAATGAAGAGAGTTCACAAGTCACCTTTCATCAGACCATATCTGTATCGGTGAGGGCAGAGAAGTTACCAGATGCTTCAGATGGTGCTGGAGTAGATGCAGTTGAAAGTAGTACCGTTGGGGATCCGGCCGATGGCCTAGTAACCGGTAAGGAACGTGACCCCGAGTCTAGGGAATCCAGAATAGAGAGCAGCTCTGCCACTCTGGCCTCCACTAAAACGTCTGATCAGTCATGCTGCACCTTAGGTGTGGACATTCCCCCCAAACTTGTAGCAGGCGAGGAGGATGCAGTCAGTCACACTTGCGAGCAAACGAAGTATGAAACCAGTTTCATACTGGTTGAAGATTTGGGTCAGGGCACACAGAAGCCAGTGCCAGACAGGCCAGAGACCAGAGAAGATGTCTGTCCCGAAGCTGCAGAGCCACGTCTTGAATTCGAACCACCTCCCGGCCAGCTGTCAGCAAGTCCCTCCGCTCTTTCACCATTAACTTTTCCCACCGCAGACATTGACCGCATTCTCCGTGCCGGCTTCACTTTGCAGGAAGCTCTTGGGGCTTTGCATCGAGTTGGTGGAAATGCAGACCTTGCACTTCTTGTTTTGCTAGCAAAGAACATTGTAGTTCCTACATAACCATGGAGCAGGAGGCTAGACCGTACTCCATTCCCTTCAAAAAGGCTATACACACACGTACACTCTCGCCACATATACAGTATATGTAGAAACCTGCAAGCAGAATGTTGAGCCAGATTTTTTTTAAAGATTTTTTTCGGCCAAAGTAACTTATCTCTTGTCTGATGAATTTGTCTATTCTCTTTGTTAAAATTTGGGCCTTTTTAAATGTATTGGCAGTATGTGCATACAAAAGCTTTTTATTATCATTAAGATGATGTATTCTGGAATAAAATTGATGGGTTTTGTGTATAGCATACCATTTTAGAATGAGAGTGAATGCTTTAAAAAGCAGAAGCCATGAGAAATCCCACCACCCGTGCAGCTAAAAGCAGATCAACTTCCCATTTTGGCTGTGTCTGTGCTGTAGGAAAGGTATGGCTTGTCTCAGTTGTCCATTTCCAAACTGGATCACACGGTTTGGTGTTTGGAATTACACTTAGTGCTCTGTGTATTGATTCATCAGTTACGACAGGAAATTGAGGGATAATGGAATGATATTTCCTAGAGTGGTATGTTTTTATTCGTGTGATTAGGATTTGACCTTTTTATGGAATGACGTGGGAGGGTTTGGAGCTTGGGCTGCTTTGTGCATCATAGGCTGCTGCATGGATTGCCAAGTGTTCGGGGTGGGACTCTGCGGGGGGTGGGGAAGTCCGCATCGGAGTGAAACATGGTGCTACCCAGACAGGAAAGGGAAGAGTCTGTAATTCCATTTGCTAATGTCTTGGTGAGGCTTCAAGAATCACGAGTGAAAAATGGCCGAGAAACACTGGAATTGACGAGAGGGAGGGTTTGTTAGCATGTTACTGATCACCCCTCAACCCTTAGTGATGATGATGAACTTAAAGATCACTAGTGGGTTGATCGCCAGCAGTTGATTTCCTTTCGAAGCTCATCTAACTAGGAACTTCTTCTAAAGCTCAGGTTGAGCTGTGATCTGAATGGACTGTTGCGAAGCGGGATAACCTTGTCACTGGTTCACCTTGGTGCTTGGAATGGTCAGTCTCTGTGTTAATGTCCTTCATGGCACCGGAAATAGCAACTGCAGTTTCTGACTGAAGTGGCCTTGGTAGAGATTTCCATCCCTTTCTTTCCTCAGGAGTTTCTTTTTTAAAGCAAGACGTGTCATATTTGTGTTTACCATGTCAAGGTAGAGTGGGGCATAGTATATAGATGTATTTATTGTGGCCTTTTTTTATATGAGGACTAGCCCTCGGAAACCATTGTCCTGTGGGCCCCACTGTGCAATAATCCTACTGGATAGATTTTAGGTAGTTTTTCCTGGAAAATAAACTCTTTTATGTACCTAGCAGGAATCTGAAATCTTGGTTTTACTGAAAAGAACTTTGAGAACGACTCCCGATTCCAAGTTGTAGTTCGTAATGTGTTCAAAACAGGTGTTTTGAAAGGGTGATTCGTGAACTCAGTGTTAAATGATTTTGTCTAAAGTCTTACTCTCTCTGGAAGTTTATTCTTTCCCTCAAAATTCGAGTCATTGAGCACAATCAGAGTGGAGGCTCATATCTCAGGAGTTTTTGACATGTTCATTTGGGGGGGGCGCTTAGAGACGTTTCTCTCCTACCCCATTCCCTCTTCTTTTCCTTTGCTGCAATGTGTGTGTGTGTGTGAGGAGACTTGAGTGATGTGAGGGAAAGTCACGCAGATTCATCATGACCCTCTGAGTTGAGATGGTTGACAGAAGGAGTTGTGGTTTTACTGTTTTCCAGAGGGCGCTTAGAACAAGGGGTCAGCCAGGTGGTCTTGACGTGTTCTTGTAGACAATTACATGTTGCAGACCCTTTTGCCTGCCCCACACCAAAGACTTAAGATGCACTAGGAAACCGCATATAGGATTTCTGTCAACCGACTCTTAGAGCTGTGATTGTAATTAAGGAGTTGGTGCTATGATTGAAGCAAAATCTAGTAGCAATGCAACAGCCCCTGTATTTGCTTTATGGGTGGAAATTGGGAATTTACTCTAAGCTTATAAATCTTTAAGTGGGATTGGTGAGAGGTCGGAGAAGTTCTCGGTGACAACAGACTCCTAAAAGGCCTCTACGTGAAGCTGGGCCTCCTAGTCTTCTGTCTGGGCAGTGGCGCGCTGCTCAGAGGTAAGGCCACTCCGTTTTTACAGTGCAGAGATTTGGGTGGGATATAGAATATCAGCCCAGAAAAGGTTTTATTAGAATAGCTTTTTACATATGTGTATTTATTTTTAGGAGAAAATTGAATAGGCCTATAGCTGTACACGTATTCTTGCTAGGAGTCCTTTGAATGAATGAGCTGAACCCACTTGCCAAATATCCTTGTCCTTTGTCATCGTTTGTTTTTCGACGTATAATTGCTTTTGATTTTTCAAGACCGTATTTCCTGCTCCATCATTTGTGTGAAAGTGAAGTCATCGACATTGTTAGGATTTTGAATCATTTTTAAATTTTGCAGTTCTTAAAACACAAAGGGAATTAAGGAACATGACACTAGTAAACCTTCATGGTCAGATTTACTGAAAGTGCAGAAATTCAGGGTGCCCGGCTGGCTCGGTCGGAAGAATGTGCAACTCTCGATCTCACGGTCGTGACTTAGAGCCTCACGTTGGGTGTAGAGATGACTTTAAAAAAAAAAAAAAAAAGTTAGACTTATTTTAAAAAGTGAATAAATTCAAGATTAACTTCTCTTAAAATAAGATAAAATCATCGTGAGCTCCTCTGGTTGCCAACAAAACTGATACTGGTCAGCCCTAGACAGTAATGGGCCACTTTACTGGACAGCTGCTTTGCCATGACCAGTCATGGACGCTTCTGTGGTCAGCGCTCACCTTCAACGGTGGTCTCTGTTTATTCACCAAAGAGAGAAGATGATTGTCCTTTATGACTTTCTGTGGTTTACCCTCCGTTGATTCGGGCGTGTAGCAGTGTGCTTGGTAACCAGACAGCTAATGGCTAGCTTGTAGGTTTTGCCCACTGGAGCTGATGAAAATGATTTCCAAACTTGTACCTGTGTAGGCCTCCTGACATCAGCCAGTTGCCTTCATCCTACATGTAGGGCCTTAGCCATTAATGTAAAAAGATAACCAGTTGCTTGGCAAAGAGAACTGGATAGATGGTGGGCGGGTGGGTGTTAAAATGGCTCTGCCTCGGAGCCTCTGAAACCTCCCAGAGCTCCTTGTCTCCATATGTACTAAAGGAAGACACAACCCATGTGTTTTTTCCCCCAAAGCCTGTCTCCAGCAAGAGAAGGTTGCGTAAAAATGGAAAGGTACATGAGACTCTGTGTCACCGATTTTATGATAACTAGTTAAAATGGAACCTGCCTGTTCCTCCTTAGCACAGCTTTCTATCTCTAGTTAAAGCCATAAAAACTTGGTTGGTTTAACCAGCAGCTCATGTGTATATAGATATGTGTGACTGACAAATATTCTACAGTTAATTTTACATAGACTGAAAAGCAAACAATTTTTGTATCTGCAGCTCTGTTTTCCACTTACGGTGGCTTTTATCCCACCATGTATATAAAAACAGCCTTGCAAATAACTGGCCAGGAAAGTTACAGTGCATTCTGACTTCTTTTTCCTACCTGTTTGCCACTTTTAATGAGCGCAAGCAGGATAATTGAACTGCAGTGTATTTCAAACTTATCACTGGTGACTTACTCTAAGAAAAGCTGATTAGATTATGCATTCTTCCATTCTCTTAGCACAAATACCAAAAAGCCAAATTTCTCCTTTGAATTTGGTGACTTAGTATAGTCTGCGGCTGAACTAGAAAGAAACAAGTTATTAGGAGTTTCCCTTCCCAGAAGATGGAATGTTAACCTTTTGTGTTAGGTGTTCCATAAAATAAAAATAGCTTTTTTTCCTGAAAGAATTAAAAACTCCAGTTCCTCTTTAACAACAAAGTAAATTCGAAGTGTGTCCTTGAGAACTAGAAATGTAAAATCATGGCTTCAGTTCTATACATTAGAGGCCTCTCAGTGTTTGGTGTTCCTAGGAGTTCAGTGAATAAACAATTTAGGGGTAAGCCTTTGATGTACTTGATTTTCTCTTGTGCCTTAGTTTCTCCAAATAGCAGAAGCATCACATTTTGGTGGGAAGTAAAAGTGAAAGTATTGGGGGGAACATTTGCAAATGGCCTTCCTAGAGGTAGAGGCCATGCATGGAGGGGTCCTAAGATTCACCCTCATTGTTAATTCAGAATTACCCTGCACCAAATCTTTACAGACTTCCCTATATAGAAGAATGATAATAGGGCTTTTTTGCATCGGGAGTACCAAAAAATGGTTTCTAGATGTTTATCATGTTCTTTGTTGCACTGTCTGTTTTGGGGTGGTTAAGACAGAGTTCGAGAAAATCTAGCTGGTACTCTTGAAGGCTATACAGTATCAGTCTTTGAATACGACTTCATTGATTCATGGGGTGCCTGGCTGGCTCATTCGTTAGAACATGCAACTCTTGATCTTGGAATTGTGAGTTTGAGCCCCATGTTGGGGGTAGAGTTTACATTAAAAAAAAAAAAAAAAAAGTATATTGATTATTCATCAAACATTAAGTGCCTGTGTGCCCAGTACTGGGGAGCATGGGGATACAGGGGTGACTGAGTCCGATTGGAAGCCTGCCCTCGTGAAGCTATGTGTAGTAAGGAGACACGAAACAAATTTTAGCTCTAAGAGCAAGATCTGTTTTTGCCTATTAGCATGTTTTTGCCTATTTTCAAAGTCATATTAAAGTGATTGGGTTCAAAGTCAGAGATTGGGAAAATCGGGCTCAAAATGGAATTAGATGCTGTGATCCTAAAACTGCTCTAAAATTTATTATTATTATTTTTTATTAATATCAGAATCCAACCAAAAAATGTTCTAACGTTTGATAGAAATATTGGAAGAGATGAGCATAAATGCTGCGGGGGGACAGGGTTAGGAGACATGTGCAAGTAAATGGGAGGTGATCCCCAAGTACGCACCTTGACAGTCAGCTTTTCTTCCCGTCAGGACATCCTTCCACGCAGGCTAGAAATGCAGAATCCCCGCTCCCCCTTTGAGCACGGCTGCCCTGGGATGCTGACCATCTGGACCAACAGAACTTAGCAGAGGATCCTGTAGGATTTGCTGTTTTAAAGCAGCTGAGTGCAAGGTGTGGCGGTAGGAATCCAGAGCAGAAGATGTAGTGAGCGGTAGGACCTGAGGGTGGGCAGGATTGTTGACAAGAGGATTCCAGGCTCGACTGAATCTTCGACAGGCTAGCTCCATTAAAAGGATGTTCTTCAACCCATTATTTAAAATGTCACCACATATGTCGTAATCTTGAGGCATACAGGTAGAAGTTCTGGGCCTGCCTACTAGTGACTTCTGAGGCTTACAATTAGAGAACGCACAAGTTTATCAGCTCCATATTGGTGATTGGTAATCTAGACCCTGCGGGCTGTAAAAGGCGAGAGGGATCTAGCTGGTAAGCTTCAGGGCACAATCTTAAGGAATGAAATCTATGGAGAAAATGGTTCAAGGGTGTAGGAGTTAGAGAATGTTTCTTTTACCGAAAAAAGGCAGATGACAGAAGGCGGGGCGAGGGGTGTGTGTGTGTAGAACACAAAATTAGAACTTCTGCAGAACCGTGTTTCTTTAAATGTGTGCCGGACGAAGGTTTTCATTAGCCGACTTGGGGAAGGGGTGTGCTGGATGTTTTTTCCCCTGGGAAAATCGTTGTCTGTTGGGAAAAGATCGTATTTACCAGGGGCTTGCTTTACACACAACCTTGAGGGAATGCGTCTGTGGCTTAAAGGAGGAGACCTCTCTCACTCTCCTACCCCAGGCAGGCAGATCAGCCCGTTGGTTTCCAGATTCCTTCAGCCTGAGATGACCTGATGCTGTCCGGACTTCTTTTCTTTTCCCCGAAGGCCCCGCAGCTTTCTGAGTTTCTGCCTCCTGTCTGAGATCTCGGTCTCTCTGAACGCCTATATTCCGTTCTCTGTTCTCTCCATCATCCTTTTGAAATAGTGATGCACTCAGAGCAGTTCAGCGTACCGATCATACTGCTTTCTTCACTGCGTACCTGCAATGAACATTGATTTGCTCATTTTTATTCAAAATCTCGTCGTCCTGGCAAGTTGGGCTAATGACCTTCGCTCTCGAGTAAGGTTTGTTTACCAGTTTTGTAGCCATATTTGGCAAATCTTAGCAAATAGAAACCTTTCTTTTCCCCCCTTTGTTCTTGGAATTGCTCATGTATTGCTTTTCTGACTTTTCTTTAAGCTTTGAGACTACTGCATCTTTAAGAAACTAGGCAGATTGGCAAAATAGGCTTGCCAGTAGCTTAGTCACTCCCATAGTGCTTTGGTTTTGAGAGTTGGGAAAACTCTGAGAACTTAAGAGAACCAAACTCAGGAATCCCACTGTTGGCTGCACTGTGCCCTTGGTTTAGGCGCCGGACATAGGACCTGTGTGCAGCTGAGTGAACTAGATGCATTTGGGTTTGAGTTTTTGTCACATACTGAAATGTTAAGTCAGCCCTAAATAATCGAAACACTTTATTTTTCTTTTTTTAATAGGAACTTTCTGAAGAAAAAAGTGATGTGTAAAACATTTGATATTTAAGACAATAAAGTTTTTATCATAAGACTCTCGTTTGATCAGTTTCTTTTGAGATGGTTACTTTAGTCCTTGGCTGTCTTCCTGCCCCTTTAAGTCACCTGTACCCAGGCACCGTGATCTGTCATCATCTGCCTGCACCTCACGAGAAATGGGTATCTCTAAGCCATGAAAGTTGACATCCAGACGACCGATGCAGGGGCATGGCCACCTGCTCCTGTCAGAGATGCGCGTCCGTGACCGTGTGGGCAGCTGGTGCCCAGTGACAGACGTTGTGGTTGGGTGTTGTGGTTAGACCAGCCTATGGAGGTGGGCCGCTTTGCCACTTGCTGGCTATGTGACTGGGTAAGTTTCCTAACCTTTCTGGGCCTCCGTCTCACCTACAAAATGGGGACCGTCTGGCTGGTTGTAGGGATGTCAGTTAACAAGCTAATACATGGAAAGTGTTTAGCACAGTACCTGGCACCATGCTAGGTGCTCATTAGACTTTAGTATCATCGTTGACACGCAAAGGATTTGAGAATGCCGAATGCGGTTGTTCTGGAAGTTGGGCAGTCCTGGCCGTCAGATATGACTCTGCCCCGTGCAGTCATTCGGGGTCCTAGGCTGCCAGGGCTCTACTTGCTTCCACACGGGGCTTCCAACATGACCCTGGACACCAGCATCCCATTGACATACCCGAAGGGAATGAGGGCTGTTCCTGGAAGTTTCTCTACCAGGCCTGGAAGTGGTGTATGTCGCTTTCCTACCCACGTTCCCCTGGCTGCACTCAATCACACGGCCAGACCGAAGTGCAAGGGAGGCTGGGAAACCTCGTCTCCCTGTGTGCTCGGGGTGAGTGGTGCAGTGACGTGTCACCTAGCAGTGCTTCAGCCGCCCCCGCCCAAGGAGATGGCCCCATACCCCATCCCGGCACTCGGCCGACCAGTCCAGAAGCTCCTGGGATGCCCTGTCCTTCAGGTCTTGGTTGTGGCTCTTCACAGAGATCAGTTCTGTGCTCCTGTCCCATACACGGGGTCGACGCGGGGAAAATAGCCACAACAGCAAATCCCATCCACAAAAAGAGTGGGGAAATGCCACCATTGTGAAGGGGTTGGGAAGTTCCTCTGCTTAAAATCCTAATCACCTTCTGTGGAAGAACTGGGTCCACGGCTGAAGCAGGTGTTGCGTGTGCCTTCTTTGGGAGTCGCGCAGCTCTCTTAACTTGTCGCTGGCACAGGTCTGAGAACTGGGGGTTGTCTAAAGGTGTGGAAAGGCGTTTGAACTCTGGCTTTGTAGTTTCTCTGGCAAAACAATTTGCTTAACACTTAAGGGGCTTCTGATTATTTGCTGCCAGTAACCGCTCTCGAGTTCCCTCATGTACACAGTCCTCGAGCATGATTCATTGCTCGCTTTCCCACTCCCGGTCTGCCCTGGGGGCATCTACAGTTTCTCTGACATAGGTTTGAATGAGAAAAACTTAGTATGGCTTTTACTACCGGGCTGATTCTTACTGGGCCTTGGTATTCAAAGCCTATTTCAAGCTTAGCTCTCACTATCTGAAGTGCAGAACAAGGAACTTTACTTGAACAACCCCAAACTCAAAGCCCCAAGTTCCTTGGCCCCATTCCTTTTCACTTCTGCTTGGAACAAGCCAGTTCCTTCCTAATCTTGGGTCTTTCTCATAATGTGAAAGTCAACACACTAACCTGACTTTTCAGGCTTTCCTTGTAGACCCGAGTTTTAGGCTATGTAGTTAATGTAGTCAAAGATGCAAGGAGCCACAGGAGAGTTCGTACCCCTGGGTGAGAGGCACCTCCATTTTTCCAGCCTCTACATACCAGTTCCCCTCCTGACCACCAAGACAGGGCCTTCTTTGAGGTTTGCTTAACAGAACCTTAGTTCTCCTTCTCTTAACAGCCTGCTGTGTGTCCAAGTCCGTGGAGGTAGGAGGCCTGTTTGGTCTGTCATTCAGGAAACAGGCTTGGATACAGCCCTGTCATTCTTCCCCGGCTTCCAAACTTGCTCTGGCCTTCAACATTCAACTAGAAAACAATGGAAGAGAGAATCAAACTCAAGGGGTTCTTACAGGCCAGACCTGGAAATAGTACCTTTCACTTCCCACATAAAATCAATGAAAATCAGAACAATGGGCCACACCTAGCCAAAGGAGAGGCCGAGAAATGTAGACTAGCTCTGTGCTCAGTAAGAGGAGATCAAGTAACCCAGTTTTTGTCTCAGAAAGAGACAAAATGTCTGTTTTCTAATGTCTAGTGGAGACGGAGCCTTGTGTTGACTCCCAGTTCATACCTGTTCACAAATTGAGACCCCTCGTTCTGAACTCTTGAGAGTGGGTTTCTTGTTGAGGGTAGCAAGACTATCTCTTTTCTATCCTAAAGCTTGGAAATACTGTGTTCCATTTTAAAAAATTTTTTTTTTTTTTTTTTTTTTTTTTTTTTTTAAATTTAAGTGACTTGGAGCACCTGGGTGGCTCAGTCTTTTGAGTGTCTGACTCTTGATTTCGGGTCAGGTCATGATCTCATGGGATGGAGCTCCATGTTGGGCTCCAAGCTCAGCAGGGCATCTGCTTCTCTCCTCCCTCTCCCTCTGCCTCTGAGCACATGCTCTCTCGCTCTCTCTCTAAATCTTAAGCTTAAAAAAATTTTAAGTGACTTAAAATTAACCATTTTGAGATTAATGAGTAAGTTGGAAACACCTTAGGCGTTACAATGTGGAGTCATTGCCTTGTGTGTGGTTTATATTGGAGGGGATTTACTTGAGAAGACTTCAGTGTACCTGGAAAAGCTGGCATATATAGGAGGACCTTAGACATATCGCCCCTTGTTCTGTTAGGGTCCCTTGCCTATCTAATAAGAATGATGAGAGCAGAGGCTACGTCTAGCTGGAGGCAGGAGTTATGTTGCCCTTTTCCAGATCTCAATCCTTTGGTAATCATTTCATTTGAAATGAAATCCTAGTACTTGATAGAGTGATGGAAATTGTGAGACATTCATTAGTGGAGAGAATCATTAGTGGAGAGAATTATGGGTCCTTGACACAAAGAAAGGGGAATTCATTGCATTTTTATTAAAAACAGAACAAAGCAAAACTTTGAAAGTATCAGGGAATTGGGGTGTCTGCCTGGCTCAGTTGGAAGAGTCTGTGATTCTCGATCTTGGGATTATGGGTTCAAGCCCCATGTTGGATGGAGAGATTACTAAGAAAAATTAAACTTAAAAAAAAAGTATCAGGGAAGTAAATGCATTGTGAGTTTATGACAGTACTCTATAGCTTGAGGGAGGAACATGTTAAAAAAGGGTAGGATATTCATTTAAAAGTAGAAATACAAAGAAATAGAAGAAAAATAAGAATTTAAAAAAGAACATAGTTCTAGGGGCGCCTGGGTGGCTCAATCGTTAAGCATCTGCCTTCAGCTTGGGTCATGATCCCAGGGTCCTGGGATCGAGCCCCACATCAGACTCCCTGCACTGCTGGGAACCCTGCTTCCCCCTCTCCCACTCCTCCTGCTTGTGTTCCCTCTCTCGTTGTCTCTCTACCAAATAAATAAGTAAAATTCTTAAAAAAAAAAAAATAGAACATAGTTCTAAATTTCAAAATACATGGTAAGTAGAGCTTATTGCCATCTTACATAAAAGGGCTAAATTGTCACGAGATCCTGCTTCCTTGTTCAGGGCCATTAGTGTTACTAATGGGATTAACCAACTATACCAATTCTTACCCATGGATTTTGTCCTTAAAAAAAATGAGAGGGTGGTTTGTTTCCTCCTAGAAAATTACACAAAGTCAACATTTTCCCTGTTGGACTCCAGGTGTCTGAAATTGCAGAGCCTGAAACAGAACTGCCCCCCCTCCCCCGGCCCCCAAAACCTGCTCCTCTCCAACCTCCCTGAGAAATCAGTGGCAGCTGGCGGCCCCATCCTTCCTGCTGCTCTAACACCTTGACTCATCCTTCACCACCTGCGGGACGTCCATCCGAAAGCTCACTAGCTGCACTTTGAAAGAGATTCAAAACCCCATCATTCCGGGGGGGGCACCTCAGTCAGTTAAGCCTCCAAATCTTTGGACTGGAGTCGTGATCTTGGGGCGGAGGA
Organism: Mustela lutreola; assembly: GCF_030435805.1. Taxonomy (NCBI): domain Eukaryota; kingdom Metazoa; phylum Chordata; class Mammalia; order Carnivora; family Mustelidae; genus Mustela; species Mustela lutreola. The sequence continues at coordinate 10,971,750 of NC_081299.1, forward strand.
ATCAGGCCCCATGCTTTGTGCGGAGTCTGCTTGTCCCTCTCCCTGTGCTCCTTCCTTGCCCGTGCTCGCTCTCTCTCTCTCTCTCTCAAATAAATGAATAAAATTCAATTTTTAAAAATTCAATCATTTCTAGGGCCCTGTTCCCAGGCCCATCATCTCTTCCCTGGGTCTCCCGACTCCTGCTCCTGCCTACCTACAGTCCCTTTGGTTTTTTTTTTAAAGATTTATTTATTTGAGGGGAGAGGGGCAGAGGAAGAGGGAGACTCATCAAGCGGACTCCCTGCTGAGCACGGGCCCCCACATAGGGCTCGATCCCAGGACCCTGAGATCACCACCTGAGCCGAAAGTCAAGAGTCGGTCACTCAACCGACTGCCTGTCACCCAGGCGCCTCTACCTCCATTCTGCTCTTCCGTAGCACAACCGCCAGCAGGATTCTGTGGAAGCAGGCCACACCTCTCCTTAACATCCTTCAACGGGGTCCCCAGCCCAGTCCGAATAAAAGCAGTCCGGGCGGGGCCTCCGTCCTGGGTATTTCCTTACTCTGGAGGGCCCTGTCCTCAGACGCCTTCTTGGCTTTTTCTCTCACGTCCCTTGTATGCAGATACCAGCTCCGGAAAGGCCTTCCCTGGCGACTCCACCTAAAATTCAAACCCTCCGACCCCTTCTGCGTCATTCCCCTTCCTCTCTCCCCGGAGCGCCGAGCACTACCCAGCGCACCGGCATTCGCTTCTGTTCACGGTCTTTCTCCCCACGCCAGCAGGTAAGCCCCAGGAGGGTAGGATTTGTGCCCGTCCTTCTCAGCGCCTAGAACTCTGCCTGGTGCATAGCAGTCACTGTTGGGAGTCCGTAAACCCATCAACACTATCATGCTGCGTCCGTTTCCATCTCCAAGGCCCCAAGGGGTTGTTCTGTAAGTGGAATGACCTAGCAGAACTGTGTCTGAAATCCAATAAGGTCCCTGAGGTCGATTCCTAGACTCAGGGATTCCAGCCCAGGAGGCCTACTGAGTTTGAGCTTAACATAGATTTTTTTTTAAAGGTTTTTTTTTTTTTTAAAGATTATTTATTTATTTGACAGACAGAGATCACAAGTAGGCAGAGAGGCAGGCAGAGAGAGAGGAGGAAGCAGGCTACCTGCAGAGCAGAAAGCCCGATGTGGGGCTCAATCCCAGGACCCTGGGATCATGGCCTGAGCCGAAGGCAGAGGCTTAACCCACTGAGCCACCCAGGTGCCCCTAGATAAAACCTTTTTAAAAAAATTGGGGCACCTGGGTGGCTCAGTGGGTTAAAGCCTCTGCCTTCGGCTCAGGCCATGATCCCAGGGTCCTGGGATCGAGCCCCACATCGGGCTCTCTGCTCAGCAGGGAGCCTGCTTCCTCCTCTCTCTGTCTGCTTCTCTGCCTACTTGTGATCTCTGTCAGATAAATAAAGAAAAAATCTAAAAAAAAAAAAAAAAGGTTTTATCTATTTATTTGACACAGAGAAAGTACAAACAGTGGGAGCGGCAGAGGGAGGGGGAGAAGCAGGCTCCCCGCTGGGCAAGGAGCCCAGTGCAGGGCTTGATCCCAGCACCCTAGAACCATGACCTGAACTGAAGGCAGATGCTTAAGCCTCTGAGCCACCCAGGGGCCCCGAGTTTAAAGAGTTTTTGGTTTTTTTTTAAGATTTTATTTATTTATTGAATGGAGAGAGAGAGATCACAAGTAGGCAGAGAGAGAAGGGGAAGCAGGCTCCCTCCTGAGCGGAGAGCCCAATGCGGGGCTTGATCCCAGGACCCTGAGATTATGACCTGAGCCGAAGGCAGAAGCTTAACCCGCTGAGCCACCCAGGGGACCCAAGATTTTAAAAGACAGATGATATTCTGGGGTTAGTAAGTTTGCAGCCTTCCCTGCAAGGTAGTACTTTTTATTATACCCACATATACAATTAATTGGGGATGTTGGCAAACATCACCCTTCAGTTAATGGTCATATGGACTTTGACTATACTTCCTCAATCTTTACCTTCCGGAATGGAAAGGCCCAAATCAGGTGTAAAGAGAGGCAGCTTTGGGGGCGCCTGGGTGGTTCAGTCACTTAAGCATCTGCCTTCCACTCAGGTCATGATCCCAAGGTTATGGGATTGAGCCCCACGTTGGGCTCTTGGCTCGGTGGCAGCTGCCTTCTCCCTCTCCCTCTGCCTGCTCTCCCCCTGCTTACACTCTCTCTCTGTCAAAAAAATAAAGAAAAATTTTAAAAATTAAAAAAAACAGAGGCAGGCAGCTTTCTATTGGGTCCTAGTTCTCTTCGGTCCTTTTATTTCCACGGTCAGCTACAAAGATTTTCTGCATCCCTAGTGAACTAAAAATTAATCAGAAGATAATGATTCAGGAGCACTTGGGTGGCTCAGTCAGTGAAGCGTCTGCCTTCGGCTCGGGTCATGACCCCAGAGTCCTGGAATCGAGTCCTTGCTCAGTGGACAGCCTGCTTCTCCCTACCCCTCTCCCGCCTGCCTGCCACTCCCCTGCTTGTGCTCTGTGTCTCACTCTCTCTCTCTCTCTGTCAAATAAATAAATAAAATCTTTAAGAAGAAGAAGAAGAAGAAGATATTGATTCAACAAACATTGAGTATCATGTGCCAGGCCCTGAGTTGGTACTGTGAACACAGCACGTCAACATCATGAACAGAGAAAAACGTATGTCCTTTCGAGAGATCACACGGTAGCAATCTCTTTGAAGATGACCACAAACAACATGACAGGTAGTAATAAATTCTACAACACAAATTTAGTAGTTGTGGGGCGCCTGGGTGGCTTAGTCTGTGAAGTGTCTGCCTTTGGCTCAGGTCATGATCCCAGGGTCCTGGGGTCGAGCCCTGCATCGGGCTCTCTGCTCAGTGGGGAGCCTGCTTCCCCCGCTCTCTCTGCCTGCCTCTTTGCCTACTTGTGTGACCTCTCTCCCTGTCAAATAAATAAATAAATAAATATTTTTTAAAATAAATTAAAAAAATAAACTGAGACCTAATTGGCAAGAAGGGGCCTCCCAGGGGAGGGCTGGGGATAGATGACATTAGGCTAGACTGGGGAAAAGAGGCCAAAAATTCCAATAATTTGTTACAAAAGAAGTTTTTCATCTTGATCATGTTACAGTCCAAGACAAGTGTTCCTGGTTGATGGGCAGCTCTACTCCCTGCAGTGACGTGGGGACCCACGCTCTTTGCGTCTTGTCCGTCGGACATCCCCTGGCTTCATCCGAAGGAACAGCACGGAGAAGGAGTCCCCACTCGCTCCGAAGCCCAGCCCAGAAGTGGACCACTCTGTTTCTGTTCCTGTTCCCTTAGAGAGCGCTTGATGCAGCCACGCCTACCACAGAGGCTGGGAGACGTCATCTTGCACAGAGACCGGCTATCATGCTGTCAGTGTGGAGAGAGCAGACTTGGGTGACCAGATGGGGGCCTCTGCCACACTAGGGAAGAGCGCCTCAGCCAAGACGTGAACGCACCAACATGTCTGAGAAACGGAAGGTTGGAGGGGCTGATCAGGAGATGAGTCAGAGAGAGAGATTGGATCGGATCCGCTATGGCCTTGGAGGCCAGAGAAGAGTCTGGATGTTATTCCAAATGCTGCGATGCAAAGCTGTCAGGGGCTGGAGCGCCTGTGTGGCTCAGTGGGTTAAAGCCTCTACCTTCAGCCTAGGTCATGATCCCAGGGTCCTGGGATCGAGTCCCGCATCGGGCTCTCTGCTCAGCAGGGAGTCTGCCTCCTCCTCCTCTCTCTCTGCCTACTTGTGATCTCTGTCTGTCAAGTAAATAAATAAAATCTTAAAAAAAAAAAAAAAAAAGATGTCAGAGGCTTTTAAACTAGAAGGTTGAACGACTTCCCAATTTTCACCAACCCATCTTGCTGACTGGACAGTCATGAGGAAGGAACTATTTTTTAAAAATAGCTTATTATGATTTTTTAAGTCATCTCTTCACCCGACATGGGGCTTGAACTCACAACTCCGAAATCAAGAGGCATGTGGTCTTCTTACTGAGCCATCCAGATGCCCCTGAATGTTCAACATTTTTTTAAATAAAATCACTTAGGCACACCTGGATGTCTTAGTCAGTGAAGAGCGCAAATTTGAGCTTGGAGTTGTGAGTTCCAGCCCAATGTTGGGGTTGGAGATTACTTAAAAATCTCTAAAAAATAATAATAAAGTAAAATTACCTTGACTAAAGCTGCCTTATTTTTTGTTTTGAATGTTTTGAATGAATTAACATACAATGATACAATGTATCACTGGTTTCAGAGGTAGAGGTCAGTGATTCACCCTTCTTATGTAACACCCAGTGCTCATTATATCACGTGGCCTCCTCAACGCCCATCATCTATCCCATGCCCCACCCTCTCCCTTGCCTCCAGCAGCCCTCAGTTTTTTCCCTAAGATTTAGTCTCTTATGCTTTGTCTCCCTCTCTGGTTTCATCTTGTTTTATTTTTTATTTTATTTTTTATTTTTTTTAAATTTTTTAAAAGATTTTATTTATTTATTTGACAGAGAAAAATCACAAATAGGCAGAGAGGCAGGCAGAGAGAGAGAGAGAGAGAGGAGGAAGCAGGCTCCCCGCTGAGCAGAGAGCCTGATGCGGGACTCAATCCCTGGCCCCTGAGATCATGACCTGAGCCGAAGGCAGCGGCTTAACCCACTGAGCCACCCAGGCGCCCCTTGTTTTATTTTTTCTCTCTCTTCACCAATGATCTTCTGTTTCATTTTGTTTTGTTTTGTTTAAATATTTAATTAATTGATTAATTAATTAATTTTGACAGAGAGAGAGAAAGAATGGGAGCAAAGCCGGGGGAGCAGCAGAGCGAGAGGGAGAAGCAGGCCTCCCACCGAGCAGGGAGCCCCATGCGGGGCTTGATCCCAGGACCCTGGGATCATGACCCAAGCCAAAGGCAGTGCCCAACAACTGCACCACCCTGGCACCCCTGATACTCTGTTTTGTTTCTTAAATTCCACATATGAGGGCACCCGGTGGCTCAGTGGGTTAAAGCCTCTGCCTTCGGCTCAGGTCATAGTCTCAGGGTCCTGGGATCGAGCCCCACATCGGGCTCTCTGCTCAGCAGGGAGCCTGTTTCTCTCTCTCTGCCTGCCTCTCTCCTTGCTTGTTATCTCTCTCTGTCAAATAAATAAATAAAATCTTTAAAAAAAAAATTCCACACATGAGGGAAATCATATGATAATTGGTTCTCTCTGATCAACTTATTTCGCTTAGCATAATACTTCTAGTTCCATCCACGTTGCTCACGTTGTTGTAAATGGGAAGATTTCTTTTTTTGATAGCTGAGTAATATATAAATATACATGCCACACTTTCTTTATCTATTCATCTGTCGATGGACATCTGGGCTCCTTCCACTGTTTGGCTGTTGTGGACACTGCTGCTGTAAACACTGGGGTACAGTTGCCCCTTTGGATCCCTACATTTGTATCTTTGGGGTAAATACCCAGTAGTACAGCTGCCTTGCTTTGATTTACCCAGTCCTAGAGCTGTAGACTGTCTGCACTTGTGGGTGCCGGAGGCCATAGGAGCCCGAGCACTGCTGTGATGGACAACCAGACCCGCTATCTCCCCTTCTCAGATGAGGTTCAGCTTCACAAGCCTGATGTTCAAGGAAGTATTTCCTCCCTCCTCTAGAAACACAAATGCATTTACCTCGAGTTCCTTGAATGAAGGGACAAGGGAGGAACCAGTCTCTTAAACTATCCTCCACCTTCCCCCCACCAAGTTTTAATGTAAATTCCAGTTAGTTAACAGACTGTAATATTAGTTTCAGGTGTAGAATTTAGTGATCCAACACTTACATTCAACACCAGTGCTTATCACAAGCCCTCCTTAACCCATCACCCATTTAACCCATTCCCTTGTTCCCTCCACCTTTTACCCTTTTTTTTTTTTAAGGTTTTATTATTTATTTGACACAGAGAGAGAGAGAGAGAGCGCACAGGCAGGCAAAGGGAGAGGGAGAAGCCGGCTCTCCACTGAGCAAGGAGCCCGATCCCACGACCCTGGGATCATGACCTGAGCCGAAGGCAGTTGCCCAACCAACTGAGCCACCCAGGTGCCCCATCCCTCCCCCTTTTTAAAAAATGATCCTGTCCAATGATCTTTTAAGGATGTGGCAGGATAAAGGTGCCAGAATTTTGTCCTATCCCCTTTCTCTCTGAGGCAGCACACGTCTTTGGAAGGAAGAGTGAGAAGACCTGGTAGGTGGTGGGGTCTGTGGACTCCGTGATGGGTTTGTCCCCAACCTCATCCCTCACCTGATGGCGTCGAGCGGTGGGGGACAGGTCGAGATACTATTTAAAGGAAGAAGAAGAGCGAAGTCATTTTTCCTGTATCACTGATTTGGAAACTAAGACAGGGATTTGCCTGAGGCCGTAGCATGAGTCAACTGAGGCTTTTGACTCCTGATGCCTCAAAGTCTCATGCACTTGCCACATGACCCAAAGTCTTGTGCAACAGATGAATGGTTGAGCCTTGGTGACTCCCTGTAACTGGACCGATAGGCATTCTGGGGCATCTTAGTTTTGTTCTTTTCTGGTTTGTCCCCCCTCTTTTAAAAAAGATTTTATTTATTTATTCGACAGAGAGAGAGCGTGCACAACCAGGCAGAGTGGCAGTAGGAGGGAGAGGGAGAAGCAGGCTCTCGGCTGAGCAGGAGGCCCCATGCAGGGCTCAACCCCATGACCCTGGGATCACGGCCCGAGCCAAAGGCAGCTCCTTAACTGAGCCGCCCAGGTGTCCCTTCCTTATTTATTTATTTTTTTTCTTAAGTGATCTCTACACCCAACCTGAAGCTCAAACTCACAACCTCAAGATCAAGAGTCACATGCTCTATCAGCTGAGCCCACCAGGTGCCCCCTGAATTGCCTTGTTTTTGGCAGGCAAGGATGAATTCCATATTTGAGCTCTGGGCATGGGGCATTTATCTGCACATGAACACACAAGTGACCCCCTCCTGTTTCCTGCAGGAAGTCTCGTGACGCCTCTCTTCTCCCAACCATTTACCCACGCAAACCTTAGGGATTATTTATTTATTTATTTTAAAGATTTTATTTATTTATTCAGAGAGAGATCACAAGTAGGCAGAGAGGCAGGCAGAGAGATAGGAAGGGAAGCAGGCTCCCCGCTGAGCAAAGAGCCCGATGTGGGACTCGATCCCAGGACCCTGAGATCAGGACCTGAGCCGAAGGCAGTGGCTTAACCCACTGAGCCATCCAGCCGCCCCCTTAGGGATTTTTAAAAAAGGTTTATTTGTTTGAGAGAGAGAGAGAGCATGAGCTGAGGGGCAGGGGGAGTGGGAGAGGGAGAAGCAGACTTCCCACTGGGCAGGGAGCCCGATGCAGGGCTCGATCCCAGGGCCCCGAGATCATGAACTGAACCAAAGGCAGACGCTTAACCCACTCAGCCACCCTGGCGTTCACCTGAGGAATCCAGTAGGCAGTAAGGCTGTATGTCCCTCCTGAATGTTGTAAAAAGTTGGCTGTGCCCGTCCCCCAGTGTGTGAAGATGAAAACAGCATGACAGAAATGCCACCACCTTACAGCACAGGTATGCGGCCCAGCAATCCAGTCCGCTGAAGCTGTCATGTGCCCAGGCCAGGAGTGGCCATTTATAGGAAGGTGGCACCCAGGGGAGATGCTGCCCAGGAGATGTCTTACTGTTTAACAGCAAGGAAGAATCACAAAGCTGGTTGGTTCCACTCTGGGCCGAATGGATTCTCGTGAGCCCGAGTAGCATCCGACAGGTCAGGGCCTGTAGGCAGCCTAGCCTGGGTGCCGTGGGGCAGGGAGCGCAGAAGGAGCAGCTTCCCTCCTCCTCGCCACAAACACCCTTGGACATGTGACTATTTCTTTCCTCATTCATCGTAGCGCGTCCTCTGTTCTTAGACTTTTCTCTCCCCGCCCAGTGACTGGAGCCTCTTCCCCCCTGTCATTCTGTCCTTGCCCGATGCCACGGAGCCTATTACCTCTTGTTTTCCTGCCCTCAGTACTAGTAGGAAATGCCCTCGGTTTAGAGACTTTGCTTCTTGTCCTCAAGGGTTAGCCCAAGCCTCTATGGGGTCACCTGCTAGAATAGTGTGAAGAAATGTAAAGGAATCTTGGACTCAGGATGCAAACGGCTCCCATCGTCTGTAGAGGAACTGCTGGTGCCAATACGTGAGACAAATGTCCGTAGAGCTCTTAGTTCAGCGCCCGGCACGTGGTCAGTCCGCAACACTTAGCATCACCATCATCATCAGCATCGAAAACTCCTGACCCAGATCCGGAAGTGCCAATAAAATGCAGTTTCTCAAGTTGTTCTCTTGCCTTTTATTGACACACAATGTTGTCCACCTATCCAGTCACATAAAAACAAAACAATATGCGCCCAGCTGCCTCAGTCAGTGGAGTGTGCGACGCTTCATCTTGGGGTTGTAAGTTCGAGCCCCACGCTGGGTGTACAGATTACTTAAAATAAAATCGTAAACAAACAAAACAAATAACTACCACCATCTTGGGTCTCTGCTGGGGAACTGAGGGATGGAGAAGGACCTTTTGCTTGTGTGTGGGGTGGGCTTCACCTAGGATAAGCTGTAGAGTCAGTGTTTTTTCTTTTTTTTAAGATTTTAAAAAAATGTATTTATTTGATAGAGATCACAAATAGGCAGAGGCAGGCAGAGAGAGAAGGGCGGGGGGGGGAAGCAGGCTCCCCGCTGAGCAGAGAGTCCAATGCGGGGCTCAATCCCAGGACCCTGAGATCATGACCTGAGCTGAAGGCAGAGGCTTAACCCACTGAGCCACCCAGGCGCCCGAGTCAGTGTTTCTGAAGGGTGCTGAGGTGACAGGTCTGGGAGGCTGGGGGAGGGGTAGCCGGGCAGAAAAGAGGGAAAATAGGAAGCTCAAGTTGAGAATTGGCATGTCTTTTTTGTTTTTTATTTTTTTTTTTAAGATTTTATTTATTTGACAGAGAGATCACAAGCAGGTAGAGAGGCAGACAGAGAGAGGGAAGTAGGCTCCCCACTGAGCAGAGAGCCCGATGTGGGGCTTGATCCCAGGACCCTGAGATCATGACCTGAGCCGAAGGCAGAGGCCTAACCCACCGAGCCACCCAGGCACCTGAGAATTGGCATGTCTTAAGAATAAAGAGTACTGGGCGCCTGGGTGGCTCAGTGGGTTAAGCCACTGCCTTCGGCTCAGGTCATGATCTCAGGGTCCTAGGATCTAGTCCTGTATCCGGCTCTCTGCTCAGCAGGGAGCCTGCTTCCCTATCTCTCTCTCTCTCTGGCTGCCTCTCAATCTACTTGTGATTTCTCTGTCAAATTAATAAAATCTTAAAAAAAAAAAAGAATAAAGAGTACTGATCATTTCACGATATATATAAATATCGGATCATTATGTTGTGCACCTGAAACTGTTATGTAGCTAAGTTTCATAAAGTGAAAAAATAAATATTTAGTGCCTTTTTTTTTCTTAGATTTTATTTAACAGAGAGAGAGCATGCACAAGCAGGGGGAGCAGCAGAGGGAGAGGGGGGGAGAAGCAGGATCTCCACTGAGAAGGGAGTCCGACGTGGGGTTTGATCCCAGGACCCTTGGGTCATGACCTGAGCCAAAGGCAGATGTTTAACCAACTGAGCCACCCAGACGTCCCCGGACCTTTTATTTTTAAGAATAAAATAGAGGGACTGATGGATGTATCAGGATGTATTTGGGGACCAAATGAGCTAAGTGAGCCAGGTAGGAGAATCAGAACTCCTTAAGTGTAGGGGGCTTTAGGGGAATTTGGAGAGGGGCATATGTGGGAACAGGAAATTGTTATGGCGGGTTTCAGGACTGAGGGAGTTGGGGTCCCCAGGGTCAGTGGACCCATGAAGAATTGTGTATGGCTAAGAGTCAGAGTGGGTGTTGCGATTGAAGGGGGAAGTGCAGAGGGTGTGTTTTGGAGGTAGGGAGGAGCACCATGGACCTGAAATGGCCTCAAAGTTTAAGACTGGGCCGGGAGGGTAAGGAGCTGAGGAGAGGGGCTGGCTTCTCTGGGCGGGTGAGGGCCGGGGCAACCAGTGAGGGCCAGAGGGCTGGGGTCTCTGGGTCCGTCGGGGTTGGGGGTACCCGGGTCTCTATGCTGCCAAAAGCCGGGGGCCCTGGGTCTCGGGGGTGAGGGGAGCCAGTGTCTGTGCATTGACGGGGGAGGGGGGTCTCAGGATCCCGGGCATGGCAGGGGCCTCTGCTCCAAGGAAAGGGAAGGCACAGGTGGGCTCTGTGGGCTGAGGGGATGTCTCTGGCCGGCGGGGACGGGGGCGGCGGCTTCTCCAGATCCCTGGGATCTGTGGGGGCCTCCGAGGTCCCCGGCCGGAGCGGGTGGAGGGGCTCGGGGTCGCGGAGGAGCCTCGGGAGACCCGGGTCTGTGGGTTGGCAAGAGCAGGCGAAGGGGCCCAAGGTCTGCGGGGATCTGGCGGACCCTGAGGTCGGCGGGCTGCGGGGGTCTCCGCGGCCCCCGGCCCGAGGGGCTGTGAGCCGACAAGGCCTGGGGCTCGGCGGCCCCGGCTCTGTGGGGGAGTCCGGGGTCCCCGGCCGCAGGGGCTGGGGGCCGACGGGCGCCGGGGGGCCCGGGGACGGCAGCCGGAGGTGCTGCGGGTCTCCGGGCGCGGACGCCCCAGCCCGACCGCCGGCCTTGGCGCCGCCCCGCCTGACATCAGTTCCTGCCGCCGCCGCCGCCGCTGCCGCCGCCGCCGCCGCCGCCGCCGCCGCCGCGCACAGCCCGCGGCCTCCTCCCCGCCGGCCGCGCTCCGGAGCCGCCGGGCCGCGGCGGAGCGAGGGCCCGGGCGAGGCGAGGGCGGGGCGGCGGGCGCCGGGCCCCGCGGCCGGCACGACGGAGCCCCCGCACGGCCGGCGGCAGCGGTTGGCGGCGGCCCCGGGCCCCCGGCGCGGGAAGCGGCGGCGGCGGGGCGGCGGCGGCAGCGGCGGCGCCATGGAGCCGCGGGAGGTGAAGGACCGGATCCTGGAGAACATCTCGCTGTCGGTGAAGAAGGTGAGCGCGGCCTGCGCCCCGCGGCCGGAGCCCCCCACCCCTGCCGAGCCCACATCCGGCGCCCCCTACTCCCTCCTTCCCCCGCCGGGGGTCGCTCGCCGGGGCCGGGGAGGTGGCGGCGGGGGGGGGGGTTGTCCCTCGCGTCCCCGGGACTCGGGGACACCGCCCTTCGCCTCCGCGACCTCGGGGGGCCGGGGGACCGCTGCGGGGGAAGCGGGGCAGCTCACGTGAGTGCGGCGGCCTCCGAGCTGTTTGTAAAGAGCAAAGTTGAGGTCAGCATCCGCGGAGCTCCCCCGGGGCTGGCGGGGGCCCTGCGTCACTCCGTGGCGCCGCGACCCGCCGGTCCCCGCACCGCGGCCCCGGCTCCTCGGGGCGCGGCGGCGGCGGGGCGTGAGCAGCCGCCGCTTCTCGGGGTTCTAGGTGACGCCGCCTCTGGCCCCGGGAAGTTCCCTGCATGGTCTTGCTCAAGGATGGCAGTTTCAGGGCTTTGACCGAGAACCCCAAGTGCCTGGGGACTGCAGTTTGGGTGGTGACCCATGGAACTTGGTGGCACACAGACACTCTGCTGCTGTCTGGGGCTTCCTGCAGTAGACATCATTGCCCCAATTCCAGGTAGAAAAAAACCCTGCTTATTAACAGCGTGTCACTGTAGGTGTGAGGAAGTCAGCTTATCTGGAAAAGGTCCAGTTGTCTTTTTTCTTTTTTTAAGATTTTATTTACTTGACAGACAGAGATCACAAGTAGGCAGAGAGGTAGGCAGAGAGACAGGGGGAAGCAGGCTCCCCGCTGAGCAGACAGCCTGATGCGGGGCTCCATCCCAGGACCCCGAGATCATGACCCAAACAGAAGGCGGCAGCTTGACTCACTGAGCCACCCAGGCTCCCTGGTCCTATTTTCTTAAACCAAACCAGAATTGACAGTTATTTGAGGAAGGCGGTTGAATGAAAATATTTATCTTGCTCCCTGTCCCCAATTTGAGTTCCTTCTCACCTGATAGTTTTAGAAACTGGGAATGATTTAGAGGGGGGAGGAAAGGGTCATCAGATAATTTTAACTCAACAAACCAACATGAAGATGATTCATTAAATCAGCTATTATATTTAAATAGCCCCGCCACACACGTAAATTCCTCAAAAGCGACATAGACTGGCAGTTTTAGCTTTCATTGAGATCGATGTGGCTTAAAAGAAAAGTAGATCCAAAATGAGCTTACTAAAATGTTCTTCTTAAAAGCATAACTAAAAGTAACATTGCAGACATGGGACAAAAGTTTTGTTTATTTACTTTTCCTGAGCTTTGCTGATGCAATTGGGGTAGAGTTTTTGCTAACTTAAGGAGTTCAGGTTAAGCAAATGCTTTGTTTGAAAGCCATAGACCTTGGGGCATCTGGGCGGCTCAGTGCGTTAAAGCCTCTGCCTTCTGCTCAGCTCATGATCTCAGGGTCCCAGTTGGGCTCTCCGCTCAGCAGGGAGCCTGCTTCCCGCCCCCCCCCCCCGCTCCCCCCACCCCCGCCTGCCTCTCTGCCTACTTGTGATCTCTGCCAAATAAATAAATGAAATCTTAAAAAAAAAAAAAGCGATAGATCTTTCATAATGGAGGAGAAAGGGAGACTGCTGACACTTCTAATCTAATCTGGGCTGATAAAGGCTTCAGGTGAGCCAAGTGTCTTGTCTCTGGATTTCCAACAAATAAATGGGGGAAAGTTCTGGTAGAAAGCGGGTAGACACGGACACTGCCATTTTTGTAAGCATGAATCTTTTCAAAACAGAGATTCACTCTGTAGATCAGGCTGCCGTTTAGGAAGGAGTTGAGAGCGCTTGTCAAGTTTCTTGTAATCCTGCGCGTCAGTTAAGCACGTTTTATTGAGCTGTAATGCACGCTTGAAGCTAGAAGTCCCACAGGAGCAACCAGGAAGCCATCCCCGGGTAAATCACAACCAAAGGCATGACTCTAGACTCTAGCTTCATGGTTAAGAACAGGGATTCTGGAGCGTGGCTGCGTGTCCTGCCAATTAGCAGCCCTTTAACCTTAGGTTCCTGAACCTCTCTATGCCTCATTTTTCTCATCTATAAAAGCAGGGATAAAATCAAGGCTGTGAAAATTTAACGAGAGTGTATATAGAATGTTGAGCAGGGCGCTCGACCCAGCCTTAGTTGAGCTGTCTGAGTCTGTTCCAGCTGCTGTAACAAGCTCCCAAGGACTGAGTGGCTTGTAAACAGCAGGTGTTCACTGGCCGGTCTGAATTCTGGAAGTCTGCAAATAGGGGGCTGGCGTGGTTGGGTTCTGATGAGGGCCCTCTTCCCTCTGCAGACTGCTTACTTCCCCTGCGACCCCACCTGGGGGAAGCAGAGGGGACCGCCCCAATGTCTTTGATTAGGGCTCCACCCCCGTGACCTCAGCACCTCCAAAAGGCCCCGCCTCCTAATACCATCACCCTAGGGTAGGATTTCAGCCTACGAATTTGGAGGGGAGGGACACAGACATTCAGTCCATAGCACAAGCCCTAGCTTTTTCTGTTTGTGGGAGAGCCAGTTCCTTCTACAAGGTTCTGAAGATGGCTAAGTGCCTTACCACCTAAGGGCTGTTATACAACATCATTTGGACTTGGTACCCTCTTTCTTTGTGTGCTGTGTTTCAGGGAACTGTTTTGTATTCTTGCATCATGAAGGGCATTTGGTTTTCTGAACCAGAGTATCTGCTCCTAAGACCAATGGGATAGGCTTAGGCCAAGGGCAGTGAGGGCTGGTGGCCTTGGGGTCACATTTGTCCTTGAACACCAGTCTCACCGAAATTTGTTATTTAGCTCCTGGATAGTGCTTTGTCTTTTTTTCTTCCATTCGCCCTGCTGCTAGTAAAATGGTCTTGCCCATCCTTTTAGATGTTGCCTGCAGAAAATGAGTTGTATGTTTCTGCAACAGAAAAGATCCATTGTGTGTTACTATATTTGCCAAGGGTATTTTAAAGATGTATTTATTTTTAGAGAGAGAGAGAGAGCAGGGGGAGGGGCAGCAGGAAAGGAGAGAGAATCTCAATCAGGTCCCATGCCCAGTTCAGAGCCCCACGTGGGGCTTGATCCCATGACCCTGACCCTGAGAGCATGACTTGAGCCTAAACCAAGAGTCAGACAGGTAAACGACTGAGCCACCCAGGTGCCCAGGCAAAGGGTATTTTAGAACTTTTTATTGAAGCAGAATATACCTGCAGAAAATAGAATGTATTTACACTAAGTGTGCAGCTGAATGAGTTCTCACCAGGTGAACACACGTACACGCCCAGCGCCCATCGGAAAACAGAACGCCACTGTCACCCAAAAGCTTCCCTTGTCCTCCTCTCCGGAACCACACCCCCAGGCGTAGCCGCTCTCCCCAAGGAGTCTTGTTGAGTTCAGTCATCTTCACAGGTTTTGTGATAAGGAGCAGGGGCTCTAACCCAGGAGAGGTGACAGGGCTGTTAGCCCGCCGGGGCCCAGGGGAACCTGTGTTTTGATATGGAGGCAGGGTTCAGGGGGTTAGAGAGAATTGGAGAGTTTAATAGTACAGTTGAATGAAAAGCCGGTTCCATAGGTTCTGGAACGGGAGAGGAGGCAGAAACGTCCCAGGCGCAGATAACGAAGCCTGCGGTTGCCGACGTGTTAACAGTGCGGGGAGCTGTCCGAGCCCAAGACCGCGCTGGCATTTTGAGCTGGCATGTGGTTCTGCTAAACCGTCTTCTCCAGGGGAGGGAAGACAATGGTTTTTTAAGATTTTATTTATTTATTTGACAGAAAGAGAGAAAGAGCGCCCTTGCGAGCACAAGTAGAGCCAGAGGCAGAGGGAGGAGACTCCCCGTTGAGCAGGGAGCCCCATGCGGGGCTCGATCCCAGGACCCCGGCATCATGACCTGAGCAGAAGGCAGACACTTAACCGACTGAGCCACCCAGGCGCCCCAAGGCAGTGGTTTTTACGAGAGTTCTGTTTTGTTTTGGAGGAGTGTGTTGGAGGCGTACACGCGGAGTATGAGTAAGAAGCAGCCTCTGTCCCCCAGCGGTTTGTGTGATGGTTGGAGGGAGAATTTTAAAAATCTGTAGAGCAGGATGCCTGGATGGCTCAGTCAGGTAAACATCTGCCTTTGGCTCAGGTCATGATCTCAGGGTCCTGGGATTGAGCCCGGCATGCATCGGGCTCCCTGCTCAGCCAGGAGTCTGCTTCTCCCTCTCCCTCTCTTCTGAGTGCAAGCGTGTTCTCTCTCCCTCTCCCTTTCTCTCTCTCAAATAGATAAATAAAATATATATATATTTTTTAATTGCTAGAGTGGGGCGCCTGGGTGGCTCAGTCATTAAGCATCTGCCTTCGGCTCAGGTCATGATCCCAGGGTCTTGGGATCGAGCCTAGCATGGGGCTCCCTGCTCAACGGGGAGTCTCCTTCTCCCTCTGCGGCTCCCCCTGCTTGTGTTCCCTCTCTCTGTGTCTCTCTTTCTCTGCCAAATAAATAAATAAAATCTAAAAAAAAAAAAAAAATCACTAGAGCAAGGAGAAACCCCCAGACAAGGAGGGCTTATCTGAGTCTTGACAGATTGGTTTCTACGGAGAAAGAGCAGAAGCAGCCATTGAGGATAGAAGGACCAGCGGAAACATCCCCGAGGACGTGGGGACATCGGGTGGTCTTCTGAGGTGACAGACCAGTCTTAAGCGTGCCCCCGGGCTGAGACACCAGCTACTGCCAGGCCAGCGCCTGTGTGGGCCCTGCAGTCAAAACCTCAGACGACTCTTCTCATTTTCTTCGGGCTCAGGCTTTGCCAGACTTTTCCATAAAATCCAGGTGGTTTTCAGCCAACCTGGTCTCTGTTGCAGCCTCTCAGTGCTACTCTTCTAGTCAGGTGCAGCCACAGACCTTCCCCCACACAGGAGAGCGGCTACGTTCCCTAAGCCCTTATGGACAGGAGCGGGCTGCATTCGGCGGGCTGTACTGTGGATATGTGCCCGAGAGCGAGTGTAAAAAGTCTCATTGAGGCACGGGGGCAGCCCAGTTGGTTAACCAACCCCCTTCAGCTCAGGTCATGATCCCAGGATCCTGGGTTCAAGCTCTGCATCAGGCTCCCTGCTTCATGGGGAGCCTGCTTCTGCTTCTGCCTCTGCCTCTGCCTGCTGCTCCCACAGCTTGTGCTCTTTCTCTCTGTCAAATAAATAAATAAAATCTTTAAAACACACACACACACAAAAAAAAGCAGAAAAATCCTCATCAGCATAGGCTATGGGTCACCTTCCAAGCAATCAGTGAGATGGGCCTGTAGGTAATCAAATCTCTGTGGCAGCTGTGTTTTTGTGTATCATATCAGGCTTGTGGAATGAATATGGACATTGGTAAATCCCATCACAAGTCCTTGTGTTTTGTTTTTCAAAAGTATTTACTGAGCGCTGCCCCCTCCCCATCTGTTCCTAGGGTCCTAGGCCCTAGGAGGGCAGGGGTAGCAGTTCGCAAGGCCAATCAGATCCCTGCCCTCGAGCCGCGGGTGTTTCAGGGAGAGACGCTGTGATGCGTTAGTAGACACACCATACAAAGATGATTTCAGATCCTGGTTGGTGGTATGAAGGCACTATAATGGCAGCTCCTGGGGTAGAGAATTGGCAGGGGGGATCTGCTGTATGGAGGAGGTGACCAGAGGCGACCAGCCTAAGGAGGTGATGTGGCATCCAGTAAAGGACACTGACTAGGGTAAGAGAATGAGATGGTGTTCTAAGAAAATGAGTACTTGTGAGGAGCCTGGAGGGCTCTGTCATGAAGCATCTGCCTTTGGGTTGGGTCCTAATCTCAGGGATGGAGGCCCACATTGGGCTCCCTGCTCAGCGGGGAGTCTGCGTCTCCCTCTCCCTCTGCCTGCTGCTCCCCCTGCTCGTCCTCATGCTCTCTCTGTGACAGATAAATCTTTTTTTAAAAATACGAGTAGTTATTTTTAAAAGCACACAAACAGGGGTACCTGGGTGGCTCAGTTAGTTAAGCATCTGCCTTCCTCTGGGGTCATGATCCCAGAGTCCTGAGATGGAGCCCCACATCAGTCCCCCTTGCTCATCGGGAGGCCTGCTTCTCCCTCTCCCACTCCCCCTGCTTGTGTTCCTTCTCTCGCCCTCTCTGTCAAATAAAGAAAATCTTTTAATAAATAAAATAAATAAACAAATAAAAGCACACAAAGAGCTCAGAAATGTGTAAAATAAAAAGTAAATGACCTCTGCTTTCTGTCTCCTCGGCTCCGGTTTGGCTCTCTCTAAATAAGGCAGATATGTGGATTTTTTTTTTAAGGTTTTATTTTTTTGAGAAAGGGAGAGCTCATGAGTGGGGGAGGGGCAGAGGGACAAACAGACACCCACTGAGTAGGGAGCCTGACAGCTCCATCCAGGACCCTGCGATCATGACCTGACTGAGCCTTCCAGGCGCCCCTGGGTTTTAGTAAAGTAGCCATCCAGGGAACGAATGTTCGTAGGTCAGGAGACCTTCCCCTCACCCGGGTCTCCTGCCCAGCACACACGTGCTGCCCCAGCAGCTCAGGCTGGGTCTCCTGGTGGGGCTCGGCTCACGTTGGAGAAGAAGCCGCAGCTGTGTTGTCCCACTGGGCCTGTGAGTGCGGCCGAAGAGGCTGGCAGGGGTGGTGGGCGCGCCTCACCATTTTCCCATCCCTCAGATAGCTTAGGTTGGAGAGCTCACTGCAGATTAGCGAGGGCAGGTGATTTCTAGACAGGTTCTTGTGTTTCTGTATATGTGGGAAATATATTGATGATTGGGTTTCAATCAATAGTTTTGTGCTCTCTGGCTTCATGGAAAAACTCTGAAGAGTTTAAAAGTCTTAAGAGCTCTGAAAATCCCCAGTGACCTGACTCACCGGGGCCGAGCTCTAGAGAAAACACCTGCACACGCGGTACTAAGGGTCAGGATTGCTTCTCCTCGATCCCTCTCCCCCTGCCTGTGTCCTAATGTTGGCGCTGACTGTTCTGTGCTCCTTTCCTCTCTCACAGAATGGAGCCTTTCCAGTGAGGGAACCGAAGGCTCCCCGCAGGGAAGCCCGGGAACGTGCGCCCGACCCCATGAGTGATCCTGCCCAGGCCCAGCGTGGGATAATAAGCGGTCGCTGCCCTTCCCAAGGCCTGCCCGTTCAGTTTGAGGACATGGTTTTCCTTTTACAAAGTGCTTCTCTAACATTAGGTTTCTGTTTGAAGCCTTGAGACACTGGGGGTCCGTCCATCCCATCGAGGCATACCCTGGGCCCTCTCTTTACTGAAGCTGGCGGGGCCCTTTGGTCTGAGAACGCAGTGGGTTTCTGCTCCCAGGTGGCCTGGCTGAGAAACCAAGCAGCAGGTGTCTGAGCTTGGGACCTGCAGTGCGGGGGGAGCGACCACACGAGACAGCAGGGCTCGTTGGTTTGGGTGAACTTTCCTCTCCAGCTCTGTCCTTCTGGCTGCTTGCTTAAGGTGGGAACATTCTAGAACTTCCCTTTGAGGCAGGAGAATAAGGGCAGTTTCAGGGAGAGTGCCTTTGGCAGGAGCTGGAAGTTCGGGTCATTGTTCTGTTGCTCACCATGACCATCCAGGGTCCTGAGAGCACGTCCTCCATCTTGCACAGTAGCTGGTCCTGCCACACAACCATGGTCCCCTGTGTTATATATTGGCAGCCTATTGTTCCCCCCTTTTCTTGAATGCTTCACAAGCATTATAGAAATACATAAGGAAGGGGACGCCTGGCTGGCTCAGTCGATTAAGTGTCTGACTCTCGATTTCGGCTCAGGGCATGATTTCAGGGTTGTGAGATTGAGCCCTGCATCAGGCTCTGCACTAGGTGAGGAGTCCGCTTGAGATTCTCTCCCTCCCTCCGCCCCTCCTCAGTGCTTGTGCGTGTGTGCACACATGCATGCTTTCTCTCAAAAAACAACCCCCCCCCAAAACATCAGGAAGTATTAGAGGCACCTGGGTGGCTCGGTCACACGAGATGCAGCTCTTGATCTTTGGGTCATGAGCTCCATCCCCACACTGGGTGTAGAGATCACTGAAATAAGTGATGGGGGAGGGAGGAAGGAAGGAAGGAAGGAAGGAAAGAATCAAGAAGGAAGGAAAGAAGGGTCCTAGAATCAGCTCTCCTCCCTGGATAACTGTGCTTAAGAGTTGGGATTAAGAGATTCTAAGAAACGCAATGATATTTGAGAACAAGGAAAGGACTAGTGTAACCTTGACATCTGCAAAAATCTCTAAAGTTAATTTTGGTATGTAGTCAATCTCTGTTCACACTTTGTCCCTAGGTTCTTTATTTTGGGTGTCACAGACCACCGCGACATGAAATGGCCAAGTACACGAGAGGTAGCAGGGTAGTAGCACCCGACGAATCCCTGCGTTGAGTTTCTTCAGCCCCTGCTGGTTACACACATTTCCCGCGCCCGGCTTGCGGCACACTCACAGGCTAGGCCGTGAGCCCGATCGAATACCGGCGTGGAATGAGGTTTGGAGAGGAAACTTGCCCCAGATTCTGATGCCCATAAGGGGGCAGACCTGGATTTGCCCCACATTTCTGGCTGTTGCTCTTTCCATTACTCTGGGCCTTTTCCGTCCCCATGATGTCTGTCTTGAAATTACAACAGATAATCCATCCTCTCGGGTCAGTTGTGTAGGCCAGGCCTCCTTAAAACCGTGTGTTCATTGGACAGCTGTTGGCTGAGTGACTCCTCCAGTCACTGGGAACCAGCAGTGAGCAGGACCCACCGAGAAGACAGTCGGCGACCCACAGTGGGTTGGGTGTCTACACAGCTGTCCCCGTGTCCGTTAATGGCCAGTATGAGTGTGTAACCCATGGAGTTGTTGTCATGCTTCCTGACCCTGTATTTACATCGTGAACCTCTGACATGTCGCACAATCACCAGTATTGTGATTTAGACGGTGACCTGATGGCATTTTCTGGGGCAACAAAATGGCCGTCGGGTGCGGGGCGCGTTGGAGAGGTCCTGTTGCAGGTACAGCTGAGGAGAGGGGAAGTGAAAGCTGAAGGCAAAACCAGTGAGGCTCCCAGGCTTTAAAAGACCGAACCAGTCTTCGAGAAACTCCCTTCCTCTTCCTGTCAGGGCCACACATGCCACGGAACGCGGCCCCTGACGCAACAGGGCCTGCCTCTGTCCCAGGGGCCGAAGTGCGGCACAGAGCATGGGCCACGTCCTCCCGGGCCGTTGGCCGGCTTCTAGGGCTGTGGTGTTTGCCTAGCCACCTCAGCAGAGACACCTGCCACTTTCGTCCCCACTTTGAAAGGACCCCTACTCTCAGTCCCGCCGTGACAGGGTGAGCCCCCTACTGCGTTGGGAAGCAGGACAGTTGCAGTACCTTGTGGCTGGGACACTCCTTCTCCAGGAAGGGGAGGCACTTAACTACTCTTGGACACCATATTCCATCAAATTACCCCCGCGCTCCCTGCCCAGCCAGGCCTGTCCCCTTCTGCTCTCACTGTTCCAACACACAGAGAAAGCACACACAAAAGATGAAATCCGGGGATAATGCAAGTACCTGCTTTTTTTAGCCTTTTCTCCCCGCACCCCCCCCTTCCTGCCCATATCTTTCCACAGAGCTGCCAAAAAAGCAGAGAGCTTGCCGACTCTCCAGCAAAGGGGCCGTGAGTTAGCGATTTGGGCGGTAGGAAAGAAAGCCCTTCTAATTGGGTGTATTTAGTTGCAAATAAATGGTTAAGAAGCATTGATTTCATTCCTTTTGCTTACAAAGCAGTGCAGGCTCATGGTAAACAAACAGCACACCCCGCATGGTGACTCAGATGGGGCCAGTCAGCCCTAGGATGCCACCCAGCCTGGGCACGAGCCTCTCCCGGGCAGAGGAGCTGACAGATGGACAGGGTTTTTCATGCCTTCCAAGAAACCAGGCCGAGCATTTCTGAGCTGCTGTGTCTCTGGTTCTTACGTAGCAGTGATTTCTGGCTCCATAATCTACCGTAATTGTCATTGGGAAAGCAGTGCTTTTCAGGCTAAGGGATTTTATAATTAGGACAGTTAAGGGGCGCCTGGGTGGCTCAGTGGGTTAAAGCCTCTGCCTTTGGCTCAGGTCATGATCCCAGGGTCCTGGGATCGAGCCCTACATCGGGCTCTTTGCTCAGCAGGGAGCCTGCTTCCCCCTCTCTCTCTGCCTGCCTCTCTGCCTACTTGTGGTCTCCGTCAAATAAATAAATAAATAAACTTTTTAAAAAAACTAAATAAATAAAATAAAATTAGGACAGTTAAGTCATGGGGCGCCTGAGGGGCTCAGTTGGTTGAGCTTCTCGATCTCAGCTTGGGTCTTGATCTCAGGGTCATAATTTCAACCCCCATGTTGGGCTCCACGCTGGGTGTGGAGCCTGCTTAAAAAAAGAATGAAATAAAATAAAATAAAGTTAGAGGAGTAAGTCAGAAACATTGCAGGTGGCCCCGGGTTGCTGGAGCAGCAGACACCCAGTGGGCCCAAACCTCTGCTGACACGCTCATGTTGTCTAGGAGGGAGGCAACAAGGGTGTTCCTGCCCTTGTCCCCAACCCCAGCTCCCCTTCTGCAGAGCCCTGGAAATGGCCCAAGGCCCCTCTCAGTAAGACGCGGGGATGAGCACTTCCCAGATGGTTACAGCAGGCACCCCTGACTATTGCCTTACCCCCGGGGGCGATGGAAGCAGAAGGAGCTCCAAGAACAGCTCCTTCCGGGCCCAGATGATACAGTAAGGCACAAGGACCACCGCACGAAGCCAAAAGAGGCAGGAAGCACCTTCACCACCCTGGGCCCCGTTCTCCTGCCAGCAAAGTAAGGATCAGATCATTCTTCTGATCTTCAGCACATTCAGTAGCCTGACTTTCTTTCTTTTTTTCTTTTTTTAATTTTAATTTTTTAAAAAAATTATTTAGTTATGTATTCGACACAGAGAGCGAGCAAGCATAAGCAGCAGGTAGAGGCAGACAGAGGCAGAAGCAGGCTCCCCGCTGAGCAAGGAGCGAGGCACGGGACTCGATCCCAGGACCCTGGGATCATGACCTGATCCAAAGGCAGATACTTAACTGACTGAGCCCCCCCCCCCGGTACCCCCTTTCTTTTTGCTTTTTTAGTCAAACTTGCATTCACTGTTAGCCTCACTCTGACTCCCCCCAACAATGCAGGGCACCCCAGGAAACTTCGCTTTGTACCCAGGTGATTTCTAGGGGTCCTTCTGCTCCTAGATTCTGGAATCCTTCCACCCGGCCAGTCCCAGCCTTGTCGTGATTCCAGCGGAGCCTCTCTGCAGACATGCTCTTGGCCCAGACCTTCTAGTCCTTGGATCAGACATTATTATTCTTTTTTTTTTTTTTTAAGATTTTTTATTTATTTATTTGACAGAGAGAAATCACAAGTAGGCAGAGAGAGCAGGCAGAGAGAGAGAGAGAGGAGGAAGCAGGCTCCCTGCTGAGCAGAGAGCCCGATGCAGGACTAGACCCCAGGACCCTGAGATCATGACCTGAGCCGAAGGCAGCGGCTTAACCACTGAGCCACCCAGGCGCCCCAGACATTATTATTCTTAAGAAGTTTTGCTAAGACCTAAGACTCCAGCTGGCCTGCCTCGTTTGTGTATTTGTTTACTTGTTTATTTTGTGGGGAGGGACGGTGAGCACGGGCCTTCTCAAATCCACAAGTCTGTGCCTGAAGCCAGTGCGGATTGCTAGCGCAGGGTCCCGGTGGGGACCTGTGATGCTGGGCTCCCTGGGTGGATCTGAGTAGTTCTGACCACATCGACCCCTTTCCAGCGGTCTCTGCTATGGATGAGCCACGGTGGGGTCCCCTCCCAGGGGAGTTCAGGAATCAGGATTTAGGGCCATTCCAACCCCAAAGCTAAGGCGATACATGGTTGCTCATGGCTTGACCTCTGCCTCTGCTCCGAGTTTCCGCTTTGGAACAAAGAGTGAATGTCCGTGAGGCCCCCAGGGCCAGTGTGACCCCGCAGGACTCACTGTGACTAGAATCCCAAAGGCCAGGCAGGCAGGGCCCCCTCGTTTTCTGTAAGGCTCATCCCTCCCCGAGAGTGCACCGGCAGCGGCAGCAGCAGCAGCTGGGGAGAGAGAGAGGCAGCCGGAGGATTCGGGGGCCCTGCGGGGTCTTGCAGCTCAGGCTGGCTCTGCGTTCGAGTTCAGCTCCTGAACCCAGGGCCATGATGGATTTCATTTGTAAAAGAGGTGATTTGAGGACAGGTGGCAGTCCCTCGCTTCGTTCCGTGGGGTTTCCCTGCCTTTGGATTTCCCCCTCCCGGACGTGGTGTGCGAGGCTGTTCTAAACATCCTGATCTAAATATACGTGGTCTCCAAGGAGCCCTCAGGGCTGCCACTGTCTCCCAGAGAGCAGGGTGGCCGGCCGGGGTCGGAGGGGCCGGTCTCTCCCGCCTGAGCCGTGTGCACGCTCTGTGCTAAGCCGGGAGGGAGCCTGCAGCGGTTGGGCAGTTCACTGTGTCTGTCCTACCCTGTGGACCCCCTTACCGTTGTCGGGGCAGGCATGTTTATCCTGCTTTGTAAATACAGGGCTGGGGACCCTCCTGCAGTCCTTCCCCCGCCCCGCCCAGTGCAGCCTGTGAGCAGGTAGCTGCTAGAGTCTGGACCTCCCGTCCCTCTGCTGGGCAGCATCACGGCGCCCTTGGGGTTGACTGACCAGGGAGAGAGGAGGAAGGACCCCTGTGACCGTCTTTATTTTCCTCGGGCCATTTATAATGTTTCATAGCCATCTTTGAGTTAACCTATCAGGGACCAGTTCTGGAAGGCTTTCTCGGGACCAGCCGCAGAAATAGAAACCGTCTCTCGGTTATGGGTCCGTAAGAGAGAGAAGACGCAGAAGGCCGGCTGCAGCTCAGAGCAGAGCACGGGACTAACCCTAATTAAAATGTCCTGAGTCAGGCATTTCTTGGCTTGCTGGAGTGCGCCACCCACATTTCCCAGCAGTCACGGGGGCTGGCACGGCCTCGTGATGGCCGGTCTTCCCAGGGTGCTCAGCCTGCCCGCCGTCCCCCTGGCTTTGAGAGAGTGGGTGGGCTGAGCCCAGCACTCCCCTGTGCTGGTGCCTGGGTGTACCCCAAGAATCAGGAGCAGGGAAAGGCAAGCAGCGTGGCCGACCTGGGGTGTGGTCTGGCAACATGCCTGACTTAGAGGACTTTAGGGAGACCGTGGCTTTAAAAAAATTGCTCTAAATCTTCAAGCCTCTCTTCATTCTCAGCTGACCTTGCTTGTTTTTATTATTTTTATTTTTTTAATTTAAAGTTTAGTTAGCATACAGGGCAATGTTGGTTTCAGGAGTAGAATTCAGTGATTCATCACTTCTGTACAACACGCAGTGGTCATCACCGCCTCCTCTAATGCTCTTCAGCCGTCTCGCTCCTCCCCCACCCGCCTCCCTCCGGCAACCCTAAGTTTGTTCTCTATCGTTAAGGACCTTGCTTATTTTAAAATTTCCTTCTTACGGGCACAGTTCATTCTGCCACCTTCGAGCACACCAGCCCACCTGTATCTGGGTTCCCATCCCTGCCGCCCTCCCCTGGGGCCGTGACTGCTATCCCGTCTTTCCTGCTGGAGGACTCCTCTCCTGCACTCCGCTCCCATTTTCTGGCCGCTCTTGACAAGACTGGTCAAAGGAGCTTTCTGTATTAACGTCTCCTCCGCTCCGTCCGTCCACCCTTTCTCGTCCTCCGCTCGTTCTTCCCTCCAACTAATAGTAGGCAGTAAGGTGAGCTGAAGTCTCTCCACAGCTCAACTGTACCCCTGTGTTACTTTTTTAAAAAAGATTTTATTTATTTATTTGACAGAGATCACAAGTAGACAAAGAGGCAGGCAGAGAGAGGGTGGGGGGGAAGCAGGCTCCCTGCCGAGCAGAGAGCTCGATATGGGGCTCGATCCCAGGACCCTGGAGTCATGACCTGAGCCCAAGGCAGAGGCTTTAACCCACTGAGCCACCTAGGCGCCCCCCTCTGTTATTTTTGAAGCAGATCCCACGCATCCATGAATTTTTCTGTAAACATTGCTCAAAGGTGAGGATTCTTTTCTCACATAACCTAATACCACTATCACACCTTAAAATTTTTAAAAATATATTTATTTTAGAGAGCATGCACGTGCAAGCCCTGGAAGGAGCAGAGAGGGAGGGAGAGGGAGGGGGAGAGGATCCCGAGCAGTCTGCCCTGGGCGTGGGACTCAGTGTCACCACCCTCAGATCATGACCCTAGCCAAAACCAAGAGTCAGACGCTCAACCTACTGAGCCACCCAGGCGCCCCATTCACATTGCTCGGGGTTCCCAGCACCTCCCTTTTCATGGGACTATGACCCGGATGAAGGGATCATTCCTGGGGCATCTGGCTGGATCAGTTGAAGGAGCATGGGACTCTTGATCTCAGGGTTGTGAGTTCAAGCCCCATGTTGGGTGTGGAGATTACTTAAGAATTTTTTAAAAAACAAAAGTCTTCAAAAAAAAAAAAAGACCATTCCCTCCTTTGGGAAGCTTTCTTCACTTGGCTTCTGGAGCACACACAGTCCAGATTTTCTACCCGCATCTTGGCTGTACCTTCCCAGTCTAAAGCAGTGATCCTCAAGCCAGGCTGGACCTTGGAATTACCTGGAGAGCGTTAAAAAATGCTGGTCCCTGGGCTCCACTTCCAAAGTTCCTGCTTTAATTGATCTGGGAAGGTGCCTGGGCATGATTCTTTTTCTCCTCTTTCCAAGTGGTTCTGTTTTGCAGACTGGGTGAGGACCCCGGTCTTACGTTGGCGTGTCCTGGCTCGGCACTCGGGAGCCGTGCTTCCCGCACTCCTGGGGTGACCTTGTCCGATTCCACGGCTTTAAATACCTCTCCCTGAGCTCCAGACCCATTTACACAGCCGTCTGCTTGACATCTCCACGTAGACATCTGAGCCGTGTTTTGAACTTACTATGTCCAGAGCAGAACTCCCCCTGACCTGGAAATGGCACCCCCATGCAGTTGCTCAGACCGAAAACCTTAGAATCGTCCTGGCACCTTCCTTTGTCTCATACCTCACATCTAATCCATAAATAAATCTCTGGGGCACCACCTTCACATGAGATCTTAAACCTGACCCTTTCCCACTTCTGCCACTACAGCCAGCTCCAAGCCTCCACTATCTATCTACAGCCAGACTCCCTGCCCCCACCATGGCTTCCCAGAGTCTGTGTATACACAGCACGGAAGGTACAGCAGCCTTGTAATATATATATTAAACTATGGTAAGTCCCTGTTTTCAGCCTCCCATAACTTCCCGTCAAACTGGTAATAAAATATGAAGTTCTTATTATGTCCCGTATGACACGATGTGGCCCTTGGCTGCCCTCTGACCTCATCTTAAACCACTCACATCATCACGTCCTGAGCTTCAGGCACACCTGTCTCCTTACTGTTGCCCCTGCCTCAGGACCTTTGCACCTCCTGCCCCTCTAACAAGAATAACTCCTCCCCCAGTCATTTCCTCAGCTAGATCTTCTCAGACCCCATATTTATAACAGAGTCCCTAGACCCTGCATTTTCCTTTAAAAATTTTTTTTTCATTTTCCTATTTTTATAACATTTTTACTCCTGAACATGATGTTATGTATATGCACATAGTTATCTCCATCTGCCACCAGAATGTAAGTTTTACAAGGGCAGGGACTTCTGTGTAAGATGATTATCTGATACACACATAGTAGGTTCTCAGGAGATACTTGTTGAAATACATGAATCGTCAAGGCTTGGACCTTCCCTCTGGTCACTGCTGAACTGCTTTGGGCAAGAGACACCTCTCAGCCCAGCCCGTCACAGGTGTGCACGCCTTGCCACCTCTTCTCAAGGCTCTAGATCTAAAGGTCAGCGAACTTCTTTTGTAAAGGGCCAGATAACATTTTAGGTTCCTTGGGCCACACAGTGTCTCTGGCATCTACTCAATGCTACCAGCGTAGCACAAAAGCAGGTCTGTGTGCCAAGCTGGCTCAACTGGAAGAGCACGTAACTCTTGATCTCTCGAGGACGTGAGTTCAAGCCCTTGGTTGGGTGTAGAGATTACTTAGGGGAAAAAAAAAAAAAAAGGCAGCTGTAGATAATACAGAAATACATGACATGGTTGTGTTCCAATAAAACTTTATTTATAAAAATAGGAGGCAGACCCACTGGCCATAGTTTGGTGGCCCCTGCTCTGACGCTTTCCACCTCTCTCCCAAATCTACATAGACAGAAAGGAAATACTCAGAACTACTTGGGAATCTCATGAACAGGATGTATTTCTTCCCAGAAGTGGGAAAGATCGCTTCTTGGAGCAACTGCGGCTTGCGTTAGCCAAACAGCACGCTTCCTCACCGCTGGGAAGATGCCAGTGTGGAGCAAAAGCATGGTGAGAGTCAGAGGCAAGCTTTTTTCTTAAAAATGGTTGCACTGGCATTTCTCCTTAGTCCATCTTCCAAGAAGAAGAGCTCCTGCAGAAGACGCTGAGCTCATTTCCACCCCCTGGTGAAAAAGCTTAGTTCTGTGGCTTGAAAAAAAGAGACCGCACTGCTCTTTCTTGGGTTCTCCCGCAGCACATTAGATCAGAGCGTGACTTTTTTTTTTGGGGGGGGGTGACATTTTATACACATTATTCATTCAGGGATCTTGAGCCCGGGTAGAAAGACCTGGATTGAGGCAATCTGGCTCTGCCACTTACTAGCTCTGTGACCTACTTTATGCAATTGCTGTGATGATTGCAGAGTGTTGGTAAAGTGTGTCATCATCACAGGATAAAAACAGTGTAAATATCATCTGACCCTTACAGCAGCCTATAGGGAGGGTACCATTGCTAAGCCCATTTCACAGATGCAGACACTGAGTTTAGGAAGGTGAAAGCACTTGCCCAGCATTACGTGGTGAGTGAACAGCAGAGCCCACGCCCAGATCCAGGTTGTCTGACCCCAGAACCCATACTCTTACCCACTCTGCGCTTCCCGGTGTCTGTAATAAGCACTTGATAAAAGCGGGTGCTAACCCTACCTGGCGTCAGCTCCAGCAGCACGTGTCGCGCGTGATGAGGAGTCCTTGGGGAGACAGGTTGGAAACTGCTTCAGGCCGACCTAAACGTTCATTATCCTCATTCCCTACATTCTGTTGCCCCAGAGCCCTTGTTGATGGGATGTTGGCTTCCTTCCCACTCCCCCGTTCTTTCCAAGCCTGCCGATCTTTTTTTTTTTTTTAAGATTTTATTTATTTATTTGACAGAGAGAGAGATCACAAGTAGGTGGAGAGTCAGGCAGAGAGAGAGAGAGAAGCAGGCTCCCGCTGAGCAAAGAGCCCGATGCGGGGCTCGATCCCAGGACACTGAGATCATGACCTGAGCCGAAGGCAGCGGCTCAACCCACTGAGCCACCCAGGCGCCCCCAAGCCTGCCGATCTTAAGGGCGCGGTGAGGGGCTCCTGGCCACGGCCTCTCCGCGGGGAAGGAAGAATTCCTCGCTGTTCCCCTTTATGTCGCGTTCTGCTGACCCAGCTCCCCAAGTCTGAGCTTGAGCCGTGGACACAGCTCCTGAAGTTCTTCGTCTTAGGTTCATAGACTTTCCCTCTCTCCTTCTTCCTCCTCTCAGGAGCCGAGCTGGGCCGCAGCACTGATCAAGAACACCTTCTCCCCTGAGATCGTGGCAAAAGCTTTTTTTTAAGGTTTTATTTATTTATTTGACAGAGAGACACAGTGAGAGAGGGGACACAGGCAAGGGAAGTGGGAGAGGGAGAAGCAGGCTTCCCGCTGAGCAGGGAGCCTGACTCGGGGCTCAATCCCAGGACCCCAGGATCATGCCCTGAGCCAAAGGCAGACACTTAATGACTGAACCCCCGCAGGCTGCTCCAGATCATGGCAAATCTTTATCAAGCTGCCGTGAGAAGGTGTTTAAAGAGTAGGCTTTGGGGGCGCCTGGGTGGCTCAGTGGATTAAGCCGCTGCCTTAGGCTCAGGTCATGATCTCAGTGTCCTGGGATCGAGCCCCACATCGGGCTCTTTGCTCAGCGGGAGCCTGCTTCTCTCTCTCTCTCTGCCTGACTCTCCACCTACTTGTGATCTCTCTCTCTGTCAAATAAATAAATAAAATCTTTAAAAAAAAAATAAAATAAATAAAGAGTAGGCTTTGGAATCCCCGCAAGCGAGCCAGTGAACAGAATGGTCGTTCCCGAGAGCAGAGCACTTACTTGCCTCTGCTGTTAGGGTCAGCCAAGTGCTGTGTTACTGGTTACTGGTGACTAGTTCCCTAAGAATATGGGTTTGGGGCACCCGGGTGGCTCGGTCGGTTGAGCGTCAGACTCTTGATTTTGGCTCAGGTCATGATCTCAAGGTCCTGGGATCGAGCCCTGTGTCAGGCTCCGCACTCAGTGGGGAGTTTGCTTGAGATTCTCTTTGCCTCCCCCATTCACGGTCTCTCTCTCCCTCCCTCTCTCTCAAATAAATAAATCTTTTTTTTTTTTTTAAGATTTTTATTTATTTATTTGAGAGAGAGCAGGCGGTGGGTGGGGGCGGAGGGAGAGAGAGAAGCAGGCTCTCCACTGAGCAGGGAGCCCAACACGAGACTCTATCCCAGGACCCCAGGATCATGACCTGTGCTGAAGGCAGATACTTAGTCAACTGAGCTACACAGGCGCCGCTAAATAAATAAATCTTTTTTAAAAAATGGTTTCATTATTCTTAATAAGCTTGGCTAATATTTACTGAATGCTTGATGCTTACCAGAACGTAATGGTAAATCTTTTGCATGCTTTGTATCATTCCTTTCCCCAAAATAGCACCATTCAATAGGACTTCCACGAGGAGGGAATGTTCTACAGCTGCACTGTCCTGTCCAGTAGCCATTCAACCACCTGGGGCTATGGAACATCCGAGAGGTGGCTAGTGCCACTGAAGAACTGAATTGTTAATTGTGTCTAATTTTAAGTAATTTAAATGTAACTAGTCCCATGAAGCTAGCGGCTGCTAACCTAGACCGCTCAGCTCTCTCCCATTTTACAGATGAGCAAAAATGAGAGTTAGGACAGTTGTGCAGTTTGCCAAAGGCGCTCCACTCCATTGTAGCCGAACCAAGCTTTGCACCCCCACGTCATGCCCACGGCCCCCACTTCTCACCACCGTGTTACACGCTCTTTCTGTTGTACTTTCTGCGAGAGTGGTCACCTCGTTGCCAGACCGTTCCCTAAATCGTAGTGTACTCCTATGAATGCAACCCACCTGCAGTCAGGTGTGAGACCTGCTGGAAGAGAGCTGTGGAACTTGCCAAATGACAGAAAAGAAGACCTGCTTAAATGCAGAAAAATTCCATGTCCCTGGTCGAGAAGACTTATTGTTGTAAAGATACTGTGTCCCGCCTCCCTCCCGCCGCCACCCAGATCTTCTCTGGACTCAGTATAATTCTACTCCAAATCCAAAAAGGAACTGTATTGAAATTTGATTCTAAAAGATTGTGCCAGAATAGTCAAAACAGTTTTGAAAAACAGTAGTTGGGAGGGGTGGGGTGGATTTGTTCTGCCCAATCAAAATGATGAATAAAGTAAAAATAATTAAAAACCAGAGACTTCCTCAGGAATTGGCAGTGGGCTGGCTAAAATAATCTTGATAGGTGACAGACAGATGCACCAATCAGTGACCATTAATAAACGTAGAAATGAGTTCTCCACCCACAGAGTAATAAGGCTCAATCCTGACCTCACGCCACATGAAAAGTGAAGATCTAAATAAATGCCGAAAAAGCGATAGAGGGATAGAAGTACTTTTGCAGTGTTGGCCTGGGGACGATAGGAAGCCGGGAGAGGCCAGGCTGACAGATCTGACTACCTAAAACACAGACGTTTCTCCGTGGGACAAAAAAACACTATAAGCAAAATTTAAAGCAAAATTTAGTTGACTCGGGGCAAGAATAATACATAGTTCAAGGCAACACACGGGATTGAATCCTCCACCAGCAAAGAGCTCTGGCAGACCATCAGGAAAGAGGCGAGTAGATGAAGACGGAGTGGATTGAACCAGCAGCTCACGGGAA
The DNA here is from genome assembly GCF_030435805.1 of Mustela lutreola. Classification (NCBI taxonomy): domain Eukaryota; kingdom Metazoa; phylum Chordata; class Mammalia; order Carnivora; family Mustelidae; genus Mustela; species Mustela lutreola. Next base: position 11,002,776 of record NC_081299.1, read on the forward strand.
AAGAAACAGGTGGTAGGAACGGCTAAGAATGTTCGGCTGGATGGCTGGATGGCTCAGTCAGGGAAGCACCTGCCTTAGGCTCAGGTCGTTGTGATCCCAAGGTCCAGCCTCGAGTTGCGCTCACTGCTCTGCAGGAAGCCTGCTTCTCCCTCTACCACTTCCCCTGCTCTCTATCTCTTACTAATAAATACATCTTAAAAGAAAAAAAAAAAAAAAGGAATGCTCAGCTGCACTGGTGATGAGAGAAATCTAATTTAAATGATCAGGTTCCAGGGCGTCTGGCCGGCTCAGTGGGAGGAGCACGAGACTCCACATCTCAGGCTTGTAAGTTCCCAGCCCCGCGTTAGGCATAGAGAGTACTTAAAATAAAATCTTAAAAACACACATACACACAATTAGGTACTGTTTTTCACCAGTTGGACTGCCAAGAATTAGACTCATTATACCAGGATTAGCCGACACCGTGAGAGTGCAGATCGATCCAGCATTTTAAAAGGTCTGCAGGTCTGTTGTAAGCACTCACCACACAGACGTAGCCACACGGGGACCCACGGGGGTTCACTGCGGTATCGTGCGGCATCAGAGAAGTGGAAACAGCAGCCGTTAGCTAACAGCATCCTATTTTAGTGTGCCGTGTGGCCCTGGAAAAATGCAGTCGCTCGGTATGTAATGCTACGGAAATAGATGCTTCAGACGTTGTTAAGAAAAAGCACGTTTGGGAACAATGAGTAGAGGGTGACCCGGTTTCGGTTTTTTAAAATTTTAAGTCTGCATATGCAGGAAGCGTGTTGGGAGGGCACACGTTCGAGCTGTTGACAGTGGGGAGCGGGGGGCAGGAGGTCTTTCTACTTCACACACACTTCTATCTTGCTTGAGTTTCTGTGGTGAGTAAATGTTGTTTTGGGAGTGATTGTTGTAAAGGTCTCTTGAGTCGAGAACGGTGTCTGAGCCCCAAGTCTCGCCCCCCCCTGACCTTCGTAGTGAGGAGCTTAACCTCTACTGGTTTTTAACCCCCTTCTCTATTTAAACAAAACCAGTGCAGTCTTATCGCTCTTCCCTGTCTCTTGGGGATTGTGGCAGGTGTGGCTACTTTTAAAATCAAGAAAATGGGTGAGATTTCTTTCTTTCTTTCTTTAAGATTTTATGTATTTATCTGACAGAGAGACACAGCAAGAGAGGGAACACAAGCAGGGGGAGTGGGAGAGGGAGAAGCAGGCTCCCCACTGAGCAGGGAGCCCGACTCGGGGCTCGATCCCAGGATCCTGGGATCATGACCTGAGCTGAAGGCAGAGGCTTAACCACTGAGTCACCCAGGCGTCCCCATTTTGCTTTCTTAATAAGGGAGTTCACCAGATCTTGAAATATCCTGCCAGCTCTATCATCTAAGACTCTCTGATTTCAGAAAGAAGAAGAAAATGCCAGACACCCGTGTTGTCAGTACTGAAGTGAGCAAGACCACCTCCTGCCATCTCTGGGAGGGACTTGGGCCGTTCGCCTGGGCTCCTGGCTTTCTTTTGCCTCTAGGAACCCTCCTCCCACGCCCGTTTTGCCCGCCTCGCAGGAGGGAGGGCAACCCCGCAGGACTGGGGTCTATCCCCGGCCAGCAGGGCTGCTGGGCTCACCCGGGGCCACGGGGAAGAGAGGCTATTTTTGTTGTGGGCCCTGAATGGCTGGCCTCCCGCCAGGAGCGCGTGCTTGCTGGTGCGGCTGATGCGGCCTGCTGCTGCTGTCTCGACCACGGCCTCCAGAAAACACTTGAGACCACGTCAGTCCTGTGCCAAGCTTAGACCTGAGATGAGTGTTCTTGTATGTCTGTCTCCTGTCTGGCCAGTAGAAGGGCAACAGCCGACCGGAGTGTGGCAAAAACGAGGTTGGAGAGACTTGTCTCCTAGGGCCCCTGCTCTCGCAGCCTGCGCTGTCCAGAGAGAGCCGCTCTCTCCTTCCGCGGCCTTCGCTCCGTGCTGCGGTTCAGCTCGCCTGCCGCCCCCTCCCTGTGACCTGTCCAGCCTGGAAACAGGTGTCCTCGGTGTAGGGCTGGACAAGAGCCTGGCTTGGACCCCGACCCCTACCCAACCTTGTCCGTCTCCTTGGGCAAATCCAGGGTCCCCCGTCAGCCCTTAGTGTGTGCAGAGGGCGCTCCAAGCAGGCGTGTTGTAGGGCTCTGGAGCGGGGGACCATTTATACAGATAATACCTCGTCAACTGAGACCTGCACACAGATCCCGGCCTCAGGCTGTCACTGTGCAGAGCACAAACTGGCCGCCTCTCCGGGGCCTGGGCTCTGAGGCTGCAGGGTGAGAGCTGGTGGTCACCATGGTGATGTCATTGAACTGGTTGTCGTCTTTTATTTGTTTTTTCTTTTTAATACTTTCTTTTTTCTTTAATTTTTTTTAAGATTTTTTTTATTTAGGGCGCCTGGGTGGCTCAGTGGGTTAGGCCGCTGCCTTCGGCTCAGGTCATGATCTCAGGGTCCTGGGATCGAGTCCCGCATCGGGCTCTCTGCTCAGCGGGGAGCCTGCTTCCCTCTCTCTCTCTCTGCCTGCCTCTCCATCTACTTGTGATTTCTCTGTCAAATAAATAAATAAAATCTTAAAAAAAAAAAAAAAAAAAAAAAAGATTTTTTTTATTTATATGACAGAGAGAGAGATCACAAGTAGGCAAAGAGGCAGGCAGGGGGTGGGGGAAGCAGGCTCCCCGCTGAGCAGAGAGCCCGATGTGGGGCTCATCCCATGACCTGAGCGGAAGGCAGAGACTCAACCCACTGAGCCACCCAGGCGCCCCAGTATTTTATTTTTAAGTAATCTCTACATCCGGCATGGGGCTCGAACCTACAACCCTGAGATCAAGCGTCGTGTGCTCCGCGGACAGAGCTGGCCCAGCATCCCTTGACCGGGGGTCTTAGCTGGCTGCTGTAGCCCGTCCCTTTATCTGTTTCTCACTTCGGGCGGATTCCTTTTCCTTCCAGTTGCAGAGCTACTTTGCGGCCTGTGAGGAGGAGACCCCCGCCATCCGGAACCACGACAAGGTCCTGCAGCGTCTGTGTGAGCACCTGGACCATGCCCTGCTGTACGGGTAAGGCAGAGGCAGCCCCCAGACAGACCCCAGGGCACCCCTAGGCACGGCCCTCAGGGAGCCTCTGTCTCGGCAGACAGAGATGTGCCCCACTCGGGGAGACCGCAGGCTGTCTGTAGCCGACCCCGGACACGGCCTGTGGACAGGATCAGTGGCAGCCGGGCCGCTGGTAGGAAGGCCCAGTGCCTGCCTGTGGGACCCGCGGGGAGCCCCTCGCCCTCAGCCTGGAGCTCGTGCCCGACACACAGGCCACTGGGCCGGCGGGCGGCAGCGTCCCAGGGTGGCCCCGTTTCGGTCCCGGCAGCCCCTGTCCTGTTTCCGCAGACTGCAAGACCTCTCGTCGGGCTACTGGGTGCTCGTGGTGCACTTCACCCGGAGAGAGGCCGTCCGACAGATCGAGGTGCTGCAGCATGTGGCCACCAACCTGGGCCGCAGTGAGTGGCGCTGGGATGATGCCGCGGGGGGCCGGGGGCTCAGGCGTGGCCTCAGGGCCGGCCCGGGAGGTGGATCCCCTGGTGCTGTCCCACGGCAGAGGGGCGTTCAGGGGCCGGTGCCCGACAGGTCACTGGAGCTTCGAGGGGGGGGCAGGGGAGCGGGGTGCTGAAGGGAACCCGAGCCCGGAATGGGGAGCCTGGCTTCTCTCCCTGCGCTGGGATCGCTGTGCACCAGCAGCTTCGGTGCCCAGTCCTTAAGCTTCAGCCCCCCTGGAGGTCATGACCTGAGCTCTCTGTCACAGTTCCCTGGGCTGCTACCAGCTCTGATCTGACTAGAAAACCACAGGTTTCAGGGGTCCCGGCCCTACCTACAGGGGAGGGGGCTAGCAGAGCGCTTGGTCCCTTCAGGGACTCTCGCTGTCCTTCCTGCCGCCGCCCGGCCCAGAGAGCCTGACCTTCCTTCCAGTTAACTCCCGCCCCCGTGTGCAGGCAGGGCCTGGCTGTACCTGGCGCTCAACGAGAACTCCCTGGAGAGCTACCTGCGGCTGTTCCAGGAGAACCTGGGCCTCCTGCATAAGTACTATGTCAAGTGAGTGTCTCGCAGCCCCGGAGCTCCCCTTGAACCTCGTCCCAAAGACTCTTGTCATAAGCAGACACCATGGTGTGCCGCGTCAGAGACCCAGCCTGGCATGGTGCGTGGTGGACACATCAGCGATGGCCGAAGGGCCCTTGGCACCTTGCCTCTGACGATCCTGCCAGGAGTACGGGCGCCCCCGCTGCTCCGCCTCTGCCCGGTCCGCTCCCCGGGCCTCAGACCTTACTAGCGCGCTCTGCCTTGGCCGGGCTCCTGCAGGAACAAAGTGTCAGGGGCAGCTGCTAAGAGCTAGATGAGCCTTGTGCCGCAGACCCCATGTCTGAGGACAGTGGCCGGAAAGTGCTGTGCGGTTTCAGAGCCAGGAGGAGAACGGCAAAGGGGTGGCTGAAGGCGGCCCCGAGCTGGGTGCCCTCCAGACGGTGGGGACGTCCCATGTCCAGTTTCAACACAGACAGCTTGCCAGGGAGGTCGGGACCAAGCCGGTAACCATCGTCCCTCCTCGTGTCTCGCAGGAATGCCCTGGTCTGCAGTCACGATCACCTGACTCTCTTCCTGACCTTGGTGTCTGGGCTGGAGTTCATTCGATTCGACCTGGATCTGGTGAGACACGGCCGCTCTCGCTGCCACTGGGGGGCGGCAGGCTGGGCGGGCTGGACGTGATGTCCGACCCTCCTAGTCCGTCTCGGGGAGCCTGTTCAGTGTGATGGAGCCTGAGCGGCACCTTGTTAGTCCAGGGTCAGAACGGGAGAACAGGATGGAAGCGCGTGATCCTCTCGGCTTCCCTAAGCCAGAGGGCCTAGTTCAGGCGACTCCTTCCTGCCTCTGTCCCAACTGGGCAACAAGCCACACAGCCTGGAGTATTTAGGGCTAGTGGACCCTCCTTTGTGTTTAGGACGTGAGTGTTTAGAGAGACAAAGCACATTCATCCCTGTGCCTCTTAGGATCCTACAAGGGCCCTCAATTCCTTGTTCTCTGGCATCCCTTGTTGTCACGCCCTAGAGAACCAGGACGTGGGCCCTGAAAGGGCTAAGGAGGGTCCAGAGCGTCTCTCGAACTTGGGTTCGCCAGCACCCAGCTGCCCTGTCTTAGTCTAGTCACCTTCCTGGGTCCCTACGCCAGCAGCACAGACCGTCTACCAATAAGCAGTCAGAACTGGAAAAAATGAGCCACTTCTACGGCCGAAGAGGTCAAAGGGGGGCTTGGCAGGCTGAGATGGGATCTGCCCTCTGTCTGCCTCGAGCCCAGAGCTTTGAGAGCCATGGCCGTTCACATGACTGCTTTTAGCAGCTTCTTTCCAAATTTTGTGCCTTTAGCCCACTGACTGCCCGAAGGAGCGCTGGCAGGGGAGGCCTGATGGAGGCAGGTCTCCTCCGGGGCCTCCCGCAGCCGAGCCTGCTCTCCGCTCTCTCATCTTAGGACGCCCCGTACCTAGACTTGGCCCCCTACATGCCTGACTACTACAAACCGCAGTACCTGCTAGACTTCGAAGACCGCCTCCCCAGCTCCGTGCAAGGCTCGGACAGCCTGTCCCTCAACTCCTTCAACTCCGTCACCTCCACCAACCTGGAGTGGGATGACAGCGCCATTGCCCCATCCAGTGAGGGTAAGCGCCCCGTGCCTGGGGACCCGCCTCTGCTGTGTCCCTGGTGGTGAGGACACTCACGCCTGGCTGGGTGACGTCTGTCTGGGCTTGTTGTGATCTGACCGGGGCATTTGGAAGTTCACCGGGGCCGACCATTTCCCAGGTCTCCATTCATTTCCTCAGCATCTCCATGGTGGGTAAAACACAGATTCTGGGGACAAAAACCCAAAACGAGATCCTACGAATGTTAGACCCTTTTCCAGAAGGCTAGGGCCCTAGACCTGGGGCAGGGGTGGGCTGGAGGTTTTCTAAGTGACGAGGGAGTAGCTGCGAGACCAGGAAGCTCTTCCTGCCGCTGCAGGGGTGAGTGCCGCCTGCTTGGGGAGCTCGTCCTACTCTGATTCTAGGCAGAAAGAGACTGAGCAGCTCCTGGAAAGAGGAGAGAGGGCCGGCAGCGTCCGAAGAGGAGGCGAGACATGCCCCCTATTCTTAGGAGCCCATCTGTTTTCTGGGTCCCTCCTGCACTTGCTCCTCTGTTAGCATGATTGTCCACACCAAGACTGGAAAAGGTTGTCGTCGCGTCTGTAGTTCACTTTGTCATTGGGATCCAACAGCTGATTGAACAGCCTGGTTTCTTTCAAACCTTAGGCTTCTGTGTTCGTGTATAAAACTGGCCGATTCTCCGCCTTCGTGCATCCCCCATGGGAAAGGAGATCTCTTCGGTTACTGTACCCGGCTTCACCTCCAGGGAAGGGGACTCCAAGCACAAGTGCGGCCCCCGGGCTCCCTGGACGTGCATTAGCGTCGAGACCTTGGCCTTCCTCTTTCTTTGTGTCTTCTTGTGCCAAGGGCTCCCGAGGGCAGTTACTTCCAGCCTTGTTAGCAAGACTTGCATTGCCTCTTGTACAAGCGGAAGGTGGCAGCTCAGTTTCCTTGACTTGGGCGTATGGGCTGCCTCCGAGGAGTCCAGGGCCGGGTCCTGAGAGGGCAGCCAGGCCGCCTGCAGGCGGAGGTGTCCCCTTGAGCCCTCCCACCTCCGATGCTGGGTTCAGAGGCAAGGCAGACGAGGGTTGGAAAAGGCTAGGTAGAGGGTGCCCACATTCTTCTCAGCCAGAACCAGGTCCTGGGGTTGGAAAGGGTTGCCCCCCGAGGTTGTTCCCAGCTGGCTGGAGGCTCCCGGGCCAGTGTGGGAGCTGAGAAGCATCGTAAGATTCCCGGGCTGTTAGAGAAAATGCAGGAAGTTTAACTTCTCCTCTTGTTTGCTCCCCCTGTCTCCCCCCTGCCGCCCCCACCCTCCCTGTCCCTCCACTACCTGTTTCTAATCTTCAGTTTTATCCCTCGTTTTTATAGATTATGATTTTGGAGATGTGTTTCCAGCAGTGCCGTCTGTACCCAGCACAGACTGGGAAGGTGGGACAGAGTCCGCTGTTACCCTCTTCTGTTTTGCTGTTTCCATGCCAAGCTTGCTGCATGATTCGAAATCAGCTCGTTATTTATAATAATAATGTCAATGATTATAATAAAGCCAAGTTTGGTATTCTAATAGATGGAATTCTGCAGTAGGAGAACTTGACCTCTAGATCCAGGCAAACCCCCTTCTCCTAGTACAGGACTCCTGCCTTTGTGCAGTGGCCGCATAGTCACCAAGTGACTGTGTTTCAGGGACACGTGGCTCACCCTTCCCAATTCCAATGCCAGTGGAAGCACCAGGATGTGCGTAGGGAACCACCGGCTCATGGGGCACTAGTGGCCTGGCCCGGCGAGCGGAGGCTTGTTCTGGAAAGTGTGGGTTGAACCTGTGGATCGCGAGCTCCTTTAGGTCAGGTGGGCTCTTGTGTCGAAGTGTCAAGAAGTAAAGGCGGAGGGTGGTTCCTGCGGCCCAGTCTTGGCTTCCTCTCCGGTGTGAATCGTGCAGAGAGCCTGAGGGCCCGGTGGGCAGAATGGCTCAGGCAGAGCTGAAACCTCCTACGGGGAGATTCTCTTTGAGGTTTTCAGGCAGATTTCAATAAAGTCCGTCCGCCCTCCCACCTGTCCACTAGGGGGCAGCCGTGCCTGGACATTCTCCTGCCCATGCCGCCACTTCCGGGCTTCTGGAAACCCATGGGGCTCTTCCTCCTGTTCCCGTGATGACTCAAAGCACAGGGCATGTTTTGGGGAGGGTTACTGCTTCCTCCGTCGATCTGAGGCCATGACCCCCACCCCCTCATTAAAGAGCCTCCTGCCCTGTGGGCGGCTGGGCCAGGTGGGGGTGGGGGCAGGCAGCCCCGGGGGAAGGAGGTGCCGACTCCTCATCGGGCCAGAGGCAGAGGTGCCCTTTCCACTGCTCTGGAGCACCGGCCCGCTTCGTTATTAGCGCCGTGATCTCTGAGTAATGGATGGCAGCTGATCTTTTTCCAACTAATGTATGAAATAGCTTAGTTGCAGGGAAATAAGACAGGGCCTTGGGGGAAATGATGTCATCTGGCCAAGAGAGTAGCACTCAAGAGTGCCACAGGTTAGTTGAGATGAGCTCGAAATCCAGAATTCCATCGTAACCTCATTTATCCTCTGAACCTCTCTTCTTGCAGTGCATATGCTGGGCATTGATTTTTCTCCCCCTCCGATTCTAACCACTAACCCCCTCGTGACCCAGCTCCTCACTGCCCTCTGCAGTCACCGGTCGGGCAGGCCTGACCTCCCACCACAGCCCTTCGGAGCTCCCGGTGGCCTGAGAACTAACAGCTCTGGTCGCACTGCTTGCTCGGGCTGGGCTGGGCTGGGCTGGGGCTGGGTGCCCAGGCAACGTGAGCTTCATCCCACCGGGATCTCCTGCTTTCCTGAGTTCCCAAGCCTGTTCAGGCAGCTTCCCTGGGGAAGCTCAGTCTTCTTCCCCCGGAGGAAAGCAGGATTTGGGGGCAGCTCCAAACTCGGGGCCTTGGGGTTGGGGCTGAGGCGGCCTTCCGGGGTCCTTGGTTCATTACAGAGCTGGCAGGTCAGCAGCCTGGATAGCCACCACGTCCTGGGGCCTGCCCACTCACTCCTCAGCCTCCTTCTGGATCTCTAGGGGCTGGAGCAAGAACAGACGACTTCGAGGGACCCTTCTTTGAGGCAGAAGGGCAAGGTTTTCTACCTCTGAGAACTAAGGCTGTGGGGGCCCAGGACATCTGAAGGAACATCTCACGTGTTGCTGGTGTTTTTCTGGAAGGGCTGGCAATTGCCTTTGGCCCCTACCTTTGTTTTTATGTTAAAAGACACTGTACTTATAAAAAAAAAAAAAAGAAAGAAAGAAAAAAAGGATGGTGTGCTGTATCAGTGGACAGTTGCCCGCTGGTTTCCAGGACCCATGAGGAAGTGGCCGGCACGTTGGGCCCTTCCAGAGGAGGCCAAGGGTAGGAACATGTTTGCCATGTCTCCCCTGGGCAGATAATGGCCCACACGATGTGTGCACTGGCAGATGGGGCGTGAGCCTCCCGTGCCCGTGCCGTTGACCTTCCCCCGACCTCTTCCCTCGGCTGGGCCTCAGTTCTCTGCTGGGCCGGCTCCCATCTGCCACCAGATAAACGCCCCGTGTGCTTTCCCTGCTCCTGTTCTGGTGACCTGGGCCGGGTGGTCGGGGTAGGGGGAGCAGTCAAACCAGCCCCTCTCTGGAGAGGCAGCACCCTCCCCCTGCCCTGCCTTCTCCCCAGGGTGGAGCCAAGGCTGAGGGGGACCCAGAAGGGTCCAGAGACTTGAGTGAAATGCAGTTCCCAGCTCGCGCCTTAAAGGGGTGCCTGGTCCCGCCCCCCACTCTGGGAGTGTACCGATGTCAGGTAGAGAAGCAGCCACCAAAAGGCCTGGGAGGCAGCGGTTGGGGGCAGCCACTCAGGACCCCTCTCCTCTGCCTTTGCATCTCCTTGTTGCTCTGGTCTGTCATTCTTCCCACTGTGCTCTGGGCCCTTGTACGGCCTTTCCCTCATCCTCCGGGCTCCCCACCCTGTCTCTCAGCCCCTGACCGTACTCTGCACCCCGCAAGTTCTCTGACCCCCGTGGTCTCCCTCTGTTCTCCCTCCCTTTGTTGCTTTTATCTGCCTCTGGAGCGGGCCGGAGTGGGCACCCTTCAGAGGACTTCGGGTATCTCAGCCCTGCTGGATACCCCCCTCCCACCTCAGCTCCCTCTAACAGGAGGCCGTAAGATTAACCTGAGAGGTCCGTGGCCTGTGTCCTCTCCAGGCATCAAGGTCACCGTCCCTGACGGGCTTCCTCCTGGAGACTGTTTAACCTTGGGGCTCTTACCTCGAACTCAGCCAAATTGCTTTGAGCTCTTAGGGGTTCCCAGTGGAGTGGTGATGGCGTCCCTCCAGGTCACTCTTAGAGCACATGTCCTGTGTGCAGTTGGTGTGGGGCTTCTGCTCTTAAAACAGGGCCACCCTGATCAGATGTCCCTGGGAGGGACTCACCTGCCTCCCTCATGAGTTAAGGCATGCTTTGGGGGCCTGGGGTCGCCAGATGGTGTCTGACGGGCTGTCTCCTGTTTCCTTTTCTCCCAGATGGAGACCTCACAGACACCGTCAGCGGCCCCCGCTCCACTACTTCGGACCCGACCAGCAGCAAAGCTTCCACCAAGAGCCCCACCCAGCGCCACAACCCCTTCAGCGAGGACCCGGCAGAGACCGTGTCCTCCTCTGACACCACCCCAGTGCACACCACCTCTCAGGAGAAGGGCGAATCCCACACTCTCGACCTGCCAGACACCTGCACAGAGCTCGAAGTCATTAGGTCAGCGGGCATTGGGGGGACATCCGGGTGTCCATCGCGTCCGCTCTCAGCATCATGTTTTGGTCCTTGCGCACCGGGGCCGCACCCCCAGGGGCAGACTGGGATCTTCCTGTAGACTAAGGGGTTCTCCAGTGGTTCTTGGAGCAAGAGGAAACAGAGGGCCTGAGCCCAGAAGGTGGTGTGGCACGGACGACAGCCGTGGCTGGGGCCACGTGTGGGCTGCGGGGACATTTGTCCAATTCATCCAGGACCAGAAAACCCCTTCACACTGGAATTCTAACAGTCCTTGGATGTCCCTGTACAGTTTCTGAGATGTGTACTGATTCTAGTTCAGCATGGCTTCTCGAAAGTGGCACCATCAGGGGGACAGGGACCTACCTAGAAGGGAAGGAGGAGGTGCAGGACAGACTGGGGAGCTCTTGGCCCAGAGCCTTCCGGGCTCCCCCACCTGCCCCGGCTCCCACCCCTGAGACTCTCAGCGCCGAAGAAGCAGATGTGCATGTTGTACCCTCCAAGGCTTGCTGGCCTGAGGCAGGAGACGGGTCCCACCCTGTAAGCTGGTTCAAGGCCTCAGTTGCTTAAATGGCTCAGACCTGGGGTCACCCTGCCGGGCCCATCCCAGCCAACTTGTCCCCAAGGAAGTTTGAGCTCAGAAGACTCCGAGTGCGTTTCTGGTTGAATTATCCGCGGTGATACCTGATGGGACGTGAGGTCAGCTCAGGGGCCACTGGCCACATCCCAAGGGAAGGGCAGGGTTCGAGGCACCATCATCCTGACCGGCCACGGCTTGTGTGTGTTTCCAGAGCAGCTCGCGCTGCTGTGACAGCAGCTAGAATTCGTAGGCCTTGCTCAGGGGTTCCTGCCTCTGCCGGCAGCGGGGCTACCTCAGGGCCTGAGCTGCTCTTGCCCCCTGGCCTAGGGCCTCCCACCCGGCACTGCCCAGGACCACCGAAGCTCCCTCCTGTGCCCTCGGAGGTCACACGCCCAGGATCACCGCCTTTGACCCCGCCAGTTCTGCGGCGCTCAGATGGTTAATCTCTCCTTGTCCCTACTGTCCCAGGGTCACCAAGAAGAAGAAAACCGGCAAGAAGAAGAAGACGAGGTCGGATGAGGAAGCCAGTCCACTTCACCCCGCCTCCACCCAGGACACCGGTGCCCGGCGGGGAGACGGCGACAGCCTGATCAGCAGTCCAGGCCTGGGGCGGGCCTCCCCCGATGCCACCATTACGCCCCCCCAGGAGGAGGGAGAGGGGCCCGGCAGCACGGCGGAGAGCAGCGAGCTCTCGGAGCCCGGCCAGATGGGCCTGCTTATCCCCGAGATGAAGGACACCTCCATGGAGCGCTTGGGGCAGCCCCTGAGCAAGGTGATCGACCAGCTCAACGGGCAGCTGGACCCCAGCACCTGGTGCTCCCACGTCCAGTCCCCAGACCAGTCCTTTCGGACCGGCTCCCCCGGGGAAGCCCCGGAGAAGCCGCCATTTTGCGACTTTAGTGAGGGGCTTCCAGCCCCAATGGACTTCTACCGCTTTACCATTGAGAGTCCAAGCACTCTTACGGCAGGTGGCAGCAACCATGACTCTGCAGGGCCGGGCCAACCGCTGCATGTTCCTGGTAGCCCTGCGACTGCTGGCCAAGAAGAGGGAGGAGGAGGAAGAGAGGGGCAGACGCCTGGGCCCCTAGAGGACGCCCCCCCGAGGGAGGCCCCAGAGCCGGGGACCCAGGAGCCGGACGCCAAGCTGCCCCTGGTCGGGGAGGGACCTGAGCCGGAGCTGGAGCCTGGGACCCACGAGACTCTGTGCCAGCTCAAGCGAGACCAGCCCAGCCCGTGTCTGAGCAGCGCAGAGGACTCCGGGGTGGATGAGGGGCAGGGCAGCCCCTCTGACATGAGCCACTCGGCAGAGTTCAGGTGCGCAGGACTCTCCGTGCCGCTGGCCTGAGGGACGCTCCCACCCTCGAAAGCTGAGGACGGGGGTGTCTGTCCTCCAAAGTGTAGCTCCTGGGAGGCCTAGCCTGGGCTGGGAGGCGGGATGGGGTGTAGGACCCCACACAGTCTGGCTCGTGGGCAGAGCCAGCGCCACGATAGCCACGCTCCCTCTGCATGCCTGTGTGTCACTGTGTGTCACTGTGTGTCGTGTCACCTCCCGCCCCTGCCCCTGCCTGACACCCTTGCGCCTGTCGCTCTCACAGAGTGGACAACAATCACTTGCTTCTGCTGATGATCCACGTGTTTCGAGAAAACGAGGAGCAGCTCTTCAAGGTCAGTCCCGGGAACTCCAGGGCTAGTGGGACAGCGCAGGCCCGGAGTGGGGCAGCAGGTGGGAGCTGGGGAGGCCTGACCCTCCTCTGTCACGGCCCCGCAGATGATCCGGATGAGCACAGGGCACATGGAGGGCAACCTGCAGCTGCTCTACGTGCTGCTCACGGACTGCTACGTCTACCTGCTGCGGAAAGGTGCCTGCCGCCCCTGGGCCCAGCCGAGGCTGAGCGTGAGGCCTGCCGGCCGCCCTCTCCCAGTGCCCCCGCCCCCGGCTCTCGGCCGCTTGGCGTGCGGTGGCCAGAACCCTGCCCGGCTGTGCCGCCAGCCACCTCCGCGGCCCCGTGAGACCCGAACACCCCACATCACTCTCCTCCGTGTCGGATGGCAGGGCAAGGACAGGGCCACTCTCAGAGAGAGACGGGGTCTTAGAAGGTGGGGCAGCAGGGGGAAAGAGACCCCTGTGGGTCACAGGCCTTGGGGTCTTCTCTCTCAGGGGCTGCGGAAAAGCCATACCTGGTGGAAGAGGCCGTTTCATACAACGAACTTGACTATGTGTCGGTGAGTGCGGGCTCGGCGGTGGGCATACACCGTGGAACAGGTCTCCTCGGCCACCCACCTGCAGAGCTGCAGAGTGAGGCCTGTCCCCGCCGGGCCTCACCGTCAGGCGTCAGCTTCTCTTAGAGCAGCTTGTGCCTGTGGTGCTGGGGAGGAGAACCGAGTGGAGGACGCCCCTTCATCCCCCACATTTCTGACCGTCCCTCCCCGACTCATGCCAGGGTCCCCGGCCTCTGGGGCTTTACCCTGTGGCACCTTCGGTGTGTGCTTCCTCCCCCCCAGCCAGACCTTAGCCCGGCCACGGCTGCCTCTTCCTCCAGGCAGCCGCCAAGCCCGGTGTGCATGTGAAGGTCTCGTTTCTGGCAGGTGGGCCTGGACCAGCAGACCGTGAAGCTCGTGTGCACCAACCGCAGGAAGCAGTTCCTGCTGGACACGGCCGACGTGGCCCTGGCCGAGTGAGTGACACGCCCCCGACCCCTGCCATCTCCCTATGTATGTAGGACTGGAGAGAGGCCTGGGGGTGGCGGGGGAGCAGCAGGACACACAGACGTGGCAGACAAATGTGTTCCCTCTGGAACCTGCGGGGGTGTGCAAACACCCTGAGCGACACGTGTCGTCTGCTCGGGCGACCTGAGACCTGAGGTGGCCACCAGAGAGGAAGGGGGCTGGCGTGAGTTACTAACAGGAAAGAAACACGAGCCCCACCACTGGGCCACAGGTCTGGGCCGGGCCTGAGCCACGGGGTGCCTATAGAAATGACTTGTAATAACCAGGCGTCATTATATGGACTCGGGTCCCACCTGCACTGCCAGCAGACCACAGGCCCCCCGGGCCACTGAGAGCGGTTTGGCCTTCCCCAGGTCCCTGTCAGATGACAGCAGACTGCTGCGCGTCACTGCCCCCCCCTTCCCCCGCTGCCCTGAGCTCCGGTGCCAGCCAACTCCCTCCCCAAAGTTTCTGGGAACCCTCCAGGCCAGGATCCTGTCTGGTTGAGGGGTGGGCCCCCCGCCCCAGGCCTCTGACAGCAAACCCCACTCCCTGTGTAGGTTCTTCTTGGCGTCTTTAAAGTCTGCCATGATCAAAGGCTGCCGGGAACCACCTTACCCCAGTGTCCTGACTGATGCCACCATGGAGAAGCTGGCACTGGCCAAATTTGTGGCCCAGGAGTCTAAGTGTGAGGTGAGTGCCAGGAGCAGAGGGGAGGGGTCGTCCCTGAGTCCCCGAGAGGCCCACTCTGGTGTCAGGATGAAGTCAGGTGCTGCAAATAGAGGTCTTTAGCCTTTCTCTGTCCCCCACCGGGGAGGAGCTCTCCTACCCCTGGGCCCTGTCCCCCACCCCGCTGGGGGTGTGCCCTTGCTTCCTCAGTGGCCTTTCCTGGTGCTGGGCCGTCGGTGAGCCAGGCCCAGGCCTCACTGCTCTGTCTGCTGCCCCTCCCAGGCCACTGCTGTCACTGTGCGCTTCTATGGGCTTGTCCACTGGGAGGACCCCATGGACGAGTCCCTGGGTCCCATCCCCTGCCACTGCTCACCCCCCGAGGGCGTCATCACCAAAGAAGGCATGCTGCATTACAAGGCGGGCACCTCCTACTTGGGCAAAGAGCACTGGAAGACATGCTTCGTGGTACTCAGGTGGGCACACCTGCAGCACCGGCCTCGGGCTCAGCCTGGAGCTTGTGGGACCGACTGCTGAGGAGAGAAGTCTGAGGGGACCTCCTTCACCCCCACGAGGGTTTTAGAGCCCACCTGCCTTGGGATATTAGAGCTTCTGTGTAAAGGCTGACATCTTCGGGGCCCAAGGAATCCTGGGGCATCAGGTGTAGATGTGGGCTGGGCTGTTGCCTCTCACTGTCCCGGGCTGCAGAGGGGGTAGTGTGCCCTCCTGTGCCTCTGGTTCCTTCTTCACCCTCCGTTTCAGTCCCCAGCTTGCAGGGTGTCTCTGGGATTTGGGCTCCACTTGGCTCTCAGTACCAGGGCCAGGCCTCACCCCTGCTCTTTGGTGCCCCTGCAGCAATGGAATCCTCTACCAGTACCCCGACCGCACTGATGTCACCCCGCTGCTCTCGGTGAACATGGGGTGAGTGCCCTGGCGATGCTGGGCTGGGCAGGTGTGGGGCCTCCTGTCGCCCCCCCACCCTGCCCCAGGGTGAGGACTCTGGCTAAGCTTGTGGCCCAGCACTCCTGTCCTCCCTGGCTTGAGCTGGTACCCGCTCCTGTCCGTCAGTTCAGCCCACCCCACTCAGCCACACCCCATCTGGCAGCCCTGACCGGTAGCCGGGGGTCTGCTGATCTCTGAGGGGCTACAGGATCCTGAGCCAGGGGAGGAGGGGTGGTTTCCTCTCAGGGAGGGAAGGATCTGGTCAGGCAGAGGAAAGGGTCACTCCCCCAGGAAAGTTCCCAACCTGATGGAAGACGGACGCACACAGGCTTGGAGACAGCCTGGGGACCCAAGAGGGAGTGTGAGTGCGTGTGCCCCGATAAAGGGAGGGCCAGAGCCTGGAGCCCATCCTCCCCCCTCTCCTGGCCAGGCCACAATAGCTAGGAGGGTCCTGGTGATTCTGGAAGCAGAAGTTATTCCACAGAAAGGGGTGGGCCTGGCCAGCAGCTACCAGCCTCTCCTGAGAGTCCGGGGTCTGCACCACCCGCCCAGGTTCCCCCACCTCTGGGACGCGGGGGCCGGCGTGCCGTGTCCGCACACCCTGAGCCGCCCCTGCCTCCTTGCTCCCCTTTCACCTCTCCTCGTCTGGCCCAGGGGGGAGCAGTGCGGTGGCTGTCGGAGAGCCAACACCACGGATCGGCCCCACGCCTTCCAGGTCATCCTCGCCGACCGGCCGTGCCTGGAGCTGAGCGCTGACAGCGAGGCCGACATGGCCGACTGGATGCAGCATCTCTGCCAGGCCGTGTCCAAAGGGGTGAGCGACCCTGCCTACACTGTCCCCCGGCCTCCCGACCCCCTGCGGCATCCCCAGGGCCCTGGCCCAAACCCTCACGCTCAGGGAGCAGCTCCTGGGAACCAAGATGGGGACATCCAGGGAACAACGCAGGAACGGACCCTAGAGCTCAGGACACCCCCACCTCCTCCCCTGTCCCCACCTGTGCTTCCGAGGTGGGCAGAGCCTTCTGACCCCTGGACAGAGGGGCTGAAGGGCTGGCCGGGCCGGAGTGTGGTGTCCTGGTGCCAGCCAGCCCGGAAGAGCTCCAGCTTGCCTCTCCCCTCCCCTCTGCCCACGCCCTTCAGGTCATCCCCCAGGGGGTGACTCCCAGCCCCTGCATCCCCTGCTGCCTAGTGATCGCCGCCGACCGCCTCTTCACGTGCCACGAGGACTGCCAGACCAGCTTCTTCCGTTCCCTGGGCACAGCCAAGCTGGCCGACGTCAGTGCTGTTGCTACGGAACCGGGCAAGGAGTACTGTGTCTTGGTGAGCTGGGTGGATGGGGGAGGGGTGGGGGAGGGGGTCTGGGGGGCAGGCCCTGCAGAAGGGACGCTGCTTCTGCTCACCTGGGGACCTGCTCGCCCCAGGAGTTTTCCCAGGACAGCCAGCAGGCCCTCCCACCCTGGGTCATCTACTTGAGCTGCACATCTGAACTGGACCGATTCCTGTCTGCACTGAGCTCTGGGTGGAAAACTATCTACCAGGTACCTAGCTGCCCAGGGCCCCGAGGAGGGAGTGGAGGCTCTCCCTGGGGAGGGGAGCCCCGCACAGTACAGAGGCAGGAATTGGGCCTGGGGACAGCACCATATCCATAGCTCTGGGACAGACTCCGGCCCCCGTGACCCTGAGGCCACAGCTCATAGTTGAACTTGGGAAACGCCGCTGCTGACCTTGTTCCCACAGTGCAGGGGGACCCGGGGTTCCCACAGCTGCCCGAAAAAGTAGGGTCCCGGACCAAAGCCCTCAGATTACCCCGGAACCCCCACAGGTGGACCTCCCCCACAAGGCCATCCAGGAAGCCTCCAACAAGAAGTTCGAGGACGCCCTGAGCCTCATCCACAGCGCCTGGCAGCGGAGCGACAGCCTATGCCGGGGCAGAGCCTCCCGGGACCCCTGGTGCTGAGGAGGAGCCAGTCGGCATCCCGGGGCCAGGAGGGGCCTGCTAGCAGCACCCACTATCCCCTCGTGTGGCTTGGGGCCAGGGTTGCCCCTGTGTTCCATGGCCCACTCCCGCCCTGGGGGACAGAAGCACTGACGGGGGCTCGAGCCAGGGTCTCTGCCCTCGCAGGGATACAGAACGGGTCCTCCACACTCTCGGGCTTCCCGCCCGGCCGGCGGTGACTGGAGAGCGCTGGGGCGGAGGGTCTGAGCCCTATGGGCTCTGCGTACGCGCGCGGCATGTACAGATGCGTCTGCCTCTCCAGGATGGCGATGAGAGTCAGGCCGACTCTGCGGGGAGCAGAAGGACTGAGAGGGCAGGAGTCCCCTCTTCCTCTCCTGGGTCAGGGGTCCCAGCCAAGGCCTGACCATCCTCGTTCACTTTTGAACACTCAGCTGGCCGCGCAGGGAAGTCGGACGCTGGGGCCGCCATGCATGCTCCCTCGCTAACACCGCCCCAGCCGCCCTGCTGTCTTCCAGGGAGGGCGCCCGGCTGGGGGCTGGGGTGGGGGGCTGGGCAGCCCCTCCCTGGCTGCCCGGAGGCCCTGTGTGTCCAAGGCACCCATTCTCCCCAGACTGCAGTGCCAGGAGGACCCAGGAGTCAGGCTCTCTCCTCCTGCCGGGAGCAAAGGAGAGGGGGGAGGGCTCGGAGTGGGGCAGAGCCCCCCAGTCTGGCATCCCGGCGAGTGCCTCCTGACTGTCCCCTGCTTGGCTGGAGCCAGACCCCCTGGGGAAGGGGTCAGATGGTCTGGGTTTGGGTTTTGTTTTTTTTTTTTTTTTTTTAAATAAAATAGACACGTTATATTGCCAGGACTTGTCACTGGCCCTTTGTGACCGGGCTGGGAGTGGGAGATCTCTGCACCCCCCGCCCCCACCGGCTGCCTCTCCCCTCCCCGTCTAAAGCCGCTCGGCCATTCATTCCTGATTTTCTTCCGTCAGCTGCTGTGTGCTGACGCTGGGCGCCCGCTCACCCACTGCCCCGGTGCTGCTCTCTGGAGCTCAGGCCCTGAGGGGTTCTTGGCCTGACTTTTGCTCTTATTTCCTGCAGTGCCCAGGGGAGGGGAGGACACTCCTCTAGTCCCAGGGCCTGTCTCCACGGCCGGCCTCCCCAGCTCTGGGGGCGAGGGCCGGGATAAACCCGAGAGTCCAAGCTGCCCCCAGACGGCTTGTTGAGCTACTGCCCTGGGGGCTGACCAGAGGGTGCTGCCAAGCTTAACAGGTGCAGGCAAGGGAGGAGAGGGGAGCCTGAGGCACTCGAGCACCTGGCAGTGCCCACCCCACCCCAGCCCTCATCCCTGGTACAAAAGGAGTGGGTGCTGGGAAGGGTGGGCATGGAGGCTGTGGAGCATGGCGGCTTCGGTGATGCGGGGTGTCCATGGCAGAAGGGATGCCCTGGGGACAGAGACCAGGGTGGTGCTGGCTTCCAGGGGTGTGAGGTCCCTTCTGACACAGAGCCATTTCCACACCAGGGCCTCTCCTCCAGACACCTACGGCCCAGAAGGGGCTCCCACCAGAAGGGGGGCAGGACTGGGGGGCAAGTCCGCATGGGGTGATGACCAAAGCCTCGGGCCACTCTTTGAGACACACGGCTCAACGGCCCTGAAGTCATCTGAGGCAGGGATGGGGAGAAAGGAGCCAGAAGTTGGGAGAGGGGCGAGTGGGGGGGAATGCGAGCCATCCTTTACCGGGAAGAGCCCTGTGCTAGGTGTGCTAGGTGTGCTGTTCATACATCTCTAGCCCTCCAAAAAACCTCTGAGACAGATATTAATATTCCCAAGTTACAAATAGACTGAAGCTAGCAGGGGGAGTGATTGCCCAGGGTCACACATGACAGCGGAGCCTGGGATTCAGAACCAGTTCCACAGGGCTCGAGAAGCCCTTTGCCGCCTCTGCTCTCCCTGACAGTGGAACCAGAGACCTTGGGAGCTGGGCTGGAAGACTGAGGCTGGGGAAGGGCAGCCGCAAAGACGGTGCAGGGGGTTGAGGGTAGTGGCTGCATTGCCCGGGCATGCGGCTCCGGGTCCCGCCCTGGGCTCTGAGCTGCAGCAGGGTGGACTAGGCCAGAAGTACCCTTTGCCCCAGGGCCAGAGGAAGGGCAGGAGGACAAGAAAAGCTGGAGGAGGTGTCCCTGCTGACGGGCACCCTCTCCCCCGCCCCAATCAGCCTCCTGTCCCAGGTGACCTTTTCCCCAGATCCCAGGGTCCAGGCACACCCCTGCTGGGAGGTGTGGAGAACAGAGAGAGCTGGGATTGGTCCGAGCCAGCGGGGGCGTGTCCGGGGCTCCGCCAGCCCCAGTGGCGGAGCAGAGCAGGTGGACTCCCGAGATAGACCAGGGGCCACCGGGCCTACCGACTGGGACCTCTGCCCACCAGACATGGCCCCAGGCCCCCTCGATCCCCAGCCCTGTGGCGGGGCAGGGGTGCAGAGAGCCTAAGCGCCCCCACCCTAGGGCCTGTGCCCAGGCCCCTGACCTGGGCACGGCCAGCCTCAGGAACAGAGGCCATGGAGACGGTTGCACCAGCTGTGGACCTGGTGCTGGGCGCCTCGGCCTGTTGCCTGGCCTGCGTCTTTACCAACCCCCTGGAGGTGGTGAAGACGAGACTGCAGCTGCAGGGGGAGCTGCAGGCCCGCGGCACCTACCCACGGCCCTACAGGGGCTTTTTGGCCTCGGTAGCAGCTGTGGTCCGTGCAGACGGGCTGTGTGGCCTGCAGAAGGGGCTGGCCGCTGGCCTCCTTTACCAGGGCCTCATGAACGGCGTCCGCTTCTACTGCTACAGCCTGGCGGGCCAGGCTGGCCTCACCCAGCAGCCTGGTGGCACGGTGGTCGCGGGCGCGGTGGCTGGGGCACTGGGAGCCTTCGTGGGGAGTCCTGCTTACTTGGTGAGTGCCTTGTCTCCAACCTCCACCACCCCATGACCCAGCTTTCCAGTGGGGAAGGGAGGGTGGGCGCCTCTGGAACCTTCCAGGCTGGCTCTGGTACCAGGCGGGGTGGGGCGGGCCGGGTGGGGACGTTCCCAGGAACATCCCTGCGTGGGGGTTGGAATCTGTCCCTGGGTGCAAAGCCCCGGAGCCTTGCCCCATGCTCCTTCTCCTGGGGTCCCTGCCCCACTGGGCCTGAGTCAGGGGAGGGGATAGAGGGTGACAGGGCGGGTGCGGGCTCAGACCCAGTGTGGACGCCCGTCTTCCTATGTGGCCCAGCAAGTTCAGAATAAGCAGGGCCTCCGCGGACTAGGCCAGAGGCTGAATAGTCACCATCCCACTTGGTCCTCGGAACAGTGGGAGCGGGCAGGCTGGGAGAAGGTCAAGTGACTCGCCCCAGGTCGCACCAAGATGTAGACCCAGGCCGACTGCAGAGCCTCCCCACCAAACCCTGTTCCCCATGCCCCCTACACAGTGGGTGCGGGCTCGTGGAGGTCTGGAGGTCGGGCCGCTGCTTGTCCAGTCCCTCTGTCACATCTGTTCCCACAGGTCAAAACGCAGCTGCAGGCCCAGACAGTGGCCGCGATGGCCGTGGGGCACCAACACCATCACCAGGTAGGGACTGTCCCTCCCCAGAGCCCCCTGGGCTGGGTGGGCTGGCAGGGGCTGCCCAGTGACCCAGTGCCTTCTCCCCACAGAGTGTTTTGGGTGCCTTGGAGACCATCTGGCGGCAGCAGGGCCTGGCAGGGCTATGGCGGGGCGTGGGTGGGGCCGTGCCCAGGGTCATGGTCGGCTCAGCCGCCCAGCTGGCCACCTTCGCCTCTGCCAAGGCCTGGGTGCAGAAGCAACAGGTAAGGAGCCAGGGACACCCGTGCCCACCCTCAGACACGACAGAATCGGGCCCTCTGCCTCCGTTCTCCCTGTGTGGGCTCTCATCCCATCCCAACATCTCCAGCTGGACGCCCACCTAGGCAAGGCCAGTGGGAGGGGGGGCAGACAGGGTCCCTGAAGAGAGCTGAGGACCCCGGCTCTGCCCTTGTGCCCAGCAGGGGTGGGGGCCGGAGCCCTGACGCCGTGAAGGAGCTGGGCTGGGGGAGTGGCTGGAGGGGCCTGGTCTGCTCCCTTTCCCGCAACTCTTCCAGCCCGCAAGTATGGGAGGGTAGGGTGGGCGCCAGGGGGGTGGGGAGATGGCAGCGGCTGCAGGGGTCAGAGCCTGTCCCAACCCCACAGTGGCTCCCGGAAGACAGCTGGCTGGTGGCCTTGGCTGGAGGCATGATCAGCAGTGTCGCTGTGGCCGTGGTCATGACCCCCTTCGACGTGGTCAGCACGCGGCTCTACAATCAGCCCGTGGACGGAACTGGCCGAGTGAGCAGGGGAGGGTGCAGGGGGGATGCGGGGAGCTGGAGAGCATGCCCCAGTGTGCACGCGCGCACATACACACACACAGCCAGGGACGCGCAGATGTGTGACATACACGCAGACACACCGATTTGGCCGGTTTGCTGAGCACTCACGTCCCCGGCACGGGCTAAGCACTTTATTCTACCCTCACAACCACCTTCATTTTCCTGCTGAGGAAACGGAAGATCGGGGCCATCTAGTGACGGGCCTGAGGTCACCCAACTAGGCCTGACCCCACGGCCGCCACGTACCGTCACGCAGGTTGTGTTCAACACAAAGGTGCCCTCCAAAGGCTGAGAAGGGGACGAATTCCACTCGCATGCCACTAGCCAAATCTTGGGCGCCGGGCATGGGCTGTGGCTACCTGGAGGAAGAGGTCTCACCTTAAATGTCACAGCCTAAGGGGTCACCTTTATGTACGTTGCCAGCTTGGGGACAGTCTCTCTGCTGATGTACGGCAGGGGCCCCTCCACACAGACACACGCCCACTTGTACCAGCCAAAACCCCATGACCCCTGCAGTGACCCCCACCCTGCCTCTGTCCCCAGGGCCAGCTGTACGGTGGCCTCGCCGACTGCCTGGTGAAGATCTGGAGGCAGGAGGGCCCCCTGGCCCTCTACAAGGGTCTGGGCCCAGCCTACCTGCGCCTGGGTCCCCACACCATCCTCAGCATGCTCTTCTGGGATGAGCTCCGGAAACTGGCCGCGCGGAGCCAGCACCAGGGCACCTAGGCGGCATCCCTTGTCCCCATCTCCCAACACAGCCCGGGACCCAGGAGCGACGGCCCACTCCGGCTGGGAATGGCCGTCTCAGAGCAGGCCACAGGCCCAGCCCCGGCCACACGACCAAGGAGAGTGTGGGCAGCTCTGGTCAACCCAGACCCACGGCCCACTCGGGGCCGGAGCTGCTTGTTCTGGATCACCAGCTGCTCTGTTTTCTGGCAAGTTCTCTTCCCTCTGCCTGGGTTACCTCATCCCGTAGCCTTACCCGTGACTATAATAACCGCTCCGGGTCGTGACCGTTACCCCGAGTGGGGTCACTCGCACGCATCGGCTTGCTTGGTCCTCAAACAGTGCGAGATGGTGAAATCCTCTCTTAGCAGGGGACGCTGAGGCTCACCAGGTAGGAAGCCACACAGCTTTGAAGGGACAGAACCAGGACTGGAACTTAGCTCTGCCCAGCCCAGACTGGTGCCTCTGGCAAGAGCCAGGACCATGGCGGCTGGAGAGCCTGCGTGTCACTGTGCACATGCCTCAGGCTTCCATCAAAAAGCCCCTCAAGCCAGGGGTTCAAACAACAGATGCTGTCCACACTCTGGGGGCTGGAAGTCCAAGGTCAAGGTGTCAGCAGGGTTGGTGTCTCTGAGGCCTCTCTCCCTGGCGGCCCAGGGTCCTCACACGGTCTACCTTCTGTGTCTATGTTCGAATCCCTTCTTCTAGGGACACTGGTCGTGCTGGACTAGCTCCTGCCCTAACGTCCTCCTTTTAACATAATTCCCTCTTCAGAGACCTCATCTCCAAGTACAGTCACAGACTGGGGGTTAGAACTTCAGTGTACAAATGTGGGGGAGGGGAAGGCATAATTCAGCCTGTGACATCCACAGAGAGCTTTTACGAGGGCCTCCTAGATGCCCAGCACTGTGGGCGTTTGCACAAATCCTCATGACCGTTCTGAAAGGGAGCTCTCGCGATGCCCATTCTTCAGGTGAGGAGACTGAGGCCCGGGGCAAGGAAGTGACTTGCTTAGGGGAGTCGCAGAGCCAGGTGTCCTCATCTGGGGCCCTCTCCCTGAGCTGAAGCCACACTCCCGCCGCTGAGCGTGTTCCTCAGGGCCCCGCTGACCTTTGTGCTTCAGAGATGGACACCGAGTCCCTGGACGGGACAGGATTGGCCCAGGTCAAGCAGCCTGAACCGCCTACCCCGCCACACCCCATGTCTGCTCTTCCCAGGGGTACCCCTAGCACACACTCCAAACCAATAAAGTTTTCTACTTTGTTTACTTCAACGACTCCCTTCTGCTGGCAGCCTCCGGCTCCCCCACCCCTGAACCCCCACGCTTAGCTCTCTCTCCTCGATCTGGGGAAGGAGGATCCAGAAGTCTTGGGGCAGGCCAGCCGCACCCCACCACGTCCAACCGATGGAGGCCTGCCACCTAGCGGCCAGGGAGAGGACCGTCGGGGAAGGACGTGCAGTGGCTGAGGGAGAGGAGGGCCCCCCACCGGGATCTCAGCCTCAGGCTGTGGGAGGGGCCCTGCCTCCAGACCTCAGGCTGTGCGGGGGACAGACCACCTTCCAGACCACAGGCGGAGGGGCGCCGAGCCTCGGACTGTGGGGACACCGACGGCCCCTTCCAGAACTGGGGCTGAGGGGCAGAGCCCAGAAGCAAGGCTGGGGGCCAGGGCAACAATGACACCTGGGGCTTCAGGAAGGCGAAACAGTGGGCATCCAACTTGAGCGGGGACAGAGGCCAGGACCAGTGCTGGGGACGGTCCTCACGTCGTGCTGCCCAGATGTGGAGCCCCTGAGCAGCGGTTGGCTCTCAAGGCCCCACAACCCTCGGGCCCTGAAGGCTGAGGTCCCTGCCCCCCCTCCCCGCCCCTCTCCTCCCCTCTTCCCCCCTCCCACTTCTTTTTTTTTTTTTTTAAAGATTTTATTTATTTATTTGACAGGCAGAGATCACAAGTAGGCAGAGAGGCAGGCAGAGAGAGAGAGAGGAGGAAGCAGGCTCCCTGCCGAGCAGAGAGCCCGATGCGGGGCTCGATCCCAGGACTCTGGGACCATGACCTGAGCCGAAGGCAGAGGCTTTAACCCACTGAGCCACCCAGGCGCCCCCCCCTCCCACTTCTGACCCCACTCTTCCCGGACTTCTGATCCCCCACTTCTGGCCGCTCCCCTCCCCCATCTCCACCCTCCCCCTCCCCCCCTCCCCGTGTTCTGACCCCTCCCCGCCCCACCCTTCCCTCCATGGACACCTTTGCCCCATGACGTCGATCTCTCTGGTGCAGATCTGGCCGGAGGCTGGGGCTGCGGCTGATCCCAGCGGCCATGTTCTCCCTGCCACCCCTCCCCTCCTGGCTCCCCAGCCTCCCCTCCCTCCAGTGGGGCTCCGGCCTCCTCGACTCTGTCCTTCAAGGTGAGCGCCGCCTCCTCCTCCCACGCAGCGCCACCCCTGGGCCCCCCTGCTTTGGGCAGCACAGGGTGGACCCCCCACGTGGGTCTCCCACCGCCTCTCACCCCGCCAAACTCTCTCACCCTGCCAAACTCGCTTGCCCTCCCTCCTGCCCTCAGGCCTCATCGGGGCCAGTGGAGTCTCGGTCCTGAACAGCCTCCTGAAGGTCTACTTCTTTGTGAACTGTGCCAAGTGAGTGTCTGCCAATCCAGCCCACTCCTGGCCCCTCCCCTGAGCGCCCACCCCCCAGCCCAATCCGGCCTCCAGTGGGGAGGACTGGAGGGGTGAGAACTCCGTCCCCAGAGAGTGTTTCTGGGGGCCCAGGGCCGCTGCCTGGGCCGAGGCTGATGGTTCTGACCCTGCCCACGCCCGCTCTGCCCCACAGCAAGCCCAAGCGGCAGCTGGAGAAGCAGCGGCTGCAGGCCCAGTGGGCCTCCCTGGAGACTGTGCACCTGGCTGGGCTGGCCTTGATCCTGACCGTCCTGGGGGCCCGGGTGGCTGCCCTGGTGGTGCTTGAGTTCTCCCTCCGAGCTCTGTCCACACTGCTCTCCCTGGGCCAGGTAAGACTTCCGGCGGTGATGAGTCACTCCGAGCCCTGGGCCCTAGTTTTCACCGGAAGCGGGGTGGGGGGGGCAGCGGGAGCACCCTGTCTCCTCGCCACCCCCTTTCTGTAAGACTGAGACTGGAGAGTACAGATTGCCTCCTGGGACTGGGAGCACAGACCCCTGCTCACCCGCTCTCGCAGTGGCCCTCAGTGGCCGCAGCCCCAGTCCAAGAAGAGAGCGGTGGCAGCTCCCGGCTGTGGCGCCCCCCATGTGCCAGGCAGGCGCCCACCAGCGACTTTGGGTGCGTCATCTCGCGTGTCCTCACAGTCCTAGGGGGTAAAGCTCTGCTGTGACCTGCATCTCACAGGTAGGGAGACTAAGGCTCAGAGAGGGTGAGCGACTTGTCCCAGGTCAGCCAGCAAGAGGTAGAGTCAGGCTTTGAACCCAGGTCTTCAAGTCTCTGAGCCACCAACCTTCAGTGGGTCCCAAGTAACATTCGTGAGGGAAATCAAGCAGAAAGAAATGGTCCCAGGAGGGCTTGACTTGAAGGCAATATTCCTTCTTGGGGAACGATTCCCAAGGTTCCTTCTGGCTCTAGCCTCCTACAGAGTGGTCTGTGTGCCTGGTGAGAAGCAGCCGGAGGCCTGAGCACCCCCAGCCCTCCCCACTGTGCCCCTCTTCTGCTTCCGCCCCGCGCAGGGCTCCGAGAGGGAGAGGCTGCAGCTGTACCTTGTAAGCCAGTACTCCCTGGGCTGTGGGCTGACCTGCGGCCTGAGCTTCCTGCAGGAGGGTGCCCCTCACCGCACCTTGAACTTACTGCTGGGCCTCTGGCTGGCCACCCTGCTGGGCACCGGTGCCAGGCGCCTCTGCCGCCACGTCTGCCAGTTGTATGAGCTACACAGCAGCCAGCACTACTGCGGGGTCTGCCTGGGCCTGCTGGCCGGTGCTCACGGCCTTCCCAGGCTGCTGGCCCGCGCCCTGGCTGTGGCCTTTGCTGTGGGTGACCTGGCAGCTGTGGCCCTCATCAACCGGGATTTCCCGACCACCTCGGATGCCGTGCGCTTCTGGACGCCGCTCGTCATCTGCTACGCCCTGCTGGTCATCTACATGCAGGGTAGGGGCCGCCACTCGGGTCCTGGGGCGGGCAGCTGGGCCACTCAGCACTCACATCCCGTGGTCTGTCCTGGGTGCAGCACCATGCTGGGACCCGGGGAGGCCACCCACGATTAGACCCCACCCCTGCCATCCCAGCGCGCCTGTCTAGCAACAGAAGCCACAGGGAACAACTCGGGGAAGGGTGTGTTGTGCTGTGGGAGCTCTGAGGAGATGGAGCTTGTATAGGTCCTAGCAGGGGGAACCAGACATGCCAAACCCCAGAGGTGAGAGAGGGCATGGCACTGTCAAACAATTGGAAAAAATGGAGTGTGGCTGTCACCCCAAGGGAATGGGGAGAGGATGAGGCTGGCCAGCTGCATGGGGGCCTGATGGGGAGCCCTCATCAGCCTGGCTGGCCATCTGCTGAAAAACCACTACAGGTTTTCAGTAGGGGAGAGCAATCTGGTCAGATGTGGGCTGTAGGAAACACCATTGGCTGCAGGGGAGAGATGGGGCAGGACAGGGAAGTGCAGTCAGGCAGAGAGCAGCAGGTGCAAAGGCCCTGAGGTGGGAGTGAGCTTGGTATGCTTGCTGAACAAAAAGAAGACCTGGAAGGCTCTGGGATAGGAACAGGAGCAGGTCAGAGGCGAGGTGAGGTGGGGTTGGAGAGCCGGCATCCTATCAGGCAGGACCTCACCGGCAAGGTAAGGAGTTTGGAGCTTACCCCCAACGCAGTGGAAAGTCCTGGGAAGAATGTAAGCAAAGGAGAGATTTCATCTTGTTGATCCGTTTAGAAGGTCACTAGCTGCTGAACAGACATGGAGTAGACACCTGACCTACAAAGTCAAAAACAGAAGCCAGAGCTGGGACTAGGCAGGGCAGCAGGAGCGTGGAGGTGGGCTCAGGTGGGGATGTACTTAGCAGAAAGTGTCCCCAGGGTTTACCGAGGCATCAGATGTGGGAGTGCAGTGGTGGTGCCGGGGACTCCTCCGCTTGGAGCTGGAGTGCTCCCCCACCCCCAGTGCAAGCAGAGCACAAAACAGCAGGAGGCTTGGGGGTGAGCAATGAGCCTAGGAGGCGGGTACTCAGAGAGTGGGGGTGGGGGAGGGAGGGTTGCGGGGTGCGGGGGTGGGGTGGGGAGCTGGGAGGTCCAGGCTCCGCTCCAGCTGGACCTGAGGTTGGGGCTCCAGGTATGGTGGCAGGCAGGGACAAGCACCCCCTTCCCCCCACCCCCATAGAGGAGCAGCGGCAGCACCCCGGCCTGCAGAGTCACGCCCAGACCTTGCTGGTGCGCATGGGCGGCCTCTTCGTGCTGCTGCTGACCGTGGGCAGCTGGCTAGACCTCCTGGGAGTCGTCCTGTCCCTGCTGGGCGAGCTCTGGTGCCTGGCGGGCAGCCGCACTCTGCTGGACCTTTGCCAGGTACAGATGGACCCTCCTCCCCGAGCGCCCCCCCCCAGACCCTGAGCCCTGCCCCAGACAGCTCAAGGAGCCTCAGCACGCCCCAAGTTTAAGAAGACCTGGGATGACCTTTCTTGGGGTGGGGCAGAAGGAGCTGAAATCCCCTCTTTCTCCTGGTGTTAACCTTTGACCGCTCAGAGGTCCCGGGTTGGAGGAAGGGCCTGGGTAATGGAAGGCCTGAAGTCCCCCACCAGAGGATGGGGGAACTGAGTGGTGTCCTCCATCTTTCCCAACACACCTTCCCTCAGGATTTTCCATCCCGGAGGCCGACAGTGTCTGCTGCAAGGGAGTCCCAGCCCCAGCCCTCAGCAGCTGCCCAGCCCTCAGCAGCCGCCCAGCCCCGAGGCCCAGCCCCCTCCTGACCTGCCTTAGCCAGGACTCGGAGTCTGTCTTAGGCCCACCAGGCGTTTCTGGACGCGTTGACCCCAGGGCACTGCCCCGAGGCAGAGGGACAAGGCTGGCCCCCACCTGGAGCTGGAGTTGGGCCCTGGGGGCTCCTGGCAGGGAGGGTTGGGGTTAGCAGCCTCCGAAGGGGGGCACCAGAGGCCAGTGGGTAAAGCCCCGTTTTTCTCAGGATGGACAATGGGTACAACCCCCTGAGACCCTCCTTCCCCAGGGGTTTGGGGAATGAGGGAGAATTGCGTCCTCAGAATGACCCCTTTACTGGCTTCCCTCACCTCCTCCATGAACAATAATAAAGATGATTTTTCTCAACCTGTGCTTAGAATCATGAACATACAGAGAGGGAAAGAGGCTTTTCTGAAGCCACACAGCCCTTCTGGCTGGGGCAGGTTCCGGGGGTACATGCGGGCTGGGTTCCCTGGGGTTCAGGAGTTCCATATTGATGTGTCTGAGGAAGCAACGGGGACCCAGTGGAGGACTCATGGTCCAGCACCCACCTGCAGTCGTGATGGACAGTGTCCCTGTCCCGTCTCAGCCTAGGCTGTCCAAGACCACGAGGGTCCTTGCCATCTCAGCCTCGTTCAGCCCTGTCTCTCCTGCAGGGCCCAGCCCAGGAGACCACAGAGTAACTGGGAAAAGGTTGGGTACCAGCTCCTCTGCTTACTTGCTGTGTGCCCTTGGGTGGGTCGCTGCCACTCTCTGAGCCAATCATAAGAAAAATGGCCACGTGTAGGGTGCTTACCACGTGCCAAGCACTTTTACAATCTCATTTCGTTCTGACATCAGCCCCAAGAGACAATTACTGTTATCCCTTTTTAACAGATTCAGAAACAAGCCCAGAGAGGTTATGTAACTTCCTCAAGGTCACAGAGCTAGTTAGTGGTGAAGCCAGGATTGGAGCCCAGGTGGCCTGCCCCGCAAAGTGCAAGCGCTTTGCATGCTTCCTGCTACCCTCTTCTCATTGAAGAACTGGGGCCAGGGAAAACCAACAGAGGTGCACATAAAAAATATGGCCGATCCATTCCTGGAAGGTTCTGGAATGTGGTTCCAGTCACCTTGTGAGCAGAGTAGCCTGAGGCTATAGGGATTGAGGGTCCTTTCCGAGGAGGGGCCCCACAGGGCAAAGAAGACTCCTAGCTAGGGGGTGTCCGGGGGACTACGGTGGTCAGGTTGTCCGGGAGTGACAGAGGACACCCAGGGAGGAGGTGAGGCGAGAAGGTTCTTGGAGGATTCCAGGTTCTGGCGAGCCTTGCTTCTCAGCAAAGGCCACCATGGTCACCCAAAGGTTACTGCTTCCAGACAGACAGCATCTGGTATAGGATTCTCTGCTCCCCCCCCCCCCCCGGGGCACACCTGGGATACAGAGGCAGGCTGGCCCCAAAGTTGGACAAGGTGGCTTCAGCTCCTTCCTCCAGAAATGGCCACCTCAAACCCAATCTCTGATCCCTTACTCCCCCTGCTCTACCCCCAGGAAGGCCTCTCAGCTGCAAAGTAGCTGAGGTGGGGGGAAATGCCTGTGGTTGCCCCTCCCCCAATCCAGGGGAGCCCCCCTCTGCCTGGGAGCATGTTCAGTTCCCTCTGGGCAGGAAACTTGCCCCAGTCTGGGAGGAAATGGCTCAGTTAGCTGGGCACACGGCCAGCCCTTGCCAGACCCAGACTGGGCACTGGGTTCCGACTCAGGCCCAGTGTTTTTGCTGGAAGGTTCCCTGGCCTCCTGGCCCCCAACGCAGCCAGAGACCCTGTGGGGACAGTGCTGGGAGGGGATTAGATTTGGCGGTCCTTTCCTTTTTATGGACACAGGGACCATTTCCAAACAAAAACTGAGCCACGTGGGTTGGAATAGGATTCTTTTCTTATCTATTAAATTATTTTTGTGAAAAGTCTGACAAGGGTATAAAAATTAGATCACTCTAAGTGAGGCATTTAGGAAATCTCCATACCAAACAAAGAAAAACAGGCCTGAAGTCCAGAGAGCAGAGGAAATACAGAAGGTCTGGTCTGGAGTGGAGTGTGCAGCTGGGACTCATTCTCCTCCAGAGACCATGAGCTCCCGAATCCTGGGCCCAGACCAGCAGCCTTCTGAGGAGGTGCGAGACCAGGCTCCCCAGTCTCTACTAAGAGAGAATGGTAACCTCCAGCTGGGATTGGGGTGAGCCAGACTCCTCCCTCCTGAGCCCCCTACTTCTGGCTCTTCTGAGCTATGGCATTGCCCCTTTGGGCCTCCTGTGTGCCTTCCCGTATTTGCTCATTCACAAGTAATTCCTGAACATCTGCATGGGGCCAGGCTCTGGGCTAGAAAAGATGCAGAAGTAACAGCCATGCTACCAAGAAACAAAGCTGGGTAAGGCGATAGAGTGGCAGGAGCTTGGGGCGAGCGGGCTAAGGAGAGTGTGTGTGTTAGCCACAGCTGCATAACAAGCAGTCCCAAAATTAAGCAGCTTAAAACAACAGATACTAATTGTCTCCCTCGTTTTTTTTTTTTTTTTTTTTTTTTTTTTTTTTTTTTTTTGAGAGAGAGAGTGTGTGTGCTTGAACAGGGTAGGGGGCAAGAGGAGTGTGGAGAGGGAGAGGGAGAATCTCAAGCAGGCTCCATACCCAGTCCAACACGGTGCTCTATCTCACAACCCTGAGATCATGACCTGAGCCGAAATCAAGAGTCAGATGTTTAGGGACGCCTAGGTGGCTCAGTTGTTAAGCAGCTGCCTTCAGCTCAAGTCATGGGTCCTGGGATGGAGCCCCAGGTGAGCAGGGAGCTTCTCCTCTCCCTCTCCTGCTCTCTCTGCTTGTGTTCCCTCTCTCACTGTGTCTTTCTGTGTCAAATAAATAAATAAAATCTTTTTTTATCTTTTTTTAAAAAAAAATATTTTATTTATTTATTTGACTGAGATCACAAGTTGGCAGAGAGAGAGAGAGAGAGAGAGAGAAGGAAGCAGACTCCCTGCCAAGCAGAGAGCCTAATGTGGGACTTGATCCCAGGATCCTGAGATCATGACCTGAGCCGAAGGCAGAGGCTAAACCCACCGAGCCACCCAGATGCCCCAAATAAATAAAATCTTAAAAAAAAAAAAAAAAGAGTCAGATGTTTAACCATCTGAGCTACCCAGGTGCTCCTACCATCTTTTTCTATGGGTTGGGTCCCACAACCTGGAAGGGTCCTCTGGCTCAGGTTCTCCTCACAGACCAAGTCAGGATGTTGCCCAAGGCTCTGGTGTCATCTTAAGGTTTGACCCAGGTAGGATCTAATTCCAAGCTCACTCACATGGTTGTTGGCAGGGTTCAGTTTCTTGTGGGCTACTGGACCGAGAGTCTCTGTTCCTCTCTGGCTGTTGGTGGAGGTGTCTGTCCTTTGTTCCTTGCCACAAAGGCCTCCCCACAGACAGCTCACAATATGGAAGCTGGCTTCCCTCAGAGCAAGCCACGGAGGGAGAGAGAAAGAGAGAGGACAGCAGGACAGACGTGATAATCCTTTTGTAGCCCAATGTTAAAGGCAACACCCATTGTTTTTGTTGTATTCTATGGATTAGAAGCAAGTATCTGAGTCTCGCCCACCCTTGAGAGGAGGGGATTACACACGGGAAGGGCAGAAGGTGTGGAACCTTGAGGGCCATCGTTAAAGCTGCCTTCCACAGAGGGCTTCTCTGAACCGACAGAGGGAGTAAGCTAAGCAAGATGCTGAGGGAAAAGCGTGCCTGGCTGAGAGAACAGCATGAGCAAAGGCCCTGAGGTGGCAACAAGCTGAGAGTATTGTAGAAACAACAGGAAATTTAGTGTGGCTGGAGCTTCAGAGAGAATGGAGTGTCAGGAATGAGGTCGTGGAGGTGGGCAGGGACCATGTCACTCCAAGGTGGGGTGGTGACGGTTAACCAGCAGAAAGTTTGCACAAGAGAGTGATGTAATGTGACTTACATTTTTTTTTAAAGATTTTATTTATTTATTTGATAGAGAGAGATCACAAGTAGATGGAGAGGCAGGCAGAGAGAGAAAGAGAGAGAGAGAGAGGGAAGCAGGCTCCCTGCTGAGCAGAGAGCCCGATGCGGGACTCGATCTCAGGACCCTGAGATCATGACCTGAGCCGAAGGCAGCAGCTTAACCCACTGAGCCACCCAGGCGCCCTGTGACTTACATTTTTAAAGGAGTCCTCTCCTAGCTGTTTGTAGAATAGTGCAGGAACAGAAAACCACTTTAGGAGCATTTAGAATTACCCAGGTGAGATGATAATAACCCTGGGAATAGCCCAGGGCTTGGACCAAGATGGTAGCCATGGAGGCAGCCGGAAGTGGCTGGAGAGGATGGGATGCGTGGACATGGATGTACGGTGAAGAGCTCGTAGGACTTCCTGATCAATTAGATGTGACTTTGAGAGAATGACATGAATCCAGGGCTCTTAGCTTTTCAGCCTGAAGAACCCGGTGAATGAGGTAGGAGGCATCGGGGGCAGAACCGGACCCTCTCACGCAGGCACCGTCGGCATCATGGTGTATGATGAGGTCTGGGTCTCCAGGGGCCTCACTGACAAAGAGCTGTTGACCCTGAATCCTCAGCTTTCCGGGGGAGTTCCCAGACCAAGGGAGTGGTAGGGAAGCCCGGGCGCTGAGGCGTCTGAGGGGCTCCAGAAAGGTCCGTGTGGCTGAGCAGAGGGGCAAGGGTCGCAGCAGTGGGAGATGCTGTCACGGAGGCTGGCCATGGCCAGATCACCCAATGTCACAGGAGGGCTTGGCGCGTTCCCCCCACAAGCAGCAGGTGCCCCAGAGAGGCTGTGTGGGGGCCCCGGGAAGATCACATGCTTTCTCTAGCGAGATGGTCTGGCCATCAGAGTGGAGATGTGTTGTGAAGGAATGAGAGCAGGGCCAGTCCAACTTTAAAGGTTCCCCTTTAGGAAAAAGAATAAAAAATCGGTATTAGTGATAGAACGATAAAGGAAGACGTAAGAGATTGCTGGAGGCCTGCGGACTGGGTTCCTTCTTCTGACATCTCCCTGGGCAGTGTGCCAGGAGCATTTAATGGAAAATGCTTCCTGAGTGTGATCTGGCCGCCTCCCCTCCCAGAACACTCTGGAACTCCCAGCAACCCTCAGAGGGGCCCTACAAGTAGGAGGCCACGCAGTCACCGTAAACCCACCTTGGCTAAGAGAGAAGTAGGGAGGCCAGTTGGGGGTAAAGAGGAGTCCCAGGGACTGCGGTGCTGAGACAGACGAAGCCAAGGATGAAGGCTCCCAGTGGGGATGGGGGTTCAAGCAGGGGGACGGGGTCGCTGAGGTGTTTGGCCAGGCGCTCAGCCTTGGCAAGAGGCCGAGGGCTTGGGGCAGTCCCAGGGACCTCAGGGACCTGACTGACACCAGGATTTCCCCCTCTCTGTCTGAGAAGGAGCTCTGACCTTTAAGACTGGGAGCCCTCCATGACCCAGCCCTCGCTCTGGAACCGGTGTTGATTTGCTAAGCGATGGCAAACCGTGGGAACACACCAGCCCAGACAGGGTCAGCTCGGCCCCCGGACCAGGAAGGGATTAAGACCCAGACAATGTTGTCACAACCAGGTCTGGGAGGCTGTGTGGCCCAAGTGCATGCAGGCTTGGGGCCTGAGAGGAGGGGAATTTATGCGGCTATAATGTGGCCCAGTCTGCTCCCCCTTTGTTGCTTTTGTTTTGTTTTTTAAGATTTTATTTACTTATTTGACAGAGATCACAGGTAGGCAGAGAGGCAGGCAGAGAGAGAGGGGAAGCAGGCTCCCCGCTGAGCAGAGAGCCCAATGCGGCTCGATCCCAGGACCCTGAGATCATGACCTGAGCCCAAGATGGAGGCTTAACCCACTGAGCCACCCAGGCGCCCCTCCCCCTTGGTTTTTAAACATTTCCCTACACACTTGGAATGAAGTTCATTTACTAACCTTGTGACGTTGAGCAAGTTATCATCTGTGCTCAGTTTCCTCATTTGTTGAGTGCCCTGAGCAGATGGTGAAGGTCGGGCACGTAGCCCGGAGGCTGATTGTGGGCTCCATTCCCCTCCTGCCGGCCCACCAAGGAATGATAACTCAGTCCCAGCCCGGCCCCTGAGTCAGGTGGTGGGGAAGGAAGTGCTGATTCAGGCAGCCTAAGCAGGAACCCATCTCAGGGGAGGAAGGGTGTGATGACCTCCCCCCCCATCCTGTCCACTAGAGGAGCACATTTGCATTTCACTTGCAAGGAGCTGTGAATATGTCAACTCTTCTCTACGGAGGGATGACAACCCTGTGCTATGGATTTTTTCATGCACCTGTCTCCAGCCTTCAGAGCAACCTGGGAGGAGTTGACTTTTCTCTGTCTCCTCAGGAGAAAACCCTAGGTACAGAGAGATCACATGACTTGCTCAAGGTCACAGAGCTAATAAGTGGGAGAGCCAAGATTCAAATTCGAGGAGGTCTGATTCCAAAGCCCAAGCCCTTGACAGCTCAGCACCCATCACTACTTGTATGTGATTTGCCTATGAAGCTACTTAAGACCTCCAATTCCAACTCGTATGTTTCATAGGAATTACTAGGTCCCTACTATGCGCCAAGCATCATGCTGGGTGCTGGAGACCCAGAAAGCAATGAGACACAGCCCTGCTCCTAGTGTCATGGGGGAAAGCATAGTGGTGCATCCCAGCAGTCTTGGGCTACATCTAGGAGATGCACATGACTCCTAAGCCTGTCTGGAGGAATCAGGACAGGCTCCTCCAAAGTGGTGACAGGGATGCAGTTTGCCAGGAAGAGGAGGTGGAGATGATCCAGCCCCATGGGGCCTCACCAGTCTTCACCATGACTTTGCTTTAAGCAACAGAAACACAGTTTTAACTTGTCGAAGACAAGGCAAGAAAAAAGAGAACTCATGGGCTCCAGAGGTCCAGAGGGAAGACTTCAGGCATAGCTGAATCCAGCAGCCTAAGTGATGAGATCCTCTATCCCCTGCCCTCTGTGTTGGTCCGAGTGCTCATAAAAAAATGGTGCCAAGCTTGCATTCTGGTAGCCTGGAAAGATGCTGCCTCTTTTTAAATAGTTCCAGCCAGGCACAAAGAGTGGGGGCGGGGTTGCTCAAACAGAAATTAGATACTGTGACCAGAATCCGGGGAAGTGATGCTGGCTGACAGGAGCCATGACGTCCCTTGGATTCTCCAGTGGAACCAAGTCTCTGCCTTACCTTCTGCCCTTTGTTCATCTCGCGGGATCTCCCCAGACCTCTGTCCTCTACCTGCTGGGGAGAGGAAAGGAACTCCTCTTCGAACACCTGCCAAACACCAGGCATATTTAGCCACATTTGTCCATCGAATCCTCACAGTGAAGCCCAGGTGCCCCAAGAGGAAACTGATTTGCCCAAGGTAAGCGACTGACCAGTGGCAGAGCCAGACTCACAGATCCTGATTTGACGCCTATCTGTGCTTGACTGGCCACTGGTCCTGCCGCCGTATTGAGGAGCTCCCGCTTCTCAGAACTGCTCCCCCTCCTGCCTGGCCCGACACACAGTAGGTGCTCAGGGAATAAGGGTTGAGCTGATCTGACTCCCAACGGGCAGAGCAGAGGATGGAGGAAGGAGCAGGGACAGAGCCAGGACGGCGAGGCCCAGGGAAGCTTCTGAGGCTGTTTGCTAAGAAGTGGACGTGCAGCCCCACCCCGGATGTACAACTTCATGCAGCATTATATCTGGGCCCCACCCCCACCAAAGGCTGGGGCTCCGATCTGGCCCCCGCGGAGCGGGTCAAGGGGACGGACCACTGAGCAGACAGATGCTTCCCTTCCTCAAGGTCTCGGGGCCAGCGGGGGCTGTGTGGCTCTGGGAAACTTGTCCCTGTTCCTGGGTCTAGTTGCAAAGCGTATGGACTGTGTGAACAGAGGCGAGGGGGACGTGAAAACAGCAGGCAGTACCCTTAGTGGGCAAGGACCAGGGGTCAGGCCCTGGGGGTCCTTTCAGCCCCTCCATCCCTAACAATTTGGCAAAAGGAAGCATTCATGTCTCCAGGGGAGGGTATCTAATCCAACCCCCCTGTTCTTGTTTTTGTTTTTTGAAAGAATTTACTCTTAAGTAATCTTTGCACCCAATGTGGGACTCGAACCCATGACCCCAAGAACAAGAGCTGCATGCCCCCCGCACTGAGCCAGCCAGGTGCCCCTCCCTTATGTTATAGGTGAGAAAACAGAGCCTCAGAGAGGGAAAGAGCTTGTCCAAGGTCAGAGCCAGCACCAGAATGCTGGGAGTTAACCTGAAATCTGACCTTAAAGCCTATGTACTGGGTCCCTGGCCCTGGAATGTCCTCCCCTGCTCCTCCGCTTTCCGCCCCACGGAGAGGCCTGTCCTACTGTCCCTGCAACTCCTATTCTGTGTAGACCCCTGATTCATTCGTTCATAGCACACATCACCATTATATTATGGTCACGGTGATAACGCGGTCATTATTATATTAGTTTGTGTTAACGCTGATGTCCCCCACCTTTCCGTAAGTTCCGTGGGGACAAGGATGGACTGTGTCTGACCTGATTCCCTTGAGCTCCCTGACTTGTTTTAGCACAGAGGTGCTCAACAAAGTTTGCTGGATCTAAGCTTTCTGTGGGCAGCAGGGGCATGTTCCCCTCAGACTGGGCAGCAGCAAACATCCACACTACCCTGGTTCTGTCCCCCGAACTTCTCCCCCCACCCCTTCCCTGCCACCCCGGATCTCAGCGGCCACAGCCCTAATAAAAGATTGAACCACTTTGCTCAGCTGCTTGGAAGAGAGCTGGTCCAAGGCGGGCAGGACAGGAGGAGGGAGCAGGGGCTCTCTGAGCCCGCAGACAAAGGGCATGTGTTCCCATCCAGCGCACTTCCTGGGTTTCCCTTACAGGAAGCTTGGCACCTGCCAAGGTGACACGGACACCCCTCCGCCCTCTGGGTGGGTGTGGGGTGTGGGACTGCCTTCCCAGAGTGCTGCTCTCCACCCAGGCTCAGCGACAGAGGTGGAACAGGCAGCCAGGGGTGCTGGACAGCAGGTGAGTGGTGACAGCTGGACCCCCCACAGAGCCCTTCCATCTTCCCGCTTCCCAGCCAGTCTTAGCTCCCAGCAGATGCCTGGAGGCCTGGGCCCTAGAGGGAGTCAGGGTGACTTTGGATGAGGCCTCAGATCAACTTTTGGTGCCTCACTGTTCCATCTACAGGGC
Source organism: Mustela lutreola (assembly GCF_030435805.1). NCBI lineage: Eukaryota > Metazoa > Chordata > Mammalia > Carnivora > Mustelidae > Mustela > Mustela lutreola. Next base: position 11,040,216 of record NC_081299.1, read on the forward strand.
AGTGAGGTGAGTGGCTCAGGGGATATCATGACGACATCGAGGGAGGGCAGCTCCATTTTGATCTGTTTTAAATAAGCTTCTGGGTCACCAAGCACTTGAAAAGGGGGTTCTAGAGCTTAGAGTATTTGCAAACCCCTGGATCACACCTTCCTCCTTAAGGTCCCCCCCATCCCTGGCAGTCAGCAGCCCCCTCCTTCTTCCTGGGGAAGTCCTGGGGCAGAGTGCTCCAAGCAGTGGTGCAGGCTGGGGAGGGAGCCTGATCAAGGCTCCGGCAGCCTGGGGTCTGAGTCTCCTGGGCCCCACAGGGCTCTACATCTCAGCTTCCACATTGGGGAGGAGGGGGTAGGTGGAGGGTTCCTCTGACACTGGCTGGCTTGGCCCTCGGGTATGGCCTTGTGCCTCTCTGGGCCTCAGTTTCCTCAACTGAGAAGCAGACATGACCATTCCTGCCACACAGGGCTGTCCCGGAGATTCCATGGAGAGATCTATAGGTCAGGGGCCTGCCACCTGGGAAGCCTCTACCTGGGGCTACTGTTGTCGTTCTTATGGAGTCCCGAAAGGCTCGAAAGTGGGCAAGGGATTGAGAAATGTTGGGATGAGGAGGAGGGGTGGGGGAAGGAGGGGGGTACCCAGGTGCCCGCCTCACGACCTCCATGAGCAGCAGCCCCAGAGCCATGGTGATTGCAGCTTTGGCCCCGGGGGAGAGCTCGACCCTGCCTGGCCTGCCCCCAGATGGCGCTGGGTCCCACACTCCTCTGGCCTCAGCAGAGGCTTTAATCAAAAGAACAATCTGTTTGCCTCTGAATCAGACCCAGATTCCTTTTCCCAGCAATGTTCCCCGGGCCTCCAGGGACCCAGGCGGCCCATCCCGGCTCCATCTCCTGTCCCAGGGCCCAGGCTCTGCTTCCTCCTCCCCCTTCTCCTCTGGCTTGGGTCGGGGAGTGCAGGAGGTGGGAGGGAGGCAGAGACTGGAACCAGGGTTGGCAAAGCAGGTGACCCGACTGCCTGCTGGGCCCTGTCTACCAGGCTGCCTGGGAGCCTGTGCCCCCGCAACCTCCTTCCCCTGGGGTGGGGCTGGGACCCCACTGCGGAGGGCTTAAGGGTCCACCCAGGCAGTGATAGCAGGTCAGGACAGCAAGCAGAGATGACCTACTCCGCTGGGCATCTGAGACCTCCAGGCAGGGTCACCCCCTAAGAAGGCCCACTGACCACCAGTGCTCTTCTCTCTGTCAGTGCCGTCTTTTATCTCGGCTGAGCCCCAGCGGTAAGCAGCCTTTACCCCCATTTTACAGATAAGAACCTGAGACTCCAGGAGGCGGAGTGCCCGCCCCGGGGTCAGGGAATTGTTAGTGAATGGCCCGAGGAACTCGGGTCCACCTGACACCTAGGACCCTGGGAGATCTCAGGCCAGACTCAGGTGTAAGTACCCCCCCCCCCAACACCCGACGGCGCAGGTGGGGCCACCAACCCAGGAGACCTAGGGAAGGAGGGGGAAGGACCGCGCGGGGCACACAAAGGCCCCCGGGGGTGGGCAGCCGGGGAGGCCTCCCACCCCAGGCCCGGGCCCAGAGGACGAGAGGAGGGGTCCAGGGAACAAAGGGCGGGCGCCGGGGGCGGCGCGGGGTGCGGCCGGGCAGGTGGGGGGGGCAGGTAGGGGCCGCTTCCGCCGGCGGGAATCCCGGGCCCCCTCCCCCTAAGCTTCACCTTTTATGGTAAGGCGGCCCGGGCGGCGGGGCGGAGGGAGCCGAGGGGGCGGGGAGGGCGGAGGGGGCGGGAGGCTCCGCGCCGCTCGGGGCTCAGCTCGCTCGGGCGTCCGACCGGAGCCGCTGGGGGCGCGGGCGACGCAGGTAAGCGGGGCGCGGGGCGGGGGGCGCGGGGCGAGCGGGGCGGCCGTCCTTCCGTCCTAGCCCCGGCCACACACAGGTGACAGCGCGGGCGGCCCCGGGCCGGAGCCCCTCCCCGCCCCCCCGCCGGGACCCCAATTCCGGCGCTCCTGCAGGGGGTCCGCGGGAGGGCGGGGGTGCCGCCTTGGGTCCCGGCCCCCGGTCTCTGTCCCTGGAGCGGGGGTAGGGCTGGTGTCCCTGCCCCGGAGCGGATCGCCGGGGGAAGAGGTGGGCAGGGCGGAAGCTCCCGCACAAAGAGGACAGCGTCCCGCACATGGATCGAATTAAAGTCCCTGGCGGCGCCCCACAGTGACCCGGCCAGCCGCCCGCCTGGGCTGCTTGCGGGAGGGCGCCGGGTTTCCGGAGCTCCAGGGAGCTCCGGGCCCCTTCACCCAGCCCGGGTCAGGCGAGGGGAAGGAGGGGCCCCAGGGCCGCCCCTCTCTGGGGCCTTAAATCCCGGTCGGGGGCTGGGAAGGGGTGTGCCGTGGGGCATCTGGCGGGGATCCTACCCAGCCCTACTCTGGGGACCCCGGGAAGAGCCCGGGCAGCTCCCAGAATCCTGCTCTTAATGTCGGAAGCCAAGTCGAGTCCTCCCAGGTCCCCCCCCCCCCCCCAGGCCAGCCTGGCCCCTGGGGGCTCCTCCCCATCAGGGGCTGGGTAACCAGCTTGCCTTCTCTTTGGACCTACCTAGTACCAAGATCTGGAGCGCTCTCTCTCCTTGGATCCTCTGAGCCAACCACCTTTCAGGACAGACTTTTTTATTCTCACTTTAGGAAAAAACTGAGGCCCAGAGAGGGCCAGTAACCTGCTGTGGGTCACCCAGCAGGGAAGAGGTGGGGCTGGGTGTGACTGCAGCTCCCTGTGTTTCCTTGGCTTCCTTGAGGGGAGAGGGAAAGGGAACCCCTACCTAAGGCTGCAGGGTCCTCTGCTGGGTCTGCATGGTCTCCCTCCTACCTCCAGCGAAGTGTCATTCTGAACCAAGCGTAGATTGCTTTGTCCAAGTATTAGAGAACAAAGCTTACAGGTGCTTCCAGAAGTTTTTGGAGGGGGTTAGAAGGAGTAGGAAGGAAGGGGAAGGGGGGGGCACTACCGGGAGGACCGCCAGCTCAGCCAGCCTGTCCCCTGCCCCGGGCTGCTGCCTAAAGCTGGGCTGGGTGGCTGGCTGGCTGGATCTCAGCCTCCTTCCTTCCTCTTGACAGGAAATGACTTTCTTTCCCTTTGTTCCCACTTTCTCTGCTTACCCAACTGGATCTCAGATTCCCCCTCTGCCGGAGGAAGGATGGGGGCAGAGGGTCTCCGGGGTGCGGCTGGCCGGTAGCCTCTCAGGGAGCTTTCTCCCACATACCCCCCTCTGGGGTGACCTGGGGGCAGTGGGACCTGAAGGAGGCTGAGGCTCTCTCTCCTAGCAGCCCTGGGCCTGACTGACAGGCTTTGAAAATCCCCAGGGGTGGGGGTCCCCTGGGGCCTGAAGTCCCTGAAGGAACTGCAGGGAGGGATTGGGGGGGGGGGCGTGAAGCTGGCCAGCTGTGAACATCTGGCGTCAGAGCTAGGACATTTGCCTTGGATGTTTTCCGAGAAAACCACAGATCTGACTTCCCGGAGGGGTGGGCTGGGGTGGAGTGGGGGTCAGAGCAGGGTCGGAGGGAGGTGGAGGGGGCATTCACAGCAGTCTCTGGGGATGAGCCCAGAATGTACTGGCCACAAGAAAATCTATCTGGATTGGGCTTTTCTTGGATGAGAACAGCCCCAAGGATTTGGAGGCGCCCGTACCATCCAGGGAAGGAAAAGTGTGTCATCTCAGGTCCAAGGACTCCCCCCTCCTCCGGGACCCGGGTCAAATGATGCTCAGATAGAATTCTGAGTCTGCCAAGGCTGCTAAGATGACCTGGAAAAGTCCCTTAACCTCTCGGGGCATCCCATGGAACCACCTGTAAAGTGGGGACGTCAGGGGATGTGTTGCAAATAAGGTGTGTTTAGAGGCTCAGAAAGCGTGAGCCGCCGTGCCTGGCACAGAGCAGGCCCTTGGTCAGTCGGTGCCCTTGCTGTCGTTTCTTGGACGTGACTCTCTGAAAGCTGCTGACCACAACAGACTCTCAATCTGGTAACAAAGTGTAAAGCCAAAGTGTCAAACCATACAGTTTTGGATGACGTATGACCAGGGCGGCCGAGACGAGGAAGCATATATACTCCTAAATGTCCCTTTCCTGAAGAAGAAACAAAAGGAAAGGACCTGGAAAATAACTTTTTTTTTTTGGAAAATAACTTTTAAAGCTTTCTTCGGACGTTGATTTATTTCTTTCTTTCTTTCTTTCTTTCGTTTTTTTTTTTTTTTTTTTTAAGATTTTATTTATTTATTTGACAGAGATCACAGGTAGGCAGAGAGGCAGGCAGAGAGAGGGGGGGAAGCAGGCTCCCTGCCGAACAGAGAGCCCGATGCGGGACTCCGATCCCAGGATGCTGGGATCACAACGCAAGCGGAAGGCAGACACCTAATGACTGAGCTACTCAGGTGCCTGCACCTGACCCCACTTCTTGATTATCACTCACTGGATTCCTATTTATTCTCTCCACACGCCTTCGGAGCTACATCCAGATGGTTTAGCTGGAGAGTGGGTTAGAAAGAGGGGAGACCCAGCTTAGAGACCCAGCTCAAACGGGGCATCAGCCCTGGGAGCACAGGGAAAACCTTTGACTGAATGTGGTTGACTTGCCTTCCCCCGAGACCTGAGGGCCCCCACCTCAGCCTTGGCCTTGGAGGCAGCTGTTTGGGGTCACCACCTGGGGAATGGAAAATGGGCTCCTTGACATCAGGAATGCTGTCCGGCTTCCAGATCCGTGCTCTGATGCCCACGTTGGACTGGGGTCACAAAGATTACAGGCACAGCTGAAGTCACATGCAATCACTTGTGGGGAGGTAGGGGCAGACGTGGTGACAGGGCGCCGACATGTCCCGTGATGGGCTGTCATCAACCTGAGGAAGCAGACGCTGCTCCCGGGAGGGGGTCAGGAATCACGGGAGGCTTCGTGGAAAAGCTGGGCCTCTAAGAAAAAATGGACATTCGCCCTGTGGGGGCAGAGGAGGAAAAACAAGGGGGGGAACTCTCCAAGGCTGGTAAGAGAAAAAGCTGGGAAAGGGGCAGAGGTCCAGGGTAGTCAGAAAAGAAATCGAAGGGCACCGGGTTGGCTCAGTTGGAAGAGTGTGCGACTCTTGATCTCAGGACTGTGGGTTCAAGCCTCATGTTGGGCATAGAGATTCCTTCAAAGTAAAATCTTTTTAAAAAAAACTTTTAGGGGCACCTGGGTGGCTCAGTGAGTTAAGCCTCTACCTGGGGCTCGGGTCATGGTCTCGGGGTCCTGGGATCGAGCCCCACATTGGGCTCTCTGCTCAGCAGGGAGCCTGTTTCCCTTTCTCTGTCTCTGCCTGCCTCCCTGCCTACTTCTGATCCCTGTAATAAATAAATAAAATCTTTAAAAAAAAAAAAAAGGAAAAGAAAAGAAAAGAAAGAGCGTGGATTCAAATCCCAGCTCTGCTGCTGTGTGACCCTGAACAAGGGACTTCACCTCTCTGAACCTTGGTTTCGGCGTCTGCTGGGATAGTCCTAGCACCTGTCCCCCAGCGGCTGGGAGGACTTGGAAGTGAGTGAGCTGCAAGTGCTTAGGACGGTGGGTGCATAGTAGGTTTTGACCCACCATAGCTCGGATTGAACTTCTGTCCTCTCCGCCTCCTGGAACCCAGCCCTGATGCTCTGACGGGTTGTGCTGTTTCCCTCTCACAGCAGAGCTGGCCTGGACCCGCAGGGACTTTGACCCCCGGGGGAGAATTGGATCTCAGGTGAGGGAGGTAACTGGGGTGTGGCCCGGTGGCAGGGTGGGTGGGTGGGTGGGTGGGGACTGGAGGAGCTGCTCCTTCTCACACTTCTCGGAGGAGGAAAATTAATCATTTGTGAGGTGAGCAAGGCAGGGCTGCCCTTTGCAACCCCCCCCCCCCGCCCCCGTGCTCAGGTTGTGGGGAGGGACAGTCAGGACTGCTGTGGGTCCCCTCCCTGTGGCCCGAGTCACCTGGTGGACGCCTACCCTCCCCCGCAGGACATCCCCAGCCCCTTCTTTGTCTCCACTGGGGCCCGAGCCGGCCCAGGGGAGTGGGCGCTCCTGTCTATTAGGAGAAGGGAGGCTCCGGGCCTGGGGATGTCTGTCTGTCTAGGTGGAACACAGCCTTGGGCCTGAAGCCCTGCCCCAGCCTGAGCCACACTCTGTCCCCAGCCCCACCAGGAACGGAGACAATGGCCTCGAAGCCGGAGAAGAGGGTCGCCTCTTCGGTCTTTATCACGCTGGCCCCCCCGCGGCGAAACATGGCCGTGGCCGAGGAAGTGAAGCGGGCAGCTTGTGAGGCCCGGCCGGGCCGCCCCTGGGAAGCCCCTGCTCCTGGGAAGGCGCCCGGGGCTGGCTCAGCAGGGAGGTCCAGCCCCTGGACCCCCCCTGCCAGGGCGGCAGCCACCAGGCCAGCGGTATCCCCTCAGCTCTCCAACGGAGGTAAGAAGGTGAGGGGACCGGGCAGGAGGCTGTGTCAGAGGCCACACGGAGGCGGGGAGGAAGGGACCTGCTCTGGGCTCTTTCAGGCGTCCATTCATTCCTCGAGCACCTACTGTGTGCCAGGCAGACTCAAGCCCACCCGCGCGGGTTTGAACCCTGGCTCTTCCACTTGGCTGTGTGAGGTTGGCAAGCCACATACCCTCTCTGTTCCTCCGTTTCCTAATCTATAAAACAGGCATCACAATAGTACCTTCCTCAAAGGATTAGGGGAATGAATACACATGTTTGGGTCTGTGCCTGTCACGTAGAAAGTGTTAAATAATGTGTTACCTGCGGTTACTCTTCTGGGTCAAACACTTGGGCCGTGAGAAGAAAGACCAGTCTTTCAGCCTACATGAAACTTAAATCTTAGTGGGAAAACAGATGACCACAAACATAATGTTGGGGAGACACAAGGGCTCTACACGAGCAAAACACGGAGAGGAGGTGGGAGGTACCAATTTTTTTTTTTTTGAAGATTTTATTTATTTGAGAGAGAAATTGCAAGAGAGAGAAAGCATGAGCAGAGGGTATAGAGGGAGAAGCAAACTCCCACCTGAGCAGGACTCGATCCCAGGATCCTGGGATCATGACCTGAGCTGGAGGCAGACGTTTAACTGACTGAGCCACCCAGGCGCCCCAGGAAGTACCACTCTTTCTGGGACAATTAGAATGGCTTCTCCCAGCAGGTGACATTTCAGCTTAGCTAAGACCTGAATGACAGGATAGAGCTGGCCAATGGGAACAGCAAGTGCAAAGGCCCTGAGGCAGGAACGAATTGTGCACATTGAAGGACCTCAAAGGTGGTTTTATTCTCTCTCGAACTCTGCCATTCACTTGCCGTGTGGTCTTAGGCATGCAGTTGGTTTGCTTGATTTCAACCTCTGGAAGGTGGAAATTTGGTCATGTATATGACGCATCTGTCACAGAATGGATATAGTTCATACGGGGCTGTTCCTTTGCCTTGTGCTCGGCTCTGCTGCCATGACACCAGAGAGCATTGGAGCCTCCACTCCATGGAGTCTTAGCTGTTGGTTGGGTAGAAACAAGGAAGGAGCACAACCCGGGGGCTTGGGGCAGGGGGATGGCTCTCCTTACAGGACACCAGGTGGAATAAGGAGGCACAGAGACGACAAAGATGAGCTCCTGGAGTTCCCCCAGGGTGTTCTGCTGTCCCTGAGCAAAGTTAGAGTAGCCCCGTGCATCCGTCACCACAGAAACACCCTGAAGACCAATAGGAACTGCCAGTTCCAGGGGCCAGAAAAGGGCAGGAGACAAAGACACTCATGTAACATGCCTCTTCATCTGACACCACCTCGTAAACTGATCTCTCCTTCCTAACCACACATCCCAAGGACACGGCCTCCTCCAGGAGCTTTCCTATAGAACCAAGACCCCGATGACCAGAATTCACACAGCAGGGTGTGTGATCCAGTGGGAAAAAAAATGACGTCCCTTTTGGGTAGGAGAGGGAGCCAGAGTCTATAGTGTAGATGCCCCATTGCCAACATTTCCACAACGTATTCATGGGTTGCTGGATTGCTGGAATACCAGAAAGTCTTGGGAGTGTGGTAACAAAAGTGGACCTTCCCTGGGAGGGGGAGCACCTCGCCGTGGCTGGTCTGCTGGTCCGCCATTTTGTTTGCCAGTGGGGCGCACGGGCAGAGCTCAGGGAATCTCGGGGTTCAGTCTCGCCTGAGTGAGACAAGTTCTAGGCGAGCATCTTGGTCAGGAGTCTGGTCTGACCACAGCACAAAGCGGGCCCTGGGGCCACGCCAGCTGCCGGCTGTCATCTGACACCCCAGCCAGTGCTTGTCTTGGGAATCCACACACAGGTTGGTTTTTTTTTTTTTTTTTTTGGCCCTTGCGTCCTGAGAGAGATCCCCATCTTTCCCTCCCTCCATCCCCACTCCCTTCTAGAAGCCCACATGCACAAAGCCTCACCAGCTCGTATTCAGAAGTCAGTTTTTCTCTTGGCTTCTCTTTGGGAAATCTGCGCTTCCTCCTCCTGCTCCTGGCCAGGGGATCCTGGTTCAGCTGGGGCCCCTCTGCACCCTGCCTGCGGGCCTCCCGCTGCTGCTGCTGCCCGGCTGGAGTTCCTGTCCAGGCCCGGACTCAAGACAGGTCCTGGGAGAGGCCTGGGGGCTCTGGCTGCCTTTCCGCGATCCGGTTCCTGACTCACCTTCAGCTCATCTGGAGCAAGGTTCTCACACCGGCCTCGGGAGGGCCTTGTTCAAACACAGCCGGCTGGCCAGGCCCCACCCTGGGTGCTTCTGATTCAGCAGTGTGGTGCCCCCCCCACCCCGGAGAAAGTGCATTTTCTTACGCATTTCCAGATAATGCTGATGCTCTGGTCTGGGGACCCTGGTCAGGGAGCTGCTGTTCTAGCCTAAAGGCTTTAAGCAAGTGAAGCTTGGGGAGCAGAAGAAACGTTTTCCAAGTGTGGTCTTTAAACCAGCAGCGGCGTCTTCACCTGGGAACTTTTCAAAAATGTCAATTCCCAGGCACTTCCCCCAAGCCCGCTGAGTCAGGTCCTCTGGGGGTGGGGCCCACCGTCAGCACCAGAGGATTCTGTGGCTTACTCACAGGTCTAGAATAATCCTCATTATCTTTGTCGAATGGATGAGAAAGCTCTAAGCCCAGAGAGGTGCCCCAGTGACTCAGCAGCGAATGGGACCAGAGCCCCATTGGGGTTGGGGGGGGGCAGGGCCTGGGCACTTGTGGTCTGCTTTCCAGGGGTGTCTAAGGCAGTCCTACCTTGTGAGGCTTGGCCTACCGTGTGCCCCAGAGACAGGTGGGAGCCGAAGGCTGATTCAGACCAGACTCCCTGTCCTTTCTCCCCAAGGCACTATGTTTTTTTAAAAGATTTTATTTATTTGGCAGAGACACAGCAAGCGAGGGGACACAAGCAGGAGGAGTGAGAAAGGGGGAAGCAGGCTCCCCGCCGAGCCAGGAGCTGGATCCCAGGACCTTGGGATCATTGATCTGAGCCCAAGGCAGAGGCTTAATGACGGAGCCATCCAGGCGCCCCTCCCCGGGGCACTTTTAACAGCTCTGTTCCCCATCAGGCTTTTCAAGGCCGGCTTCCCTCCTGACCCCCAATCCCCTCCTCCGGGGGAGCTGGGCAGTGCCTTCTTGGAACAGGGGTGGGAGTTACGGCATATAAGGAGCTGTTCCTGGACAGAGCAGAGCCTGGGGCTGTGGCCAGAGCTGGGCGATCCTCAGCCCTCCTCCTCCCTCGGTCCTCCCTGGAGCCCCGGATCCAGGCCCCTCCCCTTCTGTGAACCTCTGTAGACTGCAGCTTTCCCACGAAGAATTAAGCTCTTCTGGGGTGCCCGGAGAGGCCTGAGTCTCAGGTGGCTCAGGTCAGGATCCCGGGGTCCTGGGATCAAGCCCTGCATCCCCTCTCTGCACAGCGGGGAGTCTGCGTCTCCCTCTCCCTCTGCCTGCTGCTCCCCACTGCTTGGGCACATGCTCTCTTTCTCTCTCAAATAAATCCTTAAAAAAAAAAAAGTTAAGCTCTCTTGCACTAACCGTGAAAATAATGTCATGCGGGAGTGTTTTTCTTATGTATGTACGTGTGTTTGCTGTTGGGTGGTTCTTTTTTTTTTTTCCCCCTAAGATTTTATTTATTTATTTGAGAGATGGAGATCACAAGTAGGCAGAGAGACAGGCAGAGAGAGAGGAGGAAGCAGGCTCCCCGATGAGCAGAAAGCCCAATGCAGGGCTCGATCCCAGGACCCTGAGATCGTGACCTGAGCCGAAGGCAGAGGCTTTAATCCACTGAGCCACCCAGGCGCCTTATATATTACATCGTAGAGAGAAAAAGCACAAACAGGGGGACCTGTTTGCAGAGGGAAAGTAAGCAGAGGGAGAAGCAGACTCTCTTCTAAGCAGGGAGCCTGATATGGGGCCCAATCCCAGTACCCTGGGATCATGACCCAAGCCAAAGGCAGATGCTTACCTGACTGAGTCACCCACACGTCCCTAAAGTCTCTTAATTCCAGGGAAGTTTCCCCTTTCTTTTTCTCTCACATGCCGTTGACTTTTTGCAGAAAGTAGGGTCAGTTTCTGTAGAATGTCTCTGGTTTTTCCCTTGGCTCCCACACCTATTCAACTCATCCCCTCTCCCAAATTTATCATTAAGTGGAGTTAATTCCAGAAACCTGATGAGATTGGGTTTGGTTCTTGCTTATATTTGGGGTTTGTTCTGGTCAGAACATTCCATGGGTGTCCCCTTACCTGTCTACAACCTAACACGAACCTGAAGATCCCTGGTATCTGCCTGGGGTTGATCCGTGGATTCGGGTGGTGACAGTCTGACCCCTTTTCTGGAAAGTTCTCCATCTGCCTTTCACCTGATGCTTTCAACACTCGATAGGCATTATCTGAATCCGTTATTTAACCCAGGTGGTGGCTCCCACACTTGAGTGGCATATCGTCACTGGGAGGGTTTCTCCTGCTGTCAGTGGCTGCACACCCCCCCGCGTCCGTCCCCCCCCCCCCGCAGGTTCCGATTCTCCAGATCCAGGGCAGACGCAGATGGTGCATTCCTAGACATAGTTCCAGGCACTGTGGCTGCTGAGCCAGGAACCACACTTTGAGAGCTGCAACCTTAGGAGCTGAGTTTGCTTGTACTTCAACAGGGACCTTCTAGCAAGGATTTGGGGCCCTCGAGTGTCCAGGTAGGGAGGGCTGTTATGGAAGGTTCTGACAGCTTCTGTTTTCTGAGCCCACACCACGTGCCATCTCCCGTGCCAAGTCCTTCCTGTTCTCAGCCCGGAAAGGTTGATACCCATGTTTCCACTGAGTAAACAGACCCAGAGAGGTTAAGTGTCTTGCCTAAGGACACACAGCAAGTCAAAAGCAGAGCCAGAAATGGGACCCAGGCCTGGGGGGCCCTGGACCTGAGCTCTTGACCCCCATGTTGTATGGCCTTCTGGGTAAGTGCACACCTTTTCTGTCCGCCTGCAGAGACTCAGACCAACCCCTCTCTCCCCTTTTGGTTGCAGGATGTTCTCTCCCTCCTCCTCCCTTGGATGGTGAGGACACACTCCCCGACCTGGACCTCCTCCCTCCTCCACCGCCCTCCCCTGATGAGCAGCTCCCTGCCTCGATGGGAGCATCACTCATTTCAGACTTAGAACAGCTGCATCTGCCCCCGCCCCCGCCCCCACCTCAGGTATGGGTCCCTCCATCCCTGTGGAGCCCCAGGGTCCCCAGGGAGGGGGAGGGGGACGGAGAGTCTGCGCCTTTCAGGGATTTAAGCTTGGAGGTTGCTCCTGCCTGAGGGTTGTCCCTCTTCAATACTTTTAAGCTGGTAAAAGCTGATCCTGCTTTTCAAGGTCCCTGGAGGACGGGTGCCAGACCCTTTGCCCCCTCAGTTACCCCCCTTTCAGCTCTGAGAAGATAATTTTAATCCCCTGCCCTTCATAGAGGCCGTCGTAGTAACGGGCAGGATTCCAGGCCAGGCAAGAGCGATTCCAGAAGATTCTTCAGAAGTGGCTGGAAGTAGCTTTGGGCCCCAGCCACTGCCGTCAGCCTTCCAGCGGAGCGACGTTTGGTCGCTTGCCTCTCTGTGCCTCAGTTTCCTCCTCTGGAGAGCGGGGCTAATTGTGCTTGGTGCCATCAGAGGAGGAGCAGAGCTGAGAGGGCTGTGTGGGGTCCCCACTGGGTGACAGCTCCCCTGCCCTCCCCTTGTCACCCCACAGTCCCTGACCGAGGCACCTCCGCCCCAGCCTCGGCCTGGTCTCGCCAGGCCTGCGGAGGACGAGCTGCCGCCTCCCCCAGAAGAAACAGTCGGCTTCCACGAGAGGGAGGCGTCCACAGGTACGGGCTCGGGGCTGGAAGACTTCTGGGTGGTCCCCAGGAGCCCTCACTGGACACGCAGGAGCTTCCGAGCCGGAACTAGAAAAGCGGGGCCCCCGGCGTCTGTCCCACTCATGGTTCAGCCACGCGCCTCATTCCTGTACATCAGTTTTATGTTTATTACCTTAATCTTTTCCCTTTGTAACTGAAATCCATTTTTATGCTATTTTTAAAATATTTTTATATTTTATTTGAGAGAGAGAGGGGAGGGGAGGGGCAGAGCGCAAGAATCTCAAGCAGACTCCTCCCCGAGTGCCGAGCCAGATGCAGGGCTCAATCTCACGACCCTGAGATCATGATCTGAGCCTAAGTCAGGAGTTGGACGCTCGCTCCACTGACTGCGCCCCCCGGCGCCCTGAACTGAAGCCCATTTAAATATCGATCAGCAAAATGTGCTATGATAGCAAAATGCCTTGGATTTTTTCATGTTTAATTTTTTTTTAAGATTTTATTTGTCACAGAGAGAGGGATCACAAGTAGGCAGAGAGGCAGGCAGAGAGAGAGGAGGAAGCAGGCTCCCTGCTGAGCAGAGAGCCCGATTCGGGACTCCATCCCAGGACCCTGAGATCATCACCTGAGAGGAAGGCAGAGGCTTAACCCACTGAGCCACCAAGGTGCCCCTCACTGTTTAATTTTTTGAACACATAGTGTTCTTGCATAGACAAGATAAAAAGAACAGAAAGACAGACAGTGCAAAGTCTCCCCTTTAAGTCATCTGTGTGTCTCCCGCTTTCCTGTCAGATGGGCAGCCTCTTTAACATCTCCCGTATCCTTCCAGAGACATCTGATGCATATGCAAGCTGTGTCTGGGCTGCCCCCCGGCCCAGCCCATTTTTCCACAAACTGGAGCGAACTCTCAGCTGTTCTGCACTTTGCTTTCTTTCCTTCAAACACCTTAGGGCTCACACCACACCCGAACATAACATGGCTCCTTTTTCACAGCTGTATAGTATTCCACTGGGGCCCTGCTGTATATGTGTAGCCAGCTGCCTGTGGATGGACACTTAGGTGGTTTCTTGCTCTAACAAGTAAGACTGAGACGAACTGTCTTTCACGTGGGTCATTTTGCCTGTGTGCGAGTTTGTGAGAGAAATTTCTAGAAGAGAAAATACCAAGGCCAACGGGTACATGCATTTGGTCCTCCCGATCTGTACCACGCCCCCCAGCAGTGTCTGAAGGCATGACCCCCCCCACGCCTCCCCAGGCCCATGTCTTAGCCATCTACTTAGCAGCTGCTAAGTGCTTACCAGGCACCAAAAGCCTTCTCTACTCCACAGTTATGATCTAATTCTCTGGCTTCTTCTAGTCTTATAGTTTCAATTGTCATACTTAGATCTTTGATACATTTGGAATTATCTGGGCATAAAGGTGTCACCATGGAGCCTCCTTTAAATTTTTTTTTTTTTTTAAAGATTTTGTTTATTTATTTGACAGAGAGAGATCACAAGTAGTCAGAGAGGCAGGCAGGGAGAGAGGAAGGGAAGCAGGCTCCCTGCTGAGCAGAGAGCCCGGTGCAGGACTCGATCCTAGGACCCTGAGATCATGACCTGAGCCGAAGGCAGCGGCTTAACCCACTGAGCCATCCAGGCACCCCCTCATTTAAATTTTTACAGATGGTAACCCATGCGTCCCGATGCTGTGTCCTTTAATTTAGGCTTTTTTTTTTTTTTTTTTTTAAGATTTTATTTTTAAGTAATTTCTACAGCCAACAGGGGGCTCAAACCCACAACGCTGAGATCAAGAGTTGCACACTCCAATGACTGAGCCAGGCGGGCGCCTGTCCCCGATTTAGGCTTTCAGGGACTTTTCACATTCCTTTTTATTGCTCCTAAAATGAGGCCACACTCCCAACCCCCACCTCCCCACCCCCCCACCCCCTACCCCCGCCCTGGGGCTCGAGACCTAGCACTTTAGGCTTGTCCTGGGCGGTGCCTGGGTGCAGTTCTCCCAGGCCGGGTGACTGACAGCTGGTGTCTCCTCCACCCCAGATGTCTGTGCCTTCTGCCACAAGGCCGTGTCCCCCCGAGAGCTGGCCGTGGAAGCCATGAAGAGGCAATACCACGCCCGGTGCTTCACGTGCCGCACCTGCCGCCGCCAGCTGGCCGGGCAGAGCTTCTACCAGAAGGACGGGCGGCCCCTCTGCGAACCCTGCTACCAGGTAACCTCCCACTGCGGGTGGCCTCCGGGCACCAGACACCGTGCTGGGCCCTTGGAAGGTCTCCCATTATTTCGTTCCCCACAGTAATCCTGGGAGGCAGGCCCAGGGACCCATTTCACAGATGAGGACATTGAGGCTCAGCGAGGGGAAGGAGCTCAGCCAAGGTGTATTAGTTTTCTGTGGCTGCTGTGGTAAATCCCCACAAACTTGATGACCTCACACAGCACCCATTTATCCTACGGTTCCGGAGGTCGGAAGTCCGTGGGCAGACCTGCACCCCCTCTGGAGGCTCTAGGGGAGAATGTTTCCTTACCTTTTCCAGCTTCTGTAGCTGCGTCCTTTGTGTCCCTTGGTTCCTTTGTCCACCTTCAAAGTCAGCACAGTGGCTTCTTGCTTTGGTGTCCTGCTTCCTCCTCTCTGTCAGTTCTCCCGCTGCCTCCCTCTTACGGGGACACTGGGGATGGCACTTCGAGCCCACCCAGGATCCTCTCCCCATGTCGAGACGCTGAACTCAATCATATCTGTAGGCTCTTTGGCCATTAGAGCCCGTAGTCATGGGTTCCAGGGATTAGGACCTGCATGTCCTGGGGGCATGGACGCAGCCTGTCACACGTCACACTCTGGAAGGTGGTGGACGGTGGGGAGCAGGGCTTCTCCCACTGTGCCACCCAGTTCTGGAGCCCGTGCTCTTGCCTCTTGCCTGAAACTACAGGCTTGAGTGCACAGAGGAATCTGTGTCACCTCCGAGTACCAGAGGCCATCTGGGAGAGCTGGTTTGGTTGCCACGATGTTAGAATTGCAACCTTCTGATGGCGTGTGGTGCGCAGCCCACTCAGACGTGTGCCCTGGCTGTGTGCGGACCTCCCCTTGGTCTCATGAGTCGATAGCACCTGGGGGTCTGTGTTTTTAACAGGTCTCTCGGGTGATTCTGATACACACACTGCAGTTTGAAAGCGACTGATTCCAAGTGTTAGAATATTTGGAGGACTAGCTAGTAAACTCCAGACAATCTGGTGACCGTTTCAAGACATCACCAAAGTCAGGAGGCACCGTGGGAGCAGCAAGGAGCCAGGCCATCCGCACCCTATCCCTCTGACCCCCTCAAATGACAGGGGGAGATAACCTTATCCTCTTACCTGCTCACAGCCAGGCACGGGTGAGGCACTGAGGGGAAACTGGGGCGAGGGTGTACTGACAGCTGGAAACAGCAGGAGGAAGACTCTAGGCTGTGTTCTAGGGAGGGAAGGGCTGCCCCCAGGACAAGGAGAGAGGGGGTTACCACCAAGGGGGAGCAGAGACCAACACACCTTTCTGTCGGGATGAAATCAGGTTAAATGAACAGGAGCCCAGCTAGGAAGGGAGGGGACCGGTTTGGAAGAGAAGGTGGACAGGCTGGAAGGTCTTTGCTCTGGGTCAGTAATCTCTCTCTCTCTCTCTCTCTCCCCGCTCCCTCCCTTCCTTCTCCCGCCTTCCCATTCCCCTTTTCACCCCCCCCCCCCGCCATCCTCCTCATTCCAGAAGGGATCTGAGGAGCTTATAAGAATGCACAAATACCTATAGTAAATAATGTTGTACACTTAAAAATTTGCTAAGAGTATAGATCTCATATAATGAAATTTCAGAGATAGATAAATCAGAAGAGAGGAAAATTAAAGTAAAACGGGGGATGAAGCCATAGGGAAACTTAGTACCCCAAAATATATGACTAAAAGACCCCTATAGTCATTCGCTAAAGTGGGACACAGAATTTGACTCTGAGCTTCCCAGTGGCCAAATGGAAAAGGGAAAGAGTTTTGAAATTTATTGTCTGTAAGATCAAAAGCACACCAGTTCTTCCTGGAATTCCGTTTCCTGACTGTGAGGTTTAAGAGAAATTTCCCCCATGGGTCCTAGTGGACACTGGCCATAAGCAGGTCCTAGTAATGAAAAATACAGTAATAGCTCCTTGGCAGGATTCCTCACTCTAGGCCCAGGACAGAATGCTAAGCTTGATTCACTTTAACCAATGGTAGAGGTTTTGGGGTGGTGGTTACGGGCCAGTTGCATGAGCGGGAGCCCTTCTCTCTAGCCCTGTGCTTCTAGGCCCCTGTGGGTTACCAGCTAGAAACCCCTTGCTGCTTGGAGCGGGCACAGCCATGGGATGGCTCTGAGGCAGTGTCCCTCTGTCCCAGGACACCCTGGAGAAGTGTGGCAAGTGTGGCGAGGTGGTCCAGGAGCACATCATCAGAGCCCTGGGCCGGGCCTTCCATCCTGCCTGTTTCACATGCGTTACCTGTGCCCGGTGCATTGGGGACGAGAGCTTTGCCCTGGACAACCAGGATGAAGTGTACTGCCTGGACGACTTCTATAGGTATGAGAGGGGGTCTGCGTGCTGGGTAGGACTCAGCCAGAACAGAGGAGCCTGGCCCAAGCTCTAGGGGCTGGCACAGAGCATTCCTGCAATCTCTGGGCTCACAGAAACCTGTCTGCCTGGTCCACACACCCTATATTTGACCACACACCTGCTTCTAGCTGAAACCCCACGTACTTGCACTGTGGCAGGCACTTCACGTGAGTTAAGCCCTTTAATCCCCAAGCCTGGCCTGTCAGGCAAGTACTATTAAGCATTCTCTTTTACCAAATGTGGAAACTGAGGCAGGCAGCAGGTATGGAAGTTCCGATTCAAGCCCTGAGGCTGCAGAGGCTCCCTTTGGAGCTAGAGCCTTATGAAGCCGTAGCCCGAAGCTAGGACACCTGTCTGGCTAAGTCCCTACACTGGGGTTGTGCACTGCCCAAGGGGAGAGACAGCTGTGTCTGTTCAAAAGACAGGGAAAAAGAAGAAGCGTTGACCCACAGTACCAGATAAACGAAAGGGGGGGTCAGCCCCACTGAACACACATGAGATTTCTTGCCTTTCTAAAATTCAAAAGTTCCCCAGTCACTTCCTTGCCTCGAGCTAATTATACCCTGGGAAGCCGGGTCTAATTACACCAGCCTCTCCATCCGCTCCTGCCAGGAAGAAAGAGGCTTTGTGGCTGTGGCTGCAGGTGCAGTCACATGGCGACGCGTCCAAAATAGCTCCGGGAGCCGAACTAGCGCCACCCCGGCTCCCACAGCTAATTTCTGCGGTCCTGGCCAGAGCGCCTCAAGCGTGGGTTCCCTTCCCTCTAGGAAATTCGCCCCTGTGTGCAGCATCTGTGAGAACCCCATCATCCCTCGGGACGGGAAGGATGCCTTCAAAATCGAGTGCATGGGGAGGAACTTCCATGAAAACTGCTACAGGTGTGAGGTGAGTGGGGTGGTCAGGAGTCAGGATCACGCTGCGGGTGGCCCCCTGCTGCCCCCAACCCAGCCCTGCCGAGAACCCATGGGATGCCAACACTGTGCTGGGTGCCGGGACATGGGGACAAGTTGGGGTAGGGGCTCAGCTGCCAAGTGTTCACCACCCAGTAGCAGAGACAGATAAGAATGGAGATCATTAGAAGCAGTCTATTAATCAGAGCTCTGAGTTAATGATAAAAACCAAGCTCAGGGCCCCTGGGTGGCTCAGTGGGTTAAGGCCTCTGCCTTTGGCTCAAGTCATGATCTCAGGGTCCTGGGATCAAGCCCCGAGTCGGGCTCTCTGCTCAGCAGGGAGCCTTCTTCCTCCTCTCTCTCTGCCTGCCTCTCTGCCTACTTGTGATCTCTCTCTCTGTCAAATAAATAAAATCTTTAAAAAAAAAATGCTCATCCTGCTTTCCTCAAGAAAGGGAATCTCATTGATGAGATCATCAGGGCATCTCTCCGTCTCTCAGTTCTGCCCATTTTGTATGTTCGCTTCATTTTCTCTTCCTGGGGGCTAGCTCCTCTATGAGGAGAGGGATACAGGCGTGGTCATCCTTCCAACCTTGAAACCCCATCAAGGAAACTGGCCCAGTCTCAAGAAGGCCTCTGATTGGCCCAGCTTGGGTCACATGAGCCAATCTGAGCCAATCACTGGCCGGGGGGCTATGATGGACAATCCCTGAGGCCAGGGAAGCAGGTCCCCAGGACACAGGAGGAGTTGCTACGAGCCTGGGAAAGAAGAAGGGGATGCTGCAGAATGTAGGGAAGCGAAGATCGGAAAAAGCTGCCCAGCATAGGGCACCCACCCATCCCCCATCCCTCCCCCGCCCCCCCAGCAGCTTCCCCTGCTTGCTTCAAAGCTCTGCTGTCACCGTCTTGAAATTCTTCCTCTTCGAACAAGGGGTGCTACTTTGCCCTTTGCTCTGGGCTCTGCAATTATGTAGTCAGTCCTTCTAGGGAGACTCCCGAGTCCTTCCCTGCCTCTTCCTCTGTCACCCCCATGTTGCTGATGTGTCTTCTCTGGTGATGGTGACAAAGGTAGCAACCCTTTTTTTTTTTTTAAGATTTTTATTTATTTGATAGAGACCCAGCAAGAGAGAGAACACAAGCAGGGGGAGTGGGAGAGGGATAAGCAGGCTTCCTACTGAGCAGGAGCCCAATGCGGGGCTTGATCCCAGGACCCCAATGTGGGGCTCGATCCCAGGACCCCGGCATCATGACCTGAGCCAAAGGCAGACACTTAACGACGGAGCCACCCAGGTGCCCCAACGTAGCAATTTTTTTTTTTTTTAAGATTTTATTTATTTATTTGACAGAGAGAGATCACAAGCAGGCAGAGAGGCAGGCAGAGAGAGAGGAGGAAGCAGGCTCCCTGCTGAGCAGAGAGCCCGATGCGGGGCTCGATCCCAGGACCCCGGGATCACGACCTGAGCCGAAGGCAGCAGCTTAACCCACTGAGCCACCCAGGCGCCCCCAACGTAGCAACTTTTATGGTGCCACCTAAGTGGGGTGTCCCAGAGGACATCTCTTAGCCAGCCAGTGAGTAACTCCAAACATTTACCTTACTTTGCCATATTTAAACAGATGCATGGAGCCAAGAGGCTGTTTGTGCTCAAGTGACAAGGAGGCTTGGTGGAGAAGTTGACACATTGCTCCATATTACGTTGTGCGTTGGTTGTGGTTCAAGGTCCAGCTGATAATACATCTTGCCAGAACAATGATGTCATTTAAGTGCTGTTATCACCACCCTAGCCCTCATTAGGCCCCATAGTGATTAGCTTTTCCCTGAGCCTGGCTGGTGAGCACACAAACCCTCCCTGCGTACCCCTAGTCGGCTTGGCGAAGGCAGCTGTAAGCATCACCCAGGCTGCTGCTCTAAGTCCGGGCTCTGGCTCTAGCAGTTACATTTTAGAGGGGAAGGCTTGAAACACCGTGGCCCGGAACTGATCCGGGGTGCTGTTTCCCCAGGCAGAGAAATGGGCTCCAAGGTGCCATCTCAGATGAGGAACAATGGGGGAAAAACAGCCTGAAAAAAGTGACTCCAACTCTGGTCCATTAGACCTAGTTCTAGCCAGCTCTGGGCCATCCCACAGCTCCCTCACAGACTGTGACTCCGTCATAGATGAGGGCTTTTCTCCCTTGATTCTAATTGAGGAGAGGTCACATGTACCCTTTTGGGACGTGAGGTTTGGCACTTGATACTGCGGAATGCCAAGCAAGTAGCCTCTAGGAAGAGTACAGATCCGTGACCTTGCACGACTTGAGGTGCAGTTGCAGGGAACAGACAAACGAGGGCGCCCTTCTCCTCTGGCTGTGCTGGGTTAGGATGGCCGCTGGGACCCCAAAGTTGTCTCTGTGGGGACCAGCTGCTCTGGCCCGAGCCATGCAGCTTCCAGAGGTTGCCAGCTGAGCCCTGATTCAGGTCTCTGGACATTCAGTCGTTCCCATTGTTGCACTCCAGCATGTGTCCAGGGGAGGCTCCCAGTGAGGTGTGGGCAAAACGGTTAAGTGGGCAAATTTCAGGCCCCGAATCCCCAACCTCCTTGGTCCGAAATCCTTTGGAGATTTGAAAAATCAGAGGTTTGTGCCAGTGTTGAAGCTGTGCAGACAGGGGAGCAAGAAAAAAGATGCCTGGGCTCAGGCTAGAGACCTGTCCTGTCCCAGTCTAGAAGCAGCTGCCCGGCCTGAGGCGAGCCTGTCGTTCCCCAGACCTCAGTTTCCCCAGCTGTGAAGTGATGGGACGAGACTCGATTCAGTAATTCACGCAGCAGACGGTTATCGTGGGCTCGTGGGTGTACCAGAGTCTGGCCTAGGCGGGATCTAGCAGGAAATGGGGTCACTGCCTCTCAGAGCTTGCGTTCTAAAGGGGCTGCTGCTGGGTGATCACTAAGGCCCTTCTAGCTCTTCCTGAGATCCCTCAGTGTCCGTGACCCTCGGTGTCCTCAGTTCTCCCCTTGGCTGACTCCGCCCTCATCGCTCACACCTCCGTGGGGATGGAAGCCCCCATGGGCCTCGTCTTCCCGGCCCTCTGGAAGTACATTTGTCAGTTAATTTCATCAGCAAACGCGGGTGGGGGAGTCTGCCCCGTGCAGGCTCCGGGCCGCTTGCTCGGGTCTGGGGTCCATCCGCTCGTGCCTTATTTCCCGCAGGACTGCAGGATCCTCCTGTCCGTGGAGCCCACGGACCAAGGCTGCTACCCGCTGAACAACCGCCTCTTCTGTAAGCCGTGCCACGTGAAGCGGAGCGCCGCGGGGTGCTGCTGAGGGCACCCGCCGGGGCGGGAGGGCCTCTCCTGACTCAGTTTGCCTTTCTGACCCACGCTTGCACACTCTCCTTCTGAGCCAGGACAGGGACCGGCTCTGCCCCCTTCGTCGGGGACATGGGGGCTGAACCGCCCCAGGCTGAGCCCCCTCCCCGCTCAGAAGTGGGCAGTTGGCAGACGGACGGTGCTTCTCAGACTTTCCACTCCTCCTCTAGCCTCTGGGCTCTGGAAGGCTTTCAGGGCTCCCATCTCCGAGGCTCTCGCCCCTCTCAAGCACTGGCCTTGACCCCCACTTCCATGGGTGAGTCGGCATGAGTTCTCTAGATGCCACACCATGTCCCTAGCAATGACACTTTAGCTGTCCCCGTAGGGGATACTAAGACCAGCCCTGGCCTGCAGGACTGAGCTGTTTGGGTAAACCTCCAGGGTCCCTTAAAAAGCCCCACCCCACCCCTTTTTTTTTTTTTAACAAATTTGAGATTTAAACAGTGAGAAACATTCTTTGGACTTGGGGCGAGGTAGGGATCTTGGTAGGAAAAATCTCATAAATGTACAAGAATGTGGCCTAGCGGTGGGAGCCTTGGACGTCTCACCTGGAGGACATGTCATGCTGACGTGGGGACCAGGTATGAACCTGAACCGCCCAGCAGGGGCAGGCGGAGAGGGTGGTGTAGGCTGACATACCGGGGACGCCGGCCACCCCTCTGCCCTGCCTTCGGGTGCACCTCCCGGTGCCACAGTGATTCTCCATTAAGTGCCGGTTGTATGCTGGGACCAGGGTCCAGAAGCTCTGAGTGTCCTTCCAACAGCCTTGACCGGGGCTGTGTAGGCAACCCCCAACGCATGCACACACTCTTACGGGACAGGACTGGGCTGTCCCTTCTGCCTACCCGTTTATCCCCCGCTGTGTCCCACTCGGACCCTCCAACCCAGGCTGCCCTGTGACCACTGCTTCCGCAAGGCCGTACCTAGAAGATTCTTCTTTTTAAGGAAAATCACTTTTGATGCTTTGTAACTTCTGAGACTGCTTGTAGGGCATGAACAAATGAACTTTCCTCCCTGGAGTGTTCGGGGTGCACCACGCTCTCCTCTGCGGATGCCCTGGGCTCCGAGTACTGGGAGGGTCTCCTTCTGGAGCCCCTTAGGGGCCTCAGAACGGAGCCCAGCTTCTGGCTCAAAGCTTGGAGAGTGAGACCCAACCTCTGGGCGTTCACATACCATTTCCACAATTCTTGTAACCAAGAACCTCCTGTTCTCTTCTTCCTTAATATTTTCTTGGACTCAACATATTTTTTTTGTTTTACTTATTTCAAACTTTAGTCTCATGCTAAGCAATATATCCTGCCGTCACATCTTATGTGCTAGTTATGTTTTTTCCTATTACACGTGAAAATAAACGCGTACCTATTCAAAGTCTGTCTGTGTTCCAACTAAGATCTCTAGAGAAAGGCCGGCCTTCGGCAGTAGCTGGAGAAATGTGGGTTGGTTGTCTTCTCACTGTGGTACGAGTGTCCAGACAGCGCCTGTTCCTCGTTCCCCCAAACAGGGGCTCAGCTCAGCAGATGGAGGGACTCGTGTCCCTCTCCCTGCCCAGTGACGAAGACTTGCCTGCAGCAGCTGACCCCCAGGCATGCTGGTGCACCGTTCCCAGACACAGGCCACCAGCAGCAAGAGTGGCTGCAGGGTGCCCAGAGCGGGGCCTCTGTTTTGGGGGGCCCTCCAGGGCCGGCAGATCCTTTCACAGAGTCAACATCTGCCTGCGGGTTGTGCTGTCTGCACACGAACAGAACGTCCCCCTCCACCCTCGCAGGGACAGCCTGGCTCGCTTGGCGAGCGTAGCTCTGGAGAGAAGGGTGCGTGGAGCAGTGGCCTTGGGGGTGCTCAGACCTGGCTCTAGTCCACTCTTAACAGTGTAGACAAGTGATCAGTCCTGAGCCTTGATTTTCCTCATTGGTAAAATGGGAATAATGCTGACCTCTATCACAGAAGGTTGCTGTGACCAAAAGAAAGGAGTATCAGGCTGGTGAGGATTCACTCCCAGGGCTGGCCGGCAGCTCTTAGCATTCATCACTGGCCCTGTGACGCCCATCAGAGACTGCTGGGGACATGCCTGCAGTGACAGACCTGGGTGTCCCATGCTTGCTGAGGCGCAGGCGGCCACATGGCGCAGGGAACCTCGGGGCGTCTCCCTACGTGGGTGTTAGTGGGGACTCCCAGGACTCCAGGATTCTGGCTGGTATTGAGGGATTTGGGGGAGGATTTAGGGAGGTGAGGGTTTGGTCCTATGTGCTGTAAGAAGCAGGGAGACCGACTGAGAGGCGTGATGCATTTGTATCCAGCAGGCTTGGTAGGCAACAGTGGCTTACGGCAGAGGATGCTGGCCAGTTTTGCAGGTGGCCCGGAGTCACTCAGCCCTGCTGGTCCCCAGCTGCCAGGGGCCACTTTGCTCTCTTAATCACCACACTCAGTTTGGTTTGGCGTTTCCTATCATGGATATGTAACCATGCGCTGGGATTCCTGTGTTCCAGTCTGTTTCTGGCTGGTTGTGTTTGGAGGGATGGTATCTGGATGAAATTCTGGGGATGCTTTTGTCTTCCAGGCTGCATGTGTAGGAATCATTCCATAAGGGGACAGACTTCTGGGGAACATTCTGCAATGGGAAATGAGCCCGTCACAAAACCCCAAATACTCTGACTGCCCTTCTGTGAGGTACTTGGCATAGCCCAAATCACAAGGACAGAAAGTAGAAAGGTGGTTGGTTAGGGGCTGGAGGGAGGGGGAAATGGAGAGTCGTTTGGTGAGTACAAGCTTTCAGTTTGCAAGACAGCATGTTCTGGAAATGACTGGAGGAAGTGCTTTAAAAAAGCCACTGGGGGTGCCTGGGTGGCTCAGTTGATAAGCATCTGCCTTCAGCTCAGGTCATGATCAGGCTCCCTGCTCACTGGGAAGCCTGCTTCTCCCTCTCCCACTCCCCCTGCTTGTGTTCCCTCTCTAGCTCTCGCTCTATCAAATAAATAAATAGATTTTTTTAAAAAATAACCATGAAAAAGTCCCTGAACTGGACACACTTTCAAATGATTTGGATTCATTTAATGTTATGTATATTTTACAATTAAATATCTACATAAGTATATTTAATGCTCAGAGATGGGGAGAGGGGCTGACAAAGGGATTAAAAAGATGTAGGAATCCTGAGAGACCATCCTCCTGTTGGGGGTGCCCAGGAGGCCTGGCAGTAGCTTTCTGCAAACCCAGTGGGATCTGCCACTCAGCCACGGGGACGTCCTGAGAGCAGGGCCCAGCCACTAGAGGGCAGCATGGGCTAGTGAACTGGAGCACCAGTTCACCCTACCGGGGTCCTCAGCCTCAGCCTCTCCAGACGCAAGATGGGAATAACCCCTGCCTACCAGTGCGGAGAAGAGGAGAAAAATGATTTGGGCAAGTAGGGAGTGAGCCACAGGGCTGTGGAATTACTGCACAGCCTCTTGGAGGGAGACCCACGTTGGAAGACAGTTCTTCTGCCCAAACTCACACCTGCAAGGAGGGAGAATCCCACCTGGGAGCTCGCGCTGCCGCCCCTCCAAGTCGATGTCTGGGGGTCTGGACTCAGGAGCCTGATGTGGGACTCGATCCCAGGATCCCAGGATCATGACCTGAGCCAAAGGTACACGCTTCACTGACTAAGCCACCCAGAGGATCCTGAGCGCGCAGCTCTGGATCTCAAGGTCCTGAGTTCAAGCCCCACTTTGGGTGTGGAGCGTCTCAGCTCACAGACAAGGAAGCTGCATAGCAGAGAGGCATGTAACTGCCCAGGGCTACACCGCAGAGTCAGTGCCAAACCAGGTCCAGCGTAAACCACAGGCCCACAGAAACTGCAGACCCACATCACAAACACCCACCGTCTAGAATGTTCCAGAACCCATGATGTAACACAGATGCCAAAATCCAGCTGAAAAATTTGTATGTCAGCTATACGTAAACAAACCAACCCATAAATGTCTGGGGCCCCTCACCTCTTAGGCTCCAAGCCTGTCCCATGCAAGTGAGAAGCGACGTCCCCAGCTCATTCAGAAAGGACCTGCATTTGCAGGGTGTGAATCATACTCCACTCGTGACTGATCATCAGATTAGAGACCACGGAGCGTACCCTGGTCATGGCCTTCCTTCTGCAGGAAAAAAAACATGTACTTCAGTGGAAAACTCTGTCTGCGCCCAGCACACCCTTCAGGGGTATCCGATTCTAGCCTTTCTTTTTTTTTTTTTTTTTTAATTTGGATGAGGCTCCACGCCCAACATGGGGCTTGAACTCACCACCCCAAGAGTGGCAGGCTCTCCCGACGGAGCCAGTCAGGCGCCCCTTAGCCTTTCATTATTCTTTTACAACTGTCAATTGTAGGCAACTGACCCATTCTGTCTTGTACGGCAGAGGCCCCTTCACCCCCTCGTGGAAAACCGGTTTTGCCTCCGTGGGCCCATTTACTTCGATATTCCTGGCCTAAATAAACGTGCCTGTTCTGTTGCTTCTTCGAGCCCGTGACAACATCTGACCCAGGTTCACTCTGTATTGGCACAGGAGTCACGGTTTTACCGTTTTTAGAAAATTATCTGTAGCACTTCCTTCGTCAGGTGTTTCCTGACAGCATGTTTGGCTGGGGCGCTGGGAGGGGGGGTTGCTGGGGGGGGCAGCTCTCTTGGGTGAGTTCAGACGAAACAGGCAGCTGTCCGCCCCCCAGGAGCCCTCTCCAGTCTCCGAGTGAATCCCAGAAAGGGGCTTTGCCCAGGGGAATGGGACAAGGTCTTAGCATCTCTCTCTCTTCCTCTCTGGCTAAGCCTCTAATCAGCTATTTGACCTTGAGACACAACCTCTTTAGGCCTGAGGGTAAGGAAGGGCAGAGTAGAAGCTGACTTATTTCCTGACCGCTTGCTTGGGGTGAGGCGGGGGAGGTTGGGATGATTGATTATCCCTGACAGGAAGCTGGGGTTCAGCGGGGTCATGGAGCCGGCCTACAGGCCACACCTGAACAGAGGTGGACTTGAACTGGAGCCGGGCCTGCCTGCCTGGGAGCTCCAGGCTGTGATCTGCCTGCCCCTTACCCTCCAGGGCCAGACATCTGCACAAATGACTGGCTGCCCGGGCACGGTCCCATGGTGTCCTCCTGACCTCTCTGCGGTCCCCATCATACAGGTGAGGAAACAGAGACCCAGGGGGATGTCATGACTTGTCCAAGGTCACAGAACCAGCAGCCACAGAGGGCTGCACCCTGGGATTTCTGCTCATCTCAAGGGTGGAGTCAAAGCAAGTTCTGGAAGGCCTGACTTCTTCCCCAATAAAGGCGCCCAGAGGGTGAGAGGCAGGAGCTCGTCTAAACATAACCCTTACCAGAGAACCTGGACTCTTGAGGAGATCTGGGCCCCGTCGTAATGACGGTGCTGACGGTCATAATAACAACAGCTCCCATTTTGTGGGCAGGGAGACGCCTGCAGACATGATCTCATTCTATCCCCACTCTTGCCTCCAAGTGAGTGAGTAGCCATCCTCCAGACACGGGGCCCATGGCTGGCCTCACTGCCGGTGGCTTCTGGCCTTAAACCCCTGTTAGCCGCTGGATTGGTCTCTGGGCTCTGTGACTGAGTCCCCCAGACTCTCTTCTCTTCTGTTCTTTGTTTTTTGTTCTTGTTTTGTTGTTTTGTTTTGTTTTGTGTTAATAATAACTGTGTTGGGGGCGCCTGGGTGGCTCAGTGGGTTAAGCCGCTGCCTTCGGCTCAGGTCATGATCTCGGGGTCCTGGGATCGAGTCCCGCATCGGGCTCTCTCTGCTCAGCAGGGAGCCTGCTTCCTCCTCTCTCTCTCTCTGCCTCTCTGCCCACTTGTGATTTCTCTCTGTCAAATAAATAAATAAAATCTTAAAAAAAAATAATAACTGTGTTGTAGATTTGGGGGTTTTGTTTGTTTTGTTTTAAAATTTTATTTATTTATTTGAGAAAGAGAGAGGAGGGGACAAGGGGAGGAGCAGAGGGAGAGGGACAAGCAGACTCCACGCTGAGCACAGAGCCCCATGCTGGGCTCGATCCCACCACCCTGAGATCGTGACCTGCGCTGAAATCGAGAGTCGGACGATGAACTGACTGAGCCACCCAAGTGCCCCCATCTCTTTTTCCTTCATCTGTCGGATGGAGATAACTCTACCTTCATCATCACCTTTAAGGGGATTAAGTAGCACGTGACTACATGCAGAGGGGGTTCCCTGGATGGGATCCTGCGATGGAAAAAACACATTAGTGGAAACCCCGGTGAAATCGAGTCGAGTCTGGAGTTCGGTGAACAGCATCTAACCCGGGTTGGTTTCCTCCCTGTAGCAAACCTGCAGTGGTTTTGTAAGATGTTAACAGAAGAGAACCTGATGAAAGGTGTTGAGGAAACTCTGTATGATCTTAGCGGCATTTCTGTATATGTAAAACTGTTCCCAGATTAAAAGTTTCTTCTTGGGGAACCTGGGGGGCTCAGTCGTTAAGCGTCTGCCTTCGGGTCAGGTCATGATCCCAGCATCCTGGGATTGAGATCCACACTGGGCTCCCTGCTCTGCCACATGCCTTTTTAAAAAGATTTTTATTTATTTGACAGAGAGAGACACAGTGACAGAGGGAACACAAGCAGGGAGAGTGGGAGAGGGAGAAGCAGGCTTCCCACCGGGCAGGGAGCCTGATGCGGGCCTTGATCCCAGGACCCTGGGATCATGACCTGAGCTGAAGGCAGATGCTTAACGACTGAGCCACCCAGGCATCCAATAAATAAAATCTTAAAAATAAATAAATTAATTCATGAAATAAAAGTTTCTTCTTAGACAAGGTAAGTGAAAAAAAGGGGGAGAGCCTGTGAGTTCTGGGGGAGGGGGCTTGGACACTGCCTACCACGGATAAGATGGACCGGAAAGGCCATCAGATGCTCTGCAATGGGGCATGTCCTAAGCTGGGAGAGGGCGTTCACTGTTGGAGGACTGGCCAGAGAAGGGGAGGCGGGGGACACAATCCAGTATGTGGATTCCCAGTTGTTCTCAGGACTGGAGCCTACCCTGCGCCCCCCACAGGTGGCCCCAGATGGGTAGGGCCGGGCAGCCAGTGTAAGCAAGTGCGTTGGAGCTGGCATTCCCTAACCTGGGAGGCCCCCAGAGCCTAGTGCTAAGGGTAGGGTGGGGAAAGTGCTGGGGCTCCCCTCTGCCCCCACAACTGGGAGACAGATGTCAAAGAGAGGGTGGGAGTGAGGGGTCCCAGAAAATCAGGGTGACCTTTAGCCAGCGTGGGTGCAGATGCTGCCCTTTCTATAAACAAAGCAAGAATTCCTCAGGAAAACCTAATATAGCCAAGGACTCTTGAGCTGGTCCTTTAAAGCTAGTGCAGGTCACAAGTCTACGGGGAAGAGATGCCGAGGAGTATTATTCCTGAAGGCCTGATCAGAAAGAAGGCTGGGGAGGGTTGAGAAAACTCTGGAGCCTTTGAGTCATGGGTCAGGCCACCTGGGGCTCTGCCAAGGCCCGAGCCCGGCTAGAACCGCCCTCGAAAATCTGCAGCCCCTCCGACCAGCACCCCTCCTCGGCAGGGCCGTGCTCTGGGGCGGCCTCCCAGAGGCCCTGGGTGGAGGAGGCAAACCAGGGTTCCTGGTTCCTTGCCTGGAGCTTCTACTTCATTCATTAGTTCATTCATTCATTCACAAAATCCCAAAGGCTGAGTGGGAGTCAGCCAGCCCTGGGTGCAGGGCCCAGAGCTTCCCAGGCGCTCGCTCTCTGCACTGGGCACAGCTGACTGTTGCTGGGGGCCTGGGGAGAGGGGGGAGGAGGTGCCCAAGGGTCGGACCAAATCAGCAAGGGCCTCTTGGTTTGGTGGAGACAGTGGGTCTTTTTCCTTGAGGACGGAGGAAGCCCGAGCCTCGGCCGAATTCCAGAGCCAAGGGACAGGTAGGTAGGACGTGGAGCCCAGCTTCCCGTTCTCGAAGAAGCAGAGACTGGTTGGAGCCCAGAGAGGCTGTGAGACCCACACCTGGTTAGCCGCAGAGCCCCAGGTGTCTTGAGTTCTAGAGCAGGCTTTTCCCGCGGCTCCCCCCACCTCTATTTCTGCCAAGACCTCCTTTTGGACCCAGGCAGGCACCCGCATTCATCTCCACACCTCCACACCTCGGCAGATGGACAAAGACTACGGGCGGACTGGGGTTAGTGTCTCAAACGGGCTGACCCAGACCCAGGGGGATGATCCCCGGGAGCAGGCTTCCGGCAAGGGTGAGAATCGACTTGCCCCAGATGGGTGAAGTGAGTCGCTGGGGAGCCATGTTCACACTTCCTCCTTCCTCCGGGCTTCCATCCAGCTCCCCGGAGGGAGGTGCAGCCCAGATTCCTGGGGCGGCCGTCCTTCTCCCTCTGGACTGGGGCGCCGGCTGTCTGCACCCCCAACTCCTCCACACACCCTGGTCAGTTTCCATCTTGGCCCCGTGGTGTGACTCAGGCTTGACACATCATGTGGGACGTTGGCGGCCGGAAGCTCTGACCTCCCTTCTCCTGCTGAGCTTGACCACGCGTTTCGCTGCCCCCTCGTCTTTCCGGGAGGCTTGATGGGACGAGTCGAAGGACCTGTGGCTGCTCAGCCAGTGGGGGGTCTCCTTAGAGACAGGGTCTCTGCAGACCAGAGACGGTACGCCCCGGGGGCCGTCCCCGGCTGGGCGCCTTACCACCTGTCAGGGGCTCATGCAGCCAACAGCCCTGGGAGGCCGACCCATCATGTCCCCATTTTACAGACGGCCTGTGCGACAGTCTTGGGCAATGCGTGACCGTGGTGTCCGGCGGCACCAAGGGCCGGCTGGGGACCCATGTCATGAACCTAAAGCCCCACGGCTTTCTCGGTTACGTGCTCAGGTCGTGGGGCTCTGGCTGTCGGGGCAGCCCATGATGAGGGTTTAGAATGAGGTTCCCTTCACATCAAGTTCTCAGGCTGCTGGAACAGGCCCTCGGTGAGGTGACTACTGATGGCGTGAGTGAGTTAGCTACTTGGGGCAGGGTGACTTAAAGGGTATCTTACTTTCTTCCGTCTACCTTTTTTTTTTTTTTTAGAACAGCTTGATTGAGATATAATTCACATACCATAAAATTCACACTTTTAAAGGTTTTTTTTTCACAAGTAGTTTTTGGTGTATTCACAGAATTGTAGAGCCATGCCCGCTGTCTAATATCAGAACATCTTAATCACCCCAAAAGGAAACCCAACACCCCCCCAAAAGGAAACCCTATAGCACCCCCCCAGCAGTCACTTCTCATTTCCCCCACCCACAGCCTCCCCGTCCCCAACCAGTAATCTACTTTCTGTTTTGTTGTGTTTACCTAATCTGGAGGTTTCTATAAATAGAATCCCATGTGGTCTTTTATGGCTGACTTCTTGCCCTCCTCATGTTTTCACCTTGGACCCCTGCCGGAGCTTTTGTATTCGCAAATATTCATTGTATGAGTACACCCTTTTGTTTCTCCATTCATGGGCTGGCGGACCCTTGGGTTATTTCCCTTTTTGGCTATCACAAATAGTGCTGCTGGGGACATTCGTGTACAGGTGGGACCCATGTTTTCCTTTCTCTTGGGAAAGGAAACCTGTGAGCAGAGTTATTGGGGCAATTTTTATGCCGCTTGAATTCTTCCCAATAAGCACATACTTCTTTTATAATAAATGAATATTTTAAAAATCAGTTTTCACTGGGTGCCTAGGTGGCTCAGTCTTTAAGCATCTGCCTTTGGCTCAGGTCCTGATTCTGTCTCTCTCTCTCTCAAACAAATTTTATAAAATCTTTTAAATTAATTTTTAATATTAATATAAATATATTTTTTTAATTAATACTTATTTTTTCTAAGAAGATGAGCTGAATTCATAGGGAAAAAAATAGTGGACCAAACTTTGAGACAGGGAAGGTCTGGCTGGGAGCCAGGACTGAGGCCACCAGCAGGTGGACATGTAACTGAGAGCAAATTATCACCCTTCTTGGGGCCTCATGGGGACATGGGGGTGGGGCAGGGGTGGGCGGGGCAGCAGCTGAGCAGGGATGAAGACATCTCCAGCCCTTCTCTGCCCTGACAGCTCAAGATCATAAGGCAGCCTAGGTTCCCACACCCGGTTCCAGAACCACATCAGGGAAATGATCTGTGGGTTCTCTTCCTAAAAGGATGAGTGCCCTAAAATTGGTGGTCCAGATAAAGACCAGATTCAACCCAGCAGAATGTTTTAAGTCACACCCTTTCCAATCTCTAATTGAAAGGTGAGCAGATAGCTAACTCTATCTGCCACTTATCTTCCACTTTATTTTTATTTAATTTATTTTTATTTTTTATTTGACAGAGAGAGAGAGCACAAGCAGAGAGAAGGGCAGGGAGAGGGAGAAACAGACTCCCCGCTGAGCAGGGAGCCTGACGAGGGACTCAATCCCAGGAGCCTGGGATCATAATCTGACCAAATGCAGATGCTTAACCCACTGAGCCACCCAGGTGCCCCTATTTTTTTTTTTTAAGATTTTATTTAAATATTTATTTATTTATTTATTTGAGAGAGACAGACAGACAGAGATAGCAACAGAGATCAAAGCAGACTCTCTACTGAGCAGGGAACCCGACATGGGGCTCAATCCCAAGACCCTGGGATCATGACCTGAGCCAAAGTAGTCAGACCCTTAACCCACTGAGCCACCCAGGCACCCTTTAATCTTCCACTTTATTTTTTTTTTAAAGATTTTATTTATTTATTTGACAGAGATCACATGTAGGCAGAGAGGCAAGCAGAGAGAGAGAGAGAGGAGGAAGCAGGCTCCCAGCAGGGAGCCTGATGCGGGACTCGATCCCAGGACCCTGAGATCACGACCCGAGCCGAAGGCAGCGGCTTAACCCACTGAGCCACCCAGGCGCCCTAATCTTCCACTTTAAACCAATGCTTCTTAAACTAAATTGTGCCTACAAAATCCTGGGGATCTCATTAAAATGCAAATGTTGAACCAAGGGGTCTGAAGCGGGACCTCCATTGATTGTGTCCTTCTAAAGCTCCCAGGTGAAGTCAGCACAGCTGGTCCCAGAATCACAACTTTTTTTTTTTTTTTAAAGATTTTATTAGTTTATTTGACAGAGAGACAGAGATCACAAGTAGGCAGAGAGGTAGGCAGAGGGGGAAGCAGGCTCCCTGCTGAGCAGAGAGCCCAACGCAAGGCTCCATCGCTTTAGACCATGACCTGAGCCCAAGGCAGAAGGTTAACCCACTGAACCACCCGGGCGCCCCAGAATCACAATTTAAATACCCAGGCTCTACCCCTCCTATGCATGGGAAGGAAACAGCACTTTACAAATTTCTCCATTTATTCATTAGGGAACTCAGTCGCTATTAAACATATTTTTCTTTCTTAATTTGAGAGAGAGACAGCATGAGAAGGGGGGGGCAGAGGGAGAGGGACAAGCCGACTCCCCGCTAAGCGTCAGGGGCGATGGATCTCAGGACCCTGAGATCATGACCTGAGCCCAAGTCAGAAGCTTAACCGACTGAGCCACCCAGGTGCTCCCCCGCCCCTTGAATGTGTTTGGGTGGATTCTGATCGCTGTTTGATGAGTCAATGGACGTAAGAACAAAATGCTTATGCCTGTTCGAGGAAGAACGTGGGGAAAATTGATGTCATGTAATCCTTGTGATAACCCTGTGAGATCAGAAGATTATCCCCATTTCGCACAGGGGTTACAGAGTTACAGAGGGGCAGGCAGATGGCCAAGTTGTGGTTTGTCCTCCAGTCTGACTCCAAACCTGGCGCTGGCTCCGCTGCCCTGGAGCTCCCCTCTTCCTTCTGTCTACACCCTGGAATTGCTAAAAGATGACCTAAAACCATACAAACTGACTTCCTGTGAGCTTTTCTTACCTGCCGTTTCTTTCTTGGGTTTCATCCCTCCTTTTCGTGTATTTGTTTCTTCTCTATGTCTGTCCTTCCACTAGAATGGAAATTTGTTGAAGGGAAGGACATTGCTGGGTCCCTAACTTCTGGGCACACAGTGGGAGCTCAATAAATATTGGTTGTATGAATAAACTGAAACATTTGGAGATAGCAGGTAAAAAAGCAAATTGCAGAATGGTATGCAGGGAACAACTCCGTTTTTGTTAAGAAAATGTTTGAACGCAAGTAGAGAACAATCTGTAAGGCTGCGTATTAATTATCTCAGGGATTGGAACTGGGGTTTCGGTGTGGCTGATTTTCATTTTCCATTGTTTCATTCTTTTCTCTTTTATATGAGCATGAATTTCTTTAGTAATAATTTTTTTTAAGTTTTTAATTTATTTTTTTTGACAGTGAAAGATCACAAGTAGGCAGAGAGGCAGGCGGAGATAGAGGAGGAAGCAGGCTCCCTGCCGAGCAGAGAGCCCAATGCGGGGCTCGATCCCAGGACCCTGGGATCATGACCTGAGCCAAAGGCAGAGGCTTAACCCACTGAGCGACCCACGTGCCCTAAAAAGTGTTTTTTTTTTTTTTTAAGGAATAATCATCCAGGGGGCACCTGGCTGGCTCAGTTGGTGGAGCATGTGACTCTTGATCTTGGAATTGGGGTTCGAGGCCCAAATTGGGTGTAGAGATTGCTTAAAAAATAAAGTCTTGGGGGCACCTGGGTGGCTCAGATGGTTAAGCAGCTGTCTTCAGCTCCTGGGATCAAGCCCTACATCGGGCTCCCCTTCACCCCTCCCCCTGCTTGTGTTCCCTCTCTCTCTCTCTCTCAGATGAATAAATAAAAAATCTTTAAAAAATTAATCAAATCAAATCTTGGGATGCCTGGGTGGCTCACTCTGTTAAGCATCCGACTCTTGGTTTTGGCTCACTTCATGATCTCAGGGTCATAGGATCGAGTCCCGAGTTGGGCTCTACTGAGCATGGAGCTTGTTTGGGATTCTCTCTCCCTCTGCCCCTCCCCATAAGCCCATGCACTGTCTCTCTCTCTCTCAAAAAACAAAACAAAACAAAAACAAAAACAAAAAACCTTAACAAAAGAATCATCCACACTTCTAGTATGTATATATATATATATATATATATATATATATATATTAAAGATTTTATTTATTTATTTGACAGAAATCACAAGTAGGCAGAGAGGCAGGCAGAGAGAGGGGGGAAGCAGGGTCTCTGCTGAGCAGAGAGCCCGATGCGGGGCTCAATCCCAGGACCCCGGGATCATGACCCAAGCCGAAGGCAGAGGCTTTAACCCACTGAGCCACCCAGGTGCCCCTCTTTCTAGTATGTATATACAGATGGGTGGAAATATAAGGACATTTATTCCAGCATTATTTATCATAGCAAAAATTGGAGATTATTACTTGCCCACTTTAAAATTTACATTGTTTTAAAAAATTAAAATAAAATATGAATTGTTTTGATTTTTTTACGAAGAACATTGCAATGGACTGAATGGTTATATCCCCCCTTCACCCCCACCAAATTTATGTGTTGAAATCCCAACCTCTCGTGTGACAGCGTGTGGAGGTGGGGCATTTTAGAGGTGATCAGATCTCAAGGGCAGAGTTCTCATGATGGAATGTGTGCCCATATGAGAGCGATCCCTTACTCTTTCCGCCATGTGAGGTTATAGCATAAAAGAAAAAAAAACAAAAAAAAAAACCTTGTCTCTGAACTCGGAAGCGGGTCCTCCGCAGACAGTGAATCTGCTGGTGCCTTGGTCTCATGCTTCGCAATGTCCAGAACTGGGAGAAAATAAATTCTTGTTGCTTATAAGCCGTCCGGTCTATGGTATTTTGTTACAGCAACCCAGACGAAGACCAACATGTGTTTGTGTAACTGAAAACAAACAGCAGATAAGAGGGCGACGTGTAGGCTCGCTGGAGTATAACCCAGAGCAGCCGGCCAGAGGCCCCCTCCGGTCCACGGTCCAGGTATCTCCGCACCTGGCCAAGCCTATTCTGGGTTTTCTTCTCCCACGTGCCACATGAGCAGTGGAAACAGTGTCTGACAAGGGGGACCAGCAGCAGAAAATAGGCAATCTGCTTCAGAGACCGAAGGCCTCTGATCTTTGCAGTCTCCTTAGGGACAGGTCAGAAGCCCCAGTGATACCACGGGCTTGTCCCTGGAAGCTGGGGTCTCTGTCCGGGGCTCGGACTTCCTACTGACGGAGCACTCTGGACAGGGTAAACAGACAGCTGGGTATGTTTTCCGCGCATCGTGGGGAAATTAAGTCCCTGGTCTAGCTCTGCCTGTTGGGTGATTTATCCGCCTCATTATCCCACACAGGCTAGAGGTCACCGCAGTGCAGTTCTCTTTGATAACCATCTGCCAGCAAATATTAATGCAGCTGTGGGAACATTAGGACTTCCTCCTGCCTTCAAGGAGTTGACAATGTATCACTTTACAAGTCCAGGAGACACAAGTACCTCCAAGTTAGGGTCCCATGGAGACTAAGGGGACCCTGGAATGCTTCCACTGGGGGTGGGATGGGGCGTGCCCCCAGCACGCTACCAAACCGAGTAATGCTAAAAGAGCTTTACAGAAAGTACAGAACATTCTAAGTGTTTCCATTAAGCAACCTGATCCTTTTTTAATTTCCTCTTCTTTTTTTTTTTAAAGATTTTTACTTACTTATTTGACAGACAGATAGAGATCACAAGTAGATAGCGCATCAGGCAGAGACAGAGGAGGAAGCAGGCTCCCTGCTGAGCAGAGAGTCCAATGCGGGGGGGGGGGGGGGGCTCGACCCCAGGACCCTGGGGTCACGACCTGAGCCGAAGGCAGAGGCTTAACCCACTGAGCCACCCAGGCACCCTAGCAACCTAACCCTTTTAAGATCCACACTGATCACAATGTGATTATGCTAGTGAGAAGATGGGAATTATAAAAATATTTGTGGCCTCATTAGGGAACACACAGCTAAAGTTGTTGGATGGGTGTGTCCTCTCTCTCTGGTCTGGGACTGTGAGTGAGCCACCAGGTGTGGTGGTTGGTGCCGACCCCCGTCTGCTCATTCTGTGTCACGGCACACACCTGCTTTGTTTTCACCTCTCCGTTTAGCCCCGCCAGAAAACGTCTTGTCTCTTTATTGGCTGAATGTCCCCTTTAGAATGTAAGTGCCACGAGAGGGGAGCCTTCTCCCCGGCCACGTCCCCACTGTCTGGCACATGGGGGACGCTGCATAAACGTTGGTTC
Organism: Mustela lutreola; assembly: GCF_030435805.1. Classification (NCBI taxonomy): domain Eukaryota; kingdom Metazoa; phylum Chordata; class Mammalia; order Carnivora; family Mustelidae; genus Mustela; species Mustela lutreola. The sequence continues at coordinate 11,076,445 of NC_081299.1, forward strand.
CATGAGTACATGTATGATATCCTCATTTATGTGAGATCAGGTGCACACACCAACGCAGTGGAATTTCGTGATAAGAAATAGTGCGTGATGGTTCCCAGGGAAGCAGCTCGTAGGGCCAAGCACAGAGCCCTCCACCAGGGCTCCCGTCCCTGCTCAGCTGCTCTCTGCACAGTAACCTTGAGCCAAATGTCGCTCTTCCCCAAGGCTCGGTTTCCCTATGGGTAACATGGGGGAGAGACAGATGGGCAGATCACCGGGGTCCCCATGACTCTGTCATCCTATGGATTCATGGCTGTGATACTGGGCTGGGTTTTCAGAGATGAGTGTGTACGTAGAAAGGGGAAGATGTTCTCCATCTCCAACTGCTCATCTCTCTAGAGGGTGGCATTAGGAGGGGAAAATCTGTTCCAGAGACCACCACGAGGTTCAGAAGGATTTATGTAGAAAGATCTCATTTTTGCAAAAGTCAGTAATCATGTGTTGACTCTCCAAGGCAAAGCATTTTAAGGGTATTTCATGTCTCACGCTTTGTATTTTTATAGTGCTCAAATTTTGTTTTGTGCATTTCATTTGTAATCAGTTTTTTTTTTACAAGATAAAAAATTAACCTTTACATTGAATTGTTTTTTTAATTTTTTAGTTTTTATTTGTTTAAAGATTTTATTTATTTTTGCACGAGAGAAAGTGCACAGGTGCCTGTAAGTGGACAGGGGAGCAGAGGGAGAAGCAGACTCCCCACCGAGAGGGGACCCTGATGTCATCTCTTCAAGATCCTGGGATCATGGTCTGAGCCAAAGGCTGATGCTTAAAGACTGAGCCACCCAGGTGCCCACTGAAATCTTTTTTTTTTTTAAGATTTTATTTATTTATTTGACAGACAGAGATCACAAGTAGGCAGGAGGAGGGGAACAGGCTCCCCGATGAGCAGAGAGCCCAATGTGGGGCTCAATCCCAGGACCCTGGGATCATGACCTGAGCCGAAGGCAAAGGCTTTAACCCACTGAGCCACCCAGATGCCCCTGAGTATGGTTTTTTAAAGGATTTATTAATTTATTTATTTGAGAGAGAGAGACTGTGCATGTGCTCAGTGCGAGAGGCGGGGCAGAGGGAGATGGAGAGAGACTCTGAAGCAGACTCCCCACTAAGCAAGGAGCCCGATGTGGGGCTCCATCTCATGACCCTGAGATCATGACCCTGAGATCGTGACCTGAGCCAAAATCAGAGGTCACATGCCTAACCAACTGAGCCACTCAGGCGCCCCTACATTTAATTGTTTTGAATTTTATTATACATGCTCCTTCTTCCTTTCTTTGTAGAAAGTTCTGTTTTGTTTTTTGGATGAGCCAAGATAATTAGTTGTAGTAATTCTCCCAGGAGCATTTGAAATATGCAGGATTCACCTGTCTTTAAGCTGAATGCCCCTAGACGACAACAGAACCTTGAGTTGACTTTATCATGTACAAAAGGATATATGTAACATATTTAAGTTAGAAGACATGATCAACTGGGAAGTTGCTGCCCAGTTTAGGAGTTACAATGTTACTGATTATGTGTCTTTCTCTGTCCCATCACCTGGGTCCAACCAGAGGAAACCACTATCCTAAATTGTATTTAACAGTCCTTTCTATTACTATTTCCCTTAAAAATTTTTTTTTAAAGATTTTATTTAGCAGTGCCTGGGTGGTTCAGTCAGTTAAGCATGCTCCCTGCTGCTTATGCTCTCTCTTTATCTAACTCTCTCTCTGTCAAATGAATTAATAAGATCTTACTTATTCATTTGACAGAGAGAGAGTGAGCCCAAGGAGGGGGAGCAGGAGGCAGAGGGAGATAGAGAAGTAGGCTCCCCACCAAGCAGGGAGACCGACATGGGGCTCGATGCCAGGACCCCAGGATCATTTTCGGAGCTGAAGGCAGACGCTTAACTGACTGAGCCATTAGGTGTCCCGCCCTTAAAAATTATTTTTGAGGGGCACCTGGTTGTCTGAGTCTGTAGAGTTTGAGACTCTTGATCTCAGAGTTGTGAGTTTGAGCTCCATGTTGAGTAGAGAAATTACTTTTTAAAAAGTTTTTTACGATAGGGATACCTGGGTGGCTCAGTGGGTTAAAGCCTCTGCCTTCAGCTCAGAAAATGATCCCAGGGTCATGGGATTGAGCCCCACATTGGACTCTCTCCTCAGCAGGAAGCCTGCTTCCTCCTCTCTCTCTCTCTGCCTGCCTCTCTGCCTACTTGTGATCACTGTCTGTCAAATAAATAAATAAAATCTTTTTTTTTAAAGTTTTTTACGATAAATACATATATCCTTAGTCAATATAATTGTGAAAATTCATCAAGCTGTATACCTGTAATCTGTCTACTTTTCTAAACATGTATCTGTATGCATGAACATCAGTGAAAAGTTAACAAAAAATGCACAGGTGTTTGGGCAGTTCCACTTTAAGACCAGAGTTGGAGGGACCCCTGCCCTGGGTTCTGCTTTAGAAGACCCTGCTCGGTAAGGGATCCACACGGCCAAAAGGCTGTGACCACCCCCCGCCGCAAAGCATAGCCTTATTCCTTTACAGTACTCCAGGTACCTAAATTGTTTTTGTATTTTTTTTAAGATTTTATTTATTTATTTATTTATATTTATTTATTTTTTGAGACAGAGAGAGAGAGAGAACCTGGCATGCAGTGGCTCCCAGGGCCCCGAGATCATGACCTGAGCGAAAGGAGCTTAACTTAAGCCACCCAAGTGCCCCTCCAGGTACCCAAATTCTTTTGGTATATTTGTCAAGATGGGACCATAGAAAAATATTTCTTTTAACAGTTTGTTAGCTTGATTGGTAGTTGTTAAGGATTTTAGACCTCTGTGAATCTTGGCTAGTACTCTTTTTTTTTTTTTAAAGTAAACTCAACACTACTCCTAACATGGGGCTCAAATTCATGACCCCAAGATCAAGAGTCACATGTTCTACCGACTGAGCCAGCCAGGCTATCCCCGCTACCCCCACCAACTGGTACTCTTGCTCTAGGCCCTGCAAATGTTAGGGCCAGTTAGAGCCACCCAAACTGGGTGAGGTTGTACCCAGGACCTACTCCCAGAGGGGATGGGGTACTAGGAGTTTTACAAAGCTTCTGAGCTGGGTGGCTCAGTTGGTTAAGGCTCCCTGCTTGGTGGGGAGCCTGCTTCCCCCTCTCCCTCTGCCCCTCCCCCTGCTTGTGTTTTTTCTCTCTCTCTCTCATAAATAAATAAAACCTTTTTTTTTAAAAAAATGGTTTTATTTATTTATTTGACAGAGAAACAGCGAGAGAAGGAAAACAAGGAAGAGTGGGAGAGGGAGAAGCAGGCTCCCTGCTGAGCAAGGAGCCCGATGTGGGACTCGATCCCAGGACTCTGGGTCATGACCTGAGCCGAAAGCAGACACCTAATGACTGAGCCACCCAAGCACCCCCCCCCCCAATAAATAAAATCCTAAAAAAAAAACAAATAGGAAGAAAGAAACCCTCTTTACTCTGAGCTCATAAGAGCTCTGAAACTTTTACAGTTTTGCTTTCATACTTAATATCTGGATGGATTTTCATATGTGCATAGTGAGATAAGCTCTGTTGCCTTTCCAATGGGCAGCAGAGGATCCCAGGACCATTCCCTGGCCAGTCCCTCCTTTGTGCCAGACGGCACTGCCACCCATTCGTCATGGTGTGGGTCTGCCCTGGGACTCTTTCCTGATCTGTCCGGTAGGCTTCCTTCTCTGCAATTAATATTTATGACTGGTGTGATTTGATTCATTTTTCCATGAAAAACAACACCAACAAACCAATCCTACTACTCTTAGGGAAGACTCTGAAACTCATTCACCCACAACTGTGATTGCTAATGGTGTTAAAATGACACCACTCCCAACATGGTCCTGAATTTAACAGGCGTCACACTTCAAGCAAAAGGAGAGAAGCTCTCGCAAGTGACATTTCAGCTGAGCTAGCCATTGAGTGGGGTGCACTGGGGGAGGAGGCCAGCAGTGTCCAGGAGCCCCCCGACATCACGACATCCGCGAAGCAACCCCTGTTGGACCCATAGGCCAACCGTAGCACACGGGTAAACATTTCCACAGAACTGGGGCAGGGGGAATTTGAGGAATTTGCTTCCTTCTCAAGGGGACAGATGGGGATATTGGAGAGAGGAGGGTTAGAAGAGTATTTGGCTGGCCCCTGCCACTTATCTGGGCTTTCTGGCATCAGAGAAATCGGCATCCATACCTCGGCATTGACCCTGATCCTTTTTCCAGGGCCAAAGGAAGACAGAGTAAACTCTAATTAGAGTGTCAGGATTTTTTCAGATGAATGATGGTCTACATTAGTGAAAACAGAGCACTAGACTTTCTGGACCGTGAAGACTAGGGTTCGAGCACTGGCTCTGTCTGCCACCCTCAGAACTGAATTCAGGTCTCCCGTTTCCTCCTTTATAAAGTTAGGGTAATGCTGCCTCCACCAAAAAGTTCTAATAAGGGGCGCCTGGCGGCCTCTAGTCTGAAGAACGTGTGACTCTTGATGTTGGGGTCCTGAGTTTGAGTCCCATGTTGGATGTAGAGATTACTTAAATAAATAAAATTTTGAGGGACGCCTGGGTGGCTCAGTTGGTTAAGCAGCTGCCTTCTGCTCAGGTCATGATCCCAGCGTCCTGGGATCAAGTCCCACATCGGGCTCCTTGCTCAGCAGGGAGCCTGCTTCTCCCTCTGCCTCTGCCTGCCATTCTGTCTGCCTGAGCTCACTCTCTCTCCCTCTCTCTCTCTGATAAATAAATAAAATCTTTAAAAATAAATAAATAAATAAAACTTTGATACTTAAAAAAAAAAAAATTCTAATGAGCTGAAGTCTTGGAAAAGGCCTTGTAAGCCGCACAGCTCCTGCCAAGTGTTAGCTGGATGGATAAGATGCTCGTCTAGCCCCTAATGCAAAGTCAACCGGAACAGTTCTGCTCACAGCCTCCCCTAAGGGAGAGGAAAAAAAGAGGTATTTGAGTTGACATTTTGTAACTCACTTACCCTAAATAACACAGGGCAAGAGCTGAATCACAGCACATGAATTATAGCCTGGACATAAAATTATTGGAAACATTCCCCAACATTTTTAGCCAAAACATTGTTCATTCCTCAATGTTCTCCCTCTTCTGTGTCCCACACCCAGCCAAGGACTGACTCAGCCTTAAGGGAGAAGTAGCTTGAATTCAACAACACTGTATTTAACATCCTTTTTAAAAAGTATATTTATTTATTTTAAGTAAGCTCCACACCCAACGTGGGGCTTGAACTCATGACCCTGAGATTAAGAGTTGAGCGCTCTTCCGACCGAACCTGCCAGGTGTCCCGTATATAGCATTTTCCTATAGTCCTACATTGAGCCAGAATGCTTCAGGTAAGGAGGGCCCCAGCACTAGCGGTCCTCAGGAGACCAAAGCAGAAGTCAGAGATGTCATAAAGTGATTCAGCATTAGCGAGAGGATGTACCAAGGGATTAACAGCAAGATTCCTTCTAGCTCTGAAGTTAGATGCGGAAAAGTGCATGAGTATGTGTAGATAAAAGGCCCACGGGAGTGACAATGAAGTAATGACTCTGAGACCTCCGAGATCAGTGCGGACTGGAGAGCGATGCATTCCTGGAGGTGAATCTTGACTCACAGGCGTAGGACTGGGAAGGGAGAAAGGGAGGAGAGAAGACAGTTGGGGATGAGGCACCGACCATGTTAGCCAAGGCTGGAATCCAATCCAACCACCACTTAACTTAGCACATCTCCAAGGCAGATACAAACATAAATAGGAATTTCAGTCCTGAAGAAATCCTGAAATACCTCTTGGTGTCAGTCACATGACTACTTCTTCAAGCTGAAACTGGTTGGTTCTGTGGCAACGCGGTGGGTGGTTGTCTGTTTCAGGGCAGCGATCCACTGGAAGAAGGTGGAACCCTGACCCAAGGATGGCACACTGGCATTGGGACAGGAGTGGGCTTCTGGGCTCATTCCTCCATTTGTTCCTCCAGCCCTCGCAACCCTTTTGCGATCCATTACCCACATAACAACCACTTCCATTTCGGGGTACCTGGCAGGCTCAGTTGGTAGAGCGTGAGACGCCTGACCGCTGGGTGGAGAGTTTGAGCCCCACTTGAACTGGGGTAGTGTTTACTTTGAGAAAAAGGGGAGGGCACCTGGGTGGTTCAGTCAGTTAAATATATGCCTTCTGCTCAGATCATGATCTCAGAGTCCTGGGATTGAGCTCCATGTCGGGCTCTCTGCTCAGCGGGAGAGCCTGCTTCTCCCTCTCCCATTCCCCCACTTGTGTTTGGGTTAGGAAGTACTTTCTGAGATCCGATGATGTGCAGGGAGCTCCCATGCACAGATCTCCAGGCAAAGCAGCAGAGGCAGAGGAAACAGTGGAGATAAAGCCAGGAGCCAGCAATAAGCATCGTGTATCTGAATGAGCACTGCAAGCAATGCTGGCTTTTTTTTTTTTTTTTTAACCAGGTGAAGCATGTGGGTTTAACCGAGCAAGGCACTCCCTTGGAGCTGACCATTGGATAGGCATGGCTTCAGAGGTCAGCCTACATGACTGGGGAAAACTCAAGTTGGAGGATTTGGACCAGCTGTCCCTGAAGGAAGGGTGGGTCCTTGGTCTGTAACTGCCAATCGACATGCACAGATTTTAGGGCAGCAACATTGCAGCCTAAGGGAAGGAGGAGTAGGGTTTGCTGGTCCATGGGAGGTGGCTAATCCAACCTGGCAAATTCTCCTTCCATTCTGGACATTGACGAGGCCCACGGGAACGCGGGCCCTGGCACGCTCGCATTCTCAGATGTGCGTGACCCGCGTGGGTGTCTTCAGCATCATCCCATGGCGAGGAAGCGGAAGGAAAAATGACCTGTGTCACAGTAAGCTACAAGCTAGGCTGAGACCCAGTTCTCCCGATGCCTGATCAAGCGCTCCTTCCTTAAACAAGATTGCCACATGGACCCCAAGATGCTGGGGTCAGAACTCTGAAAAGCCGATTGAGTGGGAAGAAGCCTGCTCCTTTCTTCTCTCAGCCCACCTTTGCATTTTAAAGTATAAATATGCCATTTCCATTTCCAGATGCAATTTCTGGGGGCTCTATTCCTCTCCAAATCTGTTCAACTTTCTCTCACATCCTCATTAATATTTACTGATGATAGGGGCGCCTGGGTGGCTCAGTGGGTTAAAGCCTCTGCCTTAGGCTCAGGTCATGATCTCAGGGTCCTGGGATCGAGCCCCGCATCGGGCTCTCTGCTCAGTGGGGAGCCTGTGTCCCCTCCTCTCTCTCTGCCTGCCTCTCTGCCTACTTGTATCTCTCTGTCAAATGGATGAATAAAATCTTAAAAAAAAAATTACTAAAAAAAAATTACTGATGACAAAGTTAAATGTATTATTTCGAATGTGAGAATATTGCATTTGCATGAGGACAAATCTTAAATCAGTGACACAAGTAATTTTGGGGGAGCAGCAGTGTCCAAAGAAATGTAATGTGAACCGTACATGTAATTAAAAATTCCCTAGTAGCCACGTTCAAAACATAAAAAGGGGGCTGCCTGGGTGGCTCAGTGGGTTAAAGCCTCTGCCTTCGGCTCAGGTCATTATCCCAGGGTCCTGGGATGGAGCCCCACATCGGGCTCTCTGCTCAGCAGGGAGCCTGCTTCCTCCTCTCTGTCTGCCTCTCTGCCTCCTTGTGATTTCTGTCTGTCAAATAAATAAATAAATCTTTAAAAAAAGAAAAACATAAAAAGGGACAAGGTTGGGGCGCCTGGGTGACTCAGTCGTTTAAGCGTCTGACTCTTGATTTTGGCTCAGGTCATGACCTCAGGGTCATGAGATCGAGCCCAGTGTCCGGCTCTGTACTCAGCACAGAATCTGCTTGGGATTCTCCCTCTCCCTCTCTCTTCGGCCCCTCCCCCACCCCAGAGCATCTGTGCGCTCTCTCAAAATCAATCAATCAATCTTTTTTTTTTAAGGGGACAGGGCTCATTTTAACATATTTTATTCAGCATATAAAAATATTGTTTAAAACATAATCCATATAGGGACGCCTGGGTGGCTCAGTTGGTTAAGCAGCTGCCTTCGGCTCAGGTCATGATCCCAGCATCCTGGGATCGAGTCCCACATCGGGCTCCTTGCTCGGCAGGGAGCCTGCTTCTCCCTCTGCCTCTGCCTGCCATTCTGACTGCCTGTGTTTGCTCTCTGTCCCCCTCTCTCTCTGATAAATAAATAAAATCTTAAAAAAAAAATAATCCATATAAAATAGTAATGATGTAGTTTAGATTTTTTTTTTAACTAAGTCTTCAAAACCTGGTACGCATTTTACACTTAATGGGCATTCCAGTCTGGACTAGCCACATTTCAAATGCATAATACCACTTGTGGCCACTGCACCACGCAGGAGAGCTCTCAGGGTTGAACTGCTAACGTTCAGGGGCGCCTGGCTGGGTCAGGCAGTGGAGCATCTGACTCTTGATCTCAGGGTTTAGGTTCAAGCCCCATACTGGATGTAGAGATGACTTAAAGAGAAAAAAAAATAGAGAACTGCTAGTGTCTGAGGCTGACCAGTGTGAAGTTGGCAGACATCCTTTTTCTTTTTCTAGCGAGAGAGTGTTCACTATGGGCAGAGGGCGCGAGAGAATTTTAAGCAGGCTCTGGGCTGAGCGCACAGTACAATGTGGGGCTTGATCTCATGACCCTGAGATCATGACCTGAACCAAAGCCAAGAGTCTGATGCTCACACAACTGAGTTACTCAGGCGCCACAGTAGACATCTTTTTTGGGGGGGCAATGTGTCTTCTAATGTCCCTGCCGTCACACGGTACCCTCCAAGAGCACGTACTGTCCAAGAGCTAGAAATGAAAACGAGCTATAGTTAACTTGACTTTTTTAAAACTGTGAAAGATTAGGGGCGCTTGGGTAGCTCAGTGGGTTAAAGCCTCTGCCTTCAGCTCAGGTCATGATCCCAGGGTCCTGGGATCGAGCCTCACATTGGGTTCTCTGCTCAGCGGGGAGCCTGCTTCCCTCTCTCTCTCTGCCGGCCTCTCTGCCTACTTGTGATCTTTGTCAAATAAATAAATAAAATATTTAAAAAATAAAAAAAAAAATAATTAAAAAAACTGTGGAAGATTAAACTAGAAGGGCTCTCTGAGATTCTGTGGTCTAGAAGACAGCAAACTTCGGTCCTGGGACAGACCAGGCTCACTGCCTGTGTTATTCGACAACCTGGGAGCTGACAATGGTTTTTATATATTTACGTAGTTAAAAAATAACTGAAGAAAGAGTAATGCTTCATGATATGGGAATATTACATCGAATTCAAAATGCAGTGTAATAATAAAGTTTTATTGATACACCGTCATGCTCATCAGCTTCCATTTTGTCTGTGGCTGCTTTTGAGCTAAAATGGCAGGTGAGTGGCCACCCCAGAGAAGATGTGGCCCATCCAGTCCAACATGGTATGGTCCGGCCTTTTACAGAAGAAATTGGCTGACCCCTGGACAAGACCAGCAGCTCCTCTTCTGTTGATGGGGAATTGAGGCACAGAGAGAGAAAATGACCACCTGGAGATCACACAGTCTGCCAAGGGCCAGATGGGAACCCTTTGGTTCCCTGTTAGGGCTCTTTTCAACTACTACCATATCAAAGCGCCTAAGAAGCATCTCGGTTTATCATGACAATGACCGCTGGGTCCTTGGTCCTTTTGTACGGTTTTTCTCTCCGCGCTTTCTCACACACAGGCCTGATCTAGGCTTTAAGAATGAGCCCGCTGCATCTTTGACCTCAAGAGGGCAGCCCGGGCTAACTAAGGTCATTCCAAAGTGCACCGTCTCATCCGAGAGAACCAAAACCTCAAATCCAATCACTATATTGTCCTGTCCCTCAACCCCCACCCAAAAGAAAGAAAATGGGTCAGAAGGGCCTGAATTGGTTTTGATAACGATCTACTTACATATGAGTAGAAATTTAAGAGAGTTTCCTTTTATTTTAAACCAGTTGCCAGAGGAGAATTCGAGCACAAGAAAAATCCCCACATCTGGCTAGAACAGAAGGCACAGGAAGGCAAAATCAGCAGCGAAAGAAGGTAGGCATTTCAGAGCGAAACTCCCACACATTAAACACACACACACACACACACACACACACACACTTTTCTGAGTATTGGGGGAACGTGGAGAGGAAATTAGTTCTCCTACAGCCCTGGGGACAGTTTTAAGTAGGTGAGTGGAGCTGTGCTAATGACCCAGATTTGTCCTCGTTCTGAGTGGGCTGAAGAAGAGGTTCCATCTCTTCATTTGAGGAAGGCTAGTCATAAAATGGGGCTAGTGAGGCTCGCAGCCTAGTATCAGGGAGGGATTTATGAAGTATAATTAATGTTTGCTGCGGGTTTGGGGATCCTGGGATTAAAAGGTGCCCTGTGCAACGTGCAAGATGGACGGGTGTTACGTCGAGGGCAGATGCATTCTGTGGGTGTCACCACTGTTGTTTACTAAGACAGAAGGGGACTAAGTAGGTTAAGCCCATGTGGCATAATCCTTCACCGTGACCCAGAACAGGAGACCTGTATAGGGAGGCTATCACATCAGATGACGTAGAGAAATTTCAGGGAGAATGCGCAAATCCCCAGAGGTGGAATGGGTGGCTTCCCAACACCTAATCATGCCTGGAGGAAATGTGGTGGGGCTAGCTGGAGAAACACAGATGGCTCTTCCAGCTTTACAAGGAAGGGGGTTCGGCTACATTACTCAGCACAGGCATTTCCTCAACCTGAGCTTGACTTCTGAGAGCTTCTGAGAACTGAAGATTTTTTTCTAGATAATCCTACAAGGCCCCCGGTGCTGGGTAACAGCAGGAACTAGACTGGAAGTCTAATTAAGCATTCCCCGCATTACAATACTTAAAAACACTTGGGGGAATCCCAGAGAGTTCCTAATGTCTAATTCCTAGATTTAATCCTAAATTGCTCCATTGAATTGTCTTGTATAACCTTGGCTAATTATGTAATATTGAGTCACTGACGATAATGATGAAAAATGGAAAATGGTGGCATGAGTCGTTTGACTTCTCCTTGTAGATATGTCATCAGAACCATAGATAAGGGCTTCTAGGAATAAAACCTTCTAAAACTCCTAGTAAAACCTTCCCTGGGATGCCTGGCTGGTTTAGAGCATGTGGCTCTTGATCTCAGGATCATGCGTTTGACCCCTAGGTTGGGGGGTAGAGTTTACTTAACAAGAGAAAACAAAACAAAACAAAAAACATCTTAGCATATGGGAAATTGCTTTCAAACTTCAACGGTCAAGTGTATTACTTACTCTAGTCCCTGGAATGCAAGTAAGGGGAAATGCACTGAGTGGGATTTTTTTTTCTTATTTATTCTTATCAGCTAAAACTTTGTCCAGATCAGTCCTATAATGTGTGGGAAGATCATATAGATTTATCAAGAAAATAAACAGTCTGGTGTACTTGAGGTGTGTTAAATTCTCAGCGGAAGGGCAGTTGGGTGGCTCAGTTGATTAAGAGACAGAATCGATTTCTGCTTGGATCATGATCTTAGGGTTGTGAGATGGAGTCCTGCGTCGGACTCTGATCAAAGCGAGTCTGCTCGGGATTCTCTCCCTCTCCCTCTGCCCCCCACCCCCAACCCCTGCCCCATACGCACGAGCTCGCTCTCTCTCTTTCTCAAATACATAAATAAATATTTTTTTAAAAAAGAGAGAGGGAGACAGTGAGAGAGGGAACACAATCAGGAGTAGTGGGAGAGGGAGAAGCAGCCTTCCCGCTGAGCAGGGAGCCTGATGTAGGGCTCAATCCCAGGACTCCGGGATCATGACCTGAACCAAAGGCAGATGCTTAACAACTGAGCCACCCAGGTGCCCCTAAATAAATAAAATCTTAAAAAAAAATAAAAAAGAAAGAAATTCTCAGGAAAAACATCAATATGGGGGCGCCTGGGTGGCTCAGTTCTTAGGCATCTACCTTCAGCTTGGGTCATGATCCTGGAGTCCTGAGATCAAGAGCTGCTTCAGGCTCCCTGCTCTGCTTCTCCGTCTCCCTCTGCTGCTCCCCATGCTTGTGCTCGCTCTCTCTGTGTCAAGTAAATAAATAAAGTCTTTTTAAAAAATCAATATGTTTGAAGTTTTATTGTTACCTAGCAAAGTAAATCCACATCTCCAATACAGTATTTGCTTTGGATATTATAATCCACGAGAAAACAAAGCAAAAAAGGAAAGAAAAGGAGAGATAATATAATAGTTATGTGCTCAGTATTACAACTGTAGCTGGAGGGGCGCCTGGCTGGCTCAGGGGGAAGAGCGTGCAACTCTTGCTCTCAGGGTCATGAGGTGGTTTTTTTGTTTGTTTGTTTTTGTTTTTTTAAGATGTATTTATCTGACACAGAGAAAGAGAGCACAAGAGCACAAGCAGGAGGAGCGGCAGGTAGAGAGAGAGGGAAAATCAGGCTCCCCTCTGAGCAGAGAGCCTGACACAGGGCTCAATCCCAGGCTCCTGGGATCATGACCCAAGCCTAAGGCAGACGCTCAACCAACTGAGCCACCCAGGTGCCCCATCAGGGTTGTGAGTTCAAGTCCCATGTGGGGTGCAGCAATCACTTGAATAAAAATATGTAAATAAATAAATGTAACTTGGAACTTAATTTATGACATTCATATAAAGGTAGCTGACTTACATGGTTTGTTGTTGGTGGTGGGTTTTTTTTTGTTTGTTTTTTTACTTTGTCAGTTCTGTGATGTTATGTGGGTTACAAGCCAAATCCTATTCTGTATTAATGTTGTGTCTGCCCTTGAGTTTTAAGTCAGTTGACAGACCCTGTAGGTTTTGATATAACTTGCTGAGGAAAAAAAAAAAAAGTCCTAAGTAACAATGACCCTGTTTCCACATTTATATATTTCTCGTTTAAGGAGTCAAACAAACAAACAAACAAACAAAAAACCTCTGTGGACTTTATCCTAACTCTCCCAAACAAAAACACATCCGATGTGAAGAGCTTTCCTCAGATGACAAAGCATTTTCACATCGGTTCTCTCCTTTTATGGGATCTTCAAAACAGCCCTGTGGGATAGATGTGGCATGTGCGGTATGGATATTTGATAGATAGTTCCTGAAACCAATTTGGTGAATGTTTATTGAACAACTACTGTTTGCCAGGCACTATTTTAGGTAATGACCATTTGGTGGCACATAAACCACACCAAGATCCTGCCAAAAACGTTTAAAGGACATGCCCAAGAACACAGGAAGTAAATCCAAACCTTTCGGCCGGTGTACTCTGTCATCAGTCTCCTATTAAGTTGGAAAAATGTAGCGTGGATCACTTGTGTTTCCTGATGGTATCTCAGCCTAAGTGGCATCTCTTGGACACACTCGTTCAACCATAGCTCGTGGCATTTGCGTGCCTGTATCCTGGCTTCTGGTCTTCCACTGGGTGAACTATTTCTTTCTACCTAGCGATCTAGCTATCTATTGTTTTTGGACCAGAAGTAGGATTTATTGATGGGCATGAATAAGCAGGGGGTGATGCCGAGGTTCTCATGAGCTCAGGGCATGCCGTTTATTCAGAGGGGCCACCATTAGTGGTGTATTTGACTCCACGGCCACCCAGGATGGGCTTTTCAGCCACCATGTCTGTACATCCATTTACAATAAACCCAGTAAAACCCCACTTCTTGAAGATGTGGCTCTTCCTGCTGTGGCCAGGGAATTTGAACTTTGCCCTGGTTAGAGCCTCAATCACATGCCTCTTGGTAGCTCAGTCACTTGTTCTGCAGGTTGACACGGATGGACGTGATGACCTGGTGGATGTGGACCCTGATCACTGTGCCCTAAGGCTTTCCAAAGGCACCTGCTTTACTGTCTGGGGCCTGGACGGGGGAGAGCATGAGGTCAGATACGAATGTCCACTGTCTCCAAGGTCCCTTGAAGCAACTCATACAGGCAACAGGCTGCACATACTACCAAGGAGGGCACTGTTTACAGCCATTGCACACTGGGCCCCATGGGGAAAGAGCACATTCGGCTTAATTGGCTGCAGACAGATGAACCATTTTATATGCTCATCCAAAGCCAGTTCCTTCCTGTATGCAGGCACTGCATTCCTTCTCCCCTACTTAAGAACATAGATCCAGTCAAACTCTCCTGCCCACATCAATTGTCTACTGTATAAGCAGAGTTATAAAAAGGTATTGTAGGAGTGCCTTGGTGGCTTAGTTGGTTAAGCGTCCAACTCTTGGTTTTGGCCCAGGTCATGATCTCAGGGTCGTGGGTTCAAGCCCCATGTTGGGCTCTCTGCTCAGCTGGGAGGCTGCTTCTCTCTTTCCCTCTGGCTGCTGCTCTCTGCTCGTGCACACTTTCTCTGTGCCAAATAAAGAAATAAAGTCTTTTTTTTTTTTAATAAAAAGTTCAAATATTCAGAGGATTTGTCAAGAAAAACAAAAACCCAAAAACTTGTTCTGTTTTTCTCCAAAAGGTAGAAATATGACCAATGGTTAGAAACATTCAGCATGGGCGCCTGGGTGGCTCAGTGGGTTGAGCCGCTGCCTTCGGCTCAGGTCATGATCTCAGGGTGCTGGGATCGAGTCCCACGTCGGGCTCTCTGCTCAGCGGGGAGCCTGCTTCCTCCTCTCTCTCTGCCTGCCTCTCTGCCTGCTTGTGATCTCTCTCTGTCAAATAAATAAATAAAATCTTAAAAAAAAAAAAAGAAAAAAAAAAAAAAAAAAAGAAACATTCAGCATGACGGGCGCCTGGGTGGCTCAGTGGGTTAAAGCCTCTGCCTTCGGCTCAGGTCATGATCCCAGGGTCCTGGGGTTGAGTCCCACATCGGGCTCCCTGCTCCAAGGGGAGTCTGCATCTTCCTCTCCCTCTGCCCTTCTGCATCCTCCCCCTCCCCTGCTCATGCTCTCTCATGTGCGTTCTTTAATAAACAAATGAAATCTTTAAAAAACAAAACAACATCTACCATGATATTTGTGCAAATAATTTCAATATCTCCAATATAATAGATGTTACACTTTTTCAAAATAAGAAAGGAGATATGGGGGTGCCTGGCTGGCTCCCTATGGTTGAGCACGTAACTCTTGATCTTGGGGTCATGAGTTCAAGCCCCACATGGGGCATAGAGCCTACTAAAGAATAAATAAATAAGAAGAAAAGAGATATGTCTTTTTAAAAATGTAGTACTCTTGGACCTCTGAAGGAAGTCAAATATTCATGATATATCCTCTGTGCCAGCTACTGATGCCCTCATATCGCCGGAAATAAATCTCACGTCAAATAACTGGTTTTCGAAGGAAATGGCCTTTTGTTCCTCAGCTATATTTAAGTTCTACATCAGTGAGTTTCAGGAGGTGTGAGAAAGTTCCACAAGGTAGATGTACCAGAATGCCCTAGGATTCTGACATTCTGCTGTAGGGAGAATGTCAGGCGCCAAATGAATCACTACAGAAAAAATCAGGGTAACTGACAGAAGCACATTGTGTTCTGGGACAAGGGAAAAACAGTTTAAGACTACATAAGCTAGCCAGTGCATCATTTCATGAGTATTAGGAAACACAAACAACTGTATGATATTCTAGGCTGCATCCAAATTAAAAAATACTTCCATTTTAAGATTTTATTTATTTGACAGAGAGAGAGAGAGAGAGTTCAAGGAAGGGGGCCTGCAGAGGCTCTGGGCTCTTAGCCGATCACGGAGCCCAATCTGGGGACTTAGTCCCAAGACCCTGGGATGAGAACCTGAGCCGAAGGCAGATGCTTAACCAACTGAGCCACCCAAATTGAGAAATACTTCCTAATAGAGATGGTCTCAGTGACTATTCAGCATAAATAGTTCAGAATAAAGTACACATAATACTTTATATCTGTATTTTATCACATGCGCCTCTAAGAAATAAGGTAATGTGATTGAAAATAAAAAATTTGGGGCACCTGTGTGGTTCAGTTGGTTAGGCCGCTGCTTTTGGCCTGGGTTCTGATCCCAGGGTCCTGGGATGGAGCCCCGCATTGGGCTCCTTGCTCAGCGGGAGCCTGCTTCTCCCTCTCCCTCTGCCTGCTGCTCTCCCTTCTTGCTCTCTGTCAAGTAAATGAATAAAATCTTAAAAAAAATTTTTTTAACTGATCTATGTTTATCCATGGACAGGATTCTAACAGTGGAGCTCAAGCCCAGGATGATAAATACGTCTTCAAATAAAGCAGCCAGTCTAGTTAACTGTCATTCGCTGGGGACTGCTGTGACTAGAGCAGATTCAGAGAAGACAGGTGCAGGGAAACCTATTGAAAGGAAACACCAGGGCAGTTCGCTCTTAAGACATTACCATTCCTGTGACAGAGCCAATTTGCCATCATTTACAGGAAGTCCAACAAAATCTGCAGAGTCATCAGGGATTATTGGGGTATACACTTGAGAAACCAGGGCAAAGTCTGCTTTGTTGCATCTCTAAGCATTGCATGACTGGCTGAATCACCTGAGACTACTTGTGAGCACTGATGGTTATATAAATTCCAGGAAAAGCTCTCTGCTACATTCTTTGTCCTACTGACCAAATTCTTCCAAGTACCGACTAAACTCCACGTTCAGAATTTGCAGAGTGTATCAGAGAGAGAGAGACGAACCATGAGAGACTGCGGACCCTGGGAAACAAAGTGAGGGTTTCAGAGGGGAGGGGTGTGGGGGGGAGAGGGTAACAGGGTGATGGGCATTAAGGAGGGCACGTGCTGTGATCAGCATTAGGTGTTACATGTAACTAATGAATCAGTTGAACACTACATCAAAAACTAAGTATGGGGTGCCTGGGTGGCTCAGTGGGTTAAGCCTCTGCCTTTGGCTCACGTCATGGTCTCAAGGTCCTGGGATCGAGCCCAGCATCGGGCTCTCTGCTCAGCAGGGAGCCTGCTTCCACCTCTCTCTCTCTGCCTGCCTCTCTGCCTACTTGTGATCTCTGTCAAATAGATAAATAAAAACTTAAAAAAAAAAAAAAAAAACTAAGGTACTATACAGTGGCTAACTGAACATAATAAAAACATAAATTTAAAAATAAGGATCTGCAGACTTTATAGAAAAGTAGTAGTCTTTTTCCAAAGAAACTGTGTATTATTCATGTCGTTATGGAACAGATACAAGGCGAGAAGCAGACCATATCCTGAGGGTGTAATAATTCTTCCAGAAGCCTGAAGGTTTTGAGTTCCTGATTCTTGCACTGACCCAGGAACTTTCTGAAACAAAATGTACTTTCTACCATTACCAGCCCTGGTACCTTCCCCTCTAAGTCTACAGCAGTAATTTTCCCAAAGTGACTTCAGAGTCACTGATTTTTTTTTTTTTTTCCTTCAATCTAGTCCAGTCAAGCTCTGGCCCCACTACTCCACCCAAATGTCTCTTGTCAAGGTCACCAGTGACCTCTGCGGTGCTCCAACAGTCAGTCCTCCTTCCTCATTTTAACCTTTTGGTTGCATTCCACAGTTGATAAGTCTGATCACGCCCTTCTTCAGTTTCTTCCTCTGCCTTCCCAGGCACTACCCTCTCTGGGTTTTCCTCCTCCCCGACCCGTTCGTTCCTTCAGTTGCTTTGCAAGTTCCTCACTTCTGAGACCTCTTTCTTTTTTTTAAATTATTTTTATTAACATATATTATTTTCCCCAGGAGTACAGGTCTATGAATCATCAGGGTTACACACTTCACAGCACTCGCCGTAGCACACACCCTCCCCGATGTCCATAACCCAACCACTATCCCTACACACCCCCTACCCCCCAGCAACCCTCACTTTGTTTTGTGAGATTAAGAGTATCTTAAGGTTTATCTCCCTCCCAGCGTGTTTTTTTCCCCTTCCCTACCCCCCAAAACTCCCACCCTGCCTCTCAAATTTCTCATATCAGAGGGATCCTATGATAATTGCGGAGACCTCTTTCTTCAGTGTCAAAGTGCCCCAGGGTTTTCCTGGGTATTTTTTTTTTCCCTGCTGGTTTCCCTTGGTGACATCATCCAGTTTCAGACATCAAATTCCATTCACATGCTGGCAACTCCAAACTCTCCTTCCCTCTGGTTTACTTGCTGTCTCTCTCTCCCTTTCTCTCAAGTGCACACAGTCACATAGATACAATATACACATATACAATTTATCTCCTAAATAATATATAAAAATATAGATCTTCTGGACTTCTTCCTGAACTCATATCCAGCAGCCTACCTGATGCCTCCAACTGAACATCTAATACCTCACACTGAACATACTTAAAACTGAGATCTTAATACTGCTCTGCAAAATGGTTCTAGCCAGTGTTCCCTAGTTCAGTTGATGGCAACTTGATCTCTCTAGTTGCTCAGGTCAAATACCTCAGGCTCGTCTCTTGACTCTTTTTATCGACTCTGTTCAATCCATCATCAAGGCCCTCTGGGTTTACCTTCAAAATAAATCCAGGATCCCCTTAGCCAGTGAAGCCAACCCTTTCTCCTCACCGGCTCCTGCTTCTAGCCTTATTGGTCTTTCTCCCCCTCCCACCGGCACCCCTACACTCCCCTCCCCAAGCCAATTCAGTTTCATGAGAACAGAGATCTGATTACTTTCTTCAGTGATATAATATCCCAAGTACTTGGCACAAAGTTGATGCTCAAAAATTATTTGTTAAATAAACAAAGTAATAAAGATCTTGACTTTTTAGACGTCTTTTTGATGTCTATACAGGCCATTTAAACCATGACGCCAAACGATAAATCTACAGGTTTCATATAATCTGCACAATTATCAGGATAGAATCTTGTTACAGGGATGACCATGTATACTCGGACAAGATAAATGTTGGGTTGTTCCAGGAGTCTTTTTTATTTTCATAGATGTGTTTCTACTTTTTTAAGAAACATACTATTGGCTGCAAAGATTTTCTTTGAACTCCAATACTTCTGAAATGCTGAACTTCTGAGTTTTGCCTCAAAGCAGAGAGGCTATTGCACCATGTGCGAGTGTTTCACCGCTGCCAAAAATATTTTGAAGAACTTCCCATATTACTAAAGTCTCTAAAAGAGTTTAAATTATCCTTACCAGGAAAAGGTCATTACGGTTACTGTTTTAAATTCCCTCCTATGCTAGAATTGGCATGAAAAGCTGTCCTTTCCTGGAACAATGGCTAGAGAGCCTCAGTATTTCTACGTTGTTTAGAAAGGCTGCACACAATCTTCACTAAATGCCAAAAAAAAAACCAAACAAACAAACAAAAAAAACCAAGCCCAAGGGGCCTAGCACATGCCACGGAGATGCTGCCCTGGCTAAAGGATCTTGGTATAATTAAAGGTTCTGGTTAACATCCAGTCTCTCTCAGGGAACACAAAATGCTACAAATTAGTTCAAAAGCACAGTTGGAAAAAGAAAGAAAAACTACAGGAACAATGGGTTGGTGATGGTGGAATTCTCTAGTCCTTTATTGTTTGACAAAAGGAAACCAGTCCTAGGACTACATACAAAGCATTTTTACTCCAAGGGCAGATCATAAAATTGTTGTAATTCAGAATGTTTATTTGAACATGGCCTTCTACATGTTTAAAGTCCACCTGTTTAATACTGTTTGGGCTTTTTGGCTTAGGAAGCTGGAAAATGTTTTGAGGCCAACATTCGGGTCAGAATGGAGTTTTCCTGAATTTCTGTTCAACTGTTCTGCAAATGTTTGCCATTGATCATATGGGAGAGAACAGTGCAAAATACCACCCACTCTAAATACAAATTGAAAATATTTTATACAAAAAAAGGATGTGCTTTTAGCATTAAGTTTAACAGTTAAAGGTGTGAAATAAGAATGTTTTATAAATAAAAACAAATTCTAGGAATTAGAATTGTTAAATAGATCCTCTACATCTGTACAAAGTGAAAGGATTGTGCAATCCTTCTCTAGTTTCAGCTGCCTGGCTGCTGAAGGCATAATGTTTTGTCTGTGTTATTAGGATAATCTGTCCTAATGCCCAATAAAATAGTTTCATACTACTTAATTTTGGTTGTGCAGGCAAAAAGTAACAGCATTTTCAAAACAATTTTCATAAACTCTCCATACCAAAAATATACAATACTGTTCTTTATAAAATATTGAGATGAGTTTAAAAAATTTAAAAATTCCAGAAAGTGCTTTCAGTCATATTGAAACTAAGACAAAATTTGGGATCTAACAACCACTCCCCAGATGTTTCTTTCATCTGGAAGCGATCAAATCTTGATCCGTTCCCTCGAAAAAATATTTTTTAAACTCTTCATCCTATCATTACGAGCTTAACGCCCCTGTTACTGAAATAGATAACCAAACCTCTGTAATTATACATAGTAAGGGGAGAGAAAAAAGCCCTACTGTAGCTGCAGCACCAAAAAAGACTTGAGCCAGAAAAGGTTGGCTCGGTTATGAACTCACGCTGCTGTGAAGAAAAACAAAACTTAGGAAAAACAAAATAAAAACAAAATACCCCACCCCACCTCATTATTTTTTATTTTTTCTATGTTCCAGAATAAAAAAAAAAAAAAAAAGCCCCACATTAAACAAAAATACCTTGCACAAAAAGTAAGGCTGGAAGACAAATATAGCAACATTACTCTTGAATTTCCTGGCTTTGTTGATTCCAGCCGCAAAGTTAACATTAAATTGCCAAGATTCACATTTAAATATTCCCTTGAAATCAGAAAAACAATAGCTCTTTCAGGATGTGAAATGACCCTGGAAGGCACATAGTTATTTTATTGAGTCGATTTGCTATTTACATACTCATAAGGGGCTCCAAAAAGAAGTTAAATGGAAGATGTTCTCAACAGACAGAAATAAAATATTCCAATCTATTGTTCCAGTTTATGGCTCAGATCGAAATAATGGGCTATAAAACCTTATCAGAAACCAGTTGCGCAGTGCGTGCTTCGCAGCCAGCCAATGAACACCGACGTCTCGGTTCTCCTACTGATGACAGCACTTCAAAGACATTTTTTTCTTTCTTTCTTTTTTTTTTTTTTTTTTTTAAAGAGCCCGACCTCTCGGTTACGCCGGTGCTCGGCACCTCGGTCGGGTCTCCCAGCGCTCGAAGCTCGGCATTTTGCTATTTGCAGGGCGCCTCTGCGGCTCGAGGCAGCGGCGTCCAAGCCCGTCCAAGCCCATCCGCGCCCCCCCCCGCGCCCCCCCCGCGCGAGGCTCGCGGAAAGCGCCTTCATTCTCAGGGCGAATACGGCTTCCCACGGTGGCGTTCGGGGCACGGCCAAATAAAATGCACTCCTTTCCCAGAGCGGGGGTGGGGGTGACGAGCGCCGACTTGGACAGGCTCGGAGGCCAGAAGGGATTTGGGACTGTGCGCACGCCCCTCGGCCGCCGGTCGGGGGCACAACGCCGCGCGCACACAGCGCGGCTCCGGGGCGGCGGCGCCCGAGAGCCCAGAGGCGAAGAACAAAGGGGACGCGCTCGCTTTCGCGGCTCGGGGGCTGCCCGGGCGCCTCCGCCAGCCCCGCCTGCCCGCCCCGCCCCCCAAGCCCGCAGGCCGCGGCGGCGCGCGCCCCTCCCCCGCCGCCCTGCCCCCTTGGCTCCGCGAAATGGCGGCCGCGCCACAAAATGGCAGCCGCGCCTGTCCGAGAGCGGGCGCCTGCGGGGAAATAAAAGGCGCCGCGGACACCCCCCCCCCCACCGGTTCTGGCAGCACGGCAGTGCCCTCTCGGGCTCTCTCAGGGTGGCTGCCCGGGTGACCCTCCCTGGGCACCGGCGCGCCTTGACGCCGCACGCCTTCCCTCTCCGCGTCGGCCGCTCCTCGAGTCCGCAAACGAGGCGGCGCCTTTGTGCGGGCGCTGCCTTTGCGCTTCCAAACGTGCCCCACGGCCGGAGGCTCACACTGAACGGTACAAAGAGAGACCTCGGCTTCGCACAACAGACGGGCGACCCCTGCCCGCCCGGGACGCTTCTCGGGCTGGCGCGGGAAGGGAGCAGCCCTTTCCTAGGGTCTCCACACCCGCAGCTTTAGCTCTTGGCCACCAAAGTGAAGACAGGAAGGGGGAAGCAAAGGACATCCCCTCCCCCCCAAAACGGGGGGAAATTAAGGAAACGGGTCAAGGAGCCCCAGAGTAGTACTTCGGCAGCCGCGTAGAATCCCAATGCAGAGCCCACGCTCGAGAGCCAGAGAAGAGCCACGGGCGGCCCACGAGTGCGCGGGCAGCTCCAGAGGGCGGATGTCGGCTTTCACTCCACCACGCAAACCTCCAGTGAGCGTTTTAGGGTTTTCATCGCTCCCCCTGCCCTTTCCCTTCTCCCCGTGGTTAGAGGCCTCGGGGCTAGGCACAGGCAGTTCGGGTCTGCTGCAGTTTCCATGCTTTTCCCCCCGACGTTTGAGGGTCTCGGTGGTCTTGGGCTTTGCTGTGGCCATGGCGTGATGGATGGACGCGGGAAGGTGGCGGTGTGTTTTGGACGTTTCGCTTTCTCTTAGATGCTCGCTTCCCTGCGATTCCCATCCCCCAGCTTCCCCTGGCCTCCGTCTTTCCAGAAACTTCTCAGGGAACCAGCAAAAAAAAAAAAAAAAAAAAAAAAAAAAGCCGCAGGCTCAGCCACCGCCTCCTTCCCGGAGCATGCGCGCCGGGTAGGGCGGCAAGCTCCGCGCGCGCGTGTGCAAGTGTGAGAGTGGGACGTGCGCGCGCGCCGTGCGGGGCGGGGCGGTTCGCTCTCACAATGAAGGGAACAGGTTTTTGTTTTTTTTTTTTTCTCCCCCCTCCCCCCACGTTCCGTCGTCGCGCCGGCGCGTTGGGGCAACTCCCTTGGCCTTTGGAAGGGGGGGAGGGGCAGGTCCGTAGCGCTCGAATCGTTGCTCTGCGCGCCTGCGCAGCAGGTCGTCTCTGCCGAACTGTGTTCTCCGCGCTGCTTGCGGTAGCGTCTTTGATGTGAAGTGCGTCTGAGCATCTCGACTGCGCCCTACTCACTGTTTGCTCAGCTCCCACTCGGGGGAACTGTAGCTTCTTGAGGGGTTTCCTCGAGCTTAGCCTTCCTTTGTGGCGAAGGGATGAGGTCGGGCCGTGTCTGGCTGGCTCCCTTCCCTTCCTGCGTGCGCCATGTTTGGCCCGGCTCCTGCCCGGCTCGGGTGCCTGCCGTGTGGTGGCACCTTCACCCAGCCATGGGGGGTACAGCCTTGGCCGCGGGACCGGGTGGTGGCCGGGCTGCCTTCCGTCAGGCGCTGCCCGCAGTTCTTCCTCACTAAGCCGAAATAGAGGTGTCCTTTACTTGGAACGCTGCCCGGGCCGCTGAGGCAAGCCTCTGCTGGGGGCGGCGGGGCTGGCCGCTAGGCTTGTCCTCGGTGTGTGGCTGCGGACAAAGAAAGGGCCTGGGTGTGCAGCTCGGTCTCCCTGGGCTGACTTCAGCTTGGAGAGTGGTAACCATAGCAACAGCTTTTACCCTTTCTCAAGGTGCCTTTGGTTTTATTTTCCTTTTCTCTTCCCTTAGGAGTGTGGGGGAAATGACTGCCAGGGTTGTGGGTTCTTAAAAAAGCCGGCGCCCCCCCCCCCAGCTCTTTTAACTTGCTGTATAATCCACTTCCATGCGAGCCCGTTTCTGAAATCCAGCAGGTTGAGGTTAAGTAAGGGTCCCTTGGCAGGGCATGGAGGTCTGCCACGTCTCCAGTCCCGAGCTTTGTTTCCTTGCCGCCTTCCTTTTGAAGGACCTTCGTTTCGCTGGTGGAGTAATTGCCTTCCTATATTCGTTTAGCGTGTAATGTACCTTCAGATCCTTACAGATGCGAGGTTTGAAAGAGGGAGCTTGTTCGCGAACAAGGCACCTTGGGGGCTCCTAAAGACTGGCGTGGCACTTGCAGCTTCACATTTTATGGTCATTTGGGCTCTGAAGTTGTTGGACAGTGCTAACTTGCCCGCAGGTGCGAGTGCACCATTGACCACGCAGAGTCTGAGGTTAGGTCGGGTCAAGGCTCTGGGCGGAGCCACGCAGTGGGTCCTAAGGAAGGGAGATCTTTCTTCCTGGTGGGAATTTTGAGTTGGTGCCAGATTCCTATTAGGAGCTCTTAGTATATGAAAAGCTGTCTAGAGGCTGTTGAAGTACTAGCCAGCAATAGAATTCTCCCCCTGCTAACAAGACTGTAATTTGAAGCTTGGAAACGACCAAATCAACTGTCCCTTGAATTGCTAGAATTTTGGTTATAGATTCTGTTCTAAAAAATTATGGTTAATGAGTGTCTTCAGAGTCAAAATTCCTAAAGTAAGGATAACACCACTAAATAAGGGGAAGAAAATTTTGTGTTTGTTATGTTTTATAATTAAAAAAATTTTTTTAAAGGAAATGCACCCAGAATGGGGCTTGAACTCACAACTCCCAACCTAGATCAAGGGTCGCAGGCTCTACCCACTTAGCCAGATAGGCACACCAGATTTTTTTTTTAAGTTGTACATTTATTTGGATGTTTTAAAATTTTAAATAGGCATAAAAACAAAGTTCTTATGTGCAGTCTAACTGAGAATCTCTGGAAACTGATGTTGAGGGGTACGATATATTTAAACTGAAAACTGTGAAAGACAACAGTTTCTCTGTTTGAAGCCACTTTTTTTTTTTTCTTTTAAAGATTTTATTTATTTATTTTTCAGAGACAGAGCACAAGCAGGCAGAGAGGCAAGCAGAGGCAGAGAAAGAAGGAGGCTCCCACCTGAGCAAGTAGCCCAATGCGGGACTGGATCCCAGGACCCTGGTATCATGACCTGAGCTGAAGGCAGATGCTTAACCAACTGAGCCGCCCAGGCATCCCTGAAGCCACTTTTCTGAGTGAAATTTTTTAAGGGAAAGGTTTATGCTTGTGTGTGTGTATGTTTAAATTATCTGATATTGTGGGGGAAACACAGACCCCTTTTATTAATTCATCTCACCATGTCCCTTCACCAGCTGACAGTATTCAGTGAAATCTTTAGTTATGACACTTAATGGTTCTGTTTTCTCAGAGAAATCATTTTAAGTTAATCTAGCACCCTCAAAGACAGTTATACTTAGGCATTGTTTTTGTGTTTTTTGTTTTAGCCAGAGTATCATTCAAATAAAAGTGTAAGCGATGGTTCTCATGACTTCTGTAGTATATGGCCTGAAAAAATTCAATGAGCTCCATCAAAATACTGAAATTTAACTTTTTGAAGCTTTAAAAATAATTCCATCATTAATTTAGAAAGGTATCAGTCCTATGTAGTCTTTAAATAGTGTGGTTTTATTTTAAGCCAAAATGTTTCAAGTGTCTAATTATGGAATACTATAGAAAATTATCAATTATTACCATCCTGGAGATTATTGAGGCAGTGATGTGATTTAAAGAACCATTTTTATTAAATAGCAATAATTGAGTTAAGATGGATACAGTTTTAAAAACATTTCAAAAGTACATAAATAATTTTCTTTTTAAATTTGCTATTTCAAACTAGAGCCACGGAGCTCAAGACCCTAAGTCTGAAAATTTCAAGACATATGTAACAAGTTACTAAACACATTTTATTTGGCATTAATGTTTTTGAGATTGTGTCAACTGTACTTTGGTAGTGTCTCCCGAATTAATCAATAGCCTTATTATATTCTTACTTCCTGATGTTCAAAAGTTACAATCTACATGGGGTGTTCGGTTAATGTATATTACTTCTAGTGAAGAGATTAAGTTTTTTCTTACATGAGGATTAACAATAGAGGTTTAAAGGGTTGAATGAAATATCCGAATTAACATAGCGAATAATACTTTGTTCACATGGGATCTCTTAACATAAATATGTTGATTTAGTATAGTCCAGCACCAACATTTCAGAGAAACCTTGAAAGAAACACAGATACTGACTTCCAAAAGTCATTTTATTATAACTTTTTCTAATTATAAAAACGATATATGTTAACCAAAGAAAATATAGATGGAATTTTTTTAGAAAATATAGATGAATAAAAACTTTAAAAAATTTTTACATTTCAGGGGAGGTGGGTAGGTTAGGTGATGGGCACTCAGTAATGTATAGAATTGTTGAATCGCTATATTGTACACCTGAAACTACCACTGTATGTTAACTTTACCAGAATTGAAATTTAAAAAAGAAAAGAATTAAATTCTACCATATAGGCACAGCTGTGATTAAGGTATTTGCAAATATCCTTCCAATCCATTTTTTCCCCATGCCCTAAACGTTAATTTGTAATTCTGAATATTAGATACATAGCAATATTTCCTCATAGAGGGGAAAAATTAAGCAATATTTCCTCATAGAGGGGAAAAATTAAGCAACTTTCCAAGGAAATGGTAAAAACATAAGAATTTATTTAAAAAAATGTATCAGCCATTACATTCATTTCTGGAATGCAAAAAACAATGTGGGATAATTTAGCTTACATAGAGTGTTGAATAGTAAAATAGATTATGAAATGTTAGCTTGCTGAAAGTATGATTTAGAGGACTGGCTGTCTGATGGTCAATTGATATAAGTTATAATTTATGTAATTCCACCAGACTCTGCCTTCTATATCAAAATAGATCTGTTAATGGACTGGTCTTTCTTGCTCCCTCAAAACTAACAATATGTAAAACACTCTTTGAGAATAATATAGCAGTGTTGCCTGTTTTATTTTCTACTGTTAAAAAAAACCTGATTATAAAAATTTGTATTGTCAAGTTGTCAAGTAGGCTTTGATCATTTTAGAGCTAGTTAATGTGTTTTTATATGATGCCTTTAGAAACAGGTGCTTATATTTTAAGTATATGTTTTGTCATGAAATAGTTTAATTTTAATAGCTTGGGACTAGATTTGTAACCAAATTCTTGTTAAATATCTGGTAACGATTCTGTCTTTCTGTTTAAATGTTGATATTAATTTATCTGCTCTATTGGCTAGGTTAGCATTCAAAGTCCAAATTTGAGGCTCAAATGCTTTTCCCATTGGGCTTCCGTTACGCATGACTGAACTCTTTGAGCACATCTAGCATGCTAAATACAGGAGCTCCTCACAGCGTGAAAATAAGACCTGATTAAAAACACATCTATTTTAATTCCCCTTTGCAAATGGTTCTGCTTTTAATGTTACCTTTCCGAATTATCATTAAGACTCAAATGAGGAAATTCACTTCACCATCCATTTATCAGAAGAAAGGAGAGATCACACCCTACTTTTGATTTTTCTCAATGAGCATCAATTATTTATTGTTAAAATAAATTTAAAAATCAGAATAACAGAGTGGGTTGCCTTGCTATTGAAAACATACCAAGATAAATGCTGCTGAAGAAATTCTGCCTTTGTAAATATTTGTACCAAAGACAGAAATAGAGAAAAGCTTTCCCAGTGTTTTCTGATACATTGCCAATAAAAATGAAAGGCATTGAAAAAAATCAAATACTTGATTTGGGGCTATGCAAAGGGCGTGTACTTATCAGTTTTGCTGTTATTAAGAGCTTTGCAAAAACAAACGGAATGTTGGCATACTTAATATGCAATCACTGCATTTTGATTTGACTGTAGGACCTATGTAGGCTATAAAACCCTGAAAATTGATAATGATATGTTCTTAATTTCAGCTGATACTTACTTTTGATATTAATGAGAAATTAGTGGCCAACTTAATAGTATTTATGATATTTACAGTATGTTACTTCCAAATCCTTTTACATATATCATCTTCTTTGATACTTCTAGGAAACTTTTTTGATAGATATTTCGTTTTGCAGATAACGATATTGAGACTTTGAGGATTTAATCGATTTGTCTAGGTCATATAGCTAGTGACAAAACTGGAACTGGAATTTCTAACTCTTAACCCAGTAACCCAGGGGTATTCCATTATACATACTGTCTATTGTTTGTATCATCAGTATTGTTTTTGTTTTGTTTTTATTTTTTATTTTTTTAGTATAACACAGAGTTCATGCCAAGTAGTGTTTGTTATGCTAAAAGAATCAGTAAGGAACATGGACAGTATTATTATTATTTTTAAATATTTTATTTATTTATTTGACAGACAGAGATCACAAGTAGGCCGAGAGGCAGGCAGAGAGAGAGAGAGAGGGAAGCAGGCTTCCCGCGGAGCAGGGAGCCCGATGCGGGGCTCGATCCCAGGACCCTGAGATCATGACCCGAGCCGAAGGCAGCAGCCCAAACCACTGAGCCACCCAGGCGCCCCATGGACAGTATTTTTAACCTGTAACTATTAAGTTTAATAAAGATGGATAGAATTCCTACCTGAATTGCTCATTTGAACCCAGCATCTATATGTGAGCTATTTTTCCTTTAAATGAATCTGTTCAGTTGAAGTTAGTGTCATATTTTTTTTCTTTTGGCATCATAGGAGCACGTTAGATAATTGACATTTGTTTTACTCATTAAATTTATTTAGGCTGATATCTGTTGACATTTTATAAACTGAGAATTCTCTTGAGAAATATATATCGGATTTTTAAGAAACCAAGAAACTAAAATGAATACTTTCGTTGCTATTTTTGGTGCCAAACAGGTAGTTTGACAATACTTCAAGCGAATCTGAGTATAAAGGTTGGTTTGATGAGATTTTGTTAGGCTTTATATTAAAGAGAGACTGTTTCTCAGTTGTTTGGTAGATCTCTGGCTCGATGAGATGATATTCTTAATTTGATATTTGCCTCTAATCTTTTTGACATTCTGTGAGCTCTTTGGTCTTTGGGAGAACTTTAACTCAACTTTGCTTAATAATTTATGTGTTGGTAATCTTCTACCAGGTTTCTCCTCCACTACTTCCCAAAGGTGGGGGACTTGAAGTAGTATTTGTAAATAACTTTGCCCATTTTAAATTAATTTACAAAAATTAAGTACTTATTCTGCTTTTTACATGGAAAAACAGCACTGCTGTAACAAGACTTTTAGGCTAACTGAAAAGAACTAGTTCAAAAAATTTTTAGTTGGTAAGGATGTTGCTTTAACTTTCACTTAATGTACCTTCATTCTTGTGCCATGGAGAAAGTATTAGAAAAAATATCTTAATTGCTTCTTATTTTGTTCTGCTTTATCCTTTTATTGTTCTTTGGGAGCCCTAGATGGATACCAAATACTGCATTCAAGAATTATTCTAATTAGTCTTTTTTCTAATGATTTTGCTTCTAAAAGTCTACCCCCCCTTTTTTTTTTCAGTCCTTGAATTTTTTCCTCAGACTGATTTTAACTGAAGTCTGCATGCAAGGTCAGATATGCCCTTTACTTCTGTAACTGCAAGACACTATGTTGTGAATCCTCTTGTCAGTTGCCCCTCTTAGTGCAACTGAGCCGAATCTCTTCTGTTCTTCATGGTGACATTTTGGTCTTTCCAAGAAGTTTCAGCTAATACAGAGCCTATCAAGTTTTAAATGAGGAGTTTACATCCTATTTTAAAGTGTGTTTCAAATTGTGGTGGTTGCTTATATTGAAATTCATGCTTCATGGAAAAATGCATGTCAGTTCAATGTTAACTGCAGCCGTGCATGCAGAGCTATATAGTTCAGGGGTGCTTGGGTAGCTCAGTCAGTTAGGTGGCTGCTTTCAGCTCAGGTAATGATCCCAGGACCCTGGGACTGAGCGCTGCATCAGGCTCCCTGCTTAGCCGGGAGTCTGCTTCTCCCTCTCCCTCTGCCTGCAGCTCCCCCTGCTTGTGCTCTCTCTCCTTGTCAAATAAATAAATGAATAATCTTAAAAAAAAAAAAAAAAACAACAGCTATATAGTTCATGAGTTTAGGTTAATAGTGTGCTGGCTTGACACTCCTTAAGTGATAGTGTCAGGACAAAGAAATGGCCACATGTAAATGGCTGATCCTACATCTGTGGTTTGTTTGCTTTTACTGAGGAATCCATTCCATAATATTTTCAAGAATACATATTTCCATTTCATTTAATGGCTGATTTGCATGAAGACGAGGACAGCCTGTGGGGTGGCACTAAATACTTTAAGTAAATTATCAATTAATGCCACTATTGTAGTGGGGCTTTTCTGTTTCTAGCTTTTCTCTACCTCTTCTGACTCTTACTGAAGTTAAATTGGTTAAATTACCTGGCTCAGAATCTAGAAGTTTTAGAAATAATTAGTCAAAATTCCAAAAATCATTTCAAATGGAGGGTAAGCTTAGCCCCTCAGCTAGCTCATCTTTTACTGAAATCATTGCAACTGTGTTAGACTGGGGCTTGCTTAGCCTTGTCAATGGAAGAGAGAGTATCTCAACTGGTCAGATTTATAGCATGGACTATTTCTCTTTTTAAGATTTTATTTATTTGGGATAGAGAGAGTACAAGCTAGGGGACAGAGGGAGAGGGAGAAGCAATCTCCCCACTGAGCAGGGAGCCAGCTGCTGGGCTGGACCCAGGGATCATGACCTGCATAGAAGGCAGACGCCTAATGGGCTGAGCCACCCAGGCGCCCCTATAGTATGGACTATTAGACCAAATACAAGAAAAGTTGATGTGACTCTCAGCCAGACACAATAATTAATTAGCTTATGTCACATTATATGGTAACAAAGTAAAAAACCACTTGGAGCATTACTGTCTGTGGAACAAAAGAAACTGCTGTGCACAAGTGACTCCAGGTATTAGTGCCAGTGATCATGGTGACCATATTTTCCAGTTCACAATATAGTCTGGTGATAAATCGGCTGTATTTAAGGAGACCGTGAATAAGACCAAATATTTAAAATCTGGTGTGTACTTGAAGTACCGCACCTTTGATATTTTATTTCTGCAGATTAAAAAAATGGAAAATTGAGTTGCTGAC
The DNA here is from genome assembly GCF_030435805.1 of Mustela lutreola. Lineage (NCBI taxonomy): Eukaryota > Metazoa > Chordata > Mammalia > Carnivora > Mustelidae > Mustela > Mustela lutreola. Next base: position 11,107,160 of record NC_081299.1, read on the forward strand.
TGTTCTAAACGATTCCATTTTTCTGGACTCAATACAGTTTGCCTTAATTTTGTCGGTTTTCTCTGGGGTTCTGTAAACTGGCCTTTATATGAAAGTTCAGCTATGGTCTTTAAAGGTCGCTAGGCCTGGAAACGCCAGAGGTCTGATCCGTTCCTATGCTTAAATATTAAATTACAGTAAATCCTTTATATAAATCCTTTTAACAATATTAGACATGTAGCCGTCTTCTATCAGTTCTATTCCTGATATACCGTAACGTATCTTGCAAAACATTTCGTAAGATCCTATATAAAATAGTTGCTTTACGTTAGGGCTAATTATTCTTGAGAGGGATGGGCTTCTGATCCCGTCATTGCTTCGCTTGGCAGTGAGAAGGGCGGCCTTGTTCTGACACTTTCCCAAGCAGGCGGGGATCCTGGTGCCCGGAAACGGCCAGCTCCTGGCCGAAGGGTGAGTAGGGTCAGGAGTCCTGGCTTCTCCGGGGAGAGGCACCGGCAGCCGCTCTGACACGCGGGGCTATCAAAACCAACTCCCTTTCTCTCTTTTGTTCCTCTAGGCCCGCGCCTGGGACCCCTGTTGGAGGGGCTGGAGACCGTCCCGGTCCCTGGAAGCTCGGCGCCCCAGGTCTGACCGAACGCCCACCCCGCGGCCCACTCCCTGCGTGCCTGCGCGCCTGCGCATCAGGATCGGGCGCGCGAGCGTTCCTTTCAAGCCCCGCGTTCCTCCCTCCCCCGCGCGCCTGCGCGCCGGCTGGGAGGAACTCGGCGTTTCAGCCTCCGCGGGCGGGCGGACGCGCGCGTGCCCGCGGCGAGGGAGGCGGGCCGCGCGCACCGGTGGGAAGCGTCCGGCTGCCACAGCGCCAGCTCCGTCGTAGTCGCTGCCGCCCGGGTCCCGCTCGCCCCTCCTCCCCGCTCCCCCCTCCTCCCCGCTCCCCCGCCCGCCGCCGCCCGGGCGCATGCGCCGCCGGAGCGCGAGGGTCGGCTTCGGGTGTGTGGTGGCGGCAGAGCGGAGCTGCGAGGCCCGAGAGTCAGAACCTGGGGGAGAGGGATGGTCTCTGCACGGGGGGGAGCCGGAGGAGCCGCCGCCGCTGCCGACGCCACCGCCGCAGCCGCCGCCGCCGCCGCCTCGGCGCCCGCCTCCCGGCGCTGACGGGCTCGTACGAAGCCGGCGAGGGAGAACCCGCACCAGCGGTCGCCGGCACACCGCCCAGCATGGTCCGGGAAACCAGGCACCTCTGGGTGGGCAACTTACCGGAGAACGTGCGGGAAGAGAAGATCATCGAGCATTTCAAACGGTGAGTGACACGCGGCCCGGGGCCGCGCTCTCCCTTCGGGCGCTGCTGCCCGCCCGACCCGTTGCCGGCCCCTCCCCGTGCGCGGAACTGCTGAGGGGACCCGGGCCAGAGCCGCGGACTGGTGCGGGGGGCGCGCGGTTGTCTGGCCGCCGCTCGGCCCGCGTCGCGGCGTTGGGCCTCGGGCCTCGGCGGAGCGGTCCGGCTGCCGCCCTCTCCCGCCCCAGCGAGGAGGAGGCTGTCGCTCGGCCTCCGCGGAACCGGCGCCCGGAGGGCGCCCGCCAGCCGGCGGGGCAGGAGTAGGGTCGCGTCCTTGCGCGCCGCCGCCCCGGACCCCCGTCCCGGCGCGGCCAACTCCGGAGTCCCGCCGCAAGTCCCGCTCCTCGCCCTGCCGACGCTTGGAAATGTCTAGCCGGGAGAGGGGTTTGTGCGACATGAGAGGCTTCACCCAGACACACGGCTCGGTAGGTGGTGTAGGAGCAGCTCGGAACCGGGGCAGCTGCGAGGTTCTGGGCACCTCTCCCGAACGGCTTACAGACCTAGAAACTACAGGGAAATGGCAAGCTCACATTTCTCCTGTGGGTTTTTGGTTTTTTTTTTTTTTTTAAATTCTTATTTTTTCGGGGTTGGCTAGCGAGTATGGTGTCTGAAAATAAGTTGGTGCGCTTGTTTCGGCTCTTTCGCCTTCCAGGCCGCCTCAGCCCTCTGGGGTCCTTGGGTGAGGACGGGGGTGAGGACCGAGGGCTTTCACTGGAAGCCCCACGGCGGGTAGGACGGTGCCCAGCGGGCGCCGGAGCCCGAGAGCCTCGGGATCGCTACCTCCGCGGCCGCGCGGGGTTAGCGCTGAGGGGCCGCCTTTGAAAGAACGGTGATTCCCTCCCGCCCAGAGTTCTTGAACCGGTCGTTGGAAGAATGCACGTCTTTTAAGATCAGGAGATGTAGTTTTTTTTTTTTTTTTTTTTTTTAACTTCCCAGAATATATATTTTTTTTCGGTGAGATGGTGGGATCACTGTTGTTTTGGTACCTCTGCTACGGTAGCATTCAAGCGCCTGCTTTCTTTGTGGAACGTATGCGTACCGTGACGGGTAGCGTCCTCGCTGGAACATCCTGAAAGTGACGCTGTGCTTAAGCTTGGTGCAGAATGAGGAGGACTGTAGCAGATCCGCGCTCGTCCTCGAAAATTACCGTTCCTTGCGATATTCCAGACCCGGAACGATCTTCAGTTCGGTTTACTCCCTAATTCCTCTTACTATCTAGTGAGTGGAGGAAATTATGGAGCGCCCTTATTAGTGAGTCACCATGGGAAAAACAGATTGCGTCGCTTGCTCCTGAGCAGCTTGGATAGGGAAATGGAAGCAGAGGCAGCAGAGCTGGATCCACTCCGTCTTTTAAATGGAGGATCATTGATTCTGTTGGTGGTTGCTGTTACTGGGGTATTAAATCTTCACCGCTGGGGCGCGCGTCTGCGCGTGACCGCGTGTGAAAAGGAGCCGGCAATAGTGAGGCCATTCATAACCTGCTCAGGCTGTCCTCGGCAGGGCTGGGGGAGGCGCGCTTCCAGGGACTCTCCCGGTGTTTACTACGTTGTGCTGAGAAACCAGGCAAGGGCAGGCAGGGAGCAAAAGCTCACCTCTACCCCGGTGGTAAAGGGGAGCGAGACCCCGGGCTCAGTGGAGAAGCAGATGGGAACTTTTCCCTCCCTGGCGCGGCTCCACCCTTTACCTCCACCCACCGCCCCACCGTCTTCAGTGCTTTGGTTGGAAAGTCCTGTAGACGCAGATTATCGGAGTGGAAAAGCCACTTTAGGTGTGCTCACTTTGAACTCCTGTGGACTTTCTCTGTAGGTCTCTGGGAAATTCGGCTGTACCGACGTGCAAACACGTGCATTGCAGCATTCGCGTTGCTCCTCAGTGTTCTGTGGCCAGACGTGTCACTTCGCATTATGCACATTCCAGAGACATTGCATACCTCTTGCAGGGAGTTTGACTCCTCTCAAGATGAGGGGAGAGGGAATGGGAAGAGGAGATCGTCCGCGGGAGGTTTGGGAGATTTTTAAGTGGATGGGGCTGCGGTCCGGCTTGTGTGAATGACTTTCTAAAATGGCGGCCAGGACCCACTTTATGTGGGAATCAGCAGCAGCTCTCAGAATGCACAGAGGGAGGAGGGGGCGGAGGATGCGAGCTGCCTTCGAAAGCGGAGGTCTGGAGGAACGTTACTGTATTAAACAGGGCTTAGCGGGCACACTGCGTTTAAAGGGGTACCTCACCTATTGCAGAGCACAAGCAGATGCTACCAAAAGCAGATTCTGTTAAAACTAAGCAGACCGTGTGTCCATGACACTCCTTTATGTTAAAAGCGATTTTTAAAAAAATTTAGACAAACGTCCTTAGCTCTTTGAAAAGGCAGTGCATTCTTATGGGTTTAAAGAGTGTGAAGGGTTCACAGAGAAAAATCTCCCCTTCACCCCTGACCTCGGGATTCCCAGTTCCCATCCCCCACTTCCCACCCAATCCCCGGGACAGGTAATCTCTATTTATGGTTTCTTGTTTATTCTTACATATGTATAAGAAATGTTTTTGCTTTTCCAGCTGTGGAGTTAAATGGACCCTGTTTGGAGGAATTCAAAGCCTTTTATCCCTATTGTAGAAAATGTTTTGTAAAATGTGTGATTGCTACTAGGGGAAGGCGAAATTTGAGTAATTTAAGTGAAAGGGATAAAAATAAAAAGATAGTTGTACCGGAATGATAGCTGTGTAAGAAGATGTAAACACTTCTAGTGTTTTCTAGAACTCAAGATGAGAGAAACTCTCTAATACCTTTTACCAGCTTTTACCCTTTTCCCTTGCTAATTACAACATTAACTAATAACTGTTTTACAGGATTAAGAGGTGTATATTGGGAATATATTACATAGAACGTTTTCAGAATTATTCTTGTAACACTGATTAGGCTATTATAGTAAGTGTTTGGGGTTTTGTTTTTGTTTTTTAAAGATTAAACCAGTTTTGGAAGCAGGGCAGCTTAGAGGGCACTTTTGTGTGTGTTTGGGGGAGGGGTCGGAACCAGATCTTTTTTGTATTATTTACAGTGTATTATTTTTATTATTTACAATGGTCAGTATTTTTGGTGGAAAATAGATTGAGGGAAGGATGCTGATAAAGGCTTTTTTCCCGTTCGAACTAAAGAAAGACCCAGTCTTTAAAATATAATCAGAGCATTTTCAAAATTTGGCTTTACCTTCTTGCAATAGAATATATTTGTTGTGTTCATTTTCTTTACAGCTTTTAATATACTGCTGAAAAAAATTAAATGAGGACTATTTCTGAATCAGATTTTAGTTAACAAAGATCTGTTGCAGGGACTGAATTTGCACAATAGAGAAAGTCCTTTCCTTTGTATGTTAGCTGGGTTGAAGGGGGAAGGGAGGAGTTACACAACAATTGGTTGCTGTCTTTTAGTTGTAAGAGAGAGAGGTGTGTGCAAAGATGATTCCCTGAATTAGAATGAGCGAACGAATAGAGCCCTTTAAAGAATATAAAATTCTCTATTTTATTTGCCTGTTTTAAGTAAATCACATTTTCAGGTTCTTCCCATCCATCCCCAGTTTTAGAGAAGACGTTAAAGATTGTGCAGAGGTAGAGCAAGGTAGCAGCTTATGTAAAAATTCTGTCAAAGAATGAGACCCATTTAAAAATGTATTTTTGGCTTTGCTAATTTTAAATATTACAGTGGTTTTCTGAGTTAAAATAGCTGGAATACATGTTACATGTATTTGGATATCTTTACTTTGGGGACACAGTAAAAATATAGTGGAAGAATTTCCTTGTCTTTAGTATTCTATAACTGGAGGTATTTTTAGACTTCAAACAAATTTGACTCACCCTAGCCTTACATCATTGCTACATCGTTTCTTTTTTAGAGCCCAGCCAGTTCTATGTAGAAACAGCTCTGGTTTTGAATGTTATAATTTTGATATTTTTGTGTCGGGCTTTTGTACATTTAAAAAATAAAATTCAGTTATTGTGATAAATAGCATTAAAAATTAATACAGAATGCTTGAAATACTGTATTTTATTTCCTAAGGAGGATGCCTCTGGCAGATTGGGGGGAAAATAGGTGCCAGGAAGATTGGTGATGTTTGACTGGTGGAGGGCACCGTCTTGATTGCTTTTTTAAAAAAAAGTTTGAGGGGCACCTGGGCACCTGGGTGGCTCAGTCGTTAAGCGTTTGCCTTTGGCTCAGGTCATGATCCTGGGGTCCTGGGATCTAGCCTTATATAGGGCTCCCTGCTCAGCGGGAAGCCTGCGTCTCCCTCTTGCACTCCCCCTGTGTTCCCTCTCTCGCTATGTCTCTGTCAAATAAATAAAATCTTTTTTTTTTTTTAAGATTTTATTTATTTATATGACAGAGAGATCACAAGTAGGCAGAGAGGCTGGCAGAGAGAGAGGGGAAGCTGGCTCCCTACTGAGCAGAGAGCCCGATGTGGGGCTCAATTTCAGGACCCTGGGACCGTTATCTGAGCAGAGGCTTTTAACCCACTGAGCCACCCAGGCTCCCCTAAATAAATAAAATCTTAAAATAAAAATTAAAAAAAAAAAGTTTGAAATAGTTTGTGAGAACTAGTATATACAATTGGAGATGATATATTTCTGTTTTTACTTATAAGAATCTGTGGTGTTTGAGCTGTAGTTAACTAGTCCACATTATTTAATGTAAGCATTGTGGTCTGCAAATACCTTTAGTATATATATTGTTATTAAAATTGGGCTCCTGAATTTCCTTATTGGATGCTTTGTAATGAATGTTCAAGCCCTTGAAACAGACCTATATTAGCCTGCTGAACAAGGAGACAAAATAAAGTAATACTTTTTTATAGTTAAATTTCTAAAGTTTACTGCTATCTTTACTTAATTTATTATTATTATTATTATTTGCCTTAGAGCTACTCATGTTTTGAGTGAAAATCGAATACTCTGGGGGTGCCCAGGTGGCTCAGTTAAGAGTCTGCTTTCAGGGGCGCCTGGGTGACTCAGTGGGTTAAGCCTCTCTGCCTTCGGCTCAGGTCATGATCTCAGGGTCCTGGGATCCAGCCTCACATTGGGCTCTCTGCTCAGCAGGGAGCCTTCTTCCTCCTCTCTCTCTGCCTGCCTCTCTGCCTGCTTGTGATCACTCTCTGTCAAATAAATAAATAAAATCTTAAAAAAAAAGTTAAAAAAAAAAAGAGTCTGCTTTCATCTCAGGTCATGATCCTGGGGTTTTGATATCGACCCTGCCTTGGGCTCTCTCCTCTGTGAGAAGCCTCCTTCTCCCTCTCCCACTCCCCCTGCTTGTGTTCCCTCTCTATCTCTCTGTGTCAAATAAAATCTTTAAAAAAGAAAAGAAAGGTAAATAGCATACTCTGTTGTGGAAACCAGTTAGGATGTTTAATCGTTTTATTAGAAACCATATAATTTTTGTATTCTACCTGTTTTTGCTGTGCAGAAATACGCTTTGCTGTGAAGAGATGTTCTTGATACAATTGTACAGTATTACAGTATTCAGACCCCACCCCCCGTGTCTGTATCTGCCAGGTTGAAAATTGTAAACATCTGAAACCCACAAAGAAATGTCTCTGTAAAATGCTAACTAAATTTAGTGAATTCTTGGATTTAATTACTTAGGAGTTCATTTTGAATATAGAGATAAACTGAAATTTAGCATAAAGGTTTTTATTATGTAAGGAACCACTCCAGTTCTTACATTTAAGGAGTATTTGTGGGAAAATTCAAATGGGAAACACAGTTGTTTGTCCTATTGCTTGTTTTGGTGCTAGATTTTTTTAGTCCAGCATACCAAACCTCTAGAGTAATATATGTCTTTGTTAAGTGCAGACTTTGGCTTACTTGAGAATTTGGACAAATGGAATGGCGATTTTCTGAGTGTACCTTGTATAGACTTTGATGGTTACATTCCTATCATGTTTACATGCGGTATATGAACTTGTGTGTGTAATGCATTTGTAGTTTTATGTATATATAATATATATAACATAATACATATATATATACGCATTTATAAATTCTTAAAATTGATTTTTTTAACCTTCACCTTATTTTATTCCTTTCATTCAAAAACTAGGACATTTGTATTCTTTTTAAACATTTTGTATTTCAGGGGCACCTGGGTGGCTCAGATGGTTAGGCCTCTCAGACTCTTGGTTTCGGCTCAGGATTGTGAGGTTGAGCCCCTACCTTCAGCTCTCTGCTCAGCCGAGTCTGCTTGAGATTCTTTTTTTTTTTTTTTTTTTTTTAAAGATTTTATTTATTTATTTGACAGAGAGAAATCACAAGTAGATGGAGAGGCAGGCAGAGAGAGAGAGAGGGAAGCAGGCTCCCTGCTGAGCAGAGAGCCCGATGCGGGACTCGATCCCAGGACCCTGAGATCATGACCTGAGCCGAAGGCAGCGGCTCAACCCACTGAGCCACCCAGGCGCCCCTCTGCTTGAGATTCTTTCCCTCTGTCCCTATCCCTGTTCCTGAGTGCACACAAGCATGTGCGTGTTTTCGCTGTCTCTCAGATAAGTAAATCTTTTAAAACATTTTTGTATTAAAAAATTTTTTTTTGTATTTTACAAAATGACATCTGGCATGCAGTGATTTGTGTCATCATTAAGTTGGTAGGTGGTAAATTTTTTTGTCTCAAGCATTAATTTTTAAAAACAACGCTGTTACACTGTAGTAAAGGCTCTTTTGTATTCAAGATTTCTTAAAAATCGCCTTGGGGTTTTTCTTTGTTTTTTTTTTTTTTTTTTTTTTTTAGTTTTTTTAGGATTTTATTTATTTGAGAGAGTGCATGCACATGAGGTTGGGGGTGGAGGGCAGAGGGAGAGGGTGAGGGACAAGCAGATCCCCACTGAGCACAGAGCCCAAGGAGTGGCTCATTGCAGGACTTGGTCCCAGGACCCCAAGATCATGACAGCAGAAGTCAGAGGCTTGGTGGACTGAGCCACCCAGGCACCCTGCAGAGGATTCTGACTTCCTCATTTCCATGTTTGTAAATAATTCATGCTCATCACAACTTAGAAACTAAAGTAGCTGTTAGACTTGCTGCTAGATACTTTAATGTATTAATAAAGATGCATATGTATTACTGTTTTATAGTTTAAAAATTGTACTTTGGAGAATTTTGGACACATATAAAAAGAGAAAAATAGTAAGTAAATCCTGTGTACCCAGCATTTAGCCCAAACAACTATCAATTGTGGCCTGTCTTGATTTATGAAGAAAATTAAAGCAAAGGAGGGAATAGAGAGTCATGGGGGAGGGAGGAATGAGTAAGGCCTCTTTGAAAAGATGGTATTGTGGGGCACCTATGTGGCTCAGACAGTTAAAGCAGCTGCCTTTGGCTCAGGTCATGATTTCAGGGCTTTAGGATCGAGCCCCACATTGGGCTCCCTGCTCAGCGGAGGGCCTGGTTCTCCCTTTCTCTCTGCCTGCTGCTCTGCCTACTTGTTCTCCCTCTCTCTCTCTCTGTCAAATAAATAGATAAATAGACATAAAAAAAAGATTTTATTTATTTATTTGACGGAGAGAAACAGTGATAGACGGGCGAGTGGGAGAGGGAGAAGCAGGCAGGGAGAAGCAAGCTTCTTGCCGAGCTGGGAGCCCCACGTGAGACTCTATCCCAGGACCCTGGGATCATGACCTGAGCCAAAGGCAGAGGCTTTAACCCACTGAGCAACCTAGGCGCCCCCAATAAATAAAATCTTAAAAAAACAAAAACCCAAACACTAACTCTTCTTAGTTTAAAAAAATAAAAGGGAAGATAAAATGGTATTTGATATACCAGAATGAGTGTCTGACCACGTTTAGACCCAGTTCTTTCTTACCAGTAATATTTTTCTCATTTAAAATTTATTTTGAAATATAGTTCATGAATGGTACAAAGAATTCCCACATTCCCTTCATCCAGATTCCTCAGTTGTTGACACTCTTGCATGGCACCTCATTGTCTTCCCAATCAGGAAGTCCGTATTGGTGCCATCCTACTGCCCAGTCCACAGACCCCATTCACCCGATGCCAGCCATCCCCACAGTGTTCCATTTTCCGTCCAGGAGCTTGGTCATGTGTTGCTGTTGGTGGCTGTGTCTCATCATTCTGAATACTTTGTCAGTCTTATGCTAATTCTCATGTGCCTGGTAGTCTTACAAAGCACAGGTCTTTTGGGGAACCTGGGTGGCTCAGTCAGTTAAGCATGTGCATTCAGCGGGGTTCATGATCCCAGGGTCCTGGGTTTGAGCCCAGTGTCGGGCTCCCTGCTCAATGGGTGTCCGCTTCCCCTTCTGCCCCTCCCCCTGCTCATGCTTGCTCACTCGCACGTGCTCTCTCTCTCAACTGAATAAATAAAATCTTAAAAAGGATAGGCCTTTGCTTCTGCAGGATAAACCCTCCAGTTGAATCTGTCCAGTATTACCTCATGACCAGATCAGAGCATGCATCTTGGCAAGAATACCACAGAAGTGATTCTTTGCTCTTCTCAAGAGTAGCATATAAGGAGGCAGACAGTATGGATCTGTGCCACAACTGGTGATACTAGTTTAACTGCTCACCTAGTCAGGTTAAATCTTTACTATTTTCCCCTTTGTATTTGATTAGCATTTTATGGGGAGATATCTTAATATTATAGTCTTTCTTCTTTTATCAAGCCTACAGTCACCAGCTTTAACAGTGCTAACTCTTGCCGGTAAGTATAGTGTTGTGATTCCTTCTATATTTAGTTTCCTGTAGGTAGGAGCTTTCTGTGTATGTGTAGAATACTTACGATTTCTACTTTTTTCAGTGAGCTTTGGTCCAGGGATTATTTGATACCCAAATTGTCCTAGGTTTGGCCACTTGGAGCTCTTTCAAACTGGCTGTTGTGTCCTTTTGATATCTCTCCATCACTGTTTAAGCATTTCTTTATTTCAGGCATAACAAAGGCTTATCATGTACTTTCCTTGTCCTATAATCAGTCATTTCTCCAAGAAATTCTAGTTCCTTTTAGTGTAGGATAGTATTTAGAAACCAACACCTGGATGCTCAGTGTACCCATTCCTACAGAGCTAAGAAAATGTGTGTCATGTGGGTACCTAACTATGAGATATATATATATATATTTTTTTTCCATATATACACATTATCTGTACCTCTGTGTCCCATTTTTAAAAAAGTTCACTTATGTTCCAATACCTGAAGATTTTTTCTAACCTCTCCAGTTTTAAAAATACGTATATTTTTAAGGATTTTATTTCATTTATTTGACAGAAAGACCTTGAGAGAGCGAACACAAGCAGGGGGAGAGGGAGAGGGAGAGAGAGAAGCAGGCTTCCTGCTGAGCAGGGAGCCTGTTGAGGGGCTTGATCCTAGGACTCTGGGATCATGACCTGAGCTGAAGGCAGATGCTTAACGACCGAGCCACCCAGGCGCCCCATAATCACTGCATTTTTATATTTGTAAATTTTTTTCTTAGTGAGAAACCTGACTACTGCTATTCTCACTATCTTTGCTCAGTCAGTTCTCTTTGCCCAATCAGTTCTCTTCTTAGCGTAGCTCTACACTAAGAAGTAGCTCTACACCACTCTACTTCCCCCACCTCCGACACCTTGCTGCCTCTGTTTCTCATTCCCTTCCTCTCAACTACTTTCTTTGGAAACCAACATTTGAGGGTGAGGAACAGGAAAGGAAGATGGGACTGGAAGTGACTTGCATTTTTTGTAAGTTTTTTCAATATTTTCCTCTCCTAGGAGATAGTTTAATGGATGAATACATTCACCTGTCTCGGTTTAAAGCAGATATGGAGTGCCTGGGTGGCTCAGTTGGTTGAGTGTCTGTCTTCAGCCCAGGTCATGATCCTAGGATCTTGGATTGAGTCCCACGTCAGGCTCCCTGCTAAGCGGGGGGCCTGCTTCTCCCTCTGCCTGCGGCTCCCCCTACTTGTGCCCTCTCACTGTCAAAGAAATAAAAATGAAAACAAAACAAAACAAAATCAGATACAGAGCTACCTGATGATTCTTAAAATTGTAGTTTTGGTTCTAAGCCAACACTGACTTGGTGACATGAGTATAATCACTAGATCTGTCTGAGCTTTATTATATGCTGAGTCACACAGAAGAGGAGATAGTGAGAAAGAAGTTTGTTTCTTAGGAATAATATTGGGAATCATCATTGCTTCATTTATTTATTTGGTTGTCAGTCACTCACTTTGGTATCTCAGCAAAATTTTACCTTTGCCCTACCTTCCCCCAAACCTTACTGACCTTAACTTTAAAAAATAAATGAGTTATAATTGGTGTATACTTGAAACTAATAATGTTATGTAACATAATCTGATATTTGTATATATTTCAGTATGGCCACCATGTAAGTCTACTTAACACCTGTCACTATACGTTGTTACAAAAATGTTTTTCTGGGGCGCCTGGGTGGCTCAGTGGGTTAAGACCTCTGCCTTCAGCTCGGGTCGGGATCCCAGGATTCTGGGATCCAGCCCCGTGTTGGGCTCTGTGCTCAGCCGGGAGCCTGCTTCCCCCTCTCTCTGCCTGCCTCTCTGCCTCCTTGTGATCTCTGTCAAATAAATAATAAAATCTTTAAAAAAATGTTTTTCTTGTTCTTTTATTATTTTATTTTATTTTTTAAATATTTTATTTATTTATTTGACACAGAGAGAGAGAGAGAGAGATCACAAGCAGGCAGAGAGGCAGGCAGAGAGGGAGGGGGAAGCAGGCTCCTCGCTGAGCAGAGAGCCCAACGCAGGCCTCTATCCCAGAACCCTGAGACCATGACCTGAGCTGAAGGCAGAGGCTAAACCCGCTGAGCCACCCAGGCGCCCTTATTATTTATTTTTTTAAAAAAAGATTTTATCTATTAGAGAGCATGAGTCGGGGGAGGTACAGAGGGAGAGGGAGAAGCAGACTTCCCGCTGAATAGGGAGCCTGATTCTGGGATGCTGGGACCATGACCTGTGCTGAAGGTAGACATTTAACTGACTTAGCCACCTGGGTGCCCCCAATTTTTTTTTCTTGTGAAGAGGACTTTTTAATTTTTTTTTTTTTTTTATTTATTTTTTTTTAAAGATTTTATTTATTTATTTGACAGAGAGAGATCACAAGCAGGCAGAAAGGCAGGCAGAGAGAGAGAGAGAGGAGGAAGCAGGCTTCCCGCTGAGCAAAGAGCCCGATGCGGGACTCAATCCCAGGACCCCGAGATCATGACCTGAGCCGAAGGCAGCGGCTCAACCCACTGAGCCACCCAGGCGCCCCGAGGACTTTTTAATTTTTTAAAAGATGTTATTTATTTGACAGAGAGAGAGAGAGAGAGAGAGATCACAAGTAGGCAGAGAGGGAGGCAGAGAGGGGGGGCGGGAAGCAGGTTCCCCGCCAAGCAGAGAGCCCGATGCGGAACTCGATCCCAGGACCCCAAGATCATGACCTGAGCTGAAGGCAGAGGCTTAACCCACTGAGCCACCCAGCTGCCACCCCCCCCTTTTTTTTTTAAAGATTTAATTTATTTGAGAGAGAGCAGGAGCAGGGGGAGAAGGAGAAGCAAACTCCCTGTCGAGCAGGGAGGCTGACTCGGGGCTCGATCCCAGTGCCCTGGGATCATGACCTGAACCTAAGGCAGGTGCATAACCTACTGTGCCAGTTGGACATCCCAAGATTTAATTTTTTAAGTAATCTCTACACACAGTCTAGGGCTTGAACTTAGAACCCCAAGATCAAGAGTCTCATGTTCCACCTACTGAGCCAGCCAGGTGCCCCTGTGTTGAGGACTTTTAAAATTTACTTTCTTAGCAACTTTCAGGTAAGTAATACAGTATTGATCATCACTATGCGGCACATTACATCCCTGTGACTGGTGTCTAACTAGAAGTTTGTACCTTTTGACCCCCTTTCTCTCACTCATTTCACCCTTCTACTCACTGCCCCCCCATCTTTTCTCTGTATCTGTGAGCTTATGGTTTTTGTTTTTAAGATTTTACACAGAATGAGATCATATATTTGTCTTTCTCTGACTTCATTTAGTATAATGCTCTTAAGGTCCATCCATGTTGTCTCAAATAGCAAGACTTCTTTTTTTTATGGCTGTTTAGTACTCCATTGTGTATATACACATCTTCTTTACCTGTTCTTCAGTCCCTGGACAGTTAGGTTGTTTCCATGTCTTGGCTGTTAGAAATTATGCTGCAGTGAACATGGGGTGCGCATTATCTTCTCATGTTAGTGTTTTCACTTTCTCTGGATAAATACCCAGAAGTGAATTGCTGGATCATATGGTAATTCTATTTTTAAAGTTTTGAGGAATCTCTATACTATTTTCCAAAGTGGCTGCACTCAACTTTTTTTTCTCCTTCCTGTATATATTCTTGGTCCCTATCCAACAGGTTCCTTAATGAGTTAAGACCCTTATTCTTGGGGTGCCTGGGTGGCTCAGTGGGTTAAAGCCTCTGCCTTCAGCTCAGGTCATGATCCTAGGTTTCTGGGATCTAGCCCTGCATCGGGCTCTCTGCTCAGCAGGGAGCCTGCTTCCCTTCCTCTCTCTCTGCCTGTGTCTCTGCCTACTTGTGATCTTTCTCTGTGTCAAATAAATAATCTTAAAAAAAAAAAAAAAGACCCTTATTCTTTAGCACAAGCCCTGGAATGCTGGAGTTTGTACAGTTTGTAATATTTTGAAGTAGATTCCAGACATTTTATCCATAAATATTTCAGTATTTATATCTAGAAGATAAGGATTGTTTAAAGAGATATATTCCTATTTCATATAGGATTCAAGTTTGTAATTGATTTTGTGTGTTTTTGTATGTGTGTGTGTTTGAAGAATGTTTTTTTAAAATTTTTATTTATTTATTTTTAATAAACATATAATGTATTTTTATCCCCAGGGGTACAGGTCTGTGAATCGCCAGGTTTACACACTTCACAGCACTCACCATAGCATATACCCTCTCCAGTGTTCGTAACCCCACCCCCTTTCCCAACCCCCCTCCCCCCAGCAACCCTCATTTTGTTTTGTGAGATTAAGAGTCACTTATGGTTTGTCTCCCTCCTAATCCCATCTTGTTTCATTTATTCTTCTCCTACGCCCTTAACCCCCTCATGTTGCATCTCCACTTTCTCATATCAGGGAGATCATATGATAGTTGTCTTTCTCTGATTGACTTATTTTGCTTAAGAATGTTTTTTTAAAAACTCGGGCTCTATTTAAGGTATACCAATTATAATTGGTGATATGTAATTCTTTAAAAATTTTATTGAAAAACTTAAAAATAAAAGTTGGGGGGAGGGCACCTGGCTGGCTTTGGTAGAGCATGAGACTGGTATTGGGTTGTGAGTTAAAGCCCTAGTAAATTTTAAAAAAGAATTATTGAGGTTTAATTTGCATTCAATAAAATGTACTTATTTTAAGTGTGAAGTTTGTTGAATTTTGAGAAATGTAGGCATCTTGTAACCAAACCACCACCACCACCACCACCACCACCACCCTAGTCGAGATACTACAGTTTGTTTATTTACTTATTGATGAACATTTTGGCTATTGAAGTCTCTTAATCTATAGATTTTAATCTCCCTCTCTCCTTACAACTTAATTTGTTGCAAACCAGGTTGATTGTTCTATGGGGTTTCTCACTGTGTGAATTTTGTTGGTAACATTCTTGTCCATGGGGCATTTGGGTAGCTCAGTCAGTCAGGTATCTGACTATTTTGGCTCAGGTCATGATCTTAAGGCCATAAGATAAGAGCCCCAAGTTGGGCTGCCGGCTGGGTTTGGAGCCTGCTGGGGATTCTTTCTCTCCCTCTGTCCCTCCCTATGCCCTCTCTGAAAAAAGAAAAGAAAAAAGAAAAAATTCTTTTTCTCTATGATGTATGTTAATATCACCTTTTGTCCTTTGGTTTTTTTTTTTTTTTTCTTAAGATTTTATTTATTTATTTGGCAGGGCAAGAGAGCACAATCCGGGGGAACAGTAGAGGGAGAGGGAGAAGCAGGCTCCCTGCCAATCTGGGAGTCCCTACAACGAGGGGCTGATCTCAGGACTCTGGGATCATGACTCAAGCCAAAGGCAGATGCCTAATCATCTGAGCCACCCAGGCGCCCCTGAGTGGAGGCATGTTAAAGTATTTTGGTAATTGTATTTCAGTATAATTGCTTTTCTTTGTAATCTTGTTCATTTTATTTTATTAATATTATTCTGAGGAAGGGTTTATAGGTTTCGTCCAGGGCACGAAAAAGTTAAGAACCATTGGTTTAAACAAACCATTAGGTTAAGAATAGAATAGTAGCATCTAATTTATGTACTAGTTTTAGCTTTGACATAAAAGGGTTGAGGTGTGAGGGGCACCGGGGTGGCTCAGTCAGTTAAGCGTCTGCCTTCCGCTCTGGTCATGATCCCAGGGTCCTGGGATTGAGCCCCATACAGGCTGCCTGCTTAGCAGGGAGCCTGCTTCTCCCTTTCCAGCTCCCCCGTGCTTGTGTTCCCTCTCTTGCTATCTCTTTGTCATAAGTAAATAAAATCTTTAAAAAGAAAAAAAATGTTGAGGTAAAAAAGTTAAAATCACCAAAAGACTTGGACTGGAAAATTGAAACAAAGATAGTGGTAGGTGAATAGCTTGATTCCTGCCCCTCTTTTTTACTCATTGTACTCTTAGTGGTTAGAACTGCTTTTTTTGGGGGGCGCCAGGGTGGCTCAGTGGGTTAAGCCGCTGCCTTCGGCTCAGGTCATGATCTCAGGGTCCTGGGATCGAGTCCCACATCGGGCTCTCTGCTCAGCGGGGAGCCTGCTTCCTCCTCTCTCTCTGCCTGCCTCTCTGCCTACTTGTGATCTCTGTCTGTCAAATAAATAAATAAAATCTTTTAAAAAAAACTGCTTTTTTTTTCCCATGGATTTTTTGTTGTTTTTAAGTTTTGCATTCTCCTCCTCTTACTCCTAGTCTTATTCTAGAAATTTGGAGTCTTTATATTTCTAATGTTGCTCCTTTTAGTCAGCTTGAATTCTCTCAATGACGGGAATTTCAGGCACATCCATAGTTAGAATTAAACTCCATAGTAAGTACTGACCCTTTTTTTTTTTTTTTAAAGTAGGCTCCACACCCAGTGCAGAGCTTCAGCTCATGACGCTGAGATCAGTTGGACACTTAAGCCACTGAGCCACCCAGGTGCCTCTGTAGGCCACGCTTTAATCAGAAGAAAAAAGATGTGTGAAAATCTCAAGTTTATAGAGAGCTCTTAAAATTCAGTTAGTTATGTGATGCTGTACGTAAAATAAGATGCTTTAACTCTACATAATACATTTATTACCTAAAGTGGGTACATGTAATTCCTCCCAGAAACCAAGTGGGTTGGGTTATAAGATTCCTAGGGTCTTTCCAGTTTAAGAAATCCTTGTTATAGCTGTCATTCGTAAGACAACCTAAAGGCCCCTGGAATGCTATAAATTTTTAAAAAGTATGTATTAATGTTCAGTTGGATTATAAGAGAATTTAATATCTAGAAATACTACTGTAGCCATCATACAAAACATAGTGTATCACTTTGAAATGAATCATTCTGCTAACCAGCTATGTTCTTCAGTCAAAAGTAACCTTTCTGGGTCAAGACTTAAGTGGTATTTGTAAAGTTTTAAATAATTTAACAGCATGTTGCAGTTAATTAAAAAAAAAAAAAAGAGTGATCACAAGTAGGCAGAGAGGCGGGGTGGGGGGGCAGGGAAACAGGCTCCCTGCTGAGCAGAAGCCTGATGCGGGGCTCCCCAGGACCCCAAGATCATGACCTGAGTGGAAGGCAGAGGCTTAACCCACTGAGCCACCCAGGTGCTCCATATTGCAGTTAATTTAAAAAAAAAAAAAGGGTGTATATGTTTTGTTACATGTAAAGTGTGTAAGGCTGTACTCTATAGTTTTTTTTACACTCACTCCTCTCTGTTTTTCTTGTGAAGTAACCCTTTCCACAGGGGTTTTTGACACTGATTATCCTTTTTAGCATATATTTGCTTTGTCATTCTAAAAGTAGATGTATAGAAGGAACTTTCATCACAGCTTTGGGTCTCACAGGGTTATGACATTTGATTTCCTTTGTGTTGATCTTACAGGAAATTTTGTTTTAAAAATGTTCTTCTGAGTGTTTTTTCTGAATGTTTTATTTTTCCTAAAAAAAAAAAAAGCTTTTTAGTTCTAGAGATTATAACTAATCAGATTAAAATGTTTCCTGGGGAAGTTTGCATATTTAATAAAACGATTGGCTTAGAAACTAGTGACTTTTTTTTTTTTTTTTTAAGATTTTATTCATTTGACAGGGAGATGAACACAAGCAGGGGAAGTGGCGGCAGAGAAGGGAGAAGCAGGTTCCTGGCTGAGCGACCAGGTGCCCCAGTGACTTTTTTTTTTTTAGGAGTTTGTACTTTTTAGAGCGAGTGAGCTTGAGCAGGGGGAGGGGGAGAGGGATAAGCAGACTCTTGTACTGAGCATGAAGACCCATACAGGGCCTGATCCCACTACCCTCATACCAGGATCTGAGCTGAAATCAAGAGTCTCACACTTAACTAACTGAACCACCCAGGTGCCCTGTAACTTATTTTTTAATTGGATGGGGTTAATTCCATGCCAAGGTTCTTTATGGGGAAGCACCTTTACTTAAAAGTTTATAAAACACTGGAATTCAGTAAAAAAAAGTCCAAAGATCTTTTAAGATTGAGGAGTGATAACCCATTTCCTAAAGCTAGGAGTAGAGGTAGTCTTCAGAGATTCTACAAAAAAAACTCACAGTGGAATATGAAAAGAATATGGACTTTATGTACATTACAAAAAGATGGGATCATGTTTTTGTCTTCTATTTTATCTTAGCAACTATATAGTATGAAATAAGGATAAAAGTCAGTAGTCAAGGGAAGTATTAGAAGTATTTGTAAGTTTTCCAAAGTCATTGTTTAAATTATCATTTTACTAAGAAATTAAAAGGTTAAAAATGAATTTCTTGGGGCGCCTGGTTAGCTCAGTCGGTTAAGGATCTGCCTTCGGCTTAGGTCATGATTTTAGGGTCCTGGGATGGGGGGGCCCATCAGGCTGTCTGCACAGCTGGGAATCTCCTCCTGCTTCTCACTCTGCCCTTCCCTCTCTTTCGCTCATTTTTTCTCTCTCAAATAAATAAAATCGTAAAAAAAAAAACGAATTTCTTCTCAGTAGTTGTAAATAATAGTTCTGGTAAACCAGGTAGGAATCATGTTTTCAAAGAGCCCTTTGTATTCATACTAGGGACTCTTGATGTGGATTTTTGCTCTTACTTGTTCTCTAGGCTTTTGTTACTTCCACTTTGTTCTCTCCAGTCTTCCCTTTTTTTGATCAGCTTGCCTTGCTCCTCTTTTCTCCATCTGTTTTATTTATTGTCATTACTCTAAGAAATGGATAATCATCACTTGCATTCTATTGACAGTTAATTATACTTGAACTTCTCCCAGAAAAGTACTGTGTAAATCAGACACATTTATGAAGTTATTCATGAATTATTGTGAGAACAAATGTCCAAGTGTTAACTTAGTAGTTACCATATTCTTATACTATAGATTTGATTTTTCCAGTACAGAGTCATCTCTCCTGTTCTCTAGAGGAGTACTTTATGAATTATTTCTAAGATTGGCTAAAATACTCAGTCTTCCTGTTTGATCTCACCAGTAGGATCTAAAGATTATAGGATCTTTGCCATTTTTTCTCATAATTGAATAATCTTTCAGAGGTTTATATGTCAGTTGAGCACTATCCTTTTGTTAAAAAATAATGAAAAAAAATTTTTTTTAAAGTGAGTTCTATGCCCAACATGGCTTGAACTCACCACCCTGAAATCAAGAGTCATATGCTCTACTGACTGAGCCAGCCACACACCCCTCAAATTAATTTTACTTAGTAAATAGTTTCTCATTAGATTGGTATAAAATAATGGATGTGTGTGTGTGTGTATGTATATATATATATATACCCCCCCCCCCCAGGTAATGATGTTATTTGAGGCTTTACTGAAAACATTGCTTTTCTTAAGAATTAGTCATCAAATTTTCATACAGGATTCTAGGCATTCATCATAGATTCAGTGAACAGATGAATTTAGTTTTGTTGGTTGGATTAAGCTTGTTGCCAGTCTTCAAGTTTTCTTAAACCCTCTGAAGTCGAGCCAGAACCAGTAAGTAGCTTTTCATATAAAAAAGTCATCTATTATGTTCATAGCAGCATTATTCACAATAGCCAAAAAATGGAAGCAGCCAGTGTTGTGACCCATGAATGAATAAACAGAATGTGCTAATTAGATTTGTGACAAACAGAATTCATGTAATGGAATATTACTCAGCCTTAAAAAGGGAAGGAAAGTCTGACTCTTAAAGGGAAGGAAATTCTGACTACTGCTACAACGTGGAGGAACCTTGAAGAAACTGTGCTCAGTGAGGGAATTTGACATTTCTGTGGATTCTCTGTATGCATGCCTATTAAATTTGCTTTTTTCCTGTTTAAAAAAAAATATGCTGGGGTGCCTGAGTGGCCTAATCAGTTAAATATCCGACTCTCGATCTTAGCTCCGGTGTTGATCTCTGGGTCCTGGGTTCAAGCCCTGCATTGGGCTCCAGACTGAGTGGAGAGCCTACTCTAAAAGCAAAAACTAAACAAAGTTATGCTAAGTGAAATAAGTCAGGTCCCAGAAGGCTAAGTATTGTGTTATTCTACCTGTAGCAGGTACCTAGAGCAGTCAAATTCACATAGGCAGAAAGCAGAATGGTTATCCCGTTACACCGAACAAGCAGTGTTGCAGTAAGCAGTGTTGTGTACTCTTTGCAGATGCCTGCAATTGCACGTGTGATCAATCTCTGAGTTGAATTTCTGGGATGTGTACTTAATTCTTAATCAATACTATCAAATTATCTTCCTAAGAGGTTTTTCTGATTTGTTCTTCAGAGAATTTATGAAAGTGTCTGTTACGTTAGACTGTACCTAGGTATTATTAGAATTTTGGGTTTTGTGTTATTTTACCCTCTTTAAAATTTAGATTTTTGGGGGCACCTGGGTGGCTCAGTTGGTTAAGGGGCTGCCTTTGGCACAGGTCATGATCCCAGCATTCTGGGATCGAGTCCCACACCCCACATCGGGCTCCTTGCTTGGCAGGCAATCTGCTTCTCTCTTTGCCTCTGACTGCCACTCTCTCTGCCTGTGCTCACTCTCTATATCTGACCAAAACAACAACAAACAAACAAACAAACAAAAAAACCTTAAAAAAGAATAAATAAAATTTAGATTTTAAAAATTTTGAATAAAATTGAACAGCATTTTTTGAGTGTATTTTTTTGTTTACTATTTGTGTGTATTTTATTCATTTCTTAAAAAAAGATTTTATTTATTTATTTGACAGAGAGAGATCACAAGTAGACAGAGAGGCAGGCAGAGAGAGAGAGGGAAGCAGGCTCCCTGCTGAGCAGAGAGCCGGGTGCGGGACTCTATCCCAGGTCCCTGAGATCATGACCTGAGCTGAAGGCAGCGGCCTAACCCATCGAACCACCCAGGTGCCCCTATTTTATTCATTTTTAAGATTTTGTTTTTAAGTAATCTCTATGCCCAGTGTGGAGCTCAAACCCACAACCCTGAGATCAAGAGTTACATGCTCCAGCGACTGAGCCAACCAGGCACCCTCTATGGGTATGTGCACATTTTAATTTAGTTAATTAATTTTAAGAAAGATTTTATTTGAGAGAGAGAGAGAGAGAGAAAGTGAGCATGGGCACAAATGGGAGGAGGGGCAGAGGGAAAGGGAGAAGCAGACTCACCATTGACTGGGGAGCCTAATGCTAGAACCCTGGGATCCTGACCTGAGCCAGTCACCCACTTAACTGACTGAGCCACCCAGGCACCCTAGTATGTGCATATTTTAAAAGAACTTCAGATATTTTACCTGTTTTTGTTTGGACCTGTGTTTCCCTTGATTTGACAGCATTGTTTGTATATTTCAGAAAACATTTTATTTCTTATGTGTTACAGCTATTTTTCCCCATTTATCTTTTGACTGTTTTGTTATTTAGGGGCTATAATTTTTCTATGGTTTGTGTGGTCTTTTTCTTTCTTTCTTTGGAGATCATACAGAATCGTTCAGATTACAGCTTTATTGAATTTGTAGAAGGATTCTACAGTAAAACATTTTTTTTTTTAAAGATTTTATTTATTTATTTGACAGAGAGAAATCACAAGTAGGTAGAGAGGCAGGCAGAGAGAGAGAGGAGGAAGCAGGCTCCCTGCCGAGCAGAGAGCCCGATGCGGGACTCGATCCCAGGACCCTGAGATCATGACCTGAGCCGAAGGCAGCGGCTTAACCACTGAGCCACCCAGGCGCCCCTACAGTAAAACATTTAAAAAAATAGCATAGTAGGGTACTTGGGTGTCTCAGTCAGTTAAACGAAGGCCATGATCTCAGAGTCCTGGGATCAAGCCCCCACAATGGGCTATCTGCTCAGTGGGGAGCCTGCTTCTGCCTCTTCCTCTTCCTCTGTGTGCTCTCTCTCTCTAGCTCTCTCTCTCTCTCAAATAAACAAAATGAAAAAAAGAAAAAAAATCACATAGCAATTAGTACTTAGTAGGTATATATATACATGGACATTCCAGAAACAAATAACAAAAAATGGAATTCATGTGGTCTTTTTCTTTATGATTTAGAGGTTTTACCTTCTGTGTTGGGTCTTTCCTAGATCCAAGATTATATAACAAATGAATAATTTTTATTTGTTTATTTTTGGCAGAGAGAGAACACAAATCGTGAAACTATTACAAATCATTTCTCCTTTCATCTTTTTCCACTCCTCCCCCTGTCCTTCCAAGTAGAGAAACACCTCTCAGAGTATTAGCTTTTTCTCCAGTGAGGCTGGGGATTTGTGGTTGACTGCCTTTTGCTGGCGTTAGGGATCCTTAGTCTGTCTTTTGCCATCTTCAGTGATTATTTGTACTTAGGCAAAAGATAAGATGATTAAAGGTGGAATATATGAATTATTTTAAAATGTTTATAAATTCCTTTCCTCTCCCCTTCCCTCCCCTTCCCTCTCCTGCCCTCCCTTCCCTTTCTTTTAAATAGAAATTTTATTTGTTTACTTGTCAGAGAAGAGAGTGCTAGCACAAGCAGGGGGAGAGGCAAGCAGAGGGGGAAGCAGGCTCCCCGCTGAGAGGAGCCCAATGCCAAACTCGATTCCAGGGCCCTGGGATTGTGACCTGAGCTGAAGGCAGACACATAACCGACTGAGCCACCCGGGTGTCCCATATCTTTTTCTTTTAATAAGTTTTATTGGGATTCAATCTACATGGCATAAAACTCATCCTTTTAAAGTGTACAGTCCAGGGGCACCTGGCTGGCTCAGTTGGTAGAGCATGTAACTCTTAATCTCAGGACCATGAGTTCGGTGTGTGTGTGTGTGTGAGATGATTTATTTATTTATTCATTTATTTCTTTATTTAATTTATTTGAGAGAGTGAGAGGGAGTGGGGTAGAGGGAGAGGAAGAGAGAACCCCAAGCAGATTCTGCATCGAGTGTGGAGCCTGACACACGGCTTGATCTCATGACCTTGAGATGATGACCCAAGCAGAAATGGAGAGTCTGGCTCAACTGACTGTGCCACCTGGGCACCCCTGGGCAGCTCTAATTTAAACACTGTTATATTAAGTTGCTAAGGATTCTGCCTTTTAGTCTGCCTGTAGTATTTCTAGTCACTGGTGTAGGGTGTAAAATAAAGGTCTGTCACAAGAGGGGAAACCAGCCTTTTCTTCTAAATATAAGATCAAATGGGTTGGGGCGCCTGGGTGGCTCAGTGGGTTAAAACCTCCGCGTTCGGCTCAGGTCATGATCCCAGGGTCCTGGGATCGAGCCCCACATTGGGCTCTCTGCTCTGTGGGGAGCCTGCTTCCTCCTCTCTCTCTGCCTACTTCTCTGTCTACTTGTGATCTCTGTCTGTCAAATAAATAATAAAATCTTAAAAAGATCAAATGGGTTGGTTTATATAGAAGTAATTCCCTCATGAAAAGTTACTACTATGAAAAGATAAGTGTTGATGTTACTGCATTATTTCAGATAAGTGTTGTAATGGATATACTTATGACTGACTGACTTTAAAAGAGGCAAGATTGTGAGTCTTTTTAAATTTTATTTTATTTTAAAGATTTTTATTTATTTACTTGATAGAGATCACAAGTAGGCAGAGAGGCAGGCAGAGAGAGAGGGGGAAGCAGGCTCCCCGCTGAGCAGAGAACCCGATGTGGGGCTCGATCCCAGGACCCCGAGATCATGACCCGAGCCGAAGGCAGAGGCTTAAACCACTAAGCCACCCAGGCGACCCGATTTTGAGTCTTTTTATAATGTAAAGAACAAACACAAACATTTCTTGTCTTTAATATATATATCTCTTAGGCCTTTTTATCCCTTAAGACATATTCATTTGCTCTTCACTTCTTTCTGTCCGTGCTTATTGGTTATTTACTTTTGAATAAGGAGCATCTTGGCCATTATGGGATGGAAGGGTGGGAGAGTGGGTAGCGGGCAACATTGAAGCTTTAGAAGGGATCTCTTTACTTGGAAATAGAGCAGCAGTAGTGTTAGTAATCATAAAAATCTCAGATGAGATATTTTGCCTCTAGGAGTTAATGGGGCAAAGAAGGGAGGGTCGAAGTAGAATTTGAGTGTATTGTCTAAGCAGAGTGGATCTGTCGTTTCAAAAATGACTTGGGGATTGGCGCCTGTGTGGTTCAGTGGGTTAAGCATCTGGCTCTTGATTTTGCCTCGGGTCATGATCTCAGGATTGTGAGGTTGAGATCCCTGCTGGGCATGGAGCCTGCTTGAGGTTCTCTCCCTTTCCTTTTACCACTGTCCCCCCCCCCCCCACCTCTCTCTCCCTCCCTCTCTTTAAAAAAAAATGACTTGGGAGGATTGTTTTCTGTGGTAGGAGGCCTTTTGTGAAAAGCAAGTACTGTATGTGGCTATTTTTTTTACTATTGCTTATTAGTAGAGTCAGTTGCAAAACCTAGGATTATAAGTAATCTTTGCATTTTTATTGAAAACCCAGCCAAAAATGATAGAGTGTAGTGCCTTCTGGAAAGAAAGGGTATTGAGAGGTACGTTTGTATTGAGGGGTATGTCTTTAGCTTTACGTAATGGTGTTGCTTTGGAAATTATAAAGTATGTTTCTTATGGAGTTGATAAAAATAGTTTAGGTCTATTCTTCACCTATCAGGAATCTAAATTGTAATTAAATTCCCTGAGACTAGGGAATCTTTGCTTTGTTCCTTGATAATGCATCAGGTGCCTAGAACAGTTCCTGTTAAAAACCATATAATTAATAATTGAATTAGGATCATAATGCTAGTCCAGAACTTATGCATTTCCTCCACTATGTCAACATTGCTTTCCAATGGGAACTCTGAGGCCATTAATTCACTGAAATTATATTCTTCAGGGAACGCTAACGACTGTCAGTACGTATATAAATTGTCGATTGTGGGGTTTTTTTTTTTTTTTTTTAAAGTAATCTTTACACCCAACATGGGGCTCAAACCCACAACTTCAGGAGTCACAAGGTCCACCAAATGAACCAGCCAGGTGTCCCTAAATTGTCTATTGTTGAAAGGAGACCACAAATATTTCACCAAACCTGGCATTATTTTGAGTAAAAATTTTTTTTTTTTTTTTTTTTTTTTTTAAATTTTAAGTAGGCTCCACACATGAGGCTTGAACTCAGGACCCTGAGATTAAGAGTTGAATACAGTACTGACTGAACCAGCCAGGCACCCTTATCTTGGATAATTTTTAAATTGACTCTTCAAAACTTACCCCCCCAAAAAAAACCTTACAATACAGTGTATGTTGATCAGTTTAGTATTTTTTAATGTTGAACATTTTGACCAATTAGAAACCAGTTTAGTATTGTTTTTTGACTGTTGTATTTGAAGACAAACCTATTAAATAGTTACATACTGCAGTTTGTAGCAGTCGAACACAGTTTCTTAGCTTATGTTCTCATTTATTTTAACTTTAGGCTCTCTCTTTTTTTTTTAAGATTTTATTTATTTATTTGACAGAGATCACAAGTATGCTGAGAGGGAGGCAGAGAGAGGAGGAAGCAGGCTCCCTGCTGAGCAGAGACACCCCCCCCCCCCCCATGTGGGGCTCCATCCCAGGACCTTGAGACCATGACCTGAGCCGAAGGCAGAGGCTTTAACCCACTGAACCACCCCGGTGCCCCAACTCTAGGCTCTCTTAATTCTTGAGAAATTATAAATGCATTAACTGAACCATATAACTAGTAACCATGTAATTTTAGAAACTGATGTTTTCTGTGTATTACTGGAAAATATTCCATAAGTTCTCTGAAAACCTGTATCTAAGGCTTGGTGTTGTTGAAAAGGAAATATTACCTAATTGTGGTTTGATTCTTTTTTAACTACTAAATTTCAGATAAATGTTTAATCTTGAATACTTGAAGGATACTTGAAAACTGTTGGAAATGCGTTGTTTTGGAAAGAGTAGACAAAATCAGGACATCACCTTTACCTACTGAGTTTTCATGGATATGAAGAGTTAGCCACTGCTTTTTTTTTTTTTTTCCTAAATTTATTTATTTTAGAGAGCGAGCACAAATGCATCCAGGCATAGGAAGGGGCAGGAGATGGAGAAACTTTCAAGCAGGCTCCCCGCTGAGTGCTGAGGCTCACTCGGGGCTCCACGACCCTGAGATCATGACCTGAGCTGAAATCGAGAGTCAGGTGCTTAAATGACTGAGCCACCCAAGCGCCCTTCTTTTTTTTTTAATAGAAAAACCTTTGCAACCTTCCATTTATTGAGAATCTTTGTAGGTGTGGGTGTGGTAAATAGGCATAATATAAACATTTATTTTGGGGCGCCTGGGTGGCTCAGTGGTTTGGGCTGCTGCCTTCGGCTCGGGTCATGATCTCAGGGTCCTGGGATCGAGCCCCACATCGGGCTCTCTGCTCCGCAGGAAGCATGCTTCCCTCTCTCTCTCTCTCTGCCTGCCTCTCTGCCTACTTGTGATCTCTGTCTGTCAAATAAATAAATAAAATCTTAAAAAAAAAAACATTTATTTTAACCGTTTTGGGGCATACAATTCAGTGGTGTTACATATAATCATTCACCACTATTTCTAGAATTTTTTCATCCCATACAAAAATTCTGTTCCCATTAACAGTAATTCCCCATTTCCCTCTTGTCTCTGCTCCTCCTCACTTCTGTTCTGCTTTCTGTCTCTATGAATTTGCCTATTCTAGATACCTCATATAAGTGGAATCACAAACGAATTTTCCTTCTGTGTCTGGCTTATTTCATTTAGGGCGATGTTTTATTTTTTATTTTTTTGATTTTATATATGTATTAAAAGATTTTATTTATTTATTTGGGGGTCACAGGTAGGCAGAGGGGGAAGCAGGCTTCCTGCTGAGCAGAGAGGCCAGTGCGGGGCTCCATCCCAGGATGACCTGAGCTGAAGGCAGAGGTCTTAACCCACTGAGCCACCCAGGTGCCCCTGTTTTTTAATTATTTAAAAGATTTTATTTATTTGGCATAGAGAGACAGCGAGAGAGGGAACACAAACAGGGGGAGTGGGAGAGAGAGAAGCAGGCTTCCCGCTGAGCAGGGCTTGATCCCAGGACTTCAGGATCATGACCTGAGCCTAAGGCAGACGCTTAATGACTGAGCCACCCAGGTGCCCCTAGGGTAATATTTTAATTTTTATCCATGTGTGGCTTGTATCAGAACTTTGTTTCTTTTTATGTCTCTTTTTTTTTTTCAAAGATTTTTTATTTATTAATTTGACAGAGATCACAAGTAGGCAGAGAGAGGGGAGGAAGCAGGCTTCCCGTCGAACAGAGAGCCCGATGCGGGGCTCCATCCCAGGACCCTGAGATCATGACCCAAGCCAAAGGCAGAGGCTTTAACCCACTGAGCCACCCAGGCGCCCCTCTTTTTATGTCTTAATGTACTATCCCATTATAAATATATTTTGCATTTTGTTTATTCATTCATTGGTAGACACTTGGGTTGTTTCCATCTTTGGGCTGTTATGAATAATGCTGCAGTGAACATTGGTGTACACATAGCTATTTGAACCCCAGATAAGGAGTGGATTTATTGCGTCATATGGTAATTTTATGCTTAACTTACTGAGAAAAATTCCAAACTTTTCCACAGTGGTTCCACATTTTTATAGTTCTACTAGATCTGCCCTAGATTTCAAAATTTTCTGCATTCTTGTCAACACTTTTTTTTTTTTTTTAAAGATTATTTATTTATTTGCCAGTGATAGAGGGAGAGAAAGCGAGCAAGCACAGGCAGACAGAGAGGCAGGCAGAGGCAGAGGGAGAAGCAGGCTCCCTGCCGAGCAAGGAGCCCGATGTGGGACTTGATCCCAGGACGCTGGGATCATGACCTGAGCCGAAGGCAGCTGCTTAACCAACTGAGCCACCCAGGCGTCCCTTGTCAACACTTTTTATTCCTTTTTTTTTTTTCCTGCCTTAAATAGTCATCCTAATGGGTGTGAAGTGGTATTTCATTGTGGTTTTGATTTGCATTTCCCTAATGACTATTAATTTTGAGCCTATTTTTCTGGGTTTATCTGCCATCTGTGTATCTTCTTTGTTGAAGTGTTTTGCCTATTTAAAAAAATTGTTTGAATTATAAAAGTTTTTGTACTCTAGATACAAGTCCTTTGTCAGATACACTGGAAGGTATTTAATGTTTGTATGGAAAGAAAAGAACTATTCCAATTTCTCACAATTTTTTTTTCCAAATTAGGAAGCTCCTTTCATTAATTCAGTATCAACAGATAATTTTGTTTCTTCTAGTTCAGTTGTCTGATGAAACAGAATTTTAGGATTAGGTTTCCATTGTGAGAGGTATAACTTAAATCATACTGGAGGATGTAAAGAGAAGAGTTCTGCTTTCTGATAATGTTAGCTCCAGGAGAAGTGTAAAATTATGATTTTGGTTTGTCAGCAAATAAGAATGCTATATTTAAAATTGCTGTGCTTTTCTTTCTAAAATGCCAGATTATAAGTACATAAAGCATAGTTAACTCCTAATGAAATTCATAGAATTTCATGACTTTTAAAATTCTGAATCATTATATTTCTTACACATATCTTCCAAATATAAAAGGTGCCCTAAAATTTTTCTTTACAGACATCTCAAGCTTTTTTTTTTTTGGGTGGGTGGGGGAGTAAAAATGGGAACATAGGTCTATCAAAAGATTTTCTCAAATTATATGAAAAACAGTTTTAAGTATACCTAAATTATAAGTTTTAGTAGTTTTAACCTCCTGAAAAAAGTTAAATAGCAGAAAACTGCATTAAAAAATTAGACTGTTGGGGCACCTGGGTGGCTCAGTTGGTAAAGTGTCAACCTTTGACTCAGGTCATGATATCTGTGTCTTGGGATCAAGTCCCACTTCAGGCTCCTTGCTTAGTGGGGAGCCTGAGTCTCCCTCTCTCTCTGCCTGCTGCTCCCCCTGCTTGTGTGCTTGCATTCTCTCTGTCAAATAAGTAAATTAAATCTTCAAAAAAAAAAATCTCACTCTCACTTGAAGGGCACCTGGGTGGCTCAGTCAGTTAAGTGTCTGACTTAAGCTCAGGTCATGATCTCAGGGTCGTGGGATTCAGCCCTGTGGTGGGCTCCGTGCTCAGCAGGCTGAGCCCCTCACCTGGCTTGTGCTTTCTCTTTTTTGGATAAATAAAGTCTTTTAAAAAAATTAAGACTATCACTTCAAATGGATTACTTTCAAGTAAAGATTGTGGAATCATCTCATTTTTTCAGTAGGCTCATTTTCACTTAATGATTTAAAAATGAAATCTGTAGGGGCGCCTGGGTGGCTCAGTGGGTTAAGCCGCTGCCTTCGGCTCAGGTCATGATCTCAGGGTCCTGGGATCGAGTCCCGCATCGGGCTCTCTGCTAAGCGGGGAGCCTGCTTCCTCCTCTCTCTCTCTCTGCCTGCCTCTCTGCCTACTTGTGATCTCTCTCTCTGTCAAATAAATAAAATCTTTTAAAAAAAATTAAAATTAAAAAGTAAAGAAACATCTTAACTAAAAACAGCTACTTTACAGATTTCATTTTTTTTTTTAAAGATTTTATTTATTTATTTGACAGAGAGAAATCACAAGTAGATGGAGAGGCAGGCAGAGAGAGAGAGAGGGAAGCAGGCTCTCTGCTGAGCAGAGAAGCCCGATGCGGGACTCGATCCCAGGACTCTGAGATCATGACCTGAGCCGAAGGCAGCGGCTTAACCCACTGAGCCACCCAGGCACCCTAATTTTAATTTTTTAAAAAGATTTTATTTATTTATTTGACAGAGAGACACAGCGAGAGAGGAAACAAGCAGGGGGGAGTAGGAGACGGAGAAGTTGGGCTTCCTGCTGGGCAGGGAGCTGGGTGCGGGGCTCAGTCCGCTTAGGACCCTGAGATCATGACCTCATCTGAAGGCAGACACTTAAGGACTAAGCCACCAGGCCCTCCTGATAAACATCTTTAAAGATATCTAAGTAACATTGAAGCATCTTAGGTTTAGTAACCTTTTTTAAGAATGTAAAAATTCATAAAACAGATTCATTTCAGCTAAGTGTTCTTAAAAGGTGAAAAGTAATTCAGTGAATGTATTTAAGAAGTAAGAGTAATGGTTAAAACATTTGTAAATTTTGGAGAACCTGGCTGACTCGGTTGGTAGAGCATGCGACTAGATCTCAGGACTCTTGAGTTCAAGCCCCACATTGGGTGTAGAGCTTGCTTTTAAAAAAATCCTTGTAAATTTTTGCCCCAAGTAAAATGTGAGTGTAAAAGCCATCTTGTGTACTTTGCAACTCCTTCTACATATGCAGTTAATGTAAATTGTCTAAGATTTTCACAGACTATTCTTGGAAAATTATTGTTATGCAACAATAATGTTTTATTTTTTCCAGATATGGCCGCGTGGAAAGTGTCAAAATTCTCCCCAAGAGGGGATCTGAAGGAGGAGTGGCCGCCTTTGTGGATTTTGTGGACATCAAAAGTGCACAGAAGGCTCACAACTCAGTCAACAAAATGGGAGATAGAGACCTACGCACGGATTATAATGAACCAGGCACCATTCCGAGTGCTGCTCGGGGATTGGATGATACAGTTTCCATAGCATCTCGTAGTAGAGAGGTTTCTGGGTTCAGAGGAGGTGGTGGAGGGCCTGCTTATGGCCCTCCACCATCACTTCATGCACGAGAAGGACGTTATGAGCGGAGACTTGATGGGTAAGTTCCAAGGTTTCTGTAGGCAGGTATTTTGTATTTGATATGGTGAGAAACAGAAACTCATATTTAGGGGCCCCAGATGGATTTAAAGTTTTGGGCATTCTCAATGTTTCCTATTTTGGGTTGGAAACGGAAGTGATTTCTATGCCAGTGGCTGGTATCTTGTGGAATCGTAGAGGATATTTCCTGCAGCTGGTTGGATATCTACTCCTGAGATGTAAAATGGTGGAAGATTTTGTATGGCAGTATCATTTTTGGAGTTACCTATCTTCTAGAATTAATTATTCCTTCTGTTGGATAATCTGAAGGCCTTCCTTGGATATATCTCTGCTATCTGATGGAGCTATTTGGCTACAGATTTTGTGGTTGTACTATATGGAATATTTCTGGAATATTAGAGCCTACAGATTCTTTTAGAAGTTGATATCTGCTTCTCAATTTTCACTACACAAAGTGTACAAACAAATTGGATTGTCACAAAAAACCTAGCAGACCATAATGATTCAACCGCCTGGATTCTACAAACAATACTTTAATCTGGAAATCTGTACTTGGATGAAGAAGAGTGAAGGCAATGTTTGATTTTTTTCCATTTTGGATCTACACATTTTCCATGTTGGAATTATACTCCTTGATGGAATGGGGGAAATTTGAGATGATGAATGTTTCTAAATCCTGGAATATAGCCATTCTTTTCTAATTGCTGGAATGTATGGGATGTCATGCAGTCAAGATTCCATTAGCCCAGGGGAAGAGGATTACTATTTTGTTTCTTAAGCAAGTTGCTGTCCAATTAAAGGTACTTTAGCCTTGAACACATGGTGACGATCAGTTGTGGATACAGCAATCAAAATTGACTGTGTGGATGGCTACAAAGGTGAACTAATGGGGAGCAACTGTTCTTCCTCATTTGGTGGAATCGTAGAGGAGATTTCCTCTTCTGTCAGCTGCCTGATTCCTACTTAGGGCTGGAAATTTTTTTGAATGTGGATGAATTTATAATTGTCTACTATCTCAAGAAAGAAGTCTGGGGGTTTGAGAGTTACAGTTTGTCTGGGACTACTTGCTTCCAGTGGAATTATTTTATCTGGTCACTAAGATTTTTTTTTCCTTGTGGTTCATCTAAATATCATTTGACACCCTTGCCCATTAAGAAGGTGGATTACCCCCATAAGAGGGGCCAAAATTGGGGAAGTTATGTTCACAATTCTCTCCCTAGATTTAATTGGGATTATAGGTCGTGTTTCCACACTTGGAAAAGGTTGGTATGTCCTGACCTGTGTATATTAGCCCCTCTCCTAACCCAAGTCAAACTCTCTTCTTTTTTCCCCCCACTAACTCTAGAAGTATTTAGTACTAATAGATGAATCAAAGAATAGCTATTAGATTTCAGCTCTGCTAGCTCTTGTGCCTGCCTTCTGTATCTTCCTAATAGATAAGAACTTTGCATATTTCTAAAATACCAGCTGTAGCAGTAATTCTCCTAGAACTATTGCCTATTGCTTGTTATATCATTAATAACAGCTTTTACCAATTAACATTTGATAGGGTGCTAGTTAAATTATTTGTGAAATTTTCTCTTAAGTCTCAAAGGAAACCCTGTTTTTTTGTTAGACATTGAAATATCTATCCAAATGCCAGAAATGTAGCACATTTAAAAAGGAAAAAGCTATTTAATACTTTTAAATAGGAAAGATAGTACTGACATTTTTTTGCCATGCAGTTGCTTCACATCATAGCAGCAAAAAGCAAGTATAGCCTAGGAAGGTATGGTGAAAGAAAGGGTGGGTGAAAATGAAGATTAGTGGAGAGATTTGGATTTATGTATCTACTGGGGACATAATAGTAGTTGTAAGATTTTTGCCAGATATTCTTCACTGGAGAGATTCTAATTCTGTGTCTTTGATGATTTCTTAATCTTTTGATAGAAGATCAGATCCAAAGATAATGTTGAAAAGAAACTCAGTCTCAACTTGAGAATCAAGTGATGAAATGGTCTTTTAGGAACTCAGGAAATGAGTTCTGGTTTCCTACAAAAGTAGAAAATGTTAAGATTTCTGTGTAGGATTAGCATTGGTTTTCATTATCAACACATAAGTGCATGTTTAATTGAACATGCAGCAATCTCTTGTAACCGTAGGTTGGCAAATAGTCATGTCCTACAGAAACATTTTTTTAGGTTAATCCATTGCTAATAGCAACCTTCAAATATCTTACAGTTTCCAAAGTTGGCTAATTTCATCAGAGGCAATTTGAGCTTAGCTATGACTAAGAGCATATTTCCTATAAACATTAAGCACAGACATTAACAAGTGGGATCATGGAATAGTTGTTTTAAAAAATTACGTGGAATTTGATAGCACCAGTAGATGAAATAATCTTTATTCTTTAGTTAGTTAAATTTACCGTAGAATAAATAGCTTGTGTCAATCCAGTATTTTGATAACCTTTTCTTTTAAGATTCCATTTCTGTTATTAAATGTGATTGTTTGGGCACAGCAGTTTACATAATCTGGTAGTTTTTATAATTACCCAAGAAGTCGAAAGTTAATGAGAGAAAATTATACTTAAAATTTTTTTCTGGACTTCTTTGAAAATGCCCTCTTACTGCTGGGACATACATTGCAATAGGGCTTTCATGTCTGTGTTAAAATGTATCATGGAAATTTTGCCTAAAATAAATTTGTCAAGTAAGTAAAAGTTTGGTATGTATCTTAATCAGATGGAAGAAAACTTTGATATTAAAATGACAGTCTCTTTTTGTTGCATTAAACTGCAAATGAAAAGGAGATGGTATATGTATATTTCTGCATATAAGCCAGAAAATCCCTAATAAAAAGAGCATCTGATTTGCAGAACACTAGTCATGAAAGCCCAATATACACAATGATTGCTCAGCTGTGAAAATAATATTTGGAGTCAAGTAAAATGTTAAGCTTGGTAGTGTTTGCTTACTAAGTAGGTTAATGCTGTTTAGAAAATGACAGTTGCAAAGACAGACAATGCTGAAATGAATGTTTGCATGACTTGCTTTTAGTTTTGCTTGCCCTTTTCTGATTGATTAAATATTTTTCCCCCCCTCCTAAATGCAGGGCTTCAGATAACAGGGAGCGTGCTTATGAACATAGTGCCTATGGACACCATGAACGGGGGACGGGAGGATTTGATCGGACAAGACATTACGATCAGGATTACTATAGAGATCCTCGCGAGCGGACTTTACAACATGGGCTCTATTATGCTTCTCGGAGTCGAAGTCCAAACCGTTTTGATGCTCATGACCCCCGATACGAACCTAGGGCTCGGGAGCAGTTTACACTGCCCAGTGTGGTACACAGGGATATCTACAGGGATGATATTACCCGGGAGGTACGAGGCAGAAGGCCAGAGCGGAATTACCAGCACAGCAGGAGTCGGTCACCACATTCATCCCAGTCTAGAAATCAGTCTCCTCAGAGGCTGGCTAGCCAAGCGTCTAGACCTACAAGGTCCCCTAGCGGCAGCGGCTCTAGGAGTAGATCCTCCAGTAGTGATTCAATCAGCAGCAGCAGTAGTACCAGCAGTGACAGGTAGGTTAACAGCCTTTTGTTATCACAGACGAGCTGTTGAATAATATGTCACAAATTCTCAACAATCAGTGGTAATGATTTGTAGCATAGTAATATTTTTTAAAGTAAGTAATCTTGGATTGTGTGTATAAGAAGCTGTGATTAGTGGGTGGCCATGGAATTCACCATTCTGTCAAGTACCTGAAATAGTGATTTGCAAATGCTGTTTTTTGCTCCAGATGTTCAATATTCAAATGGCCAAAAGAGGTAGAAAAACGGTAACTTTAGCTGAATGAATTAAATCCTGTGCCGCTGAAAATGTATCTCTTTAGAGTTTTTAATTTCTTGGGTGTATAATGCTAACTTATTATTTTGGTTGAAAATTCATAAAAGCCTTTTGTTTAAAGATGTATTGGTGAAATATACTGTTGACCCATCTATTATAAATGACCAAATCAACTTTTGAGTACATTTTAACTAATTTTAATATCAAGGTAAAAGCCAGTTTATAATCTCAAGTAGAAAAGCTTTCTTTAAATGCTGGTTGTAACTTAGCTGTTCATTAAGGTTGAGTGAGCTAATTTTATTAGTTGGAAATTTTTTTACAAAGAAATTTTATTTTAAAGGTAAAAATAATAATTTGAAGGTAATCTTAACAGGAAACCGCTTAGAAGTTTATCACAGATCTGTGTAGATAGTACAGCTTACTCGTTTTATAACCTTGGACAAGTTACTTAAACCTCAGCTTTCTCATCTTCTGTGAGAATCAGGCTTTAAAATTATTGTGAAGATTAAACGAAAAAAGTGTTTAAGTGCTTAGCTCGATATCCATATATATTAAATGCTGCCTTTAGTAATTATTAGCTATTATTATTACTGCTTCAGTTGTGGAAGCATTTGAATGGTCTTTAACCATTCCTTGTTTCCATCTACTGTTATTGATCCTGTTTATGCCAAATATCCTAGTTTTATATTTGAATGCTGTGTATTTTAAATTTATAGGATATGAAATTTTTTGATTGATTAAAATGCCCAGATTAATTATTCTTCTTCTAGCATTGCCTGCTTCGAATTAATTTGAGACAAGTAAATGATCATGTACTTGGGGAAAATTATGTACTGGCTCCAGTGTTGCAGCTCTGTGACATGGGTGAAAACTCAGCCTCTCATGATTTTATTTGCTACATTGTCAAGTTAAACAATTGACAAGATTCATTTGAACTCTATAATAAGCTGATTATGAAGTCTTGTTATGTCCTACTTTCTCCTACATAGAATTAAGGTACTCAGGTTTTAGTCCTTTTTCTCTAAACCTACCTCTTTAAAGGGACACCGTAGCATTCCATTGTGTCAAAACTTACTGAAAAGCCAGCCAATTGTGGAAGTGTTGAAGTTGGAGAAATATGATACAGGGCCTTCAGGATGGCATTATACTTTGATGGGAGTGATAGTGATTTGGGATCTGGCCCTTAGCATTGTAGGCTCAAAAACTTGAACCCAGAGGCTGTCTGATGAATTTGATGGAGCTAATCCCTGTATGCAATCTAAAGGAAGGGTTATATGCTTCTGAATATTTACAATCAGAAAGATAACGCCACAAAGGCAGGATAAACTTAGAAAATGTACACGGGGACTAAATTATAATTTTTTTTTTTTTTTTTAAAGACTCTATTTATTTATTTGACAGAGAGAGAGATTACAAGCAGGCAGAGAGAGAGAGGAGGAAGCAGGCTCCCTGCCGAGCAGAGAGCCCGATGCGGGACCCGATCCCAGGACTCTGAGATCATGACCTGAGCCGAAGGCAGCGGCCCAACCCACCGAGCCACCCAGGCGCCCTAAATTATAATTTTTTAAAAAAGATTTCATTTATTTATTTGACAGAGATCACAAGTAGACAGAGAGGCAGGTAGAGAGAAAGGAGGAAGCAGGCTCCCCATGGAGCAGAGAGCCCGATGTGGGGCTCAATCCCAGGACCCTGGGATCATGACCTGAGCTGAAGACAGAGGGTTTAACCCACTGAGCCACCCAGGTGCCCCTAAATTAACAGTTGTTGAAGATATTTCCTCTTCTGTCAGCTACCTGATTCGTGCTTAGGGCTGGAAGCTTTTATGATTTAGGGCTATAAAGGCTGTTACGTAGCACTTCATCGACAAGAAGAGCTGAGTTTTAGGCTAGGCAGGAACACTGGGTTGAAGGAACAACCTGGAGGATACAGATGGAAGAATGTTTGTGAACAGCACGTAATTTAGAATGACTTAACGATGATAATGATTTTGGGTTTAGTTCTTTATGCGGAGATGAGTGGTTGAAAGA
The DNA here is from genome assembly GCF_030435805.1 of Mustela lutreola. Taxonomy (NCBI): domain Eukaryota; kingdom Metazoa; phylum Chordata; class Mammalia; order Carnivora; family Mustelidae; genus Mustela; species Mustela lutreola. The sequence goes on from NC_081299.1 coordinate 11,143,593, forward strand.
TTTTGAGAAGGGAGATAGTTTGTTGAGATCTGTGCTTTAGATTTAGAAAGGCATCTGGTGACTTAGAGTAGGAAAGACTGAGATTGTGGTGGGGAGGCTATTTCAGTAGTTCAGAGAAGGAAGTCTTGGACTCTGAGAATGCCTAACTTGGGACAAGTGGGAGAGACATTGTGTTAATAATCAGATTATGTTGATTGTGAGAAACAGTGAACTTTCTGGAAATGGGACTGAATGACAGGCCTTTCAGTGCTATCCTTTAAGAACAAGACCAGGTCTTCCTTTGTGCACACCATAAAGCTTAGCATATCGTCTTTCTCAAAGTACATGTTCAGTAAATAGTTGAAATACTTAGATACAGTTCTTAGTTAACACAATGGATAAAGTAGAATTAATGTAAATAGCTGAAAGATTGGTCATTATATATGGTCCAAGCAAGTCTGAGAAAAAAAATATTTTGATGTGCATAGAATACCCACTCAGCCTCCCTTTCATCAGATGTCCTTTTTTCCTTTACTATTTTGCTGACATCCAGAGGGTAATTATTTTGAGATGTTTTATAAATTCAGAATGTTGAATTTTATTTTGGGGGAAATAAGTTCTTTTTTGTAATCTTTAAAACCTTATGACTGTGAAACCATGACCTTCCAAGTTCTTTAAAAATGTTACAAATTAACGTCTTATAGTAGATGAAATGTAGCTTGGTTCTAGCGATAGAAACAAGCTTGTATTCTGTCTGCATGACTGACAGGGAAGTTAATCACCCTCCATCCCCCTTAATTGTTGGAGCTTTGGTGAACAGATTCCTAACAGTGCATTTCCAATGAGTAAACGTGGGATTGATAACAGTCTGGTTGTGAACTCTTTATAAATGACACACCTACAGTTTCTGCATAACTATTCTCAGTATTTAACTGGTGAGAACTGGAACTTAATGGTATAAGCTTTCCTGTGTGCAGCTCTGTGGTGCTGTCTGTCTCTTTGTGTGGTTTAGGGAGTCACTTTTCCTTTCAACAGAAAATTTTAAATGTATATATTCCACAAAAGTATTTCTTTTAAAAGCCCTGATTGAGGGGTTCCTGGGTGGCTCAGTCCTTAAAATTCTGCCTTCGGCTCAGGTTATGATCCCAAGGGTTCTGGAAACAAGCCCCTCATTGGGCTTCCTGCTCCACAGAGAGCCTGCTTCTCCCTCTCCCACTCCCCCTGCTTGTGTTCCCTCTCTCCCTGTCCCTGCCTCCCCAGCGGTGTCAAATCAATCAATCAATCAATCTCCTTTTTTTTTTTTTAAAGGCCAGATTGAAGTTGAATATACCTGATTTCTGTAGTTTCCTATCATTGGGTTTCTTTTTCCTGTCATGTTAGTGAATTTTCTGTAATACAGGTTAAAGGAATTGAAGAATTTATTGAATTTAGTTCATAAACTTTACTGATAGCTTTTTTTTTTTTTTTTAAGATTTTATTTATTTATTTGACAGAGATCACAAGTAGGCAGAGAGGCAGGCAAAGAGAGAGGAGGAAGCAGGCTACCCGCCCAGCAGAGAGCCCGATGCAGGGCTGGATCACAGGACCCTGAGATCATGACCCGAGCAGAAGGCAGACACCCAACCCACTGAACCACCCAGGCACCCCCTCCCCTTTAAAAAAAGATTCTATTTATTTATCTGACAGCGAGAGAGGGGACACAAGAAGGGTAGTAGGAGAGTAAGAAGCAGGCTTCCCACTGAGCAGGGTCCCCGTTGTGGGGCCCCAATCTCAGGACCCTGGGATGATGACCTGAGCCCAAGGCAGACACTAAATGACTGAGCCACCCAGGTGCTCCATCCCGATATCTTAAAATAGTTTTTGTGTTTTGTTTCCCAGTGGTTTACTTTGATCGAACCCAAAGATGATTGGGCTGGTTTAGGGTTCCTGAACTTGAATGGGGAAAATTACATCTTTTCACTAGTAATCTGTAACTGAAATTAAGTATCGCTTTGCATTATGAAAGTAGGCAACAAAAAAAAAGTAGTATTGACAGTATGGGTTACTTTGTTACCAGTATAAATCCGCAGGTAGTTTATTATAGTTGCAGATATCTCAAAATGCCGTGTCTAGTCATCATTACTGGGACTACTGGGAATTACGTAGTTACTAAATTCAGTGTTAAGTATTATAAGTTAATGTTAATGAAAACATTATAATACAACATTTTGAATATTTTAATAACTATCAATATAATTGGCTTCCATTTTTATTCCTGTTTATTTTACTTTATGCATTTAGAAACATTATTCTGAAAAGTGCAGAGGCTTCACCAGATTGCTGAAAAGATATCCTTGCAGTTAGTCCTTGATTCTACATGCTTTAAGAGTTTACTGAATGCATGGGGAAAAAATGGATGAAAGGGTAAAGGGAGAGAGTTGAGATTTGGATAATCCTAAACCTGTTCCTATTCCTTTCCCTCCTATTCAGTAGATTACTTCTCTAAATCTCTAAATTTAGTCTAAATTTAACTTTTGAGTTTATATTCAGCCATCTGTTTAACAAATACTGTGTTTGTGCACACGAAATTTATGGAATAAGATAGGTTGTATGGATCCCCAAGAATAGAACTAATTTATTTATTTTTAATATTTTTTAAAGTTTATTATTATTTTTGTAATCTCTACATCCAGTGTGGGGCTTGAACTCTTGACCTTGAGATTAAGAGTCAGATGCTCTTCTTTTTTTTTTTTAGATTTTATTTATTTATTTGACAGAGAGAGAGAGATCACAAGTGGGCAGAGAGGCAGACAGAGCGGGGGGGAAGCAGGCTCCCCACAGAGCAGAGAGCCCAATGCGGGGCTCGATCCCAGGAACCTGAGCTCATGACCTGGGCCAAAGGCAGAGGCCTAACCCCTGGGCCACCCAGGCGCCCCCAGATGCTCTTCTGACTGAGCCATCCAGGCACCCCAAGAATAGATTAGTTTAGATTAAACATTTGCAATGGCTGGGCCAAAACAGAAAACTACATATATGTCTAATTAAGAGCTAACATGTATTTATATTAATCTGGGTGTCTGTGGCTAGTGCATCTTTCCTGCTTTCCAGAAGCAGCCTCCTCTGTCTTGAAAGCTATTTGGGCTAGGGTCAGACTTTTCCTTTTTGTTCTTCTGAATCCTGCTGGTTTGTCTGTCTAAATACATCTGATAACTACAGAGTTTTATTCTCACAAAAATAGGTCTTTAGGTGGAAACAAAATGAATAGTAGTAATAAGCAAAGATAACTACATGAAAATAACCGTAGTTAGTTACATTTCATTGTCTCATTGTGGCTCTTGGTAAACCATATCGCATTAAATCATGCTTAGTTACCTGTTTGAATAAATCAGAATTTTTTTTCTTTTCTTTCTTTTTTATTTATTTTTTTTTAGAGAGAGAGCACACGTGAGTGTGGTGGGGGGGGCAGAGGGAGAAGGAGATAGAATCTCAAGCAGACTCCCCGCTAAGTATGGAGTCTAATGTGGCTCTCAGTCTCACAACTCTAAAATTCTGATGCGAAATTAAGAGTTGGACACTTAACCAACTCGAGCCACCCAGGTGCCCTGAATCAGAATTTATTAGAACAAGCTTTCTACATACAGATTTTTTAAATTGGAATAAATTGATTTGGAAAATACTTGATGATGGGGCGCCTGGGTGGCTCAGTGGGTTAAAGCCTCTGCCTTTGGCTCAGGTCATGATCCCAGTGTTCTGGGATTGAGTCCTGCATGGGGCTCTCTGCTCGGCGGGGAGCTTGCTTCCCTTCCTTTCTCTCTGCCTGCCTCTCTGCCTACTTGTGATCTCTGTCTGTCAAATAAATAAATAAAATCTTAAGAAAAAAAAAAACTTGATGAAATTTCATATGTTTTTTGGTATAATTAATTATATTACTGGAATTTCTTTTATACCGTCATGGTTGGAAGATTTTAAAAAGTAGGCTCCATGCCCAATGTGGGAATTAAACTCATGACCCTGAGATCAAGAGTTGCATGCTCTACTGACTGAGCAGCCAGGCACCCCCACAGTTGGAAGATTTAAGGAAGAGACTTGGGGACAGGAAGAGTTGGGGGGGGAGAGAGAGAGACACTCTTCTTACTTCCAGGGCAGGAAAACTGGCATTTGAAATAGCCTTTGTGGTGTTTAGTTGAAGTAACAAGAAAAGCATATGGAACTTTTTTTTTTTTTTAAGATTTTATTTATTTATTTGACAGAGATCACAAGTAGGCAGAGCAGCAGTCAGAGAGAGAGAGAGGAGGAAGCAGGCTCCCCGTTGAGCAGAGAGCCCGATGTGGGGCTTAATCCCAGGACCCTGGGATCTTGACCTGAGCCGAAGGCAGAGGCTTTAACCCATTGAACCACCCAGGTGCCTCAAGCATGTGGAACTTTGAGCAATCAGACTTTTCAGCACTGATGCTCTGTTAAGATGTGGTGTGGTTTCTGCTAAAGCCCCTCTCTTGTTTAATGTCGTAGCTTTGCAGTTGGAATAATTTACTTTTTAAAAAAAATTACTTCTTATTGAAGAGGAAATTAAAAATACTTCTTTTCTTTTCTTTCTTTTTTTTTTGAGCGAGAGACAGACTCAATAGAGAAGATGAGTGGAGGAGGGAGAATCAGAGCAGGGAGCCACATGTGGGGCATGATCCCAGTGGAAGGCAGATGCTTAACTGACTGAGCCACCCAAGCACCCTGAAAAACACTTCTTATTGCTTGTATTATTTGTAGAACTTATTTGTATGTTTCTTTTATACATTTTTAGTAAATTATTTCAAAGTTGACCATAACCGTACTCATTTTTTAATGATAGACCATTTAAGATTATTTTACCTGAATTATATTTAAACAGTAATTAGCAATATTAAACAGATTCTGAATTGTTACAACAACATAGTTAAAAGGAATGTAGTGAGCATTTTTTTTTTCCTGTTAAGACCTGTTCTGCTAGTTGTTTTGTGAACAATCAAGACATTATAGTTTCTGAGAGGGGGAGTTTTTTTCAAATACCCTTTGTCTATGATTTCAAGAGGAGGTTTGCAGCTACTTATTTAAGGAGAGAGAACTTTCAGGTTCATGTAGAAAATTTTCTAGGCAACCCTCTCTGGTCCCCCCACCCCTTTGGGAGCTTTGTATTCATTAAACTTTGCTTTACTATCACGAAGTTTAAAAAAAAGAAGAAGAAGAAGAAGAAATTTTCCAAAATTGTTGTCATCTTGCAGGTTTGTGAAAGATTATGGATGAGGCCGATAAGGTGAGAGGGAAGCCATTGGGATTGGTGGTGGTATGTGTATCAAAGTTGACCGTGTACCTTCCATTTCTCTTATTTTACAAATATGCTTATATAGAATACTGATATGGAAAAGGAAGGAACGCTCATTTTATTACCTTACTATACAGTTTGCTTATGATAGGTATAATGTGCTGGAAACTGTCAGATTTGGATGTAATTTCAATACTATATATGAAGTAAAAGTCCTTTTTTTTTTTTTTTTTTTTTAATATTTGTTTGCAGAGTCAGAGAACATGATCAGAGGTAGAGGCAGGTGGAGAAGCGGACTCCCTGTTGAGCAGGGAGCCTAACCTGGGGCTCCATCCCTGGACTGTGGGATCATGACCTGAACTGAAGGGCAGACAGGATCATGACCTGAACTGAAGGGCAGACACTTAACCACTGAGCCACTCAGGCCCTCCTAAAGATTTTATTTTTTAGTAACTTCTGTGCCCAACCCTGGGGCTCTGACTCATAACCCTGAGATCAAGAGTGGCATGCTGCACTGACTGAGCCAGCCTGGTGCCCCAAAAGTCAATATTTTGGTGTTAAAGGAATTAATAATTAGCAGTTTTTTGATGATTGTTGAAATGTTTTTTTTTTTTTAAGATTTTATTTATTTATTTGACAGAGATCACAAGCGGGTAGAGAGGCAGGCAGAGAGAGAGAGAGAGAGAGAGGAGGAAGCAGGCTCCCTGCTGAGCAGAGAGCCCGATGTGGGACTCGATCCCAAGACCCTGAGATCATGACCTGAGCCAAAGGCAGAGGCTTAACGCTCTGAGCCACCCAGGCGCCCTGATTGTTGAAATGTTTAATCATAAAAACACATTTGAGCTTTTAATCCTCAAAGTGATCTCTTATCTATAATAACAGGCAAATAATTTCAATATTTAGTTGGAAGTAAAATGTTTTTGTTGCTCTGTGATTCCTTTTTTTTTTTTTTTTTTTTAAATTTAGGATTTTGAGGCGCCTTCATGGCTCAGGGGGTTGGGCCTCTGCCTTTGGCTCAGGTCATGATCCCATGGTCCTGGGATTGAGCTCTCTGCTCGGTGGGGAGCCCCCCCCCCCCCCCCCCCCGCCTGCCTCTCTGCCTGCCTCTTTGCCTACTTGTGATGTCTGTCAAATAAATAAATAAATTAATTAATTAAAAGAAATTAGGATTTTATTTATTTATTTGACATAGAGAGACACAGCAAGAGATGGAATACAAGCAGGCTGAGCAGGGAGGGCTCCATGACCTGAGCCTGAGGCAGTCACTTAACGACTGAGTTGCCCAGGTATGATTTCTTATTCTCAGATATATTTAGGGGCACAAAAATAGTTTGTATTTCTTTTTTTAACAGAAGAAAGTCAGTACCACGTAAAGTAATGACTTTCAATCTCAGGAGAAAAATTGATACAATGAATCAAACAATATTTGGGAAATTGGTGTTTAGGTACCATGACTTTTCTCCCAGCTCTTGTTTGTAGTTGTGTAGGATTGAAAGGATTATAGAAATTAAGTTGGTTTTACTGCATAATAATACCAACCTTTCTCCTGTTTGCTAGTGTTTATACCTGTCAGTTTGAGATGAATCATTTAAGTTGAGATTTTTTTTGTTCTTGGTTGTGTAAAGAGAAGAAACCATTGAAACAAATTATGCTAACTAACATGTAAAAATAGACGATTAGATGTTTATTGATTTGGGGATAACTGGTGAAGTGTATGTTTTGGGAGCATTCAGAGGACTTTGAAGGAGAACAGTAAAGGTTTATTTAAGCCTTTAAGAAGCCAAAGTCAAAGATAACAAATATTCTTAGGAGGGATGTTTATATTTTTGCCCCTTTTGTATAAAATGAAAATATTTGCATGCTTATTTAAGCCTAAGTAAAATAACCATTTTAATGCATTTTAAATAGCTGATTTATTTCTGGGTTTCACAACCATTCTTCGCCTGTTTTATTATTTTGTACTTCTGCCTCATTTTTACTTTATTAGGTAGCTCAAATTATCTTAGACTTTAAAAAAAAAAGATTTCTTTATTTGACCGGGAGAGAGAGAGTACAAGCAGGGGGAGAAACAGGGTCCCAGCTGAGCAGGGAGCCTGATGTGGGGCTCCATCCCAGGACCCTGGGGTCCTGATGCTTAATTGACTGAGCCACCCAGGAGCCCCTGAAATTAGATTTGGAATGGAACTGTTTCGCAGAAAGTCAGGGTTGTAAATAAAATGTATTCATTGCTCTATTTTCAACCATTCAAGTTTTGTATTGTTTTAAATTTTATTTATTTGACAGTCAGAGATCACAAGTAGGCAGAGAGGTAGGCAGAGAGAAAGGAAGGGAAGCCGGCTCACCACTGAGCAGACAGTCCGATGCGGGGCAGGGTCCCAGGATCCTGAGATCACGACCTGAGCTGAAGGCAGAGGCTTTAACCCACTGAGCCACCCAAATGCCCCTTAAATAAAGTTTTTGTCTTGAGATCTGCAGCTCTTAATTTGTGAGGAAATTAAAACCATCTAATAGTTTTACTGACTTTATGACTCTTCTCCTTGAAATACTGGTATCTGAGTTCTCTTTTTTTCATAGAAAATTTATTTTTTCTTTATTTTATGCGGTACAGTTGACAGGAATTGAAGTTCTTTAAAAAGCTACCTGCTTGGAGGGAGAGGGGAAAGACGAGAACAGCAAGCATGTTAGTGTGTCTGCACTCCTGGAGAAAACTGTTAGATTTAAAATACACAAAGTCTCCCCACATGTATATATATTTTTAAAGATCTTATTTATTATTTGTCAGAGAGAGAGCACAGGCAGGCAGAGTGGTAGGCAGAAGCAGAGAGAGAAGCAGGCTCCGCGCTGAGCAAGGGACTCTGATCCCAGGAGCCTAGGATCCTGACCTGAGCCAAAGGCATCGGCTTAACCAACTGAGCCACCCAGGTGTCCCAAAGTCTCCCCATATTTTGAGTAGCTCCTTAAATTACTGTTACTTTCCAGCAGAGTGAGCATTTGTTCATTCCCTCTTAAATCAGTTTGGGGGCTCTTGAGCAGCATGGAATAAGTGTTCCGCAGTCTGTGCTTTGGAGAGTGCTCCCCAGTGAGAGAGAGAGAAAGAGAGAGAGTGTGTGTGTATAGTTATGTATGTATATTTCTGTATGTATCATTTTCCATTCCCACCACCAATTGAAGAGGCTACATTTTTGAAGTTTATTTTGGGGGCAATAAGCTATACACAATCTTCTGTCTTTGGGAGTCCTATTAGCTAACCAAACCTTTTTAATGCTGAATATGGAAAATGGAGGTGTTTGCTTTGTGACTGCCCTGATGGGCTTAACTTCCATTGTGGAGCTCTATAAATAGATTGATTTCCTTTCTGGTTCCTTTCTTTTTGTTGGGTACCAGCATTTCAGTAAGGCTGTCGTAATAGGTGGTATCAGCATTAGGGTTCTGTATGGAATAGGCAGTTGTGGAAACAAGTGCTAGGCTGATCCGTATTTGCTGTGTACGGAGAATCCGGCTTTCACTTGAGATCCCCTGCTGCGAGGGAAATGAGAACAAGGTAGACTTAACGCTGAGAGCAAATGAGGAGAGCTCATTGTGTGCCGCCTCAGCAGCCAGAGTGTCTGAATATTGCGGGGAAAGCTAAGAACTGCTTGTTTGTGAGTCAAACCAGCCTAAACTGGAATTATCCAGTTTGAGTTGGCCGCTTGCCATCTCCCAGAGGCTTCCTTATTTTGCCAGAGTTTCTGCCCATCCCTCAGCCCCGGGGGTGGGGTGGTGACCGGGCAGGCTCTGTGCTGGGACTGGGCAGGCAGTGGGGAGGGGCAGGCCGTGAAAGCCGCTGCTGCTTAACCCCGGTTCATTCCTAGGCGGAGGCATTTCAGATAGAGCAAGGAGTTTTAGAAGCTGGTGTGAACTCTGCTATTTCCAGTGCATTTTACTCTGTTACTCCCTTGCTTTCCCTGTAACTTTTTGATTTTTATCCTTTAAAAACCAAGGCTTAAAAAAAACCAGCGTCTGCCGTACTGTTGCTCCGGTACATAATAACATGATTTGCACATGGTGATAAAGAATTTATTATCAAAAATTTGGGGTGCCTTGATGGTTCTGTCACTTGAGTCTCAGATTCTTCATTTTGGCTCCAGTCATGATCTCGGAGGGTCGTGAGATCCAGTCCCCTGGCAGGCTCCACCCTTTGCCCAGAGTCCGGCAGAGACTCTCTCTGTTCCTGTTCTCCCTCCTTCCCTTCCCCACTCTCCTTCTCTCAGATAAGTTAAAATGTGACTGATTTACAGAGTTCCTCAGGAATTGCGCTTTTAGTTAAGTTAGTCTTTTTGAAGTGACAAACTGTCCCTCCTTTACCCATTTTCATTCTTTCCATTTGGGTTGTGCTGAGGTTTGTTTTGGTTTGATTGTTAGATGGAAGAAATGAAAATAGATTTGGGGATAAGCTTGTGACTCCATGTCTTGTGAATTTTAATGTGAAGTAAGTTTTTTTTTGAAGTGAATTTTTAAAATGTTGCTTTCAAATTAACAAAAAGTAATTCAGATTAAAATCCTAAACAACAAATTTTAAAATTAAAAGAACTGGGCTGAATTTTGTTTAACTTGGAGGCAAACTCTAAAAAAATATTATGCTTAAATTGCCAATTGTTAGTGTCATGGCTACTTTGTGCATATAAAGAACCTCTTAGCTTTCTTCTTTGAGAAATAAGGGAATTAAGTGATTAAACATGGCCTAATTCCTCATCAGAGAACACCCAGAAGTCACTAAGCCACAAATTAAAGCCTCAAATAAAAGAGTACATTTATTTTTGTCTTTCTGGATGCCAGGGCTGTATAGAAAATGGAAATTTCCATAACCTTGCTTATGTTTCAGGCTTTTGGAATGAGATTGAAACCTCTTTTACTTATGGTAGAAGTTTATTCAGAGCAGTTTTGGTGTTCTCTTTTATCTTTTGTGAGGTATTTCCATTTGGAGGTCATTCTCAGAAACCCTGATATAATTTCAACCTGTCCTGAATGAGGGATCATCCATCACAGATATAAAGGAAAATGTGGTAATCGTATTTTTAAGTTAAAATCTTATTTTAAACATTACCACTTTCTGAAATTCAGAATTAGCCGAGATTTTATTATAGGTACCTTCCCCCTTTTTAAAAATCTGTGTCTTAGAGTATAAACTAAATGATTGCCCTTATTTGCGAAGGATAGTTTTGTGATTGCTTCTCTTATGAAAATATAGAGCACCCTCTGGTGATTTGTTTACTTAAGTCATGTGGTCATTCATTAAATTATATGCTACTGGAGTTTACTGTTGCTAGAAGTTGTATGAAGTGACCTCTATAGAACATCTTCCTAAACACACTTTGTTGAATAGATGAATTTCCTCTTTCCAGATAGACAGAATAATAAGTGAAATTTATCTGTATTGTAGAGTTATTTGAGGGAGTACACACATGTGAGCAGGGTAAGGGGCAGAGGAGGAGAGAGACTCAAGCACACTGGGCACTGAACTCGGAGCCTTATGTGGGGTGTGATCCTGTGACCCCGAGATCGTGATCTGAGCCAAAACCAAGAGTTGGACGATCAACCGAATGGGCCACCTAAGTGTCCCTAAGTGAAATACATTTTAAGATTCACTTTGCGGAACAGAGCTCGTTTCTCCTAAGAAGCTGAGTCGTACTCTAAAAACTTTTCTTGGTATAGATGAGGAGATAAGAAGAACTATATGCTACCATGTGGGTAGTAGTAAGATATATTCATAGACTCAGGTGGGAAGACTATATATATATATGTATATATACCTACCTCAATAAAATAGGGTTGGACATTTTAAGAATTTGGCTTAGTTAATAACCATTGAGTTTTTCTTAATGTCACTAAATTAATAAATACACTTGTGTGAATTGTTGGTAAAATACTGAACAAGGACGGGGTGGTGGGTATTTTTTGTTTCAAATCATTAGCAAAGATAGTTTTTGAAGTATGAAGTGGTAGGTACCATAGAGTTAAGGTCCACTTTCTCTGTTAATTCTGTACTTTCCTCCCTCCCTCTCTTTCTTTCTTTCTCCCTCTCTCAAGATTTTAATTACTTTTTTGAGAGAGAGAGAGAGAAGCCAAGCAGGGGGAGAAGGAGAAGCAGACTCAGTGGCTCAGTTGGATAAGTGTCTGAATTTGGTTTTGCGTCAGGTCATGATACCAAGGTGTGGGATCAAGCGCATCACGGCTCTGAGCTCAGCAAGGCATCTGCTTGAGATTCCTTTTCTCTCTGCTCCTCCTCGTCCTGCTCTCCCGCCCTCCCTCTCTCTCTCAAATAAGGAAGTCTTTAAAAGAAGAAACAACAAAAAACACAAACCCTTTGTTATCTGTCATAAATGACATTTCTTTTTAAGGATTCTCATGGCTTTCACATGGTCTTTTTTTCCCCCCCAAGGTTTTTGTTTTTGTTAAAGATTTTATTTGAAAGCGAGAAAATGAGTAGTGGGGCGAGGTGGGGGTGGGGGGGAGACAGAGAGAAGCAGATTTCTGGTTGAGCAGGAATCCCAGTGTGGATCTTGATCCGAGGACCCTGGGATCACGAGCTGAGCCGAAAGCAGAGGCTTAACTGACTAAGCCACCCATGTGCCTCTTAACATAGTCTCTTACTTAACAGGTGAAAATGTTTGTTTCTTGAGGAGCTTTTTGGTTCCATAGCCAGGTTGCTCAGTACAGTCTACAGGCCACATGTGGCTATTGAGCACTTTAAATTTGGCTAGTCTTTACACCAGTACTAATCTTTGCTATACAGTGGACAGACCTCAAAAACATGCTAAGTGAAAGAAACCAGCACAGAAGGCCACATACTATATGATTCTTTTTTTTTTTTTTTTTTAAAGATTTTATTTATTTATCAGAGAGAAAGAAGGGGAGAGAGCAAGCACAGGCAGACAGAATGGCAGGCAGAGGCAGAGGGAGAAGCAGGCTCCCTGCCGAGCAAGGAGCCCGATGCGGGACTCGATCCCAGGACGCTGGGATCATGACCTGAGCCGAAGGCAGCTGCTTAACCAACTGAGCCACCCAGGCGTCCCTCTATTAAGATTCTAATGTCATGAAGTAATTTGTGCATCTGTTTAATGCTTTTCATTTTTTAAAAGAGAAACAATATTCTTTTAATTTTAATTCCAAGACCCTTATATTCTCTTTGCAGTTATGGATTAATAGAAAAGGTTCTTGGGACTTGTGAGCCTAAGATACAGACTGAAGTACTTTCAGATTCCATCTTCAGCAAATTTTGTTTTGGTTAGGCTGAAGTGCATGTTTATTTCTAGGGTGGCCAAGGGAATATTTCAGCTTTTGAAAAACTTAAATATCTAAGCCTCCAATTAGTTTAATTCCCCAAGAAGAAAATTAAATCATTTTAACCAGAGTAATTTTTTAATGATTAAAAAAATTCCTTGGGGCACCTGGGTGGCTCAGTGGGTTAAGCCACTGCCTTCGGCTCAGGTCATGATCTCAGGGTCCTGGGATCGGGTCCCGCATCGGGCTCTCTGCTCGGCAGGGAGCCTGCTTCTCTCTCTCTCTCTCTCTCTCTCTCTGCCTGCCTCTCTGCCTACTTGCGATCTCTGTCAAATAAATAAATAAATTAAAAAAAAATATTAAAAAAAAAATTCCTTAAGTGAAAGTAAGTTTTAAGTGATGTTTAATACTTTTGGTAGAGTTTTGAAATGTGTGTGTATATGTACAGTGGAATTCTGATGTTGGAATTAGAATAAGACTAATGCATATAGTGTTGCTTCTAGACATGATTTATGTAACCAAAACTGTGGTTTTTTGTTCTTGTTTTTTAAATTTTAGTCAACATACAGTGTTGGTTTCTGGAGTAGAATTCAGTGTTGAGTTTTGTGATTCTTTGAATGTCATTTTCGGTGGTAGAGGGAAGAGCAGACTAGCCCTGTCCTGAATGTGCTTTGTCATGGTGGTTAGAGCCATTTGGACTGGAGCTTTGAGTTTGTTTCCACTGGAAGAGAGTGCGGGAGTTAAGCAGGACTTGAGGCTGGAGTTTGTCGTAGTGAGTAATTTGAAGTCATTTATAAATAAATAAACAAATGCACCAAGTAATAGATGGCTTTAGGCTTCCTGCTGGGGAATTAGGTGCCCTTCTAACCTCTTGGGTCTGGAACTACCTTAACAGAGAGCTCAGAAGTTGGAAATAGCAGACTTCTTTTTTATTCTGGCCAGGAAGGAGATGTAATTAGCACCAAAGTTCAGTTGGAAGAAGGCAGAACTCAAGGTTCAAGTTTACTTGTGGGTTTGGTAAAGGTTTCAGCCGTTGTATATAACCACTTGAAGTTAAAAAGAACCATGGTTTCACTTGATTTGTAAGCTTTTTTTGGTTTATGTGTTCTGAAACATTTTGGTTATTCAAACAAGAAGAAGTACATCTGATTTTATAAACTGCGTGAGGTTAAGGGAATGAGAAAATCCCACTGTATTATAATCGACAGTTTAGCTTTGCTGCCATACAGAATTTCTTGTTCCTTAGGCATACATGTTACGTCTGCTTACAACTTTCAGGGATAATGCGTGTTTGATGCTTTTTGCTTTGAGTTACTTGAGCAGCAGTTTTTCTGACTCTTAAGGTTTTGCCAAGAATATAATAACTCCATGAACCCAGGCTCTTTGGAATTTTACCCAAAAGTAATTCTAAGGCAAGGTGTTTCAGACACAGTGACAATACGTAGGCAAGTTTTTTAACTTTACCCATTATGAAATATTAACTAGGGAATTTTAGGGCCTTGTAGCACACCTGATTCTTAATAATAGTTTATTTTATTTGTTTATTCATTTGTTTTTAAAAGAAAACTTTTTGAAATTTTTTTTTTAGCACTTTTAAAAAAGATTTATTTATTTGTGGGAGAGAGAATGCCTACAAGCAGGGGGAGCAGCAGGCAGAGGGAGAAGCAGACTCCCCACTGAGCAAGCAGCCTAGTGCTGTCTCAGAATGTGGGATCATGACCTGAGCTGAAGGCAGATGCCCAACCAAGCCACCCAGGCGTCCCTGAATGTTGTTGTTGTTGTTTTTAATTCCAAAGTAATTCCTACACTCAACTTGAGGTCGAGAGTCACATGTTCCACTGCCTGAGCCAGCTAGGTGCCCCCCTAGTTTAATAAGAGCATAGCCTCGGGGCGCCTGGGTGGCTCAGTGGGTTAAGCCGCTGCCTTCGGCTCGGGTCATGATCTCAGGGTCCTGAGATCGAGTCCCGCGTCGGGCTCTCTGCTCAGCGGGGAGCCTGCTTCCTCCTCTCTCTCTGCCTGCCTCTCTGCCTACTTGTGATCTCTCTCTGTCAAATAAATAAATAAAATCTTTAAAAAAAAATCTATTAAAAAAAAATAAGAGCATAGCCTCTTGGAATTTTTGCTTTTATTAAAACAATAACTTTTGAAACCTTCAGATATATATTTAAAGATTTTATTTATTTATTTGAAAGAAAGAGAGAGCATGAGCCAGGGGAGGGACAAAGGAAGAGGGAGAAGACTCCCTAATGAGCAGAAGCCCGAGGCGGGGCTCAGTCCCAGGACCGCAGGATCATGACCTGAGCCAAAGGCAGAAGCTTAACTGACTGAGCCACCCAGGATTCCCTCAAATTATATTTTTAATGCCAGATTTTTAAATTATGGCAAAATATACATAGCGTAAAAGCTGCCATTTTAGCCATTTTATTTATTTATTTATTTATTTTTAAAAAAAGATTTTATTATTTGAGAGAGAGAGCAAGAGAGAGCATGAGCAGGGGGAGAGGCAGATGGAGGAGAGGCCAACTTCCCGCTGGGCAGGGAATCCGGTGATGGGCTTGATTCCAGGAACCACCCAGGCGCCCCTGTTCTCACCATTTTTAAGTGTACAGTTCAGGGGCACTAAGTACATTTACTTTGTTGTGCGGTCATCGCCACCAGTCATCTCCAGAGCTTTTTCTTCTCAGACTGAAACTCTGTACTCATTAAAACATAGGGGTACCTGGGTAGCTTAGTGGGTTAATAAGCCTCTGCCTCTTGATCTCAGTGCAGGTCTTGATCTCAGAGTGGTAAGTTTGAGCCCTGTGTGTACGCCCAGCGTGGAGCCTACTTAACAGAACAAACAAAACAAGCAAAACTTCCCCCAGCTCCCTGGTAACTACTGTTTTATTTTTTGTCTCTACTGAATTTGACTATTCAAGGTAACCCATATAAATGAAGTCATGTTGTACCAGCCCTTTTGCATCTGGCTTAAACTTTATTTAACATGTTTTCAAAGATTCATCCATGTTGTAGCATATGACAGAACTTCCTTCCTTTATAAGACTGAATAATAGTCCTTCAGGTTTTTTTTTTGAGGGAGGGACGGGACTTTTATTATCCAGCACACACCCTATAGATCAACTGTTTCCATGTTTCTTTTACTTAACCCCATCCAAAGATAGTAAATAATAAACTTAAAGAAACGTGAATTGAAGCTGTAATTGCATCCTAGAGAGTTACTTGTGTTTAATCCTTTGTGAGACAGCTAACCACATACAGCATGTTTAAGCTCAATGCAGTATTTTCTGCCAAACTCTTTTAAAGTAGTCTTTAATGATTTTGTTTTTCCCTCACTTATGTAAACTCTTGAATTTCAGAAGAGGAAGATAGATAAAATGAATTATTTTAATTATTGTGGTTGAATTTGCTTTAGTGACCATGAACACTAAACCTAATTAGTATTAATCTTATCTACCTGTAAAGTGGACGTGGGGGAGGGGGCCTGGGTGGCTCCATTGGTATCAAAAAGTATCAACTTTTTTTTTTTTTAAGATTTTATTTATTTATGACAGATAGCAAGATTGGGAACACAAGCATAGGGGAGCTGAAGGGGGAGAAGCAAGCTCCCCACTAAGCAGGTCATGATTTCAAGTCAAGATCATGGGATCAAGCCCTGCGTTGGGCTCCATGCTCAGTGCAGAGATTGCTTGAAACTCCCATTACCCCCACCCCCATCCCACTTGCTCACGCACATGTGCACTCTTTCTCTCTAAAATAAATGAATAAATCTTTTTAAAAAGTGAACCCCGTAGTTGTCTAAGCTTTAGACATGCTTGATATTTATAAACATTCATAGTTAAAGACTAGATGGATACTAGAACTCAGGAAAAGTTAACTTCTGAGCTGTACACTTTCTACTAAACTTAGAAATCCTTAGGGAGTAAATTATTAATTATGTCAGCAATAAAAGCTGATTCTAGTGAAAAACAAAATTACTCCTGGTGGAATACAGTTCTCTTTCTCCTTCTACCTTTGTCTAATAAAATCTATTAACCAAAATAAATTGAAGTTAAAATATTGGTTCCATAATAAAAAAACTAAAATTCCACTCTTTAATGTATCAATTGTTTCTCTGAATTAGGATCCCAGATTTAAAGAATTTAGACAACTTTTCATTACCTTAGGCTCTAAAGAGCTTAATTTACCATTTATACGATAGAACTGTTAGTGTTTTCCCTATATCTTTTGCAGTAGTTGCAGAATCACCAGTTACAGCTAATTCCTTTTCTCTGAAATCATTTCTGAGGAACTTTACCTGGATAAGCCCAGTTTTGAGACCCTTTGATTTAGCAGAGCCTTATTGACAGAAAGCACTAGGAATCCTGTTTCATTGACTGGTTGGGAATCTTTTTCTTAGGTGGCAAAGAGAAGAACTATTCACTTTGTATTTTACTTTGTAAGTCCTGTGTGTGCGTGTGGCAAAATAACAAAATTAACCATTTAACCTTTTTAAAAAAAAAATAATAATAATCTCTCAGGGCACCTGGGTGGCTCAGTGGGTTAAGCCTCTGCCTTTGGCTCGGGTCATGATCCCAGGGTCCCTGGATTGAGCCCCACATCGGGCTCTCTGCTCCTTGGGGAGCCTGCTTCTTCCTCTCTCTCTGCCTGCTTGTGATCTGTGTCTGTCAAATAAATAAAATCTTTTTAAAAAAGTAATCTCTCTCCAGCATGGATCCTGAACTTACAACCTCGAGTTCAAGACTCAGTTGATGTACTGACTCAGCCAGCTATATGCCCTTCTCCTTTTAACTATTTTTAAGTGTATATAGTTCAGTGGCTTTAAGTACATTTACATTGTTGTACAACCATTACCACTGTCCACCTCCATAACCTTTTTTATTTTTCCAAACTAGAACTCGGTATCCATTCAAGGATTTCTCATTCTCCTTCCCCCAGCCCCTGGCCGCCACCACTCTACTTTCTGTCTGTATGAATTTGACTGCTCAGTATCTTATGTAAGTGGAATCATAAAATATTTGTCCTTTTATGACTGGCTTATTTCATTTAGCATAATGTCCTCAAGGTTCATTCAAATTGTAGTATCAGTTACCTTCCTTTTAAAGGTTGAATAAGGCTCAATTTTATGTTGATCATACTTTTTTTATCCAGTTCTCTATCCCTGGACTCTTGGGTTGCTTCCTCCTTTTGGGTGTTAAGCATACTATGAATGTGGGTGTACAAATACCTATTGGAATCCCTGTTTTCAATTATCTTTTTTTTTTTTTAAGATTTTATTTATTTATTTATTTGTCTCAGAGAGAGAGCACGCGCATGCGTGAGCAAACACAGGCAGAGTGGCAGGCAGAGGCAGAGAGAGAAGCAGGCTCCCTGCTGAGCAAGGAGCTGGATGCGGGATCCAGGACCTTGGGATCATAACCTGAGCTGAAGGCAGTGGGTTAAATGAGCCACCCAGGCATCGCAATTCTCCTTAAGTCAATAAATTTTTAAGGAATTTTACGTGTAATTCCTTCCACTGCCAATCACGTTAGTTCCTCCAAAGTCAAAAAATCATAATCTTCAAAATAGCCCCTCCCTTCTAAGTAACCTAAAGATTAAGCATCCTTAAAGATTTGATTTGATTTTATCTTTTAAAAAGATTTTATTTATTTATTTGACAGACAGAGATCACAAGTAGGCAGAGAGGCTGGCAGAGAGAGAGAGAGAAATTCTGAGAGGGGGGGGGGGGAAGCAGGCTCCCGGCTGAGCAGAGAGCCCGATGTGGGGCTCGATCCCAGGACCCTGAGATCATGACCTGAGCCGAAGGCAGCGGCTTAACCCACTGAGCCACCCAGGTGCCCCCAAAGATTTTATTTTTAAGTAATCTTTATATCCCACATGGGGCTTGAACTCACCCCCAAATCAAATTTGTATGTTCCACTGACTGAGGCAGCCAGGTGCCCCCAAAATAGTCCTTTTAAAAAGAACTTTTGTTTGGTTCACAGTTGTCATTGTCACTCCACAATTCTTTTGGTTGGGTTTCTTTGATCTCCACTTGAATATAGACAACTTCAAAAATTCCCCGCTGTAATCTTTGGGATCCAATTCCTTTACATAAGGGCACTAGAAGTCAAATTGTAGGAAGTACATTGATTGCTGTTTTGGCAAATGATCTAAAATTATTATTCCTTAATTGTTTCTAATATTGAAAGGTCTTGTTACTTCCATTCTCCTCCCTGAGTCTGGCAGAAAATGTTATACATCCTTTGGTCAGCACTGCAATAAACTTGACTGCGTGTTTACAGTTCTTTTGGTTATATACGCAGAAGTAGAACTGCTGAATAATATGGTAATTCAGGTTTTTTGTGGAACTGCCATACTGTTTTTTATAATGTCTATCATTTTATTTTGCTAGCAGCAGTGTGTAAGGGTTCTGATTTCTTTTCATCCTTGTCAGTGTTCTTTATATTGTTTCTCTATAATAGCCATCATGATGAGTGTGAAATAGATCTCATAGTGGTTTTGATTTCAGTTTCCCTAATGAGTAGTCATGTTGAGCATCATTTCATATGCTATTTGGCTATTTGTAATCTTCCTTGGAGAAATGTCTGTTCATAGGTGCCCATTTTTGCATCTGGTTTAAATTTGTTTTTTGTTTTTGTTTTTGGGGTTTTTTTTTGTTGTTGTTTTGTTTTTTTGCTGCTACTATATTGTCATGTTATTATTATTTTTTAAGATTTTATTTTTTGAGAGAACAAGAGAGAGTATGAGTAAGGGTAGGGGCAGAGGGAGAAGCAGACTTCCCACTAAGCAGGAAGCCTGATGTGGAGCTCAATCTTGAGACTTCGGGATTATGACCTCAGTTGAAGGCAGACACTTAAGCAGCTGAGCCACCCAGGCACCTCTGTATGGGCATTTTTCTTTTTCTTTTCTTTCTTTTTTTAAGAAAAGATTATTTATTTGACAGAAAGAGAAATCACAAGTAGGCAGAGAGGCAGGGAGAGAGAGAGGGGAAAGCAGGCTCCCCGCTGAGCAGAGAGCCCAGTGTGGGGCTCGATCTCAGGACCCTGAGATCATGACCTGAGCCGAAGGCAGAGGCTTCAACCCACTGAGTCTCCCAGATGCCCCGTCATTTTTCTTTTTTAAAGATTATTTGAGAGAGAGAGTGAGAGAGAGTGAGTCCACAAAGGAGGGAGGGTCAGAGGAAGAAACAGACTCCTGGCTGAGCAAGGAGCCCAGTGCAGGGCTCGGACCCAGGAAGGACCCTGGGATTATGACCTGAGCCGAAGGCAGATGCTTAACCACCTGAGCCACCCAGGCATCCCATATAAAGTAATATATTAGTATGAAGGAAGAGCTGTTGCTTTAAAGGATCCCACATATGAATTAGATCTTAAAATTAGCATATTGCTTTTGAAAAAGAAGGGAAAGCAGTCAGATAACTTAGGCAGGGTTTTTCAACCTTGGCACTGTTCACAGATAATCCTTTTTCCTGGTGCTCTCCTATGCTCTGTAGGATGTCTTAAGAGCATCCCTGGCCTCTCTTCACTAGGTGGAAGTAAGTCACCCCCACCCACAGTTATGACGGCCAGAAGTGTCCCGTGGTAAAGGGCAAATATAATAGGATGCATGAAATGCAAGATGTGTTTTTGTTTTTACAGATACCCATGATTTTTCACTCAGGTTATTAGTGTAACATTCTGAAACCTTAGAACAGCCACTAGTGTTCTTGCATAATTAATGAAACATTAAAGAAAGAAATAAGCTTGCAGTTTGCACCAAAGTAATATTTTGTCAGAAATTTTCATTTTATTCTTAAATACTGAGTTCAGTTAGTACCTTCATTTTACTGAACTTGGTGTACTTTCCTAAGTATTAATTTCAGTAACTTTCACTATTCAAGTCTGTAATTTCTTATAGGCACATCATATCGGTTCTCTGTTTGCAGAGGTGAATTCATTATTGGCCTTTCAGGATGGTGGTAAATGAGTAGTGACAGTACATGGTGAAGGGGTAGGAGATAGACATTGTAATAAAAGTGAGAAGTCAGAGAATGTTGTGAGGTGGGGTGGGGATGTCCAGCTACAGGGAAAGTTAACATTGGAGCTAATTCTCAGAGACAGGACAGGCAAAGAGGGACAGAAAGGTGTCTTCTATAGGAATGGGTATGGGCAAGGGCAAGAGCTCTTTACCTGCTTGCTATATGCTAGGCAAAGTGCTTACGCATTTTATAATCACTAACCTATTAAATCTTTGCCATATCTCTCCCAAGTATTATCACCGTTTACTTTACAAGAAAATTAAGGAATAGGAAGTAATTTAACCCAGGACTTATGTCTAAAAAAGAAGATGTCCATGATTAGAAACTGATCTGTTGCTCTTTAAAAAAAAAGTTATTTTTAAGTAATCTCTACATCCAACATGGGTCTCAGACTCACAACCCTGAGATCAGGAGTCTGAGGTTTTACTGCCAGCCAGGCACCCCCTGATATATTGCTCTTATGTGGATAGATCGTTAGTGGGTGGTGGGTGGAGTAAGAAGGTCAAGACAAGGGAATGAGAAGGAGTAGATAGAAAATTAGTTGTTAAGGGTCTTCTCTCTCTTGTGGAAGAGTGTGGACTTTACCCTGCATGCATTTGAGCTGTCAGAAATGAGTGGTTAGAGGTGGGTAGTGGCTCATAGACCCTAGTGTTGGCAGGACCTTTAAACGTCATGAGATCTGGTAATTCACTAGAGAAGCTAAAGTTAAGAGAGACAGAATTAGGTTTCTTATTCTAGACCACACAGCTGAGTATTTCCTTCCTCATTTTCTTGTAAGTAACAGTTATAGTACAGAGGTTAATTCATAGGTTACGTTAGAAGTGGTATAGAGTTGAAAATGGAAGTGGAATCTCATCAGATTGTCTATTGAACTATTGTTTTTTTTTTTTTTTTTTTGCTTTCTGGGCTTAGGATCCCTTTATCTGATTAAATTATGAGCTTTAGTTTATTGTAAGTAATATCTATAGACACTTGCCATATTAGAAGTTAACTCTTAATTTGAAATTTTTGTTTATTCTGATATGACTCAGTAATTTGTATTTGTGTTTTCTTTTTAAGACTTATTTATTAGTAAAAAAAAATTTAAAGATTTTATTTATTTATCAGAACGTGCGTGAGCTCGAGCAGGGGAGGACGGGGATGGGGGTCAGAGAGAAGACTCCCCACTGAGCAGGGAGCCCAGTGTAGGAGTCAATCCCAGGACTCTGGGATCATGACCTGAGCCAAAGGCAGATGCTTAATTGACTGAGCTGCCCAGGCGCCCCGTCCTTCAGCAATTTGAGATAAAATCATTTTATTTTTTTTAGATTATTTATTTGAGAGGGAGAGGGTGCACCAGGGGCAGAGGGAGAGACTCTCAAGCGGTCTCTGCTGAGCGTGGAGCCAGATGTGGAACTTGATCTCTCAGCCCTGAAATGATGACCTTAGCGGGGACCAAAAGTCAGACACTTAACTGACTGAGCCACCCAGGTGCCCTGAGTAGAAAATCAATTAAAAATATTTGGGATACCTGGATGGCTCAGTCTGTTAGGTGTCCAGCTCTCTATCTCAGCTTGATCTCAGGGCTATTAGTTCAGGCCTTGCTTTGGAGCCTATTCAAAAAAAAAAAAAAAAATTAGGGCGCCTGGGTGGCTCAATTGGTTAAGCAACTGCCTTCAGCTCAGGTGTTGATCCTGGAGTCCTGGGATCCCAGCTCCGTGGGGAGTCTGCTTTTTCCTCTCACCTTCTCCCCTCTCATGCTCTCTCTCTCTCTCAAATAAATAAACGAATTTTTTTTTTTTTTAAGATTTTATTTATTTGACAGACAGAGATCACAAGTAGGCAGAGAGGCAGGCAGAGAGAGAGAGAGGAGAAAGCAGGCTCCCTGCTGAACAGAGAGCCCGATATGGGGCTCGATCCCAGGACCCTGGGATCATGACCTGAGCTGAAGGCAGAGGCTTTAACCCACTGAGCCACCCAGGTGCCCTAAACGAAATCTTTTTTTAAAAAAATCAGTTTTTTAAATTGGGCAGTGCCAGACCAGAAGATTTTAGGAGTGCTCTTGAGAGAGAGAGAGAGAGAGAGAGAGAGAGAGAGCGCGCGCGCACAGGAGCGTGCCAGGGGAGGTGCACAGAGAGGGAGAATTGCAAGCAGACTCTATGCTGCTAAGTGCGGAACTGGGCACAGGACTCGATTCCACGACCCTAAGATCACAGCCTGAGCCAAAATCAGGAGTCAGACTCTCAACTGACTGAGCCACCCAGGTGCCTCAGGTTTCCTTTCTTAACTTGAGGCATGTATAGGCTTGATTTTTGCTTTGCTTACATAGCCTTCTCAGGTATTAGAACCACCTCAGTCTAATGGCCTCCTTGTTTAATTTAACATCTCTCCTCCCCTGCCCCCTACCTTTGGTCATCCTCATACACAAGAGAGTAACCAAAAATTTGGTATTAGTGCCACTCTCACTAAAACTCATGAGTTGTGATGTCAAGTCTGTGAAAGAATTGTTTTTTGCTGTTCATTTTGTGCATCTTACTTCTGTTTCTCCAAGCACAGCAGGGCCATCTGATGTGCTTCTGATGGCTACAAACACAAATTTAGGACCCTTGAGACAAGGTAGCCCACTAGGGAGATGATAGTAATGACCGTCAGTTGCATAGTGCCGAGACTGCAGTATGCTCCTTAGGACCCCTGTGAACCTAGCCAGTTGAAGTCAAGTAAATAAAGGACATACCTGAAGGGGCGTCAGCCTGTTTTAGTGAGGTGGCTTGTTTGTTAATTTCTTACATGTGCTGTGCTACCAGAGCTGTTGATCCAGGTACAGCAGGAAGTATTTGCAATGATAACACTGTTCAGCCAGTAAGTAATCTAAAGCAGTTCTGGGGGCGTCTGGGTGGCTCAGTTAGTTAAGCTTCTGCCTTTGGCTCAAGTCGTGATCCCAGGGTGCCAGGATCAAGCCCTGTGTCTGACTCCCTGCTCAGCAGGGAGTCTGCTTCTCCCTCTGCTTCTCTGCTCACTCAGGCACTTGTATATACGTGCTCTCTTGCTCTCAAATAGATAAATAAAATCTTTTTTTAAAAAGGGGGGGTGGGGGAAGCAATTCTCTTATCTAAAACTACCCTAGCAAGAAATTGTAGGGAATTCTGTTGTGCAGCTGAGGCCTTAGCGATAGATTAAGTGACAGTTGTCAGAGTTAAGGAACATTTTTTTCCTGTGCATTAACTGAGAGAAAAGCAAAAGGCAAGAAAAGGCAAAAGGAATAAAGGTTTCATATTGGAGGTGAAGATCTTCATCCCTGATTTTGGGGGAGCTGTTTACCTCAACATGATGTCTGCTTCTGGGGAGGAACCAATTTTAGATTTTCAGCTGGTATGATACAACTTTTTTTTTTTTTTTTTTTTTTTTTTTTTTTTTTTTTTTTTTTTTTTAAAGATTTTATTTATTTATTTGACAGAGAGAAATCACAAGTAGATGGAGAGGCAGGCATAGAGAGAGGGAAGTAGGCTCCCTGCTGAGCAGAGAGCCCAATGCGGGACTCGATCCCAGGACCCTGAGATCATGACCTGAGCCGAAGGCAGCGGCTTAAACCACTGAGCCACCCAGGCGCCCGATACAACTTTTTTAAAACCAAAAATAGTGAGACGAGTGGCATTGTGTTATGTATTTATTTTTGCTAATCTCTTTAAAGTCTGGTTTAATTAGATAGCTAGATTCTCGTAACTGCTCCTATATTCAGACTGTCATTATAGTGTGTGTGTGTGTGTGTGTGTGTGTGTGTGTGTGTGTGAGACGTGTATGAAGAATTGGCCTCACACAGATACGTAACTGAAATGAGGACCTCACAGACCCCCTGAAAGGACTTTGGTCCTTGAAGGTCCGTGAAGCCACAGTTAGAGAACTCCTGCACAAAAAAGAGGGTTATCTTGAAAATTTGGACCTGTAAGAAATTGGATAGAGAGGAGTTATTACCTGGTGTGGTGATACATTCCATTTAAGAAATTACATGATTTTCTCCCGATTTAATGGAAATATGAAGACAATGGGGCATGTTTTGAGTTGCCGAAGCCTGATGGAAAAATCTGCATTTTGCATCTTTTTTCTCTCTTCACTGAAGCTTATATAAGATGTAGAGAGAAAATTATTAGCTACCTGTTAGAAGAGAGGTGGTTGGAAAATTGTCGCTTGAGATTCTGCTTTTTTAAAAGATAATTTTAAATAATAAGCCTCTAATATTTTAAGGAAAACATACTTCTATCAGTTTCTGTGGCTGACAAACCCAGTTTTCAGTGATGAGATGAGTTGTGCAATGCTTTATGAAAAGATTGTATCTGCTTTTAACAAATGGGCCCTCTTAACTTTTAATTGCAAAGTTTCCTAGTTGCTTTAATTGTTCCTTTATCCTTTTATGTCAGATTTTTGTTTCTCAACTTGGTTGAGATGCATTTCAGTCTTTCAGCTTTAAAAAAGCAAATATTCATCATAATCAAATGTTTACAGGGATACAGGTGTTAATGTCTATAATTGGATCCTACTCTTGTGTGAACAAATTTAGCCCTGAGTCATCTTATAAATAGCATGCCCCGTGCCTTGACATTTTCAGTGTGAGGAGTCAACTGCTTGCTGTAGTTCTGTGTAGTTGATTATTTGACACTGTAATTTTGGGGTGAGAGAATCCTGGCATCCTAATTTCTGTTCTCTTATCAAAATTATTATGTAGAATTTCCTGAGCTATCCTTGGCAGGAGGGCCTTGTTCCTTACCCTGGCGGCCTGGGCTCTTGTAGACCATGGCAAGAGTAGACCTGGAGATGGGGACTCTAGAGCTGCAGGTGCCTTTCCCTGTGGCCAGAGGAATGGTTCACTGATTCAGACACTTGCACTGGAGCGGGGAGCTGGTCCAGTTGTGGGGTCCAGGGCATTAGGGTTCCAGCGGGGCTCAGGGAGGTGGGCTTCTCCCCAGGCTGTGGCTGCCGTGCAGAAGACAGGGAGCCCCTGCCACAGGTTCTCATCAGGCACTGACCTGTATCCTCCATGTAGTTCTGTTGGGAGGCTACCTGGTCTCCTGTACTCCTCATTGCTCAGACAATTGCATGGCAAGTTCAGGTGCCCTTTAGTACAGCTATATGTGTATTCCTTTTTTAAATTTTTAAAAAAGATTTATTAGAGAAAGAGAGTGTGAGTGGGAGGAGGGACAGAGAGAGAATCTTCAAGCAGACTACCCATGGAGCCCCATGTAGGGCTTGATCTCATGACCATGAGATCATGACCTGAGCCAAAATCAAGAGTTGGATGCTTAATGGACTGAGCCACCCAGGCACGCCTATGTTTATTCCTTTTTATCTGCTTGCTAATAAATTGCCTTTTTGTAACTTCTGCATTTTATTTTCCCTTTTATTAGTAAAATGTGGTTCCTACAGAATAAAGCTATTTACCATTTTAAAAAAGAATTGTTAAGTAACTACTTGCTTATTATATTTTTCCATTATGGGAATTTCTATAAGATCTGCCTCTTCGGGGCGCCTGGGTGGCTCAGTGGGTTAAGCTTCTGCCTTTGGCTTGGGTCATGGTCTCAGGGTCCTGGGATTGAGCCCCACATAGGACTCTCTGCTCAGCAGGAGCCTGCTTCCCCTCTCCCTCTGCCTGCCTCTCTGTCTACTTGTGATCTCTTTCTGTCGAATAAATAAAATCCCCCCCCCCCCCAAAAAAAAATCTGCCTCTTAGTTTTCTTGGTAATTTTTTTTTTTTTTTAAAGATTGTATTTATTTCAGAGAGAGCGCATGAATGGGGGAACCCAGCCCAGGGCTTGATCCCAGGACCCTTCGTTGTGTGCTTGCTCTCCCTTTTCCCCAAGATTTTATTTATTTAGGTGACAGAGAGATCACAAGTATGCAGAGTAGCAGGCAGATGTTGGGGGGTGGGAGGAGAAGCAGGCTCCCGGCTGAGCAAAGAGCCCGATGCAGAGCTCAATCCCAGGACCCTGAGACCGTGACCTGAGATGAAGGCAGAGGCTTTAACCCACTGAGCCACCCAGGCGCCCTGAAAAAAGGAATTTTTAAAAATTAAAAGTCACATGGCTCTTCTGGGCACTTGGGCTTTCTTTTTTTTTTTTTTTTTTTTTTTTTTTAAAGAATTTATTTATTTGACAGAGAGAGATCACAAGTAGGCAGAGAGGGAAAGGAGGAAGCAGGCTCCCCGCTGAGCAGAGAGCCCGATGTGGGACTCGATCCCAGGACCCTGGGATCATGACCCGAGCCGAAGGCAGTGGCTTAACCCACTGAGCCACCCAGGCGCCCCGGCACTTGGGCTTTCTGTCAGTTTAACAGGACTGAGAAGTATTTGGGGATCTGGATTTAGGCCCCCATTTTGATTTATGATCTTTAAATCTGTAATACATCTGATACACTACACATGGAAATGCACATTGCAGTTAGGTTAGCATATTGAAATGTGAACTCAGAAGTTGAGTCATTTTATCATTTTGTAATTCATTTTTAAAACCTTTTCCCCTTTGGGGTGCCTGGGTGGCTCAGTTAAGCTTTGGACTCTTGATTTTGGTTTGGGTCATGATGTCAGGGTAGTAAATCGAGCCTGTGTGTGTGCTCAGTATAGAGTCTGCTTGTCCCTCTCCCTTCCCTCTCTGCCCCTCCCCTCCCCAATAAATAAATAAATAGATAGATAGATAGATAGATAGATAGATAAATATCTTATTAGTGTGGTAGTAGGGAATTCACCAAGAGTGCAGTGGCATTTATAACAAATTTAATTTGTTAACTTTTTTTTTTTTTTTTAAAGATTTTATTTATTAGATAGAGTGAGCGCACCAGCTGGGGGAGGTGCAGAGGGAGAAGCAGACTCCCTGCTGAGTGGAAGCCTGACTCAAGGCTTGATTCCAGGACCCTGAGATCTCGACCTGAACCCAAGTCAGAGGCTTAAACTGAGCCATCCAGGCGCCACAAAATCACTGTTAACTATTGATTGGTCTCCGTCTCCGTGTTTTGTTTTGTTTTTTTCTTAAGATTATTTATTTGAGAAAGAGTGGGGTTGGGGAGTGGGCGTGAGCACATGAGAGGGAGGAGAGAAGCAGGCTCTCCTCTGAGCAGGGAGCCCAATGGAGCGCTCATTCCTAGGACTTCCAGGATCATGACCTGAGCCAGAGGCGGTTGCTTCACTGACTGAGCCACCCACGTGCCCCTCACCTTCTCCACCTTCATGACACACACTTGATACGGAACTTGGTGTTTTTTGCCTCACTGATTCTTTCAGTAGCAGAAATTCTGCTCTTGCCCATATTTTCTTTACCCGTTGCTGCTAAGGAGTTTGGTATTTATAATATTGGCAGTATTGTAATGAGAGGAATTTCCTTAATGGTATTTTGTGAGTCATTGGAATTAAGTTGATAGTCCTATAACATATTCTATACTGTAATCATATGGTGGCTTTGCCAATAATCTTGTATTACTTGGAGGACTTAATACTTATAACAAGGATTTTTCCCCTTCTGTGCTAAACATAGTTAATTTTATTAAACCCTTATTTCGAATGAACATAGTATCCTGTTCACCTAGTGCTGGTAACACTCCCTTTACTTGAGTGATATAGAAAAAAATTTTTTTTCTTAGATTTTATTTATTTGTTTGTCAGAGAGAGAAAGCACGCAAGCAGGCAGAGAGGCAGGCAGAGGCGTAGAGAGAGGCAGGCTCCCTGCTGAGCAAGGAGCCCAATGTAGGACTTGATCCCAGGACCTTGGGATCATGACCTGAGACGAAGGCAGCGGCTTAATCTGCTGAGCCACCCAGGCGTCCCTAGAAAAAAAAATTTTAAAGAGAAAACCAATGCCTAAGCATGTATAGGAGGCCTTGCAGTGACAATCTGTGGTCCTATCTGAAGGCTTCTATCCCAAGTTGTATTTTGTAACTCACATATGACCTTTTGGATCTTACTAGTATAGGTTTATTTCTCTATGTTTCAAGCTTCAGAGAGCTCTGATAACCTTGTGACGTTTTCATCTTTTGCCCTAGCATGTGAGAGCTCAATAAAAATGCTGTGTAAATTCTTAGTTATAATACCCTGTTTTCTTATAGTATTTTTTAAAAAGCAGTGGCAAATTTGCCTTAATTTGTTGAGTTGGATTTATTTATCTGGCTGTCTTAGAGATTATCTTGGCTATGAGAGCTGTTGTTGTTAGCTCAAATGACAAAAACTGTCAGGTCTTCCCTCTATAATGTATGCTTAAAGTGGATTAAACCACCTCCTTTCCCGTCCCCTCACCCCTGGAGTTATTTGCTTAAAAGATAAGCCTTCCACAGCAGGGAGGGGAAAGTGTGAAGCAAAATTTCAGAAACCTGTAAATAAATGACAGACCTTGTAAATAGCTTTTTATTAATATATTTGAGAATGCGAAAACAGAACAAAACCGTGGCAGTCCTTGCACATTTGGTACTAAAAAGAGACTTTCCTATTTTTCATGTAGTTCTTAGGCATAATAAACTTGTTTAAATATATCTCTCTCTTATATGAACAGGTATAATATTTTCTTGTCTTTCAACCGTCTCCCCCTTCAAGGATTCTATCAAACTGAAGAGTAATAAACTCTCAATTTCATTGACTCATTTCCCACATTGCTCACAGAGAAAAGAGCCTAAATCAGCAACACTTGAGTCACTTACATAATACTTCCTCATTAGTCCCTCAAATACTTAAAAGTTAAAATTACCTAGGAAATTATTTTGGATATTTTTGTTTTCCTCAAAATTGACACATCCCTGAGATGATTGTGGCAGTGGCGGCAGCATTCGCAGTAAGAGTAACAGAGCAGTGCCACTTCATTTCCTGATGGCTGTCTACTCCAAACTCCTCAGACCTGTGGGTTATTTTATTTAATTCATGACCCTGCAAGATAGGTGCTTTTATTATTTCCATTTAATAGCTGTGGAAATTGAGGCTTATTAGCAAGAGGTTAAGTTACTTGTCCAAGGATACGTGCTGTACATCTAAGTCAAAATTTGAATTGAGGTCTCTGAATCCGAAACCATTATTACCATTATTCTTTTATTATTACTGTTCAGTGATTGCATTTATTAGTCCTACTTGATTTGGAAAAAGTTGTTCCCATTTTGTACAGAATGAAACATTTTCTTTAGGGGGCATGTAGTGGTAGAAGATCAACACTTTTGCTCCCTTAGGCTGTTGTTTTCTCTGTTGGAAGACAGGAGTGTGAAGTAGATGTGGAGAGGGGAGGGCAGCTAGAAATCCCAGAAATATAGATGATTGCTTCTAATTTTTCCTACTTGTTGATTTTAAGAAGTTTCACGTGCTGCCCATTTCTCTGGTTTGTCTTCGTTTACCGTTCCGCAGCACCGATTCCAGCAGCAGTTCAAGTGATGACTCTCCTGCCCGATCGCTTCAGTCAGCAGCCGTCCCCGCACCCACTGCCCAGTTGCTTTCATCCCTGGAAAAAGATGAGCCCCGTAAAAGTTTCGGGATCAAGGTTCAGAATCTTCCAGTACGCTCTACAGGTAACAATTTGTACCGCCGTAGTTTGCTCTCTGCTACAACTGGAGGGAATGGGAGACGGAGCACCTTAAGGTCTGTGCTGGGACAAGCTTCCTTCTTGTGGCTCGTTAATGTATAATGCCCTGTGAGGAAAAGCAAGCAATGACGGTAACTTTATGAAGGTGGCATGTTACTTGTATTTACTGTGTACACATACATATACACATATATATCATTATACACGCTGTACATACATACACGAAGACTGTATGGTGCATGTTTTGTAAAGAAAGCATTTTTTTTTTTTTTTTTAAATACGCTGTCTAGGTTAAATATTTTGATATTAAGGGAAATTTGATACGATGAAATTTTAGGAATAATATTTTCATTTACATTTATTATATTGTCCTGGAGTCCTATGTTCTGTGAGAAAACTTTGAACATTAAACTATGATAGGAAACCCGCTTCGAAATACTAACATTTTAAATGAGGAAAATCATGAGTAATGGAAAAGTCTGGTTAAAAGCTCTACTGAAGTCTTTTTTACTCTTAATATTTTAAATTGACAATTATATAATGTCTATATACTGTACTGTCATTGTTTACATTAGGCATATTGAGTATGTAAACAACTGTTACTAGATGGTCAAACCAACAGAGACCAAACTTAGTACTTCTTAGCTAAGTGCATTTTAGTGACTACTTAAATTATTCATTAAAGCAGCCTCTAAAACCTACATAAACCAGGTTTGTGAATAGAGTTGTTGAGGGACAAATGTTGGTGAGCTTTTGATTTAGAATACTTAGTTGTTTAGGAGTGGATGGAGGTAAAATTTGCTTGTCTTTCTGTACAGTTTTAATTTTTATAATGAAAGAAATTAACAGAAGACCCCTCTAGATGGTTTGATTCAGCTGTAGAAAACCTTAGGGTTGTTAGCATTGTTAAATGCTGCTTTCCACACAATTTTATCATTGACATGGTGCTTAGAAAGCTAGAAATACAGCTTTCTTTCTCATGTCTTTAAAGTTTTATGTATGTATGTATGTATACGTGTATATAAAATTTTTATTTTGGAAGTTTTAAACCTAGCCAAAAGTAGTAGTAGCAGAGTGAATGCCCCTTACTCCATACCCCAGGTTTAAAAATTGTCACTGTCTTCCAGACTTGGCTTTATCTAATGTTTCCACTTCCCTTCCTTCCTGTTTTTGTTGTGTTTTTTTAAAAGTGAATTACATTGTTTCATATTGAATTAAAGATACATAAATTCTTTGTTGTTGTCTGTAGTAGGAGGGTGGTTTTTCCCGCGTAGCCGCAATGTCATTCTTACCTAACAAATAACCAGTGATATTTTCCGATATTCAGTTTATTTTCACAATTGTACAGGAGTCTCTAAAATGTGATTTTTAGGGTTATTTTATTTGAAAGAGAAATGTTTTAATGCTAACAAAATTTAGGTCAAAAATCAAGCTAAAGATTTCATAGCTTGCTTACTGAGTTGTAACTAAATTAGAAAAATAAGCACCTTGTTTTTTTGGGGGGGGATTTAGATACAAGCCTTAAAGATGGCCTTTTCCATGAATTTAAGAAATTTGGAAAGGTGACTTCAGTGCAGATCCATGGAGCTTCAGAAGAGAGGTATGGTCTGGTATTCTTTCGGCAGCAAGAGGACCAAGAAAAAGCACTGACTGCATCAAAAGGAAAACTTTTCTTTGGCATGCAGATTGAAGTAACAGCATGGATAGGGCCAGGTAAGAGAAAGGAGGCTAATTTTTAGTGTAATTTGTATTTCAGCTTGTGAAAAGGCAGCATCTTATCCTGAATCTGGATGCTTTATTTATTGACATACTTCCAGTGACTTCTGTTTTAAAGACTGGGTACATTGGTTCAAGTTAATAAAATTATGTTTTGGTTAGGGAGGGTGAAGATAGTTCTGTTCCTGTGATGGAGAAATGCTGACTTTGAAGAGTCTGAAAGACTGAGTTTTAGCCCTTTGTTGAGTCCTGCCTTCCCAAAAGGATTGAGTTGATTGACATAAGGATATCGTTCTTAGGAGAATGACATCAGAATTACCTTGAATTAGAAAACAGACTACTTGTTACACTGATTTGATGGACTAGTTAGACCAGTTTTATTTCTATTATGCCCAGCACAAATTGGATCTGTTGTTCTAGTTTCCATAACCTTCCATGACCCTGAGAAATAGTGACAAAGAAAATCAGGGCTAGGTCTTATAGAAATATAGATTTAAATGATTGCAAATTATGCTTTATCCTTCTTACTCTGCCTTTTGGAATGTAAATCTCAAGATGTGTCTGAATTATTTTGTCTCTTCATTATTTTTCCTCCCCTGTTAAATGAAATATTCCTAAATATGTGCCCTTTGTTAGATAGTTTCAAGAAAACCTAGTTAATCTTGGGATGCCTGGGTGGCTCAGTTGGTTGGACGACTGCCTTCGGCTCAGGTCATGATCCTGGAGTCCTGGGATCGAGTTCCGCATCGGGCTCCCAGCTCCATGGGGAGTCTGCTTCTCTCTCTGACCTTCTCCTCGCTCGTGCTCTCTCTCACTGTCTCTCTCTCTCAAGTAAATAAATAAAATCTTTAAAAAAAAAAAGAAAAGAAAAAAGAAAACCTAGTTAATCTTGAAATGAGATCTCTCCCTAGGAGATATGATGGGATAGAGACAGGTACATGCGCGATTGCAGTTTCGGGTCCACCGGACTCCGTGAAAGCACATAGTCCTTGATGAGGCCGGAAGGGTTAAGCTGAGCTATCATTAGAGCCGTGAAACTGGAATCAGGAGTGAGGTGTGTTCTGAGTTCACTCAGCAGCTCAGATCTTGAATCTTTTTAATGTCAGTGTTGTAGTTGACATCAGTAGTATTCAGTACATAACCCTAAACACTTCCAGCCAGGCTGATTAACTTTTTTGGATGGCTTTGTTTTACATTAAAAAAGAGAGAGCATGTATTTTGTGGGCTGTATTATAATTATTATGACAAAACACTGAATGTTCTGCCCTGGGTGAAGTTTAGAAATGAAGCTTCAGAGAAAGGCTATGCTTGAATAAGACATTGAACAAGGGCTTTGATCATAAGAAATAGAAACTTTAAGAGTCATTGAGTCTCTTCTTGTTTGTCATTGGGAACTTTGCAGCAGCAAGTTTCTAAGTGCTGCTTCAGTCCGTTTTCATACAGTTACTATTCTTCTACCTAACAATTGCTACATTTAGGCACTTGGGCTGTGTTAATTAGTATGACAAATGTAAAATGCTAAATATTTTCTAAAATGTTGAAAAATTAAGTAATGAAGCTGGGCTGTTTTCAGTTGGGTTTTTGTTTTGTTTTGTTTTAGATTTTATTTATTTATTCATGAAAGCAAGAGAGAGAGGGGGAGACTTAGGCTCCCCGCTTGTGGGACTTGATCCCAGGACTCTGGGATCATGACCTGAGCGGAAGGCAGACGCCCAACCATCTGAGCCATCCAGGCGCCCTTCAGTTGAGTTTTATTTGTGTTTCAGATTGTAGTTTTATACTTCCCATTGACAGCCTGCTGCATAATTTTTGGAACCTAAGATTAGGCTTAAGTAATTACTATTTTTACTGGAATTTAAAATCTATTTCTGTGTCAGTGATTATTTTTAAAACAAATCAACTTGCAGACTGAAATTCAGTCTACTTTTCTGTTTTAAAGATCAAAGAAAGTGTTACGTCTCCCTAAGTTTTGTTGACAAGTTTCTTTAGCCTTTGCAGTTAGCAAAAGGCAGCTCTTTCTGAAGGTATATAATTTTTCAGATTGTATGGTAGTCAAGCCCAGTATTTCAGAGACATAGCTTCTTAAGTGTAGATTTTCCCATGATACATAAATACTCATTAAAACACTTTGTCTTGGGGTACCTGACTGGCTCAGTCAATAGGGCATGCAACTCTTGATCTTCTGATTGTGCGTTTGAGCCTTACATTGGGTGTAGAGATTACTTGAAAAACAAACAAACAAAACTCTTCTCTTTTTACTCTGCCGCCATCCCACTTAACAGAAACGGAAAGTGAAAATGAATTCCGTCCTTTGGATGAAAGGATAGATGAATTTCACCCCAAAGCAACAAGAACCCTCTTCATCGGCAACCTTGAAAAAACCACTACTTACCATGACCTTCGCAACATCTTCCAGCGCTTTGGAGAAATTGTGGTATGTTGCTTTTTACACTAAAAACAGTTTTAGATCTTTGTCATAAAACATAAAGCAGAGTACAGAGTGTATAGCAGAGTACAGAGTGTATTTGGAAAGATGATATTGAGATGGTGTAGTGAATATGTTTCTCATTTGCCTTATGTGTTTTTTACTCCTGCTAAAAGATGACCCAGCAAAACTATTCTGTGTGTGTATGTAAAACTGTGTAAGAGATCTTTGTCTTTATTTTGTTTACATGCATATTTTTCTGTCCATTTTTCTTACTTTTCTTTGTCCATGGGGTGCTGTTCAGTGCCATCTCTAGTCCTGTGGGTTGGAAGGAAAATAAGAGAAAATGTGTTTGTAAGAAAGAAGCAGAAGCTTAGTGTGTGAGTATTGTGTTCTCACAGTGCACATCAGACTACCTTGGGGATTACTGGAACGTGGATGTCATGCCGGAAGCTCAGTTCTATTTTGAAATTTTAATTAGAATCACTTTTTATATTATGCAAGTCATTGTTAAATTTAGGAATTTGGAGGGTTTTTCTGTTCCTCGTGACTCAAATCCTCGTGACTCAAGTTTTGAGTCACTTTCTAATGAAAATAGTTTGGTTACAGCTTTGTACCCTTGGGATACATATACTATTTTGTTTTGTGTTTGAAAAAGTAGGAAAATTATTTCTGTCTCCCCTAGATTTCTTCTGTATTAATAACAGCAAAGAAATTGCTGTGTAACTTTGGACTTTGGAGAGTAAAAAAATGTGCTGGGTAGAGAAAACATTTGTTAATCTTTCAGGGGTGGGTGCGTGTGCATGCTGCATGTATCCATTCTGTCCATCCAGCTGTCCGGCCTTATTTACACACTGCTGTTGTAAGCAAAAATCTTATTTGTTTAGTGGTGTAATCTGGAGAATAAAACATTTGTGCTTGTAGCTGATCTAAACCTCATCTTATGGGGAGAGTAGGAGTGAGAGAGAAGTGGTTGGTAGAAAGTCAAAAAACAGAATTCTGTAAATATATATTTAGAGAAACAGCAAAACATACATTTTCCTTTCTTTTTCAATTTAAGTTCTTTTATCATGTACTCTAATTCCAGCTATACTGCCCGCTGAGATGAGTGACCTGGAGTTCACCTGCCTGTGTGGGCTCCAGCTTTTTCTGTCTTTAGACAGTGATCTAGTATTCAATCTGCTGATTGGGGGGCGCCTGGGTGGCTCAGTCATTAAGCGGCTGTCCTTGGCTGAGGTCATGATCCTCAGGGTCCTTGGGCTCCCTGCTCGGCGGGAAGTCTGCTTCTCCCTCTCCCACTCCCCCTGCTTCTTCTGTTCTCTCTCTCTAGCTCTCTCTCTGTCAAATAAATAAATAAAATCTTTTTTTTTTTTTTTTAAGATTTTTATTTATTTATTTGACAGACAGAGATCACAAGTAGGCAGAGAGGCAGGCAGAGAGAGAGGAAGGGAAGCAGGCTCCCTGCTGAGCAGAGAGCCCGATGTGGGGCTCGATCCCAAGACCCTGGGATCATGACCTGAGCTGAAGGCAGAGGCTTTAACCCACTGAGCCACCCAGGTGCCCCAGTAAATAAAATCTTAAAAAAATTTTTTCCTGATTGGCATTTATGAGTCAGTTCATAATTGGGTTTTTGTTTGTTTTTTAAGATTTTATTTATTTGACAGACAGAGATCACAAGTAGGCAGGGAGGCAGGCAGAAAGAGAGAGGAAGGGAAGCAGGCTCCCTGCTGAGCAGGGATCCCGATGCAGGTCTCATCCAAGGACCCTGGGATCACGATCTTAGCCCAAGGCGGAGGCTTTAACCCACTGCTGAGCCACCCAGGCGCCCTGAGTCAGTTCATAATTGATAAAAACTTTCAGACCTACTTTGGAGTGTGGCTGCTACTTTGTATTTTGGGGCAGTATAATAAGTTGTATTTGGACACAGATAAATTTTCATCGACAGGGTTGTAGAAAATGGAGTGATTATTGTGTTTTAAAAGCCATGCTTCTCAGTAAGGTGGCCACATCAGCATTCTGTTTGAAAACCATATCTCACCATGTTTGCAGTTGCTCACGAGAGTAGCTGTTTTAATGACACACAAGCTCTGGGGAAATGGTCTGCTGCTTATCAATAACAGATTATGCTATAGCTAGAAGAACCTATGTGTGATTCGACCCACCAGTATTCGTTGGAGACCGTTTCTCTTAAATGGAGTTAATCCTGGGTTTTTACTTTCTACATTATGGTGAAAATCAGCTCCTCCTTACCATTACTTAAGTAGAACTATTTTGAATATAAATTACTGCTTTAAAAAATTTTTTTTGTTTATTTGACAGAGAGAGGGAGAGAGACAGCAAGAGAGGGAACACAAGCAGGGGGACTGGGAGAGGGAGAAACCGGTTCCCCGATGAGCAGGGAGCCCCATGTGGGGTTTAATCCCAGGACTCTGGGATCATGACCTGAGCCGAAAGCAGACGCTTAACAACTGAGCCACTCAGGTGCCCCTAAATTACTGCTTTTTTTTTTCTAAGAACAGCTCTTTAAGTGCATTATTCATTTTGTTCTATTTCAGCTTTTGATTATTGGCTTATGACCCCTAAGAGGCTTAGATCATCGCAATACTTTAGATTGTGATTTACAGAATACTTTAGATAGTCACCATATGGGTCATTATTGTTCTTAAGTACAAGTTTTGCCTCTCTGGACCATGTTCATGTTGTAAGTAAGCCAAATTTTTATACCACCTTGTCTTTGTAGGCAGGACCAGAACCATCAGGTGTGAGTACAGGGTTCAAGCATTCCAAAGAGATGGGGCTAGGGGCGCCTGGCTGGCTCGTTGAAAAAGCATGGGGCTCTTGATCTTAGGGTTTCGAGTTTGAGCCCCATGTTGGGTATAGAGATCACTTAAAAATAAACAAACTTAAATAAAGAGATGGGGTTTTACCTTTATAGAGTGCTTCTTTAATCTAGGGATGGTGTTCAGTAACAACTTCACAAAATAGTTCAGGTATTTATGTATTGATTGATTTTGGATGTGAGAGGTCATTGCCATACATATTAGTCACCAGGCTTGGTATGGTTAGATACACTGGTGGGACAAGTCTTCTAATTTAGGATTGCGAATTTTAAATCACTTTTTGAAAACTTGATTTCTTTACCATTCTTACTCTTCTCAGGTATTATATTTTCAGTGGCCTGCCCCTAGTAAGGATTTTAGATTATTGCAGAAGGGAATTACAGTTGACCCTTGAATAGCATGGGTTTTAACTGCTTGGATCCACTTATATGTGGACTTTTTTCCTTATGATTTTCTTTTCTTTTTTAAAGATTTTACTTATTTTTTTATTTGACAGACAGAGATTACGAGTAGGCAGAAAGGCAGGCAGAGACAGAGAGGAGGAAGCAGGCTCCCTGCTGAGCAGAGAGCCCGATGCGGGCCTCGATCCCAGGACCCTGAGATCATGACTTGAGCCGAAGGCAGCGGCTTAACCCACTGAGCCACCCAGGCGCCCTCCTTATGATTTTCTTAATAACATTCTCTTGAGCTTACTTTAAGAGTACAATAATAATCATATATACAAAATATGTGTTAATTGTGTTATCTGCAAGGCATCTGGTCAGCAGTAGGCCGCGAGTAGTTCAGTTTTGGGGGAGTCAGTAGTTGTAGGTGGATTTTCAGCTGCCTTGTGGGTTGGCACCTAGGTACCCCCCACAACACCCCCACTACCCCATTGTTGTTCAAGGGTCAACTTGTATTTCTTAGGTTTTTATTAAATAGGCTGCCTTTTCTTTATTACTCTTCTCTGTGTTGTTCCAGTGTTTAGTATATGTACCACTAAGTCAAGCACAAACTTTTCTGTATTCATAAATGTCTCCTGACACAGGTATTGTGGATTTTAAATTTTGAGTTTGCAGTTTTTCTTTTGCAAAGAGCTTCGCATAGGAAGGTTTTCGTGTTGTGACTAAAGAATGCTGTGCATGTAGTCTTGGCTATTTACAGTTGCTTTACGATGTACAGTTTTTTTTTTTTTTTTTTTTTTTTTTTAAAGATTTTATTTATTTATTTGTAAGAGAGAGAGAGAGTGAGAGCAAGCACAGGCAGACAGAGTGGAAGGCAGAGTCAGAGGGAGAAGCAGGCTCCCTGCGGAGCAAGGAGCCCGATGTGGGACTCGATCCCAGGACGCTGGGATCATGACCTGAGCCGAAGGCAGCTGCTTAACCAACTGAGCCACCCAGGCGTCCAACGATGTACAGTTTTAACTAAGAAAATGATTTTGGGGAATATGACTGTTTTGAGAAATATGCACTTCATCTGGGTTTGGGTTATTCTGATTTTTTTCTGTTGGCATGTCACTAAGAGGGTGCTTATTGGCTTTTTCAGGATATTGATATTAAGAAAGTAAACGGAGTTCCTCAGTATGCGTTCTTGCAATACTGTGATATTGCCAGCGTTTGTAAGGCTATTAAGAAGATGGATGGAGAGTACCTTGGAAATAACCGCCTCAAGGTAAAGGACTTTGCATAAGTTATTATACTGTTAGGATTTGTTATGATTTAGAGGTTTTTTGTTTGTATGATTATTTAAAATTGCAGTATAGCTAGATAACCATAAAGGTGATCTATTGCTTTGCATCCTCATCATCTTATACTGTAAACTGAATTAGGGGCATCTGGGTGGCTCAGTCGTTGGGCGTCTGCCTTTGGCTCAGGTCGTGATCATGGTGTCCTGGCATCGAGCCCCACATCGGGGCTCCCTGCTCCGTGGGGAACCTGCTTCTCCCTCTCCCACTCCCCCTGCTTATGTTCCCCTCTCTCGCTGTGTCTCTTTCTGTCAAGTAAATGAAATCTTTAAAAAATAAAAATAAACTGAAAATTAATACTTGCTGGGATGCCTGCCTGGCTCAGTCTATAGAGCATGTGACTCTTGATTTCAGGATTGTAAGTTCAGGGTTCAGGTCCCATGATGGGTGTTAGAGATTACTTAAAAAATAGAATCCTGGGGCACCTGAGTGGCATACTAGGTTTTGAGTGTCTGACTCTTGGTTTCTGCTCAGGTCATGATCTCACGGTTGTGAGATCCAGCCCCAAGTAGGGCTCTGTTAGCATGGAGTCTGCTTGAGACTCCCTCTCCTCCTGCCCCCCGGCCCTAAATAAATAAATAAATCTTTTTTAAAAAAAAATTGAGAGAGAGAGCACAACCTGGGGGCACGGAGCAGGAGAAGCAGGCTCCCCGCTGAGCAGGAATCCAGACAGGAGACTCCATTCCTGGACCCTGGGATCATGACTTGAGCTGAAGGCAGATGCTTAACTGACTGAGCCATCCAGGTGCCCCATAAATAAATAAATCTTAAAAATAAATAAATAAATAAATAAATAAAATTGGGGGTGGGTGGGCAGGAAGCCAAGTGCCTGGAGTCCATAAATTAAAATCTGGTGAATAAATACTTGCTCAGCCTGGCAGAATTAGTTTTATATAAATTTTTATTTGATTTTAACCAGATGGTTGCCCTTTGGGATGATGGTCTATAAGATTCCTACAGAAGGCAGGTTTATTTTCTTAGAATTCTGTAGTTGAATAATTGGTGATTTTACTAATAGAAATTTCACCTCTCCTGTCTAGCTGGGATTTGGAAAAAGCATGCCTACAAACTGTGTGTGGTTAGACGGGCTTTCTTCAAACGTGTCGGATCAGTATTTAACACGACATTTCTGCCGATATGGGCCTGTGGTAAAGGTAGGTGGGAGGTTTTGGTATTGGTGTCTGACTCCCTGTTCTCGGATTCTGTCTGTCAGCCCGAAGTTTTAGTGTTGACGTTTTCTTTTCTTTAGTAACTCATAACTTGTCATAGAAGGACAACTGTATCTATTAGCTTATGATATGAGGAAGTATTTTGGAAAACTATTTTGAACTGGCCAAGATGATTAATTTTTGAAACTAATTTGCATAATACTGGTAAATAGAATGTTTCTTAGGGGTTTTTATAATTTTATCTCATTAAAATTAGTCTAATTATCTAATTATTTACATTCGCACTAATACGTAATTAGATTTCATTTAAAAAAAAAAAGATGACTTTAAAGGGGCAGTGGGGACAAGAGTACACACATCTAACTGATGTTGGTAATGTACGTACCTGCGCCAGCAGGAGGGTCTCTGGACCCCATTCCCGTACGTGAAAGGAGAGCTTTGAACTCCTTGGGAGCAGATTCATACTGTGGTGGGCATGGCGCATAATATCAGCATTTCTTTTGATGTAGCTTTTGTTGTTCAGAGAAATGCACCATAAAGACGGCTAGCGTAAATAAAACATCCAGCTTTAAGAATTCTACTTATAACCAGAATTCACTGAAATTTATTATTTATTTTATTTTATAAATGTATCTAATTTATTCTTCTAGAATAAACAATATATAAATATGTTTTTTCTTGGCATTGTCCTTGAGACTTAAGATTTTCTTGGGATTGACACTGAGTCTAGTGGATGAGGCTCTTACTTGGTTTTTGTTTTGCTTTTGTTTTTGTTTTTTATAGGTGGTGTTTGACCGCTTAAAAGGCATGGCTCTGGTTCTCTACAATGAAATTGAATATGCACAAGCAGCTGTAAAAGAGACCAAGGGGAGGAAGATCGGCGGGAATAAAATTAAGGTGTGCAGAGAGACTTTCAGCAGCATCACACCGAGATCCCACCCTCTTACTAACGCATTGTGTAGTTGCCTGGCAGGGCCAGGGGTTTACAGGATGTGCACTGTATGGCCTGTTTTTTTTGTTGGTTTTTTTGTTTTGTTTTAAAGATTTTATTTATTTATTTGACAGGCAGAGATCACAAGTAGACAGAGAGGCAGGCAGAGAGAGAGGGAGGAGGAAGCAGGCTCCTCGCTGAGCAGAGAGCACGATGCTCAATCCCAGGACCCTGGGATCATGACCTGAGCCGAAGGCAGAGGCTTTAACCCACTGAGCCACCCAGGCGCCCCTGTATGGCCTGTTTTTAAAGGAACTTTTACTATTTGTATACTTGGCTCCTTGAGGCCACAGGGCCATTAACCACAGAATTTTCCCTGAAAATCATGTCATTCAAGCAAATGTGCTTCTTTACACCCAGGTTCTTGGTGCAGGTGGGCCCACATTCACCTGTGGGTATCTGCACACCTGGGAGCTCGAAGTGTCACTCATTCCAGCTTCTCGAATGATCCTTTCTTCCTCTCCTTCTCTCCTAAAGAGTGGGTAACCACTGAACAGTCGATCTTTTGTCAGCTGTTTTGTTTAAAAACCTCTGTTCATGATAACTTGAAGGGGTTTATGCACTTAATACCTATAATGGTTAAATTGGAACGAGTCTTTTGAAATGAGATCTTGATAGAGGATGGGTACCGTCGGCTTAAGTGACTAAGGCCCAGCTGTGAGGGAAGTTTGAATGTTCTTCCATATTTCACTTTAGGTTCTAACCGTGGTTCGAGCAAATTTGCAACACAGATTCCTGGGTTTAGTCAGTCTCATTATTTGGCAACCTAGAATCTCCATAGGTGTTGTTTCAGTTTTCCATTTTGCCTTTTCCACTCCTTCAGTATGGGTTCTGGAGGTTTAAATTATAGTTCTTTATCAAGAATTCTGTTGAATTTGAGAGAGATTTCACATTATCAACATACAGTTTCAGTTAGAACTGTTTCACTTAGTTGAGACAGATTGTTCTTACTTGAAGTTTATCCAGAGGGCTATGTTGGGAAGGATTTTCAAATTCAGTAATGCTTTCCATCTTGAAACCTGAAACTTGAATCAAACACCTTCTGTTCTTTCTTTTTAAGGTGGATTTTGCAAATCGAGAAAGTCAGCTGGCGTTTTATCACTGTATGGAAAAATCTGGTCAAGATATCAGAGACTTTTATGAAATGTTAGCAGAAAGAAGGTATGTATTTTTTTTTCCCAAGTAAGAAGGTATGTATTTTAAACCTATCATCATGGCTTGAATTTTAAAATTTCAAATATATCAAATTTAGATGGGATTAACTTTTATTTTTCACTCGCCCCCTTTTCAGAAGATTTTATTTATTTATTTGATAGAGACACAGCTAGAGAGGGAACACAAGCAGGGGGAGTGAGAGAGACAGAAGCAGGCTTCCACTGAGCAGGGAACCCGATGTGGGGCTCAATCCCAGGACTCATTTGGGGTCATGACCTAAGTTGAAAGCAGACACTAAACGACTGAGCCACCCAGGCACCCCTCACCCCTTTTATCTACACTTACCCCCCCAAAATCTTTCATTTTACCCCCTCATACAGAAACACAGGTTTATTTTTATGAATCCAGTTTTCATGTGGCTCATGGGATTTAGGTTAAGCTAAATACATTTCTCACTGAATGCTGCTGGAATTTGAAAGTTACTGTTTTGCTAGATTATAACTTTATATACAAATCATCCTGCTTAACAGTTTTAAATTAAATATGATAACATGTTGAAGGGCACTGCAAACTGTTAAGTGCCTTGTATATTTAGTAATGACAACATTCAGATTATAACTGTACGTGTACTCAGACTGTTAGGTCAGAAAATAATTGAGGGGCCTCTGGGTGGCTCATTCAGTTGAATATCTGACTCTTCTTTTTTTTTTTTTTAAAGATTTTATTTATTTATTTGACAGAGAGAAATCACAAGTAGATGGAGAGGCAGGCAGAGAGAGAGAGAGGGAAGCAGACTCCCTGCTGAGCAGAGAGCCCGATTCGGGCCTCGATCCCAGGACCCTGAGATCATGACCTGAGCCGAAGGCAGCGGCTTAACCCACTGAGCCACCCAGGCGCCCTGTCTGACTCTTCTTGATCTTTGTTTAGGTCTTGATCTCAGTCAGGGTCATGAGTTCGGGCCCCGCATTAGGCTCCACACTGGGCATGGAGCCTTCCTTAAAAAAAATTTGTTTTAATTGAAAAGATTATCGGGAGCTTTCTTTGTTTTAAATTTGAATCTTCTGTGGGGGTGCCTAGGTGGCTTAGCTGCTTTCGGCTCAGGTCATGATCCCATTGTCCTGGGATCGAGCCCCACAGCAGGCTCCTTGCGCAGCAGGGAGCCTGCTTCTCTCTCTCCCACTCCCTTGCTTGTGTTCCTTCTCACTATCTATCTGTCAAATAAATAAATAAAATCTTAAAAAAAATTTTTTTTTAAAGATTTTATTTATTTGACAGACAAATCACAAGTAGGCAGAGAGGCAGGCAGAGAGAGAGGAGGAAGCAGGCTCCCTGCTAAGCAGAGAGCCCTATGCAGGGCTTGGTCCCAGGACCCTGAGATCATGACCTGAGCTGAAGGCAGAGGCTTTAACCCACTGAGCCACCCAGGCGCCCCTTTTGAAAAATTATTGAGTCTTCTAAATAATTTGTGAATAAGTGAGCCAAAGCATATTTAAATTGGTAACTTTAGCCATGTAAAAAATAAACCTTATTTCCTCTTGTTAATTTTTTTGGGGTCATGGTAATATTTGATTTTTTCTTTTCCTGCTTGTAGGAAACATTGCAGTTCTGAATCATGTTAGGTCTTATAGTTTGAACCAGGCTATCTCTATTAGCTTAAAACTGTCCCCAAACTGGTAGTTGACTCTTTTCTGGACTGAATATATTAAAACCCCTTAACAGAGTGTCATCAAGTGCTTCAATAGCCAATCACATTTGAAAGTGGAAGCTATCATCCACATGATCAAGCTGTTTGCCTAGGCATGCCTCCGTGATTAAGTCTTCTGGAATGTCACCACTGGATCTCTACCCCTGTTCATGTGTTACAAAGCTGTGTGTG
This sequence comes from Mustela lutreola, assembly GCF_030435805.1. Classification (NCBI taxonomy): domain Eukaryota; kingdom Metazoa; phylum Chordata; class Mammalia; order Carnivora; family Mustelidae; genus Mustela; species Mustela lutreola. Next base: position 11,187,522 of record NC_081299.1, read on the forward strand.
AAAAATGCCTTTAGACACTCTAGTTTAAGTATGAAAGGGGGTCTACAGGAAGTATTTGTGAGATCCTGATCAGTTGCCAGAAACCTGTAGAATTACTGCCTGTTCTTTGCACTTTATTTCTGTTTTAGTCATAGAAGGGGTATGTGTATATATATGTGTGTGTATATACACACACACACACATATTTTTTTTTAGTCCTTTCCTTGTGGAATATTGTACGACAGACATTGAATATTGGGAAAGTTTTGTTTTTTTTTTAATTTATTTTTAAAGATTTTATTTTTAACTAATCTCTACACCTGAATGTGGAAGTGAACTTAGAACCCCCAGAGCAGGAATTGCATGCTCTACCAACTGAGCCAGTCAGGTGGCCCTGGGGAGGTTTTGTTTTGTTTTGTTTAATTGTTTTTGCTTTGTTTTGTCTTTTAAGATTTTGTTTAGTTATTTGACACAGAGAGAGAGAGGGAGAGAGCACTAGCAGCAGGAGTGGTGGGCAGAGAGAGAGGGAGAAGTAAGCTCTCTGCCGATCAGAGAGTCGGATGTGGGGCTCAATCCCAGGACCCTGGCATCAAGACCTGAGCTGAAGGCAGATACTTAACTGAGCCCCACAGGCGCCCTCCCATACACTTACTATGTTCAGAAAGTTTCCTTTTATTCCTCCTTTGATGAGGGTTTTTTCTTTTTCTTTTTTTGAAAATCATGAAAGGGCCCTGGATTATCAGTTAAAATTATGTTTTTTCTTTATTAATATGGTGGATAATGTTGATTGAACGTTGTATTTGAACCACTCCTGCATTCTTCTTTTAAAAAATATTTAATATATATATTATGTATATAATATATATTTTAAAAGTATTTAATAATGCAATACTGATTTAATGAAAGTTTTTTAAGTGGGTTATGAAGCAGTAGGTATAGTATGACCCAGTTTTATAAAACAAAAGCACATGTGTGCACATATATGCAAAGAAAAAAGACTGAAAAGATTTGTATACACATACACACACATAGACTACATATATGTTTATACACATACAGAAATTTATGTATAGCAGCATTTGTATCTATTTCAAGGTGTTTAGATTATTAGTGATTTTTTTCTAAAGATTTTATTTATTTGAGAGAGAGAGAGTGAGAGCTTGAGAGGGGAGGTCAGAGGGAGAAGCAGACTCCCATGGAGCTGGGAGCCTGATGCAGGACACATCCCAGAACTCCGGGATCATGACCCAAGCCAAAGGCTTAACCAACTGAGCCACCCAGGTACTATAGTGATTTTTTTTTCTTAAATTATTATTAACATGTATTATTTGTTGCAGGAGTGCAGGTCTGTGACTCATCAGTCTTACACAATAATACACAGTGCTCACCACAACACATATCCTGGAGTGGTTTTTAATTTTTTTAATTTTTATTTTTATTAAAGATTTTACTTACCCACTTAGAGAGAGAGAGACAGTGAGAGAGAGCACAGGCAGGGAGGAGAGGGAGAAGCAGGCTCCCCACCAAGCAGGGAGCCCAATATGGGGCTCGATCCTTGGACCTTGGGACCACAACTGGAGTTGAGCTGAAGGCAGACGCCCAACCGACTGAGCCACCCAGGCACCCCTGGGGTGGTTTTTTAAAATGAAAAATGTACCCCATAGTCCAGTTCCCAAAAGCTTGAACTACTAAGGATTTGATAGTTTTTTGCTAGTAGATGAATCCACAGCCCTCTAGCTGGAAAGTTAGTTTTGATACAAGGCTTTCCTGTGTCAGCTTGTGTATATGTGTGTGAGAGAGAGTGCATGTGCATATGTTGGAGAATATGTGGGTCTGTAGATAGAGGAAAACATTTTCCATCCTGGCTCCCCAAGTAGCAGTTTGAAGTCACTGTTAACATTTTAAGTGCTGGGGCACCTGGGTGGCTCAGTCATTAAGTGGCTGCCTTTAGCTCAGGTCATGATCCCAGGGTCCTGGGATCGAGCCCTGCATCAGGCTCTCTGCTCAGAGGGAAGCCTGCTTCCCCCTCTGCCCACTCCCCCTGCTTGTGTTCCCTCTCTCACTGTCTGTCTCTCTGTCAAATAAATAAATAAAATCTTAAAAATAAATAAATAAATAAACCAAAAATCTTCCATTCAAAAAAAAAAAAACATTTTAAGTGCTTATAGGAAGCCTTCTCCTTAAGCTAGTGGAAAGTTTGTTGGTGTTCTAGTGGCACCTAAGACATAAAACATCCATTAGAATCTTCTGTGCATACATTAAATATTTTTCAAAGACTAGTGTCTTGTGAGGGTTGGATAATGCTGTGTGGGTGTTCCTTTTTTTTTTTTTTTTTAAATTAACACTTAAATTCACTCGTTTTACTGATGATCTGCCTCTGGCTTTGTTCTTTGGTTCTTACCCGTGGTTACTTATCCCTGCTGAGGGGAGTTTATCTCCTAATGTAGGAAGCAGGCGGATGTGGGACCTAACTCTGACTCAGTTTTGCTCCATTTCGTTTCGGATGGCAATGCTCACAGAATGCATTCCTTGCAGTAGAACTTGAGGATCTTTGCCCTTTCTGTAGAGTGGAAGCGAGTCATCCCACTGAATAGTTAATGCAGGAATGAAAAAAGTGCTTCCCCTCTAATGATAGCTTAGCTCAGGAATACAGGACCAGTTTGCATAGGGCACTGCAGTTTAAAAGTACCTTTTCATTTATTCCCTCAAATACTGTGTCAGAGAGGTAGGGTGGTTACTCTTCTCCTGTGTTACCTTCGGTGGGAACTGAAGATCGATGACTTCCTGATAAGGTCACAGGCTAAGACGTTGGGCTAGAGATCAGCCCAGTGCTCCTACCTGCTAGTGCATTGAGCTTTACACTTGACCAAAATGATTCTCAAGGTGAATTTATAGGATCCGATCCTATTATGCTTTAGGTGAATTTCCCACCTACTTAGGGGAGTTGGGATATCGTACAGTCATGTGAAAAGAGTTCTCTCAAAACGTGGCTTTTCCAGGTTCTTTGGAGACCCTTTTTGTCCAAGGTATGAGTGTGCAGTTGTACTCTCCTGCTTGTCTTGAATTCTTTGAAGGCAGGAACACTCATTTCTTTAGGTGGTCGGGAGCCCTGCAAAATATGTCCAAAATCAATTATTCACACGTATGCCTTTGATTTATGTAACTTCATATTTTTGGATGTAGTTTTATTTAGTTTGATTAATCTAAAACATACTTGAGACTGCTTTTATAGTATGATTTAAAGCCTACTGTTAACGTGGGCAGTGAGCCAGTGACTATTCTAGGTGTCTCAATCACTTTATATTAGAAAGCATACAGTGTGTTTACCTTTATGTATGAAAACGTGCTTCCTTGGAGTTTGAATTTATATTGGTGATTAATTAAATTAGCCGAATTCCATGCCTTATAACATTTATTTTAAGGTAGCTGGTCATTGTTTAGGCAAAGAATCTGATTCCTCTGAAACTTCAGAAAGATCATCTTGAATCCAGTTAAACAAAATGATACAGATATACCGTAATGTTCTCTTTGGACCGAGAAATTCTGTGTGAGTTCATGGAATAATGTGTTATTGTTGTTCCCAGTGTCTGAATGTTCTCTTAGATGCTTCATCTAAGAGAACATTCTTGGAGAGTGGGCTAGCACACCACCTAGGAGTAGCTTTGACATATTTTTCTAAGGTTCATTTTTTCAGTGCCTCCTATGAGCCAAACACTGTTACAGGAAGACCCCAAAAAAGCTAGTGACTTTAGGGGCTTAAATTTTGGATTTTTTTTATGTTTCAGTAAGCCACTAGTGGCAGTACTGCATAGAATGTATGACTTGCTTGAGGGAACAGAAATGGAGGGTGAGGGCACCTGGAGGGCTCAGTGGGTTAAGCCTTTGCCTTTGGCTCAGGTCGTGATCTCAAGGTCCTTAGATCAAGTCCCGCATTAGGCTCTCTGTCAGCTTATGATCTCTGTCTGTCAAATAAATAAATAAAATCTTAAAAAAAGAACTGGAGGGTGAACAAGAGTGAAAGAATTGATCTCTGTTATGGGTGAATTTTTATCTGTCATACATGTTCTTGTGTGTACATTTAATCCTATCTTGAATGCCTCTGGATCGGTCACTATAAAAGAAAACTATGGTGAATTCCTTTACAGTTGAGGAATCCTCTCACAAATCTTGTGTTCAGTTGGTGGCTTGGGGAAAAGTAACATTCCTGAAGGTCAAGTATGTGCCTCACACTATGTCAGGAAAGTTCTTAAAACTGGTATCTTATTTAATCCTCTTAAGAGCCTTGTGAGGAAAGGTTACCACTGTTACAAGTGAGGAGACAGCTCAGGGAGACTGGCCTGCCCCGTTTTTTTGTTTTTTTAATTGCGAATTGAGAAAATGCACTATTATCAGTATCATATGGGTCACGTTAGGTAGGAGGATTTCAGTTAAATTATTCTCGTTATTTCCCAATAATGCATTTGTTTCCCAAGCTGTGGTAAGAATATCTTTTTTTTTTTTTTTTAAAGATTTTATTTATTTATTTGACAGAGAGAGATCACAAGTAGGCAGAGAGGAGGAAGCAGGCTCTCTGCTGAGCAGAGAGCCTGATGCGGGGCTTGATCCCAGGACCCTGGGATTATGACCTGAGCCGAAGGCAGTGGCTTAAACACTGAGCCACCCAGGCTCCCCAAGAATATCTTTTGATAGAAAAGTAATTATGAGAGACTTAGAAATGTGGGGATGTGATATTGGTTACTAGTACTCATTAGAAGTCATGACACCTCAACCAAAGGAATGGCAAGGGCTGAAGTGCTGTCCAGTAGAAACATAATGCAAACTAAATTTGTGGTTTTAAATTTCCTAGTCAACACAGTAAAAAAAATGAAAAGGTAAAATTAATTTTATTCAACTCAGTATTTCTAAAGTAATATTTCAACATATATTCAAGCTAAATAAATTACTGAAGTATTTCTTTTTCCTTTCTTTCTTTCTTTTTTTTTTTAATCTACCAAGTTCAGTGTGTATTCTATATTCACATCTCAAATTTCAAGTTCTCAATAGCCATGCATAAAGTTTGACTACAGATGGTATTGGATGGTCCGTGTCTAACTAAAGAGTAAACAATGGCAAAGTTTTTTGTTTTTTTTTTTTTTAAGATTGTATTTATTTGAGAGAGCGAGGGGGCTGGGGGAGTGGCAGAGGGAGAGTTGGGGAAGCAGACTCTCTGCTGAGCAGGGAGCCCCATGTGCTCGATCCTAGGACTCTGTAATCTAATGTGTATATTTAACGTGTCAGTGACAAGAAAACACAAAAGACTAATACATTCTTTTTCATATTTGGTAGAGAGGAACGAAGGGGATCTTACGACTATAGCCAAGATCGTACATATTATGAGAATGTTCGTACTCCAGGCGCCTATCCTGAGGATTCCAGACGGGACTATCCAGCCCGAGGGCGAGAATTTTATTCAGAATGGGAAACTTACCAAGGAGACTACTATGAATCACGATACTATGACGATCCTCGTGAGTACAGGGATTACAGAAGTGACCCTTATGAACAAGATATTCGGGAGTACAGTTACCGGCAAAGGGAACGAGAGCGGGAACGCGAAAGGTTTGAGTCTGACCGGGACAGAGACCACGAGAGGCGGCCGATTGAGCGCAGTCAGAGCCCAGTGCACTTGCGGCGCCCACAGAGTCCTGGAGCATCCCCCTCACAGTCGGAGCGGTTGCCAAGTGATTCGGAAAGGAGGATTTACAGCCGATCCTCAGACCGGAGTGGGAGCTGTAGCTCACTTTCTCCTCCAAGATACGATAAGCTTGACAAATCTCGCTTGGAACGCTATAGTAAAAATGAGAAGACAGATAAAGAAAGGACTTTTGATCCTGAGAGAGTGGAAAGAGAGAGACGCTTAATAAGGAAGGAAAAAGTGGAAAAGGACAAAACCGAAAAGCAGAAACGAAAAGGTAAAATTCATTCCCCTAGTTCTCAGTCTTCAGAGACAGACCAAGAAAATGAGAGAGAACAGAGCCCTGAAAAATCAAGGAGTTCTAATAAACTGAGCAGAGAGAAAGCTGACAAAGAAGGAATAGCAAAAAACCGCCTGGAGCTCATGCCCTGTGTGGTTTTGACTCGAGTGAAAGAGAAAGAGGGGAAAGTTATTGACCACACTCCTTTGGAAAAGCTGAAAGCCAAGCTTGATAATGACACTGCCAAGTCTTCTGCCCTAGATCAGAAACTCCAGGTCTGTCAGACGGAGCCTGCTAAGTCTGACTTGTCTAAATTGGAATCTGTTCGAATGAAAGTGCCAAAGGAAAAGGGACTGTCAAGCCACATAGAGGTGGTAGATAAGGAAGGTAGGCTTAAGCCCAGGAAGCACCTAAAAGCAGAGCAGACTGCCGACGGGGTCAGCGCTGCAGATTTGGAAAAACTGGAAGCAAGGAAGAGGCGTTTCGCCGATTCCAATCTGAAAGCAGAAAGGCAAAAATCCGAAGTCAAGAAAAGTAGTCCAGAGATGGAAGACGCTCGGGTACTTTTAAAAAAGCAGCCTGACTTATCATCTAGAGATGTCATTCTGCTGAGGGAAGGAGAATCAGAAAGAAAGCCCGTGAGGAAAGAAATTCTTAAACGAGAATCTAAAAAACTCAAACTAGACAGACTTAATGCTGTTCCCAGCCCCAAAGACTGTCAGGAGCTTGCCAGTGTTTCTGCCGGGACTGGCTCGAGGCCCACCTCAGACCTGCAAGCGAGGCTGGGAGAACTGGTGTGCGAATCTGTGGAAAATCAAGAAATCCAGTCCAAAAAACCCATTCCCTCAAAACCACAACTCAAACAGCTGCAGTTAGTAGATGATCAAGGACCAGAGAGAGAAGATATTAGGAAAAACTATTGCAGTCTTCGCGATGAGACACTTGAATGTAAATCAGGCCAAGAGAAACCACAGTCAGTAAATACTGAAGAAAAAATTGGCATTGATATTGATCACACGCAGAGTTACCGAAAACAAATGGAGCAGAGTCGTAGAAAACAGCAGATGGAGATGGAAATTGCCAAGTCTGAGAAGTTCGGCAGTCCTAAAAAAGATGTAGATGAATATGAAAGACGGAGTCTGGTTCACGAGGTGGGCAAACCCCCCCAAGATGTCACAGATGACTCTCCTCCCAGCAAAAAGAAAAGGATGGACCACGTTGATTTTGATATCTGCACCAAGAGAGAGAGGAATTACAGGAGTTCACGCCAAATCAGTGAAGACTCCGAAAGGACTGGCGGCTCTCCCAGTATCCGGCATGGTTCCTTCCATGAGGAGGACGATCCTGTGGGCTCCCCGAGGCTCATGTCAGTAAAAGGGTCTCCTAAAGTAGATGAAAAAGGTCTCCCCTATTCTAACATAACAGTCAGAGAAGAGTCCTTAAAGTTTAATCCTTATGATTCTAGCAGGAGAGAACAGATGGCAGACATGGCCAAAATAAAGCTCTCTGTCTTGAGTTCTGAAGATGAACTAAATCGGTGGGATTCTCAAATGAAACAGGATGCCAGCAGATTGGACGTGAGTTTCCCGAACAGCATAATTAAGAGAGACAGCCTTCGAAAGAGGAGTATACGTGACTTGGAACCTGGTGAGGTGCCTTCTGATTCTGATGAAGATGGTGAGCACAAGCCCCACTCCCCCAGAGCCTCTGCTTTATATGAGAGCTCTCGGCTGTCTTTTTTATTGAGGGACAGAGAAGATAAACTGCGTGAGCGAGATGAAAGACTCTCCAGTTCTTTAGAAAGGAACAAATTTTATTCTTTTGCACTGGATAAGACAATCACACCAGACACCAAGGCTTTGCTCGAGAGAGCTAAATCACTGTCTTCATCTCGAGAAGAAAATTGGTCTTTTCTTGATTGGGACTCCCGTTTTGCTAATTTTCGAAACAACAAAGATAAAGAAAAGGTTGACTCTGCCCCAAGACCTATTCCGTCCTGGTACATGAAAAAGAAAAAAATTCGGACTGATTCGGAAGGAAAAATGGATGACAAAAAAGATGATCATAAAGAAGAAGAACAGGAAAGACAAGAATTATTTGCATCTCGTTTTTTACACAGCTCGATCTTCGAACAAGATTCCAAGCGACTGCAGCATCTAGAGAGAAAAGATGAAGACTCAGACTTCATTTCTGGTAGGTTGTATGGGCGGCAGACATCCGATGGCGCAAACAGCACAGCCGATTTGATCCAAGAGCCCGTAGTTCTTTTCCATAGCAGATTTATGGAACTCACGCGAATGCAACAGAAAGAAAAGGAAAAAGACCAAAAACCCAAAGAGGTTGAGAAACAGGAAGATAGCGAGGATCATCCCGAGACCCCAGAACCGGCTTCTGAGAGTAAGGAGTCAGAACTGAAGACTCCCCCTCCGACTGGGCCTCCTGCCGTCACGGCTGCAGCTCCAGAGTCAGCCTCGTCGTCCCTGGAGAAGACGACAGCCAGTGAAAAAGCAGGGGAGGTGCCACTGGAGACAGAAGAGAAACCCAGGGAGCTGGCCTCCACCTCAGAAGAAGCAAAGCCCGTGTCTGAGCAGGCGGCCACCGCGGTGCAGCAACCTGAACAGGCCGACCTGCCCTCAGGAGCGGACACCAGGAAAGACGCTGCTGGGCCTCCCTCGGCTGCGGAAGAGGGCTCGACCGCCGACCCACTGCCTTACCTGGACACCAAGCCTCCGACTCCCGGGGCCTCGTTTTCCCAGGCGGAGGTCCCCGCAGATCCGGAACCGGATAGTGCCCAGCCACCTTCCAAACCGACCCAGAAGCCTGAGGAAGCCGATGAGCCAAAAGTGGAAAAGCCAAACTCCGCTGCTGACGTTGAACCTAATGCAAATCAGAAAGCTGAAGTTGTCCCCGAGGTTCAGCCTCAAGCTTCTGAAGACGTTGAGGTTGAGCCTCCGGTGGCTACAAAAGATAAAAGGCCAAACAAAAGCAAGCGTTCCAAGACCCCTGTCCAGGCCGCCGCGGCAAGTACTGTGGAGAAGCCGGTCACCAGGAAGAGCGAGCGCATAGACCGGGAGAAACTCAAGCGGTCCAGTTCTCCTCGGGGAGAAGCCCAGAAGCTTCTAGAGTTGAAGATGGAGGCAGAGAAGATTACCAGGACGGCCTCTAAAAACTCAGCCGCCGACACAGAACACCCTGAACCAAGTCTGCCCCTCAGCCGAACAAGGCGCCGGAACGTGAGGAGTGTCTATGCGACCATGGCTGACCACGAGAGCCGCTCTCCTGTCAAGGAGCCCACGGAGCAGCCACGAGTGACCAGGAAGAGACTGGAGCGAGAGCTGCAGGAGGCCGCGGCGGTCCCCACCACCCCGAGGAGGGGGAGGCCTCCGAAAACACGCCGCCGTGCTGAAGAAGAGGAGGAGACCGAGGTGAAAGAACCAGTTGAGACCGTCAGACCAGCCGAGGGATGGAGGTCCCCACGAGCCCAAAAGTCAGGAGCTGCTGGCGGCCCACAAGGCAAAAGGGGGAAAAATGAGCCAAAAGTAGATGCTGAACGTCTGGAAGCTGCAGCTGAGGTGAGTCCCCAAGTAAACGTGAAAGAAAACACAAAAGCCAAAGCTGATAAAGAAGAAGCAGGAGGTGAACAAAAACGTGACAAAAAGGAACTTAGCACAGACAAAAATGCACCAGAAGCTCCTGCAGTTGAAGTGGTGGAGAAAAAAACAGCGCCTGAAAAAAACTCCAAGTCCAAGAGAGGAAGATCTCGAAACTCCAGGTCGGCAGCGGACAAGGCTGCAAATCTGAAAAACGTGGACACCAGCGTCAGTCCGAGTGCGGCGGCAGGCTCCGGGGGGCTGGCGGCGGACAAGGAAGCGGCGGTGGCCTCTGGCCCCGCCGAGAAGAGCGAGAGTCCGCAGAAGGAAGGGAGTTCATCATCCCAGCTGAGCAGTGGTCCAGCCCCTCCGGACACGGCAGCGGAGGAGAAGGAAGGGGTGTTGGCCTCTGCGCCTTCCCCGGAAGCCAACCAGTTAGCCAAGCAGATGGAGCTGGAGCAGGCTGTGGAGAACATCGCAAAGCTCACCGAAAGCGCCGCTGCGGCCTTCAAGGCGGCGGCCGCAGATGCACCAGAGGGTCTCTCCACCGAGGACGGGGACAAGCCGGCACACCAGGCCAGTGAGACAGAACTGGCTGCAGCCATTGGCTCCATCATCAATGACATTTCTGGGGAGGCAGAGAACTTCCCAGCAGCTGCACCTTACCCTGCAGAATCCCAGACAGATCTGCAGCCCCGCTCTCAGGCGCCGCAGCCCCCTGGGGAAGGAATGGAGCCCGAGACCAATGAGGCCGTGTCTGGCCTCCTGGAGACCGAAGCTGCTACAGAATCTTCTGGGCCACCAGCCAGTGCCCCTGACCCCTCAGCAGGCCCAGCAGATACCAAGGAAGCTGGGGGGAATAGTGGCGAAACCTCCCAGCCAGTGCCAGAAGCCAGAGGACCAAAAGAAGCAGAAGTCCCTCTTGCTCGGAAAGAGAAAGGGCGCCAGAAGACAAGTCGATCACGTCGCAAACGGAATACAAATAAGAAAACGGGGGGCAGTACAGAGACCCAGGTCGCCGAACCTGACCAAGTACAAAGCAAGAGTCCCGCTACAGCTGAGGGGACCGCGGTGCCACCCCCAGAAACTCCACAGGAAGAGCAGCAGAGAGAAAAGCCCCAGTCTGCTCCACCCGAGTCCTGTGCTTCCGACCCAAGCAAGACTCCATCCATCGAGAATATGTCCCAGGAGAGCAGTGTTGAAGCAAAGACTCCCACCAGAGCGCCTGTGCCCCCGGCCCTTCCCCCTCCCTCCCAGCCCGCACCAGTGGAGGAGGAGCCACAAGCCAGATTCAAGGTGCATTCCATCATTGAAAGTGACCCCGTAACCCCACCCAGTGACTCAAGCACACCCACCCCCACGGTCCCTTTGGTAACTGCAGCAAAGCTCCCACCCCCTGTTGCCTCTGGTGGTGTGCCACACCCGAGTCCCCCTCCTAAGGTCACGGAGTGGATCACCAGGCAGGAGGAGCCTCGGGCTCAGTCCACCTCATCTCCGGCTCTTCCCCCAGACACAAAAGCTTCTGACATTGACACCAGCTCCAGTACGCTGAGAAAGATCCTCATGGACCCCAAATACGTCTCTGCCACTGGCATCACTTCCACGAGTGTCACCACTGCCATTGCGGAGCCTGTCAGCGCTGCCCCTTGCCTGCACGAGGTGCCACCCCCGCCTCCAGTTGAGCCTAAAAAGCCACTTGTAGAAGAAAAACCAGCAGCTCCAGTACCCAACACCTCTGACACGCAGGCCCCAGAGGTTCCAGTAGCGGCTGAAAAGGAAAAGGTGGCTCCAGTCATCGCTCCCAAAATCACTTCTGTGATTAGCCGGATGCCCGTGAGCATTGATCTGGAGAACTCGCAGAAGATAACTCTGGCAAAACCAGCTCCGCAAACCCTGACTGGTCTGGTGAGTGCTCTGACGGGCCTGGTGAACGTCTCCTTGGTCCCAGTGAACGCCCTGACCGGCCCCGTGAACGCCCTGAAGGGCCCCGTGAAGGGCTCGGTGGCCACGCTGAAGGGTTTGGTGAACACTCCTGCGGGTCCCGTGAACGTCCTCAAGGGGCCGGTGAATGTTCTGACGGGGCCGGTGAACGTTCTCACTGCTCCGGTGAATGCCGCCGTGGGCGCGGTGAATGCCGCCGCGGGCACGGTCAACGCCACTGTGGGCACCGTGAACGCCACCGCCGGCGCCATAAATGCAGGCGCCGTGACCGTCACAGCGGGGGCAGTGACTGCTGCATCTGGCAGTGCGACCGCCACTACAACAGGCACAGTGACGGTGGCAGGTGCAGTGATCACACCGTCGGCAAAGTGCAAACCCAGAGCCAGCACTAATGAGAACAGTCGGTTTCACCCAGGGTCTATGTCCGTGATCGACGACCGCCCGGCAGACACAGGCTCTGGTGCCGGGCTGCGTGTGAACACGTCTGAAGGGGTCGTGCTCCTGAGCTACTCAGGGCAGAAGACTGAAGGCCCGCAGCGGATAAGCGCCAAGATCAGCCAGATCCCCCCGGCCAGTGCCATGGACATCGAATTCCAACAGTCAGTGTCCAAGTCCCAGGTCAAGCCTGATTCTGTCACCCCATCACAGCCTTCGCCCAAAGGCCCCCAGGCTCCTTCGGGCTATGCCAATGTGGCCACTCACTCTACTCTGGTACTGACGGCCCAGACGTATAACGCATCTCCTGTGATTTCATCCGTGAAGGCGGACCGTCCGTCCTTGGAGAAGCCCGAGCCCATTCATCTCTCTGTGTCCACACCTGTAACCCAGGGGGGCACAGTGAAGGTTCTCACCCAGGGCATAAACACGCCCCCAGTGCTGGTTCACAACCAGCTGGTCCTCACCCCGAGCATAGTCACCACTAATAAAAAGCTTGCTGACCCTGTCACCCTCAAAATAGAGACCAAGGTCCTCCAGCCAGCGAATCTGGGGTCCGCCCTCAATCCCCACCACCCTCCTGCTCTGCCCAGCAAACTGCCTGCAGAAGTGAACCACGTCGCCTCAGGGCCCAGTACCCCGACAGATCGAACGGTCACCCACTTGGCAGCCACAAAGCCAGATGCACACTCTCCTCGGCCCAGCGGGCCGGCGCCGGCCCCGTTCCCGAGAACGTGCCACCCCAGCAGCACCGCGTCCGCCGCGCTCTCCACGAACGCCACAGTCATGCTGGCTGCGGGCATTCCCGTGCCTCAGTTCATCTCCAGTATACACCCAGAGCAGTCTGTCATCATGCCGCCCCACAGCATCACCCAGACCGTGTCCCTGAGCCACCTGTCCCAGGGTGAGGTGAGAATGAACACTCCCGCGCTACCCAGCATCACGTACAGCATCCGGCCAGAGACCCTTCACTCTCCGCGGGCCCCTCTGCAGCCCCAGCAGATAGAGGTCAGGGCCCCGCAGCGCGCGGGCACACCGCAGCCGGCTGCAGCTGGCGTGCCGGCCCTGGCCCCCCAGCACCCTCCCGAGGAGGAAGTGCATTACCACCTCCCTGTCGCTCGAGCTGCAGCCCCCGTGCAGTCTGAGGTGCTGGTCATGCAGTCCGAGTACCGCCTGCACCCCTACACTGTGCCTCGGGACGTGAGGATCATGGTACATCCGCACGTGACGGCGGTCAGCGAGCAGCCCCGGGCGGCCGACGGGGTGGTGAAGGTGCCACCGGCCAGCAAGGTCCCACAGCAGCCCGGGAAGGACACCACCAAGACGGCGGAAGCCAAGGCAGCCGCAGCCCCTGCCCCGGCCCCCGCCCCCCATGGGGAGGCCCGCATCCTCACGGTCACCCCCAGCAACCAGCTGCAGGGGCTGCCTCTGACCCCGCCTGTGGTGGTGACCCACGGCGTGCAGATCGTGCACTCCAGTGGGGAGCTGTTCCAGGAGTACAGGTACGGAGATATCCGCACCTACCACGGCCCTGCTCAGCTCACGCACACTCAGTTTCCTGCCGCTGCCTCCATCGGTCTACCTCCTCGGACCAAGGCTCCTGCTCAGGTAAGTGCCACACAGCAGCCGTCCTCCCTGTGGTGGTTGAGTTGCCGGCACCATTCCAGACACGTGGTGCCCTTTCTGTGAGTTTAAAGAGGTGCCTCTGAAACTGCAGGGTTCGGGAATCCGATCATCATGCAGAGGACGAACTCAGGGATCTCATGGTGCTCGTGGTTGAGGGTTGGGGGGGGGGGGGTTTGCCTCTTGTGTGCAGGGGTGTGGGGGAGAGTGGGTGGGTGACCTCTTCCTGGAACCCTCAATCCTGAGTGCCCAAGAGGATCACTGCGTGGGCCTGACTTCGGGGATGCCTGCAGCGGATCCTGCCGAAGAGCCCACAGCTGGGGGCCAGGGGGCAGGGTGCTGTGTGTGACGCGCGCTCCACTCCCTTCCCCTCTCCCCTGCTGAACTCCAGGGCCCAGCTCCTGAAGGTGAGCCCTTGCAGCCCACTCAGCCTGCACAGTCTACACAGCCTGCCCAACCCGTGCAGTCCACACAGCCTGCCCAGCCCACGCAGCCTTGCCAGCCCACCCAGCTCAGCCAGCCGGGCCAACCCCCAAGCGGCAAGATGCCTCAGGTCTCCCAGGAGGCGAAGGGGACCCAGACAGGAGTAGACCAGCCTCGCCTCCCAACTGTCCCTGCGAGCAGGCCAGCTGAGCAGCATGTGCAGGTTCAGAGGGCGCAGGCAGAGACGAGCCAGACCTCCTACCCCTCCCCCGTGTCCGTCTCCATGAAGCCTGACCTCCCAGCCCCTCTCCCTGCTCAGGCTGCCCCAAAGCAGCCGTTGTTCGTCCCCACAACCTCAAGCCCCAGCACCCCTCCAGGACTGGCTCTGACACACACCGAAGCCCAGCCTGCTCCCAAACCGGATTCTGCTCCACACCTGACTTCCCAGAGGCCTGTGGATATGGTCCAGCTTCTGAAGGTAAGTCCGTGCAGGGGCTTCCCGCTCCCCCCAGCTTTGTGCCGTGTTGAGTGTTGTCCTGAGGTCCCCACTTAGTCATCTGTCGCCTGGGGCCATGTCCAGCATGGCTCTGCTCTGTAGCCGTGAGCTTACTTCTGTGTGTCTCCCCGAGAGCAGAAGTACCCCATTGTGTGGCAGGGCCTCCTGGCCCTCAAGAACGACACGGCTGCCGTGCAGCTGCACTTCGTCTCTGGCAACAACGTGCTGGCCCATCGGTCTCTGCCCCTCTCTGAAGGCGGCCCCCCGCTGAGGATCGCCCAGAGGATGCGGCTAGAGGCCTCGCAGCTGGAAGGGGTTGCCCGAAGGATGACGGTGAGCTTCGGGGCCCGGGCGAGCACCGGCCGTGCTCTTGAGGGAGGATGTGGCTCGCCCCGACCTGCCCGTCTCCCTGGCGCGCCCACCCGGCATGTTCTGTCTCCCGCTGGCATGTCACATGCCTCTAGGCTCAGAAACTGCTTTTTCAGGCAACAAATAGGACTTTAAGGTCACCCCAGTGGGGTGGGGGCTTTTGTGGACTCTGCAGCTGAACCCCGAGGTTGGACAGGCCTCTGCATGGGGCTGCTTTCTGGAGGGGAGGTTGCTGATGACTGCCGACTGCTGATGCCACAGGTGGAGACGGATTACTGTCTGCTGCTGGCTCTGCCCTGTGGCCGTGACCAAGAGGATGTCGTGAGCCAGACCGAGTCCCTCAAGGCAGCCTTCATCACCTATCTGCAGGCCAAGCAGGCAGCAGGGATCATCAACGTCCCCAACCCTGGCTCCAATCAGGTCAGCCGAGTGTCCTCACCTGTGGCGCACACGTGGGGGCCGGTCGCGGCTGGTCAGGCAGTCTAATCGGGTGGGCTGGGCTACTGGTGCCAACTCAGAGGCCGCCAGAGGTTTCTTAGAGGTGGGCAGGAGGGCATTTTGGAGAGAGAACTCGAGTGTAGAGGTGGGGCCTCCGTGGCCCTTCCCAGATCTAACCCCGGGACAGCTGAGACCGCAGCGGTGTTTAGCTCTGTGCGGAGGAGCAGGTTCCCAGGAGAGTTGGGGGGACAGTCGTTTGCGGACAGCTAGGCTCCTCTGGGTGGGCAGAGTCCTGGGGGCACAAGCTGACCGGGAAGCCGACTCACCCAGGCTCTGTGTGTTGTGCCCCTTCAGGGCCCCCAGTTGGAAGTGCTGAAGAATGGTAATGGGGTGGCTGAGGTGGACACAGGGGGTCCCACTCTTCTCTCTCGTCCCCCTCTCCAGCCTGCCTATGTGCTGCAGATCTTCCCGCCCTGCGAGTTCTCGGAGAGCCACCTGTCCCGTCTGGCCCCCGACCTCCTTGCCAGCATCTCCAACATTTCTCCCCACCTTATGATTGTCATCGCCTCCGTGTGAGCCACTGAATGGTCGCCACTCAGTGTATTTCCCTGAGGCTCTGCAGCAAAAAGTAAACCCAGGACCCCCCAGTCTCGTGGAGGAAGCAGCTGCTGAAGGGGACACCCTCCACTGCCAGCCTCGCCCTCGAGCCCGCTCCCCGCCAGGCTCCGGGGGACAGACCCCTCTGGGCAGTGGTGCTGCTACCTGTGTGTTTACATGACATTAGCCCGAGGACAGACCACCAACCGATGGACTCTGCAGACACCTTGGGGCTGGGTTTCTCTCCTCTTTTAGGAGAAAAGGAACTGGGCAGTGGAATTAATTTTTTGTTGTTTTTGTTTTTAAGAAACAAAACAGAACTGCCTTTGCACTAAATTAGTGACTTGGACTTTTGCACAGTGAAGACAGGCTGTGACACTCTGGATGTCTTGGTGAACCTGAAACACACATCGAGGACTCGAGCGCAGGACTTCAAGCTTCTGCTGAAACACTGGGGTCAAGGAACATTTCATTGGGTTGTTTTGTCCCCACCCTGCCCTTCCCCTTGCTCATTTGGATGTGTCACCTTTCTTAATTCTCCTACCACCATCTTTGATTCACCCGGATGTACAGTTTACAATCGCAAAAGAGCAAACAGAAGGATTTTCTTTCCTGGTGGGATATGCAGAACTTGGGATGTGTGTATATATAAATATATAATATATATAAATATATATAATACTGACTTAAAAAATCAAATTCCCCTGACATACATTTTTTTTAATCTGTGCCAAAAATGTGTTTTCAGAGAAAAATCTTATTTTCATACTCAGACTTTGTATTGTCACTCATTTGTATAAGTGCGCTTCGTTACAGCACGGGCCCTGCCCCCGCAATTTGGAAGTGTCACACACACACAAAAGACTGTACAAAAAAGACTGGCTTCCCCTCTTCCTGTTACCTTGACCCCCCCCCCCCCCAACTTCCTAACACTTATTAATTTATGAAACTGGTTTTCTCAGCGCAGTTTTGTTTTGTGTGTCCATTGGATTACAAACTTTATTAAAAAATACAAAACACGTTGTGTGGATGTGATTGTCACTCGAGTGGGACGACCAAGGGTCCTTTGCTTACGGGAACAGCTGGTCCTCCCACTTCGCTTTCCCTCCCCAAGTCTGTGCACGGGAGCTGCTCCCTTCCTGCCACTTCATCCCCCCCCAGCGCTGTGTTCGCTCGTACAAGAGGTTTCTGCCGCAGACTGAACTTAGTCTCGGGTAACGTGGAAGGCACTTCAGAGTTGAGGTGGGGGAGGAACCACCTGCCAGGCAAACTCAGAAACCTCATAGGCAAACTTTGGTGTCTTGGCTCTTTGCCCCTTCCTTGTGCGGGTCTGGAGCGGGCTGGCCTGGGCAGCAGCAGACGCACAGCTAGGCCCAGTGCCAGCAAGGAGGATGGGCTGCCAGGCCCGGCTCCCCCTGCAGTTGGACCTACTACAAGCTGGGGGTGGGGGGTAGTGGGGACAGGGACCACAAAGTTGATGGTCTCGCTTGAGATAATCACGGGGCTCTCTGAGGGGTTACAGCTGCTTGGAGCAAACCAGAGGGGCAGAGACGGCGTCCGCTCTCCCTGCCGAGAGGGTCAAGGATGAGCTGTTCCACGGCCCCTGCTGGCTGGGCCCCCCACCTCCCCCATCAAAGCTCCTGGCCACCTGTTTCTGACCCTCAGCTGGTCGTAGACTCCCATTGATTGAGGGCAAACCAATGGAGAGTAGGGTACGGGCTTGGCCTCGATCCCGTGGAGTGAGTGTGAAGCCCTCCTGCTTCCCCAAGCCGAAGAGAACTGGGCCCGTGGCCTGGCGGGCCTGGCTCTCTGCCTACCTTGCTCTGGCTGAATGGGCTTCTGAGCTGGGCTCTCTTTGGGGTGCCTGGATCCTGGCAAGCCAACCCCACTGGGTCACAGCAGGGTCACAGCTGTGCTCCGTGGCGGAGAGGGGAGCTCAGGTCCTGAAGCAGAACAGGTGAGAAGCCCAAGGAGGAGACCGGATGAGGGGACGGGGTGCGTGGAGCCACAGTCTCTCCGGCCCCAAGCGTGCTGCCCAGACCCCGACTCGGGACAAGGAAGCCAGTTCTTTTTCCAGACGGGTCCAGAGTCACCAGTCCCATTCTGCAGGAGGGACAGCCTGGCTTGGCCGGGAAACAGGTCGGTGCCGGCCGGTCCCTGGGTGGAGCAGCCCTTCAGTGGCATTGGCCACAGCTCTGCCAGCTCCCCCCCACACCCCCACAGGGAGCTCTAGGCGGCATTAGAAAATAATCAAATTTATTCTCTCTAGGGAACGGGGCCACCCCTCTCAGATCCAGGGTGCCATCCATCCTTAAATAAACAGTCACAAGGAGGGACGCCTGCTCACTCAGCAGGCGGCGGACATTCAGGGGCTGTGGGGGGCGTCTCTGCCAGAGCGGGCTGGCCATCGGCCCCATCCCGAGGGCGGAAGACCAGCTCCCCAGCCTGCAACACCTGCCCGGCTGGCCACGCGCTGCCCGGCCCGTACTGCTGGTAGAAGTCCGCGTCCGTCTGGAACATGACCAATGCCTGGGCCGTGTGGATCCGCACGTGCTGGGCCAGGCTGTTTGCATCCAGGAACTTGTCCCCACAGGAGTCGCAGGCATAGAGGATATGGGTGTTGGGGTCTGTGGGAGGTAGAGGCTGGGGTCAGGCTGAGGAGAGCCCTCAGGGTTGGGGGGGCACCAATTTTCAGGCCCCAGGCAGCCCCTCGCACCTTCCTCCTGTACTTGCTTCACAGCTTTGCTAATCTCGGCCTTAAGGACTTCCGTCTCATCGGCAGTCACCGCGGCCCCCACTGGTACCACTGCGGACAAAGTCCATGGGGCTTCAGGCACCTGCCCCATCATGGGAGGCACGAAGCCCGTGACCACCCCCCAGCGGCCCACGGCCCGCACCTGTGAGCTGAGTGACGGCCGTTGCCGCCAGTGCCTCGGTGGCCAGCGTGACCATGTCATCCACGGTGACCACACTGACCTCACCCCCCTCCTCGGGCTCCAGGATTTTGATGCCCGCCTTGCCCTGGTGCACGGTCTTCACGTGGGAACGCAGGTTGTCCACTCGGTTGAAGCCACGACCGCACTTGTCACACAGGTAAGGCTTCTCTCCTGGGGGGGAAGGCAAGGTTCTCGCCTGCCGTTGAGGGGGGGGGAGGACCTCAGTGGCCTCCAGCTCCCCCAGAGCCCTGTCTCTTCCAGCAGCAAGTGCTCTGGGGCGGCCACCGGGACTGCCCAGGAGCCTCCATTGGCCACCGTGCCTTCTGGAAACCAGGAGAATGGGGCCCTCATTGAAACTGAACCTCCCAGGCCCCCTGCAGCAAGGACTGGCACCCAAGGCTGGGCTCTGGAGGGACCTCCCTTCCCCCCAGCCCACCCCCAACAACAAGGGCCAGATAAGGCAGGCAGCGCGAGCTCACCTGTGTGGATGATGATGTGCTTGGACAGGTCCCCCACGTTCACGAAGGCCTTGCTGCACACACTGCACTTGTGAGGGCGAATGTTGTCGTGGTGGCGAATGTGATTGGCCAACTGGCTGGACTGGACAAATCTGCGGGGCGGCAGAGGGAGGGGCTGGCACCAAACTGCCCGAGTCTGGCGGGGAGGGTTGGGCGTGGGGGCCGCGGAGCTGGGCTGGGACCTCCCGCCTCCTCTTCTAGATTGGGGCGGACCCAGGGAGCTGGGCCTGGGCCGGGGCAGCACTTGGCCCCCTGTCCCATCCAAGCTCCGGGGTGGGGGTGGGGGGACCCCGGTGGGGCCTGGGGCGGGGCGGGGCGGGGCAGGGCGGGACCTCTTGCCGCAGCGCTCGCAGACGTAGGGCTTCTCCCCGGTGTGCTGGCGCACGTGCGCGATCAGGGAGCTGGCCTGGGTGAAGGCCTTGCCGCACATCACGCACTGGCACGGCTTCTCGCCTGGGGACGGGCGGCAGGAGAGGCCGTCGGCACCCACGCCTCCCCGCGCGCCCTGCCCCCGCCCCGGGGCCGCTCACCCACCCGTGTGGATGCGGACGTGCCGCTGCAGGGCGCCGGGGTCGGCGAACTGCCGCTGGCAGTGGACGCACACGTACGGCTTCTCCCCGCTGTGGATCCGCAGGTGCCGCTTCAGGTTCCCTGTGGGAGACGCGGGGAGGGCCCGCCTGAGGCACTGCGGGGCGGGGCGGGAAGGGGCGGGGAGAGGCGGGAAGGGGGGGGAGGCGGGGGGGGCGGGGTGCCGAGGGGGGGCGGGGTGCCGGAAGGGCGGGGGGCGGGGGGCGGCCCTACCTGAGGTGGTGAACTGCTTCCCACACTCCCGGCACTTGAGGGGCCCGTCGGCGATGTGGATCTTCAGGTGAGCCTTCAGATTCCCCACCTGCGCCCAGGCGGGGGTCAGAGGGGCCGCCCGTGGCATGGCGGCCGGAGACCTCCTTTGCCCCCCACCCCACGCCAGCAGCGAAGCGGGGAGACCGGCCCATACTCGGGGTCACCCCCTCCAGCCCCCCCGAACACCCCCTCCGCCACCCCCCCAGCCCCCTCCCATCTCCCCCTCCACCCCCCCCCACGTCTCCCCCCACCGGCGCCGCCCCGCCCCCGAGGGCGCACACACCTGGTTGAACTTCTTGTCGCAGTGCGGGCACTTGTGCTCCTTGTCGGTGTCGTGCGTCTCCAGGTGGCGCATCTTGGACGTGGGGTCGGAGAACGAGCGGCCGCAGTAGTCGCACTGGTAGGGCTTCTCGCCGCTGTGCACCAGCTGGTGGCGCTTCAGGTTGCCCGACGTGGTGAAGAGCTTGCCGCAGTCCTCGCAGCTGTAGCGCGCCTCGCCCGAGTGCCGCTTCTTGTGCAGGTTCAGCAGGCTGATGAGCCGGTAGCTCTTGCCGCACTCCTCGCAGCCGTACGGCTTCAGCGGGCTGCGGGGCACAGGGCCACAGGGAGGGGAGCGTCGCGGGGCTGGGCGGGGGGGGGGGGGGGGGCGGGGGGGGGGCTGCGGGGGTAGGGGGCGCGGCGCACCTGTGGGTCTTCTCGTGGGCCTTGCAGGCGGCCGGGTCCGAGAAGGCCTTGCTGCACTCCCGGCACGAGAAGGGCTTCTCGCCCGTGTGGATGCGGATGTGCCGCTTGAAGTTGCCGGTGTGTGTGAACTCCTTCCCGCAGTCCTGCGGGGCCGGGGACCGGGGCGTCAGGGACCCGCAGTGGGCGGCGGAGGAGGGGGGCGGGGGGGGGGGGGTAGGGCCGCACCTCACACTTGTGGATGACCGAGCCGTAGGCCTTGGACTCCGTGCGGTCGCCGTAGGTGCCGGAGCGCAGGCCCCGGGCCTCGGGGCCCAGCTCGTGGCCCGAGTCCGTGCTGGCCGACTCCTCGCTCTCCTCGGGGGCCTCCCCCTTCTCCAGCGGCGGCCCCTCTTCCTTGACCTCAGCCGCGCCCTCCTCCTCCCGCTCTTCTCCTTTCCTGGCCGGCTCCACCTCCATTTCTGCCGCGAGAAGGGCAGACACTGAGGCCTTGGGAGGGCGAGAACCGGCCTCCACCCGTGGTGCCCTCAGAGCCAGCAAGAGGCAGGGGTCTGGTCTCTGCCGCCCTCTGACCGTGGGCACCCACTGGGTCCCATCCGCAGACAAGCCCGCTGGGCACCCACCAGGGAGGGTGCTCTGGGCTGCTCAGAGGGGGCCTGTGTCCCCAGGGCTAGCAGAAGCACAGCCGGGTACATCCCTGAGAACCAGAGGCCAGACTCCGGCGCAAAGCTAAAGCGGGACTGACCGTGGGATCCGCTAGAGGGGTCCGGGGGGGACCCAGGGGCACAGGTGAGGGCCAGCTACTGGGCCGGCCGGGGGCAGGGTACCTTGCTCCGAGCTCTCTGACAACACAGCCTCTGCCTCTGCGGCTGCCATGCTACTGGTCGGGTCGGGCTTGGGCTCCACAGGCGGTGGCTCCCGGGGGGCGTCAGCCTTCTCCGTCTGCTCAGCCCCTGGGTGTGGCGTGGGAACACCGGAGGCGGGATTAGGGCCTGCCATCCAGGGACTGGAAGGCTCTCCTGGACCAGGTCCCCAGCAGTGGCTGAGGCCCGGGATGGCAGCCCAGCACACCCCAACTCAGGCTGCTTATGCCTCTGCTCTGGCTGGAGCAGGCACCCCGGTGCGAACATGTCACTCTGGGTGACGAGAGCTCCAAGGGAACAGAGGTCAGTGCCGCCTGCCTCCCGACCCCAGGAACCCCCCGAGGAAGCCGCTCGCCACACCAGGACCCGGGCCGCGGGGAGGGGGTGGGACGGATGGCCGGGCCCTCGGTGCCACAGCTCACCACTGGCCGTGGTCTCGGCCTGGCCACCCCGCTCCTCCTTGGGCTCCCTGCCCAGGCCTGTGGGGGGACCGCTGCCGGCGGGGTCCAGCTCGCTCAGCATGGAGGCAGCCGCCTTCTCCTCTTTGGCTCTCTTGTCTCCTCCTGGAGATGGAACAGGACAGACCTGCCATTTCCCATCACGTGGCCACCACCTGGAGGGGTGAGGTGGCCCCACACTTGCTCGCTCTTCCAGATCCTCCCTGGGGATACTGCTATGGAGTGGTTCGCCCGTCTGTTCCCGGGGCACCTGCTCCACACACCAGGCTGCTGGCCAGGCCCAGGATCACCAGGCCTGGCCGCTGTTCCTGTGGGGCTCCCACGCTGGTCGGGGACATACCTCACACGCAAAACAATGCCACTCGTCAGAGTCAACACTTAGGAGGGGAGCGGGGTTCTCTGCAAAGGGTGCCATGAGAATCTGGCCATACCCAGTGTCAGGAGGAAGGGCAGAAGAGGGGAGGGGCTGCCGGAGGGGCGACCCCCGTGTGCAGAGGCCTGGGCCAGGCACACCCCCCGGCTCTGTGGGGCAGCAGAGCACAAAGCAAGCAAGCAGGGAAAAGGTGGGGAAGGGAGAGGCAGACGGGCCTCTCTGAAGGCCTTCCCGAGACTCTTACTAGCAGCCCATGGGGCGAGCAAGGCCAGGTAAGGAAACTGAAGCCCAGAGAGAGGAAACAAGAGAGTCAGAGGCAACAGGCCACCCAAAGCCGCCTGCTCAGAAACAGCCACCAATCCTCTTACCTTCCGTGGCCGAGGCCACCGCGCTCTCCCCAGGGCTGGCGTCTGGCTCCGCAAGGGACTTGAGGGCATGGCAGGCTGTGATGATGTCCTGCATCTGCAGGAAGCTGGCCACGGCCAGCACATCGTCCACGTTCTCGGCGCTCAGGCTCAGCTTGGCTGTGTACATGAACTCCAGCACCTGACCAAGGCCTGCCAAGGACACAGACAGCTATCACGGACCTGCCTCAAGACCTGGCACTGGCAGCTGGCCCAGCCGCCCCACTGGGCAGCAGGACCGGGGGATCTGTGGAAAGCAGAGTGGCAGGCCAGCAGTGCCCCCTCTCTGAAGTACCTCTGAAGTACCCCCACAGAGGGCAGAGGGGGTGACAGCCACCCCGCATGGAGGACAGCAGGTGTGAATGCTCACTTAACACAGAGGAGAGGGGTATGAACGCCCACTCTCCACAGAGACAGTGTGAATGCCTGCCCTGCACAGAGACAGTGTGAACACCCACTCTGCACAGAGACAGTGTGAACCCCTGCTCTGCACAGACAGTGTGAACACCCACTCTGCACAGAGACAGTATGAACGCCCACCCTGCACAAAGACAGACAGTGTGAACACCCGCTCTGCACAGAAGGTGTGAACGGAGGATGAGAGTGTAAACACCCTCCCCGCACAGAGGACAGTGGTGTGAATGCATCCCCTTCCCCAAGGATACTCTCTGCTGCTCAGCCACCACGCCCCCCCAACTGAAGGACACTCCAACAAGAGGGTATCAGCACTGGCTCTCACGAGGGCTCAGTCACAACTATCCGACCTCCAAGCTAGTCACTGAGACCCGTCTGGGTCTCAATTTCCGTATCTGTAAACTGGGGGAACACCACCTCACCCAAACCTTCTCATGGCAGGTCCTGCCATTCTGGGTTAGAAGCCAAATCCAAGACCAGTTCTCCCTCTCAATCCCCAGGTGTTCCTGACACCCCTCCGAGCTACAGCCATGGCCATCCCCATCATGGTCAGCACAGGGGTAGGGGTGCAGGACGGACTCGACCATGGGAAGGGGTCAGGGGCTGGGAAGAGCGCCCCTGTTCTCTGTCCCTCCTGATGAGCTATACTGGGTACACTCCAGCCCAGAGCTTACCGTGAGTCCTTCCTGTCCGTTCTCCTCTGACCACCCAGGTCCCCATCAAAACAGGCCCCTCAAAGGTGGAAGGAACTCGGTGCCCACACTTTCATGGCCTGGGTGCCCTATGGGAGGCCTGGTGCAGCCCACAGCTCAAAGATGCCCCACCCCCCGGGAGGGCAGGGGCCACATCGGGAATGTCAGGAGGGCTGTGCATGGCACAGATCCGACCACAGCCTCCGAGCCTCCGCCAGCGTGGCCCTGGACCCCACGGGGTACCTGCCGCGTTACTGATGTCCAGGTGTACCACGTCCTTCTGGTCCACGAAGAGCATCTTGAAGTACTCGCTGCAGGCCGCCAGAACTGCCTTATGGGCTTTGAAGTCAACACCGTCCACCACAAAAGTGCAGTCACACAACAGTCCCAGCTGCCGCTGCTGGTTCAGCTGCTCCAAGACGTGCTGGCTGTGCTGGGGAAAATCCATGGCTGCGGAAAGCCGGAGGGCCTTCGTGTTAGCACAGAGAGGACGCCAGCCCTCCTTCAGGCAACCCCCGAACTCCCGGGTGAGAAACGCAACGGAGAATGGGAGAAGGAAAACCATGAAAGGTTGATAACGCCAGATTCCCTCTGCAAGCCAAGGCTGATCAGCGGCTCCTAGATCCCTGGGTTTACTGGCCAGCAAAGTTCCAAAAACCAAAAGCACTGAGGGACCAACACAAAACAGCCAACTTTGTGTCTTGCCAGGTAACAACATTAGAAAGTTGAAAAACACACACAAAACCCTGATGACGGTGACTGTTAAAAAAGAAAAGATGAGGGGCGCCTGGGTGGCTCAGTGGGCTGGAGCCTCTGCCTTCAGCTCAGGTCATGATCCCAGGGTCCTGGGATCGAGCCCTGCATTGGGCTCTCTGCTCAGTGGGGAGCCTGCTTCCCCCCCCCCCCTCTCTGCCTGCCTCTCTGCCTACTTGTGATCTCTATCTGATGGATAAATAAAATCTTTAAAAAAAAAAAAAAAGAAAAGACGTGGTTAGTTTAACATCGTTTACAAAAAGAATGCATGACATAATCTTAGGAGGACAGATCTTTCAACTTGATACGTTTGGCTTGATGTAAACCTTTCTATTTTGGATTTTGCCTCATTCTATCAAGCACAGGTGAGATGTGTGTCTGGGAAGACAGATGTTCCCTCCCATCGTTTCAGGAACTGGCGCTCTCCTGTGGCACCCACAGGGCTCTGGCTCCCGCCCTTGGGGGCAGAGATCTCTCTCTCTCTCTCTCTCTGATCCGTAGGCTCAGGGAACTGCATGACGCTGGGGTCTCCTGTGCCTCCAGTAACCTCTCCAGGGTCCCAGGAGGGAGAGTGAACTCTGGCCCCTGACCCTGAGAGCCACCGGGCTGGCCTGTTTCACTGTCAAAGGCCTCACGTAATGCCTGGAAATCCTACAACTGTCTCAAGTGAAAATGCTCAGAAAAATTCCATGGCCCGGTGCCAAATAATCACAAACCACCACAAGCCATGACTAAATAAGTATCTAAAACAGCTCTCTCCTTCCCAGCAACACACCAGGGTGCAGCTTGGACCAGCATTTTACAGGGAAAACAGCAGGCCCTCGTTCAAGAAAGACCCAGTTTCAAAGTAAAAGCCAACACCCCCACTCCCGGGATGGCACTGCACAGACCCCAACCTGGGGCTAGGCTGGCAGGCCCCGGTCCGGCATCAGAGGCCTGGGTCTGCTCAGAGCTGCCCCAGGCTGCTTCTGGGCAGGTGGGAATGGCACTTTGGGGCTCCCAGCCCCCAGGCTTCTGCAGCCCCTCATGGATTCCCACTGTTCTGTGACATCAGCCTCCTGGGGGTGAGTCACCGTGCGGGAGCCCTGACCATGTATGGTGGTCTGGCTGTGATGAGCATCGAGGAAAGCCATGCCTGCCTCCCCCGCCGGGGGGCTTAGGTGGCACTAATCGCTGCAAAGCCTACCCACCCCGTGGTATCTGGAAACTTTTCAAGCAGGGCTAGGTGTTTGCTGAGCGGCGGGGGGGAGGGGGGGCGGTGTCACCTGGCAGGCAGGGCTCCAGGCAGGGAGTGGGGGCATAGGGGTGACAATGGGCTGTGAGCCACATGCCAGCCTCTGTCTGAGCCATGAGTTCAGAGCAGCCGTCGCCGGAGACCCAGAAACGGCCTTTCCCTCCCTCGAGCACCCCCGCCCCCGCGCTCAGCCTCAGTCCCAGCCTCCACACTCCCACGGCTTCTTGGTTCTTCACTCTGGCCCCTCGCCTCCGGGGGAGCTGAGAGGAGCAGCCGCGGGAGGCCACGGCAGGGGCCAGGCCGGGAGCAGAGTCCGAGTCAGGCTGGCGGAGCCAAAGCCGCCACTGCCACACGACCCCCCGGAAGGCATCCTTCTCGGTCTTCAGTCCCCGGAACAAGCAAGTTCCTGTTGTGACCTGAAGGAATGAACGCGAGAATTCTTGGCTGCTCTGTGCCCGAGCTGGTAAACACAAAAACAGAGATGTTTCTGGAAAACATGGAAAAGAACCAATGTCCAGTCCATGGGTTGAAACCCCCAGGCCGGGCCACTCAGGCCTGGGTTCCAAAGGCAGTACACACCGGGCAAGGCGTACACGGAATGACAGTGGTGGGCCAAGAGAGGCCGGGTCAGCTCACCCCCGGATCCGCCTTCTCGCCAGGGCCGGGGGGGAAGATGTGAGCGCATGTGTACCCGGGCCGCCCCCGAGTCCCTGTCACTGGCCACTCCCTATGTCCCCGGAAGCCCAGGTGCAGAACCCCCTTCCAAATGCAAGAAAGGGAGAACCACCAGCACCCGGAGGGCCAGATGCTCCCTCTCAGCTTCAGAACAAGCCCATCCGGCACTTGGCAGCAACCCGGCTCCTCCACCTTCCCCAGCAGCCAACCCGAAAAGAAGGGGGAGGAAGTGTCTCCCAGGTCTAGAAACAATCAGGGAGCGTCCCCCCAACAACCGCACCCCTCCCCCTCCAAGGTACAGAGTTGGTCCAGGCCCTTGGGCGCGAGCCGGTGGAAGGCAGGGAAGGCAGAGCCCTCCAGCTGGAAGGCGATCTGGCCTGCTGTGAAGCGAGCCCCCAGAAGAGACGGACCCCAGAGCGGAAGGGGGCTGCCACGAGCCCTCGAGCTGCTGCGGGAAGGGCACAGAGCTGGCCCTCCTGTGGCTGGACGCGGGGGGGAGCTCTCCTTTCAGAGACCTTGGAGGGGCCAGTAAAGGTCCTGGGAGAATATGGCTGGTGGCCGGGTACCCCCTAGACCCTACCCCTGGACAGCAGCAGGTGCCGGCAGGGAACGCTAACCACGTTCTTGCGATGTGAGCTGTGGCCTGGACATGGGTGTAGGGAGCGGAGCCCCCCAAGGCTGCCCCCAAAGCTGTTCCAACGGAGAAACACTTCTAAGGTGCATCTGGTCTGACAAAATCGAAGAAAGAAAAGGAAGCGAGGGGCGCCGGGGTGGCTCAGTGGGTTAAGCGTCTGCCTTCGGTTCAGGACATGGTCCCAGGGTCCTGGGGTCGAGCTCCCTGCTCAGAAGCAAGTCTGCTTCTCCCTCTGCCTCTGTGATCTCTCTTGCTTTCACTTTCTCTCAAATAAATAAATAAAATCTTTTAGAAAATAAAAAGAAAAAAGAAAAGGAAGGGAGAAAACGGGAGAGGGGGAGACAGGAAGCGGCGGAAGACCGGGAAGGGGCGGGAGCGGAACCCCGAGGAAGGAAGGAAGGATAAGGCCGCAAATGCAGAGGGGCCTTCAACACAGGTCCCGGGCCCCGTCCCGGCCGTGGAGGCTCCCCGAGTGCTCACAGGGTCCCCCCCAGGCTGTCAGCAGCACTGGGGATGTTATAACCCCCCAACTGGCAGATGGAGCTCAGAGGTCCCCCCAGCTGCCTCCTGCGCTCCCCTCCGCCAGCTGGCCGCCCACTAGAAAGCTCCAGCAGCTCTTTTCTCCCTAAGGCAAGGGGGTGAGCAGGTGAGGGGCCCCCTGCCATGGTCCTCCTGTCAGAGAGGCCGCACTAGAACCGGGAAGTGCCCCACTGCCAGAGCTAGGTGAAACACTAGAAGATCTAGAAGATCTAGAAGATCACGGCAATCCTCCCACCGTCTCCTGTTTCCTTCTCCGCACCACAGTGAAAGGAACCCACGGCGATCTGGCCAAGCTCAGAGGTGCTCGGGAGGAGGCGAGGGCACCTGCCTGAACCACACAGCTGGACGTGGGGGCCCGCGGGCACTGGGAGCTGCCCACCACAGTCAGTGCACGCACCCAGGGGCCGCTGCAGCTCAGTAGGACGGACAGCCCCGCCACCTAATGTCTGATCAAGTGCGACTCTCCCAGCCCCGCCCCTGCAGCTCAGGGCCTTCACTGGAGCGAAACTAGAGGGGTTCCCTCTGCCTTACTTCGTCCTGCTTTAAGGGTGATCAATGTGGCCTTAAAGCTACTCTAAGACAGAAAACGCAAACAGAACAAAACCACGGGGCCCACCAAGCCCAAAGCCCTCAGGTTAGATGCAGAAAACGAAGCCCCAAACTGGCACATGACTTGTCCATTCCAGAAACGGCCCGACCTTCCAGAAGCTCTCCACTGCACTCCTCACTCCTGCCCTGCGCCACTTCCCACGATGCTGCTGGCTGCTCAGCGCTGATCCCTGACGAAGGGGCCAACGTCTGGCGTCAGAGCTGTCTGGCCGGACACAAAGCCCTGGCCTGCCTCACAAGGAATCCGTCTGGGAACAGAAAAGCGAGGGACCTGGAGAAGCCTGCAGTGTGAACTAAGCAACATGAACACGGACGGCCACCGACAAGTCCCCCCATCCTGCACACCTGCTAGGAGATCCCGGCTGGATCTGGGCGGCTCTGACCGACCAGAGCCAAGGACTCGGTGCCAGCTCCAGGCCTGGCCCTTAAGAGGGCTGCAGACTCCGTGCGGCTCTCCTGCAACCCAGCCACCCCACCGCAGGGATGCCCAGGCTCTCCTGTTGGGGCCCTGGAGGAGACGCCACAGGCACAGGCCACATGATGAACTCTGAGGCCCTACTGGACAGTGGCGTGTGAGGCGCTTTCCTGGACCTTCCAGCCCAATTACTAGCTGAATGTTGTCATACGAGTGACCCCAACACCTCGTGGAACAAAAGAAACTGCCCAGTCAACCCACAAAATTGGGAGAATAAACTGCTGGTGGTTTAAGTCACGAAGTTTTGAGACAGTTGCTCACAGCAAGAGAGAACGAATACGGATGGTAAAGTTGTAA
This sequence comes from Mustela lutreola, assembly GCF_030435805.1. NCBI lineage: Eukaryota > Metazoa > Chordata > Mammalia > Carnivora > Mustelidae > Mustela > Mustela lutreola. The sequence continues at coordinate 11,216,763 of NC_081299.1, forward strand.
AGAAAAGGCAATGAGTAACAAAACGTCCAGGACGATGGTTCTGTGTAGATGGGAGACAGGTAGGAGACGGGAGGAAGGGGGAGGAGGGGGGAGCGAGGGGGAGGAAGGGGGAGGAGGGGTCCTCCGAGACATTGGGAGTGCTCTATTTCTTGTCCTAGATACACCTAGATTTATTATTGATAACTACTTATTATTTAAATTAAATTTAAAAATAAATATTAATAAATTAATAATATTTATTATTAAATTTAAATTAAACATATACATTTCATATACTTTTGTAGGGCAACATGCTTCAAAAGCTGACAAAAGTTGACAAAATTTTGAATAAGAAAAAAGTGAGGAACAGGTGCCAACCTCAACCTTGCCCAGACGGGGCTGTGCAGAAGCCCGCTTGCCACCGCTCGCACTGGGGCTGCGCTGGGGCCCAGGCCTCATGTTTCAGGGTCACTGAGTCGGGGGCAGGGGCACTGGCCTGGGGAAACACAACCCGTCCCACCCATGCTTCAGTTCCAGAACACCTGCAAGCACACGATGACATAAGGAAGGGCTCCCCTTGGGTGGTGAAATCCCAGACCCCACAGCCCCGCTCCCAGTAACTACGAAATGGCATTTACGGGAGTCTCTTCAACACGGCCAACAACAGGGGGCACGCGCAGCACCACAGATCACCTAAAATCTAAGAACATGGGTACTCTGCTGTCAGGCTCTGCTCTGAGTGCAGAGGCGGCAGAGCCTCTGGGGTCAACCTGGGGAGGACCCCGGGCCCCAGCTGGGCCACGCATCAGCAGTGGATCGCCAGCAAAGCCCCTCCTCCAGCAAAATGGGGCCAATGGGACCGCCTCCCAGGTGTGGCACAAGCTTCGCTTTGCCACCGTAAGCACAGAGCCTGCACCGAGCCTGACTGGTGGTAAACATTCCTCAAACTACTGTTAGCAGGAAGCAGAGATGCAAATTATAGCTTTATTTTTAGGCCGAAGACCATATCAGATGGTTTCTACATATCCTTTCCTGCTGGGTACCTTGGGTAACTATTTAGTGACTTGACCTTGTTAAGACGCTGTAATCATAACCCATTATTCTTTCTAAAAGCAATCTGGAAAAAATCCCAGAGCCCAATTAATGTTAAGAGAGGGAGGGAGGGCAAGCAGGGGCGCTGGGCAAGAACCATTCAGAGCAATTTTCTCTGTCGGGGAAGCACTTTATATCGAACAACTGTTCTGTTAAACCCCAAGGGCACTCCCGGGGGAAGGCCAGAGCGCCTGCCCAGAGCTCTCAGTGGGTCCGCAGAGCATGGCCCCATCTCAGAGTCACAGGGGCATCTGTCTAACATGAAAGATTACCCAGGTTATTAGCAAGCACTACACGGCATTCAGGGTTTCCAAACTGCCACACAGAGGGAAGCCATTAAGCCAGAAAACAACCAGCCCAGCGCAAGGAGCTGCTGATTTGACAAACACAAGAAGTCCCTGGCTCCCCGAACACCGCTGCGCCCAACTACAGGCCTGGGCAGGACACAGCCGCCTCACGTCCAAGGGCAAGGGACAGGGATCACCACTCTGCTTCCAGATACCTGGCATTCCAGATTTTCTGGAAACACAGGTGGTTCCCATCTCCAGCTTAGCACATACAAACTCAGGCCAAGCAAATGCAAGTGTGGTTAAGCCTTGCAACCGGGACACGTACTGGCCCAACCTACCATCCACCCCGTGTGACACCCTCTCCCTTGTCAGAGCAACACCGCAGAGGCAAGTACCAACAACCAGCCCTTCTGGCACTGTTCTCGTGGCCCTGCAAATACAGCTTTTATATTAAGCTCATGTTTCTCAAACTTTTTTTTTTTTAAGATTTTATTTATTTGACAAAGGGAGCACAAGCAGAAGGAGTGGGAGAGGGAGAAGCAGGCTTCCCGCCAAGCGGGGAGCCCAATGCAGAGCTCGATCTCAGGATCCTGGGACCATGATCTGAGCTGAAGGCAGACGCTTAATGACTAAGTCACCCAGGAGCCCCTGTTTCTCAAACTTCTAACATCACTTTCCCCTTTAGGGTAAATACACAAACTCATTCAGCCCTTCCCAACAGCCCTAGATTCTGATACTTGATCCTCTACTGGGTAATGGCTCCACTCTGAAAATCACTGCTACCTCCCACATAACCCCACCAGCCAAGATTCAGCTGTATTTCCTGTGAAGCTTGTACTACCAAAAAAATATGGATTTTTAAACACCTAAAAATTGTACCTAAATATAAAACTAGGGATGCTTGGGTGGCTCAGTTGGCTGAGTGACTGCCTTTGGCTCAGGTCAGACCCCAAGGTCCTGAGATAGAGTCCGGCATCAGACTCTACTGATTGGGGAGCCTTCTTCTCCCTCTGCCTGCTGCTCCCCCTGCCAGTGCGCGCTCTCTAACAAATAAATACAATCTGTAAAACTAATAATAAATAAGTATAAAATTTAAAAATTTTTTTTTATTTATTTATTTGACAGACAGAGATCACAAGTAGGCAGAGAGGCAGTCAGAGAGAGGAGGAAGCAGGCTCCCTGCTGAGCAGAGAGCCTAATGTGGGGCTCGATCCCAGGACCCTGGGATTATGACCTGAGCAGAAAGCAGAGACTTTAACCCACTGAGCCACCCAGGCGCCCCTAAATTGTTTTTTTAAAAAGATTTTATTTATTTGACACAGACAGACATAGCGAGAGAGGGAACACAAGCAGGGGGAGTGGGAGAGGGAGGAGCAGTCTCCCCACCAAGCAGGGAGCCCGATGCAGGGCCATCCCAGGACGCCCAATGACTGAGCCACCCAGGAGCCCCTAAAATTAAATTGTAATACTGCCTTTGCTTTTCTAATTGTACAACTACCATGACCTCTAACAGGTAACCACACTTCTGAAGAGGGAATGGCCATCCCCTTCCCTGACACCCGATGAACCCCCACTGCTGACTGGGAACGGGGCTGACTGGGAAGGCTGGCCGGTGCTGAGGAAAGGGCGGTCCCCTCTCCCCGCGCCAGTTCAGGACCCATTATGCCAGGACTTGCTATGGGGACTCTAAACTCTTGACAGAGGGTAAATTAAGGGCCTTGCTTCCACAAAGACAAACTCAGAATATGTGGGACTTGGTGGCATCTGCTCCGTCTCCCAGCACCCCGCCCTCCACCCCAGTGCTCCCGGACCTGGCCTGAAAGGAGGCCCGTATGTTGCCCCGCCTCCCCTATCAGGTTCAATAAACTCACTGCTGGGGTGGGACTGCTTACTAACTGGCTCCTCACAGTCAAGGTCGCTGACAGTACCTACCCCACAACCTTGCTCTCACAAGGCTGTAAATCAAGTCCGGCAACAGGCCTGGCGAGTGGTGATTCCTGGCCTTTCTGAGTGCAACTAACTCAAGGTCAAATATTCTGCGGATCTTCATGAAATAATCATTGTACTTTGAGTGCTTGTTAACTGAGAAACTAAAGGGCAAGACCACCATGGAAGAAAGCGTTTCCATTCCACTAATCACAACGGCATCTATCCGTACTTGAGAAGTAACGAGAATGAGAAATGTCCTCCAATATACAGAAGATCTGTGGGGTCAGACAGCTGGGCAGGGACTCCTAATCATCACCGTCCCCTCTCAGGGTCAGTGGGCCCTAAATCAGGAAACAGACACACGGAAAAGGCAAAAGCACTTCCCAAACGCTGAATGAGCGTCTCCCCTGTGCCGGTTGTAGGTCTAACTAGAGCTACGAGCGTCGTGAGGAAGACAGGTCATAAGTATAAAGCGTCATGAGGAAGACAGGTCATAAGTATAATACATAAGCTCACAGACTAGGCGCTGTGAAGAACGTGAAACAAAGTGTGAAGTCAAGAGGCAGAGGCTATTTAATATTTCAGAAAACAGTCAAGGAAGGCCTCTTGGAGGAGGTGACACTGAAGCAAGGACCTGAATGAAGAGAAAGCCATGCCACCATAAGCCCAGGGGCCATTGCAGGCACCGAGAAGAGCAAATGCAAAGGCCGTGGGGCTGGTGTGACCTTGACATAGGGGCTGGCCTGCCTGGAGAGGAGGAAGCCAGCAGGAGAATGAGAAGAGTCAGCACCAGCGGCTGAGATCTGCCGGGGTCTTAGAGGCAAGTCAGCCTCTGGAGTCTTCCAAGTATGCTGCGGTGCCCTGGCAGACTGGGTGCAGAGGAGCGATGGCCAGCGGGCAGGAGGGGGTAGAGGGACACTGGGGGAGGGGCAGGGATGGAGGCCCCGCGCTGGGGTGCACGTGGTCAGAGCCGGAAGCTGCTCGGGAGAGCCAACAGTGAGCTGATCAAGCGGAGGCATGTCATGAGAAAAGGAGTTGAGGACAACACTAAATTGTTGGCCTGAGAAACTGGCTGAGCACAGGCGCCATTTGCTGAAGTGAGGAATGATGGCGGGCGACGGGAGGGCAGGGCGCACAAGAGTTCTGCGGGGCCAACACAGCTGAGACGTCTCCAGGGCTGGTGGATAAGGTCACAAGATGGACCGAGGTCCCCACGGGAGCAAACACTGGACCCAGAAGAGGAAACAAGAGCACCCAGGGGCTCGGTCGGTGGTTCTGGCTCAGGTCACGAGACGGAGCCGCACGTCGGGCTCTGCACTGAGCATGGAGCCTATTTAAGATTCTCTCTCTCCGTCTTCCCTAACCCCTTCCCGGCCTCTCAAAAAAAAGAAAGAAAGAAAGAAAGAAAACGAAGAAGAAGAGGAAACACCAAAAGACTCCGATCCAAGGACACGCATGTGAATCATCGGGGCTCCAGTCTTAGCCAGGCGGCCTCAGGCAAGCTTCTCCGAGTTCGAGACCGCTCACCCGTTCAGCAGGAAACCACCACACACGCCAGAACTGGGACGACCGAAACAACAGGAAGTACTGCACGAATCCTGGCAGAAGTGGAATCACACATTACTTGTCTACCAGAAGTCTGACTGACACACAGGCAATCAAAACGGGAAAAAAAATGAACTAAAACAAACCAGGTTATCCTAAGTGCACCCCCTTTACTCGTGAATCCACGGCCCCTCTTCACAGCAGGTGGAGAAAAAAGGAGGAAGCCACAGTCTGGTCCAAAGTGACCACAGCCCTCGGACTTTGTTCCCATCTGGCTCCAAACGTCTGCTGTGAGGCCTTTGTTACTGTGTCACTCGGGGCAGAAAGCCTGGGGAGAGTCGCCCATTGAAGTTAAATATGGCTAGACTCAGGGGGCGCAGCTGCACATCTGGTGGGCTACAGGACGGAGCCTGGTGGACACTGCGGAGCGCTGCCTGAGGCCGGTGCCCTGCTGGGAGCCCCAGCTCCCCCAGCAACAAGGCCAGCTCTGCCTAAGTGCACCCCCGGCCAGGACCTGCCACTGGGGAGCAAGTCCCAGATGCTGTCAGCACCTTCTGATGACTTCTGAGGGGGTGCCACCCCCAGGAAGATAGGGCACCTAGCCGCGTCTAATAAGACGCAGGAACAAGGGTGAGAAGGATGTTCAGAGGAGGATAGCATAAGCCTCGGGGCGTGCCTGAGAGAAGACGGTGTGTGAGCGTGGAGACCAGGTGGAGGGAGGACAGCACCGAGAAAGACTGGAACACGTGGGGAGACACGGGGTGGAGCCGGGCACGCAGGGCCACGCCCACACGCCAGGACCCAGCGCTCACCTCCCCCCATGTGCCCCACCCCACACACCCCACACATGCTGGGAGCCTGGGCAGGGACTTGGGCAGGAGAGGGCCATGGTTAGGCTCACATTTCAGGAAAGTCACTCCGGCCGCATCAGTATGGAGAACAGACTGGAAGGGGAAGGATCAGAAGCAGAAAAAGTAAGTTAGAAAGTCCCACGGTGCTAGACCCTTGGGATGTGAAAAGGGGACAATGTCACCCCCAGCTGGCACCGGGAGGGTTTGGCTGGTGGCTCAGGATCTGCCGCACGCTCACACGACCCATTCGGAGCAGCTGTGCTAACGGCCCAGCCTTTGAAAATTCTAAGTACCTCTTCTTGGAGTGGCTCAAAGTCCCTTAACAACAAACAGTACCCGACCGTTCCCAGGGGAAGCTGGGCCAGGTGGTTTGTCCGAAACCATAAACCCAAGCCATGAAACCCTAGCTCATAAGCAAACAAAAAGTTCATGTCTCTGGACATACAAGAGATGGGGGGGGGGGGCGGGGGGGCTCAGAGAAGCAGGGCAAGCACAGGAATTCATGCATACCATTTCTGCATTTTGTTTTACCACTTATAAATGTTAGCTATTCAAGAAACTAAGTGAAAAAAAAGGAAGGGAAGAAAGAGAGAAAGAAACTGTCCCCAAAGTCAGAGCTTCTTCATTTCTATTTATTATAAAACCTTGAAGACATTTTCTACAAGACCTGATGACTCAAAACTTCTCAACAGGAAAAAATTTCTCAGAAGGGAAATGGAAAATTATGGTAATTTGCACAAAGAATGTGTCACCAGAGAAATGTTCATGAGCAGAAATTCCTTACGGGGACAAAACTGAAAATCCCCTAGACGAGCAGCTGGCAGCCTCTGCCAGCCCCAGCCGAGCCGCTCGGATGTAGTGAGCGATGAGGCACGTGTGTGAGCGCGCGCACGCGCGCGCACACACACACACACACACACACACACACACACGGTTCTGCACGCAGCCCCAGGGAGCTGACAAGATCCTGGACCCAGTTACCTCTGCTGCCTTGGCATCAAACCAAAGCCAGTCGAGCACCTTGCACAAGAGGATATAACCCTCTGCACCTCACTTTCCCCGCTGTAAAATGGGGGTGATGACACCCGTTCCCACCGCATAAAGCAGCCATGGCCACCATCACTCCTGTTTGTCACGTGTGAAGCCACACTAGGGATACTGGTGAGCCGTAGACAACAGGGGAACTGAATGCTGGAACCCCTGCCCTTTTAAAAATGGGCGGTGAAATCTTATCAGTCCCCCAAGACAAATGAAGCTTTAGCCTAAAAGCAGACCAGGCAAAGGCCTGCCAATGGCAATGCTGACTCTACTCAGGGGTAACCGAAACACAAGACAGAGGTGCTCAGCCTGGAGGGCAAAAGCCTCCTGCTTCCTACAAGATTGAGGACTGGCTGTTTGGAGGTGAATGTGTCTGGACTTGAAGGCAGCACACGCGTTTCACATGGCTGACTTTGACTGGCCTTGCTTCCTCCCCAGGATGGGTGACTGCTAAGTCCCCTCCCTTCCAGGGAAGACATAGTAAGTGTTAAATAAACGATTTCATTAACATGATCGCCAGATTGCAAATGCGCGCATCTGAAGTAAAATAGATCCCATGCGCCTGACGATAAAAACGACACCATCACCCAGCACACTTTTTCTTTGAAGACTCCCTGTACTGGAAACTCTGAACAGGACCGACACAGAATGTGTATCTATACAGACGGAGGATGTATACAGCAGAAGCCAACGTGAAATTGTATACTGACTACCCCTGATAGGATTAAACTGAAAAATATTTAGTGAGACTTGACTGGGGAAAACTAAATGAGTGCAAGGGTATTTCGGAGGAATATTTGGGGGGAGCGCACAAACTCACGTTAGGTCTGGGTAAAGAGCAGTCAGGGACGCAATATCTCAACTTCCCAGCATCTTTAAAAACTGCTGGGCTCCTCAACTCCAGCGGCTGCAGTGCAGCTCTAGAACAGTCCCTGGACAGGAGCCCTGGGAGTTAAGATTAAGGAAGCTCAGGGCCCCGGCTTGCCCTTGCCCGAACAGTGCTGGCCGGCCTCCAGCCCCTCACATCCCCTCCACCTGCAACAGCCGTGAATCAGCAAAGAAGCCGGAAGCCTTTGAACGGACCACTTGCCTCCCTGGCGGGTTTTCAGCCAGTGACTTTGAAGTGAGAGCGTCTGAGGGAAACTTGGAACGCACCCCCAACTGCTGCCTGGCTCCCAATTCCCAGTCCGAACGCAGGTAGCCTGAGAGAGAGACAGAAACAGAGACAGAGACAGAAAGAGGGACAGATGGATACACAGACGTATAGTGGGCCAGAGACGGAAAGAGTGCGTGCATGGACTGACTGTAAGGCATGCAGACCAGCCCCCAGGGACTCCTTGGTGGGACCCCAGGGAGGAAGGCGCGGAACCTGAGCTTAATTCTTAGTATGAAAGGCTGGTCAGAAATCTAAATGGGGCGCCTGGGTGGCTCAGTGGGTTAAAGCCTCTGACTTCCGCTCAGGCCATGATCCCAGGGTCCTCGGATCGAGCCCCATATCGGGCTCTCCGCTCAGCAGGGAGCCTGCTTCCCCCTCTCTCTCTGCCTGCCTCTCTTTGTGATCTCTCTCTCTGTGTCAAATAAATAAATCTTAAAAAAAAAAAAAAAGAAATCTAAATGATCTTCCTCTCTCCGTCCTTCCCTCCCTCCCCCTCCTCCTCCTTTCCTAAGTCATCTCTACACCCAACACTGAGCTCACGCGCACAACCCCGAGAACCCCGAGATCAGGAATCACACGCGCCCCCCGACTGAGCCAGCCAGGCGCCTCTCCTTGCTCTGTTTCATTCATATGACCCTCATGGTCCCCCCTTCCCAAAAGTTAATACAAATTTGGCGTGAATATTTATAGCCTATGTTGTAAATAAGGGTTAGTGGTCTGGCTATACAAAAGGCTCCTCGCACAAACAACCATGAAAAGAGATGTCCCCAGAAGAGCCTGCACTCGGAGGCACCTGGCCGGCTCAGTCAGTGGAGCGCATGACTCCTGATCTCGGGGTCGTGCGTTTGAGCCCCATGATGGGGGTAGGGAACACTTAAAAAAATAAAACCTTAAAAAAAAAAAAGAAAAGAAAAGAAAAGAAGTTTGTACACAAAAGTTCGTGACAGTGTTACTCGTAATAGTCAAAGGTAGAAAGAACCCAAACGTCCATGTACTGACAAATGGGTAAATAAAACGTGATCTGTCCATGCAAGGGGATTCTGGGACATAAAAAAGTAATGACACATGCTACAACACTAATGAGCCCTGAAAACACTGTGCTAAATGAAGCCAGCCGAAAGACCACACGTTACATGATTCCATTTGCATGAAATGCTCAGAACAGACAAATCCTAAGGACAGAAAGCAACTGTCGAGAGCTGACAGAGATGGAGGGGGGAGTGACTGCAGATGGGTGGTGGGTTTCTTTCTGAGATAATGACAATGCCTTGAAAATAGTGGTGAGAACTGCACAACTCTGGGAATATGCCGCAAGCCATTTAACTGTACACTTTAAATGGGTGACTTGTGCACAACGTGAATATCTCAACAAAGCTGTTACAAACAATTAGTAAGAAAAAAAATCTCCCAACAGCAAAATGAGTCAAAGAAATGAAGAAGCAGTTCATAAAAGAAACATCAGTGGTCAATATATTCTGTATGGGAAAAAGATGTTCAGCCTGACTAATAAAGAAATATAAAGTGGGGCGCCTGGCTGGCTCAGTGGGTTAAGCCTCTGCCTTTGGCTCAGGTCATGATTTCAGGGTCCCGGATTTGAGGCCTGCATCGGGCTCTCTGCTCAGCGGGGAGCCTGCTCCCCAACCCCACCCCCGCTTTTCTGCCTACTTGTGATCTCTTTCTCTCTGTCAAATAAATAAATAAAATCTTTTTTTAAAAAAAGAAAAGAAGTACAAGATACCACTTCCAGGATCAAACTGGCAAAAATCTAAAAGACAGTTTCCACCCTGGGCCAGGGCGTGTTCAATGAAATGGTACCTTTGTCTAGACGGCAGCCTGCCCACATGAGGCAAAGTTGAATTCATTTGTTCGCTGGGTAAAAGCTAATGCTTGGATGTTGGTAACTGATCCGAGAACCCACAGTGCAGATGCTATGGTTTCCCAGTCTGATTGGGGATTTCACCCAGCTGGAGGGAAACTGGGAGTCCTGGGAAAGGGCTGTGGGTAGGGCTGTGGGGCTGCGTGGCTGCGCCCAGAGAAAACACAGCCTTGCTAATACGTAAGTGCCACCCTGTGAAGCAGCGGGAGGTTACAGAAATCAGAGGCTCTTTGTTTCCGAAGAGGTAATGGGAATGGCTGCCGGGGCTGCCTGCAAAGGGTTGCAGGCTACAGGCTACTTCATCCATCCCAGCAGTGATCCTGTGGAAAGGCTCCCCAACGGCCCCCAGCTGGCAGATAAGCCAATCAAGCTTAAAGGGGTTGTCAGCAGACCTAGGTAGCACTGACACACCAGATTCAAGGCCACGTCCAGATACTCTAAAAGATAAGAACTTTCCACTTCAGAAAAAGACAAAAATTTCCATAGACAAATAGACAGACATGGAATACTAGGCTCTACAGATCCTTAGCTTGTCCCCAAAGGGCAAATTCTCTTTCATTAATTGGCACTTACCCACACCTTCTCCTTATACTAATAAGGTTACAAAACATCTCATAAAAGCCCTAAGTGGACATCACTAAGTCTTCATTCAAATCTGTTTCCAGATGAAACACAAAATTAAGACTCAGAAACATCTTGATTTTCTGGAGGCATGGCACAGCAGGTACCCAAGCCAAGTCTCAGAGCAAACATCTACAAAGGCTGAAGAGGACTTGTGAGACAGCTTTTAAAATGCACCAAAGAACTGGCAAGTCAGTAAGGAACACTGAGGGGTCAAACAAAGTCAAGCAGAGGCTGGAGTATGGAGAGCAAGTGGAGCTTTGAGGGTGGGCGTCAAAGCCATCTGCAGGACAGAGCAAGCAGGGGTTCCCTCTCCCTCCCAAGGGCAGAGGTCTTATGGGAGTGCCCTCCAGAATAAAGCTGGGGCCACAGAGAGTTACAAGTCAGTGGGGGAAAAAAAAAAAAAAGACTGCACAGAAAACTGTCTATATGAAATCTTGGCATCAAATGGGAGGAGGGTAAAATCCCTAGATGGCCCCCAAACAGATGAGAGCCCAAATTCACACATCATAATGATTAAGTCAGGCAGATACACTTCAGGCAGATAAAAAATGATGCCAGAATGAAAGTATTAAATGCAAAAAGGGATGAGATCTAGTCAATAATAAATGAGTAAATCTAAACAATACTGAGCTAATGATGTCTTCTAAAATTTTAAAAAGAACTAAAATACCCACCTACAGAATAAAAGGAAGGAGTGATGGGAATTAAAGTGTGCTAAGATCCTTAACTGAGAGGAGGGTGTGAGAGACTAAAGTTAGACTTTGGTAAGTTATATAAACTAAGAGATATACCATGTTCATGGAAGGTTCAATATCCTAAGAATGTTAATTCTATCCAAATTGATGTGGAATAAGATGAAAGCAATGCTAATAAAAGACTGCAACAATTTTTATGGAATTTGACAAGCACAATCTAAAGTGAAGATAGGGCGCCCGGGTGGCTCAGTCCTTAAGCTCAGGTCATGATCCCAGGGTCCTAAGATCAAGCCCCACATCAGACTCCCTGCTGGGCAGGAGGTCTGCTTCTCCCTCTCCCACTCCCCTTGTTTGTGTTCCCTCTCTTGCTGTGTCTCTCTCTGTCAAATAAATAAATTCTTAAAATAAAATGAAGATGGAAGAGCAAAGGGCCAAGACCTTACCAGATGCCAAGAAACTGTTACATAAAAATTTAGTCATTAAGTCAGTGTGATATCAGGACAGAGATAGAGAACAAATGGTAAAGAGCTCAGGAACAGATCCACACATTTGTGGACACTCACTATATTATAATGGTTACTGGTGACATACACAGATCCACAAGAAAGGGATGCATTTTTTCAATAAATAGTACTAGGACAATTTGGTACACTTACTAAAAAAACAGAATGAGCTCCTTACCTCATAATACACACAAAAATAATCTTAAATGGGCTGAAAACCTTAATGTAAAACACAAAATCACAAAATGTTTGGAAGACAATACTTAGGGGATTACCTTTATAAACTTGAAGTAGAGATGAAGTTCTTCAAAAGGAACGTAAAGCACTAACCATAAAAGAAAAACAGTGATGAACCTTAAAATTCAGAATTTGTTTAAAAAAAAAAAAAACCCTCCAGTGAAAATACTAGCCATAAAATGGAAACAGGGAGTTAAAGCACATATAACTAATGAAGGATGTGTATACAAAATAAAAACCAAAAACAAACGAGAAGTCTATATACAAGAAAAAGACAACGGGAAAGGAAGCTGAACAAAAGATTTAAGCAGCTGTTTCACAGAAGCTGAAGCCTGAGTGACCAATAAGTATATGAAAAGATGCTTAGCCCACTAATAATCATGAAAATGCAAATCAAAACCACATGAGATATCACTCCCATCAGACTGCTAAAAATTTTCAAGTCAAGTAAAACCAGAGTTGGGAGGATGTGAAACAAGCAGAATTGTCAGTTCAACTGTGAACTGGGGAAAGCATTCTGGAAACAGTCAAGCATTATTTGGTCGAGCTGAAGCTCGACCCAAATGTGACCCACTCCTGGGTCCACACCCTGCAGACGTGGCATGTGCGTTCCAGAAACGTCCATAGCATCACTGTCTCAGCAAATACCGAAAACAATCTAAACGTCCGTCAGCAAGAGAAAGGACAAATAAATTCTCTTGCAATGGGACATATTCGTCTGAGAAAGCCAAGTGCAACTATGGGCACCATGGATTACCCTCCAGAACACACGCCAAGCCAACCACATAAGACACCAAAGGAAACAACGCTATTATGTTAAGTTCAATGGCACGCACAATGAGACAATACATTGTTTGGGAATACGAACACACATGGTCAAACTTTACAGAAAGGCAAGTCAGTGATAAAAGCAAAACTCCAATGACCTGGGGGTGAGACGACCAGGATCAGGGAGGGGGCGTCCAAAGCTAATGGTAACATTCTTACTTGTAAACTGACTGCTGGGCACATGGGTTTCCTTGTATCTTTATTCTTTATACTGTGCATGTTCCTTTGTATCTACTCAATATTTAACAACTTACAAAATTAAACAATGTTCTTTCTGACTTGAAACAATGTTTGGAAGCATGAACTTGGGCAGCGGAGTTACAGTGAACCAGGAAAGTCCGTGACCGGGCCCACGGCCGCCCTGGGACTACCGGAATGAGAAGGGCTTCACCCACCAGGCTTCGGAGCCGGTGGAGACACAGCTTCCCGCTGGGCGGCAGCACCTCCCATTCGGGACAGGAAGGTGGCCTCTTGGTTGAACAGTTCCAGCATGGGAAGTGGTGTGGGTGGGGTGGGGAGACGGGCTCCACGGCCAGGGCTCTTAGGATAAGAAGCTCGGTGCTTTTCTTTCTTTTTTGGTTTGTTTTTTTCCCAGTTTTACTGAGAAATAATTGACACACATCACTGTGTCCGCTGAAGGTGAACTTGGATGGTTTGAATTCCCATGTGCTGTGAGATGATGACCGCGGCAGGTTCAGGCCATTTCTCATAGGGACACAGAAAGGAAAAGAAAACATATTTTTTGTGATGAGGGCTCGCAGCATTTACTCTCTCGACAACCCGCCTAGATGTCCCGCAGTGTCAGCTCTCCTCACCAAGTCCTCTGGCAGGTTTCTGATGCTACAACAAGACTCACCACATCTGCTTTCTGGCCAGTCCCGCCCGCCCTCAGCTGGAACTCCCCCTCCGAGCTCTGCCTGCAGCCGGCTGTGTAGACAGGAGTGAGCAATTCTCCATTCTAAACAGACCTTTGGCTTTCTTCCTTTGAAGCTCAAGGCTTCAGTCTCCAGTTCCCCACCAGTAGGCCTGACTCCCTGAGCCCAAGCCCTGGTTTCCTGTAGAAGCGGTGGTGAGGACATGAGGGAGTAGCCCTTGGACTTGAGGTCAAGCTGCTGCTGGCCCCAGCACCTCTGAGAAGGCCAGGCCCCCGTGCTGACACTCAATACACACGCCTGCAGACAACCCAGAAACCCCTCAGTGCTGAAAGGCTTCCTCTTTGACCTTTATTATTTCAGTCATCTAGAAACTGTGACGGGCAAAAGGAGATAATAGTCTCGAAGACAACATGTTTTGGGCACACAATGTATTTGAAGTTTTTCATTTTCTCTCGGGCTGCGTCCCTCCCTTTTGTGGTGCCACCCTGCCGAGACACGATGTCTGGGAGTCTGGGTCCCTTCTCACCACCACCCGGGCACCACCCTTTGAGGAATTCCGGGAAAGAGTGAGCCTCCTAGTCTTTTACACAGCAAACTGGCCGCACCCCGAAGCCCCGCCCACAACCGCTGCCCTCAGACCCACAGGGGCTCCGCCCATGCAACCTAATCAAACCATGTGACTCCTTAAAAACGGTCTTCCCAGGACAACACAGGGACAGACCGATGGACAGAAGAGCTTTGGAAGGACCCGCAGATACTACTAACAGCTATCTGGGAGGGGAACTGCATCAGGCACAGAAGCCAAGCGTTGTTTTTTTTTTAAAGATTCATTTATTTACATGAGAGAGAGAGAGAGTATGAGTCGGGAGGGCAGGGGGCAAAGGAACAGGGAGAGAGAATCTCAAGCCGACTCTGCACTGAGCGCTGGGCCTGATGGGCTTGAACCCACGACCCTGAGATTACGACTTGAGTGGAAACCAAGAGTCACACGTTTAACCAGCGGTGCCACCCGATGCCCCTCCACGCTGCATTCTTCAGAACCTCCTGATTTGTGCACCTTGTGCATATCCCTCTACCAAACATTCTTTTTCTTCCTCTGCAAACTTTCTTGCTTGACCCTCTCAAGGGTCCTTTTCTCCTAACACCTAACACCAGTCACCAATGATGGGTCAAGGGCTCCAATAAGCACTTTTTCAAAAAAGATTTTATTTATTGGGGCACCTGGGTGGCTCAGTGGGTTAAAGCCTCTGCCTTCGGCTCAGGTCAATAAAATCTTGGGAGAGAAAAAAAAGGTTTTATTTATTTATTTGACAGACAAAGATCACAAGTAGGCAGAGAGGCAGGTGGAGAGAGAGGAGGAAGCAGGCTCCCCACAGAGCAGAGAGCCCGACGCGGGGCTCGATCCCAGGACTCAGGGATCAGGACCTGAGCCGAAGGCAGAGGCTTTAAACCACTGAGCCACCCAGGCACCCCTCCAATAAGCATTTTACATCCATCACCTCTTCGATAATTCCAGCCAGTAAAGTTATGGGTGAAGTCATCAGTATCCCCACTTTGCAGCTGGGAAAACTGAGGCTTGGAGGCCGAGTATTTTGCCCAAAGGAACACATCCGATAAGTACAAGAACTAGTCCAAGCCCAGGGATGCCTGACTTAGAAGTACTGCGGGGTTCCAGCTGGGGATGATCTGATCCCAGGAGATGTTTGGCAGTGTCTGGAGATATGTTCCACCACCAGAGCTGTGGGTGGGTGGGTATTACGGGCATCTCTGGGTGGAGGCCAGGGATGCCACAGCCATCCTGGAGTGCACAGGATAGCCCATAACAAGGATTTATGCAGCCCCAAAGATCAATAATGTCAAGGTGAGAAACCATGCTCTACTGGAAAAAGACAGAAAAACCATCTCCCGACGTAAACGCTCATCGTCAGGTCACACAGCTCACCAAGTTTATGTCCACACTCCCACCAGATACGAGATCCACCATCAGACATCAGATCACCCTTCCTGTCCTCTGGCGATAGCACGCCAACCGCACATCACACCAGAGTTCTGATCAGCCCAACTGCCAGTCCCCCTTCAGCCTAGCAAGGCTGAGCACCCGCCCTCCGACAATGTTTACTGAGCACCAGCTATGTCCCGGGAAATGAGGTACACAGTGGGGCTACCAGAAGAAATGATCCCCTGTCTCTGCCTGCGAGATGCTGGTGGGCCAAGAGGGAGACAAAGGAACCCACGATTATAATGGGAGACCCGAATGCACTGGGAGATGAGGACAGGGTGCTAAGAAATCAACAGAGGAGGAGCTCCGACCTCAGCAGCAGCGGGTAGCCAGGCAGCACCCGGAGAAGGCTTTCCAGAAGCATTTGAGCTTGTGGGAATTAAACAGGCAGAGGCAATCCTTCCCTTCCCAAAGGACCCTTCACCAGACCTTTCAGAGCATGCTGAGAATCCACAGACGGACACCTTTCATCGGAGAGCTTGGTAGAACTCACAGAGCAGTCGCTGATCCCCTCTGCGCCATCTGGATAATTCCTGCCCTCAGGGAGGCCACAACCCGGTTTCCCTATGGGTGCGGGCCTTCGTGGACTGCAGCCCTCGCCGGCCTCCCTGGCTTCGAACCACCCCGCGCCCCGCAGCAGGAGGTAAGTCCCCTTTACATGGCAAACCCTGGGAAGTACGCTCTTCATCTCTCAGGAGCCTCTAAACGATCCTGTGAGCTAGATGCTGTCGGCCCTGTCAGACAGATGAGGAAATGGAGGTACAACAGTGAAGTAACTGGCCCTCAGAGAGTCAAGACAGGGGCAGGCAGGGATTCGCACTCGACACCAGAGTCCTCGCTGTCTCTGTCTGAGGAGCCCCGGATGGGTGTCAGTCCGAACGCGCTGCTCACTCCGAATCTTCCGGGCTCCGGCAGGGCCTTCCGGGCTCCGGCATCCTTCTCCTTTGTGCCTCCCCCGCGCTGCTCCTTGCACTAGACTGTGATCATCCACATGGCTAAGAGCTCCCTGCGCCCAGCATCGAGTCTACATCCCCAGCACTTACCCCAGAAAACGCTGAATACATCCACGAGTCTGGACTCCCGGGGCCCAAGCAACATCAACCCACCCAAAGCCAGAGCAGCTCGCCTCTTCCACCGATGCCGTGGACTTTCCCCTGAGGCTGGGGCCAAGCCTCAGAGACAGCAATTTAGTCACACAGGGGACCCAGCAGGCTCTCTCAGCCAGCTTTCCCTCCAGCCTGAATAGTCATGATTCGTTCTTTTTGGTTGTACACCAGATGCTTATGTTTGGGGACATGCTGCACAAAAATATGTATCTTTAAACATTAGAACCTTAAAAGGTATGAATATGTGCTCCCCACTCTGTCTTTCCCTTTCTGCCAGATGGGGTGCATACACAATGGCAGGAGCTACAGCAGCCAAATTTGACCATGAGATGCAAGCCTGGGTTTGAGCAAAGAGAGCCACATGATCACTAGAACCCTGTTCCTGGATACTTCACAGAATAGAGCAGGAGGCCCTACCAGCTCTGGCTGCCCTCCAGACGTTTGATGAGAGGAGAGGAATATACTTCGAGTTTGTTTTGGCCACTGTGTTTCAGAATTGCTTTGCTGGAGCATGTTAGGTTAGGTTGTACGTGATTAAAACAAGGTGTGAGCATTTGCCCTAGTCTGGTCTGTGTTGGTAAACCAAGCATAAATGATGTAGCTGTAGCCACAATTTCCCAACCAAACTCAGATGTTGTCATTACTATATAACTTGAAAGAAAAAGCTATCTTGAAAGGGTGATCTGAGTCACGCTGAGCCTAGAGAAGAAGGACAAACAAACTGACCTCCTGGGTTGTTTCATCCTTGAGCATTACAGACATACCTCAGATTTCCAAGTAGCCCAGGCTACTCTTTTCTGACAGTGTGTCTGCGTAAACTCCAGCTTGGCTCTCTTCCTCCAGCTCATTACCTGAATCAAAGACACCCAAGCAGAAAATCTGATGAGAACCCGAAAGGCACCTGCTCCCTAAAAGCTGCCCTTTCACGCATCCAAGAAACACAGGCAAACCCGGAGCCCTGAGCCAAGAGCCTGGCACCATGTAAGCGCTCAGTACAAGTTTCTCTGCATCGTTACTGGCCTGCTGCATGCCAGACCCGGGGCTGGACACCAGGGACATAAAGGTGAGTAAACCTCTCCCAGTCTCTACACTCAGAATACCTGCTCACCAAGAGACATAACGAAACATTAAAAAGCAAGAGCAACAAGACTGTGCCCAGGTTCCCGAGTTGCTACAGCATTAGCATCACCCCCGGGATGTCTCAGATGCCCTCGCTTCTCATTTCATTTCATACCCTCACCCTCAGTGACTACACCCCCCCCCCCCAACTTTAGGGACTTTTGATGAATGAGAACTGCTACCTCACCACTGGACGTTCCCCTGGAATGTCTTACAGGCACCACTTTCCACATGTTCAAAACTAAATGTATCTTCCCTTCTCACACCTGCTCCCCATCCTGTTCCCTATCACACTGGGTGGCATCACCACCCACCGGTCAAGAAGAGGAGGTCAATCCTGACACCTCTCTGCCTCTAACTCCCTCATCTAAGAAATCACCAAGTTCTGTCAGTTCTCCAAAACCTCTCTCTCCACCCTCTGCCTCTAACCTGACTGGAGACCGCCCTCATTTCTCGCCTGGATTACTCCAGGCCGGCTCGCTTCACCACATCCTTCACACAGCCAGGTGGTTATTCTAATCCCCTCTGATTCCTAAATGGCTTCCCATTAACCTAAAACTTCAAGTCCTTAACTAGGTTTACAAGGTCACCTAGGACCAGTCCACTGGCCAGCTTCTTTAGTCTTACCTCTTAGCTCTGTCTCTAGGCAAAAAACTTAATTATTACACTGGCCCCTAATCTTTCTCACAAACCCCATCTTCAACTGGGGAGTGTTTCTTGCCTCCACTCTCCTAAGCATCATTTTGGTCTCTGCTTCTTGGGGAGCAGACGCCTGCCTGGATTCGCCTAGACTGAGTGAGGTGCCTCTACTCTTTCCAACTTTTCTGCTTTCCGTCCATCCGGCCGGATCGTGAAACGAATAATCGCAGCAATGAACACAGAGAGCATTTACTTTGTGCCAGGAAATGTTCTCAGCACTTTATACCTACGGCCTTTTAGAACAACTTTAGGAGGCAGGTTTTATTGCTATGTCTGCTTTAGGTCTGAGGAAACTGAGGCAGAGAGCGAGAACCCAAGGTGCTTCAGAACACCACTGGGAAGCAGAGAGCCGGGACTCAAACCCTGGCTGCCAGGCTCCACAGTTCACACTTGAAACCACTAGACCAGGAGCAAGTCGGTCCGGTTCACTAGCTCTATCCTCACAACCTATCAGGTGCCAGGCCACCGTCTGCGGAAGGAAGGAATGAATGAAATAATCTCATACAGGGGTTAGTGTGGACCTCCCACTCTGCCAGCACCTCCTGGTTGTGGCAGGCCCATGCCCTCCGGCCCCGACCCGCTGAAGTGAGCTGTCCCGGCACCCCGTCACCCTGTGGCCGCAGAACGACCACCCGCCGCGGCGCGCGGGGGAGGGGGGGTCAAGAGACGGTGACAGCCAGGCGGCGGGGGCGGAGATGCTGCCAGCTGGGGTGTCACCCAACCCGGGGAGCGACCCGCGCTCCCTCGCAGGAACTGCGGGTCCGCTCGCCCCTTCCGCGTCCGCTCGCCTGGCGGCGCCCCCCACCCCAGCTGCCTCGCACCCTCCTGCTCCGTGGGGTCCCCCCAGTCCGGGTTCCCTTCCCATTCCACTTCCCTCCCCTCCCCCACACAACCGTCCCCGGCTTCCCGCCGCGCCCCATCCTTCGCCGCTTCCGCCCAGCTCCTGGGACTCGGCCAGCCCCGGGCGCTTGTTGACCCTCACCTGCCATGTCCCGGACCCCACTGTAGAGGGAGGTGCATCACGGCCGCGAGAAGGCCGGGGACGGCACTTCACAGCAGACAAAGGGCGCCGCCATGTCAGAGTCGGGCGGAACCGACCTCGCTGGCTTCCCGGCTGCAACTTCCGGCGCATGCGCAACGCTTGCGCTACCCCGAGGACCGCGGACAGGCGCATGCGCTTACGTATCCAGAAGTTCTGTATTACAGTACTTCTGCACTCAGAATTGTCCTCATTGTAACCCTTCCTTGGTTTTCTATTCCAAATATAACAGTAACAGCTTTCTCGCATTCAGCGATTACTGTGTGCCAGGCACTGTGTTAAGCACTTTACGTGCATGATCTCATTAAGTCTTCTCGCTAACCATGGATCGTCTTTTTCTCCCCCTTTTTGAAGGGAAAACGGAGCCTCAGGAAGAGTAAATGAATTGTCCATTGTTAAGTGTCTTAGAAGTGGAGGAGCACAGACGTGAACCTAGTTGTGGCTCCCAAGTTGCAGATCCCCGCTTATGTTTTTCTGCCTCCTGAGCCAACCATTGCCCCATTTCCTATTTAGGGCAGATCCAGGATTAGCCTGCCTGAGAAGGAGGGTGCTGGGAACAAAAGTGTCTGCAGACTCCAACAGTCCTGTGGCCTCTTTCCAGCTTTGCAGCACCTCTACACCATTGACTTCTCTACTTCCTCACAGTTCGTGGGCTTTCTCTTTGCTTTACTCCCGATCCTGTTTATTTCCCAGGAGGGTTTGTTTTGTTTAGATTTTATTTATCTATTTGAGAAAGAGCGTGAGCTGGCTGGGGGTGGGGGTCGCAGGCAGGGGAGAGTGTATGTGTATGTGTGCAGGGAGCAGAGGGCCAGGGAGAAGCAGGCTCAATCCCAGGACCCTGAGATCATGACCCTGAGATCATGATCTGAGCCAAAGGCAGACGCTTTACCGACTGAGCAACCCTGGCACCTTCCCATGGGTTTTAATAACACTCTTGCCACCACCATGAACGTCTTTGGTCTCTTGTCTTTCTGTGACATGGATTTGGTAAGCTTTCCAACCCTCACTAAATCCAAGCATGCCTTTTCTCTTTGCTGGCACCCAAACAGCCATGCACAGTTGGACAAAGTACCCTAAGGGGCAGACTGTTCCCTACAAATTCATGATCGCTAGCCTGGAGAGGAACTTCAACAAATGTCGGTCTGGCCAAGTCACTCCTCTTCCCTTCACAGTCAGTAGGGACCCTAAAAAGCTCAGCAGCAGTTTATTTCACCCTTTTCTTTTACAGGAAAATCATAGCAAATCTGATAGGACCCCTCTTGTCCTCCTAACACAAAGGACACAAATACACCTCTGTGTCCTTCTGTGTTGGATGTAGTCAGCTCAGACTTAACATCTATTCCTCCAGAATCTAAAAAGGTAAAATTCCATTTCCCAGACTCAGGTGCAGTTAGAATTCCAGATGCAGATGGATTCTGCCAGTTAGTAAGACTGGACGGAAGGAAGAAGGGAGGCAGTAGCTATTTGTCCTCCCGTCGTTAGCTGGTTGCCGCTGGCAAGCAAGGTCACGCAGATGTGAGGGTTTGCAGCAGCACATGGCGGCTAGTCTCCAGCTTCAGGAGTGTTCAGACACACCTGTGAGATGGTGACAGCCAAACTCAGCATTCTAGTGTGGGGGAACCAGCTTCTAGTCCCAAATTTAGACCCATGGTGATCTTGCCGGTGATATGTTGAATGCAATAATCTCGGGGATAACTTCTTAATTTCTTATCTTCCTGATTGTGGCAGAAGTAATAGCCTCTGGTTGGTGAGTTCTATGGCGTTCTGGGAGTCATATTACTAGAGGACCCTCTAGAGACCTTTCTTTCAACCCCCGTGATAATGTTAAACACTTAATTTTCTGTATTAAATCCCTTTCTGCTTAAAAAGAAGTCTGAAGGGGCGCCTGGGTGGCTCAGTGGGTTAAAGCCTCTGCCTTCGGTTCAGGTGGTGACAGTCATGATCCCAGGGTCCTGGGATCAAGCCCCGCATTGGGCTCTCTGCTCGGCAGGGAGCCTGCTTCCTCTCTCTCTCTTTCTCTGCCTGCCTCTCTGCCTACTTGTGATCTTGTCTGTCAAATAAATAAAATAAAAAAAGAAGTCTGAAGACAACATGAAGGATCCTTTTACAATGGAAATGTTCTGTACCTTGACTGTGTATCGCTGTCAATATCCTGGTTGTGATATGATGGTACTATAGCCTCACAAGATGAGAGCATGGAGGAAAGTGGGTGAATAAGGGTGGTGGGATCGCTCTGTATTGTTTCTTACAATGGCTTGTGAACTGGGGTGCATGGGTGGTTCACTCAGTTGAGCGTTCGACTCTTTATGATTCTTGATTTTGGCACAGGTCATGATCTCAGGGTTGTGGGCTCTGTGGTCAGCACGCTCTCTCTCTCTTTCTCAACACAAAAACATGGGCACCTGGGTGGCTCAGTTGGTGAAGAGTCTGCCTTCAGCTTAGTTCATGATCCCAGGGATAGAGCCCTGCATGGGGCTTCTTGCTCTGCAGAGGACCTGCTTCTCCCTCTCCCTCTGCCTGCCGCTCCCGCTGCTTGTGCTCTCTCTCTCTCTGTTGAATAAATAAATAAAATCTAAAAAAAAAACAAAAAACCCACAAGAACAATTGCATGTGAACCTACATTTTTTTTTTCAAAATAAAAAGTTTAAAGAGAATGCCCAGCAAGGTTTCTATTTCTGCAGGAAACTGACCTCCAAGGGGGTCAAGGCATTAAGGATATTATCACTTATCACAGTTAAGTATTGTTGCCTGGGGGAACGTGCCTAATAAAGATAGGCTTTAGTAGATGGAGTAGTTGCCACGACCTACCATTAGAGGAGGAGGACCGTAAGGACTATCACGTAGGCTGTCTATTTATAATTGCACTGAAGACATTCAAAAAGGAAATATTTAGGGTTTAAATTCTCAGCTCAAGACAGGACCAGAGAAACAAGGGCCATTCCTGACAACTCTAAAAACGTTATCTCCTCTCTTGTAGCTACAGGGCTTATGTAGCCAAAAATTGGACAGAGCTGATCCTGTGGACTGCTGAATTGTAATACAATTACAATAGAAGTTGTATTCACAGGCTGGCTAGGTGCATTGAATGGGAACGAGTGGCACTTAGCAATTAAGATGGGGGGTGTTTGGGTGGAGGCAAAAGACTAAGTTCCCTGACCTCTCCAAATCCAAAATTCAGTGAAACTCTTACCTTGGATGCAGCACCCTCTTTTCATTGAATGAGACTGATCCTGCTTTCCTTGGAAAGCACGTAGGTCCTTATCTGAGGAAGTTACTTTGCAAAGAGATGCTGATTCCACTCAGAGATCATTATCCTTTATTGGTTTCCAGATCTGCCCCAGTCCAAAGTGCCCCAGGGAACAAGCACGTGGTCTGACCTAGAGGTGAATTACTGATTTAGGAAAGCAAGCAAGCAAGGAGGGGGAATTAAAAAGAAGCAAACCCCAGCTAATCCGTGTGCTGAAACGTAGAGAATATACCTGTAACTTAGACATGTTAAGTCAGGGAGGAAGGAACATAAGATTAAACTTGGCTGAATTTATAAATATTAGTGAACCCAAGAGACCCTGGGGTTTTAACATCCCAGATCCAACAGCTGAGAATGGTTCTAACAGCACAGTTGGTTGATTGATAGTTGAGACCCAATAGTGGTCTTCATTAAATGAAGGTGAGATGCCAGAAATTCCTTAGAACAATCCAAAAGAGGAAATCTACAAATTCAGGCTAGGTGGCCAAGAGCAGGAGCTCAGTATACCCTGCTGCTGAAATGAGTGAAGGATGCTGGTTGCCTGATTTCTTACTGGTTGGGCGGTGGGGGTGGGGGGTGTTGCTGCAGTCTATTACTTCAGACCACCCCCTCCCACTCCTCCTCTCCGGTCCAATCCCCTCTCCCCTTAGCTGTCTGAGGGACACACGGGGCCCCTCACTGTCTCTGGAGTCTCCAGCCAAAACCTCACCCACCCCCTACCCAAATGTCCCAAAGCTCAGTTATCGTTTACACGTGGGTCTTTTCCCAACCAGGAGAACTTCAATGGTTGGCTAACTGTGTGGCTATAAACTTGAAAGGCTGTAGATAAACTGACAAATGTCTATTTATGCAATTTAGCTTATCAATTTGATCACACACAGGTTGAAAATCATGAACTATGTAACAATATATTATTAACTTATAAATGCAACGATGTTTTCTTTGCCTGTTCGTCATGAAATGGTTTTCTTCACTCTTCACAGTCATCCTTCACATACACTTTTTAAATTCACGTCCATTCTGAAAATGTTATAAAGTACTAGATAGAATAGGGCATACTGGCTCGCTCAGGTGGTGGAGTGTGTGATTCTTGATCTCGGGGTCATGAGTTTGAGCCCCATGTTGGGCACAGAGTTTACTTTTAAAAAGAAAAAAAAAAAAAGGAAAGAAGGGGTGCCTGGGTGGCTCAGTCAGTTCGGTGTCAGACTCTTGAGTTTGGCTCAGGTCATGATCTCAGGATTGTGAGATCCAGCCCCACAGGGGGCTCTGGGCTGGGTGTGGAGCCTACTTAAGATTTTCTCTATCCCTCTCCCCCAATACTCTCTGTCTCTTTCTCTCTAAAATAGATAAATAAATCTTAAAAAAATAAATAAATAAAGGGGCACCTGAGTGGCTCAGGGGTTTAAGAGTCTGCCTTTGGCTCAGGTCATGATCTCAGGGTCCTGGGATAGAGCCCCACATTGGGCTCCCTGCTCAGTGGGGAGTCTGCTTCCCCCTCTCTCTCTGCCTGCCTCTCTGCCTACTTGTGATCTCTCTCTCTGTCAAGTAAATAAATGAAATATTTTTTTTAAATAGAGGACTATATAAAATAATATAATAAAATATTAAACTAGATACAAATAACAAAATATTTTCTATTTGCCCACTATCCAGATTCAACAGTTGTTTGCCTACAGATACTTAATACATCATCCTTTCTTTTTTCTTTCTTATTTTTTTGAGTAGGCTCCATGCCCAGTATGGAGCCCAATGTGGGACTTGAACTCGCAATCCCAAGATCTAGACCTGCACTGAGATCAAGAGTCAGATGCCCAATCAACTAAGCCACCCAGGTGCCCCTGGGTGAATAAAAATAAAAAATACTGAAGTATTTTATTTATCTATTTACTATTTTTTAAAAGATTTATTTATTTATTTTAGGGAGAGAGCCACGAGGCAGGGAGGGGCAGGGGCAGAGGCAGAGGGAGAGGGAGAAAGAGAAACTTCAGCCGACTCTGCCCTGTGCATGAGCCCTGAACAGAGCTCCATCTCACGACGCTGAGATCATGACCTGACCTGAAACAAGACTCAGATGGCCAACCAAGTGCACCATCCAGGCACCCCCTTCCACGCTCCGAAATATTTTAAAGCAAACCCCAAGTAGGTCATTCAACCCTCCTATTGCTCAGCGCGCAACTCTTACGTATCCATGATGTAAGATTTAAAAAAAAAAAAAATCTTCTTTTTTAATAAAATCTTTTTTTTTTTTTTTTTTTAAAGAATGTCCTTTGGAATCACATCCTCTAGACCATCCCACATTCTGGATTTCTCTGTTTGCTTCCTCGTGCGTCATCTGAATAACTCTTCTCTCCTTCCATTTCCTGCAAATTCAAGGGAGAGGGATAAGTAGGTTCAGGTCCAACATTTGCAGTAAGAGCATGTTCTAGATGCTGCTGAGTCACATCAGGGCCCCCCTCAGTGGTGCTAAGATCAATAGCGGGTTTGGGTGGGAGCAGCCGGATTCCTTTTTTGGAAAGTTCCCATCAACTTCCCACTTAACAGTTCCTTCCTTTGAAGATCCTTGCCTGAATCAATGATTTCATTAGAGGTTGTAAAATGATGCATTTCCTTTTTTTAAAAAAATATTTTATTTATTCATTTGACAGACACAGATCACAAGTTGGCAGAGAGGCAGGCAGAGAGAGTGGGGAGGAAGCAGGCTCCCCGCTGAGCAGAGAGCCGGATGTGGGGCTTGATCCAAGGACCCTAGGATCATGACCTGAGCTGAAGGCAGCGGCTTCACCGACTGAGCCACCCAGGTGCGCCCATAACATCCCTTCTTGATTCCAGGATCCAATCCAGGATCCCACAAAGCGTTTCGTTGCCTTGTCCTCTTAGTCTCCTTCCTTCCGTGATGGTTTTTCCGTCTTATTTTTTCATGATCTTGACTGCTTGAGGAGCACCAGGCAGGTATTTGACAGAATGTCCTTTGGTTTGGTTTTCCCTATATTTTTCTTGTGGTTAGACCTGGGTGATGGCGTTGGTGGGAAGCTGGGGCTTCCCCTTCTCATCACACGATCGTAGGAGAACAGGTATCCACAAGTGCCCGGTCAGTTTTAAGTCAAATCACACAAGCAACAATATCCAGCTAGAATTTAATTGTATTTTCTTTGGCTTTTGCAGGGACTATCAGTTTTCTGTCACTGCTATAGCAAAGTACCACAATCTAGTGGCTTAAGGCAACATGTGTTTATTATCGGTTGGTCAGAAGCCTGACATGGGTTTCACTGTGCCGAAATTAAGATGTTGTCAAGGAGGTTCCTCCATGAAGGTCCTGGGAGGGGGGGGAATCCCTTTCCTTGCCTTTTCCAGTTTACAGAGGCCGCCCGAATTCCTGGGCTCATGGCCCCTTTACACCTTCTTCAAAGCCAGCAATGACAGGTGAGTCTCACGTCCTGTCTCTGGCCTTTTTTTCATCAACACATCTCTTTCTAACCCAGCCAGGAAATGTGTTCCAATTTTAAAGACTAGTGTGATTGAATTGTGCTCAAATAATTCAGGATAATCTCTTCCTTTCAAAGTGCACACCTGTGACAATGTGATTTATCATAAGAAATATATGTTATCTGCTCTTTGTCCAATTCCTGGCACAGAACTCCTCTCACCCTTTCAAACTGCCCAGGTGCTGAGAGCAAGAAAGGTGTGTTTTGGGGACGCCTGGGTGGCTCGGTCGGTTAAGCCTCTGCCTTTGGCTGAGGTCATGATCCCAGGGTCCTGGGATGGAGCCCCACATTGGGGTCCCTGCTCAACGGGAAGCCTGCCTCTCCCTCTTCCTCTGCTGCCACTCCCCTTTGCTTATGCTCTATCAAATGGACAAATGAAATCTTTTTTTTTTTTTTTAAGGTATCTTTGGGGCACCTGAGTGGCTCAGTGGGTTAAAGCCTCTGCCTTCGGCTCAGGTCATGATCCCAGGGTCCTGGGATCGTGCCCCACATCGGGCTCTCTGCTCAGCGGGGAGCCTGCTTCCTCCTCTCTCTGTTTCTGCCTGCCTCTCTGCCTACTTGTGATCTCTGTCAAATAAATAAATAAAATCTTTTTTTTAAAAAAAAAAAAAAACATGATTTACTTTCCTTCCCCAGAAAAGGCACCTTTTGTTATGTATTAACAAGGTAACTTTTATTTTTAAAAATTTTAAAAGATTTTTATTTTTATTTGTTAATTTGAGAGAGAGAAAGAGAGAGCGTGAGCAGGGGGAGGAACAGAGGAAGAAGGACAAGCAGACTCTGCACCGAGCATGGAGCCCCACACGGGCCCAATCCCAGGGCTCCAAGATCAGGACCTGAGCGGAAATCAAGAGCTAAACGCTGCACCGACCAAGCCACTGGGATACCCCATGAGCTGGCTTTTTTTTTTTTTTTAAAGGTTTTATTTATTTATTTGACAGACAGCGATCACAAGTAGGTAGAGGCAGGCAGAGAGAGAGAGAGGGAGGCAGGCTCCCTTCTGAGCAGAAAGCCCCATGTGATGCGGGGCTCAATGCAGGGCTCCATCCCAGGACCCTGGGATCATGCCCTGAGCCGAACGCAGAGGCTTTAACCCACTGAGCCACCCAGGAACCTCTACCGGGCTTTTAGAAAGACCCTAAATCACCTAAGGACCTGGTGGCCAGGGGAACCAATTAGAACTTTCAGCCCCACCCACCAACGTCAAGGAGGGTACAGAGGCTGGTGGTGGAGTTCGGTCACTAATGGGTAATGATTTAATCCTCCATGAACAGACTGGGGGAGATCGAGGAAGAATGGTGGCCTTACAGAGTGTTAGAAGCTCCATTCCTTTCTCCGCCCTCTGCCCTGTGCATCTCTTCCACCTGGCTGTTCCTGAGTTGCGCACTTTTATAATAAATTGGTAATCTAGGGGTGTCTGGCTGGTTCAGTCGGTTAAGCGTCTGCTTTGACTCAGGTCCTGATTTCTGGGTCCTGGGATTGAGCCCTGTGTCGGGCTCCCTGCTCAGCGGTGCTCTGCTTCTCCTTCTCCCTTGCCTTCTGTGATCTCTCTCGCTACTACTCTATCTCAGATAGATAAATAAAATCTATAAACTAAATGAAACAGAACCCTAGGGGTACCTGGGTGGCTCAGTCAGTTTAGTGTCTGCCTTCAGCTTAGGTCATGATCTCGGGGTCCTGGGATGGAGCCCTGTACCAGGCTCTCTGCTCAGTGGGGAGCCCGCTTCTCCCTCTCCCTCTGCCAACTGCTCTGCAGGCTTGTGCTTTCTCTCAGTGTCAAATAAATAAATAAAATCGTAAAAAAAAAAACAACTGGTAATCTAGTAAGTAAAATGTTTTACTGACTTCTGTGTGCCACTCTAGCATATAAGAGGGGGTCATGGGAAGCTCTGATCTAGAAATCAGAATCACAGAGGACAGTGTGGAATTACAATTAGCATGAGCGGTGGGGGGACTGGCAGTCATGTTGGAATGAGCCCTTCATCTGTAGAATCTCGCTGACTCTAGGTAGTGTCAGAGTAGAGTTAATCGCTTGCTGGCGTGGGGAGAAATCAGACACACACATCAGAATTGATGTTAGAAGTGGAATGCCCTTAATCACTTTTTGAAGTCATTTTTTGCTGTGTCAGGAAACGTGTTCACAGGTTCCGGGGCCTAGGGCATGGCCCTAGGGCTATCTTTGGGGGAGCACTATTCTTTGGGGGAGCACTATTCTTTGGGGGAGCACTATTCTTACGCCATGCAGAGTTACTGGTAATGTACAGAGGTGATACTGTTACATTTAATGAAACAATACTGATTTTCAATTCAAAGTATATTTCCAACAAATGAGCAAACGAACTGAAACAGACTCACGAATACAGAGAACAAACTGGTGGTTGTCAGAGGGTTGGGGGGGGGTGGGCAGTTAGGCAAAATAGGCGAAGGGCATTAAGAGGTACAAACTTCCAGTTACAACACTGGGGGGCCTGGATGACTTAGTTGCTAGAGCATGTATCTCTCTTGATCTCAGGGTTGTGAGTTTTGGTATTGGGGTTCTGAATTTGAGCCCCACCTTTGGTGTAGAAATCACTTAAAAATAAAATATTTAATTAAAAATAAGAACATACAGGGGCACCTGGGTGGCTCAGTGGATTAAGCCGCTGCCTTCGGCTCAGGTCATGATCTCAGTGTCCTGGGATCGAGCCCTGCATCGGGCTCTCTGCTCAGCGGAGAGCCTGCTTCCCCTTCTCTCTCTGCCTACCTAACTCTCTGCCTACTTGTGATCTCTCTCTGTCAAATAAACAAATAAAATCTTTAAAAAATATAAAAAAATAAAAATAAATAAAAATAAAAATAAGGAGGTACAAACTTTCAGTTTTAAAATGAATAAGCCAGGGTGTCTGGGTGGCTGGGTCTTGATCTCAGGGGTTGAGCGACTGACTCTTGATTTCGGCTCAGGGCGTTCTCTCAGGGTCGTGAGATCGAGCCCTTCATCAGGCTCTGTGCTCTGTATGGAGTCTGCTTGTCCCTCTCCCTCTGTTCCTCCCCCTCACTCGCATGCTCTCTCTCTCTCAAATAAATAAATAAAATCTTAAAACAACAATAATAATAACTTAAAAATAGAATGAAGAAGTCACAAAGATGAAAAGTGCAGTGTGGGAATGGGGACCGTAGCTGATAATATTGTAATAATTTTTTTTTTCGTGACAGATGGTAACTACACTTCCCGCAGTGAGCATTTCCTACTATGTGTAAATGTCAAATCATTACGTCTCTGTCAGGCACCTGAAACTGACACAATATTGCACGTCAACTACACTCCCCTTAAAAAATGGTGCTAATAAAGTAAATACCTTTTTTTTTTTTTCAATAAAAACAGTCGGTTGATTTAAAAGAGGCTGTCGATAAACGTGTCCTCCTCAAATTCATATACTGAAGTGGAATCCCGAGTGTGGTGGGATTTGGAAGTGGTGCTTTTGGGAGGTGATTAGATTATGAGCATGGAGTCCTCGTGAAGAGGTTGGTACCCAGATACAAGGGACTCCAGGCAGCACCCCTGCCCACTTTGCCCCATGAAGACCCTGCCGTTTCCAATCCCTGGTGAGTCCTCACCAAACACAGATTCCGTGAACATCTTGATCTGGCCCCAGCATCCAGGGTTGTGAGAAATCCATTTTCTTTCTTTTTTGTTGTTTTTTAAAGATTTTATTTATTTACTTATTTATTTATCTGACAGAGAGAGAGAGATAGATCACAAATAGGGATAGAGGCAGACAGAGAGAGGGGGGAAGCAGGCTCCCTGCCGAGCAGAGAGCCCTATGCAGGCGGGGCTCGATCCCAGGACCCTGAGATCATGACCTGAGCCGAAGGCAGAGGCTTAAACCACTGAGTCACACAGGTGCCCTGAGAAATCCATTTTCTTGTTGAAGTCTGGGCAGACTGATGTACAGAATGGGTGGGAAGTGGCTGGAGTGGAGAGAAATGGTGTCTGTTCGGTAAAACAGCCTCCCAGTGGTGACCTGACAACAATTCTGTTGACATAACCCTGAGCATCAAAGCAATCCGCTAGCTGCCCCGGGCCAGTTCCTGCGGCTCCTGGCAGATCCGGATCCGGTCCGGTAAATATAAAAGGTCTGATTCTTGGGTGGGGAACTACATCCTGGGAAAAGCTCCTGAGGCGTTCTCCTCCTTCCAGAGCTAGAAGTTCTCCCACTGTGGCTGCAGCAGTGACCGCTCGCTCTCGAAACCCCCCAGCGACCAACAAGCCAGCGCCAGAGTCATGGGCCTTGAGACAGATCTGGAGACCTGCTCAGGTAATAGGTGGTGGGCAGGGGTCCTTGGCACCGCAGAAGGACCAGCTGAGGTGGGGCTTGGCAGGGCAGACACCCTCTCTGGAACTGCCAGGATTCTCAAGCCAGGCTGGTGGGCTTGGTGGATTCCCTGTGTTAACGAACCTACCAGAACATGAGCTTCCTTCCAAGACTGTGTCGTGAGGAAAAGCACATAGCGAAGAGAATTTATTTAGGTAACTCAAGAAGTGCACTGTTGGAGAGTCCAGGCTCTGGATTTGCATGGAGCTGCTCTGGTCCTTGCTTCATTGATAAGGGGGAGGGACTGGCTCATGGCTTCTCCCTGAGCTGAGTCCGGAGGGTACAAAAGTAAGACTGCAGGAATGCCAGCACGTCTGGATCCTCAGACGGCTCCAGGCACTACCAGTGGCCTCCAGGGCTAGAGATGAGGTTGTTTCAGGGAAGGGAGGGGAGAGCAGCCTGGTGCTCCCTGAGGACCACCATTTGCACAAGCCGAGCCTCAGTTTCCTCATCTGTAAAAGATGGCAGGACCTTCCTCTTGTTCAAGGACCTCATCACTTCAACAGTGTGGTCTGTGGACCAGCAGCATGGGCATTCCCTGGGGAATCGCTAAAAATGCAGAGCCTCGGGGTGCCTGGGTGGCTCAGTCATTAAGCCTCTGCCTTCGGCTCAGATCATGATGCCAGGGGTGTGGGATCGAGCCCCACATTAGGTTCCCTGCTCAGCGGGGAGCCTGCTTCTCCCTCTCCCACTCCCCTTGCTTATGTTCCCTCTCTCTGATGTCTCTCTCTCTGTCAAATAGATTTAAAAAAAAAATCTTTAAAAAAAAAAATGCAGAGCCTTAGCACGACGCGCCACGCACCCCCCCTCCCGGCCCCGCCAGCATACCAGAGTCCACTTGGGAAATTCCTACATACAGAAGCTCTGATCCCCGGGGCTCTGTTCCAGAAGGCAGACGGCTGAGTAGGGGAAAGCCGGGATTTCAACTCAGGTCTCCCTCGTGCTGAAATCCATGCTCTTAGACCCCACTCTCTAACCATCTTTGTGTGTCAGCCAGTTGGGCAGTGAAACCCCGGCGGAAGGAACAGGTGAATGAAGGAAACCACAGCGGACGGACTGTGCTGACACAAGCCTTCGGTCTCCTTCCTTCCAGGTGGGAAGCCTGCCTGCCGCCCGAAGGCCATCCCTGCCGCTCACCTCACTTTTGTTATTGACTGTGCTCGTGGCAAACAGCTCTCCCTGGTGGAACCCCTGGTGCCCCCCCGAGCCTCCGGTCCTCATCCAGGACCTGTCACTCCTCCAATGAAGACCTATATCTTGTTCTGTGGCGAAAACCCGCCCCACCTGACTCAGGAGGCCCCTGTGGGTGGGGGACTCCTGGCCCACCCCGGGGGGGCCCAGCCAGCCCGCAGAGGGCCGGTGGCCCCAGCTTCCTCCCCAGTCAGTCCACAGGTCCCCCAGGAGGCTCCTGAAGCCAAGGGGAATCCCTTGAAGGCTGTGGCCTCAAGGTCTTCAGCTTGGGGCACGGTCATCGGCTCGCTCAAAGCCCTCTCCTCCTGTGTCTGCAGGCAGGCAGAGTAACTAGAAGAGCCTGGCCCTGGAGGAGGGGTTGGCACAGCGGGCTGGAGAGCTCCGAACTGAGGTTCCCAAAACCCAGCCCCCCTTCCCCAGCCAAGCAGAAGTCTTTGTACCCGAGCCAAGGAACAACATTAGAACGATCAAGGACATCCGAAGCAGCCGTCACGTACACGCTCGAAGGCCTCCTCCTTCCTCCCACTTATCTTTGTTCGCCTTAAGGCCCCTGCGTAGGGAAAGAGACTAGTTCATCCTACAGCAAATCCTAATGTCGCATCTTCTGCATGCCAGGCTCAGCAGAGTACTAGGAAAGACAGCACAGCATTCTCGGAGCTTATCCTCGGGGCGGTGGGGGTGGGTGAAGGGTTAAATAAATAAATGAATCAATAGGGCGCCTGGGTGGCTCAGTGGGTTAAGCCGCTGCCTTCGGCTCAGGTCATGATCTCAGGGTCCTGGGATCGAGTCCCGCATCGGGCTCTCTGCTCAGCAGGGAGCCTGCTTCCTCCTCTCTCTCTCTCTGCCTACTTGTGACCTCTCTCTGTCAAATAAATAAATAAAATCTTTTTAAAAAAATAAATGAATCAATAAAGGTGATTTTGAACAGTGATGGAACAAGTGCTGTGTAGGACCTGACGTGGGGTGCGGGGCTGGGAGGTGATGGGAGGCACGGAGATTTTCTGATACGGTGGGAGGGAAAGACCTCTGAGCGGGTCACAAAGTATGATGTAGAAGATGAGAAGGAGCCGGCACCGTGAAAATCCACCCTCCCCTCCGCCACCTGGCTGGCGTCCTGTCCCGAGGCGACCTGCATGGCATCAGGCTGCCCCAGGGTGACCGGCAGGCCCAATGAGTTGTTTGTCGCCATCCTGGCTCTTGGGCCAGGGTGTGGGTCCCTGGGAGACCCGGACACCAGGTGGGGAAATTCGGGCCCCCAGGCAGGGCCCGGTGACCCAAAATGGGAACTAAGGGGAGTTGTCGGTCGAGAGGGCACGGGAGGGGCTCGGCAAGGTAATGGGGTTTTATGTTTGATCAGATACATAAGAGCCTTATTTCCTGAGCAGCTACTGCATACCAGGCCCATAGGGATACAAGGGGTGAGTGGGGGGGGGGTCCCTGCCTCACAGAGGCAGTCACGTTACCCAGCGGGAAGTGGGGTCACTGGCGTGTGTGTGAGGTTGTGTGTATGTTCCAAGATGGATGGCGGTGTGCGGAATGCTTTATCATCTCAGCTGAGGAAGCACGTCTCCAGGATTTCTTGTTAAAATTGCTGAACGTCCCTGGGGGGCTCCATTAGTGAAGCGTCTGACTCTTGATTTCAGCTCAGGTCATGATCTCAGGGTCGTGAGATCAAGCCCCACATCAGCTCTGTGCTGGACATGGAACCTGCTTAAGTTTCCCTCTCTCCCTCTCCCTCTGCCCCTATCCCCTCCCTCTCTGAAAAACAAAACCGCTAAATGTTCATGTACTTATTTAACAACTATTTTGCTAGTTTCCTACAAACCCTAGTAGCCAACTTGTACTGGCAGTTTGCTCTGTACCAGGGAAGCGACATCCTTGGGCGTGCCTGTGTGAGGAAGCTCAGGTTAGGGAGCTGAGGTGCACAGAGCTAAGAGATTACACAGAGATTCCACTCCGCGGAATCCCTCTGAGGCAGAGGGGATCCAGAGGGAGTAGCCATAACTCCGTCCTCCAGGAGCTCCCTGCCTGGTGGGGGAGGCAAGAAAGAAAGACGACTGTTCCTATGCCTTCTGATAAGTGCAACAGTAAAGCATACAGAATAATGCTGGGGCTGAAGGAGGGCGTCCAGCCCACTCTGGGGAGAAGAGATCCGGGAGGGCTTCCTGCAGGAAGTGGTATCTAAGATGTGACCA
Organism: Mustela lutreola; assembly: GCF_030435805.1. Taxonomy (NCBI): domain Eukaryota; kingdom Metazoa; phylum Chordata; class Mammalia; order Carnivora; family Mustelidae; genus Mustela; species Mustela lutreola. Next base: position 11,250,710 of record NC_081299.1, read on the forward strand.
GAGAGTGAGCCACACAAAGGCAAGGGAACAGGGCTAGGGAGTGTTCCAGAAGAAGGAACAGAGTTCTTCAGTCTGGCTGGAGTGTTCATTCGCTCACCAGGTGTTTACTGGGCACCTACTGTGTGCTCTGGGCAAGACCCTCAGTTGGAGCCGTGATAAGACAGACAAGGGCCCACCCTGAAGGAGCTCGTTCTCTGGTTGGGGGAAGACAACGTGTGCATGTGCACATGAAACAGTGGCCGGAGACACAGCAGGGACCTCATCATGTGAGGCCTAGCAGGCGGTGATGAGGTCTTCAGATTTTATTGTAAGATAGGTGCTGTTGGAAATTGTGAGCGGAGAGTGACATGCCCAGACCTACCTTTAAAAAAATAGTTCCTGTAGGGGCGCCTGGCTGGATCCATGGGTAGAGCATGTGACTCTTTTTTTAAAGTTAGTTTATTTATTTATTTATTTACATAACCGCTACACCCATTGTGGGGCTTGAACTCAAGACCTCTAGATCAAGAGTTGCATGTTCTTCCTACTGGGCCAGCCGGGTACCCTGAGCTTATGACTCTTGATCTTGGGATTGTGAGTTCAAGCCCCAGGTCGGGCGTAGAGTTTACTGAAAAACAAAACAAAACTTTCCCTCGCACTTGTGCTGGGACCAGAAGGCAAGGGTGAGGGCGCAGGAGGGGGTTGGGAAGCTTCAGAGCCTGCCTCTAATCCAGACGAACGGGGGTGGCGGCTTGGTCTAGACGGGTAGTGACAAGAGTCATCTGGACGACGTCTGCCCCACCTCCCTCCTCCCCCCGGTGGAGAAGCACAGACTGGAAGAGCGGGAAGGCGCCGCTGCGAAGGAAGTGCGAGGCCCTCAAGGAAGAGGGTGGGCCAGTGGCTGCAGGTCCAGCTTTGTAACAGCAGGTGCCGCCCTAGCATCAGACTGGAGGGCACCGTGCCTGTCCTGGCCGGCGGGTAGGGGAGGGAACTGCTGGGCAAGGGGCCAGAGTCCTGGGCAGGCCGCCCAATGGGGTCCATGCTTCCAGAGGCCAAACTTGCTTCTAACCAACACCCCCTTCATCCCGATAGTGACTATACGTATACATATATACATATACAATATATTATATTACATATAAATATATTATATACATATACTTTTAAAGATTTTATTTTTTTAATTTTTTTAAAAGATTTTTTATTTGTTTATTTGACAGAGAGAGATCACAAGTAGGCAGAGAGGCAGGCAGAGAGATTGAGAGGAGGAAGCAGGTTCCCTGCTGAGCAGAGAGCCTGATGCGGGACTCAATCCCAGGACCCTGAGATCATGACCTGAGCCGAAGGCAGCGGCTTAACCCACTGAGCCACCCAGGCGCCCTATTATATATATTTTAAGTGTATTTATTTTTTAGTGCTCTATACCCAGCCTGGGGCTCGAACTCACCACCCTGAGATCAAGAGTCGCCTGCTCTCTGACAGAGTCAGCCAGGTGCCCCATGACTATGTATTTTTTCATATGCACCACACACTGCCTCTGTTCCTCTCGTATCAGACCAGAGCAGTGGGTATGACTTTTATGGGCATTTTGCAAATAAGAAAAGGGGCAGAGCCCAAATCCAAACCGCAGGCAGTGTGACTCCGCAGCTGTAAGCCACCATGACCCCGAGCCAGGCGGCCGGCACTGTGTTCACATTTGTTCAATGGGCAGAGGCCCCAGCCTAGGCCAGGACTGTGTGCAGAGAGTGTGTGGGGCTGAATGGGTGAGCATGGCTCTCACTGAGATGGAACTCAGGGAGGGGAGGAGAGAGCTCAGTTAGTCTCTCCACCCACAATTCTGTGAGGCACTGTCCCATTTTACAGATGTGGAAACTGAGGCTCAGGTAGGGAAAGCCACTGGCCCAAGGTCACACAGCTAGCAAGTGGCAGAATCAGGATTGAAATTAAGGGCATTGGGGGGGGGCACCTGGGTGGCTCAGACGTTAAGCCTCTGCTTTCAGCTCAGGTCATGATCCCAGGGTCCTGGGATCGAGCCCTGCAATGGGCTCCCTGCTCAGTGGGGAGTCTGATTCTCCCGCTCCCTTTCCCCATGCTTGTGGTCCCTCTCTTGTTATCTCTCTCTGTCAAATAAATAAATAAAATCTTATAAGAAAAAAAGGAAATTAAGGTTGTTGGGCTTCAGAACTTTGCCTACCACCCATATCGCAAGAACTCAGAACAATTCTGTTGTGGGAATGAATCAATAAATAGAAGAAAGTGAACCAGTGAGTTAAAGTGTGAATGAGTGACTGTATTTCCAGCCTGGCAGCCGTGGTTCACCAGGGCTGTCTCCAGTGCCTTAAAGTGTTTATGCATGATATGCGGTGGTCGAGAATGGTGTGAGAAGGAGGGGAGATGGGTGCCAGGGCGGTTCAGTCGGTTGAGCATCTGGCTCTTGGTTTTGGCTCGGGTCATGATCTCAGGGTCACGAGACCGAGCCCCGGATCAGGCTCTGCATTCAGCACGGAGTCTGCCTGGGATTCTCTCTCTGCCTCTTTGTCTGCCTTTCCCTGACTCGTTCTCTCTCTCCCCTGCAAAATAAATAAAGAAGTCTATTTTTTTTTAAAGGTTTTATTTATTTATTTATTTGACAGACAGAGATCACAAGTAGGCAGGGAGGCAGGCAGAGAGAGAGGGGGAAGCAGGCTCCCTGCTGAGCAAAGAGCCCAATGCGGCGCTCGAACCCAGGACCCCGGGATCATGACCTGAGCCGAAGGCAGAGGCCTTAACCCACTGAGCCACCCAGGCGCCCCGAGAAGTCTATTTTTTTTTAAGATATTTTAATTTGAGAGAGTGCGCATAAGTGGGTAGAGGGGCAGAGAGAGAGAGAGAAGCAGACACCTTGCTGAACTGGGAGCTCGATGAGGGACTTGATCCAAGGACCCCGAGATCAGGACCCAGGCTGAAGGCAGATGCCTCCCCGACTGAACCACCTAGGTGCTTCTAAATAAATCTTTTTTAAAAATTATATATATATTTTTTAAAGGAGGGGAGGGAGGGAAGGTCTCAGAAGGATGGAAGGTAGGAACAGATTTGCTGTCTTGTCTTCTCCTCTGGGGCTCCGAGGGCCCGCAGCCCTGCTTTGTGCCCAGAGGGCCCACACCCAATCTAGTAGCCCCCAGACTCCCATGAGAAGTTGTCCCTGAGTCTTGAGGCCTTGGAGGGCTTCAGAGCTGGGGACTGGTCCAGCTGGCTTGTCATGGTGAGCCCCAGGCCCAGGGGTGGGTTGCCCAGCTGTGCTGACTGTAAATATCACTCCCTCCCCTGCCCAGAGGCTCCTACCGGGGATACCTGCAGACTCCGGTCACCGTGCCCCTCAGGGCCCTCTGCGGCCTGAGGGCAGTGCGCGGTGGGTGGAAACTTGGCTTCCCTTGCTCAGAAAACAAGCACAATTCTAATAAGGCTTTAGCATTTATTGAGCTTATAGTAAAATACCATCTCTTTCCAGTTCCTTCTAGCAGCCCTGGGAGGGTGGTGCCTGATCTTCGTTTGTGGGATGAGGAAACCAAAGCTTCCAGAGGCTTCTTTCCCCCCCACCTCCACCTTCAGGGCCCAGACAAGATCTTCTGAGATGGCCAGGGGATCTTTTCGCTCTGCCCTTACCGGCTTTTCATAGACAGGAGACGGCTACCCAGGCAGCTCCTCTGCCTCTCTGGCCTGAGTCTTGGCCTCGAGAGAGCCCCAGACAGTGTGGCTGATACTGGGGATTCCAGGTACATTTGAATTAGATTTCGTCACGGTAGCTGAGCCCTACTGGGCATTTCCAGAGCATGGCATACGTGAGCTCCAGTCGGCTACCCGGTGCCAAGCCCTTTCCATGCATCAAAAATCAAGCCTGGCCTTGGAGTTCATTAGCACCACGTACAGATGGGACAACTGAGGCACAGGCGGATTGTGTTACGTACTCAGGATCACACAGCTCAGAAGCAGCAGAGCTAAGATTGGAACCCAGGGGCCGCAGCTCCAGAGTCTGCGCGGACCCTCCACTGTTTACTGAGGCTCGCTAGCTTTTCAAAACATCCTACAGACACGCACTTCGCTCCCTTCCCAGACCAGGCTTGGAGCAAGAAGACAGAAAAAGGCATCTTCTGCTACTGCAGAACTGGGATCCGAGGAGACTGAGGAGAAGGAAGATGGGCTTGGGGGGGGCACACTGTGGAGGTGGGGGTTACCTCTAGGACACGGAAAGGTGGCCATGGGCATGAAGGGGGTTGGTCTGGAAGACATGCCCCCGCCTGAGGTTCCAGAGGCTCAAGTCTTCATCTCACCTCTGCCACTGACATCTGTGTGACCCTGGGGAAGGCTCTCGCCCTGGGCCTCAGTTTCCCCACCACACCAGGAGGAGTTTGGAGTGACTCCCTAAGGGAACAAGGCCGGCCAACCAAGTGGGTGGTTTCAGGGTCTGCCCTTACCCTGAGTCAAGCACCCCCTGTCATCTGAATTTCACTTTCTTTTGAACACAAAGTCTGGGCCTAGGGTTCTTTGGGCTTGTCTGTGCCCCTGAGTCGGTAGCTGTAGAAGGCTTTCTGGAGGAAGCAGCTTTGGACCTGAACGAGATGGAACTTTCTAGGTCCTTGGCACCCTTCCGGGTCTCTGGCACCGCGGGACCTGGACCTCCTCTCAGGTCTCCAGCCTTGGAAGGCTGCATCGTTTCGACTTCCCCTGCCCTCCTGCCCAGGTCTGCCTCAAAAACTATATAAGATGTACAAGTTTGCATTCCCTATACAGGATGCCACCAGGTTGGGGCAGGGGAGCTGACTTAATCCTCAGGTAGTGTTGTGGGGGGGGGGGGCGGGGAGGAGGGGCTGATTTGGACTTTCTAGACTCAGCAGAGAACTTCCTAGAGCCATAGGACAAGGATTCAAATTCCAGCCGTGCCATTTCCAAGCTGGGTGACCTTGGGACAGTTGCTTGACCTCTCTGAACCTCTCTGGTACCTACCTTGCAGAATTATTGTGGGGATGAGCAGTATGCTTGGCGCACACTAAGCGCTCGATGAATGGGGCTGCTAAAATTATTCTTCACGGGGAGGGGGTGGGGTGGGACGCAGGGCCTGTAGCCAGACCTATATTTAGCCAGGAAAGGGTGGGGGGCCCCCCGGGGAGACAAAGCGCCAGGGCCAGCCCTGGAGCCCAGGTTGGGCGGGGCCGATGAAAGAGGGCCTGCCTTCCCCACCTCCCGGCCCTCCTCCTCCGCAGGGTCACCTTGGTGGGAGGGCTCTCTCGGACACAGCTTCTGCTCTGCGCCCTGCTAAGTCGTCATCTCCCCAAACCTCCGTCTGGGGAGAGGGCTGCTGGGGCTTAGGGGGTGGGGTAGGGCGTATTCGGGCCCCACCGCCCACGTAGGGGGAGCTGCCCCTTTTCCCAGCCCGAGCTGCCCGCCTCCCAGCCCCCGCCCCCTTCGCGACCCAGGGAGGGACATCGCTGGGGTCTCGAAGCCAAGGTGAGCCTGTCCGTGGGTGGGGGGTCGAAGGAGACGGGGAAGCTGGCCCGGCTCCACCCCCAACCCCCGAGCCGATGAGTTTCGGGGCTGCAAATAGCCCAGTGGAATCAGTGAGTCACGGAGGCTGGAAATACCGCGCCCCCTCTCCCTTCTCCTCCCGTCTCCTCCGGTCTCTCCCCCTCCTCCCCTCCTCCCGCCTGCCGCGGGAGCTGCTCTGGGGAGCGCCTGGCACTCGGGTTTCAGTGGCGTCTCCTGGTGTTGGGGGGGGGGGGTCCCTCCGGAGCGCCCCCAGACTCCCTGAACCAGCCTGGCCTGCCGCTGGGTCTGTGCGACCCTGAGCGGCTCACTCTGCCAGTCTGGTCCTCGCACACGACGGGCTTCCAGCGGGTAGGCGGCACAGGACAGCTGGCCCGCCTTCGAAGTCCCTATGCCTGGGACGGTGCCTGGCAGTTGAAAGAGAAGTCTCTGCAAAGTTTTTCAGGGAAATAATTCTGGGATTCCTGCTCAGGTGGGTCTGGGAGCCCAGGGAGGAGGCCAGAGCAAACTCACGTGTCCTTGAGCTGCCAGGACTGGCCCCAGGTCTCGGGAAGGCATGTCGGCTTGTTCTGGGGTTTCTCCCCCTGGCTGCTTCCAGCCCCATCTCAAGTTTGAGAACTTCAGGCAGGTGATCTCCAGAAGTCTGTGTTTCTCTTGTTTATTGTGTGTGCAGGGTACAATGCTAGGGCCCTCCCATGCCCCCTCCCACCATCCCCCAGCCGTCCCCTAAGGGCCCCAGAATGGCAGGGGTGAGAGGCCACCCCATAGGACACTGACCTAAGAGCTGCAGAAGTGAGAAGCTGGCCCCACCTCCTGCCCCAGGAGGCCTCACCTATGGCAAACCACCCTTTCCTCCCCCCCCACACCCCTGCTTTTGTATGTTGGAGAACAAGCCAGTGCCACTGGGCATAGGTGGGACTCCCCAGGATGAAAGCTGCCCTGCCCTGGACTGAAGACTAGAGGGGAACTGGGTTGGGGGCTCTTCCTATGACGGGGCTCTCTCCAGCGGGAAGCTGTGGGGCAGGGTGCAGAGGCCATGAGAGGCAGAATGAGGGGAAGCCCCCCCTAGCACTCAGAGGGGCGGGGTGTGGGGGGTCGCGGTGCAGTTTGAGAGTAGCTTTCACAGCCTGGGTTCAAATCCAGCCTTTAATGAGTGAGCTGGGCTTTCAACTGTTCAGAGACTCAGTTTCCCTTTTGATAAAAGTAGAGATGGCAAAATCTGATTTCTGAATTTGCTGAATTCAGACTTAGATAACAGTATCGCTCAGTATTTGAAGGACAGGGCCATGGGCCCGTGTGGGGTATATACACACACCAAGCCTATAGATTCATCCATTAAAGAGGGAGAAGGGTGGGGGAGGTGACTGGCCACAGGGGAAGGGTGACAAGAAGCTGGGGCCCAACCTTGAAGACCCAAGGTCCTGTCCATGCTGTCTCCCGCCTCAGCTGGGTGACCCGTCTGCAGGGGGAGTCTCTGAGCGGGAGGAAGGCAGCCCCACCCCGCAGGGAGGCCTTGCTGGAGGGCACAAACAGGTAAGGGGGGCGGGGCTGTTGTGCAGTTTATCACCGACCAGGTGTATTGGAAAAACCCCAGCGATATACAGACATTGTGTGCCCCCGCCCCCCCCCCCGGGCATAGCTGGCCGGTGGGAGAAACAGGCAGGCAGCCCGGCAGCAGACTTGGGGCTTGGGGCATAGGGCATGGCAGAGGGGAGGGTCCCCGCCGTGGCTGTCCCCTCCGGCTTCCCTGTGCGGTTTGGCTCGGATCAGCAGCTTTGCCTAATATCTGCCTTTGCTTCCCCTGCTCCCCTTGGCCAAGGGGGCCCCAGGTCCCTGTCCCCTCTGCTCCTGCCCTGCAACTCCAGAGATCAAAGGATTTGTCTGTCTGTCCTGCAGATTTTTTGCCTGGGGATCGTGCCTGTCCCTGTCCCCCTTCCCCAAAGTGGGTTCTCTGGGAGCTTCCTTTTCCATCTAAATCCCTTTATTCCGGATTCAGTGAAAGAGGCCACATCTGGAATCTGGGGGCCATCGGTGAGGCAAAAGGTTCCCTGGCCTGCCCTGGAGAGCAGAAGGCCTCTGTTTAGCGGGGCGGGGGGATAGGGGGTGACCCACCTCAGGGCCTGGAACTTGAGCTGAGATGTCCTGCAAGCTGTCATGAGGGGTGAGGAACACGTCTCTGGCAGGCCAGTGGGGGCAGAAGAGGGGAAATGGGAGGGGACGGGGAGGGGGAGACCCTCAGATTTTGATCTCCGTCCGGAAGGTCTGCTGGACATGCTCCGTGTGCGGGTGGCGCCGGGCCCGGATGGTGAGGCTGCCGTCCTCCCGCAGCGCCGAGGTCACTGAAGTGGGGTCCACGTCCTCAGGCAGCTGGCACTTGTGAGCGAAGGTGTTCATGACTGTGCCATCAGCTGCCAGCTGGGGAAGGGGTGATGGGTCAGGGCTGGGTGCCCCGACCCGGTCCTGTGCGGGTCAAGCCACAGCCCTTTCCCCTCCTCTCGCGCCTGCCAGGCCCCGGCGCGTCCACATTGAGGGCTCTCGTCTCAGGCTGGCCCGGGACTGCGTGCAACAGGGTGCTCAGAGGAGCCCCAGCGCTCCCCCGGGGGGGGCGGGGGGAGAGGTAAGGGGCTGGGGGAGGGGGGCTAGCTCAGGGAGGAAGCAGCTGAGTGGCAGAATCTGGAGCTCCTGAGCAGCAAAGAGAAGACAGCACAGAGCAGGGCCATGCCCCCTGGGATGCCCAGACACATCGGGTGTCCGCCGCCCTGGCTGGACGGGCCGCCCCTCCCCCCGTGGCTTGGCCGGCACACAGTGTCCAGAGGAGCCTGGGGTGGCTGAGTCACTGGCGGGGGTTGCCGGCTGGCACGTGCAGCCTGCTGGTCCTGGTGCCCACAGTCCTCGGCTTCTCTGGCCGGGGCGCTGGGGCGGCCTGCCCTCTGTGCTCAGCACAGGAAGTCAGGTCACAGAGGATCTGCAGGAAGCCTTGGACAGACCCTGTGTGCTGGGCCGCGGTGGCTGTGGCCCTCTGGGGGCGAGCCGGGCCACACCCTCCTTCCCAGTAGAGGCCTCCTGGGACCTGGGACTGGGAGACCCTAGTGACCCAGTGACCCTGAGACCCTTGGGTGCAGGAAATGTGAGGTCTGGAGTGCCTCTGACCCTGAACGGCAAGGTCTCAGACCGGCCTTGGGTCCCGCTGGAGGTTCCCAGTGTAGGGGCTGAGCCTCCGGGTGGGCGAGGAAAGAGGCACTCGAGGGGTGTCACGTGGAGGGGCTCTTCTCCCCACCTACCCACATGCCTGCCAGAAAAGCTGTCCGCACTCAGCTACCATCTCCATGCTCTCGACTGCCTCCTCTCCTCACCTCCTCTGGTGCCCCCTGCCTGCATCCCTGCACGCCTCTCCCGTCCCTCCCCATGGCTCCCTCAGCTGCCCTTGGCTCTTGAAGGAGGGGTCTCCACGCCTTGGGGCAGGGAGGGGCAGCAGCGGTGGGTGGGGAGGGGTGGCCCTCGGCCTCCAAGTGACAGCAGCAAGGTCTGCAGTCCGGGTCTGGGGTCCCAGCAGGGGCAAGGGGGTGGGGACACTGCGCGTAGGGTCCGTCGGAATGAGGGTCTGGGCTGGGCGGGCAGGCTCACCTTCTCAGCCCGCACCTCGATTTGGTTGTTGGAGGTGGTGACGATGATGTCTTCAGGTGAGAAGTCACTCACGTCCACCGCAAACTCATAGGCGTCCCTGAGGGTCTTGATGTTGCCCTGTCCCCCGGGCCGGGCTGTGGGGAAGTCTGCTGTGAGCTGACCCGGGCAGGCCTGCCTCTAGAACCCGGGTTTCCGGCTCCTCCCCGCAAGCCTGGCCTCCCCCTTGGCTGTTGTTGCTAAACTCCCCCTCCCCCCGCCCACCTCTCCTAGCCTCCTGCAGCCCACCTTTCCCGTGGGCAGCTGAGTGACCCTGTGGGCGGCAGCCCGCCCGGGCCTGGAGGCTGAACGGTGCCGCCCACCCCTCAACCCTGTCCAGTCCTCCAGGGCTCCAGGGAGGACCTGGCCCCGGGCCCTGTGTGGCCACTGGTGTCAGAGCGGACCCCTGGGCCTACAGCTGTTCCTTGAAGGCCACATCTGTCTCTGTGGCCACATCTGTCATGGTGGCTACACGTGGCTGCGGTTGGGCAGCACCTGTTCTGGGCAGCTCGGCAGCAGCATTCACAGGTGCCCTGGAGCAGGGGGTCCCCTCCCTGAGCAGCTCCCCTCCGAGCCCTGACGACTTGCCTGGGAAGGCCAGGGGCTCTGAGCGGGGCCGCATGAAGCTGCCAAAATCCTCCGAAAACATGCTCAGGGCTTTCTCCATGGGCGGGTCCTGGGCCGGGAGGGCACGGGAGGCTGAGGAGGACGAGGACGAGGAGGAGTGGAAGCTTCTCTCCGCTCTGAAGGTGGAGGAGGTCCTGTGGCTCATCCACGGGCCGGCAGCCGGGCGCTGGCCAGGCGGGCAGAGGGACAGGAGAGGGTGCGGGCGGCGGGCTCTGGGGGAGCGTGCCGGGCCCTGGCTGCCGGCGCTTTATAAGGCCCGACCGGCCCTGGGCTTGGGGCCAGCCCCTTGTCTCCGAGCTAAATTTAGGCCTCGCCTCGGCCCGGAGGGGGCTGGAAATCTTCTCCGGTGAGGCGGCCCTGCTGACAGTCCGACACACGCAGACCCAGGCTGAGCTCATGGCCCGGCATTCCAGGCCGATAAGTCCAGCCTGGGGCCTCCGCAGCTTGACGGGCCGGGGGCAACCTGTTCCCCTCACCACTCGGACCCCCGTGCCTGCCGCAGGACCTTGGGGGTGTGTGTGGTGTCTCTGTGAACCTGCCTCCCCCATCAGCCTGGGGTGGGGGTGCTCTCTAGGGACTCTGCCTCCCCCATCAGACTGCAAGCTTCTTGAGGATAGGGTTTTCTGCTTCCTGTGCCCTCTCCCTCAAACTTCCAATCCTTGGGAAGAGGGGATCTGGGTGGTGGGCGGTCAGGTCAGCAGGGTCCCAAGGTCCTGGCTCTGGGGAGAGCAGGAGATGCGAGTTCAGAAGGTGGGGCAGGTGGAAACCCTCCACCTGTTGGGCCCCGTGTGAGAGACTCCTCCCTCAGGACAGATAATGTTTATAGCCGTGTCTTAGGGAGGCCTGAGATAGCCCTTGGGGAGGGCCAGGGGGGGGGCGGCTAGAATGTGCAGCTGTCCCCCGCCCGCTCCCACGGGGACCCAGATTCTGTGCTTGCCCTCTCCCCACTCTCAGAACATTTTGGGGCCCCAAGAGGAGGAAGCTGGTGGCCCTTGGCCGGGGTGGGGGTTGGGCCAGGACTGGGGGCAGGGGCAGATACTTTGATAAGTGTCCTTAAAAGTCTAGAAGGTTATGTCACTGGGAACTGTCTGTTTGAGCTCCAGCTCCGTGTAGATGCTCGGGGCCGTGGGGGGGCAGGATTTCAGGGAGAGGTAAGAATCCCGCAAGATGCTATTCTAGCTCTGATTTCTGGAGTGCCTCCTGCCTGTGAACTTTCCAGCGAGGCCCCACTTGATCCCCACGCAGCTGGGCTTGGGGAAAGAGCTGTTGTTCCCATTTTACAGGTGGGAAAGTGGAGCCTCACAAAGAGGGATGGGCTTGCATGAGGGTAAGTGGCAGAGCTGGGATTCAGACCCAGGCGCCTCTGATTCCGAGCCCTCCAGGAAGGGCTCCTAGGTGGCTCAGTTCAGGTCAACATCCCAGGGTCCTGGGAAGCAGCCCCACATCGGGCTCTCTATTCAGACTTGGGGAAGGTAGTCTGCTTCTCCCTCTGCCCCTCCCCTGCTCCTTGCTTATTCCTTCTCTCTCTAATTAACAAATAAAATTGAACAAACAAACAAAAAAACAATCCAGGATGCCTGGGTGACTCAGTTGATTAAGCGCTGCCATCAGCTTGGGTCATGATCCCAGGGTCCTGGGATTGAGTCCCTGCTCAGTCCTGCTGAGCGGGGAGCCTGCTTCTCCCTCTGCCTCTGCCTGCCACTCTGCCTGCTGTGCTCGCTCTCTCTTTGACAAATAAATAAATAAAAATTAAAAAAAACAAAAACAAAAACACAACAACCCTCCAGGAGGCTGGGGTGACCTGACCATACACGTATGGAGACAGACTGGCCCAGAAGCCCCTCTCTGGCCACCCACAGCTCAGCAGAGCCAGGACTGACATCATGGGGTTGAGGGGCAAGGGGTGAAGCAGGGGAGGCTATTCTGGGCTGTGGGCGCTGCCCAGGCTACAGTGTGGGGTTTCTGCTCTTCTCTCCAAATCCTGCCCTTCCTGCCCAGACCTGCTGTCATTCCTCCTCCTCCAGGAAGGCCTCTGTGATTGCTGCAGCCACCCAGAGGTCAGAGTGGCGGTTCAACTGGTGCAGGGGTCCCCACTTTCCCCATTAGATTAGGGGCTCCTGAAGGTGGGGGCTGTTCTTTTCTTGGGTTCCCACAGAGCACCATCCTTGGGGGGGGCTCCTTCTACGGATAATCACTGGTGCTGGTGGTCTGTGGGTGGGGGCAGTGTGGGGCTGGGAGCTGGGGGGAGTGGCTAGAGCAAGAGGGGGTCTGCATCCTAGTGAATGTTCCTGCTGGGCCCGGGTCGCCCATCCTGGCCGAGGGGTTCCAATGGGGCTGCCAGGAAGTGACCAGCACGAGGCAAGACGGAAAGAGGGTAGGGGCGGGGGTGGGGGGCCCAGAGGCCTCCCGCTCGCCAGGGAAACAGGAGCCAGTGGCTAAATGCAGACACGCTGTCATGGTGCTGAGGGCCTGAGTCACTGCTCCTGGACGTCAGATCCCGTTACCCACCCCCGCCCACCGTTCCTCCTCCCCTTCCCCCTGTCCCTGAGACATGGCCCATAAATGTCCTGGATTGCCTGACTTCTGTGGCCAGGAGGGACCTCAGAAGGTCATTGAGGCCATGCCCCTGTCTCTGGGCATGCTAACCCTCCAGATCCCAGGGATAGAAGGAACTTCCGAGATGATCCAATGCCTTGAATCCTAAACCTGCCAGGGCATCCCGGTCACCTGGAGGAAACTTAAATGCACACAGACTCTTCCCTCTGCACACCAAGATTCTGACTTGGGCTCTTGGGAAGGGTCTGGGTATCTGTTCCCATCAGCTCCGCACACAGCTGCACAGCTGGCCCATAGGCCAGTGTTTGGAAACTGCTCATCGCTCAGCAGATGTTTGCTGAACACCTGCTATGTGGGGGACAGGGGCTGTTCTAGGCTCTGGGGGAGTCATGATGAATGATGAATGCGTCCATGACTCTCTGGCTCTCCTCATGGGACAGAAGAGGACACCAAGGCTCTGAGCGGTGGAGAGCCCTGTGGTGACAGTGACAGGGTGACAGAGCCGTTCTAGCACCAAGGTTGCTCTTACCCTCCATGGCGCTGGGGCTGGATGCAGGGAAATGGCTTTGAGAGGGACTCTGCTATTCTCTCCCCAGCTTCCTGGTGTTCCCAGGGCGGGAAGGTGAGGGTGTGGACAGGCAGCACCTGCCCGGCGGCCGAGGCCGGCTTGGGATCATAGTATAAGGCTTCCCGGAGCCAGAGGCTGGGGTTTGGGGTGTCAACAGGGCAGGCAGTTACCCTGTTACTGTAGCAGTCACCAGGTTGGCGCAGCAAGGTGACAGTGGGCCCAGCCCCTGCGGAGCAGCAAGCCCCGCCCACCTCCCCACCACAGGCACTTGGGCTCCCTTTTGGGATGGACTTGGCCAGGCATTTGGGGGCAGAGGGTGGCTCAGGGTCCCAGGGTTTTGGCAAGTTACCGAAGGGTCATCAGGATTTTCAGAAAAGAGCTTTGTCTGGGGGAGCGAGAGAGGGCAGTTATCCCAAATCTTTCCAAAAGTGACATCAGACTCAAATCCTCTGCTTTGCGCCCAAACCCCTATCCTGACTGATGAAAGCCAAAGGGGCTGGAGGAGCCCAAGGGAGGGGGAAAGCCAGACAGTCTAGGTCTGGGTTCAGCCTCTGCTGTGTGACTTCAGAGAAGTCACTACACCTCCCTGGTCCTCTGTCATCTGCCAAATAGTGATGCTGCCCTTGACTCACAAGGATGCAGGAGGATGAACTGTGTGGCAGACCTAGAGGGCCTGGCGTGCGGCTGGCACATAACCTGTGCTTGCTCCCTCCCCCTCATGCCCTCACCCTTACCCTCTGCTGGGGCAGGACCGTCTGCGGCATCTACTGAGAAGCACTGTGGTTTGAGAGGTCCTTCCCTGAGGCTAGAGGGGCTGGACCTGGGGATCAAGTTCAAGTTCCTCCCCAAGCCTCAGAGGCATGCAGCACCCCACATCACCACACTGCTCCCGTGTGTCGGTCTCCCCCCACCCCACCCCCACCCCGAGCAAGGTGGGTGGCGGAGCCGTGTGCAGGCTTTGGAGACCTACACACCTGGCTGAGAATTCCGGCTCTGCCCCTTGGTCTCTGTGACCTTGGACGAGCAGCATCACCCCTCAGAGACCCCCATGTCTTTAACACGGGATCTAGTTCCTCCCACCTCGCTGGGTTTCGGTGAGCAAGCACCGATTCGGGGGGAGGGCTGAGCACAGAGGCTGGCACACAGCGAGGGTGCGGTAGTAAGGGGCCCCTCGCCTTTGCCCAAGGCCTTCCTCCAGCTCCGTCGGCTTTCATCCCTCTCCTTTCTCTGCTTCCTCAAACCCTTTCTGTGTCCAGCTCTGAGAATCCAGCCCCCTCAGAGGACCCGCCCCGACTCTGCTGCTGGGTATAGGAGCTTCTCCAGCCCCTCCATGTCCCCGAGCCAGCCAGCAGCAGGGAGCCCCCAGCGTGGTCGAGTGCCACCCTCCGCGTGGCTCTCCTGGGTTCTAGGGAGCTCCAGCTCCTGGTCCCCCATGGCTCCTCTGGCCTGCATGGCTCAACCGGCCTGGGCAGTTCTGGGTGGTTTGTCAAGGACATTCTTAATGGCCAGGGTCAACCCTGTGGCAGGGCGGGGAGGGAGGGGGGGCACCCAGGGTGTGGATTGGTGGAGCACAGACCTGTCCAGGCGCACCTGGGCTGCAGGCAAAGGAGTCTCTGTTAGAGGAGGGCCGGCTGGGGCCACAGCAGGACCGACGGACAGAGGTGAGGGGCTGCCGGGTGTCGAGTGGGGGTCTGGACTGGGGTAGAACCTTCCCCGGGCCAGGGCAGGCCAGACAGGAGCAGGAGGCTTGGCGAGAGGGAGCCAGCACCTCTTTACAACCACCATGGATCTGCTGTTTCCCTGCCCTCTGTGGCCTGAGCAGGAGAGAGGGGGCTCAGGAACGGGCATGGGGAGTCAGAGCCATCCATGGGGACCCCACGATGCGAGCGACTCTGCTGGGCAAGGAGATCTCTCTGCACAGGGGAGGCAGCGGTGCTTGGAGGCAGGATAGGAGTAATGTCAACAGCAGAGGAAGGGAGTTCTAGGCTTGGGGCCCTGCCGTGACCAATCTGCTCCTGGACACAGAGGACACTGGTACCCCGGCCCCCACCCCTGTACCCTCACACAGATATGTGCACCCTCGGCACCCTCCCTCAGTGATGAGGACACATCAGACCCATGTCCCCTCCTGATAACTTCACACACGTGCAAGCGAACGTGTGCACAGGAAAACACTTCGGTTCCTTTTTATCTGGGAGGTGCCAGGTGGCTGGGTACCAACAGTCTGTCTGTCCGTCTGCTCCGGGACCCAATGGAAGAGCTGGTGGGGCTGCGTGAGGGCTCCTCAGGGAGCCCTGTGAGCCTTCGGGAGCTGTGGGGCCCGTGTCCCCGTGTCCGCCGAGCCATTCGAGGTGAGAGCGAGGTCCCCTTCCTCTGCCTGTCGAAGACCCCTCATGGCGTCACCCCTTCCTGGATTCCCCCTCCCCTCTCCACCTTGAAACCCAAGAGCTGCCCTGCCTTCACCTGCCCACAGTCTCCGGGTGGCAGGGAGGGAAGGGACCTGTCCGCCTGTCCCTCTGCCTGTAGGTCTTGAGGTCTGTTCTCTGCCTTTGGGGAAAGCAACCCCAAAGCCTGATGGCCATGCTAGGGGCCTCGCTCTGCGCCCAGTGGGTGCTGCCTGGCCTGACCCTAGCGTGGCCTGTAGCACAGGCCCACAGGTCTGGAGACAAGGAGGACTTCTGCTTGATTCTTGCGTTCTCTGAGCTGTGCCCTGTGGAGACCCTGGAGAAAGCTGTAGCTCTCAGCACACCCTCCCCCGCCCCAGCCGGCTCTGGCAATCTTCCCGAGCATCCAGCATGGGGTGGGGTGGGGGAGGGTGCACAGGTCAACGGTCCCCTAGTGGGGCCCATAGGCCTGGCACCCACCGTGCTGCTGCCTTCCCTTGCCTTAATTCTTGCTTTGCCCCTCATGCGCAGAGCCCCTTCTCAGCCACCCTGGACTTGACCCCATGACCCAGTCCCATGCTGCCCCCGCACTCCCTGCCCTGAGCCCCAGCAGGTCTCCAGGGAAGGGGCTGTCCATGCGCCATCTCGGGCCCTGGGCTATGACCACGTGCCCCTGCCCCAGGTGGCCTGGAGTGGCTGAAGCAGAAGGTGTTCCGCGTGGGGGAGGACTGGTATTTCCTGATGACCCTCGGGGTGCTCATGGCCCTGATCAGCTACACCATGAACTTCGCTATCGGGCGCGTGGTGCGAGGTAACCCCTCCCGGGCACACACACCTGCTCTGGACACAGGCTTCCTCACACGCTCTCAGGATGCCAGATGGGCTGTCAGGTGCATCGTGGGTGGAGGAGGGCTTGGGGTAGGGAGGGGGCCTGGGGCTGGTCCAAGCTTTGCTCTTGACTTGCTGTGTGACGCTGGGTAGGTTCCTGCCCCTCTCTGGGTCTCCTTGCACAATGAGCAAGAAAGACCTGAATGTTCCCAAGAGCCCTTCTTCCCCTGAGCTCTGTGCCCACCTCTTCTCCTCCTCCTTCCTCCTTGCTCTCGCCTCAGTAACGCCCAGGGACGGCACTTGCTTGGATCACCAGAAATAGAAGTTTCTTTCCCTGTGCTCCAGTGGGCTCTCTGCACCCTGAGTTCTCCCAGGAACGGGGGAGCATAGGCAGGAAGGTTCTAACACCCCCTGGTAGACTTGGTCAGGTGCCATCCTGAGAACCTGCTACGCCTCAAACATTGGACATCATCTGAGTGCTTTCTCGCAATGACCCCATGAGGGAGCTCCCATCGGTAGCCCATTTGACCGATGGGGAAACGGAGGCTCACTGAGGTTAAGTCACTTGCCCAAGGTCATTCAGTGGGTGTGGCAACACTGGGATATGGATCCAGGGTCTTAGTCCTGCCTCCATTTGGGCATCTGCCGCTCTCTGGGGGGCCTCCCCTCTTCGAGCCTCCCTTTCTGGGTTAGTGGACACCTGAGGGCTGCAAAGCCTGCGCTGGCTTCCTGACTCCCGGGTGTCCCCAGCACACAAGTGGTTATACCGGGAAATTGGGGACAGCCACCTGCTCCGGTACCTCTCCTGGACCGTGTACCCTGTGGCCCTGGTCTCCTTCTCCTCCGGCTTCTCCCAGAGCATCACGCCCTTCTCTGGAGGTGAGCCGTGTGTCTGTGTGCCGGGGGCCAGAGCCTGTTCATACCCCTCTGGGCATCTGATGGGGGGAGGCGGGAAGCAGTGACCCCATGTCACAGCCAGCGAAGCCAGGCTCAGAAGCTTCATGTGGCTTGCACCGAAGCAAACACTGCGAGAAGGTCAGATCTTGACTCTGGGGTCACTGCTGGCTCTGCTTCCATTCTGAGGTTGCTTCTGGCTGGTGATGGGGACCCCTGGTGGCAGGCTCCCCAGGGAGGGGCTGAGGGAGGCGCACAACCTTCCCAGGCCTCTCAGCTCTGCCTCCAGCTCCAGGCCAGCACTGGGGACCTCCGGGGGTGCATCCAGGGGTGGCCTGAGATTCTATCCTGGGTGCCCCCGTTTTGCCATAGCTGTCTGCCAGGCTTTGCTGGAACGACACAGACAGCTCCCAGCCCCTCCCTGACCCTCAACTTCCTCCTCTGCAAATGAGTTCACAGATCTTAACTCAGGGTTTTGGAGAACCTGACCAGATCATGATGTGAAAAGTTTTGGGCGGGTGAGGAGTTCAGAGTGTAATCTAGAGACCGCCCCTGTCTTGCCCCGTGTCCATCCCCTGCCAAGGTTCTGGAATCCCGGAGCTGAAGACTATGCTGACCGGCGTGGTGCTGGAGGATTACCTGGACATCAAGAACTTCGGGGCCAAGGTGGCCGGCCTCACCTGCACCCTGGCTGCCGGCAGCACCATCTTCCTGGGCAAAGTGGTACGGGCAGGCGTGAGAGCACCCCCCCACACCATCCCCCCCCCTTTGCCCCACAGAAGCAGGGTCAGTGGGGACTGAGGCCAATGCCTGCTTTTAAGGGTTCTGGCCTGGGGAGGAGGCAGGCCAGGTCCCCAAAGTGTGACCAAAGAGCTGGGGAGACAGAGGACAAGGGTGTGGCGGGGCAGCTGTGCGGTTCTGGATGAGGCTCTCGGCCCCCCAGCCCCAGGCCCCAGTGGGGAGGAGTGAGGCGAGCCCTGTGCCGGGTGCCCACACCTCCCCTGCAGGGCCCCTTCGTGCACCTGTCTGTGATGATCGCTGCCTACCTGGGCCGGGTGCACACCAAGGCCATTGGAGAGTCTGAGGTAAGGGGGTCAGGGACGGCCCCCCCTTTGGAGGAATGAGAGGGAGGGGAGGGTGGGGGCTGACTCTGAGCCCCGGACTCGGGATCCCCCCAGAACAAGAGCAAGCAGAACGAGATGCTGGTGGTGGCAGCAGCAGTGGGCGTGGCCACGGTGTTTGCAGCGCCCTTCAGTGGTGAGACTGTGCCCCTCCCTCGCGCCCTGGGGCCCCCCCACACCCCTCCTGCGGACCACCCCCTCACTCCTGTCCCGCTGAGGGCCTTGGAGGAGGTGTGGGCTGACACAGGTCTCGGTTCTCACTGCAGTCCTTGGAGGGCACAGCCGCCCCAGTGGGGGTGGGAGTGGAGGGGGCTGTCGAGATGCCTCAGGGTCACATCAGACAGACTTGGGCTGGAGATCCGGCTCCCCTGTGTGACCTGGGCTAGTGGGTTCAGCTCTCTGAGCCTCAGGGATGCTCGCGCCTTGCCACAGGGCCGTTGTAGGGATGGAGAAGCTCTCCGTGGGCTCCTGCCTGGCCTCTCTCACTTCGGCTGCGGGGAGAGCAGGATGGGAGGGGTCAGGGCGCTGGGGTGGACGGAGGCGGGGCTCTGCCCTTAGCTCAGCACCACCTTCAGGGATCCTGTTCAGCATCGAGGTCATGTCTTCCCACTTCTCTGTCTGGGATTACTGGAGGGGCTTCTTTGCGGCCACCTGCGGAGCCTTCATGTTTCGCCTCCTGTCCGTCTTCAACAGCGAGCAGGGTGAGTCCCCGTGAGACGGCTGGACCCAGCCCTGGCTCCCGCCCCGCCCTGCCGCCCCCGCCCCCCCCTCCCATCTTCTCTCCCTCCCTCCTTTCCTTGCTGACCTGTATTGGGCGTGAGGGATGGGAGCCCCCACCCTGCCCCCGAGAGTACAGGGGGGCAAGGCTGAGCAAGGAGGCAAGGGCTGGTTTTCAGGGCCTTGAATGCCAGGAAAGGGTATTCAGGGGCAGTACTGAGCATCACCTCCGCTGCTCTTTGTCAAGTCTGGGATTTGGGTTTGGCTGGGGCCAGGGTGTGCTCCCTGATCTTTCCCTCCTGCCCCAGAGACCATCACCTCCCTCTACAAGACCAATTTCAGGGTGGATGTCCCGTTTGACCTGCCGGAGATCTTCTTTTTTGTGGCCCTGGGGTGAGTGAGTGCCTCGGGTCCCTCGAGAGCCCCGCGGGGGGGGTCTCACCCAGACCTGAGCCGCTGCCCTTGTTTCTGGGGCGGAGCTCTGGCCTCCCCTTCCCACCCCAGGGCCATCTGTGGCATCGTGAGCTGCGCGTACCTCTTCTGTCAGCGAACATTCCTTGGTTTTGTCAAGACCAACCGGCTTATCTCCAAACTGCTGGCCACCAGGTAGGCTCTGGACAGGAACTGGGGAGGACTTTCAGGGAGGACAGCCCTGCTCCCTTCCTCAGCCTCTTGAGCCCACAGCTCCCTTTTGTAGAGAACCCCACTCTCTGACGGCATTGTTATCCTCCTACTGAGTCCCCCAAAACCTGCCTAGCCCACACTCTGCTTACAGAGCCTCTATTGCCTCCTAGCCCCCCTCTCCAGGTCCCCACAGTCACCGCTCCACACCCGCACCCCCAGCTTGCTGGGCTTTCAACCTTCCACGTGCTCCCCTCTCCCCCTGCGTCCTCACCCTATCAATGGGCTTGGCCCCCCACAAGCCCTCCTTCCCCACAGAGCCAGAAGCCCTGAGCCCCTCTGCTCCCCAGACCTTGTTTGCCCTGTGGCATTGGCCTCTGCCCCAGGCTGGCCATGCATGGCCCGCCCTGGCCTGGCGGAGCTCTGTCCCCAACTCCTGTAGCAGCCCTGGTTTCCTCCCCTGGAGGGGGTCTGGCCTGTGTCCCCCATTCCTCCGGTTTCTGCCTCAGGGGGGTGGGCCCTGCTCTTGCCCGGCTCCCCCTCCGTGGGGTGGGGGGAGAGGAGGACCAGCACCCGAGCTCACGCCGCCACCCCACGCCCCACAGCAAGCCTCTGTATGCCGCTCTGGCGGCCTTGATTCTCGCCTCCATCACTTACCCTCCTGGCGTGGGCCGCTTTCTGGCTTCTCGGGTAAGAGGCGCTGAGCCGGGAGGGTGGGAGTGGGGCACCCCCATCCCTCACCCACAATGTGCCTGTCATTTCACTTCATCCCCATGACACCTGTAAGGGGAAGCCTGTGGGTCATCCTCGAGTTCTAGCTGAGGACACTGCCCTCTGGGAGGTCAGAGCCCATCCCAAGGTGGGAGGATCTAAGGCAGGGTCAAGGGGAGGCGGAGGCAGGAGCGGCTGCCCAGTCCCCCACTGCAGAGTTCCAACCTGTCCCCTGCGCCAGCTGTCCATGAAGCAGCATCTGGACTCACTGTTCGACAACCACTCGTGGGCGCTGATGACCCGGAACTCATCCCCACCCTGGCCCAAGGAGCTCGACCCCCAGAACCTGTGGTTTGAATGGTACCACCCGCGGTTCACCATCTTTGGGACCCTCGCCTTCTTTCTGGTTATGAAGGTGGGTGCCGCGGCCCCCCCCCCGCCGGGGTCATGCGTAGAGTGGAGACTGTCTGATCTCTCTCTCGCCCCCTGTGTGACCCCAGTCCACGTGGTTTCAGTTCTGAGCCTCAGTTTCCTCATCTTTAAAATGGGGGGAGTCGTTGTGTGTCTATCTCCAAGGGAAGGTTGAGGAGGAAGAAAGGAAAGCCCTTGGCACGATGCCAGGCACGTAGTAGGCTCTTCGTCAGGGTGGGTGTCCTTCCGTTGGTCAGTGCCCTCCTAACACCAGACGCTGGTGATGGCCGTGTGCATGGGCTGCCTCCTGCTGTCTGGGAAGTGCCCAGGTCCCCTGCCCATTCTCGTCCCCTTGCCTCTAACCTCCGCCCCTCCGGGTCCCCCCCCCCACAGTTCTGGATGCTGATTCTGGCCACCACCATCCCCATCCCTGCTGGGTACTTCATGCCCATATTCATCTTTGGTGAGTCTGGGGTTCCCAGGCTCCGAGAGGTTCCTGGTTACTGGGGCAGGGCCGCGGCTCCCGGCTCTCTCCCTTCGTCCTCAGATGGCACTGAGGCTGGTCCCCAGGAACGGAAGCCTGTGGGGGCCGCGTCAGTCTGCCTCCCCCGCCCCCCTCTCTCTCTGGCCAGGAGCTGGCATCGGGCGTCTCATAGGAGAGGCCCTCGCTCTTGCCTTCCCCGAGGGCATCGTGGCCGGAGGGGTCACCAACCCCATCATGCCTGGGGGGTACGCCCTGGCAGGTGAGTGGGCTGGGTCCCCACGGGGTGGGCAGACCTTGGAGGCGCTGGGCTGGACCCGGAGGGTCAGGGCATCGAGAGCCCCTCCCTGAGCCCCGTCCCCAGAGCCGCTGTTATTCTCTCTAGCTCCCGTCTGTCCCTGACACCCCAACCTGTCCCTTACATGCTTCCGCTCCCCGAGCCCAGGCACCAGGGCGCTTCCAGCAGTGGCCAGCGTGTGGCCTCTGTGTGACGATGGCCCCTGTGGCTTGAACCACCCCACCCTGGCTCTACCCCCTGCAGGGGCTGCGGCCTTCTCGGGGGCCGTGACCCACACCATCTCCACGGCGCTGCTGGCCTTCGAGCTGACTGGCCAGATAGTGCACGCGCTGCCCGTGTTGATGGCCGTGCTGGCGGCCAACGCCATCGCCCAGAGCTGCCAACCCTCCTTCTATGACGGCACCATCATTGTCAAGAAGCTGCCATACCTTCCGTGGATCCGAGGCCGAAAAATCAGGTGAGAGGTACCCACACTGGGCTGGCTGATGGGGGTGATCAGCCTGGGTGGGCTGGGGTAAAGCCCCCGCCCCCATATAAAACCCTCCCTGTGGCTGACCTTGGATGTGGGTGGTGTGGAAGGGGCTGATACACAGCCACCTCATCTCCACTCTCTTCCACTCCCTGCATGACCTTGGGCAAGTGCTTGGCCTCCAGGGCCTCCGTGTCTTCTTAGTCATCATTCTGTCTGCATGACAGGACTGATGCTGCCCATTTGCTGGAAGCTGGGGCTCAGAGAGGCGCTGTGCCTTGCTCCCCATCACACAGAGAGTCAGCACCAGATCTGGGATGTTCCCTCCTCTCTCCCACCCCTGCCCTGCTGTCCTCGCTGTGACGCTGGGACTGGAATCAGGCTTTGGAATCTCCCCTGGCCAGACAGGACCAGAGCAGCTTCTGTTCCCAGAGAAGCAGGACTAAGAGGCTCTAAGAGTCTTGGGTCCAAGACCCAGATCCAAACATGTGCAAACTGGCACTTTGGTCCAGACCTCTGTTTCTCCATCTGTAAAATGGGGGAAGCCACTCCGGTGATTTTCAAACTTTAAACCTTTTTTTTTTCTTTCTGCCATAAAACTTTTCTTCAGATGAAATCCTCCAGGGAAGACTTCTGAGTAAAAGACACTGAAATGGAGTCAGTCTGGGGGGTGGGGGATAGGGGTTCAGGGGCTGGGAATCCAGAATCAGGCCATAGGTGAACTGTCTCCAAGTTCCTCCCCACCTTGGGGTTCTAGGAGCTGTTCATCCTAGACATCTCTCAGTGTCTGCCCACACCCCAGAACCAGCTCCCCCCAGGTACCCCTACCTCGTCCTGGGGTCTGGAGACCCCCTCGCTCCAGGACCTGAGGGGAGCACCCTTCTGCTTCCAGCTCTCACCGTGTGATCGTGGAACACTTCATGAACTGTGCCATCACCACGCTGGCCAAGGACGCACCGCTGGAGGAAGTGGCCAGGGTGGTGACCTCCACAGACCTGGCCAAGTATTTCCTGGTGGAGAGCACAGGTGCCCAGCAGGAAGGAGGGAGCATGGGTGTGGAGGGGACATTCGCTCTACCTTTACCTTTGGCCTTGGAGGGGTAGGCCCAGGAAAGGGGAAGCAGGGCATTGGACCTGTCCGTCACCTGACTCTGAATCTTGTCTCTGCAGCCGTGTGACCTTGGGCAGGTCACTTCATTTCTCTGAGCCTCAGTTTCCTCACTGGTAAAGTGGAAACAATGACCTCCCTAACTTGGGGTGGTTGACATGTTTAAATGAGATGAGAGGAGGCTTGTAAGGCGCTCCATGGGTAGTTTTAGAAATTCCAGAAGCCAGGCCTGGTGTGCTTGGGAGTGGGGGTAGTGAACGGCAACGCTACAAGGTGTCCGAGGACTCCTTATCTCAGTCTCCCCTTCAAGCATTCCCAGCTAACTCACCTCTCCTGAAACCCTGTTGCCACGAGAAAAGTATCTTTTTAAAGAAAAATGAATGGGTGGCCTTGTGAAAAGACACACAAGCTGAGTCTTGGGGAAGGATCTAGCTACAGCATCATTTTCCACTGGGACACAAGTACAATAAAAGTAGGAAAGATTGCGGGGGTAGGGGGGAGTGGGAGGCAACCCTGTCCACTCAGGGGCACCCATCAGCACACATATGCAAACGAGACAAGGTACACGCTTGGCAAGCATAGCACAGCTGGATTTTGACTCCTACTGAACCTTTGGGCAGGTATTTTGTTCAGTTATCAACCTGCACAACCATATGGTTACCACCATACCCACCCCCAAGAGGCCATAAAGCCATTTGTGAACAGCAGAACCATGGGCAAACCCGCTGTGAACTGCAGTTTCCCCACCTGGAAACTAGGGACCGACATGGAGTTATCAGAGGTTCTCAACCCCAATGCCACGCCCTCTCCCTACTCAGATTGGGATATCTCTAACATGATCCCACAGAATACACCAAATATGTCATTTGGAAATGTTTGCATATGGATGACTCCTCCAAAAGGCTCCACCTCCTGGAACAAAGACAAAATTGGCCCCCAAGAAAAAGACCACTTCTACCCTCAGAGCCACGGGAAGCAAAGAGCTCCCAACCAGCCCAGGCCCAGGCTGCTGGACCCTGCTGCTCACCTAAGAAATAGCTTTAATTGTTGTTGTCTAAAGGGAGAGAATTTATGTATCTAGTTGTAAAGTTTTGATTTTACTTGACAAGAAGGAAAAATGCCAGGCTCCCCTCTCAAAACCCAACACCTGCCAACTCCAGTGGCAGCTTGGAGGGAGGCGTGCCAAGCCCTCAGCCCACGGTACAACCTCCCAACGTGGTGGTCTTCTGGGTTCACACTTGCACTGGGCTGAGCCAGATGTGGAACTTGCTGAGGGAAATGAGGGGCAAAGCCCGCTCTGACCCATAGACATCTTCATGCCCATGTCCTAGAGCTGCTCCTGCCTCGAGAGACCCCGCCACAGGGGGAATCAGGGTGGGCAGCCTTCCACAGCTACCTTCCATTACCAACCTCCACATCAGCAGTCAATGACCTTGGGCAAGATAAATAAGCTCTCTGTGCCTCCTAGCCTCAGTTTCCTCTTATATAAAATTGGTGGTCATAGCTCCCGACCCACTGGCTGCTGTAGTTTCCTGAGAGACGTGAGAACACCCAGTAAATGCCATGTGGCTCACTCCCTCTCCACTCATGCAGAGTCTCAGATACTGGTGGGCACTGTGGGAAGGGAGGAATTGGTGCAGGCACTCCGGGCTGAGCCTTCTTCCTGGACTCCAGGGCACCCGGTAAGTACTCCTGGTGGGGGGGCGGTGTCAGGCTGGGGAGTGGTCAGCAGGGAAGTAAGGGGGGCGCCTCGGGGAAAGGGGGTCTGAGAGGGACAGCCTGGAGATGGCGGAGGCTGGCCTAGCCCCCCATGAGCCTTCCCGCATCACTGGCAGTGTCTTCGGGACCTCCTGGCTGGGGGCTGTCCCATAGAGCCTGTGACCCTGCAGCTGTCTCCGGAGACCTCTCTGCATCAGGTAATGAGGAGGGCTTGGGCATGCAGGCAGACAAGGACCGTGGGATAGAGGGGAAGCTCCAGCTTTCTTGGCACCTTGTGGCCAAGGCTCTCTGCTCCTCCTGGGTCGGCTTCCTCGTCTGTAAAATGAGCACAGTAGTCCTTGTTCTCTCTGTCCCTCATTTCTAGGGTTCTTGGGATGATGCATGGACCAGAGAAGAGGGAGAGCTTGAGGGAGCAGAAGGCTCTGGGTGGAGAGAGACTGTAGTTAAAATATGTCTTTGCATCAAGGCACACAGGGGTCTCAATTGCAGGTCCGCCACATTCTCCCTGTGTGATCCTGGGCAAATTAATCCCTCTGAATCCTGATCCCTTCCCATCCTGCAAAACAGGGGCTTTGGTACATGGGGTCAGAGAGGGGCAGAAGCAGGCTGGGACACGGAGATGGCCTCAGCCCCTCTGTGTGGCGGGATCATGCTGGATCATGCTTATAAACTTGGCCTTCCCGTTGGTCCCTTGTGTGGACTCTGGAGACCCCTGGTGGTCATAGTGGACATTGCAGGCCCTAATGTCCCATCCACTGTTATTGCACCCCACCCCTTTCCCAGGCTCTGATATAGACGGGTGGGCACCCCTGGGACAGAGCTCTGGCCAGAGCCTCCACCTCAGCTCACAGGCCCCAGGCTAGGGAGAGACTGAAACCAGAGCGAAGGGCTGAGCACCATCTATCTTCCACTGTTTACTAACAACCCCTCTCCTCTAGGCACACAACCTCTTTGAGCTGTTGAAACTTCAGTCCCTGCCTGTGACATCTCTGGGCAGAGCTGTGGGCTCTGTGTCTTGGGTGGAGGTATGAGGGTCCCAGGGGCAAAGCAAGGCAGAGGAGCCATGCTCGAGCAGACTGGCGCGGGGTTAGGGGGGGGGCACCAGTATCTTCCTATCCGAACTTAGAGGGGCCTCACTGGGTTCTGATGAGCCCCACTTTTTGGCCCAGAGAGCCTGGCCACTGTTTTGTGGCCAGGAGCCAGCCCTGCCATTCTCTGGGCCTAAATGATGCCATCTGTATAATGGGGAGGAACTGGCTTTAACATTTACCCCCTTCCCCCGAATCAACCCTTAGGGCAGCCAGTCAGTCCCGGAATCCCCACTCAGCCTCCTCTAAACCCTCCCTCCCCCAAACCCCTCTTTCTCTGTTCCAGTTGAAGAAAGCAATTTCCAGCCTGACAAACCCACCAGCTCCAAAGTGAGCCAGCCTCGCAAGACCCTGGGCCGAGACCCTGCCTCTCTTCCCCCATCACAACACAGCCCTCCAGCCCAGCTCATCTCCTCGGTGAAGCAGGCGGCTCTAACCTAGCACTGAGCAGGGCCCCACGCTCACCGTGCTCCATCCTGGGCGACACAAGCGCTGCATACTGTAAAGGACAAATCCCACCCTGGACCCAGCAGAATTCAAGAGCACAGAAAACCAGCAGACAGTGGGTGCTCATTGAAAATTCACCAAATTCACAGTCAAGACATTGGTGTAGGGCTATCGGCAAGGGCAGGCACAGATGCCCTCTGGGAGTTTAGGACTCCCAACCAGAGGCTTCCGAGAAAAATAAAGCTGGTTCCCAGAGCTATAGACTCTCTCTCAGCTCCAAGGATGTGGACAGCTTAGTGCTGGCCCTGAGTGGGGTCTTGGCGCCCCCTGGTGGCCATGTGGGCATTGCAAGCCTGGGTCTCCCGCCTCCCACTGCTCCTCCTGGCAGGGAGATAGGTCCCTGGTAGGTAAGCAGGTCCCCCATCAGGTCTTAGGATGCTTGTTCTCAGGTATAAGGAGGACCCTGTGGCCCAGTTACCCTCACCCCACCCCCAGCTTCCTTGTTGGCTGAGCCAGGGCTGATAAAACAGGTCCCTAGGTATGGCTCCTGGGAGATCCACAGAACCTCAGGCATCTTCCATGGGGTCTTTCCTGGCTGGGTGGCAGAGGCTGACTACCTGTGTGTGTGTTGGGTGGTTAGGGGCCCTCCCCTAAATCCCTCTATAACCCCCTTACCCCAGGGGCTCAAGGACACACCTTCCCCCAGAGACCAGGCCAAGTTCATCCAGGGTGAATCCACCACTTTAATGTCTGTAGAGAACCTTCTGGAAGGTGGGAGGAGGGTGCAAGGAAGGGAGCAGGGGCACCAGGGACAGGCGATCCTCGTGGAGGGAGCCGAGGAGCTTAGCTACCAGAGAGGCTGTCCCACCTCTGATGGGGACACAAACACAGAGGGAGGGGGGAGGACTGAGCCCCGGGGTCAAGGCAGGGTCCCCAGACCCCACTCCAAGTGGGTCTCCCGAGTCCTTCTGAGAGCGTCTGCCCAGGGGCCCAGAGGCTGGCTTCTCGTGGCAGCTTGCCCTGATGCCTGCTGAGAGTCCTCGAGTGGAAACCCCACAGGGGAAGGTTCCCTGCTGAGCCAAGTAAAGAAAGGAGAAGGGGGATTATGGCTCCCACTCCTGGGGCAGGTCCACGGAGGCACCGATTGGTCCACGGGAAGGGCTGGGCCCCCGTCCCTGCTGTACCCACCCCTGCCTGCCCTGAGGAGTCCAGAAATGCCCGGCCCAGACCCCAACATCCTGATACGCCTGGGCTGCCCACCGGGCAAGGTCACAGTATGAGAAGGCTCCGAGGCACACAGCCGCCCCCCCTCAGTTATAGAACACCTCGTCCTCCTCTGAGAGGGAGATGCTGTCCACCGAGGGGAGGGAACCCTGCAGATGGGCCCCACCCTCAGGCCCCAGACCCCGAGGCAGCCGCCGCTGATGCTCCTCTTCCAGGCTGGGGGGCTGGGGGCCGACAGCAGTGATGGGGGGCTCGTCGGGTGAGGGCCAGCCCTCGGGGGAGAGGCCAGAGGAGGAGAAGGCCAGAAGACTGTCATCCTGTGAGGGGCCACTCAGAAGACTGTCCTGCAGGTAGACGCTCTCCAGGTCTGGAAAACCAACAGGAGGGGTAAGGAGCGTGAGGAACGGAGTCCCAGCCCTGCTCCTCACCCTCTCCTGGTGCGTGAGGGAAGGTCGGGGACAGAAGACTGGTCTCCAAATCCTTTGTCGCTGCCGAGCTGTGTGACCTTGGGCCAGTCACCGAACCTCTCTGAGCCCCAGTTTCTCCCTGGGGATTACAGGGGTGGTGGAGAAAGCTGGAGTCGTTAACAGCAGGCTACGCTGCCGGCCTCGAATCCGGCGCTGGGAAAGCTGGGACAACCGCTGTTCTTCCTGTAAAATGATGGGCCTGTGGGTGTCACCGAGGCCCCGGGGCCAGTGAAGCCCCAGCAGTAACCTGGACTGGCTGTGCTTGGTATTAAGGATCAGATCCAGGCTCTGAAGCCTCTAGCTGTAACCTAGGGCAAGGTTCCTGGTGCCTCAGTTTCCCTTATCTGTAAAAGGAAATAATAACAGGGCCCCCTTCTTAGAGGTGTGGTGAGGAGGACGTGAAATGGCACAGGGCAACACCGAAGTGGGTAAGCACGTCATCCCCTAACCGGTTACAGCGCTCCTTCTCGCCTCCCCGCTTACGCGCATGCACTTGGTCGGCAGTGGGTGGGGCGAGGACCCCTTGCTCCCGCCCACAGATGCAAAAACCCAAGCTGAGACCGGGAGGGGCTTGTCCGAGGCCACCGTAGTTTGGAGGCTGGCACCCAGCCCCAGCTCTGTTCCACCCACCGCGCCCCGGCGCCCACCCGGGTCATACCCTGGAGCTGGACCATGTCCTGAGGGCTGTTCTCGAGGTGAAGCTCCTCGTCGTCCAGCGAGGACCAGGCGCTCAGCGTGGCCTCTGTGATCGCAAACTGCTCGGCAACCCCTGCCGGGGATGGGGGAACAGCCAGACCAGCTCAGCAGGGACGCGTCGGGGGGCGGGGGCGTTCAGCACCAGGATGGGCTGGCACCCAACACCCAACTGTCCATCTGGGCCCTGGTGACCAGACGGCTCCCCCGAATGCCTGTCCACCCATGGCCATGTCTCGACAATGCCCATGTGGCGACCCTCGGTCCCCTAAGGACCAGAGCCCCGACCAGTCCCCGTCCCCAGGCTCCCCAACCACTGACCTGCAGCAAAACGGGCCTCCCGCAGCTCATCGGGCAGGCGGCAGTAGTGCTCGTCCTCAGCGGGGGACAGCTCCCAGCCTGACCGCTGGGCGCGCCAGCCCTTCCACTCGATCAGGTGGGCCACGCGGCCACGTGCCATGGCCGTGGGCTTTGTGATGTGATCCTTGATGCTCTGCACCACTCCTGGGAGCATTGAGGGCAGCTGGGTGACTGCTCTGACATAAAACTCTGCCCAGGGGCCTGCCCCCCCCCCCCAGTCTCCCCGCCCCCCCACAACTCAGGCCCATCTAATGGTTTGTACCCTACAAGCATTCAGGCTCTGTACTCACCCCATGCCCCGTGTCCTCCCAGCCCCATACTCACAATGCCTGAATCTATCCCAGCAGGTCCTCCTGCCCAACCAGAGCCCACGCCCAGTCAGCACCCCACACCCTCCCCAAGCCCCAAGGCCCCACCTCACTTAGGTCCCCACCCATGCAGAGGCCCCAAGCCCTCCCAATATCCTACTCCCAGCAATGTCCCCCTCCACCTGGTGCTTCTTCCCAGACCTGCCCCGTCCCTCATTCCCCTTGACCAGGTTTAGACCCTTCTGTCCCAGAAGATCCACTCAAGGTCCACCCAGCCCTCTCCCTTTATCTATTAATTAACCAGTTCCGAGAGAGCACCCCCTTGTGCCAAGGCCAGTGCCAGCTCTGCTGTGCGGGAGACCTATGTGGGATGCAGCAGGCCAGGAAGGCTTCCTGGAAGAGGTGGACTGGGGTTGAGCTTTATAGGTAGGTTGGTGGTTTGCAGGTGTATGGGACAGATGGGCAGATGGAGGCAGAGATGAGACGAGGAGGAAGGCATGGCAGAATCTGGCATGATTCTGGGACTGCCGGGGATGGGATATGGGGGCCATACTAAGGCTGGGATGGCAGAAAAGGCTGGGGAGCCCATCAGGGGTGAGACTTAGGACTGAGAGAGGCAAGCCTAGGACTCCAGAGTTTTCCTTCTAGCAATGGGGAGCCACAGCAGGGTAATAAGCAAAAGAGTGGCAGGTTAGAGCCGTTGTTTAGAGCACCCCAGTTAGGGGATGGGGCCAAGGGTGGAGATGGGGCACCATCAGGAGGGATGACTGAAGGGATGCGGCGAGAGACAGGACAGGGGCTGGGAAGCGGGGCGGGGGGCCTGAAGGGCTCTTAGGAGTAGACTACCTCGGTGTGGAAGCTGACAGAGAAGACCGTCAGAAATGATTCAGCGTCTCTCTGAACCGAGGCTGAGCATGCCATCACTGGGGTCTCGGAGCCGTGAAGTGAGGACTGGCAATGTTTAAGAAAGGAAGCTAGAGACATAATACTGAGAAAATGGGAAAGATGGGAATGAGGAAGAAGCGGGGGGAGAACCCGCCACACATAGCCCCGAGCTAGGAGCACAGGCAACCAGAGGAAGCTCTGGAGGAGGCGGTTCGAGTGGCCCTGGCAGGGCAGGGGAGGCAGAGGGAAAGGGTGTTGGGTGGGAGAGAGTCAGGGCAAACACGGGGGAGGGCAGCGCGGGAAGGCCTGCGTGTGCCGTGGGGGACCGGGGCCAGATGCGGTGGCAGCCCCTGGACGCCCCTCTGCTGGCCTGCGTGTCCATCTCCCAGCTGCTGCCGCCTCCCACCAGCAGCCCTCTCCGGAGCCTTGCCCTTAGCTCACGGGAGTGGCCTCACCCGGAGATGCCTGGGAGGCGGGAGAGCCTTCCAGGAGCCACCGCTGACCAACTCGGTAGTGATACCCAACCCGCCACCAGCCTCAACGCTGCTCACCGGAAGTTCTGAGGTTTGATTCGTGCTCCTGAGCTCCCAGGGATGGGGCGGAGACAGAGTCCTCCTGTAGCCCCATCTCTGCTGAGCTCCTTCCCCTGCCCGGTCCTGCTGCCCTCACTCCTACAAGCTGCCCTTGAGAACGATCCCTCCATAAATCACCCGCACAATTCGCATCCGGGCTCTGCTTCCAGGGAAGCCCACCCATGGCAGGATGACGGGCAGACTGCACCTGCCGTGGAGGCCGGGAGGCCACGCCAGGCAGACTTCCGAAAGACTGGGTCCATTCCCTCACGGCTTCGAGCAATTCTACAGCAGGGGTGGGGGCCAGGAACCCTAAATCCCTCATCCCTGCAGAACCTGGCATGGAGCGTGGGTCCGGGAAATGTTGGTTCCCACAGGCTGCATCCCTTCCAGCCACAGCAAGGGCAAGGGACAGGCTGTGCTAACCCTGGGGCAGGGGAGGGACCCTGGAACCTACCCACAAGGGACGAGGTGGCCAGAGCTGCCACGTTGTAGTTGCTGGAGCAGGACCTGGAGTCGGCCAGGTAGCCGTTGGTGGTCTGGAAGCACCTCTGCAAAAAGGAGGGGAGGGGGGAGTAGGGCAGGGCAGACCTGCCAGAGGACATCTCCCGGCCACTACCGTCCCACGAAGCCCCCTCCCCAGGCGACCCTGCCACTCCCACAGGACCGTCCCACCCGCTGCTGTCATCAGGCCCCCTCCCCAGGGTGGCAGGACTGTGTGCCCGAGCTGGGGTCGCAGAGCAAGGGGCCACAGTGTCCGCGGCGGCTGTCTGGACTGCGGGATGGGCAAAGCGCACTGACCTGCCAAGGATCCCAACAGAAATCCATCTGTTTGTCCTATAATGAGAGGAGGAAGAGGGTCAGGCAGGGCCTGGCAGACGGTGCCAGCAGATGGCACGAGTCCTTGAGCCCCGGGTGGTGGGGGGGGGTGTCAGCCTTCTGCTGTTGTCTGAGGTCCGGGCTCTGCCTACTCCTGGTCCGGTCCCCCGGCCTTCCGTCACTGTGCAGAGAAAGATGTTGTGGTGCGGCGGGGAGCAGTGGGGGCTCCGCCAGGAAGGCAGCAGGTGCAGGGGGTAGATCGGACCTGGGTTCGAGCTTCGACTCTGCCCTTTCTACCTGGGTACCCTTAGACTAGCACCTTAACGGCTCAGGACGTCAGTTTCTTCCTCTGTAAGATGGTGATAAATGCCATTTATCTCAGGGATTGTGGTGATGCAAGTGACATGATAGAGACAAAGTATCCAGCATAAAGCTTAGCATGTGGTGTGTGTTTAAAAAAAAAAAGTTATGTCAACCAGTAGGTCCAAGTCACAACGTCTGGGGGTGGGGTGGAAATGATGCCCCAGGATCTGAGGCCCCTGGCAAGCTCTTCCTAAGGCATCTGGACAAAGAATCCCACTCTTGGGGTGCCTGGCTGGCTCAGTCCGCAGAGCACATGGCTCTTGGTCTCCAGGTTGTGAGTTCGAGCCCCATGTTGGGTGTAGAGATCACTTAAATAAATAAACTTAAAAAAAAAAAAAAAAGTACCACTTCTTTACCTTCCAGAAGGCAGGGCAGGCTGCTAAGTAGGAAGGTGGTGGGCTGGTCAGGGAACTTGTTATCTGCAAGGCTGAGGTACTTTGTGTGGAAAGACCTCCAGAACAGGACTCTCTTTTCTGGTCCTGGTCCAAGTCCCTGGATGCCCAGCCCGATTCAGACTTTCACCCAAATGCATACCAAACCTTAGGGGCTCTGATCCAAGGAGGGAAGATGGGAACAGTTGCGGCTCCCTGGGGAGCGCTGTAGGGGGCGTCCCAGGAACCAGCACGGCAGGTGAAGGAAAGGATCAAGTGGGACCAGTTACCTTGCCAGTGACATGGTCTGCAGTAACAGTGTGGGGGTGGCTGGAGGGCAAGTCCGGGTTCCGGGGGTCCGTGCCCTGGGGCATGGGGCAGTCCTTGTGGGCACTTGTGAACAGATCTGGAAATATGACGACAGGAGGAACTTAGGAACCCCCCCCCCCACAGCCCCGCACTCCCTACTTACCAGGCTTGTTCAAGCCAGCCCTGCCCAGCCCAGTACTGCCCAGCCCAGTAGCGCTGGGCGCTACTTTATGGCCACCAATGTCATTTTGTAGAAAACAAAGACCGTTTTGTAGAAAAGCAAGCCCTCGGCAGGCAGGGATTCCTGCCAGACCGCCTGCCTGGTGCCCTCAGTGGGAATTCTCGTCCATCTGTCTGTCCCTCCATTTGGTTGGTTAGCTAGCACCCATCCCTGGCACAGCCTACGAGCTCGCCTTCACAGAGGCCCTCAACTCCCAGCCCTGCCCAGTCTCACCCTCCACCTGCTCCACACCGGGACCCGCGGGGCTGCGCGTTACTGGAGAAGGTCCCCAGCCTCCCACAGGACACGGACCAGGGTACCGTCTACAGGTCTCCAGTTCCTGCAAAGTTTGCTTCCAACCCGGCTAACTACCTCACGCAGCTTTACTTCTCACACCTGCCACCCGGGCACCACAGCCTGCTGCTGGCCGCTCCCCCATCCCTCATGGAGGTCCAGAGCAGGCCTCACCCCATCACCCCATTCTTCTACCTGAAATCACTGCCCTGCCCCCATTTTGCTCACACCATCTGCTTTCCTTCCTGTGACAAAGGAAGAGCTGTCCTGCTCCATCCAAGACCAGCCCCCACACCCTAGAGACCACCCCCCAGCCTGACTCGCCCCCACCGGGGGTCCTGCCCCCTGTCTTCTCTCTTCGGGTCGTCTGCCCTTGTCTCCCTCTTGGCCACCAACGGCAGGTGCTGCGGTGTCTCTCCCCTCAGGACTCTCCCCTGCATCCCTGCTCTCCCCACCCATCCCGTGCCCCCCGCCCCCCCATCAGACCCTCACCTCCCAGCAGCCCCAGCATCTCCCATCCTTTAAAGACCTCAACCCTGCTTCCCCTCAGCTCCCTGCCCGCTCCTCTGCCCCCTCCCACACCACACTCAGAGTTGTGCCCAACCTCTACGCCCCCCCCCCCCCACACACACACATTTTCTCCTCTATCCTCTTCAGGCAGCCTTTCCTGAGACCGCCCCAAGACAGCAGGGACATCTCCTGTCTCCTCCCCTCGGGGCCTCCCTCCCCCTCAAGCCACGCCCATCTCCAGCTTCCCTCCCACCACCCTCCTTCGTGCCCCTTCTCTGCTGCAGCCCCGCCCCTTCTCTGCTGCAGCCCCGCCCCTTCTCTGCTGCAGCCCCGCCCCTTCTCGCCCCGCCCCAGGTCTCTCCCAGGACACCTCCTCCGTGTGCGGCTGACCCCGCATTTACCCCTGTGCCCCTGACTCTGCTTGAGCCCCCGAATGAAGAGCCAGCTCCCCTCACGGATGCCCAACAGGCGGCCGCCGTCTCAAGGAGACCCAGGTCCATCTTCCTCCTCTTCCCTGATTTTAGCAAATGATGCAACAGCCCACCCAGCTGCACCAACCAAAAAATCCAGTTTTCTCAGAACGCTGCCTTCCCCCAACCCCCCCCCCCCCAACCAGCAAGTCCTACTGGCTCTCTCCAACCTCCATTCCAGACCCCGCCCTCCCTGTCCCCACCGCTGCTCCCCACCTGGGGGCACCGCCCTCTCACCTGGAGGCCACAGGCTTCCCCCACTCCCCACACTCCTCCTCTGCACAGGGAGGATACAGGTCAGACTGCATCTTTGCTGAAAACCGGCCACTGGCTTCCTTCCACTGCCCTGGAGGAGGACAGCCAGGCCCCCACCAAGGCCTTCAGGGGCGCGCAGGCCAGCCTCCGTGCTGCTCCTCAGATGGTCCCCTTCCTGTCCCCACACTGGGCACCAGGCACTCCCCAACACGGTCAAGCTTTTGTGAAGTGTCCGGTCCCTTCCCTCATGGTGAGTGTGAGGCCGAGGGAATGGAGACCATAGCACAGGGAGTAAGCATCTATTTCTGAGGCATTCAGAAGTATTTGCTGAGCACCTACTATGTGCCAGGCGCTGTTCTGCACACGAGGAACACTGGCAAATGAGAAAGAGACTCTCGAGTGTCAGCTGCCCTCACGCAGCTGACATTCTAGTGAGAGTGACATTCTAGGTCATTCATTCACGGAAACCACCTTTCATTCCTTCACCTGAGGAGCACCGGTCTCCTGTCTTTACCGTGCAAGCATGTGGGGACAGAGGTGGGATTAAGTCTCCATCCCGGCCCTCCAGGAGCTCCCAGTCTGATAGAAACCAGCCTCAAAGCCCCTTATGCAAACACGAGGCTGACCCCAGGGGACAGCAGCACCCCTTCTCCTGGTGTGACGGCACCGACTCCTCATACTGACTGATGGACCTAAAGAGGAAGGATCCATGGCTCAGCTTTCTAGAGGAGGAAGCTGAGGCCCAGGCGGGCATGAACTACCCAGAGGCACCCAGCCCGTGGCAGACAGTCAGGGTCTGCGCCCTGTTACCCTGATGCCCAGGCTTACTCTCTTCCAAAGCACAAAAGGAGTTTTGATGAGTTCTGTGGGGGTCAGGGGCCACACAGAAGCACTGATAGAGGAGCTAGCTGGGCGGGCGGGGGGGGGGGTGCCAGGAGAAGGGGGGTGAGGGCAGAGGAGGGTGGGGTGTGCAGCTTGTACGAAATTGTGAGGTCCAGGAGACACGAGGAGCAGGGGGTCTGCACCATGGCAGGGAGGCGAGGCCGCTGCAGGGCACTGGTCCCAGCCAGCAGCCTGTCCTGCCCTGGATGCGGGCTCCCAGCACCCTTCCCCGGCTTCGACAACCCGCGGGCAGAGCTGCAGGAGCTGAGCATGGAAGCAGGCAGGGGATCCTGGGAAGGAGAGGCCAGCATCCCACACCCTCACCCCGCCTTGGGTCGGATTCTGCACAGCTGGGGAGAGATGGCTGGGACGCAAAGGGGCAGTGGAGCGGCCTGTCTTCCCTCCCCCTGCACAGCAAGGACGGTGACGTTCTCAAGGGACACTAAGGAAGGGGCCATGTTTGAGTTTTGCGGGTGCCCCCTAGGAGGGTTGCCTGCAGGGCAACGGGACCCCAGATCCCAGAGGCTGGAGGGTGGGCAACTTTAGAGGGCAAGGGAGTTGGGCAGGGAAGGGAAGAGGTCAAACCAGGTCAGAGGTCCCATGACAGGGGTCCTGCTGCAGGCAGGCCCCCCAAACAGCCTCTGAGAGAACTCACACATGCTAACCTGGGGCCCGTGGCCCCCCTGCCCTCTCATTTTCCACTACTCTCCCTCTTGCACTCCAGCCACACTGGCCACTCAGATATGCCCAGCACACTCCTGCCTCAGGGCCTTTGCACTGGCTGTGCCTTTCCTCCAGCAGGAACTCCATCCTCCCATAGAGCTGCAGGCTCACTCCCTCACCGTATTCAGGTCTCTACTCAAACTTTAGAACCTCAGGGAGGCCTCCAGCCACCTTGTTTAATGGCACCCGTCCTTTCCTATCTCCTAATTTTCCATCATTCCTTCTCTAAAGCGACATTCCTTCTTTACGTTATTATGTGTCTGTTTCCTTGTTCACCATCTCTCACCAAACCATGAGCTCACTGAGGGCTGGTCCTCATCAGCTTTAGTTGCCACCATAGCCCTAGCACTCCTGCCACAGGGCCTGGCACATTGCTCATTTTTGTTGAAACTTTGCTTCAACAGTGAGCCAGTGGTGGCTAACAGAGACCATCAGAGCTCCAGATAAATAAATGTATCTTGGCCACTTTTTCTCAAGTTCCTCAGGCCAGACCCCAAGATGTCAGAGGAGAACGGGACCTGGAGAGGAGGGAAGCCAGCAGTCCTGGCTGGAGGGCTGAAGCGAACACTGAACAAGGTATGGGGTGGAAGTCTCTGTTCACACTGGACTGGGCTTAGGATCCCTAAGGGACACCAGAGAGTTCTGAGAGGGGCCTGGAGACTCTTACCAGCAGGCAAGTGAAGGAGTCTGAATGAGCCTGTCTGAAACAGGGCGGGAAAAGGCAGGCAGAGCCAGGACTGATGCCCCCATGCCCTGAACTCGGAGCTCTGTTACCCAGGAACCGACAGCAGTGTGGGCTGAGCCGGGTCTTACACACCGGGGCTTTCAGCTCATCTGGCTCCTCACCCCGAGTCCAGGCTGTGCGCCCTGCGTGAGTCCTGCCCCTCCCCGAGCTTCAGGGTCTCCAGGTGTACAAATACCAGGTTCCAGCAGGGGAGGGGGATGTCCTTCTGTGGGTCATTTAAGCCACTTACTAGGTCATGTGTTTAAAAAATAAAATAGAGGGCTCCTGGGTGGCTCTGTAGGTTAAAGCCTCTGCCTTCATCTCAGGTCATGGTCCCAGGGTCCTGGGATCAAGCCCCGCATCGAGCTCTCTGCTCGGCAGGGAGCCTGCTTCCTTCTCTCTCTCTGCCTGCTTCTCTGCCTACTTGAGATCTGTCTGTCAAATAAATAAAATCTTAAAAAATAAATAAATAGAATAGAATTGAACAGAAAATACCAGAATCTATTGAGGAGTCAGGTTAAGTATTGTTTCACGAAACTTCAGTTTAAACCGCACAGGCCCACATGTGCCCACACACATGCGGCGAAAATGTTCTAAGCGTGTGCTGGGTCATGACGCAAAATATATTCCTACGGGTTCTAGTCAAAAACGTTTGAAAGTCACCACTCCTAAGATTCCAGCGCAGAAGCCGGGGCCCGCCGGGGTGCAGGCAGACGGGTGCTGGGATATTTCTAGGGCCCCTGGCCATCCCTAAAGCTCCGTGGACTGCGGGCCAGGGAGTGAGGGGAGCTGAGGCCTGATAGGCAGTGTCAAGGGCCTGGAGCACACAGGACTTGAACAAGGTCATTGGTCAAGGGGGACTTGGAGGACTGCTGGCTCTGAGCCCCTCTCCAGCTTTCCTGCCCCCCCCACCACCTCAGTTGGGGTGCAGGAGCCTCCGCCAAAGCTGCCTTCTCCCCCGAGGACTTGGGCCCTGTGATGTCACGGGCTGGTTGCCATGGAGACGTCAGGTAATGGAGCAGCCCAGGGTGAAATCACAGGCTGCTCTTCGCCCAGCTGGGACGGGCAGCCACGTCACCAGCAGCAACTGGAAAAACACAGTGTTTCGTGTGGGCTGTGGGCTGTGGGTCCCCTGAGGGGACCCCTGGCCACTGCTCCTGCGGGTACCTCCTTCTTCCTCTGTCCACACCCTACTCCTCTGACCTCAAGGTCTGAGGCCCCTTCTCAGACCTGTCCCCTCCCCCATCTCCCCCAGCCAAGGCAGTGACAAGCCTCTGGTTGCCCTGGCAACTTGGAGGCCTTCTCGGTCCTTCAAGGAGAGGACTGTCACCCAGACATCTCCTGCATCCCTCTGCCTCCAAGCAGGGCGCTCTTCTGCCGACCAAGGATGCTTGCCGCCTTCTCCCTATCAGCAGCTCCCTATCTGCTGTAGAGCCCAACCACCCAGACAGCTCCTCCTGATGTCTCCCCTAAAGCCGTCTGGCTGCAAAGCACCCACCCTGTTCCTCTGGTCAGTCCACAGCTCGGTCCTCTCTCCCCTGCCTCCAGGCCACCTAGTCCCTTTTGCTGTTCTTTGGTGTTGGGAGTCCCAGCCCGACTGACACACTGCGGTTGCCATCTGTCCCCAGGGTGTCTCCCAGGGCTCTGCACCCCAGGGGGGGCAGGGAGGGCCCCAGGTTAACCCTGTTTTTTCCCAGCAGCCCAGACAGGGTAAACTTCTCCTTGAAAGCACATAGTAACAGAGCAGCAGCCTGGGTCTGAAGCCCCTCGCTCAGCCCTG
Source organism: Mustela lutreola (assembly GCF_030435805.1). NCBI lineage: Eukaryota > Metazoa > Chordata > Mammalia > Carnivora > Mustelidae > Mustela > Mustela lutreola. The sequence continues at coordinate 11,289,142 of NC_081299.1, forward strand.
GGTGTGCTGGTGGCCCACCGAGGTCCAGGCCCTGTCCCTGCCTCTGAGGAGAACACAGCGGGCCCAGTGTTCCTTTCACAGTCCCTGCCCTGGGTCTATCCCAGCTTTCCGCTTCTAGCCCAGGCTGTGGGCGTGTGGCCCAGCCCCTGTGAGCCGCCGAGGGCTCTCACCTGTGCAATGAACCTGCCACCCCAGGAAGGAGCTGTTGGAGGATAAAGCCCCTGACCCAGCAGGTGCTCTGGAAACTACAGCCGCTCCATCCCTCTCCGCTCCCAGATCTGGTCCCCTTTCTAGACCACAGGGACAGATCTCAGTCCCCCTGGGAGCCCTGCAGAGGGAGGACACCAAGAGTGAGCCCTTGGCCTCTCTGCCTGGTGAGTCACTGACGTGACAGCAGGCCGTCCCGCTGAGCTTGGCAGAGGCTTGGCCTCGAGTGGACAAAGGGCCCTCCTGCTCCCTGGGGCACGTGTTTATAGGTCACCAGGCCCACAGTGGTAACTTCATCAGAGGGCTGATGGGGGTCAGTTTCTATCCCCAACCAAGGATAGAGGGAGACAACAGGCTCTTCTCCTGGACCTTCCACATACCTCAGCTCCTTTCTCCTTCCTTTGCTGTCTTGGGGCTCAGTCTCTTTGACGAGCTATCCTAGAGCCCATCCTGCTCTAGCCTCACCTCCTCCAGGAAGCCTACCTAGACTGGCCTCCGCTGTATTAGGCCACCAGCAGCCTTAATGAGCAAGCTCCGGCCTGCAGTGATTTGTTGCCACCATTTATTGAACACCTACTGTGTGTCGGGTACTGTCCTAGGCCTTTTCATCCATTATCTCTTGTTTAACCCTCACTAAACCCCATTATGCCCATTTTTAAAGATGGGGAAACTGAGGCTCAGAGAAGTTAAATCACTTCTCCAAAGTCACCAGCTAATAAGCAGCAGAGATGAGGTTCAAACCTGATCCAGTCTGAAATTCCAAAACTTGCGCTCAAACCACTAGCCAGTACTGATCTCTTCTTCAGGCTGTTTTTCTCTGTGTGTGTGTGTGTGTCCATGTCCGTGTCCTGCCTCCCCCACTAGACCACCCCCTGGGACAAGGTTGTGTCTGTCTTCTCAGACAGTGCATTCCCCAAGGTCAAGATCCCATCTACTCCTTCCTCAGTCTCCCCCAGTGCCCGGTGTCAGACTGCTCACTGGTTCTGCAGGGGTGAAGGGGAGACAGTGCAAGGCGGCTGGGAAGACATCATAGTCGGTGGGCCCTGCGTTCTGTGGGGTGCTCTGCCCAGTTCCCTCAGAGCTGGAGCCTTCTTCCAGACATAAGAGATGTCTGACCTTCCGAAAAAAAGACTTCCCCAGGGCCCAGGGCACTGAGACCCCCACAGTGAGGCCAGGAGGCTGATAGGTTGGTTGGAGGACAACCCTGGGCGGGTGGAGAGGTTCTCAGGGCCAGGGGCATGGGGCAGGCCCTGAGAGACTCTGGAGCTGGAGAGAGGGGGCTAGATATTAATTCCCCTGCTCTGTGCACATTGTTACCTGCGGTGGCAGCAAAGCCCCAATCAAATACCAACCCTGAGAGTTACTGCAGAGGGCAGCAATTCGGAGCACTGGCCGTGCACTCCTGCCTCTCTCTTGGGGGTCGCATCTGAAAGCAAAGGGCAGGGGCTCCCTGCTCAGGGGCTAGGCTAACACAGACCTGAATTCAAATCCTGCCTCTCCGTGTCCTGGCTGTGTGACCTCAAGTAAGACCCTTCCTGTCTCTGAGCCCCACGTCTCCCCTCCCAGGGTTGAATGAGGATGAACTACATCGGAAGAGTAAAAAGGCTCAGCCTGGCCTAGGATAAGCCTCCGACAGGTGGTAACTTAATAGTAGATAATGAATGGGGTGCCTGGTCGGTTAAGCGTCCGACTCGAGGTTAGCTCAGGTCATGATCTCAGGGTCGTGAAATCAAGCCCTGCATCAGGCTCCGCGCTCAGCACAGAGTCTGCTTAGCCCTCTCCCTCCCCCCTCTGCCCCTCCCCCGATCTCTCTCTCAAATAAATAGAATCTTAAAAAAAAAAAAAAAAAGTAGACAACAACACAAAATAGCTCCTGGAAACAGCATGTGTCATCTTACTCTGGTCCCCGTCACTTTCCCCAAGTCCTCAGCACCTCAACTGCCTGCCATGAGGCATCCGTGAGACAGGATGGGGCTGGAAGCCTCCGTGTCCTCCCCTTTCCCAGCTGAAAGGGGCTGGCTTAGCTGCCGCACAGAAGGGTAATAGCAACAAATTTAAAATGAAAGAAATAGCTAAACATGCCAAGTACCGGTCTGAATGCTCTACATGAATTAAGTCCTGTAATCCCTGCCCAGCAATCCTACGACATCGATACTGATATTGGTCCCATTTTAGAGATGAGAACACTGAGATACCCATTCAAAATGAAGTAACTTGCTGAGGTCACAGAGCTAGGGAATGGCAGATGGGAACCTAGGCTGGCCGGCTCCCGAGTCTGCACCCCTAACCTCTCAGGCCCTGCACAGGGAAGCGAATTGCCACCCCAGGCTGGCGTGGGGAGGCTCTCCAAGGTGTGGCCTGTACCTGGGGCCCAGCGTCTGGCTAGGGCGGCCCCAGTTGGCTGCAGACTCAGAGATCAGCACCAGCAGGAGGCTCCCAGTCCCTGGCCTGGCTTTAGGGCTGCGCACCAGGCACAGGGAGGCGCTTGGAGAAAGGAGTGGTTATTACCACCGGCCCCCCTGGAAGCCTGCAGCTGGAGAGGAGCAGGTCAGGCGCCCCCGGCTGTGGGCCGGGGGTGCAGTGCAGAGGCTTGGGGCACAGGCCTGGCTTTTTACAGGTCACTCAGCTCCCCCCCTGCCCCTGCTCCGTTTCCCCGTTTGTAAAACGAGGACTAGGACAGCTCCTACCCCAACTGAGCTGATTGTGCCTAAAACGTTCCAACCAGTCCCTGGCAAGCCGGAAGCAGTACTGGTGACAATTGCTCTGACAGTGTTAGTGACAATCAGAGGGGCATGTGCCCTCCACGTAGTGGTCCAGTCACTGAGATCATGGTTGTCCTCTGCTCCAGTGTCCTGTCCCTTCTTTAACCTTTATTCAGCTCTGCCTGCCGCAGGGACGGTAAGTGCCGCCCCCTCAGGAAGGAGACAAGGTTCGAATACACAACTAGATCTGGAGGTGGCACTTGGGGAGCCCAAGCCACAGAGGGAAGGACGAAGGAAGTCCCCCTTCTCAGTCTGTGTGACCTCAAGCAGGCACAGCAGAGGGTGCTGGCCCTGGTGGGGGGTGGGGGGCGGCCCAAGGACCCAAGCACCAGCCTGACCTTGGCAGGCATCTCTTCCTCCCTGGCCTCGTACTGTGTTCAGTGGGTCTGTGGCTCACAGGTTGGGTCCCCGGTACGGGATGACCAAGTGACAGGGAAGGGACACTGTCACCAAGGAAATACCCTATCCCAGATGCCCAACACCCAGAGCCTGTCCAGAGCCTTTGGGTTTCTGGAGACACGCTAAGAGCCTGTCAGTCCTAAAGAACCCTAAATACTCTTCCCTCTTAAAACTGTCTTCCCCTTTGGCAAGCTGTGGGTCTCACAAGGGCAGGGGCTGTGCTAGACTTGTCCCCTCTAGATGCCCAGCATGTACACAGCACCTGGCACACAGTAAGTATCATGCTAATATCAGCCTGATGAATGAGTAAGTGAACAAACCTCACACAACCTAACTCCCACCCATGATGCCAGCCCGACACCCTCCTGAGACATCCTAAGCCACTTACCCAAATGTCCCACAGGGACTGGTGGGCCCCTGAGAGGCCAGAGGAGGGCGGGGAAGCGCCCAGTGTCCCTCAGCACAAGCCCCCCGCCCCCCCAAAGCCTGAGCAGCACCCCCCCCCAGGCCTGTTCATCCCTCTACAACTGAGTAAGTTTTGGGGGTGATGGGTGGGGTGGCAGCCCCCAAGGTTGGGGGTCAGTGGGTTTGCCGAGCTGGGGTCAAGGCCTCAGTCACCTCTACCCCCAGTCCCCCTGCTCTGTGTAGGACTCCACTGCCATTCCCAAGGGACAGCCAACTCCAACTCCTGGGGTGCCACCTTGGGCAGTACAAGGGGAGAGCAGAGGGAGCCAGGGCAAGGCACCGTTGAAAGCTCCCAGGCAGAAAGAAAGGCCCAGGAGTTGGCAGACACACGGCTCTCTCTGTCCCTTCCTGTCCCCTGACCGAGGATGGGGGTGGGGTGGGAGTTAGGAATGAGAGTGGGGGAAGGGTTACCTTCCATAGAACCTGTTCCTCTCCATTAACCCACTGCTGTCGATGGGGTTCGGGGACTCTGAAGACAGCGCAGGGGGTAAGGGGACAGAAGTGGGGGCGCTGAGCAAGTCAGGCCTGTGTCTCGGGGGAGTGTGGGAAGGACAGTCGGCTGCTTCTCCCGGGGCCGCCACCTGCCCTCCAGAGAAGCCAGGAACGGCCAGAAGCTTTCCTCCCCTCCAGAGCACGCGACAGGGGGCGTGTGGCTGCAGGGCTGGAAGCGACCCCGCTTCCTGCCCCCGGCCTGGGTGTGGCTCCAAGCCCGGCGGGAGATGCGGCGACCTCCCTCCGCTCTCTCTCCGCGCTGCCACCCCCGTCCCCTGTCCTCCCGGGGGCACCGTGTCCCCTAGGTCTCGGTGGGGGCGGGAGGGGGGCGTGCTGCCGGTTGGGGAAGGCCGGGTCGCCCCCCAGCCGCAACCCCCAGGCTCCTCCGGGGCCCCACCCCCACCCGGCCGGCGGCCCCCTCACCTCGCGACACGCAGGAGCCCATCACGGGGCCGCGAGGCCGGGCCGCTGCGCCTCGGGTGCTTCGGGCCGCCGGGCGCTCATGTCTCCGCGGGCCCGGGGCTCACGCGCGGCGCCGGCGCGGCAGGCGGGCGGTCGGGCCGGGACAGGGGCTGGGGCTTGGGCTGCGGCTCCCTCCGCTCGGCTCCCCGCCGCTCCCGCCGGGTCGTCCCCGCCGCCTCCCGCGCCGCGCCCGCTCCTACCAGCCGCGGGCAGCACGGCGGGCGGGGGGACCCGGGGGAGCGCTCGCCCGGAGCCCCGGAGCCCGAGCCGCGCGCAGGCCGCCCCGCCCCTTCCCGGGCCCCTGGCGCCGCCCGCCCTGCGCACCTGTGGCCGCAGCCCGGGCTGGGGGGCGGGGTGAGGGGCGGGGGGTCGGAAGGGGTGAGGGGCGGGGGGCGGGGCCCTGGGGCAGGTTGAGGAGGGCTGGGAGGAGGGACCGAAGGGGTAGGGTAGGGAGCAGGGAACCGGGGAGAGGGGAGGGATTCTCTGGCCCTCACTTCTCCTTCTCGCCACCCGGTGACCCTGGCTGAAGGTCGAGGAAGGGGGCGGAGGGGAGAGGCGCGGAGAGGCCAGCATTTGGGGCACAGAGTACACAACCTTAATTTAACAACCAGAGCTCAATAACACTAATTCCATTACGCCCATTTTGCAGGGGAAGAAACTGAGACTCACAGAAGCCAGATGCCTTGCCTTGATGTCCCTTGGCTGTGAGGGACAGTGATTTCTCACCGCCAGCTCCTGCTTTGGGGCCCGCTGGCTTAGAGTGGAGGTCCAGAGGGGCCGAGTGTACCAGTGGGTTCCCTGCCAGACAAGAGTCAAGCACCCCTTAGCAGTGTGTCCCCCCCCCCCCCCCCCCCGCCACTTGTCTGGGCTTACCCAGGGTGGAGAGAACTGAGGCCCAGCGCCTGCCTTTTCTCAGCCGGGGCCTCCTGTCTCCCACGGTAACAGCGGCTCCATCAGGGACTCACCTGCAAGCCCACTCACACGTGTCCCCACACACTCACACATACTCGCAGACGCTCGTGCACACGCAGCCATCTGCATTCACACTGACACACAGTCACACACACGTGCACACAGCCAGCTCCTGAGCAAACCTTCCGGTGCACAAACACATCTCTTTCAGTCTTTACACCTTCCCCTACCCGTGTGCATTTTACAGGCCAGGAAGCTAGGTTCACTGGCTCCCCTCAAACACCAGCTGATCGCCCAGGTGGGTTTTCAGGGATGAATGAGGTTTGGGGCAGGAGCGTGAAGTGGAGCTGGAGGCCTCCAGCAGGACAGAGTCAGGCCTGGTGGCAGTGCCGGGGGTGGGGGCGCCTGCGGACCCTCTCAGGAGTGGGGGCCAGATGGGGAGTGGCTCTAGGCAGACCAGGTGTAAGTGCCAGCTCTGTTCACACAAAGCTGTGTGACCTTGGGCAAGTTGCCTCACCTCTCTGAGCCTCAGTGTTTTCATCTGTTAACTGGGGGTAAAAGGAAATCTCACCTCACAGGATTACTATACACATTAAATGAGAAATATATGTGAAAATGCCCCACACATAGTAGGTACCTAACTCAGGGCTGAAAAGAAATAACAGTGACAGTGAACATAGATATGTTGCCTTGTTATGTCACCAAGCTTCCCTACACCCACGGGAAGCCTGAAGAGTCTCCATTTGATGACTATGTGTGAAGCACCTACTATGTGCCCGTATGAGCAAGAGAGAAGGGGCAGCCCCAGTGTCCTTTCTCTTCCTGTGGTGGGGAGACTGGACTTGGCTCTGAGGGATGGCTCTGACTCACCATGACGCAGGACGCTTGTCACAGCTGCTGATGTTCCCAGCTGGCAGCCTAACAGCTCTGGGGGCAGGGGGGACTGGGAGGGGGACCCCAGCAGACAACAGGGCAGTTGACAGAGGAGAGGACGCCTGGGGAGCCCACTATGTCCCCTTCAGCCTAAGACAGGGACAGGTGGGTGAGGCTGGGCAGTGCCCCCCCCCAGTCCCCCACCATCCCAGAGAAGGGACCAGGGTGGGGTGAGGTGGCTCTGGCTCTCCCTGCCTCCAGCATTCGTGCTGAGCAGCTCCACACTGACTCAATCTTCTCCTTGTACTGACTGGTGCTCAGAGAGGGGCAAGGGCTTGCCCAAGGTCACACAGCAAATGGCTAAAGGAGTCAAATCCAGGTATCCTGCCTGTCGGCCCAGCTTGGCACTAACTAAAGACTGGGCCTTGCAGGGGTGGGCAGCTCCCCCTTGCATGCCCACATTCACCTTCCCAGTCCTTGGAATTCTGCTGAAGCTGACGATTCCCAGATTCCCAGATAGCTCTAAGATGTGTGGTTGTCCTTCCCGGGGGAGGGGCAGGCTGTCCTTTCCCAGATCAGCCCACAGTCCATCTGTCCTGCGACCTTCCATGACCCTCCCCCAGAGCCCTCTATGGGGGAAGAGAAGGAGCCCCTTGTGGATGAGGGGACCAGGAGTGGGAGTGCCCAGGAAGTGCCCTGAATCCCATTCTCCCATCCTGACTTTGGGGATCCAGCCAGAGCCCCCGCTCCTGTGGCCTGCCCCCACTCTTCCTAGTCAGCGGCAAACATTCATAGCCGGCCTGAGTGCCTGGTCCTGGGCTGGGTGCTGGAGCATGGAGAGCAGATGCTGTGGGGCCTGATGGGAGAAAGATCAATCAAGCAGAGCCTTACGGGGATGAATCAGACTCTGTCTAAGCCCAGATGCGCCTGAGAGGGGGGCAGGCATGGTATGGGGGAGCCATGCGCATAAATAGTTTGGGTCAGTGAGGATTGGGGTATGTCCCCATGCCGGCTGAGCACTGTAAGAGCAGAGTCCCTTCTTTCAAGGGTCGTGGGGATGGCTGCAAGGTGTTGGTGACCCTGCATTGGGAATGTGAGGGCTGAATGGGACACTGGCAGGGAGACAAGGAGGAGCGCTCTGTGTGCTCAAGGCCATGGAGGCAGGGATGCTGGAGGGTGTACAGGGGACCGGAGCATCTGAGGTCTGGGGGGCCAGCAGGAGAGGACAAGGCTTCTGGCTGGGGTTGCCCAGCTCCAGGCCTCGAACAGCATCTCAGCTCTGGTTTCTCGGGAAAGGCAGAGCTGGATAAGCAGAAAGAACAGAACTGGAAGCCCAGCAGACCTGGGTTTGACTCCAGTGCCCAGAAGGGTACGTGGCAGATGCTCAGTCGGGGTTTGTTGACTGCATCCCAGAAAGTGAGACCTGTCCAAGGTCACGTATGTAGAAGCTGATTATGGCCAAGACTGACGCAACCTTTCCTTCATCCAACCAATGTTCATGGAGCCCTTGCTGTGTGCCCAGCTCTGTGCGGCGCTGGTTAACCATAGATGAGACACACCAGGTTCCTGCTCCCTGGGGAAGGGCAGCGAGCTGGCGGGAGGCGGGCATTGATCCAGGAACCACCGGAGTGAGTTGAGAATCACGACCCCCAAAAAAGAACTAGGAGAGAGAAAGCACAGTGTGAAAAAGAAACCCTTTATCCTGCCTAGGGCCCGGAGGGAGTGTCCAGTAGAAGTGACAGTGACTGAATCACAGCTAAAAAGGCGGAACGGGACTTGGTCCTGCAGCCAGACGGGCAGGGGCAGCGGTCTGAACAGTCTGGAGACAGGACGAGGGACAGACTCCCAGGAGGGAGAGAGGGCCTTAGTGGCTGGAGCCCAGAGCAGGAGGAGGGGGCAGGAGCCGCTTCCCATGGGGCCTCACACGGGATCTGGCCTTTATCCAAAGAGCAATGGGAAGCCCCATCCTCTGCTTCCTTCCTTCCAGTCGCCCTCGGGGGGCGGTTGAGGCCCACACCAGCCTCCCAGTCCAGTTCCCTGTTTCTCTAGAGGCCCAGCCCTGCGTGGGGGTCCAGAGCCCCAGGGCGAGGCCCTTCTGGGGAAGCCTGAGAAAGAAGGTCGTGGGCTGACCTCAGACTGTGCCCATTCTCAGCTGCACGCTCAGGACTGAGCATGATAGGTGATAGGCCAGAGTCCCGCCCACCACGACCCCCGCCCCCAGGAAACAAGGTGAAGTAGGTGGGGTCGGGAGAGAGAGCAAGGAGCGGGAGCCCCCTGTCTGATAGGGGAGGAGGCAAAGTCCTCAGCAAGCTCTAAGTCGACAGAGGAGACATAGCCACTGTGCCAGATGCTGGGGACATCGGGAAGAGACCAGCCTCTACCCTGGAGAAGCTTCCAGCCTGGTGAGTAAACAGGTACACTAAATTCCTCACTTAACTGCCTGTCCCAGGCTTGGTCCACAGAGGCTGCTTCATGACGGGATCCCTTTCTCATGGTTCAGAGGGTGATACTCTGCCTCCTGGGTGTTGGCTCTCGGCAGGCAGGTAGGAGGCCCCCCCCCCCGCTAGGACTAAGGCAGACAGGTAAGACTGCAGCGGTGCCTTTCCTGAGCTGTGAGTGTCATACAGGAGGTGGCCACGAGGGGGCAGCCTGAGACAGCATCAGTCTTGACTTTCATCTTCCTTTCCCCCCTCCCTTGGCCGACTGACCCAGAAAGTACTACGTTGGCAACTCAACTCAGACCGAGCCACATCGTACGACCTGCACAAAGGTGCCCAGCTGAGGGGAAAGGCACTAAAATCCTGCTGGTGCTCTGCTCAGCAAACCCTGGGCTGTGTCTGCCCCCATGTGGGGTGCCTTTTTCTTAACCCAAAGGTGTCATCTCCTTGCTAAGCTGAATTCTACAAGGCAGTGTCCACACAGATCTGTACAAAGTCTCCCTATAGGCCAGCAACACTGCTGAGCTCAGACGTCCCCTGGTCCTAGCCCCCCTACTGTGCAGATGCAGCGACTGAGACCCAGGAAAGGAACCCAGGCTCGTTAGGAGCAGAGTGGGGACTGGACCCCCATAGCCATAGCCAGTGGGGCTTCCTGCTCCACCTGGAGGGTTCAGGTGCTAGGTGCTACCTCTGCAGACCAGACTGTGCCTCAGAAAGAAGGCCACAGGGGCACCTGGGTGGCTTAGTGGGGTAAGCCTCTGCCTTCGGCTCAGGTCATGATCCTAGGGTCCTGGGATCGAGCCCCGCATCAGACTCTCTACTCAGCGGGGAGCCTGCTTCCTCCTCTCTCTCTCTCTGCCTGCTGCTCTGTCTAGTTGTGATCTCTCTCTGTCTGTCAAATAAGTAAAATCTTAAAGAAAGAAAGAAAGCCAACCACAGGCCAACCTCAGAATATGTCCACTCTGGAGTGCGGTGACAGGTCAGAGTCACCCCCACTGCTCCATGTCCCCCGAGGCAGCAAGCTGGACTAGGTGGGGTAAGGAGAGAGTCGGGTGAGCCTCCAGGCTGATGGAGGAGACACAGCCACTGTGCTAGGCATGGGGGAGACTAGGGAAAGGCCGAACCCTGCCCTGGAGAAGCTTCCAGCCTGGGAGTAAACAGGCAGTGGGGTGTCCTTAGTACTTGCACAGAGATCTCCCCGTTCCTCCATGGACAGGCGTTCTTGTGGTCATCACAGACCCATCCTCGGTGGAGAAGAGCCCCGCTGACCCAGGTAAGGCCATTGGTGAGGGCTTGGAAGCAGTCTCAGGTGTTTGAGTTCATAACAGCAAAACATAATCCTGTGCGATCAGCTTTGCTGAGACCCGTACAGGTCCTGTTCCGTCAGTCCTCCCAGCAACCGTAGGGTGGGGCCGAGTCGTGGCCACACCGCCCCCTCTTTCTTGACCTCTGGGGTGATTCCGAGCCTGGTGACTCCCGGAGATGGACAACATGCCCTGCATTCCTTCTTCGTGATGTTCGCACAAGCTCTGCACCCACCTTGAATAGTCCGCACCACACATGTCCCTCGAGTCTCACCACGTAGGTCTTTCCTGTTTCACTCCATCGTTCATCAAATACTGATCAAATCTGTGCCTGCAATGCATTGTCTGCCCAAACAACGGGATACAGTTGAGAGTAATCAGGCACGTCTCAGCTGTCTTGGAGATTAGAGCAGTTCTCAGCAAACTATGATCCTTGGGCCAAATCCGACCCTTGGCCTCTTTTTGTAAATAAAGTTTTATTGAAACATATCCATGCTCATTGGTTAACCTGTTGTCTATGGCTGCTTCACCTTTTTTTTAAGATTTTATTTATTTAGTTATTTGAGAGCTTCACCTTTTTAAAAAAGGTTTTATTTATTTAGTTATTTGAGAGAGACAGAGAGTGTGACGGGGAGATGGTGGAGAGAGTACGAGACTCCTTGCTGAGTTGGGAGCCTGAGATCATGACCTGAGCTGAAGGCAGACACTTAAGTGACTGAGCCACCCAGGCGCCCCTAAAGATTTTTTTTTTTTTTTAAGTAATTTCTACACCCAGTGTGGGACTCAAACTCACAACCCTGAGATCAAGAGTTGCAGGTTCTACTGACTGAGCCAGCCAGGCGCCCCTATGGCTTTCTTTCACCTTACAACAGCAGAGTCTTTTTTTTTTTTTTTTTAACACCTTTTTATTTATTTGACAGACAGAAATCACATGTAGGCAGAGGGACAGGCAGAGAGAGAGGGGGAAGCAGGCTCCCCGCTGAGCGGAGAGGCTGATGCAGGGTTCGATCCCAGGACCTGAGCCAAAGGCAGAGGCTTTAACCTACTGAGCCACCCAGGCGCCCCACAACAGCAGAGTCTTGTAGTTGCAACTGAAATGGTACAGTCCTCAAAGACAGAAATAATTGCTCTCCGGCCCTTTGCAGAAAAAGCTTGCCAACACTGACTTAGTTTGGCAGAGAGAGAGATAGTAGCAGGTCACTGAAATGAATGTATCGACAAATTGTGAGAAGAGCCAGGAGGGGCATAACGGGGCGGGGACTGAGATGTAAGGTTAGACTGGCCACCACTTCTCACCTTCCACCCCTGATACCCTGACCAGGTCATCCAGGGCAGGACATGCCAGCCCACTGGAAGGTCAAATTTTGGATGGGAGCGACCCCCAGGGTTGTGTTTATGCCAGACAGAGGTGAGGGTCCTGTTGGTGTCTGCGGCTTGGACCACTGCCCTCATTCTCCCGTTATCTGACCTCGCCTGGCCTCAAGGCCTCCATGTCCTCCATCTCTTGGGCCCCCGGGGAGGCAGACAGAGCAGGAAGTACTGTTCCTTCTACAAATGGGACAACAGAGGCTCCTTCTGTTTAATGACTTGGCCGACCCTGGCTGAGCCATGGGCAGAGATCTCGGTATCGTGGGAGAGCCCCAAACAGTATTTAGGGCAGCAGGTTCTGGCCCAGGAGTCGTGTGAACAAGTCTATGCCCCTCTGGGCCTCAGTCTGTTCATCTGTAACCAAGAGGGTTGGAGAAACAAACTTACTCTCTTTTCTGGATCTGCCGGAGGCACGCCAGGGCTCGCCCCAACCCTCTCCAGGCCTCGGTTTGCTTCTGTAAAGTGAGGAGAGAAATGCTTCAGCTGGTTCCAGGCCAGGGAGATCACAGATGGGAAAGTGCTTTGAGCTCAGAGGAAGAAAGGCCCTCTATAAACCCAGGGGGTTATTAGGGTGATGGGGATCAGGCAAGGGCTGATGGAGGGAAGGCCCCAGGGCAGCATTTGGTCTGACCAGCAGAGGGCACTGTGGGGAAGCTAAGGCGGGATCCTGAGCTGGAATGCCTTTGTTCCTTCTAGAACAGGGACCCAGGCCCTACTGCGTACCAAACCTGCAGAGCTGAGTGTGGGGACATGACCGTCAATGAATGGAACCCGAGATGCTCACGGTCTAGGGGTGGGAGGGGGAGGACACGGAACAAACAGGTCTTTTTCTTTCTTTTTTTTTTTAAGGATTTATTTATTTATTTGAGAGAAAGAGTGCAAAGCAGGGCCGACAGAGGGAGAGGGAGAAGCAGACCCCCCACCCTGCTGACCAGGGAGCCTGACGTGGGGTTGGATTCCAGGAACTTGGGATCACGATATGAGCTGAAGGCAGAGGCTTAACCGACTGAGCCACCCAGGGTTCCAGAACCAACGGGTCTTGACACAGAAATGGGAGCTATGGTGGTTGGGGGCCAGACAGGGATAGTGACCCTCTTGCAGAGGCTCAAGGGAAGCTGGGAGGGGTCGTTCAGCCTGAAGCCCAGGTCGAGGGTCTGGGCTAGACAGCCAGAGGGATACCATGGAGAAGGAAAGCATAGGAGAGGCCTGGGTTCAAACCCTGGATCTGTCCCCACAGGTAACTTACTTCACCTCTCTGGGCCTGGTGTTCCTCACCTGTAAAATGGAAATCGTAACAGCGCCCACTCCACAGAGCTGTCGTGAGGATTAAATTAGGTAGAAGACACCTCTGGAATGCCTCTAGAGCAGGGCCCGACCCATGAAACTTCCTTAAATGTTGCTAGGGTGACCTCAGGCTGATGGCTTGGCTGTTGGCGACTGAAGCCATGAGGGGCTTGTGTCCACTTTGCGGGTGGGTGATGAGGACAGGTCCAGGGATGGGGCCACCTGGAGAAGAGGAGAGGAGGGACAGCCTGAGAGATTGGGGGAGGGGGTACGGAGTTGGGGGAGGGTAGAGTACAGCAAAGGAAGGGAGTCCAAGCTCCCCATTCAGCCCCAACCTCCTACCCTGTTGAGTCGCCCCTCCAGCCCCCTCCTCGCCTGTGTGCCCTTGGGCATATCCCTGGGTCCCCACCGAGCCTCAGTTTCCTCCTCTGTAAAATGGGGGAATAACTCCTGCATCAGGGGGGCTTCAACGATTCTCCAAACCCCTCGTCATCTCCTATTGTACCCGCCCCCTCCCTGGCCCCATGAGGGTCTGTGTCTGGCTCTGCCCCTATAATCACCCAGGCGTTCTGTTTAGAAACCAGCGGCAGAGGAAAACCCCTAAAACAAACCCAGCGCAGCTGGTCTCCCCTGTGGGGGCCCTGCCCAGCCCTGCCCAGCCCGCTCCTGCCTTCCAGGCCCTAGAAGCGGGCTGGGGTGAAATCACACTTTGGGAAAGAGTTTTTTCCCAGTGGGTGGGGGCAGCAATCAGGTCAGGCCAGAGCTGACAGAAGGGCCCCCAGGATTCCCCAAGGAATCAGATGTTCCTGTCCCAGCAGGTAGGACAGTGGGCCTCAGAATCCCTTGGGAAGATTCCAGAGCCCAGCTGCTGCCCCCACACCCTCAGGTCTTGGTTCCCTCCTCTGCTGAGGAGCTAGGGCGGGGGTGTGACTGGTGGAGGGGGTCCAGCCGTGGGGCTTTGGGACCTGCTGGGAGGGCGGGAAGCCAGTTTGGGGAAGGAGCTAGGGTGGGCTGGCAGGAAGTGGGCCCCTGGGCTCTGTGTGAGGATGGGGGACACTTGCAGCAGGCTTGGAGGCCCAGAAGGTAGCAAGAAAGATATAAAAGGATCAGAAGCACAGGAGGAAAAAAGTGGGGGAGGCTCCCGACTGGCTCAGTAGGAGCGTGTGACTCTGAATTTTGGGGTTGTGAGTTCAAGTCCCACGTTGGGTGAAGAGATCACTTAAAAATAAAATCTTTAAAAAAAAAAAGGAAGCGCAAGAGAGAACATAGGACAAAGACACAGACACACACAGGGATAGCAAGCAAATCCAAATGACAATACAAATTTTTAGGATTTCCCCAGGGTGGCGGTCCTTATGCACATTGTCCCTTTTTGTCCTCACCACCAGCCTTGGAAGTGGGGACTCTTTGTGGGGACGGTGTGTGGGGCTGGTTCCTTTGGGGGCTCTGAGCTTCAAAACTGAGTCACTGGAGCAGCTCCATGGCCTGGGGTGGGGGCGGGTGCTTAGGATGGAGGTCATGGCTGAGCAGGAGCAAGGTCAGGCCTGATCCTGGAGGGCAGGGGGCAGGGTTGATCATCAGCAGCGCATGCGCCAGGCCTTGGAGGAGGCTTGGCCGCAGGGACAGGAGACACCTCTCCACCCCACTAGGGGAGCCAGGGTGTCTTGCTGGAAGCCCAGGCCCTGCTGTCTCCCTGGTTCTCACTTGGGAGCCTATCGGGTGACCTGACGCTCGGCAGAGTGAACCAGGGAGGTTCTGGCTGCTTGTCTCTGTGTCCCGTGAGGAAACACGTGGCCACTGCCCCCCCAACACCCAGAGGATCGGGTTCATGGTCTAGGATGGAGAGCCTGGTCCAAATTTGGAGATGAGGAAGAGATAATCCAGGCAGAGGGTGACGGAGGCCGAGTGGAACTCTGTAGGGCTTCAGGCTCCCGGGGAAACCCTCTTCTGGGGGGCCTGTCAGTTGATTCTTTTCTTTTTTTTTTTTAAGATTTTATTTATTTGACAGAGGGAGACACAGTGAGAGAGGGAACACAGGAGGGGGAGCGTGAGAGGGAGAAGCAGGCTTCCGGCCAAGCAGGGAGCCCGATGCAGGGCTCCATCCCAGGACCTCCTGAGCTGGAGGCAGACACTTAACAACTGAGCCCCGCAGGCGCCCGGAGTCGGGTGGTTCTTGCTCCCAAACCGGCTGACTCCTTCCCAGGCCAGCCTGCCGTTCATTCCTGGCCTCCAGGCTCTCTTCCTGCTACCTCTTCTGCCCCTATCAGCAGCCCCCTCCCCATAGTGCCCGAAGCCTCCCCCTCACTGTCCGCTGGGGCAGCAGGCCTGGACCCCTTGGGTGCAGAGGGAGAAAGAAGACACGGGGCCTGCTGCAGGGGGAGGCCGGGATGGGGAGGACAGATCCCTGAGCTGCCGATGGGATGGAGCTTTGGGAGGTCGGACAGACAAGGGAGATTCCACCTGCGGCCAAGTGCGTTAAGCCTGCTCTGAGCCGACCTTGCTTACGGTAGCTGTGAGGATGTGGGGTTCTGCGCCTGGCGTGTCCTTGTGCTCAAGGAGAGTTCACTCCTATCAGTATTGGACGTACTGGACAATCTCATGACCTTGTCTCACCCCCTTCCTTCTCACCAGAGAAACCAAGACTCCGAGAGGGTGTGGGTTCTGTCTCAGGTCACACAGCGCTCAGAGCCAGCTGGGCGGGCACCTCCCCAGGGTGGGTCCCTTGGGACAGCTCCATTGTGCTCTCCCCAGCAGGAAATCGCTGTGCTCAGCAGCCTGGGCCACGGAGAGGAGGAACAAGTTTGGCTACGTGACTAGCAGGCCCCGGAGGCTGAGCCAGGCCCAGCACCGGGAAAACAACCTGCTGGGGGCCGCCTAGGCGTGGCCAGTGGGGTGGGCATGGGGTGGAGACCTCACTGCCCGGAGAGGGAGCGTGAGGGGAGCCTCCGTCTCACTGAGGAATGGTCTGGGACAAGGTCACAGGGCCCTATGCCCCCCACCTACCTGCAAGAAGGTAGAGGGGTGAACAAGAGGCTGCTGGGGGTTGTGGGGGAGCAGGCATGTGGGCCGCGGGGCCAGTGGGTGCACAGAGCACCTGAGGGTAATTTGCACGGACTGACCACCTGCTCATCAGCTCTAGCCTACAGGAATCAGGGTGGCCATCCAAGGTGGGAGGAAGGTTCAGCCCTGCCTGCTGTCAGCTGGCACCCAAGGGGCCCAGTGCCCACGGAAGCAAGGCCCAAGGGAGAAGAGTTTGGCTTCTGCCAGAATGCCCGGCCAGAAGACTTGGAACAAGGTGGAGTCTCCCTTCTGGGCCTCCGTTCCCCTTGGGGACTCACGGAACCATTGTGTCCCCTCACTGCTAGAAGAGGCTCAGAGCGGACTCAGGGCCAGGAAGGCAGCAGGGAGAAGGCTCCTGGGGCCCGGGTGGTCCACGGCACCGCTGGTCGCCGCAGGGAGAGCCCTGAATGCCAGACCCAGCGGTCAGAATTTATCAGGAAGCCAAGTGGGGCCACTGAAGGTTTCAGCATAGGAGAAGGGAGGGGTCAGCTCAGCCTGACGGGAGGGAGGACACTGGAGGGGCGCCCAGCTTGAGTGGCGGCAGGGACCTGCAAGGAGTGAGGGGCCAGGATCCAGGGAAGAGTAGAGGAATTACAAGTGCAATCTCCCTGGGGTCATTTCTGGTTGCCCCTCCCCGCCAGAGGAAGGACCCACAGGCTGCTGGTGTGTTAAACCTCTTATATCTTCTTTGAACATAGAACAAAGCCAGCTTGGAAGTGGGTCAGCACAGAATGCCTCCCTGCTTCTCCCTGGATACCCCAGCACCAAAAGCCCCGGGCAGGGGGTGCCCAGAGCCAGGCAGCAGCGCACAAAGTAGCAGGAACAGGCACAGCGTGGGGAGGCAGAGCCATCACCTGGACAGCAAGAGGGCGGACAAGGAAGCAGGTGTTCCTCGGGGGGCCAACATTCACCCTGTAAGCTGGAGGTGGCAGGTGGGGGACAGAGCCTCAGTGGGGGGCAGGGGGAACCTGGACACCAATCAGCATCATTGGGGAGCCGTCCCCATAGCCCTGACCTGTTGCTTAAGGGAAGGCAATGGAAGAGAAGAGTCTGCCTGCATGAGAAGTCCCCTGGGACTGGGTGAACCGGGACCTTAAACTTGGCCGCCGTCTCTCCCACCAGCTCCCACACACCCAGTCTTCGGTATTGCCTAGTTCTGCTCTCTGAGAGAGGGAATGGGAGTAGAACAGGGGAACACAGGGTCAGGACATCTTAGCTCACCACCAGTCTCCCTCGAACTCCTAATAAGTCCCAGTTTCCTCTTCTGTCAAATGGGGCTATAGTGGTGCTTGCCTCGGAGGGCTGGCGGGAGGGAAAAATGAAACCACGTGCAAGGAGGCGTAGCGTATTCAAGGTGCCCCCCCACAGACACGATCTGCTCATCGTGCTGAAGAGGAAACTGGGGCTCCAAGAGGTTAAAGGGATCTGCTCGTGATCATCCTGTGAATCTAACCGTACAACTCCCCAGCTTGGCTTCTCTGCAGGGGGAGGGCTGGCGGTGTGTGAGGGAAGGTGGGGGTGGGGTGGGGGGGGAGGCTGGGCGCAGGGTCTTCATACCCTTCACATGGTATGGAGGCGAGGGGGTGGGACCCAGCCCCCCCACCCCCCGCAGCTCTCTCCTCCATCTCTCCTGGCCTGACTCCCCAGCCCTACAAAGACAGACCCTGAGACGGATCAGACCACCAGCCCCATAAGCATCCCCTTCTGACTCCAGCATCGGTCCTTGGGCTGAAATGACTCTCTTGGCTCTAACCCCCAAACCTTCCCACGTTAGCACCCGTCTACGTCTGCCCCACCTGCCTTCTGTGCTGGTAAACGGCAGCCACACCTACTGAGACGCACCACAGCCCACTGATGTGGAAGAGAGGTCACCAACCCCTTCTCCAGGGCACCATCCTTTCTAGCCCAGGGGTGCCTGAGGCCCCACCCACCATCCCCTGCAAGAGGAGCTGCTGTTCCCCAGACTCAGAGAAGTTGCTTTTGCCCAAGTCCAGCAAGGCCGGAGCATTGAATGCCGACTAGAGCCGGGCAGAGGCGGCCAGCGTCTCCTGGCACACCTGGCCAGGTGAGAAGGCAGGGAAGCCAAGAACCAGCTCATCGCTTGGGTGTAAACAGCAGCCAGTGGGGAGTTGGCAGCCACCCCCTCTGCCCTTTCCCCAGCCCCCTCCCCGTCAGCCCCGCCCAGGGGAACGAGGGTGTCCCGACTTGTTGGAGGAGTTTCCATCCCACACCTGTGCCCGTAGTGGGTGGGTGTGTGCGGTTGGTTGACTGAAGGGGGCCCACAGAGGATCTTTGTCCTCCAGACCCGCCCCCCCCAATGTCTCTTCCCTGGTGCTGGGAAGGCGCCAAGGTTCTTGGAATGCCGAGGCCTCCCCCTCGTCCGACCCATCTCAGATGCCTTGGCCACTCTTTCCCAGGGCCCACGCCGGCAGAGCAGAGCAGCCTGGAAACTGGATCATGCCCTGAAGGAGGGCCCCCTTGGCTGCCGTTCCCACCAGCTGAGAGCTGTGTCCTTTGGGAGAAGGGGTGCAGCTCCACGGTCTCCAGAAGCCTGAGGACAACAGGTGTCCCACCGAGCTCTTAGACCCTATGCCCCATACTCTACAGATGTGATCTGGGAGATGGGAGTTGTCGCCTCCGCTTTAAAGACAGGGCAATAAGGCTGGTTGCATGGGAGCCTGGGCTCTGCCTTGGGTGCCCCTCTCTCCCCAGGGCCTGGCACCCATCGAGAGCTCAAGGTGTACTGGTGGGATAAATAATGAGGCTCAGAGCACATAAGTGCCCGGGCCAAGTTCACACGGCCAGAACTTCACTCAGCTGGGAATGGACCCAGGCTAGTTTGAATCCTAAATTCAGGCTGTTTTCAAGACCCATCATGGCGGGGGCATCACACACGCACACACGAGTGTGCACACGGCCTTGCCCACGCACATGTACACACCTGCCCACCTAGCGCCCAGCTGGGAACCCCCTCCTGCCACGCCACTCAGACCCACCTAAGAGGTCCTCCACCTGCCACCTCCTGTGGGTACACAGACTTCCTTCTGCCATGGCCTCTCACACCCTCCTGTCACCACCCCTTCCTCCACGCCTGGAGAAGACAGGACGGTGCCTGCCCTCGTCCACCCCCGCAGCCTTGGCATCCTCTCTGCCTCCCCAGGCCCTAGTCCCCACGTTGGCACCACGGCTCTGGGGAAAGTCCGGGAGCTAGAGATCACCCCCTTTGGGGGGGAACCCCCAACAGACCTGCTTGGGGACCAGTGGGGCCTTGGGTCCCTGGGCAAGGGGGCCGGGGACTCACTCTCCAAACCAGACTGTACGCAGAGCAGACCCCTCCTGCTTCCCTGCTCATGTAGGCGCCACAAGGCAGGGCTGGTCAGGGAGGCAGGGACCCTGGAAAGTACAGGTGACACAGGCTGAACTATGCTCTAGACCCAGCCACGCAGTTTTGCACTGAAACTTACAGCAGCCCTGGGAGACAGGCACTAGTCTATCTTAGGTACCAAGATCATTCCCATTCTCTGGAGGGGTAAACTGAATCCCAGAGAGTTAAGGCACTTGCCCAAGGTCCTCAGTCCCTGGCAGACAGCAGGTGTTGGTTACATATCTGTGGAGTGGACGAAGTTGCAGGAGGGGAAGTGGCTTGTCCAAGAGCATGAACGAGGTCAGGATTCGAACCCCAGCCAGACTCCGAAGCCTCCTAGCTTTCCCTCAGAGCTTCCTCTGTAGAATTAGGACAGACAGACAAAGCGTGGCTGACATGTACCTTTTGTGGGCACCCTGCGTACGTGGCTTACTTTGCAGGGCTCCGTGCTGGCTCCCCCTCACACAGAGAAAGAGAAAACCAGCCCCGGACAGCCTGGCCCTCCCCGTTAGGCCATGGCGTGCTCCCTTGAACACAAGCAATTTCACAGATCGCCAGCATCCGGCGAGGCCACCCAATGATCTTGACGGATAAGACAAAGACAAGACCACTCCGTAATCGTGTCTGCACACAGACAAAAATGCACACGGTCCAAATCACAGAAATGACCAGCCGTCCGTCTCTCTGGCTGCAGGAGTGACAGCTGCTTCTTTGCCAAACACAGCTTCGGCTTCAATTCGTTCCTCTTCCTTTCTAGATTAAAATGATTGAGATACCCAATCCCAGAATTACTGCTGCTCCCTGACGGCGGCCAATTGAGAGCAGGGCCCCACCTCCCCTGAGTCCTCCTGGGAGCACCCATCAGCCACCCAGACCCCTTCTTTTTTTAAACACTTTTAAAAAAGATTTTATTATTTATTTGACAGAGAGAGATCACAAGCAGGCAGAGTGTTGGGGGGTGGGGGGAGTAGGCTCCCTGCTGAGCAGAGAGTCCGATGCAGGGCTCAATCCCCGGGCCCTGGGATCATGACCTGAGCCGAAGGCAGAGGCTTTAACCCACTGAGCCACCCAGGCACCCAGACCCCTTCCAGCTCCTTTTCCCTGGTGCCCTGCGCCCTCCTGAGGGCTGCTTTTCCCCTTCTCACCGGGAGCAGTCAGCCCAGCTTTGCTCAGGTGTGTTTCTGGGGGTCTCTGGCCGGAAAGCGTCGACAGAGTCTTAGGACAACTGAGCAAGACGTGTTTGTTCAGTCCATTTTGTGGACGCCTCCACAGCCTTGGGCCAGGAAAGTGTCAGCCTCTGAAGGAGCGTGACGGGAAAGGAGAGGAGCCTGCAATCTCCCTCGGTTCCCAGGAGGCCGCGTGTCAGGCTCTCGGGGCTGGGGGATGGTTAACTCCTACGGCACCTGCCGGCTCCATCCACCACAGCCCAGATGAGAGCCTTGAAACCACCCCAAACACCCCCACCAGGGCTGGGCATCCGACATCTGCGTGGGAGGGCCAGAGGAGGGAGTGAGCACTGGGCCAGGAGTCAGGAGACCTGGGTTCAGGTCTTGCCTCTGCTTCTCATTTGTCGGGTGACCTGAGCCTCAGTTTCTCTATCTGGATCATAGGCCGAGAGGACTAAGTGAAGGGGGGGTTCCCCTCCCCGGCTCGGATCACTCCCCCAGCTCTGTGCTATAAACCTTCCAGTGGTCAGGATGGACACCTAGTCTGTCCTCGACTCCTGGCCTCCTGGGGTTAACCAGCTTTTCCCTGCCAGGCTTGCTGTTGGAGTGACCCAGGGAGCAGGTGAGGGACTGGGGTCCTATCTGTCCCCAGTCCCTAGAATCCTGGCTGGGTCGAGAACAGTATTAGTTGGAACCACTCCTGAGGGCTCAGGGCCCAGGGCCTCCACACCTTGTCCCTCCTCTCTGTCAGGGCCCCCGTCCAAGTCAAACAAGATGGAGACAGAAGTGCCACAGGAAGGGCCCCAGGGCCTGTACAGAGGACAGTCTGGCAGGGGCCACTGAGGGAAACAGTCTCTGTGGCTTCATTCAGCTCCACATCCTGCTTCTCCTGTGGCCAGGGGATGTGGCCTCCTTCCGTTCTGCCCCAGGCAGGAGGACAGGAAAGGGGCCGAAGCCGAGGGATTGGAAGGAGCCAAGGACTGGGACCTTTCCTGAAAGGAACTCTTTAGTACAGAAGGTCAAGGAAGTTTGTTTTCCCTCAAGTGTAGCCCCATCTCTGTCCAGAAAGCCAGACGGGGGTGCCAAACCTACCTCCCGCTCTCACGGCTTGGCCCCCTACTTCTCCCTCCTGATTCACCTCTCCGTGAAGACATCTCTTCACCTCTGTGAAGACAGATCTTCATTCTGCCTGGAACGCCCTGCCCTCCCCAACCCCTGTGCTGGGCAATTGCTATACATCCTTCAAGACTCAGTTTAAATATTATTTCCTCTTAGAAGCTTCCCCTGGTTGGATCTCCTTGCAATGTACTGTTGCCCCCTCCCAGCCTCGATACCACTCAGCAACAACCAGCTTCTATCACTCTCCTCAAGGGTAAGGGACATTATGGTCAACTGATTTTTTTTTTTTAAAGAAGTTTGTTTGTTTGTTTGTTTTAATAATCTCTATGCCCGGGGCACCTGAGTGGCTCAGTGGGTTAAGCCTCTGCCTTCAGCTCAGGTCATGATCTCAGGGTCCTGGGATCGAGCCCCGCATCAGGCTCTCTGCTCAGCGGGGAGCCTGCTTCCCCCTCTCTCTCTGCCTTCCTCTCTGCCTACTTGTGATCTCTGTCTGTCAAATAAAAAAATAATATCTTTAAAAATAATAATAATCTCTATGCCCAACGTGGGGCTCAGACTCACAAACCAGAGACCCAGGTGCCCCTGATCAATTGATTTTTGACAAAGGTGCCAGGAAAACTCAATGGGAAAAGAATCTTTTCAACAAATAATGTTGGGACGACTGGATTTTCATGTGCAGAAGAGTGAGGCTGGAACTCTGCCTCAAGCCCTGTCTACCGTGTATGTCCATCTTTAACTCAAAATGGATCAAAATCCAAAATCTAAGCTCTAAAATGATAAAACTGTTAGGAGAAAACAGGTGTGACCTTGGATTAGGCAACTGTTTCTTCCATACAACATCTAAACAGAAACAAAGAAAAAAATAGATACACTGACTTGATCAAAATTAAGAAGTTTTATGCTTCCAAGGAAACCATTAAAAAGTGAAAAGGGGCTCCTGGGTGGCTCAGTGGGCTCAGAGTCTGCCTTTGGCTCAGGTCATGATCTTTGGGCCTGGGATTGAGCTCCTTGTTGGGCTCCCACCTCACTGGGGAGCCTGCTTCTCCCTCTGCCTGCCTCTCCCCCTGCTTGTGCTCTCTCTCTGTCAAATAAATACAATCTTTAAAGAAAAAAAAAAAAACTTAGAAGCTTTTATTTTATTCTAAAAAGCTTAGAAGCAAATATTTCCTCCACAGATTGGAGGAAATATTTGCAACCCAGACGTCTAATAAGGGCCCAGTATCTAGAATATATAAAGAACACAACAATGAAGTGAGAAATAACCCAATTTAGAAATGGGCAAGGGATTTTTTTAAGATTTTTTTTTTAAAGATTTTATTTATTTTATTTCACAGACAGAGATTACAAGTAGGCAGAGAGAGAGAGAGGAGGAAGCAGGCTGCCTGCTGAGCAGAGAGCCCAACACGGGGCTCGATCCCAGCACCCTGGGATCGTGACCGGAGCCGAAGGCAGAGGCTTTAACCCACTGAGCCACCCAGGCACCCCTGGGCAGGGGATTTGAACGGACATTTCTCCAAAGAAGATATGTGAATGACCAATAAGCACACGTAAAGACACTGACATCATTAGTCATTGGGAAAATGTAAATCAAAACCACAGCGAGATACCACTTCACACCCACTAAGATGGTTACAATACAAAAGAAGACATTAGCCACGGCTGGCAAGGTTGTGGAGGAATTGGAAACTCATACACCGCCAGTGGGAATGTAAAATGGTGCAGAAGGGGCATCCGGCTGGCTCAGCCAGAACAGCGTGCGACTCCTGAGACTGGTGTCGTAAATATGAGCCCCCTATGGGGTGTAGAGATTACTGAAAAAAATACATTTTAAAAATAACTAAAATGATGCAGCCACTTTGGAAAACCGTTTGGCTGCACCTCAAAAAGCTAACCGCGGGGTTACCCTATGACCCAGCAATTCCACTCCAGGGAAGATAACTTAAGAGAGTGAAAAACATGTTTAGAAAAAACTTGCACCAGGGTTCTTGGCTGGCTTAGTCAGTAGAGTGAGCCGTGAGCAGCTCCTTTTTTTTTTTTTTTAAGATTTTATTTTTTGCAGGGCGCCAGGGTGGCTCAGTGGGTTAGGTCTCTGCCTTGGGCTCAGGTCATGGTCTCAAGGGTCCTGGGATCGAGTCTTGCATTGGGCTCTCTGCTCAGCGGGGAGCCTGCTTCCCCCTCTCTCTCTGCCTGCCTCTGCCTACTGTGATCTCTCTCTCTCATTCTGTGTTAAATAAATAAATAAATAAAATCTTAAAAAAAAAAAAAGATTTTATTTTTTGGTTGAGAGAAAGCACAAATACAAGGGGAGCAGCAGAGGGAGAGAGAGAAGCAGGCTTCCCACCAAGCAGGGAGCCCAATGCAGGGCTCGGTCCCAGGACCCTAGGATCATGACCTAAGCCGAAGGCAGTTGCTTAGCCGACTGAGCCACCCAGGCACCCCAGGAACAAATCTTGAAAACATTTGCCCTAAGTGAAAGAAGCCAGACCCAAGGCTGCCTATTGCATTTATATGAAATGTCCAGAAGGGCAAAGCCACAGAGACAGAAAGTAGATTCGAGGTTGCAGGGGAGGGGGTGGTGGGGTGGAGATGGGAGTGACTAATAGGTATAGGGTTTCATCGCGGGGTGACGAAAAGATTCTGGAATCAGTGTTAACAGCCGCACAACCTTGTGAGTCTACTAAAAACGACTTAAGGGTATGATTTCAAAAGGTGATCTTACAGTACGTCAATCATATCTCAATTGGAAAAAAAGATCCTTACAGATAATGTTAGCTAAGAGTAACGGCCAGCATCTGTGGAGCACTAACCGTGTACCAGACTTCTTGTAAGCCCCTTCCATGTATTAACTCACTTAATTCTGTAGGTAGATGCTATTATTGTTCCCTCTTTAGAGTGGAACACGGAGGCTGAGAGAGGTCACTTGCCAAGGTCACAGTTAATGTCAGAGTCAGGATTCAAACCCGAGGGTTGCGGGGGGGCGGTCCTCACAGGACCGATTCTCCGTGATCATCCAAGCCAGCTGGTCGTTGTTCAGACCCAGAGCTGGAGGCCCAGAGAGGGATGGCGACTTGCTCAGATCACACAGCAACCCAATGGCAACGCCAGGATGAGAATCTGGAGCACCTGCCTGGGAAGCCCTCAAACAAGCCATATCTGGGCTGGGGGTTGCTCTCAGGCAGTCTGTGTGTTCTAGGGGCCTCGGGAAATTCTTTACGGAGGAAAAAGAGCGAGAACAGCTCCTGCAGTCAAACAGGCTGAGGACTATGCTCAGCACTCTAGGGCTTATCCAGCAGAGCCTCCCAAAGCCCTGTTTACCTTTCCTGTGTGGGAAAACTGGGCGCTCAGAGAGGCCATAACACTTGCCCGAGATCACACAGCAGGTGAGCGGCAAAGCACAACGTGAAATCAGCCGTGGAGCTCGGTGTCTGCACTCTGACCACATGGGAGGAGGCAAAGCCAGTCGATTGAAGGGGAATTAAAGCACTTCCTGGCAGGTCCCAGGTCCAGGCTATCCCTGATCCGGTCCACGGATGTTGGGAGACGGGCCAGGGTGAGGGAAAGACATTTTGGGGCCACTGGGCCGGCTGCTGGATTAATCAGAGAGCCCAGCAGAGAGGGCCCCGGGATGTGGACAGAGGGACAGGGAGTCGACTATGAGAGTGCACGGCCTCCTAGCTGGGAACCCGGCAGCAAAGGGCTCCAGGCAGCCTTCCAAGTTCCTGTCCCATCCCCAGCCGGCCAGGGCATCCACAGCCTCCTACTGTCCCTGCAGAGACCGCCCCTCCTCGTTTTAAGTCTTCATCAGGGCCTGCCAGCTGGGCTAGAAAGGGCCCCTTGCGGGGCTCAGCCCAGCCCTCAGATTCACCCCGATGCCAGCACTGCCCTCCCACCAGGCAGGCACGAGGAAGGCCACGTGCCTGCTCCCCAGCTCCCGGGGTGCCCGGGAGACTCAGCAGTGACTCAGGGCAGCAGCTGTGGCTGTGGCGGGGGATCCTGGTGGTGAGGAGCCTCCACGTCCGAGTCCCCGAGTCTCCCCTGTCAGAGTCTGCCAGCAAGGGCCTCATCTCTCCCTGCTGGCTTGGAGCAGAGAGGGGGAGCACCCCGGCCTCCTCCTTTTCAGAAGCTCCACTTCTGCCGATAGCAACACCCCAGATCTGGGGCAGGGGGGAGAGGTGAGAGAACCAGGGCTCAGCAGGGGGGATAGTCCTTCTCAGGGGCTGGGAGACACAGGGGTCTGGGTTACCGAGAAGCTATCATATTTGCAGAGAGGCTGTATCAAGTTAGAGCATGAAACTCCAAAGCCAGCCGCCCTGGGTTCAAATCTCAGCTCATGCACTGACTAGCTGTGTCACTTTGGGCCAGTTACTTAACATCTCTGACCCTCCGCTTCCCCGTCTGTGAAATGGGCATACCAATGGTGCCTACTTCACAGGACTGAAATAAATTAATATATGCAAAGCGTTCTAAGCAAAGTGCTTAAAATAGCCTCTGGCTGTTCTAAGTGAGCTCTCAATTTTCACACCCAGTACTCAGCGTCTGGGTATTGCTGAAAGCCAAATCCCCAGCCTTTATGGAGCTCACAGCCAATTGGAGGGTAGACAAACTATAATAAGGTTTTGAATAAATAAACAAGAGCGTCACAATTTGGGCATAAGTGCTGGGAGGGAAATAAACTGAGGTTTATTTAGTGTGGAAGGAGGTGACAGTGTGGGGAAAAACTGCTCTAAGGGGGAAATGATTGAGCAGATTCTGGAAGAATGAGAAGACAAACTATATGATGATGTGGGGAGAGTCTGGTCAGGGCTAACAGCAAGTGCAAAGGCCCTGAGGCAGGGACTGATTTGGCATGCTCAGGGAACAGAGGAGTGGGGAGTATGTCGGATGATTCTTTGTTGTAGGGGCCGGTCTGTGTGTTATAGGACGCTCCGCAGCATGCCTGGCCTCTACCCACTGGATACCATTAGCAGCACACTCCTCCAACTGTGACAAACAAAAATGTCTCCAGACATTGCCAGATGTCCTTGGCGGGGGGGCGGGGGGGGCAGGCCAGGTTGTAGGACCCATGGGGTCTTGGAAGCCACTTAGAAGCCACTGAGGGCAGTTGGATGATGGGAGGGTCACAGGGGCTGGGATGTGGCTGGGAGAAGCGGACCTGCCCCCTGGACGGGCCTGACCCTGCTCTGCCCAGCCTCCTCCACTGTCACCTCCATGCCGCCCCTCCACCCAAAGTCACCCTTCTGGCCTCCCCCCTCACCCCCTCCCGGCCCGCCTGCTCTCAGGGCACACCCCAGGGACCACTCCCTGGGCTCTCCAGCCTCTGAGCTCTGGCTCCTTCAGGTGGACCCACCCCTGGGATCCATGAGTCAGAGGTCCTCAAAAAATTCTCTTAGGAATGGGTGATCTCAGACGCACAGATCAGGACAAAAAGCAGACATGAGGGCTCTTCCCTCCGCCCCCCACTCAGGGGCGGCAGAGTGGGAAGCCCCCCCCTGACTGAGCCCCCTACTCCAGGGCAGCTCCGCCCCTATGCTCTGCTTTCTGGGTTCTCCTTTGTCAAACTTCCATCCTGTCTCAGAGTGTCTCTTGGGCCTCCCCTGGTCTCACCACCACGGCCCCAACAACCTCCGTCATCCTATGTGTCTGTCTGTCTGTCTGCCTCCCATTCCACCTCATCCCTGTGTCTCTGTCTCTGTCTTTCACTGTCTCCTCTCTGCCTTGGTCCCTTTAACTCCCTCAGGCCTCCCCCACCCCGCTGCACCCCGCTCCCCCCCAAGTCTGTCTCTCTCTCCCCCAGTGGCTCCAGTGGTTTGGACAGGCTCAGCTCCCTTCTGCCCAGATGACCTCACTTCCCCACCACACGCACGCACACATGCCCTCCATGTCACACACGAGTACCCACAGATGCAAACGGCACACACACACACCCAAGCATGCACACACACACACACACACACACCAACACACTCTGCTCTCTGGCGGGGCCTCACTGTCCATCAGAGGGCCCCAGGCCAGCCCCGATCTACCTGGCCAGGTCCTGGGAAAGAATGAGACCCCAGCCAGGCTTGTGGAAGGCGGACTCTGCTCGGAATCCAGCGGCCTACACCCTGCCTGGTCTCTGCCAAGCAGCCCCTCAGCCCCCTCCCCTCCACCGCCTCCCACCTCCCCCTGCGGCGCCGGCCCCTAGGATGGCACTAGGATGGCCAAGATGGACCAGCCATCTCCGCTGCTCCCCACCCTCCCCTCTGCCTTCCGTGAAGGCTGCCAACCTGGGCCTGGGAGCCGGAGACCTGGGTCCAGCTGGCTCAGCCACCAAGACCCCCGGTGACCCTGGCCTCGTGCCTCAGTTTCCTCCTCTGTAACAGAGAGTCTTGACATCAGTCCCAGGATGGGAGGATCAAAGGGCTAGTTTAGCCCCGTGCCTGGCACGCAGCAGGCCCTCGGCCGTGACCGGCTGAGGATTCTGTGGACAACCACCGGCCCGCCTAGCCTCGCAGACTCCCCCAGCCTGGGCCCTGGGTACCTCTGTATTTAGCCCCCCACCGGCGGCCTGTCTCCAGGAGAACTTCCCGGCAGACTTGGGGGGTCGAAGGGAAGGGGGAGCCGGCCTCCTGCCTTCTAATTTAGATTCCTGGGTTTATGGCAGGAAGCGCAGGGAAGCTGACGCTGTAATTAAGGCGATTCCTGAGGCTGAGTGAGGAGGCTGGGAGAGGAGCCCACCGCAGGGCTGGCCCCCCACTTCTCTCTGCTCTCTGCCAGGAGTCCCAACCTCAGGCCTGCAGCAGGCTCCTCTGCCTCCGATGCCCTCATCCTGCAGTCCATTCTGCAGCCCGGGAAACCAGAGAAGGACAGCAGCGTACCCAGGGACACACAGCACATAGGGGCCTGAGCCACCCTCAGCAGCCCCCCCTCACCCCCCCCAGATGTGGTGCAGCCTCCTGGGGTGCAGGGAGAGTCCCAGACACGTGGCTTCTTTGTTCTGTCCTCCCCTGGACCCCAGGCCCCCTCTTTCCCGAGTCCCCCTCCCCCCACATTCCTGAGGTGTCTGGGCAGAGTCTGGCCAGGGATGAGGCAGGAGGGGCAGATCCTGCTCAGGGGTCAAGACCAGGGCAACAGCCTGGGCCTGAGCACCAGCCTCCAGGTTGGGCCTGCCCTAGCTGAGGCCTGGGGCTGGGTGTGGGCAGCGGTGGCTGGGAGCGGATCTGGGGGCTCAGCGCCTCTGACCATCCCTCCCACCCACGGAGGGGGGGAAGGGGGCGGGGCCTCAGGGCTGGAGCTCAGCTCCTCCCTCCGCTCCTCATTGGGTAACGTTGGGCTCCTCCCCTCGGAGTCTTGCTGTTCTCATCTGCGCAAGGGGTGCAGCCTTCACCACGGAGACCTGTTCTTCCCCAGCCCAGGCCAGGATGAGAGTCTGCAGCGCAGACATGCGGCCCTCCCCGCACCCCCTCCCAACACCCCCGCACCAGTCCCGGCCTGACCCGGCTCTGCAGCCTCTGCAGGCTCCTTGGTAAACATAAGGGGTAGGAACAGAGTCAGGGGCTCAGAGGCTGGGACAATTCAAAAAATGGGGCAGGTGTGGGTGGAGGAGCTGTGACTTTTTGCTTTGCCAAGTGAGGGTATTTTTAAAAACAACAACAAGCACAAAGACATGAGGTACAGCCAAGGCGAGGCAGGGTCCTTGTCTTGGGCCCTTCCTCCAGCCCGGCAGGCTGTGGACCCGTTTGCTCCAGGCCGCCTGGGATTCTGGACTGAGCTGCGGTTCCGATCTGAGGGCTGGGCTGTTTGGGGGATGCATGTGGGTACGGGGGTGTGTGTGCGCGTGTGCATGTGAGTGTGTGTGTGTGTGTGTGTGGAGTGGGTGTTGGGGGGGCAGGGGTAAAGGGCCTGGGCAGCCTCTCAGGCTCAGGGCAGGGCCAGTGCCCAGCCTGGGCCCCACCAAGTGAACCCTGGGGACTGCGTCCCCGCATAGATGGAGGCGGAGGGGAGAGGGGTGCCAGGCATTCCTCAGGCTGGGGAGAAAGGGGGCTTTGTTGCCTGAAATGGAGCCCCCCCCCACCACAGCCTCCTCGCATGCCGGAGGACTGTGCCAAACAAAGATGGTGAGCCTGCTGTGGGGGGTGGGGGCTGAGCCTCTCCTGGAGCTTCTGCCCTACCTCACCAAGGCGCCTCCAGTCGGCTGCACCCTCCTCCCAGACACGGGCCAGACAGGTCCTTCAGGGGGTCGGGACACCCTCTGGGAGGGGGCTTGGCTGAGGGCAGATGTCCCAGGATGGGGGTCGAGGTGGTGGTGCCAGCCCTGAGGCACCCTGCCCCCACCCCCCGCAGGGTGCTCACGGGGTTTCATCCAGTCCTTACCACCACTGTGGAAGAAGGGTATGATTTGTCCCATTTTACAGACGGGCACACAGAGGGGAGGGCATGCAAGTTCACTGCAGAAGAGGAACTGGAAATCAGGCCCTCTGACCCCTGAGCTCGAGCCTCAGGGAGTCCTGCCCCCTCCTCCCTCAGAGACACCTGGGAGAAGGAGGAAGAACGTAGCTGTCCCCAAGCTGGGCCTCCCTTCCAGAATGCCTGTTCAGCGTAGCCAGGTCTGTGGGGTTGGTCCTGGCTGCCACCTTCCAGAGTTCCAGGGATCCGACGACCCACAGCGTAGACCAGCGTGGCTCTCAGTAGGAGTTTAATAAGTGCTCATTGATGCTGCTGGGGGTCGAGGCCTGCTCCTCTCTAGGCCTTGGTTCCCCTCTATGCCCTGAAGCGGCCTTCTCTGGCTCCAGCTGACTCTGCCTCCTTATCCCAGCCCAGGGTCCCCGGCAGGGCCTCCCGCATCTCACGGGCTGAAGGCGGCCATATCACTGTTCAGGGGACACAAAAGGAGGTCCTGCCTGTAGCCTCCCATCACAGCCTCTGCCCCAGATCTGAGAGAGGTGCAAGGCCTGGCAAGGGACTCTGACTGGTGGTGACCGCAGGGGCCAACGGCCTGACCTGCAGGCCCAGCTGGGGGAGGTGGCAGGCCCTGGAATGGACAACCTCTTGCCATCTCCTCCCTCTGCTGTGGCTCACTTCAGACCGGGTTAAAACACAAAGCGCCTTCCTTTGTCCCCAGCCCATGCTTAATAGGATTGGGCAGGAGTGGGAAGGGGGCCTCCTCGCCTTCCCCAGCCACAAAGGAGCCCTGTGACATCACGCTGCCCCCCGCCGTGATGTCAGAGGCCACCACAATGGACCTTCGCAGACAGATGGCTGGGGATGGGGCGGTGGGGGATGGGAATGGGGACACCTGCAGCCTCCATGGCTCCGTCCTGGGAGCCGTTCTGAAGAGCCGGCTCTGAGGGCCAGGCAGGAGGGACTCTGGTCCCACAGGGGCGCGCCAATAAATCGGCTTTTCTTTTTGTAAGTCAACTCACACACACACACACACAATTTTTTTTTTTTTTTTTACAAAAGGACAACACAATTTTAAAAAACATGCAAGTTGAGGTTTTTCTTGCCCACCTTGAAAACCACTGAGCCGTGCTCCCTGGTGCCCACCCTTAGGATAAAAATCAAATCCTCATCAGGGCAACAAGGTCATCTACTTTCAGACCCCCGCCCACCCCTGCGGCCCACCCCGCGCTCACAGCTTCAGCTCCTGCCTCAGCTCCTGAGCCCAACACACTCCGTTCTCCCCCTACTACCCCGCCCTTCCAGTCAGCTCGGACACCACCTCCTCCAGGAAGCCTTCCCTGACCTGCCCTAGACTGGGTACCCCCCCACCCCCGTTCCCATGCCCGGCAGCCACAGAATTGATCTTTCAGGCACTCTGGATGTTCCCCTTGGGCCTTTCTCCCCAGCAGGCCAGGGAGTCTGTGAGGGCACCACCTGGGTTCTCCCACCCCTGACCTTCCCTCTGGTGCCAATTACCATTGGTTGGTTCCTTCCTCAGATGGGTGGGGGCACCCCGGTGGGGATCCAGGGAGCCACAAAACAGACTTGTCCTCGCCCTCCTGGAACTGGCCACTGGCAGGAGGTGGGCATCCGTGACAGAGAGTTATCACATCATGGGAGCCCCTAGTTGCAATGGATCAGGAGTGTAGGAAAGAAATATGGTAGGGGGTCCAGGTCACCTGTAAGAAGGGGGATGGGGGTGGACACATGAGCCCAAAGGTCAGAGGAAGCCGGTGTGTCAGGCCAGGGGTGTGGGGAAGAGCTCCAGGCAATGGATGGCGTATAGTAGGCCCTGGAGAATGTTCTAGGCTCATTCATGCCCAAACCCATCAGGGAGGAACAGGTTTCTGGGGTGAGGTGCCGGGTTCGAAGCCTGACTCTGCCACTTGCTAGCTCTAGGGCTCTGGGAAAGCCCCTCCCTTCTCCATGTCTCGTGTCTCGTGGTGGGGTGACTGAATAAATTATTATCCCAATGGGGACAGAGAGCAAAGAGGAACACTACTGCTAGTTATAGAGGACAACCCATGTAAGTCGGGTTCCGGACAAATGGGGTACACAGTGCCCCCACCCCTGGGGTAGATAGTAACAGTTCCACTGCATAGTTCTTGAAGAAAGGAAGTTGAGCTGCTCAGAAGATGAACTGGGGACAGACAGACACATGTCTGAGGCCCATTGCATCTCCACTCATCCATGGGCTGAAGGTGGCCAGGGGAGAGAGCTGGGGTGGTTTTTTCCCAATTCAGGGAGAAGGAGTGGTTCTGGAGGTCTCTCAGAGGATGGGGAACTCCGGCTGGGTCTGGGAGGCTCAGGACAGTTTTCACAGGCAGAGATAGGGAGGGGCTGTGGGGGTGGGGAGAGCTCAGATGGAGAAGCCGGGTAGGTTTGGGGTGCCAGAGTGCACTGGCCGGTGCAGAGTCTGGGGGAGGTGGGCATAGCCGATGCGTCCTGGGGCTGGGGTGGGGTGGCGTTCATCTGTCTGCGCCCAGATGCTGGGGTTGATCTAACTGACCCTGAGGTCTGGTCCTTGGAGCGGGGGAGGCCCCCTCCACCCAGCGGGAGACCTGGTCATGCAGCCGCCTCGCTCTGCCAGACCAGTGTGGAAACTGCATCCGTCCATCCAGGCTGCGGAGGCCACTGGGGAATGTGATGAGGCTGCTGAAACGGGGCCCAGGCCCGGGGGAGAGAGGGGCCCCCATCCCTGTCAGGGCGGGATGTGGCCACAGCTTCCCAGAAACCGGGGTCTGGTTCTGTCGACAGAAACTGGCTGACAAGGGGTTGGATTGGGAAGCCAGACCCCGAGGGGCTGGAGCGGGGCCTGCTGCCGGGGACTGCCTGGGGAGAGAGCCGGGGCAGATTGTCGGGGGGCGGGCAGGAGCCCCTCTTCCCAGCTGGGACGGATTTCCAGCCCTCCACATTACAAATGGACAAACCGAGACCCAGAGACACTGCGGAACATGCCCAGGTTCCCCCAGGAAATTCAATAGGTGCCCAGTAGAGCCCCTGACTTCCTCTTCCCACCCTGCTTCCCAAGAACCCCTAAGACCCCCAAATGTCACTCAGCAGCAGGCGGTGGGACAAGAGGGCCCTTGTCTCATAATTCTGCTCTGTCACCTTCTGGCTGAGGGATCACGGTGCCGAGCCTCTGTGTTCCCCATCTCTATGGTGGGGGGTAAATCCACGCTTGGCAGGGTCCTTGTGATCCTTCAGTAAGACAACGTGGGTCTCAGGCTTGGCACGCTGATCAGCACATAGTAGGTGTTCAGAAATCCTGATCCCTTCTCTTTTACTGCCTGTGTGGTTCCAGCCGGCCCACGGGAACCGTGACTGTCACACACGCCCCCCACCAACACTCCCCCCACCAACCCAACCTCTTTTTGGGATATTGAATAATCTGGCCCCAGATGGCTCCCCACTGGGTCCTAAGGCCCCTGTTCCCCTCATTCATTTGTTTATTGAGCATGTATTTATTGAGGGCCTGCTGGATGCCGGACTCCGCTCTGGGGAGCCAGAGATCCGGGCATAAAGCTCGGCGTGGGTGAAGGCTCGGAGCCCCAGAGCCAGGAACCCCACGCTCATTTCCTCAACCTCTGTTCTAGCAGCATCTGCTCTGCCGCAGGCCCTGTCTTGGGCCCTGGGCCACAGCTGGAGGTGGGGTGGGTGGGAGGGCGGAGATCCTGCCCAGTCCTCCAGGATTTGCTAATTAATTAGGAAATCTGAGCCCCGTGCCCGGTGATACTGTTTTAACTTGCCACCTGGACTGGGAGCAGCTGAGAAGGAGGGCACCCCCCACCCAGCACCCTCCTAATTGCTGCCTTTACCCTCTTCGGGGCTTCGCTGGGTGTATCAAAGGTCTGCCAAGGCCCCTGCAGCTCAGAGCCGGGGGAAGGCAGCGGGCTGAGAGCCCACTTCCTAGCTGCGACAACTGAGGTCGAAGATCAAGGCTCTGCTTGGGGTGGGGATGAGAGCAGGGCTGGCATCATAGGGCTGCTCATGCCATGACAGCCAGGAGCTAGGGTGGTGTTGGAATCGGAGTGTGGCTTGTCCTGGTTCGGTGGGGGAGACTCAGGCCCTACCCTCAGAGGTCTGGAGTATGGAGGCCAGGGACAGGCTCTTCTGGGGGCCCCTTCTTTCCACCTGACCTGGCAGACTCCCGCTTGTGGTTCAGCTTGGGTGGCTTCTCCTCTTCCAGGAAGCCCATCTGAACCTTTCAGGCTAGATCAGGTGTCCCCTTCTGGTTCCCATACCCCTAACTCCTCTTCCTCTTAGCCTGGCTCCTGCTGTAGGCCCGCTCCTGCCTGCAGCCGAGAACTTTCTGAGGGAAGAGAGGGGCGGGATTCATCTTTGTGGCTCCAGTGCCCAGCGCCCACCAAGGGAAAGGGGGAGGCAGCAAACCCATCTCCAGCCTCTCCTCCCTCTGCCCTAGTCTGAGTGCCTGGGGCATGGGGCACTGAGGTATTTGGAGATCCTGGGCAGGTTATGTGGCCTCAGTTTCCCCAGAACCAGTGCTTTCAGATTGTATCTAGGGAGGTGCCCAATGTGGCAGAGGTAGCGACAATGTCCTATCTTGGCAGTTGAGAGTGACAAACAGAAAAGCATTTTTTTTTTTTTAAAGTCATCTCTATACCCAACGTGGGGCTCGAACTCACAACCCTGAAATCAAGAGTGGCAGGCTTCACTGACTGCACCAGCCAGGCACCCCCAGAAAAGTATTTTATTAGGGGCTCTGCGGCATGGGCTTGATTCCTGCCCCAGCCATGCATGTGCCGGGTGACTCTGGCAAGTTTCTTGACTTCCCTGTGCCTCGGTATTCAAATCTATAAAATGGGATAACAGTGGAACCCACCTCAAAGGGTTGTTGTGACTATTAAACAAGTAGACACGAGCAAAGCACTGAGATTAGCGGTTGGTACCAGTAAATCCCACGTGTTTGCTGATACTTGATCTGGAATTCAAGCAACGTATCCCTTCCTCCCTGACTCTGTTTTCACTGATGATGTCAGCTTGGGTTACGGTAGTGTTTGCTGGGTTTCTGCACTGTAAAATTTGTTTCCCCCTCTTTCATTTTTTTTTTTTAACCCTTTCTGCAGTTCCTCTCTTTGGAAGGGTGTCCCCGGGTCCAGTTCACATTCCAAGCCTGGATCTGGAGGTGTGAATCTGCATGAATTATGCAGAACTCTTCTCCGAGGAAAATGTGTCTGGTGTCTCCTATTTCTTTATTTCTTCCACCACTATTTCTATCAGTTTGGACTCGTGGGTATGTATCTTACCGGGCTACAATTTATTTCTGTGCTATCTGTCCTGTTCACTCTGCTCCACGTTTGGCCATGGGGAATCTCTTTGAGGCCGGCTCCTGGGTCTGACATCCCCCCATTTGTTTATTTGTTTTGAGCATTTCCTTACCTTCTATCCCTACAGGATGCTCCAGACTCATCCTGTACGTTCCCTGCCTCAGGCCTGGAATCAGCCACTTCTCTAAAGTCCCAGGTTCTTTCATTAGAGAGTGGTGCTTAGGAGCCAAGATCTGGGAGCCAGATGTGTTTATTGCTATGGGGGTGTCGCTGGCTCTAGGCCCCCTAGAGGGCAAAACTGGGTTTATTTTAATTTAAAAAAAAAGAAGAAGAAGAAAGAAAAAAAGAAATAAAATGTCCCCTCTAGCCCATCATGGGGTCTGTTGGAGGCTCCAAACAGCTGCCCACTAGACTTTGAGCACAGATCCCAGTCTGCGGCTCAGAGGTCAGCATCCTCGGAGGGCTTCATATCCATCAGGGCAAAGAGGGAGGGAGCCCATGAGACCATCTCCTATCCAGGCTCAGCCACTTCCCTGTGTCCACCTCTGCTCACCAGTGGGGAGGGACATCGGTAGCTGAGTTGCTTTGGGAATGGGGCTTGGGCCCCTCGAGTGCCCGGATTGCTGTGGGATTGCAGGCTTGCTCCCTGTCGGTGTTGATGGCAAGAGCCACAGCCCAGTAACAGAGCCAGGGTGGCCAACCAGGCAGGCCCAGCAAGGGTCAGGTCCCAGGAAAGCCTGACTCAGCCACAGTGCCTACCACGCCCAGGCGGCCCAGCGCTAACGGAGGAAGGCCTGGCAAGCTGGTCCCCTGCTCTTTCTCCCTTCCCAACCCCAGCCC
This sequence comes from Mustela lutreola, assembly GCF_030435805.1. Lineage (NCBI taxonomy): Eukaryota > Metazoa > Chordata > Mammalia > Carnivora > Mustelidae > Mustela > Mustela lutreola. The sequence goes on from NC_081299.1 coordinate 11,325,366, forward strand.
CACCCAACGCTGCATGGCTCCCTGATGCTCAGTGGGTCAGACCCAGACCTGGCTCCCCATGGAGGCCGCTTTCCTGCAGTGGCAGGGGGTCAGGCTTGTGACCCCCAGGCAAACCGACAGTTCTCACAAATTTGCCGCCCCACAGCTCCAGGCGGAGTCGGGAAGCGGGGGTTGTGGGCCTGCCCCTACCAGTGCCTTCTGTTTGGGGCACAGTCATCATGCCTCGCATCATGGCCCTGCTGGAAAACCTTCAGTGGCTCCCCACTGCCCTCAACTTAAAATCGCCACTCCTGGACCTGCCTGACAAGGCCCTGGAGAGCATTTCGGCCCCCCACATCACACCCTAACAACAGTGAAGTGTTTGGGGTTACCCCTCACACAACCATCTGGCTTCAAAACACTCCAGTTTCCTCTGCCTGCCCTGTCCTCTCCCACTGCTTCTCTGGTTAATTCCCACTTGTCCCTATAATCCCTACTTGGCTCAGCTCAGGGGCCACCTCCACCGGGAAGCCTTCCTTCTCTGCTCCAGATTGTCTCTGCTCACCTGGTTCATGTCCCTGGTCGCCTGTGGATGACCCCGTCCTAACATCACTATGAATGACCTCTGGCATGCAGGGGCTGCAGCATGGGATCACAGAGAAGCCTCAGGGTTTGAAATAAGGACTCTAGTTTCTCTCAAGCACTCTGCTCTTTCCTGCTATGTGACTTAGGCAAGTCACTGCCCATCTCTGAACCTCAATCTCCTCATCTGTGAGAAAGCATCCAACCGGGATTCCCGGCCCTGCTTTCAATTCTGGCCTCTACCTCTAACTTGCTATCTGGCCTTGGGCAAGCCCTGTTCCTGGGCCCAGTCTCAGTTTTCCTTTTCTGTGAAATGGGGCTGCTCACAAAAACTCAAGAGTACTGAGGTTCCAACAAGCCAAAACTTGTGAGAAGCCTTTATAAACCTCAGAGCCCTACACGGATGGTCGAAGAATCTATCTCAACAAGCCCCGCAGAGACGTGTGGGAGGGAGCTGGTGGCTGTTCTCATCATTCTCCTGCCTCCCAGCCCTCCTGAAGTCTAGAGATCAAAGGTGACAGAGGCCTGTTGGCATGGAGGCCAGGCTTGGCAGGGCCTGCTCCCTGGCCCCCTGCCCACCTCCCACCCACCCCCCACTCCCACAGTTCCACGATGTGTGTGCCTTGGGCGCAAAGGTCCATTTAAGGGCTCAGGGTGAGCTCCCCACCCCCCACTTCCAACCCACAGGGCCTCTCTCCGGGCCCGCGGCTCCCCCAAGAAGAGTTTGAATCATCTGCAACTTTATTCCAGAGCAGAAATAAGTCATTTCCTAGCAATAAATATAAAAATAATAATAATAAATTAAGTTTCGAAAAAAAAATACCGAACAAAAACAAAATCAGTAACACTGACAGACTAGTGAATGTCTAAAAGGGAGGAAGACCGGATGGACCCGCCCCCAGCCTGGGAATGTGTTGACAACAGGCCACCGTCTGCCCCCCCCAGCCCTGGCCGGGCCCCCTGCCACACACACACATACTTCCCACAAAGTACAAAATAGATATTTAAAAAAAAAACCTCAACACAACCAAGCATCCTGCGAGGGCCCCGGGGGAGCACGATTCGGCCCGCTGGGGCTGAGGACAGGGCCTGGGGGGCTGAGGAAGGCACCAGAGAGACCGGGGAGCCACTTTGGGTCTTGCCCAGCTGAGTTTGCTGGCTGTTCTCTTCTCCTTTGGCGGTGGGGCCGGAGGCACCCTGTTCACGTAGCCACAGGCCAACCCCTCCACGTCCCAAGACGGCGAAAGGGAGGTCCATTTGGAAATGTCCTGTGTTGTTTGTCCAAATGCTTTGGTGGGGCTCCTGCCTCAGGGGATGCCGGGAACACGGCAGCACCTCCTAAGTGCTTGGCAGTCTGTCCTTTGTAGACGAAGAGGCCCCCAGCTTGGGGTCCCTGAGCATCTCCCCAGTTTAGGCCTAGCTGTTGTCCAAGACCCCCCCCGCCCCAGCAGAGGCCTTAGGATGCCATCAATAAGGAATAGCTAGAAATAAATAAGGTCCCTGGTGGCCCAGCACAGAGCTGGCAGGAAGGCCACTCCGTTTCTTCAAGTATTCTTGGCCAAGGGGGTTCGTGGCCTGCCGGGGCTCAGATGGGGATCCCCACTGTGTTCACCTGGTCCTTGAGTCCCAGCAGGCTGTAGGCGATGCGTTTCTGGTGGCCGGGCAGCCGCACCCCAATCCTCTTGATGTCACTGTCGGGGAGGGAGAGAGGGAGTTAGAGGCTGGCTGGGGAGAGGTGAGGGAGAATGGGGGTTGTGGGGAGGGTGGGCAGAGGCACAATGCCAGGATCCACACCCTGAAGGCTTGCTAACATCGACACAGTTCGGAAAGTGACTAAAGCACCCACTCTGTGAGAAGTTCTCCTGTCCCCCATGCAATCTGCACCACTATCTGTGAAGCAGGTGCTCTTTCCACCGCCATTTTCCCAGAGCTGAACACTGGAGGCTCAGAGAGGTAAAGCAACGTGTCCAAAGTCACACAGCCAGGAGATGGAGGAGCTGGAAATCGAAGGAGCTGTGAACAAATGCCTTCGGGAGAAGGCATCCAGCCTGGTCTGTCCTCACTGTTCCCAGTTAAGGCCTCCTCCCCAGGGCAGCACAGATGCCATCACCGGGTCCAGGGGAACGGAGGCAGGGACCCTCTAGCACTGCTGCTCACAGCTCTTCCCAGTCCCCACTTTAATCCACTCCTATTCCCTCCGAGTACCTATGGCTGACAACCGAGAAAGAACTCAGGAAACACTCTGCATGGGGACCTCAAGGGTTCAAGTTCTGTTTGCAGGCTGCTAAGGACAGGAGCTTGCAGCCCCCAATCAGGTGACCAGGTCACCCAGGGCAGGTGTTCTCCCTTTAGGAACCTCAATTTCCTCATCTATGAAACGGGTTGAGTACCTAACTGGAGGGCGGGAGACCCCCCAGAAACAGGTGGCAGAGAGGGACAGTGGCCTCGGTGCCGGATGGGGAGATGTGCCCAGGGGCCCACAGCCCTCTCCTGCCCCCCTCTCCGTGCCCCGCCCTGTCCCCTTGTAAAACCACTTATGCTCCCAGGAGCCCTGGAGCAGGACGTTTACTGCTCACTCTGGGACTTTTCTCCTCCAGCACCCTCACCCACCAGCCCAAACCCATGAAAACACCCCGGTTTTTATGGGCCGTCTCCTGGCTATAAACGAGACTAATTATACGGTAGGAGCTCCTGTTTGCAATTCCGGAGACATGACTTTCCCACAGGCTCTGGGAGCCCTCAGAGAGGTGCTGGGCAGGGAAAGGCAGCCCCGGGTGCGTGGGGAGGGTGGCTGAGGGACCCCCAGGAGGGGCTGGCTGCCCCCGCCGCAGCAGGAAGGCCAGACGTCAGACACCAGGGAGAACTTCCTAACCCACCCCTGCAAGCCATTCTAACCAAGACAGCTGGGCCCGCTGAAAAGGCAGTGCTGTTTCCCCCACACCTGCAGGTCTCCAAGTGTGGCTCCCAGGGAAACACTCGGATCCCTGGGGAAGGAGGCACTTCCCGAAAAGGCAGGATCCTGGACCCAAGTCTGGACTCACTGACCTCGAAGTTCTGAAGGTGGGGCAGCGAGTCTGCATCTTATTGGGTCCCAAAGACCCTGATGTCTGATTTAAGAACCAATGGGTTAAGTGAATGCCAGGAGGGAAACAGCAGAGACCTAGTCCCCTGGGCTCCAGGATAGGCCCGGCACACAGCAGGTCCTCAGGATTTATCTGCTGAATGACTGATGGCTGCTTTAGTGAACATGGGGCCACGGCCCAGGCTGCCTTGGGCCCTTCCTACATACTGGTGTAGTTAATCCCATGGGGGTGGGAGCCAAGATTGCTCCTGAGGCCCATCGAGGAAGCAAAACCCCTGGGCTGGGAGGCAAGAAGCCCATTCTAGTCCTGGACTTCATCAAAGCCTTGGGCAGGTCCTGTCCTGTTACTCGGCCTCAGTTTCTGCATATCTAAAATGGGAAGCTTTGCTCAGGTGCTCCCGGGCCATGTACCCCAGGCTCCAGTCTTTTTCACACATGAGAGACCCTGACCCCTTCCACGCCACATCTGCTTACCACAGAGGCACACAAGATGAGTCACGGACTGTCCCAAGACTGTTCCTGCCCCAGCCTCAGTTTCCCTCTTACCACTCCCAGACACACGACCGAGGCTACGTTTCTCCCGAGCACTCTCCATGCCTGCCCTGGTTCAGGGAAATTCAAAGGAGCACCTGCTGTGTACTGGCCCTGGGCACAAGCGGTGAGAGAGGGCTCCTAGAGCCTCCCACAACAATGATTCATTCCCTTGGCAAACAGGGCATGAGGACCAAGTCTATGCTGAGGGCACTCGGCGACCATAAGCCCCATTGGCCTGGGCTCCCCTCCCAGAAAGCCGTGTTGCATCCCTCCAGACACTGGACGGGACCTCTTGCTAGACTGAGCATTTTTCTGGGCTACAGTATCTACCGTTTCCTTAGCTCCCCAAAAGACATGCAGAGCCACCAGTCTAGCTGGAAACTGTAGCAACTCCAAAATAACATGGTGAACGCTCAATCTGAGAAAAGGTGGCAAGCAGCCGGCCCCTGGGGAGCGACGGGAGCGGGGGATGGGGGGAGCGCTGAAGCCTAAACCTTGACCTGACCCCATCGGCGAAAGTGCCAAGTTCTGAGACCAACTCCTTGCCTCCCACTGGGACTCACGGCCTGTGTAGACACAGCCTTCGGGGTAAAAAAAAAAAAAAAAAAGTGCTCTAAGATTCCCCATTCATTTCACTTATTTGAAATAAAGAAGGAGGCAGTGGTGGTGAGTCACACAGGCCCCAGCTCCGAGCGCCACCGAGCTCCGAGCTGGTAGGAGGTGGAGGGAGTGTGGAATGACTTCCTGCCTTTATTCAGGCCTTTCAAAACACAGTGCACATGCACACACACACAACCTCCATCCATCCAAGACAGCCCTGTCCCTGCTCGTGGGAAAGGAATTGGCCGAGGAGCACCCCGGGCTATTTCGGGAAGCTTCTAAGAACATGTGTTTCCTGTAAGCCCTTCTCCTTGCCCTCCGCTCGGCTCACCCACAAGAGTAGCTGTGCTGTCCCTGGTGGGAGCCCCTGGAGGGGCCAAGGGGCTGTTCCAGGTTCCCAGGCAAAAGGAGGCGGGTGCAGGAACCCTGGCCTTTGCCTACAGGCTGCGGGCTGAGAGCAAGGGGTCGAGGAGAGCGACATGGGTTAGACCCCTACTGTGTACCAGGCATGTCCCCTGCACTCACCTATCCACTCTGCACAGCAGGGAACTGGGGACCAAGGCCCAAAGATGGAACCTAATCTGATTACGGTCTCCTGCTAGGACATGGCAGACGTGGGACTTGAAGCTAAGCACAACTTGCAGAGCTCGAGCCTGGGACCCTGCTGCTGGCTGGAGACAGAAGATATCCTGGGATCCATCTCCCTCTGGCTCACTCTGTCCCTGTCTGACTCTCTGTCCCCTGGGAGGAGACACAGCCCAGTCTAAGAAGCTCTGACCGGCAATCACCAGCCAGCTGAGTGGTCTTGAGAGGCCCTGGAGAATGTTCCTGCATTCAGGCCCAGATCCCAGAACTTCTGTAACCCAGAACTGTGGGAGGCCTGGGTGGACCCTTCCATGTGATTCCCAAAACCTCCCAGCCCCAGGGCCCATTCCGGCCCTGACCTTGGACCCTAAACAAGCTGGGCTTTTGGGACTTGACACTATTTTTAGAGGCACAAAAGGCTAAGGGGATCGTGTCTTCTCCCACCAGGGATGGGAAGAGAGGTCCTTGCCAAGGCCATGCCGGGAAAGGTCCCTGACATTGGAGGGGAGAGCAGGGCTCCCACAGGGCAGCCTGACAACCATGTGGGGAGAGGTCCCTGGGAGAGGAGGGGCTATGACACTCTCTCCTAGGCAATAGCCAGGAAGTCCAAGGGCTCTGCCCACTTCTCTTCAGCATCTCAGAGAGACATGCAGCCCCTTAACGGCTGTGTGACTTTAGGCAGGTAACGTACTCTCTAGGCCTTGGTTTCTCCACTAATGACCTTTGTGGTCCCTGATCTCTGGGCCCTCACTGACCAGCGCTGGAACCCTACTGGGCCCCAAGTGGCCATGGGCCCCTGAGCAAGTCCCTGCACCTCTCCCTCCCATCCCCCGGTGGGGAGATGGACGAGCCCCAACGGCCAAATTATCCTGAGGCCTGACTCACGGGTGCTGGGACTCACAGCTGGCACACAGTCAGCCCACAGTCAACACTGCTCTGATTATGACAGTGATTATATTTTCCCATTCTGGAAAAAAGATGCAGAAACAGCGGGGAGCCAGGCTGGAGTGCCCAGAATTCCTGGCAGCTGGTCTAGCTCTGCCCTTCCTGGGAAACCCGTCTGCCCCCCAACGGGAGAGGAGAGTGAAGGGGAGGAGGGGCGTGGTGGGCAGGTGGGGAGAAGGCGGGGCCGGACTCACTCATTGGTCATCTGCACCACCTTCTCGATGGCCGTGTAGCCCGCCGCCAGGAAGTGCTCTGTGTACTGCTGCATCTTGATGGACTCGAGCCACTCGGACACCGTGCGGAAGGGCACCCCCTCGGAGCCGCTGGTGCTGGGGAGCCGGATGGACACCCTGAAATGGGGGTCACCACTTGCAGGTGAGCGGCGGCGGCGTGGAGCCCCCCACGCCGCTCCCTAACCTGGGCGATTCTCCCAACTGCCCTGGGCCTCAGTTTCCTTATCTGGACAACAGAGAAGCCTGGTCGGGTAGGGTTCAGGGCGCCGGGCGGGCATGTTGTAAGCCCTGGTTGTTTACAGCTCCTGTTGGGCCCCTCCCCAACCCCCGCCAACACCAGCACCAATAACCACAAAATAACAAAATGTTCAGATTCAGGTTCCTGGAGGCACAGCCCCAGCCTGGCAAGCTGCCAGCACATAAAATACTTAATCGCCCTGTCTCAGCTTCCTCATCAACAAAAGGCAGGTAATTATAGGACCCATCTCATCGGTCGTCCGAATGAGTTAAAACATGTTCAGCGCTGAGCGCAGGGCCCGACGCATTTCTCACATATGTCAACTGCGTCTCTTAGTCTCACCCGAGCCCCCGTACAGGGTAAGAGCCCAGGCGGAAGTCCCGAGCCCCCAGCGCCCTGGCCCTGGCCGGCCACTACACAGAAGCGGCTCAGGGGTAGAGCTGGGCTGGGGGGGGCGGGGCAAGCCCAGGGGCTATGGCACTAACCGGGGGTCAAAGTCAGCCAGGGTCTTGAGGGATTCGGGAGCCCGGATGAGCTTGTCGAGGATGCTGACAATGTCGGCGAACTTGGGGCGGCGGGCGCGTTCCTGCTGCCAGCACTGCATCATGAGCTGGTAGATGGCGGAGGGACAGTCCATGGGCGTGGGCAGCCGGAAGCCGTCATTGATGGCTTTCATCACCTGGGGAGGCCGGAGGGTCAGCGGCGCCCCGCGTGGCCGCCAAAGCCCCGCCAGCTCCCTGGGGAGGCCCGCACGGGCAGCTGGGCACAGGAGGGAAGGGGAGCCCCAGACACAGAGGGGACGAGCACTCTTTCTTGAGCCCAACACGCAAGTGTCAGAGACACAGAAAGGCGGATGCTGAGGAGGCTGTCTCCAGAGTTCCACAGAGGCAGGGGCTCCTGACCCTGCTCCCTCCGGGGCACCCCAGGGCAGCAGCCACACTGCATGCCCTCCTGCCAGCATCCCTCCAGCCTCGGGACATCTACACCAGCCACTCCCTCCAGCAAGCGCCCTCTTCCTGCTCCGGGTCTTCCCCCTGCTCCCACGAGGCTCCTTAGTCTCCGGCCCGGCAAGCACACTCACACACCCCATGCACGCACACAGGCACACGCAGGTGTGTGCACACAGGAAGGCACCCGTCCTCCCTACTACCCGTTTCCATGTCCCTCCACCGACCGGAAGCAGGGACCGGCTCCGCAGCCCCACACAAGACCTGGCTCACAGTAGACCCTCGATAAACATGGACTGGATGTACCAAAGGAAAGTAAGCCCCCAAAACTCTTCTCTACCCGGCTGCCGGGGTACGGAAAGGAGTTGAGGTCTCCAGTTCAGGGCAGGGTAGGGCCGGGCAGGGCACGGGGACCTACCTCATGGTTCGACAGCTCCCAGTAGGGCCGCTCGCCGTAGGTCATCACCTCCCACATGACAATGCCGTAGCTCCACACGTCGCTGGCGGACGTGAACTTGCGGTAGGAAATGGCCTCCGGGGCTGTCCAGCGGATCGGAATCTTGCCACCCTGCAGGGGACCCCAGCCCTGTCACTGCTGACCCTCCAGCCAGCCTCCCCTTGTTCGTGAGGCCTTGGGGTGTTCCCACCCACGGAGCCTACGCCCAGGGGGCACAAGTGAGGGGACCTGGAGCAGCGTGGAGGCCACTTCACCCCCAGCAGCCACAGCCGCCCGAGTGCTTACGCTGGTGGTATAGGTGGCCTCGGGGTCGTCCTCCAGCACGCGGGACAGGCCGAAGTCGGACACCTTGCAGACCAGGTTGCTGTTGACCAGGATGTTACGGGCGGCCAGGTCGCGGTGGACGTAGTTCATGTTGGCCAGGTACTTCATGCCGGCCGCGATCCCCCGCAGCATGCCCACCAGCTGCAGCACGCTGAACTCGCCGTCCTTCTCCTGCGGAGCACAGGCCCTCAGCCAGCGCCCCCCGCTGTTGGCCCCGAACCCCCCAGCGCATCCCGGGCAGCCCTGGGCCCCCACCAGCCCCGACCCACAGCCTCACCCGAAGGAACTTGTCCAAGGCCCCGTTCTCCATGTACTCAGTGATGATCATCATGGGCTTGTCTGCAGAGGGCAGCACAGGTGTGAGGGGGGGGGGCGGCCAGAGGTGTAGACGGGGCAGGGAGGGCACAGCTATGGACGGAGCCCCTGTATGGTGGCCTAAGTGTACAACCCCTCTTTACCCCCACTCTGGGTGGGCAGATCCTGGGGGGGCGGGACGGGATTTCCCGCATCCCCCCCACCCTGGTCCCCTCCCCAACCCCGGGGGCCAGTGCTCACATTTGGAGACGACGCCCTCCAGGCGGATGATGTTGTGGTGGCTGAACTGGCCCATGATGCTGGCCTCGCTGAGGAAGTCTACCCGCTGCTTCTCTGTGTAGCCGGCTTTCAGCGTCTTGATGGCCACGGGCACCTCCTTCTTCCCCGAAGCCTTCAGCGTTCCCTTATACACCTCCCCAAACTCTCCTGTGGGAACACAAGGAGGGAGTCAGCCTGGCCATGGGGCACTGCCAACTGGCCCCAGGCCCCTCCGCGGGGCGCCGCGCTCACCTGCCCCAATGACCTTCTGCCTCGTGACACAGGAGGGATGGATCTCGGTGGTGAACTTGAGCACCGCCTGGTTGGGGTCCTCGTACGTGTGGGGGTCCACATAGGTCTTTAAGGGCTTCAGTTGTTCTGCAGTGGAAAAAGAGAGGCAGGGGCACAGTTTGGTGAGGGGTCCCTTGGGGGGGGGGAAGAGGAGGTGATCACTGAGTTTCCAGCTCAGCCCCTCTGAGCTGCTCAAGGAAGCCCCAGGGCAACCCCCTGCCCGCCCCCGAGCCCTGGGGGCCCCCTCAGCTGCCCCATCTCCACCACAGAGCTGGGGGGGCGGGGGCTGTGGGACCAGCAGGGCAGGGTGCGGACGGGCCCAGGAGGCCACTGCATCTCACCTGACTTGGAGAAGTAAACGTCCTCTGAGGACTGGCGGGTCCGCAGGCTCCTCCTCCTATGAGAACCCCACAAGGAAACAAACACAGGGGAGGTCAGTGGCTTGCTCTGGCCACAAGCCTCCTGATGCCCCCACCCTCCAGTTCTAAGCAGGGGCTTGGTGCGCTGGGCACTCCGCTCAGCAGGCAGAGGGCGCACGGAAGGCAGTGGGAGAGGCAGGGAGGAAATGAGCCAGCAGGACTCCCTCCTTGGGATCAACGCCCCGTAATGGCCCCGTAAGTGGCCATAATGAGGGCTTTCCTCATTAGAGCTCCCAGAGCTTCCTGCCTGCATGACCAGAGGAAGTGTGGACACACCGTTATTAACAAAAGCAAAGACGATGACGGCCGTGTCCCGAGCCCCCACGGCATACCAGGCGCTGGGCTGGGGACCTGACAGCTCACCGCATCTTCCCAGGTCCCCGGGAGGCAGGGATTAGATTTGCCATCAGCCCCGTTTTCCAGACAGGAAACCGAGATTCCCGCCCCTGAGTCCCACCTCAGCCCTTGGGGAACCCGGCGTGGGCAATGACAGACCTGCGATGGATGAAGAAGCCGATTCCCGCCAGCACCACAAGCAAGACCACGCCAACGGCCACACCGCCAATCACCGCCATGTTGCCAGATCCTTCTGTGGCTGTCGGGGGAGAACAGCTCATCAGCTGGGAGCCCCCCGCCCTCCAAATCATGGCAATGCCCCTTCTACACCCAAGGGCCACTTTAGGGACATGTGCTGGATGCCTTTACTCGTGATGGTTCGTGAGAATATTTATTCCCATTTCATAGATGACAAATGACAAGTCTTCCCTAGGGAATACGGCAGGAACCGCCAGGTGTGTGGGAGTCTTTCCACGACACAGGATTTGAACTGGGTCTGCCAATACTGGACCTCATGTCCTTCCTTCTCGACACTGCCCTTTAGGCATGTCCCTGGGTCCCTCCCCAGACTTGGAGCTGATCCCCGCCAGGCTCTCCTAGGCCCTGGCTGACCAGGACGGGGGGCATTTCTAAGTTCTTTGACTCACTTCCTCCTCCCACACGTCCCGGCTGTCCTGTTTCAGGGCCCCAGCCCACCTCACGCCCGGCTGCCCAACTCACACAACGTCTGGAACTCATGAACCTTGCTGCCGGCTCCCTGCCCCTCCTGCGTCAGCGCCTGCACCTGCACCAGGTAGATGGTGTCCGGAGCCAGGTCATCCAGGGTCACGGAGAAGCCCTCGGTGCGGCGCACATTGTAGCTGTTGGAGTCCCCCTGTGGGTGAGGGCGGTGTGTGGGGGGGGCATCAGCTTGGCCCACCAGAGACCACCCCCAGCTGAGCCTAGCAAAGCAGGTCACTAATGTTAGCAGGCTCGATGCTTTTTTTTTTTTTTTTAAGATTTTATTTACTTATATATCTATACTTCAAAGATTTTATTTATAGTGGTGCCTGGTTGGCTCCGTCCTTAAGCCTCTGCCTTCAGCTCAGATCAAGATCCCAGGGTCCTGGGATCAAGCCCCACGTTGGGCTCCTTACGCCACGGGAGGCCTGCTTCTCTCTCTCCGGCTTCCCCTGCCTGTGTTCCCTCTCTCGCTATTTCTCTCTGTCAAATAAATAAATAAAATATTTTAAAAATGTATTTTATTTATTTATTTGAGAGAGGGCATGAGCACAAGCACAGGGAGGGACAAAGGGAGAAAAAGACCCCCTGCTGAGCGGGAGCCCAGGGCAACGTGGGCTCGATCCCATAATCCTGAGACGGTGACCTGAGCTGACCATCTGACCTGAGTCAGATGCTCCACTGACTGAGCCACTAGGGCACCCCCTGATGCTCTTCTAACCATGGAGGAAACAGAGGCTCAGAGAAATGAAGTGAGTCGCTCAAAATTCCAGCCAGCAAGGGCATGACCCAAGGCATGAACCCGGGTGTGTCTGATCGCCTGACTCGTCCCCCAACCCTGACTATCTCTTCTGGGGACTCTAGAACACTCCGTCTTCTCTGCCACCACTCTCTGCTGTGCTGGCCTAGGAAAGGGGACTCTCGGAAGACCCCAGACCTTGGTGTCCTCATCAGCAGAATGCGGTAAGCCATCTACATGACCAGTCTGGTCCCCTGCTTCCGGCCTGGCCAGGGTCTGCCCTGACCCTGGAGTTACCTTCTTGCGGTAGGTGACCTCATACTTCCACACGCGGCTCTGCTGTGGCGGGGGGATGCTCCAGGACACGCTCAGCGAGGTGGTGCTGCGGTCCTCCAGCTTCACCTTGGGGGGCTCTGGGCAGGACAGCGGATGGGGGAGGACCGTGAGGAGGCATGGCAGGGGCAGCTGCGGGGCGTGTGGGCGAGCGCCCCTAGACCCGGCCCCACCTACAGCCCGGGCTCTCCAGATCCCAAGCCGGGATTCTTCCGGCTCTGTCGCACAGAGCCACAGGCCTGGGACCCCGCGGGCTGGCCCATCGGGGGCGCCCTCTGAGTATTCATGAGCGCGGACGTAATAAAACCCAAGCAACAGCTGACTCTTGGTATATCCTGTCTGGGACCGGTACTGTCCTAGGAGGCTTCTACACGGTAATTTACTGCATCCTCTCGAGAGCCCTATCACGACTCCCATTTGACAGGTGAGGAAAGTAAGAGAGGCCGCAGAGCTCAGTCAGAGGTAAACCCACGGCCTGCTGCTTTTAACCATGGGCTGCCGCCTCCCTCTGGACACAGCCAAGCCCTGGGTGGCCGTCCCGCTGACGCCCGGCCCTCACCTGTCTGGTTGATGCTGACGCTGGCGGTGCGGAAGCTGCGGCTGGCCACCAGGCCCGAGACCCCATTGCGGGCCTCCACCGCGAAGGTGTAGTTCATGTGCGGTTCGAGGTCACTGACGGTCACACTGGTGCGGGTCAGTGCGTGCGGCGGCTCCGAGTACCGCACGCTGGCCTCGCAGGGCCCGCACTCGCCCGACTCAGGCCAGCACTGCTCACAGGTGACGCTGTAGGTGAGGTCATCCCGGCCCCCGCTGTCCTGGGGGGGTGTCCAGCGCAGCTCCACTTTGGCGCCCATGCCCACGGCCGTGAGGTAGTGCGGGGCAGAGGGCGGGCCTGTGTGGAGGGCAGAGGCCAGAGTTAGAGCCGGGTAGCCTGCATATATCGAGCAGCATGCCACATTCCCCCCACACCTCCTCCCAGACGCCCTCCCTGACCCACGGCAAGACTCACGCGTGCAGGGCATGGACAGCAGGTCCTGCGGGGCCCGGAAGTAGCCTTCCTCACACTCACAGAAGGTGGCGCCCTCGGGGGCCAGCACCGTGTGCACAGGGCACTCCAAACAGGGGCTCTCGGACGCCTCAGACTTGAAGAATCCCGGCGAGCAGGCTGGAGGACAGAGGGATGGACATCAGTTCAACCATGTCTCACCCAAAGCGACTGTTCTGGTGGGATCTCATCGTGGGACCCCATGCAGGCTGCCAAACCTCTGGGGGCCTATTTTCTCATTGGTCAACCAGGTTGTGATGACGAAGTACATGGCCAGCACCCAGAGCTGGGCACCCAGGAAGTGCCTCACCCCGTGCTCCAAACTCTGCACACGTGCCACTGGCCCCCACCAGGGCCATGCCCGAGCCTGGCGCTCCAGGCTCCATCTCACCCCAGGACCCCACCTCACGCCTGCCTCGCCCCCTTTAATCCCTGCGGGGCAGCCCGAGGGGTCCCCATCTCGGCTTCCAGTCGCCCAGGGCAGGAACTGTACCTTCACCGCGGGCCTTTGTTGACCGATGGTCACCACAGCCTCAGCCCAGCGGCCAGGCACGCCCACTCAGGATTTCACCCCTGCGGGTGTCCCCTTCACCCCAGGACCCGGCTGCCTTCCTGTTCCGGGGCTGGGCCACCAGGAAGCAGGCCAGGCCAGGCCCCCAGCATCTTCTGTGGAGCTGCTCCCAGGACCGAGTCATTTCCGCCACTCACAAGGGCAGCCAGGAAGCGGCTTTTCCTCCCCTGGTGGAAGGTCCTGTCCTGGCCGGGCCGGCTAGGGGCTCAGGCACCTGACTCCAGAGGCTTCTTCCTCCCACCACCCTATCCTGCCCCTGCCCCAAGCCCCTTCCTGGCTTCGCAGGCAGGAAGCTGCCCAGACACAGGGCCCACGGTGCAGGGCTGTTCAGGGCTTGGGCAGCGGCCGAATGGCCAGAGTGGGAGGTGGGATCACCCTAGGGGACCTCTTCTGTAACCCCATCACTACTGTACCCGCCTCCATCTTATTCTTGGACAGCGTCCTGTGACACCTCAGGATATCACTCTGCAGCGTGGACCCTGAGATGAGCCAAAGCCCCTGAGCTCGGGGAGTGGGAGCACATGACTATGTCTGCCATAAAGGGGTAGGTGAGAGCTAAGGAGGGCTGAGGAAACACGGTGGGATATTTCAGCTGAGGCTTAGAGGCCGAGTAGGAGTTCGGCAGGGCAGAAATGTTGGAAGTAATGTTGGAGGTAAGAAACAGCAAGACTCACACAGAAAGTATGAGTGGCCTTCTGGCCATAAACGGGGAGAGCAGGAGGCAAGAAGGCCGAGAGGTTTCCAGGGACCAGACTGTATGAGGCCTTTAATGCCAGGCCAGGGAGCCAGGACTTTACCCAGGGGCGATGAGAGCCACTGGAGGACTGAAGGTTTGAGGCAGAGCCAAAAGGCACAGTTAGATCCACGCTGTCGAGAAAATTCTTGGACAAAATCTCCCTCCTTGTCCAGGTCTCTGTGTGAGCGGAGGTGGGGAGCAGGACTGGGAGTCAGGGGACAGGACTCCAAGGACAGCTCGGCAGCCGCTCTCGCCCACCGTGAGTGAGAAGCCTGTCCCACCACGTGCTGCCGCCAGCTCAGAACCGCAGCAGAGGCCCTGAGGGCGCTCGCCCAGGACAGAGGGGGCCTGGGACCCACTCCTGCTCTGTGCAGCGACACAAACAGTGACCACTGCTGATGAGGGACCTATGATGTGCAGCTCCCGGACCACACACCTGACGTTCGTTCAGTCCGCACAACAAGCTCATCAGACAAGAACACAGTATCATTCATTCCACTTCGGAGCGGAGGAACCTGAGGCCCAGAGAGGCAAGGCCACTTACCCAAGGTCAACAAGCTCCCAGGACACGAAACCAAAACCTAAACCCAGGACGCCTGACTCTGAGCCCCTCTCCTCCCACAGGCACCTCGCTTTGGAGCAGAGAGAAACCAACGTTCTGATACAAGCCTGAAGAGACCGGAGAGGAGTCCTGCCCCACTTGAACAGCCTGAAGATCCCAAGACTAATTTCAGAGCAGCCGGGGGTGGGGGGGGCTGCGCCTCCCGACGTAGGTCTTTCTAACACGGCACGTTCACAGGCTATGCGAAGAAATGTTAGGATCAACTCCACAGCATTGGCTGAGGAACCAAATCTCCTGCTGTCCTGCAGCAACCCACGTGTATTTTTTTTTTAAGATTTTAATTTTAAGTAACCTCTGTCCCAATGTGGGGCTCGAATTCACAACCCCGAGATCTAGAGTCATGTGCTCCACCGACTGATCCAGCCAGGCACCCCTCCCGTGTAGTCTGCATTCCTCGTTATGTATCTGTCACGTTACAAAAATAGCTCTTTCCCCCCGCATCTTCAAGTAAAAATGAGACTCCAGAGAGCCAGGCCATTTTACCTTGGGATTTCAACTCCCCCGAGTGCCCTGACTTGGCCCTAGAGAGGCCCGTGTATACCCCAGGTAAGGACGGACTCCAGCTGTCCAGGCCCAGTGGAGTCAGGGTGCTTGGGGGGAACCCCCAGAATCACCTTCCAGCCCAGGCTGGGGAGGGGACCTTAAGCCCCCACAGCTCGGGCTTGGTTCTAAAGGAAGGCATTAGCTGGGGGTGCCTGGGTGGCTCAGTCATTGAGGGTCTGCCTTCAGCTCAGGTTAGGATCACGGGGTCCTGGGATCAAGCCCCCCCTGCTTAGCAGAGAGCCTGCTTCTTCGCACTCTCCCTCTGTGTTCTCTCTCAAATAAATAAATAAAAATCTTAAAAAAAAAAAAAAGGTGTTAGCCACCTGCAACCCCCCACAAAGCTGTGCCCCCCACGTGGCCAGCCCCCCAATCCTACGCCAAGAGGAGGAAGGAAGGTGGGGTGGGGGAAGAGTCAGGTTCCATGCTTTGGACCCAGAGCCCGGGGGTGGCCTGACTGCTGCCGGCAGGAAAGAGGGAATTTGGAGAGATTTCCGCTGCGGATATGCCAGATAATACAGCGGACAGGCCCCGTCAACAGGCATGTGCTTGCCTGACGAGAAGGCGCTGCCCCCTCCTCCAGCAGCACAACCACGAGGGGCTGTCCCCGGGGCCCTGCCACAGTGGGCCAGCACTCGGGGGCCCCGGAGTTCACGGTGAGGACACCAGCAAGCCCCTGCATCTTTCTGACCTTGCCTGGCTGGATCTGCTGGCATTCTGGGCACATGTCAGGTGCTCACACACACCCAAACCCACCCACGTGCACAAAATACCCACGGTCCCCTAGCCGACCGGGGGACTCCTATGCAGCCTTCAATGCCCTGCTCAAGCTCTTCTCCACGGGCGCTCCGGGACTGCCCAATTTCTGGCCCTCTTCTGCCCCCAGGGGGGGGCATCTGTTACTCAACCTTATGTTTACCAAACAGAAACGGAGCACTTCCTACGTGTCTGGCACCATGTGGGATATGATGGTGAGGCAGATAACACCCATTTCTGCTTCGGGGAAGTTCACAGCCCGGCTTTCGGGCTCCCTTTGAAAGGACTCCTGCTGCTAGGAGAGCCTTCTGCAACTGGCAGCAGGCACCGCCCCGTCTCTCTGCGGCCCATGGCTCAGCACAGGGTTGGGCACGCAACTGAATGAGTGAATGAATGAATTAATGAATGAAGGTATGAGTCAACGGCTAAATCTAGGATCTGCAGATTAAACGTTCACCCCAGGAGCGAGTGTCACAGCGTCCTGAGGGACCCTGAGGGGACAGCACCCCAGGACGTCCCCCGCCCCGCACCAGAGCCTGGCCTCTGCGCACCTGTGGATGGCTTCTCTGGCTCCAGGCCGCGTGGTGGGCCTGGCCTACAACTGAGCAGGGGAACTGGGCCACAGCGGCTGCACCTAGAGCTGCACCCCGGTTTTTCCAGTTCCCGATGCCCGCCTCTCAGGCGGCAGCGTGGAGTGACTTAGGGACATACGCCCTCCGGAGTGACGCAAATCTCGCCCCTGGCGGAGCCCCTCCCCCCAGGTCCAGCCACCTCCCCAACTGGTGGTGGCGAGGTCACAGGGTCAAGAGGTCACAGTGGCCATTCACCTGGGGCCAGTCACCTCCCCAGGCCATGGAGGCAGAGTGTGGACTTTGTCTTGTACCCTGACAGGCAGCTAATGGTGACCCAGAAGTCACCGACCCTGCCCACGAAGGGAACTGATCGCTCCTGACCCCGCGGCTTCTCCCCTTTCCCCACCGCGGGGGCCCTGGCAGCCCCATGTGGGGATGTCCCCATGGCCCGACCGCCCACTTCACACACACCCCAGAGAACTATCTTGAGGCACATTCCTCCCCTGAGCCCGAGATAAGCGCAGCGCCCCCACCCCCCCACCAGCCTCCACCTCCTGCTGTCTCCCCACCACCAGCCTTTTATCTTCTGTTTGCTTTCCCTGCCTCCTTCCTTCCGTTCTGGGGACCCATTTACCTCCGGAGAGGGAGAGGGAGAGGGCGGGAGAGGCCACCCCATGGAGCTGCCAGCCGGTGCGAGCTGAGGGTGGGGCAGGTAGGGCGCAGGGCGGGAAGGGCGGGTGGGGGGGGTGGGGGGTGCCCATCCAGGACTCCCACCCCAGCGGGCCGGAGGAAACCACAGAAATGAGGCCCGGAAAGGGACGTGCCCAAGAGTCAACAGCTCACAGAGCCCCCAGCCTGGGGCTCACGTCCTGATGGAGTGAGCCTTCTGGGGATAGCTCCCCACACAGCCTGGGGCCAACCTGCCCCGAAACCACCTTGACCGGAGCTGTCCCCTGCCCAGGGAGAGCCTCCCCTTCAGCTATGGACCCTGGGCTGGGCCTGGGCCACTCAGGATGCCAGTACGAAGACTCTGCTCCTCACCCCGTGTGGCGAGGTCACCCAGTCAGCGGCTTACCAGGGCAATCCAGGTTCTCAGGCTTTGGGTGAAAGTCACAGGAGGCAGATTCTGATCACGAAGTCGGCCAGGGTCCAACCCCCCCCCCCCCCACTTTGACAGGCGGGCTAAATGAGACCCAGAAGGGACTTGCCAAGGGCACACAACTTATGAGGAGGACACACGCCGGGGGCAGTGAGCTGGGGACAGTACGCCCCCCTCTTCTTGATCACTGGTCACCGTTTCCTCTCTCTGGGCCTCAGATTCCTCATCCATAAAATAGAGCTAACGTCCTCAGCCTTTCTGGGTTTATGAAGACTGAAGGAAACAGAATGAAATGCTCAGCCTGGTGCCTGGACTGGGTGGGGTGTCCCTATGAACCGGGGGACAGAAATTAGAGAGGAGACATCCCCAGGGGGCTGGGCCCCTTGAAGGAGCAGGAGCCTCCCAAGATGGAAGTCCCCATGGTGCCCACCTCCAGCTCTGGCCTCCCAGCTGCTGGGCTGAGCCTTTGGCCAGAGCCGCTGGCCACCTGCTCACCTGGCTGGCAGTGCCCACGGCTGAGGCACCAGGCAGGGCCCCAGCAGCTCAGTGGCTGATGCCAACACAGGAAGCAGAGACAAAGCCACCCCAGGGGAGAGGACAGTCAGCCTGAGCGACTCCACTGTCCCCCAGGCAGGGCCGGGGGCAGGGCGGGGGCCCAGAGTGAAGGTAGCTCATTCCTGACATAGCTCCAAGAGCTCTCCGGGCAGGGTGCCCACCTGTCCGAGATCGCAGCACCTGGGAGGTGCCTCCCTTCTGTTGTCCATTTAACTCTTTCCTGAATGCCAAGGTTCCTGGGGAAAGAACCCTGAAAAGCAGTGAGCTCTGAAGATGACCCGGACCAGGTGCTCGGTGACCTCAGGGAATCCACACCCCTCTCTGGGCACGATTTGTCATCAGTAAAAGCCCCAGTGGGAGAATCTGGCTCCATGCCCCTGTGGAGGGTCAGGCGGGGAGGGCCGGCCCTGCACCTGCCTCCACTTCTCCCACCGTGTGCTCAGTAACACTGTGTGCCCCCGACCGTCCACCCTCCCACACCAGGACCTGCCATCCGGGGGCTGCACAGTGAGCTCGTGCTCTGTCCGCTGGCCAGGAGCTGAGTCAGGGATTCCAAAGGAACTGGTCATTTCCCGCCCCATTTCCTGACCCATCCTCCGGCCTGGGCGCCGCTGCATCGCCCGGATTCAAATCCTGCTGCGACCACACATCGCTGTGTAACTCCAGGTGAGTCTCTCCACCTCTCTGAGCCTCTATCTCCTGTCTATGAAGTGCCACGAGGACAGGTGGGTCCGATTCAGCAAGCCTGCCAAGAAAGTGCTCACCTGGCTCCCGCCTGCCCGTGGAGGGCACCTGTGCGCAGGAGTTTCTGTTATCATCTCCACTGGCCCCCATGGTCGGAGGCACTACTGCAAACGCCTGTAGGGATCGGAGCAACCCGGCTGGGGCTTCCCAGCCATACCAACGGCCCCTAAGAACCACGCTGAGGGATCTCAAAGAGGAAAAAGTAGGGCAACAGGTGGCTGGGCCCACCAGCAAAGTCAAAGATTTTGCTCTTGAAAACCAGTCCTCCCAATCCGGGGCCTATGCAGTTCTTCACCAGCAAAGCGTGCCAGAACCCTGACCCCCCTCCACCTCAAGGGGAAGGAAGCCTGCCCCCTCTTACTGGAGAGAGTCTCCCCCCTCCAGCCCTCCCAACCCCAACGTCCACTTATCTCTGCAGGGCCTGAATCACCAGCCTGTGGAAAGTTTTCAGCTGCCCCTCACCCCCCACCCCTGCATTCTTGTGTGAGGATGTCATGTGGGAGGAGCCTGCTCGACCCACTAGGCTGCCCTGGCTCCCCCCCACCCCACAGTCATTGTCTGAAACTGGGAGTGTGCACCGGAGGTCACCTAAAGCGGGGGCCGCCTAAGGAAGAGAAACTCCGCATAGGGGAGCTGGAAGGACAATAGGGTAGTAGGAAGGGCCGCGGCAGGCCTACTAGGGAACTTCTCATCCGGGGGTTCACAGATTGTGTTAAGCAAGGTTCTGAGGACTTGTTTGAGGAGGCAAATGGAGCCTAACAGAAACGGGTTTGGGCTCCTCCAACATTTGAACCTACTTCGTCTGTCACACGATCTATAGCTAAAAAACAAGCAGAAAGCCTTCTTATTTTAGGCCAAAGATGAAGAGAAATTCACCCAAGATCACCCAGTGGGTACAGGCAACTGCAAGGACTGAACCCCAGTTTCTCAACACCCCGCTGATCTCAGCAAAGAAATTCCCAGAGAGCGCGGATGAGCTGGCCTTCCAACGGCTGGCCTGCATTCCACAAATGCCCTGCCCCACAGCCATTTCTAGAAAAAGCCACCCATTGAAAAAATCCACATTGCTGTAGAGATTTCCGCTGTCACTGGCCCCAGCCGTGCCAAGCCACAGCCTCCCTATGCGAGCTCCCTAATGCCCAGGCCCCATTCCCAGACACAGTCCCAGAGAATCGGGCCCCTCTCTGGCTTCTATCTGTCATCCACAGAAGATTCATCAGGAGAACCTGGGTCACGGCCCTGGGGAAGGTCAGGCACAGAGGGCAGACTCTGCACCTGCCTTCCACTTTGACCTCAATGCAGGCACTTTTCCAAAGGCTGCCAGGGGAGTCGTGTGCAGCTGGGGGGGCGTGTGAGTCCTGGGTCCAGTTCCCTCACCACCACGCACCAAAGAGCAGCCTGAGACCCAGAGAAGTGACGTGACTTGCCTTAGGTCCCGTGGTGAGCTAACAGAGAAGGAACGAGCTCTGGGGAAGGGACCATGCGTTCACGGGGTTGGTATAGAGCCGATACTGAAGTTATATTTGTGGAATGAATCAAAAATAACAAGCACACTTAAAAGCACTTACGTGTCAAGCACTGAGCTAAGCACTCCATGGGCATTAGGTCATTTGATTATCATAACAACCCTAGAGATGGGCCCTGTGTTCCTCTCCATTTTACAGAGGCGGCAACCCGCACAGAGAGGTTAAGAAACTGGCTGAAAGTCACACAGCTGAATACAGAGCTGAGATCTGAACCAAGGCATGTTTGCCCTACAATCCTGCTCATAACCTCCACGGCACATGGTTTTCCTATTTATTCCTTCTCAGTGAATGACTGAACCCACCCATTCAATAAGGAAACCGAAATCCGGGATGGCTCTGGGAGTCCCACTCACAGAACCACCGTGGGTCAGAGCCCGGACGACCTTCCCAGGGTCCCCACGCAGCCAGAGCCTACACTAGAACCCAGAAGCCCAGCCTCTGCCCCTCCCCCAGCACTCCCATCCCCCGCCAGCCCCGCACAGCCACTCACCCTGGCAGGTGTCCTCTACTTTCTCATAGCCGGCCTCGCACAGGCACTGACCGATGGGCACCAGCCACTCGCCATCCACCGCGCAGTGCATGCGGGGCTCGTCGCCCCCCGGTGGCACCACCGCGTGCTCCACGCACGTGCCGGCCACCGTGGCCAGGGAGGGCGCGTCGGAGCCCGCGATGGTCTCGGGGAAGCGGGCCAGGCCCTGCAGCAGCTCAGGGCACTTCTTGTAGTAGACGCGGACGGAGAGCAGGGCCACGCAGGCGCCGATGTCCTGGAAGGCCAGGTAGAAGCCCTTGCGGGTGAGCGGCCCCACGGAGCGCTCCTCCACGTTCAGCTTTACGTGGCGTGCCTCGAAGTCGCTGCTGACCGTGATCTCGTCGGGCGCAATAGTGTCGATCTTGGTGAACTGGCGCTTCTGGAAGTTGGTGCCGTAGTCCACGTCCGACTCGGCGTAGTAGAGGTTGAAGGTCTCCTTGCAGGAGCTGGCGCCCCCGGGGAAGCTGTTGCAGTCCCGCACCGTGAACTTGAGCTCGATGAAGATCCGCTCGGCCTCGCCGCGGTACACCCAGTTGGTGCGGAGCCAGTTGTCCTGGTCACCGGCCACCACGTTGCACACGGAGTACATGTAGATGGGCATGTCGTCCATGATGTTCTGCATCAGGTCCCACTGTGCACACGGCGGGGGGGGGGGGGGGCGGCGGAGGACACAGGTCAGTGTGGGCATGTGCCCAGGGAGAAACTGAGGCCCAGAGGCAATGCCTAGGTAGCAAGTGGGCATCAGGATGACACTTAACAGTTTTTAAATCTTAGCTTTGGAACAGGTCATCCTCAGAACATGAATGAGCTCCATCTCCTCTGGTAAGACTTGGGCCAAGTGCCCCCCTCTGGCTCCCAGAATCTCCACATCCCCTTTATCACAGCACTTGGCACCGCTGTGCTGATACCTACATCTGTCCCCACACTAGATTAGAGCTCATTGGGGCAAGGACTGCATCAGACTCATTTATTGTATCCCCAGGGCCCGCACAGAACAAAGTAGGTGCTCAAGAAAGCACCTGTTGAATGAACAGTGAATGACTGAATGAATCAATCAAAGCAAAGGAGCTTTGATTCTTTCTTTCAAAGGAAAGAAGCCTAGGCTACACCACAGGACACTGGCCAAGGCCTCACTCCAACGTCCTTGGGCCTCAGTTTTAGTCTCCCACCCTGTAAAATGAGCGTTGGATTAGGTCCCTCCCAGCTGGACATTCTAGGATCCTGGAAATCTATAGAGCTGTATCTCAGGCCTGCAGGGGGCTAAGTTGACCAGGGACAAGCACATGACTCACACAGATCTGGCCAGCAATGGACACTGCCCCAAGTAGTCCCCTGGAAACATACTTCTCCCTGGCTCAGGGCCCCAGGACGAACTCAGCAAGGTCCCATTATACGGAGAGAAAAACTGAGACCCAGAGAGCATCGGTATCTTCCCCAAGGTCACACAAAGCCAAGGAAAGGATCCCAGGGTCTTGCCCACCAGTCCTGGTGGGGATGAGGCAAAACAAATTCAGCCCCTAGCAGGAAGGGGAAGTACCAGCCGGGGGAGAAGGGAGAGGGGCCCAGCAGGAAGGAACTGGATCCGGTTTCCTGGGGCAAGAGCCTCTGTTCCCTGTCTCTCCCTTACCCCTCACCTTCTAGGCTGGGACTTTGAAGACAGAAAGCCTTTAACCCCTTCCTCCCAAGAGGTAGATGGAGGAAACTACAGGAGGGTTCCTCTGACCACTGGCCCGCCGGACATCCAAGGGGCCCTGCTCAGCCGGGGCTTCCAGCTGTCTCCCCAGCCCTTTCTGCCTCTCCGTCCCCCACCTTCCAACCCCCCAGCTCCCTGCCCCTGACTCTGAGCCTGGGGTAGGAAGCAGGAGCTTGATCTAAGACTGAGCTGTTGGATTTAGGCTGGCCCCACCTTCCCTGGGTTTCAGTTTCCCTATCCCCATGCCCCCGCTTGACCTTGAAGGCTTACCCCTTTGCCGTATGGGTGCGTGAGCCAGCCGAGTTCCCCTTTAGCTGCGGCAAAGTCCAACAGCACAACTGGAAGAGATGGGAGGGAGGGCCTGTGAGCTTGGGGGGGGGGGGGGGGTGTGTCCAGGACCCAGGTCCAGCGGGAAAGGTGAGAGTCCCCCAGGAGCCCTAAGAGGCCTTGATGGCTTCCTCAGCTGTCATAGGGAGAGCCCACTATATCCCAGAGACCAGGGACCCAGGCAAGGGAAGGGACCCAATCAAAGCCATGTGACAGGCTAGGGGAGGACTAGGGCCCCCATCTCCCAGGCCACAGCTCCAGCCACGCCAGCCCCTCTCGGGATCAGCCCTCAGCTGGGTAGTGCAAGACAGAGCTCAGCCCAGCAGGGGACAGCAGCTGGGCAGGGAGCTGGGGCGGGCAGGCCTGGTAAGTGACACCACGCCTGCCCCGTCTGCTTCCGGAAACAAGCACAAAGCCCCTCAACAGCACTTCACACACATGTGGGGCTCAGGAGCTCTCGTGTCTGCCCCTGCCACACCCCCGCCCCCAGCATGAGACACCCCCACCCCACCCAAGCCAAGAAGCACACGTTATGTACATCCATGTCTCGTGGCATTCTGAGAGGGCTGTTAACAGGTGGGAACAGCTCTAGGGGAGGAGGGGGACGATGAGTGGGGGGTTTCTGGAAACTGATCTTCCCACCACAAAAGCCACAGAGCAGGCAGGATGAAGCTCTGAACCCACAGGGCCTCCAGGAGGGGCTCAAAGATACACACAGCTGGCGAGGTCCCTGGGAAAGTCGCTCCCACTGCCCTGTCCCTCACACCCTGGCTACGGCCCCGCTGGCAGTGCCTGGGGGACCAGAGATGGAAACCTTCAGAGGGGACTTCCAGGTCCAGAGGGAGGAGAAATCCATCTGGAGCCTGACGGAGGGACGCATTACCAGCGGCCTCCCGAAATCCAGCCCTGCCCTTGGGCAGCTCCCATCCGTCCATCCCTGGCTCTTTGCCAGGCTCAGTGGCTACAGCCAAGACCCAAGACCCTAGGTAAGTCAAGCCCAGGTCGCGGCCAATAGGCGCCACCATCCCTAGAGAGAGAGGACACTGGGGGAGCTCAGGCAGGGAACCCAGACAGTGTCCCGTTCCCCACCTCCACCATCAAGAGGGTAAAACCCTGGTGGAGGGGGACCAAGCAGTCACTTTCTTGGACCCTGGAGCATGAGGAATACGGCCTCAAGAAGTGGCATTCCTCAGGCCTAGGATTTGGAAGAGTAACTCTAAGGGTGGAATCCAGACAGGCAGGGGGCAGAGATGGGCCTGATTTAGGGGTGAGGCTGGAGTGAGGGGCTAGAGAGAGGAGTCTTAGAGATCCCTCCTGGGGTCAGGATGGCCTCCTCCCCTGGGCTGAAGGCCCCCAGGCCTGATGTGAGGCATTGCCAGCTGCTGCTGACCTGGGCCAAATCTCTCTAGGAAGGGCCCTGCAGCTCAGACCGGAAGGAGGAAATCCGATGTGGCACCTGTCCCAAGGCTATGGGGATAGGGGAGGGCGGCTGGAGCGGGTGGGGTAGGGGCACAGATTTGTTCGGGCATGCCCGGGGCCCAGGCTTGGAAAACTCACTCACCCCACTAGCAAATGGAATGTTCTGGCTACAAAGGAAGGAATCTGGGGGTTCCTGGCTCCGGTTAGGTGGGTGGAGGGAAAATGGGGAGTGCCCCCCAAAAGTTCTGTATTTCTCCTCCTCCCAGACTAGTGAAAGCTGCAGACTGTGCCCCTGAGGGAGGTGGCCCAGGGCTCCCAGCCTCTGAAGGGTTAACCTGGCCCAGAGGGACCCCACCACTCCTGCCAGAGCACATTCCCCTTCCAGCCCTTGGCCTGGCTCTAGAAGTATCACGGGGCTCAATCTGAGAAGAAAAGAAGCCTTCACACAGGAAGGAGGCTCCCCAGGGGGCTTCCAGCCACAACCCCCTCCCTGTAAATTCCCTAGAACTGATCACCAGGAACGGAGCCCAGCCTGGTCCGGGGCCCTCTCCCCGAGCTCTTCAGGGACAGAGGGCTCCGGTTCCCTGGAAAGGGTGGGGGGCCTGGGAGCCCCTTGGCTCACTGACACACGCCTTGGCTAGGCACACTCATCCAGGAGCCCTCGATCCCCCTCACCACCCCCAGGAAACCTCCCTCCCTGACTCTCTGTCTTCAGTTCCATCAGGAATGTCAAATGGCTTTCTTCACTCAAACACAGAACTACCTGGGGTCACCTTCCTTCTCCCCACATCCCACTTAACCAAAACCAACTAATTCCTAAAGAAAAGGGGGGGACTATAGGAGCTCTGTGGGGGAAAAGGGAACAGAGGGCAAACGGGGCTCTTACAGAACAACCCAGCCAAGGACTTTCCGGGGCCCCGGGGCACTCTCCAGCCCCCTTGCCGTCAGCCACCTCATCCAGCCACAGCAGCCCTGCCCAGCTACTCTGTTTCCCAGGAAAATCGCCCCGAAACCCCAATGCCAGGAGACCTGGGCTCCAGCAGCTCTAGACGCCAGCCTCTCAGATCTGACCCTCTGTGCAGAGGGCACTGGCTGGCAAGGGCTTAGCTTGGGTCTCCCTCAGTTTCCCCATCTGCAAAAAGAGGACAGATTCAGTGGCTGCTGAGAATCCATCTGGGTCCATCTGGGTCTCCAAATACACTCTCGCTCCTCTACCCACAGGGAGGAAGCAAGAAAGGAGAAGGAGAGTGAGCAGATTATATTACGGGTGGAAGGGGCCTGTGTGTCCTACTCTCTGCCCACACATACACACCTCCCATCTACCCCCAGGCAGATCCACCACACTGGGCCCGAAAAGCAAAGAACAGAACCCACCAGCAGCTGCCAACTGGGCCAACACCCCCCACCCTACCTCCACCACCCCCCACCCTACCTCCACCACCACCACTGCAAGCATATGTAGGGAGTTGTTCACGGGGACTCTTGGAGCCGAAGCAGAAATGGTCGCCCACCCCAGGACTCTCCAATACACCATCCTTTTCCTCCCTAGTCCCATGGCGGGGGCGGGGGGGGGGGTGGTGGTGGCTAGTGGGCTAGGATGGGGAGGGCACAATGGGAGCACAAGGACGGGGCAGCTACAGGCTTCCAGGCTGGTGACCAGGGCTGCGCACTGCCGCTCAGCAGCTCAGTAGTGTAGGTCCTGCCTAATCCCCTCACCCCGAGGACAGCCTCCCAGAAAAGCCTGTAGTGATTCCAGCTGTCTCTCCCCTTCTCTCCAGGCACAGTCCCCCAGGAAGGGGGAGGACCAAAAGCCGTGGGGTAGGTAAGGGGTTGAGTATTGGAGATGGCAGCAATCCCTGCCGCCCACTCCTGCAAGTTGGGACCAAGAGCCCTGACCCATCCAGGAACTGGGACAGGATGCGCCCCCCACCTCCACCTCCAAGAGCTCCAACTCTGTCCTCTTTTGCTCCCAACCTGGAAAAGCAAAACCTCCCACCCCTTTTTGGGAGGCAGATAAAGAAAGCAAGGCTCAAGGAAACTTCTCACTCGCAGGGTTTCCTCTGTACTTCCCCCTGCAGGAGCCTGCGGAAGCCACCCTGTGCCCAGTCCGACGGGGAAAACTTGCTCTCACTGTTGGAAACCGAAGCCGGCTTCGGCCGGTGTAGGTCCGGAAGGTCCTCGGCCAAGGGCAGGAGCCCCCACCCGCTCTGCGACCCTAGCCGAGGGGCAACGCCCCCAGTCACACACCTGCCCCACCCAGGGCAAAGTCTGCCGGCCCCTCAGCCCGCGCCGCTCCGAGAGCGCGGGGCGGGGGTGGGTGATTCAGTCACCCACCCCCGGATGCCAGGACTCCCCGGTGGCCCTGGGGTGACGGCTCCACACCTTGAGAGACCGCGCCCCCACCTGCCGCGTTTCCTCGTTCTGAGTCACCCCTAGCTCAGAACGATTGACTTTGGGACTTCCTGTCCGCACTCGCGGCCCCGAACCTGACCCCCGAGCCTGGGAATGCGGGTTGGGAAGACAGGGAGGCTCTGCGTGGGCAGGTTGACCCGAAACTCCCCCCATACTCTCCTGCCCGACTGGAGGCAAAGGGAGGCGTGGAGAAAATCTCAGGGAGCAGGGGCTTTCGCTGGGGGCTCCCTGCCGGCCGAAGATACCCCGCCCCAAAAACAAGGGGCCTCCACAAGGATGCTTCTCTGCAAAATCGGGGCAAGCGGGTTAGGGAAGACAAGTCACCGAGACGCTGAGTTCGCGGAAAGCTCCTCAGACACCCGGTTCTCCAAGGGACCCCCGCGCCCCCATCGGGACGCGTTCCTGAAGCCGACAGCGGGACTGCGACCGCGTGGCCGGCGCCGCCGCCCGTTCCCGACGGCCTCCAAGCCCCGCACGCCCAGACGCCACCCCTTGGTCCCCGGAGGCCCCCTAACTCTGGGGCAGGGGGTCCCAGATTCGTCGCGCAGGCGGCGCGCGCGCGCCCTCCCGACCCCAGCACGACAGGGCTGCCGGCGCCAGGTTGGTTTCCAAAGTTGCGCGCGTCGCCCCGCGGGGCTCCGAGAGTCTCGGGGTGCCGGGGTCAGGCCGCCGGGGTTGCAGCGGGCCGGAGAGGCCCCGCGCGCACACTCACCTTCCTTGCCCTGCGCCGCGGCGGCCGCGGCCAGCAAGCAGCCCCACAGCAGGGCCAGGCAGGCGCGGGGCTCTACACGCTCCATGCCGCCTCCTTGCTCCCGGCCGGGTCCTTGGCGCCCTGGTCCCGCACGCCCGCACGCCCGCACGCCCGCCTCGCTGCCCGCTCCCGCCCGCGGCCCGCGCGCAACTTCTCGCCTCCTGCCCCAGTCCTTAATGGAAGTTGGGTGAGAACCGGCTCGTGTTCATTCATGCCCCGCGCTGACGTCACCGAAGCCACGCCCTCAGGAATGTCTTTAAAGGGGCAGGGCTGGCACTGGGCTGGAAAGGAGGGGAGTCCCTAGGGGTTTCCGGAGGACCCTGGAGCCCTCTGGACATCCTGGCGCCCCCCCCCAGGCCCTCCCAAGTTTCAGCTCTGATCCAAGATCCTCGGCCCAGATGTGGGGATGGTTGACCCTGAGCCATCTGCACTCTCACCCTTTGCCCTCGGGATGGGGCTCCACGTTGGCCTGCAGGCCTGTGCTGACATGGGGTGGGGGGCATCCTTGCTTGGCAGCAGGCCTATAAGGGGAGCTGTGAAACAGACTGGGATGCCCCTCCTTCTAGGACCTCTGAAGGGCGCCCAGACCGGTGAAGGTGGAGGAGAGTATCAAGGCTCGGGAGCCTTTAAGAATATGGTAATGTGGGGCACCTGGGTGGCTCCGTTGTTAAGCATCTGCCTTCCACTCAGGACATGGTCTCAGGGTCCTGGGATCCAGAGCTCCGCATCAGGCTCCCCGCTCAGTGGGAAGCCTGCTTCTCCCTCTCCCACTCCCCCTGCTTGTGTTCCCTCTCTCACTCCCTCTCTGTCAAATAAATAAATAAATAAAATCTTTTTAAAAAAGAAAAAGAAATGAATACATGAATACCGTCATCTAAATGCAACCACCTCTAGGAATGAGTCAGACATGGATTATTTCCTGTAACTCTCCTCTGGGAACCAGGTGTCATTATCCCCATTTTACAGAAGAGGACACTGAGGCTCCAAGCCCTTACACACATGCCCAAAGGTTGCACAGCTAAGGAAGTAGAGCCAGGATTTGAATCTAGGTAGTCTCTGCTTCCATCGCTGCCCGATGTGGGGGGGAAAGGCAGGCAGGAGGCTGCTGTTGGAGCACCCCACGCCCCACCCCTGGCATGGCTGAATCAGTCAGTCTGTCTCCACATTTTGGAGGGCACCTGCCTCCCACCTGCCCCTTCAAGGGGCCTCTTCCCAAAGGTTCCTCAGACGTGAGCTCATCTCCCCTGCAGTCGGAAGCGGCTGGACTTAGTGAAACAAACGGGAAATGTCCTCTCACCCGCCTGCCGGCCACCCACGGCTGCCAATTGCCCAATCACCATTTGGCCAGTCAGGGAGGAGCAGCTGTAGCAGGCCTGATTCCCTGAGAGGCTCCAGGTCCCTCTGTCCACCTCCCTTCTCTTTGACCCCATCCTGGGCTATCCCGACTCCCCCGGATCCGTTTGCCCAAGGCCCAGCTGTGCTGCTCCAGTCCCCGCGTCCTCCCTGCCAGCTGTGGACATCTTGGCCTCTCTCGGCCTTGGCGCCTGCCCTTGGGAAGCGGGTCCAGACGCCTCCTCTGGAGAAGGAGGAGGGCTAATTACAGGTGTTGGGGTAGCGTAATTAAAGCCTTTGACCAAGATGATAGGAGAGCCTTGGTGTTCTGAGAGTCTGTGAGCGTGCAAGTGTCCATGAGCGTGCGTGTTGGTGTGCGGGAGCGCATGTGGGCATGTCGGGGTGTGTGTGCGCATGCCTGCGCACATGTGAGTGTATGTGCGTGTGTGCAGGTGTGTGGCTGTACGTGTGTGAGCGTGCGTGTAAGCCTATGTGGGTGTAGAGGATGTGTGTGTGTGTGTGTGTGTGTGTGTGCCCTCGTGGCAAGGGCTAGAGTCAGCCCACGGGTTTTTGGACATGTCCCCTCTCTGAGGCTCCGTCTGCTCATCAGGAAGATGGATTAACCTCCTTCAGGGGTTTATGGTGATGGCAGAGGAAGGTCGTGCATGTCCACCGCACAGGCCAGGGCTGTGGGATGTCCTGGTTAAACCCCGGCTGTGACTATAGTCACAAGCGACTCAGGGGGAAGAAGCGGCCTCTGAGCTGGGCAGGGTTTATGGGCCCTAGGCTTCCCCCATGGCACATGCATGGTGTGTATGTGTGTGTAACTGTGTGGATGAGTGTTTTGCGTGTTGTGCTGGACACTCCGGGCTAAGGTGAATAGAAGATTTCACATGTTGTAGGTAGGACCCTGCCCGTACATGTGTGTGACCTGCCATGCAGGCTCTGTATGTTGGGTGTCACGTGGGGATTACGCTCCAAGAGCGCAGGAAGGGGTTGGTAAGCTCTGTGTTGCCTGAGAGTCACCGTGCACTGTGTTGGTCGGTCCTCTGCGTGGGAGGTGTAGTTGCGTGGGTTTCCCTTGGGGACCTCACCAGGTGGGCCCCACGTGGCAGGGGTGCGGGCAGGCCCTGCTGTTGCCCGCCATGTGCTCAGAGGTGTGTGCCTAGCTAGGGACCTGGAGCCCAGAGACAGATGTCGCTCGTCTTTGACATGGGAGCGGAGGAGGCCTGTGGGAAGGGGTGGTGTGTGCACTGGTGGGAGGTGGGGGGCAGGGACAGCTCCTCCATCTTTAGTCACTCACCTGGTGACACACCCTTCCCGTCCAACCCGACCCAGCAGAGTCCTTCCTGCTCAGGGTGACTGGATGCTGACAAGGAAAGTTCTTTGGTGAGTCTTAGGAAGCGGCACCGAAAAGTGGTATTTATTGTGACATAATAAAACCCTAATGGAGATAGAATTACCCCATAAAGGCCCCAAAAAGCCTGCGGGGCCTGAGTGCCACTGAGGCTTCGGGTACGGGCAGGGTGAGGTTGAGCGTGTTCCTGTGTGGCTGTACCAGCCTCCTCGCCCACTGTCCCCACCCCCAGCCCACCAGCCTGCTGGCGACAAGCAGATGACCAAGATCAGCACTGAAACAATAGCTTCACCCACCCCACTTTCATCTGTGCCTTCCTCTGGCCAAGAACAGCAGGAGAAAAAACAACAACAACATTGTATCCAACACTTATAAAGGACTTACATGCCAGGCCCTGCCCAGTTGGCTCTAGGCACTTGACCTATACGGACCCCCTTAGTTCTCATGATAGCCCCACAAGGTGGGCACTGTGACAGTCCCCATTTCGCAAAGGAGCAAAGCTAAAAGTTACAGCTGACATTCCAGCCCAGGCAACCATGATCTGTAGCGCACACCCTCATGGGTACCTGTCTCATCCCCTGCTTCTGGAAGCTGAAATCCACAGACCCCGTCCCTTCCCCCCTCGCTCCCGGGAGTGAGGCACCAGCTAGAACAGTGCCCTGCACCCAGGAGTTACTCGGTAGATGCTCACATGTCATGGTGATATTCTTTTTTTTTTTTTTTTTTTTTACAGTTTTATTTTTAGCTAAACTCTTCACCCCACTTAGGGCTCGAACCCACAACCCTGAGATCTAGAATCTCCTGCTATACCCTCTGAGCCAGCCAGGCGCCCCAGTGGTGGCATTCTAAATCAGTTCCCTCCATTTGTTTCAATTTCCATCTCTTGAAGACCTTCTATGGGCCAAGCCGCCTTCACATAGAACTCATTCACCCTCCCAGCAGCTGTGGAAGGAAAAGCTAATTTGTAGCCATTTTTACGGATGAAGATTGAGGCCCAGAGAGAACAGAGTTGCCTGAAGTTACAGCTAGGGATGCCTGGGTGGTTCAGTCAGTTAAGCATCTGTCTCTGACTTAGGTCCTTCCTAATCCCAGAGTCCCAGGATCAAGTCCTTCATCTGGCTCCCAGGGAGCCTGCTTCCCCCTCTCCATCTGCCCCCACCCTCAAATAAATAAAATCTATTTTTTAATATTTTTTATAAACATATAATATATTTTAATCCCCAGGGGTACAGGTCTGTGAATCACCAGGTTTACACACTTCACAGCACTCACCATAGCACATACCCTCCCCAATGTCCATAACCCCACCCCCCTTCTCCCAACCTCCCTCCCCCAAGCAACCCTCAGTTTGTTTTGTGACATTAAGAGTCTCTTATGGTTTGTCTCCCTCCCAATCCCATCTTGTTCCATTTATTCTTCTCCTACCCCCTTAACCCCCCACGTTGCATCTCTACTTCCTCATATCAGGGAGATCATATGATAGTTGTTTTTCTCTGATTGACTTATTTCGCTAAGCATGATGCCCTCTAGTTCCATCCACGTCGTCGCAAATGGCAAGATTTCATTTCTTTTGATGGCTGCATAGTATTCCATTGTGTATATATACCACATCTTCTTGATCCATTCATCTGTTGATGGACATCTAGGTTCTTTCCATAGTTTGGCTATTGTGGATATTGCTGCTATAAACATTCGGGTGTACGTGCTCCTTCCGATGACTACATTTGTATCTTTAGGGTAAATACCCAGTAGTGCAGTTGTCATAGGGTCATAGGGTAGTTCTATTTTCAACATTTTGAGGAACCTCCATGCTGTTTTCCAGAGTGGCTGCACCAGCTTGCATTCCCATCAATAGTGTAGGAGGGTTCCCCTTTCTCGGCATCCTCACCAGCATCTGTCATTTCCTGACTTGTTAATTTTAGCCATTCTGACTGGTGTGAGATGATATCTCATTGTGGTTTTGATTTGTATTTACCTGATGCCGAGTGATATGGAGCACTTTTTCATGTGTCTGTTGGCCATCTGGATGTCTTCTAAATAAAATCTTTTTAAAAAATGAATAAAGTTACAGCAAGGCCTTGGCAGAGGTAGAACTAGGAAGTTAAGTATGTCTCACCCCTGTCTCCCTGCTCTTTCCTAAACACACCACGTGTTTTCGTCCACCTCGGGCCACCCCCACTCATTCTTTCAGACTTACCTCGGATGAGCCCAGGAGAAGCAACACGGGTGCCCCACGTGTAGGGGAGCACTTGCTCCATAGGGTACACACACTGAGGAGGACTCAGTGAGCAAGGAACCTGGATTCTGCTGCTTAACTGGCTGTGGCTTTGGCAGAGCCTTACAACCTCAGCTGCCTTATCTGCAAAATGGGCACCATAATAATGGTTTCGGCCCTCCAGCACTGCTGCTGGATTAAATGAGAGACATCAGGAGAGCTCTTGGCACGGAGCCCGGCACGCGGGGAGTGTGCACTAAATCTCGGCCATTGGTTACACTCCCCATCAGAAGTCTCTGCTGAAGAGCGGCTGGGCTGCCCACCCCCCACCCCCCCACTTCCCTCCACCCCTGGCCAGATCGGTTCACCCTGTAACTAACCTCAGCTCTCAGGTTATAACTACTCCCTCCTGCCCTCCCCTTTAGGAAGGGAGCTCCTGGAGGGACTGGAGCGCGGGATGCAGTAGGCGCTCAGTAAATGCTTGCGGGCTGCACACACATGCGAGCACCCGGAATCTTTTTTTTTCCCCCCAAATAACACATGCCTCAATTGCAGCCGCAGTTGGACTCAGGTGAGGTTTTCCGGGTGAACGTGCCTGAGCAGAAGTTTCGCTGAGCTCCCCTCCCCCGATGGAACGGTTTGAGATTGGGGGAGGGGGGTCCTAAAATGTGTGCTCCGCATTTGGAGTGGAGGCGGACAGCGTGGGAGGAAGGGCCCCCCCCCATAATTGCGGGGCTTCCCCCAATCCCAGAGCTGGGTTAGAGGCTGTGCCGCTTCCTCTGGGGCTTGCTCAAGCTTCCTGGGACCCTTTGAAGTGGGATCCCAGCAAATCCTGCCCTGGGGCCTGGATGCGGGGCGGAGTCTCGGGGGCGGGGCGGGGCCTCAGCCTGGGCCCGCTGCCGCTGGGGGCTCCGGCGCCAGTGTCGCTGGGGGGCCCCCTTCCTCCCGACTCTGGCTCCCGGTTGTCAACCCTCATTTCTCTGGGCCTTCCCTTCCTACTCTGGCCACATCCTCCTCCTCTCCTTCCAAACTGAGCTTAGACCTTCCACTCCCGGAAGAGTTCCCTGGCCATCCTGGGCCACCAGCCTTTCCCCCTTCTCTGAGGGCCAGTCTTTAACCAGGTGTCTTAAGCACCAGAGGAAAAGCAGTGCCCACTCGTCGAGTACCAGTGATGAACCAGACCCTGACTAAGAGCTCTGCAAAACCTCATCCCAAACACACAAGCACTCCGAGAAGTGGGGACTCCATTCCCACTTCACAGATGAGAAGTTTGAAGTTCAGGAAGGTCTGAGTCACTTGCTCAAGATCAAGATCCCTAAGGGCAGAAGGATCTTCGAAGTCCTTGCTCTCCCAGCCCCTACAGACATACCCACAGACCCCCTTGACCATGCATGGAAAACTAGTCACAGCACATCCTGCGGAAGGGAACCTCAGGAGATAAACCCCCACCTCTGTATTTTACAAAATTAAGGCCCATAGAGGGGAAAGACCTTACTGGAGGCGGGGCCCTGGAAGGTACCTCATTAACCTTTGGATTGAGAATTTCAAAGACAAATTGGTAGCCCTGCCTCAGGGCCTTTGCACTTACCTTCCCTCTGCCAGGATCACTCCCTCCCACACTTCCTTCCTCATCTCCTTCAGGTCCCTGTGGGCAGTTATCTAGCTCACTGTGGTACTCTACCTGACCATCCTATATAAAAGGGCAGCAGGCTACCCTGCACGGGACTCCCCTATCTCCCTTCCTTGCTGTGTTTTTCTCCATGGCGCTTACCACCAGCCCCACACTCTACATAGTATTGTTAATCGTCTGATCTCCCCCTCTCTCTGTGTGTCAAAAAAATGAAGTCTTTTTTTAAAAGGGGGGGGGCTGCCTAGGTGGCTCAATTAGTTAAGCATCTGCCTTCAGCTCAGGTCATGATCCCAGGGTCCTGGGATGGAGTGGGAAGCCTGCTTCTCCCTCTGCCCCATTAGCACATAAGCACCAGGAGGGCTGGCGCTGCCCTTTTTGTTCATGGCATTGGGCTTTGTTAAATGAATAGGCACTTGTTGAACATCAAACAAACAAAAAAAACTAGCCAGTTACTTTACCCTTAAAATGGGTTTATTCAAGAATAGCAAAGAATTACAATTTAGAAAAAGCAACCCATAGGAGAGTCCAACAAGCAAAGGAGAGGAATGTTACTTTGTGGAGAAAAAAGAGGAAGTTGTAGGGGTTGTTCTGAACAAAAGTCCCCTGGAGAGTTCAGGTGGTGAAGGTTTCTCATTGGCCAAGTTGCTGCTGATCAGGAAAGGAAATGTTCCTTCTGACTGGAGTATTAAAGGACTACCAGCAAGGTGCATCTCTTTCTGTCTGCGTCTGGGACTGACAGGTGGCAGAGTGGTAGTGCAGGAGGTCTCCCCCTTTGGGCCTCCCAACTCTATTTTAATCAATCAATCAATAAATCAATCAATCACGTTTAGCGGGGGAAGGGCAGAGGGAAAGAATCTTAAGCTTCATGCCCAGCGTGGGGGCTGATCTCATGAACCTGCAACCAGGCCCTGAGCCGAAATTAAGAGTTGGAGACTTTTTTTTTTTTAAGATTTTATTTATTTATTTGACAGAGAGAGACTTGGCAAGAGTGGAAACACAACAAGCAGGGGGAGTAGGAGAGGGAGAACCAGGCTTCCGGCTGAGCAGGGAGCCCAATGCAGGATGCAGAGCTGGATCCCAGGACCCTGGGATCATGACTTAAGCCAAAGGCAGCCATTTAACGACTGAGCCACCCAGGCGTCCCCTCCCAACTCCATTTTAGATGGGGTCCCCTTTTATTTTATTTTATTTTATTTTTTTATTTTTATTTTAAGCAGGCTCCCTGCTGAGCAGAGAGCCCGATGCGGGACTCGATCCCAGGACCCTGAGATCATGACCAGAGCCGAAGGCAGTGGCCCAACCCACTGAGCCACCCAGGCGCCCCGGGGTCCCCTTTTATTAATTTTCACACTTCCCGCTGCACTGCTAAGAGAACTCACTCAGTGTGATCTGGGCTAGTTCCTTCTCTCTTTTCCCAACTGTTACGCAGGCTGGTGGGGGGCGGGGGTCTTCCTCTTAGCGAGACGAAAGGATGGCCCAAGCACAGTGCTCAGCCACACCCAGAGGCCCAGGACGAATTAGGGAGTCAGGGGCTGATGGGATTCTTGGGGGGATTCCTGCTGCTGCGGAAAGTGAGGGATCTTCCCTGAGTTCCAGGGTTCCCGCCCCACCCCCCTGTGGCCCTGGGGTGCTCTGACCTGCCAAGTGCTTTTCCTGCATTATCTTATTTCATCCTCATGGCAGCCCGTGAGCAGCACATCCCCCATTTCACAGATAAGGAAGCTGAGGCTTAGCCAGTATAGTGACCTGCCCAAAGCCACACAATAAGTGCAAAGCCGGGATCCGAATCCAAGTCCATGGGCTCAATGGTCCCAGAGCTACTCAGCTAAGCTGAGTTTTGGAGATGACTTTTTGTCTTCTTTCCACCCTGGTCCCCTCCCTGTTGTGAGCTGTGATGGTCCCGCTCGACAGCTAGGGTCCCCTGTGCCACGGGTGGTGAGGGGCCGAGGGCACACTTCCGCCTTCCCACAGCCACCACTTACAGTTAGCCCTGGATGAAGAGATTGTTTTCTCCTTGGTCAAGTGGGGATAAAAATATTATAATACTATTGCACCTTGTGGGGGGGAGCCATGAAAGTGTGAAAAACTCTTGGCACAATGCCTGCACATGGCAAGTCCCCCGTAAACGTCAGCTGCGATTATTTTTATCACTGACACCATAGTTGGGGGCTGGGCTGGGCTGGCACAGCACCTGCCAGGTGCCAGCCTGCTTCCTGCATCCCGACGGTTTGGCTGCTGGGGGTGGAAGCTCTGATGAGGAAGGGAGGAAAGGCAGGGTGGCCGTTCTGCTGGGCCTGAGAACCTCCAAGTCTGACCCCAGCCCGTTCCCCTTCCTGAAGGCACGGGTGAACACACAAGGCCCCATTCCCTGGGAGCCCTGCCCCAGGTCCCCTTCTGACCATGCTCTCTGGGTAAACTTCTCAGGACCCCATCAGGCCCCTTAAGGGAAAGGGAGGGACCCCACACCCTCCAGACCCTTATTCCCTTGCCTAGCATCAGGCCTGTGCCCTCATGAGTCTACACACGTATTAGGAAGTGCTGTGAACCCAGTCACAGCCCCAGCAGCACACATATCTGTGCACACACACACGCACACATGCACACCCCTGTCCAGGCACACAGGTGTTTGTAGGAACCACTGCAAGACAGACAGAAGCTCCTAGCCCACCTCACCCCTGCCCCTCCTCCCTCTCCATCTGTCTATCCGTCTCCATCAACCAGTCTCAGTGGGGCCCTGGTCACTCCTTGCTGACTCCTCTCCCATCTACCCACCCACCCATCCATGGGTCCATCTGTCTGTCCTGCTGTCTGCAGCCAGCCCAGCAGTAAGCAATCCATCCTCACCCAGTCCCATACATCATCTCTGCCACAACCTTCCCAGCAAGACCCTGTCCCCTCACTCAGCAGGGTCTCTCATCACTCACCGCCCCCCTCCCCCAGCCTTCCTCCACCCCCTCATCTGTCTCCCTCATCTGTCAGTCTGTCCATCTATCCATCCCTCCTTCCTTCCTTCCCCCATGGGCCCAGCCCCATCCATCACTTCCCAGACAGTCCTGCCTAGCCAGGTAGTCACCTCTCGGCAGCGGCTGTCTGTCTGTCTGTCTGTCCACCAGCCTATCCATCCATCCATCCATCCCTCTGCCATCTTATCCATCATCCCACAGCCACTTGTCCACACTTGTCGCCGTTCACATAGTCCCTGGTTGGGCCCCCCGAGGAGCCCCTCAGCCAGCCCTGGGTAGGGGTGTGCATTTGCACACCGCTCACACCCGCAGAGCCTCTGTGACCTGGGACAGGAATCGTGCTGAACCCTGTGCTGAGCACCGGAATACCTTGACACAGCCCCGCCTTGAAGAGCATGTGCTTGTGTGAGCGGGGAAGGGTTGGGGGAGAGTAGAGAAACTAGGAACCTTGGTGGGGCCTTGATTGGGGTGGGGGGCAAGAGGTGACTCGGGCTGTGTGTCCGTCCTGGGTACTGCGTATTTTGCACCCTGGGCATCAAAGAGCCCTACAAAAATAAGTACACAACTTGCAAAAAGTATCCAGGCCTCTAATCCTATCTCCTGCTCGCTGAGGAGGGGCTTGACCAGGGCCCCACGGCTGGGAACCCAGCCCCCCACCCCACTCCGCGCCGCCCCAGCCCCGGCCAAGCCCGGCTAGTCCCTCTCCATCCCCGGCCCCAGACGGGCACCGCCACCGCGGCCGCCGCCCCGCCGGGTCTTCAGGCGGCGGAGGGACAAACCCGGAGCCAAGGCGCGCAGAGCCGACGAAGAGCCGGCGGGAGAGCCCAGAAAAGGCCCGGAGAGGCCGGCCACGTGGAGGGGGAGAGGCGATGGGGGCCGCAGCGGCCGGGCGGGGGCCTCGGGTCCCTGATGCGCGGGCGCCCCACCTGCCGGGGGCCAGGCTGCCGTAGCGAGGGACCGAGAAGGGGGGCGGGGGCGGGGGCTGGGGGGTGGGGGCGGAGGAGCGGCGGCCCCCTCCCCGCGCGGTCTAGCGCCCCGCCCCCCGCTTCCGCCCCCGCTTCCGCCCCGCAGGTGCCGCCGGGGAGGGTCTCGGCGCCCGCTCTGAAGCCGGCGGAGTCCCCTTCCCCGCTGCGAGGAACCGCCTCGGCGCCTCCTCAAAGGGAGCGGCGGCCCCCATCGGCGTGTAACCAGGGGCGGTGCTGCGGACGACGATGGGGGACCCGAGCGTCTGGAGGTTCAACGTGGACGACAGCAGCTCCCCTGTGCAGTTTGCAAACAGCTGGTTCTTCTCCTTGGGTCCCAGCTGTCCCCTCTCACCCCACTTTTAAAGGCCACCTCCTCCAGAAAGCCCTCCGCTACCACCTCACCCGGCGGCCTCATAACAGTAATGATTAACAATGATCACCGTGGGCGTTAGCCGGCTCTACCTCCGCGCCAGGCACCAGACTACCGCTTCCCATTCATCACCTTTTGCCCTCATACCAACCCTGTAGGGAAGGCAGGTGAGGAAGCTAAGGTTGGCTCATAGCTAGAAAACTCCGTCCTCATTCTGGTCTCAGTTTCCCCAACTGTAGAAGGGGAAGGTTGCTCCTGGGACTTGCCAGCTGACCAGTCAAGGGCAGGAGGGAGACCACAGGCTTGTGTGGGTTTGGTCTGAGTAACATCCCAACTTTAGAGGTCCTTAGACGGGTTTGCACTCCCCAGTTTGCCCCAATGCTGTGCACCACGCCTAGGCACCCCCTTGGCTCCCGCCGCCCCCCCTCCCGTTTGAGTCCCACCCTTGGGACACCCTCAGGCTCCCAAGGGTGACCCTGAGTAGGTGTTTCCAGGCCAAACCCCTGGTGACTCAAGAGACATCTCCAAGGGGCCTCTCGGCTCCAACATTATGAAGAGTGACACATTCTGATAGGATGCTGGTGTGGGGGGACCCTCTCCCATTAGACTGGGGTGTTCCTAAGAGTCAGTACATCTCTGCCACTTCTCCAGGCTGTGGTCACCAGAAGCACACAGACCCAGGTGGTTGAAGGTGGTTGACCACATCTGTCCATGGACAAGCACATCCTGGGAGTCTGCTCCTGCCCTTCGCCCTGCCCGGAGATGGGGCTTACGGGACTGGGGACTGGGTTCCTGGTGAGGAAATGCAGGCTGTGCTATGGAAACAGACTGGTCTCAGACCCCCCAGACCCTTCCTCCATACAGGCTCAGAACAGGAGAATGGGGTGCAGGGACCACCTTCTGGGCAACAGCCGCACCAGGGTCATTAACCCTTCTGCTTAGGGAGCTAAGGGTCCAGCACTTCTTAAACACAAACCAGCCCAGTGAGCTGGTTATTTTCATGCCCATTTTATGGAAGGGGAAAGTGAGTCTCCAAGAAGGAAAGTCACTTGACTAAGATCACCTCCAGTGAGTGGCAACCCCATTCTTTCCCCCAACACCCCACTGCCTCTCCGCTCAACTCTGGCATAACTGACTGGAAACTGGCTATTGACACAAGTCTGCAGTATTGGGTGTGAGCAGGAACAGGGTTTTGTTTTGCTTTGTCTTAAAGCTGAGGCCCCAGTGCCCAGCTCAAGGCCTGGAACATAACGGGTTTGTTGAATACACCTGATAATATCTGTCATCTTCCACATTCCGGGTAGTTTCTGCCTCCCTAAGTCAACCCAACCTGCATTCGCTGAGCATCTACTGTATCTCCCTGCTCTATCCATGCCACACTTGATACAGATCATCCCATGGACTCCACCCCTGGCCCTGTGCTCTCTCAGTGACTGTACATATCCCCATTTTACAGATGGGGAAACTGAGGCTCAGGGCAGAGTTGGCATTAGAAGCCGGAGCTACAGGTCTTTCGTGTGCTACCTCTTCTGAGCCCCTGGACCTTGCCCGGGGCCTGGCTGATTCGGGAGTCCACTCCACAGACAAAATGTGGCTGGTGGGGTTGGTAAGGACTCTCTTTGGGGGGTCCTGGGAACCCCGCCATGGCCCCCAAGTTCATATCCACGTATGTGTGCAGCAGCATGAAGGTCTTTGAGCAAGGATGGGTGGGTGCATCGCATTAGAGGAAGTGGGGACACTGAGCAGGGCTGCAAGGTGACCACACGTAGGAAAGGGTGCGTAGGAAAGGGTGAGTGCCTGTGTCCACTTGCCCTGTCCGAGTGCAAGGGCGTGGGTTGAGGGAAGAAGGCGCCCGCCTCCGCAGATCCTGTATCCCCAAACACATGGGCTGTTCTGAACCTCATCCTAGCCCTGGAACCCAGGCTTAGGGAGGCTGAGCGGCTTGCTTGTACAACTAGCATGTCTGTCCGCATGTGTGTGCAGGCGTGTGTCTGTGCCTGGGTGCATGTGGGGGATGGGCAGGGCGTCGTGGGGGAGGGGCTTCCTGCAGTTCCTACCCTGTAATAGAGCCTTCCTGTCTCGCCAGGCCTGGAGGAACAGGCAGTAATAATTGTTTTGCCCAGGGCCTCCTCCTCCTGTCACAGCCTGAAAATGTGCCTTGGGGCCTGTCTCAGAGACCAACCCCCTCCCCAGCCAGGGCCTGACCCCAGGCTGATCCCTGTGGGCATGGAGGTGGGTCTCTGGGCTCTGCTCTGCCTTCTTCACCTTCAGACTGGCCTGACCAGGTCTAGCAGGTACAGGGCCTGGACTCTGCAGGGTCCTGCTTCATTAGCAGGCCTCCCTGTCTGCCTCTGCCTTCAGACTGTGAACCCCACCAGGCGAAAGGGGCGGCACTCCTCCAGCAGATTGGGAGCCTTTTCCAGGTATGGTATGTATGCCCTCTGATCAGAGTAGAGACATTCCCAGGGCAGACACCAGGCCTTGTCCCATCAGCCTGGGCCGCCTCCTCCAGCACCGCACCCCAAGCCTCACAGACACTGCCCCTGTTCAGCCCTGACCCCCCAAATCATTGTCTGCACTTCCATTCGCCTCCCATGAGCCTGAGAGGGGACCCAGGACAGTGGGACGAGACTGGGATGGGACTTACTCCCCCTACCCCTGCCTGCCCTTCCCCAGCCCTGTCACCTCTGCTTCCTTCTCTTATCTGAAACCACCAAAATCATTCAATCAGTTGAGTAATCTCACTGCTGGTTTCAGCTCAGATCAAGATCTCAGTCAGGAGATGGAGCTCCGTGTCTCACCGTCTGTCTCCGCTCTGAGCATGGAGCCTGCTTCCGATTCTCTCTCTCTAGGGGCGCCTCGGTGGCTCAGTCTGCTAAGTGTCTGCTTTTGGCCGAGG
Organism: Mustela lutreola; assembly: GCF_030435805.1. Taxonomy (NCBI): domain Eukaryota; kingdom Metazoa; phylum Chordata; class Mammalia; order Carnivora; family Mustelidae; genus Mustela; species Mustela lutreola. The sequence continues at coordinate 11,366,911 of NC_081299.1, forward strand.
TCATGATCCTGGGGTTCTGGGATCGAGCCCCGCATCGGGCTCCCTGCTTCGTGGGGAGTCTGCTGTGCTCTCTCTCCCTCTGTCAAATAAATAAATAAAACTTAAAAAAAAAAAAAAAAAGATTCTCTCTCTTCCTCTACTCACACATGTTCTCAAATAAATAAGTAAATAAAATTAAAAAAAAAAACAAACAAACACAAAAACGCACAAGACATGGAAACTCTTGGCCTTCTGACCCCCACACCTCACCCTGCCTCACCCTGTCTCCACTATTCTGGTGCCCAGTGTCCATGACCCGCCAGTTCTGTTCAAGGAAGACCCAGGAGGGAGCAGAACCGGCACCGTGAGGCCAGCATCTGAAGTCCCCTAAGTCCTAGGTCCCTCCTGGTGCCTGGTGCACCTGCTCCTTTCTGCCCTGGACGCCCAAGTAGGGTGGGGGTGGGTGAGGGTGATACGCTGGGGCATCGCCCCTAAAGATAAGGAGATCTGAAGGCAGACACCGCCAGATCAAAGTCTGGGGCGAGAGGGGGATGGGGGGTGGTGGTGAGATCTGCCAGAGAAAGTGACTTGTCCCCGGTCAAGGAGGAAGTTGTGGGGCCTCCCATTTTCCCTTCCTCATGAGGGCTTGGAGAGACACCAGGCTGACCCCAGCAGAGGAGGGAAACTGAGGCCCAGGGAGAAAGGCTAGTTCAGGCTTCTAGAGCCAGGCCTGGCGGGCTCTTCCCCACTCCTGGCATGCTGAACACAGGTCTGGGTCAGAGGCCCATCTGTACCCTTTACTCACTGAGGACCTGGCGGCACCTCAGTTGCCCCAGGGAGTTTATCAATAGTGAATTTGTTGATAAGGACACAGAGGCGCAGCCGGTCCGGAGCCTGGCATGTAGAAAGCGCTTAGCAGAGCCACTGCCCCGCTGCCATCCTGAAGTCCTTCCTCCTGGGGTGGGGATGGGGGACGCCCTGGGCCCCGCCGTCCCAGCATCTTTGCCCAGAGAGCCTTGCCTCCCCTCTGCAGACCTCAGCCGGCCACCCTCACTATCCCCACCGCGTCCCCAGATGTGAGCCCTGGGGCACCCCCGCCCCCACCTCCGAGGGAAGTAGAACTTCCTCCTCCCCGCCTGTCACCACCTTCCTGGAGCTCCGCTGGGAGGAACGGGGCTGCTGACTCAGCGCCCTGAGCTGGAGCCCGGAGCCCGGGGCTTGCTTAGCAACACGCACCGGCCTTGGGCAAACACGGCCACAGGCAGCCACACCCCCACCACAGGAATGCGGCGGCATTCCTCGGGGCTGCTGTGGCACAGGGCCCGCAACAGGAGGGGGGACGTGGGTACCTTCCTCTGCCACCTAGACACCAGGAGAGGGGGCCTCGCACCGGAGGTGCCACAGCCACTCAGGCTGGTGGGGAGAGGTCGGCCTGCGGGGTCCCAGCACACAGCCGGGGGCCTGGCACTCAGAGGAAGAGAAGGCAGGACTACGGTCCGACTTCTTTCCAAGCTGTGCGACCCTGAGCCTTAGTTTCCTCCTCTGTCACATGGGGTGGAAAGAGAGGACTGGTGGATTCGCAGGTCCCGAGCTTGGCACCGGCCTGCCCCACTGCAGGGACTCAGGGAAGGGGACCCTCAGTTACCAAGCCCTCATCCACACCACAGAGGGAGAGAGGTCTTCTGACTCTGGGAGCCTAGAGGGAGATAGAAACCCAGAGAGGGATTTGTACCTCCCCGGAGCCACACAGCAGGGCCCCATCCCAGGGCCCAAACTGCCCAAAGTGCTGTGTCCCCCCCCCCCCCCAGTCGTCTCCACCCACCCATGCTCCCTTCTCTCCTGGGAAGGTCTGAGTCCCCAGACCCCACGGCTCACACAGGCTCAGGGGCCCCAGCAGAGGCGGGCCAGGGGGAAAGGACCTCCCAGGGGGTCCCTCTCTCTCCTGGGCCTGTCCCTGCCAGCTGGTGTCTCCATCTCCTGCCTTTGTGTTTTTCTGTCTCTGGAAGAGACCACAGAACAGGGGTGTCTTGAACACACAGGAGTCTTGCTGCACGGAAAACGCCCCGAGTGGGAGCCGCGTTACCTGGATTCACCCCTGGTTCTGCCTCTGACTTGCTCTGTGACCTTGGACCAGTCCCTTACCTTCGCTAGCCTTTACTTTTCACACAGTCACCTACATGGCCAGGGACCGTGAGGACAACCCAAGATCAGGAAGAGCCCAGCAACTAGTAGGGAGTCCCGTGGGAGCACCTCCATCCCGCATCCCCAGCCTCCCACAGCCTCCTGTAATCCCCCTAGATCTGCCCGCCTTTGATACTCCTGTCGGGCCTGAGCCCGGGTTCTGAATAGGAAGCTGAGGGCTCAGGGGCTGTGGGGAAGCAGGCAGGAGCAGAGCCTGCCAGGCCGGGCCTGCGGGAGGGGGCTGCGGGCCCCTCGCCATTCACCACTAAGCCTGGATCCGGACTCCTTTGTGCCAAGAACAAAACCCAGGGGATCAGCTGTTCTCAGACCTGCCTCTCTCAGCTCCGGAAGGGACGGGAGTCTGGGCCTGAGGGTGGACTGTGTCCCCTCCATGGGCCCTGGGATGCAGGGGGGTGGCCCCACACGCCAGAAGCTCCCCATTATCTCAGGGTGTGAGGCCGCGGTGGGTGAACCTGGGTGGGTGAACCTGGGTTCAAATCCTGCTTCTTACCTGTGACACTTGGGTAAGGGCTTGAGCGCCTCGGAGCGTCAGTTTCATGATCGGTGCAGTGGGCGTTACACTGGCTCCAGCCTTGTGGGGCCTGAGGATTCACTGAGATGATGCATTTGGGGCTTGGCCGGCCCCAGGACCCAACAGGTGCTTTAGAAATGGACGATACTATTAAAGTACTTTTCTTCTTGCCCAGCTACGTGGGGCATAAGCCAGATCGAATCTTGGCTCTGAGAACAAAATAAACGTGTGGGGAGAATGATGAGGCCTCTGGCCAGGTGCGCTGGGAGAGAAGGCCCTAGATCCATGCACCTGCCTCCTCGGCCTCCCAGAATGTCCCCCCAGAATGTCCGGGGCACATGACTTTACCCCTAACCAAGTGCCCCAGGTGTGGGGCTGCAGACACTGGGGGTGGGTCCCCAGAGAGGAGGCGTGGAGGGACTCTGAGGTCTGGGGGATGGTGGGCCTCTGCTAACTGGCCCCAAGCTAAAGCCGAGCCTGAGTCTGTCCCTTCTCAGGCTTCCTTCTGGCCCTTAGTCCTCATGGTGGCTAGTGGCTCCCAACCTGGAATGGTCGAAATGCTCGGGCAGGAGCAGCCCCTTGAGGCGTAGCTGAGGGAGGTCTTGGGGGCTCATCCTGCTCCGGGGGTCTCTCCCGGGACTCTCAGGCCTGAGCCACTATCAGCGGACAGGGCTCAGTCAGGGGGCGCCTGGGTGGCTCAGTGGGTTAAAGCCTCTGCCTTCGGCTCAGGTCATGATCCCGGGGTCCTGGGATTGAGCCCCGCATGGGGCTCTTTGCTCAGCAGGGAGCCTGCTTCCCCCCACCCTCTCTCTGCCTGCCTCTCTGCCTACTTGTGATCTCTGTCTATCAAGTAAATAAATAAAATCTTAAAAAAAAAAAAAAAAAAAGGCTCAGTTGGAGGCGGTGTCTGAGAGCAGACCCGGGCAGTCATTACTTGAGTTCCCCAGGCAGGGGGCCAGGAGGCCCGCGGTCACACTGGGCCTGGGGCCTGGGCTCCGGCCAGCCATCAGCGGCTGAGATTGTTGGTTTGGGTTTATTTTAAACGAGGACTTTGAGTGGAAACATGTGTCTCTCCTTCTCCCCGTCTCTTGCTCCCCCCATTTCGTTCTCAAATATTTCTCTTTTTTTTTTTTTTTTAAAGATTTTATTTATTTATTTGACAGAGAGAGTTCACAGTAGACAGATAGGCAGGCAGAGAGAGAGAGAGAGGGAAGCAGGCTCCCTGCTGAGCAGAGATCCCGATGCGGGACTCGATCCCAGGATACTGAGATCATGACCTAAGCCGAAGGCAGCGGCTTAACCCACTGAGCCACCCAGGCGCCCGTCAAATATTTCTCTTTTCATGTGCCTCCTCTTCTCTGTTTTTCTGTCTTGCCCTGTCCCGGTCTTCTGTCTCTCTCTTTGTCTTTCTTTCTTTTTTTAAGATTTTATTTATTATTTATTTGACAGGCAGACAGAGAGAGAGATAACATTGGGCTGAGCAGAGAACCCGATGTGGGGTGCGAACCAGGACCCTGGGATCATGACCTGAGCCGAAGGCAGAGGCTTAACCCACTGAGCCACCCAGGCACTCCTATCTTTGTCCTTCTATCTCCTGACTTCTCTCTCTCTCTCTCTCTCTCTCCCTCTCTCTCTCGCTTTCTCTCCAGCCATTAGGGGTCTGGAGGGGTACCTGACTTCCTCCCCCCGGGGGTATGGCCCAGGCCCCTCACATCCCAGGCTCCCCGCAGAAGGAATCCCCAGGGACCTCTGGGGCCCCATTCAGGCATTCTGCCCCCAGGGAGGGCAGAGAGTGCCCTCCAGGGGAGAGGGGGTTTGAGCAGCTGAGCGTCTGGAACCCACATCCTCCACCCTCCTCCCCTCCTTCCTAAGCCCCAGTGTCTCCCAAATCTGCCCCTCTTGTAACCATTTTCTGTACCAGGCATCTAGGAAATCATTCTGCAGCTAAAACAAGATTTCAACCACTGATCTGGCCCAAACCTCCCATTTTGCAGCCAGAGAGGCTGGTGCCAAGAGGGACAGGGACTTGCCCAAGGCAACATGGAGAAACAGGAGCAAAGCTGAACAGAGCTAGTTCCCTACTTGCAAGCAACATCGTCTACACATCAGGAAGAGGAGTGCCCTACCCCCGGACTCACAGTCATAGTGCTTCTCAGGCCCCAGGCCTTCCAGAAGGGTGGTCTGCTTCCTTGGGGGTGACAGACCTCCCCTGAGTGGTCACCTGCCCATGAGATCCCCTGGGCAATGTCAGGCCTTGGCTGGTCACTCTTTCCCTCTGGGACAGCCCTGTTCCTGGGCCCCCACCTTCCAGCCCCTTCTGCCACTCACCAGGTAGCAAGAAGAGAGATGAACACCCCGACACTGGGCCCAGGTCCTAGCTCAACCTGAGTCCTTGTGGCGACCGTGAACATGACCTTTCCCCTCCCCAGCCTCAGTTTTCCCGTCTTTGTAGCAGAAAGCTTGTTTTTGTCACGAGGCACCATTTTGCCCTAATATTTAATTGTGTCCTCAACTCCTTTCATGGAAAGAAACTTCTGGAACACCAGCTCAGGTATGCAGTCTTCCCTCCCAAAGTGGGAAGGACGTTTCCCAACATGACCAGCTCCCCTTAACCTCCAGGCTCACTGTTTCCTGGATGCAAATGTCTTAGATGCCACGAGCAGAGTGGGGACTATGACCGCACCGGGCGGCCCTTGTCAAAAGTGTGCCCCTTTGGGTCCCCAGGGTCCTGCCAGAGCTCAGGCAAGAATGGGAGGCGCTGCCTGGGTGGCAGAGGGGGATTTCTCTCTTCTCCCGTGGAGGTCAGCTGGGAGGAAATGAGGGGGGTGAGCCAGACGGGGGCAGGTGAGCCTGTCTTTCCAGATTTGGGCAAAGTGTCATCACCACTGGGGAAGTCAGGAGTCCCTGCCCGGGAGCTCTGGGTGGGAAAGGGACACGGAGCTGCTGCCCCACAGCGCTGCTCCTTTCTGTCGCCTGGGTCCCCACCCACAGGCCCCAGCGAGGCACTGGAAGGCACGACGTTCCACAGTCCCCACTGGGACCTTCCACAGTCCCCACCAGTCTTGCGGATCTCCTCAGCTCTGGGTGGGAACGCGGAAGCGAGTCTTTCTACAGATGAGAGAACCGAGGCCCAGAGCAGGCAAGGGGCTTGCCTCAGTCGCACAGACCTAGTGGTGTGCCTCCGGAAGAGCTGGGTGTTCCGTTCTCGGGAATTTTGCAAGCCCGACTTCAGCGGCCTCTTGGGATCAGCTGTGGCTGGGAGAATTGACACCACAACAATTGGCAAGTGACACCAACCAAGATTTTGAGGTTTTATTTGTTTGTTTGTTTGCCTGCTTGTTTGTATTTTCCTTCCAGACAGTGCGAGGTTAAACATTTCCCAGCGCACGACTGACGGAAGGCCACAACTTTTATAATATCTCTAGAAGGCAGCGGCGGGGGCGGGGCTGCGGGGAGGTGGGGGCCTGGGTGGCTCAGTTAAGCATCTGCCTTCAGCTCGGGTCATGATCCAGGGTCCTGGGATCGAGCCCCGCATCGGGCTCCCTGCTCAGTGGGAAGCCTGCCTCCCCCCTCCCACTCCCCGTGCTTGTGTTCCCTCTCTTGCTGTCTCTCTCTCTGTCAAATAAACAAATAAAATCTTTTTTTAAAAAGGTCTCTAGGAGGGTCCTGAGCTTACGTTGAAGGGCTTAGCGAGACCCCGCCCTTGTCCCCCGCATCTGTCACAGATCCGAGGCTGACTCCAAAGCCAAGGAAATGTGTCCCTTCCCTCAGGATGCCAAGAGTTAGCTTCTCTCTCCTCCACCATAACAACATCCCATCCAGGGCAGCGGGCTGTCCTGGCTGTCCCTTGGGGCAGGGATTAGAGGCACTGCAGGCTTTGGAGCGCCTGGCCAGCTCTCCCTGCCCCCTGACACCATGCGATCAATTCCATAAATATTTACCAAGCTTCTCACTTAACCTCCCAGAGCCTATTTCTTCAGCTGGGAAAAAAAAAAAAAGCATCAGCCTAACAGTGTCCGTCCGGTCATTTGGTCATTGAGCCCGGGTTTCCCATGTGCCAGTCAGGTGGCATCTTGGAAAGATTTCTGGCTCTTTCTCAGAGTCCTGGCTCTGCCATGGGTTTCCGGTGTTGCCCCAGGTCCCAGCCTTCCCATCTCTACCGTGACGTCGTCTGTTAGGGCTCCTTCTAACTTCTCCTCACCTCAGGGCTGTTGCAAGATCCCAAGGGAGGCCCTCGGTGAGAGAGAACTCTGGGAAATGCAAACATGACCATCGGGGGACTGGCCGGGCTGGGGACACAAAGGGCCGGCCGTGGCTCACACCCCGGAGACAAAACACACCCATGTGATTCACGCCAACAGTGGTCCCCGTTTCTGTTTACTTGACTGAGGAGCTCGGAAGGCAGGGAGGTGTGGGACCTTCAGACAGGACTTCCTGATGGGGTAACACAATAGTAACAGCTAATGTTTGATGAGTATTTACTGTGTGCTGAGCACACGCGGGATCTCATTTGAGCCTTTCAAAAAACTCCTGAGGTAGGGACTCAGACGTACCTGTTCTGTAGATAACAAAACTAGAGCCCAGAGCAGGGGAAGTGACTTGATCAAGGTCACTCGTGCCTTCAAAAATATTCATGGATGTCAGGGCGCCTGGGTGGCTCAGTCAGTTAAGAATCTGCTTTCGGGGTGCCTGGGTGGCTCAGTGGGTTAAGCCGCTGCCTTCGGCTCAGGTCATGATCTCAGGGTCCTGGGATGGAGTCCCGCATCGGGCTTTCTGCTCAGCAGGGAGCCTGCTTCCCCCTTTCTCTTCTCTCTGCCTGCCTCTCTGTCTACTGTGATCTCTGCTTTCAGCTCAAATCATGGTCTTGGGCTCCTGGGACGGAGCCCCGCATCAGGCTCCCTGCTCAGGGGGGAGTCTGCTTCTCTCTCTCCCTCCCCTCCTTCCTGCTCTCTCAAATAAATAAATAAAATATTTAAACAATATGTATTCATAGATGGGGAGTTACCGTTTCTTGGGGACAGAGCTTCAGTTTGGGAGGATGAAAAAGTTCTGCCTAAAGATGGTGGTGATGGTTGCCAACACAATGTGAGTAAAAATGGTTATAATGGTCAATTTTATGTTACATATATTTAATGATGATAAAAAAAATTAGTCGAAAAAGCTGTTCTTGATCCCCATTATGTTCTAGGCACTGTGCTGGAGCCCAGGGACAGCAGTGAATAAAGCAATTATCTCTGCCTTCATGGAGCTGACATTCTAGAACCTTCCGTGGCTGGAAGAATGGACAGAAAGCAGTGTTCCCTATCTGCTCTGTGCCATGTGATGGCCACCAGCCCCTGAGGAACTGGCTTTAATTTTATTTCATTTAAATTAATTTAAATTTAAATAGGCACCTGTGGCTGGTACAGGATTTAACCCCGCAGTTCTAGAAGGTGGGTCACATGATGGGGGGCGGGGAGGCCAACCTAGCTGCCTTAATCAAGCTTCCAGCGCTGGAATTCCAACGGTGTGGGCCTCCTGTGTCAGATTGGCCGGGGAAGCTCGCTACAAATTTGATCCTCAGGCTCCACATCAAACCCATCCAATCGGAAGCTCAGCGGACGGGACCCAGGAGTCTGCATTTTTTTTTAAAGATTTTATTTATTTATTTGACAGAGAGAGAGAGATCACAAATAGGCAGAGAGGCAGGCAGAGAGAGAGGGGAAAGCAGGCTCCCCGCTGAGCAGAGTACCCAAGGCGGGGCTAGATCTCAGGACCCTGAGATCATGACCTGAGCCGAAGGCAGAGGCTTAACCCACTGAGCCACCCAGGCGCCCCAGGAGTCTGGATTTTTGTCAGAGTCCAGACAATTCCAAGACACAGTAGTTCCAGTTTGAGAACCACCGCCCTTCTTTTTTTTTTTTTTTTTTTTTAAGATTTTATTTACTTATTTGTCAGAGAGAGCAAGAGAGAGAGCACACAAGCGGGCAGAGGCAGAGAGAGAAGCAGGTTGCCCGCCGAGCAAGGAACCCCATGTGGGACTCGATCCCAGGAGCCTGGGATCATGACCCAAGCAGAAGGCAGTTGCTTAGCCAGCGGAGCCACCCAGGTGTCCCCCACCGCCCTTCTTGTTCAAGACTCCCCGCCGCGGCGAGTTTGACTTAGGTCTGACCTGTACTGGGCCTCCCGGGCAGGGACCAGGCCTGATGAGGGGGTGTGCCCAGCTCAGGGCTTCCCCAGCCCAGCTCACCCAGCCGGGAAGATAACTAGTCCTGGCTACCAGCTCAGCTTCCCTCCCATTGTTCCCCCCGAAGAAAAGAGAGGGTCTTTCAACACTGCGAGCAGAGAGGCTGGGGCGGGCTCCTGGGCTCCTTGTCTCGTGTCCCACTGTCAGTCAGCTCATGGCTCTGGCCCTAGCTGGGGGGCAGCAGGAAAAAGAGCCGTGGCCTGGCACCCCACCCTGCAGACCAGCCTAGCCCAGCAAGGGGAGGAAGGAAGCCATGGCAAGCCAGGCCAGAGACCAGCGGGGACAGAGGTGGGGGTGACGCAGGCCTCAGGAATTTGAAAACAAACATTTAGCCAACGAAGGAAGAGGCTTCTGTGGGTTGGGGAGCCAGGGCGGGCCCAGTTCCCTCCTCCCCAGAGCAAAGGGGTGAGTCCCAGTCCCGCTGACAGTGGCCGATGGCTGAAACCAGTGCCTGGAGGGTTTCCACTCCAGGGGGAGGGGAAGGCCTTTGTGGGGGTCGGGGGTGATGTAGGGACCCGGTGGGCTCTGCCCAGACACTGGAGCATCATGGCTGGAGTGAGGAGAGGAGGCAGCAGAGAGCAGGGAGCACCGGCAACACTCAGGAGGAGGCTTGGTAGCAACATTTTGTCCACTAAGCATTTATTGAGTGCCCACAGCATACCAAGAATTCAGAGACAAAGGCACAGCCGGGCTAGGGAAAGAGCCAGATACAAGGGAGGATAATTCTGACAGAAGGGGCGCCTGCGTGGCCCAGTCATTGAGTCTCTGACTTTGGCTCAGGTCGTGATCCCAGGGGCTCCCTGCTCAGAGGGAAGCCTGCCTCTCCCTCTCCCACTCCCCCTGCTTCTGTTCCCTCTCTCACTGTCTCTCTCTCTCTCTCTCTGTCGAATAAATAAAAATATTTTTTAAAAAATAATAATACTGACAGAAGACCAGAGCTTGTGAGCCCTCGGCAGAGGAAGTCAGAGAAGGCTTCCTGGAGGAGGTAGCACCTACGCTGAACCCTGAAGGACAAATTCTGCCGGGGCAGAATAGAATCTCAGTAATCTCACCCCTCCCTGTCCTGGGGCCAGCATTCAGTGAGTGGACGAGTGAGCAAGGGCCCAGCAGACACGTGGAAGGAAAGGAAGGAATGAGCGTTGTGAAGTCGGACGTCTCAGGGTCCAGACGGCAAAATCGATCTTCCCACTCCTCAGCCAGGAACTCTCTTCATGGCCCTGGGGCTCTGCTCCCACTTAAACCCGGAGACTCCAACCAGCCTGCGTGGGTTCAAGCCCCAACTCAGTCACTTACCAGCTGTGTGACTTTGGGCACATTACTTAACTTCTCTGTGCCTGGGGATCCGTTCTCCATAAAATGGCAGTAACAACACGACCGCATGGCCTTCTGTGAAGACCGCGTGCGTTCGGACGAGTAAAGTGCTTTGAACAAGGTTGGGCGTGAAGCGAGAGCTGCATCAGTGTTTGCTGATACACCGTGGACACCGGCTTACTCATTCACTAAATTCACTCACTCACTCATTCTCGGATGCAGAGCCACCACTCCCTCTCACGCTCTTCCCCCTGCCAGTCCTTCGCTGAGCCCTCCCCAGCCCAGGTCCTCTCCTGCCCGCCTTCCCATCCCACTGCGCCGGTCCTGGGTGCTGCCCGCCACCCTGCTAATTACTGGAACCCTTGCATGAATTCCCCTCAAACTCAAAACAAACCAGAAGAAGCTGTCTGCCGCGGGGGGTTACCACCAAAACCAGGGTATGGTATGGGCACGAAGCCTCTGGCATGGGCTTCTTGGGCCGGGGGCCCTCTCCAGCACCTGCCCCAGGGATAGCCGGATTCTTCCAAATCCCAGCCTTGCCCAGCCTGGGGGCCCCTGGCACGGCCCACTCCGCACCCACATCTCAGGCCCCGTGAATGCCAGGAGCCCCGGACCCAGTCCTCAAGCCAGCTCTGCCAGAGCCGGGAGCCCAGAGCTGGCTGAGGGGAGAGCTCTGCAGCCAGAACCCATCTCGCACGGGAACAATGAGCTGCGTGCCAAGCACGATGACGGCATGCTGATTAATGTTAGGTGGGCACGCAGAAGATGCCACAGCTTCCTCTTTCCCCATGGGCACCGGAAGAACAGGTCACGCTGGGGAAGAGGAGCCTGTACAGAGCATTTCCAGATCACCTCCAGCATTCCGGCTACCCCGCTCGCCACTTTCTATATTTTGATGGCACGGTGTAGTGGGCGTGAGCTTTGGCAGGCGTCATTGAGGGAAGTGAGGCTCAGAGAGGGAAGGGGACTTGCCCAAGGCCACCCAGCCCAAAACTCGGGTCCTGGAAATCAAACCTCTACCAAGACCAGGGCTCCTGGCCTTGATGAAGCCTGAGGTGTGGGTGGGGTTAGTGCCCCCACTGGCCCCAGGGATGAGCAAGGTTGGCATCTGTGGGGCTGGGGAGGGGCTGGGGCCGGGCATGAGATGCTGTTTGGGCCAGAGGGCGGGGTGGGAGAGAAGGGGAGTGAGAGGGGCAGGGCCGGGTGCCCAGCAGGAACAACAGTACGGGGCGGGTAACGGGAGCCTGGCCAGGTCTGGGCTCTCGGGCAGGCCCTCCTGGGCCCTGGAAGCAGCAGGCTCAGCCTGTAGAGCTGCCAGGCCGATACCAGCCTCGATCAGCCAACTCAGCGATTGTATCGGCCTTTTCCTGGAAGACTGCAGACGCGGTGGGGGAGTCCTGAAGGGAGGCACCTGTTTGGGAAAAGGGGGTGTGGCCACCCTGTCCCGCACTGCCGCTGCACCACCGGCCAGCCCTTGTGATTTGCCTCTTGGCACTCTGGCGTGCCGGGACCCCCTGCGAGCCACAGGATCCAGCCATCAGAGCAGGCTGTGGGGGCTGCGTCCAGGGTGCCACCCGGGCCTCATGTGACCCGTGCTGCCGGCCACTACCTCAGCCAAGCCGTACAGCCGCCCGGGGCCCGGTCCACACCCGCCTTCTATGGCGCCTTGTTTTGCCTCACCTTGGAAGGAGCAGACACAGATGGGTGTCAAGGCAGGACTGAAGTGACACCATTTGGTATCTTCCTTCTTTAGAGAATGTCAGTGCCACTCTGCCATGGGTCACAGGTTTAGGGACACCAAAGGCCTCCTTGGGATGAGGTCTGAGGCATCCCACTGCCTAGCTGGGCAGAAGACTTCACGTGGAATCCAGAAGAAGGACTGGGTCAGAAGCACCCCCCCCTTTCTGGGGGGGCACCAAGCCCAGCAGGGCCAGTCACACACTTGTCATGCCTCATAGGGGATAACAGGATCAGAGGCTGTAGCAATCTGTATCGTCCCCACCCCCAAGCAGGGCGTGAGCAAACAGAGGGAGGGCAGAGGCACCAGGAGGGGAGGGCAGAGGGGCTGAAGCCTGGTCGGGAAGCAGAGTGAGCCTGTGGGCATCTCAGTATCATCTCTGCCCCGACAGCCAGCCTCCCAGAGATGCCGTGAGGACTGTGCCTGGTGGACAGGCATGGGCTTCGGGAGCTGGGAGTGGCTGCAGAGCTGGGAGGGAGCGGGTTTTGTTTTTTTTGTGTTGTGTTTTCTTTTTTTCCTTAAGATTTTATTCATTTGACAGAGAGAGAGAGAGCACACATAGGCGAGCCGCAGGCTGGGTGAGAAGTAGCAGGCTCCCCACTAAGCACAGATCCCGATGTGGGGCTCGATCCCAGGACCCCAGGATCCCAGAATCATGACCTGAGCTGAAGGCAGAGACACCTAACCGACTGAGCCACCCCGGAGCACCAGGAGGTGGTTGTTGCAGCAAATGTCTTCACGGAGGAGGCTCTGGGTCAGGTGGGCTTGGGTTCAAAGAAGCTCTGCCTCTTATTTGCTGTGTGACCTCAGGCAAATCACATCCCCTCTCTGAGCCCTGGTTTCCTCCTTTGTAAAATGTGGATGCTACAAACAGAACCTGCTCAGAGGGTTGCGACGATGGTTAAAGGAAGTGATCAATGCTGACCAAGTGGCAGGCAAACAACATTCAGTACCCGGTGGTGGTGATTTTTATTGTCCTTGTCCATCGTGTAGTCAAGAACTTGGCATAAAGCCTGGGAAGTCACAGGCCCGAGAGGGGGGTCTTCAGAGCCTCTGGGGATTAGCATCTTTCAGTCTTAGGAATCTTCCCTTGCCCTTCACCTCACCTTCCTGGCAGTCTCAAAGGGAAGGGGCTCTGGACTCCCGGGACACACGCCCACACATGTATTCAAGACACCTTCTGCCGTCCTGAGTGCCCGGTGGGTGCTGGGATCCCTGAAGTGCTCAGAGAGCATTGACTGTCGGTGGGAGCAAGGAGCTGGCCACACTCCCAGTGATGCTGATGCTGGGGAGGTGGAGCTGCGAGGAAAGGAGAGGGCTCCTCACTCCACCCTGGAGTCAGCCTGGAGGCTTCCTGGAGGAGGGGGCCACGATCAGCCACCATCTTGCTTGTCAGAACCCTTCCTCTCAGAGTTGAGACAAGGACTGGGCAGGAGCGAGCTCCTGTTTTCTGGAGGCTGTGCCCTTCCTTGCCCCCTGCCCGGCCCACTGCCCCGTACCCCTACCCACCCGCACTGCCAAGGTTTGAGAGGGCTCATCCTCTGGGGCCGAAATGAGTAAGGGGGGGGCCGCCACCCCCCCACCCCCCCACGTTGTCCCAGTCCCGGGACTCTGCTGCCCCCTAGTGGCCGGACTGAGGAGGACGCCGCGCCCACCAGGGAAAACCAGTTCAAGGACAGCAGTTATCATAAATAATAAAATGACGATGATGATGATGACATTCGTCACTTTACAGTTTGCAAAATGCCTCCGCAGTCAATCACGGGCTGCACGGAGTAGGATGAAGGATACGGGCCTGAAATCAGAACCTGAGTCAGGTTCCAACTGACTATGTGACCTTGGACAAGTGTCATCTCTGAGCCCCAGAGTCCTCCTGTGTAGAACAGGGGATGTAAGGATTTGGTGACCTAACTCCAGGTGCACAGGTTGCCCGGGGAACAATACCACCATCACTATCGTAACACTTGCCCAGTTGGCCGTGTGCCGTGTGCCACCTCCCTATGGATAATGCTTTTTGCAAACACTTTTTTCAAGGTATCCTCCTCTTTAATCTGCACTACTTTTTAAAAAGATTTTATTTATTTATTTGACAGAGATCACAAGTAGGCACAGAGGCAGGCAGAGAGAGAGGAAGGCAGTAGGCTCCCAGAGGAGCGGAGAGCCTGATGCAGGACTTCATTCCAGGACTCTGGGATCATGACCTGAGCCAAAGGCAGAGGCTTTAACCCACTGAGCCACCCAGGCGCCCTATGCACCTTTTTTTTTTTTTAAAGTTCTTTATTTATTTAAGTAATCTTACACCCCATGTGGGACTTGAACTCACCACCCTGAGATCAAGAGACGTGCACTCTTCCCACTGTGCCAGCCCAGTGCCCCGAATCTACACTATTCATCCCATTTAACAGATGAGGGGATTAAGGCTCAGAAAGGGGAAGTCACTTGCTTAGGGCCGCCTGGCTTGTAAGTGGTAAAGCAGGACTCAGAGCCAGGTTGGTGTGACTCCAACCGCAGTGCTCACTCCCCACACCCTTCCCTGGAAACCCCCGTGTCCTTCTGGCCTCATCTGAATAAGCAGGCACGGCCTCTGCCTCCTTCAGCCTTTTCCTCCACCTTCTCCCACAACGCCAGGCCCCGCAGCTGCCCCCTTCCCGCCCTCCTGACCAGGCCCCCAGCCCTCAGGACAGCTCAGGAGCGGAGAGCTTGAGAGTGGCTTCCAAAGGTCATCCTGTCCATCCCCCCGCACCCCGCCCAGGCAGATGACTGTTAGTCCTGTTCTTCACGCTGCTCAGGGGAGGAGAGTCCATAAACCCACTTCCTCTACCCGCCCAGCTGCGGCAGTTCCCACAGTCGGGAAGTTCTACCATCGGTCTCCCCGGAGTCCCTGCTGCTGCCATCAGTCCATTTCCCTTTGTTCTTTCGCCCAGGAGTGTCAGAAACACAATCTGGGGAGGATCCTGGAGGCCTTGAGAGAGGAACTCTGGAATGCAGAAAGGTCATTCAGGGACAGGAAGTGAGAGCTGAGCCCAGGTTCAAAGCCAGGTCAGGGCAGCAAGAGTGGCTGAGCTGGTCTCCTGGCGCCCAGGGCAGCCTCAGCCCAGGTGGGGCAGCCTCACCCACGGACCGAGGGCCCCGAGGCCCACCCCCTGCCCCGCAACGCCATGTGGCTCACGCACGCGGCGGACCAGAGCAGGCTGGGGGCACGTGAAGAGCTCGGCTCGGGGGTCACCTGGAACTGGGTGCAAATCCCCTCAAGCCCCTCAAGAAGCATTTGCTGAGCTTCTCCCCCGTGCCAAGCACTGCAATCAGCGCTGAGGCCAAAGCCAAGGTCCCCTGCCCCATGGCGCTCACAGCCCAATGTGGAGGTGACAGTAAGCGAGTCAATAAATGACAAACAAGAAATCCCAGTGTGGCAGGAGGAGAGGTAGGGTGGCCACACATTTGAGAGTGACCAGGGAAGGTCTCCAGAGGAGGTGGCATTTACGTGGGTAAGGCCGGAATAACAAGAAGGAGTCAGACCTGAAAATCTGACAGAACACCCCAGGAAGAGTGAACAGTCTGGGCACACATCCTGAGGTTAGAATGAGCTTGGCATTGAAAGACCCACTGGGGAGATGGCCGGGGCAGCGAGCCTGCATGGGCTCTAGTGAAAGGACTCACACACCGCCTTTCTCTCTGAATGTCTGTTTTCTTACCTGTGAAATGGGTTCAACGACACCTGTTTAAAATGGAGATAGTCACACGGTCTCTATATCTGGGCCTGTGTGCTCATTAAATACTTGATATTCTTTTTTTTTTTTTCTTTTTCTTTCCCTTTCTTAAATTTTTATTGATTTGACAGAGAGAGAGAGAGAGATCATAAGCAGGGGGAGCGGCAGAGGGAGAGAGAGAAGCAGGCTGAGGAAGGAGCCCGACGATGCAGGGCTTGATCCCAGGACCCTGGGATCATGACCTGAGCCGAAGGCAGATGCTTAACTGACTGAGCCACTCGGGTGCCCCATCTTTTTTTCCTTAGAGAGCGCGCGCATGCAAGAGCAGGTGGAGGGGCAGAAGGAAGACAAGAATCCCAGGCAGGCTCCACACTCAGCGTGGAGCCCGATGTGGGGCTCCATCCCCCAGCCCCAAGATCATGGCCTGAGCTGAAATCAAGAGTCAGACACTTGGTTGACTGAGCCCCTGAGGCGCCTCTCAATACTTCATCACTGCTCTATCAACAGGTGCATCCGTGGTACATTTCAGGTTGCAATTTCAACACCATCCCCCAGGCCCCGACTACCCCCACCACACACACAGGACTGCTTCAACTAGGCAGTCGGTTATGGAATGGCTTCAGCCCTGGTCCAAGTGCACCGCACTTTACAGTTTATAAAGCACCCCCTTCCACTGCCCTGAAGAGCGGACTGCTGGGGAACTCCTTGGAGGCATCCATGGCAAAGGGTCCAGCAGCCCTTTGGCCCACAGCAGGTGCTCAGAGACAGAGACGGTCAGGTGTAGGTCCTGCTCCTGCCACACCCACCCCCATGAAACTTTCAAATTCCAAAGGCCTTTGTTACCAAATGTCCCTCATCTGAAAAAAGGGTTTGGTTTCCAGCCACGCCGACTCCTTCAGCCTGGATGGTTCCTACTTACAGCTAAACTGCTGAAATCAGAAGGCAATTCTGAACCGAAACCCAGAAAAAAAATATTGGATCAAGGGTCCTTGGGTCCCAAAAAAATACTGGATCAAGGGTCCACATGGAAGTGGAGCAGAGTAGGCCAAGGTCAAAGTCAGTCCAAGGACTCAAGCGACTGGACTCCTCTCTTCATGATTGGAAAGAGCTCCTTGTTCCCAGAGAAGGGCAAATCCCGGGTCTCTGCTCTGCTGTATCCTTGTCCTACTACCTCCACGTTAGCCCTCAAGAAGCAGCTTGCGTGGCGCTGCCTCCAGGAAGCCTGCCTGATTTTCTTTTCTTTTCTTTTTTTTTTTTATTAAAGATTTTATTTATTCATTTTGACAGATAGAGATCACAAGCAGGCAGAGAGGCAGGCAGAGAGAGAAGAAGGGAAGCAGGCTCTCCGCTGAGCAGAGAGCCTGACTCAGGGCTTGACCCTGGGATCATGACCTGGGCCGAAGGCAGAGGCTTTAACCCACTGAGACACCCAGGCACCCCGACTGCCTGATTTTCTACAAGAGCTGGCTTAGTTGCCCATCCACAGCCCCCAGGCTTTCTCCTACTGGGGCCAAGCTTCCGTTGAAGTTTAACTCACCTCAAGGACACAGATCTTATGTGTGTCCCTCCACGAACTGTCTCCAAGACAGCAGCCTGTGCAAAGGGCGTCCTCCGACTCCTCCCCGCCAGTTACGACACCCTGACCTCTACCCCATCCGAGAATTCCGCCCGCTTTCGTACTTTATGTGAATACAATCATCTGAGAAGCCTTTGTCTGGCTTCTCGCACAGTGTGTCTAGATTGTGTCCTTCAACATACTTGCCGGTGGTTTACTCTCCTTACTGTATAGTGTTCCCTGTGGGAACAGACCACACTTTGTCCATTTTGCCACTGATGACATCGCATTTGGGTTGTTTTTTAGCATTTTGGTCATTAAGGAATAGGACTGCTGTGAACATCCCAGCTCGTGTCTTTCAGGGCACGCACGTACACACTGTGTTTACCCTGTGGGTGTTTACCCCAGGGAAGAAGTGGATTCGCTGGATCACTGGGTAGGCACGTACTCAGCCTTAGCAGATGAAGCCACACTGTGTTTCCAAAGTCATTGTGCTGGTGTGAACCCTGCCAACCGTACAGGAGAGGTCCTGCTGCCCCCCATCCTCACTGACACTTGAGTCTGTCTGGGGGCTTTGCATCCAGGCCCTTGTTGGTCTCACCTGTTGCCGGGAGTGGATGCTTCTGTGCCACCCACCAAAAGAGACACAGGATGAAGGGGATCAGAATGCAGGACAGAGACAAAGAGGCAGAGAGAGAGAAGACGGAGGGAAGAAGGGAAGAGAGAAGGAATCGGGGAGGAAGAAAGGAGGGAGGAAGAGAATCAACAGAGAAACATTAGGCTGACTCTGCCATGGGGGCCCACACCCGCTGCCCACCACAGCCACCTCACAGCTTAGTGCCTGCTGCTGGGACTGAAGCTTCGACTCCGGGTTCGCCCAGAAACCTCAGTGTGTCCTATACATGAACAACTGAATAAAATTCTTTCTCAACAGTTTCCTTTCAGGATAAAAATCTTTTGAAACACATGTAAAATCAGGGGACGCCTGGGTGGCTCAGTCGGTTAAGTGTCTGCCTTCCGCTCAGGTCATGATCTCAGGGTCCTGGGATTGAGTCCTGCATCGGGCTCCCTGCTCAGCGGGGCGTCTGCTTCCCCCTCTCCCGCTCCCCCTACTTGTGATCTCTCTTTCTCTCTCTCTCTCAAATAAACAAAATCTTTAAAAAAGTAAAATCTTTGAAAATAGCCTGGGGTCCACTGAGCGGACAGACGGATCCACTTGGTCCCTGTAGAGGAGTGAGCCCTGGGCGGGGAGGGGCTTCCAGAGATAGGGGCTTGGAGACCTGCTGAGCAGACAGCCTCAGGGGCCAAAACCCCTGCCCCAGACAGGCCCGCCCTCATCTCCTGTCCTGCCAGTCCCACCCCTACCTTCCGCCTTCTCCCATGGCAAGCAGGGGCAGGATCCTAGGTCCACGGCCAAGGCCAGACACCCAGGCCAGGCCTACCAGGCAGAGGCAGGTACCCCTGAGAGAAAGGCCCCCTGGAGATGCTTTGCCTGGATAACCTCACAGGGAGCTGGCAGAGGAGGGGGGCTGGCCTGGTGGGGCCTGGCTCAGTCCCTGCCTCCCTGCCTGGCAGCACGGCCCCAAAGCCAGCCGTCGAGCAGCCCCCAGCCCAGCCCCCCACAGCCTCGTGCAGACACAGGTGTCGGCCCAAGTCCAGATCCGCCGGGGGCGGGCTGAATGGGAGCTTGTTTCCTCTGCTTGGCCAGCCTGATGCCAGCTTGGCTCTCCCCATGCAGATTCAGCACTGAAAGAAGCAGAGAGGCCCGCCTGTCTTCACTCAGTGCAGGAATCCCGATGCTGGACTTTCTGAGTTCCTTAAATCTTCAAGGGACAAAGGCTTTGCCACCTCCCAGGGGCCCCCACACTCTGGCTATGCAGCTCCGACACAATAAAAGCCGCCATTTTTGGCAACTTTGGATGGGCCAGGCACTCTTTTGACCTTGTATTTCCTTCCTTCCTTCCTTCTGTCCTTCCTTCCCCTTTTATTTATTTATCTGAGAGGGAGAGAGCACAAGCGGAGGAAGCAGCAGAGGGACAAGCAGACTCCCTGCTGAGCAAAGAGCCTGACGCAGGGCTCTATCCCAGGACCCCAGGATCATGACCTGAGTCGAAGGCAGACGCTTAACTAGCTGAGCCACCCAGGTGCCCATTTTTTTTTTTTTAAGACTTTATTTATTTCTGAGAGAGAGAGAGCAGCAGGAGGAGCCGAGCGAGGGGGACAAGCAGACATGGGGCTACATCTCACGATCCTGAGATCATGACCTGAGCTAAGACCAAGAGCCGGACGCTCAACCTGCTGAGCCCCCGGGGGGCCCCAATCTGGCCTACTTCCTCTCACAGCAGCTCCGTGAATTAGGCACGATGGTCACCATCAGTGTTTGCTGCTGTGGCAACAGAGGCTTAGAGCCATTCAGCATCTTGCCTAAAATCATGCAACATAGATGGGGCAATAGATTCCCCACCTCCGTCCAGGGGGAAGGCCTAGAAGCAGTGACACGTCAATACCCATGAGCACCCCCGGTGCCCAGATCTTGGTTTCTGAACACCATCTCCAATGAAAACAACTACGCGCCTTAGAGAAATGACGGATTCTAGCCCTCAGGCTGGGTGAGCACAAGACGAGCCTGGAGCATCTCCCAGCGCCAGAAAGCGAGGACATGCTCAAAAGACAGAAATAAAAGGGGAGGGGCACCTGGGTGGCTCAGTGGGTTAAAGCCTCTGCATTTCACTCAGGTCATGATCTCAGGGTCCTGGGATCGAGCCCTGCGTCGGGCTCTCTGCTCAGCAGGGAGCCTACTTCCCTTCCTCTCTCTCTGCCTGCCTCTCTGCCTACTTGTGATCTCTGCCTGTCAAATAAATAAATAAAACCTAAAAAAAAAAAAAAAAAAACCAAAACCCCAAATCAGTAAGCTGTTGCTACAGAAATGGTTAAAATCAATCCTACTCAGATCTGGTTAAGAAATAATCACAGGGGCGCCTAGGTGGCTCAGTGGGTTAAAGCCTCTGCCTTCGGCTCAGGTCGTGATCCCAGGGTTCTGGGATCGAGCCCCGCATTGGGCTCTCTGCTCAGCAGGGAGCCTGCTTCCCCTCCTTTCTCTCTCTCTGCCTGCCTCTCTGCCTACTTGTGATCTCTGTCAAATAAATATATAAAATCTTTAAAAAAAAAAAAAAAGAAAGAAAGAAATAATCACAGTGAGGGACACCTGGGTGGCTCAGTGGGTTAAAGCCTCTGCCTTCGGCTTGGGTCACGATTCCAGGGTCCTGGGATCAAGCCCTGCGTCCAGCTCTCTGTTCAGCAGGGAGCCTGCTTCCCCCACTCTCTCTCTGCCTGCCTCTCTGCCTACTTGCGATCACTGTCTGTCAAATAAATAAATAAAATCTTTAAAAAAAAAAACTAAACTAAACTAAAACAGACACCGGAGCGAGTTGGAAAGAGCTCCCAATGGCCAAAGCTGGAATAATTTAAACAACAAAATACATAACTTAGTATTGAATTATAACCCAAAGGAAAGATCCATAAAGGCACAGGTCCTTTATAATAACTGATTACATAAATAGAGAAAAGGAACAGATCTTCCTCGCAGAAGAATCTTAAATAATGGGATCCAGGTAGACGTACCCACCAGTTAGTGGGAGCGTGCCTTGAGAGTGGGTTGCACTTGCTTCCCAAGAAGACAGTATGGGAAGGGGAAGGTAGTAAACATCACAGCGGAGGAAGCAGACTCCAGTTTACCGATGTCAGCAAGGTTAATGTCACCAATAAGTCACGTGGACACCGCGCGGGCATCACATGCCTCCTGCGATCATGTGACAAGAAGGGCCCTTGGCCTCTGAGGTATTCGTCCCCCAAACCCAGAACTTCTGTCCAGTCATCAGAAAAACACCAGAGAAACCCAAATGGAGGGCCAGTCTAACAAAATTCTGACCAGAACTTCCTAAAATTGTCAGGGTCATGGAAACCGAGGGCGGACAGAGGAAACCGGTGCTGACCAGAGGACACCAGGGAGACATGACAACCAGACACAGTGTGGGATCCTGGATCCAATTCCTGGACCAGAAAAAGGACATTAGTGGGAAAACTGGTGAAATCCGAATAAAAGCTGGAGTTCAGTTAATAGTCATGTACCCGCGTTGGTTTCTTAGTTTTGACAATGGTACCATGGTAATGGAAGATCTTAACAGCAGGGGAACAGACATGTGGAACTCTCTGGGCCACCTCTGAAATGTTTCTGTAAATCTATAATTATTCCAAAGTAAAAACTTTATTTTAAAAAGTCACATGGTGGTGGGGGCGCCTGGGTGGCTCAGTGGGTTAAGCCTCTGCCTTCAGCTCAGGTCATGATCTCAGGGTCCTGGGATCGAGCCCGGCATCTGACTCTCTGCTCAGCAGGGAGCAGAGAGTCCCTGCTCCCTCCTCCTCTCTGCCTACTTGTGATCTCTCTCTCTGTCAAACAAATAAATAAAACCTTTAAAAAAAGTCACATGGGTATCAGTGTCTGAACCAGGATTCAAATTCAAATGTGTCTGTCCCCTTCGCCCATACACTGCACCCTCCCTGCACCATCTCAGGCTAGAAAGCCATTCCCAAAAGCTCCTTCATGGGTCTGAGTGGCTCCCCATCTTCCTATGTTTGCCTTCTAGGACCAACCTGGCTCACGTTTTCTTTGCCCCATGACCTCCTTTTGAGAGGTGAAGGATGCTCTGGTCCGCGCAGGTGTGTTTGCATCTCAAGCTCATTTCCCTGGTGTTTCTCCTCTCCTGGGTAATTTGGGTTTCAATGTTCATTGGCCTCCCCAGAAGCCACCTCTCCTGTACAGCAGCCATCAGACTCCGCGTGGGAACCAAGGGGGTTCCAAGAAGGGTAGGTCCCCAACCTGACTCCAGGGCTAAAGCACATGACCTAGGATAGGTCTCTCAGCACACACCACCCCCTGGCCACCGTGATCAGCCCAGAGGTAGCCCCATGACCTAAGCTGGTCTAGTTAGAAAGCATCCCCGGACTTGGACAGGGAATGCTGGGACAAAGAAAATTCTCTCCTTCCAGGGGCACCTGGGTGGCTCAGTCATTGAGCTTCTGCCTTCAGCTCAGGTCATGACCCGGGGTCCTGAGATCAAGCCCCATATTGGACTCCCTGCTCAGCAAGCCTGCTTCTCCCTCTCCCTCTGCCTGTTTCTCCCCCAGCTGTGCTCTCTCTGTCTGTCAAATAAATAAATAAAATCTTTTAAAAACAAAATACCCTCCTTTCATGTTGGATGTGAATGAAGAAGCGCCTGGAGGCCTTAGGATGAAGACAATACCAAAGACAACCAAGTGGAAGAATGGAAAGAGCAGAGTCCTCAGTGATGTCACAGGAGCTGCTGGATCAAGCCTTGCTTGAAGCCCACCTTGCCCATATATTTCTTAGTTTTGAGAACTGTGGAAGGCTGAGACATGGTCCTCTAAAAGATATCTGCCTCCTAGTCCCAGAATTGGTAATTATTATCTTCTATGATAAACAAGGGAGGGGGGACAGATTTTTCAGGAGGGATTTAAGGTAAGGACTCTGAGATGGAGAGATTATCTGGGTGGACCTGAAATAAAATCCATGTATTCTTATCCTTGGGAGGCAGAAGTAGCTCTGACACAGACACACAGAGAAGAAGGCAGTGTGATTCCAGAGACAGAGTCTGAGTGGTGTGGCCACAAGCCGAGGAGAGCTGGCAGCCACCAGAGCTGTGAGAGGCAAAGACCCATTCTCCCCTGGCAGACATCCCCACTACAGGACAGAGTCCTGCCCTGCTGACACCTGGATTTTGGCCCAGCGATACTTATTTTAGATTTCTGGCCTCGGAGCAGTCCGAGAATACAGTCCTACTGGTTTCAGTCACCCGGTGTGCGATCATTTGTTACAGCAGCTATAAGAAACAGACACAAGAGGGCGCCTGGGTGGCTCAGTGGGTTAAGCCGCTGCCTTCAGCTCAGGTCATGATCTCAGGGTCCTGGGATCGAGTCCCGCATCGGGCTCTCTGCTCAGCAGGGAGCCTGCTTCCTTCTCTCTCTCTCTGCCTGCCTCTCAGTGTACTTGTGATTTCTCTCTGTCAAATAAATAAATAAAATCTTTAAAAAAAAAATGTATAATTAAAAGGAGGCTTTGTAAAAAAAAAAAAAAAAAAAAAAAAAAAAAAAAGAAACAGACACAAGAGCCAATAAAGTGTCTTCAATCTCTATGCCTGGTTGAATACGGTTTCTTGTCAGTTGCCACACAAAGGAGTCTAATTCACACCCAGCCCTGTCGTCCCCTCCTCCGGATAGGGGGTGAGCTCTCCCCACTGGGAGGCAGCTAGAGAGCCTCCTGACCTTTAGCTGGAGGAAGCGGGGTTGGAGGGGGCAGCATCAGACAGCTTGCAGACTCCAAGCCAAGGCATCATGGGAGTTTATTTACAGAAAAGTCACAGCCGCCAGGGCCCATGCAGGCTCTGGCCAGAAGACCCCAGATATATATACATCTCTCTATATATACGTCCCAGCACCCGTCAGCACCAGAGCTGTCCCCAGCTGGGTCCCTGCCAGAGGGACCAAGAGTCAGGCAGCATGAAGGGAGTGAGCCCCAGTCCTTGCCAGATATCACAGGTCACCTGTGCAGTCCCTATGCCAGAGGAAGAAACTGGAGTCGGCCCTGAAGTGGACTGGGAGGAGCATGAGGACGGGCTGCACTCCGGACGCCAGGCCATGGAACACCAGCAGCGGCCTGGGGCATGCGACACCAGAGGTCCCTGCAGACCTGTCCAGGAGCTGGGCACGGAGCTGGCATCCCACCCATCAGGCAGGGGGCTCCCCCAGTTTGCTGGGCGCACTTGTGATCCGCTTATTCTCTCGGAGGTTTCGAAGGCGGGCACTGAGGCTGCTGATCTCCTCCACATAGGCCTGGGGCACCCACCCCTTCTCACCATCTGCCAGGCGGACCCCTTCCAGCCAGCCTAGAGCCACACGGGCCAGGAGCAGCATTAGTGGCATCAAAGGGACACCAGGGCCGGGTCTGCCAGGGAAAGCCTAGGCCCTGATGCAAGCTTTGTCTGCACCCCGGGGGCAGAGGTGACCTCATCCCAGCGTCCCAGTTCCAGGAAGGACCCTGCCTCTAGCAGTCTCATAGATGAACTTCTGACCTGTTTTTCCTGACATCCTCTACAAAGGGTATTTCCCATTCTTCCCCACCCGTCGCTCTGAATCCTCCAGCTTTGTAAGAGGGAAGTTCCTCCTCTTGTCTAACTTGATTCCTACATGCTGTGGTTGATCAACACTTGCACAACCTTTTCCTGTGATATCTTAGCCATCTAGCTACCTCCTGCCCACCTGGGTCCCATCAGGGAGGCCTTCCCAGGAGGCCCCTCTCACCGTCACTGGTTTGGGTCCTCACGGCCAGGATGTCCGTCTTCTCCAGAGTCAGCTCGTCTGGCTGCAAAGCCTTGTACGTCCTGACGCACTGAACCTGGGGGCGGTCTGACAGCCCAAGGGAGAGTCAGGGAGTCCCCAGGTAGAAGGAGGAAGGTGAGGGGTCAGAGGGTGGCTGCTGCTGCTTCATTTTCTCTGCACCTCCGTCTGCTCACCCTGGCCACCCTCCTCTCTTACCCTAAATACAAGCCCTTGGTAAATCCAGTCCCTGCCAGCTTGGGTTATTGCCCAGGGCTCTCACCTCCCCAGCTCAGTCTAACACCTTGACGCTGACCTCCAGGTCAAGGTCCACCTGCCTCCAGACACTCCCCACAAAACACTAATGGTCCCTTCATCTGCCCCTGTTGGTACTCCAGGGCTCCCTCTAATCCGTCCTTCTCAACTGGGAGTCAAGTTACATCACCTCCCCGCCAATTATAACCCTCTGGGGCTTCCTACTCCTCTGAGTAAAATCCAAAGCCCTCCCTACAGCCTACAAAGTCCTACATGGCCTGGCATTGTGCCTTCACAAGCCCCTCTTCCTCACCTCTTCCCCTTCACCGGACCCTTGCTCACGGAGCTCAGCAACACTAGCTGCCCTGCTGTTCCCAAACATTCTGAGCTCCCTCCTGCCTCAGGGCCTTTGCACTGCCTATCCTCCTCCCAGGAGAACTCCCCCCCCAAATCTTTTCATGGTTGCCCCTCTTCCTCCTTCAGGGGCCTTCTCTGACCACCTCTCAGGAATGCGAGGCTCACCCCACAGCTCAAACAGGACTCTTAGCCCAAGCCAGAGAATCTGCTTCAATCTAGGCCCACGGCTCTTTCTACCACAGGAGACAGGCTGGCAGTATTGAGAAAACCACAGGCTTTGGGGCCAGACCTGGCTTGAATCCCAGCTCTGCTCTCCACTGGCCTGTCTGACCTTGGGCAAATTACTTAGCATTTCTGAGCCTGTTTTCTCAGATATGAGAAAATGAGTCTACCCAACGGGCTTATCAGGAGGATTAAGTAAACTAAATGCGTATAAAGGCGGCCAACAGCAGGCCTGATGAGGAACAAGTATGGGTAGAAACAAGCTCCCTTCCTTTTCCCTTCGTTAGCTGAGCCCTAACTCCCCGGCTCGGCAACCCTCAGCCACAGCCTGGTGTCCACTGGATCAGGGGTCCCTCTCGGACTGGGCAACACTCTGGCTTACCGGCCTCACTCACACCCCAGAGAGAAGCCTCTAGATCAACAGAGCTGATCCCCCATCCCGCCCCACCCCACCTTGTGGCCACTTTGGTTCCTGCTCCTTTGCAACAGAGGCAGAGGCAAAAGTGGAGACAGATCAGGGCGTCCGTCTCAGCTCTGCGGCTTACCAGTTCGGTGAACTTGGGTAAGTCACTTTAACCTCTCTGAACCGCTGTTTTCTAGCGGGTAAGATGGGCTTGTGCGGGGATGAAACGGGAGGACACAAAAGGCTTTGCCATCAGGCGCCGCCTGAGCACCGGGAAGACGGTGGCGGTGGCGGCGAGGTCCGGCCTGGCTTAGGCAAATGTCGCTGCTCTTCCAAGGGTCTGCACGGCAGCCCCCAATGGCCCCAGGCCAGCTGGTCTCTCTCCCCGCCGGCTCGGCCAGCAACAAGGCACCAGGATGGGAGGAAGGGGGGAGAGCAGTGAGGGACCCAACCCCGGGGGGATGTGGGCCCGGAGGCAGACTGCTACCTTGGCCCTCGCTGAAGAACTCTTTATCCTCCTGGGAGCTGGAGGGACACAGGGCTGAGATCCATCGCTGCTTCTCACTTCTAGGGAGGGGGAGGCTGAGTTGCCACAACGTGCAAAGTACAGTCTCCCAGGGCCAGGGTGGTGAGACAGGGCTGGGAGGATTGGGCATGGTGTCTGGACTCGGGGCATGCCCGCCCCACAGCCCTGTCTGTCCCCAAGCCCGCGCCCCACCCAGCTCTGAGCCCAACAGAGCAGGCCCGGAAGCCGCTGGACGCCAGCTCCACCCGTGGCCTGCCTCAGGCCCCGTCCTACAACCAGCCCAGGGGTCCTCTCCCCCCACGCCCAAGCCCACTCACTCCGTCCGGGCCCTCAGCAGGAACTGGTGCTTCGCGTGGGGCCCATGGAGAAGCTGGAGGAGGAACACGTGGCCGGGGACGCCTTGCAGCTTCCGGCTCAGGTCCTTCACCTGGAGCTCGGCCATCCTGGCGTGGACGAACACGGCGAACTTCCCTAGCCTGCGGGACCGGGGCAGGTGAGGTCAGCCCGCTCACCCTCGGGCTCCCTCCCCGGGGAAACTCTCGGAAGGCAGTCACCTCCCTAAAAGACCGCAGGCCCCCACAAGGAATGGGGAGCGCAGACTCCCCGGCAGACGAAAAAGGTGACAAAACTAGTCCCTGCCCCTCAGGGCACACTTTCAGGTTCTCTGAGTCCCTGTTCTAAAGAGCCAACAGGCGGCCCCCCGGATGAGACCCCCGTGCTGCTTAGTGTCTGACTCTCGGACCACGAAGAAGCTGAACTATGTCTCTCCTTTGCTATTCTATCCTAGTGCTCCACACTGCCAGGCCCATCATTCGGGTTCAATAAACACTTGTGGGAAGAATGAGGAGGGGAGTGGGTCAAGGATGTCCCACGGGTCCTTTCTTCTCAACCTGTCTGAACAGCAGTCAGTATCTCCCAGTCCAAACCAGACCCCTTCACTGTTCCCCAGTCCAGGGAAAGACTCCGTCAAGTAGCCCAGGAGGAAACTCAGCCATCATTCCAGCCTCTTCCCTCCCTCTCCCCACCCTACCCAACTCCTGACTGTCCCTGGAATCTGCTTCCCACAGGCCCCCTACCATTTTGGGGTGGATCTACTCTCATTTGGGCAATTGTAATAGCTTCTGGTCTCGCCCCTTCCAGTCCATCCTCCAAACTGGCCAGGAGTGAAATGTCACTCGTCTACGTAACTCTCCATGCTCCCCATGGCCCTCAGAAAGCACAGTCTCTGTCCTATGGCTTTCAACAAGCCCACCTCCTTCTTCTGGCCTTCCCCTCTACGAATCTAGCCATATTTAGGCTTCATCCTCCCCCAAACACACTCTGCTATTATACCCTACTGTGACTTTGCTATATCCTCCCAAACTCCTTCTCCATCTGGAAAACTCCTATGTATCCTTCAAAACCCAGCTCAAATGTCCCTTCCTCTTTGAAGTTTTATAGATTCTCACCCCATACCAGGGGATGCTACAGTAGGAGTGCACCTTTCCCCTAAAAACCCTGACCAGGTGGTTATAAGGATATAGCTTAATTGTCCTGAGAGCTCCTATAGGCGGAAATGACCCTAGCACCCTTCAGGGCCCGGAAGAGAACAGGGATTCGGTGACACTTTCGTGAATGAATGAATAAACCAGGAATAAACCTTTCCCATAGCCTAAGAAGTCCTTTCTTCATCACATCCAGCCTGAAGGTTTACCTCACTCAGAAAGACTTCTCCCTCATCCCAAACTGTTAACAATCATAGCTAACACTGCGTGTGTGTTCACTGCGTGTCAGGTACTATGCTAAGCTCTTTCCCCGTCTTATTATCACAGAGTCTCCCTACATACAGTCTCTATGTTACAGATGGAAGACAAGATAATACAATGGTTAAGAGCCTAGGATGGGACATCAGACAGACCTGGCCTCCCCTGGAGCCCTCTTGGCTTCTGCACTTACTAGATCCATGCTGTTGAGAATAACAAGGGAGCCTACTTTCCAGGCAGATGCTTAGAGAACTAGGGATAATAGTGCAAACAGTGGGGGTACCTGGGTGGCTCAGTGGGTTAAGCCTCTGCCTTTGGCTCAGGTCATGGTGTCAGGGTCCTGGGATAGAGCCCCACATTGGGCTCTCTGCTCAGCAGGGAGCCTCATTCCCCCTCCCCATCTGCCTGCCTCTCTGCCTACTTGTGACACCTCTCTCTCTCTCTCTCTCTCTCTCTCTCTCTCTCTGTTAAATCAATAAATAAAATCATTTAAAAAAATTATGCACACAGCATGCCTGGCACAGGACAGGCACTCAGTAAATGCTGGCCATTATCTGGATGAGTTGGGTCAGAGCTGAGACTCCAGAATTATGCTCTTAATCTCTGCTCTACTCGTCTTAAGCTCAGAGCACCATTGAGTCCTCTGCACACAGCCTAGCCCTTGGTTCTCAGGTCTGGAAAATGGACTGGCCTCACATCGCTGCCTTTTCTGGGGGAGCCTCCAAGGCTCAGGGTGTCCCAGCAGCACAGACAGGGGCTTCCAGGCCCAGTGATGCCTGACGGCAGGGAGAAGGGACCTGGCTCCGGTCTACCTCCCGCACCCTGCCTAGACTCACTCCTTCCGCCGGGAGAGCAGCAAGCAGTCATTGAAAAGGTGCAGGTAGACTGCCTTGCTGGACAGCTTCAGCTTGGCGGGTGGCGCTGCAGGCAGTGGTGCCAGTTCCACTAGTTCCCCATGCCGAACCAGCCAGCGGGCTTGTGAGATCAGTGGGAAGATCTGGAAGTATGCGGGAGGCAAGGGGGAGAAAAGGTCAGGCCCCGGACAGCAGGGCAGACAGCACAGAACAGGGGAGGGGAGGGGAGGGGGGGTGAGGAAGTGGCCTGCTGTGCCTGGGGAAGGACAGAACGAGAGTGGCCCCTTGGTGGACCCCACCCCGCCAGCGGCAGGTGTGCACCTTGCCCTCAAAGTGGATCTTCTTGCTCAGATGGATGAGCTCCTCTGTCCTCTTCATGGACTGCACGCTGGCATTGCACTCTTGCACCAGCTGGGGAGGCCGTGTGTGAGTCATCTGTGGTCCCCCAACCCCGGCTCCCAGAGCCCAGCCTCAGGCTCCCACCTGGGAACCAGAGGCTCTGCTGGCTGGGGCTCATTTGGAGATATGCCGGGGATCTGGGGGGCGGGGTCCTGGAGAGCTGAGCTCACCTCCTTGAGTGCATTGAAGGCTCTGGTGGCCATGTCTTCATCTTCCGAGCCCTGTGCTGTCCGTTTCAGGATGTTCTAGAGGGTGAGGTTGGTGTGGTGAGACAGACCGGGACCTCTACCCATAGCCCTGCCCGCCAGTGGTTACCCAGGAGGGGCTGTGGGAGGCATAGCACCATTCCCCCCACAGCTCTCACTGTAGCCTGGTGCCCTCCACGTACCTCGACCAGCATCTTGAGGCGGGTGATCCTCTGAAATGGCAAGATAAGGAAGGAGGTGAGGGGCAGACGTTGGCATACGGGAGACTCCTCCAGGCGAGCCAGGATGCCAGGGAACTTGGGGTTCTCCAGGCTGGAAGATGGGGAGGGACCTGAGGTCACAGATGGGCTCATAGATCCTATGAACCCCCAGGATCCATGACCCCAGCCACCCTCTTGGTTTTTCAGGTGTCTTCCTGTCACATCCTTCCTGCCCTTTGGGGTGGGGTCTAAGCTGACCCCGGTCAGAGAGCCCTATTCAGGAACCATTCCCGCCTAAGACTCCCTTTATCTCCAACTCCCACCACCCCACGCCCGCCTTTCAGAGCCTCCAGCCCTACAGCAAGCGCTGGTAGGTGCGCTCCTGGTAGGCCTGGTTGGTGACATAGGGCAGGTACACTCGGCGGAAGGCTGGACAGTGGTGCAGCACAATGTCACACACACTGAAACGCAGGACATCTGCCTCCAGCCGCTGCTCCAGGTCCTGCAGAAACCTGAGGGGTCCGGTGAGAGGTCAAGGTCAGGGTCAAGGCGAGAACCCAGACCTGGGAGCCCGGCCAGTCACAACAGGCTCTGCCCCGCCCCCACCACACCTTACCGTACCACTCCCTCACCTCTCGCTCGTGCTCTTGACTTCGGGTAGTTTGGAGAACAGCCATTGCTTGTCCTGCACCCCCAGACATTCGCTCAGTTCAGCAGATCCTAAGAAGTGGCCCACGGCCACCGACAAGCTGTGGATGTAGGACGCCTCGGACGTGATCAGCTCAAATTTGGCCTGAGTGAGGGGGAGGCGGGATCGAAAGGGCTGGACCGGCCCACCTCAGACACTGTGAACTCACCACCCACCCTTCCGACGCCGCCTTTCCCTCCCTGTCCCCCTGCTGTTCCAGCCCCACTTCCGATGACCTAGTACCTGCCGGGTGAACGGGACCACCTCTGGCCACGCGCTTTTGTTCAAACTCAACGGAAGACCTCGATTGAGGGGTGGAACCCCTAGCTCCACCCATCGGGCCTGCACCCCCCAGCCGGGCCCTCTCAGTCCTTCGCCCACTAGGCGTTTCCTCTCCAGAGGGCTCCGCCCCTCCTGGTCCCCGCTTTCGCGGTCCCACCTCGGCAGGCCCAGCCTGACTCCGCCCCTCGGCCGGCCCTGTTGGCTCCGCCCCGGACCCCACCCCTGACCCCACCCCTCCTTCCCGCGGCGGCTCAGTCCCCGCTAGCCGCCAGCCCCAGTTCCTCGCACCCACCTTTCGCATAGACGGTCCCGCCGGCCCCGCCCTCTCGTGGCCCCGCTTTCCCCGCTGGGTCCCACGCCCACCTCCAGCAGCGTGCAGTCCCGCTGGTCCGGTAACCCTGGGCCCCCGGCCCCGCTAAGTCGGGGGACCCGTCCCCCGTCCCCCTGGCCCCGCCCCCGATGTGGCCCCGCCCCCTGCGGGCCCCAGGGCCACCTCCCGGCCGGCAGCCCCGCCGGCCCCGCCCCGCCGGCTCCCGGCGCCCACCTCCTGCAGTTTGCAGTCGCGCAGGCTCAGCGTGGCCAGGACGCCGCTGCCGCGCACGTCGGGGATGTCCTGCCACAGCGAGAAGGTGGAGCCTCGCGCCGAGCGCTGCGCCCGGAAGGAGCTGCTCGGGGAGAGGTTGGCGCGCGGCGGCCCGGGCCCCTCCTCCGCGCCCTCCGCCTCGTCCCCCGGGCCCTCCTCCTCGCGCTGCTGCCGCCGCAGTTCGCGGGCGCTGGCCACGTCGCTGTATTCCTGGTAGAGGACCGCTGGGCGGGGAGAGGGGCGGGGGAGGGCCGTGGGGCGCCCGCCTGCCCGGTTCGGCTCCTGCCCGGCTCCCCGAGAGCCTGCCTCAATAAACGAGCCTTTCGGACGGTTCGGGTAGCGGGACACCGTGAACTCGTTCACTCACGCACTCACTCCTTCCACCCACTGCGTGCTGGGCACTGTGCTCGCTCCTGAGATTCGGCTCTCCCTCCCTCTCGCCAAGATCCCAACCTCTCAACTCTCCAACCCCCCCCCCCCGCCCCCAGCCCCTTCGTCCCACGTACTGTTAAGGAGAAACCGTGACTGGCGCCGCTCGCTGGAGCTCCTGGACCCCAGAGCCAGCTCTTCCGGCGTGTCCAGCCTAGGAAACGGACAGGGTCAGGGCCCTACTTCGCCTGCACCCCTGCACCCCTCCTCGGACCGAGCGCACAGTGGGAGATAGTACCTGGGCTCGGGCCAGCCGCTATGGCACCCGCTCGGGTCAATAGGGGCTGGCATCACCAAACCGTCCACCCTCATCTCTACACTGCGCGACTCCCTTCCAGATGATCTTCCTAGAGAGGGCGAGAGCTCTGAGGGTGGGTGGCTCCAAGAATGGCGCCGGGCGCTGGGGTGCCACGCTGCAGCTGACCAGCACCCAGTCTCAAGTGTGGGCCTTGCCCCATGCTGCATCTGGTTCATGGCCTGCTCTTAGGGCCCAGGGGAGAAGCTGGTACCTTCCCGAGCTGCGCCAGTGCCTGACCCTGGGGTCAGCACCCTGGCTGCTGAATTCCGCCCCAGACGCAGGGAAGAGTGCAGGCGGGTCATCAACTCGGAGGCTGAGAAGCGCCTGCGCTCAGGCCCCTCCAGGCCTACCCTGGAGGGTAGGGACAGCTCCGGTGGCCTAGGCTCCTCTGTGCTCAGGGTTTGCTCTGCTGCCTGGCCAGGCTCGAGGAAGACAGCATGGGCTCCAGGGCTGCCAGGGAGCTCTTCACGCTGATAGACCCGCATCTTGCGCCCTGTGGGGAAGTGGGGTGAGCACACTGGCTGGCATCCACTAGGTGCTCTCTCCACTCCTCCCTGTTGCTACCCTGTGGCCCGGAGCATCTGAGGGAAAGGTCAGTATTTTGGCCAGGATCTGGTCCCCATCCCCAAATGGGATCAACAAGAGGGCTAGTAGAGAGAACAGAGCGCCTGACTGCAGTGGACAAAGGGCCAAGAGCTCAGGACAGCCCCTCATCTGCTGTGCAGCCTCTGAGAAGTCACCTGTCCTCCCTGATTTCCAGTTCTCTTGTCACTAGAATCTACCACTTGTCCTGCCTGTTTGGGGGAACTGTGGGGGTTATGAGTCTTAAAAGTGCCACCCAACTTCTCCCCTGTCTGTCCCACTAGGCCACCACCCCCTCACCCAGAGTGACTTACATGCAGATTTCTTCTCCGAACCATGACTGGCCCGGCGCTGTGGCTGTGGGTGCTGGGGACTCCAGGGTCCCTCCAGAGCTTGGGGCTGGGCACTAGGACAGTGTGGCCAGCTGCCAGCTCTGCTGGGCCGCAGCCCCCCACTGGTGGAGATCTCGGTGTCTGGGACTTCCGGGGATGGTGGCCATGGCAGCCCTTGGAGAGGAGCAGGGGTCCCCAGGGACCAGCGGCTGCCGGGAGCCCGAAGCTCCTCTGGGGCAACAGGGAAGAGATCCAGACACACAGGGCTCGGGGGCTGCAGGGTGGGCAGCTCTGCAAAGGACAGACTCTCCTGCTGGCACACAGCTACTGGGCGGCGGTCAGTGCCACGTGGCCCAGCCAGGTGGGACTGGAGGGTGGCAGGTGGCCCACAGTCCATTCCTCCTTTGCTCTGCCACCCACCTGGGCCTGCAGGGGAAAAGGTATGAGAGGCAGACACAGAACAGGAGGGCTGGCCAGCAAGCCACCTTTGTCTTGGAGGCCTGGACAAACCCTTGTGTACACACATGCGCACACATCTGTTCAAGCACACTCACACACCTAATCGCATAGTAACAGCTAATACTTACTGGGCACTTACCAAAGGCAGGCCAAGTGCTTTTTATATGTCATTTCATCTAATCCTCACCACCCTGAGGTGACGCTAGTTTTATCCCCATTTTTTTAGGTGAGGTCGGGGAGGCACAGAGGTTATTTGGCATAGGGGAGAGCCAAGATTCAAACCCAGGCAGTCTTGCTTCTGAGTCTGTGCTTTGAACCAGCTCGTGCATTTTCAACTCTCACTGACCTATGATCAGACACACATACATATGTTGTCACACAATCTGTGTATGTTCCATGCACATGCACACATGCTTCCTTCCAAGGAGACACATGGACATACACACTTTCATGGGTACACTCAGACACTTCATATTCACAGGCTTACACATTCACACTTTTCACACAACTACATATATTCACAGACTCTCTCTCTCTCTCTCTCTCACACACACACACACACACACACACACATGCTGACCCATTAGATATTTATGTATCTGCTCAAGCTTTCTCACACTCCTGTTCTATTCACACTCACACACCGAGATATCAACGCACACACACAGGCCCAGAAGTCCTTGCTTTGGTGTTACCCAACCTCCCCTCCCATGCCCAGAGTTGCAGCCTTCAGCTCTGAGTAGTGCCCACACCCTGCCAGGCTGGCTGGGAGGGTCACAGACTGGCAGGCGGGCCACCACGGAGATCAGGCTAGGCCCTCCCGGGAGAAGGGCAGGGAGATGTCCCAGCTCCCCAGTTTGGGGCGAGAGAGGGGTTCTTCCCTACCCGGGCTCTCAGCCCCAGATCGAGCCAGGCTGACTGGGTCCTCT
The DNA here is from genome assembly GCF_030435805.1 of Mustela lutreola. Lineage (NCBI taxonomy): Eukaryota > Metazoa > Chordata > Mammalia > Carnivora > Mustelidae > Mustela > Mustela lutreola. The sequence continues at coordinate 11,401,275 of NC_081299.1, forward strand.
CTGGGCAGGAAGTCATCCCCAAGGAGTCTGCCAGAGCCTCGGGACAGGCCTGATGACAGAGGGATCTGAGCCCTCACAGCCCTTCCCCTGTCCCTCCACCGGCGGTCCTCCCGCAGCCCCTCACCTCTCCAGCCGAGGGCCGCTGCTGATCTTGTTCTGCTCCTGCTCCCCGCGGCTGGGGAAGCCCTCTCTCTGCCCAGCTGGCTGGGGGAGATCCCACCCAGACAAAGAGTTTGATTCATCAAACCCTGTGGTGAGGCAAGCGGGAGGGAGGGAGGGAACAGGCAGCGGGCTGGGCGGGGGCCTACCCTTGCCTGGCCTCACTGTGGGCAGGCGGGGCAGCAAGGACCCCCCCCCCCAGAGGCCCCCTGTGGCCAGAGGAGCAATGCCCAGCCTGACAGGGCAAGGAGACCCAGGAGACAGAGATAGAGACCCAGAGATACGGAGAGACTTTAGGCAGCATCTCAGCACGGGAGACACCAAAACACTCCAACCCAGAAAACCACAGATGCCGAGACATTCAGGGACCCAGGGATGGAGACAGAGAGACAGAGATACCGAAAATGTCACAGACCAGATACTCAAAGACAGATGCAAAGCCCAGAAAAAAAACAGGGAGACAGATGGACAAACGTTTTGTGGCCCACTGCGTTGCCAGTCTAGTGAGGGAGCTAAAAATGAGGACAGTTTCAACTCAGGGTTGGCAGGAGCCAAGCCAGAGGAACCATCAGCGCTGGGTTCGACTTGACCTGAGCATTCCAGGAAGGCTTCCTGGAGGAGGTAACGGCTAACTGTTCCAGCTGAAATAGCCAGGGACCCAGTAAACATGGATAAGGAGAAAATCTTGACTTGAGAGAAACAGTGACAGTGTCAGTAACCGAGGGATGAGGGAGGGATGGAGGAGAGTACCGGGGGGAGGGGCACCACTCTATCTACACAGCTTCTCCCTTGCTCTCTTCAGTGCCTGCCTGGGGTGGGGCTGCTCCCAAGAGACAGTTACTCTGCCAGGCCCTCTCCACAGGGACAACTTTAGCATGTACCTTAAACCTCTGTCCATCTGAGCACATCTCTGTTTCCTCATCTGATAAATAGGCCACTCATACCAGCTTTAAAACACTAAAGTGTGAGGGGCACCTGGGTGGCTCAGTGGGTTAAGCCTCTGCCTTTGGCTCAGGTCATGATCCCAGCCTCCTGGGATCGAGCCCCGCATCGGGCTCTCTGCTTGGCAGGGAGCCTGCTTCCTCCTCTCTCTCTCTGTCTGCCTCTCTGCCTACTTGTGATCTCCATCTGATAAATAAATAAATAAAATATTAAAAAAAAAAACAACACTAATGTGTGAATCAATGACAGCGCGTGTAAAGCCCCTTGCATGTGGTAGGAGCTTCGTAGTTGATAGTCATTCTCCTGAGTATTATAATTAGTCTTTCTCTAGTCGGGCAGGTGGCCTGGGTCATCCCACGGATGGGGAAACTGAGTCAGTGAGGATGAGACCCACCGTTCTTTGTAGGAGCGTGAGGAAGGAGACTCGGGACCACTGCCTGCCAGAGAAGTCTCTTTCTCTCCAGGACTCTGAAGTTCTTGACATAGAAGTCCCACTTGCTTCCGTGAGGACCCGTGTGCAAGAATACACACGTGCTCTGCTCCCCTTATATCCTGGGAGATCCTCTCCACTTGGATCTCGGAAGCCCCTGGAAGGCAGGGAGCACACCACCCCACACCCTCCTGAGTTACAGGGATAAATGAGCAAAAACATGGAAGCCTTGGGGCAGGAGCACCCCCTATTAAGAGCTTAGAGGAGAAGCCTAGGTGAATGCCAGGGGAAGGTGGTAGGTTTTCTGTAGAGAGGAGGCTGGAGGCAGGTCCCTAGGGGAAAAGTCAGGGATGAGTCAACCTCCACCTCTGTCAGACCAAAAGGCAATGACCCATCTAGCTGGGATACCAGCCCTATGGCCTTCCAAAGATGTGGCCCACTCAACCTTGGTGCTCGGGACCAAGGAGACGTTGAGCTGTGTTCATATTGTGTGCAGCTCATCTCTGCTAGTAAAAAAAAAAAAAAAAAAAGGAAAAAGCCTCAGGAAGAGAACTGACCCCAAGTAGCATGTTCATTCCCGGCCCCAGAAATGATCACTGAATATTCTAGTGCCAAGGGTCATTCTGGAACCTATAGGGGAAAACCCCTAAGGTTCAAGCCCAGTGTTGACACTACCAGCTGTGTGGCCCTAGGCGAGTCATAGCCTATTCCTGGGCCTCAGTGTCCCCATCTGTAAAGTAACATGGGAAGTCCCTCTTGGCTGCCCCCTCTAGGAAGCTCATGTCATCATGAGTGTCTCCATGGCCAGAGAAGGACAGTAGGGACCAAGGAGGGCTCCATCCAGTGGACGCTGCTAATCACACAGACAAGGAACCCACTTGGCAAGGCTGGCAGGGAGGGTCTCTGGATACTACTGTGGTTCAGGGAGAGCACCTCTGGCTTCCTACGCCCAGGATTTCCCTGCCCCCTCCCTGGTCCCCCTTGCCCCAGTGCCCAGAGGAGTAGGGCCCTGCCATGGCCCCTGTGCCCCTTCAGGGACAAAGCCGAGTGGAAGGTCATGGCCGGAAGGGGGATCCAAGCCAAACAGGCTGTGGAGCCTCAGGAGGCCATAAGTGGGTGGGAGCCTGGATCAGAGGCCAGGCCGGCAGCACAAAGGACGCACTCTGGGAACACGGGCTGGAGGAGGATAGTACTGCCGGCAGCAGGGTGGGGCCCTACCTCAGCCAGGGAGCTCCGTCCAGCCTCCGACACGGTCCAGGGCTCCAGACCACCTGGGGGCTCTGGGGTTGCAGCTGGATCCTCAGGGGGCGATGTCAGCATGGCCCCTGAGCCGGGCAGTGCACGATCCTGGGTATTGTGTGGGGCGGGGAGGGGGGGAGGCGAAGGCGGAGGGAACCTCGCAGGCAGGCGGGCGGCTGTCTCAACGTGCCTGCTCCCCGCCCCCCTTCCCCAGAACCGGTTTGGCCAGTCTGGGGTACAAGAGGGGGGCTGGAACAATGGGAGTCCTATGCCCAGGAGAGGTTCTGAAGGACCCCAGACCGATGTCCTAAAGATGGAGGAAGCACTGCTTTTCTGTCCAAGAAACAGTTCACCCCTCTTCTGAAGCTAACCCCCACGTAAGACATGCTGGGGGAGGAGTGGCTTCACAGAGAAACTTCCAAGCCTTGGACTCTTCAGGGACCCTGAGAACTCTGTAGTTTGCTGACCCTCTCTGAGCTGGCTACAGCACCCATAAAATAGGAACACTCGTTTCCATGGTGGAGAGATGGAAATCACGAAAGTTGGTGATGTGAGGCATCGAGGACCAGCCCGACCAACCCTTTCAGCATCACTGCTGTCATGAATGACCCATCCTCCCCTGCTGCCTGGAATGACCCACCTTGCCATTTCCAATGGCCTCCTCCTCCAGGAAGCCTTCTGGGTCTGTAGTCCACACTGAATGAGCCCTCAATAAACCAACAGCCCAAGCAGAACCAGCCTCCAGTAAGGAGACTGCAGCAACCATGCAATCATCCCAAGCCCATGAAAGGGAAAGCTGTTCTTTTCCTAATACTGCCTGCCACTTATTTAAGCGCTCCATAATGGCCAGACACTCAGTGTTAATTCCAATATGTACACAAATACCAATACTCATGTTGTGAATAAATTATTGTGCACTATGTGCCAGGCACTATTCTGAGCACTTCACATCTGTTTACAGGTTTCCCCCACTACCCCAAAGTAGAGCCTTCCTACAAAAGCTTTCCTAAGCCAAAAATGGCACAAAATGAAGAAGCAGTTACCATTAATGTATATGGAAAAATGTTTTTTCAGCATTTCCATACCCCCAAAATAACCTCTCTTAGACTTTTCTGATACTTGAGGACACATCTTCCTAACAGATGGCAAAATTAATCGAGATAAAGGACAGATGCTCCTGGACACAGTTCAAAGTTCTGGTAGTTTGATACTGAGTTGCCGAGTGTGGGGCGGGGAAGAGCTTGGTGGGGCAGGCTCTCCGCTCAGGGTGTTTGCTGCCTCTATAACGGATCTTTGCAAAACAAATGTTGAATGCTATTTCCTCCTTTTTTCACCATTTTCCGCAATAGCAAACATTTTCTCTGTATTTCCTCTGGTTGGTGAAAACAGGTAGTAATAGAGGTCTTTGGGGGAAGCCAAGTGGTTGTAACACAAACTTTTGAAAAGCAGGGTATACTGTATTCATTTACTCTTGGCCACGACCCTGTTATTGCTCCCACAAGTACATGTTAAATCAGGGGGGATTATCCCATTCAATCTCTCATCAGCTCTATGAAGTCTCTATTTTATAGATATGAAACTAAGGCCCAAAGGATTAAATCACTTGCTCAAGTTCATACAGCCAATAGGTGTCAGAACTCATACTCAAGCCCAGGTCTTTGACTCAGCCACCAACCTCTGTCCTAAGCCACAGCCCAGGACCACGTGACCAGGCTTTTGGGAAGATCTGGTGAAAAGTGTGTAAACGTCCATTGGGAGGTGTTTCAGCTCCCCTAACTTAAACCCTCTTACTATTACTCATACACTGCAGGCCTTCTTGAGCATATGGGGCAGGTGTCCAGGGCCCAGATCCCCTACCAACGGGTGACCATTCAGTACTGAGTGATTAGCGTCCCTCCACTCCCTCGATCTCTAGAGCACGCAGACATGATGAAGAGACACTGCACAGCGTGTGTGTGTAAACCAAGTGTCCGTGGAGAGGCGGCACCCTGGGGGGCAGAGAGGTTTGTTGCCAGCACTGCACGTGGAAAAGGAGACTGCGACAGGGAGAGGGAGGCAATGCGAGACTAGCGGTCTTCAGAGAGCTTTAATCCTCACAGTCCAGTTCAGAGGCCGACGTTGGGGCCGCTGGCCAAGGTACTGCCCAGACCCCCTGCCAGAGGCAGAAGACCCCCCCCCCCCAAGGGGAAGGAAGCATCAGGAGAGCCCAGGATTCTTGAAAGACCGTTCCGCCTCACTCGCCCCGGGTCCCGGGCTCTGGGGACAGTGCCCCTGCTGCAAAGGACAGAAAGCATGGCTTGGTCAGGCTAAGTAAATTGGTCCTGGAGAGCAGAGGGGACTCCAGTGGGGACACTGTCATAGAAGGGGCGGGAAGTGGGCGGAGTTTGGAGAAGGAAACCGGCCAATTCTCCCTATGGGAGAGGCCAAACCAGAGGGCGTGGCAAGAGAGGGCTGAGCTAAGGCCTGGAGGCGGGCCGAGGGGCGTGGTCAGGGAGGGGCCAGGGTCTTTTAGCCGCGCTGACCGAAGGCAGCACCTCCCGGTTGTCCGCAGGCTCCTGCACGACCAGACAGCGCTCGCGCTTTATTTTGGTCACCAGGGCGGCTGGAACGTCGGGCACGAGCCAGACGAGGAGGCGCACGAACACCACGTGCTGGGGGCATGGGGGAGCCAAAGAGACAGTGAATCCCTTAGTTACCTTCATTTATCGACGCTTGCTGAATGCTAGGCTCTGTTCTGAGGTTTCCCGGGTATTAATTCACTTAATTCTCACAACACTAGGAGGTGAGGACAGTTACTACTCCTGTTTTACAGATGAAGAGACTGAAGCATAAAGCGGTTGTCATTTGCCCAAAGACACAGGCATAATTTGAAACCTGTAACACTAGGGACCCTGGTAGAGGCCGAGCTGGAGAAAGGATCCTAAGCAAAGCTGGAGGGAGCATGCCTCCTCTCCTTCCTTCAGGTCGTTGCCTAAAGAGAACAGTGGTAGTGGTAGTGCTGCTTATTGAGCACGTACACAGTGCTGGACACTGTGTAAGGGCTTGGCACCGAATCTTCATAACGACCATATGAAGTAGATACTACCCTATAGCATACCCCCCGTTTACATCTGGGCCGCGGCAGCGCTTAAACTTGAACTTGAACCCCAGTGTGTCCCACACACAAATAGCTGAGCCTACCTCGAAGGCGACGATGAAGCCCAGACGCAGGGCCAGTAGCTTCCAGTAGAAGAGGGTGAGGTTCCCCTGTGGGTCGCAAAAGGCCGCGTACCTGAGCTGAGGAGGGCACGGGGTCCGGCGAGTCTCTCCCGCCCCTCCGGGCCCTAGAGCCTGGCCCCGTCCCCTCAGGATACTCTCCCCCCCCTCCCTCGCCCCCGCCCCCAGCTCTGCCCAGCAGTCCGCTGCGCAGACTCAGCTTTCTGTCCTCCCAGTCAGGCCCCGCCCCATCCCTCCCACCCACGGACTCACCGCTCTGCCTCCAGATTCAGCGCCCCGGCCCCCCAGCCAGGCCCCGTGCTTCCCAGGCTCAGCGCTCCACCCCTCCCAGACAGGCCCAGAGGCCCTCCTTGAGGCTCTCATTTGGAGGGCGTGAGGTCCACCTGGGCAAGGTAGATTGGAGGTGCGGGTGCAGTTGTGCAGTTGACTAAGCTGCACAGAAGGCTGTGGTGTTCCTACTGGCGCAGGAGATGCATTAGGTCCGCGGTGGAGGCGAGGAGAAAAGCTTGCAGGGCCAGAGGGACTCCAAGGCCCAATTCCCCAGCTACCCTGGGTCCAAACCCATTCCCGTGGGCAGGATGAGCCCGCGTCCAGAATCCTGGAACTCTACCTCTTACCTTCCTATCTCTGACCCTGGAATTCAGCCCCCATTTCCCCATTGCTAAGCCGCCTTTCCCGGACTCTGATCTCTATTTCCCCCTCTGACCCTGTATGCCCCTCCTTTGCCCCATGCTCACATTCACAATGAAGGTGAGCCATGGCCTTAAGCAGAGGCAGCCAGATTCCAGTGCCCTGTACCTGCTCAGCCTCTGGCCTCCAAGACTCGCAGGGGAACCTGTGATAAATAAAAAATAAACGGCTCTCCAACTGGTTGTTGTTGAGCAAAGCAAGCAGGGGTGCCGGCGCAAGGGCCCAAAGCCCCCTCACCATGACAAGGATGGCTGCAGAGCTGGTGAGTTGGTGAGGAAGGCAGGAGCAATGTGGGAGGGAAGTGCGACTCCTTCAAAACCCTGTCACTGGGATCTGGGCCATCTGTGGGCCCAGAGTGGCCAACTCTGGACATGCACACTCGTGTTCAGAGAGGCAACAGGTGTGCCTCCTGGGGCCCAAGAGGCTGGGTGTTACAACCGCGGGGTGGGGGGAGCCCCCATCTTTTTCTGCCTGTGTAGGGAGTTCTGGAAATACAGGAATGAGGTCCAAGTCATTTTTGTCTCTGCAGGGCCTTTCCCCTCAAGGTTCTGGCTAAACACCTGTGGATGGATGCATGCATAGATGGAAGGTACGTGTGACGGACAGGAGAGGAACCAATGGGTGGGTAAACCGGATAGGAAAAATTGGCAAATCTCCATGAGTGGGTGCACAAGTGAGTGAGCAGAAGGGCAGATCGGTGGACAGACAGGTGGATAACTGTGGATGAGCAGAGGGATGGCTGACCGGCATGAGGACAGATGGACAGATAATGGATAATGCACTAGTTCATTCAATAACTGTGAACTGGGGCGCCTGGGTGGCTCAGTGGGTTAAAGCCTCTGCCTTCGGCTCAGGTCATGATCCCAGGGTCCAGGGATCGAGCCCGCATCGGGCTCTCTGCTCCGCAGGGAGCCTGTTTCCTCCTCTCTCTCTGCCTGCCTCTCTGCCTACTTGTGACCTCTGTCTGTCAAATAAATAAATAAAATGTTTTAAAAAAAACAACAACAAAAAACTGTGAACTGACTGCGGCACCTGGCTGGCTCAGATGACTGAGCATCCAACTCTTGGTTTTGGCTCAGGTCCTGATCTCAGGGCCATGAGATCGAGCCCCGTATCAGGCTCCAGACTCAGTGCAGAATCTGTGTGAGATTCTCTCTCTCTCTGCCCTCCCCCCAAAATAAATAATCTTTAAAAGAATAATCTTTTAAAGATTATTAAAAATAATCTTTAAAAGAATAACTATTAACTGACCACATACGGTTCTGCAGTAGATACTAGATATGCTGTGGTGAACAACCTGGGCACGGCTTAGGCCCTGATGGAACCACAGTCTAGTTGGGGAGACAGACCTCAAATGAACAAGCACAAATATGTAATTGTGAACAAGTCCGATGAAGGACTGATCTAAGTAAGGAGTTGTGGGGGGGGGGCAGCATCCCACAGTGGTGGCGGTAATGGCAGGGAAGATCAGTCTGTGCAAAGGCAGGGCCATTCTTTAGGGTGCATGAGCTGTATACCACCATATTCTAGAGGGCACCATTCACATTGATTTTGCTACCTCTGTGTTCCCTGACTGCTTTCTCGGTCCTCCCACATCTGTTTAACCTCATGCAGCCCATAGGGCATAATACGACCCCCTAGAAGGTGTTGAATGAGGGCAATGCATGATGTGATTTGTGTTTTCAAAAGGTCACCCTGACCCTGAAAATGAATTAAGTAGGGTAAACATGGAAGCAGGGAGATCTTGGGAAAGCTACCACAGTGGTCCAGGTGAAGCGGTGTGGCTGGGACAGGGGGTGGGGATGGGGGAGGGAGCGGCGGTGGAGATGTGGACAAGCAAAGAGATTCAGGATCAGTGATGGGGTGTTTGGTGGGAAGCTGGCTGGATGGGTGAATGGAATGCTTCTCCTCTTCCTCCCTGTGCCAGAGTTTCTCTTTGAGACCCTAAATATGCCCAGTGTTTAATCTCACCAAACCTGGTTTCATCCTGATCTCAGGGGAGGGTGGTAAGTAACCCAGGAGGTGTGGGAAGGAGCCAGATTTGGAACCTGGAATGATGGTCTCTGGTCTGGGCTCTTCCCAGCATGCCTTGTGGTTTCTGAGAATTCTGGGAAGTGGAGTTCCGGACCTGGCAGGCTGCGCTGGGCATCACTTCCTCTTCCTGGAAGCCACTGAGGTCCTAGTGGTGGGCCAAGGGGATGCTCTTGCCCTTCCAGTGCTGCAGGAAGGCTGTGGCTCAGAAGGGCTCAGAAGGACATGAAGATGCTGAAGAACACAGTTGCCAGATAGAGAAGCAGCCCAGCTGTAAGGGAGGGAGAGAAGACACACTGCAGGACCAGAACTACCTTCCCTGCAGCCAGGCCCAGGTGTTCCAAGCCCTGTCCATTCCCTTGTCCCTGTCTCACCTGGCCATGGGGCAGATCTTGGAAATATTCCACGTGGCACAGGTGTTGCAGAGTGGGCACATAAGGAAGGCACCCTCATGGCCCAGATCTCTTCCCTGTGAGCTAAAGCTGCCCATCCTGGGAAGGGCTGTTCTCAACCAGCCAGCTGATCTGGCCCACCCAGCCCATCCTCCTGCCCCCGGCTCCAGCCACTCATGGTGTGTTGGTACCCATGGTAATAAGGCCAGAGATAAAGACCAAGGTGCCCCTAAGGGCAGCAGACAGGCTGTGTGCAAAAGCCAGAAGAGGTGACAAAGTCCGTGAGCCATCATTACTGTACTTGACCTCAGCTCCCAGCCCCCACCCCCCATTGCCCGACTCACCTAGCCAAAGTCGATGGCCACCGTCTCCCCAAAGTATTCTCATACAAGGTGTAAGGGTTGGTGCCTGTGCCAGCATCGCCAGGAGGCCTAGGATGAGTGCAGCAATCGGTGAGGGTTGGGGTGTGCCTCAGGCACCTGATACCCGGGCAGTGCAAAGGGGTCCTAGGCAGATGAACAGAGGGAGGGCTGCAGGGCAGTCCCAGAATTCCCTCCTGATGCCCCAGCAGCAGAAGAGGGCTGAGCTCTGTCTTCTCTCCTTCACGCAGTGGGAAGCCTGTAGCGCAGACTCCGGCCAGCAGACAGGCTATGGCTTTCTGCTCCCCATTGACTGCCACCTGCCTGAGAGGATCCTGACATCAGCTTCCTCCCCATAAGGTCCCAGGTCCACCCTCCCCAGGCAGCTGTCTTGCCATTCATGTCTCTGTGTGTTGGAGAAGTACGAGTGGTAGGACGCACTGCCTAGGAATCGGTGAGCAGAGCAGGGGTCAGACCTAACACAATGGGATTACAGGGTCTAATTTCTAGGCTGGGGCAGAGGGTGGAGACGTAGCAGTTGCTAAAGCCAGAGAGCCCATCTACCCACGAAGCTCAGCCTGGGCTGGTGTGTTCCAGCCAGATGGACAGCTGAGGGGGTACTGAAGAGGTGGGAATCAGGTATCAGGAGCCGCTAGAACACAGAATGGCTGAAGACATAGCATGAGGGAGGCGGGAGTTGCTTTTCTGAAGAACTTGGGAGCCAAGCGCCCCGCCCCTCCGCGGAAGGCCCCGCCCCCTCACGTAGCTTGCAGGGAGTTGCGGGCTGGGAGCGCTGGATAGTCCCCCCGGCTTGGCCACGTGTAGCTGCAGAGAGTTGTATAGGCAGGCGCAGGCGTCGCAGCGGTTCTTCCGAGCCGTCCGAGGCCAGGTTGGATCGGGCCTGGGGGACAAGAGCAGAGTCACCCGCGCCTGGCGACACTCCACACCCGGGCCGACTCCTCCCCGGCCCACTACTCAGTCTCAGTTTCTCTGCGTAGAACCAGAGCAGCACCCGGGCTGCGCTCAGCTTGGCGAAGTGCACGGCCTGGGCGCGGGACCGTGCGCCTGGGGGCCAGGGTTCCGGGTGGGCCAGAGCCCCGAGCCCCTTACCTTGAGACCCCGGCTGGGGCTGACAGATCCCGTCGTGCGCGAGGGTCCTTTCCGCCTTCAAAAGCATTTTGACGCGCCTTTTCTCGTTTGAAATTCAAACGAGGAGGGAACTAGCGCCCCCGTTTTATAAACGTGGATACACGCTGAGCGGGCCGGCGTCCTCGAGCAGTGGCTGCTGTTTCCCAAGTATTGGGCATCTCCAGTGTGTCAGGCTGAGCGCTGTGCACACTTCGCCCACTAAAGCATCAGCCCCTCTGAGGGGCTGACACGACAGTAAAGTCCATTTTACAGATGAGGTGGTGCAGTCGCTTGCGCAGGTCCCAGAGCTTGTTAGGGGAGCCCGCGCTCAGCTTCGGGTACCCAGCCGGCTCAGCCCGTCTCCACTGGTTTCACTGGAGCGCACACTGCGAGCGCCGCCGCGCGGGAGGAGAGGGCACAGCTGCCCATCCCTTAAGAGCACGAAGACTACGCCATGGCAGGGAGGACAGTAGTTAGGAAGGGTCCGCCTCTTTCTCTCCCGGGCGGGAGGCAGGGGACTGGGTTTATCAGTCCCACTGAAGCCAGAATTAAAGGAAGTAGGTTGCGCTGCAGCAAGAGGAATTGGGTTTGTTTCTAAGGGGGAACTACCCACTGCCCGTTGCAAGCAACGGACCAGAGATGCCACAGGCTTGCTCACAGAGGGAGAGGGGACTTAAGAGAGGGCCGTCCGTTGGCTACTCTGGGCTCGGGTGATGTGGGGCAAGAGTCTTGTCTGGCCCAAGTCTCACCGAGTTTGGTTTTCCCGTCTAGGAAAAGGTTGCCCTGGATTCTGAGGCACAAATGCTGACGCAGGACGGGCAGAGACGGGCGTGGTCCGGGTCCTTGTCCTCAGTGCCATTGCCGTCCTGGGCGCAACAGGACGGAAGTGCGGGGGAGAGGAGTCCCTTGCAACCTGCAGTTGCAGGTGCCAGGAGTGTCTCCATTCTCCGTCGGCCCAGCTGGGCTGCCCCTCCCTCTGCCCACCAGCCGCCCATCCCTGGGTGAGTATGCAGTGTGGCAGCCCCTCTGCTGCTCTCAGCCCAGGAACAGCCACCACTACCATAAGAACAACGTGGAAGATCATAGCCAGCCTTTATGGTGCCCCTCAGGTGGTGCCTGGTGCAGCGCTGAACATTTACATACCATTTACTTACAACTCCCAGAAGCGGGTGTTGTTATCTTCATTTTACAGAGGAACACGCAGGAATTGAAGTGAATGGTTCAAGGTCCTAGTTCTCCTTCGCCTTCCTTCTGGAGCCCCTCCCCACCCTCAGCTCTCCGGATCTACCCCTACATTCAGACTGGAGTAGAACCCCAGCTTCTCCATCCCCACTGCCCCAGCCTTTGAGTCTGAGGTCCAAGGGAGGGGAGAACCTCCACCCTCTCACCCTTCACTCCCCACCCCCAGTTGGGCCCCCTCCGGTCCACGCAGCTCCAACTTGTCCAGGCCCCTGAGCCTCCTACCTCCATCTGGGCACTTCCCTCCCCTCCCCCAAGCCCGTGCCTGGCACATGGGGATCACAGCTGGCACCAGGCTGCCCAGGGAGTAAGATCCACCGCAAGACAGGAAACCCCCACCCCCACCCTGGACTCAGCCAGGGTCCTGCATCCCCTTCCTTATGCTGGGGCCAGGTTCCTTGCCAGGGGGTCCTCCCACTTGCCCAGTTGCCCAGGAGGCCAGCCAGATCTGGGTGGCAGAGGGAAGAACTTTTCAGTGACCAGCTGGGCATGGCCTGGGAAGGGAAGCAAGGCGGGGGGGGGGGGGGGAGAAAAAGGGAAGGAAGTGAGGAAGGAGGTGACAGCACTGTATCTCCCCTCCTCCGGGCAGCCCCAGGCTTCACAGCTGGCAAAGCTGGGAGGACCAGGAGTGGGCCAGTGAGGGGCTGGACCAGGAAGACAGCATTAGGAGATTGGAGGGGGGGATGGCTCAAGGGAGGGGCGTGCCTAGGGCTGAGAGCATCAGAGATGCTTCGTGGCTCTGCAACCCTGGGCAAATGCCTGTCCCTCTCTGGATATCAGCTTCCCTAAGTCTATTCGGGCTATTATAATAAAATACCATAGACTGGGTGGCTCATAAACAACAGAAATTCACTTCTCACAGCTCTGAAGGTAGGAAGTCCAAGATCAAGGCACCAGCAGGGGCCTTGAGGACCATCTTCCTGGTTTATAGCCTGCACTTTCTGCGTCTTCTTCGGGTTGAAGGGGCTACAGAGCTCTGCATGAGGCTCTGCCCTCAAGAGATGATCACCTCCCAAAGGCCCCTAATACCTTTGCTTTGGAGATTCGGATTTCAAACTATAAATCTGGGAAGATCGGCAGCGGGGCTGGGCCACAGCACAGCCCACCTGCACCCTCACCTCAGGAGATGGTCCCTCCTCCTCCAGGCTTCCCTCCAGAGCCCCAAAGTTCAGTGGCTCCAGGGCCCTGGGCAGCAAGCATGGCTACTCTTTTCCCAAAGGTCCCTCTAAGTCAGGGCCCACCCCTGAACTGTTGTGGGGCACAGTCACTACCCCTTCCTCCCAGGGACCCTCAGGGCCCATGAAGGGGGTGGGGTGAGTGGAGAGGTATTCGTCTTTGAGCTGTTGTGATTTTTTTTTTAAGATTTTATTTATTTATTTGACAGAGAGAGCACAAGTAGGCAGAGCGTCAGGCAGAGAGAGAGGGAGAAGCAGGCTCCCCCCTGAGCAGAGAGTCTGATTCGGGGCTCGATCCCAGGACCCTGAGACCATGACCTGAGCTGAAGGCAGAGGCTTAACTCACTGAGCCACCCAGGCGCCCCTGAGCTGTTGTGATCTAATGGTGGAATTTTTGGCACCAAAGCGGGAAGAAGGCAACTTCTTGGTGGCCCTGCGACACTTCACTGAAGTGGTCTCTCTCTCCAAGCCCTTAGAGGGGGGCTTCATCAGGACCCCAGACCCTCTCCCTGGACAACACACACAGGACATGCCACATAATCTGTGGTGTGCAGAGTTTCAGGATGGCAACAGCAGAGCATTAAACCAGGTGGGAAGACCCCTCTGAGTGTGGGACCCACGTGGCAGGCCCATGAAGCTGGCCTGAACCCACACAGTGTGTCTACACACGCTTCTCGCTCTCCCTGTAACCTGCCCAGAGGACACACTGCAGGCACAGCCACCGGCTCTTACAACGGTTGCTCGCGGTTCCTTCCTCCCTCAGGCTCCCAGGTCTGCACTACCGTGGAGCAGCAGGCTCACGTGGCACAAGGGCTGGGCTTCCGGGGGCTGGGAAAGTGGGGCTGGGACAGCAGGCACTGGGCTGCCAGTCCACCGCCCTCCCCACCTTGTCCTTACGCAGCAAAACAGCAAAAGGGAATTGTTCACCTCTTGGTCTGGGGTGAAGGAGCGTGACAGGTGATTCTCTGACTGGAGCAGGGCTAACCGGGAGAAAACTGTCCTGCTGATGCAGAGCTGGTACCCTAGAAGGAGGCAGAGGCTTCCTTTTTGGGGGAGATTCAAGCCCAGAGGTAAGTGCTGGACGTGGGGCAGCTGGTGCTCACAACACAGGTACCAGTGCCTGGGAGGCAGGGTGTCACATTCAGGCCCAGAGGCCACCTTCTCTGGGTCCCACTCCCAAGCTTTTCTGTTGCCTGCTGGGGTAAGGTCTACTGGAGCTAAGAACAGAGAATGGGCTAACTCACTGCCCGGAAGCAGAGCTGAAGCCTACCATGGGAGGGTCTATGGCACCTGCTGGGCGCCACTGTGAGGCATGGGCTCCTGCCCAGGGAATATTCCTACTCTGGGGTATGGGGTAAGCTTGGGTCTCAGCTCTGAACCAGAGTTGGGGGTAAGAAGGCACTAAAATCAGCCCTTTAGGTCCTGGAAGGGGTGACGAACCTATGGGTAGTGCCCAGGGTGGCAGACATGGTAGACACCAGGCAGGCAATCAGGGTGTCCAGGAGTGGAGCCAGAGTGCAGAGGTACAAACCTCCTGTGCATGTCAGCAGGGGGTGTGTAAATGTGTGGACAGCAGCATTTTAGAAGGAGTGTTAGGATGGGGTCTTGCATGTTGATCCCATCTTGCATGTTGTACAGAGCTGCTGATGCTGCCTTTTCAAGAGGGGGTTCCAAGGGTCAGCTGGCTTTTGGGGTCACATATCTGGGCCCTCAGTCCCTTCCAGCTGGCTCAGACTCAGGCTGGGCCTCAGCCCACCATCGGAGGGTGTCAGAACACATAAGGGCCCTCTTCATAGCACCCACCCCCACACTTCAGCCTGCATTCACCGGTGTCTGGTAGACGGGGCAAATGTGAGACACAAGAATGGGCAAGTTCACTCGTTTTCCTTCACCTGCCCTTGCTGGCTTTCCATAGGGCAGAGCTGCCTAACAGGGCAACTCACTCCCTGACCCCACCTGGTCCAGTCCCTGGCCCTGTATAGTGAATTTTCTGATTCTCCAGGTTGGTGGGGCCCCTGTTCTAAGCCTAGCTTGACACCTTCCTGATGGAGAAAGGTGCTGCAGAGAGAGAGGGCTCACCTCCTGAACACGTTGGTGGACTACATTTCCCAGCATGCCCTGCCTCATGTAACCATGTGACTCTGTGTTAGCCAATGGATGGTGGGCAGAGGCCAGGTCCTTGGAGACCTTCTAGATAATCTTCCATTTGTGCTCATTCCCAGTGGGCTGACTGGGGGGTTGAAGTCCCAGGCCAAAACAGGAAGCCACATGTTAAAGACCTCAGAGTCAGGATCTCTACATGAGTTCAATGAGCAGACAGAGCAAGAAAAAAACTTCTATAGAGTTAAACCACCAAGATTTCAGGATTTATCTGCTACAGCAGACGGCTGTAATGTAGGCTCTTGATTGAAGTCACTTGAGGTCCAGACCCAGCGGGGACACCCCCTCTTCCCAGTCACCCTCTCTGGGTGCTGCAGAAAGGGGGAGGACGGCAGGCAGCTGGGGGAACAGCTTGAGCCCTGGGGCCCTGCCCCTACAGTTCCTCAGCTTCCAGGGCCTAGACCCTCAGGTCAGAAGGAGAAGACCAGGGACACCCAGATGCCCTCAGACCACTGGCCCACTGAGCCTTGTGCCCCCATCTCACTGTCAGGAATTCTGCATGGAAGGTGCTGCTGGGGCAGGAGGCTTCTTCTCAGGGCACCGTCCTCCCAACAGGGCCCTCTGGCCAGTCCTCGGGATGAGATCAGACATTCCTGCCTCAGCCCTAGGACCTGGCTGCTGCCCTCTGCCTTGGGTCACGTGAGGGTTGGGAGTAGGGATCAGCTTGGGGTGTTCTCAGAGGTGTTGGGAAGCACGCCAGCTGCCACCTGGTCCTGATGCCACAGCTGTTCAGCCAAGCCATTGAGCACATGGGCAATGTCGGCTAGCCCGGCCCGCCCATCCAGAGTGCGCCCATCTGCCAGCCGCCGCCCTGGCACACTCTTCACCCGCAGGAGCGGCAGTCCCCAAGCCTGCCGGAAGGCTGTGAGGTCCCGCTCAGGCACATCTGTGTGCATGTACTGGTCAAATCTGCAGGAGGGTCAAGGAGCCTGGCCGGGTACCTCTGTGTGCCACCTCATCACACCCAGCCTTAGCCCTCCTCCCTGGGATGGTGGCAGGGGGGAGCACGCCTGCTGCCTTTAAGATAAAGTCCATGGGACTAGACCCCACAGCTGGGCAGAGGCAGGGTTCCTGATCCCCTTGCTCCATGCCTTGCCAAGTGTGGCCTCTGACCGTCCTAGGGGCCACCCGAAGGATACTTGGAGCCGATGACCATCCTGACAACACCAGGGGCCTCGCCTGCTACTCGGGCCAGCTGTCCAGGGAGGTCTTCAAAGGACGCACGGTCGGTGAAGGAGAAGAGGAAGAGGAAAGCATCTGTTTTCTCCTTGCAGGCCTGGGTATGGAGAGGCTGATGAGAGGCTTATAACCACAGGCCCTGAGAAGTCTCAGCTCACTTCCTCCCTCCGCAGGACCAGTCCCCACTGCCAGCTCAGAGCTCTCCCACCTGGGGCAGCACCCTCAGCCTGTGCCCAGATCTGGCTCCTGCAGATCAAGCAGGCTGGGCTCAGACACTCAGATTCCGAAGCCCATCTCAGACAACCAGCTCCTCCCGGACCCTCCCAGGCCCGCCTGTCTGCTCACCGGCAGCATGTGATCGAACTTTTTGAGTGCAGACTCCCCACAGTCCCAGAACTCAAAGCGGAACATGACAACACGGTCGCTGGCCTGCAGCTTGGCTGGCCAAAATACCACAGTGGTCTGGATGCCTGGGGAGGGTCAGCCATTCAGCATGGGGAAGGCAGAGTGGAGAGGGTTAAGGGGACCAGGAAGGAATAGAAAGAAGACATGTCCCTGGTGGGTCACCAGCCTGAGAGGGAAGGCATAGTCACTGACCTGGGAGAATTCTCAGTCTGATGGGAGAAAACACCTGCCTAGATAAGCCTCCAGCTTGCTGGAGAGATGCAGCTTAGCCCTAGACGAAGCAGTTTCACTTGTATGCACAGGGGACCCAAAGGTACAGGATACTGGATAATGTTGCAACCTGCTGGCCAGTCAGCGTCCAGTGGGAGGACACACAAAGGGAGGGGTAATGCTCCCTGAGCACCTCTCTTGAGCCAGCTCAGTACTATCTCTAGTACTTTGGGGTTGGTACTATTACCTCTGCTGAACAGAGGAGCCAGAGGTAGGCTCAGAGAAGTGAAGTGACTTTCCAAGGTTGCAGAGTAAATGGTGGGACAAGGGCCAGACTCTCCTCCATCCCAGGCAAGGCCTCCCTGGCTGGACTCACCAGTGGTCTCATGGTGTATGACGGGTACCTCTAGGCCAGCCAGCTTGGCCACCAGCGCTGTCTTGCCCACGCCACTCTTCCCAGACACGAAGATCTTGTAGCTGGCTGTGTCAATGGCCATGGGTGGGGGCAGCACTGGTCGCTCCAGCAGCCCTGGAACAAGAAGGGAGCCAGAGGGGGTCAAGAGGTCCGCCCCACCAGACCCAGCAACTCTAAGAGCTTTTCAGTGCCTGTAGCCATGGTTTTCTATGCTCATTACAGAGGCCTGGGACACAAGGGGGGTCCCTGGATGAGCCCTGCTAAGAAGCTCACAGCTCACCTGTGCTCTATGAGTGGCACAAAGACCTACTCCAAATAATACCAAGTTACTTGTATCTGAAGTTGGATGCATGAGATTGTTTTTATTGATACTATTATACCATGTTCTAGATTTCCCACACGTAAAGGCAAGGTTTTTCGTAGTTTTTCCTCAATGGAGAAATATTAGCAAAAATATTCTCAATTACTACAAATAAACTCAGTACAATCAATAAATCAAGATCTTTATGAATCCTTTTAATTTGAAAAAAAAAAAAGAATTATGATACATCCATAGGCTTGGGATCTGAAAGTCCTAAGTTGTGGGCTGCCCTCTCATTTTCTGGCCAGAGCTGAGCCCCCACAGCGGATGCCAGGCCCCTCTGCTGATGTCAGCCCAACCCTGGGTGAGTTGGCTCATCCTGGGAAACATGAATGTCTTGTCTTAGAGATAGCAGGTTGTAGAAGAGGCATGCCTCTGATTACTAGGCTGGATCTTGGAGAAGTCTGTAAGGTGTACTGCTGAGGGTAATTGGGAGTCTGTTGTATAACGTGCCCAGCAGAAGGCCTGGCACAGGGTGAGAACTCAATCAACAGCCTCTCTGGTGACAATGGTTCTTGGCAGCGTTTCGGCTGTTTCCATGTCCCTGGCTTTGATGATGGAATTAGCTCTAAGGTGATTCGGGGGTGGGAGCCCCAGAGATAGGGCTTCCAGGGGTCTCCAAGGTTGAAGAGTGCAGCAAAGCAGGCCCTCGCTGCCCTACGTCTTCACTCTCCCCAGGGAACAACAGGTGACACTTCTCACCAGGGAGTGACAGGCGACAAGCCTGGGGGTCAGGCACTTACCAAACACCCGTCTGCGGTTCTTGCGTAAGATGCAAGCCAGGTACTCCTTGCCCTCAGCACTCTCGTGCCAGTCTGGAACAATCACCGAGCCCGGGGCAGGTGGTCTGGCCATGGCTGGGCGACCCGAGGGGTAGGGAGATGGCAGAATGCTGAGTAGGGGATGGGAGACGGTAACCGTCCTGAGCTGGACCTGTGATCCCACTCAACCTGCTCTCTGACTCTCCTCCTTGGGGTGAGGGATCAGTCACGGCACCCCACCCTTATCCCCATTAACGCTATTGGAACCCGGGCTTCCTTTCACGGTCCTGGGGAGTTACGCAATCCCCGTCTCCCTCTTATTACCCAGAAGGTGCAATCCCATAGTTACTTCCCCATATTGCTCCCTGGGGGATACTCATCCCATTCATTGCCGGGGGTGGGGGTGGGGCATTTGCAGAGCCCTCCCCTCCCTTGTCATCTCCGGGCGGGCGGGGTTGTTACGTGGCCCTGCTTCTCCTCTGCCTCGATCCCGACTACCTGGGCCACCCAGCCCTCACCATCAGCGGGTCCCGTCGGCGAACGGGCCGGTGAAGAGCTGGTCCCTTTAAAAACCCAGCCCGCGCCCCCACCGCTTAGCCCGCTCGGGTACCTTCCGCCCGGCTCGCATCCGGCCTCGGAGCCCGCCGCCCGCCCAGGCGCGGGTGTTTGAGGCGCATGTGCGGACGCTGTTGTCAGGGAGACGCCGGGGGCGGGGCTGGCCCCACTTGACAGTCCGCGGCTACCTCCCGGCGGCGACACCCAGGGCAGAGCCTTCCACCCTCATTGTTCAGTCCGATCCCCCAGGCATTCCTCCAAAAATCTGATCAACTCCCGCGTCTCCAGGAGCCTTCCCTGCCTCAATCTCCCTTCAATAAAGTGGAGGCAAAATACTATTGCCTCCTAAGGTGTTTTGTTTTGTTGACAACAGCGCTCGGCCCATAGCAGTGCTCAGTAAGCTACTATTCTTGCTGTTACTATCGCTCTGTTAATTCTGCTCGCAGGACCTAAATGATGAGTTAGACACCTGTGGCTTCACCAGTGGGGAACCAGAAGCTCAGAGCGTGACGGACTTGCTCAAGGTCTTAAAAATGAGTCAGAGGCCCACAGGATTATGCTGGCCGGTCATTCATTTATTGATTGATTCATCCCATTCATTCAGCAAATACTTACTGAGCACCTACTATGTGTCCGTGCACCCCGCCCCCTGGCCCTGGCAATACAGAGACTACCAAGACCTGCTCCCCTCCCGGAGCTGATATTTCAGCACTGACGCCTACAGCCCCTCTCCACTGTTCCAGCAACAGGCACCGGCCTGTTTCCAGAAGGTGGGCGCTCAGGAAATGCCCGCTAGTGGGACTGGGTGTGGGTGGGTCCTTCCTGATAGATTGTCTATTATGCTTGATTTTCACCAGTATCTTCTTGCAGGGCCTTCACATTGGGCAAATCCCTGTTTTGTAAGGAATAATCTATAAGTTAACTTTTATTGAAGGCTAACTAGGTGCCAGACGGTGGGCGCTTTATAGCGGTGACCACATTTAATTTCATAAACAAGCCTGTGGAGGAAATATTATCCTTATCTTTTACAGATGAGGAAGCTCTCAGAGACAATGTGGTTATCTGAGGTCACATCATACAGATGGTCAGTGGGAAAACTAGACTTGGAGCCCAAGTAAGCCTTCTAAGTCTAGAAAACTAGACTCTGTCCTGCCAGACTGGGTCTCGCGTTTTTTACCCTCTGCCCCCAGCCACTAGGAGGGCTCTTCTTGGTAATGCTGAAAGCGTTTGAGGGCCATGAACCCGCAAATGACTGTGGCTCCTTATGTCCAAGAGAGTAGAGGGGATGTGGCCGTGTGAGACAGGGCGCTCGCTTTCAGCTTGCTTCCACAACAGCCAGGCAGAAACACAACAACTGAACACCAGTTCTTACAGGATCCTGCAGCTCGAAACTCTCGCCCACATTCCCAGGTTGCTCAGCTCCCTTTCCTGCAGGTCTGACCGCATCTGCCCAGAGTCAGGACTGGTCACAGTGTGTGAAGCGTTCTCCCTCCGTGGCAGGGCTCAGATCTCACTTATCTGAGTTTCCAGACTTCCTATTTAGCCCTGCTCTGTCTTGGCTCTTGGAGGTCTCAGAGACAGTGTAAGGAAACGAAGCAACTTGGCAGAATGAGCTTGCCGGTTCACCTGGAGGCCGAAGGTGAAGTCCTCTTGGACAGAGAGGGAGGCTGGTGATCAGAGGAGCTACTGGCCAAAGGTTCCTAGGGGAATGAGCCTTCACTGCCCTCAGGAGCCCCAAAAAGGACACCAGTGAGCAACAGGAGCCTGTTCCAAACATGGATTCTTGGGGCCCATCCTCCAGAGATTCTGCTTTGGGGGCCGGATGGGTCTGTGAGCTTGCACACTTAACAAGAGCCCTGGGCAGTTCACAAGGTGGGTTCTGAAGCAGTCTGCGGGGGCTGCCCTAACAGAACACCACAGACTGGGGGGCTTCAACAAAAGAAACCTATTTTCTCACAGTCCTGGCAGCTGGAAGTCCAAGCCCAAGGTGCCAGCAGGGTTGGTCTCTGATGAGGCCTTTCTTCCTGGCTTGCAGACAGCAGACGCCTTCTCTGTGCACACTTGTTCTTGGTGTGTCTTCGTCTTCTAAAGACACCAGTACTCCCGGGTCAGGGCCTTGCCTGATTAACTCTTTAACCTTGATTACCTCCTTTAAGGCCTATCTCCCAGGAAGTCACATTGGGGGTTAGGGCTTTACCATATGGATTTGGGTGGCGGGTGAGGGGGGGGGCACACAGTTCAGTCCGCAGCAGGGCCACAGATCTCACGTAAACACTGCTGCTGGCAGCAGGAAGCCAGTCGAGGGTTAGAGCTGGGAGTGAGGTGGTTCAGAATTTCATTTCAAGAGGATGCCTGTGGACTGTTCTGGTCTGGTGAGTTCCACTTTCCTGTGCCCCCTCTGACCACTAAGTTGAGGGTCCTCCAAGCAAGATGCTTTTCCTTTTAAGGCCTAAGGTGAAGCAGGTTGGCCATTTATCTAAAGGCCCTTCTGATGTAAAACTTCCCAATTAATCCACTCATTTCTCATGGTTTGGTCTCTCTCCATCCCCCAAGTTGATCGAGCACCTTCTGGACAAGGCCCCATAAGGCCTGGAGAGGACTTATCAAAGCAGGGAGAGACAGTCACCTGCCTGAAATAGATGGCCCAGGGGGGCAAACACACAGGACTTCGGGGGCAGGGGGGGGGGATGGGATGCCCAGGGAAGGTAAGTGGTGAAGGGACAGTGGGTTATGTTTCTCTCTCTTCTCTGCCTGGACACTGCAGCGGTGTCCTGCAGGGTTTCCCATTTCCCAGCTTGCCTTCTGGAATACCACAGAGGCACGAGAGTAGTCTTTAAGCAGTGTAAATCCAGCAATGCCACACCCATGCTTCCAGTTTTCCAGTAGTTTTCACTGCACTCAGAATAAATCCAAACCTCATGCCTTCAAGGCCTTCTGTAACTGGCTCCTCGTGCTTTCAAAGGGTCACCCTCTTCCCCTTGCCTACTGCACTCCAGCGCGCCCGGCCTTCTGTTCCCACACAGCGCCCAGCACGGCGCTCTCTCCATCTCCCCCCTAACCTCCTGTGCGTGGGCTGCCCCACCTGCCCGGAGCCCTGCCCCCTCCCGCACTCACGGACACGCCCTTCCTCCCTCCGCTGACTCCTTCACATCATCCTGTTCATGATTCTGAAATTTTACTTTTTTTTGTTTTTTTAAAGATTTTTTTTTAAAAGATTTTATTTATTTATTTTGACAGAGAGAGATCACAAGTAGTCGGAGAGGCAGGCAGAGAGAGAGAGAGAGGGAAGCAGGCTCCCTGCTGAGCAGAGAGCCCGATGTGGGACTCGATCCCAGGACCCTGAGATCATGACCTGAGCCGAAGGCAGCGGCTTAACCACTGAGCCACCCAGGCGCCCCTAAAGATTTTTTTTTTTTTTTTTTTTATTTTATTTTTTTTTTAAAGATTTTATTTATTTATTTGACACACAGAGAAATCACAAGTAGTCAGAGAGGCAGGCAGAGAGAGAGAGGGAAGCAGGCTTTCCGATGAGCAGAGAGCCCGATGCGGGACTCGATCCCAGGACCCCGAGATCATGACCTGAGCTGAAGGCAGAGGCTTAACCCACTGAGCCACCCAGGCGCCCCCCTAAAGATTTTTTTTAAGTAATCTCTCCACCCAATATGGGGTTCGACCTCACGAACCTCAGAGTAAGAATTGCATGACCTACCAGCCGAGCCAGCCAGGCGCCCTTTGGTTCTGGAATTTTAAAATTTATCGTCGGTCTCTCTCACCAGAACATAAGCTCCATGAGCATAAGGGCCTTTTTGTTCTGTTCTATCCCCGTATCCCCTCCACCTGCAGTCACGAAGGACCACAGACTGCGGCTTACGCAGCACACAAACGTGTCTTCTCACTTCTGGAGGTCGGCAGTGAGAGACAAGGAGTCGGTAGGGGCGGGAGGGAGGATCTCCTCCAGGCCTCTCTCTCCGGCTTGTGGGTGACCAGGCTCTCCGCAGGTCCTCGCACTGCCTTCCCTCCGTGGAAGTCTGACTCCAAATTCGCTCTCCTTAAAAGGACACGAACCATACTGGATCAGAGCCCACCCTGATGGCCTGGTTTTAACTTAATCACCTCAGTAAAGACCCTATCTCCAAATATGATTACAATCCGAGGTATTAGGGGTTAGCACTTCAGCATAAGAATTTGGCGGGGCGGGGAGGGGCAGAAGGACACAATTTGGCCCATAATAATCTCTACCAGGTGGAGTATGTCTGACCCAGTAAAAGCTCAATAGAAATGTGTTGGCTGACTGGCTGTGGCTGCAGCTTGGGAAATGGCCTGAAGAGGGCGCACCGGGAAGGAGGACCGGTTAGGAAGCTGGGCGAACATCCCAGGCCTGAGGGGATGCAGACGGGTACTTGTCAAGTGTGGACAAACACACCTTGTGGCAGGTCAGACGCTGGGAAGGCCACTGGGAAGTAGATACGGACCCTGCCCTTGTGGATCCCACACTCTGGTGGGGACTGCGATTAAATAACCAGGCAACTGCACTTAGAAACAGGACAGCAGGGTAGAGAGAAAGGGCACACTGGAAATGTCTAGATCCTGTTTAAATATAAAATTTGGGGCTGAGCTGCCAAATTATCCCCAGAGAGTTCTTCTGAGCCTGGAATGTGCGAGGCCTGCTTGGCAGCAAGGCTGGGGTCCTTGACCTGGACAGCCTCATGTATCACTTCCCTGCTTACAGCCCTCTAATGGCCACCCACTGCACCTAGAGTCATGGCCACCCCAACCCCTCCCTCCCCATGGCCTAAAGGGCCACCTGCAACCTCTGCCTTCACTCACATACTCCAGACATGCTGGCCTTTCCTCTGCTCCTTGAACTTGTCAGTTTCATGCCTGCCTCAGGGCCTTTGCTGCTGCTGTTCTCTCTGCCCCGCTGCTCTTACATTAGGGTCTCAGCTAAAATGTCACCTCCTTGGAAAGGCCTTCTCTGGTGAGCCTAAGCCCATCACATTTTGTCACATCCCAACTTTATAATCCTCACGGTCCTCATCTGGAATGGTCCTGCTCAGCTCTTTACCCATTTGTTCCTTCTCCCTCACCCCCCACTGAAATGTCAGCTCCACAGGAAGGGTCTGGCACACAGCATTACATGCTTGCTTAAAGCAGGAGTGGGTGCCGGCCTCCTGTTCTCTTGATGTAGTCAGCCGCCAGGGGCTGAGTTTTCTCCCTATACATTTAACATCCTCTTGTGGTCGCCCCCACCTGGGTCCAGACCCCACGCCTGCCTGCCTCTCATCCCCCTCTCCAGTTCTGCCCTGTGTACTCGGGTCACACTGACCTTCCTCAAGGTCCCGGAAGGGCGGGTCACACTCAGATTTCTGTGCCTCCGCAAAGGCAATCCTCTCTACTGGAACACCCTTCTCCTTTCTCCCTCTGGCACTGGCCACAGCGCCTCTCACCCTCCGTTCTTGGGATTCCCTAGCCCTTCATCTGATTTCTTTCCTTCTAACGGGAGCAAGTACAAGCTCTTACCTTCACTGAAAAAGAGCTTTGTTTCCTGACTTGATTTAATCTGTCTGCAGCCATTTTAATCCAATAGTTTCCCGGTGAACTTAAATTCAGTTGACTTCTCATTCTCTACAGTTTTATCTCAATCTCCTCAAGGTTGTTTCTTTTTGTCTCCCCCTCCCCTGGCCCTGGGGCTCATTTTCCGTGTGTAGGACGGGTTACCCAAATGCCAGGGAAGCACGTGTGGGGAGGGGAGCACCCTCTCCTTGGACATCCTCTGTTCTGGACCTTGTGGGTCTCCTGCTCCAGGGAGAACTCTCTTTCAGAATTCCGCCATGGCCCCATCTGTGCTGGCCTCTCCTCCCACTGTGACTGGTCATACGCTTCTTTCCCTGCTACATCTGAGGCAATAACCCCTGGTCATTAGATCCATATGGCTCACTCTGCATTGCCCTCAGCGCTTCTGATATGCCAGATCTCCCACAGCTCCTCTGCACTTGACCTGGCCCACAGTGAATGGGTCTTCCCCAGTGTGAGGCCTGGAGGACGGCCGACATCCTGCATTACGGACTGCCCCAGGCCAGGCCTGGGATCCCCCAGACAGACTTTATTCTTATCTGCTCGCTGCCTCAGTTTAGTGGGGTGAGGCTGGGGTATGGAGAAACCCATCTCTTAGCTCTCTCTGGCTTCCGAACAGCTCTCCTGCCCGCCTGGCTGTTGCTTCCAGACAGTTCTTTACCTTCTTTGTGTCTTTTTAGTCTGTTACCTAGGACTGTCTTCGGCTTCTGAAGCTCAGTGAAACAACCTCCCTGGTTGGTCAGGAGGCTGTGGGAAGCTCCAGGTGCAGGCCTCTTTTTAGCCATCTGTGTCCCTGCGCCTCGAGGGCCAGTCCACGCTCAGGCGAAGGTGTGCGGGAATGACTGATCCCCAGGGCAGTGCTGGGCTCTCGTGCCCTTGCTGATGGGTGGGCAGGAGCTTCCTTCTTCCTTCCAGGTTTCTGCCTGGTAAGGCCTGGCCCCCAGCCCTCTTTCTCTTTCCTACAGTGGGTGGGCAGACAGGTGCCCCGGTGGGGAAATGGCACACTCTGCCAGCCCGCTTAGGCATTTTCTTCTAACATCAGCTCAGCTTTGTGCGTGCTGACAGGGCCTGGGCCCAGAGCCCAGCCTGGTGGGGAAAACACTGGTTTTCCCACAGCTGGGGGCTGGGGCAGAGAGGGCAGGGAGCCAGCCTGGGGGTGGTGCTCAGAAATGTGGCAGAGTCCAGGGATGGGGTCCTACCCAGGCTTTACCAACAGAGAGAAGGGAGAATGGGCATTTTTCTCCTCCAGCCCATTCAGTTTCCCTCCGAAGTCGGCCTCTGATAGAATGCCTAGGATGCAAAGCCTTTCACAGGGTGCCCCCAAGTGGTCTTCTGGGGAAGCGCACCCACTCCACAGATGAACAATTACTGCTGAATTGCTAACCTGTGAGGCTAGCCTCGACCCAGGTTAGTGATAAAACTGAGGCTCAGATGGGATCAAGAGACTCCTATGTGACCTTTAGTTGTGGGATGACTTGTCTCAGCCCAAAGTGACAGTACCAGCTTTTGAACCAAGGTGTTTTCTGGTTGAAAGTCAGCCCACGTCCCTGTCCTGCAGCCTCTCTAGGCTGAAAGGGCATGGAGGGGTCTCTTGTCCCATTTTTGATCTGACGCACACATCAGCTCTGTCATTGCCTCCCATGCAAGTTCCCAATCTCTGAGCACTTCCGTAACAGTGGAAGCATGACCTCTCAGAGCATCTACAAGAGCTCTGGACTACTGCTGGCTGTGGTCAATCAGAGTGGGGAGGGCACAGTTATGGCCACTGAGGGCAGAAGGCGGACCCGGGCTAGGTATGCTCCCCCATCTCTGGGGAGGTGGTAAGGCACAAAGAAGCAAGGGTGGACACCGGTCCCCTGTGGTAGCACGACAAGCAGACCAGCCTGCAAGATTTGAAGGTGATGCCTCCTGTCCTGCTGGATATGAGGGTGCTCAAAGGTTGGTCTTTCAGGGTTCCCCAGATGAGGGTGATGGGATAAGCGATAGGCTGCAGGACTCGCTGAGGGTAGGGACATGGGCAAGGCCTCGGTCTCCTCGTCTGAGTCAGTGATTCCCACACCGCTTACTCACAGAGCCAGTTAGAAAAGTAAACCCAAGTCCTGGGAAGGAGAAAGGGCAGTGTCGAGCGGCCCTTTCCCTGTAGGTGCTGTCATTTAGACCTAAACGTGCACAGGCCTCTGGCCCATCAATACCGAGGGGAGTGGCCCGGGAGTCTCGTGCTAGAACTGCATGGGAAGGCAGTGGCCGCCGCCTCCTGCCAGGCCTTGGGGGAATCATGGATCTTCTCTGAGCTGTGTTCTCCCTGACACTGGCATATCCTCTCTTCTCTGTTCCCACGCACCCTCTGACCTGGGGCCGATCACACTGCTGTCCTCACGTTCAGGTCATCATCTCTGGAGCAGGAGCATGGCCCGTGGTGGGACAGACTACATTAGGATGCTGTCTGGGGGGCTTACAGGCCAACCTATCCTGAAAGCTGAGTATGTGGGGTCCTCCCCAGGCACTGATGTTTGCCTCCTTCCGCAGGACCACAATCGCCCCGGCACCCTACGCACTAAACGCCGCCTCCTCTACAACATTCCAGACTGCCCAGGCAATGCCTGAATTCCCCCAGCAGTGCCAAACTGGTTCTGATACATACAGCTCTGACCATAATGGAGTTCTTCCCAACGATGAGGAAATCTCTTCTCTACAGCTTCTACCCACTGGACCTTGTTCTGCCCAACAGACCTACAATGAGCCCAGCCCTTCCACAAGGGTGACTGAGAAAGAATACAGAACAGTCGTTCTGCCTCTTGCCAGTTTAGCAGCGGCCAGCACATGGCGCTGGACCCTTCGGACCCAGGACCCTCCTGCGGCCATGCTTTAGTTTACTGTGTCTCAAAGTGCAGTGGGATAGACAGCATGCTGTTAGAAAGGGAAGTTTCATGCCACATCTTGGGAAGCACAAATGTGCAGCTAGCATGAGAGCTGCAGGCTCGCGGCACCTGAGCCTGGGACAGGGTCAGTACACGGTACTCACCGAACGAAAAGAACATAATGGTGCTCGGCACAAAGACCCATGGGTATAAGAAACTGGCATGTGGTCAGCAAGTGGTTTCAGCTCTCTACCCTCATGGTGCCTGTCTCCTCCCAGGCCCCCACGTAGCTGGGCAGACTCCTGTCATCAGTCCCCAACTGACACTTCCAGAATGGGAGCCAACTGAGTGTGCCCTTGAATCCAGGCAGAAGGATACCTTAAGTGCCAGAGGCAGAGTTCAACTAGCAAACCAAGGAATTCAAGTCCAAAAGGGAGATTAAACAATGAGACAATTCTGACCTGATTTATGGCAGCAGCTGCTGCTTACTGCTCTCGAGAGGCAAAAGCCTCAGAGGTTCTCACGCTGACATCTAAAAGATGACCCAGACAACCAGAGACACGCATAATCCTCAGCAGGGACATGCTTGTAGCAATTTACACAGCGAGCCTAGCCCTTTCCTTCCCCGAGCCTCTATTTTCTTCCAAGGTTCATTATAAATAGTAGCCACCATCTACTGAGCACTCACCATGCGCCAGACACTGTGCCTAGTGCTTTCATACACAACCTCAGCTAATCCTCATGAAACAACTGTATTTACAGATGAGGAAACTCACGTCCAAGGTTAAGCAGAAAGCAGGGGAAGGCAGGATTAGAACACAAGCCTCTGGGGCTTCAGGCTTGTGTTTCTAACCATTTGCCGTGCTGTTTCAAGATCCAGGGGCCCTGTGTCCTCCTCTTTGCTTAAGAGGCCAGCGATGATGTGGTTGTTGCTGTCCTGGTCCCTGGGGCCCTCCTCCAAGCTCAGGCCCTCTCTTGAGTCTCCACCACAGCGCGGTGCCTGAGACTCTGAAATGCCAAGTCCTTCGAGCATGACTAAGAGTTGCCTCTTATTCAATGGGAGCTGTCCCCAGGGAAGGGCAGCTCCCCACCTCTACGCCCAAACAACCTTTCTAGAGTGGTTAAGGGCAGGTTTTCCAACTACCTTGCCTCCAATTTCCATCTCCAATCTCAACAGCTTCCATGACAGTTCCGTTTCTTTCTTCTTTTCTACTAATAAAACAGTTAAGACAATTCTGTCCATTTTGTTTTATTTGTTAAATCGCTAAAAAGTCATCAGGGAAAACCTTAACAAAAAAATGAAATTGACAGATTTAAATACCAATGAAGTCCACTTTTCATTCCTACACTGTTATGTGCCTAAAATGACCATCTCAGGGTAAGCCATCTGGGACCCCTGAGTTGTATGGGAAACATCACTCACAGCACCAGCTTCGCCAGGGCACGACCGGGGTGCGCTGACATGAACCCTGGTTGGTGGGAAGGGAGCAGAGCGAGGACAGAGAGCAAGGGTGGAGCCAAGGCCGAAGGGCTGCTCTCATAGGACAATGAACACAGTGAGAGGGAGCCACTTACTGGTGACCATGCAGAACATGCCTTCTGCAGTTCGTGGGGAGGCTGCACGGGACGCAGGCCTCAAAGTTCGGCTTCCTTGCCCCTGGGTGTGTTCAGATCCTCCCCACTGACTTGTGCGCTGGTAAGAGAGCAGAGACAACGCAAAGCAGAGCACATCACCATGCCAGGATCACCACAACAACAAGGACAGACAGACAAACCCACAGGAACATCACTTTTAAGGGGAAGCAAAGAAGCAAAGCAGAGGGAAACCCAGAGAGAGAAAGAGGAAAGGAAGTATCCCTCTGTTCTCCATCAGCTGGTGGCTTTCTGTTCTCCAACGTCAAGACTTCTCAAGTTGGTTTTCTTTTGTTGTCCTCTTCTTTTCTTTATTTTAGAGAGTTCCAACACAGTTCCTGGGATAGTTCGTGGTTTTAGCTCTTGATATAAAACTCGAAGATTAAAATTAGATCAATCTGCAGAGGGCTGGGAGGAGAGGAAGGCCAGTATTACCTTACAACTAAATGTAAGCTTGTTTCGACACCTAGTTTGTGCTCCTAAAATACAGAAGTGTGTGCGGGGGGTGTGTGTAAAGGGGTGGTTGCGCAGCCCACCACCCATGAAATGTGAACGGAAATACAGAAGCCTCTCTACTGCCCGGCCTGCAAGGTGAGAAAACAGAAGCCCTGTCCACGAGGCAAGGAAGACACCGAGACTCTCACAGGAGGTCCACGAGGGGGCCAGGGAAGTCCATGTGACGTGGGGCTCTCAAAGGCACACTTGCAGGAGTGGAAGGGGTTAAAGCTTCAAGTAAGAAACACCATGTATTTTAAATACTTCAACACTGACAAATATTTGCTAATTTAGGTGCTCGTGAAGGCCAAGGAAACTGTCTCATTTTTCTCAGTGAATCGTTAAGACAAAATTGGCATCCTGTCCAAACCAGAGTCGTGGTTAAATGTGCCCTCATGGAAGCAGCCAGGGTGTTGGGGAATGCTCTCCACAGGGGGGACACCTGAAGTTCCCCTGCACACGTGGCTTCACGGGGCCCTGAGGACACAACCACCCTGTGTGGAGATGCTCTCCTAAGCTATCTGGCCACAGTGCCCAAGAGCCACCAAGGCCACCACCACCAGGTGCAGATGAAGGAGATGTTCCTAAGGAGCTGTCAAAATACAGCGCGCTTCTGAGCAGTCTGGGTAGCACTGGGTGCCACGGAGCTCCAAGGAGCCAGCGACCTTCCAAGGGAGTCATCACCTCCGCTGCCTGCATGTTTGGGGAAGACAGAGGGAACCCACGAGCCAACAGCTGGCTGAGGAAGGCCACAGGACTAAGGGAATGGTCACAAAGCTGAGATTCCGAACTCTCAGGCTTCCAAATACTTTATATTTAAACAGGAACTGAGTTTGGGGACGCTGCCCATGCACAGATGCAATGTCATAAACACGGTTCGGTAATAGCAATAAAGTAATACCTAATCTTACAGGCTAGGCTTTCTCTTGCGAATAAGGACCCCACATGATCTAACAGTCTTTGCTGAAGAAGGACCGGCAATAGCCCAGGAGCAAGGTGTCCAGCAGGCAAAGTGCTGAGCTAGGAGTAGGTGGATACTACAGTAAATAGGCACATGGCAGTTCGTCATCTAAGGGAACAGTCTCTGGAACACAGACCTCTCCCTGTGAGCTGGCCTTTTCCTGGGCTTGGCACCAGGGGGGGCTTTCCCACCAAGACCACATTGTAAAAGCTAATGGCTACGGGAAAGAATTCAACATGATGTCATAGGAGAAAACACACTTATCAGACAGATTGCTAAGGGCTGGCCTAAAGCCAGGACCCAGGGCCAGCTGTAGCAGGCTTGTGCTTGGGAAATGCTAACAGGAAAAAAGGGGAGTGTGAAAGATGGGAAATGCAGTGTTCTGAAATTCAAATCCTAAAGGCAAAGTAAAAATCTTTCCACTGATGAGAAATCACCAAAAATTAAAGTGGGGCCATCTGACTTACTCTAACATCTCCTAGGTCCAGGCCATGGTTTATAGACTGGTAATTTGTAACTTCCTGTATCAACCAAAGGAATGCTCTAGTTGGTTGCACATTATCTCAGGAACCGTATGACATAAAAACCCAACTCTTATTTGGGTCACATGTGAAGGAGACAGTCACAAAGGAGGGGCTGCTCCCAAGGTGTGCCCTGCCTCAGAGAGGCTAAGCACCTGACACTCAACCCAACCACTAGTCAACAGCCACGCAGAAAAATGCATGTCACACCAAGAGGCGAAATTATTTCTAGAAGGAACTACTACTGGGATTCTCTTCCAGGATCAATTTCCACATGGTATAAATAATAATGGGTGTGCCTAATGCGCTTTGGAAGTAAAAAGAAGCCCAAAGGGAAATAACAGTATTCTTGACACTTCAAGGATTTCTCATGCTATTGGCATCTTGGAATTCCCTACCAGGTCCCTCCGTGATACCAGAAAACAGGATCCAGAAATATCTCTAAGAGATTTCCCTGGGCACCTTAGCTCTGTAAAAGAAACAGAAAGTGGGAACACTTTCAGGGCTTGCTTTAAAAAAAAAAAAAAAAAAAAAATCCACATATGCCAAAAAAAAAAAAAGGGAAAGGCAGCTTCTGAGGATCAAGTCTTAAGGGAACAAATGTGGTTTTTGGCAGCTTGCAATCAAATACGATTGTCAGAAAGTTCCGAAAGCAGACACCAATATGTTTTCTGAGACAGAGAGGGAGTGTGCTCCAGACCAATGGACACTAGGCGACAGGCATCTATGCATTAACACTGCCCCATGGTGATCCTGGGACACACACGTGCAACGGAATTCCTGGCTGGGTAACTTTCCTCGGTCACAAGGCCAGAACAGGGCCAGGCAGAGGGCATGACCGCAAAGAGACATTTGCACAGGTTCTGTGTGGTTTTAAAAGGAAGGGAGGAAGAGTGCTCTACAGGCTCCTTTCACCCTGCCAGCTCCTGGAGCTCGTGGATCGGGAGGCTCCACATGTGCACCTTACACACGCTCTTTCTTTCTCTAACTCCAAGAAGGCCACATAAAAATTTACGGGGGCTCTTCAGTTGTTCTAGTTAAGTTCTGACATTAGTCTGTTCCCTAAATTCTTGGTCTAGTTACCAGCAAAGTAGAAAAAGGCAGCACAGCCTCTGCTAAAACACAGCAACAAATTTATCTGAACCAGGACGGAGATCTCTCCCTCTTTGTAAACAGAGTTGGCTATATAATATATATTTATATATTTATATATAATTCTTTTCTTAATGGAGTTTTGATCCCAGCCTGGAGTGAGTGAGGTTGGGAATTGGGGTTTTGGTTTATGGGAGTAATTCTGTCCTTTGTTTTCCCAATTCGCAGTCCAAATGCTTGCACGCTGGAAAATTAAAAGCCACAGAAAGGGGAGGGGGTTTAGAACACATTATCTCTTTGCTCGCACAAAGTACAAGGCGTTTGTTTTTGGATAGTACTTCACATTCTGTTTCTTGTCCATGAGTCCTCCAAATATGATGAGTTCACCCCTGCCTTGGACCACTGTATGGAGGCTGGTTTCAGGAGGTCCGACCACAGAACTGCTATTAAATACTTTCCATTTGACCCGCCCCTTCTCCTTGGTGTCTTTAATGTCTAGCACGTACATCTGCATGGGCTTGCAGTTCATACTCTGGTACAAAGGTTTGCCAACATTTAGGGACTGTGGAGGGTGGTGGCCCAGACGGCGGGCAATGGGAGGTAAGGAATGTCCGTCTCCTTGGGCAGGCCCTGGGCGGGGAACGGGAACTGTTTCTCCACTGCTCAGGTTCTGGTTCCCAGGAGAGCCTGGAGAAGACCCCAGAGGAGGACTTAGCACTGCGGAGGCTGAGGGGCCTTTGGATGACATTGCTTTGATGGCTTCTAGGCTCCGACGCAGGGCACCTGGGGAGACAGCTCCTGCAAGGGCACTGGCCACGTGTGGAGGGGTGTGCACACCATTCGTCTGCTCAGGAGGGTGTCTCATGCTTCCCCCAACTGTCCTGTTGTCCACACCATCCATATGATTGCTACTCGAAGCAGGTTTTAGATCCCAATTCAGATCTATTGATCCTAACCTCAGATCTTTCTGATCTGGTAGCGACCCTCGTCGGGGAGCCAAAGAAAGTCCCATTTTGAGGTCACACCCTTCAGTGGTAGACGGAGTGCCAGGAGATAGGGCCTGCACAGGGCTGTCCAAGGAAGAGCCACCTAGAGCTGCTGTCCCTGGAGACAAACTCCCGCCGTTGAGGATGGGAGAGCCATCCCCTCTGGCTGGGGAAAGGCTCCCTTCCCGGGAACTTGAGGGGGTCTGCCTTTGAGCTCTGGGCCTCAGTGTTCCCCAGCGGCCGTTAACACAAGGGGCTTCATCCATACTCCTTACTGGAGACTGTGAGCGGTACTCTCGGGTTTCAGGAACCAGGGCTGGAGGAGTGGCACTGATCGGCGATGGGCGGGAGTTCAAACTGGGGCTCAGTGGGGCTCTCCCACTAGGAGCCTGGCTGAAGACCACCACACACTGCCCCACCTGGAAGACAAAAGACCTATGTTCAGTTCTGATCATTCATTTAAGCCTCAAACATTTTATTATGAGCACCTGGGCAGGCCAGGCATTATACAGGTACCAGAGATACAGAGATGAAAATAATGCAGCCTGCCTTTCAGGCCAGAAGGGGAGACAGACATGGGAACAACCCATGGCTGAAGCATGACAAGTGCCATCATGAGAGGTGTGTGTGCAGGACAGGGATAGGGTGAAGGAGGAATCAGTTTTTGTTTGGGGACCCTGAGGAAAGGTTCACAGACAGAGAGATACTTAAAGCTGGCACTTAAAGGATCAGTGTGGGGGGGGGCACCTTGCTGACTCAATCAGTGGAGTGTTCAACTCTTGATCTTGGTGTCAGGAGTTCGAGTCCCACATTCAGCGTAGAGTAAATAAATAAATAAATAAACTTGGGGCACCCAGGTGGCTAAGTCAGTTAAGTGTCTGCCTTCGGCTCAGGTCATGATCCCATGGTCCTGGAATTGAGCCCTGAAGCAGGCTCTCTACTCAGTGGGAAGCCTGCTTCTCCCTCTCCCTCTGCCCTCCCTACCCTGACCGCTAATACCCAGCTCATGCTCACGCATGTTCTCTCAAATAAATATACTTAGAAAAAGAAAAAAAAGGATCAGTGGGGCCCACACAGGTTTCCCATCTAGAAGTTCACATATGAGCAATGCCCAAAGAACGATGGTTAATGTCCACTTCTTTTATGACATCAAGGTGTTTTTTATTTCCACACAAATCTGCTTAGAAATCTGACAAGCCAATTAGGCTTTACAATTAGGGCCCTTCTCTCACTGGCCTATCAGTGCCCTGCTTACCCGACAAGCTGGGTGGCACCACAGTTCTGGGGCCCCATGGTCTTCATTTTCTACCTTGAGTGGCTGCCAGGCCCAGGGGCCCGAGTGCATGTGCAATAACCAAGCATCCTTGAAGAGCTAGAAGAGAAGGACCAACAAGAGGACTCAGGTGAGGTACGCTACACAACACATACACATCACAGGAATCCCAAAGCTGTGCCGTCTGGTCTAGAGGGTGTGTGGGCTCTTCAGAAGAAGAGCAACATTTGTGGGGCACTTGGGTGGCTCAGTGGTTAAGCATCTGCCTTGAGCTTGGATCAGGATCCTGGGTTCCTGGGACTGAGCTCCATATTGGGGCTCCTGCTCAGCGGGAAGCCTGCTTCTCCCTCTCCCACTCCCCCTGCTTGTGTTCTTTCTCTCACTATGCCTCTCTCTGTCAAATAAATAAATACAATCTTTTAAAAACAAACAAGTAGGGTGCCTGGGTGGCTCAGTGGGTTAAGCCGCTGCCTTCGGCTCAGGTCATGATCTCAGGGTCCTGGGATCGAGTCCCGCATCGGGCTCTCTGCTCAGCAGGGAGCCTGCTTCCCTCTCTCTCTCTCTGCCTGCCTCTCCATCTACTTGTGATTTCTCTCTGTCAAATAAATAAATAAAATCTTAAAAAAAAATAAATAAAAAAAATAAAAACAAACAAGTAATTAAAAAAAAGGAATACAGCCACATTTGTGGCCGCTCTTTCACTCATGCCCTCATCATGCTCTCCTTTATTCACAAACTATGGCTGGAACGGAACATGGAATTGTGCTGTAACCCATGAATCAATTTTAAGTGGTTCTCAATCTCAATTTTGCCTGTGTGTGTGTTGGTGGGGAGAGGTAGATAATACATATTCACAACTTTCTCGATCTGCATTCTTCAATAAACTCCATGTAAATTTTGGCAGTTATCAGACTGTTGTTCTGCCCCACCCCTCCTTGAAAAAATGGTAGCAGCAAACCATACAGCCTAAAGAGGAAGCGCGAGTAGGAAGAATATAGATAGAGGTATGAATATTTAAGAGACGAATGTCTTTGATTTAAAGCACCTCTCACCCCACCAAAGAAAGAAAGAGGAAAGGAAGAAGAGAGAAGAGAAGAGAAGAGAAGAGAAGAGAAGAGAAGGAAAGGAAGGGAAAGGAAAAAGAAAGCAGAGTTCGGCCAGAAAATACCATGGTTATATACCCAAAGTGAAAAAGGTATTCCTTCAATAAAAAGGACACCATGCTCACAAGGTGAGACAGGGAAGCAAGTTCTGAACCCTTAGCAGCATGTGCTTTGGAAAGCCACACCAGCAATACTCACAGCATTGGGACCGCCACACCCTCCAAGGATTAAGATAGTTGCATCATCTATGACAATCTGGGGAGAGGAAGACATTTAAAATAAACCAACAAAGACACAGGTATCTGACCTCCTATGCGTCAGTGGTATATGAAAACAGCCTACCCAGAACCCAAATCAGAGTATTCTAGTCACTATAAGTTCTCCACTCTCCCCAGACCATGTCAATTCCGATCCTTGTGAACAAATTACTGATGATTAGCCTGAATGGATATATTTTTTGTTGATCAAACATTAATGTGAGTGTACATAAAATGCAGGGTTCTCTTGAGAAATGAAACAGCAAAGTAAATGCTTTGGAGAGAGGATAATATAAAGCCACTAAAAATAAATACAACCCATTAGAAGTTGAAAAATAAATACCAGCAAAAAAAGAATGACAAAGTCTCTTTGGCTTATGCACGTGGGCAGCTTACCTGACTCCCTCCTCCCTCTCCCATCCCAACTGGAAGATGCTACAGTGTTTGCTGAATAGTTATTTTAATTCCTGAGCACCTGAGATTGGCCACCTCGAGGATGAGGACTGGGGCCGGAGATGTTCGGCTTGGACCACGCCCACTGCTCAAGGTCAAGGACCCAGACATCGTTGCTCCTATAAGATAAGGACATAAGGTTGAAAGAGTTGGGAGCTCCCAGGGACCACAGAGCTGATATAAATGAAGTTACATTTATATTTTATTTATTTTTTAAATTATTATTTTTAAGTAAGCTCTATGCTGGACGTGGGGACTGAACTCATGACCCTGAGATCAAGAGTTGTATGCTCTACCAACTAAACCAGCCAGGTGTCCCTGGAAGTTACATTTATAAAGATGCCCAGCAAAGTGCCATGGCCATAGCATTTTAAACTATAGTTTTCTTCCCCTTCTTTCCCTGGAACCCATATCAAGACCTTCAAACCTTTGCTCTTCCCATGGACCCATAAGGCCTCTTTGGAGTTATGTCTGCAGCCACATACTAGTACCTGCAGTAAGAGTGAACCAGCGACAGTAGGAAACAGCTACTGACCAGGAGATAGCCGTTCAAAAGCAAAACCACAAGAAAGAGAGAAAACTGATGCAAACGGTAACTCTACCATTGTCCAGGAGATAAAGATTTATTGATTCTGGCTACAAAAGTAATTTCACCATGGCTCATGAGATCTGCAGTTTTATCAAGGACAAACTGGCATCTCCAACCCCCAAGGGGCCGGTATGGCCAGGAGAGACTACTGGAAGGCAATCTCTATTTTACCGTCACATCACTAAGGTCATTGACTCATAAAGAGGAAAACAGGAATAAGAACTCTAAGCCCTAAACTTTCTCATCTGGGGGGCAGCTCACAGTCTCTCCATAAATGTTTTGAAACAGGAAGATGGGGAATACCTTGTCTAACAGAGAACAGAATTGGATCTTGAATGTTTTCACTTCTGACAGCTCATTGACTTCCCTCTCCTGACCATTAACGCAGCTACCACCAACTCAGATAAAGAGTGATTCAGACGGAATGCTCTGGTTCTTGACTCTGGCCTGAGCTGGCCAGCTGTGGCCAGAGGTGGTAAGGACAGAAGGCAGGGAGCACAGCCTCACAGAAGTGCACTGGACCTGAGAGTTTTCCTGCTCCTACCCACTCTATCAACCATCTCAAATGAACCATTTTCAACTTGTCCTGTCAATCTACCTGTCTTCTCTAAAGCCCAAAAGGGCACAAGCTGGGTAATAAAGGAGAGAAAGTAAAAGGACTTTTTGCTTCTTAGATGGTAGCCTTCTGTAGGCACAGGGAGAAACAGACAAGGTGGAGGCTACATCAGAATTTGATCCCACTCAATGAACCACATACCAAATAAAAAGATTCTACATGGCTCTAATTTTATGGAGAAGTTTTTCATCCTACTGCTCTGTGATTCAGGGATCAAAAATGGGAATGATAGGAAGCAACAACTGGTTGGATCAAAATCCTGCTGAGAATACTGACCTGACTAGTTCACTCTTCTGACCTGTTATTCCCAGGAGTATTTACCTTCAGGCTGACAGGCAGCAAGCCAAATATACTTACATTTGCCGGGATCCTAAGGAGCCACCAAAGACAATCATTTTATCATCTATCACACAGGAGGAATGGCCAGCCATGGGAGGTGGCCCATGGGTTGTCACAATGCAGTTCCACCTAATATAAAAAGAGAGGAGAAGCCAAGAAGTAAGCACCACCTGTATTGAGTCTTAAGTATTTAAGGTGGAAACAGTAAGTGGGTATCCACTTAAATGACAATCCTATCACCTTCAGTAGAGATACTGTTAGCATAGTAAGTGGAAGATGGCAGAAGGTATGAGGACTTTCCCACAAACGTGCTAAAGCTATGCTCACTTTTAAGTTCTCAGTGTGTATGGCTTAGAGGTGGAGTGGACAGATGACCAGAGACGCCATCATGGCTCCCTGGCTGTTTCAGCCTAATGTGCTGGGCACCACCTTCCACTTCTTTCTATAGTCCTGATCAGCTGCAGCTGCCAAGAGCCCCGTACTAAGTAGACCATTACAAGGAAAAAGGAAAAAAAGTCAGGAATCAGTTGGAGACACAGCAGGGAACAAAGGATCATCTGGATCCACAGCACACCTGAGAAATGAGCCGCCAAAACTGAAGACATCCCCCGACCCCTGCCATTCTCCAAATGGCACATTTATTTTTCTAGGAAGAGGAATAAACCTCTTCTACTTTTTCTCTTTGGAAGAGAGGATCTTAGCTTTAGTTTAGTTTTTTTAATTCTTTTTTTTCTTCTTTTTCACCTTTTTAAAAAAAACGTTTTTAATGTAAGCAATACACCCAACATACGACTTGAACTCACAACCTGATCAAGAGTCGCATGCCCCACTGACTGGACCAGCCAGGCATCCCTAGCTTTAGGTTTTAGGGGGCCCTGTAAACTCTCCATAACTGTCAGCACATCTGTGCATATGTGAATTTACTTCCTGGAACAGAGTCCAGAGCTTTTACCAAATTCTCAAAAGAGATTCCTGGACACAAAAAATGGAAGCTGTCCATTCATTTGAAATCTTTTATTCCAGACTGAAAGGATCTTATCTTTATGGCTTACCAGTTTTTAGAGGGTGAGTAAGTGTGTATTTCATCAAAGAATCTCTCTGGTTGGTGTAGGGGATATGGGCTTGGCCGCGTCCAGCCACCAAATAGTACCAGCAGGTCCTTGTACACAACCAGAGTTGCTCCAGCTTTAGGGGAAGGATAGGATCCTAGGAAAGGTAAATAACATGGTGGTTAGGATTCAGGGTCTCACAAGTCATAGGTAGGTTGTCTGTAGGTCACCTTTACCTGAAAGAATCACAAAAGTGGAACGTATAACTATAAAACATAAGGGAAGGGAGAGAACAAAACTGGTTTGCAGATCTGACAGAAAACCATCACCAATTTATACATCTTTTCTTTTCTTCTTTTTTTTTAGTATAGTTGACACACAATGTTATATTAGTTTCGGCTGTACAACATAGTGATTCCACAAGTTTATACATGATGCTAAATCCACCACAAGTGTGCCACCATCTGTTGCCATACATCGCTATTATAATACCACTGATTCCCAATTTATAAATTGTTTATAATTAAAACAGGGAAACCTGAGTTAGAGGAAAGTTACTTATTTTGCTTATCTGAAATTAGGGATGAAGAACACCTATCTCATAAAACTGTTTTGAGTATTAAACAATTCATCTGAGAGGCACCTGGGTGGCTCAGTCAGTTAAGCACCTGCCTTTGGCAGGGTCCTGGGTGTTGAGCCCCACCTGGGGCTCCCTACTCAGCAGGGAGCCTGCTTCACCCTCTTCCCTTCTGCATGTGCTTTCTTTCTCTCTCAAATAAATAAACAAATAATCGTTAAAAAAATAAAATAAAAAATAAATAATACTGTGTATGTGTATACACAGTGCTTGGCAGACAGCAGGTGCTCAATAAATGTTGATTCGCTCGCCCATCCTTTTAATCAGTTTAGTAGACCCTACACAGCAAACAATGTAAGGAAATCTAGGGAGTACTAGGGAGTACGCATACAGGCTAGTACCTGGATGCAACGTAGTAACAGCTGCTGTCTGAGAACCTGGGTAAAAGAGGAGGCACCCTGGAGTTCTCCTTTGTGCTGAGCCACATGTTAGCATGGAGACCTCTAGGCCTCTAGCTGTGGGCCTCCCCAACACAAATGGGGGCGGAATTTCAGGCTCAGTATGAAGGCATTCCAGTGGAGCTGCAGGCCTGATACCAGCAGTGGCTACTAAGGCCCTCCAGGCTAGACTTCTGAGCTGTGTTGACCAAATCTTGAAACAAAAGAAATTTGGCTTATGCTAGAAAACCTGAGGGATAATAAATGTCACATAGAAGCAGGGTTTCTCAGAGCCTATTCTGTCTTTTAAATAACAGTTGCTATTTCTCCCAGCCTCTTACTCTATGTGCCGCCTTTAGTTTACTAAAGATCAAAGAAATTTGTCTCAATGTCCAGGTGTCAATTAATAAATACTGTAATATTTAAGAAAAAGAAATTGTTAACGCTGCAGGATTCATTTTAAAAAATCTTTTTTTTTTTTTTTAAAGATTTATTTGAGAGAGAGAGAGATTGAGAGAACGAGTGGGAGGAGGGGCAGAGGGAGAATCAGAGTTCCTGCACAGCAGGGAGCCCAAGGTAGGACGCCATCCCAGGGTCCTGAGCTGAAGCCAGATGCTTAGTTGAGTCACCCAGGCGCCCTAAAAAAAATCTTAAGCAGAAAGAATCCCGACACTATATTAAGCTAATAGCAGCTGAGGTGCTCCCATTCAGGCAGAGATCTGGGCTTTCCACTTCAGCAAGGGATTTTGGGAAACATGGTTTAATAGTGTTGATGACAAAGTCTCAAGGCTGAAAAAGGGAGCAAGTGGCTGTCTTCCTTGGGCTCCAACTTAAGAGTAACGTACCGTGATCTACGGAGAAGGAAGCAATCTTCGGAAAATGGAGTGAGTATCTAAGAGTACTATGTGGCATCAGCTATTCTGAACACTTTCCTAACGTAACAGACATCAATCCAAATAGGATCCGACCACAGAAATGAGGCTTCTCTAGGAATGATTCTCCTGTCAGTTAGCAGCACTGAGGGAATGTTGGCTGAGTCCTCCATGAGCTTACTCCTGCTACCCTCATACCCTACTAGAATCATGGCTAAGGGAGCTAAAGTTCTACTTAAAACTTCTGCCTTCCCATGGGGTGCCTGGGTGACTCAGTCAGTTAAACCATCTGCCTTTGGCTCAGGTCACGATCCCAGGGTCCTGGGATTGAGCCCTACATGGGGCTCCCTGCTTGGCGGGAAGCCGGCTTCTCCCTCTGCCTGCCTGCCCTGCTTGTGCTCTCTCTCTCTGACAAATAAATAAAATTTAAACAAGCAAACAGAAAAAATTTTTGCTTTCCCAGGAGGAAGCCTCCTAGATCAACCAGAAAACTTAACTGATATAATGGTCTACTAAAATGCTAATACTACCCCAAAATGATTTGATTTATGAAATACCAAACAATGCTTCAAGTTCTTGACCTTACTCTGGAACTCATAAATACGATGAAAAAAGTTGGAAAAAGCAAATAAAACATGTAACAGATTCAGCAGAGTAGTTACTAACCTTACAGACTAAAATTTGGATTTGGATTTGAAATACTAGAAATCCTGGTTTTTAAAACCATGGGTATAAAATGAAGCAGCACCATTTGCAGTGACGTGGATGGAGCTGGAGTGTATTCTGCTGAGCAAAATAAGTCAGAGAAAGACAAATGCCATATGTGGACTTTAAGAAACAAAACAAATTAGCAAAGGGGGGGAAAGAGAGATAAACCAAGAAACAGACTCTTTCCTGAGAACAAACTCGTGGTCACCAAGGGGAGGTAGTGGGGGGATGGGTGAACCAGGTGATGGGGATGAAGGAGGGCGCTTG
The DNA here is from genome assembly GCF_030435805.1 of Mustela lutreola. Lineage (NCBI taxonomy): Eukaryota > Metazoa > Chordata > Mammalia > Carnivora > Mustelidae > Mustela > Mustela lutreola. The sequence goes on from NC_081299.1 coordinate 11,442,980, forward strand.
TGTACAGAAGCGCTGACTCACTACATCATACACCTGAAATAATATTACACTGTATGTTAACTAAGTGCCGCTTATTTTTATTTTTTATTTTATTTTATTTTATTTTATTTTTTTTTTAAAGATTTTATTTATTTATTTGACAGAGAGAGAGATCACAGCAGGCAGAGAGGCAGGCAGAGAGAGAGAGAGGGAAGCAGGCTCCCCGCTGAGCAGAGAGCCCGATGCGGGACCCGATCCCAGGACCCTGAGATCATGACCTGAGCCGAAGGCAGCAGCTTAACCCACTGAGCCACCCAGGCGCTATTTTTATTTTTTAAAGACTTTATTTATTTACTTGTCACAGAGAGAGTGCACATGTGCACAAGCAGGGGGAGGCAGAGGGAGCGACAGACAGAAGGAGAAGCAGGCTTCCAGCTAAGCAAGGAGTCTGACACGGGGCTCCATCCCAGAACCCTGGGATCACAACCCTAGCCGAGGGCAGACTTCCAACTGACTGAGCCACCCAGGCATCCCCCAAGTAACTGGAATTTAAATAAAAACCTTAAAAAAAAAAAAGAAAAAGAAAAAGAAATGAAAGAGCAGACCAAGGGTCCCCAAAAGAGCACAACATGGGATCAGGAGCACCTCGGTGGCTCAGCTGAAGGAGTATGCAAGTCCTGACCTTGGGGTTGTTGAGTTCAAGCCCATGTCAGGCCCGGCACTTACTTTAAAAAATAAATTAATTAGATTTTTTTAAAAATTAATTAGATTTTTAAAAAAGCATGGAAACAAACAGAATTTCTAAATGGCCATTTGTATCAAATTTATATAAAAAATTTTTAAAGTGCAGGGCACCTGGGTGGTTCAGCTGGTTAAGTGTCCAGCTCTTGGTTTCAGCTCAGGTCATGATCTCAGGGTGGTGAGTTCAGTCCCATGTCTGGCTCTGCGTTAAGTGTGGAGTCCGCTTAAGATTCTCTCCCTCCCTCTCCCTCTGCCCTTCCCTCCCGCCACTCTCTCTCTCTCTCTCACTCTCTCTCAAATAAATAAATCTAAAAAAAAAAAAAAAAAAAAAAAAAATTTCTTTTAAGTGCATATGCTTTCAATCAGTAATTCCATTTCTAAGGATAATCTAATGATAGCTGGACAAAACAAAAAAAGAAATACAAGGATACTCATTTGAAGTATTAAAGTAGACAGAGGAATATTCATACAAAAAATACTATGTGGCAATTAAAACTTATGTGGCTCTCTGTCTTAGAATAATCAATGTCCAGGCTTTATTAGGTGAAAACTGAAAGCAGCAACTGACCATGTGCCTGTGTTTTGAGGTTATGGGGAAGGTGACAGGAAAGGATGGGTGACTTGATTTCTTTTTTCCCATAAAGATTTTATTTATTTACTTATTTCAGAGAGAGAGCAAAAAAGCACGAGAGAGAGCATGTGAGACATGCACCAGCGCCGGGTGGTGGTGGTTGGTGGGGGATGATGGGGCGGAGATGAGAAGCAGACGGGAGGGAGAGGGAGGGGAAAGAATCTCCAGCAGACTTCATACTGAGGGCAGAGCCTGGCTCCATTTCATGACCCTGAGATCACAACCTCAACTGAAAACAAGAGTCGGATGTTCAACTGATCCACCAAGGTGCTCTGGGTGACTTGATTTTTAAGAGAAATTGCAATGACTACTATTAACTACTGCTACTACTAATGATAATGACTAATATTGGTATTTATCATATGCTAGGCACCATCGAAGTATAGTCTGGGGGACTGAGCCCTGCATCAGGCTCCCCACTCAGTAGAGTCTGCTTCTCCCTCTGACCCTCTGACCCCCTCTCGTGCTCTCTCTCTAATAAGTGAGATCTTTAAAAAAAAAAAAAAAAAAAAAGTGACTTCTCAAATATCTTGACCTTTTAGAAAGCCAAAATCCTTTTCTCTACTTCCCATCCCAAGAAGTGGGAGAATTTCCTCATCCAGCATTACCAAGGCCTATTTCATGTCACAAATATACATTTTAATTTCAGCATTTAAATATTATGACAACTAAGTATGGTCATACTTAAAATTAACTGTGTTCCTCCACCTAAGTTTGTAAACAAAGTGGGGAAAAATTACCAAATGAGGTGGGGTGGGGGCGGAGGAGGACACACAATTCAACGTACAACCCCCTAACAGTTAGTTCAGGAAGGAAAGGTCAAAGATACTGATGTATCTTTTTTTCTTTTTAAAAGATTTTATTTATTTACTTGACAGAGGGAGACACAGCGAGAGAGGGAACACAAGCAGGGGGAGCGGGAGAGGGAGAAGAAGGCTTCCTGCACAGAAGGGAGCCTGATGCAGGGCTTGATCCCAGGACCCTGGGATCCTGATCCAAGCTCAAGGCAGATGCTTAATGACTGAGCCACCCAAGCGCCCCGATACTGATGTATTTTATTTTCTATGACCCAATTATGCATATAATGTTTGTATTTGTTACAAACTGGATACTTTTAAATTCTTGTTACTTTAAGAATCAATAGTGAAGACCCTGTAAAAAGTCCCTAATTTGATCATTTCTAAGAATCTATGTATTTCACTTTTTTAAAAACGGGTTTTTAAAAAGATTTTATTTATAGGGGCGCCTGGGTGGCTCAGTGGATTAAGCCGTTGCCTTCAGCTCAGGTCATGATCTCAAGGTCCTGGGATCGAGTCCCGCATCCGGGCTCTCTGCTCAGCAGGGGGCCTGCTTCTCTCTCTCTCTCTCTCTCTCTCTCTGCCTGCCTCTCCGTCTACTTGTGATCTCTCTCTGTCAAATAAATAAATAAAATCTTTAAAAAAAAAATAAAAAGATTTTATTTATTTGACAGAGAGATACAATGAGACAGGGAACACAAGAAGGAGGAGTGGGAGGGGGAGAAGCAGGCTTCCCGCCCAGCAAGGAGCCTGATGCCTGGGCTCTATTCCAGGACTCTGGGATCATGACCTGAGCGGAAGGCAGACACTTAACGACTGAACAATACAGGTGCCCCTGTATTTCATTAAAAAAAAAAAAAAATTTTTTTTTTTTTTTGAGAAAGCAAGAGCAGGAAGGGTAGGGGAGAAGGAGGAGTAGAAACAGATGCCCCACTGAGCAGGGAGCCCACCAGCCACGGGGCTCCATCCAAGGACCCTGAGATCATGACCCGAGCAGAAGGCAGACGCTTCATGGACTGAGCCACCCAGGTACCCTCAGATTTTGAATTTGTATAAAGTAGAGGGTCTTTTAACTCCTCTCCAATGATTCTAATTCAAGGTTCACAAATCAAATGAATTAAATTTATTGTGAGGTCAGAAACTGCAGGGGTCAATGAACTCTGGCAATTTCTATAACTTGAAGAATAAATGGTCTTTTAAGCCAAGTGGAGTTCTGGAAAGCAAACAGTAAGTCTCTACTAGGATTTTGAAAAAATAAGAAAACTTATATTCAAATTACATACCTTTATCTATTGTTTTAAGGTTCTAAGAAAAGCAAGCTATTTTAAGAGTACTTAAAACTTTCTAAAAAAAAAAAAAGAAACCCAAAACAACAAAAAAACAACCCCCAAAACATGACCACACTGTTAGATGAGGAAATAACTTTTATATGAACTAGTCCTAGACAAAAATGTGAAGTCAAAAACTTTGAAGAATACATGCATGCATTCATCTCATACAGTGGCTAGAATGATATCATATTTCATAAATTTTTATTAACACACACCTTTCTACCACACTAGAGACTGATTGATTGGAAATCTGGGGTACATTATAAAGTACTCTGACAACAGCAGAACCCTTCACAGTTAAGAGGCCCATCATCCTCATCTTGGTGATATATACTGAATAAATCCCCTTCCCTCCAGAAAATTTATATTTGAAGGATTTATACTCAGTAGGACATCTCTTGGCACAACTTCAAAATAATGTGGCTACTGAGCCTCTAGACAGAGTCTAAATATCATCATATCACAGAAGTAGAAGAAGAAAGGTTGACACAGGACCGAATGTGCCCGTATTTTTTTTTTTTTTTTAAGATTTTATTTATTTAACAGACAGAGATCACAAGTAGGCAGAGAGGCAGGCAGAGAGAGAGGAGGAAGCAGGCTCCCCGCTGAGCAGAGAGCCCAGCGGGGCTCGATCCCAGGACCCTGGGATCATGACCTGAGCCTAAGGCAGAGGCTTTTAACCCACTGAGCCACCCAAGTGTCCCCGAATGTGCCCATATTAAACCATGTTACTCAGGCCTGTTCCCCCAGAGCCAATGGTTAGCCTCACAGGGTTCATTCCCCAAACATAATCACACAGCAGGTATGATCAATGGAGCGAATCTCTAAACAAGGCATAAGCCAAAAGGCAGCTGTGGGAAACTGGATAATGAGACAAGCACACTCTACACAGAACTAACATTCCCTAAAATTGCTAATTAGTTCAGATGCTTCCCAAGGTTCCTATGAAATCGGGGAATTTCACATGTAAAAGATAGTGGCAGAATTACGAGGCATTCTTGTTTACTTTTGCAAAGAAGATGGTAAAACAGTGAAGCAATTTCCAATTCTATTTTGGTTTCTTTGCCACCTTCCCACTGTAGTTTCTATTCACACAGAACCAAGAACTAGGAGAGCGGTTCGAATGTTTGATACAAGATAAAACAAGTACTGGTTCCAATCAGGGATGCCTATAATGTTACAGATGGCTAAAACATTATTTCTATATCTCTATTCCATGACTGGTCTTTATTAATATTATTGATTTTTATTACTAAGATTTTATAGACAATAGCCACCGTCCCCCTGGAGCATTAGTTCTCAAACTCCAGCTTATGTTAAAAGCAGCTGGAGGAGTTCTTGCAACGCAGATCACTGGGCCTCACTTCTGCCTTTCCTATTTAAGTAGGTATGGGGTGGGGACGCAGTTAGATACATATCTAACAAACATCCAGGTGATGTTCATGTTTGGGGACTAGACTGTGAGAACCATGTTGTAGAGTTAAACCATCCTTGAGTGCGTTGTTAGAAAATTTTCCAAAAGGACATGAACATGGAATATATACAGCCTGCTCTTCTCCTTCCTCCCTGCCTCCCTGCCTTCCTTCCATTTACTTATATGAGAGGGAGAGAGAGAGTGAGTACATGTGTGTGCAAGTGGGGCAGGGGGTGGTGGTGCAAGGAAAACACAGGATCTCAAGCAGACTCCCCACTGAGTGCAGAGGTGGGCTTGATCCCACCATCCATAAGATCACAACCTGAGCCTAAACCAAGAGGAGGACCCTCAACTACCCAGATGCCCCATATTGAGTTTCTTCAATGCACACTCAATTTAGGACTATATGGGACTCTTCATTTTGGTTAACAGAATAAGAACAAGGGTCCAAAGTGGGCTTTCCTCAACAAATGCTTTTGCTCATGGGGGTGCTGAAAAGAACACGCAAGTTTTCAGTATACAAACATTTTGCCTCATCTACAGGTCACTGAACTTACACTTTGCAAAATAAATAAAAGGAAAAAAAATGTTCTACCTACTGGCTTTCAGGCAAATCACTTTAAGACTTATTTATAGCAACACAGGTTACCTGCTAATAGTTCTCTAGGACTCTGAAAATAGATTGGAGACTAGGAATTAGGGACTTACAGGAGGTGAAGTTTGAAAATGATATCTATAAGCATGAAAAATTTAACCATGGGACTCACAAGCATACTAATAAATCCAGAAGAAAAGTACTGGACAAAATCTTTTACTTTGCTCAAGGAATTCCAGAATGTTCTGCTTTGTGATTTGCTTTTCAAGGGGGCTTGGTCTAAACAGGTTCTTAACTGGCAATCGAAAAGATTTCCTCTGGATGCTTTCAAATATTTTACAGTAATGCTGCTGAAGGGAACATAACAGCATGAGTAACTGCTGAGGTTCTAGGTCACAGTCCTTACTTTGAGCAACTCTTCACGTGCACTCACTTTCACAGGCAGGTCCGAAGAAAGGCACTCCCTTGCAGCTCCACAGGCAGCACCCCAAGTCCTTCCCACATAGGACCAGCCTCTAGGGCGAAGTAAGACCTGATAGACCAAACTGACCTACAATCCTACCAAACAGCTTCTTTTGTGTGAGTACTACTTCTCTGTGGTAGTCAGGAGCCTTGAGCTGGTGTGTGCACAGGGGTTAGGAGAGATGAATTTTGCTGAGAGAATCCAAGTTGGGTCTTGGGAAGCTGACCAAGCCTTTGGCTTGATAGAGCTGTCTTTTTGGTAGTGTGTGAAGTGACTGACCTTGATAGCAAGAGTTCAGAGGTCAGGAAAAGAATAATTTGGAAAGGAATTTCCCAGAACACCACATTAGCATCTGAATCAGAAAACCTAGAGGGCATGAGAGGACAGGCTAGCACTTAATAACTTAGGAGGCAAGAAATCCCTCAAAGAAAAACTGCTGGAGTTATAATTTAACTGCTTCTATCTCTAAACTGTTGATTTTATAGGTAATACTTTGTCAGAGAAACAAGGAAAGCATGTTTCACAGTTTTATTGTTTGAGGAACAGAGAAACAAGAGGAAAATTGAGAACACTTTACAATTCCTGAGTATAAAGTCTGTCTTGGGCTGTAAACACCTAGAAGACAAATAACTATTCAGAATGGTTTCCAAAGTACACAGAAGGTCCACAGGGGTACCGTCTGGAACAGATAACAGTCTCTCTCCTGATAGTGAAAATATGTCCAATTTACCATCAGTGTGGCCAATAATAATTACAATAAGTCTTTGCATTTATAGAGATATGCTCAGAAGATACAAAAATATAGTGCTTATTTTATAGAAACAGAGTAGGAAGCAAACAGGAAGCAACTCTTTAGCAAAGTCACTATAGAACCCCTAAACCACTTTCTAGAATTTTGTTCTGGTCAAGTATGCTGCTTAAACTCAGCCTAAAATAGAGATTTAAGTTATAAAGAACATGGTACTGGATACAGAACACTAAATTCTTCTGAACTGGCAAGGCCTTCTTTGGGACCTCTGCCAGCACACCCCTCCCATGCCGGTTAAAGAGCCTCCTGGAAGGGGAGGGGTACACAGGGAAGGGACATCCTGTATCTACTTCAGTCCCAGAACTTAGCACACTGCGTTGAAGTTATCCATTTAGAGTATCCCGATAAGATTTCACTATCCCAAAGGGCAAGAACTATTTCTTAGGAAAATGCTGAACCAAATGCTTCCACTGAAACCAAATGGTGAAAGATCCCTCCTGAGCTGGGATGAGAAGTGGCTCCAGTGAATCACAACCTACCCTGGAGGCTCCAGCTGGTCACTCAGCAGGGATGAGGCCAAACAATTTTTAGGGTGTCTCCTTTACACTTCCATTTTCTTTTCTTTTTCTATTTCTTTTTTCTTTCTTTTTTCTTTTTTTTTTTAAGATTTTATTGATTTATTTGACAGAGAGAGATCACAAGTAAGCAGAGAGGCAGGTGGAGAGAGAGGGGTAAGCAGGCTCCCTGCTGAGCAGAGAGCCCAACGGCAGTGGGTCTCAATCCTAGGGCCCTGAGACCATGACCTGAGCCAAAGGCAGAGGCTTAACCCACTGAGCCACCCAGGTGCCTCTTCTTTTCCTATTTCATTCTTCAGTTGCAAAATAGCCAGAAAGGTACTGATTGATATCAAAACTACTCACTGATATTAGACAAAGCCTGTCTGGAACTTGGGTTTCAGGGCATACATTTTATTATTATAATTATACTTACATTTTAAAAAACATCACTCCTTGAGTCACTTACAGGACATCCAAAACAAGAGGAACTTTTGTAATGGGCATGAGAAACGTTTAGATCCTGTATGCCTGCATATGCCACATGCATTAACAAAAAGCAATTCCCTACTGGCACTGTTTTCCCTTCTAAATAAACCCACGTGAAAGGCCCTGAAAGGCCGCTTGATGAATAGGATAGCACTTATCAGCTAAAAATTAACAACATGAAACCAATAATAGTTCCTTGTTATCCTTTCAAGCAGTCTTTTGATTCAGTTTCTCCTGGAAGAGAGGAGGGCCACAGTCTGCTTAATCTGTTAACTTGTTAACTGCAGTTCTAATGGGGGTTGGAGAGTGGGTACCCTTTGAAGTAGCTCTGTTTAGAAGTAAAAACAATGTTGCTAGTCATAAAGTTTCTGGCCTGGTATCAAAACAGGAAAACCCTAGTGAGGCGGGAGAGAGCCAAACTGAAATACGGAATAATCTTACTTATTCTCTCCCCTGGAAGACCAAGGTTTACCCAGATTTGTGCTATGCAAATATTCCCACTCTTCTCTCCAGCAGGAGAGAAAGTGTACCCACCTTAGAAAAGCATGTATTCTGGAAAAATCCCAGGTTCTGAACTTTATACATAAACAGGAAGGACTCCTTCCTTTCCTAGGGAACCCAGTGGCTCTGCTCTCATGCACACCTCCTGAGGCCACCGCAGATCCAGGTTGTTTCCAGGACTGCAAGTGGCTAGAGGAGACAAGGAGAAATCACCAACTCATAACAAAGATTAACCAGGAACTGGTCCAGGAATGAGGAAGAAGCTAATAAAACAGAGTAGTAGCTAAAATAATATCCTATGACTTCTTCACAGAGATTAGGCCATGAAAGTGGTATCTGGGCCCCTAACTGCCTTCCTCCTATGAAACAGAAATATGTTTAAAATACTTCACAGGCATTTTAATCAAAAGCAAATCATCTTAATAAAATCACATAACTGGCCTTAAAAATAAATTGTAACAAATTGTGAAAAGAATCCAAATTCATTAGTGTGCTACTTCTCTTTTCATAAATTAGATTTCCTATAAAAATCCATGCGTCCACACAGAAGTCCTGGCTTGACATAGTTTATAACTTATGTTTTTAAAAAGATTTTATTTATTTATTTGAGAGAGAGAGAGAGGAGAGCAGGGGAGGAGCAGAGGGAGCGGTACAAGCGAATTCCGTGCTGAGCACGGAGTCTGACACGGGGCTCAATCCCACGACCCTGAGATCATGACCCGAGCTGAAATCAAGAGTCAGATGCACAGACACAGGCTTCTCTGGGACTTGTGTGTGACTGAGCCACACAGGCACCCTTATAACTTACTTTAAACACGCCGTCTGCTCTCTGGAGCCAGCAGTTATTCTCTTCTTAGTGCTTTATATTCTCTTTGTACTGACTGGTTTATTGTCTGTTTTTCCCCAACAGACCCTGCATCTTACTCACGTCTGTGCTGCTATAGCTAGGACAGCACTGGCTATAAACAGTAAATAAAGGCATGAAAATGAATACAGACAGATGAATGCAATCACTTTTCAAGCTCTGGGAACGTGAGGGTAACTTCTGGCCACTCCCCACTCCATAGCTGGCACTTCAATATATATAAAGGTGTCAAATTCATCAGATTCTATATCCCCTCTCCAGCTGAACACCATATGGGATAGAATCGGAATAAAAGCTAGGAAAAGGTAGGTATTACCATCTCTACTCTAAAGTTAAGGCAAATGAGATGTTAAATACCCCATTTAAGGTCGCCAGTTACTAAGCAACAGATCTGATGCAAACCTGTTTCTGCCTAGCACAAAATCCAAGCTCTTAACGTGTTACCCACCAGCCTCCCTCCCTCTCCCAACACATTCCTTCCATCACTTTCGGTGGGGACACCTTCGTTACGAGCACTACCTTTAATTACTGGACACACAGTCTTTCCTCCTCAACCCTCTGTGATACTTCGCTATCTACCATCAGATCTTTCTATTTAGAGCAGGACTAAGTGAACAGAGAACTCTCTAGCAGACTCACAATATCTAGAATATTCCTTTTCTTTTTTTTTAAGTTATTATTATTATTATTTTTCAGTAATCTCCACACCCAATGTGGGGCTTGAATTTACAATCCCAAATTCAGGAGTCGCATGCCCTACGACTGAGCCAGGCAGGCCCTGCCCCTTAAGACCTAGTAGGTCTTTTTTTTTTTTTTTTTTTAAAGATTTTATTTATTTATTTAACACACAGAGAGATCACAAGTAGGCAGAGAGGCAAGCAGAGAGAGGGGGGAAGCAGGCTCCCCGCCGAGCAGAGAGCCCAATGCGGGGCTCGATCCTAGGACCCCGAGATCATTATCTGAGCAAAAGGCAGGGGTTTAACCCACTGAGCCACCCTGGCACCCCAAGACCTAGTAGGTCTTAAGAAATGAATGATATGTCCATAAACTTATATAAGAATGTTAACTCCCAACTATATTCAAAATGGAAATAACTCCAACATCCAACATCAAGAGGACGAACGGAAAAAAAAGAATATTCATGTCATAGAGCACTCACGGCAATGAGAAAGAATAAACCAATGGTAAATGCAGATGAATTGCAAACAAACCAAGATGAATCTCAAATCACGAAGAAGTCAAAAGGTGGTTACCTCTGTGGGGACTGGTACTGACAGGAAAGGGCATGAGGGGATAGAAGTATTTTGTATCTTGACCTGGGTGATAATCACATGGCTGTATACATACTTCTTTTATTTTCAATATGTTTAATTTATTTGTTTGTTTGTTTGTTTATTTCAGGTGAGCACACATGTGTTGTGGGGAGAGGGCCAGAGGGGAAGGGAGAGAGAGAACTTAAGCAGACTCCAAAACCAGCGTAGAGCCTGACATGGGGCTTGATCTAACAACCCTGAGATCATAACCTGAACTGAAATGAAGAAAAAACAACTGAGCCACCCAGGTGCCCCTACTACTGTTACTGTTTTGTTTTGTTTTAAAGATTTTATTTATGTATTTGACAGAGATCACAAGCAGGCAGAGAGGCAGACAGAGGCGGGGGCGGGTGGGGGGGTGGGGGTGGGGGTGGGGAAGCAGGCTCCCTGCTGAGCAGAAAGCCCAATGAGAGGCTCGATCCCAGTACCCTGAGATCATGACCTGAGCTGAAGGCAGAGGCTTAATCCACTGAGCCACCCAGGCACCTCTGTTTTGTTTTGTTTTGTTAAGATTTGAGAGAGTGGTGGGGGGAGAAGGAAAGAGCGAATCTTAAGCAGACTCCCTGCTGAGCGCAGAGCCTGACACAGAGCTCCATCCCACGACCCTGAGAGCATGACCTGGGCTGAAATCAAGAGCTGGACATCAACTGACAGCCGGCTAGGTGCCCCTGTACACATACTTTCATAAGTCTGAGTTGGGTACTTAAAACCTGTTCATTTTACTACACATAAATTATGTCTTCAAAAGTATTGTTAAGAAAAAAGAAATAGCTAATGTCTGAACTGACAGAGTGAACTGTCAACCATGTTTTTACCACTGTCACATCAAGTCACCTACTGCTTTACCCAGTAAACAGAAAGACCACTGACCCACTGCCAGAAAATTCATTATGTGAGGTCTTTAAGAATATTCCTCAAATAAAATGCAATCATGTTATAACTCATATATGTAAATCAAACAAACAGCAAGAAACATTTTAAGCCTGGGCAATGGTTTTCAGAAACCTTACTAAAATGGGGAAGAAGGCAAAAAAGGAACACAGCATAAAGGTTAACAAATCAAATATACAATCCATAGCCCATAACCACTTCCAGAGAGACTTATGAACAGAGGAAATTATCAGGGAGACAGCTTGTGTGAAAAGAAGGGTTCCTTAAAGCAACACTGCAGGAGTTCATATCCCAAAGAGATGAGAGGTGGCTTCCAAGCTTTGAAAGGATAAGGCAGTCTCCTAGGATTGAAGATGATATTTCAAGTTAATAAATGACCCATCACAACCCTCGCCCACCGAGAAAGACCACCTGATAGATCTCTTACAAATCTTCTCAAAGTTACAAGAGCTAGAAAACTTAAGAAACCAGACCAACCCTGACTGTACAGAGAATAAGCAAACAAAATACACGCACTGGGCAGGAAGTGGTACAAGGCACTGCTGAGTGTCCGGAAAACCAACAGTGCCATCCATGGGGCAGGACTCAGGACTGACTCTAGGACAGTATCTTGTGTTCTCCCTAAGTAAGATTAGCCTTCTGCAATTTCACTCAGGACACAAAGTAACATCAATAAATCTATATAGCCATGGAGATACACAGGGATAAGGCACCATGCAAAATGAAGTCTACTGTGCTCATAACACAACAAGAGCTGCTGGGGGGAAGGAAGGTTATGTGGAGACCTGAGAAAAACAGAAATATTAGATGATTTGAGTTTTACTGCACAGGAAACCCCAAAGCAACCAAAAACTGCCTGTCAAGATGGTAGGTAGACAGTTAACAGTGCACAGATATGAAAGCCAAGAGGTGTTTTGTTTTTGTTTTTTTTAAGATTTTATTTATTTGAGAGAGAGAGAGAGAGAGGCGCACAGGCAGAGGAAGAGAGACAAGCAGACTCCCCACTGAGCAGGGAGCCCGACCTGGGACCCAATCCCAGGATCCTGAGATCATGACCCAAGGAAAGCAGACGCTTAACTGACTGAGCCATCCAGGCACCCCTAATGGCCTGTTTCTAGGACAGAGAGCAGAAGCTTGGAGTGTATTTGAAAGGCATGTGTGTCCTCTTGTTATATGGTCCAATATTTATCAGTTGATAAGCTTCCACCTCTCTCATCTCCACACAATTGGCATTCTCAGAACATACCGGCATATAATGCTGATTTTAAATAATGTAAAGGGTGCCTGGGTGGCTCAGTGAATTTAAGACTCTGCCTTTGGCTCGGGTCATGATCCCAGGATCCTGGGATCAAGTCCCGCATGGGGCTCTCTACTGGGCAGGGAGCCTGCTTCCCCGCCCCCCGCCCCACCTGCCTCTCTGCCTACTTGTGATCTCTCTGTCAAATAAATAAATAAAATCTTAAAAAAAATAAAATAAAATAATGTATAAAGTGTTCAGATGCAGAACAATGTTAAAAAGCAGAATCTAATGCCTATGATTAAGTACACTAATACATTATTTTTAAAAATTCCACATTCAGCCATTTCAATGTCTACACCGACACCTGGAACCTAAACTGAGGAAAGGACTGTGTGATCTTTTCCAGAACAGACTCTTCTGGTTAGCTGTTTTGGTTATACCTGGTGCCAGGTTATCAGTCGCACACTCCCTTATTTGTTTTGACATTTTTTGGACACGTTACCACAGGCTCAGGAAAGGGCAGCAGAGAACCTAAGACTAAGCTTTTCTACCAGACACAGGACAACAAAACATCTGTGGATCCAAGAGCCCGATCTGCATCATTTTTAAGGTATCATTTACACAGTAAGAGAAACAATGATACTTTGGGCAGTTATTTCTAGACAGTTTCAGAAATTTCCCGCTTCTGAGGATATCCTGGCCTTCCCACAGACATCTGATATGACCAACACTCTTTCTTTTTGCTGCCCAACTCCAAAAGTAAACTAGCTTTCCTGCTGGAAACTCAGTGATTTTGGAAGATGTGATTATTCGTTTAGGGAACAGTCCTAATGAAACAAAATGATTTCCAGTAGAGCTTTTGGCTCTAGGTAGCTGGAAAGATCTGGATGTACAAGGTCATAATAAAATAGATGTTGTCTTCAGCATTCTGCTCCCCACCAAAAAGTCTTTAAAAGTCTTACTGATATTTTAAAAATTCCCTAAGGGGTACCTGGGTGGCTCAGTCAGTTAAATGTCTGCCTTTAGCTCAGGTCATGATCTCAGGGTCCATGGATCGAGCCCCACATCGGGCTCCCTGCTCAGCAGAGAGCCTGCTTCTCCCTCTCCCTCTGCCTGCTGCTCTGTTTACCTGTGCTCTCTCTTTATCTGTCAAATAAATAAAAATCTTTAAAAAAAACCCCAAAACCTCCCTAAGCTGTGAAAATTTTTCTTTAAATGACATACCCTATGCTCATTATCCTTTCCTGACTCTGATGATAGACATAACACCAGATAGCTCAGTTATTCCCCGCCAACCCCAATTCAAAGGAAGATCAAGAACCAAGGACAACTACAAATAAAGGGAATCACAGGAAAAGAAAGAAAAATAAACTAGAAAGAACAATTTTTTAAAAGTAGGCTCCATGCCCAGTGTGGAGTCCAACACGGGCCTGAACTCATGACCCTGAGATCAAGACCTGAGCTGAGATCAAGAGTTGGACATGTAACCAACTGAGCCACCCAGCACCCTGAAAAAATAATTTTTAAAGAAAGAGCAAAAAAAGGAGAAAAATTTTACTGTAGAAAAAATCTAAGATACACTATCTCAGCCAGGTGATCAAATTATCAAAAGCAATAAAACATGTTCATAGTATGTCCTCTTGACAGCATATGATGAGAAGGATGCTTTACTGCTGTGGTGTTCCTCCTCCTAACTCCAAAACTCTAATCGAACCATAAGAAAAACCTCAGACAAACCCAAACCAAATGACAGCCCACAAAGTATCCGACAGTACTCATCAAAACTGTGAAAATCATGAAACAAGGGAAGTCTGAGAAACTGTCATAGCTAGGAGGAATGTAAGAAGACATTAAGATTAAATGTAATGTATCCTGAGACAGGATCTTGGAACAGATAAAAGTTTTTAAAAAAACAGATAATATGAAATAAATTATACAGAAAATGAAACTACTCACAGCATGACAGAGCAGAAAGAACACAGACTTTAGAGACAAAATCTTGGGTTTCTTTTTCTTTTTTTTTTAAATCTTGGGTTTCAATCACTGCTCCATCATTCATTGGCTGTGTGAGCTTAGGTAAATTACTAGGTGATTCTGAGCTTCAGCTTCCTCATCTGTAAAATGGGGATAAGAGTGCCAACCTAACTGGGTTGGTTTGAAGGTTAGATAGTTTGTTTAAAGAATCTGAGACCACCAACACTCCACCCCAAAGCCCTCTCACGGATGTCCATACACATTTCCTCAGACAGCAGGCCACTCGTGACTAAGCAGGGTAAAAGGCAGCCCTTTTTACAAAGCGGCAGTGAAGAGGGCACAGAGCACCCATCCTTCCTTAAAAGTCAGGGAGTACAGCTCTGCACATTACACACTCACCTAATAGACTGTGATAACAAAGTTAGGTCACAGACTGCACAGTAAGAAAGCCACAAGATTCCATAGGGATCCAGGATTTCCAAATTTAGCTAGGTTTAGAATCAACTGGGACATGTTCTGTTTTTTTTTAAAAAGATCTACCACTCTATCCCCAACTCCTTCAGATAAGGTAAGTCTGATATGAGGTCGAGCAATATATTATTTTTATTATTTTTAGTTTACTTGGATAAATTGATCTGCTATGGGATTTTTGTTTTTATTTCTCTTATTATTATTTAAGATTTTACTTATTTATTTGACAGACAGATCACAAGTAGGCAGAGAGAGTGGGGGAGGAAGCAGGCTCCCTGCTGAGCAGAGAGCTCGATGCAGGGCTTGATCCCAGGACCCTGAGATCATGACCTGAGCTGAAGGCAGAGGATTTAACCCACTGAGCCACCCAGGCACCCTGCTATGGGATTTTTAGAAACAGGGATCCTGTCTCTTCTTTCACAGAGAAGGAAATCAAGGCCCAAAGAATGCAGAAGTGATTAAGGATTAAGTTCAGAGGCAAGTGGCTCAGGAGTGGCAAGGCCAAGACCAGAACATGGCCTGGGCTCAGTTGTGTATCTCTGCCCTGTTTTCTAAAACAAAGGTCCCAAACCATAAGCTGTCACTTGAAACTGCATGTGTGACTGACAGGGAAGAAAATGAAAAGCAAAAGCATTTATTGGGCAAGAAGATTCTATGGGGAGAATGTAGTGGAAAAATCTACTGTGCTCCGGGACTAGTTAACAGACATGAATGACAGTGTGAGCTTTAAATCTTCCCCTAACATTTACCAACTCTCTTACCGGTGGAAAATTCAAATACTGAAATTTGTTCCCCTATTGTAAATGGGTGTTGGCTAATGTTTAAGAAGTTCTGAAAATCAGAACACTCCAATTTTAAGTGTAAAAATGTATGCTTGGAAATCTCTACTGTGATTTGAAGTAACCAAAAGAGACTGTGACTGATGATGTTATTATATATTAAACAGATGCCAAAATCAGCCCCAGTCTGATGAAAGGGTATTGTAGAAACAGTTTAAACCTTAGTCTTTTGAAGAACCTATCCCAAGAACTGCGCAGTTACTTTGGGAATCAAACACAGGCTGATTAAGAATTAAGGTGTTCCTTAGTACAACACCAGAGGGTGGAACATTCAACTTCCTAGAACCTTCTGGCAAAGACTACAATGTAGACAATTGTACATTCATAATCACCTGCCAGGATTTCCAAAGGCATCTGTTCTGTTGCACCCTCAGTTATTTTATCTGAGTGATAAAGCAATCAGTGATAACTTCCACTAGTTCCCACATCTATCCATCCGCCAGCATCTGTAATCACATAACCCTTCCTGTTCCTTTGGATAAATTGTCAATGCTCCCATCCACAACCAACATCCCTGCCTTTCTCACCACTGGAGGACACAGCTCTAACAATCCTTTCTCTCCATCCACACCCATTCCTCCCTCTAGATCACTCCCATCAGCACGAATTTGCTATACAACCTGTCATCTTAAAAATAAACCTCTTGGGGGCACCTGGGTGGCTCAGTGGGTTAAGGCCTCTGCCTTCAGCTCAGATCACGATCTCAGGGTCATGAGATAGAGCCCTGCATCGGGCTATCGAGCCCCACATCGGGCTCTCTGCTGGTCAGGGAGCCTGCCTTCTCTCTCTGCCTGCCTCTGCCTACTTGTGATATCTGTCTGTCAAATAAATAAATAAAATCTTTTAAAAAATACTCTATACTACTTTTAAGGACAGTTCTAAGTCCTCAAATGACTTGATCTCTTTGCTGTGCAGGACCGAGCTGATTATCTTTCTCCTGAAAACACGTCCAAGTATGGATTTCTAAGATGCCATGTTCTCCTTGTTTTTCGCCACCTCCTTGGGTGTTCCTTTTCTAGTTTTTTGCTGTTTCCCCTCTTCTCGTTGATCTCCAAATACTGCTATGTCCCAGACTTACCCTCCTCTACTATCCTCACTCACTCCCCTGGCAATCTCACCCAGCCTCATGGTTTTAAATCTATCCACATGCTAATAACTTCCATGCTATCTCCCAGAACTCCAGACACACCTCCACTTGGAGGTCCAAATGTGTGTTTCAACGCTGATGTTTCAAACTGAATTTCTCACAACTCCTGCACTTTACCAACCTTGACCACCCACAGGTCTTACCTGCCTCAGTTAATGGCAACGCCATTCCTTCAAATGCCCAGGCTAAAAATCATTAGGGCCATCCTTGACGCCTCTTTTGTACTTCACATTCAAATCCTGTTGGCTGTGTCCAATCCATTCAGTTCTTAACTTCCTGACCACACCCTAGTCCATATCACCGTCATTTCTCGCCTAGATTATTGCTACCACTTCTAAGCTGGCCTCCTCACTGCCACACTTGTCCTCTTCCACAGGCTTCTCAGAACCCCAAACGACCAGTCACTTCACTCAAAAAAATGTGAAAACCTCCCTACAGCAGCCAAGAAGCTGTACATGGATAACACATTCCCCTCCATTATTTGCCCGACCCCCTCTGCTAGGAGAGTCTCCTTACTTTACCCGGTGCTAGTCACACTGATTTCTCATTATCCATGGACTATCACAAGCCGACTCCCACCTCTGGACCTTTGCATTGGCTCTCCTCTCTGTTTGTAATGTTGCTTCCTTAGCTCTCCACTCACTTCGCTTCTTTTACCCATTCAAGTCTCCGTTTCAATGTTGCCTCCTCCATGAGGTCTACCCTGGGCACTCCAGCTGTAATAGTTCCCCTATCCCTGACCCCCTTAACATGTGATCATTTTCCTTCAGTAGCTTAATCATCTTCTAATATACTGTATTATATTGTCATATATTTATTATTTTTATTTATTTATTTATTTTTATTTATTTTAATGGGACCCAGGCTTGGGGATTTTTTAAAGATTTTATTTATTTATTTGACAGACAGAGATCACAGGTAGGCAGAGAGGCAGGCAGAGAGAGAGAAGGAAGCAGGCTCCCCACTGAGCAGAGAGCCTGATGTGGGGCTCCATCCCAGGACCCTTGGGATCACGACCTGAGCCGAAGGCAGAGGATTTAACCCACTGAGCCACCCAGGCACCCCTATTTATTATTTTTTTAAAAATTTTTATTTATTTGAGGGCGCCTGGGTGGCTCAGTGGGTTAAGCCGCTGCCTTCGGCTCAGGTCATGATCCCAGGGTCCTGGGATCGAGTCCCGCATCGGGCTCTCTGCTCAGCAGGGAGCCTGCTTCCCCCTCTCTCTCTCTGCCTGCCTCTCTGCCTGCTTGTGATCTCTCTCTCTCTCTGTCAAATAAATAAATAAAAAATATTTTTTAAAAAAATTTTTATTTATTTGAGAGAGAGTGAGTGCATGCCACCATAAGCAGGGGGAGTAGTAATGGGAGAGGCACAAGCAGTCTCCCTGCTGAGCACAGAGCCTGACAAAGGGCTCAATCCCAGGATCCCAAGATCATGACCTGAACCAAAGTCAGACACTCAACCGACTGAGTCACCCAGGTACCCAACATTGTTTGTCCTTTTATTTTATTTTTATTTTTTTGGGCAGACAGAGATCACAAGTAGGCAGAGAGGCAGGGGGCTGGGGAAGCAGGCTGAGCAGAGAGCCCAATGTGGGACTCAATCCCAGGACCCTGGGATCATGACCAGAGCCGAAGGCAGAGGCTTTAACCCACTGAGCCACCCAGGTGTCCCTATTTGTCCTTTAAAATATGTCTTCTCTCATTTGGATTTGATCTCCATTAAGAGTTGGATTTTTGTCTGTTTTATTCATTCCTGCATCCCCAGCATCTGAAATAATACCAGACACAAGGTAGTAAATTTATAAATATTTGCTGCCAGAACAAATGAATGATGAGAGTAGAATTAACCAAACAAAAGGAAGGGCTATGACATCATTTAAGGGAAGGTAGTCCCTCTATTTTAAATGTCAAAATCTCACAACAACTAATTATGGGACACCACCACTTAAAAGTATAAAGAAATTAAAACTTAAACTTCTTCCAAACATTTATTTTTATTTTTAAAGACTTTATTTATTTGACAGAGAGAGATAGAGATAACAAGTAGACAGAGAGGCAGGCAGAGGGAGAGGAGGAAGCAAGCTCCACGCTGAGCAGAGAGTCCAATGTGGGGCTTGATCCCAGGACCCTAAGACCATGACCTGAGCCAAAGGCAGAGGCCCAACCCGCTGCGCCACCCAGGCACCCCGCTTCCAAACATTTTCCATTTTAGCAAACAGGCCCACTGTCTACCTAGCTGCCAAACCTGAAACCTAAATCAGCCTTGACTAACCCTCTCACCCTCCCACAGTCAAACCATCAAGAAGTCCTATCGATTCTATCATAAAATTTTAGTTCAAATTCATCCGTTAGCCTTTTTCTCTACTACTAGAACTCTAGTCCAAGTCATCACCTCCTACCACTGTGATGGCCTCTTGGCCGGTCTCTGTTTTGTTCTCATGGCTTCAATCTATTTCCTAAACAGCAGCAAAAGAGTTCTATAAAACATAAATTGGATCCATAATATCCCTCTGCTTAAAATTTCAAAATCTTCCAGACCTTGAGGTAGGAATGAATTGGCTCCTGTCTACATCTCAACTCCATCTCTACCACTCTACTCCTTGCTCATCATGCTACATCCACAGAGGTCTGCTTTCAGGTCCTCCAATACATTCCATTCTTTGCTGTCCCGGGGTCTTTGCTGGTCTCACTCACTCCACTCTTTATCCTTCAAATCAGCAAAGAATGTTGCCTCCTGTTTAAAGTAGCTCTTCCCCTCTTATTCTATCTCATTCCCTGCTCTCTTCATACTTTCTATTTGTTTTCATTTCTCCCCCAATACAATATAAGCTTCATGAGAGGAGGGGCTGCAGCAACAGCTGTAAGGGGAGAAGGAGGTACTTCACTGGAAATGTCTGAGAAGTACTGGCTGTAGGTAGGTCTCGCTCAGCTCTTTCTTTCTACATTTCTTTTTTTTTTTTTTTTTTTTTTTAAGATTTTATTTATTTATTTGAGAGAGAGAGAGAGCAGGGAGGCAAGGGATAAGCAGTTCCCCACAGGCGCCTCTATTTGTTTGTTTTTGTTTGGTTGGTTTTTCAGTAGGCTCCACACCCAATGTTGGGCTAAGAACTCACGACCCTGGGATCAAGAGACACATGTTCTACCAACTAAGTCTCTTAGCGGTGTGAGTTGTCATTCTAACACCAGTTACTACCACATTCCCTCGAGATGGAGCACTTCTACCATTTCAAAAGGAACTAATAATAAGGACTCAGGGGCAAGTCACATTAATTCTAATGGCTACGGCCTGAATTGTATCCTGTCAAAATTCGTATGTTGAAGCCCTAACACCAGTGTGGTGGCCTTTGGAGATAGAACCTTTGGGAAATAACCAGGTTTAATGAAGTTATGAGGTTGAGGCACCAGAACACAATCTCCTCCAGGTGAGGACAGAGCAAGAAGGTAGTCTGAAAGCCAGAAAGACGGCCCTCACCAGCACCCTGACCTTGGACCCCCAGCCTCTGGAACTATGAGAGAGAAAGTTGTGCTGTTTATGCCCCTAGTCTATGGTATGTTGCTATGGCAGCCTGAGCGGGTTACCGCTCACGTCACCAAAAATGAGAAGGCCCCAGTCTCATCTGCAGGATCAACAAATGAACAAGGAAAAAGACGCCTGATGCAGGAGCGCTCTCCAGAAAGACTGCTCCAAAATGAGACCGCCCCCTCCTGCTCATGGGATGCTCTTCTCTGCACCACTACACGAGCAGAGACTGAACCCTGTTCAGGCTGGTGCTTTGAATACTCGCTGCTTACCAATGCTCACATGTGAGAAGACTTCACAGCTGACACGGAAGGGTGGCATGCACCCTCCCTTTAGCCACCTTCCAACCTACCCACCCCCATGCACTAAAATGGGTGAGTCAGGCACACCAAGGCATATATCAACAACTGTGTTTTGTTCAGAAAGACTCACTGATGTTTCAGTTAGGAAGTAATTTGGTTGGAACTCATGACAGCAGGCAGAAACATTTCCTTAGGCAACCTTCCCATGGGATTTCTGCCTGAAGGAAAATCTCACAGGATTCTTTAAAAACTATTGCTTGCTTGTTTGTTTAAAAAGTAGACATTTCAAATAGCTGTTTCCCCCCCTTTAAAACTAGGCTTTAATTGTAGATTAGAGTGAAGTGGCTAGCAGATTCTTTGAGACACTTTGTTAGAAAATCAAACCTTCAGGAGTTTCTATGTTTTATAAAAGGAAAGAGTCAAACATTGTATTTTTATTTTTTTGAAAGATTTTTATTTGAGAGCGAGCACATGCACATGCACAAGAGCGGGGGAGAGGGGATGGGGGAGACAGAATCTCAAGCAGACTCCCCCCACTGAGCATGGAGCCCAATACGGGGCTCAATCTCACGACCCTGAGATCATGACCAGGAGCCAGATGCTCAACCAACAGAGCCACCCAGGCACACCTAACATTGTATTTTTTTTTTAAGATTTTATTTATTTATTTGACAGACAGAGATTACAAGTAGGCAAGAGAGGCAGGCAGGAAGAGAGAGGAGGAAGCAGGCTCTCTATGGAGCAGAGAGCCCGATGCGGGGCTCGATCCCAGGACCCTGGGATCATGACCTGAGCCAAAAGCAGAGGCTTTAACCCACTGAGCCACACAGGCACTCCTAACATTGTATTTTTAAAGTCAGTTATTTCTCTGATACTTCTACCTTGGGGATTTCAAAACATAGCCTTAGTGATTTTAATAAAAAGTCCCATATCTACCTTACAGGGAGAAATAAGGGAAACTAAGCAATAGGCTATGAAGGTCCCACAGTCCAGAGCTCCATATCAAATCATCAGAGGCATAAAGCTTGGTTACAAGACAGAGAAAGATTATATTGGTATTTTGTGATTAGAAAAATCAAAGCTGCTCTGAAATGGGACCTAGACACCAAGTACAGTGGCAACAGGATGCTTGAGCTGAATCTGTGATTCTAAATATTAATATTGCACGAAGTGCAACAGGGGACAGAGGGCTAGAAAAGGAAACCCTCACACAATTCAGAGGGCCCTAAAATAGTACAAACTTTCAAAATTTTTAAAAGATTAACACCTAGTCATCTTTCTAATGATTTTAATAGAGAGTTTCACCTATACGCATGCCAGCCCCACTCGTGAATGAATACCCGCCGTCAGTAGGCTACTGCAGGGGAAGGAACAGGAGTTTACAGCTTTGGGGGAGCAAAATGTAGCCTCATCTCAAAAAGGTTTTAAGTCTCTGGCCTAGACATTCACAGCAGTCATCACAGAAAAAAAGGGAAGCATAAACCAGCCTTCCCAACCCTCTATAAAACAGAATCGCCTAGTCCTAATCCGTATTCATCCCAGAGAGATGCAGTCACCCGTACAAAGATACCTGGTGAACTGGCTGTTTTGCCAGGAAATGAAACTCAGGTCTCTTCATCTTAGCTCAGGGCACTTTTTACTATACCAAGTCACTTCCCATCTAATACTCAAAGCAGTAAATCAAGACCTAAATAAGAATCTGCTCAAGGAAAACCTCAGTCTCTTTAGTCCGAGAGTGAATTCCGACCTTGAAAAGCCAAATGAATGTCCGGGGAAAGCTTGCCAATGAATCTCGGAGAGTGCTTGATGCTTCGTGGACTCTATTTCTCTATCACCCCAGCTCCTTCAATCTTGTGGCTATGTCTTTTCAAACTGTCCTGCCTCAAGCGTGCAAAAACAAATCCCCCACCCGCCTCAAGAAAGGTGAGGTCAAAAAGGAAAAAAAACAGTTGCTTTTTGCTAGAACCGTGGCACAGTGGGGCTGTGCAGGAATGTACCTACTCAAGAATCTTCCCACACTCCTAGGTTGTTGAGAGAAACCAGCAGAGGCATGTTCCATACACTCCCCAAATATCTGAGCTGGCGACAACAAAAGATACTCATTCAGAGTTCTCAGCCCTGGGACAACAGCTTCTGTCAGTCAGCTATAGTTCTCACGATGCTGTGTGTCTGCTCTTACTTCAACTTCATACCAAAAAGCATATCACACCAGTGCAAGCACTTGAGAAAACCACACAAACGAATTCACACAGTAGCCCAGCAATCCTGGCAGTGCACCAGTACTCAGGATAAAGCTTTTTTAAAGAATTTTATTTCAAAGACCTTATACAAACACATTACTTTTGGCATTTACACAGCAGATCTGACAAAGGACCTGGGGCCCCAGCACCAGAGACCAACATCAAAACAGCCAGAAAGAATTACCATGCACAGGGAGTTACCTGGTAAGAGGACAAAGATCGGCATTTTCTTTCTTACCTGAAGCCAAAGGTCGGATCCACTCTTTGCTATTTAGGTCAAGTCTCCAGAGGTCATTGAAGGCAGCATTGCAGCTGCTCTGGGTACAGCCTCCGAACACATACATAGACTGGTTAGCATCGTAATAGCATGCACCTAGAAAGAAAACAATAAATGCATAGTTGATGTTTAACTCTAAAGCCCCTCTAACACTGTAATTATAGCCCGTATCATTCAAAGATCAATTATCTCACGTGTTCTGCAACTCTTTGCCAGGTGCCATCTTTATATAACCAGCCTCTTGTCTTCAGATTGGTTAATATTATATTACTCTTTTTTTTTTCTTTAAAGGTTGTATTTATTCATTTGACAGAGAGAGAAAGCGTGTTAACAACCAGGGGGGAGAGGGAGAGGGAGAAGCAGGCTCCCTACTGAGCAGGGAGCCCAATGTGGGGCTCTTGGACCCCAGGATCATGACCTGAGCCAAAGGCAGAAGCTTAACCAACTAAGCCACCCAGGCACCCCTCACATTATTACTCTTTAAAATAAGGCCCAGAGAGGGGCACCTGGCTGATTCAGTCGGAGAAGCATACAACTCTTGATCTCAGGGTCATGAGTTTGGGCCCCACGCTGGGTGTAGAGATTATAAAAAATAATAAATTTTTTAAAAATGTGTGTGTGTGTGTGTGTGTATAAAATAAAACAAGGCCCAGAGAATGGCTATGGAAATGTGATTTCTGAGCACACTAAGCAAACTGACAATGTTGTCATTAAATAAGAGTATCATTCCAGCAAGAGCACACAAGAATTCAGATTAAGAGTGCTCAATGAGGGACGCCTGGGTGGCTCAGTTGGTTAAGCAGCTGCCTTCGGCTCAGGTCATGATCCCAGCGTCCTGGGATCGAGTCCCACATCGGGCTCCTTGCTCCACGGGGAGTCTGCTTCTCCCTCTGACTCTGCCTTCCACTCTGTCTGCCTGTGCTCGCTCTCCCTCTGAAAAATAAATAAATAAAATCTTTAAAAAAAAAAAAAAAAAAAA
Organism: Mustela lutreola; assembly: GCF_030435805.1. Taxonomy (NCBI): domain Eukaryota; kingdom Metazoa; phylum Chordata; class Mammalia; order Carnivora; family Mustelidae; genus Mustela; species Mustela lutreola. The sequence continues at coordinate 11,467,283 of NC_081299.1, forward strand.
AAGAGTGCTCAATGAGTAAAATTTCAGTACAGCTGCATATTTAATCTAAATCTACATCATTATGCTCTAGGGCTAGGCAGAGGCAGAGGCAGAGATTCTATCAAGAAGTAACATCCCCCCCACTACCAAGAAGTAAAATCCTATGAAAGTCCACTGCCCATACTTCAGATTGTTAAGAACTGCAAATAACAAAGGACAGAGTTTAGCTGACCTCAGACAAAAAGCCTAACTGCCAGAGTCACATTTCCATGTCCACTAATGGAGCTGAACTTCAGCATCTTGGTTTTCTCCTATCTGTCTTTAACTAGACATTCCAACAAACATGAAAGAAATTTTCAACTGAACCAACTGGTGCCAGGCACGAAAGAACATTCTTTTCCTCCTGGTAACCCATACTTACAGAACAGAAATTAGCAATGTCCTATGGTTTCTGAACCTTAATTTGTGTCCACTATAAGAATCTTTAATAAGACAATTCCATAACTAAGAGAGTCAAGGGCTCATTTACGTTTCACCGTTCTTCAAAGACCAATTCTTGGCAGCTGTTTCCTTCATATAGCAGAAGAGCACGGTGCCTTTATTTTTTAAAGAGCTAGCCCACATTCTTCTTCTTCTCTATTTGGACTGAAACCTCAGCCAACAGCTGGGCCCCATGAGCTCCTTGCCACATGTATTTTAATCCCATACTAAAATAAGGCAATTGGCATTTTCCTGCTTCTCTTTTAGCAAACAAAGGTTTCTGGAAGAGGAAGGCACAGCCCAAATTCTGCAAACCTAGCAGGCCTGAAACGACAAGTTTCACACACACTGTATTCTCAATGCCTATCAGTTATTATCAACGAAGCTTGGAGAGGAAGGGAGTCAATTCAGGCAGCTATGTTTAGAACTCAGATATAATGGAATGAGAAAATAGCCATCAATAATACACTCAAAAATTTTAAGCATCCTACTAAACTTTTGTTTATTGTCTATTTTTATTTAAGACACCTACATGTTGGTATGGGTGGGGGTGGGGAGACCCAATGAGTTCAATGGGCCTTTTAGAAAAAATTAAGAATTTAAGCAAATACCAGCGCTCAAGTAGTCATTTCCCTTTTACCAGCATTCTCCACCCAAACAGCACATTTTCTTTTAGAACATCCAGACCACTGGAATGTGCAATACAAAAGTTATAGTTCACAGTACAGTATGAATATTCTGCTAAGAAGTAACATTAGGAATGTTTATTCTAATTGCTAAATCTCTTCAAATTTTCTAAAATGGTTTGATTGCTCCATGAATAACTATTCCAAGACATCTATTTCCAGTTAATATCTAATAATCCCTACTCAAAGGCAAGTCAAATATTCACATGAACACACAGCAAGCAGTTCTTCAGCACCCAGCACAATTGCCTACTGCAGTATAATCCTCTCCAGTGCAAGGTCTTCCAGTTGTTTCATATTTCCCATGATGCCTGAGAGTCACTTAAGAAATTTCACTGAACTCCAACCTTTGCACATTCAGATGTTAAATTCTCTTTTGTTTTCCACTTGTTTCTAGGGAAAGGTCCTGAGGCATTTATCCCATGCTTAAAGAGCTTTGCTGTCAAGTGTCTCACATCTACAAGCTAGGACATATTTGATAAGTAATTACGTAACTATGGAACAAGCAGGGCTGCTTATCCAGTCTGGGCCTGCTAGCTATTGCACGGGCACTACTAGCATGGGTAGGAAATGACCCGACCCTATGTGCAGCCTAAACCTAAACACTAAAAGCATGAGGCTAGGGACTCTAAGAGATCCTTCCATCAATCTGAAAAGGACATTCTCTGTTAGTCAAGACTTCATGATTAGTCATGCGCACAATCGCCAAATAGCTAGGAAAACTGGCTTCATTTTTGTCCCAGGCTTCTACGCAGGAAAGAAGCTGTACTGCTCCATCTTTGTGACACTTAATTTCACAGAATTCAATAGATTTCAACTCTGAAAGAAATGTCACGAAAGGTGCAAGGATGTCTAAGACCTGGAACCTGCTTATCCTCCAGGAGTCAACCACCTGTGGAGCAGACACCTTCAACACCCAATCACTCTGCAGTTTAAAACAAGCATTTCCTTGGTTAAATTTCCTAGCAATGCTGTGACATAAACAGAATTTGTTATATACACTTTACAGATGAGAAAACTGTGAGTTAGAAGAACTAAGGAGGGGCGCCTGGCTGGCTCAGTCAGGGGGGTGTGTGACTCCTGATCATGACTTTGAGCCCTATGTTGGGGTCCTGGGATAAAGTCCCGCATCATCCTCTCTGCTTGGCAGGGAACCCGCTTCTCCCTCTGCTTACAGCTCTGCTCGCTTGTGCTCCCTCCCTCTCTGTCAAATAAATAAAATCTTTTTTTTAAAATTTGCTAAATAAAAATTAAAAAATAAGAGCCAAGGGACTTGCTTCTCAAGTTTAAAGTTCTTCTATCAGGGGTGCCTGGGTGGCTCAATCATTGGGCATCTGCCTTTGGCTTGGGTCACGGTCCCAGGGTCCTGTGACTGGTCCCACATCGGGCTCCCTGCTTGGTGGGAGGCCTGCTTCTCTCTCTCCCACTTATGTCCCCCCTGCTTGTGCTCTCTGTCGCTGTCTCTGTCAAATAAATAAAATCTTTAAAAAAAAAAAAAATTCTTCTTTCGTATACAGCCTCTCTGACAATTATGGGGACAGATAGATGGTAATGAACAGTACAAGGAAGGAAGGAAGAGTGCTTTAGGGGTGTACAAGTAGATGAAGGAAAGAGCTTAATCTCCATGCAGGAAATATGAGAGGAGTTTATGAAGAACGTGGCTTTTGGCTTTATCTCTGAGAACATGTTCAGGCCATTAACAAGGGACAAACAAGTCCAGGGATGAAAAAGGAATAGGAGGGAAAGGGAGAAGGCAATCGTGGCATCCAAACGAGGCCATGATGTAGGAAATTTTTTTTTTTAAAGATTTTATTTATTTGACACAGAGAGAGAGAGAACTCTAAGCAGAGAGCCTGATGCAGGGCTCGATCCTAGGACCCTGAGATCATGACTTGAGCCAAAGGCAGAGGCTTAACCCTCTGAGCCACCTATTAGGCACCCCTGACATAGGAAATTTAAGACATAATAAGGAGTCTTGTGTGGGTGGAGCCTAGTTGTGTGAGGATGTGGCAGAGATTTAGGCTGAAAGAGTATACTAGGGCCCTGAAAGTCCAGGGGAGTGGAAACTTCTGCATGCAGTGTAGAAAGGCTGAGTTTTCTCGGCAGAGGAGAGGTTTCAGACTTGCAGCGGATCCGGACAGGGGCTCCTGCCATTTTAGGCAGGTCCATTCTCTTTGTGTAAGAGCATCCCATTCACCACAGGACAGACAGCATCCTGGTCCTTGCTACTAAATTCATGCACTGCTCTCCAGTCAAGCCAATGAGCAATGAATGACCTTACATATTTCCAAATGCCCTAGGAGGTGGCACTGTCCCCAGTTTCAGAGATGGGTGCCAGAAGTGTCTAGTGCAGTTTTAGACGAAGCGAGAGAAAAAGACCATTTAGAAAAGATTTAGGAAAGATGGAATGATAAGCTCATAAAAGTGAGTAATGGGAAAAATAAGAAAAGATACAAGAGAGATTGCAGAAGTGGATGGAATCAGTAAGATTTGACTTTTGTTGCTGAAGGAAAGAGAAGAAGTGAGGATAAATCCAAGAATTCAAGTGTGTAACCAACAGAATGATAATGCCATTAACTAAACTATGGAGAGCAGAACATCTGGGGGAACTCCTAAGGGCCACGAGTAGCTGGCAAGATAGGAAACATCTGTGTATCTCTGTGGCAATATGAGCAAAGACCTGGAAATGCAGACCTTGAGCTCAACATGAGTCAAGAATAAGAAATAAAATTGGGCTCTGGGGAGAAACACAAAGTAGGAAGAGGAAGGAGCTAAGGAAAGACACTGAAGGAATTTCTGGTTTTTAACCTATTCTGAAAAATGCCGACTTCCCATGTAACAGTCGTCTTCAGTCTGCCAGTTAGCACGCAGAGAGAAAGGGAACAATGAGAGATGCGCTCGGAGGAAATGAGACACAGCCCCTTTTTAAAAAAATCTATGGCACATTTTCTTGGCTTTCAAGTGAAGATATGAAAAAATTTTAAGGTTAAAAACATATATCTAAACCCACCAACCTCTGAATTTCTGTGAGCTTACTCGCTGCACTTTTCCTTTCCATTTTCCCTTCAAATAACTATCTCTATTTTGTGGTGATACTCTTTCCAAAGCTGTTAACAGAAAAATATTTCCTTCTTCTCTCACTAGAAAGCTGAACTATTGCTGTGATAATTATTCACCCCTGAATACTAGCCAGTCTGGTTTCTACTTTACCCAGATTCGCTCCATTTCCCTCACCTAGGGTTCTAAAACTACTTGTTTCAAAAAATCATCTGAAAAGTCTTTAGAAACCTTGTCTCCACTTTTTAGTCCAAATATCTGTAGGTAACTGAAGTTAACACCCCCTTGAACAATAAATTAAAAATCCTAACATAGGGACGCCTGGGTGGCTCAGTTGGTTAAGCGGCTGCCTTCAGCTCAGGTCATGATCCCAGTGTCCTGGGATCGAGTCCCACATCGGGCTCCTTGCTCAGCGGGGAGCCTGCTTCTCCCTCTGCCTCTGCTGCCACTCTGCCTGCCTGTGCGCTCTCTCTCTCTCTCTCTGGCAAATAAATAAATAAAATCTTTAAAAAAAACAAACAAACCTAACATAGATTCTTCTGTAATTTCATTAAATATTCCTTTCAAGAATTCATTTAGAGTCTATATTCCTGAAAATATTCAAGACCCTTTCAAAATTATGTTTGAGGTAATAAAATTGAGAAGGAGGAAGAGGAGAAGAGCAGGAGGAGGAGGAAATAGTAGTACTAGTAGTACTAGTCATTGGGTTTGGGGTAATTTTCAGTAGTTGCTGTTAATGGCCCTTTCACTATGTTGACATCTGCATGGATGGTCCAAAAGCAATGCTAGGTAAAATTGCTGCAGCCTGGGCAAGACTCAAGGCAGGGGTATTAAATTAAACAAAACCAGTTCTGACTCCGCAGACCCCCGAAAGGGTCTCACAGATGCCCTCCTCCCTGAGAAGCCCAGGAATCACACTTTGAGATCCACTGTCTTGGGGGGTTTACAACAGGACAAGTAAAAATAGCTCAAGAAAACTGAAAACACTGGAATAGTTTGGCCTGTTCCTTTGATCTATTTAGACTCAGTTCAAAGACAATAATAAATTGTAATTATGGACTGAATTCCCTCTGGATATGAGTACCACATACAGTCTGAGGCAGCCAGCCTCCAAGATGGCCTCCAACAGTCCTCACTTCTTGGTATTTATTCCGCTGGTCAATCGCTGTGTGACCATAAGGACTGAGCAGAAAAGTCAGTATTCACTTCAAAGATGAGGTTAAAAAAGACCATGGCTTCTGTCTTGATGTCTGTGTCTCTCTCTCAGTTCATTTTGTGGGAAGCCAGCTGCCAAGTAATTAGCAGCTCTACACAGAGGTCCATGTCCCAAAGAACGAAGCCTCGTGTCTACAGTTACTTAAGTGAACTTGGCAGCGGATCCCCTGGGCCCCAGTCAAGCCTTCAGGTGACTACAGCCCTGGCGGACAGACTGACTGCAACCTCATCAGAGACCCTGAGCCAGAAGCTCCTAGCTAAAGCACTCCCAAATTCCCGATCCTCAGGAACTCTGTAAGATAAACGTTGTGGGGCGCCTGGGTGGCTCTGTGGGTTAAAGCCTCTGCCTTCGGCTCAGGTCGTGGTCCCGGGGTCCTGGGATCGATCCCCGCATTGGGCTCTCTGCTCGGCAGGAGCCTCCTTCCCTTCCTCTCTCTCTGCCTGCCTCTCTGCCTACCTGAGATCTCCGACTTAAAAAAAAAAAAAAAAAAAAAGAAAAAGAAATGTTGTTTTAAGCTGCTAAGTTTTGTGGTAATTTTTATGCAACATGAATAACCAATAAACTCTCCTGCTGAAGAGGTCAAAAAATATACACTGATCATGATGAGCACTGAGTGATTTATAGAACTGTGGAATAATTACACTGAACACCTGACACTAAGAAGATTTATAATTTCACTATTTAAATTTGTATTTTAAAGTTAATACCCTTTGTGTTCAAAAATTTTTGTGTTACCCCAGTCAAATTCAGTGTTTGCTAAACATATACTATGTTAAAATAAAGAATTATTGTTAAGACTTAGTGCTAAATCCTGGCTACTCCCAAAGTAGGATCTCAGAAATACCCATGTGCACTCCTTTCCTTTGTTTCCTCTGACTTGACGTCAGATGTTCAAGTCTAAGATAATACCTTGACTTCTTTGGAGCAGATACTAGAAAAATCCAAATATAAAATTGTACCAGAGTGTCTATGCTGTATCTAGGCTCACACTCTTCCCTGACTGTAATTATAAAATTAATATAAATCCTCATTTTGAATTCATTTCATTAAAAAGTCAAACAAAATACATGCCTCTGATGTAATTTTTAGAAATATGACTAAAGGCAGGGTGGCCTCTGCGCTCACAGTGAATACTTACTGTGTGAGAACCGCTGAGTGATCGGGGTTCCAGGGTAAGGGTATGTCCGACTCTCCCACTGAATGTGTCCTTCCTGGACAGCCTTTATGAAACCATGGTAACACTGGTGAGCTACACCTAAAGACAAAATAACAAAGGCCTCAGCCTGGATACTTCACTTTTCAATCAAATTATTAAAACTGCCTCTATTAACTATCTTATCACTTTCACAAGACTTAAGAATCCGGGATGTCTGGGTGGCTCAGTTGGTTAAGAGGCTGCTTTCAGCTCAGGTCATGATCCCTGGATCAGGGGACCCAGTCCTGCATCGGGCTCCTTGCTCAACAGGGAGCCTGCTTCTCCCTCTGCTTCTGTCTGTCACTCTGCCTGCTTGTGCGCGTGCTGTCTCCCTCTCATAAATTAATAAATAAATAAAATATGTAAAAAGACCTAAGTTTTTTGTTTTTTCTTAAAGATTTTATTTATTTGACAGGCAGAGATCACAAGTGGGCAGAGAGGCAGGCAGAGAGAGAGGAGGAAGCAGGCTCCCTGCTGAGCAGGGAGTCTGATGCGGGGCTTGATCCCAGGACCCTGGGATCATGACCTGAGCTGAAGGCAGAGGCTTTAACCCACTGAGCCACCCAGGCGCCCCAGACCTAAGTTTTTTTTTTTGTTTTTGTTTTTGTTTTTAAGATTTTATTTATTATTTATTTGACAGAGAGAGAGAAATCACAAGTAGGCAGAGAGTCAGGCAGAGAGAGAGAGAAGCAGGCTCCCGCTGAGCAAAGAGCCCGATGCGGGGCTCGATCCCAGGACACTGAGATCATGACCTGAGCCGAAGGCAGTGGCTTAATCCACTGAGCCACCCAGGCGCCCCGACCTAAGTTTTTTTTGAGGAACTCTAAATTTCTCTGATTTTTCATTCAAAGAAGGAAAACAGAATTTCAAAACAAGAAAATCCACTCCTTTTACTTTACCAAGGTTCAGGGAGGTTAAGTGTTACTAAGCTCAAGGTTACAAAATTAGCTTGCACTGTAACTCTGCTCCCCTTTATGTCATATGATGGGGCAACACATTAAAATAATTGGTAGGGGTACGTGGCTCAGTCAGTAGAACATATGACTCTTGATCTCAGGGTTGTGAGTTTGAGCCTCACACTGGGCATAGAGTTTACTTTTAAAAATAAATAGGGGTGCCTGGATGGCTCAATGGGTTAAGTCTCCGCCTTCGGCTCAGGTCATGATCTCAGGGTCCTGGGATCAAGCCCCACACTGGGATCTCTGCTCGGTGCCCCCCCGCCCCTCTCTGCCTGCCTCTCTGCCTATTTGTGATCTCTGTCTGTCGAATAAATAAAATCTTTAAAATAATAAGTAAGTAAAAATAAAATAACTGTATTATTTACTCCAAAACAAAGAGGGTGGGGGAATAGTTTAGTTTTCTGAGAAAGAGCTGGTAAAACAGTGTCTGGAATATAAATAACAGGCATTGATTAATGCCTATGGTTATACCATGGTAACCAAGCATATTCCATCTTTTCTTTTTTTTTTTTTTAAAGATTTTATTTATTTATTTGACAGACAGATCACAAGTAGGCAGAGAGGCAGGCAGAGAGAAAGGAAAAGAAGCAGGCTCCCTGCGGAGCAGAGAGCCCAATGCGGGGCTCGATCCCAGGACCCTGAGATCATGACCTGAGCTGAAGGCAGAGGCTTTACCCCACTGAGCCACCCAGGCACCCCAAGCATATTCCATCTTAAACAAAGAGATAATAATTAGCTTACAGGGAATTATGAAATGATGAATTTACAACTACAGAAAGCTATCTTTAAAACTGAGAGCTTTTACTATAATGGTGGATACATGTCATTATCCAGTTGTTCAAACCCAAAGAATGTGCACCCTAATGTAAACTGTGGACTGTGGGCAATGAGTGGTCCAAGAGGTTCATCAACTGTAAAAAATGTACAACTCTGGTAGGGGATGTTGATAGGGGAGGCTGTGGATTCTGGGTATATAGGGAGATATATGGGAAATCCTAAAATTTCAATTCAATTTTGCCGTATACCTAAAACCACTCTAAAATATCCAGTCCATCTTCCTTTTTTTTAAAGTGAGAGCTTAATGTTTCTGGAACAATCTTTTTTTTTTTTTTTTTTTTAATATTTATTTATTTGACAGAGATCACAACTGGACAGAGAGGCAGGCGGGGTGGGAGGTTGGGAAGCAGGCTCCCTGCTGATCAGAGAGCCTGATTCGGGGCTCAATCCCAGGACCCTGGGATTATGACCTGAGCCGAAGGCAGAGGCTTTAACCTACTGAGCCACCCCGGCGCCCCAACAATCTATCTTTTTAACACATGAAATGATTATCTTATTTCAAAGAGCAACATTCTGAATGAAGAGTATAACAAATTATGTTACACATTTTTAAATTCATGTTACCTTAGTGGATCCTTATGCAGGATCAGAGTACTTACACATGTTCTCCAATGATGATTACTATCCCTTGGCTGAACTCACAACTAAGAATTAAATATTAAGGGATGCCTGGGTGGCTCAGTTGGTTAAATGTCTGTCTTTGGCTCAGGCTCCTTGCCCACTCCCAGCTCGTGCTCTCTCTCCCAAATACAGAAATAAAATCTTAAGAAAAAAAAAAAGATTTAGGGGCATCTGGATGGTTCAGTGGGTTAAGCCTCTGCCTTCCACTCAGGTCATGGTCTCAGGGTCCTGGGATCAAGCCCTGCATCGGGCTCTCTGCTCAGCGGGGAGCCTGCTTCCTCCCCTCTCTCTGCCTGCCTCTCTACTTACTTGTGATTTCTGTCTGTCAAATAAATAAATAAATAAATAAATAAAATCTTTTAAAAATAAAATAAATAAAATTTTAAAAATTTTAAAAAGGAATTAAATATTCAATGTGTGACAGCACTGCCAACTATACATTGATGAAGAAAGTAACACAGATTTATAAATACTGGAATGAGGTAAGGCAGCAAGGAATAAAAGACAGATACCTAGTGAAAGAACAGGACAGGGGGAAACTGTCTTGGCAGTAACTTCCTTCCCCCTGAAGATTTAAGGCTGTGAGTACTAGGTTAGGGTTTCTCTCCCTTAAAAAAAAATATATCAAAATAATTGGAATGCCAGAAAAACCCCACAAAAAACCCCTAAGAATAAATTCATGTATTTCATTAGATCACAGTCCCTCGAACGTGATTCTTCCACTTCTATTTTAGAGATGAAACCATATACTCCTACAGGTTAGGCCCCCAGTCTCTCCTGGGGAGTCCATTAAGTCTACAAGTGGAAGCAGGCTGTGCACACCAGTATTACCAGTTGTGAGCAAACGAGCACAGGGCCCACAAGCAGTTACAGCACAGATGGTCCTCAGTCTTCAGGCTGGATGCTGAGCAACTGACAATGACCCCACGCCTCCTAAGAACCACCCTGATGAAAAGATTTTAAAACTCAGTTTGATGTAAAGGTTTTTCTGTTGTAACTCTGACTGCCTGTTCCCACCAGGAAAGAACAAATTGATACAAGCCTTGCTTTGATCAAAGATTATTTAACTTGCCTGATATCTTAATTTTACAAACAGGCCTTTTCCACTTAAAATGAAGTCAAGGGGCACCTGGGTGGCACAGTCGGTTGAGCCCAACTCTTGGTTTCAGCTCAAGTCACGATCTCGGCGTCATGGGTACCAAGCCTTGGATCAGTGGGTTAAGTGCTTGCCTTCAGGGCAGGTCATGATCCCAGGGTTCTGGGATGGAGGCCCAAATCAGGCTCCCAGGCTCACATTCGGCATGGAGTCTGCTTAGGACTCTCTCTGCCCCTTCATTCCTCTCTCCCAAATAAATAAATGAATCTTAAAAAAATAAAAACAAAACCAAAAAAACCTGGGGTGCCTGGGTGGCTCAGTTGGTTAAGCATCTGCCTTTGGCTCAGGTCATGATCCCAGGGTCCTGGGACCAAGTCCCCACATCGGGCTCCCGGGATGCTCAATCTGCTTCTCCCTCTCCCTCTGCCTGTCACTCCCCCTGCTTGTGCCCTCTCCTCTCCTCTCTCTCTCTCTGAAATAAATAAATCTTAAAAAAAAAAAAAAAAAAACCAACCAACCACCTAATGAAGCCAATTACCTGCTCTCTGTTAATTCAAAATATAGTACACCTAGTAACTACAACATTTAGCCAGAGTTGAAATCTTGATTAGGAAATGATGGAAAAACAGGAGAAACTCATTTTTAAATGTTAAAGACATGCATAGAGCCCATATTGCTTGAGATAAAATTAAACAGTAAATGCTTGTACAACTCTACATTTGCCACAGTTAGCTACTTTAAGAAACACAATGATATCCTCATAGAGAACATGGACTCTAAACCCAGACTACCTGAATGCTGAGTGTTTGATCCTCCATTTACTACCTGGGTGACCTTGGCTAACATACTTAACTATGCCTCACACTCCATTTCTTCATCTAATTCAGAGTCTGTAGCCACTACACTGCCCAACAACAGTACGAGGTACATTAACGTTCATTATACTGTTACCCCATGTCCATCCCTACTTCACCAATTCAAGAACAATACAATTTACCAGATTACTCTAAGAATATGCAGAAAAAGAATCTTCGTTTTAAAACTGCAAGTGGGGGGCGCCTGGGTGGCTCAGTGGGTTAAAGCCTCTGCCTTCGGCTCAGGTCATGATCCCAGGGTGCTGGGATCGAGCCCCACATTGGGCTCTCTGCTCTGTGGGGAGCCTGCTTCCTCCTCCTCTCTCTCTCTGCCTGCCTCTGCCTGCTTGTGATCTCTGTCTGTCCAAAAAAATTTTTTTTAATTTAAAAAAAAAATACTACAAGTGGGATTAAATATCACAAAATTCAAGCTGTTCATAACACTAGCCAAAATTAAGAGAAAAGGAAAATGTACAGAGTTAATTGTCTTACACTAAATTTTAGAACCATGATACACTTCAGGGAGAATAGTGAAAATGAAAGTAGGAGTTCAAAAATAAATCATTAGAACAGATTTTAAATAAATAAATAAGCCTTTCCACTGTCCACAGTACCTTTGATAAGCCGATACCACTGTTTGCAGACAAGGGCTGCAGTTTTGTGCTCCTGGTATGGTGAAAGGAAGGACAGGATATACTCCAAAACCTCTTCTGGCAGTTCAGACATGGACCTGTTATGTCTTGTCTCCTCAGCCTCCAGTGCTGGGTGGGGCTCCTCATCCTGCTCCATTGTCCCTTCCAGCACAGCTTCTTCTTGGTCCACAGCCATGAAACTGTCATCTTCACTGTCCGAGGAGCTGGCCATGACATTCCACTCAAACAGCTATGGTAGGAAATGCACAAACATCAGTATACACTGTCAGAAGCTCTGAAACAACTCAGGCACACACATTCAAGCTGCACATGATATCTTTCAGACCCTCAATGTGAAATTTGTTCCTCAGCCCTTTCCCACACTAGCTGTGAGCCGTCCTCATTTGACAGGTAGAGCTCATATACCAAGCCCATCCCAAATATCTAACAAATCTTTACAGGCTTCTGACTGTACTGTTTCTCTCACTGTAAACCAGAATGACAGTCAAGTTTTAGTACAACCATAAAACTAGAAGACTGTTCTCTAACAGCTCTTCTAAGACAAATTCCTGACTGGCAAACAGCAAAGGGTATAGCAATTAGACTCCCCCTAGACATGATTCAAGACCTCAAACTTCAAAGAAAAAACAAACCGTGGGTCCTATAAAGAGTAATAAGAGCATTCTGAGGACGTGGATTAAGAAAAGTTTTTCTAGGGATATCTGGGTGGCTCAGTTGGTTGGACCACTGCCTTCGGCTCAGGTCATGATCCTAGAGTTCCAGGACTGAATCCCACATCAGGCTCACAGCTCCATGGGGAGTCTGCTTCTCCCTCTGACCTTCTCCTTGTTCATGCTCTCTCTCACTGTCTCTCTCTCTCAAATAAATAAATAAAATCTTTAAAAAAAAAAAAAAAAAAGAGTTTTTCTAGGGGCGCCTGGGTGGCTCGGTGGGTTAAGCTTCTGCCTTTGGCTTCGGTCATGATCTCAGGGTCCTGGGACTCCATCCCACATCCGGCTCTCTGCTCAGCAAGGGAGCCTGCTCCCACCCCCCCACCCCCGCCTGCCTCTGGCTACTTGTGATCTCTCTCTCTGTCAAATACAAAGATAAAACCTTTAAAAATAAAAGTTTTTCCGGCACCTGGGTGGCTCAGTGGGTTCAGCCTTTGCCTTTAGCTCAGGTCATAATCTCAGGGTCCTGGGACTGAGTCCCGCATCAGGCTCTCTGCTCTGCAGGGAGCCTGCTTCCTCCTCTCTCTCTCTCTGCCTGCCCCTCTGCCTACTTGTGATCTCTCTCCGTCAAATAAATAAATAAAATCTTAAAAAAAAATTTTCTAGATTTTATACAAGGCAATTCACTTAAGAGGAAAACAAATATTCCAAGAATAGGCCTAACTAGCTAAAATACCATATACAAGGCAATATTTACATTGTCTTGCATCAAAATAGATCCAGGGAGTAAAACAAAACAAAACAAAAACCAGAAAGAGATATATATGCCCATCAATAACGTAACAGATAAATTGTGGTACATTCACACAGTGAAATTAATACAATGGAATACAGCAAGGAACTACAGGCAGAGAAGATGGGGAAGCAGGCTCCCTGCAGAGCAGAGAGCCCAATGTGGCGCTCGATCCCAGGACCCTGAGATCATGACCCAAGCCAAAGGCAGAGGCCTAAACCACTGAGCCACCCAGGCTCTGCTCAGCCACTGGCTGGGAGTTCCTCCAAAGCTGAGGCCCACCATGAAGGGACTAAAGGATTTCTTTAGTTGTACTCCTTACAGATGGGCAGCAAGTTCTTTCCTGAAAGGACATCTGAGTTCATTTTCTTATTTTCCAATCAATCTATTCCCCTTGACCATACACAACTATCCAGATCACTCACTAGGACATTAAAATTTCCAGCATTCCCTCTAACACTGATGCAAAGAATAAAAAATAATGGGAAGAGAAGAGGACTCTTGAAATATACTTGGGGCTTTGAGAAAGATCTGCAATGTTCCAGGGTTGCCTGGCTGGCTGCCAGTAGGGCATGCAACTCTTGATCTTGGGGTTGTAAGTTCGAGCCCCACACTGGGTGTAGAGATTACTTAAAATAAATATAAATATAAATATAAATATAGATATAAATGTAAAGATATAGATATAGATATAGATATCTGAAATGTTCCAAAAGATGAGGGGGTGGGGAGAGCAAAGAATAGAAACCTTCCCTCTCATTTCCACCACTCCTGTAATTTATATAAGAATTATGTATGACATCTTAAAAACCAGGGGCACCTGGGTGGCTCAGTGGGTTAAGCCTCTGCTTTTGGCTCAGGTCATGATCTCAGGATCCTAGAATTGAGTCCTGCATTGGGCTCTCTGCTCAGCGGGGAGCCTGCTTCACCCCTCACCTCTGCCTGCCTCTCTGCCTACTTGTGATCTCTCTGTCAAATAAAATCTTTAAAAGATAAATAAACACTGGAAGAATGATCACATAAAGGAAAATGAAAACATGAATCAGCTCATGAAGTAGCTTCCAAGAAACTCATCTATCAAATTGGCTCACGATACTACAGTGTCCTAGCAAAGTGGCTGCTAGAATCTTAATGAGGTGGTAAACGACTGGTAGCTAATGGAAGTAGTGGGGTAGCCTAAGTTCTCCTAGCTGGGGAAAGAAGGACAATGGCAGAGGGAAGGTGGCAGCAATCTCCTCCATTCCCCAAAAGTAGAGCACTGTTTACTATAGGTTTACTGTAATTGTATTAAATGATCCTAGTTAGTTACCCCCATATTGGGTGAGCTGTTTTTCCACACACTTAACTCACTAGAGGAAGGCCTTTCCATTTCCAGTCCTAACTCCTACCCCAAAGAGTTGTCATATAGGGGCACCTGGGTGGCTCAGTGGGTTAAGCCTTTGCCTTCGGCTCAGGTTGTGATCCCAGGGTCCTGGGATCGAGCCCCGCTTTGGGTTCCCTGCTCAGCGGCAAGCCTGCTTCCCCCCGCCCACCCCCTCTGCCTGCCTCTCTGCCTACTTGTGATCTCTGTCAAACAAATAAAATCTTAAAAAAAAATAAGAGTAGTAATATAAAATATAAAACAAAAATTAAAAATTTTTTCTGGCAAAAAAGAAAAAAGGCACATTTACTACTGGGAAAAAAAATTACTTCCCATATTCCCTCTTATTCTTTCCCCTGCAAGTTATCATTTCTCACTGCCCACTGGCTATCTTCCCTAATATATTGACTTTCTCCTATTTTTAACCCCTGTAAATTTCAGCTCTCAGGGTCCTGGGATCGAGTCCCGCATTGGGCTCCCTGCTGGGAGCCTGCTTCCTCCTCTCTCTCTCTCTCTGCCTGCTGCCCTCTCACTCTCTCTGCCTGCCTCTCCATCTACTTGTGATTTCTCTCTGTCAAATAAATAAATAAAATCTTAAAAAAAAAAAAAAAGAAAAGAAATGTTTGGGGATGCCTGGGTGGTTCAGTCAGTTAAGCTACTGCCTTTGGCTCATCATGATCCCAGGGTCCTGGGATCGAGTCCTACATCGGGCTCCTTGCTCAGTGGGGAGCCTGCTTCTCTCTCTTTGCCTCTGCCTGCCACTATGCCTGCTTATGCACTCTCTCTCTCTCTCTCTCTGACAAATAAATAAATAAAATTTTAAAGAAAAATAAAAATAAATGTTTGGCCCAATAAAAACAACTTCTTGGGCGCCTGGGTGGCTCAGTGGGTTAAGCCTCTGCCTTCGGCTCAGGTCAGTATCTCAGGGCCCTGGGATCGAGTCCCACATCGGGCTCTCTGCTCTACGCAGAGCCTGCTTTCTCTCTCTCTCTCTCTCTCTCCCTCCCTCCCCCACTGCCTGCCTGTCTGCCTACTTGTGATCTCTGTCAAATAAATAAATAAATCTTAAAAAAAAATTTTAAGAAAACTTCTTACTCCCTTTCCAAATCTTCTCAAAGTACAATTAGCAAGCAAACATGAAGGGACTCACAGTTTTGTACCGACCAGTTTTAAGTAATTCTCCCATTCAACCATTTCCCTGTCCACAAAAGCACCAAACCCCATGCTCCTGAAGGCATGTTTCCAATCTTAGCCCTGAGCACAGATGCCAATGAGAATACACAGGAATGGGCTCAGATGCGATTCCTCTGTAATTACATGCCCAGTACCAATTTGCACAGTCCTTCATTTTCACTTCCATGATTAGGTAATGAAATCATCACTCATATTCCCACAGGATATGGAGGCCTTCTGAAACAATTTTTGTTCCTTTCATGCCAAAAAAAGCCCTACAAAACAATTCACACGTAACTGTTGTTAACTCATTGAATGTGGTTTTCATGAAGCCTTTTTTTTTTTCTTTTTTTAACATCTTAATTCTTGGGACGCCTGGGTGGCTCAGTCAGATGGGTGGCTGCCTTCGGCTTGGGTCATGATCCCAGGGTCCTGGGATCGAGTTTCACATCAAGCTCCTTGTTCAGTGGAAAGCCCGCTTCTCCCTCTGCCTGCTCTGCCTGCCGGTCCCCCTGCTTATGCACGCACGTGCTCTTTCTCGTGCGTGCATGCTCCTGCTTTCTCTCTATCTCTCTGATACATAAATAAATAAATAAAATCTTTTAAAAAAGAATAAAGATCTTATTTCTTAAGTAATTTTTACACCCAATGTGGGGCTCAAACTTACAATCATGAGATCAAGAGTCATACCCTGTACAGACTAAGCCAGCCAGGAACCCCAGTTTTCCTGAAGTCTTTTTTTTTTTTTTTTTAATTTTTAAAGTAATCGCTACACCCAACATGGGGCTCAAACCCACAACCCTGAGATCAAGAGTCACACACTCTACCGACTGAGCCAGCCAGGTACCCGATCATGAAGGCTTTAATAGAAATCTTCCTCATCCTTCACATTTTTGTTAGACCTTCTTAGTTTCCCCAAGTTTTTGGAAGAACCACAAACTGAAGCCAATTTACTGGAATCTGAGCTCTTTTGAGGACAGAGACCATGTCTAGCCATCTTGTCTTGCTAGAACTAGATATACAAATGAGCCCAAGGTTTATTGAAATTTCTACTCACACCACCCCTGTGCTGACTTTGCCTTATTTTATACCAGAAATTACATCATCAGTACATGTGAGAATAGCAGACCTTACCCTTATAGGTCACTGGATGCTGCCAAGATACTTTACTGGTCAGAATGAACATACTCTCTGGTTCCTTGTTTCGACCTTTTAAGGTGTACACTGGTCTGAGAGTCTGCGCCAGATTCCGGAGCCATACCCAGTGACCTTTTGCTGGGTCAAGATGGGTGGTACTAAAGAAACCATTTATTTGGCCCAATAATATCCCTACTATACTATACTATACTATACTATACTACTACACTATACTATATATAGTATACTATGAGACTACATCCAACTAAATACAAATCACTTTTAAAAATCCAAACACCTTGTGGCACCTGCCTGGCTCAGTCAGTGAAGCATGTAACTCCACCTCAGAGAGCTCAAGCCCCACATTGGGCATAGAGCTTATTTAAAAAAAAAAAAAAAAGTGGAGGTGCCTGGATGGCTCAGTCATTAAGTATCTGCCTTCAGCTCAGGTCATGATTCCAAGGTCCTGGGATCAAGTCCCCCATTGGGCTCCCTGCTCTGGAAAGCCTACTTCTCCCTCTCCCACTCCCCCTGCTTGTGTTCCTTATCTCTTGAGTTTCTTTCTCTCTGTCAAATAAATAAACAAAATCTTTTTTAAAAATTACATATACCCTGCCCGTCTGAAGTATAAATTAAAGTTAAGATTTCGAGACAGGGAGATCTGGCTACTGTTTCTCCTTGTAACACTGCATGATCTAGGATAGGTCCACACAGAACAACGTGGGAAAACCTCTTTACCCCTAAGTAATGAAAATTCCCTACTTTATGAAGATTCTGTAAACAGGTGGCAGCTATCAAGCAACAACTCTGAACTCCCTGAAGGAAACTGATTTCCTTGTGAAGAGTTAAAATCAATTCATAGAAATTCAGGATGGGAATAAAACTATTTTGTTAATCAAGTACAAGTTTTTATCAAATCCTAGAACAGTATTTGATTAACTGTGCCTTTGATTTCCGCAGAACTAGACATCTGACAATCCTCTTGGAATAAACATGTCTTTATGAAAATCAAAATACATTTCACTTACTAAAAGGAAGCTGAAGGCTTAAAATGCAATCAAGTTTATTCTTCACAATTTCAAAAAGCTAAAAAAGATAATGCAACAGGGGAACCTCTCACTGACAGTAAGATAAAGCACTGAGACTTAACTGAAGAACATGTGGCTGGACTGAATGGAAAAGCAACCACAGTCATCTGCAATATGAGGGCTTCTGAGGTTCAGGAGCAAAGCAGCAACCTTGCACACAGTTAATGTGAACTCATGAAGTCACCCAACTCAGCAGCACTCATGTTAGCTAAAAGGTATCAGATATTACTCTTGAAAATATAAAATACTGTTAAACGAAGGCCACAATATGATTCAATCTAAGATGATAACAAGCCTTGTTAATATACCACATTATCATTCTACTAACTCAAATGAGTAAGTTATAGAAAACGGTAAAACACAAATTTCCACCCTCATGCATTCAATAAATATCAATGGAACATTTACTATACATGAAAATACTGTGCACACATCCCATGGGAGTTAAAAAGAGGAGGACATTCCAGGGTGCCTGGGTGGCTCAGTCGGTTAAGCACCTGATTTTGGTTTCAGCTCAGGTTATGGTCTCATGGGTCAAGGATGGAGCCCTGCACGGGGCTCTATGCTCAGCAGGGAGTCTGCTTGAAGATTCTCTCCCCCTGCCCCTGCCCCTACTTGCATGCATGTTCTCTCTCTCCCTCAAATAAATAAATAAATAAATAAATCTTTAAAAAAAAAAAAAAAAAAAAAAAAAGAGGATATGCCACTATTTCCTCTTAAGGACATTAACCTGGTGAGAGCCAAAGACATATAAATAATGAATACCAACACAGGACAGACCTGTGATACAAACAAGCTTTGGCAGTTCAGGGGAGGAGGAGATGGCTTCCAACTAGTCTGAGGAGGAAATTACACAAAGACAAGCATTTCAACGTTGAAGAATAGGTAGGACTGCAGAGAATGAAGTGGGAGAAGGTGGAGGGATAAAGACGTATCTCTTAAAATGATATTCTTGCTATGGAATCATCTTTAGGACAAAGGGTAAAACTATTTTTTCACCATTTGCACATACTACTTAATATTTTATCTATATCAACAAAAGCTCATAATCTGGAGACTCCTTGGTTCCTGACAGTCAATGTTTTGACTAAGTCTAGAAATAGAGTCATTTGGCATAACTACTATTGCTATTAGCAAACTGTGAGCTATTTTGACAAGCAAATTCAGAGCGCTGTTTCTACAAAGCATTCCAAACCTAGTAAGAGATATCAGCTGCAGTAAGCTTTTTTTAAAGTGGTTAACTCATCACTGGGTTATCTAAGATCTGCTTTAATGAAATCGAAAAATATTTTCCCAAACTACCCACTTAGTATACTTTCATTCTCTACAATGATTGATTATTGGACTTTTATAGAGTAGCAGAAATGGACCAGGTCTCAGGGCATTCTCCATATTCATATGTAGCAGCAAAGGCCTTTGTCATTACCAAGTATATGGTCAAGAAAATGTACTGGTTTCATATCACGAATGGAAATACTCTAGGATCTGAAAATCCCATATGGAGGAACTACACATTCTAGGTTCAACAAACTGTTTCATTTGGTAGAAAGAATACAACAGAACTTTAATACTCAAATTTGTATTTTGTGAGAGCTTAAATTTTTGGGTTTTAAGAAAAGACAATGATAATGTACAAAATATAGAATAATTAGGATTGCAATAATTTAATACATAGTAATTTTAAACAAAGTGCTTTCATTTGAAGTACAGTATGAATCAGAGAGGGGTTAGAGGGGAAAAAAGGTACATTAAAAGGTGTATTATTCTGGGTTTGGAAATTTTTTTCTTCTCAAAAATAATTATTTAAGGGTGCCTGGGTGGATCAGTTGGTTAAGCATCTGCCTTCGGGGTCAGGTCATGATTCTGGAGTCCTAGGATCGAGTCCCACATCAGGCTCCCTGCTCCACAGAGAGCCCACCTCTCCCTTTGCCTCTTTGTCTCTTATGAATAAATAAAATCTTTAGAAAGTAGTATTTAAGAAAGAAAAATGCAAAAGGGGCAAATAACCATACTATAACCGTAGTAAACTGTATTAACTCAAAATTGACTCCATCAGGCTACAGAAATGCTCAGAACTTACCTACTTCTTCCTCTCTGCTCCCACAATACTAACTACCTGCCAGCAGTACCAGGAATTACTCCACTGCAGCGTCTGTCTGCCTTCTCCTCTCCCCTTAGGACATAATAGAAATTCATTTTCTGCATCCATAAAAGAGATCAGCAAATAAGCAAATACAACTTTACGAATTCATTTTAAAGTCAATGACAAGGGGCGCCTGGGTGGCTCACTGGGTTAATTAAGCCTGTGCCTTCGGCTCATGTCATAATCTCAGGGTCCTGGGATGGAGCCCTGCATCAGGCTCTCTGCTCAGCAGGGATCCTGCTTCCCCCTCGCCCTCTGCCTGCCTCTCTGCCTACTTGTGATCTCTCTCCCTCTCTCTGTCAAATAAATAAAATAAAATTTAAAAGAATAAATAAATAAAGCGAATGACAAAACCTACGTATTAATTCCTACATATTCTGATGGGGGAAAAAACACTTCATATCAAAAAGTAAAATTAAAAAAAAAAACAAAAACAGTTCAGATGGCTAAAGACTAATAAAACTGGAAGATGGAGGCTAGAAACAGGCATGAAATGGGAATTTTTATTTTTTTTTAAGATTTTATTTATTTGTCAGAGAAAGAGGGAGCACAAGCAGGGGGAGCAGCACACAGAGCAGGCAGAGGGAGAAGCAGGCTCCCTGCTGAGCAGGAAGCTCGATCCCAGGACTCTGGGATCACCAACCAACTGATCGCAGATGCTCAACCAACTGAGCCACCCAGGCGCCCAAATCACTACTACTTTTTTTTTTTTTTTTTTTTTTTTTTAAAGATTCTACTTATCCATTTGACAGATAGAGATCACAAGTAGGCAGAGAGGCAGGCAGAGAGAGAGGAGGAAGCAGGCTCCCCACCAAGCAGAGAGCCCCATCCGGGGCTTGATCCCAGGACCCTGGGATCATGACCCATGTTGAAGGCAGAGGCTTTAACCCACTGAGCCACCCAGGCGCCCCATCACTACTACTTTTAAGATGTTCAGATTTTTCTGCCATTATGCATTTTCCTTCTGACAATGAGAGAGGAGTATGTAAAAACCACTGCAGGCCAGGATTCTTTAGCCTTTTGTGGAAAGATCGTATCACAATGGTTTCCCAGACTTATGAATTTCACAAATCAGCAATTTTTTTAGACTGACATAGGGTCAACAAATTTCTATTTTCCCAAGTAAGGACAAGGTGCCCCTTGCATTCAAATCCTTGGTTCATTTTGAGTTTACTCTTGTGTGTAGTGTAAGAAAGATCCAGTTTCATTCTTTTGCATGTAGATGTCCAGTTGTTGAAAAGACTGTCTTTTTCCCATTGCAATATTTTTTCCTCCTCTGTCAAAGGTTAAATCCCATATTTATTAACCATTATAACTATGGGTTTATTTCTGAGCTTTTATTCTGTTCCATTGATCTATGTGTCTATTTTTGTACCAGTACCATACTGTTCTGACTGTTACAGCCTTGTAATTATAGTATTATGTCATCTGTGAATCAGGGAAGTTTTACTTCTCCCTTACCAATTTGGGAGCTTTTTATTTCTTTTTGTTGTCTGATTGCTGTGGCTAGGACTTCCACTACTATGTTGAATAAAAGTGGTGAGAGTGGACATCTTTGTCTTGTTCCTGACCCTACGGAAAAAGCTTTCAGTTTTTCCCTTTGAGTATGATGTGAGCTGTGGGTTTTTCATATAAGGCCTTTATTATGTTGAGGTATCTTCCCACTGAACCTACTTTGTCAAGAGTTTTTTTTTTATAAGGAATAGATGTTATACTTTGTGAAATGCTTTTTCTGCATCTATTGAAATGATTATACGGGTTTGTTTGTTTGTTTGTTTGTTTTTCATTTGTTTTCTGGGTTTTTTCCCCCTAAAGATTGATTTGCTCTAGAGAGAGAGAGTAAGCGTGCACACGAGCATGTGCAAGCTGGTGGAGGGGCAGAGAGAGAGGGAGAGGGACAAGCAGACTCTGAGCTGAGCGTGGAGCCCATAGCCGGGCTTGATCCCATGACCCAAGCAGACACCAAGAGCCTGACGCTCACCTAGGCACCTGTTTTTTGTTTTTAAGTAGGCTCCACTTAAAAATTCCTCAATGCAGAACTTGAACTCATGACACTGAGATCAAGACCTGAGCTGAGATCAAGAGTTGGGTGCTTAACTGACTGAACCACCCAGGCACCCCATGATCCTATGTTTTTTTCCTTTCTCTTACTGGTATGATGTATCATGCTGATTGATTTTGATGCTGTTTGATTTATGAGCATCAAACCACTGTTGCATACCAGGAATAAATCTCACTTGATCATGGTGAATGATTTTTTTTAATGCATTGTTGGATTTGATTTGTTAGTATTTTGTTGAGAATTCTGACACCCTGTTCATCAGAGATATTGGCCCGTAGTTCTCTTTTTTTGTTGTGTATTAACTCGTTTTGGAATCAGGGTAATGTTGGCCTTATAGAATGAATTCAGAAGTTTTCCTTCCTCTTCTATTTTTTGGAATAGTTTGAGAAGAATAGATAAGAACTCTTCTGAAATGCTCAGTAAAATTCACCTGTGAAATTGCCTAATCCTGGACTTTTGTTTCTTGGGAGTTTTTATTACTGATTCAATTTCATTGCTGGTAATTGGTGTATTCAAATTTTCAATTTCTTCCTGCAGTTTTGGTAGGTCACGTTTCTAGGAATTTATCCATTTCTTCTAGGTTCTCCAGTTCGTTGGTGAATTTTATATTTATTTATTTACTTAGTGAAGTTTAACAAAATTAGCTGTTTCCCGTATGCTGGGAAACCATTTCCTAATGCTACAAAACAGAGGGAATGATGGTTAATGGCAAGAGTACATGAAAGATGAATATAACCTGATTTCTTTCAGAACTATCTTAGCTGCTCCTGGGGAACACGGGTGACACAGCTGACTGTCTGACCCTTGGATTCAGCTCTGGTCCTGATCTCAGGGTTGTGAGATCAAGCTTTCTGTCAGGCTCTGCCATCAGTACACAGTCTAAGACTCTCTCCCTTTCCCTTTTCCTCTGCCCCTCTTCAACCCCCACCCCGTGTGCGCGCTCGCTCTCTCTCTCTCTCAAATAAATAAATAAATCTTAAAAAGATATCTTAGCTGCTCTTTTCATAATGCTTTTTAATTTACAATTTTTCAAATTTTATTTTATTTACTTTTTATTTTTTATTTTTTTTATTTTTATTTTTTTTTTTTTTAAAGATTTTATTTTTATTTATTTGACAGAGAGAAATCACAAGTAGATGGAGAGGCAGGAGAGAGAGAGAGAGGGAAGCAGGCTCTCTGCCGAGCAGAGAGCCCGATGCGGGACCCGATCCCAGGACCCTGAGATCATGACCTGAGCCGAAGGCAGCGGCTTAAACCACTGAGCCACCCAGGCGCCCCTACTTTTTATTTTTTATTAGATTTTATTTATCTATTTGACAAAGAGAAAGAGAGAGATCACAAGTAGGCAGAGAGGCAGGCAGAGAGAAAGGGAGAAAAGTAGGCTCCCTGCTGAGCAGAGAGCCTGACTCAGGGCTTGATGCCAGGACCCTGAGATCACGACCTGAGCTGAAGGCAGAGGCTTCCCACTGAGCCACCCAGGCACCCCAATTTACAATTTTTTTTAACTAATGTGTTTTCCCCACTAAATTCCTAATGTCTATATATATAAATATTTTTAAGATTTTATTATTTATTTATTTAACAGAGAAAAAGACCCAGCGAGAGAGGGAACACAAGCAGGGGGAGTGGGAGAGGGAGAAGCAGGCCTCCTGCTGAGCAGGAAGCCTGATATGGGACTCGGTCCCAGGACCCTAGAATCATGACCTGAGCTGAAGGCAGCTGCTTAACCAACCAAACCACTCAGGATCCCCTTCACTGTGCTATTTTATCACTCCCTTACTTCTTCCTTATACCTTTACCACATAAAGATATGAAAGAAAAAATATATTCCTAAGCAATATATTGTTTAGTTGCTGGATATAGCTGCAGTTCATTTTCACTGCAATGTAAAACTGCTGTATGAAGACATCACAATTTATCCATTCTACTGTTGGAAGAAACCGATGTCTCCAATGTTTGCTCTTATGAAATAATGAGCATTTTTTAGTTTCTGTAGGTTAGGAGTTGCTTTTCTGTTTGTTTGTTTGTTTAAAGATTTCATTTATTATTTGACAGACAGTGAGAGCCCAGGTAGGGGGAGCAGCAGACACAGGGAGAGGGAGAAGCAAAGCAGGCTCCTCACTGAGCAGGGGGCCAGATGCAGGGATGGACCCCAGGACCCAGGAATCACGACCTGAGCTGAAGGGTAGAGACACAACTGAATAGAGCCACCCAGGTGCCCCTAGGAATTGCTTTCAAACTTTCTCGATAGCAAGCATGTAAGAAAATACATTTTACCCCACAAGTCAGTTCCCCTACACATACAGATATATAATTGGGAGTAAGTTTCTCAAAATAATACCCTTACAATGAAGTACACGAATATTTTCTGTTGTATTTACCTGTTAAGAAAACTGTTGGCCAGGGGCGCCTGGTGGCTCAGTGGGTTAAGCCGCTGCCTTCAGCTCAGGTATGATCTCAGGGTCCTGGGATCGAGTCCTGAGTCAGGCTCTCTGCTTAGCGGGGAGCCTGCTTCCTCCTCTCTCTCTCTCTCTGCCTGCTTCTCTGCTTACTTGTGATCTCTCTGTCAAATAAATAAATAAAATCTTAAAAAAAAAAAAAAGAAAGAAAGAAAAGAAAACTGTTGGCCAAATGCCATTAAACTGCCTTCATTCTTACTACTGGGCTACAAGCCATAGGCTGAAAACAGAGCTCTAGAAGACATGTTTAGGAGTACAATGTTTAGGAGTGAAACTGCAGGATATAAGGAGAGACATGTACATTTCTACAAGGTAATGTCAAACTATCTTCCAGAGTCATTATTCCAATTTACACTCCCACCTGCAGTGTATACAACAAGTAATTTTAATTTTTTTTAGAAGCTTATTTATTTTTAAGTAATCTCTTTATCTAACATGGGGCTTGACCTCATGCTCTTCCAGCTGAGCCAGCCAAGTGCTCCCATTTGATTTTATTTTAAAATTATAAATGAATTTTAAAAGTTTATCAAATGTTTTTGCTGTAATTACTAAAATACATGGTTTTGTCAGTTTATTGAAGTAAATTACATTAAATTATATATGACTTTATTAATGTTAAAATAAGCTTGCATTCCTCAGATAAAATGAACTAGATAAAATAAAGTAAATGTACTGTATTTTTTTTATAATGCTGGATTCAGTTTGCTAAATGTTTGGTTTAGAATTTTTGTATCTAGGGGCGCCTGAGTGGCTCAGTGGTTAAAGCCTCTGCCTTCGGCTCAGGTCATGATCCCAGGGTCCTGGGATCAAGCCTCACATCGGGCTCTCTGCTCAGCAGGGATCCTGCCTCCTCCTCCTCTTTCTCTCTGCCTGCCTCTCTGCCTACTTGTGATCTGTCAAATTAAAAAAGAAAAAAAAACTTCAAAAAAAAAGAATTTTTGTATCTACATTCATGAGAGAGACACGGCCTACAATTTTTCTTTATTATCTATCTCTGGTTTTGGAATCAAAATTATGCTAGTTTTATAAAATGATCTGGGGACTGTTCCTTTTCTCCCCATTGTCTGGAAGAGTTTAAATAAAGGGAATTATCTGCTCATTGAATATTTGGCAGAAATCACTAATACAACTATACAGGTCTAGAGTTTTCTTTCTTTCTTTTTTTAAAGATTTTATTTATTTATTTGACAGACAGAGATCACAAGGAGGCAGAGAGACAGGCAGAGAGAGAGGAGGAAACAGGCTCCCTGCCAAGCAGAGAGCTCGACGCGGAGTTCGATCCCAGGACCCTGGGATCAGGACCCGAGCCGAAGGCAGAGGCTTCAACCCACTGAGCCACCCAGGCGCCCCAGGCCTAGAGTTTTCTTTGTGAGATTTTTCTGTCCCCAGATTCCATTTCTTGTATAATAGGACTACTTGAGTTTTCTGTTTCTTCTTGAGTCAATTTTGTAAGTCCTATCTTTTTCTAGAAATTTACACTTTGGGGCACCTGGGTGGCTCAGTTGGTTAAGCAGCTGCCTTCAGCTCAGGTCACAATCCCAGAATCCTGGGATCGAGCCCCACATCAGGCTCCTTCCTCAGCAGGGAGTCTGCTTCTCCCCTGCCTGCCTGCCGTTCCCCCTGCTTGTGCTTACTCTCTGTCTCGCTCTCACACTCTGTGTCAAGTAATTTTAAAAAAAGAAAGAAAGAAAGAAATTTACACTTCATCTAAGAGAAAACACACCAACCAGAATCAACTACAGCTTTCATTACCCATACAATTTAAACTTAAGACTAATGACAAAACACAGAAATAACTATACAGATACCATCTACATAATTGGTAAATGCCCTTAAACAAGGTATATATTCTCTGAAAACTTTCAATTTATGATGAGCATTTAACTTTTTCTAATCTCCAACAGATGTCACTAAAATGTCCTGTTCACTTATACAGCCCTCCTTTTTCTATGACCTGCTTCTAAATTCCATTTTAACTTCCTTTCTTCCCCACTACATGGTACACTACTTGAGAAAAGAGGCCAACTCGTGTTCATCTTACCAGATTTTTTGGTAAGATTTTATTTAATTATTTGACACAGAGAGAGAGAGAGAGAGAGAGAGACAGTGAGAGACAGAATACAAGCAGAGGGAGTGGGAGAGGAAGAAGCAGGCTTTCTGGCAAGCAGAGAGCCCAATGCGGGGCTCAATCCCAGAACCCTGGGATCATGACCCAGCCAAAGGCAGCCGCTCAACAAGTGAGCCCCACCCAGGCACACCTGTAACATCTGGCATATTAGTAGGTACCTTATCAATATAAAAACTTTTTTTAAAGATTTACTTATTTTAGAGAGAAACAGAATGCAAGTGGGGGAGGGGCAGAAGGGAAATAGAATCTCAAGTGGACTCCCTGCTGAGTGTGGAGCCTGATATGTGGCTCAGTCCCAGGACCCTGAGATCATGACCTGAGCTGAAATCAGGAATCAGATGCTCAACCAACTGAGCCACACAGGCACCTCTAAAAACTTTTTTAATGAATGAAGATCACAAGAAGAGGTTAGTGTTACTCATCTCTGGTTGCCATTCTTAAGGCAACCGAAGTTGGGTGGAAGAACTCTATTGGATTCTACTCTTATATAGCCCTCCTTGTGACCAAAAGTACAAAGCCATCTGTAAGACAGTCTGCCTTATTTGGAAGGAGAACACAAAATAGGTTCCCTTCATTGATACAGTTACTGGATTAAAAATAAATCTGCAATAAATAAATAAACAGATCTTCAACTACTCACTGTACTTAACTTCTTCCTAATCAAATAAGTCATCTGCCTAAGAATAAAACTATAAAATGAACAAAAGGAATAATGTCCCAAAACAAAGGTAAAAATGCCAAGATACTATTCAACACTAGATTCTGAATACCTGGATTCTTTGAAGATAGAACTATTCCTTCATGAAAATCTTCATGTTAGATTTAGGGGCTTAGCTGATTTAAAAGAAAAATCCCAAACAGACACCTGACCCCAAACCACTATCTTCTTTTGTTTTTAATTTTTATTTATTTTTAAAACATTGTTTATTTATTTATTTGACACACAGTGAGAGAGAAAGAGAGCGAGAGAGGGAACACAGGCAGGAGGAGTGGGAGAAGGAGAAGCAGACGTCCTGCAAAGCAGGGAGCTGGATATGGGGCTCAATCCCAGGACCCTGGGATCATGACCTGAGCCTGAAGTAGACGCTGAATGACTGAACCACCCAGGCGCCCCTTTTTATTCATTTGAAAGACAGAGAAAGCACAAGCATGGGGGGCGGGGGCAGAGGCAGAGAGAGGAGACTCGTTTACTCAGCGGGGAGCCCAATGCAGGACCTGATGCCAGGACCCGGGGATCATGACCTGAGCTGAAGGCAGCCACTCACCCAACTGAGCCACCCAGGTACCCTCAAATCACCATTTTAATAGTGAGAAGTCCCAGAAGAAAACCATTAAAAAGAGAAACCAAAAATAAAAAAGATAGATGTTAGGGGCGCCTGGGTGGCTCAGTGAGTTAAGCCTCTGCCTTTGGCTCAGGTCCTGATCTCAGGGTCCTGGGATAGAGCCTCTATCTGGCGCATCAGGCTCTGTTCTCAGCAGGGAGCCTGCTTCCACTTCTCTCTCTGCCTGCCTCTCTGCCTAGTTGTGATCTCTCTCTCTCTCTCTGTCAAATAAATGAATAAAATCTTAAGGAAAAAAAAAGAACTAGACTCTGACAATTTTAGTAGCTGACTTAACAATAGCTGACTTAATAATCATCATCACAAAACCCTTGCTTACAAGCTAGTCTTTCCTTTAGCTAAAATGAACTATCAATATTTGCTAATATACATTCAGCTTCTGCACAAATGAAAAACAGAAATGGTAAAAGAGCTGTATGACAAAAGCACAATCTTAAGAGGCCTCAGCTGACCTCTGTAACAGGATTTTCTGAAGGCCTGTTTTTTCATTTTTTTTTTTAAGATTGTGTTTATTTATTCATGAGAAATACAGAGAGAGAGGCAGAGGGAAAAGCAGGATCCCCTCAGAACAGGGAACCCAATGAGGGACCCAGGACCCTGGGATCACGACCTGACTCAAGGCATATGTTGAATGGACTGAGCCACCCAGGTGCCCTCTGATGGCCAGTCTTGATCATGCTTTAAGCAAACTCTTAAGATCTTCTATTCCTGGGGCGCCTGGGTGGCTCAGGGTGTTAAGCCACTGCCTTCGGCTCGGGTCATGATCTCAGGGTCCTGGGATCGAGTCCCGCGTCAGGCTCTCTGCTCAGCAGGGAGCCTGCTTCCCTTCCTCTCTCTCTGCCTGCCTCTCTGCCTACTTGTGATCTCTCTCTGTCAAATAAATAAATAAAATCTTTAAAAAAAAAAAAAAGATCTTCTATTCCTTTGGGAATTTCCTTGAAATGATAAAAACATAAAATCCTGAAGAGGAAGTCATTACCCTCTGTTATGGACTGAATGTTTGTGTCCCCCTCAAATTCTTATGTTGAAGCCCTAACCCCAATGGTATGTGGAGATGGGACATTTCTGGAGGTAACAGGGTTAGACGAAGTGATAAGGGTAGAGCCCTTAATGAGATTAGGGTCCTTGTACGATGAGCCACAAGAGACCTTTCCCTTTCTCCTTCCCTCTCTTCCCCAACTCCCAAATAGGTCGTGTGAGCACACAAGGAGATGGTAGGTACTTACAAGTCAAGAGAAAAGGATTCAGAACGAACACCACCTTGCTAGCACCTTGATCTTAGACATCACAGTCCAGAAATACATGAAAAATACATTTCTGGTGTTTAAGCCGCATAACCTATGGTATTTTGTCTTGGCACCCCAAGCCAAGACACTCTCCTTCCAAACACCTCATTAAAAAATGCTAACGTAAGTACACAGGAAGTAAGCCACAGGGAATTTATAGCATAATAAACTAACACTTTTTTTTTTAAGATTTTATCTATTTATTTGATAGAGAGACACAGCAAGAGAGGAAACACAAGCAGGGGAAGCAGAAGAGGGAGAAGCAGGCTTCCCACTAAGAAGGGAGCCCGATGCAGGGCTCAATCCCAGGACCCCCAGATCAAAATCTGAGCAGAAAGCAGACGCTCAACCGACTGAGCCACCCAGGTGCCCCTAAACTAACTTTTTTTTTTTTTTTTTTTTTTTAAGCAATCTCTACAGCCAACATGGAACTCAAACTCACAACCCTGGGATCGAGAGTTGCACACTCCACCAACTGAGCCAGCCAGGTACCCCAATAAACTAGTATATATATTTTTAATGATTTTATTTATTTGACAGAGAGAGAGACAGTGATGGAGGAAATACAAGCAGAGGGAGTGAGAGAGGGAGAAGCAGGCTTCCCGCAGAGCAGGGAGCCTGACATGCGGCTTGATCCCAGGACCCCAAGATCATGACCCAAGCCGATGGCAGATGCTTCAACTACTAAGCCACCTAGGTGCCCCATAAACCAACATTTTAAAGAAAGTATAAAGGATGGGTTACTGGTTATATCTCATTACCCTTAATACTTAGTCACTTTTGATGCAGCATATTTTTGCCTTAGAAAAGATCTATCGATTTAGAGAAACAAATGAAATAAAAATGTCACTGCCCCTCAGACAGCTTCAGTAAAATTTATCACATACAATGAGAGCTTTGTTTATATTTAAAAAATGATACTGCGGTGCACCTGACTGGCTCAGTTGATGGTTATGCGACTCAGTCTCCAGGTTGAGGGTTTGAGCCCCATGTTAGGTAGAAAGATTACTTAAAAATGGTATCTTTAAAAAAAAAAATTGTACTTACATGTTAAAATTTTTCAATTTCTTCGACACAGTAGGAAAACAGATTATTATTAATATTATTATTGAATGAAGGCAGATCAAATATACCTATTTTTCTCCCCCCAAAAAGGAACATTTATGGAACAGATGAAAAGACTTAATGGATTAAACTTTGCTATGTCACCTGGGCAGAAAGTAAATAAAATTATCCTCCTGGACCGTAGAAAATATATCTTACTTAGTTTAATTCTTCCTATCAACAATATAAATGTTTTGATAAAATAAATAAAATTACCAGACAATAGCCACCAAAGCATTCCAAGGATTTAAGAATAAGATTAATGACTCTTTCTCACAAATTTCAATCCAATTATTTTGAGCTACTTGTTTCTGTAATAGACTCAGCTCTTTTCCCATCTCTGGTCTTTCTTCTTGCTGGCCTCCCTGCCCTCCTAAAATACCCTTCTCCTACTTGTCAGCTTGGTAAATTCCTACTTGTTATTTAAGAGCAATTTCTTTTGTGAGATCCTCTCATCCCCTCCGGCTCATTAAGTACCTCCTGGCCTTCTATTCATTTTGTACAGTATCTTCATTATCTTAGAGCTATATAAATATTTGTTATGTTAGGTGGCCTATAAGACTTAAGCCAACATTAGATAAATAACACAGATAGTTCCCACTCTTCATCACTTCACACGTTACAGTTCTACTCATTAATAACGTGCCTAATTAAAATCCGTATTTCACTTCTTACTGCTATTGTTTCCAATAAATTTAGGCCAGGCAAAGGCAACAGCACAAAAGGTAATCAAGATTCAACACACACAGCTAGAATTCTGCTTTCAGGTAGACAATATGCATTAAGACAGGGGGTCTAGAACATGTGAAATGACCAAAACCAACTGCATTTTCGCATGTGCTGCATCATATTGTACTTTAGATGGGTAATAGGAGGGCTGGAAATCTTCAATACCCTAATTTAAGTGTAAGAGTCCACTTTAAGGGGCGCCTGGGTGGCTCAGTAGGTTAAAGCCTCTCCCAGGGTCCTGGGATCCAGCCCCGAGTCGGGCTCTGCTCAGCAAGGAGCCTGCTTCCTCCTCTCTCTCTCTCTGCCTGCCTCTCTGCCTCCTTGTGATCTCTGTCAAATAAATAAATAAAATCTTTAAAAAAAAAAAAAAAAGAGTCCACCTTAAAAGGATGAAGTCAGGAAAACTGATTTCCATCTTTGATCTTTAAATATGCTGTGATCTGAGAGAAATTGATTTTGTATACTATTATCAATTAGCTGGTTAAAAAAAAAAAAATCACCCAGAAATTTCAAAATGGGGCATTTTGTACCATTTCTATAAAAGTAAGTGAAGATTGGGGCGCCTGGGTGGCTCAGTGGGTTAAAGCCTCTGCCTTCGGCCCAGGTCACGATCCCAGGGTGCTGGGATCAAGCCCCGCATCAGGCTCTCTGCTCAGTGGGAAGCCTGCTTCCTCCTCTCTCTCTCCCTCTCTGCCTGCCTCTCTGCAGGCAGATCTGTCTGTCAAATAAATAAATAAAATCTTAAAAAAAAAAAAAAAGTGAAGATTGTACAGAATATAAATGTATTCAAAGAAAGCTTATTAATACTGAATTCAGCTAAGGTGCCAGAGTGGCTCAGTTGGTTAAACATCTGCTTTTGGCTCAGGTCATGACCCCAGGTCCTGGGATCAAGTCCTAGCTACCTGGTCAGCAGAGGGTCTGCTTCTGCCTCTAACCTTCCCACTGCTTGTGATATCTCTCTCACATTCTCAAATAAATTAATAAAATCTTTAAAAATATATATATTGAATTCAGCTACCAGACAGAAATAATTGAAGGCAAAATTCTGTCCTTACTTAAAATTAATTTTTTTTAAAGATTTTATTTATTTATTTGACAGACAGAGATCACAAGTAGGCAGAGAGGCAGGCAGAGAGAGAGAAGGGGGAAGCAGGCTCCCTGCTGAGCAGAGAGCCCGATGTGGGGCTCGATCCCAGGACCCTGAGATCATGACCTGAGCTGAAGGCAGAGGTTTTAACCCACTGAGCCACCCAGGCGCCCCTTAAAATTGATTTTATAGACAAAACTAATGCCCTCAGACAACACCTTACTGGTATTTGGAGTCAAAGTCCAATTGTATGGTCTGTTCTAAACAGGTAACTTTTTTTTTTTTTTCAAGATTTTATTTATTTATTTGTCAGAGAGATAGAGAGCAAGAGCGAGCACAGGCAGAGTGGCAGGCAGAGTCAGAGGGAGAAGCAGGCTCCCTGCGGAGCAAGGAGCCCGATGTGGGACTCGATCCCAGGACGCTGGGATCATGACCTGAGCCGAAGGCAGCTGCTTACCCAACTGAGCCACCCAGGCGTCCCTAAACAGGTAACTTTTAAATATTCTTTAAAAGAAACCCACAAGGAAGAACATAATATAAAAAAAACTACTAAAGGGGTGCCTGGGTGGCTTAGTGGGTTAAGGCCTCTGCCTTCGGCTCAGGTCATGATCCCAGGGTCCTGGGATCGAGTCCCGCATCGGGCTCTCTGCTCCGCGGGGAGCCTGCTTCCTCCTCTCTCTCTGCCTGCGTCTCTGCTTACTTGTGATCTCTGTCTGTCCAATAAATAAATCTTTAAAAAAAAAAAAAAACTACTAAATTCACTGCTTCACATGTACTATTCTGGATCAGTTTACAAACTCTAAAATCAAACTGACATGCATTTATAGAATTCCCACTCACGTAATAACATTGTCATACAGAAGAAAGATGATACTTATGTTATTAAGAGTTAGCTACTTCTCGGGGCGCCTGGGTGGCTCAGTCCTTAAGCATCTGCCTTCAGCTCAGGTCATGATCCCAAGGTCGTGGAACTGAGCCCCTCACTGGGCTCCCTGCTAAGCAGGAAGCCTGCTCCTCCCTCTCC
Source organism: Mustela lutreola (assembly GCF_030435805.1). NCBI lineage: Eukaryota > Metazoa > Chordata > Mammalia > Carnivora > Mustelidae > Mustela > Mustela lutreola. Next base: position 11,500,479 of record NC_081299.1, read on the forward strand.
CGCTTCCCCCTGCCTGTGTTCCCTCTCTCACTGTGTCTGTCAAATAAATAAACAAAAATCTTAAAAAAAAGAATTATCTACTTCTCTGTTATTTCTTTTAAGCTGAAAATCATAAATCCAAACTTCAGGAGAAATTCTAAGCAGAGAGTGCATGAAGATGAACCATACAGGCAAACAGGTATACAGACATATTCAAATTCTCTTACTCTTATACACTGAAGTTCTTTGAATGAAAGCAAACTCCTAATAAATGGGAGTTCTAGAAACATAACCATGATCTTGATGCATTATCAAGAAGAAAAGAAAAATTTTTAAGAAATAAATTCCCTAATTTTATATCAAGTTGGTGGCATAAGGCCAAAGAGAAATTAGTTCAAGCTGCTTTAAAATACAGCATTTTTTTACTACATATCTTCTGTGAGTTATATTTTAAGTACAAAGCCATAGGGCTTGGCTGGCTCAGTTGGTAGAGCATGTGACTCTTGGTCTCAGGATTATGAGTTCAAGCCCCATGTTGGGCACAGAGCTCACTTAAAAAAAAAAAAAAAGTAAGAAAAAAATCCATACAAGAAATAATAAAGCTATATTTAGTCTTATTGTTAGTAATAATACTATCATTATTATTTTGAAACTAATATAGGTAAGGTATAGGATAAAGCCAACAAATAATTACATTAACAGCATTAAAAACAAAAAATTAGCATAATCGAAGAGCTTTAAGTATAAAACTAAAGAGAGTAAATAAAACCCCTGTAATTGGGGAACGTGGGTGGCTCAGTTAGTTGGGTGTCTGATTCTTGGTTTCAGTTCAGGTCGTCATCTCAGGAGTCATGGGATCAAGTCCCATGTCAGAGAGCACTTGGCATAGGGTCTGCTTGAGATCCCCCCTCCCAATCCCATTCTGCTGCTCCTCCTGCTAGTGCTTTCTCTCTCTCTCAAATACATAAATAAATTTTTTTTAAATAAAAATAAAAACCCTGTAATTGTACATTTGAATCAGAAGTATCAGTAGGAACTCATCTTTTTCATCTCCTGGGGTGGTAGACCATAAGACTCTTCACTGACTCTAGATCTCAGGGTCATGAGTTCAAGCCCCATGTTGGGTATAGAGATCACATAAAAAAAAGAAAGATTTTTCTAACCCTGTCCACTGAGAAAGGTTCAAAAGCAATGAGTAGCAAATATCCCAGAACCCAGATTGTGGTCTTTATATCCTATTTTCCACAAAAAAGACAGTCTCCTTGGAGAAATGGCTATTTCTAAAATTGGGGCAGGAAATGCACAAGGTGAGCCTGGAACATCTTGTTGTGCCCAAAGCAAGGAGACTATTAAAGACTAATACAGTCTTGTCAAAAGGTCACAGGGCCCAAAAAAAAGCACTCCCACAGGCCTAAGAGGAAACACTTTAAGCATCAAAACTATAAAAAACAAAAGTGCTATGGATTCAAACATGAAATACATAAAAATATGTACAATTGTAATGGTGCTTAAGAAAATTCATGGTTGGGGCGCTTGGGTGGCTCAGTGGTTTATTTAAAGCCTCTGCCTTCAGCTTGCGTCATGACCCCAGGGTGCTGGAATGGAGCCCCATGTTGGGCTCTCTGCTCAGCAGGGAGCCTGCTTCCCTTCCTCTCTCTCTGCCTGCCTCTCTGCCTACTTGTGATCTCTCTCTCTCTGTCAAATAAATAAATAAAATCTTTAAAAAAAATTTTTTTTTAATTCATGGTCATCAGGGGAGGCTGCTAAAGGGACAATTCATGATTACTCTTAAATTATTTGAAAAATAAGGGAAAGAAATCGTTTTCTGCTTTTCCTATAATAATCAACAGGGTAACCAAATAGTTAATATGGTAGAATTCTTTCTGAGGAATTCCGTTTATAAGAAGGACGACAGAATAAGAAAAGTACCATTTTCCAAACCCTAATTTATAATTAACAAAAGGTACTAAAAACATTACATGATAGGTTGATAGGAAACATTCTAATGGAGAGATCAGGCTACTGTCATCTGAACCCAGAGCTCAGTCTGAGGATGGTTAAAAGTGAGACCTCTAGAAATTACACAACATGAGCCAAACAATGGGAAGTATACAGCATTGCCTCTGAAGTGTTCTTGCTTTAAATTTTTAATGTCATTATTTAGCCTCCAGATTCAGCTAAATGATACCACAAGAAAGCAATCGGATAAACGCAGACTATGGGACATTCTACTATTCAAAAGACTGAATGCCCAGGCTGTCTACCTAGAGGCCATTTTGGATCTCAACGATATGAAGAGGGAACCAAAAGAGCCCATCAACCGAAAGAATTCAGGGCTCAGGGAGTCTGAAGAGTCTAGAACTTCCGGGCAAAATTCCAAACAGGAAGGAAGCTACACAGAAAAAAAACTACAAAAATCTGCATTGTATTCCCTTGAATCTTTGCTAAGTACTGGGCAATACTTGCACAATGAATCAGGGTACTGTATGGATGGAAGTTTCTGTGATTTGTTCCGCGGAGCCCACCATCACGACCTGCACCTCTGCGGGCAGGCTGAAGAATGTTGTTCGTGAGACTTGTGCTGCATTAAGTGACCTTGGGAGTCTGATTAATCGACATTAGCGGCCTCCTGGTCAGAACCAGCCTTTCTGGTCTGGACACCAAGAGCTATAAATTTTGCCTTGTGTCCCTCCAGCTCCAGGCTGGTCCCCCAGAATGAAATCCAGGAAGGGAGGCAAACACACCTAGCCCAACCTCCTTGAATACGTAAAGACATGATAACATAGAAATGCAGCTCGCTTCAAACTGCACATAGGCAAACAAATGCTTAACTTCAGACCCCATCATCTGCTCTATAAATATGGCCTTTCTGCGAATGCTCAGTTGGAAGTCTCACCTGCAGGGAGGACAATCCACTTGGGCGCGTCAATCGGGATTCCGGCCTGGCTGTCTCTATGGGGTTTCCCCGCTGATGAGGTTAGGTGTTTTAAATCTCCAATTTGAGGTAACTCTTATTCTCCTTTACTGCTTACTACTACTGTCCTCACCTATACACAGATTTCCCTTTTCTTCTGTTTCTGTTCGATTTTTAGAACCTCAATAACGTGGTGTCCTTACTGCCCTCACGCCCCACCCCAGCCTTTGAAACTGAGAGATGGCTGCTGTGAATCTTGTTTTCAGAACAGTCAGGCCAAGAACGATGGGGAAGCTGTAAGCTGATCAGTCCTCACTGCTCATAAGCACAAAAACATTCGAGCTCTAGCAAGTCAGGGTTAACAAGTCCTTGGTGACCGCCTCAGATACCCAGCACAGACACTGTGGGGGTGTGACCCCTCAGGGGAGTGCTCAATGTCTTCCAGTAAAGACCACTCTAGATCTACCCTAGCAAAACCTAGAAACACCTCAAAGCCAAGAAACTGATCAGCAGGCGACCGAAATGTCTGAGAAAACACTTGTTAAAAATAGGCAACAAAACGCAGATACTCATCCAACACCCAACCGAAGAGTACTACATGTGCCAAAAGACAAAAACGAAAACAAAACCATACTAAAAGTTAGTCAACAGGACCAAACTTGGAAATGGCAGATGGGACTGAAAGATAAGGGTAAAACTTTGAAAATGTTATCTTTAAGAACTTAAAAAGAAACCTAACTGAAATAGAGAAAGAAATGGAAAATATTTAAAAGAAACTTCTAGGAAGGAAAAATACAATATATGAAACGAAAATATCACAGGGTGCCAGGATAGCTCAGTCAGTTAAACTGTGCCTTTGATTTAGGTCATGGGGCTCCCTGATCAGCAGAGAGCCTGCTTCTCTCTCTCTGCCTGCCGCTCTACCTACTTGTGCTCTCTCTCCCTCTAATACATTGATAAAATCTTTAAAACATATATTTGTATAAAAAAAGAAAGTATCACTGCGTGCAACTAATGGAAGATTAGAGCGTGCAGAAGAAAAGTTTCAGTTGAAATATAAGACCCAGTAACACAAACTAACCAAAATGAAACACTCAGGGGAAAAGAGATAGAAAAAAATTAACAAAGCCTCATTAAGACAATATGAGACAGTCTAATACACACATAATTGGAATCCTAATGGAATAGAGGGGAGGGGCCAGATAATCAGATAAAGTTTTTAAAAAATAAAGGAGAGAATTTTTCCCAATTTCGTGAAAAACTCTAAACCCAGAGACCCAAAAATCTGAACAAACCAAGCAGAAAAAACACACACACAGAGACAAAACCACACCAAAGCATATCATAATCAAATTGCTGAAAACCAGTAATAATGACTATCAGGAACTATGAATGCCGGAAGAAAAAGAAATGGCATCTTTAAAGCACTGAAAGAAAAAAAATCAACTTGGAATTCTATATGCATAAAAATATCCTTGAAAAGAAAAGTGCAGGGGGGCACCTGGCTGGCTCAGTTGGAAGAGCATGTAACTCTTCATCTCAAGGTCATGCGTATGAGGCCTACATGGAGCGCAGATTAAGTAAAATTAAAAAAAAAAAAAAAAAAACTGAAATAAAAATATTTTCAGACAGACAGGGTGGAAATAACAGAACACCAATACACCTGCATGACAAGAAATGTTAAAGGTAGGATGGTATCAGCTAAAAATTTGGATATACACAAGAAATGAAGAGCACAGGAAATCATATACAATTAAATATAAAAGACTTCCAGGGGCGCCTGGGTGGCTCAGTGGGTTAAAGCCTCTGCCTTCGGCTCAGGTCATGATCCCAGGAACCTAGGATTGAGCCCTGCATCGGGCTCTGTGCTCAGCGGGGAGCCTGCTTCCTCCTCTCTCTCTGCCTGCCTCTCTGCCTACTTGTGAACTCTGTCTGACAAATAAATAAATAACATCTTTAAAAAAATAAAAATAAAATAAAAGACTTCCATTTTATCACTTTTAAAATTTCCTTAAAAGGTAACTGTTTGGGTGCCTGGCTGGCACAGCTCATTAAGCATCCAACTCTTAAGTTTAGGCCCAGGTTGTGATCTCGTGAAATTGGTCCTGCATTGTGCTTCAGGGTTTGCTTGGGATTCTCCCTCCCTCTCCCTCTGCCCTTTCCGCTGGTGCTCTCTCAAGTAAATAAATAAATCCTTTAAAAAAAAAAAAGAAGAAGAAGAAGAAGTGTCTAAAGCAAAAATAAAGGGGACCCAGGTGGCTCAGTTGGTAAAGTATCTGCCTTTGGCTCAGGTCATGACCCCAGGGTCCTGGGATTAAGGCACACATTGGGCTTCTGGCTCAGCAGTGAGTCTGTTTCTACCTCTCCCTCTACCCTTCTGCCTGCTCTAATAAATAAATAAAAATCTTTACAAAAATAAACAATAAAAATAAAGCAAAAATAATGTAGTTTAAGATTCACAACATAGGGGCGCCTGGGTGGCTCAGTGGATTAAAGCCTCTGTCTTTGGCTCAGTTCATGGTCTCAGGGTCCTGGAATGGAGCCCTGCATCAGGCTCTCTGCACAGCAGGGAGCCTGCTTCCTCCTCTCTCAGCCTGACTCTCTGCCTACTTGTGATCTCTGCCTGCCAAATAAATAAATAAAATCTTTAAAAAGAAAAAAAAATATTTACAACATAAATAGAAATAAAATGCATATTGTGGGAGTGCCTGGGTACCTCGGTTAGTTGAATGACTGACTCTTGATTTTGGCTTGGGTCAGGATCTCAGGGTTGTGAAATTGAGAAACCGAGTTCCATGCTCCACATAGAGTCTACTCACACCCCCCCACTCCCGGTCCCAGTTTCGGCTCCTATCACCCTCTTGTGCATACATGCACTCTCTCTCGCTAAAGAAATAAAATATTTTGGGGGGGTGCTTGGATGGCTCAGTCATTAAGCATCTGCCTTTGGCTCAGGGCATGATCCCAGGGTCCTGGGATTGAACCCTCCATCAGGCTCCCTGCTCAGAAGAGATCCTGCTTCTCTCTCTCCCACTGCCTACTGCTCTGCCTACTTGTGCTCTCTCTCTCTCTCTCTCTGTGTCAAATAAATAAAGTCTTAAAAAAAAAAAAAAGAAATAAAATCTTTTTAAAACTTTATAATGTATGTTGTGGACTGTGATAAATTAGCAGTATATACTATGAATGCTAAAACCACACATGTACACATGTGAAGTGCAACCAATAAGCCAAAGGTGAAAATAAAATGGAATACTAAAAAATATTCAATTACTTAATCCAGAAGAAGGTAGGAAAAGATATAAGGAACAAAGCACAGGTGGTACAAAGAAAAAACAGAAAAATAGTAAATTAAAATCTGTATAAAAACATATTAAGTATATATGGTCTAAAGACCCCAATAAAAAAAACAGAGATTAGCACACTGAATAATAAACCAATACCTAACTATACACTGCCTACAAAAAATGTACTTTAAATATAAAGATGCAGAGAGGCTAAAAGTCACAGGTAAGACAAAAGGGAAACACCAAGCATTAGAAAGCTATGGTTTCTTGGATGCCTGGGCGGCTCAGGCAGTGATCCCAGGGTCCTGGGATTGAGTCCCAGCACAGGGCTCCTTGCTCCACAGGGAGCCTGCTTCTCCCTCTGCTGCCATTCCCCCTGCTTGTGCTCGCTCTCTCTCTTTGAAAAAATATATTAAATCAAGAAAAGAAAAAAGAAAGCTACTGTGTCTATATTAATGACAGACATCGTAGGCTTCAAAACATATTAACAAGAAAAAAAGAAGGGCACTTCACAATGATATTTTATATGACAGGTAAATTCACTAAGAAGAAATAATCCTAGGGGCACGTGCACCCCAATGTTTACAGCAGCAATGTGCACAACAGCCAAACTACGGAAAGAGTCTAGATGTCCATCAACAGATGTATGGATAAAGAAGATGTTACACACACATACACACACACATATACACACAAACATATACATATATATAATGTTATTGTATGTTATATGTATACTAATAACATAGTTATAATAACTATGTTATGTTATATATTATATACACATAAAATACAGAATAATATATATTCACACATACACACACACACACACACTATGGAATATTAAACAGCCATATTAAAAAAAAAAAACATGAAACCTTGCCACTTGCAATGACATGGATGGAACTAGAGGGTATTAATGCTAAGCGAAATAAGTCAATTATCATATGATCTCACTGAAATGAGGAATTTGAGAAACAAGACAAAGGATCATAGGAGAAGGGAGGGAAAATTTTAACATGACAAAACCAGAGAGGGTGACAAACCAAAAGAGACTTTTAATCTCAGGAAACAGAACTGAGGGTTGCTGAAGGGGAGGGGGTGGAGGGGAGGCGGTGGCTGGGTGATGAACACTGGGGAGGGTGTGTGCTATGGTGAGTGCTGTGAATTACGTAAGGCTGATGAATCACAGACCTGTACCCCTGAAACAAATAATACATTATATGTTAATTTTTTTAAAAAAAGAGAAAAATTATCAGGACAGAAACTAAGTATGATAATAAAACTAAGTGCTTATATTTATGTTTAAAAAAAAATCTTTAAAAATGTGTATACTGTCAATAAGCAGGAAAGAAAAAAGAAAACAAAAAACAAACCCAAGACCCGAAAATCAGTTAAAGATGAGTATGTATTTACTTGTCAAATGAGAAGATGTATAGAATTTTTTTCAAGGGGCTCCTGGGTGGTTCAGTGGGTTAAAGCCTCTGCCTTCGGCTCAGGTCATGAAATCAGGGTCCTGGGATCGAGCCCCACATAGGGCTCTCTGTGTAATAGGGAGCCTGCTTCCTCCTCTCTCTCTGCCTGCCTCTCTACCTACTTGTGATCTCTGTCAAATAAATAAATAAATAAAATCTTTTATTAAAAAAATGTGAGTAATAATACCTATCTCATAAAAGCATTGTGAGGATTAAATGCTTTAATGCATGTTAAGTCTTTGAAAAGAATAAGGCATATACAGGAAATACATTTTTTTTGTACTTTGTTTCACATTTCTATTTGCAGAAGTATGGTTAAAGTACAACATTTAAACAATCAGTAGTTAAAGTAAATTTGTTTTACCATATATACTTAATTTTTTAAAAGATTTTATTTATTAAAAAAAAAAAGATTTTATTTATTTATTTGGCAGAGAGACAAAGAGGGAGGGAGAAAGCATAAGCCAAGGGGAGAAGCAGAGGGAGAAGCTGACTCTCCACTGACCCGGGAATCCGACGCGGGGTTTGGACCAAGCCGAAGGCAGACTCTCAATTGACTGAGCTACCGAAGTGTCCCATATATACCAATTTACCAGAAGATGTGTTTCCTTTGAGGAAAGCTGTATATTCTACAGATTAGATGTATTTTGTATGTACAATGTATATTCTACATTAGATGAATCAATGTTCTTACTAAGCACAAAAATGTAAACATACTGGGCTTTATTTTAAACTGATATGGAAAATAGTGTGCCCTATATTATTACATAGGAAGGCCAAAATCATTCAAAGAAAAAGTTGCATTCAACATTCACTTACACCAAGAGTTCTAAGCCTAGCAAAAAAATTTCCACTGAAAGCAGTGTCACATATGAGGTCCAAAAGGAGATAAAACAGTCTGCCAGGACTGTCTGGTTTCGCTTGATTTTGGTTTCCAATGAGCATATAATGCTTTAGTCAGCTCCTCTGGAGATGTCTTGGGACACACAAGGCATACACAGAAAAATAATATACGTGTGTACATATTCCGTGACTTTTTAATGCAATTAAAAACCTCATACTGGGGGCGCCTGGGTGGCTCAGTGGGTTAAGCCGCAGCCTTCGGCTCAGGTCATGCCTCTCTGCCTACTTGTGATCTCTGTCTGTCAAATAAATAAATAAAAAATCTTAAAAAAAAAAAAACAAAAAAAACTCATACTGTTTTCTTTAAAATTTCCTGAAACTATTTTTTCCTCATGTAACACATATTGCTTGATTTCCAAATCATTTTAGAATTCCTAGTTTCACTTTCATAGAAGACTTCGTTATTGTCACTCTGTACAAATATTATCCCTACTTCTACCAGAGCAGAATATTTTATATATAAATAAAAATGTTCTTTTTTAAGGGCAACTAGGTGGCTCAGTGGGTTAAAGCCTCTGCCTTCAGCTCAGGTCATAATCTCAGGGTCCTGGGATCCAGCCCTGCATTGGGCTCTCTGCTCAACAGAGAGCCTGCTTCCCCCTCTCTCTCCCATCCTAGTACTAACCAGGCCCGCCCCTGCTTAGCTTCCAAGATCAGACAACATCCAGTGCGTTCAGGGTGGTATGGCCGTAGACCCCTGCCTCCCTCTACCTGCCTCTCTGCCTACTTATGATCTCTGTCTGTCAAATAAATAAATAAAATCTTTTTTAAAATTTATTTTTTTTAAAGATTTTATTTATTTATTTGACAGAGGGAGAGAGATCACAAGTAGGCAGAGCAGCAGGCAGAGAGAGAGGGGGAAGCAGGCTCCCCGCTGAGCAGAGAGCCCGATGTGGGGCTTGATCCCTGGACCCTGAGATCATGACCCAGACTGAAGGCAGAGGCTCAACCCACTGAGCCACCCAGGCGCCCCGAAATCTTTTTTTTTTAAATCCTCTCTTTTAAATTTACAAAAGCAAAGAATTTTCTAATTGTAAGTCCTTTACAAATAATTAGTATGGAAACGATATTTATTGATAAAGTAAATCTAGGCAATTTATTTATACTAACGCTCATTTGCTTGTATTACACTCGGAGAAAAAATATATTGTTATTTTCCTCCAAAATGATCTGTAGTTGACTTCCTGACTAACGTATTCCAATTCAGGAAGCCCTAATACAACAAGAACCTTCTTTTAAAATCAGCTTAGCTACAAATTCTGTGAATAAAATGCAGCAATACTTGAGGGAAGCCTAGAGTTATAGTTCTAAGTGTTTATTTTAATGTTATAAAGAAAAGCTTGCTTAACTAAAACAGATTATTGCAATTATCTTCATTATTACTTCTTATTTACATTAGTGCTATGGCCAGAACCAGGAGCTATTTGCAAACTTAAGTGAAGGAAAAAAGTATTCTTCAGACTTTAAACAACACAGTTACACCAAATTCTACAGATGTTTGTTTCTCCCAAAATCAGGTTTAGAAAGAAATGCAAAATCACATACATGCATATGTCCATATAGTGAGAGAGAGACACACACATATTTATGGGGAGTGGGGAAAAGCTTAAGATTTAGATGTTACAAAAGTTATTATTACTCACATTCACCTGCAGTGGTACTAATTTCAAATTTGTAATGATCAAAATGTTAGTCATTTACATGCAAAGCTGCAAAGAGTCACCAGGACTCTTCTATTTTAAATTTTCATGTTTTCTAGTCAGAATGGACACTGGCAGTTTTTCACATGGCTGAGCCCCCTCTGCTGGTTTAGCAGCAGTAGTTGTCCAAAACTTATTTGTGGCACAATTGAATACACTTTCATTAAATTAATGAAATAAGGGGCACTTGCGTGGCTCAGATGGTTGAGCATCCAACTCTTGATGTCAGCTCAGGTCATGATCTCAGGGTCCTGGGATCAAGCCCACATCCGGCTCCCTGCTCACCTGGGAGTCAGCCTGTCTCCACTGCCCTCTGTCCCTCCCCCCCTCAAATAAATAAATACATCTTTAAAAAAATTAATGAAATAAATTGCTATTTCATTATATACACATTTCATAGAATGCATATTTTCAGTTTAAAGCAAGCTGCATTAACTTTAGACCTAAAAAGTTGTTAGTAAAAAAAAGTTATGTGTATTAGTAAAGAAAGACATGCTTCACCAACTCATTTTTTTTAAGTTATTTATTTTTAAGTAATCTCTAAACTCAACATGGGGCTTGAACTCAGACCAGAAGATCAACAACTACACACTCTACAACTGAGCCAGCCAGGCACCCCCCCTCACTAACTCATTTTTTACAGTCACAAAAATTACTTCATAAAACAAAATCTTATTTGTACAATATTGCCCATTTAAAAATAAAAATTGTCAGTTATATTAATATCTACATAATACTAACACTACATAGTGTTATAAATACATGAATATATAGTAAAATATGCAAACATGCCTGGGAATGATGAACAAAACTCATTGTGGTTATTTTAAAGAGTGATCAAGGCAACTGGAAGGGGAACACAGAAGGGTTTCAACTGGTACCTGTGTCTTTTATTTTCCTTTAAAAAAATTTGGGGGCGCCTGGGTGGTTTAGTGGATTAAAGCCTCTGCCTTGCTCGGGTCATGATCTTGGAGTCCTGGGATAGAGCCCCGTGTTGGGCTCTCTGCTTGGCGGGCAGCCTGCTTCTCCCTCTCTCTCTGCCTGCTGTCTGCCTACTTGTGATTTCTGTCAAATAAATTTTTTTAAAAAATCTGAAGCAAATATGGCAAAAGGACAAATCTCATAAAGCTAGTTGAAATGTTAAAAAAAATATTATTGCCTCTAAAAAGAATTTTCTGTAAATGTGGTATAAAACATTGCATTTCTCGGGGCGCCTGGGTGGCTCAGTGGGTTAAGCCACTGCCTTCGGCTCAGGTCATGATCTCAGGGTCCTGGGATCGAGTCCCGCATTGGGCTCTCTGCTCAGCAGGGAGCCTGCTTCCCTCTCTCTCTCTCTGCCTGCCTCTCCGACTACTTGTGATTTCTCTCTGTCAAATAAATAAATAAAATCTTTAAAAAAAAAAAACAAAAACATTGCATTTCTTGAAAAAAGAAAAAGCTAAGAAAATGAAGCATCACTCTTGAATCACTCTACTGGGCCCTTTGAATTAAGTGATTTAAATATTAGAGTGAAATTAAACTTCAAGGAGAATCTATTTTATGTGTGAGAAAGATGAAACATTGCTAGCAAAGAGGTGTTTTTTTTTTTTTTTAAAGCAGTAAGAATAAAGAAATATATTACTGGTTACATAAAAATGTGAATATACTTAATGTCACTGAACTATACACTAAAATGGTTAATTTTATGTTATGTATATTTTACCATGACAAAAAAGAAAAGTATCATGAGTCTGGCCAGTTTAAATTGAAAGAAGATTGGGGCGCCTGGGTGGCTCAGTGGGTTAAGCTGCTGCCTTCAGCTCGGGTCGTGATCTCAGGGTCCTGGGATCCAGCCCCGCATCAGGCTCTCTGCTCAGCGGGGAGCCTGCTTCCTCCTCTCTCTCTCTGCCTGCCTCTCTGCCTACTTGTGATCTCTGTCTGTCAAATAAATAAATAAAATCTTTTAAATAAATAAATAAGTAAATAAATTGAAAGAAGACAATATTTTATTTACAGATAAAAACTAAGGATCAGGGACGCCTGGGTGGCTCAGTTGGTTAAGCAGCTGCCTTCGGCTCAGGTCATGATCCCAGCATCCTGGGATCGAGTCCCACATCGGGCTCCTTGCTCTGCAGGGAGCCTGCTTCTCCCTCTGACTCTGCCTTCCACTCTGTCTGCCTGTGCTCGCTCTCGCTCGCTCTCTCTGACAAATAAATAAAATCTTTAAAAAAAAAAAAAAAAACAAAAAAAAAACTAAGGATCAGAAAGAAAAAGAAAAAGAAAAAGAAAAAAGAACTAAGGACAAAAATTCTACTTAACAGCAGAAATCTAAAACTGAACGCACAGCTGACTGGCATGCTGGTGTAATTCAATCTCAGTCATGGATCAAAAAATATGAAAAATGGCACAAGAGAAAAAAGATTTTTTAAGATTATACTGTCATCATGCCTATGAACAAAGAGAAGTGAAATAGCAAATCTTAAACTTACTCTGAAGAACAAATTTCTGAAAATTTCCAACTTCATCTGTTACCACTATTTTGATTCCATAAATTCAGATTAATTCTTGATGACTATATATTCCCATTGATCTCTACTACCCCTATGACCTCTCATTCTGAGATTCCATTCTCCTTTCATAACGTGGAGGTGGCCCCTAAAATTCCATTTTGCCTTCTCTTTCCTTGATATATTTTCTCATTTGGCAATCACATGGTTTCGAACATTGCTGCTAAGAGAATGATTCATTGCACCATGCGATCCTTGAGGTTATAGACTGCCGTGTTCACTTAATATGTCCAGTAAAGGCAGAGTTGATTCAACATTTATTCAGATGGACAGATGGACGGAGAAGCAAATCACTCCACAACTCATCTTTAGACCTGATTCCCCTAAATTATATCTCCCCATTTTCCTATTTCTCTTGCCTTCTGGAGAGGTGATGCCAAATTCATATTGAACATTCTTCCAGCCACCTACATATCTTCCTGTTTACCTGACTCAAAACCTAGCAGTCATCTTTCATTTTTCCTTTTCTCATTCTTCCCACATCTACTCAGTTGTCAAATATCCCATGCATCCGGGGCACCTGGGTGACTCAGTCGGTTAAGAATCTGAGTTTAGGGGGCGCCTGGGTGGCTCAGTGGGTTAAGCCTATGCCTTCAGCACAGGTCATGGTCTCAGGGTCCTGGGATCGAGCCCCACATCGGGCTCTCTGCTCAGCGGGGAGCCTGCTTCCTCCTCTCTCTCTGCCTGCCTATCTGCCTACTTGTGATCTCTGTCTGTCAAATAAATAAATAAAATCTTAAAAAAGAAAAAGAAAAAAAGAATCTGATTCTAGGGTGCCTGGATGGCTCAGTGGGTTACAGCCTCTGCCTTCGGCTCAGGTCATGATCTCAGGGTCCTGGAATCGAATCCTGCATGGGGCTCTCTGCTCAGCAGGGAGCCTGTTTCCTTCTCTCTCTCTTCCTGCCTCTCTTGCGCTACTTATGATCTCTCTCTCTCTCTGTCAAATAAATAAATAAAATCTTTAAAAGAAAAAGAAGAAGAAGAAGAATCTGACTCTTGGTTAAGTGTCTGCCTTTGGCTCAGATCATGATCCCAGGGTCTTGGGACCACGCCTCACATCAGGCTCCCTGCTCAGCGGGAGGCCTGCTTCACCCTCTCCCACACCCCCTGCTTGTGTTCCCTCTCTCGGTGTGTCTCTCTATCAAATAAATAAAATCTTTAATCTTTTTTTTTAAAGATTTGATTTATTTATTTGACAGACAGAGATCACAAGTAGGCAGAGAGAGGAGGAAGCAGGCTCCCCGCTGAGCAGAGAGCCCGATGTGGGGCTCAATCCCAGGACCCTGGAATCATGACTTGAGCTGAAGGCAGAGGCTTTAACCCACAAAGCCACCCAGGTGCCCCAATAAATAAAATCTTTAAAAAGAAAAAAAAAAAGGATCCGACTCTTGACTTTGGCTCAGGTAGTGATCTCAGGATCTTGGGATCAAAACCCGCATCAGGCTCTGTCTGCACTCAGCATGGAGTGAGCTTGAGATTCTCGCTCACACTCCCTCTCCCTCTGCCCCTTCCCTCTTTCTCTAAAATAAATAAATAAATCTTTAAAAAACAGAACAGATATACCCCACCTTCACCTTTGTTCCCACTTCTCTCCACTGCTGCCATAGAGGCCCAAATAATCTCTTAACTAATCTATTATAATAAAGAGGAAAAGCTGGTTTTTCCACTGCATACTCCTTTCTTCTCCAATTTCTCTCTCCTTCTTTTTCTTCTTCTTCTTTTTTTTTTTTAAGTAATCTCTACATCCAAAGTGGGGCTCAAACTCATGACCTTGAGATCAAGAGCCCCACACTCTACTGACTGAGCCAGACAGGCACCCCTCCACTCCTCCTCTTTTTTCTTTATTTTATTTAGGATTAATTTTCATTGTGCAAATCTGGATCAAGAACTTTCACCAAGTAGGGGATGGGTGAAATAAAGCAAATAAGGGATACAAAATTCCAAACATCACAGAGACAAAAAGTACAGCATAACGAATACAGCCAGCATGGCTACAGATGGTGGTGACTACACTTACTGTGGATGAGCACTGAGTAAAGCAAAGGATCACCAAATCAATACTGCACACCTGAAACTAATACAACACTGTATGTTAATTATACTTCAGGAAAAAAACTTTGATTAGTAAATGCCTCTTCTCTAATATTCAAGGTCTTCAGCACTGCATTTTTCTTATTTATTTCTATTTTTATTGTAAAATACATAAGACACAAAAAATAACATTTTAATCATTTTAAGTATATACTTCAATGGCATTATGTGCATTCACACTGTATAAACATCACTACTCTCCATCTCCAAAACTTCCTCATCATCCCAAACAGAAACTCCATACTCATTAAGCCAAATGCCCCATTTCTCCCCTCCCCTCAGCCCTCAGTAACCCCTACTCCCATCTCTATGAACTAGACTGCTCATATAGGTAGAATGACACAGTATTTGTCCTTCCGTGTTTGACTAATTTCAGTTAGTATAATGCTTTTAATCTTCATCCATGTTGTAGTATGCATCAGAATTTCGTTCCTTTCTAAGGCTGAATAATATATTCCATTGTACAGACTATTGTAATAGTGTATTTTTTGGTAAAGATTTTATTTATTTATTTGACAGACAGTGATCACAAGTAGGCAGAGAGGCAGGCAGAGAGAGAGGAGGAAGCAGACTCCCTGCGGAGCAGAGAGCCCGATGTGGGGCTCGATCCCAAGCCGAGCCGAAGGCAGAGGCTTTAACCCACTGAGCCAGCCAGGCGCCCCGTAATAGTGTATTTTAATACTCATCTCTCAATGGACCTTTGTGTTGTTTTCACCTTTTGGCTACCGTGAATATGCTACTAAGAATGTTGAGGCACAAATATCTGTCTGAATTCCTGCTTCAGTGCTCATGGATATATACCTAGAAGTGGAATTGTTAGATCATATGTTAATTCAGTATTTAATTTTTTGAGGAACTGGTTTCCACAGCTAACATAACACTTCAAAGTCACCACAATCTGGGTCAACTCTCACTTTCTGTGTGTCTCTCCCACTCCAGCCTAGGCCTCTATCACTCCAACAAACTAAATTTCTGGAAAGCCAATGTTCCTCCTACCTGTGTCCTTTGTCCTTGATGCTCTCTGCACAATTTCATATGTGCAAACCTGCCTATCCATCAAGGCTGCCTCAAGCGCCCCCTACTCTAGAAACCATCCTTGATTTCTCCAACTAAAAGGAATCTCTTTTTCTGAATTCCCTTTAAATTTCCTTCTCACTTTCCACCATAAAGAATAATCTAAACTAAACAGGTACACACATTTCTCATTAAGTATGGGTTATATGTCTAATTATGCATGTACTGCCTTCAGTAACTAGCAGGGAGTAGACAATGAATAAATGAACAGAATGGATCAATGACAAAAGAATAAAGATAAAACAGAACTCAAAATTCCCAATCAAGTTGAGGATTGTGAAGGAAAACTAAACCATACCTGTCAAAATCTTTTAAAAACTGTTATCTGTCAATATTTTAATGGACATGCCAGATGACCCAGATGTTCTTCTGTTAGAAATACGTCTGAAGTAAATGTTGGCACAATTGCAAAATGGAAGGTCAACATAGTACTTTATTCAAAGAAAAAAAAGCAAATAAAGAAAGCAAACTAAATGTCCATTCACAGGGGAGTAGATAAATTATGATACAATTGTAATCCTAAGCAGCTGTTAAAAAGGAGGTGGAACTACATGTACTAACTTTATATTCTACAACATATTGTGAAATTCCAAAAGCCATTTCTGCCTAAAAGTGTGAGGATGAATTTTTTGTAGCCACAGAAAAAAAAATTCATTTCAAACTGTTAAAAGTAGTTATCTATGGCAGTTTGTAAAAAGGATTCGCTTATGTGAACTGGTTACAGCAAGCATCTGTTCTTTAATTTTTAAAAATGTCTTCCAAATTTTCAGTAAAACCAACTCAGTTCCAATTTTAAAATGTAAAAATGCATATTTAAAAGTATGATATTTTATAGTCTAGTTAAAAAAAAAAAAAGACACCCAGGAGATTTTGTAATATTCCTGCCGAAAACAAATACAAAAAAATTAGCAATTTTGTAATGTTCAGAATCAAAGTGCTGAGTGGTTTATATATTACAACTGTATACCTTTAAGTAGGGGGAAAAGCAAACTCTGCATTAATGGGTGTTCTCCAGAGACAACGAAACATCAAGGTTTAATGCTAAAATTATTCTAAAATTGTTCAAAACTTGCCAGACTTTTTTGGGCTTTGCTACTTTAAAATTGAGCAAAAGACGACAACAAAAGAATACATAAAGTACGGTTCCATTTACATAAAGTTAGAAACAGGCAAAACTAAACTACTGCAGAGATATACTTGCAGGTGATAACAGTATCAAGAAAAGCAAGAGAATTATCACAAAAGAGGAACAGTGGTTATTTCCAAAACAGAAATGGATGTCATCAAAGAGGGGTACATTGGAAGTGCTTCTGAGGCACTAGCAATATTCTATTTCTTGACTTGGTTGGTGGTCACACTGGTGTTTGCTTATAGTTATTCTCTGAACACATACATTTATGCATTCTTCTGAATGTCTCACAATAGTTAAAAATCCAGCTGAACCTAACCTTTAACGCTATTTAATAATAACATGTAAAGTTTCTATAGTTCAACTCTCACTCTAAACGTCCGCTCATGTTTCACCTAAAATAGTTGCAGGAGTGTCTGACTGGCTCAGACCCTTGATCTTGGGGTTGTGAGTTCAAGTTCCATGCTGGGTGTGGAGATTACTTAAAAAATAAAATCTTAGGGATGTCTGGGTGGCTCAGTCGGCTAAGCATCTGCCTTAGCTCAGGTCATGATCCTAAGGGTCCTGGAATCACGTCCCACCTTGGGCTCTTTGCTCAGTTGGGGCCTGCTTCTCTCTCTGCCTGCCACTTCCCCTGCTCGGGCAGGTACATACTGGCGAGCGCGCTCTCTTGCTCTCTCTCTCACACAAATAAATAAATAAAATCTTAAAAAAAAAAAAAAAGGAGTATGGATTTGGAATCAGATATTACTTTCCTTTCTAAATAAATAGATAGATAGATAGATAGATGGATGAATAAAGTCTTAGGGCTGCCCGGGTGGCCCGGTTGGTTAAGCACCAACTCCTGATTTCAGCTCAGGTCATGTAGAGCCCTACGTTGGGCTTCAAGTTCCATGGTGTGTCTGCTTACGGATTCTCTCTCCCTCTGCCTCCTCCCCCACTTTTTTTTTTTTTTTTGTACTCCCTATCAAATAATCTTTTTAAAATAAAATCTTTAAAAATAAATAAAACAGCTTCGGCTAATAGTGCACAGTAAAACCAACCTGCCAAAAGTAAAAAGAACAACCCAGTCATTAGGAACTCAGGCAAAAAGGGGGAAATCTCTCACTGGAAATCTGTTAAGGTTCCAATTCTCAAGGTTTTTTGTTTGGTTTGGTTTGGTTTGAATTGTTGTTGTTGTTTTGGTTTGGTTTTTTGGGTTTTTTTTTTTTTTTTGCTTCTCAAGTTTTAATGTGGACCTCATTAAACTACAGGTTTGGATTCAGTAGGCCTGGAGTAGAACCTGACAGCCTGCATTCTAACCCAGGTGATGCCATGCTGCCAGTCCACGGACTCGCCCTATAAAGTTCTTAAATAGCCACTAAAATGTGGCTGGTGTCAAAATGACAAAAGAAAAAAAAATGACAAAAGAAAAGGAAATGAGAGAGGGAGAAAAACCGTAAGAGATCAACCACAGAAAACTGAGGCTTGCTGCAGGGGCAGTGGGTGGGGGGCAGGGGGTGATGGGCATTAAGGAGGGCACTTGATATAATGAGCACTGGGTGTTATATGCAACTAAGGAATCACTAAACTGCACCTCTGAAATTAATAATACACTATGTGTTAACTAACTGAATTTAAATTAAAAAAAAAAAAAAAAGGAATCAACAGGTAATGGAGAATCTGTGCCAGATGCCTTATTTCATTTAATCCTTACCTCAATGCTATGAGGGGCATATTATCACTCATGTTTCACAGATAAGGGTAACAGGGCTCAGACAAATTAATTTGCCCATGATTACACAGCTGTGTAAAAAGAGGAACCAGAATTTGAACTGAATTCTATGATTCCATTTTTTAAAAAAGAGACTACAAATCAGGGTTTGAAATTAATTTAAAATAATTCTCAAAAAAATAACTATAACATGTTCCAGTTCAGAGTCTCTTACATACAGACTTTCACCTTCCCCCATTAGTTCATTCTTCAAAATGGCCTTTCTTTCATTGTTACTCCCTCTGCTATGATGCTGGATATTTGTTATTCGCATTTACACCTCTACAGCTAATACTTACCTAACATCTAACTTCCCCAATTCCAGTCTCTGGCCCACCAATTTATTCTGAAGTCTCCAGGAAGGAATTCACTAAAGGTGAGCTAATGAGAAGGGTGGGGAAGTAGAATTCAAAGTACTCTACGATCTCAAGATACTCTCACCAAATCTCCCAGTTTGCATAGAGCCAGCTTCCTCACTGACACACAAACACATTCTAGAAAGAACAGGATACAGTTTGACAATATGCTCTAAGGGAATGGAGATTTTTATTTCTACCTGTATTTTTTTGGTGGTGGTGAGAGCAAAGGAATTCATGAAAGGTGAATAATCATGTTTATTCCCTATCCTCCAAAAACCTAAAGGTTTTTCTACACACAAAGCAAATCTTTTTTTTTTTTTTTTTAAGATTTTATTTATTTATTTGACAAAGAGAGAGACAGCAAAAGAGGGAACACAAGCAGGGGGACGAGGGAGAAGCAAGCTTCCCACCGAGCAGGGAGCCCCATGTGGGGCTCAATCCCAGGACCCTAGGATCATGACCTAATCTTAAGGCAGATGCTTAACAACTGAGCCACGCAGGCACCCCTCACATAAAGTAAATCTTTGTTTCACAAGCTCACTTGACCATTAAAAAAAAAAATCCCCTAGTAAGCAATTTCTCAGAGACTATCAGAAAAGAAGGACGGGTCCAGGAATTTTTTTTTTAAACAAACACTGCAGCAGATCCAAGTTCAGAAAACCTTCAGTAGTACTTTTAAAACTTAATCTGATGTTCTCATTTATCGTTTTCCTATGTGTTGCGTACTTTACTGAGCAACAGGTTTAAAATACGGGTAATAAAATTTCCAGAAAAATATAAAATATTATAGCAGGAAAGCTTAGAGATTACTGGGCAACTGAATCCTTACTTTACCAATGAGGAGAAACTGAGGTCAGGAAACATGCAACCTCCTAAGATCGTGTAGGTAACCTGGTGGCTAAACAGAACCTGTGTCTTTTGTTTTTCTGCTCAGTGCTCCAACACACCATACCAAAATCTACTTTCAAAAGAGTGGCAGTAAAGCATTACTTATTGCTGTTTATTGAAGACTGACTAGATGGACAAACCCAGCACATCCACACAACAAAGCTGTGACAAAGATGAAGGATTACTTCTGTTCCAATATGGCATGATCTCCAAGATACAGTAAAAGAGAATAGTGCTGAACAGTGTTACAGAGACCAAACCGGAGTCTCTTACGTCAAGCAGGAGCCTGCGTCAAGCAATGACACAGGCAGTTAAGGTACAGCAGCTAGGAGATATCACCAGGACCAACATCAGCTGACACCCCAGAACCGAAAACGAGCAGAATCAGAGGAGATCTGCAGAGACCCAAAACTGATTAAATCCCTTTAAAAAGGGAAGGATTTTGGCAGGAAACTGTCAGACTCTTCAGACGTGGCCCCTTTATGTCTGACCACTTAAAAAAGTCAACTGCCGCCAATGGTCCGCCCAATGGATCTCTAAACAGAACTGAGACCCTTCCTGCTTGAACAGAAGGAGCAGTAAATGCCGAGAGCTGACCCAGACCAGACCAAAGCCTTAGCTCAATGGCATGCTCAGAGACTACGTGTTGGGTTCGTTAACTTCCTGCACCTTCCTTTATCTTGTTTGTTGTATGGCTTGTCTTCTATCCTGCTCTGTGTGCTGTGTAAGAAGCCAAGTTTAATAACATGGTGAAGTGTCATTGAGTTTGGAATCCTAAACCTGCTTTATAATCGCGATTTAACTTTATGACTGAATAAGGCTGACTGTGGAAAGACAAACCTGTGCGTGCATCGTCATAGCGTGCTCGTGACAAGTGTACATAATAGTATGGCAACCTTTTGTGTAAGAAGAGAGAAAAATGAATATATGCAGATATTCACTTACTCTTGCAAAAAGAAACATTGAAAGGATAAACCAAAAATTAATAAAAATTAGGAGAGTCCAAGTACCAGTCATGGGGCACCTCTTGGCAACCCCTCCTCATGGTCCCAGCTCTGAAAATGGCAGCCAGTGTTTGAGGTGGTCACCCTTCCTCCATATTTTTTTTTTTTTTTTGAGATTTGATTTATCTACTTGAGAGAGAGCAAGGTGAGAGATCATGAACAGGGTGAAGGGCAGAGGCAGAAGCTCCCTGCTGAGCAGGGAGCTCAATGTGGGGCTCAATCCCGTGACTCCAGGATCATTAAATGAGCGGAAGGCTGACGCCTATGCAGCTGAGCCACCCAGGCGCCCCCTCCTCCATATTCTTTAAAAGTTCTGGTAGTCCCATCTACCCTTTCGGTTCCCCCAACTCTTGAGACTATAGTTTCACCTGTAATTATGAATCTCTAAATTACACCCTACTCCTTTTTTTACTGTCTTGCAACACATACACTACCAATTCTCTACATTAAGTCCCCATTTGAATATCTAGTACATTTTTCATTCTACTGAATGGATCCTGACAGAATGTTAAGGGTAAAAAGAATCACAAAGGAATCTTAAATTTGCCTCAGTAATTTTGTCAGTAGTAACATGGATACAGTATTTTAAAAATCTCTAATGTCTACTGTAAAATAAAGTAAATAAATGTGAACAATACTTAAAAACCAAGACTTCCAGTTGAAGAGAGACAAATACAAAATCGCTTAAAGAGGGGGGAATAAACCCTGCAATATGTTCAAAATAAACTGGAAACAGCAATATGAAGTTTTTATTTCTAAAAAACCTATTTTCCAATTCTGCTCATTGAAAGACCTAGAAATAATGAAGATCCAGTAGCAATGTGCATTCCTGGCACTCAGATCTTGGGTTTCTAATGGCATTCCCTTTTATAAAAGAAACTAGGTCGGGGCAACTGGGTGGCTTGGTAAAGTCTCTGCTCAGGTCATGATCTCGGGTTCCTGAGATTGAACACCCCCGCATCCAGCTCTCTGCTCAGCAGGGAGCCTGCATGCCCCTCTCCTTTTGCCTGCCTCTCTGCCTACTTGTGCTTTCTCTCTCTGTGTCAAGTAAATAAATAAAATCTTCAAAAAAAATTAAAAAAAAAAAAAAGAAAGAAACTAGGTCTTCCTAGAAAAAAAATGACTGATTTCAGTCAAGGACAGGGAAAGTAAAATGTGAATCTGGAATACCTTGTTGTGATAGAAAACATCCCAAAGACCAATTGGGGGCATGTCAAAAGGACACAATACCAGCTTAAAGAGACTTACATTAGGGGCGCCTGGGTGGCTCAGTGGGTTAAAGCCTCTGCCTTCAGCTCAGGTCATGATCCCAGGGTCCTGGGATCGAGCCCCGCATCGGGCTCTCTGCTCAGCGGGGAGCCTGCTTCCTCCTCCCTCTCTCTCTGCCTGCCTCTCTGCCTACTTGTGATCTCTGTCTGTCAAATAAAATAAATCTTTAAAAAAAAAAAAAGAGACTTACATTAGCCGAAGGTTAACTTGTCAGAAAGACTAATGCTACAACTACGTGTAAAACAATAAATAAAAACCACGTCACCTACAGTGATACAGAGAACAGCAAAGAAACTTACCACCACTGAGGTGACCAATTCTTGACTAAGAAAATTTACAATGAAAAGCAAAGAACTAAACATACTACCTTATTAGGAGAAATTTCTAGTAGCTCATTCTCAAGTTGATGGTATCTTGCCAGCTACTAAATGTGGAAGGAAGAGTAATAATCATCATCCTTCTGCAACCTCCAGTGAAATAACTGATTCTGACAGGGACCCTTAATAAGTGCTAAAACCAAGAAGGGAAAGACAGCTGAAAAATAGCATAATTGCGTTATGTTAAGTTGCTACCCCACAGATTGTCTGATCACTACAAAGGGAAAGCTTTACAACAGAAAGATCAAGACTTTCATATGAACCAAGAGATCAAATTTAGCATCATTATAATGATACAATATGAGTACACATATCACAAAGGATTGCAAATATGAATATAATCAAGACTTTAGAGTTGTCTAAAAAGAGGATAAAAGGGTTAAATGACACAAGGAAACATTGATACAAATCGTGAATGTGAAAAAGTCTACCAGAGAACCAGACTGGTACCCTCAAAAAGTCAATGTCATTTAGGGAAAAGAAAAAAAGGGGGATTGGGGAGGAGGGGGCTGTTTTAGATTAAGAAGAAGAAGCTAATTAAAACCAAATGCAATTTAGGAATCCTGACTGGATCCTGGTTTCTACTTCAGTCCTTTGCACTTGTTCTCTCTGTCCCCAGAACTTAACGTTGAACATTCTGCCTTGTGTCTCAGCCTGAACATGAACTTCTCACAGAGGCCTCCTCTAAACCGTCCAATCTCAGCCTTTCCCTTCCGCTCCATGTCCTTATCACATCACCGTTTTATTTTCTTCCTAGTACTTACTACTACCAGAAATTTTATTCATTCATTAATTGCTTTCTCCAATCTCAAAATATAAGATCCAGGAAACCAGACACCTTGACTATTTTGTCCACTGTAACCCTCATACCATGAGCCATGCCTAACACATAATAGCATTCAATAAATACTTGAGGTTTGGGGTTTGTTTGTTTGTTTGTTTTTAAGGTTTTATTTATTTATTTATTTGAGAGAGACAGAGAGCAAGCCCGCAAGCAAGCAAGAGAGGGAACACAAGGGGCACCTGGGTGGCTCAGTGGGTTGGGCTTCTGCCTTTGGCTCCGGTCATGATCTCAGGGTCCTGGGATCGAGTTCCACATCAGGCTCTCTGCTCGGTGGGGAGCCTGCTTCTCCCTCCCTCTCTGTCTGCCTCTCTGCCTGCTTGTGATCTCTGTCAAATAAATAGACAAAATATTTAAAAAAAAAAAGTTTTAAGAGAGAGAACACAAGCAGGAGGAGTGGGAAAATGAGAAGCAGGCTTCCCACTGAGTAGGGAGCCTGATGTCGGGCTCAATCCCAGAACCCTGGGATCACGACCTGGGCCAAAAACGACTGGGCCACCCAGGCACCCATTCTTTTTTTTTTTAAGATTTTATTCATTTATTTGACAGAGAGCAGGAGAGAGACAGAGAGAAAGCACAAGCAGGGGAAGCAGCAGAGAGAGAGAAGCAGGTTCCCCATTGAGCAGGGAGCCCAATATGGGGCTAGATCCCAGAATCCTGGGTGCCCCTTGGGGGGCTTTTTAAAAAAGATTTCATTTGGGGCGCCTGGGTGGCTCAGTGGGTTAAAGCCTCCGCCTCTGGCTCAGGTCATGATCCCAGGGTCCTGGGATCGAGCCCTGCATCCGGCTCTCTGCTCAGCGGGGAGCCTGCTTCTTGCCTCTCTCTCTGCCTGCCTCTGTGCCTACTTGTGATCTCTGTCTGTCAAATAAATAAAATCTTTAAAAAAAAAAAAAAAGATTTTATTTGACACAGAGAGCACAAGCAGGGGGAGCAGCAGGCAGAGGAAGAGGGAGCAGCAGTCTCCTCTCTGAGCAGAGAGCCCAATGTGGGCTCAATCCCAGAACCCTGGGATCATGACCCAAGCTGAAGGCAGATGCTTAACTGACTGAGCCACCCAAGAGCCCCTCAATATTTGTTAAATAAATGGACCAACAAACAAAAATGCAACAAAGATTCAATAGACACTTGAGATCATACAATGTCTCAGAAAGCTCATGAGGAACAGCAATCTGTAAGAACTGAAAGTGTATACTACATGAATATCTGAGTGCCTAACACATAAGCACTAAAATGTGTCTACAAGGCACTAAAAGTATTATATATAAATTACACCACATGATATATCCCTTTTAAGCTGCTTGGCAGAAAGTAATTAGCGCAATAATTTTCTTTTTGAATACTGACTTTAACCTAATTGTGCAAGGACGAGTGGCTCAGTGGTAGAGCATACAGGAAATAATATACAGAGCTTCAGAAACTAATTAAATGGAAGAAGAAGGAAAAAAAAAAAAAAAAAGACCCAGGCCACCTGGGTGACTCAGTCAGTTCAGCGTCTGCCTTTGGCTCAGGACATGATCCCAGGGTCTTGGCTTCGGGATTGCTGCTCAGCAGGGAGTTTCCTTCTCCTTCTGCCTCCCCAGCCCCCATGCTCTCCCTCAAGCATGCATGTGTTCTCCCTCGAGTGTGCGTAAACTCTAATAAAAATAAATAAAACCTTGGGATGCCTGGATGGCTCAATCGGTTAAGCATCTGCCTTTGGCTCAGGTCATGAACCCAGGGTCCTGGGATCGAGTCCCACATCGGGCTCCTTGCTCAGCGGGGAGCCTGCTTCTGCCTCTGCCTGTTCTCCCTGCTTGTGCTTGCTCTCTTGCTCTCTCTGACAAATAAATAAAATCTTCAAAAGAAAAAAGACCCCCTTCCTAGGAAGATGAATGTTCAGTTGTACACATGAGCATAATATGCAAGAGAGGCAAGCCAAGATACAATGAAGGTCATACAGAGAGTTCAAAAGATAAGCAGGGGACACAGGCACTTAGAGAAGTTATCATGGGTTCTTGATCAGAGTAGAAACATTCAAATAATATCCCTTAAGACTGATCTGTCAAAACACTGTCACCTCAATCTTAACCATTTCCAAAGATTACTGAGAAGAAAATCTCAAATAACAGCAGCTTCTGTTTATTGAGTGTTTACCATGTGTTAGGCATTTAGTTAAATATTTTACACATATGTCATGAGACAGGAATTGTAATTGCCATTTGAAGATGAGGGAGACTGAGATCACAAAACTAGCAAATGGCAGAGCCCTGGCAATGAGAGCAGCTAAGAACTCTAACACTACCCCAGTCTGCTTTCAGCTCATGAAAGCCTGGTCTACAGTCACAGTCAAGTCAGGCAAATCTAAGGGATCTTGAGTAAGAGAATACAGAACTACATGGCCAGATACAAGTGATGAAAGATTTAAAGAAGAAAAAAAAAAAAAAAAAAAAAGATTCCTGGTTTTATGGTCTATCAGACCAGAATAAAATTATTCTACCTATAGATATGGGAATATTGAGAAAGGAACTTGTTTAGTAAGTTTTTTGCCTTAATAGAAGAGAGAGGTGAGATAATGGACTCAGTTGTGAACACCTGCACGTCTGAGTTAGAGGATATGCTCTATGAAACCCCTGGAGAACCAAGAAGCATAAAAGAAAGATCACATCTAGAGGGATTTAAGACACATCAGGGCAGTGGTGTCAAATGGAGCCATGAACAAGGCCAGTTCTCCAATCAAGGATAGAGAAGCACAGGAGAAAAACTAAAACATGAGCGGCGCCTGGGTGGCTCAGTGGGTTAAGCCTCTGCCTTCGGCTCAGGTCATGATCCCAGGGATCAAGCCCTGTATCCGGCTCTCTGCTTGAAGGAGAGCCTGCTTCCTGCTCTCTCTCTGCCTGCTGCTCTGCCTACTTGTGATTTCTCTCTCTGTCAAATAAACAAATAAAATCTTTTAAAAAATAAAAATAAATTAAAAAATGAAACATGCATTCCTGTGAAAGGACAGGTATGCCACTGGCTATACTATATACAATTTAGGAGATTAAGTTCCCTCTGTCCCAGTTTTATTTTCTTATTCCTTAAGTTTATTCTTATTATTATCTTATTTCTTAAGTTTACTTATCTATTTATTTCTGTAACCTGTACACCCAACGTGAGGCTCAAACTCACATTTGAACCCACTGATTAAGAGCTGCATGACTGAGGGGCGCCTGGGTGGCTCAGTTGATTAAAGCCTCTGCTTCGGCTCAGGTCATGATCCCAGGGTCCTGGGATCGAGCTCTCTGCTCAGCAGGGAGCCTGCTTCCTCCTCTCTCTCTGCCTGCCTCTCTGCCTACTTGTAATCTCGGCCTGTCAAATAAAATAAATAAAATCTTTTAAAAAGGGGGGGGGGGCACCTGGGTGGCTCAGTGGGTTAAAGCCTCTGCTTTCGGCTCAGGTCATGGTCCCAGGGTCCTGGGATCGAGCCCCGCATCCCTGCTGAGCAGAGAGCCTGCTTCCTCCTCTCTCTCTGTCTGCCTCTCTGCCTACTTTTGATCTCTGTCAAATAAATAAAATCTTAAAAAAAAAAAAAAAGAGCTGCATGATTGAGCCACACGATCAGTCCAATTGAGCCAGCCAGGCGCCCCTTGTCCCCAGTTTTAATGTTCCATAAAAACAATATAATAAAGTATAACATTTGGATATTTATATGTGCTACACAATGTGCTAAGAAGTTCACATACAGGGGTGCCAGGGTGGCTCAGTGGGTTGAGCCTCTGCCTTCAGCTCAGGTCATGATCTCAGGGTCCTGGGATCAAGCCCCACATCAGGCTCTCTGCTCAGCAGGGAGCTTGCTTCCCGCACCCCCACACACACACTCTCTCTTGTGATATCTCTCTCTGTCAAATAAATAAATAAATATCTTTTTTTTTTTTAAGATTTCATTTATTTATTTGACAGACAGAGATCATAAGTAGGCAGAGAGACAGGCAGAGAGAGAGGAGGAAGCAGGCTCCCTGCTGAGCAGAGAGCCCGATGTGGGGCTCGATCCCAGGACCCTGGGATCATGACCTGAGCCGAAGGCAGAGGCCTTAATCCACTAAGTCACCCAGGTGCCCCCAAATAAATAAAAACTCTTAAAAAAAAAATTCACATACATTCCCATATTTAATTGTCCCATAACACAGGCATCATTATCCTGATTTTATAGATGAAAAAAACTGAGACTTAGAGAAGCTAAGATCCATACCTCAGGAGAGAACTAGGGTATGAACCTGAGTCTACCGGGGGCTAAAGCCCAGGATCTTAATTACTATGTCAAAATAAATGGTTACCAAGCCATCCCACAGAGCATACAGGTTACCTTTTTTTTAATTGTGATAATATATACATAAAACTTGCCACCTCAACCATTTTTAAGTGTGCACTTTGGTTGTCTTATGTACATTGACACTGTTATAAAACCATCCCCCATCCATCTCCAGAACTTGTAATCATCCCAGACTGAGACTGTAACATTAAACAATAATTCCCCAAGCCCTCCTCTCCCCAGCCCTTGGCAACTACCAGTCCACTTTCTGTCACTATGAACTGGACTTCTCTAGGTACTTCATATAGGTGGAATCATACAGTACTTGTTTTTTTTTGTCAGGCTTACTTCACCTATCATGACTTCAAGATCTGTTACCGTTAAGTTACTTTTAAGTTAAATAAAATGTGAAATTTTAACCCATGGGTCATTACGCATCTCTACAGAGAATTACATTCCCAAATTCCATACAATGTATAAAACACATTTTGGAGGAGAGAACTGCATTTAGTGAGAAAAGAGAGGTGAGTTAAATTTGAGAGACCCACAGGGAAGTAAATCTTTACGTTCAGTAATATGGAAGAGAGAAGCTGGCTTGATCTTGCTTGACTAGAGCAAAGGGCCTACTGGGGAAGATGTCATTAAGTATCAAATCAAAAGTTAAGAAAAACAGTCTTGCACAACACAAGGCAAACACAATACCGTTTGATTCTAAAAGAAGATGCTATTCCTTTTTGGCAAAAGACAGCAAGACTACTAATAAAAAAGCTTTAGGGGAACCTGGCTGGCTCAGTCAGTGGGGCCTGTGACTCCTCATCTCAGGGTTGTGGGTTTGAGCCCCATGCTGGGTGTAGAGATTGCTTAAAAATAAAAATCTTACCCCCAAACAACAACAACTTTTAAAAGAACTATTGAAATAAAAGGATAAATTCCATTTCCCCTTGACTTCTATTTGAAAAGCCAGGAGATGGAAGAGGCAACATTTTAGTAAAACTGTATTGATGAATTCATAATTAACATCAATCTTTCCCTAAACAATGCACCAAGAGGTTCATTCCAGAAAAAAAATTTCTTGCTCTCTATTAGCGACATGAACCAAGCATTTAAAATGAGATTAATGGGGTGCCTGAGTGGCGCAGTACATTAAGCACCCAATTCTTGGTTTGGGTTCAGGTAGTCATCTTATGGTCTTGAGACAGAGCCCCTGCCAGGCTCTGCAGTCAAGGCAGAGTCGGCTTGAGATTCTCTCTCTCTCCCACTCTCCCTCTGCTCCTCCCACCCATGCACACCCTCTCAACTCTCTAAAATAAATAAATCTTAAAAAGTAAATAAATAATTTTAAAAAGAAAATAAATAAAATGAGAATAATAAAGGAAACACAAATTCGGAAATTATGTGTATTAGTGAATTCCTTAAAATAGTTGAAATAAAAGTATTCAAAATGGGGGCACCTGGCTGTCTCAGTCAGTAAAGTATGTGACTCTTGATCTTGGGGTCACGAGTACAAGCCCCACACCGGGCCTACAGCTTAACTTAAAGAAAAAGAAAAATAATATCCTAAATATTAAATATTCTAAAGAAATAGTAACAGCTGAAACTAAAACTTGTTTGTCTTTATTTTTTTTCTTGTTTGCCTTTACAGTAATGAACTGAACTATCCCAAATATATATATTACTAGAAGATAAAATAAGTTACTGTTCAAAGTAGTAAAATTTTCTAAGTGACTACTACTCTATATAATACCTATACATTTATCAGACATATATATAAATAAGTATCAAAGCATTACAAGAGCATTTCCACTTTAGAAACAAAACACTGAACAGTGACACTGGAAAAAATTAAAAACTTGGGGGATGGGGCGCCTGGGTGGCTCAGTCATTAAGCACCTGCCTTCAGCTCAGGTCATGATCTCAGATCCTGGGATCACACCCCACATTGGGCTCCCTGCTCAGCGGGAAACATTCTTCTCCCTCTCCCTCTGCTGCTCCCCCTGCTTGTATTCCCTCTCTTGCTGTCTCTATCAAATAAATAAATAAAATCTTTAAAAAAAAATAAAGATTTTATTTATTTGACAAAGGTCACAACTAGGCAGAGAGGCAGGCAGAGAGAGAGAAGGGGAAGCAGGCTCCCCACCGAGCAGAGAGCCCAATGTGGGGCTCAATCCCAGGGCCCTGGGATCATGACCTGAGCTGAAAGCAGAGGCTTTAACCCACTGACCCACCCAGGCGCCCCAATAAATAAAATCTTAAAAAAAAAAAAAAAAAAACTTGGGGGAAACTCTACAACTTAAAAAATTTAATACAGGGGCACCTGGGTGGCTCAGTTGTTGGGCGTCTGCCTTCGGCTCAGGTCATGATCCCAGGGTCCTGGGATCAAGTCCTGCATCGGGCTCCCAGCTCGGTGGGAAACCTGCTCCTCCCTCTCCCTCACCAGCTCCCCTGCTCGTGTTCCCTCTATCACTGTGTCTCTCTCTGTCAAATGAGTAAATAAAATCTTAAAAAAAAAAAAAAAAAAAAACAGAAAGAATCAAAATTCAAAGCAAATTTGCTTGCCAATACATCCATGAGTAAGGAAGAGCAAAATCAAGCTATAGGAATATCACAAAGTTGTAATTTTACAAGATATTTAAAAGGACACAAAAAACAATTTAATTCTTTTCTTGTTTTGCTTTGTTTTCTTCCAACACTTTTTTTGTTTAAAGTAAGCTAAACAGGGGCGCCTGGGTGGCTCAGTGGGTTAAAGCCTCTGCCTTCAGCTCAGGTCATGATCTCGGGGTCCTGGGATCGAGTCCCGCATCGGGCTCTCTGCTCAGGAGGGAGCCTGCTTCCCTCTCTCTCTCTCTCTCTGCCTGCCTCTCTGTCTACTTGCGATCTCTCTCTGTCAAATAAATAAATAATATCTTTTTAAAAAAATAAAAATAAAATAAAGTAAGCTAAACAGGGGGCGCCTGGGTGGCTCAGTGGATTAAGCCGCTGCCTTCAGCTCAGGTCATGATCCCAGGATCCTGGGATCGAGCCCTGTATCGGGCTCTCTGCTCTGTGGGGAGCCTGCTTCCTCCTCTCTCTCTGCCTGCCTCTCACTGACTTGTGATCTCGGTCTGTCAAATAAATAAATAAAATAAATCTTTAAAGTAAGCTAAACAGGGGGCGCCTGGGTGGCTCAGTGGGTTAAGGCCTCTGCCTTCGGCTCAGGTCATGATCCCAGGGTCCTGGGATCAAGCCCCACATCAGGTTCTCTGCTCTGCAGGGAGCCTGCTTCCTCCTCTCTCTCTGCCTATCAAATAAATAAATAAAATCTTTAAAAAAATAAAAATAAATAAAGTAAACTAAACGGGGAGCACTTGGGTGGCTCAGCCAGTTAACCAACTGGTCATTTTGGCTCAGGTCATGATATCATGGGTTGAGGGATGGAGTCCTGCATCAGGTTCTGCGCTCAGCAAAGAGTCTGACCCAGGATTCTCTCTCTCCCTCTGCCTCTGCCCCTCCCCTCGCATGTGCACGCACTCTCTCGTTCACTCTCTCTCAAATAAATAAATCTTAAAGTAAGCCATATGGCCAACATGGGGCTTGAACCAACAGCCCAGAGATCAAGAGTAGCATGGTCTATAAACTGAGCCAGGCCGCAGCCCCAGGTCACAAAAAACAATTTAGAAAATAAGCTGGGGGCACCTGGGTGGCTCAGTCAGTTAGGCATCCAACTCCTGGTTTTGGCTCATGTCATGATCTTGGAGTCCTGAGATCAAGCCCCATATGGGACTCCGAGTTCAGCATGGAGACTGCTTGAGATCCTCTCTCCCTCTGCCCCGCCCCCCATTCATGATCCCTCTCTCTCAAATAAATCTAGAAAGAAAGGAAGGAAGTGAAGGAAGGAAGGAAAGAAGCAAAGCTGAACTATGAGCACAATACTAGGCAATTTTTTTATTTTTCTGATGTTTATTTACTTAAGTAATCTATACCCCCAACATGGAGCTCCAACTCACAACCCTGAGATCAAGAGTTGCAAGCTCTTCCAACTGAGACACCCGGGTCCCCAAGACTGGGCAACTTTAAAGTTACTTCTCTATGTGTCATATCCTTCTATACATAACAAATTCACAATACAGAAAAATAAACAGACACATTACCTTCATTTTACTATCAACCACCATCTTAAAGCCCTCATTTTTAGTGTTGAGTATTTACATGGTTAATATGTAAACATGAGTATTATCAAATTGTAAATGTTCTATTGATACTGTACCACGTAAAGATTCTACACATCCCAAAACTCATGAAGTTTGCAATACAGACGACAACATGCTAAATTAATTATAAAACTACCACAGCACTAAGATGAGGAACTTGTATTGCGATACAGAAGTTCAATATCAGAGATGCTAAGCAACTTTTACCTACATGAATGAATATAAAATAGTTCAGTATAGTCCTGGTTTAAGTTGTCAGCTTCGCCCAAAAAGGAAAAAGGACCTTCTCGCTTAATTTATTACTGAGAGAAAGGAGACAGTACTACAACTACTTACAGTACACATTCTAAGGGACTGACAACTAAACATTAACTAAACGTGATCAAATTAAAATCATACATTGCTTCTTATACCGGTTTACACAACAAAAAACAAAAACATCATCACTCTAAAGTTGTCACCATTTAGTAATCTGAGATATTTTCACTGCAGCTGCAATGTTTGTGTTTGTTGCCTGGTATATGACTCACTCTCAGGTTCTCCCAAGACTTTGTTAGATTTTTGAGAATGCAGAAATCATAACTGGGGCATACTGTGTGGGAAGTGTCATGACTGTGAATGAATAAAAGGGAGAAAGAAGTCAAGATTAAAAAATATTTTTAAGTTTTTATAAAAAACAAATCACTCACAAAAGGCAGATTTTTCTGCAGAATAGGAAAGGCTATGGAGCCATCCTGGCCCTGAGAAGCCTTCCTTGACTCCCTCAGTTGGATTCTGTGCATTTCTTACTTTTTAAAGTACAACATACTTAACTACTTTCCTTGTCTGGCTCCCCAACCAGGCTATAGGCAACTTGAGACCAAAATGAGACCAAATGCCCAGCGTATATAGAGGGCCCTCGGTAAGGGGTTTTCATAAAACTGATCATTGAATAATCAATCTTACATTTACCTGTTATTTTACAAAGGACTCTCACAGAACATTATCTCTTCTGACCCACGTAACAATCTCCAAGTGGAAAAGGCATTAGTTAACCAAACGGCTTCTGGTTTTATAAAAAGTTGTTAATTCCGTGACTAAAACAACCCTGAAATCACAAAAGATAATCACGTATTTGTTCATCTTTGAGATAACTTCTCCTTGGGACTTCAATATCCTTGTAAAACCCAGAGATTTTAATAGCATTTGTGCCTGCTCTTAATAATAGGTAGGAATCATGAACAGCTCTGAATCTTACAGAAGAGTTTAACTATATAAAGCAGTGTTATATGAAGGCTCTTTTAGCAATCAGACAATAAGGAGCATCCTAAGCTATTTTTCCTGATCCTGTTCTTTTGGAGACTCTGAGAAGGTAAGAAATTTACAAAGGGCGAAATGCTGGAGAGTGAATGATGTCATGGATGTCATGAAGTTGCATCAATACCTGATGATGATTTAGCACAACAATGCAACACATTATGCCAAGAAGCATAGTGTCAAACCATGAGGATGTTTTACTGCATTATTGCATGATTCTTAGCAAACTGAAATTTAAGGTGGCTCTTCAATTTTCTGTGAAGTTACTTGTTCAGGTTTATGGCCTTATGAAAGGCAATAAGAAAATCTACAAATCTCTATGGGAAAGCTTTAAGAGAAGGTCAAAGATTAGCTAATATTAAATCAAGCAGTTGTCACTTTAACAATTAAAAGCTTTCTGAGGTAAACAAAACATCCCTGCGTCAATGTAGATTGAGTAATAGATTTATACTGGGTTTGTCAAAAGCAAACAGTTACAGGATATAAAATGACAACACACAATAGAAAGGACGCCCAATCAGATTTTGCACATGAATATGCTCAAAGTTAGGAATTTGACACAGTCACTAGTCACTGTAAAAGCTGCAGACTGAATTTTAAATGTTCGATTCTAAATGATGGTATTTCTCCTCTAATTTCCTTCTCCCTTTAAACCCATGATGTCATCATTTTAAACACAAGGGAAACAAATTTTAGTTACAAAGATATTCAGTGTGTCCAAGCCAAAGCCATGGCCGAAACATTTTCCCCATAGCACAATTCCAGCTGATCCTATCATTCTTCAAGGAAGAGATCACAAGGCTTCAAGCCAGCTTCCCAACGTGAGAAACTAAATCAAAACCTCCCAATTAGCAGCTGAACAACAAAAACTTATTCTCAGGAAGGAATAACAATGTCCTTGCCAGTAGGTGAGAGCTGGTAAGGTGTCTGAATCTTCACCCAGAGCAATCAGAATCCCACGACAGAAAAGCCCAAAGACTCCGGCAATTAAGGGAAGCTTTTGTTTTCCGAATAAAATTCAGGAGATTGAACAGACAAAAGCAATTAGCTATTCCGAAGCTCAAAAACACAAAGGTTTTCAAACAAACGAAGGCTTCATTAGCACCTAAGTTATACTCTGCAGAGACCATCAAGATCTCAGAATCGGGTTTTCCTCCGTTTACAAATTCGTTCCCACCCTCCACCGTTCCCTTTGCACAAACAATTCTCACAGTCACAACGTGGACTGCTGTCTCAATCAAGGAGACCCGCAGTCCCCCCACTTCGCCGGAGGAACACTCGAAAAGCTAAGCGGCAAGACAGGCTGCTTGTGTTTTATTCTTAAAACCAATTCCAAAATCTCCCCCTCTGCAGCTACAGCTTCACCACCGATGCCGGCCCCTCGCCGCAGCCCCAATTTTGGAAGGCGCTGGGCTCCGGCTCCTCAGCGCAAGGCGGTAAAGATCCGGGGGCCGGGTGAAAGATTAGCTGACACCCTGACAGCCATCCCTGCCCTGGTCATAACACCCTTTCGTAGACGCGGTGAGGGGACGTGAACCGCCCTCCTTGAGGAGAGGGGCCGGGTTCACTCCCATTCCAAAGGCGAGGTGGAAAGGGGCACTCCTCCTCCTCCCTGCCTAACCCAGCGAGGCCGAGGATGACGACAGCAAGGCCCCCAGGCCAGCCGGCACCGACCCCCGCGCAGGATGCGCGGCCTGCGCCGGGCCGGGGACGCCCCCTGCCCGCTGCGGGCCTGGGGCATAAAGGGCAGAAGGCGCCGGCTCCCCGCCGCGGCCCCAGGAGAGGGAGAAGCCTCACCTGGTCCAGTCCGCGCCACGCTCTCGGGTTCGCTCCGCTGGCGACGGCGATGAAGGAGCCGGGGACAGAGCCAGAGCAGAGGTGCTCCGCCTCAAACGGCGCTTGCCGCACTGGGGCTCCTCACAGCTGGCGGGACCCCGAGCCGCCCGGAGCCGCCATCTTCCTCCACTCAAACGCCGCCGCCGCTGCTGCTGCTCTGGCCGGGAGAAGACAGCGCCGAGTGCGCATGCGTCGGGGACCGGCGCGGAGGACGCGCTCGCACAGACGTCAACGGGGCGTGCCCGAGCGAGGCGGCCTAGGGATGGCGCCATGTTGGGAAGGGACGTGGTCCCTGGCAGAGGTTCTCCGGCGGCTGGAACGCCGCCCCGCCGGGGCAGTGAAGCTGGCTGGAGTGGGGGAACGTCGAGCTTCTGCGCCAGCCTTCTTGAATCCCTAGAACCGACCCCAGAGCTGCACCCATCTCCCCTACTGCACTTAGGCCGAGGGGCAACTGGAATTTCCCCAATGGCTTGAGACTGTATAGACCTAGGGCCAGGAATTAAACTCTAACTCATTTGGATCCACGGGGGCTGATGGGCCCGAGGGAGGGCTATGCTGAATGGACGTGCTCTTGGACGTCAACCGAAGAAGGGAAACTGAGTGCCTTGATTGTGCAATGGAAGCCTCCCTTAATGGAGGCACCCACAGTGTGACTTGTTACTAGCTCCTTTTATCAGATGAGGAAAACTGAGATGCAGAGTAGTATCAGTATGTTTTCCCAAGACCTCACACCTGAGGAGCAAGGTCGGGCTGAGGGAGACAGGGCAGAATGTGGATTTAGACATATATGATTCCCAAGCTCCACTATCACCAGGCGGTGAGGTCCAACAAAATACCTCTTCCAAGGGGGCACCCTGGTGTGTAGGTGAGAATCTCCACCGTCTCATGCATTTGGTAAGTGGTCTAAGATAATGCCAGAGATACAGAGCCCAAGGGCTTCAGTCCTAACCATTTGCGCCTGAAACAAGCAATTCTCAGCTGCCAGCCCACCGTTTAGGAATAAAGTGGACCTTCTGGGGTATCTCTTGGGTCATAGGTCTGGGTCAGAACCCAAGTCCCTTTGGGTTGGGAGGACAAGGTACTCTTGAGGAGACGTGGGTCAGCCTCGCTCCAGAAAGTACTGGATAATTCAGTGGTCCTCAAACTTGGATAATTCAGAGACCCCAGGGGAAATACTTGTGAAACCCCAGCATGAGAAACTGATTTAAGAAACTCAAAGTTTTTCAGTTAGGAAATATCATAATGAAGGAGAAACTTGGCAACTGTAACTGGTAAAAGAAATATTAAAAGCCTGTTATTAAAAACCCCAAGCATAAAAATGGCCATAGAGCTTGTGACCAATCCCACCACTCACCAAAATACTCTATAGAGCTCAATGCTAGAAACACTGGACCAGCTATTAATTGCTTCCTTTTAAAAATGCAGGTTCCAGGGCCCACCTTAGCTCCCTCACCCACCCATCCATCCCACCCCCAACCCACCTCAGACTTTTTCTTAAAGTTCCTAGGACTTCTGATGCTCAGGTTGGTTTGGAATTGCTTGCTAGAACAAGTTCAAATATAGAACCATTCCCCCACTCTCCTCCCAAATCTAAGTGAAAGACGGCAGATACTGCTGTTTTGTTCACTGCTCTATCATCTAATTTAGAGACTGGCACACAGTAGAGACTTACTAAGTATGTGTTGAATTCAATATGTTTTGAATTCACTGGAGCACATTGGGAATCTGACAACTAAGAGGGCATATAGTCAACAAATATTTAGTGAGTACCTGTATGTGCCAAACCATGTAATATGTATAGAACATATTTTTTTAAGATTTTATTTATTTATTTGACAGACAGACATCACAAGTAGGCAGAGAAGCAGGCAGAGAGAGAGGAGGAAGTAGGCAACACGCTGAGCAGAGAGCCCAAAGCAGGACTTGATCCCAGGACCCTGGGATCATGACCTGAGTCGAAGGCAGAGGCTTTAACCCACGGAGCCACCCAGGCACCCCGAACATATTTTTAAATAAAATTAACAAAGCCCCATGTCCTTGTAGAGGTTCCCTAGAGTTACTGGGAAAGACAGACAATAAACAAGTAAATAAGCCACTATAAAATTATTAATTGTGATTAGCATGAAAGATTTAATGTTAAAGCAAAATCTTTTTTTTTTAAGATTTTATTTATTTATTTGACAGAGAGATCACAAGTAGGCAGAGAGGCAAGCAGAGAGAGTTGGGGGGGGGCAGGCTCCCTGCTGAGCAGACAGCCCAATGCCAGGATCCCTAAGATTATGACCTGAGCTGAAGGCAGAGGCCCAACCCTCTGAGCCACCCAGGCGCCCCTTAAAGCAAAATCTTTAATAATAATCATAGCTGATGTTTATTGTGTACTCTTATGTGTCAAACTGCTAAGTAGTTGCCATTATTGTGCTTATTTTGCAGATGATGAAACTGAGGAGAGGTGCCTGGCTTGCTCATTTGGTGGAGCATGTGACTCTTGATCTCCTGGTTGTGAGTTTGAGCCTCACGTTAGTGTAGAGATAACTTAAAAATAAAATCTTTTAAAAATTAATTAATTAATTAAGACAAAAGAAACTGAGGCACATGGGGATTAACTAACTCAACCCAGGATCACAGGGAAAGGTTTGAACCCAGGTGGTTTTGCTTCAAAGCCTTTGTTATTGTTAATTTTGTTCATTATTTTTTCCAATTTTCTATTGTGGTAAAATACCCATAAAAAATAAACAACATTTACTATTTTACCCTTTTGAAGTGCAGCATTCATTGCTAATAAGTACATTTATACTGTTGTGCAACCATCACTACCGTCCCTCTCCAGAACTGTTTTTTGACATACATTATATTGGTTTCAGGCATATGATACAATGATTCAACATTTATATACATTTCAAAGTGATCACTGCAGATGTAGCTAACAAGTGTTACCACACAAAGTTGTTACATATTATTAACTATAGTCCCCATGTTGTACATTGTATCACTGCGTCTTATTTATTTTATAACTGGAACTTTGTACTTTTCCTCTCCTCTTTTTTCACCCATTCTCCCACCTTTTCCCTCTGGCAACCACCACATTGTTCTCTGTATTTATCAGTCTGTATTCATTCTATTTTGTTTTTAAATTGTTTTAAGTTTATTTATTTATTGTTTTAAGTCATCTCTTACCCAATGTGGGGCTTGAACTCACAACCCTGAGATCAAGAGTTGCATGCTCTGCTGACGGAGCCAGCCAGGTGCCCCTGTTTTGTTTTTCAGATGCCATATGTAAGTTAAATCATACAGTATTTGCTTTTCTTTGCCTTATTTCATTTAGCATAATACCCTGTAGGTCCATCATGTTGTCACAGATGGCAAGATTTAATTCTTTTTTATGGCTGAGTGATATTCTATTGTATAAATATATCACATCTTCTTCTTCTTCTTTTTTAAGATTTTATTTATTTGTCAGAAAGAGAGAGAAAGCACACAAGCAGGCAGAGAGGCAGGCAGAGGTGGAGAGAGAGACAGGCTCCCTGCAGAGCAAGGAGCCTGATGGGGGACTCGATCCCAGGACCCCAGGATCATGACCTGAGCCGAAGGCAGTGGCTTAACCCACTGAGCCACCCAGGCGTCCCTATATCACATCTTCTTTATCCATTCATCTATCAATGGACACTTAGATTGTTTCCATAGCTTAGCTAATGCAAATAATGAGGCAATGCATATAGAGATGCATATATCTTTTTGAATTAGTGTTTCTTTGGATAAGTATTTCTGTGGATAAATACCCAGAAATAGAATTGCTGGATGTTATGGTAGTTCTATTTTTGATTTTCTGAGGAATGTCCATACTGTTTTCCACAGTGGCTGCACCAATTTAAGGTATTTTTTTGGAAATATTTTATTTATTTATTTG
This sequence comes from Mustela lutreola, assembly GCF_030435805.1. Classification (NCBI taxonomy): domain Eukaryota; kingdom Metazoa; phylum Chordata; class Mammalia; order Carnivora; family Mustelidae; genus Mustela; species Mustela lutreola. Next base: position 11,539,555 of record NC_081299.1, read on the forward strand.
ACAGACAGAGATCACAAGTAGGCAGAGAGGCAGGCAGAGAGAGAGAGGGAAGCAGGCTCTCTGCTGAGCAGAGAGCCCAATGCGGGGCTTGATCCCAGGACCCCGAGATCATGACCTGAGCCGAAAGCAGAGGCTTTAACCCACTGAACCACCCAGGCGCCCCAGCCTGCACCAATTTATATCCCCACTAATAGTGCACAAGGGCTCCTTTTTCTCCACCTCCTTGGTAACACTTGTCTTTTCTTGTGCTTTTGATAATAGCCATTTTCACATGTGTGAGGTGATATCTCTTTGTGGTTTTTGTTTTTGTTTTTTTAAAGATTTTTTTTTTTTTTTTTTTTTTTTTTTGACAGACAGAGATCACAAGTAGGCAGAGAGAGAGGAGGAAGCAGGCTCCCTGCAGAGCCGAGAGCCCGATATGGGGCTTGATCCCAAGACCCTGGGATCATGACCTGAGCCAAAGGCAGAGGCTTTAACCCACTGAGCCACCCAGGCACCCCTCTCTTTGAGGTTTTGATTTTCATTTCCCTGCTGATGAGTGATGGTGAGCACCAAACCTAGGCTGTTCAACTCTATGCAATGTTCCTTCTGATACAGAGGAGATAAGATTGACATCAGTTTATATATGATCTGAAATATCATCAGGAAAACTGGATGTTACCTCTAGGTCATAGAGATTTCGGGGCAGGGAAGATATGTGTTGAAAATAGTATTTTAGAGAGGCATCTCGGTGGCTCAGTCAGTTAAGCATCTGCCTTCAGCTCAGGTCATGATCCTAGGGTCCTGGGATGGGGCCCCGAATTGGGCTCCCTGCTAAGCAGGGAGCATCCCCCTCCCTCTCCCTCTGCCTGCCACTCCTCCTGCTTGTGCTCTCTCTCTGTCAAATAAATAAAATTTTAGAAAGAAAAAGAAAATTTTATTTTAGAATAATCTTTCTGCAGTGTGAAGGCTGATTGGGATATGATTGGACACAATAGGACAAGAGATGAGGCAGGGATGAAAGGGGCAGCCATTGCCTCTCTATAAGTAAAAGAAAAGTTAGTTTTCCTCCAGTCTATTCCAATAATCAATTAGTGAAGTACAATTCTTATGTATATACTCATGTATATACATGAATAAAGACTTTATTTACTTATTTGACAGACAGAGATCACAAGTAGGCAGAGAGGCAGGCGGGGGTGGTGGGGAAGAGCAGGCTCCCTGCTGAGCAGAAAGTCTGATGTGGGGCTCCATCCCAGGACCCTGGGATCATGACCTGAGCCAAAGGCAGAGGCTTTAACCCACTGAGCCACCCAGGCACCCCTAGAATAAGTAAGCTATTAACATAGAACAACATTCAAAAGCTACAAAAGGACATATAAAGATCAAGTCCATCATACCGGTCCCCCAGCAACCTCTCTCCTCCATCAATGTGATTACCATGACAAGTTCCTTATATCTTTCCAGAGAGGCATACACAATACACACATACACATATAGGGGCGCCGGCCTGGCTCAGTCAGAAAAGCACGCAACTCTTGATCTCTGCATTGTGAGTTTGAGCCCCACACTAGGGGTAGAAGTTGCTTAAATTAAAAAAACAAAAAACAAAGCAAAAACCCCACATACATATTTAAATAAATAAACCTACAGATAGCAGCAAACTAAACATGTTGTTCTTTACCTGGCTGCTTAAAAAAAAAAAATTATTTAACTATAATTCTCTGAGGTCATTCCGTGTCAGCATACTTAGGACCAACGAAATTTTGTTAACAAATTGCATTTCTGTTCCTTTGTATGAATGTACCATATATCTTTTAAACAAATGCTCTAGAGATGGACATTCAACTCTACTGCTTTGTGACTATAAACAAAGTAGCCAAGAATATCTTTGTCCTTTTGTTATTTGCATATGGGCAAATGTATCTACAGGTAAATTTCCCAGAAATGCAATTGTTGGGTCAAAAGGCATGAACCCTTTAAATATTGGTAAGTTTTCCCCTTTCTTTCTTTCTTTTTTTTTTAAGATTCTATTTATTCATTTGAGAGTGAAAGACAGAACACAAGTGAGGGAGGAGACAGAGGGAAAGAGAGAGAAGCAGCTGGGAGTTGATGTGGGACTCGATCCCAGGATCTGGAGATCACGACCTGAGTTGAATGCAGACGCTTAATCATCTGAGCCACCCAGGCACCCCTAACATTTATTTCTTGACATAACTGCCTACATAGCTCCAGTTCATGCATTAGATGGAAAGTTTGTTCACTGTGGGCTTTGCTCTTTTGGAGGAGGGGAGGGGCAAAGGGAGAGGGAGATAGAAAATCTCAAGCAGGCTCCAGGCTCACCAGGCAGGGCTCACAACCCTGAGACCATGACCCGAGTTGAAATCAAGAGTCAGATGCTTAACTGACTGAGCCACCCAGGCGTGCCTGGGGCTTTGCTCTTAATTCTTTTCACATCTCAATGTTTTACATGGTCTATAAAAGGTGCCTGCAGTTCTGAGTGCAAGTCCCAAACATGCGTGGTATATCATGTTTTAGGATATCTGTTAATATATGTATGTGCCCTACTTCAACTTTTGGGGCTTTCCCCCAGTGGAAGAAAACCACCACCACTTCCTCAATTTTAGAGTTCATTTGGCCCCATTTCTTCATTTTACAGATGAGGAAGGGACTTGCCCAAAGTCACAAAGGGCCCATATGATTAACTAGGGCTGGTCTCCTGGTGGCCCATCGGTTGGAACAAAGGCTATTTCCTTTGCAGCATCCTCCAATGGTCTCCTAGATCTTTATCTTTCTGTTCTCCTAGAAAACTCAGTCCCAGGAATGCCCAGCTAATTGCTTTGTTAAGGCGCATTGCCAAATACAACAAAATTGTAAGGAACTATCTCCCTCTGCTGGTAACATGCTACAATCACAAAGCCTTCAAAAAAAAGTGTCCTCAGCCTTGAAAAACTAATCACACCCCAAGAGTGAGACTTACGGTCCCTAAGACTTAGTCAGGGTAATTCATTTAAGGAAATAGGTTCACAGAAGAATGTATTCAAAATAAATATAGCTCCAGAGAATGAACAAGACAAAATCCTTTTTCTTTGGACAGGCTGTCCATAGTATTAGTTGTATTTTAGAGAATTTGAGCTGCAAATGAACTATCCATGTGGAGATGCCAAGAAGAAGCCTCAGAAACACCCAGGGAGGTCAGGACTGGAATCAACTTTGGGAATTTTAGTGTTCAGTGGGTGGCTCACACCGTGAGCATCAAGGCAAAAATGACGGACTGAGGACACACCCTGAGATGATCCATATTTCAGACACAGGAAGTCATGAAACCAGAGAATTAGTAAGCACATCACTTTAACTTCTAAAGACGTAACATTTAATACATGATTGCAGTTTACAACAATCATTATTAGGATTGCAATTGCAAAAATTCTCAACAGGAAGCTGTTACTTTAGGAAGATGACTGGCATGCTAAAAACATGAAAGGAAACACATTTTAGGTTAGATAATTTGATTACAATGGCTAAATGCAACAGTACCAAATGACAGGGCTTTAATACTGGGAGGCCTATATGAACATCAGTGAGAATAAAAACACATGGTGTTTACTTTTCCCTTGTTTTTGTGTTTTGGGAAAGAATGGATGAGTAGAGAGTTTTAAGTCTTCTTAGGGAGGCAAGACACCTGGTAATGATAAGAGTTAATGTTTGGAAGTCTTACTGCTGGCCAAGCATTGTCCCATGCTTTATATAGTAACTAGTTTAAAATTTTTTTTTTTTTTTTTTAAGATTTTATTTATTTATTTGACAGAGAGAAATCACAAGTAGATGGAGAGGCAGGCAGAGAGAGAGAGAGAGGGAAACAGGCTCCCTGCTGAGCAGAGAGCCCGATGTGGGACTCGATCCCAGGACCCCGAGATCACGACCTGAGCCGAAGGCAGCGGCCCAACCCACTGAGCCACCCAGGCGCCCATATATAGTAACTAGTTTAATTCTGACGATTTAAAAAAAAATTTTATACTCTTCAGGGTGCCTGGGTGGCTCAGTGGGTTGAGGCCTCTGCCTTTGGTTCAGGTCATGATCTCAGGGTCCTGGGATCGAGTCCCGCATCAGGCTCTCTGCTCATCAGGGAACCTGCTTCCTCCTCTCTCTGCCTACCTCTCTGCCTGCTTCCTCCTCTCTCTGCCTACTTTTAAATAAAATTTAAAAAATTAAAAAAATTTTTATACTCTTCAGGGTTTTTTCTTTTTTAAGATTTTATTCATTTATTTGACAGACAGAGATCACAAGTAAGCAGAGAGGCAGGCAGAAAGAGAGGGGGAAGCAGGCTCCCTGCTGAGCAGAGAGCCTGATGTGGGCTCAATCATCAGACCCTGGGATCATGACCTGAGCAGAAGGCAGAGGTTTTAACCCACTGAGCCACAGGTGCCCATAATTCTGACGATTTATAGTAACTAGTTTAATTCTGACGATCTGCCTTTGAAGCGGCTAGTACTACTATTATCTCTGTTTTTGTACACTCAGGGAAACTGAGGAACAGACACCTTAAGTAACTTCATAAGATCACAGGAGCTTGGGGCGCCTGGGTGGCTCAGCAGGTTAAAGCCGCTGCCTTCGGCTCAGGTCATGATCCCAGAGTTCTGGGATCCAGCCCCGCATCGAGCCCCCCATCGAGCCCCGCATCGAGCCCCGCATAGGGCTCTCTGCTCAGCAGGGAGCCTGCTTCCTGCTCTCTCTCTCTGCCTGCCTCTCCGCCTGCTTGTGATTTCTGTCAAATAAATAAATAAAATCTTAAAAAAAAAAAAAAAAGATCACAGGAGCTTGAGTTGAAAGTGTCAAAGTTGAACTTTAAAGTTGAAGGTCTCTACCACTGCACTGGAGAAAAATGAAACAAGAATATTGTTTAGGGAGATGCGTAAGGAAATGATTATGTATCTGTCGTTAATGACTCAGGAGAACTTTAGTAGTGCTGGTTGTCCAACTCGGGTGCTGGTATTATCAACTAAGGATGTTCTTACTGAGGATACAAAGGAGGGTTAACAGACGCTTGTAATACTGCTTTGTGTGCAGGAAAACTGTAAAAATTTCTCCCCATCACACAAAAATAATGTCTTATGCATCAGCAGGTATTCTTCATTATCTGGTGAGGTATAAAACATTTTCAGAACTTTGAAAAAAGCGTAGTCTGCAGTTTATAAAGATTACGACTCACTTAAAAAAAAAAAAAAGTTTTCAGTAATTGCCTGCCCTTAGAAAAGATGGCTCCAAAGAACACACTCTCCGTACTCAAGACGATGACTTCACAGGGGCTCTCCCATTCACTACGAGAGTCAACACTTGCCCTTAAGAAAAATGGCGACTTTCGGGATCGTCTGCCCTTTCCCAAGATGGCTCTCTCTACGCTAGTGGGCCCCGGCGGGGTGCGTCTTCCGGGCTTGGCAAGGGGCGGGGTCCATTGAGTAAAGCTTTGCGTGCCGGCGCCCGCGACGGAGGCGCGCTTTAGGGCGCAGGCGCGGGGAGGGGGTGGGGGAGGAGGGAAAGCGGCGAGTAAGATGGAAGATGAGGAGGTCGCTGAGAGCTGGGAGGAGGCGGCAGACAGCGGGGTAAGGAGGAGTCGCCGCCGCGGGGCAGGGCCGGGCGGGACCTGGCGTGAGGGGAGCCTCCGGGGAGCGGGCCTGGGGATGGTTCTCCCCAAGGAAAGACCCACACGCCGGGCCGGGGGTGGAGGAGAGGCCCCCGGTCCCTGAGCGCCGTGAAGGCCTCTTAAAGGGGCCGCGTTCCATTTCTCCCTCCCCCTTTGCCCGGTGCGCCTCCCTCCGTACCCCCGACGTGCGCGTCACCCAGGGCGCCCCACCCGCCACCCAGGGGCTCTTTCCTTGACTCCCGCGCCCGCTTGCTCGTCCCGGGGCTCTTTGACCCTTCCTCTCCTGTCGCCGCCCTCCCCCCCGCGCCCGAGTCACCATTTTAAAGTTCATGTGCTCTGATGAGGAGGGACACACCATGTGGGGGCGGGGGGTGCGCGGACCTGGGCGGCATGCGGGGCTCCGGAGAAGAGCTGCGGAGGGCAGGAGAGGAAATTGAGTCGTCTCTGGGCCCCTCCACTCTGCGCTAAAATCCCCTATTGCTTCGCGCCTTCCGCCACGGTGGGCGAGTCTGGGGTTTTTTTCTGTTTCAGTTTTACTGAGAGCCCGTTGCAGGCGGGTCTCCCGGGGACCCCACCGGAACAACCGAAAGCCCGGCGGGCAGCCCCTCTCCCTTGGGAGTCACCCAACGATCTGAGCCCCGGGCGAAGGTCTCGGAGAGTGCTTGCGAATTGTAAAGTGGCCACATTCCTGGGGGAGGGGGGAAGGGGCCGTTCGATTTTTCTTTTGGAGTTTTTGTTTGACTCCCAGAAGCTGTAGGAAAATAGTTTTATCCCAAGCTGGGACAGCCGGAACCAATTCCATTAGGTTTGTGATTAATTTGGGTCTTCTGAGAGTTTGTGGTTCTGTGGTGACCCTCGTGAAGATGGGGAGATGGCCTTTTGGTCTCCCCGTGTTCGTGTCTGTCCAGTGCTGGGCTCGAGTGACAGCCACCTTCAAGGTTTATGTGTTGGGAGTGGAGCTTTGGAGAGCCGAGTGTACCAGGGTAGAACAGGAGCTGGGCGCCCCCCACCTCGTCCCACCCCTCAGTCCCTTTGAGGGTGCTCAGTAGAGCTGGAAGACGCCAAGAAATTGACCCTCGCCGCAGTGGGTGTATCCCTGCGGGAATGTTGAAACTGCTTGGCTTCGAAGTTTTTTCCGGTGGTTCAGCATTTCTTTGACGGTGTTTATGTTTTTCCACGTAGCATAATTAAGGTTTTGAAAATTTATGTCGTTCAGGTGTTTGGTACAGTTCTTATGTGCTGACAGTCTTTCTTGAATTTTGACTTAAGTTAGGAGAAAAATTGAAAGATTTTGTCCGGAGCAGAGCAACAGGTGTCATCTGGGTATTTATTCAACAAACATTTTTTGAGTGTCTCTATGTGCTAGGTACGCAGTGTGTTTAGCTGTGACTTTGTGCCAGAGAATGCAAAAGTTCCGGGTACAGGCATTTATTGCCTACCACTAATATGAGTGTATCATTCAGACACCCTCCTGCAAAGAAAAAGAAGCCTGGCCTGCAATTTGAGTGACTCCGATGATAAGCTGCTTGAGCTTCTTGGCCTTTCTGTGATTTTTCTCACCTGTTTTTAAGGGACATGAGCATTTCATGTTCAGAAGGAAATGATAAGAATGCATGCAGGATTCGGAAATTGGGGATTACTTTTGTTTTTCAGAACGTGTGATTCACTAAGGGATCAGCTAGCCCAGTCCCACATTTTACAGCTGAACGAACCCCAGAGATCTAAGATTTAATTCAAATCTTCCTGATGTTTTCACTATTCTTTCTTGCTTTGCTTCAGTAAAATCCTTTAAAAGTGCCAGGTACAGAGATGGAACCCAGACCTTGCCTTGTTGACATAATGAGTGGTAATTGCCAAAATCCTTGTTTCTTCTCTATCTTTTAATTGAACCATTGACATAACCTGTGGTTATTGTCCTTTTATAAACAAGGAAACTGAGGTTTAGGGAGTAACTTGCCTTGCCCAAGATCACACAGATGTAAGGAGCTGGGATTTGACACCAAGCCTATCTGACTCCAAAGCAGGGTTCAGTCTATAGCATTTTGCTGTCTACCGGGACCTCGAGAAGACTTGGGAGTTGGGCATCACCTTTCTTTTTTAATATGTTTGTTTGGGGCTTATATTTGAAGGCTCTCTTGAATTTGGTTCCCATTTTGAATTTCATGAAGGATTTTGTAGACATGCACTTTTGCAGGAGAGCCAGAGAGGGGGATGAAGCACTATGTCCACATGACTGGGAAACCAATGCATTGTACAAGTCTTTCAGATGTAGCTAGTTGCATAGGTAATGGAAAAAGTTTCAGCTTCTGTTTATCCTGTCTTCCAACTGATACATAGTAATGAGTGTTAAGTACCCACCCTTCCAAAGAAGCAACCTGGATGGCGGGAAGACAAGCAAATGGGGATTGGCTAATTTCTGAAGTGAGCCCTCTAATGTTATATGATCTGAAAGTAGTTCTCACCCTTGAAAGTAGAGGCTTTTGGTGATCCCTGCCCTCAGCACCACAAAAAATTTTTGACATGCTGGAATGTCTTTTTTTTTTTTTAATATTTTATTTATTTATTTGGCAGAGAGAAATGACAAGTAGATGGAGAGGCAGGCAGAGAGAGAGAGAGAGAGAGGGAAGCGGGCTCTCTGCTCAGCAGGGAGCCCGATGCGGGACTCGATCCCAGGACCCTGAGATCATGACCTGAGCCGAAGGCAGCAGCTTAACCCACTGAGCCACCCAGGCGCCCTGGAATGTCTTATATGTCAATACATCTGAGGTCATTTTTTTCTTGCATATCTTCAAAATACTCAATATCAAATGCTGTTGTGTCATTTTAGGGAAGGCTTTGAGAAACACTCCATATGTTCTGCAAATAGACTGCTTTTTGCTTTTAGTATGGTGAACATTGACCTAATACAGAATTGTGCCTTTGCCTGTTTCCTCCCAAGGAGTTCCATCCCCAATCAAAGGACAATTCAAGGAATATGGCTTACATTCCACTAAGGAAATGCTTCTTTCAAAATATACTGCCTTTGGGAGAAATGAAAATGTAAATTGAGTTAATGTTGATTCAAACTCTAAATTCTGTATTTTTCTTAAGCACATTTCAGGGGACAAATAGAGCATTTTGTAATTGGAAGACATCATTGTGCTTCAGGAAAGAAAAATCAGGTCAACAGTTTGCTCAGTTTCTGATAGTTTGAAGCTTTATATATTCACTTACTTAGACTTAAAAAAAAAAAAAAAAAAAGACATGACTGAGTCTGTTTCATAGGTAATGGGCTATCCAATCCTGGGGGAAGATAGATGGTACGCAAATGGAATTGGACTGGTAGTTAATTATAATGCATTGGCAACTTCTCTGATTTCTTTGCATCTAGAAAGTGCTTTTTGTTTTTGGCAAGGGCAAGTTGTGTAGCTAATTGAAAGAAAATGTATCTTAAGTTAAAGGATAACTGGTCTTCTGGACTAGAATTCAAATTTATTTTTACTTTTTTCCCCTCTTTGAGCCTCTAAACATGACCACCCAGCAATGCTGCGTGGCATACAAGTCTACTGTAGGAAGGTGTCAGTAAACACTGGATACTATATACCAGGCACTGGACCCAGTCCAGTGGAGGAGTCAGACGGGAAAGGCAGCACTTTTTTTGGAAGAGGCATAGATGGGGTACCATGGCTGGGATCAGAGACAGCCTTGTAGAGAAGGTGATGATTCAAAGGACACTTGAATTAAGTTGTAGTAAATCTGGGAGGGGTGGGTAGAGTGTAGGGCCAGTGTGCATACAGGCAGCAAGAGAAGAATGTGCTGCATTGGAAGAGCTACAAATACTCAAATACTTCCTTTGGCTGTAGTGTAGGGGGTTGGCAGAGAGGAATGGAAAGAGATGAGGCCCGAGAGGTATGCAGGGACCAGATCAGGAAGGGGGGCCTCGTTGTTTTTGGTTCTGGGGCCCTTGGACTTTGTCCTGAAAGAGAACTTTAAAGGATTTTTTTTTTTTTAAGCAGGGTAGTGACGTAGATTTTAAGAGATAAGAACTTTGATTAACTTCTTATTTATTTTAAAGATTCTATTTATTTATTTGACAGCAATCACAAGTAGGCAGAGAGGCAGGCAGGGAAAGAGGAAGAAGTAGGCTCCCAGCTGATCAGAGAGCCCGATGTGGAGCTCGATCCCAGGACCCTGAGATTGTGACCTGAGCCGAAGGCAGAGGCTTAACCCACTGAGCCACCCAGTCGCCCCAGACTTCTTATTCTTTAGAGAAGAGGCTGTTCTCCCTGAAGCATGGCTTCTACCTCACTTTGAGGTCCTCAGCACTTCCTGTAACTGTTGTCATTATAGAATATTTACAGTGGCTGTGGGTAAGTGGGCAAATAACAGTCATTTTGGAGCTCCCTGGTGCTGATTTCTTTGTCTATCCTTACAGTAAAGAAGGCATTTAAGACTTGTGGTATGAAGCCCAGTCCCGGTGTACTGCTGTGCCTGAAGGAACCACTTCTAAGCTATTCCAGTCTTTCCGGGAAGACTGGGTCCGAAGGACTGTGATGTGTTCAGTGAGGGCTTTCTGTAAAGCAGCTGGCTAGTGTAGACATCATCATGCTGAGCAGTCTGTCCCTGAGATTCTGGAAAAAGATCTGTTTCACTATGATTTCAAAGAAGGTAGGATAATGAGCTTTTCACTCTAACTTCTCAGCTCTTTTCATTGGGCTGCATGGGGGGCCTGTTCCCAGCATGCCCTGGGTGTTTGAGAGCACTGCCATGGTTGCTGTGGGCCAGAAATTCAGGCAGTCACAGACAGGCCTTCTTGCTTTTCCTTACACAACGGGAGAGAACTTAGTGTATCGCTCTGAAGCTTTCAGTAAATGCCTACAAAGAGAAAAGGCACTGCTGTCTCGATCTGATGACTCAAACGTATCCTTGGGGCCAGCCCTTTCTTTCCAGTTTTCACGTTTATACTGCAGTGGCTTCCCTGCCATAATGCCCCTTTCTGGCTGTATCAGGTCGAAGCCTTCACAAGGTATGCTGTGTTCTTTCCTGCACACTTGCCCTACAGGAATAGAAATTTTTTTTTTCTCTTGGGACAGTTACTGACTTGTTGGTTTCCTAGGAGAAGACTGAGTTTAGCTGCTTATAGCTGTGGCCAAAACACAGAATGCATTTTTTTTTTTAAAGTAGTAACCATAGAGATTTCTCTTGCTGAAGTGTTTTTAACTGCTAGCCTCTGCCAAGCATCCTTCTCTTTAACATTCAGTTCTCTGCAGGATGTTCGACGGGAAGATAGAGGTTAAGACCCACACCTCAGAAATTAGCAACACATCCTGACTTTGGCCCTTATGTAGATAAAGACTCTAATCCTGGAGGGTGAGGCATTTCCAAATGTCCTTCCCAGCAAGTCCTCTCCTCCCCACACCCAAAACCCTTGCCCTTATAAAATGAACACAGGAAATAACAGTCATTCCTTTCTAAAAGGAATAATATGTACAGTTGCAGGATAATTATGACGCGAATCTGGAGAGGTCAGGATTGTCACTGCTCTTCCTAGACCTCGAAAGCCAAATTCCCAGCCCTCCATGCGCTGGCTGCCTTGGCTTATGCAGGCATTTGTGACCCTCCAGCTGTCAGTTCTGTTTTTTGCTACCTGGTTGCTTGTCTCACTGGTGAGTGGACTCGGACCATGAGCCCACAGACCCCTTTTGGAAGGGCTTCTTAGATGGTATGTGAAGGACTCACTACAGCCTGGGCAGAGTGCATTTGTATGTTCCTTTCCCCAGTCTGTCTCTGTGACCTAGAGACGTGGAGGTGTTTTTGTTTTTGTTTTTTTTTTAAAGATTTTATTTATTTATTTGACAGAGAGACATCACAAGTAGATGGAGAGGCAGGCAGAGAGAGAGGGAAGCAGGCTCCCTGCTGAGCAGAGAGCCCGATACGGGACTCGATCCCAGGACCCCGAGATCATAACCCCAGCCGAAGGCAGCGGCTCAACCCACTGAGCCACCCAGGCGCCCCTGGAGGTGTTTTTATTCCTAGTGTCCAGGAGAGGAAATCACTTGGTTGATTTGATCTCAGCTTGGCTGTTGGCATCCTGAGCCCACACTGGAGGGAGTGTTCTGGATTGTTTATTTACCTTTGCTTTTCAGCAGATAATTAACTAGTTAAGTGCTTTAGGATATTTAGTTGCTAGTTCCCTTGAGGTGTTGTTACTTGTCTCACCTGGGATTGACCTTTTGCCTCTGTTGATGATGATGAGGCCTGATGATGAGGTACTAAATTTCCATGTCTGAGAAACTCGAATTTGTTTCTTAAGGGCCAAGAGGATGCTGCTGCTCTCCGTTGTAAGACTAAGAATAGTGAACACTGATGGCAAGTGACATACTGGTGGAAACATGGATTATAGGAGGGAAATAACTTTTTAACGTCTGGCCAAGTGAGAAGAGATAAATAAGTTTTGCTCAGATCTCTTGAGAAGATTGAATAACCCCATCTGCTGTCTGAAGGACTCCTGTATCTGTAGTTGCATACTGGCAGCTCTTGGGTATTCAGCCTGTACACTCTTTGGGGTGCACATTGTTTTTTATATATTGAATTCGGATCCCTTTACCTGAGTCTTCCTTGCTCTCTTCTCCTCTCCTCTCTGGAGTCCCCACTTTATGTATTGTGTTACCTCTTGTGTTCTGTCCTGCTTGCTTTATCGGCTTGGCCCTGGAGGCATTGTGTTTGCTGCCCCTGCTTAGTGCCATGATTCTAATTAGCCTTTGATGGTAGTGCCTTTGGGTGTTAGGATAAAACCTGGTGGTGGTGTAGCTGATGGTATAGAGGGGAGGGAAGAATGACTTTGTGCCATTCCCCAGAGTCCAAATGCATATTTCCTTTGGGAGAGGAGCCTTTCTGTCTTCATTTTCAAGGGAGGAAAGAGTAGGACACTCCTGCCAGTTAGTGACCCACTTCCTCCATCTGTGGCAATAACAGAAGTTAGAAGGCTAGGCTAAGGGTTTAGGTGCCAGGTTTGGTTTTGGGGCAGATCACTGCCTATCTTTCTGTCAGCTTCGGTTTCTTCTTTTGTAAACTTAGGTTGATAAAGTCTTGCCTTGCCTGACGGTGAGAGTTGAGTGGAACACAGTAAAGTGTCACACAAAGGCAGGTGTTAGAGCAGAGTGCGATGCCGTCAGCCCTCCAGCCCCTCCAGTGCGCCCTCTGTCTGGGTAGAGAGGAAAGTTCCTGAGACTGGCTGAGAGGTCTCTTATTGCTTCACCCGAGGACTAATACACTCCTTTTTCTATGAGTTGTAGGGAAAAGCAATAATAAGCTTGGAGAAAGGGGAGCCCTGTTAGATTCTACTCACTGTTTTATTCCAAGGACAGGGCTCACCACCATTATTACTCCCACTGCTGCCTGTTCTGCACCTTTAAAGGAAAGGGTTGCATGGATTCCCTCCCATGGAGCCCCTTTGAAGAGGTCCTGGAAGCAGAAGGAAACAGTGTCTCAACATGGCAACTCATAGTTTCTCAGGCTCTCTAGCTTGGGATACATCTAAATTGTAAGGTTTGTCCTCTGCTGAAGAATTAATTCCTTTTGGGAGTTTCTTCACAGATTTAAGCTCCGGACTTCGTTGTGATCTACCACTGCTGTAGTCCTTCCTCAGGTTAATGCACTTGCATTAACCTGACCTGGGGTGCAGGGGAGGCAGGTTGGTGTTCCCCATCAGCCTTTATTCCTGCTTTAGTAGTTCTGTGGCCGCACGCTAGCTAGCTCCTGAACCTTTCAGCTTCCTCCTCTCGAGATTTAGGGATCAGTTTTGTCACTTACTAGTTGAATGGCCTTAGTCAAGTCATTGAACCTCTGCGTGTGTAGCAAGGCTGCTGTCCATCCCTCAGATTGTGCTGAGTATGAGCGGTGGTCAAGGGAGGGAGGGTACCGTGTCTTCCTTACATGAATCTGTGGCAGGTGCTGGGAGAATGCTGCTGCCACCACCATTGCTGAAAAATGCCTACGGCAGCCTTAGCTCTTATTTTTTTTTTTGTTTGTTTGTTTTTTAAATATTTATTTGAGAGAGGGTGTGTACAGGTGGGAGGGAAGGGGCAGAGGGAGAGAGAGAGAGAGTCCCAAGCAAATTCCACACTTGAGTGTAGAGCCTGATATGGGTCTTGATCTCCCAATCCTGAGATCATGACCTGAGCCAAAACCAAGAGTTGGACGCCCAACCAACTGTGCTACCCAGGTGCCCCCTTCACTCTTACTTAGAATATGGACAGTGTTGCTGCCTTTGGACCCACTAGACCCACTTCGGATTCTGGCTCGGCTCCATCATATGCACTGTGGAACCATGCTGAGTTACATTAAACTCTCAGAGTCAGTTTCTAAGTCATTCGTGAAATGGGAATATATCCCTAAAACCCTGCTTCATAGGATGGTTCATGAATTCATGTGTTGGGTACTATTTTAGGCATGGTGGACAACTGTAGAAAATGAAGTTTCTCATAAAGCTTGCTTTCTGTTGGAGGAAGATGGGCAGTAAAGCAGTAATGTTTTCTGCACATACACAATGAAGAAAAGTAAAACAGGGGTAGCTGGGTGCCTCAGTCCTTAATTCAGCGTGTGCCTTCAACTCAGGTCATGATCCCAGGGTTCTGGGATTGAGCGCTCTGCATCAGGCTCCTTGCTCACTGGGAAGCCTGCTTCTCCCTCTCACACTCCCCCTGCTTGTGTTCCCTCTCTCACTATCTCTCTCTCTGTCAAATAAATAAATATTTAAAAATCTCTAAAAAAAAATATGGAGCATAGAAAGTGTCTGGGGTAAGTGTCTTTTGGGGGGGCTGGGGGGGTGGTTAGAGAAGGCCTCTCAACAAGGATAGGCAGAGAGACCTGAAGGAAGTGAGAAGGAAAGTGTGCAGAAGCTGGTGGAAGTGCATTTCAGGCGGAGGGAACAGCACATGCAAAGGCCTTGAGGCTGGAGCATGCTTGTTTTATTTGAGGAATGGTGGAGGCTAATAGTAATTGCAGAGTGGTAAGAGAAGAGGTTAGAAGTTTCAGGGAGCCAGATCCTGTAGACTAGTAGGCCATGGTGGATATGACCTTGAAATAGGAAGCTATGTGAGGGTGTTGAGCAGAGGCTGACTTGGTTTTTAAAAGGATCGTTCTGGCCACTGTGTGTGAAATAAGCTGTAGGGGCAAGAGTAGAAACACAGACTGATGAAAATGCTATTTCAGCTGTCCATTCAAGGGCCGTGGTAATTTGGACCAGGGAGGTCATAGCAGCAGAAGTGTTGAGAAAATTCAGGACATGTTTTGGAAGTAGAACCAAGTTCCACTGATTAGAAGTATGAAGGAGGCATCAGAGATGACTCCAGAGTCTTTGGCCTGATCTGCGAGAAGACTGGAATTTCTGAGATGGGCTAAGTGGAGGGACTATGGGAGAAACAGGCTTGGGTGAGTCAATGAAATCAAGAGTTTGATTTTGGACCTGGTGAGGTTAGGTCCCTTGCAAAATCAAAGTAGGCATGTCGAGTCATCAGTTGTCTATTAGTGTCTATAAAGCTGTGGAGGGGTCCCTGGGGGGGCTCGGTCGGTTAAGCGTTTGCCTTCAACTTGGATCATGATTCCAGAGTCCCCGGATTGAGTCCCACCTCTGGCGGCCTGCTTAGCGGGGAGTCTGCTTTTCCCCCCTGCTCGTGCGCACTCCCTCTCTCAAATAAATAAATAAAATCTAAAAAGTAGGGGGGAAAAAAAGGCTGTGGAAGTAGATGAGATCACTGAATAAGCCAGTGGAGTTACAGAAGAGGAGAGGTGCGAACTCTCCAACCTCTAGGGATCTAGAGAGGAAGAGGAGCCTGTCCTGTTGCAAAAGAAATCAAATATGGGGTAAGAGAGAAGCTACCAGGGAGGTAGGAGGAGACTGGGAGGCTGGTCTAGAAGATGGGGCACCATCTTCAGGAGGGGCATATGGGTGGCTCAGTCAGTTGAGTGTGCAACTCTTGATTTCCGCTCCGGTCATGATCTTAGGCTTGTGGGATTGAACCCCCTGTCAGGTTCTGTGTTTCCCATGGAGACTGCTTGGGGTTCTCTCCCTCTGCCCCTCCCTTCCTCCCTGTCTAAAGAAAAAGGAAGGAAGGAAGGACGGACGGACAGACATGCCTTAAGGAGGGAGTTTTGAGCAGTGTTGGACGAGGCTGGGAGGTTGAGTGAAGTGAGGATGTAGAATTTACCGTGGAATTTGGCAGCAGTGGAGGTCACTGGTGACTCCAGCAACAGCAGTTTCAGAGCTGGTTTGACTCGAGGTGGTGAGTGTTACTCAGAGCCGGGCCTGGGCCAGACATTGGGCCCTGGGTAAGCGCTCGTTGCTGTCCTGCCAAAATGAAGGGACGCACCAGAGGAGGTTTTGCACAGCGTCAACAGCATGCCCCTTGGGTACCTAAGGCATTCGGTTGCTAGTTGCTGAAAGATTAAATGTGTAGCAGAGGGCACCTGGGTGACTCAGTTAAAGCACCTGCCTTCTGTTTGGGTCATGATCTCAGAGTCCTGGGATCAAGCCCTGCGTTGGGCTCCCTGCTCAGCGGGTAGCCTTTCCCTCTTTCCCACTAACCCTGGTTGTGCCTGCGAGCACACACACTTTCTCTCTCTCTATCAAATGAATAGATGGAATCGTTGGGAAAAGAAAAAAAAAAATTGTGTACCAGAGATAGATACATCTTATTTTAAGATTAGAATTCTGAGACTCAAAAGTTAGCTCTCAAGCAGTGTTGCCCAGGGACGTACCATGCAAGCAGCACATAAGTAACTTAAAACTTTCTCAAAGCCACATTTACGAGACCAGTGCTCTAACCCCTGAGCTACGGAGCCTCTCAAAGCCACATTTAAAAAGTGGAAAGAGGGCGCCTGGGTGGCTCAGTGGGTTAAGCCGCTGCCTTCGGCTCAGGTCATGATCTCAGGGTTCTGGGATCGAGCCCCGCATCGGGCTCTCTGCTCAGCAGGCAGCCTTGCTCCCCCTCTCTCTCTGCCTGTCTCTCTGCCTATTGTGATCGCTCTCTATCAAATAAATAAATAAAATCTTAAAAAAAAATTTTTTTTAAGTGGAAAGAAATAGGTGGGATTAACTTTATTTTTTAAAGTTTTATTTATTTAAGTAATCTTTACAACCAGTGGGCATGGGAGTGTGGGGGGAGGGGGGTTCAAACTCAACAACCCTGAGATCAAGAGGTGCATGCTCTACCTGCTGAGTCAGCCAGGTGCCCCTAATTTTAATATTTTAAATACTAAAATTGCAGTATCTCCCAAATAGTATCATGTCAGCATGTAATCAATCCTGATAATAGGTTAACAAGCTATTTTACACTATTTTTGGACCAAGTCTGGGAAACCTGCTGTGAATTTGGTGTTTACAGTACAGCTCAGTTGGGATTGGCCATGTGTGGTGGCCACAGGACTGGGTGGTGTAGCTGGAAAGTGTGCCCAATTTGGGGTAGCTATACAAGACCAGACGAGCCTGTGGGACATCATGGGTCACAAAGAGTCCAAAACCAGTCATTACAGAATTTGAGAGGAAGGTCAGAAAATGTCACCTTCTGAAATGGAAACTGACAGAGAGAAGCAAATTATCTGAGAAGAGTCACTTAAATAGTAACTTCTGCGGATAAAAAGAGATTATTTCTTAACCTGAGCCAGGAATCTCCATTTGATACAAGATTTCTGAAATCTTAGGACTTGTGTTGATTGTGTTGGTGACCAGGGATCCTAGTTACCAGGGGAGGGACGCACTGGTGGAGCCGGATAGTTCTGTCCCTGGCACTCTTGCTGGCGGACAGCAGAAGGTCAGGCATCAGAAAGGGGAGGACACCCCCTCCACCCCATAGTGTAGCAGAGCCGGATTTGGGTTTGTGCACTCTGTCTCTTCTGAGTTGGGCTAGTTGAATTGGTCCCCCTGGGCTTCCCCACCCCTAGGTAAACTAGCAAAGTCTGCTTCTTCAATATTCCGTTCTGCAGTACGGCTGTGGCTGATGCTGTTACTTCCTGGATTTTGCCCGGAGCCCGGAGCAGCCCAGTCCCTGCTCTCCTTTGCCTTTCTGCCCCTCCTCTCCACTTCCTACCTTTGTTTTTTCCTTCCTCATCCACCTCTTACTCCTAACCTGCCTCCCCTTAAAGATTCATCCCTAACCTCTTTGTCTCCTTTGATCCTTTTGAAGACGGGGACTCTAACAAAATGGGCTGGGATGTCCCCTTCCCTGGTGTGCCTCCATCCCCCAGCTTTCTGTGGGGGCTCACAAAGACCGTCATTGCAAGGGCAAGGGCAAGAGCAAGGGCGGCAGCAGCCAGTGATGCTGTGCTGCTTCCTCAGGTGAGTGGAATTTGCAGATGTTGCTTCATTGCATCTGACTTCGTTCAGCTTGTCACCCAGGCCTCTCCCATAAGGGACCTGCCCTGTCCAGACTGCCTGGCTCCCCATTATGGTTTTCGTGACCTTCTGCCTCTATGCCTTCCACCTGGTTTTGCTTGTTCTCTCAGACCAAGAAGGGTGTACTTCATTTTTGTAGAGATGTAGCCCCACAGGGCAAGTGATACCCGTTATCGTTAGTCACAGCAGAGCTTTTGTTTAGGTTTTGACCCAAAGAGGAGACCACACCACTCAGCAGAGCACAGGGCATCATCTTCTGGAGTCTGCTCAGTGCTACGTGACCAAAAATAGCCTTTCCAGGAATAGTCGCGGGGTCAGACTTTCCTTAGCACCCCCTCTGGGATGCTTCTGTCCTAACACGTGCTCGTGTCCTGGTGAGCCATGGTCACTCCGAGAAGTCGTAGAGTGAGCAGCTTATATGTGTATTCCTTTCACTACGTGTGGTGTTTAGGCCTCTGACACACAAGTCTTGACCGTGGACCAGGGTTCTGTTCATCCTTATGAAAAGAGAAGTTGCCTTCAGGTGATAAGATTTCTTGTCAGGGCCCACATCTAGATGCTTCCTCACACAGTGTTCTGAGGCCTGTGTAATTCCACTGAGCTACTGCATCTCTGGAGGAGACAGGCATTCTCCTTATAGTGTACCCTGTGGGAAGGTTTTGGCTTGGTGCAGCTCTCGGAGCATGAGACTGACAGCAGACTGATCGCAAGTCCTTGTCCAAAAAGAGAATGGACTGACTCATGATACCTGGACAGACTCCAGAGGGAGCTGCTCTCTCCGTTTGCTGGCAGGGTACCCCCTCTTAGCGGGGCTAGCTCTGGGCACACTGGTGTCCAGCTGGCCATCTGGACGTAGTCAGGGTCAGCTTTCTCCTGAAGCTGTTGCATTTCCATCTTGTTCTCTAATCTGATGGAAGAATTCCTGCTCGGCTCTGATAAGCCATCCTGCCTGGTGTGATGGTGTGTGAGGGAGTTTGATGGGAGTGCGCGGGCGCGGTGTGGCGTTCAGAGGACACGAGGAAGAGAAGATCGGGATCTAATGGCTTTACTATCTCCAGGGGTTTGAGCATCTTGGTGGGGAGTTGCTGGCATCAGAGAGGGCCTCAAAAGATCTCAATTCTTGGGCTGCCTCTGTGGTTTACTGTGTGACGTCGGGTTGGTTTCTTAACCTCCCAGAGCCACAGAAGACGATAAAAGCTCTTTGTCTGTTAGGGGTGGTGGGAACAGAAAATGAGTGTCGTGGAAGCGCACTGACAGCCGTAAAGCTTTATACTGATGTGAGTCATTACTTTTAGAGCCAGCCATTTACATTACATGGCAGGTATGTCTACCTTGGGGACAGAGGCCCATTTATTCAGGCATGGTCCGTAGTGCCATCTTGAAGGGCTTTTCTCTATCCCGTCTCCATCTGCTGGGCCTGGGCAAATTCTCTATCTTCCCTGAGGCCCTACAGAAAGAAGGAAGCAGTTTGCTCTCCTGAGAAAAGCCTGGTTGGGACATCTCACATTCAGCTAAAGTAATATGTATTTTAACACAATTTTTTTTTTAAAAATGGACTCCTATTAAAAAATAGTCCATTAAAAAATGGACTCCTATATTAAGCTGTTTGCCTGTATGCCTTATTTGGCCCTCATAGTGATATGAAAGTGAGAATTCATGAAATAAAATTTAAAAAGGTAAGCTTTCCCATAAAATCTTGAATTCGTTTTTTCCTAAAATAGGAGCTCTGGCCTCTCAGCCAAGGCTCTGATGCATGTCTGTGTCCTGCAGCCGGCGCAGTGCCCTGCGGCGCCTCTCAGCTCCTTTAGTTCCCCACTGTGCTCCCTGCGAAAGGAGTTTGGGTTACTTGCCCGGCCCCTGGAGGCACTTGGTTCTGACCCTGTTTGAGGGCCTCTAAATTCCACAGATCTTAAACCTTGCATTTATGGTGGAGAAACTTGAGTAGGAAGTATCATTTGCAGATGGGAACAAAATGATACTGTGTGGAAATTTCAAACTGTAAGTTATTTGTGGAAAGCCTTGGAAAGCCCTTACATGGTAACAGGCTTAATATGAGACATAGTATCTACTCAGGCCACAACACTGGTAGTAATAAAAAAAATTTTTTTAAAGAATTACAATTCCGATATAGACAGTGCTGTGGGCCTAGATTCTCCCTGCCTGCCAATCATTTCCCAGAAGCCATCCAGGTCATTCCCATGCTCTTGGTCCTCAAACAGTTGTTGAATGCCAGCGTATGTCCTAAGCGTGAGTGAGAGGTCTTCTATCTGGTGGCTCCTGGCCCCTCCACAGAGTTAATGGGACCCTCAGAACACAGTCTGTTGTGCTTGCCCCTAAATATATGTGGGGTAAGTCATAAAAACAATGTTAAACACAACTCAGCACCAGGCAGAATGAATGTCAGTGTCAGACTGGATTGAAATCTAGCTCTGTACAGTGAGTCAAGCTTCATATTGTTTACAGGAGACAAAAACAAGAAGAGGGAAAGATGAGAAGGAAAAGAGAGAAACATACTCCGGGGAGTAGTAACCAAAAGAAAAACAGGTGCAGCTTTATTCATGTTAAATAATAGATTTTAAGGCAAAGAAGATCATTTCATAATGATGAACAAGGTAATTTACCTTGGATGGCTTCTGGGAAATGATTGGCAGGCAGGGAGAATCTAGGCCCACAGCACAAATAATCTCTGATTCTTTGCCTAGTGGGTAGCCCTAACAAGTGAGTAAGGATGGAGAGGTTCTGAACGCTCGAGTCAACCAGCGTGACCTGTACTTACCAACCGGAGAATAGTCATTTGCAGGACATTTGGAACATTACCCAAAACTGGCTACCACCCGGCCTTGAGGTGGGTCTCAGCAAATTTCAAAGACTTTACTGGCAGTTAAGGAAGTGATTCTTCACATTTTGCAAGTTCTAGACTCCTTTGAAAATCCCATACGTCCCGTAGGTCAAGATTGTTGGCTTCAACACTGCTGACATTTGGGGCTAGGTGACACTGCCGTGGGGCTGTTCTGTACATTATAGGATTTTCACAGCATAGCGTCCCTGGACTCTACCCACTGGTTGCCAGTAGCACCTCCTCTCTGGCAGGGACAACCGAAAACATCTCCAGACATCGCTAAATGTCCCCTAGTGGGCAAAGCCAGTCCTGCTTTAGAACCACTATAAGAGTTCTTTTCTTCAGAGAAATAATAGTTTTTCATACACTTTTTCCTACTCCAGTAGCTAAATGGTCTTGCCCTCACTGAGGACAGCTGAGTGGAATGTTTTGTAGGAAAAGGTAGTGGGGCAGCCAAGGAGCCGGAAGGTTTGGTCTTTGTCCACGCACAGCCTCCCCCGTCCAGCGTGTGGACGCTTGTGTACAGGCTGTGGGAACACCTCAGAGTTCCCGGTGCCGAGGGCATGAGGGATCACTGCCATCCAGTTTCACGGATGTTAGGCTTCTGTTTTGTTCTAGACCTTTGGCTAGGCGCCAGTCCCAGAGTCCAAGTCCATAACAGTGGGGAGAAGAGGCTGGAAAATATGTGATACCTGTGGTCATGAAGGACTGGGAAAGGGAGAGCTTAATGTCTGAGAAGCAGGTGAGGAACTACGTGCGGGGCCAGGGAGGACTTCACCACGCAAAGGCTGATGTCAATGTGGAGTTCGCAGGGTCAGTGGAGGTTTGCAAAGGGGAGGCCACTGCAGGCAGGTTGATCGGCATGCAGAGTTCTTCCGGGGCTTAGGGACAGCCGAGCTTCACAGTGATGTAAAACAGGAGCAGAAGACAAAGGAAGCTAGGGGGCGAGGCGGGCTCAGGAGCTTGGACTTGATCTGGCAAGCAGTTGAGGGGTTTTAGTGGGGAAGTGACACAACCAGATTTTTGTGTAGAGAGGTGATTTGAGTGGCTCTGTAAAGGACAGATGGCAGGCCAGGAGATGAGTTGGAAGCTCTACAAAGAACCCAGCTGCATGACGAGGTCTAGAACTGTCAACGTGGCCATGGGGATGGAGGAAGATGAACCCTCAGGGAGTCAGGTTCCCAAACCCAAGTCTAGTAAAGGGAGGTCTGCATCCATTACCTCAAAGGGCACAGTAACGCCCCTGCTCAGAGGACACCATCCTTAGCTCTGAAAATAAAGACATAAGTTTTTATCTAAGAGAGATTTTTTTCCACTTTTTATATACATTTTTTTCCTCTAGGAAATAGACAGACGGTTGGAAAAAAAACTGAAGATCACACAAAAGGAGAGGTAAGGCTGCTGTCTGGTCTGAGGGCTCACGCTCTCTGCCAGTTGAGGCTGGGCAGTCAGTGGTGTTCTCCAGGTGGCCGTTAGGGTTCCAGGGCAGGCTCCCGAGCATGTCCCTCCAGGATATGGTGGCTTGAGGCTTTGAGAGTGAGGCTCGACTGTCGCATCTGCCTTCTAACTTAGTGGGTACGCGGTGTGAGGTGGTTTGGTGGAAAGTGGGGAGGTGACATGTCAGAAAACGTGGGTTTTAGGTCTGGCTCTGTTCTAATTGCTCCGAGGTTTGGGACAAGTGGTTTTCCCCTCTGGACATGAGTTTCTTTCTCTGTGACATAAAGAGGTTGGACAGATGATTTCTCTGGGCCTTCCATGACGTGGTGGCTGAGGGCATTACGGGGGTATTCTGGAAGAAAAGATTCTCAGTTCTCAAAGGCCGTTTTAAGGATATTTTCCCAGACAGAGGAGAAAGTGGGTTTCAGAGCAGGTGAAAGTTAACCTCAGCCGTCTGACTTTGGACTTAGGTAACCTGTGGGCTTCCCACAGGGACAGGGAAGGGAGGAGGAGAAGACCTCTCTGGACTTGGCTTACCATTCCCCAGGGGTGCCAGGGTGCCCTGCCTGCCCGCTAGTTTCCTGGCTCCCTGCCTCTGATCAGGTGGCCGGCTCCTTGTCTGTCTGCTCGTCTCAGCAACTGCACTGATGTCTGGTTACAGTCCCCTTGGCACGCCATTCCTGTCCTGCGCAGGACTTGTTCCAGGTCCCCTGGCGGCAGCTGAGTTCCTCTAGCCCCTTCCCTTCCTGACAACCATGGCTCTGAAAACAGGCCCTTATAGGCTGTTGGGTTCTGAAGAGAAGCTAGTTTGGGCTGCTCTGGGGAGGGTCTTTGTGGCTGCTGAAGGTCCATCATTCCTGCCTGGATCCCTTTTTCCCTTTGGCTTTTGTTTCTCTCCCTTCCTGTGTGGTTTTCCACCTCTCCTTATGGACACGTTGCCCGGTGTGCACATCCACCAGCCTTGGACAATGCTTCTCCTCTGAGCACTGCCAAGCACTGTTTCTAGGATTGTCCTCTACCCAGCCCCGCCGCGTCCCGCATCCCAGGGAGCCATGGTGAGGGAGGTGTCTCTGCTCAGAAGCTCTTCTGAAGAGATCACCCAGTTGTCTGGTGTAGCTTGTCTCGGGGAGGCCCTGGTCACTTGCCGAAGGCTGAGGCAGTTTGGTAAATCCTGTCTTGGTGCCAGGCAGGGATGGTGGAGTGGGCTCCTTTGTAGTGTTTGACTGGCGTGAGCACATGTGGTGGAAGGCCATGGCTGGCGTGAACACTTCGCTGACCCTGCGCTAAGGGGCTCCCACCACACCAGCCTGTTATCTACTCTGCTCTGTGTAGGGAAGTTGGGATTTTAACTGATGTCTTTGGAATCTGGGCATAAATATTTTGCCACAGGGGCCAAACAGTGGTTGACGTGACTGTGAACCTGGGGATAGAAGTCCCAGAATGAGGTGCTGTTCCAGCCCCCCTTTGCCTGGGGTTAGGTCTGAGGAGCAGACCTGAGGACCTCGTGAGCTTATGGCAAGGTGGCTCTTTTGAGAAATCCCTCTTAAGGAGTGAGAGTTTTGCTGTCTGGTCAGAGGCCAGAGAATAACAGATAGAATTAGGAGGAGGGAGGGAAAAGCGGGGGTGGGTGAGGGACACAGATGGGTCCTCTGTAGTCAAGGGCAGGACTTGTGAAGCTGTATTTGCTCTTTGTCAGCAGGAAATCCAAATCTCCTCCCAAAGTGCCCATTGTGATTCAGGACGATAGCCTTCCCACGGGGCCCCCTCCACAGATCCGCATCCTCAAGAGGCCCACCAGCAACGGTGTGGTCAGCAGCCCCAACTCCACCAGCAGGCCAGCCCTTCCTGTCAAGTCCCTAGCGCAGCGGGAGGCAGAGTACGCCGAGGCCCGGAAGCGGATCCTGGGCAGTGCCAGCCCTGAGGAGGAACAAGAGAAACCCATCCTCGACAGGTGAGTGTAGCTGGCGGGGCTCACCAGCAACCACTCTGCCCGGCCGGCAGAGTGGTGAGAAGCAGGCAGAATCGGGTCTGGAACGTGGCAGCTCCAGCTGCCAAGCCTGACCTGGTGGGCAAGCTCAGGGTCTGCTCCGTTGGCTCAGGACTGCAAGCTTTGAGGTCATGGCTTCCTGCTCAGCCCCCTCTGCAGTTGTGGGCACGGGCGGGTTGCGGGGTCGGGGGGAGGCAGCGTGGCACAAAGGTTAGAGGCACAGACTCTGAGTCAGAACCTGCCATTTCCTTCCACTTCCGGCTGCCTAACCTCTCTGCACCCTGTCGCCTCATCTGTGGAGGAAATGGGATAACCAGAGAACCTCCCTTGTCAGCTCGTTGTACAAATAAATGAGTATAGTGTTCTGAGAACCCCACCTAGCACAGCGGATGGCACCCCACGACGTGCTTAGATGTTATCTTCCAGGTTTCATAATAGCTCTCTGTGATGTTTGGTGAACTTTCTAAATCCTTTTTTGTTCCCAGCATTTTTTTTTTTCCCTCTGCAGTCCTAGAAGTTGCATTATGTAAATTTGTCAGCTCCTGCTAAAGTGGTATTTGTTAAAACAACCTCTTTCTGACTTTGAGAGGCCTCCTTGGGATTGCTATTCTGGGACTTAAACTAATCTATATACCTTCTTCCTGTCCCCTCATTCATTCGATAGACTCCCGTTCTCCTCCAAGCCTTCACTTGGCGACAGAAAAGGTCTCTCTCCTTATACTCTTCCATGTTAATGTGAGTCAGCCATTAACCACATGATTTGAAGAGAAGCAGGAGGGCAGCCATAGCTGGTGCCTGGTCCCTCTACTGAGTTCTTGGTTAGGAGTTTTCCTTTGCCTGAGACCCTGAAGGGTCATGCCACATAGTTCTGTGGAGGCTGAGCTGTCCGTGGTTATGACCTCAGGACAAGATGGGCCCGTGAGCACCAGCACCCCCCCCACTCCCCCCACCCCCGCCCTCTAGATTCAGGGGAAGAGCGTGGCCACTGCTCAAGGTGAACACAGATCACCTGCCCCATGTGCCCACGGGGACTTCCCAGCTTGCAGATTTCCCGAGTCCGCTTGTCAGAGAGGGAGTCAGAGTTGGCTGACAGCTACTTTGCCTTCTGCCCTAGCTGCAGTTTTAAGATTTGGTTTTAAGAGTTGGGGACCTCTTTTATGTCCTTTTTCAGGCCTCCCTCTGATCTTTTTCTCTTCAGGCCTACCAGGATCTCCCAACCCGAGGACAGCAGGCAGCCCAATAATGTGATCAGACAGCCTTTGGGTCCAGATGGGTCACAGGGCTTCAAACAGCGCAGATAAATGCGTGCCGGGAAGGATGCTGCCGCCGCCGCTGCCGCCATCACCGCCTCTTGGGTCGTCCGCCACGGGTCGCACTGCCGTGGCAGACAGCTGGACTTGAGCAGAGGGAACGACCTGACTTACTTGCACTGTGATCCCCTTTGCTCCGCCCACTGTGACCTTGAACCCCATGCACTGTGACCTCCCTCCTTCCCCCCCTCTTCCCACTGTGATTGGCACGTCTACAAGGGCTGTCCCAAGTCAATGGAAAGGGAAAGGGTGGGGGTCAGGGGAGGGTTGGGGGGACCCACGAAGGACTCAGAGTAGAGAGTCAGACAGTGCCACTTGGCCACTTGGGGTAAAGCCAGTGCCAGCAATAACAGTTTATCATGCTCATTAATTTGGGATTTCAACACACAGATGAGAACTCCCGTCCACCCACCCTCAAGTGCATGTCTTCATCACTTAAAAGCAAGTTCCATTTGAAAATATCCTTTCTTTTTTTTTTTCTCCTTCCTATTTTTGTTTGTTTATACAAATACCTGATTTGCAAGAAAAAGTGCATGGGAGGGGTTTTAGCAGTTTAATGAATTTTTAATTGAGAAAGGGTAGTTTGGTAGTCTACTTAAAAATGTTTCTAGGAAATTCACTAGAAACATTAACCAATAGGACTTTGGTGAGCTTAGCTTCTGTATTCCTACTGCCGCCCAGAAAAGGGGCAGGGCTCTGCAGCCCCCAGGACAGATGAGCACCCCATGCCTATACCTCCCTCCCTCAGCTAAGTCCCAGGGCATCTTGGCCCTACCTGGAGACTGAGCTAGCTCTACAGGCTCAGAGAGCCTGGGGAGGGTGCCAACCCCACCTCTAGTATTTTGGGAAGATAGGGGAAGTGAACAGACTTCCCTTTCCCATCCCCCTCAGGGTGGCTCCCCTGCCAGCCAGGCTTGCTCCCTCTCGAAGAGAGCAGGGAGTGAGATGCACTCCGGGCTTAGAAGCAAGGGATGTGAGACTTGCTCAGTGTTTTGCTCTTAGCCCGAGTAGAGCCAGGAGAAAGTGGCTGCAGGACCCTGAGCCTCCTGCCCAGTGTGCACAGAAGGCGGCTGGATCTTCCCACTCCAGCGAGGCCTGAGCTCTGAGAGGTCTGTGGGCACCGTCTCTGTTGATGGCGCCAGCTCGGTAACCACGCCTGGTACATTTCCTTCGTGAAGTCATTACCTTGGGAGCCAACCATTCTGAATACATTTGGGAAAAGGCAAGCTGTGCATTGCAAAGATGGGTGGTGACAGATTGGTTCCCCATAGACCCAGGCTACCCTTCACCCATTTTTCCAGAGCGAGGGCCTGGAATGAAGGCAGTTTCCTCTCTGTCTCTAGAGCCTAGAGTTTTGCTTTGGCTCTTTAAGGTGGAAGAGGCTAAGGGCAACTGCCTAGAGCAGCTGTGCGTGTGTGTGTGTTTGTGTGTGTGTGTACAATCGGGGTCCTCTCAGGCTCTCTGGTCTCTTCTCTTGCACTGCGCCTTATCCCTCAGCCAGCCAGATAGCCTCCCCACTCAGTGGATGAGTTAGGGAGTGTGTGATAGGACATTTTGTGATTCGGGCAGCTAGTGGCCAAGGTGACAAGCTAGGTTTTGCGGGCTTACTCCACCTTTGGCTCACCTGGCTCTCAGCCTTGCCCTGTGAGAACGTTGGCCCAGCAAGCCATGTCACTGCATCTCCCACTGCGGAGGAAGGGCCAGCTGCCAGCTGAATCAGCGACTCGTCCGTAGCACAGCTTTGTGACGGTGAGCAGCCAGGAGACTGTGCGTGTGGAGAGCTGGAGCCGAGCTTCGGTCATGGAGAAGGCCCGGGCTGTTGCGTGTTGCCCACTGGCTGTTGTGACGGGGATGACCCCCAGGACTGGGCAAGGAAGAAGGTTGGCTGCTGTCTTTATAGTTCCACTGCCCCGACCAAGTTTCCTCCTTTTTGCTGTACAGTGTCTAGCCCTCATGTAATAGTGGTTTCTGGCCCGATGACACTGTCCTTTCAGTTGGAGAGGGGTACAGAGGTAGGCCAGGTGGCATGGCCAGGAGTACTGATTGCTCAGCCATCGGGACCACCTGCTCTTTCCCCCTCCCCTAGTGGGAGCCGAAGGGAAGGCCAGCTGATGGGTGTCTGCGGATTGAGGATGTAGTAGGGACTGATGTTCCCACCTCCCTTGGGCCAAAGATGGGGCTTTGCCCGCTGTGTGCCTGCCACCACCCACCAGCAGTTGTACCCTTGGCTTCCCAGATGGAGAGGTGGCAGGCAAAATTTTAAAAAGAAAGAAAAGAAAAATGAAAACAAGGAACGGTATTGTGTTGGGGGGAGGTGGGAGGGAAGTTGGGAGAATGGTTTGGATTTTGTGTGTGTGGGGTTTTTTGTTTGTTTGTTGTTGGTTTTTTTTGGGGGGGGGTAGTTGTCTGTAACTTTCCTTAAGTGCTTCTTCTATTTCTTTTTCTTTTTTTTTTTTTTAAAGTAAGCTGCAGGCTTTGGCTTGGAAAACCCCAGGGGGCCGGGGGGGCAGAAACCTGAGGCTGCTGCCCCTTTATCTGCCTTCATGGTACTGTCCCCTTCCCCCAGCTCCTCCCTGACCCCATGAGCCAGGCCTCAGACCTTCCAGCTAACCGCTTCCCATGAGCCACTACTCTGATGTCAGCCTATAACCAAAGGAGCTGGGGGTCCAGGCCTGGTGACCAACCCTTCTCAGCCCACTCAATCAGGGTGCTCCCCACCTGCAGGCAGGAGGCAACACCCGATCTGCTACCATCAGCCCCTTCCAGAGCCCACTGCCCCGCCCTGCCCTGTCCAG
Source organism: Mustela lutreola (assembly GCF_030435805.1). Taxonomy (NCBI): domain Eukaryota; kingdom Metazoa; phylum Chordata; class Mammalia; order Carnivora; family Mustelidae; genus Mustela; species Mustela lutreola. The sequence goes on from NC_081299.1 coordinate 11,567,913, forward strand.
CCCAGCCATACCCTGCTCTGCCCCATGTGGGGATGCTCTGCTCAGGGATGGGCCGGCAGGGCTGCCCCAGCCTCCCTGGTAAGCAGAGACTCTGGAAACCTCTAGGGTCCTGTTTCCTGGTCGTGTGATCCCCAGGGTGCACATGGGCCCCTTGGGTGTCTGAACAGAAGGGCATGGGAGGGAGGGCCGCACCCCTGCAGTCCTGCTCTGCTGGTCTAGCGGGCAGCTGCCTACCCCACCCCACCCCGCACCGCGGGCTCCTGAGTCGGCAGATTAAGCATTTTATAAATTGTATTTTAAATACATGTTTTAAACTTGTCAGAGCCTTGTCCTCATTTCAGTCCCTGGCCTCCTGTCCTCTTGCTGTGCCTGCTTGTTGAACCACTGGGGGAGCTACCTCTGCTCCATCCCAGGGAGGAGCTCTCTCTCTGTTAGAGAAATAGGCCTGGGGTGGTGTGTGGGTTGGGGGACAAAGACCCACACAACCTTAGGTTCCAAGAGAAGGGCCCCCATGGGTCCTGGGCTCTTCGGGTGAGAGTATGGCTGACACCCCCTTCTGCCCTTCTGCAGGGTCGGTCTGCTCCTTTTAGGGCCCAGAATCTTTCCTATCATTCCCTTCGAGCAATTGGAGAGAGATGCTCTCTGCCCTTGGGGGAGACTCAACGGAAGAGAGTCCCAGCTCTGTGCTTTGAGAATGCGTAGAAAGTCAAGATTTTGCCCCCAGCGTCGCTCTAGCGGGAGCCCCAACCCTGGCAGGGTTTCAGGGTGTGTCTTGCTTCGGGGTTTCCTAAGCCTATGGGAGACAGGGGCCCTGCACTCTGAGAGCCAGGTGGAAGGGTGAAAACCTGGGGGCCTTCCCAGCACTGGACACAGAGGCCAAGGCTCTTGGTGTTTATTGGCTTACCAGGCCACAAAAGCAAAATCCAGCAGCAATACCGGCCTAAGAACCTGTCCGCCTGCAGGTCCTGAATGGCTGCCCCGAGTCGGGACTCCAGAGGTCAGTGGGTTCGAGCTGGCACAGAACTGAGCCACTTGCAGCTCTCAGAGCCGTGTTCCCTAAGGTGAGAAGTGAGGGGGGGGGGTAAGAAATGAGCCATTCCCAAGTGCCCCAGGGGAGAGGTGGCTTCCCTGGGATGCAATGGAGCCAGGCTGGTGGGCTGGGGGGCCTGAGCGCAAGTCCTGAGTTCTTTTGCTCCCAAAGCACCTGGGAGGGGACTGGGAGGGAAGCTGCCGCCATCCAGCAGCCCAGCCTGTTTCCTACCACTCCTAACGTGGAATCAGACTCCGGCAAAGGACGTGCAAGCTAACCCCTGCGTGGTAGTGCCAGCCTGAGAGAAAGATGGTGTGTGCCACTGAGTCTGGGCACAGCAAGGCAAAAGTTCCCGGACTTAAGCACAGTCGATGGGGCACATGAGCCCTCAACGAAGCTTAGTTCCTTACTATTTCCATTATTTCCCCTTTTCCTCCCGGGAGCAGCAGTATTCCAGGTATCATCTCTTGCAAGGATTAGGCCAGGGCCCCATTTAAAAAAAAAAAAAAAAAAAAAAAAAAAAGGTGGTGGATGGGCCTGGGCTGGAGCTCTGGCTTTCGGGGTACCCACCTGCTTCCTTGGGATCCTGACTGGAAGAGGAGGCTCCGGATGTCAGGGCCCAGGCTGGCGGGGGTGCACGGGTCCAGCACGTAGTGGCTGCCCTGCTTCCGACGGACCATCTTGTCCAGCCGCGGACAGAGAGGGATGCAGGGCACCTGCGCATAGGGGCTCTGCAGGTTGGCAGCTGGCAAGGGAGGAGGAAGCAGGCCGACCCAGCTGAAGTCCCAGCTTGGCCGCATCCTGAGCTGGGTGGGTTTGGGCAAATTGCTTAACCTCTCTGAGCCTCTGTGTAAGCTGGAGGTGAGTACCCACCTCACAGAGCAGACGGTGAGGATTAAAGGGATAACACACCGAGCACAGTGTAAGGGCTAATAACAGCTCACACAGGAGCACATGTCTTTGTGATGGGTCGGGTAGGCACGCTAGAGAGACTCTAGAAAGCTCCTAGCCCATGACTTGGCACACAGTCGAAGTCTAATCAGTGACACTTGCTTTTATGGGGAGGCAACCTTGCCCAGTGAAAAGAGAACAGGTTTTAGAGTCAGACCTGGCTATACAGTGCCTTTTCTAAAACATGTTAGCTGTGGGGCCCTGGGCCTTGGCCTTAAACTTGCTCAGTTCCACTGTTCTCACCTGTAACATCGAGTGAATACATGATCATGAGTATTAAATTCTAGCCCATCTACAAAGGGCCTAGCACCGGGAGTGACCCCAGCGGGTGTTCAGTAAATGGTGAGCTGGGATTGCTAATTACCCTTCCTGCTCGGTGGAGGCTCTTGGGACCAACGTGTGCTCAGGGCTAAGCCCTGGGGAAGAATGCAGAAGACCCTCATCAGAGGGCTAGAGGTGGGATACCGTGATTCTCAGACCACTGGCTGATGCGCACAGTTATATGCCCGAAGTGGGAAACCATGTCTCTTAGCTCCTGGGTCTGGCTGTGGGGGCCCAGGGAAAGAGGAGAGCAGAGTGTTCACAGTGCCCAAGGCCCTCACCATAGTTCTGCTGCTTCAGCCGGCTCAGGATCCTGAGAACCCTTCGTTCTGGGACTTCCAAGTCTGCCTGCTGGGGATTGTAGGGAAGCTTCTTCCGGGACCGCAGCCGGCCTATGGCTGTCTCCATCTCTCGGGCCTTACAGGTGCCCTCCTTCAGCTTCTTCTGGTAATAGCTGGGGAGGCAGTGCCCACCCAGCTCAGCCTGGCTGTGTTTAATTTACCCCTCCTACCCCCCTCACTCTTTCTGAGCTCCTGTTCTGTCTGGCCAGCTCTGGGACAGGGACACCAGCCCAGGAGTTAGGGGACCTGAGTTTTGGTCCCAGCTCTGTCATTAACTCCCTGTCACTGCCTTGCTTTGGGCTCCAGTCACCCGGACCCTCCATCTGCAAGTCACATGACTTCGGGCTTCAGGTCCGTCCCCTGTCCCCCTACCCCCCTGCCCAAAAAGGGATCAAACAGGTAACAAAGCCCGTCTGAGCACTCAGCAACGTGGCTGGTGGAAAGAGCCTGGTCACTGTCACCTCTGCTTTCTGCCACTGATATTTTTACCTACACGTACACATGCTCTGTAAGACAGCTGTGTGATTAACCTGCTCCCGAGTTCGAGTTTTATTTTCTAGACTTAATGCTGCTTATCTGCCCACTAGACTGTGGCTCTACACATGCATTCAGCAGATACCGAGTGGCTGTTTTCCTCAGGCCAGCGCACGTCTAGGTGCTTGGGGAAGCAGTGCAGGAGATCTCCACAGAAGGTCCCTGCCTCCTGGCATCCCAGCCCCCGCCTCTCTCTCTGGCCACAGTGACCACTGCACATGGACTTTGAGCAGCTTTGCACAGGGACAGTCGGAGGTGGCCTCACCTCAGGAGTCTCCTGCCTGGAAGCTTCTTTGATGCCCCGGAAGTGCAGGGGAATGAAACTGCCATGGGGGCCACCTTTGACCAAAGGAGCTAGCAGCTGAGGTACATGGGTTTCTCTTTCTTCTCCTGACAGAATTCTGAACCACTATCCATAGTCTCCTCAGAAGATCATGTGGGTGGCTGACTCAACACAGGCTTGTATTGGTTCCTCCTCTGGTCCCATTCCTTCTCTCACTCCTCCCTGGAATCCCTTTCTAAATTGACCACCTAGGCAAGCACCTAGTAGGAAGGACTGTGAACAAATAAATACAGTACCTGGTTGGTGGTAGTGGGTGTAATGAGTAAAAGCTGGACAGTGGGTAGTGATGAGGGACGATTTTGCTCACAGGGGCCAGCAGGATCTCAGTGGTGGTGATATTTGAGCAGAATGAGGGGAGGGAGCAAGTCAAATGGATATCTCTGGAGGAAGAGTCTTTCAAGTAGAGGGAATGGCATGTGGAAAGGCCAGGAAGTGGGTGAGAGCTCAGTGAGCTCTAGGAATGGCAAGGAGGCCAGGAGAGGCTAGGGCCTGGTATGTGAGGAAGAGTGGGAGATGTGGGCATCGAGAAGGCAGAGACAGACCACCCAGGGCTTTGAGGCAGTGGTGAGGGGTGGGCATGCTACTCTTGGTGCTGGGAAACACTTAAGGCTTACATTGCTGGTTCTGCTGTGGTCTCTGCCTATCTCTGGGGCCTGGAATTTGGGGTTTTGATGAGCTTCACACATAGAACACAGAAAATGAATATCAGAGCCCTTACATGGAAGTTGGATCTAGACCCCTGTGTAAAACTAGGCCCTGAAAAGGTAGCAAGCATGTGGAGTAAAAACGATGACTTAGAAAATAACTTCACCCCACAGGGGCCAAAGGGACAAGAGCAAAATGTGTGCAACTTTCTCAGTCACAATTTTAAAGGAAATTGCTTGTTCTCCACTTCCTCTCTCCCTTTCCCACGGGCTTGAATTCAGATGTGTTGCTGGTAAATTAGCTTAGGTTTGATCTAGGAAATGGTGGGAAAATAAGTTAGAAACAATAAGTTGTGTGCTGGGCAGCCTTGTCTTCCTGCCTGCTTCTTCTGGAGTGTCAATATAAGAGAGAAATAAACTATCTTGTTTCAACTGTAGTGCATCGGGGTCTGTTCCTGAACTAATACACCAATATAGAATTCTATACCCAGCTAAACTACTCAGTGCGACTATAAATAAACTCTTTTGCAGACACATAAAATCTCAAAACTTTTGTATCCCATGCATTCTTTCTCAAGAAGCTGCGGGGGGACATAGTCTTCTAAAATGAGGGCATACACCAAAACAGAAAAGATATACATAGAGAAAACAGGAGATCAACACAGGAGATGCAAAGGTAGTGGAAGCTGGTAAAGGGGAATCCCACATTGGTGGTGCAGTTGCCATAAAGGACAAGTTTAGATTAGATCACTACAGTGTAGAAGACAGAATAGGGCTGCTGTTATTGCACCGGTGATTGAGTCACTTCCCATGTAACCCAAAAAAGCTGTCAGGGTAACATGCGCCTGTTATTTTTTAACTAAACCAAACAAACCAAGAAGGATTAAGCAAACCAAGAGTAAGGCATGTACTCTAACAGAGAATCCTAAAGAGGAAAGGAAGAAAGAATTCCTATGATGACAGCAGATCCCCAAGATAACAACTCTGCAACAGGCTTACAAAATTAATCCAAGGGGCGCCGGGGTGGCTCAGTGGGTTGAGCCTCTGCCTTTGGCTCAGGTCATGATCTCAGGGTCCTGGGATCGAGCCCCACATTGGGCTCTGTTCAGCAGGGAGCCTGCTTCCCCTTCTCTCTCTGCCTGCCTCTCTGCCTACTTGTGATCTCTCTCTCTCTCTCTCTCTCTCTGTCAAATAAATAAAGTAATTTTATAAAAAGAAATTAATCCAAAAATAAGAATAGTGAAATTATTTAGAACATGCCTTCAAGAAAAAGAAACTCTAAGAAGGTGGCACAGGAATTATTAATGGGTACAAAGAAAAAAAAACTAAGGCAATCATCAACTTCAGGAGTTAGACAAGGAAAGGGGCATTTGGGTGGCTCAGTTGTTAAGTGTCTGACTTCAGCTCAGGTGATGATCCCAGGGTCCTCAGATGCAGCCCCCCATCCAGCTCCCTGCTCAGCAGGATGCCTGCTTCTCCCTCTCTCACTCCCCCTGCTTGTGTTCCCTCTCTTGCTGTCTCAGTGTCTTGCTATCAAATAAATAAACAATCTTAAAAAAAAAAAAAAAGGAAAGGAAGTCATAGTATAATAAAATACTCAGCTGTTAAAAATTGCATAACCATAATAATGGACCCCCCAGAATTTAGTAAAAAATGATAATATATTAAAACAGGTAGAGGGGAGCTTAGAGGATGGTTGTATCAGACAGCTAAACCCATACCATAATTGGAAGTCAATAGATACATGTAAAAAAAAAAATCACTAACCAAAATATTGTAGTACATGCATGTTATTTCAAAATGAGAAGAGAGTCAAAAGTATTTGTCTTGGGAAGGGAGACTTCAGGGAATGGGGTACTACAAGTGTTTATTACGAACCTTTTTGCACTACTTGGTTTTTCCATTGTTCTTAACTTTTTTTTTTAAAGATTTTACTTAAGAGAGAGAGAGAGACAGTGAGAGAGGGAACACAAGCAGGGGAAGTGGGAGTGGAAGAAGCAGGCCTCCCACCAAGTAGGGAGCCCGAAGCAGGGCCGAATCCCAGGACCCTGGGATCATCACCTGAGCTGAAGTTGGACACATAACAACTGAGCCACCCAGGTCCACTGGACTATTTGTGGTTTCTTTGTTGTTTTTTGGGTTTTTTTAAACAATGTATACATTACTTTAAATTTTTAAGAATTAACTGAAAGGATAAAGTTATGTCAGTTGAATACTAACCAAAGGATTTCGGTATAACCATATTATATTTAAAAAACTAGGTCTTACGGCAAAAAGCATTACTAAAGACACAAATGATTACCATATAATGATAAAATGTTCAGTTTGTCAGGAAACAAAATTCTAAACATGAAATAGAAGGCAAAATCTGATAAAACTACAAGAAGAAGTAGATAATTTTATTATCACAGAAGTGATAATGGATACTGAGCTTTGCCAATGTAGCATCAAGAAATCCATATACTATATGGGGATGAATGGATGTGGCTGCATTTTGATAAAAGTTTAACTGTAAAAACAGAGCAAGCTAGGGGGCCTGGGTAGCTCAGTTGTTGAGTGCCTGCCTTTGGCTCAGGTCATGATCCCAGGGTCCTGGGATGGAGCCCAGGCATCGGGCTTCTTGCTCAGTGGGAAGCCTGCTTTCCCTCTCCTACTCCTCCTGCTTGTGTTCCCTCTCTTACCGTCTCTCTCTGTCAAATAAACAAATAAAATCTTAAAAAAAAAAAACAAAAACTGAGTGTGGCCTGCAGCCCATAACTTGCTGACTTCTGTCTACCGTAGGCCTTACCTAAAACTAAAATCCGTAGGAGAAAAACAGAGTTTGGAAGTTGAGTCTACCAAGTTAGAGGGTTTAGGTAACACCTGGGCCTTTCACAAATATGCCTGAACAAAATAAAAAACCAAGACTACATAAACTGGCAAGGAACTGCCCACAGGAACAAAAAATGCTCATCAAAGGAAGAGTCCCGCTTCCAAACAAAACAATCCAGTCTCTAATGCATATCATCTAAAATGTCCAGGACACAATAAAAAATTACCAGACATGACAGGGTGCCTGGATGGCTCGTCGGTTAAGCGTCTGACTCTTGGTTTCAGCTCAGGTCTTGATCTCAGAGTCCTGAGACTCTGACCCTTGGCTCAAGTTATGATCTCACGGTCCTGGGACGGAGCCCCACATCAGGTTCCCTGCTCAGCAGGAAGTCTGCTTCTTTCTCTTCCTCTGCCCCTCCTCCCATTCATGTGCTCTCTCTCAAATAAATAAAATCTTTTTTTTTAAAGGTTTTATTTATTTATTTGACAGAGATCACAAGTAGTTAAAGAGGCAGGCAGAGAGAGAGGGAGAAGGAAGCAGGCTCCCCGCTGAGCTGAGAGCCCGATGTGGGACTCGATCCCAGGACCCTGAGATCACATGACCTGAGCTGAAGGCAGCGGCTTAACCCACTGAGCCACCCAGGCGCCCTAAATGAAATCTTTTTTAAAAGGTATTAAAAAAGGGGGCGCCTGGGTGGCTCAGCGGGTTAAAGCCTCTGTCTTCAGATCAGGTCGTGTTCCCAGGGTCCTGGGATTGAGTCCTACATCAGGCTCTCTGCTCAGCAGGGAGCCTGCTTCCCTTCCTCTCTCTCTGTCTGCCTCTCTGCCTACCTGTGATCTCTGTCTGTTAAATAAATAGATAAAATCTTTTTTAAAAGTTTTAAAAAGGTATTAAAATATATATTCAAATAATTGAGGGAAAATCTGATCTTAATGAATAGAGAAACAAACTACAAACATGAAACAAATGGAAATTCTAGAACCAAAAGGTACAATAACTGAAGTGAAAAAGTCTGAACAATCTTTGTAGCAGACTGGAGAATTAGTAAACTTGAAGACAGATCAGTAGAAATCATCCAATCTGAAGAACAGTGGATTAAAAAATTGAAGACAAATGAACAGAATTCTGTTTCTGGCCATAATGAAGGACCTGGTACTGAACTTGTCCTCCTGCCATAAATAAATATATGAAACTTGTGAGATATTGAACAATAGGCAGCACAAGACTATAGTCCCTGAGGGGAGAAACCAATGAGGTGAGCTGACCGGTTCTCCAGAGAACTTTGCCTGGAGGTACAGGAAGTGGCACCCAGGCAGAACCGTCGTAGACCCACTGAGGTAAGGGGACAGACAGTGTAGCTGGTGAACATGGAGGCGACAGGGATTAGTGTATCAGGATATCAAAGAGATAGGAGTCATGTAATGAAAGTTGCAGAAATACACATGGGGTTTTCTTCAGTTTTTGGTTGCATACTAAGTAGTACACACATAGTGTGAAATTTCACGAAGCCAGACAAAGAACAAAAAACAGAAGTAATTACCAGGGTTAACCTAGGGCTGAGAGACACATGACGTTCCAACAGAGCAGAAGCTCTTTGTTGAACACCTGAAGAATTAATAGAGCTCTTAAATGAGTCCTCTTTCAGTAGTTGGGACTGAGTCCTAGAGGAGAGACTACACTGGATCTTCCCTAACAAAGCTTTATTTTTATTTTATTAAAAGATTTTATTTATTTATTTGACAGAGAGATCACAAGTAGGCAGAGAGGCAGGTAGAGAGAGTGGGGGAAGCAGGCTCCCTGCTGAGCAGAGAGCCCGATGTGGGGCTCTATCCCAGGACCCTGAGATCATGACCTGAGCTAAAGTCAGAGGCTTAACCCACTGAGCCACCTTGGTGGCCCCCTAACAAAGCTTTAAAACCTTGAAAGAGGGATACCCCCCTGGCAGAGTTGGTACAGCATGTGGCTCTTGATCTCAGGGTCATGAATATAATAAGCCCCATGTTGGGAGTAGAGTTTAATAAAATAAAATAACATAACCTTGAAAGAAAGATTATCAGTAACATAACATAACATAACATTAACGTAATGTAAACACCTGCCCTCTAGTTCAACACTTTAAGGAATAAAATCCAGACACTCAGTAAAGTGCCACAATGTCCAGCATCCAATCAAAAACTAACAGACACGAGAAGCAGGAAAGTACCAATAAAAAAAGGAAAATCAGAAAAAAAAAGAAAAATCAGTTTACAGAAACAGACCCAGAAATGACAAAGATGGCAGAATTAGCAGAAAAGGACCTTAATTGAGGTATTATAAATATGCCCAAGGATTTGAAGGAAATATGAACAAGAGGAAAGAAAATTATGAAATAGAACTGAATTAAATATTTAAATATGAAAAATGCAACAGCTGAAATGAAAAATTCACTGGATACACTTAAGAGGAGATTAGACACAGCAAAAGAAAATACCAGCAGGGGCGCCTGGGTGGCTCAGTGGGTTAGGGCTCTGCCTTCGGCTCAGGTCATGATCCCAGGGTCCTGGGGATAGAGCCCCACATCGAGCTCCCTGCTGGGTGGGATCCCAGGACCACCTAAGCTATAGGCAGACACTTACTTGACTGAGCCACCCAAGCACCCCAGGAAGAAACATTCTTATCTCAAGAGATGCGGAGCCTTGGCTGAGAGAACTCTGTAATAAACCTCCTTAAAATAACTCATCTTCCCTTAGTCTGCCCATATAGTTTCACTACTATTCCACATTCACTACTCTCTGTTCAACCTAGGATAGAAACACTTAGGCTGAGTCATTTCTTTTTTTTTTTTTTTTTTTTTTTAAAGATTTTATTTATTTATTTGACAGAGAGAGATCACAAGTAGGCAGAGAGGCAGGCAGAGAGAGAGAGAGAGGAGGAAGCAGACTCCCTGCTGAGCAGAGAGCCCGATGCGGGACTCGATCCCAGGACCCTGAGATCATGACCTGAGCCGAAGGCAGCGGCTTAACCCACTGAGCCACCCAGGCACCCAGGCCGAGTCATTTCTTTGGGTCTTCTTTTTCTTGTGAGGGTGCCCAGGTATGTGTAAATAAGATTCATATGCTTTTCTCCTCTTCATCTATCTTTTTTTTTTTTTTAAGTTTTCTTTCCTTATTTAAATGATCTCTACACCCAATGTGGGACTTGAACTAACAACTCTGAGATCAAGAATTGCATGGTCTACTGACGGAGCCAGCCAGGCAGGCATCCCTCCTATTCGTCTATCATATGTCTGTTCCAGTTGGAAATTCTGAGAGAGTAACAGACAGTTTTTCCTTTCCTGGACATCAAATGACATTTTTATTTGAACAAAGGAGAAACCATGGTTATTCAGCCTTTGGTTTTCAGTGGATATTTCTCTAAAAGTAGACGAAGTTAGCCTGTCATTTCAAGGAGAACAACTGACAGCATTTTTTGCCTCTGATCAAATTAAAGCTTTCAGGAAAAAGTTAGACTTTTGGGAAACTTAAACCCATCAACATGGGCATATACATGTCTTTATACAAAATACTTTATAGCAGTGAAAATGAATGAACTATAGCCACACACAACACTTCTAATACTTAAAGACTTTCCTGATACTAGTGGTGATATTAATTATAATATCATAGTATATCTATACTAATTAATATAGTGTCATAGTATATATATACTAGCTATATATAGTGTATATAGATATAAATATACATATACTAATTAAAATGAAATGTGCTAACACCTGGGAGATATGCAGTATTTTCCAAATGACGAGTGCACGTTACCAAAACATTTGTGGGAGAAGGGCCGTTTAAACTACAAGATAGGGGCGCGCCTGGGTGGCTCAGTGGGTTAAAGCTTCTGCCTTCTGCTCAGGTCATGATCCCAGGGTCCTGGGATCAAGCCCCGCATTGGGCTCCCTGCTCAAGTGCGGAGCCTGCTTCCCCCTCTCTCTCTGCCTGCCTCTCGGCCTACTTGTGATCTCTGTCTGTCAAATAAATAAATACAATCTTTAAAAAAAATAAACTACAAGACAGACCAATAGACTCTTCCATTTAAGAGTACAAGAGCTTCTAGCTGGCTCAGTTCGTAGACTGTGAGGCTCTTGAGTTTGAGCCCCATGCTGGATGTAGAGAGTGATTAAATAAATTAACTTTAAAAAATAAATAAAGGAGTACAGGGGTACCTGGCTGGCACAGTCAGTAGAGCGTCCGACTCTTGGGTTCATCTCACGTCATGATCTCAGGGTCATGACATCAAGCCCCGTGTCCAGCTCTCCGCTCAGCATGGGAATCTGCTTGGGATTCTTTCCCCCTTCCTCTCCCTCCCCCTCTGCTCCTCCCCCTGCTCTCTCTTTTTCTCTAAAAAGAAAGAAATTTTTTTTTAAGATTTTTTTTTTTAATTTGACACAGAGAGACGCAGTGAGAGAGGGAGCACAAGCAGAGGGAGTTGGAGAAGCAGGCTTCCCGCCGATCCAGAAGCCCAATGTGGGGCTTGTTCCCAGAATCCTGGGATCATGACCTGAGCTGAAGGTGGATGCTTAACCAACTGAGCCACCCAGGTACCCAGAAAGAAAAAAAAAATTTTTTTAAAGATTTTTATTTATTCATTTGACAGACAGAGATCACAAGTAGGCAGAGAGGCAGGCAGAGAGAGAGAGTGGAGGAAGCAGAGAACCCAATGGGGGGCTCGATCCCAGGACCCTGAGATCATGACCTGAGCCGAAGGTAGAGGCTTAACCCACTGAGCCACCCAGGTGCCTACATAAAATCTTTTTTTAAAAAATGAGTGTAGGGGCGCCTGGGTGGCTCAGCGGGTTGGGCCACTGCCTTCGGCTCGGGTCATGATCCCAGGGTCTTGGGATCGAGCCCCACGTTGGGCTCTCTGCTCAACGGGGAGCCTGCTTCCCCTTCTCTCTCTGCCTGCCTCTCTGCCTACTTGTGATCTCTGTCAAATAAATAAATAAAATCTTAAAAAAAAATGAGTGTAAAGGGATGTTGGCCTAAAAGTATAAAAACTACGCTCTTTAGAATCTTTTGCCCATGTGTCCCAGGAGACATATACAAGAATATTCACACTGTTTCTACACAGTTGAAAACTGAACATAACCCTGATGGCTATCAGCAGAATGAATAAGTATACTGTGATATAGTCACACATAATAGTATGTAGCAGTTGGGATACCTGGGTGGCTCAGTCAGTTAAGCATCTGCCTTTGGCTTAGGACATGATCCCAGGGTGCTGGGATAGAGACCCACATTGGGCTCCCTGCTCAGCGGGGAGCCTGCTTCTCCCTCTCCCCCTGCCTGCCGTTCTTCCAGGTTGTGCATGCTCCCTCTCTCTGTCAAAAAAAAATAAAAATTTTTAAAAAATAGTATGTAGCAGTGAGAACAATAAACGATTTTTTTTCAGAATCTATTTATTTGACAGACCAAGATCACAAGTAGGCAGAGAGGCAGGCAGAGATAGAGGAGGGAGGAAGCAGGCTCCCCACTGAGCAGAGAGCCCAATGCAGGGCTCGATCCCTGGACCCTGAGACCATGATCTGAGCCAAAGGCAGAGGCTTTAACCCACTGAGCCACCCAGGTGCCCCAAGAACAATAAATGATTGATAATTACTCACAAGGATGTGAATGAATCATAAAAACATAAGGTTGAGGAGAAAAAACAAGTAACAAAAGACTTAACACAGTATGAGTCCATTCATAGAAAGTTTATGAAAAGTGGGGTGCCTGGGTGGTTCAGTGGGGTAAGCCTCTGCCTTCAGCTCAGGTCATGATCCCAGGGTCCTGGGATTGAGCCCCGCATCGGGCTCTCTGCCCAGCGGGGAGCCTGCTTCCCCCACCCCCTGCCTGCCTCTCTACCTACTGTGTTCTCTGTCTGTCAAATAAATAAAATCTTTTTAAAAAAATAAAGTTTATGAAAAGGTGAACAATAAAGTACTCAGGAATACAAATGAAGGTGAGTAAAGACCAGAGCGCCACTCCATATCTACCAGGAGGAAGACCGACAATACCAAATTTGCACAAGATGTGGAGCAACTGGAACTCTCCTACAAATGGTGGGATTGTAAAATGGTGCAACCACTTGGAAAAAGGTCTGATGAGTTCTCAGAAGTAAAATACACCTACCCACAATTCCCTTCTGCATATTCACCCAAAGAAGCCAAAGTATGTGTCCACAGAAGGACTTGCACAAAAATATTAACGGCAGCTTTGTTCATGATAACCCCAACCGAGAAACATGGAGAGACCCGTCAGAATGGACGAACCAACTGTGGTAGATTCATGAGTGGGACACTGGTCAGCAGTAGAAACGGGTCAACCCTGACGCCCACAACGACACGGACAAGTCTCAGAAGCCTTGTGCTGAGTTCGAGAAGCTGACCCTAGGGCTGCATACTGTAGGTTTCCATTGATGTGAAGTTGCCAAAAAAACGAAGTCAATCTGGGATGGAAAACAAACTGGAAGAGTGATTGCCTTGCAGGGGTGGGTTCGGAGACCCACTGGGAAGGATGGTGAGGGCATCTTCGGGAGTGATGGCAAAGTTGTGTATGACTTGAGAGGGGTTCAGGTTGCCCGGGTGTGAGAAGTGGCTGAGATTCACGGACTGATGATTTGTGTGTTTCACTGAATGTAAATGATACCTCCAATAACGAAAAAGAAGAAAAAAGCTCTAAAAAAATGTCAATCTTTAGTTATTGATATGTATGCTGAAGTATTTAGAAGGAAATGACTATCAATTATTGTGAAATGAATAAAAAACTGATATGGTTGTACGAAAAAAGGTTAGGTAGACACAAGATTAAAACAAGCATGGCGGATTGGCAATGGTAGAATCTGGTTGGTGAATATATAAACATTCACTGTGAAATTCTCTCAACTTTGCTGTGTATTTGAAATTTTCAGTAAGCAAAGGGAAAAACAAGTAGTGAAAGTTTAAAAAAGAAAGCAAGGGAATAATGGTTAGTTCTTATCTGGGGAGATGTGATTGGGGTAGGGCACACAGGGCTTCAAGATTATTGGAAATGATCTATTTTTATTTATTTATTTATTTTTAAAGATTTTATTTATTTATTTGACAGACAGAGATCACAAGTAGGCAGAGAGAGAAGAGAAAACAGGCTCCCCGCTGAGCAGAGAGCCCGATGCGGGGCTCGATCCCAGGACCCTGGGATCATGACCGGAGCTGAAGGCAGAGGCTTTAACCCCCTAAGCCACCCAGGCGCTGGCGCCCCGGAAATGATCTATTTTTAAACTGGGGAAATGGACACATGGGAATCTTATTGTTTCTAAAATTATACATTAATGCTCCTTGCTCAGTGGGGAGCCTGCTTCTCCCTCTGCCTGCCTCTCCACCTTCTTGTGTTCTTTCTCTGACAAATACATAATTAAAAAAAATTAAATTAAAAATAAAATTATACATTTATATTCTTTAGAGTTATATATATACTTAGAGTGATTTACAGATGCTGGGAGGAAAAAAGACCTTTTGTCTTTGGGGTTCCTGAGCTTGTGTTGCTGGAACAACTTGCTGTCATTCCCCTACCTCTGGGCCCATGTGGACAAGGCCTGGTCTCAGTGGCAGAGACAGTCCTCTGTGTGATACACAGAGACCAGCTGGGCTGTTCTGCCATCACAGTTTGCTTTTAGCCTTGGAATGTTGAAGTTCCTTTTGTGCGTAGCCATTCCTTCCTTAGTTGAACCAGTAACCACCACCTCCACCCAGCCCAGTCTGGAAACATGGGGAGGCTTTCATCTCCAGCGTTCTCTGGCTCCAGGCAGTCTCTATCACATACCCGTTCTGAGATTGTCCTCTGGGTACTGCAAGAAAGTATTCCTCTTGCTGTTGAATTGGTTCAGCTAGGCGGGTGTGAGTATAGGGCTGCCAGTTGCCATCCTTCCCACTGAGGGAGAGGGAGAAGCAGACTCCTCACTGAGCAGAGAGCACAACACAAGGCCTGATCCCAGGATCCTGAGATCATGACCTGTGCTGAAGGCAGAGGCTTAACCCACTGAGCCACCCAGGCGCCCTGACCTAGTTGAGCTTGAAACCATGGTACAGAGATGGGTAGGAGAGATAAAACCTTAAGAGTATCATCTGATCTCCTGAATCCAGCCATTCCTGAGGCCATGATCCATTATATGAGCCAATACATTCCCCTTTTGCTTAGGCCAATTTTATTTGGGTGCCTTTCACTTGCAACTAAGAGTCCTAACTATCAAAATTCTTCAGCTGCCACAATACTAGGTGCCATTTCTGTGTCTGTCACCCTCTACCCACAACCACCGGCCGCACTCACTTGGTGATCTCTTCTAAGGCCGCCTCCGGTAAGGCCAGCATCTCCACCAGCAGGGACAGGATCTCAAAGAGCAGAGTGTGGGGGTTTGGGGGAGCCATGTCCGTCAGGGCATTCTGCTCTGGGGACATGGGAAGATGTGTGCTGTTACCATTCCGTAGTTCTGGAGGCCAACTGGTCCCACCAGCCACCAGGCCCCTCCCCGAGCTCTAACTCCTCTGGGCTCACCCCTGCTCACCCACAGAGCAGAAGAAGCGCCTGGTGTCTGTCATCACAGCCAAGAAGTCCTTGAAGCCTACGTGACCATCTCCTGTGGAGGCCAGGGGTATAACAGTGGGCAAGGGCCTGCCAGAGTGGGCGCAGGCACTGCACCCCGGGCATGTTAGCATGTACTCAATGGGTTTGATTATAAAACACAAAGAAGACACATACTCAGTGCAGCATGTGCGGTGCACACAGCAAAGTAGAAGGTGAAAATTAGGGGTGCCTGGGTTGGAAGTTTCTAGAACTGAGGGCAGCAGTCTGAGTTCCCATCCGTGGTCCACCACTTACTATCCGTGTGACCTTGGCAAAACCCCCAACCCCTCTAAGCCTTAGCTTTCTTACCTAGAGAGTGGAGATAACCATAATACTTATCTCATGGGAGAACAAATGAAGCAATGTGATTAGAGCAGAGCCGTGGGTATTATACAAGCTCAGTAAATGTCAGCAACTGTCATTATTACCATGTGCTAGTCACTGCATGAGAATTAGGTACCCGCAAGATTCCTACCTCGGCCTTCAAGGCCCTGTAGGACCTGCCTATTACCTGTCTCCAGTCTCACCTGGTGCCAAGGGCCCCCAGCATGAACCTGTTCTTCCACTGGGGCCACGTTCCCTGTTCCGGGCCTTTGCACATGCTGCTTCCTCTTCCTGGAATCTTCTCTACTGCCCTCTAACTCTTTAGTAAACATCCTACACGTGCTTCTTCTTGATCATCCCTTCCCCAAGAGAAGTCAGACCGGACCGCGTCAACTGCCTCACTACACATTCTCATAAAACCCTGTGTTTCAACCACACACTTGTAAGATCTGGAATTTAATGGAGATGCCAAAAGGGTCTGTTTTGTTCTGTACTGTGTCCTCAGGGCTTAAGACAGGTAGTTTTGGGGGGCACCTGGCTGGCTCAATCCAGAGGAACATGTGACTTTTGATCTCAGAGTTTTGAATTTGAGCCCCACATTTGGGGTAGAGATTCCTTAAATAAATAAAACTTTAAAAAAAAAAAAGACAGACAAGTCTTAGCAGATGTTTCCTGAGCTACTAGACAAATGAATAAATGGTCTCTAATCCTGAAAACCACCCCCTGGAGGTGCCTAATACTCTTATCCCCACGTCACAGATGGGGCCTGAGGCATAGAGAAAAAGGAAGCTTTTGCCAAGAGTCACATAGGGGCAGAGCTAAGGTGGTTCCTGGCTTGTGTGTGTGGATTCGCCCCCATATGGTGATGGAGGAAGCAGAGCCGGACGGGTAGTGGCCAGGAGCCCAGGCCCCCTACAGCTCCACGGCTCCTCACGGCCTGCATCTAGCCAAGCAAACCACGGGGGATTCCCCTCGCCCTGTATCCTCCTCCCTTTGTCTCGTTTATTTCTGTCACGGGGGACGCCCTTTTTTCTTCCCTCCCTGCCTAACCGCTATTTAATCTTTCACGATTTGGCTCGGTCATCACCTCCTCCAGGAAGTCTTCCTTCCTGATCCCTCCCTCTAAGCCACCTGAAGTGCTGCTTCCTTTGGTGACTCTTCTGTGTCCCTGTCTCTGTGAGCACCTCGAGGGCAGGGCTCATGGGCCTTACCCGTCTCTTTATTCTCAGTGTCCAGATCAGGAAGGCGCACACAGTGCGTACTTATAAATACTTCCTGGATGACGAACACTAGCAGCTCAATGTCTTATAAATACGTTCTGTGCACCAGGCATTGGGCTCAATGCTCTGCCTGGATTATCTCACTTGCTTTCCAGCAGCCTGCTGAGATGGATGCTATCAGCCCCATTGTATGGAAACCGAAGCCTGGCCAACTTCACTGATTTGTCCAAGGTCACATAGCTGGTCAAATGAGTGACCCGGTCATGGGAGAAGGTCCCACGAAGCACACACACAGGCCTAAAAGGGAGGTATCTCAGATACCACCTACATCCTAGGGTCAGAAGATAGGTCATGGCCATCTCCAGGTGCCCAGAACCCGGTGCTGAGTAGGTACTCAGAGAGCATTAACTTTGGGGGCCCAGAGTGATGGGACCCCAGTGGAAAATAAAAATGCAGGATGGGGTCCCTCACTCAAAAATTTATGAAGAATTTCCGGACTGCAACAGCTGAGTATTAAACCATGTGCAGGCCCCTTGAAGCGTGGAGGCCTGCAGGGCCAGAAAGGTCTCCCGTTGCTGGCCCTGCCTGGGACTCAGAGTGGTGCCTCCTGTCACTCACCATCGATGTCGGCGCTCCTCAGGGCGTCCTGTACCTGAGCCGGCGTGAGGGAGATGCCCACAAGCAGCAGGATGTTGCCAAGGTTCTGTGCGTTCACCTCGCCATGGCCATTGAAGATCTCAAAGTAACTGCGGAAGGCTGTGGTGGGGTGGCGGAGGTCACGGGAGGCGGGGACACGCCTTGTTCCCACCATTCAACGCCCCCACTTTCCAACCACCCTCCTGCCCAGCATCCTTCACCACCGTGGCTGGGTGGAGAGACAGGGGCAGCTTAAACAGCCATAGTGGAAGGCGCCATCCCACTAACTCACTCCACTCTCTATCCCAAGGTCAGGCCAAGGTCTCAGCAGGTGTGCCAACACCTAAGCTCCTTAATGACCTTCACTCTGTGCCAGGAGCACAACCACCTTAGGGCATCCCTGCTATGTGCCAGGCACTGTGCTAGGCTCTTCATGGCCACGTTCTCATTAAAGTCTTACAATGGCCTCATAAGAGTGGGATGCTTGTTCCTTTTGTCCCAATAGGGAAACTGAGGCTTAAAGATTAAGTGACCAGGTAGGTCTTTCTGACCCTTAGGTCTGTGCCTTTGACTTTGGTGCTCTATGGTCACTTATCCGCATGGACGTGCTTTCCAGGATAGCTTGGTACCAAAAGCTGCACCTGACTTCTCAGCCCGCAGCCAAATGTTGGCAGAATCAACAGACCGAGGGAAGGGGCTGGGTCTGCCCTTTAATAATAAGCTGGGTGGCTGCTTTGGCCTGAACTGCATCCCACTGAAACTCTTATGCTGAAGCCCTGACCCCCAGGACATTAGCATGGGACTGTATTTAGAGACAGGGCCTTTCTCTCTGCTCGGGGGGAGCCTGCTTCCTCCTCTCTCTCTGTCTGCCTCCCTGCCTACTTGTGATCTCTGTCTGTCAAATAAATAAATAAAATATTTTTAAAAAAAAAGAGGTGGTTAAGTTAAAATGAGATAGTAGCGTGGGCCCTATTCCAGTCCGACTGGTGTCCTTACAAGAAAAGGAAATGCGGAAACACGAGAGACAGCAGGGATGTCTGTGCACAGAGGAAAGGCCACGTGAGACCACATGAGGACACAGGAGGGTACACGCGGCCACCTGCAAGGCGAGGGGAGGGGCCTCAAAAAAAAACCCATTCTGCCGCCACCTTGATCTGAGATCTGCTTGGTTTGCGACCTCCTGAGCTCTGAGCAAAGAAATGCTCAGCCACCCCATGCTGCTGCTGTTACGGCAGCCCAAGCAAACCACACAACTGCCACGGGCAAACCACCGTACTTCTCTGAGACTCGATTTTCTCATCTGTGAGATGGACAAAACGGTTCATCCTCCGAGAGCAGTTGTGTTAATTCAGTGTCTGGCACGTAAGAGACTCTGAAGTCTGACACACAGAACCGAGATGAGGACAGAGGGAGCACTAGGGAGCTCGGATTGGGGTGAGCGGTGACCCCCCAAGGGCAGGCATGCCAAAAAAAAAAAAAAAAAAAAAGAACAGCTCTTAAAAGCAGGCGTGGGCAAAATGCCCCGTGGTTTGGACTATGAGAGCAGAGCAGCCAGAGAGGGCTGCGGGGCATGGCGGAAAGCCCGGGTCTCTAAGCCACGGCGGCACCTTGTCGGTGAACTCTGCTCAAGGACGCGGGGCAGAAGGGCCTTTTTGAAAATGGCTAGAGAGTTGTAATGCTGGAAGGAGCCAGCGCCCAGGAAGCGCTCATGGGGAGCTGGAAAGGGGAAATCAGAAGGGGCCAGTGGAGAGGGTCAAAGATTTAGGGGAGGAGTCAAGGGTGGAGGGAGGACTGATCCCTGCTCTTCTGGGGCTGGGGCAGGGTGTAGCGGGGCTGCAGGAAACCCGTGGAGCTCACGGAGTCAGCACTCCCTCCTCCTCCCTCTCGTGGCCAGTGGAGTCGTGGGGCCCAGGGCCTCCCCCAGGTGGGTATTCAGAACTTTACAACTTTTGGGAGGGGGTAGGATGTGGCAGGAAATGGGACTTGTCCAGGGCAACTGGTCTTGTTAAATGGTGAGGGATGGTCTAGGGCGGACGGGGGGCCCTGGAACTCTGCCTCCCATCCAAGCGGCCTCCAGACGACCAGCAGAGTGGGCTTGGATGGAGGGAGGCAGAAATGCCTCCAAGCCTGAAGAACCTTGCTGGGTTTGATCTGTTTACTCAAGGAGGCAGTTCCGGAAGAGGACTGGACCCCAAGGAAGAGGGCCCAGCAGGGACTCAGACTCCCACGGCCAGCTGCCACCCCGCACTGTCTCCCTAGGCAGGAAGTCTCCCCCGGGCCCAGAACACAGGGCTGCGGTGGGCCTCAGGTCAGCGGTGTGGTGTGGAGCACCCCATCCCCCCAGGACTGAGCCTTCTGCCACTGGAGGTGCTTCCCTGGGCAGGCCGGCCCTCACCTTCCTCTTGCCTCAGGGTGAGATGCTCCTCGAACCTTTCATCCCAGCTCTGGTACAGCTTGAGGAGGCCGCGCTCCTCCAGCTCCTGCCTACAAAGGACAGACCCCAGACACAGGGCACACATCCAGTCACCCTTGCCCGGGGCCACCCCCAGAAGCTAGAGGCGGGCAAGGGGGGAGGGTGGGGCAGAGGAGGGCATGGGAAGGACCCTGGGGGAGGCTTTGGGGGGTCAGGAGAGGCTCAGAGTGACCCTGGGGAGGAGGAGGCAGGAGTGAGGGGACATGAGGGGAAGGGACACGCCTCCATGTCCCTTAGAGGGACTTAGATTAGAAAGAGAGAAGCTGGCAGAAATGGGGGTGGGGGTGGGGGAGCAGAAGTGAGAAATGAAGAGGGGACACACGTGACGGGGACGAGAGTCTGGAAGAAAGATGCCAGGGACCCTGGGACCCCAGCTCTGACCTCGGGCGCTCTTTTTTGGGGGTGACTCCTACCGTGTCTTGGTGCTGCTCAGGCTCCTCTCTCCACTCGGGTGCAAGAGTTCTGCCCTTCTCCAGCCCACGTCCAGGGTGGGGGCCGGCAGGGCTGTGACCAGCCCTGAGGCCGGGACCGGGGATCCCACAGGGGCAGGGACAGGGACTGGCCCGGGGGCTGGCGACCGGGCCCAGGAAGGGGCCATCGCAGGGGCCGAGGCAGGGGTCTGAGGCAGGGTCAGAGGCAGGCTTGGGGCCGAGGAGGGCACGGGGGTCAGGGTCCTGGGGGACTTCCGGTTTGGCAGGGCCCGGGCCTTGGCAGCCCTCCGATGTGTGACCTCCTCCTCCTCCACCTCCAGCAAGCACTTCATGAAGCCTTGCCGAAGGCTCCCAAGGTTCTGGGCCTCCACAGCCACCGTGGGCTCCCGAGGCTGCTTCTGCACAGGGTCCAGATCCCTCCTCTCTCCAGTGCCCCTCACCTCCTGGGGACAGCACAGGAGAGGGAATCCAGCCAGACTGTCCCACAGAGCGTCTCCTGCCCTTCACTCTCCAGGGCAACCTCGCAGTGCTCTTCCTCTCTGGGCCCCTGGACGATGCCCTCCAAATCTCCTATGCACCCCACGAGGCTCCTCCCTGCACTTGACCTTGGCTCCCCCGCCTTCCAGCACTGTGAGCCTGGGGGGCTTGAGTAAGTCACTCCCTGCCCCACCTTTCATTTATTTCTGTCCCCGGGACCAGCACAGCCTCAGTGGTCTTGTCAGTAACCTGTTGTTTGCCGACCTGACCAGAAGGTAAGCTTCAGGTGAGCAGGACCTTGTCTGCCTCCTTTATCCGTGACTACCCAGGGACGACACGTGGCAGGCACTTAATAAACGCCCACTCATTCATCTGACAAATCTAGCCATCTCCTGCTTCTGTCCCTCCTATGACAGGGACGGGTCATCCCCAGCCTACCTCTAGCACGCACGCCCCTGCCCAGCCCTTTGTCCCACATGAGAAGCAGCTCTTGTCCCTAAAGCGCCAGCTCTATTTTGTCCATCAGCAGAAACATGCTATATTACTTTCCTTCCAACTGAAATCACCCGTAGGGGCGCCTGGGTGGCTCAGTGGGTTAAAGCCTCTGCCTTCGGTTTAGGTCCTGATCCCAGGGTCCTGGAATCAAGCCCCTCTTCGGGCTCTCTGCTCAGCAGGGAGCCTGCTTCCTTTCCTCTCTCTGCCTGCCTCTCTACCTACTTGTGATCTCTGCCAAATAAATAAATAAATAAATACCTTAAAAAAAAAAAAAATCTCCCCTGACAAATCCCATTAGCTACCAGCTACTAGCCCAGGGTTCTGCTCCTGTTTCCAAGCTCCAGAGTCTAAGGGCATCCTTTGCCCCTGCCCAAGATGCACACACGTGTGCATGCACACATGCAAACACACACACGTGTGCACACTCACACAGACACACAGGCTCACTCACACCTTCCCCAGTTGGATTCCAGATACCAGCCCAGTCCCTCCTCTGCCTCCTCTCTCCTCCTGATTCCCAGCAGGCGCCCTCCCCACCCCAACTCTGGCTCTACTTACCAGTGCAGGAACAGGCCCTGGTGTTGGTTGGGTCTCCATGGCCTTGACCCTAAACAAGGAAGAGACCCTGGAGTGGCAGAGCGGCTCAGTGCAAGCTCATCCTCTGCACTGACCTTCCCTCCGCCCCCAGGACACTCAGGCCCACTACCCCAGCCTCATCTCTCCAGCCTCATAATCTCAGAGGGACCCCTCATTCCCTCACATCCCCATGTTGGGACGAGGCCTTTAAAGTACAGGTTTGCAGAACAAAGAATTCTGGTGTTAGAAGTATCCTACAGATGGGGAAACTGAGGCCCAGAGGGGCATGGCTTGCCCAAGGTCCTACATCAGGTCAGGAGCTAGAATTCACCTCACCTGTAACTTAACAGAAGTGTGATCTTGTTGGGTCAGGGGTCAGGTAGGGGAGGGCATCAGAGGATAGCTTACCTTCCTTTGGGTGGGTCAGGTCCTGACGTGGATGGTGGGAAGGAGTTGGCCATCTTTTCCTCTGGAGTTGCCAAGGGTATCAGGGGCACTGCCTCCTCGGAAATGTCCTCCTGTGGCCTGATGTGGGGGGTGTCCAACTCCTTGGGGAGCTTGTCTCCCTGTGGCTGCCCACAGCTGTCCAAGGTGCAAGAAGTGTCCACTGGCTGCACTATGTCTGCCGCATGAGCTGCCTGGTGACCTGGGATGGGCTGACACTCCTGGCCCTGCCGAGGACAAGACACCAAAATGAGGAGCCTGAGCCTGGCTCCCAGGTGAACCTCAACGCTGGCCTGGAAGCTGGTCATCCCAGGCTTACTGTGATCCAGACACGGCGAGTGTTCTCTCACTGAGTGCTCGCAGCACCCCCAGGAGTAGCAGAGCCTCATTTTCAGGGATGAGGGGCCACAGCCTACCCAAAGTCATGGTCCATGCTTCTCTGCGGCATAGAAGGGGAGCCTGGAGGAGCTGAGATGGCTCCCTTTAAATCCCAAACTCCTTGGTATTTCCCAAGGAATGTTCAAAATACAAGAATCCTTCTTGGGGCGCCTGGGTGGCTCAGTGGGTTAAAGCCTCTGCCTTCGGCTCAGGTCATGATCTCAGGGTCCTGGGATCGAGCCCCGCATCGGGCTCTCTGCTCGGCAGGGTGCCTGCTTCCCTTCCTCTCTCTCTCTGCCTGCTTCTCTGCCTACTTGTGATCTCTGTCAAATAAATAAAAATCTTTAAAAAGCAAAACAAAAACAAAAAAAAATGGGCAAAGTATTTGAATAGACATTTCTCCAAAAAAGATATGCAGATGACCTATAAGCACATTAAAAAAATGTTCAACATTGGGGTGGCCTGGGTGGCTCATTCAGTTGGGTGTCTGACTTTGGCTCCAGTCATGATCTCAGGGTCCTGGGATCGAGCCCCGCTTGGGTTCCCTGCACTTACCAGGGAGTCTGTCTTTCCCTCTCCCTCTGCCCCTCCTCCCTCTCATTCTTCTCTCTCAAATAAATACAAAAAAAATTTTTTTAAATGCTCAACATCATTTGTCATCAGGAAAATGAGGGGCACCTGGGTGGCTCAGTTGGCTAAGCAGCTGCCTTCGGCTCAGGTCACGATCCCAGCGTCCTGGGATGGAGCCCTACATCGGGCTCCCTACTCAGCGGGAGTTCACCCTGCCTCTGCTGTTGCTCTGCCTACTTGTGCTCTCTAACTGCGTCCAAAAAAAAAAAAAAAAAGAGAGAAGAAAAAAAAAAGAAAAACTTTTAAAAAAGGAAAATTGAGGCCACAATGACAGCCCACTAGACACCTATTAGAACGCTTAAAATTAAGGACTGGCTCTACCAAGTGTTGGGGAGGATGCGGCTCAGCTGAAATGCTCATACCTCTGCTGGGGTTGGAAAAAGGCACAACGGCTTTGGAGAAGACTTTGGCGTTTTCTTAGGAAGTGCCATATACACCTACCATAGGATCCCTTCTACGCCGAGGAGGGTATTTGCTCCAGAGCAATGAAAGCCTTTGCTCCTGCGGACACGAATCTTTGCAGAAGTTTTTTTGTTTTGTTTTGTTTTTTCAGAATCAAAAAGTGAGAAGGAACCATATGGCCATGGGTAGGTGAAAAAATGAAGGTGTCTGTGTGCAGGTGTCTGGATGGAGGTGTCTGTGTGCAGCGGCCTGGACTATCACTCCGCGTCAAAAAGGAGGATGTTTTGAGACCTCAAGAGCTTGCGTGAATCTCAAAATAATCGTGCTGAGGGAAAGCAGCTGGGCAGAAGAAATGTACCCTGTCCCCTTCCGTTTGTGTAAAATTCCAGGCACGACAAACAAATCTGTAGCAAAAAGTGTGGATCAGAGGTGGCCTGCGGATGGGGGTGGGTGGGAGGAGGGATGGCAAGGGGCATGAGGAAACTTGGTGGGGAGGGGACAGCTACGTTTATTATTTTTTTTATGTGTTTTTCATTTTTTTAAAGATTTTATTTATTTATTTGACAGACAGATCACAAGTAGGCAGAGAGGCAGGCAGAGAGAAAGGAGGAAGCAGGCTCCCTGCCGAGCAGAGAGCCCGATGCGGGGGCTCGATCCCAGGACCTTGGGATCATGACCTGAGCTGAAGGCAGAGGCTTTAACCCACTGAGCCACCCAGGCGCCCCTACGTTTATTTTCTTGATGGTGGTGACTGCTTCAGGGGTGACGATGTGCGTCCAAAACATCACTGAAGCTTGCCATTTATTATTTACTTATTTATTTATTTTAAGATTTTATTTATTTGACACGGAGGGAGTGAGACACAGCGAGAGAGAGAATACAGGCAAGGGGAGTGGGAGAGAGAAGCAGCGGGGAGCCTGAGGCGGGGCTCCGTCCTAGGACCCTGAGATCACAACCTGAGCCCAAGGCAGACACTTAAGGACTGAGCCACCCAGGCACCCCTGAAGCTCTTTTTTTAAAGACTGTATTTGTGGGGCGCCTGGGTGGCTCAGTGGGTTAAAGCCTCTGCCTTCGGCTCAGGTCATGATCTCAGGGTCCTGAGATCGAGCCCCACATCGGGCTCTCTGCTCAGCAGGGAGCCTGCTTCCCCCTTCTCTCTCTCTGCCTGCCTCTCTGCCTACTTGTGATCTCTGTCTGTCAAATAAATAAATAAAATCTTTAAAAAAAAATAAAAAATAAAGACTGTATTTGTTTATTTGAGACAGAGCACGCATGGGATGGAAAGGAAGAGGAACGAACAGACTCTGCTCTGAGCACGGAGCCTGATGCAGGGCTCGATCCCAGGACCCCGAGATCATGACCTGAGCTGAAACCAAGAGCTGTATGCTTAGCTGACTGAGGCACCCAGGCTCCCCATACCTCACTGAAGCTTTAAAAGAATTAATCCCAAAATGAAAATAAGTGAAAAGATATTTTGTAGACAAATAACTTAAAAAAGGCACCAAGCTCTAACCACCTCTTGCAAAGTCCCACAACACTCAGTGGTTAAGAAACAGCTTCTAGGATATCCTAGCCTGAAGAAAACCACTGAGTGTGGTTACATCCAGCGTGTCCCTATTTTTCTCGTACACAGAACCTCTCCACTCACCCCCACCTCCAGCATCCGTTGACATACCGTGGGGCCACTCTGGAAACAGGTTACACAGTCTTGCAATTAAGAATATCCAGAATATCCCAGTGGCCCACAGAGACGGGACACTTGACATCTCCAGGGAATGGAGAGAAGTAGACACAAGTGTACCAAAATGTGGGGCACGGGGGGAAGCTCCATCGTCTTCCCTGTGGGGCAGTCATTCTGTCCCCTCCTCCCCACGTCTCCATGGACATTACCTGGTGGCTCTGGAGGGCCTGACCCTTCACCGTCCCTGGGTTCTGCTGTCTCCCCCGCTGGTCCTCGGTCTCCTTCCCTTCCTGTGCTGCAGGGACCCCGGAAGGCAGCACCCCCAGATCACTTCCTGGCTTGGCTTGACCCCGGCTTGCTTGCAGCTCCCTGGGCCCTTCCTGGGGGGCCGGAGTTGACTGTTTCTTCCTGGGGAGAACAGAAAAGTGACACGTCAGCTCCCGGATTGGGCCACAGTTTTATATTCGTAGGCTCCTATATGGTTCCCAGAGCACCTGTCCACACCTAGGTACACCATAGGTGCATACTTAATGCTGGAGAGGATGAATGAAGAACTGACATGAATTCTCCAAATCCCAAACACTTTGATGTCAATGTTTAGGGGAGTTAGGATTTTATTATTATTATTACTGTTGTTGTTGTTTAGAAAAAAAGAAAAAAACAGGAGCATCTGGCTGGCTTGGTTGGTAGAGCATGTGACTCCTGATCTCAGGGTTGTGAGTTCGAGCCCCATGTTGGGTGTAGAGATGACTTAAAAATAAATCTTGGGGGCGCCTGGGTGGCTCAGTGGGTTAATCCTCTGCCTTTGGTTCGGGTCATGATCTCAGGGTCCTGGGATCGAGCCCCGCATCGGGATCTCTGCTCAGCGGGGGGCCTGCTTCCTCCTCTCTGCCTCCTCTCTGCCTGTGTCTCTGCCTACTTGTGATCTCTGTCAAATAAATAAATAAAATCTTAAAAATCAATCAATCAATCAATCTTGGAGGAGTGCCTGGGTGGCTCAGTGGGTTAAAGCCTCTGCCTTCGGCTCAAGTCATGATCTCAGGGTCCTGGAATCAAGCCCCACATCGGGCTCTCTGCTCAACCGGAAGCCTGCTTCCCCCCCACCCCCTGCCTGCCTCTCTGCCTACTTGAGATCTCTGTCAGTCAAATAAATAAATAAAATCTTTAAAAAAAATAGAAAATAAATAAATCTTGGACCGCCTGGCTGGCTCAGTCAGTTAGCATCTGACTCTTGATTTGGGCTCAGGTCATGATCTCAGGGTCATGGTCAGGCTCCACGCTCAGCAGGGAGCCTGCTTGAGATTCTTTCCCTCTGCCCCTCCCACTGCTTTCACTCACTCTCTCTCTCAAATAAATAAATCTTAAGAAAAAAGAAGCAAAATCAGAGAGGTTGCGCGGAGAGGTTGAGACTAAAGACTCGAGCTTATAGTCATCAAGTTGCTGGTGACAGCTCAGGGTTTGACTCTGTGTCATTCAGATCCCACTTTCACGTCCTGGAGTACTTTGCCCAGGCTTCTTCCTATGGGTGTGTATATGTGATTGTCGTGGGGGATTTATGTCATTATCATCTTCAAATAATTGCCCAACTTTACATAATACAGTCATATTTCATATATAGTTTTGCAATCCTTTTTCGATTATTATAACCTAAATTTTCCCTGCCAAAAAAGCTTTCATAAACATGCTTTTAAAGGGAAAGTATAAAATTCCATATTTTATTTTATTTTATTTTATTTTTTTTTAAAGATTTTATTTATTTATTCGACAGAGAGAGATCACAAGTAGGCAGAGAGGCAGGCAGAGAGAGAGAGAGAGGGAAGCAGGCTCCCTGCTGAGCAGAGAGCCCGATGCGGGACTCGATCCCAGGACCCTGAAATCATGACCTGAGCCGAAGGCAGTGGCTTAACCCACTGAGCCACCCAGGCGCCCTCCATATTTTATTTTACTTATTTATTTTTTAAGTCATCTCTACACCCAACGTGGGGCTCGAACTCACAGCCCTGAGAACAAGAGTTGCACACTCCACCGACGGAACCCACCAGGGACCCCTAAAATTCTGTATTTTATAAATAAACATACTTGACTTTACCATTCCTCTATTGTGGGTATTTAAGGCATCTTGGCATTTCCAGGTTTTTCATATTTAAAATGACATGACAGAGGAAAAAACTTGCATAAAACTTTGCCTAATTATTTAGGGGTACCTTCGTGGCTCAGTTGTTGGAGCATGTGACTCTTGATCTCGGGGTTATGAGTTCAAGCCCTAGGCTGGACATAGAGATTACTTAAAAATAAAATCTTAAAAATAAATAAATAAAAATAAAAAATAAAAAAAGGTTAAGGCAACACTCTTGGGCCCTCTCCTTCTTCGAAACTTCATACTATTACTCAATAAACTTTACTATCACTCAATTTAAATATATAAATAAATAAGATTACTCTCACTGTACACACGTTTAAAAGTGTACAGTAGGGGCGCCTGGGTGGCTCAGTGGGTTAAAGCCTCTGCCTTCGGCTCAGGTCATGATCCGGGGGTCCTGGGATTGAGCCCCGCGTAGGGCTCTCTGCTCTGCGGGGAGCCTGCTTCCTCCTCTCTCTCTGCCTGCCTCTCTGCCTGCTTGTGATCTGTCAAATAAATAAATAAAATCTTTAAAAAATAAAATAAAATAAATAAAAATGTACAGTATTTAGGAGCACCTGGGTGGCTCAGTGGGTTAAAGCCTCTGCCTTGGGCTGAGGTCATGATCACGGGGTCCTGGGATCAAGCCGCACATTGGGCTCTCTGCTCAACCAGGAGCCTGCTTCCTCCTCTCTCTCTCTCTGCCTGCCTCTCTGCCTACTTGTGATCTCTGTCTGTCAAATAAACAAAATCTTTTTTTTTAAAGTGTACAGTATTTAGAAAACAGTAACAATAATGCACGTAAATTTTTTCCCTCTCTTTTGTTCATTCTTCCATTGATTTGGTGAATACATATTTATTGAGCATCTACTATGTGCCAGTCCCAGTCCCAGGCATGAGGGATTTGAGGCTGAGTAGGACACATCAAAGAAGCATGTGGTCTAGTCAGGCAATGCAGATGAAAGTTTCCACGAGTAATTATGTAGCATGATTTATGCTGCATGAGAGAGAAGCAAGAGCGCTTCTATCTTAGGCCGGGAGTCCTACAACATCCTTGTCCCCCAGGTGGCTCACAGGGTTCTCTCCTGGACCTTCTCTAAGAAGTCCCAGCTCACCTTGGTCCTGCCGGATACGTCTGCTCCCGGGTCCTGAGCTCCAGAGGACCCTCCTCTGCGGATTCCCTGTGTCTCGGTCCCTTTTCTGGCCCTCCTGAGGCTGAAAAGGGCTGCTTCCCACCGTCCATCCCTGCAGAATCTGGGAGTGCAACCTGGAACAGAGATGTCCATGGCGCTGGCCCGAGGGTGGCCACAAGTACCCATTCTGGAGGGTTCCTCCCTCTCCCTGCGTATCATCCTGGCCTCACAGGCAGGGAGATCCTGTATCTGACTGGAGAAAGGTGAGGAGGAGGAGACAGGGGGCTCCTAGAGAGAGTGGCTGTGTGTTAAGACCTGGCTGAGCCCAGAGGCTGTCATTCAGTGCTAATGGCTCTAGCACAAAGCTGAAGTCCAGAGTAGGACCTTAGGAGAGGGGACTCCCTGAGGTTAGCCTCAAAGGACCCCCCGGGAGACATCAACACCCTGAGAAGATCCAAGAGAGCCATCCTCAATTTCCGCTGCTTCAGAGCTCAGGCTCTAGAACTGGGCTTTGATGCCCATCTTGGTCTATCAGTCCCTAGTGGAGCCAGTGACTTAGGGCTAGCTCCAAGCCTCATCTGAGTCAGCAAACTCCAGAAGGCCTGGCTCAATCAATCGATAATTGTTCTACTGCAAGACTGTGCCGGAAGCCAACACCAAGGTCACCTACTGCAGGAGGCAGGACCTGTGCCCGTGCCTCCAAGGATTGAACCCAGTTGGTCCTCACCATGACACACACACAACAGTGGGGCTCAACGGGGTGCAGAGGCTTGCCCAAGGTCATACAGATGGTTATGTAATGGGACTGAGACCCATGACTTTGCTCATTTAAAAAATAAATCAGGGATAGAGGTGAAGGAAGCCCTGAATGTCTTCCCCAACGTCCTTCCAAGACCACCCCCCCCAACATACACACACCTTCAAGGTGCTCTCCCTGCCCCCAGGGGAAGCCATGATTTGTAACAAAAGCAACAGGGAGAAGGCAATGCTTTACCCGTGAGAATGCTGATCTTTTTTTTATGGGGACATTTTTGGCTCTGTGGAAACTAGATGGGAAGGAGGGCCTTCTTTGTGCTCTTCAGTTCATGCCACTTGGCACTTAGAAGGATGGACGGAAAGAGGTTCAGAAGTGTGATAAAAGCTCAGGGTGCAGGCTGGGGGCTGGGGAGGGTCATGGGTAGAGGCCAGGAGCAGCTGCCAGGGGAATAAGGGTTAGAAAGGGGCTGGATGGGGCGCCTGGGTGGCTCAGTGGGTTAAGCCGCTGCCTTCAGCTCAGGTCATGATCTCAGGGTCCTGGGATCGAGCCCCGCATCGGACTCTCTGCTCAGCAGGGAGCCTGCTTCCTCCTCTCTCTTTGCCTGCCTCTCTGCCTGCTTGTGATCTCTCTCTGTCAAATAAATAAATAAATAAAATCTTAAAAAAAAAAAAAAAGAAAGAAAAGAAAGGGGCTGGACACCATGGAATTTGCATAGTAGAGTAAGTAGGAATTCTTATTTTACTCATCCAGCATTTATCCTGGTAAAAGAAGCCACATTTTGTGTGTGTGTGGTGGGGGGGCCAGCTCGTGGGGACAGTGGAGCCACCTGAGTACCATTTCTGACTTCATTATACCAAGAGCTCCAGGCCACTGTGTTCTGCCATGGTGACTAATTCAGGGATAAGCATGTGACAGTGGGCCAATGACAGTGGTACCAGAAACTTTCTTCAACTATTGCAAAGAGGTTCTCTTCCTGTTGGGGACGCTATTCCAGAGGATGTAAGATGAGAAGATTAAAGTCTGGAGTGGCCAGGGAAATCCTTGCCATCTTTCAGGGAGAGTCTGCCAGGGAATGGCATGTTGGAAGGCAGAACCAAGGGACACTCATCTATCACCTTGATGGAGCCATACCTGAAATCTTCTGATAGATCTGTCAGTTATCCAAACTGACATATTCTCATTTCTGCGTAATTCAGTTTGAATTGGGTTTTGTATCACTTGTAACTGAGTCTTAATTAAAATAGTTGGGGAGGGGGGGCGCCTGGGTGGCTCAGTGGGTAAAAGCCTCTGCCTTGGGCTGAGGTCATGATCCCAGGGTCCTGGGGTCGAGCCCCGCATCGGGCTGTCTGCTCCGCAGAGAGCCTGCTTCCTCCTCTCTTTCTCTCTGCCTGCCTCTCTGCCTACTTGTGATCTCCGTCTGTCAAATAAATAAACAAAATCTTTAAAATAAAATAAAAAAATAAAATAAAATAGTTGGGGAGGGAGCCTGGGCAGGGGAGGGGAAAGGTGACTGCTGGGAATAGCAGGGTCAGAACAAGGGGTGCAGGGCCCTACCTGGTTAACTCCTGATATGGTGGGCTCAGCACAAGGCCTCTGGCTGGTGGCGCTCATGCCAGGACTTGGCTGGGCCCCAGGAGCCTTGATCCTTGCCTCCACGTACATTTTCTTGTCCATTGTGCCACAGCCAATGGCGGGTACCCAGGGATGGGCATCAGTTGCTGTGGTCCCACAGGAGAAATCCAGTCAAAGTTCCATCAAGCTCATTATCTAAGCACTGCTGCAGCAGCCCACGTGGAACCTGTAACAGAAAGCCTGACTGAAGAGAAGAGTCAGTGCCGGGCCTGGCTCTGAAGGGCACGCATCGAAACCAAAGAGCTGGCCACACCCAATTTACCCACAGATCCTTCCTAATTCTCACAATGACTCTGAGGAAAAAGAGGCTCTGGGAAGCAAAGTGATTTGCCCAAGGTCTGACACCAACTGAGCCACAGAACAGGAATTAAACCATAGCCTATTGGA
Source organism: Mustela lutreola (assembly GCF_030435805.1). NCBI lineage: Eukaryota > Metazoa > Chordata > Mammalia > Carnivora > Mustelidae > Mustela > Mustela lutreola. Next base: position 11,599,690 of record NC_081299.1, read on the forward strand.
TCCCAAGACATACGTACTTTCTTCTACCACAGCATTGCCTAATGGGTGCTCTTTGATCCTAATATTGGTCCCACGAGGGGCACTGCAAAAAAACATTCTGATGCCAAATGTGTTTGGAAAGAGCAGAGTTGGAATAGGAATAGGAATAAGAATAGGCTGTGTTGCAGGACTTCTCAGAGCCTTTAGTATACATTTCAGACATGCATTTTAAAGACTGCCCAAGAATGTCATGGTTGCTGTTGTTCTAGATGAAAACTCCAAGTTCTTCTTGGGGTTAAGGAACAGAAGTTGGGAACATCTGTCTGGAGAACCCCAAGAACTCCAATGGCATATGTAGTTCACCAAAGCACCCCCATCCCCCGGCTGCCTCTGCCCTGGACACATCCCTTTCTAAAGCCTTTCCTGGTGTCTCTCCTGCCTCTCCCATCCAACCTCATATTAGGCTGTACGACCATCCCCTACATAAGCATGCTCTTTTAACCTGGACAGCCTCCCGCAATCCTAATCCCACAGATCCCCAGCCTCTGTACCTGCAGCCTGCTTCTCTGTCTCTCTAACCCCCGCTCCCATTTCTTCAGCCTCCCACCTCTTCTCCAAACTTCCAGCCACCCCAGCTCTCCCTCCAGCCTCTGAGCTCCTCTGACGCTCATATTTCTATGGGTGCATCACAGACCCCATTTTACTGTTAGCGAGTTTCTAGGGGGGTAAATCCTACCCCTCCGTGAGATCGTGGGGTCATGGAGATCTTGTGTTTTCACTCTAAATCATGGCAGGCCAGCCAACAGACACGGAGGAACCCTCTATTTGCTGGGCACGTTTGCAAGCAGTATTCTCCTAAGCCCGTGAGGTCAGTGGGTTTAGCCCTAAAGCTCAGAGAAGCCCAATGTCTTGTCCAATATAGCACAGCTAGCCTGCAGGAGATCTGGATTCAGACCCAGGACTGTGAGGCTGTCAAGCCTGCTTGTCTCATCATATTATCTTGCCTCCAAGCTGCTCATTCGTTTACCTACACAACCAACAACTGTCTCAGGGACCTGTGCCCAAGCTATAGGCAGAGCACAAAGCCCTGAGGGTACACAGGGTGTTCAGAAGTCTCTCACCATTTACCAGGGGCACAGAGGAGATGCCCTCATCAGCCACGAACCCAAATCCCCACTCCCTCCTCCTTTCCTCCCACCCCTGCCTACCCTCCAGTCCTTCCCGCAGCTACACCAGCACCCCACAATGCAAACAAGATCTCCGCTCCTGTAGGGCGCCCACCCCAGGCACAGCGCCCACCTCCCAAAGGGTCTAGGCTCTCACTTGGCACAGGAAGTCAGCACTGTGACCAAGTTCCTCCCTCTCCCTGGAGAGTTCCTCTCTCTTCCGGTCTCTCTCCCATGAGGACTCCCTGTGCATTCCCCTTTCCTCCAGGGCTTCCTGCCCCAGGGATAGATGACCCATCTGGAGGAATCCCCTTCAGAACCCCTCACACACGCCCCCCCATTGTCCACTATCTCCACCTCAGAATCTTCAGTCCCCAATATTCCACAAGCTGAAATTTTAAGGGGGCGGAGTTTCCAGAAGAGGTCCAGCGCCCTCTCCGTCCCCATCTGAAACTTACGAACTCTGTGAGCATTCGAACAAGGGATGTCCCCAGCCCTAATAGAAGGGCGTGGAATCTGTGGACAGAATTGAGGGGGGGTGGCTGGTACATATGGACGATATTCTCCTTTTGGAGCACTTGGTGCGTTTTCTTTTTGTTCACAGCTTTATTGAGATTTAATTCACATACCATACAGATTCTCCCATTTAAAGTGTATAATTCAGGGGCACCTGGGTGGATCATTTTGTTAAGCATCTGGTCATGATCTTGGGGGTTGTGGGATCGAGCCCTGTGTTGGGCTCCCTGCTCAGCGGGGAGTCTCCTTCTCCCTCTGCCTGCCCCCACCCTGCTCATGCTCTTTCTCTCTCTCTCTCAAATAGTGTACAATTCAGTGGCATTTAATACAGTCACATAATTGACATTGGGGAGGGTATGTGAAATGGTGAGTGCTGTGAAGTGTGTAAGCCTAATGATTCACAGACCTGTACCCCTGGGGCAAATAATACATTATATGCTAATAAAAGTAATTAATAAAATTTTAAAAAGTAAAAAAAATACAGTCACAGAATTATTTGACCATCACCCAATATTAGAACATTTTTATCATCCTAAATAGAAAACTCACTACCCCATAGCCATCACCTCCATCCTCCCAAGCAACCCCCAGCCGTAGGCAATCAGTAATCTACTCTCTGCCTTTTAGGTTTACCCATTCCAGACATTTCACATAAATGGAATCATGTGATATGTAGTCCTTGGTCACAGGCTTCTTCACTCAGCAGAATGTCAAGATTCATCCACATTGTAGCCTACTCCCATCATTCCCTTTTAGAGCCAACATACTACATGTTTATATTCATTCATCGGTTAATAGACATTTGCATGTTTCTACTTCTGGGGTATCAGGAATAATACTGCTATAAACATTCTTGTACAGATTTTTGGTTAAGCATCTCATTTCATGATCTCATTTCTCTTGACTATATATCGAGGAGAGTAATTGCTGGGTCATACGCTAACTCTATGTTTAGTCTCGGGTAATTGCCAGGCTGTTTTCCAAGAGAGCTGTATCATTTTCCATTCCCAGATGCAGTATGTGAGAGTTCCAACTTTCCTACATCCTGACCAACACTTGTTATTATCGACCTTTTTAAATTCTAGGCATCCTAGTGGGTGTGGGTATGAAGTGGCATCTCATTGCGGTTTTGATTGGCATCTCCCTGATGGCTGATGAGATGGAGCATGTATCTTTCTTTCTTCTTTTTTTTTTTTTAATTTTGTTTTTGGGGCTCCTGGGTGGTGAAGTCCACTGGACGTCCAACTTTTGGTTTTGGCTTGGGTCATGATCTCAGGGTCATAAGATCAAGCCCTCCCCCATCCCCAGACTCAGTGCGGAGTCTCCTTGAGACTCTCCCTGCTTCCCCCTGTTACCCACACTCAGCTTCTCTCTCACTCAAATAAAATAAATAAATCTTCAGAAATAAATACATATTTTAAAGTAATCTCTATGCCCAACATAGAGCTTGAACTGGCAACTCCAAGAGATCAAGAGTGGTGTGCTGTACTGACTGAGCCAATCTGGTGCCCCACAATGGCACATCTTTCTATGTGCTTACTGGCTATTCATATAGCTCCTCTGGGAAAATGTCTACTAGAGTCCATTGTTCATGTATAAACTGGGTTGTCTTTTTACTGTTGAATGGTAAGAGTTCTTTATATCGATGTAAGTCTTACTAGGTGTGAGTCCCTTGCCAGATAAATAATTTGCAAAATTTTCTCACCTGATGTGCTTGTATTTTCACTTTTTTGTCCTTTGAAGCACAAAGTTTTAAGTTTTGTTGAAGTCTTATTTATCTATTTTTTTCTTTTGTTACTTGTGCTTTTAACGTCATTTCTGAGAATCCATTAGATTATTATTTATTAGAACATAAATCCAAGGTTATGAAGACTTAGGTTTATGTTTTCTTCTAAAAGTTCTGAGTTTTAGCTCTTACACTAAAACTAGGATCCATTTTTAATTCATTTTGTATATGGTGTGAGGTAGGGATCCGTCTTCATTCTTCTGCATGTGGACATCTCAGCACCATTTGTTGAAAAGACCATGGTTTCTCTATTGAATTATTTTGGCACATTTCTGGAAAGTCAACTGACTATAAATGTGAGGGTTCATTTCTGGATCCTGAATTCTATTCCATTAATCTATACATTTAGCCTTTTTTCAATATTCTACTATACTCTACTAGTTTTGTAGTAAGTGTTGAAACCAGGAAGTAGAGGAGTTCTCCAATTTCATTCTTTTTCAAGATTGTTTTGTTACTGAGTGTCCTTTTATAAGTGGACACTTATATGTGTCCCGTTCTGAGGAATGGGGGAATTTCTCTTAGAAATGTCTCTGATGGGGGTGCCTGGGTGGCTCAGCGAGTTAAGCCTCTGCCTTCGGCTTGGGTCGTGGTCCCAGAGTCCTGGGATCAAGCCCTGTGTTGGGCTCTTTGCTCGGCGGGGAGCCTGCTCTCCTCTCTCTCTCTGCCTGCCTCTCTGCCTACTTGTGATTCTCTCTCTCTCTCTCTCTCTGTCAAATAAATAAATAAAATCCTTAAAAAAAATAAATGTCTGATGGAAGAAAAATGCAGCAAAGAAAAATAATAAGTGACCTATAATATATATTTCAGGAAGCCACCAAGGACAGCTGTCCACACCAAACCCCCACCCTGCCCTGGACCTACCAGAAAGCAGCTGGATGAATCCGCAAGACTTTGCCTCCTTGCTCACCTCCTCATGCTTGGGATGGGTTCTCTCTGAGCCTATACTCTGCCTGTTGGGTTGAATTGAATTCGTTTGGTAAATAATGTAATTAACCTGGGAGTAGACAGTAGATCCCGTTGGTCTCACCAGAGAGGTCTAGGGGTGCGTTTTGGGCAATGTCCAGCTATGGGTTTGAGAAAAAGTCCAGGGACTGTCTGACCTCCAGCTGCAGGACAATGTGGTTTCCCTGGGACTTGTCGCAGTTTCAGTGCCCTCCCTTGCACAATGGAGGTAACAACCTTTGCCCTGCCTACCTCACAGGGATTATTATGTCGCTGCTGTAACCTCTTCCGGAGAGCCTTCCCTGACTGCCCCAGGCTAAGATGGGCCTCTCTCCTCTTGGCACCCACAGCCCCTGGGAATTCCTCTGTCCTAGCCCTTCCCACTGTGCATCCTAAAGTACTCTTTTCCTCGCTGTGTCCTCTGGTTTGTGCACTCGATGAAAGCAGGAGCTGGGCTGGCTCCACCCAGTGACGCTGGCACCCAGCATGTATTACACAGAACTGACCTGCCAGTGTTTTGACACACGGGAAGCCAGGCTGCCCCTCGGCATGGAGTGATGATTTCCTCCGAGGTTCATGAGGGGAAGGCTTCTTACCTTCTTACCTTCTTACACGGCAGCCACGTGGAGAGGCCAGACTGCTACTGTGTATACGCTGCTTGGCTTCCAGAGTGGACACGATGGAGTTTGGTGGTGACTATGGACACCACCCCAAAGTTCAGCTCTCAAGAGCTGGTCGTAGATGCTGTCCCCACTGGAAGTTCTCTAAATGAGTCCAGGTGATTTACTCCTTGGCTACCCTCTCTGCCCCTCCGTTGTTCAGTGAGTATTGATGCAAGGGGTCAGAGCGTGAAAGAGAAAACACAGCAGCCCATCCCCAAATTGCCACTTGCTTTTGGGATGTAACCAACGGAACACACACACATTTACTCATTCATTCTCTGAGCACTGCCTCTGTGCCCAAACCTGTGTGGCTGAATACAGGGTCCCACAGATGAGAGGGGACAGGGTCCTGCATTCAGGAAGCTCACAGTCTGGGGCCCCTGGGTGGCTCATTTGGTTAAGTGGCTGCCTTCAGCTCAGGTCATGATCTTCAGGTCCTGGGACCGAGCCCCATGTAGGGTTCCCTGCTCAGTGGGGTGTCTGCCTTTCTCTCTCACTCTGCCCCTCACCCCTACTCGTGTGCTCTCTCTCTCTTTCTCTCTCTGCCTCTCTCTTTCTAATAAATAAATAAAATCTTTTTAAAAAGTAGAAGCTCATGGCTGGAGAGAGGGAATGCGAGGGGGAGTGCACCTTCCCTGCCCCTCTTGGTGTATCTCCCCTTCCACCTTCAAAGGGGAGTTCTGTCCTCGGCACTCTAGGACTTTAGGATGATGAGAGACAGGATCAAAGAAGAGGGAAGAAGAAATCTCATGTTCTGGGCCATTTCTCAATTTCTTCTCTGCTGTAGAGAATCACGATAATGAGCAACGTTGAAATTAGAGGTTAAAGCAATTCACATAAAGAAACGTTAACTTCACACCCACCAGGATGGCTGTGATCAAAGAAATGGAAAATAGATATTGGTGAAGATGTGAACAAACCGGAACCCTTGTTCAGAGCTGGTGCAAACGTAACATGGCGCAGCCACTAAGGAAAACAGGTTGGTGGCTCCTCAAAAAGCTAAACATAAAATTACCATTTGGTGGGCACCGGGGTGGCTCAGTCGTTAAGTGTCTGCCTTCGGCTCAGGTTATGATCTCAGGGTCCTGGGATCGAGTCCCACATCAGGCTCCCTGCTCACCGAGAAGGCTGCTTCTCCCTCTCCCGTGCCTCTGTGTTCCGACTCTCTCTATGTCTCTCTGTCAAATAAATAAAATCTTTAAACAAAATTACCATATGGCCCCGTAAATCCACTTCTAGATTAATACTCAAGAGAACTGAAAACGGGGACTCAAATTTAGTGGCATTCTTCACAGTAATCAAAAGGTGGAAAGAACCCAAATGTCCATCAACAGAGGAGTGGGTAAACAAAGTGGGGACTGCCCTGCTCCCACAGCTGTCAGAAGAAGTGAAATTCTGTTAGATGCTAGGACAGAGAGGAACCTTGAAAACATTATGCAAAGTGAGATTAGCCAGATTCAAAGGACAGATACCGGAGGACTCCACTTACATGAGATTTCTAGAATAGGCTATTTCATAGACACAGAAAGCAGAACAGAGGTTACCTGGGGCTTGGGGCTAGGGGGAAATGGGGTGTTATTGCTTAATGGGTATAGAGTTTCTGTTAGGGAAGGTGAAAAAATTCTGGAAATGGTGGTGATAGTTATGCAATATTGTGTACGTACTTAACGCCACTGAATTGCACACTTAAAAATGGTTAAAGCCGTCAAGTATAGGCTATGTATATTTTACCACAACTTTTTAAAAAAGATATTTTAAAAGATTAGATTAATTCTGTAATAAAGAACTTCGACAGCGTGAGTACAAGGAGAGCGCGGAGCGGGGATGCGCAGGTGGAGCAAGTGTGCGGGCGTTCAGTGAAGCAAAGGCGGGATCAGCACCCTCACAATAGTGGAACGAATGAATGAGGGATGGCACAGGAGAAGAAGGGATTTTTTTTTTAAGATTTTACTTATTTATCTGACAAAGATCACAAGCAAGCAGAGAGGCAGGCGGGGGCGGGGGGAGGGGGAGCTGACTCCCCACTGTGCAGAAAGCCGGATGCGGGGCTCGATTCCAGGACTCTGGGATCATGACCTGAGCTGAAGGCAAAGGCTTTAACCCACTGAGCCACCCAGGCGCCCCGAGGAGAAGGGATTTGGAGAACTTGACTATGGTAGGACAAAATGTATCCCCTACGACATTCTATGAGAAATCCACGAGGACTGGGAGTCTTTTTTCGAGGCTTATGTTAGTTAGACTTTAATCTTTTGTCGAGTGGACGTCACACTGGGCACGTGGTGGGTGAGGATAAGGGTGGCGCCCCACGTAGCGGTGGCTCAGGTCAGCCTCTCTCTAGGAGGAAGAGCCTCCGTGGAGATTTCTAGAGTCAGGAGAAGGCAGGACGTTCAGGAAGAGCCCAGGGAAGTAGAGGCTGGAGACCATACTGGCTTCAGGGTGAGCTGTGTAGGCAGATACAGCTTTGAATTTCAGCCAGCTGGGATGCAGGTGTAAGTGTTGAGGGGATGGGGATGAGCCACAACCAGACAATGGACTGCAGCGGGGTCGGCACTGAAGTTTTCTCGGCTGCGCACAAGGCCTCGTACGAGCCCAAAGCCCCTAAAACCTCTTGTGCCTCAGCGCACGGCTCCAGGATCCGTCCGCCGCGCGTCTTGAGCCAGAGTCGCCAGCAGAGGGCGGGAGGGAGACGGACGTGCTGAGGCTCGCAAGCTGCCGCTCTAGCCTGAGCCGGGTCATAGAGTCGAGCCGCTTCCGGTCCCGCGGCTAGGAAGGAGCCGGAAGTCCGGTGGGCTCCGGGTGTCGAGATGGAGGAGGGAGAGTACGAGTCGGTGCTCTGTGTCAAGCCGGAGGTCCACGTCTACCGCATCCCGCCGCGAGCCACCAACCGTGGTTACAGGTGACCGCTTGCCGCCGGGCCAGGCTAACCCCGATTTAACCGCTTCCCCGCCGCCCGACACGCCCACCATGGGAGCCGAGGACGGCTCCGGCCGGTTGAAGGGAGAGGCGGGAGGTAATGCGGGGGCTTCTCCCAGTTCGAGGCCAGAACGAGGAGGGAGACCCAGACTTGGGGCTGTGTCAGGCCGGCGCACGGGGCTTCCAGCGCGGGGAGGGCTTTGGAGCCGTGCGTAGCCGGTCCCCTAAGTGTGGTTCGGGGTGGTGGTGTCACAAGCCCTTTTCTTTCAGCCCTAACTGGTGGCCTTGAGGGGAACCTTGAAAAGCCTGAAGGGGTGTGTGTGTGGGGGGGAGGGTCCTATCACGGGCGGAAATCCCCAGGGGCAGGAAAACAGCTCAGAACCGGCCAAAAGGACCCGTCTGAGGAAGCTGTAGGCGGATGGCCAGAGCCCGGGGACCCCTCCCTGCCCAGCTCCCTTGGCGCGAACCTTAGTCCTTATCACAGCTGGTGGCGGTTGGGAGGAGTGCATCGCGCTTCTCCGGTGAAACGTTCACCCGAGACGGATAGACAGATGCTTGTAGGGTCTGGAAGGGAACGCAGGAAAGGGCGCTACGGGAGGGCAGCGGGAGTTGGAAGGAGACTTCCTTTCGCCATATGCTTTTTTTGGTGCTGTTTGCATTTTGTTACCAAGCCTGTGCATTATCTGTGAAAAGGTGGGGGAGGGGAGATGTACCTGTTACAGACAACCTTGGTCTGTGGCTATTTTGTGCCCCTGGAGTGGGGGTGGAGTCGCTTTGGAAGGCCATGTTTTTGTCTCCGTGGTTCGGAAATACGGGATTGGCCCGCATCGCAAGGATGGTGGAGTGGCCACATCATCTGGCTTCTTGTTACTCTCCAGGTGTGTTAACACAGACGCCTGGCTGATTTTCTAGACAGCAGATTACTTGTTTGAACACCTGTGACATCCGTGGTGTAACTAGAAAGTAGTTTGAAAGCAACAAGAGAAGCCGTTCCAAAAACACATCCGCTTTCTGTTATCAGACTGGAGAAGGGACACCGAACCCAGGATGGTCAGCCTCCTCTGATCCCCTTCAGTAGGATGGGTTTTGTCCCTCCTGGTCCCCGCAAGAGTGAGGTTCCCAAGTGTCCCGCTGGCTGGTTTGGCGTAGAGGAAGCCGGCAGCCCCTGCCCTTGACCCTGAGAGCTCCAGTTAGCTTGGATCTGAGGCCTGTGTTGCCCCAGTAGGAGGAACTGAAACGGAGTCAGCTGACTTGTGAATCCAGAGTCTGCATTTGTGTGGTCCTCAAAAAGACCTGTGTCTGTAGTTAATGGTGTTGCTTAGGGACTTCCAGGAAGAGCCTTTGAAAACACCCAAAGTTCTTGCTATTTGGGGATTTTACTGAATTGCTTCTTAGAAGTAAAATGTGAAGTTACTACTTTAAAAGTCCCCAAAGAAGCTATTGTGATAGGTCCACGGTTTCCTGGGGTTCTTTTGGCCTGGAACACCTTTGGGGTTAAATTTCCTGGATTCACTTTTCTCAGGTGTATAATTGCTTTCTTTTTCTCTTTCTGCTAATGATTGCTCGCTCTCTGCTTTTCCTCGAAGATCATCTCACTGGTCCCAGGTGGTCACTCTCGCCACTGCAGCCTGGCAGTGTCTTAAACAGCAGGCCCAGGAGCTGCTGCTCTTACTGAAAGAAAACTGGAAGTCCTGCTTCTGAGAAAAATCTCTGTAGTCTAGAACTGGGGCCGGCAAACTGCGACCCACTGTGTTTTTGTATGTCTCACAGGCTAAGGATGGTTTTTATATTTTTAAATAGTAGTTAGGGAACATTTAAAAAGAATATCTCTTAATGCAAAAATTACGTGAAATTCAGGTTTTTCGTGTCCAGAGAGTTGCGCTGAAATACAGTCACACGCCGCAGCAGACGTTCAGATAGAATATATAAAGCACCAAGACGCTGCTGTACTCTGTATCACTGCTGTCACCCTACAGCAGCAGAGTGGGTAGTTGTGACAGAGATGGGATGGTCCTTTTCGGAGAAAGTCTGACAGCCTCTGGTCCTGCGCAGGCAGCCCACATGCCCTTCCCATTCCCGTCCCCAGCCCTGGAGTAAAGGAGCAGGACCCCCTAGCAGAGGCTCAATGGTTTTTGTCCCCGTAGGGCCGCGGAGTGGCAGCTGGACCAGCCATCATGGAGTGGCCGGCTGCGGATCACTGCAAAAGGGCAGGTGGCCTACATCAAGCTGGAGGACAGGACCTCAGGTAAAGGCCAGGGAGGCCCTTGTGGGGCTGAGATGCTGTGCCTCCTACTTTGTGAAGGGAGAAGCAGCCCTGGCGAGTCCACTCGGGTCACGGGAACTGATCCTCCAAATCAAAGGCCCAGCGGCCCGCTAAGCCGCCTCCATCCCCCCCCCCCCCTTTAATTGTAGAAAGCCTGGTCTCCAGGTGTAAAAGGGTGCATTTCCTGTCATACACCTGCCTTTGGTGGGGGGCATCCTTAAGAACATACTAATTTTGGAATCCAGGAAGATGAGACAGACAAGTTGGTCTCAGGTAGGAAGCCCCAGAGTTTGCCTTTAAGACCAGCTTGGCCAGGGGGAGACGCACAACACTGTGCCGCTGAGCAAGGCTTCCTCCTCAGAAATTTTGTTTATCAACTGAATGGTAACTCCCCAGACTGACCACGCCCATGAACTGAAAGTGCTGGAAGTTGTCCTACTCAGCGGTTTCTTTGGTGAAAGGACAAGCCAAGCTGGGCTGTGTTGGGGTCAGCTGGCAGATGTCACCTTAGGGGAAATCTGTCTGGAAGTCGTGTGCCCCCAGGGCCTCCGGGTGAGCTGTGGAGGCCACCGCAGCCTGAAAGAGCCCCAGCCCCCAGAGCCGGAGTTGGGCTTGGTGCTGCTCAGTTGGGGGCTACAGCCTTCGGTCATTTATTTTTCTAACGTGTAAGAGATTCTCCCGGGTGGGACCAGCTGTAAAGCGCCACAGGCAAAACCGCTTCCTCTGAGAACTGCAGTCTCTGTGTCTGAGCCGTGGGACCTTTGGCGAGCGATGTGACTGCTGGTGCCTTGGCCTCCTTTTTGAAATGGGGATCACATTAGCTCCTGCTTCACAAGATTGCTGGAAATACGAAGTGAGCACACATTTATCCAACTGTTTTGTGAACTGCAAGGTGACCAGAGCATTGATGCGTATGGAACATGGCGCTGGCTGGGTATTGGCTGTAGAGGAGTTTGAAAAAACAGCTGCTGTGACGAGGCCTGAGAATTCCGGGGTGTTCCAGGTGATCTCACAAGGGATGGCAACAGCTGTTTCCTGGGGACCTTGGGAATGGACTTAAGGTGCCTGCCTAGTGGAACAGCGGCTGCCCAGGGCTGAGCCTCCCCTGCAGGAGCCGCCCTAGGAATGCTTGTGTCTCCGGGTCAGGCCTGCTGGGTCCTCTTGTCTCTCGCTCCGCGCTCCTTCTTGGCCAAGACTAGTGGCATCTGGGCCAGGGGAGTGTTGGGACTGTCAAGTCAAATGTCAGATATGTAGCAACATCTCTGGCCTCTGCCTACCAGATGCCAGTCGCACCCCCCAAGCTGTGAAAAACCAAAAGTGTTTCTGCACATTGTCACATGTCCCTGGTTGGGGGCGGGGGCAAAACCACCACTGGTTGAGAATCACTGCTCTAGGCCAAAGGCATCCAGGTGGGTCCTAGATCCCCAAGGGCCAAGCTGGGGTAGGGGGCACGGAGAAATTACCAAGAAGCGACAGACTCGAGGGCCGCCAGTTTGGATTCAGCTGAGCCTTGATTACAGTCACCTGTGAACCCCAGCACTGAGTAGAGGAGCCTCGATCGAGTACCAGAAGCTCCGACAGAGGTCACCACCTGTGGAAGCGACACGAGTTCAGAATGCCCCCAAAGGCATGCACCGCACCGGGGCCTAGAGTGCCGGAGTGACAAGAGATGCATTCGGCAGGGGCTTCTTTTAAAACTGGTGGTCCTCTTGTCCTGTCTCAGCTGCTTCAGATCCTCCTTCTTGTTAATATTTTATTTATTTGTCAGAGAAAGAGAGACAGAAAGCACAAGCAAGGAAAGAGGCAGGTAGAGGAGAAGCAGGCTCCCCGCTGAGCAAGGAGCCCGATGTGGGGCTCGATCCTGGGACCCTGGGATCATGACCAGAGCCGAGGGCAGCACTTAACCGACTGAGCCACCCCGGCGACCCTGCTTCAGGTTCTTCTGTGGGCCCTCAAGCCCCTTTCACTGGGTTCTGCAGCTTCTCTGCAGTCCTGCCTCGGGTTCCAGGCCTTTCCTGAGGTGGTGCTGTTCCTGGACTAGGGCCCTCCGGTGCAGGCAGGTGGGCTCCAGCCGAGCTCTCCTGTGCGGATGGAGTCTCAGCATCGCTAGAGGTTTGATTGCCAGGGAAGACCAGAAATCTGGATGATTTTGCATGTAATTTGATTTTGAAGAGTTTGGCACTTAAATCAAGGATACTAACCTTGGGCTGTATCTGACCTGCAGGCCACTCCTGACTAAAACCTTTGCTTGGTTATACGTCTGTGTCCTCTCTTCCATCAGAATGGATTTGATTTGAACCCTGGAGTAAGGTTTGCCTCGCTGCCTTCCATGCCTTTTAGGAAAAAGGCCGCAGTGGTTTGATAGAAATGTCAGGCGGGGGGCGCCTGGGTGGCTCAGTGGGTTAAGCCGCTGCCTTCGGCTCAGGTCATGATCTCAGGGTCCTGGGATCGAGTCCCGCATCGGGCTCTCTGCTCAGCAGGGAGCCTGCTTCCTCCTCTCTCTCTCTCTGCCTGCCTCTCTGCCTGCTTGTGATTTCTCTCTGTCAAATAAATAAATAAAATCTTAAAAAAAAAAAAAAAAGAAATGTCAGGCGGGAAGGGGCCTCCAGGCTCACCCTAACCTGTGCTTCCAGGGGAGCTCTTTGCTCAGGCCCCAGTGGATCAGTTTCCTGGCACGGCCGTCGAGAGCGTGACGGATTCCAGCAGGTACTTCGTTATCCGCATCGAAGATGGAAACGGTGCGTGTGGGTCTCGGGGGTTCCTCCTTGTAAGAAGAGTTTCCTTTGCCTCTGGCGAGTGGGATTAATCCTGTGTTGTCCCCCAGGGCGCCGGGCATTTATTGGAATTGGCTTCGTGGACCGAGGCGATGCCTTTGACTTCAATGTTGCGCTGCAGGACCACTTCAAGTGAGTGGTTCCAAGACACCCGTGCTCATGCCTCTTTCCCTGCTTTCCTGGGACAGAATGGTTTCCCAGCCTAGGATACTTAGGTGCTTGTGTGGGATTCGTCTGCTCGCAGAGCCCCCGAGAGACTCCCTGCTCCTGGCGGGCAGGCTGCCTTCTCTGCTTTCCAGTCCTCTCCGTTTCCGCAGGCCCATCTCTCTGGTCAGCTAGCCTAGCCTCTGAGGTGCCATACCTCTCCCCTGACCAGGCCCCAGAGGAGCCAGAGTCCGTGCGGGGCTCCTGGGGCCTTCCTGAGCCTGCTCCTCCGTGATACAATAAGTGGTGGCAGGTGGCCACTGTCTGGGAGTCCTTTCGAAAGCTGAAAGACGGGGCAGGAAAAACTGCTCCCCTCACCTTCAGGCCTCCGTCTCTGGCTGCTGTCGAGTTAGTGTGTGTGCAGCCACTCACGTGGGCACCCCTGGCTCTTCCCTGGCCTGCTGTCCCTTCCCAGGTGGCTGCTAGATGGGTATCGAATGGGGGGTGGAGGGTACCTTTGTGTTGCTCACCTCTTCCTGGGCATCTGTCTTGTCTCACCATCTACCTTATGAGTCCTTATGTGTGGGGGGTGTGGATATGTTGTCCTGGTCCACATGCCAAGTGCTAGGGGGGAGAGGGCCAGTTCTCCGATTTCCTGAAGACCGGTGTGAGGACCTTTGTCTGCATGCATGAGCTCACTGAATTTTCAGAGCTGTGTTTAACACATACGTAACTGTCATCCCATTTTGTTGATGAAGGAACTGATCTGCTCGCAGCCACTTATGTGTCAGAATCAGGATTCGAATTCAGGCCCAGCTCCCAAGCCTGCGTGTGCTCTTTCTGCCATGTAAAACCTCTTCCCGGACGGTTGGCAGGTGGAGGGGGCGTGAGGGAGTGGAATGCAGGGCAGCGGGTCTCTTCCTCACCTTTTTCTTCCGTCCTCTCCCCAGGTGGGTGAAACAGCAGTGTGAATTTGCGAAACAGGCCCAGAACCCAGACCAGGGCCCCAAGTTGGACCTAGGCTTCAAAGAGGGCCAGACCATCAAGCTCAACATCGCGGTGAGTCCCACCTCACTTGGCTTTGTTGGCCAGCCCCCAGCCCCGGCCCGGAGCCCGCCTGCCCTTTTCCTAAGCTTCAGTTCCATTGGTTGAGTAGATGTTTGTGGATCAGCTGCCTTTTGCCAGGTCCTGTGCTGGGGGTGAACGAGAGAGCTCTGGCCTCGCGGAGCTCAGAGTTAAACAGAAGGTGGAGGCGAGATGCGACCACAGCCGGGGAGGGGACGCCTTGAGCACCTAGAGGAGGGGCACACAGCCTGTAGTTAAGGGAAGCGAGGAAGGGTTCCGAGAAAAAGTGACCTGTAAGGAAGGGGAAGGAGGGGGGATCAAAGGCCGTTCAAGCAGAGGGAACAGCATGTGCAAAGCCTCTGAGTTGAGAAGAAGCATCAGTCCCTTGTCGCCAGAGCTGGTGTTCCTGACCAGGCTGTTAGAGTGGGGGTCAGCTGCGTCCTGGCCTTGCTCCTCAAGGAAGAATAGGGAGGGCTCTGGACAGGAAGGCATTGAGGTGGGCGCTGGGAATCATGGGCAGCTTCTGCTGGTGGTGGGGGTGTCCTGACGCCCCATGTCTCACCCTGAGCTGCCCTGCCTCTGGGTTTCCGCTTGTTAGCTCCTGTGGAGAACGGGAAAAGGTAGGGCAGGCTGGGTGTCCGGACTGGGTCCTCACCTGACTGCAGGCAGTGGGGTTGGAGTGATTGGGGGATCCAAGGACACATGGGAATGTTTTTTGAAGAAACTTTGTAACCCTAAGATAATGTTTTTCCTCTTTACTTCCCTTTATTTACTATCTCTTTCTCCTCTTTTCTGCTTCATGCTGGTGATGATTTGGGACCCTTGACGTTGGCTAACTGGCCCTTAACAGAAAATACAGGTCATGTCCAGTGGACTGGTCGGGGTGTGACTCCTCTCTTGCTGGGAGGAAACTAACATTTAATGAGCATCACCTGTGTGCCAGGTAGTGTTTTTAGGCACTTACGTGAATAAACATTCTCCCATTTTACAGGCAAGGAAATTGAGGCTTAGAGAATTTAAGGGACTTGCCCAGATCATAGAGCTGAAAATAACCAGCCCAGGTGGACTCTCACCGAGGCCTTTGAGGGTTCTGGCTTCAGGGCTGTGGTCTTGGACTGCAAGTGGGTAATCTTGTCTTCATCTTCGTAACTTACACTGGTTTCTGGCTCACATCCGTGCTCAGGTTTTTGTTTTTTAATTTTGTCTTTTTTTTTTTTTTAAAGATTTTATTTATTTACTTAAGAGAGAGCAGGAGCAGGGACAGAGGGGGAGAGGAAAGGGAGAAGCAGGGAGCCCAGTGCAGGGCTCGATCCCAAGACACTGAGGTCATGATCGGAGCCAAAGTCAGATGTTTAACCGGCTGAGCCAGCTAGACACCCGCCCCCCCCCCGCCTTTTTTTAATGTTTTATGGAAGTATGATACACATACAGGAAATGCACACTCATAAATGCAGAACTCAGTGAATCTTTGAAAACCAAATGGACCCATGCAAACTAGCCCCCAGGTCAAGAAGCAGAGATTATCAGCATTCTGGAAGCGCGTCTCCTGTTCCGTCCACATGCCAGAGCCACCACCGTCCTGATGTTGAATGCCCTGGATTTTGTTTTCAGACAAAATCTGCCTTTGTTTTGTTGCTCGTGGTTTGTCCATTGTCACTGCAGTGGCGTATTTCATTGTGAGAATGTGTCATAGCGTTACTGTTTGTGGGTTTGTTTTTTATTTAAAGATTGATTGATTTATTCGAGGTGGGGAGGGGCAGAGGGAGAGAGATCCTCTCCAGCAGACTCCCTGCTGAGCACAGAGCCCCCCAGGAGGCTCGATCCCACGACCTGAGATCACGACCTGAGCTAAAACCACGAACCAGACGCTTAACTGACGGAGGCCCCCAGGTTCCCCCAGTGTTATTCTTTAATCAATGGTAGATACTGGGTAATTGCCAATTTGGAGCTATTCCAGATGGGGTGGCTATGGACGTCCAAGGGCATGTCTTTTGGTGCCATGAGTATGTTTCCTTGGGGTCTGTTTCCAGCAGGAAATTGCAGGGTCAGCAGTTCAGGTAGTGCTGTGCGAGGGGCTTCTGTCTGCTCCCCGCCCTTGTCAGTACCGACAGTCTGCATCCCTGCTGTTCCAGTGTGTGTGTGATGACCCAGCACTCGTTTTTGTTTTTTTGTTTTTTAAGATTTTTATTTATTTATTTGACAGACAGAGATCACAAGTAGGCAGAGGAGATAGGCAGAGAGAGAGGAGGAAGCAGGCTCCCCGCCGAGCAGAGAGCCTGATGTGGGGCTTGATCCCAGGACCCTGGGACCATGACCTGAGCCGAAGGCAGAGGCTTTAGCCCACTGAGCCACCCAGGCGCCCCACAGCACTCGTTTTGATTTGTAGTTTTAAATTGTATTTCCCTGCTGCTTAATGAAGCCAGAGCTGATGGGACGTATTTGGGATCACTCTGGAACTGTGATGCCTTGACCACCACTCAAAACAGTGAGAGTGCTGGATGGCTCTTGATTACCTTTTGGTTATATAGACGTTTGGGGCTTGGGGGCCACCTTGGCCCTCTTTGTGGGGTTTTCTGATAAGCAGGGGTCCCCAGCAGAGCTGACTGGTTTGCATTCCTCGCCTCTCTTCAGAACATGAAGAAGAAGGAAGGAGCAGCTGGGACCCCCCGAGCACGGCCTGCCAGCACAGGAGGACTGAGCCTGCTTCCCCCACCCCCCGGGGGAAAAACCTCCACCCTGATCCCTCCCCCTGGGGAGCAGGTATCTGTGGGGGGATCACTCGTCCAGACAGCGGTTGGTCCCAGTTCAGGTCAGTAAGCTGCACCTGCAGGTTCCTCTCCCCCCCCCACCCCAGCAGCTGGGGCCCCATGCCATTCCCGCCTTCACTCACGTTGTCCATCATTTGGTACCTGTCTGTGATACCATGAAGCCGATCCTGCCCGGGCTGGGTAAGGGGTTCCTCTGTTTTCTGATACCTGCTACATCCCCCGCTCAGTGCCTCTGTCTACCCCTGCCAGGCGGGGGCTGCAGCCTGTTTGCTGTGACACTGATTTGCTGTGAAATCATCAGTGTGTGGGCACCTGGTTCTTAGAGGCTGCTCAGTGGTTGTCACGTGAGTAAGTGACAGAGAGAGACAAGCTCTGCTCGTATCTAGGAGACAGGAGCCCAGGGCACAGAGACCGAATGAATGGGTCCACATACGACCAGCCAGGATGATGTGGGGAGGCTCCGTGGAAAAGGTGGCATTGAGGTGGGCCTTGGAGAAGGAGGTTGGGGCAGGGGACGCTTGGCCTTCCAGACAGAAGAGTAGGAGAAGGGCTCAAATTTTTAAACACCTGGTGTGTGTAGGGAAATGGATGTATCGTAAGTCAAGTGAGTGGTGGGAGGTAAAGTTAGGGATTTAATTTAGAGCAAGCTCCTTGGTAAGGCCCTCGGGATGCTGGGAAGTAGAGAGGCAACTCCCCCAGCACACTGTGTTAGTGTTTGCTCTAAGGTGTAAGGAATGCCTTTTGGTGACCCCAGGATTCCAGAACTTAGTGCCCAGTACCAGCCATCGGTAGTGCTGGGGAGCTAGCCCATTTTCCTTGGCCCCCGACCCTACCCACCCAGCCTAGCTGAGGTTCCAGGCCTTTCCCAGGCTGGGTGATTATCCCAGCTTGGTTTCTCCACACAGATCTCACTAGGTTCTAGGAAGCAGGATCTAGGCAGGAAGCCTGCTTTCTTTCCCTTTTAAGGGTGTGGACAGAGGCTTCCCCATCTGGTGGTCAGCTTCCAACCTCAGCCTTTGGGGGAATTCCCAGCCCAGGAGTGGGCAGGAGTAGCGGTCAGCCAGCCTCTGCCCTGGTACCAGGAACCATTCTTCCAGCATCGTTTCTCAGAATAACGGGACCACCTGCCTTGGCATCGCCAGGAGCGTGGACAGGAATCTGTGTTCCTAACGGTGTTTGGATCCTCACCACGGCGGGAGAACTATTATCTCAGGCCTTCCCTTGGTCGCTGGCGCATGTTTAACAGCCCATACGGAGTATCCGCTACGCGCCAGGCAGTGTTTTAGGCCCTGGGGGATGTTGCAGGTACAGCACCAAGTCCCTGCTCTCAAGAGCCTATGGAGTTTTTTTGTTTGTTTGTTTGTTTTTAAGGTTTTATGTATTTATTTTGAGAAAGCAAGAGTGATGGGTGCAGAGGGAGAGGGAGAATCTCAAGGAGACTCCACCCGGAACTCAGAGCACGATGTGAGGCTTGATCTCATACCCTGAGATCATGACCTGAGCCAAAGGCAAGAGTTGGACACAACCAACTGAGCCACCCAGATGCCCCTCAAGGGCTTACATTATTTTTTAAAAATAATTTTTGTATTAGCACAAGCAGGGGGAGCAGCAGAGGGAGACAGAGAAGCAGACTCCCCTCTGATCAGGGAACTGATGTGGGGCTCAATCCCAGGGCCCTGGGATCATGACATGAGCCAAAGGCAGATGCTTAATGCCTGAGCCGCCCAGGTGCCCTGCTCTAGTGATTTTTTTAAAAAAAAGATTTTATTTATCTATTAGAGAGAGAGCGCATGCACACAGGGGAGAGGGAGAGGGAGAAGCAGACTCCTGGCTGAGCAGGGAGCCCGATGTGGGGCTCGATCCTAGGACTCCAGGATCATGACCTGAACCAAAGGTAGACACTCAACTGGGCCATCCAGGCGCCCCAAGGGCTTATGTTCTTTTCTTTTCTTTTTTTTTTTTTAAGATTTTATTTATTTGACAGAGATCACAAGTAGGCAGAGAGGCAGGCAGAGAGAGAGGGGGAAGCAGGCTCACCGCTGAGCAGAGAGCCTGATGTGAGGCTTGATCTCAGGACCCTGAGATCATGATTTGAGCTGAAGGCAGAGGCTTAACCCACTAAGCCACCCAGGCACCCCAAGGGCTTAGGTTCTAATGTACAAGACAGGCAGTCAGTGTGTCTGCAGATAGCATGCTGTCAGATAATGAGCCACGAAGAGCTACCGTTTGTTGAACACTTACTATATCCTCTAAAACCAGACTGGCTGAGTTCATGTTCTGGCTTATCCATTGTGTGATAGAAGATTGATTGCCTGCTTCTCTGGGCCTTTGTTTTCTGATCTCTAGGCTGAAGGGGGGTCATGATAACCTACAGTGTGGGTTTCTTGTGAGGGTTCAGCGAGCTAATCTGTGTGTAGCACTTGCAAACGATACCTAAAGCACTAAGTGCTCGTGTTCGGTAGGTCTCGTTCCACTGATGCGGTCGTTATCACCACCACGTGCTGGCCTCCTCCAGGCTTGCCGCTGTTCTGACTGCTGCAGCCCAGGCTGGTTCTGTGAAGTAGTCACTGTACCGTCCCCGACCCCCGCATGAGATAAGGAAACCGACTTGAGGGATGTGCATTGAGTCACCCCGTTGGTCCTGGCCTGTCTTCCCCCAGGGACTGTGATGGGTCTGAATGGGACAGTTCACTATAAGCACTTGGCAGGCATTTGGTGAGCTGTAAAACTAAATCCTTGAGGGCCCTGCTGTTATCTGGTCTCCCTGCCTAGAGCAGATTAGAAATAGCAAATTGGTGGGAGGGTGGAGAGAGGGGGACACAGAGCCCTCAGCAGGGACAGCGGCCTGGAGGGCAGTGCTGGAAGAGCGCAGAAGCCTGCCTGGCTGCCCCAGGTGCCCCCCACCTCGGTGAAGGGGCACACAGACCACCCTGTGTTACTTCTTCTGGAAGGCTTGCTCCAAACCCTAACCAGTTTGGGTCCCAGCCCTTGGCACATGTCTGGAGCATAACTTCTTCAACTAGTCGATCCAGACCCTGGTCTGAGGGCTTTATGTGAGGATGACCTTGCATTCTGTGGGGTATTTTCCATTCAACAAGCCAGGGCGGATGGGGCGCTTGGGTGGCTCAGTGGGTTAAGCCTCTGCCCTTGGCTCCAGTCATGATCCCAGGGTCCTGGGATCGAGCCCTGCATCAGGCTCTCTGCTCGGCAGGGAGCCTGTTTCCTTTCCTCTCTCTCTACCTGTCTCTCTGCCTGCTTGTGTTCTTTGTCAAATAAATAAATAAAATCTTAAAAAAAAAGAAGAAGAAGAAGAAGAAGCCAGGGCAGGAGCATGTGAATTTTAAACAGATTGCCAACATAAGCGGTTGAAGACCTCAGCTTGGTCAGTGAGTCAGTCTGAGTGACGGATGATGTGTGACTTGTCTTCACCGGCACCCTGCCCTCCACCTTGTGTGTATGTGGTTTTCCACTTTTCTCCAGGAGGCCTCAAGGGCTCATGAGCAGATAGAAATGTGGCAGCTTATTTGTTTGTTTGTTTTTTGTCCCAGAGTGGGTCTCTGTGTGTCTTTCTCGGCCACCTGGAATCATGAGACTGATTTCAGGGTCACTAAGACCAGAAAGAGAGATCTCTGACTCCTGTGTCTCCTTTCCTTCTCTCCCTGCCGGCAGATTTGGGGACGTCAGTAGGAGGGGCCACTGTATCCTGGCCGCAACCCAGGCCTGCCACGACTGCCACCACCGACATCTGGGGAGACTTTACCAAATCCACAGGGTGAGGAGAGGGTCACATTCTTGTGGTGGGACTGGGGCCAGGGCTGTGTCCATAGAAACCTGAGATTGTTCCAGATGCTTTTTTTCTGGTGCTTGGAGCTACAGCTCAGACTTGAATGTTTTCTGGCCAGCCAGAGGGCAGAGCCCCAGAGTGCCTGCTTTGGGTGGCTGGCTTTGCTTCATGAAGGGTTTTTGCTGCTCTCTACTGCTAGGTGACCTGGGGCTGCGCTGTAACTCTTTCTGGTCTTCCAGCCACCTTTGCTTGCCCCAGTAGTTGCTCCCCTTCGTCCTCCACTCCACACTCCCTAACCCCGCCCCAGCTCTCCTGGACACTGGACTGAGAGTTAACCTTGGATCCGGCCTTGGCCCGCTTGCATTCTCTGCCTCAATAAAACTTCAAGCCTTTCCTTGGAGTCCAGGGGGAAAGACACTAAAAACTGACTGCACCTTTGTTTATGGGGATGGGCTGTAGCACAGGACTCAGCACCTGTGTTTACTATAAAGACAGATCGTTTCAACTTGATAGACCTCATGGTCTCTACTTGGTTTTGATTTGTAGCTCAAAAGCATCCATAGATGGTGTGTGAATGAGTGGGCGTGTCTCTGTGCCAATGACTATACAAACAGAGGACTAGATTTGGTCCCTGGGCCATAGTTTACTGACTCCTGCTCTAGAACATTCAGGGACTGACTTCTTAGAGCTCTTTCTGCCCAGAGAGAAGCTTCATTTTACTGACTTTATATTTTCAAACATCTGAACTCTCCTACCCTTCCCTTTTTTCCTTTTACAGGTCGACTTCCAGCCAGACTCAACCAGGTACAGGCTGGGTCCAGTTCTGATCTGAGTGTAGCCCCCCTTTTTCCTCATACAATTTCTGGAAAGAAGCCACGTCACCTGGGCCAAAGGAAGGAGGACGAAGCACTCCCCGGCCAGCCTCTGTTTGGAGCACGACTCTCTCCTCTCCTCCTCAGCTGACTTGGACAGACTGGCGTGTTAGGCAGTAAATGGGTGCAGTGTCACACTGTTCCCTAGGGCTCGAGGAGGAAAGCCCAGCATCCCTGTCCCTGCCCATCTCTTGACATGAGAGACTCTGAGACTGCTGCTTCCATCACGTGACCCATATTAAACAGAAGCCCCCAAAGCAAAAGAAGGGCTTAAGCGTGCTACCTGGCCTCACTGGGCCCTTCTCAGTGGTTGCAGATGTCCCGTGATCACTGGCCAGAAGGAGGAGGGTCTTCTGTACGCTCGTTGGCAGTAGCCACGTCATTCACGGTGCCTTCAGAGGGGGGATTCCTTCCTGATTTTTGGCAGGTTTATAGGCTGCAGCTCGAGCAGATAATCAGGAGGGAAATCAAGAGTATTAACCAGCTTTTAAAAATTTTTTAATTGCTTTGCTAACGTGCTGATCTGCACTAACTCATCTTTGCAAAAGGGACTGCTCCTGGAAGATGTCCCAGCAGGGACCTCGGAAAGCATCCCACCCTATCCGCCATAGGAGCTGCTCTGAGCTTTAGAAAGTGTTGTTCCTTCTTGGCTAAGTGGCCTGGCTGCCTGGTCACCACGTGGGCAGTGCGGGCTGAGGCAGGTGCTGGAAGCTGCTCAGGCAGGAAAGCCGGCACTGTTCTCATGGCGGTGGGTGGTCCAGCCGTCCTGTCCACTGACAGCTCTCTGGGCTCACGGGCTCCCAGCGCGGTTCCCAGGGGCCTTGGGTTTTCTCCTTGGTGTGGTTTCTGAAGTGCCTTGTTTGCAGACAGCCTCTTACTTTCTTTTCTCCTTCAGAGACTGTACACGACGGAAGGAGTTCTGAGTGAACTGGGAGACTAGGGCTGCCTGTTTTACTGGTTGATGAGAAATAATTTTATCTGAGCACACCTCGAAATTTGCTTTTTACCAACATACTTTACCTCTTAATTGAAGATCGATTTTTTGAAGGGTCAAGACAACTGAAAGAAAAAGTGTTGGCCTTTTTGTGGGACCAGATTCCGAAGATAAATAAATATTTTTACTTCTGTCTCGTGTATGTCAAAAATGAGCCTGTTTTTGGCAGCATGGCCACGAAGCCATCCAGGGTGCCGCAGCTAGACTCACAGCCACCTCCCACTGCTGATCGTGTGTCCAGATTTAAAGTCCGGTGCCAGGATGTCACATGAGGCAGAATAAGAGAATTGGGTCTTGTTGCTCTAAGGCAACCAGTAACGTCTCCCCGGTGTATCTAGAAGAGCACTGGGACATTTTTAGCTTAATGTGGGAGGGGGCCCCTGCCTACCCCCAAGACCTCACCGGGGGAACCACTCCTTAAATAGGAAGGGTGTAACAGGCACGCAGAAGCAAAAAACTAAAGGCCCCAGCACTTCCCGTGCTCAAGGGTTCGATAAGAAAGCTGCAGTTTTTGTTATGGAAACAGCTGTTACTGGCTAATAAACCATGTAAGGAGGGACATAGAAGATTAGAATGAAGGGTCCTCTGCCCTTCGAGTAAGAGTAAGGAGTTAGCATCAGAGTCTGGAGTAGGATACCTTGTGTCTCTTGCCCGTTATGTCCCATCTTCTTCCTTCCTGAGTGCTTGGAGGCTGGAAAGGAAGTTTACCTTGAACTCTTCCTGGAGTGGAAGTTCCTCTCCTTGGAGGTGGGCTCTCGGGTTCTGGAGCTGGACCTGGGCTTTGGGTCTGGGTACTGTCCTTGTTAGGCTCCTTCCTTAACTCAGGGGTCAGTCCCAGGAGGCCTAGCAGCACTAGCACGTGCCCACGTACCATAGTTAGGCCTTAATTACCTTCATCTAGAATCAGAAAACCGTTACTCCTAATGGGGGTGATGAGGCAGCTGGTGAAGCAGCCTTCAAGGGTCTAACCGGAAAAACACCTTGACACATCCGTGAGGGGTTGGGGGGCAGGTAATAAAACAGTTCGGTGCTCTCCATCACCAGCTGGAAGCCTGGCTGGGAAGAACCTACCAGGGTCCCCAGGAAAATCCCCACTGCCAAACCAGGCTTCTCTTCAGACACCCGGACTGGAGCTTCCAAGGGGGTGGGGTGGGGTGGGGGGACACGGGGCCTGGGCTGCGGTCTACAGAGCAGGGGGATTTGAATACCCCCCAGATGAGTGTGGCTCCCACAACTGCCACCACCAGGTGTGCCCATCTCCAGGAATCTTCTAGTGCAGGCCAGACCCGTGACTTCTAAGCAACACAATAAGGCAAAGAGGACAAAATGTGGCTTCCATGATCACGTTACAGAACATCGCATCTGTTCTGCTGTCAGGACATCTGCCCAGAGAGAGACCCTCTGTTACTGGCTTTGGAGAAACAAGCTGCTCCGTGTGTGCTGCCCCGGTTGGAGGGTCAAAGAGGTGAGGAGCTAGGACAGCCTCAGGCTGACAGCCAGCAGGAGACCAGAGTCCCTGGTCCAGCAGTCTGCAAGGAGGGGAGCTCCCTCCATGGGAGCCTGGAAGCCGGTCCTTGCCCAGCTGGTTGTTCAGATGAGCCCCATGCCCTGGCCAAGCCTTGACTGCAGCTGTGCCCAGACACCTGATCCAGAGAAACAGCCAGTAAATGTTTTGAACTGCTGCATTTGTGGGAATCCTGTTAGACAATAGATCACCAAGACAAGAAGTGAGCAAAACATGTTTGAAGTGGGAGTCTCGGAGAAAAGCATCTGGACAGATCTGAGGCCTCTGTGGCCTTGGCAGCTCACTTCCCATGCTCCTTTGGGCTTCCTCTCCCCCTTTATGTTGCCAGCAGCGATGCTTACTCTTACTCCGTGCTAGGCACTGTTCCATGCACTTGGCCTAAAACTCGTTTTGCCATCACATCTGCCCTCCGAGGTAGGTACTCGCCTGTTTTACAAATGACAAGACTGAAGCAGTGAGATGAGGTAGTTTGCCTGAAGTCACACGGCTGCTCGGCGGCAGAGCTGGGATCAGAGCCCAGGCATCTGGCTCCAGCATCCATGCTTCTAATCAGAGGGATCCAACCAGTGCTGCCTCCACAGCGGGCTTGGAAGACTGGGTTAATCTGTGGGAGTTCCCATTCTTCCAGCAGATCAAGAAAGCCATAACATGGCAGGTATCAAATGACAGGTCAAGGGCGGGGCCTTGCCTCCTAGGTGATTAGAAGCCCCTCCATGCCTCACTGCACACAGTAGGTGTTGATTTCTCTGAGCAGACGGTGACAGGAGGGTGCCATGCTCTGGGCAGAATGGACCAGAACTGGGAGAAGACGAGTTTTTCCTTACTGTAGCTTGAACGTAGACAGATACTTTCATGTTTTCTTCTGGATTACAGAGGTAACGCAGGTACAAAAACAAAACCACAGAGGATATTAGCGATCATCCCAAATCGTTCCTTGCTTTGTAGGAACAGGAGCCCATCTCTGAGGACACCCTCAGAGACTGGATTTAGGGCCCACCCCTGGATTTAGATGGACCTTGAACCACGGACAACTTGGGCGCCTGGGTGACTCAGCTGGTTAAGCGACTGCCTTTGGCTCAGGTCATGATCCCAGGGTCCTGGGTTCAAGTCCCACATCACGCTCCCCCTGCTCTATGGGGAGCCTGCTTCTCCTTCTCCCTCTGCCTGCCACTGCCCCCCTGCTTGCGCACTCTGTCTGGTGCTCTCTCCCTCTCTGTCAAATAAATACATAAATACATAAAATCTTAAAAAAAAAAAATCCAGGATGATTCTCTCAAAATCCTTAATTACATCTGCACTGGCCCTATTTCCAAATAAGCTCACATTCACAGATATTGGGGGTTGGCACTTGAACATATCTTTTGGGGGGACACATTTTGACTTACCACAGTCTACCCACTCCAAGATCCATCAGTAAGGGATGGGTTATATAAATTTAGATACATTCATATAATGGAATACTAGATTTGGGGGGGGGGATGGAATAAAAAAGCTCTTTATAGGGGCACCTGGGTGGCTCAGTCGGCCTTCAGGTTGGGTAATGATCCCAGGGTCCTGGGATTGAACCGCAACCGCAGAGGGCTCTCTGCTCAGTGGGGAGCCTGCTTCTCCTCCTCCCTTCGCTTGCTGCTCCCCCTGCTTGTGCTTGCTCTGTTTGTCAAATAAATCTTAAAAAAAAAAAAAAAAAAAAAAAAGCTCTTTATATAGTTGAAAGGCTGAGCTATATCAAGGGTAGGCAGCAAGGTACAGAATACGGCGTAGATAGAATATGCTCTTTTGCATAAAAGGGAAGGGAAAGCTTTATGAGCATAAAATATCTCTGGAAAGATACACAGGAAATAGCACCCCACAAGTTGCCTACACGAGAGACTGGGTGCCTGGGAGACAGAGATGCTGGATACCAGGAGATACTTTTGTAACTTTCTGAATCTGAACCATGTAAATAAACCATCTTTTCAAAGAAAGGAAGAAAGGGTGCCTGGGTGGCTCAGTGGGTTAAGCCTCTGCCTTTGGCTCAGGTCATAATCTCAGGGTCCTGGGATTGAGTCCTGCTTTGGGCTCTCTGCTCAGCAGTGAGCCTGCTTCCCCCTCCCCCCCTCCTCCCACCCCCCACCCACCTGCCTCTCTGCCTACTTGTGATCTCTTTCTCTCTGGGTCAAATAAATAAATAAAATCTTTAAAAAAAAAAAAAGGAAGAAAAAAATCTACATTTAAAAGGTCATTTGTTATATCAACACTCAAAGATACAGAGCAGAATGAGCATTTTAGTATCTTCTCATCTTATTATATATATAAGCAGTAAATAAATTTTATTTTTTTACAGATAGGGGCTTATTCTGTCTAGTGTTCTGAAACATGTCACTTAATAACTTATAACCATTTCTCCAGGCATTGAATGTTCTTCTCTAACATTTGGAATGATTTCATAGTTTTCCATTAAAGAAACCACCCAAGATTAGGTATGTTAGTGCTGGACCTTTCAGTCTTTCTCATTTTTTGCTATCCAAGTTGGATCTTATAGAAAGACTTTGCAAGTTACCTTTAAGATATCCAGTGAAACCAGTCAATCAGAATGCCTCGTCCTCTAAGCCTCCTGGTTAATGTGGTTTTACGGATGGTGGGCAGAGTCCAACCCAGCCCAGCACCCGGATTTGGCAGGCAGTTGGCCCTAGCAACCCTGGGGTGGCAATTCCAGTGGCTTGTTTTCCAGTTACCTGAGCTGCAGATTTAGAACCCTCTGCAGTGAGCAGGTGAGCCCCCGGCACGACTCCCTTCGGGTGACTGATCTTGGGGTTGCTGGGCCGAGCACCGTCTGGTTTTCGGGCTGGGTGACCAGTGGGCAGCAGTTCTGGGAACTCAGATGACCACTGGCCAGTCTGAGCTGAGCAGAGCCACTGACTCGGCACAGAGAGGGGGGCCAGAGGTACGTATGTGACTCCCCGCAGCAGGGTCCTGTGGGCTCTGGGATAAGAGGGTCAGGAGAGAGTCACTGTGCTTGCTGTCCCTTCCAAAGTCTCGCATCAGGTTGCATGGTATAGAGGAAAGAAGGTGGGGCTGAAAGCTACTGAACCCCCTGCTGTGTATCGTTGAGCAAGTGACTGTATGTACCTCTCTGAGTCTCAGTTTCCTCATCTGTAAAATAGAAATAATCCTAGAACCTGCTTCGTAGCCTAGATCCTGTGTCACAGAGCATCCAGAGGGGACGGAGGATAGCATGAGAAAATGGAAGCCAAAGCAGCCAGCACAGTGTAGTACACAGCCAGTGTAGGCTGCGTTCAAGGTGCGCGTGCTGGTGACCAAGGGACACCTGGCGGAGGCAATAGGAGGTCCGTTGGAAGGAGGGACAGGGATGGGGGCACTGGGAGGAGCATGCTGGTGTGAGGGCTCTGCAAGGACACGAGGATCAGCAGTGGACTGCGGAGGCCATGAGCCTGTCAGGGCCTGGGTAGGGACCCCGCTAGTCAGGGGACTCCAGACAGGGTGACACAGACCTGGGCCATGCTGGGGTGCCTAGGAGCCAGCTGTGCTTACTGGCAGACGTCAGCCAGCCCTCTCCTTTGTGCTCTTCCTCTCCCAACCTCACAGCTCCACCTCCCCAACCCCAAACCCTAGGGATTGACCCAAACCTTTCTGAACTCATAGCTCGTAGCCCTGGCCCAGGCCACAGCCTCACTTGTGCGGTCCCAGGGCCGTCAGGGCTAGAATGCCACGTTGGCAGCCTCAAATGTCGTTTCTCAGATACAAAACCCAGGCTCTTCTTTCACAAAGAGAAAACTCCTACTCACCCCCTCCTGCCCATCTATTGACTGTTTTCCAAATATAAAATCATCAAGTTAGGAGCACCTGGGTGGTTCAGATGGTTAAGCATCTGCCTTCAGCTCAGCTCCTGATGCCAGGGTCCTGGGATCGAGCCCTACCATGGGGTTGCCTGCTCAGCTCAAGCTCGCTTCTCCCTCTTCCTCTCCTTCTGCCACTCCCCCTGCTTGTGCTCTCTGTCATATAAAAAATAAAATCCTTTGAAAAATCATAAAACTAAACATGCTTTTTCAAACCAACCGCACCCCTCTCTCCGCCCTAGATTTTCAGACCTGCCCCCCACTTTGAAAACGGGTGATTTGATTCAATGCTTTGGAGAGCAGAGCGAGATTGAGCCTCAGTAGGCAGATAGAATCTACAGATCACAGCTTAGTTCCCAACGCATGGTTTCCTCAGAGGGCCTGTGAAGCTGGAGACTCTTGATTCCAGGGTTGTGAGTTTGCTACCCACTTTCCGCGCAGAGATTTCAAAGAAAAAAAAAAGAAAGAAAAGGCACGGTTTCCTCTGTGGTCTGATCCCTATCCCAATTGGGCAAGGCACATGAGTTTGAACCAAAGAGTGGGTAGCAGATGGGTTCTGCCATTTCACAGATGAACAAACTGAGGCCAGGGTGCCTCAGGCAAGGTTGCAGGGCGATCAGGAAAACGTTCTCCTGCAGTCATCAAAGCCTTAGTACTGTTATTGTGGGCTCTGAAGGCGCGGGGCGATGGGGCGGGGATTGCCCTCAGTCTGGCTGGCGACAGGCAGAGGCCAGAGCTTGAGTTTTAGACCTTCAAGGCCGGGCCAGGGAATATAAGCGAGACCACAGCGGGATTCTGCCCCTGAGTGTGGGGGCATTTTCTGTTAGGCAACAGGAGAGAATAATCCCTGTTTGCTGGATTGTCCGGGGCCCCAAGTGAGACCGCGCTGGAAAAGCCCTCAACCCAGTCCCCGCCGCCAGCTAGCGCTCCATAGTTTGAGAGCGCTGCCTGGGTCAGGTCTGCCGCCACCACGGGGCCCAGGGACCCGACGCGCCCTTCTCGCCGGGCTGCGCGGGAACGCGGGCGGGCACTGGCACCGGTCCCTCCTGCGAAACGGCCTTCGGCCCCGCCCCGCCTTGGACACGCCCTTAGGCACGCCCCTGCCCTCAGTCCCCGCCCCCGCCAATGCTCCGCCCCGCCCCGCCCCGCCCGGCCCGTGCGGCGGCGGCGGCGGCGGCGGCGGCGGCGGCGGCGGCGGCGCGCAAAGGTAGGAGACCGCGGGCGCGCGCTTCGGCGGACGAAGGCCGCAGGGCTGAAGTGGCGGCGCGCGCGGGCGGGAAGGCGGGAGCGCGCCAGTGGGCGGGCCGGAGCCGTTGTCCCAAGGCCCTTGGGAAACCCTGTGCGGTCGCCTTGTCCCCGCGCCCCCGGCTCTATGGGCATCCTGCCTGCCCTCCTCTCCAGACCCTGTCCCGGCTCTCGCGGGCTGGGGGCCGGGTGCGGCGGGGGCCTGCCAGGCTTGGCGGCCTGAGGTCCCGGCGGGCGCCCCCGTGCCGCGTCCCCTCGTCCCTCCGGCTGGACCGCCGCCGGCGGCCCTTCCCCCCGTCCCCACAACAGGAGCTCCCGCGCTGCGGCTTCCTGTGGGCCCGACACCGTCCCTGCGGTCCTCGCGCGGGAAGGGATTTCGCCCTCGTGGCGACCCGACGGCGTGCAGAGTGGTCAATTGAGTTGCAGGCCCAGAGTGGTCAATTGAGTTGCCGAAGATGGCACAGTCTGAGCAGGGGATCTGGGCCCTCCTTGGGTTTCTCAGCGCGGGGTCTAGGGTTGGCGTTTTGAACGGGCTCCGTCGTGATTTGTATGCAAACGCAACAGGACTGTGTTCGGGCCAGATGTCTGTTCCCTTGGTGGCCAATCTCCCCAGCTCCCCCTGGAACTGGGACTTGTCTGGGGGACTGGGACATTGTGGGACAGGGTCTGTCAGGGTACCTTCTGTCTGTTTTCATCGGAGATTTCCTCTTTTCCTTAGCTGGACTCGCAACAGGTGCTTAATAAATAAACACGTCTGTGTTAGGAGCAGAGGGAGGCTAAGGCCAGGCTGGGCTCCTTAGTCCGGAGCAGGGTTCAGAAAAGACCTCAGGAGTCAGAACCCATCGATTCTGAGGCTTTGCCTAACTTAGCTCTTCTCCCCAGGCTTTCTCTCAAGCCCTGAGGATGAGGGCCAGCCCTTGGACACTAGGCACCCTTCCCACTCGGGGGTCCCATCAGGTTTTTACGCTAAGTTCCTGGGATGCAGCAGGTGCTGGCCATGTGTTCCCTGGGGGTTGTTCTGGGATCCCAGTCCTGTGGGTGACATCGTTTATGGACAGGACTTGCCCAATGTGACCCCCCGCAAAGCTCAGGAGAATTGTTTCTTTTTCTTTAATTTCTTTCATTTAGTTTCCTATATTATTACTTGTTTCAACATTCATTCATTCAACAGCTGTTCATGGAGCATTGGCTGTGGAGACAGCACTGAACAAAGCCAACTTGGTCCCTGTCCCTGGAGGAGATAGACAACATACATGTTAGATAGACAACATCCATGCCTGGCTACAGGCAGGCACCACTTGAGCTGGTATTTTTGAGTCAAGGTCTGGTTGACAAGCAGGAATCGGCCATGCAGAGGAGGGAAGAGCATGGCAGGCAGAAAAGGTGGCAGGTGCAAAGATCCTGAGGTGGGAGCATGCCTGGTGTGTTTTGATGAGAATCAAGGCCAGCATGGCTAGGGTGGCGTGAGCAGTGGGGGAGCGGGAAGAGGATGGTGAGGTGGGAGAGGGGGACTGAGGCCAGATCCGGCAAGCCTTGTATGCTGTGGCGGCACTTTGAATTTTGTTATTTTGAGTGTGATAGGAGGCTGTGTGTGTGTGGCGGGGGCATTGAGCAGTAGAGGGATGTGATCTCCATTGCTTGAGAATATACTGGAACTAAGGGACAAGAGTGGAAGCCAGCAACCTATGAAGAGCCGTCTCAGGGGCGCCTGGGTGGCTCAGTGGGTTAAGCTGCTGCCTTCGGCTCAGGTCATGATCTCAGGGTCCTGGGATCGAGGCCCGCATCGGGCTCTCTGCTCGGCAGGGAGCCTGCTTCCTCCTCTCTCTCTCTCTGCCTGCCTCTCTGCCTACTTGTGATCTCTCTCTGTCAAATAAATAAATAAAATCTTAAAAAACAAAAAAACAAACAAACAAAAAGAGCCGTCTCAGTGGTGCAAGCAAAAGATGGCGGCAGCTTATATTACACACACCCGAGACCCCTGGTGGTGCTTGGCACACAGTAAGCACAACATAACGGGAGCCATTGCTGTTATTGTCCAAAACTTTGGAACCAGGCATGCCTGGGTCTCACATGTGGCTCCAGCTCTTCATGTTGGTACCTTGGAGCAAGTTACTTAACTTCGCTGAGCCTTAGTGTTGTCATCTGTAAAGTGGGTAGAACAGTATCGGCATGACACAGCTGTCAAGAAGGTTAAAACAGGGGGCGCCTGGGTGGCTCAATCGTTAAGTGTCTGCCTTAGGCTTGGGTCATAATCCCAGGGTCCTGGGGTCTAGCCCTGCGTCGCGCTCCCTGCTCGGTCGGAAGCCTGCTTCTCCCTCTCCCTCTCCCCCTGCTTGTGTTCCTGCTCTTACTGTGTCTCTGTCAAATAAATAAATAAAACCTTAAAAAAATAAAAAAAGGTTAAAACAGGTATGTACAGATGCAAAGTTATGGGCAGAGGGCTGGGCTCATGGTTGGCTCAAGTTTTTGTTATAATTTCTAGTCAGCAATAGGAGAGTAAAGGCATAAGTGAGTAACAACATGGTGTGTTTGAAACTCAGGAGTAATCTCTGAGGGACTTTTTGGCTGATTCCTGCCAGTGGATCTGGCAAACAGCTGGCTGGGAGGGTAGGCCAGAGCCCAGCCGGGGTGGGGAGGGAACAAGTGCAAAGAGTGTCTCCTCTGTATTTATTTGCCAAACCATGGCTGAGGTATGCCACTGTGTACCAGGCACAAGGTTCTAGAATAGATATTGGGAAAAACCAGTAACACCAGTGGTAGTAATGATCGAGCCAGCACTCACGCACTATTTAACAACATGTAATCATTAAGGTGATACCAGCTGATGTGACAGTGAGACCCCGAAGTCCCAGAGGCTTAACAGAAGTTTATTTCTCATTCATGGAAAGCGCTGGCGAGTGTTTGGCAGGTGACTTTCTACATGGCGACCCACGGACCCAGACCCCTCCAGCTGGTGGCTCTGGCATCCCCTAGGACCTCAGCATTATTTCCTTCCAGCTGCTGGACAGGGCAGGAGCTTAAACAGTCCCTCCTGCAAGGTTTTCATGGGCAGATCTGAAGTGGCACACATTCTACTTTGATTCTGCTGACCAGAACGTGTCACGTGGCCATATCTGACAGCAAGGGAGTCCCATTTTCTAAGAAGAATTGGAAGTATGTTTTGGTGAACACATAGCAGTCTCTGCCACACCACGTCCAAGTACACAGCTAGGCACGGACCACCTTATTGAATCCTCATCATAGAAATAGGCACCATTATCATCCCATTTTACAGATGAGGAAACTGAGGCTCAAAGAGGTGAAGTCACTGGCCCAGGTGGCACAGCTGGTGGGGAAGGATAGCCAAGACTGGGGTTGGATGCTGAAACTATAATGTCCAGATTTTTCCTATGAGGAAGTTAATCATTTGCTTCGAGGTTTGGCTGCAGATTCGGAAGACCTGCCTGCGCACACAGGGTTTAGATGTGATTTCTTGGCATCTAGAGAACCCAGTCAGACTCTAGGGGGAGAACTCTGGACAGAGCCAAGGGTTCTGGCATCCTGCTCCCTTCCCCTGATCCCTTAGGGCACTGGCTGGGGGAAGGCACAGAATAATGGCCAGTTCACTAAGCACATCTGAGGTGCCTCTGTGCCAAGTTGGGCAAGTGGGGGGGTGGAGGTCCTGGTCTAGGGGGTGTTTGTGATCCACCCCTGCTCTGGTTATGGGTGTGCAGCCTATAGAGGGGACTTCTGGAGGGTGTCTGGAGGTGGGAAAATGGGAGTCCTAAAGTTTTATAGTGACAGCTCTCTGCCCCTGGCCCAGTTCACTTTTGCCTGAATTTGGCCTTGCTTGCATAGCAACTTGATGGCGCTTACCTTTTTGGCCTGGTGCCCTGTTTCCTGGTTTTCCATTTGCAGAATGGATTTCCTAGTTGAGGGTGAGAGGTGAAGCCTGACCCCGACTAATGTGCACTTATATTGCACCTGCTGCATTCCCCAGTCTGACCTAGAGAGAGTAATAGAGTCTTTTTTTTTTTTTTTTAAGATTTTATTTATTTATTTGACAGAGATCACACGCAGGCAGAGAGAGAGAGATGGGGCTCGATCCCAGGACCCTGAGATCATGACCTGAGCCAAAGGCAGAGGCTTTAATCCACTGAGCCACTCAGGTGCCATGAGAGTAATAGAGTCTTAAAGGGAAAATGCCTGGCCTCGCCTTGGAGCATTTACAGGGTGGTGGGGTCTGCCTGGCCCAAGTGGAATGAGCTCTGGGCTTACCACTTCCCTGTGGCATGTCACTTTGAATGGGTGAGGCTCTAACCTCTCTAAGCCTTGGTTTTCTCACCTGGAAATGGGTTGAGGTAGGGACTTAATGAGGTAATGCAACTCTGCCTCCTCTGGGACATGGCACTTAGAGGGGCCGCAGGGAGCAGGAGTGATGCTAATGAAAACAGGACGGAAGCTGCCATCTGCTCACTGCTCACTCCGTGCCTGCTGGGGGTCGATCCCCCTTAACCTTTCAACCCACATGATCCTCAGTGACTGTGTGGCGGAGGCTCTCAGTCCCATTTTAGAGATGGAGGAACTGAGGCTCAGAGAGAACCTTGTCCAAGGTCATACTTCCGAGGAGTGGAAGCGCTGGGACTCCCAGGTGACCACAGACATGCCCCTTAGTCCAGGCAGCTTCCCTGCCGGCAGGGCAGGAACTATGGGACGGGTGACTGGACCTCCGGCCCTGGGGTAGAGGGACAGGCCATGTTGGATTTTCAAATGAGTGCACTTGTTATTTATTGAATGCTCTCTATGAACCCGGCACTGAGTCACACGCTCTTTGTGCCCACATGGTTTTTGGTTGAATCTCCCAGACAACTCCGTGAGATGGGTGCCAATCATTCTCCGCATCTTACTAGGGAACGGTGAGGCTCAGAGAGGCAAAGATGCTTTCTCAAAAGTACACAGCCTGTGTGCGTGTGCGCGGGGAGAGGCGGTGAGGGGATGGGGGGATTCAGATCGCTGGGTGTGGGCGATTCCAGAGCCAGCGATCCTTACCCGGAACCTCTTGTGAGAAAACGTCATCCCAGCGCCCTGGGAACAAGGGTTAAGCAAACCACGTGACCCCTGTCTGGGTCAGCAAAGAAGGTCTAAGACTGGCCTTTCCCGCCTCCTGATGCTGACCCCACTGCCTGGGCTTGGAGGGCTCTAGGACCCAGCAGCTGGGGAGGGTGGACAGTGTGTGTGCGTGCGCGTGTGTGTGTGTGTGTGTGTGTGGATGGGAGGGGTAGATCCTTGGCTCCAGGGCCCTCCTCCCCCTTCTCTCCTTCCTTTTCTCGCCCACCTCCTCCCCTCTTTCCTCCCCTCCCCCTCTCCTTGCCAGCTCCTCCTCCTCTTCCCTCCCCTCCTCTCCGTTCCCGGCCCCTCCCCCTCTCTCAGCCCCTCCCACCTCAGTGGTCACATTGGGGCACCGCGGGATTTAAGCCTAATCTGCCCTGTGCTCAGCACAACGGTCTGGCTGTGGGATGGGCAAACTGAGCTGGTCTCTGGGGCCCTGGAGAAGGGCCTGGAGGGGGGTGCCCACAGCTTGCCCCCCATGAGTTTGGGGCTGGAGGAACCTTTGGAGGCCCAGCTGGCACTGGAGACGGTTATCCAGGTGGGTCCTGAGGCCTGGGCCCACCCGGTCTAAGGCAGGGGAGCCTGGGTCTAGAAGGAGTGGGGGAGCGGTTGATGCCTCTTGGGGTCCTGGGGTGGGATAGGTGGGTTTGGGGTGCACAGGGGCCCCAGCTTGCCGCTCCCAGCCGGGCTGGGGGTAGAGCAGCTGTTCAGGGCTCAGCGGCTGTGGCTCCCCTATTCCAAGGTCCCATGGGAAAAAGGGCATCCCTGCTCCCAGACTGAAGGGTTGAAGTGACTTCTGCTAGCACAGTGGGATCTTCATCCATGTGGGGTTGGAACTGGACGGCCACCCCCGACACTGCTGGCCCGATGGGTTTTATGAGTGGGCCATGCGTTTGGTTCACTTCTCTAGGCCTCGGTGGGGGCTCCTTCCCCGGGCAGGGGGCACACAGTCTTCCCATGGGGGCTGTTGGCCATTCTGACTCCCTGGCTTTCCTCCATCTGGGAGGTTTCCTGAGGGTTTCCTGGGCACCCACATCTTGGGCTGCGGGACTTTGTTCCTCTCCCACCAGACCAGGGAGCCCAGTGTCCCAAATCCCCTTCAGAGCTTCTCTCCCCCTGCCCTTCCCACCAGACCCTGGAGAGCGGTGTCCTGAGAGCAGGCCAGGAGGAGGGCCTGGGCGTGCAGGACCCGGCCCAGGACTCTCCCAGGACCGCCGGCCTGCCTGCCCGCATCAGAGAGATTGTCACCCGCCACCTCTCCCAGCCTGAGAGCCAAGGTGCCACTCTTCTTTCAACTTCCACAGACACTGCCTGCCTCTCCCCCATCCTCATAACCCCCTTCCCGTGGTCAGTGGCAATGGTGACTCACCGCGAGGCAGACACAACCCTGTGATGGAGGGACCCATTTCACAGACGAGGAAATAGAGGCTCAGAGGTATATTTGCCCAGAGTTGTTCCCCATGTGGTGCTCCTAGGCACCCCATCTGGTAGCCCATAGCGAAGATTTAGACCCAAACACCACATTCTCTCCCAGGGATGGTGTGAGCTGCCTGACCCTGAGACTACAGGGGAGGGCAGCTCAGCTCAGCTCAGCTCAGGGCTTTGCAGAAGTCCGAAGGGTGGTACTGACCATTCCCTGCCCAGGCAGAGAGGCTGATGGGCCCTTGTTCCTCCCGGTGGGTGGCATCCTCAGCCTCCTAAGCGATTTGAGAGTCTGGGAAGGGCGCCCTCCGAGCTGTGTTTGCAGCTCTCCTTTTCTTGGTGGTGTTGCTGCTGGTGTTCTGGCTGCAGTCCTTGTCCAAGCTCAACCTCCTTGGGAGGAACAGAGATGTTGGGGTCCCTAGGAGCCCCAGGCAGGGAGAGACTCAGAGAGCCCTTACCTCAGTCTGGAAGAGCCTAGAGGCTTGTGGTGTGTTGGCGTGTGTCCAGTTCTCCTGGGATGGAAGGGGAGCCCACAGGATGGGGGGGTGGGGGGGCACATCCACTTCTTCCTTTGGCTCTTCCTCCCTTTTCCTCCTCCTTTTTCCTCTTCCTCCTCCTCCCAGCGTGACCCATACTATCTTAAGCCCTGGCTTCAGAAGCTACATGAAGCCCTTCCCTTAAGCGAGGCCTCCCGGCACTCCTGGTCGGGTCTGGTTACCGTTCCACTCATTTGCAGAGCAGCAAAACTGAGGCCCAGAGAAGAGTAACAGTTGGAGAAAGAAGGAGCTAGTCCCTGCCTCCTAGACCAAGCCTCTCTCCGCACATTCCGGGCCTGCTGGGGCCACCCTTGCGCTGCGGTCGCGTCGGCTCTGAGGCTCACTCCGGGGATGGATGTAGGGGGAGGATGTCCCGCTGCACCCCGGGGGAAGCCAACCTCATGCCTGCTGTCCCCTCTCCAGCCCCGCTGCCCGCCCCGGAGATGGCATCCTTGCGCTCACTGCAGGAGGAAAACCAGCTGCTGCAGCAGGAGCTGTCCCACGTGGAGGACCTGCTCGCCCAGAGCCGTGCGGAGCGCGACGAGCTGGCCATCAAGTACAATGCGGTCAGCGAGAGGGTGGGTGCTGCCTGCGGCCCGGGAGCTGGGCCCGGTGCTCCTCCGATACGAGGGCCGGGAGACAGCCGGGCCGGGCCGGGGCACTGGGCTGAAGGTGGGCCCGGAGTCAGGCTGGCCTGGGTGCCGATTGTGGCTCTGCCAGCGTGAGTGGCCTTGAGCAAATCCCTGTGCCCTCATGGTCTGTTTTCTGTCTTGGGGATGCTAGTGTGATGTGGGCTTGTGAGGAGTCGACCAGCTGATGGAGTCCAGTGCCTATAGCCAGGGAGTTTCATGCCTGCCTGTCCCACACCTGCTTGAGGTGGGGGGCACAGAGAGTGAGGACCCTGCTACCCCTCCAGTGTCTGGACATCCCTCTGTGCTCCCATGTACATGGGTCTTGGGGTCCGGCCAACGGCGGCCGGACACTGAGGCAGGCAGGCTGGAGTAGGCACGGGCAGCGTTCCGCCGGCCCTCTGGGGCGGCCGTGGATCTTCAGCCGCTCCCAGTGGGGGTGAGACCTTGCCAAGGAAGGAAGGAGAAGCCAGGCCAGCCTCCAAGTGCAGACAGGACTCCCATTCCCCAGGCACCTGTCCCCAGGGCCCAGGCCGGGACTGCGCGTTGTTTTGGGTGCCTTGTTTTCTCTGGGCCCCCAGGCTAGTGAGAGGGGACACCAGGGAGTAGGAGCTGGTGGCTGGGAGTTGGTGAGAGTGTTGCCGGAGGGAGGGCGTGTCTAGGTGGGAGACGTGGGGTTGGTACCAGTCATCCCAGTAACTACGGTTTACTGACTCCCTCTGGGCCTGGCGCTTGCTGGGTGCTTCACAGTCGTTGCACCAAGAGAGCAGGCTCTGAGAGGGACAGCGCCGGGCTTGGGGTCACACAGCCTGTGAAGGCTTGGGCTGTTGACCCCCAGCTCGGGGCTGTGCTTTGCCGTTTTGTTTTCTGAGTGTAGGAAGAGACAACTGTGCTGGGAGTTCCAGGGGGGGCAGTTGGAAAGCTGGAAGGTCCTCCGACAGAGCCCCCTGTGTACTAGGCAGAGCCAGGTTAGCCGAGGCTCCCCAGGCTGGGCCTGTCCCATGGGGGCTTGCCTAATCGCACTGGGAAGAGGGGCACACGTTTATGTGTGTGGTTGTGGGGGGTGCAAATGTCTTGGCGTTGGCCTGCCTGGACAGGCCCCCGACTTGTTGAGACTTGCGGAGGAGCAGGGCGGGGGGCCCGGAGTGGCCCCTAGCACAGGCGACAGTGCGGAGCTAGTGTTCCCAGGTTTTCAGGGGGTGCAGAGGTGGGGGCTGGCCCAAGTGCCCTGTTGTTGTGGGTGACGGGGCCTCGAGCCAGCCCTCCTCCAGTTTAGTCCCCTCTCATCTTTTGGCCACTGGCTCAGTGCCAGGCCCCTGGGGGACTATCTCTTAAATGCCAGCTTTTGACCGACAATGAAGCGGGCGCGGCACCCCCTCATTGGAAGGGGAAGAAAAAGAGAGATGGGAGGTGGCAGGTTTCTCTTCTGCTGAGACACAGCTGCTGCAGCTGAGGCTGCCTTGGTCCAGAAGATTCCCTCGTGTGGCTGGGCAGTCCCCTGAACAGCACCCTGAGGGAGCCGGGCGTCTCGCTTTTCTGGGTGTGAGGTGGTGTGAGTGAGGCGCCCCACCTGCAGGCAGGGTTTGGGTGAGAGTGCCCTCCAGGCCTGTCCTGGGGCGTGGGCTCCCAGAGGACGTCAGAGCCTGGAGATCTCCCATGACAGATGCAGAAGCAGGCCCAAAGTGGGGGCTTGAGAGGGTCGGTGGTGGAGCTGGGTTAAGGGCCTTGGTCCAGGGCTCTGCGGTCCTGTGACATTCTGTCCCTTCTGCCCTTGTTCCCGTGGTGCAGGTGGCAGGGCAAGACCTTGTGGCCGTAACTGTTACATGTGGGCTGTTTGGAGGCCCGTCAGTGAGGTTGTTCTGGCCCTTTCTTTCTTTTTCTTTTTTTTTTTTTTTTTTGTTCTGGCCCTTTCAATCCTATGCCATCCCTGGGAAAAAGTAGTGGAGGCAAGGTCAGGATCTGTGTCCTGTTGACTGCATGTAGGGAAAC
The DNA here is from genome assembly GCF_030435805.1 of Mustela lutreola. NCBI lineage: Eukaryota > Metazoa > Chordata > Mammalia > Carnivora > Mustelidae > Mustela > Mustela lutreola. The sequence goes on from NC_081299.1 coordinate 11,638,588, forward strand.
TGAGGCAGGGGCTCCCCGTGGCCTCCTCTCAGGTCAGAAGGAGAGCTTCATGGTCCCTGTGGAGGCCCCCTCCATCTTCCTGTCCCTGAGGAGCAGCTGTTGGGCAAGGCAGCTGGGAATGGGAAGGAAGGTGTGGCCACGCCCCCTGGGCTCCCCCAGTGTCCATGGCAACCTGGACCCAGTGAATGAATGGCGGGTAGTAGGCAGCGGTTGCTAAGGGAGACAGTAAACTTCTTTCATCCTTAGCTTGGTGACCCCCCCTCTTTCGCTTTTGAATTACAAGTTAAACTGAAAGGCTGTTTTGTGAGGGGTAAAGTTTGTGCGAAGGGGCGAGGTGTGGCCGGGAGTGGCCAGGGCCTGGCTGTGAGCTGTGGTGAGAGCCGGTGGAACACCCTGCGACTGCCTGAACCCCCCCAAAATCACAGCAAATAGTGCCTGCTTCACACAGATGTGCAAACACACAGAGCAGGCCCCGATCAGACCCCACCTGGACACACAGAGATGTCACCTGGAAACACAAGTCCCCCATCGTGATACACACTGATTCGTGGACCACCCAGACGCACAGCCACACCACCGAGCTGCCCTGTCCCGCAGACAGCACAATGCATGGCCTCCCCTCTCGTGGACACACAGAGCCAGACAGAGGTACGCTGCATACCTGCTCTTGTGCAGAGTTGCTGATACACATGCTGCCAACACACGTGGAGCCCAGACACGCTCCCCAGCCCCACCCACTTACAGATCTGCCTCCAGACATAAAAACACATGAACAGGGGTGCCTGGGCAGCTCAGTTGGTTAAGCGTCTGCCTTCGGCTCAGGTCACAATCCCAGGGTCCTGGGATCAAGCCCCACATCGGGCTTCCCGCTCAGCGGGCAGCCTGCTTCCTCCTTTCCTCTCATTCTCTCTTTCTCTCTCACTATCTCTGTCTTGTTCTCCCAAATAAATAAATAAAATCTTTGAAGAAACAACAACAACATGTGAACACATGGGCGCTCACTGGGGTCCCTGTGAAGGCCTAGCTACAAAGACACACAAGGTCCCCTGTGGAGACAAATGACAAAGCACAGCCAGCAAGCTGCGTCCCCGATGGGCAACACACGTGGGATCTCAGTGCCACCGTACTCCGAGGGAGACACTGTGCCTGCCACCCTGGTCACAGGCCTGCAGCCCACCTTCCAGGCAGCAGCCCTCAAGCACTGCCCACTCGCCCCTCTTTATGGGTGGCACCCCAGTGGCCATGGTCGCCCTGCTCCGGCACTGACCCCAGCACACAGGGTGGGGTGGGCAGAGAGCAGGTGGTTGGTGGCTCGTCGAGGGACTCCTGGGCGTACTGGGTAGATGTAGGCCCAGAAGGCTGGCCTGGCCTGGCCTGGTCCCATTCATTAGCCCCGCGTGACAGCAGTTGCCCTTGCTGTTGGCGCCCCTGGGACTTGGTGTGGGAGGGCATGTGAGTGGCATGCCAGGCGCTGGGGAGGTAGATGGTGAGTGTGGGCCTGGGTCAGAATCAGCCAGGCTGGGCTGTCTTCCTCTTGGTTCTCCCTGGGCCTCGTCACACTTCTCTCCACTCCCCGCTCCCTTCCCCAACAGTTTGAGGAGGCTGAAGGGCCCCCTGGGACCAGCGGGTGCCTAAGGGGTTAGGAGGCTCTGCCAGAGCAACGATGACAACAGTGCACACGCACCCAGGCATCCAGCTTGTGCTCACAGGGTCTGCTAATGAAGGGGCTGCCAGCTGCCCGGGGGCGGAGCAGGGCGCTGACAGCAGCTTTCCATAGACACCTGCCCTGTGCTAGAGTGGGTGCCTCTTACAGAGCGCTGTGTATGTGGGGATGGGGGCGTGGTGGGGAGCCCACCCGTGTCACCTTGGGATGTTTGAGACTGCCACTGTGCCTTCTGTGTGTGCGTGTCTCTAAGCTCAGATATGCATGCATATATTTTTGCCTCTGTTTGAAAGTATTCAGATGTGCTCATGCGATGAATTCATGATTCAACAAGCATGCCACTGCCACTCTCCTGGGTCTAAGATATGGTAGAGAACAAAAATCTGGGTTTTCCTGAGCTCACCTTGGGTGGAGGTTGGAGGACAGGGGCCTGTTGCTAATAACCCCCCACAGCTGGGTTAGGTGTTCAGCCCAGAGGCTCATGGTGCCCCCAGGCAAGAGCACAGAGGGTCTGTCAGGTTCCCCTCCCTGCCAACCCCCAGCAACTTTGTGTTTTGCATGCGCATGTTCATGGGCCCGCCTGCATGTGTCCACCGTGCCTGATCTGTGTGTCCATGCGTGCCCAGCCTGTGTGCCTGCACAGCTGCGTTACCCTGTGCACGTGAGTGCTCCACCCTGGGCTTGCCCACGTATGCCTGCAGGGCCTGTGGGTCTGGGCCCAACCTGGCATCCTCTGCAGAGTTCTGTGCCTGCCATCCCCAGAGGCCCGGGCCTCTCACCCAGGGACCTTCCCTGCAGCTGGAGCAGGCTGTGCAGCTGGAGTCTGGGGAGCTGGAAGCGCCCGAGCCCAGGGGGCTGGTGCGGCAGAGCGTGGAGCTGCGGAGGCAGCTGCAGGAGGAGCAGGCCTCCTACCGGCGCAAGCTGCAGGCCTACCAGGAGGGCCAGCAGCGGCAGGCCCAGCTTGTGCAGCGGCTGCAGGCCAAGGTCAGGGCCACCCACTCCTGCTCCTGTCCCCCTCCCCCACCTTGCTTTGCTCTGCCCCTATCCCCTGGGGCTAACCTTCCACTCCGCACCTGTCCACAGACCCTCCAGTACAGGAAGAAGTGCTCGGAGCTGGAGCAGCAGCTGGTGGAGAGATCCACAGAGCTGGAGCAGCAGCGGCTGAGGGTGGGTGCCAGCGGGGGGCAAAGTAGCCCCTTCCCTCTGCTGGCCCAGGCTCATGCCCACTTATCCCGCCCAGGACACGGAGCACAGCCATGACCTGGAGAGTGCCCTTGTCCGCCTGGAGGAGGAGCAGCAGAGGTGGGGTGCGGCTGCGAGGGCGCAGGGCTGGCAGGGCTGTCTCTCCTGCCATGGGCCCACCAGTCCCTTTTGCACCCCACAGGAGTGCCAGCCTGGCCCAGGTGAACTCCATGCTCCGAGAGCAGCTGGACCAGGCGAACTCAGCCAACCAGGCTCTGAGCGAGGACATACGCAAGGTGACCGCCGACTGGACACGCTGTCGGAAGGAGCTGGAGCAGCGGGAGGCGGCGTGGAGGCGTGAGGAAGAGGTGGGCATGGGGGTGCTGGGAGGCCAGTGGGGCCTCAGGGGCCCAGCCTGACCTGAGAGGTCAGTAGAGGGGTCCCTGCTGGTGGGTGAGCCCTTTAGCAGAAGTAAATAGTTGCTATCGTAAGAGCTGGCCTTGCTCAGCCCATACCACGGGCCCAGCGCGCATTTTCTCCTCTGTTCCTCACAATAACTGTGCGTGGTGAGTGCTGTCACGCTCATTTTAAAGAGAGGTTACGTAACCTGCCCACAGTGAGGCAGGGATGCCGCTGGTGGCAGGATATCTCTCTCTTTTTTTTTCTTTGACAGAGAGAGAGGTCACAAGTAGGCAGAAAGGCAGGCAGAAAGAGGGGGAAGGGGGCTCTCTGGGAGCCCGGTATGGGGCTCGATCCCGGGATCCTGAGATCATGACCTGAGCTGAAGGCACAGGCTTTAACCCACCGAGACGCCCAGACGCCCTCTCCAGCACTTTACGACCTTTGCGCTGCCTCCTGCAGCTGCAGCCCCTGGAGGCGTTGCAACCCCGATTCCCTGTGCGGGAGGGAGGCGTGAGATCCCGAGCGGTACAGCCTCCAGTTCGCTTGTATGCTGGCCTGGGGCGCTGGCTCGGGGCAGGGGGGGAGACCCACGTCCTGGTCCCGGGACCACGGATCTGAGTTGTGGGAGGAGGCGGGGCCGCGGCGGGGGCGGGGCCGAGGCAGGGGCGGAGCCGCGGCGGGGGCGGGGCTGTCCGCGGAGGGGGCGGGCCGGCCCTCACGCAGCGCGCCTTCCCTCCAGTCTTTCAACACCTACTTCAGCAATGAGCACAGCCGTCTGCTCCTCCTCTGGAGGCAGGTTGTGGGGGTCCGACGGCTGGTCAGCGAGGTGAAGATGTCCACCGAGAGGTAAGTGAGGCCCGGGTGGCGGAGGGGCGGCCTGGGGAGACGCTGCGGCAGCTGGGAGACAGCCCCGCTTTTTGAGTTGGATTCAACTCAGCTCAGTTGAACTTCAGTCCAGCCCGACACACCTACTGTGTGCCAGGCTCTGTGGAAATGCAGAGACAACTAGTAATGTGAACGCCTACCACTCCTGGCAGTCAGCATTTGCTGGGTGTTTACAGTGAGCTAGGCTCTTTGGCCATTTTGTTTCTTCCGAGATCTACTGCGTCCCTGGGAGGTAGGGACTATAATCCCCATTTTACAGATGAGGGCACCGAGGTTCAGAGGGGTAGAGTGACCTTCCCAAGGTCACACAGCAGTAAGTAAGTGGCTGAGTCAGGATTTATAGCTCCTGCTTTTAATCCGCTGGACTGTTCAGCTTCTGCTACAGGACTTCACAGGCTCTAGTGATGCAAAGATACGGACCCCCAAAATTCTAGACTGAGGAAGTGAGTGGTGAGTGACATGGAAATAGAACAGAGAATATCCCAGATTCTAAGGAGGTTGGGAGGGTTGGGGAGGTCAAAGAAACAGTTCATAGAGGAGGTGGAATTTGCACTGACCTCAAGGGCTAGGTAGGATTTTAACCAGCAGAGCCAGGGGCACTCCAGGCAGAGAGAAGAGTGGGAGCGGAGGCTTGGAGGTAGGAGGCCATGGCGGTCGATGGGGCGGAAGCAAAAAGCAGGGGAAGGGAGGAGGTCAGGCTGGGAGAGCCTCAAAGGGCCACATCAGCAAGGGAGTGTGTCCTGCTTAATCTTTGAGCAGGTGAGACTGTGGGAGAGCTGAGGCAGGCCAACCCCTTCCTTTCCCTTTCTGCATTAAAATTTTGTTTAATTAATGATCTTATGTTAAAGTCATCGGATATTCAGTGTCCAGATTTCCAGTTGACACATCAGTGTCATAGATGATTCACTCTTTTTTTTTTTTTTTTAAGATTTTACTTGTTTATTTGACAGAGAGAGACACAGCGAGAAAGGGAACCCAGGCAGGGGGAGTGGGAGAGGGGGAAATGGGCTTCCTGAGGAGCAGGGAGCCGGACATGGGGCTCGATCCCAAGACCCTAGGATCATGACCTGAGCCGAAAGTAGACACTTAATGACTGAACCACCCAGGCGCCCCAAGTGACTTGTGTTTATAATTTGTTTGAATTAGAACCCATAGATGCTCACCAACTGTGACTGGCTGACTTGTGTTTTAAGTCTTTTCATTTATTCGTGTAGGAAACTGGGATAGTTGGGGGGCGCCTGGCTGGCTCAGTCAGTTAGGTGTCTGCCTTTGGCTCAGGTCATGATCCCCCTGTCCTGTGATCCAGCCCCACGTCAGGCTGCCTGCTCAGCGGGGAGTCCGCTTCTCCTTCCTGCTGCTCTTGCACTTCCCCCCTCACCACCCCCCACCCCCCACCCCAGCCTCTTAAATAAATAAATAAAGGAAAGGAAACTAGGACAGTTGTCCTAAGAGTTTCCCGCAGTCTGGATTCTGAGGTGGTGGTGAACACCTTGTCCCCTCTATTTCCTGTCAGTTGGATGTGAAATTTAATTTTCTTTTTTAAGATTTTACTTATTTATTTGAGAGAGAGAGAGATAGTGAGAGAGAGCACGAGCAGGGAGGAGGGGCGGAGGGAGAAGGAGAAGCAGGCTCACCGCTGAGCAGGGAGCCCAAGGCAGGGCCTGATCTCAGAACCCCAGGATCATGACCTGAGCTGAAGACTAAGATGCTTAACAAACTGAGCCATCCAGGCACCCCTGGATTTAATTCTTTTTTTTTTTTTAAAGATTTTATTTATTTATTTGACAGACAGAGATCACAGATAGGCAGAGAGATAGGCAGAGAGAGGAGGAAGCCGTCTCCCTGCTGAGCAGAGAGGCCGATGTGGGGCTTGATCCCAGGACCCTGGGGTCATGACCTGAGCTGAAGGCAGAGGCTTTAACCGACTGAGCCACCCAGGCGCCCCTGGATTTAATTCTTGATCAGATTCAGGTCTGGGTTTCAGGTACCGCTTTACTTAGTTTCAATTTAAGATTAAATTTTTTAAAGCTTCATTGAGGTATGGAGCCTCTGAGTGGCTCAGTTAAGCATCCAGCTCTTGGGTTTGGCTTAGGTCATGATTTCAAGGTTGTGAGCTGGGGCCCCATGTTGGGCCCCATGCTTGGTGTGGAGTTGGCTTGGGACTCTCTCTGCTCCCCCCACCTCAATAAATGAATAAATCTTTTAAAAAATAAAAATTTAACGTTTTACTTTTGAACAACTCACATATTCACACGGTTCAAACTTCAAAAGGGTGTACAGTGAAAAGTCTCCCCGGTCCCCATTTCTCTGGTCCAGATGCTTCCCTCCCTCCCTGGAGACAAGTGGTATGACCAATTTCCTTCATGACCTTCCAGGCTTATTTTATTCAAGCAAATACAGCAGATCACACACACACACACACACACACACACTCTCTCTCTCTCTCTCTTTCTCTCCCTCCCCTCCCCCTTTGCTCCATACTCTTGGTGGAATTTCATCTTTGTGTTCTTGAAGATTCTGTCTTCACCTAATAGCTATAAGTGGGAGGTGGCTCCGTATCAAACTTTGAACAGCTTCCCCATTTTTCTTGGCTACAGAGTATTCGCCGAGGGGATATACCAAATTTATTTAATAGTAGCCCTCTTTTGGGGTGCCTGGGTGGCTTAGTTGGTTAAGCATCTGCCTTCAACTCAGGTCACGATCCTGGGGTCCTGGGATGGAGCCCCACTTCCGGCTCCCTGCTCAGCAGGGAGTATGTTTCTCCCTCTCCCTTTGCCCCCTCCTTTTTTGTATTCTCTCTCTGTGTGTCTCAAATAAATAAATAAAAATTTTAAAAAAGTGGTAGCCCTCTTGATGCACATTTAGTCTCTCCCCAGTATTTCTTCCATGAGCAGTGCTACAGGGGATCACCTTGTGCACAGGTCCCCTTCCTTGCATTGGGGCCATATCTGTAGGATCAGCTCTTATGGGTATAGTCGGTGGGTCAAATAGTCTATCCACTTATAATTGTCAGAACTCTTCCTAATTGCCCTGTGTCGTGGTTACACCCACTTACCCTCCTGCCACAGGGCCTGTTTCTCCACAGTCTCACCTGCATTGTGTGTTATGTGCCTTTTCTTTTTTCTTTTTTTGCCAACCTGTTAGTGACATCCCACTGTAGCATCCTGGGATAGTTTTAATTTATCCTTAGGAGCTTGCCCGCATCCCATGCCTATCCCGTGTTCTCTCCACCAGAGACCTGCTGCATTTGGGAGGGGAGCTGGCCCGGACCTCAAGAGCCATCCAGGAGGCGGACCTGGGGCTGAGCACCGGCCTGCAGCTGGCTGAGAGCCGGGCCGAGGCGGCCCTGGAGAAGCAGGCGCTGCTGCAGCTACAGCTGGACGAGCAGCTGCGGGACAAGGTGCTCCAGGAGAAGGAGCTGGCCCAGCTGCAGGTGCAGAGCAACCTGGACAAGGCCAATCTCAGTGCCAGGTGGGTGCCTGGTGGGCAGCACAGGAGGTGGGCTGCCCTGAGCAGGGGGCTTCTGGGGATGCAGGGAGGAGCGAGTGCCTGTTCACTGGCCACAGGCCTTTCTCCCTAGTCTGCCCCAGTCACACCCTTTGTGACAGAGGGAGAGACTGAGGGGGGGCTCTTGCCCAGGGCACATTAATGAGCAGTTTAGCTGCTGATGCTAGAACTTGGGCTCCTCGCTCCAGACACCTGGGCGAGTCCCAGTGGTAAAGCAAATGGCAACCTCCTTCTCCTTTATAGAGGATCAGCCTGAGCCGCAGAGGGGAGGGACTCGCTCAAGGTCACACAGCCAGGGACGAGGATGCTAGGGTCTCTCCCTGAGGTTTGGGAAGGCATGAAGGACACAGAGCTGGTGGGTTTGAGGAGAAGGTGGGGCGCGTCTTCCCTTCACCTTGGTTACTGCCCTTCCTCCAGAGTGACCGAGCTGGCCCTGACAGTGGAGCGCCTTCAGAACCAGAATCTGGAGAAGGATCGGGTCAACAAGGCCCTGAGCGAGAAGCTTGAGGCCCTGGTGAGATGTGGCTGCCCCTGAGATGTGGAGGATGGGATCGAGAGATAGACCAGACCCCTGGATGAGGGTCATGCTTGCTTGGGCCACTCTTAGCATCCTGGGTAGGCTCAGTTTCATCCCTCATTCACTGACCCCTTAGTGCGTGCCAGGCTTGGTGCGAGCCCCTAGTGCGAGCCCCTAGTGCGTGCCAGGCTTGGTGGTGAGTGTGTTCGCCTCCTTCATCCTGTTTCATCCTCTCAGCAGCCCTGTAGCTTGATTCCCATTACACAGATGAGGGAGCTGAGGCCAAGGGGAAGTACTTGCCTAGTCTCAGAGCCAATGAGGTGGGGCTTGAACATATGCCTGTGCCCTGCTAGCCCAGGGCTCCTTTTCTCGGAGCTCGGCTGCCTTCCCCCGAGAGGGACACCCTTCAAGGGTACTGCTGGGTTGGTTGGTCATCCTTCTGTGTGGGGCCTGGCCTGGGTTCTTTTTTTTTTTTTTTTCTTTTCTTTTAAAGATTTTATTTATGTATTAGGGAGAGACAACACAAGCAGGGGGTGTGACAGATAGAGGGAGAAGGAGAAGCACGCTCCCCTTGGAGCAGGGAGCCTGATGTGGGGCTTGATCCCAGAACCCTGGGATCATGACCTGAGCCAAAGGCAGATACTTAACCAGCTAAGCCACCCAGGTGTCCCATGGCCTGGGTTCCATGTCCGGCTCTCCTCCAATAGTCTGTGTGACCCGTATGGCGACACAGTGCCCCTCTGGGCCTGGACTGTTCAGTGGGGGCGCTGGGGCTGCTACAGGGTCTACCAAGCGCTGGCCTGTGGTCATGGCCTTAGAGATCTCCTGATGGGCAGGGCCTCCAGGAAGGGAGAGGACAGGGGAGCTTCAGACTGGGCACAGAGCCTGACCACCGTTTCTTCGTCTCCCCGACATCACTCCAGGAATCCCTGCGGCTCCAGGAGCAGGCGGCCCTGGAGACAGAGGACGGAGAGGGTTTGCAGCAGACCCTGAGGGACCTGGCACAGGTGTGAGGTGGGAGGGAGCCCTGTGCGGGGTGGGGCTCGGCCTGCCGGGAGCACCGCCGCTCTGGTGGCCTTGAGCTGAACTGCGAGTGGTTGGGGGCCCTGGGGACCCAGGCTGCTGCTGTTGGACACTCCTGTTGGCTGAGCCTGGCCTCTACCCTGAGGGGAGCCCCACCCTGAGAGAGGAGGCCCATCGGTGAGAACGGCCTGATCACGGCTGGGTGATACATGGGAGACCTCACCGGGGTGCCGAGGGCTGTGAGCCAGGAATCGGGAAGACCTGTGGGAAGCTTGGAATGTGCTGCGGAGTGTGCGAAGAAGCCGGACACCTGGCCCCGGGAACCCACTGCCTCGCCTGGGCCAGCTAATCCGTGGCCCCCTCCTCAGTGTTCACCCTACCCCACCTCAGGCGGTGCTGTCGGACATGGAGAGTGGGGTCCAGCTAAGCGGCTCTGAGCGCACGGCGGATGCATCGGACGGCAGCCTGCGGGGGCTCTCGGGCCCCAGAACCCCCTCCCCGCCGCGGCGTTCCTCGCCGGCCCGCGGCCGATCCCCGCGCCGAGGCCCATCCCCAGCCTGCTCCGACTCCTCCACACTCGCCCTGATCCACTCTGCCCTGCACAAGCGCCAGCTGCAGATTCAGGTCGGAGGGGCCCCAGGGCCATCCAGGGCGGTGCCAGAGTCCTGGGGGTTGGGCTTTGGGCCACTCAGGGCGGAGCCAGTGCCCTGGGGGTGGAGCCAGAGTTCCGGGGGAGGAGCCCGGGCCTGAGTCCTGGAGTAGAGCCAGAGCCCTGAGAACAAGCAACTGAGTCAGGACCCATGGAAGTGACCCAGAGCGAGGAGGCAGATCTGAGCCCAGAGTGGGAGGTACTTGGGCAGAGGGCGGCGGAGCCTGGGGCAGAGCTAGAGCGCTGGTATAGAATGGAGATTACTGGACAGACAGAGCCAGGACCCCGGAACCGGGAAAAGGCCGGGTGGGGGCGGGGGGCGGGAATCAATCTAGGATCAGAAGAGCTGGAGAACTAGGGACAGCGAGGAGTCTGGGGGAGAGTCAGAACCCGGATGCAAAGGGGAGGGGCCTGGGAGCCCCGGGGTGGTCAGAATCCGGGAGAGGACAGAGTGTGCTTGGTGGTTTGTGTGGGGCTTAAGTCAGAGTGGCCAAGGAAATGGAGGCTCCGAGCCATGGAAGAGCGCTCTAAAGGGCAGTGGGGGCACAGTAACCGGGAGTGGAAACCTAGTGTCGGGCCTTAGCCCCCCTCTCCTGGCCCAGGCCTGGGCTGCAGAGTGGACTGGTTGAGCGGAGTAGGGGGCTCCCCCGGACTCAGCGGTTCCCATGTCACAGGACATCCGTGGGCGCTATGAGGCCAGCCAGGACCTCCTGGGCGCCCTACGGAAGCAGCTCAGTGACAGCGAGAGTGAGCGCCGCGGCCTGGAGGAGCAGCTGCAGCGTCTGCGGGACGAGACCAGTGGGGCCACCCAGGCTCACGAGGATGCCCAGCGTGAGGCCCAGCGTCTGCGGAGCACCGTGGACCTTCTGAGCAGGTGCCTGAGAGGTCAGAGGTGGGGGCCCGGATCTCATGCCAGCCCGATCCTATAAGCACGTGGTCATCACTGGCCCTGTATGTCTGTTAAAATTCAATTAAGCATTATGGGGGCTCCTGGGTGGCTCCATCGGCCAAGCATCTGCCTTTGGCTCAGATCATGATCCTGGAGTCCTGGGATTGAGTCCCGTGTGGGGCTCCCTGCTTCGCCCGGGGTCTGCTGCCCCCTGTGCCCTTTCCCCTGCTTGTGCTTTAGTAAATAAATACATAAAATCTTATCTTTAAAAAGATCTTACATATTTATTTGACAGAGAGAGCAAGAGCACAAGTCGGGAGACAGGAGAGCAGGAAGCAGGCTCGCCCCTGAGCGGCAAGCCCGATGTGGGGCTCCATCCCAGGACTCAGGGATCATGACCTGAGCCCAAGGCAGATGCTTAACCGACTGAGCCACTCAGGTGCCCCCAGTTAATCATTTTAAAAAGTAAAAGTTTAGTCCTTCAGTTGTCCTCGCCACATTTTAAGTGCTCGGTAGCCACACACAGCCATAGAACATTTCGATCATCTCAGAGAGTTCTATGGACAGTGCTAAGAAATTACCTGCTCTTACCTGCCTGGTTATTTTTGTGTTTTGTTGTTGTGGTTTGCTGTGTCTCTTCATAAATGTAACCGCAGAGTAAAAATTTCCAAAAATGAAGGGAAAATAAAGACGTGGGCCCTCGTTGCAGCCTAACCCATGAATGCACTAGTTCTGCTTCCTGTGGTGCTTCTGGGTAGTGAGGCAGAGGACGCTCCCCATACACCTGCCGGGTGCCAAGCTCAGTTCCAAGTGCATTACGTGTCTTAGCCCAGTTAGTCTCCCCATCAGACTCACGCCGTTCGGAGCTGTGACCGTCCCGAGCTTGAGAAACTTGTCCAAGCTGACACAGGGGTGTGGCTGGGGGTAGAACTTGGAATTCACGTCCTTCTGGAAGCAAAACCAGAGCTTCCCATGCCTTGGAAGGAGGGCATTTCTGTAGTCGTGTACACAGTGAGCACCTCACTTTGCATTGTGCTGTTTTGATGTTGTGCTGTGTGGTTTTTCTCACGTCCTGCCGACCTTAGTGTCTAGTACACACCCAGGTTGTCACTTCGAGTGAAGAGGTAGGGGCCACGGAGACGATGCCAGCAGTCAGTCCTCAGCTTGAGCTGAAAACCCCAGCTGGCTAGGAAGGAGGGGTGACAGACACACTCCCCACCCCCGCTTTGTTGTGACTGCTGGACCTCGGGGAGAAGGCAGCACTCTGAAAATCTCGAGTTCCCGGTTGCTGCCCTGTCCCTCCACTGCTGGCTCCCACGTGCTGCCAGCCTGTGCAGCAGGAAGGGTGGCATCTGGGCACACTGAGCTCTGTCTCCAGAATCGTGGGGCTTTGGAGGGTGGAAGAGCTGTAGGGGTATCTCCTTGTCCAATGGACTGGCACTGCCTGCGGGTCCCAGGAGCCTGGCCCGGCCTCTTCAACCTGGTGGGGTTGTTGGAAATAATGCCAGTGCCTCCATCCATCCTGCTGGGCCTCTGAGCTGGGGGGGTTGGCTGTTGGGATGTCGCCCTGGGGAAGAGTCGGCTCCAGGGAGATGTGGATGAAGTGAGTCACCCATGGAGGGGGGCAGGGAAGGCTTCCTGGAGGCACGTGCCTTAGAGGTCGGAGGCTGTGGCTGAGGCTAGGCCCGCAGCTTGGCCTCCTTCCCTGGGGAAAGCAGCCCCAGTGTCCCTGACAGCACTCCCGGCTCTGGTCCTGCAGAGAGAAGGACAGCCTGGCCTGCAGCCTGCAGGCAGCCCAGCAGCAGGCCGAGGAACTGCGGCAGGAGCGGGAGAAGCTGCAGGCGGCCCAGGAGGAGCTGAGGCGCCAGCGGGACCGGCTGGAGGAGGAGCGGGAGGACACCGCGCAGGACAGCACGCGGGCTCGCAGGGAGCTGGAGCGCAGGTCAGTGGCTCTTGGTCTCCTGCCAGGGCCACTGAAACAGACCGTGGGGCTCCCAATGGTGTTCCTGGGGGCTGGGGTCGGTGGGGGCAGACCCACGCCCCCTGCTGTCTGGAGGAATCTCCACGGCACCCCTCTGAGGTGAGGCCTTCCCACCAGCCCCGTTTCAGGCAACAGGCTCAGACATAGACTCACTTCCTGGGATCAGAAGACCGCTGTGAGGTAGGGGTGGGGGTGGTGACAACAGTCAGAGTTCGGATGACCGTGGTAATAGTCATATTGTAAATGGCAAGTTACAGGAATAGTGTTAATAATAATATTACCAAGTGCCGGACACCATTTTAAGCGCCGACGTTCCCTTGTTCAGGCCTCATGGTAACTGTGATGTAGGACCTGTCGCTGTCCCCATTTTGTGGGTGGTGAAACTGAGGCACAGAAGGGTCATGTAATTTGACCAAGGTCCCACAGCTAGTTAGTAGAAGAGCCAGGATTTGAACCCAGGCATTCTGCCTTCAGCGTTAACCTCTTCACCGTGCACGCCCTGCTTTCTCCTCTGAGGCGTAAGTCGTGGTGCTGGTTAGTACCTCGTGGTACTCGGTATCATTCATGTTTCTACCGGCTGTTGGAGGGGAGGTATGTCAGGCACTGTTCTAAGCACTTCGTGTTCAGTAGGTCCTGTATCCTTAAAACAGCTTCATGAGGGAGCTGTTACCCCATTTTGCAGATGTGAAAACCGGGGTCCAGAGTCACAGAGCCCGAAGCAGAGGGCTTGGCTGTTCTTTTGAGTAAGGCTCTGGCCTCCAGGGCTCCTGTCTGAGGCCCAGCTGGCACCCTCTGTCCCACAGCCACAGACAGCTAGAGCAGCTGGAAGGGAAGCGCTCGGGGCTGGCGAAAGAGCTGGTGGCCGTGAGGGAAGCGCTGAGCTCTGCCACGCTGCAGCGGGACATGCTGCAGGCGGAGAAGGCCGAGGTGGCCGAGGCGCTGACCAAGGTGGGACCCTCGGGGTGGCACCACCACTAACCCGTCCCTCCCCCAGGGCCCTAGGCCTTCTCACTCTGGCTGCAGACTGACCCCGGCGCCAGGCTAGCCTCGGGCTGAGCCCTGACCGCAGGCTGACCTCACACCCCAGCCACAAGTGACCTGCCCTTTATTCGTGGTCCTGTCCTTACCTTTCGACACGCTCCTGGGCCAGTGCCTGTTTTTCAGGTCAGCCCGTCCCATCTCCAGATGCAGGTCCTGGGGACTGTGGGAGCCAGGGGCACTGTCCTTGGTGGGTGCCTGCCCACCCCATAGTCTGGGTCCTGATAGTGCCCCCCTAGACCCCACTCTGAGGGACCCTCTGGCCCTGGCCCTGCCCTGCACGACCTGGGGTCCACCTGCTCCCACACAGCTTTGCCATGTGTGGCTTTTGCGTAACTTCGAAGGCAGCAGGCCTTCCTCACTGGTAGTTTTCCGTCTCATGTCATGTCTTCTCTCACCCCCCCGACCCCACCATCTCGGAGGGGCCCCCTCTCTCTGCCTCTTGTGCCACCCCACACTCCTGCCTCCATCTGTCTACCTTCTCCCATCTCCCCGTCTCCGCACGTCTTTTCCTGCTTTTCCCCGGTTCCCTTCTCTCTCCGCCTCTCCCCTCTGACCATCCCTGGCCGCCCTGGCCTGGCAGGCGGAGGCCGGCCGCGTGGAGCTCGAGCTCTCGGTGACCAAGCTGAGAGTAGAGGAGGCCTCGCTCCGGGACTCCTTGTCCAAGCTGAGCGCCCTCAACGAGAGCCTCGCACAGGACAAGCTGGGTCTGAACCGCCTTGTCGCCCAGGTAGGCTGGTGCCAGCGGGCGCCCCCCCTGCCCCGGTGCCTCTCTCCTTGTACACCTCTAGCCCTGCACCTGTCTTGGTTACTGCCCCTCTGTCCACACGCCCGAGGGACCACCCTTTCTCCCCATGGGCCCTCCCCTGGGGTGGTTGGGGTGGGTGAGTGGTGCAGAGGAGGGGGCATCCTTGGTCCTGGGTGGGACCCCCTTCCATAGGTGGAGGGGCTGAGCCGACCTGCTCCTTCTGCTGCCACCCGGCTGCCGCAGCTCGAAGAGGAGAAGGCCGCCCTGTTGGGCCGGCAGCGGCAGGTGGAGCAGGAGGCCTCCTTGGCGAGGGAGGAGCAGGAGCGGCTGGAGCAGCTGCGGCTGGAGCAGGAGGTGGAGCAGCAGGGCCTGGAGGGCTCCCTGCGGGTGGCGGAGCAGGCCCGGGAGGCCCTGGAGTTCCAGCTTCCCTCGCTGCACCAGGAGCGCTCCCGGCTGCAGGAGCAGCTGGCCCAGGTGGGTGTGGGAGCAGGGCGAGGGGGAGCAGGTGGGAGGGGCTTTCAGGCTCCCAGCCCCCTGCGTCAGGTGCTGGCGTAACTCCCAGGCCTAGGAGCTTGATTCTGGGTTTATATCCAGCCCTCCCTTTCCTAGCTGGGAGCCTTGGGCAAGCTACCCAACCTCCTTATGCCGCAGTGTCCCCCTCTGTAACATGGGGCTAACAGTTCTCATCACAAAGGACTGTTCTGAAGTGTGCACCGTGTAAGTACTTGGTAGATGGAGACCTCACTGCTCAGTAAGAATTCAAGATATGATACCAGATAGAGAATTTTTGAATTGGAATCTTAGACTGTAGAACACAGCTGGAAGGCACCTTAGGGCTTTAGGGATCCAGGGGCTAGGGGGCCGGGGTTCCTGGGAAGGGGCTCTAGGGGATGGGCCATGGGGCATCCCCTAGATGGGGAGCAGGGCTCCAGGTCTCCACTCCGAGTCTGTTTTGTATATTCAGCTCCTCCAGAAACTTACCCCCAAACTGCGTGAGGACGCTTATGTGCTTTGGTACAAGTGTACGTTGCGGGTCCAGAGAGGGCTGTGACTTGTCCCAGGCACGCATAGCACGTCGGGGTCCAGCCTTGGCTTGAACCCAGGTCTCCCACCTGCCTGGCCAGGGCGGGGTTGGGCTCAGGCTTGGAGTGCTGCTTGGTGAGCAGCTGGGAAATTCGGGGAGTGGTGCTCATAGTGCCCGGGGTTGGGGGGCAGCTCTCCCGGCAGCTGAGCGGGCGGGAGCACGAGCTGGAGCAGGCACGGAGGGAGACCCAGCGGCAGGTGGAGGCGCTGGAGAGGGCGGCCCGGGAGAAGGAGGCGCTAGCCAAGGAGCGGGCTGGCCTGGCGGTGCAGCTGGCAGCTGCTGAGCGAGAAGGCCGGACCCTGTCGGAGGAGGCCACTCGCTTACGGTAAGGCCCTTGGGCTCACCACCACCCTGAGGGTCTGCCCGGGGCCGCACTGTGACCAGCCACACCCTGGCATTGGTCTGCAGGGATGGTTACTTAGGACCCAGGCTTGCCAGCATGTCCTAGCTAGGGGCCCTGGCTTCCTCAGGGAGCGTGGGCCTGGCTGAGCAGGTAGGTTGGCACCTGGCCCACGGCTGGCCACGCCCCGGGAGTCACCGTTTCCTGGGGCCTGGGAAGCTGAGTCCCAAGGCCTCGGATTGTGTGTGCTGCAGCCTAGAGAAGGAAGCCCTGGAGAGTAGCCTGTTTGAGGTGCAGCGGCAGCTGGCGCAGCTTGAGGCCCGCCGGGAGCAGCTGGAAACCGACGGCCAGGCCCTGCTGCTGGCCAAGGAAGCCCTGACCGGTATGGGGGGATCCTGAGTTGGGGGTGGGGAACTCCAGGCTCCAGCCCAGGCTGTAACCTGTCAGGTCCTGGGGTCACCAGAAGTTGGGAGTACTGGCTTTGGAGTCTGGCTGACCTGAGTTCCAGTCCTGCTGCTGCCACTTAGATCCGAGCTTTCTCTGGCAAGCCCCCTCCCTCTCTGGGCCACAGGTTTCTCATCTGACAGTGAGCAGTGCTAACACTCACCTTCTAAGGCTGTTGCTAGGATGAGGCGAGAAAAGCACGGGAAGACCTTGGCACAGTGCCTGGCTCGGCCAGCGGTGGCTGTTTCTCGTCACCAGGGCACTTAGAGAGGTCTGAGTTCTCTGCAGAGCCGTGGACTCTCTCAGCCCAAACCCCTGCACAGCCCTGCTTCCCTCCACGTTCCCTGTCCAGTATCTGAACTCAGGGCTTCCTCTTGCTCAATAAGCCTTGAGTAGGCATCTGCTTGGGCCACAAAAATTAGCTTTCCCATCCACATCTCCCTGGGCCAGACAGAACCAGGAAGGGAAATGCCGACAGAGGCTCTGGCGGGCTTCCTACCCAGGAGGTGGCTTTTAGATTGTCCACAGTGGGGGTGGCTTCCCCATGGTCACATCCATTGGTGCTGACAGCCCACCAAGCGCGTTTGTAGCCATCAGTCATGCGAGGAGATGCTGTATGGAAAGCTGTTCGGCTTTGGAGAATTGCCTGTTTCCTCTGAGCCTCCACTCCCTCCTCTGTAGGTTGGGCACGAGGTCAGCTACCCGAGTGTTACAGTGAATCTGCAGTGAGAGTAGCTCCCACGGGCTCACCCAAGAGTCTGAGCCCTCGTAAGCACTCAGTCCTTTATGGGGGTGATTGTATTTTGCTAACCTCCCTATCGAGGGAGTCTTCCCCTCATGTCATTTCTTTCCTTTGATGCCATTCTGGCTAGATAGGGAGGGGGGCGGGGCCAGTGGAATCATGTGGCAGATGGGGAATCGGGCCCAGGGAGGGTGAGAAGCTTCTCCAAGGCAGCTCAGCTTAGATCCCAGGTGGAGCCTCTCCGCTCTGGGATTCCGCCCACATGGCTCATCTGGCTTGAGTCTGCTGGCCCACAGGGAGGTTCTGACCCGGGCGTGTCGCCTCCTCCCGTCCCTCCTGTGCAGGGGAGCTGGCAGGCCTACGGCAACAGATGACAATTACAGAGCAGAAGGCAGCTCTGGACAAGGAGCTGATGGCACAGAAGCTGGTGCAGGCTGAGCGAGAGGCCCAGGCTTCTCTCCGGGAGCAGCGGACGGCCCACGAGGAGGACTTGCAACGACTTCAGCGCGAGAAGGTTTGGGCAGTTGGTTGGGGCAGGCAGGGCTCTGAACCCGTGTCTCCTCTGTGGCCTCAGAGAACTTATTCTTCTCACTCTGCATCGGTCCCCAACTCTGTGAAATGGAATTTCATCTCTGTTCCAGAGACCCTAGGGGCAGCTGAGAGAAGCCACTGGTTATGCCTTCTCAAACGCACGGTTGCCCAGGCCCCACATCGGGTTCAGCCCTAGCGAGCCTGATGCAGGTGATCCAGAGCCACAGTTGGGAAATGCTGACCTAACATACAGTAGGAAAGCATATTCATTTGCTAAGAAGTGCTGTCTGCCTATGAAAGACCACTCTGGAACCTGAGCACATAGAAGGACATAGAGTCAGGTTACTAGAAGACAGAACAGTGCTATCTAAGAACACTGGTTCTAGAATTTCATTGCCTGGGTTGGGACCTGATCTTGGCCACATCCTGGTTAGGTTCCCAGAAGGGCCTTCCCGATCTGTAACAGTGGGGACAATGATGCTGTAGAGTATTGTGAGGATGAGGCGGGGTCATCCGTAGAAAGTGTTTAGCATAGTGACTGGCATTTCATAAGTTCTCCACTATTATTATGGTCCTGAGATACCGTCCAGAGCAGGCCTTGGGGCAGGGCTGCATCTCACTTCTTGGATTGGGGCAGGTATGCATCTCACTTCTCCTGCAGGGGGCAGCAAATCACTCGCAGAAGGAGCACTTGTGTCTACTTTTCACTAATTGGTGGGGCCTAGGGCTGGGGGCCAGATACCTGCCTGGGACCCCGAGGGGGCCTATCTTTCTCTCTGGGTTCTACCTACACACCCGGCCACCCTCTAGGGAGCCAAACTCCTGTGTCCTCTCTGACTCCTCCTGTGCCTTCTGACTTGGCCTCCTTTTTTTTTTTTTTAAAGATTTTATTTATTTATTTGACAGAGAGATTGAGAGAGAGAGAGAGATCACAAGCAGGCAGAGAGGCGGGCAGAAAGAGAGGGGGAAGCAGGCTCCCCACCGAGCAGAGAGCCCAATTCGGGGCTCAATCTCAGGACCTGGAGATCATGACCTGAGCCAAAGGCAGAGGCTTAAACCACTGAGCCACCCAGGTGCCCCCTGACTTGACCTCTTAATGTCATCAAATCTGCACTCGTCAGGCCAGCTGTTCTGCTGTCCCTGGTCACCTTTGTCCCTCACAGCGCACCCAGCTCCTCTCTACCGGAGCCCCAATCCCTGTCCCTCTTCCATAGCTTTGAACAACTCCTTAGTCCCAAATTCGGATACACCCTGACTTGAGGTTCTCTATTGCCCTGACTGTTCTCAGAATTGGCCAACGTCTCCTTACAGCCCACAGGGCCTGGTCTGGCCTGGCTGCTGCCTGTGACTCTGGTTCCTTTGCTCACCGTGTCCCCTCATAGTACAAGTTCCAGGGACCTTAAACAGTGCATCAGCTTCTCTCTAGCCTCCAGGCCATCTCTGGGGCTGGACTCTGGGCCTGGGGCTCTGTTTCTTTTCTCTCTTGACCTGGTTGACCACTGCCCATCTCTCCTTCGGGAAATGTTCTCTGACCCCCAGGCCAGGGCTGCTGCCACTCCCTGGGGCTTGCACAGCCCTGGTGTGTCCCCGTCACAGCCCTGATCACTCACCCCGCCTTGTAGTTACCGGGTCACGGGCCCTGCCCCTCAGGGTCTGGGCTACAAGTGGATCTTGCTGCCTGGGCCGAACCTTGGGGGGTCACAGGTGCCTGGGTCTTGCCCACAGGAGGCAGCCTGGCGGGAGCTGGAGGCCGAGCGGGCCCAGCTGCAGAACCAGCTGCAGCGGGAGCGGGAGGAGCTGCTGGCGCGGCTGGAGGCGGAGAAGGAGGAGCTGAGCGAAGAGATCGCGGCCCTGCAGCAGGAGCGGGACGAGGGCCTCCTCCTGGCCGAGAGCGAGAAGCAGCAGGTTCGTGAGCCCTGGTGTGGCCTCCGCGGCTGCCTGAGGCAGCCCCTGTTCTGGAGCCAGTCCCTCCTCAGCCACCCAGCAGCTAGGAGCTAGGAGTCCCTCTCTGGGTCTCAGGGTCTTCGCCTGCAGGATGGGGGGCTCAAGGGGCATGTGTGAAGCATTGCTGAGTCCCGTGGTCAGCCACGCCTGGTGCATGGTGGGAACTCACCAAGTGGTGCTGCTTTCGTGACGCCATGAGCCCTTGCTCCAGGAAAGCAGACCCACAGTCCGCCATCCCTTCTGCCACAGTGGGCTGGCCTGGGTGCCCCCAGATCCGAGCAGTCCCCGTGAGGCCCACATGTATCAGTGGACCCTCCTTGGAGAACGAACTCCTATCTTACCCATAATGTCGTGATGGAGTCAGGCTAGATAGCATCCGTCTCCTCATTAGCCGTGTCCCCCTGAGCAAGTCACTTACCTCTTGAGTCAGTTTCCTCATCTGTAAGAGGGGAGTGGTGAAGGGCCAGGATTGTTGCGGCCAGTTAGGGAGATTTCTAAGTTGTGTCCATGTCCAGACCTACTATATGGCTGTTGTGCCCTTTTCTGGGGCCATAGAAGGGGTGTGTCTGCACCGCTGCCCTGGGTCCACCTGCAGTGACCCAGACGAGGTACCAAGCCCGCAGTGGGCACATTTCCCCGGGGAGGGAGGGGGCAAGGCCCGAGCATGCCCCCATGACCAGCCAAGCTCCAAGCCTCTTTGCTCCCTGCCTCTGCCCAGGCCCTGTCCCTGAAGGAGTCCGAGAAGACGGCACTGTCAGAGAAGCTGCTGGGCACGCAGCACAGCCTGGCCGCCATCTCCCTGGAGATGGAGCGGCAGAAGAGAGATGCTCAGAGCCGGCAGGAGCAGGACCGGGTAGGGCAGGCCAGGCAGGTGGGCCTCCATCTCAGCTGGGAGGCGTGGCCCTGTCTGGAGGGGCCCCGTGTCTAAGGAGTGGGGTGCATGACTGTGCCCTGGAGAAGCCTCTGGGCTGTGGGGGAAGCTTCAGCCCTTCCTTGGGAGTCCCCATCAGAGGGAGGTTGTCGAGCTGGGTGAATCCTAGCCTGAGGGAAGGAGCAGCTGTGGGGACAGCACTCACTGGGCATCGAGGGACCAGAAGGGCTGTCTGGCCAGGCAGCAGGAAGGGCCATGTTTGGAGTTGAAGGTGGACAGCTGAGCTGGCCCCGCCGGGAGCAGCCGGGGGAGGGCTATGGTGGCAGCAAGTTTGAGGAGCCCGCCTGTCCTAGAGCACCGTGAACGCCCTGACGTCCGAGCTGCGGGACCTGCGGGCCAAGCTGGAGGAGGCCACTGCCGCCCATGCCCAGGAGGCCAAGAGGCTACAAGAACAGGCCCGAAACCTGGAAAGGCAGCGGGAATCCTCAGCGCGCGAGGTGAGCTGTCCCCCCTCTTCCGGGCAGCGCACTGAATGCCACTGGGGCCTGGTCTGCTGGGGTCTGGAAGAGTGTGAGATTTGTCCCCGCATGTGAGAGCGATTGAACAGCCAATGCAGAAAGGAGGCAATAAGCATTTATGGAGTCCTTGGGGTGTACATGGGGGACTCAGGGCACTGGGCAGGTCCCAGGCCTCTTGGGTGTCTGTCCCTCCATCGAAAGATCCCAGGGGCTGATTATTCCAGGCCCAAACACCACTCACTCCATCATGCTTTGCGCCAAATCAGATCTCACACATGTGGTCTCAGTGGCTGCAGAGGGAAGTGGCAGGTGCCCGTGGCCAGGGACAGGAGTATGGGCTGGTTTCGGCCAAGGCCCAGCTGGAGTGGAGCCCGACCCCTGTCCCGTGACGGCCTGCCACCCTCCCAGGCAGAAGAGCTGCGGACGCAGCTGCGCCTGCTGGAGGATGCCCGGGACGGACTGCGGCGGGAGCTGCTGGAGGCCCAGCGCAAGGTGCGCGAGGGACAGGATGGCCGCGAGGCCCAGCGCCAGGAGGCCAGCGAGCTGCGGCGCAGCCTGAGCGAGGGCGTCCAGGAGCGCGAGGCCCTGCGGCGGTCCAACGAGGAGCTGCGGGCCGCCGTGAAGAAGGCCGAGAGCGAGCGGATCAGGTGGGGCAACACGAGGGGACCCGCCCTGAGTCCTTCACACTGGATCTTGTCCCTGGAATCTAACTTCATCCCGCGGTTCTGGGGAAGTCACACAGATGGCGAGTCTTTGCCCCTGGAGCTGGGCACGTGGGGGGGTTTTAGGTGATTTTCCTATTTGAAAGAAAGGGAAAGGTAGCGGAAGGCAAGGTGACCCCACCTGTTGGGGTCACCCCAGAGACTAGCCCCAACCTTGGAGTCACTGGCCTGCCTCTTGTGGCCTTGGACCTGGCCCCTGGCCCTCCAGGGCTCAGCTCAGGAGGGGCCCTGTGGGCAAGTAGCACTTGGGGCATCTCTGGGCTGAGAGCCGGCCGGACGCACTCGAGGGATTAGGGAGCGGCCTCTGTGTAGACCTACACGCTGTACTTTTCCCGGGGCCAGTGGCCGCCTCTGACCTCTGCCTCCCCACGCCAGCCTGAAGCTTGCCAACGAGGACAAGGAGCAGAAGCTGGCACTGCTCGCGGACGCGCGGGTGGCCGTGGGCAAGGAGGCCGAGGAGCTGCGGGCCGGGCTGCAGGAGGTGGAGCGCTCCCGGCTGGAGGCCCGCAGGGAGCTGCAGGAGCTCCGGCGGCAGGTACTGACCCTGGGTTCTTGATGCTGGACCCGCAGCACCCCATTTGTAAAGCCTGGGTCGCCACAGCTGCAAAACCAGGGCCTTGATTTCTAACAAGTCTTTCCAACTTAAGAACCCCTGAAACTGTGTGCAAAAGTGAGTGTGTGTGTGTGTGTACATTTGTGTAAGTAGTCACTCACCTTTCTCCCAGGAGAGGGTCTAGAGCTCTTGTCCAAATCTCAAAGCAGTCCTTGAACACCTAGAGGTACAGACCCGGCGAGATGGAACCGGAGCTGCAAACATCTTTTGCCAAGAGCCCGGCAGTAAATACTTCTGGCGTTGCAGGCCGCACAGTCTGTCATAACCACCCAGCTCTGCCGTCGGAGCAGGAAAGCAGCCCCACACAGCACAGAGATGTGTGGGCATGTGGTCCATTCCGACTTTGTGTCTGGACACCAAAATTCGAGTTTTTTTTTTTTTTTTTAAGATTTTATTTATTTATTTGTCAGAGAGAGAGAGGAGCGAGAGTGAGCACAAGCAGACAGAGTGTAGGCAGAGGGAGAAGCAGGCTCCCTGCTGAGCAAGGAGCCCGATGTGGGACTCGATCCCAGGACGCTGGTATCATGACCTGAGCCGAAGGCAGCCGCTCAACCAGCTGAGCCACCCAGGCGTCCCCAAAATTCGAGTTTTATATCATTTTTCACATGTAAGAAATGTTGTTCCTCTTTGGTTTTCTTCCAGCCATATAAAAACAAGCCATTTCCAACTATTTAAAAATATAAAAACGATCCTTGGCTCAGGCCTTCCCAGAAGACTTGCAGAACAGGCGACGGTCCCAGTGGGCTCCTCCGTTCTACCTTGCCCAGAGCTAGCAAGGCCTGACAACCAAGTCCTCTTCATCCCCACCAGCGCCCCCGCCACCCTTTCAGCCCCCTTCCTGCTCCGTGGGAGTCCCAGAAAGCCATGGGAGTCCCCGAAAGGAAGGCATGTGTGTGCGCCAGGCTCTTGCTGGGGGCTTTAGGTGCTACCGCATGATCTCTGTTCCCTTCACTCCGGGCCTGACTCCCCACCTGCTCCTCTGGGGAAATAGGAGCTTAGAACTTACCTCTGCATTCTGCTTGTCTGAGATTGACTCCCAGTCTGCTGCTTGTGAGCTGTATGACTTTGGACAAGTCGCTTCTCTTCTCTGAGCTTTAGTTTTCTTGTCTGTTCAATAAGGATAATGTTAGTACTTGCCCGTATAGAATTGTGTGAAGATGAAATGAGTTCGTACAGTTGAAGTGCTTAGAACAGGGGTGGACACGTGGCAAGTACACCATAAAACTCAGGCATCCCTGCAGAGAAAGGGGCCAGCAAGCTGTGCCTCCTGCGCTCCAGAGTTCCTCTTCTGATGGGGGTCCGCCCCTCCCCATGGTGAGTGGTTATGATGAGGTGGTCAGTGGAGGTCCTCGGTGCCCAGGTGCCAGGCATGGCTGGAGCTTGGTGAAGTTACCTGGGGCAGGTTCCCAGTGGCTCTGAGGTGGTGTGGTGTTTGTGTCCTTAGAGCACTGGGTCTTGAGTGCCCCCCAGGTCTGGGCCGGGCAAAGTATGGGGCAGAGTTGAACAGGCTGTCAGTATGCTGGGCTAGAAGGGCTTGTGGATGCTGAGAATGGGTCCGAGGTCCTCCCTGTGTCCGCTGTCTCTCACAGATGAAGATGCTGGACAGTGAGAACGCCAGGCTGGGCCGGGAGCTGGTGGAGTTGCAGGGTCGCCTGACGCTGGGCGAGCGGGCAGAAAAGGAGGGCCGGCGGGAGGCCCTGGGCCTCCGACAGAAGCTACTGAAGGGCGAGGCCAACTTGGAGGCCATGCGGCAGGAGGTACCTCGGATGGGCGCGGGCTGTGTGGATGGGGAGGGTCTTAGGAGACAGTGGAGGTGCCCTGTGCTTCCTCCCATCAACAAGGAGTAGGTGGGGACTCCAGTGCTGGAGTCACTCTGAAAGATCCCTGCTTAGGACTTGTCCCTGTCCCCCACTCTTGGAAATTCTTCCCCAGGTGTAATAGTAATAACTGCGAGAACTGTGTAGCAGGGGTGGGGAGGTGAGGGGGAGCTCTATAACTGGGTTTGAATCTCCCAGCTGCCTCAGGAGATAGGTATGCTTACTCCCATTTTACATAGACACCCAGACGCGTAGGCACACTGCTACCCAGGTCTGTCTGACTCCAAAGCCTGCGCTTTTTCCGTTCTGCTTTTCTGACTATTTCCCTGTAGTGAACCTACTGTCTGACCTTGACTGAGTCACTTGACCTCTCTGTGCTTCAGAGCATTCGTGGGATGGGGGCCCTGGCATAGGTCCTGGCTTCCAGGTCCTCCGTAAATGGTGGCTTCTAGTGAAACTCATGACCATGAGGGGTTGACTTATTCCCTTAACCAGAGTGCTCTGTGTGTGACCATGCACTCCATCAGAAAATAATTTTTTAGTACATGCCCTGTTGTGTGATTTATTGATAAATTATGTGCACAGAGAGGCAGTACGAGCTCATAGTTAAAAGTCTGTGGAGCCTGGGTGCCTGGCTTTGAATCCTGGCTCTCAACTTAGTAGCTGTGTGGCCTTCCGTTAAGTTATACAACTGCTGTATGCCTCAGTTTCCTCATTTGTAAAACGGGGATGATTCACAGTGGTAATTGGAGTTTTTTGCAAAGTATTTAGTGCCTGGCACTGATAAGCCAAGTGTTGGCTGTTAGTTTATTGCTAAGAAACTGTGTATTACAAGGCATATACACAGAAGGAAGAGAAAAATTCTGGCAGTTAACTCCCACACTCCCAGGGTTGTTCCTGCACATCCTGCCTGGGTGGGGACCACTAAAAACCAGGGGTTGTGCAAGCCGCTTTTGGGGGGGGGGGGCTCCAGGCTGGACCTGGGAGGCAGGGTGCCGGGTGGGGGAGGCCCTGCTGACCCCCACATCTCGGCCTTGCCTGTTACAGGTCCAGGGGGCCCAGAGGAAGCTGCAGGAGCAAGAGGGCGAGTTCCGGGCCCGAGAGCGAGGCTTGCTGGGCTCCCTGGAGGAGGCGCGCAGCGCTGAAAAGCAGCAGCTGGACCACGCCCGCAGCCTGGAGCTGAAGCTGGAGGCGGCGCGGGCCGAGTCCGCGGAGCTGGGGCTGCGGCTAAGCGCGGCGGAAGGTCGGGCTCAAGGCCTGGAGGCCGAGCTGGCCCGCGTGGAGGCGCAGCGGCGCGCAGCCGAGGCCCAGCTGGGCGGCCTGCGCTCAGCTCTGCGCCGGGGCCTTGGCCTTGGGCGCTCCCCCAGCCCAGCCCCGGTACCCTCGCCCAGCTCCCCGGCCCGGAGTGCCCCGGCTGGAGGTGAGCAGAGAGCAGAGGGCAGAGGGAAAGTTGGGCGGGGGGCGGGTGTGTGTGTCTTGTGGCGTCTCCGCCTCTGGCCACACCCCCGTCTAGTTCGGCCCCACCCAAGAGTCCGTTGGGGGCGGGGCTGCACCTCTCCTGGACGCTGAGTCTCAATCCCGCCCCCAGGTCATTTTCCTTCCCTTTGGGGAGCCTGAAGTTCCATCCCTTTGCTGATCTGTGCTCCCTTTGTTGCTTTAAGGGGGTGATGGTGATGCGTCTTAAGGCTCCTGATTCCGAGTCTTTGAGGCTCCATCTAATAGAATCGATGCTCACGGTCTCCCCATCAACACCCCATCCTCCGCAGTCTCCCACCCCTAACTTGACACACCTCCATTCTAGGCTTGTGACATCACAGCCACAACATCACAGCCAGACAGATACACACTTAGCCTGCGAGCCCTTCCAGCAACTTCGTCAGACATCCTTCCAGTCCCATTTGCTCCCAGGGACCCTGGGAATGTCAGCATCCACCTGGTCTCTGCCTGACCGAATCTTGATTCCTAGGGCCTAGAATAGAACTAGCACCGTCTTAGCCCTGCCGGCAGTTGACTCTGGGATACTGAGTGGTTCCCTCTTCAAAAGCACAGATATAGCCCCAGGATCACATTCATTCAGTTACTCAGTATTTATTAAGCAACTACTATGTGCTGAATACCACTGGACAGAGCAGTAGACAGAACAACTAGCATTTCTGCTCTTACGGAGTTTGCAGTCTAGGGATGAGAACCGCAGACAGTAAATGCGGTATATAAATGAAATAATGTTCTGGGTGGTAGTAAGGGCTCCGAATCCATAAGGACAAATGTATCAAGGGACGTTGCTAGTGAGAATGTACTTTTACCTGCCATAGAAGATAGTTGGCAGTTCCTCAGAAACTGTAGGATTACCGTGGACCCACACAGTTCCACCCCTAGGTTATAACCCAAAGAACTGAAAAAGGGAACTGGAATGGGTACGTGCGCGCCCGTAGCAGCGTTATTCACGGTAGCCAAAGGGTGGAATTGGCCAGTGTCTCCATCGACAGATGAATGGATAAACAAAATGTGGTGTATCCATACAGAGGAACGTTATTCAGCTTTAAAAAGCAATGCCGGGGGCGCCAGGGTGGCTCAAGTCAGTTAAACGTTAGACTCTTGTTTTCGGCTCAGGTCATGATCTCACAGTCACGAGATCAAGCCCTGCATGGGACCCCGTGCTGAACAGAGTCTGCTTGGGATTCTCTCTGTCCCTCTCTGCCCCTCACTGCCACCCCCACTCCCCACTGCTCGCACTCTCTCTCTGAAAAAGACAATGACATTCTGACACATGTTACAACATGGATGAGTCTTGACATTATGCTAAGTGAAAGAAGCCAGTCACAAGAGGGCAAGTGTAGTCTGATTCAGCTTATAGGAAATGCTTCAAAAAGACACATTTCATAGAGATAGTAGATTTGGGGCCCCCGGGGGGAAGGGGAGAATTGGGAGTTATTGCTTAGTGAGTACCAAGTTTCTGTTTGAGGTTGTGCACATTCATTTGCTTGGCCAAAACAAAGTACTGTGAACTGAGTGTCTTTTTTTTTTTTTTTTTTAAAGATTTTATTTATTTGACAGATCACAAGTAGGCAGAGAGGCAGGCAGAGAGAGAAAGGGAAGCAGGCTCCCCGCTGAGCAGAGAGCCCAATGTGGGGCTTGATTCCAGGACCCTGGGATCATGACCTGAGCCGAAGGCAGAGGCTTAACTCACTGAGCCACCCAGGCACCCCGTGAACTGAGTGTCTTAGGCAACAGAAATATGTGTCTCATGATTCTGGAGGTCAGAAGCCTGAGATCAAGGTGTTGGCCAGGCCGTGCGCCCTCTGAAGTCGCTAGGGAAGGGTCTGTTTCAGGTCTTCTAGCTGCCTGTAGTTCCTAGGCGTGTGGCAGCAGAACTCCAGCCTTCACATGGTGGCCTTGTGTGTGTGTCCAGATTTCCCCTCCATATTAGGACACTGGTCATGCTGGATCAGGGGCCCACCCTACTCCACCAGGACCTCGTCTTAACTAATTACATCTGCAACAACCCTACTCCCAAGTAAATTCACATTCTCAGGTACCAGGGGTTAGAACTTCAACCTATTAATTTTGGGGGGACATAGTTCAACCCCAGATAGGGGTGATTGAGAAGATTTAGAAACAGTGATGATAGACATACAACGATGTGAATATAATTGATGTCACTGACCTGTACACTTAAAGATGGTTAGAAAGCCCATCAAAATAGCTGCAGAAAAAGCATCTGATAAAATACAACATCCAATTATGATCCAAACTCTGGGAAAACTAGAAAAAGATTTCCTTAACTGATAAACTAGATCTTCAAAACCCTATAGCAAATAGTACATTTAATCCTTCTATTTAATATTGTTCAGGAAGTCTCAGAGGTCCTAGCCAGCACATTATGGTAAGAAACATAGAATTACCATGGTAAGGTTTAGGAAGGGAGAAACAAACTTGCCCCTATTTACAGATCACATGATTTTTCTATGTAGAAAATATAGGAAAGCTACAATCAGTTGTTAGAACAAATAAGAAACTTTAGTAAGGTTGCTGGAAACAAGGTCAACATACAAAAATTAATTATATTTTATTATATCAATGGAAGCAGAGGCAAGAGGATGCTGGGGGCAGGCTGACCCCCTGCCCTGCAGTTCCGCGGTTGGCCTCCAGGTGCCACCCTGTCTCTGTGCGCACTGCCCCTCCCGCCTCTTAAAGCAAGAGTTCATCTTTCTGCCTGGAAATAGGGCTTTACCTGGTTCCCCATCTCAGCTTGGGATTGTCCCAGCTTTGTGACCAAATTCCTTAACTGCTTTGAGTCTGTCCAGCCTATGCAGGGGGGACGTTGGTCCTCCTCAGAGAATTATCGTGAAGGTGGACGAGGGTGCCATAAGAGCCCGGTGCCTGCGCTGCAGGGAGATGTTGCAGAGGTGGAGTGTCCACCTTTGGACTGGGTCCTGGGGGTGCAGCCCTCGCAGTGCTCCTGGTCTGGGTGGGGAGGCAGATCTCGGTGCCTTATGAGGGGGTGATGAGCTCACCCCAACCCAGCCTGGGCTTGGGGACACCTCTGGGGAGCAGGCCTAAAGGAATGGGCCAGGCAGAGAGAAGCCAGGGGGAGAGACGGGAAGAGGGAATGTTCTAGAACTTGGGACGTGAGGGTGATGTGGAATGGATGGCTTGTAAAAATGAGAATGCCGTACTAGGTTGAGCAGCAGGGCCTCTGTGTGGTGGCAAGGAAGTTGGGTTTTATTCTGAGGGCCATGGGAAGGGTTCCGCAAAAGGAGGAGAGCCCATAGTGCAGGAAGCTCATGTGAGCTGCTGGGTGTGGCAAGGTGAGTGAGGCGGTGCACGCAGAGCACGCAGAGCCCTTCCAGGCAGGAGAGGCCAGGGCTCCCGCACTGCTAAGCGTGCCTCTCCCCTAGGAAATGGCGAAGGGCTCTACAGCCCCAGCCCCTTGGAACACAGCCCTGGGTCTGAGCCACCATCCCCAGGACCTGCCACCTCCCCGGCATCCCCAGACCTGGACCCTGAGGCGGTGCGGGGGGCCCTCCGGGATTTCCTGCAGGAGCTACGGAGTGCGCAGAGACAACGGGTGAGGCTGGGTGTGAGTGGCTGGAGAGGGAACCGGGTGCCCGGGATCCTGCGGGATGCTTCGGGTTGTCAGAACCGAGGTCTTCCCTTCCCGCGGACGCTGGGGCCTCAGGATGAGCTTCGGGCCCAGATGAGCACCCTGAGTCGCCAGCTGGCCGAGATGGAGGCCGAGAGGGACAACGCGATGTCACGGGTGAGGCAGCTGCAGAAGGCTGTGGCCGAGAGTGAAGAAGGTAAGTGTCCACCTCTGGGTCTTTGCTCTGCTCTCTCTGCTCTTAGCAGCCGCAGTGGGACCTGTGGGATTGGCCCGAACCACTCCTGCGTCCCAGCCCTGGCCACCTGACCTGAGTTGGGGACCTGTCTCCTTTGGGGCGCCCTCTCTGGTCAGCTCCACACCATGTGTCCAGACTGGCAGACCCCTGAGGGCCCTGTGGTGGGTTGGGGGGGGGGGCAGGCCAGGCGTCTGGCGGCCGGGCCAGGCCTGACGGGGCTGGGGGTCCGCAGCCCGGCGAGGTGTGGACGGCCGGCTGAGCGGGGCACAGGCACAGCTGGCAGAGCAGGAGGAGAGTGTGCGGCGCAGCGAGCGGGAGCGCCGGGCTGCCCTGGACCAGGTGGCTGCCCTGGAGAGGAGCCTGCAGGCCACGGAGAGTGAGCTCCGGGCCAGCCAGGTAGGCAGGAGCCGAGGGCCACAGGGGCAGGGGGAGTCCGTGCGCACTTCCGCTGCGGCTAGGGGTCCTACTATGCCTCTCTGTTGCTGTCAGCCTGGGTCCCGGTGCCCTTGAACGTGAACATGACCAGCCTGGGACTCTGCCCAGAAGCACGTTCAGCTTCCGCACTCCCCTTCCTCCCAGGGGTCCCAGAAGAGTCCTGGGCTTTTGAGCCCGATGGAGAAAAATCTGGATTCTAGTCCTGGTCCGGCAGCTTGCCTGCCCTCTCTCACTTTCTTCCTCTGTAAATGGGGGAGAGCAGCCATTGTCTCCTGGAGATGATGCTTGAAGGGTCTTAACGTATGGTGTTCGGGGGATCATTTCTTTTTCCTCTGTATAGCCATACAAGTGGTGCTCTGGGGTTTTTCTGTGTTTGGGGGTCATCTGCGTACATGTGTGTGTGTATGTGTGTGTGTGTATGTGTGTGTGTCTGGGGCAGGACGCCCTGGCCCTGGTAGTGACTGTCCAGGCCACCAAAGCCTTGAGCCTTTCTCACAGCCACAGATCCCCTCACTCCTTCCCCGCTCACTCCCTAGCCCTCCAGCCTTGCCCCCACAGCCCACCCCCTGCCTCTGGCTCCAGGTCAAGTTTGAGCTGGATTGTTATGTCTGTGGTTCCAGCTCTGGCCTTGGGCCCAGCCACAGGGGCCGCAGGAGGAGGCCAGGAACAAAGCTGGGCAGGGGCCAGCGTGGGGCTGCCGGGCCCAGACATGGCTGCATCGGGGCTCTGAGCACGGCGGCAGAGGGGCCAGGCACAGGGCAGGGTTGTGTCGGATGTAATGCGATGGGAATAGCAATGGAAGGGCCCCCATCTGTCTTCCTGTCCTGTCCCCACTTCTCAAGTTTCCTTTATTGTCTGACCCCAAGCGAGGGGAAGAACACCATCCCCTAAAACCAGGTGGGGCCCAAGGCTCCTACCCGGCTCTGCTCAGGTCCCGCAGTTGCAGCTTCTGGGCCTCTGGGGAGTGAGGCAGCAGAGCAGGGTCACCCTGGAATCTGCATTTTTACCCTCCCTCCATCCTCCCCAGGGCTGTGTGAATACTTTGTGGTACTCCTCCCCAGGCAGTGCAGTCTCCCACTATACATATTTGAAATAGGGCCACAGAGTGGAAAAAGAGAATTCTGGATCACAAAGCCTGGTACACCCAGCCCAAACCAGAACGTGCTCCGATTTTCAGGGCAACACATCCTACAAACATGTGGGTTGACTGAGGCCTCAGGAGGGTCACTGGCTGGCCCCAGGTCACACAGGGAGTGGTTGGACCAGCCGCCTCAAGGCTGCTCCCCACTTTCTCCTACGGGTCCTGAGGGAATTGGGGGTGTGGGGCGGCCGGGCAGCCGGGGCCTGACCCCTCCGCACCCCCAGGAGAAGATCAGCAAGATGAAGGCCAACGAGGTGAAGCTGGAGAGCGACAAGCGGCGCCTGAAGGAGGTGCTGGACGCCTCCGAGAGCCGCACCATCAAGCTGGAGCTGCAGCGGCGCTCGCTCGAGGGGGAGCTGCAGCGCAGCCGCCTGGGCCTGAGTGACCGTGAGGCCCAGGCCCAGGCCCTGCAGGACCGGGTAGACTCCCTGCAGAGACAGGTGGGTCCCCACCTCCGCCTGGAGGCTTCTCATCCGCACGCCCAGCGCCAGGTGCTTCACAGGGACCACGTAATACTCCCAACAGCCCTGTGAGGCAAGCGTCCTCCTCATTTCATGGACAGACAGGTTCAGAGGTGACCTCATCACCCAAGGTCAACATAACTAATAAGAAACAGACAAAATTAGAGTGTGAGACTCTCGCAACAGTGTCTAAGAAGTCTGTTTCCTGCCTAGGAAGCAGGTGGGACAAGTTAGAGATACAGATTCCACTCGTGTCCCTTTTTGCCTTGGCTGCCAGGAAGCTCAGCTCTAGAATGTTCAGGAACTCTGCTAGCCCTGCACAGTCACCTGCCAAAGTCAAGAACTCAGAACATTTCCAGGTTGTGGAGGCTGTGGTGGTTATTCTCTCTCTTCTATAGCAGGGAGGAGACCGTGGGGTCTGAGACAACCAGGTGGGTGGCATTCCAGGTGAGGGACGTTAAGCAGCAGGGGGCCAGGGCCCTGGTTGCAGTGGGCTGAGCCAGTGGGAGCACGTGGAAACAATGAGCATCAGTGATGAAGGCCGAGGCAGAGTGGGAGGGGCTTGGCTTGGGTTCAGTGTCCTTGCAGGAGGCCTTGGTGAGAGCAGAGCCACCTTACCGTCCTCTGTGTCCTCCTGCCAGGTGGCAGACAGTGAGGTGAAGGCAGGGACCCTGCAGCTGACAGTGGATCGACTGAGTGGGGCTCTGGTCAAGGTGGAGGAGAGCGAGGGGGCCTTGCGGGACAAGGTGCAGGGCCTGACCGAAGCCTTGGCCCAGAATAATGCCAGCCTTACCAGCACCCAGGACAAGAATCTGCACCTGCAGAAGGCCCTCACTGCTTGCGAACATGACCGCCAAGTGCTCCAAGTACGGATTCCGGGGCCTGGCTCGGGGTGGGCTCAGTGAGAGTTTGCCATCAAGGGCAGGCTTGGAGGGACCCTGACAGAGAGCCAGCCACTGGGGCCAGCAGTTGGGAACCCTAGGGAGCCAGTCAGTGAAGCTTGGAGCGGGGGTAGGGCAGTAAGAGAATAAGTACTCATTGAAGCTTACAGGGATCCAGAGGCAGGGTTGATGGGACAGAGCTGGGGTCTGAGGGGTCCCCACCTTATGTAGGTCCATGGGCCAGGGCTGCCATCTGCCTC
Organism: Mustela lutreola; assembly: GCF_030435805.1. Classification (NCBI taxonomy): domain Eukaryota; kingdom Metazoa; phylum Chordata; class Mammalia; order Carnivora; family Mustelidae; genus Mustela; species Mustela lutreola. Next base: position 11,671,215 of record NC_081299.1, read on the forward strand.
GCCCTCCAGATAAGATTTTGGAGCTGTTTTATGGGCTGTGACCCTGACCCAGAGGTACAGAGTAGAGGGGAGCCTTTGCTCCCTCCTGGTACACCTGCCCCTGTCCCCCAGGAACGGCTGGAAGCCGCCCGTCAGGCATTATCCGAGGCACGCAAGCAGAGCAGCTCCCTGGTGGAGCAGGTGCAGACGATGCGGGGCGAGCTGGCGGACCTGGAGCTGCAGCGGGCGGAGGCGGAGGGCCAGCTGCAACAGCTCCAGGAGGTGAGGGCCGGGATGGGCCCCTTCTGTCCCCAGGATGCTGAAGCCCTCCGGATGGAGTGGGGCCTTCCTTATCCCAACCTCATCCCTGACCTTGGCTCAGCCTCCCGTGGGGAAGCATGGTTCCTTCAGCCCCTGCCCCCATTACACAGATGCAGAAGCTGAGGCCCGGAGAGGCGGCCTCAGCTGATAGCTGTCTGACGGGCTTCGGGAGGCTTGGCCGCACTGGGGGCTTGCTGGCTTTTTCAGGTGTTGCGGCAGCGCCAGGAGGCTGAGGCTGCGGCCCTGCACACGGTCCAGAAGCTGCGGGACGAGCGGCGGCTACTGCAGGAGCGCCTGGACGGCCTGCAGGGCGCCCTCGGCCAGCTGGAGGTCGAGAAGCGGGAGGTGGAGCGGTCAGCGCTGCGCCTGGAGAAGGACCGCCTGGCCCTCAAGAGGATGCTGGACAAGGTGGGCTGAGCCTCCGGGGCCCTCCCCTGCCTTCCTCCGGGTTCTAGCTGGGGTTGATTTTGGCTGTGTGCCCCCCGCCCCCGGCCCTGCTGCCTCTAGCCTGACCCCTCTCCCTGGGCCCTTCCCTCTTCGTGGGACCTCCCTCCCTCCTTCCCGGGGCCCCCTGATGCCCTCCTGCTCTCCCTGTGCAGGTGGAGCGCGAGAAGCTTCGTAGCCACGAGGACACAGTGCGGCTGAATGTGGAGAGGGGCCGCCTGGACCGCACGCTCACGGGGGCCGAGCTGGAGCTGGCTGAGGCCCAGAAGCAGATCCAGCTGCTGGAGGTTCAGCCCCTGGCCACCCTCTCTCTCCCGAGCCCTGGACCTGGGCCCCACCTCCCACCCTGCCCTCGGCCTGAGTGCCGAACCAGCCCAGGAGCTGCTGATGGCTCAGCCGGCCCAGGCTTCTCAGCTTCCATAACCCCCTGAGTCCGGACCCTTGGAGGGGCCAGCCCAGAGCCAGGGCCCGGAGGGAGGGGTCCTCCCAGCGTGGAGAGAAAAGACATGCCAGTTAGTATGTGAGCCTGTGTGTGTGCTCTGGGCATGTAGAGGTGTGAGTGTGCCTGGGAGTATTCTCGTGCATGTCTCCTGAGTCTTGTGCACGGACGTGGCCAGTGAAGTATTAGGAATGTGTTTTACGTGTGTGTGTGTGTCTTTCTGTACAGATGTCTTCCTGTCTGTAGATGTATGTAGGAGTGTTGGGCTTTTTGCACATATGTGTGCGTCCATGTGAACACGGTAAGTGTTTACGTGCTTGCTTTTGTGCCTCTGTGTGCGTGTGGGTCTGTCTCTGACTACATCTGTGTGTGTGCACGCGTGCATGGGTGCACACCTGTCAGCGGGGCTCACTAGGTACCCTGACCCAAGATTTGCAGACCAGGTGGGCCAGGAACATGGGAGACAAACAAGGGTTTCTCCTGCACCCCCTGCTTGCACTGACTGCCCCGAGGGGCCTTTAGGCTCCAAGAGGTGCCTGACAGCCCTTTGCACGCGCACACGGCACACGTGCACAGGGCCAGACCCCTGACCAGCTGCCACTCCCACAGGCCCAGGTGGCAGCCCTGGAGGCCCAGAGCCCGGCCCGGCTGGAGGCCGAGGAGCAGCAGCAGCAGGAGCTGCAGCAGGAGGTGGAGCGCCTGCGCAGTGCCCAGGTGCAGACAGAGCGCACGCTGGAGGCGCGGGAGCGGGCCCACCGGCAGCGGGTGCGGGGCCTGGAGGAGCAGGTACTCGGGCCCCTCCTCTGGATGTGGAAGCGGGGAGGAGGGGGGGAGGAGCAGCGGAGGGCTGGCCCTGACCTCCGGTAGAAGCAGTCGCTGGTCTGATCGGGGACCTATGCTGGTATCCGTCATGGCCCGGCACGGGCCCAAGTGATGTCACTGGAACTCTGGCCCCCCGTGGCTCTGCTGTCCTCGTGGCTGTCCCTTGGGTGGCACAGGTGGCATAAGCAGCCCCAGCCTAGGTCATCCCAATGACCAACGACCCACCATAGAGAAAAGGGGACCTTTTCCCTGAGAGCAACAGCAGAAGTCCCGGGGGTGATGCTGACTGGCCAGCTTGGGTTGCAGATCTCTTCCCAGCTGTCCCCGACCGACCTGTGCATGGGTAGGCCAGGCCTGGGTCATGGGTCCCCTGAGTCGGACTAGTACCAGGCCTGCCTCCATGATGCGAGTGGGGACGGGTGGCTCCTGAGGAGATGCGAGGAGCGGTCAGAAGACAGCCGGCTGCCGGCTGCCGGGTGAGACGGAATGGGAGGGGAAGGAAGCAGCCTGGTGCTTCAAGAGACCCGTTTTTTCCTGAAACAGGCAGGATTGGGTCCCTTGTGGGGCCCTGGCTGCAGCCACCCCCCATCCTCCCAGCCCCACCTTCTTCATCAGTCTGGTGGCCTGAGCCGCCACCTTCTCTTTCTTCTCCAGGTGTCCACACTGAAGGGACAGTTGGAACAGGAATTTCGGAGGAGCTCAGCATCCTTCTCCCCCAGGTCCGGCCCCGCGGGGGAATGAGCCCCTTCCTGGTTGGCATCCTAGAGGACAGCCGCAGCCGGGGCAGGGCCGCAGCCCCCATCTGCAGGGTCCGCTCAGGCCCCCGGCCTGCCAGGCCACCAGAGCTTGGTGGGGGGTGGGGAGGAGCCAGGTGGCAGCGCTGAGGGCCAAAGGCTGGGGACTCGAGGAGCAGCTTTATGGCCTCACCCGTGGGTCCCACCTCAGTTTGGTTCCCCCCCCCCTGGGATGAGCCTCCAGGTCCTGGGAGAGCCTCTCTGTGTGGCTGAGCCGAAGCCCAGGGTAAAGGAGACCCCCCCCTTGCCTTTGGCTGGCCCTGGGGCATGGGCTCATGGGCAAGAGGAGGGGAGCCTGGGCTCCCCCAGCTTTCCCGAGCTCTCTCTGCCTTAGTTCCGAGGGTTTGTCAGGAAATTCCTCAGAGTTCAGAGTCCCTGTATTTTTATACCTTTTTACAGTGTTAACGGTTCAGAACTATTGTGTTTTTTTTTGTAGCAAGGAGACCTCATTTTCTAAAAACAGTTTGTGTAGACGTGTCTCTTCACTTCTGCACCCGAGAGACTGGAGGGGCCAGGAGGGGGACACCGGGGCCTGGGCCGGGAGGGATGGGGCCCCTGGCCAGGGGTACACAGGGAGAAGGGCTGTGGCACTTCCCAGCCTCCCAGGCTGTCGGCCTGGGGTCGGCTCTGGGGTCCTGTGCCACCCGTCCCAGGCAACAAATGCGGCTGTGACCCAAACTACGCTCCTTCCAGCCACAGTGCTGTGGCCCCTCCTCAGGACGGGGTCCCCGGACACAGGCAGGCGGTCCAGATAGTGCAGGCCTGGGAGAAACCATGGGGTCTTGTCCTGGCTCCAGCAAGTGAGCCTGGCGAAGCCGTACAACCCCTCGGAGGCTCGGTTTGCTTGTGTGTAAAATGGGCCCACACCTTGCAGGGGGGTCATGAGGAGGTTCGTGTGCGAGGCACTCGGCGTCGGCGAGAGACATTCCTCTCCCCCCTGGAGGCCAGTGGAGTCAGGCTCTGCCCCAGCTCTGCCACCTCCAGCTGTGGACTCTGGGTGGGTCACTGATGCCCCTGGGCTTCTGGTCTGTTGGACAGAGACATTACCAGGCCCCACCACGCAGGCCTGTTGGGAGAGTGTGCTGGTCAGACAGGGGGAGCCGGGTCCTCGTGTGCTGGTCAGAGGGAGGCATTCTAAGGCCTTGGCCTACTTCTACCCTCTAACCATCAGCCTTCCCCGCCCAAAGGTGGGTCTGAGTCCACCTACCTTGACCTCCTGCTTTATATCCTAGACGTACCTTTATGCCTGCATGTGGGAACTCAAGCCCTCACCAAGCAGCCTGGACAATAAAGAAGCTGTATCTCCCCCTCCCCGCCATGACCCACAGACCCTGGGTGGGGAAGATGTCGCAGTCCATCTTTCTGGGTGGGTCCGCTGGAGCTGGTGATCAAGGAGGCAGGACTGGGACCGCAGAGGCAAGGCCATAGGTCACCCGAACCGTCCGTTGTCCCAGGGGGCCAGGCAGCCTCTCAATGAGGACAAACAGTGTTGGAGGTAGCTGGCCACCTGCCCTGTCCTCCCAACCAAAAAATGACCGAATCTTCTGTAAAAACCATTTTAATTTTATATAAAACAAAGGTGGTCTATGCCCGGGAACTGTAGGAAACCCAAGCAGACCAGCTGGGGTGAGGGGCATAGCCTACCTCGAGGGGCTGGGGGGCCGGGGGACTGTCCTCACAGGGACTGAAAAGGCACATCAGAGGCCCCGGTCCCACCGAGAGACCTGGGATGCCCCTCATCTGGGGGCGAACACTGGACAATGGGGAGCCCCCTGCCTCGTGTTCCAGGGATGGCCGCAGGCTGGAAGAAGGGCCTGAGACGAACCCCCGGGGCCACAGTCCACTAACTTTTTACAGAATAAAAGGAATGTGAGGCTGGGGAGAAAAGCACCAGGTCAGGCAGGGCCTGAGGGCCCCGGATCCGAGGAAGGTCCAGGGCACGGGGCTGCCAGGTCCACCCTAGCAGCCCCCGCAGCTCCTGGCACAGGAGGCCGCCACGGACTGACATAGGCCACTGCTGGCCATGACGCCGCACTTGGAGAACTTGTCCCGACACAGGTCAGCTGCGGTGGGGCAAAGAGCTGGGGTCAGGGTGAGGCTGGGTGATGGAAAACCACTGCCCCTGCCCCTGCCCCACCCCATGGCAGGGAACGTTCCAAGGCTAAGCAGCCAGGAGGGAGCTTAGGGTCCCCCAGCAGTGACCCCCGGCACAGAACATGTGCTTCATAACCACTGGAGGCGGAGCAGGGAGGGGTCTGGGGGGGCAGGCCTTCCTACCTCGAAGGAGCTCCTCATGGGCACAGACCGTGCGGACACAGATCTCCCTGTTGACCACGTACACGCGGCGGAGGCTGGGGACACGGAGCCGGGACAGTGGTGTCACCCCACCGTCACCCAACCCCACTGGGGGGAGCCTGCACATCCTGACCCTGAGGTCAGAGCTCAACCAGAGTCGAGTTCAACTTCAGGATTTGTGCTTCCCTCAAGTCCTACCTCGGCTGGGTGCTGCCGCCCACCCTGCGCCCAGCCTGCCTCCCCACCCCACTGCCCTGCCTGTGCTCACCTGTAAAAGCAGACCTCGTTGAGACACTGTTTACAAGGCTTGTGGATGGAATAGAGGCGGGTGCACGGGTACTGTTCCTCCCGGCAGTCTGGGTGATAGGCGGGATCAGACGAACGGCTGCAGCCTGGGACCCTGTGCTGGGGCGCGCCCCCAACACTGCCCACCAAGACTGGCTGTCCTATGGGGGTCTAGGTCCACCCTGCGCCCTCTGGCCGGGGACGCACAGGAACAGGGGCATGCACAGCTGCACAGATAGCATGGCTGAGCCCCCAGGGGCTGCCGGGTTTTATACAATGTATTTATATGGGCACAGATTTGCAACTACACTTGGAAGTCTGGAAGCTCAAACCCAACCACGCCCACACGCACAGGGTCGCAGAAGCATACACCAAGGGCAGGGCCAGGGCTATGCTGACTCGCAGGACCACACCCTAACACTGAGCTCAGCTGGGGGAGAGCAGCCCTCACAGCCTGGCTCCCTCAGGCTTGTGGGGGCAGCACGGGCTCGCTTGGCTGGCTGGGGCTTTGGCTCCCCTCTTGGCATCACCTGCCATGACCACGCCCAGTGCTACCCTCCCCTTCCCGGTGTCTGGGGGGTAGAGGGCACTTCCTGAGCCTACGGCTAAGCCCAGGGGCAAGGGGGCCCCTCAGAGCCGCCCGAGGGGCCCTGGAGTTGCTGGCCTAAAGCAGGGGCACGTCTGCAAGCCACTACCCTACCATCTACCCGGCAAAAGCCAAAGGCCTGGCTGTCTCTGTCCTACCAGCGCCGCACCCCACTCTACCCCAGCTTGGGGGGCCGTGCCTCCGTTTCCCCTGCGGTCGGGGAAGCTCTTACCCAGAGGCCCAGGCTCTGTGGGCTCTGTCTCCACGTTTCCTGGAGCTGGTGTTGGGAGAGAGGCCGGCAGAGATCACTGAGAGGGGTCTGTCCTGAGGCCCTGCCCCAGCCCAGCACAGACCTGCCCCTCCCACGGTTCACAGGAGCTGGCAGCCTACCTACGGTGGGGACCCCGATGACTTCCTGTTGGACTTGCTGCTGGGACTGGAACTGGAACTGCTCCGCAGGGGGCCGGGGAGTCACCTCTGAGATGGGGGACGATCAGAGGGTCCACTCCATTCTCTCCAGTCCCCACCCAGCTGCCCACCCACCTGACCTGCCCCGCTCTACGCCCGGCCTTTACCTTGATAATCATAGTAGTCCGCGTTCTCTGAGAACAAAGACAAATACGGAATTGTCGGGGACTGGGCGAGCTCTCAGTCCCAGGGGCCAAGAAGGTCACAACTAAACCCAGGACTCCCACCCCCTTCCCACCGGGTTCCCAGCTGAGTCAGGCACACCCTGGCAGGGTGTGGGGAGACCCGGGGAGGGCAAGGCCCTTACCTATCTGGTCACTGTAGTGGGTGTACTGGACGTGGTCTGGGAACGGAGGCAGTGGGTCTAGGTCGTATTGGCCCTGAGCCAGCAGGCCTACCATGAGGAAGCAAAGCATGAAGGGGTGCCCTGCAGGGAAGGACAGCAGGGGCCCCAAGGCACATCTGGGGAGGATAGGTAGAAGTCCCAAGGGCAGGCAGGTACGATCTTAAGATTCTACACCCAGACTCATTCATCAAGCATAAAGGCCCTTACACTCCCTGTTCCTAAGTCTCCTTACTGAGTTTGGGGCTGTCCCCTCCATGTAGCTTCCTGACTATTCCTGGAACTCAGCATCCTCCTGTCTGCCCCAGGGCCTTTGCATTTGACTTTCCCTAGGCCTACAATCTTGGTTAACTTTTCTTCCTTCAGATCTCAACTAAAAATTCAGTTCTGCCAAGAGGTCTTCACTGGCCCAGCCACCCTCTCCATCCCATTCTTCTGTTTATTTCCATCATAGCACTTGGCACACTGACATTTGTCACAGGGACTTGATACAGCAGCCTCCCGTCCCTAGATGGGCAGCAACGAAGGCAGGGATGTGTCTGCCTGCTTCATCACTGTATCCCCAGGGTCTAGGCCCATGTCTCGCACATAGTAGGAGCTCAACAAATACCTGTTAAATGAATAAATGTTAGACCTGGCAGGGCCTTGGGGGTCACTCCACAGTCAAGATGATATAGGGTGGTTGGGTCCCAAATGGGTCTAGAACCCAGACCTAGAGACTCCCTACCTTGCGTGCTTCTCCCCGCTTACACATCAGTTCTCATTAGAAGAAAAGCAGAGGCTCCTGGTGCCTGGGTGTGTGCCCACTCTCCAGAGCCCCAGCCCGGCTGCTTCTGTCGGGGGGTTAGGATGAGGGCATGGGATGCCCCCGACTTTGGAAGGGGTTGGCCTGTCTAGTTTGTGGTCCAGAAGTCAGGAGGCCCTGCGACCCAGGGAGCTGAGTTCTGGCCACAGGGCACAGTGAAGGCTCACTGCCAGCTCCCACCCTCGCCCATCCCCGGGGGGGAGCCCCCATCCCCGCCAGCCCCAGGAGCCACTCACCGGGCAAGAACAGCAGGAAGAGGTAGGCAGCTCTCATGGCTCCGAGCTGAGGCCGTCTGGGCTGGTGTCAGGACAGCTAGAGGAAGAGGAGGGGAAGCTCACTCATGGCCGAGGAGCCCACCTCTGCTTGGCCACATCTAGCCCAGAAGAGGAGGAGGAGGAGGAGACACTCGGACTAGAAGCCAGGCATAGGGAGGGCCGGGAGTCGGGTGGTGGCGGGGGCAGCGGCCTACGGAGGGACAACTGCTGTCCCTGTGGCCCACCAGGTGTTCATGTCCCAAGGGACAAGGCCTCCAACCTTGTTCCAGCGTTGATCTTGCGAATGGATAGAACCCACCCTGCCCTTCTCACCGGGGGGAACTTTCTAGTCCCCCACTAGCCTGACTCCACTCTCCTAACCTACAGCCATGCCCATCTTCTAACTCAGCGCCTTCTGGTGTCTCACGCACTAATGTGAACCCCTGACCCCAGGTCCAACTTCAGGACCCCGGCCCGCTCAGCCACCATCATAGCAGGGACTCCGCAGCGTCCGCCAAACCCACCACCTGTTCCCAATTAGCCAGAGGGCCCTGAGTGTCTTGCTCTGCAGGAAACCACATGCATGCATGGGCCCCAGGGGCCGAAGGGCAGCCAGGCCCGGGCAGGGCTCCCACCCCCAGAAGATTCCTCTCCTGCCAGGCCTCCGGGCCTCCTAAGACCTGGCTGTCTACATCACAGACTCACGAGACTAAGGTCTATTTTGTCTGCAACGGCAGGAAGCACTTAGGGTGGAGTCTGAGGGGAGTTTCTCTGGATCCTGGAAGGGCAGCGCTGAAGGGACCGTGATGTCACCCAGCCCAGGGGTTCTGAGCCCCCAGCACGGTGTGATAAGTGTTGTGCGGGTCCTAAGTGGTCCTTAGCCTTCCCCTGGTTCTTAAAGTTCAAGAACAGCAGTGTCTGCCCACACCCTGGGGTTGGCAGTGTCCACGGGTCCCCATGTGCCGTCCCGGCTCAGTGGGAGGCAGTCTCTGGACTACACTGTCATCCTTCTCCAGCGGTGCTGGGCGACAGTCCAGGGCTCCCCCATCCAGGAGGGCCCCTCCCACCACAGCAAAGAGAGTTCTTCCAGACAGCTAACTGGACACCTGCCTGCCCCAGGGCATCTAGGGAGAGGGAAGGAACCGTGGGCACTGGTCCCTCTTCCCTCCCAGTCCTGAGCCTTCTGGGACCCCCAGCCTGGCTCATACACTGGCCACCCCCTTCCTTGCTGGGGTGGGGTGGGGTGGGGTGGAGGAGATGAGGCCCATGACTCAAGCGGCCCCAGAGGCAGGGTACTCTGGCTCCCTACAGTCCTGTTCTGAAAACCCTCAGCCTCTCGCCGAGGGTTTTCAGAAATACCGAAATACCTGGAGCTCTTTCCCGGTAACTCCCCACAAGGCCTCACTAGCCCCTCATCGTCCCCACGGACTGGTAGCAGCCAGGCCAGTTGGAGCTGTCACCACCACTCAGGAGGAGGCCCTGAGCTGGGGCCTAAGGGGCTTTAGAAGTGGGGTGGGGCTGTCTGTCCCCCAAATCCCTCCTAGGCCTCTCAGCCTCCTGCATGGACTCTCCCTCTCAGGGAAGGTCTGGCACTCAGGCCCAGGCTTATTATTGCAGGGATCCCCCAACCCCGGGGCGCCAAACGGTGTGGGAGTAAGGCATCCTCCTTCCTCTTGGGGGGAACATATCTCCAAGCACCTCTGTCTAGACTATGGATTCTGGGGTGTGGGGGAGGCCCCTTCCCCTTCTGGGGACCCCACCCCATGCGACGGTGGGCAGGAGGGGGATGAGCGGGGCCTCCTCAGAGCCCCCCAACCCCATGCTCCCCGGGTAGGGAGGAGGCAGGCTGCGGAGTGGCGGGGGGGGGGGGGGTGGGGGTGGGGTGGGGGGGGGGGTTGGGGGGGAACCAGATGTGGCCGCGCACAGCTGGGAACAATCAGCCCCGAGCTCGTACGTAGGCTCCCCGCGCCCTCCGGGTTTCGGGTGTCCCTTTGTCTCTCCGCGGCTGTGGCCCAGCGGCTCCGGCCGACGCCCCCACCCTACCGTGGCCGTTCAGTCTCCAGGGGCAAAGGAGAGCCACCCCCACGCCCCGACGCCCCAACTCGGGCTCCCCCAAACTTCCCCAAACTCGGGCCCCCCTCCAAGCGACTCCCCCCAAGTGCCGTCTTAGCATCTGCTCAGATGGCCCTGGGTTCAGGAAGCCTGGCAGCCGGCCCCAGGACCGGGGTCCTGAGGAGCCCCCACCACAGCACCCCCCACCGGGGTTCCCTTAGTGGTCCCCGCCGCTCCGGGCGCCAGGCCCGCGCCTACCTGGTCGGGTCACTCCGCCGCCCGATCCGAGTCCGCCCGCGGAGCCGCCCCTCCGCCCTCTCCGAGCCCCCCTCCGGGCCCCCGACGGCTCGGCGCCCGCCCTCCAACCCCGGAGCCGCTGGGTCCTAACGCGAGCTCTGTCCGCTTTTCGGGCCGGCGGGGCTCCAGCCCGCTTCTGGGGCGGCCCTGGGGGAGGCGCCCCTGGCGGTTACCCTCACATCAGCTCAGACTTCAGGTGAGCAGAACGTCTTCCCCATCTCCTCGCCATATCTGGGCTGGGGTCTGGTGTGAGGTGGGTTTTGGAGAACGTGTTACCCCATTTCACAGAGGAGGAAACTGAGTCCCCTAAAGGGGATTCACCCACAGCCGCGCAGCTGTCCCCTCTGGCTTCTCCTCGCTTCCAGGACAGCCTTCCTGACCTGCTTTCCCTACTGCCTCTCTGGTTGTGCCTTCTGGGTCTCCCCAGCCAGCTCCAGGGTAGGGCTGGCTTGGAGAACCAGCACTGAGGTCTGTGCATGGACCATAGGCTACCAGGCCTGGCCTCAGGAATGTCCCCAAAGCAACAAGGATCCAGGGAAGATCCGAGTCCAAATTCATCCCTCCTGACCCTTTCCCAGGCCTGGCTCTCCAAGAGGTCCCCCTCTGGGCAGAGGTCCAGCATCCTTCCATCCCTCAGGGTTCCTTGCTCCCCGCCCCTGCACCCACCCCTGCACCCACCCCTGCACCCAGCCCAGCACCAAACTCAGCACCCAGTCACTGATCCTGCGCACTGGTCCAGACTGTGGTGGAAGCCGCCATTTGCTCTTGCTTGGACTCTGTAATAATCTCTAATCTAGGCCCTCTCACATGGGCCCTGCCCTCCCTGACCCACTGCAGACGCTGGCCCCCTTCTACTTAAAGCCTTTCACTGGCTTCCCACGGTATCTGGGGAAAAAGCTAAACTTGCCTGTGACCGCCTACCCCCAGGACCCCACCCTTCATCTTGGTCTGGCTCTGCCTCCTCATTCCCTGCCTGGTCTCCCAGCAGCCACATGGCCTTTTGGCCGTCTCTCCCAAAACCCTTTCCTCTGCCTGCCCCAGGACATTTGCACAAGCTGTTTCTTCCTCCTGCAACACTGATGAGGTCCCCACCTCCTTCAGGGGATAGACCTAACCCTCCCTTCTTCAGAGGAGCCTTCCTTTTCTTCCTGTTCGGCCCCTAAGCACCTTCTGCTTTGTGACTCATAGCTGTCCCATTGCGCTTTGTCCGTGGCCATTTGAATTCTGCTCCTCTCCCATGGGAGCTTGGGGGGCTACATGAAGACAGCCACTAAGTCTGTTCTTGCCCATCTTCTGTTTATGCTCATTAGGCACAGTGCCATGCGCAGAGCCGCTGTTCAGTAAACATTAAGGGAATGAATGAATATGCCCTCAGTCCTCCTGGGGCCAACTGGCTGGGGTGGGGGACAGCGCTGGCCCCTGCCTCTGGGGCAGACCTTTTCCATGACTTGCCAGGGGAGCCTCGGCCTGAGGTGGCAGCTCTGGCTGGGAGAACATAGGATCTTCTTGCCCCCCAGTCATGCACCCCACAACTGCCTGTCCCTTAAACTCCGAAGCCTATTAGAGAGAAACTCTGTATGTCCCAAGCATCCTTTGTTCCCTGGCACTGGTTTGTCAAAGGAATGAATGAATGAATGAATGAGTATCTGCCACCCCCTCTCCAGGGTCTATTACAGAATAGCAGGGACTTCTGTTACCTGGAGCACAGCCCTTAGCTGCTGCCAGGCCCGAGTCCACTAGGGGAGGAGGGGAAACCACCTGGCAGAAAGGCTGTTCCCTTCACTCAACAAAAGGGGGAAACAGAGGCCCCTGAGCTCCCCACTCTCGTGTCCTGGCCCCCAGATCCTCTCTGCTGCTTCTCCCCCCTCCTCTGGCCCTAAGGACCCAAGCAGAGGTGGCAGCTATGCGAGGAGGGGGTAGTGGGTGTGGGTACTCTTCTTGCCACGACCCTGGAGGCTCACTCCTTCCCTGCTGGCCTCTCCCACCAGGTTACATGCTGTCCACGGGCAGAGACCAAGTCTCTAGTATATTGTGGTAGCACCTGTACCGGGCACATGACTGCCCAATAAATGCGTGACTAAATTGGCTAAGGGTAGAGCAGGGATTCAAACCCAGGCGTTTCCCGGTGTCCTCCAGCCTCCCCTTGCCCAGCACCTACCACCCTGAACTATTGCTGATTGACACCCCCATGCTCGGCGCATGTCTGTGGACACGCCTCGTACTGTAAATTGCTTTTTCACACCTCACATCCCTTCTCTGCGGGTTGATTCCACATTGACCGAGCTCCTGCGAGGGCAGGCCAGGTTTGGCACCAGGACTTCCGGTGATAAGGTCGGCGGGGGTGTGCGGAGGGCAGGAAGCAGTCTTTCTTTCCTGCTCTCTCTGGCCCTGCCTGCACGGACAGGCCAGATGACCAAGTTGCCTCTCCAGAGTGGGGCTTGGACAGTGTCCCACTGGTGGGATGAGGTCAGAAGCCCCCACCCTTCCCCGGGGGACAGGGCACGTGGTTCGGGTTGGGAGATGTGGGCTCAGAGCCCCGACTTTCATCCGAGAGAGGAATCAGACCACAAACTTGTCCCGGGATCTGGGGCGTGGGGGGGCAGAAGGGAACAGTCCCCATTAAAAGCCTCGGAGGCACTGGCACTTGTGGGAGGCATGGCCCTTCTCTTGCTGACCCACAGGATGGAGGAGCCTGGATGCTGGAGTCCAAGTGATCTGGCCCCACCTCTGACTAAGTGTGTGGCCTCGAAGCCTCAGTTTCTGTATCTGTAAAATGGGGATGAGACTGATGCTTTAGTGATAAGGACTGAAGGACACCACACACAAGGTGATTAACAGGGCACCAGGCATGCGCTCAACCCGGAAACCCCATGTCTGTCCGATGAACACACGGAGGCCCCGAGAAGGGGGTCGCCCAAAAATCTGAAAAGTCAGGGGTGCCAGGAGCAGACACGCACCGGGGCCCCCCCCAGCACCAGACACCCGGTCCGTGGCACCACGTGGGAGACAGGCTGCACCAGGAAAATATTTTGACTTTTATTTGCTACACCGACAGCGGCCCCGAGGGGGGCTGGCGGCTGTCGTCTCTACACGGGCATCTGAAGTGGGGGACAACAACAGCATTTCCCCAGCGGATGGCAGGGCAGGCTGGGCCGGGCAGACTCGGGGCGGGAGGATGACGTCTGCCAACCTCCGGGCCGCGGGAGCGACGGCGGTGGCGTCTCTGGAGATGCATCCCGGGTGGTGGCTCAGAGGCAGGGAAGTCCAGTGTCCGGGGACGGAGAGGAAGTCCAGTGTCCGGGGGGCCGAGAGGCCTGCACTACCTCACCGGCCCGGCGGGCGGTGGCCAGGGCTGCTCGGCCAGCTCCCGTTCCAGCTGCTTGAAACGCTTCTTCGAGACCCTTTTGGGCCGGAGCCGCCGCAGGCAGGCCGGGAGGCACTGGTCCAGCACGCTCTGCGGACGACATCGAGGGTGCAGAGGGCGGCTGTGGCCCATCCCCGAAACCCCCCTCCTTCCCCAGCAGGGGTGAGCCCCACCTCCAGCATGAAGGCCCCCACGAAGTTGAAGGCCACCAGGCCCAGCAGCAGCAGCTTGAAGCAGGTGTCGGCGATGTTCCTCAGCGCCAGCGGACCTTGCAGGAGGCCAGGGACCAGGAGGAGGCCCACGAGGATGGAGGCCAAGAGCGCCAGGGCCCCCAGGAAGGGCACTGGGGGTGAGGGTGCGCATCAGGCGGGGGGCCCTTGCCCCCTCCCACGCATGTCCGGAGGGGAGAGTCCGCCACCCCAGGCCACCGCAGCCCGTCCCTCCCCCACCCACACCGGCCCAGCCTCGCGGTGGCACCGTTGGTGTAGAGCGGCCGGCGGAAGGGCGCCCCCTTGGACACGGCTGCAGCCAGGATGAGGTACTGGAAGCTGGACAGAGAGAAGACCACTGTGTTCTCGTAGTTGGGCAGGTTGTCTGGCGCGGGCACGGTCTGGTTCAAAGGCACAAACCTGGGGGGGGCGGTCAGTGCAAAGATAGGGGGTCAGGGAGCACATGCGCAGGGGATGGGGCGGGGGTGGGGTGGGGTGGGGGATCTGGGAGCCAGGCTCCCTACTCACCAGGGTTGGGCCACGGTCAGGAAGTAGCCCCCCAGCTGCACGCCGGCCACCAGGGCCACCTGCAGCAGCAGGCTACTCAGCACAGGGATGCTGAGCAGGGCCCCGGGTGGCCGCGCCCGCCCCAGCGCCAGCGCCGGCCCCGTGCGGCTCATGAGCACGGCCACCGTGGTGGTGATGACCAGGTCGATGGCCAGGAACTGCACATCCCCCAGGTTGGTGTTGATCTGCCGGCAGGGGAGGGAGGGCACGGGAAGATGGCAGGGAGGCACCGGCCCTGCCCTCGAGAGTCTGATGGGGAAGGCCGGATTCCTGCCCAGCAGCCCAACTGGGGACGGGGTGGGCAGCGCCCTCCTGCTTCTGGGGAAATCGAGTCTGATGGGGGAGACGCGTGCTGGCTTCAGGGAGCCCCTTCCAGCGCGAGGGAGAAACCATTCTTGCTGACCCTTCGGACACCTAACCTAATGGGGTCAGTTCCTCCTGTCCACAGGAGGCTCCCAGTGGGAGGGTGCTCAGGCTCTGCCTTGCGGGGCCTCTGGTCACCAGAGGACACCGTTCTTAGTGGAGGCAGGGACAGATGCCAGCCAGCTCGAGATCTGCATTGCCCCTCAATCCCCCTCACGTCGCCTGCTTTCCATGGGGCCAAGCCACGTGCCCTCAGAGCAAAGCTGGGAGATACTCTCTGAGTAGACGCGATGGGCATGACCAAGTCTGGACCAGAGCGAGTGGGGAAACGGATGGGACAGTGGGACAGGAGCAGCGGCCCCGGCTCTGTACGACTCCTGCCTCCGTCCCTGCTTGGGCTCTGTCTCGGTCTCCCCCGCAGACAAGAGCTCCTGAGGACAGGGACGACACGTTAGCATAGGACAGCTGTCCCTGTTTCTGAGGACCTACTCTGTGCCACCACCCAAGGCTCAGGAATTGTCCAAGCCACGCGGCTAGAGCGTGGCAGATTGGGATCTGAGGCCACACCATCCATTCCAGAAGCTGCTGGGCTCCAGGCACGGGGCTGAGTGTCCCGGCTCTGGGCCTGGTCCAGGCAGCGGGCTCCGCCCCACTCACCGTGTAGAGGATCAGGACGGAGATGAACTGGGTCAGGCTGTACAGGGCCATGTACTTGAAGACGCTGAACGAGGTGTCGAGGGAACACCGGCCTTCCCTGGGCGCAGGGTTGGGGGCGTCAGCGGGCCCAGGCTGGCCGACGGGCCCCGAGGGCACCCCCCCCCCCGCCGGCCCCTGCCCACCTCACCTGATGACCGTGGGCACACACTCGATGTTGGCCATGCTTGAGGTGAAGGGCGAGACGACCGAGGCCTCAGCCTGGGACAGCGAGATGCCCACGTCCGCCGCCTTCAGGGCCCCGCAGTCATTGGCGCCGTCTCCGCACATGCCCACGCGGTACCTGCGCGGACGCGCGGCCTGTCTGGAGCGCGCCTGCGGCCCGGGATGGCGCAGGGGCTCCGGGAGAGCCTGCTGGCGTCCTCCCGACGGTGGAGAGGACTCCTGAAGCCTGCGGTGGGACGCGGGCACCCCCATCCCCACCGCTAGCCCCCCCCCCGCCAGACCCGCTAGCCCCCCCTCCCGCCCACTGGTACGCACTGGAGTTTCTGGAGCTCGCACACCAGCTCCGTCTTCTGCTCGGGAGCCATGCGGGCGAAGACCGTGCCCTGGACCAGGACCTGAGAGCATGGGAGGAGGGAGAGGCTGAGGCAGCTGCCACGTGGGGGTGGGAGCTGTGAGGAGGGGGCGGAGCACGGGGAGGCTTAGGACGACCAGGGGTGCTGGGGGGGGGGTAAGGGGGGGCAGCCCTACCTTGGGCAGCAGCTTGGGGAAGTGCTTCATAAGGACACCAAAGGTGGACCCGCTGAGGGCCAGGTGGCTGGATCGGGGGTCCGGCTCCACGGTGTAGCTGGCGGCCTGATCAGGATCCTGGGGGCCCAGGAAGCTCAGCTCAGCTTCCCCTGCCCACACCGGAGCACTGGGGCCGGGGTCAGGTAGCACAGGGCGGGGTCGTCGGTGGGGTGTGTGGCTGGAACCCCGGCTCGGCCTCACCTTAGCCCCGTTCACAGCTGCGGAGGATTCCAACGGCAGGAGCTCGAGGGAGGCAGGCTGGCCTCGCTCCGGGGGGGTGGCATGGATGATAAACAGATGCTCCCGGGGGCCCACCATGCCGCAGCCCTGGGCCACCGTGACTGCTGTCTGCAGGTTGTCCCCTAGGAGCATGGGGGCAAGGTCAGGGCCCAGCTGCTGTCCGGGAGGGCTGTCCTCACCCTGACACTTAACGGATGGGAACACTGAGGCCAGACACGCTGTCTGCCATGACTCTGGCAGGTTCATCAACGGCTCTGAACCCGCCTTCATCACCTCTAAAACCAGGCATCGAAGGACTTAGGAGAAAGTGGAGATCAGGGCTAATGTCCCACATACCCTACTTAGTGCTGCAAGACCTTCTGGAAGGTGTGTGCAAGCACTCCAGAGTGGGGAGGACAAGGAGAAAGACACAGACCCACCAGGCCCCCCAGCGTCACCCTAGCTAGAATCTTTTTCTTGCTCCATAAAACTGTCACCACTTTCCAGGGTGACATAATTCCCCCCATTTCCTACAGGGGGCACTGGAACCCAGAGAAGCCACGTCATCGCAGGCAAGAGGCTGGACCCCAGGCTGCTTAGCCTGGGGGTGGGGGGGTGGGAGGGTGCACAGGGAGGATGAAGGCAGGGGTTGGGGGTGCCTAGAGGTCATTCTACTCCCCGGGGCCTCACTGTCCTTATCTATCAAGCGGAAGGACAAGGGCCACTTGGGAGGGATCCCGTGAAGACCCATGAGACATCTAGAAGGGACCTGGCCTGAGGCAGGGATCCGAAAAGAAGGGGTGCCTCTGTCCACGATGGTGGAAGGGAAGGCCGCCCTCCCAAGCCAGCCTGTGGCCCACAGGCACCTGTCACCATGACGGTACGGATGCGGGTCCTCCGCAGAGCCTGGATGACTGCTGTGGTCTGCGGCTTCAGCAGGTTCCTCATGACCAGCAGCCCCAAGAGGCTCAGCTCCTGCTCCAAGGTGTCCCTGGAGGGTGGGCGGACCCAGGTCAGAGGTCACAGGGTGGCTCAGGACCCTGTCCCTGCCTCTGGGCAAGGCTCTCTCCCCTAACACCCTGCCCCTGTCCCCTGCCACCCTGGGGGCTCCTAGCAGAGAGGACCCCCCTGCTCCGGCTACGCCAGGGCCAGAGGCCCAGTCCCCGGGGGGTGGGGGACAGCCCACCTCGTCAGCTGCTGAGCAGCCTCCAGGCTGGGTGCCACGGGCAGTGGCTTGCTGGCGAGGGCCACCACGCGGTAGCCAGCAGCCGTGTAGCTCTGCAGCCTCTGGGCGAAGTCCAGGGGCACTGTGGGGAGAGGCAGGTGTCACCAGGACAAGGGCTGGGGGCTTACCCCGTTCTGGGCCGGGGCGGCCTGCCCCCTTCACCTGTCTCGGGCTTGCAAAGGCCTGCCACCAGCTCAGGGGAGCCTTTGACGTAGGCCTCGGGCTGCGCGGCTCCCGGCCACGCCACCACCACGTTCATGCGCTGCAGGGCTGACGAGAAGGGGAAGCGGCTGAGGATGCTGACGGGTACTGGGGGCTCCTCCTGCAGAGATGGGGGGGCAGCTGAAGGGCCGGCGCAGGGAGCCCGCCCCTCCCCCCACACACCCCACCATGACTCACCACACCCTGCAACTGGGGCTCCTGGAGTGGGGGTCTCATCACCGCCAAGACTTGAGTCCCAAAGGCCGAGTCGGCAGCCGGCCCCTCCTCCAGGACCTGGGAGGCAGGCAGGGAAGGTTGGCCTCCGCCAGGATGGCAGTGGCTGGGCCCACCGAGGGAGGCGGCGGGAGACTCAAGTTAGCCTCCTGGAAGCCCTCCTTTGTGGGAGAGCGGAAGTCACGGGCTGTGGAGTCGGAAGGACCCCAGTTCAGACCCTGACTTTGCAGCTCACAAGCTGCAGGGGGACCTTGGACAAGTTACTCTGACTCTCCCCCAGCCTCCGCTTCCTCCCTCTGGGGCAGGTTTGGAAGCTTCCCTCCAGGGCTCCAGGGGAGCGCCAGCCAAGGCCTGCACTGCAGAGCGCAGACACCAGGTGGGGGCTCCCACGTGGCCCGGGCCATTGTTGTTAATGATGGTGGCACAATGATGCCACCCAACGTCCTGGCACAAGGACCAGGCAGGGCCAGTGAGAGCCCAGCTGCCCAGAGCCAGGAGCTGACCTGCTCGGCCTCCTCACCCAGCCAGTCGATTCCACCATCTTGAGGTCCATGGGGTCGCCCACGGGGATGTCCTGGAGCCGGCTGAGGGCATGGCAGGTGGCCAGCGCTCGGAGCAGGGGCCCTATGGGCAGGCGGCGGGGCTCTGGCACCAGAGGCAGGAACGCCTGCCCTTTCAGGGGTACCACACCCATCACATCCAAGCCGTCCTCCGTGAGGGTGCCCGTCTGCAGGGGGCAAGGGATGGGCCAGTGATGAGTCCCGGGAGGAGCTGTGTGTGCCTGCGTGGGGCGCCCCCACCCCAGGCCAGGTGGGGGCCGTGGGAAGCCGGGGAGCCTGTACAGGAGCCAGAAGCGGTCTCTCTGCCAGGATGGCCCTCCCCAACCCCCGCCTCCTGTATGGCACCACTGCCTCCAGGAAGTCTTCTGCCCCTGCTCTGGGCTCCTACCCATGACCACTCTGTTACCCCCCCATCACTTGTCTGATGGGAAGCCAGGAAGGAGGCCTGGCCACACTGTTTCAAAACTCCCTGTGGCCCCCAGTGCCCTCAGAATCATTAAGGTCCGAACTCCTCAACGGGGCTCACCAGCCTCTGCCTGACCAGGGCCCCAGTTGCCTCAGCCTGGCCCCTTACCCCCTGCTCGCTGTGCCCCAGGTCTGTTCCTCCAAGGAGCCAGGCTGACTGCTCCCCAGCCCCTACTTCCCCTGCCTCATGTCTCCAGGAACAGCCCCCACCCCTGCCCCGAGGTCACAAGGAGCCTTCCTAGATGCCATGTCCTGAAGGGAGGGACCCCACGGTACCACCCTCTCACGTGACCCACGGTACCACCCTCTCACGTGACCCTGTTCACTTCCTTCTCCAAACCCATCACCACCTGCAGCTCCCTGTGCCCCCCAAGTCACTCATTCTGGTGGGGTGACATCACCCTGGGGGGTCTCTGCTGGGTCTCAGTGCTGAGAGAAGCCCCAGGGAGTGACTAAATGACCTCAGACGGTCTGGGCTTTGTCTGCCAGACCCTGAGCCGGACATGCGTGGGAGGGGGCAGGGGGCGGGGTCTCTGAGCATTTCCGCCCCAGGACAGGATCTGGCACCGAGCTGGCCCTCGGTCAAGGTTGCCAACTGAGGTATACAGGTGTAGGGACCTGGTCGTGGTAGAGTCCCTGGCCCCCGCCCTGAGGCCCCCACCTTGTCAAAACACACCAGCTGGAGCTTGCCCCCCAGGTTGATGCGCAGCGGGTGGATACAGAAGATGCCCTGACTCCGGAGCCGGCTCTGGGCGTAGAGTGTGCACACGGTCATGGCGGCCGGCAGGGCGGGGGGCACCACCACTGTCACCAGGTCCAGAGCCCGGATCACGATCTCATTCAGCGGCATCTGGCAGGAGGCACGGTGAGCACCAAGGGCCAGGCCGGCCCAGGTCCCCACCAGTGGTCCCCGCCCCTCCCCGGGGCCCCCGAGGCTCACCCGGTTGCGGTGGAGGATGAAGATGCTGTAGATGGTGCCGAGGAGAGCTGGGGAGAACAGCAGGGGACTCAGTCCGATTTGGGGGCTGGGCTTTGAGGGGTGGGGCCAGCCAAGGGAGTGCAGGGGGCCCCCAGCTCACCCAGGACTGAGAGGGCAGCCACGAACTTCATGCTGTGTTTGTAGAACTTGAAGTTGATGGGCCGGGGGTGCAAGATGGAGCTCACCAGACCTCCTTTTGCTGTGCAGAACCCTGGGAGGAGCCGGGGAGGGGTGGAGTGGGGAGGGTAAGCGTCAGGGCAGGCCCTCCTCCCAGCCCCTGCCCTACTCCACACCTGGGGGCTGTGAGACACTGCTCCTGGGATGAGAAATCATCCAGGCTGGGGTGACTCTTGATGGCCCACACACCTTGCCCAGCCCTCACAGGGTTTAGCGAAAACAGAATGAGTGGACACCATCTAAAAAGTGGGCGGTTTCACTTAAAATCCAGGTATGTGGCTTCTGCTGAAACACTCAGACTGGGGGACACTAGGTCCCATCCCCACGTGACAAGAACCTCTCAGAGTCGTACAGGGCTATTCCTGTCCTAAGGGCTGGGCTCCCACTTGCTGGTCACATCCCTGACCACGTCGTCCGGCCACCCCAAGCTGGGGGGTGGGACTCTCCTGCCCTGCCCAGGGTCGTGAGCCCGGCATCCCTCCCTGTCCCTCCCCACTTCCCTGACCCCCACCTGTTCGAGTCACCACTGCCAGGACGTGGGGTCCGACGAACGCCCGTGCCTGCAGGACGAGGGTCCCACAGAAGAGCGTGTGCCGCCGGTGGGTCTCTGGGCAGTAGGGCACGGGTCCCTCCGGCAGGGCTGTCTTTAGTACTGGGACGCTCTCCCCTGGGAGGGATGTGGTAGGAAGCCGGTGAGGGGCCTCCACGCCACCCCTCCCCACCACCCAGACAAGGGTTAAGCACACTTAACTCTTGTAACCATACGTGCGGAAGTCACTGCCCCCATTTTATAGAAAGGGACACTGAGGCTCAGGGCAAAGGACATAAAGACACAGCTAGACAATGCGGAAAGAGGTGTGCCAGCCGGGTACCAGGGGGAGCCCGACAGTGTGGGTGCGCACGCCTGCACCCAGCCGGGGGAGGGGGCGTGGGGAAGGCGTTCTCACTCTGTTGAGTGAGATTATTTTATGACAAGCAGTATTATTTTTATAACTCAAAGCAACACACCAGGGGCAGGAGCAGGAGCAGGAGCGCTCAACTTCTCGGATGCCCTGAGCGCCCGAGGGGTGTAGGATCAGCAACTCCAGAGAGCAAAAGGGGAAGAAAAACCTCAGAGTACTGCTGCGAGGCCAGGGGCCTGATGGCAGGGGCAGGAGCTGGAGGCGGCCGCTGACCTGTCAGAGCGCTCTCATTCACCACACACTCGCCAGCCACCAGGGCCGCGTCGCAGGGCACCAGCCCGCCTTCCTGGGGCAGCACCAGGCAGTCTCCGGGCACCAGCTCGCTGCAGTCCACCCATTCCTTCTCTGCAGGCAAGCGGGGGCCTCAGCACGGCCCAGGGTACCCCCAGCCACCTCCTCGAGCTTCCCTTTCCCTGCTCTCACCTCCCCCGGGCCGGCACACACACACTCGCGCCGACAGCTGCACCATGTCCCTCAGAGTCTGGCTTTGCTGTGGGCAAAGGGGGGAACGTAGGGAGTGGCAGGCGGCGGCCCCATGGGGGGCCCACCTGCCCCATCCCCTGCCCCGCCCCCACCCACCTTTCTGGTCTTGTAGATCGCCAGGCAGATGGACGTGGTGGAGATGAGGAAGATGCACAGGGCGTACGAGTAGTAGCGGTCGGCCAGCCAGAGCCCGATGCTGAAGGCCTGGAACCCATAGTATGGGTTCAGTGCCTGGGGGAGGGGCGGGGAGGCAGCATCAGGGCCCGCGTCCCCGGGGTGGCTAAGCCCCTCCAGACATCCCTGGAGCCTCCGGCTTCTTGGATCTGAAGAGGACACGGGCATGTAGATGCCAGGCCCCCGCTAAGCCCGTCCTCTAAGGGTCATCCGGTGGAGATGACAATTCCAAGTTCTATTTTACAGATGAGAGCACCGAGGCAAAGAAGGCTCCTCCAGTCACTGGCCCCGAACCACACAGCTCCCCAGGGGCTGCCTGGGATTCCCATCAGGCCCGACTCCAGGAGCCAGTCTCCCTCTCATGGGCGTCTGCCTCTGGCTCAGAGCGCTGGGACGCCCAGTGTCTTCTAGGGTGTCTGCGTCACTGGCCCCTCTCTGTCCCCTACGCCACATCACCCCTCTGAAGCTTGGGATCTTAGCATGTGAACTGAGTGCCTCTACTTGTGTGGCCGCCAGGGGATCAAGGTGGCTCGGGGGCAGCAAGGCCCGGGCTCTGTGGCCTGGCCTCTCGGCCTCCACTCCCAGCACCAGCCCGGACCCCAGCCTCCAATTCCTTGGGCTGAGTGGATGCGCCTGGGTTTGAAGAGACTCTCCCTTGTGGAGGAGGGAAGAGTCCCTATCAAGTGACCCTAAGACAGCAAGCCCCCGGCCAAGGTCACACAGCCAAGCCAGAGCTGGGTGAGGCCAGAGCTGGGGCGAGGCCCAGGGCCAGCCCTACCTCGTCCACCAGCAGCTGGGGATAGGACTTGACCGGGACACTGATCACGTTGGGGCCGTAGATGGTCTTCCTGTAAGAGAAGCGGCCAGGCGAAGAGATGGAGGGCGCAGCGGCAGCTGGACCCTCCAAGGGCGACAGAGCTCCTCATCTTACCGCCCGGGGAACCGAGGCCCGGAGAAGGCAGGGGACGGGAAGACCACGTGTGCAGGGCGGTGCCCACCTCACGGTTTGGTCCTGGAGGCTGAGGCCGGAGCAGGAGCGGCGGATGTCGTTGCAGGTGCGGCCGCGGTCCAGCAGGCTGGGGGCGGGAGGGGCGGGTAACTCATGTGGGCGACGCTGCCTCCCTGCCCCATGGGACTCGGGGCTCCAGGCCCCTTCTGGGCCACTGAGCTCCTGGGCCGGGGTGGGGGGGGGGCCAAGTCCCTCACTGACTCTGGATTTAACCTTCTCCTGCCCGTCTGATCGGGCCCCAAACCACCTCGCCGCAGAAGAACACCGGGCGAGGATGAGAATAACGAAGAGTGACAAGAATCGCTGTTACTGAGCCACAGGGGGACTCTTTCCAACGATGATGCTTCCGGAGGTGACTTAACCTCTCTGTGCCTGCTGCCTAGCCTGCAGCGCGGGGATGGTGACAGCACCTGCCACATTGGGCTCCGGCGGAGGGTGAGAAGCCACACAAAGCACGTGGCTGGTGCCTCCCCACGTCCCCGTGGCACCCACCTCTGCAGACGCAGCTCCGTCTACCAAGCACCTGGGAGGCGGCAGAGCAGGGACGAGCCCCCAGACGGACGGTCCGAGTCCAGAGCCTGAGGTCTGAGTCAGCGTTTCCACCAGGCTGAGCCAAACTTTGGGCGAAGCTTATGTGTTTACGTGCTTCCCCCTCAAAAAAGCCTGAGGAGGCAGGGATTCTCTCTATGCCCTGGTTACAGACAAAGACCCCGGGGCCTGGGGAGGCTCAGTGACTGGCTCGCGTCGCAGGGGCACGGCTGAGCGGGGCGCTCATGCCAGGCCACAGCCCTGACCCTTACCTGACTTGGCAGAAGGCCTGTTGGCTCTCGATCCAGACGTAGCGCTGCCCTCTGAAGAGGTAGTACCGCAGCGTCTGGTGCTGGGCAGGAGAGAGAGGAGGCTGGGGGCAGCCGCAGGGGGGGGGGCGGGGGCAGAGCGGGGGAAGAGGGGAAGAGACCAGAGTCACAGGAAAGAGGCAGGGAGGTTTGGGTGTGTTAAGGTGGTCGGGTGAGCATCCTCGACACTGGGGACATTGGGGACAATGGAACTGGAGGTGCCCTCCCATTGTACAGAGCATGAAACTAAGGCCCAGGGAGGGTTAAGGACTTGCCCAGAACCCAGCTGTCCACTCACTGCCTCTTTGCTCCTGCAGAACTGGGCAGTGTCCTTCCACGCACCCTCTGGTACCGTCCCCACCGCCGCCTGGCTCCGGCCGTCCTCCGGGCCCTGTGCAGGCAGCTCCAGGCTGGGAGGAGTGCAGGGAGGCTTGGGGAGGTCTGGAAGCTGATGCAGCACCTCCCCACCCCGTGGAGCCTCAGCCCCTGCCCCGGGGTGGGAGGCACTGCTGCCTTTGTTCGGAGGCTTGTGGACAGGAGCGAGCGGGGAGCAGGGGCTTCTGGGAGGGGTGATGGGGCTATCTCACCTGCCCTCGCTGACAGCCTCAGTCTGCACCTGCACAGTGTACAGCTGCCACGAATTATCCTGGAACAGACGTTTGGACTTGCTACTAGGAGAGACTCCCCCCCTCCCACGTCCGACCCCGCCACCTGGTGGCCCCTGCCAAGGATCAAGGACCTAGGTGATCCCCTTAGGAGCCACCCTCTTCCCCTTCTGCCCACTGCTCAGATGGGAAAGCGGAGATCCAGAAATGACAGCCTGCATGTGGTCCCACAGACAGTCAGTGGGCGGATGGGGCTGCGACTCCACGCCTGATCCCCTGCCACCCCCACCCTGTCCGACCCTGCCCCAGCGCCACTCTCTCCAGCACGAGGCCGCCTCACCTCTTTGTCTCTTATTTCGATGACGAGTGTTTCTGCGCGGGCCAGGTTGCAGGGCCGGAGCCGCAGCCGCACCCCCCACACCGGCTTCCAGCGGAAGAGCAGCAAAGGGATCCCCGCCATCATCCAGACCACGATGTGATAGCCTATGACCCTCCAGGGACTGCCACAGTAGCCGCTGAGCCTCTGCGGGGCGACAGACAGGCCCTGTGGGGGCGGGGCGCGGCGAGGGCTGGGAGGAAGAGTGGGGCGGGGCCAGGTGGGGGGGCGGGGCCCAGGGGGTGCAGGGGCTCCGGGCCCACCTACCACGGATGAAACTGAGGAGCTGAGGGGATCTACAGATGTCTCCATCGTCAGGGTCCCATAGCCGGTGGGCGTGCTGCCCACGAGAGGGCTGCTGTCTGTGGGCACAAAGGAGAGAGGTCATGGTGGGGGGCGCTCCTCCCTCTCTCCTGTCTTCAAACAAAATTAGCATCAGCATCAGCATTTTGTGGCCCCTATCAAAGTTGCGGTGGCTTCTGCGCAGCAGCGGTGGTCAGGAAGGAGCCGGCGGGACTGTTTTGGACGTTGCTGTCCTGCTTGCTATAACTGACCTGCAACATTTGGGGAAAAGACAGTCCCCACTGCCTGCCGTTTCTCAGATTCGGAGAGAGCGCTTTCTTAAAACTGACACGCAGGGCGCTTGGGTGGCTCGGCCGATGGAGCATCCAATTCTCCATTTCGGCTCAGGTCATGATCTCAGGGCCGTGGCATCAAGCCCTGTGTCAGGCTCCGTGCTGGGTGCAGAACCTGCTTGGGGCTCTCTCTCCCTCTGCCCTCCCCACCCACCGCACTGTCTCTTTCTCTCTCAAACAAAAAAAACCTGGCATGTTCCCAGAAACCAGCAGAAAGGTTCCATTGATGGGGTCTTGCCTACAGTTATCAGAGCAGAGCTTTTGAGAAGTAGCCTGCTGAGACCAAGGACCAGCACTGAGAGGCAGATGGGAGCCGTCTGGACACGCAAACTGGAAAAATGCGGCGGCAGGTGGCACAGGTCTTTGCAGTGTTTTGGGTCCTTGCCCTGAAAAGCTTCAGGTGTCGGTGACAGGACCAAAGGCAGTCAAATCTTTGATGCAGAAGAGCCCAGGAAAGGGACTATAAGACTATTCAAGACAGTGGTATTTGTAGCTGGGTGAGACAAAGGTTCTGGTAGGAACCAAAGTGGCGCTTTCTGGTTGAGTGAGGATCCTGGGGCCACGGCCGCGAAGGGACACAACCACCTTGGGACCTGGCTGCTCCCATGTTTCCCGGCGGTGCCTGATTCTGAAGACTGAAGAATGAAGACCCCAGCTTGCTGCTGGAGCTGGCCGTTAGAACGAGGTCATGGCCAGGAAAGCGGTCTTCACCTGTGATTATGGGCTTACACTTGGGAGAGGAACACTATGGGAATGAGGCAAGCGGGAAGACCACAGGTTATTTTATTTTTATTATTTTTTAAAGATTTTATTTATTTATTTGACATAGAGAGAAATCACAAGTAGGCAGAGAGGCAGGCAGGGCGGGTGGGGAGCAGGCTCCCCATTGAGCCGAGCGCCCGATGCGGGGCTTGATCCCAGGACCCTGAAATCATGACCTGAGCCGAAGGCAGAGGCTTAACCCACTGAGCCACCCAGGTGTGCCGCCACGGGATATTTTAGATGGAAAACCACGACCTCTGTATTTCTGCTAATGCTGGCAGGACCAAGGAAGACTTGAAGTAAAAAAGAAGAAAAGCATCGCTAGGGGGCGCCTGGGTGGCTCAGGAGGTTAAGCATCTGCCTTTGGTTCAGGTCAGGATCCAGGGATGCAGAGATCCCTGCTCAGCGGGGAATCTGCTTCTGTGCCCCTCCCCCTGCTTGTGCTCTGGAGATCTTGCTTGCTCTCTCTGTCAAATAAATAAATGAAATCTAAATAAAAACCAAAACCAAAACCAAAACCACTGCAACTTTATAAGCTGGTCTGATAGACCCAATGGCTCAAAGCTTCATGGGTCTGTTATCTGACTGTTCCGGGGTTCTCGCTCACAGTGTCTTGTTCCCTTGTGTGTCTGGTTATCCCTGGCTGGGTGTGGGTGTGGGTGGACAGGGCCTGGTGAGCGCCCTGAGCTTCCACAGCCCTCACACACCCAGCTATCTGCTTCCTGGGAGCTCTGAGGCCCACTTTTGCATCCGGTCCCCACCCAGAGGGCACAGATCAGGGCTGCTTATCCTTGTTCAACTCTGGTGCCCAGCAGAGTCCTGGAAGCAAGGAGATGCTGAGAAGATGAGTCTGGACTGAGGAGATGTCAGGCCTGCCTTTGACAGCAGCCAGGAAAGGGGCCCCCACTCTCAAGGTGGGATGGGGGACGGAGGAGCTCAGCCAGTGTGGAGGGGCAGGGGGGAGAGAGGAGGGGTGAGCAGAGGACAGAAGCCGCTATGTCCCAGCTGAGCATGTACTAGGGTTCCTTACTTAACCTTCTGTGGGCAAGGCCTATCACCCCCATTGTACAGATCAGAAAACCGAGGCTCTATTGCAGAAATTTTGTTTCCTCCTGTCTCCCCTACGGCAGAGCTGTGGTCCTGGCAGGGCAGGTGGACAGTGAGTGTGCTGGGGCTACAGAAGACCTGGGCTCACTATTCCCTGAGACACCCGCAGGTGCCTGGGCTCATCCCCAGAACTTTGGGAGCGACGGCAGCAGTGCTGGGCACCTACAGGCTTCATAGGAGCCTCTGGCTTCACTTAGGGATGGGCGCGCCCAGCAGGTGGGGGCAGGCGCCAGGTTTCTGAGCTCCTGCCCTTTCCCCTCCCCAGCCAGGGCCCTGCAGAGCCCTGACCTAAAAGTTTCCACCAACAAGTCCGGAGTGTCCCAGGCCACTGCCACTGTCACAACATCCCGAGCCCCTCAGCTGCTCTGTTCCCAAACACTTGGGCTTCCCCGCAGCGTTCAGGACACTTCCAAAAGCCCACTGTGAGCAGGCTCTGCTCCTGGCCCTTTTAAATGTGGTTAACACGCCAACCCTGCCGCATGAACTCCATTATTATCTCCTTTTTATAGAAGAAAATGAGGCTCAGAGAGGTTGAGCAACTTGGCCAAGCTCACACAGCAAGGACACGGCCGTGTCAGGATGCAAGTCCAGGCAGGTGGACTCCAGCGTTGGTTTTATCCCTCTGTTGCACCACCGGGGAATGCTTGAGCACTGGGGCCTCCTGTCCCCATCAGACCAAGCAGAGTCTGTGCTCTCCCCACACAGTCCCCACATCTCCACATAACGATGGTGACCATAATTACAACGGTAATGACCTTAATCAGAGCTGCCAACAGCCATTAAGCACTTCCCAGTGACAGGGCCCACTCTTAGCCTCCAGACGAATTAGCTCATTTAACCCTCCGGCAACACGAGGAGGGGGACTCCTTTCTCTCATTTTACAAAGGAAGGAACCGAGGCTCAGAGAGACAAAGACCCCCCCACCCCACCCAGTAAATGGGGGGGCCAGGACCTGGGAGCCGGATCCTGCTCTTTACGGGGGGGGGGGGGCGAGTGGGCTACCAGGGCTCATGGCCTCACCTCCCCAGACCTCTCTGAACTCATGTTCAACAGCCCAAGCCACGCCTCGGGCCAGGCCCTCCCAGTCCTCTCGGGTGACTCAGAGAACAAACAGAGCCACCAGCTCCAGGAAGAGGCCAGTCCCTGGGGAGAACACACACACACACACACACACACACACACACGCACACGCACACACACCCCTGTAGCTTGCAACCAGGGGGTTCTCTGGCTGGTAGCGGGAGTGGCAGGCCAGATCCGCCTTCTTCCCTGGGGCTCTGACGGACCCGAAGCCGGGTCCCCTCTCAACTCTCGGGTCCTGGCCCGGTCCAGCTTGTGAGTGCGGCTTGTCAGGGAAGCATTTTCTTCCCTTCCTGACAGCGGCCTGCGCACAGCATACAGCAAAGGGCCCTCTGCCAGCTGCGGCAGCCTGGGAGGGGGTGACTCGCTCTGGCTCCTGGCCTGGGGGAGAGAGCAGCAGGCCTTCAGGGCAAGTGACACAGCCTGGCAAGCTGGATTCTCAGGTCCTTGCCACCAACAAGCCACAGACGTCTCTTGCGGTGGCCCAGTTGCTAGTGGAGTCCCAGCTGTCCTTTCTTCCAGAGTCCTCCACCGGCCCCAGAGACCCGCTCCACGAGCAGGGCATAATGGGTCGTGTTTTGGCCCTGAGGGCTGGTCTTGGGGGTCTCCATGGCTTTGGGGTTCTAAGGGGTTGACACAGGCCAGATGCTGTTCCAGGGGCTTCAATACATCAACTCAGTTATTCCTCACCCACACTCTATGAAGAAGGTACTACCTGTATCCCTATTGTACAGATTAGGAAACTGAGGCCGGGAGAGGTGAAGCCAGGGGCCCAAGGGCCACAGAGCCAGTGAGTGGTAGGATCTGGATAGAGGCAGCCTGGCTCTCAGGTCCACGCTTCTAACCACGGCACCCCCATCCTCACGGCTTCCTCGCTGGGCCCCTGGTTCTCTTAGAGGCAAGCTGTGTTTTGGGAGGCAAGTGCCTTAACATTTCTGGGTTTCCATTTCCCCTCACTAGGAGCAGACCCCCGAGCAGCTGGCACACGAGGAGGTATGAGCGGCGGCCGCCCCCGGGGAGGCGGATGCTCCAGAGGCCTGGGCCTGTTTCACGGGCAGCTGCCAGCTTCCCTGCCAGAGGTGTGGCTCGGCTCTGACCCATTTCTCAGGCTCTCCTCCATGTCCCCATCAGCCTGTCCAAGTCCACCGCCATGCCCCTGCTCCCCTCAGTGGCTTCTCCCCGGCTTGCTGCTGGGCAGGGCATGGGGAAGAAGCCCGCATGGCATGCTGGGCCCCTGGAAGCAGGTCGCTTCGGTGGTGCCAATCTGCAACCACCCTGCAATTTATCCCATTTTACAGGTGAGAAGACTGAGTCTTGGAGAAGCAGTTGCTCCTCCAACTTGTCTAACAGCTGGGAAGGGTCTGTGTGGCCTCGGCCACACCCACCAGCAGCCATCATGCCATCGGGCCGGACCAGGCGTCCCCATCCTGCCCACAGTACCTGGCACGTGGCTGGGTCTCAGGAACCATTTACTAAATGAGCCCCAATGTGTGCACACCTGCACACCTCGCTCACAGAAGCCAGATGCGGAGGGGCGAGCCTCTTCGGGAAGGGCCCTGCCAGAGGTCCCTTGTGCCACCCTCGTCTGCTTGCTTCCCCCTCGATCTCAACAGTGTTCCCTCCGGGACGCGTGTCCTGCAGCCTATCACACACCCCTCACTTCCTTAGGGAGCACGCTCTCCGAGTCCACCTTGGGGGGAAGGACAAAAGAGGGGCTTGAAGGAGGATGTCACGTCTGTGGAAAACTAATCTCTCGGCAAGGTCAAAGCTCAGCGCTCTCTCTCTCCTGCGGGATGACCCCTGTCAAAACACTAGGAAGTGCTGGTTTGTCTCCACGCACATTTCAGTGGCCCCAGGGATGGCGCAGGAAGGTCAGGACTGGGTCTGATCTTTCAGGAACACCAGCTCAGGCTGGCTGCCGAGCCGGCTAAGCGGAAGGAGAATACTTTTCACACTGACTGCACTGCTCTTCTGAGTAACAGGGACTGATCACCCGTCACCCTCCGAGGAGGGGCTATAATCAGCTCTCTCGACAGCAGGGGAAACTGCCGGAACTTCCAAGTACCTGGCCCAGAGTCAGACAGCCGAAAAGCAGAGAAGCTGGAAGTGAGTGGGTCAGAATGAACACATTCCCTAGTTCATCCTCACAGCCACCCTATGAAAAGTATGGATTTGGATCCCATTTACCAGGAGGCACATCTTAATAGGTCCACGGTCGCACAGCTGCGGGTGGTCCAGACTAGACTTGAACCTCCCCTGACTCCAAAGCCCGGAGGCCATGCCACCAACTGCAGAGGGGAGGGGCTGCAGTCAAAGCCATCTGAGAACCTCTTGTTTCCTGCGGAAGCCCAGCTTCCTGCAGCTGACCTGGCAGTGGCCCAGGGTGGTAGGGGAGCCTCCTCCCTTGCCTGTGCTCCCCCTGCAGCCAGAGGCTCCTCTCCTCTGCCAGGCAAGGGGGGTGAGGAACAACCTGTGAGTAGTAACCTGAGCCTTAGGTCTGGAGTTCAGAGGCCCTCTCTCCTCTGCTTTCCCCCCTCCCTCACCAGGGTGCACACTGAGCTTCGGGTTGGGTTGGGGGAGAGAGGTGGAAGATGGGGAGGGAAAGAGCAGAACTGAGGGGTCTGCCTCTGTAGACGATGCTCAACCTTTGGTGGGCGCTTTGCTGAGGTCTGGGGTCTGAGTGACTGCCATGGAGATGAGACCCTCCTGGAGAAGAGAGGTCTCCCGGCTCCATTCCCAGCCGTGGGATTTAGACTCCGAAAAGGGTGGGCCTGGGACACAGGGTCTGGACTGGGCAACATGCAGAGTGTGGCCCTCAGACCTGGGTGTTGTGAGGCTTCCTCTGGGGGCTTGAGGCAGATCAGGAGTGGCACTTGCATCCGGGACACTCTGACTCAGGGATCCGGGAGCCCTGGCTTCTCCAACCCCCATTCATTCATTCATTCATTCATCCAAGAGGAGTACTACCCAGAGGCTGCGGATGCAGCGGCCTCCATGGCTCTTCCCGGACCTGGACATCTGTCACTGCGGGAAGGAGTCCGGTGGGCGTGGGGCATCACCCCGCGCCCCTTCCCCCGCGGACCTCCAATCACCCTTCTGCACAGCGCCCAGGGCTGCAGGAAGGCGGGGAGGGGCCGGTTCCAAGCCCCGCCATACCCGGGGCTCCGGTCCTCTCTGGGAACGCCCCGTGCCCACTCCCCCAGACGGGGGCGGGGACGGGGATGAGCGCGGGGATGCCCCCAAGGGTTGTTCCCCTGACCCGCGAGCCTGCGGTGGGGGTGGCGCGTGGCGCGACGACGGGAGGCCCAAGAACCGCGCCCGGTACCGGGCGGCCCGGGCTGCCCGAGCTGCGCACTCACCTGCGCTCATGCCGGCTCCTCGCGCTCATCGCCGGCCCCGGCGCTGCGGCCCGTGGCCCCGGCCCGGGCGTCGCGATGCCCAGCAGCGGGGGCGCGAGGCAGGAGCGGGAGGCTGGGGGCGTGGGGCGGAAGTCCGTGGGGCGCGAGGCGGCCCGGGGCACCTGCTGGAGCCGACGGCTGGCGCGGCTGGGAAGGTGCCGCAGTCGGGGTGTGCGCGCCGCCAAGCCCCGCCAGGCCCACTGCGGCCCCACGTCCGCCCCGCGCGCGGGCTGCCGGGACTCGTAGTCCGAGCCGCCTGCGCCGCCCGCCGGCGACAGACACACCCTGGATGCGGCGCGCTCAGGGACTGCGACTCCCATCGCTCAGACACAAGAACCCACAGACACACACTATGAGACAGCAGCCCTCGGACACACACACGCATACAGAGTCACACACACAGGTGACACGTAGAGACAACGCACCGTACACAACAGCGCTGTGACACTCGGAAGCACAGAGACAAGCGCCGCTCCGTGCCCTGTAGACCGGAGTCAGCCCCAGCGGCCCACCGCGGTAGCTAAGAGGTCTGCCTACGGCTTTCGGCTGGCCTCCACCTTTCCAGGCTGTGTGACCTTGCGCAAGTCACCTAACTCTCTGGGCCTCCTTTCTTAACCTAGGCGATGGCAGTGACATCCGCGATGCCTGCCTCATAGAGTTGTGAGCCTCACGTGAGGGTAAAGGTAAAACACTTGGGACAGCACCTGGCACGGCTTGATAAACGCCAAAGAAGGAAGACACCTGCACAGACACTCACAGACTCCGACATGTGCCTGGACATGGGGAGCCTCTGCAGTGAGGTATGGGAGGCATCTGAAACGCCAGAGGGAGAGCCGGAGGGATAGCCTCGCTCCCAGAAGCCTCGCAGCGTGACTGCGGGTACCCCTGCACAGGTGGGACATATGGAGGACACCTTGTCCCTGTATGCAGTGTGAAGCACACTGCCCTGTCCTGACAGGTGCAGACACAGTGTCCCCTAACCTGGGGTTGGTGGCTTCTGGACTAAGGACTTCCAAAGGCCGACTGTGAATCCAAGACCCCAGGGTCTGGGGCAAATCAGGGAAGGATCATATTAGGGCCAGGATAGGACTGGCCCTATTCATTATCCATCCAGCGTGACCTGCGCCATGCCAGGCCCTGTTCTAGGAGCTGAGAACAAGACGGTGAATGGGACAGACACTGGGAGCATCCAAAGGCAGGCAGAGGAAAACTCCAGAAATAATAAGCTGTCATGGAAAGGGCTGGAAGGAGCCAGAACTTTGATGCAGGGGTAATGGTGCAGGATAGACTCCAGAAGGGAAAGCAGGGAAGGCCTTGACAGTACTGATGATGGAGCAGGAGGCTGGCTGAGGACAAAGCAAAAGCTGGCGCCTTGCACCCCCTCTTCACCCGCTCCCCTCCATATGTGTAGCATTCCTCAGGCACCCCTGATCGCCATAAAACGATAAATAGTTAACTTGCAGGGATCGCAATCCTGCAGAACAGGAATCTCCGTTGCTCTACAAGATGTCCTAGAGACCTAAACAGGGAGGTTACCTTACCAATAGCACAAATTTCCAGAGGCAAATAACTCTTGGTTCCTGAAGCCCTAATGTCCCCCTCCCACCATAAACTGGAGGAGACTGGAGTAGAAAGGAATGTAAATGATAGCCAGATCATAATGCCCCACCAAGAATCTCCCAATTATCTTGATGTTAATGCCTGACCTAAAGACGACATTGATCAGGCCATAAGGGCAAGGTCTCCCCCCGGCACCTTGTAGGCCCTCCCTAACATGTGAAAACTCTGTTGAAATCTCCCGTTCCTTCACCACCTCCCCCCAACCGTGGGGTATATAACATGCCCACCTTCACAACCCGGGGCAGCAGCTCTTCCTGCCCACGGGTCCTGTCCCCGTGCTTTAATAAACCACCATCTTGCACCAACGACGTCTTAAGAATTCTTTCTTTAGTCGTCGGCTCCGAACCTCCTCACCCCACCGAACCTGACTTAGGTTCTGGGACTTCATCAGTACCAGATACATGGCAGGAACGCATGCAGACATTTGCTAAAGGAGAAACGCTGACAGCACTTTCTGATGGGTGGCATGTGGAGTGCAGGAGTGTCGCACTGGAGACGCTCCAGGGGTCTGTTTTTTGTTTTGTTTTGTTTTTTAAGATTTGATTTATTTATTTGACAGAGAGAGAGAGATCACAAGTAGGCAGAGAGGCAAGCATAGAGAGAGAGGGAGAAGCAATTTCCCTGCTGAGCAGAGAGCCCGATGTGGGGCTCGATCCCAGGACCCTGAGATCATGACCTGAGCCAAAGGCAGAGGCTTAACCCACTGAGCCACCCAGGCGCCCCCAGGGTTCTATTTTGAGCGGGGTCGGGAGGACAGGGGGACAATGGAGCTGCTTGCTGAGCTCCGGCAGCTAGACCACCTGGGGGTGTGGCTGGCTTCACTCCGTTGAGAAGTGCTGTGTCATCTGCTGATGAGATTCGTAGTGTGGGCAGGTGACTTCTCCGAGTCCCCATGTCTTCCTCCAGAGCCCAGCCTCACGCCTGACGGACCTCTTGCCTGGGGAACCCAGACCCCCCACAGCAAGCAGAATGGCTGGGTTCAGAGAAATGGCTCGCTAGGATGGCCTTGCCAAGAGGCAGTGTGGTGCGGGGACCGGAGCTGGGCTGTTGCCCCAGAGACCTGGGTTACGATGCGCATCGGGTGCTTTCTAGCTGGATGAGCTTTAAAAAGTCACCTTCTCTCACTGAGCCGCTCTCCTGCTGTGGAAGACGGAAGCCATTCAGAGGGTGGAAGGAGATAGCAGGTGCTTGGGGGAAGCTGGTCGCTTTCTCTAGCTCCTGGTGCTGGGCTGGACGCTTCATAAGACAAGGGTCTCAGGGATCCCTGCCACATTGGTCCCCAGGGCTGGGCTTTGAAGAGGCTCCGCCCTCTAAGCCATCTGGGAAGGAGCTGCACCTGCTGCCAGGCCTGTTGCCTCGACCCACAGGAGGACAGAGGAAGCTTCTTTCCAAACCACAGAGGATGTGGAAGGTCCTGCCGTCTGCTGGGGTTACCTTTGGGGAAGTGGCTCTCTCAGTGTGGTCCTCTGAGTGGTCTGTGGGTTGGGCTCCAGTCACCTGTGGGTTAGAACCCATCAAGGAAATTTTCCTTCAAGTAGAGGCTCCCTTGGAGGTCCCCCAGAGAAGGACATAAAATATGCCTGGTCCAAGTGGCCAAAGGTTTGTCAAGTCACTAGTGTGAACCCGTTTTTTCTGCCTTACTTCTCCATTTCGCCAGTTTCACTAGATTTTTGCAACAAAAGTGGATTTTCTCTTCTAGTAACAAACCCCATGACAGGATGATGCCTGTCTGGACACAAAAAAGGGGTGGTTTCAGCAATTTGTCTTGTAGTCTCCTGGGCAAGGAGAAGGATCTGAGAAAATTTGGGTGTTGGGGTCTGTCGCAGCACTCTGAGCCGTGTGACCCCAGAAACGAGTGCTCAGAAAAACCATCCTCTAGACGGGAGTTCCCTCGCTCTGGCCGGAAGTCCTGGGTGGTTCTGTGACCCTGAGGGGACCTTCCACGCTGTGGGAATTTAAGACAAATCCGCTCAATTGTGTTTCTGGAGCATTTGCTCTACCGCAGGTTAGATGCTTTCCCGTTTGTCTTTATTTTCTTTGGAAATTAGTATGTTAAATATTTATTTTAAAAAATTTTTTCGAGTTTTTTGAGGTATAAAGGATTGTCTTCCCTGAGTTCACACATCTATCAGCTCACATATTTACTTTTCGGAAGGGGGTTGAGAACTCACATTTATTATTTTCTCATTTGGAATTGAGCCACAGTTCTTCTTCTTCTTTTTAAAGATTTTATTTATTTATTTGCCAGAGAGAGAGATCACAAGTAGGCAGAGAGGCAGGCGGGGGTGGGGGTGGGGAAGCAGGCTCCCTGCTGAGCAGAGAGCCTGATGCAGGGCTTGATCCCAGGACCCTGAGATCACTACCTGAGCCTAAGGCAGAGGCTTAACCCACTGAGCCATCCAGGTGCCCCTGAACCACAATTCTGAGCAGTGAATGCTATTAATTCTTATTTTATAGATAGGAAAACCGAGGCACAGAAGTTCAACTTGCCCAAAGACCAGGGAAGAAAAGATGGCTGGGTCCTGTCTTAGAGAAATTTGAGGAATTCCACAATATTATTTTTGTGAATGAAGGCACATTGACTGGACATGGTCGGGGCCACAGAAGTAGCATAGGGACAAAATACCCTTTGTCTACTCTAGTATGGTTTTTATTGGAAAAGTCTTTGTGACTGTTGAGATGGAACGTTTGCCCAAAATCCAGGGGAAGATTAAATAAGCAGTAAGTGCAACCATGGATGGGTCACGTGTTCCCATTTGACCCCAGTCTGAGACATGGTGACAGTGGCTGGTAGTCATGGATTTGCCAGGTGCAGAAGCACATCATCGGTGGCAGCTCCCAGGACAGGACACTGCCTCGTCCCCGGAGCCGGTGGCGCAGAGCTGGCATTCCAAGCCATGACGTCATGCATGAGAAAAACCCTCTTTCTCTACCCAACAAGGCACGAGAGGCAAAGTCAAATCATATGTGGATCCAAGAACTGGGACCTTCCCAGGGCCGACAGAGGCGGAGAGTGTGAGCGGGCGTGGAAGGTGTGGGGGCTGCCGGGGTCTTTAGGTTCCCACTTCCTGAGGACGGGGTACCATGTCGTCTTCCAGGACTGGTCAAGAATTTGAGATTGGACACTTCAGGGCAGAGACCCTGTTCTGAATTTCTCATGAATCAGTGTCTGCTCCTTTTTAAGTTGGTGACTTGGGCTCCTGGGTGGCAGGGAATACATCTTACTCATCTCTACCCCTAGCGCTTAAACTCTCCTAATAATGGAGACGAGTCCTTCTGAGCTGTCCCTTCTTTTTTTTTTTTTTTTTTTTAAAGATTTTATTTATTTATTTGACAGAGAGAGATCACAAGCAGGCAGAGAGGCAGGCAGAGAGAGAGGAGGAAGCAGGCTCCCTGCTGAGCAGAGAGCCCGATGCGGGCCTCGATCCCAGGACCCTGAGATCATGACCTGAGCCGAAGGCAGCGGCTTAACCCACTGAGCCACCCAGGCGCCCATGAGCTGTCCCTTCTTAAAGCCAGAAACGCTCATTAAGGTTCATCCCGGATGAGTCAGACGTTTATCTTAGCCGCCGGCCTCGCAAGGGCAATGCAAAGGGCTTTGTTTCCCCGCTGATCTCACGGCTGTGGGCGAAAAGAGCCACCTTGGAGTGCTCCCGCGGGAGAGGAGGGTCGGTCACCGTGCACCTGTGCCACAGAGCTTTGAAACTGGGGTTCGAAAGGCTCAAGCGGAATTTAAATCACACACACAGGTAGATCTTTATTAGCATCAAAGAGGCCCTCCGTTATTGTGGGGTGAAAACAGAAGGCTGCTGTTATTCACAACAGCTAAAAAGATGTGGAAGCAACCCAAGTGTCTACTGCGGGATGGATGAGTCCACAAAA
Organism: Mustela lutreola; assembly: GCF_030435805.1. Classification (NCBI taxonomy): domain Eukaryota; kingdom Metazoa; phylum Chordata; class Mammalia; order Carnivora; family Mustelidae; genus Mustela; species Mustela lutreola. The sequence continues at coordinate 11,708,337 of NC_081299.1, forward strand.
TGTGGGGTCCACACCCAAGGGAGGATTCTTCAGCCTGAAAAAGCAAGTTCAGGGGCACCTGGTTGGCTCATTTGGTGGGATATGTGACTTTTATTTTTTTAAATATTTATTTATTTGACAGAGAGAGACACAGTGAGGGAGGAACACAAAGGAGAGAGAGTAGCAGGCTTCCTGCCAAGCAGAGAGCCCAGTGTGGGGCTCCATCCCAGCACCCTGCCATCAGGGCCCGAGCTGAAGGCAGGCACTTAACGACTGAGCCACCCAGGCGCCCAGGGACATGTGACTCTTCATCTTGGGGTTGTGGGCTTAAGCCCCACGGTGGTGTAGAGATCATTTAATTTTTGCTTTTTGAGTATGCACAGGGTCGGGGCGGGTTGGGGAAGGGCAGAGGGAGAGGGAGCGAGAATCTCCAGTGCCCCCTGCTCAGACAAAGCCCGAGGCAGGTCCTGATCCCATGACCAGGCCTGAAATCTATGGTTGGATACTTCATGGACTGAGCCACCTAGGTGCTCCTTAAAAATAAGAACTTAGGGGCGCCTGGGTGGCTCGGCGGGTTAAAGCCTCTGCCTTCGGCTCAGCCATGGTCCCAGGGTCCTGGGATCGAGCCCCGCATCAGGCTCTCTGCTCAGCGGGGAGTCTGCTTCCACCTCTCTCTCTGCCTGTCAAATGAATAAATAAAAGCTTAAAAAAAAAAAAAAAACAAAACTTAAAAAACAAAAAAAAGGCAAGTGGTTCTAACAATAGGCTACAACACGGAGGAACCTTGAGAATTTTATGCTAAATCAAGTATTTACCAAAGACAAAATACTGCCGGGCTGCCCTCTCAGGAGGGAGTGTCAGTCCTGCAAACAGAAAGTAGAAGGGTGGTGGCCGGGGCGGGGCAGTCATTTCATGTGAACGAGTTTTGCAGGACACAGAGTTCCGGTTTTGCAGGACACAGAGGTCTGGACGGCGCGGGTGGCTACACAATGATGCGAACGTATGTCATGTGGCTAACAGCGCACTTAACGATGGCTAAGGACGGACCTTTGTTACATGGATGTGACTGCAGTAAACAAGGAAAAATGGGAAGTGGACAGGTTAGATCACACACAGCTTTTTTCCTAGGATTTTTAAGATTTTATTGAGGGAGACGGAGCGCATGTGTCAGGGGTGTGGGGGAGGGAGAGAATCCCAAGCAGATGCCACACTTAGCCCGACATGGGGCTCGATCTAACGACTCTGCGGTCATGACCAACTGAGCCACCCAGTTGCCCCGTATCACACCGATTTGGAAGGGAAAGCTTTCTGTGTGCCCATTTGTCATGATGGAGAGGCCCCTGGAGGTCAGCCGTGGAACTCAAGGCCACAGCTGACCCGGTCACTGCTCCGTGTTGGGAGGCAGCCAACCTCGCCTCGGTAATTCTAATCCCGGAGTCTGCATAAGGACAAGAGCCAACAGTGAGCAGGCAGGAAAGTCTGTTCCCACAGCCGTGGGTGAGACGGCCAGTCACCCACCTCCCAGTACAGACGGACAAACGGCGAGACTAGAGGAACCCACCCAAGGGTGTGGAGCCGGGAAGGGGCACAGGGAACCCCCTGCACATTCCCGGGTGCAGACGGGCCCCGCCCCACCCCCCAGGGGCTCAGCAGGAGCCGGCCCCTCTCCGAGGACAGGGACTCTTCCTTCTGGCGCCCGTGCATTCCTCTTCAGGGAGTAAAAGGAACAGGCTTGCTTTTTTGTTAATAAAGTAGAATAACATTTACTTATTTCTTAAAATCTTTATTATACATGCTGTATTCATGGAAAACCAAGACCTCTGAAGGGACTCGGACTGGAGATACAGCACGTCTAGCCGAGCTGGCTGTCATGCTGAGTGTGGGACCAGTTACACGGACGCCTTCTTCCCCTTATAGGTGGCCATCATTTTCTTGATTTCAGCAATAGCTTTGCCTGGATTCAGCCCCTTGAGAAAAGAGAAGAGAATTGATACCACCAGGTCAGCGAGGCCGAGTGAAGAACCCAGCACCTTGGGCAAACTCCCCAGTGGGACAGGGACAAAGCAAGGTGGATGCAAACCTCACCCTTCCAAAGCCAGGGGGTCGGGCTCAGGGCTCTCCCGCCTTCACCTGCACTGGCCTCCTGGTTGGTGGTGAAAGCCTTGCCCAGGGCTGACAACACGCACCCCCCCCCCCCCACCCCTGTGTGCACACGCATCCAGAAGAGGGCGGCTCTTCCACGGCCATGGCCAGTGTCCCAAGCAGCCAGCTGCCCTTGGATGCTTACACATTGCCCAGGGCATACACACGCCCTCCTGGGTGACCCGAGCCTCGTGGGTGGCCCCTCCCAAGCGCCATCAGCCGTCTGGCCCACACTGGTTCTGCAGGAGGCACCACAATGAAACCCTGCGCAGACCTGCCGACCGCCTACAGGTAGGCAGACACGTGAAGATGTGAAAAACAGACGAGGGCCCCTCGGAGGTTAGAAGAGAGTGCCGCGTTTTAGCAGGACAGCTCTAACCCTGACGCTTAAGGGTGTGGGAAGAGGCCCAGAAGATCCCGAGCAGGAAGCAAAGTCTGTCGCCTCTAACACCCAGGAACTGGCCAAGGACGCGTGGCCATGCCCTCTGAGGGGCAAGAAATTCAGGGCCGAGTTTGTACACACACATCGTCAACACGCACGCAGAGAAGACTGAGCAAGGAGGGGAGGGAGAGGGGACATTTGTAACAGCTTCCTCCCTGGTGCCAAGCGCCCAGCTCTGCCTGAGACCAAGCCAGCTCGGCCCCCTGGTCCTGCCCAGATCTCCCCCCCAGGCCTGGCCCTGGGAACCCCCTGCCCACAGACTCCCCAGGGCCTGATGCCCTCTGGTCAGGCCCAGCCCCCCATCCTGGGCTATGTGGCTGCTGCTGTGTGCCCTGCGGTCCCCGCACAAGGCCACCGCCCCCTTCTGCCCGCTGTGGTGTGGTCCAGCGCACCAGGATGCCTTCCGCGGAGACCCGCAGGCCGACGTGGACTCCGCGACCTGGAGGCTCCAGACGGTGGGGAGCTTCGGTACGCCGTCTACTCTCCCTCACTCGGCATAGTCCATGCCGGTGCCCGCCGCATCCCACCCAGCTGGGAAGCTTTTGTCTGTGCAACTCAATCGCCAAAAAAAGCACTTCTGTGGTGGGAAAAAAAGTGTGTGGAAAGGAGGAAAAAAAGAAAAAGAAACGAGATCTTCAGAGAGAAAGGGAGCGAGGACACTCTTCAAAGACTGCTCCAGAATGGTCTCCCAAGTAAATTAAGGGGAAAAGGCAGTGTGAGACGGAACAGGAGCGGCGTGCGTTCGTGCACAGCATGGAAACGCCGCAAGGGCCTCCGTGGCGCCCTGCTCACCCCCGTTTACCACTGGACCTCAGGGGTCTGTGCCCACCAGCACGCCTGGGGCAGCAGAAGAGCCGAGTCAGGGAGTCTGGGGGGCTGCTTTCCTGGCCCTGCCCCAACAGTGACCTCAGCAGGTGGCTGGCAGCCCACCCCCCGTGCCCGGGGCTCAGCGTCCCCATCTGTGGAAGGGACCCTTCCAGCTCACACAACCCAGGCCTCGTGTAGTCCCTCAGGTCACGGAAGGCCTCTGTCCCTGTCTGCTGTGAAGGCACCTGCCCGGGAACGCACCTCCGGAGCCCAGACCGGGCTCCCGTGTGTGGGCCCAGCTACTAACGGCTCACGCATGCTAGGCCGGAGCCTGTGCTCTCCCTCACCAGGGGCCCCCCCAGGCCCCACTGCTGGCCAGTCATGAGAAGCACCGTGAGACAGGGGGCCCTGGAAACAGTCTCCAGGCAAAAAAGCAGGGAATTACCCAGTCTCATTTCCTGTTTAAGCTATGCTATCTCCCCCCACCTCCTTTTTAAAAATTCCCAACTGGTCACCCTAGAGTTTTCCATCTTGCTGCCTGTTCCCTCGCTGCCTCTCTCAGGGACCCCGCTCTGCCCCCAGTCTCTGCTCACAGGGCAGCCGTGTCCGGAGCCGCGTGGCCCTGGGTGCTCCCTGCCCACTGAGCAGACCAGGGTCGGCACCTGGGCGGGGGGCAGCCAGGCCACAGCGGGCCATCCTGCTGGCGTGAGGGCCCCACAGGCAGGCTGAGAGATGGGCAGTGGCGGGAGCCGAAGTTCAAGGGGAGCGCAGGAAGGGGAAGATGAGCGGGATCGGGGACAGTGTGGAGAGAGCGAGCCCTGACCCAGGGACACCGGGGACAAAGGGGCTGCTGTGAGAGCATGACACGCTAGCAGCAGTGTTGCGAGTGGAGACCCTGCAACACGGAGCAGGGATCCAGTCCCAACAGCTACCCGCCTTCTGCCACCTCTCGAGGCTCCTACCCAGTCAGGGAGAGCGAGGACAGGTTCCTGCTTGTGGACTCCTGGGGCGTGGCGACTCCCCCGGGCCCGTATGTGCCCCGCAAGGAAACCTTTCTCCGGAGGGGGAGGGTCCGAGCCAGTCTGGTCCTCACAGCTCAGCTCGTCTGGGGGGACATGGTTCTCCAGCCCCTCTCCTGGAGCCCCGCAGGCAGGGCTGGGGCCCGCGTACCTTGGGGCAGGTCCTGGTGCAGTTCATGATGGTGTGGCAGCGGTACAGGGAAAACGGGTCCTGCAGCTTGGCCAGGCGCTCCTCGGTGAAGTCGTCCCTCGAGTCAATCATCCAGCGGTAGGCCTGGGGAGGGGGCCATGAGCCACGCTGCCATCCCAACTGGCCCGCTCAGAGCCCCGGGGGAGTAGCAGAAAGGGAACCTCAGCTGAGAGGCCTGTCTCTGCTCTGTGGTTCCTGCTATCTGTCAGGGAGCGTCCCTCCTCGAGAACTGCTCTCTACTACGGTGCCCCCCACCACGGGGCGCAGCACCCCGGGTACCCGGGCGCTTCATCACATGTCATCAGGCATCGTCTCATTATCTCAAGGTGCTCACTGGCTTCCTGCCCGGATTCTGAGTGCGGGAAGGCAGGGACGGTGTCACGTGACTGTCTTCACAGCACCAACCCAGGTCTTCTAGTAGACCCATGACTTAGGAGATCTGTCAGGAGACCGTACGTCTCTTGGTCAGTCTGCCCCCGGGGCCTGGCTCGCAACGGCCGAAGGCAGGCCGGGCTGCTCGCGCAGTGATGCGGGGGCCGCTCCGTTCCCCAGCAACTCACAGCGTGGGGGGCAGAGGCCCACTGTGCATGCGCCTCGTTATTCGATCTTTTGTGTGGACGGAGATTAATACTGCTAAGCAGTCACACAGCTTGAAACTTCCCTTTTCGTGGGAAGACGAGAAATGGGAACTTGCTTTTTCGAATTGGGAATCTGTGAAAAGCACTGACCACAGATTGCAAAAGCACAGCTTTCTGGGAACGAAGGCAGTTTCTCTGCAGTGAACTACACACGTTCGCACGTGCACGGAAGAGCAGTGCTGCCTTCTTGTCAAGTAACCCCGAAGCCCAGGACTCCAGGCTTTCATTAGCCTGGAAACCAGTTCCAGCCTTAGAGCTGGGAAGCTGCCCCTCCAAGACCTCTCTCTCCCCTGCTTGCATGTCAGACACCCCTGTCCGAGGGTGCTGGGTGGCCCCCCGACAGATGCAGTCTGCGGGGGGTGGTGGGCGAGTGGGTAGGCAAGAGCCAGCTGCATAGGGGATACGTTTAAACACCTGCAAGGCCTATTTTATCAAAAAGCACGCCAGCACCCCTTGGGGTGGCCTGCAGCACACAGAATGAGTTATTTTGCAGGCGAAGACTTACTGAAAGCCAAGTGAAGACAGTCCTGGTTGTAATGGATGCCCGCTGGAATGCTTGGTTTCCAACAATATACTGTCCTCTTGGACTTCAAATTTTTTTTTTTTTTAAAGATTTATTTATTTTTGGGGGGGTGGGTGAGGAGGGAGGGGCAGAGGGAGAGAAGCAGATTCAACCCCCCACGTGGAGCCCGACGCAGGGCTGGCTCGGGACCCTGAGGTCAGGACCTGAGCTGAAGCCGAGAGTCAGCTGCTCCGGTGACTGCTCCAGCCAGGCGCCCAGGCCGCCTCAGCGTCAAGTCCCCGTAGGGCAGCGAGGGAGCGTCTTACCTGCATGAGAACTGCAGGTCCCAGATACTTGTCTCCGTTCCACCAGTAGCTGGGGCAGCTCGTGCTGCAGCAGGCACAGAGGATGCACTCGTACAGCCCGTCCTGCGCGCGGGGGAAAGGGCAGTCAGGATGCGCATGAGACGGCCACGTCTCCAGGTGACAGATCATGATGCTGGGGTCGAGGTGAGAACAAAGCGCCCGCCTGCGAGTGAGTTTCCCTGGCAAAGTCTTAGGGGTGGCTCGCGGAGATTATCAGGTTCATGGAAAATGTCTTGGAATTGAATGTACGTGTCTGCTGGGTTAGAACCCAGAGCTGGCACTTGCTCTCTAATAAACACTAACCTCTCAACTGTCTAAAAAAACCATGAAAAAACCAACCAACCCACCCCAAATACCCTACCACCGAGAATGCTCACTGGGAGCAATGAGGAAGGACCTGCTAACTGGGCCATTGAGGAGTCTACCCTGGTCTCTGCCTGCGCTGGCAAGGGGACGATATCTTAAATAAGGATAAGCCCCCTGTCACTTTCCCTCATCTGATCATCCCAACAACCCTATGCTACGGCGTGAGGACTACTGGAGTTGCAGACAGGTTATCGGTCCAGAGTCGCACAGCTGCAAGCAGCCAGGCTTGCAGGATGCGACCCAAGTGGTCCAACTCTGGAATACCTCCCTGCACTAGAACCCTGCCATGCTGACTGAATCTGTCCAGCCAGTTCTAAAAAACCAGACATTCTAATTTTGTGAAAACCAGAAACTGATTAAAAGCAGCAAGACAGAGGAGCACAGTGACCTCTGACTGTAACAGATGACACAGAGTTGACAGTCATGACTGTAACCACGAGTCAAAACCTCTGTTCTGTTCAGAGAGTACGTGGGAGCGTACACTTCCCCACTGGTCTAGAACGCACAGGGCGCCAGGCTCAAGATCTTTCAAGATGGTCATATTCTTTGGTCCACTTACAGAAAAACCTATTAACAAGAAAAGGAACTCACATTTTTGGCCAGAACTTGAAAGATCAAGATGTTTATCCAGCCTTATTCGTAACAGTGAACAACTGGAGAGAATTTCATTGTGCAATAGTAGGTGGACGTTACGTAATGCACAGTGCATCCAACTGAAGTAGCAGAAAGCAACGTCTGGGCAAATGCTCATGAAGAATTCGTAAGAACACGGGAAAATGCTCACAGTGACGAAAGTAAAGGCAGGACACAAAGGCATATTTACATTTGATCCCAGCTACAGGAAAATGTAGCATATGAAAGAAAAAAACAAAAGTATCTGTCCATGGACATTATCCTTGGGTGCTGGAATATTACAGATTATTTATATTTAAAAATAGTTACTTGTATTTTCCAATCACCCACAGTGACCATTATGGCTTTTAAAACTGTGAGAAAAAGCTATGCTCAGCATACTCATTTAAGGAAGTGAAAAACGCTTAACAAATTTTTGGTATTTCAAGGTGTAAACTTGGATCATGTAGAAAACGTGCTCAGGGAGACTCTTCGTGCCTTAGTACCGCGCACCCAGCAGGCGGATCCTAGCTGGGGTTGCCTACCGGAGGAATGCAGGAGGGTGAGGTGGCCCAGAGACCAGTTCCAAGCCAACCCTGCGCAGTCACACCCTCTGTGCGAGTCAGGACTGCCGGGTAGAGTGCTGTCCCAAGGACAAGGGACTCCCGACACAGGAGAAAGCTGCCTGCGCCGTACCGCTCTACCCAGAGCGCCGGCACTCCCACAAGGACTGTCCTGTCTTAATTCCATAGGGAAGAGGAGAGGGCCTCAACCATCTGACGTCTAGAAGGTACCGGGCGTTTACTCATCCACGTGCCTAACACATACCCATAAGTAACCCGCGCCAGGGCCTCGGGACTCAGGAAGGAGTAAGACCCCACTGCCGCCCCGGAGGAACGCAGGACACGCAGACACGCGGTCCCCTTGGCTCTGTGCAGTCACACTGTCCATGCTGTTGGGTGTTCCTCCCACTGCTCCCTCCCCACAAGGACACTGGAAGTGCCAGGACTGCAGGTACAAACCAGAGGCTTCTCCAGAGGAGGGCCAGAGAACGGGACCAAAAACCTGAGAATGTTCACTCTAAGATGTCCCAGCCTGGACACCCGAGCGCCAAGAGAGTGACAGGCTGTCACCGCCCCACCCGGCAATCCCCCGGACACTTGGCATTAGGGAAGCACGGCACGGTTCCAGCGCCCGATGGGCGGCCACCTGACACAGGCTGGGGCACGACTGCCAGGGGCTGGCACGTGTCTGACGCGGCCACTCTGTTCAAGAGCAGCTCTGACAGAGCTGTCGCCTCGGCAAGACCTAATCATTTGCATACAGGTTTCCCCTGAAACAACCATCTTGCAACATGGTAATCATCTGCCCTTCCAGGCAGGGCAGCCGTGCTCCGGATCCCTGGTCCATGGGGGGGCCCTTGTGGGATCACATGACCCCCCGGCCCTGAGAGGACGGGGTCTCCTCGGACAGATGCTCTTGCAGTTCCTTTCCAGAACACACTCCATAAACGGTCTGCAGCGTCCCGTGCTGCTACTCCCACCCCATCCCCCCAAGCCACGCTTCCTTGCAAGGCAAGACAATAAATGGGGACTAATGACCAGTTTCTCACGATCTTCTATGGACTGTAGATACTGCTGCTTGCCCTCCTGCGACTCGTCCTTCTTCTTCAAGTAAGGCTCGATGGATTTGTACTGAGCGTAGAAGTTGCTCAGGTCCTGAGGTTAAGAGGAAGACATCGAAAAGAAGGGTCAGAGTCTACTATCACTCCCCAGCTTTCGTCTGCACCCTGTTTCTGGGACGCGGCCCACTTCCCCATCCCACACCAGCAGAGGTCTGACTCTCTGCCCCTGGCGTGGACCCACACAAAGATGACAGGAGGAGAAACAGTCACAGGCGTTATTTGCTTCTGGGCAATCTCTCCTCCACCCACTCGGGAAACCGTGCAATCCCGCAGCCCTGTCGGGGAAGGCGCTCACACACGGGGAGGCAGAGACTGAAGTACGTGCAACAACCGGTGCCTTCCCCGCTGGTATTTTCCACATGAATTCTTTGTAGTTAACGGCCAAATTCTTCATTCCAGGACTGTTCCAGCTCTAAAATCCTATGCCCTGTTATTCCCCAACAATCCTCTCCAACGAGAGGCTGGAGAATCTTCTAGGCCTGTTTATCTTCTACCGTTCAAATTCCTTCGTTAAACTCGGGAGGAAAGCCTGCCCCAGCGAAGGGCAACACACCTCTCGCTCACGCACACCTCTTCCCTTCTCCCCCCAAATAAAAAATGGGGTGGGGCGAGTGGGGGAGAGAGTGGGACGGGGGAGGCAGGAACTCACGGGAACAAGGTCCTTTATCACATACATATGCGGAAGAGGGTAGATTTTTGAGACTTTGCTGAGGTTGGTGTCGATCCTGCGGGTGCAAGCCAGAGTGTTGCCTCCATTGATGTTCATGGCACAAGAGCCACAGATGCCTGAGAGAGAGAACGCATTTAGCACTTCCTCACCCAGGGCCCGTCAGTCCAGCTTCAAACTCTTTTTCTGCAATGTCGTTCCCCCACCAGCAGGAGCAGTGGCCGAGGTGCCCCGTGGCGTCTTCCTTCTCCATCTTACTGCCTGGAATACAGATCTAATGACAGTAGCTCCAAATGCCGTTTTGTGACCATGAGGCAACCCGTTTGTGGAACCTACGCGCTACAGGCGGTACTGGAGACAGAAGGGGATTGGGGCACTGTGGGCATCACGGACTCCCCACACCAGTCCTCATGCATTTTAGGAAATAAATCAGCACCCCAACCCCTTTTTAAAAGGGACCCTGTTATTGGTCCTCAAACTGTGACAGAATGGACCCACAAGGAAATTGACTCTGTGCTGGTCATCTTCCAGCTGAGGCCTGGACACAGATAACCCACACACAACTCTTATTCTATTGTCCCCACTGAACTAGCAGCACAGCAGCTGCCCTGGGGACACGACACCCACAGACCACCTGAACACTGCCCTGCCAGGGAGAAGAATGAACTCACTTATGTGTAAGCAAAACAAACCAAGCAAAAATAAGGTGTTGACCAAGGACCCTGAAAATGACACTTTCCTTGCCGTGTATGGGAAGTTCCTCGGTATTTCAGAGTTTAAAGAGGACCAAGCAATCTGAACCCACTTTTCTGAAGCTGTTTTTTCAGAAATGTGATTACTTATGAGACCTGCACTGGGCTATCATTTTAGGAAGACCACCCCCTCTTCTTCTGTAAATCTTTTTTTTTTTCTTTCTTTTAAAGATTTTACTTGAGAGAGAGACAGAGGGAGAGCACAGAGGGAGAGTGAGAAGCAGATGCCCCGCTGAGCAGGGAGCCCGATGTGGGGTTCGATCCCAGGTCCCTAAGATTGTGACCTGAGCTGGCAGATGCTTAACCGACTGAGCCATCCAGGCACCCTCCTGTAAATCTTAGTGTAAGTGTATAAGAGACAACAAAGACCCATCATAAGCAAATACTCCTAAAGTTTCCCAGGAGACTGAATGCTATCAAAATATTTACGTGTGCCCAGCATCCAACCAGAGAAGTATGCTCTTGTAAGAAATCAAATACAATTAAAAAAAAAAAAAAATCCAGTGAGTCTTCTCTGAAAAAGGCTCCCATGGAAATTCTCGTAACAGTCAATGAGGGAATCAAAAGGAGTGGCAATCAGTAATCCTGCCTCATACTTTTTAGTCCAGATGGGTCACATCCTATGTTCTTGGCTCTGAAAAAGTCTTATGGGAAAGGTTACTGAAAAGCATCTCTATTTCCTACGTTGCCAGGACATACATGGGAAGGCTAGTATTTAATTACAGCCGAGGGTTCCCTAACAGCAGGACTCAGCACGACTATCATACTATCTGTCAGCGTTTGGTACACTAACTCTCATCCTCTACAATTAGCTGAATCAAAGCAGATGTCTTAGCAGGACTGAGATACTTGAAATGTATACAGCAGAACACAGGCAAAAAGTGACAGGCCAAGACCTATAGTGATTTTTCCCTTTCTGGAAGGTCAGTTCAGGAAGAAGCTTCCTACTGGTTGTGGCTCAAGCGACCCTGTTTGGTTTGATCCCAGGTTTTGCAAGCCTGGAGAGCCAGCAGAGTGTACCGCCTAAGCACAATTCCGGAATCTGACAACTCTGGCTGACTCCTGGCTCCTCACTATCTGCGTGCTTTTTGGAGTCCCTTAACCTCCCTGGGCCTAAATGCTAATAGTGCTGGTCTAGCCCTGTCCACTGCACAGAACAGAGCCTGCTACACTGACGGGGCTCTATGGCCGTCAGGACCCCTCAGCCCTGGTGCCATCCCTCTGTGATTTTTGCTCCGTCCGAGCACAGGTGAAGGATTATTTAGGAGTTTTCTTAGAATCAACTCATTTTTACTTAAACTTATATTAAAAAACTAGATCACTGTTCCAAGGTCATTAGTAATTATATTTTTCTAACATGTCACCTAAATACACAGCTATTGCCATGAAAAACACTGCCTGCCTGTGAACACTGTCTGAACTCAGCTCCTCTGGCGCCAGCAGCACACCGCGGGAAACACTGTTCCCACCCAGAAGGGTCCTCCTGAGCAGCTGCTCTATACACATGGACACACATAATGCTGGGAGCCTGGGGGGGTGCACTGTACCCCAACTAGAAACTCTCCACTGTCTCCCCCCACCCCCCTCCCGTGAATGAACTCCGCAGGGGTGCCCTGGTGGCTGCCAGCAGGCGGGAGAAGCTCTGGACGGGAAGGAAACACAGAAACCGGAACCCGTACTACACGTGGAATATCTGGCGCATTTACCCAAGGAAAGGGAAGCGCAATGCCCAGCAAGGTCCCCTGGCAGAAGGCCAGCCGGTCGTGGCAGGCCCCGGACCAGAGCCCAAGCATTTGAAGCCTAACAAGGAAGGAAATGCTTACCTTCTCTACATGATCTTCGGAAGGTCAAGGTAGAATCAATTTCATTCTTAATCTTGATTAAAGCATCCAACACCATAGGACCACATCTGCCCGGAAACAAGAGAACACCCCAGTTGTACTGACGGAAGTTCAGGGTCCCTGCTGCAGTCCAGTATGATCCGAGATGCTGCACACAGTAGCTGCTCTTCTCATCCACTTGGTTTTCTCAGGGCACACTCAATTTTTTCCACGCTTTTGTGTGTATTCCTTTGCATTTTCAGCATGGCGGAGTCACACCGCGTATGCATTTCTAGGAAAAGAAAAGCTACAGGAGACAGTCTCCCAACTCGACAGCGCTGCGAGTGTCCACCGGCGTGGGGGCAGTGAGCGGGGGGTGGGAAGGGCCGCAGCACTGTGCCTGGACGCTGCAGAGCAGGCCTGGCGTCTGGGAGCCCGGGCAGTGTCCAGGCTTGGACACTGACCAGGTTCTCAGCAAACCCCTTCCTCAGCTCCCCACCTGCAAAGCAGAGAGCAGCAGCTGCATCTCACAGGACTACGCTGGGTGAACGGACCTGGGAGAAGATGAGGCGGGGAGCGCCTGCTCCATTTGCTTAGTTTAACGCGACTATTATCCTCGAGGGTGCAGTTCTGTGGAACGGCTCAAGCTCTCTGAGCCTGCTTCTTTCTTTCTTTCTTTCTTTTTAAAGATTTTTATTTGTTTATTTGACAGACAGAGATTACAAGTAGACAGAGCGGCAGGCAGAGAGAGAGGGAAGCAGGCTCTCCGCTGAGCAGAGAGCCCGATGCGGGACTCGATCCCAGGACCTGAGCCGAAGGCAGCGGCTTAACCCACTGAGCCACCCAGGCGCCCGAGCCTGCTTCTTTCTTATCCGTAAAATGGAACTGATCTTTACGTCACAGGCTTGTTAGAAAAATACCTAAAAAGCCGCACTTTTCATGGTAGCTGGCACACAGACCAGTGCTCAACAAACCTGTTTCTGGCCGCTGCCCTGTGTACTTCCCAGGCATGGCATTTAAAAACACACGCCCCCTTCCCCAAACAGCCTTTAGCATGACCGGGACTTTTTTTTCCCTAGCTTTACTGATCTCATGGCCAAGGTGTGGATTTAAGGTGTTTACCAGGAGAGTGTGGCACAGAACTGGGCGTGTCTGTTGTGAAATGATCACCAGGATGAGATTAGCTACCTTGCTGTCAGGCAGTCTATCTTGCCAGTCTATCTTGCAACGTGTAAATACCCCACGGCCCTATCTTTGCTAAGATCAGGAACTGTGACCTTAACAACCTCTGATATTTGAGGAGGGAGAAGTGTTGTCAGTGTTTTTAATGGGAGATCTCTGAAAATCATAGTGGCTGAATTATGTCATAAAATCAGAGATTTTTCTGCACTCACTGTTAACTGAAAGTCTGCTCTGTTCCAGGTTCTGGTCGGGATGCTGGAGGTGCACCAGAGAACAGAACACATGAAAATCCACGCCCGCGTGGCACATTCCTTCTGGTCAACCAATGCCGGAAACTGTCCACTGTGTTCTCTGCCCCTCTACTTACAGGATCTGGGAACGTTTTTTTAAAGGCAGTTTTTTCAAAGCTGTGAACCTTTCACCTGCTCACCAAATATGTAGCTTCTGGAACCGAGCAACCTTGCAACATGAGCTGGGTGTCCCACATTGGAACTCAGTGTACCTCCATGGAGACAGTGTCAGATCCCTCCTCAGACTCTCCCAAGTCCAGGGTGTCCCCTGTGCTCCGAATGGCTGGCTACAAATCAGAGATTCTCACGATCCCTTCCTTGCATTTGGTAATTGCTACAGAGGCTCACACAACTTAGAGCACAGTTAACTTACTAGACCATGATTTAGTAGAACAGCCAAATGGAAGAGATGCATAGAGCCATGCCCTCTCCCTACAACTCCACGAGTTCACCCACCCAAGTTCTCTGAACCCCACACTTCATGAATTTTAGCAATGTTTCAGTGACAGAGCGAGCACATCAGGGGGAGGGGCAGAGAGGGAGAAGCAGCCTCCCCACTGGGCAGGGAGCCCAACATGGGGCTCAGTCCCAGGCCCCTGAGATGATTACCTGAGCCAAAGGCAGACGCTTAACTGACTGAGCCACACAGGTGCCCCCCAGGCCAATTTTCTGTCCCTGATACAATAAAACTAAAAATTCACATCAGAAGCAAAAGACTCTGAACTACTTGAAAATTAGAAAGCACTCTTTTAAATAACTGCTTTATTAAGGAATAATGTAAAATATTGTTAGCTGCTTGGAAAATAAAAGCATTGCAAATCAAAACTTACAGAATGAGGCTAAAACTGGATGAGTTAAATTCATTAGTAATTTTCAATGATAAAATTTTTTTTAAAAATTTTAAAAGATCACAAGTACGCGGGGGAGCGGGTTGGGAGCAGGCTCCCTGTTGAGCAGAGAGCCTTCCGCTCGGGTCATGATCCCAGAATCCTGGGACCCCAGCTCCATGAGGAGTCTGCTTCTCCCTCTAACCTTCTCCCCTGTTATTCTCTCTCTCACTCTCTATCAAATAAATAAATAAAATTTTCAAAGTGCCACAAACTTAGTGGCTTAAAACAGCATGGGTTTATTATCTCCCAGTTGTGCAGGATAGTAATATCCTAAGAGGAAGAGGTCAGTTTAACGATGTAAGCATTTAAATCTGTGTTTCGAAAAATTGCCTTTTTCAAATTGGGTAATTTGAAAATTGGGTAATTCCACTATCCAAATTAGAACTCAAATAGCCAGTTGCTGGTTGAGGGCTGTGTGAGGGAGGGGGAGGGTTAGCATCAGATAACAGATTTGTGGTATATATTTAGGTCTTGTCCAGGCTTTCTGGCTCCCAAAACTGCGGAAGGCAGTTGCTTAACAAACTGAGCCACCCAGGCCCCCGTTTGTGGCACTTTGATGGGACAGAAATGGAAAAAATAATAGAGGTACAAACTGTTAATATTTTCGCTACATCCCTCTCGTCCTATCACCATTCCAGCCAAATCTGTGGTGTCTACCCGCTCTACCCATACTCCTAGGCGTTTGTGGTCTTCCGATTTGGGGAAAGGAAAGACATTTTTCAAAAAGTTGTTGTTCTTGGTATTAATTTTTTCTTTTTTCTTTTTAAGTAGGCTCCAAGCCCAGAGTAGAGCCCAACATGGGGGGTTGAACTCCAAACCCTTAGATCAAGACCTAAGCTGAAACCAAGAGTCAAATGTCTAATTGATTGAACCTTCCAGGAGTCCCTGGTTATCTTTCTGAATCAGACACGCACCTCATTCTTATTTGAAAAAGAGAGGATAAATTCCAGACCACCGAATGGTCTGTTTTTAAACCTTCCAAGGATGCAAAAAGCATGTCCCTCAATCAGATCAAGAGTTCACTTCCATTTATCAAATACCTAGCTCTCACACAGATACTCACTTATTCAAATCAATTTCATAAGTTTGCATATGGGGTTTATCTCCAGTCTTGTCTGGGTCCCATCGGTAGATGGCAAATTTCTTGATTCGGGGAGCTGCAGCGGCAGCTGTCTGGGCCCCCCGGCAGGCCTGCAATTGAAAAATTCAGCAAGAGTAAAAAAAATATTAAAATTGCAAGATAAATCCTGTGCGTTGCTGGCACTATGAACTTCAACACTGGATACAAGCCCACGCATGACTGACACACAGTGTCTGTATGCACAGAGGGGGAAGGGCAGAGGGAGAGTCTAAAGCAAACTCCCCGACGAGCACAGAGCCCAACGCGGAGCTCTGATCCGTAACCCGGAGACCACAAGCTGAGCCATCAAGGTACCTCCTGGTAAGAGTCTTCCTGAGAAAGGCAGTGAGTCATTTGATAATCCAACAAATACTAATAAGCACCTAGCACATACCAGACAAGGTGCCGGGGGCGGGTGAAGCAGCACATAATGAAACGGTCTTTGCCCTCACAGAATCTACTCTGTATGAGCAAGAAAGAAATTTAATTAATTTATTTATTTGACACAGAGCGAGCACGTGTGTGCACACACTAGCGACTGCACAGACAGGGGAGCAGCATGGAGGAGAGGGAGAAGCAGAATCCCTACTGAGCAAGGAGCCTGATGCAGGGCTCGAGCCCAGGACCCTGGAATCATGACCTGAGCGAAGACAGATGCTCAACTGACTGAGCCACCCAGAAGCCCCAGCATGAGAGAAATGAAATATTCTTTATACAGTATAAAGAGGGAAGAACACAGTAGACTTGTGCTAGGAAGAGACTGGGTTAGTCCCCATAAGGGATATTCAAGCCGTGGCCCGACGCGTAGGGATCAGGGGAAGGAGTGGGGTGTATAAACGGAGGGAACAACACGTGTGGAGGCCTGGATGGGGGAGAGCACAGCACATCTGGGAGACCCTAGAGAAGTCCGAGCAAGGGAAGCTTGAGTAAGGATGGTGGTGGCAGATGTGAGGTCAAGATTTTGATTTTATGCTAAGAGCGAGAGGGCAGCACAAACAATCAGGTGGGAGACATAATCATGTTTATTTCGGAGAAGACTATCCCTGGCTTGAAGGAAGAACTGTCAGACAACACGTAGAGAAACCAGCAGAAAGCTACTGGAGTTGTCAAAATGAGATGCTGGTGCTTTTGGATTAGGTGTCCTCGTCAGTCTGGGCTGCCGTGACAAGATGCCGAAGCCTGGGTGGCTTAAACAACACTTGTTTCTCACAGATCTGGAGGCTAGGAAGTCCAAGATCAAGGTGTCAGGCAGACTTGGTGTCTGGTGCGGACCCTCTTCTTGGTTTACAGATGGCTGCTTTCTTGCCTGTCCTCATGTGGCAGAGAGATCTTGTCTTTTCCTCTTTTTTAAGGGCACCAGTCCTGTCCTAAGGGCCCCATCCTCATGACCTTATCTAACCCTAATGTCCTCTCATAGGCTCCATCTTCAAGCACCATCACAGTGGGGGTTGGGTATCCAGGTATGCATTCTGGGGAAAACACAAACATTCAGGGCACAGGAAAGGAGAGAACACATTTAGGGAACTAACAAACAGCCGAGTCCTGTTCTCTAGGATGATTCTATTCCATCTCCTGGACATTCCGTCTCTGCCAGCGGCTCTCGCACCAAGAGCCGCCCAGAACCCTGGAGTGCCACTGCAGGGACTGCTACGAGAGGGTTGGGTGAAGAGGCCTGGTCTGACTCCTTCCTTCCTACACCGGGACAGCTTCCTCCTACGAACGTATTTGCCACAAGGGTGCTATTGCTTAAGAATTTTGTATTTAAATTCATACTCATTTTTAAAGCCACTATTTATGATGAGCTGATGAGAGTGGCCATGACTGGAACCCAAGTCTGCCTGTCTGACTCCAGGATCCAGGTTCTTTTTTTTTTTTTTTTTTTTTTTTTAAAGATTTTATTTATTTATTTGACAGACAGAGATTACAAGTAGGCAGAGAGGCAGGCAGAGAGAGAGAGAGGAGGAAGCAGGCTCCCTGCTGAGCGGAGAGCCCGATGCGGGACTCGATCCCAGGACCCTGAGATCATGACCTGAGCCGAAGGCAGCGGCTTAACCCACTGAGCCACCCAGGCGCCCCCAGGATCCAGGTTCTTAAATATTGTCCTACCTGCTTATCTGTGAATATCTGCAGGTCTCTTCTCAGTTCTGTCTTCTTTTTATGTCTTAAATTCTTTGAGGGCATGTATACTAGAGTTCTCCTAATAGAATCAGAAGTATGTGTATTTACATATACATGTCTACATATGTATGAAAAAATATATACTTATATATATTTATAAGAAGAGATTTTACTATAAGGAATTGGTTCATGATTCTGGAGGATAAGTGCCAAGAGCTGTAGCTGGCAAGCTGGAGACCCAGGAGAGCCAATGATGTAAATCCAGCCCGAGCCTGGAGGCCCATGTTGAGCCAGGAAAGCTGATGATACGGTTCTAGCTCAAAGGACATCAGGTTTAAGACCCAAGAAGAGTTGATATTCCATTGGAGAGCAGCCAGGCAGGAGAAATTCCTTCTTATTTGGAGGAAGAGGAGCCTTTTGGTCTACTTATGCCCTCAGCTGATTGGATAAGGCTCACCCTTATCCAAGGGGGACTTTTAGTTATTTGAGAGAGAAAGAGTGCAGAGTTAGAGGGCAAAGGGAGAAGGGGCAGCAGAGGGAGAGGGAGAAGCAGGCTCCCCACTGAGCAGGGAACTTGATGTGGGGCTCGATCCCAGGACCCTGAGACCATGACCTGAGCCACCCAGGTCTATTAATTTAAATGTTAAACTCATCCAAAAACACTGTCACAGAAATACCCAGAATGTTGGACCAACTACCTGGGCACCCTGTGGCCCAGCTGACACATAAAATTAACCATTCAGAGCACGGAACAGGTTACATTTTACATCTCCCAGCATGCCTGGTCCAGGTCTTTGCGTACAGCAGTTCAATTTATGGTTAGGAATAACTGAAGAAAAATGCAAAAAATTATATACTGGAACTTAAAATAAATTTAAGAAAGGAAAAAAGAAAAAAGCAAAACTTGAGCATTAAACTAATATAAACATGCTGTCCCCACCGCATAGCCCTTGAAAATCTTTCATCCAAGTGGAGGACACCAGGCAAGTCCCCTGGGCCCTACATGCGAAGCAGCGAGGTTGGGGGGTGGGGTCGGTCGTCAGATCCTGTAAGTCCAAAGAGCAATCAGCAGCTGAGACCCGGTTTGTATGCAGACACATGCAGACTATCTCCCAGGCTAGCTAGTTCTCTTATAAGCTGGTAAAAAAAAGATGAAACTGGGAAGGTTAACTGTGTAACTACAAGAAACGTGATGGTCTTACCTACTGGCAAAAAAGTGTCCTGAATTAGGTGAGGCTGAAAATCTGAACATCAGCTCTCAGTATGAGAAAAGGAAACACAGAGAAAATATGAGAATGAAAGTGAAGATAAAGTAGTATTTTCCTTTATCACCAACCTGACTCGGATCAGCAGTAAAAGGAAAGTCATTTTTACAACTGAATGCCTCCCATTAGGGACTCCATCTTCTCCCCCTCCCCCCTTTTTAAAGAATTAAAGGCAGGATTCTCTTCTAGTCCATTCTAGTTTATTTATTTTTAAGCTCTACAGGGGGCTTGAACTCACAACCTGGAGATCAAGGGTGAATGAGTCAGCCAGGCACCCGCTCCCCGCCGCCCCACTCCATTTTGTGAAATGGCAGAACATGTGGTTAGTGCCACCCTGTGGCATGTAAGACAAAGTGGAGGAAGTGAAAAGATTACTCGAGATACTCCAGCAGCTTTCTGCTTGCTTAGTGCCCCCACCTTGTTTTGGTTAGATTTAATGAGGTATAACTCATTACAATAAATTTTACCATTTTAAGTGTATAGTTTGATGAGTTTTAATGAAGTGGTATAACTCCTACCATAATTATGACAGAACATTTCCATCCATCCAGAAAGTTCTCTAGTTTTCCTTTAAAATCAGTGCCCTACCCTATCCCTTGTAACTGATGTGCTTTCTATCACTACAGATTTGCCTGTTACAGAATTTCACATCAATGCAATCAGAGAATCTTGGGTCTAGCTTCTTTCGCTCGACATAATGCTTCCGGGATCAATTCAGTGTTGTGTATGTCCAGGATTTGTTGCTTTTTTAAAAAAACTGAACTTTTCATTTTGAGATACAGAATCACATGCGTTTCCAAGAAATAATGAGATCTCTCAAATCCTTTACTCAATTTCCCTCATGAAGACACTGCCCCAAACTACAGCACAACCCACGACCAGAACATCGACACTGATAGACACCGAGCATTCCCATCCCCACAAAGAGCCCCAGGACTGCTCTCTCAAAGCCACACCCACAGCCCTCAGGCCTCCTTCCCTTACTCCTTAAACCCCTAGCCATCACTAATCCACCTCCACTCCTGTAATTTTGTCATTGCAAGAATGTTATATATAAATGCGATCATCTAGTATGTAAACTTTTGGGATTGGCTTTTCTTTATTCAACATAATTCTCTGGAGATTCATCCAAGCAGTGTTTCTTTTTTACTACTGAGTAGCGTTTCATGGTGTGATGGACTCCCACTGGTTTAGCCATTCTCCCACTGAAGGACATTTGGGTTGTTTCCGGTTTTTGGGTACATGAATGAAGTTACAATGAATATTTGTGAAAATGTTTCCATTTCTCTGGGACAAATGCCCAGGAAGGTAACTTGGGCTGTGTGACAGTGACATGGGTGGCTGCCCTCCCTGTGGTAGGTGGTGGGAGAAAGAGGGACAAAATGCCTTTGAAACACAGAACTCTTTTATTTTTTTTTTGGGCCAGAACATTAGTAAAGCTTGAACTTTCAAAAGAAGCTGGGACTTTGGAGTTGCCAACTCCAGCTCCATGGCTGTGAAGGCTGCTTTAGTAGTTCTGTCAGGGGGCAAAGTCACCCAGTCCCAGGAAACTCAGTCTCACTCCCACAAAGGCTTATCAAAGGTGACGGCCATCACCGGCCACAGGTCCTCACCTTGACACTTCTGATACTTAAGTCAGCTTCATATCCGCTCTGCAAAATACAAAGGTCTAGACTTGCTCATGCAGATCTTCCCCAATGTGATTAGGGTTCCCCCCCCCAATCATTTAAATTCTTATCCTACGAATGATGTGAGACAAGAACAATGCGGGGGGGCATCAAAACAGAGTACTACCATAAGGCAATGAGCCCTAACATAAATTTTGGGGTATCCCAAAGTGTTACTGATTTTTTCTAAACAACTAATTTAAACTCGTTTTGTATATTTTATACAACACTCAGTAGGATAAGGGGGGAAGGTCCAAGAGGAAGGAGAGAAGATATGGAAATCAAAACCACCAGAGGAGGTTGTAGTTCTCTAGTGAAGGAACGGTGGACTATGGCAGCTGCGGTAAGAACATAAATTCGTGCAATAGAGAAATCTTTAAAATTTGTTACATGGGTGTCCTAGGAGAAGGGGGTGGGGAAGCTTCGATTCCCTGAGCCCTTACCGTGTGAAATGTACTAAATTGTCTCTAATCTTTACCACATCTCAACAACAAAAAAGTTTTATTATTCTCAGTTAAAAAATGAAAGTAAAAATCATACAACAAAAGAACCAGGATGCAAACACAGGTCCTTAGACTCCAAACACAGGTCCTACACCCATTCTGTCTGGGGTGAAAATGCGAATCTGAACTAGAACAGCACGAAAAGATAATCCATCTTCACAAACAAATCTAAGAACACTCAACTCATACACTTAGCAAGTTCTTAGGCCCAGACCTATTCATTTGTTTACTTGCTCAATAAAGAATTACAGAGTGGCTTCCGTGTTCCAGGGACTGTTCTAGGCCCTGGGGATCAAGGGCAAAATACACGTACATTCTGATCCTCACGGAGCTTGCAGGGGCCGGAGGCACACAGATAACACTGACCGTATATGGGCTCTGGGGGTACGTGTAATGGGGGTGGAAGGGGACAATAAAAAGGAGGGAATGGGGGTCCTGGCTGGAATTCTACAGTTCTAAAAGGGGTGGCCAGAGAAGGCTTCATTAAAAAGGTAACAGTTGAGCAACACCTGAAGGAGGTGAGCAAGCCATGCCTATACCTAGGGCAAGAGCAAACTGGGCAGAGGGGACACTCTTGGGGTGGGCACCTGTCTGAGGA
Source organism: Mustela lutreola (assembly GCF_030435805.1). Taxonomy (NCBI): domain Eukaryota; kingdom Metazoa; phylum Chordata; class Mammalia; order Carnivora; family Mustelidae; genus Mustela; species Mustela lutreola. The sequence goes on from NC_081299.1 coordinate 11,729,955, forward strand.
GCACCAAGGCCGTCAATGTAGTTGGGAACGGAGTGAGGGAGAGGGGCAGGAATGGCGAAGGGAATTAGGAAGTTACCAGGAGAGCCAGATCACAAAGGACCTTCTAAGGTCTTGTTTTTTTGTTTGTTTGTTTTGTTTGGTTTCTCTATGCCCATAATGGGGTTTGAACTCATGACCCTGAGATCAAGAACCACACGCTCTACTGAGCCAGCCAGGTGCCCCTAGCAAATTTCTGTAAATGTACTTGGTGGAGGTTGTATATTTGAGATTCAAACTTTGGAGTACATACATTAGTTTTAAAGGTTTTATTTATTTATTTTAGAGAAAGAGATAGAATGTGCAGTTAAAGGCAGAGGGGAGAAAACCTTAAGCAGACTCCATGCTGAGGGGAGAGCCCCATGTGGGCTCCATCTCATGACCCTGTGATCATGACCTGAGCTGAAACCAAGAGTCCAAGGCTCAACTAACCTGAGTCACCCAAGTGCTCCCCACTTTTGGTTAATTAAGTAAGCTCTAGGTCCAAATGACCCCGAGATCAAGAGTGGCATGCTTGACCGACTGAGCCAGCCAGGTGCCCTGGCCTTGTAAAGATTTTTGCTCTTACGCTGAGTAAGACGAGAACTACTGAAGATTTTGAGCAGAGGAGTGACAGAGTCAGACTTAAGCTTTGGAAGGATCATTTTGGCTTCTGTTATGAAAATCAATCAAAGGCGAAAGCAAAAAAACTAGGTAAGAATTGCAGTAATCAGTCATCAGCTATAACATGACAATGGCTTGAACTAGGTTGGTGGCTGTGGATGGCAGAAGTGGTAAAGTTTTGAATAGGTTTTTTTTTTTTTTTTTAAAGATTTTATTTATTTGACAGAGAGAGATGACAAGCAGGCAGAGAGGCAGGCAGAGAGAGAGGAGGAAGCAGGCTCCCTGCTGAGCAGAGAGCCCGACGTGGGGCTCGATCCCAGGACCCTGAGATCATGACCTGAGCCGAAGGCAGCAGCTTAACCCAGAGCCATCCAGATGCCCCTTGAATAGGTTTTAAGAAAGAACTGACAAGAGCTCCTCAGAGACTGGATATGAGAGCGTGGCAAAGAGCAAGGACGACTCCAGTTTCTGGCTCAAGCCACGCAGCATAATGATGAATAGGGAAATGGGGTGGTAGCTGGATTTTTATTTATTTATTTTTAAACAATAAGAGAGATTATAGCATGCTTGCGTGCTGCTGATCTGTTGGCGAGGGAAACACTGCCAGTGGAGGGAAGGGCAGATTCCCTGGAGAACTATCTCTGAATAAGCGATGGGATACAGAGCGCGAATGAAGGGTTAGCCATAGGAGTCCTGCTCATTCTCCCACAGTAACATGAAGAAAAGGAGAATACATGGGCAGAAGTGTGGAGCTGGGAGCAATTTAAGTTTTTTTTTTTTCCTTGTGGCCTCTCCAGCAATTTATACTACAAGCTCAAAGAGGATCCTTCACAGGCATTTCTACCTTGATCTATAAAACTGAGTATTTACGGCTGAGCATGGCCTTCTAGAAAATCTCAAGTAAGATTAACTCCATAGTTTATAATTGATTTAAGGAAGGTGCCAAGACAATTAACAACTGGACTGAACCAGACTGAAGAGGATGAACAGAGTGAATTCTGGATCATGCTAAAGGCTGCTTGTTATTTTTTCTTTTTTTAAAAATTTATTTATTTGAGAGAGAGAGACAGTGAGAGAGAGCATGAGCGAGAAGATCAGAGGGAGAAGCAGACTCCCTGTGGAGCTGGGAGCCCAATGTGGGACTTGATCCCAGGACCCTGGGATCATGACCTGAGCTGAAGGCAGAGGCTTAACCAACTGAGCCACCCAGGCGCCCCTGCTTGTTATTTCTTTAGGAAACCTTCCTTAAGGAACAGGCTTAGAGCTCAATAGAGCAGACAAATATTTGGAAAAGAAAGATGTGGAAATGGGAGAGGAGGAAGAGAAAGAAGTATGCATAAGCCTGAGTAAAACAGAAGGTGCAGGCTTGTTTCCAAAATGTGTGAGTGGCACTGGTTTAAATCCAAGCTCTACCACTTAGTAGCTGTGTGTTCTTTGGTAAACTACTGAACCTCTCTGATTCTATCTCCTCTTCTGTATAAAGAGAAGGGAATATTAGTATCTACCTCGTAAGATTAAACTGGAGGGTCAAGTGGCTAGCACAGACCGTAATATAATTTCTGCTTTTCAACACTGGCAATATCATCAGTTTCTGTATCATTCTGATGGGCTGACAGGTATCCTAAGACCTGCCAGTGCTGAGCGCAATGAGATACACAAATGAGAGAAGGCGCTACTTGCCCTAACGTTGTTCACAATCTAAATGAAGAAATAAGGCAACACAATCAGTAAATACATTATAGCCAAACACTTATAGGCAAGAACTATGATTTGCGGGAGCAGACTAATGCATAAAAGATATTCAGAAGGGAAATCCTGTATCTTAGAGTCCTAGGAACCTGAGTATCACTTTAGATAATACACCAAGCTCATTATTTGATTCTTTTTTAAAAGAATTTTAAGCTTTTTAAAAAGATTTATTTGACAGAGAGAGAGAGAGCGCGCTGCGCACGAGCAGGAGGAGTTGCCGGGAGAGGGAGAAACCGCCTCCGCTTGCAGACACTTAACGACTGAGCCACCCAGGTGCTCCAGATTATGGGATTCTTTGAGGTGGTTTTTACGGGAACGAATGCACATTCCTAAGAGCTGGAGAGGAGGGACTCTTCAATTTCTCTGCCCTCAGGAAACCCTGCCAACGGCCTCACCTGGAATTACGAAACTGACCTATGAAATTAGCCTTCTCCTCACTCATTCACGTAAGAGGGACCTTAGAACTCTTCTCATTGGTGGGGCTCTCACAACTTCACTGCTTGCTCAGCAACTATAAAAGGAACTGGTAAACAAGGTCATTATTAGTCATCAATTTAACGCTCAGAGGGCTCGAACTTGAGGCTCTGGTAGGCGGTCCTCCTTCCCTATCTCCCCTTTTCCGAGAGCCTATAAAATGAGTTGTCTGAGTTCACAGCCAGCATACTGGAAAGAGCTAGTACCAGAAGACAGGCCATACATACTGTCTGATAGGGCCAGAGCAGTATTCAGAGGGAGATATCCTCACCTAAGCGCAAGAAGGGGAAAGGAACTAGTAATTCATGGTTCACCTGTGTCCAGATCTGTGCTAGGAGTTTTTCTCATATCATGTTAAAAAAAACCTGGATTTAGGTCTATCAGTTCTTGGCCATGATATTCTGAACAAGTACAATTTTCTTTCTGGGGTCTCAGTTTTCAAACTGAGGAGGTAAGAACTGTTAATTACCCACCTGCAGAGGTTGTTGAGGAGCCCAGAGGAGGAAACAGACTTGAAAAGAATTTGTAAATTTTTAGTCCCTTATGGGTGCAATGGCAATTTCCCTCCCCCTTACAAACAGCCCCATTTAGAACGCAGATCAGAAGCGTGTGGTTTCCTGACCATACAAGGGGGGTGTGGGGAGACGTACCACTGCACACCCAGTAATATAAACAAATACAGGAAGGCAGCGCCAAGCTCTGTACCTAGGAGATCCATGCCAAAACTCGCGCTCGGTATTGTTGTATGCCCTTTAGAGACAGAGACATTGAAGAGACACTGAGAGGAGGACACCCAGTCTTTCCCGCAGCCCCCCGCCAGAGGAAGGGCCCAGTCCGTATTTACTGAGCCCTCGGTCTTGCACGCTGGAGAGACCTCCGTTCCCAGTTCCCACCCCTCCCACTCCCGCAGGTCTGTCTCTCCCACAGCGGCTAGTTTGAAGACACAGAAAGAGTTTAGAGCCCAAAGGTCTGGATTATAATTCTGCCTCCAACAGTGTTACTCGCTTGCTATGTGACCTTGGGCAACTTGAGACACCTCTCCGAACTTTTTCCCCGTATCTTTAAAAAAAACCGTCTCCGCCTTGACAACCTCCCAGGCTGCGGCTAGGCGCAGAAGGATAACGGACAGGGATGCTCTAGGCCCAGACCCGAGCACTACGCAGCGGGAGCGGGTCCTCCCCTTCCCCGAGGCCTTGCGCTGTGCTCCCTCGGCAACCTTCACGGCCCCTTGAGCAACAAGCCGCCCTCATCCCTCTCCTGCCTGCCCTCTCCCTCCCGTCCCGCACCTCACCTGCAGGCAGGCTCCGCCAAGGGCTGCAGCCGGGAACCGGCGTTTCAAGGAGACTCCGACCACCGCCGCCATCTTGGCTTCTGACGTCGCGCCCCACCCCTTAACCCCGAGGTCGCTCTCCGCCGTCGTCCCACCGAGCACCGCGGCGCCCAGCCAGCGTCCACCCAGGACCCGCTAGCCGCGCTGGAGCCGTCGAGTGGGAGGCGGTTCCTGTTTCCCGAATGGGCGGAGGGAAGGCGGAGAAAGAAAACGCGAGCATGCGCAGTTGTGCGTACGCGGCGCATGCCCACTTGGCCTCCCGCCTTTCAAAGGTGACCTTCCCAGAAGGGGGCGGAGTCTGGAAGGGAGGGTGTTGTAAGAACCCGGGCTAAGACCGTGGGGTGGGGAGGAGCCCTCCGATCTGAGTCCCGTCTCCGTGTTAGCCTCCTTCCTTCCTGAAGAATTGTCAGTGGTACCATTCATCTCTTAGTGATGAGCTTATTGGCTTTAGTCAGACAGTTGTCAGACAGTGTGTTTGCCCGAGACTGTCCTGATTTCTGCATCCCGAGAGTCCTGCATCCCAAGAAACTCCTCAGTCCCAGGCAAACTGGGAGGGTTGATGAAAGAAACGAGGGGATGTCAAAGATGACATCCATCCATCCACCCACCCACCCACCGATCCATCCACCCGCACACCCACCCACCCACCGATCCATCCACCCTCCCGTCCATCCATCCGCCCACGCATCCAGCCGCCCATCTGAAGATACACCAGCAGCACTGCTCTGTGTTGGGCGCTGGGTCGCTGTTGTGAGTGAGCAAGTCAGGCACAGCTCCTGCCCTCACCAGGTTTACTGTGGGATAGGGACGCAACCAGGCATTCACGCCTCAGCGAGCTTTGCTCTCTGTAAAATAGTGGGGAGAGGGGAGCCAGCCGTTGGTGGCTTACTTAGCCATATAGCACCAGAAACCATTGACTGAGCACCCGCGATATGTTTAGCGCTGGGCTCCATCATCTCACTTAAGTCTGCCAGTAGTCTTATGGGAGAAGTCCGTGTGTGTCCGTCTTCAGTTCAGTCCTCTCAGCTGCTTTCCCTGACCTCTCCGAGGTTCATCTCACAGCCTGCCTCCCTCTGGAGGCTTGAGTACCTCAGTCCTCCAAGTGGCTTGGTCTCTTGAGCCACCTCTGGCAAACTTTAGGTAGGCAGTTGGCTTTGCAGGTATCAGTGTTTGTCAGTTTTCCCTTCTCTGCCTGCTTATTTCTAACATATGAAGGGCATCTTTTGACAGTCTTTGGTTTTCTCACAGATCATTGAGATGTGACTGGGGAAATTAAGAAGGCCAGACAAATTGGTTTGTTGGGGCTAAGTTTCTGGAGCCCTGAGCTAGAACCTGGCTACATTGGTCTGTGGCCTCATTAAAAGGAGGGATGTAGTGAGGCCACATGAAATAGCCTGGACCCCTGGGTCTAACCTCCAAACTTCTCAAGCCTGTGTGACCTTGAACAAGTCCCTTCTCATCTCTGGCCTATAGTTCCCTTGCCCATATCACCAGGGTGTTGGGCCAGCTGATGTAGGGTTCTGTGATTCTGGGGGTGCTGTGGGGTGGGGGCCATCTGGAGCGTAACTGTTGACAGGGCTGAGGTCACCTTAACTTTTCAGGGGCTGACCTGGCACAGGAACAGGGCTCCTCTGTGTCTGCCTCAAGGCCTCTTGGGCCACCCAACCTGGGTGAATTCATGGGAAGATTGTCACTGTCTCTCTAGCTCCTCCTGGCTGAATTGTCTTCTGAGATAAAGGAAGAGCGTCCTCTTCTTCCAAGGAATATGTTTCCAGAGAACTGGTACTGATGACTTTTTCATGATTTTTTCATCTCGAAGGCAGATTTTATTCCTAGAGAAGCGACTACCCTTTTACTTTGCCCAGGTCACCTTGGAAAAAGCAGTCTGAGGCCAGCAGAAGTGAGACCTTGATTTATGGAGGGGCTCTTGGTGCCAAGGGGCCCACACGCCCTGCAGTCACACCATTCCCGGGCTTCATGGGGATTTGGGGAGCTCAGAGTTATGGAGGAATAAATTCCTGGACGGCTGCACCTCCGCCCTGAACTTTGGGATTCCAGAAAGGCACAGCTGCAGGGCTTAGAAGTTTTCATGGCCTGCTCCTGACAGATCTTCCTAAGGTGTCCCCGTGGTAAGACCTGAGGTTTTTTTGTTTGTCTGTTTCCATTTGTCTAGTGAGTGAAGTATTGCTTTTCAACAGTCGGCTACGTGCTTAAAGTTTATGCGGAGCTCCATCACTTACAGATTTGCTTACATAAATAGTCTTCTAGTCCTCATAACAACCCTTCTTGGTTGGAAGAAATACCCCCATTTTATAGACTTTCTTAGTTTTTGGATAATGGGAAAGCTGAGCCATCTTGGTTGGGTGGGAATCTTGCGTCAGGAGCTCCAGTCCAGAGTTAAAAATTAAAACCAGGGGCGCCTGGTGGCTCACTCGTTAAGTGTCTGTCTTTGGCTCAGGTCACGCTGGGATCGAGCCCCGCCATCAGGTTCTCTGCTTGGCGGGAAGCCTCCTTCTCCCTCTCCCACTCCCCCTGCCTCTGTTCCCTCTCTTGCTGTGTCTCTCTCTGTTAAATAAATAAATCAAATCTTTTAAAAAATTAAAAAATAAAAATTAAAACCCAAACTATTCTGGTGTATCAACTATCATTTGTACAATCAACTATATTTCTAGGGTCTTGTGATTTAGGGCAACCTAGCTAGATTCCTCCCCAGCCAGAGGGCCAAGGATTTAGGGAAGATTTATCAGATAAGATCTAGGGGAGAAATATCAGATAATTTTGTTGCCTTGGAGAGTTATTTGTTTTTGAGAAAAACCCACCTCACCCCAGTTAATCTCTGTGGTGGCACTCAAGAACATTTTCATCCAAAATCTGGGATTTCATTTGCCTTTGACCAATGGGCTCTCTCTTTCATTTCTAGCTGACTTCTTCCCTTTGTCCAGCTGTCCCCTGAGCATCTCTATCTGGGTGTCCCAGTGGTCTCTGAAACGCAACCTGTCCCCAATCATATGTAACACCTGAGGCGTTAACAGCACCTCTTTTCTCAGCAACACTAAGTCAGAAATCTGGAGTGACCTTGACTCTCCGGCCTGCCACATCCAATCGACCACCCACCCCCAGCATGGCCTCCAGGTCAGCTGCCACGTCCGGCAGACTCACGGGCCCTGTGTATCAGACCTTTTGCAAACACTTGGGGTACATTTTCGTTGTCTAATCATGAAAGCAACCCCATGAGGTAGGGATTTCTGTCTTTCATTTAAAGTTGAGGCAGGGACTATGGGGCACCTGGGTGGCTCAGTGGGTTAGAGCCTTTGCCTTCAGCTCAGGTCATGATCCTGGGGTCCTGGGATCAAGCCCCACATTGGACTCTCTGCTTAGCGGGGAACCTGCTTCCTCCTCTCTCTCTTTGCGTGCCTCTCTGCCTACTTGTGTTCTCTGTCTGTCAAATAAATAAATAAAATCTTAAAAAAAAAAAAGTTGAGGCAGGGGTTGCTCGGGTGGCTCAGTTGTTAAGCATCTGCCTTCCGCTCAGGTCATGATCCCAGGGTCCTGGATCAAGCCCTGCATCGGGCTCTTCCCCCTGCTTGTGTTCCCTCTGTGGTTGAGGCAGCTGAGCCTCAGAGAGGGTCAACAACTCACTTAAGTCATACAGCTAGGAGGTCAGTGTCCTCCATTAGGGTGATGCCTGGGCTCTATACAGGCTCCCCAAGGTTCCCGGGATCCTGGTGGTTGCAGCTACTCTGGTCCACCTGCAGAGGGAGCCGTGGCCTCATGGAACTGTCCACAGCTCCCTAATAGCCCTTTTCAACCTGCCCTCAGAAAGGGCTTATCTAAACCCTCCTCCCTCTAAACCCCACCATATAATTAGACATCTCAAAATATTCTGAGTGGGATGGGGACCATCATATGCTACAGACTTCTCCAATTTCATGAGCAGTCTCTATGGAAGTCCCGGAGCAAAAGTCACGAGCCACCTCCACTCCAGATGGGGTTGCGTTTCACACTGCTGAAGTCAGCTCAGCTGCTGGGACTTAGCAAATGGCCCAAAGCCTTCTGGGGACTGTCACGTTTCTGGGCCCTATAGCATCATACCATACCACACATACACACACAATTAGCTCACCCACCCCGCTAACCTCTGTCTCACTCCCGTCTGCCTGCCACATCACCAGCATACTATCAAATTAGCAGTTAATTTGATCCTCTGGGTGTGTGCTTTGTAAACACAGTCCGGGGTAAAATACCCTTTCCAGCTGAATCTGAATTTTGAGCACCCCTTTCTATCAGAGAAGGAGTTGTGTCAATGAAATGTGAAAAATGCATAGCGGTAAATACTCATTGGTAGTGACTAGACATTGGGTCCCTGGGAACAGAACCAGTCAGACGGGTGCAAAAAACTAAAGCAATTTCTACCTTCTAGAGAGCAGGGAGGTGGAGTGGTTAAGTGTGCAGGCCTTTGGAGGTTCAAATGCTGCTTTATCGGTCTTTTGCTGTGTGACCTTGCACAAGTTACTTACTGTCTCTGTGCATTACTTTTATATTGTGTAATATGGGGGAAAAGAATTAGTCGCCTCACAGGCAGGAGTAAACGAATTAGTATCTGTAAGGAGCTGGTCAATCGTAAACTGTGGTGGGAAGCCCAGCTGGGGGAATATAAAGTGGAATAAAAGAGATTATGCTAGGAGCACCTGGGTGGCTTAGTGGGTTAAAGCCTCTGCCTTCGGCTCAGGTCATGATCCCAGGGTCCTGGGATCGAGCCCCATATCGGGCTCTCTGCTCAGCAGGGAGTCTGCTTCCACCTCTCTATCTGCCTGCCTCTCTGCCTACTTGTGATCTCTGCTTGTCAAATAAATAAATAAAATCTAAAAAAAAAAAAAGAGAGATTATGCTAATCAGGATAGAAAGACTTCAGCATAAAAATGATGACATGGGTTTCAGGCAGCTTTAAAAATTTTTTTAAATACATATGTAATTAAATTCTCGGGAAGTAAAAATTCAAGCAACATAGATAAAGTTTAAATCCACTCAGTCACACTTCCTTTTCCAGAGGTGATTACTATTGTCAGTTTCATGAGATTGCATTCATATCTTTTTCTTTGCATGTATATACATATGTATGTTTCTAAAGAAATCCATGGCTTTGCTTGGTGTTTTTTTTTTTTTTTTTTAATATTGACATCAAATGCTCTGTCTTGGAGCTCTTTCTTTTTTCTTTTTTGTTAAAGATTTTATTTATTTATTTGAGAGGGAGAGTGCAAGTAGGGGCAGAGGGAGAGGGAGAAGCAGACTCCCCTGCTGAGCAGGGAGCCTGATCCCACTCCTGGGATCACGACTTGAGCTGAAGGCAGGTGCTTAATGGACTAAGCCACCCAGGCACCCCAATATCTTGGAGCTCTTTCCATGTCAGTGCTCACTGATCTATTTCATCTATGTACTCCCAAATGTGTCAATGCAGGCATGTACCATGGTTTGATCGTTCTTCAGGTAGTTTCTTAAAAATGGTTTTCCTATTAGCTTAAGAGCAGTAAAAAAATATATATATATTACTGTCCTCTTTCTAAAACGCAGAATTGATCACGTGGCTGCAGCTATCCTGAATCTTCAGGGGGTCCCCATTGCTCAAACCCTTGTGTTTTCAGCAGGCTTTAGTCTATATCTTAGACTTTCACTATGATCATCAATTTTTTTTTTTAAGATTTTATTCATTTATTTGACAGAGAGAGGCATAGCAAGAGAGGGAACAGAAGCAGGGGAAGTGGGAGAGGGAGAAAGCAGGCTTCCGCCAAGCAGGGAGCCTGATGTGGGGTTCGATCCCAGGACCCCAGGGATCATGACCTGAGCCAAAGGCAGACGCTTAGTGACTAAGCCACCCAGGCGCCCCTATGATCACCATTTCTGAAACATGGCACACATTTACTCCCCCTTGTGTCTCTGCTCAGCTTGGCAGTGCTCCCTTCTCTGACCAGTCATCCATTCCTACACTCAGTCGACGCTCATCCTAGCCTAATGAACATGAGGGCCACCCTTGGTCACTCCCCTAGCTGGAAAAAATTATGCGTGTGAGCGTCTGTGTGATTCCAAAGGCTTTTGTACCTTTTTCGCTCCTCCATGCAGCAAATACTCATCAAGTCTCTACTCCATCAGTCTGCCTCCTGTCTGTCACCCTGACCTGGCTATCAGTTCAGTTCAGATCATGTCTCATGCATAAGGGTTTCCAAGGAGGAGAGATAACCTGGTTTGCCTAGGATGGTTCCTGTTTCACGCACTGCTATCCAGTGAAATTATTAGTAGCGCCCCCTTTCACTCTGCTTGAGGTGTGAAATCATATGATCACTTTAGTTTTATGCACGATAGATGCTTCCAGTAACTGTAAATTGGAAAAAAGAATGGAGATGGCAGATGAGTGAATGTAATTTGCTTCTCATGTTTGGAGATGCCCTCTTACTCTGAGCTAAAGCCTGGAGAGAACACACTATATTGTGGAGAGGCCATTTCACCCTGGGCTCTGGTGCCTTTGAGGGATTTATCGGAATCCTCTAATCCCCAGACAGAAGCTTGCAGGTGGTGGGACATTCTTGTTGTACGGTTCTAATGGGCCACGCTCAGAAATGACTGGCGTGAAAGAAACATTTGTGAATCAATGAGCTGATGACCCACTGGACTCGGGTTAGGAAGCTGCTTCTCAGACGGGGTAATCCAGAGCAGAGGTTCAGCGTGTGGGCTCTGGAGTCAGGTCACCCTGGTGGGAATCCTGGTTCCGCTACTTCCTGCTGTGGAAACTTGAGCCAAATCACTTCCTCCCTGAGCCTTAGTTGTCTTATCTGTAAAGTGGGGATAGTAACCTCGCGGCTCTGTGGTAGGGGGGAATCAGAGGCGATGAGGAACGTGAAATATCATGTGAAATCGTCTCTATTTGATCATTTTAACCTTCAAAACGGCTTTTTCACATAGTTCAAGCAGGCAGGTGCCTGGCACGTAGTCAGTGCCTAAGACATGGTGGCTATTAATACCTCCCACTTGGTTGGGCTGATCTTTCTGCTTCCGTTGCTTAGCCGAATAGACGTTTCTTTCTTTCATTCAAAATGCAATTGGGGCGCCTGGGTGGCTCAGTTTGTGAGATGTCTGACTCCCGATTTCAGCTCAGGTCATGATCTCAGAGTTGTGGGATCGAACCTTGGGTGGAACTCTGTGCTCAGCTCAGAGTCTCCTTGTCCCTCTGCCTCTGCTCCTCCTCCCCGTGCGTTTGCTCTCTCTCAGATAAATAAATAAATAAATAAAATCTTGAAAAAAAAAAAAAAAGGTCTTTGCTGAGCCCTATGTGCTAGGAATTGCGGGAGGAAAGTAGAGTAAGCCTTATAACATTTCCAGTAGCAGGATAGCGTGTAAGGAGAGTTCCAGAATGCAAGTCAGAGACAGGTCCATAAAGTTCATCTGGAGGCATATCCACGATGGACAAAAGGGGTCTTAGGTTATAGAGCATGAGGGGCCAAGGCACAAGCAGGCTCGACCTGAACCTGGTACTTTCTTTCCCGACTAGCTAGAGAAGCCCAGACCGTTGCTTTCTCAGCCATCAGGGCTCAAAAGGAGCCCGGGCTGCCCAGAGGTGAAGCTGAAATGGAAAGGCTGATTTCTCACAACAGCTAGCCTGGAGACAAGGCCGCAGAGCTGAGCTTTCTGCCTGGGCATGTCCTTATTCTGGCTGTCCAGCTGGTGGAAGAGATACCACGTGCTGTCATTTGATGTCACTCACTGTATTGAGTTACCAAAAACATTGCCCTCAGTCCCCTGGACCTGACGCCGCTTGTGTGAGGATCCTGGATATGTCCCCCTGGGCAGGCAGAATTCATCCCTGGTTGCTCTTTTTATTTTGGGGGAGGGATCCCACTTCCACAAGCTCTTGGCTCTACTGAGGTATGGATCAGGTTCCATCTGGAATGAAGGGGCTGAGATAATGGGGACCTTGACTCCATTCACCCGGGACCTGCAGACAACGTCTCGCTCTCGCAGGAAGATGCAGGGTTGAGTTGTGGAAGTGAGGCTGTTCTATTTTCCATGGGGCTGATGGGGATTCTCATCTTGACAGTGGGCAGAGGTGGCCTGCCCAAAGGTACTCCCCTTGCTGAGGGCAAGGCCAATTCTGGTAACATGGCAGCAGCCACAGCTCAGGCAAGAGGACCTTCTGGAGGAGCAAGGCTCTGCACACTGGGGCCAGGGAGGGCTGATGTCTTATTTTATGCTTCTCTTTTCGGTATTATAATAATAAACTTCTGTTAGCCATTGCTGTCAGACTATCTGGACTCTGGGGATTTAAGGAATGTGCCTACTCTTATAATTGGGCTCAGCCTGGCAGAGAAGATTCTAGAACTGTGCTTTCAAACATGGGTGCTCCTTGTGGCTAATCTGGATGAAGATGTCGTATAAGTAGAAAATTTAAAATTACATGCATAGCTTGCATTACATTTTTGTTGGAATGTGCTGTTCTAGAAGTCTAGAAGTCTCAGGGTGACTTCCAGCCATCCTGAGTTAGGTGAGTGGCCAAGATATGAAAGCACCACCAGGGCTGGGTTTAACACACCAACATCCCTTGGGGAGTCTCAGAAATTGGTGGATGTGGAAACCCCAGTGAAGATTGCCATTGCTGTGGCTTGGGCCACCTTAGTTGGGTATAAAAAGGAAGTGTGACCTCAGACAGCTGGACCTACAGGTTAAATCTGGGAGTATGAGAACTAGTGATTTCCATTTTGCAGTTGCTCCTTAAGATAGCTTCAACAAAACATCAGTCTAGAAGTCCAAGACGGGGCTGAGGGATGAGAAGCCCCCATGTCCATCCCAAAGAGCAGAGGAGTGGTTTCCAAGCTCGGGAAGTAACTAAGTGGCTTTATTTTTAGGGTTTCGGAGAGTTTGTTTACAAAGACCCTGTTAGACCGTGGCTGTGTAGTATGGATTTTTATACCAGGAGTCAAATCACAAATGTCCTCATGTAACAATTCCATATGATAAGAAAATGATATGGTCCAGAGTGGTAGACACTCTTGGTGCCCTACCAGGTCCTCTTCTGGTTGTGAGCCCATACCCCAGCTCCCATGAATTTGCTGCTAACTGCAGCTCTGATTGCTACTGGTACCCCCTTGCCCATTCAGAGAGCCAAAGTCCCCATAGCCAACAACTGACTAGAGCAGGTGTACAAAACTCTGCCTCCAGGTGGGACAGCTCGGAGCTGCACTTATGCTCCAGGGCTTTCCAGTGATCAGGCTGAGGCTACACCTCAAGTCACATTCTCATCTGGCTTCTTCCCCTTCCTTGTCCTGTTCCCTTTACTCCCTTCCTGGTTTTTCTTGGAGGCACTTAGTAAATAACAAATCACCTGTTCTCAGTTGCTCATTTCAAGATCTCCTTCTGCAGAATGCCACCAGAAAAACACAGCCAGACTTTATTGTGGGTATTGGTCTTGACCTTGGGGGTGGCCATGGAATACACATCCACTGAATGTGTGGGGGATTCCAAACCCTTGAGATACCTTTGCTGAGCCCTGACCTTGTGCCCAGAAGAATAGTGGCTACAAGTCCAGAAGAGTGCCCCTGTCTGGCCTGCTTCACTCCAGGCCGTGTCCCTGAGGCAACAATGAACATCACACCAACACATGACTTCCCCTCTGATGGTTTATTTTATTGCTATTTAATTAGGCCCTTCCCCAAACATCTTTCGATCTCTGTCATTGCCTCTCGTCCAGAAAGTCGAAACTTCCCTGCTTCTTGCCATCTTCATGGCACCTCCCCTTCCCTCTTACATAAACTATTTCAAAATAAAGGTCGAAACAGGAACTTAGCTGAGTTTTGCAACACAGAACTGTATCTTAGGTCTACATTTATAGAAAGTTGGGGATGGGGAAGAGCAATGAGTTCATGGGGACTGGGGGAGCTGTGCACGCTGAGGGTAGTCACACGGGGTAGGAGGGGCAAGCAAGATGGGAATGGGTGTCTGAGTCCTGGGGGCTCCAGAATCATCAGAAATTACCAACTTACCGATGGGGAGAGCTTTAGAAAAATTTATAAACACACACTGTCTCCACATGGGAGATGCTCACTTCCCCTTAAAGGTAGGCTAGAAAAAAAATGAAAGAAAACCCCAAACCCCACATTAACCAAACACACACACACACACACACACACACACACACACACAAACACACACACGCACGACAAACTCTAAGTCTCCAGATGGACACTTTCGAATAGGCACTTGGTGTTTTCAGCTCTGGGGTTGCAGAGGTCTGGGGCTGTGGCTCCCAAAGGCAGGGGCACAACAGCTTCTAAAGGCTCTGGGGTCTGATCTATTGGGTGGGTACTGGCCCAGCTGGGTGGAAAAGGAGGTCTGGTTGGAGAAGAACCCTCTACCTTCATCCAAAATTGTGACTTGCTGGAAGGTCTGTGCCCCCGGGCATTTCCTGAATATAGCGGGTTCCCACTTTGGAAGAGCGTATCACTGAAAGGGCAAATGTTGGCCATTTAGATGTGGACATGGCATGTTGAGAACTGACCGGCTCCAGGAGGAAGGGACCAGGTCCAGCCTGCTAGGGATCACCACATCCTCAGAGCCCAGCACTGTGCCTGGCCCTTAGTAGACACACAAGAAACGTCTGCTGAATGCATGAATGAAATAACCCAAGAAGAAAATCCTGTTCTCGCAAGAATACAAATTTATAATGGTCTCATTGGCTATAAATTGGTTCTTTTTAACCCACAATGTGGGATTATAATTCACTTATTCTCCCGACATCAGCTGGCCCTCAAGGAACTTTTTTTAGTGGAAACTGAGTCTTTTGGGTTGGAGACAGGGAATTAATCTGGTTATGTGAAGATGAGAGGATGTTCAGCAAATGTGCTGGTGAACTTCCATGGGATAGACAGTCTGTGTCCAAGGCCACCTGCTGGCCCAGAACTGGCCGTTGGGCTGGGGGCCAGCCCAGGTCCTTAGATGTCGGGTCTAAGGTCTGGGGAGGATGGCGGGTCTTTAATTATAACCTGGGGCAGGTCTGAGCCTGGCTGGTGGCGAACCAGTCCCCATCTAGCTGCTTGGAGGGATAGGATCGGGAATAGGAAGTGGAGGCATGGGAGGAGGGAGGCCAGGGACTGCCCGGGGAATGGAGAACCAGGCAGGAGAAGGATAAGGCTGAGCCCAGGCATCTATACCCACGGCACTCTGGTCTGGGGGAAGCCTCACAAGCGTTTGGGAGAACCAGTGTCCAACAGAAATATGAGGTATAAGGAGCATCTTGGAAATGGAGAGGTCTGAGAAAATCCACTTCTGGGGAAGGTTCTAAGCTAAATTATTGGACCCTCAGGGAATGGGGAAGCTAGTCAGGGATGTCTACACTGCAGAGAGGAAGCCAAGGGGTCTGAGAGAGGCCGGGAAGGAATGAATAATTGAAGGCAGCCCCCTGCACACTCCAAGGGAGTGGGAAACTTGAAATGATGACGGCAGTTCAAAGTACGTCTGGGGGTCCCAGGGTCCCTTTCCATGGGATCTACCTTGACCTTCAGAGCATGGCTGCCAGAGCTGGTGATCCCAGAGCTTCTAGAACTTTCTCCCCTTCTCCCCTCCTTCAATTTTGGACAAGAGACTAAGCACTCTTTGGGGAATGGTTTGGGTACAGAGTTTTTGTTTCTTGGTTTTTCGTGTTAGGGCTATACAGAGGCTGGCCAAAGGCACAGCTCTTTTCAGGAAGTACCAAGTTGAGGTTCATCGGGGGTGACTTTGGTGGACGCTGGGGCCCTTCTGAGAGATGGCAAGGCACAGATGTCTCAGGTCCCTTCCCCTTTCCTGGAGGCCTGGTGGGGACAGTCCAGTCCTTGTCAAGTCCTCGGCAGGCAGGGGGAAGCTCTGGGGGGCGGTTCCAGGGGTCTAGAGAAGGAAGGAGGGGGGTGCCAAGGCCCCAGTTGTGTGTTTTTTCTCTTTTTGGTAATGCAAGTGCCTCACTTGGGCTTTGATTGCGAGGTATCCACTTCAAAGAAAGCCATCTCCAATAAGCATGTTTGTTGCCAGCCACAGGACTAGATAAAACGCCAGGCTTCCTCCTGCCCCAGGCTCCTTCGTTTTAGAAATCTTGGCTGGTTTCTAAAGCTGACCATTTGAGCCCCTCGATTTTCCTCATACCCCACTCCCCACCGGTGGCAAAACCCCCGGCCCCCACCCTCCACTGCCCAAAAAGCAGAACCCCAGGCTTGGGCTGTCTCTCTCTCTCTGCGACTTTGCTGTGTGGCCCCAGGTGTGCCGTGCAATTTCCAGGTCCTGGAAATAATCATCCTTTTCTCCACCCTCCCCCCCAAAGTTTCCTGACCGTTATTGCTGAAGAACATCTTGCAATCATAAGAACCATGAGGGCTGGTCCCACCACAATCTTGGTTACTGATGGGCTGAGACCCGCACAGCACAGCCCCCGCCCCGGCCGCTCAGGGCACCATGTGCCACCACTTGAAGGAGAAGGGCTTCCTGCGGACGTTGGTGCCACAGTGCACCTCCCCCAGAAACTTGTGGTAGGCTGAGATGTCGTCCAAGAAGGTGCAGCAGAGGCCCAGGGGCTCCAGCAGGGAGCGCACGTGCGTCTCCAGGCAGCACACCTCCTCCACCTGGGGCC
The DNA here is from genome assembly GCF_030435805.1 of Mustela lutreola. NCBI lineage: Eukaryota > Metazoa > Chordata > Mammalia > Carnivora > Mustelidae > Mustela > Mustela lutreola. The sequence goes on from NC_081299.1 coordinate 11,746,781, forward strand.
CGAATGGCTTAGGGATGCCCAGGTCCTTGTCCAGCACAATCATGTTCACCTGTGATGGGGCATGGGCAACAGCTCCCGTTTAATGAGCACCGACTACTCACGGGGCCCTGTTCCAAGCTCTTGGGCATTCCTAACTCCCCTGTGACGTAGATGTTGTGATCATCCCCATTTTACAGATGAGAAAACTGAGGCACAGAGGGGGCCAAGCAGCTCCTATGTGGTAGAGCTGAAGTGGAAAACCAGGTGACCTACCTCCGCATGTATGCTGTGTACAGGTACCTGCACGTGGTTATACGTGTCTGTGTTGGTGTGTGCGTGCGTGCAAGTGTGTACCTGTGCATGTGTTCTAACCTCCCCCATCTCACAGAAGACTCTCCCCTAGGATGAAAAGCATCCTTCCTTTCTGTAAAGGCTTTTTTTTTAAACTTAGAAAGCACTTTGCTATCTGCTAAGGGAAAGGATATCCCAGGACCCCAGGGAGGCAGCTAGGATGAGCGTCTCACCCCTAGGAGGGAATGCAGCCCAGTGAGGACGAGGGCCCTGGGGCGGGTGGGCGAGGACGCCCAGCAGTTCAGCCAGGACGGGCACCTGGACCTCCTGAGGGAACAGCCTCAGCTAAGGGGTCCTTCTGATCTGGCTGCCCCTCAGCGGCCTAGGTGAAGTCTGGGGTCCCAAGTGCCTCACCATGTTTGGGAAGAAGGCTCTGGCCTGGCGGTCCTCGTCCATCTTGAATAGGGCGGGCAGATCGATGATGTCCTGCTCCGTCAGCCCCAGCTCCTTCTTGAGGATGTCACGGTTCCAGTCCAGGCAACGCTGGGGGAGAGGGGGCGGAGAGCAGGCGAGTGAGGGGACACTCCTGTCGCTTTGTCCACCCTGCTCCTGTCTCTGGCAGCAGCAGACCCTGGGCCCCAGCATGCCAGAGAGGTTTCCAGTGCTCACCTCCGCCCCCCGCCACCTCTCCAGTGCCCCTCCCATCAGGGTCCGGTGACAGGGGTGACAGAGAGAGCAGGACAGAAGATCACAGAAATCATGCTGTTAGACAGAAATGGGACGGGGACTCAGAAGGTCAATCTGTTCATGGCAAACTTCTGGAGACTCTGATCCCCTAAAATAAATAAAAATCCAGGGCATATACCGACACTTAATTTTTCTAGAGGGCAGGTCTGTAGCTTGAGTCATATTATTTTATTTTAATTAATTAATTTTTAAAAATTTATTTACTTGACAGAGAGAGAGCACAAGTAGGCAGAGGGAGAGGGAGAAGCAGACTCCCCGCTGAGCAAGGAGCCTGATGCAGGGCTCGACCCCAGAACACTGGGATCATAACCTTAGCCGAAGGCAGACTCTTTTTTTTTTTTTTTTAAGATTTTATTTATTTATTTGATAGACAGAGATCACAAGTAGGCAGAGAGGCAGGCAGAGAGGAGGGGGGTGGAGAAGCAGGATCCCCGCTGATCAGAGAGCCCGATGTGGGACTCAATCCCAGGACCCTGGGATCATGACCTGGGCTGAAGGCAGAGGCTTTAACCCACCGAGCCACCCAGGCGCCCCTGAAGGCAGACTCTTAACGACTAAACCACCCAGGTGCCCCTAATTAATTTATTTTTTAAGTAGACTCCATGCTGCGCATGGAGCCCCTCGTGGGGCTTGAACTCATGACTCTGAGATCAAGACCTGAGCTGAAATCAAGAGTTGGATGCTTCACTGACTGAGTCACCCAGGTGCTCCCACATCATAGTTTAAAGGGCTGTGTCTCCCTCAGATGTCTCGGGCTCTAGCCTTATAGAGCCCTTGGCTCTTTGGCACGGCCTGCTATGCTCTCCTTCCCTGGTCTCCTGGCTGCTTCTGACCTCTGTTACCTGCACACCCTGCCTTTGCTCCTCCGTTTAGCTCCCGGCTTTACACGGGGGTGAAGGAAGGAGTCTGAACCAAATGCTCATGGAGGCCCTTCCCTCTGTCATGGGCCATGACCCCTTGGTCATTCCCTCTAGAAGCCGTGAGGATGTGAGTGGTGTCACTGGGCACAACCCTGTCCCTTCTAGGGCCCCCTGTTCTGCTCTTACCTGGAAGTACAGGTTTTCTTGCACGAGGCTCTCGTTGGATAGAATCTTGTTGATGGTGATTCTCTTGCTGCTCATACCGCCCAGGCCTGTGGAAGTCAGAGGTCACAGGGGACAGTCTAGCCTCAGGTACCCAGCCTGCATTCTCCCCTCTATCAAGCCCCCAGGTTTTGGGCTAATTGCGGGGAGGAGGGAGATGGAGCCAGGACAGGCTGAGACCCAGGAGGGCCAGCCCTGGGAACCCAGGCCCCTCTGCCAGGGCGGCTATGTGTCTTGGGCCAGAGACCAGGTGGTGGCGTCTTGCTCTCTTTCTGGCCAGAGGGTGGGGTAGCACAAGTACCTGGGCCTCCCAGGAGCCTGCTTCTAAGGACAAGCAGCTGACCAGGGGTGGGGTGGCAGAGCAGGTACCCCGAGGTCACCCTTCCTGTTTTCCAGAACTGCCTCATGCTCAGCCCCTGCCCTGGTCGCTGCTGCACCTGCCTCCTTCCTGGTCCACACCTGGCTTTTGGTCTGATTAGCAATTCCTAACCCTCATCCAGCCCCTCCTGTGTGACAGGCACTCTTCTAGATATTTTACAGGGATTAACTCAGGAATCATCCCTACATTTCTATGAGGTAGCTGCTAGCATTAAAGATGAGTAAACGGAGGCACAGCGAAGTTCAATGACTTGTCCAAGGTCTTACAGCTAGTAGCAGAGCCCACATGCAGACCAGACAGTCGGATTTCAGAGCCCAAGCTATTAATCATAATTCTTCTCCTTCTCCTCCTCCCCTTCCTCCTCTTCTACCTCCTCCTTTTTTCCCATTTTGCCGGATCTGGAAAGAGTTTGCTGGTCCATTGCCCTTCCCAGTCCTGTAGGGTGTCAGTGGCAAAGAGACTGGGGCTGTCACGCCCCTGCTGTTCCATGCCCCACTTGGACCTATCTCTACAAAGAGAAGGGTTTCTATATCCTATGCGTAGCTTTAGAGTATGTTTAATATATAAAGGGGCCTCCAGAAAATCCAGACTCATGCCTGCTAATCCAAAGAAAAGACTTCCCATCAGCGGGGAATCAAAAAAGGACGGAGGGCTTAAACTGACCTCCTCTGCTCTAGACACCAGAAACTACCAGGAACACTGCCTTCGGATCCAGCAGGCAGGGATGTATGTAAGTATCAGCCAGCCTTAGTAATGGGACTTTGGGGAGTAGGCAGGTTGGAGATACCAACCTGAAAAGTGACATAAAATAATTTAAGAAAAACATGTAAGGAAGAAATTGTCACGGCCTCTCTAACCCGGCTCACCGTCTCCGTCTGATCAGCTTCCCCTCTTTCCGTGGTTCATTTAAGAGCACACCTAATCCCCGTCTCCATCTGGCCCAGTGAAGGGAATGTCTACACGAAGCAGGCAATTTCTCACTCTGGGACTGACAGTGGTGATGTCTGCTTCTAGCTCATGTCTATGTACGCTCCCTTTTCTTCCTGTCCCTAAACTGCGTTGTGTCTGTTTTTCTCTATCTCCTTTTCAAGCTCCTTGAATACAGATCACATGTCAATTAACTCTCTTTTGTGTCTGGTGCCATTGGGTCCTGGAGAAGCATTTGGCCCTGCTGCTGATAATGAGGAGCGGTGGGTGGCTCGATGGTCCGGCTGACCACGGCGAGGGTCACTAGAGGCCACCGCTGCTTCCCACCACAGTGAGCTCACAGGCTGGAGTGGGCCAGGAACCCAGGGAAGGGGAGTTGGATGCTCAGGAGCAAAGCGATCCCCTGCCCCATCCTCCCAAGCATCCCTCTGGGGGCTCAGCTACCCACCCCCTGCCAAGGCTCCACGGGCACTCACCTTTAAACATGACGGCCTCCCCGTGGCCCTTCTTCTGCTTCTCTCGAAAGAGCTTGTAGCAGGCTGCGGTACTGGCCATGAGCATTCGGAATTCCTGCGAGAGGACGTCCAGAGGGACCGTGTCAGCAGCGGGGAAGGGACCAGGGACTCGGAGCCCTGTCTGCCTGTGGTCTCAGGCCTCCCAGTGTTGAGGGGCAAGGAGGCCTGGCCGGGTTTTCTCTCTCTCTTGGGGGAATACTTTTTGCCCTTCCTGCTGTAGAAATTCCTCCACCTCAGCAATGACCTCACGTCAAAGCTCAGAGTCCAGAATGTCTTCGGACAGGGTGGAACTACATCTCCAAGGGGCTAAGAGGACAAGCCATTTACACGACATTTCCAGGGTATGAAGTTGCAGCCATTTCTTTCACATCAGAAAATGAAAAAGCCCCAGGCCCATACCCCAGAGCTCTCTAGAGCTTCACAGCAAATACAGTAGCCACGAGCCCCGTGATTATTGGACTCCTGAATTGTGGCTAATCTGAATTGAGATGTGTGGTTAAGAGTAAAATACGCACCAGATTTTGAAGACTTGGTATGGATCAAAGAACGTAAAATCTCTCATTTATATTTGTACATTGATGACCTGTTGCAATGCTAGTATTTTGGTATATCGGATTAAACATTTACGCGCCACAGCGACAACAGGCAAACCGACTTGAGCCTACTTCCTTCTTCCTTTATGCATATAGTCCACTACCTGTAGATCCTGGCCCCTGCTAACAAGAGCTGGTAGTACATGGGTTCGCCATCACCCTATTCACTCTAGACTCAGGGACTAGCTCACCTTTTTGCCCGGGATGGGGACGAAGGTCATGAACTCGTCCACATGGCCCACAGTCAGCCAGTCTGAGTAGAGTTCCACGGGTGCCTGCACCTGCTGGGCCTGCAGGAAGTCCCGCACCACCTTGGTCATCCTCCGACCGCCGGACCTGGGGGTAGGGGTGGGGAGGAGGCCACTCTTCAGATCTCCCACTGTGCCTGCCTCATCAGAGGGTCTGCGGCAGTTCAGCCTCTGCAACCCAGCCTGTATCCTAGGTGGCATCAGCAAAAGTCAGGGGAAAGAGCCTGAACCACAGGGCGGAGAGACCCTGGTGCAGGCAAGAAGGCATTTGAGCCCAAGGGGGAAAAAAGGAGGCATAAGCTGGAGCCATGGTCTGTATGAATGGCATGGAGCCCAGCCTTCGGCTTTTTCAGATCCTGAGGGTATCAGTTGACATAAAGAGACCATCTTCTGTGCTCAGTGGCCCTGCCTGGACTGCTGGAGGGGGCTAGGGCACAGGTATGGTTCCAAAATCTGCCCGAGCCCATATGCCTCTTTATTACATTAACTTCCACCTTTAATCAGTTTAAGTGACACCTCTTCCAGGAAGTCCTTCCTGACTTTTAGACTCTCTGAGGTCTTCGATCTCCCTAGTGCCCTTAGACTATTACTCAAGGCCCTCCCAGTGGCCAAGAAATTCCTCTCTGATTTGGTCCCTGCCTGGACCTGCTGCCACCTCTCCCTCCCTTCCTCCTTGTTCTACTTCCTACGTGTTAGCTAGCCCTTCCAAGTCTTTGCCCTTGCTGTTCCATCTATATGAAATGCCTTTCCCTCTGATCTTCCCATGGCTGCTCCCTTCTCATTCAAGTCTCAATTCCCAAGTCATTTCCTTAAAACCACAAAAACTAAAGTGCACCTGCCCCATCACTCTTTGCCATGGAACCCTATTTTACCTTCTTCATTGCAACTTATTAGCATCCAGAAGCGTCTCATTTACTGGCTTCCATGTTGATTTTCTGTACTCCTCCCACTGTGATTGAAAATTTCCCAAGATCTGGGGCTTTGCCTGCTTGGGTCACTGATGTATCCCTAGAGCCCAGAGCAGTGCCTGACAGAGAAGGTCCTCAATAAATATTTGTCTCTATTTGGGTTCCCCGGCTCCCTTTCTTTCTATCATCTACATGGTCATCCCCCTGTCCCCGACTGTTTCATGCCTGTGATCTCCACTGTTTCCTTGAAGGTGGGGGCTGGACTTCAGGTTTAGAATGCCATGGCTCACACTTGGCATTTGGCTAGGGCATGGAAAATACCAGAGGAATGGATGATTGACTATTGAGTGGAGGGAGGAGAGGCGGTGGGCAAACAGGCACTGGCCTCCTCCCAGAAGGTAGAGTATCCCCTGTTGTAGCTCACAGGGACTTGGTGCCCAAATCCTGGCTGATCTCATGTATGCAGGTTGCTGGCAGCCCTTTTGTGAAATGAGGAACCATAGTATTCAGTCTTCCTAGTGACTGTCCTGACCAAAGAAGAATCTGCCTTTTTATTGGGAAGTGGGTCACCTGGGGGAGGGAGTGACAGGGTTGTGGACAGGCCCAAGATCCAAGTAGTCACACTTTGGGGCAGGGCCATGTCTTCTCATCCCTCTTTGGTGTATGGGCAACCCCAAGAACTTGTGACTACCTTCCCACTCAGCCTCTTTCAGTTACCTTTTATGGACTCCTTCATCCCTTTCTTTCATGGCTTATAATCTCATTATACAACCTCCCATTTTGGGAAGAGTTATTTAGCTTTATATTAGATCCTAAGTCATACTAAGATATAAAGGCTAACTTGGTTTTATTTCTAAGAGTCGTGGAAGGGGTTCATTCTCCCAGATAATCTCTCCACGTGTGAACAGCCCAGGCTCCTCCTAAAGAGAAAGAGTAACATCTCGCCATCCCCCCAAGCCCCTGGGCCCCACCCTCAACTCTCTTACAGAGGAAAGCTGCTCCCGATGAGAATCCGGCCCAGGGGGTAGGCCTTGCCGTTCACAGTCACTGGTGGACTGACCTCCAGGTTCCCAAAGGAATCAAGGCTGGTGACAGGCTCGAAGAGGGGCTCCCGGGTCACGTAGCCAAAATCTGGGCCCTGGGCAGGGAACACACACCCATCATTAGTCTCCTGTAGCCAGAGGTCCTTAACCCCAGCTCAGCTAGCCAAGGAGGACTACTGTTTCACTACCTTTGGGCTGGCACTGTGGGCACTTGGTTTCTAGTGGTCTTCTTAGTCCCACTGAAGAGCAGGGGGCAAGACACAGGGAGGCTGAGTTTGTGGGCAGGCTGGCTGAGGGTGGGCCTGCCTGATGGTACATAAGTACGTATTAGTGCATGTGTGCACTGGGTCTCATTATGCGTCTCTGTTTCTGGACACAGAGACACACTGGTGACTTCAGGGCTGGTTCTCATTTTGTGCCATTGACATCCCTGTTTATCTCTTTATTTATCTGACCCTCAGTTTCCCCATCTGTAGGAGAGGAGCCAGATTCCCCATCTATAAAAGAAGGAGGCCTGTAGGTTCTATTGTTGTGCCCAGAGACTTGCTGCCCTCTCCCCGGAAAGAGGATTTTGCATCCTGAGCCATGGCTGGTATGCATGGCAGTATCTCCTGGCGGAAGGAACAGAATTCCACACCCAGCATTGGACTCAGTCACGTGACTGGCTTTGGCCAGTGAAATGTGAGCCGAAGTGACGCATGCCCGTTCAGAGCAGAAGCCATAAGGCCAAATCATTCTCTGCTCCTTGTGCTAGGAGAACGGCGTTTCCCAGGCTAGCATTGCACCTGCAGCCGGGTCTATGGAATGGGGAAGGCACTCAGAAGCAGGGCTGCAGAACACCAACCAGGCATCTGTGCAAGATGCAGCAAGAAATGGACCTCTGCTGTTGTCAGCCCCTACAGTTTGGGGGCTGTTTGTCCCTGCAGCCTTACCTAGGAACATCTGACCGATTCAAGCAAGTATCGCAGATGTGTAACATATAGACCAACCCATTGCTCTCCCCTGAGCCTAGAGACAGCCTCAGAATCCTTTTTCGAACAGAGCTCCAGGAAACGAGAGCTGGTGCACAATATAACCCCAGGGACCCTTGAATTTAAGGTTCCTTTCAGGACTTTTTGATGAAACAGTAGAGCCCTTGCTTGGGAACTTGTACTAAGGCTAGAACGAAGCTTGCCTGACAAAACTTCTTGGTAAAAAAATCCCCTGGGGTGGGAAGATGTGGCTTATCCTCACCCAGCCGAGAGGCTCAAGGGACAGCCATGCCCAGTGGCGTGGATGTCTACAGCTTAGCGCTTTCTCACCCGGGAGCCCCAGATGGCAAGGTGTGCATTGCCGGAAGCTGGGGCAGCTGGGCTTTAGGGCACACGTAGGCAGGCAGGCACGCAGCACAAAGCCGAGCTTGGCCCAGGTCCCCAGGAACAATGCAGCCGTGGACCTTGGCGCCAAGCCAGCCTGGAACATTAAAGGCAGGTGACAGCCCAGGAAGACCGTGAGGGCAGGAGCTGGGAGGCCGTGGTTCTCAGGCCTGTGGCCACCGCTGCTGAAGACCAGCTTGACTCTACCCCTCCCAGTGTGGGAAGAAGCGGACAGTCCTCACCAAGGACAACGTCCAGGGCTGTGGGATGACAACCGGAAGGGAAGCGAATAAGGAACATTGTATTAGGAGTAGGAGGATGCCTTCTAGTTGCCTTCAATCTTCACAATGATTCTGTGAGAGGAATGCCATTTCTAGCCCCATTTACAGATGAGCAAACTGAGGCTTGACGAGGTTCAGCTGCTTGCCTCAGGTCAAGGAGTGGGACAAGATGCCAGGCCAGGCTCTAGCACCGTCTCCCTGTGGTGAGGGCCCTAGGTTAAGTTCTCAAGAAGTAGAGGTGAGCCTGTGAATGTTTCCAACTCTAGCGGAAGCTGTCCCATGTGCGACCTTGGGAAGAGCCCCTGATCTATCCCAGTCTTTGCTCCGTGCTCTGTCCTCGCCTCCCCTGCCTATTCAAGGTGGAAGGTGAGGACAAAAGAAGGAGGTTTGGTTCTGCCCTCACTCCACCAGTGGCTAAGGGCATCAGTGGGAGTGGTAATGGCCTCTAGAATCAGGGGGTTGGATTGCTTAAAAAAAACAAACAAACCCACAGACTGAAACCTGCAGCTTCAGGGAGCTTTGAAGTTGGAACCATAATTTTTGACAATGGCTTAACTCTAACTTTCCTCTTTGAAACTGATTTTTCTGCAAGGTGGGGGTGGGGCAGGGGCAAGAGCAGGAGCTGCCCCTTTCCCATAAGTTCCCATTTCCTAGGAGAAAACTCCCCTATGAGTAAATTTTTTACCCAGGGGATTGAGAAGTCTTGTCGGGGTGCTTTTCATTCCTGCCTTCCAAAGTGGGTGAAACTGATAACAATGGTACATTTATTGAGCACCTGTGGTGTGCCAGGCCATGGGGTAGTGTCATGTTTTCCTCTGAGAAAACTCTCCAAGGAAAGGACCATGGAGGTCACTATCCCAACTGACCCATTCTGCAGATGAGAAGATGGAGGTGCTGGGCAATAGACTAACTTGTCAAGGGTGCCCCCAGGTCTCCTGCCCACTCTGCCCTGTAAGAGTTCCCAGGATCATTTCCCCAACCCCCTACCCTGAGGTGGCCCTCAGCATCTCACCAGAAGCTGCTTCACTGGGAAGTCCTTCAGGTTTCCATCTCGGGGGGAGTCCAATACCACGGGGAAGCCTTTGTGGGGGGCCTCTATGTAGCCAAACTCAACTTCATCCTGTGGGGACACCAAGGAGAGCCGTCAGATGAGCCGGCCTCCCTAGTTCTCCTTCCTGGCAAGTGATGGCAGGGGTTCCTTATATATCCTTCTCCAAATAGTCTCTGCCTGCTCCAAGCATGCTTGACTCCTATCAACCCCATTTCTTAAAATATAATCAATAATATCCTATTTACATTTCCTGCAAGTAACATCTCCATTTGAAGTGCATTCTGTATTTCTAGGTTGGCTTCTTTTTCACTGCTGTATAGTACTCCATGGTAAGGCTATCTGCTCATATAGTGACCCAGTCTCTCTTGGGGGACAGTCTTTTGCTACTTCAAGAAACAATGCTGCAGTGAATTGCCTTCTACATTTGTCTCTGTGCACATGGGCATGTAGGAGCCAATAGAAGAATTCCAATCCATGGAGCTGCTGGGTGCCAGGGTACTGATGTTAAGCCAACTCTTCTTGCCTGAGCCTTGGACCACATCCCTCCCAGCCTGCAGGGCCTCACCTGGATCCAGCGGTCCCCTCGGTTCATATACTGGAAGCAGACCTTCAGTTCGCAGTTGGTTTTCTCCACCAGGTTCTTCACCTCTTTCAAGAACAAGTAATTGTCCTTCATGCTGAGAAGTTTGGGGAAGAGAGGGAGGCCAGGAGGAAGGGTGAGGAGGTTCAAGGGCCAGTCCAACTGAGGTGGCCACAAGCAGCTTTCACCTCTGGGTTGTGCTAGGAAGCTGAGGCCACAAATGGGTTCCTAGTCACCTTCGTGAGGGCTGCTGGGGCCAAGGTCAGACAAATTCCTCCACCCATGGTATTTGCCAAGGTCACGAACGAGAAGGGACACTCTCCCCACCCCCCCAACCCGCCCAGCTTTCTGGAAAGTTCTGTCTAGCCCAGAGGCAGGGGGATGGGCCCAGGGCCTCAGGGCCCTCTCATCATGGCCAGCAGCCACCTGTAGGTCACTTTCTCTTGGTTCTCATCTTGCTGCAGATGTCTAGCACATAATAGCTGCTCAAAAAAAAAAAAAAAGCTGCATAAGATGAGCTGAATATCCACTGCACAGGAGGTTACCAAGCAGACGATGCAAGCCAAGAATGAGAAAAGGAGTGACAGACCTTATTTTTATAGCATACACAAGAGCCAGGACCTTGGGTTAATACTTGACCTGCTTCATTTAGTGCCCACAGTGATGCTGTGATGTCAGCATTTCAGAGAAACAGAGGCACAGAGAGGTCAAGGGAGTTGGTCAAGGTCACACAGGGGGTAAGGGAGAGAGCCAGGCTCTGAACTCAGGGCTGTCTGTCTGTAAAGCCCCAGCTTTAGCCACTTGGCCGTGCCACCTCCCTGCGCCCTGGCCATAGCTTACCAGCACACGAACACCGACACGGGAGGCAAGATGTTGGGGGTCATGATCCATGGAGCAATCCGGAATACCACGGTGTCCGTGAAAATGGGCGTCAGGGGAATCCCCTGGACGTGGGAGACGGAAGGGGACCAGAAAGTCTGGTCAGGGTAGCTTTCACGCCTGCTTCCTAAAGTGGGTGAATCTGATGACAAAACTACATTTATTGAGCACTTGTGGTATACTAGGCCCTGGGCTAGTGCCACACATGCCATTTCATTTCTGCCTCACAGCAACTACAGGGGGAAGATACTACTATAACCCATGTCTTACAGGTAGGGAAACTGAGTCACAGGCTTCTAGTCACAGACCTCTTTCACATGGTTAGTCAGGAGGGGAGCCTGGATTTAAACCCAGGTGGTCAGGCTGCTGCCCTAATACTCTCAACCCCTATTGGGTCTTGCCCCATCAAAGTCCCCGTCCTGAAACCTGCCCACAGGATGGCCGGGCCAGCCGCGCCTTCTTCTGTCTCTGCTTTGGGACGTTGCCCTTTTCTACAGGTGAGCATTTTTCATGATTCTCGGGGGAATTTTTCTATGTCCAGATGGTTCTTTAAGTAAAGGTTCAGGAAGCTTGCTTGGAACTTGAGGGAAAATAAGTCGATTCTGGGGTTCTTTTGTGTAGTTGGCTTTGAACAGCTACAGGAAATGGGCACCTGCCCTTGGCAGAGACCGTGGGAGCAGGTGGGACTAGGGCCCTGGCTCTCCTTTCCTGCCTGGGTCTGCCTTGTGAGTCTCTGCTGGTGCCTACTGGAGGGGCCAGTCTGAGGTCCCGATGGCCAGGCTACTCCAGGCATAGATGGGGGCAGAAGCCCTTCTCTGTCCCGTCCTGTTAGCGCTGCCCTTCCTGCCTTTACTCTTCTGAGGGACTTGAGGATGCTTTGTGAAGGAGTTCTTACAAGTTTGGATGCTCACAACCACCCCAGGAAGCAGAAATTTCTGCCGTTCGTCTTACAGATGGGGAAACTAAGGCACAGGGAGCAAATTCAGCTGCCCAATGTCTCCTGGGCTTGGAACTGGGCAGTCGGACTCCAGAGCCCATTCCCATAAATGTAAGCTAGGTTCAGCCTCTTCTTCTACAGAGCCCACTGTGCCCTGCCCCCAGTACTCTGGAAGTGACAATGGGGAGGGGACCCTGTGTCGAGGAGGGCAGCCAGGTCCCTCCCTATATCTGAGCAAAGTGGGGTGGGCCCGAGCAGTAGGAGTCTGGGGCTGCAGTCTTTGTGAGAAGAGGCCTTGTCAGCAGGACACACTCTAAGTGAGGGGGCTTCTCCTCTAGAGGGGCGGACGCTCTCCTTCTCGTCCAGTTTCCCCAAGCCAAGAACAATGGTGAGTGCGATGTCTGCCCGCAGTGTTGGGGGGATGGGTTCGGCCTGAGGTCAGAGTTGGTATAACCCACAGTTAGGGTCAACGGTCAGTCTGGGGAGGGAAAACCTCAAGTGTATGGCCTAGTTTCCTTCCTGCCTGGGCATCTGTGCCTCAGAACTAGGACCACAGCGCTGCAGGGAGGAAGACAGACCACACCACTGTGGGGGACGCCAGAACACCTCACCCTCGGAGTGGGGGGGGCCCTGGGGAGCAGGTGCGGCCAGCAGGAGGACTCCTAGAGCACAGCCCAGAGGAGCCTGGCAGGCAGGTGCGCGTAGGTTGGTGGGTGGGTCTCTAAGCTCGGCCAACCCCCATCCCCGCCCCAGTGTCTTTGGAGCCTCATGGGAACCCCTGAGACTGGCTGGAAAGACTCCCACCTGGTCCCCAGGACAGCCCTTCATGGTGGCTGCCTGGGAGCCCTCACCTCGGCCATGTACTCCAGCAGGCTGACGTGGATGGAGACCAGGCCTGGGAAGCCCTCATCGGGGAAGCGCAGGCCTTCCACGAAGAACAGCAGCTCCGCCGAGCCGCCCGTGTACTTGACCACGTGGTAGAGTTTCCGCCGGCCCAGGATGTGGACGTAACGTTGGCCGAAAAACGGGTCTGGAGGGAGAGGGGCTCATGTCAGGCACCCGCCTCTGTCAGGGGGGTGTCTGTGGGGCAGGGGACAAGAGGGCAGAGTGACTCGTCCTCTAGGCACAGGGAGATAAGCACAAGCAGAAAATGCCACCGGAAGGGCCGTGGCGCCAGTCATCGTCCCAGCACTGCCGCTCGCTCGCCTGTGGTGCGAACCGGACCACCTCTCTAGCTTCCGGCATCTAGAAGATAGGCTGACGCCCAGGAATGGCCCAGGCGCTCTGATAGCAGGTGATGACCGAGCACTGAGAGGTGCTGAGGAAGGACAGCACGTGCCTGCTTTACACATGAGGAAACCGAGTCTCAGAAAGGCGAAATGGGTTGCGGAGGTCATATAGCCAGCAAGTGGCCAAGCTGGGGCTCAAATTCATGTGCAGTTCTGAACCCCAAGCTCCCCTCCCCTTTTATACGCAAAACCCCAAGGTGCCCATTTATATCCCAGATTCCTGTCCGTGTGATGAAAGTCACATTGGCGTAAAGCTGCACGCATGGTGTCCGGCTGTCCTGGCTCGTGGCTGGGCAGAAAGGCAGGTTTCCCCAGTGCGTCTGTCTGTCCCACTGGCATCCCCCAGCTCTTTCCAGTGCTGTTCCCTCCACTGGGCAGAGTTGTTCTTTCCTTCCAGGCCTCGATTGGGTCCCTTCTGGGAATTACGCCCGGACCCTCCAGACACCAAGCCGGGGTCCGTGTGGAGCTTCTGCGTCTCCTCCTTGCCCATCACAGCCCTTCTGAGGGGATATGATCTCAGTGTTTAGTTCTCGGCCCCGAGAGACTGTCTCCTGAGGGCAGAGACAGGCCTGGCTGGGCCCAGTGCCAGCCTCACACAGGTCGTGTTTAGTCAATATCTACTGAATGAACTGTGGCTTCCACACCACTCCCTACAGGAGAATTTCCAGGCCAGAGCAGCATTACTACTCTGTTCCCAGCATGGGCAACCTCTGGGGGAGGGGGGTGGTGGCAAGATTCTATACCTCTGTCTGTCCAACAGCAGTGCTCGGCCGATGATAACGCGGACGTGGGGAGTATGGTAACATGGGCGAGAGCTCTGGGCAGGTTACTGGGGTGAGGAGTGGGGGGGAAGGGAGGCAGGACGGAGAGCATGTGAGCAGATGAAGGGAGACTTTGAGATGCCCTTTGGGGTGGCAGAGGTGGGGTATGGTGAGGCGAGGAGACAGATACTTGCATTGCCACAGGCATGGAGGCAGAACCCTATGTAGTTCCAGAAGGAGTTTCTTTATGCCCCGCAGAGCTGGAAGGGCAGAATCAGGCTCAGCTTAGGACATACTGCCAGCAACAACGGTAATGGTTAATCACTAGTCACCCGTGGGTTGGTCCTCATGCAAACAGGGTGTATGCTGAAAACCAGCAGATTAAAAGGAGGAAACTCCGAAGCCTGGGCTTGGGACAGCTCCTCATGTAGGACAATGTGCTCAGGGGGACCCCGGTTATACGTCTTGTTGAGGGCACGTGACCTTGCTGGTTATGACTTCCGGAGTCAGAGAGACCTGGGTTCCAATACCATCCAGGCTTTACACGCCGCAAAACCTCAGGGAATTCACTTAACCTTCCCACGCCTCAGTTTACCCATTTGTTAAGTGGGGCTAATATCACCTAGCCACAAGGTCATTGCAAGATAGCATGACACAGCATTAGAAACTTAGGGAAACCTGTTAACCATGGGTGACCATCATTAACACAGTCGGGACCCGTAGTGGAAGATAAGCGCCTGAACCGAGTTGGCACGCCCCTTTCTGCAAAACTCATGGCCTTTGTGTTGAACGGCTTATGAGCAGAAGGCAAAGAAATAATACCTCACTTCTCCTCCCCTTGGCTGGGCCCAAGAAATGAGACCGACAGGCTGAGAGACCCTGGACGTGCCAAGGAGCTGACGGAGAAGATGAAGTCTTTCTCACTCGGAAACAACAGGGTGCGCCCTCAGTAGATCCTAACTGCCGAATATATCCAGAAGGATCTTTGTAATTAAAAAGTTCTCTTCCAGGCATTCAGGCTGCCTGGGCTGAGGCTCAGCGGAGAGATCTCAGGCCCAGAAGCTGGCTTGTCTTTGCGGAAACCTCCAAAGCTTCCCCAGGACTCCGGGTGGTGGGGCACTCTGCCTGGGCCTGGGGAGGGAAGGGGTCTGGCCAGGAGGCTGGGTCAGGTGGAAGGACACGTTCTCACTCCTCTGCAGGTGATTTTCTCCCTCCTGTGGCCTGTGATTTACACACGTCTTTCTTTCTGGTGCTTGGGCCAGCTCCGGGAGGACTGACTCGGTCCTGGGAACAATGCAGCCACTGTCCCAAGGAGCCTGCTTCCCCCCCGCCCCCAGCTTGGGATAGGCTGCCCGAGCACGGCCGTCTTTCCCTGCAGGAACCAACAATGCCCTTCTCTGAGCGGCCCACATGCCCCTCGCTGGGCCTGCCAGCCACCCTGACCTCTCCTTGGCCCCAGGCATTGGCCCTACCGGCCGGCGCGTGGTCTGGTTTGGCAAAACCCTTCTGGTCACCTTGGAGCCATTCCACCTCCCAAGTGCCCAAGGAGACTCACTGAGGGTGCGACCGACCGTCCTGGTTTCCCAGGGAGGGGGATTTTCACTGTGACAGCCAGGGAAGTCCTGGGCAAACGGGGACAAGCTGGTCACTGTATTGTTATTGGAAGAAGTCAGGCCCTGACTTCAGGATCCTGGGGCAGAATCGGAGGCTGGAACCCAGACATCAGTGTCTTCCTAACAGCACGGGGGACTTCTGTCTATTGCAAGGGTTCTAATTCATAATCATCAGAATGATCCCAGCCAAACCAACAAGGGCCATCTCTAGAGGGCATTCCATGGGCCTGCTCCTGCACCGGGTGTCTCACACATGGTCCTTGTTTAGTTCCTAACCTCGGCAGGGACCGTCATGCCCCCCCATCATCCCCATGTCACATCACAGCTGAACCCAAGTCACAGACTGATAAGTAGACTTGTCCAGATGCAGGGTTTGAACCCCCCAGGCACCAGAGCTCCCTCTAAGGATCCCTTGGCCTTCAACCCAGCTCCCTGCTCTTGGGGGACCCAGGTGACATGAAACATTTGTGTAATACGGCCTACTCTCCCGCATAGGTGTACTCAGATTTTGACGAAACCTGAAAATGTTTGCACAGAAGAAAGGGAAACTGCCACAGACGGAGAAGCCCCCTCCCCATCCTACTCCCCACTCCGTTCTTTCCAGGATTCCGCATTTCGTGGGAAAACTATTTTAGACTCATCACTGCATCAGTAAGGTGCCTCCTGTGCCCCACAGGACAGCAGCCCTATAAGGCAGACTGGGGAACAGCAGTGTCTCAAGGCGTCTGTCTGCTCAGGGCCCATCTCGGATGGCAACGGAGGGGCAGGGATGAGATTATGGGGCCAGACTACAATCCACTCCCTTAATGAGCAGCACCCTCTAGATAATGGCCAGGTGCCACTATTAGCAGCACGCTGCATGTCCCAGTTGAATGTCACGGTCGAGAGGAGCAGGTGGGGGTTCTTCTGTACTACGCCCTCCTGCCGCGCCGTCAGCCCCATCCTCTGCGATTGCCTTGGACTGGACGGGACACACATCAACAGCTCCAGCCCCCTGGGGCAGCAGAGCCGGCCTGACTCTGGGGACATTCCAATCTCGGGGAGGCCACTGCCAGGTCCAGGGTGGATCAGGACTGGCCTTGGGTGGCAGCTGTCCACTGCTGTCTGGGCTCAATCACTCCCTGCAGTGAGGGTCCGGGGCTCCCATGACTAGCTCCTCATGGCGACTGTCCTGGTGCTAGCGGGCCTGTCCAGAGGTGGTCCCCAGAGGTAGGCCAGAGATCCTGGGCCCCCCAGACAGCTGGGCACACAGGGGAAACCCCACCTCACAAATTGCCATGCAATGCATCATGGCAAATGGCAAAGCTAACTATTTTGCTGAGAGAGCTTTTTAATCCATAAATCAGATCTTGACAGTCTCTTGCTTAAAACTCTCTAATGGCTTCCCACTGCTCTCAGAATAAAATCCAAGCCTGCTCCTCATGCCCCTGGTCCCTGTCCAGCTTGCTGACCTTGACTCCAACACATCCCCCACCTCTGGTCTCTCCCTTTTGCTCCTGTAACACTCCAAGCTGGTTCCACTCCTCTCTGCTTTGTGTGTGCTGTTTCCTCTAATTAGAACACTCTTTCCTCAGCTTATGAATGTCTGGGTCCTTGTTACTGTGGATTTGGGCCTCAGCTCAAATGTCACCTGCACAGAGAGGCCTTTCTGGACGGCCCAGGGCCTGCGATCCCTCACCTCTGCCCGCGAAAGTCCCTAATACTTGGTGGGTGTCATTCTCTCCCATTGTTCTCCTTATCATGCCCAGACCATCCCCTCCCCCAAGCTCAGGAGAGGGATGGTGGCAGAGGGAGACACACGTGTGGTGTGACTGCAGAGCTCACTGCAGGGGACCCCAGCACTGAGAACAGTACCGGGTGCGGAGGGGACTCAACACGTGTTTACAGGAGGCATGAACCGGAGCAGGGGGCTGTGAGGACTGGCTCTGTGGCAGAAGCATGTTCCCTACACAGCTGGGGCCCAGGATGTCCTGTCACCATCCAGAGGAGAGAGGGGCTCTGGGTTGTGCATAAACCCCCATCAGCACCAACTCCTTTGAGAGAGGAGAGGCCTAGCCCTGGGGCCTCCTGACTTCACAGGACAGCAGCGGTGCTCCCAGGGACCATTACTAAGAAGCGGGTCCCAGCCCTCTCCAGTCACCTGCACCTGCAGAGGTCATGGCTGCTGGTGCAGGGGGTGGGGTGCTCTGGGGAGCAGGAGGGCAAACGGAGGCCCTGAGGAAGTTAGCTCAGTGAGCACCAAATGGATAGAAACTTCCAGAGGGGTTGAACCGGGGTCACTCACTCTCCACGTAGAACACGCCCACTTTGTCCGAGTCCGCCATGGAAATGTAGAGAACTATCTCGTATCCGGCGGGGAGGCGCTCAGGGCCTTTGGTCCGCAGGATCATCTGGGACATGTCCTTGAGGTCTGGAGCGGGGGATACAGAGGAGGTTAGAATTAAGAGACAGGCAGCTGCAATGAGAGCTCAGGAATAATTGTTGCTTTTCCAATCAGGACAGAAAACCCCACACATGTGTATTGTAGGAACCACAGAGAAGCACAACAACAGGCTGTCTTCTCTAATACCATGACCTATGGAACTTTTCAGGAATTACCTTCCAGTCCTTTCCCTATCTGTTTGTGTACGTGTAACTCTTGTTACAAAACCATGGTTCCCACTGAACCTTGTTAATAGTTTTTTTTTCTGTTTTTTAGCAAGAATGGATTCTTTTTTTTTTTTTTTTTGAGAGTGAGAGAGAGAGCAGAGCAGGGATGTGCAGAGGGAGAGGGAGAGAATCTTAAACAAGCTCCAGACCCAGCAAAGAGCTGGACACAGGGCTTGATCTCACAATCCCGAGATCATGACTTGATCCAAAATCAAGAGTTGGATGCTTAACAGACTGCGTGACCCAGGTGCCCCAAGAGTGGCTATTGGAGTCCACCATCCCCAGGAGACTGAAGGTCACTCCTGCCTCAGTCTTGGCCCCGCCCAGGACGGAGCATGTGTGTTTCCATTGCCCGCCCCCCCCCCCCCCCCCATTCCGAGCATGGGTCCTTCTGGCACCTTCCTTGCTGTAGACCTTCTCATCGTTCAAGTCCTCCTTGGGCAGCCAGGGCGTGTCTCGGTCACAGTTCACCAGCAGGATGGCCCCCTGGCCCTCAGGGCCCCAGGTCCAGGATGCCTGCAATGTCAGGGAAAGAGCTCAGCACCTTCTTGTCTACCTTCTGGCTGATTCGAGTTCTGCCACAGACCCCACAGGACCCTCAAGAGACCGTCCCAGGATGAGGATAAACAGAGCTACCATGCATCGAGGCAGGGGTGACGTGGCAAATGTGAACCCCACGTCTCATGCCTGGAGAGGCTCAGTGCAGGCACCAGAGACAAGCTCAGGAGGGGGATGGTGGCAGAAGGAGACACAGAGATGGGAACACTGGGCATTTATGAGCCTCAAGCCTGGTGTGCCTGTGTCTGGAAGGGGTGGAGGCAGGGAGACGGAGGGCGGCCGGAGGAATGAGGAGGCTCGAATTCTACGACAGATTCTGGAGTCCCCGGGGGGATCAGAGGGGAGACGCCTGGATGGATGGACACCCAGCTGTTTCCAGACATGCTGAGTGCTCCAAACGGGACCTGCAAGGTGATCTGTTCTCTCCGCTGTAGCCAGGGCCTTACTAGAACAAGCTCCAGCCAGATCATGTTGCTTTCCTGCTGTAAGCCCTGTCCGGGGCTCCCTATTGACTTAGGATAAAGCCCCAATCCCTGACTGTGGGCTGCAAGGCCGGGTAAGCCCGGCCCACTCTCCATCCATCCCCCTTCCTGTGGCTCGCTCTGCTCCCTCCAGACAGACTCAGGACCTCTCAGGCAGGTGCCCTCACAGGTCCTGTGCTCCTGACACTGTCTGCCTCCCCTCGCCTGACCAACCCCACAACTCCTGGGGTCCTGGCAGGACCACCCCTTCTTTCCGGAAGACCTTTTAAGTTTCTAGCCCTGAGCAGCTGCACTGGGGTTACATTTAGGGCCCCACAGATGTTCCCTTTGGAGGCGAGCTTGGGACAATTGTGATGAGACGGTCACCTGTGTCACTCTGTTTAATGTGGCCCCTCTTCCCTCCTCCTGCCCTGGACCGTGGGCTCCCGGAGGGCAGCAGCCGACTTCCACTCTTTCCTTCTACAGCTCCAGGGCCTGACCAGTCCGGGAACATCAACAAATACTTATGGGACAAGGGGAGAGCATACAAAGCTCCACAGGCCTGGATAGAGAGAGTCCAAGGAAGTCTAGACCCGTAGGACTGTGGGACTTCACCAAGGCTGCAGAGCTGCTTGGGGGAGGCAGGGTGCCGCGGAGGCCTCCGTGGAGTCTGCTGTCATGTGGCTTGGCCATGGACACAGACTCGGCATCTCCTTGCAGCGGGCGCCCTACAAAAGGTGGAGTCCCATGGAGGAGCCAGGAAGAGGGGGCTCCCCCACGGGCCTGAGGCCCCCACACCTGTAGGTCTCTGTACCTACAGACAGGTACAGAGAGTCTGCAGCTGGCTGCTGGGACCCAGGCTTCTCCCTGGGCTGTGCTCATTTAACTTTTGCAAGTATCCATCTACATGTAATTTAAAACAGGCTTTGGGTTGTTATTATGAAAGTAACATAAGTCACCAATGTAAGTGATCTAGAAGGCCAGGAAATGGAACGGAGAAGGAACCTTGCATGTACACAGAGCAAAACTAGTGGAGCTTAAAACCTGGCTGGAAGGTGAAGGCCACAGCCAAAGGAGCCGTAGAACACTGTGCTGCGCAGGCTAAAGACACATGTGCACCAAGCACACGGTGTGTTTTGCAAGAATCATGAGAATGGAAAGGAACACACCAAACCCATTAAAATGCTCTTCTGCAGGGGAGCAGAAGTGTGGAACGCAGGGTAAGAGGGAGTAAATGAATGAAGATAGGAACCGATGCAGGGATGAATGAATGAATGGGTGAATAAAACAAGAGAGGGGGGGTCGGTGCGCCCTTAAAGATAACACGCCTTGAACGAGAGTGGTTTACGCGGCCTTCTGCTCCCGAGGGTCTCCCTCGGTCGGTTTTAAAATGAAAAAGAAGGCCGAGTCATAAGAGCGAATGCCTCCTTTGTGGCAGGACGCCGTCCAACAGCTCTACGAACCGGATGTCCCATCCTGTGGACAGGGAACCGACTCGGGAAGGTGCTTGGCAGCTGCGGCTGTGAGGCCCTTGGCTCCTCTGTGGGTTCCGCCATGGGCGTGCTGTGTGGGAGCCTGCGCTGGGCCTCAGTCTCCTTCTCTGTAAAAGGGGAGCTGTCCGTGCTTGTAGGGAGGACCGCGGTTGACCGCAGCACCTGTCCTGGGCTCTGCTCTGCACCCCCGGGAGCTTCCCCACCAAGTCCGGGGCCGTTTGCCCTGGTAGCTCGGTACCTTTCCCGGGTTGTTCTTCTCCACCACACCGTCTCGGTCTGCATCCACATCCAGGGAGATCTCTGCGGACAGACACACGCGTGAATCGGGGAGCCTGCCAGAGAGGGCAGGGTGGGGTGAGGGCCGGGAGGAAGCCCTGTGCAGCTCACACGTTTGCTTGGGTCCCTGGAAGGGGAGGGTCTTGCTGCCATCTCAGGGAACCCCCTGCCCCAGCCCCCCAGCGCCCAATGGAGGATGTAAGTGGATACTGTGCCAACCTCACACATGACGGCCTGGAGAGGGGCGATCACGTAGGGCAGGGATCCCCCCAGCCTTCATGGTTCCGCAGACGGTTCTGGGTGGTGGGTGGATGAGCCCCACGAGACAGGTCCAGGAGACTTGGTTCAGAGACGCCAAGTCACGTGCCCCGTGTGGACAGGCGGCATTAGCGGAACTGGGGCACATTGCGTTTGGCCTGACCTGAAGTTCAGATTTTGAAAACTTTCATAGGTGTTCCTGACTGCCTTTCTCCGTCTGTCCTGGCAGTGTGCACACATGCCCGTGTGTGATCTCTTCTAGAACTTCCGCCTCCCGTGAGGGTTTTACCTTGGATGGGAAGCTGGGTCTCCAATCCCTCTTGGTCTGAGGGTGCCTGTGAAAGCCAGGCTCTCAGATAGAGGTCTCAGTCAGGGGTCCCTGTTTATTCTTTCTCTTGGGGAAGGGGTTTTTTGGTATCTCTAGGCCTGTCCTAGGGACCAGCTTCATGGAAACCATGTAGGGCAGTGGAAGGAGCCCAAGATTAAGTGTTAGTGCTGGGTTCAAACCCTGTTTTTCTGCTTATAAGCTGTGTGACTTTGGGCAGGTTGGACAGCCTCTCTGAGCCCTAGTTCCTCTACCTGCATTGGAGGATGTCTAGCAGCATCCGTGGCCACCACCTGCCAGATGCCAGTGACATCCTCCAACTGCGACAACCGAAATGTCTTCAGACATTGCCAAATGTCCCTTGGGAGGCCAAATGGTCCCCCGAGTTAGAGACTAACAGGACGGGGCAGGGCAGGGCTGAGGAGTTGTCCCGAGGTGATGGAGTGTCACACAATGGATGAGCTGAGGCCAGGTCTTGGAAATGCCCCGTGGACTCGGCCTCACGCGAAGCATGACTTGGACAGAGGCGGGAGCTGGGTGGGAGTGAATGCATTCCTGGTCTGTCCCCTTGGCAGGCGCGCTCTGTCCCTGGATCGGGTGGGGAGGAGGGTCCTGGCACAGGAAGGGCTGCTGATGTCACCCTTCCTGAGGCGGCTCACCCTGGCGATAAGACACAAGTCCTCTCTTTGCTCACGGCCTGATTCCCTGAATGGGGCTTTTCGGGTCTTGAAGGAGGCAGGACAGGGGAAACTCTGAGGGCGCTTGGTCCTTTGGGAGAGGGAGCACCCCAGCGTCCCAGCCTCTGCAGCCCGGCTGTCAGTTGGGTGCCATAGGCCGTGATTATTAGATAAGCTCGTCCTACGGAGCCCATCTGTCAATAAATCATCACTGAGCATCCCATCATTCCAGGCGCTCTACCCAGCGGTGGGCATTCGGGACACCTGCCTACCCTGGAGTCCCCAGTCTGATGAGATAAATATTATGATTGCCACGACTGTAGAGGTGAGCAAACCCAGCCTCCGAGACATCATCTGTCAGCAAACTGGGCTGATAGATAGCCTGGAGACTGGTACCGGGTAGGGATTCTCCAGACCAAGTGGGGAGGCAGGTACTGCCAGCTGCTGTTAAAAAGATTGAAGGCTCTGATGGAGGAACAGTATTGATTTTGGCTTCCAGACCTTCATGAACTTTCCAACTGGACACTCCCCAGTGAGTGTTGCCTTTCAGGGAGGTTGGCTTCCCGAAGCTCCTCCTTGGGAACCAGTCACAGTCCTGGACTCCCTAAGGAACCCTCCTGTCTTTGCTTTTGCAGATAACAATCTCTTCTGTGGGTGCAGTTCCCTTCTCCCAAGGCAGAGTGCCTCCCATCGCGTGTTCTCCTCTTAGTCACACCTGCAGAGACGACTTACCACTACCGCACAGACAGGGAGACTGAGGCATCCTTCAGGGAAATGCCCACAAAGTCTCCAGAGAGTGGAGAACCAGGCATCCCACTCAGGCCTCTGACTCCAGACCCCTGACCTTGGCCCGTTTCCTCTCCACTGACTCAGGCTGATCTCCACCTTGGGCTGTTTCTAAAAGCCAAGTCTACCTTCAAAAACCCAAGGCTTTTCCCCTTAAGGCATTCCCAGGGGAGCTGGCCACATCCCCACCCTGGCAGCCCTAGGACTTTGCTCTTTAGTTCAGGGTGGCAGCACACCATGGTTGTTGGTGGGTCCACGGACACAGTGGGTCACAGGAGAGAAATTAAAAAGCACTTAACTGTGTCTTACTTCATGATAAATTCCTTAAATTTAAAAATTTTGTCGATGTAGGGGTGCCCATATGACTTAGTCGGTTAAGCCTCTGCCTTCCACTCAGGTCATGATCCCAGGGTCCTGGGATCGAGCCTCACATTGGGCTCTAGGCTCAGCGGGGAGTCTGCTCCCCACCCCCTTCCCCCTGCTCCTTCTCTTTCTCTCAAAAAAATAAATAAAATCTCTCAAAAAAATTTAAAAAATAAAAATTTTATCGATGGAATATTTGCACAAAATGCAAAACAAAACAAAACAACCCACACACAAAACAAGCCAACTGCAAATAGCACCAAACACCTAAAAAATAGCAGTTTTCTGTCCATTCTATCCTCTCACCGGCCTTAGGAAATCTCCAGAATGCCAAGTCTTATGCTTATTGCTCTCCCTTGAGACAAGTTTTAACTTCAGACAAGTTTCACTGACTTCCTGTTACAAAATTCAGACATGACGTCATCAGGCTCTCTTATCACCCACCTCCCAACCGCCCAGGCTTTTCCCCTTCAACATTCCCTCCAATGTCGCATTTAACTAGATTTCCGCAGAGATGATCCTTGCAGGGACAGAGGACAGGGCCATCGTGACCCCCCCAGAGCTCTGCCGTCTTGAGATAGCTCTGTCTTCCCTGTAGGGGAGGGGGGTGAGGACAGCTGTTTCGGGGCATCTGGGCTCCAGACGACATTTCCCAGAGGCTCAGAATCCTACCTCAGCTCCCCAGAATAGCCCCAAGGGGTCAGGTGGCACCTGGGGTGTGGGGCAGATTTATGGGAAATGTCACTGGGATTGAGTTCAAGGTAGTCTGCCCTGAGAATCTAGACACCGAGGCTTCAGGCTTGACACAGAGGCATAAGCATTTTGGCAGGCTGCCGGACCCCAGCGGCAGGGGCAGGGGCAGGATGCCTGCCCTTCTTACGTAACTGGGCAGCACGGGGTGTGGTGGGGAAGCAGGACTTTCTCCCCCACAGCCAACTAGGGCAATCAGCCTAGGCTCTGGGGAGGGGGCACAAGAAATGAGGTCCTTAGGATGAGGCTAATAATTCTCAAGGCTCATGGCCTGCTCCTGTTGCCAGAACCACAGCCAAGACGGGGAGACCATTCTTCTGTCTCCCACCACCCCCTTCCCCCAGTCCCCTTCACAGGAAGGACTTTGCAACTCAGTCCTACCCAGAGTCTTGAAGGTGCCGTCAACGGGCTCAAAGCCTTGGTTTTACAGCTGGGAGAAAGTGAGGTCCCAAGGGGCGGGCTACTTGGTGAGGTCACACAGCATGGCCTTGGCAGGACTGGGAGCCAAGCCCAAGGGCCTGGTTTGGCCAAGGGCACCATGGGTTTGTTTCCAAGTCCCAGGAGGAAGACTGAGGGACAATAGGGTTCTTCAGCTTTGCCCCGGTGGAGGGAAAATGTGGCTCCTCCAAGCAGAAGGGCGAGAAGAACAAGTATTGACTGAGTGTCTGCCCAGGCCCCATGCTCGGATCTCCGTGAGCACTGTGCACAAGGGCACTGTGGGTCCCTCGGGGCAGGTGAGGAGTGTGGGGCTCAGGGCAGAGCTAGGGTTTGGTGGACTCTGATATATCCCTGGGGGGGAAGCCCCCCATCCCGGAACTTTTGGGGTATTCCTTGCCTCTGGGGTGCCCTCCCTAGGAAGGGGCAATGATTACTCAGGACTTGGGGCTCAGGGCCCCTGGGATAGATGCCTGAGAAGGACAAGACCCGGAGGGTCAGACAGAGCAGCGGGCCCTAAGGGGAACCGATTTCCCCCAGGGTCCCTGGTAGAACAGGAAACGTAAGTTCAGCGGGTGAGGTTTCCACAAGACTTTATTTCGGCAATCTAAGGGACTGTCTTCTATTCTGGAATGATTCCTCTGCCTACTTTTTAAGTGTGAAAAATGTTACAATGATGGTGATAGTTTTTGGCAAATTATTTTATTTATATTTATATAAATAAATATTCACATATTTTTTTCTTCTTGGCCAAGCACCAACAATGTCAGGCTTATTACTGGGGGCGGGGTGGGTGCTTTACTGGTCTGTGGAACCTGCTGTTCCCTCAAACACAAGCTCCCCAGTCCTTTGGATGAGAGGGGGGTCCGGTCCTGCCTCCTCACGGGGCACTGTTTTGCCATCTATCCTGTCTGCCTGGCTTGGGGGTAGACTCGCTCATGGTGGCGTCAGCCCTCTGGGACCACTGGCCACTGCCCTTCCTGCTTACATCCTAGGTGTCCCAATCTCTGTGGGATTAGGTTTCCTCAGGGCATGTCATCTGAGACGCTCAGGGGCCATGTGTGCATATGAGGACCCTCTTCCGGGGCCCCCCAAGGGTGTCCCGAGGAGCCCAGCCCCAGGCCGGGCACTCCCCCCGTGCAGAAAGAGGGTCAGGGTGACCAGTCAACAAAACCCACAGGGGAAGAAGCCGAGGGCGGAGGTACATTGCTGCTCCTCTGGTGGTTGGAGGAGGAGACGCTGAGTGGGAATTGGTTGTTTTGGGGGGAGGTTCTGAGTCCTCTTATCTATCCTGGCCATAGTTGGAAGAGAAGATTGAGACCATGACATTGAAGGACCGGAACTGGGCACACAGTCAGCAATCAAGAAAGCTCGGGTGTTTCTCCTTCTCCTCTTCGAAGCACCCAGCACCGTAGAGGACCCAGAGTAGGTTTTGAGTAAGTGCAAGACATTTTTGCAACTTTTAAAGCACTCCGCACACAGCGGGTTCTCGGCAGCTGGCAGTTCTCTCGCCCTGCCATGGGGCAGCTCGAGCAATGCTGAGTCAAGGCTGGACAGACAGAACGACCCCCTGACATGTCCTCCTGGCTTAATCATTATGTAATTAAGATGAAAAGGAAGATGTAAAAGCAACACCCCACCTGCAGAAGAGGGGAGTGTTGGAAGAAAACCACACTGCCTGAGCCCCGGAACCCGGGCTGTGCAGATGGGAAGAGCCCCGAGAGGGGTTCGTCCTGAGCCCCAGACCCAACCTGCCAGAGAGATGCTGTGTGACTTTGAACAAGTTCCCTAACCTCTCTGGGCCTCCCTGTCCTCCATGCCAAATGAAAGGCTTGTACTAGGTGAGTTAAGGAACCAGGCTGCCTCTCTGTGTTCCCAGGGCAGGATCTAGGGAGGGCAAGGGGGTAGCTGGGACTGTGAGGGACAGAGCAGACTGGCCATTTCCCTCACTAGGACGGACAAGCTCTTCTCCAGGCTGCAGGGGAGAGGCAGGGGAGGAACAGACTCTGCTCTTTTTTCTCAGTGGCCCACAGAGCCTGGGGTGGGGATGCTGACAAGGCGGGGCGAGGTGCCGGCAGACCAGGGTATGCCTCCTCCTGCAGGACATCCCTCACCCCAGGACAGAAGGGCCTGGGCACGTGTGGCATCACTTCTCAGGCCTGCATTATTCAGAGGAAGCTCCGAGTGTCAGGTCTGCAGCACCGGACTCAGGCCAAGTGCCGCTGAGAAGGGCAGCAGGGTCAGCCTCCCCGGGGAGCAAAGCACCCAGGCCGCAGTCATACCAACTTACCGATGGCTGTGAGGAAGAGCCCAGCCTGGTCAATGGGCATAGTCCCCTCCTCCTCATAGTAGTTGACAGTGACCTTGGCAGGGAGGGGGTGCATTGGGAGGGAGAGAAGAGCAGAGATCACAGATCACAGGCAGGAAAATCTGCGGTGACCCCTCTCCCTGACTCACCCCTCACAGCCTGTCAAGCCAATTCTGCCCAAACACACAAACCCTCTTCTCCAGGAAGCATTCCTGGGTTGGTGGGCTGCTTCTCTCAAATTCTCCAACAGATAGGGGGCTCCCCTCTTCTTAGAGGGCATTAGGGTACTGACTGCCTACCTATGAGTCCTGGTGCATTCTGCTGTCTACCTGCCCTCCCATATCTGCCATGGTATATGACTTGCTCCTGCTAAGCATCCAGGGGTAGGGCTGAGGAGTTTTCTTTAAATAATGCCCAGCGCCATCACTGCCATGGGGCGCATCGGAAGTCCATAACTACAGAACCCAGCGAAGAGACGTCAGGTCTCAGCTTTACCACTGGGCAAATTGCCCTACTGCATGGGCACTCAGCACCCCATTTAATACAGGAGGCGGCCAAGGACATTTGGGGCTGTAACTTCCAGTGATTCTAATATATCACTCAGCAGCCCACAGCCTTAACATTCCATGAAGCCATGTTCCACGGTCTGGCCCTGAGCCTCTGTGTCCAGTAGTCACCAGCCACAGGGGTATCCCATGGTCAATCTGATCTGAGATGTGTTCTAAGCGTGACACAGACTTAGTGTAAAAAAGAACATATGGCATCTCATGGATTTTTTTTTTAGAATATTAGCATCATGTCAAAATAATAATACGTGATCTATGGGGTTAAGGAAAACGTACTATAAAAATGGAGGCCGCCTGCCTCTTTCTGTTCTTTGAGAATGGATGCTAGGAACGGGACAGTGACAAGTGTGGCGCACGTTCTGTTCTGTCTGCGTTGGGTGACGCTGCTTGAGCCCCGCCCCTGGTTCCCGCTGCCCTCGCCCTTGGAGGACATCCTCAGCCTGGGTACCTTGTCACTGCTGGCCTCAGCGCTCGCCTGGCTCATGGTGACCCGCAGCGTGGTGCTGGGCGACAGAGGCCAGCGCTGTTTGCCGTTGGTCGCCACCTCCTCGGCCTGCCCGTCGCGCACCACCTCCACGCGCACGCGCTCGGAGTGCTTCAGGCTGAAGGTCCGGGCCTCGGCGGGGGCCGCGCTGTGGGGAGAGAGGGGAGGGGGTCATGGTGCGGGGAGGATCCCAGGGCAGGTGGGAGGAGGGGTTTCCAAAAAAGACTCCTGGGGGGGGGCGGGGCTGCAGCTCAACCCTGGGAGAGCCAGGTCTGGGGGACACCCAAGGACCCAGCTGCACCACAGTCACCCCGTAGTGGGGAGGGCACTGGGTAGCAATACAGAGCCCTGGGGGCAGACTTCTATCCACCCAGCCGGCATGTTCGGGGGCGGGCCTGGGGATCTGAATTCTTAACAGACTTCCTGGTGCTTCTGATGGGCCGCCATGTGGGGCCCTAAGGGTGTGGGTACTGAGGCTCAGACCAAGAAACGAATTTGCACCAAAGGCAGCGCCCACCCTCCGATCCAGGGTGTGAACTGCAGGCAGAGGAAGGGCACGAGGCAGGTGTCACAAGGCTGGGTTTGCCCAGGGGAGGAGCCTGGGACTTGGGTCCTCAAGGGGCAGCGATGGGCTGGCTCTGTCACACGGATCCCCCCCCCCCCCACAAGTTCCTCTCCCAGCTTGGAACTCCCTCCTCTAAGAGTCATTCCTAGGGGCTCTGGAGTGGTTTTTCTACAAATGGCTGATAGTTTTGGAATTCTTTTTTTTGTTTAACGATTTTATTTGTCAGAGAGAGAGAGAGCGAGCGAGCGCACAAGCAGGGGGAGCAGCAGGCAGAGGGAGAAGCAAGCTCCCCGCTGAGCAGGGAGCCTGATGTGGGGGCTCGATCTCAGGACCCTGCGATCATGATCCAAGCCCAAGGCAGAGGCTTAAAGGACTGAGCCACGCAGGCGTCCTAGTATCCTTGGAATTCTTGAAAAGCCATGAAGATTTCAGGGCAGGAAACGGACTAGTTTGATTCAGTTGCTGTAGGCATGTCTGTGTGCCCTCAAATTCAAATGCCAAAGTTCTTACCCCGCCTGATATGACTGCATTGGAAGAGAGGGCTTTCAGAAGATAGCCTTAAATGAAATCATGAGCGCGAGGTCCCCTCTGATCGGACTGGTCGCCTTTTAAGAAGGGGAAGAGAGATCATTTTCTCTCCCATGCTACAAGGATGCCTGTGTGAGCTCACAGCTGCCTGTGAGCCAGGAAGAGGTCCCACCCTAATAGGACCACAGGGGCCCCTGATCTCCGACTTCCAGCCTCCGGGACTGTGAGAAATTAATTTCTTTGTTTAAGCCACCCAGCCCGAGGTATTTGTTACTGCCTAAGACACTGGTTTAAGCGGAGGTGGCAGGAAGGACGGGTAGACTGGGAGAGGGAAGGTGCCCAGGGCAGACAATTTTGCTAAATCCATCCCCTGGTCTGAAGGTTCCCAGAGGCTGAAGAGGGCTCAGATGGATTTAGGAGGGATTCTCATTGGATTTGGGAATAAGACATAGGTACAAGTGTCTGCCTCAAAGCCACACGTGCTATTCGGAGGGCCGTGCCTTCCTGGGTTCCAGAATAGCCTTCCGCTATGTTTGGGCATCGGAATTATCCAGGGGTGCAGTCTAAATCTCTGGGTTTATTTGCTTGGTTTTTCTGTGGGTGTTGTTAAGGCTAGAGATTAGTAGATCCTTTCCCTGGAGAGTCTGACTGGCCGGGTGGAGGTTCAGCTGGACAGCTGTGGCCAGGGGTTGGAGAGGTTTCCACCAGTGGTTCTCCGAGCTCAGCAGTGTCCCCTGGAATGTTTTTTCTGCATGCAGATTGCCCGGCCCCTCCTCTGAGTTTCAGACTCAGCAGGTCTGCAGTGGGGCCTGAGAATTTGTGTTTCTACCATTTCTAGGAACGGTTGGTGATGCTGGTCCAGGGTTATACTCTGAGAACCACTGGTCTGGACATTCAGCCGTGTGGCCTGGTGGTGAGAGCCCTGGAGTGGCCGGGGCCATGAGTGTGAGTCACGCAGGGTCTCTCTGATGACCCAGGCTACTGACAGTGGCAGAGACCACTGGTCTTGGGTGGGCACCGCAGGAGAGTGGGGACCAGGGTCTGGCAGTCCACACCTGGGCCTGGGAGAGAAGCTTGAAACAGGGCCACCCTGTTTCTTGTCTATTTACCCCTTTTTACATTTCCCAGCTCCTCACGGGGCCACTGGGTTGCTCAGAGGCTGGACACCTGTCGGTAGTGGTTTGCCACCTTCTGTCTGCAAGGCACTTTGCCTCAGTTTCACCAAGTGTGACATGGGAGTGTGGCACCAGGTTGGCTGGTGGCTGGCATCTGGGCAGCACAGAGGGGGCAAGCCCTGGGCAAAGGGGTGAGGAGGGAGGCAGGGAAAAGCTGGGGATCTCTTGGCTGTGTCCCCACTCTCCATTAAGTAGAGCCACTGATGTCACCTGGTTTCACAGATTGGGTTTCTGCATACAGTTCTATTTAGGAAAAAGAATGCTTTCTAAACTCACAGACAGGATGCGTTTTAGGACGGGACACTGACCATAGCTGCTTTAAGTGATGCCTCCTGCCTCCTTCCTTCCTCTGGGCTGGTGAGAAGCTGCAGGAGACCCGAGAGGCTCCAGGGGTTAGTGCCTGGGCCCCACACCCTTCTACCCCAGCACCAGCCCTGCTCTGAGCTGAGCAAACAGCTATTCTTGGAGAGGCTCTGGCAGAAGCAACAAAGGCAACCATTATCCTCTACAGAGCCTGCTGGCTGCCTCCCTCCCCAGGAAGAACGGCTCAGAACTCATCCCCCAGAAACCCGAGAACCCGGGGCTAGGGGGTAGCTCAGTGGTCCCAGGGGGCTGCAGGGAGGGGCCCAGGATGGTAATGAGGGAGAGAATGAGGGTATTGATGGTGGCCAGGACCTGGCTCCAGCTTATGGGATGGAGGCTAAAGGTAGCGTGCCTGGGACAGGCTGCCAGTCCCCAGAACACAACCGTTCCGCCGACCACTGCACCCCAGTGCCCTGGACAAGGCCACACCCTCCATATATTCTTTGGTGGGAATAAATGAATGATTGACCCCACCCTTCTTGGTTTCCCAAACTGTATCACAGAGGGATTAAAAAAATGAAATCAGGCAACTTGTCTGCTTGAAAATATTCAGTGGCTCCTCGATAGCAGACAATACAGTAAAAGATGGGACCCAACCAGTGACATTCCGTCCCTGGGTCTCAGCATGACTCTCCAGCCTCTGCAGCCTGCACTATCCCAGGCAACTATCATTCCTTCTACCCTTCCTTTCCCTGACTTCTCTGCCAGACGACTCACCATCCCTCCTTAAAGACCCAGCTCAATCCATTTGTCTCCATCCGTGTTTTTTCCCCTTGTAGGTCCTTGAAGGTGGGGGTTGTCTCTTTTTCCTGTTTTAGCCCCTGGCCCAGTCCAGGCTCACCGTAAATCTAGGTGTTTCCTGCGGGAAGGACTGGAAGAACAGGGCTTGCTTATGTGGTCACTCAACCTGCATTGGCTGAGCACTTCCTAAGTGCCAGACACAGTTCTCGGTGCTGGGGGGCAGATCAGCAAAAGAGAACAGGTTCCCTGGACCCATGGAATACATGTTCTAGTGGAAGAGAAGAACTTTCTGTGGGTTACCCAGCTGACGATGTGGTTTTGGGGGTGAGAATGGCTCTAACATAGAAGCATGGGGTGCCATGAAGCCCTGGCCTGCAGGTCAAGGAGGGCTTCCTGGAAGAAGTGGCATTGGAGCTGGGGTCTAACTCTATACTCTGAAGGACAGCAAGAATTCACTAGACCAGCGGATCTTAAATTTGGAGCATGCATCAGCATTATCGGAAGGGTCTGTTAAAATGCAGGTTGTTGGACCATCCTGTCTCTGACTCAGCTGATCCAGGGTGGGGACCCGGGAAACGAGGTTTACCTTTCTTTTTCTCCCCCAAATTTGCAGAAGAACAATTGACAAATATAATTATATATATTTAAAGTGTCCAACATGATGACTTGCTGTACATATACATCATGGAAAGAAACTGCATTTCTTTTCCCAGTTTTATAATTCATTTAACGGCAAATGAACAACAGTCATCTTCAAAAGCTATGATGCTGAATGTACTATCATTTCTTGAGGTTGATCAGATCCCTAGAATCCCAGGCACTTCCCACAGAAGAGGCAGTATATAAATCAGACTTGGTTTATCACCAGCATTTATCAAACCAGACCTGGGGAAGGACCAAGCCTGGCCACTTAGGCATGGTCTTAACATCGCAACTTCAGACTGCGTTTCTAACAAGTCCCCAACTGCTGCTACGGCTGCTGGTCCAGGGACCACAGTTTAAGAACCAGTGAACTGGACAAAGGGAGGAGGAAGAGGAGCAATTTCTAGGCGGCATAGACCACCTGGGTGGGGGCCAAGGTAGATCTTAGCACAGTGTGTTGGAGGGACTGGAGGAAGATCACTGTGGCTGCAGTTTGGAGGGTGGAGGGAGGGGTGGCCGGTCAGGGGAGAGGACCTAACTTGTGGTGGTGAGCTGGCCTTCCCCACTGAGGGCACCGGAGGCTTCTGGGGGCGGGGGTTATGACTGATCTTGCCCCGAGGTGCAGAGTGGGGAAAGCATTTCAGGAAAGCAACGCTGGAAGAGGGGGACTCCGGCGACCCCACAGCTGTCTGGGTGAGTCAGGATGGTGGTGTGGGACAAAGTGGTAGCTGGGGAAATGGAGAGAAATGGCTGGTAAACAAAGGAACTTTGAGCAAGATTGGAACGCGGTGTTGGACGTGGGAGAGGGTTGCTTCCTGAGCCCAGCCCGGGGAAATAGGCTTTGTGGTCTAACAGCTGCTCAGCCCTACGTAGGGCCTCTGGGGAGCCAGTCAGCCTCTCTGGTCTTCATTCACTCGGTGGGGAGGTTACTGGTTTGGCCTTGCAGGCCTGGGGTGCCCACTCAGCCCCAGGCTGGAGGGTGTGATGTGCCTGCTTCTGGCTGGCGTCTGGCCCTCCCAGCTTTTCCACCTGTCCTGGGTCTCGTTAACACCCGCCAGGGATCACCACCCCCCCACTCCCTCCCGCTCCAGCGAACCTGGCTCCTGGCGCTGCGGGTGTGACATCCTGCCCTCCGGTCTTTGCAGGAGTCTGAGGGGTTCGCAGGTGCCAACCCGGCACGCAAGCCCAGGGTGAGCACCCTCAAGGACGCGGATGAGAGGAGGAAGGTGAAGCCTCAGCTTGGCATGACTGGAGGTCTGGAGCCCCGTGGGTGGCTGCCCTGAAAAGGCCTTGCCTTCAGCAAGTCCCCTTCTCTGTCTGGTGACCTCGGCCGCCTTTCTCCCTGGACACTGGTGCTTTTAGCTGGCCCCTCTCCTTAGGGCAGAAACAATCAAATCTGGAATCACTCCCTTTCCAGACAGCTTCAAAAACTCCCCACTGCCTATATAACAAAGCCCAACACCTGAGCCTCACAGTCAAAGCCCTGGTTTGAGCTCATACACTCTCCACCCTTGCACTGTAGGCCACTGAGTCTATGCCCTTTCTGCCTTTCTGTCTGCATGTGTCCCAACAGTCCTGCCAGGCACCGTTGCTCCTGCGTGGTATGTCCTGGTCACCCTGTGAACCCCTGTCCATCCTTCAGCTTGGTTGCTGCCTC
Organism: Mustela lutreola; assembly: GCF_030435805.1. Taxonomy (NCBI): domain Eukaryota; kingdom Metazoa; phylum Chordata; class Mammalia; order Carnivora; family Mustelidae; genus Mustela; species Mustela lutreola. The sequence goes on from NC_081299.1 coordinate 11,780,299, forward strand.
CTCCAGGAAGTCTTCCCTGATTTCATCTGCCAGGAGTCCTCCCTCCCTCCCCACTTTGTTGATGCTTTAAACAGCACCTCATGCAAATGTTGTTCAACTTTTCTCTCCTGTGAATGTTATGGATGCTTGGAGGCCAAAGCTCATCACTGGTTTAATAATATTACAATAATCCCAGTACTAATTCACGATAATGACTTACTGAGTGTTTATCATGCACCAGGCACTGGTCTAAGCCCTTGGCCCATGTGATCTCTCTTCGCCCATCCTTTTGAAACCCCAAGAGGTCTGTGTCAGTATCATCCATTTTCACAGATGAGCGTGTCCAGACCTGCAGAGTGTGACCACTGGATCTGAGTCTCCGGGACAGTAACGGCCAAGTGCGAGGTAAACTCAAGCTCCATGAACCCCTGGCCTGGCTGCTCCCTTCCCGGGGGGAGGTCCAGAGGTTACAGTCTTCCCTAAAGGTCCTTTAGATGGGGATGGGGAATCCTGGGCCTGGCTCAGGAGAGGAGCAAATGGGAAGCCCGAAGGAACCTCTAGAGACCCCTACTTATTTTGAAGGTGGGGTCTGAGGCCCAGAAAAGGGACACCGAAGGCTTGGGCATGTGACCTAGATAGGCAGACTTGGGCCAGTCAAAGCCCCTGGCCATGGAGCCTGACAGGGCTAGGCAGGCAGAGCTGCCTCTGAAAACTGGCCTCCCCCTAATTCCCCCATCTAACAGGTGTCCCTGTCCAGCTGGGGGGTTGACACAGTGGTGAGCTCCTGCCACTCTGCTCCCAACCTGATGGCGGGTCCCGTGGACAAGAAGGGAAGCCTCTGCGGGACCCCAGTTGTGTCTGGGGCTGTGGGCTGCACACGCAGGGTACCAGGTCCTCCTTAGAACCCTGCCTCCCCCCGAGGAACTAGCCTGAAACCAGAGCTGCAAAACAGCTCCTGGCAAGACCTCCTTTTTAGGGTTGAGAGTGCTGGGTGCTGTTCTAATTTATGAGGCCACCTGATCTGGCCTGATTCCTTAGGAGCAAGTGCTGCTCTGGCCAAGCTCGGCCACATGCCCTTGACCTTCCACTGGCCAGTCCAACAGCGTTCATCCCTTGAGGCTGGGGGTGGGGAGCTCAGCCCAGTGACGGGCCGATCTACATGCATCACTGGCCACATCCATCCATTCATTTACTCAGTGAAGGAGGCCTTCACTGATGTGAGGGCTGGAGGTACAGGGGAGTAAGGAAGGCAGGGTGGAGGGGAAACACCCCACACATAAGTCCTTAGAAGGCAGCCAGGCAGAGTAGTCTGGGGCTGGGGTGAGGCAGTGCCATCATTTACCTGCTGTGCCAACTTGGACAAATGTTCCTTATCTCAGTTTCCCCAACCAAGGGGGTCAGCAACCGTAGCTAACTCCTAAAATTGTTGTGAGGTTTAAACACATGTAAATTATTAAATACATGTGAGATGAGTATGGAAGGTGTTAGGAAGGCAGTCTGATACAGAATATGTGCTCAATAAATGTTATCCAGTAATATGAAGTAAATAAGATCTGCCGGTAGAAAAATGGCATGGAGGCAGAGAATGCTTGAGGCTTGAGATAGTGTGTCATGAAATGAGGGTAATGAAGAATGCTTCTCAGAGGAGGTGATGTGTGAGCTAAGCCTTGGTGGATGAAGTGTCAGGCTTGCAGAGGTTTGGGGAATAGTACTCCAGGCAGCGGGAACAGCACGTACAAAGGTCCTGTGGCACAAATGAGCTTAGTGTGGTCAAGAGCTAATAGCATCCACAAAAATAACGTGGCCAGAGTAGAATGTGTGTAGGGTAGTTGGCAGGAGATGGGATCTGTGAGGCAGGGCCTGGCACTCTCAGGGATGGGGACACCATGGCACCCCAGTTCTCTAATGCTTCTAACTGGATCACAGACCCCCGATCCTTGGCTTTTGTCCTAAGGATACTTTCTAAAACACTCACACCAACCAAGAAACAAGAAGGAAGTCTAAGAAGGGTCAAGGGAGTGAGATGGTGAATTTTGATTCTCCAGGCTCTTCCCCAAGGTGGGGTACATCTCTGTACCCCTCTCTGTTTCCCCAGCATTTTACTGTGCTCACGTCTCTTGCCCTGGTACCCTTGGCCAGCTTCTGCCTTGGGGTATCCCACGGGAGGGGGCGGGGGAATCACTCCCACCCCCCATCTCTTCCTGATGTCAGCTGTAATTAGGAGAATGCTCCACAGAGGCAAGAGACCATTGTTAAGGTCATCTGTGTCCTAAAGCTTCTGCAGGCTTTAGGAAACAGATCCTGACCTTTCTCCACCAGAGAGAAGGGTATGCCTCTGACTCCCCTGGACAGATACATAGATCAAGGGAGGGAGAGGAGGAGCTGTCTACACAGCCCGGTTTGTGGGTCAGTGGGACAATCAGGCACAGTGTGATCACCCTCGTTACCCGACTCCAAGGCTGCCCTTTCTCTGATCCCTCCCGGCTCTGGGGGTGTCTCCTCACGGAAACCAGAGGTAAGCGGGGAGGTTGAAATCAACATGGAGAAGCCATTCTCTCTCTGCTCTCTCCAGCTGCAAGCCTGAAGCAGAGGGGAACCGGGGCCAGCCCCAGTGAGGAAGCATCTGGCAAGTCAAGGGACTGTCGGGGGAGATGGTGTGGGCAAGGCGTACACGTACCAGATCGAAGAGAAGATGCTTAGGATGGAGAGAAGGAAACAGCAAGTACCTTTAACAACTGCAAAGTAAATCTCTAGGGAAAAAACCGACTTCCTTTTTCTGTGCATTTATTTACTTATAGCTCACTAGAAACCAGCACACAGAAAGTGCCTGGGTCAGGACATCTACCCCCAGGGGCCAGTGTGGCTGGGAGAGGGTGGGTCAACCACAGGGTCTGCTGAGGACCCCCCCCGTGTGGCCTCCTCACCCACAGCTGTGGCCCCCACTGTGTGTCTGTAGGAAAGGGGGGGCCATGCATGCATCTCAGGAAAGGGGGCCTGAGCCCCTGGGAAGAAGGGGTGGGTGTTGAGACCTGTTCACTCACTTTTGTCACTCGGGAAGTGAGGGGTCCAAACACACTCCCTTACTAGCTGGGCCCAGGGTCCACAAGGTCTTGTCCCTTGATGTCTCCTTGGAGGCCCTGGGCGGAGGGGGAGGACTCATGTGGGATATAGAGTCAGAACCTGTATCTGGGTCCAGAAGGGCTCTGTAGGAAGTGCAGGGTCAAAAGGGGGTGGGTGGAGGGTCTTGAGGTATTCTGGAGGGAGGAAGAAACGCTGGCTGGGAGGGTCACCCAGTTCAACTTGCTAGTTTAAAAGTCACACAGAATACAGTGGAGGGTAAGAGCACAGGTTCTGAGTCAGACAGAGCCGGACCCGAATCCCGTCTGACATCAGGCGACTGGCCTCACGTCTCTGAGCCTTGCTTCCTCATCTAGAAAATGAGATGATCTCAGCCTGACCCCCAAGGTCCGTGGTGAGGAAGAGACAAGAGAATGCATTTGGTTTCCAAGTGCTCACTAAAATCCCCGCTATTATTAAAATGGACCCTAGTCCTTATCACCACAGATACTAGGAGTGGCAGGAGGAGTAACAGCCCATCTCCTTCGTTCTGAAAGAGGCTTCCACTCAACCAGTGGTTCGCAGCTGGAGGTGTTTTTGTCCTCCTGCTGGGGGCTGCTGCCATTATCTGGAGACATTTTAGGTCGTCACAGCAACAGGGGACTTACTACAGGCGTCTAGAGTTTAGAAGTCAGGGGTGTCACTGAACATTGCACAGGACAGCCCCCCGCAACAAACAATTATCTGGCTCCAAATGCACTAGTGTTGAGGGTTGGAACCCCAGCCTGGACTGTTCAGGATGGTGGCAACCAGGCACCTGTGTCTACTGAGCGCCCACGATTCAGTGTGTCTGTACCAAGACGAGCCCTAAGTATAAAACACATATTGGGGGTGCCTGGGTGGCTCAGTGGGTTAAAGCCTCTGCCTTCGGCTCAGGTCATGATCCCAGGGTCCTGGGATCGAGCCCCGCATCAGGCTCTCTGCTCCACAGGGCTCTGCTTCCTCCTCTCTCCGCCTGCCTCTCTGCCTACTTGTGATCTCTGTCTGTCAAATAAATAAATAAATAAATCTTAAAAAAAAAGTAAAACGCACGTTGAATTTCAAAGACTTAGTATGAAAAAGACAATGTAAACTATCTCCTTAATCATTTAAAACTGATTAGATGTTGAGTGCTAGTATTTTGGATCTCTTGGGTTAAATAAAATATACTATGAAAATTAATTTTGCCTCTTTATTGGAATCCTAAAAATTGTGGGTGATAGGAAATTAACGTACACCTGCGGCTCTCTTTGTAGCTGGCGTGCTATTTCTGCTGGACCGTGCTGGTCTAGACCAAGCTTCTACTCTGGGCGGGGGGGGGGGGGGGTCTTAAGCGAAGGGCAGCTGGAGGACGAGGGTCATCGTGGCAATGGGGGCTTTCTTGGGAAAGGACAAAGGGGATCATCACACCTCTGCCTCCTGCCAGAGGGAGGATGGTGGGTCCACCCCTCCCCCACACACTTCCCTACTGGGGCTGGGCCTCTCTCTTCCAGGACAGGGGAGGGCAGGAGGCCTAAGGATGACCCCCCTCCCTCTCCCCATCCCCCCACCAGAGCCACCATGCCAGCCTTTCAGGCTGCAGCGAAAGTGCTCCAGTGAACAAACAGGCGGGTATAGGGACAGCTGAGGCTTAGAGACCTGAGTGCCTTGGCTCCCCGCCCGCTCCCTGGCAGTGCCTGGTTTAGGATTGGGGGTGGGGAACAGAGGGGAGCCCTTCCAGGCCACCGAGGCCTGGGCCACAGTCCTCTGCTGTATTTTGACCCTCAGAAACCACCTTGAAGTTTCCATGTGCACAACTGAGGCCAGAGGCCGATGAGCAGAGAGGGTGTGCCTTGTCTGCATGGTGATGGGACCCTCTGTCCTCACAGGAGGAGGCTGGGGTCCTAATGGTATCAGCGTGGCCAGAGCCTAATGAAGGGGTGGCAGGAGACTGACTGGGCAGGGCTGCCAGGGCCACCGCAGGTGACCGAGAATGGGCTGGGGAGGGGGGTGGGGAGATGCAGGGCTGGGATTTGGTGAAGATCCCAGGGAGGCGGGTACTCCGGATGGCGGAATGATTTGGGGAAAATGAGACACATCGGCAGCTCCAGATCAGCTCAAGGAACAGAGAGGTTAGGGGACCCGCCCAAGGTTATCATCTTGGGGTCCTACCTTAGAGTCCCGCATGGTCCCTCCTGTCAGCGCTTGCCCGTCCCACTCTAGCCATGCTTACAGGAGAGGGCTGCTCTGGTAAAATGCTCACGGAATGATCCTGCCAGGGTTCCCCCTCCACCCTTTTGCACACACCAGCCACACCTTCGCAAGGGTGACCCACAGAATACAGGAGGGGGACCATGGGGTCCCCCTGTTTCCTGGGGGCTGGGGGAAGTGGGGAGGGTCATGACCTCAATTTCCCCACCCTATCTCCTGCTATTTCAGAAACCCTGTATCCCGCCAAAATTTGCGGGCCAGAGAGGAGGGGGAGGGAACAGGGTGCAGCCAGGGACGCTCTTCTTCCAAAGGCCCTTCCTCTGCACCCTGCAGCCTGGCAGAACCAAGTCCTCCCCAACTCCAGCGTGAAGTCAGGGGAAGGCATTCAGGGACATGGAGCTCACAGCCAGTGCCTGGGGACAGGCAACCACCAGCAGCCCCCACAGGGCGAAATTGGAGCCTGAGTAACCCCCAGGGCCAGATTCCGCCCCAGGGCAGCTCTCCTCTGGCCTGGCCCTGGCCGTACCCCCCTCCCCGCAGCAGATCCTGGAGGAAGCTCAGCTGCTTTGAGGTGGGTGGTGAGTCAGAAGGGTCTGAGAGGAAGGGGAGAGCCTAGGAGGGAGAAGGGAGGTGCTGAGGGGAGAGCGAGGGGAAAGACTAGGGGTCTCCCGGTTTGTTCTGGGTGAGGGGCTGCAGACGGTCAGACCATGGGAAGACTGGGGTCCAGGGGAGGGGGTCTGTGTTAGGGTGTGTGAGAGGATGTCAAGATTTCGGGGAGGCTGTCGGTTTGGGGGCAGTCGGTCTTCCGGGCGAGTTTCTTAGGATTTCTGGATACAAGGGCCTCAAGATGAGCAGCAACTCGCGCTGGACGAAGTCCGTCGCGTCCCCACATCCGAGGAGGGGCTCGGGGTTTCTGGGATGGGCGGGGGGTAGGGGTGTCTCCAGCGGTCGCGGGGGCCCCACTCACCTGTAGACATCGGTCCAGAGGTAAGTGCCCAGCACGTACACCGCCTCCACGCGGCTCCCGTACTGCAGCCGCACGGTCCGCTCGCGCAGCATCTTCCCACAGTGCCGGTCCTCGCTCGTCCAGGTCGCGTCGGCCCGGAGCACCTGCCGGAGCACCTGCCGCAGGTGAGCCCACTCCAGCTGCCGGCGGTCTGGCTGCGCGCTCGCCTCTATTTATGGCCGGTGGGCGGGGCGGCCGCTCGGCCTCCGCTTCGCAGCAGAGGGCGGGCCCGTCCGTCAAGCGTGGCCACGCCCCCACCCTTCCCGCAGCTCCCCCCACCTCCGCGCCATCGCCCGCGCACTCGCGTTCCCCATCCCCGGGTCTGTAATCGGGGTGAAGCCGGCGGTTGCCCATTTCCTCCTTTCCACGGCTGGTTTACTGACTCCGTATACTTTCAGGGGGCCCCCAGCTACCGGGCGCCAGGACGCAGGGCCGGGCTCCCCTCCCGGCGCCCCCAGTTTTTCAGGGCAGATAATGCAGCCGTGGAGCTGTTACAGGGGCGAGGACAGGAAGTGGTGGTGGCCCAGAGGGAGTGGGTGCCCTCACCGGGCTTGGGGTCCGGACCTGAGCTTTCCTAAAGGAGGCGTTTGCAGACTAAGGGAAAGGGAGGAGAGGCAGTGTCCGGAGGAAAGCCAGGAAGCCAGAGACAAGCTGACGTCCCCATCCACCCACTACGGTGAGGGAGAACAGGGAGCAATTGGCAGGGGAACCCAGCAGCCTACAGAGTCAGAACACCAAGCCAAGGCATCGCTGGCTGGGTGTGCAGTGGGAGCCTCAGGGTGACTTCTTCAGCGAGGAGGGGTCAGAGTGGATGCAGGTTACAAGAAGGAGGGGAGTAGGCTGGAGGGGGTTCTTGTTTGAGAAGGGGGCAGGGTTGCTGGGGGAATGGAGCCCTGGGATAGGGTGCCCCTGAATGAGCGGGTGGGGGCTGACCAGTGCCCAGAGCTGAGGCACACCCTGCCTTTGACCCCAGCAGCCTTCTTGAGATGGCCCAGACTAAGAGATGAAGAGCCCCGCTGCTCACGGGCAGCCAGGATCTGGGAGGAATGTGGGTGGACAAAGGGGAAGGTCTGAGTTGGGCTGGGGAGGGGGGCATCTGCCCCAAAAGGCTCACTGAGCCAGAGAGACCCTGGTAACTTTTGATGGGAGTGAGACTCAGGAGACGGCTGGAGGGCAGCTACCCGCCAAAGAGGAGAAAGCTTGTGCACCTGGGAGCTGACTTGGAGGGTCCCCTGAGGGGGGGTTCTCGTCTGAGCACCCCTCTCCCAGAATTGTTTTTGAGTCCCTACTATGTGGCAGATCCAGGGCCTATGCCAGGGTGCCCCCTTCCTGGGGATCATGAAGCATGGCAACCTCATCTCACCCGCCCAGAAACTAGGGCCCTGGAGCTGGGGGGAGGAATGCCGCACCCCCACTGGGGCCCTGGCAGGTCACCACTGGAGCAGGAGAGTGATGATGTCAGGCAAGGGGTGGTGATTGCCAGGAGAGAAGGAATGACAGCGGGTCCTTAATGCATTCTTCTCGCATGCCGGGCGCTGTCCCAGCGGCACTTTTCATGTATTAGAATTAGATCATTGTACCCTCCCCATAACCCCGCCACTTTCCCGATGAAGAAAGGAAGCTGCACAAATGTTAAGGAATTTGCCCTCTGTTAGGGCCAATTTAATGTTAAAACCTGTTTAACTATTAGGGCCTGCTTAGCCAGAGCAACTCCATATTGCCTAGGTAGCCATATTGTTAACATCCACGGACTTCATTCTGGGAATAAACGCCCCAGTAGTTTCTGGTATCGTCTGGGTATCAATTCCGGGAGTAAACGCCTTGACAATAGAAGCCACATACCTTGGGTCTGCGGTGATGCCCTATAAGACCAGCCTGTGAGATCGGGAGGGGGGTCGCTCTCTTCGGAGGCAGCCCTGGCGGGTCAGTCTGACGTCTAATGCTTGGTATAGAATAAGGCTTTGCATAACTTTCACTTTGTCTCAGTCTCGTTCCTTTGATAACAGACCCCAACACCCTCCACCTCCCAGCTCCCAAGAGGGGCAGAGCCAATGTAGGGACTTGTGTGGCCATGGGGGAAGGGGTTGGGGGACAGAGCAGGTCAGGGCAGAGATGGAATGCTGTCTCTTGATTGGTAGATGAAGAAACCCAAGTTCTAGTTCCTTTGTGGGGTCCGCATCATGAAGCCCTGGACAATTCACCCTGCCCTTTGGGGGCCTGTGAACGACTCAGCTCTCGCATAGGTGTGAGGATGGAATTAAATGAGACAAGGTGTGGGAAACACGAGCACAGAGCCTGGTACAAAGCAAGCAGTCAAGAGATGAAACTCCTCGTCCTTCAAAAATCCAACCTGGACCCAGTGGACCCACATTCAGGTTCCTACCCCTGGCTCAGGGCCTGCAGTTGGGTCACGGCACTGGTCGGTGTGAGGGGAGCCTCCTGGTGCCCAAGGGTTTAAAATAGCTGAAGTGGTCACAGCTGTTGGGGGATTCGGGGCCGGAGGTCTCACGCATCACGGCTGCTCCCGCCGCTCCCCTGGGGCCCGGAAGAGCTGCAAAGGCATCTCATTGTGTCTTTTGGGGAATGCCAACAAAGAAGAGGCTTAGTGTGGGCCACTTCCTGGCACTGATCTGCACCCCACACCCGCAACTCCATCTCCTGCCAAGTGTGTGGTTGGAGAGCCTGGACTGGGAGGGCTCCTCTGAGCTGTTCCGTGCTATGATCCTGTCCCCGGGGGGTCTCCCTGTGCCAGGTTGTGGGGAGGTGACTCAGACATCACAGCCTGCTTTGAGAGGAGGGACAGCTCACTGAGGACATAATTTATGCAAGAATTTAAGAAGAAAGAAATATACAATGAATACCTGATTAGTATAGAAAAAGAAAAAAGATATGATCACCCAGGACCTCAGGACCAGAGATAGCACTGTTCCCTTTTTTTGAGTGTGATCTTGTAGGGCCAGCCCGGAGGCAGTCGGTGCTTGCTGTGGGTGATGATGCTGGCTGAGCCCTAAGGCTCTGCCAGGAGCCGCCCTGAGGGCTTTGCACCTCTTAGCTCGTTTAATCCTCCAACAACCCTATGAGGTGGGAGCTATTCTTATTCCCAATTTGCACAGGGGAACCAACTGGCCTGGCGGTGAAGACCGTGCATGGCCTTTGGACTTGGCAAAGCTGGGGTCTAGTCCAGTTCTGCCCCTCACTAGCTAGGAGACCATTCTGGACCTTAGCTGCTTCTTCCTTATAGGAGATGCTCGTGGTACTCAGTGTTAGGTTTAATGTTAAAATTTAATTTTAACATTACAAGTTAATGTTAAATTTAATTTTAAAACCTGTTTAACTATTAGGGCCTGCTTAGCCAGAGCAACTCCATATTGCCTAGGTAGACATATTGTTAACATCCACGGACTTCATTCCGGGAATAAACGCCCCTGTAGTTCCTGGTATGGTTCCGGTATTGATTCTGGGAGCAAACGCCTTAACAATAGAAGCCATGTACCTTGGGTCTGCGGTGATGCCCTATAATACCAGCCTGTGAAATTGGGACGGGGTCGCTCTCTTCAGAGGCGGCCCTGGCCGGTCAGTCTGACTTCTAATGCTTGGCATAGAATAAGGCTTTGCATAACTTTCACTTTGTCTCATTCTCGTTTCTTTGATAACGGACCCCACTACTCAGCGGGCATGGTTGTAAGGAATAACGAGGTGGTACAGACAGTGCACCAGAGCCCAGCTCCAGCTAAGTCTAATAGATGGCAGTTATTTTCTAGATGCATATTTTGGACTGTACATGCTGTTCTATAACAATTTAAAAAGCCTCTGCAATTTATCACGAGCATGCATTTCTAGGGTGCTATCATCCTCCCCCTTTATGGTGTCCAGAACTTCAGAGTTTGCAGATAAAAGTAAGGTTCTGATTAGCTAAGGAGACTCAGAGAAGGGGAGAGATTGGAGAGAGGTCACCCAGCCAGCCAGCAAATGGAAGAATGCAGAGCAGGGCGTGGGTGGTATTTAGCGAGTGCCACCGTGTGCCAGGCTGTACTGGGCACCAGGTGTTTGAGACATAAAAACAAGTAGCTGTGGCCATTTTTTAAAAAAGACTTTACTTATTGGGGTGCCTGGGTGGCTCAGTGGGTTAAGGCCTCTGCCTTTGGCTCAGGTCGGGATCTCAGGGTCCTGGGATCGAGCCCCGCATCGGGCTCTCTGCTCAGTGGGGAGCCTGCTTCTCTCTCTCTCTCTCTCTCTCCACCTGCTTCTCTGCCTGCTTGTGATCTCTGTCAAATAAAGAAATAAAAATAAAATCTTTAAAGACTTTACTTATTTATTTGACAGAGAGAGAGATCACAAATAGGCAGAGAAGCAGGCAGAAAGAGAGGGGGAAACAGGCTCCTTGTCAAGCAGAGAGCACGATTCGGGGCTCGATCCCAGGACCCCAGGACCCTGAGATCATGACAGCTGAAGGCAGAGGCTTTAACCCACTGAGCCAGCCAGGTGCCCCTGTTGTGGCCTTTCTTGAGAAGGGGCGGCAGGAGCAGAGGAGTGTCCTTGATCACTGCTGGGGAAGGGGGAAACTTCTCTACCCTCTGAGATTCTTCTAGCTGGTCTCAGACTCAAACCAACATGAGAACGATTAACCAGAGAAAAATAAGCAAAGTTTAATAGGATGTGTAAGTTCTGTCTACAGGGGGGAGGTTCAAGGAAACCAAGTAACTCCTGAAGTGGCTCCATCTCCAGCTAAAGATGAAAGAAGATGTTGGGGGTAGGGAGTCAGTTATGGGAGGTGACCAGGAAAAGCACAGTCAATAAGGGGTCAGGTTTTTAGGCAGATTTAAGTCCATGTCTTCACATTGATAGAGTTTCTAGAGATTTAGGGTCATCCTAAATACCTCCTTCTGGTACAGAGAGGGAGACACCCTACAAATGGAACTTTCCCTTATACATATTAAATATCTTTGATAAAATGGTAACTTCTATTGATTCTTTAGAACTTCTCTCTCTCTCTCTCTCTCTTTTTTTTTTTTTTTTGCAGATTTGCACATTCTTAAAAAAAAAAACAGTTTAGGGGTGCCTGGGTGGCTCAGTGGGTTAAATCTCTGCCTTTGGCTCAGGTCATGATCTTGGGGTCCTGGAATTGAACCCCACGTTGGGCTCTCTGCTCAGCGGGGAGTCTGCTTTCCTCTCTCTCTCTGCCTGCCTATTTGTAATCTCTCTCTCTGTCAAATAAATGAATAAAATCTTAAAAAAAAATAACCAGTTTAAAATAACAAGCATGCCAAAATGGCATATTTTGGGTTGACAAAGTTTGCTCCCCTACATCACCATTAGGCCCCCTAAAGCCATCCAAGCAGATTAGATCTGAGGGCCCTCTATACAGAAGTTTTGGAAGGGCCACTGAGCCAGGGCCTTGGGGACCCAGAGGAAGGGTGCAGGGCTGCCTTGTAGATGAGGGGAGGGAGACATCCCAGGCGAGACTTAGAGGGTGAGCTGCAGGGGAGGAGGGGGTGAGAAGAGTGCTCCAGACAGAAGCAAGTACACACACAAGGGTCTAGTGAGTTCTATCTGGCCAAGTTTTGGGTAGGGCAGGGGCTGGTCTGGCCATGACCAGGTCACACAGTGCCTTGGAAGTCATCAGAAGGATGTTTTTCTTTACCTTAAGGTCCCAGGAAAGCCTTGCAAGGACCTTGAAACATGGCAAATGACATGACGGGTGCTTTAGGAAAATCACGCTGGATACCACGTGAGCTGAATTTGACAGACATTCTGATAGGAGGTCAGAATGGGGAGGTGATGGGCCATCCACCTCCGAGGTAGCTCCTCTGTGCCCAGCGGACCTCCCCCCACCCTGTCCTCAAGAGCAGCTCCCCACACCCTGGGTTTTTCCTTGTTTTCTCAATTCCCTTTTTCCCTGGCAAAGCCCATCCTATGATCCCACTTTCTTGGAAGGTTTCTCTGGCCAGTCAGTGAAGGAGGGGCTCTGGGATGAGGCATCACTTTCACTTCTGCCCCAGCCCTCAGTCCTGTAAGCCATTCCACTTAGGAGAAGGGAAGGGCTAGGAAGTTACATTGTTACATTTATACAGTGGTTTGAACAAAGTAGTTATTTTACCATTTATACCATAGGTATAAATGTGAGGGAAGTGTGACTTGCTCCACACTTGAAAGCTTTCCAGGGCTGCTATTACCTATGGAAATGTGTGTCTGTGTACAGAGAGAGAGACAGAGAGGGAGAGATTGATTGATTTTTAGAGGGGGAGGGGCAGAGGGAGAGGGAGAGAGAGAATCTTTTTTTTTTTTTTTTTAAAGATTTTATTTATTTGATAGAGAGAAATCACAAGTAGACGGAGAGGCAGACAGAGAGAGAGAGGGGAAGCAGGCTCCCTGCTGAGCAGAGAGCCCGATGCGGGACTCGACCCCAGGACCCTGAGATCATGACCTGAGCCGAAGGCAGCGGCTTAACCCACTGAGCCACCCAGGTGCCCCGAGAGAGAATCTTAAGCAGACTCCCTGCTAAAGCTCAGAGCCTGATGCGGGGCTTGATCTCATGACCCTAAGATCCTGACCTAAGTCAAAATCAAGAGTCAGATGCTTAACCAAACGAGCCACTCAGGAGCCCCAAGAGATACTTATTTTAGAATTTGCTTCAGGCTAATTATTGGGGCTGGCAGTTCTGAAATTTGTAGAGCACGACCACAGGCTACCTGGAAATTCAGGAAGAGTTGATGTTGCTGTCTTGAGTTTGAAGTCTGCAGGTTGGAAACCCAGGCAGAATTTCTATGTTACAATCTTTTTTTTTTTTTTTTTTTAAGATTTTATGTATTTATTTGACAGAGAGAAATCACAAGCAGGCAGAGAGGCAGGCAGAGAGAGGGGAGGAAGCAGGCTCCCGGCTGAGCAGAGAGCCCGATGCAGGGCTCGATCCCAGGACCCTGGGATCATGACCTGAGCCGAAGGCAGCGGCTTAACCCACTGAGCCACTCAGGTGCCCCTCTATGTTATAATCTTGAAGCAAATTGAGTTCTTCCAAGAAACCTCAGTCTTAAGGTCTTCAACTGATTGAATGAGGCCCACCCACAGTGCGGAGGTGATCTGCTTTTCTTGAAGACTGTTGATTGAGTGTTTGCTTCAGCAGCACATATATCAAAGATGGTTGATTGAAATGTTAATCACATCTAAAAAGAATACCTTCACAGCAACATCCAGTCTGGTGTTTGACTAAACAACTGGGTGTCACAGCCTAGCCAAATGGACACATGAAGTTAACTATCACAGTGCCAAAAAGCAGGCTAAGGCTTTGGTGCATTAGCTCACCCTCTATGGGGCATTGATTTCCTACCAGTCATTCTTGCTACAACCTCAGAGGTAAGTATTTTCTTACCTTCGTTGTACATTTCAAAGGGTAAAATGACTTACACAGCATCCTATCCCCAGTCGTTAAGATTTAAACGCAGCTCAGCAGGACAGAATTTGGATGAGTCCCACCACACCCTGGAAACAAAGCTGCAAAGGTAAATCCTAAAGAAGTTGTATGTAAAGGGTCAGATCTCTGACAAGCCACCGAGGGACCAGAGTAAACGGACTCAGTCTATTTGTGGTGTTGTCCAATGTGGCAGGCAGCTTCTGGCTGGATTGAGACGTGTGGTGAGTGTAAGACACATACAGGTTTTGGAGACTTTGTATGAAAAAAAAAGTGATTTAAACAACTGATTACACGTGCAAATGATATTTGTATTTATTGGATTAAATAAAATATATTACTAAAATGATTCGCACCTGTTTATTTTGACTTTAAAAAAATGTAACTTTGGGAAAGTTTTACTTTGCCTATGAGACGTCCATTTGTGGCTTGCATATTTCCGTTGGAAGGGCTGGTCTAGCCTCTTCTAAACAATTAGGCAGGGTCTGTGGCCCCCCCTTGCTCGTAATTTTCTCTTCCGGGTTGTGCCTTCATGCCTAAGCATAGTAAATATTTGGGGAAGAGGGTGGGATGCCCTGGAGTTCCCAGAGGGCATCTGTGGGCTCTTTGGCAGGAGATAAAGGAAAAGGTGGAGGAGGAGGAGGTGATGACCACGAGGTGGCGCCAGATCCCCATTTTAGGAGCAGGGAGGCGGGACGTTTCTCAGGGGAGGCGTGGTACCAGCCAGTGCTTTTTTCTGTCTTAGAGCCTTCTTTTAGCTTTCGGTACCTTCTTCCCACTGGATGGCTGGAATTAGGGCTTAGGGACTCCATTTGTGTGGGTCAGTGACAAGGGACCCTCTCCCTAGACACAGGGGCAACTGCAGCCCCAAGAAGGGGGAGTGAAGTCCAGAGAGGGACAGCGACCTGCCCAACGTCACACAGTTTGCTGTGTGCTCTGAGCCTCAACATTTTCACCTGTCCTGTTGTCTTACTGGCTGGGTCCTATGAGCCTGGGCTGTTGATTCAGTCTAATAAACACTTAATATCATTCTTGAGTATGCATCGTCACTGGGCTGGGCAGGAGAAGGGGTGTGAGTCCATAGACACAGTCCATCCTTATAAGCAATCTCGCAGGGGTGACAGAAGTTCCCTGCCCCCCCCAGCCCTTTCTATAAGAACACTTCTCGGGCATTCACAACTACGTGGAGGCAGGTGCTATCATTATTCCTGCCATAGCCCACGCATGGCTAAATTCTCCATCTCTAGAATCCATCCACCTGGATTTAAATCCCAGCCCTGCCACTTGTTAGCTGAGGAGACCTTGGACAAATCGTTTTACCCGAGTCTTGGTTTTCTCAACTGTGAAATCAGGGTCACCACGGCACCCCCTTCCCAGGTTGTTGTGAGCTGGAAATGAGAGGATACATAAAAAGGACCGGCACGTCGAAAGTGCTCGATCCATCTTGCTTGTGGTTTTAGTGGACATCATGCAAGGCCCCTGCTGCCTGGTGCTCCAGCAAAGCCATCTGCTCAGTACCATGGAGGGAGTGCACAGGCCTGGGGTGGGTTCCCTGGAAGCAGATCCTGCTATAGAAATTGTTTATTTGATGGGCTGTCCCAGGAAGCACCAGTCGGGGAGTGAGGACTTGAAGCAGGAAAGGTTAGGGAGTCAATAGGGAAAGGGGTGTCCAATTTACTGGTGTAGGCAGCTGCAGTTTTTGGGGGCAGGAGGTGGGGGGAGTTTCTGGGGGGGAGCGTGGAGCATGAACTCAGAGTTGTCCCCAAGAAGGGTGATGGAGCTGGGGCGTTTGTCGGTGGAGGGCCGCACCTGGGTGGCGGTGGGATGATTCCTGAGCACTCCTGGCCTGTGGTCTGCGGTAGAGAGAGCCTTCTGCCAGGTGAAGGGATACAGGTGCTCTTGGGGGGCGGGCTGGGATGCACAGCCACTGCTTCACAGAGGAGGGAAATTTAAATCAAGCTAAGGAAAGAGGGGAAGGCCTTCGGGAAGAGGTGGCTCTGGATTTCACCTCTGAGGGATGGGCAAGAGTTTGACGAGGGCATTGCTGGCGGGAGACAGGGCACAGCCAAGGAAGGTGGGTGTGGATGCTCAGTGAGTGAGGGTACACGGTGGGGAGATGTTTGGGGGGCAGGGCCAAGAAAAGCCTGAGGCCAGGCCAGAGAGCCTTCTGGCTGGATTCCTTGGGCACTAGGGAGCCATGGAAAGTAGGATCTCTGGCTTTTCGTGAGACTGGGCAGGAGGGACCCCTAAGAGCAGATGGGAGGCTGTGCTAGGGCTCCGCTGGGACAGTGGGAGTGAGCTTAGAGAGAGGCGTACTAGGGCTTAAAGAACTTTCTGGAGACAGGTCCTAGAAATCTTGGAGCCTGGAGCCCTTTCTGTTCCTCCAGGGGCAGAAACCTTAGGGGAGCTCCTTTCTGTGTGCCAGAGCTCCGCTGTGCCATACGCCCACCTTCCAGCAGGGGGCGTCACTGGTACAGAAACTCTCCGCCTCTTAGCGCTCATCAACGCAAGAAGAGCCCCCTCCTCTCTGCTCCCAGTGAGTGAATTCCACGGGTTCCACTCTTTAGGGGAGGGCTCGAGACCTAACAACACACAGCCAGCAGCCTGGATTTAAACCCACGTGCCACCTTTATCTCTTTACCTTTCTATTCTCCCATTCGTGAAATGTACGCGATGAAAGTGTCTTCTCCAGATGATTGTTACAAGGATGAAATGAAATAAAGCATATTAAAGCCCTTGGCACATAGTGTTCAGAAATTGGTGGTAAGTTCTGGAAACAGCCACTAGCCATGAGGGCTGAAATCAAGTGATAGGAGCGGTCCAGAGACCAGGACCTTGCCCCCGGATGATAGTTGCCCCGTGCAGTTGGGGGACACCAAAGTCACCAGGGAAGGGGGAGTGGGTGACCCGATTGTCATTTCCACAGCTAATGCTACCTGAGTGTCACTGTGAGTTCCTGGTACCCTTGAGGTGGCTTTTCTGCCTAGAGATCATTAGGTCTCCTTTGGTTTTCCAAAATGAACAATTTCTTACAGTTTTAAATTCAATAACTGTATTTCAGCGTTTGAGTTCAGAATAAAAATCCCTCATGGGGGCGCCTGGGTGGTTCAGTGGGTTAAGCCGCTGCCTTCGGCTCAGGTCATGATCTCAGGGTCCTGGGATCGAGCCCGGCATCAGGCTCTCTACTCAGCGGGGAGCCTGCTTGCCCTTCTCGCTCTGCCTGCCTCTCTGCCTACTTGTGATCTCTCTCTCTCTCAAATAAATTAATAAATAAAAAAATCTTAAAAAAAATCCCTCACAAATAATGCAACTTTAAAAATAAGTTTTTAAGATGATCATTTAAAAGTGATGAATGTTTACGATCTTGGTTAAACATGTGTAAACACTTTAAACGGAATGTATAAATTTAATATGTTCAATTTATGTTTAAAATACTTCACTTGCCTTAATGACAAACAAAACTTTCTTAAGCACTTAAATAGTTCTTAGAAATCTAATAATTTATGTTAATAAATATGGTGAATTTGAATTCTCAGAACTACTCTGATGCTGTTGACAAACTTGGATAGATTTCAATTTAAAAATCCTGAGTCTAAATCAATCAATGATTCATTTGTGCATTTTCAATTAGAACCAGAAGGCTGATCTGTTACACCCATGGAGCATATTCTTTTAAATATGATACTCAGAATTCTAAACACGCACCCACCCATCATTTCTCGACGTCACTGTGTAACTGCTATATGTTTGATTCTCTTAAATGCCTTTTGAAAAATTTTATTTTATTTATTTGACAGACAGAGATCACAGGTAGGCAGAGAGACAGGGAAGCAGGCTCCCTGCTGAGCAGTGAGCCCAATGTAGGGCTCTATCCCAGGACCCTAGGATCACGATCTGAGTGAAAGGTAGAGGCTTTAACCCACTGAGCCATCCAGGTGCCCCTCTTAAATACCTTTGTACTCAATTCTTAACAAGCTCAAAAAAGTGGGTTCACGAAGTCTACGATTTTGCCACTCCAAGCAAATGCTGAGGTTAACTTCCCAAGCCATTTTGGGGTTATCTCCTCTAAGATTTCTTAATATCTACAGAAACTGCAGGCTTTGATGCAGATTTTTGCCCATGACCTTGATGGGACATGAGTCCTTTGTATGTCACTTGGACAAGATTTCCCATCTCCTGGAAGGGAGTGGTTCTCTAGCTTGGCTCCACGGGTTCCACCTGTGGATTCCCTATTTCTCAAGTCATATTTGAGGTTAAGTGTTTGGGTTTGGGTTTTGGTTCAACTGGATTTACTGCTTGAATCTGTTCTGAACCCTGTTCAAGGACTTCCTTTTGGAGCCACCCTGTTACAGATACTTGAATGACACCCGACTGAATCTTTCTGATTTTGTTTGGTTCCTAGGCACAATTCTAAGGCGTTTATAGTGACAACTTGAGAATTGACAACTCAATTCTTAAGCTGGAGCTTAAGAAACTTGCACGCAGCTGAAGAAATGGGGTGTCGGTCAGGTCGGAGGGGGTGTAGAGGTGGAGCCTGGGGTGGGGCTTCCTCTTCATTCTGGTCTCAGCCTCTCTGGCCAAAACCCCTCATCCCCCATCACGGTCTATGGTGCTGATTACCCTTTCTTATTTTCCTCAGATGATTCAGTCCCTGCCTGAAAATATCTTGTGCAAGCAAATGAAAACATAAGCCACCCAGTTAAATTTGAATTTCAGATGAACAATGAATAATGATCCCAGGATCCAAATATTGCGTGAGGCATTGCAAACTATTTGTTGTTTATCTGAAATTCAAATTCACCTGGGCACCCTGTAGTTCATCTAGCAAGGCCCCCCTACGTAACTGTGTTGATAATCGCCAGTCCTACACCCTCTCCCCAACCAATACTGTAAGCCTGTGAAGGTTCAGGCTCTCTGTCATGCTCCCTGCTGTACTCCTGGTGCCCAGCATGGGATCTGACTCACAGCACCCTCTTTTTTGGGAGGTTGCCCTTGGTGATCTCTTGAGCAATCAGATCGAGCCTCCAGGCTGAGTTCAACACCCCGTTTTCTTCCTGGGGCCACCTGGGCCTGGCTGGGTCCATCCTAGACAATTTTTTAAAAAGAGTTTATTCATTTATTTATCAGAGAGAGAGAGACAGAGAGAGAGCATAGTGGGGGGAGGGGCAGAGGCAGAGAGAGAAGTGGGCTCCATGCTGAGCAAGGACCCTGATGAGGGACTCCATCCCAGGACCCCAGGATCATGACCTGAGCCAAAGGCAGATACTTAACCATCTGAGCCACCCAGGTGTCCAATCGTAGGCAAATTTTTTGGGTATGTTGTTCCAGTATTTTGTGATGGAATTTAGAGCAGCGTTTCCTGCTGTTCCCCATGGTTGGGACCAGTCCCCCTGTTCCCCATTGTTGAGAGCCTGGCCCAGGGGCCTCTGAGGTGCTTCTGAGCCCTGGTGTCCTACCTGCTTCACCAATCTGAGGCCGGTAGATGGCCACCCACAGCAAAGCCCAATGTAGGGGAGAGCCACTCACTAGTCCCACCTGTTACCTTCCCAGTGCCTGCTATATGTACCCAGAGAGAGAACAGGGGTCCCACGTGTGGCAGGAATGGGCTCTGCTGGGCCTGGTGGGGACCCTTCTGCCCTCATAGGCCCTTGCGGGCTTCCAAGGAGGGGTCCTGGGGGCTCCATGTGGGCTGCGCTGCACGGAGCCACCCTCACTCCAGCCAGGGAGGGGCTGAAGCCTCAGCCTCTGCCCCCATGAGCCAGACTCCATCAGCACAGATGAGTCTACCCCCTCCTCCCACTTGGGCCCAGACCTGCACATGTGTGCGCTCAAACACGCACATAAGCTTATCCTGCTTTGATCCCGTGGACCCCGTAAGGGTCAGCTCCCCAGAAGGCTTCCTGGGACCCAGCCCCCTCTTGGAAGGCATGCCTCACCCTGAGGGGCAGTGAGGGGCTGGGAAGTCTGCCCCCATCCCTGGCAGTGAGCCCCTGGTGCTCAGGGACCTCTGATTCATCTCTGTGCCTGGCGCCTGGCCTAGGGGTGGGAAGTCTCAGTAACCATTCACCGAATGGTATGAGCAGAGTCCCGCCACGGCAACAAAATTAAGCATCGAGCCCTGCTTCATGTCCGGCGTTGAGTGCTCTCACCAAGCTTAGGAGGTGGGGACTACCATTATCCTCACATTCCTGAAGGGGAAACTGAGGCACAGAGCTTCAGTGACGACAGTGGTGAACTCATTTGAGCCCTGTGAGCCTGCCAGCAGTGAAGGTTAACCCTTCCACATAACTCCCCTTTATCCACATGACTTAGTTAAGGCTCCTAGATGTCTCCAGGTTTCGCTATGGCCCTTGGTTTCCAAACTCCCATTCTTTACTGGATAAATGATTAGCTGAACTGTTTGTCGCCACGGATCCATCAGAACACGGTGCTGATTAACCAAGCTCCCTTCCTTCCTCCCTGCCTGTCTGGTCCACCCTCAGCACGGGCCAGCTACAGCCCCCCGCCCCCTGCCCCCGGCAACTGTAGGGCCCTGGGGCCCAAGTGGTCTACCTCTCCAACACCCACGTTCCGGCCCACTTCCCCACACCAGTTCCTCTCGCCTCATTCACTCCTTTCTATAAAAGAAAAGCCCCTTCTGCCTGCCTCTTGGGATGCTCACAGAATGTACAGATGGCCAGAGCTCTCCCTACTGACAGAGGCCCTCCTACCCCATGAAATCGTTCCTTCCTTCCCTGCAACAATCCATGTGAATAAAGCCGTGCCCTACACCGTCTGTCTTTGTCGGGTTTAGTTTGCCGTAACTTGTCCAAGCTCACACGGCCAGCAGGGAGCCGGGCAGGGTTCCGATCCAGGCTTTCTGCTCTCGGAGCTGAGTTCCAGATGCTCTACTAACTGGCCCGTTGTGCGCCTGCGCGCTCCAGGCCTCCGCAACTACCCGCAGACACACCTGCGGAACGTGTGCCTCCATCGCCCTTCATGCACGCGGGCTCACGCATGCGCTCATCCTCCCGCGGGGAGTGGGGGAACCTCCCGCAGGTGCACGCGCGCTCGCTCAACTCTTCCCATATGCCACCCCTCCCACCCCGCGCGCACAGCAGTCCCGTTCTCTGTGGCGGGAAAGGAAGGTGAGTCTGTGCGAAAGCTGGTAGCGGGTTTGGCTGTGAGCCTCGCACCCTGCATCCTTCCTCCGCCTGATGGGATCTCCTGGTCCCCCCCAGAGTTCTCCCAGCTGCCCCCCCCCCACCCCAAACCAGGCTGCTGGCACTGCTGCTGCCCTCGGGGTGTGAGTCAGGCCCCTGCAGGGAGGGAGTGCGAGGGGGTTGGAGGACCCTGGAGCTGGTTCATGGAGCTGGGGTGACATGGGCCCCAGCACCCAGGATCTGGCTGGCAGATGGAGAAGAAAGGCTTGAGGGGCCCACACTGAGGCGTGGCTCCCTGTCCCTCCCATCTGAGAGGAGCCTCGGCTGCAGAGAGGGGGGAAGCCCAGGGCGCTGCCCTTCCTTCTGGATGTGAATCTTCCGCAGCTGCCTGCGGGCTGGATGGCCCTGAACGAGTTACTTAAGTTCTCCGAGCTTCAGTATTTTCGCCTGTTAGGCGAGGACAAAGAAGACAAATGAAAAAGAAGAGCTAACACGGACTATGTGCCAGACACCGGGCCATGAGGTTAGAGAGGTTAATTTATTTGATCTTCTCAGTAGCCTGTCAGGATAGATTTTAGGTCAAAGCATGTGAAATTGCAATTTTTATAGGTCAGAAACAGTCAGAATGCTGACAGATGTGTTTAGTATAGCCTGATATTATCTTCCCTGTGTTACAGATGAGGAACGGAGACTGAGAGAGGGGACAATTCCTGCCCAAGACTACACTGCTATGGAACAGCAGAGCCAGGATTTGGACCTAGGCCCACATGGTTCCTCTCTTGAATGTCACTGCTGGGCCTTGGTGAGGACCAAATCAGCTCAGGGTAAGTGCTCAGCATGGCACCAGGCACACAGCAAGTGCTCAATAAATGCACTGTTTCTTGTTCCTGGGGTGACTTCTCAGTTATAATCTCATCCGGCTAGATGATTGACTCCCCCATTCCTACCCCAGCTCCTCCCTCTGACCTGTCACCCACTCCAGTGCTGGGGTGAAATCATGGGCTGGCCTCACCCACGCCGCACTTGACCCTTGTTTTTCATCATCATCAAAATGCTTTCAGGCAAAGGCAGACCATCTTCTCTCAGGGAGTCTTCCCGGATGGGCACCTCCCTGCCAGGTGCACACTCCCTTTCTTCCTGGGCTCAGGTTCAATGCCGTGTTCAACTGGTTTTGTGTTTGCCCACAGAGGCTGTGTGCCCGCCGTGCTCCATGGGGCTCTGGAGCCAGAGTGCCTCCCCCACACCCCACCCCGAGATCACCGACTAATGTCATGTGTGGGGCCCTGGGCTAAGTGTTCTCTAAATTTGTTCCCATAGCAACGCTTCCAGAGGGAGAACTTTTATTCTATTCTATTTTGCTGATGTTGAGACTGAGGTTTTCAGAATTAAAGTGACTTTCAGGCTTGAGGTGAGCCTGAGGATGGAGGGGCTCTGACCTCTGCCCAGGAGAATGAAGGGGTACATCCTGGTGTAGGTGATGTTTGGGGAGGCTCTTGTTCCGGGGCTGGCCTGTCTGCAGGCAGGGGTAGGGAGATGAGAAGAGAGGAGAAGATGAGCCAGGAGGAGGAGACCATGTGAGCAAGGCTTGAAGACATGAACAGCTCTGGGTGTTTTCAGAGAGCACATGGAGGAGAGAGTGGTAAGCAGGGTGGGTTGTGGGGGCTCACAGCGTGGCTGGACAGCAAGACCCTGGGGCCGAGATCAGGCAGAAGGAGGAAGGTTGCTGGGGTTGGGAAGGGAGTCATGGCCCAGGTAGGAAGTGGGTCCTGATCATCTAGAAGGTCCCTTCCATCCAGAACACTCTGCTATTTCACTGCCCTAAAAGTTTGCAGTTTCACATACTTAGGCTAAATGAGTCTACGGGTTTCGTGTTTGTTACTTTGAACAAGTAACATCCGAAGATTCCCTAATCCTGACGTTTTAATGGTCTAAGGTCATGCGTGTCTTCCATCTAAGCTTCTACTAAAGCAAGAGCTTACAAGGTCGGAGGGTCTATAATTCACACCTGCTGAATCAGAGCCCTCTGCGTCTCAGATCCCGTGATTTGCAGATTCTATGATTAATTTCAGGAAGGTGCTAAGCATGTAGGTGGGGAAGGCAGGGGCAAGGCTGGTGCCTAAGCATCAACCCCCTCCTTGAGTGTCAAGTTTCCAAGGGTTGGGTACAAAAGAGGAACCAGGAAATATTTACAGAATGAATGTTTGGGTGAGAAAGGACAAGGCCAGCTTGGGGGTGGGGGCTGGGGTGGTTCTGAGCCAGGTGCAGGGCTGACAGTGGCACCATTAGGAAGATAGCGTCAAGTGCCTTTGTGGGATGGCCACAGGAAATTGCAGATAAGGGTTGAGGATTTGAGCTTGTATTTGACGTTGGCACGATGACATAGCATGCTATGAAGTCAGATTTGCAGTCCAGCCCCGTGGCTGCTGGGAAGCCAGGACAAGCCCCAAATGGGGGTGGCCCAGCCTTTTTCATAGATGGCCAGCGGGTAAATATTTTAGGTGCTTTGGACCAAGATACGTATTGTTTTCTTTTAGCAGAGATACAGTGCCCTTGCATAAGTACAACGCTTTACCATTAAATTCACTAAAAAAATAATACACATGCTCCCCTGTGCCTGAGAAGTGTGACGTCTGACCATCAACAGATGGAGGGATAAGCATATTGTAGTATTTACATACGAGGGACTATTATTCAGCCTTGAAAAGGAAGGGAATTCCACTATCTGCTGCAACATGGATGGACCTCGAGGATAGTCATCTCAGTGAAGTAAGCCAGTCACAGAAAGACAAGTATCATATGATTTCACTTCTATGAGGTTCCTAGAGTAGTCAAATCCATAGAGACAGAAAGCAGAATGGTGGTGACCAGGGGCTTGGGGAGGAAGGCTTGGGGGGGTTAGTGTTTAATGGGTGCAGAGCTTCTGTTTGGCAAGACGGAAAGTTCTAGAGACAGAGGTGGTCGCTCAACTGTGTGAACATTTAGTGCCACTGAACCATACACTTTGAAAAGGGTTAAGATGGTTGAATTTATTTGGGGTGTATTTTACCACAATAAAAAAAATATAACATTCAAAGTCCATGTTTTTCCATGTTTTGACATGATTGGAATGCACTGGTAAAAAAAATGCATAAAAATACTGTGGTGATCTGCACACTGTCACCTTAGCTGTGTCACTGTGATTTGTCACGCCCTGCACGGCCACACACAGTGAGGAGAGCAGAGAGTTTGTCTATAACTACTGAGCTCAGTGGTTATGGGGCGAGGGGACCCTGGACAGCGAGTAGGGAACAGGTACGGTCCTGTTCCACTGGAACTTTATCTACGGGCATGGAAACAGAATTTTATTTAGTTTTCACGTGTCATGGAATATTCTTCTTTTGATTTAACCCCCCTCCCTGAATCAATGTTAACAAATGTTAAAGTTGTTCTTCGCTCGTGGGCTGTAGGCACCTCTGCTGGGGGGTGGATTTGATTCCTGAGTTGTAGTCGGTCAGCGTCTGGTCTAAAACATCAGGTTTCGCGATAATTTGGCCAAAGGCTTCCTTGGAGAATTGATAATGTGGTGGATTGACTTTTGGTCTGTTTGCTGAGTCGGTCATTCTGCCTCCACGGGCGAGGAAGGATTCGGGCTGCCTGGGCACTCCTTTGCCTGAGAGATCTCTCTCGGAGGACAGAGATGGCTGGTGGCCTGAACATCTGGTCAGGATACTGTGGCCCAGGTCAGGTGTCTGGCAGAGAAACTCAGGGGATCAGGGGCAGGACAGGGTTTCAAGACTGTGTCCCAGAGAGGAGCCCCTCCATCGTGATGCTCTTGGATACTGGGGGCTGGTGTCCTTCACCACCGTGGTAACTTTGGGTTTCTTGGTTCCGATCCCAGTTACCTCCTCTGTGATTCCTATAAAATACATCTAAGGAAAGCGAAATCATTTTTTTTTTTTTTTTAAAGGTCAAGCCGGAGACATTATTTTGGCATAGCTCTGGAGAGCCTGAGACCTGATCTCTTTTTACCTGAAAAGGAGATTGGCAAGTGTTAAAGGCAAGAGTAGCGCCCAGCTGAGACTCTCTCCTTGAGGTGACCAGAAGGAACAAAGAGAACCCTGAAAGGAATTACTTGCTTCAGGGGACTTTAGTGCTACTTAAAGCTGTGTTCATTTCCCTGTACCTATTGAAAGGTGTCTGGGGGACCACCAGTGGCATGTTTGATACATTGGAGAACAAGAGAGTAAATTACTGGCATGCCTTTAATGTGTTAGTTTCTCCAGGGCTAGGTTACTCGGAGAGCATGATCAGAACAGGAAGTGATTCCGTTGGCTCCTTCACCATGGTTGCTGGTTGAAGGGAGGAGGAGAGATGGGGAGTAGGAGGCGGAGGTTGGGGGGAATCTCTGGGTAGGAGGGCTGGAGAAAGGGCTCAAAGGAAGGGGGGGATTGCATTGGCAGAGAAGCACTGAGTTTGGGGGATCTGCTGCTTTTACGGCAAGCACAAGGAAGCCGGCTTCGTCCTGGTGTCAGGGGAGTGTTATCCCTCATGCCTCCAGGTGCTTGCTGCAAACACGAGCCCGAGACTTGGCCTGGGTAAGGAGCAGTCAGGACGGGGCCATTTTGGCAGAGCCAGCAAGAAGGCACAGAGATGCGTAGGGCTGGTGGCCAACTGCCTGTCCTAAAAGTGACATGGGTGGGTGCAGATCTCCCTGGGGGCAGGAGGAGAGAAGAGGCTTTTTCCACAAGGGAAATGCATCTAGCTCTGGAGCTGTAGGGGCAGTTCAAGTCTGCTTTTTAGGGTAACTTTCACTCCCCCTGCCTTTCAGGATCCAGCTAATCGATGGAACATATGCTCCCTGCCGGGTGCTGCACTGACCCTGGCAGTGCACCTGCTCTGTGCAGGACACTGTGTGGACCCTGTGAAAGGTCCGAGATCTTACCCTCCCTTTAAGCTAATAGACCAACTGTTACCGTTTCATGGATGCTGGTAGATGACCTGAGACCTCTGCTTTGTGCTGGACTCTGGGATTCGGAAATACATAGGAGCAGGTTCTAGCCTCAGGGAGCTCCAAATGGGAACACTAATACAGATTTCAATCCAGCACCTGCTGAAGCAGGAAAGGCCTGCGTTCAAGTAGGAATGAGGGAAGGCTTCCCAGAGGAGGTGGTGTTTGAACCGGGTCCTAAAGGGCAAGCAGGAGTTTGCCAGGCAGAGGATAGAGAAGGGTGTTCCTGGCAGGGGGATGGTGTGTGTACTCTGGAGATGGGAGCAGTCTAGAATGTTCTAAGGAATGGGTCTGACATGTTGGTCCTGGATCCAGAATCCTGCCCATTTAACCATTTGCTTATTCAGCTCCAGCACCTGTGGGCAGGAGAGAGCACGGAAGAGAGGGTTGGAAGCCCCTGACCTTGAGGATGCCCACATTCTGCCCAGCACGGGCATGACCTGTTCCCAGGGAGGGGCCAGAGGAGGGAGAAGTGATTTGGGAACACTTCCCAGAGGGAGTAAGTTATTTTATTTTAAAAAATTATTATTGCATAGGCAATGCATGTTTGTTGTAAAAAAAAAAAAAAATCAAACAATACTAAACTATACAAAGTGAAAAAAAGTGAAAGCTTGCCCTTCCCCACAATCCTTCTTCCCAGAGGTAACCACTTTTAGCCTTTCAATGTGAATCTTTCTAGAACATTCCTAACATATATAACCATATTTTATGAAAAAATGTTCCAACAAAAATGGGATCACACTAATATATATCTTATGCTTCAAATTGCTTTTATGCACAATCATTATTGGCGCAACAAATATTTATTGAACAGCTACTGTATTCCAGGCAGTGTTGGTCTACTCTAGAATGAAAGCAAAGGTCAGGTCAGGCAAGGTCATGGCTCAGGCTGAGCTTACTTTTACAAAGAGGAGAATAATAAGCAAGCAAACAAATGTATAAAAAATTACAGGGTATTAGAAGTGCTGTAGAGGAAGTAAGCATGAGGTTGTCACAGAGAAAGCAGAAGAGACCTATTTACTAGGGTGGTCAGGAAAGGCTTCTTGGAGGAGGCGATGTTTGATGGGAGATTCAGAAGAGGAGCGGGCAGAAAACCACAGAAAAGCCAGGAAACCAGCTTTAGGCAGAGGGAAGGGAAGCACAAAAGTTTATGCCAAAGTGCGTCACCTGAGTCTGATGATGAGGAAACATCAGATAAAATGGAGGTACAGCGTCTGCAAAAACTTCAAGAATGTCATTGTCGTGAAATGCAAAGCAAGTCCAAGGAGTTGTTTCAGATGAAAGGGGACTAAAGAGACATGAGGACCGGATGCAATGGATGATCTTGGATTTTGTTTTGCTGAAATGGACATTATTTTGACAGTTGGTAAAATCCACGTTAAGGACCATGGATTAGATAATAGCATCTCATGGTGTTAGCTTCCTGATTTTGATAATTATACTGTGGTTATAAGAGAATTCTACACTTGTAGGAAACACATAAACAAATATGTATCTATGGTAAAAGGTCATCATGCCTGTAGTTTGGGGAAAAGCATGTATATTAAATATATAAAACATGAATATATATATATATATATATATATATATAAAGAGAGAGAGAGAGAGAGAGAGGGAGACATTAATGTAGTAAGATGTTAATATTTGGGGAATCTAATTGACCTAGATGGCGGGTATCTGGGAATTCTTTGCATTATTTTTATAGTTTTTCTGTAAATCAGAAATTATGGGGGCACCTGGGTAGCTCAGTCGGTTAAGCCTCTGCCTTCGGCTCAGGTCATGATCTTGGGGTCCTGGGATTGAGTCCCACATCAGGCTCCCTGCTCAGCAGGGAGAGAGCTTCTCTCTCTACCTCTGCCTGCCTCTCTGCCTGCTTATGTGCTTGCTTTCTCTCTCTCTCTCTATCTCATTTGTTTCATTGGGCACCCCTTATGCTTGGGACTGAGCGTGTTTTTTTCTTTGTGTGCTGGCCATTTTCCTTCTGTATAAGTAGGGAAGCAACAGGGGTCCATGACCAGACCCTGGGCCCCTTTGGAGGAGGAGAAGAGAAGTTGAAGGAAGCCCAGAGAGCATGATGTTGAGGAAGCCGGGGAAACAAAGTGCTTCTGGAAGGAGGGAGGCCAGGTATGTCCAAGGCTGCTGAGAGGGCCAATAAGATGAGGACAGAGGAGTGGCCCCTGGGGTTGGTGGCCTGGAGGGCACAGTCTCAGTGACATGTTGGGATGGGAGCCTAATCACAGTGGGTGGAGGGGGAATGGGAGGTGATGTTTTGGAGAGACAGACTGGCCCCACACTTTCGGGAATATTGCTAGAAAGGAGAGTGGAGAAAGGGGGTGGGAGCTTGAGGGGAGGTAGGAGGTTGACACTCCTTGTGTTTGCTCAGGGGGACATCCACATCCTGTTTTGAGACAAGAGTGGGCAGAGATAACAGGAGTAAGGTCCATCAAAAGAGAGGGAACGTTACATTCCCTTTTGGGGACCTCCTCCAGTCCCATGGCATAAATCCCAACCAGACACTGGTGCCTCCCAAAGGTGGCTCCTCTCTTCACCCTAACTGCTTCCCTGAGCCCCAGTCATGGCCATCTGCCTGCCTGGTTGATATCTGTCCAAAGATGGCCAGTGGGCACTCCAGCCCAACTTGGCCAAAGAACTCATGACTTTGGGGCACCTGGGTGGCTCAGTCAGTTAAGCGCCCGACTTTTGATTTTGGCTCAGGTTATGGTCTCAGGGTTGTAGGATCGTGTCTGACTCTGCGCTCAGTGGGGAGTCTGCTTGGGATTCTCTCTCTCCCTCTGCCCCCTCCCCTGCTCACTCTTGCGCTCTCTCTAAAAACAAAACAAAACAAGACAACAAAAACAAAAACTTGTCACATGCCCAGCTGGCTCAGTTGGTAGATGGTAGAGTGTGTGACTCTTGATCTCGGGGTGGTGGGTTTGAGCCCCACGTTGGGTGTAGAGGTTACTGAAAAAAATAAAATCTTCAGAGAAACAAACTTCTGTCTGAACCAGCTCTGCTCTTGCCTTCTGCCACTTTTTTCCCTTCTAAGAGAAAGTACCACGTCTTCCCAGTGTTCAGGGCAAAACCCTTTGAGGCGTGTCTGGATCCTTTGGTCTCACTGCAGTGCCCTTCTGAGCGGCCCCTCACTCTATAAAATCTGTGGACTAAGTTCTGGACTTTGTGGAGAATAACTAGGCAGGTGCCGTGGACCGTCCTTTGCCAGATGCCCCCATTAGTAAGTTACATGGAATAAAACTCTGTGTAAATTGTACGAGGTCACCTGCTATTTTCTGGTCTCAAAGTGCCTTCTCAGTTTGGGGGATACTTTACTGTCCCTCCCACCTTCTAGGAGTGGTCTATTCTTGTTGTTCTCCCCTCACTAGATCATTCCAAGAGTGGGTGACCTTGTGTCATTCACCCTGTACCTCCAATGTCTACCACAGTGCCTGACATACAGTAGTTGCTCAATGAATAATTGTTGAATTGATTTGAAATTACCTTGTTCACCTCTTCATGATTTTTACCATTTTTCTACTGTTATTATTTATTTGCAAGAACTCTTTGTTTATTAAGGATATTAGTACTCCGTCTTTTGATTTCTTAGAAGGTGTTTGCTGAAAATGGTGCAAACTTTTCACTGTGGCAGCATGAGCTAGAACTACTTGGATGAACCGCTCCAGCCTCAGAATATACAGAGAAAAGAAAAAAAACCCCACTAATGGACA
This sequence comes from Mustela lutreola, assembly GCF_030435805.1. Lineage (NCBI taxonomy): Eukaryota > Metazoa > Chordata > Mammalia > Carnivora > Mustelidae > Mustela > Mustela lutreola. Next base: position 11,809,826 of record NC_081299.1, read on the forward strand.
CTTAAAGTTTGCCAGCTCATATGCAGAATCAAAGGGAGGGACGACTTCCCTTCCTTGGAATGCTGAGGAGCTTGGACTCCTAGACCTTGCCCTGACTTAGCTAGTGGCAGAAGCAGGTGACTTTTTGGCAGGTCTCTTTGCCTGAGCTGAGTCACTCACAAATTGGGGATAATGATGTTTGTTCCTGGCTCATCAGCTTGGGGGTGTTTTAAACTTTTCAGGTAGAAGGATTTGGTGATGGGTCAACAGGTCCGTAAACATGAAGTGAGTTCCCTCTCTCGGCCATGGCCCTGTAGAATAAGACATCACTGGTGTTTGAGGAGCTCACTGTCCACACAGGGAGAGAAACAAGTAGGAGAATCAGTCCAGTGGCTACGGGAAATGGTGTGTGTGTGTGTGTGTAGCCACAGACAGGATACCCACAAAGGGTGGCTGCCTAGAGGGAGGGAAGAAAGGCTTCCAAAGGAAAGCACATCTGAAAGGGGCGAGGGGATGAATAGAATCGAAGTTTGTCAGACAGACAGTGTGCAGGGCAGTCAGAGGGAGGGACGTGCAGGAGCGGAGAGGCTGGAAGGCTCGCAACAACACAACCGAGATGGGGACACTGGCATCTGCGGGATTCCCCTCTGGCCGACCCAACACTTCCTCTTCTTCTTGCCTTTCTCGACTTTAGCCTGAGCCAAGGTGGCCTTGGTGGGGAGGTGGCTGACGTGTGACTACAGGAGTGGCCAGCCTCCCTGCAGACAGCTGGGAAGCAGTCCTTTAGGAGGCGCTGCTTGGGGAAGCCAGTCTTTAGGGGGCTTATCAGATCTCCCTTTTCTGCACAACAGGGAAAGAGGCAGAAGGAGACCCTGCCCCATGGCTCTCTTGCTTGGCTCAGCAGTCTCACTACTCCTAGGGGAGAATCCTTTCTGGGAGCAGAGAAACCACAGGGATGGGGACTCTGGGGGGGGACTGGGAGATACTGAGCTGAAAGGCAGAGCTGAGGAGAGTCTGAGCTACCTTAGTCCAGGGAGGGCAAAGTATTTCATCCACCCTGGGACCTCTGTCCTTGGTGCTTGGTGGCCTCTGCGAGTGGTGTATTTGAGGCTGAGATGTGTTTCAGCAGGAAAGTGTGCTGGGATCGATTAGCAATGTCTGCTATGGATGCTGGAAGGCAGAGAAGGGGTCTGCAGGCTGTATTTCTTGCTATCTCTGACCTAGTCAAATGCCTTTTATAGAGGGGGAGACTGAGGAACAGAGAGTGGCAGTATCTTGTTTGTTGTTCTATTTCTAGTCCCAGGACTATATCTGTCACATAGTATCAGGAAAAGTCTGTGAAACTGGCTTGTCTGAGACAATAACCCAGTTCTCTAGCCTCAAATTTTGTGTTCTATTAAAACTGAACAAGTGGCTGGTTTGGTGCATGGATGTTGCACGTTCCCTGGGAGTTTTTCTGCAAAGGGACACCCCCCAGAGGAGGAATTGAAGTGCCTTCTCCTGGCAGCCATGGGCTGACCAGGCTGCAGAAGAACTGATTTTTCCCTCTTCAAACAGATCAATTCAAAAATATTAAGTGTAACAGTAGAATCATAGACCCTCAAGTCTGAATGCCCTCAACAGATTTTATTCCAGTTCAGCAGGAAAAAAAAAAAAAAAGCCCAGACATGCACTCAGAAATCAGCTTGATTTCTTTCTAGCTGTGTGACCTTGGGAAAGTGACCTAACCTCTCTGATTCCATTCAGTTTCCTCATTTGTAAGAGAAGAATAATGTAATCTCCTGCTCAAAGGTTTGAATGAAATACATAAGCACATTGTCAGCCAGAGGCTTGACACTGAAAAGAGGAGTCTGCATTTTACAAAGTGGAAGGAAAAAAAAAAAAAAAGAAAGAAAACTCAGCAAATTCAGGTTCCAAAGACACTAGTGTCCATATTTCTAGCAAATAGTCATATAAAATGTAGGCACATTTACTGGTCTTCCACCCCTTCCAGAATATGCCATCCCTCCACTTCTCCCACTAAGTCTTGTCTCTTTCAGCAGTTCAGTGTGGAGTTCTGGAATGGCCTCAAAGACCCCAGGTTCACTCAGCACCTACTATGTGCAAGGGCCCAGGCTAAGCGCTAGGGCCCCAGTTTAGTGTAGACAGGAACAGGTGATGACATTTGGTGACCAGGGAAGTCCGGCTCTGCTGGCCCCAACCAGGTTCCTTCCTCTGGGCCTCAGTTTACCCATCTGTGACATGGGGATATGGGCGTGACCAGAGGAACTGTGGGGTCTCACCCTGCTGTAGCCTGTGGGGCAGGGAGGAGGATGTTGGCTGTTGCTGTTGGAGGTCTGGAGGTGAGAAAGGGTGAACAGCGTGGTGTGCGCGGGGCGAGAGAGGCGCCCTGACCTGTGACCGCCCTGCCGGCTGGGGAGCGAGCCCGCAACCAGGGCTTAGCAACCAGGGATTAGCGAGGCTTTAGGCTGGGATTACCGAGGATGGCCAGCTCTTGGGTGACTAAAACTGCTCATTCGCAGCCCGAGCCCCGCCCTAGGCGCCGGGGGCTCCCAGGACACCGCCCTCCTCCAATCACGGGCTCCCTCTCATCCCGCCGCCGTGGCTCTGGAGAAAAGCCGGAGCCGGTTGGCTGATGGCGGCCCTCCTCCAGGCCCTTGGGCGAGCCCTGGCCCCCACCGCTCCCCTGGATCTGCCGAGGTCTGTTGGGGGAAGCAGTCGTCCCTCAGTTCAGACACCCCAGTCCCGCCCAGGTTTGCTGCTCGAGGACATCTAGGCTTCCCAAAGCGAAGTCTTGGCGCCCCAAAAGGGAGCCCCCCTTTTCGGTGGTCCCAGGCTTCCTTCGGTTTTGTGGTAGCCAGGTAGACTGATGCTGTTGTGGGCCCTGGGTTCAGATGCCACCTTTGCCTTTTGCCTGACCCGTGACCTTGACAAGTTAAGCTCTCCAAGCTCCAATTTCCTTACGGGACCGTGGTTAAACTCATTATTATTAAAAACAACACGGAGCACTTATTAAGAGGCCACATGGAGCGTGGAAACTGCTGGTGTGGTCTGTGGACCAGCAGCACCGCATTTCCTGCGAGCTTGATAGAGACGCAGCGGCTAGACCTGCAGCCAGACCTGCTAAGCCACTCTGCATTAAAAAAAAAAAAAAAAAAAAAGAATAAGAATAAGAATTATTTACTTATTTGAAGGGGAGAAAGAGTGAGTGCCGGGCGGAGGCAGAGGGAGAGGGTCTCAAGCCGATTCCAACTTGAGTGAGGAGCCCCGAGGGAGACAGATTCTTGACCCCAGGACATGAGCTGAAATCAAGAATCAGAGGCTCAACCTACTGAGCACCCCAGGTGCTCCCCAGCCTACATTTTAACAAGATTCCAGCGTGCTGTGAGGAGTAACCCCAACGGGGAACTACGAGAGCCACGACCTGTAGGCAGACCCCATCTGCCTCCTATCACCTGCTAAGTTTGGGCAAGTTACTCTGGGCCCAGTTTCCTCCTCTGTGAATGTAGAGGATAATAAGGTGAACTGTGTACTTTGAGAGAGTTGTCCTGAGGATCAAACAACTGACAAATGAACCCCCCCTCCCAAGAGCCACCCCACAACAGAACAGCGGCTGGTGCAGAGAAAGACTCCATCCAGGACCGTCCAGCATAAGGGGCTCTCGCACCCGGCTTCGCTGCCTCTCCAGCCCCAGCTGCCGCCTGCTCCCCTTTCCTGGGAAACAGCTCCCAGCCGCAGCGCCTGCCCCTCTGGGCAGGGACTCCCTTCCCTGCTTGCAGAGACCCCTGTCTCCCTCTGTCCATGTCCCCCCAAGAGGGAAAGGACATGCGTCCTCCAATTTCTACCACCCTTAGGGCTTTATACATGGCAGATCCTTAATAAGCAGTTGTGCAGTCTGGGCTGACTTGCCCGTGTTGCTCTGTGTGCATGTGGTGGGGGGAGGGGGCTGAAAGGGAATTTAATGATAGCCTTTAGTAAGCACTTGCTCGGTGTTGAATCCTTGCTGTATGCCCTACATGGTTATTTACCTAGTGCTCAGTAAACAGCTCTGAATGGGGCAGCCGCTCTTATTATGCCCCTTTTCCCCCCAATGAGGAAGTGAAGGCTCCGGGAGACAGACTCATGGATTCAAGTTCCCACCAGGGGCAGGTGGCTGACCTGGGATCTGGCGCTGTCTCTCCCCTGCTGTGTGAGGATGCCTCCTCTCTATTGAGTCTCTGGGGACAAAGAGCAAGGAAGGAACTGGGGAGAGGGGAGTCCGATCTGGGTCTGGATTGAGGTGGGATCCGAGGCTCCCCTTTGCCGTCTCCCTGGAGAGACTATTAGCCTTGGCGTGGGGTGGAAGGAGAGAGAGAAAAAGAGGCTGCATCGGAAAGGGAGCTAGCTGTTTCTAGAACACTTCTTCCCCATTTTCCAGACGGGGAGAACGAGGCTTACTGCCTTTCTGGGAGTCCCGTGGTCAGAAGCTGAGCCTCCCAAGTGCCTGTCTCCCTCCCCCAACGCCCCAGCTTCACCCAGCTCCTGGGCCAGGACCTAGGCCTGCCCCTGTTTCTCCCAGCCCCTCCCAGGACTCATCCTTAATCCTTTCTGCTTTGGCCTGACCCGCCAGGTGGCTGGAGATCAAAGGTCCAAAGGAGAGCTGGGGGTGGTGTTGGGCCAACAAGCCTCACTCAGGTAGGGAGGCAGGCTTCCCAGCAGAGGGTGAGCCCCTTCCCCTGCCCACTGAAGAGGAGGGAGACCCCATGTAAGTCTGGCTTTGAACTCTGGACTTTGTGATTTTAGGGCTGGGCTCTCAACCTCAAGTTCTCCTAGGATTCCGGGGAGATTGGTGCTGTCACCGATTTCCCAGATGGGGAAACTGAGGCTCAACGTCTGTGGTTGTTTCCTGTGGCTGCTCTAACAAATTGTCGCGAAGTTGGTGCCTGAGCCATAGACATTTGTTACTTTATGGTTCTGGAGGTCAGAATGCTGAGGCGAGTCTCACTGGGCTAAGGTCTGTGTCAGTAGGGGCGCGTTCCTGATGCTCTAAAAAAAGAATCATTTCTCTGGTTTTTCCAGTTTTCATTCACTGGTGCACAGCCTCCTTTCTCCACGTCCAGAGTCAGTGGAGTCGCATGCTAGGAGAGGTTCTGTGCTCTCCTAAGGGTTCCTGTGATTAGATAGGCCCAGGCGGCTAATCCAGGATTATTTCCTTATCTCAAAATCCTTACCTTGAAGCATTTCTGTAAAGTCCCCTCTGCCATTTTTGGGAGTTCCAGGGATTAGGTTGTGGACCTGTTGGGGGGGGGGATTATTTTGCCCAAAACAGAGGGGTTTTATCCAAAGAGATCTGTCCAAAGCCACACAGCCCAGGAGTGGCAGAGCCAGGACTTGAACCCCAAAACCCTAAGCCTCAAATCCTGGTGACCTCTCCTACCGGGCACCCCTGCTGCTCTGTTTCTAACTTCTGTTGACTGGATTTACCCACAGGTTTCAGGAGACTTCTAAATTAATAAATGACTTTCTAAACAAAGATATCTTGGTAGACTGGTGCTCAGTAGATACCATTAGTTGCAGGATGGAAATGCCAAAGGTAGGATGGAGGAATTGGACCCCCCAAAGAACCAGGCTCCATTGTGGGCGCCCTAGCTTTGCCTCCATACTTCTCCAGCTGGCTCTAGGACTTCACCCTAGAATTTACATGGAGTATAACCATGAGGTTTCATTTAGCAAGAACTGTAGAGAGAAGTGGCAATATGAATGGAGCTGGGGAGCGCCTGGGTGGCTCAGTGGGTTAAAGCCTCTGCCTTCAGCTCAGGTCATGATCCCAGGGTCCTGGGATCAAGCCCTGCGTCAGTGGGGAGCCTCTCTGCTTAGTGGGGAGCCTGCTTCCCTCTCACTCTCTGCCTCCCTCTCTGCCTACTTGTGATCTCTGTCAAATAAATAAATAAAATCTTTTAAAAAAATACGGATGGAGCTGGAAGATGAGAGGCCATGTCCCCTTTCACATTTGCCTACCATATACCTTAGTAATAAGTAGGGGGTCATAAAATCTCTATAAGAATAGTCAGTGTATTTATTGTGGGGCTATTCCTAAAACTGTTTATATTTGTTAGGATATTTTTCAGCAATAAGGGGAATTTTATTGGCTCATGATACTAAAAAACCAACAGGATAACCTTCAGGTATAGCTTGATCCAGCAGCTCATACATGCTCAGTTCTGTGGCTCTATCCTCAGTTGGATTCTCCCCTTGTGTTCCTAAGATGGCATGAGAAGTTTCTGGGACTCTATGTCTCTAGATTCAATTTCAGTAGTAAAGAGAAAGCTCCATGGTAGTAGAAAAAAGTTCTGGAATAAGTTTGTTGATCTCAGTTGGCCTGTCTGAGGTCATCTGTGTATCTCTCAGTCAATAACTATGGGCAGAAGGATAGGACATGTTGATTGACTTGGACACCTGCCTCTGAAGCTAGAGACGAGGCTAGTTTCTCTTAAAGCACCAGATTGGCAAATTTGGGGTTCCATTAGGAAGGGGGAATGGATGTTGGGCAGTCTATGGTATGGCCTTCCCAATCATTATCATGTCCTCTTTGTGAGGACACATCCCTTTGCTCTTTCACAGTCATGGGCACATTTGTACCTATGGATACCATGACTCTTTTTGGGGGGGGGGGTAGAGAGAGAGAAGGAGAGAGAGGCAGAGGGAGAGGGAGAGAATTTTAAGCAGGCTCCATGCCCAGCATGGAGTCCAACATGAGGCTTGATCTCACAACCTTGAGATTGTGACCTGAGCTGAAATCAAGAGTCAGATGCTTAATTGACTGAGCCACCCAGGTACTCCCGGATGCTGTGACTCTTCTGTGTGTGGGGGTTGGGAGGGTGGGGTGAAAATCAGAAAAAAATTGAGGAGAAGAGAAAATGATGGTCAAATAGGATAGAGCCTGGGAGAATTAGCACATGGAAATTAATGTCACAAACTCGTACTTTGTCCCCGCCTCTGTGAGTCTCAGTTTCCTCATCCATAAAATTGGGATAGTAATACGAGCATCATGATATTAAGTGAGAGGCACTTTGCAAAAGTGTATAACTAGAAAGGGGGTGGCCATCCAATCCCTCAACAATCATTTATTAAGCACCTGTATGTGCCAGGTGCCTTGTTGGGGGATCTAATGATGGGCAAGCCAGATGCGGTCCCTAAGTCAAAGGGCCCAGAATTTTCCAAGGATAAAAAGTTTTTGTTACCAGTATTTAAAGATGCTAATGTCAGAGGGGGCCTCCCCAACTCCCCAGTCAACCACGGGTGTGTAGGGACTTTCCCAAGGCCACTGAATGGTAGAGCTGGGACTTGAATGTGGAGCCTCCAGCCCTCTCCAGTATGACCCGGGGCCTCGCCCTCCCCACAGTAGCTACTTTCTGGTTAATGGGCCAGACTTCCTTCTGGTGCACTTAGGAGCCACGTTTGATGTTGCTCAGCCTGGTTCCAGGAGCGTCCAGGCCCTCCTCAAATTACCACTGGTAATTGGGCTGGAGAGTTAATCACAGCTTTGAGGTTCCACTTTCCCCTCCGGCGGCCCTGCACTGCTGCCTGGAGAGGGAGGCTGAGTGCCAGCACTGGGTAATGATTTTTGTGTTCTGGGATGAAGCCACTGGGAGGAGGTCAGGCCAGCTCTGCTCAGTATGTACATATGTGTCAGGTCATTTGGGTGTGCATTGTGTGTGTGCGCACACCGGGGGTCTGTGAGGTTCAGAAGTATCGCCAGGTGGGTTTGGGGCCTCCCCAGAGGAGACCTTGTTCCACTTGTCCCTATCTGGGTCGCTAAGCCAAGTTACCTTTCCCTAGTCGGCCTCAGTTTCCTTAACTGTAAAACGGGAGTAATCCTTGCCACGGTCCTTGTCTTCCTTAAGAGATGTTTGTGAACACCACACAAAACCACGAGGCCAAAACTGGCTGGGGAAAGGGAAGGGCGCCCCATAAGGATGCAGACAAGCTCCCCACTTTATTAGCTGTGTGCCCTCGTCTTCACCTCTCTTGGCCTGCTTTCCTCTGCAGAACGGGAACAATATTGGGAGCCACCAAAGCTCATCAAAGCTAAGACTTCCATCCATTGCCCAACACCAGTATTTTATGTCCCATAAGTAAAGAAAGGAGGTGACCAACCAGGACCCCGTGCCCCCTTACACCGAGGTTATATTTTATTCTTACCAGAAGAGCTCCTTTGCACAACGTTCTTTATCATAAGTCGGTCTTGTGGATACATTACAAGGAAAATATAAATGAAATAGAAGTGAATTGGTCAAGATGTTCTTTAAGCATCTTCATATTCAGAGGCCAGCTTTTCGGAATCACTTTTCAACTCAGACTTGGCAGGGAACAGGTTTTCCCATGATTGTGTCCTCCGTGCCAGCAGGAGTGTGTGTGAGGGGTTGGCAGACTCTTTGAGAGAGAGCTTGTCCTGCAACATACTTTCTTCCAACCCCTCGACCTTCCAGCATTCCATGGGGCCCTTTGCCCTCAAACTGTAAAAGGCAGAGAGATTCAGAGGGAAGGTGACAGTTTGCAGCCCCTCTGCCAGCTTGGCAGGGGCTCGGAGAGCACGGAGACTACAGAAGTCTGGAGATCCGAGGACAGGTAGACATGAGCTGGAAAACGGTGATCAGGGAAGGGCTTCCAGATGGCACCCCGAGTTCTCAGACCTCAGACGGGGTGCAGAGCAGTTGTCACTTCTTTTTAAAATTTTAAAAGATTTTATTTATTTATTTGACAGACAGAGATCACAAGTAGGCAGAGAGGCAGGCAGAGAGAGAGAGGGGGAAGCAGGCTCCCTGCTGAGCAGAGAGCTCGATGCGGGGCTCGATCCCAGGATCCTGAGATCATGACCTGAGCCGAAGGCAGAGGCTTTAACCCACTGAGCCACCCAGGCGCCCCTAGTTGTCACTTCTAAGGAAGGTGTACAGTGGCACTGTGGGGTTATGACAGGGTGACCCTGGGCAAGGGTGGCTGAGACCTCACACCTAGAGGCCAAGTGGGGATGCGGACTTATCAGGATGGTCAGGAACCACATGGCAGGACGTCCACCTCTGATTCTACCCAAGTGCTGGATGGCCCCAGCTCTAGTCAGCAATATTATCATGCTATATTTAAGTTATTTTTTAAAAAGATTTTACTTATTTGAGAGTGAGAGAGAGCATAAGAGAGAGCATAAGCCAGGGGCGGGGGCAGAGGGAGAGGCAGATTCCCCACTGAACATGGAGCCTCACATCGGGCTTGATCCTAGGACCGCAGGATCATGACCTGAGATGAAGGCAGATACTCAACTGACTGAGCCACCCCGACGCCCCTATAATATTAGATGTAAATTATGAATTTAAATGCTGTTGAGGAAAGAGGAAGGAGTGAGGAATGGGAGGAAGAGCGCCAAATTGACGGAACTCACCCTGATTTGCTCAAAGCAGGTAAATCTTAGTTGGCTGAAATTGATCTGAAATGACCAAGGTTACCCATCAGCTGGTTTAGGCTTCCCCCAGCAGGGAACGAGGAGCCTGAGACATAAACTACATTCAGATGCAGAAAACAGAATGTTTTTGCATCTGTGAGTTTGTGTCCTGGGAAATCCACACTCATAGCATATTCAAACCCACATGCTTGAGTGTTCCTGACCACATTGATACAGGCAGGAAAAAGATTCAAAGGACAGACTTCCAAGGTTGCTATAGGTTTCTTCAATGGGGCAGGACATGCACAGTCTAGGACGGATAGAGGAGCTGACTGGTATTTTAGGTCCCAGGCTCCTTCTGACTCGGTGGTCTGCCCTCCTCAATACTTGAGGATTGGTCACCTTATGATCTGATATGGATTTCCATATCAAATATGCATTCTATCTGGTAGGAAAGCAGAATGGGAAAGGGAGGACAGATTCATTCTTTCTTCCTTTTTTAAGGGTACCAACCAGAAGTTGCACTCACAGCTTCCTGTCACATAACTTGGACTTACCCTGCTCACATGGTCATGGAGGCTGCAGGGAATGCTGGGAAATGGAGTCTTTCCTCCCCAGCCAGGGGTCCACTCTTCAAAAGAGAGAGAGGATCTGGGGGAGGGGCATCTAGCCCTCTGCTGCATGGATGGCTTTCCGTGTTCCTTGTTCTGTTGCATAGTGAGTGAAATCATCTTGCCCCATGCTGCTGGTTCCATTTTTACTTGTTTCTTCCTTCCTTGTCCAATGGGAGGCAGGTGATGGAGAAGGAAGAAAGAGAGTCTGATCTGGGCTTAAATCCTGGGTTTAATTTTGCCACTTTCTGGCTGGGTAACTTAGGACAAGTCACTTAAACTCCCGGTGGGGGATGCCCAGATGCTCCCCCTTCCTGTGAAACAAAACCAAATCCTAAAACACATGGCCCCAGCGGCGAGGAACACCGGGCGTCTGAGAGCTCTCCGGTGAGTCCCTCTCTAGAAATTGTCCTTAGCCAGAGGGAGCTACCTTGCCCAAGGCCATGCCCTTTCCTGGGACAGCCCATATACTGTGATGCCAGTGTGGGGGTACAGAGCCTGCTCCTCGCCTCAGGGGAGGACATCTCTGAAGGACATTCCAGCAGCAGAGCCTCTGGTGGGCTTGGCTGAAGTCTCTGTTGGGGATGCGCTCCAGCCCAGCTTCTCCCTCCACCCAAGCTGGCTCTCTCCCCCGCACTGCCACCCCATAGGTATGGATCCTGAGAGCACCCCTCAGTTAACTCCTGCTGTGCAAATCTCCACCCCACACTCTGCTTCCCCAGGAGGGACTCTAGGTCAGTTCTCTGGATCTGTAAACTTGAAACAATACTGCCGTGATGTTTCATAAATGCAACTGCCCAGCACACAGTAGTTGCTCAGTAAATGATAACCTTGGCGAATGCTTCAATGGATAGGACTGACTCTCCCAGACAGCGTTTATATCCTCTGCCCGCGTGATGTCATTTACTCTTTGTGACGAGCCTGGGAGAGAGGTACCACAAGGATCCCCATTTTGCAGAGGAGCAAACAGGCTCAGAGAGGTCAAGCAGCCTGCTCCAGGTGCCCAGCTTATGAGTACTCAGACGCAGCGCTGACACCTGTTAAGTGGTGGGTCAGGATGACAAGGCCAGAGCCAGGAGGACTGGCTCGGTGACTCCAGGGAAGGAGCCTCTCTGCCTGTCACCCCAGGGGCTCCTTCAAGGCTCCCTCCCATGCCTCCAAGGATGGAGGCGCTTTGCTTACGGAAGTGCGCTGGGCACGGCGGAGCTGTGCTCGTCTCCCGTGATTCTTATTATGATGACGATGGCGTCCATTTGTGCAGCCCTCACCCTGCCCAGCCTGCGTTAAACACTCGACAGGCATCTTGTCATGTACTTCTCGCCTACCCCACAAGGCAGGCGGCTGTTCCTGTCTGTTTTCTAAATGAGACAACAGAGGTTTGGGAAGGTGAAGTAAATTGCCTCGGTCTGAGGGCAGGGAGTTGGCAATGTGGGTCACCAGCCCCGGTCAGTGTGAGTCTGGAAGGTTGTCCCTCACCATGAGGCCTTTGTCAGGATGAGGCCCTGAAGAGACTGCCCTCAAACAGACCCCAAATAGAGAGGATAAGTCTACAAGGGCTGGCCAGTGTCCCAGATCAGGGGGTCCAGGGAGTTCCCAGGGACACCCTGGAGAAGCCCCTACTTCGATGGGCAGGCTTGGCTTCTCTCCCGGCAGAACCGCTAGTCTGAGAGGGGGATGTCCTGGGGCAGTTCCTGGTGGGGCAGAAGAAACACAGGCCCTGCCAGAGAGGAGACCCCAGTTTAATGAGGGAGGATCAGGCCCAGCCCTTGCTCTCCACAGGGAAGAAGGAACCGTGGTAGAAAGGGGCCAAGGAAGGGGAGAAGCTGGAGCAGGAAGCTGGCTCGAGGCCAAGGCCAAGGCCAGTTTCTCCTGTCTTGCCCATCCCCCGTGCATTCAGGCCTCAGTAACAAGCCCATGAGTAACTAACTGCCCAGCACCTGGGCGCCAGTCATGAGGGCATGATGGGGCCTCATGAGGAAGCCACGTGACCTGGGGTGGAATGTGCTGATTTGGGAGTGGCCCTGTGTCAGGTTGTGTGTAGCCGGGCTTGGCCATCCCTCTGGGCTGCCCACCCCCTGCCCCCACCTGTCCCCAGTCCCAACCCCAGTGCTGAGTGGCCCTGGGCCACTTCTTTCCCCTCAGGACCTCAGTTTCCCTATCTTCCATGGCTCAGCCACCTCTGTCTTGGGACCATGGCACTGAAGACGCTTCCCCCGCCGGTTCCCATCCTGGCCAGCTCCATTTCCCACACCTCCTCAGCTCTCTGTGCCCTCCACAGAGCCCCTTCCAAGGAGGGCCTGAGCTGCTCAGTGGCTTGGCCTTTATAACCTGCTCCTTGCCTGGGCTGGCTGATGGGGCAGGTTCCCCGTTGTCCTCTCCTGCTGCTCTGTCACCTTTCCCCGCCCCTGTCCGCCCCTGGCAGGGTGTAGGGGATGGAGGGCTCTCGGCCACACTTAGTGGTCTCTCTGTGCGAGCAACTCCCGGGGTGCGTGTCCAGCTGCTCATGGGGCTCCCGTAGGGGGTTGGCGTCCCCAGTGTCACCTGACAGGAGAAATGATCACGGGGCTCACAGCCATTGCGCACGCTCTGTTCTTGATGGGCTGCTGTCTCTCTCTTGCCCACACTCAGAGTTAGTGAGGCCTTCACATTCCGCCCCCCCCGGGGGGTTTGTGCCGGTACCCAAAGCCAGGCACCCCTCAGACGGTGTGCGCTGTAGAGCTGGGACTTTGTATATGTTGAGTGTTTTCCTACCCTGGTTCTGGACTCCAGCCCTGGCATGCAGTAGGTGTTCACTATATATATATATATATATATATTTTTTTTTTTTTTTTTTTTTCCCAGATAAATCCAGTGACTGGATGGTGGAGTAAATGCATGAAAGTTTCGTCATCTGTGCAGTGGGGTTGGTTATGGGACTACCTTTAGGCGTCTGGGAGGAGAAATGAGAAATGCCTGTGGGGGGCTCCACACAGCACCGGCTCATAGGAAGTACCCAGTGCATGCTGACCAAGACTATTATTGGGCTATAATTTGGCAGGACGAAGGGATAGGGACTTGCACCTGCCGCCCTGTCAATTTCTCTTAGACCTCCACTGAGATTCTTGCCTTTAGAGTGAGTTGAGGCCAGTAGCTGATAGAAGAGCTCAGAACCGCTCAGTCCAGTCTCAGCCTCCAACTCCTGGGGACTTGTGGGCCACCCAGACCTCAGTGTTGTCATTGGGCAGTGACTGGGAGGGCAGCCAGCGACCCTTCAGGAGGACCTCATCTGAGAGAACAGAGCCAAGGCAGGACCCCGCACAGAGGGTGACTGCTGAGGTTGGACCAGCCTTGGGATCAGCCTCTGACTCTCTACTGTGCACCTGCCGCGTGCCTCCAGCTGGGAAGGTGTGATCTGGGTGAGATGTGGGAGGCAGCTGCTTATAGGGAGTTCGGAGTCAGATACACTTGGGTCAGATCCTATTTGGGTAGCCATGGAGAAATCCCCTCTCCCGTCTGAGGTTCTGTCCTCAAGCTGCAAGCTGGCACTGAGGACTGAGTGAGTGAGCACAGAACCCAGCCTGAGATGGTTGTGTTCCTGGCTGCCGCACACAGTGTTCCAGAAACAGAACCTGCCTCGTACGCTTAATTACAGCGTATGGTCTTGGCTCTTAAGGATCTTGTATTCTCACTGAGGAGACAGGATGGGTCAGAAGCAAGCTGGGAGTCCATAATTTCAGCTATGATGTGGGTCCCAAGGGATGAGCATCTTGGCATCAAAGGTGTAGCATCACCTAGATTGGAGTGATCCTGGAGGGCTTTCTGGAGAAGGGGTTCCTGAGCAAAGCTGCAGGGAGAAAACAGGCTGTGGACAGGTGGATGGGAGAATGGAGGGCATTTGGGCCAGGGAACAAGGTGCAGGAGTCATGCTGGTGGGATGTGTGGCCTGAGGGCTGCCAAGAACACTTTTGGGGTGCAACACGAATGGGATAGGGGAGGCAGGGCCCACAGGCTTCTGAAAGGAGGCTGCTGAGTGGACCTCTTTAAAGAAAGTTTTTCTCTTTCACACCTCACAGGGTTAAGAGTTAGCTTTAGCAGTTCAGGGGAGAGACAAGGGGGTTGCAGCCTCCTGTGTCTTCAGGGTCAGTCCAAGCCCCTCAGCCTAGCCACCTGGGGCCCTTGGTGACCTGGCCCCTCCCCATCTCTCCTACCTGAGCAGCCCCACCCAACCCTCCGGCCCCTCTGAACAACGCCCTTCCCCGAACCACGCCCATTCTCTAAACCCCGCCTGGTCTCTGAGGCCTTTGCCCTACTGTCCTTGGCCTGGAATGCCCTTTCCCCCACGCCCACCTGGCGAACCCCTCCTAATCCCTTTAAGACTGACTTCAAAGCCACCTCCTCCGTGAAGTCTTCCTGGATCTGCCCAGGAGGAAGGGACTCCTTTCTCCTCTGTGCCCCACAGCGCCCCCTGCCTGCATTCATCATGACAAATGGCATTTTGCTCTGCCAATTAGTGGCCGCGTGACCCTGGGCAAGATATTAAATGTCTTGGTGCCTCAGTGTCCTCCCCAGTAAAATAGGGGCAATAATAACACCCGCCTCGAATGGGTTAACACTTGTAAAGCATTTAGAACAGTGCCTGGCATTTAGTAAGGAGTAAATGTTACCCATGATTAAAATAATTACTGTTGCCTCATAGGGCTGTTAGGAGGATTAGGGAGTTAATGCACGTTAAGTGGTCAGCATGGTGCGGGGCACCTAGTGAGCCCTTAACAAATTAGAACCTATCATTCCCATTGTCACTGCCATTCCCACCATCACCGTCCTCCTGTCCTCCTCTGGTGGCCCGTGTGCCTCCCCCCAACACAACCTCCGAGGCACTGCTGGGACCTGGCCGTCTTTTATCCCAGTGGCCAGTTCTGAACCGGCCCCACAGGAGGTGTTCAGGAAGTGTGTTAAGTGACCTGGAGACCAGGTAAGAGCTGGGTGGAGAGGGCTCAGGGGACCATTTTTCCCTCCTTAGAATTTTTTTTTTTTTAAGATTAATTATTTTAGATTGAGAGAACACGAGCAGAAGGGACAGAGGGAGAGGGACAAGCAGACGGTGCCAAGCACGGAGCCGGACTGGGGATCGATCCCACGACCTGAGCTGAAACCAAGAGTCTGACTGTGCCACCCAGGCGTGCCCTCCTTGGAATATTTTAAAGCTAGCCCCACTCGAGGCTTGGAAACTTCTGTCTAAGCTATGACCTTGCTCCAAGGGGGTGTCCTGTGAGACGTAGGCATACCCAGCTTTACAAACTAGTAGCTGTTTGTAGTAGGGCCTTGGGTAAGTCCCTTAAAAACGCGGGGCCTCCATTGCCTGCTCTGTGTCATGGGGGCGGTGATGGCCGTGGCCAGCATTCGTGGAGTGGCAGCTCCCGTCATAAATGCTTTGCACGCGGTGGCTAACTGAATCCTTGTGGCCGCCGGGCGAGACAGGAGCTATTGAAACAGAAGGCGCCAGTGCAGTAATTCGGGTGAAGGGTTTGGCCCCACATCCGGCCCTGGGGAGTACTCTGCTCTAAGAGCTGCCACAGAGGGGCGCCTGGCTAGATCAGTGGGTAGAGCAGGCAACTCTTGATCTCAGGGGTGGTGAGTTCAAGCTCCAAGATCCTCTGGATGCTGACTAGGACGGAGTCAGGCCCATGCTCTGAGTTCTGGACCTCGCCTCCCGCCTGCACTAGGGTACGAGGGTGCATTCCAGGACTCTCTCTGGAGCCTGGTGGGGCCACTGGCCTCTCTGGTCTGCCTCTTCTGACTCCCCCGCCCCGTGGCATGAGTCAGGTAGCACTGCCTCCCTGGCTATGCGCCGGGCCAGCCACCTACCGTGCATCACGTTTTGATGTGACTTAATAACAGCCATTACTGTCATTATGAAAAATTTACGTGACCGTGCAGGTCCAGGAGGCCCCAGAATGCCCCAGGGGAGCTCCTCTCCAGGGCTGTTTGGGAGGAGGCTCCTGCTTCCAGCCAGTTCTGTCCTGCGCAGTTGGACGGGGAGCCCTTTTAAGGATGAAGAGGGTATCCCCATCGTGAGGCTGGAGCTTTGGACCAAAGATCTTAAAGAACGCTTAAAATGCATGACGGAGCCGGTAAGAACATAAAGAAGCTATTCAAGAGCCAAAAATAAATTAAAAAAAAAATTCAAGATGGGTGCACCTGGGTGGGTCAGTGGGTTAAGCCTCTGTCTTTGGCTCAGGTCATGATCTCACCGTCCTGGGATCAAGCCCCGCGTTGGGCTCTCTGCTCAGCTGGGAGCCTGCTTCCCCTTCTTTCTCAGCCTGCCTCTCTGCCTGCTTGTGATCTCTCTCTGTGTCAGATAAATAAGTAAAAAAATTTTTTAAATTAAAAAATTAAAAATTAAAAAAATTTCAAGATAAAGGATGTGGACACAAATCAAGAGAGGAAGTTGAGTCCCACCCTGGTAGACTCCCCTGAAAGGTACCTGTGAACTAGAGTTTTGTCAGTTTTTCAGTGGAAGCGAAATGTACCAAGAGTGCCGTTCACCCCTTTTAGCGTGAAGGTTTTTTAATTTTGACGAATGCAAAAGGCAGTCGACCCTCGAATGACATGGGGCTTTGCGACGCCAACCACCCCTCCTCCGTCACGCTGTTGAAAATCCCCCCATCACTCTTGACTCCCCAAACGTAACTACTAACAGCCTATACTGTTGGCCAAAACTGGTAACACAACAGTCAGTCAACAAGCATCTTGTCTGTTCTATGGACTGTGTCCTGCATTCCTACAGGAAAGTAAGCTAGAGAAACGAAAATGCTGTGATAATTGTATGGAGGAGGAAATACATTTGCCCTACTGTTCTGTTTTTATCAAAAAGAAAGCCAAGTGTAAGTGGACCTGCACAGTTCAAACTGTGTCCTTCAAGGTCAACCGTAGTTGCGATCCCACCACCATGGTCAAGATCCACATTTCCTCTTCTCTTAAATCTGCCTGTGTCCCTCTGCAGTCCGCCTGTTTTCTTATCTCTGGCCCTTGGCAAACACTGATCTGATTTCTGTCCCTGTGGTTTTGCCTTTTGTGGGACGTTGTAGAAATGGAATCCTATGGTATGTTACCTTTCATGGCTGGCTCTTTTTCAGCATCAAGCATCCGAGAGTGATTGTGGTCAGGTACACAGGTACCTTATGTCATTGTATGGATGTACCACATTTCCTTATCCATTTGCTAGTTGAGGGACATCGGGCTTGTTTGTGGTTTGTAGTGATTGCGAGTAAATGCACAGGGCACGGTGTGAATGTAGGTTTTCATTTCATTCGGGTGGATAGCTAGGAGTGAGTTCATGGGGTTGTATGGCACGTACGTGCTAGACTTCACGAGACTGCTCTGACAAACTGTTTTCCCAAGTGCCTGTGCTACTTTGCAACCCCCTCCGTGACCAACAATGTGCAGCTTTGCTTTTCTTATTTACATTTTAATGATTTTATTTATTTATTTGGGAGAGCGAGGGAGCAAGCATGTGTGAGTCAGGGGAGGAGCAGAGGGAGAGGGACAGGGAGACTCTGTACTGAGCATGGAGTGTGAGTGGGGCTCGATCCCACGACCCTGAGATCATGACCTGAGCCAAAATCAAGAGTCAGACACTTAACCAATGGAGCCCCCCAGGCGTCCCTGGAACTTTGGTTTTAATAGATGCACATGAGACAGGACATAGAGCCCAAGACCTGACCAGGTAGAAAGAGGGATCTGGATCCTCTGCAGACGTCTTCAGTGAAAGGGTAAACTTGCAAAGTATCTGTCTTCCAAAAGGGCATGCAAGAAAAATGTTGGTCTTGGCTTTGACTTAGGATGGAGGCGGGGATAACCGCTTTCCTGAGCCAGCCCTCAGGAGAGACTAGAATCCAAATTCCTATTTCTTGCTTGGTTCAGAAACCTCCAGCTGAGAATTTAAAGTAGATCCGGATGAGTAATACTCCCAGGTCTCCAGCAAACAAACAAACAAACCCCCCAAAACAAAAGAACTAAAATCCTTTTGGGGGAAAACATCAATCAGTCTTAAAAAACCTTATAAAATTCCCACAGATAGAGTCCTAATGGTCATGAGCTTGCAGTGAAAAATATTAAAAACACACAAAAACCAAGATTCCATGAACAGGTTTTAAAAGAAACAAGAAGCAGGAGGACCAGATCCACAAACCCTCAGGTACAGCAATGAGAGCATTCATCTTAGGAAATAAAGGTGCACAGTCATTTAAACAAAGGAAAGTATTGAAAGTAGGAACAAGGAATGAGAAGCTATTAAGAAGAACCAGGCACGGTATCTTTTAAAATTAAACAGATGCTTAGCAGATGAACCAGCATCTCCACACCTAAGTATCTGCCAAAGAGGAATGCAAACCAGTATGTCCCGGGAAAGATTTGTGCGTGAATGCTCATAAGAATTTCTGAGCGCCCCCAACTGAACAACGCAAGTGTCCACCACGAGGTGGACAGAGAAACAATTGCGGGGTATAGTGGAATGGTATCTAGCAATAACAGGGAATAAACTGCAGATACTTTCGACTCTCTGCATTCATCTCAGAAGCACCGTGTGGAGAGAGAGAAAGCTAGATACGACACACTGTATGATTTCATTTTTATGCGTTTTTCAAAAAGGTAAAAGCTAATTTCTAGTGACAGAAGGCAGATTAGCGGGTGCTTGGGGCTGAGAGTAAAGGGGGCGAAAGGACACGAGGCTCCTTTTCTTGGGCGATGGAAATGTTCTCCATCCTGATTGTGGAGGTGGTTCTGTGAGTGTCAAAACTCATCAAAGGGTACACTTCAAACAGAGACTTTTACTGGGTGCAGATTATACAACATAGCTGTACCTGGGGAAATTATACTTCCATAAAGTTAATTTTAAAAAAGCAATAAATTGGGGCACCTGGGTGGCTCAGTCAGTGGAGCATCCGACTCTTGATTTCTGCTCAGGTCACGATCTCAGGGTCCTGGGATTGAGTCCCAAGTCCGGCTCTGTGCTGGGCGTGGAACCTGCTGGAGATTCTCTCTCTCTCCCTCCCTCTCCACCCCTTGCCCCCTCCCCACCTCCCCCCTCACATGCACACACACACACTCTCTCTCTCTCTCAAAAAAACAATTAAATTAAAAAATCAATAGGCAGTTTGACAAAGACTCAATTTGAGCTTCTAGAGATGAGATGTATAAAGTTGAAATAGAAAACACAAGAGATAGGTTGAGTCGTAGATTAAACACTGAAGAGAATCGAAGAACCAGGAGGTTGGTGGGTAAATACCCAGATCCCAGCACAGAAGAATGAAGAAATGTAAAGGATGGCATGAGAGCCTCTAAAACATTCACTCAGCTTCCTCAAAAGGGACATCAGGGAAATAAAGGAGCAATGCTTTTCAAAGGGAAGGCGGCTGAGAATTTTCCAAAACTAGGGAGAGATGAATCTTCACATTCAGAAATCCCATCATGAAAAATGAAAAGAAATACATAACGAGGGGCTCCTGGGTGGCTCAGTGGGTTAAGCCTTTGCCTTCAGCTCAGGTCATAATCTCAGGGTCCTGGGATTGAACCCCGCATCGGGTTTTCTACTCCACAGAGAGCCTGCTTCCCCTTCTCTCTCTCTGCCTGCCTCTCTGCCTGCTTGTGATCTCTCTCTCTCTCTCTGTCAAATAAATGAATAAAATCTTAAAAAAAAAAAAAAAAGAAATACACAACTAGACAATTACATTGAGATTTCGGAATACCGAGGATAAAGGGAAGACCCTAAGAGCCCTGTAGGAGCAGAGGGACAGCGACAGGGCTGATAGGGGACCTTTGATCAGAGACAGTGGAAGCCTGAGGCCACACCCACAGGAAAGGCCCCCCCGGGGTGGTGGTGGTGGTGGGGGGTGGTTGGGAAACAGCCCTCGACCAGCCCTGGATGCTTCGAGAAGCTATCTTTGTGGAAGGAGAGGGAATTAAGGCAGTTTCAGATCCGGAAAAGCTGAGAGTGTGGTCCCAGATGAGACGCATTTAGAGGAGTTCGTCAAGGCTGTGCTTCAAAAAGAAAGAACATGATCTGAGAAGGAAGTCTGAGCCACAGATGGAGTTGTGAGTAATAAACACGCCAGACATGTGGCTAAATGTAATTAAACACCAAATCTATAATTAGCTGTAATAATGTCTTTTTTGAGGGCTTAAAAAAATAGAGTGAAAATACCAGACAACAGCAGCATGTTAAGTCACGAGGGGTGACGGGATTTAGAGTTTTCCAAGGTGGCTGTCCTGTTTCGGAGGAAAAGTAGCTGTAGTGACTTACATACGTACGCTTTCGGACAGAGGTCTGCAGACTGTGGCCCTTAGGCCCAATTAGGCCCATTGCCTGTTTTTATGCATAAAGTTTTATTGGAATACAGCCATGCGCATTCCTTTAGGTATCGTTTATGGCTGTTTTCATGCTACCGACCGCGGCAGAGCTGAGCGGTTGCTCTCCAGACTGTGGTCGGCGAAGCCTAAAATATTTACCACTGGGCACTTTGTAGGACACGTTTGCTGGCGCCTGCTTCAGGGAAGCTACTGAAAGAAGAGAAACAGAAGTGATAGCATTTAAAGGGAGGGGGGTGGATAGAATGAGGAGAAAATTCAGTTCAAAAAAAAAAAAAAAAGGAGAAAAAAGAAAGATAATAAAAAAGCAAGATGGCAGAAGTAAGTCCGGGTGCTTCTAGCCCCTGCCTGATTCTCTGCTCCCACTTCAGCGAGAGGCCCCCGCGGGGGAGGCCGGACGCACCGTCTCCACATCTCGTCTCTCTTCTCTCCCAACACACTCCAGTGAGGCACTTGTCCCTGTGGCCCCCTGTCTCAGCTCTGGTCCAGGAGACCAAAGCCTCCCGATGGCAGAGCCCAGTGGTTGAGAGCTTCCCAACTGAGGTGCCATGGAGGGTCCTGGATGGCCAGCGGTAGATTCACTCAGCTCGTGGGCAGGGTCCAGGGTGGCTGGAGATCCCCAGTCTGTCACATTCGTCCCGGAGCAGCCTTGTGTGTTTCCCAGGGGCCACACCAACATTGGTGTTTTCTGTGTGTGCCGTGACACGGGAAAGGCAGGAGGCCTGGCTGGGGGCCATCTGTCGTCCTGTCTTAGAGGCCCCTGCAACATGTCACACAATGGATCATGCCCCTTCTCGAAAGACTCTCTTCCGGACATACCCACTCCTGCTGGGTCTTCCTCCCACCTCCCTGGGTGTTCCTTCTCAGGCTTCTTGGTTCTCCCCAACCTCTGGTTGTTGGAGGACTACAAGTGCGTCCCCGGGGCCTCATCTCTCTGCTGTCTACACTCCCAGGAGCACTCATCCAGGGTCCCGGCTTCGAAACAACCCCATGACTCCTGCCGTCACATCTCTAGCCCAGCCTTACCTCTGAACCCTAGAGGGACCTCTGCTCCCCTCAATGTATTGGCTCGAGGAGACCTAATGGCATCTCAGTCTTAACACCCACAAACCAACCTCCTGATTTCCAGCCCTACAAGCCTACCCCTCGCCCAGGGTCCCCATTTCAGCCGGTGGCAGCCCCAGGCTTCAGGGGGCCCACCCCCAAACATGGAATAGCCTTTGGCTCCGGTCTTTCTCTCACACCCCACATTTGATCCATCCGTGAACACTGTCAGATCTGCCTCCAAAAAACAGTTTCAGTCTGAGGACTTTCCCCCTGCTCCACCGCTGCTTTCTCGTTAGGGTTATTATCATGTCTCTGACCCGTGTCTCTGCTTCACCGTGGCCTCCTATGAGTGGCGGTCAGCAAGGTGGCCAGAGGGATTCTGTGAGAAACCAGGTCAAGTTCATGTCTCTTCTGCTTAAACCCTTCACATAATTCCTCAACTCGTGCAGATGTGAGGCCCTTCCTTCTGTCTTCAAGGTCAGCACGGGTCCACCTGCCACCTTTCTGACCTCATCCCCTAACGCTGTGTACTTTTCCCTCCACCCCCGGCCACGCTGGCCTCCCAGCAGGTCCTTGGATGTGTCTTGGGGCTTTGCACAGTCTGTTCCCTTTCCCAGCACTGAGATCCCCCCACCCTGGTATCCCCACTGCTCGTTCCCGTGCTTCCTCAGGTCCCTGCTCAAGGGTTCCTCTGCTGGAGAGGCTTGCTGGCCCCTGTACAAAACAGTGGACTTGGGGCGTCGGGGTGGCTCAGTAAGTTAAGCATCCGACCCTTGATTGTGGCTCAGGTCATGATCTCAGGGTCGTGAGATTGAGTACCCCATCAGGCTCTGCACTGGAGGTGGAGCCTGTGTAAGACTTGCTCTCTCCCTCTCCCTCTGCCCCTCTCCCTTCTGTCCCTCTCTTAAAAAAACAAAAACAAAAAAACCCAGCAGCCTTGCCCTGCTCTGTGGCATTGAGCACCCTGTCTTACCACTGTTGGCCTTAACCTCGATCACCCGGCTCAGGGCATGTTGGTCCGTGTCCTCCACTTGTTATGAGTTGAACCTGTATACCCCCATTCCCTAAATCCAGGCACTCACGTCTGAACCCCCAGCACCTCGAAATCTGACCCCATCCGGAGACAGCATCCTTCCAGAGGGAAGCAAGCCCAAAATGAAATTGTCAGGTGGCCTGAACCCAATGTGCAGGGGTCCTCATGATAAAAGGGGTGACCTGGGGGCAGATGTGCAGGGAGAATGCCACATGAGTGAGGAGGCAGCCATTTAAGAGCCCCGAAAATGGCCAGGAAAAGGTATTTTCCTGGGGCACCAGGGTGGCTCAGTTGGTTAAGTGGCTGCCTTTGGCTCAGGTCATAATCCCAGAGTCCTAGGATCGAGTCCCACATCGGGCTTTCTGCTCAGCAGGGAGCCTGCTTCTCCCTCTCCCTCTGCCTGCCACTCTGCCTACTTGTGCTCTCTATCTCTGTCAAATTAAAAAATAAATAAATAAATAAATAAATAAAATATTTAAAAAAAAAAAAGGTATTTTCCTCCCAGTGGTCAGAAGGAACCAGCCCCACGATATATCCATCTCGGACTTCCAGCCTCCAGAAATTGACTTGAGACAGTCCATTTCTGCTGTTCGAGCCACTCAGTTTGTGGACTTCTCTATGGCAGCCCTAGCAAATAGATACACCACGGTTCAGTCACTCTTTCTTCCCCCTCTCCATGCTCTGTGCGTTGGAAGAAAGTCATGCGCAGCCTGCAATTAAGCTCCACTCCTTGAGGGGAGAGTGGCTCCGGAAGCTGTTTGGAATTCTAATCCATGGACGGTATCTGCGTTAGTCATGTGTTCGTTGTCTGTGTCCCCTAACCAGACTCGACCTCCTAGGGCTTGGGTGGTGGCTCTTCAGCTCACTGCCATGTCTCAGCATCTAGAACAGTGCCTGGTACAGAGTAGGGACCCGAATATTCGAATGTCCAAAAGCGATGAGTCAACAATGATGATAATTCGAAATGGACTAAATTATCTACTTTAAAGACGTAGATAGTCTGTGTAGATGGAGAAGTACAATTTTGTACTAAAGAAACTCCCTAAATATTAAATCACAGGAAGTTTGAAGAATAGAATGGAAAAAAGACAGATGAAAAGAAATGCCAACCTAAAGGAAACTGGTATGGCTTAAATATCAAGGATAAAACGTTATTAGAGGAGTGCCCGGGCGACTTACTCAGTTACACACCTGACCTTTGATCTCAGCTCAGGTCTTGATCTCAGGGCTATGAGTTCATGCCCTGCATTGGGCTCTACCCTGGGCATGGCGCTTACATTAAAAAAAAGAGAAAGAGAGAGAGAGAGAATTATGGTGAAAACATTATTAGGAAACAATAATGTTATTGATTATAATAAAATAGAATAATTATAAATAAATAAAATTTAAGGAGATTGCCACATAATGTTAAAAGGTTCTGTACGGGGGCACCTGGGTGGCTCAGTGGGTTAGGCCTCTGCCTTTAGCTCAGGTCATGATCTCAGGGTCCTGGGATTGAGTCCCGCATCAGGCTCTCTGCTCAGTGGGGAGACTGCTTCCCCCTCTGTCTCTGCCTGCTGCTCTGCCTGCTTGTGATCTCTCTCTCTCTGCCAAATAAATAAATAAAACTTTAAAAAAAATGGTTTGGTACATTGGAAAGCCAGAATAATTCTGAACCTGTATGCTCTAATAACATGAGTTCAAAATATATAAAGTGAACTTCTTGGCTTTTCTTCTTGCCTTTCTTTTGTATATCCTGGACTGGATACCAAAGAAGGTAGGAACCCAGAAACATCAAAAGGCAGAGATGATTAAAAAAAAAAAAAAAGGCTCCAAAAAAGTCTGCCTTCTCGGGCCAATGAATAAGAAAAGAGGCAGCCGAGCAACAAAGGCCATCTTAGACAGTGTACCGCTGTGCTCCAGCCGCACACCCCAGAAAGAACTGTCTCCAGTATCATCCCAACAGCAAAATTTACAGGAATGGAAATTGTACGTCCATCTCAGACTCCCAGCCTCTACTGTGGCTTTCGGGCCACAGTGGAATTGAAATACATCTGAATAATTTCAAACTCCTGGCAACTAAAAAAATATGCTTGTCAATGATCCATGGGTCAAAGAAGAAGTCTCAAGAGAAGTAAAAAAAAAAAAAAAATACATTGAACTGAATGAAAAGCGGAATACATCCTATCAAAATGTATGGAGCACAGAGGAAGCTGTGCTGAGAGAGAAACCTACACTAAATGCTGATGTGGAAAGGTGATGTAGAAGTCTCGAGCCATGTTCCAAGCTCCCACTGTGAGAAGCTAGAATAGTGAAAGAAGCCCAAAGTAAGCAGAGGCAAGAAAGTCATCAAGCTAAGAGCAAAAATCAATGCTGTCCAAAACAGAAGAACAATAGAGAAATCAATGAAACAAAAAGCTGGTTCTTTAAGAAGGTCAGTAAAGTGGACAAGTGTCTAGTGAGACTGACAAAAAAGACAGAAGGCATGGGTTGTCAATGTCAGGAAGGAAGCCAGGGATATCCATACAGAACCTGGGGCTATCAAAAGATTTAGAAGGAAATAATACAAACTACACGTGTAAGTCTGACAACTTAGTTGAAGCGGGCCCCTTTCTCAGAAAACACAAAGAACCAAGATTCACCCAGTATGAAATAGGGAATTTGGCCCTGTACCACTTAAAGGAATTGAATCCATAATTTAAAAACTCCTGAAGGGCATGCAGCTCTTGATCTCAGGGTCCTGGATTTGAGCCCCACGTTGGTGTAGAGATTACTTAAATAAGTAAAACCTAGAATCCATAAGTAAATAAAAACTCGTAAAAAAGAAATCCGGCCCAGATGTTTTTGCTGGAGAACCCTACCGTGCATTGAGAGAATTATCACCAGTCCTGCACAGTCTCTTCCAGAAAACAGAAGAGGAGGTCATTTTGCAATTCATTTTATGAAGCCCGAATGACACCGAAAAATAGAGAGCACTAAAAATATTACACATATAAAGTACAAAAAATACAAGAATCACAAAAATCTATGAAGGCAAAGTGGACTGAATGCTGAGCACTGGGTGGGGGGTGGATTTTAACCCGTCTCACTAACTGATGAGACCGACAAGGAAATCCGTAGTCAGCAGAAGGTTTGAGAAGGACAAATAGTAGACCCCACCCACTCAACAGACACGAGCACTTTGCATCGATCATAGACGCACACACATTCTTCTTGAGCACAGGTGACATAAGTGAAAACTGACCATGTGAATCCAGTCCAGAAAGTAAGTCTCAACAAAATGGAAATAAATTGCATCCTTTAGTCCACATCCGACTCTTGTGCAATGAACTTAAAACTCAGTACAGATAGTAAGAAAAACCTATTCGTGTGGAATTAAAAAAAAAAAGATTTATTTATTGATTTTTGAGAAGTTGCGGGGAGGAACAGAGAAGGAGAATCTTCAAGCAGACTTCCCACCTAGTGTGGAGTCCGATTCGGGGCTTGATCCCATGACCCATGAGACCACGACCTGAGCCAAAACCAAGAGTCAAACGCTTCTTAGCTGACTGAGCCACCCAGATGCCCCTTGTTGGGAAATGTTTTAAAATGGCCTTGTAACTAACTTGTCAGTTAAATTATGAATGGAAATTTTGAATGAAACAATAGTGGAAAGACAATATCTGGAAACCAGTGGGCTCAGCTACAGTGGTTCTTACAAGTGTCTGCCTTTGGCTCAGGTCATGATCTGAGGGGTCTGGGATCAACCCTGCATCAGGTTCTCTGCTCCGTGGTGAGCCTGCTTCTCCTTTTCCTTCTGCCATTCTCCCCCTCCTTATGCTCTCTGGCTCTCTCTGTCAAATAAATAAATAAAATCTAAAAAAAAAACCCCAAAACCAAAATGCAGAATCTGAAATGTTTATGGTGGAAAATAAGAAAGGCAAAAAATTAGTCAAAATATAATATAATATAACATATAATATATAATATAATATGATAAAATAAAATATAATTCTCAATATAAATTGAGAATTCAGGAAAATAACAAGATTAACCCAAAGAAAGGAATGATGAGTAGAAATGTGGGAGAATTGATGAAAAAATTAGGATTAAAAAGAATCAGAATTTCGTTCTTGGAAAAGATTAATTAAATTGATAAACTTTTGGCAAGATTCAGTGGGGTGAAAAGAGAAACACATAAACAAAGGAACTTAATGAGAGAGGCACGAGAGGGTCTGATGATGTAGACTAGGTAGTTCAAGAAAGCTACCCAGTTCCTGGAGGGGACAGATACCACCTCAGATCTATTGGCCTTGGAAGGACCACTAGAAGGTCACCCACATTGCAGTCTTTTGGAAGAGGCAGTCCTGCCCCTCAGGGAGCTTCACAGTCCCACTGGCAAACATGCAGGAGCTTAGGCCTTCAGGGGTATCTGCTTGCTGTCTGATGGAAGTCCCCAGGGCAGGAGCCCTTTCCTTGGATGGTATCCAACTGTCAGATTACCATATGGCTGCCCACTGATTCCCAGAGCAGCTGCACCCTCCCCCGACTCCACAGCTGGGTGAGCGTTCCAGTTTCTCCACATCTTCACCAACACTTGTCATTATCTGTGGTTTTTTTTTTTTTTTTTTTGATAGTAGCCATCCTAGTGGGTGTGAGGTGGTCTCTCAGTGTGGTTCTGATTTACATTTCCCTCCTGAATGCCAATACTGAGCATCTTTTCATGTGTCTTTTGGCCGTCTTCTTTGGAGAAATGTCTATGTCTTGTAAATCCTGGGACACCTGGTGGTGGAGTCCGTTCAGCGTCCTGCTCTGGATTTTGACTCAGGTCATGATTGCAGGGTCATGAGATGGAGCCCTGAGTGGGGCTTTGCGCTGGGCACAGAGCGTGCTTGAGATTCTCTCTCTTCCTCTCCCTCTGCCCCATCTGCGTGTCTCACTCTCTCTCAAAAACAAACAAACCAATAAACAAACACCTTGGTCCATTTTGTAACGGGGTTGTTGTTTTGCTATTGAATTGTAAGAATTCTTGATATATTCTGGATAGTAGACCCTTGTCAGAGTGCAGTTTGTGAATATTTCCCCATTCTCTCAAATGTCTTTCACTTTCTGGATTTTGTCTTTGAAGCACAAATTTTAAAATTTTGAGGAAGCCCACTTCATCTTATCTTTTTTTAGGTGCTAAAATTAAATATAGATGAAAAGAAAAACATGTGTGCAACAAGTGTGAAAACTCAGATGTACCAGACACATTTCTAGAAAAATGTAACTGATCCATCCAACCCGTGGTGTGCTGGTAAATGCTTTACAGTTGGCACCCCAAACCAATAACCCACACACGCACACGCACAAAACCCCCTCTGTTGGTAGCATTTGCCAGTTTCCGTGGTGTGACTTTTCCCACCATGACCAGGTTCAAGCTACAGTGCGGCATTGCTGAGTGCAGAGGTGGGCAGAGATGTACAGCGTCCCCTTTGCAAAGCCGGCCTCCAGCACTCTGCGGAGCTGTGACAAGAAATGGACTCCTGCTGTGTCTTCCTGCACCTGAGCCCCCGCCGAGCCACCCTCCCCTCTGGAAGGGTCGCTGATGGTGCAGCCAGCGAGGGCCCATTGGGGTAGGCTCCTGCCAGGGAGCGGTAGCCCAGGAGCTCCCCCTCACTGGTGGCCCAGCTTCCTTTCCTGGTTCTGTACACCCCCAGAGCGTTCCCTGAGGCCTCCACCCAGGTCCTGGCCATGGTAGGGATCTGCCGAGTCTGGGGGAGGGAGGGTGGGGAAGGGCAGGGAGGCTCACATCGCCCCTTCCTCCTGCCCCTCACTGTCCGCCAGCCGAAACTCCTAGGTGGGGAGGAGAAAACCAGGGGAAGGAGAGAAGCACGTTATTTACTGGGCGCCTCCTGGGTGCCGGCCCAGTGAGAGCCCTGGAACATGAGCTCATCACCACCGTTTCAGGGCAGTGGTCCACTCTGAAACTTTGAACCTCACCAGGCTTGTGTAGACTCAGGCATCACAGAATGTCAGTGACCAGCTTCTGGAAGTGGAGGCTCAGAGAGGGCCAGCAATACGCCCAAGGTCACACAGTGGGCCATGGCAGAGTTCATCTGGAACCTCAGACTATGGACTCCCATCCCAGCTTTGGAACTGTACAAATGTGGGTGTGGCCCACAAAACCTCTTCAGCGCCCCACCCCCCCATGCTGCCTTGCACTGGCCTGGGGATCCCCATGGGGTCGAACATATCCCGAAATCAGGTGTGGCTATGTCTGCCCCGTTGTTTCCTGCAGGGAGCCCTGGAAGCCCCACTCCCAGGCTACGGTGGAGGCGGAAGGCAGCAAGGCCGGCTCTGAGCAGCAGAGACAGGACCCCCATCCTGTGAAGGCTGCGTGCTCCGAGCACTCCCCAAAGGAGCCAGGCATCCCCTGGACCCTTCCGGAGGCTGCGGGTACCAAGGAGACACAAAGCGTGGGCTTCGGAGGCAGACAGCCAGGCTGGCATTCCAGCTCCCCACATAACTGCTGCATGACCTTGGGCCAAGTGTCTCAACATCTTTGAACCTCCATTTCCTCTCGTAAAGGTGCCTGGTCCCACAGTGATCGTGATGAGCTCATGTTCCAGGGTTCTCGCTGGGCCAGCACACAGGAGGCGCTCAGTAAATAGTATGTTTCTCTCCTTCGCCTGGTTTTCTCCCCCACCAGGGCATCCTGCTGGCTGATGGTGAGGGGCAGGAGGGAGGGGTGATGTGAGCCTCCAGGTCCTCCCCCATCTCCCCCCTCCCACCTCCCCACCCCTGTCTTAGCAGATCCCTACCATGGCCAGAACCTGGGTGGAGGCCTCAGGGAATGCTCTGGGGGCTTACAGAGCTAGGAGTGGGGAAGGGGGTTCAACCTAAGGTAAATCCCAAATACCCCTAATACAGATCTTTCTGAAACCTGGGTTCCCACAAGGACAGGTTGAGGTACAGAGTGGCTCTACTTGGCCCCATTGCTGGGAGAGTCCCAGACAAGGGGGCCAAGCTGTGCTGGGGAGGTCCTTTGTGACCTTGGGCAGGTCATTGCCCTTCCTGGGGTCCTCACTGTTCCTTCCCACTCAGCCCCAGGCTCCCTCTGGCTCTGACCATTGGAGATTTCTAGCTCCTGCCCAGCCTTGGCTCACACAGAAGCTGCGCCCCAGGCTCCCTGGGGCAGACCCATAAACCAGGCTCGTAAATACCTGGCAGGACAGCAGGCCTCTCTCAAACAGAACTGTTTCCCAAACAGGATTGAGAAAGGCTAGCTCTGGGCGACCCTGAGTCAGCCTGTCAGTCAGCCCGTCACAGGGGCACCGGTTCTGGGCCGTTTGGCTGCCTGGCCTTCTGGACCAAGTGTCTGGGAAACCAGCTCTCTTAGTCACCCTTCACTCTTTCCTGCCTCCGTCCTCACCTTCTTCCCTTTGGAGATAAACTTGGGCTCTAGTCCTGCATCCCTGTGTGGCCTTGGCCATGCCACTTTTCCTTCTGGGCCTCAGTTTTTTCACTTGTCCAACAGGGAGGCCAGTCCTGGGCTGGCCTTGCTTTTGGGCGGTGATGATGCTCAGGAAAAACATTACAGGAAAGCTTTTTGCCAGTAGTGAGTGGATATGGGATTTAAGAATAACTTTCACAATACAGCTGGTCCCTTCCACAGACAGAAACAGAGTTTCCCTAGGCTCCTCCATCAAACTACAGATTCTTCCAGGACAGAACTGTGCCCATTAGATCAGAAGTTTTGATAAAGAGGGCGAGAGGGGCTTTGGGTAATCCTTAGCTCCTGTAAGGTAGAAGCTGTGTTTCCCCCATCAGACTAGCTGATCTGTGTGGTCAGATTGGAAGCTTCTCAGGGGTAGGGCTGTGCCTCCTCTATCAGAAAATGCCCGAGGGACAGGCAGTTTGTCTCTACACTTAGTCTGGGGATCCCTCAGAGCCTGGTCTGTGCCTACCCCTTCAGACTGGGGTCTCCCCCTGTTCCCTGCCTTTCTTCTTCACAGCCAGCACCCAGGAGGACTGTGTTGTGGGTGGCCGCAGGGTATGTGCTGGCCCGTAGGGATATGCAGGGCTTCGGGACGAGCGGCTCTCCCTGCCAGGCCATACTGGCACTGGGCACTCCCAGGACGGAGGACCAGGGTCGGTCTGGGTCCTTCCAGACCATGTTGGGGCTGACTGGCTCTCAGACTTGGCCAAAGCCTGATTGACCTCACGGTGGTTCCCCTGGGGGTGTCCCTGGGGCTGGGGGCCCTGGGGGTGCTGTTGGGGAGCGGGCAGAGAGGGGCAGCTAGAGGGCTGGTGGTCGACCCTAGCAGCACTCTGAGGATCAGCTACCCAGTCCTCTCAGATGTGAAGATGTGAAGACCAAGGTCATGGAGCCGGTGCCCAAAGCCCCCCAACCCCCACAGGCCAGTCGGCACGCGGCACCAGATCTCGGGGCTCCTGACTCCTGGCTCCACTCTACCGGCCTGCTTCTTGCAGCTGTGCTCTTGGGGAACCTCCCCTCTAATCTGGGGGTGAACAGAATCCCCCTCCCCACACCCCTCTATGGTTAGCACCGAGCCCGGATAAGCCAGGGGCGAGAGCGTGGGGCTGGTCTGGGAAGACGACGTACGTGCGCCTCTTACCTTTGCTCCCGGCCCCATCCTGCCTCCTCCTCTCTCCCTGTTCCTGGCCCGCAGCCCTGCCCCTCTGCACGGGAGACTTTCCAAGACTGAGCCCTGAGTAAGGCATGGGTGGATGCCTGCCTCGGAGGGGCACAGGGGTCCCGGCCAGGGAAGCCAGCAGGGACCACAGACCCTCCTGGAAGTCACCTGCTTAGCATGGGTGGCACGTGATTTTTGTGTCCTGCTCGACTAACCGCAAGGGGCTGGTAGTTTCTCTTTTTCAGGCTGATTTATAGGCACTTTTCATACATGCTGGACGTGAGTCCTTTGTCAGACATACAGATCTCTGCTCTCTGGAAATGTAATTCATGTAGTCACTGGTCATTCTGGGAGCCTCAGGGTTGACCGGCCAGGCCCTGCTGGTGCCGGCACCTGTGATGTGCCCCTGCCCTGGCATGGAGAACGAGAGGGAACGCAGCTGGTGAGAAGCCGGTTCCTCTTGCCACACTAAAGTGGTTTTCTTTGGAAATGTTGAATCAAGGAGAATTTCTTCAGAACTTGGGTGGGGTGGACAGAAAGGTTTCCCTGTGTTTGTTTTCTGGGGTAGGTCTTTACATTCTTTGCAGTGAGCACCGCTTCTAGAAATTTCCTTGACTCCCCATGTCCCAGTGCGTAAATGTGGGCTCGCCTGTTGACCTTTTCCCTGGTTTCTGCCCTGGTTTTGTGTGTTATGGCTGGACCCATGAGGACATGGCGGAGAGCCTGAGCTCAGACTTAGCTGATGTCAGTGAAGTTAGGGTATAGGAACAGCCCGCCTGGCTCTTGTGCCGTAGTTCTGCAGGAGTCCAGGCTGGAAGGCAGGGAATGGGGAGGTGGAGATGCCCCAGTGGAGGCCTGGTTCCTAGGAGAGAGGACAAGCTTCGGAGGTTCCCGGGCTGCCCTTCCCAGAAAAGACAGCAAGAGGAAAGCAAGAAGGAAATACGGGGTGTGTTGACAGCTTTTAGGGTGTTGGCTACAGGCCATCTGGTAAAACCTGGAACCTGCTTGCCAAAGACTTAATATGATTAACTGTGTTTTCTTCACATCCAGGCCAAGTGGCAGAGGACCTGGCTTCTAGCTTTGGCTCTGTGGCTGGCTGCTGTGTGACCCAGAGCCAGTCACTTGCCCTCTCTGGACCTCAGTCTCCCTGTGCCTTGCCCTTCCTCCTGCACCCTTGCGGTGGTGGATCCAGTTTGATCGGCTGAGTAACCTGATGGCTCCTAGCCTCAGTTTCCTCATCTGCACAGTGGGGATACACACAGCCACCACGTGGGAGGTGTATCGGGGTGTGTGTCCCCAGCACCCAGGGCGGGTGCAAAGTAGGTGATCCCTCCATGTCCGAGGTTGGGAGCAGGAGTTTGGGGAAAGGGAGGCCCTGTCCCTCCCTCTGTCTTTTGGTTTGTCTTTCTCTGTCTCTACTGCTCTCTGTGCCTCTCTTCCTCACTTCTGTCCCTTTATTCCCTGTTTTGAATTTTCCTTGTCTCTGTCTCCGTTTCTTCCTGTCTCTGTGTATCTCTCTGTCCCTTCTCCCTCTGGAGGACCTTTTGGCTTCACCGAGCCACAGGGCCAGGCTAGAGTGGGGAGAAAGCTGGAGCTTGGCGCCCAGGCTGCACTGTGCTCCCCGAGGGCCACAGCTGGGGTGTGATGGAGCCCAGAGGGCTCTGTCACGGGGTGGCTGGAACCCCTGCCTAGACAACCTCGGGCTGCTGACTGGCTGTGGGCGAGTGGCTGAGAACACCTGTACCACCGTTGAGTCTCATTTTTTTTTTTTTTTCATTCAAGCTAGCTTCCTGACCTCCCAGAGCTGAAGGCTTGGCCACTCCCTGTTTCTGTCCCTCTGAAATATGCAGTCTTGCCAGTGTGATGGGGGAAATGGGGTTAAAACAGGTGGTTTCCTGGGACAGAGCCTTGTGCCGGGGAGGGGGGTTGCTACTGAGAGAACAGAACATTCCATGGAAGCCAGAGGCAGGCGTGTGACACGGCTTCCTGGAGGTAGTGGACTGTGAGGGTCTAGGAGAGGGACTGGTATGCACCGAGTGCCTACCGGGGACCTGGCCGTGCCGAATGCTTTGTAAGCAGGACCTCAGTGTCTTCATCTGTGGAGTGGGGACAAGCACAGCCACCACCTGGGAAGTGTCACGGGGGACATGTTGAGGCCAAAGCTGATCCCCCAATATCCCAAATGCTCCTCCAGAGGGAAGTGGGGGGAGGGGGGACCGTGAGATGCACAGAGACGAGAAGAAACAGAGAAATGGAGACAGAGGAAGTCCAACCCAGAGAATAAAGGGACAGAAGTGAGGAAGAGGGCTGTCCATGGTCACCCAGCCAAGGAGTGATGGGCCAGGGCTGAACCTTACCCCGGACCCATGTTCTGTCCACTGTTCGTACAGCCTGTCCAGCTGCTGACCCCCTGCCAATACTCCTACTGCTCCTTTTTCCTTCCCTGTCTGAGGGAAACAGAATAGTCTGTGTGTCCTGGGCAAATTGCTGGCCCTCTCTGGGCTCATTAGTGGTGACAAACCAGGCCCATGGCTTTCAGGCTGGATCTGGAGAGCCCCAGGCTCCCGATCAAGGACTACAGGTACTGCTGGAGCAGGGAGGGTGAGCCTACTACTCAGGGCCCCTACTCTGTGTGGGCCTGAGAGTCTACTGTTTGGTCTGTTTTCAGTGTAAGCCCCTGAGCATCCAGCTTATCTCGAAAGCTTCCTCTTTCCCTGACGTTTTGGCAGAGTATGTGTCCCCCCCCGCCCCGGCCATCAGGGCCCTTTCTGAGGGGGGGCATCTGCCCCTGGGCTGCCCACCAAGCCCAGGGCTCAGGCCAGGCCAAGGCCAGAGGGGCCAGATGGCTGGGGCTCATGTCATGGAAGCTCCCAGGGTTTGAAGGAGCCAGAGAGACAGAGTTAGGTGGCTGGGACCCAGATGGTCTTACTGGTGTGAGGTGTCGAGGATGGAATGTCTTTCGAGTCCTGCCATCTGGCCTCTGTGCCAGACACAGGACAATCTTACCTCCCTAGGGCAGAAGGTCGGGGTGTGTGTGGGCGTGCGAATGCGTGTGTGTGTGTGCACGCATGTGTATGTGTGTGAGTAATGCAGCAAGAGGGGCGAGGCCTGTGGCACCAAGGACAGTAGAATATGGTAGAACAAGCTCAGAGTCCCACGGACAGGACCGTGGCCCTGTTTCCATCTTCATGGGCAGGAGACCTCAGACAACATGTCTCCCCCTGCCAAGCGGAGGCGACAGCAGCCTGCCATCTCGCTCCACTCTGAGAAAGCACGATGGTGCCTGAGAGGCCTGACGCACCGAGCCGGCGCCCTGAAGGGCTCAGTGACCTCTGGCTGCCATCACTACCATGCTTTCTCTCCACGCATGCGTCCCTGGGCCTCTGCACTGTTCCCTGTTGGGGCTCTCGGGAAGCTTCGTCGTCGCTACCCTTCACACGCCCACAGTCCCCATTAGCCAGCCGCTCCTAGAAGGCAGGCTGCGGCCAGGTCTTGTCCTCTGCTCCCGGCCTGGCCCATGGGGGAGCTGCCCAGGAAACCTTGATGGCATAAATATGCCCGACTGATATGGGGAACGATGCCAGGCTCTTCTGTCCAGTGGTTTCTCCCCTGGGGGCCTGCGGAGATGATGTCTCATAGCAGCTGGACAGGCCAGATCCAGATGGAAGGTCCCTAGTGGACAGGGCTGCCCTATATGAAAGAGGAGTTTTTCAAGGACCCCTATCAGGTGGCCGGAGAATCCAGGTTTCTTGCTCCGAGGCTGATTCCTTGTCTTCTACTTCACGTTGCCTCTAGGAGGCTGTGTATTTTTGAAGCAAGTTGCTCTCCCTCTCTCTGTCTCTATGTGTTTGATGAGGCAGGTGGACCAAGTTTTCTGGGAGTGCTTGCTGAGATGTGACGTGTTGGGAGATGCCCAGGAGAGGTACAGTCCCTCACCCCCTCTCCGGGAACGATTCCCTAGCTCTGTGTGAGCTGGTAGAAGGTGCCTGATTGTCACGGTGGGACCGCAAGTCCAGCCAGGTTGGCTGACACTGGAAGATACTGGATCTCTACTGTAGCAGCTGTGAAGAAGGGCTGTCATCATGGGGGGAGCCCCCAAATTCCCTGCTACTCCCCATTTTATCAAAGTCTTGAAGAAAATGAAGACGGTTCATTGAGGAAGGTCTGAAGGATACCAAGCACATTTTTCTAGAGACAGTGCACCCCAAAATAGACCCTTGAATCAACTCAGAACCAACTATAAGAATGCCATGGGTCCCTTAGTTCAAAATCCCACACTTGCCCTGTTTTGGGGGTGGGAGGAGGGGAATGTTCCTTAGTTTTCAGGGCCCAGAAGAGTCGGGCTTCTCTTCTTCAACTGGTTTGGTTGTATCTTGTGGGTGCCATGGTTCATGAAATTGATTCTATTTCTCTTTTCTCATGGGCCACCAGGGAACTCACTGCTAGATCTACCAACCAGGCAGATGGTCAAAGAGACGTAATTTTCTCATTTGAAAAATGATTTTACCCAGGGTGTATTTTGTAAGCTGCCTCAAATTCTTTCTGTTAGGATGTGGAATAAAAATCCATGAAAGAAGGGGAAAGGTTGAGTCTTGTGTGGAGTGGGCACTGGAGGAAGGGAGGTGGAAGTGGGGGAGGGGAAGGCAGGAAAGCAGGTGATGGGTAGAACTTTATGGAGACCCCGCAGGTCAGGGAGCAAATTCCTGGGGGGGCAGTGAGGGGGAGCAGCAAGAGAATTATGATCAGAACAGGTGTCAGGCACTGAGTGTAGAAGGGGTTGTCAGGGGTCTGGTCTGGGGGTCCTTGAGTGTCAGGAGAAGTTTCTGTTTCTCCAGGATTGCCTGTATCCCAGGCACTTTACAATCGTTATTTTGAACTTCCAAGTTATTCCAGACTTACAAATTAGGAGACTAAGTCTCAAAAAAGTTAAATCATTTGGCCAGTGCTGCAAAATCTGAGAAACGGCTGAGCGCAGACTGGAACCACAGATAGCAGGGCTCCAGGGTCTAGACTTTCCCCATCCAGCTGCCCTCCTTTATCGGGGCCACAGGATGCCGGAGCAGTCTTCTGGGGTGGCGGGTTGGCAGATGGGATGTGTGTTTCAGACACGTCCCTTCTGCCTGCAGTGCGGAATGAGATGAGCCTGGGGACAGGGAGAGCGGGGTCGGCTCAGGTCCTGGCAGGGACAAGGGTGCGGGTGCTGTAGGGGTGAAGGTGGAGGGGAAGGGATGGGGCCGGAGAGGTTTGGGAGGTAGAGCTGATGAGTCAAGGGGGGTGACTGTTTAGATGCTCGAGATGAGGGAGAGGACGACTGAAGGGGTTGCCTGGGTCTGTGCTTGGTACCTGGGGTGGAGGCGGCACCATCTGCTGAGAGAGGCAGGGAGGGGAGGGCAGACGGCCAGTGGGGGGCAGGGAAGGAGGTGATGCGCCTGGGAGGCTGCTGAATCGGCCACTTGTGGGGGTGGGGCTGGCTGCACCTGACCACGAGACCCTAGTGCCCAGCCCAGCCCCGCACGTGATGCTGTCAGTGCCACGTGGAACCTGGGATGTTCCAGAGCTGGGGAGGGAGTCAGTGATCCCCAAAGGTCCAAGGTGCCCAACGGAGACCTGGGTCTGGCATTCAGGCTCTGAGTTGGGTGACTCATGGCCCTCGCCACTTCCTGCTATTAGAGCCGCTGGCCACAGGCCCTCTCGCCCTGCGGGAATCAGTGGGTCCCCTGCCTTCTCTCGATAGTTGAGTCAGAGCCCCTGAGGCCCACAGGGGGTCCAGGATCCTGCCCTGGGAGATCCCAGAGGAGTGAGTCAGCGTAAGGAGCTGCGAGGGCCCGACGGGTGGTGAGCCCTCCGATGCCCAGAGCAGCACCTGTACACAGAACACCCAGGGCACGTCGTCTCCAGTGAATGACTGAGAACCTGGGACCCGGACTTGGCTTCCCGTGACTCTGCCGCGTTGTCTTGTGTATGTCAAAGCTCTTCTTGGAGCCCTGGTTTACCCGACTGGAAAATTAAGGGACTCTAGGGGCTTTTCCAGGTGGAAATGGGAAGATCATGGGAGGCAGGAGGAGCTGAGCCTGTGGTGCTTGGGGGCCGCTGGAAGTGGAGAAAGGCCACGTCTGGGGCTCCAGAGAGCTGACTCTGCTGCCTCCCCGCCCCCGTGGCCATCCTACGTAAGCTTAGGCATAGGCGGCACGTGGTGGCTGAAGAGGACCCCTCCCCGGAGGAGAGGAGCCCACAGCTGATGTCCGCAATCACAAACAACCCAGAACCCATTCTGACGGCTCGCAAGGCCCGAGACCGGCAGATTCCTTGTCTGATCGTGCCAGACCTTGCCTGATGGGCCCAGGCAGTTTACCCTCCTCGGCATCAAATGACTTCCCCAACCGGAGGGATTCCTTCCCCCAACCTTATCCACCAGTTTTTAAATAGTCTGAGTTGGGGTCTCAAACAGTGGCCTGAGGGCCAGATCTGCTGACACTACGGGCTTGACCTACAGTGTTCTGTTTTTAAGAAATATTGAATTTTAATGCCTTAGGCAAAGCATCTGTGTTACCTGTGTTACTCCCTTTGCCACAGTTGGTACCCTTCCCTGGGTGCTACAGCTGGCGGCTTCCCACATTTATTATCTGCCCAGCCTCTGAAGGCATCTCGGTCTGGATGCTCGGCGCTGGCTCCGGAGCCCTGTCTGGTGAATGGGGAAACGGGACGTGGGGGCTCCTGGGTTCACGGGGTCCCAGGTCCCTGAGGTCTGCCCTTCAGAGCTGTGCTCCAATATCATTTCCCCAGCGAGCCTTCCCCGATCAGCCGATGCCAACAGCACCCCACCCCTCCGCCCCTCTAAGCTGCTTCCCTGGGTCTCAGCACTTCCTGACGCCCCAGTGTCTGTCCTGCTGTGTCTTCCCTGTCTCTCTTGCTACTCTGTATGTCCCATGAGGGCAGGGACTTGGTCTTATTCACCACTGTATCACCAGCACCAAGAATAATGTCTGGTGCATGGCAGGAGCTCAAAACGACCGTGGGAAAATGAGTCCCTGGACATGGTCGCGCCAGCAGCGGACATCCTCTCTGCTGCTGCGCCCCCGGCCCGGGGGCATCCTGGAGTCATGCGAGGGTCCCACGGTCACCCAGCAGCTGGCAGGCCTCTCCCCCTGCAAGGGGCTGTGTTTGAGGCTAACCTGGGCACGTCCTCCCCGCTGAAGGTTCTTGCCAGAGGGGAGGGGGGCAGTGATGTCATTCAGCTCCCCCACCCCTGCTCCTCCCAAATTTGACCCATCAGACCCGATGTTCCAAGTTCAAATAGATGACAGCATGGGTGTACAGCATGTGCCTTTTGTGGGTTGTGGGCAGGGCAGGAACCTGGGCAGGTCGTGGTGTCTGAAGGGACATGTTCTTTGAGCATGGAGGAGGGGGGCAGGGAAGCCAAGAGCAGGAAACTTATTTTTCCTTCCTTCCTTCCTTCTTTTCAAGATTTATTTATTTAAAAGGGAGCGAGCACGCAGGCACACAGAGACGGAGAGCGAGAAGCAGACTCCCAGCCGAGCAGGGAGCCCGAGGCGGGACTCGATCCCAGGACCTGGGATCCTGACCTGAGCTGAAGGCAGATGCTTAACCGACTGAGCCCCCCGGGGGGGCCAGTCTCCTCATTTTTTCTTAAAGACAGACTTCATTTTTTTTCTCTAATAGTAAAAACATCAGCTTACCAAAATTTTCAAACAATATACAAAAGCATAAGGAAGAAAGTAAAATGAAACAAAACACAAGAACCCTGATATTCTATGTCCCAGGGATCCAGTTAACAATTCAGAGCCAATCCAGGGTCCGATGGCCTGGGTTCAAATCCTGCCTCGACCACTGGCCAGGGTCAGATCTCGCGAGGGTCCCTTAGCTTCTCCGTGCCTCACTTTCTTTGTGAAATGGAGATGCACGGATGTTCCTCTCAGCCTCTGTGCCCACACTCTGCTACTCCCTCCCTCTTTCCTCCAGCTCTGAGAACATTTCCCTTAAGGGGCTGTGACCTGCCCAAGGCCCCTGCCCCACCCACAACCTGCAAAAGGCACGTCCTGTATACCCAGGCTGTGGTCTGTTTGAATTTGGGTTCCTGGCTTAGCTGTTACCTGCCACCTAATATGTGGCGAGGATTAGGTCGGGGATGACACGGAAGGGGGTGAGAACAGCGCCCAGCACCTGGTCAGAGGCCAACAGGTGTCTGCTAGCATCTCATCACCGTCACCGTCATTGTCACTGTCATCACCCTTATTTTTGCAGACAGCTCTTCATGCACCAACCTGCCTTCTTCCCTTCCTCCTCTTTCATGTCTGTCCATCCGTCCATCCATCCGTCCATCCATCCATCTTCCCTTAACAGGCATATTCCCATGTGCTCTCTGGGAGCCCGCTTTTCCCACTCCGCTTTATATTACGTATGAACAAAATGGCTCGGGTTCTGCTTCGTGGGACTGGACACCCCTTGGGTGTTGTGTTGCTAGGCTCTGTGTCCATGGGGGTAAACCCAGACTTTGCATCGGTGCCATTGGGTGTAAAGAACTTTGTAGATGGGGAACATTCGCCATCGGATGTGTTGGCCCTAAGAAAGACATTTCAGGAAGATCTTCAAAGTGAAAAATAACCACATAAATGCTTATACGATTTTTATGTTTCCCATCTTCATCCTCGGACAGGGGGGTTCCCGGAGCAGGGACTGTGTCCCCCTCCTGCCTGGTCAGACCGGCGGCGCCCCAGGTGAGGGTGCTGCTCCGTTTCTCTCTTTGGCATCCTCCCACCCCAGACCTGTGGACGGCGGCAGTCCTGGCTGTGCGTCATTATGCTGCCCCTGCAGGGGCTGCCCGGAAGCAAGAGGACCCTGTGGCCAAGGGGGTGTCCAGTGCCTCTGGAGGGAACCTTCCTCCGCCTCCTCCTCTTTGCCCAGTATGATGGGAGCATGGCGCCCGTAAAGTGTTACCGTCCTTGCGGGCCTTATAGACACTTCCTAACTGGGAGCCCCCGGCCCCTCTGCCCACCCGAGCCCTCCCCGTCTCTGATGACAGCTCTGTCCTTCCAGCTGCTGCGGCCCAAGCACTCCCGTCATCCCGGACTCTCCTCTTTCTCTCGCACCCACACCCAGCCTGCTCGCAGCCCTTCCCAGCCCTGTCCTCAGGAGACATTCAGAACCCAACGGCTCCTCCCCACGGTCATGGTTGCCCCTAGGACCAAGCCACCATCGTCTCAGAGCTTGCGGTGGCTCCCGGAGTATCAGTGCCATTGGAGCAGGGACTGTGGTCTGTTTGGTTCTTGGCTGCGTCCGCATCACCCAGAGGAGTGCCCACCGCAGAGTAAGGGCTCCGTGAATGCTTGTCAAGGGAGCGACCAGGGTTCCATGAGCACCCCGAGAACAGGAGGGCTGCAAAGATGGGGTTTTGAGGGACGAATCAGGCCTCCCCAGCCTCTTGCTCTGAGTGCCTTGTGAGGTGCCCTCCCCATGGCGGGCCGTCTCTGGAGTTGGGGTATAAGGCTCTAGTTTCAGCTTCTGGGGGTGGTTTGGTGAGTCAGGAGGACCTGGGGTCAGCCATGGCTGCCCTCCTACTGACGGTGGGTCGTCTCCTCCCTATAAAACGAGGATACCAGGAAGAGTCGTGAGCGTTTCTTTCAGCGAATGCTGGGGGTCAGGCCCTGTGCTAACCCTCGCACGCATAGCTCCCGCATCCCCACATCCATCCGATGGAGCAGGCACAGCTGCCAACTCACTCCTGGGAGAGGAAGCCACAGGAGGGTGGAGCGTCTGCCCAAGGTCACAGGTTGTAAGAGGCCAAGCCGGTATTTGAACCCGGAGTCTGACTGCCCCATGCTTTGGATGCGTGAGATCGGGATCTGCACCCGGCACGTCATCAGCCCTCAGAAAGTGCTGACGTTGTGACCGTGAAGGTTCAAGCGCCGAGGTCTGAGGCTGGAGTCAAAGCTAGGGAAGGAGAGACAGGGCCCCCGGGGAGCTTCCGGGGACAGCTGAGCCCTGCTCCATCGGGGACCCCGACGGAAGCCCCCATTTCCCATCTCTCTGAGAGACCTGGGGTGCCTCCTCCCCTGGCCTCCTGGATTGGCAGGCCTGAGTGAGAGGGCTGGGCGTGGAGCCAGGAGGTGGGGACTCGGTTTAGGCAGCTAATCAGGTCACAGGGTGAAATTAAAAGGGAGGAGGAAAGCACCGACCCATCAGAACGCAGGCTCCTTCCTGGCGACTTGGTGCCCAGGACAGGAGCCGGGGAGATAGGAAGAGCGGAGCCCGGGAGCCCGGGGCACGGGATGGCCCCGCAGAGATCTGTGAGGCTGTCCCTCAAGAAACCCACCTACGCTGTGTGTGTGGTGGGAGTTGAGACGTCTGTGGACGTTCACAGGTGAGAGGTACCCGTCTGGGTCTAGAGGGCTGGGCAGCACCGGAGGACCCCGAGGCCATGGGGTGGGTGCCCGTTGGACACATCGAGCATGCTAGAGGGTGCTGGTAGTCGGTCGTTCGGAGTGTGGAGCAGGTGGCCTGGATGGAGAGCCTGGGTATCAGGGAGGAGCTAGGGTATCAGGCCCATCTTGGGGCTCCGTGTCTCCTGGGCACCTGGGGTCGGGTCTTTGGCCTCAGGGTTCTAGCTCTGAGCCCCGGGCTCTGTGTTCTGACATCAGAGAGGCGCTGGTGTGCGGCGCCAGAATGAACTGGTACTCAAGACGGGGAGCAGGACCGGGCCGCCCTGAGTTTCTCTCTCTTTCTTGCCAACAGCCCTTCTGTCGGAGGTGGAGGTGTGGGGTGTGTGGCGGCTTGATCCTTGGAGGCGGGCCAGGGTGATTGGGATCAGGAGGGAGTGTCAGAGGGATGATTCAAGGAGTTAATAAAGGACAAGAACCTAGAACAAGACCCGGGCTTGTGTTTGCCATGATGATGACGGTGCCGGCCATGATGGGGCACCTGAGGGGCGACATCTGAGGGGCCCCAGGAGAATCAGCTTCTCCTGTTGGCTCAAGTCTCTGACCTGTCCTGGCTGTGCCCAGACGGGGGCCCAGGGACCTGGTCTGGCTTCAGTTTCCTCACCTGGCCATGGAGGGAGCTGGACTTGAGGGTCTCGGGGGGGCCTTTCCAGCTCTGATACTGTCTGTGGACTCCATTCTGTCTGGAACTATTTAGGGACTCCACTCCTGCTGGATAAGAGGGAGCTGGAGCTCCTGCAGATAAGGGGCTCAGAGAAGGAGGGGGCTGGGGAGTCTGTCACAAGGTGGGATCTGAGCTCGCACTGCCTCCTGGGTCTCAGTTCCTGTGCTGTCCCAGTCTGGTTGTGAATGCTGGGTCTGCCTTCCCGCTTGGCCTCCGGTGGGCCTCTGTCCCAGAAACCCTCTGAACCCCGCTTAGACAGGGCTGAGGAGAGGGAGCCAGGACCCTTGGAGGCCAGACCTTGGCTCTGAGTCCCGTTGGGAGTCCTGGCATGGGGCTGGTTCTCTCGGATCTGGGTGGGTAGCCGAGATCCCATTTCTCCTGTCCTTTTAACGTAGCATTTCCTCGGCTTAGCAAATGGGAAAACAGGACGCCCAGTTAAGTATGCATTTTAGGTAAACAATAATAATAATTTTTAGTATATCCTATGGGATCTACTTATGTTTTTAAAAACTGGCGCTGAAATTCAAATTTAGCTGGACGCTGACTTGATCTGGCCACCCAGCTCTAACACCAAGGGCAGGGAAGGAATCACTAGCAGGCCCCCACTGTCCGGATTCCAGACCTCTGCTCTCATCCTGGGGGGGTGGTTGTTTCCGGAAGGTCATTTCAGAAACTTGGGCCCTACACAGTGCTGCTGACTAAGGCCGGAAGCATTTTCCTGGGAGCCAGGAGACATGGGTTCTAGTCTGAGCTCAGCATCTGACTTGCTGTCTGGCGTCAGCCAAGTCACCGGCCCTTGCTGGGCCTCATTCCTTATCTGAGCCCCAACAGAGTGAGCTGAGTCCTGTCTTGAGTTCAGCGTGGAGGTCAAGGGCCCCGATTCTGGACAGACTTGGCTTCTCATCCTAGCTCCATTTGTGGCTGTGTGACCCTGGGCAAGCCGCTGTCCTTCTCTGGGCCCTGGTGTTCTCATCTGACAGTGGAGTGGGAGGGGGGATAAGCGAGACCCTGCGTGTCTAGGGCCCCTGGAAGCTGGAGGAGGTGCTCACAGCTCCTCCGGTCCCTCTTTCCGTCACGTCTCCGAGAGTGCTCCCAGAGGACGGGTTAGGTTGTGTGTGGGGTGGGAACGGAGGGAGGTTCCCCTTTGGGATCACCAAGCACCCCAGCACCCTCAGATTCGGGCCCTGGCCTAGCGGTGGAGCACAAGGAAGCTGCCTGGGTTGGCCACAGCTCCTGCGCTCTGGTTGACTCTGGGAGGTGGGGGTGGGGGCACTACTTTGGGGCCCTGAAGTGAGCACTTTTAATTATTTTATTTTGAATGTGGGGCTCAGACCTATAATCATGAGATCAAGACCTGGGCCGAGATGAAGAGTCGAGCACTTCACTGACTGAGCCACCCAGGCGCCCCCGGAGTGAGCATTTTGAGAGACCACCCCCCCACCTAACAGCCCTTAGGGAGCCTTCATCCTGGGCGTTGGTCTTGACCAGGGGTGTAAATATTGAGGGTCTCTAAGTTAGAAAATGGAAGTTTATTTGCAGCAAGTTGGTTTTAAAAGGAGACGAAAGGAAGACCTCCCCCCCCCCCCCATTCCCACCGACTGGTCTAAGATAGGTAGCGAAGCGGGCATGGCCTTTTCAGCCTGGGAAGGTTTGAAGAAGAGCCTGAAGGTCACCCAGGGCCCGGGCTGGCTAGGATGATGAACTTGGGGCTCCTCCACGCCCATTGGTGTCCTGCTCCAGCTGAGGCCAGGCAGCGGGTTTCTACTTAGCCTTGCCGATTGAAGGGGAAAGCCCCCTCAACCCCAAAGAGGAGGTTTGCCTGTCACCTGAGCTGCCAGGAGGCTAAGCCTCCCAGGAGAGCCAATGGAGGTGGAGATGCGCAGTGATGAGTTCGAGGTGCTGTGTGGACCTTGTAGAGAAATATTTGTCTTTGGGGTAATTGTGTGCCCCAGCCCAAGGAACCCTTGAAATCCTCTCAGGATGTGCTATAGAAACCCCCCACTCCAAAGGACTAGCTCCCCACCCTGAACCATCGCCCCAGCAGACTTGCTCCCCACCCCCCACACTAACTGGTCAGATTACCCTGGTTGTCCCTGTCCATGCTTGGAGGTGGCCCCCAGAGGACGCATGCCAAAAAAGGGGAGGGTGGGGAGTGTGGGGAGTCCATAAGTGGTGCGGTCTGGCCCTCCTTGTCCGCCCAGAGGCCAGAATGAGAGCCCCAGGCTGGAGGCTGTAATGAATGTTTACTCTCTGGCCCGGAGAAGCTGGCTGTGGGGGGAGGGGGAAGAGACATCCTCCTGGATCTCTCCAAAGCCTCCCCCTGTCCTGCAAAAGCTTCAGAGCAAAATAGACTCTTCAGAACAGACGGGTAACATTCGAGGTGCCCAGGAAAGAGGGACTCCGGGTCGGGGGGGTCTCTCCAAGGAGCTGGAGAGAGGCCCCAGGCTGCTGCTTTTTCCTGGAGTTCTGTGTATTTCAAAAAATGAAAATGCCAAAACAGAGTTATAAAACCTGTGGTATATATATTCTTAATGTTTACATTGAATAAATTGATGCTTTTAACGTGCGCAGAAGTACAGTGAGGTATAATTGTGCGGCTCACGGGGTAATTACCGGATTGCCGTAGACACTAATTCGTAATGACGGACAGACTCCGAGAGCCGGGCTGGACCAGGGTTTGAAAGCCGGGTGAGGACCGTCTCTCTTCCTGGCTCCAACCTGGGCCGCACCGCATTCCTTTGTTAGAAGTAATGTTGCAGTTTGAATGTGAGGTGCCTGGAGACTCTGGGGCCGGGGTCCTCCCCGCCCTCCGCGGGGGCCGGACATGGAACATGCGCT
Source organism: Mustela lutreola (assembly GCF_030435805.1). Classification (NCBI taxonomy): domain Eukaryota; kingdom Metazoa; phylum Chordata; class Mammalia; order Carnivora; family Mustelidae; genus Mustela; species Mustela lutreola. The sequence continues at coordinate 11,854,805 of NC_081299.1, forward strand.
GTGTGTTCTTGGGATGGAAAATGTTGGCGTCGGGGCAGACCTCTGAGGTCGGTCACTTTTTAATCCTACAGGTGTCCCTGCCCCCCTGGTCCCCCTGGCCACCTGCCATTTAAGACCAAGGGCCCCTCCCCGTCGGTCTCTCTGTCCTCCCCTCCCTGCCCCTCCCATCATTTCCGGGTTGGTTTCCCTTCCAGCTTCCATCACTGCCGACCCCTGACCCCCGACCCCCGACCCCCGGCAGTCCCGTCTCCTCCCAGTCCCTGCCCCTCCTCGCTCGGTGGGCCCACCCTCTAGGGACCCCGAGAGAGCACTTGAGACACCAAGAAAGGGAGGGTCGCTCCCAGGTGAGGTAGATTCCTCCCGACCCCAAAATGCTCTCTGTGTCACATGTCCTCAGCTTTGCTCTGTCCAGAGAAGGTTCTACTCCCTTTTGGGGAGCTGCTAAGCAGCTGTTTAGCTCTGCCAAGGGGTCCTGAGGCTCGAAGATGTTGTGGGTGGTATGTGGGGCTAGAAGGAGCTGGCAAATCCGCAACCAGCTGAGGACGTCAGCTACCGGGGAGCCCGGGACGTGGGCCTCAGCTGTGGGCCCGGACAGGTGCCATCGAGACCGTGTGTGGGCGCCGGGCTCTTGGGGCCAGGGCCGAGGGAGCTGGGACGCACTGGCTCTTGTCAGGGTCCTGCCCTCACAGGAGGTGCAGAGCGGTGTTTGGCCCTCCAAATGCCCCAGAGAAGCCAGTCACCCTGCTCTGGAGCCCGAGGCCACTTGAAGCCCTTCAAGTGCTCCAGTCGCAATTTACGACCCCGCCTACCCCCACCTGGGTCACAGGCACTGTGCTGGGAGAGGTGGGCTAAGGCAGGGTTGAAAACTCCACAGTCGGACCCGGCAGTGGGTACACTGTGTGGTCTGAGCCGGGCCGAGCCGAGGTGGCTGGGCTCAGGTTCCTCACCGGGGATGGAAGGCCAGCCGCCATCCTCACTGGGTCCCTCACGGTGGGGCTGGGACCACCGGAGAGTCAGTGCACTGACTGCGGAGTCGTGACCTCTGGTGGGGGTTCAGGGGCGTACTTGCAGGCCGTGTGACCTTGGGCCCATCACTTAGCCTCGCCTGCTTCGCCCCTGTACGGCGGGGCTGACGTTGCTTCTTGTTCCTACCTGTGGCTTTGGCCCCCATTTTACAGATGAGGAATTTCATCTCGCATGAAATGTGTACGCACAGGCATGCTTTTCTTTCTGCAGTTGGGGAGCCCGTGGGTGAGAGGGAAGAAGTGACTCACCCGTGACTTCCCATCCATAGCTCTTGGCTTCTCTTGGTGGGGAGGGTGTGTGGGGGGAGGTTCTGGTCCCCAGCCCCATGTGGCTCTGCCGGGGGCGCCTGCGGCTGAGAGCCCTGTCCTCTCCTCTCCAGCCCGCACTCCCAGGAAGGCAGGGGTCCGCTCGAAAGGAGGCGGCCCCGGCCTGGCCCCTCCTTCCAGGTCCTGGGTGTGCCCCTCCCTGAGCAATGACAGGGCATAAGCTACCCATGATTGTTATCACTGGGAAGGAAGGAAACAGAGAACACAGCCACACCCTGCACCCTTCTAGATTTAGGAGAAAGTGTCTGCCTGTGACGTGGGGTCTGCAAGGGGCCAGCCACAGCCAGCACCCAGGGGGGTCCGAGGAGAAGGCCACACTGGGGTGGGGAAGCTGGGGGACCTTCTGAGGCCTTTGCCCCATGGAGGGCATTTAGCAGATCCTACTGAAACCTACCTTGTGTCCAGGCCCCTGCCGGGCTTGGCACTGGGAGGTGATACAGCCCGTACCCGCCGGTGAGGGACTCCAGTCTTCGTCTGGAAGCAAAAGGAACTTCAGGATGTGGATGTTAATCACCCATATTTTTGGTCAAGTCGGGTAGGGAAGGGAGGTACAAGGATCCTCTTACCTACCAGCCTTCTCTCCAGGATCTGCTCTCTCTCCAAGTCCTTTGTGACCGTAATGACAGGGGGTGGCACTGTAGCAAGGGCTCGTGGCCTTAGCTCAATGAAGTGTCCCAATAACCCCACAAGGTGTGGACAACTATGGTCCATATTTTGCAGACAAAGACATGGAGACACAGAGAGGTCGAGACACTTGCCCCAAGTCCCACAGGAGCTGAGATTTGAGCTCAGGTCTACCTGATCCCAAATGCCATGAGTTCCACCCCCAAACACCTCGAGGTCTGGGAATCTTCTGTGTTGCTCGTCAGTTCAAGGGGAGGAGTGAGATAGAAGGTAGAGGCTGAACTTTGGAGTCTGTCCCAAGTGGGGGCAAATCCTGGCTCTGCCACTGTGTCCCTATATGTGATCTCCCTTTGAATTTCAATCTGTCTTCTGTAAAATGGGGAGAGGAATCCTGACTTCCCCACTCAGCAGGCAGAGGTCAAGGGGGATGGTATTAGAATGGAATAGCAGTGTGGTGCACACCACGGTGTACCTGCCCCGTGTGGACCCATGAGGGCAGGGCTGGTGTGACTCACCCCTGCCCTTCCCGTGCCCGGTGTGGTGCCTGACGCCCGGTGTGGTGCCCAGGGAATGCATGTTGAGGCAGGGCAGCCTGCAGCACTAACTGGGAGCTCCCTGGGCCCCTGGGCAGCTGCTGTCCTTTAGGACTGGAGCCTGGAGGGGCTGCCCAGCTCTCTGGGACCTTCGGCTATGGTAGGTCTTAGCACCCAGCAGAAGCATCCACGGGGCTGGCTGTACCAGAGAGGACTTGCTGGGTCCTGCTGGCTGGCGCTATGTCATTTCTTGTGCCTGTGGCTGGAAGGTGGCACCTTGGGGGCACCCAGGGGGCAGGTGTCTGGCCAGGTGTGAGGGCGGCTGTCGGCTTGGTTGGCCCCATTTGCTCGAGAGCTGCCCGCTGGCCCGCTTCTCAGCCTTTCCATTCGATTCTGCATTATTCTCCTGCCTTTGCCTCTCCCCAGCCCTGGGCAACCCTCCGGAGCATGCGTGTCCTTTGCCACTGTGCCCCCATCCCCACCCACCCAGCTGGAGGCTAGGTCAGGACCATCCTGCCCTCCTTGCCCAGGCCCTGGGCTGGGAAGAGGGGCCCCAAACCCCTCAACTCTATCCTCTGGGGGGCTGGTGACATCCAAGCAGCAGCTATGATGAAGGGCACGGGAGGGACTTCTCCAAGACTGTTGTGTTTCTCCTCTCCTTAGAGACCAGTGGTAAGTTTCTGAGTAGTTGGGGTAAGGTGTGGCCTGCTGAACCCCAGTAGGAGGAAGCTTCTGGGAAGGTGCAGCTGAGCAAAAGGAAAAGCTTTCTAATTACCTGAGCTGTCAAAGCACAAAGGGATGTGTGGTAGTGAGCTGCCTGGCCCAGGAAGTGTTCAAGCACAGAGCCCTGTGATGGGCTGGAGGCAGGCCAAGATGATCTCTGAGACCTTTTTCTGACCCAGGGCCTGGGCAGATACTCCACAGACTTACTGTTTTGGGGGAAGCAGGAGCCAGGAGGTCATGGGCGCTGTCCTCTTGGCCTGCACCAGCCTCACTCCTGCAAAGTTCAGGTGCTTGTGTGGGGAAGAGGGGACATGGCTTTCCTGACTCGGTGCCCCACACACTGCCTTGGGTTCCATGCCAACCCCCGCCCCCCCAATCTCAAGGAAGCATGTTTAGGAGCTTGTGTTGCAAAGTTCCATTTTCCTTTTTCTTCCTACGTCTTCCCCAACTAACTCACCCTTCCAGTCCCCCTGGGGGCATGCTCAGGGAACACACGTTCATTTTCATGTCAATCAGTACAGCATATGATGGGAGATAAACCTGCTGCTCTTTCCTCCCTTTGTCAGCTGTGTGACCCCAAGAAAATTACTTAACCTCTCTGAGATTTCTTCATGGGCTAGATGAGGACAGCAACACATACCTGTGAGGGTAGCTGTGAGTGCAGATGACATCATGGGTGTCAAAACCTGAGCAGGTACCTGGCACATGTACCTGGCTGGGAAAAACCACCCCAGCGTCTTCCTCCCCACTGTTACCCGCGGAACACGCTGTCCTTCTGCCTCATCAGATGGCTGGGAACTACCTGTTGACTTGAAATTCCCCACCTCACCGTCGGCGCCTCCTTCTGTGAGATTTTCTAAGAATTGACTCTCTTCTCCTCACAGCCTCTTTCTGAACCTGGTGCATACCAGCTTTGGGGTGCACGGATGCACACGGGTCGGGCAGTCTGTGGCTCTGGGGGACACAGATGGACTGCGACAGGGCCCCAGGGAAGGTCTGAACCTGCGCTATGGGAACACAGGGAAAGGTCACAGGAAGCTGGCCCTTATGGGCTGGGCTATTTGGGGGGCTCTGGGCTGAGAGACAGTAATGGTGGCAGCGGCACCTAATGCCTTTTAAGCACCTACTGTATGCTAAGCACTTTCAATCATCATCTCCTGAAATCCACCCTCCCCGCACAGCCCTAGGAAGTTGCTCTTTGGATTATACCCATTTCCAAGAGGAGGAAAACAGAGGCTCAGAGCAGGTGAGCGACCAGGTTTGGGCCCACACTCTGCACAGAACCCACACTTCTGTCCGCAGAGAGATGGCATCTGAAGTGGGTCTTCAAGAATACAGATTTCTTCTCGCCCATCCCCTTCCTCATCCCGCACCCCTGCAGAGGTGGGAGAAGGGCCCTAGCTCATTGGCATCAGCATGGACATGATGATAAAGACACAACGCTGACATGTGTGGTAATGACTTACACCCTCTCATCTGATGGGTGCTTTCAAGTCTGTTATTTTATTTGCCTGTGAGTCTGGGTTGGGTCTGGGGGTTGCTCTGTGAGACTCCGCCGCAGGGCAGCCGGCCAGCAGGGGTCAGTGGAGGCTCCGACCCAGCTGCCCTCAACCTCCTACCCCTGCTGGTTACACCCCCACCTGTTCATCCACGGCCCCAGCCACAGATCCGGGAGCTTGAGAGATGAGGGGGTGGACCCCCTCTTCGAGGCCTGGGCACGGTCTAGGGGAGGACACCAAGCGAAGGAGGCTCTGAGATGGTGAGGGCCTATTGGGCATAACCTGCCAAGCGTGGGCACCAGCGGGAAGCAGCGGCCCCTTCCTCTCCCCCCCAGTCTGCAAAGCTCCTGCTTGGGAGAGCCTCGGCTCTTGCACCTTTTCTACCCCGAGAGGCAACCCAAGGGGAGCCACCTGGGTCGGCGTGATGGAACGGGGAAGGCCGTGGGGGCCAGAGGGCAGGAGAGACCGGCATGGAAGCGGCGGCCCATCGTGGTCCTCATGCACGACATCACCTCTCCCGGAGGCCCGGCCTTGGAGGGACTGTCCTGGCACCTGCCAGGTAGAAAGAAGCCGGGAGCAGACTCCCAGCACCCCGGAGGCAGCAGCGCTGGGCTTGGAAGGGCTGGACAGCCCCAGAGCATCTGTTCCTGCTCTTCCCCCTCTTCTTTTACCACTGTTATTACTGTTCCTATTATTTCTTACCCCGAATAGGGAGTTGCATGCCAGGGCTGTGATTTGGAAATGTCAACTTCTGCCCAAAGCTGGGGATTGGCTTCGTAGAACCCCACTCTCCTTGAAAGGGCTGTGTCTGGCGATGGCTCTGGGCTGAGTGATAGCCAGTCCCTGGCTGGGGCAGGGCAGGTGTCTCCCAGGAGCTGGGAACCTTTCTGCCACCAGCTGGGGCTCGTGCCTGCTTGCTTTTGGGATGTGTGGGGAAAGACTCTGGGGTTGGGCAGGTTGGATTCAAGTCCAGCAGGGCCACCTGCCCGCTGGGCAGTCCTGGGTTTCTGGGTTTCCCTGTCCTCATCCGTAACACAAAGTTTTACTGTCCTCCCGGTCCGTGCCAGACACTGAGCTGGGCGCTCAGATGACAGTAGGTTTAAGGAGTAAAGTGGGAAAAAATGCCTGCATTCTAGAGGGAGAAACAGGGGGGACAGGCAATAAGCAAATATGTCAAAATAAGCAGAATATGTCAGGTGACATGAAGCTGGCTCATGGGGTAAGAGAGTGTGGTGTTCATGGTGTCTTCTTATCACACTGTCCTGAATTGGGCAGGGAAGACTTTTCTAAGAAGGAAATGAGGGGTAAGGACTCAGCAGATATCTGTGAGCTGAACATCTTGAGCAAGAACTGCAGGTGCAAAGGGCCTGAGGTAGGAGTGAGATGAACGTGCTAGAGGGAGAGCAAGGAGCTGAGTCTGGGAAAAGGGGGAAAGGGAAGCCACATGGTCTGGAAGCCAGTTTGACTCTGTGGAAGGGTTACAAGCAGGAGGGACACCAGAGGGTGTTTTTTTTTTTTTTTTTTTTTTTTTTAAATAAAGAGGACCCTTTTGCAGATAGGTCCAGAACAGACTGAGGGCAACAGGAGAGGAGGCAGGAGACCAGCTGCTTGTAAAAATTCATGTGAAAGTGATTGGTGATCTGCTCTGGGGTGTTAGCTATTGGCGAGTTAAGAGTGTCTGCCCTGGGCATGACATGAAGGTGGAGTCCTTAGGGTTTGCTGGGTCCTGGGTGCAAGGGAGGGAGGGGACCCCAGGGTGAACCTGAGGATGGAGAGGCAGGGGAAGGTCTGGACGGGGCAGGGGTGGGGAGGTAGGAGTTTGATTTTGGACACTATAAATTTATTTATTTATTTATTTAGTTATTTACATTATTGTTTTTAGAGTAGAACTTCTTTTAAAAAAATTATTCCAGTATAGTTAACATACAGTGTTACACTGGTTTCAGGTACACAATATAGTGATTCAACAATTCTATACATTAACCAGTGCTCTTCATGGAAGTGTACTCATTAGTGTGTGTGTATATATATATACACACACATACACTATATACATATAAAACACATCTTTTTTATACATTTATCTATCAATGGACACTTGGGCTGCTTCCATAATTTGGCTGTTGTTGGTAAGCTGCAGTAAACTTAGGGATGCATATATCTTTTCAAATTAGTGTTTTTGTGTGGCTTGGGTAAACACTCAGTAGGGGAATTATTGGGTCATAGGGTAGTTCTATTGTTAATATTTTGAGGACCCTCTGTACTGTTTTCCAGAATGGCTGCACCAGTTTGCATTCCCACCAACAGTGTGTGAAGATTCCTTTTTCTCTACATCCTCGCTGACACTTGTTTCTTGGGTTTTGGGTTTTAGCCATTCTGACAGGTGTGAGGTGATGTCTCATTGTCGTTCTGATTTGCATTTCCCTGATGACGAGTGATGTTGAACACCTTTTCATGTGTCTGTTGGCCATCTGGATGTCTTCTTTGGAGAAATGTCTGTTCATGTCTTCTTCCCACTTTTTTAAAATTTGTTTTTTGTGAGGTTTGAGTTGTATCCATTCTTTATATATTTTGGATATTAACCCTTTATTGGACACGTCACTTGCAAATATCTTCTCCCATCCCATAGATTGCCTTTTAGTTCTGTTGATTGGTTCCTTCACTGTGCAGACACTTTCTATTTTGATGTAGTCCCCATAATTCACTTTTGCTTCTGTTTCCCTTGCCTCAAGAGACATGTCTAGAAAAATGTTGCTACGGTGGATGTCAGAGAGATTACTGCCTATACTCTCAAAATTAATTAAGGACCTAAATGCGAGAACTTTTTATGGTTTCAGGTCTCACATTTAGGTCCTTAATTCATTTTGAGTTTATTTTTGTATATGGTACAAGTTGTCCGGTTACATTCTTTTACACGTAGCTGTCCCGTTTTCCCAATACCATTTGTTGAAGAGACTTTTTCACAATGGATATTCTTGCCTCCTTTGTTGAAGATTAATTGACCATATAATTGTGGGTTTATTCCTGTGTTTTCTACTCTTTTCCATTGGTCTATGTATCTATTTTTGAGCCAGGAGCATCCTGTTTCGATTACTGTAGGTTGGTGGCATATCCTGATATCTGAAATTACAATATCTCTAGTTTTGTTCTTTTTCAAGATTGCTTTGGCTTTTCCTTGTCTGTTGTAGTCCATACAAATTTTAGGATTCTTTGTTATAGTTCTATGAAAAATGCTGTTGGTATTTGATAGTGTTTGCATTAAATCTGTAGACTGCTTTGGGTAGTATGGGCATTTTAACAATATTTGTTGTTCTAATCCATGAGCATGGAACATCTTTCTGTTTGTGTCATTTTTTATTTCTTTCATGTTTTATAGTTTTCAGCATACAACTCTTTCACCAACTTGGTTAAGTTTATTCCCAGATAATTTATTGTTTATGGTGCAATTGTAAATGGGATTATTTTCTTAATTTTTCTTTCTTTTGGTATATAGAACTGCAACAGATTTTTGTACATTGATTTTGTATCCTGGGATACAATTCATTTCCTGTGATACTGAATTCACATATCAGTTCTAGTAGTTTCTTTAGGGTTTTCTATATATAGTATCATGTGATCTGCAAATAGTGAGAGTTTTATTTCTTCCTTACCAATTTGGGTGCCTTTTACTTCTTTTTCTTGTCTGATTGCTGTGGCTGTGACTTCCAGGACTATGTTGAATAAATGAAAGTGGACATCTGTATCTTGTTTCTGATCTTAGAGGAAGAGCTCTCAGTTTTTTACCATTCAATATGATGTGTTGTTTTTATTTAAGGCCTTTATTTAATGTTGAGGTGTGTTCCCTCTGAACCTACTTTGTTGAGGATTTTTATCATAGAGGGATGTTGTACTTTGTTGAATGCTTTTTCTGCATCTACTGAAATGATCATATAGTTTTATTCTTCCTCTTGTTGATGTGATATATCATGATGATTGATTTGTGAATATTAAACCACCCTTGTATTTCAGGAATAAATGCCACTTGATCGCAGTGCATGATTTTTTTTAAATAGGTTGTTAGATTCAGTTTGCTAATATTTTGTTGAGGATTTTTGTATCTGTGTTTATGATAGCTATTGGCCTGTAGTTCGTTCTCTCTCTTTTTGGTGTCTTTATCTTGTTTTGATATCATGATAATGCTGGCCTCATAAAATGAATTTGGAAGCTTTCCTCTTCTGTTTTTTGGAACAGTTTGAGAAGAATAGGTATTAACTCTTTAAACATTTGGTAGAAATCACCTGTGAAGTCATCTGGTCCTGGACTTTTCTTTGTTGGGAGTTTTTTGATTACTGATTCAATTTTATTGCTGGTAATCAGTCTGTTCAAGTTTTCTATTTCTTTCTGGTTCAGTTTTGGTAGGTATATGTTTCTAGGAATTTATCCATTTCTTCTAGGTTGCCCAATTTTTTGGCATGTAATTTTTCATATTATTCTCTTACAATTCTTTGTATTTCTATTGGGTCTGTTGTTGTTTCTCCTCTTTCATTTCTGATTTTGTTTATTTGCATCCTCTCTTTCCCTATCTCTCTCTCTCTCTCTCGGAGTCTGGCTAGAGGTATATCAATTTTGTTGATCTTTTTAAAGAGCCAGCTCCTGGTTTCATTGATCTGTTCTATTTGTTTTGTTTGTTTATTTGTTTGTTTTTATTTCATTTATTTCTGCTCTGATCTTTATCTTTTTTCCTTCCTTATACTGGTTTTGAGTTTTGTTTGTTGTTCTTTTTCTAGCTTCTTTAGGTGTAAGATTAGGTTGTTTGAGATTTTCTTTCTTCTTGTGCTTGGACTGTATTGGCATAAACTGCCCTCTTAGAATAGCTTTTGCTGCATCCCAAAGATTTTGGACCATTTCATTTTCATTTGTCTCCATGTTCTTTTAAATTTCCTCTTTGATTTCTTGTTTCATTAATTGAAACATTCATTGTTTAGAGCAGCATGTTATTTAACTTCCATGTATTTGTGTACGTTCCAGATTTTTTCTTGTGGTTGAATTCTAATTTCATAGTGTTATAGTCAGAAAAGATGCATGGTATGACTTCAGTATTTTTGAATTTTTTGAGACTTGTTTTGTGGCCTAATATGTGATCTCTTCTGGAGAATGTTCTGTGTGCACTTGAAAAGAACATATAGTCTGCTGTCTTAGGGTGGAATGTTGAATCTATCTGTTATTTCCATCTAGTCCAGTGTGTCATTCAAAGCCACTGTTTCCTTGTTGATTTCCTGTTTGGATGATCTATCCATTGATATAATTGGGTTGTTAAAGTTCCCTACAATCATTGTATTACTATCAATTACTTCCTTTATGTTTGTTATTAGCTGCTTTATGTATTTGGGTGCTCCCATGCTGGGTGCATAAATATTTACAATTGTTATATCTTCTTGTTGGATTGTTTCCTTTATGATTCTATATGGACATGTTACATTTAAAGTGCCTGTTAGACATCCAAGGGAGATGTTCAAAGAGCAATTAGCTATAAGGGTCTGAGGATGAAAAGTAGAGGTTCTATGCATATCATCATGGCAGGTGGAGATCATCAAGGTGGTGAATGTCACCAGACAATAGGACTGAGCACTAAGCCCTGGGGCCGGGTGGGCTGGAGCCAGCTGGGACATCCTCACAGGAGTGCCTATGAGGTGACCCTGCCAGTTGCTGAGTTCTGTTCCAACTATGCATTCTGGAATGGAGGGGGGGAAATCACAGAATGGGAACTAGACCTGAGCTAAACCCATTGGCCACCTGACCACTGAAAACCTCTACTCTGACTGGCAGGTGGCCATGACATGTGCATCTCCTGGAATTAGCCTCAGTTCAGAGCCAGTGTCCAATAAAGCTGGAAAAGTCTGATCATTTCCTTTTCCCCAGTGTACAGTCACCTGGTTAAAGGCTGTGACTTCCTCTAGGGAAGCCTGGGAGAGAGGGGAATAGTACCCAGTTTTAGCAGTACAGGAGGGTCCTTCCCCAAGAGGACCTGATTGTCCATTTTTTAGGAGGTTTATGAACCTGTTGGCAAACACAGCCATGATAGTATTTATTTATTTTTTTAATTTTAAAAATATTCATCCATTGGGGCCCCTGGGTGGCTCGGTGGAAACCTCTGCCTTCGGCTCAGGTCATAATCCCAGGGTCCTGGGATTGAGCCCCGCATTGGGCTCTCTGCTTAGCAGGGAGCCTGCTTCCTCCTCTCTCTCTCTCTGCCTGCCTCTCTGCCTACTTGTGATCTCTGTCTGTCAAATAAATAAATAAAATCTTTAAAAAATATTTATTCATTTATTTTTGAGAGAAAGAGAGAAGAGAGAGAGGGAGAGAGAGAGCGCACGCATGTGCACACACACATGTAAGGGGACGGGGAAAAGGGGAGAGAATCTCATGCAGACTCCACACTGAGTGTAGAGTCCTATGGAGGGCTCAATCTCATGATCTTGAGGTCATGACCTAAACCAAAACCAAGAGTTGGTCGCTCAGCTGACTGTGTCACCCAGGTATCCCTCCATGACAGTATTTAAAATTAAATTCTATATGCTTACAAGTAAATAAGTTATATTTAAAACAAAGGTGATAATCAAAATTATCTCCACTTCCTTACTATTTTGTTAAACTCTACCAAGATCTATGCTCTGTGATCATTTACCTCTGTCTGGTAGAAATAGTGAGGTAGGGGGTGCCATTGTGCGTTTCTTTGTGCAACTCTTGAGTTCAAAGATGTTGCATTGGTAACTTGATATTGGCCATTGGTGGAAGTCTCTAGGCCATGGAAATTGGCAAAGTCTACAAATCGGAGCTCCACTTACAGTTTTACTGATGAAGAAAAGGGGATTTAAAAGCGTGTTACGTTGTGATTAGCACAAGAAGGAGGGAGGTGTTTGTCTAGCCTTCACTGGCTCAGCAAAGAGGTTGTTCATATCACCGACGGAGTGAGGCTTAACTCCACGGCTTCGCCTTCATTTTATTCTTGAACGCAAATGAAAATATTCATCTGCATTTATGTCACGTATCAAATTTCATGACAATGAATTTATTGGGGGAAAGAAAGAGCAGGTTGGGAGGCAACTGCATTTGTGGAGTTGTGGTTGAATGGCCAGCATGGTTGGGCTGTGGTTTTGAGAGGCATTCTGTAAGGATCGAAGGGATTTATGGGATTTCCGAGTAATTTTATAAAGAAGAGTAACATACATGTTAGTATGTTAGTTAGTAACAACATGTTAGTATGCTGTGTGCTGCAAGGCCTTTGTATCAGTAAAATTCATCATCAACTTAACTATGTGCTCTGCCCAGAGCTGCTTGCAGTTTGGGGGGCAACCCGCTGCTGCCTGGGGTACGCTTCAGTTAGGAGGACAGAGCAGCGAAGGAGAAATCAGGTGGAGGAGAGGAGAGCCGTGTGCCCCAGAAGACAAGCGGAAAGTGTTTGAGGGAGGACAGCCGATCATCTGGGTCAGATGCCCCTGGCGGCTCTCTAGAGGAAGAAGAGAAGGGACCTCTCTCTGGATCTGGCACTGGAGCAGTTTCAGTGGCATGGCGGGAGGAGAGCCTGACTGGTGACAGGTTACAGGGACAACGGGGAGCCAGGACTGGGCAGCCAGCGCGCCAACTCCTGAGGTATTTTCCTGTAAAGGAAAGGAGCGGAAGAGACAAAGGTGTGGGTGTCCGAGCTGTCACCTCCCACCACCTCTCTACCTCAGGCCGATGGGCCATAGGCAAGAAACAGAGGCAGAAATTCAGGGCTGCCCAGTCCTGTCCCCGGTTCATTCTGATGCTGCACACCAGTTCCTCTTGGCCATCAGAACGCACAGCCCAGACCCCAAAGCCTGGATGGGTCCAACTCCGAGTTGGAGCCCTTCTTTAGACCAAAGACCTGTCCCCAGTGCCCAGGAGATGGAGCCACAAAGGGCCAGATACACTATCCCCTCCCTCCTGGGCTCTCCAGCCCCTAGAAATGTTGTCAGGCTGTGGGCAGGGGCAATGAATCTGGGTGGAACTTGGTCAGCTGGTGGGGGTGGGGCGGGGAGGTGCACCTGCAGAGTGGGGAGGGAGGGACTCCCTGGAGGCTGGGGCGGTGCTTAGAGGGTCTGATGGAGGGGAAGGTGTGCAGAGGAGTGGAGAGGTGCTAGGGAGTGACCTCGAGGTGGGCTAGGGACTCTGACCCTGTGGAGGGAAGAGAGATCAGGAAGGCCGGGGCTGCAGAGAGGGGATAAAGACGTCTCTACTTCAGGGGTTGCTGGTCCCGGTGGTGCTGGGGGCTCAATGGGGTTGGCATGTTGGAGGACTGAGCCGGCAGGTTGGCAGGTGGTATCGCTGGACCGCTGAGAGGGGAGTGTGTAGGGGGTGTAGATCTGGGTAATGACAAAGTCTGGGGTCTGCGCCCCATCACCCATGGGGCTGCAGTGCTGGAGATGGTGGCAGGAGCCGGCCCCCTTCAGGAATGAGGGCAGAGTGACAGTGATGTGGTAGTGGCCAGGAGGAGGGGGACTCCTGCCCACCTCTGGGCCTGGGGGTAGGGGAAGTGAGGGGGGGAATGGACACCATTGAGAGGGCTGCAGGGGGTCCCCTGCCTGCTGTGGGAAACAAGTTTCTATGGCAGTATGAAGGTCAAGGACACACTCTGGGATGTGGCTGAGGCCACCGCGCAGGTGATGGGGTGTGGGATTGTCCGGGAGTGGGGCAGATGGGAGATGGGGTCCGATTAGAGGACGAGTGTCTGGGGTACTTGGGTTTCTATGGTAACTGATTAGTCAAGGACAGAGGGCATGTAGGATGGGGCTTCCTGAAGGTACCAAGGGGCCACGAGTGTGGGCTGGCGTGGGTGGGTCTTGCCAGCAGCCTGCAGGGCCCCAGGGCCCTTCTCCACCCCAGCCACATCTGTGAAGTAAGTAGTGAAAACTACTTGCTGAGCATCAGAGGGCCAAGCGCTGAGTAGGACTTGGGGTTGTTGTAACCATGATCTCTGTCACCATTGTCATGGGAGGCAGTTTGATGGGCACCGGTAACCATGTTGGGGGGGTTCTGGTTTCTCTGGAGGGTTTAATATCTGGGTGGGTTCTCAGGGATCCAGGAAAGGATAGAGGCAGGAGGATACATTAAAGGACCCCTCTGGCTCTGGATCTTTGCAGTCAGGTGGATGTCTAGTAAGTGGACGTGACCTTTAGTGGCTGATGGCTCTGTCCCCAGGAAGGGCAGAGGAGAGCCCTGACATGCAGGGGAGGGAGAAGCACTGACCGGTAGTTCTGTGGTCCGACATACCCCTCTAGGGTATGAGCTCCACCTGCGGAGCGTAGGGTCAGAGCAGAGTGAGAGGGATAGGGAAGGGGGTAGAGGAAGGGGGCAAGGTGCAGCAGTCAGTGGAGTGATGGGGGGATCCCTGAGAAGGGCAGCTGGATGACTCAGTCATTAAGTGTCTGCCTTTGGTTCAGGTCATGATCCCAGGGTCCTGGAATCAAGCCCTGCATTGGGGTCCATGCTTGGCGGGAGCCAATTTCTCCCTCTCCCACTCCCCCTGCTTGTGTTCCCTCTCTCCCTGTCTCTCTCTGTCAAATAAATAAAATCTTAAAAAAAAATACTGGAGGGGAGAAAAACCCATACTTAGAGAGAGAGAGAGAGAGAGAGAAGGTGACATTTAAGCAGAGCCTTGAAGAGGGTAAAGGAATGAGCCTTGTGGACACCTGGGGGAAGAGCATTCTATGCCGAGGGAACAGCCAGTGCAAAGGCCCTGAGCTAGGACAGATTGGCAGCTTCATAGAACAGCAGGAAGCTCAGTGTGGCACAAGTAGAGTGGGCAAGTGGAGCATCGTGGGGAGGAGAGGTCAGGGAGGTGGCAGGGGGCAGATTACTGGGGCCTTGTAAGCCACTGTGAGGACTTTACCTGTTACTGAGTGAGACAGGAACCACTGCGCTTGGGCAAAGGAATACACAATCTGCCTAAGTGTGTCGTGTGCGGAAGAGACTGGAGGGGGGCACAGGTGGGTCCAGGGAGACCAGTGAGGAGGCTGCCCAGCCATGAGGTAGTGGTGGGGGGGTGGTGAGAGGCAGATGACCCCGTGCGTTTCCTCTTGGGTTGGAGAATTTGGAAGTATGGGCACGGGAAGCTTTGGGGTGGGGGTGGGAGGTTGTGCCGGGGTTTGCTGTCTCTGCTCTCTGGAGCCTCGGGGATCATTCTTGGGCGGGGGTATTAAGTGCCATGGTTTGGGCCCATGTCCTGCTCGCTTGTGTCTGTCTTAGGTCCTGGGTTCCACGGGAGGTCTGCCAAAAGGGCCCTGCCACTAGAGCAAAGCCCCATGTTACAGATGGGGAGACCGAGGACAAGATGAGGTGCCCAGGGTGGGTCACATGGGAATCAGTACAGAGCTGGGTTGGAGCCCAGGCTGCCTGGTGCCCGGTCGGGCTGATCTCCTGGCCAGTGGCAGTTCCCCTGCCACTCCCCAGTCCAGCTCTTAGGGGGTGCTGTTTGTATAGCTTGGTGACCTGAGCCCGCTACCCAGCTGTGGTCTCTCTCCTGAGCTCCCTGAAACTCACCTCTCTCCTTTCTGTCAGTGATGTGCCCAAGGGGGCCGAGACCTTTGGCGTCTCTGGGAGCCCCGGAGTGGAGGTCTTTGTGGTCTACGACCCAGCTCGGGTGACGGGGCCCACAGGCAAGTCCCGCTGGCCCCTGGACGTCAGTGTGGAGGTGACCATATCTGTGGACGCGGCCAGTAAGGACTTAAATGATCTCAAGGTAAGAGACCATGTCTCCACAGTCAGGGGCCGTGTTCCCCACCCCCCCACCCAAGTATAACCCCATTCACACATCACCCTTACTCCACCAAACCCCACAAGACTTAGACATCTGCCTCTGTGCAGCACATCTCGATGCCACAGACACCCCAGACATGCACGCCCCCCCCCATGGCAACAACGTCACCCATACACGCACGAATGGATACGCTCATAAAAACAGCCTGCCTACTCGCCCCTCCCATTCACAGGCACCCTCACATGAATACCTGTGTTCACCCTACACACAGACCCCAAAATACGCCCCGTAGCAGGGAGGACTCGAGTAACAGCCCGGGCATACGCGTATGCGCATACACGGAGACACAGGTGCCCACCCAGATGTGCCCCTGTCCCCGTATCCAAGGAAGGGAAAGGCTTTGCTTTCATGGACAGCCCCTTCATCACTTACCCCCAGGAACCCTCCACACACACAGTGGCCCATTGGTTCACTGCCATGGCCCTTTCTCCCCAAAAGGCAGAGACTGTGTAGCTGTTGAGAGCAGGAGTCATGCCATGGGTTCAAATCCTACTCCCTCTGCTTACAAGCCTGCAGGGAGAGCTGGGAGTGGCCTCATTAGGAAGGGGCTCAGTCTCTTGGGGCCATCTTGGGAGCTCACTGAGATGACCTGGGTAGAGCACTTGGCATGGGATCTGGACCACGGGAAAAGCTCTGTGACCGCTGGCTCTTTTGGGGAGTGGGGGGTGCGGGAGTGTGTGGCCACTGCTCCCATTTTACAGATGAAGGAAGAGAAGACACATGGGCTGAGTCGCTGGCTCATGTCGACGGCGTCTGCCGACCCTCCCCTCATTCTTCCTCTCTGACATCTCCATGGATTCCTGAGGGTCCAGCGGCTCCCCCCAGGACCTGCCCCACCCTCCTCAGCCCTCCTTGCTCCTCAGCCCAGCCCTGGAGCCCGGGAGGCATCCATAGCCTCTCGAGCTGGGGAAGGCAGATCTGAGCCCAAGCCAGGAGCCTGGGCATCGTGGGCCTTAGGCAGTGGGGAGACTCTAGGGATGCCCAGGCTTCCCTGCCTCAAAGCGGGACTGTTAGGGTGTCCCCCACCACGCTCCCTGCCCCTGCCATCTCTGAAGGGTGACTGTGCTCACGTAGGGCTAACAATGTCCCCGCAGGTGAAGGTGTACTACTTCGGGCAGCATCAGGATGGGGCCCTAGGCCACAGCGTGCTCTATCTCACCGGCGTCGGTAAGTACTGGCTCCTGGCTCCCGGGATGTCCCCCCGCCCCTCTGTGTTACCCTCTGGAGGGTGTTAGTTGCCCCCTGAATCCCAGGACCAGGCCCTCTTCCTCAACCTCCAGGAGCTTCTTCAGAGACCTTTAGCTCACTCGGGGATGGAGACTCAGCAGTACTCAGGGCCACCAGAATCTAGAAACTGTCCATGGCCACAGCTAGACCCACCCTAGGCCTCCTTCCTCCGGAGGCCACCTGTCACACCACTGGAACTCAGGATTCCTTGCTAAGATTCAGGGAGCCGTGAGCCACCTTCCGCCAGAGCCCTGGCCGCTGGTCCTGAGAACTGCGGATCCAGCACTGACAGCCTCAGGCCTCGTTCCCAATGGCCAGAGGCAGGGCCACCAAGAGCTAGCAATTCAGTAAGCATAGACCAGCAATGAATTCAAGAGTCCCGGAGACTGGGTCCCTCCAACATCCAGAACTGCAGGGGGTGGCCACACGGCCTCCCAGGTGCTTGGTGTGGTTCCCAGAACAGGTCTTCCTGGGTCTCATGGGCAAAGCTTGCCTCGGCCTAGACCTCATGGGCGTGGAGGCGGGATGCGTGAGCCTCTGGTGCCCCTCTCCACTCTTTTACAGACATCTCCCTCGATGTTGACACGCATCGCACGGGCAAGGTGAAGAGGAGCCACGGCGACAAGGTGACGCTCTCCTGGCTACCCTGGGCTGGCAGAGTGGACAGACAAAACGAGGGGTGATGGATCCCAGGGTCTGTGGGATCCGATCATGTAGGGAACCCATCTGGAGGCTGCCAGGTTGGCCCAGGTGGGCGTAACTTGCACCGTGTGATCACTATGCTGCGTGACTCCTGTGTGAGCTCTCTCTGAGCCTATCTTGCACCACTTAGGGATTAGAATTGGTTCTTTTGCTTGACACATCTTTTCTTTCCTTAGCTGTATTTGAACCTGAAACATGATAAGTGCTTCATAAAAGGTTGCCGAGGGACTGACTGAAGGCTGGGAGAAGGCAAGGCTTCTGATAGAGGAGGCTGGGTGGACAGCCTCAGTTGGATCCTAAAAAGTGAGGAGGAGGGTGGGGTGGTCCCGAGACATTATGGGGATTCCAGATAGAAGTATCTGGAAACCATCCTGGAGGGTGTAGAAGGTGTAATTTGTAGGGAGAGATCCTGGAGAGAAAGCATGGGCCCCAAGGACAGGCTTTGAGGACAAGAGGGGGTTAGGGCAGCCATGGGTGGTTGTACAGGTTGTTCACTGCACAAGGTTGCTTGGCTAAGGTGGTGAGTGGGGCTATGATACAAGTCATGTCTTGCATCCTGGCATAGGGCAGCATTTACCAAGAAAGGTGGACAGGTACGTCATATAGGCTAGCAGTGACCCTGTGGAGTCCCCCAGGTCTCCCAACTAGTTGAATCCCAGCTAGGGGACTGAGGCCTTCCTTTCCAGAGCCTTCCTTTCCATTTTCCAGAGCCTTCCTTTCCTCTTCCGTGAAATGAGGCAAGTGAGCCCTGACTTGTAGGGTCTGGTAGGGATTAAGTGAAGGTGTATAAGGGAGAGCTGCAATCCTATCTCCAGCCATCTTTCCCACCTTGGCTTAGACCTCCTTGCAGGACCTGTAGGACTGAGGGTAGATGCTGGGACCCAGAGAGTTGTGAGAAAGGCAGCCTCTGTCCCCTAGGTAGGGCCAAAGCTCAGTGGGCTGGTGAAGGTCGTTTCTGAAACAGCCTTCCTCCTGAGGGAGTGACACTACCCTTCCTCCTCCAGTGCCATGGCTGGGTGTGGCCAGCATGTATGGTTGCATAGGTTGTTCACTGCACAAGTGTGGGGTGGCTCTGGGTCTAAAGACCTGGAACTCCAGTCCTCAAATCTATGATTCTTCTTTAAATCCTGAAGTAAAGCCAGAAAACCGAAGTCTCCATGTTAACAAAATAGCCCTAGCCAACTCCAAATCCCCTTCCCCAGGCTCTCTGGGTCCCACTGACCCCAAATCTTCTTGTTTTGCCACAGAAAACCTGGCGCTGGGGCCCTGAGGGCTATGGGGCTGTCCTGTTGGTGAACTGTGACCGGGACAGTATCATGTCCAGAGGGCCTGACCTTACCAACAGCCAGCTGGCATCACTGGACGGTGTGTGATAGAAGGGTGTGTGGGGACATCCAGGGCAGTGGCGTGGGGCAGTGCAGGCTGGGGGAGGTGGGAGGAGGGTGCAGGGAGAGTTGTCTCAAGGGCGCTATTCTCTCCAGACCTACAGGACATGTCCCCCATGGTGCTGAGCTGTGATGGCCCAGACAGGCTCTTCGACAACCACAAGCTCGTCCTGAATGTGCCCTTCTCGGATTCCAAACGAGTGGGGGTCTTCTGTGCTAGGGGTGAGTGGCCTGCTGGGGCTGTTTTCCTCCCTGCTCTGCTTGTACTCTGCTTCCCAAACTCTTCTCTTATACACATCCCCCCTCCCCTGCAGCATCTTCTATACCTCCCTCTACCTCTGACCAACAGCCAGCCCCAGCAGCTCACAGCATATTACCTAAGAAGGGGGTTAGAAAATGAGTCCCATTTTATAGAGGAGGCCACTGAGGCTCAGGGGCAGGAATCCAGGGTCTCTAAGTCATATAACCAAGGGGTGGGGGAGCAGGCATTGGGACCCAGGTCTCTCAACTGCCCAAACCCCTTCTCTTTCCACTGTCCACCCCGCTCCCTGGTCAGGCGGCACGGGGCGAGCTCTTGAAACATCCCAGCTCTGTGCCGGCTGGGTGAGGTGGGAGCGGGAACTAGCAAAGCTGAGGCCCAGGCCGGCCCTTGGAACCTGGCTGTTCTGCCAGAGATTTTTATTAATCAAAATCTGTGGCTTAAAAAATATATACCCATCCTTAACCCTCAGCTGCCTTCACTTATTTTTATAAGTAGCAAGAGGCTTCTGCTCTTTTGTTTCTTCCCCCCTTACCTCCTTCTGTTCAGACTGACCCAGAACTTGTCCTGGCCACCTGAACCTGGCAGGAGCCAGAACCTTCCTCCTCGTGCACCCATGGTCGAAGTTTAGGCTGAGGGCCCTGCTTGGAAACGCTTACTGGGACACCAGAACATAAACAAAATCTCAATAAGTGAACAGATAACCTTTCCCCACTGTGAATAAGAGCATGCCAGGGTGACCTTTCCCAGACAAGCCTCAGGCGAGGACGGAAGGGGGCAGCGCCGAACCACTACAGGCCAGGCGCTTTCAAAAAAAGAAACTGAGGTGAAATTCACATAATAGGAAATTAACCATTTGAAAGTGGACAGCTCCCTGGCACTTACTTAGTAGGTCCTTGCTGCTGTGTGACCACCACCTCTATCCAGTTGCAAGATCGTTTCCTCACCCCCACATAAAGCCCCGTACCCATCAGTGGCCACTCCCCATTCCCCTCTTCCCCCACCGCCAGTCCTAGGCAACCCATAATCTGCTTTCTGGCTTTCTGTCCCTATGGATTTACCTGGTTCGGATACGTCCCTGCAAATAGAATCATGCAATATGTGGCCTTCTGTGTCTGGCTTCTTTCAGCTCGCATACTATTTGCAGGGTTCGTGCGCACTGTAGCACGCATCAGCCTCTCCTTCCTTCTGATGGGTGAAAAAGGTTCCATTATATGGACGCGCTACCGTTTGTTTATCCATTCATCGGTTGATGGACGTTTGGGTATTTTTTACCTTTTATGCCAGCGGCTTTTATCTCTTGATCTGATATAAAGCTTTACACTGACCTCATGAGATACCGTTGGCCCACTTTTACAGATGAGGAATTGAGGCTCAGAGAGGCTGAGTCACTGAGCCAGGGCCACGCAGCTTGCACGTGGCAAGGCTCAAGGGGAGTCCCAGGAGAGCTAACACGAAGGTGGCTCTGCCCTGGATCCCTGGCCTCTGGTTTCTTTCCTCCCGTCCTTCGTCCCAGCACTGGCCCCTGCCTCTGGTTTCCCCTAGGCGGGCATTCCCTCGAGCACTACAAGCAGGTGCTGGGGCCTCAGCGCCTGTCCTACGAAGTTGAGCGGCAGCAGGGAGAGCGGAAAATCAGCTTCTTTGTGGAGGGACTCACCTTCCCTGATGCTGATTTCTTGGGGCTGGTCTCCCTTAGTGTCAGCCTGGTGGACACGGGGGTATGTACAGTGGTGGGGGCTGGCGTGGCGGCTGAGGGTGTGGGGGAACCCGTTGGGAATCTCCGGGAATGGGCAGGCTGGGGGGCTGTGGGGGCCTTGGGGCCTGATGGGGCTTCCTGCAGGGCCCATTTAGTCCTCATCTCCCCCCCCCAGACCCTGCCTGAGGTGCCCCTCTTCACAGACACCGTGGCCTTCCGCATGGCCCCCTGGATCATGACCCCCAACACCCAGCCCCCCCTGGAGCTGTATGCGTGCAGGTGAGGCCTCACTCCTCCTGCAGGAACCCTACCGTCTCTGGACTGATAGAGATAGGATCGGAGTGCTGGGTCCAGCATTGGGCCCTCACTCAGTGGACAGATGCCTGAAGGTCACCCGTGGGTGCAGGCTAGGCAGGGGAGAGCACCAGGCTGGCTTGGGTCGGTCAGCCCCATCTTGTTCTGAACAGCGAAGGCCCTGGCTGAGGTCACTGGCTCCAGTGTCGGTGTTCCTGCCTCTCCCGTGTCCTGCCCATGGGACAGCTCGGATCCAGTCTGGGCAGCAAGGCTAGGCTCTGTTTAGGCAGCTGGTGGTCGCAGGAGACCTAGCCTCGCTCTGGTGTGGACAAGCTGCTAGGCCTGCCCAGAACACGGGAGCCCACCCTGCCTCTTGCACCCGCTATGAGCCCCAGCCCAGCCTGGGACCCTAGTCCTTCTGCCGTCTCCCAGAATCCTTGGCAGGTGCCGTGATGGACAGGGGAGCCTTGATTGGCAAGGCCATTCCAGGCTCGTGTGTCAGAGATCAGAGCAGCGGACAGACCCGCCGCGGACTTGGAACCTAAGTCAAAAGGCCGGGAAGGTGTGGAGAACTAGGTTTGCTCTGCACTTGTTCAGAAGGGAATTCTTTCTTTCCGTTTGCTCACTAACCCCACCCTGCCATCTTTGTGTGGGCCGGAGGAGCGGGAGCGGATGGGGCTGCCTGCCCCTCCCTGCCACCTTCCCCAGTCTCCAGGCCGCCTTCTCCACAGCTGCCCCTGCTAGCCTAGGTACCCTGCCTTAGGGCTCCATACCCCTGGGCTTGCTCCTGACCTTGCAGGGACAGATAATGTCCCCTACGATCTGGGGACATTATCTGCCTCTGTCTTCTCTAGGGCAGGGATGTGTTTGAATCCCTCGACCCAGGGGCCACATGGGGCCCAGCGCAGACGGCACCAAGGCCCCAGTCAGAGGTCACTATTACGTTCCTCTCTCCCTATGTTTTGCAGTGTGGTAGACTCTCATGGCCCAAATAAGAAATTTCTGGAAGACATGTCGGACCTAGCGTTGAAAACCAACTGCAAGCTGATCGTCTGCCCTCAGATTGAAAATCGAAATGACCGCTGGATCCAGGTGGGCGCAGGAGCCGGGGGGAGGGGTGGCCTGGGACGCCTGGGTCCCCGTCCTTTACCCTGACTTTGGGAAATGGGGCCCGCACAGGTTCCTAAGCAGCCTTGGTGTCCCGAGAAAAGCCAGGACTCGGTCGGGATGGGGAGCGAGGCGCCGGCAGCTTAGGGGAACACACTCCCGCTGCCCCATCACCCCAGTCTCTCCTGTTTCCCCAACGTGCTCGGGTCCCAGACAGAGTCCTCTCCCAGTGGCCTCCCAGAGGCCTCACCTGTACCCCTGACCCAGGCACCCCCAGCTCTTAGGAAGCATCTGTGGCCCCGCCTTGGCCCAGGGATGAGGGGATCACCCCGTTCAGAAAATCACAGCTGGGGACACCACAAAGATCTCTTCTCCCCTCCTAGGATGAGATGGAGTTTGGCTACACCGAGGCCCCTCACAAGTCCTTCCCAGTGGTCTTCGACTCTCCCCGAAACAGAGGTCTGAAGCATTTCCCCTATAAGCGGATCCTGGTATGTGGCAAAGGGCCAAGTGGAGGTCCTTGGGGGGCTCCTCCTATAGGACGTTGCTGGTCCTGGTCCTTGTCCTTTAGGGGGAGCTAAAGGACACAAATGGTGGAGAAATGGGGAGTCAGTTGGGGGGGGGGATTGGGCCAGAACATGCAAATGACATGCAAACAGCATGCAAATTAACCCCCCATTCTGGGAAGGGCAGGCCAGTCAAGTCCTCCTGGGGAGCCCTTCTCCCCCGTGTGGATGGGAGTCAACAGTGGGGCAGCCCTGGGGAGACCAGACTGCCTTGTGGGGGAACGCACCGTTAGCGAGCCCTCACCACTCTTGCTTTTACGAGGTGGGGCCTCTTTTAAGGTAACAAATGTTTTCCGAACCCCTGCTGCAGGCCAGGCCCCATGCTGCCCAGGTTGGGGACGAGAACAGCCCCAGCAACCGTGCACTGCATTCTAGGCACCCGGGCCTCGGGTCACAGGGTCACTCCTCAAATCCACAGTTCTGTGCTCAGTCCCTCTTTCCAGAGGCTCAGCGAGATTAAGTAACTTACCCTAGGCCACGCAGCTAGTGGTACCAAGAGGCCAAACCAGAGCGACTGTCTACAGCCCTACCGCTAGGCTGAACTGCCTTTGGAGGTGGGCCTGAGCCCTACGGCTCACCATCTCTGCCTGTTTCCCGGCTCCCACACCCCCCGCGCAGGGACTGTCTCTCTGTCCAGGTGGGGGCTGGGAGGGGGAAGTCCGGAGCTCCTGGTCACGTGGAGCAGGGTGTTTACCGCAGCCTGGAGGGGCCGGGGGCCGGGACCCAGTCCCAGCACAGGCAACAGTGAGCCCCACAGGGTGAGTTCCGCATCAACCAAGGGCCTGCGCCAAGCCCGGGCCTGACCCTGCCGGGGCGCTCCCTGCTCGTCTCTGCCCCTGTCTTTACTCTGGCCTCCCTTCCACTTGCTCTGTGTCTAATTTGCTGTTCTTTTCCTAGCTGGAAATGGAAGCAGGATTTTCCAACCCTCTCTCTTCCTGATATGTGTGTTCAGAGCTACAGCCGCTCCTAGCTGCAGCCTCATGAACACCCAAGTTCTGGTGGGCTGCATGCTTATTACCTTACGCTTCAAAATATTGTCTAGTTTCCACTTGGATTTCTTCTTTGACCTAAGGAGTCTTCAGAAGGGTATTGCCTGATTTCCCAACATTTGGGGATTTTTCTCATTATTGTCCTGTTGCAGACTTGGACTTTAATCACACACCTCCACTCCCCCCACCCAAGAGTTGTCACTTCCTGTCCTAACTGACCCCTCCTTCTGGGGTGGGGGGACTTGCTGGTCCTCCCCTAGGGTCCTGACTTTGGATATGTAACCCGGGAGATCCTGTTCGCTGGCGCCTCCAGCCTTGACTCTTTCGGCAACCTGGACGTCAGCCCCCCCGTGACAGTGGGCGGCAAGGAATATCCCCTGGGCCGGATCCTCATCGGCAGCAGCTTCCCCAAGTGAGAGGCTGGGTGGGAGGTGGGAGGGCGTGGGGACCCCCACAGCACGCACACTCCAGCTCCCTCACCCCAAATATGGGTCCCCAGTCTGAGAAGTGGTCTTTATTCCTGCATGCGGTCCTGAAGTCAAAGACTCGAAATCCTAGAATCTTCAATTTAAAAGCTCATTTCTCGTTGGAGAAAACTTACAAACTAGCGACCCACGGTCTTGGGGCCTGCCGAGTATTTCATGAGCTTCATTAGTCACCAACTTGTATATAGGGGGAGCTGCCAGATTTCCATCTTCTTTTGAAACACGGAAGTTGTTGGAGAGGTGATGCACCATCTGGCCCAGAGGCGGGAGATGGACCTGGTGCCCTCTCCCAGAAGGTCAAAATGGCTATTGTTCTAGCAACAGCTTAAAGGGCCCAGGGGTCACCAAGGTGGTTGCCGATGAATGAGTGGCTGGCCAGGACACCAGAGTGGCAGAGGTGACCTGGTGGGTCCGGCCCTGGACAGCTGTCATCAGGTGATAAATAAGGTTTATAGGGGTTAGTGCTGAGGCAGGTGATAGCGTCTGCTAAATTCTGCTGGCCGAAGAGTGGGGTGTGCTGTCCTGGGATCCTGGTGGGGTCCTTGGCTTCCGGCCTGGACATTAAGCCCACCATGGGCACCGGAGGCCACCTTCTCCTTTGTGTGTGTGGGTGGCCTGGAAACCCGATGAAAACCCCACGGCCTGAATGACACCCAGAGCAGCCAGGCAGTCACAGGAAGGTTACCCAGCCTCAGGTGGTGACCCTGGCAGTCTCAGGGCTATGGATCTGTGAGGTGAGGTTTCCTGGCACTAACCCCAAGCACGTAGCCAGGTGCCCAAGCTGGGTGCCCGGGGCTGAGGTTGGCTAGAGGGAGGAGTGCTCACCTTGCTGGTGACTCACGCTCAGACACTACTCTGGGACCGGATCCTGCCCACAGCCCTGGAGGCGGAAGGACCATGAAGCCTCCAGGTAGTCCTGGGCTTCAGGGAGGGAGCCAGCAGGAAGGAGCACAGGCTTTGGGGCACAGATGGGCTTGGGTTTGAGTCCTACTTCTGCCATATAATAGTCACACGTTTTGGGGTAAACCACCTAAGCAGCACTTACTATAGTCCCTGACGCATAGTAGGTGCTCAGTTAACTCATTTGAAGCTATTTATTTCATGCCTACTATGTGCAAGGCACGGCTGATACTAGGGATTTATCAGTGTGCAACAGATACATTATAAAAGGAACAAATTATTTTCTACTCCATGCCTTAGTTCCCTCTCTGTGAAATGGGTCTATTAAAAATCTCTGTGCTAGCTATATCATCCGCACTAGTGGGGATAAAGAATCCGTGTTAACTGTCTTCTGGATGCTTCGGTATTGTTTAGCTGGGTCCCCAGCAGTGGGTCTGCTATGAAGCAGGTTGGAACTCATTGGACAAAAGTTATTAATCAACTACTATGTGCCACAAACATAGTGGTTTACCCATTACCTCAATTAATTCTTAGAACAGCCCTATGAGGTTATGATGATTATTATCCCCATTTCACAGATGACGAAGCTGAGACTCAGAAAGGGCAACGGAATGCACTCATTCATGCATTCATTTGCTGATTCCATAAATATTTATTGAAACTTCCCATTTGCCAGGTCTGTGGTCCCGAATAAAAGAAATGTTTTGGAAGCTCCCAGGCTCAGAGCAAGGACTGGGGATAGGGAGGTGAGGATCCCCAGTGCAGCTGAGAGCCAGTCCACTGACTATTGTGTAGATAACCAGAAACAAGCTCCTTGGTAAACAGAAGGGGTCCCTGAGACTCAGAGAGGGACACCTACTACCTAGGATCACACAGTAACTTAGCAGTATGGATAGAATCCAGATCTCCTCCTTGGGCCCCAGACTAAAATTCAACACTCAGGCTGCTGTCCTGTGTTCCTGTCTTTGCTTCTTTTGGACCTCAGTAGTGAACAAACAAACAACCTACATTCATTCTAGCAGGGAGAATGTTAGGTAAAGTGCACCCTGCGGAGAAACTGACATTTAAACAAAGCCCTGGAGGAAAGATGTGGGTATTTGGGAGGAAAACGTGTGAGGGAGTAGAAATGGTCAGTGCAAAGGCCCTGAGGCAGGAGTGTGTCGGAGACATTAGAGGAGCAGCAAGGAGACCCATGAGCTGGAGCTGAGTGAGTAAGGAGGGGCTCCATCGGGGATGAGGTCAGAGAGCGTAGCCGGGCAGAGTTCAGATCATGACTGCACGTTATTTGTACATACAGCATAGGGGAATCGTGGACAGTAAGCAAGATACTTAGCGGGCACCTGGGTGGCTCAGTGGGTTAAAGCCTCTGCCTTCAGCTCAGGTCATGGTCCCGGGGTCCTGGGATGGAGCCCCACATCCGGCTCTCTGCTCGGCAGGGACCCTGCTTCCCTTCCTCTCTCTCTGCCTGCCTCTCTGCCTACTTGTGATCTCTGTCTGACGAATAAATAAATAAAATCTTTTTTTAAGAAAGCAAGATACTTAGTACTAGGAGCCTCAAGCTGGCACACACTAGGTGCTCAGTAAGTGTCCTGTCCATGCTCTGGTTTCTCCACCCCTGCGCCGCGCCGTGTATTTAAAATCATCTTTGAGCAATTCTGCCCCCTGGTGGTGGCTTTGATGTGACGTGCAGAGCAGGTCTGACGCTCCTCAGGCTGGCTTGGGCTGACGGGCCCTTGCCGCAACCTCGTGTTCTTCATTCCTGACACTTTCTGCTCAGGAGCAGGTTCCGGAGTCTCGCTCTTCTCCATTATCTCACTCTGTTTAGGAAGTCTTTTAAATCAGCAGCACTATCTTAAAATAACAGAAATACAAGAAAAATATTTTCCACAATCCTATCCCCCAGATCAAATCAGTGTTGTCATTTGTCACTGCTTGTCGAGTCTATGACTTATTTGAGTGATAGAGACCATGGACTATCACACAGTTGTTCAAAAGCATACCATTTACAAACAGTTTTTAGTTTTTGAGCATCTAGTACATAAGAGGTGCTAGGACCCCAGAAGTGAATGTGGACAAAATCTCAGCCCTTCTGGAGCTTATGTTCTGCTGGGATTCCAGGCAATACATGAGATAGAAAGTACGCCTAATAGTGCCAAAGAAAAAGAAGTCTGGAAGGGGATTGAGGGACTGTTGTAATTTTCAAAGTCCTCATAGAGAAAGAAGATGATATTTGAGTTAAGTCTGAAGATGGAAGCGAGCCATGGGGAGAGGGGAGGTGGGCAGTAATTCCTGGCTCAGAACGGCATGTGCAAAGGTCCTGAGACAGGACTGTACCTGTACCTGGTATGTTCAAGGGGCAGCAGGAGGCCAGCGTGGCCAGAACCAAGCAGATGAAGAGGAGAGTGGAAGGCGGGAAGTTGTCGGGATTGGTAGGGGCCGTGCGGGCCATCGTGAGGACTTTGCATGTACAACGAGGGAGACCGGGGTGGTGGGAGGATTTTGTCTGGAGGATGGAGGGATCCTTCATCTGGTTAGACTGCAGGGGAGCAAGGGTGAAAGCAGAGAGACCAGGGAAAGAAGCAAGCCACTAGAATTCTTTCTCTCTTTCTTCCTTTCTTCTTTCTGCCTTCCCTCACTTCCTCTCTCTCTCTCTCTTTCTTTTTTAAGATTTTATTTATTTGAGAGAGAGAGTAGGGGAAGGGGCAAAGTGAGAGGCAGACCTCCCACTGAGCAGGGGGAGTCCCATCCCAAGACTCCTGGATCATGACCTGAGCTGAAGGCAGAGGTTTACCCCACTGAGTGGCCCAGGAGCCCCTGCCACCAGAATTATTCAGATGAGGGAGGTGTGCGGGCCAGATGGTGGCAGAAGAGGAGAGGGGAGGGCTGGATTGTGTTCTGCTTAAGGGAGAAGCACCAGATTCGATGTAGGCTGGGGAGCTTGTCCATGATAGGTCCTTAAGCCAGGCAAGCAAAGCCATATTAAAAAATATTAATATATTAAAACATATAACATATTTAAAAATGTCTCTCTCTATATATGTGTGTGTTTGCACGTGGTTACCTGTGCTAGGGAAAGGTGAAGAGAGCCCAGAGTATATCAGACATGGCTCTGACTTTGGACAAGTCCTCCCTTGACCTTGCTAGGTCTCAGCTTCCCCATCTGTGAAATGGGGACATGGCCGTGCTGGAGGCAGTCTGGAAATCCCCCCAGGCTCAGGCAGATTTTGGTAATGTCTCCTCCCACAGCCCTGGGACTCCAGCTCCCAAGACCTGCTCCCTGGTTTGGGGCCACCTCAGCCCCTCCCTCTGCTAGTAAAGGGTGGTGTGAAACTGCCCAGAGCTCATTTGAGGAACTGCTAGACAGTCCGTGTTGAGCACAAGGTGACCAGGGCAGTGGTTCTCTGGCGCGTGAGTCAGCCGAGGGGCTTGTTGGAATGCAGATCCCACATCCTTGGATGCGCCACGTTCTTCAAGACTCTGAGATGTGGAGGTCAGGGCCCAGGAACTCTCTGTTGAAACAGGCAGCTGCCCCCACCAGAGTCTGACTCTCAGCTGGTCCAGACCTCACGCTTCTGGAAACACTGGGCAGGGGGGAGGGGCTGGCCAGCTCCTGGTCATCTTTGGAACCTAAGGCTGGGCACTTTAGGTAAAGAGTCAGCCTCTCCGAGTCGTGGGGTGTGAGGTCAGGGTCTTTAGTTCCCTTTGGCAGGTGGAGCTCTCTCGTTTGACTCTTTTTAGTGGGGAGGAGCTGGCAGGGCCTTCCTGGCCTTGGGGAGGATGCTGTGTGTATGGGAGGGCTGGAGCCTCTGGGATGACGGTCAGGATGGACAGGGGGTTCTGGGGAGCCTCTGGGAGCCGGAGCCAGGAAGTGGGGACGAAAGGAGACCCGTTCAGAGAGACATCACGAGGCCTGGACAGAGGTGGGAGGCTCAGGGAGTGCCTGCAGGGATCCGGCGGATGGTAGGCATGAAATGACCCCACTCTTTCCCTCCTGGGCCAGGTCCGGTGGGAGGCGGATGGCCAAGGTGGTCCGGGACTTCCTGCAGGCCCAGCAGGTGCAGGCCCCCGTGGAGCTCTACTCTGATTGGCTCTCCGTGGGCCACGTGGATGAGTTCCTGAGCTTTGTGCCCACCTCTGACCGAAAGGTAGGTCCCCTCTCCTCCTGCCTGAGCCACCCCTCCCCTTCCCCAACCTGATGGGAAAGGACAGGGCAAAGCTGCCTGGAACCAGCTCACTGCCTATGTCCTTAGGGAGCTCAGAGTCAGGGCACCTTGGGAACAAGATGGTGTTCATCTGGGGGGCTTCCTGGAGGAGGTCAAGCTCAGATCAGGAGGGTGCTGGTTGGCTCCACCACTCATACACTCATTCTTGTACCTGTTGGGTATTTGCTCTGATCCAGACCTCTCAGCCTAGACCCAGGGATGACACTGATAATGATAACTGGTAATGTTTAGTGAGCACCTATGATGTGTGTGTGTTTTAAGTCATCTAATCTTCCAGCAATTCCATAAGGTGGGTAGTATTATCACTGTCCCCATTTTATGGATGGGAAAACTGAGGTTCAGAAGGGCAATTACTGGTAGGGTAAGATTCAAACCCAGACAGGGGACTCAGGACCAGCCTCTTAACCGCTCAGCTCCACCGCCTTGCAGAGAGGGCCCCTTGCTCAGAGAGCGAGCAGCCTGGGAGGGAGGCTGACCAGTGGCCAGTGGCTGAGTTCCCTGGTCGCCAAGGGCATCCAGGCAGAGAATGTCTTAGACAAAGGCTTAGGGGTGCAAACCAGCTTGGAGGATTAGGGGACTTGCTGAGAGTTCTTTGTGGCTGGTAGGTGGCACCCCTGCATGGTCTGGTGAGTTTGGAGTCTCCTGCACCTAGGGGGACCCCATCCACTGAGACATTCTTCCTCCCTCTGTGCTAGGGTTTCCGGCTACTCCTGGCGAGCCCTAGCGCTTGCCTCAGACTGTTCCAAGAGAAGAAAGAGGAGGGGTACGGGGAAGCTGCCCAGTTTGATGGTGAGCGCCAACGACCCAGTCCCCCTGCACAGATCCTGCCCTCTCACTGCCAGCCCTGGGCACCGGGGATGCCTCTCGTGGCTATGCCTTTGCCTTGCTCCGATCCCTCCGCTTAGAACTGGACATCACTAATTCTTCTGACACTCTCCCCTGAGAGCAGGGCTGTCAGTCCTCCCTTTACTGGGCCGAGGCAGGGAAGCCAAGAGGCCAGTAGAGTGTCCCAGGCACACACAGGGGGTGACCTCCGCAGTAAGCGTGGGTGGCTCCTGGCCACACCCCAGGAGAGGAAAGCCACCGGAAACAATGTGCGCCCTGCTGATCTTGCATCCTTCCCCTTATCCCTTTCCTGGGAGGCTCAGGGAGGAGTGCCTGGCTGAGGGCTATCCCCAGGATGAGGCAGGGCTTGGGGCTCGCTCAAGAGTGGGGGATTGGGGGAGAAGCCAGGTGCATGGTCAGGGCCACTCTGCAGACCTGCCTCTGGGAGTTGACAGACTGTCCAAGGGTCTGGCTGGGCCCCCTTGAGCACCTCCCCCTTCCCACCAACACATTTCTCAGTGTTCCCACCTGAGAAATGGAGTACTGGAAGGGGTGTGGCAGAGCTTCAGGACCTGGGTTCAAATCCTGGGCTGGGAGATCAAGCTTATGTTCCAAACCGCTCGGTGCCTCAGTTTCCTGTGCTCTGAGTTGGGGGTGATAATGAACCCCTCTAGCATTGTTTTAAAGATTAATCGTAAATTTAGGAGGGTGCCAGAGCATGATGGGTGTTCAGTAATGGTAGCTGCACCTTAATGACACAGCACTGAGCCAGAAGTCTCTTCCCCAGGAGGCTGTGCTCCATCCCCGGACACGCACTTGCAGCCAGAGCCTGGGCCCTGTAGGGTCTCCTGGGTCTGACATTCTCTGTCCTAGCTTCAGCCCCTGGCCCTGAGGTAGGAGAAAAATCCTGGCCTGGATTCTACAGCCCCAGGCCCGAGATAGCCCTGGGCAGTCTGCCCTGAACCCCCGTCCTGCCTTCTTTCTCTCAGGGTTAAGTCACCAGGTGAATAGAAGCATTAATGAGATGCTGGCCGACCGTCGACTCAGGAGCGACAGTCTCTATGTACAGGTGAGGGTTCTTGGGGGTCCCCCGGTCCCAGGAGAAGCAGCCCCAGGAATTGCTGGGTTGGGGATTAGGGGCTCAGCCCCAGAGCCTCTGACTGTGGGGGGTGGGGGGAAGCTGCCAAAACCTGTGGGTAAGGTAGGACCTCTGCAGTGGGAAACCCAGGGTCTGATGGAGGAGACATAGCAGTCCCTCAGGGAGCTTCCAGTCTGTTGAGGGAGATCCAGCTCTGCTCTGAGGAAGTGAGATTCCACGTTCCAGGGAGCAGAGTGAGAGGAGAGAAATGTGGAGAAATGGGGCCCCGTGGGGGTGAGGGGTGGGGCAGGTGGGAGTCAAGGGGACAGTGGGTGACGGCGGGAGGAGGTCTCTGGGAGGGGCGGGGCTAATGCCAGCCAAGTGCAAGGTGCAGGACCTCGTGGCAGCTGTGCTCAGTAAATGGAGGAGGCCCTTCCCTTCTCCTAAGTGGAGCCCGGCACTCTCTCCCTCACTGCTGAGATGCACAGGGGTATGGCTCACGCTGCGGCTGGGGCAGTGTGGTGTAGCGGCAGGCACTTTCGGAACCCAAACTGCCTGGGTCCAAATCCCAGCTCCGCGGCGTCCTCGCTCTGTGCCCTTGGGCAGGTCCCTGGAGGCTCAGTTTCTCCATCTGGGAGTGGCAGGGGCCCACAGCTGTTGGGAGGATTGGAGGAGTGCAGGGGTGCCCAGCTGACACGCAGTTGGCATTCAGCAAGCGTTAGAGCCTCCCCGGCTCCCTGGGTGCCCGCTGCCTCTCCCCCTGCCCCCAGAAATGCATCGACTGGAACCGGGAGGTGCTGAAGCGGGAGCTGGGCCTGACCGAGCGGGACATCATCGACATCCCCCAGCTCTTCTCCCTGAAGGGCTCCTATGCAGAAGCCTTCTTCCCGGACATGGTAAGAGCGCAGAAGGTCAT
Organism: Mustela lutreola; assembly: GCF_030435805.1. Taxonomy (NCBI): domain Eukaryota; kingdom Metazoa; phylum Chordata; class Mammalia; order Carnivora; family Mustelidae; genus Mustela; species Mustela lutreola. The sequence goes on from NC_081299.1 coordinate 11,887,004, forward strand.
CTCCTTTCCCTGGGGTCCGGCAGAGTCCAGAGGGGTGTCATTTGGGGTTCCAGAGGAGAAGCACTTTCTGTCATCCGAGGGCCGCTGGGCAGAGACGGGGGTGGGCAGGTGGCTTGTGGACCTCTCCGGCGTATGTTTGCTTTTCGTGCAAAGCATCTCCATCGGTGGTTGTCAACCAGGGGCAGACTGCCCCTCAAGGTCATTTTCTCATTGCTATGAGGATGGGGGAGCTGTGGGCATCTCGTGGATGCGGGCCGGGGTGCTGCTGAACCTCCTTCCGTGCACGGGCCAGCCCTGAGCGAAGGGCACTTTTTCCCTCCCAAGTGGAAAAAGGAAGCATCTTCTGGTTCCAGTGTTTTAGGTGTCCTTTCCTGGGCCTCAGCTGCTGACTCTGCCCTGCACCGTGGCCCCCTACAGGCTGGTCCCCAGTGCAACTCCCCAGGCGAACAGGCCGGCCCAAGGTGGCTGCCTCCCCGCTGTCATTAAGTCAGCAGCTGACAAGCAGATGCCCAGGTGTGATCTCACCAGGGTGGCCTCTGGGAGGGGCCCAGTGATGCTATCAGCACAGCACTGGCTAACCCATTAACACCTTGGGAAAGGATGTCAGGGTGTTGGCGGCTTGGGCTCCCCAGGACAGGAGACCCTCCTTCAGCCCGGGGCCTTTTGCTTTAGTCCCTGTCACTGGACAAGCCAAGGGGTGGGAGTGAATCCTGAGGGCCTGCCTGGAGGCACGGGTGTGGGGCGGGGCTTCCTTGCCAGGATGTGTTCTCACTCCTACATCCTCACCGTGAGGTCCTGGCAGAGACCTCTAAGGCAGGGCTTCATGACCTTGGCTCTCCTGATGTTTGGGCCCAAATTTTGCAGCATCCCTGTCCCCTGCCCATAAGATGCCAGTAAGTAGCACTCCCCTTGCTGTGACAACTGGAATGTCCTGGGGGCAAAATCACCCTGGTTGAGAACTAAGGCAGTATTGTGTGTTAGAACTTTCTCAGGTAATGGAAATGTTCTGTGTCTATACAACACAGAGCCACCAAGCCACTGAGCACTTAAAATGTGGCTAGTGTGTCTGAGGAATGAAATTTATACTTTTACTTAATTTCCAACAGCTGCTTGTGGCTGCATGTGGCCGCCATATTGGTCAGGAGACACTAAGGGACACCCAGGTTCTGGTTCTGGCTGAAGGTTGGGGGACAGCCTGGGATCCAGCCCATGACCTTGGCCAGCCCTCTTTTGGGAGCCCCCACCCCAACACACACCCCTCTGTGAGAATCCCTAAACTTTGGTCCAGACCCTGCTTAACCATCCCAGTATGTCCACACTGGAAGAGCCCCATAGGGAACGCTCACTGAACTCCCTCATGTGTCGGATGGGGAAACGGGCCCTCCGAGCTGAGTGGTTGACTTGCCTAAGGTCACCCAGCAAGTGAGGAGCCTTCAGTCTCCTGAATTCTCATCTCCTCTCCAAGCCTTTGTCCCTTTATTTGCCCCACTTAACACCTGGCATATTCTGGCCCATTCGTGGGCAGTGGGGTAGCTCAGGGCCAAGGCCATAGCATGGACCCCAGAGGACCCTCCAGCTTCATACTGTTCCCAGCTGCAGATGGCCCTGCAGGGTAGACTTGAGGCCAAGGGGCCATGGCAGGGAAAATGTGAGAGCGCCGAGTCCGGGGTGGTCTGTCCCATGCTGAGATGACCCAGCACCAGCCTCCAGACAGCAGGTCCCCAAAGAGTCCCCTTGGAACACCAAGGACAGCTTTTCTGGCCATCAGTATGGGGCCGAGGTTTTGTCTGAGACCTCTCCATACCCTGTCCTAGGGAAGCTTCCCTTGCCCAGAGTTAGGGCCCTTAGCCAGGGAAGCGGAAGTGCCCTGGAGACTGAGAAGCCCCCAGGGGCTCCTAGCCCCTTGCCCTGACTCTTCAGACCCCCAGCCAGCCACAGTGCTACCAACTCTGGCAGAAGACAAAGAGCATGAGTTTGGGTGTGAGTTACATCCACATCAAATTTTAGTCTCTCTGTTCTCTTTTTTTAAAAGATTTTAAAAAATTTATTCATAAGAGACAGAGAGAGGCAGAGGGAGCAGCAGACTCCCCGAGGAGCTGGGAGCCCAATGCAGGACTCAATCCTGTGACCCTGGGATCATGACCTGAGTCAGAGGCAGACGCTTAACCGGCAGAGCTACCCAGGCGCCCTCATCTCTCCGTTCTCTGATTGTGTGGCCTGGATTATGTTACTTAACCTTCCCCAGCCGCTGACTCAGAGGGAGGCTGTGAAGTTTAGTGATGCTGTATCTGGCACACAGGGCATGTTCAAAAAACCATAACACTTATCAGGATTTCCAGGGAGAGTTGAGCAAGCTGTGCACTGCACAAGGATACCACACCAGAAGGACATTCACACCGTGGACCTTGTAGATATTTGTTGTACAAAGTTTCTGGCCGATGATGGTGAAGGCTTGCTCTAACTAAACTGTTAGAATCTGACAATATTTTGAGAGGAAGTATTGGAGGAATACTCTCATTCATATAAAGGCACCACATATGTTCTTGGCAGCCCTACTTGGTATTAATCTTCTCTTCCAACCGTGAATCTGTTTCTTCTTTCCATGGACCCTAGTTTTTGTGCAAGCGCCTGTCCTAGCGGCCCAGGGATGCTGATGAGAACGGGATGGACCTGGGGACGGGGCCCCGTGTGGGGGGGCGTCCCCTGGTAGCAAAGCTTCCCTCGTCTTCTCTCTTCTGCAGGTCAATATGGTGGTCTTGGGCAAGCACCTGGGCATCCCCAAGCCCTTCGGACCCATCATCAACGGCCGCTGCTGCCTGGAGGAGAAGGTGCGCGCCCTGCTCGAGCCGCTGGGCCTGCACTGCACCTTCATCGACGACTATCTGTCCTACCACGAGCTGCTCGGGGAGATCCACTGCGGCACCAACGTGCGCCGGCAGCCCTTCTCCTTCAAGTGGTGGCACATGGTGCCCTGAGCCCGCCTCCGCCCGCCATCCCCTCCGCCCACCTGCCAGGGAGCCACGCCAGGGTGATGGCGAAGACCTTCCACCCAGCCTCTGGCCTCTGAGGGGAGCCCCTGGCGCTTCTTCCCGAGTGCCTGCAAACGTGCTGGCCACCGCGGGCCCGGGGATCTGGGGATACGACAGTGGACACCACACACACACACACCTCCCTCCAGAGGGGCCTCCCCGGCCCAGAGAGGACTGTCCTCATTCCTCCCTCCCCCTTCCTGATCTACCACTCCTAGAGGTTCTAGAAAAGAGCAATGGCCTTAATGGGTTCACGGCTGGCTGTGCCTGGCCACTCTAAGTAGCTCCCCCTCTGTTCTGCTGTTCCTCCCGTGTCGGCACCAGGAAGGGGTCCCAGAGGGCCTGGGCTCTGGGGTGGAGGCTTGGGCCGCAGGCATCCGTGGTTCTTGTACAAGCAGGAGCAGGGGGGGAGGCACCTTCTCTACTAGCTGTCCTGGGACCTCCTGGGACCTCTCAGCCACGTTTATAGAGACAAATAAGGACAGGAAAACCCGGCATCTGAGGGCTGCTTAAAAAGGAAAAGGCAACAGAACCCCTTTAATACCTGACTCCGTCCTTAGAAGGGTGCTTGTTACCTGGTTAGAAAGCCTTTAATTACGAGTGCTGGCTGCTTCCGGCCCCCAAACGCTGTGAGGCTGGAGAGAGGCCTCAGAGGGACACACAGAGGCAAGCTGGCGGGAGGCCAGGGTGGCAGAGGAGGCCGATGCCTGAGGACGAGCCACGGGGCCTGGTCCCCACTTCGGATTTTAGACTCTGGATGCAAAACGGGGGGGGGGGGGGCTGACCGTTCCAGATGTCACAGGGGGCAGGGGCCCGGATGTTAAGAGAGGGTGGGGGGGCCATTAGGTTATCTCTGAAGGTGGGGTTTAATTTCCTTTAATTGTCTTTAATTATTCCCCTTGGTCCCGCAGGCAGTGGGAGGGAAGGCTCGCCCCGTCTCTCTTGGCAGCTCGGAGACCCTGCATGTAGCCTGGGTTTCCGCTGTGGAGTCAACCCCAAAGCAAGCCTGTATCCACCCCCATCCCCCCCCAAAGAAGGCAAGAGAACTGCCATGGGGGTGGGGGTTGGTTAAGAGGCCTGTCCCCGGTGAGGTCACCAGGACGTGCACAAGCAGGCAGGCTTGGCCAGTGCTGGGCAAGCGGTGGCCCCTGCCCCAGGCAGGCGCAGGCACAAGGGAGCCAGCCTGCCCCCTCCCCGCCATTGCTAGGGACTCTCAGCCCCAGGCCTCCACCAGCGGGGTTTTCAGTGGCCCCTGCTAAGTCCAAGACCAGGCCAGCCAGCCACTGTTATACTCTGAGCCATAGAACACTTAGCAACCAGAAACTTCCATGGAAACCGGACATATGAAGTGGATGAAACAGAACTGCTCTGGTTTAGATGTCAGGGGTGGTGTACCTGGGTTGTCCCCTTCCAAAAGATTCTGGGGACCCCATTTGGAAGCCCCTGGTTGAACCTTTGCACTTTCTGCTCATAACCATGACGCAGCCTACACTGAGCCAAGGAGAGAAGGGAAGCTCTTTGGGGGCCAAGGGCGTGCAGCCAGGGTTGAGATTCCCCAGGGAAAGGCTGTGGGTGGAGGGGAATGGGCATTACGGAGGGATCGGGAGGGTGGGGAGCAGGCCTTCTCAAGCTACCCTGAGCATGGGCAGCTCTGGAATTAATGCTAGAGTTGTCCGAGGGCCCTGATGACTCCCACTGAGGATGTTCCGGGTGACCAATCATCTCCTACGTGATTAATAAAAATGTCAATATGCATTTCTTCAAGTGGCTGCCTCCTTAGTTTCTATTCGTTGGGTTGCAGGGAGGAGGGAAGGAGGCGGGGGAGAACCTTCCTTCCAGTTCCACCCACCGTGCCCCAGCTCCTTGGCTCAACTGCGGGCCGTGGGCAGCTCCTGCCTGGCTGAGAGAGCCCCCAGGGCCGGTGCCAGGCAGGCAAGCAGGCGGGCTGATTCAGCGGGATGACTGGCACAGGCCCATGGCTCTGAGGCCAACTGCCCTGCTGAGATGGGTATCAGAGGAGAGGTGGGTCCTAACTCTTCCTTCCCTGGGCTATCTCTCTCTTCCATCTCTCAGATGCAGGTGGGCTGGGCCCTACTGGCAGAGGCAGGAGACTCTTCAGTGGGACTGGTGCCAGGGCCAAAGGCCGCTGTGATCCCCTTTCATTCCTGCCTCTAAAGTGACTGGGTTACCCAGCCTCCGTGTTCTGGTTTCAGGAGCCTGAAAATATCACCCCTCTCACCCTATACACAGGCTGCTGCCTCAGGAGACCCCCTTTGACACTCACTCACTCACTCACTTTATTCTATCTTTTCTTGTGGACTAAAAGGCAAAACGTTGCTGCCTATCAGTCATTGACACTTTAGTCTGAACGAACTGCAGATGTATTTCTACAGGCTGGTATCAACCGGGTAGAAGTGAAGGCCTGGCTCTACTTCCAAAGGGAGATGACAGGGCTCTAAGTCAGAAGCTGGTCCTACCCAGCACAGTGGGCCAGTGCCCAAGGGAACCCCTTACTTCTTGCACCGATTCCCCTGCTGTGTTCATAAGCAGGTAGGGAGACTGTCTGGACTTCCTTCTGAGTCCTGACTCTTACCGAGAGCTGAGTCAGCCATCACACCATTTTCCAGCCAAAAAAAGTAAAGCTGTCATTGAATCTAGCAGCCCAGCGGCTCTCCTTGAGAACATCCTTCCCAGACTCTGGGAGAGAAGGACATCAGCCTTGGAGACCCGCTGAGATCCTTGAACTGCTGGGAGTTCACCCACTGGGAACTCTGGGGAGCAGGTCACAGTCCCTCCCTTGCCTCAGACTGGCAGCATTGCTAGAGAGAAGGGAGGAAGCTTCATCTATCCAGCATCTTTAGAGCCTGGCTGGGTAGGGTGTGTCCCCACCATTATCTCTGCCCGGGTGGTGATGAGCCACATTTTCTACAGGTGAGGAAACCAAGGCTCGGAGAGAGGGAACATAACCACCCAAGGTCATGTAGCTGGTGCATGGCGGAGTTGGGATCTGAACCCAAGACCCCTCTCCCCAGAGCCCTTGCTGCTTCAGATGGCTGAATACCCCCTCTGGCCTCAGTTTCCCCACCTGACAAGTGAGCCTTCCTACCCTGATGTTCTAAGCTCTTTCTAGCCGGAAATGGTTTAACTCGCACCACCTGCCCCTTCCACAGGCAGGAAACAACACACAACGCCACTAATAAAATAATGCCGAGCTCCACACTACAACTCTGCCCACGTCGTCCCATGGAAGCCCTGCAACAGCATTTTCAGAAGCGACACGTGAGGGACACAGCAATGAAGTGACTCGCCCACTCCGCGCAGCCAGGATGTGGTTGAGTCAGGGCTGAATCCAGTCCTGCTTCTACACTCCATGCTCTTAGGAAAAAGTCTGCTGTTCCTCAAAGTTTCTCAAAATGCTCTGGGGTGCTTATTTAAAAAAAAAAAAAAATCCACATGCCAGGCGGCACCCCCTTCCTGGCGCGTCAGACTGGAGGCAGGGCCTGGGAATCTGCATTTTCACCGGTTCCTTCAGCAGGGTAGAGAAGCTCCCCACCAAACCAGATCATCTCTGAAAATGCAGGAAAAAGGGTGAGGAGGTGTGTGGAACGGGAAGGAGGCGCCCAGGTCAATAACCCACATCTTTGCCTCCTCCACCTCTCAAAGCCCTGGTGGCCCAGCCAGATGCCTGTGGGGACTTGCTCCCTTCGAGGGAGAAACTGACTCCCTCCATGCTGGGGGCGGAGCAACAGGTTCGTATGCAAATGATGGGTTCCTTCTGGCCAATTCTGAGCTCCCTGCTCTGGGAAGGGGCTGGGCTTCCAGGACTGGAACCAATGAGCTAGCACCCCCGGCTGAAGAGGCGGGGCCAGTGTCCTTTAAACCACACGTCAAGGGATCTGTGGGGCAGTGTGGGGTTTGGTGGCCCAGGCCCAGTCCCAAGGCCAGCATGTCACTGCAGAGAATCGTGCGTGTGTCCCTGGAGCATCCCACCAGCGCCGTGTGTGTTGCTGGCGTGGAGACCCTCGTGGACATTTATGGGTAAGAGCCAGAGGCCTAGGGGTCTGCGGTCCGTTGGTGCTGAGCCCCTTGGTCTCTTCCCACAAGCTGTGCAGGGCTTCCTCGGGACGCAGGCCTGGCTCCGCTGCCCTCCCCCGAGTCAGGGGACTTGCAGTGGTTGAGCTCTAGTCCAGGGCCTTGGAGGGTGCTGGTGTCATGGGGGTTTGGGCACAGTGGAGGACCCTTGTAGGCTGGGTACACACGAGTAGGAAGAGGTGTGTACCCCAGCCACGGTCCCCAGCTTATGAGCTCTGCAAAGAGCATCAGTCATTTCTTTAGAAATCATTTATGCTTATGTAGCACTTCCTGTGTGCCAGACACTGTTCGAGGCATGGCAATCTCCTTGAATTTAATCCTTGAACTTAAACGCTTCAGTTTAACCTCACAACAACCTCTGAGCTAAGTTTGTTGTCAGCTTCATCTCATTTGATGGATGAGGAAACTAGCACAGAGAGGGCAAGCCATTTGCTCAGGTCACACAGTCACTAAGTGTCAGTGCCAAGATTCAAACCCATTCATGGTCAAGTGTCTTATGATTTTAGCTGTGTGCCACTTGAAGAGGAAGGATCTGGTTTCCTCCAGCCATTCAGAGCCCACCTGATAATGGCCCTATTGTGTGCCCTGGCCATGTCCTTAAAGCCAGTGGCTGGAGGTAAGGCCCCACCTTCTCTCTCTCTCCCAGGAAGAAAAGGAGAGTTTGGGCAGGGTTTTAGGAACTGGGCTCTGGGAGCCACTGGGGAGCTGGCTATGTAGCTTTTTGGGGAGACTCCAGGGGTCCCAGCTCCGAGGCTGAGGATGCAGGTAGGAAGGGGACAGGGAAGAGAGAAGGCAGAACTGTGTCACCCTTCCCTTGTCACTGGTCTTGCACCCTCTCTGCAGACCAGGTTTTGAAACCTCAGCAGTACTGATGCGATAATTCCCAGCTGCAGAGGGTGTCCTATGCACTGGGAGATGCTGAGCAGTGCCCTCAACTTCTACGGACCAGATGCCCATGGCACACCCCCACTAGTGACAGCCAAAAATGTCTCCAGACATTGCCAGTTGTGCCCTGTAAGGGGTGGGGGGAATCACATCCAGTTGAGAGCCAGTAACCCAAACTAAGACATTAAAAATTGGAGCAAACTTAGTCGGAAACAGAGATGGGGTTGGCCTCAGAGGGTTAGATGAGAAGGGGTGAGGGGCTGGTTATGGGAGGGAACCAAGTCTGGAGCAGACCTGGCTGAGCTAGGCATGGGGAGCTAAAGCTTGGCTGATGGTGGGTGGGCAGTGAGAAGTAGGAAGGGGATTTGGAGGAGGGGACAGCCACAGAGGCTGTACCAGGAGGAGTGACAAGGGAGGAAGGTGTCTGGCGCCACCCCCTCCTGTAGCGCTGTGTGCCCATGGCCGTGACTCACCTGCGTTGGCTGCCTCATGCCCGTCGGGCAGATGTGCCTCCAGTTTGACCTGCCCGGGAGGCTCAGGGCCAGCTCCTCCCCTGCAGAGCTTCCTTAGACGATGGAGGACGAATTGGGCCCACCAGAGGCAAAGGCAGCAGTGTCTTGCGGGTATGAGAATGGATGGGCCGTGTTGGGGTTCTCAGAGGAGATTGGGGGGGGACAGCCACAGAGTGCAGAACAGAGCCTCAGGCACCCTCAGATGAAGAATTCTTGGACCGCTATGACCAGACCATCCTGGGGGAGGGGGAGAGCTGCTGGTCCATTCATTCACACATTGATCAAGTATTTCTTTGAGGTCTAGCGTGGGCTGGGCACGGGGACACAGCAGTGAACAACGAGGTGTGGTCCCTGCTCTCTGAAAATCCTGTCCCTTCAGAGTCCTATCAGAGGCTGGACCACCTTACGCTTGGTGGAAGGATTCCTGTCTTGCTAGGGGAGAGGGACTGGGTCAGCTCTATAGTTCCTCCCAGCTTGGAGATGTCGCCGCAACCCTGGTGTTCACATGGCAGGCCAATGAGGGAAAGGGCAGTGGGTGTGCTGGCTCAGTCCTGGCTCCATGATGACTTAGCAGCCGTCTGACTTCGGGAAAGTCACTTAACTTCTTGGAGTCTGTTTCTTCACCTGTAGGATGGACACGGTCCTATCAGCGATGATACTTAGAGACGACTCCGTACCAGGCGCTGCCCGAAGTGCTTGGTGTTTAGTAACGAATTCTCCCAATTCCATGAGGGGGGACTATCATCATCCCTGTTCTACAGATGAGGAAACAGAGCCACAGAGAGGTTGAGTAACTCGCCCCATGTCACACAGCCTGTGAGGAGTGGTGGAGCCAGGCTGCGACCCAAACACGTTGACCTTCACTTCAGAGGACTCCCGGGAGGATTGAATGAGACTGTGTGTGTGGAGCACATAGGTGATGCCGGGCCCGTGGTGGGCAGTCTATTATGGTGACTGCCACCACCCCTTCCATTACCGCCACCTTCCCGTCCTCCTCCTCCTCCTCCCCCTCCCTCCTCCTTCGTCTTCATCATCATCTTAAGGCTCTGTCCCAGCCCTTCGGACAGCGGACAGCCTCAAGTGTCTCCACACCCGCCATCCACAAGATGGGTACAACCTCTAAGCCCTACTGGGAGGAAGAGGCAATGAGAAAAGAGAAAGGAACATAAGCCAAGCAGTCAGGGCAGGTTTTCTGGAGGAAGGGCCCCAACCAGAGCCTTGAAGGATGAGCGCAGGCAAGACCATTGGGGTACTCTGTCTGTGGCAGTGGACTGAACCCTGTCTTCTTGCCTTCCGTTGAGTGGGAGACGACCCTGACTTGTTAAGGGGGTTGGGGTTTCCTGAGCAGAGAGTTCTAGGGGGAAAGGGAAGGGAGGGAGACACGCGGGTGTGCTGAACCTCCCTGGGGACACATGTGTAGCCAGGGTCGAAAACCACTGCCCTGGTTGGACAAGCGAACAACTCCTGTCCCCTCTTGCTCAGCAGAGACAGGTCAATGGAGTGAAAAGGCAGAGGGCACCTGGGGGCCAGGATTCCTGCATTTTAATCCTAGCTCAGTCATCCTTTGCTACCTCATCTTGAGCCACTTTCTGTGCCTTCCTGGGCCTCAGTTTCCCCTCATGGGCCCTGATGAGGCTGACATTGAACACTGGGTTGCACGCTTTGCTCACGGAGGTGTCTGGGCCCCCTCCCCGGTTTGACAAAGTGGCTCTCCATCTGCTTCCCCCAGCTTGTGCTGTGTGAGAGCGCTGACCTGCCTGGGCAGAACGGGGCCCTGGGAGGCTGGTGCATCGCCAAATCTCCCAATGACCTGGGCTTTAGGAAAAGGGTTCATGGGGCCACCATTTCTCAGGGGTACATTTTCTTAGTGGAAGAATGTGAGACTAAGGAGGGGCCGTGGTCTTCTGACCCTGGTGATGGTGAGGCCAGAGGACTTGGGACCTGAGAACCTCGCTGAACAGGGAGGGGCCACGAGTACTGCCACCCAGAGCCCGAGCTGTCTGGGCCTTGATGTTCTCTGGCCCCGTGGGCCACGTCAGTGGGGACCATGGTGGTCATCTCGTCAACCTGTCTGTTTCAGCCACAAAGACCTTTCCCATCAGTTTTTTGGCTCTGAAATGTCTGGTTTCGTTTTCCCAGAGGCCAAGACCCTGAGCCCATGAAAGGGGAGGATGGGTTTGGGTTTGCAGAGGAGCAGGGGTTGAGTCCCAGCTCCATCACCGACCCGCTGTGTGACTCTGGGCCAGTCACCTGTCATCTCTGGCCTTGTTCCCTCACCTGTACAGTGGGGATAATAGGACCGACAGCGTGTGGCTGTGGGGATACCTCTGTCACCATTGTCACATCATCGTCCTCACCATTGAGGGGTGACATAGAGCAAAAAGGAAGACCTGACTTGTCTTGATTCCTAGGACAAGGTGGGCTCACCCTGAGACCTTCCCATGCTGCCCAGGGAGACAGCGCACCCTTAGCCATGGTTCTCAGACGTCACAAGACATCAGTGTGGCTTGAAGGACAGGTTCTGGGGACCCTGCCAACAGCACAGCTGGGTCTGGACTCTGCATTTTCAACAGATAGGTCTGAGGTTGGCCACCGTGATGGTGACTAGTTGTCCTGGTTTGCCCAAGACGTTCTAGGTCTTCGCACTGGAAGTCCTACACTGCAGGACACACACGGTCTCTGACAAAACAGATCTGTTGGTCACAGTAGCATGCTTCCACTCCCCCTTTGTCAACTGAGCTTGTAGGGCCTGCAGGTGGGCCCCTGGGCTGGCCGGAGCTGCTCAGTGCGGGGAAGAGCTTCAGCCCATCCCGTGTGTGGACAGCCTCAGTGAGGGAAAGCTGGGCTGGGCCTGGGGCAGCCCAACATGCTGGCAGCTCCTGCTGAGCCTCTGGCTTCTTCCCCTGCCCTCCACAAGATGGGAAATCCAGACCCTCCTGTACCTGATGCAGGCTCTTCTCCCAGAAGCCACCGTTTTGATCTTCTTAACAGCTTCCCTGATGGGGCGTGAGCACTGGACTGGGGGAGTCTGGACCCCTACCTTCTAGTCCCTTCTCTTCTGGGCCTCAGTTTCCCTGGAGTAAAGTAAGGCATGGATTCATGTGCCTTTAACTTTCACTTGTCTCAAGCATTTACATGCACTGACTCCTTTAATCTCTACTTTATAGACGGAGACACTGAGGCAGAGGGAGACCAAGCCTCTCCCTCAAGGTCACATACCCAGTGGGTGGTGGGGCTGGGATTTGGACCCAGCTCGCCCACGCCCACAGGCTTAACCCCCTCCCCTCAGCTCCAAGGTGTTGCCCCTCCTGATCAAGAACTTTTGCTGGCTCCCCGTGATAGCCTGAGTTTACCCTTGACCTCCTAAGGCTTCACTGTGAAAGTAATTCCCCTCAGATGTTTCTCCTCCTTGTCCTTGGTTCCCCGGCCTCTCTCCAGGAAGCTGCCCCCCAGCCCCCCCAGTCCACCCTCTCAACCTGCCTCTGTCTGCTCATTTCCCGTTTCATAATTTACTTGACTGTCACCCTTCCCCCGTCTCGGATGGGCGGTTTTCCAAGCCTTCCCCATGATCTCATGTGAGCCTTGCAATTGCCCGTGAGGTTGACCAAATGGGTGTCATCATTCCACTTTGTAGGGAGGCCGGGTAATTTCTCAGGGTCATCTGGCCTATGTGCGACCCAGCCCAGTCTAGAATCTGACTCTTGACTCTGGTCCTGGCACCACGGGGCTCTCAGCATCTTCCCCCCAGGCCTGGCAGGATCTTCATCGGATCCCTGGTGCCTCATACAGGGAGGTACCCCAAACCCAGGGGCTGGGGCAGGGGAGCTGGGTGGGGTCCCATACCAAAAGGATCATCAAGCTGTTCACCTCGAGCTCACGGGCACCCAGGGTCCAAGCAGCAGTTTGGGGTTGGGGGAAGTTTCATGGAAAGTGTATAAACCTCCTGGGGAGCTGGAGGCCAGGTGACTCAGGGAGTGGGGCTGAGGGTGCCCCCTGTAGTGGGGTGGGGGGTCCTTCATACCCAGTCTATCTCCATGTGTCTCTGTCTTTCTGGCCCTCCCTCTCTCTGGGTTCTTCTACATCTCTTTGTCTTTCTCTGTCTCTGTGCCCCCATGCTTCTCTGTCCAGATTCTTTATGTCCCGTGATGGGCCTGGCTCCCACACCCAGGGCACAACAGGACCCAGGGTACCACCAGCCCTGCAAATTACAGGCTTTGGGAATAGGGTTGCCAGATAAAATCCAGGATGCCTAGTTAAATTTGAAATTCCGATAATGAATATTTTTTTATTGTAAGCTTGTCCCAAATATCGCATGGGACGTCCTTAGACTAAAATAACTATTCGCTGTTTATCTGAAATCTGGGTGTTCTCTATTTATGTTTGCTAAATCTAGCAGCCCTCCTTGGGCGGAGAAGCAGGTGTGCTGGCCCCGCCCCGCTGGTGAGGACACCTGGGAGGGCCACGCCCTGGGCTGGGACCCGCCTCCTGAAGTGGAGCTTGGGCTTGGCTTATTTCTTTATTTATTAAAAAAAAAGCCTTTTGAGAAGTATCAGGATCCCACTGGTGGAGGAGTGAAGAGGGTGTATTGAAGGAGGTCTGCTCTCCTCCCAGTGGGGCAGAGAAGGGGAAAGGGCCTGGAGTCGAAGCGCCGGCTGTGCTAATGTGGGGAAGTCTCTTGCTCGTCCTGAGCTTCTGTTTCCCCACGTGTAAGTGGGAGTAATAATCCCTCCTCCCAGGGCCACAGTGAGGATGAAGGCTTGGGCCTTGCCACTTACTAGCTCCATGACCTTGGGCGGTTTACTTAACCTCTGTTTCCCTATCTGTAAAATGGGAGACCATGGTAGTCTGCGTCTCCTAGGTTTATTGAAAGGATTACGTGATGTAATAGACCTAAGAACCTGGCACCGGGCTAGCATATAGCCAGAGCTCAACAAATGTCTGCTCCTGTTATCCCCCAAGCACATGTGTATGCTGCTTCCTCCAGGAAGCCTTCTGGTCCCTCTGGCTCACAGTGGCCTGTCCCTACTTGGGATTCCACTGACCACTGACTTCCTGGCCATAAGCCCCATCTGGCTGCCCCGGGCAGGGCTGTTTTTAACTCCCCGATGGGATGGAAGTTACTGGGGCAGTGGGGAGAGCAGTGGGTGTATCTGCCTCGGTCTGGCAATACCTCTGGGCACAGTGGGCGCCCCAGGCACCCTACAGACAATCAGAGGGTGAACAGACTGATTCCAAACAGGACTCCGGACTAGCTGGAGGTGGGGTGGGGGACATGTAGTCCCAGGGCCAAATGACATAGACTTTTTTTAACCGTACAGATAATGACGGGTTGTTTGACTGAATCTGGCCCAGTTTCCCAGTTTCTGCAGCGCCACGGAGAAGCAGGGGCTCTGGGTCAGAGACGCAAGGCAAACCTGGCTGTGCCATTCAATGCTGTGTGATCTTGGGCTTGGTACTTGATCTCTCTGAGCCTCAGTTTCTAACCTTTGCATTAGAGATGGTACCACTCACTTTGCAGACTTGTAAGAATAAAAGGAGCCAGGAACTACAAGGCACTCGGCACATGGTGGGCACGCCACAAGATTTACTGCCCTTCCCTAGGGAACTCCCAGAGGACGTCTCACCCGCTAAAGAGGGATGCGTTGGGACCTTGAGGGGGAGACTTCTCTTAAAGCCGTGGTCTTAGAGTTGCACTGGGGTCCATTTGCTGGCTGGTGTCCCCTGAGCTCCTCGTGCCCAGCTTGGCACCGGGGGATTATAAAGTACTCAATTGGGTCCTAACTTTCAAAGAGCTTGTGGTTTTGTTGGGAGTTAAAATAACTCACAAGGGAAATGTTAATGAACACAGAACCTGGGAATGTGAGATTGTGAATGCATTCGTGTGGGGTCCAGGCTTCACTCCCAGGAGCTTGCTGTGGGGATCTGAGAGGATTGGGGTGGTCAGGGAGGGCTTCCTGGAGGAAGCAAGAGTTTGAGCCAAAGCTCAAGCATCTGAAGAGCTATTGCATCCCTCTAGAACTTCCCATGGCTTCTTGTCCTTCCCAGGTCGGTACCTGAGGGCACAGAGATGTTCGAGGTCTATGGGACCCCCGGCGTGGATATCTACATCTCTCCTAGTGTGGAGAGGGGCCGGGAGCGCGCGGACACCAGGCGGTGGCACTTTGATACGGGGTTGGAGATCATCGTGGTCATGAACTCACCCAGCAACGACCTCAATGACAGTCATGTGAGCAGGACCCCTGGTCCAAGGTGGGGGGGGGGTGGGGTCATGATCTAGCTCCACAAGGGCCGGCACCCTCTACTTACCCAGACGGCAGGGTAGCGTGATGGGTAAGTACCTGCCCCTGGAACTAGCCAGCCCTGCAGCTTACAGACATAAACTGTGTGTCTGCTGGCAAGTCACATCAGCCCTCTGGACCTCGGTTTCCCCGTCTGTAAAATGGGGATGATCACAGCACCTTCCCTCCGGGTGCTGGTGTAGGGTGGGTGGAACATGAGTCAACGTGGGCTCCTTTTCTTGTTTCCCAAGACCCTGGTGAAGGGAGGTGTCCCCGTTTCTCTGGGTCAGGCCTCAGTTTCCCCATCTGCAGGCTGAGGGTTGATTAGGAGATCTCTGCCACCCTGAATGAAGGAGAGAAAGCAGAAATGGGGGATACCAGTGATGGGGAGGCTCCCTTCTACACGGTGCCTCACCTCCTAATCCACCTGCTCCCTGACTTCCTTCCCTTCCTGGGCAGGTAACTTCCCTTCCTCTCCTCATTCAGCCACCAAAGGTGAGTTTAACAAGCCCCAGCTGTAGGCAGGGTTCTGGCCTCAGGGCAGGGGGCATTTAAAAGAGGAAAGAAATGGGGTGGCCCTGGAGCTTGGCCCAGGTGATGCCCCCTTAAAGGGGTCATGGGAAGTAGCTTGTTACGTGGGAGTGACAGGTTTCCACTCCACACAAAGGGCGGTGTTGCAAAAAACTGACCTTTTAAGGACCACTGACCACATGCCACGCCCTGGACAGCCATGAGCTCACACAGGCCTCACAGCAGCTGCGAGAGGCAGGGTCTGATCTCCATCCCATTGGTGGGGCCGCCAAGGTTCAGAGTAGCTGTGTTCTGCACAGAACTGCCTGGCATCTGGGGGGCAGGTTCCCTTCATCACCCCCTTGTCTTTTCCCACCCACGTATCTGAGATGAGCCCCTCCACGGAGCTCTGTGATGCAGGAGGACAGGTAAATGAACTCATTTTACAGACAAGGAAACCGAAACCAGTTACCAAAAGTCAGCAGATCTAGTGAGTAGCAGAGTTGGTGAGCTTCAGGATAGAGTCCCTGGGGCAAGAGGACCAGCCAGCCGGTGAGGGGCTCCTCCTGGGTGCCCTGCCAAGCTGGGGGCCATGTGGATGCCAAAGACCAAACGAACTGAGGAGGGTCAGAGTGTCCTGCCCCTCCCCTTCCCCCATCTTTGCCCTGGATCCAGGTAACTGTGTGCCTGAGACCACTGAGCCCCAACTCAGGCTTGACAGTTGGGGGTCAGTGATTGCAGGATTTTGGGGTTCCCAGCACTGAGGGGTGAATGGCCCCTGTAAGATCCTGAGCCTTCTGACAGAGCTGAGGGACCCCCATCAGGAGCTTCCGTGCAAACAGAGAGCAGTGGGTTGAAGGAGCTTTGACACGTGGGCCTGAAGCTGTGTTCTCATCAGTCATGGTCAAATCAGCCTTTAACAGCTATCGGGGCTTGCCGTGGCCAAGCACGGCGCCGAGCATGTCACCCACCATCCTTCTTTGATGGTCACAGCCTACAATCAACCCTCTGCGGTAGGGACTATTATTATCCCTACTTTACAGCAGGGGACATTGAGGCCCGGAGAGGGCTAGTGACTCTTCCCAGGATAGTCACAAGTGGTGGATCCGGAATCTGAGCCCAGAGCTCTGGAGCAGCTCACATGATGCCACCTGCCCTCTATGAACAGTAGCAGGCATGTCTGGGGCCCTTCCTATAGGGTCAGTCCGGTACGTGCATTGTTTCTCAGCGGCACTATAATCCTCTGTGGGCAGCAGGGACCCATATGCTTGCTGTTCTGCAGATGAGGAAAACAGACAGCTCAGAAAGGTGAGGGACCTCAGCCAAGGTCAAAGAACCCAGAGGCGCTGAGCTCAAGACCAAACCTATCTGAATCCCCCAGATAAGAGAGGGTCCCTAAACCCTACACAGTCAGAGACCTCCTCAGTTTATGAGCAGCAAAACAGAGATCCAAAGGGGAGCAGGGGCTTGGCCAAGACACATGGTAGTCATTGGCAGCACAGGGGCCTGGGTCTCCAGGGAATCCCTCAAAAATGGTCCCATTTTACAGATGGGCCAAACAAGGCATGGAAAAATAAATGGCACAGAGACTAACAGAAGAGCTGGGTTGGTAAACTCAACTTCAGTGCACAGAGCTTCCTGAGACCCTCTCTCTGTCCTGCTAGACCCCAAGACCTGTCCTTTGGGGTGGGAGATACTGGCTTCTGCCAGCTTGACTCTAAGCCCATTTCTCTACTCTACAGGTTCAGATTTCCTACCACTCCAGCCATGAGCCCCTGCCCCTGGCCTATGCGGTGCTCTACCTCACCTGTGTTGGTAAGTTGGGGCCCTGCAAGGGCCTGGGCCAAGGGTGGGGGTGGCTTGGAATGTCAAGGAACAGGGGTCTTTTTACAAACATCAACTCATTTTATTTTAAAAATTCAAATAAGGGTATATTTTTAAAAATTCTAATGGGATAAAAGAGTATATATATGGAAAAGTAAGCTTCCCTTTCTCCCAAACTAAGACTTCCATTTCCCCAAGCCCAGCATCCTTCTAGAGATCTTCTGTGCTTGTGCAGGTGGACACAGGCATGCCTCTACACTCCCTCCTTTTGGAAGCAAAGGGAGACATAGTCCAGGCCTGGACCTTGCTTTTCCACCTTAAGAGTTTTGTGCCAGTTGAACACAAATTGACATGTAAACTCTGTGCATAGTAACTCAGATTGATTAATACAATAAAGGAAAAGGTAGATAACATGAATGAACAGGTGGGGAATTTCAACAGAGAGAGAAAAACTATAAGGTGTCAAATGGAAATGCTAGAACTAAAAATCATGGTAACAGATTTTTTAAAAAATGCTCCTGGTGGTAGACTTGACACAGCTGGAGAGAGGACCAGTGAACCTGAAGATAGGGCAATGATAAATTAGACTGTACTAAATTTTAAAACTTTTACACAACAGAAGACAAGCAAAAAGTCAAACTATGGGGGCGCCTAGGTGGCTCAGTGGATTGGGCCACTGCCTTCGGCTCAGGTCATGATCCCAGGGTCCTGGGATCGAGCCCCACATCGGGCTCTCTGTTTGGTGGGGAGCCTGCCTCCTCCTCTCTCTGCCTGCCTCTCTGCCTGCTTGTGATCTCTCTCTGTCAAATAAATAAATAAAATCTTAAAAAAAAAAAAAGTCAAACTATGGTGCTGCCTGGTTGGCTCAGTCCACAGAGCACATGAATCTTGAACTCAGGGTTGTGAGTTCAACCCACACCTTGGGCACAGAGCTTACATTAATCAAAAAGCAGGGGGGGGGGGAGTCTGATTATGGACTGCAAGAAGAAATTTGCAATGCATACAGCTGATTTGGTACACACAGATTATGGAGAACTCCAATCAATAGGAAAAAAACATAAACTAACAAAACAGGCAAAGACTATGAACAAACAATTCACAGAAGAGAAAGTCCCAGTGACCAGAACCTAAATAGAAAGATGCTTAATACTTAGCATTGCCAAAGATGTGGAATTGGGAGCTCCTGGATGGTGGGTGGGAGTTTGCATGGATACAAGCACTTGCAAAGCACTTAGCAAGAAAGCTGAAAATGCTCTGTCTGCAGGAGGCATTGTTAGAGGCAAAATGTGCATTATAGGACTTGTGTCGGACTCCTGGGAACCCCATAGTGACTCACACTCTGTCTTCCCCTTACAGACATCGCTCTGGATTGTGACCTGAACTGTGAGGGCAGGCAGAATAGGAGCTTTGTGGACAAGGTAGGGTGACTCAACCTGGACCCAGAAAGGAGCATGGAGGTTAGCATTGACCTAGTCTGGGTTAGGAGGGGCAAGGCCATTACAAGTATCCCCCTGCCTCCTAGCTGGTGCCGAGGTTGGGAGAGCCAAATGGGAAGCAGGCATGGCTGGGGGTGTTCTTTCACCAGGAGAAAAATCATTACCAAGAATTATCAAGTATATACATGCCCAGGACTGGGCTACGCCTTGCTTTATGGGGAAAAGTCCTTCTGGAATGTCAGTCTAGCTCAGGGGTCAGCAAACTTTTTCTGTAAATGTAAGATAGTAAATATTTCAGGCATTGCAAAGTGTCTCTGTTGCAACTCTTCAATTCTGCCATTGTAGTGTGAAAGAGCTTTAGCCAATTCAATGGATGTGACTATTTCAATAAAACTTTATTTACAAAAACAGGCAGCGGGCCAGAGGTGGCCCCCTTCCTGGCATGCCAATCTTCTGATCTAGGAGAAAGGGGAACTCTGCCAAATATGAGGCTGTCAAAGAACTTTGGGCTGAACTGTTGTGGCACTCAACACATTGGGAGATCTGAGCAGAAGGTCCCGGTGGGCTTTGTGAACAAAGAAGACTTCCTTTGAAGTCCGCTTGAACTAGGCTCTAAAGCGATGCGAGAGGGAGGCGATTCCAGGTGGAGGGACGAGCGGGAGCCAAGGCCCGCAGCCGGGAACAGATCTGTAATCAGGAAGTTGGTGAGAAATAGGACATTGGCCCAAGCCACACTGCATTTGGCCATGAAAGACCTCTCTGTAGTTTGGAAATGCTGGTGTGGGCAGTCTGGAGCCACGGCTGCGTCTGGTGCAGGAAGTGCTTCCGTGAGCGTGTACCTGTCCTCGCAGGGAGGGCAGGGAGGAGGAGACGGGGGTCAGGAGGCTGGCCAGCAGGTGGCCGGGCGGGGGCAGAGGACAGTTGTCAGCCCCATCACCAATTATGCTTTGCCATTGGCAGCGGGATTGGGTCTGGGGGCCCGGCGGGTATGGAGCCATCCTGCTGGTGAACTGCGACAGGGACAATCTGAACTGTTATGACCAGGACAACCGAGACCAGCAGGTGCACTGCCTGCAAGGTAAGGGGGTGCCCCGGGTCACTGCTCAGCGATGCCGTAGGTTGCACTGGAGGGAGCACCGGGGGCCAGGGTTCCAGCTCCCAGACACCCTTTGATGTCGCTCAAAACCTGCCTCATGCAGGCAGCTAACCCCCTCCCAGCCTGTCTGTGGTGGATCCAAAGCTTCCTATCCGCACCCCAAATCCAGCCTCTCCACCAGGCACCCCGGGCCTGCATTTCAGGATGCCCCACGTCCTAAGTCAGTCCCGCACTGCGCACAACAGCCCCATGAGGAAGACCACAATAGTGGGCTGGGGAGCGGGCAGTCACAGTTTCTCTGGAATGTGGGCACATCTGTCCCTCATTTGAGACTGGGGAGCACTGAGGCTTGGGGAGGGAGGGGCCTGCCTGGTTTCAGCAGGGAGTGATGCTTGGACTGAGACCAGATTCTCAGCTGCGTGCCACCCAGGTGGCCTACCTACCGCAAGCTTCTCACCTGTCCCCGGGGTTAAGGGCAAGCCGATCTGCACTTCCCGTTGCTCTGGGCAGGTGAGGGAGCGGAGGCCCAGAGAGGATCGGACACATTCGCGTGGCACACGCTTCAGATGTCCTCATGGTTTGCTCTCTTGACGGTTTCTAGCATTTTCACAGGCTGGGCAGAGCCGGGGCTCAGAGACCCAAGTCTTGGCACCCTCTGCCCTGGGAGGGGGGTGTGTGGTGGGCAGGAGGAGAAGACACGGAATGTCAGGGCCCCATGGAGTTGCTGCCCTCTCTGGTTCCACAGACCTGGAAGACATGTCCGTCATGGTCCTGAGGACCCAAGGCCCTGCTGCCCTCTTCGATGACCACAGACTCATCCTCCACACTTCCAGCTATGATGCCAAGTGGGCACGGGTCTTCCACGCCTGCGGTGAGTTCATGCCCATCCTCTGCCCCTGTGCCCACTGCCCAGGGGGGAGGTGTCTCAGTTTCCCCACTTTGGACTAGAGGGCAGGCTCTGCTCTGGCTTCCAGCCTGCCCTGGGGGGCAAGGAAACATGGTCAGATGGGGAAACTCTGAAACAGGTGGGCTGGCGTCCCCACACAGCCATGGCCCAGGGTCGTTTGATTGGATAAATTAAAATACATTCAGGGGCACCTGGGTGGCTCAGTCAGTTAAGCGCCTGCCCTTAGCTCAGGTCGTGATCTCAGGGTCCTGGGATCAAGCCCCAAGTCAGGCACCCTGCTTAGCGGGGAGTCTGCTTCTGCCTCTCCCTATGCCCCTCCCCCTCAAATAAATAAATAAAATCTTAAATAGACATATTTAAAAATATAATTTAAGCCTGTTTGGAAATTCTTATTAAAACTTTCAAACACTCAGAAAAGTAGAGGGAACAGTGATGATCCCTTGGACGTCAGTCACTCAGATTCAACAATTACCACTGTTCACTTCTCTTGCTTTCTCTGTATTATAAAGCCACTCCCTGACACGATGGCTATTGTCCCTGCAGAATTTAGCATGCATCTCCCCCCAAAACCAATGACAATTGTTCTACAGAGCCACAGTATGAGCAAGGACATAGAATCCCTTTTAAAGATACAAATGCATACAAGTAATAAAATACTCATTTTTGAAAAGCTCAAAGAAGGGGCGCCTGGGTGGTGCAGTGGGGTGGGCGTTGACTCTTGGTTTTGGCTCCAGTCGTGACCTCAGTGTCCTGAGATCAAGCCCCACATCCGGCTCCACGTTCAGTGGGGAGCTTGCTTGTGATTTTCTCTCTCCCTCTGCTCTCTGCCCCTCCCCCCACTCACACACGTGGACTCTCTCTAAAATAAATCTTTTTAGAAAATTAAAAAAATTTTAAAAGACCAAACAAGATAGAAGCATATAAGGCAAAAAATGAGAGTTCCTCATCCCTACCCCTAAACCTGACTTTTGAAAATGCGTTCACTGTTAACGATTTGCTATTTGTTCTTCCTGACTTTTCTCCGTAGGCATCAAACGTGCATGCGTGTGTGTGCACGTGTGTGTGCATGTGTATGTGTGGTGGACATTCCTTTCTGAATGAACGCAGCTCTGCCTCGGTCTTTTGCACAGCTGCGTGGTATTCTGGAGCACGGGCGTGCTGTCGCTCACCCACTGCCCTAAGCACAGGGCAGTTCTTGGTGTTCTGATTTGACCACAGCATAAGTTCCTCGAGGGCAGGGGTCTTGCTCACGGCTGTATCCTGAGCCTGGAACCTGGCCTCCTAGATGCACAGTAGGTGCTCAGTAAATACTTGTTCAATGACTAAACAGCGTGAATACCCTTATACATGTATTTGTAGCAAAGACACCTAGAAGTGGGATTGCTCATTAGGAGTAGAGGTTCCTTTGCGAGATGCTGCTGGGCTGTCCTCCAGAAGGTCTGAACAGGCGTCTTAGAAAGGAATGGCCTTTCCACTGGCTTGCCCACACTGCGGATCAAGCATCTTCTCTCCTTCGCTGATGGGAGGGCAGACATGGGGGCTGCTCTCTGGCGTGTGAGGTTGGCCCAGCTCCTCCTGTGTCCCTCGTGCTCTGTGGGCCCACTTAGAGGTCACAGCCGTCCCTCCCGTCCCCTCCCAGGTCCTGAAGACTCGTGCGAGGCCTACCGGCATGTGCTGGGCCAGGACAAGGTGTCCTACGAGGTGCCCCGCTTCCACGGGGACGAGGAACGCTTCTTTGTGGAGGGCCTCTCGTTCCCCGACGCCAGGTTCACGGGGCTCCTCTCCTTCCACATCACCCTGTTAGATGACTCCAACGAGGTGAGGGCTGGCCGGGGCAGAGAGGGTGAGAGAGGGCTCCATCCCCGGGAGGGACGGGCACCAAGGGTGTGGAGGACCCCAGACCTCTTGACCTCCCCAACCCCTGCTGCGGTCCCTCTGGAAAGGAGGAGATGCTAGGGGCATCAGCCAGGCCTCTGGACTCCAAGGTCAGTGCTCTTCCCCATCTGCCATCTTCTGCTGTAGGATTTCTCTGAGTCCCCGATCTTCACTGACACCGTGGTCTTCCGCGTAGCACCCTGGATTATGACGCCCAGCACCCTTCCGCCGCTGGAGGTGTACGTGTGCCGGTGAGTGTGGGATGTGGGTGAGTATGGGTGTCCTTCGGAGACTAGCGGCCCCTCCTGCCTCCACACCTGGCTCGGTCCTGAGCCGTGCTGCCCGGGCTCGTCCGCAGTGTGAGGAACAACACGTGTTTCGTGGATGCGGTGGCGGAGCTGGCCAGGAAGGCCGGCTGCAAGCTGACCATCTGCCCACAGGACGAGAATCGCAATGACCGCTGGATCCAGGTACCGGGGCTGCCGGGCAGTGTCCAGCTAGGACGCCACTGGAGGGAGAGGACGACTGTGGAGGGAGAGGCTGGCCCAGCCTAACTGGGGGCGGGGCTGGGGGGTGGGGCTGCTTGTGGATATCTAGAAGGACCTGGGGGCTGTGACTGTCCTCCCCAGGGCACTCCTTTTTCTTACTATAGACCTAGAGCTCCCTCCCTCTCCCTAGAACTTTCTAGAGACCCAGGCACACACGGACACTGGATTGAACCTGCATTCACCCACAGGATCTGGGCTAGGCACGGGGCTGGCCCTGAATGAGATGGTGGAGGTGTGGAACACAATCCCTACCCTCAGCGCCCGGCCCTATGGCTCCCCATGGAAGGCGACTTTGTCCTCCAAGGGACATTTAGCAGTATCTGGAGAAATGGCTGTCACCCTGACGATGCTACTGGCTTCCAGTGGGTAGAGCTCGGGGCTGCTGCTGTGTGTCCTACAGTGAATGCACAGGGTAGCCCCACAGCAAAGAATTGT
Source organism: Mustela lutreola (assembly GCF_030435805.1). Taxonomy (NCBI): domain Eukaryota; kingdom Metazoa; phylum Chordata; class Mammalia; order Carnivora; family Mustelidae; genus Mustela; species Mustela lutreola. The sequence continues at coordinate 11,910,431 of NC_081299.1, forward strand.
CTGGCCCCAAGGACCATGAATGCTAAGGCTGAGAAGCCCTAGTGTGGTGAACTATTGCAACAACCCCCCTGCCCCTGCAATTGAAAATGTCGTAGGGGTGCTGAGCCATCCTTGCCTCCCGGACCAGAGAGGTCAGGATGAAGCTGGGCTAGATGTTGAGAGATCTGAGAAGGAGGCAGACCTATACCTCCTTTGGTCCCCTCAGCCCTGCCCTTGACCAGGTGTGGAGGCCAGAGGTGCCGGCTGATGTCTAGAGATTTGTTTGTCCAACTCAGGCCACCCCGAGCCCCTCTCTGTGGCCACTCTCCCTGATCCGGCATGGGGACACCCCCCCAGCGTCACATCCACGTTCTAGTTACTCCCCGCCTGTCTTGCTGTGTGACCAAAGGTGAGAGCACACCGTCTCTGAGCCTCCAGCCCCTCCTCCAGCCAGCAGGTGTCAAGAACCCCTGTGTTCTTCAGCCCAAAGGGCAAAGCTGGCCTGAAACAAAGAACCTGCAAGAACAGTCCTCCCCAAAGGGCTCAGTCCCAAAGGAGGCTTCGTTGTCCACGGGGTGCCTCTCTCATTCGCAGGACGAGATGGAGCTGGGCTATGTTCAGGCACCACACAAGACCTTCCCGGTGGTCTTTGACTCCCCCAGAAACGGGGAGCTGCAGGACTTCCCTTACAAAAGAATCCTGGTGAGTGGTCGAGGGCCGCAGGCTACAGCCTGGCTCGGAGGGCAGAGGAATGTTTTCCAAAGCCCCACCGGGGTGTAGACTCTAGGGCGCGGTAGTGGGGACCACGTTCTTTAGGGGCAGGAGTGACCAGATAAAATACAGGAGATGCCTAGTTACCTTCAAATTTCAGGTCAGCGATGAGGAACTTTTGGTATGAGTATGTTCCCAACCGTGCAAGGGACATAGCTATACTAAAAATATCCTCGTGCTTTATCCGAAATTCAAATGTAAGTGGGCATCCTATACTTTTTATTTACCGAATTTGGTAGCCCTAGGTAAGGGCGGGGTGAGGCCAGGCTGCTGCTAAGAACTCAGGCTTCGGGGGCGGAACAACCAGGCTCTGTTACTCAGATGCTGTGTGGCCTGGCGTGAGTCACCTCCCCTCTCTGAGCCGCGGTTTCTTCATCAGCAAAAATGATGTGATAGCCCTGGCCTCACAGGTGTTTCTGAGGCTTCTCTGTCCTCGGCAGAGGGAGCACACAGTGCTGTTAGCTGAGATTAACACTGGTAATAAGAACTACTGTGAAGATGGTCCTCGGGGACCAGGACCTCCTCGAAGAGAGAGGGGAGACTCCCTTGACGCTGGAGAGACCATGAGACCCTTCCAACCCCTGCTGGATCACAGAGGTGGTGGTAGAAGCTCTTGCCTAGGCCTCAGTGTTGTTTGAGTTGCTTCTAAGAGATGGTCCTGGGGAGCTCTCCCATTTTTCTGACTTGGAAGACTGAGGGTCCATCCCCAGCCACTTGGCCCCCAGGAACAGGCTGCTCTAGAACAGCCAGGTACTTGCCCTTGGGCTGCACTTGGCAGGAAGTCTGCTCAGAGGGAAAGGGGCAGGGGCTATCGCCTCAGGCTCCATGTCTAATGGGGAGTATAGGCAACTGCAGCCCTATCCACGGTCTCCCTGTGACCACGGAGATAACGTGCTTTCATGTGGCAGCAGGCCCAGAGTGCCTGTGTGTTTCACAACTTTAGCCCCCTGCATGCGTGAAATACTGAATAGGTCAGATCCCTGTCCTTGACTCAGTATGTCCGTGATGGACAGACACCCCTGCCCCATCCTGAAGATGCTCAGAGCCCAGCAAGTTGACTCAAGCTCTTTCTGGTGACCCCCACCCCTAGCCTGACTCAGTTTCCCCTGCCAGGGTCCAGATTTCGGCTATGTGACTCGGGAACCACTAGACAGCGCTGTGAGTGGCCTGGACTCCTTCGGGAACCTGGAGGTCAGCCCCCCAGTGGTGGCCAATGGGAAAGAGTACCCCTTGGGGAGGATCCTCATCGGGGGCAACCTGCCTGGGTGAGAGAGGAGCAGGGAGAGGTGTTCGTTCGGTGGAGGGTGGTGATGGTGGCAGGGGTGGTGGGGGTGAGGGATCATTCCACTCCTGGGAGAGAACCCACGAGGAGTGATAAATCCCTACTTCTAGATGAGGTAGGGGAAGCAGTGGGCTGATGACCGGACACTGTCCATTGACCTTGGTGAATTTTGCGAAGGTCACGGTGAGCAGAGACCTAAGAGATAATTCAGTCCAGCCTTTTCATTTCACAAGTGAGCCCAGAGAGGGTGAAGTGGCCTGGTACAGGTCACACGGAATCCAAAGTTGTGACTAAACTTAGGTCTTCTGTTTCCAAAAAGAAATGATATTGCTAATAACAGTCTATTAATTAATAGTTCCAGAAGAAAAAGCTTCAAGTCTCAGAGCAATTACATTTCAAGAGCTTATTCATACTATAATGTAAATGACTACCATCAGATATTTTCCTGAGAACAGGAGAAGGAAGGTATAGGACATGAAAAATGAGATGTCATAACACACACACACACACACACACACACACACTTATACACACAGAATAATAGACTATTTGTTGTTCAACATGTGACACAGAGATACTGATGCAAAAGAAAAGGAATTATATGGTGATGGTTTTTTGTTGTGGAATAGACCAGGGCATTGAGGCATCCAAATTCAACAAAGTAGTTAGAACAAACTCGCAGTCAAATAAAGGTGAATCTAGAGACTTTGGAGGGGATTCACTGCCCTCAACATGTGATCCCACAGAAAGAGGAAGTTCAAGGTGTCTGGGTGACTCAGTCAGTTAAATATCCAACTCTTGATCTCAGCTCAGGTCTTAATCTCAGGGTCCTGAGTTCAAGCCCTACCTTGGGCTCCAACAGGATGTGGATCCTGTTTTTAAAAAGACAAAAAAGAAAGAGGAAATTTGGGCCGTGCCATTAGATACTTATGTGGAAGTCCAAAGAAGAATGGGGGTTAAGTTCACGAGCATAAAATGCTGGGGCTCTGTGTTCCTTGGGGTGATCTTGTCCATCTCTCTCTCCACTGATGAACAGAAGGTGAGGCCACAGCAAGAGAGACACAAGTTAAACTCCCAGAAGAGCCGCCTGGCCCCAGGGGATGGGATACGGTGGCGAATGTCTCTGGGAGCCAGTGAAGATGGGTCGGAGGGCGGCTCTGAGCGTTTGCTGGGATGGCAAGACCTGGGGGTCACCGACTGGGTGGGGTCGAGTTGTCCTGCCTCCAACTGTTCAAGAGCTCAGCCTGGGCAGAATTTAAAGGACACAGTGCATGTTTTTTGTTAAAAAAAAAAAAAAAATTGGATATTGCAGAAACTCAAACTTTGTCATTCCTTTTCTGCACAGACATTTTTAAGCTAAGCCATGTTTTTGACCCCTCGGGCCCCAGGTCTAGCGGCCGCCGGGTCACCCAGGTGGTGCGGGACTTCCTCTATGCGCAGCGGGTGCAGCCCCCCGTGGAGCTCTTTGTGGACTGGTTGGCCGTGGGCCATGTGGATGAGTTTCTGAGCTTCGTCCCTGTCCCTGATGAGAAGGTAAGGATGGCGTGACCTGCCTGTCCCTGGTGTCTGGGTCAGAGGATGAGCTCCAGGGGGCCGGGCTCAGGCCGGGGAACTCAGGCGGTTCTGTCCTCTCCACACAGGGCTTCCGGATGCTCCTGGCCAGCCCTAGCGCCTGCTTCAAGCTCTTCCAGGAAAAGCAGAAGTGGGGCCATGGCAGGGCCCTCCTGTTCCAAGGGGTTGTTGGTAGGTACCCACACTGTGTCCCTCATCCCAGGCTTCCTGCCCACCCCCATCTAAAGCAGAACACATCATGACTTGAGAGAGAGATGGCCAAGTCTATCCAGCAGGGTGGTCCCCCCAAAGAGCCTCACTGTTGCTGTATGCCTTGTCCCCACCGGCCCCTGCTGCCTGCAACTAGGAGCAGGGACATGACGAGCCGCATGGGCCTGTGACCTGTTGTCATCGGACCACGCCCTCACCTTAGAAGGTCTGATGCTCTGCCATCACTGTCTTTTTTTTTTTTTTTTTTTTTCTGCCATCACTGTCTTGAAGTTCTTAACCATCTGGGCTTCGTGAGTGACACCTCTTGCTGCCTCCCAGGGGTGAGATCCCTTCTGTACCCCCCGAATCCCTGAAGCCTCAGCCATGGGCAGTGGGAGCTGGTGGGGCCTCCCCTTCTCAAACTCCTCCCCACTGTGGTGGTGGTTGTAGCAGGAGTCTGGGCCTGGGGAGGCCTGGGTACATGGGCCCCTTGGCATCCCCAGGGGTTGGGGGGTGTGTCCTGGCATTAACTGTCCCTGTCGTGGACTGGCAGTACCCCAGGTCATGGGGTGGGCACCTCGCAAGGGTTGAGCCTCTTGCCCACCCCTGAGCAAGAGAGCTAGCACACCCCTGTGCGGATTCTGCCTGTTTACCGTGGCTTGGGATGGCAGGCCTGGGGGAAGGGGAGACATCTGGCTTGATGTGGGTCCTGTGGCTCATGGGCTGGGATGCCAGGCAGCCGGTGGGCTGTGCACACGTGCCAAGTTTCAGCTGGGGCTCCCAGTCCTGCGGAGGTCTGTGTTCACCAAGTGGGTGTCCTGTGACCAAGGGAGCATGACATCTAAGAGCAAGTAAAACACCAACATGACAGGGCGGGAGAGAAACCCTGGAGGAAAGAAAAGTCCTTTTATTTTTGTATGTTTATTGAAACTTTTTTTTCCTGTTCTTTGAACAATGGGTCCCACATTCTCATTATGCTTGGAAAGAATTCTGAGAGCCATTGCTGGCTGGGGCGCCTGCTTGCTGGGATCGCCCTATCCCCACCAAAAGTGTGTGAATCAGAGAGGACTGGTCCTCTCCGACAGGGACCCTGGCGGTCTCAGGGCAAAAACCTTTGGCTGGGGGAACTATAGCTTTTCTTGGCCTCATGGGAGATAAATAATGTCTTGGACCAAACCTCCAAGGGAAAAGATTGTGTAGAATTTAGAAGCTCTCAGTAGAACTTTGCGGTTCCTTTCTCTCCGTTTACGATCCTCAACCCATTCCCAAGGCTACCCTGGAACCCCAGGTGTAAAGTGGAAGAAACACAGTCTTCCCAGCCCCTTTGTTCCCATAAGGATCATGGCTAAATGCCTTTGGGTCCAGAGCAAACCTGAAAAAGCCTCAAATCCAGATGTTACAGATCGGGTGGAGGGAAAGCCATCATCACCTTTCCTGGAAGGACCACGTCCTCCGTGAACAAGACCCAGGAACAGTCTGAGGGGTTTCCCAGCCGTTCAGCTGGGAAGGAGAATGTGGGAATTCATGGCCACCAGGCCACATGAAGCCACTGTGCCCCAGGACACTAGCATCTCACTGGCCACACTGTGTGCCAGACCTCACTTACTATCCCCTCCTCCTGCAGACCCAAGAGCACAGGGAAGTCAAGGGAGTCACTGGCCCAAAGGGCTCAGCAAGCATGCAATGGAGCTGGCGGACCCCAGCTGGGTCGGAGGGGATGCCGAGCCTGCAGACGGGCACATGGGTCCAGGGGGGTCTGCCTTTCCCCTTGGTCAAGGTTCGCTGCCTTTTGTGAGCACTGGGCTGGGGTTTGAATCACAAGCCCCCTGTTTCCTAGCTGTAAGCTCCTGGGTGAGTCTTTTTGCTTCCTTGACCTGAAGGTGCCCATCTGTAAAGAAGGTGACAATGCACACCTTGTGGGGTTACAGGGAAGCTAAATGAGGTATTGAATGTGGAGAACCGAATCCAGGGCCTGCCCCTGGTAAGAGCTCACTGGCAGCTGTGAGGATTGTGAGCCTAACCTCCCCTTCCCCGCCCAGCCCATCATGGAGACTCCAAGGAGACTCTTGGCCATGAGTTCCCCTCGTGGAGGGCAGGTACAGGGTCCATCAGGGCTGATGGACAGGTGGATGGCCCAGCCCCACTACCAAGGCCAGCGGCAAAGAAGAGGGATCAGCACCCAGTGCCCTAGAAGGGGCGGACATTTCCGGTGAAAGGCATCTCCACTCCCGGCATACTCAAATAGAGCTCTAAGTTCCGTGGCACTCAGCTACCTGTCCGCCCCTCCCACCCCCAGGCTTGTGCCATGGCCAGGCCGAGCTCTGCTGGGTGGTGTCTACCCCATGTCCAGAAAGGCCAGAGAGCTACTGACTCGCAAGACCAGTAGCTGTGAACTTGACCTCTGCCTGGCTGCCTCCCAGAGCCAGTGATCCTCAACTCTGGCATCGTTCCTGCTCCTCCTCTAACATCTCTCTCTCCCTCTCAGGGGATAAGCCGGTCAACACCGTCTCCATCAACCAGGTCCTCTCCAACGCAAACCTCATCAGCTTCAATAAGTTCGTGCAGGTACAGGGCTGTGAGGAGACGGTGGGCATGGCTAGGGGACAGCAAAGGGGACAGAGTCCGAGGCTCAGGGTCCGTGAAAGCCCAAGCTGGAACTGGCCCAGGCAGAGGGGCTCCAACCCCTCCTCTGATCCAGGAGAAATGGGGGGCAAGCCATGTGCATGTGAGGAGGACACGCATCCAGGCAGAGGGAAGGGCACAGACGATAGCCCTGAGGTAGAACGAAGGGGTGTGGGATATTTGAGGATGAGCCAGGGGGTTCTGGGGAGATGAGGGGAGGCCGGGTCATCGAACAATGGAGGGTATCGCAAGGTCATTGACATTTGAGGCCACTCGGGCATTTGGGCAGAGGAGGGCCCTGATGGCATTTATGCTTTGAAAGGATCGCTCTGTGGCTGTGTTGAGAATATATCAATATTTCATAGCAGGGGGTGGGGGTAGTGACATTAGGTCCCAGCAAGAAACACGAGGGACCTCAAGCCGGAAAACTGGAATAGTTTAATCAGGGAATATTTATTTATTTATTTAAAGATTGTATTTACTTATTTGACACAGAGAGAGAGAGAGATCACAAGTAGGCAGAGAGAGAGCGGGGGAAGCAGGCCCCCTGCCGAGCAGAGAGCCCGATGCAGGGCTTGATCCCAGGACCCTGAGATCATGACTCAAGCCGAAGGCAGAGGCTTAATCCACTGAGCCACCTGGGTGACCTGTTAAAGATTTTATTTATTTGAGAGAGAGAGAGTGAGAGAGAGAGAGAGAGAGAGCATGAGAAGGGGGAACATTAGAGGGAAAAACAGACTCCCTGCTGATCAGGGAGGCAGATGCAGGACTCAATCCCAGGACTCCAGGATCATGACCTGAGCTGAAGGCAGTTGCCCAGCCAACTGAGCCACCCAGGCGTCCCATAATCAGGGAATATTTATAAAGGTGCAGGCAGAATCCAAGGAAATCAACAGGAGATTGTGTAATACTCCCCGGTTAGAAAGAGGGGAGCTGTCACTACCTCTAGACCTGATGGCATTAGGGAGGGAACATGCTGCTGGAACCTGGAGAGGTCACCATGAAAAGAGGGCTTGCAGATAGGAGCTGTGACTTTCGTGGCCAGCCCACAGTGACTTGGCTGTGAAGGAGCTTCAGGAACAAATATCCCAGCAGCATTCTGCTACCCACCCCCCGCCTCCTATCAGTGCCCCATCGGCAGCATCTAGCCAGAAGGCAGTGGGCACAGGAGCCCCCCATTCCAAGCACTAGGCTTCCAAGCCACAGAGCAGAGGAGAAGGCCATACCGAAGGTCCAGAAGGGCAAACAGAATACCCAGCAAGCTGTCATCTAAGAAGGAAATGCCAAGACAGAGTTAAGCATTCAGGAATCCTGTTAGGGACAGTGCCTGCGAGCCAAGGACAAGGAAACCTGTCCTGAGGGGAAGGCATTTTCACAGTGGAGCCTTAGGAGGTCAAGGGTAAACTCCGGCTGTCATGGGGAGCCAATGAAAGTTCTTGATCAGGAGGGACAACACCTTCCAGCTAAGGTGAGGGGATTAAGCCTGTGGGTACTGGGCCCCGGCAAGCTGGGTTCAAATCCCAGCCCTACCACCCACTAGGTATGTGACCTTGAGGGAGACTCTTGGCCTCCCTCTGCCTCAGTGTCTCCCTCTATAAAGTGGAGAAGATTAAAGGAGTCAGCGCGTGTAAACGCTTGAGATGAGTGAAAGTTAAAGGTACCTGAACCCATGCCTTACTTCACTCCAGGGAAACTGAAGCCCAGAGAGAAGGGGCTAGAAGGCAGGGCTCCAGACTCCCCCAGTTCAGTGCTCATGCCCCATCAGGGAAGCTGTTAGGAAGAGGAAGGGAGCTGGAGGGAGCTGGGAGACCAGACCTTCTGTGGGTGAGGGGATAGGAAGCCTGAGGGAAGCATCCTGTAGGGCCATGCAGTCTCAGACAGGTTCAGCAAGGCGGGGCCCTGGTGGGGGGCGGTCCACAAGCCAAGATGGCCATGGGTCTGCCTTATTACCCTTGTTGCGCTCAGCATTGGCCATTAACAGCTGGTGGGAGGTGTGGCCGTGGGATTTCAGAGCTGGAGCCAGGCAGTGAGGCTCTTGGACAAGTCTACCCTACCCCCCAGCTGGAGGTCCACGAGGAACAGAATGAGGGCTGCCACAGGGCATGGAAGTGGAAGAAGCAGGGTGACTGGTTCAGGCTGGGTGGGGGATGGCTGTCCACCAGATGGGAGCAGTGGAGGTGGTGGAAAGAGGTCAGACTGCGGGTATATTTTAGAGGTAGAGCCCCCGGCACTTGCTGAAGATGGGTGTGAGGTAAGGAGGAAGGAGGCACTGGAGGGATAGCAAGGCTTTCGGCTCACGCAGCTGGCTGCCTTTATGGAGCTGAAGGACACTGGTGGGGGTGGGGGTGACGTGTGTAGAAATGAAGAGTGCGTCTTTGGACATGTTTTATCTAATGTGCCAATTAGCCATCCACTGAAGGTGCCCAGTGGTGGTTGTATGTGCAAATCTGAGATCAGGAAAGAGGGTGGGCTCTCTATGCAGTTAGGAAGTAGAAATGTGGAAATTGTCTGTGTGTAGATGATGTCTTAAACCATAAGACTGAAGGATCTGAAGAAGGCAAGAGGGCTAAAGATGGAACATTCTGGAACACTCACAAAAAGAGAATGCTGTGGAACACTCTGGAACTAGCCCAGCTGGTAGGATAGGACTGTGAGAAGTGGGACCCAGAATAGGTGTATTTTGACAAAGGGACACAGAGGTAAGGTTTGTGTGGAAAGTTTAGCCCATGGGTATATGGGCAGCCTGTCTCCTTAACCAGACAGGACCTCTTGGGTCCGCGCAAAACTCTCTGATAAGGTCTCTCCAACTCTACCCACCCCTCCCCTAGAGCTGCATCGACTGGAACCGGGAGGTACTGAAGCGGGAGCTGGGCCTGACAGAACGGGACATCATCGACATCCCCCAGCTCTTCAAGACTGAGAGGAGAAAGGCGGTGGCCTTCTTCCCTGACTTGGTGAGGCCACCGTTCGTGAGTTAAACCTGTTTCATCAAGTTAGGCTCCAAGCTTTTGCTCCCCACAAGAGCAAGATGTTTGGTCACTGCCATGTGTGGGATTGTGGTGGCTGGTGGGGGTGGCAGAGAGAATCAGGGGTCCCAGGATGGCCAGCAGATGGGTGTCTAGTTGGCTGACTGTCCTGGTCACTACAGAAGGCTCACTGGCCAAGCCCCTTGCTCAAGGACCATCAGGCAACGGCCCTTCCCTTCACCCAGGGACCCACTTGATATTCATGGAGGGAATCAATGGTCGCATGAGGTTACGTATGCATAGCACTCAGTATCAGCTGGGAGCTCAGACACTCCCTGTGTCCCCTCTGTCCCAGAACATAGCTGTTCCCCCAACCCCCAGATATTTAGGATACACTGTCAGAGAAACGATTAAGGTTGCTCCCTGCTTTCAGGGAGTTTCCAGTCTAATCTACTGCTGGGAAACTCTCCTCACCCCCCTTAAGCGTGTGTCCCACTCAAGGATATCTTTTGTATAATGTCCTGTGCCAGTTGAGAGGTGGGACAAAGCAATTCCAGCCTGAGAGGAAGGCCTGGAGCTCCAAGAAGGCTTCTTGGGGGAAATGACCTTTGGTTGAGGCCGGAGGGCTTTGCCTCTGGAACACCTGGACTGCTGGGACCCCACCCCATGGGTTCTGATTCAGCAGGGGGCGCTGAGGCTGCTCTCCCAGGACCACACTTCCAGTAGCACTGCCATAGATGACCCAACTCTCCACCCCTTCCCTCCTTTCGCCTCCTCCAGCCCCCCTTCACCTCCACCCCACAGAGGAACTCAACTCACCCACCATCAGAGCCTTACAGGGAGCCTGTCCACACCACCATTGCTTCATCCCCCCTTTCTCTTCCCCTTTCTGGCTAACCTTATGCCCACCTCCATTTCCCCATTTGCAAAACTCGGTTTCCCCTCCTTTTATCAATCCCCTTCCTTCCTGCATGTTTAAGGCGGATCTGCATTTACGTAAATGCCTCCAGCCTTTGCAGGAAACAGGGCCACCCGAGCCAGCCTTAGCCGGAGCAGGAGGTTTAGTGTAGCATCGCCACACAGAGACACAGACACGGGCAACGATCCACTGGACCGACCCACTTTGTCAACTTCAAATACCGCAGAGAGAGAGAGAGAGAGAATCTGATTGGTCCAGCATGGGTCAGATGTCTGCCCTGGTCCAATCAGCTACAACCTAGGAAGTTGCGATTCTGCCCCACAAACATGGCAGCCACCGTAGTCCGCCCGTAAGGAGGGATGTCCCCGGAGAAATGAGCTGTCCCTGGGAGCTCTGTGGTTGTTCCCGTGGGATGGCACATCTGGCTAGAGTCTCAGCAGCCCAGGTGCCTCTCCCACTGCGTGCAAGGATAAGGAGCTCTTCTCAGGGCTGCGCGCAAGGCAGGTGCCAGGTCCCGCCAGGTGTGGTGCAGGTGTCGAGGCGGAGCTGATAACAAAGTGCTACCCCTGAGCTGGGACCCCGCTCTTTGCAGGTGAACATGCTGGTGCTGGGCAAGCACCTGGGCATCCCCAAGCCCTTCGGACCCATCATCAACGGCCGCTGCTGCCTGGAGGAGAAGGTGCGCGCCCTGCTCGAGCCGCTGGGCCTGCACTGCACCTTCATCGACGACTTCACCCCGTACCACATGCTGCATGGGGAGGTCCACTGCGGCACCAACGTGCGCCGGCAGCCCTTCTCCTTCAAGTGGTGGAACATGGTGCCCTGAGCCCGTCCCCCGCACCCCTATCCTCTGCCCCTGGGACAGGACATCAGCCGGCCCTGAACAATAAGCATCAAGAGACCCCAGCGTTCCAGATAGCACCCCGAGGGTGACTGTTTCTCTCAGAAGCCTTTTCCCTTGAAGTGTTCACTCTTCACCACTGGCAGCCCATTTGGTTCTCAGACTTGATTCTTGCTGGCCTCCCAAGAAGAAAGCCCTCACTTCTTGTGGCCTCTCATGAGGATCGACATGACCCATGGAGATTCCTCCAAGCCTCCTCTTCCCCATCCCCAAATCCTCTGTTTGGGTTCAAATTTACTTTGGGGTCTAGAAATATCCATGTGTGTGATTTGCCCTCTTGTCCTGTGTGTCCTAATGGAGGAAGGACCCACAATTCTGCTTTGGTCCAGTTGCCTCTCACTCTGCAGGGGAACAGCCTTAAAGTCAGATCCCTCCACCCAGAAGAGATTCTACCCATAGCTTCCACAAAGGGAAGGAGGTGGGGTCCGTGTAGATCAAGGTTGGATCACCAGTCTATCTGTCAAGCTTCTGAACAGATGCTGAGCTCTCTACCCCACCCAGTGCCCAGCAGGAGCTTTCGCACAGTTGGTCCTTTCTAGATGTGTATTGAAGGAATGACTTGGCCCTTAGCCTTATAAATGCCCCATCATCTGACATTCAGAAATCTGGCTTTGTCCAAAAACCTCCAGGAATTTCCTGGAGATGAAACTATGTGGGAAATTCTTGGATTTTAAGAAGGCTATGGGTGCAAAGGGGAGAGATGTCCTTCACAACGCATAAGATGCTTCCCTAGCCCCAGACAGCTCTCTGCAGGAAGGGAGAATCAGTACTAGGCTTTGTGTTGCCCTCTGGTCAACCATTCCATGTCCTGCTGTGCCTCAGGAGAGGGGGCCCAGATAGGCAGATCCACCGAGACAGCTCACAGTGGGCCAGCTCTGGGAATGACCTGCCTTGAGGGCCAGGGGAGGGGGCGAGGGGTGGGAGAGTTCCTCCAGATGTGTGCCAGTTCCATATGTGTTCTGTATGGATCTAGCTGGGTTTCTATCACTGGCTAATAAAGCTACAGCAACACGAATGGTTTGGGTCTACTTCTGGCCCTTCTTTGGGATTAGAACGTAATAGAATGGAGAGATTGTTTGTAGCGGAGGCATAGGCTTGCCTGGCCCGTGAAGAATTGGGGGAGACAGGTCTATGTTTTGGTAAGATGGGGAGGTGGTTCCGCATTGACCACAGGAAGAGTGAGGGCTGCCGTGGACAGTTACAGTGATTTAGCCGCATGCATGCAAGCCTGGGGGTCAAGGGCCAGACCTCCAGGGCCAAGTGAGCGTGGTGGGGGGAGGGTCTGAGCTGTGGCCGGAAGGTTGCATCGTGAGTGTGGCAATGGGGGAAGCCGGGGTGCATGGAGCATGGGGCGCCTGCTGTGTATGCGTCTCAGCATCTTCCTTCCTGCCCATGGGAGGCCACGGGTGCCCCAGAAAAGGCCAGGTGGGCTTTGCTTCAGAGCCTCAGGAAATCACGCCCCCTGCTCAGTGTCCATCTGACCCCCTACCAGGGTGCAAAACAGAAACACACTCAGGCTGGCTCCGGGACTGGGCTGCTTCCCAGTGGTTAGAGAAGGTGCTACAGCCTCTCCCCCAAACCTCTTCCTCACCATGATTTACTTAGATTCTCTGGACCAAAACAAACTGAGTGCCGCTGGAGGGGTGGGGAGGGATGGGGTGGCTGGGTGATGGACACTGGGGAGGGTGTGTGCTATGGTGAGCGCTGGGAATTGTGTAAGACTGATGATTCACAGACCTGTACACTGGAAACAAATACATTATATGTTAATAGAAAAAATAAATAAGTAAATAATGAATAAACTTTGCCGAAAGTTAAAAAAAAAATAAAAGTTTCTCTGGACCGGACTCCCAGTACCCCTATGTGGCCAGATGTTACCAGAATAAGCCCACCTCCAAGGGAAGCTGGTCCAAATACCGATGCTGAGAAAATCCTTTTTTTTTTTTTTTTTTGAAAGGGTTTGCAGTGGGGAATGTGACTTTCTAGAAGTCAAGTGCTGAAAATCAAGAGAACTAGGATGAGTTTGCAAGCAGGCTTTTCTCCCCCGCCCCGCCCATGCCTTCCCAACAGAACCTCAGAACCCAACAGAAAACCCTGGAAACTTCTTGCTTCTCCCGTTCACCTCCCATGCTTTCGGCTGGTGTGGGTGGTACCACTGAGTAGCCCCGGGCACCTGACCCCCATGCAGAGAGGAAGCAAGACAAGCTCTCGTTTGGGCCGCCACCCACGGCACTCACCTGTCCACCCGGGGAAAGATAGAGCTGCTCTATCTGTTGTGCACTACTGCTGTCCCGAGTCACCAGAAACGTAGTGGCTTAAAACAACACAGATTTATTATCTTAGTCTGGAGATCTGAGGTGTGAAATGGGTCTCACTAGGCTAACATCAAGGTATCAACAGAGTTATTTCTTCTAAAGGCATTAGGGGAGAATCTGTTCTCTTGTCTTTCCAGCTTCTAGAAGCCGCCCGCATTTCTTGACCTGTAACATCTTCTTCCTCCATCTTCAGAGCCAGTGATGTGGGCTCTCCGGCTGTTTCTCTGATTCCTCTGCCTGCCTCTTCCGCTTATAAGGACCCTCCTGGATGAGCCAGGCTAAGTGGCCATCTCCAGGTCAGCTGATTCATAACCTCAATTCCACCTACAACCTTGATTCCCCTGGTCCACGTGAGGGAACAGAGTCACAGGCTCTGGGGATTAGGATACAGACATCTTTGCGGGATGGAGGGAGCATTCTTCTGCCTCCCATGGCCTGCCAGGCTCCCCGACTGGGCTTTCTGGTCTCCACGAGTTGGAGTACACATGTCCCCTCTGAAATCCAACTCAGCTCCTCGACGAGTATCAACGGGGTCATCAGGAGAAAGATGCCATTGGTTGACCCTCCCTCCAAGACTGGTATTTCGTCCCGGACCCCTGGTGATGCGAGGCTGAGACCTGGGATCCCATGAGTTCAGGCTGGTGGCTCTTAAGGGCACGGGGGGTTGTGTCATTAAACCTGAGTCTCTGGGCCCTCGGGTGCTGGTTCTTAGGGTGCACACAAGATTCCCTGGGAAGGTCATGAAAATACCCAATGTCTGGGCACCCCCACCCGTCCCACCAGGCCTCCTGAGCCAACTCCCTGGGCCCAGCTGTCTGGATGCTGTAAAGCTTCCCTGATGGTTCTCACGGTTCTCCTGGATCTGAGTTAAAATTCCGACTATTTCCTGTTCATCATGGCAACACCTAGACCCAGCATGAATGTTTACCAAGAGGCTGTCTTTGAATTCTGGAGTGGTTCACACCTTGGACCATTATACTGCTGTTGAACAAAAATAAATGGCTACGATCCCAAACGGACTCGGAGGGATTTCCACAGGCACTTGAGTGCGAGCTGGCTGTGTGTGTTCTAGAACCTGGCCCAAGGCCTCCAGGTGGGAATGGAGAGAGCCAGCTACCGTGGGGGGAGGGGGAGGTGCTGGGAGAGATGGCAGGGCCCCACCTCTGCCACAGGGATGACCTTGGCTGTGGCTCTGAGGTGGGGTGGGGGGAGCTCTTGCAGCTGGTGTGACGTGATTTGGTCTACATTCTTGGAGAGAATGTTCTAGATGGGAATGGGTTTTGGGGTAAGAAACATGGTGGGGAGCAAAGACACAGGTCGGAAGGCTGCACGTTCTCAGCTAGAGAGAGCAAGGCCTGCTCTGGGTTCACCATTTGTGTGGCAACCAGAAGAACAAGATTGTTGATGGGAACAGCGCTGGGAGTGGAGTGAGGCAGGTCACGAGTGACTGCAGATTTCCAGGCTTCCTGCTTACTGATCTACGACGCAGCAGAGCACAGGTACAACAGAGTCTTTAAATCTCTGTAGGATTTAAAGCATGGGCTACGAAGTGAAAACCTGTGTAGTCAGCACCATTTTCTAAAAAGAGGGCATTCCAAACCCCCTAGAGTCCTGTGGGGTGACCCTTCCCACCGCTCTCCCACACCCAGGACATCTCACCAACCTGAAACTTGAGTTTATAATCACTTTCCCCTCCTTGTAATCATGCCTCGTACAGCAGTGTCTCTGGACGGCCTCCTGTTAGTGCCGCCTGTTTCTAGAGTTGATAGCACACGACCCTATCCCCGGCATTATTCTGTGACGTGCTCTTTTCTTCCAACACCGTGTTGGCGAGATGGGCTCTGGCTGTGTGTCCCCGGCGTGCATTCCTTTCCGCGGCTGTGTAGGATTCCACTTCGTGGACGGAATTGACGTTTTTCTGTCGGTGGGTGTTGGATACTTCCCAGGCTCTGCTGTCATAAACAGTGGTGCTTCCACCATTCCTGCAGGTGTCTCCTGGGGTGTGCATTCATGTGTCTCTCTAGAATATATATCTAGAAGATTTCTAGCCTCATTAACTGGGGGAATGGTGATGCCATGGAGGAGAAAGGGAAAGGACCAGTCTGCGGGGGAAGCATTTGCTCAGGGAGGCTCGCTGTCCCAGTGAATGGGATCCTGCACACAGGCACTCAGGGACCCAGGCTGCTGGAGGCTCTGCCGTCTTGCACCTGTGGTTTCCAAGGTCACCCTGGACACTGGCCTTGAGCAAGCAGAAAAGAGGAGAGAGAGGCAGGAGAAATGACATCAGGGACCCCTATCACCGTGGAAACGTAGCGCCTGCATGTGAGTGCTAGGGACTCTGGGGACACGGTCCTTGGCTGGGGCAGCTGCCTGCCAAGTCATGACTGCATGACGGATGAGGGAAAAGGAATTCCTTGCTGTTTGCTAGCCTCCTCAGAGCCAGAGGAGGAAGGGAGTAGGCGGGGAGAAAAATCTTTCCCCGAAGAGACCTCCCCGGTCCCAGCAGTGAGCTTCAAGCCTCTTCCTCCCACCCCCCGGGGCCAGCTGTGCTATGGCTCCGGATCTCACCCACTGAGGGAGAGCATAGTCAGCAGCTTCCCAGACAGAGATTAGTGAGTCAAAGTTTCCTTTGGTGCAAGCAGATAAAAGCCCCGCACCGAGGACCTGGTGACAGACGAAGATGTGTGGGACAGTGCCTCTTTCTGTCCTTCCTGGTTCCCTCTTTGTTGAAGTAACTGGTGTGCCAACACAGAAGTGGGCGAGGTGTCCCTACCAACCTCTCCCTGCCCGTCGCTCAGGGGTGAGAGTTCCATGGATGGACACTTTCCTTGAACCTGTTAGGTGTTTATTGAGCACATACTATGTCCCCAGGCAATAAGCAGCAGTGGTGGTCATACAGCTAAGAGTGGGGACTGTGGAGGCAGGCTGCCAGGGTGTGCTTCCTGTGACCTTGGGCAGGTGTCTTAACCTCTCTGAACCTGACTTTCCTCATTGGTAAGATAGGGACAGTCCTTCTCCCTCAGGCTGGTGGTGTGGGCGACATAAGAGATTTTCTAAAGTGCTTGGCAACGTGCCTAGCCCTCAGTAAACAGCAGCTCTGTGATGGGGACCCATAACTTGGAAGAACTTAAAACACAGATGGGTTTTGGCTCTACAGCCTAGAATTTTCTGCGCTGTCCCTAAGAAGTCCCTTTGCCAACCTTTTTCTAATAATAAGCATTTTTTTTTTAAGGTTAAAGATGGGCACGTAAGAATTCTGGCTACAGCAAAGCATTGATGAACACGGCAGATCCTAGCACCCTCCGCCCACTGGGGGCAGCAGGTGGGCTGTGGTGTCTCCTCTTTGCCCCCTACGATATGCCAGCAGCCACCCCCCGAATGACTTGAGGCTGAATAAGCAGTGGGCAAGTTTTCATGAGGTCGGGCGGGGGTTGGGGGGCTGGCTCCCTGCTCTTCCAAGTGCACTGCCCCCGCTTGGGCACGGAATCAGGGCCTCCTGCTTCTCAGTATTTTCTTGCTATGTTGGTGGGAAGGATTTGAGATGGTTTTTGATGGCCTATCAGGGGGTAGGAGTCACCCTTGGAGTTCCTAGAAAGGAATGCAGACTTGAAAAATCCAGGGTGAGTGGTGTTGGTATGAGGGCTCAACAGACGTGTGTGTGTGTGTGTGTGTGTGTGTGTGTGTGTGTGTGTGATCATTTCCAGCAGATGAAAAGAAACCACCGTTACGCCGGCTCTCTGAAGCAATGCTGTCTTTGAAGAGTTTAAGACCAGCTTTAAAGTTCACTCCATAATTTCGTTTTTGAACTCTCCTTGGGTCTGTCCATGTCTCAGCCTCCTGAGAAACTGCATCTCAGTGTTAATTATCTTAACCTGAAACATCTCAATCGCACAAATTACAGCCGCCCCAGGGACTTCCCAGGGCTCCGGCAAGCAGGAACCTGAGCGGCGCTGGGCGGGGCGTGATTCACAAATGAGTTTTTATGTGAGTGACACTACCCAAGAGGGTACTGGACAGCTCATTTGTGATTGTTACTTCTTTTCCTTTTTGGATTTTATTCCCTTGATGGGAATTATTCCTCAAGGGATTTGAGGCCGTTTATTATAAGGAAGGAGTCAGCAAACTGATGGTTAAAAAATAGAGAAAAATGGAGACACCAAAGCAGGAAGATTTTAAGAAATAAAGGCCATGGAAAGGACAAACACACATATGACAATGGGGACCAAGCTTGTGTGCATGGTTAAGCTCAGAGTTGGGATCTGAGCTTCCCAGCAGCCTATGCAAGAAGGGAAGCAGAGCCAGCCAGGTCCTTCTCAAGGTAGGCAGCATGCCAAGTGATTCCCCCCTCATGCGGGCCTTTATGAGAGGATGTGGAGTGGCCAAAGTCCTCAACCCCCTGCAGCAGTGAACCTGATGAGAGCTCTCCTAAATCCGAGCCTCCATTTCCCATCAGTAAAATGCCAACATAATGCTTATCTTCCCAGATCGTCTGAGGACTAGAGCCGTGCCTGGCAAACCAGGAGCACCCTGCAAATGTTCATTTCTTTGCTTTCCATTCTCTACCCCCTGCACGATTCATGCCTTATTCATCCTCCCAACAGCGGCTACTTGATCCTTGCCCCTGTTTTATAGGGACAGGATCATCCCGGCTGCGTGTCCAGCTCGGTGGCAGACTCTGAAGGAGCCGGTGTGAACCCCACCTTCTTGAAGCTTGAGGATTAGTAGTGAAGCGAGGCAGACGGACAAGGCACCGTGGCATAAATACGATGATCCGGGCAGAATAATAACGTCTGCATTTTCGCCCTTAATCTGAGCGCGATACCACACTTGACGAGGACGGCAGGAGAAAGGACACCTGTAGACAGAGCCATGCGTTTATAGATACAAAAATTATAAGCAAAACCTTAGCAAGCAAAATTCAAAAGGGATACCCTATCGGATCAAATGAAATGGATCCCAGGAATGCCAAGTTTCACCTTAGAATATCAATTCAACAGGGGCACCTGGGTGGCTCAGTCCATGATCCCAGGGTCCTGGGATTGAGCCCCGTGTCGGTCTCCCTGCTCCCTGGGGAACCTGCTTCTCCTTCTCTCTCTGCCTGCTGTTCTGCCTACCGGTACTCTCTATCTCTCTGTCAAAAAAATAAATAAAATCTTCTGGGGCGCCTGGGTGGCTCAGTGGGTTAAAGCCTCTGCCTTTGGCTCAGGTCATGATCCCAGTGTCCTGGGATTGAGCCCCGCATCGGGCTCTCTACTCAGCGGGGAGCCTGCTTCCTCCTCTCTCTCTGTCTGCCTCTCTGCCTACTTGTGATCTCTGTCAAATAAATAAATAAATAAATATTTTAAAATAAATAAATAAAATCTTTTTAAAAAAGAAAATTAATACAATAGATAAATCAGGAACAATTTATACAATGATCTCAATAAATCAGGAAAAAATGGTTGACAAAATTTCCATCCATGACTTTAAAATTAAAGCATCAGAAGGAACTCTTTAACCTGATAAACATCTACAACAGCGCGTCTCACGGCGTGGTCCCCAGAGCATCAGCAGCCAGGAAACTGGTCCAAAATGAAGGCCTCAGGCCTCTCCCAGACCTGCTGAATCTGGAACTCTGGGGTCAGGGCGTGGAGGGGGGCAGCAAGCTGCACTTTAATGAGCCCTCTGGGTAACCCCAGTGCAGCTGGACTTCGAGAACCACTGTTCCGCAGAAAACCCACATCAACAATTACACTTAATGAGGGAGTGTTGAAACTACTCTCGTAGGATCAGAGGACCAGGGCAAGACAAGAACACTATTGTCATCACTTCTATTCAGCCTGGAACCAAAAGCTCATGCAGTACAGTAGGCAAGAGAAAAACGCAAGTTTAAAAAAAAGGGGGGGTGTGGCGCCTAGGTGGCTCAGTGGGTTAAAGGCTCTGACTTCGGCTCAGGTCATGGTCCCAGGGTCCTGGGATCGAGCCCCGCATTGGGTGCTCTGCTCGGTGGGGAGCCTGCCTGCCCCCCCCCCCCGCCGCCTGCCTCTCTGCCTACATGTGATCTCTGTCAAATAAATAAATAAATAAATAAATATCTTTTAAAAAGAAGGAAATACAAGTTTTAAGGACTGGAAAGGAATGATTATATGCACAGAAAATCCAATAGAATCTATAGACTATAAAAACTGATAAGAGGGTTTAGACAGACTATTGCTATAAAACAAATACACAGAGATAAATTGTATTTCTGTATACCAATGGCAAGTAGAAAATTTAAAAGTTAAAGTTGCCAGTTATAATAGCAATAAAAAAGTAAAAAATAAAACCCCCAAAACCAAATCTAACCAAAGATGTGCAAAAACCTCTATGGGGTATGCTACAGGACCGAACTACAAACATTGGAGAAGATCTGAATGAATGCAGAGAAATGCCATGCTCATGGATGGAAGGCTCCATATTGAAAAGATGGTACATGGGGCGCCTGGGTGGCTCAGTGGGTTAAGCACCTGCCTTCAGCTCAGGTCATGATCCCGGGGTCCTGGGATCGAGCCCTGCTTCAGTCTCCTTGGTAAGTGGGGAGCCTGCTTCTCCCTGTCCCTCTGTCATTCCTCCTGCTTGTGCATTCACACTCTCTCTCAAATAAATGAATAAAATCTTAAAAAAAAAAAAAAGTTACTCCTCCCCAAGATCTATAAGTTAATGCAAACCCAATCAAAACCATTGCAGGGTGTGTATGTGTGTGTAGAACTTAAAGGCTGATTCTAAAATTTATGTAGAAGTGCAAAGAGCCAAGAATAGCTAAGTGAGTCATTAAGATGACAAGAGGAGAGAATGAACTCTCCCAGGTATTAAGACTCATTAAAAAGCTGTAGTCATGAGGGCGATGTGTAATTCATGTGCAACTGGACAGACAGTCCAGCTACCCAGATCAGAGGGTCAGACGTCTTATTATCACATGGCAGGGATTGCTTATAAACTCCGTATTCTGGTCTGTCACCATTTGCCTGTATTACAGATCTATTTTCTCCCAGTTTGTGGTTTATTTTTTTATTCACTTAATCTGTCTTTCACAAATAGAAGTTCTCCATTTTAATATAGTTAATCATTCCTTTCCTTTATTATTTTGTTCTTTGCGGACCATTATTCCTACCATTCAACAAAAATAAGAAAAAGAGAAATAATCCCACAGAAAAAAAGGATAAAGTGGCGGATAGGCCCTTCACAAAACAGAAAGCACAGGTCTCCAATGAAGAGATGGAAAGGTATTCAGCTTTGTTCTTAGTCGGGGAAACTCAGAAGCAAACCCCGATGACAGACTACTACATGCTCACCAGATAGACCAAAATAAATAAGCATATAAAGGAGAACTGTTAGGGGTGCCTTTGGGGCTCAGTTGGTTGAGCGTCTGCCTTCGGTTCAGGTCATGATCCCAGGGTCCTGAGATTGAGCCCTGAATCAGGCTCTGCTTCAGGGAAGCCTGCTTCTCTCTCTCCCTCTTATCCTGCTTGTGTTCCCTCTCTCGCTGTGTCTCTCTCTGTCAAATCAATAAAAAATATCTTTTAAAAAGGGGGAGGGGCTGTGAGCAAAGATGTGGAACAATTGGAACACTCACAAATTGCTGATGGGAATGAAACTGGCACAACCACTTGGAAAAAACAGTTGGTTACTACCCAGTGAATTAAAAATGCCGCCCTCTGCCAGAAAGTCAACTCTGAAGTACATGCCTGCAGAATAATGGTCCGCAAAGAACATGTACTCTCACACTGCGCCCCGAGAGACACGAATATTCATGGCAGCCGTGGTCGGATTATCCCCAGACTGGAAAGGATGCCCGTCACCAGTGTGATGGCTAGCTAAACGGTCGGACATCCATATGACGGGACACTGGAAAGCAATGAGGAAGAGCCCTTTAGGGCTCACACGGCACCGTGGATGCATTTCACCCAAGGTCATTTACTCAAGGTCATGTTGAGTGAAGGGAGCAAGTCGCAGAGGAATGGCAGGCGCGTGCTTCCGTTGACACCAAGGCCAACCAGACAGAACTAACCAATCCAGTAAAAACTGTAAAGAAAAGCAAAGGGATGATGACCAAAAAGTTCGTCTAATTGTTAGTTCAGGGTTGGAAGGGGGCTGTAGTGAGGGAAGGGTCCTCAAGTAGCTCCCAAGGTACGGAGGAGTTTCTATTTCTTAAACTAAGTGGTGTTTCCACGGTGTTCACTTTATTATTCCTTAAAATGATTGAATGTTTGCCCTCCTCCATATGCACGGTATGTTACACAGTTTGAAGAAATGCACGCAGACTGAAAGGCAGCCTCAGAACGCCTGCGTGAGTGAGTCCAGCTCAACAATGCAGCTCCCACTGGCTGGAAAGAGAGCAGATCCCGGCCTCCAGCAGGCAGCTAGCAGAGGATTTGCCGTCCCTGGAAGAGGGGCCCCCGGGGGGCGCCTGCCAGGGAGCCAGCTGCCCTGACGTCCCAAAGGTCAGAGAAGCAGAGGGCGCCTGCACCCTGGTGACCGGAACCACGGTGCCGCCACTGAGCCGCCTCCCTCCGGAAGAGTCCCTGAGTGGACGTGGGAGGCGGGCAGCTGTGTCTGGAAAGCCTTGACCATCTCCTGCTGGGGGCACGTAAGTGGGTGTGGGGGAAAGAGAAAGGATGAGTCACAGGAGGTAGAGGTCTTAAATCGCATCTCCACGTGGGGGCTCCAGGGCTCCAAGAACCCATCCAACTATATGCAACATGTTCCATGTGCATTTTTCAGGGAGGAGGTGTCCCCAGCTGTCTCCTGCTCCTTGAAGGGGTTGCAATGCCCCTGCCTTCCTGTGGCAGATGCTATCCGTGCCCTACCCACCCACGCCATCCCCTTCCTCTTCAATTCACGGAACCTGGCCTCCAAGCACCTGCGCTGGCACCCTGCCTGAGCCTTCTCTGCCCGTCAGAGCCTGCTGACCAGAGGCTGGGGCACTGACGCCCCCAGGAGCAGCCCCCACCCAGCAAGTGATGGGATGCATGTATGTGTGCCCCAGCTGCCTGCTGCAGGGGCGGCCTAACTGTGGGGCATGGGCTCCACACTTCCCAGCACTCCCCAGTGGCTTAAGCTCCACCACCCTCAGGTGGTAAGCAGCTCGCTAACACACCTTCCCTGGCTCACCTTCCCTGTCCGCTTCCCCATTCCATCCCAGTGTATCTTGCTCCTCCAAGATCAACAACTTGCTCTCAGATCCTTGTCCCGGAATACACATATTCTGAGAAAGAGAGAAAGCGCGCGAGCTCTTCTTTGTTCATGTTCCTTGAAGGCAAGGACCCTTCTACCTTAAGGTCCCTAATACCAGGCCCAACACCTGGCACAGAGGGGTGTTTCGCAGATGTCTGTGAATAAACGTAGATTGGAAGACGGCAGAGGCTGGGAGTTTTGTTCCTCCCCACCACTGACCGGTAAACCTGGTGGTTAAGGCTTTGCAATCCTCTCGATCTGGATTCAAATCCTGACTTCTCTTACTACCGGGTGTGTGATGTTGTTCTAGCCATTCACGTTCTTTGAGCCTCAATTTCCTTGCCTGCAAATTCCCTTCCTCCTGGGCCTGCTCCGAGGATCCCATGAGGTGCTGCATGTCAGGGACTTTTAGCCCGGAGTCTGCCCAGAGCTCAGTCCCCTGTCATCTATGTTGGTGGCTGGAGACACAGTGAGCAGGACAGTAAGATTCTTTGCACTGAGATACTTAAGGAGGCTCTGTGTTGGGATAGCATCCTGGCAATCAGAACATCCCAGAATAATCCAGGCCAGGATTCCTTAAGACCTGGGAAAAGAGCCTGGTACACAGTGAGTGTGCAAGAAACTGAGTGGAGAGATGGCGTACAAATAGTATGCTGCAGCCTTCCGAGGCCCCAAGCAACGAGAAACAGGCGGAGAGCTCTAAAATATGGGGACGAGAGCATGTGACAACTGCCTGCCTCACCCTGTTCCATGATGGCTGCTGGGCTCTGGACGCAATAGGACGAGAGGCATGCCACAGGGCCCTTGAGTGACAGCTGAGGACGCCTGGGCAGCCCTCCTTAGGGAGGGGGACGCCTCAGAGGTCAGGAGCACCAGGAAGAAGAGCACCAGAAGGGTCGGCCACCAAGCAGTCAGGCCCTGCAGAACCCTCTGAGGCAGAGCCGCCCAGCCCCGCCTTTTGGCTTCCTGGTTGGGTGTGAATCCACTGAGCAAACAAATTCCGGAGACAATCGTCACCCAAGCCTGGCTGAGAAGAATGTGAGGTGTCAGTGTTATTTTATACCGGTGCTAGGTTCAAGTTTATACAGCAATGTTATTTTAATGTAGCTCCAGGTTCAACCTCCAAGTCTCCACTGGAGGAGACGCAATCATGGTCCAACCGGAAAAAAGCAAAGCAACAAATCTGTGGAGAACACGCTGCCCGCAGGGCTCCGGCGCCAAGCTCTGGCTCATTCCTTCCCTAACGTCTCTCTCGATCAGAATTGCTCAGCACCATCAGCTACTGGTCGGCAAAATTCTGGAATGTGTATCGACCCCACAAGGAGCTAAATAAACCCAAAACACCACCATCAGAACAGCAGGAAAAATATCCCCCTAAAAGATTGTTGGGAAGGTGAGTGAGATGAGGAATTAAATCCCTCAGCTGCCACACATGCAGATTGTGTGAGTGCTCATACAGGTGTGATGTGATCACACAATCCCCTAGAAAGCAGTTTCAAGTATTGGGAATTCTTTTTTAAAAAAATATTTTATTTATTTACTTGACAGAATAATAACAGCCTGGATAGTGATTTGCAGGGGACTGACATCCTGCTACACTGTGTTTGCCAACCCATGAACACAGCACCCCCCACGTATCTTGAGTTTCCAGCATACATTCCAACCTTTGTACACGTTTTGTTAGATTTCTACCTCAGTGTTTCATTTTAGCGGAGGGACTGTAGATGGTCTTGTATTTTTATTTATTTTTCAGTTTTATTTATTTACTTTAGAGAGAGAGAGAGAGAGAGTGCACCCATGTGGTGGGGAGGGGCAGAGGGAGAGGGAGAGAGAGAATCTTAAGCAGACCCCCCCACCCCCCGCGCTGAGGACGGAGCCCAGCGCAGGGCTCAGTCTGATAACCTGAGATCACGACCTGAGCCAAAGGCAAGAGTTGGACTCTTAACCAACGGGAGCCACCCAGTTTTCTCAGTCTTGTGTGTGTGTGTGTGTGTGTTTTTTAAGATTTTATTTATCTATTTGACGGACAGAAATCCCAAGTAGGCAGAGAGGCAGGCAGAGAGAGAGGGGGAAACAGGTTCCCCGCTGAGCAGAAACCCCGATGCGGGGCTCAATGCCAGGACCCTGAGATCATGACCTGAGCTGAAGGCAGAGCCTTAACCCACTGAACCACCCAGGTGCCCCTGGTCTTGTATTTTTTTTTTAAGATTTTATTTATTTATTTATTTGACAGACAGAGATTACAAGTAGGCAGAGAGGCAGGCAGAGAGAGGAGGAAGCAGGCTCCCTGCAGAGCAGAAAGCCCGATGCGGGGCTCGATCCCAGGACCCTGGGATCATGACCTGAGCTGAAGGCAGAGGCTTAACCCACTGAGCCACCCAGGCGCCCCTGGTCTTGTATTTTTAATTTCAGTATCCACATTTTCATTGCTAGTATATTAAAATATGAGTCATTTTTATGTATTGGTCTTCTATTCTGTGACCTTGCTGAACTCAATTACTAGTTCTAGGAAGGTTTTTTTGGTAGATTCCTTGGGATTTTCTACATAGATAATTAGGGCATCTGCTGTTAGAGTCCGTTTCATTCCCTCCTTCCTTGTTTGTACATCTTTTATTTCTTTTCTTGCTTTATCACACAGGCAGAACTTCTGGCGCTAGGTTGGATAACAGTGGTGAGAATGGTCATTCTTGTCTTGTTCTCAATCTTGTGAGTCTTTCACAATTAAGTATGTTGTTAGCTGTAGATTTCTTCTGTAGATGCTCTTATTGGGCTGGAAAAGTGCCTCCCTATCTCTAATTTGCATATTTTTAAAAAAGATTTTATTTATTTATTCAGCAGACAGAGATCACAAGCAGGCAGAGAGAGATGGGGAAGCAGACTCCCCACTGAGCAGAAAGCCCAGTTCGGGGCTCAATCCCAGGACCTTGGGAGCATGACCTGAGCCGAAGGCAGAGGCTTAACCCACTGAGCCACCCAAGCACCCCTTAACAACTGAGACACCCAGGGGCCCTTTCATTTGCAGAGAGTTTTAATCATGAATGACTGTTGGAATTTATTTTCAAATTCTCTTTTGGCTTCCACTGATATGAGGGTATGATTTTTCTTCTTTAGTCTATTACATGGTGGATTACATTGATTTTGGTTGAGCAGCACACCTGACACCAATAATCAATGCTGGAGGACGACGTCCCCTACACAGAGGAGAGAACAAGATCATCAATACCAGCCTCCAAGAATAGAAGTCTGAACCCTTCCGCCCATGCATCTTGGGATCAGAATTACGAAGGGAAACACATACAGTCAAGCACCTTTTTTCACGTTCGAGGTCTCAGACAACTTTCTCTCCTGTACGTATATATCTGATTTTCTTCTTCCGTTCATACACTTAAATTGTAAGAGACATATGCAAAGCAAATCATGCTTCATTTAACTCCTTTCCATGGGCAGTGATCACCTTGACCACCCGCATTTAGGGATTTTGCTATTTCACAGATCACGTCCTTCGGTAGCAGATTTTTTTTTTCTTAATACAAGAGGCATTTGTCATGTGATCATAAAATCCTTTGACGTGGCATCAAATGGAGGTATCTTCATTTTCCTATCCATTCCCAAATGCTTTCACATTTTGATCGACCATGACTCTCATTTTTGGCTAGTATGAATCCCAAGTAAGCATTTGTCTTTGAGTAAGACTACTTTCCCATTTATTTTCCTAGAGGTAGAATTCCTAATACTTGGGCGTCTGGGTGGATCAGTGGGTTAAGCCTCTGCCTTCAGCTCATGATCCCAGGGTCCTGGGATCAAGCCCTGCATGGGGGTCTCTGCTCAGCCGGGGACCTCCTCTGCCTTCAGCTCATGATCCCAGGGTCCTGGGATCAAGCCCTGCATGGGGGTCTCTGCTCAGCCGGGAACCTCCTTCCCCCTCTCTCTCTGCCTGCCTCTCTGCCTACTTGGGATCTCTGTCTGTCAAATCAATAAATAAAATCTTTTTTTTTTATTTTTTTTAAAGATTTTATTTATTTGACAGAGAGAGATCACAAGTAGGCAGAGAGGCAGGCAGAGAGAGAGGAGGAAGCAGGCACCCTGCTGAGCAGAGAGCCCGATGTGGGACTCGATCCCAGGACCCTGAGATCATGACCTGAGCCGAAGGCAGCGGCTTAACCCACTGAGCCACCCAGGCGCCCCTCAATAAATAAAATCTTAAAAAAAAATACAAGACTGAGGCAACTGGGTGGCTCCTGTTGATTAAGAGTCCAACTCTTGCCTTTGGCTCAGGTCGTGATCTCAGGTTATCAGACTGAGCCCTGCGCTGGGCTCCGTCCTCAGCGCGGGGGGTGGGGGGGTCTGCTTAAGATTCTCTCTCTCCCTCTCCCTCTGCCCCTCCCCACCACATGGGTGCACTCTCTCTCTCTCTCTCTCTAAAGTAAATAAATAAAACTGAAAAATAAATAAAAATACAAGACCATCTACAGTCCCTCCGCTAAAATGAAACACTGAGGTAGAAATCTAACAAAACGTGTACAAAGGTTGGAATGTATGCTGGAAACTCAAGATACGTGGGGGGTGCTGTGTTCATGGGTTGGCAAACACAGTGTAGCAGGATGTCAGTCCCCTGCAAATCACTATCCAGGCTTTAATGCAGTGACTGCCAGAATCCCAGTGAGATTTTCTGCAGATACGTGCAAGATTATTCTAAAATTATGTAGAGGGGCACCTGCGTGGCTCAATGGGTTAAGCCTCTGCTTTCAGCTCAGGTCATGATCCCAGGGTCCTGGGATCGAGCCCCACATTGGGCTCTCTGCTCAGCAGGGAACCTGCTTCCCCACCCCCCTCTGCTTGTCTCTCTGCCTACTTGTGATCTCTGTCTGTCAAATAAATAAATAAAATCTTTTTAAAAAATAAATAAAAATAAAATTATGTGGAAAGACAAAAAAAAAACTGTCACAAACAAAATGCTTTTGAAAAAGAATAAAGTGGGAGCAATTAGCTCACCCAATTTCAAGATGCGATCATGATAATCAAGGCTGTGCTTGGTTGGGGGATAGACACTTAGATCAAGAGCGCAGAAGCGAAAACCCAGAAACAGCTCACCCAAGTATGGCCGACTGATTTTTTGACGAAGCTGCAAAGGCAATTCAAAGCAGGAAGGAAAGTGCTTTCAACAAATGGTTGATGGAGCAAAGGATGTATCTTAAACAGTTTTCAATTCAATATAGTATTTCCTATGCCTGTTCTCTGCCCCAGACATTAGTTCTAGTACTAGGGGCATAGCAGGGAACACAAAGGGAAGTCCCTGCTTTGGGAGTGCTGACATTTTCATGGTCCCCAAGAGAAATTCTGGGTGCTGGAGAAGCAATGTGGGCACCTGGGATCAAAGATGGGGTAGAAGCCAGCTCCAGAAAAGGAATTAGGATGCCCTGACCTTCGTCTGGCTGGATCCCCTTCCTTTCCTGAAAGATGGCATCGTGGACGTTTGTTTGCAGGCGATCTATGTGGACAGACCTGTGTCCCACCTCGCGTCTCTGTCCCCTGGCATAGCGCTCAACCATCCACGACTAGCAGGTGTCTTCCCTTCATCAAGCTGCTGTGGGGTCCGCCTGAATGGGCACAGTAACAATGGTGCAGGGTGGGGCCTGGCACACGCCAGTCATGACGTTGCCTTGTGTGTCCATGAATCTTTCCAGAGCCTACTAGGGTTCTATGAAGGAAAGCAGAGAGGTACTGAGCCAGACAGAGCTGGGGGAGCAAAGAAAGAGGGAGCAAGGACCCCACCCCCACCCCACCACTACCTGCACGGTGTACTTAGACAAACCTTAGTAGGAGGGAAAGATTTGCCAGTTTCTCCCAATCTGGATGATCTAGACACACGCCTACTTTTCTGCTTGAAGTTATGGAGAAGTTGGGGAGGGTGGTTTTGTGCTGGAAGGGGTTTCAGAACTCATCAGCCAAGGGACCTGACCAGGAGGCAGCTGCGTGGCAGGCAGAGTGGGACAAGGGACAAAGTTAGACCCAAGTGTCGCCACTTCTGGTCTGCGTAATCTTGGGCAAGTTATGTAAGCCTTTTAAGACTCGATTTCCTCACCTGGAAAGTGGGGAGAGCGTAATTCAGACATCCACGTTGCTGCAAGGATCAGAGCATGTTAGGGAAAGTTGGGTTTGAAACCTGTTCAGGAGCCCGGTGACCTTGAACATGGTGCCTTACTCCTCTTTAGAAACGAGATCATAAGTCCTGCCCACTGGGTTATCTTGATAACTGGAAATAATATCGCCAAGGACCTGGTGACAAGTTTGGCACGTACTAATAGACTATGGTCTCTGTTATCATCCTGGGTCCTTGTGAATCTATTTTAAATAAAGCCCAACCTAGCTTCTAAGAGAGTTCCAGGCACTTAGGAGGCTCTGGTAAGTATTTGTTGAGTGAAGAGCTACGTAAATGATCTGAACGTTGTCCGTGGAAGAACAGCTCAGCCATCCACTCCAAACACCGTGCAGCCCTACACCCAGTCTCGGGGGCTCAGGGAGAGTCCCCGATGCCAGTGTCTCTTCCCAAAATGATGTCATCACAATCTCCTGGAGGAAGGGCATACATCCAGCCAGTGGCTGGGGCATCCGCTCAGGTGCTGGAGGGCAGTTGGGCAACCCCAACACAGCCTCGCTTCCTCCACTGATCAGCCCCACCAGTGCTTCTGCCTTTCAGGGGGGGAGAGGGGCCCCTTCCTGCAGTGTTTCTGGCCTGGGCCTTGGGCCAGCTGCTCTTGTACCAGACAGTTTGCTTCCCAAATTACCCAAGTTCAATGCCTTCCAAGAAGTAACAACCAGGCTGGGTTCTGAGGGATCCTTGCGGGGACCTGTCCTCAGGGGCCCCGCCCTGGGGTTCAGTGCCCGGCTGGGTGCCAGAGAACACTCTGGTCCTCAGTCATAGTGTTTAGTGAGCACCTACTAGGAGTCAGGAGCTATTCTAAGGCACCGGAAACACAGGGGAGACCTGTGGAAGCCCTGCCATTATGTGTGTTAAACACGCACACACACACGTAATGATAAGCTATAACAAATTTCAGGAAAAACACCAAAATGCCCTATAAGGGAATAAAGAGGAGCAAAGATCAACCAGTGATGTTCCTGCAAAACAGCCACAGTCATGGACAATTTGTTGTCGTTGTTGTTGTTTGTTTGTTTGTTTGTTTTCAAAAATATTCATTTATTTATTTAAGGGAGAACGAAAGAGAGAGAGAGAGAGAGAGAGAGAGAGCAAGCAGGGGGAGGGGCAGAGGGAGGCGGAGAAAGAATCCCAGGCAGACACTGTGCTGAGCATGGAGCCCAACACAGGGTTCGATCCCACGACCCTGAGATCATGACCTGAGCTGAAACCAAGAGTCAGACACCCAACAGACTGAGCCACCAGGGGGCCCGGACTTGGATGCAATTTGTGCATCACAATGTGGTTTCTATCTCAGAAACGTGCAAACAGCCTTTGCATCCAACAGTGCTGCATACTGAATCATGCTCCCCCCAAATTCCCAAGTTGATGCCCTGACCCCTCCCATGTGGTTTTTGGAGAGGAAAAGAAAAAACCAGAGAACTAACTCTGTCTGTTTCTCTCTCTCCTCCCCGCCCCACCCCCACCATGCAAGGCATAGACGGCCATCTGCAAGCCAGGGGGATGGTCCCCCCCAGAATTCTACTGTACCGGCACCATGATCTAGGACTCCCAGCCTGCAGAACTGTGAGAAAATACATTTCTGATGTTGAAGGCCACAGCCTAGGCTGTTTTATTATGCAGCCGATCTAGGACAGGGAGCGAGGACAATGATGCAGCTGGAGATGCTGGTGCAGGTACCCAGGCTCCCCACAGGTCTGTCTGCCCTCGGCTCCCTGCCCACCGCAGAGCCTTTCTTCTCTGCCCTGCCACGCCAAAGCATGTGAGTCTGCAAAAAGGCTTTGCTTCCTGTGTGTGGGCGTAGACACGACCCTATGAAATGTTCCCTTCCTGCCGGTGGCTCTTCTCAGTCTCTGGTCGAAGGCCCCGGGGCTTCTCCATCCACCCAGGGGAGCTCTAGATGTTGACAGCCCACAGACTTATCATTCCCAGCCTGATCCTCTCCAACTCCAGAACCATGTGTCCAACCAATGGCCTATAGGGTGTCCCCAACAGACTCTCATAGACAGCCACACTGCTGCCTGCAGCCATTCCCTCCTCAACTCTCCCCCACACCTGTAGCCAGCTCCATCCCTCCTCGGGCTCATCTCCTTGGAGAACTTGATTCCTCACTTTTGCTGATGCCCTCCCCCACCCCACCCGCCCCAGTCAGGTCCCTCTGCAAATCCTATTGGCTATATTGTCAGGGAATGTCCAGAATCTGACTGCTTCTCACCTCCTCCACACTAGCACTGTGTGCCTGGCCCCATCACCTACCACCTGCCAGAGAGCAGCAACCTCCTCACTGGTTTCCCTGTGGCTGATTCTCCCACAGCGGCCAAAGAGATCAGACCGTGGTCCTCCTCTGCCCAAAATGTCCCTGTGTCTCTCCTTCTCACTTGGGGTAGATGCCAAAGTCCTCATTGTGGGAGGCCACGTTAAGGCTTGAGACGAGGACCAAACCAGGCCCTGACTTGTGCCTCCTTTAAAGGCTAAATAGCCGAACAAAAGGCTAAGGTCAATAAAGTCCAGTAGCACTGAGAAAGGGCCTGTGCTACGTGTTGTGCGCGCGCCTACGTGACTTCCCACAGGTTTGCTAGTCAGATACAGACGATAGGGCTGGGGTCAGAGATTCTTGGCTGGTCCTTGCTGTCCTTGCGCGGGCTCTAGACGACACCACTGTAAGACTGAGCTGTGCTTACACAAACTATGTCTTGAGTGGCCTGGAAGTCAGTATATCTGGCGCTAGAAGGTCTGCTATTGGTGCTTGGGAAACAGATCATGGGAAAGCTTGAAGGATTTTCTGTGCATGTTGCAAACTCTTTAGTAATCAGCTAAAAATAGATACTTTCTTATGATTGTTTCTGTTAGCTATATAATGCCTCACAGCCTTGAATAAAATTGGCACTATTGGACATCCTCCCTGGTGCTCCTCCTGCCCCCATCTCTTTGTCTCTTAATTTCTTTTCACCATCCTCTTACCCTCTGGACCCTGGTCGGTTTGTCGCACCGGCCGCGACATCTCATAACACCCGCAAGGCCCTTTGTGACTGGCTCCGCACCCTCTAGCTTTGCCCTCCCTCCCCACTCCCTCCTGTATGGATTCCAGTCATGCTCCAGGCATGTCTCTGCCTCAGGGCCTTTGCACAAGTTGTGCTCTTTCCTCAACCTGGAATATTGTCTCCCCAAAATCCACATTGTCACCTCCCTCAAGTCTGCTCAGATGTCCTCTTTTCTAACCACCCTATTTGAAATGGCAATCTATCCCACGTCCTCTTGTTTCGTTTTTCCACAATGCTAATATACTATGTCATTCACTTATTGTATTTATTGCCTATCTGTTGTCTCTTTCTATTAAAAGAAAAAACATTCCACGAAGACAGAATTATTTGTCTGCTTTATTCGCTTTGCATGCTTAGTGTCCCAAACAGGGCCTGGCAAACAGTAGGCAATCAAGAAGTATTTGTTGAATTAATAAAACTGCTTTGGGCTTGTTCTCTCTGTGGCTTTTTCATAGACAGTGTAAACCCCAAAATGCTGAAGAAAAATGGGGGGAAAAGGAAAAACAGAAAATCACACCAGGAGACCTAAGGCTTGAGGTAGAGCCCGGCCCTGCAGCTGATTTGCCGTGTGACAGCGGGCACACCACTGCCCCCTGGGTCTCACCTTCCCATCCCCAGGATGACTGGATCTGGTGGTGAGGGTCTTCTCAAGTCTGGCAATGGACAGCCCCCTCCCTGGCTTCCATCCGAAGCTCAGGGGAGTCCTAACCCTGGGCCCAGCTGGAGAAAGTGGGCTTATTAAGGCCAGCTGTGTGGACACACCAGAGGGTCACGTGGCCACATCACCTGCGGCACAGCAAGGCTTTGAGCCTTGAGAAGGCGGTCTGGGGCCCGGACGCCCACTCTACGCATTGTGGAATCTTGGAAGTATTACTTGGCTTCTCTGTGCCTCAGTTTCTTCTGTCCTGTGGGAATCATGGTGATTCCGACCTCCAAGAGCTGCCTCGAGGACCAGGTGGGGAAGAGTGATAGTGTTTACCCCACAGGCCTGCTTCAGTGGGTGAGTCCACGTGAGGGGCAGAGAGAGCTGCCTGGTGCACAGAACAGACCCAAGAAGGTGCGCTGTCACGTGGGTGGGCCAGCCTGGGGAGACTGGTCCCAAGCCAGCTCGGTCCTCGAGTGCATAGCCCAGGGGTGACCTCCTTGCTACGGTCCCCTGAGCTCCTTGCTTTTCTTGCCTCTTCCTCTCTGACACCCATGTTGGATGGACCCCGGTGTTCAGGGCCCCAGGCATGCAGGGGGCTGTGACGTGAGGACCCAGACCTGCACTCGAGGCTTCTTGAGCCCCTGATCCTTCCCAGGAGACTAAGAGAGCCAGCTTGGCGTGATTCTGACATTGACATTCATGCGGGTCGGAGGGGCAGCTCCTGGGCAGGAAGAGCAGCGGGATCTGAGTGGGGAGGGGCTAAGGAGCCTGTAAACCACAGGTGCTGACTCATGGCTCTGCTGGGCCCTATAAAGGAACCAGCCAAGGGGCTTCCTGCAGCTGGCGGGACGGGCTGGCGGGATTATGGCTCAGGGTGCGGTGATCCACGTGACCCCGGAGCAGCCCACCCATGCCGTGTGTGTGCTGGGCACCGAGACTCAGCTGGATGTCTACGGGTGAGCAGGGACATTCTGGGGGCGGGGGACAGGCCCACCGATGCTGGATGAGCAGGTTCTGCAGACGTAGGACGTGGGGTTGGCTCAGGCTTTAGGCTGCAGCCTTTGTAGCTGCTGCCAGGGGAGATGCTGGAGGGGTGAGGCTCGCATGGTCCTGGGATGTGCTGGATTCCAGGCGAGGGCTCCCCAAGGCCTCACCACAGGTGAATTATCACAGGGCAAGCAGGGCCTTCGCCTTTCACCATTGAGGCAGCTTGGAGCTCAGAGAGGGTGTGTGACTTGCCAAAGGTCACACAGCAGGTGTGCCCTGGAAGGAAGGCGGGGCCCTGGACTTCATGACCCACACCTGGTTCACGGTGCAGTTCGTTACCTGCGCCCCCCCCACACCTCTCAGCCAAGCCTCCCTCCACGGGTGCGGAATAACCTATGTGTGGTGGGAGAGGCTGGGGCGGGAAACCTGTCCCTGCTGTTGGCCAGCTGGCTGGCCTTGGCCAACTGAGCTTCAGGTCCCTCATCTGTGAAATGGGGACGATACTGACTCCGTAGGGTGGTCAGAGGGATTGAATGGGAAAGGCTGTGGGCGTGCGGAAGTACTTAGCGCAGAGCCGGACGTATTGCTGGTGGATTTTCATCCACCCATGCATCCATTTACCCAACAAATACCAGCTGCACACCTACTATGCGCCCGGCCTGCGCCAGGCTCCAGTGATGCAAAATGGTCTATGGACGCTCAGCAAGTGTGCATGGTCAGTGTCATTATCGATCATCGTAGTGGCCGCCCCGGGCTTCCTCCCACCCAGGCTGGACGTCTGTGGTCCTAGTATGTGGCCATAGGAGTGCCTGGGACATTTCCTCCAAGTGTCACTGAGTGCCTGACCCCCGGGCCATGGTGGAGCAGCAGTAAAGTTCTGGGGTGCTGTCTGGAGCTGTGGCTAGGAGGCAGGAGACAGAGAGGCCAAGTGGTGAAGGATAAAGAGAGACCCATGTCACCTGAGGCCACTGAGTCTTCCAGGAGTGAGCTCCTACCTCCGTGAGACGGTCCACGCCCTGCCCATCCCCTACGACAATGGCTGCCGGCTCCACCCCACTGCCTACACAGGACTCCGTCATCAGCCTTAGGAGGCAGGCAGTGCTGTTATTCCCATTTTACAGAAGGGGAAGCTGAGGCTCTGAGAGGTCCAGTAACCATGTAAAGCCACACGGTTCGTAGGTGAGGGAGCCAGGATTCAAACCGGGCTCTGGGGCCCCACCCCCTCACTTCCCGTCCACTCTTAACAGCAGCCCGGAGCCAGCCACCACCCTGACTGTGGCCTGAATTCCCTTCTGGAAACACAGATGGGGTTGGTACTGCCTCCTCTCCAGCTCTGTTCCCCTGACCTCCTCCCAGCACACGCGTGCTCCACGCCCCTGCCGGAGCCGTGTCCTCTACCGCTGGGCTCAGAGCCCCCCGGGATATAGAAAGACAGCGCTGCAGAGGCAGGAGCAGACCCAGGGGTGTAGGAATCTCTTCCAGAGCTGCCGCTTGTGATTTTCATTCTGCATTTGGGAAGTACTTTTCCTATAAGGAGAAGCATGTTGATTATACTTGGACAAAATCCCACCGACCTGAGACAAATATTGAAACCCGTCGAGGGCTTTCTGTGATGCTCGTGGCTGGAGTCAGGGAGGTAGCGTGACCCTGGCTACTATGTGCCAGGTCCTTCGGTCGGTGATGTCTAATGAGCCTGTTTTAGAGATGAGTAAACTGAGGTTTCAAGGTCATGCAAAGTCAAGGTGACCAAGCCAGGAAATTCAAATCCAGGACTGCCAGACCCCAAATTCACTTGCTTCCCTAGCACACTTGGCCTCTAAGTGCTGTGGCACTGGCCTTGTTGGGCCCTGCTGCCTGGTTGGTGGAGCTCACGCAGCTTCCAGAGGGCTTGGAAGGACCAGAATGTTGTGGGTGGGGAGGGTCTGGAGTCACCAACCATGGAAGATGGTGGGTGTCCTGATGCTGCTGTCAGGGGGCTTGTCCTCTTCCTCCCAGTGTCTCCTTCTCAGCAGATAGTTACTCAGTGTGACAGTGGGGAGCCTGGATGTCTCTAAGCCTCAGTTTACCCACCTGTAAAATGGGAACATTAACATCCGTGCTCTTGGGTCGTGGTGAGGATGAAACCACATAAGGCATGCTGAGTGTCCTCAGAGCAGTCCCCCTTCCTGTAAGGATTGTGTGAGCCACTGAAGGCGAGCGTCTCAGATGCTAAGTGCTGTCCAGCCTGGGGTCATAGGGAAGGAGATGCTGGATTCAGGAGTTGGAGGGATGATGTCACTTGTCTGGGGCTCAAGCTCTCAGTGTTGGCTCTGCAGAGGCTAGTAGAAATCACTGGAAGACCAGCTCCGGATTGTCTCACAACAGCACACATGGCTGCTCCCCACCACTCACAGTGAAAACCCCCTTATGTTTTTGAAAGTCCCTTGTTTGGAGACCTGAGAGGGTCTAGAAAACAGCCAAAGGAAAGAACAGACATTCCAGGTCCAATCCCGGTGGCAGGGACACCCACTAGTGGAGTTCAGTAGATGTGGCATGGTGACCTTGTCGAGGAAGACTTGGGGGAGCCCACAACGGGACAGCAGATCCTCTGGCTGAGGAAATCGCCCTTCTCCTAGCCAGGACCCCTTGGGACCACAGAGCTTGCCCCCACCCCATCCTCTGTTCCCCCAGCTCAAGGTCTGGCACACAGCACCGACACGTACATCTGGGGAGGTGAGGGGTGGCACGAGGAACTCAGTGTGACCGCAGTATGGAGAGAAGGTGGAGGTAGGCCGCATGAAGGAAGGGCACTGGCACCATCCCGACCCATTGCGCAGAGACGCGCAATGCCTCAAGCTGACCTTGGCGAGGTGTCTGCAGCCCTCTGCCTCAGTCCGGCACCTGTGAGATGGAGAGAAGGTTGGTGGTGAAAAGTCAACGAGCTGATGTGTGGGAAGAACATGTGCGGGGCCTGGAGCAGAGTGAATGCTCTGTAAATGCTCGCTGTCCTTGAAGGCTAAGAACCTGAGCTTGACTTTGTGTGGATGGCGCGAGGGCCAGGGGTGGGGGCAGGGGACTGGGTAACACATGAAAGGAAATCTGGGAGCAGAGACTGGGAGAGTGTTAGGGGAAATATGTTTCTTTTTTCATCTACTTCTTGATCCTTCAAAACAGACTTAAAAAATTTGTCTCCTGAAAGAAAATAATCAAAATGTCCATCAATGATGGTCCCTAAGTGGGAATATTCCATTTTCTTCTAGGCAGTTCTTCCCTCCTCCTCATTCCCTCCCTCTCTCCCTCTCTCCATTTCCTCTCTTCCTTCCTTCCTCTCTGTCTGCCTCTCTCCCCCTGTCTTCCTTGTTAGACCTCTATTAGCTAAAGATCACCATGGGACAAATAGTCCACAAACCCAGTGGCTTGAAACAGTAGTGGCTATTATCTTACTGTTTCTGTGGGGCAGGACTCCTCCGTGGCTTAGCTGGGTCCTCTGCCTCGGGCCTCAGCGGTCAGGGTCAAGGTGCCCGTGTGGTTATAACCATGTTGAGGCTTGGCTGAGGCAAGGGTCTGCTTCGAGGCCCCCCTCTTATGGTTGTTGGTGGCTTGCTCCATCAAGGTGAGGAAGCCAAGGTTGGG
Organism: Mustela lutreola; assembly: GCF_030435805.1. NCBI lineage: Eukaryota > Metazoa > Chordata > Mammalia > Carnivora > Mustelidae > Mustela > Mustela lutreola. Next base: position 11,947,582 of record NC_081299.1, read on the forward strand.
AGGAGAGGAAGAGAAATGGGGGGACAGAGAAAGGGTCTTTTGTAACCTTATCACAGACATGACAACCCATCCCTTTGGTTTTTCCCTTTGGCCAGAAGGCCCTCGAGAGGCTCTTTCCACCCTCCCTGAGGAGGGATTTACACAAGGGTATGGGCACCAGAGGTGGGGATTACTGGAGACCATCTTTGAGGTCTCCTTCTCACAGACTTTTCCTGTGTTTTCCTAATTCTGTAGAAGGAATACATGTAGCTTTTGATATAGAGATTAAGAACTTTATGGCAAGAATAAAAACAGAAAACACAATTCTAACACACATCTTTGCGTCCTTGGGGAGTGAGCTCTGCCTTTCCAGGGAGCCTCCATCATGGTCTAAATCTGCTACGATGCTCTAGTCCTTCCACTGTCTGTGGGTCACTCACTGTTACAGAAAGTGCTGCTCCGAACGATCCCGGACATGTCTCCTGGTGGACACGTGCCAGGGATGCTCTGGGGTGTCTGCCTTGCGGTGGATTGCTGGGTTTGGGGCGGGCCGATGTTTGACTTCAAACAGAACACCAAGTTGTTTTACAGAGTGATAAAGTTCACATTCCTCTGAGCAGTGTGTTAGGGTTGCCTTTGAACTGTCCACAGTGTTATTTTTCACCAGTCCAGTCACAGTAGTATCCCTGTCCCGCTATGGCCTGGATATTTTTGTTTCCTTACTCATGAGTGGGATGGAGTGACTCTTCACATGTTTGCCATCCTTTTCTGTTGCAGCCTCTCTGAATACCTGTTCATATTGTTGGCTATTTTTTTTTTCTATTGAGTTATTTTTTTCATATCGATTCACCCATGTTCTTCACATATTCTAGGTGCTAAACATTTTCGGTTTGATGTCAAGAATATCTTCTCTGTAGATGATGCTAAGTCTTTTCTCTTTATAGTGTCTTTTGATGAACAGAAGTTATTTATTCTCTTCTAGTTGAACTTAAAATCTTTTCTTTAATGTTTATTGGTTTTATGCCTTGTTGAAGAAAGGACACAAAGATGCTTGTGTCATCTTCTTTTAAAAGATGCAAACACCTGTTTATGATAAAACTCTCAGTAAATTTAGAGGGGAATTTCCTCGACCTGATAGTCTACCAACAAAAAACCCTACAGATAACATCAACCTAATGGTGAGAAACTTGCAGCTTTCCCACTAAAATGAGGAGAAAGGTAAAGATGTCTCCACTCACTACTGCTTTTCAACATCATACTAAAATTTCTAGCAAATGCAATGAGACTAGAAAAGGAAATAAGAGAGATACTAATTTTGGAAAGAAAGAAATAAACCTATCTTTCTTCACAGATGACAAGGTCATCTATGTAGAAACTTCAAATGAATTAATAACAACAACAACAAAAAAAAACCCTAACCCTCCCCCCAAAAAACACTAAAAAGCAATTATGGCAAAGCTATAGAATACAGTGTTAATGTAGAAAAGTCCATCATTTTCCTACCTACCAGCAACAAACAAGTGGAGTTTGAAAATTAAAAACACAGTACCATTTACATTTGTACTCCCCAAATTAAATACTTATGTATTTAGGTATTAGGTATACATACTTAGGTATGTATAATATCTATATGAGGAAATGGCAAGACCCTGATGAAAGAAATCAAAGAAGTAAATAATTGAAGAGATATTCCATGTTCATGGATAGGAAGATTCAACATTGCCAGGATGTTCTTCCCAGCTTGATGTATAGATTCAGTGCAATCCCATTTTCTGGATGTCAACAAACTGATTCTAAAGTTTCTATGGAGAGGGAAAAAATTCAGAATAGCTAACAGTTTTGAAGGAGAATAATAAAGTTGGAGGGCTGAAACTATATTATAAAGACTTATTATAAATCTATAATCAAGCGAGTGTGGTATTGGCAAAGGAATAGAGAAGTAAATAAATAGAACAGAATAGAGAACCAAAAATGGATCTATGTAAATATAATCAACTGACCCTTGTCAAAAAGCAAAGACAATACAATGGGAAAAAAGTTTTTTCAACAAATGGTGCTGGAACAACTGGACATTTACATTCAAAAAAGGAATCTAGACACAGACCTTACATCCTTCACAGAAATTAACTCAGAATAGGCCATAGACCTAAATGTAAAACAGAAAACTATAAAATTCTCAAGGTAGTATAGGAGAAACTCTAGATGACCTTGACAATGACTCTTTAGGTAAAATACAAAAGGCATAATCCAGAAAAGAATAGAAAGAATTGATAAGTTGGACTTCATTAAAATTTAAAAGTTCTGCTCTAAAAAAGTCTGCCAAGTGAATAAGGAAGACAAACCACAGACTGGGAGGAAAAATATATATATTTTTAAAGATTTTATTTATTTATTTGACAGAATGAGATCACAAGTAGGCAGAGAGGCAGGCAGAGAGAGAGGAGGAAGCAGGCTCCCTGCTGAGCAGAGAGCCTGATGCGGGACTCGATTCCACGACCCTGAGATCATGGCCTGAGCCGAAGGCAGCGGCTTAACCCACTGAGCCACCCAGGCGCCCCAGACTGGAAGAAAATATTAACAAAAGATACATCTAATAAAGGATTGTTATCAAAAACTTACAAAGAACTTTAAAACAACAATAACAAACCACCTGGTTGAAAAATGGGCTAAAGATCTTAACAGACACCTCACCAAAGAAGATACACAGATGGAAGGTAGGCATGTGGGAAAGATGCTCCCCATGATATGTCATCCAGGAAATGCAAATTAAGACAACCATAAGATGCCACTTCACACCTATTAGAATGACCAAGATCCAGAACACTGAGAGCACCAAATGCTGGAGAGGATGTGGAAGAATACGAATTCTCATTTCACCATTGGTGATCATGCAAGATGGTACAGCCACTTTGGAAGACGATTTGGTGGTTTCCTACAAAATTAAACATACTCTTACCATACAGTCCAGTAATTGCACTCCTTGGTATTTACCCAAAGAGGTTGAAAACCTATGTCCACACAAAATTTGCACACTGATATTTATAGCAGCTTTGTTCATAATTGCCAAAACTTGGAAGCAACCAAGAAGTCTCTCAGTAGGTGAATGGATAAAGAAACTGCAGTCCATTCAGACAATGGAATGTTATTCAGTGCTAAAAAGAAATGAGCTATCAAGCCATAAAAAGGCATGGAGGAAACTTAAAATGGATATTAGTAAGAAAGAAGCCAATCTGAAAAGACTACATAGCTACCCTATGACCCAATGATTGCACTACTGGGTATTTATCCCAAAGATACAGATGTAGTAAAAGGAAGGGCCATATGCACCCCAATGTTCATAGCAGCAATGTCCACAATAACCAAACTGTGGAAAGAGCTGAGATGCCCTTCAACAGATGGGTGGATAAAGAAGTTGCGGTCCATATATACAATGGAATATTACTCAGTCATCAGAAAGGATGAACTACTTTTACATCAACCTGGATGGGACTGGAGGAGATTATGCTGAGTGAAATAAGTCAAGCAGAGAAAGTCAATTATCATATGGTTTCACTTGTTTGTGGAACATAAGGAATAACATGGAGGACATTAGGAGAAGGAAGGGGAAAATGAAAGAGGGGGAAATCAGAGGGGGAGATGAACCATAAGAGACTATGGACTCTGGGAAACAACTGGGAGTTTTAGAAGGGAGCAGTGGGGGTGAGCCCAGTGACGGGTGTTAAGGAAGACACAGATTGCATGGAGCACTGGGTTTATATGCAAAAAAATGAATCATGGGGGTGCCTGAGTGGCTCAGTGGGTTAAAGCCTCTGCCTTCAGTTTGGGTCATGATCTCAGGGTCCTGGGATCGAGCCCGGCATCGGGCTCTCTGCTCAGTGTGGAGCCTGCTTCCTCCTCTCTCTCTCTGCCTGCCTCTCTGCCTACTTGTGATCTCTGTCTGTCAAACAAATAAAATCTTTAAAAAAAATAAATCATGGAACACTACATAAAAAACTAATGATGTACTGTGTGGTGACTAATATAACATAATAATAATTTTTAAAAAGATTACATACCATGTGATCCTGACTATATGACATTCTGGAAAAGACAAAACTATGGCAACAGTAAAAGATCAGCAGTTGCCAGGGGTTGGGAAAACGAGGGATAAATAGGCAGAACACAGAGGATTTTTTTTTTTTTTGGTATAACTTTTAAAATCATGTTAGTCACCATAGAGTATATTATTAGTTTTTGATGTAGTGTTCCATGATTCATTGTTTGTATATAACACCAAGTGCTCCAAGCAGTACATGCCCTCCTTAATACCCATCACCAGACTCACCCATCCCGTACAACCCCCTCCCCTCTAAAACCCTCAGTTTGATTCCCAGAGTCCATAGTCTTTCATTGTTCGTCTCCCCCTCTGATTCTACCCCCTTCATTTTCCACTTACTTCTCCTAATGTCCTCCATGTTTTTCTTTATGTGCCACCAAATAAGTGAAACCATGCGATAACTGACTTTCTCTGCTTGATTTATTTCACTCAACATAATTTCCTCCAGTCCCATCCATGTTGATGCAAATGTTGGGTATTCATCTTTTCTGATGACTAAGTAATATTCCATTGTATATATGGACCACACCATCTTTATCCATTCACCTGTTGAAGGGCATCTCAGCTCTTTCCACAGTTTGGCTATTATGGACATTGCTGCTATAAACATTGGGGTGCATATGACCTTTCTTTTCACTACATCTGTATCTTTGGGGTAAATACCCAGTAGTGCAATTGCCCTATTTTAAACTTTTTTTTTAAAAGATTAAAAAAAATTTTTTTTGACACACAAAGAGAGAGAGAACAAGCAGGCAAAGAAGGAGGCCAGGGCGGGGTGGGGGGTGGGGTCATGGAAAGCAGTTTTTCTAAAGTGACTGCACCAACTTGCATTCCCACCAACAGTGTAAGAGGGTTCCCCTTTCTCCACAACCGCTCCAACAATTGTTTTTTCTTGTCTTCTCAATTTTTTGCCATTCTAACTAGTGTAAGGTGTTATCTCAATGTGGGTTTGATTTGAATCACCCTGATTGTTAATGATGATGAACATTTTTTCATATGTCTGCTAGCCATTTATGCATCTTCTTTGGAAAAGTGTCTGTTCGTGTCTTCTGCCCATTATTTGACTTGATTATTTGTTTTTTGGGTGTTTGGTTTGGGAAGTACTTTATAGATCTTGGATACCAGCCCTTTATCTGTAGTGTCATTTGCAAATATCTTCTCCCATTCCGTGGGTTGTCTCTTCTTTTTGTTGACTGTTTCCTTTGCTGTGCAGAACCTTTTTATATTGATGAAGTCCCAAAAGTTCATTTTTACTTTTGTTTCCCTTGCCTTTGGAGACCTATTTTGAAAGAAGTTGCTGTGACCTATGTCAAAAGGTTACTGCCTATGTTCTCCTCTAGGATTTTGAAGGATACTTTATCCAGCAAGGCTGTCATTCAGATGGACAGAGAGACCAGGAGCTTCCAAGACCAGCAGAAACTGAAAGAATATGTGACCACAAAGCCAGCCCTGCAAGAAATATTAAGGGGGTTTCTATAAAAGGAGAAAGATCCGCAAGAGTGACATAGAGCAGAAATTTACAGAGACTACCTATAGAAACAAAGACTTCACAGGAAACATGATGACAATAAAATCCTATCTATCGATAATCACTCTCAACGTGAATGGCCTAAATGCTCCCATGAAACGGCACAGAGTTGCAGATTGGATAAAAAGACAGGACCCATCCATATGCTGTCTACAAGAGACTCGTTTTGAACCTAAAGATACATCCAGACTGAAAGTGAAGGGATGGAGAACCATTTTTCATGCCAATGGACCTCAAAAGAAAGCTGGGGTAGCAGTTCTCATATCAGACAAATTAGATTTTAAGCTAAAGACTGTAGTTAGAGATACAAAAGGACACTATATCATGCTAAAAGGGGCTATCGAACAAGAGGATCTAATGATTGTAAATATCTATGCCCCCAACAAGGGAGCAGCCAACTACATATGCCAACTATTAACCAAAATAAAGAGACATATTGATAATAATATGCTAAGAGTAGGTGACCTCAACACCCCACTCTCAGCAATGGACAGATTCTCTAAGCAGAAAATCAACAAAGAAACAAGAGCTTTGAATGATGCATTGGACCAGATGGAGTACGTAGATACATACAGAACATTCCACCCTAAAACAACAGAATACTCATTCTTTTCGAACATACATGGAACTTTCTCTAGAATAGACCACATACTGGGTCACAAGTCAGGTCTCAACCGATACCAAAAGATTGAGATTATTCCCTGCATATTCTTGGACCATAATGCTTTGAAACTGGAACTCAATCACAAGTACAGAGGATTTTCAGGGCAATGATACTATTCTGTATGATACCATAATGGTGTATACATGTCACCATGCATACATTTGTTTAAATTCATAGACTGTACAACACCAAAAGCAAAACATAATGTAAACTGCAGACTTTGGATGATTATGATAGACCTATCAATTTTAACGAGTGTACCACTCCAGTGGATGATGCTGATAATGAGAGAGGCTGTGCATGGGGGTGGAGGGCAGGAGATATATGGAAAATCTTTGTACCTTCCACTCAATTTTGCTGTTATCCTAAAGCTTCTCTAAAAAATAAAATCTATTTTTTAAAAAATTCAAATTATTACTTTTCATTTTTAAGCCTTAAATCCACCTGGAGCTTGTTTTGGTATATGGTGTGAGGATGGGATCGATTTAATTATTTATCCAATTTAACTATTTTCCCTATGAGCGAGCAATTGTTCCACCACCATTTGTTACATAATCTTCCCTTTGCCTGCTTATTTACAAGATCACTTCAGACAGGTCAAGGAGAATCTCTCTCTCTCTCTCTCTCTCTCTCTCTCTTTAATTAACATATAATGTATTATTTTTTTCAGGGGTATAGGTCTTACACAATTCACAGTGCTCACCATAACACATACCCTCCCCAATGTCCATCACCCAGCCACCCTATCTCTCCCACCCTCCTCCACTCTAGCAACCCTCAGTTTGTTTCCTGAGATTAAGAATCTCTTATGGTTTGTCTCCCTCTCTGGTTTCATCTTGTTTCATTTTTCCCTCCCTTCCTCTATGATCCTCTCTCTTGTTTCTCAAATTCTTCATATCAGTGAAGTCATATGAAACTTGTCTTTCTCTGGTTGACTTATTTCACTTAGCACAATACCCTCTAGTTCTATCTGTGTCATTGCAAATGGCAAGATTTCATTTTTGATGGCTGCATAATATTTCAGTGTGTGTGTGTGTGTGTGTGTGTGTGTGTGTGTGTGTGTGTGTACTACATCTATCCACTCATCTGCTGATGGACATCTAGGCTCTTTCCATAGTTTGGTTACTGTGGCTATTGCTGCTATAAACATTAGAATGCAGGTGCCCCTTCAGATCACTACATTTGTATCTTTGGGGTAAATACCCAGTAGCACAATTGTTCGGTCATAGGGTAGCTCTATTTTCAACTTTTTGAGGAACCTCCATACTGTTTTCCAGAGCAACTGCCCCAGCTTGCATTCAGTATAGGAGGTTTCACCTTTCAGGGAGAATCTCTCTTAAGTTACATCTGTCATTTGTCCCTGCCTGAGCCATTATAGCACCATCCATAGCTTCCTGGTAACTCGTACCTGGTATAGCAAGTCCCTTACCTTTTGCTTCTTTTCCTTAAGGAGTACTTTGATTGTGTTAATCCCTTGGTTTGTCATGTCACTCCTGGAATCAACTTGTCAAGTTCCATGAAATGTCCTGGAATTCCATGTTATTTCCTTCTATTAATTTGGGTCTTCTCTAATGTTTTCAATAGGTTTGGTTTTCTCCATAAAATCCTTTCATATCTTTTGTTAGATTTATCCTAGGTACTTTACAGTGTTTTTTCCTAATGTAAATTATATATCTATTTATAAAAATTATTTTTCTAACTATTTACTGCTGCTGTACAGAAATGCAACTGATTTTTGCCTCTCCACCTTATTATCTGCCTTATTGAATTCTTAGTATTTTTTTTTAATTTAGGGTTTAAAATTTGGAGGGGATGTTACAGATAATCATGCTGTTGGGTTCTGTTACCTTTTATCAACTATCTACAAAATAATCTGCCTTTCCTGTGGGGATTTTTTTTTCATTTTTCTTATTTTTTCCCTTGATCAATCTTGCCAGAAGTTTACCAGTTATATTAGTCTATTTTTGCTTTGTTGATTTACTTGTTTTATATTTCACGGATTTCTACCATCTTTATTTTCTGTGTTTTGGGAGATTACATTCTATTCGGTTTTTCTGTTTTGTCCTATATACTTATTTTTTAACTTTTCTCTTCTTTTTGAAGATCTAAGCATTTAAGGCACAAAGCAACACCTTTAGCTCCCCCAAAAGTTTTGAAATGTAGTATTTTAAATATTGCTCAATCCTAAGTATTATTATTTAATTTCCATTAATTGTCCATTGACTTGTAAATTACCTATAAGTCTGGTTTTTAGATTTCCAAATGTATGGGGCTTAAAAATGGACTTTATATTAGTGACTCCTAACTTAGTCATATTCTGATCAAAGATTGTGCTACCTATGCTGTATATGACCTATCCTTTAACATTTGCTGCAACTTGCTTGGATGGTTAACTATGAAATCAATGTTTTTTTATTGATCCATGTGCGCAATATATTTACCAGTTGTGGAGCAAGGAATTCCATATATGCGTAACAAATCAAGCTTGTTAATTTTGTTACTAATTTTTTCATCTGCTTAATCTATTGTTGATTGAGAAAGAAGACTTACAGTCTTCAACTGTGATGATGGGTTTGTCAACTTCTCCCTGCATTTCTATCAGTTTTGCCTTATATGTATATGGAGCTATGTTATTAGGTGCATACAAGTTTAGAAATATCTTCTGGGTGAATTGAGCCTTAAATTATTAGGTTGTGTTCCTCTCTATTGCTAATAGTGTTTTTTTAATCTAAAAATTAACTTTATCTGATATTAATATACCCACCCCAACCCTCTTTTGGTCAGTATTGGCCTAATGTATGTTTTTCCTTTCCTTTAAATTTCATCTTTTCTGGATCTTTATATTTTAGGTATGCCTCTTACAAATTTCATATAGCTGAGTTTTGTTTCTTTATAGTCAAAACTCTCTTTTAACTGGTAACATTGATACAGTGACACTTATTTTGATTATACATATATTTGGACTTGTTTTTACCTTTTTGGTATTTTTATTTTTACAGTTTTTTATCGGGGGACCTGGATGGTTCAGTCAGTTAAGCATCTGTCATCAGCTCAGGTCAGGATCTTGGAGTTCTGGGATTAAGCCCCACATTAGGCTCCCTGCTCAGCAAGGAGTCTGCTTCTCCCTCTCCATCTACCCCTCCCCATCACTCATGTTCTCTCTCTCACTCTCTCAAATAAATTTTAAAAATCTTTATTTATATTTATTTATATATATACATATATTTATGTATATGTATAAAATTTTGTGGGGTATACAATTCAAAGTAAAATACTTTTTCCAAAATACTTTGCAGATGTTATTCAGTTGTCTTCTGGATTTTGTTGTTGCTATTGGGAAACCTGCTTTTAATCTAATAGTAATTCCTTCATAGGTGACCTGACTCTTCTTTCTGGATATCTTTAATATCTCCTCTTTGTTTTCAGTGTTCCTCAAATTAACCTCCATGGTGTGTATGTGTGTGTATGTGTGTGGATGCACACAGAGAAGGGAGTCCTTGGAGATCTCTCTTATGTCATGATTTCAGTATGCTCTAAAAAGTATATTTTAATCATGATCTAGTTGTTTTGCAAGGGGAAGGTCCTTCAGAGTACCGGTGTGCCATATGCCAGAAGCAGCAGTTTGTGCTGCTCTGTGTGTCCATCCCTCTGCAATTCTCCTAGCCCAAGTGTAACCTCTTCAGGTCAGGAAAATTTCTTTTTTGTTTCTCGCTACCTACCAACAACCTCACAGTACTTCATTTCCATGGTCAGAGTTGACTGGCTACCATGTGGGGTTTACTGTTGCTGGGGGGAAAGGGAAGAATGTTGGGAGAGCAGTGGAGGGCCCTCACTGAGCCCCTCTTTCCTCCCTATTGTCTCTTCCACAGCTCTGCCCCCACAGGCTACACATCCTTCAGCATCAATGCATCCCCAGGAGTGGTCGTGGATGTTGCCCACGGCCCTCCAGCCAAGAAGAATACCACAGGTTCCTCCAAGTGGTCCCTGGACCCTAGCCTGGAAGTGAGCTTGAGGATGAAAGCTGCCAGCAGTAGCACAGGTGACCAGAAGGTGAGTGTGGTAGCCGTGGGGTGGGATGTGTGGGAGGAGGTCAGCAGGTGGCAGCAGGTCAGCTGCTCACGGTCCACCCCGTACTGACCCACAGCCCCAACCCTGGCAGAGCGTCCCCTTTTCTGGATACTATGGAGACCGTTCCAGCCATAGAATCCTGGCAGACAATACAGGGATGTTGGAGGGTTATGGAAGCTGGGTTTTTACTAAATTCCTCCATTCAGCAAATGTTTAGTATTCACCTCCTACATGCCAGGCACTGCCAGGCACTGGGGATAGAGAAGGGAACAGGACAGGTGAGGTTGCAGCCTGCATGGGGCTTACAACCTATGGGTAAAATACAGGTAAGTTGTTATAAGAGGTGGTGAGTGCTAAGGAAGCCCTGGGAAGCTCTGGTCCATGCCCACTTCCTGTGGCTGCTGGACAAATGACCAGAAGCTACTGGCTTAAATCAGCAGAAATGTATTCTCTCTGGAGAACAGAAGTTCAAAATTAAAGTGTCTTCAGAGCATCACTCCTTCTGGAGGCTCTGGAAGAACCAGTTCTTGGCCTCCTTCAGCTTCCTAAACTCTAGTCTCTGCTTCTATGGTCTTGTTCTCCCTCCCCACGCTGTCAACTCTCCCTCTGCTTCACTCTTATAAGGACCCTAGTCACTGGATTTAAGGTCTCCCTGGATAATCCGTGATGATCTCATCTCAAGACCCTTAACTACATCTGCAAAGACCTTTTTTCCAAATAAGGTCACATTCACAGGTTTCAGGAATTTGGATGTGGACATATGTTTTTGGGGACCACCACTCAACCCACTCCACCCCTCTGACTATAGATAAGCTCAACAAGATCCTCTGGGGTTCCCACAGAGATCTGGGCCAATGAGCAGTTGTTTCCAGCAGGACAGTCCATTCAGTCTTCCCTTGGGACAGAGAGTACTTGCCTACTATAGAAGCATAGAACTTGAGCCTCAAAGTATTATGTAACATAAATACATATGTTAATATTTTCTCAACATAAGTGGTGGTATATGCAACCAAAGAAGACTTCCTGGAAGAAGTGGCAAGCTGAAGGAGGTAGGAATGATCTGCCTAAGAGAGGGAAATCAGAGTGAGAACTCTATATGGGATATGTGGCCTGTGTGTACACTCTAGAGGAAGAGATGGTCAGGCATGTGCTGGGGAAACTGAGGAAGAGATGTATGGCAAGAAAAGAGGGTGAAGATGGAATTGGGGGACAGAGGTAGCCAGTATTAGAGAGTTTGGCATCAGGGACCTCACTTTCTGAGGGCAACAGGAAGCCAGTGAAAACCTACTATCTAGGGAATAACAAGTTTGCATTTGTCTTAGAAAGACCCTGCTGGCCGCAGTGTCCTGAGTAGACTGGATCCAGGCAGTCGACTAGAGGCTGGTGCCATGGTCTAGACATGAAGTGATGGTGGCTGTGACATTTCCCTGGATCCCCACTCCCCTCAGGACAGACCCAAACCCTTCAGTCTATCCCCTCAGGAGAGCCTCTTCTTCTGGCTCTTTGGTTTTACATTGGGGAAACTCCCCTCTGCCATTTTCACTTCAAAGTGTCCATCCTGGTGCTCTGCCCTCCCCTGGTCAGGGTGGGTCAGTCAGATCCACTCTTCCTGGATTTTGAACCCTGGGCAGTAAGGGTTGGTGTTTTTTGATCTTCACCAGCACTGAAGAGACCAGCTCCCCAAAGCTCCCACTGTCCAGATCCCCAGAAGGCTCCGGCTCCAGCCTTTCCAAGATCTGGTTCTGCAGGTCCTCTCCACCCCTTCTGCTTGCTGGAGCCAGTTTCTATGGCTTACAGCAAGTGCCCTCCCACTGATGCCCCCTCCACCATGTCTCTGGCTGCTGAGCTCCTACTCGTCCCTCAGAGTGTATCTCCCTGATACTACCCAGGTTGGCTCAGCCCTTCCATTTCTGGGCTCCCACAGGACCCTCATCTAAGTATCATAAGTATTTGAGTTATTTCCCCCCCCCCATGCACATCAGTTGGGTGTTTCTATAGGTTGGTACCACCTCTTACTCACCCTGTCTTCTCAGCATCTCACCCTGGACTGGCACAGAGCAGGAGTCCAGTTAGTGTCTGTTGAATGACTAAGAAAAGACCTTCATGGTTTGCTCTGTCTTTTAGGTTCAGATTTCATATTATGGACCCAAGATCAACCCCGTCCAAGCCCTGCTCTATGTCACCAGTGTTGGTAAGTGATGACCGGGTTCTTGGGATGCCACTGCCCCTCTCCACATACACACACCTTTGCAAGGTGTCTCTCCAGGAGAAACTATATTCTGGAGCTTACTTTAGACTGAGAAGAGAAAAGGGACAATTTTCTTGCTAGTTATACATCTTGTGGTTCATAAATATTCCCTCCCCAGTTGGTGAGCCATAAAGTAAATCAACTGGGGCAAGAGAGAGAGCATTTCCAGGGAGTTCCATCATATGTTAATATTTTCTCAACATAAGTGGTGGTATATGGATTTTCCACATATGAGTCTCTATACCTTTTTGACACTTCAAATATTTATAAAAAAAGTAGATGATGACACTGTCTTATACAATAATATATAGACTGATGTTCCCCAAATGCCATGACTTACATCTTGTCTTCACCATTTTGCCATACCAACGATCTGACTACACTCATATTTATTTAACATTCTTCTTTAAATAAAATAATTTTCTAACTTGAACTCATCTTGAACAATAATATTATATGATTATCATTACCATTTAAATGTGCATTAAGGGGGCACCTGAGTGGCTCAGTGGGTTAAAGCCTCTGCCTTCAGCTCAGGTCATGATCCCAGGGTCCTGGGATCGAGCCCCACATTGGGCTCTCTGCTCAGCAGGGAGACTGCTTTCCCCTTTCTCTCTGCCTGCCTTTCTGCCTACTTGTGATCTCTGTCTGTGAAATAAATAAATAAAATCTTTAAAAAAAATTTTAATTAATTAAAAAAAATGTGCATTAAGTATCAGAATAGCATGTGAAAATTTCAGCTTTCATTTCGTTAATGAGTTTCATTTGTAAATACACATTCATTTCATTAGAGCACATTTAAATAATACAAATAATATAGCACTAATTCTATACCAGGCACTCTGCTAAGACTTTACCTTTGAACCTTACAACAATCCTGGGATCCCTGGGTGGCTCAGTGGTTAAGCATCTGCCTTCGGCTCAGGTCATGATCCCAGTGTCCCCGGACCAAGCCCCATATCCAGCCCCTCACTCACTGAGGAGTCAGCTTCTCCCTCTGCCCCTGGCCCTGCCTGTGCTCTTTCTCTCTCCCTATCTCTCAAATAAATAAATAAAATCTTAAAAAAAAAAAACCAACCTTACAACAATCCCATGAAGTTGGTACTATTATATCTCATTTTACAGATGAGGAAACTGAGGCACAAGACGTAGACAGATCTCCCTAAGTTCATGCTGCTGGCTAGTGAAGGAGCCAGTAATCCAGAGCACTAAACTCTATGCTGCTCTGGCCTGATGCTAAAATATGGCTATGGGTGTGTTTAAAAGTTCATTCAGGTCAGTTTCACATGGTGAGCTCACAAAGTCACTACCTACGGTATGGGCACACAGATCTATGTCACTGGGAAGACCGTGATCACGTGTTCTGATGACGGTGGGAAGGACTTAGAAACAGATGTATGCTTTCTTAGCCCTGACATCTGGACAGAGGGGGGTAGGTTTGGGGCCATGGTTTGTCCCCACTGCAGCCATAATGCACATCAGGAAAAGCCAGGTGGGGCTGGAGTGACCACTGTATCCCTGGTTCCAAGGTCACTGGGGGCTAACATTGGGGCCAGAGGACTTTGAGAACCTGGTTAGGTGTCCTTCCAGGAGTTTGGCTCCAAGCATCCCATTGGGGTGGCCAGGAAATCTTTCTGAATTCTTTCTGAGCCCCTGAAAGTCGCCAGATGTGTAGGATCTGGTTGGCATCACAGCTGTGGCGAGGCCCCCCAAACCCCTGCCAAGGAGAATGGGTGTGGTCAGAAGCTCCAGCTCTGCTCTTTGGGTTGCCATTAAACATCTTCTTTGGAGACATGGGGGTGTCTTTGAATTCGTGCCTCCTCGGAAGGGGAGGGAGAGAAGCCATGGGGCAGACAATCTCCCGGGGACCACACTGAGTGCCTTGACCTTGTACATTCACCAACCCTCTCCTCTTACTCGGTGGGGCTGCAGAAATCTCCTTGAGCACGGACATCACCCGCACTGGCAAAGTGAAGCCCATCGGTGCCAAGAAGGGCCAGGTATGCTCAAGCCTCCCGACACTCCAGGTGCTACCTCTGCTGGGGTCTCCTCTTGCGCCCTCTGGTGGTGATGGCATGAATGGCCGTCTGTCCCTCCAGGAAGAACAAGGCAAAGGAGAAAACAAAAAAACACCCTTTCCATTTTGATTTACGTATTTCCCATCTCTTTTGCAAAACTAGATTTTCACCGGTTGTGAGTTCTGAGAACATGTTGTGCAAATTAGAAACTATAGAGTCATCAGGTTAATGCCCAGCAGAGAAAAAATTTGCTGGCAGTTCTTAACTCTGGGGGGAAAAAAATCCCCCCATGCCCGGGTTTCCCTAGCTAGGGGGAGAGGTCCCCACGGTGCTGCCCACAGGGAGTGAAGAGCAGAGAAAGGGAGAACTGGCAGGGGGCAGAAGAGGGAAGGAGCTGCACTGGGACAGCCAAAGTCTGTTGCTGAAAGACAACGGAGGGTTAAGAGGTGCGGCATAAAGGTAGCCTTACCTGGATCTGAGGACAAAGCCCAGGGTGTTCCTGAAATCCCCAAGCTGCCTGTACAGCTTAATGCTGGTGTGCCCTTTAGGAGGATATGTCCTGTCAAAAGATGAAGATCCCTCCGTGGGGTCAGCTAAAAGCGGAGGGAGGGATTATGGCTCTAGGAGTGGAATCTGTCTTTCTGTCCCTCCTAGAATGCAGTCATTCCCAGGGGGCCAACGCAGTCCTGCAAATAGAAGACGTCATCCCTATTAGATCCCTGCTGGGAGGGGCTGCTGAATTTGCTTTAATCTTTGGAGGGACAGCAACTGGCTGCTAAGAATAGTACCCACACTTTGGCGAATGAGTAATGAAGAGTTCACATAAGAGTAACGATTTAGATTAGGATCTTGGCATGAATATTTAGCTTAGTCCAGTTTGCCAATCTGACAGTTTGGGTTTTTTTTTTAAGCTGTTAAAATAAATTTTACTATCTTGGGGGTCGTTTTTTGAAGTGGTTCAATTGCGTTTTTGGTGACCGTGTTTAGGATTTTTGGAACAGGCGAACATTCCCCTCTTGGGGCTAAAGAATTCGCTGATGTGGAAGCAAGATCTGTAAACCACACAAGGCTCGTGAGGGGCTGCAGAGAGCGGTTATGCTTCCCCCAAGAGCTGGAGGGACATATGCAGGTTTCTAGATGTGGCCCGTCTGTGCTGGGTGTCCACAGAGGACCTGGACCTGGGGCCCACGCGGGCAAGGCGCCATCCTGCTGGTGAACTGTGACAGAGACAATCCCAAATCTTCCACCATGGACTGCAAGGACAATGATGTGCTGGACAGTCAAGGTGAGGACCCCCGGCCCTCAGCGTCCCCCTGCCCAGAGAGCTCATGGAAATAGAGCTTGGTTGGTCTTTTTGTAAAGTCCTTTTGTCTATGCAGCCTGAGCTTGGTAACAGCCCTCAGAGATGGGGTTTAAAGAAAGCATGTTCTTGTTAGCTTGTCCATTGCATAAGAAGAAGAATGGACAAGGTCCCGAAGAGGGTAAGTGACTCACCCAAGGTCACACAGTAGCCAGAGAAGAGCCAGGACCAGGACTGAGTCTCCCAATGCCTCCTCCAGGACCCATGCTCCGGTCCATGGCCCAATCTAAATTTCTGCTCTTGGGTCAAAGCTGGGACCCAAAATCATTCAAAATGAAAGCCAAACTCCGCCCCAAAGCCCCGTCAGAGCAGCCCCGAGCCCGTGCCCCATGCCGGACACTGCTCTGACCTCTTCAGAATTAACCCATCTGGTCTTTCAGTACAAGGCTTGGAAGTACATACTGTCCTCAGCCCTATTTTACAGATGGGGAAACTGAAGCAATTTGCTTAAGGCCACATAGCCAGTAAGTCACAGGCTCCGGATGTGGAATCAGGCACCCTGACACCACGGAGAGACACAAGGATGGTGGTGGGCGTAGGGTCTCCGCCAGCAGCACCCCTCTGAAGTGTGGCTGGGATGCAGGAGGGCTCTGGGGGAGGGACGTCGGCCAGCCACGGCGGCAGCGCTGGCCTTCCCGGGAAGCTGCACACGCAGCATAGAAATGGATGCATTTGGAAGTTGCATGCAACTGTCTCTGCCTGATGCCAAGGAGCAGCCCCTATGAAGTGCCCGGCCCTAATCAAAAGAGCCAGTACCCTTCATGGGTGCTCCTGGGATGCGGGCTGCCGCAGTAAGCCCTTCATACACATGACCTCACCCTCCCCTGTGCATGGACACGACCCTTAGCTCTGTTTACTGACGAGGAAGCAGAGACACGGAGAGATGAAATACCTCCCAGGATCCCACAGATCCAGGGCTCGAACCCACCACCTCTGATTCCCTTCACCCGGGAGCTAATGCCCAGAGGAGACCCCTGTCCAGCTTCCCTCTCCCCACACCTGTGTTGGCTATCATTCGGGCTGGTTCACTTCCCACTCCGGCCCAGAGGAAAAACACATCCACTCAAATAGTTACCCAGCACACTGTCATGCCCTAGTCCTTGTTCTCGGCGCTTCTAGATGCTTCTAGGCTCTGGGGGCTGGGGACAGAGCAATCAACAAGCCAGCCGTGGCCCCTGCTTCACCGAGCTTGCCTCCTAAGCTCATTCCAAAATGAAAATCATTATTTAAATCCTGGCAAGGGCGTGATGAAGATCAAACCAGGCGACAGGGTTGAGGGGGGTGGGGTCTGAGGGGAGCCGTGAGAGAGGAGAGGGTCTTCTCATTCCAGACCTGCAGGACATGTCCCCGATGACTCTGAACACCAACACCCCCAGGGACTTCTTCACCAAGCACCGGCTGCTCCTCCATGTGTCCAAGTCAGAGATGGACAAAGTCAGGGTGTTTCAAGCCAGCCGTGAGTTGCCTTCGACATTCACTTGGGGTCCCCTTCCTGCCCTGGCACAGCCCCCTCTCACCCCCCTTCAGCCAATAATTCCTGAGCCCCTGTTCAGTAGCACGTTCTAAGAACCAGAGATACAGCAGTGAGCAAGGTGGACATCCCTGCCTCTCTCCCTTCTAGAAAGGGCAGGCAGACGAAATGCAAAGAAACAAGAAGCTGGTGTCTGGTGCTGGTGAGACCAGAGGAGCTCCCTCCCCAGGACTGCTGTAACGGTGTCTGTCTCTTCCTCTCTGCCACACACACACGCACACACACACACACAGGACTCTTGTGTACAGAGAGTGTTGCATCCGAGCCGAGCTGACCGCGGTGTTAGGTAATAGTGTGATCGCCAGTGTCCTGCTCATCAAAGACACCATGAACTTCTCAGCGGCTCACGAGCCACCGCTGCTGAGTGCCGGGCTTGTTTGAGGCTCAGGGCATGGAGCAAAGAACAGGACAAAGCTCCTGTCCGTGTGTCACTTTCCTCTTGCTGGGTTGAAAGAGACCATGTACAGAATAACTAAGTAAAGCATCTAGTGTGTCTGATGGGGTTAAATCCTGCACTGAAGAATGTAGCAGGGAAGGGGGTGCAGTTGAGGGGTGGAGCCTGGGGACCCGCAGGAGAGGGGGCTGGGGAAAGCTTTCCCCCTAAGGTGTCATTTGAGCAGAAGGAGATATGGGAACAGTCACGCAGACACCCAGGGGAAGGGCATTCCAGGCTGTGGGAAGCTCAAGTGCAAAGGCCCTGAGGTGGGATCATTCCTATGGGGTTGAGGAAGGCAGGCAGGGAGGCCGGTGTGGCTGGAGAGCAGGATGAGGCGTTCAGGTGGTTGATGAGGGTGGAGAAGAAAGGGGCGGGGCCAGCTCGGGTAGGCAGGGGTGACTCTGCCTTCTAGTCTGAGCCCCGTGGGGAGGCCAGCTGAGGGCTTTGTGTAGAGGCACGACTAGATCTGACTTACTTCCATCCCGGATCAACTTGATTAGACTGACATTGACTTAGTGGCAAACCAACTCTTTGCCTCCGCTGAGGCATCCCCTCCTCCAGGAAGCCTTCCATGACGCTTCGGGGTTCTCTCCATCACAGCACGCATTACCATCTGTGATTTGACTGTCTCTGGTCCTCCTTCCTTCCCCTACTCCTTGGGGACTAGGACAGGGACTACCTCCCTGGTCTCCCCAGGCGTCCGCTGAGAGCAGGTGCTCAGGAATGAATGAATGCATGGTGAATGATGAATGAATGAAGGAACTGTAATGTGCGTTGGACTGGTGTGTGTATGGTTGGGAATGGCTCAGACTCCCCCTCCCCCATCACTCCACCCCTGGAGCCCCAGCCAGGGGACGATGTCCCACCTGATGCTTTTAGTTTCTTTGTCCTACGGTGGGCCCATTTAGCTGTGACATGTCATCCGGAGTGTGGTGGCCTCACGAAGGCGTCACGGCCCCCGGGGGACACGAAGACCTGAGCCTCCTTTCTTCACCAGGCGGCAAACACATCTCCAGGTACAGGGTGGTCCTGGGGCCCCAGCAGCCCAGTCACCCCCTGGAGCTCCCGGGCGGCCAACACAGCGTGGACTTCTACGTGGAGGGCCTCGCCTTCCCAGACGTCAGCTTCCCGGGGCTCATTTCCCTCACCGTCTCCCTGCTGGACACGTCCAACCCGGTAGGCCAAGATGGCAGCCTGAGAGGAGACCCGAGCTCCTGGGCCTTGGCCCACCTCGTGGGTGGGGGGGGGGGGGGGTACAGAGCCTTGCCAGGAAGCGGTAGGTATCGGAGCCCGGCCGTGGTGACAGCCCTGGCCTCACCCACACCTTCAGGATCTTCCCGCCGCCCTGCTTTTCCAAGACAGCGTGGTCTTCCGTGTGGCCCCCTGGATTATGACCCCGAACACTCAGCCCCCAGAGGAGGTGTACGTGTGCAGGTGAGGGTCCCCGGTGGGGCACAGATGCACCAGCAGGTGCCCTGGCTTCTGGCCACAGCCCCCACCCCGGACCCGAAATATCTGCTGTTTAAATGGGGGAAAATGACTCCCACAGCAACATGCCGAAGGCTTCTGGCCAATTTGGAATAAAAAGGCAGGGTAGTGCCTGTTGCTACTGTTTTGTCCTTGCTCTCCTACCCTAATGCAGAAGTGGGGGGGGGCAGCTTTCTCTCCCGAAGGCCCAGAGAGTTTTCTAGACCTGGTAGATGAAAGCCCTCCGTCTCTGAGCCGGCCTGCCCAGGCTCAGTGGGTGGCCTGTGGACCTCCCACACCAGAGACCATTTCAAATGCTTGTTCCCGGCCAACCCCAGATCTGTGGGGTCTGGGGTCTGGGGATAGGGCCCAGCTGCCCTTTAACAAGCTGCCGTGGGGAGCCTTGGCATCCATCTCACCATCTGAGAACACCTGTTGAGTACACTGGGGTCTCAGAGGGCCCCTCTGCTCTTCTCTTGCAGCTGCTTCCGGGCAGAAGGGGTGAGGGGTGAGCTGGTGGCTGCCGGGAGGTCAGGTCGCAGGCTGGAAGCCAGCAAGGCCTGGGTTCAAAGCCTGGTGCTGTCTAGCCATGTGGCATGACCCTTAGTGGCAAACCAACTCTTTGCCTCGGCTGAGGCATCCCCTCCTCCAGGGGGGCCTTGAGCGTTGACCTTGAGCGTTGACCTCCTCATTGTGGCTTCTCCCAGATGGAAGGGGAGCCTGCTGGTCCCCTCAGGGATTGCTGTAAGAGTTCAGTGAGATGTTTGCTGAGAGCAGAGAGAAAGGATGAGCCGGCATTGCCATCCAGGCCACGAGCATCTCCCGAGCGTCTCCTGAGCGACCACTGTGCCCCTCCCCCCATCCATCCAGGCCTGAGCTCCTGCTCCACCCCTAGGGACCCTGCAGGGGTGCAACTTGCCCCCTCAGAGCCTGGCCAAGGCCACCGTCTGCTGAATCCAGAGCCCTGAGAAGCTTTTTTCTTGCCCTTTCTAGGGTGCTTGAAAATGAGAACTTCCTGAAGTCAGTGATAGCTCTAGCCAAGGAAGCCAAGTGCAAGGTCACTGTCCCCTCCGAGGAGCAGAGCAATGATGACCGGTGGATGCAGGTCTGTTCCCCGTGGGGCGGGGGGGTGGGGTGGGTGAGACACACAGGGTGGATCTTCCTGAAGGTCAGGGGACATGGGAGGCCCAGGCTCCTGGGGCTGGGGGCCACCCTTCCTCAGATGGGCAGGAAATGAGGTGCTTCTGAGGGCCCGGGCATGTGGGGGCTCAGGCTGGTGAGTAAAGCGACCTTTACGGCCAACCACAGCCTGTCTGGCAGGGTCACCAAGGTACAGGCCACCTTCCTGCCTGGAAACTCTCAGATGCCCCGGAAATGACGCAAAGCTCAGAGGGTTGGAGCTCAACCCATCCCTCCAGGGGTGGATCCCAGCCAGCTTCCCCAGGCTCAGCCACCACACCAGGCCACACCCCTGCTCCAGCACTTTCCATCTCCTCCCTCTCAGCCTGCCTCCAGCCCCACCCCACCCCAACCTGGCGATCCCTCACCTTTGGCCAGCCTGCCTGGTGGCCACACTATCCCCCTGTTCTGTGCCAGGCTGCCCATCAGGCCATGAACTCCCCAAGGGCAGAGACTGAGTCTCACGCAGCTCAGCACCCCAGCACCCGGCACGGGGCAGTGGCTGCAGGCGGCTGGCAGACCCACCCGAGCCTTCTTGCCACTCTTGCTTTCTCGGGCTCTTTGCCCTCCCGCGGCATTCCCCCTGCTCCCACCTCCTCCATGCCTCCGCGCCTGCTCTTCCCTCTCTCCGCTGTCCTCCAGGTCCCGTTCTTACAATCCCAGCTAGAAAGCCTCCCCCGCAAAAATCTCCCATCTGTCTCCCAAACCCACAGAGAACACCCCTTCCTTTCTAGAAGTCCTGTCTGGGCTAAGTCAGACAGAACAGTATAAAAGTGCTGGTAGCTCCGTCTTTGACCTACAAGAGTGGCCGTTTCAGGGGTCCCGTCCAACATCACCTCTATCAGAATACAGGCAGAATTTGCACCAGGTGCACTTCGGAGCCCTCCCCACTTCTGCCCTTGTGGGCAAGGCTGGGTCTGAACTGCCCCCCTTCTCTGCCTGTCTCAACCCCATCAGGACCCCCTCCTTCCTGACCCATCACATCCTCACACTGGGTGCTCGGTGACCAGCTCCCCGAGGACAGAGCCTGAGGCTCGCTTACCAGGTCCCCAGCACCTACAGCACTCAGCCCCTGCACTCACCAGCAGTGGGGGTGAGCCCTCTTGTGCACAAATGGGAAGACAAGCTCTGTTCCCTCCTGGAACACTGCATGGGAATTTGCCCTTGACCACAGAGGGAGAGTGGATGGGTCCATGCCCCCTCCTTGCACTGGGTGTCATGGCCATGCCCATCAGCGCTCCTTCCCCTCCCCCTGCACAGGACGAGATAGAAATCGGCTACATCCAAGCCCCACACAAGACCCTGCCTGTGGTCTTTGACTCTCCGAGGAACAGGGGCCTGAAGGAGTTCCCCATCAAATGCCTGCTGGTACGTGCTGGTGGGGCTGCGGCTGCTGAGATCCCCGCCCAAGGCCCCCTTCCTCACCACCTGTGGCTGAGCACCCGGGCTCCATAGCAGGAGCCCTTCCTGCTGGGGCAGCGATCACGCAGGTGGGCCATGACCTTTTTGTCGCCTCTGAGATAAGATCTGGCTCCCCCTTTCCCAAAGCTCTTTCCAGCCGTGAGTTCGGCCTGTCCTCAAAATAGCCCTGCCAAGGACATCGGGTCTGGCTGTGGCTTCCTTGTCCCATTGAAGATGCTCTTGCTGCAAGGTGTGGTGGGTTGGGCCAGGACTGGAACCTTCTTCGGTGTCTGGCTGGAGGCTCTGTCTTTTGGGGAAGGAGAGTCTGGCCTTTGTGAGGGATATGGGGTGGGTTTGGGGATCAGAGTGGTCATTTCCCAGGTGTGACTCTGCAGGTGTTTGGGGGTGGGGTGACATGTCGGTGAATCAAGCTGGACTAGCCCGGCAGGATCGCGTAAGCTCAGCGCAGAATGCTAACGAGGGGAATAGTTACGTTCATCGAGCGTGCGTCCTGGGTCAGACATGACGCCAAATTCTTTACATGCACTGACTCATTTAATTTGCCCGGCAACCTTTAATCTAGATATTATCACGAGGCCCATTTTATAGATTAAGAAACCGAGGCTCAGAGAGGGGCAACCGCTTTTCCAAGGTCACACGATGAGAGGAGAAGCTGGCACCGAAACCGGGCGGGCCTGGCCCCGGGGAGCTCTGTACCCCGTGTGCTGCCAGGCGCGCACCCCGGGTGCTGAGAGCCCCTGACTCCAGGCGCCGGGGAAGCACGGAGGAAGGGGTGTGGTGTGTGGGGTGCAAGGTTTGCTTCCCCGGGAGCACCCTGAGCCCCAGGGAAGAGGAGGCAGCCCTGCCCACACAGGAGGCTTTGAAAGGAAATCTGAGTTCAACTCAGCGACTCGTCTGAGTCTCGCTCACTCCCCTGCCCTGGGTGGTGATGATGGAGAGAATTTGTTGGGTCCATGGCGTCTCTTCGACTGGAACCAGGTTACCCCTGTTTCAGGACCACCACGGGAATAAATAATCCTGCTGGCCCGTGGGGACCCTAGCCCATCCCCCTGCTCTCAGCCCTGCTCTGCTCAGCGACCGGTCTCCCACTGCCATGCTCCCAGGGTGACAGAGGCCAGATGTTCTGACATCACCAGCCACATCTCCCGAGTCCTTCCAGGCAGATGGACACTTCAGCACAGGGGTCCCCGCCTCTCCCACACCCAGGCTTGGATGAGAGGCTGCGACGTGTTCTTAGGCAAGCATGACTGTGGTTTTCTGACGCCCATCATTCAGGAAGAGAATTGGGCTCAAAGTCAAACTCGTCACCAGACAGCGTCCCCATCGGCTTTTCCAAACTCATTGCGGGCCACTCTCCCCATCCCTCACCCAGCTCCAAATCCCACAGGCCTCCTGCCCGTTCTTCAAATGTGCCCAACTGCTCCTCACCTTTGCATATGCCGTTCCCTCTGCTCACAATGCTCTTCCTGCTTCCCATGCCTGACGGTGTCCCTGCCTCCAGATCTCGGCTGCAGTGCTCCCCACTGTGAGACCATCCCTGGCGTTGAAGGACGCCCCGCCATGGTCCCTGGCATTCTGGGCTGCGGCACCTCGTTGGTTTCTTCGGGACTGTTTTGTTATAAATCACTGCCTCATCATCTCCCTTTTCACCCCTCAGGGGCCGCTTAGCGCACAGCTTGATGCACGGTGGGTATTCTTCCATTAGACCATGTCGGTAAATGTTACACCACCTATAAGCAGAAAACTAGCGGTGCTTACTGTAAGTAGAAAGCAAGCTGGGAAGGTAAACAGTTAAAACACAATAACGCTATTAAAGCCAGCTCAGTGCGAGTGAGTGCGAGAGGTGAGCCCGGGTGTGCTCTCTGGTTGTGAAAACAGATCAGCAGGTTTCAAGAATGGATTTGCACACTCTGGGGCTTCAGTGAACAGAGACTCGAGGAGAGCGGACAGGGTGACAGGTGTCTAAGTCTGAGCCGGAAATAGTATCAGGTGGCATGTGGGGGTGTCCCCTGCCCCTCCCACTCCTGGGGGCAGGGGGCAGTTCTGCAAAGGGCGCACCTTCATTCACCTTCAGAAATCCAAGCCTGCAGCCTGTGGAACTGAGCCCCTCTCATGGCAACGGCCAAGGCCGTGACTCATATGAACTTATTGTTCATTCATCATATATCCCTGGAGCCCATGCTCTGTGCCCAGCCTTGCTCCAGGCACTTGGAATCTATCAGCGAGCAGTGCCAAAGATCCTGCCCTCATGGAGGTGACATCCTAGCCCAGAAAGACAGACGATAAACAAGCAGTATGTTGAATAAGTAAATTATATTGCGTGTTGGAAAGTGGAATCTAGTGCTGTAGGAAGAAAAAAACAGAATCAAGGGGCTCCCAGGTGCCAAAGTGGTGGGGTGGGGGAATTACATTGCAATTCTAAATAGGATGGTCAGGGTAGGGCCCCTTTGGGAAGCTGACACTGGAGCAAAAACTCCAAAGAGGTGAAGGATTTGGCTGTATGGATGTCTGGGTGGAGAGTTAAAGACAGAAGAAACAGCCAGTGCAAAGGTCCTGAGACAGCAGCAAGACTCGCATGTTGGGTGAAGAGCCAAGAGGCCAGAAGGGGCAGAGCAGAGTGAGCAGGAGGAAGGGTGAGGTTTCTGTGCTGCATCTACTGAGGACAAAGACCGTTCTCAGCCTTGGACCATGGATGTTCCAGAAAATGTTGACATCACTCGGGAAGGGACTCACTGTTATTGTGAAGGGACCCAGGGGAGCCCTGCAGAGGGACATCAATCACATCAGTGTAGGAGTCAGTCTCCTTGCAAAGAAGAAGAGGCTCTACGTGGACAAATGGTGAGCACTAGACCAGAACTGGCTACCGTTTGCCCTGTCTGTACCATTGTAGTTGTGTACAGAGCACGGTCAAGGGCGTGGCCCCTGGGCTCCCTTTCCGGAACGAGGTCTGGGTACACTCACTTCCCCATCGACATTGTTGTTCAGGAGAATGGTTCTCTTGTTGAAATCCAAAATTTCTTGGGTGAAAAATAGATCTGCAGGGTTCGGATGAGGCCGGGTGTTGAGCCCAGAAAGATGAGTTAATTCTTGAAGGAAACGACATTGAACTTGCATCAAACTCAGCAGCTTTGATCCAGCAAGCCACAGGCGTTAAAAATAAGGATATTGGGAAATTGGGGGACGGTGTCTACGTTTCTGAAAAAGGAACGGTTCAGTGGACCAACGAATCAGATCTAAGCTGTCCAGCTAGAGAAATAGCAAGATGCCGGGTGATTTTCCAGGCTCATTTGCGATGTTTGAAAGATACAATAAAAGCTGGATTGATGTGGAGGAAAAAAGGGAGGGAAAGGTGGAAGGAGAGACTGTCAGAGAGATGGAGGGGACTGAGCAGGGGGCAGGTCCTGTGGGCAGGCGGTGCGGGGAGGGAGCAGGCACTGTAACCCGGTGAGAGGCGATGGGCCTGCAGGTTTGGACATGAAAAGGGGCCACATTCTGGACATGCTTTGAAGGGGCCCGGCCGACAGGATTCCCTGACCTCTGTGAGAGAAAGGGAACCCCAAGCTGACGGCAGGCTTTAACAGCAGCCATCCTGCCCTGAGTTGGGGAGGACTGTGGGAGGGACGGGGGATGAGGGGAGAGGGGCCGACTGGTCCGTCGGGGGTGAGTGGGAGATTTTTGGTGGACGCCCAAGTGGGAAGTCAAGCAAGCAGCGGATGGCCGTCTGGGTTTAGTGGGGATGTGCAGACAGGAGGGAGACACGTGGGGTTGTCAGCACGTGGTCAGTGTTCTGTGAGACTGGGTGGCAGCACCAAGAGGAAGAGAACTGTAGGGAATCAAAAAAGACTAGGGACTAGGCTGGGGACTCCCTGTCCCATACACAGGAGACTGAGAGGACCCAAGAGCGTGCAGTGTCGGGAAGGCCAAGCACAGGTCATGGGTGTGACCAACTGACTCCCCGATGCTGGTGGGCACTGCCTTTTGGGCTCAGCGTTGGGGTCATGAAGTTTCTAGGGCACAGTGGGCATGGGAGTCAGGCTGGTATCGCTGTTAAGAGACAAAGGGAGGGGGCGCCTTTGGAGGGTTAAGCCTCTGCCTTCGGCTCGGGTCATGATCTCAGGCTCTTGGGATCGAGCCCCACGTGGGGCTCTCTGCTCAGCAGGGAGCCTGTTTCCTCCTCTCTCTCTGCCTGCCTCTCTGCCTACTTGTGATCTCTCTCTGTCAAATAAATAAATAAAATCTTAAAAAAAAAAAAAAGAGAGAGAGAGAGAGAGACAAAGAGAGAAGAGGGATTGGGAATGATTCCCCTTTCGTAGAAAGCTAGGGCTAGTGCAGTAGACAGAGTGGTGTCCTCAAACACAGCCTTGCCCTAATCCCCAGGACCTGATGCTTTCTTGCGGCAAAAGGACTTGGCAGGTGTGATTAAGTCAGGGACCCCAAGATGAGGAGGTGCCCCTGAGTTATCTGACGGGCTCTGTACCATCATGGTGCTCCTTGGAAGAAGGAAGACAGAGTGGGAGAAGGCATGTGATGGTGGAAACACAGGACATGAAGTTGAGGAAAGAGGCCACCAGCCACTAGAAGTAAAAGAGCAAGGAAACAGACTCAGAGCCTCCAGAGGGAGCTGGCCCCTGGGGTTAGTCCAGTGAGAGTGCTTTCAGACTTCTGAGCTCCGTAGACGAAAGAGAATCCATGTGTGTTGTTCTAAGCTACTAGCTGCATTCCCCCAGCCACAGGAAACGCACAGAGGGGGTGAGATGTGTCACCAACCCATTCTTCCCATGAAGATCCACGCAGGGACATCACAGCCCCTTGGTGAAGCCGGTTCCAGCGCAGTCAGGACGGAGCACCGTGTGGTCCTAGAGGGCTTGCTGGAGACACAGCTCAGATCCCTCCACCAGCTGGCTGTGGGGCCCGAAGAAGTCACCCACCACTCTGACCTTCATTCTTCTCTGCAGAATGAGGACAAAAATGATATTTCATAGATTTGTTATAATGCCAGAGTTAAGGTTTACAAAGCAGCAGGCACGCATGGGGCACCCCATAAGTGTTCCTCCCTTTTCTTACCACCTGAGTCAGCGCTCCTGTGGCGTCCTGCAGATCCTAGCGGTGCCCGCTCGGTGCCAGCTCTGACTACTACCGGATCCTGCCTGTGACCTGGCCCCCACCCTGCCCTCATGCAGGGATCGCGCTCTCTAACGCTTGGCCATTGCTTCTCCCATCTCAGGGTCCGGATTTTGGCTACGTGACTCGCGAAACCACGACCGGAGAGGCTTCTACCTTCGACTCCTTTGGAAACCTGGAAGTGAGCCCGCCAGTCACAGTTGGGAAGAAGAAATACCCTCTGGGCAGGATCCTCTTTGGGGGCAGCAGCTACCCCAGGTGAGAAGGGAAGGGGCAGGGGGCGCCTGGGAGGCTCAGTCGTTGGGTGTCGGCCTTCGGCTCAGGTCATGATCCCAGGATCCTGGGATCGAGCCCCGCATCGGGCTCCCTGCTCCACGGGAGGTCTGTTTTCTTCCTTCCCCTTCCCCCTGCTTGTGTTTCCTCTCTTGCTGTGCCTCTCTCTGTCAAATAAATAAATAAAATTTTTTAAAGGCAGGGGGAGGAGCAAGGAGGGGGAGACCCAGGCATGTCATGGAAAAGCAGAGGCTACAACAGAAGCTTTCCCTACATGCTCCCAATCCAAGAGCCTCAACAAACTTTAGGGACTTAGACAGGAATAAAACACAGAGCAAAGAATAAAGCTTAGGAACCCGGCGGGCCCAAGCTCAAATGCAAGCGCTGCCACTTACACTCTCTCCATCAGTGAACATTTATTGAGCACCTACTGTGTGCCAGGCACTAGGCAGGTGCTAGGAAGGAAGGCAGCCATGAGCCTAACAGACAAGGCCTTGCTGCTATTCTAGTAAGAAAGACACAAAGGGGGGTGCCTGGGTGTCTCAGTGGGTTGGGCCACTGCCTTCGGCTCGGGTCATGATCTCGGGGTCCTGGGATCGAGTTCCGCATCGGGCTCTCTGCTCGGCAGGGAGCCTGCTTCCTCCTCTCTCTCTCCTCCTGCCTCTCTGCCTGCTTGTGATCTCTGTCTTTCAAATAAATAAATAAAATCTTTTAAAAAAAAAAAGAAAGAAAGAAAGACACAAAGGTAAACAAGTAAGATAATTTCAAAGAGCAAAGAATACAAAAAAGACAGGGACAGAGGAGGAATGGGAACTGATAGGGAGACTAGGGAGGGCCTCGCTCATGAGGGAAGGCCTGATGACAATAAGGACATGGCCATGGGGAGAGCTGTGGTAGAGGGTTCCTGGAATCTCAAAGAGCATGTGCAAAGGCCCTGTGACAGGACTGAACCTAGTGTGTTCAAGAAGGCCAGAGTGGCTGGAAGAGACTGAGTGAGAAAGAGCAAAGGCCTAGATCAGGAAGGCCCTTGGAGGCCGGAGCAGGAAGACAACTGCAGGCCACAGAGGTAAAGGAACGTCCCCAGAGCTACATGGTTAACAAGGGATTACCCACTGAGGTCGGATTGGCTCTCCCTGTCACTGTGGATAATACAGGTTAGCCCCATGTTTACCCACAACCCCAGCATCTGGACTGAGCCAGTGGGCAGTGCTCTCGGAGGCCGGGCTCTGGTCGTACTCACTGGACTGACGTGGTGTCTCAGTTTCCCTCAAAAAAACTGGAATGGCCAATGGTAAACTCCTCTGATGTTTGAGGATAGAATAAAGTTATCCAGGCTTCTGAGTCCCTTCCCTAGCTAAAGGAGAACCTCGACCCCCTTGGCAAGCCTCCATGCCCTCAGAGGCCCCCCGTTGCACCTCGCACCCTGCAACGCTCCCCTCATCCTGTGTCGGCAGCACGGAGAACCACGAGATGAACCAGGCCGTGCAGGACTTCCTCAGCGCCCAGCAGGTGCAGGCTCCGGTGAGGCTGTACTCCGACTGGCTGTACGTGGGCCACGTGGATGAGTTCCTGAGCTTCGTCCCAGCACACAAGAAGGTGCGCAGTCTGGGGGGGCTGCCTGAAGGAAGCCACACGCCTGCTCCCTGGGCTCCCAAGCATTGGTCTGCACTCTGCTTGGGAGGCCTGGCCTTATAAGCGTGACCAGCTCCCCGTCAATCCCAGGAGGGGCCACAAAGGAGACTGGCAGCCTAGGTCTGCGCTGACACTTCTGGGAGCCCCAGGGGCAAAGCTGACCTCTGAGCCCAGTGTTTCTGCCCCCAGGGCTTCAGGCTGCTCCTGGCCAGCCCCAGGTCCTGTTACAGACTGTTCGAGGAGCAGCTGGAGAAGGGCCACGGGGAAGCTGCGCTGTTTGAAGGCGTCAAAAGTAAGTTGGCTCTGCCTTGTTCTGGAATCTCAAAGAGCATGTGCAAAGGATATTTTTCCATCCAAGGTCCTTTCTCTGCCTTCATGCGGTCGCCCACTGCCAGATGGGGGCCTTTGGGCAACGGCTCTCCTCTGAGCACCTCCTATGCCCTGGGCACGACGCTGAGCTCCAGGGATGCTGTGTGCACAGGACGGAGTGGCGCCCACTGTCACGGGGGTTGGGGGGCAGGTGCTCATTCACAGTCCTGGGAAAGTAGTCAAGGAAACAATGGTGACACAGGCGCTTTAGGAGTATCTGGGAAGAGTTCAAGGGAGGCTTCCTAAAGGAGGCAAAGACCAAGCAGGAACACGAGGAAGGAGCAGGAGTTCGCCCAGTGGGGCAGGCAGTGGGAGGAGAGGAAGAGAGAGATCTCAGACAGAGGGAACAGTGAATGCAAAGGCACAGAGGCAGGAGAAAACGAAATGTGTTTGAGGACTTGAGGAAAGTTCAATCTGGCTCAAATGATGATTGAATGGAAGGAAGGAGGGAGGGAAAGAAAGAGCCTTCTCGTTGGAGCACAGAAGGGGATCCTAAAGTTCGCAGACATGCGCTGGGTCAGTGTTGGTAACTCCCCGCGGATGGGAGTTTTTATCTAATATCTACAGCATGTTGCGTGGCATCGGACCATGGTTAGATCTCCGTTTGCCTCTTGGGAGCTGGGATCCCTCTGGAAATACTTTAAAGGAGTGAGAAACACTTTGAAGGAGAACTTACACTGATAAAATACTTTATTAAAGGCCGTTGCCTCCTCGATGCTCGCCACAAACCTGCACCTTAGAAATTATAACTGCCCCCATTTTCTAGATGGGAAAACTGAGTCCCCACTGTGCCTACTGGGAAGAGGGACATCGACCTCTGAATTCATCTTCATTCTTTTTCCTTTTCCTTCATGACAGGAAAAAACCAGAAAATAAAGGACCTTCTGAAAGACAAGAAACTGAAAGAACATAATTCATATGTGGAGGTACTGGCCTGGGTGCCCAGCCCAAGGGGATGCCTCAGCCCAGGGGGACTGAGCCACCCACCCCACCGCCTTCCCCTCCCTGGGAGCCGTAAGGCAGAGCCTCCCACTGGCTGCGGGTCAGCTTGGTGAATGGCTTTGGGATTTGGGTCAATGTGTGTGGGACAGACAGACGTCAGTCACCACTGTGGGAACACACAGTGGTGATGCGTGGAAAAGAGAGGAAGAGCAGTCAGGAAAGCTGGAGCCACAGCAAGACAGGGGACACTCTCAGAGACAGAGGGACTAGCAGGAGAGAGGCCAAGTGCTAGAAAGACACAGAGTGACCGTAAAGATGGGGACACCGAGGCAGAAGCCAGAGGCAGAGGGACTGAGCAGAACAGAGGGAGGGAAGGAGGAAAGAGAAGGAAGGGCCCATCACTGTCTTCCTGGCCCTGTCCTTGGTCCTTCCCTTGGCCAGGCCTCAGCTCCAGACCGCCCTCCCCCACAGCTGTCCCCACCCCTTCCCCGTGGCGGCTCTGTCATGCCCCATCACCCCCACCCAGACCCTCCACCTTCTCACCGTCCCCACCACCCGACCCCCATGCCAGTTGGCTCCACCCTGCCCACCGCACCCCCCCCGCCACGCCCCTAGAGCTGCATCAACTGGAACCGGGAGGTGCTGAAGCGGGAGCTGGGCCTGACCGAGCGGGACATCATCGACATCCCCCAGCTCTTCAAGCTCCAGGAAGAGGTCAAAGGGACCCTCAAGGCCAAAGCCTATTTTCCAAACATGGTGAGGAAGGTGGTCTTCGGGGTCAGCCCACCTTTGCCAATGGCCTGAAGTCAGAGACCCTGGGCACAGATCGGGGTGGGGGGCTGGCTGTCGGCTTGGGGGTCTGCATGGCCGTGGGCAGTTCCCAGGGTGGCTCTGGGCATCTCACAACCACCCTGGGAGCCCAAGACTCTCAACGCTCCCACCTCAAAGATGAGGCACAGAGAAGTCTGGTCTCTGGCAGCATGGGATTCGGGGCTGGGTCTCAAAGCTGCGGGTCTGGCTGCAGAGCCCATGCCCTCACCACATGGCACTGCCCGCTTTGGAAGGGATAAGTGGGGGGGGGGGGACACCATTTCAGATGGTCCAGGAAGGCCTCTCTGAGGCCACGAGGCTAGCATGGCCCAGGCTGGGTGGATTCTGTCCCGTGAAGGGGGGACTTGAGGGAGATCCCACCTTTGGTGAGAACTCTTAGCCGTTTCTGCCCCACTCCCTGCCAAGCACCATCTCAAAGCCACATCTATTGTATTGTTACAGTCCCTGTGCCCTGACTCTGTCTCTCCAAAGGATACGCGAGGGCCAGGCAGAAACCTCACCCAGTTCTGCTGGGGCCCTGCAGCCGCCCTCTCCTGCTGGGGCTGGAGGTCACGTTCAGGGAGGAGCCAGGAGCCCCCCCCCCCCCGGCACAGGGACGTCAAACTGGTTTCCCTAGGTCACTGGGGTTCCAAGACGGTGTCTTAAAGCTGGTATTTTGGATTTGTTCTGTTTTAGGCATCAAGGGACCACACAGGATTTTATTTGGAAGAGGTTCTGTGGCTAAAACAAAGCAGGAAGGGGCATCTTGACTACAATTCCTTGGCCCCAGGCATTTTGTTTCTCGGTTTTAGCTCCTCCGGGTTTCCCAGGCAGGAAAGAAGGCTGATACCTAGCAGGGGATGAGGCATGGGTAATGAAGTCATTGGTGCCACTCTGTGCCTGGGCTGCTGGAGGCTCTGGAAGGAGCCTGAGCACGAGCTGTGACTCACCCCAGGAGCCCACAGTGAGAGGTCGGGTCGTGGGTGTGGAACAGGCCGAGAAATTCAGGGTACAAGACTCACAGCAGGGGCTGGGTCTGGACCATAACAGAGAATGAGACGCCCGTCCCCGACTCCTGAGCCCCAGAGACAGACCCCACACCTGTTCCATGAGCCTGACGTCTGAGCGTCACAGCAACGGAAACCCCCTTGGGCTCATCTGGCTGATGAGGCTCAGAGAGGTGAAGCGACTTGCCTGAGGTCACACAGCGGTTGAGGAGATGGGCTGGGATGCAAACCCATGTGGGCCTAGAGCCAGAATCCTCCTCCGCTCACCTCCAGTATAAGGGAGGAAACAGTCATTACCTTAAACGATAATACACGGAGAGTGACACCAAAAAGGTAGTCCTTTATTCGTCCAGTCAACGGATACTTACTGAGAGCCTGCGATGGGCCAGGCGTCTGGCTGACAGCCGCGGGAGGACCCCAGAGGAGGAGCACTGACTCGGAACTCCCGGGAGGCTTCGCAGAGGCCGTACAACTTGAGCTGGGCCTGGAGGGACAGAGAATTTGCCAGAAGGTGGCAGAGGGGGAAGGAGAGGGTAGCGGTGAGATCATGGGTGCTGGAGTCCGACAGAATTGGGTATAAGGCCCAGACCAGCAGGGCGGCTGGAGGTGGCCCACTTGACCTGTCTGGGCCTCTGTTTCCCCATCTGTGAAGTGGGCTGCTAGTGCGGAAGGTCAGAAGGAAAAGGGGACCCATGGGCGGGGGATGCGGGCTGCACACCGTTGGCCCCGCGCTGGGACCCCGCTCCTTTGCAGGTGAACATGCTGGTGCTGGGCAGACACCTGGGCATCCCCAAGCCCTTTGGACCTGTCATCAACGGCCGCTGCTGCCTGGAGGAGAAGGTGCGCGCCCTGCTCGAGCCGCTGGGCCTGCACTGCACCTTCATCGACGACTTCTACGCCTACCACGTGCGGCACGGGGAGGTCCACTGCGGCACCAACGTGCGCCGGCAGCCCTTCTCCTTCAAGTGGTGGCACATGGTGCCCTGAGCCTATCCCCTGCGTACCCTCCCCCCCAGGTCCAGCCAGAGGTGCTGGGACCCTGCAGTGTGGCATTGCAAGAGCTCTGGGGGACAGGTCAGCTCCCTGGGCGTGGCTACCCTCCCGCGGCGGCTTGCTCCCTTCCGCGATGCCCTGGAGCCCCTGGGCACCCCCTCTGAAGATCCCAAGATAGACCCGTCCTTGCAAACTCATTTCTGCTGTGAGAGGCTGCAATAAAGCTGTATAATCTTTTTGTCAGGGAGGTCACACTATCATTGCTATCATTCGTATGTTCCCTCGTTGTCATGGTCAGATTGAATGTTACCAACGGGAAGATGCTACAGGATGTGTTGAATGTCAGTGTTACGACGTGTGGCTTTTCCTCCCAGGTCAATATTTGGTCTGTGAAATCTTCTGTGATCTGAGCCCAGCTCATTCTAAGTTCCCACGGAGACTTTGGGGGTAGGGGGGCAGGAGGAGGTCTGAGCCCCGAGGATACGGCCCATCTCTCCGCTAAGCTGCATTGACGTCGGTTCCCCTGCAGCCAGCCGGGAGAGCATCCCGGGACATACAGTCGCCTGTCTGATGATTCACGCTCACATGTATGTGTGAAAGACACACCTCAGCTGTGTGTTTCATGATAAAGAAATATACAGGAAGCATACCAGATTCCGAGCGCCTCAGCAGGCAGTGTGACAGGGACAGTCACGTCCGCCTGGGACGTCTCGGGAGACCCCAAAGGGATGCATACAAAGTTCCAAGGGGAAAGGTGGGGCCGGGAATTGCATTCTTGTTCATGCTGTCCTTTGAGGAAAAGGCAACAGACGGCCAGTGCTAGAACACGACGGGGCATGAGTGTGAGGATTTGACTGCCCTGTGAGATCCATCCAGATACCAGCGAATTCTCTGTGTCCCTCACATGTGTGGTTCCCATTCCAAGCCCCGCGAAGGAGCTTGTTTGATGCTGTCCCCAGGCTACCTAGAGCTGGGTGTGGCCCATAGCAGGAGCCGGGTGGGGGGGTGTTTATGGGATGAAGTCACTTGTCTCCCTCTGTGTGCCTTGTGTCTGGTTTCTTTTATGGCCATGACACAGAGACTTAGGTTCCTCTATAGATAATGAAATCTGATGCCTTCAGCTTTTATTTTATTTTTTTAAAATATTTTATTTATTTATTTATTTGACAGACAGAGACCACAAGTAGACAGAGAGGCAGGCAGAGAGAGAGGAGGAAGCAGGCCCCCTGCCGAGCAGAGAGTCCGATGTGGGCCTGGATCCCAAGACCCTGGGATCATGACCTGAGCCGAAGGCAGAGGCTTAACCCACTGAGCCACCCAGGCGCCTTTGCCTTCAGATTTTAAAAATGAAGAGCAGACCTTGGCCCCATAGAGTCTGTGATGCTCAGAAAACACCCAGAGATACTGTTTCCGTTTGGTCGTGGACAGCATGTGATGGTGGAAAGAGTGGACTTCCAAAGCCTCTGTCCACAGACCACAGAGAAAAGGATCCAAAAAACCTGGGTCAAACCGTGCTTCTCCGAAGACAGTCAGCAGCTTCCCCTTCACGATTGCTGCAGCAAAAGATGCAGGAGCCGTTTTTGTGGACCAGAAAGTGGACTGTGCCCAGAGGGGCGTTGGTGTGAGGTTATCCCTGAATGTGACCGACAGGACAGCTACCCGGCTCAGCATGCAGAAGCCAGAGGTTTTGCTAGATTACAGGAGCTGCCGATGGACCAAGGGACAAGCTGGTGACTGAAGCAGCCTTGGCATCAAGACAGATGCAGGGGAGCCTCATGGACCCACTCCCCACACACAGGGCAGGAGCCTCTGTGAAGGACTGGGGAAGCCCAAGTGCGAGGAAGCACCTTCTGGAAGTGCTGCCAGCCCCGCAGAGCAGACAGAACCGTCCTAGGACAGCGCCCCGGGAAACAAGAACTTTCCAGCTGCCTCCCCTCCCCTCCCCGGCAGTCACCAGTTACTTGCCTGTAGCTGCCGTACATAACAAGTTACCACAAACCGGGTGTCTTGAAACAACCAAAATTTGTTCTCTCCCTTCTGGAGGGCAGAAGTCCAAAATCAGTTTCAAGGGGGCTGAAATCAAGGGGCGGGCAGGGCTGTGTTCCCTCTGGGGGCTCCGGGAGGAGTCCACTCCTCACCTCTCCCAGCTCCTGGTGACCGCCGGTAACCTCCAGGACCTGCTGGGGTCACCTTGCTTACTTTTCTGTGTGTGGCAAAGCTCCCTTGGCTTCTCTTATAAAGACACTTGTCACTGCTTTTAGGGTCCACTCAGAAATCTGGGATGATCTCCCCATCTCAAAGACTCGTGGTCCCCTGTGCAAAGACTTCCTGTGTGAGACGTCACAGGTTCCAGGGGTTGGAACCTGACGTCTTTTAGGGGCTGTTCGTCCACCTCCCACAGGTCAGGAACCACCGTGTCCAGCTGCAGCAGAAAGAAGAGGCATCCCTTTGCCACAGCTTGAAGCGCTGCACCTGCACTAAACCCTAGCAGGAAAGGGACAAGACTTAACTTTTTACAAAATTGAGATAAAGGGATCCCTGGGTGGTGCAGTCAGTTGAGTACCAGTTCTTAGTTCCGGCTCAGGTCGTGGTCTTGGGGTCATGAGATCGGGCCCCGGGTCAAGCTCCTCGCTCAGGACGGAGTCTGCTTGTGACTCTCTCTCCCTATTCCTCTGCCCCTCCCCCTGCTCTCTCTTTAAAACAAATCATCTTTATTTTTAAAAAATATTTTACTCTTTTATTTGCCAGAGAGAGAGCACAAGCAGAGGGAGCAGGAGACAGAGGGAGGAGCAGACTCCCCGCTGAGCAGGGAGCCGGATGTGGGGCTCGATCCCAGGACCCTGGGATCATGACCTGAGCCGAAAGCAGAGGCTTTAAACCACTGAGCCACCCAGGCACCCCCATAAAATAATCTTTAAATAAATCTTCAAATCAATCCATCAGTAAAGACTGAGATGTAGGGACAGATAACATTGCATAGGGCTAAGGTACACAGAGCTGATTGTGCAAAAACTGAGGAAAATTTACTGAATTACAGTCCTCGGCTGAGGGGCACCGTCTACAATGAGAGCATACGGGCCTGTGGGAGTCTAAGTAAACTTGCCTCATGGTCACAAAGCTCTTAGTTTGATTGGAGAGCCCGATGGAAGCCCACAGAGGCATTTTTTTGAGGGTCACGGGGTCATGTCATCATGGGCACCCCAAGAATTTATTGAGCATGTATTATGTTCAGGATTCTTTTATGGGTGCTGGGGATTCAGTGGTGAACAGGAAACCCCTTGGAGAGGGAACAAGACCCACTCTAGATCCCTCCAGATCCCATCCATGCCCAGAG
The DNA here is from genome assembly GCF_030435805.1 of Mustela lutreola. Lineage (NCBI taxonomy): Eukaryota > Metazoa > Chordata > Mammalia > Carnivora > Mustelidae > Mustela > Mustela lutreola. The sequence goes on from NC_081299.1 coordinate 11,984,059, forward strand.
GGGTCTCCATCCCCCAGGTTGAGAGTGTCCTCCCCACGTGTGCTCAGAACCCTGCACAAGGCAGGGCTGTCCGAGCTCAAGGGGGACAGAGCTCCCAGACTGTTTGGCTCCAGAAGCCAGAACCCAGCCCTCAGCAACCCCTTCCCAGCCCGACCACCCCCTCCCTCCGGCCCACCTCCGGCTGGCATGTGTGTGAGCCGTGTGCTGAGCACGGCCCACCTGTTCAATATTTGCCACTTTCAGCCCAAACAGAAGGGCTTTTCGGGTCTTCCCGGCTGACCCATAATCTCCAAGAGCCTCCTAAGAAAAGCCACCCCAACAGGTACGTTGAATGCTTAATGCTTCCAGGGAGGGATACTTCTACTTTTTGTCCTGAATTTAACAAGTCTGGCTGACCGAGCAGACTTCACGCAGGACCAGCTTACGCCCCCTGTGCCGTTACACACTGGTTACACACCACCTCGTCGTGTGTCAGTGTCAAAGACTGAAAATGAATATTTCTACCCATCGCAGTGTGGCTCTGCTGGGAGGCTCCAGCAGCCATAAAAAAGGATAAGGACGCTTTTCACATGCTGCCAGGATGAACTTCTCTCCAAGTTGTACTATGAAATGCAAACAGCAAGATATAGATACTGTGTAGCATTTGCTGCCACTTACATAAAAATAAGGAGGGAGGATAAGCATGGTGTTTGCTTGCTCAAGCATCACATTTATTTGGAAAGACACTGAAGAAACCCATGCCCCTGACTGCCTCCAGAAGGAACTGGGTGGGTGAGAGATAGAGCAGGAGGGACACTGTTGCAAACCCCCCTTTGAACTCGGGACCCTGTGAACGTGGTACCTATTCAAGAACAGATAGACTTAACCACAGACCCTCACTTAAACCATGTCATGAACCCTGCTTTAGAGTTAGCTGGCGGGTCCCTGGTGCGGGAGCCATCCTTCATCCTTTGCTCCGTGAGCTCAGGGACGATGGGAGGCAGCTGCTGAACCCGGCTCAGCAGGGACTCCTCGGCTCATTCATTCCAGCAATACTTGCCCCGCCCCCTCTGGGAGTTGTTGCCACCCCTGAGGACAAGAAGCACCCCACCACCTGGACCACACCCCAGACCGGCCAGGCCCAGGAGTCTATAATGTTAACAAGCCTCCTGATCCTTTCTGCAACCACCATGCATCGAGGACCACTGATCCAGCTACTTTGCCCGGCTCACTTTGGGAATTTTCTGGAAGGGCTGAGGTCCCGGTGCCTGGCGATGCTGCTGCGCGCTGCCCTCCTGCGTGAAACCCCATGTACCCTCTGTAGATATTTGCTCCTGACAGCAGCTTGCAGCCGAGTTAGTCCTGCGGTGTCATGGCCAGGTTGCCCAGCCCCCTGCCCCTACCCTCACCCCTGCCCCCGGCCCGAGCTCCCCAGAGCCCCTCTTGCTCCTAGTTCAAGGCCAGAGACCTAAGCAGCCGGCCTCAGAGGCCCTGGATCTGTAGGAACTAGTTGCCTGATTGTTTAGGAGCCACGGGGCTTGGACCCCACCTGCTCCTCCATGCCACCCCCCGACCCCAGCAAGTCTCAATGGAGAAAATCAGCCACACCTGGGCAGCTGTTGAAGCCTCCTTAACAAGGGAGTGGCCTGGGGAGGCCCTGAGCCCATAAGAGGGGAGGACGCAGGTGAGCCCTGGGGTTTATGTGAGGCTGCTGTGTTGAGTCAGGGTCGTCTTGCAGGTCTGAGGGTTGACGGCTTAGAAGGCCGCGCCATGTCTTTCCAGAGCATCGTCCGCTTGTCTCTGGACAGCCCGGTGCATGCCCTGTGTGTCCTGGGCACGGACATCTGCTTGGATATCAATGGGTGAGGAGCTGGGGGCTCTGGCTGGGGGGGACAGGTGCCTGCCTCATGTACGGGGGTACCCCTAGGCTAGGCGGGGGTCACTGCCCTTCTCTGCACCTTTGGCTCTTGCCTCATCTCCAGGAGCCTGGTTGGGGTCTCTACGGGCCTTGTGATCCTGACGCTGCAGGATTCTGACCTAAATCCTGCCTCATCCCCGTATGGGCTGTAGGACCTTAGAGAAACAATGCCTTGCCGATCCTGTGCCCTTACTGGGGAAGCAGGGGTGAGGTTGGCTCTCCAGGAGGCCATGAGGATTAATTAAGGTGGGGGGGAGCTCCTGTAAATTGGAGCCTTAGTGGAGGGGGAGTCTTGTTCTGGAGGCTGAGTCTTCCCCAGAGCCACCACGTGGACCTCCCGAGGCTCGGGTCCTGTTTCTCCCCCTATGGGGATCCCTTCTGGCTCATACAAACGGCTCCTCCCTCCACGGGCTTACAAATAAGATGTAGCTTTGGTAATTTCTGGAGACTCACTGGCGGGCTCCTTGGAGTGGGTGAAGGCAGGAACAGGCTGAAGATGGAGGTCCACAAACCTGTCCTGGCCAGCTGGCCTCTGGCTCAACACCCCAAGGGGAGCCATGGTCAGAGCTCATGCCCCACCAAGCCACCTGCCCTGCGGTCTAAGGATGGAGACTCCTGTGCCCTGAGATCTGTCTCCTTGCTGGGCCAACCAGGTGTGCCCCGGAGAAGTGCAAGTCGTTCACGGTCAGTGGCTCTCCGGGGGTCTTGGTGGATGTCCCCAACACAGTCCAGGCAGGGAGTGGAGAGGAGGCTGCCCCGACCCGGTGGCCTCTGTCACATCCCATAGACGTGCTGGTGAAGATGACCGCCCCCAGCTCTGCCATCGACGGTGACAAGGTAAGCCTGGGCGTGGAGGTGAGGGAGAACCCCCTAGCTGGGGGAGGGGTCAACCCAACCCCTAGGGGCTCCCTCCTGGGAGCTGGTGTTTCCCTGGGGCCCCAAGTCTGTGAACCATGCAGGTGTTTTGCTTGCCATTCAATGCTTGCATCAGAATTGTGAGGGGGGCGCTCGGTGACCCCAGGATGCAGACAAGCGGGGAGGGAGGGCGTGATCGGCTCCAGCTCCAGCACGTCTGTCTCTCCCCATGCTGCTGACCACGATCCTGGGCCAGCTTCCCAACAAGCTGCTTTGCAAATCTGGCTCAAAGGTTTTAGCAGCAAAACTCAGATGGCCTTGTTTGGCTAAAGCTGGTCTTCGGGGTGTGGAGAGCTTAAGGAAACTGAGGAGCTACCATGTAGTAAATGCATATGCTGTGTCCTGGGTATCTGGGGTTCTATTCCAAGAGGTCAGCCCTACCCCCATCTTCCATACGTGGAAACTGAGGCACAGGATGACCTTTCTCAACCTGAAAAATGTGACTCTAGTGGGGGCAGATCTAGAGTTTGAGCCCAAGGCCGTGTTCTTTCTCCTGGGCAAGCTGTCCCCCTAATGGGGCACCGCTGGTGGCAGGAGGATGACCTCCTTGCAAAGCCAGCTCCCGGGTTTGCTGTTGGGGGGGATTCTAGGGCCGCCGCTGATGGCTCCTACAGGGTCATTGGGACCACCTGGGACTCTAACACTCACCTCCCAGACCACACCCTCTGCCAATTAAGTCAGCCCCCGGGGGAGCCCAGCTTCTGCGGCTCAGCTGTCCAGCTGACTCCACTGTGAAGTGGAAGTGAGAACATGAAGGCCCATTCAGGACCAGGGCACTCGGCCGGCAAAACTTACTGGAACGGTCTGCTGGTGACTGGCAAGAGACCGATGGGCAGTACCCGTCCGCTGCTGCCCTCTGCCCAGAGTGGCCCCTCCCTAGGAGGCACAGGGCACCCTGAAGCACGACGCAGCTCCCAGGGAAAACTCACAGCTGTGACGCATCCTGGCTGAGCCCAGAGGACCCGAGAAGTGCTCTCTGCCCCGGAGACAGCCAGCACGTGGAGGACCCTGCCCCCCAGCCCCCTGGCTGACAGCAGAAGCTGTAACGGAGGCTGAAGTCCAATGGCTGGCTGTGGGTGCTTAGCCCAAGGTCCCGTTCCTGCTTCCCCCGCCATTCCCCCCATGGGTGCTGGGTGCTGTCTCCACAGGTTTCCGTCTCCTACTATCTGTCTGATGAGGATGTCCCTGTGGCCACGGCTGTCCTCTGCCTTACCGGCATCGGTGAGTACCCTGGGGGGTGGGGAGGGGCTCTCCTGGCAATAAGACCCCTCCTGTGGGTCCTGGATGGACCCATTCCCATGGGCCATCCCAACGTGCCCATTCACACAGTCCCTTCCAGCCACGCTCACTCACCGCTGACCTCATTCCCTGAGCACAGGCATGGGAAATTCCCTGAGCTTCTACTGTCTGGCCTGCCTACCCTCGGCCAAACCAGCATTCTGCCTCCCGTGTTACCATGGTGGGTCTGGTGCAAAGTTCACTTTCTCACATCCCGTCCTCTCCCCACTGATTCAGAACCTTCCTTCCTCAACTTAATGATGGAGGAAGCCTCTACTCCTCTCCTCACTCCTTTTCTGGATCATTCCAGAACAAGCCAGAACCTCTATTCCTTTAGTAGGAGCAAACTATGCTGTCTACTGTCTTAAGGAACAAGAGAGAGCCTCTGTTCTCTTAAACCTGATTCTGGATCATCTTCAAACTTTTTGAAGGAGATCCCCCAAACTTTTCCAGTCAGACCTCTCCCACAAGCTTGACGCAGGTATCCGCTGACCCCAGCATAACTTCTTGGATGTCTAACCAACGTCTCCATCTTTACTATATCCCGAATGGAACTGGTTCTACTTCTGGGAAGATGGTGGCAGAGTAAGAGGACCCAGATCGGTTTCCTTTTCCTCTAGCACCTACCTTCCCGGTGGTCTTCCCATCGCCGTGGACTGTGGTCCTCCCTTCTAGCCAGTCAGGCCTAAACCCTGGGGGTTTCTCTTCCCTCTCCCTCCACCCCTGTCGGTCCTTATGTCTTGTTGCTGATTCCTCAGAGTTCGCTGGAATCCATCCACGAGCCACCTTGGCTGCTCTTGGCTGATCTGAGCCACCATCCTCTCCTACCTGGGTCACTGCACAGGTTCCCCGGGTGGGAACCCTGGCCTTCCTGTTCTACTGTCCACTCCTGACCTGGCTCCCAGAGCAGCGTGTCTTCAGAAGGCTATCTGATAATGTCTCCTCAGATCAGAGCCTTCTGGTGCTTCTGCATAGTCACACGAAAGCTGGCGTCCCTTTTATTCACAAAAGCTACATGAGCTGGGTGTCTACCTCTGCCCGGTGGCCTGTTTCTCTTCTCCATGCTCATTCTGCCCTGGGCCCTTGAACTTACCACTTCACACTTCCTGTTCTAATTGTTTTTACCAAAAATAACACCAATTTTTTTTCCCTCTTTCTGGCCTCTGTTTATATTTCAACTCTTTAGCAGACTTCAGATTGTCTAAAATTAAAACGACCCCCCCAAGCCCCTCCTAGTTTCCTAAACACTTTGCCATCAGATATAATGTGCATTTTACTCATTTCTTGACCCCTTACCACTGGTGTGTGTGTGTGTGTGTGTGTGTGTGTGTGTGTGTGTGTGTGCGTGCCCGCCCTCACACTCCCATCCCCAAGATTGCAGAAGACCGAGCCTGTCTCACACGCTGCCATGTCCCTAGGACCCAGAACTGTACCTGATTCCTAGCAGGGATCTGGTCCCTGAGCATCCCTGACCAGGGGCTAAGTACACACGGCGACTGTGGTCTGTTCTCCTGGCCCTGGCATTCCAGCTGGGGTAGAGCACATCAGGTGATCCGCTCTGTGAACGAAAATAAAGCCAGGGCAAAGCTGCACGGTGGTCAGCGTGCGGTGGGGAGGAGTGGAAGGTGGAGTGTGGAGACTGTAGGAGGAGCCTCGGTGATGATACTCGAGCCCAGCCTGGATCCCTCTGCTCTCAGAGGCTTGGAGATGCTGTGGATTGGCCCTTCCTAAGTCTTAGAGCACCAGGAGGTTTCCAGAGCACTAGGAACATCATTCATTCTGGGGGGTGTCACCTGGGTAGTCCAAGAGGCACGAGATGGATCAGGACCACCTTGGCTGGTTTTGTGACTTCCCAGGGGGTTGGGGGAGACACGCGGGTACTTGGTCCTCTCCAGGCTCCCTCAGAGAAGCAGTCGGCCTCAGAGGACCTTTCTTTTAAGCTGACAGCATGCCTGAAAGGCTGGGCATCCCTGATCCCAGCTTTGGGCACTGCTGGGATTACCTGGCACTCCGAGGTTCCGTGCAGCAGATGTGGGTGGTGGAAACTTTCTCTCTTGTTTCAGTGGTCTCCCTGGACGTGGACATCTACCGTACTGGGCAGGTCCAGATGACCAGTGACAAGCAGGCTAAGGTGAGGCGGCCCGGGGAAGGGCGCGGGCCCACAGATTGTCTAGATCACACAGTGTCTTCGAAGTCCAATGGCTCCAACACAATCCAAGTTGGTAAAGTCCAGGACACCTGCAGGGCTCAGTCAGTTAAGTGTCTGCCTTCAGCTCAGGTCATGATCCCAGGGTCCTGGGATCAAGCCCCGCGGGCATGGGACTCCTTGCGCAGCCTGCCACTCTGCCTGCCACTCCTTCTCTCACTCTGCCTGCCACTCCTTCTGCTTGTGCTCGAGCCCTCTCTGTCAAATAAAATCTTTAAAAAAAAAAAAAACAGAAGTCCATGTCTAGCTCTTTCAAAAAAAAAAAAAAAAGCTGGAATGTCTGGTGACGCTAAGTCCCCATCCTAGCTTGGTTGTACAGTCAACCAGAACCAGAACAGGCCCCCTGTGTGGGACCGGGCGGCTCAGCACTGAAATCAGGCGGGGAGCCGTGACCCGACCCAGCTTCCTCTCTGCCTCTCCACCCACTCCCCTGATGCTGCCTGCTTCTAAGTGCCTGAGTTCCCCAAGAGGTCCCAGTCCCCCTGTAAAGCCTCAGGTCCACTCCTGCTGTGGGGTAGCATCTGGAAAGCAGGATTTCCTTGGCTTCTTCCTGAGTCAACATTCCTGTCGTCTTTGCAGAAAAACTGGGTCTGGGGTCCCAGCGGCTGGGGTGCCATCCTGCTTGTGAACTGCAGCCCTGCTGACAAGGGCCAGATTGTAGATGAGAAGACCACGAAGGTGTTCCTTCCAGAAGGTGAGGACTGGCTGCTGTCCTGGGACTGCTGCCGCTTTTCTCCTGGGACCCACCTCTCCCTTGGGCTTTGCTGCCACAGCCCCAGCAAACATGGATGCCAGGCAAGGGTGTCCCCACTCTGAGCCTAAAGTCTCTTGTCAGAGGCTTGAAGCTTATAACTAGGAAGAAAGAGTCCACATGGCTCTGGCTTGGGGGCAGCATGGGTCCTGGTGTGGGATAGCAACCTTATTTCCTGGCTATGGACTTGAGCAAGTTAACTTCCCTGGTCTCGCTTTCCCATCTGTAAAATGGGGATGATCTAGCTGGCTTCACACATTAGATGAGAAGGCCAAACCGAGGGTTGCAAGCATCTTCCAAAAAACCCTCCTGTGACCTGGGCCAGGAGCCCCGACTGTCTTAGGCAAGAGCAGTCTTGGATCTGGTCCTCCCTTGTGGTTGGCACCAAGGTTCTGGGTCTTAGCAGTATAAAGGGATGCCCTGGTTCACACCCAGGCTGGCAGGGGACCCTCCTTGAGCGGACCGTGCCAGGCCCTGTTCTCAGTTTGTAGGGGCTGTGTACTGGCCCCAGCTGGGGTCACGGCCATCCTAACTCCTGGCAGACCCCAGGATGACAAGTTGCCCGCGGCCATGTGGGGAAGCAGGGAGCAGAGACCTGTTGCAGGGCTGGGCCAGAGCGGAAGGCAGAGGGTCCCCAGGACCCTGATATAGGAGCCCCAGCCCTGGCCCGACAGCCCCTTCCCCTCCTCCCTCCACCCCTGCAGCACTGGCTTTATCTTGCCTTTTGCCTAGAAATACAGAGTCTGTCCCAGATGACCCTGAATGTTCAAGGGCCCAGCTGTGCTTTAAAGAAATACCGACTGCTTCTCCACACCTCCGAGGAAGAGGCAGAGAAGGCCAGAGTCTACCGGCCCCAAAGTGAGTTTCTTGATTGTACCACATCCAGCTCTGGCTTCTCTTCCAACGCACCAGGGGGGAGCCGAGGCCAGGTCGTTCCCAGCAGGGACCTTGTTGGAGGCGTGCAGGGACCGGGGGCTGCAGGTCGGGGCCTGGTAGGGCCACACCTGTGTCCCTGAGACCCTCCGGCTGCCATCTCCCTCTCCTCGGGCTATACATGTGGGCGAGTCAGTGTCCCTTCAAGCCACTTCCCCAGCAGGGATGACAGCAGTGCCTGTCCAGCAAGGTTTCACGGCTGGGAGACAAGAAATGCATACTGGCTGAAAGCTATTGCCTTATACAGACCCGCTAAGCTCTTCTCCCAATCACTCCTGCCGGGACGGGCCGTCTTCACTCCTCTACAAGGCCCCACTAGATTGAGTTTCCAGAACTCGGAGGCCAAGGAGCTGCGTGGCAGCTGTGCCCGCATGTCTGTCCCTGGCGTCACACCGCACCCTGCCCGTCTGTAGCCCTACCAACCTGGAAGGCAGGTGCACGTTCCTATCCTATAGATAAAGGCCCAAGGGCTGTTGGTTCAGAAAGCAGAACTGGGCGTGTCCAGCAAAATGTCCTCAAACGAACAAGTTTTTGATGTAACTAAACTGACTTAGCATTCAGTGCCTCTGTATTCATCAAACTGACATTAACGTTGCTTCTGGAGGCATGGGCCAGTAGGCTCCCTTCTCTGAGAAGCCAAGTTCAGCTTCCACTGGGTGACTAGGGAAGGTTCTGCTCTAGAACGACCATCCCTGGTCTCCAGTCCTGGAGAGCACGCCTCGGCTGCTTCCTGACCTGTGCTCAGGGGCTTCCACTTGTATGCTGGGTCTAAGCCAGCTTCAGGCCATGCGGATGCTCTGGCCCAGTGTGTTCCCTTGTGGACGGATAACCAAGACCATGACTTGTGTACCTTGCTAAAGGTGTACTTCATCACCCGTGTCCAACTGTCAGGGCTTTTTTACTCAAAAAAACTTAAAGGTTCCTGGCTGGCTCTGTCTCTTGATCTCGGGGTCATGAATTTGAGCCCCACACTGGGTGTAGAGATTACTTAAAAATTGAAAAACTTAGGAATCCAGGGCAACCAGGTGTCCTGGCTCCATCAGTGAATCATGTGACCTCTGATTGCGGGGTTGTGGGTTCGAGTCCCACATTGGGGGTAGAGTTTAAACTTAAAATTTTTTAAGTTCTACAAATACAGGGCGGGGACACAGCACGCGGTGTTTTCACGAGCCCTCCGGGTGATTGTGAAGCAGGCTGCTTTGTAAGATCTAGCAAAGGAGTCTGAGGGGAGATTTGCAGAGAAATAGAAAGCCAGAGAAAGTTCTAGAAAGCAAGGAAAGGAAGCCTTTCATGAGGGCCGCGATGGGCCGGGGCTGATGCTGTTGTTAGGCTAATCAAATCCGCGGTAATGTCGCAGTTCTCAACATGCCCGTCGTTCATGAATTTGGTAAGAATGTGGGGCTGGAAGTGAAACGGACAGACCGTGGACGGGCTCGTGGGCCGACTGTGCTGTGAAGGCAACCGTGGGGAGATGGTGACTAGGGGCTGGGAGGGAGCAGGGAGTGACTGGAGATGAACGTAGCCCATCTATGTGGGGGGTGGGGTCCAGCAGGGGTGGGGGTGAGGGAGCAACTCAGAGGAGGAAACTAGGGAGGAGAACATCCTCCTCGGAGGACCCTGGAAATGGGATCACTAACAGACAGGAGTGTGACCATCGTGTTCCTGAGCCGCGGTGACAGCAGCTCTGAGGCTTGGTCCCCTCCTAAGTGTGGTCTCTCAGCGTTGTGGTTCCTCTGGCTGCTCGGGTACGAAAGTGCTCCACAGACTTGGCTTACTCGGAGTTGAGGCCTCGGGGTGGGAAGGGACCGGCCGTGTGTGCAAGAGAGCAGGCGTAGTTCTTGGAATGGGAAGGGAGGGGAGGGGCAGAAAGAGGGAGGAGTTGGCAGGGTGGGGGCTGGGGTGAAGAATCATGGAGGTGGGCGTGTAGGTGACCTAAAAAGGCAGGAACATGCAGATGGTCTGTGTGGAGGGGACGTCCGGGCCGTGAGCACGGGGAGGCACGTCTGAGGTGGTGCAGGGCTGTCTCATGGCAATGAGGTCAAGGAACAGCGCGGACTGGATGGGCTGGGCTGGGCTATGGTGTGACCAGCCATGACCACAATCGTGGGGAAGACGGACCAGGGCTAGAACAGTCTATGGAGGACGGCGCAGCGAGGATGGGGGCAGGTGGCGTGATCTGCTAGCGTGACCTTCAAAGGGATTAGGATTCTTGAAGGATGAAGACATGAGCTAGAAGTATTGAGGACAGACCCTCATGGTCCTAGCAGGTAGGGAGAAAGCACGACTCACATCCATATTGACTGGGTTCTGGGGTCCCAGCTCTAGAAGGGGAAGTTCACTCCCTGTTCTCCAAGTCTGCTAGGGATGGACAGCCAGGGACCGAGCAGGGGCTGGGGAGTGGCTTGAGTTCAAGGGTAGGGGAGCTAAGAGCTGAGTGCGAACAGGAATGCGGGCAGGAAGAGCCTGTCTGGGAGCTCAGGTACTGTTCTCCCTCCTTACCCAGAAAATGGGGCTGACAGTCACAGCACCTGCATCAAATGTGGGGAGGGTGCATAGGAGTCCGCGGGCCTCCGCCACGCTTCCTGGCCTATAGGACAGCCACAACCAAATATCAGCTATGCTTAAAGACCAACAGCTAGAAGAGAGACCTCCCACCCCCCAGCCAGCCACAGAAGGACTGAAGTGGCTGGGAAGGGCCCGCAGCAGGCAGACCTGGGCCCCTCTTGAGCCCCACCACGCCATGGAGCATCACCTTCATATGCAGGGGCCATGGGGAGCCCAGGGCCCTGCGCAGTTGAAGCTGCTGAACGTCCTTGGGGCGCCAAGCGGTGTCCAGCACAGTCTAGTCGTGGCAGCTGGGAACCCGGCGATGCTCCAGGCAGCTGTGAACCTGCACAGCCTGCTGGAAGGGCTGTGTCCCTGTGCTGGGCCGCTTTGGGGGTCCTGGTGGCAGGCTCCACCTTGTCCAGGTGTGCCCCTTTGAGGCCCGGCTCCGGGCCAGCAAGGGCAGCCTTCAGGCCGACTAGAGGCAGGAGTCCCCAGGGGCAGTCCTAGCTGAAGCCGTCCCAAACGTGGCCAGCAGAAGCTGGGGTCCCCCGCAGCTGGCACCCCAGGCCTGTAAGGCTTTCTTGCTGAGTGCCCCATAGCTAGTATCTGGGGCACAGCCACCACGCAGGCCACCGCAGTGCCATCACCCAGAGTAAGAGGTCAGTGAACCAGAGCTGTGCCTCTGTCCTGGGGACGGCAGTGACCTCGGCAGCCATCTGTGGCGTGGTGGAGTCCGAGGCCAAGGCAGCTGGCCCCCGCTGTGCAGAGGCATGTGGTGCCCGGATGGTTCTTGGTGACCCAGGGAAACCGAGACTGGGATTTCCTGGAGTTGGAGTCTAGAGGCCATCAGGGCAGCGTGGCCATGCTGGGAATGGGTCAGAAGGTCAAGGAGAGTGGCTGGAAGGTCAGGTGGGGAAGTTTGGTGGCTTCGGGTCAGGACCATCTCTGCAAACGGACAGTGAACAGAGTTCAGTAGAGATAACCGCAGGGTGTGGTCAACTTCTCTGTTCTGTGTGTGGTTTTCTGTTTCACACCCCCAAGAAGCCTGAGGGTACTGGGACCCGCACAGCAGATGGGAGCTTTCCTGAGCTTCTCTGGAAACCATCCGAGGCCTGCCCTGTCCGACAGGCTGTTCCCACGGAAGCCTCCCTGCCGCTTACTCAAGGAGGGTCTGCTGTTTCAGACGAGGCTGCCAAGCCCACCTTGGCTGCTTCTCCCCTTCGAGGCTCTTTAGGATTTCCTCCCCAAAGCTGGTCCGAGAATGGGGCCAGCTGCCTCTGGCCTTCACCCCGGAGCCGGAGCCTCGAAGGCCGGCATCTTCAACCGAGCCCCGACCTTGTGATACGTGTGCTAGGTCTTTGAACAGCGCTGCTGAGCTCTGGCCCTTGTTTGTGAACAAACACTTGATTGTCCCCTAAGCCCCACACACCAGAAATGCGGGGACAGAAAAGCCAGCTTCGTTCCTCCTCGGCTGAAGCTCCCGGCCTGGCTTCTGCCCAGAGGAACGAGCCGGCACCCCAACTGTCCGAGGGGGAGATGGGCACCGGGCTATGTCAGCAGCTGGCCCGTCCCTTCTGTCCTCAGGAGACAGCTCGAGCACCTTTGAGTTACTGCTGGGGCCTGGCCGGTCCACCTACACCCTCACTCCCCTCGAGAGCCCCCTGAAGGAAACCTTCTATGTGGAGGCTGTGGAGTTCCCGTCTGCCAGCTTCTCGGGCCTCGTCTCCTACTCTGTCTCCCTGCTGGAAGAGTCGCAAGACCCGGTATGTTCCCAGGGGCCGCATGGGGAGGAAGCCTTTCTCATGTGGCGCAGCAATGGGGGGAGACCAGGCTTGGTGCAGACAGAGCTACGGTCTCGGTCTTGTGCCTCCTGTGGGAGAATAGTTGGCAGAGGACAGGGGAGGGTCCAGAGGTGGGCAGGGGTGCACAGGCTGGGGGGGAGGGGCGACGTGGAACCGGCTCACCAACGGGACCCGGTGTGACTTTCCAGTCAGTTCCAGAGACCCTGGCATACAAAGACACGGTGGTGTTCCGGGTGGCCCCTTGTGTCTTCACTCCCAGCACCCAGATGCCTCTAGAGGTCTACCTGTGCAGGTAAGAGACCCTCGGGTCCCTGTGCCAGGTTCTTCCTGGTATTCTGTGCCAGGTCCGTCTGCAGGGTGGGAGGTAGGGGTCAAGATCACTAGACTCCTCCCCAAGTCTAGTGAGCTCCTCCTGCCTGAGCTGTCTAGTCCTATCCCCAAGGAAGTCCTTGCGGGAGTCCTTTTTAAACACGAACAGTGCCGGGGACTGAGCCGTGACTGTGAGCCTCCCTCCCCGGCTCTCGTGGGGAGGCGGACGACACCATGGCTTCAAGTATCGGCCAGTGCTAGAAAGCGGGGTGGAGGATGGAAAGGGTAGGACCGGCCCATGCTCCTGGGAGGCCCAGAGAGCCAGGAAAGGGCAGGCAGGAGTAGGAGCCAGGAGGAGGAGGGCAGGACCCACGCAGAAGGGCCTCAGGAGCTGGAACAGACCCCGTTTCCCGCCTAGATGCCCACAGGTAGGAGGGCCGCACTGTTCAGTCACAGAGCAGCCCTGGCTCCTTTCAGTCTTCTGCTGATGCCTTCCCATCTTTGTGACGGATGGGCCCCGGGCATGTCCGTGTCCATGTCCCAGGCCCTAGGAAGGCAGGAGAGTCAAAGTCAGGAAGAGCTGTCCTGTGCCGCCACTGAGGTCTGGAAGTCTCTGAACTACTTCTTGTGTGCTCATGGCCTGCAGAGGGCCACCCCGGCTGCAGGGAAGCCAGGCATGGCGTCCTAGCTAGGTGGGCAAATACCTATGGAGGAGAAGACAGAGGACCCTGGCTGGCAAAACCCGTCACTCCGGCCACTTGGAAAATCAGGGGCACAAGCAGAAGGCAGGACCCACTTCAGCTGTTGCAATGGCGCAAGCTGGAGGTAGCAGCCGCACAGGACGGGGTGGGAGCCCAGTTAGGTTCAGGGGTGTGTTGAAGGCAGACCTCCTCTCCCTGGGCCAGGGGAGCTGATGCATGGGCTATCAGGAGACAAGACTGTCCCCTGGGTCTGGGGTCCGCAGCAAGGTGAATGGGGGCGCCGTTGCTGACTTGGGATAGAGTCATTGCTTTGGTCCCAGAGACTTAGAGCTGGGGCGACCCACTGGGTCTCTTAACTTCTGGAGCTCCATGGACAGTCGGGAAGCTCAAGATGAGGCTGGGTGCCCCTGGCGGGTGGAGCACGTTCAAAGCCCAGGCCTAGCCATGCTCCTCTGAGGAGTGATGAACCCAGGAAAGGTAACTGAGCGGTGAGCTCTGGGTTGATCCAATGCTCCGCTCTGGACAAGATCATAGCGAGGCAAATGGGAAGGGAGAGGAGGTTTGATTAATAAACCAGGAGAGTAGAGAGAGGTTAAGGGTAGGGGGAGAACAGGTGAGGGGCCAGCTGTGTGAAACCAAGAGGAGAAAGAAATGCCCTTTGGGTTTAGCAAGATGGAGGCCACTCACTGTGCAGCGAGAAATCCTGCCTGGTGGGTTCGGAAGCACAGAGGGACGAACGGGAAGGGGAGTCCTTTGCAAAACTCTACAGAGATGGGAAGCAAGACGGGGGTGTGCGGCCAAGGGCGGGCTGTTTTTTAAAGTGGGAAGCCGTGAATGAGGCTGACTTAATGATCCAGCAGAGCAGGTCAAATCCGAGCAAGGGAAAGGCCACTCCAGGAGCCACGCTGGTAGGCTGCGTGCACAGGTCCTGTTGATAGGCGGGAGGACTGCTCAACCACAGCTCCAGGAGGGAGAGCAGAGCAAGCGGGTGAGGGACGGGTGAGAAGGACGGCTGTCGGGTGCTAAGGACAAGTTCAGCTCGTCCCCAGGGGCTTTTCTCGCCAACTATTTCTGGTAACTTGAGTTCGAGAGAAGAGGACATGTAGAAGTGAGCTAACCAGGATGGGGGTTCTGTCAAGCAAAGGGGCAAGGGGAAAATCATGAAGCCAAATGAGGAAGGCCAAGAACTGGAAAGATGGGGTTTGACAGCAGCTGAGGACCAGGGGTCCCAGCAAGGGGGAGTTGGAGCCAGAGCTGGAGGTTTTGGAACTGGCTGCCAGATGGGGATCTTGGAGGTAGTGCAAGAAGGGGAACTCTACTCTCTTCCAGGTCCACTGAGGGAAGAAAGATAGAAGAAAGAAAGAAAGAAAGATAGATAGAAGAAAGATAGCCTTTCTATGGGAGGGCTTCCAGGGAGAAGGGTCCCCAGAGGAACACCGGGTTTCAGTATAAGAAGGGAAAGAGCTTGACGGACTGCCAAGAACAGATAATCCATACACCAGATCCGTCTACTTGTCTTTATTATTATTATTATTATTATTTTTAAAGATTTTATTTATTTGACAGAGATCATAAGTAGGCAGAGAGGCAGGCAGAGAGAGAGAGAGAGGAGGAAGCAGGCTCCCTGCTGAACAGAGAACCCGATGTGGGACTCGATCCCAGGACCCTGGGATCATGACCTGAGCCGAAGGCAGAGGCTTTAACCCACTGAGCCACCCAGGCGCCCCTACCTTGTCTTTTATATCTAAAGAGTCCTCTTCACTCAGCCATCTGTTGAATGACTGGTCTCCTAGGACTCCCCCATAGAGGTGGTATGCAGGCACAGCTTGACCCAGCTTCACCTTCCACCAGCACACATCCTTGGACTGTTCCAGACTTTGTCAGGCTGGTTGGCTAGCTGCAGCCTTCTCTGTGTTGACTGGAGAAGTAAGGTTCTTTAGGGGCCCAGAATAACAAAGGGAGTCTTGGGCCTGGAAGACTTGAGTTTTAACTTTGACACCTGGAAGACTCGAGTCTTAACTTTAACACTTCCCAGTAGTGTGACCTTGCTTGCATTCGACTCCTGAGGATCTGTGTATAAAATGAGTGGTCTTAGTACCTGCCTCAAACACATCTGTTCATCTCCAATATGGAACAGACATCCATCGTGGTCCTATAAGCCTGCTATTATGCCCAACAGCACGAGGATCCCCAGGGTCAGAGACCTGCCCCTGTCCCCTGCCAACCATACCAATATGGCAACCTTGTTGGCCATCCCAAGGGCTGGTGGGGGGCACTTGGCTGCTTGGCTTCTTAGGAGAAAAAGAGCCCCTCTGGGTAGGCTGAGGTGGGAGAGCCTGGGGCGGGGTGGAAGGCACACATGGGGTGTGACCGCAGGCTGGGGACAAAGCAGAGTCCTAGGGAAGCAGAGCAGGGGCTGACCCTGGCAGTTCTCGACTCTGCTGTGTGCTGAGTGCTGCTGAGCGAGACCCACTCTAAGTACCAGCTCGTGCTCCGAGAATCGGGGCACAGCAGCTCTGCCTACCCCGGGCCTAGGGGCGTGAGCTCTCCTGACTGGAAGGAGGTGCCCCCCGGCCCTGGAAGAATGAGGCCATGACTGGGGTGGAGGGAGCCCCGTTGGCCTCCCCAGGGCTGGCTTTTCTCCCGTGGCAGAGAGCTGCAGGTCGAAGGCTTTGCGAACACGGTGATGGAGCTGAGCGAGAAGAGCAACATCCAGGTGGCATCTGTCTACGAGGACCCCAACCGCCTGGGCAGGTGGCTCCAGGTAACACCCCACCTGGGGAGATCCACCGGTTGGGGGAGGGGCAAGGAGCCTTGCAGGTGGTGCACGTGCCCAGCATCACGTGTCTGTTCAACCTGTCCAGCAAAGCTCAGACAAACCAGAGGTGTCTGTTTCTAGAACTTCAGTAGAGGCTCAGATGGAAGGGCTTGCCCAAGTCCTAGCCATTAAGAGAGAGCTTAGTGTCCAGCTTCCCCTCCTGTTCCAGAATGCGCGGGTTCGAGACCACAGAGCGCCCAGGTGCGAACGGTCTGGCACCTTCTCCTCCTGGCTGCTGGGGCAGGGCTCCTCCTACAGCATCCAGGTCAACCCGGCAGGGCCCTGCTGTCTGGGGCTCTCCTCTCCCCAAAGACCACGCACTGGCCACCAGTCTACATGCTACAGCCACAGGACAATGGGACGGGTCGTGCTCCTGTGCTAGCTAGCAGGACATGGGGCTCTAAGTGCTGGGACAGAGAGATGCTATAGTGAGTCTCTTGCCCAAACGAGGCCGTTTTGGGTGGTGAGGAAAAGCTTCAAATTCAGGAAACCGAGCTGGCCATACAAAGATCTGGAGATGGGGGGTTGGCTGTTTATTAGACATTAAAGCTCTCTGGGGGGAGGCACAACTGATGTGAAGCGCCTCATGGGGGGTGTCCTTGGAGCATAGGAAGAGCAGAAGGGCCAGAGGGAGGAAAGAGCCAGACTGTAGACTCAGGATCTTTTAAGCCAAGGTAAGGGAGAGAAACGAGTTCACAACAAGGTGGGATGATGTTGAAAGGTGTGAGGTGAGACGTAAATGTTCTGATTTAGGTTTCTCTGGCTGAGAACTAGAGAACCGGTCCTAGGCAGGGGCGAGGATGGAAGTGCACTGGCCGCAGGGGGCTGCGGTCACGGCAAGCACGGTGGCTTCCTCCAAATGGTGAGGGAGGGCAGTCCGCCTGCACCGTGAACCACCAAGGCTCCTTCACAGACAGGGTGCGGGAGGGAAGAGAAGGAAGGATCTCGGTGACGCAGCTTGTAAGCAGGACACATAGGAGAACGGCTCTGGAAAACCCCAAAGAAGGGGATGCCTGAGCGGAGGATTTCCAAGGGCTGGGCAGGAGTTGACAGAAGGGGGTTCCTGTTGCCTAGCCCCCCGCTGCCCCTTGGAGGTGGCCTGTGTGCAAGGTGTGACCGGCAAGCCAGACGCAGGAGAGCAGGTGATGGTGCCAGGTGACTCGACTCCTTTTCCTATCCCCTCCAGGACGAGATGGCCTTCTGTTATACCCAGGCTCCCCACAAGACGGTTTCCTTGGTCCTCGACACCCCTCGGGTCCTCACGCTGGATGACTTCCCCATGAAATACTCCCTGGTGTGGGGCTCGGTTTGGCTGATCTAAACTCCATCTAACCTGTCAGGCCCCGCAGCTGCCCAGGAGGGATGGGGTTCCAAGGGGGAGAGGGCCCCAGTGGCCTCTGGGGGCAGGGGGTGTGGGGATCTACTGGGCGGTCTGGATCAGGGCTAAGACTGGGGCTTAAAGCCCATCCTTCCTAACAGCCCTGCCCCACTGGGTCTCCTTCCAGAGCCCAGGGGTTGGCTACGTGATCCAACACACCAAGGACCACAGGGTGGCCAGCATGGACTCCATTGGGAACCTGATGGTGTCCCCCCCTGTGAAGGCGGAAGGCAAAGAGTACCCCCTAGGCAGGATCCTCATCGGCAGCTCCTTTTACCCCAGGTGAGGCAAGAGGCCAGGCGGGGCCCAGCGGGGACCAGCTGCCTTCAAACTGAAGGGACCGCCCCCCTCCCCAACTCCTGCATAATTCCGCAGGTCACCTGCACTAGACTATATTTTTTTTTTTAAGATTTTGTTTATTTATTTGACAGATGGAGATCACAAGTAGTCAGAGAGGCAGGTGGGGGGCAGGCTCCCTGCTGAGCAGAGAACCCGATGCAGGGCTCGATCCCAGGACCCTGGGATCATGACCTGAGCTGAAAGCAGAGGCTTTAACCCACGGAGCCACCCAGGCGCCCCTGCTCTGGACTATTTAAGTTGGCAAGACGGGACTTTTGAGTCTTGGACTGTCACAGAAGACTACAGGTAGAAAAAGCAGATGAACTGTTCATCCTTTCAAGTGGTGACTCCTGGCTTCAGATTTGGAAGGCTGCTCAATTAGTTCACCTAAATCCAAGGGCTACTTGTGCCCCAGGGTTCAGAGCCGATCTAGCTGGAATCCCTTGGCTCTGTCCAGAGTTGGGCCAGAGGAAGTGGTTCTTAGCCAGCCCGTCCTTTATGGACTAGTCCCTTGAGCCCAGCGGTTAGAACAGCCAGTTTAGCTCAAGGGAGACTGATCTTGAGCTGGCCAACCCACACTGTGCTGGCTCAAGGCTGGTCATTCCGTGTCTCCCTTAGCAAGGAGGGCCGAGACATGGGGAAGGCTCTGCGGGACTTCCTCTACGCCCAGCGAGTCCAGGCCCCGGTCGAGCTCTTCTCAGACTGGCTGATGGCTGGCCACGTGGATGAGTTCCTCTGCTTTATCCCCACGCAGGACAAGAGTGAGGGAGACAAGGTTGGTGGCGGACGGGGGCGGGGGGGTCTCCCCTCCCTCCCCTCCCTCCCCTCCCTCCCTTTTAAAGCCCCTTAGAAGCTTCTGGAAGGAAAGCGAGCATCTGACCCTAGTTGTTTCTCAGGGCTTCCGGCTGCTCCTGGCCAGCCCCAGCTCCTGCTACAGACTGTTCGAGGAGAAAAAGAAGGAGGGATACGGAGACGTGACTCTGTTAGAAGAGGTCCGGGAGGACCAGCTCCTTTCTAACGGTGAGCGAAGCCCCCAGCACCAGAGCAGACACCAGCTCCTCCTCCCGGATGTCCCTTCTAGAGCGCCGGTTGGCCATTGTTCCTCCTGGTGCAGGGTCCCAGGGCAGCACAGAAGCCTCATGTGTAGCACCCGAGACCATCTTGTTCCAGGGCTATTCTGGAGATGCTAGGGGTTCCAGAGGGGTAAGATGGTCAAGTGTATAAGAAGGGGACTTTGGGGAGATGAGGCAGCAAAGCCAGGTGTCACCAACCCTCACATCTACCTACTTGGGGAACATGGAGTCAAGTACCTGAGCTTTGGGACTTCCTGGGTGCCCTGGGCATGTTGTGGAAAACCTATAAGGACAGGCGGAGATGGTGTGTCTGGGGCACACTTGTCCTGTTTGAAAGTCTGTGGGAAGCCAGGGAGGGGTTGCTGGGAAGCTCTCTAGCCCCCTTGCTTCTCCAAGTGCGGCTTCATGGTCACCGGGAAGCCTGTGAGTCACAGGGTTCCAGGAGCTCTTCTAGAAGGTGATATTTAGCACAAGCCACATTTCACACCCCACATGCCAAAGACCCTGTTACCTTAGCTGGGTCCCGAGCGGGCCATCCCTGTCCTAAAGACAAAGCAACTGAGAGGCACACAGTTAAATAATCTAGTCAAGGCCCCAGGTAGGAGGGGTCTGGGTCACGTGGTTTATAGAGCCGCCCAGGGGAGAGGGGAGTGCCGGCTGGAGTTGCCCGCTCACCTGTTCCAAGCTGCCTTCCTTCCTACCAGGGCCAGAGAGGCTGGGGGGCAGCAAAAGTCCTCCGTGGGCTTGAAGGACCCTGACCTCAGTTCCCGGAGGTGACAGGTGACCTAGGTAGTCTCTGGAGACTGGCCAGGTCACCTGTCAGGGTCACCAGGGGCAACAATACACAGGCCAGGAGGCCCGGTGCTGGGACGAACTGCTCCCCGGCCTCAAGTCCTGCCCCGCACCTGCCTTCTGCCTACAGGGCGGGAGGCCAGCACCATCAACCAACTTCTAACGGATGAGAACCTGAGGAAGCAGAACAACTATGTAGAGGTAGGAGCCAACAGCGTGAGGGACCATCTCCAAAAAGTGGGGGGAGGCATGGACAATTCAGAAGGTCCTAAATGAGCAGCTACTTAGCCCAAGCATCATTAAAGGGACTATGATCCTTGATCACCCCCTGAAGCATAGGTGGGTACCAAGCCTTCAAGCCCAGGTCTGAACCTAAGCCTAGGAGTAGGGGGAAGCGGGTCTGACCCCCAAAGACAGGCTCTGGGCCACTCAAGTCGCCTGGCGTCTGACCAGAAAATAGAGGATGCCCCCTCCCACCAACTCCCCTAGGAAGCTCTGAGTTCCAGAGACTTGGACAAGAGTCCTCTCCATGCTTCCAGGAGTGGCCCATGGGCTGTGTTCTAGGCCACTCAGCACCTCAGGCCTCGGCGTGAATCACTGGCTAGGAGTTCCCAGAAAGAGCTTATCCAGATTCCAGCGGGGAGCACAAGTCTGGAAAAGGGCAAGGACCTGTCCAAGGTCACATGGCACAAACCACTTCACTCCCTGGGGCCCGGTGGCTCTCAGCGTATGCCCACCCAGGGGCATTCTGGGCAGTGGTGCTGACCTTCGCTGAACAGGGAATGTCTCCGGGGACAACAGGGTGGTACTGGCCAGGTAGGGGTCAAACACCATCTTGGCTCCAGTGACTCCTGTCCTGGGGTGGAGGTCATGAGCCTTATTATCAAGACCCAGGAAACAGGTGGTCAGGGCAAGAACGTGCTGTAAGTGTGGGAGCAGCTGCTCAGGTCCCTTCCTAAGGCAGGAAGTAGTGTGCCCACAGCGGACTTCCTCTGGCCTTGGCCTGGCCCAGCCCGGCTCCTCCACTCTGGCCAGGACTGAGGGCCACATGAACGCCCCGTGCTACAGTAGCATCAGGCCAGCTGTGGGATCCTGGCCTTTTCTCCAAGCCCTCCCCTCCCTGCTTCCCCAACCCCAAAGGGACCTGTGTGCCCTCTGAGAGGGCATGCCTGCCAGCAGAATGAAGATGGGGGGGAGGGGGCGTTCAGGCCATGACCCTGGGCTTCTCCACTCCCCACCAACTCCCGTCTCCTTCCTGCCCCACAGAAGTGCATTAACCTGAACCGTGACATCCTAAAGAAGGAGCTGGGCCTGGGGGAGGAGGACATCGTCCACGTCCCGCAGCTCTTCTGCTTGGAGCAGCTGACCAACGTCCCCTCCAACGAGCAGACCGCGAAATTGTTCGCAAGGCCCTACTTCCCTAACCTGGTGAGGCACGCAGGGGCTGGGCTGGGTGGGGGGCTGCCCTGCTCACTCTGGCTGCTCTCCTGACCTCCCTGATGCTGGACTAGAGCCTCAGGCACAGCAGACAGCAGTGGCTGCAGAAGGGAGGTCAAGTCCTCCCCTCCCCGCTCAGGGAACACGGCCTCGGGGAGCAGACCCGGCCAGCAGGTCCCAGGCCAAGCAGTGGCCATGGACGAGCCTCTGGGTTCAGCCTCAACCCTGAGGGAGCGATGCTCCATGCCCACCTCACAAATGGGGTCATTGCTTACCCTCTCTTGAGTCCCAGGGACACAGACCCTGCATTCATTAGTCACACAGGGGTAGCTTTTAATTCTAGAAGACCCAGGAGCCCTCGGTTTCAATGTGGCCCTGGGAGCAGGGCTGGGGAGCAGTGGTGGTGGGGGGATAGTGTGTTTGAGGAAAAGAGGCTGGAATTAAGAAATGAGAAATGGGGGCGCCTGGGTGGCTCTGTGGGTTAAAGCCTCTGCCTTCGGCTCAGGTCATGATCCCAGGGTTCTGGGATCGAGCCCCGCTATCGGGCTCTCTGCTCAGCAGGGAGCCTGCTTCTTCCTCTCTTTTTGCCTGCTTCTCTGCCTACTTGTGATCTCTGTCAAATAAATAAATAAAATCTTTTTTTTAAAAATGAGAAATGGACACAAGTCAACTGCCAGAGCTGGAGGGAAATGCGTTCCAGAAGAGGTGCCTGGATTAGTGTGAAGTTAACTTCCTGTCCAGAGCAAGAGGAACGCAGTAGGGGAAGGAACCAGGGAGGTCTGCAGAGCCAGACGGTGGCCTGACGGGATTTCGGTTTTGCTGAGACACGTCAGGGACGCGGGAAGGTTGAGGAAAAGGGAGTTGGATTTTGCTGAGGTCGGCTGGTGTCCACAAGGGGCAGAGCTCGAGAAGATGCCCTGTGTTTGCTGAGTGTGGTCGACCCTGACCACCGAGGGGCTTTCTTCCACGGCTCAGACCCCACCCCGGCCTGGCCTGGCCCGTCCTCTCTCTGACAGCTGCAGATGATCGTGATGGACAAGAATCTGGGCATCCCCAAGCCTTTTGGTCCCCAGATCAAGGGCATCTGCTGCCTGGAAGAGAAGATCCGACAGCTGCTAGAGCCCCTGGGCTTCCAGTGCACCTTCATCGAGGACTTCGACTGCTACCTGACTGAAATCGGGGACTTCTGCGCCTGCGCCAACATACGCCGGGTGCCCTTTGCCTTCAAATGGTGGAACATGGTGCCCGAGCCCCAAGCCTAGCCCTGGCCCGGCGCGAACAGCCCAGTCATCGCGTTCTGCAGCACTCCGATGGCCTGCCTGTCCCTCCCCCAAGCCATGCCCATCCCTCAAAGTATTCTGAGGCAGCGGCAGACGCGGCTCAAATGTGCTCGAACCCCCTTGGAAAAAGGTCCTCAGCTGAGAGGTGGTTACTAAGTATCCATTAAAGTCCTAGGTGTTCCCAGTGCATTTTGGTCGCAGCTGCCTTGTTTTGAGGATGGGGAGGACAGCTGAGAATGGAAAAATGGAGGCCCTGGGACTCCTGGGGTCGGGCTGCCCCACCTGAGCAGGGATGAGGGAAGGGACAAGGCTGGACTCAAGATTCCTTCAATTCGTTTCTAGTTTAAGCCCCTCTGACATGCTGGGTCTACACGCCTGAGCACGGGGACAGCCTCCAGGCTTGGGGAAGGCGAGCAAGAAATCACCCCCTGTAGGCAACCAGCCTCTCTGGGGTCAGAGGGACAAGATACAGTAGGTGCGGGGCGGGCCAGGGTGGGGAGGGGTACCTTTGTTAACCTCAAGTGTCCGGGAGAGAAGAAATGCCCCCCCCGGGACCTGAAGTTGCCTCTTTCCACCTGTCGGCCAGCCCCTGAGCGGATGGCACAAAGATGCTACTAAGGTAAGTGCTTCTGAAGGGCCGCTCCCACTCTGCCCCTCCTGCTGGGGGTCGGGGGTGGGGAGGGGAGGCCAGTCTGAGGCCTGAGAGCAGCCAGCATCTCAGAGGTTCCGCAGTGATGGGTGTCGGGAGACTGGGGAGCGCACGTGGCCACTGGGTGGCCACTGGCCGCAGGGTTAGAGCTCAGTGGGGGAGCAGCCCGGGAGCAAAGGCTGTCAAGGCGGACACTGCTAAGTGCCTGGGGCTTCTGAGCACCCGACTGGCTCCTTGGTGCCACCTAGTGGGCAGTGCGCTGCACAACAGGCAGGGGGCGGCCCTGACCTGGAACGCCTTTGTGACCAGTGCTTAAGTGACAGGAGGGCTCGGGGATCCCCTTGGAAGTGTTGGTGGGGAATGAGGACAGACCTTTCTGGGCGCACAAGACCTACCACTGTTCCCGTACTTTTCCGTGCCTGAACGTGTGCCCTCAGAGCCCCAGTGGGCAAACCCCAACCCCCCTTTTTAGTTGGGCCAGTGAAGGGGGCCACCTCCCTGGGGGTCACAGGTTTCCAGGGAGAGCTGGGAGCTCCACTCACCTTCAACCCCAGGTTTAAGCCTAGAAACTGAACCGAGCTCCCCCGAAAGCCTTTCTCAGGGGAGCCTCGGCGTGGACAGCAGGCAGGGGCCCCTGCGGGGAGCAGAGGGAAACCCAGTTGCTCTGTGTTCTTAAGGTCTTATGCTGGTTCTACTGAAAAAGAAGCACAAAAGCCAAAACAGAGTAAACAATGATGTCGTTTATTTAAAATGTTTACTCCAAGAAATATATATATAAAAAAAAAATAAGACAAATACAGCACTAAACCAGGCACCTTCGACCAAATCACAACCTCTTCAGGTGTTCTCTCCCCTTAGCCCTGAACCCCCTCTTCCAGAGATGCTCTCCAGAGCTGGAAGGCGGGTCAGAGGCCCAGGGGGGTCGGCGCAAGGCCACTCTTTCTCTTGGAGTGCAGGACAACCCCCTAATTCCTTGTCAAGAAGGATTTCCCCCCCCTTAGGAAGTTCATCTTAAAATTCTAAGCCAAAAGGAGTGATTGTGGCGAACAGGGCCGTCTTCACCTGGAAGTTCCGAGCCTATGCTGCTCTGGTCCCTGGCAAGGAGCCCTCAAATAGGCTGGTGGCAGGTTTCAGACTGGTCCCCCGGAAGATCAGAGCCCTGCCTGTCCCAGGGCAGCTCCCGCAGAGGGGACCTTGGGGCTGCTGTGCGGGTCCAAGGGGCACATGTGCCGAAGCCCCGTTCCAGGAGAGAGACTCGTGTCCAGGAAAAAGGGTGGGTGCCCCGCGCATAAGTGAGAGCCCAAGATGGTGGCTCTAAGGGTGATTTGGACAAATTAGGTTAGTTTAGCAGAAGCTTCTCCCCTGGACTACGGACTGACACAGGACAGCAAATGAGCATGAAGTCAGACTAAACCTTAGGAAGACGCAGGCCCGCTCTCCTCGCGCAAGGCCTTGGGACTGGCGGGGCAGATCCTGTCCTGTCACACGCCCTGGAAAGGCAGACGCCGTGAGGCGCCACGGGGGACGGGCAGGGAAGAAAGCAACGACGACTCGATCATTTTTGGCATTTTAACATCGAGACAATGACAAGTGGTAACAACAGCAAAGCAAAGAATAAAAAGACCCATATTCAACTCTCCCATCCACCCACGTGTCCCACCAAATCCTAACCCCCTCTCCCCCAGAAGCACCACGGAACTAAAAAATCTATTTTAAAGCACCCAAACCCGTCCAGACCCTCTCGAAACCAAGAGCCCCAGCCAGAGCTGTCGCCTCTCCTGGGTCCAAGTGAGCGGAGGGGTCCGGGAAAGGCACCTCGTAACTCACGCAGAGCAGAGCAGCGCACCGCCGGTGACGAGCTCGGGCAGAGGGCGCGTGGCGGGAAGCGGGGTGGCAGTCACAGATTGGCGCTGACACGCGGGGAAGGGGGACTTTTCAGGAATCCCAACTATTTGGTACCACAGCCAAGCAAGGCGACCAGAGAGCTGGGGTAGCAGAACAGGACCCCGCGTCTCAGAGACCGGGCCCGTTCCAGCAGAATCCGGCGGAGGAGAGACACAGAAGCACAGAGGTGATCAAGGCTGGTACAAAAGAGCTGATCCTTCCTTGCAAGGACTCCAGAATGCACTTTTTTTTTAAACTGCTGGCTGATCAATCTCTAATGGCGAGTGCTGGCCAGACGGCTCCAGCGCGTCCTGAGAAACCTCAGAGCCGCCCGTGAACTAGACATGCTGTCCCTTCGTCTGCCCATCCCCCAAGTCCCCACTGGGTCCACAATCACCTGATTTTCATTTGGACTTCTTTTACAGCTAAAGTAGATAAAAAATGGCTAAACACAGACCCCAGAGCCCCCACCAGGGGGGAAATGGCAGATTCTAGTAAAGTTGCAGCCAAAAGGCGCCGGGGCTTACAAGCAGCCAAGGAGAGAAACAGAAGGCCAGCCTCGGCTGGTCTACAGGAAAAAGCGGGAAAGAAAGTGACCCAGATGCTTCCGAAGCAGGCGGGCGTGATTTTTGGATGGAGATCCACCACCAGCACTGTCTCTGTGCAGCCGCTGCTGGCTCCTGGAAGGGACCTTTCTTTCTGCATCAACGGGGACTCCTCTCCCAGGAAGAACCCGCTCGGATCACATGCTAGTTACGACTGGAAAGGGGTGTTCTGAGAAGTGTGTTTAGGAGCAGGAAGAAAAAGAAAAACCACTTGGAGAAAAAGAAAAAATAAAAAACCTAGGTTGCTCAGAGTTTCTGCCTCTTTTGTAGGAATGGTAAGTCAACTATGAGCAAATATTTTAATTAAACATTAAAAGAAAAAAAAAACACTTTGGAAAGCATACAGAAAAGGTAGTTGACGTTGAAATCACTTATAAAACGGAACCTCAGGGAGTCTAACAAAAATGCACCTTCGGTCAACTCTTGCTTTCTTTAAATTCCTCGTTCGACGTCCGGTCCCAGTGCACGTGGAACTGACAGCTGCCGCAGGAGGTGTGGGGCTGCGGGGGCTCCGGGAGAATCAGAGGGTCCGGGGGTTGTACTCTGGCAGTTTTTTGATCTTCTCTTTCTCAGTCTCGCTTTCATCTCGAGCGATCACCAGGGAGTGTGCGTAGCCCATGGCCACCTGGGGGAACAAATCGGGGTTGGATATGCACGGGCTCGTCGTGGAGAGCAGAGCAGACAACGGGCCACCGCTCGGCTGGCCTGGCAGCCTGGGCCAGGACCACCTCCATGCCCCTGGCTCCACGTCACCAGCGTCCACATGGGCTGACCCGTTACCAACGCCCCCGTTCCAGGCTGCCAGCAAGAAGGGCTTTGATGCCGTCAGCACACACACAGGTGCTGCCCCCGGGACCACAATCCCACCCTGTGTGGGGGTCACACACCCTGCCTGTGGGTTGACAGACAAGGGCGGGCAGGGCGGCCTGGTGGACAAAAAAGGAACCCACCCCGCGCCACCACCGGCCTCACGACCAAATAGTGTATAGTCTCAGCTGAAGATACAAAGCAGATGTGAGCGGTACCCTTGTCCCCAGGACAAATCCACCGTGGCTGGAGTGTGGCTGGGGTGGCTGGGGTGAGAACGCCTACTGAGCCTGGCCGGCCTGTCCCTGTGCCGCATCCTACGGATGCCCGTTACCCACCAAATCCTCTAGCACGATGCAGCCAAGAAGCTGCTCAGGGAGACTAGACCAGCCTCAAACAGGCGCACAAGCCCAGCAGCAGCCCAAGTGAGGCCTCGTGTGGCATGGCCTCACTTCGCCCGGCTGCCGGCGCCCTCCGCTTCTCGCCGGCCTGGAGGCCCCCGCTCACCTGCTCAGTGAAAATGCCGTCCAGCGTCTTCACCTCCTGAGCCGCGGTGGAGGACTTGGGCTTGTGGTCCCCGTAGCCCTGGCAAAGCAAACAGAGATGCAGAACTGGGGTCCTGCAGTACGGTCCAGGGAAGGGAACCACGGCAACGTGTGGCGACCCCGCTGTCCGGGAGCCTGAGCCAACGACAGCTGGCCTGGTGACAGAGGCCCGCCGTGCCGGACACGACGGCTGGCCTGGTGAATGACACTGGCCCACACAAGTGCTGCCAACGGGGACTGATTCTCAACCCAAGAAAGGGCCTGATGCTGAGCTGTCACCTGTGGAGATCTGTGTGGTCCAGGCACCTTCTGGGGGGGGGACCAGGGAGACACCATCATCGCGGACAACACTGGCGGTTCCCACACTCACTGGCAGGCCAGACTCCGAAGAGGCCCCCTCCAGGCCCCAACCCCCAGACTCCAGGACACCAGAGGCAGCAGGCTCGGCTCGAAGACCGTTCCCAGAGCGTGGCGCAGACAGGGCGGGGATGGGGGCTTCTCCAGCCGGCAGACCCCACCCCTCCCAGCTCCATCTGCCACCAGATGCTTCCTCACCCCTTTCCGTGCAGGGAGTGCTTCCTCCCAGGCGCCCTGCCGTCTCCTCCTCGCCCCTGGGACGCTGCCCCAAAGTCCCTCTCCCTCCCCTCTGGTTTCTAAATTGGTCCTCGGAATCTCTCTCTGACAGGCCCTAGAAAACACCTTCCTCTCTCTGAGAAGGAGCCATAAAAACCGGGCCAGGTTCTGTCTCCTGATTTCAAGGTTGCAGCCAGGGCCACCTCAGGGGGCTGGAATGTCTGCTGCCCGGGGGCCCCCGTGGACCCCCAAAGTCGGCACAGAACACCGAGGACAAGGCCACCAAGTCCCGGAGATGGCTCAAGGGACCAAGACGCCCTCCCTTCCCTCCTCTCCATCACCCCTCAGCTCCCACCCACAAGCGAGGCGGGAAGGGAAACAGACCGCCTTCCCCACAGGAAATAACAAAGAGGCTGAGGATCATCGCAGCTAGAACGGGCAGAGCGCCAGCGGGCTCCACAGCCAAGCTGTTCCCGACCAAGAAATTGAAAGTTAAAGACTCATCAGGCACCAGAACTGAAGAATCAGACAGTTGGTTGGGGAAGGCCAAGTGTGGGCGAGAAACCGAGGGCTAGGGGCTCTCACCAGTCAGGCAACGCAGAGGAAAGGCATGCAATGCACACTGTCACTTCCTTAGGAAGGGCGAGAGCACCGTGTCCCCAGGTGACCCAAAAGGCCGGCCCCGTGGCGCTCCGCTCTGGGCAGCAGCAGACACTACTACTCGGTGCCCACCACCCTGGCGGACATGACCCCTCCTGGAGGGGAGCTGGGAAAGCGCCCCCTTCCACGCCCCCGCACACCTCAGCGGTGCTGACAAGACCACGGGAACAGGGATCGTCAACCTCCCTGTCCCCGTGAATGCACAGACTCAGACCCCTGAAAGCCAATGAGACCCGAAGACGAAGGAGCGTCTCGCCTCCCGGCAGACACCCATTTGCCTCCTGCCCGTTTTCCGGAGGCGGCCCCAGAGAGCCCGGACTGGGTCCCACCCTGGCCACACCGGCCTCCCGCTTACCAGCTCCCCAAAGGTGGGCGATGGGCCCCAGCTGATGGTGCTCTCGTCGGCGGCCACGATGATGCTGCTCTTCCTACAAACGGGGTGGGGGGGGTGTCACCAGCGCAGCCACAACCCGGACCCCGCCGACATCTCCCACAGGCTGGGACATGCAGCACTAAGATCAAGTCCATCCCACTCTGAACCCTGCACGGCTCGCACTTGCCACAACACGTGCCCGGCCAACAGGCTTCTCTGAACCCCTCACCGGTATCCCGTGCAGGCCCCTGACCCCCAGACCGTCCCACCAAGAAAAGAGGTCATTAAGTCAGGACGGAGAGCTCATGACAGAGGGTGGAATGCAACCAAAAATAACGTGTTCGGGGCCGGATGTTTGGGAGTTTAAAGCCACAGGTCCCTCCCCCAGCGACACCGTCCTGCTCCAACCCCCCCAGCAACCTGGCAGCTGATTAATATTAACAAACTCCTCACCAAGTGCTAGAAAGCTCAACAGGTGTCTTTAAAATCAACTGAAAAGCACTGGCTTCAGGACAATCTCTCCTTCCCAGCAAACAAGAGTCACTAAAATCCTACCATTATGTGGAGCTAAAATCATTTTAACCTGCTAGATGAGCAGAGCCCACCAAGCCTCTGGAGAACGGAAACTGTCAAGACGCCCTTCTTTCTGCAAAGGCGGGAAGACAAGCCACAACCTGTCCCAGGACCTACCAACCCCTCTTGCCCCGAACAGTACCTCCCCTCCTGAGTCCTACTGTGTCTGATGCCCTGAAGGAGGGAGTGGGGCGGGGACACAGAAGAGCCTCTCAAGGGAAGAGGCGCCCTCTCTGGGGTGTCCACCAGGCCCAGGAAGGGGACAGATGTCCCGCTCCCCAGCAGCCTTGGCCACATACCCACAAGCCAGGCTCCGGATTCGCCAGCCACAGAGGTCCTGCACGGCCTTTGGGTACATGGTGGATTCGCGGGACGTGTTGGTGGCCCCCCAGAAGAACAGCCCACCTGGGGGAAAGACAGACACATTCCCACTGTGACCACATGTGCCAAGATCCGAATTCTCCTCAACAAGAAAGGCAAGATGCCGCACGCTGGGGACAGCAGAGGAACATTCTGTCCGAAAGAACGCCGGGGTTTCGGTCTGGGAACGCAAAGGACTCCGTGGCTCCCCACCCACGGAGTACTCATCTGCCGGGGAGGCTCACTACCCCCGCCCCCCGCCTGAGGCTCCGATGGGGAAGCACTAACCCACTTCACTGACGGCGAAGGAGCAGGTGTAGCCAGCGTAGATCTGGGACGCCCCGCGCCCGGGGAAGTCGAACAGCTTCACCAGGCGAGGGACCATCTCATCCTTCTGCTCGGCATGGCCCAGGCGCCCGTAGCCACCAAAGCCCCAGGAGAAGACACGCTTCTGAGAGTCCAGGACCAGCTGCGGGCAGAGAGAACACAAAGTGTGGGACGGAACCCCACAGGAGGGGACAGGAGGCGCCATCGCGTTGCTGCAGAGGACAGCAGAGCACAACGTAAAAGGCAGAAATGCTGCAGCTAAGCTGAGCCTCCCCCAAGGCAGGGGACGCAAGGGCACTTCTTCTTTCCCTCCGCTGCAGGCCCTACTTTCTGTCCTCGAGTACTCCCTCAAGTCACAAGTGTCCCCTGGTTCCGCATCAGAAGCAAGAGCCTGAGTCCCCAGCGGGCAGGTCAGTGCTCTGGTCTCCCCATCACAGCGCAGACGGTGCTGCAGGAGGAACGGACGGAAGGCCTGCGGGGGTCTTCTCCGTGCACGGGGGACCTCCGTGTGGTCACAAGGACCAAAAACAATTTCAAACTGATCTTCAGGGCACCCGCGTGGCTCAGGTAAGCATCAGACTCTGGATCTCAGGACTCTAAGTTCAAGCCCCACGCTGGGGGTGGAGCCCTATTTAAATAGAACAAAACAGGGGCGCCTGGGTGGCTCAGTGGGTTAAGCCGCTGCCTTCGGCTCAGGTCATGATCTCAGGGTCCTGGGATTGAGTCCCGCATCCGGCTCTCTGCTCAGCAGGGAGCCTGCTTCCCTCTCTCTCTCTCTGTCTGCCTCTCCATCTACTTGTGATTTCTCTCTGTCAAATAAATAAATAAAATTACAATAAATAAATAAATAAATAAATAGAACAAAACAAAAATCGTCCATCACAGCCTCCTCACTGTCCAGCATTTGAACGGTGTGAACGTATAACCTAGTACAACCACGTGACATGAGGAGGCCCGTACAAGATCGACCTTTGCTTCCCCAGACCGCACTGGACGGAAGAGAACCACAGAGTTCAGACTCCAGAGGACCGACATCTCCTAGTCCACATCACTGAGGACTACACAGGGAGGATTCTAGGGATGAAGCCATGCCTGAGGTTACACGCCAGTCAGCTGCACACCAGCAGACCAGCGTGGTCTCTGGACTCCCAGCCCAGTGCTCTTTCAAGAGAAGAAAGCCAACTTTGACTCACAGGCATGCTCGGGCAGAATAACTGTAAAAAGGCAACAAAGATAAACAGACACAAATACGGGGTCACCCAGCTGGGTCAGTCTGCGGAGCATGCGACTCTTGATCTCGGGGTGGCGAGTTCAAGCCCCCAGGTTGGCTGTGGAGACAACTTCAAAATAAAATCTTATAAAAACAAAATCAGGGGGCGCCTGGGTGGCTCAGTGGGTTAAGCCGCTGCCTTCGGCTCAGGTCATGATCTCAGGGTCCTGGGATCGAGGCCCGCATCGGGCTCTCTGCTCAGCAGGGAGTCTGCTTCCCTCTCTCTCTCTCTGCCTGCCTCTACATCTACTTGTGATTTCTCTCTGTCAAATAAATAAATAAAATCTTTAAAAAAAAAAAAACAAAATCAGGGGTGCCTGGGTGGCTCAGTGGGTTAAGCCACTGCCTTCGGCTCAGGTCATGATCTCAGGGTCCTGGGATCGAGGCCCGCATCGGGCTCTCTGCTCAGCAGGGAGCCTTCTTCCCCCTCTCTGCCTGCCTCTCTGCCTACTTGTAATCTCTGTCAAATAAATAAATAAAATCTTAAAAAACAAAACAAAACAAAACAAAATCAGGGGCGCCTGGGTGGCTCAGTCATTGAGCATCTGCCTTCGGCTCGGGTCATGATCCCAGGATTCTGAGATCGAGCCCCGCACCGGGCTCCCTGCTCGGCGGGAAGCCTGCTTCCCCTCATCCACTCCGCCTGCCTATGTTCTCTCTCTCACTGTCTCTGTCAAATCAACAAAATCTTATAAAAACAAAACAAAACTCGACAGTACGCAGACAGAAAACAGTACGGCCATCTATCCAAAGTGACCTTTAAGGGAACAGCCCTCACAGCTAAAAACCATTCAACACCCTCCACATGGGGGACCGACTACAGACCCAGAAGAGGTCCTGTGGTGCTCTGGTAGACAAAAGCCATCCCAGAGAGACACTTGCAGTTAAGATTCTGACCCCAAACGTCTGTCCTTCGGCTGCGCCTCCAGAAACGGTTAGAAAAACTGCGAACAGAAGTGCTACGCGCTGTGGCCAAGCGCGCGGCACACAGCCGCGGGAAGAGGTCAGGCCATCGAGGGCCTCTGGGGTCAGTTCCCGGCCAGAGCAGGGTGTTGGGACGCTGGAACATGCACACCACCTTCTCCGCAGAGGTGACAGTCGGGAAGCAGAGGAAAAGCCAGAAACCCTCAAGCCTTACCGTGTGGTTAGCGCCGCAGGCCACATCCCGTACGACCACATTGGGGACTGGCAAAATCTGGCCGTCTTTCGTCTTCTCGATGAAGATGGCCACTCGCCGGGGCACCAGCTCGCAGTCGTACTCTATCCGCTGCGCCCTGGCGATGAACTTGCCGTCTGAGTTGTGTCCTGGGGCGACAGAGCCAGCAGTCAGCGGCGGCCGACAGCACGGGCCCCAACCTGGCCCATCAGGGCCTCACGGGACATTTCTGTCAACTAACATGACACCTTCCCGCCTGGGGCACAACCCAGTCAGTACCATGGAATCGAATGTGACAATGAAGCCAATCACTTTTAAGAAATGAACAGGACAGAACAGCAAACACCCAAGGTTACTCTCCCCCAAAAAGGATGTTGCTTTGTAAGACATCATCAAGCGCGCCTCTAGTGTTTCCATCAGTCTGTAACACCGACCACATGTCTACCAACGAGCCGTGATCACAGAAGCCAAAGACCACAGATTCAAAGGAATGGCCCACCAAGTGTGGTCTCACTCGACCCCTGCATGCTCCAAGAACAAACAGAAAAAGTTCAACACACAATCCCTAGACTTGAGTTTTTAGGACTTCCTAATAACCTAAATATACCATTACGGCAGTTAAAATACAGTTAATGGCACACGCCCATCTCTGCCTTGCCTGACCCAGTAAAATGCGTCATGGTGGGGGGAGGGGGGAGACAGGCACGTGTGCTGGGGACACACTTCTCCAAGGTTACATTTGTATGTTCTAATTCTAAAAGGAAAGGAACCTCTCTGGATTTGGACAATGAGATTCAAAGTGGGTTTCAGAGAAAGCTGACAAGTAGGGCTGATTCCACAGACACACGTAAAGCCTGTATCTCAAACTATCGTTAAGAAAGCACAGACCGGGCACCCCAAAGTCTGGATTCAGCACTTGGGAGTGCGTGGCACACGGTCCCTGCTCCAGGACAAGCCACGGTCATCACTGCCAAGGTCACGGAGTTCTCCCCCTAGGAAAATCCACCCGCCGGTCTGCAAATCCGGGGCAGCCAGAGGCCACGGGGGAGCCACACACACTTCCAGAAGGAGACTGGAAACACGCTTCCGGTGTTCTGCCCGGGCTTGGGGATGGCACCGGGGCCTGTGGCCATGGAAACGGTTTCTCCAACAGTCTCTGGCAGCTCCCTGGCAACCAACACTGCATGTGCGTAAGGGGCTGTTCGTTCTTATTCACTTCTGACTCGAGGTATATTTAGTTTCACAAAGTCACTGTTCCCTGAAGTCTAAGGCCAGCGCGATGCTCCTTGTTCTATTTATACCGTCTTCCATCTGCCTGCTCTTAATGACGTGGGGACCCGGCAACCCAGATACGGGGGCCGTGGGGATCCGGAGTGGCATGCAGCTGAGGCGCCAGCAGAGGGCGCCCACTCCTCACCTCCTACTCGCCAGGGGCTGGGCTGTGGGAAGACGCCAGAAGGGGGGGAAAAAAACAACAAAAAAAACACACTTTGGTGTCAGATGGGAAAGAAAATGGAGACCTTGTAAAACCAGGATCGAGAGACGTTTTCCACTTACTAGGAACTGCTTTCTGAGCTTTCCCTTTCTACTCAATCAGACAGACATGAATGTTTTTCTGAAGGCGTACGCTCCGTTCAGGGACAGAAACGGGGAAGGGGCCGGACTCCGGTGGGTGGGGGGAGTCGCCCAGCCCCAGGTCCGCAGGACAACCTTCCCCTCGGGTAACATTCTCGCTTCCAAAAAAGGCGAACTCAAACATGAAACCAATGACAGTGGTTTGATTTTTCTTTCTTAAAAACTCTGAGATCCTTTTACATATAAATGAATTCCCCCTCCCAGAAAAAAGAATCCTTTGTCAGAATCCCGGCCTGACTTGCTCATTAAGGCCAACCCGTTGTGGATGCTCCACCACCCTGTGTCTTAGGACGGGCCGTCCCACTAAACGGGAGACCCACTTAACGGATCAAAGCTATTATCTGCGATCAATTACCCACATTTCCAACATGCGTGTGCAGACCCACACTGACTTCTGGTTCCAGATAGGCAGTTAGATTACAGAGCTTTTAAAAAACGTTTCCATACCCAGCTGACCATATTCAGGGCACCCAAAGGAATAGAGGTTCCCTTTGCAGTCCATTATCATACTGAATTCTGCCCCACAGGCCATTTTGGTAATTGGTTGACCGTTGTACATGATCTGAAAAGACAAGACAGCAGACTCTCAGACTTTGTTTTAAAAGACAGAAAAAAAGCCTCCCCCTCTCTGCAGGTCGGTGTGAAACAATTAGATTGCCAAGGAAACTGAAAGGACCCAGGAATTCTGAAGGCTAAAACCCAGAGTGTCCATGAAGAAACACTCTTGGGATGCCCACCTTCCCGGCAGAGTCGAATCCCAAGGTAGGGCACATGGTGGGCCCAGCCCCGCGTTCCCCAAAATGCCCGACGCTGCGCCCAGGCAGCATGGACCTCGGCCAAGCAGCCCAAGGTCGAAGGGGGCAGGAGGGGGGCAGAGACTAGCCCACACATAACCCATAAAACTTACCTAGTCACTAGCAAGCAGTTCAGCCTCAACCTGGAAGAGGGCAGCTTTCTCCCGTGCTCCTTGCCCTCTAGAAACACTAGCCCAACTAGCCCTTACAGATGGTGTGGACAAGAGATATAACCGTTCAAAGCTAGGAAGTAAGCCAGCCAAGGCCCTGAGGAACTCGGCATGGGCTCTGGGGACACGAGTCAGACAGGACCTGGAAGCCATGCTCTTATCACACCCAACAAGCCCTGAGCCCTGGGCCCAGCCCGTGGTTCCCACCTTCCTCTAGAAACCGTCACTTCCTCCTCAGTGCAAATGACAGATACAGCAGGGACATTTCCAAAATCCTTCAAACCACAGGTAGCCTTGCCCACAGTCTCATTCTCAGACCAGGCAATGGGACCCCCCGCCGTCCCCCTCCAGCCACTCGTCACTCACTAGCACGTGGTCTTGCCGGACATCAGCAGTCGCTGTTAGGTGGGATCCCCACCTCTCTGACGGGAGCACATGCTCCTCAGGAACAAAAGACTGCCCAACTCCCAGCTGGGTGCTGTAAGCCCCCGGCGGGTAGCCGCACACAAGGTCAGAACTCAGAGTATTTACAGAGAAAGTCGAATCGCATGCATCCAACTATTCTCACTTTCTCTGGAACAGAACAGGCTTAAAACAAGGCCGCTGGAGCTAATTCGTTCAAGGAGAGAGAACAGTTTTCAGGAGGCTTTCCGACCACAGGCACCTAAAAGGTGCGCTTTAAAGACTACAACATGCGAATTCCACTCCGAGAATCTAGACCGTCTCTGCAAGGCATTGACTGAACTACAGGGAGCGGTGCTTGTCCTCAGCTTGGACAGTCAAGCACAAAAGCAAAGAGAAACAAGAGGCCGGGTGCCAGGAGAGGGCGCAGCACCTGTGCGGGGCTCGGGACAGCGTCTGTCTGGTTGCCGAGGCCGAGCTGGCCCATCTTGTTCTCTCCGAACGCAAGCACGGAGCCCGTCTCTGGAAGGAAAGAACAGTATCACAAAAGGAAAAAGAACATTGAGGGTTCTAAACCCGATTTGGGATCAAAGGCTCCCAAACCATCACAGATAGCTCCTCAGGCAGAGTGCGAGGGAGACCAGGCAGAGGACGTGGGGCGGGCAGCTCGGAGCAGAAGACCCTGGAGGCCCTGGCCTCTGGGCCCGCCGTCTGATGCCCACAGGTGGGAGAGGCCATCAGCGGCTCCGAGAAGCACCCTCCGGGGCTCTCCAGGCCCCATTCCCATCCTTGCCGACAGCTAGAGGCGACTCCACCCCCGTGCCCAGGGTGGACTATGTGGCCGGCTGCCCGGATGCCGAAGAAACCAGCCGTTCCTCACCCGTCAACGCCAAGGTGTGGTTCCGTCCACATGCCGCAGACACAATCACTTCATGGCTCAGACCCTCAATGAGTTTGGGGGCTTCTACCCTCTTGGTGTCACCGTGTCCCAGCTGCCCCTTCTCATTGCGACCTGCAGATCAAGAGCAAGATACAGTAGGAAGCAGAGAGTGTGGCCGGGCCGGAGAGTAGTGTTCTGGGAAAGGCAGACACACCTGGGTCCCCCTGAAGGCGCCCTCCACAAACAACAGCCGAGGAGGCAGCAGAGAGCACCCCACTCCCTGTCCACAGCCAACCTCCCAAGCACCTCGAGAGGCGCCGGGTGTACAGGGCAAGTACACAGTATCGTCCCCAGAGACGGTTCCACAGGCCACCGCCACCTTCTTCACTTGCTCTGACCTGCTTTTCTGGGACAGCAGCTGGAACCCAGCCGGGAACACGTCCGTGGCTCTACCCCCAAGGGAGAGACCCCCAAGGCCCGGGGGTCCTGCACGAGCTGGGGAGCACGTGGAACTCCCAGCTCTCACTCCCCCTGCCAGACAACAATTCCCTCGCTCCCTTCCCGAGATGGACTTTAAGAGAGGAACCATTTTTGACACCTGCCTCACACAGGTCAGTCACCTCGGTGCCCTGGGTGTCTTCCATGGACCACAGGGTTCATTCCTACTTGTCATTTCTTTCATTTTACCTGCCCTGGAAACAACACCCACAGAGCACAGCCAAGCCCACCACCTGTGTGGACAGCCCTCCACAGGACCCGCACAGGCCGTGTGCCTCGAGACACAGACCTTCTGGCAAGATCCTTGGGCCCCACAGCAGACAGGGTAAGCAGGGTGCGCAGAGAGGAACCCCTTCACCCCCTGGTTTTCAACACCAGCTACCACAGTCCTCAAACCAAAGAGCTCAAAGGGCCCCACACAGGTCCCCCAGCCAAGAGAAACACCACACAACAGGAAGCAAACCTACCCGGGAGCTTTCACAGGGCCAAAAAGTCAGGGCATCTGGGGGCAGGAGGAGGAAGCAGTTCCCACCCTCCCTGACAATGGCCTTCTAACCTTCCACCATGAGAAACACAGAGGGCAGAGCCACAAGGACAAGGACCAAGCATCCTGATGGCTGCAGAGGCAGACATCAGCTTCTACCGGGAGCTGTCCAAATTCACCGGCAAAGGCATGGTTTCTTGGGCCCTCAAGAGGCCTGAGTGGCTGACACGTGTGGACCCCTCGAGAGTGACATGCTGTAGCACTGAAGCTTCCGAACACCAGCCTGGGCTGTTTCAAGCAGCTAACCATGGCACCAGGACGTGTCCTCTCCCTGCCGCACCCCCAGATCTGCTCATGGGGCACAGGTCTTTGCTCGGGCGCTGGGCCAAGTGCACGACCCCTGCACCACCCCTTGCCCACAGGGCCAGCACAAGGCCCATTTTTAGAAGCACCACGTAAGTGCAATTCAGTAACGAGATCAGAAAGAAGGTGTTTCAAGTTCGGAGCTCTGACAGACTGCTGTGTTCAGCGCTGGAACACTAGGCAGGACGGGTGTGCTTTGGGGGAAGGACACACCTCCGCGCCAGTCGGGGAGAAGGAAAACCGTGGTGGCAATGTCAGCATGTCATCAAGAGACTACAAAGTTTAAATTTGGGCCAGACACACTTGTTAGTTTTTTTTTTTTTTCCCAACAGCATTACAAAATTAGCAGAGTGCAGCGAAGACAACAGATGTTAATATATTTGGACTTTGGTACAGCAGCTCATGAAATTGCAAAAAACAGTTCAAACAGACCGAAATAAAAAAGCAGTCATATGGACTAAAAACTAGCCAAAGGCCCAGAAACAAAGGGCGGGGACAAGTGCCAACCTAGCCAGCTGCAGGAAGAGACCAGGGGCTACCAAAGGGTGTGCGGCTAAACGGAGCCTTCCTCAGGACCTGCATCAACAACGTGGAAGGAAAAAAACGGGCAGCAGTGCATGGGCGCCCCGTGGAGGGGATGCTGGAGCAGGAGATGACCAAGGGCAAGGACACCGCCTCCCAGGGACCTGGGCCAGGGGGTCCAACAGCAGGAGACCAATTCCACTCAGAAAAAAGTAAACTCAACTGACGAGAAATCTAAAAAGAAACAGGAACCAAGCAACCAAACCTGCAGACGGGCGAGATCCCCAGAATCAGAGGGACAGGACTGCAGTGACACGGCGGCTGATGCCATGACGTGGCCGATGGCATTTAAAGTGGCAAGAACAGAGGTCTTACGTCAACACTGTGCCACAAAGCAAGAAGGGGGGCCTGTCTGCCCTGGGGACAGCGTGTCTAAAATAGGAATTCAGTTCTAGGTGCCTCGGGATCACAAAGATCCAGATTCCGTCAGAACATTCAGGAAAAAGGAGGATCAAGAGAGAGAGAGAGGACTCAGGGCGCCTGGGTGGCTCTGTTAGTTGAACGTCTACCTTCAGCTCAGGTCATGATCCCGGGATGCTGGGATCGAGTCCCGCTTTGGGGGGTGAGGTGGGGGGGTGGTCCCTGCTCAATGGGAAGCCAGCCAGGTTCGCCCCCTCCCCCACCCCTCCCCCACTTGTGTGCTAATAAATAAAATCTTTCCCCCCTAAAAAAGGATTCAAAAAGTTCAGTAGCTATGTACAAGCAAATGGTGGCTGAAGGGTGCAGGAAGGGGCACACTTTCAGAGAATGGGCAAGACCAGCTGGAAATTAGGGAGAAGAAATACCACTGCAAAAAAGCTGCCCTTCCAGGCAGACAGAGAAGGAAGTCAGCCCCATGAGGAAGCCCACCCCACCTCCATGAGGCACGCCCCCCGACCCCCGACTTACCCCAGCTCCACAGCTTCCCTTCCGTGGTGATGAGGAGGCTGTGGGCAGCGCACGAACCCGAGACCACGGTCCGCACCCGGACCCCCGACAGGCAGCCATATCTATGGGGCCCCCACAAATTCTGACCGAGATTGCGGTAGGCAGCTGAAAGGGAAGAATGCAAATCAAACACCCACAGTGACCAAGGGGCAGAAAGCACCCCAAGAAAGGGTACTAGTCACAAAGTGTCTGCCCTCCTACCACACAGGACCCCCCGGGTGCTGCAATAAGCCTGGCCTGGGGGGGGGGGGGGGCTGCCCAAGAAGAAAGTCTGCAACTGCTACAGAATGACTGCCTTTACCACCCGCGCCACACCCCCCACCCAACCCCCTTCACCCAACACCCCCCCCACCCCCGCTCTATCCCCAACCAGCAGGGACTGCAGACCCTTGGGCATAGGCTGCTGAGCACACCCACGTGCAAGCAGTGGAAAAGGCGGCCCCTCCCTCCTGCTAGGGGCCCAACCCAGGAAAGCTGGCGGTGGGCTCAGTATCTCCTTCCCCACACCCCTTCTCACCTTCCCTGGCCTGCCCTTCCCCCACCTTGGCCTTGCCCTTACAGCCAGAGGCTCCTTTCCAAGTGGAGTCTGAAGGTCCCCATTCTCCTCAGAACCACCTGCCCTGCCTGGCACATCTACCAGGTCCCGTGCGGGGGGCCTAGCTGACACCCCTCCCCTGCCACACAGTTTCCTCCTTTGCCAGGGGTCCCACTGCAGTGGCCAAGTCGTGGCCCCATACTTTGTCGTGCAGTACCCCCCCCCCGAGTGCCCTTCCCTGTCCCTGCTTGTTCTTCGAACGTGACAAACACCCCTCCTTTGGGAAGCCCTCCACGCCCCCATCCTCCTCTTCCAGCTCACGGCTCCCTGCTCACCATGAGGCCGATCCCAGCACTCAAGCCTACTGAACTCACGACCTTCCAGGCCCTACCAAGCCCAGGGCCTCACTAAAGCCCCCAAAGAAGCACTCAACAATGGAGGGTTTGTGGGCAGGAAAAACAAAGCCGCCTCCTTCAAAACTTGCCCTCCGCCCCATCCACAGACAGGGCATGGCCAGTGTTTTGTGTAGTATTTTCAACTGGGGCTCTTGAGGACAGAGACACGAGCCACATGTGTAGGCCTGTAGTGACCGTTATGAAATGCTAGTGGCTGCCACAACAACCGTGTCACATTAATCTGGATGTCGGAGCTGATGAAGAGGATGATTAATTGGACTCCACGGGAAAAGCATCAGTGAGACTCTTTGAGGCCTGCCCTGCCCGCGCCCCACCAGCAGAGGGCGCCAGGTGCGTCCTCCTTCAGTTACAGGCCAGGGAACTCTGCCTGCACTTGGCACCCCAGACACACTGCAACGGGCCCCCCGACCGAGCTCTCCCCAAAGGTGGAAGACAACCCGGCAATTTCCTGGGAAAGAGCACACCAAATATGACAGCCTTCGCAGGATCTGCGGTAGTCTGTTTACCACGAAGGTGAAAAAGGACAGTGGCAGGACTGACCCGTGTCATCTCTGGGAACAAACACACTGCACACAGGGACACCCTGGAGGAACAGCTGTACCACGGCGGACCCAGCTTGGAGCGGACCCGTCTCACAGGTGGCTGGATGCCCTGCTTTGCTGAAGCCTCTTCCCTATGGCACCTCCAGGAAGATCAATGCCCAAGATGCTGAGGGCCCGAGGGGTAGGATTTGTCCCCACCTCCGAGGACCCCCATTCAAGTGATCCAAGTCAAATCCAGTGCCCAGCAGCAGTGGCGGCTCCTCGGGCAGCCTGGCGGTCTGGGGAGGGAGCATAAGCCACCGTGTCACGTTGTCAACGACGTGGCCATCATGCCAACACCAGAGGCTTTGCCACAGTGGGCACTGGGGGGCTGGCCGACTCCCTGGCCAGGGTATGAGGAGACTGGAAAGGGCCAGCACAGGAGGACTCCTCCTCCTCTTTGGCTTGCACCAGTGGGACAATAAATACCCCCCCTTTCCCTAGAGTCTCCCGGCCAGGTCAGGGAAGACCCAAAGATACTTTAAAGTACTTAGAAGAATGTTGGTTAATTACATAAAACTTCACTTGAAGGGAGACCAACCAGAGAAGCAAAGGTTGGAACGGGAGAAGACAAAAAGGCACTCTTGAAATGCACCCAGAACGCCTATAACTAGGGCATGAGAGTGGATTTTAAACCACAGGGCAGTTTCCCTTCTTCTGGACCTCCCTAGGGTGTGGGGAGCCTGGCCTGGCCTCAGTGCACCCCACCCTCTGTCCACAGGAGATGGCCCATACTCTGCGCTTGCCTTCCTCTGCAATTTACTTCCCCACTTGGGGCCCAAGTGTGTAACTGTGAGCGGGCCACTCACTGGAAAAGCAGCTCAGAGACCCAATGCAGCACCCACCGGGGCTGGCAGGGAGATAGCAGCCGTCACACCCCCAGAGGGGCTTCCCGGACACCAGCTCCAGCGCAGACCCGGTCCGTCTCCAGACGGACCCCTGGCGCTTCTGGAAGTCCTGCTGCCTTCATGGAACACGATGATGTTCTCTGCCGGGCTTGAGGCACCAGGGAGTGTCCATGTGCAAATATTTGCTCGCTGGGCAATGTCGGAAAGTACTTTGGGAATCTTTCCAAATGAAATCAAGAAGCCATAAAACGTGGCAATGGGCCAGCTTCACTTCTCTCGGTTGGCCCATATCCTCATGAGGAGAGATACCGGTTTTCTAAAAGCTACTGGGCACCAAAAGCTACTTCTTGGGGCTCTTCTGCTCTCTCCACTGCACACACTGCCACCCACTCTGTCTGAGCAGTTCCTGCAACAAACTGGCAGCGTGCGAAGGACCGTGGACTCTTCCATAACGTCTAACAAGCTGGACGTGTGACATGTGACAAACGTCTTGGACATTCTGACATGCCACGGGACCAGCCTCTTCAAGATCATCAAAGTAACGGACGTGAGGAGGGGGATGGGAAGAAGGCGCCCATGTTCTTTTTGATGTTTATACTTTTCCTGTTTAATCCTAAATGGAACTGGGTTTTTAAAACACAGCGTTGTGAGGGGCGCCTGGGTGGCTCAGTCGGTTCAGTGTCAGATCCTTGGTTTCCGCTCACGTCATGACCTCACAGTCATGGGACTGAAACCCGTGTCCAGCTCTGTGCTCAGCATGGAGTCTGCTTTGAAGTCTCCCCCTCTCCCTCCTGCACGCCCGCTGCGCTCTCTCTCTCAAAATACATAAATAAAATCTTAAAACAACAACAACACAGAACAGTGAAATGAGACACTGGCACAAGACCTGGGTTCAAGTCCTGCCCTCTCCCTGGAGAGGCTGTGTGACCTTAAGCAAGTTGCTTGGCCTCTCTGAACAGTCTGCTGATGCAGAGCGCACCTACCTGGCGAGGACTCACAGGAACCACACGGGACACCTAGCACACAGGGAAGCACTCGACAAACAGCTTCACACAGTTTTGGAAACCGGGTCTCATACCTTGCTGTTTAGGCACTTCTTTTCGACCAATCAAGTCCCAGTTGGTTGCCCCAAAAATCAAAAGCTGGCCTTTGCACTTAGACCCTTCTAGTTTCTACAAAGAAAAGACAGGGAGAAGGGGAAAAAAAAAAAAAGATTAGCTTGCAATGCTGCTTCCAGCTGGGCAGTCTGTCGACCAACATCCAGAAACAAAAGAAAAACCGTCATTCATTACTCACGCCTCCCCCTGCTGTGTCCCGCAGGGTGGATGGAGGCCCAAGGTGGTCACCACCTCATCAGGGTGTGGAATCCCAAACCTGCCCGCGGCAGCTCATTTTTGAGGCCCAGGCTGATCTCTATCTGTTGATTTCTCTTGGAAGTACCTTTTGCAAAACACTAAAAAAAAAATCAGCTACAGGTATGTTTCCCTCCACCCTGCGCACTGCCTATAGCGGTATTTCCAAGAGGCCTGGCGGGGCGCACTGGGGGTCTTAAAGCAGCTGACCTTGGGGCCAGCAGGGCGCCGCACATGAACTACAAGCCTCAGGAGCCCTGCATCACCCGACTTCAGACCATCCTTCCTCTGCATGGGGCCTACTGTGCCTAACACCTTTCTGGTTGGGGGGGGGGGGGGAGGAATGATAACACATCATCAGAGCACCATGTGACAGGAGAGACCCCAGCCGGGACTGTCCTCAGGCCGTCCTGGCTGCGGCCTGGGAGCCGGGGGAGCAGCGGTGAGTGGGGACAGGGAGGCTCCGGGGAAGAGACCGTGTTCACAGCCCCAGGACCCTGGAGTACAGCGCCTCAGCCTCCCCCACACAGAGCAGTGCTAGGACCACACACCACGGGCCAGTCCAGGAGGACACGCCACTGTCCCATTTGGGGTGACCCTCATGAGGATATTCTCAGCAGTGTGCTGCGTTTCTGAAATGTCCAAACACACTTTCTAAAGCTGATCAGCAGGCAGAGACTCGCTTCTGAGCCACGCACCCACACCCACCTCCTCTCTGACGTGAGCCTTGACCTCGCCACCCCAGGACACTGAAGAGAATGGTTTCCTCCTGCTTGCAGAACTGCTCTCAATGAAAGAAAGCCACCTGGCCCCCGTCTATGTCTAGACAGTGCCTGCCCCAGCGGGATGCTCGGTGACACAGTGCATGCGTTCTGAAGAGGAACACATCCCCAGGGGGACACTTCATGGCCCAGACCCGAAGTCACCAGCACCCCACGGAACAGGTCCTGCCATGCGCATCCACGTTTACGTGGCTGAAGGAAGACGGTCCCTGTACAGGGCACGTCCCGCAGACAGTCCGTGAAGGGGAAGCCGACAGCCAGGAACAGAGGAGGACCTCACCACATGTAAATTATTTAGAGAAAGACCTTAATGGGAGGACAGTTCCCACCCCACGTACCCACCGACTCAGATTACTTGAATGGGAGCCTAGTTTCCTTCGGTTATCTCCCCTTCTTTGTTTAGCTGGCGGCCCTGGCTGGAACATTCTACAGATCTACCACAGAGGACAAACAGCAGCCAGTGGGTTCTGTCAAGTTCCCCAAGGAAGCAGCAGCCCTGGGTCTCTGCCCAGGCCCCCAGCCGGCCCTCCATGGCTCCTCAGGTCTGCACGGAGAGGGCAGGAGACGCCCCCTGGGGGCACGATGTGACCATGAAACCAGGACGTGGAGAGGC
Organism: Mustela lutreola; assembly: GCF_030435805.1. Classification (NCBI taxonomy): domain Eukaryota; kingdom Metazoa; phylum Chordata; class Mammalia; order Carnivora; family Mustelidae; genus Mustela; species Mustela lutreola. The sequence goes on from NC_081299.1 coordinate 12,028,159, forward strand.
ACCGGCCAGAGCAGCAGCTCGCAGGCCTGCAGGTCCCTTGGACTTCGAGAGCTCCTGCAATGGCCCCAGGGAAGGAGCGGGTGTCCCCTGTGACCTGAGGCAGCAAGGGCCTGTGGGTACTGCGCTCCCAAGCCAGCTGCGCGCTTCTCCAAGACTCCTCGACCCTCCTGATACAAGGCTTGTGGCGAGCTTCGAACATGGAGTCCATCCAGGCACCGCGGTCGGATTCCTCCAAAGAGAGACTATTCTCTTTCTCAGGTTTTCATGTCCTGGGCCTTCTGTCCTCACCCATCAGATGAAACTAATAAACTAAACTTCATGCCATGATCCGCACAGCTGTTTGCCATAGGTCACCTACTTTATTTCTCCCTAATGGGATTCTTACCTTTACCTTCTAGGAAAAAAAAATTCAAGGAACAGAACTCCCAACACCCTTAAATCACAGCCAGTGCTCCTCTTGCTCACAGACCTGAGCTGGCCCGCCAAGTGCGGAGATCCCGATGTCTGCTGGCTCCACCTGTCGGGGCTGAGGGCTGGAGGCCCTGTGGTGGTGAAGCAAGGCCTAAAGTCTCCCCAAGAGGAGGAGGAATTTCATTCCACCTGCTGCTCCCAACACCCCAGGCACAAAAGCTGGTCCGAGATGAATGGCCGCAGCAGAAAAACGCACGGGGGCGCTTCTTCAATCAACAAAACAGGCTTTCTGGTCAAAGCGATTTCTGAATTACTGCCCAAGTGCAAAGAGCACGTTAATGAGGCTGAGAGCCCACCTTTTAATGTATACCCTTTTAAAAAACCGCTACTCTCCGCAGCGGGAAGGCCGCTCAGAGAAATGCCAGCGACAAATCCCCTAACAGGCTATCGTCAGCTAGAACAGACTTCAAGCTCGCTTTCTGGCCCTATGTGTTTGGCCCTTGCAGATGGGACAGACATGTCTGGAGCCCACACGACCTCGGCACCCCAACACTGAAGAAACCACCAAGACCCGCACAGGTGGTGACACTCCCGTTTTCCAGAACTCTGCTAAGGCAGCCTGTGTCACCTCCAGGGTCACGGAGCTCACACATCACCCACCCCAGACCACTGCAAAACGCTCATCTGACAACACTACACAGAAGTCCGGGAGAGAGCATTTCCCAAGACTGAAATCCTAAGAATGTTCTACAAAAATACACATTTACTCAAGGCAACCCTGCTCCTCAACGCTAGCTATCTACCTGGGTTCACCTTTAACAAGCCCCGACTTCAGCTCAGAGTCCAGACCGCTCCCGGTAGCCGCTGTCGCACATACACCTCCTTCAAGTGGCCCTCCACAGTGGGGAGGCTTGCAAAATTCTCCCTCAAAAGCCTCTCCAGAAACAAGCTAGGGACAGCGGACAGCCTGGGGCGTGCCTGCTTGGCAGGAGCAGGGCTGATGCTGCCCTCGGAAGCCAGGAACCTGGGGTCAGGCAGGGGACCCACCCGGGACCCAGGCATGTGGGAAAGCAGCGGAGCAGCACAGGCCTGGTCTGGACTCTGGACCAAACTCAAAAGATGCTAAGGAAGAACTGAAAACGTCCGCTGAGCACTGTGCACAAGGCATCTGGACGCTCAGGCTCCTGGATGTGCTCGCTAGTCCAAAGAAAACCACGCTACTGCTTGTTTTTTAAGGAAGGTTCATACAGATTTGTCTACACATAACCAAAATGGACCAAGAACACGAATCGTAGATACAAGGCAAATGCGAACTGCAAGGCAAGGCTGGGTCAGTCTACTCCTGGGAAACAGAGAAATCTCTAGGAAAGACTAAGAAAGTGCCTTCCCATCAGACAAGCCAGCCACGGGCAGTGCTGCTGGAGAGCCGGGTGTCCCTCTCTCTCTGGGACTGCATGCCTGGGTGAGCCTCAGCACTGGGGTAAGTAAGATCTCTTCCCTCACTTCGGGGAAAGAAAACTTGCTGCTCCAAAACGCTGATTTAGAGAGTCCTGCCGCTGACAGGCGCTTACGCACAGAACACAGCAGAGTTAGAGCCCCACTGGCCATTCTGCTCGCTTCCCTCCTAACACACAAGGACTGGCAGGGCGACCGGCTGGTGTCCCAAACGGAGAATTACATCTGTCAAAGGATAACCGTTGCTGTGCTCCAGTTTCTCCACTCCAGCCAGTTCCTGGCACTGTCCTGCTCCCAGACCCTAGGTGAAGCCCTTTCAGTGACACCGGCTCTCCTCCACCATCTGACACTCTGACCCTTTCAACAGGAGGGCAATTATGAAGCATCATCACATGAATGCTTTGCACAGGGATTACCGACATCATCAGAAGACACCTGAACCCATGTGGAAGTCATGCGGAGGCAGGACCTTAAGCTCCGTGCCTCAGTTTCCTCATCAGTAGAGCAGATGAAGAAATGCGTTCTTTCTAACCATTTAAACACTGAACACCTCTGGGGGAAAGCACTCTGGTACTGCTGAGCCTCAAACCCTATGGGGACAGAAAAGGGCCTCTCCCGAATGCCTACACCCTAAATGGATGTTCTTACTCGTCTGGGGCCATCTGAAATCTCTCCTCAACACACGTCCCACACAAAGCCGGTGGGTTTGGAGGATCGCGGACCTCAGCCTAAGATGCCCGGCTCTACCCAAGGTTCCGCAGGCACCAGGAGTTGAGCTGGTCACGACCTCAATTAAATTCTGCAGGCCCAACTCTAACGAGCGAAGTGAGGCCCGCACAGAGGATGGGAGATGCTTCTTCCCCGGTGGGGGATGCGGAGGGGGGTACACGGAGCCAGCACGGAGCACCCGCGCCCTGGCACTGCGAGCGGCGAACAAAGCCCCAACACCTCGCCGCCCCGGGGGCTTCCCGACCTCAGGGGGAGGGCTCTCCGGAGCATGCGCCCTCGCACCCCGCCCCGGCGCCGGCCGCCCCCGCCTCCCCGGCGGCGCGAGACGGCGCAGGGCCGCATGGGGCATGCGCGGCGGCCGCCAAGCCCCGCCCCCCCGGAGCGCCGGAGCCGAGGCGGCGGGAACCTCAAAGCCCCGGTGCAAACCGCTGCTCCCCGCAGCGTCCTGGCGGCCCCCTCCCCCGGCGGCGCCCCGGCAGCGCAACGGCCGCTGGGAGGGAGAAAAGGCCCGGGGGCGGCGAGGGCACCGGGCGCCGCGGCCCGCAGTCAGCGCGCGCGCGCGCGCGTCCCCTCCTCCGGCCCGAGACAACTTGCAAAAGTCTCCCTTCCCGGGGCGGGAGGGGGAGGGGAGGCGGAGGGAGTCGGCTCGCGCGGCGCCGGGGGCGGGGCCATGACCCCCTCGCGCGGGCGGGCGGGCGCGGGCTCCGGCCGCCCCTCCCCCGGCGGGGGGCCCGGGGCGCGCGCCCCAACGGCCAACGGCCGCGCGGGCGGGGGCGACGGGGTCGGCTAGGCCGCGGCCCGCCCCCGCCCCGGCCCGCGCCCTTTTGTTGTGCGGCGGCGGCAGCGATGATTCAGCCCGCGGCCTGCGCCGGCCCTGCCGCCCCCGGCCAGGACGCGCAGTGACGCGCCGCGGCCCCGGCACCCCCCCCCCGACCCCCAGGCCCCGCACTCACGACGCGCTCCTTGGTGTGCTCGGGCTCGGTGATGATCACGGCTGCGCCGCCCGCCTTGGTCGCCGCCGGCCGCGCCGCGCGCTTGCCCCCACCGGGGGCCCCGTCGAGCTCCAGGCCGTCCTCATCGCCGCTGCTGCCGCCGCCGCTGCTGCTACTGCAGCGCTCGGGCCGCTCGCGCTTCCTGCCGGCCGGGCCGCCGCGCTTCCTGGGCCCAGCGCGGGCCGTGCCGTTGCCCGAGCTCGGCTCCTCCCAGGCCGCCGCCGCCGCCTTCTTCCTGGGCATGGTCGCGCTGGAGGAGACACGGGGCAGCGGCGCACAATGGACGAGTTATAAACTGCGCGGGGGGAGGGGAGCGCAGCCGAGCCACCGGCCTCCACTTCCTCCCCTGCCCTCCCCAAAGTGGCGGCCGCGGGGTGGGCGGAGAGGGGGCGAGTCGGGAGGAAATCGCGCCCCTCCCGGGCCTCGGCGCGCCTTCTCCGGGGAATCCCGCACGGGAGCCCAGGTCTCCGACTGCAATCCGCTTAGGGAAATAAAAAAATGGAGACCCCCCCCCCCCACCGGCCCATCCTCAAGTTAGGTTTGCCTACAACGCACCACTATTGCAGCCTGATCCCCAAAAAAGTAAAGGGAAAGAAAAAGGAGCCTCTGATCCCCTAGCTTCTAATTAGAGAAGGCTCCGGGACACTTAAAAGATCGCCCTCTGAAAGGGCTCCCCCCTCCCTGTCCGCCCCACCTGCTGCTTTTGTCTCCGCGCCCCCCTCCCCGAGCCCCCTCAATTAAATGCAATTCTCTCTGCCGCCCCCCATCCCCTCCCCAAGCCCCGAATTCCGCGCCAGCCTGGGGGTTCCGACCTCTGGCTCTAATTAGCCTAATCCCTCGGGGTGGGCAGCCCCAGTCGAAAGGGGGGCGAATGAAGCCGGCCCCCAGCCCCAAACACCTGCTCGCACAGACACGAAAAATAAAAACTTTAATGGTGCCCAACTCTACCCGCCCCTCCCCGAACGTGTGGCCCAGCCGGTCCCTCGGATCCCGGCTGCGAAGTGCCCCGCTCCGCCGCTACTTCTTTCCCCTAGCGTCCCTGCGCTTTTCGCCCTTTTTTTTTTTTTTTTTTTATTGATTTTGAACAATGGGATCTCTGTCTGTCTCCGATTAAACCACGTGGATCCGCCTTCCTTCCCCTTTTTATTCATTCAATTCCCCCAACCCCCCTTCCTTAGGGTTGTTGTTTTTGGGTTTTGGTTTTTTTTTTTTTACCTTTTCTCCTTTAAAAAAAAAAAAAAAAAAGAGGGGGGGTTAAAAAAAAAAAAAAAAACTTTCTCAGATCCCGCAAACTGAACATTGTCGATTTTGATTTTCAGTCCCTACCTGGTTGGAGTGATGAGAAACCGGAGAGAAAACGGAAGAGGAGCAGCTAAGAGATGAACCAGAGGGCTTTTTTTCCCCCCGCACCCCCGGCCCAGACCAGGGCTCCAGCCCACTCACCAGATACACTTAAAATGTAAATACGAGCTTCCAGAACAAATGCTACAACACAAAACAGAAACACATGTGCTGCCGGGCGGCAAGCGAGCGCGCGACGGAGCGGGCGGCTGGGAGCCCGGGGAGCGCGCGCCCCCTGCCGGCCGGCGGACCCCGCGGCGGCCCGGCCCCGCCCCCGCCCGCGCAAGAGCCCGCGGGACCGCGGGCCCACCCGAAGCTTGCGCCGGGCGCCACGCGGCCAGCCTCCACGCGCCCGGGTCCTGCGCGGTCCCCCCGCTGCGCCACGCGCCCCGGGCACTCTGCGCAGCGAGCCCCGCGCCAGGGATTTCTTTGGGGTTTAGGAGAATGTTGGATTGTTTTTCCCCGGGCACGTCTAGACAGGTCACCTGAGGACACTCGCCGGAAAATAGTTACTTTGCTCACGCGTCCGCCAAGAAGGGACGTGCCCTAATTGAGTGATTGGAATGAAAGATGAATACAGTTTGAATAAAATTTTTTCTTGTGCCGAAGGAGGCTGCATTTTTATTTGTCTCTGTGGCCCCAGAATGTAGCAAGGTACTGTTACATGGTAGAGTTACATAAAGATTTGCTCGGTTAGCGAACTGCCTACTGATGGATATGCAGGCCTAGGATGCACTAGAAGCTAGTTTTGATGGAAACTTTTCATACTGAGCGCCCAGAACCTGCGAGATACTTGTGGCTATAGGCTCAGCATCCAAAGCTAGAGGATGAGACTCCTGTCCTAGTGAAACACACTAACAGGAGACATAGATCATTAAGCAAGTAAGTAATCAAAAGTGCCATAAGTGATGGGGTTCAGGACATGCTACCCGAAAACATGGCACCTTGGTATACTGAATTTTCTAAACTGAAGGGAGTTTCCAGAAAACCTACAGAAACGGGTTTAAGGTCACTCATCACCACCACCCCAGCCCCCTTACCCTGCCATCTCCTAACCATCCCCAAAACCACCTACCTACACCCCTTCCCTCCCAATCCTTCTTCCCTAAAACAGGTCATAAAACCCTCAGGTGAGAGGAGCCCGCCTAATCTCAGGAGGTAAGGATCATCCTTTTCTCGGAAGACAAAGGAACACCAAGAAGAATCCTAATAAATGAGCTTTGCTACCTGCCCTCAGTGTGCCACACCTACCTCTTGCTCTTTCACCTATGTTAGTACTCAAGCACCCTCCACTCTCCAACAAACATAACCAAAAAAGACACGGGAATGTTCCTTTTGGTCTTCATTCCCTTATGAGGGCTCCCATGTCGCATAAAACTTACATTAAAATAAACTCATATGTTTTTCTCCTGTTACTCTTTGTCGGCATGATTTTCAGACTCAGTCAGGGACCCTAAAGAGGGTTGAGGAGGAAAGCTTTCTCCTGTCCTGCGAAAATGTTGCCAAATAATATCTGTGTGGGACCTTTACGGCAATGGCACTCATCCTGTTTTGGGTTCAGGAAAGGCCTCCTTTGGACAGTTAAACTCAGTGAATTTCAGGATGGATAAGACCCACCAGGTAAAGAGTGATAAAACTAAGGGCACCTGGGTGGCTCAATGGGTTAAAGCCTCTGCCTTCATCTCAGGTCATGATCCCAGGGTCCTGGGATTGAGTCCTGGGATCAAGTCCCAGGTCCTTGAGAGACATACCATGTTGAGGATAAGTGTCCATGGGGCTGAGGGAGAAGCGCAAGAGCGAGATCACGTAGTCCCTAATGAACCACATTAAAGATGGATTTTTCTTAGAAAATCTGTTTGCTCATCCTGGTCTCCTACCAAAGATTTTTACCTGCTTCCTTTTGTCTTAGACTGCCAGAGGGCGTTCCTTCTTTAGACATCTTTCCGAAGTTGGATAGGGTTCTAGGCTTTTTGCAATTAATTCATTCCTTAATCATTATGGCAAGAAGCAGAATTCAGGAGGCAACAAATGTCTAAACGAAGACAGAGACACCAGGGGTCCCAGCTCAAAGGTATTTAATCAGTCCCAAGTCTGTGTCCAGAGAGCCAAGAGCACTTATGTAAGAGAACTTTAGAAATGAGAAATCAGGGGCGCCTGAGTGGCTCAGTGGGTTAAGCCGCTGCCTTCGGCTCGGGTCATGATCTCAGGGTGCTGGGATCGAGTCCTGCGTTGGGCTCTCTGCTCAGCGGGGAGCCTGCTTCCCTCTGTCTCTCTCTGCCTGCCTCTCCATCTACTTGTGATTTCTCTCTGTCAAATAAATAAATAAAATCTTTAAAAAAAAAAAAAAAAGAAATGAGAAATCAACTGGAACTTTCCAGAGATTTTTCAGATAGGTCAAAACAGAGAATAGAAAAACCCTTTGGGGCGCCTGGGTGGCTCAGTTGGTTAAGCAGCTGCCTTCGGCTCGGGTCATGATCCCAGGATCCTGGGATCGAGTCCCACATCAGGCTCCTTGCTTGGCAGGGAGCCTGCTTCTCCCTCTGCCTCTGCCTGCCTCTTTGTCTGCCTATGCTCGCTTGCTCTCTCTCCCTCTGTCTCTTACAAATAAATAAATTAAATCTTAAAAAAAAAAAAAAGAAAAGAAAAACCCTTTGAAAGCCTCTTCTTAATAGACCTGCATTATAAAAAGGTTTAGGAGATTAAACCTTGACGCTTTCATATAAAACCTAAGGCGAACCAACCAGAAAAGAATTTTGCTTAAATATGCCATCAAGTCCCCTTCAGGAAGCAGCATGCTGATGCCTGCCAGTCCTCCGTGTTTGGTTGGGTGTTGATCCTCCGAACACCCTGTGTGGCCAATTAGGAGAAGTACTGATAGTACTTTTAGATTTTAGCCGGTGAGCTTTTTCCTTTTTTTTTTTTTTTTTTTTTTTTCTCCTTCCCCATTATAAGGCTTTTTGCCAGCGCAGAAAACACATGCGTCAGGAACACTGATGCAATGAGACGCTAATATCAGATTGCATCATGTGATCCTAGGTGTGGTGCTCCTGAAACTGGTTTTTCTTGGGGTGGTGCTGCAGGAGAAAAGCACTTTGGGGATAACACCCAAGAACTGGCCCTACTTGTCAGATGGTATTTTTTGCATGTACATGTCTGGGGTCCCCACCACTGTGCTCCTAGGGAAAGGCGGTGTGGCTTTCTTGGCTGAAAGGGGGTGTGCGGGAGACACTCATCAGATAGGCGCGTCCGCAGCTGCTTATGTAATCCACGTTACCTAGGGAGGCGCACCCACCAGGCAGGCTGGAAACGACACTTCCTCCTCTGAAACGCGCTCCGAATCGTATCTCACTTTCATCCAGCCGCCTCAGAGCAGCCGCAAGTCTCCGGGACAAACCGTTTCGCTGCAAAACTGGAAGAGGAGAAACGAAGGTGGCTGGGATTTCTGGGGACACTTCCTAGGGGCTGGCCCCGTGTTACAAGCACTTCGCATGAGGAACTGTGGAAATGTGGGTTCCCGCCGCCAGCCTGCCATCACCCAGTCCCACCCTCCACCCCGACTCTGGTGTTCGGTGAAGTCACGTGTCAGGTGAGATTAGGCGGCATTGAAGGTCCCTCCCAGAAGGGGAATGCCATTCACGTTGGCCACAGAAAGCAGCAACTCCGCGGTCTATTTAAAAAAAAAAAAAAAAAAAAAGATTACGGATCATGAGAAGCATGAGAAGGATGCTAAAGACCAAAATTAGTCCTGATGGTCTGTGTTTGTGAGTCGGATTAGACTAGGGGACTCTAACTTGGATCTCCACCTTCACCGCCCAGCATGGTGGCTGTGGGCTATCCTGAGAGCTGGAAATGTGGCTTCATGCAAATTACCCTGTGCTGGTGTGCTGAAGGCATCCCCACACCGAACTTCAACATCTTAGTACCATAAAAAAGAATCTGAAATATCTTGTTAGTAATTTTATCGTCCTGATCACACGTTGAAATGATCATATTTTTGGCATTAGGTCAACGGAGTACTAAAATTAACGTCACCTACTTCTTTCTACTCTTTCTAGTGTGGCTACCACAACATTTTAAATGACTTAAAACTTAAAGTTTTGTGGTTCCCATTTTATTTCCATTGGACGGCATCACCTTCGGAAGCCTACGTGGGAAACGGGCAATTTGCTCTGGACCCGACACTTTCTGCCTCTGTTCTCGAGTGTTCCCACCTGTTAAATGACAAGATAGAGTTTGTACTAAATTTCTTTTGGGGTTCCTTCTGGAAGAATATTCCCTGATTCTGAGAACAGTAATTGGGGGGAGGAGGGATGCTTGCCATGGTGTCTGGAAAGCTGTTTCCCGGGAGAGGAAATTCTTCTAACTCTATTTCTGCCCAGGAGCCATGAAGTTTTAGAATCCTAAGGATCTTTAAATATCATCGTTGGACTTTCAAGTCACCCAGGCTGCCAGGCCCTGCCAGGTTTGTGCCTTAATTCACCTTTATTTTTCCCCCAAGTACCAGGGGCAGCCTGACAAGACTCTGCTCTCAATTTGTGTTTGTTGATCTGTGTAACACCCAGGTGAAGAATTGAAGCCCAGAGAGGCTCTGAGACCACCTAAAGCCACACAGTAGCTGTGAGACAAGCTCCTTCTTGAAACCCTTGGTGTGGTCTCTGGCCCAGCAGCAGCTGCTTCATGTGGGTGTTCGTTAAAAATACAGAATCTCGGGGCACCTGGGTGGCTCAGTAGGTTAAAGTCTCTGCTTTTGGCTTGGGTCATGGTCCCAGGGTCCTGGGATTGAGCCCCACATCGGGCTCTCTGCTCAGCGGGGAGCCTGCTTCCCCCTCTCTGCCTGCCTCTCTGCCTACTTTTGATCACTGTCAAATAAATAAATAAAATCTTTAAAAAAAAATTTTTTTTTTAAAAAATGCAGAATCTCAGGCTGGGCCCCAGATCAGACTGAATTGGAATCTGCATTTTTATCAAGATCCCAAAGGTGATTTTCATGTATCTTATTTTTATGTATATATTTATTTATTTGCTTATGAGAGAAAGAGAGAGAGAGAGAGACTTGCGTGCGCATAAGCGGGGGAGGGGAGAGGCAGAAGGAGAGGGAGAAGCAGACTCTCTGCTGAGCAGGAAACCTGATGCGGGACTCGATCCCAGGACCCCAAGATCATGCATGCCCTGAGCCGAAGGCAGATGCTTCACCCGCTGAGCCTCCCAGGCACCCCTTACAGGTCTTAAAGTATGAAAAGTCATACCCCTTGTCTCAAGGGAAGCCTCACTGTGTGTGCCCCATGGGAGTTATCCTCAGCCTTATTCCAGGTAGAGAAGACATAGGATGCTGGACCCCAAGCCCCACATGCTGGCAGATGAAGACCAAGGTTTCCGGAAATTCAACAAATGTTTACTGAACCTCTGTTTTGCCCAGCACCTGGAGCCGATGCCCCTGCTTTTCTTCCTGAGGGTTTGAGGGGCTTATGCTTTGTAGCCCCAGTCACCTGCGCTTCAAGCAAAAAGCAGCCCCTTCACGATCCCCGTCCCGCCCCATGGGTTCCAGTGTTCCTACTTACATACAGGAGTCCAGGAGAAATGAGAAATGGAAACAGGTACGCCCTGGGAGTTTGGCTTTTCAGACCCAGGACAAACAGGATAGAGATAGGTTTTGTGAACGTCTGCATGGGAATCTGTAACCATCAGTCCCTCCGTCCCCAGCCGGGAGCTTGCCTTCATGTCTCTTAGAACTGTGATAGAACCACGCTTTATAGAATGGTCTCTAATCAACAGCTCTCCAGTCATTTTTTTTTTTGAAGACTGTCCCTTGTCTGAGCTTACCAAGGAAAGCCACATTCTGCAGACATACCATTCCGCCCGGCAGTGGGCAGTCCAGTTGTACGGTTTCAAGGCAGAAAAGGAGCTAGAAGGACAAATGAAAAAGCACTGTTCCCAAGAGACGGAGAGCCTTGGAAATGGGAGGCGGGTGGGGGACAATGTGGCTTTAAGTCAATGTGTCTCCTGCTCGACCCTCTCTGGGGAGACATGCCTTCATTTTCTTAAATCCCCCCCCTTCCTCTTCTTTTTTCTACCTTATCTCACTATCCCTACTGGAGTCTCAGTTCAGTTCCACAGCTGGAAACAGCAGGTGGACGGCAGCAATGGTGCGTGTGGTTCTTCAGGCTGAGAGTCTCAAAAAGAAGCATCATCTGAAAAATCAGCCTCCGCTGTGGGCCATGGTGGTGCTGGGCGTGGAGCCAGATAGTGCCGGGGTCCAGCATCTACTCCATGTCTGTGCTATTCTGGGTGTGGACCGTGTGGCTGGGTAAGTCTGAGCTGTGGGCTGAACCCCTGCTGTGTGCAAAACCCTCTCCAAGGCCAGGCCCGTCAACCACCATATCATGCCCTTAGATTAGGCCCCTTGACCCCCAGTCAACACGAAGCACAGTGTCCACAAGCCTCAGCTTCCTCTCTTTGTTCAGCAGATCAGGCCTTAGGAACAGCATGTGCAAAGACCCTGAGGCACAAAAGCCTTCTGTTCTTTTGGACCAAGTGGAGAAAGAGGACGAGGATGACTATAGACCCAGGTGCTAGGAAGGGGCGAGCCAGCCCAGTGAGCTGTGTTCTGTGTGGGTAGACCGTTTAATTTTGTAATGAACAGAGGGAAGCAGTGGCTTGGAGAGGTTCTGAGGGTCAAGGTTGTTCAACGGGTCGGTAGGTTCCAAGGTGATGACTGGGACTCTGTGATTTGGAAGCCCATGCTCTTTTTGCCACACGTCACTGCTCCTCCACCCTGAGACCTGGACCCCTTCTCAGAATATGCCTCAACGACATCGGGCTGAGCCTGGAAGCTTGGACCCCAGGCATCCTCACTGCAAAATGAAGGGGACAGATCTGTACTCCACGGATGTGCCCCCCCAGACATGCCCTTAAACGTGCTCTGTGGATGCAAACCAGAGATAGGCCCTGCAGGTATGCTTTGCAGACACACGCTGTCAGCATGCCCCATGGATACATTTCGTGGATGCACGCCATAGACGGGTACCACAGTTGTGCACTGTGGACACGCACCACTGACAAGCTTCATGGATGTGCTCTGGGGATATACACTACAGACAGACTTCATGGGCAGGCACTGTGGCAATGGACCCGGAGGTGGCTTGGGCTGGTACACCGATGAACATCTAAAAAATTCCAATTGCTACAAATTTATTTCAGTGCAAGTTAGAACTACCTGTATGTGTGTGGTAATGAGAAATCAAATCCACGCTTTCAAGAATGAATGCTATGGCATTCCCCTTTAAATATTACCCATCTCAGTTTAAAATAGGCGTTGATTTAAGGCGAGATACTCAGGCAGGTGCTGTGCAGATCTTGAGGCAAGTGGTCCACAAAAACCTTTGTCTGGAGAGATCAGGAGTCCTCTCTCCCACCTCCGGGATTCTTTGGTCTGTGATGAACCACGGACTCCGAGGACTGGGACTGGGAAAGATGGGGGCTCATGATGGAGAAAGCAAGCCTATTTAAAGGCACAGGCTGAATCACGCAGGTCTGGACCTGATCCATGGGAGCCTTCTTGCCTTTGCATGTGTGACCAGGTATACAACCCATCATCAAACACCAGCCTGATTATGGGGCTTAGGAAGCAGGAAGCTGCCCCCCCTAGGAGGATGAGCCTTGCAGGTGGGAACCTGATCTTGGCATGTCATGTCTAGCGCCTAGGTGCGAAATACAGTCATTTCTATGTCTGTTAGGTTGCTCTGGGAAGTATCATTTTCTAGCTGGAACCCAGTCCCCTCCTTTGAGGGACGAGAGAGCAGAAAGCTGGAGAAGGTCCTCTGTCTCCTGGTCGGAGCCAAAAGAAGCAAGGCCCTCCTCCCCACCAGGCAGCCAGGACCCACCTTGACAACTAAACCACTCATTATTTTTTATCTTCTGGATGGTTTGAATAACTATTATTATGCACACCATTTTTTTTTCTTCAAAAGAACATGTTTATTACCAAACCTCATTCAATTGCCTGTGTCTTGGGCTGGTTCCCCTTCCCTCCCTTGGAGGGAAGGAAGGAATTTGGCTGGACCGAGAAGCGTTCTCCTCCCACACCATTCCCTAATGGTCTGTGTCCAAAACAGGGTGCTAGGGATTTCTGGGCAACCAGTCTGACTGGGACGGGGTTTCCAGATGACTCATGGGGCAGTGGTGAACACAGGTGACCCCAGGAATGCAGGCACAGCCCTTCTGGGGAGGCAGAAGAGGGTGGACCCCAGGGAGAGACAGCGAGGGAGGGATTTGGGGAGCACAGACTCTGGAACTGGCCTGCTCGGGTTTGGATCCCAGCTTTGTTGTTTGCTGTGTGATCTTGGACCAGTTAAAGAGCCTCTCTGGGCTTCACTTCCCTCCTCTAAAAGTGGGAATTTTATTTTATTTTATTTTTAAAGATTTTATTTATTTATTTGACAGAGAGAGAGAGAGAGAGAGAGAGAGACATAGAGAAGAAACACAAGCAGGGGAAGTGAGAGAGGGAGAAGCAGGCTTCCCGCTGAGCAGGGACCCCGATGCGGGGCTCGATCCTGGGACCCTGGGATCATGACCCAAGCTGAAGGCAGACGCTTAATGACTGAATTACCCAGGCATCCCTGAAAGTGGGAATTTTAACAATAAAGTCTACCTTAGAGCCAGCTTCATTCTGTGGTCCAAGGGGGCTGGTCTTAGAATGGTGCCCAGCGTGTAATAAGTGGGGTACTGATTTCACAAGGATTAGGCTGAGTGAAAAAGTCAAACTTAGGGGCAGCTGGTAGCTCAGTTGTTAGGTGTCCGAGTCGTGGTCCCAGGGTCCTGGGATAGAGCCCCGCATCAGGCTCCTTACTCAGCAGGAAGCCTGCTTCTCCCTCTCCCACTCCCCCTGCTTGGGTTCCTTCTCTGGCTATCTCTCTCTCTCTCTGTGTCCAATAAATAAATAAAATTTAAAAAAAAAAAAAGGAAGAAAGAAAAAGTCAGCCTTGGAAGTTTGGTGGTTTGTTCCTTCTTCTTGTTTCATGTTCCATGTGGTGTGACCTGTCAAAGCTCCCTCAACCATTCGTCCGATGAGAAGACATTCTGCTTGTTCCCACGTTTGGGCTATGCTATGTAAAGTAAAGTAAAGTAAAAGTAAAGTTGCTACGAATATTCGTAGATCGGTGTTTGTGTGGATGTAAGTTTTCGTTTCTCTGGGATAAAAGCCCAAGTGTGTCATCGCTGGGTCAAAGGGTAAGTGTATATTTAGTTTTGGTAAAGAAACTGCCAAACTATTTTCCGAAAGTGGCTGTAGCGTTGATATTCCCGCCAGCTGTGGACGAGACAGCCCGGTTCTCCACACGCTCGCCGGCATCTGGCCACTGTCCGTTTTCTTATTATCCGTTCCAACAGGTACGTCAGGACGTCTCACTGGGGGCTTGATTTGCACTTCCCTTATGACTGGTGATGCAGACGGTCTTTCCATGTACCTGTCTGGCATCTGTAGGTCTTCTTCCCTGAAATGGCTCGTGTCTTTGACCCATTTTTCTAATTGCATTTTCTTTCTTTCTTTCCTTCTCTCTTTCTCTCTTTCTTTCTTTCTGTTGAGGATGGAGAGTTCCTTATATATTTTAGATAGGAGTCCTTTGTCAGGGGTGTGGGTTGGGAATCTTTTCTCCTGGTTTGTACCTCACCTTTCCATCCTAACAGGATTTTTTCACAGGATGAAATCTCCCAATTTTGATGAAGTCCAGTTTATCGATTTTTTTTTTCTTTCTTTTGCGGATTGAGCTTTGGATGGAGCTCCGGGGTGGGTGAAAAAGTGGAGATTTGGGGAGAACGGGCGATCTTGGAAAGGGCGGGGAAGCCCCCGTGCTGCTCACACCCCCTGCCCTGTGCCTCTCTTTCATTTGGCTGTTTCTGGGTTATGGCCTTTTGTTCCTCCTGAGTTCCATCCTTTTGTGATCAACCAGTGATCCGGGAAGAAGAGAAAAAAGAAGGAGGAAGAGGGAGAGGAGGAAAAGGGGAAGGAGAAGAGGAAGAGAAAGAGGAAGAATAGGAAAGTGGAGGAGGAGCAGAAGGGGAAGAAGAAACGGGAGGGGAGGTGGGGGAGGGGAGGAGGGAAGAAAACCGCCCGAGCCCTAGGGCCCAAAGACCTTCTTCTCCATTTTCTTCTAAAGGTTTGAGAGTTTTGTGTTTTCCTTTAAGTCTTTGATCCATTTGCAGTTAATTTTTATGTGAGCTAGGAGGCTTAAGTCAAGTTCACGGCTCGGCCTGTGGATATCCACTCTTCCTTCCTCTTTCAAACCGGGACTTGTAACCGGGACACTTGGCCCCCTCGAGGCTTTCTGTATTGAGTTCCCTGCAGGATTTTGTTGGAAGAAAAAAATGCCGCGGCTACAGTAGTTTGAAAACTGTGGAACGTGAAGATACAGACGCTTTCCAGGCTCTAATATCTTGTTAGTTCTGATGAGGGAGCAGGAGGCTGGCTGAGGACAAAGCAAGAGCTGGCGCCTTGCACCCCCCCTTCCATCCGCTCCCCTCCATAGGTGTAGCATTCCTCAGGCACCCCTGACTGCCATAAAATGATAAATAGTTAACTTGCTGAGATCACAATCCTACAAGACAGGAGTCTCCCTTGGTTTGCAAATGTCCTTGAGATTACAACAAAGAAGTTACCTTATCAATAGCCCAATTTCCAAAGACACAGAACTCAGTTCCTCAAGCCCTAATGTCACCCTCCCCTCCATAAAAAAACCGAAGGAGGTGGAAGTAGAAGGAAAAGTAAATAAAGTTAAATTTCAGTTCTAAACCCTGGGGGGGCAGAGGCACGAAGCTCAGCAGCGGGCTGGAGAGCTCCCCCAGAGCAGGGACTCCCCGGTGCTGGGTGGCTCTCACCATCTGGGCTCTCCTCCCCAGATGGGGCCTCTTAACCACAGAAGGAGCGATCCTCTGCCTGGAGGCTCATTAGTGGGACAAATGACATCCCTGGCCAGGGGGCATGGGCCTTCGGGGAGGCAGGCAGCCCCCTTGTGAGGAGCAATTACGAGCTGGCAGTGGGGATCGGGGGAAGAATGCACAAGGGCAAACCTGCCTTGAGGACTTGGGGGGCAGCTTTACCAGGCAAATTTAAATATTTGCTTCTACCCAACAGATGCTTTGATGCTGGGAGAGAATTCCCCCAGATGCTAAAAGAGAAGCTGCAGAGGGCTGCAGGGGGGGCATGAGGAACGTGCCCCCCCGCACCCCCACCCCCCAGCACGTCTCCACTCCAGGATCCATGGCCCATCAGCAACCACCCAGACTCCTTGATGAACTTTTCTCTCCACTCTCTGCCATCCCCACCCACTGTGATGAGACCTGAAGGTCACTTGTCAAAATCTCCTGTTTCAGACAAGAAAAAGCAGCTAAAGACATAAAGACAGTAGCACGGAGAAGGTCCCTTCTCTCTTCAGTGTGGGGCTCTAAGTGAGCAAAGTATGTTTGTCTCCTGTCTTGGGCTTCCCAGCCTCCTGCTGAGGCCACCAGGTCACCGATTATGATGTCCCTAGGACATCAGGGAAGCCTGAGGCTTGGGAAGGTCAAGGACTTGACTGTTCACTCTTCTGTCTCCCTCCACCAGGGCCGAAAGCTTAGAGGGATGCTCTAGGTTTGGCTCTTTTACCTCTGCCTCCCCAGCTCTCTGCAGCTTCCAGAACCTAGTCGTTGCTCAGTAAGTGCTCTGCAGGTGAGCACAGTAAGGGGCCGCAGAGCTTAGGCAAACTTTTCTGACAATTCTCTCTTCTTTTTTTTTTTTTTTTTAAAGATTTTATTTATTTATTTGACAGGCAGAGATCACAAGTAGGCAGAGTGGGAGGCAGAGAGAGAGAGAGGTGGAAGCAAGCTCCCGGCTGAACAGAGAGTCCGATGCAGGCCTCCATCCCAGGACTCTGGGATCATGACCGGAGCCGAAGGCGCAGGCTTTAACACACTGAGCCACCCAGCCCCGGCAATTCTCTTTTTTGCAACAAGATCTAAATCGCAGCCAACGACAGGAAGGAGTGAGTGATCAATGAATGGGCCAAGAGCTTATTTAAAAAAAAAAAAAAAAAAAAAAAGAGGCACTGAGAGTCCAGATCTAACCCACGAGTTAAGAATGACCTTTGGGGGGGCACCTGGGTGGCTCAGTGGGTTAAGCCTCTGCCTTCGGCTCAGGTCATGGTCTCAGGGTCCTGGGATCGAGCCCCGCATCAGGCTCTCTGCTCAGCAGGGAGCCTGCTTCCCTCTCTCTCTCTCTGCCTGCCTCTCTGCCTACTTGTGATCTCTGTCTGTCAAATAAATAAGTAAAATCTTTAAAAAAAAAAAAAAAAAGGAAATGTTTACTCAAAACATTGCATTAAAAAAAAAAAAAAAAAAAGAATGACCTTTAGGGGCCCCTGGGTGGCTTGGTCCATTAAGCATCTGCCTTGGCTCAGGTCATGATCCTGGAGTCCAGGGGGGTCACGCCTCTTATCTGGCTCCTTGCTCAGTGGGGAGCCTGCTTCTCCCTCCCCCTACTCATTCTATCTCTGTCTCTCTCTCTCAAATAAATAAATATAATCTTAAAAACAAAAAGGATGGTTTTTATATTTGAACCTCAGTTAAACAAAAATGTTACGCCCTCCCCGAGGAACTTCACTCTGCTTTCTCGTAGACCCGTGGTACAAACAAATTCTCCTCGATGATAAATGTAGGGTTTGACAACAAATGGAAGCATTTATGAAAATTCATTTTATCCCTTGTTATGTAAGCAGCCACATGGTGCCTGCAAGTGGGGCTCTTGGCTGGCCCAGCCTGGAAGATTTACTGTCTGGGCCTTTACAGAGGTTTGCGGTCTCCAGGTCTAAGAGGGAGGGACATCGGAACTCACTGCAAGTGTTGGGGGTGACGGGAGGGCATCCGGACAAAGCAGTAAAGACGCGGGTGGCAGGTCTTATGCCCCTGGGCAGGGGAGGATGGCGTGGCCAGGAGGAGGCGAGCAGCAGTGGCAGGAGGGAAGACATTGCCCCATTCCCAAAGACCGTACATGGTGACTGACATTTACAAAGCACCCGCCACAGGCCAGGGGCTTTCTACAGACACCTGCCAGGCTATGAGAGGGTTGTTCTACTCTGCTTTCCCATGAAGAAACTAAGGCCAGAGAAAGTTCTCTCAGCCAGTAGGAGGCAGCGCTAGAACTCCGTGATGGTTAATTTTTTTTTTTTTAAGATTTTATTTATTTATTTGACAGACAGAGATCACAAGTAGGCAGAGAGGCAGGCAGAGAGAGGAAGGGAAGCAGGTTCCCTGCTGAGCAGAGAACCTGATGCGGGGCTCGATCCCAAAATCCCGGGATCATGACCTGAGCTGAAGGCAGAGGCTTTAACCCACTGAGCCACCCAGGCGCCCCCGTGATGGTTAATTTTATGTGTCCACTTAAACTGGGCTGAGGCCTGCAGATAGCTGGTAAAACATCATTTCTAGAGATTTCTGGGAGCACAGTTCTGGGGAAGATTCGCATTTGAGTAGGTAAACTGAGTAAAGAAGGGGACCCTCCCCAGTACAGCTGGGCATCATCTAAACCCTAGAGAGCACGGGTTGAATGGAAGGCAGAAGAAGGGTGAATTTTCTCTCTATTGGAGCTGGGACACCTGTCTTCTCCCGCCTTCAGTGATCAGGGCTCCTGGTTCTCAGGCCTCAGGACTTGGACCGGGACTTACACAGCTGGTCCCCTAGTTCTCAGCCTTTGGGTCTGGACACTATCCTACTGGCTTTTCCAGCACACAGTTGGCAGATGACAGTGCTTCTCAGCCTCTGTGATCGCGTGAGTCAACCCTTCACAATAAATCTCTTTATTGTTCCTATATTGAACCTATTGGTTCTGTTTCTCTGGAGAAGCTCATATAGATGGTTCAATCCAAGGCTGACCAACATCTGAGCCCATCTCTCTCCTGGACACCAGGATGTCCCCAGAAAGTGGGGCTGACCCCCCAACACCCCCAATCCTGCAGAACCTCCTCTGCTCTATTTTGCAACCACAAATACTTCTTAGGTACCCGCCTTGTGCCCAAAATTATTTTGAGTCCTCAAACTCCTATTCACCCTTCAAAGCCTTTTTCAAGGTCACATCTTTCCAAAAGCATTCTCCATATACCAGTGATAACGTTGATGATGGTGGTGTAAGAAGCAGGCCCCGTGTTTTCCGAGTATTTTTGCATTTAATGCCCACAGCAGCCCTTTTGACCAGACACTGTCATCACCAACCTGTTTAAGGTCGAGGAAACTGAAGCCCAGAGAGGTTAAGGAAGTACTCCAAGGTTGAACAGCCGGTAATGCAGGATCCAAGCATAGTTCCCGGTGATTCCAGAGTCAGCGGTCTCAATCACACACACACTCTACTGCTTCTAGAGTAAGAATGAATCCTTTCCTGCCTCTGTGTTCAAAAGTTCCAAATCCCTACCAGAGTCTTCACCAATTACGTGTGCTGTGCTCTTCATAACGATCTGAGGGGCAGGTCTTCTCACTGTTACCCTTGGAATTTTGTTGGTGCTCAGAGAGGTGAGCAAGATGCCCAGAAATCACTCAGGTGGACAGATCCCAGATGGCACAGCTGCTTCTGGGGCCCCCAAGAAAACTCCCGGGGAGAGTTCTCCAGAGTAAAGCACCCCCACCGCCGCCGGAGTCCTCCCCACCAACAAGGTGGCTCCTGGGATTACCCCATCCTCTGCAGCCCATCAGCTTTCCTGGGGCCGTGTGCTCCTCCTGCCCAGCTCAGCCAGGACACTTTGGGTCCTGGCCCCTGAGAGTTGCGTGGGCTGTGCCTTCAAGAGTGCAAGGGAGGGGCCTTTGGACAGGCACCAAGTTCAAACCTGCTTTGCCTGACATGACCCTCCTTGGGCGGCCCCGGCTTCC
The DNA here is from genome assembly GCF_030435805.1 of Mustela lutreola. NCBI lineage: Eukaryota > Metazoa > Chordata > Mammalia > Carnivora > Mustelidae > Mustela > Mustela lutreola. Next base: position 12,047,967 of record NC_081299.1, read on the forward strand.
CAGCTGCCAGCCTGGCCGTGCCAGGGCCCAAAGAGGATGCTTCGGGCAAAACCCCCTGCACGAGGGGGCCGAGCTTTTGGAAGGTGTGCCCCAGAGGGGTGGACGGCCGAGGGCTCTTCTTTTGGCCGGCAGCTCTGTCCAGAGAAGGCCAGAAAATCTCTGTCCTCGCATTCATCTTGAAACACGAACCTCAACCCCCAATGTGGACGTCCTTCAACCTGGCCACGAATCCTTACTACACCTTGCGTCAGAGAAAAGCGCCTGTCCAACGCTTTTCATGCACGTATTAAAAATGGCTTCTTTTTTTCTTTCTTTTTTTTTTTAAAAGAATTTATTTGACAGAGAATGAGAGAAGGAGAGAGAGCACAAGCAGGGGGAGCAGCAGAGGGAGAGGGGGAAGCAGGCTCCCTGCTCAGCTGATGCGGGACTCAATCCCAGGACCCCAGGACCAGGACCTGAGCTGAAGGCAGAGGCTTGACCCACTGAGCCATCCAGGCATCCCTCTTTTTTTTTTTTTTAAGATTTTATTTATTCATTTGAGAGAGAAAGAGAGAGAATGCACACAAGCGGGCGGGGGTGGCAGTGGGAGAGGGAGAAGCAAGCTTCCGCTTGAGCAGAGAGCCTGAGATGTGGGGCTCCATTCAGGGACCCTGGGATCATGACTGAGCTGAAGGCAGAGGCTTAACCCACTGAGCCATCCAGGCGCCCCTAAAAACAGCTTCTGAAGCAAGGAGTGAACAAACCACAGAACTTTTTGTCTTTAAGAGTATTGTACCTGGGGCGCCTGGGTGGCTCAGTGGGTTAAGCCTCTGTCTTTGGCTCAGGTCATGATCCCGGGGTCCTGGGATGGAGCCCCACATCGGGCTCTCTGCCTAGCAGGGAGCCTGCTTTCCCCTCTCTCTCTGCCTGCCTCTCTGCCTACTTGTGATCTCTCTCTGTCAAGTATTAAAAAAAAAAAAAAAAAAAATCCCAAGCAGACTCTGCATGGAGGGTAGAGCCCGATGCGGGGCTCGATCTCACGACCCTGAGGTCATGACCCTGAGATCATGACCTGAGCCCAAATCAAGAGTCGGACGCTTTTCCCATGGAGCCACCCAGGGACCCTGCCATTCATATCGCTTTGGTGCCAAAATTCAGTGGCAGCCATGGCCACCGTTCACCTCCAGAACATTGTCAGTTTCCCGCAGGGAAACTCAGAACCCATGAACGCAGCCTCCTGCTCCCCCTCCTCCACCCCTGGGCAGCCACCTTGCTCCCTTCCGTGAGTCTGCCTGCTCTAAGCACCTTACAGACGTGAGCGTGCTTATGTTTCCTGAACATCTATTGGAAAATGAGGGTCCCTGAAGGAAAAGTAGAGAAATTCAGGAAAGGAGGGGAAAGAACATCCAATGACGCATTACTTTGTAGAAAAAATTTTTTTTCCCATTTATAGCAGAACTTTCTGGGAACCTTCAAAGCCAGCTGCTGGGTTTGCTTCTCAGCCAGGGGCTCTAGCTAGCTGAGGCAGATAAATGATCATGGGGCACTGGGATGGCCAGGACCCAGATGCTAAGGAGAACTAAACCAAGCCACGTTCCTGATCAGTGAACAGTGGGGGTTTGTTCGAGTGTCAGAATTCAGACCTGGGGCCTCACGCGCGCCTCTCTGGGGCACTGGCTTCCCAGGAGATCCGCTTTCCAGCCCTGAACGCCCCCGACTCTGCTTTGATCAGGGACCCTGGATGTGCTTCTCTGTGGCCCTGCCTTCTGTGGCCTCCCCCTTCTAGTTCCTCAGCCAGGCAATGTTTTCTCTTGGGTGGCCTTTAATTATTTATTTTTAACACAACCAGTTATTGTTTTGGTGGATTCTGCCGAGGAGGTGGGGACCTTTAGGGGCAGATCACCTTAAATGGGGGTTATCATAGCCCTGGGGCTGGGCCCTTGGCAAACAATTTAGTCCCTGCCCCCAAGGAATCTAAAAGCTAACCCTGGGTGGGTTTTTTTGGCCAGAGAGGAAGCTGGCATCAAAGCTTGAAGAAATCACCATGATGAGAGTTAGCCTTTTTTGTGCTTTTACTAGGGGCACTTGTGTACTTAACACACATTATTTTATTCCTTCTCAGGGGGGGAGTGGGCATTGCTAACCTTCCTCCGTGGAAATCTCAGAGCCGTGAAAGGATTAGCTTTACTCCCACAGCTGGTCTGTGGTAAAGCTAGATAATGCCAGTTTATTACTATTATTATTATTATTTATTATACGTAGCATGTATCAAGCATTCAGTAGGTGCTGGCAAAGATTTATGCACTCTAGGTATATCTTATTTTATGTAATTCTTGTTATAGTCCCATGAGGTGAGGGGGGGGGTCTTTCAAGATCATTCCCTTTCTACGGATGACAAAACTGAGGAACATTCTCTCATGGAGCCTAGCCCGTCCATGGGGGAGGGCGGACTTGAACCCAGGGCTTCCACACCAGTCATTAACCTTTAGCTCACCCTGACCCCTGACCTCTGACCAGCTGGCTGACTCACAGCTGCCCTGTACACGGAAGACATTAGTAATTTCATTACAGGCAGACTTGGGGGCTGGGGTTTGAAATATTCCCATCTGATCTTGGAGGAGAGGGAGGCTTGGAGACGGGGAACCTTTGGGATGCGTCTTTGATCCCTGCAGACCAGGTCACCGCTCCTGAGAAAGGCAGTGGCCCCGCCCACCCCGCCCGGCCCCTCCCCTCCCCTCCCCCCACTCCCCTCCAGGGGACTCATTATCTCTTGGCAGAGTCTTCGAGATTGTGTGCGCTTAGTTCACAGGCATTTGCAAGTTTGGCCACAATCTCTGTTCGGGACTGGTGAAAACACAGGCCCCCATATGTGAATTTTATGTCTGCTTTCTCATTAAGAGAAGTTTTAGCTCTTTTTGGAAAGAGCTTTTTCTACCTTCCCATTCCTTCAGGCTGGCTGTGAAGTTAACCCTTTATTCTACCCATCCTTTTTTTTTTTTTTTTTTTTTAAGATTTTATTAATTTAAGAGAGACAGAGGGCAAGCACAAGCAGGGGGAGGGGCAGAGGCCGAAGGAGAAGTAGGCTCCCTGTTGACTTGATCTCAGGATGGGTCAGGACTTTGACATCACGACCTGAGCTGAAAGCAGCTGCTTAACGGGCTGAATCACCTGAATCGCCCCTCTGCCCATCCCTCTTAAAATGGAATCTTTCTTTGGTCCCCACCGCCCCCCATATTTTTTTCTTAAGATTTCATTGAGGTGTAATTTGCATACAATGAAACTCACCAGAGACCTTCAGCCCTACAGCTCAGTGCCTGGCCCTGGGATGGGCACCCCCCAGGCAGAGGGACACCCCATCCTGGCCTTCACGGAGTCAGCCGGCTAAAGGCAGAGTCAGGAGGGAACAGGTCATTTCCCTGGGTGGGGACATGGGTCACGAGACAGACTGCTCTGACAGACGGAAGTAACCCGCGGAGGGCCTTCCCGGGGACGGGGGAGGTGGTTGAGAAGGACCGGACTGTGCATGTGTCTGTAAATCCCAACCCGGACGCGGGGCGCTCTTAAAGATAAAACGATGGTTCCTGACGCTGGTTAAAAGCTGCAGGGAAGGTTATTCAAGATGATTGCAGTTGGGGAGAGACTGTCGCAGGAGGAGGGAGAGAATCGGCTGAGCTCCCCATACACCACGGGGCAGTTGGGGATTTTCAGCGGGAGCGAGGGGTGAGGGGGGTGAATGGCGTTGCTTTATCAGCGCTCTGGCTAGGAGGCAGCCGCTCGCCTGATTTATTCCTGACTTCTGTTTGCACGTTTATGTGCCCAGGGCCAGATGGGGAGACAGATATAGCACATTCTTACAAACGGGGGAACGGATGGCCCCATTTGTACACTGTTTTTTTGGGGGGAAGCTGGTAGGCAATGATGGGGGGAAGGGACAGTAGAGGGCAAAACCCACAGTTTCCCCTTCAGGGTGAAAGTGACTCTCTCAGAATGAACTCCGTCTTGCTTTCCTTCAGATACCCCCGCCCTAATGTTCTGTTCTTCCAAAGAGCCCCCTTTTGGAAGTTTTCCTTTTACAAATATTTATGGAGTGTTCGGTGAGCCAGGGACTCTTCCTGGTACTGGGGCTATGGCAGGGACCAGTTCAGACTCAGATCCTACCCTTCCAGGGCTTCCATTCTATTGTACGGAGATGCTCATTAAGCCAGACGAGGAGGTGAATGGTGGCTTGCGTCAGGGAAGGGTGCCATAGCAGGGGAGGGGAGAGGGTATGCCCACTGGATGGTTTGCAGTTGCTAACAGGGGGTAGGTAGGTTCGCTGGGAAGGAGGCATTCTGACTAGGGAGCTAGCTGGGAGACAGGAGTATATCTGGAGTAAAAACACTGGGCAGTGAGAAAAGCAGGTGCAAAGGCCCTGAGGTAGGCAAATGCTGACTATATTAAGGATCCACAGGGAGGGAGGCTGGTGGGTTAGAATGGGGGAGAGAGGTGAGGAAATAAGGTGGGACAGGTAAGGGGTGTAGGGGAGATCATACTGGGCTTCAGTTGGAACCCTGAGGGCACCCAATAGACGAGGGACACTTCTTACTTTTTTAAAAACTTTGCTCAGCTCTGTTGAGAAAGGGCCAAGGGAGGCAGTGGGGAGATCATTTGGGATTCCAATGTGACAATCCAAGTGAGAAACGAGCATGGGGCAGGTGGTGAGGAATGGTTACATTCAGGTAAATTCTGAAGGCAAGGCCATTGGATTCATCGATCATGGGTGTGGGAGCAAAAACAAAAAGCTGACTCTAATTTTCAGCCGAAGCAAATGGTAGCACGGAGGACAGTGGAGACCCACTGGGTCTAAGGAGGTTGGCATGGAGGGACAGGTCAGCCCATGAGAAGAGGGGGCCAAACCACTTGGGAGCTCCGTCTGGGACAGGGGGACATGAGAAGGCACTGGAGATCCATGTGGAGGTGGGGAGCAGGCAGCCGGCTTTGCATCTGGAGTTGGGAAGAGGTCTGGCTTGGAGGTAGAATTATGTGAGTCAGCTGCTTGGGGCAAACATGTGATTAGAGCCTCAAAACCACACAGGATCTTCTGGGGGAACAGCATCTTGAAGAGCTGCTCGCAGCTCTGCCCGTTCAGGGCTCACATTTCACAGGAGAAAAAGCGAGGTCCAGAGACGGGAGGTTTCCACTCCAAGGTCTCACAGCCCGCTGATGGCAAAATTAGGAATAAGACCTCGATGTCCCGGTCGGCAAGGTCAGCATCCTTTTCTCATCTGGCTTCTTAGTGCCTTTTTACGATGAATAAGGCTCGTAGGGCTCTAACGCTTGGTCATCTGGCTCCCATGGCAAGCTCATGGGGTCACTGGAGAGCTGGGGTGGCTTGCCCCAAGCCACATGGCCTTTCATTTGTCTTCTGCCCCTCTCACCAGGCTCTGGGCTCTGGGTCTTTGCCACTTTGTGTCGTACCGCCCAGAGGTCAGCCCCTGGCTGTGACAAAGAGTCTCGCCTTGCCCAGACTCTATTTAGTCTCCCCTGAACCCTCTTCTACATGAGGCCTTGACCTCTGGGTTCTCCCATGTTGGTCTCTGTATTGCACATTCTCTGCAAGAATCCGGCTGAGCTGACTCAGCCAGGAGCCCCCGTCCTCCATATCTGATCACCCCCCTGCCCCCTGATGTCATCCAATAGGCTTCCTCATCCCTCACCCCCCACCACCAGGTGATGTCTGGTCACCCTGGCCTGCCTTCAGTGGGGCTCCTTCTTGGCAGGTGTGATGGTGCAACATATAGTAAGAAATGTTGGGACACCTGCCTGGCTCTGTTGGAAGAGTGTGCGGCTCTTCTTGATCTCAGGGTTGCGAGTTCGAGCCCCACACTGGGTGTAGAGATGGCTTAAGAAAAAAAAAAAAAGAAATGTATTTGGTTTTCCTCTGGTTCAGGCTCAGAGACTCTGAAACTCTTGCGATTTCTTATGTAAGCCATAAAAGGGGAATCTTCTTTTGTTGTTGTGATATTTACTTCTGTCCTTGGCTCCTGAGGTGGCTCTGGAAGAATACAGGTGAAATGGGGTCTTCTAGCCACACCCGAGTTTATGTTAATGAGGGGGCTGGTTGCTGGGGAAACCAACCCAGAGTTGGAACTTTCAGCCCCGCCCCCACAACCTCAGGGAGGGGAGAAGGACTGGAGATGGAGTTCAGACCTGATGCTGTCAGCCATCCCCCCTGGTAATGAAGCCTCTGTGAAATTCCCAAAGGACAGGGGTGCAGGGTTCAGGGGGTTCAGAGAGCTTCTGGGTCGGTGGGTTTGGAGGTGCTGGTTTGGTGACTTTGGGGAGAGGGACCCCTTCCTACACATCCTGCCCTGTGCACCCCTCTGATCTGGTTCTTCTTTTTTTTTTTTTTTAAAGATTTTATTTATTTATTTGACAGAGAGAGATCACAAGTAGGCAGAGAGGCAGGCAGAGAGAGAGAGAGGAGGAAGCAGACTCCCCGCCGAGCAGAGAGCCTGACGCGGGACTCGATCCCAGGACCCTGAGATCATGACCTGAGCCGAAGGCAGCGGCTTAACCCACTGAGCCACCCAGGCGCCCCTGATCTGGTTCTTCTGAGCCGCATCCTGGTACAATAACTCCATGATCATGTAAGTCCCATTCTGTGGGTCCCATGAGCCGCTCTAGTCAATGAACCCCAGCTAAGGTGGGGGCAGTGAGCATCTCCGATCTCCAACCGGTCAGGTCAGGAGCACAAATGACAACCTGGCCTGTTGTTTCATTGGCTTCTGAAGTGGGGGCGGTCTTGTAGGATGGAGCCCTTCACCCCTGGGAGGCGAAGCCATCCCGGTAGACAGCGTCAGAACCCAGTTACAATGGCAGGACATAGAGCAGGCAGAGTGGCTTGGTATGGGGAAAATCCCACACATTTGGTGTGCCCAGAGCACAGAAGTGTTCCGGTATTGTGTGGGAAGGAAAACAAGTGTGTGTGCTTTCTTCACGGTGACTTTAGCCGGAACCCCCATCTCCCCAGCCCCCCATGCTTCCTCTTGGAAATTCTCCATCTGTCCACACCCACCCTGCGCTTTGTCTATGCCTGTCTACCTTCCCTTGCTGTGTCAGAGTTGAGGCCATTATCTGTCCCCCATGGCAGAGACCCTGTTCCGGGCCGTCCATTCAAGGCAGGAGTGTCCCGAATAAAGTCTGGCTTGCTGCTCTTTGATGAACACCGTGAGTAATTTTTTTCTCTTACAGGAGAAACCACCTTGTAGGACGGGTGTTTCTCCGTGACCATCTTTTTGCAGGAATAACCTCCAGGGCTGTGGTGGTGGTGGTGGGGGGGGGAGTGATGTACGTGCTTTGCCATTTCTGTCAATGGTGCCCGGCCAAGCCCAGCACCAGGGACGTGCAAGTGACCCAGGAGGATTTGGAAGGTGACAGGTGGATGGCCGCGACCTGTCAGATCTCATGCCACATCTGTAGCTGAAGGGAAAGGAGGCGATGTCCACTGGATTTCCCCAACCCCAAGGTCAAGGTGTGGGTTAGGGTAGGGATTTGAGCCTCTTCCTGTGGATAAACCCAGATAAGCTTGTCTTCATTCAAAACTATTCTCTTTTGCTAAGGATGTTTCCTCCCCACTTAGCTCCTGAAAATTACCATCTTTCCTGGGCGTGCAAACAGCCCAAACTCATGGGCCTGGGCGATGCAGGGTTTGGGGGCCCTATGGACCATGGGGGCTGGGCGAGCCTTCATTGTGGGGGCCTCCCCTGGCCTCCACCCGCTAGACGCCGCCGGTAGCACCTCCCTCTCCCACTTAGGACGGCCGGAACATCTCCAAATGTTGCCAGATGTTCCCTGAGAGCTGACCCGCCTCCAGGATTGTTTTCATCTGCGGCAGCAGGAGGGGGTGTTGGCGAGGGGCCCCTCTAGGGGAGGTGACCAGAACCAGATGTACAACTTTGATCCCTACACTGAAGCCTACTTTATGGCCACGTGTTTCCTATCTAGAGGGGCCCCAGAGACAGCTTTTCTTCACTGTTACACACTGTCCTGCGGTGGGACCTGGCTCCCTCCGTGCAGGGAAAGGTGATGACATGGAAGTGCTGTCTTGGTAGACGGAGAAAGAGCCAAATCTGCCAAGGGAAGAGGAAAGACGGGCGAGTCTGGAATCTAATCCTGGCCCGGAGGTGGAAGGATGGCTGTGTGACCTCAAGCTGGCCCCTTGACTTCTCTGGGTAGCGGGGAGCCCACGCACTTGGGGGTGGGAGGTGCCCGCAGGGCAGTGGGTGTGGCCTGCAGTTGGCTCCTCCCCAGCGAATGCAAATTATCCCTTTTAACTTTGGTCGTGATGCTGAGAGCATGACCACAAGTCTAACCACCCCCCAATGGGAACTCTGGAAAGAAAAAAACCAAACGTCAAGATCACCCAGCCCGTGCTGGACGTGAGGGCAAACGGATGTCAGGTAGTTACGCTGAGCGGGGCCGCCCTGGGGCCGGGACGGCGCCTATTTCTGGAAGGAAGACGAAGCAAAGTGTTAGAATCCGGAGAGGTTCTTCGGTGCCTGGTTGCCCCGTGCTGGACTGGCTCCAGGGTTCTTGGAAAGCTGGATCTTTTCCCACAAATGTCTGGGGAAGATTAAACACGCACGCGCACGAACGCACACGCGGTGGCTTTTAAAAAGAAAGGAGCTTAAGGGCCGCTTTGTGCATCCTTTCCTTAACAATGCCCGCGCAGGGTCCGTCCCCCCCCCCCGGGGGGGCCCTGAAAACCAGTCTTGGGGGTGGGGTGGGAGTATCACACCCAGATTTGCAGGTGGCACAATGACCCCAGAAAAGAGGGGACGTTGCTTTGAACGAGTACCCAAGCGAGAAAAAGTTAGGTCTCAGCTTGACTGATACTGACTAAGACAAGGGAGCCAGACCCACGGAGACAATAGCCCCCCCCCCCCCCAGGGCTGGTCTACCTGAGGCCGCTTCTCCTTTGGGCTCTGAGAAATGGCCCAATGTTCTAGTTTATTCTGGAAGAGAATGGATGTGAAGATCTGAAGAGTGAAATTTTTCCTTCCTTCCTTCCTCCCCTCCCCTCCCCGCCCCCGTGCTCCCCCCTTCCTGCCTCCCTCTTCCCGTTCCCTCCCGCCTCCCCTCCTTTCCTTTCATCCACCGGTCCGTCTGTCCATCCGTCCAGGTATGATCCAGGCAAACCCCCCGCTACTGAACCTAGTCGCTCCTGTCCAACTTCTTTGCAGATGAACCTTGAAATCAGTTGCATCCCCCGGACACAATTTACATTTCAGTGTATGAGTTATCTCTGTTATGAGAGAGCTGTCAGCCGCCTTAGAGGCCAGGAAGGTGGAGGTAGGCAGCTAGTCAAGACTGCCAGGATTTCAGTCTTTTGTGACTTTTCCCCCTTTATTCCTATTTTCCCTCTTCCCCAAGCCTGCTCACTCGGTCCCAGCCACGCGGCCTCCTTCTGTCCCTTATGCAGATTAAAACTTCTGCCTCAAAGCTTGCTGTCCTGCCTGAACGTGCTGCTCCCAGGACCCCTGAGCTCCTGGGATTCCTCATCTTCCTTGGTCTCTGTTCCGACATCACCGCCTCCAGGCAGCCCACACAACATAGCCACTCCCACCTGTTCCCTTGCCTGCTGTGTCTTTTTCTCCAGCCCTTACCAATAGCGGGCACACTCTGCATTTCCTTGTTGACCGTGTCAGCCTGTCTCTTGCTCTGCACGCTGTGGAGGGAAGGATGGAGGGACTTCTAGGTCTCGGCAGTAGGACTCACACTATTTTTAGAACTGGAAGTGGGTTTAAGATCTTTCTGGCATCCCATCAGCACAAGGATGAAGAAACCAAGAGCAGGGGAGAAAAGAGCTCGTCGCCATCGTACAGTTCCCTCACCCGGTTCAGGGCTGGGTGGCAGGAAGTCATGGGGAGGGCTGTGTTCTAGAACCTGCTGTTGGACTCAGTGACACTGGGCTGAGTTCCTCCAGCTCGGTGAGTCCCTGTCTCCTGGTCTGGAAAGCAGGTGCTTGGTGAGGGGAAAGGGAGAAAATGTTCAGCACAGTGACACTGGTATTAAGAACCCACAAAACCATGAAATAGGGGCGCCTGGGTGGCTAAGTGGGTTAAAGCCTCTGCCTTCGGCTGAAGTCATGATCCCAGCGTCCTGTTTCGGGCTCTCTGCTCAGCGGGGAGCCTGCTTCCTCCTCTCTCTCTGTCTGCCTCTCTGCCTACTTGTGATCTCTGTCTGTCAAATAAATAAATAAATAATCTTAAAACAAACAAACAAACCATGAAATAGGGCCACGTGGTTCTCAGAATACGGACAGGTTGTGTTCTCTGGAGCTCACCTGCTCATTCACTCAGTCATTCATTCATTCAGTTTTTTTTTTCATTCATTCACTTTTAAGTAGGCTCCACACCCAGTGCGGGGCTTGAACTCATGACCCAGAGATCAAGAGAGGTAGACTCCCCCCACTGAGCCGGCTCTTGGAGGGAACTAGCAGAGAACTGGTGTGTGGGAGTCTGGGGCAGAGCAGGACTCTCAGGGATGACTCAGAGCAGTGGTGCTCAACTTGGAAGAGCACCTGGGGGTTCGATGCTCTGCATTTCTAACAAGCTCCCCAGTGGCCAGAGGTGAGCAGCCACCTAGCTCCCAGCCTAACACTGACTTCTCTGTCTCCACCTGTGCTGACTTCAGAGGCTCCAACTCAGGGTTCCAGTTTCAACCTGCTCAGCCTGTCAGCCCCTCCTTCTACCCTCCCCCACCTGACCCGGGTTTCCTCTTTTGTACTCCTGCTTCTTTACACATGGGGTTCTTCTCACCTTTCTGGCCCCACTAATACATTCTTGTTCTTGTCCCTCTTTTTTTTTTAAGACTTTATTTATTTGTCAGAGAGAGAGAGAGAGCGAGCGCACAAGTGGAGGGAGCGGCAGGCAGAGGGTGAAGCAGGCAGAGGGAAAAGCAGGCTCTCTGCTGAGCAGGGAGCCCAATGGAGAACCTGATCCCAGGACCCTTGGGATTATGACCTGATCTGAAGGCAGAGTCTTCACCAGCTGAGCAATTCAGGCGCACCTGCCTTCTCGTTCTTTAACAGCAAGGACAACATTCTTGACTTCTCACGGTGGCCCTTGCCAATTGTTCTGGCCACTCAAACCTAAATTGTTTTGGCTTCCGTGAACTGAACTCCCTTCTCATCAGGCTATCCATCTCCATGCAGAGCACCTCCTCCAGGAAGCCTTCCCGGACCACCCAAGCTTGGTCAGGTATTTCTCCTGAGCCCTGTAGCTTACCCCTCTCACAGTCCATTTCCTGTGAAGGGACTGTGAGCCCTTCAGAAACAGATGTCTTAGCCTGTCACTCAGTGTCCCCAATCCTCTTGGTGTCCTTTTCACTGTAGCCAGCAGAGGGCGCCTCAGCTCCATGGTTCAGCCTTTGGGGTGCAGCGCCCCTACCCTCCTGCCCTCAGGATGCCTCTGGACAAAACGAGGCTTCTCTTATTCTTTGAGAATCAGGTCACCTGTGGTTAAGAGCCCATGACCCGAACATTCCTAACTGTGTGATCTTGAGCTTGGTGATCTGCCCATCAGACCCTCAATTTTCTCTTCTATAAATTGGCCATCATAATGCCTCTTAGGAATTTGCGTTCAATAAAGGGACCACATCCAAGCCTTAGATGAGCCTGGCTCGGATTAGTGCATCCACCACGGACTAGCTGCGTGACCGTGAACCAATGATTCCACCTCTCTGTGCCTCAGTTTCCTTATCTGTGACATGAGGATAATTTTAACCACTTCCTCTCAGGGCTTTTGTGAAAATTGAGTTAATAAGATCAGAACACTAGGAACAGTGCCACGTGTGTGGCTGTGCTATATGATTGTTTCCCCTTATTATTATTATTACTTGGTGATGAACAACTCTGCTTTTCATTTGTCACATTCTAGCTGATTGTGGGTCCAGAGGAAAGGCAGCCTCTACCTTGTGTTCCTAAGCTTCCCCAGAGCTCCTGGTGGGGCTGGGATCTGTGTCCCAACTTTTTCTGTGATGGGTTGGTTGAATCTTTTGGCCTGAGCTGCGGTGCCAGGTGGCCTCTGGAAACTTGGCTCCTGTGGGCCAGGCTGTAGCTCATTGCAGGAGTGGGAGTCTGGGGTGCTCCCAGGAGGCCCCCATGCCTACCCTCCTAGAAACCAAGGCTGCCCTGGATTCCTGAGCAAGCTCTGCTCTCTGTGTTAGGAAGGGAAGGCAGCAAGCAGCAGGTGGTGGTCAGGCTGGTGGTCAGGCCAGCCTTACAGCCAAACTGGGGAATGGGGGTGGGGCTGGACTCCCGCTCTCTCTCCATCCACATAACGGGGACAAAAAAAAAAAAAAAAAAAAATCCCACTTATCTCCTCTTTACCCTTCAGGGCAGACTGGTAATGTGACATCTCCATTGCCTAGATGTAGGCAAAAAAAATCCGTGTTTTAGAGCCTGATGGTCCGGCCTTGAACTTAAACTCCTGTCTTTACTTCCGACCAACTGTGGGACATCAGGCAAGTGACTGAACTTCTCTGAACCTCGGGGATGCAGGGAGGATTGAAATTGTTACATATAAGTGCGTTTTACTCTTGCTGTTGTTTTACATGGTAGAAGCCAAACGGGCTTCTGTGTTATCTTTAGGTAAACAAGACGAGATTATGGTCGACTCTTGAACTGACTCCCTGCTCAGTGGAAAATCTGAGTGTAACTTTTGACACCCCCACCCACCGCACTTAACTCCTAATCGCCTCCTATTAGCCAGTAGCCTTGCTGATAACATAAACGGTCGATGCACGTGTATTTTCTACGTCATATGCACTGTATACTGTATTCTTATGATAAAGTTAGCCAGAGAAAAGAAAAAGTTAAGGAAATCGTAAGGAAGTGGAGGGGCCGTGGACAGGCTGCCCCGAGAGGGACCATTTTGGCTTGAGGAGTATTTTGAGCTGAAGGCACCTGAGACCTTACAGGCTCAAGAGAAATTCTGCCCTTCCCTTAACTACACAGAAGAATCTAAGTTGGGATTTTTTCCCAGAATAAGGGCCATTAGCAGAGATAAATTTTCTCTCGGTGACGCATCTGTACAGCGGGACAGACATTCACTTACCAAACACCTGCTGTGGAGTGAATTCCTTTCCTCCGAAATCCCAGACCCCCAACCCCTTCTCCGTGGTTCGGAATGACACGGATACCTCATTTCACCTGTTTTTGGAATTTCCATGTCCGTGTGGATTCCCCGTATGCCCTCTATTACATTTGATTTTCTCCTGTTAATCTTCCTCATGTCAGTTTGATTCTTCGTCCGGCTGGAAGGACTCTTGAAGGGGGACCGGAGTTCTTGCTACCCGACAGAAGAAAAAAAATACATTTCTAGTCCTGGACTGTATTTATTAAAAAAAAAAAAAAAACACTTTTAAGTGGACCTGTGCAGTTCAAATCCATATTGTTCAGGGTCCACTGTATATTCTCCAGGCCAGCGCCCCGATGCTAGCTCTGGACCTGACCCTGAGCTTCACGTGCTCCTGTCCCTGAGTGGAGAGGTGGTTTACTGCCCTCGGGATGAAGGGGAGGCACTTGGATCATGAACGCTTTGCCCCTGTGGCTTCAGTCATTCCACAGAGCAACCGGGAGAGATGGCAGCATTATCCCAGTTTACAGGCGAGAAAACTGAGGCCCCAGGAGGTGCTGTGACTTGTTCAAGATCCCCATTTTCGAGACCAGGTGGCTCAGAAGCTGCCTCTGGGATGGAGGTGGGGCAGGAGAATGTGAGCTGTCTTCACCCTTGACACTGCCTGCCGCCCCGACGTGCTGCTCAGTGTACAACACCAGGGGGTGCTGTGGGCGCTATAGAGCCCTCCTGCGGATCCCTGGCTCCCTGGGGCTGTCCTTCCCAGCTGCTACTGCTGCTGTGTCTGACTCCTGATGTCCGTGAAGACAGTTTTGTGAGGACAGCGCTGTAGCTGGTAATGACCAATTATGTCCATCACTGGCCTCTTGGGAATCGGGCCCCCCTCCAAGCCTTTGGCTCCAGCACCCCCTCCAACTTGCTTTCTGTTTCTGCCGTGTCTTGAGCGTGTCCCAGCTGTTTGTGCTGTGAATTTAATTCCCAGGATGGCCTGAGCTTGGCGGAAGTCAGGCCCTTTAAGAACCTAATAAGTGTGTGGGTGGCCGGGCAACTTGATGTAAATAAGTCGTTTCTCCGAACCTCTCAGCGAGGCATCTCAGTCTCAGAATACTGACTGTTTCGGGGCCTGAGCTGGAAAAGGAAGAGGTTCAAGTTCAATCCCAAACGAGCATCAGTGATTTCAGCTGGGACGAGAGATTTGGAGGCCGTGATAGTGAAGGGACAGGCCTGTGTTCAAATCCCGGCCCAACTACTGTATAAGTGACCGAAACAGCCTTCGTGCTTCGTTCCTCCCAGTCTCGCGGGGTCTGTTTTTCCACTGTTTTGACCGGAAGAACATGCTGGAAGCCAGGACATGCGACTTCTACCTTAGGCTGTCAGGAGGCCTTGCCCACTTGTATTTTCTTTCAGACCTTTCTAGCATCTTGTGCCCCGAGTCTGTGCTAAGCACTAGCCGGTGAGCGCCACGTGGGGGACAGGGTTCCCGACAAGTGCATCCTATCCTAAACCAGTAGACGGCAGCCTCATGAACAGGCCAAGTCCAGGGGAGGTCACCTTCGTGTGGTTCCGGCCAGGGGAACCACACAGCTGACCGTGGACTATAATAGAGGCTTCTTGGGGCCCCTGGGTGGCTCAGTGGGTTAAAGCCTCTGCCTTCGGCTCAGGTCATGATCTCAGGGTCCTGGGATCGAGCCCCGCATCGGGCTCTCTGCTCAGCAGGGAGTCTGCTCCCTCCACACCGCCTCTGCCTACTTGTGATCTCTATCAAATCAATAAATAAAATCTTAAAAAAAAAATAGAGACTTCTTGCCTCAAGTCATGAGTGTGGGTGTGCCCTCCAGGTGGCAATCATTTGTTGACACGGCCTTTTACAGTTAAATGCTGCTCCTTTCTGAGCCTCACTTTGTTTTTCTGCAAATGGGCCTGAGAACAGCCTCTGTCTCAGAGGACCCACGTGCGGCATGCACATACATAACAGACCTCAGGTGCCCTGCACGAGGACTGACACAGAGAACTCGTCTGGAAGAGGGGCTTTCGTGCTGTCATAGAATCAATTCCCAAATCTGTTTTTTAATATTTTTGAAAGAGAGAGAGTGTGCATGCATGTGCAGGGAGAGGGGCAGAGGGAGAGGAAGAGAGAGGATCCCAACCCGGCTCCACGTTCAGTGCCAGGTCTCACATATGGAACCATCCCACGACCCCCAAGATCATGACCCAAGCAGACATCAAGAGTCAGACGCCTTGGGGCTTCTGGGTGGCTCAGTGGGTTAAAGCCTCTGCCTTTGGTTCAGGTCATGATCTCAGGGTCCTGGGATCGAGCCCCACATCGGGCTCTCTGCTCAGCAGGGAGCCTGCTTCCTCTTCTCTCTCTCTCTGCCTACTTGGGATCTCTGTCTGTCAAATAAATAAATAAATCTTTAAAAAAAAAAAAAAGAGTCAGACGCCCAACCGACTGAGCCACCCAGGCACCCCTTCCCCAACCCCCCCAGTCTTAATGACTGAAACCACAAAGGTCTGCTTCCTGCCCTTGCCACTTGTCGATGGCAGGTGGGTTGGGGGCTCCGCTCATTGTGTCTGGGAGGAGTCCCGGGCTGGTGACTGAGTGGTATGCCGGAGGGCGGGAGAGACCACCAGGAGGGGACTTCTCCTGGCAATGGGTGCTTTAACTTGGCAGTGACATACACAGCTCTTCCCTTCACAGCTTGCTGCCTCGCCCACCTGCCCGGGCGTCGGGAACGCCATCCTTCAGGCCTGGAGAGCGCTGGAAATAACAAGGGAAGGGCATGTACACATGTGAGCTCTTCTGCTTCTCAAGTCCACGAGCAGGAAACCCAGACAATAATGAGAGCCACGCTGATGGAAGGGGGACAGCATTTGCTGAGCACCTGCTCTGTGTCTGAACCCTTCGCTCCGTTTGCCAGGGGATGTGGCGGAGAGCTCCAGGACCTGGCTTGTGTCCCCAGGTTGGTGGCAGAGCCAGAGCCGGACTGGGCTTTCCGTTAACAGGGCCCACCCGTCAAGGCCAAGACTACACACTCCCGTCAGCTACAGTCGCTGTCTGTCCTTGGCACTTTCCATTCCCTGCCCCTCCGGTTTCATAACAGAACTTTCCCTGGAAAGATTCCAGTGTGGTCGGAGGTGAGCCTGGAGGTTAGGGCCCTTCCCCTTCACAGAGCCATTGGCGACCATCCCCGCCGCTGACCGAGCTCTCGCCGGAGTATACACGCCTACATACACGAGGGGCTTCCTGAGCATTTTCTTACGGAAAGCTCTGCACGGCCCTCTGGTGTCATCCCCATTTTACGCAGGTGGCGACAGATGTGCAGAGAAGTTAAGTGTCCTGTCCAAGGGCACACAGCAGGTGAGGACATGGGACCATAGCCCAGGGAGCCTGGCCCTGGGTCTTCGTGTGTAACCTCTGCACTATAAAGGGCTTTTACACCCTTGAGCCTGTCTGATCTTCCCCCCAACACACACACACACACGTGCACAGGCACACACACATCTCCCCCCACCGCCAAATGTGAGGGATGAGCAGAGCAGACTTCTTCCTCCAGCTGTGCAAGTGTGGAGTCTGAGGTCTGGGGACAAGTTCCGGGTCATAGGACTGGTCACCTGTATTTTTTTTTTTTAAAGATTTTATTTATTAATTTATTTGACAGAGATCACAAATAGGCAGAGAGGCAGGCAGAGAGTGAGGAGGAAGCAAGCTCCCTGCTGAGCGGAGAGCCTGATGTGGGGCTCGATCTCAGGACCCTGGGATCATGACCTGAGCCGAAATTCAGAAGCTTTAACCCACTGAGCCACCCCGGTGTCCCTGGTCACCTGGTTTTAAGAACAGTGCCCTTTCCACACCTGGGGGCTCAGGGGGAAACTAAGGACCAGTCACCTCTTGCTCCCTAACCAACCGCCCCCAACACGTCTTCTTTGGGAGGCTACTAGACTCCGGAATGGGACAAGGTAGAGCGGGGCTGCTCCTCTCTGCTCTGTCATGTCTGGGGCCTCAGGGGCCAGAAGATGCAAAGCTGGGGGTGACTCCACAGTTGGGCCCCGGGATCACTCGGAGGCATCGTTCCTTCCCATCTAGCACTCAGTGCCAGCCTCGGCTGGACTCGGTGGGACTGTTGATCAGAACACCTGCCAATGGCCCCTTCCCATAGCCTGGGCTTCCTCGTGTCCTGGTGGCCTCGGGGTCGTCGGGTCTTACAGGACGGCTTGGCAGGTGGTGTCCCAGCCAGCAAGACGGAGGTCACGTGGCCTGTTCTGAACTCAGCAGTATCTCTCTGCGGCAATTCTGCCACGAAGAACCAGCCTGGAGCCTGCCCAGATTCAGGCCTGGCCCTCTCCCACCATGAGAAGAGAAAATCTGTGGACATGGATACAAACTGCCCAGGGCCAGGAAATGGTGGGACAGAGTATGCAGCCCTAATGGGGCTGGGCAGAGGCTCCAATTAGCATTTTATTTTATTTTTTTAAGATTTTATTTGTCAGAGAGAGAGATGGAGAACACAAGCGGACAGAGCAGCAGGCAGAGACAGAGAGAGAAGCAGGCTCCCTGCTGAGCAAGGACCCGATGCGGGACTCCATCCCAGGATCCTGGGATCATGACCTGAGCCGAAGGCAACAGCTTAACCAACTTAGCCACACAGGTGTCCCTCCAGTTAACATTTAAAAAAAGATTTTATTTTATTTATTTGAGAGAGAGAAAGAATGAGCAGTAGGGAGGGGCAGAGGGGAGAGAGAGAGAGGAGCAGACTCCCCGCTGAGCAGGGCACAAGGCTCGATCCCAGGACCTGGAGATCCTGACCTGAGCTGGAGGCTGACTGAGCCACTCAGGAGCCCCTCCCATTAGCACTGACCCCCGGCATCCCATCACCCCCTCTTGGCAAAGCTCTGGGTCTGTGTGATTTCCCAGGAGTACATCTAGGAGGACGTGCTCCTGGTGGCCAGCAGGGGGCGCCCAGTACCTCTTGACATCCCTAGGTTAGGCCTGGAGGAGGCAAGAGGACACAGTCGCCCTCCACTGCCCAGCAGGGGCCTCCAGCTGGGTCCACACTGCATTGGCCCCATCCCCAGCCTCCATAATAGTCTCTCATGGCTCTGTGGCTTTTCCCTAGATGTGACAGTCCCGCAGCACCCCCTGGGGGAGCACCGTGGGCGGGGGTGGGGCACGGTGGATGGCACGGGCTTCCAGGGGTGGACACATGGTAAGGCTGGGCAAACCCCCAGTCTGCACTTGGGATTTCCTAGAGACAGAGGAAAGGGGTTGCACTGTAAGATCCTCTGGTTCCCAGGGAGCACTTGGATTTCTCTAGAAGCGAGGCTCCTGGAAATACCCCTTGTCTCCACTCCCCTGAGGCCCCTGCCCGAGGCCCCCTGCTAGGCATGTGGGTGCCAGGTTGGATTGTAGCTGTTGGCGGGCTTCAGGCCTGGGTCCACGCGAGGCCCTGGGGTCCACAGAGCAGGTCGGGACTTCTCAGAGGAGCCACAAGGGCAACCCCTTGCGGGAATGAACACCTGCTATGTGCCAGGCTCCTCGCTCCCCCCGTGGGGAGGCCCTGCCGTCCGGTTTCGGAGAGAGGACGTGGAGGTCACACGGCCTTTCCTCTGGTCCTCTCCGCTCTTCACTGCTTGGCCACACAGGAGCGGTGGTCACTGCTGCCTCATCCCCTCACTTCCTTCCCCGCTCCCCGGCGGGGACCCCACCAGCCGGCCTTACTCACCTTCCTGTCTCCTGCCTTCCCTCAGCCTCCCCCCTGCCATGTGATGGCCGGTGCAGCGCCCCAGGAGCACTGATGCCCCCAGGAGCATTGACTTGACATGACTAGCTGGTCGACATTTGTCTCGAGGGTGGGGTGCGGGACAGAGCGTCCCGAGGCCCCACCCAAGAACTTGCTTGGCGATAGAAACCACTTAATCCTTATTTATTTATTTTTTTAGGATTTTTTAAGATTTTATTTATTTATTTACAGACAGAGATCACAACTAGGTAGGCAGAGAGCGAGAGGGGGGAAGCAGGCTCCCCGCTGAGCAGACAGCCTGATATGGGGTCTCGATCCCAGGGCCCTGGGATCATGACCTGAGCCGAAGGCAGAGGCTTTAACCCACTGAGCCACCCAGGCGCCCCAGAAGCCACTTAATCGTTTTTAAACATTCCTTCGTCTTGGGTTTGATCTGTGATCATGGGGCCTGATTGGAAGTCTTTGAAGAAGCCACATGACTTCTTGGAAGCCCAGCCCGGCACAGCCATGAGGACACGCGGGATTCAGAGGGCCGGGTGAGGGGAGGGTGGGGCCTCCGGGAGTGGGGTGTCTGGAAGGAAATATTCTTCAGCGAATCAGCATTTAAACTTTCCAGGACTGCAGGGAGCTTTGCCTTTGGTGTAGCTACGGTGCCTGATGTCAGGGTACCTTTAGGCTCTGGGGCCAAGTGCTGCCTGACGCCAGGGGCACCATCAGACAGGCTATGTGTGTGGCACCCCTTAAATTGGGCACTGTGGAAGCCTCCCCTCCCCCGTCCCCGCCCCCTGCCCATGATCTACTGGTGCTGGTCTGGCCCGTGTGTGTGGCAAGTCTCTGCTTTCCAGTGACAGGGAGGAAGGACCCTCCATGTCTCTCTTGCCTTAGCTGTCCTATGTACCTGAGTGCCTGCCTCAGTTTTTCTGGGTTGGGCCCCGATACCCTGCTTGTCTCTTGTTGCAGAGAGCGGCTGGATCCTCTTTCCTGCCGGCAGCTGGGGAGATGGCCCCAAATCACAGTGCCACCAGTGCCACCAGCCCACCTCTTCGCTGCCATGGAGACCTCAGTCAGGGATGGACCTCTCATGGACTGACATTTGCCCCAGCCTGGTCCAAGCTAGAACAGAACAGAAGCTTCAAATCCCTGCTGTGCCTCTTTCTCTCTGCGTGATGGCAGGCATGCTTCTCAAATCCTTCTGAACCTCAGTTTTCTCATCTGCAAAATGGGCAGAATACTAATACAGCTCTACTGAGTCCGTGGGTGTGTCACCGGGATGGAGGAGGCAGATGGCAGTTGTCCTATTCTCTTTCCCCTTGGAGCCTTATTCTTCAAGGTGAGTTCTCCCCTATCTCCATGGCAACCTAGGCCTTAACTTCTCTCTTCCTCAGCTTGGGATGGTCAGTGTAGACAGGGCCCCCGAAATCCCGAGCTGCCAGGGGACCGTTTAATCTCTGCTGCACATTTTTTAATGAATGGACTTGGCCTGGTAGAGGTTTTCAGGGGATGTGTTTAAAAGATGGATAAGATCACTTGCCATTAGCCTGTCATTAACGTAAATGGAGGTTCCATTGGTGTTCCCTTTCGCTTTCTTAAATTTCCGACATTCATTTACTCATTCGGTACCTGTTAGTTATAAGCCTACTATGTGCCGGTCACTGGGTTGGGTCCTGAAGATCCTGGTGAATCAGGAAGGTCGGTTTGGCTGTTGCTGGGGTTTAGACACACTTGAGGGCACAGATAAAATCCGAGCAAACACACGGACTTATTACATAATTACAAATTGTGTAAGTCCTTTGGAGGAAACAAAATCATTTGCTTATTATAGCCTAAATGATACAAAGGTAAGTTTCAGCCCAAGCCCATGGCATCTGAGGTTTTTCTGGGATAGAGAAATGAAAATAAATGGCCACGGGACAGTCTCCGTAGGTCGCAATGGCCTGCTAAGACTGTGTATAAAAACAAGGGCCTTTATAAAGGAGCTCATTCACGTCTTACAACAGTCCTCAGAACTGAGCGTCATCATCTCCATTTTACAGATGAGCACACAGAGGTCAAGAGGCCAAGTGACTTTCCCGAGGTCACACGGCTTGCTAAGGAAGCTGGATTTGAACTTGGGTTTGTTTGATCTGGGCTGGCTGTAATTACAGACCTCCTCGGAGCCGTGTGGCCGGGCTCATGCCGCAGCGTCTGTTATGTTGGGAAGCCCCAGGTTGGGCTCTCAAAGTGGGTGACTAGAGGCCTGAGGGAGAGCAGTAGTAGAGAACCCCCTGGGGATGAGGCTTTCCATCTGAGCTAGAAGAGGGAAGGGGGGTGGTTTCTGAGACCCAGGGCTGCAGGAGCTAATGCCCAGGCCCAGGGCAGAGGCCTGTCTCATAACAGATGGGGGCCAATGGTGTCTGTGTCCAGGATACAAGCAGGCTTGCTTGGAAAAGGGCCTCTTGCCTCCACCTGTTTGCCAAAGTTGAATGAAGGTGATGGGTATGGATGGGGGCCCCCACTCTGTCTCCACCCAGCACCTGATGGCCACCGTGTCTCATGGCCTTGACTGTTCACACATTCTGGACTGGATGCAGGTGGCTTAGGAGGTTGGAATCCCTGCGCCCCGGATCTGGACTCCCTGCTCCAGTCCACCCGCGACCGGCAGCCCCAGTCCTATTCTCCGCGTGGGTTTGAGTCTGGACTCTGGAAACGAAGGGACCTAGATCCCAATTCCAGCTTTCCCACTTTCTAGGTGTATGATTTCGGGCAAGTTCCTTACTTCTCTGAGCCTCCGTTCCTCCTCTTTTCAAGTGGGTCTGATAAGATCTGCTTCTCAGGTCCTGGGAGAGGAAACAGGTGATCACTGAGACCGTGGCACCCGGCTCCGGGATGACTATACGGTGTCAGCCGATGAGCATGACGTCAGATCCTAGTCTTCCCAGAACTTGGGGTGACTGCCTCTCCCCCAGGGATGGAGAGCATCTGCAAGAGGAAGTGTGACGGGCAGATGCACTCTCTCTGATTTTGTTCTAAAGGCACAGGTGCTTATCTGTGTGAGACCATTGTCCCTCGACGGCGTCACCGATTGGGAGGTTCTTTCTCGAACTTGGCTTTGAACGTGCTCCGTGGAAGGGCTTCATGCTCCGAAGGTGGATCCGGAGTTTGGAATCAGCGAGAAATCTTCTGGACCCTAGACAGCTGACACGGGGGTTGGGGGGAGGGTTTGTGCTGGGCCACGCAAACAAAGGAGAGAGGATTACAAGGCAGTCGGGAGGGTGGGGACAGGTTTTCTGCCATGGAGGGCTCTGGAGCAGTTGTCACGTCGATGTGTGGAGCATGGTTCCATCGTGGGCTAGGAAGAGAAGCTTGGGCCATCGAGGCACGCAGCCTCCTTGGAGGCTGACCTTGGGCAGAGGGTGATGCCCTCCCAGACAGCCCATTGAGATCATTTCATCTGCAGGACAGAGCCCTGCTTGAGTCCATTTAAGCCAAAAGGGGAATCTAACTCAAGGATTCAGGCGTGTTTCAGAGACCTGGAGGGCCGCCCTGGCCTCAGGAGCCATCTCAGATGCTGGGCAAGGGCTGGGGACCCAGGCATTACGGGCCAGCTTGCCTTTCACTATTCCCCTGGCCTTTCTCTCTCTCTTTTGAATTGTGGTAAAATACACATTACATAAAATCTGTTATTGTAACCATCTTTAAGGGTATAGGTCAGCAGCATTCAGGGCATTCACCATGTTGTGTATCTATTTCCAAGAACACGGTCATCACCCCAAACATACTCTGTGCACCCATTACGCAGGCCCCCATGTCCCCTCCCCTAGGCCCTGGGTGACACCATCGGCTCCGTCTCTCTGAATTTCATACGTCTCTCTCCACCTAGCAGAATGTTGTCAAAGTTCATCTATGCTGTAGCGTGTATCAGATTATGGCTCCTTTTTTTTTAAGGGCTGAATGCCACGCTGTGGGGCGCGTTTCCTTACCCGCTCCTCCGCCTGTGGACATTGGCCTCGTGTCTGTCTTTTGGCTGCTGCGTCCAACACCGATGGCATTATTCTATCTCTGCTTCTCTCTTTGCATCTGGGACAGACTTCTTGGCCTTTCCAGGCACGTGGCAGAAGGTGGCCAGCCTGTGGCTTTGGGGTTCCAAGTGGTCAGTTTCAGCCACCAGTCCAGTCCCAATTCCACAGTTTTGAGGGTGAGTCCGTGACTGTGAGATGTGCGCATGTTGGCACATGTGCGGGTCCTTTTGACTGCTGGGCTCCATCACTGGGAGTTGGGGGGATGCTTCTTAGAAAGGCAAAAGTTGTGGCACCTGGATGGCTCAGTGGGTTGAAGCCTCTGACTTCAGCTCAGATCATGATCCCAGGGTCCTGGGATCAAGCTCCACATCAGGGTCTCTGCTCCGCGGGGAGCCTGCTTTCTCTTCCCTCTCTCTGCCTACTTGTGATCTCTGTCAAACAGACAAAATAAAATCGTAAAAAAAAAAAAAAAAAGGCAAAAGTAGTCGTTTGGTATGGAGAACCTTCTCCCTCATTTGGAAGCCAAGCCAGGGGGACCTGGGTGGCTCAGTCTGTTAAGCGTCTGCCTTCGGCTCAGGTCATGATCTCAGGGTTCTGGGATCCAGTCTCCTGTCAGCCTCCCTGCTTAGTGGGGAGTCTGCTTCTTCTTCTCCCTCTGCTGTTCCCCCTGCTTGTGCTCCGTCTCCCCCTACCTCTCTCGAATAAGTATAGAAATAAAATCCTTTTTTTTTTTTTTTTTTTTTAGGATTTATTTATTTATTCGATGGAGAGAGAGAGACGGCGAGAGACGGAACACGAGCAGGGGAGTGGGAGAAGGAGGCGTAGGCTTCCTGCCCATCAGGGAGCCGGATCCTAGGACTCAGGGATCATGACCGAAGTTGAAGGCTGACGCTTAACTGGCTAAGCCACCCAGGTGCCCCAAATAAATAAAATCTTAAAAAAAAAAAAAAAAAAAGAAAAGAAGAAGCTAAGCCAGGCCACCCTCAGATGGAAATACTCCCACTCTGATGAACCTATCTGGAAGGTTTCGGGCAGAAGGCTCAGAAAGATGCTATTTTATTATTTAAAAATTTTTAGGAAAAATCTTTTTGTATTTGCGTGTGGTTGACACACCGTGTCCCGTGAGTTTCACGTGTACACACAGTGATTCAGCTTCTCTACATTATGCCTTGACCTTCTGCCACCACGCAATGCTACTGCAGCATCATTGACCGTGTTCCCTATGCTGTGCCTTTTCCTCCTGTGACTTGTTCATTCCGTAACTGGAAGCTTGGACCTCCTACTCCCCTTCTCCCATGTTGCCCATCCTCCCCCTACTTCGAAAGATGCTATCTGTTTTAATTTCAACATACATGCATGCCTTGTGCCCTCTGGCTTCTTGTTTTTGAGGTCTAAGTTGGGGGGAAGACCGACAAGTCATCCTAGGCCCTTGATCTGGTGTGGGGACCTGTTAGCTTTGGGGGGCAGTGAGCTGGAGGTGCGGGAGGAGGGAGTGTCAGCCAGCTGCTGCTTCCAGAGCCTCAGGAACCCGAGGTCCTGGTCCAGCCCTGCCTCCGCCCCCAGCGTGCTCCCTGATCCTTCCGGGCCCTCGTTACAGTCACGGGTACCTTTTCCAGCTTCTGTTTTGTGAGTATGAGCCACTACCCATGTGACTTGGGACACTCTCTTGATATCACCAAATCCCAGCTTCTTACGGATAAAACGGCTGGGGATACCCACTCTGCTTTCTTTAGTAAGTTGGTGAGGTGGTCCCATGACGCTGATGACTGTAGAGCAGGGGTTCTCAGCGGGGGCAGCTTTGACCCCCAGGGGACATGCAGCAAGGTTCGCAGTCATTTTCCGTTGACACAGCCGGGACGGGTGGGGGCTACTGCATTAAGGGGCGGAGGCCGGGGATGTTGCTAAACGTGCTGGGGGGAGCGGGATGGCCCCACCACCAGAGGTACTGGGTCCAAAGTGTCCGCAGTGCCGAGGGAAGAGAGGTCGGTCCTGACCAGTGTGGGAGAGTCATACCCTCCGCACATCTTCACTGGGCATCTATTGGCGCTGGCTGGGGTTACAGTGGGGGTTGGTAAGGACCCAGCCCCTTCCTATAATGGGGCGTGCAACAGGGTCTAGCATAGGGTGCGCATGTCCATACTCTTTCTACATCAAAGTTTAGCCTTCGTTGGTGGACAGCCTGGCATGCCGCTGTGGCCAGATCCCGCTCAGAAAGTGCAGTGCATGGGGGCTCTTTGGGGCACGGGCTCAGCGAGTAACTGAACACGTGGCCTTGGGTGGGCACAGCCTCTCCTGGCAAACAGGTGTTTCCAATATGCTTGGGGGGCGTGGTCCCTGCTGCCTCCCCCAGCAGATGTTCCGGCCACCAGGTGCGTCCTTTGAATGGGGGAAAAGCAGGCTGGGCTGACCTCTTAGCGGGATCAATGGTTTGGGAACAAGGAGAGGAGGCAGATTTACCAAGTTTTTTTTTTTTTTTTTTTTTTTTCCTGAACTCATGGCTTCTCAGCTAGTGTTTGCCTCCCGTGCCACCTGGGCCTTGGGGTTGGGTGAGAAAAGGAGGGGCCAGAGAAGAGAAGATCCCAGAGAGCAGGAGGGGAGATTCCAGATGCCTTCATACTTGCAGAGGATGGGGGCGTGGGGGCTGGTCCGGGTTTCCAAAGAAAAGCACCAAGGGTGACCCCAGCCCCTCCTGACCTCCTTCTCTGACTACTTGAGCTCAGCTTTCTCTGGGGGTGGAAAGCCCAGGCCAGCCCTTCTGGGTGGGTGAGATGTGAAAGGCAGAGTCCCCCTGGGGTGGGGCTTTGGGGACGGGACTGCATCCTCCCCATAGTGGCAGCCCCTCTCCTGGCCTGGGCTAAGGGAAGGTGCTAGATAACAGCGAAGGAGGCTGTAGTGGACGGGCATGTCTTTGAACAAGGCCCTGGAACCCAAAGCCAGCCTTCCCGCCCCTGGGGCAGGCCCTCTTATCGGAAGAGCTCTCCCCATTGCTATTTCTGCAGGTGGTGGGGGCCCTTCTCTGGCCTCCTTCCTCTTGGTTCCCCCTTCCAGCCCTAATGATAAAGCCCAGGAAGCGTTCGCAAGCAGAGGTCTTCCTGCCATGGTCAGCGACGCTCTTCCAGGGGATTTCCATCTCATTTAATCCTCCTGTGCTCCTCCTGTCCCATGTCCCAGCTGACTCTGGGTCGGTGGCCCTTTGGGCAGGCATGCAGTCCATCAGGTCTGTGTTTACTTTCTCCGGGGGTACAGAAACTTCGGTCCTACTGGGGTGCCCTGAACCACGGTGCCCCAGCCTGTGTGCTCACTCGGGTAACTAGTGGAACCCGAGGCTTTGATTTCCCTCAGCCCTTAACTCAAAATAGCCATCTAGTGCACGCTCAATGTGACCTCGGGCAAGTGTCTTATCTCTCTGAAACCTGTTTCCCTCTTTGTAAAATGGCTTAGGTGAAGTTATGCATGGAGAATTTTTAGTGGATAGAACCTCTGAGAGCCCAAACCCAGGATTATCACCAGCACCAGCACCACCATCAGCACCACCATCATCATCAGAAAAGACCACAGTCAGCAAATATTTTTGGTTTGGCGGCCCTTACGGTCAGACTGTCACTACTAAATTTCGCTATTGTCTCTCCAAAGCGGGCAATAAGCAAATGGGTGTGTTTGCGTTTCAATAAAACTTTATTTACAAAAACAGGTGATGGGCCAGAATTGGCCTGCAGGCTGCCAGTTGGCTGACCCCTGATGTAAGATCCTGAGGCCTGATTTCCAATGCCCTGGGGCAGAATGAGGAGTGGGGCCCAGGCCAGGTTTAAGGTGAAACCCAAGCGTCCTTGTGCAATCAGCTGTCTGCGTGTATTTTGAGGGCAAAACTTTTGAGACCCATCCCTGGGTTCTCAGGGGTGCACAGTGAGGACAGAGTAGGTATTTGTGGGTGCATGACTTTTCCTGATGACCGGGCACTAAGGATCTTAATCAATTCAGCAGATACTTGGCTACAATATGGGGGCAATTAACACAGACAGTAAGAATCCTAGCAGGCCTTTTCCACATGGGCTCATTAATTCTCACGAGAACCGATCTGATCGGGACAACTGTTGTTACTCTAGAGGAGCAAGGGGGAAACCAAGGCTCAGAGAGATGAGGTCACATGGCTGGAAGAGGCAGGGATTCAAACTTGAAATTTTTTGACTTCAAAGCATCTTTTCCACCTTCCCGGGTTAAAAGAATCCCATCCCGTGGATAAGCCTCGAACCCTCTGTTGTGCCCATGCCCTGCGCCCTGTACCGGGCTGGGGGGTGGGGGTGGGGCGGGCCGCTGTCCATGGTGCACCCTTCTGCTTGCACCCCCTTGAGGCCCCCACCCTTGTTCATCCTCCTTCTCCCTTCCCCACCCTAGCAACTTCCTGGTCCTCCCAGGCGGATGACTGATTGCCGGCCTGGCCTGGCACAGCCCTGCCCAGCCTGCTGGGCCTGACTCAGGCCAGTCCTTCCTTGGGGGCGGCTAGGGCCGCCTCCTGTCCTGCAACCCACCCGCCTGGCAGGTCTGGCAGGTGAGTGACTCACAAGCCTGAGCTCTCTGCACACCCGGCTCAGGGAGCCAGTGTACCTGACCCCTGGGCTCCTGCCTGCCCTGCCAGCTGCTGCGACAGACAGGACCCTTCCCTGCCCGTGGCACCCGACCCTCCCCTCTGCGCGTCCTTCCCCGAGGGCCGGGACTGGACCACACGGAATCCAGGTCAGATCTGGGGTTTTTATACATCTCTGTCTCTTACTGAGTTGGAGGAGGATCCTTTGGAGGTCGCGGGGTGTGTGTGGGGTTTCTGCTCTCGTTGACACCCTTGGGCTCCAGGCCCAGGGACACCCTGCTCCCTCTCGGTTGGTGGCGGGGCTCGGGGTTGCCTGGGGCCAGGCTCCGCAAGGAGAGCTCTGCCGGGAGCCTCCGTGGACACGGCCCTGACCCTGGTGGCCACCTGCGGCGCAGGTCAGGGGCATGTGGGGTGAGGAATGCAGAGGGAGCCTGGCAGGGGTGTGGGTGCGGCGGGAACTTTCTCTGACTCCCTTCTCAGGGTCACAGAGTTTGATTGTTGCTGCCTACTATGACCTTACAAGACACTCAGTTCAAGGGCATTGTTTCAAAGCTGGGGAAACTGAGGCTTGGGGCACAGGTCACAGTGCGAATCGGTGGCAGAGCAGGGGCTGGAAACCTCACCCGGCTGCTTCCTCCTGGCCCAGGGTCTGTCCTGTTGCTGCCCCCAGTGCCTGCTGCTGTATCTCCCCCCATAGCCCACTCCCACCTCCTCCTCTCCTGGCCGTGTCGGAGGGAGGAAGGTCCCATACACCATTTCACAGGTGGCAGCATTTTAAAGGTCACCCTGGCAGGCCTGGCAGTGAGTCCCCGACAGGTGGCTGTTCAGCCACAGCTTGACTGTCTAAGCTTGCTGCTTTCCGAGACAGCCTCTTTCATCTGCAGGGCCGCCGGGGTCTGGCTACAGTGACGTAATGCTTGCCAGGTCCTTACTGAGCGCCCAGTGCTTGGCTAACAAAGCGCAGTCCCCTGGGTTAACTCATTTGGTCCTCCCTGCGCCTTGGGAGGTAAGTCTTATTATCATTGTCATTCTCATTTGTAGCGGAGGAAACAGGCTCAGAGAGGTTAAGTAACTTACTCAAGATTCCACAGCTTGGAAAAGGGGAGCTTAGATTTGAGGCCAGATAAGCCCTTGGCTGCCTCACTTTCTGCCACTATGAGATGCTGAGGCTTAGCGGGGTGGGGGTCTGGGCGGCCATTTCGATGCTTGTGTGTTCCTCTGGAGGCCTCCCTGGGTCCAGTCACTGCTGAAGCTTCTGTCCTCCCCCTCATTTCGGCTCCGTGGCAGGTCACTGTGGGCCTCACGCAGCCCCCCAGTTGCAGAGTCCTGCACAAATGATTTTAGTGACTTCCGGGGTGGACCGTGTGGAGGGAAGAGCAAGTGTTAAGAGCAACTGGTCGGGATTTCAGCCCCGAACACCACTGTCGTTGGGGCTTTGCCTAGAGCCCGATGAGGGCAAGGGAGGCAGGAGGCGTGGGTGGGCGTGGCAGAGGGAGCAGGAGGGGCTGGTCCTGGGTCCCGGTCCTTCTTCCTATTATGATCTTCCAGGGGGCCTCTGCTATGCTACACGCCTGGCTTTGTCTGTGGAGGGTCCTTCCTTTGGTGATTAACAGGGGCAGTGGAAGTCTGCGTCTGTTGTCCTGATGGGTCACCCACCAGCCTGGGGTGCTGGGCAGGCAGGACTGATGATCCTTGTGCTTGAGGGACAGAGGCTCAGAGAGGTGAGACAACCTGCTTAAGGCACACAGCTAACAGAGGGCAGAGTCAGGCCCTCTCTCCTGGCTCCTAACAGAGTGTGCTAACACCAGGCTGGCCTCTCCTCCTGGCTTTTCTTCTGGAGGATCCTGGTACACCTGGGACAGAAGCTTCCAAGGCAAGGCCACCTCCCCAGGGTTTGGCCCATGAATCAGGACCTCTCCAGACTCTCCTGGGGACCACCACCTCTCTTCTGTCCCTTTGAGGGCTGGGTTCCTCTGGCAGCCGTGGCGGCAGTCCTTACCCCGGGGTCTCCTCTGTCGGTGAGACTCTGGGGTCTTCAGGGGAGGTGACTGGTCTGGCCTCATTCACATCCCTACCACCCAGAAGGCAACAAGAGTCCCTGATGCCACCATCCGGCACGTCCTCTTTAGGACAATCACGTGGGTGGGAGGTTCCCAGGCTGATTCCGTTCTGTCCTCTTTCCCTCCTAGTACTAATTAATACTAATGATAATCAGGATAATAATACTAACAGCCATGTTGACGACTAGTAACACCCCCGTGACTGTGTTTCCGTTTACTGGGTGCTTACCAAGTGTCCAGCTCTATGCCAGGTGTCCTGCACGCCCTAGCTCGTTTCATCCTCTGACAGCCAGCATTTCACAGATGAGAAGGCTGAGGCTCAGAGAGGTGCAGTCACTGGCCCAGGGTCACACAGCTGACCAAAGGCACGGAAATCGTCACTCAGAATGTTGAAAGCTTGCACCTCCCAAAGTCACGTGCTACGTTCCTGGTGCAGCCACGACTGGGGCCTGGCTTGGTTGCCTCTGGATTTTAAGCTCTTCTCACTCTGTGCCTCTGGGCTGGGCCGGGCTGCATGGGAACTTGAGAACTACGGGGTCTGGTTGTTCTGCCTGTCCATGCTATGGGACTTTGGACCTGCTGCTTACCCTCTTGGGGCCTGGGTCACCCCATGTGGGTGCAGGGGCTGACAGTTTCTTCCCTGTGATCTATCTGAGGGCTGTGAGTTATAGTCATAGCTGGGAATGCCTGTAAAAACCTCCTTGACATGGTCTGGACGCAGAGAATTAGCGCGGAGAGAGTAATTACCCAAGCGGCGTCGCCAGTCCCCTCTGTGCCTGGGACAGCCTTGACATTTAATCCCCACAATTAGCTTGGGATGAGGGAACTTGAGCTGAGCTCTGCAGCGCGGAAGCTGAGACTCGGGGAAGCCAAGTGGCTCGTTCAAGGTCACAGGTAGGAGATGGCGAAGCAGGGATTTGAACCTGGTCTGTTTGTGCCCCAAAGTAATCACCACCACCCCCCCAACCCTGGCGAGAGACAGCTCCCTGGGGGTGGAGGTTCCCAAGCAAATTCAAGGTGGGGATACTCATGGGAGCAGGTCCCCAGGAGCTTAGCAGGTGGGTCCGAGGCAGGTGGAGTGAGTTCCCAGCTGCCCTGTTCAAGCCTGCTCCCGCTTTGCCCTTCCGCGGAATGAGAGAGAACTTCCTCCCCCACCATTCCTTGTCTCAAAGACAGAGGCAGCTCTTGTTCTGAGAGGAGCAGGAAAAGAGGGAGTTCTGGCGGTGCTGGGACCTGCTCTGCAGGTAACTGTGACCTCTCCTCCCGGACCAGCCAAGCCCAGCTTGGCTCAGCCACTGGGCAGGGACTTCTGATGCCCCAGCAGCGCGAGGGAGGAAACGGGGCTAGGTAGCACCCCGACCTCCTCCCACCTCCCCATCTTACCCGATTCCCTGGGTCTTCAGAACATCGTCATAATTAAATCTGACAACCATTCATTCTATCTGATAGAAGGGCTTCCAGTGTCATGGCTTGAGATAGGCGGAGGCTGGGAAGGGGACCTTGGGCTACAGCCAAGAGGCTGCCTCTGCTCTTGTTCCATTCGTCGTGCCCTGTGTGACCTTGAGCCAATCCTTTGTCCTCTCTGGGCCTCAGTTACCCGTCTGTGGATGGAGGGGGCTGGCTTGCATCATTCTTAAAGGCCCTTTCAGCTCTGAAAGTCTCTGAATCGCTCAAATGGAAGGTCCCAAGGTGCCGTCTGGGCTCTTTGCCAGCCGTCCCTCCTCCCATGGGGCCACAGGGCCCCGGAACATAGGAATGTGGGGAGGCTCGAGCGTGCTTCTGATGCGTGGCCGACTGGCAAGGACGGGAGTGACCGCCATTAAAAACCCATTCCTATTCGGTCTGGTCCATTCTGGAATAGATCTGGGATGCCTGTGTTTGGCCAGCTGCAGAGAGAGCCCTCCCGAGGTCCTATCCACCTTGTTGTTAAGGGGGAAAACTATGGAGACGTTGGGGGTCAGACTGAGTTCAAATCCCAGCCGTGTCCGTTCTGATGGGTGAACTTGGGTGCTTCACTTGGTTTCGGCTAATGCGTATGAAAGAGCAGATAATAATCTCGGACTCACGGAAGTGTTGTACAGGCTCCATGTTATCCCAGGCAGATCACTGGGCCTGGCGCACAGGAAGTGCTCAGCGAAAGGAGGTTCCCGCCTCTGACCCCAGTGCCTTCCCAATCCCCAATTTCCAACAAACTACATGGGGCTCCAGAATGGCAGGACGCCTCACTGTGCTTTCCAGAACCTCAGTGCCGTGTTCCATGTGGACAAGCAGGTGCAGCCAGGTGTGTTTTATGATGATGATGATGATGCAGTGCTTTATGGTCATTTCTTCTCCTCTTTCTTAAAATTTCTCTGGAAACTACAAAACTGGGCCACATGCCTCAGTGGCCGCTCTCTTGAGATGGCTGGGTTCTTCGTCTGTGAGTCTTGCTTCCCCCACAGGAAACTGGAAGCCCTAGGCTCTGGCCAATGCCGTGGGGGCAGGAGAGAAGCCTGCTTCCCATGGATCTCGGCCTGGAATCCAACTGGCTGGCTCTAGCCACTGATGAGAATTCACAGCATATGGGGATTGGTGGGGGAGTGTGAGATCTCTCCAATTAACTACAGAACGAGACTCCTAAAGCTTAAGGGTCCCGACGGGGGTTCCGGAATTCTGAGGTGGCACCCAGGGGTTGGCTCTGACCAGACCCCAGGGTCTGGCACAGCTCTATTCCTGGGCCCAGTCCTGGAGCCAAAGGTCAGGGAGTTTACTACACTGGGCACATTTTGTGGTTGCCCCTGATTCAGAGACCTGCGGTTTGGGGAGGGAGAAGATGAAATTCCCTGCAGAGTGGTAGTTTCTGGGAAGGGAGAACATGCTTGATCAGACAATGCGCTGCTGCTTTTGTTAAGCTGTCACAAAGCTCATCACCACATGGAGCTTCTTTTTTCCTTTCCCTAAAAATCAGTGTACTGTTCTCTGCTGTCCCTGGACTCCTGGCCAGGGAATTTTTCAGTTAGCAGAGGAACTGCATCCAGCTTCCTCCTGCTTCACTGATTGGGAGAGGTATTGTCCCCTGGTTCTTTTTTTCTTGTTTTTCAGTTGTATTCATCCATCCATCCATCATCCATCTATCCATCATTCATCATCTATCAGCTACCCATCCATCACCTATCCATCCATCCATCCATCCATCCATCCATCTATTCATCCATTCATCTATCATCCATCATCTACCCATCCATCCATCCATCCATCCATTCATCCATTCACCCATCATCCACCCATCCATCACCTATCCATCCATCCATCCATCCATCCATTCATCCATCCATCCACCCATCCATCCACTCATCAATGACCCAGTCATCCAGCATTCATCCACCCACCCATCATCCAAGGACCCATCCATCCATCATTCATTCATCCATACGTCCATCCATCTATACATGTGTCCGTCCATCCAACCATCACCCATCATCCAACCATCTATCCATCCGTTTGTCTGTCTATCCATTCTTCCATCCATATACCCATCCATCTACCTACAGACTGTTTAATGAGCATCTACTCTGTTCCAGGCACTGTACCTGGAGATAACAGCTCTGTGCAAAACAGACATGATCCTGCAGATTGTAAGATATCAGGGGAGACAGACTTTTAACAAACAAAACAGTACTTTGTGCTCCAGACTTAAAGCCTCTGTTTATCAGTTTTCTTATGTGGTGCATGGGATGATGGCAGTGACTATTTTGTGGGATTATTGTGACAATTTGATGAGATAGTATGGGTAAAGTGTTGGCCCAGTGCCTGGCATGTAGTAAGTGCTCAATAAATGTTAGCTGTGATGATAACGATGTCCATGGCCATGATGAAGATGATGATGAAGGTCACCTACACCAGTGCCTCTGGCACTAACCAAGCACGCATAGGTATCCCTGAGCTGGGCAGCCTGGCTTTCCTTAGCAGTGGCAGAAGGCGAGGAAGGGGAGGCCCCATGCCAGATTCTCAGGGTGGGGCATTGGTGCTGCTGCTGTGCCATCTGGAGGCAGGTGATATGAGGTCTGAGGCCTTCTTGGGGGAACCTGAGCCAACCTAGCTGTCTGGCTGGTTTGCCCAGTTGGCAATTGGTTGTGAACTTTCTCAGGGCAAAATAAACCATGCCACCAGGAGCAGCAGATTGCCTGACGCCTCCATTTACCAGCTCTGGGGGATGGTGGATCAGATACTTCCCCTTTCTGAGCCTCAGTTTCCCTATCTGCAAATAAGGTTTGCAATATCGACTTTGAGTCTTGTTGTGTAGATGGGAAATGGTGAAGGGCTTAGAAGGTACCCAGTAAGAAGCACCTGCCTTTGTCGTCATCCATGTATCTGGGGTGACATCCAGAGTTGTGAGCCAGGACTGTGGGACTGGGCTGATGCAGACTGAGTATCTGCCAAACCCCAAGTTGGAAGTTGTGGGGAGGGGTGGTGGGATAGAGTCAGATAGACCTGGCATCCGTTCCTTACTTGCTGTGTGACCTTAGGTAAGCTATTTACCTCCCTGTGCCTCTGTTCCACCTGTCAAAAAGGATCTTGTTTTTTGTTTTTTAAAGATTTTATTTATTTATTTGAGAGAGAGAGAGTGCGAGAGGGAACACAAGTGGGGAGCGGCAAAGGGAGAGGGAGACTCAGACTCCCTGCTGAGCAGGGAGCCCAACATGGGGCTCGATCCTGGCACTCCAGGATTAGGACCTGAGCTGAAGGCAGATGCTTAACCAACTGAACAATCCAGGCGCCCCTCAGAAAAGGGATCTTAAAAGTAGCCATTCTATAGAGCTCTTGCAAGAGTAAACGGGATCATGCATGAAGAGCACAGGTCCTTGTGTGTTGTGCATATTCAGTAAAGGGGGGTTATCATCACCAAGGGAAGGGGCTCTTTCCTTGATATGCTGGGGCTCCCTTCCAACGTGACCCATTGCAGTATGTCTCCGCTGACACTGGGTAGGTCCCAGAAGATGCTTATTTCCAGGAGGAAACCTTGGGAAATCAGGCCTTAACCTCTTAGTTTCCATGGGGCAGGACTTGAGTGATCATAATTGAGGGGCTACACGGTTATGGGGGAAGGAACACAGACTTTAGCTTTAAAACCCAGCTTCTCCACTCTCCTACTGTGTGACCGTGGTCATATCACCTAACCTCTCTGGGTCTTTTTCTTTAGTCATAAAATGACAAAGCGCCCTTCCTTGCGGGGTTTCCTGGAGGCCGAGCACACAGTGGGCCTCTGTAATGGCAATGACTTGTGCAGGCTCCTTGGAGGGCGAGGCAGTAGATGTTAATGAACGCTGGGGCTGGTCCAACAATGCAGTCTATAAAGCTCCCGCCTGCAGCTTCTGGTGCGTTGCTAATGGGAGTTTATGTGAAGGACACAGTGGGATAAGGGCCCATTGTTCTGAGTGGGGACGGTTTTATGACTCTTAGAAAGCGTCTTTCATCTGGGAGATCAGGGAGCTTATGGAACCTCCCAGCCCTGGGCGGTGAAACTGGGGGACGCTGAAGGTTTCTGGGGCTGATGCCAGGCTGCAGCCATGGCCAGGCCCTCTTGCTACAGCTGGGGCACTTGGCGGGGGCTGAGCCCACCCCCTTCCCCGAGTGTCACTGCAGCGCGTCCCTTTCCCTAGGCCCAGGACCTTCCCCTCCTGGAGATCTGTCCAGCCAGGCCAGGTCTTTTGGCAAGGCTGGAGGCTCACTGTGTCCCCTTGGGGGTTCCCCGCCTGCTCCCCCTCCTCAGCAGCCAGTGCCACGTCCCTTTCAACCTTCCAGAATGGGCCTTGGGCCCTCTTTGCTGTCAGCTGACCAGCAACTCTCATGCCTGGGAACGTCGCCTGGCACCCTGAGCCTTGGATCGGGGCCGTCACCTGACGCCAGGAAGCGAAGACCTTGTCTCCTTGTCCTTTCTGGCTCCTTGGCCCGGCCCCAAACAGTGAAATCCAACCTCCCCTTGGCTCAGCAGATGGCCCCAAGCCTTCTGTCTGTTTATCCCCAGTGGAAGCAGCAGAGGCCCTGAGGAATGGATGAGGCTGGAGTGCTCGTGTAGACTGGCTGGTGCACAGGGCCCGTGGGGTCTGGGCTGATGGGCAGAGGATCACTGCGCCGACACACATGCATTCGATGCCCCCGACCCAGTTTCTCCCAGGCTGTGACTACCTCTATCCCTCCTCTTTTCTGCTTTGGGAGGTACAAAAAGGCTAGAGCAGGATGTTGGTGGTACCTTGTGGCTTGATTGGCCCCAGAATCCCCTTCACCCTGTAGCGAGACCATAGTCATGGCCAGTGAACTCTGCCTGAATAGTAATCCCTCACAGTCTTCTCGGCTTTCAAGGAATATTATCCACTCGCAACTGCAACTGAGGGGGCTTGTAAAAACACACTGGGCCACTTGGATGGACATTCAAGGCTTTGGGCCTCAGTTTCCTCATCTTTAAAATGGGGTTATGTATGTACTTTTACGTAAGATTTTATTTATTTATTTATTTATTTACATGTACTTTTAAGTAAGATTTTATTTATTTATTTATTTAGAAAGCATGAGCTGGGGGTGGGGCAGGGGGGAGGAAGAGAGAGAGAGAGAGAATGTCCAGCAGATTCCATGCTGAGCGGGGAGCCTGATGTCGGGCTGGATCACATGACCCCAAGATCATGACCTGAGCAGAAATCAATAGTCGGATGCCCAATTGACTGAGCCCGTCAGGCCCTCCTCAAAGTGCCTACTTTATAAAGTTGCTATAAGGATAAAATGAGTAAGGTGTAAGGTAAGACAGAGCCTGCTGTGGAAAGTGGTATATGAGTATTTGCTCTTATTATCACTCTTGTTTTTATTGTGAGCATCTTCTAGATCTACATGTCTCTCTGCCTCACTTTTATGCTATACTCCTGAATTAATTTCTTTCTTTTTTTTCTTTTTTTGGCTTTCCTATGACACTTCCGGTCTCCCTGGAACCTGGATTTGAACGTGGCTGTGGTTTGTGAAGGCTGGCAGGGGCCCTGCGCGATCTTCCGGGCTCCAGGTCCACGGTCCTTTGACTGTCTCTCACCTCGCCAAGTTCAAATTCCTGAGAGAAACGTGCTGATTGATTGGGTTTCAGTCAGATGTTCATCATCTCACCCAATCAGCTGTGCTGGGGAGGAGCCTGCTGCCAGGGCTCATGGGGGTGGAGGGAGGCATATCCTGGCAGGTCTACCCCAGGTTCTCCCGGGGTACAATCAGAGAGGCAGAAGAACTGCAAACAGTGGTTTGGTGCTTCCCCCCCCACCCCACCAGTCCACAGGGGCATTCCCAAGGGGTGTTTCCAAGCCATCAGGACAAGCTTTCAGAACTGCTGCTGCTGGCACTTGGTTCACAAATTATTGGCCCATTTATAATTTGAAATAGTTGTCAGTATTAAAAATCAAGGGATTCAATATAGAAATCTGGACTTTCGCCTTCTCTTTGGGGGAAAAAAAAAGAGAAAACTCTGGGAACACCGAGAATAGATATATAGCATCTACTAGAACTGGGGTGACTGTCCTCTTTACCTGATGCATGTGCTTTCCAGGCCCTCAGGGGTACCCACTTTCCCTGTGGTACCCCAGTCTGGCCCCCTGGGCATGGGAGTTTGCCACCTTACTCTATATCCTGGAAATGGGAATTGCACAACGAAAAAGAAAAATTACCTAGTTCTTCAAAATTTTGGACTATGTATACGAACCCAGTTCTGTGAACATCCCACAAATATCATCTCATTTATTTCTCTACACAACCATGAGGTTGGTATTATTACTTTCACTCCCACTATGCAGATGGTAAAACTGAGACTCTAAAAAGACATGACGTGCTGAAGATTAGCATGAATGATCTGATTCTAGAAACAACTGTAAACTGACAGACAAGCTGTGGGTATAATGCGTTTCCCTCTGAGGCATTTGAGAGGAAATGGCTATCATATTCTTTTCCTTTGGATATGTAGTGTGTATTTCCTACGGACAAGGACATGCTCCACCACAATGGTGATCCAACCATCAAAATCAGGAAATGCACACGATGCATTCCCACCATCTCATCCTCAGTCCCTGTGGAGTCTTGCCAGCTGTCCCAGTAATGGCCTTTATTTTATACTGAAAGGGTGGCGTTTAGAACCACACATGGCGTTTAGTTGTCCGGTCTCTGTTTTCCCTCAATCTGAAAAGGTTCCTTGGTCTTTCCTTGACTTTTGTGACCTGGGCATTTTGGAAGACCTTTAGAGAGATGTCTGTCAATTTCAGGTTTTTGTGACATTTGCTCATGATTGTATGAGTTGTTGTGCACCCTTGGCAGGAATCAGGTGCCATGCTATAGTGACCTTCTCCACGCATCCCATTGGGACACTCATGGTGTCCAAATAGCCCCCTGCCGGTCCTGAGCATGTGGGTGATGAAGTTTGAGCATGTGGGTGAGGAGGTGTCTGTGAAGCTGTTCTCTTCCCCTCAGTGGTTACAAGGTATTGTGTGGGGAAGTGCTCAAGCCAGTGTAAATAGCCATTCCTAGCCTTCAGGGTACTCACTGGCTTACTACTTGTCACATCAGTATGGACTCTTGGTTTCCTCTTGTATTCAACGGGATATAAACCCTCCCAATCATTATTTATTCTGATGGTCCAATTACTCGCGGTTTGGCTCATGGGAGCCTCCATGAGCTGGTTTCTCTGTCATTGTGTGATGTTGCCATCACTTCTTGAGCAAGATATCAGGTTCTGGCCCAGCCCTAGTTTACAGGCTCAGATGGTCCTTCCTCTGAAATCAGCCGTGACTCCATGAAGCTCTGGATCGCTTGAGCCGAGAATGGTATTTAGAAGCCATGATCTGGCTGCTAAGTGTGCTCATCGCTATTGGGTGTCCGTGCTCCAGGGCCTTCATGGTGGACAGAGCTAGGCGCTCACAGACACTTCCCATTCCAGCCCAACATCATAGGGGGCCATTTGACTTTTCTCCCTTTCTGTATCTGTCATTTACTTCTCCAATGGGGGAGAATCCCAGGAATTTAAGCTTTTGACCACTGCTATACTAGCTTGATTCTCATTAATAAGAATTTGACTATTTATGATAATATAGTATCAAATAGCCTATTGAGCTAATGTCGTTAGTGGGAAGTTGAAAAATCTCTGCTAAGTAATATTGACTTGATCCTTCAAACTTTTGTGAACATAGCAGAGGCAATAGGATAATTGTTCCTACTTTGCAGGCAGTGGGACAGAGTGGAAGAGGGTGAGGATTGTTTTTAGGGTGCCACAGAGCTCTTGGGGTGGCAGAGCTCTGTATCATGACTGTGTCCAGCCCACTGAACATGACTGCCCATCCCCCTCCTGTGGGGGTTTTGGGAGAACTTTGAACCCACGTCCCCAAGACAAGGAGCTTCTCAGATTGGCCTGTCCTTGACACTCAGGCCCATGAAGTGATAGCTCAGAGAAGTCAAGTTCCCTTCTTTTTTTTTTTTTTTTTTTTAAAGATTTTATTTATTTGACAGAGAGAGATCACAAGTAGGCAGAGAGGCAGGCAGAGAGAGAGAGAGGAGGAAGCAGGCTCCCCACCAAGCAGAGAGCCCAATGCGGGACTCGATCCCAGGACCCCGAGATCATGACCTGAGCTGAAGGCAGCGGCTTAACACACTGAGCCACCCAGGCGCCCAGTCAAGTTCCTTTCTTCACCTGAGCCCCCAAACCCCCTCTGCCTGAGGCTGTGCCTTTGATCTCAGCTTGCTTCCCCACAAATGCAGGTCTTGGGGTGCGGAGGAACCTAGAAGGCTTGAAGTGGGGGTGGTTGCTCAGTGCATCCTAGACGCCTTCAAAATGACAGTCCTACAGGGGCAGGAGTATTATGGGAAGAGAGTTTCATCCATGTAAGGTAGATTGTGTCTTTCTTTCTTTCTTTCTTTTTAAAAAGACTTTATCTATTTTTCAGGGAGAGAGAGAGAGAGAGAGAGAGAGAGAGAGAGAGAGAGATGGAGAGCACAAGGAAGGGGAGTGGCAAGTAGAGGGAGAAGCAGGCTCTCTACTGAACAGGGGCCTGATGTGGGACTGACCCCAGGACACCCAGATCAAGACCTGAGTCGAAAGCTTAACTGACTGAGCCACTCAGGTATCCTTGTATTTGTCTTTTTTTCATCATCAAAATGGGATCCTGCCTCTCTTAGATAATAGCCTGGTTATGATTGGTTTGATGGTATACAAAATACTAAGGACTGACCACTTCCTGCATGTTTTCCATTCATACTGCCTGGGTGAATGTGGTATCTGGGCTTGGAAAGTCTGCTTTCCCATCTACCTACTTCCTTTTCCACTATGGGGTGGGGCTGGTGGAAGGGGGCCTGGGCTGGAACCAGAGGCTGGAGACCTGCGTTCCCATCCTGACTTTGCCATCAGCTTGCTAGGCAACCTCGGGCAAGACACTTAGCCTCTTTGGCCAGCGGAAAATACCACCCCTGTCTTCTCTTCCTCCCTCCTTCCCTCTTCCCCAGGTCAGCGGTGGAAACAAGGCAGAATAGGATTCTAGCCCCATCCAGATGTATCATTAATGGATATGCTTACACAATAAACCCTGCACCCACCAGAATGCTCAGCAAGTGGGAAATTCTGGTTAATTGAATGTTCTGGGGCGTGGCAACGTTCCCAGAAATCCTTTTTGTTCCTGTTGTGGCCATTGAAAACCATTTACTCATCTACTTAGCAAATATTTGTCTCGTGCCTGTGCTCTACCAGGCTCTGTCCCAGGCTGTGGGGAGGCACCGTGGATGAGACAGCAGAGTCCCAGACCGCAAGGACTCACAGTCCAGGAGGAGACGTGCACAAAGGCAGTGGACCTTTGAACACCTCAGGGTTTCAGGGCACTGACCCCTTTCACAGTAGAAAATCCACATACAACTTTTAAAAAATTAACATAATGTATTATTTGTTTCAGGGGTTCAGGTCTGTGATTCATCAGTCTTACACACTTCACAGCACTCCCCATAGCACACACCTTCCCCAGTGTCCATCATCCAGCCACCCCCAACAACTTTTT
The DNA here is from genome assembly GCF_030435805.1 of Mustela lutreola. Classification (NCBI taxonomy): domain Eukaryota; kingdom Metazoa; phylum Chordata; class Mammalia; order Carnivora; family Mustelidae; genus Mustela; species Mustela lutreola. The sequence goes on from NC_081299.1 coordinate 12,088,472, forward strand.
ATTTTATTTTAATTTATTTTATTTTATTTGTTTAAAAAATTATTTTTATAAACATATAATGTATTATTCGCCCCAGGGGTACAGGTCTATGAATCGTTAGGCTTACACATTTCACTGCACTCACCATAGCAAATACCCTTCCCAATGTCCATAACACAGCCACCCTCTCCCTACCTCCCCACTCCCCAGTAACCCTCAGTTTGTTTTGTGAGATTAAGAGTCTCTTATGGTTTATCTCCCTCCTGATCCCATCTTGTTTCATTTTTTCCTTCCCTATCCCTGACAACCCTCTTGCCCTGCCTCTCAACTTCCTCATATCAGGGAGATCAGATGATAATTGTCTTTCTTTGATTGACTTATTTCGCTCAGCATAATACCCTCTGGTTCCATCCACATCGTTGCAAATGGCAAGATTTCATTTCTTTTGATGGCTGCATAGTATTCTGTTGTATATATATATACCATACTTCTACATCCATTCATCTGTTGATGGACATCTAGGCTCTTTCTGCAGTTTGGCTATTGTGGGCCTTGCTGCTACAAACATTCAGGTGCACGTGCCCCTTGGGATCCCTACATTTGTATCTTTAAGGTAAATACCCAGTAGTGTGATTGCTGGGTCGTAGGGTAGCCCTATTTTCAACTTTTTGAGGAACCTCTATACTATTTTCCAGAGTGGCTGCACCAGCTTGCATCCCCACCAACAATGTAGGAGGGTTTCCCTTTCTCCGCATCCTCACCAGCATCTGTTGTTTCCTGACTTGTTAATTTTAGCCATTCTGACTGGTGTGAGGTGGTATCTCATTGTGGTTTTGATTTGTATTTCTCTGATGCCAAGTGATGTGGAACACTTTTCCATGTGTCTATTGGCCATCTGGATGTCTTCTTTTTAGAAATGTCTGGTTATGTCTTCTGCCCATTTCTTGATTGGATTATTTGTTCTTTGGGTGTTGAGTTTGATAAGTTCTTTATAGATTTTGGATACTAGCCCTTTATCTAATATGTTATTTACAAATATCTTCTTCCATTCTGTCAATTGTCTTTTGGTTTTGTTGACTGTTTCCTTTGCTGTGCAAAAGCTTTTGATCTCTCTCTTTTTAAAAAGGTTTTATTTATTTATTTGACACACACACACACACACACACACACACACATCACAAGTAGGCAGAGAGGCAGGCAGAGAGAGGAAGGAGGAAGCAGGCTTCATGCAGAGCAGAGAGCCTGATGTGGGCTCGATCCCAGGACCCTGGGACTTAATCCACTGAGCCACCCAGGAGCCCCCAAAAGCTTTTGATCTTGATGAAGTCCCAATAGTTCGTTTTTGCCCTTGCTTCCCTTACCTTTGGCAATGTCTCTAGGAAGAAGTTGCTGCGGCTAAGGTCGAAGAGGTTGCTGCCTGTGTTCTCCTCAAGGATTTTGATGGCTTCCGATCTCACACTGAGATTTTCCCCACATCATTTAACAACTTTTTTAAAAAAAGGGTTTTATTTATTTGAGAGAGAGAGCAAGAGAGAGCATGAGCAGGGGGAGGGAGAGGGAGAAGCAGACTCCCCTGGGATCATGATGTAAGGTGAAGGCAGATGCTTAACCGACTGAGCCACCCAGGTGCCCCCCCCCGCATACAACTTTTGGCTCCCCCAAATGTAACTGCTAACAGCCTATGGTTGACCAGAAGGAAGCCTTACCAATGACACGGACAGTCGATTAACATATTTGGTACACTATATGGATTATATACTGTGTTCTTATAATTACATAGGCTAGAGAAAAGAAAATGTAATTGGGAAAACCATAAGGAAGAGAAAATACATTTTTACTGAAAAAAATCCATGTATGGGGCACCTGGGTGGCTCAGTGGGTTAAGCCGCTGCCTTCGGCTCAGGTTATGATCTCAGGGTCCTGGGATCGAGTCCCGTATCAGGCTCTCTGCTCAGCAGGGAGCTTGCTTCCCTTCCTCTCTCTCTGCCTGCCTCTCTGTCTACTTGTGATCTCTCTCTATCAAATAAATAAATAAAATCTTAAAAAAAATCCATGTATAAGTAAACCCACCCAGTTCAAACCTGTCTTTTTCCAAGGTCAACTGTACACCACACCACATGGTAGGAAGGATGCCCTGAGGACTGGTGGGTGCTGTGGGAGGCCCCGGGGTCCAGTCTGGGGGCCCTAGAGAAGAGATCCTTGACCTTGAAAAGGTGTTAGCCAGTGACAGCCTCAGAAAGCATTAGCCACTGTGTCTGGGGGGGAAGGAGCAGTCGTGGCATTCCAGGCGGCGGGAATAGCGTGGGCAAAGGAAAGCCCCACGGATCTTGAGTTGTGTGTGTGGGGCTGAGACCGTGAAGCCAGGGAGGTGAGAGAGCAGGGGTCTGTGTGAGGTGGTGGAGATGGCGGAGAGCCGCGATGTAAAAAGGTGAGGGCTGAAGGCTCATTTATGCTGAATGTGGGTTTCGTGATGTGATTCTCTCTCCTAAAAGTAGAACTCAGAGGAAGACCAAAGGAAAACGCGATTTTCCAGAGGATAGGCCTCCAAGCTGGAGGGGGTGCCACAGGGCAGGGAGGGGGGAGGGTGGCAATCGGAGAAACAGAGCTCTGCGTAAGGGGCGACCCCTCCAGGGGGCTTGCGGAGTGTGGTCCCCAGAGGGATGAGGGATCTTCAGGTTTGTTGAGAAGCCAACAATCTGGCTTTTTAAGGGAAATCCCCCAGTTGTTAAATGTGGTGGCCGATAAACAACAACAAAACCATTGAGGGCGAATCCCACGCTTCTGCAGGCTCCGTGTTTTCTTCAGCTGGGGGGTTGCCAGCCTGGGTCCAGAAGAGTCTATCTGATGATGCTTTGAGAATGTCCACTTGAAGTCTCCTATGATACTCTAACGTTGAGTGTGCCCCTCACCTGTGCTGGGCTCCAGGGGGTAGGATAGGGCCCTGGGGTATGGCCCCTGCCCTCAGGCCATCAAGCTGAAGACAGTTCTAGTTAGCATGTATGTCCAGAGCTAACAAAACAACAGAAAGGGTGAGGGTGGAGGAGGTGGTTAGGCCCAGGGAGGAAATAAGACAGACAAGGAGAGAAGTTGGAGCAGATCTGAAAGGCTGCAAATGCAGGTCTAGGAACTTGTACTTGGCTCTGTCTGTGCCAGCAGGACCCAGGCGTCTAAATTCTGGCCCAAGGCTTAATGTTGTATCACTCACTGGACATCTGAAGATGTTCTAGCTGCTTTGCTGGTGGAGGGAAGGAAAAAAATCTTCCCCTATTCTTCCAGGTCTACACGTGGACTAAGAATTAAATTTATATGAGACAGATTAACAGGAGGAAAAAAATCCCAAGGTTTTATTTATTTATTTAAAAGATTATTTATTTGACAGACGTAGATCACAAGTAGCCAGAGAGGCAGGCAGAGAGAGAGGAGGAAGCAGGATCCCTGCTGAGCAGAGAGCCTGATGCAGGGCTCTATCCCAGGACCCAAGACCATGACCTGTGCTGAAGGCAGAGGCTTAAGCCACTGAGGCACCCAGGTGCCCCTATTTATTTATTTTTTTAAAGTAAACTCTACACCCAACATGGAGCTCGAACTTAGGACCCTGACATCAAGAGTCACCTACCTGCCCCACCGACTAAGCCAGTCAGGCGCCTCAGATCTAAATTTCATTATGTGCACACAGAAGCCTAATTGTGAAATTGAGACTTAAAGAAATACCCAGTGCAGGCACTTTTTATACTTTGTAGGTCAAGAAACAAACAAAAACACCCACAAAACCAAAACCAAAACAAAAAAAACCCCAAACCCCCAAATCCTAAAACCAAAAAAATCTGTGAAGAATTGACAGGACAAAGAAAACTTAATTTGGGGGACTCTCATTAGTAATGGATTCTAATCAGAAATTGGGCTGGGGTAATATGATTTAGTAAAAAGAAAATATAAATTGGAAAAAAAATTAGGGAACAAGGGTTGTCTGCACAATCCACTCACCTCTACATGTTGTATCTCCGGTGAGAGGGGTGTCTGTTTACCTCCTGGTACAGACGGGGTAGTACCCTTGCACGTGGGAGATCTATTTCCTGCTTTCAGGGGGACAGAGGGGGCCTGAATGCCCTTCCTAAACAGATGCTCCCTTAAGTAACTTTATTTAAAATAACAAATATACCTAAGCGGCACATTTTGGGTTGGCCTGCCCTTAGCCCCTACTCTGGCAATCCAGAAAACTTTCCTGTCTGTTGTCAGGGGCCCTGTTTATTCACCCCTGAAGGGGAAGATTCAGCAGTGGGGAGGGCATGTCCCTTTTGTTCACTGATGTCTCCTGCGTGCGGAATGATGTCTGGAACATAGTAAGTGCTCAACCAATACTTACCGGCTGCTTACTATGGGCCTAGTGTTACCCCAGGCCGGGGGCTTTGGATGCTCTATGAAGGACTCTTAGGACAGGCTCTAAGGAGCTTATGTCCTCGTGTGGAGAGGGACAATAAACAAGCAAACAAATCAACGAATAAGATGATTTCAGAGAGCGTGGTTTGTCTCACTGCACTGTGGGGCCCTGTTCATTTCTGTCTCCTCCAAGCTGCTGAGAGCCAGGGGGGCAGGGCTGGGGTCTGTCTGGTTCCTTGTTTCATTCCTAGCCCCTCAGGCTGGTGCCTGGCAAAGAGGGAGTAGTGAAGAGAAAGGTTTTTGCTGGCTCTGTTGAATGAACCAACACAGGCTGACAAAGATTCCAATGTACATACACCTGTGCCCTTTGGAGGCTGCAGAACTCATTATTATCAACCCGGGAGTAATTGCTGATAAGCCCGAGTGTGAATTTCGGTGCAAACAGAGGGGCTGCAGGGCACTGTTTAATAACAACGGGGATAATCTTAATTAACGACCTGATAACTGTAATTCATTGCATCATATCCGGGGGCCCTCTTTGGGATGCTGGGAGGGAGTAGCTAGGGTTTGGCCGCTTGGGGAGCTGGAAGGGAGGCGAGGGCTAGGATCTCTGATCCACCACGTCCTTGCTTGGCGAGCTTTGGCCGTTTGCTCACAGCTCTGAGCCTCAGTGTTCTCATCACTAATCGGGCTAATCGGCGGGGTTGTTGCCCTTCAGCAGCCTGATCTCAAAGTCCCCCCGCGCCCCCCCGCAGCGCCCCCAAAGGCTGCGGTGACCCGAACCCGGGGCGGGGGGCGCACAGCCCCCCCCCCCCCCACGGGAATCTCTTCCCCTCCCCGGGAAGCCCTGGCAAACTCCTGGAAGTGAGGGAGGAGCAGAAGCGGCCGCCGTGTGCGCGGGACCTTCCCGCGGGAGACCAGGACCGCGGGAGCCGACGCGGGCGGTGAAGGAGCCGGGGGCGGGGGCGGGGGCGCTGCCCCGCCCCGCCCCCGCGGGCCTCGGTTTCCCCACCTGCGCCGCGAGCGGCCGGCCGGGCGGGGCTCCCCGGCGCGGGCCCGGCCGCCAGGGGTTAAGCGGTGACTTCAGCCGCGGCGAGCGGGGACCGGGCGGGCGGGGGCGGCGCCGCGTCGCGCCGTGCGCGGCGGCGGGACCAGGCCGCTCGGAGGCGGCGGGCGCACTCCCGGCCGGGCCGCGACCTCGCGGGCGGCGCGCGCGCGCGGCGGCGGCTGGGGCGCGGGGCTGGGGCGCGGGGCTGGGGCCGCCCGGCCCTGGGCGCCCGCGGCCGCCGGGGCAGCTGACGCGCGGAGCGGCGGCCGGCGCTTTGTGAGCGGCGCGGACAACAAAGGCGCGGCCGGGCGGCCGGAGCCGGTGAGTGCGGCCGGCTGGGCGCGGGGGGCCGGGCGCGGGGGGTGGGGGCGCGCACTGCGCGAAGGGCCGTGGGGGCTGCGAGCGGGCGTCGCCGAGGCCCCGGGGTCCCCACCGCCCCGCGTCGGCGGGGGATGGGGGGCCCTCGGCTCGTCCCTGCTGGCTGGCGGAAGGTCTCTGGGCTCCTTCGTGCTCCGGGGTCCCGGGTGTGCTTCTGGGTGTGCGAGTCCCGAACTCCGGGCCTTCCCCATGGCCCTGGTGTGAATGTGTGTCCCCAGGAGCGGCGTCTTCTGTGTCCCTTCGTCCCGGATCCTGCGTGGCGTGGGTATGTCCCTGGGTGTGTGAGAGGCCCCCGAACCTGGGTCTTCTGTCGGTGTGTGTCTGTCTCTCCTTGTGTCATTTGAGTTGTGAGTGTGAGTGTGTGTACGTCTTGCGTGTGTGTGTGTGTGTGTGTGTATTCCTTCCCCCACCCCAGTCTCTGTGTCCCTTGGGTGCCCCTTCGCTCAGCATGACTCCTGACTGCTCTTTGTGCATCAGTGTGTGTGTGCGCGCGAGAGAGAGAGGGAGAGAGAGACAGAGACCCGGCGCCTCACTGTCCAGGCCATTCACCAGGCCTTCAGGTCCTGCTGCCAGTGTGGTCCTTCTCTCCCTGTGCTGACCTTGGGGGTCCCTGGAGTACATGGAGTGGGGGGATGCTCCCGTTACCTCTGTTCCGGACTGGCCTCTCCGGCCCTGGACCCTTGCCCAGAGGTAGAACAGGGGCAGCCTCACAAAGGAGGGAGTGTGGGAGGAGAGGGTGCCCTGGTCAGCTGGAAGGCCACGGCTGCAGAACGAGGTCAAGCCTGGACACTCCTTGAGGCAGGGGAGTGTGTCGGGGGTGGGCGCCCCGCTGAGAATGAAGACTAGCCTCCAGGCCTCCAGGGGTGGTGTCTGAGGGGTAGCCCCCAGGCCTGATGTAGGAGAGTGTGGGGCTGGTACTTCCTCTTTCTCCCAGGGTGGGGCGTCCTGGGGGCAGGGGGCAGGAATCTCCTTTTCACTTCAATAACCTGAGGACCCCATCTTGGGCCACAGCAGGGAGGTGGGGGGTGGGGTGGGCTGCACTTTCCATTGGCTCTGGAGTGGAGACATCATCTCAGAGTCCTTGGCCTTCCCCAGGGACTCAAGTGGGGGAAGGCATGGACTGCCTGCCTGGAGCCCCATCTGTTCTCCGCGGATGCTGGGGAGAGAGGACAGGCTGTGTAGCCTCATGTAATTGCTCAGCCCTTCCCCGCAGGCCCCACCCGAATGGCCACCGGCTGCAGGGTCCGGCCGTCCACGCGCCCCAGCACAGCCTCCCCTCCGACCCCGTGTCCTGGCCTCAGGCATAGACTAGAAAGGAGGGCACAGTTTGGACATCTCCAGGCTCCCTGGGACTGTGGGTTGGGGGCTATCTTTCTCCTTCCTCAGGGTCTCCAAGTGAAGCTCAGAACCCTTCCCGTGGCTTGTGAGGCTCTGCTTTGTATCTGTGTCTCTCACTCTCTGTTCCATCGCGCTCCCCTTCCCGGGGTCCCCTGCCCCTTTCTCTTCTGCCAGAGAACCTTCCCCGGGCTCATCCTTCTCTCCACTAAGTTGGCCCCATCCTTCACTCTCCATTCCTTACCCAGGAGGCTCTTCTCTGGTCAGCCAGGTTGGCTCAAGAATTCTTGTTCATGGGGTGCCTGGCTGGCTCAGTCGGTGAAGCATGTGACTCTTGATTTCAGGGTTGTGAGTTCGAACTCCACATGGGCCATGGAGCCTACTTAAAAAAAAAAGAAAAAGATTTCTCATTCAGGATGCTCTTAGAGCTCTCATTCCAGTGGGGGTGGCTTGTTTATACCCCCCAGAGAACGGTAAGCCTTTGGGAGCAGGGCCCATGTCTGTCTTTGATCACCAGCCTAGAACAGTGCCTGACACATAGTAGGTACTCAATAAGTAGTTGCGAATTGAGTGGCTATGGGTGACCAATGGCTCCTAAATCGTGCTGTTTCAGGTTTTCTCTTTGGGGGAGACTAGGGAGGAGAGAAAGCTAGTGAACTCCTTGGGGCTGAAGTTCCAGGTTAGTGTAAAAGCAAGGAGGCCTACTGTATATTAGATAAACTCTAAATTAATTAGCAGATATTTTATATTTGGTAAGTGCCAGGTGCTGGGCTAGCTCCTTCACCAATGCAGTCTCTTAAAACAGGAGCATAGCAGAATATAATCTTCTTAGATCAAGTTTGAAAAGATAAAGTAGGCCAGTGTATATACATGTATAATATAAATACATGTCTTAAGAAATATATATAAACATGTAAACATATAAAATTTAAATAAGTATAAATATATTAATATTTATATAAATATATTAATATATAGTATATATAAATCTATAAACTTAAATATATATAAATATATATGTATATAAAATAATGGTATACTGTTCTTTCACATCTACTATCTCTCTGTTTCAATGGTAGTGCTGATAATTAGGCAGGGAAGAAGGGTTTGTACCCATTTTACAGATGAAGAGGTGAAACATAACACTTAAGTGTCTGCCCGAGGTCACAGTTAGTTCCTGGAGCACTCAAGCCTCAGTCTCCCTGAATGTCCAGCCCTCCTTTCTTCTGCAAGCTTACCTTCAGGGCCTTGTATTCTTGTCACCTGCTTCACAGCGGTGAGTGAGCCACTTTTCATACCCCTTGAGGGGAGTTGGGGGTGGGACTGGGGGGAGGGGGAGACAGGATGCAGTGGGCCCGTGTTTTCTTTCCATCCCACTGTGCTTCCTGGGCCCCAGCTCAGCTTCTTTGTCTTGGTAGAGGGCATCAAAGCCGCCTTCCTTTGGGGTCCTGTTTCCCAGAGTGACCTATCCTTGCAGAGCCTGTGTAGGGCCCCAACTACGGATATCCTGGAGCCAGTTCATACTGAAGCACGAGAGCTGATTGCTCAATTTTAGGAATTTTTATGAGCTGGCCGTTAAACAGCCAGTATAAAAATTTGTACTATATAAGCTTATAATTAAAGAAATTATGCTAAGAACAAGGGTAATCTATACTCAAAATATAGTACTTTCTAGTTATTTCACTGTATTTTACTATTGCCTATGTTTTTGTGGTTTAGATGCATATACATTATATGCAGGTATATACATCTGTATGTGTACGCATGTATATGTGCACAGATTTGCGTGTATATGTATAGACTGTGCACACAGCTGTGCTCTTGGATGTCTTCAGCTCTGTGTTTACTGGTATCACCTGAGTAGCTTGAAACTGGCCACAGGGAGAGGATTTACACCACAGAAATTGGTATACTGCAAGTCAGAAGTATTTTCCCCCGACGAGAGCTAATTGTTAATTCTTTTTTTGTTTTTTATTATTTTTAAATTTTTAAATTATTATTATTTTTTAATTTATTTGACAGACAGAGATCACAAGTAAGCAGAGAGGCAGGCAGAGAGAGAGGGGGAAGCAGGCTCCCTGCAGAGCAGAGAGCCCAATGCCGGCCCGATCCCACCCTGAGACCCCCACCCTGAGACCCATCACCTGAGCTGAAGGCAGAGGCTTTAACCCACTGAGCCACCCAGGCATCCCCTTCTTTTGTTTTTTGTTTTTATTTATTTATTTATTTATTTGAGAGAGATCACAAGTAGGCAGAGAGATTGGCAGAGACAGAGGGGGAAGCAGGCTCCCTGCTGAGCAGAGAGCCGGATGTGGGGCTCTATCCCAGGACTCTGAGATCATGACCCAAGCCAAAGGCAGTGGCTTAACCCACTGAGCCACCCAGGCACCCCTCCTTCTTTTGTTTTTTAAAAGATTTCATTTATTTATTTGACAGAGAGAGACAGCGAGAGAGAGGGAACACAAGCAGGGGGAGTGGGAGAGGGAGAAGCAGGCTTCCTGCCAAGCAGGGAGCACGATATGGGGCTGGATCCCAGGACTGTGGGATCATGACCTGAGCCGAAGGCAGACGCTTAATGACTGACAGCGCACCCCCCAACCCCCCACACCAGGCAACTGTTAAATATATACCAGTGTATCAAGGGGATCCAGCAGTGAGTGACTTGGGCAAGCCCTTGCCTGGGGCTCGCATTCTGGTGTGACCCCTCCTTAGGGCTAGTTTAGGGTCCTCACGGGTACAAAATGAGAGGGGCAGCCACTGGGCTGGGCCTCCTGTGCTTGTAGGGGTCACAAATCGCTCTCAAACAAACTCTACACCCCAGAAAACGAGTTGTTCTATTACAGTGTGTCCACTGGGGGTCGGGGAGATGTGATGAGGATAAGGCTCAGTAAATTGAGGGCCTGGCTTTGCCATTAATTGAATAACCACACTCAAGGAGACCCAGACATTTGGGAGGCAAAGTAGCAGTGGTGCCTGAGGACCATGGACAAGTCAAACACTCAGAGGTGGTGAAGATGTGATATCCAGGACACACACTAGGGTGACTAGAGCTGTTTGGGCCTGGCTTAGACAATAGCAGGCGTGACCCATCCCTGTGGGTTCAGGGACAGTGTGAGAGGCAGAGTCAGACTCTTGGAAGGACAGGGTTATGAGAGCTCTGGATGGGAGACAGACATGGGCACACTTACCTGCCACGAAGGCATGAGCCGTGAATAGAGGGAGAATGGGGTGGGGAGAGGGGAGGGGTCTGGATAGAAGGAACAGCATGTGCAAAGGCTCAGAGGTGTAGCTATTGGGAGATCAGCCAGGCTCTGGTGTCAGGTGAGCCCAAAGTCTGCAGGGCTGTGGCAGAGCATGTGGCAGGGCTGTGGTGAAGGCTGAGGTCAGAGGGCAATGCGTCCTCTGGGAACCGGCAAAGGGACCCTGCCAAGGCAGGCCTGCCGGGGGCATCATGCTCTGTGGATCTCCAGCCCCTGCAAAGCTTTAAAGTTTCTCAGTAGCTTCTTGGGGCACCTCGGTGGCTCAGTGGGTTAAGCCTCTGCGTTTGGCTCAGGTCATGATCTCAGGGTCCTGGGATCGAGCCCTGAATCAGGCTCTCTGCTCTGCGGGGAGCCTGCTTCCCTCTCTCTCTGCCTGCCTCTCTGCCTGTTTGTAATCCGTGTCTGTCAAATAAATAAATAAATAAAAATCTTAAAAAAAAAAAAAAAAGTTTCACAGTAACTTCTTCTTATTCCCGAAGCTTGCTGCTGCCCCTGCCTGGTATTCATTTTGATATCAGGCCAGACAAAGGAGAATCAAGAAGATGAGTCTGCAGCCCTCCCCCCAACTTCAATAATACCAGAAAAGCCAAAGATGAAAGTGACTGATGTTTAGGTTACCTGGTATTTCTTGTTGCTTCTGCTGCTTCTACCCTTGAGATAGGCATTGACTGAGTGCTTGTTTGTTCAAAGACAACGCCTGTTTATGCCTATATGTGCCAGGCGTTGTTCATTCATGCATCTGTTCATTTAATCCCCATACCGATCCTGCACTTGGGTACCGTGAGCCCACCTTACAGATGGGGAAACTGAGTCTTAGGTTGCTTGACTTTCCCAAGGACACAGTGTAAGTGGCAGGATTGGAGCCGGGTCAGGCCCCGAGATCCCTCTACGATGGATTTCTTCCTCTATGCTGTTTTCTTCTTCCTTCTGAGGAGGGCAGGGAGAGAATGCGCTGCAGGTGTGCGATCCCAGCACACTCTACTAGTCTTTATTTGAAGTTACTGTGTGTTTTTTAACCCATGTAGCCGGGTTCATCACCCTGTGGCATAGGGTCAGGGCTTAGAGTAGAACCATCTGCCCAGATGGGCGCCCTGGGCCTGATGTCAGGAAGGAGCTAAGAGTAAAGGCTTGCATTTACGGAGAGAGCTCCTAGGTACGGAGGGGCAGGCCTGTGGCTCACGGGAGCTTGTCTGGTCCTCAGCCAGGCTGCGGGGTAGGTTGTAACATTTCCATTTTGCTCCCAGTGAGGCGGAGGCCTAGAGCCAGGCAGCTGTGAGGGGTGGAAGCAGCCAGAGTTCATCTCGTTCTCTCTAGCCCAGAGCGTAGCTCTCACCCGTGTGTCCACTGTCCAGGGCCCGGCCTGGCCGTGCCTTTGGCGTCCCCGGCAGCAGTGCCCACATGCTGTGGGAAATAGGGCAGCCAAGCTGACCACTTGGCCAGAAGCATGGGCTGTTCCCACCTCTCGGTGAGAGCCTGGTGCTGACCCCCTGCCAGGGGATTTATCTTCCCACAGACCTTTCCGTCGAGTGGGTGGTCTTGACCGAGCCCCGCCTTCCACTTCTTTTCAGGTAGACCCCCAAGTCCGGGGCAGAGCAGGTGGTTGGGGGAGCCCACCCCTGGACGGTGTGGAAGACCCTGGACGAGGTGGCCTTTCTGGCTCTGGCTCCCTCCTCCTTCTGGAGAGCCTGGCCTCCCCGTGGAACTCCCCCTTCTAGCGGCTGCCTGATTGGTATGCGCCCCTGAACTCCAGCAAGGGGACAAGGGGGGGACCAGCTCCCAATACTTCCCTCTCTTCATTGTTTGAAGTGGGCAGACTTGGAAGGAGCTTTAAAAATGCGGGCTTTTTATTCAATTTCCCTAGAAAAACAATGATTTAAATTAAATAGACGAGTAACAGTTTCTGGAAATGGAAGAAAAATATTCCTGAACCCAGACATTACCCAGAGCCTTTGAATGTCTTTTAAAGTATGGGTTTGTTTTACTTGAAATTATGCATGTATTGCGTGACCAGGGAGGAGAACTTGGAAAATACAGAAGAAAATGAAGCTTGCCCTTTCTTCCGCCACCCGCAGACAGCCGCTCTCAACACTGTGGCGCGCGGTTCATTTTTCCCGTGACTGCTTTGCTTGTTTTGCAGGCCCTGGGTTTTATAAGGCCAGGCCCGTGCTGAGCGTCGGGGATAGATGGAGACGTGGCCCCTGCTGTACCTCTTCCCGCGCCAGACCTTGGGCAACCCACTTGACCCCTCTTTGTTCCCACTTGCTCATCAGCAAGATGGGGGTGACCTGGCAGAGGTGTCCCAGGGTGGGTGGACGTAGCGAGGGTGCAGGCGGCCTGTCCAGGACAGCCCCTGGCCCCGCAAAGAGCTTAGCGGTGTTCCAGTGGGGACCAGGCAGTAGCCTGGCCCTTGCGGACCTTTCGAGGTGGGGAGGAGACAGATCCCAGACCAGTCAAACGAATGAATGAAATGACCGCATGTCATGGGATAAGTCCCATGAAGGGAGCAAGATGATGCGATGTGATGGGAGTAGAGTAACTGGGGTGTCGGGTTGGTGGTGGAGGTGGTGTGTGGGGGGGAGGTGGGCTGCAGAATTTGTTAGCTAGAGGTGGTCCCGGGGTGCTTTTCTGAAGAGACACACTTAAGCTGAGACTGACTGACAAAGCACGGAGGGGAAAGAATTCCAGGCAGGGGTATGGCAAATGCAAAGGCCCTGTGGCCAGGATGGCCTGTTTAGGCAGCAGAAATCTCAGAGCCTGCAGCGGGCAAGGGAACGAAGGTGGTGTTAAGAAGGCAAGCAGGGGGGCGCCTGGGTGGCTCAGTGGGTTAAGCCGCTGCCTTCGGCTCGGGTCATGATCTCAGGGTCCTGGGATCGAGTCCCGCGTCGGGCTCTCTGCTCGGCAGGGAGCCTGCTTCCCTCTCTCTCTCTCTCTCTCTGGCTGCCTCTCTGTCTACTTGTGATTTCTCTCTGTCCAATTAATAAATTAAAAAAAGCTTTAAAAAAAAAAAAAGAAGGCAAGCAGGTAGGATGGTTAATTTAGGTGCCACGGGAAGCTGTTGGACGTTCGTGTTCCTCATTTCACATAGAGACCTTTATTAAGGAGATACAAATCCAAGATTCCAGCTGTTAATAACCCTCTTAGGAAATTTACCTTTTCCCACGTAACTTATTCAAAAATAATTTACCGGGTGCCTATTCCATGGAAGCACTTGAGTATTCGCCGTGGACTGAGGGACAGTCACAAAGCTTAGCGAGAGGAAGCCTGGCCCGCAGGTAGCCCGCAGTGCCCGCATGCCATCTGGCTGACCCAGCACGACCCGCCGGACCCTTGTACACTCTGATTTGGGAGGGGTACTCTGGCGGCCGGGAGGAGAACTGGACACATGGGCTGGGGTGGGCTGGGCCCAGAGGAAGGTTGAGGGGTGTTCTGAGTTGGAGAGCGATGGCTGGATTCAGGTGATCAGAGAGAGCTTGGCTGGAATTCCCGGTAGGTGGTTCACAGCGGGTGAAGGAATAAGAGGAATGGAGTATGTTCTAGAATCTTCTTATGAGTGTGTGGGTGGGTGGTGGTGTCAGGAAGTAAGACAGTTAAGAGAGGATGGGGAGCATGGGATTTTGAGAGTGCAAGACTCCAATCAAGGACAGGTTCATGTGAAGAGACTGCTTAGAAGTTTGAGTGGGGGGCCCCTGGGCTGAGATTTGGGCTGGGGCACCATTAGCATATAGTGGAGGCAAGTGGGAGCCCCCAGAGGGAAGGTGTGTGGAGAGGTCTGGTCATGTGGATGGAGGGGGGCTGGGAGGAGAAGGGAGTGTGGGGTGTCTGGGAAGCAGGTATGGGAGACCGTCTTGGAAAAGGGCTCTTGGTCGACAGGACTGCTGGTCACTGAGAATCCATGAGACAGAAAGTGGCCACTGGCTTTGGCCACATGGAGGCAGCTCAGGTCTTCTGTAAGAGCGGTTTTGGGGGAGTAACAGGGCGGGAATCCTAAGTGGCAGTGGCCCGAGGGCACGGAAGACCAGGAAGATGTGCCGCATACGTATAGATGGAAAGATGGGACAGTGCCTAACCCAGGCCTTGGGGACTCCAGGGGGTGTCCCAGGGAAGTGTCTGCGCCATGCAGCCAAGAGGCATTTTGGGGAGGCTTCTGGGCATGAACAAAGGCTGGGGATGAGCGTTTAGTAGGGCCCTGTCCTGCCAGGGAGGGGCCTCTGGAAGTCACAGCTGAGTTGCTCTGGGTCTCTCACTAGGCCTTTGCCCTTTATCTTGAGCACCATAGGGAGCCAGTCAAGTGTTTCAGGCTAGGGAGGGACATGACCAGAACTTTTTGTTCTGGGTGGAGCCTGGGTTGGAAGGAGGAGAGACATCAGGGAGATCTTTGGAAGCCGTCACAGGCTCTGTGATTCCTAGATCATTCTGTGAACCTTGGTGTTTCTTTCTTTCCTTTTTTTTTTTTTTTTTTAAAAGATTTGATTTTTAAGTAATCTCTACACCCGATATGGAACTTAAACTCATGACCCCGAGATCAAGAGTTTCATGCGGGAGGAGACAGAAAGTGGCCACTGGCTTTTGCCTAAACTCATGACTCCGAGATCGAGAGCCAGCCAGGCGCCCCAACCCTGCTGTTGCTTTAGTGCTTCCCAAACTCTGCTCATCTCTCCTTTCTACAAAGATTCCTGAGGCTCAGAGAGGTTAAGCAACTTGCCTGAGGTCACACAGCATAACAGGGCATCCGGACTGGGGGACTGGTCCCCTGAGTGAAACAACCAGAGTCTCCAGGGTGGAAGCAGGTGGTGAGTAACCCCTGGGAGGGCCTCACTGGGGCTTCAGTTATAGGTCACCATCTACATTTCCCCTTGTGCCTGCGGATGTTGTCCTCTTGCGGTCTCTGGGGAGGAGGAGCTGGGCTGTTGCTGGGGACTGGGAGTTAGACTTGGGAACCAGAGCCCCATGGGCTGTTTGAGCAGTTTCCTGGGGCTGGTTTCTTCCCCAGTAAGTGATTGGAAAACCCTATGGGGCTGGGCCAGGTCACGTGGGGTCAGTGACGGAGGTGGTCTCCCTGCTGGGAGGGCAGAGGCCTCATCGTTGGGGGGCACCAGGAGCGATGGGGAACCATTAGCAGAGCCCCGCCCCTTGTGAGCCCCAACACTCTGGGCAGGTGTCTGGCTTCCCTGGGGTCTTGGTTACCTCACCCATGAGGCAGGGATGGTATTAAATGTGACTGCGAAGGATCGAAACAATAACCAGTGTTTGCCGAGGCCCCAGAGTATGCTGGGCACCACGTATTAACCTTTCGGTTCTTTGTGGCAGTCTCGTGAGGTGTGCATAGTTCTTATCTTCATTTTATAGATGAAGCTGCTGAGGAACAGAGAGGGCAAGCAATTTTCCCCAAACCACACAGCTAGCAAATGGCAGAACTTGAACCCCAATCCACCTGACTCCTGAGTCATCCCTTGAAACCCCTCCTGTCCCTGTGAGACTCTGTTCAGCTGAGCCCTTCCTTGGCACATCACCTGAGAGAATCTTTTGGGGGCTCCCACATTCTGTTCATCCCACTTTGGGGCGCCCAATCTAGTCTGATCCCTTGTTTCATCATGGAGCCTTGGAGCTTCAGTGGCCAAAGTGCCTTGTTCACCATGTCACAGCTACTTGTGGCAGACTTGCGATGAGAACCCCAGCATCCCGGACCCCTTAGCCTTGCCACTCTTTTTACTACCCCAGGGCCTGAGGAAGATCACCCGGCTGGGAACCGGGCATCCACCTCTTCCTCAAACCAGCCAGGAGAACTTGGGCAACATTTCACCCCATCCCTGACTTTTCCCCGAGCCTTGATTTCCTCTTCTGGTAAATGGGCAGGTTGAGAACCTAGAGTCTCTACTGATTCTGATAATCCACGAGTCTAAGATCTCAGGTTTCTAGGAATCCATGAGTCAGACATTTGCCACTTTTCCTACTTCCTGTCTGTTGCCCAGGGAACCAGGGGAGATTGAACTGAAGAAACAACTCAGAGAGCCTGATTGAGAGCTGCTTATGATCCACGCGTTGATGGAGCACTGGGGCGTGCCCAGCAGGGAGGCCGATACCATTGGCTGTGCTGCAGCAGCGAGGTGCAGAGAGGCTGGTGAACTTTCTAGAGGGTCCAGGGATGGAATTTCCTGTGTATGAGGCAGTGCTGAGGGTATGTGTGCGGGGTACTTCCTCCTCCATGTGCCCTCACGTGGAGCTCTCTGCAAAACCATCTCTCTGGGGCTCCAGATGGGAAGGTCCACCCCGTCCATCCATGCTTGAGAAATGGCTGTGAGGGGCCCACCTGGAAATGCAAAATGGCTGTGGAGACCCTTGAAGGGACAGTGGCAGGGAGAGCAAAGTGTGCTTCGTCCACCATTGGCCAGAGCTCAGCCCTGCCTGGCAGCATGCCCGGAGAGCGGCCTCTGCTGTTTACAGGGAAAGGGACTTGGGACCAGGGAGAGGTTGTGGCCAGTGGGGAGGAAAACAGGAGCTGAGGTAGGACAACGAAGTCAGAGACTCATTTAGAGCTGGAAGGGCCTTCTGGGATCATGTAGTCCAGGCTCCTAATTTTGTGTCTGGAGACATCTTAGTCTGCAGACGGGCTGTGACTTGCCTCAGGTCTCACAGCCAATGGCAGCAGACCCAGGAACAGAAGAGGATTCGAGAAGCTGGATCATTAACCCCAACTTCTGGCTGCTCTCATGGTCATGACTTCCTGCCAGGTCCTGCCCACCCACTCTCCCTCCCATTAGAACAAACACAGCAACACTAGTAATCATTGAAAAGGAATCGTCTCGCTGAACACTGAGCATGTTGATCTCTGGAGTGGACTCAGGGGGCAGGCTCCCTTGCTCAAGTCCCACTGCTCCTTTCTTCTGCCCTGTGACATTGAGCAAGACATGATCCTCCTCTTTATTGACAACTTGCTTCATGTGTATCATGATTAAGCAGATTCTGAAACTATAGGACTTCTCAGTGCCTTTAACATGTTGAGTATTGTTAATCTTCAGGAGGGAGGATTTCTACTCTTGTTCTTCCATAGTCTTGGACCACTGAACACTTTTTTTTTTTTTTTTTTTTTTTGGCGAACCCCTATTAACATCTTTCTGGATATAGGTGTTCCTTTGAATATGCAGATTAAGAAACCTTGATGGTGGTTCATCAGGACTGTTTTAAACTTTTAAACTCAGACTCTGTGGACTAATAGTGGTGTTTTGGGGTGACATCCCCCCTGATCTGTTGACAGCCAACTCTTCAGGAGCCCACCTTGTCTCCCTGGGCTCCACAGAACCATTGCCCTCTGAGCATGAATTACCTCATCACTGTTGGTGGTAGAAGCAGCAGGAGGTTTCCATGATTGGAGCCACCGTGTCTTCCTGGGGCAGAACAATGGGCTGAGATGTCCTGGACTGGCAGCCTGTGCCCTGTGGAGGCTCTTCCCAGGGCCCCTGGCTCACCTGGGAGCAGGTACAGAGGATGCCAGGGAGGAGCAGAGCCTGCTCTGCAGACCAGGGCAGCCTGGGACCGTGAGCCTGGGACATGGCCACCTGGCTTCTGTCCCGGCTCCGGCATTCACCTTTTATGACCTTGGGCAAGACACAGCCCTCTGTGGGCCTTGGTTTCCTCATCTGTAAGACGAGAGGCAGGGCTTAGTGATCTGTTGATTCCTCTCAAGGCTGATGTTCTGAGAAATGGGCACATTTGGTATTTTTGGTCTCCTGTAGCTTGTTGGGTTTCTCAGTGTCACTGAAGATGTTCTGTCCGAACTTGCCTTTCTCAGAAAGTGAGGTGTGTGTGTGGAGGTGCATGTCAAGTGATCTTAGCACCCTGGAGAACCCACGAACTGGTGATTCTCATATAGCTATGTACTGTAGGCTTGCCTGGACAGCCTGCTAGGAATGCGGATTCTTGGGCCTTACCCCAAGAGACTCTAAATTTGTAGTTTGGACCGGACCTTAAAATCTACATTTTTAAAAAATAAGGATTTAGTTATTTATTTTAGAAAGAGAGTGTGTGTATGTGAGCATGGTGGGGAGGGGCAGAGGAAGAGAGAGAAACTCAGGCAGACTCCATGCTGAGCGTGGGAGCCCCATGTGGGGCTTGATCTCATGACCTTGAGAACATGACCTGAGCTGAAGCCAAGAGTCAGGTGCTCAACTGACTGTACCACCCAGGTGCCCCCAAATCTACATTTTTTTTTAAAGATTTTATTTATTTGTCAGAGAGAGAGAGAGAGAGTGAGCACAGGCAGACAGAAGGAGAAGCAGGCTCCCTGCCGAGCAAGGAGCCCGATACGGGACACGATCCCAGGTCACCGGGATCATGACCTGAGCCGAAGGCAGCCGCCCAACCAACTGAGCCACCCAGGCGTCCCCAAAATCTACATTTTTAAAAAAGCCTCCTCATTCATGTGGTTCTCAAGTCTGGAGTTCAAGGGTCACACTTTGAAAAAGGCTGTTAGGCTCTCTTTGAACCAAGCAGTGCTTAGAAGAATGGCCCGCTGGGGTTGGTAATGGCTTTGTCTGGTCCTGCACAGAGACATCCTCATCTGCAGTCACAGCCTTCTGTAGCCGGTGACCTCTCTTCCCTGTAAGCTAGGGTTTTCCAAACCTGGCTGGTTACTGGAATTTCCAGGAAGCTTTAGAACAAAATATGAATTCTTGAGTCACCCCTTAGAGATTCTTGGAACCAGTTAGATCTCAGCTGGGACCCAGAAATCTCTATGTGTTAAGACTCACTAGGTCTTCTGTGTGTCTATTTGTCATTCATTCAACAAGTATGTGTCAAGGCTTGCCATGGCCCAGCCCAGGGGAGGGTGTCGGGGACATAATTGTTAGGCCAGTTGCAGTCTTGGACATTATGTCATCTGTTCTGCAACCTGGTGAAGGAGCTACACGGTGATTACACGGGGATGCTTGGCCAGGTTGGGGAAACATATCTAGAAAATGGTTGGGTTGGACAAAGTACCTGGGGCAAGGCTGGGATTTCTGGGTAGTTTAGCTCTGGTAATTTCCAGATTGAAGTAGGGCCCCGAGCCCAGTGTCCTCTGGTCACTACTTGTGGACTCCTGTCATTAGTTCACCACTTATTTATCCACCCACCCATCCATCCACCCATCCACCCATCAACCCACCCACCCATCCATCCATTTACCACCCATTCATCAATTCATCATTTACCCACCCACCTACCCATCTACCCATATACCCATTCATCCATCATCTATTCATCCATTCACCCAGCCATCCATCCATTATCCACCCCTCCTTCCCTCCGTCTGTCCATCTATCCATATGTCTATCCATCTACCCACCCATTCATCCATCTTCCGTCCATCCATTATCCATCATCCATCCACCCATTCATCCATCATTCACGTCCCATCCGCCCGCCCATTTATTCATCATGCGCCCATCCAGACCCACCCATCCACCCATCATCTCCATCCACTCGTTAACTTGCCCACTTACCCATCTACCCATGAACCCGCTGATCCCCCCCACCCCCCCACCCAATCATTTATCCATCCATCATCTCTCGAATCTCTATCACGTGCTGAGTACCGTGCTGGGACCGAAATGAAAGGCATTCCTTCTGCCCTCAAGGAACTCACAGTCTGGTGGGGGGTCAGAAAACAAAGCAAATGATTCCAACCCAGTTGTCAGGTGCTCAGACGGGCAAGTGGCCAGCTCGGTCAGTGGGCACCATGAAGAAATGTCCCCACAGTCATTTTGTGTCAAGGCCCAAAATGAAGGTGGCAGTGTCCCAGGCAGATGAGGTGGGGCACAGCTTCCAGGCCAAGGAAGGGCCTTGCCCTTGGGAAGGCAGGTGGTCACGGCTGGTGGGGGGAGCCTCTTCTGCTCCTGGAGCTCAGGCTGACTCTTGTTTTCCATGCCTGTTTCCCTGTGAGGTCTGGCTGGCAGTAGGTGCTCAGCAAACGTTCATTGTTGGTCAGTGGGGAGGTCTGTGCCATGCTGAGGAGTTTGTAACCAGGGGGCTGTAGACCGAGTGCGGGCAGGGGAATGACACCCTCCTGTGCGCTCCTCCTACTGGGTGGGGGGAAGGGGGAGGGGACTGAGGGGCCTCCCCGGCTTTCACCCCTCCTTGGCCTCCTCAGCCTTTAGCCCTTTCCTCCTGCGGGTCAGAGCGCCTGCACGCTGCCACCTTGGCGAGCCCGCGGCAGCTCTCCATCAGGTCTCTCCTGCAGCTCAGGGCTCTGCCTCTGTTTGGGGGTGCTGGTGAGAGGGCCGTGTAATGTTGGGGGGTGGGAGTGAGTAGATGCTGTGACAGCTAAGAGCCTTGGCTTCCGGTTCTGATCCCCGCTTTTGCCTCTTATTCCCTGGCTGTCCCGTGTGGCCTCCGTGTTTCAGCTGTTTCCCAACCTGTCCAGTGGGGGTAGGACAGCCTCTCCCTCCTGTGGTTCTTGGACTGTTTCGGAGAGTTGTCGTACACACAGCACTTAGAACAGTGCCTGGCGCGCAGGGAGCCTCTGATGGGGTGAGCTGACACATGGGGCTCTGGGGGCCGACGGGCTGGGTGGCCTGGGTGGCTGGTTCTTTATTCTCGCAGCCGGAAGGCCTGGTTGGAATCTCACCTCCACCTCTGACTAACCGCAGAGATCTGCGAGCGGACTCAGGCTGGGAGCTCAGGTTTCTCACCTGTGAAACGGGGCTTGACGCCCCTTGGTGCTGCTGGCTGGAGCGTTGAGTCTGACAGCCCGTTCGCTGCCTCAGACTTACTATTGAAATCAGAAAACCGAGGTCTAGACCTGTAGAGTGAAATCTCCATTTGATGGTTGTGGTGTGGACAGCCACTTCCCCAGCCCACTGACTCGGGAGGCGAGTCTCACATCTGTCGGGCCACCTCTCTTGGCCCTGGCCTTCCCCTTCGCATGGCCTCCTTGGTTCCTGGGATCGTCCTGCGACCGGGGCTCTGGGTCTCCCAAGTGGGGGGCTGTGGGGCAGAGGGATGCATCTGGTCTGCAGGGGGTCCTGGGGGGCAGGGAAGATCTGTCCTTCCCGAGCCAGGCTGGATCTGGGTGCCCTGGAGAGACTGGCTCGGCCCTGTGCCTCCCACCTCATGATCCAGCTTTGTTTGAGTTCTCAGGGCTGAGTGATTCGTCATGCTGACGCCCCAAGGAGATTTGGGTCTCAAGCAGGTAAATATTAACCGTACAAATCCAGGTCTGAATGTAGATCTCTGGGGCTGGCTGCTTGGGGGCCTGCCAGGTTCTGAGTTTCCCCCGAGCTGCTGGGAGGGAGGAGCCCTCCAGAGGAAGGAAGGGCACCTGCTCCAAGTCAGGCGGCAGCGTTCGATTGCCATTACTGTCCAGTGGTCTGGGGCTGCCCTGTTTTACATGGAGGAGGGAACTGAGGCACAGAGCAGGCAGGAGGCCTCCTCCGCTTCACGCAGCTAATGGGATGGGCCTGGGGTTGGCACTGGGAGGGTCTGCCTGCGAAGCCTGTGCTTGCCGCCACCCCTGGTTTCTTCCTGCTGTTAGGACCACCCCAGGGGCTAAGGGGCGCCCTCTGGCTCCTCTGAACCTGGCCCTCAGATTCCCTCTTTGCGAAGTGGGGACAGGTGGTTTGGGGTCCCTGGCAGGCGGGACCAAGTTCAGGACACTTGAGTGCAGGGGTGCTGTGGGCACGCAGGGAGCTTCCTCTGCTCGAGGCGTGTGAGGCTCTGCTGGGACCTGGGCTGGGGTTTGGGAGTCTCCTGCTGGCCAACCAAGCAAGGCTTCCCTTGAAGACCGGGTAGGAGGCCCTGTGGGGACACTGAGGGCCCCGCCCCACTTTTTGTCCTCTTGGTACTGTCACACGAGCAAGAATGAGAACACAGATTTGGGACTTCAGACCCTGGGTTCGAATCCCGTGTCTTACTAGCTGTGTGATCTCCGGCAGGCCTTTGCCTGCTTTGGTCAGAGGTTCCCGCGGAAAGATGGGGATTGTAACTCCTGTTTCACAGGGCCATTGTGAGGATGGGGGGATGGTCTGGGCCAAGCCGCGAGGACATAACATAGCAGGTGCTCAGTGAGCCCCTGGCGTGGGGGTCTTCTGAGGCCTGAAGGGTGAGTGGAAGCCACGCCTCCCTCCCCGTGATGCTGGGAGCCAGGAGCAGGATGGGGATGGTTCTGTGCACAGCTGCAGATGGGGCAGAAGGGGGCACCAGCTCCACAGTGGGGGTGCAGTGTGGGAGCTAAGACTGGCTGGAGAGAGAGGGAGATGTTGGCTTTCCCCTTGTTCTCCCTCCCCTGGCCCTCCCCACGGAGGCCCTTCAGGCAGAGGGAGCCGCAGTGTGGCCCTTGGCTGTTTTGGCAGCGGGGGGCGGGGGGAATCAGAACCCCAGGAGAGGAGGTGACTGGCTCTGTGTGGGTGGGAGTTGGTGGTGGGACCAGGCTGACGCCCGGCGCAAGACCCACGCGATGCTGGTGCTGCGCTGCGTCCTCAGCTGCCTGGGGCAAGTCCCTGGGGCTGGTCCCTGGGGCTCTCGGGCTCCCTGCCTCTCTGGCTTGCCCCTGAGCCAGCTGTGAACAGAATATTCTGTCACATGGTTCACTAGACTGGCCCTTCCTCTACCAGGAGACTTTTTGTTTTATTTTCTTTTACTTTTCCCTAATAAGGTCTCATGTGGCTCTCTTGTCTGTCCTTTCTTGGGGCCTGGAAGGCTTATGACTTGGCCCTGGGGAGGCTGTCCCAGCAAAGCCCCACTGACAGTGGCTGGGCTGCACGGGCCCAAGTACGCGAAAGCTCAAAGGGAAGCCGAGGGGAGGCATCAGAGCTGTGCAGACCTGGCTGGCCTAGTCTCCAGCTGTGTGACCTTGGGCAAATCACCTCGCCTCTCTGAGCCTCCGTTTTTCTCACTCAGTTCAATCCAAGTAGCACTTAGTAAGGCCTGTTAGATGCTAGGTTATGGTACTAGAAGTTTCAGGCAGAGCAATGAACAGACTCAGCCCCTGGCCTCTGGGCTTGAGGTCTGAAGAGTGAGCGGGGGACTCACGTGGGGACCTGGATCTGGACCTCGAAGCATCGGAGATCTCCTGAAAAGGCACGTGAAACAACACGCAGGGCTCTAGATTTGAATGGGACCTAAGGAGTGGTAGTCATGAGAGCAGAGGCTGGGATTTCTGGAGAATGATTGCCAGGTCGATTTCATGCTCGCCAGCAGGAAAGCGGGACACTATTTCTAGAGAAACAGAGTTGATTTTCTGTGTATACTGCTGACATGAGTCAGTGTCCCTGGTTGTCACTGAGGCTGACTTGTTCCCATATATGCCCCGAACTTTGCAAGAAGGAAATGCAGCCCTGGGTGATATTCTAGAGTCGTCCATCCCCGGCATACGGTGGGCACCCAAGAGGTGTTTCTGGAACTAGTGGCACCAGAAACACATCCTAGTGGGGGTGTGATTGATGTGGGGAAGGAGGGTCTGCTCACATAAGAGGGTGTCCTATGTAGGAGGGAGGGGGCCTTGTTCCGAGTGACTCCAGAGAACAGAATAAGAACAGGTTTTAGACCCTTGTCATGTGGGACAAAGGAAGACCCAAATGTGAGAGTGTGGTGGGGGATGGGGACTGAGGCCCAGGGTAGGGCAGGTGTGTATGGAATACCCAGTCTGTCCCAGGCATGGTGCGAGGCTCAGTGAGCCCCATCAGGGGAAGGGGACTTTTCCTTGTTTATCCACTGATGTCTCCCAAACACCCGGAACAGTGCTGGGCTCGTGCAGGTGCTTCATGGACATAGGTTGAACGAATGAATGAGTGTGTTACTTAATCGGATCTCAGCAGCGTCATCACATCCAGTTTGCAGATGGGTAAACTGAGGCCTAGGGAGGTCAGGACACACATCTGCTCCAGCCGCTCACGGGGGGAGTCAGGATTTGGGGTCTGGGCTGCTGGATTTCAAAGCCCGTGCTCTGAGTCACCCCCTTGTCAGGGTCTCCCGAAAGGGATCTTGTGCTTGCTGACAGGTTGCCTTTCACTCTCAGTGACCCCTCCCTTGAGAGTGATGGAATGTGGGAAAATACAGAATGCTCGATGCAGAAACAGTAGTGGGTTAAGGCCGTGGGGCCCTGGGGGTAACTGCGGCCACGAGCTCCTGCTTGGACCAGTGGGCGCTCGTTCAAGGAACTGGGTTAGGAGGGGATATGATGCCACCAGCCCTGGGGCCCTTTCAGGCCTGGACTGAGGTTATGGTCATCGTCAGCCACAGCACAGGGTCGGAGGGCCTGCTCAGGCAGTAGCAGGCACATGGCTGTGCCTTCCCTGGCCGGCGCAGCAGGGCCTGGATCTTAGGCCGTTCCTGCCTGGGGACCTTCTCTTGGGTGGTAGCCGGATGGGCCCGGGTGAGGCCAGACGTTCATAGGAATATGTCCCTTCCCTCAGCTGGCCGCTGGGTGGATCCAGACAAGATTGCCCAGTGGACTTAACACGTTTGCCTTGGGATGCTCTGGGAGCCCAGGGCTGGGACCCGGACAGAGGGGGCTCCTTGCTGGGGCTCTGTTGGGGGGCAGTGCAGCGAGACCCCTCTCTGGAGGCCCTGGGTGAGAGCACTTAGTCTGCTGGCCCTCCAGTTCTCCTCTTCCTCCTCTCCCATGGGCTCCCCGGGGTCCCTGTGGCCCTGTCTGCTTACCTGGGGCTTGTCCCAGGCAGCAGACTGGCGGCTGGCCGGTGGCTGAGGAATGAGGGAGCTCCAAGGCACGGCCCCATCGCCAGCGGGCCTGGGTTCGGATCCTAGCCCTCCCATCACGGACCATGTGACCGTGGGCAGCCTTCGTACCATCTCCGCGCCTGTTTCCCGATCTGTAAACGAGGATGATGGTCACAGTGCCTCTCTCTGAGGGTTGTGGTAAAGACGAGGTCATGAGAGGAGTGAAGATCTCGGGCGAGCTCTGGGCCTCTCGTGAGCAGTTAGTAAACGGGAGGTGTTGGGATGCTGACCTCGGCGCTCCTTGGTGGCACTGGGCAGCCCAAGGAGCTGTCGCCTTTTGTCTGTGCCCAGGGCCTGGACCCTGGACTCCACCTGTGTGAAACTGCTTGGCATGGGTGAGTGTCTGGGCCTGGTCGCTGGGGAGGGAGGAGCAGGCCCTTGACTCCCGCGGGAGGGCTCCTACCTTCTTCCCTCCCTCTCTCCTGCTCAGACGCGCTCATCGCCGTGTGTCCCATCGCTTTTGTTCACTGAGGAGCATTAATCGATGGATAGGCACCCCCTTCCCCATCTACGTTCAGGCCCCTCCCAGGAGTTCCTGCCGCCCCCCAAACTCGCCCCGCCCCACCCCGGCAGCTCTGCCTGGTCCCTGCTCCGTTCTCCGCCCGCCAGACCATCAGCTCCACAGAGCAGGCACTGATGAGTAAGTGTTGAGGTTTGGGCTATGACCATGCGCTAGACCGGGCTTGGGGTCACATCGGGGAGTGGGGCACAGTCCCTGGCCTCCGAGAGCTCCCAGTCTGGTTGTTGCTTTATTAAGGCCAAGGTGGCTGTTCGGTGCTGACAGCGGTGCCTTGTGTCCAGGGAGGAGAGGCATCTGATGGGAGAGGTCATGGTCTGCCCTGTCCCTCCCTCTGCCTCTCCCTCTGACCCCAGCTTCTATGTTCCAGAGGCCGGGCCAGGTGGTGGGAACCCAGAGAGAAGCCGTTTGTGGTCTCTGCCCCTCAGCCTGGTGGGGAAGAGTCGCAGAGTCCTGGTACCATAGCGAAATGCAGTGTCTTTAGGCTTGTAGCCTGCATTATCTGCCATGGAGACCAGTGACAACTCTGGTCGTTGTGTCCCTGTGACTAATGACGGCCGCATTAGCAGGCCATTATCTGCCCTAGATTCTCTAAGGACTTGACCAGGTGCCCTGAGACTGGGGACTTCCGCCTTGGTACTTCTGTGGTATTGCCAGGTAATTCTGTGCCCTGGAGGAGGTCTAGCTGTGCCCTGGCCGCTACCTGCCACGTGCCCGTAGCAGCCCCCTTTCCTGCTAAGCTGTGACAACCAGAATGTCCCCAGATATGGCCAGAATTCCCCGGGGGGACAAAAGTCACCCCCAGTTGAGAAGCTGCCTTAGATGGATCCGTCAGAAGAACCGCCTGATTCCAGGTGGGATGGAAATTTTGAAATCCAATACCACCTCCCCCACAGAAAAAATCAAAAGAGGAAAGAAGTGCCCCCAACATCCTGTATTCCTTGGCTGGACACATGATCTGGTTTGGCACAAAGCGCACACATCCGCGGGGAGGTGGGAGGGCCCTTGTGGCTGGAGCAGCTCGGTGCTCTGGCCCAGGCCACCCAGCCCAGGACCTCTGGCAGGAGCCACCCCGTCCTCGCCAGGTTTGGGTGTGCCCGGCTCTGTGTGGCTGTGATGTCAGGCAGGTCACCAGATGGCCACCTGGAGGACACGGGACCTGTGTCGGTCCTGGGAGAGGAGAGTCAGAATGGGCGGCTGTCCTCTGAAACTTCTCCCTCACCTCACAGTATCTTGGTTTGTGGTGATGCGTGGATTTGTAAAGTGTGGTACGTGCCTCCTTGCAGCACTATGGGCTTCAGGAGGCCAGGAACCAGCCGGTCTTGCCCATCAGCAAATCTCCAGAAATTTCCACGGTGCCCGGCGTACAGAAGGCTCAGTAAATATTTGTGGCATGATTAAGGGGTGCTTTTGGATAGCACAGGGATCCAGAGAGATAAAGCCTGGCTTTTCTATCCCCCAACGTCCCCCCTTGAACGCTATTGATCTCCAAGATTCCCAGAGCGAGGGGGTGGCGCCCAGAGACGACCTCTCTAACACCAATGGTACACGAGTAGGTGTGTGACCTCCACCACTCACTTCCGGCACGCATCCTGATTTGGAAAGAGAGGGCATCCCTGTCCTCTGACCAACACCTGGGCCACTCAGACAAGCCTTGGGTGAGCCTGGCAAAGCCTTGGTCTTGGCAAGGAGTGGCCAGCTGTCCCTGTGTGCGTCTGTCCCTCTGGCCAGCAGTGAGCACCTGCGTGGTTCGAGCTGCAAGCAGGAACCAGAGCCGGGGTCCCATTTCCCCAGGCCCACTCTCCTTCCGTAGGTCACTTGAAGATACTCCTGACACTGTGACAAGGGGCAACCCTGGGCAGGCTGGGGTCACTGTAAGTTATGGCCTGAACGGGGACTGTTGTCCCTGAATTTAGCAGAATATATCTGAGATGCAGCGCGCGAAAGCAGGCCTCCAGACTCTTGCCTCTCTCCACAGCACTGAGCCCAGCCCGGGAGCTGTCCACAAAGGGTCTCTCTCAGCCAGTCCTGAGGCCCCACCTCCACCTGACCAGGGATTTGGATTCGGATTCGGGGAATTGGAAAGTCTCCCTGGCAGCATGCACCGACTTTTGGTTGTTTCCACATTTCACACCAACTAAGGGAACTTTGTATGGCTGTTGGGTTTGGGGATCCTCCCCTTTTCTGACTTTGACCCCATTTCCTGGAATCTTCACTTGAAAAGCATCGGGAAGCGGGTGGAGGCTGGGCGGGGAGGCTTCTACAGCTGTGTGTCCGCCTCAGGGTCAGGCAGGGGCGGCAGGCTGTCTCGGGGCACGTCACTGGGCACCCTTTGCCCCCCGTGGGGGCTGCTGCACTGTCAGACACCGCGGGAGAGGCTGCCCCCTCCCTCCCCCAACAAGCCTTGCTTGCATGGACCTCATCTCCACTGGGGCCCTGTCCTTGTGGGCCAGGTCTGCCGTCCCCGTTGAAGGAGGTCGTTGGGCATTGATTCACTCAACAAACATTTCTTGGGCACCTACTGTGTTCCAGCCGCTCAGTGAGGCACTTGTGGGCATCGTTATCTCATTTAATCCTTATAACAACCCTCTGTGGTGGGATTCTTGTGATTTTCCTGCTAAAGAGGGGGCCAGGGACCAGAGAAGGGGAATCAGTCTCACTGTCACAGCGAGGCAGTGGAGAGTCGGGACCCCCCCCCCCCCAGGTTTGATCCCAGAGGTCACGCTCCTCAAAACAATACCGGGGGCACGATCGTGGCAAAAGGGGCACCTGAGGACCCCCACCTGCCCCTACAGGGCCAGGGACTGCTTTAGAGCAATGGCAGTCCTAAGTATCGCAGCCCCGCCCCCTCCCGGGCAGGTGGCCGCCTCTCTGGGAGCGGGATGGAGGCGGGGTGGGCTCACCGCTCAGGGCGCCCCTCGTGGTTCCAGCCAAGGGCAGGCACACTGAGAGGAGGGAGTTTGGGAATTTTTTGTAGGGCAGGGCTGGGGGCTGCATCGGAGTCACCTGTTCCAAAGAGCCCTGTTACTGCCTTGGTGAGCACAGGTGTGGACCTTGTTTGAGTTGGTAATGAAGGAGGACCCGTGCTTGGATCCAGCTCCCTGTTTGGGTCAGCATCCCGGGGCGGACTCCAGCCCAGGGCAGCGGGATTCAGGGCAAAGCCATTTCGTGGTTGACACCATCCCCCAGTCTCCCTGCCCCCCATAGGCCCAGTCCAATTTCTCTGCTCCCTTCCCACAGCCCCAGGCAGCGCCTCCTCCCAGGTGTGCAGTTAAATGCGGGGGTGGGGGGGGCTGGACCTCCTGGTCTGCGGAGGGAGGGGCAGCCTGGCACCAGGGAAAGGCCCAGACACACCTTGGATGCAATCAAGGTGCTTCTGAACTTCGGACAAATTGCTCTACTTTCCTTCCTTCCAAGATTTTATTTATTCACTTGACAAAGACACAGCAAGAGAGGGAGCACAAGCCGGGGGAGTGGGACAGGGAGAGGGAAGCCCAATGTGGGGTTCCATCTGGGATCATGACCTAAGCTGAAGGCAGATGCTTAATGACTGAGCCACCCAGGCACCCCCCGCTCTACTTTTCTGAGCCTCAGTTTCCTCATCCGTATAATGGGGCTGATCCTGTCCCCTTGTGGGATGGCCTGCCCCCTCATGGGATGGCCCGCTCCCTGGTGGGGCTGGCAGGAAGACACAAATTTCTGACGCCCCCTCGCAGGTGGGGAGAACAGAGAGCAGCTGGAAGAGGCACTTTGCTAGGGGGGCGGGGTGGGCTGGGGGAACATTAGGACTGAAGTGCTGGTTGCTTTGCGAGCTCAGCCGGAGCTATACTGGGCTGTGCGGTGGAGGCCTCCGTGTCCCCTGGGACCTGTGCACGGCTCGTGTTTCCGGAGGGCCTCGGATGCTGCCTGGCCAGCTCACCCTGCCTCGGCCGGTGGGCTGAGTATTTTTAGCTCTGATTTTGCCGAGGTTTTTTCTGCCCAGACCTCTCTTATGGGACAAAACAGATGGCGCCCTCCCTGAGAGAGACAGAGCTTGGGTCTGAAGAAAGGGACTTGGAGCCAGACTGGATCCTAGTGGGCTTTGAAAGGGAGGCCTTCTCTGCTCCCCGTGGCCAGCCAGCCTGGGCAGCGGCGCTGGCCTCACCTTCTGCGGCCCCAGCTGGAAGCTGCCTGCCCTTCCTTGGAAAGCTGAGCGTGTGCCCGGGTTGCTCACCTGCCTGCGTGGGCAAGACTCGTGTGTGCACCTGCCTGCCAGAGTGGCCGAGGGGGGCGGCGCTTGGGACCCCGGGGTCTTGTCCCCTCTCCTGGCCACATGCTTCTGACTCATCAGAACAAGAACGTGGTCATTTTGGGAGCGAGTTTTTAAAAATAGTCCCAGTCCTTCCTCCAGCTCTGCCCCACCCCTCCCTGATCACACCCTGGCGTTGGCCCCAGACCTCTTCCCACACTGGTTTTGGGGAACCGCCTCCTGCCCGCCTTGGCCGGGGATCTGTTTGTGAAGCTCTCCTGGGAGGAGCGGTCCTGGCCACAGGCTGATTTCAGGGAGGAGGTAGCGCGGGCCCAGGAGTGGGGACGCCACGGGCCTCGGCCACCTTCTCCCCACTCCCCTCTCCCCCCAGTAGCAGTGGTGGGACTGAGCCCAGGGCCGGCGTGGGACCAGGAATCCCTTCATTCAACTCAGCAGGTGTGTGTT
Organism: Mustela lutreola; assembly: GCF_030435805.1. Lineage (NCBI taxonomy): Eukaryota > Metazoa > Chordata > Mammalia > Carnivora > Mustelidae > Mustela > Mustela lutreola. Next base: position 12,118,768 of record NC_081299.1, read on the forward strand.
GAGGGCTGCTGTGTGCCAGGCACCGTCCCAGGGGTGTGGAGAGAGGAGTGAACAAAATGCTTAGGCTCCCACCTTGGTTGAATGCACATTCTAGTGGGAGGAAGCTGATAGAAACAGCTGAAATGTCCAGGGGCCCAGAGGCGTTAAATGCTAAGAAGATAGGGCAGTGGCTTGATGGGGATGTGTGTGTACTATTTCAAAGAGGATGGATGGGAAGGCCTGTCTTTGAGCAGAGCTCTGAAGCAGGTGATTGAGCCATCCATGTGTATGTCTGGGGGAAGAGCATTCCCGGCAGAGCAAGTGCAAAGGCCCTGAGGTAGGGGCATGTGTGGGTGTGTGAGGAGCTGCACCATAGTTGTCGTGATTGGGGTAGAGATGCTCTGTGAGGAGAGGTAGGATCTCCATTCTGAGAGGTAGTGAGGATCACACCATGTAGAGCCTTATAGGCCAAAGTGAGGACACTGGCTTCCACTTTGATGGGGTCGGAAAGCACTGGAGGGTTTGAGCAGAGGCCTAACTGGGCTGCTGTGTGGAGAACAAAGCATGTGGGGTGAGGGGTGAGGGTGGAAGCAGGAGCTTCCAGTCAGGGGCTGTTTTAAAGGTCCAGATGCGAGGTGGTGACGGTTTGGCGGCAGCCGGGGAGGTGGCCAGAAGTGGTAAGAGTCTGGACGGACTTAGAAGGTAGAGCCAACAAGGCTTGCCGAAGGATGAGATGCAGGGGTGAGAGAGAGGGGGAGTCAGGGTGAGGCGGAGGCTTGTGCCCCAGCCGCTGGCAGGCGGGTTCGGGCATCGGGTGAGCTGGGAGGCTGGGAGGAGTCGGGGAGTGGGCAAGGGTTGGTGTGGACATTGACTTCAGGATGCCCGGCCGACCATGGAGCGGACGCGCCCAGCAGGTGTGCAGGGAGAAGCCGGGATGGAGTTCCAGGGAAGGTCAGGCCGGGGGGTGTCCCTGCAGAGAGGGTGTCCCGAACTGTGGAACAGCCGAGGTTGCATGCAGGGAGGCATCTTCCAGTCTGATCAGAGTCCTGAGCCCGGAGCACCCACTGGGCCCTGTAGGAGGAAAGGGGGTGGGGTGGGAGCTGCTGTTGCAGAGGGAGGGGAGCAGCCGGGGGGGGGGGGTGGTGGTGCAGGAAGTGGAGGATGGGGCCCAAGCACGTCCACTGGCTTTGGCATCTCGGAGCGGTGGGGGCAGACACCCCCCCACCCCGACCTAGATAGCTCAGCAGAGAATGGGGGTTGGTCCTGGACAAGGGGCACAGGCAATGTTCGCACAAGGGGAGCAGGGGAATCTATCTGGTGGTGGCTTGAGCCCGTGTGGGGTTGGTGAGGTTTTTGGATATTTGATCCTTAAGAAGAGCAGTCATGTGCCATCTTTTCGTTCGCAGGGAATGATCCGGGGCAGGGGAGCCAAGGTGTCTCTGGGCTGTCTCTCTTTTTCCCCAGAAAGACACCCTCTCCTCCTCCCACCCCCAGCCTCCAGGTTCCTCCTGGCATTGGCTCAGAGTCCACGGTCCTTCATGTTGTCTAAGCGGGGTCTGCGTGTCTAAGTCGGGGGGTGCCGGCGCTTCTCCATCTGAAGGCCCCCGGGGTAAAGAGGTGTGGGTCTCTGAGCCCCTGCGGTGGGGAGTAGGAGGCACATGGCCCATCTGGGACCATGCTGGTGTCCTGTGATGTGAAGCCATCTTCCTGACTAAACCCCAAATTCTCTGCTCGTGGAAGCGTCTACACAGCCTGGGGAGGGGGGCAGTGCACAGGCCCCAACAGAGAGTGGGTGCTTACTGGGGACAGTCGGGAGCTGGGGCACTTCCCTCAGCTCCAGCCGCTGGAGCCCTGTGGTGGGGTGGGGGTGGAGAGCCAGGGCTGCCGGTGTGCAGGGGGTCGTGGCTGCGGGTCAGCTTCTATCCCTGACCTCTAATCTCCTTGCCACTGCCTGCTGTGCAGTAATGAGCCATGCCTTCTGGTGAGTTCCTGCCCATGCCAGGCAGCACTCCTTACCTCATTCATCCCTCCTCCAAAGCTGAGATACCTCCCTCCCCTTGGTGCAGACTCAGCTAAGAAGGTTCTAGCATGTAGCGGAGCCAGGACCGGAATACGGTTTGACCCCAGAAACCCAGTCCTAGGCTCTGATCTGGAAAGAAACACAGGGCCAGAGTCCACTGGGCTCCTGGTCAGCAAAGCAGGCTGGGCTGCCCACACTTCATGCTCCTGGAGTGTCCCATGGGCCACCCCCTGCCGGGCAGGTGCACCTACAAACCTGAACTTGGGCCTCTCCTTTGTTCCTTTGTCCCCGGGCTGAGCTGGGGCCCTGAGGGCAGTAGGTGTGCAGTGAAATGCTTTTTGCGTGGGGACAAGGACAGGTAAGCTCGTCAACATGAAAGCAGGGGAGCCTGAGTCCCCCGAGGTGAGGGAGGGGGACTTGGAATGCCAGAGAAGCTTATGTTGCTGCGCTGTGAGTCCCCTTGGTCTCGCCATGCCTGAGGCCACTCAGGGACCTCGGGTGCTCCTGAGGCAGGGACCTGATACCTGGGTGTCGGGGGGTGAAGCAGTCAGGCCTCAGCATCCCCTCTCCTTGAGGCTTTCGATCAGCTTGCGGCGCAGCTGGGAGCCACCCAGGCAGTCCTGGCCCCTGCCCCTGGCATCGCCTGTGTGCTGGGGGTGGCTGGCTGGCTGGGACGCGCCTCTTGCCTGCTCCCCCCACCCCTGCTTTCACTGGCAGGCTTGGCCGCCTTCCCGGGGAGGTGCCCTGGCCTGGAAGGCCCAGCTCTTCTGGCCTCTCTGCCCCTGCCTGGGCTTTTCCTGCAGGCCGGACGTTCCGTCCTTCCCCTATATCAGCTCTGTCCAGTTGCACGGAGACAGACCTTCCTTTCCTCGTCCTGCCTTGTGCTTTGCGGCAGTTGAGGCAAGTGTGAGCCTCAGCTTCCCCCATCTGAAAGGGAGAGGAGGCCCACCTCTCAGGTCTGGTTCTAGCATGGAAATGCCATGTTGCTAGAATGAGTTGCCCGGAGCCACACTGGTGCTAGATTGCCCTGGAGGGGGCTACTGGGGAAACAGGCTGGGAAGGGTTGAAGGGGTAACACAAAGTCCATACTGCCCCCCTCTGGCCTCCCGACTGTGGGCCGTGGGGCCCCATCGTGTGGACCACCCAGGAGGTGGCTGAGGGCCAATACCCTCCAGGGATGAGAACAGGACAGTTCAGCCTGTAGGAGGAGGCTTTGCCCCTGGCCCTTCAGCGAGGAACCTTTTGACCGGGGCTGTGGGGGGCGGGCGTGAGAGGAGGGAGGGGACTGGGGACCCGTCTGGGCAGCCCTGTTTTATGTACATGGCCTGGCAGCTTCTCCAGGCTGGCTCTGGTTTCCCAGGCAACAGCTCCCAGGGATCGCCCCTGGAGGGGTGCCGAGTGGGTGGGCTCTTCTGCCCAGAGGCTTTCTCCTGGGGGCTGCTCCCCACCTGTCCTGCCTGGAGATCATGGACCAGGGGCACGCCTAGGAAGTCAGTGGGGGAAGAAGGTTAGCGGGTGGGGACGCCTACTCCGGGCTGGGACAGAGCCTCCATTGTCCAAGGCTTCAGCCTTTCACCAAGCCTCACCCCTGCCCACAGCGGAGGTTGCTCCTCGTAGCCCCTCCTCCCCCCTTCCCATGGGGGAAGCCAATGGAGTGGCCTGGCGTCTAGTGGCTGGGGAAGCTGGCCGCCTTGTCCCTCTGGCATTCGGAGGCTGGGGGTCGGGTAGGGAAGATGCTTCCCTCTCTCACCCCTGCACTCACCCACCCCATGTTTCCCGGCGTATACTCCGTGCTGGGGATCCTGCTTAGAACTAGCCCAGGGGTCCTGCCCTGGTTCCCCCACTCACAGGGACTCCCCGCTCAGGAGCTGTGTGGTGGGGGAAGCTCCCTCAGTCTCCACCTCGGCGGTTGGGGCTAACAGAATTAACAAAAGGACACTGTTCAGTATGCTCACTGCATGGCTGTGAAATGGTGTCAAGAGAAGGTCACCTCGTGACCTCAGGGCTGGTGAGGGTCACAGAGGACAGCGCCGGTAGTCTGGTGGGCGGTCTGTATAGACTCAGTGGGACAATCTGCAGAATGGGATGCTGGTCCTCAAAGAGCTGCAGGAGCCGGGCAGGGAGCTAGCATGGAGTAAGACCCCCGCAGCGTGGTCAGTTGTCATTTCATTTATACCTGCACGTGACAGCTGAGGCCAGGAGGCACAGAGGGGGACTAGCTTCCTGCGGTCTCACGGGTCTCTGTCCCGGGCTCTGGCTCCTGGATGTTCGCTTCTTGCTGGAGCTCCTTGGTGTTTCCTTGGAGGAGTTGCCTTGTCTCTCCAGGATTGCGCCCCGAGCTTCCAGCGGGCAACCGCTTGCACCCAGGGCAGAGCTGCAGGTGGCCTGCTGCTGTGAGCACAGTAGCTGGTGGTCCCCCTCCCACAGGGTGCTCTGTCCACGACTTGCCTCCCTGCCCCTCCCCCTGCCTCTCCCCCTTGGTCCCTGCCTACCCCCCCCCCCGCCTCCCCCCGCCCCACGCCGGGGTCTTTCTGTGCAGGGCAGGGGATACCTGAGGGGCCTGGAGTTCCCACTTCTCACCTGTGCTGTGCTTCTCTTTACATCCGGCAGGAAGCCCAGTAGCCACAGCTGCCCCAGGCCTGGGGACATGCCCGCCCCACAGGTTCCACAGAGAGTAGGTCCCAGGCAGGTGAAGTTTCTTAGCTTCTGTGCTTAACTCAGTGCTGCTGAGGGGCTGTTGTCCTTCATGTGGGCTGGTGCTCTGGGCACAGACATGAAGAGAAGTCAGAACCCACGGAGGGGGTTGGCTGTTATAATCAGGGCTGTATGTGTCCCAGAATCACTGGGCCCTTTGAAAATGGACTTTCCCTGGCTGCATCCTGAGTTGTCAGAGTCATGGGCTTGGGACACATGTATTTTTTTCTTTTCTTTTCTTTTCTTTTTTTTTTTAAAGCTTCACAGCCAGCTTTGGGAACCATTTCATGAAATGGGTCGGGGGAGGAGAAACTGGGTCTGGGTTTTGAAGGTTAAGTAGGAGTTTGCTTGCTGGTTGTGAGCGGGAGTTCACATAAACAGCCTGAGCAAAAGGACCCAGGAATGTAAAACAGGTTGGCAAGGTTATGGGCCTGAGGAGCCTTCATGAGAGCTGGAGCAGAGTTTCCAGTTGGGGAGGGCCTGGGAGCTGCTGAGCCCTGAGAGAAGGCAGTGGAGGGGGTAGAGGTGAGTCTTTGAGGGCCTTGCTTGGGTCCTAGACCTCATTCCGAAGGTGACAAGGAGAGTCTGAGGGCCTGTGCTGTGGGATATTCACGGTGACTGCAGGGGGCTGGGGGCAGGTCAGCCCTGGGTCTGTCTGACAAAAGGCCAAAAGCCGCAGAAACATCTGGGAGGCCTGGTTGCTTGGAGGAGTCCTGGTCCTGACCAGCCCAAGCTCTGGTTCTTGCTCCCCTGTCCCCACACATTTCTCCTGGCTTCCAGAAGATGCACACAGCTGCCTCTGAGATCAGGTTTGAGGTGGGTGGGTGGGCCAGAATCTGTTTCTTGTTTGTCTCCTGCCAAGGCTGCCTGGCAGTCCCCTTTCCTGCAGCAAGGCTGCCTGACTTGGATAGGCCAACACCAGCTGCTTCCCCAGCTTCTGGGACTGCATTTCTACCTGTCTGGACCCCTGCCCATCCTCCTCTCCCCCACTGACCTCTTGCTCCAGAGGCCAGTTTTCCCTATCCTCAAACTCTGGGCCTGACTCGGGCAGCCTCCCTAATTAACAGGAGTAAATCTTCAGGCTTCCTCCAGGAAAGAGGGCTGGGGCCACTCTTGATTATGGGTGGGAGATGGCTGGGAGTGAGGTGATCTTGGGAGAAGGGGCAGGTGCAGGCAGGCACAGGGTTTCCCACTGGGCCTCTGGGCTGCATGGACCTTGAACTCTAGAGGGAGGAAGAACTGATAAACTCGTGGATTAAATTAGAGCTGGGAAGATACCTGCTCGAGTGAGCAGGGCTGCGGAGGGTGGAGGGAGGTGCTCCCTCGGGCTGCGCTCAGCTTGCTGGGTGGTCCGGATCACTGAGCTGACCCCGCTTGGGCCCACCCTGCAGGCTGGGAGCTGGGGCTTCCTCCCTGCCTCCTCTGTCTCTCGCTCTGCCTGCACGTGGCCGAAAAGTTACAGCCTCCTGCTAGCCGTTCTGCCCCGGGGTAGCTGGAAGGAGAGCCCTGCTCACGGAGTCTGCCTGTCTTGGCGGTTGTTTCCCAAGAGCTGACCCTCAAGAGAATAAAGTTGTCCATGACCCTGCTGCCCAAGCTCGGGCCAGCGAACGTCATAGAGCTAGCAGTGGCCGGTATTCGCGGAGAGCACTCTCCGTGTGAAATGCCTCGTTGCATTGGCACGGGACCTCTGCGTGGCAGGGGCTCGGAAGGGAGGTGACAGCTGTGCTGCCGGGAAGTGGAAGAGCTGGGACTGGAACTCAGATCTTGCAACGGATCCCACCCTTTGCCTGCTGCCCTTAGGTCTCTGCCTCTGCAGAAGGAGAGCCGCGGGCCCTTCCCTCCCAGGCTTGGCTTCCGCACCTGAAAAGCCAGACAGAGGGTCCTGTTCAGCGTAAAGGCTTCCTGGTTCTGACCTGCTATGATGTTTTTGCCTTAATGTTCTTATTTATTTATTTATTTATTTAAAGATTTTATTTATTTATTCAAGACAGAGACAGTGAGAGAGAGCAAGAGAGGCGAGAAGGTCAGAGAGAGAAGCAGACTCCCCATGGAGCTGGGAGCCCGATGCAGGACTCGATCCCAGGACTCCGGGACCATGGCCCGAGCCGAAGGCAGTTGCTCAACCAGCTGAGCCACCTAGGCGCCCTAATGTTCTTTTTTAAAACATGGGAATGGTTATTTTTATTGTTCTTTCTTAAAATGCTCACCTGAGCCCAACACCCCTACCGTCTGCGGGCGTTTCCTTCCTGGCCTTTTCCTCTGTGCACTTTTCAATCCACGTGGCTTCTGTACTCTGGGGACTCCCTTTGGTTTCCCACTGGCTTGCCTTCACCAGCCCGAAGGCGTCTTTTGCCAGAGACTGTCATGGCAGGACGAGCCTTTTCAGAGAGACCCTCGTTTCAGAGAGCCTCACAACACCTTTCTTCTTGCTCAGACTCCCACCTTGAGAGCGCCAGACCATGCTTAGCTCAAGGAAGACTTTAAAAAAATAAAAAAAAAAAAAAGGAAATAGCCAAGTGACTGCACCTGTTTGCTTAAGCACGTTCACGCCCCTGACCTGGCTCCTTGCTTGTGGCAGCCTGGGGGAGGGTCTGCGCGGGAGCCGTCCTGCCCATTTTACAGAGGGGAAGCCCGAGACTGTGAGAGGCTGAGGTCGCACTGAGAGGAGAGACAGAGCCCAGCCTGCAGGCGGGTCTGGCTGCCCCAGGCCGCTTTCCCCACGTCCCCGTCCCCGTAGTGAGCCTCCCCGCAACCGGGGCCCCACCCTTCCCGGGGTATGGAATCCACACACTGGGCCCCGCTGCTGTCTCCCGTTTTGGTGCTGGTAGCTTCAAGGGCGGGCATCTTGGCGCTGACTGAGCCTCCTGGCATTGTGTGGTTGGCCTTAGGTATGCTGCTGGGAGCCCCCTGGGACAGGTGGTGGGACCCCCTTTGCACAGATGAGGATACTCATGAGACTCAGCTCACCTGCTGGTGGATAGGAGACTCCAGCCTGAGTCCCCGGCTTCCCCAGCGGAGCTGTGCCCACCGCAGCCTGTGTTAGAAGGGTTCATGATGGCCACGTACCAGCGTGACCCGGGACCCTTCCAAGGGCCTTACATGTGTTTACTCTTAATTGTCTTAGTAACCTGGTGAGGTGCTATTTTTTACTTATTTTATTTTAGGGAGAGAGAGGCAGAGTCCGGGGTGGGGCAGAGAGAGAGAGGGAGAGAGAGAATCTTAAGCAGAGTCCATGTCCAGCACAGATCCTGACGTGGGGCTCTGTCTCATGACCCTGAGATTATGACGTGAGCCAAAATCAAAATCAAGAGTTGGACATTTAAAAAAAAGATTTTACTTATTTACTTGACACACAGAGTAAGCAGGAACACAGGCAGGGGGAGTGGGAGAGGGAGAAGCAGGCTCCTTGCTGAGCAGGGATCCTGATGTGGGGCTCAATCCCAGGACCCCTGGGATCATGACATGAGCCAAAGGCAGATGCTTAAGGACTGAGCCACCCAGGTGTCCCAAGAGTTGGATATTTTAACCGACTGAGCCATCCAGGTGCCTGAGGCACCTGGGACTACCTGTTAGTCCCCATTTTGCAGATGAGTAAACTGAGTGCCAGAGATGGGGGCTAAGTGACTCATCCAAGGTGTCACAGCTCCCGAGTGGGGAGACCAACATGGCGTCAGGTAGCCTGAACTTTCTCCTAACTGTTGGGCCATGAGGGTGTCTAGTGGCAGCGATGGTTGCCCTGAGAGACCCCTACTCCCTCCCCAGTACCCTTCTGAGGCTAGGGGCACATGTGTACAAATGGTGACCACAGGGCTATGGACGTGCACGGAGCTTGCGGGTCCGTGTCCTCGCCTGGAGACCTCACTGCCCCAGATTAGCCTGAAGCAAATGCCCCCAGATTCTAGCGCCCAAGTCCGGAGAGGCGGTGTGGTTAAAGGAGGGAGAGAAGAGCTTAGAGCCAAGCCTCCTGCCGAATCCCCGTGTTGTCACCTGTTCCCTTGCCTCTGGGACCTCAGGCAGATCCCTCCTTCTCTGTGCCTTGGTTTCCTCATCTGTAAATGCAGGCAGGCAGGTAAAGCTCTGGGCTCCATACATGCTGGTGTCTCTCTTCTTTCCTGGGGAAAGCCTTGGGCTTGGAACAGGGGATAGGAATCAACCCTAAAAGGTGAAGAGAAAGGGGAGTACAGCTTTCTGGGCTGGAGGGAAAGGATCCTGGGTTTCTGCATTATCAAAAAATTGTATCTGAGCAGCAATTTGCATACGGGCTGGGACTAGGCACCTCTCTTTTCCCTCCTGTAAAATGGGCATCAGTCTTCCTGTTACTTCCTCAGTGGTTCCAAATGAGCCCCAGGGAGGAGGGGCCCTGCGTGAGGAGGGCTGTGTGGCTGTTGTGGGATCTTTTGACTTGCGAGGGAATTTGCAGACATTTTTGTTTGTTTCCCAAAGCCCTTTGCCGAAGATAAAATTTTAGTCTTGACAGTTCTGAGTTCGGGGCGACAGGGCACTGCCCCCTATGTAGTGGAAAGTAATTTGCGTCCAACCAAAATGCAAATTGCATTCTCTTTGACCCAGCGATCCACTTCCAGGCTCGTGCCCTAGAGGCTCATGTATCCATTTGCTCAAGGCCCTGTGTATGGGGCACATGAGTCACTGCCTTGTTCAGATCGTCAAAACCCTGGGGATCCCTCGGCATCCAGTGGTAGAGTTACATCAGTTACGATAGAGCCAAAAAAAAAAAAAAAAAAAAAAAACCCAAAAACCCTGTACTACGCAGCCGTTCAGAAGAGCGAGGCTGATGTCTGTGTCCTGGTGTGAACTCATCACCATGGTTCTTTTTTTTTTTTTTTTTCATCACCACTGTTGTTAAGCTTAAAAAAAAGGCAAGTGGGTCACAGCAGGTGCAGTGAGCCCCTTCCCCCCGAAGTGGGAAACAAGACGGGGATGCAGGTACAGGGATAAGCAGGATACTCATGGAACATTCAGGACCCCTAAGGACCTAGTGCGGGCAGTCGCTTCGGGGGATTGGGGCAGACTGGGCGTACTTAAGCCGTCTGGGGTTTGAGAGGCCCTAGAGCGTGATGAACTAATGAGCATGGTGTTGGGGGCTCACGGCCTGTGTTCGAACCCTGGCTCTGCCGCTCAGTAGATGTGTGATCTTGGGCAACTTAACCACCCTGGGCCTCATTTTCTCGTGGTTTGGATTAATAGCTGTTAATATTTGTAAAATGCTGAGAACAGCATCTGAGCCATGGTAGGCGCTATGGGAACGTTGGCTGTTATTAATTAATTGCCATTTACATGCGTTTTACGTTTATTTAGGAAGCCAGTTTAAAAAAAAAAAAATAATAAAGCCTTTAGGATTGGAGAGGAAAGCAGGCATGTAGCCAGTGTGTGTCAGTAGCCAGTGTGTGTCAGAGGCTGATTGGACTGGAGGGCTCCTGCTTTCCCTCCAGGACTGGCTCTCCTCTCTTCAGAAAGGCCTAGAAGGACAGCCCCTAGCTCAGGATGAGGGGTGCCAGGAATGAGTGGGAAGAGCCTTTCCCTCACTGCTGGGACTTTTGGCAAGGCTGGTGAAGCCCCCACCAGGAAACAGGCCAGGAAACACTGGGCTCCCAGTCCAAGCTTTGGGATTCTGCCCCTATCTCTGGCCATCTGCCTCTCTGCATCCCTTCACTTCCTATACACCCATGTGCCAAGGCCAGTGGCCCCTCACCAGCTGGCCAACTCAATGGGGCTGGACGGGGAGAGACAAAGAGAGAGTAAATGCCCTTCGGTGGGGCTGCAGGTGGGGCTGGTGTGAGGGGCCCGACTCCGGGGGGCTGTGGTCACTGGGGGGCTGGGATGAGGGCGTGTTCGGCCACATCCGTGACAGTTCAGGCATGATCCAGCTTCTGGAACACAGGGGCCAGAGCATAAGCCCGACCTCTGGGGCTGGATTTCATCTGCAAGCCAGAAGGGAGGAAGGGGGTTATCTAGTGGGCCCACCAGGGTCCCCACGGTTCTCTAGGCACTGTGCCAAGGGAAGGTCTGTGGTGGCACGGGTTTTCTGGGAAGATGGGGTTATAGCTCTGCAGTTGCTGGTTTTCTGGGTTAATGATTTATGGGGGATGGGGGCTGGGCTTTTTCCAGTGCCTTCCAGCGCTCCGGCAGCTGCTGGGGAAGGCGTGGGAGAGTGGGTGGGCTGGAGTGCACAGACTGAGCCAATGACCCCTCTCTGCTTGTTGAAACTTTGCCCTTGAACTCCATCTAATTAGGTTTCTGGCCTTTTTTCACAGGCGAGCGGCTGGGACGGTGCTGGTTTGAGCTGGACCCTGTCTGATGGCTTCCTCCAGCCCTCCTCCACAGACTGCTACAGGTACCGTACCCCAGGCTTCCTGCGCGGCCCTCCTCAGGTTGGGCCACGGGGCTGGTGGTGGGCACTAGTGCTGGAGCAGGCTGAGCCTGCCTGTGAATCCCGTTCTGCCACCGGCTAGCTGTGCCCCCTTGGGCAGGTGACTGCCTCCTGCTGCCTCAGTTTCCTTGTCTGCAACATGGAAGTCATAATCTCCTTCTCCAAGAGGAGGCTGTAGACAAGGGATGGTTCTTCACCTGAGATCCCCTGGAGATTTTAAGCTTTTTTTTTTTTTTTTAATTTTATTTATTTATTGAGAGGGTGGGCGAGAGAGAGAGAGCACAAGCAGGGGCAGGGGCACGGAGAGGGAGAAGCAGATTCCCCACTGAGCTGGGAGCCCGATGCGGGGCTCGATCCCCGGACCTCGAGATCGTGACATGAGCTAAAGGTAGAGGCTTAACGGACTGAGCCTCCCAGGCGGCCCTGGAGATTTTAAACTTTTAAGAGCACAGCCCACAGACATGACAACAGGAGTGGCGTGCTTGGGGGTGGTGAGGGTTGAGGGGAAGGGCCGGGTCATCAACAGGGCAGTGTTGTCAGAGTTATGGGCCGCCTGTCTTTGGATCATCCTCTGGGGGCGCGGAGAGCAGACAGGTGGCCAGTAAAGGCTTTTCCACCAGCACAGCCCTGCTGTCGACACTGTGCACTTAGTCAAGCGACTTGGTGTCTGCATGGCTTTGCTTCCTCACCCATAAACATGGGGACAGTAATGACACCCTCTGGGGTGCTATCGCAAGGCTTAACCATGGAAAGTGCTGGCGTGTGGTAATCAATCGCTCCATGAACAGGAGCTGTTATGCCTGTGGGTGTCGCAGGACAGGGGGCTGATGCTCTGCTCTGAGCCCGGGGCGGAGACCATGAGGGGCCACGTCCTCCCCGAGCCTTCGTGTTCTTCTCCGAAGGGTGGGGACCCGCACAGTGAACCCGTCTTCATGGCACACGGGTGGCTTCTCAGGTCTCCTGCCTCTGGGTTGGCTGTCCCTGGGCTGGGCCAGCTCTGGTCTAGCTGCCTGTCCAGATGGGCGGGAAGGGCTCAGTTCAGCCCTCAATTATCCAGGGAGGGACCTCCTGATTTTTCCTTCTGATAAGGAGCCCTGTCTGGACGGCCCAGTCTCAGTCTCAGGAGCACGGGAACAGAGCTGTGGGGAACAAGGCATCTCCTGGTGTGTGACTGTGACTTGGGTCGCAGGAGGCTCCCTGCTCTCTCTCCTGCTGTGGGCATTTTGCACCCTTTCTCCGATTCACCAAAAAGTGAGGGGCGCCTGGGTGGCTCAGTGGGTTAAGCCTCTGCCTTCAGCTCAGGTCATGATCTCAGGGTCCTGGGATCGAGCCCCGAATCGGGCTCTCTGCTCAGCAGGGAGCCCGCTTCCCCTCTCTCTCTCTCTGCCTGATTGGGATCTCTCCCTCTCTGTCAGATAAATAAATAAAATCTTAAAAAGAAAAAAGTGAGAACAAAATGACCTTGTGATTACATCAGCTCAGTTCCATTCAACAAACATCTGACCTTTATTGTTCCAGTTGTATCTGATATTGCTGGCTGGTATCAGGTGCTAGAAACGGGCTTTCTGCCATTTGCTGATGGTTGGAGAGCTTCCTGCGGCCTTACCAAGTAGAATTCAAATTCCCCCAAACACCTCTTCATGGTCCTACGGCTGCCAGCCTCTTTGCTTATCATGTCTTCGGCTCCCCTGGGTTCCAGGCCGCGTGTTCTCCCCTTCTGCTGTGGCCGCAGCCTGGGGTACCAGCCCCCGTCGTGAGCCTGGCAGACCTTTATTCATCCTGCGAGGCTCTGTGCAGGGGCGGCCCCGTGCCCAGCGTTGTGCCAGGCCCGGCCAGCGCGAGCCCCCGGATGTCCCTGGGCATGGCTCAGGCCCTGGGGTTCCAGGATCATCTCTTGCCATATTTGCCTGCCTCTCCCTGCAGTGAGCTCCTTGACACTGAGGGGCTGAGTCTTACTCATCTTTGAACCTCCTGGCCCCGGGGTCTGCTGGGAACAGTCTCCTGGATGCAGACGTGACTATGACCGTCTTGCCTGATGTCCCTGCACACAGTCCAGGGCCGGGGGCTCTGTGGCCGGGCCTGTGCCTGGGAAGGCCAGTGTATTTCCCCCAGAGCCCAGGGTGGGGCTCGGACTCGTGGCAGTCACCATAATAATCATAGATAATGGTAACACCACGGCAGGCCCTGACAATGGGCGGGACCATTATCGGCAATGAGCCCGGGCCTCACACCTGGCTATCTCACGTTTGGCTCCCGACACCTGTTGGTTCACTCTGCCTTCTCCCTCCTGTCCCCTGTCTGGGCCTCCCAGCAACCCCGAGAGCCGGTCGCTATTCCTGTCCTCGTTATAGGTCACTAAGCTGCAGCCAGGGGGCTACTGAGACCCTGTGTTCATAGGTCGGCATCTAGGAGAGCTGGGGTTGGAGCCTGGTGGTCTGACTGACTCCCTGGTCACCACCTGATACTGGCCAGGCACATGGGGACCCCACTGCGACTCAGGCCGATTTAAGTACGAGGGACCAAGGACACTGAGGCTCCTGGGGTCAGGGTGCATCTGTGTGTGGTGTCAAGAAAATAATGGGTGGGGACTTTGTAGTCTCATTCTATCATTTTTAAACTTATTTTGCTTTGTTTTTCAAGATTTAGAGCATGTGCGCGTGAGAGGGAGCTGGGGAGAGGGGCAGAGGGAGAGTGAGAGAAGCAGGTTCCCTGCTGAGTGGGGAGCCTGACCTAGGGCTCCATCCCAGGACCCTGAGATCCCGACCTGAGCCGAAACCAAGAGTTGGATGCTCCACCAACAGAGCCACCCCTGTGCTCCAGTGTTTTTAAACTTTTAAAACCACAACCCATAGGGGCGCCTGTGTGACTCCATCAGTTAAGTGTCTGCCTTCAGCTCAGGTCATGATCCCGGGGTCCTAGGATTGAGCCCTGCATCAGGCCCCTTGCTCTGTGGGAAGCCTGCTTCTCCCTCTGCCTGCAACTCCCCCTGCTTGTGTTCTTTCTCTCTCTCTCTCTCTGTCAAATGAATGAATGAAATCTTTAAAAAATAATAAAATAAAACCACAACCCACAGGCATGAGAACAGGAGTGTGCACATACATGTGTACGTGTGTGTGTGTGTGTGTTTTCAGCAGATACTTACTGTGCACCTATCATGTGCTGCACACTGGAGTGTAACAGTGAGCAGGACAGACTGGAATCCTTCATGAGCTCACATTCTCGTTAGGACACAGTAAAATGCATAAAAGTGTCAGCCATCACCACTGACGAGGGCCATAGACAAAAGTAGAGCAGGCAGGGCCATCAGGGAGTCCAAGGGTGTCTCTGTGGGCTGTTTTGGTCATCTGGAGATGACCCAGAGTAAAGACCTGAAGGAGGTGAGAGCAGGAGAAGATACCTGGGGAAGAGCATTCTGGACCCCAGGATGGAAGGTGCAAAGGTCCTGAGGCTAGAGCACATCTGGCACGTTCCTGGTGCACCAGGGAGACCAGTGTGGCTGCTGTGGAGTGAGCGAGGGGAGAGCGGTGGAAGATTCGATACCCCCTGTAGGTCACAAAAACAATTAATCTGGCTTCCAGCTCAACCCCTGGATTTCCTTTATTAGTTCATCATCTCAGGGCCTGGTGTCCAAGGGCTCAGCCAGCTTCTGGAAGCAGCAGGGCTCAGTGGAGAATGTAGAATGGGAACGAAGACAGAACGAGCTCCGAGCTGGCTCCCCACTTACTTGATGTAAGGTTGTGGGTGTGTCACTTCACTGCTTGAATCTCTGTGGCCTCGTCTGTCCATTGGGGGTGGTCGTGAGGCTTAGACCAGGAGCTGCGTGGGGGTCATTTCAACCTTCTCAACCAGGGTTTGTGTCTCTGATCTGGGGAAGGAGCTTCAGCCACCGGCCACATCACTGCCTGTCGATGTTGGCCTGAGCTGTCCCCAAAGCTCCCAGGAGGAGAAGGGGGCCCCCACCTCAGAGACCCCCATCTGGTAGGGAGGAAGCCTGAGCTCTGGGCTTCAGCTGCACTCCAGTAGCTGGGGAAGGGGCTTTGTGAATTTGATACATTTGCACCTGGAATGTTCTGCTCTGCAAACTCCCAGGTCCTTATGGGGAAGGGATTGGATTTTTCTAGTCCAAGGACTGCTAATGTGGGATATGCTCATCTGTCTGTCAGTTGTGCCATCCAGCTGTCTGTCTGCTCCATCTACCTTCCTGCCTGCCTATTCCTCCTTCCAGCCCTGAGCACCTATGGGGGCTGAGCCCACAGATGTGATCCCGGCGTCAAGGATCCCGGCTGGGAGGGACCTTACTGACAACAGGTGTTACTGTGTGATGCGGACACACAAGGCCCTCGGCCAAGGGCTACATCTACTGGGCAGTTCCCAGGCAGGGGTGATTTTGTCCCCCAGGAGACACTGAGCAATGTTTGGAGACACCTATGGTTGTCACAGCTGGAGGCAGTACCTGCTTCTAATGGGCAGAGGCTGGGGATGCTGCTGTCCATCCTGCAGGACGCCCACCATGAAGACCCCAGGGCCCCAGAGTCAGCAGGGGGTGGTGGGTGGAGAAACCGCGACCTACTTCCCAGTTCACGTTCACCTTGGCCATATGGGGCGGGTGCTGTTTTTATTATCCAGTCTATGGAGGGAGAAACCAAGCTTCCAAGAGGTGAAGATACTTGCCCAGAACCACACGGCTGGTAGGGGGCCCTGGCAGGGCCGGAGCACGAGCTCTGCATCTTGTGGCGTGAGCTACAGTGGAACCGAAGGGGCGGTCAGCTTTGCAGACTTCTCTTTTTTTAATTTAATTTTATTATGTTTTTAAAGATTTTATTTACTTATTTGAGAGGAAGAGAGTGAGTGCAGGACTGTGAGTGAACATGAGGTTGAAGGAGGCAGGAGGAGCTGGGAGGAACGGGGGGGAGGGACGGGGCAGCGGAGAGGAGGGGCAGGGGGACAAGCAGACTCTCTGCTGAGCAGGGAGCCCGGTGCGGGGTTCGATCCCAGAGCCCTGGGATCATGACCTGAGCCAAAGGCAGACACTTAACTGACTGAGCCACCCGGGTGCCCCAGCTCTGCGGACTTTTAAAACCAGGCCACATTGCCCTTTGGTTTTGGAGCAGGTTGGCATGAAGTAGGGAGATGGCAGAGTGAACCCCTGAGGTTCTGTCCGGCCCTAGGTTTGAGGAAGGAAGTCCTCCAGGGGAGAAGACCAGGGACCTCAGCTTGGTGAAGTGGGTGGAGAGGTGAGGGCCCATTAAGCTCTTTAGGAGAGAGAATCCATTCCTTTTCTTGTTTAACAGAAGTTGCTGAGTTTCCACCGTTGGCCAGGCCATGACCCGTCCTGGCCGTGACCCATCCCTTAAAGGGGATCTTAGGGATCTGAGATCGGCCCAGGCATACAAACAAGCAAAAACACATCCTCACAGGTTATACGGGGAGGAACGGAGGCAGAAAACAAGGGGCTGCAACGGGGGGGGGGGGGGGGGGGGAGGGGGGGCATGGCGGGGGCGGGGCTCTGCTTCAGTTGAGCTTTGATGGACAGCGGGAGGGCACAGCCGGGCCGGGAATCTGGGGGCGCAGGCTCCTCGCCCCGCCCAGCAGGTCCGCGCCCTGGTCCCTGCAAAATGGCTTCCTCTGGGCTCCGGACACCCAGGAAACTGTGTTTCCTGTGGCTGGGCTGTGTGCACGACAAGTGTGTGTGCTCACCTACACGTGGGAAGAGCACGCAGGCACGCACACGAAGGGAAGGACGCACGCAGGTGTGTGCTCACACGCACACGCGCAGGTGCAATGAAAAAGCCTCCTTGCTGACAAATGGGGAAAGAGGAAACAGGAAAGGCGGACATCCAACCAGGCTTTGCTCCCTCCTCTCGGTCTACTGCTGGCCTCCTTACAACCCTCACCCACCACGGGTCACCCTTTCGAGCGCAGGGAGGCCAGCCGGCCCGGGCAGGGGTCTCCTCGAGTCCCTGGGAACTGCCGTCACGCTGTCCCTCAGGCCCACAGCAACTCCCCGTGGTAGCCATCGCCTTTGACCAAACCAAACCCCAGACCCTGCTTCTGCTAACTCCTCCCTTTCAGGAGATCAGCTGGTTCCGGGAGGCCCTGGCCCCTCCCCCGAGGCGGAGGACGACCCTGGAGAAGCTTTTGAGTTTGACGACAGTGACGATGACGAGGACACCAGCGCTGGCCTGGGTGTCCCAGGCGTTGCTCCAGAGAAGGACATCGAGGACGCCCCACTGATCCACTTGGACTCCGCCCCCATCACTGGTAAGGTGTTTTTGGGAGCCTTGGGTCCTCCCATTTCCGGGCCTCTGGGGCTACAGAAAGCCACGAGCCTGGTGGAAGCTCCAGGCTCCCAGGGATGCCTCCCAGCCGCTCCACTGTCCCCAGAAGCAGGAAGGGAAAAACCACTGAGAAGTTGCATTCCAAGGCTTCCCTCGGGAACTGGAGATTCCAAGCGTTCCTGCAGAGTCTGGCTTACTTTGACACATCAGTCATGGACATGGTGGGCCCCGTATTGGGCGCTGGGCACAGTCGCTGCCCAGGGCTTGTGTCTCCGAAGCCCCTCTTCCCTGGCAGCTTCTCCCAGGGAGTCACACCAGCTGGAGAAGCCACCCCCCAGGCGTCCCGGTGGCCCTAGGGGTGGGAGCGCCCTGATAAGGCGGTGTTAAATGGCAGCTTCTGGGCTCTTGGGTTGTGTCATCTGGGAGAGACTGGGGACTGGCCTGGCAGGAACTTCCTGCAGGCTTGGGGACAAGGGGCTCCTTGAGGAGCTGGGGGTGGGGGGCAGGGTCAGAGCAGGCAGGGCGGCTGATTCCGGTTGGAGTTGGGACGTGGGCCACAGTGGTGGGAGGGGAGGTGGTGCAGGTAGGACAGGTAGGGGAGCTTAATGACAGCGCGGTGGCGGGGGAGGGGGGAGGGAGACAGGAACCCAGCAGGCACCCAGGTTGGCCCAGGCCCCGTCTCCGGCACCCCAGGGAGGCTGGGAAAAGGGGGCGGGGATGGATCGAGTCCATAGGGACCAGCCTATGGTCTGACGGGCTCTCCTCTGCTCTCTTCCCACAGACCCAGACCCAGCAGCCTCACCACCCCAGACACAGTAAGTGAGCCCTTGCTTTGGTGGTTGGAGAAAGAGGAGACACTGGGCAGGAGGGGTGGAGGAGGGTGCTGCTGTCCCCAGGACCGCTCCGGCTTTGGCTGAAGCTGCACCAGCCCTTCTCTCCCTCTGTGGCCTCCTCAGCCAGCTGGGGGGATGGGCTGCACGACTGCGGCTGGGGGGCCGTAAAATCAGAGGCCTCTCAGGGTTTTGCTCACTGCTGCTTACTGCCTGGCTTTGGGGACCTGTGTGCTTAGAGAGTGGTGGGCCTGGCTTTAAATCCTGGCCACCGTGGCAGGGGAAGGGGTCTCCTTTGTCCCCTGGTGTGCTGAACCGGGGGGGGGGGGGCTGATTCTCAGGCTGGTGTCACCCAGTGGGAAAGCTCAGAAATGCAGTTTCCCGCCCCGGGTCCCTGGAGCCAAGGCAGATGTGGAGTCTAGGGTCCGAGTCCCTGTATTTGCCATCCAGAGTGGGTGGGCCCTGGGAAGGTTTCTGCTGGGCCAGAGATAGGGATCGGCCTCTTGTCCCTGGCAGGGCCTGCCCGCCTTCTCCTTGTGAGGCCTGGAGGCAAGGCTGGGTGTCTGGCTGATGATGGTGCGGTGCTGGGGTGGTCACTGATGGCTCGGAGAGCTGGGGTCATATCATGCTGTTATTATCAGCCCTGCTGGTCAGGTAGCTCAGAGAGTGTTTCTGGGAGAGGGGCACAGCCTCTGCCTTGAACCCAGCTGCCCACTCACCTGTGCTTGGACTCAAGCTAGGGCAGCCCCAACCCCCCTTAAAGACCATCTCCTGGCCACAGTGGGGTGTGAGCTCTGGAGGTTCAAATCCTCACTGAGCCCCTCCCTAGCTGGGTGGCTTTGGGCTGCCTGGGAACCTCTCTGAGCCCCAGTTTCCCTGTCTGTGTGATGGAAGTAATACCCATCTAGGAGCATTGTGGGGAGCGAGAGAGGCTGGTCGAAGGATGAACCAGATGTGTTCCCTGAGTTCATTTCCACTCCGCCTCCTGTCCTTACTGGGTGTTTCCAGTGATGGGGCAGGAGGGACAGAGTCCCTGTGCTTGGAGTGTCTGCCTCTCAGGCTGGGTCTGGATTGCGGGGTGGCTTGAATAAATGTACCTTTGAGTCCCCTTACTGGGCCAACCCTGGATCTTGGCAGGAGTTCTCTGGAGCCTCCCTGCCTGCCTTTAGTTTCCCAGATGTGGAGATTGGGAGCAGGACTTGTCCAAGGCCACACGGTGAGATGCTGACAGCCTTGGACTCCTTGTCCAGTGCTCTCTGTGTGCTCCCAGCCGCACCCTCCCTTCCAGATCTCTGTTTACTTCAGTTCCAGCTTCTTCCCTGGGTGGTGACTTTCCACTCCGGAGTCTTCTGGGGGAAGAACCATTCAGCCTTCTCCTTGTTATCCAAGAGAAAGGGGAAAAAAAATTGCTTTCTTTTCTTTTTCTTTTTTTAATTTTTTTTCAGAGTTTCCTAAAGGTAGTCACTAAGCAAACACTGTTTTGAAAAAGCAAATCACCCACTGGAAGCCATTTCACCAAATCTCCCTGCATTTCCCCCCTGGCCCCTGCCTGGAGGTTTAGAAGTGGCCCTGGCCTTTGCCTGGCTGCCTACCTGGCCTCTGGGGGCTCCTGATGATCCCAGGTCTTGGCAGAGCTGCAGGCCCTGGGGGGGTCTCACCCCCATCAGGGCACTCACTCCCAGCTAGGGAGGGATGCAGGGTCGGTCGCATCCCACGTCCCCACAGGTGAGCCGCCAGGCAGGAGCATGTTGGGGAAGAGAGGCCTGGAGTCTGGGTCTTGGGACACCTGGGAACTTAGGCTCCGAGCCACAGGGAGCTGGCTTCAAGTCTTCCTCTGTGCTGGCTGCGAGTCTTTGAGCAAGTGGCTGCCTGTCCCGAGCCTCACTCCTGATCAGTAACGAGGGCATAATCAGCCTCCTT
Source organism: Mustela lutreola (assembly GCF_030435805.1). NCBI lineage: Eukaryota > Metazoa > Chordata > Mammalia > Carnivora > Mustelidae > Mustela > Mustela lutreola. The sequence goes on from NC_081299.1 coordinate 12,138,877, forward strand.
TCTTGCGGGACTCCAGGAAGCGTATGTGAGTTACTAGTTACCCCGTGCTCAGCTGGCCCGAGCCAGCTGCTCCAGATGTATTTGCTGTTGTTACTCTGGGTCCTGATTCAGATGTGGTTTTAGAGGGAGCTGCTTGGTACCCTCGTAGTCAGACGAACCCGGGTCTGACCTGGTTCTTGCAGCCGGCTGCCCCACCTCTCTGAGTCTGCCCAGGGAAGTGAGTCAGCCCTGTGGGGCGGCAGTGACGGAGCTGTCACAGGCTGACTGGCCGTCCAGGTACCTCAGCAGGGGCATCGGGTCTGAGTCCAACTTTGAGGCCTGTGGACTCCGCTGTCCCTGTGCCTGCTTGGCTGGGGGAGGCAGCCAGGCTGCTGTGGGGAGTCTGTGAGGAGCCCCTGGGGTGATTTGAGGGTCAGGCCACACTGCTCAACCATCCAAGGAGCAAGCATGGTGGGGAGGTCGCGTCCGTCCCTGCTGCTGGGCAAGGGAAACCTACCAAGGGTGGCTTTCTCTTTCCGCAAGACACATCTGGTGCCAGGTAACAACAGCAACAGCAAAGATAATAGTGACGAGAATGATCATGTTTACTGTGTCCCCCGGGGCTCCGTGCCCAGTCCCACAGACGCCTCTGCTGCCACATCTGTGGCACAGGTGGGGAAGCTGAGGCTCAGGGAGGCGTGGCGGCCAGGGTTCCATACAGAGAGGGCCCGTTCATTCAGAACAGGGGCTGGAACCTGGGCCTCTGTCCATGGGGGTGGGTGTTTGACTGTGGCGCTGCCCTCCAGGGACATGCTGGGGACTCCCAGTCTGGACTCAGGACCTCAGACTTTGGCTCATGGTGGGGGAGGGGTGCGGCCGGCTGCATAGGGACCATCCGGCTGTGTGTGTGTTTCCTGGGGGGAGCATTTTGCCTACCAAGAGATTTAACTTTGCCTCCTAGTTCTGAGGAGAGTCGTTTGCAAACAGTTGGTCAGAAATCCCAGAGCAGAGTGGCCTCAGCCTGTGATCCTGGGCGAGGCCCCTTCCCTTAAAATGGGAGCAGAGTAGAAGCAGCCCCCTCCGCTCTGGGTGGAGCGCCTCCCCCCACCCCGCCCCCCACACTGGCTCCCTGGAGCGCCCGTGTTTAGGGTAGGGGTATGAGGTCTTATATTTGCTGCTGGTTTAGCACACTGCTTGGGGGAGTACCGAAGGCATCGTGTTGCATATATCACGGGCCCTGGAGGACAGACGGACGAATGGGGTCTGTAAGGCAACTTCCAGTGTCTCCATGAAGAGGAGGAGGAGGAGGAACAGTGTGGAAATGGGGTCTCGGAACTCTGGCACTGATGGGGGCTGGGATGGAGGCCAGTGGGAGGCAGGCTCCGAGTGGCCGGATGGCCCGTCCCACTGATGCTGGCGGAGTCGGCGAGCTAAGTGCACGTGCTTGTGATCCTCTTTCCCGGCACCGCAGCCCCAAGAGATGGGGTGACTGGTCTTGCTACTGGAGCGTGGCCATGGGGGGCCGGCTGTGCCCTGGGGGACTCCGATGCGCATGCGCTCAAGCACCCTGCCCTCGTGCTGGGGGTGTCTGGCTGGAGAAGCAGCCAGAGCACCAGCGGTTGCTGGAACGAGAGCGTGTGGGTCGCCGGCTTCCTGTGTTTTCCCTGGACTCGGGCCCGCACCTCTTCCCTCTGAGGGCACCGGCCCCCTCTGGAGTTGTTTGCTTTTCCTGTCCAGTTGTCCTGCCACCCCCAGAGGGCCCCCTGCAGCCTGAGTGTTTCCTGCCGGGTCAGGCTTCTGGCTCCTGTCCGGGCTGCAGGGATTCTTACCGGCTCCCGGGACGTGCCTGGGTATCTAGATAAGATGGGCTGGTCAGGGTCTCTCACCTGGGCCTGGACTCTGGGGAAACAGCTGGGCAGTGGATTCCTGGAAGTGCCGAGAAGCCCTGTCCTCTCCGGATGCATCAGGCCCAGCTCAGGGAAGCAGCATTCGGCACTGGAGGGCCTGTGGCTTCTGAGGCCCCTGGGTGTGGGGGGCATGTGGGTCTTGCGGGGGACAGCTGGACAGAGCTGGAGTGCCCCCAGCCCTGGAGGAACTTCTCGCTGGCAAAGTCAGTCACCGGCTTGTTACTCAGTGCTTTTCAGATGGCAGAGCCCCAGCATGGAGTTGTTTGCAATCCCAGGCTTGCCCTTAATCTCACTGTTTCTGCAAATCTGGAGCATTTCTGGCCTCCTGTGTCCTGTCCTGGGGGCGGTCCATGTGGGGCCCAAGGCCTGGCAGAAATCAGCTCCCGCCAATGGATTCCCTCATTGGAGGATAATGGGGACCAGGCCCCTTTAACACTAGAGACCTCTCTCTCTGGCTCTTTGCTAGGCCCCGAATTGGAAAAGCTGTATTTTTTGGTTTTTGTTTCTCTTTCCTCTTCACCTCTGGTTATGAGGGGTTTCCACATCCGAGCTGTGGCCTTTGGATCGCAGCATGAAAGGGGCAGCACTGAGGTACCCGGCAGAAAAGCCTGACACAGTGTCTCCCGAAAAAGGGAGCTGTGTGCCCATTTGATGCACTGAGTGCCCAGTCGGGAATCTCGTGGAGTCCAGCCCTGGATCTCTGCAGCCACGGGATGACAAGCCTTAGCCTCAGCCATCCCTCATCCCTAGTGCCGGGCCCAAAGAAGTCCCAGTACTAATAGTTTACGTGTGCATGACTTTATAGTTTCTCTGGTCCTTTCCACACATCTCACTGCGGGTCTCACAGCTGTGGTGGGCAGGATAATGCAACCCCCTCCCACCCCCGCACCAAGTGCCACGTCCTAACCCCCAGCGCCTGTGAACCTGTTACGGTCTATGGGAAAGGGATTTGGCAGATGCAAGTTAAGGATCTGAGAGGGGGAGATTGTCCTGGATTCTCCAGGTGGGTGCAGTGGAATCACACGGGTCCTTATGAGACAGGCAGGGGTGTCCATGTCAGAGGGAGATCGAAAGAGGCCATGCTGATGGCGTTGGGAGATAGAGGAGGGGCCGTAAGTCAGGGGATACGGGCTGCTTCCAGAGGCTGGAAAGAGTCAAGGGAATGGCTCCTCCCCAGCGCCCCCCGAAGAGCAGAGCCCTGCCAACACCTTGCTTTTACCCTAGGGAAAACCGTTTTAAACGTCTGATCTCTACAACCACAGGATAATTCATCTGTGTTGTGATTTGTCGCAGTAGCAGTGAGGAGACGAACACAGCTGGAAAGGGGTCACTGTTATGGATCCTACTGTGCAGGCCCAGAGGGGGGCAGCCCCTGGTGCGGGGCTGGTGGCCCCTGAGCTCACAGCCAGAGGACAGGGCTCCGTTCGCCCTCCCCCTGCAGCCCTCCTGGCCTGCCCAGGCTGGTGCCGGGGCCGCCCTTGGCCAGTGTTCCACTGCCTGGCTGGCTGGCTTGGAGCCCCTCGCCCTTCACCTCCGTCCTCCATCGCTCCATCAGCTTTGCGGAGAGCCTCTGAGGCGCCAGGCCCCGCGGTGACCCAGCAGACGGTCCCTGCCCTTGGGGGAGGGGGCGCCACCATTCTGTGCCTGGCTGTGTCATTTTCGTGGGCCCTGCCCGGTTCTACAAGTTCTACTTGCCTTACCTCGTTTACCCTCAGGGCACCCTCAGAGGCGGGCCCAGGGATAATGCCCGCTTCACAGATGCAGAACCAGGTCAGAGGGAACATGGTATCAGCCTCATGTCATCACAGAGCTGAGGTGAGGCAGAGCCGGGCCTGAACCCACTAGGCTGGGCTTCCAGAACCGGTGTTTAATTGGCTGAGGTCTGCCTCACCGATCTGGTTTGGATCTCATCCACCCTACACCCGAGCTCTGCAACCTGGGACGTGTGGGCGGCCTTACCTGCCTAACCCTCCCCTTCCTCCCTATAAAGTGGGACAGACCAGCTGCTGGAGCCGTCAGGGGAGGACATGAGACACGGGGACTGGATGCCCGGCCACAGAGCTGCTCTCCGTGGCTGTCCCCAAAGGGTGCTTGTATGTCTGGGGCCGACCCCAGGGCGCGGGACCCACGCTGGCCAGCGGGCTGTTTAACGTTTCCTGAGATGCGTGTCCTTCCTCTTTTTCTTTCTTGGAACAGGCACACATATTTGTTGTAGAAAAATAAGAAAGTACAGAAGATGATTGACTCACTCGAGCTTTAATCCCACGACGGTGCGTCCCTGTCGGGCTTCAGGGCTGTGCGGGTTCGGCAAGGACACACCGTTTTTTAAGAACTGTGGTTTTATCGCACGTGCTGTGTTGTGGCTCATTTTCTGTCCTCGTTGCAGATCATGAGCATTTTCCTGTGAGAACCTGCACGAATTAGTGCTGGGAGAGCGGTGCCTGCCACCATCTGACCTGAGCGCCAAGCCTGGGGTCCTCCAACGTCAGGGAGGCGCGTGCACCCTGGGGCGGAAGGCCAGAGGTGGGGTCTGGGTGGGTATCCGTGGCTGTGTGTCCAGAGGGGTGTCCCCTGGGGCCCTTGACGCTCGCTCCTCAGGGAGGACTGTGCTGTGGATAGCAAGTTGGGGGGCCCTCCCCAGACTTCCCCTGGCGTCACCTCACTACCCACTCAGGAAGTGGGTTCGTGACCATGTAGGGGGTGGCCTGGGACAGACGGACTGGGTCCCGGCACCCTTCGGCAGGAGGTGCATGGCCGGGCTGTGGCTGTGAGGCAACCCATGTGTGCAGACTGGGGGTGCTGCGATGTGCCCTCTCCCACCCCCCATTGGAGACCCTGTGCCTGGAGCAGGGATGGAGAGGAAGTAGCGTATCAAGGGCATGTGTCAAGCACCAGATCCCCTACTGAGTAGTTCAAGTGCTTTCTTGATTTCCTCCTTAGCCGCACCCTGGGAGGGAGGCCGTGTTGCCCCATTTCACAGATGAGTTATCTCGTGAATCCTCACAGTAAGGAACAGAAGCTGTTACTCACCCCTCGGCACCTGTCCTGGCAGAGCCAAGGGGCAGAGCGGTGGTTTTGTCCCCGGTCTGTCCGCTCTGGAACAAAGTCTTCACCCCTCAATCCTGTGAGCGTGGTTCTTGACCCTGGCCTCACAGCGGGGCAGCGGGGTTTAGAAACACTGATCCAGGGCAGGTACCTCCCAACCACCAGCTCAGAATCTCAGGGCAGGGGCCCAGGCTGGTACCTGCTGGGAGCTTTTTGGGTGACGGCAGACACAGCTGCTTTGAGCCATCTGACCAGACGATCTTTAAGGCCCTTCCAGCCTTCACGTGTTATGTAAACTGGAAAGCGGCCAGGGCTGAAAAGACATCTGGCAGTGGGGTTAATCTGGGTTTCATACTTGTCTTTCTTTTGTGTCTCTTGGACGTGGGGATAGTGGCAGATTTCTGGAGGGGTGACATTCTGAGTAGGACTGTCCTGGGCAAGCCCCGCTGTCCAGGCCTGATTCTGGTCCTTTCTCTTCCCCAAAGGTGGGATTTCTTCCTCCTCTACATTTTCATTCCTTGTGCTGGAAAAGGCCCTGGGATGCCCCGTGTGTGCCTGAGGGTGTCCGGGTGCATGAGCACAGGGGCGTGAGCCCAACCTGCCAGGAATCCTCAGGCTGTTCGAGTTTGGAGGGTCGTCCCTGCTGTGTGGCCCCCAGGAAAGGCACCCTGTGGAATCTGCCATCCAGAGAGATTCACTAAGAAAATGGGGCCTGGACCAGCAGCTGTGGGGTTGGGGCACGGCTCTTCTCTGGTCTGGAGCTTTCGTCTAACACAGGCTGCGTTGGGCATCCGCCATCACTGAGTGTGGCTCCCAGAATGGGGCGGCCAGGACAGAGCGGGTCCCTGCTGTCACAGGGTGTTCACTCCCCTCTCATCCCTGGCTTTTCCCTGGAGAGCAAGGAGGTGGGCACAGAGGGCACTTGGGGCTGCGTGGTGGCCTTCCAGAGTGCTTGACTTCAGTCTGGTGGACAGGGGACACTGGTCTTGGGGGATCGGGAGGCATACTTTCTTTTGTCTCCCGTCCACTAGTTTTCAGCGAACTCCCTGTTTTCTGCTCCTCTCCACGGGCTTGGCTCCTGTCCCCTGCCTTCTGGGGGCAGTGGGATCACCTTGTGAGACTGCTGTCATCTCAGTGACGGGCCTTATTCGGGTACACCTGCAAAGTGCAGGAAGTCCAGATAAGTGTGAGATAAATGGCCTCTTAATGGCCTTGTCTGGCTCTTTGGTTATCGGGAACCTTTGGGGAGGCCCCCGGAGTGTGTGTTCTCAGCAGAATTGATGCCGGGCAGCAGCTGGGAGAGGCTGCCTTCTGGTGGATGTAAAGTGGGGCGGTGGCCTCGCTGGGCAGTGGGAAGGGGCAAGGGGGAGAAGGTGCCCCCAGCCTCATTGCTTGCCCAGTCCTGCTTTCCCTTGCCTGAGAGGTCTGTCTGCAGGGGAGACACCTGCTGGGGGCTGGGGGGCAGCGGAGCCGCTTTCCAGAGCTGGGCTTTGCAGGCCAGGCAGGCGACTTGGGGCGAGGCACTTTCGGGATCTCTGTTTTCTCCTCTGTAAAATAGTCACGATAATACATGCACTGGTGCTCATGGGTCCTCCTCGGGCATTCAGCACGGCACAGTCCAGGGCAGGTACCAGCCAAGTGTGGGGCAGGGGTAGGGGGGTGGTCTGAGCCTGAGAAGGCCTGTGCACCTGTTGGCCCTGGCCCTTGCCTGCCCTCGGGGCTCCCCTTCTGTTTGTCTCAGCCTTGGAGGCGGCAGGGGCTGCACGAAGGTGGTTTCTCTGTGCTGTAAGATCCCCCACTCCTCAGCCCAGGACACCCAGACTAGCTTCTCTAATTGTGTAGCTGGCTCAGATCTACACTGTCCTCTTACAGTGGCCATTAGCCACAGGCGGCTATTTAAAATTAAATTACTTAAATAAAATAAAATCAGCTTCACTGTGATTTGGTGATGCTTAGCCTGGAGGCTCAGGTTTCAGCCACTCCCGGCTTTTAGTACGTCAGAAATTATTTCCAGATCCCTTCTAAAGCTGCCTGACCTCTCCTGAAAATACCCACTGCCCCTTGATGTCACCTTCAGAGTTTACTCAGGGCCTTCTCGAGAGTTCTCTGGTTGAACCGCACCGCAGCCTTGGGGCTGGCTGTTAGGATTTCTCCTGGACGGAGACTTGAACTTGTGCATGCCCAGTACTATTTTTCTCCTTCCCTCTACAAAGAAGAATGTCTGAATAGCCAAGCAAGGTTCAGTGGCCTTGTGACACAGCAAATATGTGATGTGCTTGAATATATAAATGCCACCTCCCTCCTTCCAGGTGGTCTGGCTGTAAGATGACAGACTTTGTAGGCAGACAGGCTGGGCCTTAGGTCCCAGCTCCCTCTGATGCACTGAGTGAGCGAGTCTGGCTAAGCAGCTCCAAGTCTTTGTAAGTCTTCCTCCGTCTGTGGGTTGAGGATGACAGTAACTGCCTCGTATGTGTTCCTGAAAATACAAAGCAAAACAAGCGGCAAGGAATAGGTGCTTCTGAATGGCCCCAGATCGTCATGGGTGACCTGTCAGAGCAAAGAGAGCCAGTGGTTGGGACCAAGCTCATGTCAACTTGGGTTGGAAGGGCTCGGCTCTGTCTGAGTGGCTGGATTCAGCACCTTCAAGATGTCCGTGGGTGGGGCGCCTGGGTGCCTCAGTGGGTTAAAGCCTCTGCCTTTGGCTCAGATCATGATCCCAGAGTCCTGGGATCGAGCCCCGCATCGGGCTCTCTGCTCAGCAGGAAGCCTGCTTCCCCCTCTCTCTCTACCTGCCCCTCTGCCTACTTGTGATCTTTGTCTATCGAATAAATAAATAAAATCTTTGGGAAAAAAAAAAGATGTCCGTGGGTTGTGCCTGGGGGATGACATTGCTGACTTCCGGCAGGAAAACCTGAGCAGAGATTTGCTCTGACAGTGGTGTAGGGCGACCAGACTGTCCTGTACGTGGCCACTAGCCACAGGTGGCTCTTGAAAATTAAATGACTTAAGGTGACACTATTCCAAATGAAGTTCTTTAGTGAGTTCCACTAATTAACTTCCACATGTTACATTCCAAGGGCGCAGTGGCCACAGGTGGCTCAGGCGATGGCACAGACAGAACGTTTCCATCTCCCACCTGAGCTGCGGTTGGACGAGGCCCTCTGGGACCAGGCAGGCTGGCATCTCGGTCTGGCTCTGCCATTCCGGCAGCGTGATCTTGGGCAGGCTCCTCTGCCCAATGCCTGCAGGTGGGAAGAAGGCAGGATCCACGTTGTCCCAGCTGCTCATGGGAGATGCTCCCCACCACCTCCTCCCTCCCTGCTCCCTGCACCATCCTGGTGTGCATCTCTCCTCCTCCTCTTGGGGCTTAGGGGCCAGGAAGTTGACTCGAATTCTTGGCAGCAGTGGCTGCTGTCTTGGACCTTTACAGGTGCCTCCCTTCTGGATTGGCAGGTATGGTCTTTTTTTTTTTTTTTTTAATAAAGATTTTATTTATTTGACAGAGATCACAAGTAGGCAGAAAGGCAGGCAGAGAGAGGGGGAAACAGGCTCCCCGCTGAGCAGAGAGCCCAATGCGGGGCTCCCCGCTGAGCAGAGAGCCCAATGCGGGGCTCGATCCCAAGACCCTGAGATCATGACCTGAGCTGAAGGCAGAGGCTTAACCCACTGAGCCACCCAGGCGCCCCATGGTCTTTGTTTTCTTTTTGAGGCTGGACTTAAAAACAAAGTCAACATTCACTCTGGCATAGTTTTAGATGGACAGAAAAGCCATCAGGGGTTCTGTATACCCAACAGCCAGTTTTCCCCATGGTTCACATCGTAGGTGACCACGGGACGTTTCCCAGACCTGAGAAAGCCGGTTGGGCACACTACCATTCCTTGAACTCCAGGCTTTCTCCGGATTGCACGTTTTTCTTCGTATGCCCTTTTCTGTTCTGGGATCGTGGGTTTAGCCCCTTCGGTGCCTCTGCCTCGCTTTGCGAGATCTTGGGAGTGTCAGGGAATAGCGGCAGGGGTTTGTAGAATGTCTGATAGAATGTCTGGGTTTGTCCTGCGCTCTTCCCATGGTCAGACTGGGGTTGCGGGTGTGGGGTTATAGTGATGTCGAGGGGAGACGCCCACTCATCACAGCCTGTCAGTGTCTGCGCGTGCAGCTGCCGGAGATAATCCACTTGGCCGCCTGGTGGAGCTGGTGAGAGCCGCCTCACTGGTTTTCCCATGGAGTCCCTGCTGCAGGGAAGCAGGCGAGGAGGTCCGGCTCCTTCTCACTTGTGGGGGGCATGAAGCTTGGTCTCCCATATCTGGTCTAGTGAGGCTTTGCATGACCTTGTTTCTCACAGGAGGCAGGGGTCCCCCAACTCTCACTCCCACTTTGTACGTGGGACGATGGGAGATGGAGAGCCCCCGTGTCTGCCCTGGGATAGGGACGGGCGCCCTTGCAGGGGAAGGCCTCTGATCCTCATCACTGTGGTCTTACGGTGTCTTCTAAGGATGGGGAAACTCAGAGGGGAAGGGGCTTGTTCAAGGCCAGCCCAGCCTGGCCTCCCCAGCTCTCTGGACTCACAGCTCTGGGGGCGAGCGACTCCTGGCCCTCCTCCACCCCCCCACCCTTGTGCCTTACATGCCTTGCCCCCTGGGTGCGGGGCGGCCAGAGGCTTCCTGGAGCCCGCTGTCCTGTCCCTCCCTGCTCGGCAGCCCCGTCCCAGTCCCTGCTGGCTCAATGACACTGTTTCTTGGCCCGCAGGGTGCCACCGGTGGTGAGCAACGGGGATGCTGTGGATGCTGCTCTCTCCGGGGTCCGGCGCTCCAGCTGGAAGTGGAAGAGCTCCCGCCGGAGTAAGTGCCCTCCAGCCCCGTCATAGCCCAGGAGGGTGGACCGGGATAACCTCAGAGCCCCTTCTTCAGGCCCAGAGGGCCAGTGGGGGCTCTCATGAGCCATCGGGTCATCCTCACTGTGTGGGCTGCCGTGGGCTTGGTGGCAGCTCTGAGAGGGACCGGCCGCTGCCCATGCTGGGAGTTGTCCCCGTTTGTGGCCTGATGAGAGCCGTGGTCCGGGAGTTGGTCATTATTTGGCTTTTTATCTGCTCATCAAATACTCAGAAGCTCCTACATCAGGGCTGCTGGGCTGGCAGTGGGGCCTACGATGAGGTCCCTCCAGGAGCGGAACCAGCCACATAGGCCAGCAGTTACCTTGCAGAAGGCCAGGTCCCAGGAGGGGAAGGTGGGAGTGAGGGGAACCCAGGAGTCCTGGGGGCAGGGAAGAGAGAGCAGGGGTTGGGAAAAAGTGCATCCAGACAGGGGGTGCCCGTGCGGGAGCCAGAGCCCCAGCCCCTGGGGGGAGAGGGGACCTGGAAAGCCACAGCCGCGGTGTGATAGAGGGTAGCACCCAAGCGATCAATGGGGGAGGTGAGGCTGCTGTGTCCCCAGCTCCTTCTGCACCTCCCAGCCATGCTTTTCTGAAGGCAACAGGGAACGATGAGAGCCAGGGGTGGGAGCGGGATGGGAGTGAAGCTGTTAGGCAGCGCCGGGTGGGCTGCAGCCTAGGGAGGAGGCTGTCCTGGAGAGGGAGGCTGATGGCAGAACTAGGGACCTGGAGAGAGAGTGAGCAGGTCTTAGAGCCACGCGGGAGGTAGAATCCTTCTAGGGGTGGCAGAGACGGGTTGAAGGTGAGGCTTGCCTGGGCTCTGGGACCGCAGTGGGGATTTCAGAGCCCATCAGGGTGGGGACTGGTTTTCCAAACCCTAGCTCTGTGCTGGAAGGCACACCTCTAAAGAGGACAGAGCTTGGGGACACGGTTTTGAGGGGAGACCTCCTTAACTGGCACATCCTCGTAGCAGCTAATGGGGGTCAGAGTGGGAGCTGTGCCTTGCTCATTGCCTGCCCAGCAAAACGTTGGTAGAGGGATGTGTTCATTTGCTGAACTTTTCACCAGTCAGGACTCTGCTGGCTGAGTTTTGGGGGGGGGGGGTGCTCTCCTTAACCCCACTCTCCAAATCCATCCGCCACCCCTCATTCCCTGTACTCAGTTGGACTGCTTTGCCTGGCCCATCTCTGGGTGGGAGGTAGCTCTTTCTGGGTAGTCCTGAGGGTCTGGGCTACTGAAGATGCTCCAGACCTCAGGGCACAGATCAGCCAGATGGGCAGGCTTGTGCGGGGCAGGGAGGCAGGTGGGGTCTGTGGTCCTCACTGGGAGGACGCCTCGCAGGGCTGGGGGGCAGGGAGAGGCAGGGGAACCGAGTCCTGGGAGAACCGCCGGCAGGGGCTCCCGAGGGGCCGGGCTCGGGCTGCTGGCGGAGCCGTCAGGCTGCGGGGCGGCGGCAGGGAGCGGCCAGCTGGTGCAGTCCTGCTGTCAGCCCGGCAGCCGCCTCCGCCCAGGCGCCACAGCCGCCTGAGCGCCCCTGTCCTCTCCGTTCGCTCCCAGTCGACCGGTTCACTTTCCCCGCCCTGGAAGAAGATGTGATTTACGACGACGTGCCGTGCGAGAACCTGGATGCCCATCAACCCGGTACGCCTCCTCCATGCTTCCCGGCGGACTTCAGGGCTGCGGCGCGGGGTCGGGGGGGGGGGGGGGGAGGGGGGTGTGGGTGGGGGGGGGCGGGTTCGGGGAGGGTCTGCTCCTGCCCTTTCGCTGCCCCGCCCCACCCGGCCATGCCCCTCCCTCTGGCTTTCGCCAACCACCACCCGCGGCGTCCTGGGAGCGGCTGGAGCTTGCTGGGGGCGTGGCCAGGCCCCGCAGGGGCTGGGCGGGGACCTCCTGGCTGCGGGGAACCCCTGGCTTCCGGGATCGCCCACTCCCGCGGGTGCGGGGCCCAGGCCTGTCATTTCACCTCCCCAAGACTGCATTTCCTGTCTCGGGAGAACCGGGAGGTGGCCCGGGCTTCCCAGGGCTCCTAGGGGAGAAAGGACAGCTCATTAAACCTGACCGCTGGGGCAGAGAGGATTGCCTTCACCCTGCTCTGGGCCCGGGAGGCTGGGAGATTGTGGCTGTAGGGGGGAAGCAGTGGTGGGGGTTAAGTCTGCCTGAGCTGGGCTGTCCCCCAGCCCCAGTATAGTCACCCAGCCAGAGAGAGCACAACCCGGATCCAGGGAGGCTTGCTTGGTAACTGTTCACCGTGAGAGCCATCTTTGCCTGAACACATGAGGCCCGCTACTCCTCATGCTTTGTTTGCTGGAATCTACTTAGAAACTTTGATCCGGGCTATCATGGCTCCATTGTACAGCCAAGGAAAGAGGTGGGGCTGGGAGTTGAACCTGGTTATTCTGACTCCCAAGTCCGCTCCTCTGTCCCCTACCCCAGGAGGGTTTGGGTGGCATCCTCTGACAGAGGATACATGTTTGGTCAAGCCCTGGAGGTCTGCAGGGTAGGGCTTATGACTCCGGGTGACGCTGGCATCAGAGAGGTTAAGCCACCAGCTGCTGATCACACAGCCTGTGTTCGAGGAGCTTCTAATCTGATGGGGTGGCCATCACCATCCTTGGGCTGTGCACAGTCCAAAGGGAGAGCCACGCAGACAACAGGAGAAGGCCCCAGGGCCCGCAGAGCCACACTCCTGACTCCTGTTCCGGGAGCAGGGACAGGTGGGCCAACAATAAACTCACCCCTTTCAGCAAGCCCGGGGGGTGCTTGATTATCCCTGCCTGTTGCTCACTTGAATCCAAGCAGAGGAGGGGAAAGGGCACACTGTTGGGAGGCAGTGAGGTCTTATCGGAAGGTCCCAGATCCCAGAGATGGGAGTGGCTTGGGGTCCACTGTTTCACCCCATTGGGCTCTTTTCCCACCTGAATCAGATCAAGCAACTCCTCACTTGGCCTCAGACTCCACTGAACACTGAGATGCCATCGTGCACTTGTCCCTAACGTGGTGAAAAGGAGGTGGCCAAGAAGTAAGCTCTGAGCCCACCCATCCCACGGCTCCCACCCTCGGGGCTGTGGGAGGGTTGAGTCCCCTGAGGCTGTGGCTGGCCCTTCATGGGTGGGTACCCTGCACAGGCAACACGGGTGCTGTTGGCATCACACCTGCCCGGGCCCAGCACTGACCTTCACGGACCGCTGGGGGCTCAGTGGGTGCTCAGAGAGGAGAGGAGGTTAAGTGCCAAGGGGCAGGCCGCACATCCAGCCCTGCCTTCAGATCCCAGCTCTGCCATGGTTGAGGGCACAGAGCTCCGTGCCTTTGGGCCCTGGCTTCTTCATATAAAATCACGATATCATCCTGACCTCACGGAATATCATCCTGATGCTTTGGGTCCGGGGGGGGGGGGTGGTCATACCAGAGAACTTCTGCTTTGTCTGTCTGGACCTCAGTCCGTTTCATCTGTAGTATTAGGGCGATAATGGCGGCATCCTCGGTGGGTGAAAATTGGCACAGAGCACTGAGCCGGTGGTGGGCCGTCCGTGGGAAGGGAAGGGAAGCCGTTAGTGAAGGCTGAGGCCCCAGGAAGCAGAGGGTGGGAACCAGGATCTCTGTAGGGTCCCCAAAGGCTGAGGATTTGGCTCAGGCTCAGGGATCTGGTGACGCTTTCTGCACTGGAGAGAGTCTTCCTTCCTTCTTTCCTTCCTTTTCTTCCTTCCTTCTTTCGTTTATTTACTTTAGGGACAGTGCAACTGTACAGGCAAGGCAGGGAGGGCAGAGAGGGAGGGAGAGGGACACGCCGGCTCCGGGCTCAGTGCGGAGCCCGATCCGGGACTTGATCTCAGGACTCAGAGATCATGACCTGAGCCAAAGCCAAGAGTTGATGAACCTACTGAGCCACCCAGGCGCCCCTGGAGAGAGTATTTCTAAATGAGCCCGGGGGATGGTAGGGTTGGCAGGCCTCAGCAGAAGGCAGTGTGGTCAATGGAGGGAGCCTGGCCTAGGAGTCTTCGGCCCCTTCTCCCTGCTCTGTCTGGCCCTGGGCAAGCCACGTGTCCTCTCCAGGCCCCTGTTCTGTCTCCTTCCTAATGAGGAGGTGATTCCTTGTGCCCTGCGGATGGATCTTAGGGCTGCGGGCGAATCCAGCCGGAGGCCTCACATACTGAAGGTGTGAGTGGATGGGAGGCGGGGTCTCCTGGAGGCGCTGGGAAGTAGGCACTCGAAAGGCTGCCTGACTTCTTCCTCAGAGGGAGCCCCAAGACCTGGGCTCCGGCCCTTTGCTCATGGGTCTTTGCTGCAGTAATAAGACAATCAGCCCAGCCTTGTAAAGGTCACAGCCTGGTCACCAGCTGCTCTAGTCCCTGGAGACATTAGTCACTATTATCTTTTGCTTAAAAATAACCTAATGCTCCCTCATCTTGAGACCCGAGTCCTCAGCTAAGCCTCAGTGTGTCTGTTTGCTCTTTGGGCGACAATCTCCCGGTCCCCCTATTCCCTGGCTCCCGTGTGGGGTGGAGGTGGTGGCCCTGGGTCGGTGGGATGACACCCGGACCGGCCCAAAAGGCCCGTGAGCAAGGGCCAGCTGCTCTTTGCTGAGCGCCCGCCACGCGCTCGGCTCTTTGCTAGAAGCTCTCAGTTCATATTTTCTTTACTTGACCTTGACCTTTGGCTTATTATTATCACCATCTTGCACAGAGATCTCCAGTAACCAAGCTCTCTGCTCTGGGCAGATGTTTTTTAATCCCTTGTGTCATATTTCTTGTGCATTGACAAGAGCATCTTCATCTTCGTGCACTTTTTGGGGTCTGGCCTCACATTTGTGGGGCCTGCAGTTCAGTCCTTCAGGTGACAGGCCAGGAAGTGCAGTCCAGAGAGATGGGAGTGAAGCCCAAGGTCTCTGCGCTGCAGCTGGGCCTCCTTGGGCAGTGGCTTTTCCACCTCCATCCTGAAGCAGCCTCTCACTCCGCATGTGACAGGGACCACGGGTGTGCTCTGGCCTTGGGGGTCCTGTCCCTCCTGGCCAATGGACTCTCAGCTCTTTGTCCTCCACTTCATCCGTGGAGCTTTGGAAGACGAGGGAATCCTCCTGGATGCTGGGCTAGGGGTGCCCCCTACTGGACCATCCCGAACCCCCATGGGAAACTCAGATTTGGGGTGAGGGGTCCGTCCCCCACTCATTTAATGGTCCTAGCAATTTCTGTGTTGCCCCCGAGGTTGCTGGGGCTGGAGCTGAGGGCCGGAGTCAGGACTTGGTTCTAGACCTTCTGTTTCCCAGGAAAACATTCCCGGAGGCCCAGGATGAGCGCTCAGATCCCAGAAGAGCGTTACGCAGGGGTGGTGGGAAGAGATTAAGGAGACCTCTGCGTGCCCGACACATTTCGTGTGCCTTTCCACGTTTCCTCGTGTCCCCCTCCCTTATCAGGTGGATGCTGGGTGCTCATCACCTCTGTTTTATGGACGAGGAAGACGAGGGGGAGCCTCAGGGCTGAACCGTGACCAACCTCCCATCCCCCACCTGCCTTCCTGGGTCAGAAACTCGGTTTGGGGGGGCTTGGCACGGGGGCCTCTGCTTACCACCCTGTCCCTTGGCCTGCAGGGGTGGAGAGGAACCTGCTCTATGAGGATGTGCACCGGGACGGAGCGCCCAGGGAGGCGGACGACCTAGGCTGGAGCTCCAGTGAGTTCGAGAGCTACAGTGAGGACTCGGGGGAGGAGACCAAACCGGAGGCAGAGCCTGCCAAGCACCGAGTGTCCTTCCAGCCCAAGGTAAGGGGGTGGGCGTCTGTCATCCCAGCCAGGGCACTGCGACCCTTGGGGACTGGCTAAGGAGGGTGGTGAGGGCCAGACCTCAGACTCGTATCCAAGCAGGGACCCCTGGGAATGTACAGTGAGCAAGGAGATGGCCCAGGTGTCCCCAAAATAGAAGACGATCCACCGGCATTGCTGTTTGACCCTGGAGAGCCCGCAGCCTGGAATGGGCGAGGTTAATACCTGGCTCAGGTCTCCCTCCCCCACCCCATTCCCATGGCAGACCCAGCAATGGACCATGATGCTCATGGGCTCAGATCTGGCCGCAGGGGCCTCCTCAGGACAGGCTTCAGGCAGCCCAGCCTGCTGATGAGAGTTGGCTCTTAGATCAGGTCAGCTAGGTCTCCCTGCCCTCCAGGACGCATTCTGAGACCAGTCCTAGACCCATACAGTCCTCTGCCCTTGGGGAAGCGAGCAAGGGGCAGGGGGAGGGGGGCTGCTGTGGTTAGGACACAGAAGGCCTCTTTCCAAGGTCTTTTAAGATGCCATCCATGCATTTGTTTCTGCCCAGAGCAGGGGTCATTCGGCTGGTTTCCGAGTCATGGAAGCCAAGAAGAGGATGGATTGTCTCCTTCCTCCTGAGATGGCCTGTTCCTCCCGTTCTATAGAAGCCACCAGAAAGCAGAGTCTAGCGGTGTGGGGTTTCATGGGGGAATAGTGTCTTACAGGCAGGCCCAGCCCCACCAGAGGTGACTGGGTTCCCTCAGCCTCCTTCTGAAAAGACACAGACAAGTAGACACCCAAAGGTGGTACAGGAGAAGGCAGGGGCCCCAGGACGAGGCTGGGTTACACGTACCTCCCGAGTCCTGCCTAGTGCCTCCTGTCCCTTTCTGAGTTTGAGGATCCCCTCTGGAGGGGAGATGCTGGCCAGGGCAGCATCTGCACTTCGACGCTTTGGATAGACCTTCCTCCACCCAGGAGGGGCTTCCCAAGTTCCCGAGAAGCCTGGGAGTTGAGCCTGTCTCCTTTGAGTCCAGTCTTGTGGCTGGGCCTCCATCGGTTGGGCCACCGAAAGTGGCCTTGACATCTTGCTTAGGATAAAGTTAAGCATCTGTGATAGCTACTGTGTGTCCAGTCATTTCTGAGGGTGCGGGCAGGGGTGCATGGGGACAGGAAGGCCCAACCCAATTGGCCAACCATTATGGTCTAGGAGGAGATACCAAATATGAAGCAACTTGCCAAAAATGAGGCCAAGGATGCCTTTCTGCAAACACGAGCCCAAGTATCTCGGGCTGCATGCGGGACACGGGCTGATAGGGCTAGTCAGAGGGGGGCTTCTCTGGCACAGAAGCCAGGGGGCTGGGAAGTGTCCCAGGCTGGACTAATGGCCCAGGAGAAAGCCTGGGAAGAATCCTGTTCCTCTTCTGTCCTGGGAAGGGACAGCATGCCCTGCTTTAGGGGAGAAAGGGTCCAGGTTATGAAGCCAGCATTGTCCCCGGGCGCCCCCCTAAGATGAGGGCAGGTGTTTGGTATACTGTGAGTGGAAAGTGCTCGAGGCCAGACTGACGCTCATTCTCAGCCTCTGGCAGTCTCCTCCTAGTTCCCAGCGGCAGCTTTGCCAATCCCTTGCCTTCTTACTGGGGACCCGGAGGGAAACATAGACATCTCTCAGAGGGCAGGAGGCAGGCGGATGCTGAATTTGGGCTCCCCAGGGTTGGTCCTCAGACTGGCCTAGACATCAGGATCACGAGGGATGCTGATTTTTTTTTTTTTAAGATTTTATTTATTTATTTGACAGAGATCACAAGTAGGCAGAGAGGCAGAGAGAGAGAGAGGAGGAAGCAGGCTCCCTGCTGAGCATAGAGCCCGATGCGGGACTCAATCCCAGGACCCTGAGATCATGACTTGAGCCGAAGGCAGCAGCTTAACCCACTGAGCCACCCAGGCGCCCCAGATTTTTTTTTTTTTTTAAAGATTTTATTTATTTATTTGACAGACAAAGATCACAAGTAGGCAGAGAGGCAGGCAGAGAGAAAGGAGGAAGCAGGCTCCCTGCTGAGCAGAGAGCCCAATGTGGGGCTTGATCCCAGGACTCTAGGATCATGACCTGAGCCGAAGGCAGAGGCTTAACCCACTGAGCCACCCAGGCGCCCCTTGAGGGATGCTGATTAAAATCACAGACCCCAGGGCCTTACCCCCAGGAACTCTGGTTTAGGGTTCAAGTCAGCCACCTATCTGCTTTGAACCAGTGCTCTTGTTCCCAGGGGATGCGAGGGGCCAGGGAGAGAAATGCGGGGGCTGGCCCTCTCCATGGCTGGGCCCCAGGGGAGGAGTCTCTGGGGGGTTGCCCATTACCTCTTATCTGTGGACCCTCCAGCGAGGGGCTTCTTCGGACCCTTCCTCGGCAGGCAAACCTTGCAGCAGGGTTCTTGAATTTCTAACCATGAGGACATTTGCCTTGGCCATGGGCCAAGGCCTGTCTGTTCCCTGAACAACAGGCTTCCAGCAAGACAGGGGCGCTGTGGTGGCGGGAGGGAGCTTTCCTCTGGCGCCTACCTCTGCCCTGAACACCCCGCTGAGCCTTCTTCGCTGTGCTCTGCCCTCCTGAGCTGCTGGGGGCCCACCTGCTCCCATGCCTGGCCCTGCACTGGCTGCATGGTTTGGGGCCGCCATTGCTTGGCTGTGTCTTGTGTGTGCTGTGGGGCATCAGGCAGCAGAGATCTGGTGGCATTTGACCCTGTCCTTGGAGTCTGATGGGGGGCCTGACTCCCTGTCCAGCTGCAGGAGAGCTAGTGTAGTCCCTCCTTCAGGGGTCTTTGAAGGGCGGCCCTCAGCTGGTGGATTTTTGCCAAAGAAAGTGACTGAAGGGTCTGCAGAAGGACCTCCTTGGAAGCCTCTGACCTAGATGTAAGCAGGGGCCTGATCCTGTTATGTTAATAAATACCTGCTGGTTGCAAACCATGGTCAGTGGGATTTTTTTCCCCCCAGTTGTAAAACAGGCTGCGTTGGACTTTTCCTTTTTCTGACCATGACCTCTTCATAATTGAGGTTACCAGTGATCCAGCTGGCCAGAAATGCCAGCTCTGACCTCAGCCTTGCTCACTCCTCTGCTCGGATCTGGCCAGTCTGCCATTGACCTCTGATCCTGGTTCTTCTAATCCTGAGAAAGGCAGAGGGGCAGTGCAAAGCCAGGCCCTTTATGATTTTATTGTGTCAATTTACAGATGAAACAGGACTCAGGATAAACCCCAACGCTCACAGCTTTGGGGAGTCTGAGTAACTCTCAGAAGGACCCCTGTTCTGCTGTTTCTTTGCATTAATAGTAATGAGCAGTTGCTTAGCATGGTATGTTTACAAAGCAGTTCATGCAGTTTTCCTAATACCCTAAAGTGGTTGGTATTATTTGCATTAAAAGTCTCATTTTATTGATCAGAGAAGTCAATACAGAAGCTTAGAGGCAAAACGATATGGTTAGGGTCACCCAGGAAGTGAGTGGTAGAGCTGTAACTCAATATCACATCTGATTTGAAAGGAAATACGTCAACCTTCTGTCCATGCATGCATGCAACCATTAATCCATCCGTCTGTCTGTCCATCCATCCATCCATCCATCCATCCAAGTGTCTATCCCATTTTTCCACCTGCCCATCTATCCATCCAACCAAGTATCCATCCAGGTATCCATCCATCCATCCATCCATCCATCCATCCATCCAGGTATCCATCCATCCATCCATCCAGGTATCCATCCATCTGTCCATCCACCCATCCACCCAACTATCCATGCATCCATCCATCCATCCATCCATCCAAGTATCTGTCCATCCATCCATCCATCCAAGTATCTGTCCATCCATCCATCTAACATGTCTATCCATCCATCCATCCATCCATCCATCCAAGTATCCATTTATCCATCCAAGTATCCGTCCATCCATCCATCCATCCATCCATCCATCCATCTATCCATCCATCTATCCATCCATCCATCCATCCAAGTATCCATCCATCCATCCATCCAAGTATCTGTCCATCTCCATCCATCCTTCCAAGTATCCATCCAAGTATCCATCCATCCATCCAAGTATCCGTCCATCCATCCATCCATCCATCCACCCATCTATCCATCCATCTATCCATCCATCCATCCATCCATCCATCCATCCATCCATCCAGGTATCCGTCCATCCACACATCCATCCATCCATCCATCCAAGTATCTGTGCATCCATCCACCCATCTATCGATCCACCCATCTATCCATCCATCCATCCATGTATCCGTCCATCCAAGTATCTGTCCATCCATCCATCCATCCAAGTATCTGTCCATCCACCTATTTATCTATCCATCTGTCCATCCATCCATTCAAGTATCTGTCTATCCATCCATCTATCTGTCCATCCATCCATCCATCCATCCATCCATCCAAGTATCTGTCCATCCATCCATCCATCCACCCGTCTATGCATCCATCCATCCATCCATCCATCCATCTGACCAACTATCCATCCATTCAACACATATTGAGCACTTAGAATTTGTAAGGTAGTATAGTAACAGTTTCCATGTTTTGAGCACTTACTAAGTTCTGAGATCTACATGTATTACCCATTTAATCTTCTCAGTAACTCTGTGAAGTAGTTACTATCCTGGCCACTTGACCAGTGAGGAATGTCAAGATACTTTAAAGAAGTAAAGATACTTTCCCAGCTAGTGAGCTAGGGATGGTGATTTGAATGTAGACCTGCCTGCCTCCAGAGTTCATGCTCTTGGTCCCTTTACTTGTCTACCCTGGGATTAGTACTGTCTTGGTTTTCTGTATGCTTTACCAAATATCACTATCGCTCACACAATTTAGGCATTTGAATGTCTATCTGTTTGTCTCTCCACCCATCCATCTTCCCAGATAGTATATAAGCTAGTCAGCTACCCATCCTTTCATCCAACTGCCTACCTGCGCTCCCTCTGTCCCTCCCTCCCTCTCTCTGTTAACCCATTCCTTCCTCCAGTGGTGTGCCAGAGCTGGCTCTTCCTCACTCACAAGATCTAGGAACCAATTGTACACTCACTTTCCAAGTCCACATTCAGTGACGTCACACCGGTAGTGTGAAATGCGGCACGGTAAGATCATTCACACCATGGAAATGCTACAAAGCAGCGCTCTTTCTCCTGGAGAAGCACCTGTTCAATATTTACCAGCACAGCATTGCTTCCATCCACCTACAAATTCCGCTGTGTCTTTATTCATTTATCTTACCGTTCACTTGTCCATTCATTTGCCCAGTTCTGCGGTCATCCAGCTGTGTTTATGCATTTGCTCACCCATCCACTTATCTGTCCGTCCAGGCATCCATCATTCATCTGTCCACCCATCCTCTGTCTGTTGTCCATTCGTCTGTCCAGTCATCTCTCCATACCTTCACCGTTTTCCTATGCATTTGCACCCCCCCCATCCTGCCCACCCAGCCCACCACCCATCCATCTCACAAACTTGCTGAGAGCCTCCTATGTCATCAGCCCCAGGCTGGCCCCTGGGATGAGGGGATGCCTGAGACACAGTCCTTATCTTCCAAGTGCTGTTCCCCTTCCCTGAAGGGGGCCTGGCCGGTCCCTTCCTCCTGTCCTCGCAGCAGCCAGGACACCGTGTGTTGGGGTGGGACCCTGCTGGAGCCGATGCCTGGTGGGAGCCCTCCCCACGCCCCACATGCCACCTCACCTGGTCTCCTTTCTCCTCTGTTGTCCTGTTTGTCTCCTCCCGTCCCGCCTGCTCCTCGCACCTGCTCTCCTTCTGCCTGGCTGCTTGGGGGCTCCAGCTTTCTCCAGACCTGACTAGGCTAAAGGAGAGATGCGCCAGGACTAAGAGAGACATCTTGGCTCTAAGAGCTGGGGGGAGAGACATGCAGGCGCTGAAGCACAAGTGCGACTGTAAGGTATTGTCCGTCTGTCCCCCTGCGTCCTGGCCGGGGCCCTGCAGAGGGGGGCCTGAGCCCCTGGAGCCTGCCCGACATGGGAGCCTGGCTGCATCTCATGTCCATGCTGGGACTGGCGCACTCCTTTCCACGTGCTTGCCTCTCTCTCTCTGAGCAAAAGCTTAGGGGTCTGCCAGCATTCCTGTGGGGTGGGGTCTGCACGCTCTCGGACCCTCCGCATCACCGGGGAGCTGACTCCTGTGCTCCGTCCCCAGAGAGGCTGATTCTGGAGGTCTGGCCTAAGGCCTAGGCACCTGCAGATTTGCGAACTCTGGCGGTGGGTGAGGGTGTGAGCGTGAGTGAGGGACACTGGACATTCCTGCCCCTCTGAGCCACTCACAGAGATCCAGGCTAAGGAAGCCTGTAGGAGAAATTACAGCACCTTCTTCTCAAATGGGACTCAGACTTCTGGATCATGGTGACATCGACAGCAGGGACTTCCCTTAATTGAGCACCTGCTATGTGCTATGGGCTTTGGAGGCCTACAGGCCTGGCTTTGGATCCCAGTCCCACCACTTCCTCTCTGTGTGATCCTGGGCAGGCCTCTTGACCTCTCTGAGCCTTGGTTTCCTCACCTGTGAAATGGGGGCATTGATAGTACCTGTCCCCAGGTTGGATGGAAGGAAGGATTAGGTGAGCTCAGATCTGTGAGGTGCTCCATGCTGCCTGGGAGGGTCAAAGTCCTGTTATGTGTGCGCCTGTTGGTTTTGTCCCCAGGGCACCTGGGGAGGCAGCTATCTCTCTCTGCTGTCATTTGGCATCAGTGAGGCTGGTGAGTGAATCAGCGGACTGGTAGTCACTGCGCTGGGAAGCGGCAGAGCTGGGATTCAAACCTGGGTCTGTGCGTACCGCAGCTGAGTGGTATCCATCCTGGGCCACTGCTGGTTCCGACCAAACCTGAGACCTCCTGGGAAGAGGGGACAGACACTATAGTGTGCAGGATCCTTGTATAGACATGCCACAGGGGGGCCTGTGACCTGAATGGGGCGGCTTCACTTCTCAGAAGGCCAAGGCCCAGAGAAGAGCCAGGAGCTCATGAAGGGCAGAGTCCACCACTGGGGTTCCCGCCCTGACTGTGACCCTGGACTCGGACCCCCCGCCCGGCCCCTGCACTGTGAAGGTGGGTGAAGGCAGCAGGCTGACTTGGGGACACCTTCTGGGGTGTTCACTTGTTGCTCTTTTTTGCCCAGGAAAATGCCAAGAGAAGACCGCTTTGGGAGTTTGTAGGACAATTTCCTGCCTCGGCTCTCTGCCAGGAAGGAAGTGGGCTCAGAGCAGAGGTTTCTAATCTGGGGGTTGTGACCCCTCCCACCACTCCCCCAGAGGAGGGTGAGCATCTTTGTGTAGTTTCTGGGGTCGGTTTTTTGTCCTTCTCCTTAGATTATCAAGGGGGTTATGACCCCCTGACCCCCACCCCAAGAGGCCAGGAATCACTACTGAAGAATTGTGCCATTGAGACGCAGGGAGTCCCCGGGGGACCTCCTCTTCCCCATGCTCATTGTTTCCGGAAAGTCAGCATTGTTCCTGAAAAGCCACCACCCTGTGCCTAGGCCCAGCACCCTGTGGGTTTTTGCAAGCCAGAGAGCCAAGCAGTATGGGGGAGGGGGAGCCGGGGCTTGTTTGGAGGAAGGTGATAGGGAGAGCAGAGACCCAGGCCCCCCCCCACCACAAGATGTGCTCTTGCCTTCTGCAGAGAGCCTCAGGGAGGAGGGAGTGCTCTGAGAACTCCCTGCTGGTTAGGACGGTCACGTGGTTGTTTACATTTAAATCAATTACAGTGAAATATAATCCGGACCTTGGGTCCTCAGCTGTACCAAGAGTTATTTGTGGCTGGTGGACCCCCAGTGGGTATTTCCATCATTATAGGAAGTTCTTTCAGGGGGCGTTCTGTCGGGGAAGATGCTGGGGCTGGGGGCTGGGGACTGAGGGGTGCAGGAATGACTTAGGGGACAGCAGCTCCGTGTGCAGGCCCCGGTCCCCCAGCACTCAGGGTGCCGGCTTCCCCCTCCCGGGTCCGCTTCCCGTTCTGCTCAGCTTGCTGCATGGTGTCTGCGGGTCCCTGCCTGCACGGGGAAGCTGCGCTCCGCTCTGTGGACACTTCAGCCTTCCCCCACTTTCCTGGGCCTCGGCTCAGTAAGAAACTTGGCTGTTTGGTGGGGATGGGGGGGTCCTCACTTGGGTTTGGCAGATAGGATGGGTGTGTGCACTCACGACCCCTGAAGTAACCGTGGGTGTGGTCGTTTTACTGTTCAGCATGCCTCCCTGGACCCCGTCTGTTAGTCCTCATAGACCTTGGCACATCTCAGTAGGGAAACTGAGGCTCAGTGAGGTTAAGTGACTTGTCCTGAGAGGTATAGCTGGGATCTGAACCCGGGCCTGGCTCTCCAGGCCTCAAGTCTTTCCCCAAAGGGAGACAATCAGGTTAAGACCCCTTTTTGCCGATTAAGTGGGTTCCTCCAGGGTGATCCCCAGAGAACGAAGGCCCCTTCTCACCTTGCCCCGGGATGTCTCAGGTGCCACTGCCTGGTTGTCCCACCGGGCTTCTGCTGGAACTGTATGGGCCCCAGGGTCTTGATGTGTGCCGCTCCGGCTGGGAGGCCAGGGTGGGGCTGGTGGCCCTTGGTGGCAGGCATCCTGGGGTGTCCCTCAGCTTCTCTGATGAGCCCTTCTGCCTTTGCTCAGATGACCCAGCTCATGAGGGCGGCCAAGAGCGGGACCAAGGACGGGCTGGAGAAGACGAGGATCGCCGTCATGCGCAAAGTGTCCTTTCTGCACAGGAAAGACGTTCTTGGTGAGGCACCGTGGGCCTGGCCGGCAGGAGGCTGGGGCTCAGCTCTGTGACAGCGGGGGCAGGTGGGCGAAGCCACCTGGGGTCTGGCATCCTCTGGTGGTAGGGGATGGGGACTGACCCCCAAATATCTTGGTTGGTCCCTGTCAGGTTCCCCTCCTCAGGCAGGTATGGCCCACCTCTTTTGGAGGGAGGTGGGGCCTCTCCCTTCAGTGTCCCTGCCCTTGGTCTCTGTCCTGGCAGTCTTGGCTTCCTGCCTCCCACACTGTTCAGCTCACCTGACTTCATCTTTGAACGTTCCCGCTCTTTCCTTTGTCCATCGCCCATCTGTCCACCAGCCAATATTTATTGAATACCCCGAAGTGCTGCACCCCATGCTGGGTATAGGGCCACCAAGACTAACAAAGCAGCATTTCCTCGGGGAGTTCTGGGCTCATATAAACAGGAAGTGACCACAGAGGCTGACAAGCAACTGTGGGGAGCCGGGGAGGGGGGGAATGGAGGGGTGGGGGAGGGAGGGAGGGACAGGAGCTTGGAGGAGCGCAATGCAAATGAGTGGTCAGGGATGGGCTGGGAGCAGGAGGGGGATGGACCCAGGTCAGTCAGGTGGCGGGGAGTGGGGCAGGAAACTGGTGCTCTGGGCGGAGGCGTCAGCATGGAGCTGGGCAGTAGGAGATGTTCAAGAAATGATTTTCGTGAGGGTCAACATTTATCAAGGATTTACTGTGTCTGGGCACCCTCTTATGATCCTTACAGTTCCTTGCTTAATCCTTGCAGACACCAGACAGTCCACAGGACTGCCCTGTTCCCATGTGGAGATGAGCTAACAGGCACAGAGAGGTTCAGTGACTCGCCTGGGGGCACACAGGCGTGGGGAGGATGGCCGGGGCTCCATGTGGCTGGAGTAAGGGGTGGGGCGTGAGAGGCTGGAGCCAGGTCAGCACAGATATTCAAGCCAGGGAGAACTCCGAGACTCTGTGCCCTCTTGAGAAGTTATGTGCTTTCCTTTCTCTGTGCTTCCATTTTCTCATCCGTGCAGTGGGGCCCCTGTGGCATCTGTCTCAAGGGCCATGGTGAGAATGACCGAGGCAGTGTGTGGACAGAGCTCCTGGCTCTGCTGTGATGCATGTCATTCTCGGGGGGCATTTACTGGAGTGGAGGTGTTTGGGGCTGGGGCGACGTCTCGCCGTTGTGGGTTCAGATCCCGGTTCCACAGCCTCCTGGCTTCACGACCTTGCATCATTCTTAACGGGGGCTGGTTCCTCATCCATGAATTGGGTTCAACCCCACCGCTGCTTGCACCTGCTCCAGCACGGAACCTTTGGGGAAGCCACCGGCCCCCGAAAGGAGCCCTTCCAGGCTTAGTGGGGTGGCCTGGAGGAGGGACAGGTTAGACAGGCTGGTCGGCTGGGAGCTGCTCCTGGTCACCCTCCCCACCCCCAGACTGGCCAGGCTGCCAGCAGGCTCTCCCTAAGCCCTCCCCACCCCGCCCGCCATCCCAGAGCCTTGCCTAAAGTGACCCTCCCACTAGCGGCGTTATTAATAGCCGCGGCAGGGCTCGGATCGCTGGCCAAGAATGTTACCCAGTGGCGCGTGGGGGAAGAGGAAGCCGCGGGGCCGGCGGCTGGGGTGGGTGCGGAGTGATGCCCGGGGTACCATGTGGGCCAGGCAGGAGGGCCTTCACCACCCCCACCCCCACACTGTGGTCCGCTGTCCCTCCTCCTCCTCCTCTTCTGTCTCCTGTTCAGGTAAGGGCCTGCCTGGGTGTCCCTGCTCCCTCAGCTCCGGCTCAAGGGTCACTGCTACCTCCTCCTTCCGAGCTTACCCGCAGCGCCCGACTGCCTACGGCCGCCACCACTGGGTTTCAGGCCCAGAGCAGCTAGGGTCCCGTCTCCCTGTGCCCGCATCTCTCTTGAGGGGACAGAGCCTTCCAAGGCCAGATCCCTGCACTCTGCCTGACCTCCCTCTTTCTCTCTGCGGGAGGCTCTGTCTGTCTCCTGCCCTCTGTCCAACAGCTGCCCCCACTCATGTCTGCACTGTCCCCTTGAACTTTTTTCCCTTTGGGTCTGTCTGCATTTTTTTTTTTTCTTTTTATGAAAAGAAGAAAACACAGCTAAATAGCCCTGTTCTTCTTGGGGCTTACTTTCTTCCCCCTTTTGGGCATCCAGAAGAAAACTATTTTTAGTGCCTAGTGATGGAGACATGGGCCGCCTGGCTTTCACCGGGCCAGAGGCAGACCGGTCTGAGCAGGGACTGTGACTTCTGGCAGAGTCCATGCTGCGAGCTGGAGCCCTGAGGCACGCCGCTTTGTGTGGCTCCGCTCGCTCCCCTTTATTTCTGGCTGGACAAATCTAGCAGAGTACAGCAGTGAGTGACCCTCTGTGGCCTCGGGACCCCGGCTCAGGGTGGTGCCCAACTCCTGGGGGCTGAGCAGGGTACGGTATCCTCACTTCTCATATTTCACCAGCCCATCTGACTTTCCAGGTGACTCGGAAGAGGAAGACATGGGGCTCCTGGAGGTCAGCGTTACGGACATCAAGCCCCCGGCCCCGGAGCTGGGCCCCATGCCCGATGGCCTGAGCCCTCAGCAGGTCTGTGTGCAGAGCTGGTTGGTGGGGGCCTTCAGGTGGAGGGGTGGTCAGGGGCCCCGTGAGTCTGGGTCTTGAAGGTAAAGTGTCGAGTGGGGGCTCCCGGTGGATCCTCAGCTTCTTGTCTCACCAGCTACACAGCCTTCCAGACTGGACCCCACTGGTGCCATGCCATTGTCCCAGGGAGGTGGGCCCCCACGCCTTTGGAGTGATTGCTTCCCAGCCCTGGGGGACCGGAGCATTCTCGCTTAACTGTTTTACATGGCAGTGTTGTTCGCAGGAAGGGGGTGCTGTGACGGGAGGGTTGAGGGCCATTAAGCTCATCCAGCTTAGGCGCATCCGGCCTGCCCTCTGTCCATGGGCTTCTCCCAGGCACTGGGGGCCTTGGGCGATGCGCCTCTTTTCCCCCTCAGTGTCACCCTGGGACCGAGACTGGGTGACCTTGCTCTAGGCCTCCCTCAGGGGCACGTTGTCACATTGGCTGTCCCAGCCACGAAACGGGGAGAGACCCCCAGCCTTCTCTGAGTGTGGGGATGCTGAGCAGGTCGTGTCAGGGAAGCAAGCACCAAGAAGGGGTTTGCCTCTCTTGGGACTGGCAGAAAATCCTGATGTTTGGCCTCTTTAGAAAACCAGGGAGATGACCTGTGGCCACTCCTTGTGTCTCAGGAGTCCGTCTGCCCGCTTCCTTCATGTCTGTTACCCCTGCCTCAGGCACCGAGGTGGTGATGCTCGCCACCGGGCAGCAAGCCCTTGCCAGAGCATTCGGAGCTGGACTCATGATCCTGGGCTCCTCCCCCTGGCGCTGGCCGGGCCTCTCTCCTCAGGAAACTCCTGGGTCCTGCTCAAGCAATGTTCATTACTCCTCACCACTGGCTCTCAGTCGAGGCGATTTTACCCCCCAGGGTAGTTGGCCACATCTGGTGACATTTATGGTTGTCACAAATGTCTGGTGACATTTATGGTGTCCTTGGAACCTAGCGGGTAGGGGCCAGGGATGTGGCTCAGTGTCCTACACTGGCCAGGCCCCACAACTGAGAATCACTGGCCCCAGGTGTCAGGGTGCTGAGATCGGGAACTCTGCTCTGGGACTAGCTCGGACCCCCAGGGATCGCAGACAATGCATCCAGCCATGGGGTTGTATGGGCCGTGGTCGGGCCCTGGGCCTGTGGGGCTTGCTGAGAAGGATGTGCCAGAGGCAGAGTGGAGGTGTCCCAGGGGAGCAGGGGAGATGGCGGCGTTGGGGACCTGGATTGCTGCTCAGGATGGCTGTCAGGGCACTACGATGGTTGGTCCCCTCCCAGCCACGGACCATGGTGGATGGGCTCCTGCCTCAGACACCTGTCCCACGACACCTTTCATGACCTCTGGCCTGGCTTTGGGTCACCCAGCATGCTCTAAAAACCCCAGTACCCGAGTGGTGCCCTGTACTGCCTCTATCAGACTATCGGGGCTGGTGGCTGCGGGGGGCAGTAGTTTCAAAGACCCCATGCGAGGCCGCTGAGCAGCCGAGTGTGCCACTGCCACTGCCGGCTCTGTGCTGCTGACCAGGGGAGGTCTGTTGGACTGGGGCTGGTCAGGCTGCGCCTGAGCATGTGTGGACTTGGGCTGAGGAGAGAAGGGGCCAGCAGGAGGGGGTGGGATGTTTGGCCTGCAGTGGAGCCCCCTTGGGGGGGTGCGAGGGCACCCTATGGCCCACCTGTGGGAGATGGATTGGTGGGGGGTGGGATCTGCAAGGCACGGAAGCTGAGATCTCTCTTCCATCTAAGAATTTCCTAGTTGCCCAGGGAGGGGCCTGCCTGACCCCATGCAGGGGAGGTGGTGATTCCTTATACCTGGATGACTGCAGGCAGAGGTGTGGCAGGGCGCTAGGGCCCCAGCACCCGCACCCCCACCTGCAGTCTGGGCTCTGTGGGGAAGTGGACGCCCGTGGCTCCCAGTGCTCCCCGGGGCGGGCTCTGGCACCGAGGCTTCTTTTCCTGGCACGCTGGGCCCGGCACCTGTCCTCACTCAGCCCGTGGGGCGGCAAGTGCAGGCGCTGACCACGCTCTCTGGCCGCACAGGTGGTCCGGAGGCACATCCTGGGCTCCATCGTGCAGAGCGAAGGCAGCTACGTGGAGTCTTTGAAGCGGGTGCTCCAGGTACGACTCCAGGGGCCTCTGGGGAGACAGCAGGGAGGACCCCAGAGGGACACTTTGTGATGAGTGTTGGGGACAGTTCTAAGGGGAAGGGGCCACAGGCCACCTCTTTTGTGGGGACAGCAGGAATTCCTGACACCTCAGTGTTCACGGGGTTCTGCATTTTGGATACAATGTTAGGGGTCTGTGAAGGGAGGCGTGTCCTGTAGGGCGGAGGGTGCCGTGCCTTCCTCGCCCCTCTAGGAGCCCTGGGCAGGGTCGTGTCTCCGAGCCTCCTGGGGCCACCGCGAGGCTGGAGCAGGTGTACCCTCTCTGGCAGTCAGGATGCCTGGTGTCACTGTGTCAACTCTGGTGCCAGCCTGGTCTGGGGTCGGCACTCCTGATGTCCTGAACCCTCTGGGATGCCCTGGCCTTGGGAGAGGCCAATAGGGAGGCCATTTTTGGGGTTGTGGGTGTTGGTGACACCCTTTTCCTCCCCTCCTGAGTTCGGATCCACAGAAGGGGAGCCCAGGCATCAGGCAGGGAGACGTGGAAATATCACTGTGTTAGCGGGTTGGGGCTAGCTCTGGGTCTAGGGGCCATGGGAGCTAGCTGGGACATCACTGCCACCTCTCCTTTGGGGGACTGGCTCAGTCATAGGCAGAGCTGGATAGGGCCAGCTGGGGCCTCAGGGCTTTGCCTCCATGGGGCTCTGTGTGGGCGTCTTCTTCCCACCCCCGTTTCACACCCAAGTCCAGGAGTAGGTGTGGGTTGTGGGCAAAGAGGGGCCAGGTGTGTTACCTCTGGAGATCCTTCCAGAAGGATGAGGAGTGAGGAAGGTCTGCCTGTGGTCTGCCGAGTCCTGCAGGGGCCTTGTCCAGGTTGCCTGCGGGGCAGGTGGGGGGAGGGGCCATGGCGGGGCTCCGGGGCACTGACCGCCTGCCCGGGCCCTGCAGGACTACCGCAACCCCCTGATGGAGATGGAGCCGAAGGTGCTGAGCGCCCGCAAGTGCCAGGCGGTGTTCTTCCGCGTGAAGGAGATCCTGCACTGCCACTCCATGTTCCAGATAGCCCTGTCCTCCCGCGTGGCTGAGTGGGATGCCACCGAGAAGATCGGGGACCTCTTTGTGGCTTCGGTACGTATCCCCAAACTCTCAGGTGCAAACCGCAGCCCTGACCTGGGTGCCATCCGGGCCGGCTTCCTGCCTCCACCTGGTCACCTCTCCAAGCCGGCAGGGGCCGGGAGCCGCAGGGCCCGGGTCTGCCTGGCCCCAGATGGGGTGGGCGTGTCACTTTCCAGTAGGTCCTTGGAGGCACCCACGGCTCTGGTGCCGGTGAAGCCTGCTTGCTGTTCTGGCCCTGCCTAGTGGCAGCCCCTGCAGGAGGCCAGATACAGTGGGCAGCCACCCAGCTGGTCCGCAGCTTCCCTACTGAGTGCTTGTGGGGTGCCCAAGGTCAGCCCTGCTGGTGCAGGCCGTGGCCTTGGCCCCCAGAGGACGCTGCAGGGCATTGGACTAGCGCAGTGGATTGCGCTCCAGGAGGCCTGCCTGGGCTAGCTTGGTTTTGTCCCCTAGGGCGGCTCCAGGCTCTCTCTGGGTTCAGGTCCACAGCTGAGGGGGCCTCTTGTGAGCCCCAGAGCCATTCATGGAATGTGAGGGGGGTCAAGTCGGGCGAACTCCACTTTGATCTGTTGTAGGTCATTGGGTTTTTCTAAAAGAAAAAAAAAATCGTTGTTTTGAAAATCCCAGCACTCAACAGATCTGATGCCCTGGGCAGTGTGGACAGGGCCTGGGGACAGGGGTGCCGTCCTTGGGGCTGGAGGGCCAGGGTGTGGTGAGGAAGGGCACGTGGTGAGGGGTGTCAGGTGTGTCCCCAACCCCGCCTTCTCCTCCGTTCGCCTTTCAGGGCTGCCCTGCTAGGGGCGGGGGAGGGTCCCTGGTCTCTTGGCACCACCTCTTCCTCCCTGGGACCGCGGGCATCTCTCCATCTCTCGGAGCCTGTTTTGCTCCTCTCAGTGGGGTGACAGGTTTTCCTGACCTCAAGGCTAATTGTGAGCCTCCGGGTAGCCAGTACGGAGGGCGGGGGTGCTCGCCACCCTTCCCCTCACGTCGTGGTGACCCTCTCTCACTGTGCTCGTGCCCGTCCCAGTTCTCCAAGTCCATGGTGCTAGATGTGTACAGTGACTACGTGAACAACTTCACCAATGCCATGTCCATCATCAAGAAGGCCTGTCTCACCAAGCCCGCCTTCCTCGAGTTCCTCAAGGTGGGCCAGCGGGGGTCGAGGGCGCCTCTCAGTGGGTTTCTTGGGAGGGAGAGGGCACTGGGACCCAACCTTGGGGGTCGCATCATTGCTGTGGCCTGGGTACCTCCCCTCTTTCCTTTGGGACAGCCCTAGTGCCATGGGAAGAAAATCGGTCCCTCCTGCCCCCCAGGAGGAGGCTGATAATGAGTTAGAGGGTCTGTCTGCAGCTTGGGAAGCTGGAGTTGGGCCAGGTGGAAGTGGGGGTGGTTTCCTGGTTATGGTGTTAGTCCAGAGGCCTTAGCCTGACTGCTCCAGCCTGCCAGGACTGGGGGGCTGTGTGGGGGGATCCCATGGCTCTGGGCTCTCTCCCAGCCAGAGAGCCCTGGCTGCAGAACCAGGGACCCCCAGGCTCTTCTCTCAGGCCCGAGGCTGAGCAGGGTCCTGGACCCTGGGTGGTGGCGGGGAGAGCCCAGGATGGGCGGCATCTGCCCTCTGGGACGCTCGGCACCCCCTGCAGATGGGGTGGGGGGTGAGGGGGGTTGGTGAATGAGTCCACCTGCTGTCCCAACAGCGGCGACAGGTATGCAGCCCAGACCGCGTCACACTCTACGGGCTGATGGTGAAGCCCATCCAGAGGTTCCCCCAGTTCATCCTCCTGCTTCAGGTACCACTAGGGACTGGCCTCTGGGGACCTGCAGGGTGTGGCCTGGGCGGGCGAGCCTCCTGGGGTGGGGGCTTCTCATCTGTCATCCACAGCCCATCTGTCTGCTGTGGATGGTGGGCAGGACCTCCAGCCCGCGGTCCCCTCTTTCTCTGCTCCCGGAGTGGCGCTGATCATGGTGGACGGCTTATAGTCCACCTCCCTGGCGTGGAGGGCTGGGCTACTGGTGGCGGGAGCCACAGTTGCAGGAAGGGAATGAGGGCCCTCGGGGGTCCTGGCAGCGGGGAGGTGCTCAGTAAGTGAGCTGACCCTAGAGAGAGCGTTAGTCCCCTCACAGGGCCCTGAGAGCTTGGGACACCTCCCCTGATGGCCGAGGGCCCTTAGTCGGGGTGAACCCCCTGCCACTGAGCTGGGCAGGGGGGCTGCCAGGCCGCGGACCCCCGTGGCACTTTCCTCTCTGTCCTCAGAGCTACCAGCTGCAGGAGGGGGCTTTCATCTCAGCAAACTGCTGATCAGTGAATTAGAGATTGAGCCATATATGTATTTTATTTTTTCATACATTAGCTATTTCTTGAGGCCTTGCTATATGTCAGGTACACCTGTCTTGGCCAAAAGCAGGACACCTTCAGCCCCAGTCTCTGCAGGGGGTAGGAGGGTCCCTGGCCAGGGGAAGGGTCTCTGGGGTGGGGTTCTCAGCCCTGGCTCTCTCGGGGTCCTGGCAGGACATGCTGAAGAACACTCCCAGAGGCCACCCGGACAGGCTGTCCCTACAGCTCGCCCTCACGGAGCTGGAGACGCTGGCTGAGAAGCTCAATGAGCAGAAGCGGCTGGCTGACCAGGTGGCCGAGATCCAGCAGCTGACCAAGAGCGTCAGTGACCGCAGCAGCCTCAACAAGGTGAGTGCCATGGTCCATCTGCTCTGAGGCCTTTAACACCTGTCTGTGAGCCTCCTCCCATCGGCCGCCCACTAGGTGGCAGTGTTCTCAGAGGTAGGGGAGTCCTTGCTTCTCTCTGAGCCCACGGACCTTACCGGATTAGAGTCTACACTGCACCCCCACATTTGTTATTATCCGTTATTTTAGGATAAAAGCTGATTTTGTCCACCAGTGTCGTTGCCAGGAAAGACACCCGAAATGACAGTCTAGCTTCATGCGTATACAAGCAGGCTCTGGGGTCAGAATCTGGGTTTGAATCCAGATTTTGCCAGTGGTAGTCACTGTGTGGCCTCAGGGGAATCACCCAACCTCTCTGAACCTCACTTGCTCCCTCTGAAAGGAGGAGAACTCAGTGGTGCCGGACCCCAAGGCTGCTGTGAGGCGAACAGAGGAGTCCTTAAGATAAGGTGCTGTTGTTGTTACTAGTGTTATTTGTAAAGAAGAAAGAGGAGAAAAATCCATGCCATGTTTTGGGGTTGCAACTCAGGAACATTCTAGTAAAAAAAAAAAAAAAAAAAAAACAACAAAACCTTGGAAAACTTGCAGATGAGTCCGTATAGAACCTTGTGTTTTCAGAACACAAAGCCGGTACTGAAAAGCGTCGTTCCCTCAAGTCACCTGTTGGTGCACTTGACGTGAGGCGCCAGAAGCCGTACCCAGATCCGGGAGGCCCTGCACCCTGGGCCGCCCCGTTTTGACCGCTGGAGGGTGGAGGTTGGTGGGGATGACTCAGGGTGAGGCAACTGCATCTCAGGGCACAGGGGCAGGGACACTGGCTGTTTGGGGGCAGAGACGTTTGTGGTGTCTTCACGGGGAGGTGTTCAAATCTTTCGGGGAAAAACTGGGAGTCTCCTGGGCCTCAAAAAGCAGAAGTAAGGCCCCATGACGAAGGCCAGTGAGATTTTAGCTACATGGGGTGGAACTTTCTGATAGTGCAGGAAGCTTTGGCCAGAGGACAACAGCCCTGTCCAGGTGGCCCGCACTTCACAGCGTGTGACACTGACCTATGCTGCCATTTTTCATCGCTGCCGCAGGTCTGCGAAGCCTGGACGGGAGAGTCTGTGGGCTGTTCTGAGCTTCAGGGGTCCGACATCTTTTATTTTATTTTTTTTCCCCCAAGGATTTTATTTATTTATTTGTCCGAGAGAGAGAGAGAAAGAGCAAACAAGTGGGGGGAGCAGCAGGCAGAGGGAGAGGGGGAAGCAGGCTTCCTGCTGAGCAGGGAGCCCGATGTGGGTCTCGATCCCAGGACCCTGAGATCATGACCTGAGCCGAAGGCAGAGGCTTACCGGACTGAGTCACCCAGGCGCCCCCAGGGGCCCTGCATCTGAAGAGTCTCCTTCCTCAGGCTACCTTCAGGCTGTACACGTGCTTTTAGGCCCACACACTATTTTTAAGAAGATGGAATCCGTTGCCGTCACTTAAAAATGGAAAGCTGTCCCATAAAATCCAGACTGGTAGGTCTTCTCGAAGTGTTGGAAGAGCCAGCCCGCCTTCCTGTAGGCCACTGGCCACCTGAGAAGCAGCTGCCCATGCTCTCTCCATGCCCAGTTCCCTCCCCGCCTCCAGGCAGGACTCCCTAACCAGCCCCATGCCAGGCCTCTATGTCGGAATGTCTCTAGAAAAACAGACTTCAGTCCAGCCCGGCAGCTGCGCTGGTATCCGAGGGCATCTGCCCTGGGAGGTGTCCTCTTCTACCCCTCACTGGGTCCCCTTCACTGTAACCGAGAAGGTTTCACCGGGGCCGGAGCCGGGGGAAGCTGGGCAGGCGGAGGTCCTCTGTGGCACCTGCTTGGGGGCAGACCCACTGTTCTCTTCTGTGCTGTCCCCCCCAGGGACCCGGGCAGTAGGGGGCTGTGGTCACTGCCTGGAAGTCAGGAGGACCTGTTTGGTGTTGGGCAAGGAACCGAAAGCCCCGAGCCTCAGTTTCTCCACATGTCCAATGGGGGGCATTTTCGAGACGTGTGGGATGCAGTTGTGGCTGTGATGTGACTGCACACTGTGCGTACCCCTGGCCTGGGCCCCCCTTGGGCAATCTCGGCCGGTTCTGAGACCGGTCCGGTGATGTTCCTCTTGCCGTCTGTCACCCAGGGAAAAGCAGAACTGAAACCGGGTGCGTCCCAAACGGAACCCTGCCGGCTGTTTCAAAATGTGCCTGCTCAGGACTCTCCAGGG
This sequence comes from Mustela lutreola, assembly GCF_030435805.1. Classification (NCBI taxonomy): domain Eukaryota; kingdom Metazoa; phylum Chordata; class Mammalia; order Carnivora; family Mustelidae; genus Mustela; species Mustela lutreola. Next base: position 12,173,882 of record NC_081299.1, read on the forward strand.
GAGTGTTTGTGCAATATCCGGCTTCCCCCCCATTCCGTCCCCCTTTTATCTGCCTACGGGGCAGGGGCATGATTGCCAGCAGCCCAGGGGACTTCCAGGTTTTAGGTCATGGCACATGTGGCAGTCTTCAGCGGAGCCTGCTGTCTTCGGGGTGCCAGCGTTGTCTCTGGGAGCTGGCGTCAGCTTGCTGGTGGAGGGGGTGGTGTAAGGCAGCCCAGCCTTAGCCATGATGAGAGCCGCCCCCCCGCCCCAAGGGACCCTGAGTCATTGTTGTGTTAGGGGCCATGGGGCCTCCCAGATCCCTGTCACGCCCGGCTGGCCGCCCGGTGCTGGTGACAGTGCACACGCCTGGCTGTGTCCCGTGCCACTGCTTGGCAAGCTGCTTTACCTCTGGGATCTTGGCTTCCTCTTCTGGGGATGGGGATGGCCTCAGGGGCTGTGGAGCTGCTTAGACAGGAAGTGGGATCCTCAGTGCCCAGCGCAGTGCCCGGCAGGCAGTGGGCAGTTCAGGCCCTTGTGGCAATCTGGGACACATGGTTCTGGGGAGAATGACAGGGCCATCTCTCCCAGGGGGAGGCTTAGGGTAATCTGCCCTTTCCCAGCAGGGGTGAGGAGGGAGGGAAGGATGACTCTTATCATCAGAGTCATGGGTTTTGGGAATGAATTTTGCTGAATGTTTTTCTCCCCTCTGAAAAAAAAAAAAGTCCCTCTCAGTAAAAAGTTATTTTCCCGCTACATCCCTGAGTGGGATGGTGGTCCCGGCGCTGGCAGGGGCTTCTTGGGGTCCAGCCTGAGATTGGCAAATGCCTGCTCAGATGCCTGAGGCTTGAAGGTTTTTGGCCTCTTAGTGGGTCACCTCATTGACGGGCAGATCAGTGCTGGCAGATCAGTGACTCTTCAGTGCTAGCTGTGATGTGACCAGTGCCGTCGTGCACATTGGGCGCTCAGCAGGGCCCCACACTTGGTGTCGTGTTCTGCTGCTGTCACTGTCCTAAAATCCTTAATAATATTTGCACCAGGGCTGCATTTTCATCTTGCACTGGGCTCCGAAATGCCAGGTCCGGTGGTGCGTTATGTGGTGATCTGAGCAGTGGCTCCCCACCCCACTTGACAGCTGGGGAAGCTGGGCTGCGGGCACGCGAAGTGACCTGCCAGGGGCCTGTGTAGCTGGTGTGCGGGGAGCCAGGGTGCAAGCCAGTGTCTGCGACTGCAGAGTTTATGTCGCTGGTGGCGGCCACTGTGGAGAGGTGCATCCGGGGCTGGCGCACCTGAGAATGGGTGCTGGCCTTGGGCCGGCAGTCAGAGACCCCGGTGTGCGGTCCTCTGGCCTGCTCCCTGGTGCCTCTCACCACTCACCACCTTTCTCCTCTGCCTCTCCCGGCCCCGGTCTCTTCTGCACGCAGCGAGAGGATTCCGCCTTTTGGGCGCGGTGACGTCCGCGTGGCAGCGGGCACGTTGCTCGTGTTCACTCTGCTCTGTCTCCCTCTCGCAGCTCTTGACCTCGGGTCAGCGGCAGCTGCTCCTGTGTGAGACGCTGACAGAGACCGTGTACGGCGACCGCGGGCAGCTGATCAAGTCCAAGGAGCGCAGGGTCTTCCTGCTCAACGACATGCTGGTCTGCGCCAACATCAATTTCAAGTAAGTGGGCTTGGGTCGTAGCTCCGCTGCAGGGACTGCCCCCACTCCCGCCGTTGTGTCCCAGTTGCTGAACTGGCCTCTCTGCGAGGGACTGGCCGTCCCTGCGAGGGGCTTGATTTGGGTTTCAGACATTCTGGCTTCCTCTCCCGTCCCTTTTGGCCTGCTCTGTCCCTATTCCCCTGAGCATCTGGAGTGGTTGTCCTGGGCCACCGCTGGCCTTTGGGCTAGCGGCTGTCCATCTTGCAGAGTGGTCTGTTCTAGAACTCTGCTGGTCACTGAACAGCTTCCCAGGTTTCAACCACCCTGGGATTCAAGAGATTTTGCCACCACTTCCCCCGGGCACTGTCTCCCCCATGGAGCCTGGCCTCCTTTCTGAGATTGAGGTGGTGGAAATGCCCAGAGCTGGGCTTCCAGGCTGTGCCCGAAAGAACTAGAACCTGGGTGGGGTGAGGGCTGTTGTACCCCTGGCTTTCGTCAGGCCTCCAGAGGTCTTTTACTGGGGCTCACACAGAGAGTTCACACAAAGACTGAGACATTTTTGACTTCTCTTGAAAATTTGAAGAGCCAGCATTCCAGGCCCACCTTGCCCAGGGCCACAGGGGCCTGTCACTAGGTCACACGGCCTCCTTACTGGGTCTTGTGCTCTGCCAGCTTCTCGGTCCCCACCTGGTACCATTCACTCAGTTGCGTCCCCTGCTTGAGCCTCTGGCCAAGGGATTGTGCTAGATGCACTCCGGCTGGGGCCAGTCCGGCTGGGGCTCTTAACCCCTCAAATGGAGGAGACTCCGCTCCCGGTAGCTGACAGAGCTTTAAAAATCCTCGCGGAGTCACCAATACAAAGACGGTAACTGAGATCCAAAGGGGTGTTACCTGTACCTCTCGGCTGGAGCCCCTGAGGTCGGCTCTGCACCCAGAGTCGGCCGGGGTGGGCATGGCCACGGAGCAGATTTGGGGACAGTCCCCATGGCTGTGGCTCAGGCACCTGGAGCAGCGCTGTCCGGGGACTCCCAGGCTCACTCACCCTCCATCCACCCATCGTCCGTCCATCCATCAGACTTACTGGGATCTACCTTTCTGCTAGTTCGCAGGTCTAGAGGAGACCTGGCACTGGTAGGGGACTTGGGAAGAAGCTTCTGTCCCCACTCACTGTGGTGGTGCTTAAGGCTCGCTCATTCCCTCCCTCCCTGACTCCTGTGCTGTGATTTTTCAGGCACTCTTTCTGGAGAACACCTGCTCTGCCCCCTGCCGCTCAGGGTCTAGCCTGGTGTGAGTGGGGCAGGGCGGGCTGGCGGCCCATGTTGGGGGGTGGGAGGGATCAGCTTAGGTGACATTGGTGTGAGTCACGTGACCTGTCTGCACGTCGGTGTCCTTGTCTGGATGAATACAGGCTTCCTAACAGGGCCCTTGTGGGAATCACAGGTGACTGGAGGCCAGTGGCCAGCTCGGGGAGAAGGCCTTCCTGTGGTCCCCGATGTGCATGCCTGGCCCAGCCCCGTGGCTGGCCTCTACCGGTCTCAGCCCCCTAGAGATCACTCAGTAACAGGAATGACTTTCCTTTCCATTTTGTCTTTTTCCTCAGGCCTGCCAACAACAGGTATGGGTTTGGGGGCTCGGGGCCTTGGGGCATGTGATTCTGGATCTGGGCTGGGGCCTGGGCACCCCGGGGCTTGCGCCTCATCCATGGCTCCCTGCTCCTCCCAGCTTGGTTTGGGCCCGAGGTCTTGTGCTTGTGCAGCGAGGGGGCCTGGCTGAGTTGGTGTGCTGAGGAGCGTGTTCTGGGCTGGCCCTGGGCCTGGGCTGCTGCAGGCTCTCCAGGGCCGCCTCCTGTCTGTCCTGGCAGGGGCCAGCTGGAGATCAGCAGCCTGGTGCCCCTGGGGCCCAAGTACGTGGTGAAGTGGAACACGGCGCTGCCCCAGGTGCAGGTGGTGGAGGTGGGCCAGGAGAGCAGCTCCTACGACAAGGACAACGTGCTCATCCAGCATGCGGGCGCCAAGAAGGCCTCTGCCGTGGGCCAGGCCCAGAGTGAGTACCCAGCCCGCGGCTGCCTGTGGGACACCTGCCCAGGCCTGGGGGCCCGGTGTGCGAGCCCCGGACCGATGGGCCCCCTGGCCGAGAGGCTTCGGCCGGTTCGCAGCCCCACCACCCTACATAGAGTGCACCCAGACCCCCAGCTGCTCGTGCGCACTCCAGAGTCACGCCTTCATCCTGTGCACTGGACACTGTCCCTGCCCCCCACCCCGACACCCCCCTGCACCTGTGTGCCTACACATGTGCCTACACGAGCGTACATGCGTGATGTGTGTCTATATAAGTGCACATGCGTGATGCGTGCCTACATGTGTGCCTACACGAGTGCACACACATGACGCCTTTGAGTTCCGGAGAGGATCTTGTGTCGGTGCTTGACCATTGCCTGCCCCCATGGGACCTCAGTGGATGGCCCTGCTCTCTGTGCCGTAGTTCCCCTGTCTGTGCAGTGAGGGGCCCAGGTGACACTCCTCTAGGCTCCTCGACCCTCAGGGCCCAGGGTTGTCTGGCTCAGGGCTGTCTGGCTCCGACTTTTCTGGCACGAGAGGAATGAGAACTCGGAGGGAGGGCCTGGGCAGCCTCTCGGCTGTGCACCTCTGTCCATCTCCTTGGTGGCCGTCACCAGCACACCTGGTCCGGTGCGGGAGGCTCCTGGCTGCTATTCTTCCCCAAGTCTTTGCCCCCTTCCTCTCCATACTCCACCTTTCCCCTGGTGTGGCCACACCCACCTCTCTGTTCCCGAGGGGCAGAGCCCCTCCTGCCCTAGGGCCTTCTCCCAGCCTCCGCCCCTCTGCGGACACTTCTGCTGTCCTACTTCGGTCTCCTTTGCCTTTACTCCGCCGAGCTTAGATGACACCTCTGCAGGGAAGCCTTTCCTGATTCCTTTGGATTGGGCCAGGCCCCCTGTCCTGAGCGCTCAAGGCCCGGTTCTGTTCTGTGGTCAGCTTCCCTGGTGATGGTTGGCGGCAGCCCTCTCCTGGGGCCGGTGGGCAGGGGGTGTTGACCGCTGTTTGTTGAGTGAAGGGAAGACCCCAGCTGCAGGGCTGGCAGGGAGGAGCTGGGCTGGAGGCCCCTTCCACAGGCGCTGGCTCCCCTGCCCACCAGCCCGGCTCTGTCTAGGGTATGACCTGGGATGGTGCCTCTCTGGGCTGCGGGCAATTCTGGCAATAGAGCGGGAGGGATAGCACCGTGCAGTGTCGCTCTCTGAGGGCCAGGTTGGCCGGTTGCACCCACCCCCAGTTGCTGGGTCCCTTCTCCTGGGTCTGTGAGCAGGAAGGGCTATTTCGTGGTTTCCAGAAGCACCCTCCCCCTCCCCCACCCCCAGCGAAGGGCCTCCTTTGTCCTCCCCAGAGATGCCTTCAGCCCTAGCTTGACCCCACCTTACGGCTACCAGCCACCCTGGGGCCCCTCCATCACTGCCGTGTTTCTTGAATGAGATTACTACGTGGCCTGACTCCTTTCAAGGGAAAAAGAAAGAATTCTTCATTCTTCTTTTTTTCCCTTTTCTTTTTTAAGATTTTATTTATTTACTTGACAGAGAGATCACAAGTAGGCAGAGAGGCAGGCAGAGAGAGAGGGCGAAACAGGCTCCCTGCCGAGCAGAGAGCCCGATGCGGGGCTTGATCCCGGAACCCTGAGATCATGACCCGACCCAGAGGCTTAACCCACTGAGCCACCCAGGCGCCCTAGAAAGAATTCTTCTTGAATCCTAGTTGGCCTTGAATGATTTTTTATTCAGATATGCGCAAAGACAAGACTAGGTGTGCGAAAGTTCTGATGCTTCTATCCCTTGGACAACCATAAAACCAAAACAGAATCAGAAGTGGGATGACCGTGAAGCTACAACATATCACGATTCAAATTAACGGCATTTGTTTAATGTGGCGGATGCCGTTGTTTTGCGGGAACCCTGTTGCTCAAGACGTGGCTATGGACCTCTTCGGGGGCAGGTTCTCTCAGGGCCTCTGGAACTCTCCCCTAGGGTGCCCTATGGTGACCAGAGCTGCCCACCAGCTTGCCCACTAGGCTCACCGCAGAGTCAGTCTTTGCTCTTTGGGTGTGAGGCATCACTTCCCTGCCAGGCCCCCTCGCTCCCCGCTCGTTACTTGGAGACCATCCAGGCGCTCCTTGCTCTTGACCAGAGTCCGCTGGGGCCCTGACCCTGTGCAACATAACGTGGCCTGAAAGTCACCACATCCAGGAGACTCGGGAAGTACATCTGTTTTTCACACCGTCCTCTAGATGAAAACCCCAAGTAAGCCCTCCCCCCAGAGTTCCATAAGACCTCAGCGCGAGAGACTGGGGCCTCGAGAATACAGCCCAAAGTCTCTAGCACGGCATTCAAGGACTTCCCCTCCTGGCCTGCTGCTCCTTCCTGCTTTGTCTCTTGCTGCTTGTCTCCCGTGCCCCAGCACCACATCTGTATCATCCCCAGAGATCTGGGCACCCTCACTGTCCCCTTGGCCTGATATCTTTCCTCCTAGTGCCTTTCTTCAGTTGTGGTTGTTAATTGGTCCCCCTCTCCCCCTTCACCTAGGTCATAAGTTCTCTAAGAACAGGGATCCTGGGGCGCCTGGGTGGCTCAGTGGGTTAAAGCCTCTGCCTTCAGCTCAGGTCATGATCTCAGGGTCCTGGGATTGAGCCCCATATTGGGCTCTTTGCTCAGTGGGGAGCCTGCATCTCTCTCTGCCTACCTCTATGCCTACTTGTGATCTTTATCTGTCAAATAAATAAATAAGATCTTAAAATAATAATAATAAAAAAAGAACAGGGGTCCTTTCTGTCTTTTTTACAGCTATCTAACAGTTGGAATGGAACCTGGCACACAGTAGGTCCTCAGTACATCTGTGAACACTTCGCTGTCTGTGGGCTTCCTCAAACCACAGTCCCTTTGCATATGCTGTTCTCCTTTTATGGAAGCATGCCCACCACATGCCTGGCCCTGTGAAGGTTCCTTACTTCTTGCCAGCACAGTTGGTTCTTAGTCTTCTGGCCTCCTGTGACTCTTTGAGTGTGGCCTGGACCCAGCTGCTAGACTACCTGTGATTAGATCTGTGCCCCCTTCCCCCCTTGCCACGTAGACTGGGAACTCCACCAGGTCAAGAGCCTGGCAATGTCTCCTCCTGTGTCTGTAGTGCCATATCTCCAGGGTGACAGGTCTTCCTTTTTCCAGTGAATGGACACTTGGGTCCTAGTTAACCCCTCCTCCACCCGTGAAGTTGAGTTGGGTTTCTTCTCTGCCCAGATAAGGTGTATTTCGGCCCCCCGCGCCTCTTCCAGGAGCTGCAGGACCTGCAGAAAGATCTGGCTGTGGTTGAGCAGATAACCTTCCTCATCAGCACACTGCACGGCACCTACCAGGTACCCAAGCCTGGCCCGGTTCTGTGGGGCTCGGGCTCCTCCCTTGGGCAGTGCCCAGCCTCAGCAGGCAGGGTGGAAGAGGGCTCAGGTCTTAGCTCAGGCCCCAGGCATGCTCCTGGTTTCTGAACCCTGCAGGCAGGAGGAGCAGCTACAGCTAGCTCCCCACTGCTACCTGGACGCCTGGTAGGTGGCCTCTGTTCAGGGTGAAGCTCCGATGGGGGTTAAGTAGGGTCTGGGTGCGTGGTGATTTTTTGTTCTCTGCACAGTGACTAGTCAGCCTCGTAGCCCCTTCCTGGACCTCACCCCAAGGCTGGAGAGGAAGCTGGCTGGGAGGTTGTATCCCTCTCGAAGGAGGGGAGCCAGGTGGGGTCTGAATGAGGGCTGGGAAGCCTGTCTGGGCCTGCAGCCCAGGGGGCCATCCACCTGCCATGGCTGAGTCAGGGGTCCCTGTCGAGCTCCCCAGCTCCTCTCCCCCGGGGCCCCCTGAATGCTCTAGGCTCCTGTGTGGCTTCGGGCCTTGTGGTGATCTCACTGGCATCCTCTACCCTAGAACCTGAACATGACCGTGGCTCAAGACTGGTGCTTGGCCCTGCAGAGGCTAATGCGGGTGAAGGAGGAGGAGATCCACTCGGCCAACAAGTGTCGTCTCAGGCTCCTGCTTCCTGGAAAACCCGACAAGTGAGATGGGGAATGGCCACTGCGGGAGGTGGGGGGACGCGGGGAGGGGTCACCCGGAGTGAACCTCTTCATCAGGGTGGTCGTGGGCGTGGGTGTGTACACCCTGCGGGCCCTGCCCAGCACGGCGTTTGGCATGGAGGGGGTGTATGATCCAATGAATGAGTGAATGAACAAATGAATGTCCAGTTCGTACCTGGCTTAAGCGTATCCTCTGTTAGGAGACTCAGGACCTAGACGCTCTGCTATTGGTTAGTTCCATTTGTGCTGTAACCTTTTTCCTGCAGATGGCGCAGAGCCCTGAGACAAGGCCCTGGGTCCCCTCATGGACCCGGCCTCCACACCCCCCCCCCCCCCAGCATGGGCCCTGGCCCCAAATGCCCACCCTGGCGCTTGTGCCCTGTAGACCCTCAGCTGATGTTTATGGAATTGATGACAGGTGTGGCAGAGACAGGGCAGGCTAGCTGAACGCCAGTTTGCCGATGAGGGCGGGGAGGCTCCAAGAGTCAAATAGCCCCCACGCCGCCGGCCGCAGAGTAGGAAGTCGAGCCGGGCTCCGACCTGAAGCCTAGGCTGGTGCTGCTTGGGGGCTCACAGCCTGGATTTGAACTTGAGGATGGGAGGACTTGGGGGACAGAGAATTACAGGCACACTGGCTGCAGGGCTGGGAAGGTCGGAGCACTGTCGTTTGAGGCAAGGCCACAAGCCCAGGAGTCCAAGATATGAGGCTCCAGGCTGGAGTGTCAGAGGCAGAGGAGCAAGGCTCTGAGTTGGGATCTGGCTGCCGTTCCCCTGATGCAGCCGCTTCCTGCCCCTGCATCCCTTTCTCCCATGGAAGAGTCAGTGACCCTGGCCCCGACCCCTCCCTGAACTCCCCTCCCCCACCATAGAGAACAGGCCCCAGAGGACCCCGAGGGACCCACTGCTTCGAGATGAGAGGACAGTAGTGTGACAACAGTGACCTCTAGCTGCCCAAGCCCATCACAAGCTCATTTGTTCACATGTCCATTCTGCACACATTCGCGGAGCACCCACACTGGGACACTGGGTGCTGGGAGCAGGCTGACGGGAGCCCGTTTCTCCTGGCAGAGGCTCCCCTGTGGGATGTGTACGTGTGTCTGGTGAGGCCCGAGGAAAACTGACTGGGGAGCCCTGGAAGGGCCTCTCGAGTCACTAGGCACCAAGCCTGGGGGTGGGGGACTGGGCTGGGGAGGATGGCCCGGTGGCTTTGCGGAGAGACCGCCATGGTGGGTGGAGGGACTCTGCCCCCAGGGGACAGAGGCTTGGCTGGGGCTCCAGCCTTTCTGGCGTCGCAGTGATGCTCTGAGCGGAGCTGGTGCCACGGCCGGTGCCCGTGGCGGAGGCAACAACATGGAGCTAGTTCTGGGCCCTCACACTCCTCGCCCTCTCGCCGCAGGTCCGGCCGCCCCATCAGCTTCATGGTGGTCTTCATCACCCCCAACCCCCTGAGCAAGATCTCCTGGGTCAACAGGTTGCACTTGGCCAAGATCGGACTCCGTGAGTAAAGCCCTGGGGAGAGTGCGTCAGGGGCCAGGGGTGCGGAGCAGGGAGGCTTGGGGTGTGCATGTGTGGGTGCGTGGGGGCAGGGACACTTCTGAGTTGGAGGTAGGCGGTGCCAGGGAGGAACACGGGAGCCAGGGTCCTGAGTCCTGAGGCTCTGCCTGGTAACCCTGCACAAGTCATGGCCGCTGTCCAAGCCTCAGTTTCCCTGTCTGTAAAGTGATGGCAACCGACGATGTCGATGAGCAGTTGTCAGGGCCCTGGGGGGCTGGTCAGGGCGTGGCTGCTGAGAGACTTTCTTTCCGTGGGGTGATGCGAATGTTTCCAACCTAGGTAGTGCGGAATATGCTAGAAACCTTGATGCGAAGACTTTAAAAGGGTGGGCTTTATGGTAACCGGATTCTTTCTCAATCAAACTGTTACCCAAAGGAAAAAACAAAGCAGTGCAGGTTAGATTAAACTGATTCTCAACCAGGGCCTCTTTGTTATTTTTCTTTTGTCTTGTGCATCCCATAATGATTACTTAGATAAACAAGACAATGTTTACAGAGCGCGTCCTACGTGGTTGACGGTTTTCTAAGCATTTTATGCGTCTCTTTCTTTTCACATGGATGATAACTCTTGAAGGTAGGTTCTGCTGTGGACCCCCTTGTACAGTGGAAGGCTCTGAGACTCAGAGAGGTGCAGTGACTTGCCCGAGCTCACACAGCAGGAAGGGGCAGAGCTGTGCTCCGACCCTGGACAATCCGCCAGAGTCCACTTGGGACCGCCGTCCCTCTGCCAACCCCCACTGGGAGAATTTCTGTCTGCAAACCGCAAGTTTGTCCAGCTGTAAGGACTTTATACTTGTCCGTTAGAGCTACTAGTTCCTGTGGTGTACCAGAATTCCCGTTTGCTGCTTCTGGCCAATAACGGGGACATTTTTTGTTTCATTGTTGTTGTTTTTTCGGTGTGATCTTATTATAGGTTTTGAGATGTTTCTGGAAAGAAGTGAGGACCTTTGACCCTGGCTTTCATCAATTAAAAAATAATTATGGAATGAGTCTTTACTGTGATTTAGGGCGTGGGGAAAAGAGCAATGACAAAAAATGAAAGATCCCTGCTCTCAGGGAAGCTCTGATTTATGAGGGGCAGATAGGCATTACATGAGGAGCAAATCAGCAGGGAGAGGTGGGGCCATTTAGGGGACAGAGTTGGGTGACGTGCCTGTCACCGAGCCTGGGGGTCAGGACTGCTATCAGGGAGGCCCCCTGGGAAGGGACATCTAAAGCCAACGGAAATCTGGCAAAGCAGTCTAGGCTTCAGAATAGCAAGTGCAAAGGTCCTGCGGTGGCCAGAGCTGATGAATCACGGGGAGAGAAGTAGGCAGTTGGAAGGACAGGCAGGTTTTCCAGAAAGCCAGGGCGAGATGTAGGAAACTTTTTCTGAGCGTGATGGCCAGCTGTTTCTTGTAGTGGTGAGAGCTGGGCAGCATCTGGTCTGGTTTCCACTTGAGTGGATTGTTCTGCCCGCTGTGCCGAGAGGGCCTGTGGAGGCGGGAGGAAATGGGGAGGAGTTTGTGGCTTTGAAGGAGCCAGGGTCAGAGGCCTTCTTGATCTGGTGCTGACGTGGCACAAGCCTCTGCTGGATGTTTCCGGGCGGCCAAGAGAGCTGCAGAGGGAGGAGAGAGGATATTAAGCAGAGACAGCTCCAGCCCTGGCAGCCGACCGCTAGCCCCAGGGAAGGCTCACGTGGTTCCCCTGCTGACCCACGGAGCAGTTCAGTCTCGGGCACGCCAGAGCCCGATTGTACACCTGCTCTAAAGGCAGGTCGGTTTCCAGTTTGAGGCCCAGCTGCTCTGCCAAGTGGGGCTTGGCGTTGGAGGCAGTGGAGCCGAGTGGTGTGGACCTCTCCTTTCTTGGCTGCCTGTGACGCGCTCAGCTGCTTTATCTCCACGCGGGTTTCACTGCAGCAGAAGTTTTAATGGAAGGAGAGTCATTTGAAATCTTATTTGAATGCCTGGGTTCCCCTGGGGCTTGAATAATTTGTCCCTTTTATTTTGCCAGTTTTTTTTTTTTTTCTTAAACCTGCAGTGCTTGGTCGGGTGTGGTGGGGAATAATACGAGCCTTTTGGTAATAGAATATGTTAAAAACATTTATTCACAAAGGATGTGATTCCTTTCTTTCTTTTTTTTTTTTTTTTTTTTTTTGTTCTTTCTCTTCTCCCGACTACCACATATGGAGATCATAATCCACTGAACATTGAGGAAGGAGAGGGCTGGACTGGGGGTGCCTGGGATCCAGAATGGGGGGTCAGTTCTGCCCCTAGGGAGGAAAGGGCAGGGTGTCCTGGGGAATCTGGGGACCAGCTTCACATCCCAGCGGGGCCCCTCCAGTGCCGTGGGGTCAAGGGAGAGGCCTCTGGGAGGGGACTCAGACTGGAGCTCCGGGGGTCCTCTCCCCCTTACATTTGGGGATCTTAGGACCTTGTGAAATGGATCCAGGCTGTCTGGGGTCAGTTTTTGGTTCTGTCCCTCCCCAGCTCTGTGATCTCGGGCAAATGATTTAGCCTTTACTTGCCTTTCCCCAACAGAAAGTGGAGGTAATGTCAGTGCCCCTCTCATGGGGCTACTATAGGGAGATGGGCGTGGAAGCCCCCGGGACAGCCAGCACCTGGCCTGTGGAGGAAGCTCCTAGGACGGGAGAGCCTGCATCTCACGGATGGGAAAGTGACCCATCTACGGTTGCATGTGATTCAGTGCCGAACAGGGAGGGGACATGCCACCCTCCCACCCCTCTGCCAATTAGTCTCCTATTCAGAAAGGCTCCAGGAAAGGCCCCAGAGAAGGAAGAGGCATGGCTAGGGGCTTTCAGCACTCCCTGCCTGTGTCCCCTCACCCGAAGATCTTTGAGTGCTGTGTTTGTGGCTCTTATACCCCTGGGTCACTGGAGCCTTTCCCATCACAGCTCTCCATATTCCCTCCTTCCCAGAGGACCTGGGCTGGGCAGGCTGCGGGCTGGTCCCAAGCTCACAGGGACATATCCTCGCAGGACATGGCCTGGCCCCCCTTCTGCCTCTGACTTGGCTATAAGTCCTCCCAGTGACCCCCGTCCTTCTCCTGGTGACGATCGAGGGGAGGGTCCTGAGCGCAGCCCAGGCAGCGTGCTGAGCTCATTCTAGCTCTCTTCTCCACTGGCTCTCAACATGGGCACTGGGACCTGCCCAAGCCCTTAGCTGGCAGTGGTGGGTCACCCACCCCAGCTGGGTGACCGCGGCCATTCGCCTGGCCTTCCCCGGGCACCAGTGTCTCTCTGTCTCCACGGGCAGATGTTTGCAATGTCTGTGGCCTTGGCCAGTGGCCTCTCCGTGGCTCTGTGTATAAGGGGAACTTTGAGGGCAGCCTCGGATTTAGAAAGTAGAGAAGGGTGGCCCAGGAGGCCGCCCTTGACTATCAAAGCAGCGGTGGGAAAATCGCAGCTCCAGGCATGAGCACAGGGTCTTTGGGAGGCAGGGTAGGGTCGGGGAGCAGGGCGGGGCCGGAGGCTCAGCCCAGTGGAGGGGCGGTGGCCACCCTCAAGCCCCCGGTTAGGCAGACTCCTCAACTCCAAGACAGCGATCTCCCGATGTCTTGAGAGCCTGGCATATACTACTTTCTGTCCTCCAGCACTCACAGGGACCCTTGAATGGCTGGAATAATTTCCTGCATTTTCCGGAGGGGCCAGCGGACTCGGAGAGGTTCAGTGTCTGGCTCTGTGTCACACAGGGAGGGAACTGGAGGCCGAATTGGGATCTGCTGCAGTCGGCGTCCTGCCGCCAGTGGGGATGTGCTGAGGGCATGGAGGTCGGAGGAGTGGAAGGGGCCGTGGCCTCCAGCCCTTGAGCTCCCCCCGCTGCCCCACGGGGTGCTGCTACGTTCAGTGGGTGCTGGCAAACAGAGCTGGGCGCTGAATAAGCCCCCACTTAATGTCACCTGGAAACCTCGGCTCTGCCGACGGTGCCGGCGCTTAATGTCACTTATCCCAAACGGGCTTTCAATTTTCAACTGCAACAGCCTTCTAATTTGGTCTCAGCTGCCGTGGTTTTGTGACAGGAACAATGGCAGTGGCAGATGGGGAGCTACAACTCCATTTTCTTTTAACGCTCTGGATCGCAGGCAGGGAAGGCACCATCTGGAAGGAGAAGGTCAGATATCATAATATATATCATAATAAATCGCCAGGACTTGATAGGCTGTGGGCATGGGGGGAAGGAGAGGAGAGGGGCTCGGGCGGCGTGATGACGGAGGGGGGTTATGTTCACAGACCAAGCTCTGGGAAGGAGCCGGAGCTCCAGGGACAGCTGCATTTGAGCTGTCTGTTGGGCTCTGCGGCGGAAGGGGCCTGATCAGGTAGGGGCCTGAGAGCAGGGCAGGCTCAAGTTCCGCCCGTCTTTGTTCACCATCCAGGGGCTTGTCTGGGAGGCAGCACGGTGGTCGCGATGTCAGCACCTACCCGGGGGGAGGGTGCTGTCCCTCGGCGGGCTCTCTGGGCTGTCGCCCCGTGCTCGGTCCACTCTCTGGCTCCTGGGCCCAGCTTTTGATGTCCCCTGGCCTCCGGTTCCCCGGGTAAGAGGGGGATGCCAACTCCCACCCCTCCTGGCGGCTCTGAGGGTGAAATGAGGCCTCCCGTGGGACAGAGCTTTGTAAACTGTGAAGTGTGGTGTACATGGGCGTTCTGTTATGATGGCGCCTGTCCTGTGCTGCGGCTCTCCGTTCCGTGACGGCCTCGCCTCCTTGGTGAGCTGTCCTTTGCTGTGACTCTGCCTCCAGGACCCAGTGAGGCGGAGACCCGACGCTGGGGCTGTCTCTGTGCCCGTTGGGGAGTGAGCCCCCCGCGCAGTCGGGGGACTGCTGGCGGGGTGGGCTCCCCGGGCAGGTGGGCTGCAGCCTCTGCCAAAGCAGGCTGGTCACGTCGTAATGCCTGACATTTGTGGATGTCTTTCACTTCTCAGACAGCATCCTCTGTGCCCCCTTGTCCCAGCTCCTCCTGCCACAGCTGGCACCGGGAAGACACCTTTCTCTGGTGGCAGGGCATTGGTTAAAGCCATGTTCTTGGGGTGTGATTGACATACCTCATACCGAACACAGGTGAAGGTGGGAGCCTGTGGGCACACACGCACGTACTCTCATGAACACACACTCACGCACACATGCACTCACGCACACACGCACACTTACACACTGACACACACTCTTATGGGCACACACGCACACTCATGTACACACACCCATGCACACACTCACGCAACACTTATGTACACCTACACTCACTCTCATGGGCACACACACTCATGCACACTCAGGTATACACACAGGCACACACACACTCACGCACACTCACCCACGTGCACACTCTCATGGGCACATGCACTCATGCACAAACGCACACTCATGCACACACAGAGGAAAAAATAGGCAAACCAACAAGAGTGGGAAACTGTTCAGGGCCATGACGGGCCAACAGGGGCTGAGACAGAAAGTGGTGGAGGGGAGGGGTGGGTGGTGGTCAGCTGAGGTCACTCCCAGAAGGTAGACAAGTAACCTGAGCCTCGGGGAGGATTGGAGCCGGCCCTGGGACAGAGAGGGCAGCACTCTAGAGGGAGGGAACATGCCAGACTCGTAAGTGGCTGAGGAAAGCCTAGTGCAGTGGCCTGGGACCGAGAGATGAGGCCAGGAGGGCAGGATCAGCCTCACTGTTCTGGAAAAGTCTAGATTTGATTCCAAGAGGATAAGACTCACTGGACGTGGGAATGGTGACGTCCGGCGGAAGTTGTGGGCTGGCTCTGGCTGTCGTGGGGAGGACTGACGGTAGGGAGCAGTGGTTGGCGCAGGACCCCAGTCTGGAGGCCCTGTGGCTGGTGAGCCCCCTCGGGCAGAGCTGACCCTTGCTCGGCTGGGCCAGGGTGGGCCCGGGTCCCTGCTTCCTCCTGGCCACTGAGTAGACACGTGGGGGTGGGAGGTCTGCGTCAGGACTGTTCCGTGGCAGACCGCTCCTCCCATCCCTGAAGCTCCAGGTGCCCTGCGGCTTGATGTCATTGTGTTGAGTGGCTCCTCTCGCCCGGGGCCCCCAGTCCCATCCTCTGGCTCTCCCTCTCCAGGGCGGAGCTACCTCCTGGTTGTCCCGAGTCAGTCAGGCACCTCAATGGGGGTGGGGGTGGGGTGCTGGTTGCCGAGAGACAGCACAGGAGTCCAGCAGACCCAGGTCCCCATCTGGACTCTGCCACCAGCCGCGCACATGACCTAGTCAATTACTTCATCCCCGAGTGTCGGCCTCATTGTCCATAAAGGGAAAAATCACGCTTCTCACTGAGCTGGTTATTGTGAGAATGAGAAGCCGGGAACACGTCTGTGGCCCCTCCATGTGCTTGCGTGTGGACGCACGGTAGGTGTCTTCACCATGCCCTGCCCGGGCTGATGGCATTCCTTGCAGGCGGCCCCCCAAGGGAGCGCGGAGAAGGATAGGCTCTTGAGCAGGGAGAATTCTCCGGGAGGGATGGTGGGATGGTAGTTACCTGCTCAGTCACGCCCTCTCTTCATTTACCCTTTCAACTTGTCCCTGCTGAGCACTCACTGTGTGCAGGTAGTGGGCCGGGCACCAGGGAGACCGCGGCAAACCAGACAGCCCAGGTCTGGCTGGCCCGAGCTTACGTTCTAGAGATGTGTGCAGAGAGACCATGAACAAGGAAATAGACAAAGTGATTCTAGATTGTGGTGCAGGCTGTGCAGGGAATAAGAGGTGATCTTTAGACTGGTTTCTGAGAGAGGGGGCCATCATAGCCAGGGTGGTCAGGGAGGACTTCTTGGAGGTGGTGGCATGTGAGGGAGCCCTGACCCACGCGAAGGAGACGTTGCAGAGTGTGGTTTACAGATGCTCTCGAACACAGCGGTGTCCAGACCTAAGTCCGCAGTCCGGGCCCTTGTGCTTCTCACAGGCCCCCAAGGGCCTCAGTGTCCAACTAGACTGGGAATGTGGAGGCCAAGGACCGCCTGGGTCTCAGGGTGGGTCTTAAAGGAAGCAGGAGAGGGTCATACTCTTGACCATCGTCATCAGAGTCAAGTGTAGAGCGGCAAGGATGTGTCACCTTGTCTTCGGGCTTAGTTTTGGCCTCGAGAAGCCCCTCTAGATCTCTAGGTCAAGGAAGCAGGGCCTGGTCTGTGCTCAGCATCACAACATTTTGAAACCCTTTCTCATCGACTATTTCACTGGATCCCCACAACGACTTCAAGACAAAGGCATTTTTATGCCCCTGTCTCATGGGTGATGAAATCGAGGCTTAGAGTTGGGGGGATTTGCACAAGGCTGCTCTGCGAGAGGGTGGGCGAGCCAGGACTCAACTCTTAGGTTTCCCAACTCGCTGCCATGCACGGGATGCACGGCCATGACCATGGAGCAGGGCCGGGTTTCATCTGGGCTGGGCAGGCATGGAGCTGGGGACGGTCCCTGGGCTCGCAGGGCTGCTCACTGCCCGCTTGGTCCGCGGACTCTGACCGGCTTCCCCCTCCTCCTTGCTCTTGCTGTAGGGGAGGAAAACCAGCCAGGCTGGCTGTGTCCGGATGAGGACAAGAAGAGCAAAGGCCCGTTCTGGTGCCCCATCCTGGCCTGCTGCATCCCCGCCTTCTCTTCGCGGGGCCTCAGTCTGCAGGTGAGTGGAATGGATCTTGCTGGTGACTCGTGGGACAACTGGGACTTCTGGCCTGTACCCCCGGCAGGAGGGGGCCGGGGTGTGGTCCCAGCTTCTCCACCTCTTACGGATGGAGTCGCCCAAGATGCTTTGATGCGGTAGGAGTCCGCTTCCCCACCAAAACTATGCGGATAGATGCCCTCTGTGGGTCAAGGGAATGGAAAAAGCCTGTGATTTTGAGCTGAGAGATAGCAATGATCTCATCCGCGGATGGCATGACTCCAGCTCAGAAGAGAGGCCGCAACACGCCCGAGGTGCTCCGCCAGACCACGGGTTGGCCCCTAGCTGATGCTGCCAGGCCAGGTGGCAGCTGACGCTGGCCCCGTGGCCGCCCTCCCTCCGTCTGTCAAGTACCTACCACGTTTCCCCAGCGCTTTGCCACCACTGTCTTGTTTTGATATTTGTAAGAACCCCATGAATAGATGTTTCTAGATCTGTTTCCCAGGTTAGAAACCAAGGCTCAGACAGGTGACATGATTTTCTAAAAACACAACCAGTAGTGAGGGGTCCAGGAATTGGCACCTTGCTTAGTCCGATTCCAGCACCCACGTGCCCTACCACTGGCACGCTCCCCCCTCTGTCACCTGTCCCCGATGTCCTGGCTGCACTCACCCCTCCCTCTGGAGTCCTTACTGCCATCCTCTGCCCTAGGAGAGGAACTCATGTGAGCTCTGGGGAGGGGGAAGCACAGGCTTGGGACTTAACATAAGCCCTAAGAGACGAGCTGATGGGGCTGTAGCTTGGGGCTCTGAACAGCGACAAGTGCATGCCCTTGAGGCGTCCATTCAGCTATTAGTTCATTCACTTGTCTGTTCTGCACATAATTTTGAGCACCTACTACATACCAGGTCCTGTGCCAGACATGGGGTGTGTAGTGGGGACCCGCCCTCCTGTCGCTTTCAGTCTGGACAGAGATAGCCGTACCTGGGGGGGACGCAGGAGGGCGATGTGTGTTACGTCAGCTGGGTCAGATACAGGGGTGGGGCTTCGTGGTCACGGGGCCCGAGAGGGCCTCTTGGCAGGGGTGGCGGATGTGAGCGGCGAGAAGGCCCCGATCCCCCGCAGGCCCCGGGGGGTGAGTATCCCAGACAGACTGAGGGGCACAGAGCAGGGGCAGCCTGGGAGCTGGGAGGACAGGCTGGAGCTCAGGACAGATGGACAGGTCCTGTGTGGACGCACTGGGCCACACCAGCTTCCCGGGCTGGTTGCGGTGGGGTTTCATTCTCAGGGCCATGACACACCCAAGGATGGCTCCACGCGGGGGACCAGCACCCTGTGATGTACATTTTGGAAAGATCATCCAGTCCTTCAGGCTGTGGTGTAGGCGAGTGAACCATGGCCCCTGAGGGGACAAGACTGGTGACCGAGAGAGCCACATAGTCCTCAGTGTGGGGGTCCCGCCGAGCCTTGGCAGGACTCGGCTGCGGGTAGAGTCAGGGCCCGGCGGGGGCGAGGCGCGTGGGACAGTCACCTAATCCCAGTCATCACGATGAGTGGAATGCAATACTTCCAAAATCAAATCAGCAAATTGTGGCCTTGGTTTGGCTGCTGTTTTGGGGGGTAAGTAACGGGCTGGGGTGGGGGTGGGGCAGGGCCGTGCAGGGTCTGTTTCTGTGTGTATTTAACATCTTACTAATTGCTCATCATGAATTTTTTTGCATGGATTTTTATTGCCAAAAATTGTGTTATAATATTCCTTTGGATGCTGGGGTGTTTTGGCCCCACTCTCTCCCTCTCATCCTGGTCCTAGAGAAGGGGACAGGGCCAGGGGACATGGGGATGCATTCGGAGAGCGTACCAGGGTGGGGTTGGCCACGTGGATGGCAGGAAGGACGGACCTGGCTCCTGAGTGTGTGCACCTGGAGAAGGTGTCAGGGGTGGTGGAATGTTCCCTGTGCCACAGCCTGATTTAGGGGGTGCAGTCAGATTCCCAGCATGGCTCGGTGGCCAGTGGCCCGGGGGGCAGCAACAGCAATAGGGTAGCGAGCCCTTTCCAGAGGCATCCGTGCCAGGCTCTGCTCAAGGCGCTTCATCTTCAGTAACTCGGGTCCTCCCCGCTGCCCGCAGACCCTCAGAGGTAGGGTCTGCTGGCACTCCCTGGGGAAGGAGGGGCTTCTGGACTCGTTTCTGGCAGGGGAGGCCAGATGCTGTTCATCCCTGTAGGGCTCAGGGAAGCCGGACTTTGTTGGCCTTCAGACCTCATTGATTGATTAATAGGGAGGAGTCTCGTGTGCTCCTTCCCAGCACAGGGTGGAGGTTCCCAGGGGCCTCGAGGCCAGGATGGGTTGGGGACTCTACTCAGGTAGAGTCTGTGGGGTGGGGATTTTTCAGGGGCCACCCTGTCTGTGGCTTACCTGGCCCTAGGTAAGCCTCTCCTGTGGAGAAGGCTGACCCCAGGGTGACATCTGTCACCCCCGATGGCCTTAGTCCTCTGAAGAATACGGGACAGGCCGCTCCTGGGTGGTGAGGTCACAGACAAGCCGCTGCCTCAGGGCCTCCCTGAAAGCCACCACCACCCTGGGGAGCCGTCTTCTGCCTCATCCCTGGGGACACACGTCTGCGAAGTCCCTCATGTAGGAGGGGGAGGGCTCAGTGCAAACCTGTCCCCCTGAGCCGCGGTCCAGCCTGGGAGCCTGTCTGGGGACTGGAGCTTGGGGAAAGGGTGCTGAGATGCTCCACGATGAGCACCTCGGGGGCCGGGGGCTGCAGCCCAGACCTGCTAAGGGTCTGCTCCAGGCTCATTAGCCAGAGCTGCTCGCTCTCTGTGGGGTTCCCTGCCCGCTGGCTCTGCCCCAGCCCGCCCCTCCTGGCCTGGTGCTGCAGGTGAGACAGGGTGGCGCACGTAGAAGGCCAGCATGTCCCACAGGACGTGCCCGGCCCCGTGCCAAGTGCCGTATATCTGCCTCTCCAGTCCCCACCACCATCCCGGTGAGGCTTCAGGTTCTCCGTGACCATGAGGAACTGGCTGCGGGGGTCCCCGGCTGGTAGCAGCTGAGCTGGGACCGGAGCCCCAGCTGGCTCGCCCACAGCCTGTCTCCGTCCTCCAGCTCGAGTCACTCTCCTCTGCGCTACCCGGGGCACCTTGATTTGGGAGAGTCGGCTTCCTGACCCCGGTGGGACTCCTGGGGCCAAGGAGCCATTGGAGCTTTTGCCATCAGTTTGGCCCAGGGCTCTGTGGACAAGGCTGACATCTGGGCCCCCTGGGGTTGCCATGGAAACGTTGGACTCAGGGTTGCAGTTTCCCCTTCTGGTCCGTGGGAGGACTGGAGCAGTGGCCTGGCAGGAGGGACTGGGCAGCCTCCGCTGCGTGTGGCCCACCATGAAGTGAGATGCCGAGGAGCGGGGGTCTGAGGGTGCGTGGGGAGGTGGGGGGGAGGGCGAGGGGAGCCTCCTGCTCAGGTGCCTGCACCTGTGCTCCCAGCTGCACACAACTGGGTGCCGGGAGCGCTGAGGCCTGCACGAGGGCAGCCGGGCCTCTGGGGAGGATTCAACTCGAGTGGGAAGGGCGCTGGGCCGGGAGTGGGACTTGGAATTCTAGACCCGACTCTGCTGCCAACTTGCTGTGTGACCTTGAGTTAGTCGTGTCCCCTCCCCCATGCCCACACATCAGAATTTGCCAACTCCTAAACGAGGGGAGTGGATGAGGTGACCTCCCTGGGCTTCCTCATCTTCAACCATTAGACACTTGGTTAGGACCTCCTGCCTCGGCTAGGGCCCGCGGGGGCCTGCAGCACCAGCAGACGGCAGCACCTGCCCAGCAGAGAGGGGGAGGGGCTGGGGGAGTGGGGTGGCTGAGGTCCTCCCTGGGGCGCCTCCAGCTCTCGCTGTGGGCCTCCTTTGCCTTCCTACTGGCCAGGGGTTCCAGCAGGGTTTGAGACACACCTCGAACCACCTCCATGCACTGCTGTCCTGGCCAGAGAGACCAGCTGGTGGGGTTCAGCTCAGGGAACAGGCCCCAGAGAGCCATCTGGCCTGTGGTTTGGGGCAGCAGGTGCAGGAGGAGTGAGCAGCTAGTGGCTCTTGATGACAGCCGGTCAAAGATGGAGACCCTGGCCCCGAAGGTGGCCTTGCCAGCCCCTCGGCCTTCCGGTGCTGGCGGGCTTGTCTGCGGAATTGGTTCTGTTGTTGAGGGGGGCGGAACCAGATGTCCAGCACCCCTTCCTTCCTCCGCTGTGCTTTTCTGGAGGAATGCAGGGAGATCTAGGAGGGTGCAGGCCAGGCCCTGTCGTCCTCTTTCCGTGGCTTAGGGCATTCATGTGTCCACCATGAGCCTCATTTCTTCATCTGTAAAATAAAGCGGGGTGGGTGTTAGTGGTTTTCAGCAAATCTTATCCAGATGTTGCTTAGTTTGGGAAAAATCGGTAGCGGGCCCAGAGTATCATTCAGGCGCCTCCTTGCCAGAAGGTTCTAGGAGAGCGCTGGTCAAATGTGAGTACGTAGGCGTTGCCTGGATATTCTGTGAAACCTGTCACTTTCCGGTCTCTGAGGATTCTCATTTGGGACCTGCATGGGGCGCCCAAATGTGCAGGTTTGACAACCCCCACAGGTGGTTTGGACAGACGTCCTGCTGCCAAACATTGGCATCTCTGACACCTTGATGCTTAGCCCCCGTGTGCCTTCTGTGTCTCCGCAGCTTGGGGCCCTGGTCCACAGTCCTGTCAGCTGTCCCCTGCTGGGCTTCTCAGCGGTCAGCACGTCCCTTCCACAGGGCTACCTCTGGGTAAGTCACTCCTGAGCCCAGCCAGGGATTGTGGCCTCAGGACAGAGGCAGGGAGGGCAGCAGTGGGAAGGCGATGCTGGAAAATGCTGCCTGCTGGCCCTGTCACGTGCACCTTCACCCAGAAGGTCTTCTTGGGAACCTCCGTGCCAGGCTCTGTGCTCAGAGTTGGCAGAGGTGGGTTTACCCAAGGCAGCAGAAGACAGGGGACAAGAAGGGAGCGTGACTCTTGCAAATGGTCATGTGCCATGAAGGAAATGAAGGAAGCTGTGCAGAGTACCTGGGTGGCAGGGGCTTCACCCTGGGGGTCAGGAAGCAGGGCTGGTATTGCCCAATTCTGAGAGCGATCCCAGCCGCCTTCTCTCCCCCTGGGATTCCTGGCAGAGCCTCTTTTCATTCAAATAGACCCCCCATTGCTCTTTGTGGCGCAGACTGTGCTTTCCCAGGGACTTCCGGAGGGTCCACCTCCCCATCCCTCCGGCCACCTCCTTTCAGCTCCTGCTTATTCCTGTCTCCAGGCCCTCAGGGAGGAAAATTCTGGCTCACGCTTTAGAGTCCATCCCAAATATTCTCTCCGAGGGAGATTTGTTCCTCATTGTTTCCCCAGTATCTAGCATGTGGTATATCCATCCATCGATCAATCAGATGATTGATTGATCCATCTATCCATCAATTATCCATATAATCATCCATCCATCCATCCGTCCATCCATCCGTCCACCCATTCATCCATCCATCCATCCATATAATCATCTACTACCCATCTGTCCATCCACTTATCCATAATAATCATCCATCGGTCCATCCGTCCATCCATCCATCCATCTGTCCATCCGTCCATATTATCATCCATCCGTCAGTCCATCCACTTATCCATTATAATCATCCATCTGTCCACCCACCCATCCATCCGTCCATCCATCCATCCATATAATCATCTACTACCCATCTGTCCATCCACTAATCCATAATAATCATCCATTGGCCTGTCCATCCATCCATCCATCTGTCCATCCACCTGTATAATCATCCATTCATCCATTCACTTGCCCATAGAATCACCCATCCATCCATCCGTTCACTTTCATCTCCTCATCCGTCCATCTGTCCATGCATCTACCCACTCTTCTCCCCCTTCCTTCCATCCATCCATTTATCCGTCTGCTCATCTGTTCAGCGAGTGTATATTAAGTGCTTGCCACTGGCTAAGCGTAGCGGTGGAATGGTAAACCAGACAGAGGAGGACATTGTAAAGGGGCAGACGTATGTTCACTATTTGTTGGTTGAAATTCACTCTAAAGTTGGAGAAATAGAGAGCTGACGGGTATCTGGTCTACCCTGGCTCCTTGCCTGAGTTCCTTTGGGTCCTGAATCTAATCTGTTGCCATGGCAGCTGGGGAAGAGTGACCTTCAGGGACAGCGCGATGTGTGGGGGCAGGAGAGGGGACACTCTTCCCGATGCCTAACCTCAGTATGTTAGAAATTTGCGACAGGTCACTGGGAAGGCAGGCTCCGAGCTCTGTCCCTGCCCTGGTGGCTGTGCCTGATGGCCCGTCTGGGTCTCCACTGCAGGTCGGGGGCGGGCAGGAAGGTGCAGGGGGCCAGGTTGAGATCTTCTCCTTGAACCGGCCCTCGCCCCGCACGGTCAAGTCCTTCCCGCTGGCGGCCCCTGTGCTCTGCATGGAGTACATTCCCGAGCCAGAAGAAGGGGAGAGTGGAGACGAGAGCCGCATGGCCCCTGACCCCTCGACCACAGTGCATCCGACCATCTGTCTCGGGCTCCAGGATGGCAGGTGAGGGGCCTGGGGCAGAGGAGCACGTCACTGCTTCATTTCTTTCTGTGGCCGTGAGGCCAGCATCATTGCTCCATTCTGGGGGAGAAACTGAGGGGCAGCAGCCTGGGGGGTCAGCTAGAAGACGGCGTGTCTGGGTTCCCACTTGGGTCTGTGTGGTCCCGAGGACAGTCCTCTTAGCACCTCTGTCTGCCCCCTCTCCAGCCACCCACCGGCTCCTCCCTAGGGCAGGGGTGGGGAGGGCGCCATCCGTAAGACTCTGGGAAAGCCCAGCCTCCTGAAGGCAGAAGAGCAGCCTCTTGGGAGGGGAGGGAGGCCTCTCCAGAGGGCCTGCAGGGCAGTGGGGGCGGGGTCTCCATGAGTCACTCAGGTCTCCTACAACGCCCCCCCTGCCCCCCTCCTACAGCATCCTGGTTTACGGCAGTGTGGACACGGGTACCCAGTGCCTGGCGACCTGCAGGAGCCCCAGTCTGCAGCCTGTGCTCTGCCTGTGCCACAGCCCCTTCCACCTGTTTGCAGGTCTGCAGGATGGGACCCTCGCCGCCTACCCTCGGACCAGCGGTGAGGAGACTGGGGGTGGTGGGGGCAGCCCTGGGCACTGACTAGGAGCCTCGTCCTGTACCAGCATGGTGGTGGGAGGCAGGCTGAGGAGGCAGCTCGGAAACAAATCAGGGAATCTGGGGGTACTTGGAGATCCCTGATCCCCACTGGGGTCTCTGAGCGAACGGGGTGCTCACTGCCATGCAGGCAGCTCCCCCCTTTGCCCTGTTGGCAGGAGGTGGCTGTCTCCAGTGGTTAGCAAATTGCTTTGCGCCTGGGTCTTCTCATCTGTAAAATGGGCATGGAGTCAGTACCACGGCTCACGGGTCCCAGTGGGTTCAACAACTCGGCGAAGGCACAGCCTTGGGCCTGGCAGAGTGAGTGCTTACTGACGTTAAGCATTTGCACCTGTGATGTTACTGAGCCACCGGCCACGGGATGGGTCCAAGGGTGATGTCTGGAAGGCAAGGCTGGCGGTGTTCAGTGTTCGGTGTTCAGCTGCTGAGTCCCGGGAACATTCAGAGCTTAATGTGTGCGTGTTCTCTGAGTTCTCACCACCGCCTTCGAGAATAGCCTCCAGCTGCGACCCTGGGCGGGGACACGGCCTGTGAAAAGCATGAAGAGGGCCGCAGTCCCTGTCCCGTCCGCCAGCTCAGCTCCTATGGTTCCAAGATATGTGCTGGGGGGAGGGCAGACGCCCCCATTGTGCCCAGAGAGGGCTGAGGAGTCTGAAGCTCCCCAGCCCACAGGCACCATGTCCCTCCTCTCCCTCCCCTGCCTCTCCTCCCCTCCCTCCTCCTTTCTCCCCTTCCCTCCCCCTCCCCTCTCCCCTCCTCCTCTTCCTCTCTCCCCCTTCTCTCCCTACCCCCGTCCCCTCTCCCTACCCCCCTCCTTCAAGCCTCTAATTGCTGCGTCATCACTGCCTGTTGCAGGGTTATAAACGGATATTTGTACTGAGCTATTTTTTTGCCACTTGGCACTGTGTTGGTATTTTTAATTAGCTTTTGATAAGGCATTTATAGTTTTTAATTAAAGGGGGAAGAGGGAGGGAAAAAAATCCCTCTCATCGACAGACACTGCATGTGTGTCAGTGTGAATACGGGCTCCAGGTTTTGGAGGTTTGGATGTGGGTTTCAAAGGGACCCCCCCTTCCCTGGCCCCCCTGAATCCTGTGAGCCCGCCTTCTGCTCTGGCCTCCTGGTCCCCACTTTGGGCTGCCGTGCGCCCTTTGCCCCTCGGTTCCTGACTTGTTGCTTTGGGCACAGGGGTGCGGGGGTGAGACGGTGTCTCCGATGGCTGCGGCCACCATAACAAAATGTCACCCACTGAGTTTATTTATGTATTTTTAAAATTTCATTTATTTATTTGTAGAGGGGGAGAGCACTCGAGCATTAGCAGGGAGAGCAGCCGCAGGCAGAGGGAGAAGCAGGCTCCCCACTGAGCAGGAAGCCTGACACAGGGCTGGATCCCAGGATCCTGGGATGGTGACCTGAGCCGTGGGCGGGCAGACTGAGTGAGCCACCCTGTTGCCCCCACCAACTGAGTTTAAATAACATGAATGTATTGGGGAAAACTGGGGGAAAGCAAGGCCCAGCAAGGGACGCCTATTGGAGCTGTGTCCTCTAATGGGGGACATCTGTCCCTTGTCCTTTTTGATATAAAAATATCACTGTTATTAAATTTTACCAGTTTATCATTCTGTCCTGGAGTCAGGACTTCCTGGGGGATGTCTGAGATGCCAGCAGGGGGAGGAGCAGTCACCAGCATGTGACCCTCAGGGGTGTCAGACCCTAGCCCCTTCCCCCCGCCGCCATGACCATTCTCTGTGCCGGAGAAGTATAGGGAGACAGTACCAGGGCTCTGGTGGTCAAAACTTCTGTGCCCCCAGGGCAGAGCCCCCACCTCCCTGTTTTCGGGTGTGGTCGCAGCATCCCCAGCTGCTTCCTCACTGGGAGAGGTCACCCTCCGCCTGCCTCCTGCCAGAGTGACTCTGGTTCTGGCCAAGCACATGGAGTACTTACCTCTGGCCACTGGGAGGCGCCAAAGCCTTGTGTTTTGTGGTTCTGGTATCGGGGTTGGGGGGGGTCAGTGTCCCCCCAGTGGAGGCCTGGCCACCTTGTGGTCACTTACCGCCCTGGCTCCAGGGCCCTTCAGGAACTCTGGGAAGCTGAGAGGGCAGCAGGGGTTGGGAAGGAGGCTGGGGCCAGTCAGCACGGTTCACATCCTGCTCGGCCTGTCACCCCTTGGGTGGCTCTGCAGCTTTGTTCTCCAGGAGTCCGTTGTCACATCCGTCAGGTGGCCTCCGCACCTGCCCGCGCAGACCACTGTGCTGTGGCCAATGACACCAAACAGGAACTCACGGGCGCTGGATACTTTCTGGCCCTGTCACCGGGGCTGGTTGCTCAAACTCTGCGTCTGTTTTCTCAGCGTAACACAGGGATAAGAATAGAATCTTCCACGTAGACTTGCCGGGAGTTAGGGAAATAATTCACGGAAAGAGTGTTTGGCGCGTGCCAGCATTCAGCGGCGCCAGCGACAGCCGCTGGTGGCCCTTGCCATGGGCCGACCCTGTGTTCAGCATTCCCCACGCGGCCCCCGGCCCCACAGCCCCGGCCGCGGGCAGGCACAGTCATGCCCCTCGGACAGGTGAGGCTCTGAGAGGTGAAGCCACCGGCCCAGGGTCTGGCAGATGTTTGGGGGCCGCAGCCAGGATTCCGGCCCAGTCTGCTTCCCAGGTGCTCATGTTCACGGGCCGGGAAGACCCTATGCCCAGGCTCCTAGCTGAGCGGGGAGTCGGCCCGTTTTAAGTAGGACGGAAGGGCAAGGGGAGAACCTTGGGCAGACGGAGAGGGAAAGCCCAGGGCAGGGGAGTGGTAGGAGGTGTGGTCTCTCTTCCCAGGGCTCCTCCCAAGACCACCCCTCCCCTCCCCCCCCCCCAGCAGTGGCTTTCGCCACTCTGTTCCCCTCTGTGCCCCCGGCACCTGGCCCACGGGGACAGTCTGTGCTAGGGTTCCTTCGGAGTCCTTCCAGGGGCTGGGGGCGGCATGTGGGATTGCTGGGCGCTGAGAAACCAGCCCCAGGCTCGGTCCTCCTCTCCGGCCCCAGCCGCGGCTGCCTGTGTCCGGAGTATGGGCCCCCGGTCCCTTACCCGGCACACGGGCAGGACAGGGCAGCCGCTGGGGCTCGGTGTGGCATTGGGTGTGACCTCGGAGAAACAGCAGCCTCTGTGGGCACTGCTCACGTGCCAGGGAACATTCTTGGCACATTCTTGGGTGGACTGAGCCTCCTGGGGGTGGGGAGGAGAGAATTTTGTTCCGAGCCAGGCCAGGTCTCTTGGTGTGCTCTGTTTTCGGGGGCAGTAGACTAGGCCTCTGAGACTTCTTTTTCTGCCCCTGGAGGTGGCAGCCTCTCTGGCAGAGGAAGGGCATTAGAGATCTTGGCAAAGGGGACAGAGTGCCCCAGAGGTGGCAAGATTTCTGAGTTGGCAAGAGTCAGCCAGAAACATCTAGTAAAAATCCTCAGAGACAGTCTGGGTGGTTTCTTCCCATTTTACAGATGGGGAGACTGAGGCCTTCAGAGCAGGGAGACGCATGCTCCAAGTCCCAGTTGAGTTTCTAGGAGAACCCAGGCCAGCTCAGGGCACTTCCCACCATGCTGAGCTGCCTCCTTGGCCGGGCCACGCGGATGCCGCGTCTTCTGGGAAGCCTCTCCGGATTGCCCCCACCTCCACCCCGACAGAGGGTACTGCCTGTCTCAGCACTCCTCGCGGCCCCTGTGCTCGCCTGCTCATCTGTGCTTGGCAGCTTGGGTGGGGACTGCTGACCAGCCCCGTGGTCTCTCCGGCCAAAAGGGTTTTCTTGGAGGGCAGGGTCTGTGTCAGACTCCTTCCTGTCCGCCCCGTGCCCACACCCGGCCTGGCCTGGGTTGGTGCTCACTTAGTGTGTGGGATGAACGAAGGAACAGGATGGCAGGGGGCGGGGAGGGGGAATCCACGTGGAAGAGAGAGGCATAGAGGAGGAAGGAGAGTGCATTGGGGGGTGCAGCCCTGGGGGCATGATGGAGGCAGATAGGAACAGCCCCGTCCCTTTGGAGGAGGGAGGGGGCCGTAGAGAAGGGTGACAGGGTGTTGTGGGGCTGCTGGGCCCCCTGCTGAGGGTTCCTGACAGTTCCCAAGGGTTGAGGAGCCCTGGGCCCCTGTGTGCCATTCCCTCCCCTGCCTGCCCCTCGACCCCCTCCTGACCTGCTGCTTTCCTCTCCCTGCAGGAGGTGTCCCCTGGGACCTGGAGAGCCCTCCTGTGTGCCTGACTGTGGGGACAGGACCCATCCGCACCCTGCTGAGCCTGGAGGACGCTGTGTGGGCCAGCTGTGGGCCTCGGGTCACCGTGGTGGATGCCACTAACTTGCAGACTCAGGTACTGGCCTCACCTGTGGCTCAAGGCCGCAGGCCTCCAGGCCATGTGCTGGGCACATCCTCGCGGCTGTCCTCCCTGGCATCTCGTGCCCTCCCTGGCGTCGTGCTCAGGCCCAGCTGCGTCTCAGGGATCTGAGTTTGTTGAGAAGCACAGTGGGTCCCATGTCGCTGCTGGGCCCTGCCATCCGCCCCAGCATGCATCCCTAGGGCTGCCTGGAGGGGAAGAGTCCGACCACTGGGCTGAGCTGTGATCCGGCCCCTGGCCTGGGTCTCTTGCTGCCTGTGGGGCAGGGACTGGGAGCCCAGCCTCACACCGTACCCGGGACCCGGATGTGCCAAGGGGAGGCTGGTGGATGCAGCCATCCTGGAGGCTGGGCTCTTTAATTTCCTTTTCTAGGATTTATTTACTTACTTGAGAGAGAGAGAAAGAGGGAGGGAGAGGGAATGAGAGCAGGCAGAGGGTGAGGGAAATCTTCAAGCAGACTCGGCGCTGAGCACGGAGCCTGACGCGGGGCTCCATCTCACGACCCTGAGATCACGTGATTACAACCCAGGCCAAAATCAGGAGTGGGATGCTTAACCGACTGAGCCAGCCAGGCACCCTGGGCTCTTTGATCAGTGTGGAGGGGGATGCAGCTGGGTCCTCCTTGCCCTGCTGTGAGCTGAGTGCCACCTGTGCCTTGGCCATCCGGACAGGGCCTGGTCCCACGGCTCCCGCCCCGCTCACCCTGGGCCCGTGCCTGTAACTGACCCACAGCATTGCCTGCCCTGCTTCCCCACACTGCAGGGCCCACCCTGGGCCTCAGGCATGGACGAGGGCGTGGGTGCCCTCCCCCCACATCCCCGCACCCCCGCCGTGGTATTTTGGTGATGTTTGCATTCATTTGATTTGTTTGGATTGTCAGCATGGCGTGGCGCCTTGGTAATTGGGCCCAGAGTAGAGGTCTGGTTATAGGCTCGGGTTTGGAGCAGACAGGCCCCCGGGTGAGCTGCTGTGAGGTCACGATGGCCGTTTGCCCGCCGGCCCGTCTCTGTAGATGGGCTGTGAGCTGGCTACATGACAGCCAGGCGAGAACACCATGGGAATCCTGCCACGGTAGGATCGAAGGTTGAGGGCTGGATCAGGTGGGGACACTGAGGCCTAGGGAGCTGTGGGTGAGCCCTGGGACCCTGTCTTGAGTCTCCAGATCGTGGTGCTCACTTTCCCATGTTTGTTGGAACCCGAGGGGCAGTCCTGGAGCTGTAGGCACCTGGCTCTGAGACCCAGCATGGCCGCTCACCACCTGGTGACTTGTTAGGAAACCATTTGTGAACCCCGGTTTCCTGTTGGTGAAAGGGGGCTCCGTGTCGCTTCCTGGGGGTCCTCTCATGCCCTGAAGTAATGTTTGGGTGCCACTGTCCTGGTCAGGGCTGGCGCTGGGACATATTTGATGAGAGGATGAGAGGCCCCTCCCGGTGCAGGGCACAGAGGAGGAGGGATTACCGGCTGGCCCGTGAGCCGGGCGGGGAGGGGTGCAGGGGGAGCCAGTGCTCTGGGCAGAACTGGAGGGTTTAGGCTTTGCGCTGTCATCATCCCTTAGGCAGCAGCCTCCCCAAATGCTGTCGAGGACCAGTGACTTCACTGGTGCTGTTGGGCCGGGCTGGTGGGCGGGGGGCTTCTGGGGAGGGCCAGGGAGGCCTTAAGAGGAAGAATGTTGCTGGTCTTCTTTTTCCTGAGGGGAAGCCAGAGTTGGGGGGGGGGGGGCCCTGAGCAGCTGTAGCCACAGACCCCCTTCCCAGCCCCTGGTTTGCTTTGGGGGGCTTGCCTGCTACCCCTCCCCCCACACCGGCCCCCAAGGGCCTCTCCCCTCGTCCACCTGCTGAGAGGAAGGAGAGCAGGGAGGGTCCCCCAGGGTCTTTGGGGTCGCTGAGGCTCCTGGGTCTCAAGCCACTTGGCAGGAGGGAGGACGAGGCCCGTCCGATTCCTTGGCCAACCCCCTGCGGCTCCTCCCCCACTGTCCCTGCTTTGTCCTTACATCAGGCCCGGGTGTCTTCCTGGCTTTCTCCTGCTAGTAGTACCCTGTGCGACTTCCAGTTCTTGCGGAGGAGAGCTGCGGTGAGCACCGGGGTCCAGCTGAGGGCAGCTGGGGAAGGGGGAGGGGCCCCAGTCCTGCACATGGCAGCCTCCAGACTGACGGGGGAGACCCAGGCCTGCCCCGGAGGGCCTCCCATCTGAAGGGGGAGACACGCCTGCCCTTGAGGGCCTCCAGTCTGGTGGAGAGACACAAACTCTATTGTCTGTGGGAAGAGTGAGCCCAGAGACAGGAAGACGTCAAGAGCAGACGGAGGATAAGATGGAAACGGGCCGAGCAGGTCCGAGGCCCTCCGAGGGCCCTGCTGGCCCAAGGACGCTCTCAGTGCTGCCAGCGGGGGCAACGGAGGGAGAGGGAGGAGGCAGCTGGGGACTCTGGGAGGCAGCCGTGAACCACGAGGTCTCTCTAAAGGAGACTTGTGTAAGGAAGGGTCCAGAGGACCCAGGAACCACATGGGAGCCAGCGGCTCATGGTCGCTGGGGAGTTGTGAGCCACAGGACCTAAGCCCTGGTGCGAGCTGGGTCCCCTGTGCTCCCCACCCCAGGGCCCTGCGACTTTCTGGAGGGGTTGGATTGGGAGGCATCCCCCAGGGCCATGGCCCCCATCTCTGTCCTGGCCGTGCCCTTCTTGGGTTCCCTGGACACCCCACTCCCTTGGAGGTGTGGTTGGCTGCTGGCTGCTTCAGATGGCCCTGGCTGTGTCCTGCCAAGCTCTGAACCCTTGGACAAGGCACTGAGCCCTCCTGGGCCTCAGTGGCACCATCTAGAGAATGCGATGCTGGTAGGACCCTGCTGAGGGTTGAATGAGAGCACTTAGGTGCAGAAGGGCTGGTTCCCACAGGACCCGGCATGCGGCAAGTGCTCGGGGATCGTGCTCAGGGATCGCTGGTTGTCACTGTAATTACTTGGCCTTACATCCTTCCTTCTTCCCGTATACAGGGCTTACTTGCAGATTCAAACTCCCTTTGAGTCGGTGTTGCTGGTGGGTGTGGGGCGTGCGTCCGTGTGGCGGGTCTACCATCCTGGCTTTGCTGACAGCTGTCCTGGGAGCGTGAAACGGACGGATGAAGGGCAGGACGGGGACGGGGCTGGGGCTTGGCTCTCCCTCCCCTGCTCCTGCCGCTCACCCGCCGCAGTGCAGTCCTGCCCGGCCCCGAAGCTCAGCTCTGGCCCCACCGTCCCTGGGGCTGAGCAGCCACCAGGCTCTAGCTCGAGGCTGCGATGATTTAAGATTAGTTCTGGACCAGCTGCTCTCAAGAAGGGGATCAATATGGCCTTCTACCTGCTTTGCACGCCGCAGAGGACATCGGGAGGGCATTGGGTGCAGGGAGGCAGGACGGAGGAAGGGGTGGCGGGTCGGAGGGAGCACGCGCCCCGTCTGCAGCTGGGGAAATTGAAAAGTTTGTGTGCTGCACGGTGTGGGCAGCTCACCCTCAGTACATACCGCGTTCGGCAGGGTAACGAGGTGATTGCCATGCATATTTAATGAGGCTGCACGCCCGCCACTGCTTAGAAGAGAGGAAGCCTGCCCACCTTCGCGCTGGGGTTCTGGAAACAGCCCCGTCTGGCTGCTGCCTAATGATGCCATCCGTGGGGCCTGGCTCGAGGCTGGCCGGCCCTGGAGGAGCAGGCCGGAGAGCCGGCTGCCGTCCTAGGGCTCAGCGCACATCTTTGCAGAAGGTTTTACTTCAGAGGAAGGGCTTTGCTTATCCGCGGTGACGTGGTTCCTTCTCCCCAGGCCAGAGAAAAGCCTCCGTGGGGATTTGACATGCTAAGAGCTAACTGCTCCGTGCTCCGGGCCAAGAGGCCCGGGAGTGTGCCCGTGGCTGAAGGCGGGCCTAGCGGGGCCCTGGCCCAAATGTGGAGACCTAGGGAGTTAATCCAGGGATTGTGTTAACTCCAAGGAGCTTTCCCTGATTTTTATCACTCCCGGGAAAATCATACTAACCAGCATATACGGATCGGGGATGGGTTTTAAGTACTTTACAGGTATTAACTTGTTTCATCTTCAAATCACCCTATGAGACGAGCATTATTATTATTCCCACACTATGGATGAGGAAACAGAGGTACAGAGAGGTTAAGTGGCTTGCCCCAGGTCACACAGCTAGAAGGAGGCAGAACTGGGAGCTGAACATGGCCGTCTGACTCCTGAGTCTGCTCTCGATCTCAGTTGGCTGCCTGGGCAGGCAGAAGGCTGCGTCCTTCAGGCCGCATTTGTCCCCTGCAGTTTCTTTCCTACCACATGTAACTCCTCAGAACTCTGATTTGCTGACGCACGTGCCTTTCCCACCAACGCGGCTCCCGGCCAAGAGTTTCGGCCTGTTCATTTTCTTTTCCCCCGCGTCTGGTTTAACATCGTGGTGCTCAAAGTCAGTAGTCACGGTGGATGGACAGATGGGTGTCCTGATCCCCAGGCCCTCTGTGTGGGGGTGCTGGAGGGATGGACACGAGTATGACCTGGTCTCAGCTCCTTGGGAGCTCAGAGTCCAGTGTGAGGAGCAGACCCGGGAGGCTCAGGGTTAGCCCAGGGTGAGGAGACTGCCGGGGGGCAAGCCCACGCCCAGTGGGAACCCAGGGGAGGCACGAGGGCTGTCAGATCCAGCCAGAGGAGGGACAGGAGCAGGAGAGGTTCCTGGGGGTCAGGAGCCCTGAGCGGGACTGGCCAGGTGTGTGGCTGTGGGGAGCACAGGAGGACAGGAGGCAGGAGGATGCTCAGAGCAGAGAAGGCCCCAGGAGCTGGGTCAGGGTCAGCCCCACAGAGCACAGACGATGTTTGGAGGGTTCCCTGGGGACAGGCCTCTGCCTGCACCGCTGCCCCCACCAGCTGTCTCTATTTAGGTCCACTTGGACCCCTGCAGCCACCCCTGACCTTGCCGAACCTGCCCCCTGCGGAGCCAGCGCCCACAGTGTGTCTCCGGGTTTGACGCTTGCCCACCAACGGCTTGTTCGGCTCCTGGGTCCCAGTGGAGCAGCCGCGAGACCTGTTAAATAATAATGTAGCTCGCCAGGGCCTGTGTCAACACCGCATCCTCGTGTTCATTATCTGGTTCGGCACCTTCAAAGTCTAATCCAGTCCTACGGAGTTCATTTGAACCGATTGCTGGAGGGGAAGCCAGCTGTGGGATGATTGTCGCATCTTAATTAAAGAATAAGCTTATTGGGGACAGGTCGCCTGAAAAGTGCCAGAACACAGGGCAGGTCGTGTCAGTATCTGTGCACGGGGTGGCCCCCGTCCCGCAGGACTGTGGCGAGGGTTTATCGGGGCAACCTCTGTCTCATGAGACCCCAGCTCCCCTTGGCTGGCGGACAGGTCTGTGTGGACCACCTCCCCTCCTCCACACGTGCTGGGTCACACCGCCCCCACCCACCCCCACCCCATGACCCGCCACTGCAGCGCTGAGCTCCTTCACAGCCCTGGCCACAGCGGCACGTTGACATTTTGGGGACAGTTACCGGATTAACTACACCGAGGCTGTGTCGGGCAGGACCACGCCTGGTGGGCTCCCAGCGCACACCAGGTGCTGAGACCAGCGGGGGCTGCTCAGCGCAGGGCTGTGATGGGCAGTTTCCCTCGGGGGAGTGGGCTCTGGCAGAGGTGGGCGGGAGGGGAGATCTGGGCAGGGCGTGTGCTGTTAATCTGCTTCAGAGCTCAGAGCAGAGCCCAGGAAGGACGCTTCCTGCTTCCCGGAGTGCTGCTGTCACTAATCCCACCTTGCTCTGCTCCCGCCACACCCTCTGCACCCCGCCGCTGGCCTCCGATACCGGCACTGATGCGGACTGTCATCAGGCATGCCCGAAAAGAAACTTCCCTGGATTCCTGAACACCAGCAGCCCCCAGAAGTCCCCCTGCCGGCCCCCAGATAGAGCCGCCTTCCCCACCCTTAATTTTCACGTTTAGTGCCCAAACTTAGTTTGCATGTATTAGCTGTTGTAAATCTATCATAACAGTGTGACGTGGCATGAATAATGCATCGCTGGGCTGTATTAGTTTTCTGTCTTCTATCTTATTTATGACACGAAACTGGTGGGAATTTGCAAAAGCGAAATCTAGGCGCAAGGCTTCTTGGGTAATGGTATGCAAATTGGCGTGAGGGCGGAAAGATTCACCCAGTCCTCGGGGTGCCCGAGCCCCAGCATGTGGGCCACCTGGGCGAGCGGGGCAGGGCTCCTGTCACTGCGGGGAGTCATTCCTGTCCCACAGTTTTGTCTTAATTTTTTGTAAGTGTGTGTGTCACTGCTGCTGTCATCCTATTATGTCTTAAAAATGAAAAGTTGGCAGGTGAAACTTGAGACATTGATTGTCTAAAGGTTGCGGAGACTTTCCAGGAGGTTCAGACAAGGAGTGTTTTCCAGCAGCAGGAAGAGTTGAGGTTAGACTTGCAGAAGACCTTTCTTTCAGGAAGCTTGTGAAGGATGGGGGGGGTTGGGGGATCCATGGGGTCCCCTCCTGGGGGGTGTCGAGGAGCCAGGCATGGCTCAGGGCCTGCTCTGCTCCAGGGGTCTAGGGGAGGAGGTATGTCGATGGAGGCCCTGGGGGGGCTGGGGCTGCCTAAGGGGCAGGGCTCCAGGCCCCCTGTCTCTGCACCGGGATGAGCTCAGAGCTTTCCTGTATCCCATATTTGGTCTCCCCCTGTCCTGAAAGACTTAGGTTGGTAAAGGATTTTGTGGTGTAAAAAACAAGTGGTTTGAAGCTGTCGGCTCAGGGAGCAGGTTCTGTGAAGCCGCGGAGAAGCCTAGGGAAGTGGTGGGGAGAAGCCAGATGGAGGAGGATGTTGTGGAGGGACCAGATGGGGGACAGGAGGTGAGGGAGGGGCAGGCGACAGCGACAGGTGGCAGTCCTCGGCCTCGGAGCCCCTGCCCCCCTCCCCCCACGAGCATCTCTGGCTGTCAGTCTGTCCTTCCATCCACGTAGCTCTCCTATGTCCCCCCCCCCACTCCTCTGTGGCCACTCTCCCTTCTGAACCCTGCTACAGCGGGAGGGGGGGATGGACACCTTCGGAGCAGCTGCCCAGCCCCCTAGAAGCTGGCAAAGATACACAAGGTCATGGATGGACCCCTGAACGCCAGGCCCTGGGCTGAGCCTTCCTACAGGGGAGGCTGGGAGCCTGAGCCCAGGACAGATTGAGTGAGATCACACAGGGAGGGGCTTAGACCAGCGTCTGCCGCACTCAGACCATTACATGACAGTCCTCTCACGCCAGGCAGCCGGGCATGGGGAGGGTCTGCCCGGCTGGAAGCTGTAAGGGGGCAGTCCTGCTGCCGTGTCTGAGTGGGCTTGCATGGTGGTCAGTATGGGCTCGGGAGCTGGGCTGGCTGGCTTCGGCCCCCGACTCCACCACCGTGTGCCTCCATTTCCCCACCTGTAAAATGGGGATAATTATAGAACTGGCCTCCCCTCCCCCCGGCTAAGCAGCTGGGTGCATGTGAAGCACAACGTGTCACAGCTGTTTTACAGGGAAAGACTTGGTCAGAATCACGTGGGGCACCCGGTGGTGGGACCAGGATCTCCAGCTCCTCACTCCAGTGCTCGATCCCAAAGCCCGGGGTCCGCCGTGTCAGGCTCAGATGGCCAGAGGTAAAGGGCCAGCTGTCGGCTCCCCTGGATACCTGGGGAGAGAGGGCAGTGGGGTGAGACAGTGGCCAGCCCAAGTCCTGACCCAGAGTGGATGTCCCCTGCGCTGGTGCTCTGCTGTGGGGGCAGACATGCCTTCCACTGAGCCCAGAAGCCCTGGAGAGGAGTGACAGTGTGGCCGGGTGGGAACCAGGCTTCCTGGAGCAGGTTCAGTGAGAATGGGTATGAGCAGAGGCTGGGGGAGAGGACAGCTTGTGTGTGTGAACGTGTGTGTGCACCTGCACGTGTGTACAAGTGAGAGGGAAAATGGGTCGATTATATTCACCCCATTTAGTCCTTGGCTGTAGCTAGAATCCTGCTGACAGCATCCCGTCGGGCTCTGGAGTCCTGGGTCAAGCCTGGAATCATTCCCTGATCCCCGTGCTTCCCCTTCCCCTACCCAGCAGTCTTGGGTGCAGATCTGCACCTGGAGCTGAGACGTGAGCCTTCCTGGAGCCCCTCACACCCTCAGCAGGAGGGCAGCACAGTGACCTTGGCCGAGCCTGCTCACTTCTGCTGCTGTGGCCAAGGGGAGTCCAGAATAGTGGGAAGAGGTCATATGTGCTTAGTGACAAGCAGGTGTCATGTGGGGATTTTTAACTTTTGGGGGGGTAAGGTGGTTTTCAGGCTCTTTGGAGATGTTGGCAAAAGCTGTAGACCCTCTTTCCAGAAGAATGTACCAAAGGTGCCAAATATTTCACACTTAGTTCCAAAATGGGTTGTTAAAAGTTTGGAACAGATTGTCCTTCTTGGAGCAGGCAGGGCCGTCCATCTGTCTGTCCCTTTTCAGTACCCATGTGGCCCTGAGCTGGAAGAGGCCGGCACCAGGTCAGGTCTCTTGTAACCTTCCCCCCTCCACTTTAGAGCTGAGTCAGCTGAGCCCCAGGGACCCTGACTGAAGTGCTGGTGAGAGGTGGATGTGGATGTCACATCTGAAGCCCCCCCCCCCACCCCCGAAGTGCCCCGGAAGGACCCCACTGCTTCTGGCACATGATCCCTGGGTCGTGACCAGGTTGGACTTCAAAGGCAGGGTGCAGAAGGCCTGGGACGGAGCCCACATAAAGGTGTCTCTGTGTGTGACTCGAAGACTGGGTGTGGGCTCTGGCGTCCCACCAGGGTGACCGTCCGTCCCGGCTTGCTCAGGATGGGGTGTCCGGCTCCTGGTGCTACCACCGTCCTCCCCCCGCAAACTGGCTGGTCACCAGCTGGAATCCTGGCGCTCCCCGCTCCCCCCCCCATTTCCTGCACAGTGACTTTGTGAGTGTCATTCAGCCTCTGTTTGTTTCCTCAGCTGCGAAATGTTGATAAGAGTAAGATAGATAAAGAAGGGAAGGGAGTTGTGCCGATTGCCTTAAACCATAGACTGCGCCTGCCCACCTGCCCAGAGCAGCCGCTTGGAGGGGCATCCCCGTGTTTTCACCCCCGCCTGTCCCCTGGCTGGCGGAGTGAGCCCGCACCGCCGATCTCTCTCGTTTTTTTTTTTTTTAAAGATTTTATTTATTTATTTGACAGACAGATAATCACAAGTAGGCAGAGAGGCAGGCAGAGACAGGAAGGGAAGCAGGCTCCCTGCAGAGCAGAGAGCCAGATGTGGGGCTCAATCCCAGGACCCTGGGATCATGACCTGAGCTGAAGGCAGAGGCTTAACCCACTGAGCCACACAGGTGCCCCCTCGAATCTCTCTTGAAGCCTGCCAGTTCGATGAGGAAGGCAGGTCCCAGGCGTCTGGGGCATGGCCCGGAGGTGGGGCTGGCCAAGGGGCAGGCAGGGGCTCTGTGGGCGATCTCTAGGCCAGGCAGCCCACACGGGTAACCGAGCAGGGAGCTGCACGGAGAGCCCCTGCATGCCCACCCCGCTCTGTTGCGGCACCGGTAGGAGATGCCTGGGGGGGGAGTGTCCCAAGCTTGGAGTCTGGGGGTCAGGCCCACGCCCAGCTCTGCCCCTGCCCTGCGGTGCCACCTGGGCTCAGGGTTTGGCCCCTTTTCTCTCGTAAAGGTCTCAGGCAGGAGGAAATGCTGTGGCGTGGGGAGGGCCGGGCACCCAGTAGGTACCCAGCAGGCCGGAGCCGTGCCAGCCTTCTGCTATTTCTCCGTCAGCCCCCAGCCGGCCCTGAGCGCCCCCGCACTGCTTCCCGGCTCCTTGGCCTCCTCTTAGCTCTAATGACTTTGAGTGCTGAGCGGCTCACCCTGGGAATTGACAGAAACCGAGCACCGAAGCGTCACTTGGAGGCACATAAATACTGTACGATGGAGGCTGGGCTGTGTCAGCACGATTAGGAGCAGCGTCACTCACCTGAAAGCCTCGGTGCACGCGCCTGCAGCTGGGCGAGGGGGACAGGTGGGCTGGCGCTGGATCCCCGGTCTCTTCCCAGCTCCCTGACCAGCTCCTCACCGCAGATGGCGTGCACAGAGCCCTGGTGGTGGCCAGCCCTGCCCACGGAGCCTCCCGGGACCCCAGAGGGCAGGTTCTCCTCCTGGCCCCATTGACAAGTGAGCGAGGAGAGCCAGTTACGGGGCCAGAGTGAGCCAGGAGCTGGGCGTCAGACCCAGGCCCTTCCCTCTGGCTGCCAGCTTTTAAAAAAAATTTTAATTTTTAAATTAAAAAAAAATTTTTTGTCTCTCCCCCCAACTTTTTATTTAAAGAAATTTCAAGTCACAGTAAAGTTGAAAGAGTAGTACAATAAACACACCAAGATCCTCTACCTAATTAACCGACTGTTAGCATTCTGCTGTAATCCCCCATATGATACGCATTCTCCCTTTGCTGGCTACACCATTTAGAAGTTGGTGGCAGATGTTATTACTCTTCACTCCTAAGTCGGGAAGGGTAGCAGGGCTGTCCTGCATAACTTCTGTACATTGTGGAATTGTGTCCATAGGGTCCAGTGGAGAGGAATGGGAAACCAGCCCTGAGCCCTGTGGGCAGCAAGGTCTGGGCATCCCTGCTGCCTGCCTCCCTCCCCCGGAAGTAGCGGGATCCATGCTGCCCGCAGGCTGCCTACTCTGCCCTGTGTCCCCCAGGAGGCCCCAACCAGGACTCCCAGGACCTGGCACCAAGAATGAGCTCCTGGCGAGGGGAGGGGTCCTGGGGAGCTGGGAGATCATGGAGGAGGGAGGGGCTGGAGCGGCCGTGCTGTTGCACACGCATCGCGCCCTTTCCCCCACCCGTGGACCACTTGGCAGGTTTGCACAGGCCTTGTGTAAAGCCCTCCGGACCTGGGGGAAGACTTGTTACACCCCTGGAGAAATGAGGCTGGGTTTCCACTGCTGACTTTGCTTTTAACTGGATTCTGACAGCAGCACGCAGGCCGGAGCGGCGGCAGACTCTGGTTTTGCTTTCCGTGGCTCGAGGCCTCTGGGTTCCAGTGTGGTCTGGCCTTGTCGGAGGCCAGAGGTGCTTCTGAGCCTCCCCTTGGAGGGGGGGCGGGCATCGTGTCGCACGGGGCGAGCTCGGACACGCCTTCCTGTTGGTGTGCATGTGTGCAAGTGTGTGCATGTGTGTGTATGCCGTGTTGGAGGAAAGTCTGCAGACAAATGTCATGCAGACACAAAAGTCTGTTGTGACAAATCCCCCTTCCACCTGCTGTCCCCCCGTTTGTCCATCTGCTCATTGATGGTGGGCCCTGTGGGAAGTCAGGTCCAGCCTCAGTGGCTCACCTGTGACGGGGCTTGGTGGCTCCCCTGCTGGCCTTTCCCGGCGAGGCTGGGAGGCATCCTGTTGGGACCTGGGGCTCTGCCTGGGTCTGGGCCTGCGGGAATGTGGTCTTGAGTGCCGGCTGGTTTGGGGAGATAATCTGCACCCCACCCTGCTCCCCACTCCCCGCAGGGTTTCCTGGAAGGACTAAGGAGAACAAAGCCAGCAGGACCCGGGCTGCGGTCAGCAGGCTTGGGGGCGAAGGCCCAGCAGATGGAGGTTGCTCGTCTCCCCTTGCACCGGGTGGACTGGGCCCAGCTTGTGGAGGCTGGGAGGGGCCTGGCCTCCCTCTAAATCCCAGAGACTCACAGGCGGAGCCTCCAGGGCTGGGACTTCCCTGGGGTGGGGGTGGGGTGCTGAGGAAAGGGGAGCCGCCCCCGCCACGCCATGTGTGAGTCCCCAGTCTGAGGGAGCGAGTAGCTCCTCGTCCTCGGAATGTGCCATACCTCATACGAGACCCCCCTCCTCGCCCCTGGGGAGCCCCCACTTTGATGGAGACAACATACCCCTGCCCTTGGTGAACTTCCGGGCGAGAGGGAGCTGCAACTCCTGCCTCAGGGTCCCTCCCGGTGGGGGGTGAGCTGTGCCACAGAACCCTGCCTCCCAGGAGCAGCCTGGCACTTGGGGAGGAGAGGGTGTTGCTGGGCCCCTGAGGTTCCTGTCTCTATCAGCCTGTACCCCCTCGCCCCCTGCCGGGCCACATGCAGAGCTCAGTCACCAGGGACCGGCTGGGAAAAGCCATTGTGTTGGCTGCGTCACAGTCAGTGACCACGGGCCTGGTTCCCCATGGAGACCCCCACCCCCACCAGCCAGCTTCCTTCCCTCTGGGAAACTTCTTGGTGATCTGAGCCAAGGGGAGTCAGGGCCAGCCTCACTCCCTAAGCCGGCACAATGCCCACACCTCCAGGCCCTGCCACACCACAGTCAGAGGGACTGTCCTTCAGAGGTAAACTGGCCCATGTCACTTACAAACCTAGCCCCTGACGCACTTAAGTGCTGGTCAGCCTTCACCGTGGACAGCAGCGGCCTGGGGTGCTCCGGCCCTGCCCACCTCTCCTCCTAAGTCTGTCCCCGGGCCCCACCCTGACACCTTTCTGTTTCTCGCACCCACTGTGCCCGTTCCTGCAGGGTCTTCCCACTCCCCCACCCCAGCCCTGCTCCCTGGGACAGAACACACCTGCTCTGTTCCTGACTCCAATCTGCTCTGCTCGCTCTTTCTCCTTTTGGTTTTTTTAAAAAAGTCAAGCCCAGGGCGCCTGGGTGGCTCAGTGGGTTAAGCCGCTGCCTTCGGCTCAGGTCATGATCTCAGGGTCCTGGGATCGAGTCCCGCATCGGGCTCTTTGCTCAGCAGGGAGCCTGCTTCCCTCTCTCTCTCTCTGCCTGCCTCTCTGCCTACTTGTGATTTCTCTCTGTCAAATAAATAAATAAAATCTTTAAAAAAAAAAAATAAATAAAAAAAAATAAAAAAGTCAAGCCCAGAGTCCAAGTGAGAGGCCCTCCACCTGACCAGTGCCTGACATCCCATAATTATTTTAATTCTGTAACTTTGCGGTGCAATTTGACATCTGCGCCACCAAGCCTGTTTATTATCCAGCAGCATCCAGCTGAGCTCTGACTCTTTCTGCTCACACCCTCAAACTCCTTCCCCTCTGGTAGGTGCTTGTCTGTTCTCTGCATCTGTGAGTTTGTTTCTGTTTTATTTTGTTCATTTGCTTGTTTCGGTTTTTTAGATTCCACATAGGAGTGAACTACTGCGATATTTGTCTTTCTCTGACTTAGTTCGCTTAGTGTATTTCCTTATAGGTCCATCGGTGTTGCAGAGTGCTTATGCCATTGTTCTTATGACTGAGTAGTCTTCTGTGGTCTCAATACACCATGTCTTCTTATCCGTCCAGCAACCGATGGACACGTAGGTTGTATTGTATCACGGCTATCGTAAACAATACTTCAGTGAGCATAGGGGTGTGCGTATCTGAATTAGCTGTTACATTCTTTGAATAAACACCCACAAGTGGAATGGCTGGGTCATAGTGTAGTTCTGTTCTTAGTTTTTTGAGGAACCTCCATGCTGGTTTCCACAGCGGCCATACCCGTGTGCATTCCCAACAATGGTGCACGAGAGTCCCCTTGTCTCCACATCCTTGCCAACACTGCTTATTTCTTGTGTTTTTGATGATAGCCATTCTAATAGGTGTGAGATGAAAGCTCACTGTGGTTTTGATTTATATTTCCCAGACTAACTGGTGATGTTGAATGTCTACTCAGGTGTCTGTTGGCCATCTGGAGGTCTTCTCTGGAAATATGTCTATTAAGATCCTCTGCCCATTTTAAAAATTGGGTTGTTGGGATTTTTGTTGTTGTTGTTCTTGTTGAGTTGTATGTGTTCTTTATATATTTTGGATACTGGGTTGTTGGGATTTTTGTTGTTGTTGTTCTTGTTGAGTTGTATGTGTTCTTTATATATTTTGAATACTAACCCCTCTCCTGTTCAGCAGGTTGCCTTTTTGTTTTGATGATGGGTTCCCTTGCTGCGCAGAAACTTGTTAGCCCCCTTGTTTATTTTTACTTTTGTTTCCCTTTCCTTTGGAGTGAGATCCACAGAGATGCCACTAAGACCCATGCTAGGGAGTCTACCTGTTTTCTTCTGGGAATTTTACAGTTTCAGGTCTTACATTCAAGTCTTTCAAACATTTTGAGTTCATTTTTGTGTCTGATACAAAGTATGGGTCCCGTTTCTTTCTTTTGCATGTGGTTGTCTAGTTTTCCCAGAACCCCATTTATTGAAGAGACAGTCCTTTCTCCTTTGTGTATCCTCAGCTCTGTTGGCATAGATACATTGTCCGTATGGGTGTAGGTTTCTTTCTGGGCTCTCAGTTCTGTTCTGTTGACCTGCGTAGTTTCCTTTTGTACCAACACTGTACGGTCTTGATTATAGCTTTGTAGTGTAGGTTGAAATCGGGGAGCATGATACCTCCAGCATTGTTTTACTGTTTCAAGATTGTTTTGACTATTTGGGATCTTTTGTGGTTCTGTACAAATTTTAGAATTATTTGTTGTAGTCCTGCAAAGTGCATTTGCACTTTGATAGGGATTGCATTAAATTTGTAGATTGCTTTGGGTAGAAGGGACTTTTTAAAAAAATATTAATATTTTTATTTATTTGTGTATTTTGAGAGAGAGAGACAGAGATAGCAAGACAGCGAGTGAGAGCATGAGTAGGGAGGAGAGGAAGGAGGCTCCATGCTGAGGAGGGAGCCCAACACAGGGCTCGATCCCAGAACTCTGGGATCTTGACTTGAGCTGAAGGCAGATGCTTAACCAACTGTGCCACCCAGGTGCTCCAGATGGACATTTTTATATAATATTCTTCCAATGCATGAGCATAGAATATCTTTCCATCTATTGATGCCTTCTTTAATTTCTTTAATTAATGCCTCATAGTTTTCAGTGTACAAGTCTTTCACTTTCTTGGCTAAATTTATTCCTAGGTGTTTTATTCTTTTTGATACAATTGTCAATGGGATCGTTTTCTTATTTTCTCTCTCTGATGAATCGTTATTAGTGCACAGAAATGCCGTGAATGTTCTGTATATTGATTTTGTATCTTGCAACTTTACTGAATTCATTTATTAGGTGTAGTGGTTTTCTGGTGTATTCTTTAAGGTTTTCTATTTAGAGTATCATATTCTCTGCAAATAGTGGCAGTTTTACTTCTTCCTTTCTGATTTGGATGTCTTTTATTTCTTTTGTTGCCTAATTGTTGTGACTAGGGCTTCTAGTACTGTGTTGAATAAAAGTGGTGAGAGTGGGCATCCCTGTCTTGTTTCTTTTATTACAGGAAAAGTTATTAGCTTCTCACGTTTGAGGGTGGTGTTCACTGCAGGATTGTCATACATCCTTTATTATGTTGAGGTACGTTTCTTCTATATCCACTTTGTTTTGAGAGGTTTTCAACATCACAAACGTATATTGAATTTTGTCAAATGCTTTTTCTGCATCTATTGAGATGATCGTATGATTTTTGTCTTTCATTTTGTTAATGTGCTTTATCCCATTAATTGATTGGCAGATGTCGAACATCCTAGTATCCCTGGAGTAAATCCCCCTTGGTCATGGCATATGACCCTTTTAATATATTGTTGTGTTCAGTTTGCTGACATTTGATTGAGGATTTTTACATCTGTGTTCCTGGCCAGTAATTGGTATCAGGGCTGGTTTGGGCATAGGGGGTGATACAGGCTTTATAAAATATGTTGGAAAACTTCCCCTCCCTTCAATTTTTGGGAGGAGTTTGAGAAAGGTAGGTATTAAAATCTTCCCTGAATGTTGGTAGAGTTCACCAGCAAGGCTACCTTGTTCTGGCCTTTTGTTTGCT
This sequence comes from Mustela lutreola, assembly GCF_030435805.1. Lineage (NCBI taxonomy): Eukaryota > Metazoa > Chordata > Mammalia > Carnivora > Mustelidae > Mustela > Mustela lutreola. The sequence goes on from NC_081299.1 coordinate 12,218,017, forward strand.
GGGAGGCTTCTGATTGCTGTTAAAATCTCCTTGCTCCAGTAATCATTCTGTTCAGATTTTCTATTTCTTTAGGATCCAATCTTGGAAGTTTATATGTTTCTAGGAATTTATCCATTTTTTTTCTTTTCTAGGCTAGGAAACCCATTTTCTCCAGGTTGTTCAGGGTGTCAGCACATCATTAAGTCCCTGACGATCCCTTGTGTTTCTGTGGTTTGAGCCCCACATCACCCCTCTCATTTCTGATTTTAGTTATATGAGTCCTCTCTCTTTTTTCCTTGATTAGTCTGGCTAAGGTTTGTCAGTTTGGTTTATTTTTTCCAAAGAACCAGCTCCTGGCCTCATTAATCTTACATACTGTCTTTTTAGTCCCCATTTCACTTTTTTCTGTTCCAGTCGAATATTTTCTTTCTACTAATTTTGAGGTCTGTTTCTCCCCCCTCCCCCCGGTTCCTTTAGGAGTAAAGTCATATTGTTTATTTGAGATTTTTTCCTGTTTCTTGAGGTCGGCCTGCAATGCCACAGACTTCTGTCTTAGAACCGCCTCTACGCTCCCCTCTCCCTCCGATTTTGATGTGCTGTATTTTTGTTTTCATTTGTCTCTAGGTATTTGTATTTTTTCTTTGGTTCCTTTTTCAACCCATTGGTTTTCTGGTAGCATGTTTTTTAATCTTCCTATTTTTGCGGTTTTTCTCATTTTCTTCTTGTGATTAATTTGTGGTTTTATACCATTGTGGTTGGAAAAGGTGCTTGATAACATGTTGGTTTTCTTGAATTTGTGGAGACTTCTTTTGTGCCCCACCTGTGATCTATCCTGGAGAATGTTCCATGTGCCCTTGAGAAGAATGTGTTTGCTGCTGCTTTTGGGTGGAATGTTCTGTAAATATCCATTGAGTCCATCTGGTCTAATGTGTCATTTAAGGCCGATGTTTCCTTATTCTGTGTTGTCTGGATGATCTATCCATTGATGAAAGTGGGGTATTAAAGTCTTCTACTAGTATTGCATTGCTGTCAATTTCTCCCTCTAGGTGTGTTAAAATTTGTTTTACATATTTTGGTACTCCCTGTTGGATGCATATGTATTAGGAAAAGTTACATTTTCTGGATTGACCTCTTCATCATTGTGTTGTTCTCCTGTTTGCCTTCCATTACAGTCTTTGTCCGCAGGTCTATCTTGTGTAAATATCGCTACCCCAGCTTTTTTTATTTCCATTTACATGGAATATCCTTTTCTATCCCTTTGCTTTCAGCCTGTGGGTGTCCTTACTTCGACATCAGGTTTTCGTAGGCAGTGTATAGATGGGTCTTGGTGTTTATCCATTCAGCCAGCCACTGTATGGCTTTTGACTAAAGCCCTTAGTCCATTTACATTTAAAGTAATTATCGATGAGTGTATACTTCTTGCCATTTTGTTAATTGCATTCTGGCTTTTTTTGCAGTTGCTCTCTGTTCTTTTCTTCTCTTGCTCTCTTCCCTTGTGGTTTGATGGCTTTCTCCTATTAGGTTTAGATTCCTTTCTCATTTTCTTTTGTGTATTTGCTATAAGTTTTCCCTATGTGAACCTTGAGGTTCACATAAAATCTCCTATGACAACAGCAGTCTTTAAACTTTAAACACATTTTAAAGCTTTAACTTTTATTTCTCACCCCTGATGTTTTATATTTTTGATGACACATTTTACATTTTTTGATTCTGTGCTTCCCTGAACTAATTATTGTGATTTTAGTAATTTTACCAGTCATGTCTTTTCATCTTTACAGTTGCTTTGTAAGTGATTGATTCACTATCTTTGCCATATATTTACCTTTTCCAGTGAGATTTTTACTTTTGTATGTTTTGTACTTGTAATTAGTGCCATTTCTTTTAAGCTAAAAGGAGCGTCCCTTTAACATTTCTGGCAGGACTGGTTTAGTGGTGATGAACTCCTTTAACTTTTGCTTATCTGAAAAGCTCTTAATCTCTCCTTCAGGTCTAAGTGATAATCTTGGTTGGAAGATTTTCCTTTCAGCACTTTAAATGAGTCATGCCTCTTCTTTTGGGCCTGGAAAGTTTCTGCTGAGAAATCTGCTAATAGCCTTGTGGGGTTTCCCTTGTACATAACAGGTTTTTCTCTTGTTCCTTTTTGGAGTCTCTCTTTATCCTTAACTTTTACCATCTTAATTACAACATGTCTTGGTGTGGATCCTTTTCAGTTAATCTTGCTTAGAACTCTGGGTTTTTCGGACCAAGATGTCTGATTCCTTCCCCAGATTAGGCATGTTTTCAGTCATTATTCCTTCTTTTCTGGACCTTTCTCTCTCTCTTCTCCTTCAGGGGTTCCTGTAACATGAATGTCACTTCACTTGATGTTTTTCCAAAGGTCCCTTCAGATATCTTTACTTTTCTTAATTCTTTTTTCATTTTGCTGCTCTGTTTGGGTGTTTTTTCATTGCTCTGTTTTCCAGCTCACTGATTTGTTCTGTTTCATCCAGTCTGCCACTGGACTCCACTAGTTTATTTTTCAGTTCAGTTATAACTTCCATTTGGTATTTTCCTGTATTCTCTGTCTCTTTGTTGATGTTCGTACTGTGTTCACCCATTCTTCTCCCGAATTTAGGGAGCATCTTTATGACCATCACTTTGAACTCTTTATCAGGTGGATTGCTTATCTCTGTTTCATTTAATTCTTTCTTTAAGGTTTTGTCTTGTTTTTAAATTTGTAACATATTCCTCTGTTTCTTCGTTTTGCCTTGCTCTGTGTTTATTTCTGTGTATTAGGTGAGTCACCAACCTCTCCCAGCCTATATATAGGGGTTGACGTATGGGGCCCAGAAGTGCAATCTCCTTGGTCACCAGAGCCAGGTGCTTAAGGGGTGTCCCCCTTGTGGGCTGTGTGTGCCCTCCTGTTGTGGGGGGCTGTGGCTGTGGCTCATTGATGAGTGGGGCTGGCTCCTGGCCTGGTTAGGGGTGTGCCCGTGGCTGCTGGAGTACATTGGTGGAGAGGACTCTCAGTGGAGTGCACTCACTGGCACTCACAGGTTATAGGGAGAATCCAAAATGGTGCCTGCCCGTACCCGTGTTAGTAAGGTGGACTGAGATGCTCCTACCAATGGCTCCAACCTCAGCCCACTGAGACAGCCCCCGATGTTTTCTGCCACTCTGGCAGACCCTTTAAGGTTGTGAGTAAATGGATCTTCTTCATCCGAGGTGTATGCTTTTTTCAAATTGGTGTTTTTGACTCGCTTCCAGCTTGAGTGAGTCTGTGCAATCCCTGTAAGAGTGAGTTTTCTGTTCCCTTCAGTTTTCTAGCGTTCCTGGATGTAATCCCCATTGATTTCCAAAACCTGGCATTTGGGGGAATCGTCTTTCCTGGGCAGGATCTAAGAGTTGGGGTGCCTGAGGTTGGACTTCGAATTTCTCATTCCTCAGGGGAGTTCTGTACCTTTGCCACCCCTCCCAATAGTGATGGGCCATGGTGGGGCTTCTCCCTGGGGAGTCTGTGTCTCTGCCTCTCATCTTATCTTGACGCTGTCCTTTTACCTTTGGTCGTGGAGGCTCTGTTCGTTCAGTTCTCAGGTCCCTTTCCTAGGGAATTATTCCATGAGTGGGTGTAGATTTTTGTGTCTGTGGGAGGAGGGGAGTTCAGAATCTCGTTACTCCACCATCTTGAACCCAATTTCCTGCTGTTTCTTGGTTTACCAATTTTTGGACAACATGTTGTGCATCCCTGCTGGAAAAGGCTAGGATTTGACTCCCACTACCCACCTCCCTTCCCGGATCGTTCTGTTTGTTGCACTGGTAACTTTTGATAATGTACATAAGCTGGCCCGTCCTGTTGCATTGACTTTCTGCTGACTCTCCCTTGTGTCATGGGGGTGTGGTAGAGCCTGGTGCCTCAGCTCCTGAGAGCTGGCTGTGTACTATCGCTTTCTTAGCTGCTTGTGCAATGGTGTCCTGTGGAGAGCTGGCGACGGGCCACTTAGAAGTATTTACACCACAGGAATCAGCCAACATGACAAACCAGGATTCCCTACCCGTTGTTAAACACTTGTCTTCAGCACACCGCTGCTGGGCCCCTGACAGTCCCTTCTGGCCCTGAGCCTGGTTCAGGCCGAGGCTGAATTAGCTTGCCCGCCCCCCCACCCCGGCCCGAGGATCAGCCAGCGGGTCCAGCCCAGCAACAACACCCTTCTTTCTGTGCCCCAGCAAAGCTTCGAGGCGCATCAGGATGAGACCGTGAGTGTGACGCACATGGTGAAGGCAGGCAGCGGCGTCTGGATGGCCTTCTCCTCTGGCTCCTCCATCCGCCTCTTCCACACCGAGACGCTGGAGCATCTGCAGGAGATCAACATCGCCACCCGGACCACCTTCCTCCTGCCAGGTGAGTCTGCTGCTGGGCCTCGTGCCCTGCTGTCCTGGGTCTGGCTAGGGGAGGAGCTGGCCTTCGTGGAGCACCTGCCGTGGCCAGGCAGAGCCGCGTCCTGGCCAGCCCGGGTTGTTAACCCTCATGGCCATGTCTGGCCAGCTTTGAAAACTGGGCCTCCAAGAGAGGAGGCAGCGAGGCCGGGATTCAAACTCAGGGCTGTTGTTCCCAGACCTCTCTTGCTGTCATCACTCTTCCGTCTCCCTTCCCGCGGGAAGGGAGGTTCCGAGCTCAACAGACTCTCCCAATTCGGGCTGCTGCTGAAAAGTCATACTGGGTGGGAACCCAGGCCCGTCCACACCTGCCACTTCTCAGGCCGTCCAGAATCCCAGTTCTGTCTCATGTCATGTACAGATTGTAAAGCGAGGGGAAAGAGAGAAGGCTGACCGGAGGTTTCTTTCTTTAGAGGTTCTTCTAAGAAAGGCAACTGTCTTGGTTTGCTGGCTGGGGTTTGGAGGCAGGAGCAGAGTGAAGGGCTTGGATGTCGTCCCCTCGGGGCCTTGCTTCCTCCTGCTGAGCCACTGGTGTTACTTGGAGAAGAGGGAGATCGGAGCCCACCTAACACTGCTACTCCCTGTGTCGGCCCAAGGCCCCCATGAAATTGGCTCCAGGCAACCCCCTTGCCATCTGCTGCCCAAGATGCTGCCCAGAGCCTGCTGGCTGCACTGGAGGGAGCCAGGCCAGACACGTGCTCAGGGCCCCTTCCCACCCCAGCCGGCTTTAGTGCTTGGCCCCACTTCCACCAGACAGACTGGTTTGCAAAGATACAGAGGCTGTGTCCTGTCCAAGCTGGGCCAGGTTCAGCAGCTGGGAGAGCTGAGGGGGCCCTGGGGCGAGGACATGGGGCTGGCCTGGCAGGTGGGGAGCTAATTGTTACAGGGACTCAGCAGATGGGCCACGTGGAGGCCAGGGTGACCACGTGCTGAGCTGGGGACTGATCTCCCCATCCTATGAGGCCGGGCCGAGGGCAGACATATTAGCCAGAACCTAAGGGACTCTGGGGGCCTCTGTCTCACCAGAGGCCTGGTCCCTGACTCCAGCTAGGGGACCCAGAGATCACCCTGGGTCCTGCTTCTTCCCGGCCAGTCACAGTAGCAGTCCCTGAGTCTGGACTGGTGGTGATGGGGCCGGGTGGTTGCTAAACCCAAGATCAGCGGTGGCAGTGACCAAGTGTGACGGCCATCTGCTGCACACCCTGGCCCAGCCCTGCATGGAGCTGGGCCCGAAGGTTTCAGATACGGGGTCTCACTTCACGGTAACCCACGGAGCAGGGGTGGTCCTCATGGTACACGTGTGGAAGTGGTGGTTTGCTCAGCAGGAAAACATGGCTGGTCTGTGGTCCTGCGGTGGGCCAGAGGCAGGGCTGGGAGGCCTCTGAGAGTCCTACCATGGGGAATGGGGAGAGATGGTTTCAGAGGTGGCCAGAGTCCCAGCTTAGCCACTGTAGGGCTCGGGTGGCTCTCACTGCCCCCAGCAGCTTGTGGTCCCTCTGTGGGACCAGAGGTGGTTCCCGGCGCCAGATAAATGCCTTCAGGCGTGGGAAGATGCCTTGCCCAGGCTTGGAGCATGGCAGGTGCATGAGGAGAATAAATGCACTTTCTGGGATGTGCTGTGTGGGCTCGGGAGGACCTCGGTTAAAGCTCTCATCCTGCTCTTTTCTTATTCCTTCCTAACCAACCTTCCTTCCTTCCCTCCCCTGTTCCATCTTCCTTCAGTTTCATTGTATTTCATAGTATTTAGCCATTATACAAGGTAAATCCATTTTAACTACAATAAAGATTTCTTTATATCACAGAACTATCTCCATTTACGCTGATAGCTAAATTATTTCAGGCTAGCAGAACAACAAAAAAAAGTGGGCCTTTTAAATCTCTGCGGGGCAGGGGAGGGGAGAGAGAGGATCCATCTGTTGTACAGTTGGAGGTCATTGGTGGGACTTGCGGGGAGACGCGGCTGCGGGTCCACGATCGCAGCCCCTCCGCATGGCTGTGGCTTTACTGTGTCAGCTTCAAATGCATCTGCTTGTCCACGGGCTTCCTCATCCTTGGCTGTTCCCCTTTAAGAAGGAAGGGCATCCGCTGTCCTCATGACTATGTCCGAGACAGGAAATGGAGACCTGGGAGGTGAAATGACCAGGGTTCACTGCCGAGGAGACCAGAGCCAGCATCTTAATTGCAGCCTTGCAGACTTACTGTATAGCATTCCCGGTCCTGGGCCTCAGTTTCCCCAACTATATAGGGAGGAGCCAAGATCCAAGTGAGAGCTCGATTGTGGGGTATAGGACAGACCAGAGCTGGAGTCTGGTTGGCTCTGTAGCCCTCCAGCCCCATGATGGGCAGTGACAGGGAATCCTGGGGATCCCTGGTCCCTGCGTCCCAGGGAGGTTGGGCTCCATCTGAGGCAGTGCAGGGACAGTGCCCTGCAGTCCCAATTCCTGGTGGGTGACACCACCAGCATCATCTCCATCCTCATCCTCGGGGCCATCCCTGGCCCTCCCTACACCTGCTCTGTGGGCCACACCTTGCTTCTCGGCCCCACGGTCCCATCCATGTCCTTCCACTGCACCTGCTATGTCCAGCAGACAGAAGCCACTTCTCACTCACTAGACTTCCCCGGGGCTGGCACATCGGGGACAGAGGCTGAGGTCCCCAGGTGCAGGGCCTCCCCGGTGGTCCCCAGGGGTTACTGCCCTGGGCCCCCGTCCCCAAGCCTGGCAGTTCCTAGTCAGCCACACCTGCCCGGCCAAAACCCCTGCAGCCTGAGAGGAGCAGGGCCAGAGCTGCCGCAGGGGAGGGCGGCTTCTGCACCCCCCATGCCGTGCCCCGGCCGGAGGACAACAGGACAGGAACCTTGAATTCTTTATTAGAGATATTCTAAAAAAGGCTTTTAAGTATTTTTTCTTCCCCTATACCACCAAATGAAATAATTGCATAATTAGTAATACATTTGTTCCTCTTCTAAGTGTGGATTTTTTTAAGGGCGTGTTAAAAATTTATCGCGCTTCCTTCCCCCGACCCCTTTCTTCCACTCATGTACCCGACTGGTATTAATGCATTTTTGAACCCAAACTTCCCCCTCCTCTTAACTAGACAGGTCATTAATAAAATGTTCTCTGGGAGCCTGAGCTTTCTAAAGTTGTCTGTCTGCAGATAGATGGCTTGGGTGAGTTGAACACTGCCGCATTAAGTCTCTGTGATAAAATATTTATCCACCATTAGAATTTTTTTTCTCTTTCGGACTGTTTGTGGAGTGTCTTGCTCTTTTCCTCGAGGCAGAGGAAGGGCTTCAGAACGAGGTCTGCAGATGAAGTCGTTTCTCAGTTCCGGCGCCTGCTGCCCTCCTCGGTGTCAGCTGGGTCTCGGTTGTCCGATGGGGGCCGGGGAGACACGGGGGCAGTGGGGAGTGGTCTCTCATGGGGGCTCACGGCCCCAGGGGGTCCTGGAGAAGGAGGTGAGGCAGCGTTTGCTCTCTCGGCTTCATTATTTTTGTAGGTTTATGGCTCTGATGGAGCCGATGATAAGCCACAAGCCCAGGTCCTTTCCATAATCACAGACGTTATCCCAACGGCCTCTTTTCATTGATTGCGCTCGCTGGGCTCAGAGCTGGGCCCACTGTGTGTCTGCATTACACACCCATGTATAATTCTAATAATCATAAATCGCGACGAGGTCGGTTCCTAATCCTCCCTGACAGATGAGAGAAAGAAAGCGGCTCATCAGCTTGCACATCTAGTATGTAACGTCAACACCCGCGTCCTTTGTCACTGTCCTGCTCACCTCTGTTTGTCCTGGTACTTGTTCCCTCGTGAGCTCGGCAGGTGCGTGGCTGCCCTCACCAGGCTTCCCTCTGGGGAGCCAGCAGTGAGAGGGAGATGGGGCCACAGAGACCTTGACCCAGCCCAGCAAGGAACCAGGTTGGTGGAGGGGGGAGGGCTGGCAGCCTGCGCGGGTTCCAGGAGGGTGGGGAGCACCTGCGTTGGCCTGCAGCCTGCTTGGCGGGCTTGGCGGCTTCAACTTCTGAACCTATCTAGGCGTGGGGCCAAGTCCCAGCTCCACAGACACCCAGCCCCGTTTGTGAAATCACCCTTGCTGTCCAGAGACGACCTGGCTTTTCTAGCTGGGTTCTCAGCCCCACACTGGTTTAGGCCCGCAAAGAGGGCTCTCCCAGTTTGGGCCCCGTTGCCTGGAGCATCTGTCCCACTGCCTGCCGTCACTTGCATGTACCTCTTAAGCTGCACATCTAGGCGACAATCCACCCAGGCCTGCTCCCCGATCTGAGTCCGAGCCACTGCCATGCACCCAGCTGCTTGAGACAGAGCACCTCGATTCCTGTCCCCTCTCCCTACCCACTCGAGTCTGTCAGTGGGTCTGTCCATCTGCTTCAGAATGGCTCTCGAATGCGCCGGCTTCTCATCTTCTTCTAGGACTTCTCTGCCTGGCTGGTCTGCTTGCTCCTTCCCTTCCTGTCCTCCATCACTCTGTGGCTAAAGTGTTCCTCCAAACCGGGTCACCCACTCCTCGGCTCAGACCTTCCAGTAGCTTCTCACCTTGCTCAGAGTGAACAGTCTGGTCCTTACCCTGGTCCACCTGCTCTCTAGCTGTCTGGAATTTGCTCCCATCCCCAAGCTGGGCTGGCTATAGTCTGCTCCTGCCACCCACTCATTCTTGCCCCGGGGCCTTTGCATGTGCTGTGCCCCAATCCTTAGCTGTGACCTGGCGTGGCTGCGTCTTCCTTGCCCTCCAGACCTCACCCCCCCCACACCTGCTACCCCATCCTTCCAGAAGACAGGGTGAGGCAGGAGACTGGGGAATCCTCCTGCCCACTCCTGCCCCATCCCCCATTTGAATTCTCTTCCTGGTGTCTGTGCTCCTTGTTGACATTTTCACTTCCCCTTTCCCCTCTCCGGACAGCGCTAATGCGATAGCCACTACTACAGTGAAAACTGAATGACACGAAACGTTCAGTGCCTCCGTCCACCAGCCACACTCCCTGTGCTCGCTAGCCACGTGTGGCTAGTGGCTGCAGAACTGAGCCACGTGGTCGGTAAAATTTCTATCACTAGGGAGAGTCCTAGAGTGTTTGCTCCCCAAGCCGAACTGTGTGCGGCTCCTGCCGTGCCTGCAGCCCTGGGCGCCCAGTCCCGCACCCAGGAGGCCCTGGGATGTTCTGGGGTGCCGGGCGAACGGGTCAGTGGTGGGAGAGCACACTGTGATGGACAGTGCTATGTGAACCCCAACATGGTAACCCTGGGGAGCCCCCCATTCTGCTTGGAGAAAGCCCATACCCCCACCCGTGGGGAACTGCAGTCATTTGCTGAAGAGTAGAGAGGCGGCCGCAGTGTAGACGGTCATTGGCGCGTGGGAGCTCAGCTCCCTCCCTGCGCCCGACAGCTGGGTGACCGCTTTGGACCTTAGTATCCGCCTCTGGAAAATGGGCACAGCGCTCCTGTCCTGCACACCTCCCAGCCGTCGCGAGGCTTCCGTCAGACTGGAGCAGGGGTACGTGTGCTTTAGATGGTCCAAAGCAGCGTTTCTCCAAGTGCGGTCACTGGACCAGCAGCAGCTGCGTCACATGCATACTTGCTGGAAATGCAGGTTAGGGGCTCACCTCTGGGGGCGCGGGCGGTGAGCCCAGCCAGGGGTGCGGAGCCTGCCCAGTTTGGAGGCTGCTGCTCCAGGCATCGTTTCACACATCCCGTGGCGTGGATGTGAATTTCCTTTCAGGGAGGCGTGAGCCCCTTCTGGGGCGGGGGGCAGAAGGATTCAGCCCTTCAGAAAGGGCTCGCTCCTGCGAACAGGCCCTCGCTCCTGCCCCTTCCCCTTGCCCAGAACTTTTAACAACAGGACAGCAGTAGTAGTGGCCGCTGATGCCTGTCTGCGTGCCATGGCCCAGGCATGGGGTTCAGTGGTTTACGTTCATTCATTGACTCATATAATCCTCGGGACGAGGCTGTGGAAGAGCATCACCGTCCCCTTGTGCTGCTGAGGAAATAGCAGAGAGAGGCTTAGGGACTAGCCTGGGTCGCATAGCTGGGAAGTGGTAGCACCGGGCCCTGGAGCCCACACTGTGTGCCACCCCCGCATCCCCGTAAAGAGTGGAGGGACCCCAGCGTTCTCCCTGCCACCACCCATCTCGCTAAAATGAAGAGACAGCAGCAGCGGCAGAGCCAGACAAGAGCTAATGTGGACCGACATCAGCAGTCTGCCCGCTCCTGGTGCGGAGTCGTCCGCAGCACCGGCGGGGGGCCGGGAGCTGCTGGAGCGCTCGGCCTTCACCCGGGGGAAGGACCCACGTGAGCAGGACAGTAAGCCTGCGCTGGAAATCAAGGAGCCAGCCCTCCCATCCCGCTGCTTGTAGCCACAGTGGCCCCCGCCCTATGCGTCTGCATCTCCTTCACCCTCAAAGCCATGCCCCCCAGGGAGCGCCCCCATGGGCCAGCACTGGGCTCTGTGGCTCTACCCCCTCCCGTCCTCACACAGCCCCACTGTATCCAGGTGGAAACTGAGGTTCGGGGCTGCAAGGGCCAGACCCCAGCCAGGTCAACCAATCAAGCCTGAGTCCTAACCACAGCCCCATCCAGCCTCCTGCTTGTCTCACAGAGGAGCCAGACCACGCCCCTGCCTCACCCTGAAGCCCCCAGAACCCACTGCTGTCCCCCCAGGAGGGGTGCAGCTCATGCTGGCTTCTCTCTCCACAGGCCAGAAGCACCTGTGTGTCACCAGCCTCCTGATCTGCCAGGGTCTGCTCTGGGTAGGCACTGACCAGGGTGTCATCGTCTTGTTGCCTGTGCCTCGGCTGGAAGGCATCCCCAAGATCACAGGTGAGGCTCCGGAACTGGTCTTGGCAGGGGCCGGCAGTCCGCTGCAGATGGCCGGGGAGGGGGAGCCTTGTGCCCAGAGATTTACGCTCTCTTCTGATGTGGGGACCATTCTCCAGTGTCCCCTGTCATCACAGGAGGCCCTGTGGCACAGTGGAGTTATGTCACCCCACCCCAAGGTCTCCTAGCTGCTCTCTGGGTCTCAGTTTTCTAATCTGGCCAATAGGCACAATAGCGTGTGTGGGTCAAGTGGCTTCAGGATTGGTGGAGGCCCCTGACTAATGGCTGGGCCCCTCCTGTTCCCTCACCACAGCAGCTTCAAAATGTCCAGGTTCCAGAGACCGACATAACAAGGCTCCTGGGGACGGGGTCTGCATGCAGATGTGTTCCTACGGAGCAGCGGGAGGCCTGCCCTGACGGGTGGTGCTAGGGCCAGGAGAACAAGGGTGGGATCCAGGAGGACCCAGAACCCTGGGCCCCTCTCTGCCTCTGCCCCGAGAGTGATGAGCAAGGGGTCTCCTCCAGCTGCAGGGCTGGGGTGGGCAGGGTGGGAGGGGGAAGCCCTGGGGAGGTCCCACTCAGCCAGAACAGGAGCATCCCCTCTTCCTAAATCCCAAAGTCACCTGTTTTCATCACACAGGTCATTTGGTTCCCCATGGTGTTGGTCCTTGGGTGGTAGGGAGGCATCAGGCAGAGACCATGTCCTCCAGTGCTGACCATCTGCTGGAGGCGGCCGAGGTCCAGCTTGTGGGGGGACAGGTGCTAGGAGAGCGGGTGTTCTGGGACCTTGGGGCGCAGAGACCGGGGAGCTGGGCAGGCTGTGGGCAGAGTCAAGAAGGATGTGCTGTGGAGGAGCCCGAATTGGGCTTTAGGGGATGGGGTGTAGCATCAGGTGGCTGGGGAAGGCTCTGCGGGCAAGGTCAGTGGCTCGAGTGAGGGCACGCAGATGTGCGGCTGGCGCAGGCAGGGGCTGCGGGCGCTGTCACACTGACGGTCCCCCCAGTGGTTCGTAAGGTCACTCCTGTTCCCTGTCCCACCCCTGCACAGCAAGTAGCCCTAGAGTGTGGGAGAGCCCTTCCTCAGACCCAAGGCCTTCTGGAACATTCCGACAAATGTTCCAAAACAATAACCACAGCCAGAAAGTTCTCTGAGAGAGGTGGGGTGCCTCCTATCAAGCCCTGGGCCTTTGGGCCTCTTCTCCCCGTTCCTTTCATCCAGGGAAAGGCATGGTCTCGCTCAACGGTCACTGCGGGCCTGTGGCCTTCCTGGCCGTGGCTGCCAGCATCTTGGCCCCCGACATCCTGCGGAGCGACCAGGAGGAAGCCGAGGGGCCACAGGCAGAGGAGGACAAGCTGGACGGGCCGGCGCCCGAGCCCACGCCTACGCCGGCGAGCCACGTGGGCCGAGAGCTGACCCGCAAGAAGGGCGTCCTCCTGCAGTACCGCCTGCGCTCCACCGCGCACCTGCCGGGCCCGCTGCTGTCCGTGCGGGAGCCGACGCCCGCCGACGCCTCGGCCCTGGAGCACAGTGAGGAGGACGGCTCCATCTACGAGATGGCCGACGACCCTGATGTCTGGGTGCGCAGCCGGCCCTGCACCCGCGATGCCCACCGCAAGGAGATCTGCTCCGTGGCCATCATCTCGGGAGGGCAGGGCTACCGTAACTTCGGCAGCGCCCCCCCGGGGGGCAGCGGGAGGCCGGCCCCGTGCGGGGAGACGGACAGCGCCCTCCTCATCTGGCAGGTGCCCTTGACGCTATAGCCCTTGGCCGGGCGGGCACATGGCCACAGGCTGCAGGGGGCTCTGGGCCGCTGGGGGCCCCTCCTGCCTTCTGGGCCCCCCTGCCGGCAGGACGGGGTAGACTCGCCTTCCAGGGACAGCAGGGATGGGCCTCCATCTCCTGGAACTACCTTGGCAGAGGAGAACTTCATCCTTTTTTTAAAAAAAGAATATTTCAGAGTGTTCAGGGAAGGAGTCTGGGTTTGGGGAGAGGATCCCTCTGGAGGAAATGGCCTTCTTTTTAAAAGCAAAAAAAAAAAAAAGAAAAAAAAGAAAAAACATAAAACCTCGAGACTGCCTGGCAAGGGCAGCCCCTCTCACACGGCCACGCGGGGCTCCGGGAAGGGCGTGTGCGCGGGAGTGTCTGCGAGCGCGTGGGCTGCTGTGTGGACATGTATAAATACGTACATACATACGGTGTATAATATGTGTATAAATGAGGTCTGTACATATTGGAGCTCTGGGAGATGCTGGAATAAAAGACGAGAATAACGTGAGCTCTGGGGTTGACTTTCTGTCTTCTGAGATGTGATGGGGAAGCGACAGCAGTCCGGCCACGGGGCTGTTCAGGAAGCGGGAGCGCCAGGGAGACCTCACCCCGCGGCACGGGCCCTCGAAGGAGCTGTGTGATGCCCTTGCCGGTGGCCGCGTGTCGTTTTCTACTTTTGTAATTCAAGAAAAGGAAATGAAGTCACAGATTCAGTTCCTGATCCCACAGGTGCTTCTCCAGTGTGTCTCGAAGAGCCCCAGCCACGAGCTGTGTGCCAGCCGTCCTGGACAATCAGACCTGTTTCCATCATCCCGGAAAGTCCTGTTTTATCGAGAAGAGGCTCGGAAGCTTCTTTTCTGAATAGTTTTTAGGGAGAAGGCTGCCCCCCTCCCCTGTGCTCTGGGAGTGGGGGGGGCGTGTGGAGGCAGGTAGCCTTGGCACCTGTCCCTGCTTCCCTGGGAGGGAAGACATCGGAGGGGCTTCACCTCGGGGAGGATGGGGGTCGGGGGCTATTGCTGTGGGCGACGGGGCGAGGCAGGGAGGGGGCTGGGAGAGGAGGGGGTGAGTTCCAGGCAGTGGTGGCAGCGCCCAGGCTGTGGGAGGGACGCTTGGGGCCCTGGCTTCCTTCTGCTGGCTCAGTCTCCATCCTTAGATTTCTAGAGCTTCCTTCCGGGGTGCGGTGAGGGGACAAAGTCAATACCCACCACCCAAGAGGGAAGTATTTTCTCCCACCTCCCACCTCGCTGGCATCTGTCCCCGAGTCTGTCCACCCACCCCCCGCCCACCTGTGGGGCCTCCCTTTCACGCTCACTGGGGCCCAGCTGGGCAGCTCCATGGGCTTCCATGGACGCGCTGGGAACTCGGGGGAGAGCCACCGTGGGTGGGGGGGAGGCCACTTCAGCCAGGTGCTAACCCTCTGGTTAGTCTGTCCACTGGAGAAGCCACGCCCTCATTCCTCTCTTTCACCAACCCCCTGGGCTCCCGTTCTCCTCAGACACCCTATTAGCCAAGCCGAGGGCAGGCGTCAGGGCCAGCGGCTAAGGACTTGGAGGAGGTCACGGGTGCTGCAGAGGAAGGGGAAGGGCCTCCAGGAGGGAACAGCCTGTGCCAAGGTGGGCTGTGCTGGGGCTGATTTATTTCCATAAGCAAGTGGTCTGGCATGGGTCCCCTGGGAGAGGAGCAGGGAGCTGTGTCCGGAGGTGGGGGTCGGGGGGGTACCACAGCTCTGGATGCTGAGCCTTCAGGACCTGGACATTCTGTTCCGGGTGTGCCCATCTTCTCCGGACGTCAGTTCCCCTTTTAGTATCCAAGGGAGACTCACCCGTGTCCTGCCTGCTGCTTGTGGGAGAGGAACTCATGTGCCTTGATCCCCTGAATCAAATGCTGGTTGAGACTTTTCCTAGAGCAGTCACCGGGAAGTTGCAGCCACTCGGGGCACCGAGCAAGCCTGGGGGCTGGGATCTGGCAGGTCTGCGTCCGTAGAAGACCTGTCGTGTATCTTCCAGTGCGTCCCTTCAGCACCAGGCCTCAGTCTCCTCATCTCTGTAGTGGGTATGATGACACCTCAGTGAATTGCTGAAGGCAAGTGGCAAACCTCCTCATGGCCTGTTTCAAATGACTTAGGCAGACTGTCCTGGCAAGAGGTTCCCCCTTGTGTGTAGGAACGGGTGTCTGGGAACTCTGCGGTTCTCTGAGATCCTAGACCTACAGATCGTTCAGCTGAAGGGGACCTGGGAAACCTGTCACCGAGAAACTGGCGGACTTAGCGACGATCATGAAATCATCATATCTGTCAACGGCCCCTCTCCCGAGTCTCTGCCAGCAGAGCGAGGGGGTGTCGGAAAGGGCTCCGGAGACGTGAAAACGTGTGGAGGACCTGCCTGGCACGGGAGGGACGCCTTTGCTTTAGGTATTGATTAGAGAATCAGTAACCATGGCACTTTGGGTGGGATCATTCATCCCTACCGTGCTCCCCTCGTTCTGCAGGTGGGGGACCCAGGGCTCATTCACTCAAGTAACTCCTTGAGGAAGCATCAGGGCCAGACTCTTCCCACCCAGGCCACTCCGCCTCCAAGAGCAAAACTTCGGAGAAAGATGGACCAGAATTCCCAGTATACTGTCCCCACTTACTGGCCATGTGATGTCAGGCAAAAACACCTTAACTTCTCTGTGTCTAATGACAGAACAACAGTCTAGGCCATGGGAAATGAGTGCTATTCTTTCAGCATTTATGGAAAGCCTGCTTTGTGCCTGGATAGACTGTGCTCTGGAGAGGGAACACCCAGGAGGGGAGGGAGAAATGTCGTGGAGGGGGCTGAAGATGTGGAGCACGGTGTCCGGGGAGGCCACACTGAGGAGGTGACCTCTGAGCCAAGACCTGAAGGAGGAGCAGACATCAGGCCGTAGAATGTTCTGGACAGAAGGAACAGCATGTGCGAGGTGCCGAGGCAGGAACTGGGGTTGCGGGAGTGGGGGACGGTCATGTGTTCTGGGTTGGGTCACAGAGGGACTTTGTCTTTTCCTTGGTGACATGGGAGGTTGTCGGGAGATTTTGAGCAGAAGAGTGACACCCCCCAACAATTCTTTTGGCTGCTAAGTGGAGGCTAATCTGCAGGGGGCAAGGGTAGAATTGTGGGAGCCAAAAGACCACCGAGGAAGCCGTTGCAATATCCTGGGGCACGCTGCGGCTGGCGGGGCCCAGGCGGCCACGGCGGGTGTGCTGGATTCTGACGCCAGGGTCCATAGGTCTTGCGGATGGGTGGGCAGGAAGTAGAGAAGGGGAGTCAAGGTTGACCCTAGGTGTCTGGCCCTGAGAGGCTAGAAGGACAGAGTTGCCGTTTCCTGGGGCAGGAGGTGGGGGAGATTGGGAATTGGGTTTGGGGCGTGTTGTACCAAGTTGCCGCTGATCATTTCCTGCAGACAGGACAGTGACTGAGTTTGGAGCTCGAGGGGGAGAGTCCAGGTGAGAGAGAGGAGTGAGCCGGGCCAGATCTCCAGGGAGTAGAGGAGGCCGGGGCTGGAAGCCGAGTGGAGAGTGTTGGATGGAGGAGGGGGGGAGCCATCTTCTGGCTCTGGTGCCAGAACTGACCTTGGGAGCAGCGGGGGCCTGGGTGTGGTCCGAGGCCGAGGTGGGCTCTGTGCCTTTGTCCCCTGCTCCTTGCCCGAGAAGGAAAAGCACCTTTTCTTCACCCGGATAAGCAGGCACAGTGGGGACCTGTGGAGAGGAGGCAGGTGCTCCTGACCCACCTTCCAGCTGGGATTCTGCACAGCTGCCCATGGGGACTCTCGGGCTGAGGGCAGGTGGCTCGCCCTCCACCTGTGGGGAACCCAGTCGCCGCGCCCTCCTGCCGCCCTCCCACGCGCCCAAGCCCTAGAACTTTCACCAGCGAGGGCATCTCAGACCCGCAGGCCCAGCCCTCCTCTGCCCCGCTCTCCCTCCCTGGGGGCCATGCAGGGAACACCGTACCTTGCCCATAGTGCTCTGCCCCCTTCAGGCTTCCCGACTTTCTCCTGGACTGCTGAGGGCTTCAGGTGTGGGGTGGGGGTGCCATTTTCCGGCCCAGGAGCCCCGGTTGTCCTCAGGCCTGTCCCCTCAAGTCTGTCCTGTTTCCCACTCACTGCGGAAACTGGGATTTCTTGCCTGGGAGAGGGGCTCAGCAGCCCACAGGCATCTCTGTGCTCAGACACTCTTGCTTCGTAAAAGGAAGCGGCTTGGCCTGTGTTCCCCCAGAAGCCGATCTGGAGACAAGGATTTTGATTCAAATCATTTATTAGGGAGGTGAGGCCAGGGCCTGGCAGGAGGGAATGTGTGTGGGACAGGGAAGCGAAGGGAGCCAGAACAGGGCATGCTGTGTGCGGGCCACCTGTGGAGGGGAGAGACAGTACAGGGCATGCCTCTGAGTCACCCCAGCTCCAGGGTGAGGACACGGCTCCGTGTCCCTCAGCTGCCATCAGGATGTCCCCAGTGGGGGCTTCATCGAGAAGCACTAGCTCCTGGTGCTCTAGTCTGCCTCCTGGCTCAGCCAAAGAGAGAGTCCCTGTGGCTCCCGGGCCATCGTGCACTGCCAGAGGGGAAAATGGGGGAGCTGGCTTTTAGGACTTTAAAATGTCTTCTTCTGGTGCACCTGGGTGGCTCAGTGGGTTAAAGCCTCTGCCTTCGGCTCAGATCATGATCTCAGGGTCCTGGAATTGAGCCCCGCATCCGGCTCTCTGCTCAGCGGGGAGCCTGCTTCCCCCTCCCCTCTCTCTCTGCCTACTTGTGATCTCTGTCTGTCGAATAAATAAATAAAATCTTTTAAAAAAAATGTTTTCTTCTCCAGCAAAGCCAGGCTTTGAGGGGATAGAGTCATGCTCAGACAGAAAAACATGACATTTATAACTCAACGCTGGTTTTCTGTTCTAGGCTGTACTCCCTGTCTCAGCCCGCTCAGGCTGCTGTAACAAATTACGATTTGTTTCTCCCAGGTCTGCAATCGGGGGAGTCCAAAATCAAGGTGGTGGCTGATTTGGCATCTGGTGAGAGCCCTCCTCCTGGCTTGCAGGTGCTTAGTTTCTTGCTGTGTCCTCCCCTAAGGGAGAGAGAGGAAGCTCTGGTTTATCTTCCCTTTCCTCCAAGGGCACGGATCCCATCACAGGGTTCCCCCTCATGACCTCATCACCCCTCAAAGGCCCAACGTCCAAATACCTTCACAGCGGCTGGTGGGGGGGTGTTAGGGCTTCCACACATGAACTTTGGGTGGGGGGGTTGCGGATGGCGGGGGTGGGTTCTGCAACTCGAAGGGAGCTCCAGTTCTGGAAGGGACAGGCTGGCCTGGCTTGTTTCCAAACCCTGGACCCAATAGGAGAACCCAGCTGTCCCTCCCTGGGGCCAGGTCAATTGTCAGGCTTCTGGGGACAGGCTTTTTGCCCTGTCCAAGAGGGACTAGTCCTTCTGCCACCCACAGGATTTGTGTGATTGCTGTCTGGCCCCCAATCCTGTGAAAACCGATACACACAATTACAGGACAAGGACCTGTGTCCCTGTTCTGTGGTGGTCGCAGCCTCCACAGCCTGTCTTCTGTGGGCCTGATACCTGCTTTCTTTGGATTGCAAAGTTTGTGCATGTGTGTTCACATGGATGGTGGTCACACGGGATAGAACCTGAGCTTCTGCGCAACACACCATGGGGTATTAATTAGCACTGGGCGTGCTAGTCCGATGGGTGAGACAGAGCCACTAACCTGCGACGTTCCAAATCTGATGGGGGAGACCCAGCCCTCCGCTCACAGTCTGATGGAGAAGACATAGTGTCTGCCTAGAGACAGTGGTCTGATTGGGGAGATACATTCCTGTCTTCAGAGGGCTCCCCAGTCAGATGGCGGAGACCCCCAGGCTGAAGTGGGAGATAAGTCCTTTGTCCTTGGAGAACTCCCAGTCCAAGAGGGGAGACAGGACCCTCCACCGTGAAGAGACCTAATAATGAGGCACGCAACAGAAACTTTTTAAAACAATGCCGACCTAATTACAGCGCTGCTGAACCACTCAAACTCCTCATTTACTCATTCCTGGGGAAATGGCAAATAGCAAGAATGTGTAAATTGAGGAAAATTAATATAATTACCCGAGCTATTTCTTGTCATCTTTTCATATCAACAGAAACCACAAACCTTTCCTGGTGAGAAGCGTGGCCATTACAGGCTCTCTCCTGGAAGCAGACAGCTGGCTCCCCCTCCGCAGGGAACAGGTGCTTACAGGTGCCCGGTGCACCTGCAAGCCAGCCCTGCCAGGTACGCCGGGGAGCATGGTGGAGAGGGCTCTGGGCCTGGAATCGGGAGACGTGGTTCGAGTTTTGGCTCTGCCACTGGTTTGCATGGGATCCACGGGTCCCTGCGCCTCCAGGAGCTGAAGTCCTGGCTGGTTCTAGTCCAAGCGTACTAATCCCTCTATTGGGTCAGGGCCCTGTGTCAACTGCTTTGTACCCATGACCCCAGTGAATCATCACAACCTTGCCCAGAGGGCTTCTTTATTACCTTCGCTTTACAGACAAGGAAACTGAGGCTCGGGGAAGGGAAGTCACGTGCCAAGGGTCACACAACACAGAAGAGGACCCCAGGATAACAGCCTCAATGCCCATACCCTTGACCCTGCACTATCTGCCCCCCATCCTCAGTGGTAGATCGGGGCCCGTTTCCTGGCCCTGCCCCTCCGCTCCATCCCCTGAGGATGCTGTGCGAAAACAGGGGCACGTATGCTGATCCTGCAAGCTACTGTTTGCAAACCCTTGGCCTTGGTGTGCTCTTCGGAACATGGGGATATTAAAAGCATTGTGTGAATGGGCTGTTTTGAGGATGAAAGGAGTTAATTAATATAAAAAATCAGAGCAGCTCCTGGCCCATGGTGTCTGGATCCGAGATGCTCCTCTTCAGAGTCGTAAATGGCCCAGGCATGCAGAGAAGAAGTCTTTCGTACCTTCTTTAGAGACGCATAGCTGTTTCCGCTGGCTTGGAGAACCCAACAATTTGTGCAGAAACTTCTATCTGTTCTATTATTGGCCTAAGGCACACAAATACCAATACTGCTCATCAAGCTCTTTTGGAAAATAGTAGCAAAGGGCCATACATACTGTACTGAGAAATGGGCATCTCATCGTGGGCCATTTAGTGGGTCCAGAAAACAGACCATGGACGTTCGCAGAAAATGTGCTTTAGTTTGAGCCAGTGGTCCTTCAGCAAGTGTCTGCTGCTGGCGGCTGGGTGCCGGCTTCCCAGGGCAGGGGGTGGAGCCCTGGGGCCTGTGCAGCGAATGCGTGGATACGGTTCCTGGCTTCCTGGAGTTGAGCACCCAGCCTCACAGGAACAGAGTTCTGAAAAGATGAGGTTCCACGGGGTGTCTGGGCTGCTCAGTGGGTTAGGTGTCTGACTCTTGATTTTGGCTCAGGTCATGTTCTCAGGGTCGGGGATCAATCCCCATATCAGACTCCGTGCTTAGCGGGGTGTCTGCTTAAGATTCTCTCTCTCGGGTGCCTGGGTGGCTCAGTTGGTTAAGCAACTGCCTTCAGCTCAGGTCATGATGCCGGAGTCCAAGGATCGAGTCCCACATTGGGCTCCCTGCTCAGCAGGGAGTCTGCTTCTCCCTCTGACCTTCTTCCCTCTCATGCTCTCTCTCTCACATAAATAAAATCTTTAAAAAAAGATTCTTTCCCTCTGCCCCTCCCCTTCCTTGCTTGCTCACTCTTTCGCTGTCTCTGAAAATTAATAAATAAATCTTAAAAAAAAAAAAAAGATGAGGTTCCTGCAGGTCCAATATGCAGGGAAGAGAAAACTGGTTTTTGGAGGGTCTCACAGATGTGGAGTCTCTCACTCAGTGGCCTCCGTTTCTCCAGCTGTAATACTAACACTCCTTGATCCCAGGATGTGTGTAAAGTGCTCAGCCCAGGGTCTGCTCACACAGTGCGAGCACTTTTTTTTTTTAGAGACAGAGAGAGTGAGTGGAGGGGAGGGGCAGAGGGAGAGGGAGAGAGAAAGACTCTGCAGCAGGCTCCAAGCTCAGTGCAGAGCCCGATGTGGGGCTCGATCCCACGACCTGAGATCATGGCCTGAGCTGAAATCAATAGTCAGACGCTTAACTGACGGAGCCCCCCAGGCACCCGCAGCATGAGCTCTTTCGAATAGTGATGACATTGACATGAGGCCTAACCAGCAGGGAGCAGGTGGCTTTAGGTGGATGGGGCCAGCAGAGGAGTGTTCCCTCCCAGGGCCCCATCTGGGGGGAAGGGAGATTCGGGGGGCTCAGCTTACAGGGGAACTGGCTGGTCTCCGTGGAGGCCTCCATGGAGCACTGCCCTCGGGAGCAGCTGGAGAAGGTCATCTTGCTGCAGGTACGGCTGGGCCCGCGTGATACCAGCCGTCCCACCATGGTGATGACTCCCCGCAGCCCAGTGCTGTTGGTCTCTCTACTCGGCTCAGAGGTAGACGTGGAAGGACGAAGAACCAATATCTTCACACACACGGCCCAAGTTCTATGAAAACCGTTGACCTCCCTCGGAAGGTAAGGGTGATTGAAAGGCCCAGCTTTTAAAATGGAAAACAAAACTACAACTGCACACTGGCACCACCGTGAAGCTAGACTGTGCTGGCAAACCCAGCCTGGGGGATCTTGCTTGCAAGGGTTGGGGTGCCTGTGGCCCAGGTGGCCAGAGACCCCTGAGTGCCATTCCAGAAGGTCTCCTGAGATCTTTCCAGCCTGAACCTAACTCAGACACGATGGACATGACGCCATCTTCTTCCCCTGTTGTTTCTGTTAAACGAGGTGACCAGGCCCTTTTCTTTGGCAAATCCAGGGATGTGCATTTGCATGCTGCTTTGCATAATCAGGGAATCATTTGCATCCATTTGCATGTTTCTCAGGATGTGAGATTCAAGGGCCCCAAAACTCAATGTGTGTAAAAGGAAATAAGTATGTTGAGACGGGCTGTTCAACTCCTACAAGCTGGCCTGAACCGCACAGGCTGGGACGAAGGAGCTCAGACAGCTGCTGGTCTCTGGGCGCTGGTCAGGCCAGGGAAGGCCTAGGGCTTGCTCTCTCCAGGGATGCTTGGGAGGGAGGTGGAAGGAGACCAAAGAAGCCAAAGGAGATGACACTGTAGGGCAGAGTGTCCTCATGGGCCTGGAGCAGCCCCTTGAACAGGTGCCCGCAAGGGGGAGTGATGGAAACCCTTCAGCCGCGGCCGCATGATCCAGCAGCTTCTATGTGCCAGGCACCGTGCTAGACTTCTCTCACAGGTTGGCCCATTTTCTCCTTAGAGCCTTACAAGGTGGGTTGTTGGTGACCCCTTCTAGATGACGAAAGGACTGTGTGGAGAGCTGAGGTGACCCATTCAAGACCCTGTGACTGGTCTTTGGAGGTCCTGGACTCAAATACAGGCCAGTTTATTTCTAGAACCTTCCTGCCCTGGTTAAGGAGAGTGAGAAATCCAGACTTCGGCAGCTCCAGGAGCATCTCTCTCTCCCAGACGAAGCTCTCTCCTCTTTCCGGTGTTTCAAGGGACTTTCTCCTGAGGAGGGAGCCCGAGGGCTCCTGCGCCTCCAGAATGGCTTGGTTTCCATAGCAACAGAGGTGCACCGGCCAAGTCACAGGCCGACCCCAGGGAGTGGGTGGCGGGGCATCTCCCTTGGAGGGAAGGAACTCGAGCCCCTGGTACAGACCTGGCACTGAGCAGGGTCTCCGTGCGTGCTGCTTGAGCTCATTCACAGATGCCTAGACATTAGGGGCGTCCCTACGGCCACTGTTTGTCCCATCCTCAGATGGTGGGGGGGGGTGGCCGGGAGGTGGTGGTCAAAGGTGGTGAAGATTCTTCGTCACTTCCTCCACTGAGCAGTAGAATTTGCTCAGCTTCCTCTTGAGTCCGGATTTGTCTCCATTTGGGGGCCCCGAGTTGCCACGTGAGAAGTCCAGCTACCCTGATGGAGACACCACGGGGACACACCCGTGGAGACAGACAGGGTCTGAGAGACAGTCCCGACCACGGGCGCCACGCACACCACCGAGCCATCTCGGACGCGCCGCCTGGTCCTGTCCCCACGTAACCACAGATCCGGACCACTTCTTGTCCAACAGAAGATCCACCTGCTTCCGGCAACCGGAAGAATCATGAGCGATTGTAGCAAAGCGCGTAGCGTCAAGATGCTGAGTTTGGGGGTGGCTTATTTCCTATAACCGAAGGCCCCTGCCTCTTCCAGTAGGAAAAGCAAGCTTTTGGGATGCTGTCGCACCTGCTTACCTGGAGGGGAAGGGGTGCCAGTCATAACAATACCTAGTCACAGGAGTGGGTTGGGACCCAGCCCTGGTCGGTACACTGTCTCACCCCCTGACAATAGTGACTGCACTGGAGAAAAGCCTCTGTCTCTAGACAGGCCCATTGGGGTCCTTCCCCGGGCTTTATAGACTGCTGCTGGGGAGAGAAGCTCTGTTTCTTCTGGGCTGGCTAGGCTGGGGGTACGTCACCTGGAAGCTGTCTGTGGTCCTGTTCCCCACCCGCATCCCTACGTGGGCTCAGGGTGAAGCTTGCCCAGCCACAGTGGGGCAGAAGGAGGTGAGGCAGGGACAGAGGAGGTGGCATGGTGACGCCTTTGGGTTCTTGGCGTCTCTGGGCAAGCTCTCCCTCTGGACTTCCCGGTTTCATGAGCCAATAAGGGTTCTCTTTGCTTTAAGCTTGAGTTGATTTCTGTCACTTGAACGGATGGGACACACATCACACGGACTCTATTTCCTTGCCTCATCAAACTTAGAGATAGCACGGGCTGTTCAGATCTGTGCCGCATCCCAGAGGTTCAGTTCTCCTGGGAGAGGCAAGGAAAAATACACCAGCTCTGTCCGAGGCTGCAGCACTGGGTGCGTTCCTCTCTTCTCTCCCTAAACTCCCCCCGTCGCTGGTTTTGAGGGTGTGGGTGGCTCCTGGCCGTCTTACAAGGTGGGGGCTGATCAGAAGCCGAGTGGCAGAGCCACATCGATCCTCTCTCCACGTGGCAGAGCGAGGCAGAGACCAAGGGGGACCGGGGGGGGGGGGTGAGGCAAGGGAATCCCATTAATTTTTCCATCCCTAAATCAATTTAATGGGAGCCTCCGATGGCTCTGATTTGATTTTTCATTTTCAGTATTACAATTATCAGCTGATATTCCCGGCAGCTCAGGCTTGAAATGGGCTAGCACAGTAGAGGCTGTCAAAAAGGGAATAGTCCCAGATTACACCAATTACCTAATATTTTGCTAATTAGACACCCAAAGCATCTCTCTCATTTACAGCAAGGAAAAAAAAAAAATCCTTCACATTATCATTGTTATTCTTCTTTGCTGATCGGCAGTTATCACGTACCCCAGCTTGGGGATTTTGCATCCCGAGGAGAACTTCGGTGTTCGGGATCCTGCTTCCCCACGATACCGCCTCTTGCAGAGTGTCGGGAACCCCCACTGTCTGCACTCAGTCCTTCTTGCTGCTCTCTGTGGGGACGGAGCATGGGTGGCTCTCAGCCCCCGTGGGATGGCCCTGGGCGGGGAGGCAGAACACACGGGGAGAAATTTCAGGCATCCTCAGACCAAAGAACAGGGGGCTCAGAGGAGGACCCGCGGAAGGAATGGGGCTGAAAAGGTGTCAAGAGGTGAAAGCCTGCCTTGCCTTTTATAGGTGAGGAAGGAGGCTCTGAGAGGGGCGTGGCTTGGCTAAGGGGCCCCAGACAGTTTGCTGCAGAGCTGTGCCCGAGCCGAGCCTTGGGTCTCCTGATCCCCAATCTAACACCACCTGGGGCCAGGCTGTGCTCAGTGTTGTTTGTTTCCTGTGTAGCTGCCTGGATTGGTAAGCAAAGCCGGCTCAGAGGGAACGCAGAAGCATCGGGTGTGCTCAGGAACAAGGCCAGCCCGTTGGCTCACATATCTGTGGAGGGGCCCTCCCTTTGCTTTGAGTTCAAATCTTACATTCACCACTTCCCAGCTGCATAACCTTGACCAAATTCTTCAACCCTTTGAACCCCAAAGGGAACAGAAAGCCCAGCATGAGAGGCATCTCATGAAAATCGGGAGCTGATGATTTATCTGAAAGAAACATTTCCCAAATGCTCACTCAAGGTCAGTGTGGGGAGGCTTCCATTTTTTTATTTTGGCAACATGAATAGCGGCTCTTATTTACGGAAGACCCGCTATGAACTCCAGGCTCGGCAGAAATGCCTTACGTGTATGACCTCATTCAATATCAGTGCTCAGAGGCGGGATCGTCATGCCCATTTTACAGCTGAGAAAGTGGAGGCTTTCAGAGGTCAGCACATAGCAAAGCCAGGATCCAGACCCAGCTAGTTTCCAGAGACCTTTAGGACAAGAGAGCTTTTAGGACAAGGTCCTTCAGGCTTTCTGAGGCTGAAATGCAAGGGGGGTGGTGGGCAGGGGAGGGACTATGAGCCTCCCACAGCGTTGCCTGCAAACCCCTTCACCCCTCCCCATATCCTGATTCCTAGAGCTCAGGCCTCAGGGCAGCTGCTCTCGGTCAGCTCTGCTCTGCTGAACTTCATTATCTTTATCAAATTAATTTACACAAGCCAGTGTGGCTACCTAATGAAGACGTTTCCCGGGGCCCTGTGCCGGCTGCTTAATGAGGCGGGTGCGGCTGGACTCAGGTCCTGGGTGAGGAGGGGAGGAGGTGTCCGAGTGTGACCTGACCGCTGTGGGGATTCCTGCTCCGCCACAGTCCAGGGCTGTGGGTGACTCCCTCCGGTCATTCCGGCCATTCCCCTGCCACTGTGCCCGCTTGGCTCGCCAGCTGTCCTCAGGGAGGAGGGTGAGCTGTGGTCTGCAGGGGCCGAGCTCCTCGTGGTTAATTGTGTAAGTGACTAAGATAAGACTTTCTTTGGTGCGTGATAATGGATCAGCCCTGCGGTGGAACGCCTTGGATTTGGTTAATGAACTTCTTTTCTTTCTCTAAGTGAGGTTTTTGAGATGGAAGGGCAGGGTGAGTGGGTAAGGAGGCTGTGGGGTTCTAGGTGATCGAGGGACAGCTGCTGGGGAGGGGTTGCTGAGCCTGGGAGAGCTGCTCCACAGGAGGTGGGCTGGACGGGGTGTGGGGGGCAGAATCAGGGATGGCATCCTCTTTCTGGTTTGCATAAGGGGACAGAGCGGTCAGCCTGCCCGTCCAGTCTTCCCTTCATTTACTCATTCATCCAACACACACATGCACAATCACACACACACACACACACACACACACGCGCGCGCGCGCGCGCTCCTCACCTCTCTGCCAACCCCTGGCTGCCCGTCCTGTGGACACAATCATGAACAAAACAGACCGAATCCCTGTCCTCCCAGAGCTGACATTCTAGGACCCGTCGGTCTTCACCTTGTGAACATTTAGGGTCTTAAAATCTGGAGCCCTGGGTTCACTGAATCTGAAAACCAGACTCTTCACGGTAAGCAGCTTCTGCTGAGCGAGGGCTGACCTCAGGCGAGATCTCATTCGGTCCTTGCAGAGCCCCTGGGGGTGGATGCCCCGGTTATTTCCGGGTTAGCAGGAGGTGCCGGTGAGGCCCCGGGGGGGGGCACCCCGTTTTGTGACGCTGTCCCTCAGCGGCTGAGGGCAGGATCGGCCCAGGCCTATCTGAACCCTCTCCATCCTCCCGGACAAATTGTGGGAACTTCCAGCAGACGCGCTCCAGCCTCCTAGAGGCGTGCCCTCCTGAGGCCCCCTGCGGCACGTCTTCAATACGTCGCGTGACCCCACTTGGTTCCCTGTACGTCTTGGCCTGGTCCTTGAGCCCTCAGGGCCCCTCCTCCCCGGCTCACCCCCTTCCTCGCCTTTCTACCTTCTCTGCCTCCAGCTGCTGGGGCTCTTTCTCTTCCTGTCTCAGCCAGATCCCTGTAGCGGGCATCCCCCTCGGGATGAGCACAACCCTATGGCCAGCCCGGACTGTGGGCTGACTCCGTGCATGCCCCGCCCGCCTCACTTACCCCTACCGGTGACTCCACCGGCTGGCGCTGCCCAGACTGCCGTTCTATGGCTCTGGAATCGAGGTCCAGGGCCACCCAGCTCATCAGTGGCAGAGCTGAGATTTAAGCTCACGGCTGTGGCTGCAGAGCTCACCCCCTTAACCTATGTTGTACGGAGTCAGGAAGCTGGGAGAGAAATTCTCGAGGGTGAGGCCAGGTGAGAGGACTCCGATCGGCGAACACCTGCGAGGTCTGCAGTGCAGGGAGGAGGCGGGGAGGGGGCTGAGGCGGGGAGAAGTCTAGGGCAACCTCTGATAGAGCCGTCTGCCCTGTGTCAGCGCGGACTGTGGCCAAAGCCACCTTCTCATATGGATACTGTTATGATGTCATCCCCGGGGCTCCCCTGAGCTAATGGAGGCTTCCTTCCCTTTAAAAAAAAAAAAAAAATCTTTTTTTAAAGGTTTTTTTTTTATTTTAGAAAGAGAGAGAATCTCAAGCAGGTTCCGTGCTGAGTGCAGAGCCTGACACGGGGCTCGATCCCACGACCCTGAGACCAGGTCCTGAGCTGAAACCAAGAGTCGGACACTTAGCTCACTCCGCACCCCACCCCAGGCGCCCCCACCGTGGGTTTTTATAGCGCTGATCAGTATCTAAAACTGTCAGGACCTGTTTCCTTGTTTTTTCTCCCTCTGGAATGTAAGCTCCAGGAGGGCAAGGCTGTCATCTCGTTGGCTGAATCCCCGGCACCTCTGATCCCGTGTTGGTCGCGTGTTTACCTGCACAGAGGGAGATGTATTTTCTGTTTTCCTAAAAGGATTTATTTATTTATTTTAGGGGGGCGGGGGAGGCCGAGGGAGGGAGACTCTCCAGCAGACTCTGCACTGATGCAGCCCCCAACGCGGGGCTCGATCCCAGGACTCTGAGATCACGACCTGAGCCGAAATCGAGAGGTGGGCGCTTCACCGACTGAGCCACTCGGGCGGCTCAGGATGTACTTTCTTCGAAAGAGACAAAATATCTAAGCCCCTTGACTGTGATACGGTCTAGATGTGTGCCTGCTTCCAACCGATCGTTTCAGGGAAAATGGTTACAAACGAAACAGAAGCAGCCATCCGCTGGGGCCCTGTCACCTTCTTTCCATCCCAGATCAGTGCTGTCACGAGTGTCCTCCTACCCGTCCCATGCGAGCCCCTCCCCCAGCTACGATGTCAGGGTGGCTTCCCCTGGGATCCCAGCTTGATTGGCCTTGAAATTTTACAACCTTGTTTACGCAACTCAGGGCCCCGTGCACTAAAGACCACATGGTCCACTGCACATTTATGGCTGCAAATGGCTCTCGGCATGGGCAAGGGAGGGGACTGGGGGGTCTGGGGGAGACCTCCCGGCTCTCAGTCTTGGCTGCTCCCTCTCGGAAGTCATCCCTTGGCTGACTCACTAAATCTTTTTCTCGATGGCACTTACTCACATCCCCAGGCGGCCTGTGTCTGGACAGCGTGCTGAGCGTGGGGATAGAGGGAAGCGTGGCCTCTGCCACTGTCTCGGGTGGCTGCTGGAGATGAGGATTTTGGAGCAAGGCAGGGGCAGTGAGGTCGGGGTGGGGGCTGGGCATCCAGGCATGTGATTTCAGGCAAAGCCCCACAGAAAGTGGCCTCAGCCAGATCCTGTAGGGGCTCTGGAGTGTGTTACACCTCAGAGTTGGTCCTGACCTGCGACCTGTGCATCGCTGGCCGAGGACCAGCCTTGGGGCCATGGACTCGCACACAGCTCAGCTCCCTGTAGATGCGGGCTAAGCCCACCAAGTGTCCGTGGAAGACCCGCAGGTGCGGATACTGGCCGGCCGGCTCGCAGCAGCAGTGAAAAGCCCTGCAGGGCTTCTGGGAAAACACCTGACAGGTGTCCCTACAGGTGTTGGTGAGTTCAGGGGCAGGTGGCGAAAGGTCATCAAGACGATATTGTGAGACACTCGGGGCTGCTGATAAAAACCACTCAGGATAAAGATCCTGGGGCCAGGCTATGTGCAGAACCTGGTTGTCACACCTCACAGACCTCCACAGCAGACACGGTCACCTTCATTTTACAGGTGAGGACATGGCCATGCAGAGAGGTCATGTCACTGGCCCGAAGACAAACAGCTAGTCTGTGTAGAGCCGAGGCTTGAACCCCAGAGCCTACGCCTTTTCTTGGACATTTCTGGGTTTTAAGGAAGCTTCTGTGGGGGGCCTTTAACTCAGCCTGGGTGGAGGGTCGGGGAACTCTTCCTGAGGGAGGGGGTGTCAGGTGGCATCTCCCTGGACCCTGGTTTTCCCTGTCAGTCAGTCAGTCATTCAACAATTATTCACGGAGATCTGAGAACACGTCAGGTCCTGCTCTAGGCCCCTGGGGGGACAGTGGGGAAAAATGCCTAGAAAATGACCCTCCAGGAAACAGACATTCCTGATTCTGGGTTCTGGGAAGGGGCAGCGAGGGTGTCCCGGGAGCCTCACCTTGTGGATGGGGAGGGACACACAGGCTTGGGTTTGATATGGGGAGGGGACCCGGAGACTTTGGCTGCCCTTTTTTATTATTATTATTTTTTTGGTACTAGGAACCGTCCTTAAAACAGACCGTGTTGCTTTGTCTCTGCAGTTGCTGGTGAGGAAATAGGGCTAGGAGGGGTGGAGATGGTGAGATGCTGCCCTGCGCGGCGCGGCTGGCTAGGAGCTGAGCTGGCTGCTGGGTGGGGTGCTGGGAGGGCGGAGGGCATTGGGGGGGCCTCCACGGGCCAGGGTGCAGGAAGCCTGAGACAGGAAGGAACACAAGGTCAAACTGCTTTTGGAGGTGCTGGGTGTCTGCAGATGGTCCCATATGTCCCCAGTGCTTATAAATGACCTCTGTCAGGCTCCAAGAAGGAGAGTGTCCCTGCCTCGTGTTTCCACATCCAGGGAAGCCCTGGGCCCTCCTGACCTTGGCAGACACTCAGGCCCACGCGGGGTGGTGCCCGAGGTCTCCTCTTGGTAGTGGGAGGTCAGAGTCTGGGGTCACCCAGGAAGGACCAGCAGCCGGGACAGAGTGCCTTCTAACATCTACGTTGCCTCCTGCCAGCGGGGTGGCCAGGATAGGCTGTGATCCTCTCTGAACCTCAGTGTCCTCCTCTGTACATCAGGTATCCAGGGCCTCGCAGGCCTACTGCAGCCTTACCGAGGGAGCCAGATCTCCCATCTTGGGCCTTGGAGACAAATGTGGCAACCAAACACTGGCAGTCTTGGCGCAGGTACTCATGAGCGAGGCCTGTGAGGGACAGGACCCGCCCCCCACCCCCACAGGTTCACAGCGTGTGCAAGAGTTGGGGTGAATGAGCTGCCTGGAATGGAAGCAGTGGGGTCCCAGGCCCAAGCACCTCACTGTCCTGCCCAGCTTCCCAGGAGCCAGAGAGACTCAGAGCCCTTGGCCCCTCACTCCCCGACTCTCGTCTGCCTCAGTCTCTTCTCCGCTCGTACTCCTGGCCATTTGCTTTCCCCCAGCTTTACCACTTTTTCATAAGCTGAAGCAACCATCTAATATTATGTATAAGCCACCACCAACAGTATTGACGAATGCCCTGTTAATATGTGCCTCTAAACCACCGTCCCGTCGGCTCTGGGTCTGCCTTTGCCACTTTTCCCACTGGGTGTGGCACTGGCTCATCGGTACTTTTCACCAACAGGAATGCCAGCTTATGGGCTCTGGGGTCCTACAGACCCAAGTTCAAATGCTGGTTCTCCCATGGCCCCTGTGGCTCTGGAGCCTTCGACCTCCCCATCACCATGGGGGTCCCGGTCTGTCCAAAGAGGAGAATAGTCATGACTTACTCTTAGGTGTTATAATTCTTAGACTCAGGCCTGATGATTCACTGATGCATCAACAAGGGATTTGGGACACATGGCTTACCTACCCACCCCCTGCAGGGCGCAGAGGTGGGTCCCAGCCCTGCTTTTGGGGAACTTGCCTCCAGGCCCAAGGAGGCAACATGCAACGTGCAACCAACAAGCCCACTGTGATTCAGGTTGCTGTAATAGACACACAGGGCAACACAGACTTGGCCTGATGCCCAAGGAGCTCACTGCCAAGCCTGGGAGACAGGTAGTAATGAACATTGCTGTTAAAATAATACCGTTAATAAATAATAACAGTTTGTTAAGTATTTACGATGGACTGGGGCTTTCAAGTGTTTCTGTGGATTTTATTTTAATTCTCACAACAGCCTGAGAAGGCAGGTGT
Source organism: Mustela lutreola (assembly GCF_030435805.1). Classification (NCBI taxonomy): domain Eukaryota; kingdom Metazoa; phylum Chordata; class Mammalia; order Carnivora; family Mustelidae; genus Mustela; species Mustela lutreola. The sequence continues at coordinate 12,249,177 of NC_081299.1, forward strand.
TACCGCCCTCAGGGAGGTGGAGCTGATTGAAACCCCATGGATCTGTTCTGTGCCTCTGTGTACAAGCTTCTTTCTGTTCAGGAGGCAGGGGTCTCCTGAGTGCCCTCTGTGAGCCAAACCAGGCACTTTCCCTGCAGGAATGCACATCTTCAATACTGTAATTTGCATTACAAGTGAGCTTAAATAATAAAGGGAATTTATTGGCTTACAGAACTCAAAATGAGACAGGGCCTGTTTCAGGCAAGGTTTGATCCAGCCTCTACTCACTGATTGATAGGCATAGGACCAATGCATTTTCCCTTTATCCCTTTCTTGGCTCCAAGTCCTTGGTGTCTCATCATTTACCTCAAACCTGTCCCTCAGCCTCTGGGATGACTGCCAGCAACTTCTTCCTTTACATCTGTGAGTAGACAAGAGGCTATGTCACCTACCAGCTCAATCCAAGTCCCAGAATTGGGCTTGTGGGCACTTGGGTCCTGTGCTCACTCTTGCACCAATCACTCTCCCAGGGATATGGAAGACATTGATCCGTCTAAGCCAGTCAAACTCTCCCTTGACCAAACCACGTTGCCAATGGGCGGGAGAGGGATGAGGAAAGAGAAAACCAAGGACGTAGACTGCACATACACACCCACTACTTCCTTCCTACGGGACACACGTCATTCTCCCCACTTCATGGATTCGGAAACTAGGATCAGAGTAGCCCAGTGACGGGATGGTGCTCTCTGCGGGGGGAGGGAGTGTTGCCAGGGTGTCTTATGTCAGAAATCCTGTGCACACACACGTGTTTAACAAGGTTCGTGTAACCCGATCTCTCTGCCTTTCCCAAAGCGCCTGGGATTGGGGAGACCCTCACTCTACTAACCAGAGAATGCAGATGGAGACAATGGCCCAGTTAGTCTTTGTCCCATCAGATTGGCATAGGTGGACAAAATGATGTCCCTTGAAGATGCAGAGTGAGGAGTGAGGCGGGCTGTTTGTCCCTGGCTGGGGGCGGGGGTAGCAGCTGGTCCAAGCTTTCTGGAAGAGAGTGTCTATAGCTAAGATCCTGGAGCGGTTAGTCCCTTTTGACTTCAGCCATCGCACTTCCAGGGACACATCCTTGTATGATGGGAGACGGGCCTCTCCGATAATGCTGTTTCCTGGGGCAGGGGAGACCCCGCGACACCAGAATCTCAGATTTTTACACCTGTTCCTTTTTGTTTGGAGGCATCTTGTCCACCAACGGCAGCGTGAAAAAAACTCAACCTTCTTTATTGTTCTCAAAGTGAGCTTAAATTTCGATTTCAAGTTTCCATCCAACCAGGGGCAGAAACCTAATCTCTGTTGGCTCAGGCTCCCCATCTCTCCCCCCTCCCCGCCACCCCTTTCCTTCCGTGGGTTGTTTGTCTTCTTGTATGGTTGTTAGTTCACGATCTGTCTAGTCACTGCCTTTCCCTCCCCGTTCTGCTTTCCTTTTTAATTTTTTTTAAGATTTTATTTTTATTTTAAGATTTTAAAGATTTATTTTATTTTAAGATTTTATGTTTAAGTCATCTGTACACCCAGCCTGGGACTCAAACCCACAACACTGAGATCAAGAGTCACATGCTCTACTGACTGAGCTAGCCAGGTGCTCCTCTGCCCCCCATTCCTGATCCTACAGGCTCTCCTGGCCTTTATGGGCGGGGAATGCTCTCCTTCTGAGAAGAGGTTGCCTAAGAGACAGTAAGCTCAGGTTTTCTGCCTGGACCCTGCGGGCAGGCATTTCTTCTGCTCTCATTCTGTGTCGATGTAGGGAACTCGGAGTCTCCTTGCCTCCCCGAAAGGGGCAGCACGGGCCTTCCCTGTTCTTAGACCCCCCCATACTTTGGTGGGGGATCCAGCAGAATCTAAGTCTTCCTGTCCTCTCTGATACTCCCAAGCTTAGCTCAGAGATGCCTTGGCTGGTCTCGGGTACGAATCCTTGCTTTGATACCCTCTGCTTTCTTCCACATCTTTGCCTTCTGTCAGAAGCCCAGGCAATTAGCACCATTGCCCGGACACGATGAGGGGTTTGGGCAGGTGCTGGTGCACGAAGGAGGACTGTGGAGCGGGGGAGCCTTGGGTAGAACCCCAAGTAAGGACAGTGAACACGAGGGGCGGTGGCGCCTGGGTGGCTCAGCCAGTGAAGCGTCTGACTCTTGATTTCAGCTCAGGTCATGATCTCAGGGTTGTGAGATCGAGGCCCCCGGTTGGGCTCTGCGCTGGGCATGGAGCCTGCTCAAGATTCTCTCTCTGTCTCTCTGCCCCTCCCCATCTCTTACAAAAACAAAACAAAACAAAACAAAGCCAAAAAACCCTCCAAAACCCCAACAACGAAAAAACAGCTAATATGTATTGAGCATTTACTGTGCTGGACTCTACTCCGAGGGGGGTAAGCTCCCTCCCACTTCTGACCATGCCTGTGAGCCCTGCTGCAGCTTCACAGAAGTGAGGGGTCAGTGTCCTCCGCGCTGGGATGTGGCCCCCGCATGAACCTGCTGGAAGCAGCAGTGGCTGGAGAGGGCTGGAGGAAGGTGGGGGATCTGGAGGATTTGCGGAGACACCGAAGAAGTGTCTGCTACTTCCATCTCTGCCTCACCTTGACATTCCCTGGGGCACCGAGGGGGGACCCTGCTCTGCCAATGGTCTGGAGGCAGAGATCATGGCTGGGCTTCTGTCATTTTGTGTCTCTCTTCCTGTGCGCCTGTTCTGTTCCAGGCTCTGAGCTCAGTATTTTTTTTTTTTTTAAAGATTTTTATTTATTTATTTGACAGAGAGAGATCACAAGCAGACAGAGAGGCAGGCAGAGAGAGAGAGAGGAGGAAGCAGGCTCCCGCTGAGCAGAGAGCCCGATGCGGGACTCGATCCCAGGACCCTGAGATCATGACCTGAGCTGAAGGCAGCGGCTTAACCCACTGAGCCACCCGGGCGCCCCTGAGCTCAGTATTTTAACATCTTATCTGGTCCTCATAATTCTACAGGGAGGCACGGTACTTCCCCCGGCCCCCCCGCAACAGGCTCAGAGAGGTGAAGGCGTGTGCCCCAGATCACACAGCTGGGAAGAGTGGGGACCAGGTTGGCAGCTGGAGCTCTTTCCTGCTGCCCCTGTCCATTGGCTGGTGCTGACTCCCTGTCCCTGCGGCTCAGCCTTCTGGGTCTGCTCCCCTCCCCCGCATCCCCATCCTCCCTGTGGCTGGGCCAGACTTCCCAGTGGGAGTCAGGTAATGGATTTTTCTCGGGAGGAAGCCACTGGGTTGGAAGGAGGTGAAGTGGGGGGATGTGAGAGAATCCGCCAGGTGGAGTCACGTCCTCCCTCTGTCCGGATCCCATCTCCCCGCCCCCCACCTTCACCCCCTTAGTCTCCTAGAGGGAGTTTTACAGCTCCTCTAGTCCAGGCTTTCAACAGACTCCTGGGAAGTCATGAGAGTCTTTGTAGAAATGACATCAGACTTGAACTCCAGCACATCATGCAGATAAAAGCGAGTGGTCTGGGGGCAGGCTAGGACCCCACTTTCTCTTCCTCCCCATTAGCAATGCCCCTGAAGCCCCTTCCAGGGAGCTTTGGGGGTCCCAAGGATTGCACTTTGAAAACCCCTAATCTCAACCATACCCTTCTTGAGCAGATGGGGTAAAGGAACCCCAGGGAAGTCACCTGCCTCGCTCAAGGTCGCTTGTGGAGTCAGAGGCAGAGGCGAGGCCTGGACTGCGTGGCATCCGTGGCGTGTGTCCTCTGCGTCCTCTACGCCGCCCGGGGCTCCGCAGAGCCACCCCCAGCCGCACTTTGTAAGATTCCCTATGCAAATGCCACGCGTACCCTGGCGCGGTGTTTGCTCAAGGCTGCGGGGGCTGGCGTTGGCAAATCCTTATCGCTAAAGCAGGGATCGTCATTCTGGGCCTCCCCCCACCCCGCTCTCCAGGCTGAGATAAGGGGCATTATCTGTCTCGGAGAACGGAGCTCCAGGAGCGGCAGAGGTAATAAATGGTGTTTGCTGATCAGCACCGTGTTTGGCTGAATCTCCTTGAAGAAAAGACACAGAAATTGCTCAGCGGGCCCCGAACGCCCCAAAACCTGACTTGCCCCGGAGATGTGGGGCCGTGGCAGCAGACCCCTGGCATGGCTGGGCCCCCTTCTCAGCAGGAGCCTGTAAGGAAGCCTCAACAACTCCAGGGTGAGCTGGGTGACCAGCATGTGGGGAGAGTACCCCGTGTCCAGTCAGCCCTCAGCCAGCTATGTGTTCTTAAGTCTCTGCACTCCTGTGGACCTCAGTTTCCCCACCTGTACCAGAAGCAGCTGGTCTAGATCATCCTTCTAACCCCCAGGCTGGCTTGGGCTGCCCACGGTCCTGCATGCAGGTGAATCCCGTGGGCTCCCCAGCCTGGCCTGCTTTCCTCATCTCACACCTGTTCCCCTCCTGGAGGCCTGACTCTAAAGGAAGCCGGTCCTTTGTCAGCAGAGCTCCTCGCCTGGCAAAGGGGCTTTCATCTCTGTGAGCAGGACTTCCTCTGCATCAGCAGAAACTTCTGGCTGGGGAAGAAACTGGCTCTGGCTTCAAAGAGAGGCTCCCGGGATCCCAGCCTCTTGTCCTCTGGAATATCAGGGCTGGACCCGGTGGCCGGAAGCTGGCCCGCTGGTGTGGCTCAGTGCATAAGGGCATGGACCTGCGAGTGAAACAGACCTGGCCTTGAATTCTGGCTCTGTCACTTATTTGCTGTGTGACCTTGAGCCGGTCGCTTCATTTTCACATAACAGCTTCCCTAACTGGATCCTGGGGGCTGAAAATAGGGCCGAATGATAGGAACGGTTCAAGAAATAAATAACAAGTATAAAATATTCAGCACATTGCCTGAAACTTGGTAAAGACTCTGTTGTGATAAATCATTAACAACTCCGATGTTTTCAGACTTCCTTGTACCTCCGCCCTTTGCAATGAGACCTTGCAGCTGTCCCCAAAGGTGGAGTCTGCAAATGCCCTCCCTTGTCCCCTCTCGGGCTTTGTGATCTGCCTTGGCCAAAGGGGGGCAGCACCACTCCGGTTCCAAGTCTGCATCTTGCACATGGCTCCCTTGCTTCTGCCTTTGTCACAAAAGCATATCCACCCCCCCCCCCCGTCCCCCCCTCTCCGCCTCCCCCCACCCCCACCCCTGTCCCCTGGGCTAGCCCTCCAGAGGATAAAGACATGCAGGGAGGGATCTGCACTGGCCTGCTTGCTCAGCCGATCTCGCCAGCCGACCTCAGACACAGGAGCCCAGCCAGCCGCTCGACTGACCCACAGGCTCATGCGCTAAACACACCCTTGTTTCAGGCCACTGAGTTTGGGGATGGTTTGTTACACAGCATTAACGTGACACTCGGTATCCCCGATGCAGGGGAGCGTATGATTAAACTTAGAGTGTCCCAGGTAGCCGTGGACTCCCTTGCTGTGGGGCTTTGGGGAAGTTCTGCCTTCCTGTTGGCTAGGTGGTGGCAAAACCCCCCAGGGCTTTCGTGGTGACAGCTGTGGCGTACGTGCTAGACTTAGGCTGAGGTTTGAGCCCTAGCTCTTCCGCTCTTTCTTCCCTCTTGTCTTCTTTCTCGCCTCCCCTCTTCTCTCTTCTCTTTTCCCTTCTTTTCTTTTTCTGGAGATTTTAGTTACTTATTTGAGAGAGAAAGAATGAGAGAGAGAGAGAGAGAGAGAGAGAGAGCGGGCATGGGGAGGGGAGGGTCAGAGGGAGAAGCAGACTCCCCGCAGAGCACGGAGCCCCGTGTGGGACTTGATCCCGGGACCATGACCAGAGCCGAAGGCAGTCGCTCAACCAACTGACCCACCCAGGCACCTGCCCTTCTCTTTTCTTTTTAAAAAAAATTCTTTGCAGTGTTATTTGTCACAGGATTCTTTACTCCCCTGACTTTCTTAACCCCTGACCTTGAAACACTTGACCTGAGCTTCAGGCTCTTTCTGCATTGAGTACAAACCCATCCCAAGCCTGGCTCAGTCTAAAGAATGTGTGACTCCTGATCTCGGGGTCTTGAATTCGAGCCCTACACTGGGCAGAGAGATTGCGTGCATAAGTAAATAAACTAAAAAAAAAAAAAAAAACCAAAACAAAAAACAACAACAAACAAACCAAAACCCATCTCAAAAGGATTGTCATGAAGATTAGAGCTTGTACCAGAGGTTGAACTTATATCAGGGATTTGGCACATAGGAGGGACCTGCTTTAGGTTATCTGTTGCTTCTTCACAGAACATGCCCCATTTAGAGATTAAAACCAATTGACTATCTCACTTGACGCCATGAACTGACAGATGGGTTTTTCTGCTCCATCTGTTTCTGGCAGGGTGACCACAGCAGGGGACATGTTTCTGGTAGTGGGACTTCTCTGGGCTGAAACTAGGAGGGTGCCAGGCAAACTGAGCTGAGCTGGTCGCTGTTGCTGTCTGGGTCGCTCACACGGTGGTGGGCTTGGCTGGCTGGGACGTCCGGGTTGGTTTCACTCACACCCTGGCTGGGGGCTGGGAGCTCAGCTGCGGTTCCTTGCTGGGGCTTCTAGTTTCTTCTTGGTAGTCCGGGCTTCCTTTCAGCCTAGGCGCATCAAGGTAGCCTTCTGAGAGGGGGTGTCCCAAGACAAAAAGCCCCAAATTGCAAGGATCTGTAGAGCTTCTTCTCTCTCATCTTTGCTCGTGTTCTGCTGGCCAAAGCGAGGCACGTGGCCTAACCCAGAGTCGGGGCAGGAGGGATAGAAAAATAAGGCAGGAACACCAGGAGCCGTGATCGCTGGGGGCCGCCGGTGTACTGGTCTACCATGGGCTTGGTGGTGGTTTGGGTCGTTGCTGTGATTCTTACAGATATAGCGAGAGGCCTGGATTAATGATCGCTGAGGTCCCTCGCACCACCTCCCACCGGCTGCCGTGTTCTGTGACCCGGGAGGATGAATGACTCGCCCAGGGCCACACAGGGAGGTGGGGGGCAGAAGCCGATAAGTCATGGAACTCACGTAAGCGGCACTATTGATAAAGCAATCAGAAACGACAGAAACATAAAACATCATCCACGGGAGCATTTGCTAAGGGTTTTCAATGGGGCAGGACCAGCACGGGGCCAAGCCCCTCTGTAACCCACTTTCTGGCAGCCAGGGAGGGGTTGGGGAAAAAGTCAGGGGAGCCTGGGACAATGTGGGGGGGGGGCGACTGTCACACAGACAGGAGCCCCCTTCCCCTGACTGTGTAGACGCCGCGCTGGAGGGGCTGTGTTTTTAAATGGAGGCCCAGAGAGGTCAAGTCACTTGCCCAAGGCTGCATAGCTAGGACATGGCAGAGCAGGGATTCGAACTAGGACTGTCTGGTTGCAAAGCCCAGGGTGTACTCGTGGAGCCATGTTGCCTCTGGGCTTCGTACCGTAGCAGCCTTTCTCCAGGAGGCTGCATCAGGACCGACGGTTGGTGTTGTGGGGGTCCCAGGCTTCTATCTCTCCTCTCTGAAAAGAGGCCACGAGGAACCCCATCCAGTGTGTCTCCGGGTCAGGAAATCCCAGTTAATTGCATTTTTGACCGTGACGCCCTTCTAGTCAGTAGTCCGGTGGGTGATTAAGGTCAGACCCTGGATTGGGGTAAGTCCCTTACTAGCTGTGGGACTTTGGGCAAGGACCCTAAGGCTAAGGTCCCTGGGCCTCAGTTTCCCGAGACAGCCGTAAGGATGAGATGAGACAGTGCACAGTGAACCCCGAGCCCGGCGCCTGACTCCCGCAAACCCCCTGTAGAGCTCGCTGGTATCCTGCATCGAAACTCTGAGATCCTACCTGGCTGGGGCGGAAGGGACAGGATGACGGATGACCGGTCGCTCCAGGCCTCCTTCAGACAGGACTCTCCCCACCAGGCCCAGCAAAGTGAGTGCAGACACACCCGCCTCCCCCAACCCCTGGAAGCCCCCCCCCAACCCGGGCCGGCACATCAGAAAGGAACCATGAGCGAAACAGCACGGTTGGTTGGCCAGTGGTGCCAGCTGCTGATTTATTCTTGGGAAGGGCCCCGCGTCCCCTGGAACGGTGACCTCTATTAGTGTTGACATGTTCAAAAGCCACATATTGGGATGCAGCGCGCCTCTCCTGTCCCCTTAAAGAACCTGCTGTTCAGTTTCAAAGACCCTGGCCGAGCGTGAGTAGTGTCTGCGAGTGCAATTCCTCGAGGAGGAATCTTCCATCAAACGCCGCGTGATAAATGGGGGACCGAGCCACCGTAGACACTCACTTTGGAGGAGCGGAGACTTCACTCGCAGGGATAAAAGGAGATTCATTCCAAACGGAATGGCTGAACAAACAGCGGGGGGCTGTGTGCGCCTTCCGCCTCCCCCTCCTTCAACGCAGCTCCACCCCCTCCTCCCCCCTCTCCCCCGCCCCTGCGCAGCTGGAGCAGACACCATGGCATGTCCTGGGGGAGGGGGCCCTCTGTGTGCCCAGGATGAGCGGAGTGCCTTGCACACCCCGTCTCCGTGCACTCCCACCACTTTCGGCCTGAGGGGGAGTGACCATCCTCCTTCTGCAGAAGCTTGAGGAGCCCAGAGGGTTTGGGGACTTGCTTGAGGTCACACAGCCCAGGAAGCCAGGAGCCAGGGACCTGGGTCCTTGTACTGCTCAGAAGGCCAGCTCCGGGTGGACTCTTGGAAGCAAAGCTGTACCAACCACAGCACCCCATGGCGGGGAAACAGAGGCCCAGATGGGGGAATGTGACTTGTCCAAGGTCCCATGGCCAGTTTGGTAGAGAGGATTTTTCTAGAAGTCCGCAGAGAAAGGAAGGGGAGCTGCTGGGCCGTGGTAGTCACTTGGTGCAGTTCTATTTTGTGGAAGTCTTATTTCCTTCGCTCTCTGCCTCCCCTTCTTCCTCCTTTCTGGAGCCAGGGCCAAGGGAGGGAGGAGGAATCACCTGACGGGAGAGAAAAGTCACGAGGTGGAGAGAGCCTCTGGGTCATCCAGCTGCCCTGGGGTGGAGTTGGGTTTCGCTGAGTCTCCCTTTCATACACACAAGTCCTGTGGACAAGAGTCAGTCGCTGGGAGTGGGGGCGGGTGGTGGTCCAGAGCGGTGTTCTGTGGGTTCCCCGCAGAGGACATGTGGCTTCCCGAGGGCTAGGCCCCAGAGCCCCGGAGCATGGGTGGGTGATCGGTACCACCCGGAGCCCAACTCGCCCTCTCTCCCCTCTGTGACCCGTCCCGGACAGAAAGTCTAGAAATGACTTAAAGTGCCTTTAGCGCTTTCTCATTGCTCACAGGAGAACATGGCAGGGGATGTTGGGGGGGTCCCCCTTTGCCGCTGAAGGGCAGCCACTGGTCACCGCACATACAGCTGGCTCCTTCCCTTCCCACCCCTGCTCACGCTGCTCCCCGGACAGGGTCGTCTCCCTCGCTCCCTGCCTGAGGCCTACCTCAGTGCCCAGCATAGGGGCTGCCCCCTCCTCGGCCCTTCACCCAGGGCCTGGGCCCCTCCTCTGGGCTCCTGCAGCGCTCGGGCTGTCTTCTCTGAGAGCCCTCATCCCCGGGCAGTGATGCCCTACTCTGCGCCTCTCCTCTCAGACTGGACTGTGAGACCCTTGGGGGTCCGTTCACCTCGGCGGCTCCAGGGCCCTGCACGTGAACAGGTGTTTCGTAAACATCAGGGGAGCTCCACTGCGTTGGGACCGTCACCCCTCCACTGGCAGCTGTCCATGGACATGGGCGTGGCTGCGTGAGTGTGTGAGGGTGCAGGGTGTGTGTGTGTGTGTGTGTGTGTGTGTAAGGCCCTATCGTCCCAGCTGCTTCTTTGGCAAGAGGCCCAGGAGTCATGGTTCAGGTCTGATGGTCCTTTAGGTTCCTCTCCCGAACCCTGTGCAGGCACGAGTCCATGGGGACCGAGCCGGGGTCGAGACCTGGTCCCTCTGGCCTCCGTTCGTCACACCCCTGAGCTCCCCATCCAACTGGCTTCTAATGTGCCCAAGGATTGATATTCTTTTCTTGGCCTGGCCAAGGGCTGGATCGATTCTTGTCTTAAAGGCACCAGCCTCCCTTCAGAGCCCTCAACTGGGCATTTTGTGGAGGTGGTTATTTAAAAATACAGCACCTTTCACTTTGTTCTTGACTCGGAAACCCCGCAGGCTCTCACGCGCTGTCCCTGGGTGCAGGGCTGCACGGGGCTTGGTGCTGCCAGTGGATTATCTCATTTAATCTCTCGATGGCCATTTGAGATGGGTCATGATGACCCCCTTCTGGATGGAGGCATGGAAGCTTACGCTGATGCGGGAAGCTTGTCTAAGGGGTGGTGTTGGGACTGGGACCCCATTTCTCTGACAGTGGGTCCATAAGCGTGGTGTGGACCAGACCCCGCTTGGGCAAAACCGTGTTGCTTGGAGGGGATGGCGCTCTGTCCGGTCGTGTTCAGGAGGGTGGCTGTGAGGTCTGGCGAGACTCCTGCCAGTCTGTGAGCTCCCGCCTGCAGAGGCAGGGGCTCGTGTGGGACCTGGCACAGGATGGCATCCACGAAGGGAAACACGGAATGGCTCAGGATCCTCTTTGGCGCCTGGTTCCTCCTAACTGTGGTGGCGAGGAGGGTCTGCTTTGGTGGGAGAGGAGTTGGGGGGGGGGACCCTTTTCCTTGTGAAAGGAACCAAGCTGGCCCTGATGCTGAAGGTAGAAGAGCAGCTGAACTCTGCAACCTGGGCTCTAGCCCAAGATGTTCTTTTCTGTGGCTTGAGGAGGTACGGGGCTTGGAATCCAGAGTTGGCAGGACTGTGTGGAGGCCCGGCTCTACCACTTGAAACCAGTGGACAAGGGATTTGCCTTTGTTGAGCCCCGGTCCTCCTCTGTGAACCGCGGCCTCCAGCAGGAGTTCAGACGTCGTGAGTTGATGGAGAGGACACGAGTCGGTCTGCGGCAGGGTATCCAACAAGCCGAAGTCGGTGTCCTGTAAGTGTTGGTGGTCATTATTTCATTTGATCTTTACATGAGACAGCGGCAAGGGGTCACTGGGAAACTGGGGATCAGAGACGGGGAGTAACTGGTCCAGGTCACACAGGGGTCTGGAGAGAGCTCCGAACCCCAGAGCCTTGCGTGGTGCTGCCTCTCTTGAGGGCAGGGGCCCAGGGCTGTGGCTCTCCCTTTAGTCTCTGACTCATCCCATGACCTTGAACAAGTCCCTTCATCTGGCGGGGTCTCCACTGTTCCATCTTTAAGATGCTCATATTCCTTCTGTTGAATAAAGGCAGTTGGCTTGATTTGACGGAATGGATGAGCCTGGAAGAAATAATCCAGTCTCCTTCTGTTCTTCGTGGTCACTGAAGCCCAGAGAGCAGCGTTTCCAGAATCGCACAGCACTGAGGATTGAGCCAGAACTAGAAGATTCCACCTTCCAGGGCAAGAGCCCAGGAGATGATACCCAGTGGCCCTCCCTCTGGGTGGGTGAGTTCCAGGTCTGCCCCAGCTGGCAAGGGTGTAAACCGCCCTCCACCTCCAGCCCCCTGCCCAGCTGCAGGCTCCCTGCTGCTTGTCCCCGCCCCCAACTTTGGCCTCTTCCTGTGGGTCACACCTGTTAGAGGCTGTGCCTTTCTGCGGAGGGCTGGGGTTCTAGTGCCTTCACCCTTGCCCACCTCGTCCCCACCCAGAGCTGGGATGCACATCCCTGCCCTCCCCACCAAGAACCAATGTTCTGACTGGATCGTCATGAAACAGGTGCGCTGACCAGGAGGGAGACTTGTGCTTTGCCAGGCGAATGCCCAGTCCTCGGAGCCCGTCAGCAACATGGGGGGCAGAGGAAGAAGCGTTTTGGAGCCTATAAGACCCCCACCCACCCTCTCCCCACGTCTCAGGGACCTGAGGAAAGGCCTGTGGAACAGGTTTCATTTGGCAAATGAGATGGGAAGTACGGAAAGGGCTCCCACAGGAAGTAGAGAGAAATATCTGGAAATAAATGATGACCTTTCCGACCAGATCCCGAAGAGAAGACTGGAATCCCACCGCTGGAGATGGCGGTTCCAATCCTGCTGGTCTCCTGTGGATCCTGGGTTATTGATACCCCAGAAGGTTCGTGTCCTGGGAATACTGATATTTAAGGGTCACTGGAACCCCGATCTCTGGGGACTGTGACTGTGACCATGTTAGTCATCCAAGAATACCACTCTTCAGGGACTGCTGGGTCTCCCATTCCAGAAAGCCTACCTCCCAGCGTATTAGTTCACTGTGTTGTTGATGGCCTAGGAATGGTCTTTTCTCACGCCCAGGCTCTCAGCCTCCTGGCTTTCTTGGAAGCTCATTCTAGGTCTGCTGGCCTCCCTGTGAGAGGTCTTCTCCCTGGAGAGGTTTTGGAGAAACTCTTCTAGAGTGTGACCCTCTCCATGGGCTGATCACAATCCCCCCCTCCCCCACCGCCGGCAGTGCTTCCTAAAGCACACAGCGAGGGTGCACCCCCAGAATTTCAGACGCAGCAAGTCTCAAGGCCCCAGCATTTACCTTCCTCACAAGTTCCCAGGTGACATGCATGTTACGGGTCCAGGGATCGCACCGTGAACACTGCTGTTCCAGAATTTAGATGCTGGGTCCAGGGCCCCCACTCTGAGAAATTGATTCAGTTGAGCTGGGATGGGGCAGGTAATTTGAAAAGTTCTCTAGGTGATTCTAGCGTGAGGTCAAGAGATGAGAACCACTGGTCTCAGCCAGACTTGGGGCAGAGTGAGTGAACGGCAGTCACCTTCTGCTAAATATTTCTGAGATGGGAGAGAGACAAACACATTCCCTGGAGCTTTGGGGGAGATCCTTGGCTTTGCTCCCACTCAAGGTCCAGCCCAGACTCAGGGCCCAGGCAGCCTCCCAACCTTCCTCTTGGAGCTCCTGGGATCACGGCTCCTGGATGTGGCCCGGCTAGGGGGTCTGTTCATTCATCCACCCATATTCCATCGACATGTATTGGGCACCGACTAGGGGCACTGTTTAGACCCCAGAGCATACAGCCGTGGATGAAACAAACCGAGATCCCTGCCTTCAGGAACCTCATGTCCCAGTTCACAGCACCGATGCAGCAAAGTGCGGTCCAAATTGCCTTGGCACCTGAGCATCTCAGTTCATACTCATGACTGGCAAAGTGAGGGGACCTGAAGATTGACCAGGCCATGGGGTCAGGGCTGCACACAGGGGCAGTGGGGGAGGCTCCCAGCACTCCGTCAGTTGTAGTTTCTCCAAAACCTGGTCAAGCAGGGGGTGGCAGTGTCAATCTCTTTCCAGGGTTCCAACTCTCTTGGCAGATCTTGGCTCAGCATCTAGATGTAGGCATCTCAGGGCCCTCCAGGGCTCCCATCTGCATCCAGCAAAGTTGACACCTCGACTTGTTTCCCTCCTTCTAGCCGTGGATGCTGAATGCCATCCCTGGCCAGGGCGTGCAGAGCAGACGGTGAGTCCTGACTTTAGGCTCCTGCTGGGGCCCGAAGGTGGGGTGGGGAGGACCTACGCAAGGGTCAGAGTCTCCGTTGAGCAGGCTCCGATCTTGGTTGGGTCAGGAAGCCCAGCCCTCTGGTCTGGTTAGGCTGGTGTTCCTGGCTCGTTCTCTGACACATTAATTCAGTGAACATTTATTGGCTGCTTATGATGTTCCAGGCGCTGATATGGGCAGATAAATAAACCATAGTCCTTCCTGTAAGGACTCAAGTGAATAATGTTTAAAGTGCCATCCATCGACCTTTCTGTTTTTATTTATTTATTTATTTATTTATTTGTCATTTATTCGCTTATCCGTTCATTCATTCACTGACTACTGACCACCCAGGGTGGCACAGATGCAAGGGGGTATAGGAATGAACCTGAGAATGGCTTTGCCTTCCAAGTCATCCCTCCCATCCCCCAGTGGGAAAGACAGATAAGCAAATGGACAGTTAAGGGGCTCTGAGCTCTGGGCTCTCCCTGAATTCCAGACCTAGGTGGCCAGACCTCTTCTTGAGCTAATCAGGAGGTAGACTAGGTAGGCTGGGGAGGGACAAGCGCCACAGGTCTGGCTCAGGGACTGGGTGGGGCTGCCCTGACCCAGGGGTGTGGAGGGAGCGTGGGGGGTTGGGAAATGGTCTCTGTGACCCTGACGTGCTATCAAGTCCCGCTGAGCTGGGAAAGGGTTAGGAGCTATGGCCCAGACCCTGCTCTAAAATGTGCCCCTTAACGCCTTGATGATGTGCATAAGAATGCAAAACGCCTGCCATGGGGAAGGGGAGGAAATCCATTTCCCAGCTAGGAAATTATTGAATATTTAGGACCCAGAGCAGATCGTTTAGAGGGGGAAATGAATTTCTCTAGCTTCCTCTGGCTGAGATAAATCAGCCCAGATGCTCTTGTGCTTTCACTTACCCCCATGGAACGGGTCTGGATGGGTGTTTATACAGCGTGAAAGTGATCGTTCTTCCAGAAGTGCCAACGACTGCTTCCAGAGCTATCAGCTCCCTCTTAACGCTGGTGTGGCGGACCCCACTGGTCAGCCCCTCACTGTGCACATCCCTGAGCCCAGGAAGGGAAGGGTCGAGGCTGGCTGTCCACGGTACCTTCTTCCCTTCCGATGGTTGGGGTCTTTTAGGCGTGAGGGGGTGTTGAGCAAGATCCAGGTCTCAGCCAATAACAATGCGAGACCCAACCAAGTGCCCAGGGTGGAGCCCAGGGTCTGAGCTGTGAGGCAGGAGGTTTGGGGCTGTGAGATTTAGGTAAGTTTTAAGGAAGGACTTATGTTGACAGAGAGTGATTGTGGTATTGGTCACCTTGGGTGATTGGTCGGAGCAGAAGAGACCATCATCTATGGGGAAAAGAGGCAGAGGACGGACTGAATGGCCTCTGAATCCTGAAAGACCCAGTTTTCTGTGATGTCCAGATTACCAACCTGTAAACGTCTTAGAGACTCCTGCCTTGGCACTGGACACTAACTTTTCCTTCACAAAGTTATGTTTTTCTAGACCAGGGCAAACTTTTTGGAAGGGGCCAAATGGTAAGTATTTTTTATTTCTGTAGGCCATACAATTTCTGTCACAACTACTCATCTCTGAGGTTGTAGGGCTAAAGCAGCTATAGACAATACAAAAGGAATGGGGGCCGCTGTGTTCTAATAAAGCTTTATTTATAAAAACCGGTGGACCCCTGCCGTAGTTTACTCTCTCCTCTCTAGACCACTCAGTTGTCAAACAGATGGGTTTCTGGTTCTCATCTGTTTTTAAAATAGCTCTGTCTCATTTCCTGATCCGGAAAGTAATGTTTACTTACAGTGGAAACGTATATATAATATATTAAAGGGTGAAAGTCATTGGTAACCCTCTTCCTTCTCAAAAACAGCCACTGTTCACAGTTTGGTGTCTGTGTATATTTTTATGCTTAACGTTGTATTCTTTTTAAAGGTCATCTTGTGCAGACAGTATTTTTTTTAAAAAAGATTTTATTTATTTATTTGACAGAGAGAGATACAGGGAGAGAGGGAACACAAGTAGGGGGAGTGGGAGAGGGAGAAGCAGGCTTCCCGCTGAGCAGGGGAACCCCCCCCCCCCCAATGTGGGGCTTAATCTCAGGACCTGAGATCAAGGTCATGATCAGGTCATGATCCCCTGAGCCGAAGGCAGATGCTTAATGATTGAGCCACCCAGACGCCCCTTACGCAGACCTATTTAGGGAGTTTATTATATTTTGAGTTCCAGGTTGACTTGTGTTGACAAGAAAGCTGGAGACCACCACTGGCAGGTGAGCCCAGAGAGATAGGAAATGGACCATGTGGACTTTTCTTTCTGGGAATGTTCCCTCCTGGGAACTGTGTGGTGTTGGTGATGCCTGCTGTGTGCCAGGCAGAGGAGGGGAAGAACCAGGGTGGGGGGTGGGGGGAATGGGGGAGGGAGCCAGGCCGGCTCTGTCTGGCCAGTGGGAGGTCTGACATCCCTCAGAAGAACTTGCTGAACCAGAAGGAATCCTGAGCCATCCAAGGTTCAGCTCCTTCGGCTGCTCCAAGGGGTTCTCCCGGATGGGGACGCCAGGACATGGGTTGATCTGCCCACTTCCACAGGAGCAAGAGTGTCCTTTCCAGAAAATCCCTCGAATACGGGGGGAAAGCTCCACTCCTCACCCTCGCCTGTCATTCCCCTTGAGTAAAAATACATTTAAAAATGGGAAAAAATGAGACTACAAGGAGGGAGAGAGAAGTCTGGTTTTGAATAAGGGCTGCCGTGGTCCCCCAAGGCTCCCGTGCTTCTTGGGTTTGGGGGGACAGGGAACCTGACTCCCCTTGTGCATCCTAACACCACCTGATCTCTGAAATAGGAACCCAGATCCCCAAACGCTGGCTTTCTTCAGCTTCCGTTCCACGGAAGAGAAAAGGTCCTTTCGCTATAGTGACAAGATGGAGATGAAAGGCGAGAACAAAGTGCCACTGGGAGAGCTGTGCACCCTCACTTTGCAGTCAGGGCCAAGGCCAGACTAGTGCCCACCAATCTCCGTGGCTACCAACGCACATCCTGGCCCTCACTCTCATTCCTAGTCCCAGGCGTTCTGGGATCACACTCAGGTCTGATCCGGGTGTGGGGAAGGGTCCAGGGCACCACAGTTCTCTGTGAGAGGCAGAGCAGCCTGGTGGTGACGAGAACAGGTTTGGGGATCACTCAGGTCTGGGTTCAAGTCCCAGCTTTGTCTCTTTCTCACCATAGGCAACTTTTGTCCATTTGAACCTCAGTTTTCTCATCTGTAAAATGGGTATAATATTTTACCTAAAGATGGGATGGATGATCCTTGTAAAGTGCCTGGTGTGGGTCTTGTCTTTTAGTCCTTTGATAATATGTCATTAGGGACACTGGCATAATCTTGCACTAAGTCTTGCGCTGATAGGTCTGGGGAAAATCCTGACCATGAACAGTTCATCTTTTATTTTATTTTATTTTTTAATTTTTTCTGTCTAGAATTTTAAGAGTCTCAGTGAGTAAGTCAGATGGCAAACTCCCTGGACAAAAACCCTGGCTGGCTTGCTCTTGGCTGCCTCTCCACTGCCTGCCAGGGCCCGGCGCCCAGAAGGTGCTCATAAGCTGTTGCAGGAAGAAAGAAGGCATCGAAGGTGCCCAAGGAAGTGGGTTCTCTGCAGCCGGAGTTTGAGAGGCAGAAACACTGAGCGGAGACCTCAAGCCCCCCACCCCCACCCCGCCCTGGCCTCTTCTTGCCTCTCTTTCCCTGGAAGCCTGAGGACTTAGTAAACAGTATAGTAAACTTGGGTTTACTATACCACCGAGTTAAGCCACAGATTAATCTCTGGTTGGCTGGATCCCATTTGGTCCCCAAGTTTAAAAAAAGGAAAAAAAAAAAAAAGGAGGTATAATTGAAAACCAGTAACAATGGAACACAAGTTCAGCTCTCTGGCCTGATTTTCCACAGAAGCTGGTGATGGGGAAACCAGAGCAGCCCTCCCCCTGGTTCCGGAAGCTGCACCAGCAGCGGTCCCAGGGCACGTGCAGTGAAAAGATACTGAGGCCGGATGCCTTCCCCCACCCATCTGCCTCCCCACCTCTGGGATGGGTTGGCTGCCCTCGCAGATGGGCCAACCCTTGTTCCTCTGTGTCCTGTGGTGCTGAGTCTCTGGTTGACTCTCTGCAGCCTTGCCCCACACTCCTTTCTCTATGACCGGGTGCAGCTGCTCACCCCCAGCCCCTCCCCTGCAGCAAGGCTTTCCACCTGCTGGTCCCAGGTCCCATCCCCTGGAGAGCTCAGGGCTGGTAGTGGGGAACAGGAGTGGGCGCCAGCCCATCGTGATGGCAGGTGGTCACAGTGACCTGCTCCTGCGCACCTGCCTCGCGCCCACTTCGCCTCTTCCTCATGATGCTGGGAAGTGGGTGCTGCTGTACCCTCAGCGTTACAGGTGGAGAAGCTAAGTCTTGGGAGTTGCGAGGTGCCTTGTCCAAGGATGGCAGCTAGGAAGGGGTTAACTTGGCTGTGACTATGGGAATACAAAAACAGGGAAGACAAGACCCCTGATTTCAAGGAGGCCCCCTGGCTAGCTGAGGGGATGGATGGATGGACGGACAGATGGACAGACAGACAGATAGAAAGCCATATTCAGAAACATAGAGAAATGCAACAAAGAGAGGCTGCCTAGGAGCCCCCTTTGTCCTCGATTTGATAGGCGACCAGTGAGCAGGACTCTCTGGCCCTGTCATTAGTTTGCTGTGTGACCTCAGTGATCCATTTAACCTCTCTGAGCTCAGTGGTACCGATTGCGAAATGAAGGCTTGGATGACACAACCTCCAAACTCCCATGGGACTCCAGGGTTCTCTGTTTTGGCCATGTCTCTCGACCCCACTGTTGTGAATCCACGCTCACACTGGAGAGGTAGCTGTGTGGTGGCGGCAGCGGACGAAATTTTAATTCTAACTTGCTGAAATCCTCCGCAAGCAGCAATTACAAGCTGGCAGCTGAGAGTTAGACACTTTTGTTCATGCCCATAAATATTATTTTTCCCTTAATTAGCAGCCAGCCTTTGAAAATCGGGCAATTTTTCAATTTCCCCAGCCTCGCAGGGAAAGAGTCGAGCTTTACACTGAGCCCAAAGGGGTTCAAATCCCAGTGCTGAGTTTTACGAGCCGTGAGTCTTTGGAGGGGAAGTTCCCGAAACTCTGTACTTCAGTTTCCTTACCTACAAAATGGGGATGATAATAGTACCCACCTCCTGGGGTCTTTATGAAGACGAGATAAGCTAACATGTGCAGAGATCTAGAATCGGGCCCAGAGCCCTGCGAGAGCTGTGTAAGTGTCGGCCTTTGCTACCATTGTATTTTTTTCTGTGTATATTAGCGTGCTCAGGCTGCCGTAACAAAACACCACTTGTTTTCTTCCCGGTTCTGGAGGCTGGAAGTCCAAGGTCAAGGTGCCTTCAGGGTTGATTACTCCTAAGCTCTGTCTCCCCGGCTTGGGGAGGGCCACCATCTCCTGGTGGTGTCACGTAGCCTTTCCTGTGTGCACACACATTCCTGCTCTCTCTCTCCCTTCTCACAAGCACACCCATCCCATAAGATGAGGGCCCTGGACTTATGACCTCATTTAACCATGATTACCTCCTTAAAGCCCTATCTCCCAGGACAGTCACATCGGGGGTAGGTCTTCAGCATGTAAATGGAGGTCGGGACACCATCCCATCCGTAATACCATGTGCTAGTGATCAGAGTGGGGTGGCTACCCTACGTGGTCTGTGTGGGACAGAGGCAGTGCCTGGGGCACCAGATTTTCAGTTGTAAAATGAAGCAAACCACGATGAGCTGGCACCCAAGTCCCAATGACAGCTGCTTCCTCCAGTGATTTTCTCTGCCTACCTAGCCCCTGAGTTCGGACCTTGCCTCGGAGGGACACCTGGGCCTAGGAAGGCTCATAGGAGGTGGGCAAAGATGGCAGCAGGAAAGCTTCTTGGCCAAGGGATGGAGAGCATGTGGCACTGGGGACTCCGGGAGAGTCTGGACCCTGCAGGGTTAAACCTACCTCAAGACAGAACATCCGCAAACACCAAGGGAGGGAATCAGCAAAAGCATTATCATGATTAATGTTATTTCAAAGACTTAATTCCCCCCCCCCTCTTTCTGAGCTGTGTGTGTGCTGTTGTGTCGAATGCTGTCTCTTGATTCTGAGTGTCCTTCCCCTGGAGTAATTTGGAACAAGGTCAGTGTTTACCAGGCAGGCTTCCTCGCCTCTGCTGTACCCGCTGACAACCCTGTGAGGCTGGGGGGCTGTGAGCAGCAGGAGGCAGACTGATGGAGGAGGAATGGACCAGGTTTGATGGCAGAGGTGACGGGACCAGGCTTTTGGGCTGGAACCTCGCCTCACCCAGGGGCAGATGGAGTCTCCCGCCCAAGGGGCAGGAGCAGGAAGGGTGTCAGGTGAGGATCTAGACCTTTATTCTGTCTCTGTTCCTGTTGGCTGGAAAATGTCCTACTCTCTGTTTTCTCACCTGCAAAATGGGGCCAAGAATGGTATTTCTCCTTCCCGGATGGTTGTGCTAGTTCTTGGTTCTAGGGAGTTTGCACGCTTCTCAGACTCAACGGTGCATGCCCATCCCCTGGGGCGGGAGTGGGGGAGAGACCATGCTAGTGCGCATGGGTGTCCACGCTGCTGGACCAAGGGAATGTAAGCTGTTAGCTCTGTAGGATGTGCTCCAGGTACATGCCGCCTGCTGTCATCACTCCTATGACCACTGTCATCATTTTGTCTCCTTCGTCTTTGTCAGTGGTATCACCACCTTCTTCTTTATGATCCCTGTCCTCACTTGTATCACACTTGGAACCATTGTTAGGTCTTATCTGTGCGCTGCTTCCTCCAATTCTCCAGAAGAGGCAATGAGACCCAGAGGTGGCTTGAGACCAGGGTTGAAGGCTGCCATGTTGACATAGACAAGAGCCTGATGGTTGGAAGTCAGGGGACAGATTCAAGTCTCACTCTGTACTTTGCTAATGAAGCCTGGAACTTTCCACATAGAAGAGCCCTTAAAGATCACCTGGTCTGACTTCTAACACCTCTAACCTTTGGGGAAACGCTACTGCCAGAGGGAGGAAAGGCTGCGAGTGAGGGTGTGCATGCTGCAGTTAGACAATCCTGCCTCCAGATACCCATTGCATCACTCGCTGGTTGTGTGACCTTGGGCAAGTCACTTCATCTGAATCTCGGTTTCTCATCTGTAAAATGGTGTGTGAGAGCCAGTTTCCATGACGGCCTCTAATGATCCCCATCTCCTGGTGTTGATGCCCTTCTTCAGTCTCCCCCGACCCTGTACCAGGCTCAGAATGTGTGACCAACGGAATATGGCAGAAGGCCTGGTGTCCACTTGCGAGGTTAGGCGACTGGGTTATAAAACATGCTGTAGTTCCTGTCTTGGGTCCTCTCTCTCTCTCTCTTCCTCTCTTTGATGAACAGCTCTGGGGGACGCTGGCTGCCATGTCCTGAGACTACTCAGGCAGCCCACAGAGAGGCCCAGGTGGTGAGGAACGGAGGTCTCCCAGCAGCCACGTGGCCGAGCTTGGATGTGGATGCCCCAGCCCCGGTCGAGCCTTACGATGGCACAGCTGCCCTGCCCACCAGCGTGCTGCGACCTCATGGGAGACCCAGAGCCATTAGGCTCAGCCGCTCCCAGGTTCCTGTGCCTCTGATACAGCATGAGGTGACAAGCGTTTGTGGTTTGAAGCTGCTAAGATTTGGAGTAATTTGGTACCCACGAGTAGATAAATAACACACAGGGAGGACAATATCTGTCTTGTAGTTTTGTTGTGAGGATGAATTCAGGTAAGCACTTTGCATAGTACATGACGCCTGCTAAAGGCCTCATGATAGGTGACAGAACAGCGACATCATAAATGACAGTATCATTGACAACCCCCAGGGTCTCATGGCAAGGGTGAGACGGAGCTCATGATCAGGGTTCCTAGTTGCTCAGTTGTAACCATCTGTGCCCCCTGAGCCTTACTGACCTTGGTGGGCACTGAAGGCTTTGCCAGAAAGGAAACAGCTGGGGCAGAGGGGGGAGAGGCAGAAAATGGCATGGTGGTGGGGACGGTCGCTGGGCTTCTGGGAGAGGGAGCAGCCATGGCCTGCATGGGGAGGTGTGGGGCTGAGACCCAGGATCATTGTGTGTGTGTATGTGTGTGTGTGTGTGTGTGTGTGCATGTACGTGTGTGTGTCTGTCTGTGTGTGTGCGTGTGTATTCATGCACATGTACACATGGGTGCGTGCATATAACTGCAAATATGGACATGGACATGTAGAACACGCACATGGGTGTACCACACGTGTGCACGCACGTATGGGTGCACACAAGGATGTGTGCATGCACACACATGTGCAAATGTGTTTGTGTGCACGTGTATGTATGCACACGTGTATGTGTGTATAGGGTGTGTGTGTGTGTGTGTGTAGGTTACCTCTGTAGCCCCTTCAGTCCAAGACTGGCTGACTCCCTGATTTGCTGCTTGTTTCTGGGCTCGCCGTCTGAAGAGGGCTCAGAAAAACCACGGCAACAAAGGGCTTGTTAGTGAGCGGGCTGGAG
This sequence comes from Mustela lutreola, assembly GCF_030435805.1. Lineage (NCBI taxonomy): Eukaryota > Metazoa > Chordata > Mammalia > Carnivora > Mustelidae > Mustela > Mustela lutreola. Next base: position 12,271,174 of record NC_081299.1, read on the forward strand.
GAGGCCAGGAACCCGGGGCATCTCGGAGGCCACAGAAAGAAAAGTTCAGGGGGAAGGTCCACTGTGGTCTGTTTCCCTGGCCATGGCCCTGTGGGGCTTCTTCGGTGGAGAAATATCAGAGAAGGTCTGGCTGGGAGAAAAGCCCCCTGAACCCCCCAGCCCCCATGGGCCAGGAAGTATGGGGCTCTTGTTGTCCCCAAAGACAGCTCCTTTGGGGTCGTCTGCTCCGAGGGCCTGGGCTGTAGGCACCGCAACACAGTTCCTCTCCATGGTTCCCTCAGGCTCCAGGGAGTCTCTGACGTGAACCATGGAGACTCTCCAGATATAGTCATTGTAGAGACAAGAGAAATGGAGATACAGAGAGCTTCAGGGACATGCCTTGGGTCACCAGCAGGCTGTGAGTCAGGGCAGGAATCTGGTGCTCCTTTTTGATCACTCTGTTCCAGGGCGGGACCTATGGCATCCTGGGACATGCTGGTCCAGAGGGGTCCTACACTGGCGGGCCCCTTCGGCCGGCAGATCGCCTGCCAGGAGAGCCAGCCCACACTGTCCCCCTGCAAGGACCAGATGGGCAGCCCTTTATCCCTGGTGTTCCCCACCCTTGCCTGTATCACAGGGAATAACTGGGGCAGAAAATCCTGGGGGAGCAGAAAGTCCACCAAGCTTGAGCCTGGCACCATCCAGGCTCCCGGTTGCCAAGCAGGTTGAAAATAGAATGGGTAAGAGGGGGCTTCTGGTGGGGGGGTGTGTGAACCACTGGAGCAGCTTGGCGACTGTCTCTCCTGGCTCTTGCCAGACCCTCCATCCCGCCAGATCCTGCCTACTGTGTGCCAGGAACATCTGGGAGAGAGTTTCTGGCAGGTTCTGGCTTGCAAAAATGGGTTATGGGGGGGGGGGTCTCAGTCATGTATTCACTCACAAGGACCTGGTCAGGAAGGCGAAGCAGTGTGTCCTGAGTGCCCGGTAGCTCAAGGCACTGAATAGAGCCCCTGACCCCCATCGCTGCCCCTCCCCTCACTCCTGTGACTTCAGAGCCCCTTTCACAGGTAAGACTGAGGCTTAGGAAGTGGCAGGGCTGAGATCTGAATCCAGGTCTGTCTGACTCCCAGTCCTGCTCTTTCCATCTCTAAGCATCTGTCTGAGTGTTCTCTACACCCACTGTGTCCAGGGATTGGTCCGGATACGGAGATAGAGAGATACAGAGATAAATGAGCTATGGGCCTTGTCTTCAAAGCACATACAGTTTCGTGGATGAATTAGCTGTTGCTGCTCTGTCAGTGCTGCAGAGAAAATAGCACCCCCAAACCTCCGTGGCTCATGAGCAATTACTCCTCTTGCTCGTTGCAGTTGGGGCTGCGGCCGAGGGGCTTGGCTGCGGGCTGCAGGTAGCAGCCCGCTACCCTGGTCTCTTGCTCTTCTTGCACCAGTGACTATGCAGGGCCTGCTTCCATGGCTGGGCAGAAATACGTGATGTCCCCTAAGGCTGCATTTTGGAAGCAGAGCACTGTCCCGCCTAGCGCACATGCCCCGGGTCGCTCCGCCAAGCCCCACGCTGGTGGGAGGCGCTGCAGTCACGTGATGAAGGCAAGGCTGTCTAACTGTCTGACGGGGAGGCAGGAAGAATAGGGTACAATAATCCAATTGTCCGCAGCAGGGAAGACAGACAGCGATGATAATGCTGTGGTGCATTTCATCAGATCCAACAAACCATCAACTGTAAGACACACCGTTAATTTCGCACGCCGCTAAGAAAGAAAAGCAGCTGCCAGCTAAAGTATGCCGCGACGCTTTCCCAGCTCATCGATTTTTTATTTTATTCTCACCGAAAGCTATCCGATACTTCCTAAGACGTGGAAGTGCCAACAAGACGAACGGTGTTGACCAGGTTCGTGCCCCCACGGGCGCTGGCATCTGTGTCGTGACTGGCGCCGTCTGGGGAGATGGTGAGATGTCATTGACATATTCTGGTTTCAGAGACGTTTAACATGTGAAAACGTGTTTTAAAGTTTTAGAATTGAGGACATCGCGTTGTTTACCCACGGTGAGCGCCTGCTCCGGGATGGATGCTGGGCTAAACATTTTCTGTGGGTCAACTCACTTGCACCTCCTGACTATGAGGGGAAAATGTGGTTCTCCCTGTTTCAAGGATGGGTAGAGCAAGGCTCAGGGTGATGTCTGAGACCCACACTCAGCAAGCGGGAGTGTCGGCATTTGAACCCAGGCAGCCTGAGTCCAGAGACAAAGTGGTTAAGAGCACAGACACTGAGATGAGCTGGATTTTGGCTTCCTCATCTGTAAAATGGGGATGAGAGAAGGGACTCCTGCGTAGCTTGTTTTGCATTAGGGTATACCAGAAACATGGTCAGGTGCAGAACACTCGAGACATGCTGTATGAGTACGGGGAGTACTTTTTGCCCCTTAGAAGCTCACATCAGTATCATAAAACTGGTCCTGAAGTCAGAGGAGGGAGTTATGGGAATCCGGAAAAGCAGGCCAGCATGGTGCTCTCCCCTGATCCACGAGGGATCCATTCCCAGAACCCCCGTGGATGCCTGAAACTCTGGGTAGTACCAAACTATCTCATACTTACATGCAATAAAGTTTATAAATTAGGCACAGTAAGATACTAACAACAATAATAATAACAACTAGAACAATGATAGCAATATGCTGTAATAAAAGTTTCACGGATGTGGTCTTTCTCTTTCTCTCAGAATGCCCGATTGTGCTGTACTCAGCCTTCCTCTTCGGTGACATGAGGGGAGAAAATGCCTGCGTGACGAGAGGAGGCGAGGGGCACGATAGGGGCGTCGTGATGGAGCGTTAGGCTGCTGCTGGCCTTCTGACAGTCTATCAGAGGGAAGGTCACCTGCTTCTGGACTGGCCTTGACTGTGGGTGACCGAAGCCACCAAAAGTGAGATGGCAGATGGGGGACCCCCCACAGCTTTGTGATTTGGGGGTACCGTCGAGCGGTTTGATGTGAGGAAAGCAAAGGGTGCGTGATCCAGGCCTGTATTTATTGACTAAACGTATTTGTCTACCTATGAAGGTATCACACAGTGACTGGATTTGCAACCTTGGGGGGTAATTTTTAAGAACTGAGTTCTAATTCGTCTCAAATGTTCAGTGTGCAGGGTTTTCCCAAATGTCTACACCTCTCTTACCACCGTCCCACTCTCAACAGAGAACGCATCCCTTACCCCCCAGAAGGTCCTGTTGTGCCTCTTTCCAGTCAAACACGTCCCCCCTTTGCCACCCTGTTTGTAAATTTCTATCCTTGCAAACCGGTTTGCCTGTGTTTGAACTTCATGAATGAGAATGGACAGAATGTGCTGGTTTTGAGTCTGGCTTCTTTCACTCAACCTAATTATCTAGAAGATTAATCCATGTATCAGTGGTTTCTTCTTTTTCATGGCTGAGTAATATCCCATCGGGCGCTGCTTAGCCCCGCCCCATCGCCTTTGCCACTCCAGACAGGTCCTTCCTGCCTGCTGGCTGGAAATGGAGCTGGGCCCTTTAAATTTCTTGCCAGCAGCCTGCTAAGCTCGGTCACTAGAGGGCGCTGGGGAGCCCGTGCGGCCACACGGGGCCCTGCTTCCTGGTTCAAGGCTCCCAGGCCCCTGCAGCTCCTGCAGCCCCTCCAGCGCCCAGCTCTTGCTTGCACAGAGGCCCGCAGCTCCCCCAGCGCCCCTTTGGAGGCGCTTTTCAGGTCAGGTGTCTCACCAGAGGCGGCTGTGCGGCCTCCCCCAGGGCAGATTTCTGGTAAGTTTACCTGGGGTGGTTTTCTAGCAAGTTCCACAGCTGTGGCACCAGGCCAAGTGTTTGCCATGTGGTGGGCCACAGGCCTGTCTTGTTCAACAGAGTCTGGTTGGCGGCCCTGGCTCTGTGTGTGTGTGTGTGTGTGTGTGTGTGTGTGTGTTTGGGGGACTCTTCCTCGGCTCAGGGGTTTTTCTAGGGGAGTTGTTTTCTGCCTTAGGAGGGGACACTTTTGGGGGGACCTTAGCTCAGCCCTGGGTGGGAGTTTCTCCTTGGGAGGAGGCTATCTCAGCCTCATGGTGGGGGTGACTTGTAGGGGGAAGGGCTCTCTGTCCGCCCCAGGGTTCTCTTTTTTGTGGTTCTCTATCAGTCCCGGGTGGGGGTGGGGCTCTGCCTGGTGGGCTCTACCTCAGCCTGATGTGTATGTGTGTGGGGGGGTCTCTTCCTGAGAGGCTCTACTTTGGGAGGGGTCTATCTTGGCCCCTGAATGGCCCCTTGTCGGGAGCTCTACCTCAGCCTGACGGGACTCTTTCTTGGGGAATTTATTTCATATCTGTGGGGGGGGGGGACTCATCCTTGAGGGTCTTACCAAAGCCCCTTGAGGAGGCTGTTCTTGGAGGCTGGTGGCATTCTTAGGGGCTCTATCTCCGCCCTGGGTGGGGGGTCTCTTCCTCAGGGGCTCTATCTCAGCTGTGTGGGTTGTGGCTGCTGTTTTAGCGGCTATTCTTACATTAATTATAGTTCTCTTTATTCTTTATTAGCCAGTGCCACATTCATTCAATCCCCTATTAGAAGTTAATAATTCTTCCTGTGGAACTTTCCCTGTTGGAATCCCTGGGTGGTTTCTTTTTCTTGATTAGGCCCAAACCGACATAGAACTGGTGTCAGCAGTGATGCCGGGAGATGGGTTTGCCGAGATGAGGTCTGCGGGCTGGTTCGCGTGGGCTGCAGCGTGGTACCGAGCTCCTTGCCGATAGGAGACGAGGTGCTAGTCCCCCAAAGCATGCGGCGGCCCTGCGGTTAACCAGCTACCTCCTCCGAGGCACGTCCCTTGGGAGCCAGAGCGATGCTCCCGCTCACCGTTCATGGCAGTGGTGATGACTCTGAGGACTGTAGGGGGTGGGACGGATTCTTTCGAGGGTTCTAGAGCTTACAGTGAGGAGAGGACAAGCGCAGGTCCATTGGCTGAGCTCAAGTCACAGTCCGAGGTCTGGAGAGCCGTCCTGACAGCCTTTACAGGAGCTCTTATTTTTATTTTTATTTTTATTTTTATTTTTTTCTTTTAACAGCAGCAGGGCTGGTGTTTGCTGGAAATCGAACATAAAATTTAATTGTGTTGGTTGCCGAATTGCAACCACAATGGAATTCACGTCTTAACAGATTTCTTGGGTAAAAATTGGGGCGTTGATTGGGAAAGAAAGGGGCCCTGAAACATGGAATGGGGACGTCTCTTGGTCCCTGATGAAACTGACGCTCTTAAACTCCGTGTGGCTCTAGGCCCCCCACACTATTGCTGTTGGTGGCCTTCCCGCCTGTGTCTGAGGAGGATTGTTCCCCTCTGCTTAAAAACCCTGTGATTACCTTGGAGTGTGGGGGGGACAGGTCTCTTAAGAAGGGGTGCTCATTCTCCTCGAGACTTAGCAAGACTACCGTTGTTTGTTAGAAGCCTCTACCAAAGGCCGAGACCTCAGTAGTCCCACTAGGACACGAGTGGAAGCACCCCAAGACTGGCAAGACTTTGCTAATACACATCAGCAGAATTCCAGGGACCATGCATAGGAGTGGATTTTAAGGATTTTATCTTTTTTTTTAAAAAAAGAATTTATTTATTAGAGAGAGCATGCATGAGAGCTCGTGTGTGCACACACATACTGGGGGAGGGGTAGAGGGAGAGGGAGAAGCAGACTCCCCACTGAGCAGGGAGACTGATGCAGGACTTGATCCCAGGACCCTGGGATCATGACTTCAGCCGAAGGCAGATGCTTAACCGACTGAGCCACCCCAGTGCCCTGATTTTAAGGATTTTAGACCAAAGAGGGCAGGATATAACACTAGGTGGGGAAGATTTCATTGTCATTGATGTACTTCCTGTACTTCCTTCCATGCTAATGACCTGGATTTGGTTATTAGCATGTGCTGCTGACCTTGGCTCGGACAGCTTCCTTGGTTGATTGACTGACATCTGGGCCCGATAGTAGCCCAAGGTTAATGAAGCTGTGATGTCATGATGAGGAAGAATGAGTTCAAAGGCATGGGGAGGCAGGAATGCTGGACTGAATGTGTGATGTGTGATCTGTACCGCCTCCCTGCCAGCTGTGTTCCATGAGAAAGAGCGGAGGACAGAGGCATCGAGAGATACGTAGTGGGGGAGCATCCTTGAAATGCTCCGTGGCTTTTGTAGGCTGGGTGTGGCTTGAGAGGCTGCCTCCGCTGAGATTACCTCCCTGATTGCAGTGGGTATCAGGGCATCCTGGAGGTCTCTGCTACTCCAGGATGGCATATCCACGGCCAGGCAGCAGGGATATATGGGCAATCAGAATGCCTTGCCCCCTAGGGATCTCCGCTGGTGCCTGGTGGATCACAGTGTCCACCATCCCTGGAAATGAAATAAATTACAGCCTTGATAGATATGATATAAAAATCTCTGGGTCTGCTCGCCAAAACCTGCCATGCATTGCCATGACAGAGGGTCTTTGCCTCTCCTCCAGGTTCCATAGCTGTCAGCTCATAAGCCTAGAAAGCCCCAGGGCGGCCAAGTCCCCCTGCAGAAGAAGCCTTGTCACTGCTGCTGGTACTTACTGTAAATATCCCTCCAAACCTCCCCCGAGGGGCCTGGGCCATTTATCAGAGTGATGTGGACTGAGAAAAGGGAAATAGGTGGGTCAGGGATCAACACTGATTCCTGGGAACCCACAATGCCTCTCTGACCCTGAAGTCCACAGGGGGCCATTTGGCGGTCAGGTGATAGAAAGTGGAGCCTGATGCACAAGGTTCCCCATGGCCCACGGACTCCCCCCCCCCCCAGGTCGTCCCCCCAGTTCCTGAATAAGTAATTCAGGAGGTAATTAGGTCATGAGACCTAAATATACTTAGCCAAGAACCATTCTCTCCCCTTTCCATTTATTTATTTATTTTAAATATTTTATTTGTTTGAGCGAGAGCAAGCGAGAGTTAGAGCATGAGCAGGGGAGAAGAGGAAGAAACAGGCTCCCCGCTGAGCAAGGAATCTGACACGGGGCTCGATCCCAGGACTCGGAGATCATGACCCGAGCCGAAAGCACACGTTTAACCGACTGAGCCACCCAGGCATCCCTCCATTTTTATTTTACATGCCAGTTTTGGGAAATGAACCTTACAATTTTGTCCTTGGGTGACAGTACCCTATGGGACTGTGACCGAGTTTGAGGAGTAATAGATACGGTCCGAGGTGACTTTGGGGGCTGTTAGGTCCATTTTATGGGAAGTATAAGAATGATGGCTGCGTCTTCTTGGGTAGAAATACAGAGTCGTGTTTACAGGAGTTCGGTTGCGTCAGGAGGGTTCCTATGGAGGCTGAGGAGTCAAAGGGATGGAGGGCACGGCTTAGCCCCCCCATCGCCTTTGCCACTCCAGACAGGTCCTTCCTGCCTGCTGGCTGGAAATGGAGCTGGGCCCTTTAAATTTCTTGCCAGCAGCCTGCTAAGCTCGGTCACTAGAGGGCGCTGGGGAGCCCGTGCGGCCACACGGGGCCCTGCTTCCTGGTTCAAGGCTCCCAGGCCCCTGCAGCTCCTGCAGCTCCTGCAGCCCCTCCAGCGCCCAGCTCTTGCTTGCACAGCGGCCCGCAGCTCCCCCAGCGCCCCTTTGGAGGCGCTTTTCAGGTCAGGTGTCTCACCAGAGGCGGCTGTGCGGCCTCCCCCAGGGCAGATTTCTGGTAAGTTTCCCTGGGGTGGTTTTCTAGCAAGTTCTACAGCTGTGGCACCAGGCCAAGTGTTTGCCATGTGGTGGGCCACAGGCCTGTCTTGTTCAACAGAGTCTGGTTGGCGGCCCTGGCTCTGTGTGTGTGTGTGTGTGAGTGTGTGTGTGTGTTTTCTGGGGGTTCCAGCTAGCTCTGGGGGGACACCTCTCAGCCTGGGGCAGGCAGATGCTTCCCTGGGGGCTCTGTGTCAGCCCCAGAGGGACCCCTCCCTGACACTCTTCTCTGGAGCTCTCTTCGGCTCTTTCCGGCCGGCCTCTCGGGAATCCCATCGTCCATTACAGCGAATCACTCCTTACGGGGGACGTTTCCCGTGGGGTGTGGGTGCTCCCTCCCCACTGGCTGCAGACGGATTTACGTGGCGTGTTGGAAATCACTGTTTGTTCATCCCTGTTCACAGTGATATTTCCAATTCGGGGCTGTTATGAATAATTTGCTCTGCATATTCTCCCCTGGACCCGGCTTTGGGTGTAATATGTTATCTCCTGGAGAGATGCTTTGAGTGGGGTTCCCCTGCGAAGGCCAGGCTAAGGGGCTTTTCGTCTTGTCTAGAGGGTGCTGCGGGCTTGCTGGGAGCTTTATGAGCCTGTTTTTTTTTTTTTTTTAAATAGTGGTGGTGGAATTCAGTGTGAGTTCTAGAAGGATCTCTTGGCCTTGTGTGTGGGGGGGGGAGGGGCACCAACGCTTAACTTCCTAGATGGAGGTGGCAGCTCAGCCTAGTGACTCCAGGCCTGTGACTTTGCTCCATGATCTTGTTGCAAATCTATGAAATGGGAATGTTCTCGTGCATCCGTAGGACGGTGGGGAGGACTGATGGGATAAAGCCTGTGGGCCTTGGGCACGGGGCCGGCAGGAGTGAGGGCCTAAGGGGTGGTAGTCAGAATGCAGAATGCTGCTGTTATTAGATGCTTGAGCTGGGGTGTCCTGCTTTCTCCCTGGCACTAAGTGTCGTGGATCTAGAGACCGAGAACCTAAAGGAGTGGGGAAGGGTGTTAGTGCCCCTTCCACAGGTGCCTCTGGACCCAGAAAAGCTAGGGCCCCTGCTGTCCAGTGCTGCCCAGGGCCTGGCACTTTCCCAGGCCCTGCTGATCCTTCCTTTTGAAGAGTGGACCCTCAAGGTGGCCTTGGGTTCTGGGATCTCTGCCCAGCCCCCTGACGGTTACCTCGGTGGGCGCCCTGCCAGCCTGAGTCCTGAGCGGCCGCACCCCAGCTAGTCAAACGGCCATGATTAGTCAAATAAGATTTCCATCTGTTGAGGAATTTTGGAGAGTTATTACTGGCTATAAAAGCAATCTGAGGAGAAGGATGGATCGGAGGGGGTAAGTGCCGCTAATTCTGTGGAGTAGCGACTCTTAAATAAGGCTGCAGATGTCCTTATCGGAGTGAGCCAGGTCCCCATCGCGGTCTGGGCTGGAGGGGGTTGGGCCGCTGTGGTGTTGGGTCCTTCTCTGCAGACGGAGGAAGAAGAGGGCTGCTGGATTGGAACTTTGGGGGTTATTGTGGCATTTAGGAAGATCCTGGATGTGAAGGGCCTTGGGCAGCGTCTGGCACACTGTTGGAGCTTAATGGATGCTGGTTTCTGCTCTCCCGGCTTCCTGCCCTTCTTCCCCTGGGGACTGAGTCAGCCTCCTGCACAGGGCAGCCATCTCTCTGGGCCAGGTTCTTGCTGTCCCAGACCCTGCGGGGCGGTTCCTGTAAGGTCGGAGCCTCCGTCACTTCTCTAAAATGGCCCATCCCAAAGGAGCCCTGGGCGGGAAGATTTTTGGAAATGTGGCCCTCGCATCCTTCGGCTTCTAATATATGCCTTTCCTCTAGGGCTCAGTTTGTTTTAACCTCCTCAGCATCTGGGGATGAAGTGACATTGTGGGCAGGAGGGTTTTGGGGGGGCCTCATCTGAGGTTACCTGAACCCCAGGTGCTTCTGCTTTCTTTGGAGAGGGGACAGAATTTTATTTTATTTTTTAAGATTTTATTTATTTACTTATTTGACAGAGAGAGAGAGAGCACAAGTAGGCAGAGCGGCAGGCAGAGGGAGAGAGAGAAGCAGGCTCCCTGCTGAGCAGAGAGCTTGATGTAGGGCTCAATCCCAGGACCCTGGGATCATGAACTGAGCCGAAGGCAGAGGTTTAACTGACGGAGCCACCCAGGTGCCCTCTTCATTATATTTCTGATGCTTAACAAGACTGTACTTTGGGGGTAACCGGGGGCCTGGTGGCTTCAGAGGGCCAGGGAGGTGGGCTGTCTTGCTGGAAGGAACTGAAACATAACCGAGTCCACCCCAGGGTAGAGGTGAACTGCCCCTCCCCAGAGAGAGGGGTTCACAGGGTCCAAACCCTCAAACATAGGGCTCTGTGGCCCAAGCATCGGAAGGCCCATAGTCTCCTGCCCGCTGGGCCAGGGGTCTTCTCACCTGTCCCTCCTTACCTCCCCTGCCCACCTGCCTGCCTCCCCACCCCTTGGGCCCTTTAAAACCGTAGGCCCATGCCTGGGCCCCCACAGCTGACCACACTTCCGTGCGTCAGAGTCAGCTGTAGAAAAGCCCGCATGTGTAGCCAGTGGCCATCAGAATTCAGTCCTTCTGGGGGTGGCTGTGCTCGGGGCTGGTCACTCTCCCGGGGTCCCTTTCTCTTTGCCAGATGGTTCGAGCATGACTGCTCGCTCAACAGCGGTTTACACTGGGCCTGGAGGCCCCTGGTGTTTGACTCTAGAGCCACGGGCCTGGGGCTGAGCAGGGTAGGGCAGGGGCTGGCCGGGCTGGGGGGCTGCGTTGGCATGAGGAACTGAGCCCCCCGGCCTAGTTGTGCCCATGGCGGAAGCCTTCTCCCTGAGCGTCCTCAGCCCCTGGGTCCTCCCTGACGACAGCTGTGGAGGAGACCATCTGGCTTCTGGCTGGGCTGCTGGGCAGGACCCTGACCTCGTGGGGACTCAGTTTCTCTCCCTGTGAGTGCGGACGATAAGGCTAACTCGGAGGGCCGGGCGACAATGGAACGAGCCTGTGGCTGGCTCCTTGCTTGCCTCTTTGGGGCAGGCGAGGAGAAAGGCTGGTCGGTAGGTGTATGCCTTGCTTCAGGCTCCTGTCTCTGAGGACTGAGACCTTGGTGGAGGGGAGGCTTTTGAGGCTGGAGTGAGCCGAGTCTCTGGAATTCCCTCCTGCCCCCCTGACAGAGAGGGGACCCAGGAAAGGTACCTGTGGGCTCCGGGGCCACCGTGGGATTTTTGGTGGTTTCCTTCCTGCCTGGGTATCATGATGTCTGCAGGTGGGCGGTGGGTGGTGGGCACAGGGGGTCTCCATCGGGGCCACTCCTGCGGTGGTCCTGGGCATGGCTCCTGGTCACTGTGCTCCCCGATCTTCTGTTAACCTTCCCTCAGCTCCCACCTGCTTGGATGTCAGGATGGCCCCCCCTAGCCCTCAGCTGTCCTGATTTCACCCATGACAAACCAGGTTTAGGGATTTGCGCTGGCTGGAGAGAGGGTCCAGCTGGTTTCAGGAGGCAGAGCTCACACTTCCTGTCATTTTATCAAAGTCAGCACTTACGTATTGAACTATGCGCTCTTATGCCAGATGCTGTGCTGGGGCAGAAGGCGGTGCTGCGGTCTTCTATGGGGAACATTCCTGGTTCCCTCTTAGGCACATCTGTACCCCTCTGTCCCATGGTTCTCCCACCTCGAGCTCAGGGAGGCTTAGATCCCGTGCGCCTGGCCTTCTCCTGGCCCAGGCGTTGGGAGACCCAGAGAGCTCAGAGCTCCCCCTGATGCCCCACTCTGCCCTCTCTTCCCCATTGTTGAACCCCAGAGGAGGGACCCCAGCCCCTCCGCGGCTCCCCGGGCCCCTTGCTTCCAGCCTGCGAGGAGAGTCTGGTGACCTTCTTCCCAGAGGGAGGAGGGTGCCGGGGATCCCTCCTCTGCCTAGAGAGGTGTCTTAAGGGGTCGCTTACATTTTTCTCTTCTTACTTCCTCATTGGCCAGAGGCCTTCTCCGTGGGACGGTTCCTGGGGTTTCTGGGTTCATGAGCACGCCTTGGGCACGAGAAGGCTTAGAGCAACATGATCCTAAATGTCTACCCCGCCCCCCAGCCCTGCCAGGGGCAAGAGGCTGGGAGCCTCGGACCTGACAAGATGTAGTGTGTGGAGAGGTGGGTGTCTGCCCTTGGGGAACTTAGAGACAGAGCTCTGGGCCTCAGTCTGAGACTCGGTTTCCCCTTGCTCAGTGAGGAGGGTAACCTCACAGCGGCCACCGAGGTTAAATGAGGCAGTGGGTCCTCTATGCTTCCCATCCTGGTCTTCGTGGTTTTCGATGATGCGTCCCAGACCCGCGCAGACAGCAAAGGACCGGAACAAAGCCACATGGTTGCGGCAGAGGGGGGCCCCTGATGTGTGTGCGAGCCTCTGGCTGGCCCTTCCCCTTGGTGAACAGCGGTGGGGCAGGCCTGGTGTATGACCCTGCGGTCCTCCATCCTGAAGATGCCTCGGTCCTTCCAGTGGCTCGGGTTCCTGAGGGGGCCCCCCACGGACGACCCCACCCCCAGCCTGATGCCCCCTCCAGCCTCCCTTCCTTGTCTCCCCCGCATGCTACTGACCGTCCACCAGCCCCGCTCCGCAGGCCGCCTGAGCGTGGCCGAGCGCCTGCCTTCTAATAGCTGCATATTTCTGCAAAAAGATTCTCCTCTTCTCCAGACCCTTAGTCCTCCCAACTTTGCCCACCTGGGTCCCCGGGGGCCTTCATGCGGAAGCTGGTGTGCTGCGAGGCCCAGCAGCTGCTTCTCTCTTCCTCACTTTCCACGTAGCCTCCTGCAGAAGGCTGTGGCCTCTTTGCTCACACTCCGGGCGCCTGCCCACAGCCCAGGGGTGGTGCTGGGCTTTGGGCCCCGGGCAGTGGCAGAAAGTACCTGGGAAGAGCTGCGTTATGCTCCAGGGCTGCTGTGTTCTGGTCCGTTCTAGGGCATGATCACTTATTTGTGATTGGTCTGCGCTCCCCCCGCCCCCCCATGGGAGACGTGGAGGAGGCCCTCCATGGCAGATCTGAGGACAAACCCTCTGTCTTTCCTTCAGCTTCCAAGGCCCTGGGACCTGCCTACATCTTGCCCTCCAGTCCTGCAGTCTCTGGCTGATGCAGCAAGATGCTTCGAGCCCTTGACGTTGGTCAGCCCTGGGCAAGGCACCTGTGGGTGCCTTATTTTATTTAGTCCTTATAATGACCTGACCTGATATTATTCCTGTGTCATCCCTTCAGGCAGATGACACAAGAATCAGCCTTATTCTGTGGGGTCAGAAGTCAGGACTGGCTTCCTAAACGAGAACTTTCCAGCAGTGGGCCAGTGGGCCTCATGGTGCTATGGGTTTTCCAGTGAGGTGGTCAGCATCCCATTGTTGGGAGTATTCAAGCAGGGGCCGATGGCTATTGTTCAGCTGGACAGAGAGGACAGTTCTCAGGTGGGAGGGGCTGGGCTGGGAGGCCTGTGGGGGGTCTGCAACTATCAGGATCACAATCCCCTGAGCCTTGAATTCTCTGCTCTAGATAGGAGAGGGAGTCAGTGCTCTCGTTCTCAGGATGAGGAACTGAGGCTCAGAAGCAGGCATTTCTGTGCCTGGGTCTCTGGTCCCTCCCCTTTCTTCTATTTATTCTGGATGGCCAGGTTCAGAGCAGGTCACCCCTGTGTCTTGCTTGGTGGAAGCACAGTGACCTTGGGGTCGGGGAAAGGGGGTTTGATCTAGTTAAATATTTCTCCACTCACTCTGCTAAGCATGAACCCTCCCCTGAGCACTTACTGTGTGCCAGGCCCTGAGGACATGGGGCTCCGGGGAGGTGGTTTCTGCCCTCAGTGAGCTCATGGTTGAGTGTAACCAATGGAGGAGGGCTTTGCCTGTGGTTCCCAAGCATCAGAATGAAACCCTGGCCTTGCTCAGATCGAAGGATCCGTCATCCGGGGCTGGGTCTGGCCATCTGTGCTTTGTCACAAGCTCCCCCAGGGCATCGTGGCTGAGACCCAGATTCAGGAAATGGGGACTTCTAACTCCGAGGGGGCTCTGTGGAGCCGCTGGGGGGCTCCAGCCAGAGGGCAGGTGTGGGGTGGGGGGGTGCCACTGGGATCCAGAGTCGGTGGGGAGAGGGGCCAACTGGAGGTGCTGGACGCTTCCCCCACTGCGTGAAAGGCAGCAGGCGAAGGGCAGTGGCAGGTGGCTTCCTCTTGTCATGGTGGGTCCTGGTCCCCTGGGGCTGGGGATTTTTATCCCCTTTGTTCACCACTGTCTCCCAGTGACTAGAACGGGGGCTGGCATGAGGAGGGGCTCACACTTCTGTAGGAGTGAACCTCCTAAGGTGGGACAGCCCTTCCTTGCCTTCAAGCCACACCCCCAGCTTGAGCGCTACGGACCGGTCCCTCTCCACGGCTGGCTCCCCCACTCCCAGCTTGGGGTTCGCCTCTTTGGAGGGTCTGCCCTGAGCCTGGGGCTAGTTACACACACGCCATCACCTCTGCTTCCTCCCCAGCATGAAATGTCCTGTCCCCACTGCCCCGCGAGGTGAGGTCTGGCTCTTGGTGGGCGTGGTGGGCGTGGTGGGCGCTGCTGCCCCGAACTGATACCCTTGTTCTCCTGCCTGCTTGGCTTGACAGCAGCTCTTGAGTCGATGAAGTGACATCGGCATCATTCCCCGGGGCCCCGAGGTGAGGCAGAGGTTCCCCCAGCTCCCGGGGAGCTAGAGCTCACCCCAGGCTCAGATCAGCCGGAGTTCATGCAGCCAGCCCTCCCGCGAAGTAATTACTGTAATTTCCCCTGCACAGCCCTCAGCTCTCGGGTGATATTGTGACCGATATGTGAGTAGCGGGAACACTCCCTGCCCTTGTAATTGAGGGTTTGGAGTCACTGCTGACATCTCCAAAGGGAGCCGGGGCTTCGTGGCGTGTGTCAGAGGCGTCACCTTTGAACTCTGGCTTTTTGACTCCGTGGCCGCTCTGCAGATCCAGTAATGACTCATGGGAGAGATGCGTTGTCTCCCCCAGCCCTGTGTTCCCATCCCTGGTCCAATCTGGAGCCTTGCAGTAGCCCCGTGAGCCAGAGGCAGTGTGTGGCCCTGACCCGGCCGGGGAGAGAAGTTGTGTGAGTTGCGACATCGTGCAGTGTGGGAGTGGCAGGGCCGGGCTGGGCTAAAGCTGGTGTCTCTTGCACCCACAGTGTGAGTTTTGTCACTGTCCCTTCTGTGTAGGTGCCCTGTGAAAGAGGAGCCCCTGATGATTCTATCACCTGGCTCAAATTGTTATAGAAGAGCATTAATAAAAGCAAAAACCATGACTTTGGGCTCTGAGGGCTCACCAGGCACTGTCCTCCTCGTCTTATAAGTCGAATGCATTGTACCTCCTGGCAACCACCCATGGTGATGGTCCCTGACTTACTGATGAGGGACCTGAAACCCAGAGGGCAGGTGCTGACCTGAAGACAGGGAGCCAGAAGGTGATAACTCCCAGATTGGAGCCCAGGCAGTCTCCAGCCCTGAACTTCTAACCATCCCGCCGTGCGAATGGCAGAAAGTTGACATTCCTGGACATGTAGTGTTTCTTGTTTGGGGAACTCATTAGTCCATTTTTTTCATCCACCTCCTTATTCATTTACTCATTCAGCCTTATTTATGGATCCTTGTTATTGCCAAGCATGGTTCTAGGTGTTACAGATTCAGTCCTGAATAGAACAAATTTCCCACCCCCATGGAGTTTCCATTTCAGTTGAGGGAGGCAAATCACAAGCAGACAAGGGACACAGTTTCAGATTAGGAGAGCTATGGAGAAGAATGAATGGAAGGGGGATGTGGAGTGATGGGAGGGGGAGCCTACCCAGTGTGGTCAGGGATGGGCTAAGCAGAGACCACAAGGAAGCAGGAGAACATGGGGAAGAGATTCTTGGCACGGGGAGTGGCATGTGCAAAGGCCCTGTGGTAGGCCTGTGCAAATCATGCTTGAGGACCTGTAGGGAGGATGGTAGGAGGTAAGGTCAGAAGGGTGAGTGGAGAGATGCTGTTGGGAGGGGGGGAATGGTGCATCTGAGTCCCGCTTCCTCCAGAGGGAATGACATCATCTGGCTCCCATTGTTGAAGATAGGCTCTTGGTTGGGGGGGGGGGTGAGGCAGAGGCAGAAGGACAATCCAGAAGCTGGTGGTATAGAGGAGAGATGATACCGGCTGCCTAGACCAGGGTGGTTCTAAGGAGTCTCTTTGAAATCTCTCCTCTTGACCCTTCCTTGTCGGGCTGACTTCTGTGTGTCCCTCCTTGGCAGCTAGGACCTTCCCTGCGCTTGTGCTGGGGGTGAGTCTGGCTGCTTCTGTGCCTCGGCCCCGGTGTGCTGCTCTTCAGGGCCCACTAGGCTGCCTTGCATCAGCCTCTCAGAGCTTCGGAAGCCCTTTGCTCTCGGATATTGAATAAAGATCTGTGCACGCTGTGTTTATCCTACTTAGGTGTTCAATATCTATTTTGGGCATCTGCAGAAATACCTAGTTTGTTTGTAATCTGCTCAGTTCCTTTTGTTCTTGCCTTTGTTTATTTATTTCTTCAAACAAGAACTATCCCCCCCCACCCCCGTGGCTTCTTGGCTCCCTTGGATTCTGTGGGCTGATGCTGGAAGGTGTTAAGCCATATTACTTAAGCGGTTGGCAACTTGGCCTTTTCCTGAAAGCATGAGGGTCGTGGTGTGTCTGGCTGTGCCCAAGTCCCTCCAACGAGACTGGGTGTCTGTGGGGTCAGTTCTGAGAGCTGGGTGTGCATGTATCTAGGTGATGCGAGGGTTTACACTTTCAGGTAGGGCTCTTTTTTTGGGGCAAACCACGGATGTGGACTCTGGTTGACATCAGCAGGAAAGGAGGTGATCAGGAGGCAGCTTGCACAATCAGAGGCTTGGCTGAAGGATTGGTTGTGAAAGACCAGGGACCCAAAGCCTTCCGAGATCCCATGGGGATGGGTGGTCCCAGTCAGCTTGAAATGATTCTGCAGTTCTGGAAATTCCAGGTCCCGGGAGAGAAGGCATCTCAGGGATGGGGTGTGGGCCATGTGACCCATCCTGGTTTGGCGGTGTCCTGCCAAGAGTGCATTTTAGAGGGGAGGTCGGTCCTGGAAAGGCATCTGCGCATGCCGGTGTCCGAAGAAGAGGGGACAGGTGCTTGGCTGCTACACATGCCCTCTGTCCCCAGTAAGGATCTCAAAGATGTGCGAGCTGTCCTGGCCTTTGAGATGCCAAGGGCTGTGTCTGTCCCACATAGAGGGTTACAGAATAGGGCCAGATTCCTCCGAGTGATTGGGGGACCAGAGTTCAGGGTAGACAGAAGTTTCTGGGTCTGGGGGAGGCTGCAGCCACACTGGGTCTCACTGGGCCTTGAGGGCTGGGTACTCTTGGGAGGGAGGGTGAGGGGTGCTCCAAGTGAGGCTCGGGCAAGATCACAGAGGCTGGGATGGAAGTGGAAGTGGAGAGGCTTTCGTGGAAGTGGAGAGCTGCTGGTGGGTGACTGCGAGGGAGTGGGGAGTCTGCGGAAGTGACAGGCCGAACATGTAATTGAACCTCTGTCTGAGGAGCTCAGGCTTAAGAGGGCAGCTGCATCTGGTTGTGGTGGAAGTGGACTGGGAGGAGTGCTTCTATAGAGCACCTACTGTATACCTACACTCCACTAAGTGCTTTGTTGTGGTCTTTTTTAGCCTGTACCGTGACCCAACTCGACAGTACTGCTGCTTACTCCTGCTATACAGAGAAAGACGCAAGGGCTCAGAGAGGCGACTTGGTCAAGGTCACACAGCTAGCGAGTAGCGAAGAGAGGGTTTAACCCCAGGCCTGGCTAACGTTCTCTCCTTGTCTGGGTTACAGAATCATCAGCTGTGAAGCTGGGCACCCTGCAGAGCGGCTCTGGGCTTTTGTCCACATATTTTTTTTCCTCCATATTCTTAGGTGTGTGGAGTGTGGCTGTGACCAGGCAGACGTGGCTAGGGCAGTGGGGTTGCAGCGGGTCCGAGGAGACTTTCTCTTTTTTCCTCCACCCTCCCTCCCCCACCCTGCAAAGTGCTAGAACAAAGCTTGCAGAACTGGAGTCAGCAGAAAAATCTAATTTTCTCCTTGGACACGTTTGTAGCTGACAGATATTAACCCCACCTCCAAACTTTCCTTCCAGGCAGGTCTGAGCTGAGTCCTACCCTGGACATTGGGTAAGGAGTTCACTGTGTGTTTTTAGGCAAGATGTTTCTTCTCCGTGGGCCTCAGTATTTCTACCAGTAAAATGGGAGTAGCGGTACTCAGGGTGGGTTGGGGCATCATGAATGCAAATGCTAGCGTAGGGTGGGCCCTCCACCCTCCAGGAAAGAAAAAGATGTGAATTGGCTGAGGGAAGAGCATGCTGGGGATGCAGGGGTCCTGCCTGGAGGGGCAAATCCTGTTTTGGTCTAATTGGTTGTCACTTTATAGGGCTGCCATTGCCAGATCTCTGAAGTATTTTAAGAAAAGCCAGAAATCTGAGTTGCACTCTTTAATATTTCAAAATTTAAATGTTAGCATTTAGAAATTTTGGGGAAAAAAATACAGGCCCATCCATGAAGGCAGCTTCCTGGGCTGAAATCGGCCTGTGGGTCACCGGCTGGCAATGCCAGAGTGGGATTATTTGGGTTTCTTCCAGCTGGACGAGGTACAGCTCCGTTTCATATGCGTATAAATAAAAATCAAATATTTGCCTTCTAGATCTATTGACTTGTAATTATTGATGAGCCCGAGGTTTATAATGCACGTCTGAGCTCAGAAGTGATGATGGGGTAGAAAAGTCTTTGAGAAACTTTAATCACAGATTAGGAATCCCTGAGCCTGTCTCTGTCCCTCTGGACTACTGCCTCTTATGTCTGTCTTTAATCCTTCCTGGAGCAGACACAGCCTAGCCTGGTTTCCATGGCAACAGAGCATGCTACCTCTCCAGATTTGGAGAGGGAAAAGCAGGGCGGGTGGCCTTGAGGTTTCTTTAGCCTGGACTGCAGACCCAGGGATTTCTGCTTTCTATCTTTGTAAGATCATGGGTGGAACAGTTTTATTGGAAGCCAGTGGGCAGCCCAAGAGCAAGATTTATTGGCTCTCATGAATTTTTAGAGACCTCTGGCTAGAGCTATTGACTTTATATCACATCTGCTACTGTTCCCAGTTTGGAGGGTCTTTGTGGATCAGTTCTGGAGTATCCAGAGAGCAGTGAGTTCGCTGGTCCTTTTTAGGGTAGGCTTGGGAAAGACCTAAAAGAGCCAACAGTGTTAGAAGAGGGTCCGGGGGTCATAGTGGCCAGTAGGCAGAGCAGGTGTTCTGGTCATTCCCACCAGGCACAACGAAGCCAAGAGGGCCCATTGATGGTGGAGAAGGATGGCTGCCCTGGAGCTAGGGTGTGTGCTCTCAGCCCCAGGCAGCAACCAGGAAGACTGCGGGAGTGGGTAAGACACGGACACTGGAGTCTGACTGCCTGAGTTCGAATCTTGACTCTACCACGTGGGGCTCTGGGACATGGGCAATTTATATCAACATCACTGAGTTTCTGCATCCTTATCTATAAGATGAAGACTATGGTACTATGGTACTAATATCCTCATAGGCTATTGTAAGATTGAAATGGTGCATGTAAAACTTATAGCATATAAATCAGCAAACTTTTTGGGCATACTTTTTCCGTAAAGGACCAGCTAGGAAGCATTTTAGGCTCTATGGGCCATCTTGTTTGCCAAACTCATCAAGTCTGCTGTAGCGACTTGAAAGCAGCCATAGACAATATGGAAATGATGGACGTGGCTGTGTTCCAATAAAACTTTATTTATAGACACCGGGATTTGAATTTCATATACTTTTCATGTGTCACCCAAGAGTCTTCTTTTTCTGAGTTTTTCCCCCAACGCTTTAAAAGTGCAAAAGCCACTCTTGGCTCAGAGGCCACATAAAAGCCGGCAGTGAGCTGGATTTGGCCCATGGGCCGTGGTTTGCTGACTCCTGCTGTAGGATAATGCCGATGATGTGTTCGTTAAGTGTTAGTCACTGATGCTACCTTTATGGTCGACCATTATTCTTTTCATCCTGGGAGGGTGGGTTGGAAGCATTAAAATATTTGGCCCAGAAAGAGAGGATTTTGGCCGGGGGAGGGAGCATGCATAATAATCATACCACTCAGGAAAGGAAGATGTTATCCCGGCGGAGGTATCCTCCAGGATTTGTGGGCAGAATTGACAGGGAGATGGATTTTTGGCTCCAAGGCTTCTAGCAGCTCGTTGCAACAGACGGCCTTGGGCTTCGTGAGCTCCTGTCACTAGAAGTGCTCAGGCAGAGACTGGACGCCCCTGATGCACTGAGGATGGGGGAGGCTGGCTTGCTAGGTGGACCGATGCTGCTGGGGTCTGAGTGGGGTTCCTGTGGCTCTGGTCACTGGGAGGAGGGTGTGTGTCTGTGTGGGTGGGGTTCCTATTTTCCCATGGTCCCTTTTCCTAATACTCAAAGCCCCTTGTCCCTTTCCTTGCTTCTTGAATAACCCTATGATGTGCACGGGGCCAACACTGACCCTGTCAAACCAGTGGGTGAGCTGGGGGATGGGGCAGGACACCTGGCTAGACCTGCTGGCCAGGCGGGCAGGCGTGCTTGGTGGAAACACATGGGCGGTCGTCCTGGATCTGGGTCCCATCACAGCTCTGCTGCTTTCTGCCTTTGTGCTCCATGGTAGAAAGGTTATTTAACTGCTCTGAGCCTCAGTTTCCTCATCTGTAAAGTGGAGGTCGAGAATCTCTCTGACAAAGTAGCTGTGATTGTATATAAAATGCCTAGCATGGTACATGGCGGATAGTCGATTTTCAAGCAGTGCTCATTCATGTCCACTGTAGTTCTGGCCTCTCATCCCAGAGCTAGTGTGTGGCCTGTGAGGGTCAGGGAGGATGTCCTCTGGGATGTGGTCTGTCTGCCAGCAGTTTGCCGTAGGGGAGTCTTCCCCCAAACCTGTTGTGCCAGCAGCTTGGGGGAGGGATGGGCATTAAGCAGGAGAGTCTGGGTTGCCCACAGGCCGGGGACCTTCTCCATCAAGATCCAGAGACTCTAATGTTGGACAAGGAGTCAGTGGTCCTGAGGATGACCTCTGGAAGGACCAGAAAGCCAGCGTGGATTCTTTTCCTGCACCTGTGGGGCTACTGGAGTCTGGGGCCTGAGGGAGGGACGTTGCTGGGGAAACTAACAAGGAGTACGACTGTGTCCAGCTGAGGCAGGCTCACGCCTGCAGGTAGATGCCCAGGGTCATGCCACCCACCTGGTCTCTGCTTTGTGGGCTGGGCTCTCTGCATGAGTGACTTGCCTTGGGCAGCCCATGAATCCTCATGGCCACCCTGTGAGGGGCAAGCCACTGCTACCCCACTTTATAGATGAGCAGACTGAGGCTGAGAGCTCAGAAGAGCCTCAAAGGAGGAAGTTGGCGAGTCAGCATTTGCAGCTGGATCTGATTGCAAGTGCCTCACCCCCCAATCCACCCTCCCCATCCCCTGTCACCTTTCAGCTAAGCCCTGATAAGGAGAGTGACCAAGATTTTTAGGGTGGTTCCTCTGCCCCAGACCCTGTTTCAGGTCACAGTGTAAAACAGTACATGTCCTCTTGCATTTTTAATTTTATCATCCTTACCATCTTTCTAGAAACTATTCCCACTTCACAGACAAGAAAACGGGGCCCAGAAAGGTTGCATAACTCGCTGGAGGTCACAAAGCTGAACTGTAGATCTGGATTTGAACTCAGGAACTCGAACTCTGAAGCCCATTCTCACTCCATCCTCTTGTCTCCAACTTGACTATAAAGTGCTTTAGTATGGTATCAGACACAGAAAAGATGTGCAATAAACATAAAAATCCGAGACCAGGGGGCCAGTGTGAGCTAAGTAGGAGATTGATGAATCTGGACTCATCCTGGACTTTGTGTCCCCTTCTGTGCGGTGGGCACATGACCCTCCATCACTCTTGGCTCATGGTATGGTTTGTCCATGTGGAGAGCAGCCCCTTCTGCTCTAACCTGATAGACAGACGTGTGCCTCTAAATCACTGTGCAGTGCAAAATTGCACAGTACGATCCCATGGGATTTAGAAGGGAAATGGGGTTCAGCACAGCACTCACGCTCTTTATCAGTGACACACAGGAAAGGGTAGGAATCTAATGAAAAGGTGGCTGAGTTCCAGCTACGTTTAAGGCTAAGGAATACACACCTACAAAATCAGTGTGGTGCTTCATCTGGAAAAAGACCTGAAGTTTGCACATGGGAGTTACGCTTACTCTCGCTAACCCCCCCAGTTCCAGCACCGGTTGCCCTGTGTACCAGGGGAATAGGAGAGAGGTAAAGAGAGTGAAAGCCCAGTGGGCAGAGAGAAAAAATATAAAATAGTCTGGCGGGGAGAGGATAGGGAGAGGGCATCCGGTTGCTTGTGGAGTGGCAGAAGGTAAAGTCATGGGAAACGCTGTGGAAGAGTGGAATGTTGTAGTGGCAGGCGCGGGTGGGTGGGGCAGGTCTGGTGGGCGGGGCAAGTGCTGGTGGGCGGGGCCCTTGTCTGGGGAGGTGCATATGTTTCCCGCATTCCTTGGCTGCTGGGCTCAGCCATGTGGTTTTCTGTTCACCCGGTGTTTCTTGTGGACGAAATGACGTGTGACCCATGAGACATTCGTGCAATGCTTACATTGTTCCCTGATCTATGAATCACAGCAGAGCATGTCTGTGTTTTCAAGACAAGTGTGACGGCAGAATTGACTCTATGTTGGAAGGTCAGGAGTTAGGATGAGTGGCGGGGTCTCTTCTGAAACACAGACTTCCTTGTAAGGTCCACCTCCCCATGGAAGACAGGCTTGTACTCTGCAGTTTGCGGCTAGGACAGCCTCTGGGATGGGGTGAAGCTTCTCCTTCTCTCAAGTCTGTCCCCTTACTGGCCCCCCGAAGCTGGTCTTTTGGAATCTCAAGGCACCACCTTGGCTTGTGTAGGAAACCCCCAGCCCACCCAGCATCAGCAGCTCCCTGAGCTTTCTGCTGTTTGGGCAGTAAGTCCCCAATGCTCTGGTGCTGTGGGAGCCTGGGGGGTCTTTCTGTGGCCAGACTAGGTGGGTCTAAGAATCCACTTTCCTTTGCAGTAGAGCCCACGGTGGGGCCTCCCTGTGAGTAATGAGGTCTTGTGAGTGGCTCCTCCTTAGAGCAGAGAGAGAGAGAGAGAGAGAGAAGGATTGCTTGGAATTTATTAGTCTAATTACATTTTCCTAATGTGGTTGACCCCCGCTCACAGCAGGGCTCTTATCAAAGCCGCAATCACACCAACATTATTGGAGTTTTAATAAGAGTCAATTGGTTATTGTCCTTGCTGCGTCGGACACTGTAGACGTAATCCCCAAAGCCCCTTGGGGAGGCAGGGAGCTTTCTTGCTTTGCTGGGATATTATTTACATTAATAACAAGGATTAGAGACTTGTTTTATGTGTTTAGGAGAAGCGGAGGATTTCTTTGTTCAGGCAGATCCTGGCCACCAGCTGAGCGCGGGGCACGGCGTGGAAGTCAGGAGCGCGCTGGGCTGGGACTCGGGTGCTCACTGCTCACCACGCCTTGCTGTGTGAGCTTTGGCAAGCTGCCTCACCTCTCTGGGCCTTCCTGTGTGAGACGAGAGGACCCAAGTCATGTCAGCAAAGTGAGAATGCCCAGGAAGCGCTTTCTTCACACAGAGCAAGTGTTCAGGGCAGGCCGTGTTGGAAATGGCCAGATCGGGGTGTGGTGGTGGCCGGGGCCCGCCTCTGTATGTTCATTAACTGTGCTTTAAAGTCCAGGAGTTGGGGCGCCTGGGTGGCTCAGTCGTTAAGCATCTGCCTTTGGCTTAGGTTATGATCTCAGGGTCCTGGGATTGAACCCTGCACCAGGCTCCCTGCTCAGTGGGAAGCCTGCTTCTCCCTCCCCACTCCCTCTGCTTCTGTTGCTTCTCTCACTGTGTCTCTCTCTGTCAAATAAATAAATAAATAATCTTAAAAAAAAAAAAAAAAGAAGTTCAGGAGTTTTCTGGAGTGAGCGTTTCTGGAGTGTTGGCTTACCTTACATACGTTTTGGGGAGGGGGTTAGTCTGGCCTGGTGGAGAAGAGATGGAATCACAAGGGCTCAGATTTCTGCTCTCCTGTCTGCTGTGTGACTTTGGCATCATGCTTGACCTCTCTGTGCTCGAGCTTCCCTGTCTGTAAAATGGGGATAATCAGAGGCTCTCTCTCTCATAGGGTTAGTGAGAGGATTAAGGGAGGTGATCCCTGCAAAGTAGT
Organism: Mustela lutreola; assembly: GCF_030435805.1. Classification (NCBI taxonomy): domain Eukaryota; kingdom Metazoa; phylum Chordata; class Mammalia; order Carnivora; family Mustelidae; genus Mustela; species Mustela lutreola. The sequence goes on from NC_081299.1 coordinate 12,295,146, forward strand.
AGGACAGTGCGGAGCCCGTGCCGAAGATATACTGGTATTGTGAGGTGGACAGGGTGTCCGAGTTTCGGTAGTCTGCTTTATAAAGTGGGGGAATGCTGCCGCCTCTGCAGGGTCATTTAGAGGGAGCGGTGGGATCGTCATTGCCATGGGCTTCTGGTTCTCCCCTGACCCGAGAGGCGTCACTTCACGCCCTCTCATAGACAAGGGCAGTTGGAAGGGCGTGCTCTCAGTCCTGCTGGGCAGCGTGGCTGATCACTGGCTCCAGCTCCAGGGTAGGGTGTAGGCTGCCTTGTCCTCTGCTGTGTCCTTAGTGCCCAGCACATAGTAGGTGCTCAATAAATATCAGGACCACACCCCTGCCTGCATGGAGCTTACGGTCCGTAGATGGTGCTAATTGTAATGGTGGAAAATAAAGCAGGGAAAGGGATACTGGAGAATATTTAGGGAGATTTGCAATTTTAACTCCCCAGGGGCCAAGGAAAGCCCATAGAAAATTACCAACTGAGTAGAGACTCTAACGCGGTAAAGGAGCAAGCTGTGCAGCTGTCTGGGGGAGGGTGTTCCGGCAGCAGGAACAGCGAGTGCAAAGGCCCTGAGGTAGGCCCATGCCTGGAGCGTTTGAGGAAGACAAGGGAGCTAGAGATCCAGGAGTACAGTGAGCAAGGGGTGTAGAGGGTGAGGGCAGGGCCCCCCTGCTCTGACCTCCACTGAGGGCACCAGACTCGAGGCTGGATGGAGGCAGCTGGAAAGAGGCTGAAGAGCACCTTCTTTGGAGTCTTGGTGCCAGTATCTATGTCCCATATCTGACAACAGTGTCCCCTCTCACCTACTTGGATGCATCTATCCCCTCTGACTTGGCCTATAGCCTATTCGTTTACCTGTTCAGATGCAGGGGACCCAGCCCTGGAGCCTGGGGCTGAGGCGAGAGGCCTAGAGGTTCCTGAGAAATGCTCCCCACAAACGTCCCGGGGGGGGGGCAGCCCTTCTGACTCCTCAGAGAGGACTTGTCAAAGGAGAGCGGAATCCAGTCTCACTCTCAAAATACAGGGGGCACCCTGAGGCCAGATAGGGCAGGAGTTGGCAAAGTCACCCCAGGGAATTAGAGACCCGGAACCAACATTGGGCAGGAAGTCTGGGGCCCAACAGGTCCAGGTAAGCGGGGCAGGAATGGGGGTCTCGGGAGAAGCCTGCAGAGGTTGGCACTGCCCACCCTCTGGGTTAGCTTCTGGAGCCTGGCTTAGCTCTGCCCGGCAGCAGAGGACAGTGGAAGAAAGAGGGTTGGCCTGACAATGGGAGTGACCGAGAAGTTCATTACAAGCCCTGCACTGGGGAGGCGGTGCATTCTAGAGGGAAGTCAACAGATAGGTGCCAGCGGCCAGGAGGTCCAGCCAGCTCAGGCTGCGCCGTCAGCATTCAAAGCTCAGGTGGGCCCAAAGGTGACACCAAAAAGGAAATCTTTGTGGGCCTGGACTTGGAGTGTGTGCTGTTCCCTGTCAAGGTCACGCACACCTGTGAGAGCTAAGTCTGATGGGCCAATTCGGCCCTCATCCTGACTCAACACCAAAGGAACAACCTCCGTGCCGGCTTGCTTCAGTTCCATGTCGCCCTTAATGTTCGAGAACTTCTCTTCTGGAGCTCCTTTGAGGCTTCTTCCTTCCTCTCTCTTTCTCCTTCTCTCCCAACACTTGCCCGCCTCAGCTACTCTCAGTCCAATGGGGAGGACAGACCAGGGCTCATGAGCCCAGCGTGGTGTATGCAGGGGAGGTCTTAGAGCTAGGAGGGATTTCCGGGCAGTGTAGGGAAGTGCTGATCTTCCTCAGAGAGTCGGGAGGGCTTCTAGGAGGAGGCGTCACTCCTCCAAGGCAAGGAGAGGACTGGAAGAGGAGAAGTTACATGGGAGTCTAAGGTGGGGTAGAGGGCAGGGCACTGCAGGCAGAAGGGCACATAGGTAGGAGTGCGGCATGCCCGAGAGCCTGCAGAAAGTTCTCTATGGCTGCCGTTCATCTCTGAGGGTGAGGGGGGCATGACAGAGAGGGGGCTGAGTAGAAAATGCACTGAATGTCTTAGGGAGACTGATAACCCAATAGTGCTGGTCACATGCCATCTCTCCTCTGCAGCCATGGGAACACGGGGTATTGTCTGCCTATGGAGATGCCCAGGCATGGAGGTTAGGGTCATCAGCCCAGGTCACCCAGCCCATGAATAAGTGATGGGACAGGACTGGCACCCCTTAGCTTCTTTTCCCTAACTAAGACTTGAGACATGCCCCTGAGGGCCACAGGGAGCCATAGCATGCTTTAGAGCTGTGGACAGAAGCTTGTGGTGAGCACAGCATCAGGATCCAGGGCAGGAGGGGGCCTCCCTCCTTCCCCTTCCACGGGGCTCTGGTGAGAGCTGTCTGAGAGGCGCTCCCTTGGACCTGGAAGACAGCAGGGATCCTCTGGGGGTTGACAAGTCCAACTGCTTCGTGCCTGGAAGCAGGCAGCCAGGACTTGTATGCTGGTCCTGAGCCCTTCTGCCTCCTGTTCTGGAGCCTTCTACTCCCTTTGTTGCAGGGGCAGCTCCTGGAGGTGGGAGGGAGACTGCCTAGAGCCCCCTGGGGGTTTGGGTAGCCGCGTTCTCCCGGAGCCCGTCTCTCTGGAGCAGACTCCGCTTCCCTTCCACGCTCCTCTCCCCGCTTCTCCCTGCCACGTGTCCCCGATGGCCTCAGCTTCCCTCCCCGGCAGCCGTGCCATCTGCGAGCTTGGCAGTTTCACGCACACTCTTCCGCTCAGCTCACTTGTCAGGGTTTTAAATAAGCCCCGCTCTCGCACCGATCCCTAGAGTGGCCTCACTTTTCATGCTTTTGCTTCCAGAGGGACCTATTTGTCCCTTTCCTTTGCTTTCTGTTCCTAAGCCGGGACTTCAGCATGGCAGAAGCCCAGCCCCTCAAAAGTGCAAATCGTGGGCATGTTCCGCTGGGTCAGAACATTCAGGAAATCCTAGATACCATGTCCTGGCTCTCGAGGAGCCTCTTAGCCTCTCCGGAGTGCGACCGCCTGTTTACATACAGCATGAACCCACCATCCCCGCCAGTGACTTCTGCGTGCCCAGCATCTCTCGCTTGAGTGCCTCCTGAAATTCTTTACCCCAGGGCCCTCGGCATGCGTTACTCCCGCTCCTCAGTGTGTCCTGATTCTTTCACTCGCATCACCAGACAAATGTGTGCCCAGAGGTGGAAGGCAGCCCCCGTGTCTGAGATCCTTGGCCGGCGAAAGCAGGTGTGGGAAGGTGTTTTCACTCCGCGCACCGGCTCTGATAGATGACCGCTGCTAAGCGGGACGCGGAGAGATCCCAGGCTGCACTTGGACTTGGTGGGAAAGAATCTGATGATGGATTAGTGATGTCTGCTATGACAGTGAGGGAGCAGTGGGGTGGTGTGTGTGCTAGAATGTTCCATCTGAGGCCGGGGAGACTTGTCTCTTACCCTTTCCTCCCTCGCCATGCTGCGTGCCCTGGAAGCTGGCAGAGTGGGTATGGTGTCTGTTGGTGGCCTGGAGTGGGAGACAGGCTGGTCCCAGCTGGTTTGGAGAATAGTTAGGAATTGCTCTATCTTGAGATGTGTGCTTTTCCAAGGGCATGTGCCTCGCTAATAGCAAGTCAGGATGTGCCCCCTATGCCAAGGTGGGCTGAGGCAGCTCTGGGAGGTTGGGGATGAGCAGGAGGGGTTTATCCTGGCACCGAGTGTTGAGGTTGTTCTAGCTGTGCTGCAAAGGGCTTGGCCTTTTTTTCATTGGAGTCTCACTGGGCAGAGGGGCTGCAAGGTTGTAGTATTTTTGGTCTGTACACTAGGATGGCTCTCAGGCTCCTTGGGGTGGGGTGTGGGGAAGGGACACAGGGCTGGGGGCTCCCCAGGAACCATGAAAGGCACCAAGCACAGCTGTTCCCACCGAGACCCTGGGTCCTTTCCCTTCCTTCCTGTGTGAAAAGTAGAAGTGACACCGGGTTTGCTGAAGGTTTATTGTCGGGCGAGCCTGCTGATTCAGGGAAGGGCCAGCTTCTGGTGGAACAGAAATCCCAAGGGCCCTGGGATCTTACGAAGCAGGGGATAAAAGAAAGTACAGCATGTCTGGGGCCTGGTGTGCTTTCTGGCCACAAAGCTGTGCTGTGGATTTGCTGTGTGGCTTTAGGCAAGTTGCTTCCCCACTCTGTGCCCATCTTTCTTCTCGGTACAAGGAAAGGGAGTGATCAGAGATCTAAGGGCCTTTTCTGCTCTAACTGTGGAAGTGGGTTGTCCTGAGCACCACGGTGTCTGACGAACCTCAGGCAGAGAGTGTCTGAGGGCTGAAGGCTGGCCGTGGTGGGACATCCTGGGACCCCCACTCCCAGACAGGGACTGCGTGCTCCTGCATGAGGTGGCACGTGGGCCGGCGTAGAAGCGATGATGGACAGACTGTCAACACCAGCCTCTTCAGGGTCAGGAGAAGCTGAGCCTGTTTCTGGCCCCTTCTGTAGGCCTGCCTCTCCCCAGGGCTGGTTTTTGCTAGGAGGTGGGACAGCCTCGCGGAAGAACCTCCAGTCCCTCTCCATCCGCAGTGCTCCCTTCTCTCTCTCTCCAGCTCCAACATGCCCTGAGAGTCCAGCCACGCTGAATGGTCCGCAGCTTCCTGTTGGGTTTCTCCTCCGGGCATTTGCACCTGCTGACTCCTCTTGGGGATCCCTTTCCTTCATCTGTCCCTCTCTCTTCCTTCAGCGTCAGCCTGGCTAGATCTCTGTGGGTGTGACCTCTGCCCTGTGCCCTGCACCTGGCTGGAGGGAGAGGAGCTCCAAGACCACCCCTCCTGCGGTGCCCCTCACCTGCCTTGTCCGTTAAATTCTGTGCCACGCTGTCAGGGCTTGACTGCTGTCCGGTTGCAAATTCGGGAACGGCCCTTTTACTTTCTGTCCTGGTTCCTCATCCTCAGATCCTTAAAAGGAAATCGTACCTGTGTTAGTTGGGGTAGGCCACTCTGTGCTGCGTTAATGAATGTGTCTTGGAATCTCAGTGGGTTAAAACAAGCAACTCTAGCTCTTGCCCATGCAGACTCTGAGACGAGTTGGGGGATTCTCCAGGGTGGTGCCATTTCACATTGTACCTCTGAGCTCCAGGATAGATCTGTGGCTCTTCCATCTCTCTGTGGGCCTCCGTGGTCACTGCTAGAGGGGCAGCCCATGGAGAGGACCCTGTGCCTTTTATTTTATTATTTTTTTACTTAAAATCCTTTTAAAGATTTTCTGTATTTTTCTGAGAGGGGTGGGGAAAAGCAGAGGGAGAGAAAGAATCTTAAGCAGACGTCTCGCTAAGTGCAGAACCGATGTGGGACTTGATCTCATGACCTTGAGATCATGACCTGAGCTGAAACTAAGAGTTGGACACTTAGCCGACGGAGCCACCCAGGCATCCTGGCCCGGTGCCTTTTAGACTCCTTTCCCTGGAAAGTGATCTCTTCTTCTCACCTTCACCTGGTCACCTTCACAGGCCAAAACTGGTCTCATGGCCTACCTGGGGCCGGGAAGCGAGTCACCCATGTGCCGGGGACGGGGACCAGGATCTGGGTGAGCACCAGGGACTCTGCCACAGTCCATGAATCAAAACAGATTAGAACCTTTTGTTTTGAGACTGGCTGTGGCCAAGGAGCGGCATTAGTCTGGACGGACCTCGGAATGCTTCCCATGGAATATTGCGGACGGCAGAACGGGGGTCCCGAGAGGGCGGGGGTCTCCTCTGAGATGGCGGCTGCAGTCTGCAGGGGGGCCAGAAGTGGACCCCACTTCTCCCGCTGTCCAAGCGCTGTCCCTCCTTCCTTCTCAGCCCGATGCCGTAGCCCGGACTCCCGCTGTCTGATCCCGCTGCGTGATGCAGGCGGGGGTGGGGTGGCATCGTTGGGGCTCTTGTGAAATTATTTTAAGACCTTGGAAAGCAAATTAGAATTTCAAACCATCCAGCCCTCTTGAAAGCAGACCGGGGGTGTGTTAGAAGTAATTTAATTTTTACTTTGTTTTATTAATAGGACGTGGGAGGTGAGGGGAGGGTGTGAGATGCGGCGGAGGGGGCTGGCTGCCGAGCCTGGCTTGATGGAACCAGTCTGCCATCAGGAGCGTTGGAGGAGAGCAGGGGTGGAGGCACCCTGAGGACGAAGGGTGGAGGATGTCCAGGGAGCACAGGCAGACCTGTGGACTCTCGCTTGTACCAAAGAGCTTCTGACCTGGTGCCCTGATCTCTCTGGGATTGAGGGCTGTGTCCATTTCCCGGGGGTGCTATAGCAGATGGCCACAAGCGGGGTGGCTTCCAACAATGGAAGTGTTTCCTCTCATAGTTCCAGAGGCCGGAAGTCTGAAACATGGATCACCACTCTGAAATCAAGGTGTGGGCAGGGCCGTGCTCCTGCCAAAGGCTTTCCGGGGGGATTGTTCTGGTGCCTTCTGATACTCCTTGGCTTGTAGACACGTCCCTCTGCTCCCTGCCTCTGTCCTCCTTCCTGGACGGTTCTGTATCTTCTTCTCTTATGACACTAGGAACTTACAAGTCATTAGATTTAAGCCCTAACCGAAATCCAGGATGATTTCGTCATGAGATCCTTAGCAAATGACATCTACAAAGACCCTATTTCCAAATCCGTTTGTATTCTGAGGTCCTGGGTGGACGTGAGTTTTTAGGGAATATTATTCAACCCACTACAGGGGCTCCTGATGGGTGGGCTTTAGGTAGGTACAAACCACCCAGATTCCTAAGAAAACTGGTCACGTACACCAACCCCCCCAAAGACACATAGCTTGCTTTGATTTGTCAGAGACTCCAAGATAAGGGACAATCTTCTTGCAGGACACATCTCTGGCAGGTGGGACTGTTAGGACAGAGGATGGGTCATGGGAATCCCAGATAGAAGGTGGGGGTGGGGAGGATCTGGAAAATGGGCATCAATGAAGGGGCTGGTGGAAACAGAGGAGGTGAGCAGAGGGCTATTCTCAGGGGACCACGGCAGTGGGTTATACCCCTCAGAAGTCACAGTCACCTTTAAGAACATAACTTTTTCCAGATTTTTCCCCAGAAAAATGTACATTACAAACACACAGACCTTTGATGTACAATTCCCATGCCCCAAAGCCCATCTCTGGGCCCCCAAAGATCCTGGTTCGCACTACCACCAGTGGAGAGTTTCAGAACAAATGTGGGGAAACAGCCCCAAATGCTGTGGACAGAGCTGTGGACGGCACCATGGACAGTGCCGTGGATGGAGCTGTGGACAGTGTCGTGGATGGAGCTGTGGACAGTGTCGTGGACGGAGCCATGGACAGCGTCCACAGTTCAGGTCGGATGCGGCACTTAGGAAGTGGGGCTGGAGCTCCTGTATCTGCTTCTGGTTTGAGGATTAGAAGAGATAATGCGGGAGAAAGTGCATCCTGGTTTTAGAAGCTAAAGTACTTATTTCATCTTTTTTTGTCTGTATGTGTTAAACCGTACTAAGCAGGATCTCTTCGTGGTAGGGAAAATGAGGAAATGCAGATAAGCAAAAGGAGAAAAATCCCTTTAATCTCCTTACCCAGAAAGCCACAGTGACCGCCGTGATCTATGACCTTCCGAACCTTCTCTTCCGTATTTCATTTGGCACGAAGAGCGTGATAAACACGTTAATAGGGAAGCTCACGTTTTAACTTAAAATGTTTAACACCTTTGTGTGGGAAGAAATGCTCACGAAACATCGATACTAGCCGCACACGGTTCTGTTGTCCAGAAGCTCCGTGACTTAACCAGTCTTCTGTTCTTTGGACAAATGGCCCTGTTTCCTTTCCTTCTCTATAAACAATTGTGCCGGGAGCATCCCTGCCGCTCCTGCCGTGTATCTGCTTCCGTAGGGGGAAGTGTGTTGTGAGCACTTTCCTGACACCAGCCTTTGGTGCTGGGAGTGGAGGGTGAGACCACCCGTTTTCATGCTTTCTGGGGTTCTGGCTGGGTCCCGGTGTCGGGTTAGGCCTGGGGGCTCTCCGTGAAGGTGGTGTGCATTATTTAAGACCTTCGTGACTTCATGCTGTGTCCTGGACTGAAGTGGCTTGGAAGTCAGGAAGAGGAGTCCTGTTTCTCTGCCCATTGGCTCTCTGCATTGTTGGCACCCCTTGGCCCTTGGGTGTGGCCCAGAGATGAGCTGTCAGTCTCTCGTGAGCTTGAGGGGACCCAGGAATGCATGGTCGTGTGCTGGAGATGTCAGTCATCTCCTGGGCTCTTCGGCAGGCCACATGTTCTCCTCCGTTCTAAGAGAAGCTCTGTTTTCTGGGGGATGTATCTCTCGGGTCCCATTGGCCTGAAATTCTCCAATGATAAAGCTCTTGGCCTGGGCCAGTTCAAGATTTCCTGGTCCGTTGGCTCGAGTTTGGGATTTCTGAGGCAGGTCTGGGTCCCCTCTAGGTCCAAACAGGTCTGGCCTCTAACCATGTAGACAGGCCAAATGCTCAACTGTGTCAGGCCCTGTTGTCTCTGGTATGGGAGGAGGGCCCCTTACTTACGTGCCTCATAGGAAGCTTAGAAAGATTGGTTACCTTGACCCCTGTGGGTGAAGAAAAAGTACCGTATGTTTGGAAGAATGAGTTATAAATGCCCATTTCCCCAGGAGTTGTTACTGTTCAGAAACTGAACTTTTATTCTTTTTGTCTGCAGTTTTGAAAAGATTGATTTATGTATTAGAGAGAGAGGAAGGAGGGACAGAATGAGAGAGAGAGAGAGAGAGAGAGAGAGAGACTGTCAAACAGACTCCCGGCTGAGCGCGGAGCCTGTTGTGGGGCTCGATCTCACAACCCTGAGGTCACGACCTGAGCTGAAATCAAGAGCACACTCAGCTGACCCCACCACCCAGCTTCCTCTCTGTCTGCAGTGTTTCGACAGCAGTCTAGAACAATAGAACAGCACATTGCTCCTCCTGAGCACTCTTCTGCATGCTGTGTGCACATTAACTCCTTTATTCCCCGTGAGATAAGGCACCATGCTTCTCCCCATTTTATGGACAGGGAAGACTGAGGCCCAGGGGAAGCCGCATGAAGTGTTGAAAGAGTATGGGCGGTGGAGTTAGAGACACAGCGGGGATGTTTTTGACATGCTGGCCATGTGACCTCTGAACCCGTTTTATCCTCTGTGAGGGGAAAGTAAACCTTGGGCTCTGAGGGTCTGCCCACAGCAGCGCTGACCCTGCTGACCCCGGGCTCGGGCTTGTGTGTGCAGTAAACACCAGGGAGGGTGTTTCACTGATTGTGGATAAGAGGATTTGGATCGGCCCCTTCTGTTCTAGGGCAGCTGGGAGTTCGAATGTCCCTGTCCTCACCTCCTTCCTGGTCTCTCGGGGTCTCAGATATCTGTCCCCTGCTGGGATGGGGTGCCTGCAGGGTCTTTGGCCCCAGACACTTCTCAGCTGGTTTGTACTGGCTATTCTGTATCCCAGTGGTCACGCCTTACAGTTCTCCGTGTGTTCTTCTCAATTCAACCTTTTCTCTCTTACTTTGATGAGTGTGTTCATTTTCTCTTGCGGTATAACACGTTATAGTAGACTTCAGCACACGTGGACCATCTCACCGTTTTTGCGGGCCAGGGGCCCTGGCGCGGCTGAGCTGTGCCCTCTGCCCCGGGTCCAACGAGCCTGCCACCAATGTTCCATCCGGGCCGCATGTCCATGGGAAGGCCGGTCAGGGAAGCGTCTCCCCCACGTGCATTTAGCTGGCTGGCACAGTCGGCTTCCTTGTGGTTGTCTGACCGAGGACGTTCGTGCTCTTCTGGCTGGTGGCCAGGATGGTGCTCGGGCCCTGTGGGCCACCATCAGCTGCTGGTGCCTGCCCACAGGCCTCCGCCTTGTGGCCCTCTCCAGATGCAGCTGGCCACACGGCAAATCACTTCTTCAAGGCTAACAGCGGAGCCTCGGTCTTCAACCTGCGAGGGCAGAGTCTTACAGAAGGAAACACAACAGTTGGGGATCCTGTCCCCTTGGCAATGTTCGGTTGGTAGGAAGCAAGCCCCAGGCGCGCCTACACGCAAGGGTTGGGCGGGGGGCGGTTTACAACCGTGGAGACCATGAGGGTCACCTTCAGGCACGTCTGCCACAATGAGCTTAATAAGCTTATTTATATTGTGTAAAATAAGAGTAATTAGCTCGAAGCACTTTCCTCGGAGTGAAGAATATATAATCCATTTTGGCTATCAGATCTGTTTTGCTTTGTAGTGGTGGGCTGTGTTCTGGGGAGTTAAGGGTACCAGAAGAATAAGGTATTTATCTTCTTGCTTGAAATGTGTTTGTCTGTTTTGACTAAATTACCATGAAGTGAGGGGAAGACGGGAGCAAGTCGAGGATGGAATGAGCCCGAGGTCAAGGGTGATAATAGACGGAGGGAACATGTGTGTGGGCTTCCTCTGTATCCAAATGCCAGTGACTTTTTTATTTTCTTCTTATTATTTTATTTTGAGAGAGAGAGAGAGAGAAAGAGCGTGTAAGTGGGGTTGGGGAGGGGCAGAGAGAGAGAAAATCATAAGCAGACTCCTTGCCGAGCCCGGAGCCTAACGCGGGGCTCGATCCCATGACCCTAAGATCGTGACCTGAGCTGAAACCAAGAGTTGGACGCTCAACTGACTATACCCCCTGCCCCAAGGCGCCCCCATGTCAGTGCCTTTTTACAGTTTTATATAAATGCATAATAACTCTTATGTTATACATTTTAGCGTATCTTTCCTTCTGTCTGTCCATCCCTTAACCCTCCTTCAGTGACCTCACCCTCCCGCCCCCACCCCGAGACCATCTAGTATAGATCTTTTCCTATTTTCCCACATTCTTAGAATCACATACAGACTTAGACCAATGTTTTCATGTTCCCGGGTCACCTCTCACTCACCGATGTCCTGCGGAAACCCTTGTCACACGAAGAGCTGTCGTTCTAGCACATTCTTTGTAACGACTATATAGTATTCTAGAGTGGGGAGGTACAGTCATTGGCGGCCCGTTCCCTGGCTGAATGTTATTCCTTGTTTGTTTGTTACCATAAGAAACAGCATGACGAGGCACCTCCGTGCACACATTCGTCCTTAGGTCAATCCGTACATTTTACTTCTCTGGCACCTAATTTCAGGAGTCAAGTCATGCAATGGGTTTGTGTGCTTTTAATTTTCATAGCCCTTGCCAGCTTGATTTTCCCAGAGGCTCAACATTTCACCTTTATCCCAGAAATCTGAGGCTTGTCCTTTCCCTATATCCAGCAAGAGTTGTTACTGGTCTTGTTGGTTTTTGTGTTTTTAAAGATTTTATTTATTTATTTAGCAGAGAGAGAGGGATCACAAGCAGGCAGAGAGGCAGGAAGAGAGGGAAAGCAGGCTCCCCGCCAAGCAGAGAGCCCAACGCAGGGCTTGATCCCAGGACCCTGAGATCATGACCTGAGCCGAAGGCAGTGGCTTTACCCCACTGAGCCACCCTGGCGCCCCTGGTCTCGTTAGCTTTGACCAAGTTGAGAGGTATAAAGTGAAATCTCGTCATTACTTTTAATTTGCATTTCCCTGACTAGCAGTGGGTCTGAGCAGCTTTTGAGCTGTCCGGCTGTTTGGACGCTCTCGCCTGTGAATTACCTCTGCGAATCCTTTGCTCATTTTTCCATAGGGTCATACGTCCCCTTCTTGTAGACCTGTCGGCATTCTGTATTGTGTACATGTTAACCCTCTTCTGGCCTCTGCAGAGCAGTCAGTCCTCTTGTCCAAGATCCTCCGTTGTCTGTTACCTGTGTTCACAGTATCTTTCACATGCAAGCTTCTGAATTGTTACGTGGTTAGAAACACCCATCTTTGGGCGCCTGGGTGGCTCAGTGGGTTAAGCGTCTGCCTTCAGCTCAGGTCATGATCCCAGCGTCCTGGGATCGAGCCCCGCATCGGGCTCCCTGCTCAGTGGGGAGCCTGCTTCCCCCTCTGCCTCTGCCTGCTTCTCCCCCAGTTTGTGCTCTTTCTCTCTCCATCAAATAAATAAATAAAATCTTAAAAAAAAAAAAGAAAGGAACACCCATCTTTCTTTCCGTGGTTTCTGGGTCTCCAGAGTCAGTCCGGAAGGCTTTCTTATCCACACGTGTTTGCTTTACTTTTGCAGTAGTTCAGTCTGATATTTGCCACGTGTATGACCTGGGCCCGGCCCTGGGCCAGACACTTAAGACATGGATTATATAAGAAGTGGTCCCACACTCAAGGAACCCAGTGTCACTTAGATAATTACACCCAGCTTGACAAAGCAAAAGAGGCCACAGTCAGGGGGCTGCTGCCTCAGCTCAAAGCCTCCTGCTCAGGAGACAGGAGCAGGGGTGTCAAGGCTGAATGACCTCGGCACAGAGAAGCGGGACCTGGGCTGGTCCAAGCCCCCAGGAAGGTGGCTGCCTGCCGTGGCCATCTTCATCCATTCACCGCCTGCGAGAGGCCTGGGGCAGCCTGCGCTCGGGTTGGGGGCTGCTGGCTGAATGAGCCGGGTGAGGAAGGGGGTGGGGGAGGAATTCCTGCAGGGTGGAAGAGCAGAGCGGTGGCCGCAGGGTTGTGCTACGGAGGAGGCCTCACCCGGGCCACAGGAAGGGGTGTGCATGCGGGGGGCGGGGGCGGCGTGCCAGCACGCTGCAGAAGAGACCCAGAGCGGGTGCCCCTGGTCGAAGATGTAGTGGAGAAGAGCGTGGAAACTTCACTTCTTCCTGGGACCTCTGTGGTGGGAGCGGAGGGCCCGTGTTGGCCAGCTGATGTCCTGGCTTGCTGCGCGCTACCTCCGGGCTAGGAGCTCCTCCTGACCTGTGGTCATCAGAGTGGGCTACGTGGATCCCCAGGAAGGTGCGAAAAGAGCCACGGAGCACGGGAGACAGAATTAGAGCTTCATTCCTATTTCCGTCCTCTAGAGGTGTGTTTCGGCGTCTGTTTAATGATGCACATAAAACGAGGAAGGCAGCGCGCGTTTACAATGATAAACAAACACGTATTGGGACGTGTGCGCCATGAGAAGTTTGGAGACCGTGGATCCTAGGGGATGAGCTACTTCAGTGCCCCAGCCACTCCAAGGGTGGGGGGATCCATGTCACGGGAGGGAGGTGGATGGGGGGTGGACCGGGTAGGGTAGTTACCCAGGTGGGAGTAAACCTCTTCCAGGCTTCTAGAAGCATGGGGTCCTTCTCCTGTGTTCCCTCCCTGGAGCAGCCCTTTCCAGTCCCACTTACCTTTCATTTTAGCCTCTTTTATTTCCTTTAGAAAATATTTTGTGATTTGTAGTTATGCCTCTGTTCTGCCCTTGGACTGGAAGCTCCCTGAGGACAGGGAACCGGACGTCTCCGTCTTGGGGCCCTCCCCAGCCTCTAGGACAGCGCTCGGCACAGAGTCGGTACTCCTACCTCGCCACAGCATAGTCCATGCGTGTGTTAGCACATTTTAGGTGTTTTCCAAGCTCCATGACTGGAGGCATCATTTTGTAGGTGAGAAACTTGGATTCAGAGAGGCTGAGTAATTTGCTCAACGTCACACAGCTAGTTGGGTGGCGGGAGAGGAGGAAGGGAGTATCAACTTCTGAGCACCTTCTACAGAAATGTCTGGTCTCCCCTAACTTGGTACACCCTTACTGGCTATGAAAGGTAAGCTGAGGCTTGGGGGTGGGAAGAGACTTGCCCAAGACCACTCAGCTAGGAGGTGGAAGAGCTGGGATTTGAGCCCTGGTCCATTTGGGTCCTAAGCACATTTTCTTTCTAGCATCTCAATGCCAGTTCCTTTATTCTGGGTTTTCTGGGGTCTGGTGGTGGCTCTGTCCATAGTGGGTGCATCTGGGCACACGCCACGTGGCGGGCTCCCTGGGCAGACACCCCCGGGGGCAGCGGTGTGGAGGCGGCTGGGTCGGGCTGCCCGACAGTGGGTGCTGGTCCACGGGCACCCGGCCTCGGTGCCCGGCTGATTTGCCTGCTTGACGAGGCGAGTGATGTTTTATGCATGGCGCCTAATTTTGCCCCGGCGGTCTCTGGCTATATTTAACACCATTAATCATTATTGTTGGCTCCCGGGGGGATGGATCCCTGATTAGTGTCAGAAACACATCACACGAGGAAGAGAGAGGGGAAAAATAAGAGCTCTCCCCCGCCCTGCCCCGATGCCTCTGAACTGGAGCCGAGATGCGTGTTCGCGGCACCCTCCTCCCCGCCATCTGGGGAGTGCGTGACTCCGGCTTTTCCTTGGTTTGGATCCCAGACCTCCAGCGCTGGGCCTGCAGCCCAGTGGGGCGCCTCGGCATCCCCTCCTCTTTGCATCGGAGAGCGGGCAGCTCAGCCGAGCGAGTGCAAGAAAGGCCTGCCCAAGCACTTATTAGGCGCCTACTGTAGCCCAAGGTTCCCGCCCAGTGCCTTACCCACATTATCCTCAACACACTGCCTCTCATCTTCCCAGCAGATGGATTTTCAGCCCTCCCTGATGAGGGGGAACTGAGGCTCGGAGGCAGGTTTCACACGCCTGTGCCCGTGTGATCAAACATGTGGGAACAGGCTGGGTGTACCAGGGACTCCTTGAGTGTTGCATGACCACGTGGCTTTGCCTTCCGCTATCTGGAAGGGTTTTCCTTGGCATCGGGCACAGGAAAGAGCCCAGTCTTTCTCATAATCAAATATAAACCCGCGCAGAGACCTGGTTCTGTGCACATTTATTCTCTGCCCTCTTTGGGCCTCAGGTAGGTGATGGGAAGCCCCTTCTTACCCATCCCCTCCTTCTCCTGCTCATCCTGCCCCCCACCTTCAGGTTGGCAGCGGGGACAGTGGCTCCTGTCTTGTCCGAGATCATGGGACTCTCTCCTGAGCCCTTGTGGTCCTAGTGGTGGCCTCCCCTGGCTTGACTTTGAATAGGGCTTTGCCAAGTTTTTCCCCAGCAACAGTGAAGACGGGAGGTACCAGGAAAGAGAAGGTGAGGACAGAGGACACTGTCCTCCTATCACTCATCCCCTAGACTGGTGGCAGACCTCAGACCAAGGAGAGTCAGAGGTCAGTGGGGTGGAACAGGAGGTGGACCCAAGAGACAGGGGCCCTGGGAGGACAGCGTGTCTTCTGTTGTAGGAATGTTCAAATCCAGCAGCTTCCCTGGACAGGGATGACTCTGTGGGGTCTCCAGTTGTGGGGAGGGGGCGGTTTGCAGTGGCCAACTGGGGCTCTCACCCTGGTGTGGGCGGAGCTGAGGCTTGTGACTACCGGCCGTGTGCGTGGGCCCTGGGCAAAGGGCTCTGTCCACAGACTGTTAATGCTACCTGGGTAAAAATGGAAAAAGGGTTTTGATTTTTCCACTTTTTGCCCTTAACAGGGATTTCTTCGAGTTCTCCTTTCTCGGACCGTAATGTCTTCAGGCAGTTTCCAGTATTTTCTGGCCCCTTTCTGTTATTCGAACATCATCTCATGTCCTAGCCAAATCTCTTTATTAACGCCCCTCCCCCAGCTTCTCCAGGTCCTCAGAAGGGGCATAGGGAAGGGGGGCTCCCTCTTTAGTGGGCTGGGCAGGTGGTGGCGTGGGGTGCTGTCTGCTCTGGTTTGGGTTGGTTCTGTGCTTTCTGGGGGTCCTGCTGCTCTGATGGCTCCTCCAGGCTCCTGCTTCTTGATAAAACTCTCATCTCCTTGCCGACATCATCCATCCACGGCCAGCACTCTGGGCTCCGAGAGGCTGACCTCCTGTGCTCAATATGTGTGGGAGAGTTGGTGTTTAGGACTGGCTCTGCTGCCATGTGGCCAGTCCTGGCAGGGGACA
The DNA here is from genome assembly GCF_030435805.1 of Mustela lutreola. Taxonomy (NCBI): domain Eukaryota; kingdom Metazoa; phylum Chordata; class Mammalia; order Carnivora; family Mustelidae; genus Mustela; species Mustela lutreola. The sequence continues at coordinate 12,310,894 of NC_081299.1, forward strand.
AGAGAGGGTTAGGGAATCTGAGAGTACTTGGCCCTCCTCATCTCTCATTTGGCTTCAGCTGTATTCCCAGGGCACCTGGAAAAGTCACATCCATATTAGTTATATGCAAATTTCTCTTGTCTTCTTGCAAAGACCCCGTTGGTTTATGGGAGTATTCCCATCACAGGCAAGGAAACAAAAGCTCAGAGAGATGCAGTCATTTATCCAAAGCTGGTCAGCAGAGGATGGTGGGTAAGATTTGAACCCAGGTCTGGCTGGGGCACCAGGGTGGCTCAGTCTTGGTTTCCGCTCAGGTCATGATCTCAGGGTCATGAGAGGGAGTCCGGTGCCGGGCTCCAAGTTCAGTGTGGATGCTGCTTGAGATTCTCTCTCTCCCTCTGCCCCTCCCTGCCACATACCTTCTCTTTCTCAAATAAATAAATCTTAAAAAAAACAAAGGAACCCAGGTCTGGCTAACTTTATGGCCCTTGCATGAGGGCCTGGAGGATGGAGTCCAGCTCCCCAGACTGGGATCTCAGCGCTGCTGCTTCTTAACTCTATGACCTTGGGCAGAGTTCCTTAGCTTCCTTTGCTTTAGTTTCCTCATCTGTAAAACAGGGATGACCATGAACAATACCAGGATTGTGGGGAGGGTGGGATATGTTATACCCCAGGACCCATTTTTACATTAACCACCAGGGGTGTTGCTGGCGTTGTCCACGGACTGCACTGACCCCTTTAGGTCCCACAGGAGAAAGCGCTTTCAGGCCTCAAAGCCTGGAAGATAGGTATGAAGCAACCAACTGTCACCATGAGTTGTGTTCCCCTCTTTGCTTTGGCTGCTAGGAAGCTCTGTCAGATTGCTGCAAGCATGTAGGCCTTCCTGGTTTCATCTTATTTTTTCTACTTTCCTCTTTCCTTTAATTTTTTTTTAATGTCACTGTGTCTTAATATCTTCTGTATGAAGTTAGAGAACATTTTCCTGGTTGCCACAGACTAATGTTGCCATCACAGGGCAAGTTGAGGGCGATGTAGAGATTCTAGAGAATTACTCTTCCAGATAGTGCCTAGTTCTTCCCCCTCAGAGAAGAGCATACTTAAAAACCAATTGCTCTTGTGGGATGGAGTGGGTGAGCAATATTAGAAATTCCCTTTAACCTTTGAAATGCTGAGGTAGTAGGACAGTGTACTGATAAGGTCTGCAAAAGGAGGATTACATCCTAGGTCCCTGTATCAGTTTAAGGTTGATGCCAACTAAGAGGTCTAAGCAAGAGAGAAGTTGATTCACTCCCACATTCAAATAGTATAGAGTTGGGGTCCACCCTGGCCTGGCACGGGGCCCACAGTGCTGGGGCCCATCTTCCTCTCCATTTCTGATATGTGTAGCTTCCATTCCCCAAGCCCCTCATGCTTCCAGTCAGTTCCTGGAGCTTGCCAGCATGCCTGCATTTCAGCCAGCAGAAGGGAGGAAGAGAGGAAGAAGGGCATGCTTCTCCCACCAAGGACACTTCCTAGAAGCTGCAGATAGAAGCCCCCCCCCCACCTTTCTCCCCACTGAATAGTTTTCAGGCCACGCCTTGCTTCTAGAGAGGGTTCATCCCTGCAAACCTGGCTTTGGCTGAGCCCATTTCCTTCACTAGAAACACTCCAACCACCTCGCAGGGTTCTTAGGAGGATTAAGTAAGAATGTAGTAAAATATAACAGGTGTTCTGCAAATGTAAATTTCCTTCTATTTTTAGTGTTCCCTTCCCTCCATTACTTGGGAGGAAGAGGGAAGCTTTAGCTACACCAGGAAAGATTTAGGAGCAATTAAAAAAAAAAAAAAAAAAAAGAGCACTCTTTGGGAGCGACTGTTGCAACACACACCAGAACGGTGGGGGAACAGATTCCCCTTGGCTCCTGTCAGTGAGGCTGGAAAGTGGAAACTCAAAAGCAGGGCCAAGGTCCCGTGTTAGAGCAGTAGAGGTCAGATAGGTGTAGACACGGGCTGTGGACCCAGTGAGCTTGGAAGGGTGGTACCTGCCCTTCGGTTCCTGAACTTGGCGGTGATTGCCTTCCCTGCTTGCCCAAGGTGGATTGGGGTGTGCCTGTGTGGGTCTCTCCCTCCTTCAGATGAGCTTGGGCATTTCCAGGACTGCCCACTAAGCGAACTAGCATGGGGTGTGGCATGGTACAGGCTCTCATCCCCCCGATGCCCACTTTCTGCCAGGGTGGAACCCCCAGGAGCCCTTGTGGGGCCTTTAAAAGCCGAGCTGCTGAGCACAGGAGCCCAGAGGCAGCTGGTTCTGCTCCACGGAGGTTGCTGGGCCTGCTTCTCCCCGTGGGTGTCTCACCAGGGCGGAGTCAGCAGTGGGGCAGCACATCCTGGGGTCCCCCAGCTGCCGTGGCTACTGAGCATGCCCAGACCGTCTCTGCTGGGGATGGTGTGGTTCCCTGGGCGGGGGGGGGGGGGGGGCGGGCGGTGAAGGAGAAGAAGAGGAACAGGAAGTAGTTTCGGTGGGCTTTAACTTGATGGAGGGGTGGGGATGGCCCTGTGTGTGTGTGTGTGTGTACAGATCCTGGCACAAGAGATGCTGGAATTTTCCAACCTCCAGACTCACACAGCTACCATGTGACCGGTCCAGCATTCAAGCTCCAGATGCACTTGGCTTTAGATATTGATAGAATGCTTCTCGACCTTGGCTTCTAAATTCTACCAGGTGGACCCTTCTTCAGCAGCTGATAGATGCTCTAGATTCAGCCTACTGAGTCGGGAGGTTTAGGTGGCTGCTTTCTGGGAGTATGAACTTGTGCTCCTGGAGTTTGCTTGTTAACTTCCAAGCCGGGGATTTCCAGAACGAGTGAGCTGGCCCATCTCTGGCACTTTAGCATGAAGAGGCCAGCCCCGAGGGCTGAGGTGGGTGGGAATGTCCACTTCAGCTCACGCCCGGGTGTCCCTCTGCGTGGGCCCCCAGATTACAGCCAGTGGGGGGCCCTCCCTGGTGCCCCAGAGCCATCGCTGTCACTGGGGACCCCTCACACTCCTGCTACCCAGGCTTATAGCCCATTTTGGAAACACCTTTCACTCCCTTGGTTTAGCAGAAAGAGAGCAAGCTTCCAATCAGACTGCATTGAAGTCTCATATTTCTCCTGCCTTGATGGGGGCTGAGGGCACTCCCTCAGGACCTCGGAGCCTGTGCCTGTACTGCTATGGGCAGACCTCCTCGGCCACTGAGGGACTTTAGGTGGTGCCGAAAATGTGCCCAAACCCTGCTGGGACAGTGGGATTTTCTGAGCCGTGTCCTGCAGCCAACAGTAACCAATATTACCAGCAGAAAGGGGGTGTGAGGTGTGGCGGGGGCAAGATGCTGAGGGCTTGGCTTTGCAGGAGACAAGAGGGGTGAGATCTGGAATAATCAGGAGGCCAAAATGCTATCACATCTGAATGGGGGGGTGAGGGTTCTCCTCTTTCCAGAAGGCTTTTCGTGTAGCCAAATCCTGGAGTGGATCCGCAGTCCAGCTCCTCCTCACCACGTCTTTCCTTTAGGGGCGCCTGGGTTCTCTCCGGATCTCAAAGAATTAGCTAATTAGGCCGGTTCTGCCTAGAAGGCAGAGGGTGTATCGGTTTGTAATTCCGTGGAATGTGCAGTGGAACTGAGCGGCCTTCATCAGCCCAGCTCTGCCTGCCCTCTCGTCCTGAGCTATGCAGACCCGCAGACCTGGTGTTCACGTTGAGGGATGGAGCCCACGGCCTCACTTCCCTCCACCCTTGGGCCACCTTCTTCGGGGAAGGCATGGTGCCTACAGAGCTACCTGTCAGGTGGGGGAGCCGCGCACCGAACATGCAGTTGGGATAGGCAGCCCGGGCGGGGTCTCCAAGGGCAGGGGACTCTCTGATGCTGGGAGGGACTGGAGGCCCTCCTGGAGGGGTGCCGGCTCCCAGAGGAAGCCTAACAGAGTACCTAGCAAGTGCTGAACACAGGGAAGGACATTAAGCCAGCAAAAGAGGGGTGTATGGGGAGAGAGAGAGAGTGAGAGGGAGAGGGTGGATGGAGGGAGGGATTGAGATGTGAAAAGCCCATAGACTTTTCTTAGAGCTCTGGTTTCAAGATTCGTTAGTCTGAGTCGTGCCCTAATTTCTATCAGGATGATTGAATCTTGCCTGATTGCCTTGCATTCATTCCTCACACGCTTTTCACGTGCCAAAACTAGGTTAGCTTTAAAAAAAAAAATTTTTTTTTTCTATTTTTGTCCCCCAGGTAAAGCAAGTTCATGTCATTCTACCATTTGTCGGGTCAAGGCCCTTCCTCTGGTCTCACTGTTTGCACATCTTTCATTCCCTGCCTTGCGGCTTGACCCTTCCCACGGGGAGGCACCTGCTTGTTGCCTGTCCTCAGATACGTGTGTATCCATATAAACTGTGCAGGCTTCTGTGTTAACGTACGTCCCCGGCATTGGGCTACCAATGAGCTGGTTTTCTTTGTTTGCTCAGTGCTGTTTCTGAGTTCTGTCCATGGCTGGAACGTCCGGGGACAAGCCAGCTCTCCATGGATGGGTTCAGGGCTCTGTCTCTTCCTTGAGTGCCATCCACATTCGTGGCATCTCCAGTTCTCCAAGAACGAGGCTGCAAGGAAAGTCCTTGTAAAGCCTCATCACAGGCTGGAGGGGGCTGCTTCTCTGGGGGTGAAGACCAAGGTGGGAATGCCTAGTCAGCAGGTTGCTCCAGGACCCAGGGGTCCTGCTGGGCTCACTCCCACCAGGGGTCTGAGAGCTTCCTCCCCATCCCTGACCCAAGGCAGCCTCCCTTGCTCTGTTGGTGATTGTTAGTTTTGCTAATCTGGGGCATACAGAACACTTCCTTGCTCTCCTATGTGTGTTGCTGTCCGAGGTTTGTTAGAACACTTTTGTATCTTGATGGCTAATTGGATTACCGTCCCCCAGTGGGCTAGTTTGACACTTTACCCATTCCTCCATTTGTTGTCTTTTTTTTTTTTTTTTTCTCTTGTTGGTTTGTAAGAGTTCCTTGCTTGTGGCTGTTAGATATTGCCGGGTTCTTCTCACATTGTGATGTGTGTCTGTTAAATGAGTCTGCTTTCACGGAACGGAAATCGATCACTTTTATGTTGGTACATCTCTCTTCCGTTTTTTTGCCATTGGCCTTAGAAATTGTGTGTATGTGTGTGCGTTTTATAAGCCCTTCCCTGTGCCAAGGCCGAAAAGATTCTCCAACGATATCTCCCCTTAGCTTTAGAGTTTTACTTTTTAAATTTAGCACTTTGATCCATCTGGATCCTGTCCTGTGTTCTCTGTCTGTCAAGCAACTTCCGTCTATACTATATGTCAGTCCCTCCCTCTGCCACTCCCTCTGCCCCAAATTTTATCTTTTCCCCTCTCGTTTGGGACCACCTTTATCAGGCTTCACCTTGGCACACAAAGAGGTTCCTATCTGAGCTCTCTCTGCCGTTCTGCTCTTCATCTGTTTTTATATGAGCATTATAGCTGTTTTTATCGCTTTTCCTCTGGGACAATTCTTCTGGCCTCCTTGGAGGCTTTTTTCTTCTCTTTTGAGACTGAGCAATTTTCTTCTTCCAGATTCTTTTAGGATGGCTTGATTGAACTCTTTGAAAACCTGTAATTTGGGGGCACCTGGGTGGTTCAGTGAGTTAAAGCCTCTGCCTTCGGCTCAGGTCATGGTCTCAGGGTCCTGGGATCGAGCCCCGCATCAGGTTCTCTGCTCAGGAGGGAGCCTGCTTCCCGCCCCCCGCTCTCCCCACCTGCCTCTCGGCCTACTTGTGGTCTCTGTCAAATAAAAAAATAAAATCTTTAAAAAAAATAAAAATTTAAAAAAAAAAGATTTTATTTATTTATTTGACACAGAGAGAGATCACAAGTAGGCCGAGAGGCAGACAGAGAGAGAGGAGGAAGCAGGCTCCCTCCTGAGCAGAGAACCTGATGCCGGGCTCGATCCCAGGACCCTGAGACCATGACCTGAGCCAAAGGCAGAGGCTTTTTAACTCACTGAGCCACCCAGGTGCCCCAAATAAATAAAATCTTTTTTTTTTTTTTTTTTTAAGATTTTATTTATTTATTTGACAGAGAGAAATCACAAGTAGATGGAGAGGCAGGCAGAGAGAGAGGGAAGCAGGCTCTCCGCTGAGCAGAGAGCCCGATGCGAGACTCGATCCCAGGATCCTGGGATCATGACCTGAGCCGAAGGCAGCGGCTTAACCCACTGAGCCACCCAGGCGCCCCAAAATCTTAAAAAAAAAAAAAAAAAAAGAAAACCTGTAATTTTCACATTGAAATTACATTAAAATTTATGCATGAATTTGGGGAGTTAGCATTTTAACGATGTTCCCATGATATTTAGATTTCCTTTTTTTTTTTTTTTTTGGTCACTTAAAACTTTTCCTCATATAAGTCCCAGGGATTTGGGTCAGTTCTAAAATAGGATATATCTTTTTTTTTTTTTTTTTAAAGATTTTATTTATTTATTTGTCAGAGAGAGAGAGAGAGCAAGAGCGAGCACAGGCAGAGTGGCAGGCAGTCAGAGGGAGAAGCAGGCTCCCTGCGGAGCAAGGAGCCCGATGTGGGACTCGATCCCAGGACGCTGGGATCATGACCTGAGCCGAAGGCAGCTGCTTAACCAACTGAGCACCCAGGCGTCCCAGGATATATCTTTTATTTGATAACATGAGTGGTGTCTCTCATTGGTTATTGCAAATGCAGAGGAATGCTGTTCATTGTCCTGAGCATGTTTCAATTCTGGTGGATTTTTCTTCTATCAATGCTAAGATTTTATCTTAAATGTGAGTGTGATACTTTTATCTCTCTTCTTCCAATTATTTTATGCTCTATTTCTTCTTGTCCAACTGCGTGGGCCAGCACCGCCAGTGCCATATTGAATGGTGTTGTAGAAGGGATGGCAGACTTCTTGCCTTATTCCCAATATAAAAAGGAACAGGGCTGAGATTTTACCTAAAGACAGATTTGCTGTCGGTTTTATGGTGTAGCATTGATCCAGTTAAAGAAATTCTCTTCAATTCTTTGCTGAGTTTTTAAAAATAGAAAGTTAAATTTGATCAAAGGTGTTTGTCAATCTGTTGTTGCGATTCTTGCCACATCATGAGCCCCGAATACTGTGTAGAACCATCGATTGAATTCTGTGCCCTAAAACTAACCTAACTTTGTTTGTTAACTATTCTTCAATTAAAAAAATAAAAAAAAAAACTGGTTCTGAAATAAGCAAACCTCCCCTACTCATATAGATCTTAAATTTCACTTCAACTTAGAAATAAAGTCATAAAACAAGTTAACAAACCGTTAAATAAAATATATTCTATCTTCCTGTCTCAGAAATCTACCTTGATAAAGATCAAACTTACAAGATACCAAGATCACTGAATTTAATTATTATCTCACATTTTAGGGTTCTGTTAATAAGCCAGAAATATTTGGATGAATAATGAAGTAATCCATAATTTATAAATTACGTATTTATTCCACAAAACTGACGTTCCTTGCCTCCAGTTTGGTAAAATAACTAAATTTTGTTGTAATCAAGCCTTTCCCATAATTTGGGTTCTATGGATAGCAATAAGATAAAAGATGAAAAAAAACCCCATAATTACGTACAAAGTATACAAAATTAAACTTTTATGAACTATAAATTAAATATAAAAAAATAAAAAGACTTTCCTAAGCCTTCAGAAGATTTTCATCTAAAATTCAAAATCAGCTGCGAACATTAAGAGGTAAAGTATATATCAATAAAATTTTTAAATTCAAAGTTGTTTGAAGCCTGAATGTGCCTGAATGTGTTCGAAAACAGAACTCTGACCTTTGCTGTCCATGTAGCTGGCAAGATAATTGCCTCTAGATCCAGGTACATACAAATGTTAAGGGAAAGTAACTTGTTCAATGTTTCCGGTGTCCCTGAGTTGCCCCGGGAGGCAGCTGGGAATGCCGTCCAAGGCTGGCTAATCTGTGAGAGCCTCTACTCCCACGAACAGGAACCTGCAGGAATTGAGGACGTGTTCCTTCCTTCTGCAGGAATCTATTGCATGGGGGCTGAGAGGAAGGTTTGAGATGGTGGTTAATTCGCCGTTCCTCTTAGCAGAGCACTTCCGCTGCCCAAAGTCTGCCTCCTATAGCTCAGAGCTTGGGTCCTTGTGAGCTCCCAACCTTTGCACTCAGGTGGTCTCTTGTTTCTGTGATACAGGGCGGGAGCTTCTGCACCAGCTTCTTCTCTGGGGCCTGAATGGTCTTGGTCATGAGAGTGGATGTTGGGTTGTGTGGCCAAGTGACTGAGGATATGTGTGTGTGTGTGTGTGTGTGTGCGTGTGTGCACATGTGCACATATGTGTGTGTGCACACATACTCCTTGGGGGTGGAGTCCAGGGTCCCCGACAGGGTTCATAGAATTTAGGCAGCCGGCAAGGAGTGGAGGGGTTGGCATTGGAACCCAGGCTCTCTGACCCGGTCTGACCCCTGCTGCCTCTGGGGTTCATTAATTTGGCTCCTACCTTGGTTAGCGGATACTTTATGTTGAAGTTTTATTACTTATATTCATAAGTGGAATACGCTTATGATTTCCCTTGCTTATAGTATCTTTACTCAGTTGTGGAATTCAGATTATACTAAGTTCATAAAATGGAATCAGTGCTTTCCTTTTTTCCCTGTATTCTGTAATTGAGGGATGGTCCTTTTGGCACAGCTTACCTCTGTGCTCATTGGGGGTTACGACCCTTTGGGGGGTATCTTGGATTACCATTTCAATTTATTTAATGGTTTGGCTTGCTCAGCTCTTTTTGTTTCTTCATTTACCGATCATGGCGTTTTCTGTTTTTCTGGAAGCTTCTGTCGGTTTTCAAATTTGTGACCCACCCAGGGCAACGTGGGTCACAAGGGTGTTTCCCTGGCCTCCCCCATGAGTGGTGCCCTGGTCTTGTCCTCCAGGTTGGGGTTTCCCCAAGGGGCCCAGACACCTCCAGCTCTTGGACACTTCTCCTGGTTTCAGCATTGAAGTCAGTCTCCTTCTGTGGCCTCTGCAGGATGGGGCCTGGAGGAGGGTGGCTTGTATGGGCTTGGGAGCTGTGGTCAGCTGCCAGGGTTAGCTCTTGATCATGTCAGGATTGTGTTCAGTTACTGTGTCATGTGGGGCCTCCAGGTGGCTGGAAGCAGGTGGAGAGAGTCTATACTGTATTAAGGCCCTGCAGGCAAGCGTTCTTCATATGGTAAGTGATGCCCGTTAGTGATGATATCGGCTAAGGGCGGGAGCAGAGGACAGTGTATGCCACATCATTGTTCCCGAATTCAGTCACTGGGCCCAGTTCAAAGTCTCTGTGATTTTAGAGATAGAATATAAGCTCAAGGCAAGGATTTTAAAGTCAGCAAGACTTGTGTTCAAATTCCAGCTTTGCCAGATGCCAGCAGTATGCCACTGGGCAGTTTTTTTGGACCTCCCATTTTTTATCTATAAATTGGAAAATTGGGTATAAGACTTACCTCATAGGGTATGTGTCATGGCTAGGTGAATACAGACAACATCAGAATTGTGTGTCAGTCAGGAATCTAACCTGCTCAAACAAAACCAGGAAATTGATTGGCTCTAAGAACTAAAAACCCCAGAGGGAATCTGGCTTCAGGAGAAGTTTGATCCAGAAGTTCATGATGTTGCTCCCTCCCACCCCCCATCCAATTTTGAGCCATTCTTGGCTCTGCCCTTTTCTCTGGGCTCACTTTATCTGCAGGGGGTAGCTGTATCACAGTAAGGACGTGGGAGTTTCAGATCTGACATGTCTATGCTGAACAGGAGAATGGCCTTCTGTGATAAGAGAAAAAAAAGGTTCTTTCCAGAAGCCCTGAGCTAATGTGTCCTCATCATTGGCTTATATTGGGGCCGATGTCCCTCCCTGAAGCAGTCACTGTGGTGAAGGTTTTGGGACATGGCCCTGAGCTGAGTAAAAGGCGAGTCCAAACCCAGATGGGGGTGCTGTAGACCAGACGTGGTTGACGCGTGTACGACTTGGGGGGCCACCTCCCGTCTGGCCCCCCTGCTTCTGCCTGTGCCCACCACCCATTCTGAGTCCCTCTGCTAGTGTGGTTCTTCTAACGTGCAGGAGGGACGATCCTTCCCAGCCTGCTCAGAAGCCTTAGTGGCAACCAGCAACATCTTCCTTTAGGATTTCCCGACAAGGCCCTTGCCACTTTGCACCCCGTGCTTCCTGCTAAAAACACCTCATGTCCGGATTACTCCCATCCAGCCACGCTGGGTACACTGCCACCTCGAGGTCTTTTCCTCCTTCTTCCCCAGATATCTGTGTGCTTGGTGCCTTCCCCTCTTCACATCTTGGTCAAATGGCTCCTCCTCTGATCAGTCTGTTTATAATAGGAATTTCTTCCCATATACCTACACTTGTCCCTTGTTTTATTTTTCTTTATAGCCAATATTGTATAAAACAAGTGTTTCCTGCCTCCCTATAACACATATGCACACCCCATGACAGCTCCATGGTCTTCCTGTTCACTGGCCTATCTGCAGAGCCCAGCACAGTGCCTGGCATACAGTGGGTGCTCAATAAATAATTGTCAAAGGGAGTGCCTGGGTGGCTCAGTGGGTTAAGTGTCTGCCTTTGGCTCAGGTCATGATCTCAGGGTCCTGGGATTGAGCCCTGCATCGGGCTCCTTGCTCAGTGGGGAGCCTGCTTCTCCCTCTCCCTCTGCCGCTCCCCCTGCTTGTGCTCTCTCGCTCTCTCCCTCTCAGATAAATAAAAAATTAGAGATAAATCTTAAAATATTTGTCAAAGGTATAGCTCTAATCCTGCCACCTCTCACCAGCCCAGTGAGCACTCTCTCTCTTGCTGGCCTTGTCCTCGGGCTGGGTGGAAAGGGGGGCCCAGGGAAGAGATGTCACCTCCGATGATCTGTGACACGTGGCCTGGACATTGGCGTGTCCCCTCTGGTCCTTGGGGGCAGCTGGTTAAAGGCATTGCTCCCTGCTCCCTTTCTTTCTCTCGGCTGCCAGGATCTTATTAGCCCTGTTTACATGGCCAGGATGTCGAGCGATTAATTTTTAATGGCTTGGTTTATTGCATGTTTGAATGGTTTATTGAGTAATTCCCACATTTAAGTGATTAATTCCCCAGAGTTCAGAACGACTGGTTAGTTTTACATTAATCAGGGTTTCTGAATGCCAAGAGACAATCAATCAATCCTCCCTGCCAGGAGAGTAATGTTAAAATACCTCAAGGTACAATGGAGTTAAGAAAAGGAGTAATTAAAACCCTGTCTTCCCCTCATGCAAATTTGATGTCTCTCTCGATCTCTGTCTCTCTCCCTTCTACTTCTCCTCCCCCTTCCTCAGTGAAGGCACTCCCTGAACCCAGCTGCCCTTTGGAAGGATCAACTCTACCCTGTCCTTGGACTTCCTATGATGAAGTTTAGTCCATCTGCCTCAGATGGGATCTGCTCAGCTCCCTGCCCCCAGGAGGGGACTCTGGAGCTGATAAGGCCTGTTGCAAAGCCCCGGTGTCTGTTCCCCCAGCTTGGTTCCTGATGTATAGGGAAGCGCCGAGAACCATATCTGGCCTCATGATAAAATGTCTGGTTTCACCTGGTAGCCCAGCAGATGGGATCTCCCCACAGGAGGCGAGGGGAAGGTGTTTGGGATGGGGGCTTTGCCTTTGGACCCTACCATGGATCCCCTGTGGCCTCGTCAGCCACGAAGAGGAAAGAAATGTGAGCTGCTTTTGTATCTATATGGGTTCCCTACAGCTGCTATGGCCAAGGACCACAAACTTAGTGCTTATAAACAAGGCAGATTCATTACATTATGGTTCTGGAGGTCCAAAGAACAAAGGGAGTCTCATGGGCTCAAATCAAGGTGTTGGCAGGGCTGTGATCCTCTTAGAGGCCCTAAGGAAGTTTCCACTCCTTTCCTGTCCCAGCTTCTAGAGGCCGCTTACGCTCGTGAGCCTGTGGCCCAGTCCTCCATCCCCAGACCCAGCAGTGTCACTGCTTTTCTAGATCGTTCTCTGACTCTGACCTTTTTCCTCTCTCCTCCACATTTCAGGGACCCTTGTGATTCCCTGGGGCTCACCTGGATCATCTACACTGTGTTCCCCATCCCAAGATCAGATAATTAGTAGCCTGAATTCCTCCTGTAACCTTAATCCCCCTCGGCCACCTAACCTAACCTGTCTGCCCATTTGGGGATCGGGACACAGGCGACTTTGTGCTGTGCCAACCACAGCAGGGAGAGGCTGAGAACAGGCGGCTGTTGGGTTAGAGGCATGAACTCTGGAGCCGGAGACTCTGAGTTCATATCCCAGTTCAGTGCTCAGTAGCTGTGGGGACTTGATGAGTTTTCTGCCTGTGCCTCTGTTTCCTCACATAAACACCTGAGGCCGGTGATGCTATCCAGCCCGCAGGGTGGCTGTGCTCATGCGATGGAAGCAAAGTGCTCCTGTGGCTCGGGGGTCGTGGGAGGTGTGTGCAGGGTGAGCCGTGATTGAGTGCTGACATCCAAACACGGAGTAAGGTTCCCACGTCACGAGGGCTCCTTAGGGTCCAGCTAGAATGTAGATAAAGGTGCTGAGTTCCTTACAAAATATTTCCAACCAAACACAAGGCATTTTTTTAGGGTCCCCAGAGGAAGCCTTGGAGGACACACCCTGGAGTGCCTGTGTGCATAAATACCGTGCAGACCCGGGGTAGCGAAGACCCGGGGTAGACAGCTAGCAATAAGAGGCCCCACTGACCAACGGGAGCTAATGCAGTATGGTTCTGCAGTCCTTCCTGTAAGGAATCTTGCTTGTCCTTTCAGCATCCATGAGAGGTAGTTGTTCTCATCTGAAAAGGAAGGGCTAGAGAACCAGTTAACATGAGCCCCTTGGTTAGCCGCAGCAGTGGTTTACCCTGGGCTCTGGAATCCTGATCGCCCTGGAGACTTGGAGTCTTGGAGCCAGTGCCCTCATTGCTGTAAACTCTAATCTCTGCATCTGTACAACGGAGATGGTCCTATTCCCTTGTCATTGGATTATATCGCATTTAAATGAGATAATATGTGGGCAGGGCCTTGCCCCGAGCCTGGCACAGTGTAAGCACCAACAGGTGTTCTGGGTCATGGTTGTCTGTGGAGGAATGAGTTCCCATGTGGGAGTCGGCTGGTGCTAGAAGCTTTCTGGAGTGAAGGCTTGATTTGGATAGTAAAGGCTGGAAAAGTGTCAAGGAAGGGAATTTCAAGGAGAGAAGAGCTGAGGAATGGACACAAGACTCACAAAGCAAATACAACACAGCTCTTGCTTCAGATGCATGGGGAGGGGACCAAGAGGTGCGGTCAGCTGGCAGCCAGAGCCTGGTGCCTTCCTACGTCAAGCAGAGTTCACACTTCCTCTTGCTTATTGGCAGCAGAGCTAGTGAAGGGTTTTGAGCAGGGAAGTCACCAGAGGCTGATAGAAGAAACATTAGGAACATGGGAGTGGAGTCCCTATAGAACTATCATGCTGCCAGCTAGCTGGTGTGTGTGTGTGTGTGTGTGTGTGTGTGTGCGCGTGTGTGTGTGTGTGTGTGTGTGAATGTGTAAGATTTTATTTATTTGAGAGAGAGTGGGTGCTTGCATGCAGGAGCCCAAGGAGGGGGAGCGGCAGGCAGAGGGAGAAGCAGGCTTCCTGCTGAATAAGGAACCTGATGTGGGGTTCAATCCCAGGATGCCAAGATCATGACCTGAGCTGAAGGCAGACGCTTAACTGGCTTAACCAATGGAGCCACTCAGGTGCCCAAGCTGATGTATTTTAAAAATTGTATTCATTCAACATAACTTGATTTAACAAAAATAGGCCAGGTATGTAGTGGGACCATGGAAGCAAAAGACAAAAACTTGACTACACTGGGTCCTAGAGTCTGGTGGCCCTTGGAAGACAGAGAACACCCCAGAAGACACACAGCATCATTCAGTATTGGGATAAGTGCTGCTGTGATTCTGGCTGGGAGCAGAGCAGGTGGACAGGGAGAACTTCGATGGGGCAACCCTTGAACCCAGATGGTCATGGTGAGAAGCCACTGTTTCCAGAACTGGTGGAACAGGTGTTCCAGACAGAGGGCACAGGGAATGCAGGGCTCCCAGGAAGGATGGAGTAGGCTGTGTCCTGGGGAAGGAAGGAACAGAGAAAGGTCAGTGGGGCTGGAGGCCCATGCACCGAGGGAGAGGGTACAATATGATGCTGGAAAAGCAGGCAAAGTTTTCCTACGGTACAGAGTCTAGAATTAATTGTGGTTTGTTCTCGGGGTGCCTGGGTGGCTCAGTGGATTAAGCCTCTGCCTTCAGCTCGGGTCGTGATCTCAGGGTCCTGGGATCGGACCCCGCGTCGGGCTCTCTGTGCAGCACAGAGCCTGCTTCCTCCTCTCTCTGCCTCTCTGCCTACTTGTGATGTCTGTCTGCCAAGTAAATAAATAAAATCTTTTTTTAAAAAAGTATTTAAAACGGTGGTTTGTTCTGATGCCATTCAACTTTTTTCTCCACTGGATTAGTCTCATCAGCACAAAACCAACATATTATTTCTCGTCTATTAAAAAAAAAAAAAAAAAAAACCTCAGACTCCCCGGGGCCTCATATCTCTCCACATCTATTGTATTTCTCGGCTTCCTTTCACAGCAGAACTCATCAAAATCGTCTACGCTCACTGTCTCTGATTTCCGTCTTCCCATTCTTTCTTTTCCTGAAAGCTTTTAATTTTAAGAACCGTTCGTACTTAGCGAAGGTGCGAGAACAGTTCAATGCACTCTCAAAAGCCCTTCACCTCTACTCAATAGCCAATATCTTCTACCACATTTGCTTTGTGGTTTCTTCTGTGTACACGTGCTGCGTTATTTTCCAGATCTGCTTGAAAGTAAAGTGCATGGCGTTTTACCTTCAATACTTCTTCCTGCATCTCTTTAAAATCAAGGCTATATTATCCTTCAAAACCACAACATAGCGATCGAATGCAAGAAATCAGACGTTGCAGAAACAACCCGTGTTCAAACGTCACCAATAATTCCCCAAATATTCTTTTCAAAAATTCACTTAAAAGATTTGCTTGGAAACCAGCATCACCCTTTTCAATGTGATTCCACATGTAACCAAGATATAATCCAGTTCTTTCGTCCCCCCAGATTCCTCCACGCCCTTACGTAGTCAACCCTTTCTACCACCCCCAGCCCTTAGCAACCACCGGTCCATTCTCTGTGTTGATAGTTCTTGCTTTTTTTCCGGAACGTGCTAGAAATGCAAGCATACAGCCTGTAGGTCTGGCTTCTTCTGTTTCGCATGCTGGTTTTGGAAGTCCTGCATATTATTGTACAGGTCCGTAGTTTTGTTCCTTTCTACTGCTGAGCGGGACAGCGTTGGATGGACATACCCTAGTTTTTCCTCAGCTGGAAAACACTTAAGTTGTTTCCACTTGTGGGTGATTTTCATTGGTGTAAACGTTTTTGTGTGAACATAAATTTTTATTTTTCTTAAGAATCGGATTGCTGGGTTGATGGGTAGGTGGATGTTTAACTTCGTAAGAAACTTCCAAGCTGTTTTAAACCTTTTTATGCTCCCATCAGCAGTGTATGAGAGTTTCAATTCTTTCACATCCTTGCTGGTGACTGTCATTGTTCTTTTTTTAAAAAAATGTAGCCTTTCTAATTTGTATGTAGTAGTATGTCATTATGGTTTTACTTGGCATTTCCCTAATGACTAATGATGCTTAGCATCTTCTTGTGTCATTATCATCTATAGAGCTTCTGTGATGAAGCGTCCAAATTTTTGCCCATTTTTTAAAACGCTCATTTTTTAATTATTGAATTTTGACAGTCCTTTATATATTCTGGATATAAATTCTGTATCAGAAATGTGATTTGCAGATATTTTCTACCAGTCGTGTGGCTAATGTTTTTCATTCTCATTGTAGTATCTTTTAGAGAACAGAATTTTGGGGGCACCTGGGTGGCTCAGTGGGTTAAAGCCTCTGCCTTCGGCTCAGGTCATTATCCCAGGGTCCTGAGATTGAGCCCCACATTGGGCTCTGTGCTCAGTGGGGAGCCGGCTCCCCTCTCTCTCTGCCTGCCTCTCTGCCTACTTGTGATCTCTGTCAAATAAATAAATAAAATGTTAAAAAAAATTGTCTGCTTTCTGCTCAGGTCGTGATCTTGGCGCCCTGGGATCAAGCCCCACATTGGGCTCTCTACTTGGCGGGAAGCCTGCTTCTCCCTCTCCTACTCCTCCTGCTTGTGTTCCCTCTCTCGCTGTGTCTCTCTCTCTGTCAAATAAATAAATAAGATCTTAAAAAAAAAAAAAAAAGAACAGATTTTTTTTTAAAGTCTTGAAAAATGTTTTAAAAAATCTTTCCTTTTGTGGATTGTGGTGTCATATCTAAGAATGCCTGGATGTTCTTAGATAAGGTCATAAGATTTTTTTCTTATGATTTCTCTTATAAGCTTTACAGTTTGGGTTTTTTTTTTTTTTTTAAAGTAGGTTCTGCACCCAGCATGGAGTCCAACACAGAGCTTGATCTCATGTCCCTGAGATCAAGAGTCGGATGCTTAACCGACTGAGTCACCCAGGCATCCCCAGTTTGGGGTTTTATAAATATAGTTTGCATGATCTATTTTCAGATAATTTTTTGTGTAAGAGGTAAGGAATGGGACAAGATTATTTTCTTGTTCACAGCTTCAATTTTTTTTCAGCACTGTTCATTGAAAAGACAACATTTCAGCACTGCATTGTTCTACCTGGCATCTTTGTCAGAATCCTTGGCCAAACCTGCCGCAGTCTGTTCCTTACCACTCATCTGTGTGGACATCCGTACACTGATATCATACCATTTTGATGACTATGGATTTACAGAGGGTCTGAAAGTCAATAGTGTGAGTTTTCCAACTTTGTTCTTTTTTCAAAATTGTTTTGGACGTTCATTCCTTTGTCATCCTATATAAACTTGAGGGTCAGGCTGTGGATACCTGCAAACAAAACTCTGAAGGGATTTTGATTGGGATTGAATCAGTAAAATCAGTTTGGGGAGAATTGGCATCATAATGATATCGCATCTTCTCATCCATGAACAGAGCATCTCTATTTACTCAGGTTTTCTTTGGTTGCTTCCATCAGTGTTTGTAGTTTTCAGCATATTTTATGACACATTTTGTTAGATTTATGCCAAAGTCTTTTACGGTTTTTGATGCTATTATGAATGGCACTGTTTTTTAAATTTTTGACTTTTAGCTGTTTGTTGCTGGTATGTAAAATAAAGCTGATTTTTAAAATATGGAACTTGAATGATGTGACTTGGCCAAGCTCATTTATTAGTTGTAGGATTTTTTTTTTTTTTTTTTTGCAGGTTCTTTGAGACTTTCTACATAGGTAATTATGCCTTCTGTAAACAGGGGCAGTTTTATTTCTTCCTTTGCAATTTGTATGCCTTTTCTTTCTTGTTCTTGCTGCATTGACCTGGGTAGGACTTCTGGTTCATTTTGAGCTAGGAGTGGTGAAAGGTGACATTCTCACTGTTTCTGATCTTAGGGAGGAAAGTTCCAGTATTTCACCATTATCTGTAGGTTTTTTCCTAGATGTCCCTTATCAGATTAAGAAAATTCACTTCTAGTCCTAGCTCCTGAAACCTTTTATTATAAATGCACATTGAACTTTATGCAGTGGTTTTTTTTTTTTTTTCCTTCGAGATAATCATGTAGTTTTCCTTCTTGGTCTGTTGGCAGGTCAAATTATAATGACGTTAAAATAATGAGCCAGCCTTACATCTCTGAGATACACCCCGTTCAGCTGATATGTGTTATCCTTTTTATATATTGCTGGGTTTGCTAATATTTTATTGAGAAATTGTTTTGTATCTATGTTCGTGAAGGATTTTGGTTTATAGGGTTTTTTTTGTAATATTTTTGATTTGGATATCAGGGTAATGCTGTCCCCACAAAATGAACTGGGATGCATTCTCTCCTCCTCTTCTGCTTCCTGGAAGAGATTCTGTACAAGCTTTGCATCCTCCTTCAGTGTTTGGTTAAATTTACCAGTGAAACCATCCGGGACTTTCATTTCTTTGTTGTAAGCTTTTTAAACTAAAAATTCATCTCTTTCTTAGTTTGAGGACTATTCAGCTTATATATTTCTTTTTGAGTCCACCGTGGTAGCTTCTGTCTTTGAAGGACTCTGTTCATTTCACCTATGTTGTCAAACTGATAGGCAGAAAGCTGTTCATAATATTCTTTTTTCATGTCTCCTGGGTTAGAAGTAATGTCACCTCATTTCTGATACCAACCCTTTGTGTCTTTCCTCTTTTTTTTTTTTTTTCTTCTTGGTCTGACTGGTGGTTTATTAATTTATCGATCTTTTCAAAGGAGCGACTTTTGGTTTTATTGAGTTTTCGCTATTGGTTTCCTGTTTTCATTTTCAGTGATTTTACCCCTTAACATTTTCTCCCTCTGCTTGGTTTGGGTTTAATGCATGCTTCCTTTTCTGGTTTTCTGAGTCGGGTGGTTAGCTTATTGGCTTGAAACCTTCCTTCTTTTCCTCCTAGGAATATTTAATGCTATAAATTCCCTCTGAGCACTGCTATAGCTGCACCCCACCCCTGCTGATGGGTTGTATTTTTATTTCCATTCATTTCAAAATATTTTCTAATTTTTTTTCGTTGACCCATGAGTTATCTAGACTTGACTGTTTAATTTCCAAAGGTTTGGGAATTTTCCTGCTATCATTCTGGTTTTGACTTCTAGCTCAATTCCTTTATGATGAGAGAACATGTTTTATGATTTCAATTCTACATTTGTCAAGTTTTGTGTCGGGGCTCCTAAGATAGTTTATCTTGGTGAGGGTCCCATGTGCTTTGGAAAAAGAATGTGCATTCTGCTCTTATTTAATGCAATGTTATATAAATGTCAGTTGGAAAATCAGCAACGATACAGAATTTCTGAGCAGCCAGCCAGCTTGGCTGGTCTACTTTTTCTTTCAGTTACTGGAAAAGGAGTCGAGACCTACAGGTTGAGTGGTGGATTTTTCTGTTTCTCTTTCTGTATCTTTTAGTCTTTGCATAAAGAGTTTTGAATACCTGTTCAATGCATACACATTTAGGATTATTATGTCATTTTGGTTAATAGATCTTTTACCATTATGCAACACCTGTCTTTGTTCCTGGTGGTATTCTTTGTTCGGAAGCCAACCTTGTCTGATGCTAAGGTGGCTGCTCCTGCTTTCATTTGATTCATTCTTACATGGTTTAGTTTTTTTTTATTTCTTTGACTTTTTAGCTAATTTTTATCATTGTATTTAGAACGGATTTCTTTTAAAAAAAATACTTATTTGTTTATTTGACAGAGAGAGAGAAAAAACACAAGTAGGCAGAGAGGCAGGTAGAGGGAGAGGTAGAAGCAAACTCCCCGCTGAGCAGGGATCCCAATGCGGGACTCGATCCTAGGACCCTGGGATCATGACCTGAGTCAAAGGCAACTGCTTAACTGACTGAACTACCCAGGCACACCTAAAGTAGATTTCTTGTAGACAGTCTACGTTAAGTCTTAAGTCATTTTGTTGTTATTCCAACTGACAATCTCTACCTTTCAATTGATGTGGCTTGGGGCTTATTTTGGTGTAATTGTTGATTTGGTTGGATATAAGGCTACTCTTTGTGTCTCTCCTTCCCTGCACTGTTTTTTTGTTTCTCTGTTCCTTTTTTCTTGCCCTGTTTCAGATTATTTGAATGTTTCTTCGTGTTCTGTTTCACTTTATCTATTGGACTTTTGGGTTTATCGCTCTGTATTATTATATTTTTTTATTGCTTGCTCTTGGGATTGCCATGGATATACTTAGCCTTTCTTTTAAATTAAAAAAAAATTCTAGCTAGCCTTGAACAGTATAATTAGAGTTAGTGTTTACACTTCACATAGCATGTAACACTTGCAACCATGTAGATCCCTTTCTCCACCTCCTTTCTCGTGGGACTTACATGTTTTCCGTCCATATACCCTGGAAACACCACCACATGTTGTTTTAATTTTTTGCTTTCAATGCCCATATCCATTTTTTTTAAAGATTTTTATTTATTTATTTGATAGACAGAGATCACAAGTAGGCAGAGAGGCAGGCAGAGGGAGAGGGGGAAGCAGGCTCCCTGCTGAGCAGAGAGCCCGATGCGGGGCTCGATCCAAGGACCCTGAGATCATGACCCGAGCTGAAGGCAGAGGCTTAAACCACTGAGCCACCCAGGTGCCCCACCCATATCCATTTTTAAGAGGAAAAATGATCCTTTTATTTTTGCCCAGATATTGATGAAATCTGCTGTTCCTCCTTCACTCCTGGAGTTCTAGATTCTGGTGTCATTCTCCTTCAACCCAAGGAACTTTCCTTAACATTTCTTTTTTCTTTTATTTATTTACTTTCATCATTAGCATTTCTGAAAGGAGTACTGCTGGGGATGAATTTTCTTGGTTTTCCACTGAGAGTGTCTTATTTTGTCTTCATTCCTGAGGGATACTCTTGGTGGGTATAGAATTCTGTGATGACATTTCTGTCTGATGACAAGTCTGCAGTTTGCCTAATTGCTGTCCTCTGCCCCCCATATTTACAATGTTTTCATTTTTCTCTGGAGGCTTTTAAGATGAAGCAAGAGAAAACTTCAGTATTTGGTAGTGGAATACACTGTGTCTACACATGGGTCTCTGTGTTTTGTTTTGAAAATTTCTTCTCTTTGGGATGTGCCGAGCTCCCTGAATTGGCAGATTTATGTCTTTCACAGAATCTGGGAAATTTTTCAACGTCATTGCTTCAAATATTTTGTACTGTGCTGATCTTTCTTCTCTTCTTGTGGGACTTCAATGACATGAATAGTAGATGTTTTTATAGTGTCCCATGGGTCTCCAAGGCTCTTTTTGTTACATTACTTCCTTCCTGTTTTTCAGATTGAGCAATTTCTGTTGATATCTTAATTT
This sequence comes from Mustela lutreola, assembly GCF_030435805.1. Classification (NCBI taxonomy): domain Eukaryota; kingdom Metazoa; phylum Chordata; class Mammalia; order Carnivora; family Mustelidae; genus Mustela; species Mustela lutreola. Next base: position 12,331,814 of record NC_081299.1, read on the forward strand.
ATCTTATTCATCACTCTGCCACCTCCATTCTACTATGGAAAATACTTCTCAAAAGATTTCAGATATTATGCATACCTCTTGGTTCTTTTTATAGAATCTACTTCTCACTGAGAACACCTGTCCTTCCCCCCACTCCCAGAGCATCTACCTGTACATCTGTTGTAACCGTTGCTCGGACGTCTTCAGTAATTCCAGCGTCTAGGTCATCTCAGGGTTGGCATGTATCTCTTTTCCCTGAAGGATTAGTTAGGTTGCTCTCATTCTCTGTGTGTTCAGCAATTTTGGTTTCTACGCTGGATATCCTGAATCTTCGGCTGGGAGACTCCTCTGGAGAATGCTTGTGTTCTTGGTTCTGTTTTAGTGTGCAGCAGCCCAGCTGGGCTCAGGCTATACTTGGTCTTCTTCTATGGGTGGTGGTTCTCATGTCAGTTCCATGCGTAGGGGCTTTGCAGTGCTGCTTTGGGTCCCTCCCTTGCATGCACTTTTACATCTTAGGGCCTTGAGCAGGTTCTTACCTGAACGAGGGGAGTCCCTTCTCTGCTGTCTTCCTTCCATCCTCTTTGACTTACAAGCATCCCCCTTCCTGATGTTGTGGCCAGAAGACAAGTCTTCCCTTGGTCTTGGAGGTCAGTTATCTTCTCCTGAAGCTCTGCTGGGAACCCATCTCAGGCCAACACTGCAAGAGAGAAGGGGAAATCGAACAGACGAGAACTTCACCCCCTAGGTGTGTTGCTTCTCTAAGTTTTGATTCTTCTCTTTAATCTGCCTGTTTTGCCTTTTCCTTGGCTCTTTGCCTTGTGTTGGATGTTGTTAGTTTTATCCAGTGGGAGGCAGGGCTGTGGTGTTCTGTCCCAGTCTATACCAGAAGCTTGTGATAATGTTCTTCATGGTAATTTTATTTCTCTGATCCACAGCTGGAAAATGTACCTTGTGTTGGTGACCCTGTCCTTCCATTTTGAACACTTAACATTTCTTTTGGCAGAGCAGGGGGCCATTTTTGTAGAATCTCTATTCCCACACCCCTCAAACTTTTCTCCATTGGTAACACTCTGATGAAACTCTTGCCAAGGCTACTGGTGACTTCTGTGTCGCTAAAGTCCACAGATACTTCTCAGTCTTCATCTAATTTCCCTCTTCTTGACATATTTTCTCTGCTTGGCCTCTGGGATGCCTTCTTACCCCTTAGCCACTCCTTCTCACCATCTTTACCATTTCCTTCTCAATGCCCAGCCCCTAGACCTCAAATTACCCACAGGCACTGGTCTTGATCTACCCCCAAGTCTCTTCATGAGTTCATCCATCCCCAAAACTTGCAATTTCATCTGCTCAGTAAGTTCCAATTATATCTCCAGCTCAGACATCTGTAGACTCTGCCTCCAAGACATCATCATGTGTACTAATAGGCATTGTAAACTGTTATCAAGTCCAACATTAAAAAACCCCAGTTTATTCCCTGTCCCAGACCTGCTCCTTCTATAGTCTTGTCCATCTCAGTAAGTGGCTACTTCCTTCTTCCAGATTTTCAGGCCCCAGATCTTGGTGTTTTCCTTCATTCTTCTCCTTGTCTCATGCTCCACTGTAATAGCCTTTCCTAAATACCTCCAGACTCTGCTTGTCTTCCACTCTCTTTCTGGCTGCCACTGTAATGCAGGCCACCATCGTCTGTTGTGTCCTTTCCCTCCCCTGCTTCTATCTTGACCTCTGTGCTCTGTTTTTCATATCAGCCCAAGTGGTGTGTGTGTATATGACTCAAGTCAGATCATGTCATTCCTCTGTTTAAGCTCTCCTGCCCTGCTGGTTTCTCCTGTCTCTAAATAGTATGAAGGCCTTCAGGGTCCACCCAACATCTTTGGCACCCTTCCCTTAGCCCACTACATACATCTCCACTATATGGTCCTCCTGGCTCTTCTAGAACACATGCACTAGTTTCTTCCTCAGGGCCTTTACACCTGCTGTCCCTTTGGCTTGGACACTTTTCCAGGTAATTGCATACCTTATTCTCTCACTCCTGTTCTCTATTCACAGGTCACCTGATAGCGAGGCCTCTCCTGATTGCCCCATCCAGAACAACACCACACCTCTGTGCTCCTGATTCTCCCCATCCCTCTTACCAGATTTTATTTTTCCTCATTGTACTGAGTCCCCTCCCCTCCCCCCAGCATGGTGTATTGGATCTGGTGCTTACTGACAATCTTTCTCTGTAGGGCATAAGGTCCAGGAGGGCAGGAACCTCTTGGTCAACTTGCTCTAGAATGGTTCTTGGTACATTATAGGTGCTCCGTAGGAATTTGTAGAATTGGTGACTCCATAAAAATGCTTTTGGATATGCAGATTTTATCTCTGTCCTTGGAGCTGGGCTCCGTGTCATCCCCCAGACTTTCTTCCTACGTCATGGCCCAGGAGAGGAATGATGCACTGCCTCCTGCCTTCTGCTCACAGGCCAGGTCTCTTGGGCCACCAGCTTGGTGTCCCTCCACCACCACCCCCAACTCAGTGAGCATCCTGACACACAACCACGGTGGAGGTCATTCCAGCAGCCTGTCCTCTGATTCAGAAGGCCAGGGTCAGGGAAGCATCCATCACTGAGTCCACTCCTGTGATGCAGGGAGGTTGGTGGATGTCATCCTGGCGCCTAGTTCTCCCTCACTGGGTGATTTAGAATGAGGAATCCAATGTTTAGCCCACCAGCAGGCCAAAGAGGTCAGCACCTTGGCTCTAGCTCTCTTACTTTCTGCTCTCTCCTGTGTGATGTCAGAGTTATTTCAAGGTAGTAAGGCTTTGTCACAGCCCCAAGGTTGGTGGTGGTGGGGAGCCACTGGCCAGGGCCAGGCGGTGGCTGTCATGCCCCGCAGTGACGTGTGTGCACAGCTCCTGCCCAGAACGGAGGCAGAACACAGAGCTGGTAGAATGACAGCCCCAGAAATCACCTCCGGGCTGCGCTGCCTTCCCGGCTGCCTCTGTAACAAGAAACACCCACATGCGTTCCAGGCATGGAGTCTGCTGTGTGACAGTTCGTGTTCTATAAGGTGATGGCATCAACTTTCTTGGGTCCCCACACCCACGGGTTTTTTTCCCTTAACATTTTTGACTGAGAATAAAAATCCCTCATTTTTGTGTATAGTTGCAAGAGTTAAAAAACACATCTGGTCACATGCTTGCCCTCACGACCCAGACCTAGCACAGTCCGTCACCCCCCCAATTCCTGCCCTGACCCTTTGTGGCCACCTCCTCTCTCCACCCCTGGCTACTGGCACCCACAGATCTGTTTTCTTTTCTCTTTTTAAAGATTTTATTTATTTATTTGACAGAGAGAGCGAGAGAGCAAGCACATAAGCAGGGGGAGCCACAGAGAGAGAGGGAGAAGCAGGCTCCCCACTGAGCAGGGAGCGCTATGCGGGGCTCAATCCCAGGACCCTGGGATCATGACTTGAGCTGAAGGCAGAGGCTTAGCCAACTGAGCCACCCAGGCGCCCCCTGTTTTCTGTCCTTATAGGTTTACCTTTTCTGGAATTGCCACGGGAATTGAATTGTTCAGTTGTTGCCTTTCGAGTCTGGCTTCCTTCCTGCAGTGCTCTGGAGACTAACTCGTTATCACACGTACCACTTGCTCATTCCTGTTTGTTGCCGAGTATGACTCCACTGAACGGAGATTCGCTCATCCATTCTCCAACTGAAGGATCATTAGGTGGTCACTAGGCTTTGACGATTATGAATCAAGCGATTATAAGGGTGTTTGGATGAATGTAAATTTGCATTTCCCTTGCGGGAATACCCCGGAGTGGGAATCCTAGGTATGGTGGGTGTCCATTTACCTTGATATGTGAAGCTGCCATACTGTTTCCCAGAGTGTTTTATTTTACATTCCCACTGGCAACATATGAGGGCTCTAGGCCCCCCCACGTCCTCGACCTTCACTGGGTCTGGTCAGTGTCTAACCTTGAGCAGTTCTCCTAGCCAGGTGGGGCCATCTCTTTGTGGTTTTAACATTCATTTTTCTAGTAACTCTTTTCATATGTTTCCTTGCCATCCGTATAACTTCTTCTGTGATATGTTTGAATCTTTTGCCCACTTGAACTATTGGATTGTTTTTCTTCCATTGGTTTTTGTGAATTTGTTCATTTTAATTTTTGAGTGCAAGTTGCTTATCCGATATGAGATTTGCAAATATTTTGCCCAGTCTGTAGCTTGTCTTTTTGTTCCCTTCACAGTACCTTTCGAAGTGCAAGTTTCTGAGGCACTTAAGCATCTGTCTTCGGCTCAGGTCATGATCTCCGGGTCTTGGGATCAAGCCCTGAGTCAGGCTTCCTGCTCAGCAAGGAGTCTGCTTCTCCATCTCCCTCTGCATACCCTCACTGCTTGTGCACTCTCCCTCAAATAAATAAAATCTTTTTTTTAAAAGTGCACATTTCTTAAATTTTGGCAAATTCCAGCCTATCATTTTGTTCTCTTACGGACCAAGCAAATGATATTCTGTCTAAGAAAATCATACTGCATTGAGCTCACAGTGATTTTTCTCCTCTGTTACTTTTAAAAGTTGGATTTTAGTTTTAGATTGTATGGTTAGATCTATCATCCATTTTGAGTTTTTTTAATAAGGTGTGACGTACGGCTTGAGGTTCATTTTTTTGGATGTGGATATCCAGTTCCCCACCATTTACTGTAAAGACTATTCAGCCGCCCTTCCCTTGTTTCTGCACCGTGTCAAACTTGGGGAAGGTCTGTGTCTGGGTTTGTCATTCTGTCCCCTGTGTCTCTGGGACTAACCTTTCACCGGTGCCACATTGTCTTGGCTCCTGCAGTTTTGTAGTAAGTCTGGAAATCAGGTAGTGACCACACCTACCTCTCCAGCATGGTGGTTCTTTTTTTTTTTTTTTTTTTTTAAAGATTTTATTTATTTATTTATATGACAGATCAGAAGTAGGCAGAGAGGCAGGCAGAGAGAGGGGTGTGTGGGGGGGGAAGCAGGCTCCCTGGTGAGCAGAGAGCCCGATGCAGGGCTTGATCTCAGGACCCTAGGATCATGACCTGAGCTGAAGGCAGAGGCCTTAACCCACTGAGCCACCCAGGCGCCCCCAGCATGGTGGTTCTTATTCTCCTCACTTTCCAGGCATCGAAACTGACCAGGGTCATGGTCAGACACCCCGCGTACCACCTCTCTTAGGCAGTAACTTAGCCGCCTAGCTCCTCCTCAAAGCCTGCTTCTCAGGCTTAGCCTGATGCTCAGAGTGTAGCCTTTGGAATCTGCTTTGGGTGTAACTGTCACCCGCTGGTCAGCTGCATGGCCCTGGGAAAGTAACTTCAAACCCTCCGTGCCTCAGTTTCCCCACTGGTAAAATGGGGGAAACAGGGGTACCTGCCTTACAGGTTGCGGTAAAGATGAAGTGATCACCCACTCATGCCATGTGAAAAGGCATCCGATCATTTCTGACCAGCAGGCACGGCAGATGCACATGTTTCAACCTCCCATGTGAGGTATTTCTCCTGGCACTAGACAGAGGGCGTGCATCCCAGGAATGGTAGCTCTGCTGGTCCTCATTGTCGTTGTCATTGTCATGGTGGTTATGACTGTTTTTGCTGCTGTTGCTGCTAAGCTATTATTGCGGAGAACGGTGGGCCCTGAGGCTGATGACCCAGAGTTCTCAAATCAGATGGCCAACCACCATTGAGAGCTTCCTGGGTGAATGTTGCTTGCAAAGGCTGCCAGGAGCAGCAGGGCCCAACCTCTGCTCCTGTGGGGTAGAAGCGTGCCCCTGGCGTAACAGATGAGTGTGCAAAGTACAATGGGAGAGGTGGGTGGGAAGGAGGGCTTGGCAGGACTTTGAAGGCAGGGCTTTGTAGGATGATTAGGAGTTTGGGATGGGAAGAATATTGCAGGCACAGCTTGTACAAAGGCTTGGAAGGGGAAATGGACACACTTTAGGGGAGCCTGAAGTTTGATTCTGGGGTAGAGAGTGGGTAGCAGCCCACAGTGGCCTGGAATAATCCCCCGTCCTTTCTCTCCACAGTCAAGTCCAGGAGACCTCTCACACTTCTGCCTTCACCATGGCCTCGAGAACCATTATCATCGACCATGGGTCTGGCTTTCTGAAGGCTGGCTTGTCTGGGTGGAATGAACCCCAGATGGTCTTCCCGAGCATCGTGAACTACGTCCCGTGCAGGGAGAATCCTGGCCCCAGCTATGCCCAGAGGCGCGTGAGTCTAGGCATCGACATTTGCCATCCTGATACCTTTAGCTACCCCATCCAGCGTGGCCGTATCCTCAACTGGGAGGGCGTGGAGCACATCTGGTCATTTGTGCTGGAGAGACACAGACGGGAGCATGAGGACTTCCCTGTGATGGTCACAGAGTCCCCTCTGAAAGAGCCTGCGGACCGACGGAAGACCCTCGAGGTAAGATGAATGGGAACTAGCCTGGCATTTTGCATTCAGATATGGCCCCAGGGGCTATGGGGAGTGCTTAGATCTTCCTCTAAATCAAGGTTTGGCAAACTACAGCTGGTGGGCCCAACTGGCCCCCCATCTGTTTTTATAAATAAAGTTTTATTGGAACATCGCCATGTCTACCCTTTCACATACTGTCTTTGGCTACTTTCACACCATATCGGCAGAGCCGTGACGGTTACAGCAGAGACCTTATCTATACTATATAAAGGCTAAGAAACCTCTTTACTGTAGGTTTGCTGGATAAACTATGTGGTGTCTAGTTAAAGGTGGATTTCAGAGAAGCAACAAGTCATACTTTAGTGTAAGCATGTCCCAGGTATTGCACAGGACATACATATATGAAAACATTATTTGTTGTTTGTCTGAAAGTCGAATTTAATTGGGCAGCCTGTATTTTTAATTGCTAAATTTGGCAACCCCAACTGTCTAGCTTTTATAGAAAATGCTTGCCAACCCGTGCTCTAAATAAATCAGAAGATCCTGGAGAGTTTTAAGTGGGATTCATATTTCATTTCCTATTTGACAAAGAGGGACTGGGCTTCTATTTGGGAAGTGGATGGAGGCAGGACGGTATTCTGGAGTGTGGGTGTGGGGGAGCTCCTTCCCCCTCAGTAGGGCATATGGGTCTTCTGGGGCCTGAAGAGGTGGCTTCATGGCCAAAGGCCACATAAGGGCAGACTAGTGCTGCCTTTCTGTGTCTGTAGGGTCAGAAACCTGGGATGCAGTTGGAGCCGGGGAATGAGGGAGGCAGTGGGGGTGCTCTGTAAAGATCTGGGCGGGGGTGGTGGGTGGGGGAGAAGAGCAGCCTAGGGACTTTGCCAAAACCTAAATGTCAGCATTCCCGTTTTGTCTTGATGTGTGGAGAAAAAAAGGCTTCAATTACCAGGAGGTGAGAGTATGTTATCTCCTCCCCTCCCATCCACCCACCCTCCCTTCCTTCCTTCCTTGCTTCCTTCCTTCCTTCCTTCCTTCCTTCCTTCTTCCCCCTCCTTTTCTGGAGGCAGTGGTGGATATGATGCACACGTTTCTTGCCTAATTTCTTCTTCCGTCTTCTAAAGAAATGGGTCAGGCAGCAGATCGGCCACTTGGCCGTAGCCCCGCTGGTCCCGCTCCCATAGCCAAGCATCTCAGCACCGTAGCTGACAGCTCCTCTGAACAGTGGGGGTCCTCAAACAACTGCCCCCCCCCAGCAAATCCAACTTGTAATCCTCTAGTGCCTCCCTTGTTTCCACAGCATGAGCTCGCGGGGCCCTGGACCCCACCCCCTCAGGGCAGCGCCACCCCCTCCAGTCCCTGGGGGACACAGGTGTGCCCCCGCTTCAGTTCTGACAGCTTAGCACACAGCTCAGTCTTGGGGAAAACAGAACCCAGAAATGGATCAGGGCCTTTTTTGCGGGGGAGATACCCTAGTGGCGCTTCTCCCTTCTTGCAGATTATGTTTGAGTTACAGGATGTGCCGTCCATCCTGCTGGCCGACCAGCTGGAGATGTCCCTGTACGCCTCCGGCCTCCTGACCGGCGTGGTCGTGGATTCCGGCTACGGCCTGACCCGCGTGCAGCCCTTCCACCTGGGCCGCCCCTTGCGGTCCTGCGGCAAGACGCTGGAGTTCGCGGGCCAGGATCTGTCGGCCTATCTCTTCAAGAGCCTCTTCAAGGAGGATTGTAATCGCCACAACCTGTTCCAGCTGGAGACGGTGGCCACCACCCAGATGAGCAAGTGCTACGTGCCCCAGAATCTGGCGGAGGCCCTGGACTTCCGCCAGAGCCTGCCGAGCGGCTCGGATGAAAACAACACCTACCAGCTTCCCGACGGCACCCCAGTGGAGCTGACCCCCATGCAGCGGCTGGCCCCCGAGATGTTCTTCAGCCCCCAGGTGTTTGACCTACAAGGGCCCGGCATCTCCCAGGCCGTGGTGGAGGCCATCCTGGCCTGCGAGGCGGCCGTGCACCCGCTGCTCACCTCCCATGTGATGGCCTGCGGGGGCAACACCCTGTACCCCGGCTTCACCAAGCGCCTGTACAAGGAGCTGATTGCAGAGCATTTCTCCTCCACCAAGGCCACCATGTGGGTGGGTTCCAACAGGAACTTCAGCGTCTGGCTCGGAGCGTCCGTGGTGGCCCATCTGTCTTCCTACAAGTCCGAGTGGATGACCAAAGAGGAGTACGAAGAGAGTCAGCGGCTGTGACCTGTTGGCAGCTCCAGGGACCTGGCCCCCCGTCCCCAAAACTTGGGGGATTAATTTCCAGTGACAGGGTCTGGGGTTAGCAGTTAGCTGGCTTTGGAATTCCAAGGTCATGAGGGTATTTTTTTAGGTTCTAGGGTTTTATCTTGTTTCAAGAGTGGGATCCAGCCTAGATGGGGACAGGGAAGCCCTCCGGGGACGGTGTCTCCAGGGGCTGGACTGTCATTTGGAGCGGAGTGGCCAGTGATCATCTTCAAATTGCCACTTTCTTTTCGCTGGCGTCTTCCGTAGGCTGTCCTGTTCTCAGTTCAGTAGGTTTTAACCGGGGCGGGAGAGATGGGACCTTCTGCTGGGGTCCCCGTTATTTTTGACTAGGAGTTGGGGGGTGGGATAGGAGAGATGAAGTTTTTCTAGTTTTACTCATTCTCTCTGGCCAGGGAGAAATTGCTGTAGGTGAGCCCAAGGGGCAGCCCTCCCGTGGCCAGGGCCTTGTTTTGTATCTGCAAATAAACAACTTCTTTGGAACTGTGCTGGCTTCTGTCATGGATGGCAGTGGGGGTGGGGTGGGGGGGAGACTGTCTCGAGGGGAGACGCAGAGTGTGAGGACATGAGGACCAGCATGGGTCTGGGGCAGCCTCTGGGGACCCACTGGGCAGGATGGACAAGGGCCCAGAGTGCCCTGCTCTTCCTCGGCCGCAGTCTCTCTCTTAATTCCAGCTCTTTCAATATTCTGTTAAAGTGTGAGTTTCTACTGGTGTGATATTTATTTGGTAGATATTGGAGGGACTCTGGGGTGAAAGATACCAGAGGTTTCCGGTTTCAAGGAGATTGCAGTCCACTGTGGCGACATGGGCAGTAGATAAGGAAATCTATTTGAGGCGTGAAGAATGAAATAAGGAATGCACCGAGGTCACTTGCTCTGGGGGATGGGGGCTGTCTACTTTTGATGGCGTAGCCTGAGAGGAGACCGCTGGGGACCACGGGTGGTGAGTCACCGCCCCCTCCTTCCTGGACACACTGTGAGGTTACACTTACCAGCACTCCACTGTAGTTAGGTAGGGTCAAGTGACCATGCGGTAGGTGCTGGCCAGTTTAGTGAATGCCTGACCCTTAAAATAGCCCTATCAGCCTGCAGGGTGTGGAGGATCTAATGGGGGGAGGGAAGAGCTGCAAATGGAAGGAGGCTGAATGACCGGCTGGAGCATAGACCCCTCCCCCTCCCCAAGCCCCACCCAGCCCTACTGCACTGCACTGGGACATGACGAAACATCTGCCATGTCCCCCCACTGAGATTTGGGGGTAATTTGTTACAGTAGCTGTTTTGCAAACCCTGACTAATATGCAGAGAGAACTAACTATTTATTTAACAAGTTTTTTTTTTCTGGTAAGTGGCGAAAGTGGGGTTGGAATCATCTGGGTTCTCAACCAGTATGACTGCTTCTTAACTAGGCTCTCGGTTCCCTAATGTTAATGGAATAAAGAGTACAGTGGGCAGGAGATTGCAGCCCAAGGAACCATGAGGTTCCAGACACAGGAGGGGGAGTTTGAAGGCCACAGTCAAGCTCATGTTTTCTTTGTCACATGAGCCATACTGTCTCAGCTACAGCGTTATCCCTAAACTTGAGACACCAGTGGTCCCCAGGAGGGGAAGTGGGACCACCTGTAGTAGAACAATTCAGAGCCAGCTTGGCCTGGGCCCCAGGGACTCTGTCAGATTTGAGTTACAGGTGGCCCTGTCATTAGCTAAGCTACCTTGGGCAAGTTGCTTAACCTCTCTTGAGTCTGCTGGGCATAAAATAGGGAATAATATTTGTTTCCTCAGGGATTTGGGGTAAGGATGAGCTAAGATGAAGAAAGAGAAGTCTCTTTTTGTTTGTTTATTTTTTGGCTTAAAAATATTTATTTATTTGCTAGAGAATGGGGGAGAGAGTGAGAGAAAGCACAAGCAGGGGGAACAGCAGAGGGAGAGGGAGAAGCAGACTCATCACTGAGCAGGGAACCCAATGTGGGGGCTCCATCCCAGGACCCTGGGATCATGACCTGAACCGAAGGCAGATGCTTAAACGACTGAGACACCCAGGCGCCCTGAGAAGTCCCTTTGAAAACTAGAAGATGTTATTGAGATAGGAGAGGTGACTTTAAATTTTATAATTTGATATTGCATTCCTCTTAATCAGGAGTATGAATAACAATGGCAGTCATCAGTCACCGTGCATTACAAATGGAGTCACATTCAGTCCTCATATACACACTGTGATATTTGTCCCCGTTTACACATAAGAAAACCAAAGCTGAGTGATGTGAAGCTCTTGCTCAAGTTCACACACTCAAGGTTAGGCTGATAAAGGATTGACACAGTTAGGAATAGATTCAGCATTTCTAGAAAACTAGACTAGAAGTAGCTGAAACATATGGGGATTTCTTTGTCTGATGTGACAAGCAGGCAGTCCTGAAGAACAGAGGTATGTCTATATCATCAAGGACCCTTTCTGTCTTCCAGTTTTTCCAGTTTTAGTGTGTTGTCTCATGAGCACAAAATGACTGCAGCAGCTCCATACATCACATCTATAGCCCCTGCTAGAAAAGGAAGGGTGAAAGGAGTGTGCCATCTAGTCAATCTCTTTATAATAGGAAAGTCTTAACTAGCAGACTTCTGCTTATGACCTAGGGCATCTGTCCCTTCACAGAGAAGGGATTTGAACGTAGGTCCATCCATATCCATGTGGTTCTCCACAGTGCCAGACTGCCATCCCAGTTTTCTGGGCCCTGTTAGACCTGTTGGCTTGAGAAATGAAAATGTGTGATTTTTTCAGGCATGAGTGAAAGCTGCTTTTGGGTGGCAATCAAGTGTTGACATACTGAGTAGTAATCTTTGTGCTCCAAACTGCTCCTGAGCTTTAAAAGGCAGAAGGGGGGAAACTCAGAAATGAGTATGAGGAGAAGGGGGATCTGGAGAAGAGATGGGCAAGGGGTATTTTTTTTTTTTTCCTTATTTAGCTCTGGGCAACTGTCATCAGGACTCTTTTCTCATTTTATTTCTGAATGTAACATTTAACCTTTCTGTTCAAGCATCAAATCTGGCTGCCTGGTGTATAATTACGAACTTTTCTTCGCTTTCTCTCCCCCCTCCCCCACCCCGAAAGCTTTAAAAACTCCCTCGCTGGGTACCATCTTTCTCCTCCGACTCTCCAATTAAATTAAAAATAGCAGCTCTGTGGGGCTGTGCAGGGCCATCAACCTAACGTGGATCTGCTGGCATGCCAGGCCTGGTAGGGCGGCGAGTGGTGCCCAGAAGATGCCTGCCGGCTCCAGCATGGCCTAGCAGCTGCTCAGAGCTGGGGGAAGCTTCTCTTCCACAAGGGGTCTGAGGCAGCCTGCCAGGGGCAGCCAGGTGCAGGAGGGTGGGAGGCAGGGTCTTGGCAGCTGGGGTGGGGCTGGTGGAGGGGACAAAGAGAAGGGTCCTGAGGTGGGCTGTTCCTGGCTGTGAGGGTACAGTCCTGCCAGTTTCTGCTGCCAAGGCTGGGGGCTTGAGACCCTTGGGTTTGGGTTTGGGTGGAGTTTGGATGCCCAAGTTCCCTGAGGTCACCCTGGTAGAAGCATTAGGTTCTGGTGATGTGGAGGACAAAAGGAATACCTGTATCCTCCTGGCCCTAAGAGACACTGTCATTGTCTCTTCCACCTCTGGGTCCCCGTCCTTTAGAGAAGCAGATGGTGACATGGATGAGGACTCAGACTCCGAAGCCAGACTGTCTGGGTTGGCATTCCTGCTGGGCTGCTTTCTGGCTCTGTTGCCTTTGGGGAGGATACTTAACCCCCTGTGCCTCAGTTCTCCCATCTGTAAGACACACCTGGTGAAGAGGTCCCTCAGGGTGTTTTTGATGCTTATCATGTGAGTTAACACGTACAGCTTTGCAGGTGCCAGACACATGGGGCATCTAGTATTATTGTACATTATTATTATAACTGTTATTATTTCTATCAACCAGCTCTATCAACCAAGTCCTCAGGCAAGAACCTGGCTCTTCTGTTAATTTTTGCTTGCTCACATGCAGGAAGTTGCTAATGATACCAAATGGATAAAACACCGTGAAGTGCTAGCTTACTTTCCAGGGGGACATGTTTGCAGGGCAATTTCTTGTCTGAGTGATGGAGCAGAATCACATTCTGTCACCGAGTGGCTGGCTACAGGGAGAGGCAGTTGCCAGAGGGGTCTTCCATAGGAAGGGACTCCTGAGATGATTCTGGCCGAGGAGCAGGACTTAGCAAATGCTGTTCCTTTTGTTTGGAATGCTTGTCCCTGTAACCAGCCCCATAGCTGTCTTTGACAACCAGGTATCTGGGGTTAAATAGACAGGGCACTTAGAATGGCTGGAGAATGAGGGCAGTAGGTAGTGGGGACAGGTGGAGGGAGGTGGGGCCAGTTCTTGAAGGACACTGATTGTCACACCAAGGAGTGAAGGCTTCAGAACTGTAAGCAGAATCATGACATCACTTGGATTGGAGCTCTGGGTATAGCTTGGAGAATGGCCTAGAGAGGGAAGAGACCAGAGCAATCACATAAATCAGGAAAACACTCATTCTATTAGACTCTAGGCTAAAGGTTCTGTGCCATCCAGACCCTGGTCCACTCTGATGCTTTAGACTGGGGACAGAGTATGGGTGGTACTTGGGAGGTGGCTGTGGGTTTGAGGGACCATCAGATCTTCCATCCTGTCATCTGGCAGCTGTCTGGTAGCTGTCAGTTTTAGAACACTGCAACCTGCGTGGTAATGGGAGAGGCAGCCTGGGGTGCAGGACACGGGAGAGTGGTCTCCAAGGTGAGAGGCTGAGTTGGATTCCTGTGCAGGGCAAGAGCGTGCCCTGCCAGGGGAAAAAGAGAGAGAGAGAGAGAGCCCTGCCGGGGTGCCTGGGTGGCTCAGTAGGTTAAGCCTCTGCCTTTGGTTCAGGTCACGTTCTCAGGGTCGGTCCTGGGATAGAGCCCTGCATAGGGCTCTCTGCTCTCTCCCCCTCTCTCTGCCTGCCTCTCTGCCTACTTGTGACCTCTCTCTGTCAAATAAATAAATAAAATCTTAAGAGAGAGAGAGGGCCCTACCTCATCCAGGAGTCTGTGCTGGGCTGTGTTCTTCTTCAGCAATGCAAATGCTGGACAGCTCCTGGGGCTTCTCACTTTCTCCAGCTTTCTTCTCCATCCCAGAGCCAACAATTGCCTCTAACAGAGGAAGCTGGTTGACCAGGGGGGAGCTCAGCTCTGGGAGTCAGACTCTGGGCTTGACTCTGTTTCCCACCACATGCTGTATCACCTGGGGCAAAGAACTGCCCTCTCTGGTTCCAGGCCTTATCTATAAAGAGATAATTATAGTACCCTACCTCACCAGGCTGATATGGGGTTTAAAGTCACTTATCCATTCAATGAATATTTATTAGGCACCTACCTTGTTCTGAGAGCCCTTTTCTAGGATCTGTTAAATAGAGGAATATTTATAAAGTGGCTTAGCACAGTGCCTGGCACATAGTAGGTGCTCAGTAAGGGTTAAGTTTCTCCCTGCATCCCTGCTCTGCAACAAAAAACCGGGATTAAGGACTCTTGGAGCTATCAACCAATCCTTGTCTTCACAAAGCACACCCTGAAGCCCTAGCCTGCTGCCAGCTAAGATGCCTTTTCATCCTGTCCTTTTGATGAACTTTTGCACTAAGATGTTAGGATCTTGATATACAACCCCTCCCAGGCATCTTTGGCTTCTTAAAGAGGCCCTAAAATCAGAGTGTGAAAGGTGGGTCCAACTCTTTTCTGTAATTAAGACGGAGTTCACTGGACTCACCCAAATTCAGGCCACTTCCTTGGACCCTCGAATATTGTCTCCCTCCAGGGAGAGAATCATGCTTAGCCTAGCAAGGGCAAACACTGAGAAGGTTGAAGACACAGATTCATTTCGATGAGCCTTCTGGAACCCCGGCCGGGGGCTCACCGCTGCCCAAGATAGACCTGATTCCCACGGCCCCTGGATTCCATGAGGAGTGGACACCACCCGAGTGAGGTGGGGAGCAGGTGATAGCCACCTCTTCTGTGACCCTGCACTCAGGGAGGTCACTGTCTTCACCCAGCCCTCTGGGCCAGCAAACCAGGCTCCTGGAGGAGGTGTGTGAGCCCGAGGCATGGCTCCCGTAGGAGACATTCAGCTGGGGGAGGGAGTTGGCCGTAATCCGTGTTTAATTTCTCCAGGGCCTCCATTATAAATTCCATAACTCTACCAGTCAAAACATGACTAATTCCTGGGACTGCAGCCCCCACCTGGGAGCCGAAAGCCCTGTGCTACTTTTGCTGCCTTTTATCACCACTAATAAAGGCTTGGCAGTCAGAATTTAGCTGCTGTGGGTGGTTTCCTTGTGCACGTGGGCTCCTCCCTTCCCCCCACAGGGTCGTTATAGAGTAAGTGCTTGCTTGCTGGGCTGCTTTTCGACCAGCTCTGTAATATTCCCAGCCTGAAAAGCTGGGGCCACGGTATTCAGGGTTAATTGGGCCTTTGATGATTCTGACAAGGGCAGGACTGCTGAGTGATTTATGGAGGAAAGAATGGGTTCGCTGAAAGTAAATAGAGCAGAATTGCAGGTGTGATGTTTCACCCACCCCGCCTAACAGTCCTTGGGAGAGATCCAGGTAGGCAGTGGACCTCTGCATGACCCCACTTCACCCCTGCTAACTGTGCACCTCTGGGCAGGTTACTCAGCCTTGCTGAGCCTGTGCCCTCGTGGGGAAGACGGTTCCAGCCAGCCCTATCTTCTGCAGGGTTTTGTGAGTTTGCACTTAGCGAAGTGCTTGGCCCACCTGGAGGCTGGCCAGGGCTGCAAGGATCCCCTCCGGTCCTGTCATGTCATCTAACACCTTAGTCATTCCGTATTCATTATGAAGTTTCTCCCACAGGTCTTGCTAAGGTATTAGTTTGTTGTGTTTGCAATAAACAACCAGCTTTGCTTTCACCTCTAAAAATAGTGCCCGTTTCCAACTGCCTGGCCTTGGAGATGAGGTGGTCTCACTGCAGGTGGGAAACGGTGGACCACAGAGCCTTTGCCACAGGGAGTTCGGGGAGGGGGCGGGTTTGGTGCACTAGGTGGGGCTGGTGGGCACTGGGGTCTGGCCCTGCCTGGGAAGAGAAGGGTGGGATTGTCAAGGGCCAAGGACCTGGGGATGATCGTAGAGTCCTAGGTGAGCCCTAGGAGCAAGGCATTGCATATGAAGGCTGAAGCGGAGGTTCCAGAGACCAGCGTCTTCGCCCGGGCTCTGTCACGTTCTAACGTGTGACCTCAGGCTGAAGCTCAGTGCTTCTGAGCTTCAAACTTGCATCTGTAAATTGAGGGTACTAACAGTATCTACCTCATGGTGTAGAGAAGGCTATGGGAGCTACTGTCCTCCAAGTGCTTAGCACAGTGCCTGGCACTTAGTCTAATGGTCGTTGGCACCAAGAGCCCCTGCTGCTCTGAGGTCACTGGCCGTACTGGAGGCTGTGGGTTTGCTGCCGCATATCAGTGTCTCACCAGAGGTAGACAGGCCCCTCAGGAAGACCTGGGTCCCCCCAGAACAGCACATCCTCGACCCTGCACTGAGCAGGCTGGCTTCTCCTCCAAGCTAGCTCTTCTCTTGCTCCCACCTCCCCAGAGGTGGGTAATAGCTTTAATGTGGAAGTCTCTTGCCTTCTAGCTTCTGGGGATTTGCGTCAAAAGAGAGAGTGTCAATGTCAGCCAAGGACACCTGTAAGGGAAACTGTTGACCCGGTGGCCAAGACTTTGGAATTCAGATTTACCTCGACGATGAATCAGAGTAGCAATAAATAACCACCTTCTTGTGGTCTCCGACTCAAGATCGCCCCGGAGCAGCCACTTCTCCCCTACTCAGCATCGACTCACCCTGCCTAGGCTCTCATCTCTCACCTGGGTTGCTGGGAACCCCTCCCACCTGCTTGACTCCCACTCTGCCTCCATTTGGTTTCTTTTCCAAGCTACTTCTGGCCGGAGGGAGCCTGCTCAAAGTGCTGTCACATGGTGTTCTGCTGCAAAGCTCTCCCCTGGGGCCCATCTCACCCAGAGTGAAAGCCAAGATCCCCACTGTGTCCCACAAGGCCCTGCCTGTGAGACCCAGACTCCTCCTCTCCCTGCCCACTGGCCTCCCCGGTGGTCCCCCGTCTGGCCAGGTGTGCTTCTGCCCAGACTTTGGCCTTGCTGTTTCCTCTGCCTGGAGCACTGTCCCCAGACGTCTGCCGCCTCCTTCTGCTTCCGTTCTCCTCAAACACCATCTTACTACAGGCGACATAACTTCCCTGACCTCCACACCCTCTCTCTTTCCTCTCCCTGCTTTATTTTTCAAAAGACAGCTTTGTCTCTCCATGAGAATGTAAGCTGCGTGAAGGCAGGAGTCTGTGTTCTGTGCACTGCACTAACCCCAGGGTCTTCAACGGTGCCTGCATATAGTACCTGCCCAGTAAATGTTTGTCGAATGACTGAACGATTTACTGGGCAGGTACTATGTGCGAGCACCGTTGAAGACCCTGGGGTTAGTGCAGTGCACAGAACACAGACTCCTGCCTTCACGCAGCTTACATTCTCATGGAGAAGACAAAGCTGTCTTTTGAAAAATAAAGCAGGAGAGGAAAGAGAGAGGAAACAGAGAATAGCTAGCTCTTCGTTCTCTCCTGAGGACCAAGCAAAAGCGTGTGGTTCCAGTACCCTGCAGGATACTCCCACAAGCTGTTTGTCGAATTTTCTGGCCTGGCGTTAAATATTGGCCTGGGCTTGGGAGTCCATTTATTGAACTGGCTTTCAAGGAGCTCTGAAAGCTTGTCACCTGTAGGGTTTTGTATTTAGGGAGCTGCCTGAGAGAGTTTTCTGTGGTGGGGAGATGGACCTGATTGTAGAGCTAGGGAGGAAGCCCAGAGAAGTGAGGACAGGCTCAGGGTTCCCTCTTATTAGTAGCAGAGCAAGGTCCCCATCGGGTCATCTTGTTTAACAACCCTGGCTTCTGCTTACTGAGCACATACTCTGTCTTACCTGCTGGAGAGTCCAGATGAGCGGTTTCCATGAGGGGCTCACTGTCCAGACCCTCAATTTCACTGTCTGAGTTTTTCATCCCCAACTCTACTATTATTATTAATTATTATTTCATTATTTTTCTGACCAGAGCACATACCCTCCCCAATGTCGGTCACCCGGCCACCCCATTTCTCCCCCCACACCCCCCAGCAACCCTAAGTTTGCTTTCTGAGATTAAGAGTTTCTTATGGTTTGTATCCCTCTCTGGTTCCAAAATCTATTACTTAAGGCTCCACAACCTTCCTCCCAAATGCTGGAATGTTCCAGGCACACCCTCCATGTAAATGTCCCCTGCCTTCCCCTGCCCCTCTTCCTCTCGCTTCGGTCTGGCTCAAAATGCCATCCCCTGCCACAGTCTCTGTGTCCCCGGCCCTCCCATGCAATGAGTTGGGGGCAATACCTTTGCTTCTTTGGTATTTTGGGGAGGCCAAACTGTGGCTCCTGGGGTCCAGGGAATTTAGCTCAAAATCCAGGGGCAATAGCCATGCTGAGTGGAGACCTGGGGTATGTGTTTAGGCGGGAGACCCAGGTTCCAAGTCAGGGTCCACTTGGAGCCTTGGTGGTCTCACTTAGAAATGAGGGCAGACAAGAAGACATAACGGGGCCTAGCACATGAGGCACCCAGTACAGCGCCTGGCTCTGTAGGTGTTCAGGGCAAAGCTCATACAGACGTGCTCTCTTCAGCCAGAGGGCCTGGGTTTAAATCCTAACTCTGTTGCCCTCCAGCACAGTGACTTTGGATAAGTTACCTGACCCCACCTGAGTTAATGCCTGCCTGGCAGGGCTTGGGGGTCACTCAGCCAGAGCCTACAGGATGCCCATGGGCACGAGCGTTTCCTGGAATAAACCTGTGGTCTCACCATTGCTATGGCTAGGGAGAAAGACTAGACTGTTACAGAAGGAAACAGAAGAGGCAAATTCTCTTCCTAATTCATAGACAGGGAAACTGAGGTCCAGACACTCCCAGACCTGTCCTCGCCGCTCAGTACCTCTGTCTCCTCTGCCTACGCCACCCACCCCCCAGGACTGGAGGACAGTAGGGGCTCTGTGGCAGTGTCCCGCCTTCCCCAAGGGTCACCTCCCAGGGAGTGTCTGTGGGGGACGTGTAGCTGACTCCCCATCCTGATCCCCACTTAAGGAGCTCAGACTCTGGTCCCATCGAGCCTGCTCCTCTCCCCATTAAACAAGAAAAAATGTCTTGGATACGCCTTTGCCACAGCCAGTCCTAATCTGCAAACCCTGTAATTCTCTGAAAGGGAGAAGGGGGAGAAAAAGCACCTAAGCAGTCTCTCCGACTCCTGGGCCAAGATTTAGTGATGGGAGCTGTAGCGAGGTCTCGCATTACTGAGCCTTCATTACTTTTACAAAATATGTTCCGGTGGGTTCACCCGCAGCTCTAAAGCGCCGTCGTAAATAATTAAACTCCACTTGTCAAGAGGTGGTTGGCGAACCGCGCCACCGTGCAGGGGCGCGCTGGGCTGGGAGGCGGAGTTCTGGGACCCGGCTGGGGCGTCTGACCCCCGTGACCTTGGGCCGGTGGCTTCCTCTACTGGGGCCTCGGCCTCCCCACAGGCAGGTGAGGAGGTTGGAGCAGCCGGCCTCCAAAGCTTCCGCAGGCTCTTACAGTCAAAGCTGCTCACCTCCAGTGTATGTGCATTTCAGGAAGGGTGGTTCTGGGACCCTCAGTCTTGCCTCCTTCTGTGTATTCTTCTATCTACCCAAAGTCCAAGTGCTGTTGGGCCCCTGGGGAGCAGGTAGTCGTGGCTCAGGTACCTCTACCCTTTCAAATCTCACCGTCCGGTAGAGGAAACCCTCTGGGAAACTGAGCACAACCCTCGGGAGGCCCAGACCCCTGCGGAAGCAGAGGGGAGGGCCCAGGAAGGCTTCCTGGAGGAGATCTTGTTGAGCCCAGTCTGAGAGAATGGGTAGGACTCGGAGGAGGGAGGCCATTCCAGGCGGAGGGAATGGCCCGTGCAGAGGTGCAGAGGAGAGCCCAGGCACTCAAAAGCTGGCCCGCAGTTCTGTCAAGAGCCAAAGGGACCCAGGATGGTTGGTGCATGATAAAGCGGACCCGGGCCTTGAATGCCTAGCAGAGGGGTGTGTCCTGGCCTTGAAGGGGGAGGAGTGTCCGTGGTTCTGAGCTTCAGTCGGTGGCACAGTACTGGGCACAGCCGTTGGAGTTTAGGACCGTTCCAGTCCCTGGGAGACAGTGGGCCCTGACAAACCCCACTGCCTTACCCCGCGTTATCACCTGAACATGTCCTGAGTGCATCGCTGCCCTTGCTGTGCCTCCCCAGCCAGCCAAGCACCCACAGCAGGCAGAGCCACCTCGCCAAGGGAGCTGGTGGAAGAACCCCAACCCAGAACCTCAGGGAAGGGCAGGTACCCCACCCATCTCCCTTGGTAGAGGGGGGACACTCAGAACTCTCAAGGGCTCCCACCGCCAAACTCCCCTCCTCATCCCCAGCCCCCTCTTGGCCTTTTCCAACCACTTTTACACTAGAGGTGGGAAATCAGCCAAGGGTGGCAAGGCCTGTTCTCACTTGGTCTCTTGTAAATCCTGCTTGGGTGGTCTCTGCACCTCAGCTGGAAATGCAGGCATGTTTGGGAACTATTATCTCTGAGCACCATCTGAACAGACACCAAAATAGCTCCATCTTCACATCTACTTCCCTTCAAACATAACTCGAGCATTCCTACCGCAGGACCTTTGCACATACGGCTCTCTCTTCCTCTGCCTGAATATCTGTCCTCAGATCCCTGCATGGCTGAGGCCTCATGATGACCTTGGATATGTCCCCTTGTCCTGCACTTCCCCTCCCCAGCTGATGGTATCCACAGTCTAGCCTGCAGGTTTTGATCAAGACACCATCAGACAATGGGACATCTGAAAGGAACTGAGGTAGTGTGGACTGCAGAGCTCTGTCCACCTGTTCGATGCAGATGGCTAAGAATGGTGTGAGCCAGCCTGCCCAGCTTTCCCTGGGTTCTCTCCTGCCCTGATGGGTCCAGAGCCGGACGGAGATGCTCAGACCGCCTAAGAGAATGAAAGGGCTGGGGTGGGGGGTGCAGGTTAAGTGTGAATATTGTAACAGAAAGAAGCAAAGAGGTGACCTGGGCAGGTGACAAGGAGCTGTTGACCGCTTCCCTGCCTAGGGAGAGGCCATGGAGATCCCTGAGACGGCTCAGGAATGAGAGAGCCCGCCATGAGCGGGGATGGTGGGTGCTGGCGGAGGTGAGGAGAAGGGGATCTTTATCCAGGGGAGAGCCAGCTGTCACAAGAGGCTGGCCTGCAGGGGGCCTGCTCCGACCTGAGACGGAATTGCAGGGAGGAGGTGGGGCCCGCAGTGCCTGGGACGTGTGGGAGGTGCAGCGGAGGAAGCCAGCTTAGATGCTGGAGAATGGGACGGAGACGCGGTTTCTCAGGGGCTCTGGCCCTGGTCTCAGTTTCTCTCAGCCGGCTCAGCTCGGAGCTAAGATGGGGGCCTTAGGGCCTGGGACTCTCACACCAGACATTTTCCTTTGTCCTAATCTTAATGGGATCGGGATTTTAAATGAGGCCATTTAGCTGGTGGAGAATGGGGCAGCTGAGCAGCCACTGGGTGCTGGGGACAGTGTTAGCCACCACCTTACAGGAAGGTGAGGTGGGTGATGGGCGTAGGTGCCCCTCCCCAGGGGGGTTGCCTGCAGACCCTCTCCAGGAATACTGAGCCCTGTTCTGAGGTCAGTCCTCACCTGGGCCAGGCCTGGGGAGTCAGTGCTCCAGGAGTGACCCTCTGCCAGCCCCGCTTTCTACCTCTGCCTCAGGGTGGGGGTGGGGGGAGGGTTCTGAGCTGTGGCCCCCCCCCCCCCACTCTCTCAGAGCCTCCCAGCGGGATTGGGCCTTGCTTGCCCACAGTGGTAACAGCTCAGTGCCACCCTTAATGGCGTTCCTTCTGCCTTCTGTCACTTTGGGACTCCCTTGCTGTGTGTGTGACATCCTTTCTAATTGACTTGTAGCCAAATCTTTGCCTGCTTTGGGGGGAACCCAAACTGAGAAACATGGTCAGGAGAATAGAAGAAGAAGACGGGGTGTGTAGTTTTTGTCATGGAGAAACACAGGTTCACGGAGGGCCAGTGGCTTCCCCCATGACACCCCACCAGGAAGGGAAGAGCTTGACTCAGAACCCAGGTCTGTTTTAGTCCACGAGGCCCAGACAGGTAACGCGGGGGAGAGGAAAGAGAAGCCAGGTCTCTAGATCAAAGCCTTCCTGGGGTCTTGTTACAGGGCAGAAGGAGGTCCCTAGGTCATGCCCAGCTGGGCTTCCAGAAGATTCTGCAAGTGGCAGAATTTAGGAGAGACGCTGCTGACCCCACGACTTGACAGGGAGGGTCCCTTAAGGCAGGGGCCGAGGGGCTAATACTGTGCATATGAAAGCGAGAAGAGTCAGGGGCTGAGGTGTCCAACCCATGGGAGGGAGGGCTGGGCAGCTGCAGGGTCAGAGTGGGAGGGCCACCCAGCGCCATCCTGGCAGGTGGGGAAGAGGAATTTAAGACCAAATTGGAGGGAACAGACTCCGAGCCGAGCCCCCGCCGCACCCCCCCAGCACAGATGGCGCAATTAGAGAACCGCACAGATTCTCTGCCGAAGATGATGCCACTTGAGGAAAGGAAACAGTTCTGTGGGGGGTCTTTTCTCCATTTTAAAAGCAGCCGGCAGTGTGTAATTCCTTCAAGTAAATTGTATGGTTAAGTGCTTAGGGTGGGGACGCAGCCGCTTCCTGGCTTCCATGTGGGAAGGAGGAGGCTGCTGGGCCCTTGTATCTGGGGCGCCTGCTGGGGGCAGGCAGGGGCAGATGGCCCCCCCCCATATTGTCATCTGAGGCAGGATGGGGTCCGCCCCCGGCCTTCCCCCGAGATGGCAGGGCCTGACCCCAAAACCTGGGTCAGGAGTGGGGGTTTCAAGGGCATGTGATCCACTGCCCCCCTAGAAGGGACAGTCTCCCCAGGTCTCTCAGGGCTCAGGCCTCCCTGCCACCACCCCAGGGTCTGCAGGGGACAGTGGTATCCCCAAGCTTTGGGGAACTCCAAGAGAATGGGGATTCATCTGACTTGTTCATGAGGTATACAGCAGGCGCTCACTGGGACTCAAGCTCCATCACCCTTGGGGGCACGCTATTGAAATGTTCAGATGCCCAGCTGGGTTCCTTTGACAATGGTCTAAGAATAAGGCTTCCCTCTGGGGATTTTTAAGGAGATTCACAGAAGTGGTTCCCATGGACGGCTGACCAGCCCCCGGCACATCGAAGGGGTTCAGGAGGTGGTCGGTCTGGTACCCCCTGGATTCTCTCAGCCCTGCGTCCACCCTGTGGCCTCTGGGGTGGGGTGAGGAGTGGGCCACTGTGGACCCAGAGGGCCATGGGGACCATTGGTTCTCCCTCCAGCCGGGTCCTTCCGGGCACCCTGGCCCCCTACTCCCACCCCAGGTCCAGACTCCCCCTGCAGACAGGGAGGCAGGGGCCTAATGGCAGGGCGTGGGCCTCCTCCCCCATTTCTAACCTGTCACTTGCTTTGAAAAGGTCAGGGTCTTAGTTGGTTTTGAGGGCAGGGGTGGGGGCTAGAAGCCCTGGAGATCTCCCCATCCTGTCCCTTTCAAGGGTACACATACATCATTCTCTTGCAGAGCCGGGGATAGGGAGTGGGAAGATAATTCCAGGGAAGCGAGTTGGAGGCTGCTGGGGGTGTGCACACGTGTGTGTGTGTGTGTGTGTGTGTGTGTGTGTGTGTGTTTAAGCTGTTCTTCTCTGGGGCTGTGTCTGATTTTGCGTCTCCCTCTGGGTGTCTCAAGATATTTGTCTCTTTCTGCATGTCTGTCTCCTGCACCCATACCTGGGTGTGTGTTGTGTGTGTGTGTGTGTGTGTGTGTGTGTGTGCGCACAGAAAGGCACTTGGCTGCCTCGGGCCAGCCCCCTTGTACTCCCCTTCCTCCCAGCTCCCTCCAGACCAGCCCCTAGAGGAGTGGCCCAGGTCACCCTACTGTCCCCTCACTGAGCCCCTCCCTCAGCCCTTTCCTGGTCCCCAGTTGAGGGCCTGCCCCTCAGCCACCACCCTGGGCAGGCTGGGTCGTGGCTGTGGTGTGGGAGTGGGGAGTGATCTGTCAGGGAGGTGAGGGAGCGTGCATCATGGGGCCTGAATGTCAGCTTACGTGGCAGCTCTTCTAACCCACTGTGGTGTCCCATGCCAAACTGTCTCACCAAAGGCCTGGAAAGTATGGTGCAATGTCCACCCAGCCAGGGCCCTGGGACCTGTGTTAGACACCTACAGATAAGGGATGAGCCACCCTTCATACCCGAGGCAGTGATCCTGGGTGGGGAGGGCAGGCTTGGGATCAGTGCAATTCCATTTCCTTATGGAATGTTCTAGGCGCCCGGATGTCCCTCTACCAGGGCACCCTGGACTCTCAAATGAAATGCTGGATGTTCCAGACTGACAAGGCCTGGGGACAATTATGGCACTGGGAGGCCCATGTTCAAGTTCTGTCTGTCTTGATAATCCTGATAAAGTCCCTTGTTGGGTCTGGGCCTCAGTTTCTCAACCTGTATTTTGCAGTGCTGGTCCAGATGTCTTCTAGGGGCTTGTCAGCTCAGGTGAAAATGGAGCATAGGGCCCTGTATTAATCAGGATTCTGTGGGAAATAGAATCAGTAGGTGCACACACATACACACACACATGTGGGCTGGCGAATCTGAGATTTGCAGGGTGGGGGAGACATACAGGTAAGATTTGATATCGTGTTCTTGAGTCTGAAATCCACAGACCAGGCCAGGAGGTTGGAAGCTGAGGTGAGTTTTCATGTTGCATTCCAGAGGCAGAATTGCGTCTATTCCCAGAAACCTCTGTTGCTGCTCTTCAGGCCTTCAACTGATGAGATGAGGCCCACCCACCTTTTTGAAGGCAATCTGCTTTACTTGGTGTCTACGGATGTAAACCTTCCTCTCATTGAAAAAAGACCTCCACAGCAACACCTGAACTGGTGTTTGGCCAAATAACTGGACACCACAGCCTCCCCAAGTTGACACATAAAATTAACCATCAGAGCACGTGTTCCCTAGGCGATATGGCACCTGCTCCAGGCCCCTACATCTCCTTGGACTCACCATATTCTGCATCTCGGGCATTAAGCAGGTGCTTATGCTTGAGCGCAATGGTTTCCCCACGAGCATGGAAGCTCCTCGCAGTGGAGTGTATTTTGTTCACTAGCTCCTAGCTCCTGGGCACGCAATCGGCGCTTGCTAGGATTTTGTGTAATATAAGCTTCCACAAGGGCAGGGATTGTTGTCTGTTTAATTAACTGCTATATCCACTTCCGGTTCTCTAGGTTCTTAACAAATATTTATGGAATGAATGAATGAAGGAATGCTCCTGAGATGTTTTTGGAGTTAAGAGGTCCAGATGGATTTCTGCTGCTACTTCCTCCTTTTCCTCCAAGAAACTAGACTGAACCCCTAGCCCGAGTGTTACAGCCTTCTGGTCAGCCTGGGACACCCCCTCCCCTCACCCTCCTCTGCCTAGCCAAGTCTGGTGGATCCTCTGAGGTCCGCTCTGGCCCATCCCACACAGAAAGCCCCGCCCACCCAGGCGGCTCCTCCCCCCTCTGCTGGCTGCAGCAGGTGCATAGCCATAGAAGGCACCATGAGGGGTAAAGTGACTGCTCTGGACTCGGCTTCCTGGCTAGACGGAGTGAACCAAGCGGACCAGGTTGGAAGGTCCAACCTCCTCATTTTGCACAGGGGTCACCAAGGCCCCATGATGGGAAGCACCCCATGGGGGCCACGGGCATGATAGTAGCGGGGACTGGACGGACTCCTGACCTCGCAGTTCATCCAAAAGCCCCATCCACTGCACCTTCTGAAGACCTCTCAGTTCAGACTTCCCTCCCTCTTGGTAACCTGGATGCTTGTCCAAGCTCCCGTCGCCTCGCGCTGGGAGGCTGCAGGGCCCCCTTCGTGGCCTCCTGCCTCCTCCACTCCTCCACTTCCGCCCGGCGGTGATCCTGCAGCAGCTCGAGCCTCGGCTGCAAAGCCTTTTCTCCATGCACCCGCTCCCAGCCGCCCCTCCAGCCTTCTCTCCACCCAGCTGCCAGAATGATAGTTTAAAAATATAAATTAGATCATGACATTCGCCTGCTTAAAACCCTCCAGGGGCTCCCATTACAGTTAAAATAAAATCCAAAGCTCTGCAACAGGAGTTGGCAACCTTTTTTGTAAAGGCCCAGATAGTAAATATTTTCGGCTTTGTGGGCCATATGGTCTCTGTCGCAACTATACAACACTGCCTTTATGGCACAGAAGTGGCCGTGATTCGCAAATGAATGGGTATGGCTGCGTTCCAATAAAGCTTTATTTAGAAGAACAGGTGGCGGACAGACCTTGGCCTCGGGCTGCAGTTCGCTGACCCCTGACCTATAGGGTCTTGCATGGTCCCGTCCTCGCCCCTCCCACCTCGTCACTCACCATTTTCCTAACAGTTTCTTCGGACCCACGGTGTCCTTCAAGCCTTCGAGATACCCTAGGCTTAGCCCAGCCCCAGGCCTGTGCCTCGTGCTTCTTTCCGCCTGGAATACTCTTCTTCAGATCTTCCTAAGACTGACCTCCCTTGGGGATACCTGGGTGGCTCAGTCTGTTAAGCATCTGTCTTTCGTTCAGGTCATGATCTTGGGGGTCCTGGGATCGAGTCCTGCATCAGGATTTTTGCTCAGCGGGGAGTCTGCTTCTTTCTCTACCTGCTGCTCCCCCTGCTTGTGCTCTCTCTCTCTCTCTGACAAACAAATAAAATCTTTTTTTTCTTTTAGAGAAAGAATTTGAACTCTACTCGGGCATTATTTTGTGTGTCTTGATCATGGATGTGGTCCCACCACCAGGAAGGATGGCAGGCAGATGTGGACGTGTAAATGGTCCATAATGCATATTAACGGGTGCCTTGTTAAGCTGCCTGCCCAAGGTCACAAAGACACCGTGTGGCTGGGTCAGGATGGGCCTGCCCTGGCGTTGGGGAGGGCACAGGGCACCACCTCCACGGACTTCTCTTTCCTCTGACGCAGCAGCGTTCTGCCTCTTCTGCCTGCTGTAAAGCTTTTGGCCAACTTCTGGGCCACCCTGTCCTCCAAAGTAGATATAAAGTCACCACCTTTGAGAGACTCACATGACCACACTGCGGGTCGCATCAAGGAAGCTTGGCTCCGCGGACGGAAGTGATGTGGGAGCACTTGAAAATGAAGTGTCTCCCATACGAGTGTTTAATTATCTTATTATAGGACAGTAACTGGGCATTAAGATTTTTTATAATTATTAATAGAGTGTTAAACAATGAATTATCATGAACAATTAAAATTAATTACATTTCTTGGAGTTAATTAAATTACTCCTTTAACAGGACAAGTGGCTAAGCAGACATAAAAATTAGGAACAGGTACTACAGAAGTCTGCAGGAAGCCGGTGGGATGAGGCAGGGTGCACTTCCCTGTCCCGCCAGGGGGGGCGCTCCACCAACAGGCTGGGCCTTGGGAATCTCACAGTTCAGCTGAGCAGAAGGAGGAGGGGGAGGGGGCAAGGAGGAGGGGGAGGGGAACTGAACGGGGTGGACCTGGCCTCCCCCCACCCCGCCCCCCACAGGATCCTGCTTGAACTCCTACCTCCCAGGCCTGGACTGACAGGAGACCTCCCTGTCCCCCTGACCTTTCTTTCCATTCTTCCTCCTTCTTAAACCTTTCCTCCTCTCTTTGATGTGCGGGTAGGCATTGGAAGCACAGGGATCAGTCAGTCAAAATTCCATCCTGCCTGGAGCTCACGGTCGAGGAGAGAGCTGTAGCCCTGTATTCAAAACAGAAAGAGTCAGACAGCTGGGCTTGACTTCGGATGCCACCTCTTACCAGCGGTGTGACCTTGGGCAAAGTACTTGTTTTCTCTGTACCTAGTAAGTTCCTTCCTCTATAAGACAGCACCTCTCTCCTGGAGGGACATGAGTTCTGACATATAGAGCATGTAGTCCAGTGCTTGGAACATAGTAAGTGCTTGATACGTGTTAATATCATCATCGCTGTTGGCCTTAAGGAAAGGAAAGAGAATTTACCTGGCCTATTTAAAGGCAGAAAAGCATTTTTGGAAATTAAATCCTTATCCGAGTCTGTACACATAAGTAGGCCTTGGCAAGGTGGAGCTGTGAGGGAAGAGTATTGCAGGCAGAGGGAACAGCATATGCGAAGGCACAGAGGTGCTACCTGGACAGTGCCAGCGTGTTCCAGGACAGTTGCCTAAGTTGTGGACTGGGGAAAGACATGGCTTTGGAGGCATGTGGGGGCCTGCCTCCGAAGCAGTCATGCTCTTGTCTGGCCCCTCCCACGCTGAACTGTGGTGGGTCTATGTGACTGATGGAACATGACAGAGGTGATGATATGTCACTCTTGGGGCTGGGTCCTAAAAGGCAGTATGGCTCCTTCCTTGCTCTTGGATCAGCTGCTTTGGGGGAAGGCAGCTGCCATTTCCAGTCGTCCTAGGGAGAAGTCCAGGTAAGGAGCACGGAGGCCTCCTAGCGATGGCCACATAAAGGGGCCATCTTAGAATTGGATGCACCAGCCCCAGTCAAGACTGTGGGGGGCTGCCACCCTGCTGATACATTGGCTGCCTTGTGTGGGATAGCCAAGCTGGGGCCACCAAGAGAAGCTGCCCTAGACAGCAACCCGTGGACCCTCAGGGAGATGATCGATGTTTTTGGTTGTTCGAAGCCACTGTGTTTTGGGATCATTTCTTACATTACAATACAATACAATACAAATGATCATTAATAAGGGTGGAGAGCAGAGCCCCAATTGTGAAGGGTCTGGTTGGGGACCTAAAATGGGGGTAAAGTCAGATTTGCAGGTTAGAAAGGCCGTTCTGGCCCAGCAGAGAGGATGGGTTGGGGGATGCTTTGAGCTGAGAGTTACGGCAACTTTATTATGTTCCAGGCACCGTTCCAAGTACTTTGCACTATTAACTCATTTAATCCTCTGAACAATACTGTCAGGTAGGTGCTATGCTCAGGCTAATTTTATTTTATTTTGCTTTTTAAAAGAATTTATTTATTTATTTATTCGAGAAAGAGAGAACACAAGCAGGGGGAGCAGCAGAGGGAGAGGGGGAAGCAGGCTCCCCGCTGAGCAGGGAGCCCCACATGGGGCTCGACCCCAGGACTCTGGGAACATGACCTGAGCCCAAGGTAGATGCTTAACTGACAGAGCCACGCAGGTGCCCCCCTCATGCTAATTTTAAAGATGGAAGAGATTGGGGAAGGTTGGAAAATCTGCTCAGTATCGTACAACTAACAGTCCCTGTGAAGCTGGGTTTTGAACTCAGGCAATTTCGTGTGTCCTGCTCTTTCTGGCTTCCCTGGAGGCCAGTGTCAGGGACGCAATCACGTATGCCAAGGAGTTGGGAGCCCTGGATTGGGGACATGCTTGAGAAATGCCATTGCAGACTTGGGACCCGCTTGGACAGAAGGAGAAGGACAAGGAAACACCCACGGGTTCCTGCCCCCATTCCCCTCTTGGACTCAGGGTCAAAGGTGGTTCCAGAACTGGAGGTGGGGCAGGTTTGGGGGCAATGTAAGGTGGTCGTTTTGGGGGTATGCGAGTTTGCAGTCCCAAGGACATCCAGGTAGCTTCAGGGGGACGAGGAGCGTAGGCAGTGCTGTTCTGCCAGTCCTGGGAGCACCCTCAGGTTCTGGAGAGATGTGTGCTCCCCCAGTCTGCTCCCGCAACAGGTCCCGGGGACCCTGATCATCTCTGATCTGGGGTGATAAGTCAAACTTGAGGAAGGGGGACTCCCAAGGGCAGGGACAGATGACAGATGGCCACCACCTTTGGCATCGTTGCAAGTTTTCCATTTGGGCTTCCAGAGTCTCCTTGGGGGGGCGAGACGGAGGCCGAGTATGGAGGCGGGGGTGTCCAGAGCTGTTTCTCACTCCAGCGACTCTTTTCATTATTTTCAAATCTAGAAGCTACGAGGATGGTGAGCATGGATTTTCAAGCCCCGTACTGTGGCGTGCCAGGCGCTGTAACTTCATTTTTCTCTCGCGGAAGGGAATTTCTGTCCTCAGCTCTCTTTCTGCCTGAGGGCAGAAAATGTAATCTCAGACAATTCCAGGTAAACTCAGTCATTCCAGGTTTAAGCTCCGTTTGACTGGGGACGGCCTTCCTTCCTGCTCCTCTGGGGGCTAAGTTCCGGGGGCTTCGTGGAACCCGCAGGCCACATCGGCGCCTGGTCGTCAGCATCCTCCCCCAAGGGTCTCCACCAGGGTTGACGGTGTCGGGACTGCTCCTCACTCCCCAGCACCCCCCACCCCCCACCCCCGCCGGTGCCAGGTGACCAAGTTCCTGTCTGATCTCCAGGAATTCGGGAACTGTGTCTCATCTCTGTCTCTCGAGGGAGAAGACAGGGAAGAATCCGCAAATCGCTCTGCTCCTTGGAGCACAAGCCCAGAATTGAACCCCAGTTCCCCAGGGGCAGCTGCTGGCTCGAGGTCTGTTTGCAAAGAGCTTCGGGATTCTTCACTGCTCTAGACATCACAGGTGAGCCTGGTGGGGCAGAGCTCTGAGCTTTTGCACGAGAAGTGATGTTTACCCAAGAGCTCTGCCCTCTCCCGCCCTTGCTCACCATCCAGATGCTGTGGAAGAGCCTGCCTGTACCTGAAGTCACACCACGTCTTGCGGTGGGGGGGGGCGGCGCAGAAGCTGGGTGCCCTGGACAGACCCAGGAAGCGGGCAGGAGACGCCTGCCTTTTCCCAGGTGGGGCCCCTGGCGCTCAGAGAAGGATGGACCTTGGTCTGGGTCATTTGGCATCAAAGGGTTGGAAGCCGGCCTAGCATTCACAACAGCTGGAGAAAGCAGGGACCTTGGGCTGCATCGGCGACAGGGAGGGAGGGGGTGTGAAGACAGAAACTTCCCCATGTCAGTTGGAGTGATTGCCCCCTGAGACCCTGAGAGCTGGGCCACTGGCTGCTGGGACGCAACCTCCCGCCCCCGCCCCCCAACCCTTCCCACGTGAGGGAAGAGAACTTACTGTGGGCCATGACCTCTTCCGTGCACACAGTGGATCTACGAGACACACCTTGTTATTTCCATTTTACAGATGAAGAAACTAAGGCTCTTTGCCATGAGATGCCCAAGTGCCATTATAGATCAGCGACCAAGAGGGCAGTTTTAGAAATTGCTATTGTTGTATTATTATTTTTTTTAATATGGGCCCATCAAAACAACATAAACAATACTAAAGTACATAAGATTGGACTAGATTTTTCCTGGCTCCTTTCATGCTCTGTCCCTTGCATCGCCTCCCACCCGAGGGAACCGGTGTCCTCCCGAGCGTGTGAGTGTGCGCAAACCTAGAGGCAGGCATGCAGGGGCGCTGGGAGAATGAGGGGTGCCGTTGCCTGAGCCCCTCCACGACTTTGTTTTCTGTAACGTATTTTTTCCTTAACAGATTATTGCATACTGGACGGTGTATTCTGCCCGTCTCGGTCAAGGTGACGGGTGCAAGATACTATGTCTGTAGTTTCCAGCAGCTAATGGCTTAGTCAACCAGCCTCCCCCTTGAGGCACATCCCAGCCGCCTCAAGGTTTCTGCTCTTACCACATAGCGAGAGCCGTCCTGGAATGGACGTCTGTCGGGAATGGCATTTTTATGTCGAAGGATCAATTCTGGAATGGGACTGTGGGTCAAGGGTTACAAACATTTTTTTTTTTAAAGATTTTATTTATTTGACAGACAGAGATCACAATTAGGCAGAGAGGCAGGCAGAGAGAGAGGAGGAAGCAGGCTCCCCGCAGAGCAGAGAGCCCGATGCGAGGTTTGATCCCAGGACGCTGGGAACATGACCTGAGCTGAAGGCAGAGGCTTTAACCCACTGAGCCACCCAGGCGCCCTGGTTACAAACATTTTATGTCCCTGCAGATACCAGAGGCGGGATTTGAATCCAAATATGTCCGACTCCAAAGCACAAGGAGGACCCAGGCAAACAGGGGGTGGCCTGACCCCCAGGTACCATCCTGGAGTGTCCAGCCTGGGGCACAGGGAGACCTGCACCCCAGCCCATCGTGGCACCCCAGCAGGATCCCCTGCCCATGGGCTGTGGTCTTCACTCTCCCCGTCCTGGAACCTCAGAACGCACGGCCTGATTCATTCTCAGAAGCACCCTGTGAAGGAAGGGTATGCGGATTGTCATCCGCATTTCACAGATGGGGAAACTCGCAGTAGCAGGAGGCACAGGGCTGAGGCCGGGATGGGGGTTTGGGGGCTGAGGCCGGGATGGGGAATTATCGGAGCTAAGTCAGACTAGATGGTAGGACTCCAAAGCAGGTCTTTGAGGCTGTCCTTGTGAGGCAGGGAGGATTCTCTCCGTGCTCCCTGAGCGGGGAAGCTGGGGCAGGCAAACCACCCTACCCTCTGCTCCTGGCCCCGTCCGGGTATGGGCTCTGTGCTGCCATGGGAGAGAGGCCAGATTCCCTCCTGCTCCAGCTGTCTGAGACACTGGGGTGCACGTGAACATCATCTCTCATTAGAGAGATGATGGATGTGCTTTTGGCCTTGAAGAGAAGGAGCCATGGGAGGGGGGCCCAGAGAGGGGACAGCGCCAGGGCCCCCTGCTGGGAAAGGAGCGTGGGGCCCCAGCTGAGGGCAGAGGAAGGCAGGATGGGGCAGGGGCAGGGTGCGAAGGGAGAGCTGGAGCTCCCAGTCTGAGTAATGTCCAGCGAGTAACAATCCTGCCCTTGGACGGCTCCCAGTCGTATGGAGAAGAAAATGGAAAACTACGAGAAAGGCTTCGCGCCATTTTCAATTGCTGGAAATAGGAAAGGCAGCGCCTACCTCGAGGGGTGCCGTGAAGGACAGCGTGGCTGTGCGGGAATTACAGGGACTTGGCCGGCACTGCCCAGCCACCGGCAAGCTGTGTGGCCTCGGTGGTGTGACCTTTCCTCTCTGAGCCTATTTCCTCACTAAAAACAGGGATGCTATCTACGTGAGTTAGCCCTTATATAGCCCCAAGGACCGTGTGCTTGGCTGTGAGCACAAATGATACTAACGACTCTGATTCATTGTATTTGGGCGAGTTTATTTTATTTTAATTTCTTATTTTTCAATGTCTTAAAAAGATTTATTATTTATCTATTTATTTGTTTGCTTATTTATTTGAGCAAGAATGAGCAGGAGGAGGGGGAGGGGGAGGGAGAGGGACAGGGACAAGCAGACTCCCTGCTGAGCACAGAGCTGACTGGGGGCTAGACCTCACGACCCTGAGATCATGACCTGAGCCAAAATCAGGAGTCTGATGCTTAACCAACTGAGCCACCCAGGCACTCTATTTGGGCAAGTTTAAATCACGGAGGGCTTCCTGTAGGAGGAGAGGCCTGAGGCTAGACTTGGAGGACTCGGGCTCCTTTCCAAGTGCCTCTGGAGGATCTCAGCTGCTGGACCGTCTAGGCTTTCGGGGCCTCACTGCCTCTCCTTGCTCCTCCTCCGGGCAGCTGAGCCGAGTACGTCAGGCGTGATGACAAAGCAAGAAGACGTGTTTAAACGTGATAAAGGAAAAATATAATGGAGGTAATGAAAGGAACTGGAAGATGCCCACTGGAGGGTCCAGCTGATATCGGAAAAACCACTGGGATCAAATGCCCCCTTGCTTCTTGGCCGTGAGTACGCCCCCACGAAGGCCACATCAGTAACTCATGTTCACCTGCATCGGCAAAAAGAACCCACAGGACTCTGGAGGCAGCCCCAGCCGGCAGAGGCGGGAGTGTTGGCACGCACTGTGCACGAGTGCTGAGACCATGAGCAGGAACCGCGGAGGCCGTGGAGGCTGGGAGGCTCCTGGGGGGCAAGGCTCCTTTCTGGGAGCTGCTTCTTCATGACTTCCTGATTGGCTTCCGTAGCTGGCTTCTCCAGCCTTGACCTGAGAGACCTACCATCTGCTCTTGTCTGTTTAAACCCCCTAGCTCTTGCCCTGTGTAGGCTCCCCAAGGTGGAGGTGACAGGGGTTGTTGCTACCGGGACAGGTGGGGCTGAATGGAAATTAATGGGAAGTTGGAGGGTCAGAGACCCAGAGTCCAGCTTGGTAGGAGAGAAGGCTCGGCAGGGGGCTGGTAACGGGGAAGCACCCAAGGGTACCGTTCCTTTGGTTCTCATTTCTTGAGCAATGGCTACACCTTGGGTACAGCACTGATTCTGATTGCACTAAAGCCTCCCAATCACCCTATGAGCAGGTCCAATTGTTATCCCTACTTGACAGGTGAGGAAACTGAGGCCCAGAGAGGTTAAGTCCCTTTCCCCAGGTCACACAGCTTCTCTGCAATGGAGCCAGGATTCAGAGACAAGCCTGGAGAATTCCAAAGGCTGTGTAACAAGCAGGCCAGTCCTGGAAGGAACGTTCACGGGAAGGCTGCGGTCAAACCTTCCTGGGAACCTTGACCCGTGCAGGAGCCAGATCTAAGATGTAGGAAGCTGGAGTCCTTTTCTTGGGCAGGCTTTCTCCACACCTTTACCCTGTTCCCAGACCCAGAGGTACAATGGAGCTTGTCTGGCTCAAAGCTGCAGCTCTTTGGGGCCCCAGGAAGTGTCCCTTTCTGGTCAGATTCATTCAAGTCCACTCTCCTTGGCCTTGTGCCTTGCAGTGTCCCAGACACACCCGGCTCTGCCCACTCATATTGGGGATCTGGGGGCCCTAGGCATAATGTCAGTCACCATCCAACCCTCGCTGGGTCAGTCTTCATGGGGGGGGGGTCCTCATCTTGGACATGGCTGCTAGATCTCTCCTGGTCCTGCCCTTGGCTTTTCTCTTTAGATTGCACAGCTCTCGCTTTTGGCTTTAGGACCCCCACCCCCCAACATCTGCCCATTCCAGTCCTCTGAGAACACATGAACTTTGTACAAGAACACGTGACCCTGCCTGGACCCAGTGGCTTCTCTTGCCTCCAGCGGTGCCTGGACACTGGCCTGGAGGGACCATCTGTGCCGTGTTTTGAATTCCACGTTGAGGAGAGCAGTGACAGGAAGGGTTAAGGCAAGCACGGTGCACGGGAGGAGGAGGACGAGAGAAACAGCCCAGCAGGCTGCTCTATCCAAATCCCTGCTCCCCAGCGCAGGGCTGCTCACAGATAAATGGCTGAAATAGCACGAAGGTGCGGAATGGCACAGAGTTATTTTAAAGCGATTATGTGGGATAACAGTAATTATGTCCAAGAACAGAGAAGGTCAAAGCATCTGGTCCCACTGCTCGACTCCAGCGAGCCTCTTGCCAAGACAAGGCTGCAGGGTGAGGAAGGAGAGCAGAAGGAGGGGTGGGGAGGCGGGAAGTGGGGGGGAGGTGGGGTGGAGGAAGGGGAGGTATGGAGCCTTGGTCCTGACCAGGGCCTCCGCAGGGCTGCCCGAGGGCTGAGCTCCGGAGGAAGCAGAGCCGTCGGTTACCTGTGTTGCCCTGGCATCCCTGGCTCTGGACGGTTCTTGGAGACAGTGTGAGGATGACTCTCTTTCCCCATGGGTCACCTCCGTGGTGCTCATGCGCTGGGATGAGCCCTTCGCTCCTGTCTTGCCCTCATTTTTTCTCTCCCTCTATCCCTTCCTTCTTCTGTCATTGTCTCTGTCATGTTCCCCACATGCCCACACCGGTCATCCTTCCAGTCCCACCATCTGTCCATCTACCCAACACTGTCTGCTCCCTCACACGTCTACCCACCACGCTGCCTGCTTTTCCATTCTCCCTCCCATCCATGGCCACATTTCTTTTTTCTTTTCTTTTCTGAGGTTTTACTTATTTATTTGAGACACACAGAGAGAGAGAGAGAGCGAGAGAGCGAGCGCACATGAGCGGGGGGCGGTAGGCAGGACAGAGGGAGGGAGACCAGCAGACTCCCTCACTGAGCAGGGAGATAGATGTGGGCCTCAATCCCAGGACCCTGAGATCTGACCTGAGCCAAAGACAGAGGCTTAACCCACCAAGCCACCCAGGTGACCCCATGGCCACTTTTCTATCACCTACGTTCCCACAATTTAATCTTCCATATCCATCTGTCCACCCATAACCCTTCCACATGCTCACGGTAGCACCCACCGTGTCTGCTTTTGCTGTCTCCTGGTCTACCCATCCACCCACCTGCCCTTCACTGTCCACCTTCCCACCTATCCCCTTAGCTACCAGTTCTCCCTTCACCCATGTCTCTTTCTTCCCTTCCTCTCCTGTTGGTCCCCTTGTCTCCCCTTCCCTTTCCCTTCTCTTCCTTCTTCTACCCTCTGTGCATCCTTTCCTTGTCATATCCGCCTACCACCTGTTCACTGTCCACCCATCCACTGCCCCCTGTCCACCCCTCCACCATCCACTATTCGTTGCTCACAGTCTACCCATCCCCCATCCACTGTCCACTGTCCACCCATCTACCATCCACTGTTCACTGTCCACCATCCACTGTTCACTGTCCAGCCATCCACTGTCTACTGTCTACCCATCCACCATCCACTGTTCACTGTCCAGCCATCCACTGTCTACTGTCTACCCATCCACCATCCACTGTTCACTGTCCAGCCATCCACTGTTTACTGTCTACCCATCCACCATCCACTGTCCACTGTCCACCCATCTACCATCCACTGCTCACTGTCCACCATCCACTGTTCACTGTCCAGCCATCCACTGTCTACTGTCTACCCATCCACCATCCACTGTTCACTGTCCAGCCATCCACTGTCTACTGTCTACCCATCCACCATCCACTGTCTACTGTCTACCCATCCACCATCCACTGTTCACTGTCCACCCATCCACTGTCTACCCATCCACCATCCACTGCTCACGGTCCACTGTCTATCCATCAACCACCCACCATTCACTGTCCACCCATCCACTGTCCACCCATCCATTGTTCACTGTCCACCATCTTCCATTCACTATCCACCCATCCACTGTTCACTGTCCACCAATCCACCATCCACTGATCACCCTTATATTCCTCATCTTTCCAAACTTCCTGTGCACCCGCACATCTATCCACTCATCCATTCTTCTACCCGTCTGCCCTTCCTTCTTACCACCTCTCAGTTTGTCCACATATCCTTCCCTCCACATTCGTTCCTTCCTCTTCCATGAAAACCTTTAGCCCATCCAGTGTTCTCAAATGAACCCCATCATCTCCTGCTTCCATTGGTTTGTTTATGCTCTCCACCAGCCACTAGTGTCCTCCTCCTCAGCCCTGATTGCTGAAACCATACCCACTAATCAAAGTTTATTCTAAGGTGTCTATTTCAGGCAAGTGTAGCCTAGTAGAGAACATGTAAATCCACAGCCAGAGAGATGACTCTTGTGATTTTGGTTTAGCCATTCACTGGCCGCTTGACCTTGGGAAGGGGGCCTCAACCTCCTGGGTCCCAATTTCTTTATATATAAAAGGGGTGAATGATACCTACTCTGAACGGTAGTTAACACATTAAATAAGATTATCTGGAAGGTGCCCAGCAACATATGAGACACCCAGGGGACACTCAACAAATGTTTAACTCCCCCGAGGAAGAAATGCAAAACTAATTAAAGACCTCCTAGACTCTCAAGGTGTAGAGCAAAGATGGCTGGCTGGGCAGACATGCTTCCGGAGGCGGACTTCTGCTTTTGTTCTCTGCTTTGTATGGTTCCCGCTCCAACCATTGATATACCCACCAGAGGTGTTAAAAGCAGAGACAAAGGATGGGTGGTGTGGACAGCAGGATATGGTTAAATCAACTTCATCTCAGCAGGGGCCCCAGGATCAAACCATGGGCATCATGCCAACTGCTCGTTAGAGACAAGAGAACCTGCTTGCCATGCATAGCAATGACTCCAGAGGGCTGAGCTTTGCTATTTCCAAAGGGAGCTGGATGTCTGTGCAAAAGCCCCTCCATTGAACCCAGAGGTCCTGGACGCTCCCTGCTGAGATGAGCTGGACCCCAACGGGAATGTGTATTGGATTTTCCACCTCCCACAGGGAGGCTCAGAAAGGCTAGGGCTGCTTTTTTCTGAAGGAAGATGTCCTTTTTGAGTGAAGATGGTTTTCTCATGGCTATCTAGTGTAGTGGGGAATCTTATAACCAGGCTCTCTGATTTGTGACCACATCCTGGGTTGTAAGCCGGCCATACAATGCTAGTAAATGGAGAATAATGATCTCTCTGGGGCATTAATAGAAACAGGATCTGGTTTGCAGCATTTGCCCGTTTCTTGGTGTAAATGCTCCCACCATAACTGATTTCACGCTAGGAGACATTGAATGTGGTGTTGGGAAGAGATGCTCAGCCAGACACCATTGTAGGGGCATTTCGATCATACAGATACAATAGACACAAATGATCTTCAGTGCATAGATAGCAATAAAATAAAGTAAAATAATTATAAGGTGATGAATTTGAGTATTTATCATCTTCGTTTTTCATGTACTTTATTTAATGGTAAGTTTACATACTTTAATTTTTTTTTTTTTTTTTAAGTAATGGCTGTGTTTAACAACTGGCTCACAACATTTCTGAAAATTTAACACTCTTGGGCCATTGTGAGCCAGAGCCACTTTCACCTACTTGAGTTCAAATGAATTTGCATTCCCCAGCACTCTCAGCTTCAGGAATGTGGGAAGAGCATCATGCAGAAGTCTGAGTTGGAGAAGTAGAGAAAACCACCTTGGCTTTGAACTTTCGCTGGAGTGCTCTCCAGGGTCAATAATGTGCAGGGCTGATGGGTTGTCATATTCATGAAAAACAGAAGCGAAAATGTGATTTTCTATGTCATTCAGAAGGGCAAGTGGTAAAATGAGCTTTGGTCTCCACTAGACCTGAGTTCAAATTCAGATTTTACCATTGGATGGTAGTGTGACTTCAGCAAGGTACTCAACCTCTTTGAGCTTCTTGGGTAAATCAGATAATTTGTCAATTTGACAAATATTTATTCAGCATCTACTATATGCCAGGTACTAGAAATGGAG
Source organism: Mustela lutreola (assembly GCF_030435805.1). Taxonomy (NCBI): domain Eukaryota; kingdom Metazoa; phylum Chordata; class Mammalia; order Carnivora; family Mustelidae; genus Mustela; species Mustela lutreola. The sequence goes on from NC_081299.1 coordinate 12,370,512, forward strand.
CAGAAAATAGACACCCCCCTTTACATATAGCTTACATTCTTGCCAAAGTATTCAATTATTTGTCATATAGTAGCTATGGTGACTGTTCTTTAGATATTATTGTCATTATTGATATTATTTAGGTTTACTACTCAGATGTTATTGCTTCCTCCACTCACAGAGTTTGGGTGAGGTGACAATGGGTGGGCTTCTGATTTTTCAAAACAAAGATATATTGCCTCCCAAACCACAGCATTTTCTTCCATGGGTTTGACATTTGTAGCTTTTAAAAAATAGAAGTTGACTCCCTGCCCTGGTGTGGTATGTCTTACCGGAATTTCACATCATCTGTTCCTTAATCATTCATCCATCTGTCCATCCATCCATCCATCCTTCCATCCATCCATCCATCCATCCATCCATCCATCCAGGCATCCATTCAACCATCCAAGAATCCAACTGTCTGTCCATCTAACCAACCATGTATCCATTTAGGAGGAATGCTTCTCCTTTCCCAATATTTCTTTCCATGTGAAGATAGCTCAGTTAGTGTAATTCTTGTCTTCTCCCCATTCAGTCCCAGGAGGGATGGAGTGATTTATCTGATTGGTGAGTTGTCTCACAGAGCCTGGTCCTTTTCCTCTTCTCCCCAACTTGGAGCTCTTCCACAGGGAGCAAGAATGATTCCCTAATCCTTTAAGACCTTCCGGGTCCATTATGACAGCCACTCCCCACATGTGACTATTAGCATTTTAAATGTGGCTCATCTGAATTGAGATGTGCCATTGCTGTAAAATATACTTTGGAACTTGATGACATAGTAGGAAAAAACAAAGATGTACAATGTCTCGGTAATAATTTTTTATACTGACAATATGTTAAAATGCTCATATGTTGGGGAGATAGGGTTAAATACAATATATTATTGCAAGTACTTTCACCTGTTTCTTTTAATTTTTTAAAAATATGGCTGCCAATAAATTTAAAGTTACTTTTGCGATTTGTGTTATACTTCTGTGGGACGATGTTAGTCTGGACGTAGGCTTTGCTCTTGTGTTGAGAGCGGGGAAGTGGGTGGCCTGCCCTCACCCTTAGCTGTCTATGACAAGGTGGGTTGGTCTGCCTAATTCTGGGGTTCACTGAGCACACCCATTTGGCTTTCACAGAGAGCTGTGTTCTGTTCTCCAAATTAGCCTTTATCCATACCAAAGGTGACATGTTGGCCTCTTTCTGCTACTCCTTTGTCTCATTTCCCAATGTGTTCAGAACTTGGGTGGAGAAGGGAACTATTTCTGGTCTATTAAGGACCCCCTGCCATTCATCTCCACAGTACGTACCAAGAGCTTACCATGTGCCTTGCCCCATGCTGTGTGCCGAACATAAAACAAACAATTCAGCATTGTGCCTGGCCTCAATCTGGATGAGATTTCAAATGATCATGCTAGAATGATTCCCATGTACATAGACGGTCCCAACTTTGCTTAGGATCTCAGGGAGATGCCTGCATTTCTGCAAGGATATCCACGGGTCTTCTAAGGGTCCCAGAATTCCTCGTTAAATACTCTGTTGAAAGCAGGGTTTTTCAATGTGGGTACTATTGACATTTTGGGTTAGATCATTCTTTATTGTCCTGTCCAATGCATCCTAGGATGTCCAGCACCATCCTTAGCCTCACTGGATGTCAGCAAGCGTGCCCCCCACCCCAGCCAGGTTACGACAACCAAGAATGTCTCCACACATTGCCAAATGTCCCCTGGGGGATAAAATTACGCCAGCTGAGAAGCACCAAATCAGAGGGACATACAGCTGCCTGGATTCAGACACCAGCACACGGGGCCATCCTATTTTTAAACAGACTGTGGGCTCCAAGAAGGCTGAGGCCGCATCTTATTCGTCCCTGGGCCCCCAGTGCCTGCCTGGTGTCCCCGTACCCTGCCTGGTGCAGGATATGTGGCAGCTCAGTTGAATGGAGCCCAAATGAAAGAACAGAGACTCCTTCACGCCCCCTTCCCCATGGCATGCAAAGCTCACTCTAGGACCTAGTCCTACACTGCCTAGGAGGCCGTGAGGAGCATGATACCTTTAATTATTTTAAACTCATACTGTGCTGAGAAATGTCTCTTGCTCCCAACTAGAAATCACTGTTTTGAGTAATGAGAAAGAAGTTATCGCTGAGAATCCTCAAACCAGACACTCCTGGGACCCCACCGACCTCTGCCTCCCTCTCCTGCTGCTGCAGCAGCTGTGAGTTGGGCAGACACAGGTGGGCATGAAGACTCCCTGCCCCGGGCCCCAGGGACCCCTTCTCCTGGCGCCATGGCCTCTGCTGTCTTCAGTGCAGACCCAGGATCGGGGATTCTCCAGCTTCCTGGGGGGCTCCCCACCAGGGCGCCGGGAACCTGGCTGACCCGGGAGTCGGCCCAGAGCTGGCTGCCGCTGAATGAAAAGACAAGAAGGCGAACAATGAGAAGAACGAGGGCTTTGGTGTTAGACAGACCTGGCTCAGATTCCAGATTGCACACTTTTATCTGCTGTGCAATCATCAGCAAATGACTGTCCCCTCTCTGAACCCCACTTCCTCACTGGGAAAGTGGGAATGTTGGCTGATTGTCTAAGTACCTTCCTGCTCTGATGGTTGAGGGTTATTTTTAGCCCAGATGACTGGCATCGACTCCTGCTTTGCTCCTGCTCAGGCGAATCCATTTTCCACTATAGGACGACTGGGGCAAAAATGGTTCTAGTTCAGCTTCAGCATCTGTGTGTTGAGGTTTCCGCTACAGACTTCTTCTGCCTCCTGCTTCCTCTCAGCTTCCGTTCCTAGGCTTGGCAAATGCCCGAGCAGTGGTAGTTATTTTGTTACTGATTCTCTTATTTCATCTTCGGTTGGCCTCTCTATGCCTCAGTTTCCTCATATGTACAACAGACGTAATAAATTGTTCTTATCTAACAGAGTGGCAATAATCAGGATCAATCCTCTAGGCAGATGAGGCGACATGCCTTGTCCAAGGTGATGTGATGGCAGGAGGCAGAGCTGGGATTAAAACCGGCGAAATCCAGGGTCCGAAGCCCAAGCTGGGGTGACAGTCTTCCAGGTCAGAGACCATTCTTCCCAAATGGTGGGAAGTACGGCTTTGCACTGGAGGCATGTGCATGTGCACGACCACAGGGGAGTCCACAGAGAGGAGTAGGGAGAGCACAGTAAGGAGATCCGTGGGTTTGAAGCAGAACTAGCAAGAGATACTCTGGGGGTAAGGCCGTATAGGACTCTGGGTCAGAGAAAGACCCGGGCCTGACTCTCAGTGACCCAGAGGGAGCGAGGGCTCTGAGTGAGCGTGGATGTGAGAGAGGCAGAGCCTCCCATCCAGGGTCCCATATCAGGTGGAAGGAGCTCCGGCATGCCTTCCCAGTGGTCTCCTATGGAGACATCTGGTGCAGAGGTACGACGTCCTGTAGCCTCTTCTCCCAGAAGCATCTGGAACCCGGCACTCAAGCCCCAAGTTCTGCTCGCCAAGGCCCAGCTGCCCAGCTTGAGCTCCCCGGATACACCAGCTTCTCAAGACTGAGTTCCCCCTCCCCCTCCCCACCAGCCTGGAGCTTTTCATCTCCTGTTTTGTCCCCTTGGGCAATTATTTATTATTTCCTTCTCCAAAGTGTTTCTGAGACACAGCTCTTATGAAAGATGTTGCACTGAATAAAGCGGGATGGCATCATAATTCACCCCGGCTGCCGCTGAAGTATCTGAACGACAACACATTACTGTCCAATTTCGCTGCTCTCTGCTTCGAAGGGGAGGCAGGAACCCCCAGTCGGGGTGCTCCGAGCTCTTTTCAGAGTTGCGCAGAATGGATTTGGCAGCTGTTGTGCTGAACGGGGTGTGAGCTGCGGGCGGGGAGCTGCCACTGAACGCTGTCAAGGGGGCCTTCTGCTGGGCCGCCCCACCTCCCCCCTCAGACTGGGAGGTCCTGCCAGGCAGGGATCTAACTCTTTGTCCTTCCGTGGCATCTTCTGTGATAACTGGTTCAAGGACGCTAAGTGAGCTGTTGTAAGACACAGTTCTGGAGTTGGGCCGGCCCGCTTAAGTGCATTCCCTACCTCCTGATCACTGCCTACTCTCGGGCCAGACTCTCAAGCCTCAGTCTTTGGACCTCTATAGTGGGGATGCAGGTATCTACCCAATGCTCGGCTGTGAGGGTCCCCATGCGATAATGGGTGTGGGTTATCTATGGCTGCATAGCAGATGAATCCAACTTCAGCAGCTTAAGGTAACAAACATTTATGATTTCACAGTTTCTGAGGGCTGGGAGTCCAGGTGGCTCAAGCGGTTTCTTTCAGTCAAGATGATGTCTGGGCCTGGGCCTGGACGGCCTGCTTCTACAATGCCACGCTCCAGCGCAGTTCCAAAGACCTCCTTTCATGACATGGCAGCAGGAGGCAAATGATCAAGAAAGCCACCAAGACGGAAACCCCACCGTCTCCCTGCCACCAGCGGTGTGGGTAAATCTAGACCTCTGCAGTCCTCACTACCGCCCAGTTTAGAACATTCCCATCATCCCCCAAAGTTCCCCTGTGTGCATTCAAAGTTCATCCCGGCTCCTGCTCTCCGTCCCAGGCAACCGCCATTCTGCTTTCCGTCTACCATACATTTGCCTTTCCCCGTCACTTCGTACACACGGAATCATAGAACGCGGGGTGTTTTCCAGCTGGTTTCTCTCTCCCTAGCAAGATGTTGGGAAGGTTCATCCACGTGGTCGCTCAGATCAAGAGTCCATTCCTTTCTATTTGCCAAAGAGCTTTCCACTGTATGGATATACCGCATCCTGTTTATCCATTCTTCAGCTGATGGACATCTGGATGGTTTCTGGTTTTAGCCTGGGGTGAATCATTGGGCAGCCAGGAGCACTGACCTTCATGTCTTCATGTGGATGTATGTTTTCCTTTCTCTGGAGTAGATTCCTAGGAGGGGTGTGGCTGGGTCATGATAAATTTACGTGTATCTGTGACAAGAAGCTGCCAAATTATTTTCCAAGGTGGCTCTACCCTTTTAAATTCCCACCAGTAATGCGTCAGGGTTCCAGTTGCTTTGTATCTTGTCAAAGCTTGCTTTTATCTGTTTTTTCGATGAAAGCCATTCTCCTGGACACATAGTGCTCTCACACTGTGGTCTTCATTTGCATTTCCCTAATGACTAATTGTGCCGAGCATCTTCTGTTGGGCTTGTTAGCCATTCATACATCTTCTTTGATGAAATGTCTATTCCAATCTTTTGCCTATTGGGCTTTTTGTCTTATTGTTAAGTTATAAAAGTTCTTTATATATTCTGATTACGAGTCCATTATCAGATCCATGGTTTGCAAATATTTCTTCCCAGTCTGTGGTTTGTCTTTTTATTCTCTTGGTGGTGTCTTCTAAAGTGTGAGAGTTTTCAACTTTAATAAAGTCCAACTTATCAGTTTTTTTCTTTTATTGATCATGCTGTTACTGTCGTACATAAGAACTCTCTGTCCAACCCAAAGTCATGAAGATTTTCTCCTATAATTTCTCCTGAAAGTTTTATAGTTTCAATTCTTATGTTTAGATCTATGATCCATTTGGAGTTAATTTTTGTGTATGCTGTAAGCCAAAAGCCCAAGCTGATTTTTTTTCCCCCTATGGGAACTAGCCAAATGTTCTAGTACCAACTGGTGAAAAGATCATTTTTTTTCCTCCTCCATTGGCGTCTTACATCCTTTGTTGGAAATCAGTTGACCATAAATTTAAGGATTCAGTCCTGGACGTTTAATTCCGTTCTGTTGCTCTATACATCAGTCCTTGTGCTGAGACCACACTATCTCATTGACTGTGGCTTCATGGTAAGTTTTGAAATTGGGTGATGTGAGTCCATCATCTCTGTCCTCCTTTTTCAGAATTGTTTTGGCTTTTCCACTTGCTTTGCATTTCCATATAAACTTTAGGATTAGTTTGTCAGTTTCCACACAAAGGCCTGCTGGGATCTAGGTGGGATGCTCATCTCTTTCATGACCTACTCTCCGAAGTATCATGCCATCAACTGTGCCACATTCTTTTGGTCACACGGACCAGCCCTGGCCGAGTATGGGAAGGGACTACACATGGGTGTGAGTCGTAGGAGGTGAGATCATTGGGGACCATCCTGAAAGCTGACTACCACCCAAGGGGCATGGATGCTCCTGGGGAGTAGTGAGAGCCTGGGTTTGCAGAAGACTTTCATCATTGACCCTCCAGGATAACTATCAGTTCCCTCGGGTTCTTCTCTTATCATTCTGATGATGTAAATGTGGAAATTGAGGTCTGGGGACAGGGATGGGCATGCACCAGAAGTGGGAGATTACAGGAAGCCAGGCTATCATCTAAGTTCAAGTGTGCTTGTGGGCTTGGGTACTTTCAAGGGGACTTTGTCATCTCCCATCACCCTGGAACTTTGCTGTAAGGAACTCTAAAGGACCATCAGGTGAAGCCTCGGTTTCACCAGTGGTGGTTGGACTCATCAGGTGTCACTCAGTTGGGGGTCTCGTACTTGATGCTGGCAAATAATAAGATGTCAGCTATTGTCACAAAAAGACTGCATCACAAATCAGCTGATAACTCAGCTGGGTGACAACTACAAGCATTTCCTCTCAAGCTCACATGGAATCAGTTCTGCTGATCCAGGATGGCTCTGTTTCTACCTAGAGGTTAGGTGGGCTCGGCTCCAGGCTGCCCACTGGGCTCAGGTCTGTCCTACCTGTGTTTCCACTGGGGCTCGGGCAAGGGCAGCAGCTGCCAGGTTGGCTCCCTGGAGTGCTATAGAGTGAGAAGAAACATGGGACACAACTGAGGCTTCTTTCCAGAACTGTCACACTATTGCTCCTGTCCACAGCCCATCAGCTAAGTCAGGTCACATGGCCACATCCAAGTCCATGGGGAGGAAACGTGCTCCGCTTTGTGTGCTGGGTGGTTCTGTGGGAGCACATGAGAAAGTGTGTGGATGTGGAATTTTAATAGGGGGAGGGCATGAAGGATGGTGAATCATATCCAATCTACCACACATACCAACATATGTGAATGATCTATCTTTAAAAAACTAGTTAGAGTGGATGTCAGACTGTCCCTGAATGGGCATGCTCAGTGGTCAGGTGCACTTATGGGCTTTTGGGGGAGGACACAAGGGGCCAAGTTACATCAGATGGACTCCTGGGGAGTCACCAGGACCTCCATGTGCTCTTTGCTGAGCAGAAGGTCTGAGCTGCACTTTTTATGTGTGATCATCCTGTGTCCTGTGGGCCAGCCTGGGGAATAGGGGAGAGAAGCACTCACACCTGATTTTCACTGGTCCAGATAGCTTCATCGAGCAACACGGCCAAGGCCATGCTAAGTGCCAAGCTTGATGAATCCTCCCAATGACCCAAAGAGGTGGGCTGAATTATTATCTCCATTTGATAGTAGAGGGAACCAAGACACAGACTGACAAAGTCCCTTCAGGTCACCTGGCTGGGGTTGGAACAGAGAGCCACCGGGTTGCAAACACGTGCCATTGCCCACTTGGTTTTCCCGGGACTCCTTTGGGGCAAGAGGCTTCATGAGAGTTGATCTAAACTCAAGTCTAAGCATGGCCTTTGTAACTTAGGGAGGAGCTGTCTGACCTCAGAGGGGGTGCCCTGCTCTCTGTTAGGGAAGGCGAATGCCTCACCTTTGGAGGCGTTGGCACAGAAGAGAGAGGGTCATCTTTCAGGGATGCCGGGAAGGAGTTTAAAGAAGTTGGAGGCTGAACCAGTTCGTACCAGAAATTTCTGAGCTCAGTGTCACTTGGTCAGTTAGTGCCAGGGTCACAATTCGGATCCAGGTCTCCTGACTCCCAGATTTGATAAGCACGGACTTGAGTCCGTTGGGGTTCATCTGGTCCAACACCCCATTTCTGTTTTACAGAAATGAAGGGTAACTGAGGGCCAAAGAGAACACACAGGGACACCTCCAGACTTAGTGACAATGCTGGACTTGAACTTTGGTCTTCAGGGAGACCCTCTGCCTCTCCTTCCAAATCCTGGGCTCTTGGGGAGGTGGGCAAGGGGGGAGGGGTGCTGGGGGGTCTGTTGTTTTGCCTGCCTAGGCCAGGAGGGAGTTAACAAGATAAGTAAGTGACAGGCACAGTCAGCACCAGTGTTTCTTGTTTAGAAATGCAAATGCATTGCAAGGCCATGCTCAATGCTTCACGTTTTATGCCACACAAATTATTCTTTTTTCTCCCACCCTCTAAGGCTTGTCTGGGATTGTTTGTACTACAAAAACCAGAGGGAATTGAGCCATTTTCTGGAACAATCCAGCTAAATCTGGCCTCTGGGAGGAGGCCAGCCTCAGCAATGAGGGCCCTCGCTCCCTGCTTGCTTCCTCCCTCTGGCTGGAATGAAGGGCAGGCTGCCGGGACACAGCCTCCTGCCCTTTCTGGCTTCCTCCTCCCAAGGACCAGAGATGGGCCCGAAGGGCAAGTCTGGCTCAGGAAACTCACCATGGGTGTGTCATCTCCATTACACAGGTAGGAAGACAGAGGCAGGGGTCTTCATTCAGGTCCCCATTCTCTCTCACTCTAGGAGACCCAAGGGAAGATCTAAACTACTTGCTTTTGTTCTCTTTGTCCCACCAGTTTTATTTCTGTGGTGTTGGCAAGTCACGCAGTACTCACGGGCTGTCCTGTGCACTCAGAGGAGACCAGTTGGATTATCAGCTTAGTCCCCAGCATGAGGGTCATGACTCTTGTTTCATAAAAAGGGAAACTGAGGGGCTCCTGGGTGGCTCAGTGGGTTAAAGCCTCTGCCTTCGGCTCAGGTCATGATCTCGGGGTCCTGGGATGGAGCCCCGCATCGGGCTCTCTTCTTAGCTGGGAGCCTTCTTCCCCGCCTCTCTCTGCCTGTCTCTCTGCCTACTTGTGGTCTCTCTCTCTGTCAAATAAATAAATAAAATCTTAAAAAAAAAAAAAAAAAGGAAACTGAAGCTCAAAGAGTGAAGAATCATGGTTAACCACATGGAGTCATCACTTTGTACCTCAAAAAATGGCCGTCTATTGTCTATTTCACATGGTTCAGCTTCTATCGCTCATCCTTGGTCTAAGAACAGCAAACCCATCTCTCATGTTTTAGTTGGACCTCATTACCAATGATTTACAGACTCGCTGGCTTCTGTTTTGATGAGGGGCGTGGCTCAGTGGGGCGGGTTCCCATTTCTGTAAGTCCCTACCTCACAGCCGTTACCTAGGCTCAGTGTATCCGTGGGCTCCTGAATGTCATCAAGGCAGGAGGCCTTCCTTCAACCATGCCCTGACTCAGTGGCATGAGGCATCTGCTGCTTTATAACAAAGGGCCCTGAAACTTAGTGACTTAAAACAATAGGCATTCATTATTTCAGTTTCTGTGGGTCCGTAATTCAGGAACAACGTGGCTGGGTGGTCCCAGCTCAGAGTCTATCTTGAGGTTACAGTCAAGATGTTGGATGGTGCTGTAGTCATCTGATGGCTTGACTGGGGTTGGAGGTCTGTTTTGAAGATGGTTCACTCATGTGAACCAAGAGGACCAAGAGCCTGACCACACGGGTTTCTTCGTAGGGCTGCTTGGGTTTGCTCACAGCATGGCATCTGGCTTTCCGCAGAGCAAGTGATCCAAGGGAAAGAAAAAGGGAAACCATGATGGCTTTTATAGCCTCCCTTGGAGGTCACGGTCTGTCATTTCCTTCATATTCTGCACATTAGAAACACATTGCTAAGGACAGCCCACACTCGGGGTCTATAGAAGGGAGGGATGTTGAAGAATTCATGGACATATATTAGTACTACCACATTCAGCCCTGGCCTGATTGCTGGTAATACACAGAATGAGAGAAACTTCCTGGTGTTCTTTCTGGGGTTTTGTTCTCAAGCTGATTACCTCTAATATTTCTCTTTGGGTAACTGAACAGTGACCTAAACAGTGCACTTAAGAAAAAAAAATACATTTGTTCTTCTCTTATGTGCCTCTCCCAGGTGAGAACATGGTGGAGAGCATGATGGACAACCTCTGGTCTACTCTCCAGGTGGACCAACACCCTTCCTCCTTGGGCATTACTGTATTATTAATTGGTTCCATGGGATGTAGACTAGACCATGGAGCTTTGGGGAAGGCAGATTTTGTGGTATCATGGGACAGGCGCTGGACTGGAGAAAGGAAGACTGGGTTTTATTCTGATCTGCACAAATGGGCTGCAGGAATCTATCAAAGAGTCATGACCCTGGGCACTATTGGCAGAAAATGCAGCCCAAACTGGCTTAAGCAGACACAGAAAATGTAATAGTTTATTTAAGTGAAAAAGATCAATGGCCGATCTGGCTTCAGGAGCTTCTTGAGTTGATTGAGTCCTCAATGATGTGGAGATGGAGGTGGTTCGCTGGTCGCTGAAGGTTCAGGCTCCTTCTTTCTTAGCACAAAATTGTGGCCCCAAAGCAGGCCAGGCATGAACTACATTTCCCAGCCTCCCTTGCATTGAGGTATGGCAACGTGATCCGTTACCATCAATGGAAGAGTGTGGAAGGAGTAACGCATGGCTTCTAGATAAAGGGTCTTGAGAGACAGATATGCTTCCTCCACCCCATTTCCCCGCAAGGGCTGAGTGCAGAGAACTCAAGGCACTAGGGGAGGGTGCAGCATGAGGTAGAAGAATCCTGGATCCAGATCATCTGAAAGACCCAGGTCAGGCTGTTATGTGAGTGAGAAAGAAATTTTTATTGGCCCAAGCCACTGAGATTTGGGGGTTTATTTGTTACAGCACCTGGTATTACCTTAACTAGTGCAGGTGCCACCAGGACCTCCTCCTGCTCTCTTCTCTGTTGGCTCCATGGGATGGCAATATGGCTGCCAGTAAGTCCAGAGCTCTGCTTCCCAGGTTCAAGCATGAAAGACTGTGAACAAAATCTCAGACTTTGTATCTCATTGCTTAACTTTGTGAGCTTATCCCAGAATGAATGACTGTGTTCCGGGGGTTGCAGGGCTTGGACTGGTTAGCCGAGTGCATGTCCATCCCTGGAGCCAGTTGCATGTGGGCTGATGTTGGGGACCGGGAAGGGGCCCCTCGCATTTGCCCCTCGCATCACCACTAACCTGGGCTTCAGGGTTCTTCTGGGTCAATAAAGGTGTCGGGCATGGGGATCCTGTGGAGGGGCTCTTGGGATGGAATAACCTGGAGAGCTGCCCAGCCTTGACATCTGTGACTCAGTGATGCTCAAGTTCCTTCTAGCTGGGACATCGTGGAATTGGCTTGTTTGGGCTCAGGGTTGGCTCTCCCAGCTGAGCATGTTCTATCTCCTCCATCCTTTTGTTCTTCCTCACATCTATGCAGGGTACTTTCTGGAAGGACATCAATGACTGGGCCGAAAGTGTGCGGTTTTGAACATCACTCACTTGGTCTCACCCGCTGCCAGCACTCTGGTTGGTTCCTGCCATCCTGGACCCTTTGATCAGAAGGAATTCATCAGAGCTGGTCTCTCCCCCTGAGAGGCAGCATTTTCATGTCCTTGCCTGAGTCGCTTGTCTAGCCTCGTCTAATGGGAACACCGTCTGTGAGGCCCTTCGTGTGGCAGATAATGAGGTATATGGCTCTTTCAAACACCTCCTCCCGGAGGCCCTCCAGACTGCCCCCGGTCCACGCAGAGCTCTCTGAACTCCCAGGTGATTTCTACTTCAGCACCTAATTGTAGTCTGTCCTTTAAATGAACAGTTTCCTACTCTTCCGTCTTGTATAAAGTCCTTCAGGACAAGAATATATTTTCTCTTTTCTTGTGTTCCCCATGGGTCCTTGGGCAGAACTGAGCGCAGAGTCAAGGACATGAAACAAAACCAAGATGACATTTATTTAACATGGGCTAACTGTCGGACACCCTGCTGGGCGCGTTTGCATCGGGGCTCCCGTGTGGTTCTCACCAACAGCCCTGTGAATTGGATATTTGGACACACATTTTTATGCACAAGAAAGTGACACTTAAGACAGACTGTGTCACATGCCCAAGGTCACACAAAGAGGAAGAGAGAGGATGACAATTCATATACATGGCACTGTGATTCATTCAGTGTTTGCGTCTTCCTCCGTGGGCGGCGTCTCTGTGGGTTCAGATTCTGCCTTGACAGCGGAGCCGCGCCATTGGAAACCGAGAGCTGCCTCTGTCCAGCTTCAGTATCTGTGTGTGGGGAGCCTTCAGGATGTCCAGGCCCTCTCTTTATCCCACTCCTCCACACCACTTCATTCGCCAGACCCTTGATACAGCGCTTATTTGGCGCTTACAGTATGCTTGAAACGATTCTAAGTGCTTTACAAGTATTTGCACATTTCGGGCTCATCTTATGAAGTGAGTGCTATTGTTATCCCTATTTTGCAGATGAGAAAACTGAGCTCAGAGAGGATAAGGGACCGACCAAATATGAGAACTAGGACTCTAACCTGGTCTGCCGGGTTTAATAAACAGTGGTTGAATTGGATTGAATCAACTCAGTGATTTCGGTCGGACCCACTCGGGAGGAAGTTTTCATGAGTTCCCTGCAGGGCTGAGCTAACCATGTCCATCTTTCCCGGGGACTGTGATCCAGGAGAGAAGTCCCACTCCCACGAGGGAGGCCCTAATGGGGTTCCAAGTGGAGCCAGCAGCATGGACTCTGCCAGCTGTTCCGAATCCCAGAGCTGCCGAGTGTGGTCCAGGGGCGATGTTCTGCTGAGATCTGGGTTGGTGGTGCTGGGAGCTGCCAAGCCCTCTCTGTAGGCGGCACCCCCCAGCACCTGCAGCAGCACCCCGTTCTCTCCACCCTCCCACCTCGAGGCAGCCCACAGGCTCTCACTCTGGTGCACGGAGCAGGTTTCCAAGGTGTCTTGTTTGATCTTTTGGGTCTCTTTTCCCCTCTGCTTGACTGGCAGCTATCCCACACCACCTCTGACAGATCTCAGGATTATTGCACAGTCCCTGGCATGGCTGATGATGGCAGCTGAGGCAGGAGGAACAGAAACTGGCCAGCTGGCAGCGGAGAGATTTGGGGACTGATCCAAATGTGCCTTCCTCCCTCGGGCCTTCTCTTCTCCTTTGTGGCTCCGGCTGTTTGCAATTCGAGATGCCCTCTGAGGACGACTGTGCTCCCAGGGGAAGCAGAGCCCGAGATCCAGGGCAGAGCCTCCCTGCCTGCTATCCTCCATCACCACGTGCTCTTTCTTTCTCTTTGGAATTGAGCATGAAATATTTCTGAGTGAAGACAGGTGCACACGTCAGCGACCAAGTTCTGTTTGCTGACCCCTCGGAATTTATTTTGTGTTTCAAAAGTGGAGTCACATATGGGTTCGGCTCATTGTGACCACTGCCCATCGTGCAGCCAGACACGGTCGCAAGGGTTTCTGGACCCCTTATCTACTTTGAAGGAGGCAGGTGGGTATAGGTACCCCCCCCATCTTAAAGGTGAAGAAACCGAGTTTCAGAGGTGAGCTATGCCCTGGCATTGAGCCCACAGTCAGGGAAGGGATGGTACCAACATTCAAAAGCAAGATTTGTCCACACAGCCCCCGCCTCCTCCTTCACCCCACCAGAAGCCAAAGCAATGAGGACAAGAGACAACTGTGTTGTCATTGTCTGTGTGTGAGCCCCTTGAGCGAGGGACTGTATCTTCCCTGTGTCCTCGGTCCCTGGGCACCTGCTGGCTCTCGGTAAACACTTGAGTGACCTTGACAATGAGAAGGGGTTTGCTTGGGAGAGGGATCAGAGTAAGACTCTAGGACTCTAGATTAGGTTCCTGGGGCTGCTATAATGAAGGACCACAAACTGGGTGGCTTAAAACAACAGAAATTTATTCTGTCATGGTTCCAGAATTTAGAGGTCCTGAGTCAAGATGATGGTAGAGCCAGGCTCCCCCTTAAGGCTCCCAAGGAAAATCCCTCCTTGTCGGGAAGATTGCTGTCCTCCTTGTCTGAGATGCTGGTGGTTGCCAGCAATCCTCGGGCTTCACTGTCCAGGAGGTGTGTCACACCTCTGTCTGTGTCTGTGTCTGTGTCACTGCTTCTGTTGTCACATGACCTCCCTCCTTGCCTTCCCCTTGCTCCTCTGTGTCTCTCTGTGTCTCTGCAAGTCTCTGTCTCCTTGGAGGAACTAGTCCCTGGGCTTAGGGCCCACCCCAATCCAGCGCGATCTTATCTTAACTAATTACACCCACACCGACCCTATTAACAAATAAAATCTCATTCTGAGGTTCTGGGTAGACATAAACTTTGAGGAGGGACCACTGAACCCTGTACAGACTCTAATCCATCGTGTGCCAGCCGTGTGCCCTTGGGAAAGCCACTTACTTTGCTGGAACTGAAATTCCTCATTTGCAAAAATGGGGCCAAATAGGGTCTACTCATGCGAGAATTCTGAAATTAAGTGTAGTAATAATGCCAATGCACCTGGTGCTCTGCAGACGCCACACATAGCTGCGATTTTTCTGATTACTATTATTTCTATTATTAGATGAAATGCTAGGTGAATGTAGAATAGTGATATTTATGTTTAGAAGGGGATATATTTAGAAGGTGATGAATTCCAACGGGGGTGTGCACAATTTATTTGTTTATTTATGTGTTTATAATTACTGGGGCTTAGAAGGGCACAGCAAATAACACCTCGCTGTGTGTCCAAGTTTGGAACCAATTGGGAAGCAGATGCCTGAGTCAGACAGAAGGAGATCAGACATCATCCTGATCCTGATGAAGCCACGTGGAGGGTGTGGCTCGGTTTTCAGCCCCCTCCCTAATGCTCAGCTCCCTGCGGAGCAGCACAGAGCTAGACAGAGCAGGCAACTCTGGTCCTACTCCTTCACCCAACCACCCCTGGGGGTGTCCTCTGCAGGCAGGGGGGCAGAGGAGGGTGGAGTGTATCTGCACATACTCAGTGCCATCCCAGACTCAGGGATCCAAGGGCTGGGGGGAGGGGGAGGTTATCAGAAGACAGGAAACCAGGGAGGACATTCCTCCAGCAGGTATATAAAGCAATTCTAGGACTGCCACCTTCTAGCTGGGACACCTGTAGCAAGTCGACTTAGCCTCTCTGAGCCTGTTTTCTCATCTGTAAAATGGGGACTATAAGAGATCTTTGTTCTTAGGTCTGAGTGTGAATGAAATGATTTATTGCCTGTGAAGTACTTGGAACAGCGACTAGGTCAAAGCAGGAGCTTTGTTAATATTGGCTTCGACTTCTATTATCTGCCTCATCGCTACCGTGCAAGGCTCAGGATCCATGGAAAGGCAAGGGAACTTAAACTTTAGCCTGATGCTTCTGTAATATAATTTGATTCTGGGAAGGGGGTGGGACACAGCGACCCCACCCGCCCTCAAGCTTCCTGAGAAAATGTACTCTGTACTAAGTCATAGACTGTAGAGTGCTTTCTGAGTGAAGGGAGCTTTGATGTTATTGTGAAACATGAGAGCTGTTGACAGAACCCCTCTCCTGTCTCCTGGGCTTGGAGAATCCTGGAGTGAGGAAGACCCCTGGCATTTGAGCTGGGCTGCGGGGAGGGTCATGGGCGGGCAGGAGGTGTCAGCAGCCTTGTGGATATGGAGGAGTTGGCACCAGGGGATGTTGGGAGGCTGTGAGGGAGGATGACATCACCTGGAAAGGACTCTGCTCATCTCTCTCTAGCCTAGAGCAAAGGAGAGAAGGAGAACATGCTGGCTTGCAGGTTGGAAGGTTTTCTTTTCCCACGAGCATCCAGCACGCTGCCCAAGGAGCTGGCTCCTGACCGGAGCTGACCCTTCTAGGGCTGAGTGCCTCGTGGCACAGCTGTGGAGAGCTGGATGTGGGCCCCTCATAGGTTGTTCTGGAGGCCAACCAGCCTGGTGCTGCTCCTGAGCCCAGAGGTGGGGGTGGGGAGGGGCGCAGATGGCAACTCAGAGCCCTGTCCCAAAGGTTTTCATCCTGGGATGTGGTGCCCCAGGCTGAACAGGAGTCCACAGAAATTAGTGGCCCTCTGAGTGGCTGACATCTCAAGGCATCCTAAAATCAAACAGAATGAATGTGTTATGAGGAATTTTGGATTATCCAGGCTCCAGGATCTTTCCCTGGTCTGGATAAGGAGGAGACAGCTTGAATTTGAGTCCTTGAGCAAGTTACTAAATCTCTCTGAGCCTCACTCTCTTCATCCATCTGGTGGCCGTGATGATGGAATACCTTCCTCTTCATTGGGGATGTCATGAAGATTGGCAGACAAAATTATGTGAATATCTCAGCACGCTGCCTGGCACATAGTAAGTGCTTACTGATTGCTAGCTGTATCAACAGTGATGGCAGGGATAGTGGTGGTGATGCTGGTGGTGAGGACGGAGAGGATGGTGGTGATGGTGTTGAGGATGGTGGTGATGGTGGTGAAGATAGAGGTGATTATAGTGATGGTGGTGACGGTGGGAGGGGAGTGATGATGGTTGTGTGGATGATGGTGGTACTGGTGATGGTGTTGGTGGTGGTAATGATGTTGGTGCTGGTGGTGATGGTGGTAGTGAGGATGGAGATGATGATGGTAGTGATGGTTGTGGTGTTGGTGGTAATGGTCGTGGTGAGGATGGAGATGATGGTAGTAATGGTATTGGTGGCAATGGTGGTGATGGTCATGATGATGGAGATGATGATGATAGTATTGATGGTGGTGGGGATGGAGATGATGATGGTGGTGGTGATAGTGATGATGGTGTTGGTAGTGGTGATGGTATTGGTGGTGGTAATGATGTTGGTACTGGTGGTGATGCTGGTGGTGAGGATCGAGATGATGATGGTGGTGATGATTGTGGTGTTGGTGGTAATGGTGGTAATGGTCGTGGTGAGGATGGAGATGATGGTAGTAATGGTATTGGTGGCAATGGTGGTGATGGTCATGATGACGGAGATGATGATGGTGATGGTATTGATGGTGGTGGGGGATGGAGATGATGATGGTGATGGTGATAGTGATGATGGTGTTGGTAGTGGCCATGGTGTTGGTGGTGGTAATGGTGGTGGTGTGGGTGGTGATGGTCATGATGATGAGGATGATGGTGGTGGTCATGATGGTGGTGGTGGTCATGATGATAGGGATGATGATGGTGGTGATGGTGTTGGTAGTGGCTATGGTGCTGGTGGTGGTAATGATGGTGATGATAGTGGTGATAGTGGTAGTAGTGATAGTGGTGATAGTTGTGGTGGTGGTGGTGATGATGATGGTAGTGTAGATCCAGGCCTAGGATTTGGTGCTGGTGATATGAAGATTTAAAAAGGAAGGCAGGAGGGGCGCCTGGGTGGCTCAGTGGGTTAAGCCGCTGCCTTCGGCTCAGGTCATGATCTCAGGGTCCTGGGATCGAGTCCCGCATCGGGCTCTCTGCTCAGCAGGGAGCCTGCTTCCTCCTCTCTCTCTCTGCCTATTTGTGATCTCTCTCTGTCAAATAAATAAATAAAATCTTAAAAAAAAAATAAAAAATAAAAAGGAAGGCAGGAAATATAAACATGTAATTTGTAATTGTCATACTTTGTGTGACAAGAACAGTTATGAGGAACATGAGGCTGAATTGGTCAACTCTTCAAGAAAATGCTTTGATTGATTGATTTAAAAAATCAATTGTTTGCCATTTTTTAAAAAATGAAAGGCACTGATTGCATGGAGGGGAAACCACCTGTGCAGTGGCTTGGAGACCTGAAATGGCAGGGTGTTGACTCTCACTGAAGCACTGAAGCATGACGCCTGGCTGCAGTGGTAAGGCATGGACTGCAGGTCATGGAATGCCATGCCAAGGAGTCTGGCCTTGTTCTTACAATGACGGGTAAGTACTGAGCACACAGCCTAATTGGATCAGCTGAGACGAGGGGTAGTCGGAGACCCCTGACTGTACCGGCTCTTGTGTTTGTGCAGAGAGGTGATGGTTGGTGGGGGAAGGCTTAGAATGGCCGGACACCCATGAGGAATGGATATTGTCCGATGGTTGGGCTTCAGGGGTTGGAGGTATCAGTGAATTTGGGAGCTGGTGTGGGACCCAGAACTGGGGAAACCAGGATGGAGGCTCAGTCACTAGGTCCAGTTTGGTTTCTGTCCATTTCCCTGGCCCAATGCTTGCTACAGAAAGCCTCCAACACTCTTCTCAGACTGACTTACTCTGGGACCCAAGCTGTCCCTAAGCCAGGGCTCAGCTACACAATGAACGTTGATTAACCTATGCTCCTTCCCCCATTCCTTCCTTCATTCAATGTCTGCTTTGTTCAATGACCTACAGTTAGCTCTTGGTGATGGCTTTGCCCTCTGACTACCCCAAAGTCCCGAGGGGGTAGCTTCAGAGGTGTGTACACCTGTATGTGTCTGTCTTAATGGTGTAGGGGACTGGAAACTTCCCAAGGACGGTGGGACCTGGGCCACATTTTCCAGGCTGGGTGTCTCCCTCTCTAGACCATGCCCTCCTCCAGAGCAGGTGCCGGCTCCCAGTGGCTCTGTCATGTGCCAGTGCAGGACATGGAAGGTCCTAGAAGGTTTGCTCCTGTGTGTTGAATGAATGCAAGGATGAACCGATGAGCTGAAGTGAGACTCAGGGGAGACAGGCTGCCTCCAGCCAATTCTTCCCCTTGCTGGAGCCAGTGCCTTGCCCACCTGCCTGGTTACTGAAGGCCTGGGCAGCCCCTTGCTGGGAGCCGGCACCTCGCCCCCCTGGCTGGTTACCGCAGGCCCAGGCAGCAAACCCTGTGGAAATATAGAGTGTTATCTAAATGCTAAATAGCAGCAGTAACAGCCGAGATGGGCTCTATGAACAATGTACAGGCTTATTGGCCATATCCTGCCTCCTGTCCTCCCTACTAAAGACGTTCTTCTAGAAGGCCTGTCGGGCCGGGTTAGTGCTCACACTTTGTCAGGACCAGAGAGCATCTCCGAGGCGGTGCAGACGCGGGCCGTGCAGGCAGCAGCTGGGGCAGAGCCGGGCTGCAGGCATCTGGTCCCAGGGCAGGGGTGGCACTGCCGACCTTGTGTGACCTTGCAGACGCCCGATTCCCGCAATACCCCAGCACATCCTCAGCTTCCTCCTTCATCACTGAAAAGAATGTCATGACCGTCCCTGGAAGCCCATTGTGCTCTAGGCATCCCACCCTTACTTTGTTCCAGAGTCTTCCAAGGGGCCCCAGAAAGTTCTCCATTTTACAGACAGGGAAAGTGGGGCTCAGGCAGGGGAGCAGACCCCCCCAGCTAGTGAGTTCTATAAATAGGCCGTAGCCCAAGGCAGCCTGACTTCAGGCCTCTGCTGGCAGCCAACAGGAGGGGCGGGCTGGATCACAGGTTTGTAAAATGTTTGTAGTGGAGGGAAGCTTTGTTCCAACAAAATCTTACACAGAAACTCTCCATAGGAAACAGATGAAAGCAGAGTGGGGCCGACTGAAGCTGGAGGAGGGGGAGGGGTGGCAGGCCCTTCCCGACGCCCCTCCCTCCCCCTCTCCAGCAGGCAGGGCTCCCTTGGGGGCTGAGTCTGGGGTACTCGGAGGGTCGTGGTGATCTAAAAGTCAGGAACCATTCTTCCTAGGCTAGACGGGGACCCTGAGCCCACAGGGTTTCCCAGGAAGGACTCAGATAAGGCCACACTTGAGTGTTACAGCCTGCCTCGCCTGCCTCGCCATCGGTGACCCTGGGCCCATGTATTATCCAGGCTGGGCCCCCTCCAGCCATCTCCTTCAGCGGGGCCTCGCCAGGGCAGCTGGTGGGGGAGGGGCACTGCCTGCCCTTTGACCCTCTGATGGAAGAAGCAGAGGGGACTGTGGGAGGATCTTGGTTCTCCATCCTCCCCTGAGGCTCATCATCACCCAGAGTCTGCGTGTCTCACTGTACGCTCAGATGTGCTCAGAGGGAGCCCTGGGCAGGACCCGGAGGTGTAGGGCCCAGAGCTGGGCAGTGAAACGGGCGTGGACAGGGTGGGGTGGCTCTGGATCGGGCCTAGCAGGGTGCTCGTAATTGCGGGGTGTGGGCCACAATTTCCCCTGGGCCGCCACTGGAGTCCCTATCACTCGGTCCTGGAGATGAGGGACAGATCCCAAAAAAGAACAAAGAGCTCAGTGAACGGTGGTGTGGGGTGTTGGATGGGGCATGGGCTCTGAGGGGAGGGTCTCAGTGGGGTGGGGGGACCCCTCCGATTGACAGACCCTCTGGGGATTGTTCTGGGAAAGGTCATTTTGGAGGACAAGTCGAATCCCCCCTGAAGGGGGATTAATGGTTCCTTTTTGGGGTTTGGTTTGTGGTCAGTCTCCACCACTCCACCCAACCCCCTCCTCCTGATGAATGCTTGAGCCCCAAGTGTCCGTTCCCCCACTGTGACCCCTCTTTCTACTCTGCTTTCCTGCCTTGTGGTCTCGGGCTCATCAAAACACCACCCCCTACCCCAGACCCCCGTTCTGACCCCACCCAGCCCAGGACCTGGTAAATGTGGATTCTAGTCCCACCCATGTCCCTACCTCACCTTTCTCACCTGTGCATCGAGGGTTGACCCCTGAGGGTCGCTGCGGCTGGGAACCCCCAGATGGCTTCGACTGGAAGTCTGTGCCCCACACTTCCTCCTCCCTCGGACTAGCGCCTGGCTGTCTCCACCATCAGTCACTCTAGGTGGACTCTGAAAAGTCCATTTGGTTTATTAACACAAACACTCTTGGCACCAGTCCGGGAACAGCAAATTGAATGGGAGTTCACGGAAGTCGGGGGATGTGTTTATCACCTCCCGCTCGGTCACCTGTCGCAGGGTGAGGGCTGCTCTTGGGGGAAGGGGATGGGGTGAATGTCGTCACCTCCCAAAAGCACCTCTGCGTGGCCACCATGGGCTGCTCTCTGCCTGGCAGGCAAGGGCTGCTCTCTGATCTCTGTTCCACGCCTGGCAAGGTCCTGTAACTTTCCGGGCCTTGGGGTCTGCTCCCATGACCGGGAGTACAAGGAGCTGGGGACATAGTCTGGACGCTGGCACCAGACCCTGTTCTGCTGGCAGCTGGCTGAGGGACTGCCAATTGTCCCTGTCCCCTGCCCTTTCCCCACTCTCACTCTCCCCAACCGTATAATGGGGTAATGATTCACCTCCGTAATCATAAACCCTGGGGCTTTGAAGATGAACAATAATAAATAATAATAATAAAGCCAAGCATGTGCCAGCACTTTGTATATTAGGAAATGTCATCCTTGCAAGAACCCAATGAGACGGGTACTGTTCCTGGGCCCCATTTCCCGGGTGGGGACCCTGAGGCCCCCGAGGTTATCGGGTTCTAATGAGGACTGGTGACACCATGACCTCACCCTGGTATGCATCTGGTAGGATGGCTCATGGGTGCCAGGGGTTGCAGAGTGGGGACAGATGGGGAGAAACCCAGGGAGGAGGTGGCAGCTGTGTTGTCGTCTTGAGGTGCGAGGTCAGCCCTGGGGCAGAGAGGACCAGGGAGTGGGCATTCCAGTCACTGGGAACAGCATGTGCAGGCATCTGGGGGGGCTGCCTTGCTTTGGCCCAGCCTGTCCAGGAGCAACAGGTGGTTTGATATGGAGGGATTTTGAGAGGAGACATGGGCCTCTTTGTGGGCACAAAATACCATGACTGGGGGGCTGAGACCACAGACGTTTGTCCCTCACAGCTCTGGCGATGGGTCGCAGCAGGGTGCCACTGATGGGGTCCTCTGGGTCCTCCAGCTCTCTGGCTTCTCTCCTCTGAAGGGCACTGATCCATCACGGGGGCCCCACCCTCACGACGCATCTAGCCCAGCTCACCTCCCTGGGTCGCCTCTGTAAGTACCACCCTGGGTGGTAGGGCTTCAGCAAATGAATTTGGAGGGGCACCCAGTTCGGTCCACTGCACGCCAGCTCTGGGGAGTTTCTGCAAAGACTCAAGGAGGAAGGGCCCTGGGGTGGAATATTTTCTCTCGGCTCCTAGGACCGTGGGGCAATCAGACGCTCAGAGGAAGGGTGTAGAAGGCACCTGGAGCTCTTCTGGAACAGTGGGTGGCAGAGGGGCTCCACTCCCTAGGAGGGGTGGACCTTCTGGAGCCCACCTGGTGGACAGGGAAGGGGTCGGTGCCTTTACCTGGAAGAGGAGGGTCTCCCGAGCCTGGAAGCCATTCGCTTTAATGAATGCCTTCTCTGGGTCTTTCATCTGGGCTACAGTGCGGTCGGCTCCCCCTTGCTGGGCACTGGGAGAGGTGGGCTTTTGTCCCCCTGCTCCCCGTGAGGCAGGTCTCCCAAGAACCAGGTCTTGCAGGAAGGTGAGAGCACCTGGTCCTGGAGTGCTGGGGCCTTGGAATCAGCCTGGTCCAGCCTGCTGGCCACTTTCCAGATGACAAAACTGAGGCTCTCCTGGCATGTTCTTCAGGTGACTTGTTCAAGGTCACAGAGAGGCGGTGGTGGAGTGCGGCTGGCCCAGAGGCCCCCAAGCCTGGTCAGTTCCCCTGCATCAGGAATTCCTCCGGCCCCAGCTGTTGTCAATGGAGGCTCTTCTCTCTCCTTGCCTCCCTCCTCTCCTCCACCCTTCCTTCCCACCTTCGGTCCTCTCCCCGCACCCATTTCCCTCCATTGCCCATCCCCCATCCTCAGGCCCCAGGGACCAGCCCTCTGCCTGCCCTGCCTTTGTGAGGAGCATGAGTGGAGAATGTAGGTCAGGGAGATGAATTGTGCGTTGAGGTGAGCAGGTGCACGACAGCGGCGGTGGGGGGTCGGTGTGCTACCTGATCACGAACCCTACATCCCTTCAAATGCTCAAGAGTAGGACTTGGGAGCTTGCACCCACCATGCCCAGAGCAGGTGCTCTCTCTTCCAGAAGGGGCAAGAGGGAGGGACAGGGTCTTTGCTCCAAGGCTGCCTGCTTGCCCTCGACCATCTCCGGTATCCATCCCTTCTCCCTAACAACCCGTCTCTAGTCTCTATAGCACCCCTCAGCCCTGGGCCTGGGTGCAGCGACTCCAGGAACACCTCGGTGGCTCACTCCCTTCCTCCATGCGGTCAGAGGGTCTCTAACCCTGACCACGCCCCAGCCCAGCTCCTGCCCCTCCCCCACCCCCAGAGCTCATAAGGCAAGCCCAAGCCCTGCCCCCGTGTGGGATGCAAACTATGCCCCCTCAGACCTCACCTCCCCCACCATCCCCCAGCCTCCATACCTGTGCTTGAGTCTTGCAGTTCCAGCCCAGCCACGGGCTCACTCCTTCACTCTGGAGCTAGGCCACCTGCTAGGTCCCCCACTTACACATCAGGAGATGCGCAAACCACCCAAACCTTTGTGCCTTTGTCTCCTGATTTATAAATTGGGGGGTCAGTAGCACTCCCCTCACATATAAAGAGCTTCAACAGGGCTTCCCAAAAAGTAGGCTCTACACAGGTCATTACGATGATGATGATGTGTTTTGGGGGTGGCTGACCTGGAGACCTGAAACACAGAGGTGCATTTCAGGCCCGTCTCAGCTTCTGCCCAGCACTGAGCCCAGTAGATGTCCAGCAAGGGCCGGCTGAACAGATCAGTGAATGGGGAAGGATCTACTCTCTGGGACCTCCTAGTCCGACAGAGAGGACATGGCCCCAGGCAGTCAGATGAGGGACACAGGCCACCCTCATATGTTTCCAAAGGGCCAGGGTATAGACGGTTCAGATGTCTGCAGCCTACCAGGCAATGCTAGATAAAGAGAGCCCCTATCTGTGTGGGAGCAGGAGATAAAAGACTACTTCTTGGAGAAGGAGTTGTCCCGATACAGCACGGGCAGTGCTGGGGCTCCCTCTCCTACCCTCTGTCCACTCTGCAGACTGGTTCAGCCAGGGGTGTCTCCCCAGCTGCCTGTTATGACCCCTGTGCCCTTGTGGGGGGTGGGGGTTCTGCTGGAGAGCAGGGAAAGGGAAGTGTGCTAATGCCCTAGAGTCTCTGGACCAGGGAGCCAAAGGTGGCTGCCCTTTCAAGATTCCTGATGCCCACCTCTGCGTTCTGTCCCAGCTCACCGCACCACCCCGGTTGGGCCTTAGCGCCCCCTTCAGCCCCACTGCCCTCAGATTTCACACACACATCCTGAGCACCAGCACCCGCCATGTCCTCGAATGCTCACACGAGCCGTCCAGGGGGATGGTAGGAGCTCCATTTTACAGATGGGAAACTGAGCCCTGGGTGTCGTGACTTGCCCAAGGTCACACGGTTAGCTGGTGGAACACCTGGGCTGGAGCCAAGAAAAAGCCCCCACCCATGTCACCTCAACCCTCCTGCAGCCCTTCACACCGAAGACATCATAGAGGCTTCCTTGCCTCAGTTTCTCCACCTACCCAGGGTCTCCTCTTCTTTCTCTGCTCTCCAGGCTATGGAGGGTTAATCCAGGCCAGCTCCAGGAACACCTGGGAGAAGACAAGTTATAAATAGAACGTATGGTGGCAATGTGCCAGTAGCCACCTTTGGGCCTTGGGGCACAGTTCTGGTGCCAGCTGTCTGCGAGGGTACCAGTGGGCAGCACAGTCTCCCTGAAGTTTGCCTGTCTGGGACGCGTCGCAAAGGTCATTCCGTCCCACGCGCTCTCCTCCCTTCCCTCCTGCGCATCTCGTTCCTTATTCTCCTTCTACAGCCTCTTCCTCCCCAGGGAGGCTGGGCTGAGGGAACCCTGTTGACCGCAGTCTAGGGCAGAGCCTACAATTGTTCTAGACCTCGGTTTGCTCAACTCCCTGTAACAGGCTAAATGGGGACCCCCAGCAACAGCAGGTTGAATCCTGGCTTGAGGAAATGTGACCTTATTTGGAAAAAGGTTTCTAGATGTGATTAAGTTAAGGATCTTGATTTAAAAATAGAACTACCAGAGGTGCCCTGGGGGGCTCAATCAGTTAAGCATCTGACTCTTGGTTTCTGCTCAGGTCATGATCTCAGGGTTGTGAGATAAAGTCCCACACTGGGCTCTGCACTGGGTGTGGGGTCTGCTTAAGATTCTCTCTCTTTCCCTCCCTCTGCCTCACCACTTCCTGTCTAAGAAAAAAAAAACAAAACAAAACATAATAAACCTACCGTAAGGCCCAGAAATTTTACTTTTGGGTATTTATCCAAAAGAAATAAAGATATTTATTTGAAAAGATACCTGCACCCCTCCCCCATGCCATGTTCATAGCAATGTCATTTACAACAGCGGAAACACAGAAGCAACCTAAATGTCCACTGATGGATGAGTGGATAAAGAAAATGTACACACACACACACACAGAGGGAGAGAGAGAGAGAGGAATACTACTTGGCCATGAAAAAGAGGGAAACCCTGCCATTTGCAACACCATGGATGGACCTTGAAGGTATTATGATAAGTTCAGAGAAAAATAATTGTGAGATCTCACTTATATGTGGAATCTAAAATACAATAAAAAACCCCAACCCATAGGAACAGAGGACAGATTGGTGGCGGATGGGGAGGGTGTGAAATGGGGAAAGGTGATCAAAAGGTACAAACTTCCAGCTATAAAATAACTAAGTCCTAGGGGATGTCACGTAGAGCATGGTGGCCATGGGTAACAATACATGTTGAATATTTGAAAGTTGCTGAGAGATTGGCTCTTAAAAGTGCTCATCAGGAGGGAAACAATGTGTAACTAAGTGGTGACTTTTTTTATGTATATTTCGAATGGTGATTATTTTACAATGTATACGAATGTTGAATCATTAGGTATCCCTGACACTAACATAATGTTGTCTGTCAATTATATTTCAATTAAAAAATGATTTTAAAAAGAGATAAGGATCTTGAGATGGGGGTGATTTAGATGATCGGGGGGGGGGGGGGCTCTGAATGCCATCACAGGTGCCCCTGTGAGTGGTGAGGGAAAGGTGATGTAGGGGCCGAGGCAGGGATTGGAAGCCTGCAGCCACAAACCGGGGAACATCTGCAGCTTCCAGAAGCTGGGAGGGACAAGGAAGGGATGCTCCCTGAGAGTCTCCAGAGAGAGCCTGCCTGCTGACACCTCGAACTGGTCCTGGAGAGACTGATTTCCGACTTCTGACCTCTAGCACTGTGTGAGAACAAGAGAATCTCTGTTGTTCTAAGGTGCCTCATTTGCCATATTTGGTAACTATTTGTGGAAGGCAGAGGAGGACTTGGCCAGAGGGTCCCGAGAGAGAAGGGAGGTAGACTGAGGCATGGGTGGTTGCATGGGAGGGGGGACGGGGGCTTGAGAGCTCTTCGAGCATGAGGCTAGGGCCGATGGGGCTTTGCTGACACAGACAGGGCTTGAGGGGGAGCAGTGAGCACATTAATCAAAGGTGAGAAGAGCTTCCTATAACTCCTCCCCTCCCCTCCCTGCCCTCCCCTCCGCTCCCCACTGCAAAAAGTGGTAGAGATGTACAGGGCTGTGCATCTCAGATGTGGTGCGAATTAGCAGCACCTGGGAAATTTTAAATGTCCTGACACCCAGACTGTACCAAGACTCATGAAATCGGAGTCTCTGTGGCTGGCCTTACACATATTAGTAATTTTATTTTATTTTTTAGTACTTTTACTTTTTAAAGCACTTTAGGTGGTCCCAGCACGCAGGCAAGGGTGAGACCCCCCAGTCTAGGGTTCGAGAGCCAGGGCACCATGTCCTAGTCCTGCTCTGTCCACAACTTCCTGTGTGGACAGGCCATGGCTTATGTTCCCTGTTCATTGGCCACTTCTCCTTCCTATGGGGCCAGCATCCTGGTCTCCTGCTGGACCTGCCACCCCTTCCCCACTCTTAGGCTTTGTGAAGTGCCTGGGCCTAATCTACCCAGTTGGTCCTTGGAGCCAGCATGTGACTCAGGTCTGCACAGTCAGCACACTCTGTCTTCTTTAGCCACCAGAGGTTGGCTCTGGGACACACCCACCATCTGGGCACTTGGCCTGCTGTTATCAGCAAAGAGCCAGGTAAACTAGGAGGATGTGAGTCTGGAGGCTGCCAGGTGGACAGAATCTGGTTCAGCAGTAAAGGCAGCACAGAGAAGGGCAGTACTGAGTTGGAGAGACCTGAGCCCCTAGATCCAGCTAAGCCTGAAGGTGTACTGCGAGGCCTCTCAGATACATGAACCTGTCATTTCTGCTAGCATTTAAGTTTATGTGGGGCCGGCATCTGTCATAAGAGAAATAAAAGTGTCTTGCCTAAAACACTGTGTATCTCCCTCTGGACTCTGCTGTCTATCCACAGTGTGGTGAGGTCACTTAGTAATTCTTCAGAGTCCCTTCCAGCTTGAACAGTCTATATATCTTACCTCTCTGGCTAGCTCATGGACAATGTGCTTTCTCTGGCTTTGTCAGGTTGAGTGTAGCTCTGGGAGTCTGGGGTCCCATGTGGGGCTGCAAAGAGGCTCATCCTGGGGCTCTGGAGGCTGGAGGTGTAAGAGAGGTACAGAGGGACATGCTTTATTTGACAACGTAATTAATGAAACAAAACAGTCTTCATCATGGCTATCCTTGTACTCTTTTCCAAATAAGATCACCACCTACAGCTCCCAGGGATGAAGACCCAGTATCCTTATCTGGGCCACCATTCAGCGTGTTACAAGGAGTGGAGTCACTGTGGTAAAAATCCTGGGTATCTCTAGGAAGATTGAACTAAGGCACCCCTCCCTGTAACTTTGTGTGGAACTCAGCGAACTCAGCTCCCCTCTCGCAGAGCTCAAGTCTGTCCATAGCCAGTAATTATTAGCTATTCCGCTCAGGTAAAACCTCCCTGTGGTGTCAGGTTTGCACAAAGTAGACCAACTGCAATTCCCAAGGCTCTGAAGCTGTCTGACCCTGACCAGATTCTGAAGATCATGACCCAGAGAAAAAACATACAGGCAGACAAAGAAACATGCTTCAGTGTCCAAGACGGATGTCACCGTAATTCCACCGCATGCATTGCTAACTGTGTCACCTGGGACAAGTCCCTCAACCTCGTTCAGTCGCCTGTCTTTATATGACAACCCCAGAGCCAATCACTGTGGCCAATGGGAGGCAATATGCGGATTGGCCAGACCTGGTCACATGTCCACTCTGGAGGGTAGGGAAGCATGATAGCCCTGCTCACCCACATAGACCCTCTGGGAGGACAGACTGGGTGCCCAGTAAATATTGAATTACTAATCTCAGCCCCTGACTCCACCCAGCAGGCAGCCCACCTTGGGAGGGACTCTCAGCACTTCCCTGTTTCCTCTCCAGGCTGATCCCAACAGGTGCACAGCAAAGCCCGGTGTGGAGGAGGCCAGAGGCTGGTCCGGCAGCCTCAGTATATTTGGGAACCTGCCTTCAACCAGGCGAGTCTGCTGTCAGGACTTCAGTTGGAACCTACCTCCCCTTCATCTCATCTCTGCCAGGATGCCCTGATCTCCATGTCCATGCTCACCAGAGGCCAGATGCAGGTTCAGATTCCCAGTTGTTTCTGGGGTCTTGTCCCATTTCTACCAGTGGCCCGAGCCTGGCCCCTCTTCCTGCCTCCCTCTCCCTCCCGTCTCTGGCCATCATGTGTCCCCCATGTAGAGAAATTAGTGTGCACTGGGGCAGTGAATTTTGCTTGCTGTAATGGATGCCAGCTTTTGCCAACCTCTACTAGGGGTGAGCCCCAGCACCCTTCCAGAAGGGCCCAGAAGCTCTCAGCAATCCCCTTCCAGCTCTATACAGGGACAAACTCACAAATACATTCTGGGCATCTCCAGCGAACTGTAGGTCCTCTAAACCTTGGCCTCCAGGTCATCCCCAAAGTCTGCCTCCCTGTATGGAGAATCTCCAGGTCATTGAGCACAGGCTTTGGAAACAAAAAGTTCTGGGTTCACCTTCTAGCCCTGCCATTCGCTGGCTGGGTGACTGGGACAAGTGGCCGGCTGCCTCTGAGCCCAGGTTCCCCTTTGTAGAAAATGAGGACAGCATTTCTTTCTCTAGGATTGTCAGAATTACTGGGGGCAATGTGGGAAAAGCAGACAGCGTGTGCTCCATGAATGGTGTCTGGCACTCTCTCAAGTCTTGTTTTATGCTCTTAATTCATTTTATGCATTTTTATCTTGGGCTGGATAGTTCAGGATGGTTGAGCTCTCTCCTTGGGTTCGAATTCTCCCCCAACCCTCAGAGAATAGTTTTCTAGAGCATCCCGGAAGTGGATACAGGAAATTTTCCTAACAAAACAGAAATAGACTTACTTTGCCCAAGAAAGAAATGTGTCTTCCTTACACATCTGGTGATAGTTTTCGAAGATGCTGTTGGTGTCTGCCTACCTAGATGCTCTGGGATCCCTCTTCCTGGGTATGTGTGCCCGTCCCTGGGTTGCTGAGGGCGAATAATGCTGAAGGCACCCTGCCAGAGGGTAGCCCATGGGTGACTAGAGCCACTAACTCAGATATCAGGGAGGACAGGCTTCTGTCTGCACGAGGCGATTGATCAATGACTACATGGGCTGTGTCAGTGTGTGTGTGTGTGTGTGTGTGTGTGTGTAGGGGCTGTGGAAACCCAACTCCCTTGTCTTAACATGGGACAAACTCTGCCATGCAGTTTACATTCCTGAACTCTCCACAGGATCTAGCACTTCATCTGAACCCATCTATTTGCCTAGCTCCTTGCCTTCCTATCCTGCTTCCCTCTCCCTTTACAGACTTCTCAGGAGAGCCCTCCTTTAAAAAACCACTTGCATGCAAATCCCATCCTAGGCTCTGCTTCTGGAAAACCTGACCTAAGATAATAACTAACCTTTTACTGAGCACGCACTACGTCAGACGCCAACCTAAGCATTCAACCTATGCGAACACATCCAGTCACCTCACACCTCTGTGAAGCAGGCACTGGGAAGGCAGCTGCTGACGTGTAGCGAATTCTCACTAGGGCTGACCTTTCGAACCAGAAGATAATTACAGAAATGATAGTGTGTGCCTTGCCGGGCTAGGTCATAGGCAATGCTGAGGGTTCTGTCTTGCTCTCTTGGGTCACCTTCTGGGGGGAAGCCAACTGCTATGTCATGAGGACACTCAAGCAGTCCTCTGGGAACATCATCTGGTGAGGAACTGAGCCCTCCTGCCAACAGCCAGCACGAACTTGAGAACTTGCCAAGCACTGAGTCTGCCATCTTGGAATCATATTCTCCAGCCCCAGGCAAGCCCTCAGATGACCGTGGCCCCAGATGACATCTCAAGAGACTCCAAGCCAGAACCACCCAGCTAAGCTATTCCTGAATCTCTGGCTCCAGAAGGAATCTTAAAGGTTTATTGTTTTAAGCCATGAAGTCTTTGGAAAACATTAAGTTTTATTATTTAATCTGTCACTGCTCTGAGTGACTGGTTGCTTGATTCCAAGGGGCTTCTGAGAAGCGGGTGAGATGGGTCTCAAGACCACCTGTTCAGGTGGAGAAGGGAAGGAGCATTTATCCCGTGGCTTCCAACTTCCACCATCCAGGGGTTGCCTCGTGGGCATAAACGTGTCTGAGCTTGTGGGTTGTGCATACATGTGCACTGGACAGGTCCCTGTGGGCATCCGGTGTCACCAAGGGAAGACAACTTAGGGCAGAAACAAGACACTTCCCAATGGTTGCACAGATTGGAGTCCATGCAGAACTGTCACCACCGCCATAGTTGGAGCAAGAGGCGGTGCCAACAGCAACGGACTGGGTGTCCAAGAGGTTTCCTACACACCGCTTAATGAGACGTGGTGGAATCAATGAGTGAGGGAGTGAATACAGGAGGGAACAGTCTCCACAGGGGCTGATCACCCACCTGCAAACAGTGCAATAAATATCCCCTCCCCGTCCACTGGTGGGATTCTGGCAGCCTGGGCAGAGTCAGGGATAGAGAGACACCCGGGCTGTGCTTCCAGATCTGGGTGGGATCCTCTCGCACTGTCACTCAGCTCTGTGTCCTCACCCTTCCTGAAGGAGAGGGGGCCTTGAGTCCTGCCAGTGAGCTCCAGGTAAGAGACAGGGACAAAGACAGAGAGAGAGAGCGTTAGCCATCAGCCACCCCTGGCTCTGGGCAGGAGGCAGCATCGGGCTGGAGGAAGAGCCCACAGTGCCTTTTCCTGTGGGCTTTATCTTGCTAGAGCAACAACCCTGTCCTCTGGAGCCTGACAGGGAGATCACAGACCTGGAAAGTGTTCCACAGCCTGGAAACTGGACCAGAACAACCTTTTGCTGGGCTGGGAATGCCCAGCTGGGTTTCTGAGAAGTGTCATGGCTCCACGGCCATATGGCTCCCCACTTTCCCCTCCCTTTCTTCACAGAGGAAAATTGGGCCCGAATGACAGCTCTCAGCCCCCATACAGCCCTGTGTCATACACCTCCTGTGTCATACATCCCCATTTTACAGATGGAAGAAGTGAGACCCAGAGGAGTGACTTATCCTGGAGCTGTGGCAAGACGGGGATGAAAACCCCTTCAGGGGTCTTTCCTATTCATGCCCAGAGAAGGAGTGGCTAAAATCATCAATTCTGTGAGGAAAATGGGCTGCAGCATGATTTTGAAAAGGGGAGTGGCCAGAGCCCTAGATCAGAACCCTGCAGATCTCTTGTGAACCCGGGCTCTTGTCCCTGCTTGGGATCTGAGGCAAGTCATTCCTCACCCTGAGCCTCTGCTTTCCCTAGGGAAGGAGGGGTCTGGATTGCAGATGCACTGCTGTCCTTTGCCAGGAACCCTGGCTAGGAACCACAGTGGAGTGCTGCCTTGCATTTATTAAGCACCTACGGTATACCTGCCCCAGGCAAGGCAATCAGCAGAAGTGTTTTCTTGCTTCCATGACTCAGTAAGTCTGGTATGACCGAGCCTGCTTTACAAATGACGAAGCAGAGGTTCTGAGAGGTGACAGCTGAGCTAACTTGCCCAGAGACACTGAGCTGCTAAGGCCTAGAAGCAAGAATTGAGCCCAGGTCCCCCTTTGAGCCACTAAGCTACACGGCATCCTAAGGAAAAGGATTTTCTCTTCTTGGGGCTGCTGCTCATGGGGATACAGCAGTGAGTGCCATTTATGGGGCATCTACTCTTAGTCAGGTTTCATTCCAGGTGATTCTACGTGTTACACAAGTCTCTGGATAAGTGAAGACCTTTTCATTTGCAAGCGGAGAAATCCAGTGCAAACTCGGTCAGGCAAAAATACTTATTGGCTTCCTTGATTGATATATCCTGGGATGGATCCCTGCATGGCCAGATCTAGGACTAAACCTTATCTTCTGTTTTCTCCATTCCACTCTGCATGATTCCCTTCCCCGCCCTGTGCTGGAGCAGGGATTTTTTTACCCACGCGGCTGCCCCCAGACTTCCAACCCTCCGGCCTAGGGTGAAAGAGACTGTCACTCACCTATGTGCGTATAGCTCTTCCAGGGAAGGTCGCTGATTGGCTTTTCTCTGGAGCGGAAGCCCACCCTTCGCTCATCAGCATTTCCGGGACTGGTTGGTGTTTCCAGGGCTGATTGGTGTTTCAGGGCAGTGGGGTGTGTGCCTGGCCAGGCCCGTGTCACATGCCCACTCCGGAGGGTGTGGTGGGAGGAGCTGGGGTTCTGCAATTGGCCATCCTCTCCTCCCCTGGAATCCTTAATGCTGCGCACAGAAAAGACTGCATATACCCGATTCAGTCCCATTAACCCTCACGCAACCCCAGGAGCAAGGCACATTTTGTACATAAAGACGTAACGGGTCCAGAAGGATGAGTAAACTGTCCAGGCCACAACACCGGCGAGTGACTCACGCTAATGAGTATTGAGAGATGGGGACTCAGTTAAGCTGAATGTAGAAAGCATTAATTGAGCACCTCCTGTATGCCAGGCTGCACAGAGAAGCAGGAACCCTGGCCCCTGCCACCACGGTGTCTGCAATCCACCTGGGGAGACCACAGTTAAAGAACAACAGTGAATTTGAACAATAGGTGGGGGAAGCAGCAGAAGGGCTGTCAGGAGGCTGGAGGTGATTAATTGCTAAATGAGCGGCACAGACAGTAATTGCTCGAGGAGTTCCGAGGCGAGCGAGAACTACGGGCTGCAGTCAGGAACGTGTTTCTGAAAGAGAGAGAGACCCTGAAGGAAAAGAGGATTTGGGGTGGGGGGAGAGTCTCCCACGTGGGTCAAAGGGCTGGAGACCCAGGCACTCCTGGCTCTGCAGCCATGTGGCTTCGACGAGATTCCCCAGGCTCTATGTACAACACAACACGTTCTCTTGCCTTTGCCCGTGGTCTCCTTCAGGTCCCAGCTGTGTGACCTTGGGCCAGGCGGTTCACCTCTCTGAACCTTAGGGTTTTCATCCATAAATTGGGAGATAAGATTCCTGCTCTGCCTACCTCACGAGACTGTGTTAAGAATGGCATGAAATTTTGTGCATAAAAGTACCTTGGGAAGCGTAGTATTTGTAAATAGAGTGATGATTATGGATGGAGAACTTCGATGCACTTATTCTTAGCCTGGGGGGCTCCGAGCATGTGTCAAGGGAGGCTTGCTGTCCCCCTATTTAGCCCCATGCTTTATTTTAGGCTGACATAGTGCATAAAGTGACCGGAAGCCAAAATCACCTGCTTCCCAAACATGGTACTGCCCCTTAGTGCTGGTCGCGCTCCAGCACTCACGCCTCTAAGACCCAGCTCCAGGATTAAAAGGGGGCACATAAACTATGCCTGTGCCTGGTTTAGAGGAGGTTAACTTATGTCAAACGCCCTTTCCCTTTGGGGGTGCCTTTCTCAAAGCACTTCTTTTATGCTCAGAAGTGACCCAGGGCCAGGAAAATGAACTGGGATTGGCCAGATGGCCTGATCCGGGCTGCAGGACGGCAGTGGCCCTGGTGGGCAGAGCAGGCGGTCCTGGGGCGGGCGTAAGGCTTGAGAGTGGGAGGGGGGATGCGTGTACCCCTCGCTCTCACCGGGGTCAGCACACCATCC
The DNA here is from genome assembly GCF_030435805.1 of Mustela lutreola. Taxonomy (NCBI): domain Eukaryota; kingdom Metazoa; phylum Chordata; class Mammalia; order Carnivora; family Mustelidae; genus Mustela; species Mustela lutreola. Next base: position 12,404,271 of record NC_081299.1, read on the forward strand.
ACACCATCGCTCTGGCCGCATCTTGCCCACAGCTTATTTCTGTGCTCCTCACAAGCTAAGAATAGTTTTCACATTTTAAAAGGTCTAATTAAAAGTAAAAAAAAAAAAAAAGACCGCGCTGCCCGGACTCATGCAGTGTACAAAGTTTAAAACATCCCTCTCTGGTTCTTTCCAGGGAAAGTGGGCTGACCCCTGACCCCTTCTGTTGTAAACACAGAGAACCCGCTTGTTCTTGTTCTTCTCAAATCCGACATTTAATGAGTCTACCTGGAGACTCATCGTAGAGCAACCCGAGGTTGTCTCTGATCAAATAAAGGTTTGGGGAAGGTGTGTCTGTCAAGCCCCAACCACAAAAACAGAAACGGCTCCAAGTGTTTGAAATGGGGCGGGAGGGGCTGTGGGGGAGGCTTCATACAAAGACTTGGCATCTATCTGCAGGTGACGGGAGAGCTGACCCAGGAGGGGAAGGTGCCACTACCCCTGGCTCGAGGGATGGGGGCGGTGAGACTGGACCCAAGGTCCTGGGTCCTGGGGAACCTGGAAGCTCAGCCACCCCAACCAGTTAGAGCTAGCAAGCGCCCTGTGGGACGGGCAAGTGAGGGGAGGGGTACCTCGACTTCTCCCTTCTTCTGTCCTCTAATTTTCCAATGGTGCTTTCTCTGGGCTACACCCGGCCACAGCCAGTTCCCACGGGAGTCTCTGAAACATCCCGCAGCTCCTGGCAGTCCTGGGCTTTTGCTGGAACTGGAGGTAGGGTGCGGGGGGGGGGGGTGTGTAGAGGGAAGGACACACAGGCCAGTGGAGTCGGCCAGGAGGGAGAAGCAGACGCTGCCAAGTCAATCCCTCTGATGGCCACTGGCAAGGCTAAATGCCCAGGGCCATAAAAGCCTATCTGTGTCAGGGGAGGAGAATTTGCACAGTGTCTAAGTTCACTGCCGCACCCGCCTTGGCAGCAGGCATCCTGTGAGATGTGGGACCACGTTCATTGCCGTTTACTTGTGACTTGAATTCAGCTTCTATTTAATGAGTCCGAAGCGGTCTTGGCCTTCCCACTTCCTGCCTGCCTTTCTCAACCCGGCATTTCCTCTTCTTTGCCGTCATGGAGGTGAAGACAGTAACCCAAGTTCAGACGTTCCCTGAGCCCCTTCTTAACCTTCCCATTCTCGGGTACCAGGTCCAACTACCTTTGTGACCCAGGTCCTGTGGGCACACGGTTGGTACCATTGTTTTTCTTTTTTTCCATTCTATTTTTAAACACACTAATAAATCTAGTGAGGGAGAAAACTTTCTACCACGGCTGTAAATAGAAACTCGGAATCATATGCCATCAATATAAATAAATACCATGAAGCGGAATCATGTTAATTAAATTCTGGCTAGATCCTCCTGCTTTGGCAAAGGCTGTGAATATGAGGCTCTTCGTTAAAATGGAAATTTGTTAAAAATAAAACGGAGAGGTGTTGCAGAGTAGCACCAAGGGGAGAGTTTTTCCTTGATGTGATCAGAGGGCCCGAAACAGAGCTGGAAAGGGGTTAGGTCTCCCTCCCTGAGTGTTTTTAGGCTATCGGGGCTACTGATGTCACTTCTCTATCCACCTGAAATCACACGGATATCACACGAAATCTGTCCCACCACAGGGCTACGTATCACACCTTGGGGAACCCAGCATAAAGGCACCCTTATTCCCAACCCGCTCTGTTAATCTTTCCTCTAAAATTTTATTAGCCATTCTCCCACGTTTACGCTGGTTCTTACCTACAAGTCAGCCGTTTTTATGCTTCTTAAGGCTTTGAAATTTCTGTCAAAGTAAATGAATGTTCAAAGACACTCCACGTTCTTTGATTAATTAAACCAATACCCAGAAACGAGGGAAATTCCTGTAAATACTTTATTCATGGAACTAGGGCAGAGAGAGCTCATGTTTACTCCTCCACCTTATGAAAATTCCAAGTTTGTTTTTTTTACAAACAACACTCTAATGATTAAGTTTTCAACAGTTACTTATAAATAGTTACAACTTACCTGTCATCTGTATCAACATTTATAAATTAATGACATGGTTTTTATGCTATTACCGATGTTCGGGGATGTTTGTCTTCCTGGTGGTAAGCTCAGCTAAATTTTAGGGAAGTCTACCTACATTACGAGTGGGTGCACACGTATGTATAATATAATATATACTATATGAGACTATAATGTTACATATTGCAAATGACACATTGATATTATACATATGTATATTTCTTAAGTATTTACTAAATGTCAGACTCTCTCTAAGGTGCTCTATCCACACTTCATCCTCACAATAACCCCATGGGAGAGTACTATAACAATTCTCATTTTTCCATAAAGAAACTGAGGATCAGAGAGGTCAAGTCACTTGCCCAAGGTCACAGGCTGCTAAGCATCAACACCAGGAGTCAAGCATGTCTGACCCCAGTACCAACCGTCAAAAGCAAAGAATGCTTTTCTCATTTTCCAATCCCTCCTAGAGAGAAACGGAGGCCGAGGGAGGACCAGCCTCGCTGTGGTCCCACTGCCACTGCCTTAATCTGGGGAGAAGTCAGCTCCCACCTCCTGCTACCCTTTCCTGGGCCCTCCTGATTCTTGCACATCCCAATGCCGGACAGCGCCATGGCTGTCTGTCTGGTCAACCACACTGGCAGAACGGCCACCGTCCAGCTGAACACATTGTCAGCATTCCTCCTAATTCTTCTGCCTTTTCTTCTGAACAGAGCATGGAGCTTCCCTTCCATCCCCACCCTCTGGGTCCTAATGTGATTATCTGTGTAGCAGAGAAACATATAAATGTACATGACTTTGAATTATGGGGAGTGCCAGGATAGGCTGTATTTAAAACAACAACTCTATTACTCAGAGCTCGAGAAGGCCAGAATAGCATTATCAGGAGGCCTTCTGCTGACGTGTGCTGCGGGATTCCATTGGCTGATGTTTTAGGTCGATTATCCCTTCGTTCAGATCCAACTAGTAATTAGCATGTGGCCTACGAGGTGCAAGGCCCAGGGCTAGGCCTGTGTGAGGGGCGGGCCCGAATGGAAGTAAAACTTTCTGGTCTCGAGGGACTTCCTGCTTCCTTCCTGCACCCCCTCTTCCCCCCTCTTTGCTTTGTCTTTCTTCCTTGCCTCCCCATCGCCTGCTTCCCTTATTCCAACAGATTTGGGGTCCTATTATGCTCTGGGCACCCTGCTAAGGTATTCACACAAAGATAAAGCATGATTCCTTTTACGAAGGAGCTAATAAATTACTATGGTTGAAGGTGTGGGAGCTGGAACGGTCCTTTGTAATCACGCCAACATCTTGTTTTCGAGGGGGACAAGCAGAGTCACCAGAGGAGTGAGTGGCCTTCCCCCAGGTCACACAGTTGGGAGGCAGAAACTTGGGATTAGAATTCTAGAATTCTAGAATCTTTAGACATGGCTCTTTCTATCACAGTGGGCTCAAACCACATAGTGTGGCCATGCGGGTACACGGCCGAGAAGCCTGGGTCCAGCCAGCCAAGGCCAGCTGATGGCAGAACAGTTTCCTGGGATGGGTCCTAAAACAGGAACTCCATATGTGACCCAGTGGTCACTGACCCCATCTTGCTCCCTCCTCCCAGACTTCCCTGCCATGGTCCCCTGAGGACCTCAATAGGAATCGCAGCCCCCTCTAAGCGCGGCTCCCTTTATCCCTACCCCTGCGCCCCAACCAGGCCCACATTTGAGCAATGAAAAGTCCAGGAAGAATTTCACTGCAGTAGGTGAGCTGAAGGTCATGACTGCAAGTGGCGTGTGGCCTTGGTTTTCATGGTTACACCTGCTGCTCTGAGTCCTGTCCCCCGCGGGGGGCTCAGTCCCTCCCTCTTGATGTCCAGGTCTGATCCTGCAACCCAAATCCGAATGCTTTCTGCAGCATCCATAAAAAGGTTTTCTGACCCCTCAGATTCCCAGAAGACACAGCTATTATGGAGTTCCCACTGCATACAAAGCTCCCTGAGGCACACCAGCAGGGAGACCCCAGGCAACTCAAGGAAGCTCTCTGTACCTCTGCCTCTCTTTGGAAAATAGGCCTATACTCAGTACTTGCCCGCCAGGCTGTCCTGAGGACAATGATGGTGAGCACGCGGGCATAAGTACAAGCTCTGAGGCGTGTGCAAGGCCATGGTGTTCAGAGAGAAATTAGCTATGGTCCCTGGCCGGCGGTCACACTTGTTGCAGAGCCTACAGAGTCCACTGTGTCTGGCCTACCCCTTCCTGCCCCGAGTGCCAGTCAAGCACCGTGCCCTGCCGTGTCCCCGTCCCTAGACTGGGTGGCTGCCATGTCCCTTGGGAAGGGTCACCATCTGATTTGCCAGAAGGATTCCTGCTCAGGTTCAGTCCCTCACGGCTGGTGCCGGCAACAGTAGGAGAAATCAGGCTGAGTGGTTTCCAAAGGTTATCCCGTTGAGTCTGCATGCCGACCCTATGAAGCAGATGAGAACATGACCTCTGTTTTACGGATGGGGAAGTGGAGGCTCAGAGGGGTTAAGGAATTTGCCCAGTGCCACACCGGTGCCGAGTGGCAAAGCCGGGACCCTGGATCCTCAGGCCACCCTCTCTCTCTTCTGTAAAGGAGGTAGTTCCCATCTTGCACCTTTTCTCATCCCAGTTGGCTCCCTGGAATGCTGTCTGCTCCTGTCACACTGCACCCCTGCAGCAGGGGTGAGGGCCGTCCTCCAGGCTCTCTGGATCTGCCCTCTCTCAAGCTGAGGAGTTTTCCAAACAGGCATCTGCTCTGACCTCCTCCTGACCTTGACCCCCTGGCCTTCCCTCTTGCATCTTGAGGTCCTTCCTTCTCGGATGCAGTCGCACTGTCGTGGGACTCACTCCCGCTGCCCTTTCTCCAGACGCACCGCCCTAGGGCCCCCGCCTTTGCAAGCACACACCTTCAGCAGCACCCATGTGGGCCTGCGGGGCTCTCAGCCTGGGGTTCCCGGAACACCAAGGAATGGGGAGAGCCTGGGTTCCGGGCACCCCAAGCCCTGTCAGCTGGTCCCCAGGAAAATGTTCCTTGGCCAAAAGCCCCAGAGAACCCCGACATTGACAACTCCTTGAGAAATCCCAGGATAAGCTAACTTTTCCCAGATGTATTTGACAATTGGATTCTTTTTTTCTTTCCTTTTTTCCCCTTTGTGACTCCAGGTAACATGTTAGAGAACTTCCAGGGCCAGCCCTGATGGGAAGCAGCACACTGATCTCACCTGTTCGAACTGTCTCCACCTCTGCTGACGAATTCAATTAGTCCTTCAAGGTCCCATTGGAAGCCCACCCCTTCCAGGAAGCTTTCCTTGATTCCTTCAACTAGACACCATCTTTCCCTACTGGGAGCCTTAACGCCAAGGAGTTTTGGGAGCAACTCTGCCACAGACGCCGGGTGGCACAGAGCCCGAGACAGACTCTGGAGTCCCATGAGGGTTTGTGTCCCGATGTTACGCTCTGAGGTGCTGGGTGACCTAGGACATGGTTACTCAACTTCTCTGAGCTCCACGTGTAACCGCGTCCTCACCTGCACCGCGGGACGGTAACAGAACCCGTCGGCGGTGTTTTCACAGGAACAGCACATGGGAACGCACGGCACATAGTACGCAGTTAATGAGCGGAAGTTGCTACTATTACTGTGGTTCATGACATTAGCGCCATCAAGAATGTCGAAGCCTGTCTGCTGAGTTGAGCTGCAATCTGTGCCGGGACATAAAGGGCCGCTTGGAGGGCGACCTTCTCTCAGAGGCTCCCCTCTGCCTCCTGTGATGGGCTTGGGGCCGAGGGATGCTCTGGCACATGAATAGTGGATGGGGTGGCTCGTGCCTTGAGTCAGCTCCAAGAAGGAGGCTGAGTTGGGAGACAAGAGCAGGGAGCTGTCAAGGCCTCCCTCCCTCCCCGCTGGGGTAGGAAGCCCAGAGGCCGGCTTGGGGTCAATGAGTCTCTTCTTTCCCTGTAATATTCTGACAAATAGACTCTCCCTACCCTGCTCCTCCACGGATCCTCTGGTCCTTTCTCTGGCTGCTTCCTGCCTGGTGGGGACCTCGGAGCAGGCCATTATTCCTTAATTACCGGCTAAACGCTCTCATTTGTTCTCTGTTTGTCAGCTGCGAGCCCCCGGGCCAGGGCAGCGGAGAGAACTTGGAGATGCCTCATGGAGCTCTGGCTTCAGGGAGGAAAGCTGCCCGCATGTCCTTCCTCTCTGAAGACGGAGTGGCTCCCGGAGCTGGGGTTGGCCGCGCTCCCCGCCGCCGTCTGCCCTTCTGTCTTGGCTCTCCTCCTTGCTTTTCTCTTTGTTGTCTTTCCCTGTCTCGGTCTTGGCCTCTCTGCTCCCCCTCGCCTGGTGCGGTCAGATGAACCTGGACCCCGCACGCGTGAAAGCCCGGATCTGAACTCTGGTCTCCCTTTGGCCAGCCGGGCTACTGGACGTCCGCATGGGGACATGCAGGATGGGTGGAGCGGCGGCGCGGACTTCACGGCCGCTCGGGGAGGAGCAGGCAGGGGCGTATTGCCCACTGTGGTTGTGTGTGTTGTGCAATGACTGACTGTAATTACAGTTTCGTCCCAAGCAGTGGTCCACACAGATGACATAGATCCAGGAGGCGAGAGTTCTGCCTTTGCAGTAATGCTGTTGAAATGTCTTCTCCGTGTTCTTCTCCCTGGGTGGAAAATCAGCTGGCTAAGAAATAGCTAATCCACGGTGCAAGTGCGCCCACGGCCAGGGGCTGGTTGGTTGGGCATCCCGCCGGGTCAGGAGGAGCACTGAAGCTGCTGCAGTTTGGGTTCTGTGGGAAGCCAGCGGCAGGCGGGTGTGCGGGATGGATCTGAGGGGCTGCTCGTGGGATCAGCACCTGTGGGTAGGAGAGGAAGGAAGCAGGACTGGCCAGAGGGAGAACCTGAGCTGGAGCACAGTCCCCCATGGCCTTGGCTGGCCAGAGCTGGGATGCCTCTTCAGAGTCTGCCCATGTTGGGTGTGCTGTGCCTTTCTTCCCGTGTACCCACCAGTCGGGGGTGCGGGCCACCCTGCAAGGGGGCCAAGACTTGGGAGAGGTGACACCTTTGCCAAAGGCACCCCTGAAGGGGGCTGACTGTCAGGGTTTATCTGCAGATAGCCTTCCCAGCAGCTGGGACACCAAGCCTTTGCTCCTTCCTGAGGACTGGCCTGGAGGCACATTACAGAGATAACTACAGAAGTTCCTAGAATGTCTCGTCTCGTCTAGTCCCGACCCAGCCATGCTGGGACCCAGTTCTGCTTCTGCTGACTCTGGTCCTCCCAGCCCCACTTGCTGTTCCTGCATCTTTTGTCTTCAGGGTCCTGATCCGCCTGTCCCCTCCTTCAGACTCAACCGAGACACAGGACGTGGCTTCGAAGGACCCAAGCCTTTTTCTAACCTTGCCTCTTTCGGCTTCACCCTACCTCCAGTGACCCCTCTCTGGAGAAAGGACGTAAGCGCTTTCATCAGTCAGCTCCTGGATTCTTGCTCTTATGGAAGGGAGCCATGTCACCAATCACACAAAGCAGCAGATAATGCAAAATCATTTACCTTCAGTGGTGTTACGTGATTATAAGAGGGTGGGAGAAGCATGGTGGGATTAAGTGTGTGCCCCCTGGATTCTGCCCACCTGAGTGTGTCTCTCAGCTCTACCACTTGCCAGATGCACGACCTTGAAAAAGTAGGACACCAGGCTGTGCCTCAGTTTCCTCATCTGTAACAAGGTGGGTTTAATAATGGTACCTATCTTGTACAGCAGCTGTCAGCATTAAATGAATCATTACAACACATCAAGCCCTCAGAACGGTGGCTGGGCCACAGAAACTGCTCCATAAATCCCAGACAGTAGCCAGTGGACAGGGCATTGGAGAAGGGGACCCAGCCCCAGGGATAGTCCTACCTCCCCAACACAAGTGCATTTCCTCTAAAGGACAACAAACAGCATGAACTCTGTCCACTGTTGTCTGCCAGGCCTCCTGGCAAGTTAAGGGCCTCAGTGCACAAAGTCCAGGGATTCTGGGGTATCTGTCTTGAACCCCGCAGGGCAGCAGAGAAAAGGCTGAAGGAGCCAGCGAGAGGAAAATCTGCATCTTGAGTCGCCTTCAACAGGCTCATGTACTTGGGGGGTGGGGGAGGGTGGACAATCAAAGTGAGGTTGTTCTCCCTGCTCTGGAACACTCCTTTCGTATCTGTGAGGCAAGGGGTTCCTGACCAGGCTCTAGCTGGCTTTAGGTCTTGGTGGATCTCTGGGCACAGAGGCCGTGGATCCCAGGGGCCAGCAGATGGCACCCTCTCTCCTGTGTCCGCCCTCGGGGCAAGGTTTCCCAACTGGCAGACCCTCAAGGACAGGTCTGAGGATCTCTAAGGCCGCTGCAGTGAGGGGAGTCCTTGAACCCTGAGCATCTCTGCTCTCCCCCACCATCCCTCCCTACCCACCTCTCCAAGCCCCAGCTCTCTGGCTCTCATCATGGCAGATGGGGCTGGCCCTACGCCCTGGAGATGGAGGTTGGCCCTGCTTTTCTGTCTGACCCCTGTTACTCTGGATCTGCGGTATTTCGCAGACACCGTCCTCATGCCCAGGTCTGCACTGCAGGGCTTGGCGAGCAACAGGACCAGTCGCCGCCTCCCCATCCCCATCCCGACCATCTCCTGCTGCAGGTGCATGGCGCTCTGAGATGCCACACACAGTAAAGCAGCCGAGGGAGGCTAAGCAGTGGGGTAGATGAGAAGGAGCTCCTGCAGCCTGGGGTCCTGTCTGCGGCCCCAGGTCTTTCCTGGAGGGGCTGGGGTTTGCTGGGAGCTGGAGGTGATGCTCTTTGAGTCACAGGAGATGAGGAAGTGGAAAGCGGCCCTAAGACATAAGGGCGTGGATAACTTCACAATTATTACCCAGCATTTACTCTGTGCCAAGCACGCAGCGAACCTACAGCCAATGATGCAGGTACTATTACCACGAGAGAGTCAGTGATCCGAGGTGAACGCATTTATTGAAGGTCACGCAGCTAAGAAGTGGCGAGAGCATCTGCCTGACTTCGGAAGTGAGTTAGACCATGGGATGCTGTGGGGAGGAGCCTCGGGCACGAGTTAGCCCCTCAGTTCTCTTCTGTCCCCAGACAGCAGTCCTGCGACCTTGGGCAAGGCACTTCCTCTCCCTGGACCTCAGTTTCCCCATTTGAAAATGGAAGCATTGGGCTAGCATGCTCTCGAAGGATCCTCCACCGTTAGGAGTCCACGAATAGACTTTCCCTGGCATTAGAGCTTTTTAAAAACTGTGTGCAAGAACCCGCATATGGGCAAGCCCGGCCTTATGTACAAATGAAGTAGGTGGCAGCCTGCACGGTGTGAACAGTGCTGCTGGGAGGGGCCCTTGCCCGGAATATCTCCGTCGTTCATCCTGCTGCCAATGCGCCTGGAGTCCCATCGCTCTAGAGTCGTGCCTCCTGCGTGTCCCTATCTCCCGACGCCAGGACCTGGGTGGGCGGTGGAGGGCGGGTGGCTAACAGGTTTGGTCCTCTCCTTCTGGGAGGAAGGGTGCTTTCGTTCTGATGAGCATGGAAACGAGTTTGCATTTCCTGAGTTCAAAATAATTCTCCTCTGGGTAAGAGAAGGCTGCCCAACGCCAGCTGGGAGAGCAGGGGCCCTTCTTCCTTCAGTTCACCGGTGGGGAGGGCAGGGAGGAGGGCGGGGGAGCACGCTGGCTGCTTTGGGAAGCATCCCAGGTTTTGGGTCCAAGTGGACCTGGGTTCGACTCCTGACAACTGGTAACCTTTGGGGTATGCTCTGACTCCCCCCCCCCATGCCAAGTCCCTCACTTCTCTGCGACTCAGCTGCTAGAATGCCTTCTCCCAGAGGAGGTGGGAGCCAGCCCGGCACCAGCCCGGCACCAGCCCCGCCAAATGAGCATGTTCCCAGGAGGTGCCTGGAGGCTGGCACCGGGGAAGTGCCATACCTCTCCCCTGGATCCTTCTGGCAAGGCCAGCTCTACACCTCTCCCCTCCCTTTCAACAGTCTGTCAGCTGCTGATGGACGGGAAGCTGTCATCCACTTCCCACATCCAACACTGCCACCATGTCCTGCACCAGCCCCCTCCTGGCTCCAGGAAGCTGGGAAGCCATTCCTGGAACATCTGTGAACCACAGCTAGCAATAACGCCTGCCTGGCACAGCTCTGCTGCATGGGTGTGGTAATGTGCTGGCACGGAACGGGGGCTTGATGTGTCTTGGTGACACCCCAACCATTTCTGTTAAGGCTTCTGTGTTTTTGAGCTAAAGACAAACCTGGGGATCGGGCCAGATGGGGACCAGGTCCTTACTCCCCATAACTTCCTGGTACACTTTGGCCCCAGGGACCTCCACAGAGGGCAAGCACCACAGTCCCTAAATGACAGGACTATGGCTGCACGATCCGCGAGCGGCACACAGTAGGTATTCAACTGATGGTGCCAGACTCAGGAGAACACCCAGGTGCCTTCTGGGGCACCTCTGGCCTTTAGGGGGTCTGGCTGGTCTCTGCACTGCCGTCTGCCTTCATCCCTGCTACATTCCCTCTGGCTCATCTGCTTCCTGTTCTTCCTGGAACATACTGGGCATGCTCCTGCCTCTGGCTTTTAGCCCTTGGGGCTCCTCTTTCTGGAAGGCCTTCCCAGATATCTCACTCCCTTCCCAACTCTTTATGTGTGACCTCAGCAGGGAAGGCTCCCCCTACCCCCAATACCAAGGACTCAAGGGAAATGAACACCTCCCTCCCCCACTGACCTCTCTCTTCCACCACCCTGGGTGTTTCTTTATCTGCTTAGGGTGAAAGCCAAGTTGCAGGGGTGGCAATTTTAACAAGACTTGCTGGCTGTTGTACCCTCAGCTGTTAGAACAGCGCCCGGCACATAGTAGATGCTCAGTAAACATCTGTGGGATGAATGAATGGATCCATGAATGAATACACGATGGGTGAGAATTTGCTCAGATTCATTATTTCCCAACACGAGTGCTCCAGATCTCCAGGGTACCAAAGGCTGTGCAGGGATTCCAGAGTTATTCTCAATGGCTCAAAAAGAGTAAAGGAGACCAAGTATTTACCTGGGATTAAAGCCACACTGACAGTAGCTTGATAAATGAAGTGCGTGCCATAATACTTCATTCAGTAAACATTAACTGAGCACCTACTGTAGGCGAGGCACAATGCCAGGTGTTAAGATTACGGCACTGGGAGACACAGAGTTTGTGCCTTTTGGAGCTCACAGTATCCCTGGGGAGTGGACAACTTGCATGGAGTGGGGTCCTGGGTGCCTGCATTGACAGGGTCTCTGAGTCTGCTTTGGATGGTCCTGCATTGAGAGCAAATCTCTGCTGTGCTCCGCCCGGAGAGAGAATCTTCCCTCATCCAGCTACACCCCAGCCTCCATTTCCTGTCTACAAGGTGATCCTTAAGACCCTCTCCAATTCCCATATTCCGTAGTTTACTGGGAAGAGTTCAGGGACACAGAGGCATTGGGTGCTCCTGTAGGAGGCCGGGACACGGAGGGACAGCTCACCACTGGGGTCAGATGAGGGTAAGCTGAGCCCCAGGCCCTCCCTGCTGCCCTCTATGAGGGGAGAAAGCTCTTTTCCCTCATCAGCATCCTGGCACGGCATGCCCGGAGCTGTTTTCCCCCAAGTGGTGAAAGCCAGGCTGAGTGCCAACTTGTTAGGAATAGCTTCCCAGCTTCCTGGAGCCGGGAGGGGTCTGGGTGAAGGACGTGGTGGCAATGCTGGGTGGGGGAAGAGAATCACAGCTTCCCGTCCATCAGCTGCTGACAGGCGGCTCAAAGGGAGGGGAGAGGAACAGAGCTGGGCTTGCCAGAAGGATCCAGGGGAGAGATGGCAGCATTTCCCGGGTACCAGCCTCCGGGCTTCTCTCAGGAACATACCAGCTCAGTGCGGATGCTGCTGGGGGCTGGTTCCCACCTCCCACATTCCACAGCCCGTGGGTGCTGAATCCCACAGTAAAGGATTCGCCTTGGGGAGGGAAGCAGTCAGAGAAAAGCACCAAAGATCTTCATGGGAAGGGGGTGACTGTCTCATCCCCCCCCCCCCAAAGCAGGAAGTATTTAAGTCAGATACCAAGAAGGACATCCTGACACGGCCAGAGCTTATATCATCAAAGAGGAGTGTGGATACCTTCCTGGAGATTGTCCTTCCTGATTCCTGAATCATCTGTATGAATTCTCATTTGTTCATTCATTCAACGTTACTTAGCTTACTATGGGCCAGGGCTGAAGGCTGGGGAAATAGAGATAAGTAAGACAAAGTCCTTTCTCTTAGGGAGTGAGACAGCTAACTGTTTAACACGCTGAAGCTGCTTGCGCCATCAAAGAGGGGCTGATGAAGACAACAGGAGTTAGAGGAGAGAGGAGAGATGACATTGGGGCCAGGAGGATCCCAGGAGGCTTCCTGTAGGAGGCGGAATCTGCGCTGGGCCCTGTAGAATGTCATATACCCTGGAGGAAAGGACAATATGCACGAAGACCCAGAGGCGGGAAGGTGCCAGGTGCAGGTAGAAGTGGCAGGGGCACCACATGGCCGAGGGAAGATCTGGATGTCAGGGAAGCCTGGGTCACCTGACCCACATCTGATCAATCAGTATAGTCCCTTTTTCTGGCTACAGGATTGCGTCCAGAATGGCACGTGATCCAAGCTGGTGCAATGAGAATCAGCCATGGGACCCCTGCATAATCATCTCCATAGCTCATGTTACTTACAACCAAGGGGATCTGTCTTAGCTTAGGCCACTTCGAACAGAACACCATTGACCCAGTGGCTTACACAACAGACCTTTATTTCTCCCAGTTCTGGAGCTGGAAGTCCTAGATCAGGGTGCCAGATGGTTCTATCCCTGCAAGAACCCTCCTCCTGGCTTGCAGGTGACTTGTCTCCTCACATGTCCTTACCTGGCAGAGAGCAGTGAAAGCTCTGGTCCCCCCATCCCGTTATGAGGGCACTAATCCCATCATGGGGGCTCTACCTCCACGACTTCGGCCAAACCCAATTATCGCCAAAGGTTCCAGCTCCAAATGCCATCCCCTGAAAAATGAAGGCTGTAACATCTGAACTGGGGAGGGACACAAGCTTTCTGTCCATACCAGGGTTATCTTACGCAATGCTCTATTGGGGGATAGGAGATGGGGAACAAAGAGATGTGGGCTTAACCTCCAATCTGTCCCATACTCACTGAGTAGTCTTGGACACACTCCCTGCCTCCCTCTGGGTCTCAGTTTCTGTGAGTGTAGAATAAGGAACCCTAGCGAGATGAACTCTGAAGCCCTGCCAGCTCTTCCACTCTGACGTCATCATCTCTCCGGCCACCTGCTCTCCAGCCTTGATGCCGCCATCTTGTGTGGGGGCGACGGGGGTGGGAGCGGTGGGGTGGGGCTGGATTCTGCAGAATATCTGATCACCTTGCCTGCACTTCCATGCAGTAGCAAGATTGGGGACACATTTTTTTTTTTGGATGAGACTTTGCATCTGGAAAGGAGCTGAAAGCCTGCCAGGCTGTCAGGCTCCAAGAGGCCAGGCACTCTGCATGTCCCGCAGCACAGCGCAGCCTGAGCCCAGGACGTAGAGGCCCGGGGACTCTGGCTCTCCCGCCGTCTCCCCCATCTCAGTTCTCCATTAAGACCAGGAAGTTCATTATTTCCCTGACTGGCTTTTCTGGCAAGACTCAAATTAATTTTCCATCTCTCCCCCTCTCCCAAGCCTCGCAATCATTAAATGCCAGGGAAAGTTAAATAAACAGCTGATTTACAGACGCATTTTCTTTCTTTCTTTCTTTCTTTTTTTTTTTTAAAGCTGGAACCTCTATTAATCAGTTGTGCCGAGAGCAGCCTGATGAAGCCGTTGGTGCGCCCTTCAGATGAGCGAGCTTGGGGTCAGGGGGCCTAGAGACTGGCAAGAGGCTCCTCATCAGGAACTAAAAATAACACAGGCTCTGGCTGCTCCTCTGCCCCTCCCCCCAACGAGGTCCCAGGCTAGGCCTTTTCTGTGTGGAGGACTAAGACAGGCCTGTCCCCACTCCCTGAGTCTCCCCACTGCTCTGAGCTGCAGGGGATTTTTGCGGATAATGTCACTCAACTTCACCACTGTATAGAGACTCAGAGAGGGAAAGGGAATTGCCCATGGTCACACAGCAGGGCTGGGACCAGAACCCTGAATCTTAGTTTGGGGATAAGGGAGAAAGAAGCTTCCAGAATGAAATGTCTTGGAGAATCAGACAAGAAAAGAAAGCACATGGCATCTCCTGGCACCATTGGATGGCCGCAGAGAGGTCATGCACGGGTTCACCTGGGCACACAGGTGCATGGATACATATTCACCCGCAGACACCCCCCAGGGGCACAAGCCTTTGGGCACACTTGCACAAGTTCCTGGCTCCTGACCAGCTTCTCTTTTTCATGCTGGAGGGCAGAGTGATTTTGTCACCTCCCTGGACTGAGTCCCTCCATCCACGATCCCTTCCAGGATTATCTAGGCTGGATGGAGGACGTTTGCCCACCTGCTTTCCGTCCCACTCGATCTGGTGCCCTGAGGCCCTATGAAACAGTTTGCACCGTCACTGGGAGGTCGGCCCAGCAAGGATCTCAGTGGACAGCGCTCACCACCTTGGGTCCCCGTCCTTCCTCTCCCCTTAATAGCCGGGGACTCTGGGCCCCTCAAGACTCACTAAGGATGGTGAGCCCTCCTTCTGTAAAGTGGAGATGAAAGTTCTTACCTTCCAAAGCTGTGACAAGGATTACAGGCAAGGGTTTATACAGCACCTGCTCCTGGATTTGTTCAGCAAACACATGTCAGCGACCCAGGTCCCAAGGGGTGTTCCTGCCTGAGCCCCATAGTAGATGCTCAGTAAACGGAAGAGATTGTCAGTATCTTGCCATCAGGCATGGCCTGAGCAATTGTCTTCTGCCGGGTGCAACTAGCTAGACTCCTGGGTGTCTCCAGGGCGCAGCCCAGGATGTCAGGTGAGACAGACAGTAAGAAACTTATTCCCAGTGATGAAACGATGGTCACGACCAAATTTGATCTCACATATCTAGACGCTTCCTACATGCCCAGGGGCTCTGCTATAGGCTTTGTCGCTTTGTCTTAATAAATTCTCGAAACAACCCAGGAAGGGAGTGCTGGTGTTGCCTTCATTTTACAGATGTGCCAGCTGAGGCACAGAGAGGGTTAGCAACGTCACGCAGCTGGTGGGCGGTGAAAAGGTCAACGGAAGCCCAGAGGAAGGGTTACTAAGCCCAGAGGGGCAGATAGGCGGGGGAGCCCTTCTTCTTCTTCTTTTTTTTTTTTTTCTAAATTTCATTTATTTATTGGACAGAGATCACAAGTAGGCAGAGAGGCAGGCAGAGAGAGAGGGGGAAACAAGCTCCCTGAGCAGAGACCCCAATGTGGGGCTCGATCCCAGGACCCTGAGATCATGACCTGAGCTGAAGGCAAAGGCCTAACCCACTGAGGCACCCAGATGCCCCAGGGGGAGCCCCTCCTAAGAGGAGAGCCTGAAGGTGGCCCTTCAACCCTGCGATCCCTCCACCCTCTAGAGAGCCATCCACTTCCGGACCCAGAAGGAGCAGTCATGTGACCCATCTCCCCTGGCCCTGGCTGATTGGACCGGGACGGACACCTGACCAAGGAGCTGGGCCAATCAGACTCTCTCGCTCTCAAGAATTTAAACAGGTGGAACCGGAGAACGGGAGCCACAGTGTGTGAAGCCTGGAGGGGTCTTAGGGGAGCTAATGCAGCGGAAGGAAACGGGACGGGAAACGGGACGAGGCGGGTCCTGAAAGATCTGAGACCCGCAGAGCTAAGAAAGCGCAGTCGGGTTTGGGATTGGGTAGGAAAGAGCGGGAATGAATCAGGTTTGGACGGATTTGTTCCCGTTTCTGAGTTCTCGAGGCCCAGCTGTTCTTCTAGCTTCCGGGGTTCATGGGGGCCCCCTCCCAGCCCGATATTCAAGCCCTCTTAAGTGACGCTAGAGTGGGCTTCGGTTTCTTGCCACCAAACAATGCTGTACTGGAAGACAGGCGAGCGGATGCGTCTATGCCAGCCGGGGTGGGGGCGGGGAGGGCCGAGGCAGAGTCCGGGAGAGGCGCTCCCTCGCGCGAAGCCTGCAGGCTGGAACTGAGCGGGGAGGCGGCTTCGGGGAGGGGTGCTGGGAACAAACAGCACAGAGCCAGCGGGCCGCCCTGCCTCGGAGGAGTCGGTGCCCAGATGTTGATGGGGCTGGTCCGTTCGTGAGGCTGCTGGGCCCTCCGCCTTGGAACAGAGGCCCCGGAGCTCATTTTCAATCAGGCCCTGTCCCCAGCACACAAGCAGAGTTAATTAAACATAGCCTTCCCTTCTGCAAGGAAATGGAAAGCAAGCTCCTGTTAGAACAGTTAGTACTTACAGCCCCCCCCCCCGCCCCGTTCCTTCCTCCCTCCTCTTAATACCTGGCCTTCATCATC
Organism: Mustela lutreola; assembly: GCF_030435805.1. Taxonomy (NCBI): domain Eukaryota; kingdom Metazoa; phylum Chordata; class Mammalia; order Carnivora; family Mustelidae; genus Mustela; species Mustela lutreola. The sequence continues at coordinate 12,420,749 of NC_081299.1, forward strand.
TCAGAATCTGCTTCCCGTCCATCAGTTGGCCCTAAGAAGCCAAGAGGAAAGGAGAGGGGAAGGGACAGGTGACCCGTTTATCCCTACTTGGGGACAGGGAGACTTTATTTTTCAATGAGGGTCTGGCTGGCCACAGAGCCGGAGTAGAGAGCCAGGCCCCTGCGTTGCTGGGAGCAGGTGTCCTAACCTCTCTGCTGTCTCGTCCATATCACAGGGATCCTATGGCCTCATCAGACTCAGCATCCAATGAGATCTGGGAAGAGAAAGTGTCAAGCCCAGGGCCTAGCATGAGTGCTTCTTCCTTACTCCCCTCCCACTGCCAAGGTAGGTGGGGCTAGGGACCTGCGGTCCACAAACCTTGCTGTGTGATGTCAGGCTGGTTACTTGGCTTCTCTGGGCCTCTGTAGAAGAGAAGGCTATGGGCACCTCTGTGTAAAGCACGTTCCCCAGAGAGCTGGAAGGTGTGCGGACAGACAGGAGAGCACAGGGGTACAGGGCCTGTGACCTGGGCTAAGACCGCGTGCATCTCCTCCGAGCCGGCTCTCCCATTTCCTGGCTGTACCAGCTTGAGGAAGGGGTTGACTCCCTGTGCCTCAGTCCCCTTGCGGGATGGATGGAATCACGGTGCCGGCAGCATGTAGAGCAGCGCTTAGCCCACAAAGAACCCTTGGTAAGTATCAGCTATTGCTCTTACTCTTATTTTTAGTCCAGCCCAGCCCCTGCCTTCAGAGACACTGCCGCCGAACCCCAAAGCCTGTTCTTGGAGGATGAATCTGAGTTGCCATCAAAAGCGACTCCGGAATGAAGAGTCACCGCCTTGGCCAGCTGTGTTCCTGTCTGAGATCGGGAAGGGTCAGGAGGGCTTGTTGGCGCCCTGGTTTCATCCTCCTTAAACTAGAGCTACTTCAGCTCAACAGGCTGGGGCGTCAGGAGGGCTAAGTACCCCGAGTTCGTGGTGTGTGGCCCTCCCCGCCATCCACTGGCACTCACTAGTGACTGGGGGACCCTGCCACCTTGAAAGTCCTTGGCAAACTGGGGGCACTGTTGGACACCTGCTACTTGCAGGTCTCATGCCGGGTTCCAGGAACAGACACGGGAATCAGAGCTGGAGTTGCCTGCTGTCGGCGAGGAGGGGCAAACCTGACATGCATTAAACTAAGCAGTGGTTTGGGCTCTGGGATCTGATGAGGAATCCTTCCCAGGGGGTAATACAGCCAGCAGAGTGGGGAGGCACAGGTGCAAGTGCCAGAGGGGCTGAGAGACAGGAGAGGAGCTTCTCAAGATGGGATAATACAGCCTCGCTCAGGGGTTGGCCCTGACACAGCCATTGTGCCTGGAAGTGCATCTTGGGGTCTAACCTGAGTCCTTCCTGCTGCATCAGGATCTCATGCTCCCCCAGCTCCTCCCCCAATCCCCATCCTCCTAATAACAGACCATGTGAACTCAGGACCAGCTTGGCAAATTTAAGGTCCTCTAACAGATAGTGAGAGACTTTCCTTGTGGGACTCAAAAATAGCTTGGAAAATAACTCCCAAAGCAGATCGGGCTGTAGTGGAAGGCCTGGCCCTTCTAGCCTTCCGTGGTTACTCCTTTACAGGGGCAACACTGACAAGGGTGGGTTAGCACCGGCCGCGCTGGACAGCTGAACACTCAGACTGTTGTCGCTAAGTTCAGTCTCATCACTTTACACCTTTGAAGTGGGCTGTCATTTTTAAAATTTTTTTTTTTTTTTTTTTTTTTTTTTTAGGGTTTTACTAGAGATGGGGTCGGGACATACCGTGAATGGACAGACTTGTCTTTAGTCTTAGATCTATACCCCTTCCCCAAGCCACTAATTATCATTGAGCGAATGATCGATGAACTTGACTGAGCTGTCCAAAGCTGGAATTGGTTGGGGCAAGCTGCCTGCAAACCCAGCTTCAACATCAGCTCCAACATCCGCTCCAATTGGAGGAAAGTGACATTTTGATCTTAAAAAGGCTGGTGAGCAGAAAGTCCCTTTGGAGCAGGACATGTCTCTGAGGATAGAGACACCAAAAGAGCAGCGAGGCCCTGACCCTCAGGAAGCTGACATTCTAGTTAGGAGAGGAGACATACAAGCAGCTCATGAACCCCCAGCCCTGACCCCCAGCAGTTCCCCCATGGCAGGTATCCCCATCTGCCTCCCTGTGAAGTTCATTGTCTTGTGTGTTGTCCGTCCTCACGCTGTAGGCAGGGACTTGGTCTTGTTCACGGCTGCATCCCGAGTACCCAGCCTAGTCCCCGACAGACAGCGGGTGCTCAAAAAACACATGCTGAATGAACAGATGAGTGAATGAAGGCAGGTAGGATGGCCTTAACAAGGCTTTCCTGGGGTGTGGGATGGCCACAGGGGTCACTTGGGCTCTGGATCTGTGGTCACGTGTCTCCTGGCAGGGTGGAGCCCCCCCGCCCGCCTCCTCCACCACTCTGGGATCCTCTGTCTGGCCTGCCCCTGACTCTGTACCTTCCACCACCCAGTCTGCTTGGGCTGATGGCGGAGGAGAGCCAGTAGCCACTCTCGGCCCAGCTCGGTCTGGGTGGTCAGCATCCAGATGCTGTCTCTGCTCTCCCATCCTGGAACGCTGAGTGGCAGAATCTGCTCCACCCACCCCGCCTCTGCCCTTGTCTTCTGGACAAATCCTATGCCTGTTAGTGTTAGTATCCGAAGGCTTATTCCCCAAGACGTACTTGACTTCCATCCACCGCTCATCAACATGAGACCTTGGCCAAATGACGGTGTATTATTGAGCATCAATTTATTTATCTATAGAATGAAAATAATAGTAAAAATACTAATTGAATCCCATTATTTTGCAGCAAGGTTTGGTGAGCTAATGCATGTGAAGTCCTTGGTACCGTGCTCAGCACATGAGTAATTTATACCTTCTACTCAGTATTTCGGCTGCCACTCTTGTCATTATTATAATCTTTGATTTTTATGTGTTGGGCACTTAGTAGGTGCCAACAAATCAAGCAGTACTTAGCCTCTTGCTCTCTTTAAAAGACAGAGCTTTTATTTTGTCATTGTTATGAGGGTGAGTACCATGAGGATTTGGGTTCACCTGTTTCGGCTAACTCAGAGTTTACCCTTCTGGGTGAAAGTCTCCCTCTGGCCATTGCCAGAAGAGCTCTTCTTGTCAAATCAATATTGAGCAGGGGACAGTCCTGGCCAACACGTGTTCAGAGTCCTCCCACACCCCTTATTTATCTGCATGTGACGGGAGTGAACATCAGAGCCCAGAGAGGTTTGGTACATTATCTAGGGTCACACAGCGTGCTGATCTAACACACACACCCCCACCCGGCCTCTGGTTGAGGGCTCCAAGTGCCAGGCTGCTGTCACCACCACCACCACCATTAATTGTCATCATCTACATGTGAATGGAATGCTTAAGTCTTCTAGTCATCTCTGCAACCTTCCTCTCTCATGATCCTGTAACAGCCGCAGGAGCTGGGCAGAGAAGGTCGGAGTGGGGCAAGATCAACCCAACATTACTGCCATTTTTCAAAGGTGAAAGCTGAGACTCAGAAGCGACTCAGCCTGGCCTAAGGTTACACAGAGGGAGCAGCTCCCCAATGCCCAGCCTGGTTCTCCAGCCTACAGAGCAGGTGTGAGGTCCTGGGCTTGTTGCTTCGTGCTGGTTGCCTCCAGCCCCACAGCTGCCCTCCAAGCCTAGCTCCTGCAGCCCCCAGCTGAGAGCCCTCAAGGGGGTGACCTGCCCCTCTTGCAGGAGACCTCAGAAAAAGTTTTAGGGACCTCAGACCCTTGGACACCAACAGGCGATGTCTTTTTTTTTTTTTTTCCTTCTCTTGCGGAGCAGAAGAGATTTATGGCTTCTGACTCTCGACCCTGCTTTGAACCAAGTTGCACAAAAATAACAGGCATCCCTTTCTGGAAGACAGACAGTGTCTCTGCAATGGGAGGCAGGAGCCCGAAAGCCTGGCGACCTGGGAAAAGTTTCTTCTTATTTAGAAATCACCTTGGGGGGTTTTAAAAAATGGAGTTCATGGAAGAACAGAGTGAAATTTGTCATGGCGACTTCACAGTGTGTTAAAGCATCTGGGATTTCAGGTTGTTCTGGGGCCCATCACTTCTCTCCCAAGGAGGGCAATGTACGAGGTCAGACCAATCCCCCACACCTGGAAGGTGCACTTGAAATCCATCCCCGCAGTTTGGGGAGCCCCTCTTTGACTGATGGGAGTCACTGGCTCTGGGGCCCCAAACCCACCAGGCTCTGATGAGGATTAAGTGAGTTGGTGCAGGTAAAGCACTTGGAAGAGTGCCCAGCACCTGGTGGACTCCGCAGAAGTGCAAGCAGTTGTTACTCTTATTCACGGCATCCATATAACGTTAGGTGGAGGGTAGGAGGCGCGTGTGTAATAGAGCAATCCTTCAGTGTGCTGGAGGGAATCACAGGAGAATGAGACCCTTTCGGTCTCTGTCTCTCAGTGTCCCGAAGCTTGCATCTCATTGCATTTAAAAGGAAAAACAGTAAGGACAGCAAAACAAAGCTGGGTCTGACCCAGAGAAGGGGGCCTCTGAGGACAGATTGTTGAACATTGGTCCAGGGAGAAGACAGCCCAGAAGCAGGGCTCTGGCGCCCATTTCACAAACCAGCTGTGTCCCTGGGTCCCTGGGCAGCAGGTCGTTGGGGGTGCCACATCCGCCGGGAGCAGCAGGGGCCTGAGCTTGAACAGCAGGGACATGATGGGCATCTGCCCAGGGGGCAGAGGGTCTGGACTCCCCAGGGAAGGGTCCTCTCTGAGCCTGAGGGCTTCACCTGGTGTCCAGATGCCTCAACGGATGAGCCTGTTCTGGAAGATATAGCCGCTGGTTCTTCCCTGAGTCGGAGGAGAGGTGGTTACATCACCTGCAAGATCAAGGCCACCTCTGTCCCCACTTGTCCTGCCTTATGTCTGTTCTTGTCTCGCCTAGAAAAGGTCTAGAAGAGACCCCCGGGGCTGCGGATGATATTGCCACATGGACCCCTTCCCACTTGCACCCACCGCCTTGTATCCAAAGGTAGGGCAGCCTCCATCTGGTTCCGGGCAGGAGGCTGGGCCACAGAGCAGCGACAACAGTGCTCTTTAGACCCGTGTCCCTAAAGCACTTACTAGGCACTGGGCAAAAAGGGTGGGATCTCTTTTAATGCCCCCAAATAATCCCTTGAGGGTGCTGGGCCAACCCCATTTTCCAGAAGAGAAAACAGAGGCTCGGAGAGAGAAAACAATTTGTCCCAAGTCATGGTTTGAAAGAAGCAGAATCAGGATTTGAACTGAGCTATGTGTGATTCCATTCTTAACTCCCACGCTGCTGTGTGCTTTATAAAGTGGGAAGTAACTTAGTTTTCTTTTTAATTAATAGATCCACTCCCCATCTTCTTCTTCCTTCCCTTCCTCTTTCCCTCCCTTCCTTCCTTTTTACAGATTCCAAAGTTTTCCCACCCATTAATTTACTGGATCCTACGAGGAAAACTGGGGGATTGCCTCCGCATTTTCACAATGAGGGAACTGAGGCCCAGAGAGGTAAGGTGATGTGCCCTGAGTGGGAGCGGGGAAGCCGGAGCTCCTGCCTCCTGTCCCGACACGCTGGGCTAGAGGCGGCTGTGTGTCTGGGAGAAGCCACCAGGGTGTTCTGCCAACAGAAGCAATGATTATCATAAACTCATTCCCAGAGTATCATTCCCCTTTTTGCAGAGATTGGATTTCCGTCGTTACTGAGGGCCACATTCCCCAGCCCTCCACTACCCCCTCCAGTTTTGCAGCACCCTCCCTCTGCTGCAATTTAACCAACTTATTCATTAACTGCTATGTGCCCAGAAGATATTTATATCAACTGCGTGTTTGGAAATTCAGCTGCACTTGAAGTGCGGGTAACAAGCTGATGACCTGCTTGGGGATGGGTGAGACCTGGGGAACCTGCTCTGGCAGGCCTCACCTTCCCGTGACCCCACGTGTGCAGAACAGCCCCAGCGGCTCTGAGAGTGGAAGCCTCAGGAGGCAGGGGGCTGACACATGTGAGTGCTGTCATTGTCTCGCTTCCAATCTTCCCTAACACCTAGCCTTTCTTCCTGTCTCCCTCCCTCCCTTCCTCCTTCCTTCCTTCCTTTGTTCTTTCTTTCCATTAATCCATTTCCCTTTTTCCCTTCCTTCCTTTCTCCCTTCCTTTGTTTTTTTCTTCCATCCATCTTTCCATCTTTCCATCCATTCATCTTTCTTTCCTTTGTTCCTTCCTTCCATCCTTCCTTCCATCCATCCATCCTTCCTTCCACCCATCCATCCATCCATCAATCCATCCATCCATCCTTCCTTCCATCCATCCATCCATCCTTCCTTCCATCCATCCATCCATCCTTCTTTCCTTCCATCCATCCTTCCTTCCATCCATCCATCCTTCCATCCATCCTTCCATCCTTCCATCCATCCATCCTTCCATCCATCCTTCCATCCATCCATCCATCCTTCCTTCCATCCATCCATCCTTCCTTCCATCCATCCATCCATCCTTCCATCCATCCTTCCTTCCATCCATCCATCCATCCTTCCATCCATCCATCCATCCATCCATTCATCTCCCCTCCCTCCGTCCGTCCCTCCCTCCCTTCTATGTATCCTTCTTTCTTTCCTTCCATCCATCCAACCTTCCTTCCACCCATCCATGCATCTCTCTATTTCTTCCTTCCTTCCCTCCTTTGTTCTTCCGTACTTCCATCCATCTCTCCATCCTTCCATTCTTTCTTTCTATGTATCCTTCTTTCTTTCCTTCCTCCCTTCCTCCCTCCCTCCCTCCCTCCCTTCCTTCATTCCTTCCGTCCATTCATCTTAATTCACTCATTACTTCATTAATTTAATGACTGTCTACCATATCCTGCTCTAATTTTCTTATTTTCCAAAGCACTTACCACCATTTAACATGCTGAAACATTTATCTATCTATTGATCAATCTAATTGATCTATCTATCCTCATTACTGTTTATTGCCTATCTTTCTCCACCACCATTTTTCGTTCCTTGACTAGAATGAAAGACCTACAAGGCCAAGAACATTGGTTTTGTTTACTTGTATTCTAAGTGCTGCCCAGTAGGCACTTAATAAGTGTTTGTTAAGTGAGTGAATAAATGTGGATATAATATTAAACAAGACACAAATTTATAGAAATTAAGGTAAAACTGGAGACTTCAAATACATAAAGAAATGCATTTGTCTGGACCCTTCCATCTGCTGCTAGTGCTTCTTATGAGGGAAAGTTTGAGGACACAGGCCAATAGGAGGAATTCTTACTTGGCATTCTGAACTTCCAGCATCTGACCCCTGCCCTCCTCTTGTCACTCTCTAACAGGACTTGCAGCGAGTTGGACTTGCTCTTGCTTTCCAAACGCACTTTGAGCTATCTTTTCATACCTCAGGGCCTTTGCACATGCTCCCCCCCTTACAGGAATCACTTTTACCCTCTTATCCATCTGGAAAACTTTCTATACACTATTTGGGACTGGGTTCAGAGTATACCTCCTTTGGGAAGTGTTCCTAGTCTTTTTTCTTCCCATTCTGGGCAAAATTAGACCCACCTTCTGCCTCTTGTGATTTCCTCTACTTGAAGAACATTTCAGATGGTGAATTTGCTTATTTCTGTCTGTATCCTTCTTGGCATGGGAGTGAATTATTGTAATAATGACTATTTGTAGAATTATTATAATGACAGTGGCTACTGATTATTGGGTACCTATCATTTACTGTTCAAAGTGTTTCAACATTCAATCCTCATAATAACTTTATGAGGTAGGAGCTACTATTTTCCCCATTTATAAAGGAGAAAATCAGTACAGAGAGATTATGGTAATCTACCCAAGATTACACCTTAAGAAATGGTGGAATGAGAAATAGAGCCTGGGGAAGCTGACTTGGGATCCCCTGAGTTGAATGTCTCTGTGACATTGGACAAGACCTGGCACCTGTCCTGGTCCCATCTTCCCCATCTGTACATAGAATTGTTAGTATGAGGTAATGTTCAAGGACTCTCTCACTGAAGATGCTCTTTGGAGTCTCTTCTGTCTAGAGATGATGTGGCAACCTCTTCCTTGTAGAAACATGGTGGGGACCCCAAAAAGTTGGGAGAAGAGGATGTCAGCAAGCATTTGTTTCTAGGACAGTTTTGGTCTGGGAGGATGTGCGGGGAGATGGGTGATAGTGTGAACACATCAAAGATTCTTTCTGGACTGTGTTATATTGTATTGTTTTCCCTCAGTTCTCCTTTCCTTCCTGCCTTACTCATGGCTTCCCTGTGGGAAGGATATACTTTCCCATTGACTTTAGACTTAGTCATGTGACTTGCTTTGGCCAATAGAGTGTGGGTGGAAATAATTGTATGTTTATTCTAAGAGAATATCTTTAGAGCCACAGCCAGCTCCTGCTGCACCATTGAGCTCCTGTTCTCAGAAGACTGAGAAAGTCTGAGACCAGAGGTCCTAGAATAAGGACACATGGAACAAATTGGTTTCCACTTAAATTAGCCTGGAGTCGGCCTGGCCCACCTTAACTCAGCCCACATCAACTGAACTCTAGATGATCTACAGGTCTATGAGTATGAAACACCTATTTGGCATCATGAGTCATTGAAAACTTGGAGATGTTTGTTACACAGCATTGGTATAGTGGAAATCTGACCAATGTATAGACTAAAGGCCAGACCAGTGTAAGTGTAGCATCCTTGTTGAATTATATTGTCCTTAGTCATAAAGAGCTCTAACATTAATGTCAAAGTAGCAACAACATTTGAGCAAACAGGTGATATTCAAACTTTCTGAATTCCTTGCTAAGCATAAGCAACATCTTGCAAGGTGGGTAAGGGGCATATTGATGGACAGACACCCATATAACAGCTCTTTGTCCTTGTTGTTACATAGCTAATAAAGTTTTATTTTCTCTGCTAATCAAACATGCTTCCATGCGAAGTGCCTAGTCCCAGCCTGCTGGAGGAAGAGGCTGTGAGTGGGCAAGGCCTGTCCCCTCTGTCACTTTTGGCTATTTAACCTACAATGAGGATCTCTGTGGTTTGATGCAGGAAGGACATGGAGGAATCTGGTTTGGATTATTTGAGATATAAGCAATGAGGGAAGGCATCCCAGCAGAGAGGCTGATGTGTCCTCTTCCTCCAGCTCTCTGAGTCTGTCATATGGATGTGGGTGGTTTTGGTGGCGTGTTGAGGAGGAGATGAAAATGGTGGGAAGGGACTTGAAAGGTTTTTATAATTTTGGAGCCTACACAATCTTTGTGAAAGTCTCTCTGATTCAAGCTTGGCTTGGGCATTGCCTCCTCCCATGATTCTGCATATGCCAATAAAATATCCTGTGATCCCTCCAGCCTGTTTTCTTAATTCTCATGACCTAAGTCTAGAGTCATGGCTGCAGTGATGAACAGGTCCTGTGGTTATGACAGACATTGTCTCATGAGATCCCATATTAGTTTCTTATGGCTGCTGGAATAAATGTCCACAAACCCAGTGGCTAAAAACAACATCTCCTACAGTCCTAAAGATCAGAGGTCTGAAATCAGCCAGTCAAGGTGCGAGCAGAGCTGGTTCCTTCTGGAGGCTCTGAGCGACAGCACGTTTCTTTGCCTTTTTCAGCTTCTAGAGGCGCCTCTTCCTTTGACTCGTGACCCCTGCCTCCATCAGCCCAGCCTCTTGCTTTCATTCTCACATTTCCTAGTACTGACTCCGCTTCTACTGTCCCTCTTATGATTACATTGGGTCCACCTGGAATCCAGGAGGATTTTCCCATCTCAAGATCTGCAAAGTCCCTTTTACCATGTAGTGTAATATATTCACCAGTTCTAGGAATTAAGATATGGATGTCTTTGGAAGGGGCATGTCTACCTCAAAGACCCTGGAGGGTAGGGAATGCAGGTACTAGTACCCAGTTATTTCCATTTTACAATAGAGGAAATAGAAAATAGTAGGTTGTTGATCCGGGACCAGAGCCCAGACTTATGACTCCTACTCTTTAAGCTATTATTTTTTAAAAAAGATTTCATTTATTCATTTAAGAGAGAGAGAGAGAGGAAGAAAGGGAGAGAGAGCTTGCGCATTAACAAGGGGGGAGAGGCGGAGGGAGAAGCAGACTTCCCCCTGAGCAGGAAGCTAGATGTGGGCCTTAATCCCAAGACCTGGAGATCATGACCTGAGACTAAGGCAGATGCTTAACCCTCTGAGCCACCCAGACACTCTTTTAAATTATTGTTATTATTTAGTAGTATAGTAATTTCAATGATAGTAACATTCATTAAATGTTTGTGATGTGCCCAGCCATGTGCTAAGCAACTTTACATATGTTATGCTGTATTGTTATCCCCATGGGACTTAGGTAGGCACTAAGTCGTGGAATCAGGATTTGAATCCATGTCCTTTGTAATGAAAAAGATGCAGTGGATGCTGTTTATCAGATCGTCTTTTCCAGACCAGCCCACCCATCCCAGCTGCTGAGAAGGCTGACATCTAACAGCACACAGCTGCCCTCTTCCCCAGAGAATTGCCCTTGGCCTCCAGGAGCCATTTTGGGGGAAAAGCTTAGAAGATTGCCCCTCCTCCAAGGATTCCCCTAGGAAATCGCTAGTAGATAATGATGGATAACAGAGCTGACCCACTTCCCTCAAGGTAGGACAACTCTGGGATGTCTTTCACACTCCAGGACTCCCCAGGGGATAGAAGCTAGATTCCAGCTGACCCCACTCCTTATTTAGCTTCTCCCCCTACCCCCATCATACTTCACCCACTCTCAGATTTCTCCTGCAGGCTGTCCTTCTGGAAATCGCTTCCATTGGAATTACAGTCTCAGGCTCTACCTGCAGGGAGCCTTACCTAAGACACGGTCTTAGTTAAGAGTAGGACAAGGAAAGAGAACCAGGAAGACTACTAAAGGGTGAAGGATTTGTTATAGGGATTTGATCTCACACAGTTGTGGGGCCTGGTTTAACAGTCTGTGTAGAGTTGTTGCCTCTGCATCTAGTGTTTATCCTGAAGACAGCCAGGCAGGCAGTTTGGAAAAAAAGAAATGCAGTAAAGCAAACATGACATCTGTAAGAAACCGCAGTGATGCGCTGGAACTCGTGCAGGCCTCCCCATCTCCCACCTCCTGACCTGCAAAGAAGCTGACATTCTTTATGTCAGAGTTCACAGCACCCTGCCTAGGACCTGGGGATGCTGGAGGAGGTGATGTGCCAGGAGCTAGTGTTGCCGTGGGCCCAGTTGCTGCTCTATCCCTATGAGAGGAGCCATGTGTTGATCCTACACTGACCAATGGGCAAGGCTGACTGTTGCCTCACTTCACTTCTGCCTTCTGATCCCAGTCCCAAGCAAATCACTCTACTGCTAACCAAACTCAGAGCCAGAAGGGGAAAGGATACTTGGAAATGTAGTTCCAGCTTCGTTAAACTGACTCGGTATGATCATCGGTCCCCCATGTCAGCCTGGCACACGGACACACCTCTTTAACCATACTGAACTTCCAAATTAAGATTTATAGCAGACATGAGAAGTACAGCATAGGGATTACACTCAGCAGTACTGTAATAACTTTATGCAGTGACTATACTTATCATGAGTATTGTGATTATATGGAATTGTCCAGTCGCTATGTTGTACACCTGAAATGAATATCAGTCATACTTCAATAGAAAAAATAAAACATCAGACCAGAATCGTGCTTCTTTCTAATGTAATAGAGCTACCCCTGGTATAATCTAAAACACACTAACCTTCCTCCCCAAAGAAGATACAAAGTTCCTTTATCTTCAGGTGATGTTCATATCTATTCTAGGTGGGTCACAATCCTTGGTGGGCAGTCTGTCATTTAAATACTGAATGATCAGTTAGCAACTGTTAAGTTATTTGAATAAGAATAATCTTATTCGAGGTGGTAGGGGAATCAGGGCAAGGGAGGCAGGAGAATTAATTAGCTTCCATACAGAAATTGTCATAAAGAAGAAACTCTCCAGTCTGTTCTCTTCCTCCTTCCTTCAACTGGTTATGTATGTGATTATAACTGGTATTTATAATTTCCTTCTTCCACTACTCATTTCATATTCTGCTCGCCCTCAGTGGTAGGTTTGACCTGTTATGGTTCCTTGCCTGATGGGGTAACCCAACTTTCATTCCTTACGGGTCTGGACCATTAGCTGTCTTACCTATTATGGGTGGTTGTGTTCACCTGTTTGTTTTTATTTTAATTCCAGTGTAGTTAATTAATATACAGTGTTATATATTAGTTTCAGATGTGCAATATAGTGATTCAACTTTTTTAAAAAAATTTTTAAGGGCAATTATGTTTTTTAATTGCTTGTATCACAGGACATGGGAATACTTAAAGGTGCCTCAGGGGGGGGGTCTCTTGAATTCAGGGAATCTTCCTGTTTATCCTCATTGGACAACAGCAGCCCAATTTCCCCTGATATTCAGAATCAATCACTCTAGCCAGTCTGGAGACCCACTTCTATGCCCATGGATTCATTGACCAGGAGAGCCCAATGTAGCCACAAAGAAATCTCAACTCTAATTTCATGGGGCCATTATGCCTCATGGTGCAGGCATTTCTCCTTTGGGAACTAAGATTTCTGGACAAACACACCTAAAGTCCCGGAGACAGCAAAAGTTTTGCTAGTGAATTATATACGATAATAGGGAGAGGAGCCATATTCATTTCCACCCCAGTTCCTGGGCCTGGGAATCTTGGCCATGAGATGAATAGCACTGTGTATTGGCTGCTGATTTTAGAGCATAGATTGCTTTCGGGAGGATGTTGCCCTAGCCCTCAGGATGTTGCCATAAGGCTGGTACTGTAACCAAGCCTTCAAAAGGCCATTCCACCATTCAGTCAGATCAGCTGGTTCACGGTGATGAAGATCATGGTAAGACTAGTGAGTTAGTGACTAGTGAACATAGGCCATATTGGGTGCCATATTGAGGGTTCAGTGCTGGCCTCTGTAGTTGGTGCTTGGGTACTTAGCTTGACTGTAGCTAGCTCAGCCTCAAGTAGCTAGCCTCGACTGTAGCTAGCTCACGTCCAGTTTGCTGTGCCCTTGCATCTCCTCTGTCCTTTCCTCCATGGCCATTTTGCTTATAAGCCCACAGGTAATGATGGAGAGGTCTTGGGAAAGAGTTTGGCTGAAATCCACAAAATGGACCACTTTTCCTATCCACTTATTAGAATCCCCATCCACTGAAGTGACTCTGATGCACACTGACACAAACACAGATCTGTTCACCCATCTGCCCATTCGGCAAATTCTGGCCATACGCTTCTCCCCAAGGCCGCATTTCACCAATTTTCCAGTTACGTTTCTTCCAAGTGCCTGACGAGTCAGCCAGCCCATTAGCCACAGCCCATATATCAGTGTAGATGTATACCTATGGCCATCTCTCTTCCTAGGCTAAATAATCAAAGTCCTGCCATGGATAGGATTTCCTTGACCTCTGGCTCCAAGGGTAGGGCTGGCCGGTTGCGCCTTCATATGATGCAGAACCTCCTGTAAACTGGAACATTTCTTCTCTTTCTCCTTCTTCTTCTTCTCCTCCCCCGCCCCCTCCTCCTCCTCCTCCTCCACCTCCTTTTTAAAAGATTTTATTTATTTGACAGACAGAGATCACAAGTAGGCAGAGAGGCAGGCAGAGAGGTGCGGGGGGGCAGGGGAGTAGGCTCCCTACTGAGCAGAGAGCCTGATGCAGGGCTCCATCCCAGGATGCTGGGATCATGACCTGAGCTGAAGACAGAGGCTTTAACCTACTGAGCCACCCGGGTGTCCCCCCTTTTTTCTTCTTTAGTCAACTTGTCAGCGAATTCCACATGAGGTCATAGGTTTGGGTGGAGAGAGAGAAAGTAACATAGCCTGAGCAGGAGAGAGGGGCATTTGAAGTATTGGATCAGGAGACTTACTTGAGTCTTCTTGAGCTGCTTGATCTGATCTATGTGCCACTTCCATTCAATGATGAAATTGCCACTGCGAATGCTCAATTTTATGGTTTGGTTGCTCAGACAACACTCAGTTCATTGATGAGCAGCTCAGAAGGCATGTTAACTTGGGGCCTGTGATCAAGCTTCCAGTGCCTAGCAAGGCCCAATGGCAATCCAGAAGCCACTTCTCAGAAAGAGAATAATTACCTCCTGAGAGTAGCATGGCTTTTCTCTGAAACCTTAAGGGCCTCTGCTATTATTCGCTGGGGCCTGCCTGAGTCTGGTACAATATCCCTACCCACCACAGACCCTTCACATAACGTCAGCCCTTCTGGGTCCCACAGACCAACTGGCAGAGCAGCTCACTTGGCGGCCCACACCTGTCGGGGGTGGACGAACAGGTCTTGCGTGATAAATCCATTTCAACATTTCAATATCCCTAAGCCTTTGGATACTCCCCTCTACCATCTACCGGGGAAATGCTGGCACTGGAACTCCATTTAGTGGAGGCCACCTTTGCATCCAGGGTTTTAGTCCATCAACCAAACAAACAGAGCTGGTCCCAGCTGCTCGAGCGAACACACTGAATCCAGAATTTCTGCTTACTACACCCACGTCAATGCATTTGGCCTGCTCTGACACTCTATTTTTTCCACTCTGATCCAATATCCTAAGGGCTCATTCCGAGAACTGCAGAGAAGGGGATGCCGGGAAATGTCATTACGGCTGAACTGAGTTGACACAGTGCAAAGCACGGCAGACAGCGTGCCTTGTTTTACCTTGTGGCCTCTTTCAGCTTCCCAGCAAAGATACTGTATTTCCCTGGAAGAGGGGTGTGTGTGTTCTTAGACCTACAAGGGCAAGTGCAGTAGCATTCTTGCCCCAGATTGAGACGCAAGGTCACCCTCAGAGTCACACTCATCCTCTATGGGGCATTCCCCCTTTCTGTGTAGTAATAATAGTTATCCACCTCCCGTCTGCCCTTAATTCACATCATTTCACCTAATTCTGATGACCTTAAGGTGAATCACTAGCCCCATTTTACAGATGTAGAAACTGATGCTGGGAGGAGGGCCTGGGCGGCAAAGTTGTGTCACTGGCAAGGGACGGAAATGAAATTCAGATGGAGTTTCCAGCTTCTGTGTCCAAAGCATACTAGGGGGAATCTCCACCCCCCTTTCCCTGCCAGATTAATATCCATACCAGATTATGGGGAATGGATTGCATATGGAACCCCAGAACCATAGAACCCCAGATCCCATAGATGAGATCCACTTTAGGATTAAGGAAATCAGAGCCCAGAAAGGTGAGGCAGTTTGTCCAAGGCAACCCAATGGGTCATTAACAGGACTCAGACCAGAAGGGGACAGCCTGAGCTACCCCCAGGGGGGCAGGAATTAAGTAGCTAAATGAGCTTGCCATTCCAAATCTGCCTGAGGCTGGGATCCACATCAGCCTTGGACAAAAATGCCTGTTCGGGAGTGACGCAGGTTCTCCTGCCATACCCTCTTGTCCTAGTAGCCAGGTAGAAACCAGATTTTGGCTCTAACCAAGCTGCATGAACAGCCGCCTCATTGTCCCCATCAATGTGTGCAGAGTCCCTTTGCAGGTCACCAGATGCAGCTGGGATTTCTTCTGCTTCACTTTGTGCAAAGGGAGTGAGGAGTCTGTCTTCCTGCCTCCCATGGAGGCAAAGGACCTAACCCTTGAGGACTAGCCTGGTTTGTGTGTTCAATAAAAACACACAAACAATGTTGTCTGATTCTGGGCTCATCCAGGCAAAAACCAGTGTGGACACTCCTGCTCAGGGGGCTGGCATATCAAGTTCAAGGGATTCTCTAGGGCATCCAACAAAAGTGTCATTTCCTTGATATGTGGCCCGTCAGCTCTTTCTCTGCATGCAGAGGCTGAGGAAGCAGCAGGCACTGGATGAGGAGGGCTTGGGCTGGATTCACACAGCCATTCAGCAGATATCATTGAGTGTCCTCCGTAGGCTGGCACTGCCGGAGGGTCTGGGATGTGTCAGCGGTACAGCAAACAATACCTTGCCCTGCAGAGTCATATTCTAGCACAGAATTTAATAAAAACAACAAGTAACTAAATTCTGTAATGCGGCCAAGGTAATCTGTGACATAGGAGAGGGTAAAGCAGAGCAAGGTAAGGGGGCAGGAGTGAGGGGCAAGAAGGTGAGGTGCGGAATTAAAACGGGAGGTGAAGGAAGGTTTCACTGGGAAGGTGGGATTCGAGCCGAGACTCAAAGGAAGTAAGGGAGGCTCCCTGTGGATGTCGGGGGAGGAAACTGCCAGGCAGTGGAAACAGTCAGTGCAAAGGCCCTGGGGAAGGAGAATGCTGACATGTTCTAGGAATGGTGAGGAGGAGACAGTGGCTGAGCAGAGGGGAGTGGGGGTGATGTGGGAGAGGAGACAGGAGGTGCAGGGACAGAGCCTGCCGCCACTTGAGCTGTGGGGAGTGAGGACCAGGCTGAAGGGTGTCCATCCACCTGATAAGCATCCAGTATGGTAACTTACATGTGTAAAGGGTGTCTCAGGCTGCTGCGTAGAGAACAGACTGTAGGGGGTGGGTGGGGAGGGGCTGTTGCAGTAACCAGCTAGGTGAGAAGTGATGGGGGCTCAGACCCAGATTGCTGGAGGGGAAAAGTGAGCAGACTTCAGAATTGGGACATTTTATTTTCATTTATTTAGTTTTAAAGATTTTATGTATTTATTTGAGAGGAGAGAGAGCATAACTAGAGGGAGGTGCAGAGGAAGAGTGAGAGGGAGAAGCAGACTCCCCACTAAGCAGGGAACCCAATCTGGGGCTCGATCCGAGGACCCCAATATCATGACCTGAGCCGAAGGCAGATGCTTAACTGACTGAACCACCCAGGTGCCCCAAAAAGTTGGGAACATATTTTAAAAGTAGAGCCAATAGGATCTGCTGATGGGTTAGATGTGGGGTGTGGGAGGAAGAGCTGATGCCAAGCTTCTGAGCAACTGGTTGGGTGGATATGAAGCAGATCTTTTGGACCAGCCCTGCCACTTACTGGCCAGGGTACCTTGGACAAGTGACTTACTTAGCATCTCTGTGCCTCCGTTTCCTCTACTGTAAATTCAAAAGAATGATAGTCCCAAGTTCCTCAGATGACTATGGCACCTGATCTGGTACACAGTCAGTGCTCAATAAATGCCAGCTCTCGTTATGATTATTGTTGTTGCTACCTGGGGTGGGCTCTAGACCAGGGGTCCGCAAACCGCAGCCTGAAGTGTTGCTTTCATCAAGGAAGGACCCCTTGAACACAGATTCGTTTGTGTACAGATTGTGTGTGGCTGCTTTCCCACTGCTGGTCCAGTTGGGTCTTTGCAATAGACGCTGCGTGATTGCAAAACCAAAAATATTTACAACTCCAGACACGAAGTCTGTGGACCCTTGCTCTAGACCAAATTGACTTGTTGTCAGAGCCCGATTCAGGAAAGATTTCTCACGCTCTCTGAGGTGCTGGGACAGGGGTGGAGTGCCATGGATGACCTTTGCCCCCATCCTCACCACACTGAGGCCATCTCTTGCCCTACCCCCTGCCTTGCCCAGGCCTGTGGCTCACTTCTGGAGAGATGCCAGGGCCACACAGCCCTCCTTCCTGAGCGTGGTGCTGCAGAGTCATAGGCAGAGTGGAGAGCTGAGTTGCTGATGGGCGTGGTCCTGGGGGCTGATCTGGATCTGCCAACAGCTGAGGCCACAGAACCATGTGGTCCTGCCTCCCTCTCACCCTCCCCAGCTCTGCAAGGCCTTTCCGGGCAAAGCTTGCCCATCACCTATGACCTGGGGAGAATGCAGCCCAGCTGGGGAGGCAGCCAGCTAGGCTAGGATGTGGCCGTGCCTCTCATGGGCCGTGCATGGCTTGGGCCAAGTCACCCTGCCTCTTGGAGTCTGGGCTCTCACCTGTAAAACATCTTCTATGTTTGGCCCAGAGTGAAAACTCATTTCCTCAGGAACCTTGGCTGCCTTGTCTACATCCTAATATCAGGACCTCATCGCAGCGCCTGGCATGTGGCAGATGCTCAGAAAACGTTTGCTGAGTGAATAAGGGAGCGCAGAGCCTGCGTGGTGGATGCCGGATCACCAAGCCTGTTTGGTGATCATAATGTTGCTACGAGATTGTAGGATTCTCTGCAGCGCTGTGTCAGGGGCAGCTGTGATTCCGGGGCCTGGGTGGGGTTTCAGGGGCTGCCTGAGGAAGGAGCGAGACCATGGAGTTGCGGAGGCCGCCAACAGGTTTGGGTTCCCTGGGGAAGCGGGCGAGTGAGTGAAGGCCGTGGGCAGCTCTGACACACACGCAGAGACAGGTGATAGATGAAAAGATAGACAGAAAGATAGATTGACAGATAAATAAATACAAGACAGAAGGAAAGGCAGACAGGCAGGTTGCCAGGCAGGCAGATAAATAGGTAGATAAGTGGCGGTTCGTGTCCTCCGCACCCAGCCCTCCTCCTACCTCCGCTGTCACAGACAGCCAGCCTCATGCTGACTCAGAGCCTGAGGCCCCAGGCCTCGGGGGACATTCTGGGGATGGCAGTGTCCTACCAGCTCAGCTGCCTTTCGGGGCAGATGTCAGGACAAAGGGAGGGCAGGTGGCAGGCGTGAGACCAGAGAGAGCCTGGCTACAGGTGGGAGACTTGGGCGTGAGCCTCAGCCCTGCACTCACTGACCGTGTGACCTGGACCAGTGTCATCTTCTGTCCCAGAGCCTGAGGCTGGGCTGAGAGGCGTTGGCAGTGTCTCTGAGAGGTGCCCGCCGCCAGGAGTGGGGTGGCGGCTCACAGGCCCCCACCTGACTCCCAGCGTGGGGAGCCACATGGTGCCGAGGTAGGGGCGGTCAGTGTAGGCTTGCCCATGCATGGGTCCACCAGCCTGTGCAGAGCGGGAGCTCAGCCACATAAGTGAGGGGTGGGGTTCACGTCACGGGCGCTGGCGTCTCAGCAGGACTGCCTCCCTCGAGGGGGTGCACATGCAGGGGCTCCCTGTTCCCTGCCTGCACAGCTATGCTTGCCGGGCCATGGGGCCAGGAGCCCCAACCTTGTCCCCGAATTTCATAATTTCCCTCCCAAATCATCTTAACATCGAGAGGCCAACTTGGCTACCTACTTTGCAGAAACCAGTGCAACATGAAAACATCGGGCTCCGTATTCAAACGTCATTAATTTCAAGGTGGCCGAGCAGTAGACCAGGCCCTGCGTGCCCGCCCGGAGTGGGCAGGGGGCACGTCTGCAAAGCCAGCCCATCGGTGGCCCATGGCGTCCTGACTTGGGTGGTGGGGGAGGGGCTGGTGAAGGATGGCGGCTCCCAAGCTGCACAGTCCTCAGTCTGCACCACAGTTCCCCCACTTCTTAGTGTTGTGACTCTGGACAGGTCCCTTGGTCCCTCTGGGCCTCAGTTTTTTTAAGTTAACAGGGGCGTAAGAGTAGCATCAGTGCCCGTGCTGCGTGAGTCAGGGAAATGGATGGGTACACCTCCAGGCTGGGCACTGTGCCTGGCAAACATCAGCTCTCGTCATCGTCCTACAGATGAAGTTATGGAGCTAGTAGGTAACCACATCCAGAGCTGGGCCAGGGCGGTGGTCACCAGCCCCACCAGAGCCTGGGGTTGGATCACCACAGCTGGCCTTTCCCGGGCCCTGGGGCCCAAGGGACAGCAGGAGTTTGCTTTTTTCCCTTAGAGGATCTCATGCATGCCACTTGAGGAGCAAATATGTCACGTGCTTCCACTGGCTAGGAGCCCCTGCTTCCTCCCCTCCTTGAGTCTCCCTGTTCCTGCTCCTGGCGTCCTCCTCTGCACCTTCCCCCATTAAGATGCCCTTGACATTTACTTGTACCAATCTCACCTGAGTGCCCAGAGACAGGGTCTAGTCTCCAGGTCAGAGCCTTGAGCTGCTGTGGGCCCTGAGCCCTCTCCTCAGACACATTTGTTCCCTCCCTTGGGTTGGCACAGGAGGGTAGTTAAGAGAAAATGACCCTTGACCTCATGCTCATCATGGTCCTGGTTTTTAGTTTTTTAACTTAATGGTCCCTTCTGGAAGTCAGGGATGCTCCGGGGATGATAAGGCATCATCTCTGGGCATCCCAAACCATTCGGTGGCGAGACCTCCTGTTCCCCTGTCTGGACTGAAGTAAGCTTTGAGGGGGTTAGCCTTTCAAGGATGCCGGGGTCCAGAGCAGAGGTCTGTGGGACATCCTGGCTGGTGCTGAAGGTCCGAGCTCTTGGGGTGTTTAAAACAGATGCAAAGTCAGCATGCAAATCTTCTATATTCTCATGGGCTTAAAGAAACACTTCCCCTTCAGTTATGAGGCTTTAAACTCTCTGATTCAGGAGCTTGAGGAAGACCCAGGCAGGTCAGTCCTGGGCAGCTTGAGAAGCCTTCGGGTTGCTGCTGACCTTTCTTTGGTACCACTGAAACCCAGTCAGAGAAACAGCTTTCCAGAACATCTCTGCTCTTTTGTTCTCCTGCAGCAGAGCTGACCGCAGCCTTCCTCCCCGAGAAAGCCCTGTCTGCATCAGCAAGGGGATGACGGAGCAGAGTTAATATTGGTCAAGCTTCTACAGACCCTGTTCTAGAAACTCTCACCCCAGGGGAGTGGCAAGGAGTCAAGTCTGGAGCTCTTAGGTTTGAATGCTGACTCTGCTCTGACTAGCTGTGTTCCCTTAAGCAAGTCTCTTAATCTCTCTGTGTCTACTTCAAAAAACTGTTGTGGTAATTAAATAAAGTATACACACACACACACACACACACACACACACACATACAGTATCCAGAACAGGGCCTGGCATATTGTGAAAGCATGTAAGTATTAGCTGCTACGTGTTCTCTTTTGGACTTTCCCCAAAGCTGCTAAAGTGGGTCCCGTTAGGACCTCCATTTTATAGATGAAGAGAATAAGTCTCCAAAAAGGGGATGACTTTCCCCAGACCACACAGCTAGGAGAGGGCAAGGGGCAGTCTATGCCTGGCCTGCTTCCTACCTGGCCCGGGCCTTCTGGGCAGCCCGTACAGGCAGGTGGGATCTGCCCAAGCAAGCACAGAAGGAAGGAGGAAGCAAAAGCTGTTCTGAACCACCCTCTCCACGTAGGTCCCCAAAGTCCTTGTCAGAGTCAGTCTAGTGGCACTTTCCAAACTCAGGCTGACAGTCCTGTCCCTTGATCTCATGCTGGGCCAGCTGGGAAGGGGAACAGCCCTTGTCCTTGCCTCCCAGACTGTCAGATCCACTGCAGCTCAGATGAAGGGAGCAGCTGGCGCAGGGCTGCCCTGTCCATCACTTAGGGAAGTGTCTGCTTTGCCTCTCTGACAGGCTCCCCACCATCTCCAGGCTTGGGGGCTAAGGTGACTGGTACCTGAGTATGGAAGGCGGGACCTGAGAGGAGGGGATGATAAGGTAATGGCCAGCCCAGGGATCCTCAGACAAGCTTTCTGCCTTGATAACTGGGTCAGCTCTGATGACCCAACCTGGCTGTCCCAGCTCCGGGATCCATCACAGAATCCTTCAGAGTGGGATGGAGGACAATAGAATAACTATAATGTTGGAACTTCTAAGTGCTTCTGTGTTTGGGTGAGGAAGGTAAGGAAGGCCTGTTGAGCTAAATTCTCTTCAGGGTACCAGGAATCACAGTCACTGAGCCCCAGAGCCTTAGAGCTAGGAGAACAAATTAGGTGTTTCTTGGTACCATTGTTTCATTTTCCAGGTGGGTAAACTGAGGTTTGGCTTACCTACTTGAGGTTACTTGCCCAACGCCATAGAGTGAATCTTACTTGACTGGACTGGACCTAGAGCCTCAATTCTAGAGTCACAGATCTAGAGCCTAAATTCTAGAGTTGCAGACCACTAAACTCCAGTGCCTGCCGAGAGCTTTCCATTCCTGCCAGTCCCAGGTCTCTGCTGAGCCAGACTCCTCTGACCCCACCTCTACCCCCACCATGCTGATAACACTAGCTGACATTTCCTGAGCATATAGTATATGCCTGACACTCTTCCAAATGCCTTATAAGCACTCACTTATTTTACTTCACCTCTTAGGGAACAGTTGATAACATTGTCCTCATTTCAAACATGGGGAATGAAGCCACAAAGAATAATTTGCTCAAAGTCCTTCTCTCAGAAAATAATAGGCCTTGAATCCAGATCATTGGGCTCTAGAGTCCAGTGTCTTGAAAATACAGGAAAAAATCGCTTCGAGGGAGCTAGAGCCTCTTGTCCTCAAGTAGTCTTATGGTCTGTCAGTTTTGTGTGCCACTGAATACCTTTCATGAAAATCCTCTTTACTGTGTCTTCACTGGAGGGCCCCAGGGCCAGCAGCAGACTGGGTTTGAAGTGGTTTCATGAAATAAGATATAGGAAAATTGTGCTGGTCTATGGGGAAATCCTACAGCTGAGGGGGAAAGATCAGAGCAAGGAGGCATGGAGAGGACTCTGGTCGGGTGCCTGGCATAGGGCAGGGTCAAGACAAGTGAGTTCTAAGGCCCAGCTGCCCCCTCCTTGGTGTGTCAACTTCATCTCTCCCAACCCTTCCCTGGGCCTCAGAAACTCCATCTGTAGAGGGGGAGGTCTGTCTGAGAAATGTGCTCCCTAAAGACCTTTCCAGCTTTGACATTTGAGGATTGGATGAGTGGCACCTGGTAATCCCTCTATTTTCCCACAGGTTTGCATCAGAATGGCCCCCTCAAACTTCCCTGCCCTCTCCACAGGCATCGGCTCTCCAGTGAGGTTCCCCACCCACCCTGGAGTCTTCCTCAGGTTTAACTGAAGTGCCCCTTCCCCCATTTGATCTACCTTCCTTCTTCAAGAAGCCTTTGTGTCTTTTTCTTAATGCCAGACTAACTCAGAACATGACCCCGGCTCAAATTTGCCATCACAGGTCTGGACATGTCCAGACCCATCAGGGATGCCACCGGTGGCTTCATGACTGTTGCTGAGCAAATGAACCATGGATGGGAGAGAATGTGCCATGCCTCCGACATGCCTACCTGAGCTTGCAGGTGAGGAGGAGACTGCTCCCTCGAGTCTGGCAGAGACTGTGTGGGGCAGGATGGAAGGCTCAGCTAAGGCTGTATGCTACAGGGTGAGCCTCTCAGCTCAACTCATCCCATGACCTGGGTAAAATGGTCTACTCTAGGAATTCCACATTGGCTAAGCCCCCAAAGGATGAACACCTGATGTTCCTCTGCAGGCCAGCACCTGAATGCAGCATGTCATGCATCCCTCTCAGGCTATTTGCACACTCACCCAATCTACTCTCTGGGCTTTTATTCATTCTCTCAATAATTTGGCATTTATTGAGCCCCTGCTGGGTGTCACCCTCCAGGATGGTGCCCGGCTTCCCAGGATCTCATGGATTGGTGAAAGACAGCTTGGAGCCTAGATTCAGATGGACCTGGGTTTAAGCCTTGGCTCTTGCAGTAACAAGCTAAGAGATTTGGGGTAGCCTCTTTGTTCTTCCAATCCTCTGTATCCTTACCTATAAGAATAGGTATAATATTATCCCTCAGCATAATATTATCGACTTTCTACCGTGAGGACTTCATCCAATTGGTGCCTAGCATAGTGTTAAGCAAATGTTAGTTCCCTTTCTACCCCTCTCTCCACCCCTGCCTTTAATCTCCTATGTCATGACTTAGGCAAGTATGTCTCCCACTTTCTGTACCAGACTGGAGACTCCTTGTGAGCTCTCTTCTCTTACAGCCCGCTCCCCTCCCTGGAGCAGGATCTGAGTTTTTTTTTCTTAGACCAAGAGCTCCTTGAGAGGGACTTCTTCCCTTCCATTCAGGGGATAGCTCCAGGAATTCCACCTTGGCTAAGCCCCCAAAGGATGAAGAGGACGGGAGCTGACCATGGTGCTGACTTACTCTGCCGTTCTCACCCAAGAGGAAGAGAATTGGATTCCACAGATGTCTTCACACCCCTGGGTGGATTTTCTGGATCCTCTCATCACAGAAGTGTTTCCAAGTGTGAAAGGCTCCATCAGACTCAGCTTGTATGAACAGGCCTAGAAATACTCTAGAGCGGTGAACAGCTCAGGATGACCAAGCAAACCAAGGGTGCCAACTCCCCCTCCCCCCATCCTTCTGATGTTGGAGGATGGTGGGGGGCGAGATGAGTGGGAAGTTTTAAAATGCACAAAAAGCACAGCAGTGAAACAATCTCCTACATGTCTCCCTGCTGTCTTCCAGCCTACCCTGTAGGCTGTAGCCAGATTCATCTTCTGGAAGCCTGGCTGTTATCTGAGGAAGAATCACAGAACACTAAGAAGTAGAAGACTCTGAGTCTGGGCTAGCCTTCCTCCCTTGCTTCACCAGTAGAATGCTGTGGAAGTGACATTCTGGAGCTTTCAATGACAGGTTATAAACAGCTTTGCAACTTCTACCTGTATGTATAAAGTATTTAGCCAGAGGAAACCAGCTACAATGTAAAAAAAACTCTCCCTCCTCAGACCACTGAGCTGGGAGGAAGGTCAGCTTGGCACCTGGGTGGGGAGAGAAAGCTGCCTGGCCAGCCCTCAGCTGATGAGCTATCCCAGGTGAGGTGCCAGACATGCGAATGAAGAAACATCGTGGACACACAGCAGCCACGTGACTGCAACTGCATGACAGACCCAGGTGAGCACTGTCCCAGCAGAGCCCTGTCAACCCACAGAAACTGGGGATATAATAATAAATTTGTATTTTAATCCACTGAGTTGTGGGCATGGTTTGTAACAGAATAACAGGTGGCGGAAACAGTGGGCACCTACAGACTCTTGAGCTCCTATTATTCATTCATAGTGTTAAAGTGACTATTCGTGTTGGAAGGGAGGTGAGCTCCTCATCCCTGACTCCACATCCCCTGCATATGGTGGCACAGTTGTTAGAAAGGGGTCACCCAGCCGTACTATTTCCCTGCTCACTTTGCAGCTTGGTAGGTCAGGTGACTAAGCTCTGAGCAGCAGATTAGGGATGAAAGTGATGAACACCACACCATCATATCAAAAGATAAGGAAGGTCTACAGAAAAGCCCTGTGTAGTGGCAGTGGCACCTGGTTAGCTCAGTGGGCTAAGCATCTGACTTTTGATTTTGGCTCAGGTCATGATCTCAGGATCGTGAGATCAAGCCCAGCGTCAGGCTCTGCGTTCAGCATGGAGCCTGCTTGTTCCTCTCCCTCTGCTCCTCCCCTACCCACTCTGTCTCTAAAATAAATAAATAAATAAATAAGTAAAATCTTTTAAAAAATGCCCTGTGTGGTCTTCCATCCTTTCCACCTCCCTCTGCCTGTCAGCTGGGTGTGAATTTGAGAGCCATAAGTTGAACATGAAAATGCTTCCATCTGCCTGGGTTGCTGAGGAGATCTCTCTCACCCACAGATTGATCTGTGCGCAGAGGAGAAATAAACTTTTCACTTAAGCCACTGAGAGTTGAGGGGGTGTGGTGGTTCCACTGCATATTACTTAACACCATAATTGTAAATTATGTATTCTCACCATTTAGACTGTAAACACCACAAGGACAGATGCAACATTTAAGTGGCTCACCCTTGTACTCCCAGCCCTAACCCGAAGCCTGGAATGTGGGGGGACATGTGATAAGTACCCAGTGTGTGAATGAGCACATGCCTGGGCTATTTATTTATTTTTCTGAGGGGTTATCTGAATCACACTTGACCCCTAGGCTAAACTTTGATGCCTTCGTTGTCATGCTCACCCAGGTGGTAGCGATGGACTCTGTACGTGTTGTCTCCCCAAAGGCATATGTTGGAGTCCTACATATGCAATGCATTGGCATTAGGAGGTGGGGCCTGTGGGAGGTAATTAGGATGAGATGAGGTCCTAAGGGTGGAGTAGCTCTTAGAGGAGTCCCTCTAAGAGCCAAGAGAGAACTCACTTCCTCTCTGCTCTCTGCCATGTGAAGACACAGTGAGAAGTCACCAGTCTGCAACACCAGTTCTCACCAGAATCCAACTATGGCTGACACCTTGATTGTGGATTTCTAGTCTCCAGAACTGTCAGAAATAGATTTCTGTTGTTTACAAGCCAGCCAGTCTCTGGCATTTTGTGATTAGAGCCACTCGGACGAAGACAGTGGTGAACCTGACATGCAAAAATCCCTCTCCTCCTAGAGTCTCCCTGGAGAGGCGGGAGCTGGGGAGTCCAGCTTCCAATTCCTCCCTTTGCTTTGGCCTGATTTTAATGACTGATGTTTTTTTAGGTCTTTTTTTTTTTTAAAGGTAGTGGAGGGTTAGGCGGGTGGCAGCTTCATTCTACTCAGAAGCTAAAAGGATCGTTGATTTTTCTGATATCCTTTGAATGTGCCCCTTCTCCACAGACAGCTCCTCGCAGCTGTTAGGACTTCAAATTCCTCATGCATTGAGGGGGGCAGAGAAAAGATATGAAAGGCTTTTCAGCTGACACAAAAGAGGGGAAAAAAAGTGGAATAAAAACGACAATGTGGTTAATACATAAAACGGTGAAATTTCTGGCACTCACTGTATCATTAATCTGTCTAAAGTGGCTTTGATCTCTTCTGCTTTAATTAACTTGTAATTATAACATGATGATTTTTGCAGCGGGCAGAATCTGGGAGCCGGGCCCTGAAAGGGACTTCAGCCTCCGAGTGGCATCATAAAGCAGGGTTTGCAGTGTCTGCCTTTCAGAGACGCGCTTCCCACATCTGTGCTCACACATGCACGTGTACACACACGCGCGCGCGCTCCCCAGGCTTCCCCATCACACGTTGCCATGGGATAGTATCCATGTGTTCATAACAGCTTCCCAGACCTAACTGAGGGTTGAGGGTTATCTGGGCAGGGTCTTTTCAGGGTAAAGCTGCTAGGGGAGCAGGCATACCATTTTTGAACATGTCTCATGACAACCCTGACAGGTGGGTATTATTAACCCATTTTCTGGATGAGGACGCTGAGGCTCAGAGAGTTTAATTCACCTGCCTGAGGTCAGCTAGTTAGAAGGGCGGTAGATTGACTTGTTGGTCTCAACTCTTCACCCTATCCTGGCCATGGCCTCACTGTGAAGGGATTTGACTTTAGGTTTGGCCATGAAATTTTTTTCATGTTGGTGAAAATGACCAAATGTGCCCAGTCTCACCTTCAGGTCCCAGAAGAGTCCAAGAGGCAGACCTGAGTCACCCCCGTGCTGTCAGCCTGGATCAGCCAACACCCAGCAGACCCACAAGCGCAGGAGTATAGTAAATATTTCTCTGTGTAAGTCCTGGGTTTGGGGGTAACAAGAGGTAACAAATATTTTGGTGGGATTGGGATTTAAACCCAGCCCCAGAGATCCATCTCTCTCTAAGACCCACAGGCTTTACTGATTGTCCTGTGGTCTTGGAGCTGGGGGCTGCCGAGTCTGTCAGCCCAGTGATCCTCAGACTGCTGAGGGTGGGGGAGGGAGCCCAGAGTTCTGTCCCTGTCACCCTTATATCACTCTGAGCTCTTCCACTCCCATCTGTCTTATATTGGTCTGTTCTGCGGTATTGCATTCAAAGAATGTGTTCTGCTGCTTAAACTATGTTTGAAAACCACATACTGAGTCCAATCTTCTCATTTTACAAGTGAAGAGACAGAGGCTCAAAGAAGGACAGTGGCTTAGCTGTGACCGCAGCTGCTCAGGGGCAGAGCCAAGATTATAGCCCACCCTTTCCAGACCCTTTAGTCAGAAAATCACACCACAGAATATTTCAGGAACCTCTGAGACAGAAGGACTGGGCAGGGATACTGATGGGGTGTTGGGCACCAAGAAGAGTCTCAGAGAAGGGAGTCCTTGCTGTAATGGCCTCCATATCCCACTGCCCTGGTTGGATCTTATCTCCCCCCAGACCCTCCATGAAATGTTCCCAGATCATGGAGACCAGGCTCCCTGGTGTTACAACTTATGGGATTCCAGCCCCCTTGCACTTCTAATTATTTCATGCAAGGAGTAGCCTCCTTGTCCCAACCTTATTGTAAAGACCTCAGGGATAAGACCCTCAAGTTTCATGTCTTGCTCTCCAGTATCTGGTTCAGGGCACAAAGCTGGTCCCTGGGGAAACTGTTGAATGAGACACAGTGGCATTTCCAGTTTCATTTAGTGCAGGGCTGAGAAAGATTGTGTCTCGGTGATCATATGTGGGTGGATATGTCCTGGTGAGGATGGGACGGAGGACTGAACTCACAGTAATAGTATCAGACCACACAGAGTGTTTTGTGGGCATCACCTCATTTAATCTTTCCAACAACCCTATGGGGTAGTCATTCATTTGCTCATACATTTGTGTACTCGTGCATTCATTCATTCAACAGATATTTCTGAGCATCTTTCCTGAGTCAGGCACTGTGTTGGGCTCTAGGATATAGTGGGACCCATGATTTCATCTGACAGTGTTTCATGTGACAAACCAAGACACACAGCAAGGAAGAGACTTGTCTAGGATCACACATTGGTTTGATGTATCCAGGGTTCAGACCCAGACCTTTCTCCTCTGAGTACTTTTGCAGCTCTTACTTGCCTGGGATCTCTTTCCTTCAAGTCTCCCTGGTTTCTCTTTTTCCACCAGGTCTTCACTACCCAACCACTCAATCTCTGTCTTACTAGTTCCATCACTCCTTCATTCATTCATGCATGCCTTGATCCACTCAGGTTCTTCCTAAGCTCTTGGCATGCTCAGACCTGTGCTGGGCAGTGGGCATAGCCCATACTAGTTCAGTCAACATCAAGCCTGGAAGCCAACCTGGGATTTCTAGGTATTTTTCCAGGTGTGGTTGGCCCCAGCAGAGGTGGGCAGAAGGTGAGAAGGCAGGGGCACAGAGAATAATGTTGATCCTAACGTGTCAGGAGCAAATCATGAACAAATGTCAGTATTTTTGGACTTTTTTAAAGTGATATGCAAATGAGATGCAAATGATGCAAATCACGGACATTCAATTTCAGTCCAAAGCTACTTTTGGTAATAAGTCTGCAGCAGGGCTGGCAATGGAAGAGAGGGTGTATCAGCAGGGCCAGCACTGCCTGTCCCCCAACACTTAGCCCCCGCCTTGGAGCCAGAGCAGAGCTGTGCTGGAGCAGTTGGAGTTGCTGTGTCAGTCGGGACATCATCTCCAGGCTGGATGGTGCAGGATGCAAGAGGGACCAAGCACAGTCCTGCCCGGGGTGTGGTGGTGAGGTTTCCGGGCAGGGGTAAGTGTGAAGGAGGATTGTACACCTCCCCACTGAATGTGCAGGGTGCTATGTGAACAGGCAAGAGGATACGAGCAGAGCCCATGGTCACAGGGCCTGGGGGTCAGGGTGCATGGGCAATGGGGCTGTAGGAAAGAAGACTGGAGATGGAAGTAGGACCACAGTCTGAGTCTAGAGCTAGAGTGGAAGATCCGAATGCCTCCAGGGGCCAGTATTAATGAGGGAAGCTGGCTGTTGTTTGCATTTTAAATACATGGAAATATCCATCCCTTCCAAAAGAAACATACTTTCCTTATTTTCCTTGAATCATGAGGCCCTCAAGGTCTAGCTTTCCTTCGCCAATTTTTGACAGAGACACGTACAGAGGAATATCTCTAAAATAAGGAAAAAGAGAGCATAAGATAGATGGTGACGAGTGCTCAGGCTTGGCGTTGGGTAAATAGGAGTGGGGAGCACTGTTGTCACAGCATGGGGACCGCACAGGTCCCAGGCTCATGCAACAGCTGCTTCTCAGGCCCAGATGGATGGGATTTTCTGATTTTTCTATATAAGGCCTCCAACGTGTAAAAGGTGGCTCAAACTCTTTTTTTTTTTTTAATTAAACACATGGTGGGAGCAAAAAGAAAAGAGAAAGCACAAGGAAAGGGAAATAAAAGGAAAGAAGAAAAAGCTGGAAGCCATGAGCCACTAATTGAGGCCTCTGTGGGGGAGGAGGGATTAGGGAAGAAGAGAAGGCTGAAGGAGGGTAGGTCAGTTTCACGGAAGTTGCAATTGTCACAATTTAGGGTATATGGGTGCCTTAGCACACCAGTGAGAATAACAAGGAGGGAATGTGTGAAGATGTATGTATCAGTTATCTCTGTGCTGTGTAACAAATAGCCACAAAACCTCAGTGGCAGACTATCATCAGACATGAGTCTGAGTCTGCTGAGTGGTTGTGCTAGATGAGTGGACCTGGGCCCACTCATGAGATGAGGGCACACTCATCTGTCTGGCCAGCTGCAGTTCAGCCAGGAAGCTTTGATGTCTCAGGGCTCTCTCTCATGTCGGGCCTGGATGGGGCAACAGAACTGATGGGGCTCTGCTCCTTCCTCCAGCTGGTGAGCCCAGGAGTGTTCTTAGAAAGGGTAGAAAAACAAGGGAAAGACCAAAAGCTCGTAAGACTCTGAAGACATAAGTTTAAAACTGGCATGGAAGCATTTCTGGCACTTTTGGTCAACCAAGTCACATGGCCAAGCCCAGCTCCAAGAGGGAGAGAAATACATTCTGCCTTGTAGCGGGCAGAGCTGCATGGTCATGTTGGCAAAGAGCATGGATATAAGGACGGTTGAAGTAGGACCATTTTTGCAATTTATTTAGGATAGTGTAACTTTGGACAAGTCACCCACTCTGTCTGGACCTGCTTTGTCATCTGTAAAAGGAGGAGGTTGTTTGGAACGATCCTTTCAGCTCAGCTAACTTGAGGATCTACCTCCAGTCAGGGCCCCAGAGCTCTGCTGGATTCTAGCTGGCAACAGTGAGGAGAAGGGTCTTACCTCTGTCCCTCCTCTGCTGTGCCCAGGAAGTGCCTGCCCAGGATTCCAGGCATCTTTCATCAGGGATCAATAGCTCTTTGCCTTCTAATGGGCTCCCTGAGGGTTGGCGGTTGCCGCAGAGCCATGGGGAGAGATGCATTAGCCCCCCTTGTGCTCCCAAGGGGCATTTGTCCTTAATGCATGATGGGGACATGGCTGATTCTGTCTCTCCATTGTTTGAGTATTAATGAGCCTTTTATAGATGGCACCTTGCTGGGCAGGGTGACACAAAAGATAGACTTTCTCACAGTCCCAGTTTCCATGTATTGAAATCTGCAGGAACCTGCTTAAAGGAATTCACCCTATCCATCTGTCCAACCATCCATTCATCTGTCCATCCATCCATCCATCCATCCAACCATCCATGCGTACATCCATTTTGTAAGACCTTCTATGTGCCAGGACAGGTGTAGACAACACAGAGATGAATAAAGCAAGGCCCAGCCTGAGTGGGGAGGGCACACAAGGAAGCAGTCAATGAACCATTCTGGGTATTGGATGCAGCTAAACATGAAGGAAGAAGCCAAGCAGAGGTAAATTTTCACCCTAAGCCTGAGAGGAAACTGCATGTAGGCTGAACATGGAAGGAAAAGATGTGGCCAATTCTTTGGAGGCCCAAAGGACTGCCTTCCAACACTGAAAGGATAAAGGGTCACCCTACGTCAGAGCACAGGATCAGAGCCCTGTCCTTCGTGGGCTTACATCTAAGATGCTGACCAGGGAGAGTCTTCATGGGAGAACACCATGGTGATGGAACATGTACCTATGGGACCCATGGGGCTAAGCTCCAGACATGCTTCTTTGTGACCTCAATCCCAGGGAATGGCCACTCCATCCTGCCCCTAGGGAGAAGTGTGTGGACAAGAGCTCTTTTGCTTTGCGGCCATTTGTGGGAAGGGTTGCTGAGCAGCCAGTGGGTTGAGTTCATCCATGTCAACACTTCAGCGGGCTTTCCCCTGAGAATTACTGGTCCAATCAGAAAGATTCAGGTAAGCTGGTGCATTACCTGTGGTTATACATCTGGGCTCCAGCCACCACCCAGCTCCCCTTGCCTAGGTGAGTGGAGGCTAGGAAGAACCAGACTAGAGAGAGAAACCCTCTTTCCCAGCAGAACAAAGCCCAGAGAGATGTTTACATTTTTCTTAGAGCCACAGAAAGATTCCTAAGTGCTCAAAATTGGGCATTTAATTTCAGGGAGGCCCCTAAATTCCCAGAACAAGAACCCCAACTTTAGCACTTTTAGATTAGCCACCTAATTAGACCTTCTGCTCAGACCAATGAAACATTCTGGTATCATTAGACAAAGCCGTACCCAGCCCCAGACTAGATGAGAAGGGTTCTGAGACATCGCCTCTGTTACAACTGCAGCTCCTGGCCCCCGAGAGAGGCAACCACCCAGGAAGGTGAAGGCACTCAGCCATTTCTCTCTGTAGTCAGAACCAGGAGGTGCCTGGCAAAATGGAAATTTCACATCCAACGAGAGTCTCTTCGCCATGGAAAATCTCAGTATCGATTCATCACTTATTGCTTCTCCAGTTCCAAAGATGGATTGTGTAGATATGTAAAATAAGTGTAACAAATAAAGGAAATACATTTAAAATGTACAAGAATTGGCCAATTTTGCAATATTTCACCTCAATTTTATATGCTGTCAAATATACTTGAAATACATGTGCGCTAAGCATGACAAATACATAGAAACTAAAGCTCTATTATTTTGCTGTAATGGGCCAGGGGAATAGCTCTGAAATAATATTCTTCTGTCTGCAATAAAGGCTTTTCTCTGAAGCTGTCTTAATGCTGTGAACAAAACCTAGAGCTCTCTCAAGGGCTTCTTCCTTTGAATTAGTGCCCCTCTCTGTGGCCTTCTACCATGATGAGTTTGGCAACCAGCGGGTGGATGGATGGGGACCTCGCCCATGATGCAGCAGGGTGTGGGGAGCGTGACACCCTGGCTCAGGCTGATAAGCGTGGAGAGGACGGGCAATCGTGAGAATGCATGCCTGGCACCACAGGGTCTGTGTGACAGTCACACTGTTCCCAGTGCCCACCCCTGCATATATACCTTGTTTGTCTGTATCTTTCCTTGGGCAGCAGTCCTCGGGAAAACTGGAGGCACACTCGTCTTGAGAGGGTGGCTGCAGGTGACTGTGTGGCATGGCAGAAGTAGGCTGGGGAGGAGTTGAAAGGCACCAGGGAATCCGTCTCTGCAGTTAAACAGGCTAAGAGCTGCACTCGGCCATTCATTGGCTGTGAGCTTTTGGGAAGTCACATAACCTCTCTGAGAATTACTTTATTGGCTGTAAAAAGGGAATAATATTTTTGACATTGTAGGATTGTTGTCACCCCATGGCATGCAGACAGTACTCCCTGAAGTTGTACAGTGTGCTACCTGAGCAGCTGTACATGGCAGTTCTGCATGATATAAAGACCCTGGCATATAGTACGTATGAAACAGGTAGTAGCTCTCATTATCACAGCAATCCTTAGTCCTAAGCAAACCTAATTCTAGAACACTGAATTTGGGAGGAGCCCAGAGGCAGCTGTTTTACAGAGATTAAACAAGAGGGTGCTGGAATCATACAGGCCTAGAGTCACACCTTTCCTCTGGCACTTCCTAGCTCTGTTATCCTGGGGACTTTTTTTTTTTTTTTAAACCTCTGCCTCAGTTTCCTCTTCCATAAAATGGGGATAATCATGGAGCCAGTTGCTGTGAGGATGAAGTCTGATAATTCAAGTCTGAGCCTTTATTGATCAGTGTCTGGCAAATGACAGATGTTCAGAATGTTAGTTTGCACAAGCAACTGGATGGACAGAGGGAGAATATGGCCACCATGAGGCTGAGAGCAGTTAGAAGCCACACGCCAGATGCACCCACAGCAATATAATCAATTGCAAAGCCCAGTGCTGGGATGGGAATACTGGAGTATGCTGAAAATGCATGCATACAAAACAACAATGTGCATTTCACAAAAAGACGTACAAACAGAAGCATACACATAAAACTCACCAGAAGGGCTGCCTGTGGGAGGAAAGAGAGGGAGTGAGGATTGAGGATAAAGGGGAATATGTCAATATATAAAAATGGGGTGGCAAAGCCATAAGTCCTTCTTATGAAGTCTCTGGACAGCACTCTTCCAGAGCTAAGGCGTGAAGGATTGCCTCCAGCTGAGCCCCATCCAAAATCAAGGCTGAGAGGTAGCTGAAAAACTGTCCAGTTCAAGGGAAGGGGAGAGAAAGTCAGAATGGGCATCTGGCCTGTGGAGTACCTGACTACAGAGAAGGGGGTCATGGTCAATGCGAGGGTCTGGAAGGTTCTATTTTAAGTTTGCACTACCATGCACAAAGGGAGTCATGCCTGCTGACTCCCTCATCTCATGGGTTTGGAGGAAACCAGGGAAGCAGGCCATCCTGCAGCTGGGCCAGTGCAGCTGGAGGAGGGCAGGGTGGAAGAGGAAAGGTCGCGGAGAAGATGCCCCTGAGCCAGAAGTGGCCACAAGCCCTGCTCCCCCGGCTGTGTTCAGAAAACGTGAGACAGCATCAACCATGCTTGCTGCAGAACATCAGCTAAGGGGCTTAAACCTGTGACATTAAAGACCAGGGGGTTTCTCTTACACTGGGTCATAAGAAGGAGATGGAACTTGTCCCTGGGTGGGAGTCTTGGCATCCTGAAGGCATGTCATCAATAGGACAGGGACGCAGCACTGAAAACTCAGGACAGAGTTGGGCGGGGTGGGGGGGAACGGGTGTCAGACATAAAGACATCAGTGGATTCCAGTTGAAAATGAATGAATGATTGAATGTACATTATATCTACACCTGTCACCTAATTCAGTAGAATTTTTCAACTTTTCAACTAGACACTTTGGGGATGTGTCTCTCAAAACTGTTGGGATTCACTTGGTTACCTGTTCCTCTTTCTTCAGCTCCCCTCTTCCTTCTCTCCTCACTCCTGTCCCCCCTCTTGCTCCTCTGGCTCTGCTCTCTCTCCCCTCCTCAGCACAGAGACGTCACTTCAGACCAGCGCCGACCTCAGTCCCCACAGATGCTCCCCGCATAGGAAAAAAATCAAATTGCTCAAAAGATTCACCTACTTCAGCCTTCCGCCCTGCTTCATGCCTTCCTAGGGGACAAGGGGCCCTGGGAACCACCAATGAGACAGTCAGGGTTCCTGCACCCCAGGAGGGAAAGGCTAAACCTGGGACTCACCCCTGCATTCTTGTGTTCCTAGAGTCATAAATGCACACAGAAACGCATGCACAGACACACAAACACACAGATGCTTGCCTTAGCAGTACCATGAGCACACAAGCACGGACCCATACAAAAGTCCCCAAACACAGGAGCACATCCAGACATGCAGGCAGACCCAAATGTAGATATGCACTCATATAGGCACCTGCACAGAAGATGCCAAAGTAAAGAAATAGACACCTACGTGCTGCTGGGCACCTAAATAGGGGAACCAGGAGGCAGGAGAGGAAGGCCCACCTCCCAACACTTCCGTTCACACTCAGGGAACTAACTAACTAACTCGCAAACTAACTCGCACACACTCAGCACCCCACAGGTGCTCAGGCAGGTACACAGTTGGTAACCCTCTCCTCTCCTCTTCCCA
The DNA here is from genome assembly GCF_030435805.1 of Mustela lutreola. Lineage (NCBI taxonomy): Eukaryota > Metazoa > Chordata > Mammalia > Carnivora > Mustelidae > Mustela > Mustela lutreola. Next base: position 12,456,079 of record NC_081299.1, read on the forward strand.
CCTCCTCCCCTCCCGGCCTGTCACGGAGCTCTAAGGGGCCAAAGCAGAGACACACTTGGGACCCCTGCAGAGCTGCCATAGACCATTTGAACTCTGTCATCCCTCCTGGGGTCTGCAGCACTTCCAAGTGACTGCGACAGGCATTCCAGCTAATTTCCCGTGCTGCGTTGGTGGAAGAACTCCAATGGGGCAATGGACCCATGTGAGAGGTCTGGATGAAGGAAACACCAATGCCCAACCCCTTCCCCATCTGCACATGCCAGCCCAGGTGCCCATGTAGAGCTGGTCAGAGACCGAAAGGCCCAGGGTTCAGAGAAAACCTTGCAGGCTTCCAAGGGCCTGCGCAGACCAGTTCCTTCAAGCAGGAACACTGTGTGCTTTCCTGTCTCTGTACAGCTTTGCGGTGGGAATGATTAGCCCCATGAGCTAGCATGGGTGGGGACCGATGTTGAAGCACCAGTCAGGCGCTATGCACACACCATCTCATTGGATCTCAGCACTTCTCTCCCTGCTGGACCACTGCCTCCGCTTCCTGCTTCCCTGCTTGTTTCTTTGCAAGGGGACATTCTCTTCATATCAGTCAGAACGATTTTGTTAACATATACGCTTAGTCATGACACTTCTCTGCACAGAACCTTCCAAGGGCTTCCGTTCCATCAACTGTAATGCTGAAGCCCCACAGCTTCTGGATGTTCCTTATCATCTGGTCCCTCAATGCTTCACCTCCTGCTCTTCCTCCTTCGCCCTCTCTGCCCCAGCCACACCACCTCCCTTGCCGTTGCTCACACACACCAGGCATGGTCCTGCCTCAGAACCTTGCTGACCGCTCCCCTGACAATGCCTCTGTTGTTCATTAGCAGCATGACTCCCTTAAATGTCACCTCCATGGAACCTTCCTTGGACATCTGACCTATGATTACATCCTACTAAGCTCCTGTTGCCTCCTCCTGCTTCACTTTTCTTCATAATGCTTACCACAGTCTAGCAAACTGAACACTTTACTTATTTTTCTGGTCTCTTCTCTGTCTCCCCTCTATCACATGAGCTCACGAGAGCAGGGTCTGACTTGTTCTGCTTCAGTCTAGGGCAGTACTCGGCATGTAGAGCGTGCTCAACATATATTTACTGAAGGAAGGGACTATCCTGTAAGGTAGGCATTTTCATGCCCATTTCACAGATAAGGAAGCTGAGGATACTAATGCTACATCAATCTGTTCACACTCACAAGGCTGGCAAGTAGTAGAGCCTGAGTTTGAACCCAGATTGATTTAGCTCACAGGACAGAGGCTGTACTTGTCTTGCCTGGCTGTCACCTGTAACTGCACCACATGTAACCATGTGCCACGTAAACTCCATACCCATGGTTGTCAAACTTTGGTGTACGTCAAGGTCAATGCCGATCCCTGGGGTCTCATTAAGTCAAATGGTGCTTTGCACAACACACTTCGAGAAACACTGCTCTATGCTATTTTCCCAAGATACCAAAGATTCAGGATGTCCCTTGGTTAAACCCTCTCACAATGTTCCAGAAAGTAATATTTTCTATACTTCCTTTTCAAAACCTACCTGCCTGGGTAGTGATAGTGGCATAGGACCTGGCTATCTAGGGCCAGGACCAAGGGAACATAACCTTTACTGCTCTCTTATTACATGTGAACACTATGTTAGGAATGTTACCTGTGCTGGTGAAGCAGACCCATGTTGTAGCAATCTGCATGGGCTCTGGACGCAGTCCCCTGGTTTGGAGGTCTGGTTCTATCCTTTTGCCAGATGTTTAATGTTGGGTGACTTATTTATCTTTTCTGAGCTTCCATTCTTCTACCTGTGGAGCACTGACTTTGTTGCAGATGATTGTCTCCAATATTCACTGCTTTCTTTTTCTTTTCCTAATAGAACTAGCTGCCTTGAGTTGGGCACATGGTCCCCAGCTAAACACTACATTTCCCATACTCCTGTGTTGCTAAGTTGGTCACGTGACTATGTTCTGGCCGATAAGACCTAAGAAGAAGTTACGGAAACAAAGTCCGGGTCATGCCCTTAAAAGAAAAAGAATTGCCCTCCACTTCCTCTCTGGTCCCAGATTGCCGATGGCAAAGCTGGGCCGCATGTGGACGGCCCAGAGCAGTAAAGACGAAGGAGGCCTTGATGTTGACAGAGTGGAGCTTCTTTATCAGCCTGGAATCCACTGTCACCCAAGACAGGAACTTCCCTTCAGCTTTTGGTGCAGTCGCAGAGGCTTTGTCTTGACTACGATGCACTTGGGCTCCAGGGTGGGGCGCTGCAGTAACAAAACAAAGCCTTGAAGCTGCAGCCTGTGGTCGGGGGTGGGGGGGGTGGGGGGGGAGGGGGGGTGGGGGGGTGGGGGGGGAGGGGGGGTGGGGGGGGGCCGGTGGAGACATAGGAATCCCAGGATGGGAAGGTGGCAACCCTCAAAGGCACATGGCGGACATCTGATGTTGCCTGCGATCCCTCCAAAACCGATCACATGCCAGCGGTGTTTGACTCCAGCGGGTCTTCAGACTCTCAGAATGTAGCGTGCCTGAGCTTATTTCTTCATGTTCAGCAGAGTCCTGTGAGAGAGGATCTCAGGCTAGTCGCCAAGGAATTGGAAGAGGAAGTCTTAGTGGGGAGGAGAGGAGAAGACCAAAGCCCTAACCTTTGCCCCCAGCAACCCAAGCTGTTAAGGATGGACCGTGGTAGCGTAGTCAGATTGGAACATCACCTTCCCGTCTGAGCCTCCTGCCCCAGGTGGCCGCCGGGAAGCCTCCTGTGGGTTGGGAGATCCTGGGAAGTTAAAGGCAAGAGTTTTCAGACAGAAAACCACCTGAAAGAGATCCAGGTTATGATTACTTGTATGTAGAACTGATAAAACAAAGGGAAGGAGAGTCTACAGAATTCATTCTGTTGCTAAATTTTTCTGGGATGAGTGGGTCATCCTAGGCCAGAGCTGCGTCTGGAGCAGGGCTTCCCAGGCACCCAGGCACCTCAGGCCAAGCCCAACTACTCTTTTTACATGTGGGGAAATGGAAAATAAGGAGGGGCAGTGCCCAAGCAAAGACCACACGGCTCCACGGTGGATGAAACGGGTAGCATTCACTCTGGTCATGGGACTCACCAAGGACCACTTTGTGCATCACTTCCCAGACGAAGTGTAAGGAAAAGAAATGAAGTTTGTGAAAATAGTGCACAAAATATGAGGGATCACGAATCAAGCTGATGGTACCTGCCCCTCGTCCAACTCCCACTTACTCTGCCTCCTTCCAGGGGAATGGGAGAGGTTCTGGCAAAACAGGGAAATGAGCACTCGGGTGTGAGCCTCACACTGCCAGAGTTTGAATCCTGACCATGCCATTTACTACCTGTGGGACCTGGAACAGGTGGTTTGCTTCTGTGGACCCCAGTCTCCTCATCTGTAACAGTAATGGCTGCCTTAAGGAGTTATTGTAAGGTTTGGATGAGGAAGTCGTACAAAATGTTTACAGAGGCCCCTGGCACAGCGGCAGTTATGGTGGTGGGGTGATTAATGTGAATTGCTAACATCTCCGTGGCTTTGTGCAATTGTTGATTTCTTACTCATGACAGTCTGGTGGCACCAGGTCGAGAGACTTTCTCCATCTTCCAGCTGCACAGCTCAAGGTCTCCAAGGAGAGGAAGAGATGAAAGATGTTCCTAAGGGCCACACCCATAAGTGACAGACATCCCCTCTGCCCAATTCTGTTGGCCGGAAGCTGGCAGTGGCGCAACCACTTGGTAGGGGATGCTGGACAGTGTGATTCCCTGTGCACCCAGAGGAGGACGCCTCATCTAGGCCTCATCTGGGCTGCAGTACTGATGTGATCCCCTTTATCTTGTATGATTATCTACACGTTTTCAGCCTCTCAAGCTCGGTTTCCTCATTGTCAATGGAGCTAATGACACCAGTTTTATTAGTACGAAGCTCACAGAAGGAAAGGGAAATTCGGAGTGCTTGGTGTGTGGAGACTGTCCAGGGAATGTTATTTTCCTTCCTTTCTTTGCTCTCTAGGCCTCCTCTTTGCCTCACCTCTACCTTCCCTCCCTGCCCACACCTTCTGTTCCCCTCGCTCCTTCCTTCCTCTGCAGTGAGCAGGTGACAGCCAGCGGGGCCCCTGGTCCACCATCACTAAACCTGATCATTTTCAACCAAAGGGACCAAGTTACCAAAGAAAACCCCGAGAGGGAAGGTGGTGGCCCAGAGTGGGTGACTGGAGCCGTGTCCCCTGCTTCCCATCATAAATCTCTGGGAAAACCATTAGTGGGCCCTGCAGCCCAGAGACAAATTACGAGGCAGGGGATCAATGTTATTTTTTCCACAAGCTGAATTCATAACGGTTTATGGCAAAATCGATGCAAATCTTCATGAATAAAGTGAAGGCAGGTGCATGTTGGAGAATAATGAAGGGGTTCAATGGGGGAACCTTACTGAATTGCCACTGGCAGTGGGGACCGGGAGGGAGTCACCTGTCCAGCTGCCCTGGGGTTTGGTCCTTCCTGTGTGGTGCTGCAGGGCTAGTCACAGCCTCGCACACCCGTGGAGGAGGGGGCCCGAGGGTGGGCAGAGGGTTAAGAAGAGACGGCACTTTTGTGAGAACTTACTCTGAACTTCATGCCTTGTGTTCTTACTGGATCCTCACAAGAAGGCCAGAGATTGATGCCTTCGTAATCCTCAGTTCACAGTCCTGGAAACCGAAGCTAAGAGAGGTAAAGCAACCTGGTGCCACCTGATTAATAACTGGCAATGTCTGGATTCAAACCCAGATCCTCCCTATCCCAGAGGCCCAACACTACTTCTTCCAACAAACATGGCCTGTCTGTCCTAGGCTTTCCTGCCTCTGGCCTCTGCACAAGCTATGGTCTCAGTCTGGAGTACTCAGCTCTTCTTTCTTCTACCCAAGTAAAGACAGTCCTCACTGGCCCTCCGTACCTGGGTACAATACTGCTGGGAAGGCTGGCAGTGTTTGTGTGTCTTCAGCTGGCACTGTCATGCCCTTCTGGTGGGATTTGTGTGTATGTCCAGTGTGGACTCCATGTCTAGGGGTGTTTGTCCTCCCAGGCCCTTACTAGGCTGTGGGCTACTTCAGGGTTGGAGCACATCTTCTCTTACTATCTCTTCAGTCCATGAACCTGCATGCTGACACTGACATCCATCCTTCTATCACCCATTGTCCACCGGCCATCTTTTTGTCTGTCTGTCCATCCATCCCTGTGCTTGTCCATCCATCCATCCCTCTGTCCGTCTGTCCATCCAGCCATCCATCCTTTTGTCTGTCCATCCATCCATCCATCCCTCTGTCCATCCATCCATCCATCCATCCATCTGTCTACCCATCATTCCTCTGTTCATCCATCCATCCATCCTTCCATCCAATCACCTGTCCGTCCTCCAGCCTTTCATTTGTCCGTCCATCTTTTTGTCTTTAATGGGTGTATACTTTCAGTTTCCCAAGATGAAAGGAGTTCTGGAGATGGACGGTGGTGATAGGAGAACACTAGTGTGAATGTACGTCATGCCACTGAACTGCTTTCTTAAAAAAGGTTACAATGATAAATTTCATGTTATGCATATTCTGCCACAATTAAAAATAAGTTGATTTAGAATATTATCAGATTTCCTGGGGAGGCTGAAGTACATTACTCCCTCCCCACCTGTTCCAATCCACACTCCTGGTAGAGCTCTCTGTCTTGAGTCCTACCTCCCCCATGCATCACCAGCAGGTGACTCCAGCCGCCTCCAGCTCTCTTGCTTCCAGATTCACCAGATGCTCACCCATTTTACAGAATCCTGGTAACAGTGTCAGTCACAGCAGCCAACACACACTGAGGGTGTCCTTTAGGTCAGTGTTCTTGAATTGCTTTGTGCGGACCCACGCATGTCCCCCCTGGGGACATACTGCCATTTGTCTCATTCTACAGATGAGGAAACAGGCCCAAGGAAGTTCAGTAACTTGCTCGAGCTCCCTAAGCTATTAGGCTAAAGGGACAAGACTCAGACCCAGCCCTGATGACACCCTTGTCCGTAAAGCTACCCGGTGCTGCTTCACACAAACCATGTTCACTAATTACCCCTTTGGGCACTGAGCTCATGTAAGTCTCATCTCCCCAAGAGTGCGTGTGTTCCTAAAGACAGGGGCTGGGTATTCATGCTCATATTATCCACTCCTGATCCAGCATGGATGCAAAGTCGGGGCTCTGTAACTCAGAGTCAGGGCTTGAGTGAGGGGCGGTCCCCTCCAGGGCAAAATTGGAACGGGTGCCAAAGATCTCAGTGTAAGGTAAATTCTGTTTTAATGAGATCTTTTGAAATACCAAGTTTAATGCAAAAAAATCCTGCACAATCCTACCTTACCTACCTTAAGCCAAATCCTTTTCTTTTTTTTTTTTTTTTAAGATTTTATTTATTTAATTGACACACACAGAGAGAGATCACAAGTAGGCGGAGAGGCAGGCAGAAAGAGAAGGGGAAGCAGGCTCCCTGCTGAGCAGAGAGCCCCGATGTGGGGCTTGATCCCAGGACCCTGAGACCATGACCTGAGTCAAAGACAGAGGCTTAATCCACTGAGCCACCAAGGTGCCCCAATCCCAATCCTTTTCTAACTACCTGGGGTGCTTGTTAAGATGGATCCATGCCAGGGCGCCTGGGTGGCTCAGTGGGTTAAAGCCACTGCCTTCGGCTCGGGTCATGATCTCAGGGTCCTGGGATTGAGCCCCGCATGGGGCTCTCTGCTCAGCGGGGAGCCTGCTTCCTCCTCTCTCTCTCTGCCTGCCTCTCTGCCTACTTGTGATCTCTCTCTGTCAAATAAATAAATAAAATCTTAAAAAAAAAAAAAAAAGATGGATCCATGCCCTGGCATGGTTTGGGGGAGTCACTGATAGCATTTGTTTTAATAGGTAGATATTCCCCTCTGCTCTCACCCATTTGGCAGGAACCACATGCTGTAAGGCAATTGAAGCCAATCTTGGTGTGGCAGCTTATTTCCAGGCCTCTGTAGCTGTGAGACCTCGGGCAAATCGCTTCACCTTTCTGTGCCTCAATTTCCTCCCCTGTAAATGGTGTGTCTGATGGAACTAACTTTGTAGGGCAGCCCTGAAAATTAAATGAGATAAAGCGTGTGAAGAGCTTGGCACAGCAATTGACCCTTATCTAACTACAAAGGGCAAAACTCTGGTAAAAATGATTTAACGGATTCCTCCATCCAGGAAAGGAAAAGTAAGTGTAAGACATGCATCTGTGTTAGCAGGCATCAAAAGCCATCAGCTTTCATTCTTCCTTCTCTTGTCTCGCCGTTGACATTTCTTGACCACACCCGGCACGGGGAAGTCGGCAGGTGCAGAAGTGAGAGCGGAGACCCAGAGACCTGACGGGTCTGCAGACAGGCTGGGAGGAGGAGCCAGAGAGGAAAGCAAGGCCCAGCTTATCAGAGCGAGGCAGCTGACAAGCTTCTGTTTCCCACTCTCTAAGCCTTGCATATTTCTTCGTTAACTTCAATAGGAGGCGTTCCTGGCTCTCCAAAAGCATGCTCTGTTCTCATTGCTATACGTCTAGACGAGAGAGCACTGGGAGAATAAGCTGTTTTGTCCCTCCTCGCTGCCAGGAATACTCAGAGAGTCAGATGTCCAGTGGCCAATGGGCAGCACATCTGTAAGGCAGGTGGAACTTTTTCAGCCAGATGTGTCAAATATCGTGGTGGCCTGGGGACACAACGTAAGGTCCTGATCATGGGGAACAGTAGCGAGATGGCCAAAGCAATCCCCCAGGGTCTCTGCAAACCAAAGGTGGCTTCTGTCTCCATCTTCTAGCCGAGAATTTGAGTGAGGCTCTCTGCTTTTCACTGCCCCTGAAGACCAGCGTCCTGAAGCTGAGGGCTCTGGCCAGGGTTTTTTTGTCCATGAAACGATGGACGAGGTGTTTCCCTGAGGAGTCAAGCGCTGTGAGGGCCATAATTCTGACTTCCAGAGACCTTGACCTGCTTCTCTCTTCAGGATCAAGGGAGCGGGGGGAAGCAGAGGAAATGTCCATCACACAGCCATATCGGTGGAAGAGAACAAGGATCGGGCTCATTTCTTCACAGCAGCCTGAAAATCGTCCTCATTCGCAGTGAATTTAGCCATCCCAAGTCCCTGGGGCTAGAAGGGACCCTATTTCTTCCATTATGTGCTGCCTTTATTCCAGCTGGGAACACCAGGGCCAGGGGTGAGAAGCACCTGCCAATGAGAGGGCGTTGTTTCCTAGAAGAGCCAAGTCTATGATCCAAATCTCCTGACCCCTGTGATCAGTCCCCTGGGCTCCCCTGGAGGTAGCCTCACTGGGGGAGGCCAGACAGCCCACTAGCCCACTCCCTGACCATAGGCAGGTGCCACCTCCTCTAAGCTCTGGTTTCCTCACATGGATGAATGAGGGAACAAGTCCCTTCCCCATTAGAATTCAGGTAATCGATAAAAATGTAAGGGTTTAGAGAACAAACGCATTCTGGGTTCTCACTGTGTGTCCCAGGCCCTGGGCTGGACACCGGACCTGCGGGGTCCCAGTGCCTGCAAGCTCGGCCACCTCTACCTGGAATAGCCCCGTCCCCAAATCTCTTCATCCAGCCCACACCCAGCCAATACTGCAGTCTCCACTACATGTCACCTCCTCCAGGAAGCTCACTCTGATGACCAGTGGCCCATCTTTGTGTCCACAGGGCAGCCTGTGTGTCCTGGTATAGCACTGGCCACAGAGCATCTACATCCGCACTGAACATCAGATCTGAGTGCGTGGACAAGGTCTGTGTCTTTCTTGTTCACTATGGCAACCCCCCACCCCCAAGGTATCTGATGCATAGTATGTATGTGATGTGTATCTGTTAGATTTTACTGAGGAATCTGAGCTTGTAGATATGGAAAAACTGCAAACTCTAAAGGGTTCCTTTTACTTCAAAGAGGGGGACTGTGGCCACATGAGGTGTTGCAATCCCGCAGCCTACCTACAGAGGGCAACACGGAGCCCAAAGGACGGCTCTAGCGTTCCTGTCATTTCAAACTAAGGAGGGGTGGAGAGATGTGACAGAGCTGGGGTCAAAGGGCTCTTTGGCCCTTGCATCACACCACTGGGTGATGCCATAGAGCCTACCGCAATGAATCCTGAGGCCCACAAGGGTTGTTAATTCCAGCAAAGAAATAATTTCCTGGGGTTTTAGCGCCTGGTTCACGAGCCCAGCCCAGCTTGTGGTCAGGGGGTGATCAATTGCGCTAGCTCCTATTATTTTGGCTGCATTTTCTGCCTCCCTCCTTTCCTGTTGCCCAATTAGATTTAATTAGATATTGACAAGAGCTGCAGGTGGAGTGAGCCTCTGTGGTTTTGGGCTGGAAGGTGGAGGGAAAGCTGCAGAAAGGGGAGGCCACAGGAAGGGGACAGCCAGTGTGCTGGGGACCCAAGGGGTTGGCGTTCCTAGGGCTACTTCCAAAGCTTGCACTTTCATCCTCCTTCCCCTCCCCGTTGCTTGTGGCCCCCTCCCCCACCTTCTCTGCTCTCCTGTGGGATCCATAGCCTAGTCCGTGCCTACACTGGTTGGTTCCTCTCTCCAGCCTAATTGTTTCCTCTCTCCAAGCTCCAAGTGTTTTAATGTGGGTCCTTCTTGGAAGAGGGGGACACTTTGGAATACTGTTCAGCAGACATTCTCTCTCCTCTCTTCCCACTGTGGTAGAGCATCCCCATCTCCTAATGCAGAGTTTGACCCCATGGCTTCCTTTGATCAATGCGGAGTTGGCAGACATGACCTTAGCAGAGGCCCTAAACATGCATGCATCAGCGGCTCAATGTCTTGTGCTCCTGTGATGCAACAGAAACAGAAGATGCCTAGAGGGGTCCATTGCCCCCTTGGGGTTGGCTCCAGAATGACCACCCGGGAGTCAGATCTGAGCCCAACCTGCAGCCAGAATGGAGTAACCCCTCTGGGTCCAGACCAGATCAGCCAAACCACAGCCCAGCTGAGCTCTAGGATAGATAAGCTGTGATTGCAGGTCACCGAAATTCTGTGCTATTTGTTAGGGAACATGACCCCCGTCAGAGCCTGGCTAGTACGGAGGGAGGGTGGGTGGAACCTCAGTGAATGACACAGCAAAACAGATAATTCTAGACTATGAGACAGGAGACCCAGGCTCTCGTCCAACAATTTCTGCTAACTTCCTCCGTGGCTTTGGAGGCGAAGGAAAGCAGCTCATACTGGTTGATCATCTTCTGTGGGCCAGGCACCATGCTAAGAACTTTCCATATATCAATCTATTTTATCACCACCATTTCTATCTTCTGTTGACCCTAATCTATGCCATTCTTTGTGATAAGTGTTTATAATGCTAATTAGGATTATGCTAAAGATGGTACCTGTCAGTAAATGATTAATAATTTTGAAAAACACCCGTCTGTTGATGGCACACCGTGGGACAAGCTTGCACCAGGTTATTTAAATGTAGTGTTTCAACTCACCTTGAATACAGCCATAGAAGGTGATCTGGGGTAACACGTCGGTGGTGCTGAGTGAGGGAAACCCTGGATGGGCTGCTGGGCGAGGCTGGCTCTGATGTCCTGGCAGCAAATGACACTCTGGTTTGTCTTGTCCCAAAGCACCTGTGTTACTTTCCTGCAGCTGCCGTAGCGAGTTCCCATAAACTGCGTGGCCAAAAACCAGAGGCATTCGTTTCCCCACAGTTCTGGAGGCCAGAAGTCCAAGATCAATGGATGGGGGAGAGCGCGCTCCTCCCGGAGGCTCAGGGTGAGATCCCCATCCTGGCCTCCAGCTCCAGAGCTGCCCACACTCCAGCCTTGCCTTCTCTTGGTCTCAAGGGACACCTGTCATCAGATTTAGGGCCCACTCAGGTCTTCCACATTCTTTCCTCGTCTTGAGACCCCCTTAGCATGGTCTCGTCTGCAAGACCCTTTTTCCAAGTACAGTTACATCACAGGGCTTAGAGATTTGACGTGGGTATCTTTTTGATCTATTACTTCTTCTTAGACGTGGACCCATCCTGTCTGTCTATAGATATTATTTACATTTTATCTTCACAGCGACCCTCCTAGGAGTACATTTTCCTCTGGGGCACTGAGGCTCAGAAAGGTTGTATAACTCTCCAGCAAGAATCAGCATCAGGGTCGGGATTTGCTCTCTGGCTCTACAGCTCCTGCTCTCAGCCTTCAACTTGCTCCCTGAACCCTGCCATCCATCTGGGATCACAGATGCCCAGATTCTGCGGAGTACCTGGACAGGTCCCCTGGACCAGCTGTGTTTGGTGGCCAATGGGCATCCTACTGGGTGACATGAGTCGTCAGCAGGCTTTTCAGGGGACTAACTGGAGATACTGGGCAGAGAAAGCCCCAGGATCGGCAGCCGCCACTGGAGAAGGAGAGCAGGGGGCCTTATCCTGGGGACTTTGCCATGAGAGTCCGGCCCAGGTTGAGCCTTGCCTTTCCGTCACTGTGGCCCCAGTGAGCCCCTTCTCCTCTCCCAGCCACATGCTTCCTCACTAGCCTTTAGGTAAGGAACTGTGTGCCAGCACGCTGCCAGGATGGGAGCCGAATGATGACAAGAAGGGGCTTGTCTGTCTCTGGTCAGTGTTTGAAGGGGTGGATGGAGCCAGCTGGGGGCACAGGCACGAGACGCCCCCCCCATCCACCCTTTGTAGGGAAAGTTTCACCAAACTCCATAGAGATGAACGGGAGTCACTGAGTATTACTTCATTTAATAGCCTCAATAAAATTTATTTCCCCCTCTTTTTGTAATTGTTTTATTGAATCATAATATACACACAAGAAACCGCATTATCTTTAAAGCGATGCACTGGGTGTATGTTGATGTATGTCTACATCTGTAAAGCCATCGCCACAATCAGGATAATGAATATATACATCACTCTCCAGAAGTTTCCTTGCGCCCCTTCGTAATGAATGCCGCCCCCCCCCCCCCGCTCTCCCTGCCATTTCCAGGCAATCACTGATCTGCTTTCTGCCGCTATAGATTAGTTTGCATTTTCCAGCGTCTGTTTTATACAGATGGGATCATACAATTCGGACTATTTCTTGTGTGGCTTCTCTCGCCCAGCACGATTGTTTCACAATCTGGCCGTGTTGTATCATGTATCAGCAGTTTGTCCTTTTTATGGATAGCTCCAAGTCCGTCCTGTGGCTCTTTTGCCGTTTGTTGACCCATCATTCATCTGTTGGTGGACCTTGGATCTTTTCTGGTTTTTGACAGTTACGAACAAAGCTGTTGTGCACATGTGTGTAACGCCCTTGTATGGGACACATGCTTTCCTTGACCTTGGAATGGCTGGACCCTATGGCGGCTGCATGGTTGTTTTTTTTTTTTTTTTAAAGATTTTATTTATTTATTTGACAGATATCACAGTAGGCAGAGAGGCAGGCAGAGAGAGAGAGAGGAGGAAGCAGGCTCCCTGCTGAGCAGAGAGCTCGATGCGGGGCTCCATCCCAGGACCCTGGGATCAAGACCTGACCCGAAGGCAGAGGCTTTAACGCACTGAGCCACCCAGGCGCCCCGGTGGCTGCATGTTTAATTTAAGAAACCACCAAAGCCTTCTGAAAGGTTTGTACCAATTCACGTTCCCACCGGCTGTGTGTGCGATTTCCCATTGCCCCGCAGCCTTGCGGTGCTCCGTACGGCCCGTCTCCTTCTCAGCCGTGCTAACAAGTTCGTTGGTCTCTCTGTGGCCTTAATTGGCATGCCCCGTGTCTAATAATGTTGGGCAGCTTCCTGTGTGCTCATTTGCCGCCCCTACATCTTCTCCGCCGAAATGTCTGCTCAAATCCTTTGCCCCTATTTAATTGGGTTGTTTATTTTCTTCCCGTCGTGTTTAGAGAATTCTTTATATATTCCAGATATGTCTTTTAGCAGATGTACGGTCTGTGGATATATTTTTTTTTCCCTCAGGCTTTGTCTTGCCTTTTCCTCCCCGTAATGGTACCTCTCAAAGAGCACAAGTTTGCCATTTTGATGGAGTCCCATTTTTTAATTTGTTCTTTAACAGATCATGCTACTGATGTTGTATCTAGGAAATCTTGACCCAGCCCCGAGTCTGCAAGATCTTCAGCAGCAGGGAGCCGGGGCAGCTGCAGAGCCTGACCCCCATGCCTCTTGTTTCTCGGGGATCAAACTCTTTCACTGGCTAGCGCCCCATGTTTTAGAAACCACTGTTCAGTATGTTCTATCTGGTTTATGCAGTAGTTTTGGGCAGAAGAATAAATCTGATCCCTGCCATCCCATTTTGACCTGGACCGCTGACCAACTTTGAAGGCAGGCATGATTCTGTTCACACCACCCCCCAGTTCTTAGAGGACAGGGCTCAGAGAGGCACAGCGACTCACCCAGGGCCCAACAGCACGTGCATGGCCAGCACAGGCATAGAAGTCCAGGGCGGCCCCACTCCAGAGCTTGACTTGTTGCTGGAAGTTCCAGGGTCTGGAATGCATCTTGGGTCTGGGGTTGGCCAGGTGGGAGACTCTCATTTGGTGTGGCTGGCTTGGCACCATGATTCTAGAGCAAAAGTAACCTCTCTGCATTTCACTTGTCTCATCTGTGTTCCAAAAGTGGTCATTCTAACTTGACTTGCTCTGTAAGAGATTCAGTAAAAAAGAACCACAAAACCATAGGCTCTCCATGACCGTGTGGATTATAGAGCCCAGCCTTCCACCCAAAGCCACTTCAACTGCAGGATCAGAAATCCAAAAGCACCCGCCACCGCTTAGCCTTCCTGGGTCCATAGCAGACTTCGCTCATCCATGGTGGAACTCTTTGCTGCTGAGCCAGACTTCCCCTCCATGTCCAATCTTCTTTCAATCTAGTACGCAAAGCGCCCACCACCCCGATCAGATTAGCACATGAAATGAAGCTTGTTTGCACCCCAGCTCGTAAGTGCTCTGGTCAGACGGGGCAGCCGCCCGGCCTTGTAGGCACAGCTCCTTTGACCGAGTCTCCACCACCTCCCAAGGCAGTCCACTCCACTGTCACCCAGCTGCAGTGTCTGAAACTCTCTGTGACAAACCCACTGTCCGCTCAGCATTTCTCCTTAGGTTAAGCCCATTGGGGACTCAGAGACCGGACGTCACACCTTCAAACCAAAGGCCCGCAGATACGACGTGAGTGTGACGGCCACGTCCCCTCTTGGCCTGGGGAAGTGTTTCCAGTTCCTGGAATGTGGCCATGGAGCTTTTCAGCCCCGCTTTCCCTCTGTTCTCAGATGCTTTGGTTTGCCAGCATCTTCCCTAAAACGTAAATCCACATTCGAAAAGTACCCGAGGTATGATTTGGAGGAAGGCGCTGAAGGGGAAAAGTCTTCTGGCTTAGTCTCAACGTTTTCCTTTTATTAACAGAGCCAAGGACCTTCCTAGCTTTTAAAGCCACGCTCTCATATTCTGTTCACGAGAGCAAACGTGAGCTCATTTTCACATGAACGGAAGTGAGGTCAGATGTGCTCCCTCCAAGAGCTGTAAGAATCTGTGGACCCCCGTGCAGCGCCGGACACCGTCTCCCGTCACACCCCATCAGTGCTGCCCGTGGCTGTTTGCAAAGAGCTTTGCCTCCGGGGCCGCCCAGTACTGATCGCGGTAACAGTATAGGCTAACGTGGACCTGTTCCTTAGCGTGTGCCCAATGTGTTCCAGGCATGTTACATGTTTTAGCTGATCTAATCCTCACCACAGCCCTGTGAGGTTGATACTGTTTGGTTCTCATCTTACAGAGAAGGAAATGGCTCCAGAGCGGGTAACTAAGCTAGTGTGTGGCGGAGCTGGGATTTGAACCCAGCTCTGAAGCCCGTGCCCTTAATCACTACCTTATGCTGCTTTTCAGGGCTGAACCTTTCTGTAAATGCCTTCGAGATGGCTGTTCATGTTTTTGCATGTGGTTCTCACGGAAGGTTTCCTGGAAGCGGCAGGACAAAGTGAGACTTGGTTGCTGGCTCCCTGCTGGCTCCCTAAGGCTCCAGGCCTGTTTCCCCTCCTCCCGTCTGGACAAGAAGCCTCGGGGCAAAGATAGGAGGAGCCTCAGGGCAAAGATAGGAAGAGAATGTCACCCTCTGGCTGACGGTTTCTCTGCTCAAGTTCCTCCTATACTGCAGGCTGCACACAGGTGAAGGCAGCTTTACCCAGAGCAGCCAGACTCTCCTCCATACCTTGAGGGCCTGTGGCCTTCGAGTCATAACCCAGAGCTCCACTCTGAGATGAATCACAAGGTTCAGGACACAAAGGGACAGCCCAGTTTGAGGTGAGGACTCCGGTTCTCCGCCAGCAAAGTCAACCGCTCGCTCTCTGTTGGGGAGTCCTCGGGCTAGACAATGAGCCTGGCGGAGCGAGTCACCCTCCCGCTCCTGGACGCTGATTCTGCTCCAGGCACATGACCCTGGGGGTCTAGTGAGTGGCAGGCCTGGGACTCTTATAGAAACCGTTCTTTTCTATGGACTTGAAGCCCGGGGGAGGAGAACCTTGAGCCTTTGTGGGAAGAATCTGCCTGTCTGTAGAAAACTCCAAGAGGGGCACGCAGAGCACAGAGGCCGTGCGGATCCCTGAATCCAGCCACGGGCGGCTCGGCTGTCTGAGCCTGTCAGCCTCCGGGATTCTTCAGCTGGATGGGCTGGCTTTTCTGCTACAGGCGGTCCAGCGAGCTCAGACAAGGACAGGCTATGACCTCAGCTTCAGGCCCTCTCTGGCTGTTATGTGCCCTTTCCCACCAGGGCCAGGGACTGTGAGGGGACTCTCCACTGTCGTGAAGTGGGAACCCCGGCCCCATGTCAGACAGACAGATTTGTTAGGGTCCAGCGATGAATCAGACGTGGTCCTTGTTCCCAAGGAATTCATGGCCAGTTAACAATTCACTGCCACATATGCAGTTAATGTGGGAGGCCCACCCACGATGCTCTGGGGGGGCCCAGGAGATGGAGTGGGGCATCCCCTCCCCCTGCAATGTGGGGGCGGGCCACGAAGGGTGCCCCCAGAGTGAGCAATGCTTCAGGCAACTCTTGAGGTCCTGCCTAATTCCTGTGCTCAAATCCTGGCTCAGCCCCTCGCTAGCTCTGACATCGGGCGCATCCAGGTGCATTCCTAAGTGTCTGTGCCTCAGTTTCCTCATCTGTAAACGGACCTCTACCTCCTGGGTTTGTGGAGGACTGCATGTGATAATTTAGGTGTAGCGACGGGCGGTGACTGGTCTCGAGTCCATGCGCGGTAAATGCTGTTACTATCTTTGTTCCTACTTGGGTTGAGGCAGGAGCACTGCAGGTGTGGTTGGGAACGGATTAGGAGAGGGCGGTGTGCGAGGGTTGGGTCTGCGGAAGACAAGGAGGGCTTGCAGCACGCAGGGCTGGGTGACAGCAGGCCGGCTTCAGGGCTGGGAGCCGGCGGAGAGCACGGAGCATCCCGGGTGGGGTTGGAGAGTAAACACTCCAGACAAAATGCCTGGGGCGTTTGCAGCCACAGAACCCAGAAGTCCCTTGTTGACTTGATCCATTCCGTTACTGGTCCGTTCAGTAGATACAAACCTCACGGGGCCAACAGTTTGGCCGAAGCCAGCGTGGGCCCCGCAAGAGAAGGGCGTGCTCTGCTGTGCTATTCTAGAAGCATCTGGGCAAGGCCACCTGAGCACAGAGGGTGGAGGAACGACAGAAAACAGCAGCCTCCAGGAGGAACGACAGAAAACAGCACCAGACAATGTTGCATTTATGTCTGCTTCTTGTTGCCTGGAAAAGAGTGGTGTTTACTTCTCTAAGCTCTGGGAACAGTGAGACCAGTAGTCTCGAGGCCTGACCCCTCCCCCACCACAAAGTCTGACTGAAGGGGAAGGTCATTACCTGGCTGGCGGGGCCGTATGTGCTGCACCCGTTCGAGTTCCCAGCACTCTGACTCCTGGGGTGATAGGGGGTTATGTTGGTCAATTTGGACAAGGGTCCACATGGGGGAAAAGGCCACCCCGTTTCGCCCACCTAAGCCCCTACTCACCCACTCACTCACCACGGCCCCTCTCGGCTCACTCCCTGCTCACAGACATCCAAACTGTCTTGTTGGTACAGGACTCCTTCTGATGGCTCAGATTTTTCACTCGTATGCACGCTCTTGTTTATACATTTATAAGCTCTCGCTCGCCAACTAGGTATTGTATTCTCTCCCTGTTCTAGAGGCAACAAGTCCAAAATCAAAGCGTCTGGTGCTGTCATGTTCTCTCTGAGGCCCTGCATAGACTCCTTCCCTGCCTCTTCCTAGCTTCGGGTAGCCAGTGGCCGTCTGTCCTTGGCGCTCCTTGGCTCAGACATTCCCCCGCAGTCTCTGCTCTGTCGTCACATGGAGCTCTCCCCAGGTCCAGTGCCCTCTTCTTATAAGGATTATAAAAAGCCATGCTGGATTAGGCCCACCTTAACGATCTCTTCTTAATTTGATCACATTTGCAAAGACCCTTTTTCCAGGGGAGCCTGGGTGACTCAGTGGGTTAAAGCCTCTGCCTTCGGCTCAGGTCATGATCCCAGGGTCCTAGGATCAAGCCCCACATCAGGCTCTCTGCTCCACAGGGAGCCTGCTTCCTCCTCTCTCTCTCTGCCTACCTCTCTGACTACTTGTGATCTCTGTCAAATAAACAAATCAAATCTTTAAAAAAAAGAAAAAAAAACAGACCCTATTTCCAATGAAGATCCTATTCACAGGAACTAGGGTTAGGGCTTCAACACACCCTTTTGGGAGACACATTTCAACCCAGAGCACCTGATAGCCATGGCGCCCAGTGACATGCCTATCGAGGGGAGAATTCATACTTCAATCTCCCACAGCCCCCCAGGGAAAATGCTGTCCTAGGGCTAAGGACCCCACTCAGCTGAAAATTCCAAGGCTCCAGCTTGCTGGAAATGCCTGTCCAACCTCTCCAGCCTCACCTGTCTGCTGGCAGCTCCTGAGTGGGCCACAGCAGCTCGCCAGTAACTGGAAAAAGAGCAGTGGGGCAGAGAATACGTCTTGCAGTGAAATTAATGTAGCTTGAGAAAAAAAAAAGGTACATTTACTCATTTCAACTTCTTGTTGCCAGACCCATAAGTGAATAAATCCAAAATAAATGTAACCGGGACAAAGGGAGAAGCCACGAGAAATGCAATCCCATTGCCCTAAATGAAGACAAAGACTCTGAGACAATATTAAATTCCATCCCCAAAGGCTCATTTCATTTCAGGCCCAGATTTGCACAAAATCGAGTTTTCCTGTGAGCCAAGCCCCACTCCCGCTCAGAGCCTCCTCCTCCCCTGCTCCCTCCCCCGGCCCGCTGGTCCCTTCTGCCCAGGCTCCCAGTTCTTGTCCCTGAAGTTTGCACAGTCTCTTTACTCGACAGCCAGCTGGGCCCCAAACTCCCAAGACGTGTTGACTTCCTCAGTTCCTCGGCTCTGGACAGACAGATTTATGGGACTCCAGGGACTGGAGCATCTGCTTGGGCTTCCAGGAATTCATTGCCTTAGTTGTCGGAATCCTCCTGCAGCCCAGGCAGGAGCGCGGGGTCGGGGAGTGCTGCACTCACCTGCCTGTCTCCACAGAGGCTTAGGACCTATGGGGTCAGGGGTTCGTGCCTGCAGGCAGGAGGCCCATCAGTGCTGAGCGGCTTTCTAACCAAATACTTAAGCCAACAAATCTGGGAGAGGAGGCTGGGCTGTGCCCCTTCTTTCTCTGTTGCATGTTAACACAATAACTATTTTATGTTGTATATTAACACAATAACTACGGATCCTACACCCTGCACTGTGCAGACCTGCTGGTTAGGCATCCTCGGAGGAGAGGAGATTGGGTGTGGGGAATCAGAGGAAGGAGCTGACAGAGGTCTGTCACCAGGGTGAACGCTTAGGTCTGTGTCAGGATTGTGCCAACGTCAAGAACTGTGTTACCTGGACCCAGCCCTTCCCAGGCAGGCCCTAGGTATTGATCTTGCGGTTGGGCTGGGGGCGGGTGGGGGCAGGCTTTTTTTTTTTTTTTTTTTTTAAAGTAATCTACGTCCAATGTAGGGCTCGAATCCATGACCCCAAGATCAAGAGTCACATGCTCTACCAACTGAACCAGCCAGGTGCCCCCAGGTTGACTTTTAACAGTGATAGTAGCTGCCATGAGTTAGCACCTACTGTATGCCAACTCCTTCCCATAGGCTTCTCCTCCTGTTCATTCAATAAATCTCATTTGAGTGCCTACTATTTGCTAGGCTCTATTTTAGTGGTGCTGGAGTTTGCTCCGGCATCGTGAAGTTTATGGTCTGGAAGGAGGTTATATATTTTATCTCCTTCTATTATATTCTAGTGGAAGGAGTTATATATATTCTATCATATTGTTATCAAATATGTATTTACATTTATTATGTTATATTAAATCTAATTAAAATTAAACTTAATTATATGATATAAAACTCATGTTGTAGGTATTACCTACCACACATGGCATCATGTGACATCCCATAGGATATCATGAGATATGGTGTCACCTGTGATACGTACATATCACATCATACTATTCCCATTCAGCCTTCAGAACAATGCTGCCTGGGTGGTATCATTGTCTTCGCATTGGAGCCTGCAAGACAGGGTTGAAGAGAGAAGTGATGGGCCAAGGGTCTGCAGCTAGGGAGTGAGTGGGACGTGCCGAGAGAGCTGGAGGGAGGTGGGAGGCTCTCCGAGTGGGACTGGTCTGGATCTGATCCCAAGGGGCCACCTTATGCTCCACACACTCCATGTCCTCACAAGGACGGCTGTGAGACTCACCCGGGTGGGTGTGGATGCTCAGCTCCCGGCTCAGCTCTAGCACAGGTGAGAACCGCCCTTCACTGGGGCAGTGACTGACACTGCCCCACCACGGGTCCCGTGGCAGGATGCTGACTTCTGCTCCCCTGCTGTCCCCTGGCGTGAGTACCGAGCAAATCTCCAAAAGCACCGCCCCCACCCCCAACCCCTGGCGCTCAAACCCTGAGGTCAGGCAAGCAGCCCCTCCAACGGAGAAGCAGCAGGTGTCAGGGTTGAGGACAGACTTGGGGCTCAGGCTGCTGGGTTCCAAAGCTGGCTCTGCCACCTCCTCACTGTGCAAACAGGATCAAATCTCACGCCTTGGCCACGCCTCCGTATCTGTCAAAGGTGGTTTTCCCTCCTGTGGTTGTAGGACCAAGCATATTGGAAAGCTTGGGGCACAGCGTGCCCCATGAGGGAGTTAGTTAGCCTGTGGATGCTGGGCTTGCCCACTTGGTGAGGAGCTGGGTGGCACCTGGCTGAGACGGGGGAATTGCCAGTGAGTCTTGGAAATGAAGCTCCAGGAGGATGTTGGCTGTTGTCCAGGCAGTCAGGAGTCAGGAAAACAGGAGTCTGGAAAACACAGTCCTCTGTCCAGCGCTCTGGGCATAAGGAGTCCAGGAAGCCCACACTTGACCCTGACCCCCTCTTGCCTCCAGAAGCCCCACTGGCTCCCATGTATGAAGTAGGTACTTATAGTGTAGGATCTTCAGGACACCCGCCCTAATCATCCGGTCCCGGTTCCATGGGGCCTTAAATCAGACCTACTTGTTTGAATTTTTTAAGAACTCAGTGGGTTTTAGTATATTCATGAAGTTGTGAAACTATCACCATCATAAACTTGAGAACATTTCGTCTCTCCAAAAAGAAACTCCGCGGATCAGCCATCACCCCGGCTGCACCCCGCCAGCTCCCCAGCCCCAGCAACCATCAGTCTGCTTTCTGTCTCTGTCTACTTGCCTGCTCTGGACATTTTACACAAAGGCAATCATACAATATGTGGTCTTTTGGGGACTGGCTTCTCCGGATTTATTTATAGACTCCGACAATGTATCCTTAGGAGGAGGCCCCGGATCATTTAACCCAAATCTTTCATATTTCAGATGGGAAAGTGAGGCCCAGAGACGGGAGGTCCCTTCACTAGGGCCAGGGACAGGATTAGAACCAGTAACCCCTGATACTCAGTGCTACCCTCTCTTCCTTCACTGCCACTCCCCACCCCAACCCCCTTAGGAAGCCTGGATCGGGAGCAGCTTAAGGATATGATTCCTGAGCAATAACGAGGCCCCTTTGGGGGGCCGTAGATAATAAGTTGCATCCATCCATCCATCCATCCCACCATCCATTCGTCCGTCCATCCATCCATGTATTCAGTCACCAGCAAACATTTGTTGGATCCCCCTATCCTTCTAGGCATGGGTCCAGGCAATGGAGACACTAAGAAGGAGACAGAGAAGCCCTGTAGACAGAGACTACAGACGACTAACCTGGGAACAATACAGAAGAGGAGCATCAAGGGCTGCCATGCTATGAACATGGTAGGAGGGAAGTGGGAGAGTGACTGACCTGGGGGAGGGATGCCACGCCCTCTTGGGTGGTCAGAGAAGCCTCTTGGGGGAGGGGATGTTTGACACAGTGAAGTCAGCTATTATGCAAAGGTCCAAGGGGAAGAGCATTCTAAGAGGAAGAAAGGGAGTTTGGGGTCCGAGATTGGAGAGGAAGCGGGTACAGAGAAGCCCAGTGGCTGGAGCATCTTTATGGGGATAATGGCAGAAGGTAAGGTTCACTTTCCCCCTGACCTTCCCAACACCATGTATCATCAGAGTGCCATTATTTGCTTAGGGTCATGTCTCCCTAAGTCTGGGGCATGGCTCCCCCTAGGAGCTGGGTGAGCGTTGTTTGAATGAATATTTTAGCAGAAATTCCCATTATAGGTCTTTCTGAGAGCAGGTTTGCATAAAAGAAGATGGGGTAGGAGGTTGACCCCAAAAGGGTGTTAAGGGAGGGGAAGGGGACAGAACCGGGTCGCCAAAGATAGGCTTGACCCCTCAATCTTGCCTGTTTGCTGCATTTGGGTTTTCTTGATTGCCCTTGTCTCCTCCATCATTCTCCTTGAGAATCAAGTTGTTTGGGAAAGAGAAAACCAGTTGCATAACTGTGTCCGTTGGCAGGCGCGTTCTAATTTTAAAAAATGTGTCACTCTCCAAACTGCGCGTCCCTTAATCAGGCAATTACTTTATGATGTAGTATAGTTAAGGAGAGGGGGGGGGGGAAACCCAAACCACCAACCCTTGAAGTCCCAAACATTTTCTTGCAGAGAATTAATTTGGTAAACGTTTGACTTGAGCTCAAGAATGTCTTTTGTTTCCATTTCTAAGACAAAAGGGACACAGAAGAAAGGTACTAATTTGGTATTAATCAATCTTCTTCATTAAAATTAGCTCCCCAAACCAAGGGTGTCATGGAAACAGCGAATGCTGGGAGAAGGGCTTGAGGGTCTGCAGAGAGGGGGGATGAGGTTGTCTGCGGAGTGGCAGGGTTCTCACGTGGCCGTGGCCCCAAGGGGACCCAGGACAGGACAGGATGGGCTGCCATGCTGGCACGGAAATAGTAACCATCACGGACCAAGGGCTTCCCACATTCTAGCTCTCATTCCAAACCCTTTCCAACATCCTCCTGCTCCCACCCGGAGCGACCGTGGGATGTGAGGGTGGCTATGCCCATTACACAGTGACAGGCACTGAACCATGGCAGGTCAGAGCACATGCCCAGCCCTTACAGCTCAAAGTGCAGAATGGGGCCCGGAACCAGGCTCCACCCCTGTTCTGTCTTCCCATCCTTATGTGCCCTCTCCTCTGCCAAGTCCAGGGGCAGGGCCCGCAGGTCAGGAGGGCCTGCCAGGAGGGCCCAAGGGTATATCAGGGACTTGACCACTCCTGTCGCAGATGCTTCTGCCAAGCATGCCCTGAATGGAAAGGCAGATTCCAGACTTCAACCATGCTTCTCCCCAGCACCCAAGGGCACCCGTTCTTCACCTGCCCTGAGGCCAGATTCTAAATGTTACCTGTGCCCCTCATTTCATCAGAAGACCCTTCTCCCCTTCCGCTGGGCCCTTCTGCCCTTCCCCTGGACCTACTGGGTCACAATGAGTCAATATGTCCCTAGTCCTTTGTGATCTACGTGCTGTGAACCCCAAGAAATCTCAAAAGCTAGAGACTTGCGCTTCTGTACAGGCTTGTGGAGGAAGCATCTGGTCCGGGACAGGCAGAGTGGGGTGGGGACCATTTTGTGTAATTCGAGTCTATCCCTCATCTCTCTCTGTCTCCAAACCCCAGCACTGAGACTTTCTCCTCCCCTCGCACCCCACCCCCACAACTCGTTATTATGTAGGGCAGCGGAGATGGCCAGTCTGGCCAGATTTTCCCCCTTTGTTCTTCCCGCACTTACCCAACGTGCTGCACAGAGCCCCACAGGTGCACAGGGCTGGCCGTCACGGGAGGGACTGGGGAGTCTGGGAGCTGAGCTGGCAGGGACAACACTTCCACTGGGAGGAGGAGAGGGTGGTGGGGAGACCTCACGTGCTCACACATCTTGTCCCTGTCAAGAGATCACATATGTTTCAACAGTCACTCTGCCACCTGGAAAGCAGAGCACCCTTGATCTGCTAACATGCAGGTGTGTCTAGAGACAGCAGGGAGGCCAAAGGGCCTGTGGAGACATTCCTGCCAAAGGACGGTTGGCTGCTGGTCCCTGGAAAGTGTCACGGGGGCCATGGGGGCCTTAGCCCAGGCAGCCCCCGAAGGAGCCCAAGGCCTCTGACAAGTGGAAATGGGAAATCCCAAGCAAGTAACTGCCTCAGGTCAGGCCCCAGTCTCTGTGAAGAAAAGCAACCAATGATTTAGCATGGGCTATATAGAAAGTCCCCACTTCCCTGTAAGATACGTATCATTGCCTCCATTTTACAGTTGGGAAAACAGAGTCTCCAAGAGGTTACTTCACTTGCTCAAAGCCAAATAGCTTGTAAACGGTGGAACAAGGACTCAAACTGAAGTCCTGCTGATGTGACCACCCAGTCCCCGATCACTGTACCCTCTTGCTTCGCAGTCACGTGCCGAGTCTCTGTTCCTAGTTGCTGAAAGAGGCTCGGGTTGATTGTATCCTGATGGGTTCTCACATTGGAGGCATTTCTTTCTTTTGGGCACTTGGATAAGGGCAGACTCTGGGCGGCCTGGGACCCCTCCATGGGTCACCGTTCTAATGTCTACATAGCATTTGATCGCCATGGTAAGAATTTGCAGTGGGCAATGCATTAGTTCGTGTATTCAGTTGTTCAAGCCTGTGTGTCAGGCACTGTGCCAGGTGCTGTCCTTGTGAGCATGGCTCGTCAGGCTTCTGGGGCCATGCAGTCTGTGGTCAGGAGTACAGACTGCACAGAGAGAAGCCATTCACCTCATGTTTGCCTTCCAGATGTTATACAAGCACATATTACCGGTAGAAACTTCACTTATAATCTTGAATCTGAACCACAAAGGAATCTGGGAGATAAGGATTTTAGCCTTCCAGACCAGAAGATGCAGGGAGTGCCCAGAAGGGCTGGGAAGGTGGGCCATGTGTCCACAGGGGGTATCCAGGGCAACCATGATGAGGGATGGGAGAGAAGGCCCCCAGGGTGCTGTGGGCAATAATGATGGAGTGAATCCACACTCCAGGGTCAGAGGCAGCTTCTCTCATGAAGGCAACTTCCAAGCTGAGATCTGAATGGCGCACTGGAATGTTCCAAGTGAAGTGAACAGCATGTGCAAAGGCCCTGAGATCAGTGGTGAAGGGAAAGCATGGAGTATCTGTGATAGTTTGGATGATGGTTCAATAGACACTCATTTCCTTTCCTCTTCCATATGGGCGGTATCCACTTTCTTGCCCCATTGACGTTGAACTCAGCAGCATGACTGCCTTTACCAGATGTGATATGAGCAGGGGCCTAGTTTGGCTGGCTTTATCATGTCCTAGGGGATCCACCAGAAGAGTTTCCCTGAACTCCAGGAGGAAAACTTGGGATGCAGGAATGAGCCCAGCCTGCAGCCTGAAGCCAAATCCAGGCAACCTACAGACTGAAGCCACGTTCTTCAGCTGAGCCCAGCATGGGTCACCCAGACCACAGCCAACCCGCAAACCCATGGACTTGAGAATAAATGCTGACTATTGTATGCCCCTGAGATTTGGGGTGGTTGTTATGCAGCACTGATGTGGTCATAGCTGACTGATACAGAACAGGAGCTCTTGAAAGGAAAGAATCCAGTATGACTGGAATGGGAAGGTGAGCAGGGAGTGAGAGGCAGAGGCTGCTGTGGACCCAGCAGGGGCTCTGTAGATCTTGTTAAAGATACGAGAATTTTCCCAGTTCATACAGGGTCAAGCCATGACCAAGAGAGGTGAAGGGTCAATGGTAGGAGCAGAGCTGAGGCCGGAGCTCAGGTCTCCTGGCTCCCACCTACACCTGTCCCAGTTCCTCTCATCTCACTGATGACAGCAGCAACCACTCAACCCCAGCAACATTCAGTCGGATCTCGTTGTGTCTTCTTTGTCCAGTGCTGCCCAACTTAACCCTGGCAATATCTCCACACAGGAAACTGGGGATCAGAGAGCTTCCACATTCTGCTTGAGGCCATGCCCTCCTTTGATCCAGCGCCCGTGATCCTAACCCCTGGGCACCAATGCCCTTCACCAGCCTGGTGTCTGTGGGTTCCCAGGGCACATGTCTGCTCCATGGCCATCCGCTTCCGTCTCTGGTTCTCTGTCACTCTGCTCCGACTCAGGCGGGCTAAGCTGACCCCTTGGATGGGGGCATGTGGGGACCGCGTGCTGTGGGTGAGAGAGGAGCTCAGGTCCATCGTGCATCCCGGTCAGTACAGACTTCTTTGTTGGCAGGCCATCGCGGGACGCCTGTGGGGAGGTCTCCATCCCAGAAGGGGGCTCATGAAGAGGGCTTAGCCTGTCTCTAATGGGAAGTGACAAAGACAAAGGACACTGAGGAGAGAATGGAGGAAGGGAGGACATGGGCGACCACTGCTCTTGGAGCCTCAGTGGAAGGAAGTCGGAAAGAACTTCAGAAATCCAAGTAGAGGTCTGCCTCTGGTCCAGCCTGCGCACAGGGCAACTTGGAGGTGCTTTTCCAAACACGGCTCTGCTGAGCCACGGGGATTCGCAGAGTGTTGGTACATAGGGTACAGAGCAGAAAGCCTCTGGATGTGGATCTGTCCGGGCACGTGGCCACAGTGCCCCTGCCGGCCCCCTTGTCCTTGAGTGAGCCATGGGGCTCGTCCACGCATGAGCTGCAAGGGAAGGGCGTCCATATCACTTCCGCATTGGAGCATTTGATTGCTGGAGCAGACCCTCGGGGATTCTCTGCCTCCTCTGGGCAGTGCCTGTTGAGAAGGGGTCGTGAGTGATTGCCATGAGCAAACACCCCCATCTGCCTGTAGCGGACACACAGTGTGGGTGAGCCCTACCTGCCTGTGGCCACAAGGCGGGGGCATCCTGGAGATCTCTGTTACTACAGCACAGCGGAGTCTAGCTTCATAGAGAAGAGTGATCCAGCGAGGAAGGGAAATTCTGCACACTTGATCCGTTTCTTAGAGATTTACAGGGTACATTGTCTCATAGTGAAGGAAAGAAGATGTCCTCAAAGGAAAGAAAGAAAGAAAGAAAGAAAGAAAGAAAGAAAGAAAGAAAGAAAGAAATTTGTTTACTTTGAATAAATTCAAAGCTTTCCAAGCTTATGGAGTAGCAATGCCCTCTCCATGTTTGTGGAGTCCCATGAGTGTCCAGTGGAACATCTTTGGGAAAGGCTAGTCTGGGAAGACTGGGACATATGGCAGCTAAAACCTTCTGGGGTGCCCCCAGACTCTGAGGGGCACCTCTGGGGGACTGTCATCTCAGGCATCCTCCTGGGCAGTGCTGAGGGGACACCCTGGGGAAGGGTGTGGACCTCAGACAGGACCCAGAGCAGCTCCACCCACCCAGCTCTGCCACCAGCTCCCTGTGGACGTGGGAGGTCATCAAACCCCTGCATCCTCTGATGCTTCTTCGGCATCCAGGCTGCTGGGGAGAGTGAACTGACTGTCCAGTGCCTGGCACATTGGAGGGGCCAACTTGGCCCTCTGCAGCTGTCCCTGATGTGCAGGCAGCTGTCTGAAGTGTGGACCACAGCCACGCAGGGAGCCCAGAGGCAGGATACATTGGACCTGCCCAGGAAAGATGGCGAGATTGGGAAAGAGTGGTTCTGGCAGTCTCTAGGGGTATGGGCAATATCACAGACCCCACTCATTGCCCCGGGACGCCCCTCTTTCCCCAGCCAGAGTGTCTGTTTCCATAACAGTTTCCCAGCTGAGATTCCCAGACAATCCCTAGAGCCTACCCGCTCCCTGCCACCCCAGGGATGTGGGGTTCTGCCTCTGGGACCCTCGGGCTGGGACTCACATTGGCCAGAACCCATGGAAATGCACTCTGATCTTCCTGCTTCTGGTCAGACCACTGAGGGGTCCTCAGGGCTCAGCTTTCCTGGTCTCAGCTGCTGCCGGTTCCCTGGAGGTCTCAGGGGGTCCCATTTCCTCATCCCCCCAAGGCCTTTCCCCAGCCTCAGCCCTGGCAAGGATTCAAGCTTGGATGCCTTCTCCTTTGTCCTGTTGGAGACTCAGCATAACACCAGCTCAAAAAGTGTTGCTCTTTTCTCTGGATCTCAGTTAAACATCTGCAGTGGGGGACTGTGGGCTACGCTGTGGGTTTGCAAACCTTGTATCTTAGCTATGGACTCTTTCCTTTGAATAACATCTTTGATGGAGCCAGGACATCCACAACACATGGAAGCAGAGCGCCCAGGGAGGTGGGAGAGGCTGCCACCCTGCTTTCTGCTCTGCCTTCTCACTTCCACCTCCACCCCCTCATGTCCAGGCCTTCCTGGCTCGGTCTGAAAGTCACCTGGAGACCCTCCCAGCTCTGGGGCAGTCCACAGGTCCACGAGACAGACCTGCTGCCTTACCCTCCCTTCTCTTCCGAAGACCTGCACCTTTGAATCACGTCGAGGTCTGCCCATGCCGCAGAGGCTGACATTGTGGCCCGGGGATGCCCTGGAGCTCACAGGATATTTGTAGGGGCTGGGATCTGCCCCCCCCCCCCCATGCTCTTACAGGCTAGCCCCTCACCAACAGAAGAGACAGGGCGGTTAGCTCCTGGAGGCAGGGGCTTGGCAAGATGTGCTCTGTGTGGGCTGAGGATCTCTGGTTTTCTCACATCCTCACCCCACCAACATGCAACCTGAGCCTGGGCATCCTGAACTGCCTGGGGGCAGGCCAAGGCTAGGCCGCCCTGCCTGGGGAACCAGCTCTGAGGCCTCCACAAGCCCTCCTGGCACCAACCCTTCCTGACCTGCTAGCTGAAGAGAAGAGCTCGTTAGATACAAATTAGCATTATTATTCAACTCAAGTGCCCTGTCAGGGGCTTACACAAGGGAACCATCAGGCGCCCAGTCTCTGGGTCTTCTTGTCCTTGCTGGAAATTTTAATAATCTCTGAAGGTGTTTTTTTTTATTAATGCAATAATGATGATGGTGATGATGATGGTCGGTGGAACCACAGCATTCCCTCCCTAAGGGGTCTCGGCAACCTGACTCATGGGGCCCAGGGCGATGACCTGAGGTGGGGGCAGGGTGCATAAATTCACCTCCTGAAATAACCATGAATAAGGGTGATAACACACCTTGTGGATACACTTCAGTCTGGCCGCGG
This sequence comes from Mustela lutreola, assembly GCF_030435805.1. Lineage (NCBI taxonomy): Eukaryota > Metazoa > Chordata > Mammalia > Carnivora > Mustelidae > Mustela > Mustela lutreola. Next base: position 12,484,637 of record NC_081299.1, read on the forward strand.
CTTCTAGAACTGTGCCAGCATGAGTATCTCCCCCGCCCAGCTTCACATTACTTCAGGAGCAGGAATGTATTCAAGAGTTCCCCCACTAATCCCTTTTGGGGAGCTCCCTGAGATGCTAACTGATTCCCTTCTTGTTCTTTTTGGAATGGTTCCCTCCTAGCAAGTCATTTGAGCATGGCCAGAAGAGGGAAGAGCCATATTTTACTAAATAAAGCCCCTGCATCTGAGAGAACTCTTTTGGGACCAAGCGAGAGAAAAAATTAATTCAAATGGGCTCAAACAACAATGACTACAAATGATGTTTTAGGCCACAGAACATATTAGTTTGGAAGAGAGCTTCAGGTCTCGTTGGATCTAGGTGACTCTAAAAATATGATCAGGATCATATAAAAATATAAGTATTTTTATTTATACAACATAGATTAAGTCCCAGTATAAAAATATTGATCTTTTTCTTGCCATCACGTGGGCTGCTTTCCTTTTATTGACTGTGTTCTCAGGCAATCCCCTCATGGCTGCGAGGGATCCAGGCTACCATCATAGCGGAAAGGGTATTCCTCTTTTTCACTAATCCCTATTAAAGTCCATCATTGACTCTCGTCGGCTCCCACTGGCCCAGCTTGGGTCACATGCATCCCCAAATCAATCATTAGGACCAGGAAAAAGAGGTGCTTTGTTTGGACAGGACTAGATCACATGCCCATCCCTGGAGCAAAAATGGATGACAACTGCACTCAAGCCACCTGGACTGAGACAGGTAGGAAGGTTAAGAAGCCCCAGGGAAGTCAGGTCACTGTTGCCAGGAATAAGGGGTCTACATTCTGGAGACTAAACCTAGATGGATATTCATATATATTTATACTTCAGATGGAATCGTTCTGCCCTCAGTGGTGCTACCACCACGCTCAGGGCCTCCAGATCCAGAGCTGGCCTGTATTTCAGCCCCAACCTCAGACAAGGGAAAGACTTCTGCAGCAAGATGGTAGCCTCTGGGGCCACATCTTGGCCATAGTTGACTGAAATTTAGGCCATCACAGATGTCCAAATTACTCCATCCAACCTTCACCGGATGTTCTTTCCTTCTGCCACCTCTCCAAGAGGTGGTCCAGTCTATACACCCAGGAACTAACACCTCCTGGACAGCCCGCATCTGCTAGAAAGTGAGCTCCTTCCGGGTGAGGGCTTTGTTTTGTTCATTTTTTAATCCCAGGACTGAGGGCAGTGCCCAGTACATACTGTTGCATAAATGAATAAATTTTACAATTGGTTGGCTCTGACTTTTTGAAAAAAGAAAATGCTACTCACATATGGATATGTAACCAGAATTCAGTTGTGGGGGATTTCTACCCTCTGGTAAGGCCCACTCAAAAAAGCTTTACTATTTTCAGGGGACTGCATGTCAGACATTTGAGACTACAAAGTCTCTATTACCTACACTCCATTTAGTCTCTCCTCTGGCTACAAAGGACTAGTTTCTTCAATTACATTCCATGTGATATGATTTGGAGTCCCTCACCCCAGGCTCTCTCTAGACCTAATTCCCTTTGGCCATTATCTTGTTTAAAGTACAGTGCCACTTCTCCAGGTGTGGGAGTATTGGAGTATAATATGATAGGATGATCTCCTCCCACATTCTACACACTCTATCTCTTTTAATATGGCCAATATCCCATTATTGTTTGAGTCCCTTTATCTTATTGGTGATTCACAATATACTTACTGCTTCCTAAAACCTCTGTGTTTTTCACATGTTTTAACTATAGATTTCTCCTCCATTACTTACATGGTTGACTGCTTATATGGCCTCTAATACACAAATAGAAGCTGAGGATGAAGATAATTAACCCTTTTGGAGCACTCCCCATGTGCCAAGTACTTTGTGCACATTCAACTATTTACTTCTAACAATTCCGCGAAGTAAGTATAATTGTCCTCAATGTATAGAAGTTGAAACTAAGGCTCGGACGAGATCCTTGTCTACAAAAGTCACACGACTGAAAAGGGGCAGATTCGGGATTCAAACCCAGAAGAGCCTGGCCCCCAAGTCTGTGATCTTATGACGACACGATGAGTTACTCCCAAGTCTGAGTTGAAGTCAAGGCAGGTGGGTGACCCACCCCGGAGAAGATTTCATCATGCACCTAAGTTCTCCTGCGTTTCCAGCCGTGCCCCAAACCCACCCCTTTGTGCTCCTCTCTGACTGCCCTTCTGGATACTGCTTCCTGGATACCGCAAGAACTTTTATAACCTGAGAGTTTCCTGTGTCCATCTGCTTGCTTGGCACGGCTGCATCTGCAGGGCACTGTGGACAGCAGATGGGGGGGTCAGCGAGTCGGGGGCCAACAAGCCATGTTGGAAAAAGCAGTCGGAAGAGAAAAGGCCAGTGTAGCCCATTGCTTCCTACCTTCTATCCACCAGCTGTCAAGGGGGGCTCACCAATTAAGTGGCTGTTTAGGGCTTTCAAAACCACTAATCAAACCTGCCAAAATCTTTAAAAAGAGCTTTTAAAAATTTTTCTCTTCATTTATTTTTTTAAGCGTGTTAAAAGGTTCATTAAAGATCCGCAAAGGATGAAGAAGCCCTTCTCCGGCTGCCCTCCTCCCCCACTCAGTAATTAAGCATGTGGCTCCCCCCACATTAGCTTTCATGCCTCCCCCACTGGCAGTGGAACACGCGGACGGGAGTTCAGAAGCATCTTGTTAGCATGTCTGCTTTGCAAGAATCGCTCATTAATGGGAGATGCTGGGAGTTAGTAATTTGGTAAAAATGGGTTGTTATTGTCAGCAGACGGCTTCTCCAGCTCTCGCCTGGGCCTTGCCTTCTCCTTCTCTTGTGGTTGGAGCTCTGCTGGGAAGCAATCAAAGAAAAGCTAGCCCTCTGGGGAGTACAGGCGGAATGAGTTCCCTTAAAGATCTCACCGGAGTAAGTGGCATTTGGGAAGCTGCATTCCTGGGAGAGAACTGCCTTCCCACTGTGGTGGGAGCCGGGCCTCCTGGAAAGGGTGTAACCCAACCCCCCCCCCCCCAACGAGTCAAAAATCTGAGCCCGGAGCCCCCGTTTCTGTCTCTGAGCGACCTGGGGCAGGTTGTTTCATCCTTTGGTCTCAATGTCCCCATCTGTGAAGTGGAGACTACCATATCTTTCTGGCAGGATTGTTCTAAAGTTGCACGGCCGCAGCGATAATTAGAACGACCGATGCCATCGAGGGAGCATCTGCCGAGAGCAAGGCGCCCTGCTAAGATCCTCAGAACACTCCTTGCCTCGGCTCAGAGAGGCTGAGTGACTGGACTCGAGTCACAGAGCTCTTAAGCAGAATGGGATTTGAAACCAGGCATGTCTGTTTTCAAAGCCCTGTACGGGCTGAGTCTCTTGTTTCAATCAGCCGCCGGATACAATTGTAACCACCGTCTCTGCAGGGAAGTTCTGTAGCCGCCCGACTTCGCAGAAGCATCCGTACTGACATTCGCTGAGCTGCCAGGCTGCAGGAACAGAAGAAGCACAAAGGACCATCACCAATTTTCGGGGATGGAGCAACAGAGGGTGGAGGGGGGGTGGTGGGGGAGAAACAGAGACTGGCACAGCCACCAACCCTGCTCCTGGTGCTCAGAGGGACTGGATCTCAGAGGCCCCGCGGACTAGACCGGCCCCGCCCCTGCCTAGCGTCCAAATTCACATTCTCATTGAGTAGAAAAGCTGACATGGAGTAAGTGGAAAGGTACAAACAGCCAGCCAAGCCTCACTCTTGTTTATCCGGCAGGTATTTCCTGAGCGCCTCTGAGCATGGGGCCAGGGGCGGGGGGGGGGGGGGGGGGGAACACGGGGTACTAGTTAGAGCTCTGCCTAAAGTGCTCTTGAGTCTCCCCTCTGTGCAGCCCTTACTGAGTGCCCGCTGACCGGGCTGCCCCTGCCCCGTATCTCAGACCCTCCTGCTGCTCACACTCCACCGCCGGTCTCGGTTTTGCTCAAATGTCACTGCCTTGGGGGGCCTGGGTGGTTCTGTCGGCTAAGCATTTGACTCTAGTTTTTAGCTCATGTTGTAATCTCGGGGTTGTGGGGTCAGGGGCTGAGTTGGGCTCCATGCTCAGCTGGGAGTCTGCTTGAGATTCTCTCTCCCTTTCCCACTGCCCCTCCACCCCCGACTCTCCCTCTCTTAAAGAAATAAATATCACTATCTTAGGGACACCCCACGTGATGCATTCCTGTTCCTTCCCCTCCTCCCGGTCTCCGTCCTCACATCCCTTTGTCTCGGTCGTAACTGTTAGCACCTTTCATGATTATTTCACGATTGGTGTGCGTCCTCCAAATCCTCCCCACCTAGACGGAAACTCCTTGGGGACAGTGACCACGTCTGTCTCCTTCACTTCAGGGCGTGTGTCCAGAGTCAGACACTGAGCAGGTGTCCAGGAAGTATTGGTTGCAGGAATCTGCCCTTGGGGAGGCTGAGAAGGTAGCCACAGGCTGCCCTGGCAGGTGGTAGAAAGGAAGAGAGATAGTCGTGGTGGCTTTCCTGGTGGTCTGAGGTCTCCAGGGTAGAGAACGGCTTGGGCACAGGTGGAGACGGTGGGGGTCCAGGGAAGAGAGCAGAGTTTGTGCTCATCGCTGGGCCCAGGCCACAGAGGAGAGCCCCAGCCGTGTTCTGGTGGCTTCGGTGGCCGGGCCATGGAGAATAGTGGTGGTCACAGTTAGCCATATCGTGGGCAGAGTGGGCAAGCCCGGGAAGCTGGTGGTGCGGGGGAGGGGGTGTGGGGACAGCCCTCAGACCCCGATCCCGGTCTCCTGCTGCTGCTATCCCAACTGTAGCCATGCCCCTCTGCCAGACAGAAGGAGGAGGAAAAGAATGAGAAAGAAGAAGAAGAAGAAGAAAAAAACCCCATACCAATTCCCTGGGAAACACATTTGAAAACATCTCATTGAATAAGGAACGTGTGCAAGGCTCAGGCGACGGGGGGCGGGCTGGTGGGTGACCTCACTTCCGAGCTGGCACGAGACCCTCCCGCTGCCAGGCCCGTGGAGTGGCTCCCGTGCCGGCCTCACCAAGCCAGGAGTCTGCTGGGCAAGTTGTCTCTCCTGGAAGGAAGCACTGATGCCCAGCGGACCTGCGGGGGTCTGATGAGCAAATGTTCTCTCCTGCTCAACATCCCAGGTCAGCAGGCTTTCTCTGACAGCAGCCGGGTTCCAGGCACGAGCCTCCTGCTGGGAAAGCAGATGAGAAACACACAGAGACCCAAGGAGAGCAGCCCTGTTGTGAGGAGGGCGGGAGGGACCCAGAAAACAGACATGGGAGTCTGTGCAGAGGTGATGGGGGACAGACAGTAGCCGCGGAGCGGACAGGCCCTGGAACCCCCTCCCCTGTTTGCAGGGGGGCGAAGGTCAAGAGTCTTGGGGACGGCATCCTGGGTAGAGGAGAAGGCACCAGTCAGCATATAGGACAGGCAGCTCACGGTCACATCCGACTTCCCCGGTTCCTCTGAGGATCACAGGCAGGCCAACATGTCCATAGGTGACCGAGGATCGACCCAAGGGCCACCCAGGGCTCCTCAAGCCCAGAGGCACTGCACAGGGGACAGGGAATCCACCGGGAAGGCTCTGCATGTGGTTGGCATGGATTGCTAATCTGGGCATAAACAGTGGTGAGGAGGTGGGGTATGAGCTGACCCAGAGGCTGCGGACACTGTGCACATGAGTCATGGGGCTGCCCGGGGAGATGGGCACGGTGCTCGTGGTGATGCAGACTTAGGGGGCCATGGGGATTGTGGCGCCAAAATAAAGGTGGTGGACCTGGGATGCTGGGAATGTGGTGGTGGCTAGGGGACAGTGTGGTGATGGAGATGCTGGGAATGGGACGACCATGGGGACAATGTTGTCATGGACACGCCGGAGCTGGCATGACTGTGGGGACAGAGCTGGTGGTGCAGGAGAACTGGAAGATGTCTGGATCTTTCTCAAACAGCTCACCCTCCAGATCTAAAGTGCAGATAGCACTGAACATCCCTTGTCCACAACTCCAGCAGCGCTGGTACACTCTCTTTGTGGCAGGAACAACAGAGCTTTCCTCGGGAAAACATGTTTCCAAACCCTGGTACAGCAATAACTGTGTGTGCTGTCTTCTCCAGTGCCTGACCCCCTGGGAGACTTTCCAGTGCCCCCGAGAGTTCAGGGTGGTCCTCTAGAGACACGGCCATGGCCTGCCATTTCGGAGGGTCCTAAGAAGGGGGCTTTTTCCTGGGAGGCTCATCCCCCGAGAGGACAGCGCCATCTGTGGATGAACAGGTCATCTTGCACATTGGGAAAGAGATCAGCTCAGTGATCGGTGAGTCAAGATCAAGGGTTCTAGGGGAGAATTTGCCTGCCCATCTCCTGTCTGATGGTCTTGGTCAGCCTGGGATGCTCTAACAAATTTCTATAGACTGGGAGCTTAAACAACAGACAGGTGCTTCTCCCAGTTCTGGAGGCTGGATGTCCATGATCAAGATGTCACTGATTCAGTTCCTGGTGAAAGCCATCTCCCTGGCTTGAGGACAGCCACCTTCTTTCTGGGTCCTCACAGGACAGAGCGAAAGTGCTCTGGTATCTCTTTCTCTACTCTTCTGTGAAGACAGCAATCTGATCCTGGGCCTCACCTGAGCCTAATCACCCAACTCAGCATCAGTTGGAGAACCCGAGGCCAAAGCAGGATGCACAGAGGTGGGTGAGGACATCTCCCAGGACCCTCTGCCCAGTCCTGGGCTGCCTGTCAGCTGACCTCCTCATTAGCATGACCTTTCTGTGCCTTTAGCAAGCTCCAGACTGTTGCAGCTGATGGTGAGACAGTCCAGATCCTGGGGAGGAGCTCCAGGCTCTAGGCAGGCAGGCAGGGACAGTGCCAGCGAGAGCCATCCTCTGGGATGCCTTGGAGAATGGGCTCCCTAGAGGAATTTGGGGGAGAGCAGTGTGGGTTGTTCCCTGTGGCTGTATTATTGGGACCCACCTCAGGCTCCTTAAAGGGGAGTCTTTCTCTCTCCTTCCCCTCCACACACAGTTAAGTGGGCTCACTATCTGCCAGGACCTATAGGCCACCACTGCTCACTCCTGCCTCCACGTTTACTGAGCACCTACTATATGCCACAGAGACTATCAGACCCAGGATCTTCCCAGATGAGAGTGAGGCAGGAGGCACCCACACATAACCGGAGCAGAAGGAAGAGAGGGACAAAGGACATGTGGGCTTCAGAGGGAGAGGGACGTGGATCCAAATGCAGAGATATATTCCTCCTGTCTGGATCTCGGCTTCCTTGTCTGTAAAATGGAGACAATGCCTGCTCATCATGGGTACCCTGAGGATTTTTAAAAGGCAGCTCCCAAATCCAGAAGAGGAGTACAAAGGAGGGGCGGAATTCAAGGTGGTAGGGACGGATGCTCTCCAGCCGGAGGACCATGGGAGTCTGCCTCAGGGAGGTGTGCCGGGAGAACCTTCCCATGACCAGCAAGCCAGAAGGCCAGGCTGGGAAGGGTGGGACCTGTCCGAGTGTCTGGTGATGAACCCGTGATTAATAAAGGTCAGGAGGACTGACAGCCACACTCCGTCACGCCAGCCGGTTGGTTTTCATGACCCGTGTCTCTCTTTGTTTGTCTTCTTGTATATTGGCCATCTCCCCTAACTAAGACATGAGCTCCAGGAGGGCAGCCCTGGGTCCCCAGTGCTTAAAGCAGTCCAGCGTGGAGGCGCCGGGGTGGGGCTCAGTCGGTTCAGCATCTGACTCTTGATTTCAGCTCAGGACATGATCTCAGGGTTGTGAGATCAAGCCCCGCATCGGGCTCCACATTGAGCACGGAGCCTGCTTCAGATGCTCTCTCTTCCTTTCCCTCTGCCCTCTCCCCACGCTATCTCTCACGTTAAAAAAAAAAAAAAAATGTAGACTGGACAGAGTGGCATTCAATGACTATTTGCTGGGCGATGACTGAAGTTGGAAACGATGTCATCTGTGAATCCCCAGGGCAGCCTTATGATGAAGTGATGGGCCACTGGCTCACGGTCTCCCACGAGCTGCTGGCTTTTTAGGAATTTTTGACCCCACTGAGACCCATGTATGTTGAGCTAATGTCCTTCCAAACCCCCTTCCTTTGAGGTGCACACAGCAGAGCTGTCTCCTGCGGTCACTGAACTTATCTCTATTACCTCCCCTGTTCCCGCACAGACAGCGGGAACAGGGACCCCATTTCCCATTCCCGGAAAGTAGGCTTGGGAAGGTAAGGCACCTTTCGGGTTCGCAGAGCTGCTGGAGGCTTGGAGGGGCAAGGAGAGACAGCTGGCACATGTCCCCAAACCCAGGGCTCTGTCTCTAAGCCCAGAACTCCCCCCAGGAGCCCCACTTACCTCCAATATCCTAGACTGACCCATGATGTCTGTGGAAGGGCCGCTCCATTTCTGGAACTTCTCTCCCGCCCAGTGTAATTTCTGTGTTGTGAGATGTGCCAGACGTTCTCCTCCCCGAGCCTCGGTTTCCCCACCTGTGCCGCATGCATGACCGTTTCCACTTTTCCTGCTTCGTGTGAGGATACTTGCACAGGCCCGGAACCTGATAGAGGGTGGTGCAAACAGCAGGTGCTAACGTGTGAGCTGCCTCCCTCCCTTTCCTGTCTGGGCCCCCACCTGCCTGTTGCAGGGAAGAGAGGCTGCCTGGAGCTGCTCTGCAGATGAGGACGTGGAGGGCAGGCAGGGAGACGGGTTGGGGGAAGGGTCACAGGGTTGGAGCAGCAGGGAGGGGAGCCCCAGGGCAAGAAGGGAGAGGCAGGGAGGAGCAGCCCCCAAGGCGAGTAGTGCTGATCTTAAACAGGAATGAGAACAGCACACAATTGCTGTGTCATATAAATGATAAACAATAATAATAACGTGGGTTTGCGTATAATGAGAAAGACTACAGAGACCGAATTACCTTTGTAATGGGTTGTGAATGTCAAGGAGTCGTTTGTTTCTTGAGGAAAGAGTGGAGGATTGCATTCTCTCTGTCTCTGTGTATCTCTCTGTCTCTCTCTCTCTCACACCTGCCCTTGCACACACCAAGGATGCTGCTAAGGGCGGAGGGGGAAGTGGGGAGGGGGACGGAACCCTGGCAGAGAATGGAGCAGGTAGGGCTCAGAAAGGGAGTGTGGTCATCACCATTGCCGGCCTAAGGTCCTCACCATAGGGGCACAAGCCGGGGTGCATTTCCAGGCCCTCTTGTACTTACTGGAGCCTTTGAGCTATCAGGGGAAGTGACATGTGCCACCTCTGGGCCGGCGCTCTTACTAGCTGGTGCAAGAACCCCCCGCCCCCAGTCCCCACCCAGAATCGCCTTCCCTCTGCAGCAGCACCTGATAGAGGGGTGCGTAGACACGAAACTCTCAGCTGGGGCAGCGTAGAGTCTCCAAGGCAGAGGACACACAGCGGAGGCAGAGAGGAAACTTTGTGGACATGAGCCTCGGAGGCTGAGGGTCACTGTTCCTGTAGCGTGACCCACCCAGCCCCTGACCAGCACAGGGCCCTACCTGGGGGTCAGAGTCTCAACAGACAAGCCCCAGAACACAGAGTCATGCAGCTATTGTGAACCGTGGCCATGTAAAGAAGGACTTCCTGTCCCCAAACCTGCCAGACTGGGAGATGGGTGTCTCGATCTGGAACAATCGGATGGTTTGGGGACAGGTCTGGTCCTTACATGGCTTTGTGCTGCTGGCTGGACCGTCGCCCCAGGAGTCACATGTTGCCTCTTCCGTTCAGGGAATAAAAATAATAAAAACCATGGGAATGTCCGGTAGGAGACGGAAGGTGACCAGTCGACTGAATTTTGCCTTTTCGATTACTTGTGAGGTCAGGAGACGTCCGAGCACTGTGGCTTTGGAGTCAGAGCCTGGTGTGCTGTCCAGGTGCTCAATCAGGGTGTCAGTTTTCATCCCATCCCCTGACCGTGAGAGGGGAAACTGAGGCTCGTGTGTTCAAGGCCGTACGAGACAAATTGTGTCTGCTTTAAACTTCCCGGGAACCTCCCAGACGTTTCTGGCTCCATTGTCCCCCCAGACAGGAGGTCTCTGAGAACCCAAACATCACCTTCCTGTCTCATTTAGGAAGGCAGAGGGGTAAAGCGGATTCTGCAAGGCGGAACCTCACACCTGGGCGTACATCTCAGCGGCTGGATAATGATACGCACCCTTCTGCCAGGTGGGCGAAAATTCGATCAGCTCTCCGCTTCCTATTTAATCATCCGGAAGCTCAGCTGGTGTCTCGCCCGCGAAGTTTCTCGCTGTACGGGGAGAGCTGGTGCCTGGGAATTCTTCTCCGTAACCTCTCCACCTCCACCGTAGTAAATAATCCACTCGCTGGCTTCCTTGCCGGGAGGTGCCGTTCCTCAGACCTTTAATCTTGTCCGCGGCTCTTGGCTGGCTCAGTTCCAGTAGCCACATCGCTCAGCATCTCTGCATAGATCGCACATTTACTGCTTCCCCCCGTCCCATATATTATACCCTCACGTAGTCAGCCTAATAGCCCTCGGAGCCTAAAAGCATAAATCACATTTTAAAAAGGAGCAAAGTGGTTTAGCATCTTAAGTCGGAATAATAATAACAGGAGGTAACAGTGACAGAGGGCTTCTTCCGTGCCGGGGACTGTTCTAAATGCTGCAGGCGTGTTCACTTCTTTCCTCCTAAAAACAGCCCGGGGAGAGGGTCTGATGATTTTTCTGCCGAGGCAACTGAGGCACAGAGCGTGGAAGGAACTTTCTCGAGGTCACGCAGCAGGGGTGTCTGCTCTGGACCCTGGACCCTGGAGTCCTCCCTCTGGAGCATGCTCTCTGTACTCCTCCAAGAGGATATTTCGGGGGCCTCAAATCCAGCCCTATATGGAGACAAGACCCAGAGAGGTGAAGGGACTTTGTCTAGCTCCCCTGGAAAGGTAGTGCCCATGGATTAATTGATCCACCCCCCCAGAGGTTCTATTCCAGGCTTCCCGCATCATCCCTCCTTGTTGGGCTGCCTTTGTCCAGGCGAGGCAGCATGGCTCAGCATGGCTCTCTCTTTTCTCTTTGCTCTACCCACTTGCCAGCATTTTTGTGTGGTTTGGTTGTTCCCCAGAGCCCCAGCCCCCAGTGAGCGCACCCAGTCCGCTCTCCTCCAAGGCACATCTGGAAGTGATTCACAGATGAGCCACGGTGGTAGACACCATCCTATAGGTGGGAGCTGCCAGGCATGGAGGAAATGCCAGCAGACAGTGGGGGGCGGACATGCCTGCTGGACCAGGGGCCTGCTTGAGCTGGTGAAAGTTCTTTGAAGGAGAACATCTTATTCTGCTCCTACCTAAGCCCAGACTCCGGCGGCCTCTCCAAGCCCTTTTGCTTGACCCAGAGACACAACAGGCCCTTTAACAGAAATCTCAACTTGCCGAGGAGTCCGAGAATACAGAAAAAAAAAAAAAAAAAAAAAAGGCAAAAGCAATTTTCAGCCAGGAATAGGCGTCTCCAGGGTCTTTTGGTCAACAGGTGAGACCCAGAATTAGGAAGAAAGACCCCAGAGCTCTGAATTTATCTCTTCACTGACATATCACGGAGCATTAAAACTAATCAGCTATACAATGATTTTATTATATAAGCCAATAAAACAGGAAAATTACATTTTCACTGTTCACTGTTAGGCTGAGGTTTTTGAACCTTATATTTTATAGCCTCGTGGTTCTTGAAGAAGATTTTTTTAGAAATATATTCTCCTACACAGAACAGAGTAACTCTCGAATGTTCTGCGTGTATACAATCAGAGTATTGTTTCTAATTCTTCACTGGTCTGCATTCCCCCTCACTGTGTGACTTTACCGCACAGTGGCATTGCAGACATCCCGGCAGCATTGACCTCGGGCGTGGCCCTGTGACCTGCTTGGGCCAGTGGAATGTGGGAGGAAGTGGTGCTGAGGCACTTCTGAGCTGAGGCCCAACAGGTATTGTGTGTTTCTAAGTGTCTTTTGCAAATCTTCTGCCCTTCATCCCAAGCAGGGTGTGTCCCGGGTTGGCTGGTCTTGGGATGAGAGATGCCGGGAGCAGAGCTGAACCCAGTCCTTAGCTGGAGCCTGATGCCTGGACCCAGCCCTGCTGAGCTGTAACTGACCCACAGACCCAGGAGCATGAGGTAAATGCTTGCTTTTGTAAAGCCTTGAAATTTGGGGTTGTTATTTTGTTGCATTGCAAAAACAAAGCAAAACAAAAGCCTAATACAGCACGTGTACTGACAGAGGGAGAGAATCTCAGAATCTCAAATTTGGGAGAAACTTTTTATTAATAATAATGACCATCATTTATCAAAAGCTTGTAAGTGCCAGGCACTGTGCTAGATAATTTATATGTGGCATTGCTCTCAAGTTGGGAAACAGAAGCTCAGAGAGGTTAGATAACCGTCCCAAGGTCATTTAGGATGGAGCCGGGATCCAACTCAGGTCTGGCAGGCTATGAAAACCTTATTCATCTATGCTGGCCTTGACTCTTGGAGTTGGTCAGCCTCAATCTTCCCCAGCCCAGGTCTCTGAGGCACAGAGCAGGGAAGGAACTTTCTCGAGGTCATGAAGCAGGGGTGTCTGCTCTGGACCCTAGACCCTGGACCCTGGAGTCCTCCCTCTTGAGCAGGCTCTCTGTACTCCTCCGAGAGGATATTTCGGGGGCCTCAAATCCAGCCCTATATGGAGACAAGACCCAGAGAGGTGAAGGGACTTTGTCTAGTTCCCCTGGAAAGGTAGTGTCCGCCTCCCACTGTCTGCTGGCATTTCCTCTATGCCTGGCAGCTCCCGGCTATAGGATGGTGTCTACCACCGTGGCTCATCTATGAATCACTTCCAGATGTGCCTGGGAGGAGAGCGGACTGGGTGCGCTCACTGGGGGCTGGGGCTCTGGGGAACAACCAAACCACACAAAAATGCTGGCAACTTGGTGGAGCAAAGAAGTGAGAAGAGAGAGCCGTGCTGAGCCATGCTGCCTCACCTGGACATGGACTCATCCTCCAAGGTCTTTGCCAAGGTTCGCATCAGGGCACCTTGGAGTCCTTTAATTAAATAAAAAATAATTAGTTTCCCCCACAAAAAAGTGTACTCCCTTTTTGAATGTTTCTGATTATTGGAAATTCTTCCTTATCTTGAGCTAAAACCTATCCCTCTCTGATCCTGATTTTTTCATTTTTCCTCCTTTGGGACTTTGTGGAAAGATGGCGTCGTCCTGGCCACATCTGTGTTGTTCGAATACTGTAACACGGGTTTTATACTCACCCCCTATTTTCTCTTCCGGAACTAAATGATCCTACTTCCTCAGCTGTCCTGAGGAAGATGTACTCCTACTGTGAAATGTTACATACAGAAAAGTGAGTCCCATCTAAACCCTTTGAGGCCAGGAGCTGGAACTTGGTCATCTCCTGAAGACCCCTGTGTGTCCCCTTCTTGATTATCCCCTTGACCCCCACCCCACTAGAACCACTGTCCTGACATTTATGGTACTTACTATCCTGGCTTCTGCTCTTTGTTTTATTACCTGTGTATGCATCCCTGAACTCTACGGTTTAGTTTTGCCTGTTCGTGAGCTTCCTATAAATGGAGTCATGTGGCTTCTCTTGCGCCTTGCTTCACTTAATTCATACTTTATTTATTTATTTATTTTATTTATTTGACACTCAGAGATCACAAGTGGGCAGAGAGGCAGGCAGAGAGAGAGGAGGAAGCAGATTCCCCGCAGAGCAGAGAGCGCGGATACGGGGCTTGATCCCAGGCCCCTGGGATCATGACCTGAGCTGAAGGCAGAGCCTTTAACCCACTGAGCCACTCAGGCGCCCCTCATACTTTGTTTATAAGATTTGTCAACATTGTTGCTTGTGGTAGATTTCATTTCTTATCCTTGTTACATTGTACTGCACTGGGTGAATACATTGCAGTTATTCATTCTACTGTTGCTGCACATTTGGTATGTGTCCGGTTTTGGCTGTAACATCCAGACACGCTGTAAATATTCTGAGTCACGTACCTCAGTCATATACCTAAGAGTTGCTCAAATCATAGCATGTGGGTATCTTCAGTTTTGTTTGATGATTCCTAGCGGCTTTCCAGAGCGATGGGACCCAATGCGTACACCCATTGGTCGTTTTGTGAATGGCTATTGCTCTTCTAGTGTTCTTCCTATGGCTTAGTTCCAAATGGCCTTTGTTAGCCTTTGTAGGCTGGTTTCGCGGTTTCCACATGTGCCTACGAAGTGCATTCACATTCACAAGGTGCGCCCTTGCCCAGCAATTGAGGACTCATTTGTAGAGACAAGAAACCCCACTTGACTAGGTTTTAGAAGATACACAGTTTATTAGGATAAATCACTGTGACAAAGAAGATAAGAAACTCTTGCCACTCGATCACAGTTCTCATTCCGTGCTCACACGAGTGGGTGACAAGTCAGAGTAAGTGCTCCCGAGTTGCTCACTGTGGCGGCCGGGGCCCTGGGTCACCTTCTCGCTCCCTATCCAGTACCGGAATCATAGAGCCACACTCTTGGGTGCACACCTGGGCAACCCCCGCCCCGTTGGGGCCCAGGCTTCCTCCCCTGTCCCTTGAGCTGGGGCTCGGTGTCGTGTCTTGCTTCGGCTGGTGGAAAGTGAGTATAGGAGACACGCAATGCATTTGTGCAGTCCGCCCTGTGCTCTTTCTTTGGACTCTGCCATCGCTGTGGGTCCAGGAAGAGAACTAGAGTCACGAGGAGCCCGGCAGCCCCCCACCGAGCCCAGACCATACCAGCCAACTAATTAACAAACCAATTAGACATTGCTGTCCTGTGCCACTGAGGTTTGGCCTTGGACATGGAGTAATGGCTAACCAATGCCACCATCACTGTTGTCCCTGCCACCGCTCTGTGAATCATAGCTACTATTTACTGAGAAGTTGTCACTTGCCAGGCACGGCGCTAGGAACCGAACTGCAGAAGCCCGCCCCACTGCTTTGTACTAGACTCCCTGATCCGCTCCACTTTGCAGGGAGAATCCGAAGCTCAGAGAGGTTAATTCTTGCACAATCGCGGAATTAGGAAGAAGAGGGGCCAACATTTATACTTGGTTCTCTCTGATTTACCACCAGCTTGGGAAAGAGGAAGGAGGAGACTTTTAAATAAATATTTAAGTTAAATAGCCTTAGAGGACACAGGGGTCGCACACGGTCAAAGGGCCAGATGGAGATAAGCAGAACAGCCAAAGGGTGGGCCCCCCACTAGTCGGCTCAGGCTGGGCCTTGGGGCTCTCCCTGAGGTTAGAATCTAGCAACAGAGCCACTGACCACAGTATATTTGCCGATGTGAGAAAGAAGTAACCCGAGATTTGAAGCACGTCTGCACTGGGATGGAGTCCTGACTCATCTTCTTACGAGCACCGTGTCCTTGGGCAAATCATTGAACCACCCAAACTCTACTCTTTCACCTGTAAAATGGGGAGAATAAATACTCCCTCGGGGCTTTGATCCTGTTCGTGTGAGGACCACTGGCACAGGGAGGCACAGAGTGTGTCAGTGGCAAGCTTTCCGTAGGGTGGGAGGCTTTATTTTTATTGTTCTGATAACAGTGTGGGTCCCCCGTGTGATCAGGCCTCCCCACCAGCGACATGGCTCTCCTGGATGATCCCGGGCCAGAGGGGGAGTGGGGAACGTGAACAACAGGGAAGGGTCACAAGTCACTGGGATCTCAGGACCAGCCTTTGGATTGGCTGACCTCACAACAGCTCTGAGAGGGGCTTGGCATTGCTTCTTTGCCTTCCCTCCCAGGTTGGGAAGATGGGGCTTGGGGGTGAAGCCAGAAGGTAGGTTCCTCCCCCCACCCCCGGCGATCCCAACAGCAGCCTGGTTACAGGGCCGGCCATCTTGAATGTCCCGTGTGCCCCAAAGAGCCAGAAGGGGGGGCCTCTGTCTTGACCTTCAGCTTTTATGTGCTTTAGCTTCTGCAAAAGCCTCTTTCATTTCTCCCCAGAACAGCCTCTGACAGCTCTCCTCACTCCTCTGTGTGCGATGGTTTCTTTGTTTGGCTGAATAAAGAAGCTTGTTACCGGAGAAAATGCCTTGGCAAGTGTCAGTGGAGATATCTGTTTCCTTGAAGAAACTCCCATAAAACCTTTCAAGCTGCTGCTTTTGAGTCCCAGAGCCCCCTGGATCCAAAGGCCTCTCCATTTTCCTTACTTTCTTTAGCGCTTGCTTGGTGATTTTCCAGGTCTCCTGGCTGCGGCAGGGAAGATGCGCCCCGCTCCTGGCATCTCTGGGGCATGTGGCGGATTGGCCTTTATCTGTGTGCTTTTTCCTCACAGTTGACTCGAGGCCGGGGCCAAGGTGCTGGGGAAGTGAGGGGCTGGCAGGGCACAGTCATCTCTGGTCATTCCCCCCAGAAGGTTTCCCAAGGCCCAGCTGGGTCTTCACTATGTTTCTAAGATCTAAGCATAAGTGAGCTCACGAGAGGGCACCGCATGCCAGCGTGTCTATCTGTGTGGGCCATGGTCCTTGTTCCTTGGCAAAGATGGTAAAAGACACTCTTGGTTCTTGCTCTTGGTTCTTTGCCTGCCAGCCCCCACCCCCACCCCATCCCATATGTACCTGCCATGGCAATCCCTGTAGCTCACCACTCTCAACCAGTGAGCTCTGCTTTCACAGGGCTCCTGACCCCAGATGTCCATCTTCCTCACCTGGACCCAAGTCCAGTTCCAACACTCCCTCCTCTGACCACCAGGGAGGCCTCCCATGGAGTCTCAGCCTGCTTTCATTTTAGCATTTCTCACATGACTCTGTTGCGGTCCGCGTGGACGACCGTCTTCCCTGAGACAGGAGAAGCCCCTAGAAGGTCAGGAGCTGGTCTCTCACATGGTGTGGGGAACGCCGCAGGGGCTGTGTTCATTTGGCTTTGGGAAAAACTTCAAGGATGACTCGTGTCTGTGTTGACTTTGATGATGTGGGGGGCAGGGACCATTTGCTGCAAGGACAGAAAGAGCAGTGAGCTGGCATAGCCGGGCCATCATGCTGGGTTCTAGAATTTTCTGGGCTCATGAAAAACAGAAACAAATGCTCGGTGGTGTCCAAAAATACTTAGGATGACTCTCCTTCTCTGGGACCTCCAGTGTCTAGATCCCGAAAAGAGAAAACCTCTGTTTGTTTCCACTACAAATGAGGTATCATTCCTGAGCAAGGTCCCCCTGAGGTTCCAAAAAGGACAGGGACTGTTGCAGGTTTGTGCACTGACCCCGATCCCACCGGAAATGCCTGGGGCTGGTAGGATCTCCGTGCCCAGACAAACCAAGGTCTCCCTGAGGAATGACTCTCATGGTATCTTTTCTCAAAAGGGACAGCAGGCAGGGTGACTCCAGGGCCCCCCACAGGACCACAGAGCAACCATCACAAGTGGAAGGAAACATCTCAGAGGGGATCTCCCTTTGCAATGGGAAGACATCTGGCCTCATCAAGAGAATGGAGGGAAATAGATGTGGAGTCCCTGTGGCATTTCACATTCTGCAGGTGATCGACAATGCCTTCTGTTTGTGCCCCAGTTCAGGGCTGCCAGAGAGAAGGTCTTAGCATCCAGACTGCCCTGATTCCTAGCAACAAAAATAACTGACAATATATGGGGCATTTCATATGCATCAGGTAGGCATTATGCCATTTGATCCCCCATACAGCCTGATGAGGTCAGGTCCTACCCTTGTCCCACTTCACAGGTGTGGAAAAGGGACTCAGGTTGGTGGAGTGACCTACGTTGGGACATGGAAGGAGTAGGTCTCCAGACCAGTTTGATTCCAAGGCTGGTGCTCTTGGCCTCTGTGCTACATTGCCCAGCCAGCCTGTCCTGGGGTCTTGGGCTCCCAGACTCACCCCCGCCCCGGGTCCTGCCTCTGCCTCATTCAGTTTCTGAAAAGTGCATCACATCCTAGACCATCCGAGGAGAGCTCCCCATCACACCTGCTTACTGGTATCTGCAGGTGACTCTAGGGGCTGCTTCTCTGTACCTCTTGATGCCCACCAAGCCTGGGACCATCCTGGTCACACTCAGAGCTTTCAAGCCTCAACACTTCCCAGTAGCAGACTCACTGATGCTTGGAGGGGTTTTTGTCTTGGCCATCCTCCTTGGAGGTGTCTTTGTTCCTTCTCTAGGACATGAACTCTACTCACCCAGTAGCCCATCAGGCCGGGGTCTAATACAACCCCGGAGTCTCTGTTCCTCATGGGTGTAAAGTGAATCTGGCCACCATCACCCCTGGACACAGATGAGGGTGCTTCTAACCACCATGGTTGCTCTCATCCTCACTCTGAGATAGCTCCCGACTCCCAGACACGGACTGCCACAGACTTCTAGGCTCTGCACTTTGCCAGATGCTTCTGTGAACCAAGATGAGCGATGACCTTCATAATCCAATTTGTTCTTCACTGAACCAGGCGTATGTCCGTGCAGTGCTTGCATGGTTTCTCTTTGCTAACCCTCATTAGATTTCAGAGACCCCATTGTACAGATAGGGAAACTAAGGCTCAGCGAGAGCAAAGGAGCCTCTCAAGGTGGCAGGGCTGAATTGTGGGCTGAGAGTCCAGGCCCCCTCCATCTCCTGGACGCTGAGAAGTGACCACCTCCTCAAAGATGGGTCATTTGTCTCTGGCTCAGGGCTCCAGGATGGGACTAGGCGGCTCTCCAGCCTAGGGTTTCCCCTAAGGACGCGCGTCCTGCATCTATAAGGACTCAGAATAAAATCACCAAAGATTCCAGCAACAGAGCGAGAGTTTGTCTGGAAACTGCTACACTTTGGTGTAACAGAGGAGCGGCCCCATCCACCTTCGAGTGTAGAACAGCTGGTGACAGTGCTCAGGAAAACAAAAATGGTGAGGACAACCCAGAACGATATTTAAAGCGTGCTCCCCAGGAGACTAACGGTGATACGTCCTTCGCCCGCAGTAGGGTTGCAGAGAAACAGCTCGTCCCCTGAACAATGTGGACACAGAGCCCTGCATCAGGGATCCAAGGGACAATCCGTCTCCCTGCTTTTCTCGGAAGCCTTAACATCTGATCTGTCACAAGGTCCAGCCCAGCCCAGCCCAGCCCACCCCCCACCTTTCCTTTGCCAAGTGAAATAATGAGATTTTTGCTTTTTTGCAAAAGCGGGGGGGGGGGGATTTAAAAAAAAGCACCCTCAACAACCAACAAGAAATAATTAGCGCACATTGTGTCATTAAACACTAGACTTTAATTAAATCGCATGGAGATAAATACCTCTAGCGACTGGAAATCTGGAGACCGTAGACAGCAAAGCACTCAGCATAATGGAGTAATAGACTCCGCAAAGAGCGTCAAGTCAGGGATTCCGACTTGATTAAGAATCTGACTAAATTGGGTTGTCACCTTGTATGCTGCACCTACTACCTGAAAATTGCTCATTATCTTCCCCATTTGATCTTCTTGGAGCTAACAAGCCTTTGCGGAAATTGGTCCAATGATCAAAGGACCCATTTATTTGGACTTCTTTCCCGCGTCGGGGTCCTCATGGCTGGTGTCGCCTTCCTCCCTTTTTTATTTGTAATGAATCATCACCTGGCAGCAGCCAGTGGGGAGGCCAGGCTGGAGGTGACCTCTGTGATTTCCGTGACAATTGTCCCTTCCGTAACCCTGGCTACGGGGACCGAGGCACTGGCTCCGGAAGGCAATGCATAGTCTCTCCCCTCCCTTTGCCCCCTACCAGCAGCCTGCCGCCAAAGCCAACCTCCCCTTCTTCCTCCCATGTGATGCCTCCTCCTGATGTTTACCTGCTCCCCTACCCCGGTCAGCACACCCCCACCCCCACCCCCAGAGAGCCCTGCGTGAGGATGTCGAGCCATTGTGTAGTCCCCATCACTCCCTGGCCAGAATGGCACTCCCAGAGCACAGCTCTGATTCAACCTCAGCAAGGACTCCCAATTTTCTCACGTGCCTCTCAGAGCCTTCTCCATTCCCATCTCGACATGCCTATCCAGTCCAGGTGACTAGTCTATGACGTGTGTCTCCAGAAAGCCCCTGCCAGCCACGCTGGGCTACCCTTGTTCTCTAAAGCAACCCTGCCCTTTCTTACTCCTAACCTCCGCTCATTCTGTTCACTTGTGATGCTCTTCCTTATGATCCCAGCCTGGCAACATGGGACACTCTTCCCCGGGGCCTGCCTCCAACTTCCTCTGCTGTGAGGTCTTCTCTGGAAACGGAAACTCAGAGGCATTCTCCTCCAGGCCAACTGAGTCCAGAATTCTTGTGTGATGGCACAGGTGGGAACCCTAGGGCAAGATCCCCTTCGCTGAACCACACCTTAACAAGTGTCTACTATGCTTCAGGCATTGCAGCGGGCTCTGGGGATAGAGCAACAGTCTTCCATGCAGCTGGAACATAGAGAGTGAGGGATCGGGGTGGGAGGGGGAGGTGCCAAGGCTCTGGGGGCGACCAGTAAATCGATTGAGTGGGTGAGCTGGAGGGTTCTCGGCATGCAAAACCTGGAGGTGAAGGGGTTTAAACCACATCCCTTCTATGGGGAGTCCCTGAAAGCCTCGGAGCCTTGATGTGTGCATCTGTAAAATGGGGGAATACTTGAACACAGATGGTTGAGTCAGGCTGGGGCAAAACTGTACCCCACGATAGTGGGTCTGATCCCCACCTGGTCCTGAGGAAGTCTGGTTTCTCTGGCTGCCCTTCCCTCGGAGGGTTCCTCCAAGAGAGAACAGAGTCCTGGTCTTTATCTTCTTGATCATAAGCTGTTTGAAGACACAGATTTTCCAAGACTCTCCCTGGGCCTCAGTCTCTTCCTCTGCAAAGTGGACTTAATGACATCACCTGTCTATAGGCAAGGTGCTGGGGGGCTTTATTAGAATGATAACAGTCATGGTAGTGAACATAATTTTAGGCCAAACCACTGCACAGTTTGGCCGGCCTGCTTGCCTGCCTGCCTTCCTTCCTTCCTTCCAGAAATGCTTAATGAGCACTCATTGTGGGCCAGGCATTGTTCTAGGTGCTTGGGATATATCTGTGAAGAGAAGAAAGAAATCTTTAGGCTTCTGGAGGAATTTATCATCCAGCAGAGAGGACAGACTATATTTCCATCTCTTATAAAGGAGGGCTTGCATCTTACCTGATTTACAAATCAGAAGAGCGAGGCCCGGAAAGGATAAGTAACTGAGGGGGCCTTGAGCTGTCAATCAAATGGACGGTCTGGGATACAATTAACTCATGTGCACAGAGAACAGAACATTCTCTATAAATGATCACTTCTGGTGATGATGATGGTGATGGTGATTTTGCATACCGTAGGTGATCATTAAAGTTTATGGAGTCAAAACCAAATGAAACCAGCCGCATCCACCAGAGCATGTCAGCCAAGCTCCTGAGAAGCCAACGAGGCAACGAGGCAACGCCAGAGGCCCCTCCTGTCCTGGGTGGGCAAAGGCCAGGCTACACAGTCGTAGTCCCGCGGGGGGACCCTCGCTCTTTGCCTGGATGCCCTGGGTCAAGGGTGTAGCCTCCCTGCAAGGAAAGCCCGTTAGGTAGGTGCTGGGACCTGGGGGAGGAGGAAGAATCTGGAGCCAAAGGACAATGGTCTGACGGAGAGGGACCAAAGGAAAGAAAGTGCTACGGAGGTGAGTCAATAATTCACACATCTTTAAATATTCAGCTCTCTGGCTGAGAGATGTAGAGTGGCATCTTTGAATACACATGTATATTTTGTAGTTTGAGCACAGAAACATGCACATCGCCAACAAAGTGATGAAGGAGGAAGGGCATGGGGTCCTGAAGCCCTCAAGGAGGTGCCAAATCCTTTTACCCGTGGGAGAAGAGTGTGTGATATTGAAATCGTAATCCTGGCCATCATACATGAACACCTATACTTGTGTGCTCAAGCATTCATTCCCTCGCCCAGCCTTCTGGTTCTGGAGCTGAACAGCTTACGTTGAAATCTGCCTTGGGGGACCCTAGGCAGGTTGTCAAACCTTCCCGTGTCCGGTCTCCTCTGTGAAGGGCCTGGAACAGTGTCTGGCATGTTCTAAGGACCCAATAAATATTATCACTATAGTCATAATCATCCACTCATTTATTCCTTGGAAGAAATATTTGCTGAGTGCCTACCGAGTACCGTGGAGTACAATGATGAGCTCAGAAAGATAGTTTCTGCCTTCAGGAAGTCTCCGCTGGGGCACGGGCATTAAGCTAACAACAACAAAAAAATCAATGAAGAAAGTTCAAATTTCTGTAAGCACTGGGAAGAAGATGAACAGGCTGTGGGGGTAGAGGGGAACCTGACTCACCGTGTGGTCAGGGAAGTCCTATCCGAGGAGATGAATTTTATGCTGAAATTTAAAATATTCAAAGGAGCCCAGGAAAGAGAGCTCCAGGCAGCAGGAAGAGCAAGTGCAGAGGCCCCGAAGTGGCCAGTGGTTTGATGTGTTGGAAGGAAAGAAAGAAGGCTGTCGTGGTTGGAGAGTAGCATAAGCTTTTCCAAAACTCTCCAAGGGATTCAAGTGTCATTCAATCCTCAGAGGAACTCAGACCTGAACATATGACTGTCCTTACGTGAGAACATGAGGTACATCAATATCAGGTAATTTACTTGGAAGAGAACTAGAAAGCAGAGGGCTCCAAAGCACCCCTAACCACCTCACTCCAAGCCTATCGTGGTTCCAGATGAAAATGTGGGAAAGGCAGCCCAGAGAGGTGTAGAGATTTGCCCAAGGTTTCATAGCTGTTGTTGGAAAAAGCCAAGGTCTGTTTGACTCCAGGTCTTGTGTCCCCGATGAAGTCACCAGACCACTCCCAAGTGGGAGCACAGGCCCCCACAGAACACAGTTCAACTTGGAGAAGTCCAGGGTGAATCATGGTGACTCTGAATTAGGGACAGTCCTGGGAGAGAGGCAGCAGGCGCTCTTAGAGCTCTGACAGTCACTCAAACCAGCCACCCACAAAACACTGCCAAGGAGAGGCTCTGCTGGACCTTCCTTACTGAATACATCAAAGACACCTCCAATTAGCATCTCCCTGGGCATGAAACCAACCCCACAAGACAATATGAAATTGCAGTACAGGCTCACACAGACAGCAGGAAAGGGGACGGGCATGGGCTGGACAAGATGGAAGGTTCACAGAAACCCTGTTAAGTGCCAAGCACTGCACTGGTGACTTTGTGTGTCATTCAATCCTCAGAGGAACTCAGACCTGAACATATGACTGTCCTTACGTGAGAACATGAGGTACATCAATATCAGGTAATTTACTTGGAAGAGAACTAGAAAGCAGAGGGCTCCAAAGCACCCCTAACCACCTCACTCCAAGCCTATCGCTGGTTCCAGATGATGCTCGGCTCAGGCTACGAAGCTTGATGTAGCTTCAGATTTACCTGTCTTTGCCTTAGTTGCTAATTGGTCTATTGCTTCATACCAGAACTTTCTGAGATATGGTCACGTTCATTCACAACCAAGGTGGCCATCGGGTCTGGGAATTCCCAGTGGGCTTTCCAGAATTCTTGGTGACATTCTAAGGGCTCAGGTAATGCTGAGGTATCAGCTCTGGGAGGAATCATGGTGTCTTGGGGGCACTGAATTTGTTTGGCTGGAGTGTGAATAAATGTGATCTGGGGGCTACCCGTTACTGGGGAAGGAGGAGGAGTCTTCGTGGGTCCACATGGCAGGGCTGGCTTCTATTAGACAGCATCAGATCAGAGCTGTACATATAGGAGGACAGGATTCGTGTCTGTGTATCTCACCACTAAAACAGCAGACCGAAGGCCTAGCCTAGGATCTGGCACATAGAGCCAGGAAACAAGTGCAGACCCATAGTGGGGGCTCATGTGTCTTGGATCCTTGCTAGGTTCCAGACACTTGGCTAAGAAGATGACATCAGTGGTATGCCGCCTCAGCCACAAACAGAACTACCCGGGGAGATCGCAAAGATGCTGATGCCCGAGTCTTGTTTCCCAGATACTCTGTTCTGTTTCGTTTAGGGTACAGCCCGGACACTGGCATTTCTTTTTAAAGCTCCCCAGCTGACTGAGGTACAGTCAAGGTGGGGAGTACTGATTTCTGTACCTTGTCTCGTCGAACACTTCCATGAGCTTTCGAGGTGGTTACTATTGGCATGCATGCCCATTTTGCAGACGAGAAAGCAGGTGCTCGGAGACATTCGGTAGCCTGCCCAAGGCCACACCGCGAGGAGATGGTGGAGTCAGAATTTCAACGGAGACGACCTGGCTTCAGCACCTGGGCAGAGCCACAAACTGCATGGAATGCACAGGAGGACGTAGGAGCATCATTAGAGCCGTAGAAAAAAGACGAAGGTGCAGGCTCATTAGGAAGCCCCTTTGCGAAGCAACAAGGAGCTGTGCCTGGTTGCAAGCATCTCCTAAGGGATGTGACCCCAATTCCCTTAGGGAAAGATGAGTCTCTGCTTCTAGAGGGGCAGAGACACCTTTCTGTGTCTGTAAACTGTCCCGTGGGCCAGAGATGCTTGGATTTGGGGCAGGCGTCTGACTCAAGGGCCAACAGCTCACAGACTGAACAGCAGCACATCAGGGGGTCTGATACAAAAAAGCTTTTCCTTGTAACCTAATCCCAGTTGACACAAGTTAAATAAGCGTTTATTAAATTAATTGCTTGATATTGCATTTTTACAAGCCAATGAGTAGGTCGCTGTACTGTTCACTTCTCTCTTTTTAATCCCAAATATCCACTTTTCAGCGTATGCTCTACCCTTCTGACTATAATAACTGGAGACTCAGGGCAAGTCATTCATTCATTCCTTCTTTGTTTCATTCATTCATTATCGTCTCTGGGAAGGGCTGTCTCCGAGACGCCGGAGCCTTTCCTTGTGGGTAAGCGATGAGAGAAGGACCTGGATTCATGTTGATTTTCACTTGCCTTAATGTAAAACAGGATTTCAGATTCTGCTAGTTTATCTTGCACGGCCAAAGCCCCAGTTATCTCTGCTTCACTAAGTCTTGAGATTGGTTTGGAACTTGAACATATATTCTTCGAGACCATTAAAAGTGGTTTAATTGGCTGTTCAGGGATGTCCTGCACTCAACTCTCCAGATGGATCATCTCTCTCCTCTTTCCCAAGAACCGGGAGGCTGGAAGCCCTCACCTAGATGATCCACTCCCCTGGATTTCTTTCTCTTGCTCTGGGCCCCAGAAGCATCCGGCTTTGCATATTGTACATCCAGCCTCTGCTCACAGCTGCATCTGCAAATCCAACCTCAGATGATCGCTGGAGTCCACAAAGCCACAGCCCTACAGGGCGGGGCGATGTCCGCCCTTGTCCTCCGAGGAGAAGCCCAAGTCATCCCTACAGATTCGAGCCTCATCTTGATGCAGCATGGGGCTGGGGTTATCCGAAGGAGGACTGCAGGAAGAAAGATGGACAGGTACCTGGGATTACGTAACAGGGCAGAAAGGCAATGACATTGGGAGTCAGATTGTCCTAATCTACCCATCTGTCACCGTGCATTTGTCCCAGACACAGGGCTTGGTTTGTAGGCAGGCTTTCCTTGCTCTTAGCTGTATGACCTTTCACAGTCAGAGAACCCTGAGTCTGCCTGGTTCACAGGCGCCCTGAAAATTAACCGAGGCCAGAGATGTGACAAACAGCCAGTAATTGATAGGGGCTCGGTCCCTCGGCTGGTTTAGAAGAGCGGTGTCCAGTCATTTGGAACTGGGCACCTCATCATTATTTACTCTTATTTGTTGAAATATATTTCATCTCCCCCGTCCCTAAGGCTCTGTGTGACGCATACACGGATGTATTTGTGTACACACACGGGAAGGCTCACCCCTGATAATTGTGTGCATATTTTACAAAAATAAACAGAGAGACAGATGAAGCTAGACAGGACAAAGACAGAGATGAGCACACATGTCTAGATATTTTCCTGACGTCATTTCTGGATCATTCCTAGGACCTACCAAAGCATTCAGCATGCATTTAAAACCAATCTGTCGAATGAATACATTTCAGAGTTCATGGCTCGTATACGTGTGTGAGACAAGGAGTTTGAGCATGTTTCTGGGCAGTTTTAACTGTAACTCGAGGGACAAAATCATATTTAATATGAGATGCCAGGAAATAAAATTGAATAAGTCACACTGAGGAACATATCAGAATACAAGCCTGAATTTCCCAATCCTCTTCTTCCTTTTCCCTTCCAGTGTGGGCTGCCAGATGAACACCAGGATATTCGGTTCACTGTGAATTTCAGATTTAAAAAAATAATCTTATGGTGTAAGTATGCCCCAAATGTTGGATGGTCAAATAGTACACAGGCCATACATATGTTTAAAAACAAACAAAAACTATTTCTCTTGTATTTTATTTGCTAGGTCTGGCAACCCCACCTGACCATTCTAGATTCGAAGTCCCTAAATCTACTCCCCTCCCCCAATGCCATTTAAATGCTCAAACACATGCAGAGGATTTCCATCACCTCTGGGGTAAGGTAGAAACCCTTTTACCTCGTGTCTGACTCAAAAGCCTTTGCCGCCTTCTTGCTCCGTTCAGAGAGGATGTGTCGCGGCTGTCTGGAGCAGTCACCCTCTGTCCAGGCGCAGCAGGTTCTAGTCCTGCAGGCAGTGGGGGCAGGTGCATGGACTGTGGTCTGCATTCCCGGTTACATTTCTCATTGGCTGCCTCCCCCAGATGCCTCCCCCAGATGCGGTTGTGTACCAGCCCTGTGCTTTTGTATCCCTCTCCTGACCAGAAACCAGCCTCATGTCCAAACAGATGGAAGCCCAGGAAACCTTTGTCTCTACCTTTTCAGGGCACTAAAAATGCAATTACCTTTTCCCTGGTCGAGGAGGAGCTCATAAAGAGCCTTATCGGAGATAGAGTCTCTGCCGTGGGTAATGGGCCAGAACTCATGGCCTGAGGGCCGAGGGGTCAGCAGGCGTGAGTCACCTGCAAGCTGTTTGGGGAGCCTTTGTCTCCCACCAGCCTCCCCACATAGCCCAGCTGGACACCCCCAGGCTGCCTTTGGAGGTTTGGACAGCAAGAGGCTGGAAAGCGCTTGGAAGGGAGGGTGGGGCTTGCAGAAGGCGGAGACGGAGACTTTTAGGAAACCAGCCGAACAGGGATGCCTGGAGCTCCCTGGCATGCTGGGGACCATCCCCGGAGGTCACATCACCTGGAAAAGTGGGAGCCACAGTCCAAGCTGTCAGGGTGGTGAAGAGATACTGAGATGGGGCGTGGGAAGCGTCTCCTGGAACAACTCGCCCTCCCCTCTCTTCCCCTCTCCTCCCTACACTTCTACTCCCTTATCCCAGTGCACAGCCAGCAGCCAGACAGCTAAGTGGCCCCCTCCCATGGCTGACTCTCTCTCTCTCTCTCTCTCTCTAATAGGAACGGCAGCTATTTGAAGCCACACTGAGGCGGCCCTGGGCTGAAGCAAAGACACAGACTCTGCTTCCGAGCCCCCTTACCTCCCACCCATCCTGGAGACATCCCAGGACCTGCAGCCTCTCTCTGGGCTGTCCTCCCTGACCTGGTGAATGAATCACCATGATCCCAAGAAGTCTCAGCTGGCCTTCTCCAAAAATGGCCTATCGCTCGCAGACTCCTTTCCAACCCTTAGCCCACCACTTCTGCGAACAACCTGAGGCCGGGCACCCTTGTCAGCCCCAGCCTACAGCTGAGGGAGCCAAAGCTTAGAAGTCTGGATTCACCAGCCCCACCAGTCAATGTTTGCTTCCAGAGCTCTGATATTAGCCCTGGGCCCGCAAGAGGCTGGAGGGGGACTTTGGCTTAACGTGCACAGGCTGGAAACTTCCATTCTTCCCTCCCCTTTCCAGCCTGGGAATGGAGGGGGGTCCCCAAAGCCCCACACCCTTGGCCCACCCAGTGAGTCCAGGTTTGCTTCCAAAGCTGGCCCAGCTGCTCTGGGAAGGAAGCTCCCCATTTCTCCATAGCCTGACAGCCACAATCTTTTCTCCTGAGTGTTTTTTGTTTTTTTTTTTCTTTATTTCTCTCTGTGGCTCTGGCCCTTTCTCCCTGAAAATACAGTTTGCTGATATTAAAAAGAAACACGCAACCACTAAACACATTTTATATAGTCTTTGAAGTCTGATGGCCTCGGGCTCGGGATTGATAAGCATGCCGATAGTGCAGACCAGAGCTGGGAAGACAGCACCGTGGGCAGGGATGTCCCCACACAGGGGCAGAGGAGGGAAGCCTGAGGGAAGGAGGTTGGGGACCAGCTGACAGGAGGTGCCCCCCCAGGAGGTGGGGGGGCGGCAGAGCCAGAGGGAGGCAGCCCCCATGGAGGCTCTCTGAAAGGGATTTGATCTCTCAGAGGTTAGGGATTTGGGGGGCTCCCTCTCAGAACAGGGAGGGGAAAATGTTCTGTGCACCCCAAGGCCTCGGAGGGCTTCTCTGTACCCACAGAAAGGTTCAAGATGGGGAACCGGTGAGGGGTTCACAGGTACTTGTGGGATACAGGTACGTGTGTGAAGGGAGGTGGAAGTGGTGCTGAACTTGGTCTCCGTCAGTCCCTTCCTACAAAGCTGCTGGGTTGGGGACCTCAGCCCAAGTGTAGGTACTCAACCAGAGACCTGGGGGCATGATGCTCTCTTGGAACAACAGTCTGCAGGTCCAAGAGAGGAGAAAATCTCTACCAGCAGGGAGCTCCTAGGCTGATGGGGGGAGCCAACCTTTGTCCCTGGGAAGGGCCAAGTGATGTAGGGGGAAGGAGGAACTACATAAACATGAAAACCCCAAGTTCAGGAGATGTCCTCCTCAGTGTCAACCCCCATGTACCAATCCAGCCCCCAAACTTCTGCTGGGAGGAGGCTTCTCGACCAGAGAGGGGGCCAACTTTCTCTCCAGTCCCACTGTGGCTGCCTCTGATGAGGCCTCCCGGGAGACTGGGTCTTCCTGGCTCCATATTCAATTCTCTGGCCATCCCTGGTCTCTCTCAGGCCATCTCACTTCCAAGTCAGCTCCCGGCTTCCCATCCATCCCCAAGGCTCCCACCCTGACACTCCTGCTGTTACACATAGCTTCTAGCAGCAGAATCCTATTTGCGTGCCCATCACCTGGCCAGGGAGGGCTCCTGCCTTCCGCATCTTCCTCCCGATGCCGAATAGTCTGGCCATTAGTGCCGCAGCTGTTAAGTGCGTGCTCTATGCTGAGCCCATGTGTGCCATCTCATCAATAGATGGGAGGTCACGGCCCCCAAGAAGCCCGAGAACTGAATCTCCCATTCCCTAGGTCATTCCTGTCATCCCGTCAGGTCCCTGCCTAAATGTCCCTTCCTTAGGGATATCACGCAGTGTCCTTCACGTCTCGGTAGCACTAATCACAGTGGTGTTTAATCATTCATTTCTTTGATGATTCACTCTCTCCCCACTCCTCTGCAGCCCCATAAGGGAAGGGCATATGTCTTTGCTGCTGACCTCCCTGTCCTGAATGCTCAGCACCGAGGCAGGCTCAGAGAAGACCCCTCCCCCCAGGAAGTATCTGCTTTGAAGAATCAGTAGCTTACTGATTTTGCACACCTAGAGTGCTCTGAACTTCAACTGCCTCAGGTGCACACAGGTGGAAAATAGGTCCCCATGACCAGCTCACTGTCAAGGTGGCTTTTTCCCAGATCCTAGAAAATACATTTTCAGATTCTACTTTCCAGGAAATCATCCACAAAAAGGAAAGGTAACCCCTACTGAATGTGAGAAACTATTTGCAAAGCATACATCTGATAACGGGTGAATATATAAAATATATAAAGAACTTGCACAACTTAATGCTAAAAACAAAAACAAAAACAAAAACCAAACAAACACACACCCAAACAACTAGATCAAAAACATGGACAGAGTTCTTGGGTAGACATTTTTCCAAAGAAGATGTACAGATGGGCCAACACGAGAAGATGCTCAACATCATTCATCATTAGGGAAATGCAAATCAAAACCATGATGAGATCTTACCTCACAGCTGCTTGACTGGCTAGCATCAAGAAGATAAGAAATAACAAGTGTTGGCAAGAATGTGGAGAAAAGGGAACCCTCATGAACTATTGGTGGGGATGCACACTGGTGCAGCCACTGTGGAAGACAGTATGGAGGGTCATCAAAAAAATAAAAAAAATAGAACTCCCATACAATTCAGCAATCCCACTTCTTGTTATTTATTCAAAGAAAATGAAAACGCCAATTTGAAGACATATATGTATCCTTATGTTCATTGTATCATTGTTTACAGGAAAGCAAACAAAGTTCCTTCAATAGATGAAGAGATAAAGAAGATGTGAGATGTGTGCATATATATATATATATGTAAATATAAATAAAAATTTATAATGGAATATTACTCAGTCATAAAAAAAGATGGGGATCTTCCCATTTGCAACAACATGGATGGAACCAGAGGGTATTATGCTAAGTGAAGTAAGTCAGATAGAGGAAGACAAATACAGTATGATTTTGCCTATATGTGGAATCTAAAACACAAAAGAAACAAAATAAAACAGTGTCACAGACACAGGAAATAAACCATTAGTTACGAGAAGGGGGATGGGCTGGGAGGGAATGGATGAAATAGGTGAAAGGGATTAAAAGGGACAAACTTGCAGCTATAAAAGTCATAGGGATGTCATGTAGAGCACAGAGAGTCTAGTCAATAATATCCTAGTAACTGTTCTATGGTGACAGATGGTAGCTACGCTGAGTGTGGCAATCATTTTGTAATGTATAAAAATATTGAATCACTATGATGTGCACCAGAAACTAATAGGATATTGTATATCACGTATTCTTCAATTTTTGAAATTCCATTTTCCTTCCCCCAATTAAAACAACACTATCCTACCACTTTATACTGATCAGATTGGAAAAAAAATTAGAAAAACTGGATAACGCCATGTATTGACAACAATGTGGAGACACGAAGTTCTGGAAAAAAACCAACAATATTTAGGGAAATGAAGTACCGTGAACCATGACTCCACCATTCCACTCCTATATAACCCAGGGACACTCCCCTGGGGTCCCAGCAGGGCAGTCTGGGTGAACACCTTTAGGAGACCAGTTGTCCCTCTGGAAGACTCTGTGTTAGAGGCATTGAACAAGATTTACACACAGCAAGATGGGTAGGTCTTAAAAACACAGAGTTAAGTGAAAAAAATTAAGCAGAAGAATGAAATCTATAGCCACTACAATTTATGTAAATTAAAACACATTCACACAATAAACAGCACCATATATTTTCCAAGAAGCATCCATATCTCAGGACATAGATTAGAGGGGGGTTCAGGAGAAGGATTAGGGGAGAAGGGAGAAAAATTAAAAAAAAAACAGGAGAGGGGCTGTGAAAGAGCATGGTGGTAACAGGCATGAGCTGAGGGGTATGGGAGCCTTCCTTTCTGTCCCTTCAAGGTAAAGGTCAACTGATCGGCCAGCCAACCTTCCCCCTTCCCTGCCATCTGTGGTCCCCATGGGGCTAGAATAGATCTGGACAAGATTTCTTGGCTTCAGCACTGGGACATTTTACTGTGGGGCTGTCCTGTGCACTGTAGGATGTCTGCCAGCATCTGGCCTCTCCTGCCAGCTACCAGTAGCACCCGCTGAGTAGTGACAACCACAATGTCTCTAGACATTGCCAGATGTCCCCTGAGGGAACAAAATCACCCTGGCAGAGAACAGTTGGTTGGGGATGAAAGTCTAAAAATGGTGCCATGTCTTCAAGGTAAGTGGTCCACACTTGCTTTACCAAAACCCACACCCAGAGCACCAGAGCCTTGGGACCCGGGACGGAGCTGGGAGCTCCATCTTGAAAGCTGCCAGTGTCCCTTGCATGTTTCCATCAAGGCTCTGTGGATATTCCAGTTACAGCCCACAACCTCATCTGCCTTGGGCTTCCTCCTAATTTTAACAGGCAGCTGGATTTGCATAGGACATTTGCATTTGAGATTACCCATGGTTCTCCAGGAGACACCATCTATAGCAGACGGTGGCAAAAAAAAAAAAAAAAAAAAAAAAAAAAAAAAAAAAAATGTAATTCCATTTCAGCTTGCAAGGGAGGAGGGAAGAAAAAGGAGTGCTTCGGGGAGGGAGGACACTTATAGGAAATTTCAGTGCCTTATGCATTTGGTGAGGGGTTGGAAAGGGGATGATCTGCTGGTTCCTGGGTGAAGATGACTGTCTATCCTAGCATTGGCATGCAAATTGGTAAGTCAAATGGTGAATGAAGTGGTCCCCCTGAGAATCTATCAGGAGGGGGCTGCTGTTTCAAGTACAGGCAGTCAGAGGGAAGAGGAGGATAGTGTAGACTATCTATAGATAAGCACACAGACCCAGCCCCTGCCCCCAGTACCCAGCCACCCACCAGCACTGCCTGAGAGCCCACTCTGCCAGACAGTGCTCCCTGAGTGCTATCACCACACAGGGCTATAACAACACACAGCCCTACCCCTCTCAAGGGAGATATCACTCCTCTCACTTAGAAGAGAAGGAAACAGAGGCTCACGGATCTCATCCTTAGTGAAGAGTAGAGACTGATAGAATGAAAGTCTGCCAGACTCTAAAATCAGGTCTCTTTCCAAGCCCCTCGATGGGCTCTCACTGACTTGCAAAATTCATGAATAAAGCAAGGGTATGGTAGGTAATGCTCAAGAGGGACAGACAGCCTCTCCCTTACAGGTCAGCAGCTCATACTTAGCCCAAGATATATAGCCAAGCCTGGATCCCATAATGTATAGACAGACACCTGTGGGCCATGACCTAATTGCCAGGAGAGGTATGTGTTCTCCACATGGGTCAAGGCTAAATTGGAAACTTCCCCACTGAACTCATGCTCATCCCTAGGATAGTCTCCACTTTGCTGCCCCAGAGGGTTGCAGTCCTCTATTATTACATGTAATTTATTCTTTCTATATCTCTCTCCCCTACTAGTCCTGGAACATCTTGAGGGCAGAGATCATGACTGGCTCATCTTCCTATTTCCAGTGCTCAATAAATAAATGTGCTCAAAACTGAACTAATTTGGGGCTGGGAATAGGTGAGTAACCAATCCATATCATTCCATGGAAGTGTTTGTTGATTTTCCCAGAAGGAAGATAGTAAATGGACCTTTCCTTAAGCCAAATGTAAGAGGAGGCATTGTGTCCCTGAGCACATTCCATCCTACATGCTTGATGTCCATGAGCATGCCGAGGACTCCTCAAAGGGTAGGAGCTTGTCCAATGGTCCCCACATTCTCAATGCCAAGAATGGGGTCTTGCATGTAAGAAATAGAAGATGGACAGACGAATGGTTGGATGGATGAATAGATGGTTGATGGAAAGGAAAGAAGGCAGATATTGATAGGCATATGGTAGTATGGTGGTTTTTTAATAGTTAGGTGAGTAGAAAGATGCTTGATTGATTTGTGGATGAGTTAGACACACAGAGGAATGGATGGAACAATGGCGGATGGTTGGGTGTTTGGATGGGAGAGAGTGATCAGATCAGTGAAAGAATGAATGAATGGATGGATGAAGGTTGGGTGGGTGGATTTATGGTTTTTAGGGTGAGTTAAATGTATATATGGGTAGGTGGTGAACAGCTAGATGGATCCACGTGGAATGGGAGGGTCAATGGCTAGTAGGGTAATGGTTGCTTAGACAAATAAATTGTCTTTCCATCTCCTGATATCATTCTCAACCTTCTTAAGTAAAATAGCTTTTTGTACTCCTTTTTTCCAGATCCCACCCTTAAGTCCCCCTGCCTCTCCTGCTCTCTTCCATCTGCTAAGCAGGGGCTCTAAGATGCCAGATGGAAGTCTTCCCAGGAAGTTCAGCTCCAGTCTCTGCCTCTGTGCCGAGCGTTCCACACTGTGCAGAGATTTAATACTTAACTCCAGCCTCTCCCAGCTCCTTACCTGCCTGAGGAGGTAGAGGCAGCAATTTGCATATTTATTAAATATCTCTTAGCAGGATACACAAGCCGCATTGCTACATCCCGCTCCCAGAGCCTTCCTGCTGGCAGACAAGACTGTGCACCATCAGCGCTGCATCACCGCCCACTAAGTAGCTGTTCCAGAGCCCAGGAGGCGAGGAGGGGAGTGAGGGGCCACAGGGCAGGTGGGGAGGAGGGACGCCATTATCTCACAACTGCTCGGTAGTGGTGGGGAGGGTCTCTTCTTGGCCCAGGCAGAAGGGGTTCTGCAGGCATCTCCTCCAACCCCTGTGTCCACATGGGCACCCCTGACAACCAACCCTGTCTTTAGAAAATTCCCAGAGGAAGACACTTAGAAGCATCTTGGTTTTGTGTTCCTTCTGCTCTTCAATTTACTTGGAAGTCCGTCCTGTTGTCTAAACAGAAGTGGCCTGCCTTTGAGTAAGCCCACTGCTGGTGCATTGTCTTTGGTCAAGATGGTGTAAGTGTCTCCCGTGGCTCAGATCACCCTTCCTCAGGTAGTCATCTGATGAGATCCAGCTGCAGGTCTAAGTAGCCCGTGTCTTGAGCATCAGTGCCACCTGCTTCCTGGAAAGGAGTCCTCGGGGTGAGTGTTCTTCCAGGGAACAGGAACTCCCTGCTATAAACAGGGATGAACTTTCCCACTTCCTACTGGGTACCCTGACTCTTCTTCCTGTCTCCTGTCACAATTCCTAGATTGGGGCTCAAATTCCAGAATGTGGTTTCAGGGGGCAGATTTTCCAGTGCTGATCCGGGTCTCAACTCTTACTATCTGGGTGACCTGTGGAACATGACAGAATCTCTCTGAGCCTCAGTTTCCTCATCTGTAAATGGGGTTGATGATCATATCTACCTCAAAAATTATTGTGGCGGTAATCACAATGAAGGGTGTTGAGGGATTAGCACAGTATCTGGCTCTAGGCTGAATATTCAGGAAACACCAGCTGTTATGGTTGTGGAATCCTGCAAAATTGTAAGTGCAAAGTGAGGCTGGTTTCTTGCTCATCTTTTCCAGGGAGAAGGGAAGTGGAGGGGGCTCATATCTATCTCATATTCTGTCTGCTGCGTTCAGCTTTGAGCACCTGTGAGGTAGATATTCCCGACACTCCCACTTTACGAATGAAGAAACTGAGTCCCAGAGGGAGGACAGAAACACACAAGACCACACGTTTGTTGGAGAACCCCATTCCTCTTGGTTTTCTTTTCATAGGCAAGTTATGAGGGGTCTCTGCTCTGGGAACAGCCTATGACCCAAGGAAGAGGAAGAAGAAACCCACAAACAGCTTTTTCAGCTCCATCTGCTCCCACATCCCACTGCCCTGAATTGGCAGGATCCAGAAGGAAGGGTCTGGGCTGCAGCCTCATAAACCTTCCTGAAAGCCCTCATAAATGTAAGGCCCGGCTGGCTCTAAGTCTGCTGCTGCAAAAAGCAAAATCCCTGGTCATAAAGTAATCCCCCATAAAAAAATAAAAAAAGAGGAAGAAAAGAAAAAATCTGTGCAGTAAAAACAGTAACAGTCTCTCGGACATAAGGAAGAGGATGTTGATCTCCCATGAGCTCAGGCCCCACTCAAAGGCACCAAGCTCGGGCAGCCTTGTGGACCAATGGTCCAAGCAGGCAGAATGGGTGTGAGTGGCTAGGCTGGGAACTGCAGGTGTTGAAGAACGGTGATGTTTCTGATGGTGATGGTGGTAGCACTGAGGTAGCTTCTAGATTTCCACTCATGCCCACTGCCTCATTGGAGCTGCCACTGTCTCAAGGTAACCAGGGTTAAGATCCCCATTATACAGATGAAGAAACTGAGGTCCAGGAGAGTAGGAGTTTGCCATCAGATCTCAGGCCTACTGCCCCCTCTAGGACCCTACATTGCTACTCTTATAAGCCAAGTCCCCAGTAGAGATAGGGGGCCTGGCTGCTCCTTCCCAAAAAGGAGTCCAAGGCTGGGGAAGTAGATGAAGCTATGGGATTCTAAGTGGGTGCCCGCACATCCTTGAGTTTCTGATTGTCATCTACTCACTGAGAATGTTTGTTCTTTCCCCATCTAGGGGTTGGAATGAGATGAGATATGTAGAGGTGTCAGGATCTGGTGCATGCTCAGGGCTCTGACACTGGGAGCTATGGGATCCAGGGTGGGGTGCTTAGAATCCAGGCGAAGTGAGGCCCCCAGGCCAAGGGGCCAGAATCACATTTGGGGGTATTGGCACAAACCACCTTTGCCCCTTGTCAGCACCCACTCCACGCACAGACAAAGCAGTTCTGCTCAGCTCCAAGCTTCCCAGTCCTGACAACTCACACCTTCCTTCCTCCCTCCCCCCAACAACTCAGCCTTTACATTTCCAGGCTTATCTCTTCCCTGCGGCTCTCTCCTTTCCTCTCCGCCCCTTTGCTGGCTTTTGTCTGCCATGTTCAACCTCACCACCTTTCCATGGTTCTGACATCTCCTTTGCTCTCTCACTCCAGGTTCGGGAGGCTGCTGTCCTCCTGGCTGTCAGAGCCAACTCTGCATTTCCCCATTCAAGATGACATGTGCTGGCTTCTCCCTGGACCCTCTGGCGGCCCCATCCAAGGGCCAGACTCTGTCCTGAGGTCTGTCCTAGCCTCATCCCTTGGGAAAGGCTCGCTTTGATCCCAACCCACAGTCTTTCAGTGAGTGGGAAGTACCCTTGTCCCATACAGCTCTTCCTACACATCTCCCCCCACCCTGCAGGAAGTAAGCTCTGCAGGAAACCATCCCTGTCCCCACCAGGCTCATCCTTCATCTCCCTGAGGACAGGAGGAAGGGATGGATGCTCTGCTCCTTCACCTCCCAGCCAGGGCCAGGAATATAAGAAGAGCATGTTTTGAGTTACTGAGCCTCAGGGAACCTCTTAGGCAGAGAATGTCTCCCTCGCCACACTTCCCCTCTGCCACCCTCCCCTCCTACACAGACACAAAACAAATGCAAGGAAGCCCAAACTTGTTCTCATGAATTCTGCTCAAGAATGCTGTCGGGGAGGGGGTTGCAGGAAAGTAAGCTTCCAGAAGCCTTGCTCTCACCACCTATGAAACCAGATAATAGTATTGACTCACAGGACCATTGGGAGGGCTGAGTTCACAAACGTGAACCTCTCACATGCATGAGGACCATGAACAGGAGTGAATGTTTGCTGCCGCCATCACAGTGGGTGGTTGTGTGCTCCAGGCTCCCTTCTGCCCCCAACCTCACTTCCAGTCTTAGCTGCTTCTTTCCCGCCCTGGGGAGTGAAATGACTTCCAGGTGCTAAAAACTGGAGTCTCCACCCGCAGGTGGCTGATTGCTTACAAAAACAGAAATAGCAGTAACAATACAGGTAACAGGAAAGACTAGCTACTGTTTATTGAGTAGTTACTATGTACCTCTCATGAATGGCCTCATGCAATCCTTGCCAGGTCCAAGGAAGCAGTCACCATTCTTCCCTCCCCTTCCCAGAAGACAGGCCCTGATTGGTGCAGCCATTCTCCCCAATTCACCGAGCAGTTTAGGGGCAAGACCTCAGTCTGACCCCATAGCAGGGTTCTGACTGCCTTGAGCTACCCATCCCCCTTGCTGGGATTTCATTTCCGCATCTGTAAAATGGGTGTCAAAACTAGCAGGGTCTGAGGTGTGATGAAGACAGCAGTCCCAGTAAGATTTGCCAGGGAAGCCAGGGGCTGTCAAGCCTGCCCTGCCTGGAAAGGGTTAAGCTGCCAGAGCTTGTCCAGGGGCCCTGCCTCCTCCTCATAGGGTCCACCCTGACACTGGGGGCCCAGAGATAATTGGTTCCAACAACGCTCCACTTCAGAGAGACCAGGGGATCAGTGAGGGAGAGGAGAGCGCTGGAGCCCCAGGTGGCATTGCAGGCAGCTGGGCTCCTGAGAGAGGTGGTTGGGGCTCCTGGAGGCGGGGGTGGTATGGGAGTGCAGAACCAGGGCTCCAAGGCCAGCGATCCCAGACTTGGCAGATGGAATGATTAAAGCCCAGAGAGGGGTTGGTCCCCAGTCCCGTTACTGCCCCTCCCTCCTCAGGGGCTGTAACTCTTATTATTATTATTATTATTATTATTATTATTATTATTAATAGTAGTAGTAGTAGTAGTAATGGTTATCAGCAATTTAACCAGAGCCCCTTCTCTGCTAGACACCTTCTTGGTGGCTAACATCACCTCCTTCCCCTCCCGCCGGGGACTCTGGAGGACCAAGACCGCTTCACCAACCTCATTGCACAGAAGGGGAAAATGCAGACTTTCAGGTCTGTCTAGGCTCATCCAGAAAATGGGTTGCATGCTGGTTTTGAACTTGGGTCTGACTCTGAAATCTATGTCCTTTCTAAGAAGCTAGACGGCCTCATACAGGACCCGTTACTGATTCTCTCAGGATTCCGTGTCCCTTCTCAAGCTTGGCACAGACCAGGGCCCACTTTAATGGGGTCATCTTAACCGCTGGGGTAGGACAGACCTGGGTTCGAAGGCTGATGTTGTGTAAATGCAAGTGTCGCCCGTACGATTTGCAGGCATGTTTGTAGGCCTGTGTAGATGTCGTTGGTTGGTTAAGAGGCTGGTAAAACCCCAACCCACCCCCGACAGAGTAAATATTGAGTAATTTCTCCAGCCCTAAGAATACCTTGCATTTAGCCAGAACCCATTTGCATTTTGGGACCTTCCAACCCGCCTTCCTCTCTGCCTGGAATCTCCTCTCTTTTCCCACTTGGCTGTTTTCTGCTCATCCTTCCAGATGGTTCCTCGGGAAGCTTTGTTGGATTCCCCAGGCTGAGTTAGACGTGCGCCCACCCCTTCCAGCCTGCACAGCACCTTTAACATCTCTCTCTTCCTGGTAATTGCCAATTACACATCTGGCTGGAGTACTGTGAGGTCCCTGCGGGCCGGGAGGGTGTCGTACTCAGATTGCTTTTCCAGCATCACGCAGCACTTCGAAGCCTGCAGAACTGATAAGCAAGGAAGCAGACAAATGAAGAAATGAACGAATGGGTGACAGAGAAATCAGCATGAGCTGCATTCCTGTCTTGCCACGTTCGGGGTCAGAGACATGGGTGACAGAATCCTGTCCCTGTCCCCAGGCACCCCACACCCACCAGTGTTCCTCTCCTCAGCATTTAAATGTGCCCTTGCTGAAGATGCTGCCCGGTCGTGAATCTAGAGAGTCAGGACCACAGTGACCTCTGGACTCTGTAGCCACTGGGCAAGCGTGCAATCTAGAGGTCATGGGACCACTGTGACACCAGACATCAAGAGGAGGGTGTCCTTGAGAGACCCGACTTCCCCCAAATTTTCCTGGATTTGCACACCACTTGGCTATTCCCTGAGAGAGGGGAGAACACGTGTATCACAGTACGTGGCTGCAGAAATCTACATGCTCCTTACTCCTAGCAACCTCCCCACCCCTCCTGACAGAGTAGCAACTAAATTTACCGTGAATTGGCACATGTCCCCAAGCCCTGGCTCAACCCCATCCTCATCTCTGTCAGAGAAGTAAGGTCTACTTCCTTTGCTTTGGAGACCAGCAAGGAGGCTTCTGGATTTCAAAATGCTGTCTTCCAGGAAACTGGAAGTTTGAACATGATCCCTTGGGTGACGTGACCAAAGGAGAAGTTCTCGCTGAAATCCCCATATCGTAAAATGTCAGGATGTCTGTGGTCTTTATTTATAGACAGATTGCTTTTCAACTTTTCTCACTCCAACATTTCGATGTGTTATTCCTGAAGATAAATGCACATTATGATTTCATAATAGAAATTGCATTTCTCCCCCGTGTCACCTCTAAGCATGTATATACATAAATATGGCACATTGCCTCCGACAGTAATTTAAAAGGCACTTTGGAGAACATATTGATCATGACCAGAGAACAGGGCTGGCATGGTCTCGATTTCATCGAAGTCCGCCTCCTCCCAGCCCCTGCCCTCCCTCTTTTCTTCGTTTGGATCCTGAAGCTTGGGGACTTACGATTTCCATTTATCTTTGTACATTGGGATGATTGTTTATAGGCACCCGGAGTTCTGGGGTGGGGGGGATGTGAAATTTTATAACTCAAAGTGTAAATAAGGAATGAAAAATGTAGCCTTCCACCAGAGTGAGTTCCCTGGACACAGGAATCCTCTATCTCACACCCACATATACCCGAGATGGCATGGGGTGGACGCTGTCCACCCCTGCCTCAGGGTCACCTGGATGTACACTTTCCTTTCAGCTCACCAGCACATTCTCTTACAACTGAATTCCTATTTCCATCAGAGCAGCCTCCTCTCTGCTCATCTGCCTCCTGGGGACCTCAGGCTCACCTGGGAGTGCTCCCTTCCTCTTAGCACTATGAGCCACTCCCCCTCACTCCTGGAAACTACTAGAAACTCACCTTCAACGGAGCCTTCATAACCACTCAGAGCAGCATCTCAGCACCCCACTCTCTCTACAGCACCCTCCACTCTCTGTCCATTTTAAAAATGATTTATCTTTGGACCCTTTGAGATCACATTGTCCTAGGCCAGTAGCTCAATGTATTGGAGGTGACCAGGCTGGAGTTTGCTGGGCCTTTACAATACCCCAGGAAAGTTCCCTTCGCTCACCTCCTTGAGTTTCTCTAACTATCTCGAAGGGTAGTGTTTTATCTTTGCATTTTACAGAACAAAAAAACGGAGGCTCAAAAATGTCAACCTACGCAACCACAGTCTGGAGGTCCCAAGTGGAAGAACCTTGATTCAAATTCTCCATGTTTCACTGTACCAATGGGGCTAGGGCTTGGGGGTGCAATTTTCAAGATGCCGATTACTTTTCTAATCAATAATAGCTCCAGAATTGTTCTCTGACAGCAACTGTGGCCCAGCCAAGTGTTCTGTAGACACCCATCTCTGGTCATAAGAGGGGCAGGTTGAGAAGGGTTAGCTCTTCTACTCTCTTTATCTTTGTACTACCTCCTCTTCAAGCCCTTTCATTGGCCCCTTTCTTCTGCCCACTCCTTCAACATCAATATTCCCTCCACTTTGGTCTTAGACCTTCTCTCTTCTTCCTTCCACTCTTCCCGGGCTCTGTCACCCCCCACCCCCCTCCCCAGCTTCAAGGATCATTTTTCTCCTGGCAACGTTCCAATCCCCATTCTGGCTCAGATCACTTTCCTGACTAGCTGTCCACTGGATGTCTCCATCGGGGTGTCTTGTAGGTCTCTCAAAGGTAATCTGGCAAGGATTGAGCTAAGCATCCTACCGTCTTAGGGGGGTCCCCACACCACACAGGCTGCCAATGCCAAAACCCTAGCCATCATTCTGGATTCCTTCTATATTATCACATCCATTCCCTACCAGTCCCTCATCTTCCACTTCTTAATACCTCTGGATGATCTCTCTTCTCCCTGTCTCCCGATATTATGTATTAATTCAAGCCACCGCTCATTCAGACTTGTCATAGCAGTGCCCTCCTAGCACATGCCCAGCCCCCACTCTTGCCCCTTCCAGTCCATTCCCCATATTACAGCCAGAGTGAGCTTCCTCAAGCTAAGAACTGGCCCCACCCATCATTCTCTTGTTTACATCTATCATGGCGTCCACTGATGGTCAATGGGGGCCTATTGTTCCTATTGTGTCCTCTCTATTGTGTCCTCCTTCTTGTGCCAGACCCATGTAGTAAGCACTCTGTGAAGAGTTACCAAATGTATTCTTTGCCACTTCTCCTTGGGTCTGCTCTCTGGGCTTTGTGCTGTTTAACTTTTCCTTCCAGAGCCTCTCAAGATGATTCTGCCTTAGCATCTCAGCCTTGCCAAGGAGCCGAGACTGTAGGGAATGAGCTGGCCTTTGCCTCTGCCATTAGCGGTCTTCCCCTCTCAATTACATGGTAATCCCTGTTAAAATTACAAATTTATTTATAGGGTTCCCCCCCTTTTTTTCCCAACCCGGCAATTTTTATGGCTCATCGGCTATAACAAATTCTACTTCATAAAGCAAAGGCGCACGTTATTATTACCTTATGGAAATAGGCGGCGGCAGCTGACTCCATTCCTGGCCAGCGTGTTGTCTCCACGAATCCGTAATGGTCTCAATCAATACCCTCGTGGGATTTGTTCCACTCTTTGAGGCTGAGAGCATTTGGACCTGGAGATCCTGTATCTGCCTCTAAGCCAGCTGGCAGCACTGGCCCCTCCCCAGGACTCTGGATTTGGGTGGTTGTCCTGGTAATTCCATTTTGTCCAGGAATAAAGAGCTCACACTCATGGGTGGTATTAACCGAAAGTTCTCTCTAAGTATTGTGATGGTAACCATATGAAGCAGGTACCCCATTATACAGGCAAGGAGAGCACGGCTTGGAGATGCTGTGAAGTGAAGGTCAATATGACATGGTCAGGGGCTTCTCTGAGGGGAGACACAGGCCACTGTGTCACTCTTAATTGGCTCTGGAAGGCTCAGGGGTCTAGGATAGGGGTTACAAAGGAGCATTACTGGAACTCTCTTCCTATGTTCACTCCTCTCCGTCTCTGTCTCTGTCTGATCAGCTCATATTTGGAAAGAAAATACCCATCAGAGAAGGACAAGACTTTCTGCTGCTTAGGCACAGAGCTAGAAATGACTAGCAGGGAACCCCTCTTCCAGCCTCACTTAGATGCCTCCAAAGTCAGGGAACACACTAACCGAAGAGCTGGCTCACTTTTGAGGAGTCCAACTCGCTCAGTTTTCCTTCCATGAAACCCCAAGTGGGCAATGCTCTCACTTCTATCCATAGCTCTTGGTTTGGTTTTTGGAAGCCACAGGAGCTAGGCTGATCCTTCTGGTCTGCTTCGGCTGCTCAGCTGTTGCAGACAGAACATCAGAGCTGGAAGAGATTCACAGAATTCACATCTCCCTTCTTTGTGCTGGGGTCATCACAGCCCTGAGCCAGCAAACGTGACTCATGTCCATCATCCATGGGGCAGAGCCTGTAATGTATGATGTTTGTCAGAGACCTGACCCTGGAGCAGGGGCTAGACCCCAGCCTTCAGTCCACTCATTTGCTGCCTTTGGTGGCCACAGTCTGCAGCAGGTCGAGTGGGCCAGGATGGGTCTGACGCCAGTGACGCCCACTCCCAGGAGCCCCTGGTTTACCATGGCATACAGCATAGGCCCAGCCTGGCCTGCGCAAAATGTCAGGTGCTTTGTCACAATCATATCTTTCTTCGCATCTGTCTGATGAATTTGGTTGCTGGACATAGTCCAGGGTTTTGCTCCAGTATGTGTAAGAGGGATAGACTGATTCCCAAGTCCCAGTCACCCCAAAGCCAGGCTGAAAGCTCTGGGGTCCCTTTCCTGGCCCTCAGGGTAAACCCTTACTGAGTCCTGAGGGTAGCCTGGTAGAGCAGAAAGGAAAAGCAGGGACTCTGGAGACAGAGAAGGCATGTTCCAGTTCTGGCTCTTTCTCTCACCAGGTGTGTGGCCTGCCTCAAAGCTCTCCCCTTCTCTTGGTCTCAGTTTCCAGATCTGTAGAAGAGAGATAAACATATGCCAGTCAAAGGGCTGGTGTGGGACTTCAAGCATGAGGAATGAAGGGAAGCGCCTGGCATGGTGTCTGGCACAACTGGACTCTTGGCTGACACTGGCCTTCCCCATCCCAGCCCCCTTCCCATGCACCCTGGTCCTTGCCCACCCCAGACCTCAGTCTTCTCTGGCTCGCACAGGAGGATCATGGTTACCATGGCAACCTTCAAGCAGCTCAGCTCCTGGTCCCTCTGGGCTCCTGCACCCAATCCACCCAGCCCAGCTTGGACAGCATCCAGGGCAGGGGGATGGTGTGGGTGCTGTGGGCCCTTCCTCTTGGAGCTGACCCCCTTACTGAGATATTTTAAGGAGTATTGACCTCCGAGTGTTTAATGGCTTTTTCAGTTGGCACAGGCTCTCCTGCTCTGCTTCTTCACAGATCCCACCTGGATCTACTCTGCTCCCTCACAAGGAAGCCTGGCCAGGGTCCAGACTGGTGTTTAGAGAGCTCTTTCTGGTGGCAGACCCCTTCCTCCTAACCCCTGCTTCCTCCAAGCATTGGCTCAGCAAAGCCTCTCCACAACCCCCCTTGGCTGAGCAGGCTGGGTCTGGGTGAAAGCATGTCTCAGTGCAGAGTAGCAGCAGCTCTGAAATCAAAGGTTCAAGTCCTCACTCTGCATTTACCAGCTGTATGAACTGTCATAACAAAGCACCACCAACTGGGGCTTCAACAACAGACATTTACTGTTTCACAGTTTTGGAGGCTGGATGTCCAAGGTCAAGGTGCTGGTCCCTTCTGAGGGACTGGAAGAAGGAATCTTTTCCAGGCCTCTCTCCTACCTTCTGGGGTTTGCTGGCAACATTTGATGTCCCTTAGCTTGTAGACACATCACCTCAAACCCTATCTTCATCTTCACAGGTGCTCTCCTTATGTGTGTGTCCGGGTCCAAATTCCACCTTTCTATAAGAACACCAGTCATAATGGA
Organism: Mustela lutreola; assembly: GCF_030435805.1. Classification (NCBI taxonomy): domain Eukaryota; kingdom Metazoa; phylum Chordata; class Mammalia; order Carnivora; family Mustelidae; genus Mustela; species Mustela lutreola. Next base: position 12,528,952 of record NC_081299.1, read on the forward strand.
GTAGGGGCCACCCTACTCCAGCCTGAACTCATCCTAATTATATGTTCAATGACTCTATTTCCAAATAAGTCACGCTCCCAGAGACTAGTTAGAACTTCAATGTGTGCATTTTTGAGAGACACAGTCTAACTTGTAACACTAGCCCGGTGGCCTTGGGCAAGTCACACCACCTCCTGGGGACTTAGAAAGGCTCATCTTGAAAATAAGAGTAAATACAGCAAATCCCTCATGCAGCGGTTGAAAGGATTAAATGGGATGATGTATATAAGTTGATTAGTCCAGGACTAGCAGAGAGTGGAGTTGGTAATGAGCTGCTATGAATTCCCATTTGGGGGAGGGCTCTTTCCCTCCGGGAACACGCTCATTGGTCCCCTTTGCTCCTGATGGGGAGAGTGAAGAGATGCATGGGAAGAAGTTGTCGGCCTTGGGGCTTCATGCCTCTGATTCCAGCCTCCAAACAACCTCAGTGGGGCCATGCTATTGGCATTCACTCACCGATTTACTCTATGAACGCCCAGTGCTTTATGCATGCTATTTCATTTCATCTTTGCAAACCTTTGTAGTTTTCATCATTGTTTTGTTATTTCCATTTCATGGATGAAGACATTGAGGCTTGGAGAAGTAGGGTGGCTTCCCTAAAGTCATGGCAGGGACTGCCTCCCCAGTTCAGATCTCAGAGCGTGGATGTGCCTGGGGCAGCTTTGTTTTTTCTCTCCTGCATGGGCTCTTCTCTGAGCTCCTGAAGCCCACCCCGGAGGAGCCCTTGTGTGCTCTCATGCTGTCACCACCCTGCATGCAGCCCCTGGTTATAATTTTTTGTATTTATATCTTCCCTTTGCTTGTCATCAGGCTGTTTATCGGCACGCAGTGATGCACCCGTGTTAAATATATATGCATCTGTGTGTGTGTGTGCGTGCGTGCGCGTGTGTGCCTTCCCAGTTATAGTTATGCAGCTCCTCCGAGGATTAATTTAGCCAAATAACCGAAGCTATTTAGGTAGTTGACATTCACACTGTGAAGGAATGCGGGCGCTAAGTCAGCCAGGCACTGGCTTTGCTCCCAGGCCTTCCGAGGACTCAGTTTCCTTAACTTGGGGTGAGTGTGGCAGACAGTGCAGGAGCTCAGCAAGTCCAGAGTTTGAATCCTGGCTCTACAATGCAGAGCTGCATGATTCTGGAGGAAATCCATAATGGTCCTCAGTTTGTTCAGCTAAAAAAGAGGACTTTTTCTTGAAGAGCTGTTGCAAACTTTAACCAACTTAATGAATATAAACCTTTTACATAGGGGGTGCTTATTGTTTCATTCTGGTATTTTCCCCCCTTCCATCCCTCCACATGGCTCCTAGAGGCATATACAATGACATTAAAATGCCCTGGCTTGGCCCCTGAGGTCCTCAACCCTGTTGCCTTTGCTGCTCTTCCTTCCTCCAAAAGTTGCCCTCTCGCCATTCCTGGAAGCATGGTTTATTTGGGATGGCTGATGCTACCAGTGCCCTTTCAACCCCTCTCTGGTGCTGACTGTTCTGGAGCATGCCAACCTCATGGTGTCCCCTGGCCAGCATGTAAGAGGGTTTTCTCTGGGTGCCAGCATGCACTCACCTGCCAGAGAGGCAGGCTGGAGGTGGGAGCAGTCCTCAACCATAGACCAAAGGGAGAGGATGTGTACATACCCCAGCTTCCTTGCTCCTCAGTCAGAATAACTCATATGTCTGTTTTACACTCTCCTTCACTGTGCCTCAGAGAACTTGAGGCCCAGTTGCCCTCAGCAGGAGCTAGTCCCATAATGTCTGCTTTGTTTTCTTCTCTTCCTTTCCCTGTCTCCCTACCTCACGCTCTTACAAGGTATGTCTAGGACCCCCTTCAAAATAGATGTTATGCACTCAAATCCTTGTCCCAGGGTCTCTGTCTGGGAAAACCCAACCTAAGAGCAGGTAGGGTGGTGGGTAGTAAAATCTGGGGCTAGGGGGTTCCCCCATCTGTCTTTGAATCCTGCTTTAAGAGGTAGTGAGCAATTGATTACTTGAAGTTTCTGAGCCTTAGCTTTCTCTTCTGTGGCATAAGGATGGTGATGATAGTACTTGCCCCTGGAGATATGAGGTGACAGAGTGAGATGACCTCACTGGCTGGCTGCAGCTTGGTCCACCACACTCTTCATCCTCTTCATGGAGTGTCTATCACTTATTGATTTGCATGTGGTCTTCACAGAGAGTGTTACCCTATCCTAGAGGAGTAGCTCCATGAGAAGCTATCCCCATCACTTCTGCTGCTGCTGTTCTTCAGCACCATGGACAGCAAGAACGCCACTGCTGTTCTTCAGCACTATAGACAGCGAGCACTGAGCCCATTCCGCCCCTTCCGCCCCTGACAGGACCGTATCTCAGTGCTTCTCCCTCAGGAACTTGGCTCCTTTGGCCTCTCTTTGCTCTAGATCTTCCTATCGCTATGCATTCCTGCTCTGTCCAACTCTATCCATGCTTCACAGCCCAGGGAGCTTCTCAGATAAGCTCTGGCCCTGACTAAACCCTGCTTCCTCCCTGATTCTCTACCAAGGCCCATCCTTAGGGGCCCAGACTGAGGTCTTAGGCCTAGAGCCAACATCTGCTCAGCCCCTAAGCTCCCCTCTCTCATCCTCCTTCTCAGGTTCCACTGAGATGCATCCCAGGGTGCCTGCAGCTCACCCCCTCCTTGGTTAGCAACAGTAAGCAGAGAAGCCAGCTGAGGACCTCTCCCAATCCCTCCATGGCCAGGTTAACAAGATTACTCCCTTCCACCCACACTTCCAGACCACAGACATATGCAGGTCTGCTCAGCCTCACACTTGTGTCCAGCTCCTTGGTGTGGTCTCTTAGCGTCTTCGTGCATGTCCAGCCTCACAGGTCAAGAGCAGCAATGCTTCCTCTTTACCTGCCTCAAAATGGAGACTGTTTTGGATTTCACAGGGGGAAATCAGCGTATTGAATTGCATGGAATCAGGAACAAAGTGCCAGGTTGGGGTGGGATGTTCAGAAGACACGGGCTCCATGGCCTCAGAGAACTCCTTCCCTCTCCATGCCAAGTTTTTCCCATGCACACTGCAAGAAGGGTGGGTAGGAAGTCCTCCAGGATGCCTCTAGTAGAGTGCATGAGCCCCTCCCTGAGCATCTAGCATATTCCCATGTGCTCACAGATGTGATCCCATTTTGTTTCGACAGCCAAGTGTTTATGAATGTCTCCATCTTGCAGTACAGTTTCTGAGGTCAGAGAGCATGAGGTCTGGAAGGCCTGGAGCTCTTTGCCCTCTAGCCAGGCCTCTGGGAGAAGCCAGGCCTCTGGGAGAAGCTGCCTGCTATGAGGTCCATGGCAGCTAGACCTGAAGGAGCTCCATAAGTTTTGGGCAAGCTGCCTTCCCCGCCTTCCACTGTTGTCCTGGTGAGAGCCCTGGTTCCCCTTTCCACACCAGTATTCTCCAGTTGCAGAAAGGAATAATAATAATGCCTACCCCACTACCTTCTTGTGAGAATTCAGTGAGTTCATACCAGTAAAGGACTCAGCTTGGACTTGGCAGAGTCAGGTTTAATAAACACCAGGCACTATTATTATTTAACTTTGTTTTCTATCATTCTCTTTCTTCCCCATCATTACTAGTCTAGTGTGGAGTTTCAAAGTTAAAGTTTACCCTTGTATCTGCCCCAGGTCCCATGGCATGCAGCCTGCCTAGTCCCCGGGACAAGACCCCTCCCTCACCCAATTCAGCCGCCTGGTGAGGGGCTACCCCACACCAGTCGGAGGGGGGTGCACTCACATGAGACTTTGGGGTTGGTTACATGTGATCCTACCTGGGGTCATGGAAGACTGGACCCAGGATCAAGGCCTGAACCTAAGGCCACCCATAGGCTGGTATGAGTCTTCCCAGCCTGGGAATACTAACAAACTCACACTGATCTGTCCTGCACATCCAGCACATGATCTCACTGAAACTCACGGCCATCCTCTGAGGCTGGTGCTATCATCATGCCCATTTCACAGGTGTAGAAACAGAGTCGTTAAGGTGAAGCAACTTGCCCAACATCAGGGCTTGGCCAGATCTGTCAGAATCCAGAGCAGGCACTGCGGGGAGCACACCCTGTCCTCTCCTTCTGGGTGGTGAGTAAACCGAGAGCCCATGTGAACCACTCAAATCTGAGTACCCCTGTTGACTGCAGATGTGGTGGAGAGGGGAGGGCTGACAGAAAGTCAGGGAGTGGAGAGGAGCAGACATGGCCCAGCACTGTGGTGGGCAGGCTGGCGCCTGAGGCCAGGAGCTAACAGAAGCCCGAGAGCAGGCATCAGGCACTGCATTCCAGGCAACACCACCTGAGCGAAGCTCCCGTCTCTATGAGGCCATGGGTAGTGGCTCCCCATGCCCCAAGGAGTCCCAGGCACATCTCACCCTAGTGAGCTGAGTGAGCCAGCCCAACACTGGCCCGACTAAACACCACCATCACGCTGCATCCTGACTTGATGACATGGTCCCAGCCGCTGTCATCCCCATCCCCAGTCTTGTTACATAATGTTCATGGATGTCTTCTCCACACCACCTGCATGGTCGACATAACCATGTGCAATCACTCACTCATGCATTTATTCAGCAAATACTCTTGGATCCTGTGATGTGCTGGGTGCTCTTGTTGCCAGTGGAAATACAGTGGAGAACAAAACCCAGTGTCAGCTTTCAGGGACCTCATCCGTCACTCTCCCGTGCCCTTTGTGACCTTGGCTGCTGGCATCGGTGCCATGGCTACACCATCACCTTGTTACATAATGGGCATCGACTCTGTGAAACGTACCAGACTGGGAGCTGAGCACAGACAGAAGCACCACACCTGGCAATGCACATCCCAATTCTTACCCTATCATTGGGGCAGAGGGAAACCCCTCTTTCCTGGGACACACCTCCAAGATCCCTCCAGCTGGTACTACTCAAAGCCTTCCAATAGGAGTATGGTGGTCTGACCTACTTGAAAGTCTTATAGTGCAAAAAGAAGCTGATACTTCATTACAGAGGCAGCTGCATTTCCCCAGAGCAGGAAAGGATATAAGACAAAGACAGTGGCTTCCTTCCACCCCTCCACAAAAGAAACCCCCAAATGCCCATGAGATGCCAGAGAGGTGGTGAAGAGAACACTGGGTTTTATAATGAGCTCGACAGCCTCTGATCACAGCAGCACCTTCCCTTTAAGGAGTAACTGATAGATGCATAAGAATGCCTGGGTCAGGGGCGGGGTAAGGGAACCTTAATTCTCTGGCTGCAAATGAGCCCATCCACTCACCCAAGTGGCTTCCCCCAGCACCCGACTTCCTCCTGACCTGGCATTCCAAATTACAGAGGGGCTTCTTAGGGTCCCAGGGCTAGGATTTCTTTAAATGGTGAGCGAGCCGTGTGGCTAAAGTGCATGTTAAGCAATGTTTATTACAATCAATAAATCATGGTCCCGTATCTGATCCAGAGACGGAAATAGTCCCTGAGCCCTAGCTGTGGGGTAGAGCAAGGGTGACTGTAGCCCACAAGATAATGCAAGATAATGCAAACCCGATGGAGCTTTCCTCTCCATATTGGCTGTGAGAGGCTGGCGTACCCCAGAGCCCTGGTCTCTTCTCTCCTGACAGTTCCTCCTCCGCCTGTCTCTTGGAGGAAACTGGGGAGAGCAGAGGGCCGTCTTTCCTCAGCATGAGCAGGCGTGTGCCTTACGGGGCCAGGTGGCCTCTGCAAGGAGCAGTACTTGGACGAGTAGTTTGTTGGGTCTCCTTTAGTGATGTCTGCTCTCATCGTGCGTGGAAGTTTGGCTCCGTTCCCAGCAGGTCTGGAAGGGAAGCAGGGTGGTGGATGGGGAGATGACATGCCGTGCCACATTGAGAAAGTCTGCAGCCTTGCATGGGAGGAGGGGAACACTAGGGACAGACAGTGCCATTATGCTTCAGAGCCATGTCTCGTTATCACAAAGGGCTGGGTTCGAATCCCAGCTTCACCGCTTCTTTGACCTAACTTCTGCAAGTACCCATTTCCTCGTGTGTGAAATGGGGTAGTAGCATCACCTGTTGCACAGGTTTGCTAGGGAATACAAGCAGATAATGCGCATAGACGTACTCAGTGTGGGGACTGCAAAGGACACCTGTTGCCGAAGGCTGAACCATGGCCCTGAAGATGATCTTGCTCTAATCCCCATAACCTGGCAGTGTCATTTACATGGGGAAAAAGGATCTTATAGAGAGTCTTCAGATGGGGAGATGATCCTGGGTGATCCAGGTGGGCTGTAATCACAAGGGTGCTATAAGGGACAGGATGGTCGGAGTGAGAAGGCCATGTGACAATGGGAGCAGAGTCAGAGAGAGAAGGTGTTACTCCAACCTGAAGATGGAGGAAGGGGCCACAAGCCAAGGACAACATGCAGCCTCTAGAGACTAGAAAGCATAAGGAAACAGATCGTCCCCTGAAGATTCTAGAAGGAACGGGCTCTGCCAGCACCTTGATTTGAGCCACACAGGACTCACTTCAAATGTCTCACTTCCAGAATGGGAAGAGAATACATGTGCATTGTTTAAGCCCCTGGGCTTGTGGTAATTCATTACAGGAGAAACAAGAGAACTAGTTCATCAGTGAAGACAAGGGTGTTAAAGATGCGGGTGCCAACTTCTGAGATGCTTCCCAGGGTCCCTTGGATGGTGTAGGTCACCTGGCCAAGCATGGAAGGTGATACTGGCAAGGAAGACTCGACTTGTGTCACTCGGCATAACCAGGACAGACTAAGTGGGAACACAGAGCATCATGCAGATTCCTGGAGACAGCACAGGAGGCCCCTTGCTGGGAAAAGACCAAAGCAAACCTTCTTTGATGTAGGGATGCCTGAGACTGGCCCAGGGCTCCTTACAAACCCCTGGTTAGGATCAGGATCAGTCCTGGGCTTCAGGGTAGAGTACGGTAAAGCCTCAGACTGTGGTGTCCACGAGCTCCAGCCTCCTCAAGAGAAAGAGTGGGAGACTGTTAAAATGAGGAGGTTATTTTCTCACGAATCATGTTGTCTTTGGATGGATGCAGGGGCCCAATCTCAAGATGGACTCCGTTAAGGGAGGCTCTTCCTACTCCCGGATCAGACCGACGAGCCATCCTCAACAGAATGACTCAGGCTGGTGGGAGGCAACGGCTGGCAGTTTCCTTTTCCTTCATTGGAGCCACTGGTTCTGCGGTAGGAAGGACTGTGCGGGTCAGGGGTGGGTGGTGGCAGGGGAGGTCATGTGGGATGAGGGGAGATGGAGCTGAGGACACCAACATGGTTGAGTCCAGAGTCTCCACTGGTGGCACCTGGACTAGCCATGGCAGAGTCATCCTGGGAGCAGGGCCAACGCCCAGAGATTTCTGCTCAGTGGTCTAGGTTGGGGGGAGGCATTTGTAGTTTGAAGCAGTAGGTTTGGGAAGCACTGGTGTGCACAAGCAATGTCTATAAAGCCCACAAAAGGCTTGCTGAAGAGAAAAAGGAGAAAAGGTGAAGAGAAAAGGAGGTGGGAGGAGTAGAAATGAGAACAAAGAAAGTGGAAGAGGGAGAACCAGAAAAGCCAAGGTCTTGAGCAGAGAACCCACCATTTGTGGGGTCTCTCCAAACACTGGGTCCCTTCACTCCTCCCTGGAGCCCCGTGACATTAACGCTTCTATTTACCACGACTCACCATTGTTCAGCTCAGGGGATCAGGGCCCAAAGAGGTTATGTAGCATGTCCAAGGTCAAGGTCATACACAGACAATGGGCTGGGAGCTGACCATGTTCGTGGTCATCGTGCTGCCCGGGCGGCCTCTTGAATGCGTGTGTCCCCTATATACTCCAGCTGAATGACTGGGAAGAAATGATTGTGCCCTTGGGTCCCTGGGAGAAGGAACAACTCTCCAGCTGGAAAGTCAAGGCTGCTGCCATGGCTCCTGGCCCCCATCCTAATCTCAGGCTTTAGGGACTTCACCGGGAAGATGTGAAGTCTTAGTCTCCAAAGCAGAATGCTTGGGGAGCTCACCAGAGCCAGCTCCTCTCTCCTGCCTCCCAGGCCACCTGCAACAGCTGCACCCAGAGCTGGCCACAGCAACAGGCTCTGCCCCCTCCCCCTGCTCCAGACCAGTTCCTGCCCCGAGCCATCTTCCCTTGGCTGCATGTCTCACTTGCCTATCTCAGTTATGGCTTTGGCCTTCTGGACTTGACATTGGGAATGGCTCTTACCCATAAGCCTCTGTCCCCTTCCGCAAGGACTAACCTCCAACCCACCAAACCAGCTTGTTCTACCTCAAATGGTGTGCCCCACCAGCTCTTCACCCTGGCCTCCCTGTTGAGGTTAGACACTCCCCTCCCCCACATGGGGACATTTGAATTTTTTGTCAGTGGTGCTTATACGCAGGGTGTGATATGGGACCTTGAGGGAGGGGGGAGAAATGTGCCCTCTTTGGTTTTATCTTGTGCTTGTATTGCAGGGTGATCCAGCTTCCCTGTACCCTGGAATCCCCAGAGTGTGACTGGCAAGGATAGAGCAGATCCAAAAGAGGTGTGATGATGATAACAGAAGATAACGGAGGCAGGAGAGGGTGAGGGCCAACACCTGCTTCTCTCCCTCCCCCACCCCTTACAAACCACTCTCAGCGCAGGAGCCAGAACCATGACCGTGATGTTCACATACACAGATGTCTCTCTTCTGCAGGGTTTCTCATTGACATTTTAGACAGGTTGATTTTTTGCTATGGGGGATTTTCTGTATATTAAAGGGTGTTTGACAGCATTGCTGGGCTCTACCCGCTAGATTCCACTCGCACCCATCCCCAGTCATAAGAGTGAAAATTGTCTCCAGATATTGGCAAATGTCCTGTGGGGGGAAGGGAGAGGGTCATGTTGCCCCCAGCTGAGAACCACTGCCCAAGTACAGCAAAGCCCCCTGTGGTTTCTCAGGTGGTTTACATCATTGTTTCTAATTCTTCGAGTGTGCCCTTAGCCACAGGCCTTTCTAGTCCCTTCCTTTAGAGACAGAGTACATTTCCCCATCGCCTAGAAGAAGGGCACAGACAGACTCGATGTGACCCGCAGAACGAGAGTGGAAGTGACAGGGTACCAGCTCTGAGCTGAGACCTGAAGAGACATCACCTGTTCTGCTTAGCCATCATCTCAGGAAGTCCGTGCCCAGAGCAGGAAGTGTCATGTGGAGCAAAGCGGAGTCCCAGCCACGGCTGGCACCAAGGTCTGCCAAGCCCAGGCTGCACGGGGCTACCCCAGTCAACCCATGGACGTGTGAGTTGAGGGCAGGCGATTGCTTCTTCAAGCCATTGCATGGCTTGTTACGCAGCATTATGTGGCAACAGCTGACTGATACGGCTTCCTGTGGAAACTGGGAGAAACCCTGAGATCTTTGCTCTGACCCAGGACACCCTGCGTGGTTTGACCTCTGCCTAATTCTCTAAAGGGTGGGAGATGGGGTGCCCACGCCAGGCACAGGGAAGACGCCTGAGGACTCAGTGACAGGGCTAAGATCAAGGGAGAAAAATAGACTGTTACAAGGAGACCAGAGGCCTGCTGCAGGCTGCTGTTTCAGAGAACCTATACCTGTATTACAGGTACAGTCAGAGTTGGAAACCAGAACATTCTACTTTCATGCACAATTTGTGGGAAGGTAAATCGGTACAGCCCACTATGGAAAGCAGTCTGGGTTTTCCTCAAATAATTGAAGATAGTATTACCATGAAAGCCAGTAATTCCACTACTGGTTATTTACCCCTCCCAAAACAAAAACACTAAATTTGAAAAGATACATGCCCCCTATGTTTATTGCAGACTTAGTTACAATAACCAAGATATGGAACCAGCCCAAGTGTCCATCCATACACGAAAGGATAAAGAAGATGCGGTGTCTACATACAATGGAATATTACTCAGACACAAAAAAGAACGAGATCTCGTCATTTGTGACAACATGGGAAAAGTTAGAGTGGACTATGCTGAGTGAAATAAGTCAGAGAAAGTCAAAACCATACAATTTCATTTATATATGGCATCTAAAAAGGAACAAAACAAACAAAAACAGAAACAGAGAACAAGTTGATGGTCACCAGAGGGGTGGTAGTTGGGGCTTGGGCAAAGTGGGGGAAGGGGAGTGGGAGGTGCAGGCTTCCAGTTATAGAATGAGTGTGTCTAGGATGAAAGGTACATAACAGGGAATATAATCAATGATATTATAATAGGGCTGTATGGAGACAGACAACAGCCACGCCCATGGTGAGTACGGACTTGTCAAATCACTGTGTTGTGCACTTGAAATGAGGGCCACAGGGTGTGTCACCCAGGCTTCAATCAAAAAGTAAAAAAATTTAAAAATAAAAATAGTGGCCAGGACATTTCAATTCTAGATGCTAGGTGTGCCTTTCTCTCCCACACCATAAATAAAAATGATTGTTGTTATTATTATTATTATTAAGCTCCTCCCTGAACCAGGCACCAGGATCAGTATTTCACATAGAGTGTGTACCTCAATTTTCTCATGCTAATAAGGTTCTGGTTTTGTACCCATTTTACAGGTAGGGAAATCGAGTCACGATCTGCCCGAGTGCACAGTAGTGGTGATAGAGTGGGAATTTAAACTCAGATCCACCTGATCTCCAGAGTTCAAGTTCTCAAGCCCTCCCTCATCTCTCCCTTGACTAGGTCTGCAGACCCAGACACATTCTGGAACCAATTTCCCTTCAGGGAGCAGGTGAGATCCATTGCTTTTCAAGGGCACGACACCTTCGGGATACAAGTGTCGCCATTAAAAACTTCAGTTACTTTCAAGTCCTGCTTCACAGTTTCCAGGCTCACAGTGCGTGGAATCCTGCCTTCTGCAGGGGAGGATGGGCTGTTTGTTTGGGGACAGGTCTCTGGGTGCACATTAGGGGACAGACTCCAAGTGGGTTTTTAGACTTGAGCTGGATCCCATGTCCAGCACCAGTAGAAGAGGGGCTGGGTGAGGGGAGAGGTTGGTTCTGCAGGAGGCTGGTCATGGAGGAGAGGGTCTCCAGCGTGGGCTTTCAGGACATTGGGGAGGAGCTTTAAAAGATATAGAAGGTTGGGTTACACCCAACCTCTGACTTATTGCTCAGGACTCTATTGGTTTTAAGTTTTCTTCCATTCCCATGTGGCTCTGATTTCCACCACTGTTTAAAATTTTCTGCTCCAGAGGCCATGTTCAATGCAATGCTCTCTGCCTTTGTACAACCCTCCTTCTTTGTCACAGTTCTTACCTGTGGTATTCATACCACACCTTTGGTATCACCTCCTCTTCCAAGATGCCTTCCTAGGTTTACCAGTCAATGACAAGTAAGTACTTATTCTAGACTCCTTTCTCCATATCTGAACATTTGACTCTTCTAAAATACCTCAAAACCGACACATCCCACAGGGAACTCCTTTTGTCCCAGACTACGTCTCTTTCTTGGGTTTTCTTTCTCGATCAATGAAATCTCCATCCCTCCAAAAGCCAGAGAACGGAGGTACCACTGATGAACGGGTCCAGGCCCCTGGGCTGTGCAGCCAGTCTCTTGAGTTTCTAGCTTGGCATCACCACTCCCACCACTTAGTACCATTAGCAAGTACTAAGCCCCTCTCTGAGCCCGTTTCCTAACCTGTAAGATTGGACGACCATCCCCCTGCATCCTGGGGGTGTCGTGAGGCGTCGGTGAGAAGATACATGTGGAATGCTTAGAATAGCACTCAGCACACCACATGTGCTCAACCAATGTTCACTATTGTCACCTTGATGCCTCCCTCCCCCACTCCTTGTATGCAGTCCGTCACCGAGCCCTGTCAGTCTGTCTCCTAAATATCAAATCCACCCCCTTTCCTCCATCTCCGCGGCCACCCACTGAGCACAGGTCACTGTCATCTCTATCGAGGGCAGCTACACCTGCCTCCTCATTAGCCTCCCTGCTTCCTTCTACCGCCTTCAGTCTATTCCCCACGCAGCAGCAGCAGCAGGGCGATCCTCTAAGAACAGAAAATAAACGGTGGGATTGTGTCCCTTTGCTGCTTAAAACCTCAGTGGCTCCCCACCTCCCGCCCACCCCCCGCTGCTCCCAGGCTCTTACAGTGCAATCCTTCCGCCCCCATCCGCTCTCTCTACCCTCGTCGGTCTTCTCCTGATTCCCTCCTCCTCATCATCCAAGCCCACAGGAGCCCAATCCCTGGGGCAGGTCCCTGGCTCTGTGCCCCCATGGTGTATGCCGGGTGTGTCCTATCTCAGCTCCGCACCAGTCTCTGGTCCTCTCTGCTGTCCGGGTCCTACCACAAGCATGCCGCCGCTTGGCACAAATGACCTATGGGCAGAAGCTGCCGCGGTCGCCCCATTGCCCTGTCCCTGCCATCATCCTCTCTCTCTGGTCAGTTGCTGCCATGACATCGCTGCAGGCTACTGTTGGTAACTGACCTGGAGATCCACCCCTTAACTGCAAGCCGTTTTTGGCTTTCAGCTTCTCTGCTAAACCTGGGAGCCAGCTGAGGCTTTCAACGCATCTGTATCCTGCTTCTCCTCCCTTTCCCACGAACCTGCTGCCTGAGCCTGTGCAGCATCTCAGAGACCCCCTAGGGCCTCTGCTGAAGTGGCAGGCTCCCCCTTAAATGGCCCTGGAGGACAAGGATGGAGTCATCACCCTGCTTCCCAAACCCCAGTGCCCGCCTGCAGCCCCCGCTCCTGGAGCCCACCTGCCCTGGCAGGAGGCCCTTGGTGCTCCCAGGAAAGAGCCTCCCAGGCTCCCTAGTGAAGGCTTCTCGTCTGGATTTCTGTCGCTCATTGCTGGCTTTGCCCATCGGCCTCATGCCATAAACCCTTCTTTTGCCTGCAGGGCCAACAGTGACTGGGAGCCTCTGTCTCTGACCTGGCTGGGTCGACTCTTGGTTGCCACCTCTGCCCGGCCAGCATTCAGGCCCAGCCCAGAGGACAATGGAAGAGAAGGCTTTTGAGACTCACTCAACACTTACTTCAACATTCTTTTTCCTTTCCTTCTTGGAAAGAGAGAGAGTGAACAAGCCAGTTTCACACAGGCTGATTTTTTGCACCTGTCTGAACATGGTCTGGAAGATTCTGCCCTCCTTGGCATTGCTGGAGGAAAAGGGAAGCTGCTTCCGCCTTGAAGCCACCATCATAACAAAGCACGAGACAGCCCGATCATTCGATAATCTAGCCCCACATGAGCCTCCACACACACACACACACACACACACACACACAGATGAAGAAGAGTGTCTTTCCCTTGTTCCTGAATGTTTTAAAATTTCTTAACCAGCCCTTCCATTCTGAGGGGTTGCGGAGAGATCTGTCTGCTCTGTGAAGGCCCCCCGGGGGAACATCATTTCCCTCTCTGGGGCTGGAGCCCACGGCTGTTTCCCTCCAGGGAAGAGGGTGTCTCCATCAGCCTCAGACAAGCTAGAAAGTGGGGCTTCGAAAGAGTGTAGACTCTAGATGACCCAGCAATTCCACTCCCGGTGATAGATCCCAAGGAATTGAAAGTGGCATCCCGAAGAGATATTTGCATACTGTGTTCACAGCAGCCTTATTCCCAGGAGCCAAAAGGTGGGAGCAGACTGTCCATGGACTGATGAATGGATAAACAGAATGTGGTGTATCCAGACAATGGAACACTCTTTGACCCTACAAAGGAAGGGAATTCTTTTTTAATTTTTTAATTAATTAATTAATTAATTTTAATAAACATATAACGTATTTTTATCCCCAGGGGTACAGGTCTGTGAATCGCCAGGTTTACACATTTCACAGAGGAAGGGAATTCTGACACCTGCTACAATGAAGACCCCTGAGGACATTATGCTGAATGAAATAAACCAGTCAGCAAAAGACAAAGGCTGTGTGATTCCATTTCTCCAAGGCACTTAAATAGTCCAATTTCTAGGAACAGAAAGTGGAATGCTGGGGGCCAGGGGCTGGGGGAGGGAGAAATGGGGAGTCAGCGTTTAACGGGTGCAGAGTTTCGGTTTGTAAGATGAAAGAGTCCTGGGGATTTGCTACACAATGACTTCAATGTACTTAAGATTACCTCACTGGACACTTAGAAAGGACGGACATGGTTAACCTCATGTTAAAGGTGTTTGTTTGTTTGTTTACCACAATTAAAAATAAAAAGGTGTACACCATCCTTCTGTTAGACTTGTACATGCACAAAAATATAAAGAAGAAAACAAAGACACCCTTCATTCCCATAGCCCGGCCATCCATTTTTGAACACTTCTAAAAACACAAGTAATAGGCACATGTGATTAGCCTACTTACACGTTATTTCTACTTTTAACAATTTGCACAGAAAGGATCTTTTCCTACCATTCTGAGTCTTGCTTTTCTCCCTTAATAACACACCTTGGAGATCTTTCTAAATCAGCACATCTCACTACAATGTTCTTTTCAACAGTCCACAGTCCTAGGGGGACAGTCCCTGATGTCAGCCCTTGTTCTAGGTCAGGCACTATTCCAAGAGATTCACCTGCGCCCACTCATCTAATTTTCCCAAATGTTCTAAAAGAGGTCTTATTATATAGCCCCCCCCTTTCTACAGTAAGAACCAGGCCCAGAGAGGTTTATGTGACTTGCCCAGGTTCACACTGTTAGAAAATGACAGAGCAGGATTGAAACCCAGAGACTCAGGCTCTGGGGCTATGCTCTTGGTCACTCTGCTGCCTTGAACAAGGTAGCATTTTCTTGGACAAATGAACTATGCTTTACTAACCAGTTCCCGAGATCTGTGGTGTTCTGGTTGTTTCTGCTCTTTTGCTATTACAAATAATGCTGCATAAATATTTCTGTGCATGCGTGCATGTGTCTTGAACACAAATTCGAGAATGAGTCTGGGGGCTAAATCCCTAGCTATGGCATGGATGGGTTGAAAGGTGTGTGCATTGTAAATTCTGATATGATCACCAAATTGCCCTCCGAAGACGTGGCATCGATGTGCACTCTCGCAGCTAGCGGATGAGAGGGGCTGGAGAACGTCTCCGGGGAAGCACGCAGCTCTGTTTTTAAAAGCTGGCTTCTCGCACTTTGGCAGTACACTGGCCACCTTGGCCAGCTCCTTCGGGAGCCCGGGGACCTGGCCCTGGACCACGATGGTGGAGAAACAGTGTGAACCCACAATGGCGTGATGACTTGTCACTCAATGCAGATGCACCAGGCTCTGTGCTATGTAAGCTCAGGACATGCTATTGTCTGGCTCTCCCAGGTGAAGACAACAGGCTTCCCCAGGATGCCTGCTCCCCGAGAGGAT
Organism: Mustela lutreola; assembly: GCF_030435805.1. NCBI lineage: Eukaryota > Metazoa > Chordata > Mammalia > Carnivora > Mustelidae > Mustela > Mustela lutreola. The sequence continues at coordinate 12,544,221 of NC_081299.1, forward strand.
CCCTGAGCTACCGCGGATGAGAGGAGCTCTGGGTAGGAGGCCGTCCTCCCCCAACAGCTCGCTGCGGGAGCCTGGTCAAGTGCCCCTTCCCCCCGGGACGGGGTCTACCCTTCTATAAAATGGGAAGGTGGTAACCGGTATCCTGTGACTGCTCTCCAGCCCCACGTTTCTGTGATTCTGTGGTTCTCAGTACGGGCAGGGGTTTTCCGTAGAGTCCTTCTAGCCTCACATTTATCTGCAGCACATGGCAAAGTACGTGGGACTGCCGGGGTACAAAGCCCAGCTCAAGGTCATACCGGCTGTGTGTCCTCAAGCAGATTACCTAACTTCTCTGACCCTCAGGTCCTTCATCTGAAGGGGGGAAATCAAATAGTTATATGCTAGAATTATGGTGCAAAAAGAAACAATGCATGGGAAGTGTTCAGCATCAGCGAGCGCTCGGCGAATGTGAGCTCTGACCGCTCGGCGTCTCCCATTCTTACTGCTGCCTTCGCTGTCTTCACACCACGGGCTCCTGGAGCGAAGCGGATGCTGGAAAAGGCTCCTTCCCCTGGCCAACTGCCCAGCCAGTCTTTCAACAAGGCAATTCCTTGGGAACTCCATCCCTTGAAATCTGCCTGAAAGTGAACCTTCCATGTTGTGTGTCCCGCATGTCACAGATGGGTGGGGAAACATGTTTATAGTTGCGACTAATGTTGATAAAAGGTCTGGGAGTCCACCAGGGATAGGATGCTCCAGGATGTAAAGAAGCAGGTCCACGGTTCCCCGAATGGAAGTCTTCGGTGTCCTGGGGGCACTGCCGGGGGAGAGGCGGGGAGACACAGTGAGGACCTCCTTACCCTGCTTTGATGCAAAGGCAGGTGTTGGGAGAGCTAGTGACCCAGTGTCAGAGGCTAGGCCTGACACCTGGTAGCTGGGTGTCCCCTGAGCCTCAGTTTCTCCATCTCTAGAATGGGCATAATAGTTGCTTTGCCAGCTGTAGGAGTGAAGATCACATGAAAGCGGGTGGCATGTGGTAGGCGCTCAGTAGTTATTGGTGTACTTCCTCCCCTCTAGGCTCCGGCAGCCCTGTGAGCAGAGCCTTGGCCTGGGCACCATAGGGAGTCAATGTGACACAGGAAGATGCAGGCCCTGCTCTTGGGGAGCTCCCAGTCGGAGGGGGGGGTGACAAGCCCCACCCTTGGTGAGCTTCAAGTTTTTGGTCGTCAAGGTGACACTCTCTTGTCCTTCCCCAAGAGACACATATGGCCACCTGGTTCTCAGAGTATGGTCCACGGGCCAGCAGCAACAGCATCCCCCAGGACCTTGTTAGAAATGCAGAATCGAGTCCACCCAAGCCTCCCAGACCAGCATCTTGCACTGTAATAAGATCTCAGGGGATCTGCAGGCACAGCTGAGTTGAGAAGCGCTGGTGGGGGCACCCATCCTAGCCTTCACACCCCCAGCCCAGCATTGCCATGAGGTCTCCCCTTTCCTGGGTCAGGAAGGCAGTGGGGGAGGGAAAGGGTGCAGCCCCCGGGACCCTTGGAAGGGGGAAGTAGGAGATGCTCCCAGAAGGCACCACCACACAGGGATGCAGGTACATCTGCACGGATGGGTGGGCCCAGGGGCCAGGCAGGGATGGGAGACCACGTCACCAGCCACCAAGCAATCCTCACAGGTCAGGCCAGCAGGACAGAGCCTCTGCTTTCCCCAGGCAGGTGTCCCATAAGCTTTCTCCCACTCCCGTATCTCCTGTGTCTGGGGGAGCAAGCTGGGGACACTGAGGCAGCTGGGCCCAGCCGGCTGGTAACGAGGCAGACCCAGCAAACAGCCGCCGCAGAAGGCATATTAAAGACGCTTGATCCCACTTTAATAACCTGCCAGGCTGCGCGGCCAGACGCGGCTCAGAAGTTGTGGAACAAGAGGGCCATTTCTTATTATTTTTAATAAAGAGCTTTTCATAACCGACTTCGTTGGTGCTATTAACATGCCGTGTGTTTAATAAGACTACACGGTAACAAGGGGACTGTCTCGTTACTCACGTGCTGGAGAAGCTGGAGCAGCTGTGGGCACATCCGCGCTCACACGGCAGCATGGTGCATGCAGGTGGAGTCTGACTGAGCTTGCACGCCTGCTCACCTGGCACGCTCGCTTGGCACACTCACGGCCTCACCCACGCGGGCAAGCCATGCCCATGCCCATGGGAGCGCATCCTTAGGGACATGCATGCTCTCTCACACACATATTCATGTTACACACACCAAAATATGTGAACCTGAAGTGGGCACCCAGCGACCTGATCACACGAGCTAGACAAACGTGCATGTGTGCATGTGTATACACACGTCTGACTTTCCAATCCACAGCATGGACGGGAAAAAGGCACCTCCGAGAATTGTTCTCCATAGACCCGCAGGAGTCTACTCCCAGGAGCTCTGCAGAGCAGTAGGATGGGGGAGTGGGAGTACCGAGAGGGTACCCTGTGTGTGTCAAGTAGGAAAAGACGAGTGAAGCAGTCCTAGGAGGGATGTGGTCAGAAAGAAGAGAAAAGCCAGGGGTGCCTGGGTGGCTCAGTGGGTTAAAGCCTCTGCCTTTTACTCAGGTCATGATCCCAGGGTCCTAGGATCAAGCCCCGCATTGGGCTCTCTGCTCAGCGGGGAGCCTGCTTCCTCCTCTCTCTCTCTCTGCCTGCCTCTCTGCCTACTTGTGATCTCTGTCAAATAAATAAAATCTTTTTTAAAAAAAAAGAAAGAGAGAGAGAGAAGCCAGCAAGGAGAGGGGGAGTAAGAGCCCCCAGAGCCCGCTGGTCAGGATGGGGTTCAGGAAGGGGAAGGCTGTGGGTCAGCAAGTAACTCAGACAGGGGGGAGAGAGCCTGGGGGTGGGGGTGGGGAGTATGTGCAGGACTCCTTGTGAAAAGTCAGTAAGGGGGTCGGAAGGGGCCATGTGGGTTGCAGTCCTGCTTCCCTCTTTCAGACATGCCTCTTCCACTCTCAAGGGTCTATGTCTGGATTCATGGTCTTCTGACACACATGCACGTGCACGCACAGAATGAAAGCAGTAGCCAGCATTTTGCAGTACCCGCAATGTCCCGCACCCTCTTCTAAGCCTTGTGCAGCTATGAGCTCATTCAAGTCTCTCCACACACACCCCACCCCCACCCCAAGGCTCCATGACCACCTGGCTCTCCAGTCAAGGTAAAGGAGACCCAGAGAAGGGGAGTGGTAACTTGGGGGGAAGGGGCGCCAACAGCCTTGGCCGAGTCTTCTGTCCCATCCCCTCTAACCTCAGAGAGGGAAAGGTAGAGGCAGTGGGAGTCCAGGGCTGAGGTTTGGGCTCAGAAGGAAAGGCCATGCGTGCATCACATGGGGGTGGGGGTGAAGCTGAGCCAGAGGGACAGGAGTGAATGGGCCTCCGGAAATGACACCCACAGCGGCACTTGCTCCCCGTGTCAACCCTGGGAGACAGCAAAGAGGGAAAGAGGGCTGGGTGGCCGGGGAAGTTGAGCAGCGTACCCCAGGTGACTTCCCACCCAGGTCTGCTGGCCCCCCGCAGGCGCACATCTGGGGACTCCGCTAGGAGCATGACCACACACGTTTTGGCCACTGGCCACTCCCCTCCTGCTCCTTTGTCAGCAGAGCCAGGGCGCAACGGGTCAGCATCTTCCTTGCAACATCCCCACGCTGGGCACCTGGTAACGAGACACCTGTCAGCCTTCTCATCCCCTGGCTTCAGCGCAGAATAGATGAGAGAAGCTCTTTGCAGAGTCACGCTGAGCGGGAATAAAGAGGAGGAGAAGGGCAGGAGTGAGGGGAGGGGGTGGTGGACGATGAATAAAACCATGGACGTTTGCGAAAGAACAGACGCAGCGTTTTCTTTTTTTTTTTTTTTTTTTTTTTTCCTTCTGATCTATAAGCCTCTGGAAATTGGGGGTCCGCAGGGGTCCCTCTGTGCGGCAGTTTTAATTCTGGCCTCTCTGCTCCATGCAGCTTTCTGGAGCCATCATCGAACAGGCTCCCCAAAGGAGGCATCGATAGGCCCAGGAAAGACAAAACGGTGAATCCCGTGCCTTCTCCAGGGGCTGGGGGGAGGCGGCAGGCGGATGGGGAGCGATCGACATTTTAACAGCCACAGTCAGCACGGCACTGGGCAGCCCGGGCCCAGACAAAGGCACCGGGTCCCTCACTCCCACCCAGCCTGGGTCTCCTGCCACTTGGGCCCTGTTCAGAGTTGGCCTCACTCCCGCTGGGCCTTCCAAAAGGTCAGAGGCTCCTGCCGCCAGGCTGAACTTGGGCCTTCAACTTTAAAGGGGACACGAGAGGCTGTCCGGGGCTATGTGTGCAGCTGATGGAGAGGGGGAAGTAATTTGGGTGGGGGATGTGGTGCTCAGGGGACAGTGGGAGGATCCCAGGGACAGGCCAGAGGCAAATGCGGCCGGCAGAACGCTGTGATTATCAACTCCGGCGGTAGGTGGCGCTGCGCCGGTCCTCGCGGCTCGCACATTGACCTACTTTGCCGGCTCTCCGTGTCCCCACTGCTTCCCAGACGCACCTGCCAGCCCCCTCCGTGGACTGAAACCAGTCATACTAATGGACATCTCTCGGACGCAACCCCAGGCCCCCCTCTTATGGCCCACTGTTCTGATCCGCATTCCTAACCGAGCTTGGCAGGCCTGGCAGGGCTCAGACAAAGGACATGGAACAATGATCAGAGACGGACTCTGCAAAGCGGCTGCGCGAATGTGGGCCATTGTAATTACAATGGGAAGGGCAGTATTTTGAGTGCACATTCCCCCCACAACGGGAATGCCTTAGCGAGCGTGGGGTCCGCCCAACGTATGTAGTTCAGCAGTTTGCACAAGACATTGTATTTAGTCTAGACAATGACCCTGAGAGGTAGGCATGGTGATCTTCCCAGTACGGAGGGGGGAAACTGAGTCTCATCGAGGCTTATGTGCCCTGCTCACCGTGATACGCAGCAAGTAGCTGAGTCTGGATTGGAGCTCTGGATCATATCCCTCCATATAGCCTCTTCCTCTGTTCCCTGTGGGTAGCCTCTCTGCTGATCATCTGTCCCCACCAACCAGCTCAGCAACCTCCAAGTGTCCCCAGACTTACTGTGATTTTCTGTGGCACTACTTTTCCCAGAAGCTCTAGAATGTCTCCCTGCAGGGCACCGGCAGATGATGAGCAGTGATGACCTTGTCTTGGCGGGCCCCAGAGAGGGTGACGTCCAGGTCTGCACCCACAGAGCCTGCCGGGAACACTGAGTGTGGCTTCTCAGCCATGTGCCACTTCCAGGGATCGGGAGCAGGGAGAGGACGGGGAAATGTTCTGGGTGTTTGAGGCCAGCAGGAGGAAGGGCCCATCTCACAGGCACCAGGAAGTGGGGAAGCCCCTGCTGGACCAGGTGCCTCGTTCCTAGCTCCGTACTGTCGGTGAGTGCCTTGGGGGATGGATACCTCTCTAGACCCCAGCCACACATGGAATCGACCTCCCTCAGCCCTCTCTGGAGGATGAGGGACAAGACGGGGAGGTGGCATGGGTGACGCAGAGCCTGTACTTGGGAATCAGGCAGCTAGGTGACCCCTATCACATACCCTCTCATACATCAGTGGTGTGATTTTGGCAAGTAGTTTCCCCATACTGGGTCCCTTTGGGCCTGAGTTTTCCCATCTGTAAACATGAGGATGATAAGGCTCACTTCACAGCTATTGCCAAGACTAAAGATGCCTGGTATAGAGCACAGACATTGCATAAGCGACATCCACCGATAGACGTGACACGGCCTCCTGGAATCCCTGTTCCATCTTTGGAGACTAGGACTGGGAAGGAGAGGTGGATATTGGGGGACATAAGCAAGGGGGTGGCTCTCATGGGGATCCCGAGCCATGGGCAGTCAGTGGGCAGAGGCTGGCTGACCAGCCGGTAGGGATGCTTTGAAGGGTTTCTTCACAAGCAGGGAGGGAACAGGATGGCTTCAGAAACCCCACTCTGTCTTTACAGCTCTGTCTTTACTTGAATCACCTCTGTTCTTCCCTGACTCTTAGCTGGAAAAGCAGCCTTTGAATAGCAATGTCCCCTCAAATGATGTGGGTTAGATTGAACTAGGGGCTGGAACAACCGAGCTCAGGCTCCAGAATATGGTGTGTCCATAGCGGGCACTTGGCAAATATTCTTTTTTTTTTTTTTTAAGATTATTTATTTATTTATTTGACAGACAGAGATCACAAGAAGGCAGAGAGAGAGAGCAGGCTTCCCGCTGAGCAGAAAGCCCGATGTGGGGCTTGATCTTAGGACCCTGAGATCATGACCTGAGCCAAAGGCAGAGGCTTAACCCACTGAGCCACCCAGGCACCCTGGCAAAGATTCTTAATAGTGACGTTGAGGACAGACTGACAGAGCAGACCAGAAGAAGCTGGGAGTACCTGCCAGTGACTGGAAACAAATTCCTCCAGGTCAGCGGAAGAGCAATGTACTGAACCCATCACATCCCCCCTGAGGGCCAGGGCCTGGGGGTCCCGAGATGGTACAACAGAATCCTGGCCATGGGCCAGCTGGACACAGACCTTTTGGCAGGTCAAGGTGGTAAGGCTGAATCAGAGGTAGGCATGGAAGCTGATGGGAGCCAGGGGAGGGACCAGCCCAGAGGGCATGGACCCTGCGACAGTCTTACAAGACAAATAGGTTAGAAAGAGTGATGGCAGAGAAAGATAGGTGAGGTATTCTTGCAGAGGGAGGAAAAGAGAAAAAGGAAACAAAAGTATGACCCATAATCTATGTTGTTCGCCATGATACTCTGGCACTCAGCCCAATGCCTGGCAATCCTAGGTGCTCAATAGACATTTGTCAAATGAATAATTAAGCTAACGCTACCTACTGCTTCTTAATCGAACCTATGCAACAGCTCTATGAGCAGACATTATCACTGTCCTCATTTCACAGATGGAAAATAGAGGCACAGTGAGACTAAGTGAAGTGCTCAAGGTCAGGTGACTTGAATACGCTGATACATGGCACAGCCGGGGCTCAAATGGAAGGATCCCAGATGCAGAGTCATGCTCTGAGCCCCTCTGCTAGAATGGTCCTACTATGCTCCCCCGCTGCTGGCCAGTATACTGTGAGCAGGAACCACAAAAAAGGGCGTGCTAGTCTGCTCAGGCTGCCGTAACAGAGTCGCACAGCCAGAGTGGCCTAAATGACAAACTTATTTTCACGTGACTGTGGAGGCTGGAAGTCTGAAATCAAGGGGTAGGCAGGGTTGGCTTCCCCTGAAGCCTCTCTCCTTGGCTTAGAGATGGCCATCTTCACCCCTGTCCTCACATGCTCTCCCATCTGTGCAGGTCCACGTCCAAATTTCCTCTTCTTATAAGGACACCAGTTGTACTGGATTAGATCCCACACCAATGATGTCATTTTCACTTTACTACCTCTTTAAAGACCCTATCTTCAAAGTACAGTCACATCCTGAAGCACTGGGTAGTTAGGATTTCAACAGATGAATTTGGTGATGGGAGGACCACCATTTAGCCCATAGCAAGGGGTTTCGGGGAATAGGTGGGAGACAAAGCCAGAGAGATGGGTAGAGTCAATCCTGCTGGGTCTTTGCATGGAAGGGACACATCTGGATGACATCTGGAGGTACCAGTGAAGGTGGATGGCAGGTTGACGGGGTTGTAACAGACCCTACCCCACGCTTCTTTACACAGATTATTCCACGGGGACAAAAGGCTCCTCTGGGTGCCCACTTCGCAGCTGAAAAAAAAACAAAAAACAAAAAACTGAAGTTGGTGATAATGGTAAAGTATCATTTTCTTCAGCCAGGGATGCATGGATGGTTTGCTTTTAAGTTTAAGACACGCACATCTGGAAGTCCAGGAGGCTTAACCGAACACTGTAAAATGAACCGAACCACCTCTAACAAACTAAATTGATAAATGGTGAGGTTAAGCTAGAAGGCATCGCTAATTACAAAGCAGGAAGAGCAGCCATTGAAAACCACAGCTCTCTCCAGCCCACCCCGCTGATTCACTGATAACAGGGCATCCTTTGCTGGGAATGGGGGATTGACGAGGTCTGCATGAGCCCATGCACAGCAGGAGCTGTGCGATGCTGTCAAGCGTGGGACACACCTGGATCTCTTAAAGGAAAGACAACTCTCATCTCTGAGCTGATGGTCACTCTTAATAACTCACTGAGCTGGTTAGTAATAAATAGAGCTTTGATGTTAAAACAAAAACTCACAGAATTCTGAGCCATTTGCCTGGAAGAAGCTAAGGAAAGACCTGCATTATGAGTTTGGTCATGGCCACCGAGGGACCCTGAGGAGTCCCGAGGGAGCTACAGACAGTACCATGAAAATCCCTGTGGTACAGAAACATCTCAGAGCCACCACTCCTGTCCTACACGCAAGGACTGTCCAACACAATATAGATTCTGATACAGACAGAACATATTTAAATGTATTAAACGCGTCCTTGGGGAGAGATGCATGCATTTTCCAAATCCATATTTAAAATCTCGAAGAAATTGCACGGCAACATTCAACAATTCACATGCCAACAGGAAAAGTTCTGGATGGGGAGACAGAAGACCTAAGTACCATTAATCTGCCTAGTCCCAACTCAGCCAGGAATCAGCAGTAGAGATTAGGCTTACCTATAAACGTGCTCATTTATTCAAAGGGTGGTATGGTTTTTTAAGATCTGTGCTCCTATGGAATAGCTTCTGTTACATGTATATGGCTTCTTTTCTGGTTCATTTCCTGTATTAATTATCTACTGCTATGTAACAAATTGTCCCCAAATGTACAGGCTTAGAATAGCACACTTTAGATCACAGGTTCTGTGGAATCCAGGGCCCCTTAGATGGATCCTCTGGCTGAGGGTGTCACCTGGGGCTGCAGGGTCATCCTAAGGCTCAGCTGGGGATGGGTCTGTGTCTGAGCTCGTGCCAGTGGTTGTTGGCATGACTCGCTTTCTCGAGGCTTTTGAACCTAGGGCTTCATTTCTCACGATCTGTTATCCCAGCCCCCTCTTACCCAATTCCTTGCCATGTGGACTTCTCCATAGGGCAGCTCACAATATGGTACCTGACTTCATCAGAGTAAGCAAAGGAGGGGCCAGAGAGAATCCAGCAAGTCAGAAGTCACAGTCTTTCAGAGACTAACGTCAGAAGTGGCATCCCATCCTTGTTGCCTGTCCCGTTCATTGGAAGCCACTCACCAGGCCCTGCCCATACTCAAGGGGAGGGGGCTACACAGGAGGTATGAAGGCAGGAGATGGGGGTCACTGGGAACTACTTTAGAAGCAGCTCACCTCCCCCTCTCCATCATTCTCTGTGCCTGCCTAGGGTATCTGAGACCACAGTTCCCCTCTTGGACTTTTATAATATGTTCCATTAAAAAGGGGTTGAGGAGAGGCCTGGGTGGTGCAGTCAATGAAGCATCTGACTCTTGGTTTCAGCTCAGGTCATGATCTCGGGGCAGTGAGGTCGAGCCCTGTGTCTGGCTCTACTCTCAGTGGGATGTCTGCTTGAGATTCTCTCCCTGCTGCCCCTCCTACTCATACTTTCTCTCTCTCTCTCCTTCTCTCTCTCTCTAAAATAAATAAATAAGTCTTTTTTAAAAACCCAGCATGGTGCCTGGGTGGCTCAGTTGGTTGCGTGGCCAAATCTTGGTTTTTCGCTTGGGTCGTGATCCCAGGGTGGTGGGATCAAGCCCCATGCTGGACTTCATGCTCAGCCCAGAGTCCTCTTGGACCTCTCCCTCCCCTTCTGCCCCTGCCCCTCTCAAATAAATAAAATATTTTTTAAAAAGGATTGAGAAGTAGGCATGGTAACTTAGAAGAAGATGGGGTTGACGCACTAAGAGTATGATGAGAGGGACACTGATAGCAGATGTGGCCCCGTTACCATCAATGGGGGTTGCTTTAGCCCATTGCATCCTGGGAGCTGCATGTTAATACTTTGCAAGAGACTTGGGTAAAAAGGAGTGTCCAAGGCACATGAAATTCGAGTCTTTCTTGTGCTCCACAAGACCTCTTGGTCCCCAGGCCTCTAGCAACAAGTGTCGGAGGTGCTGGAGGCTGACGGAACCACCTGAGTGAAGCATGGTATTTAATCTGTTCTCTTGAGCTTGGTGGATACTATCACCTTCCAGAAGAGAAAAAAGAAAAAAAAGAAAAGCCAAACCTTCTTTAAGAAGGTTAATGGAGAATTATCTCTGTTCCACGGGAAAATCACTTTCTTACTGTGGGGTTAAGGAAAAGTTCAATGATTTGTGAAATGTGGAAGGACAAGATGGTACACATCTCAAGGTCCAGCCTCCCACCCTGCCTTGGCCAAGCTCAAGAAGGAGCTGGAAACTGGGACTGTAGAGAGCAATATGCAGGGGGATTCCTGAATGCTGGTTGACATATGCAAATGTTTAGTTGAGGGTTAAACTCTGCTGTGTGGTCTGGTTTCATGAATGGGGTTTCACCCCTCTATGACCCCAAATGTCAGGACGAAGTTAGGCCAAGACTGGAATTAGTGGGGACGTCTGGAGGAGGAGGCCCAATTTATGGAGACCCTCACTGTCAGAAGACCAGGTCAACTCCAGTCCTGGCCCTGGGGTAGACTAATTGGCCTCTTTTATGTCAGCCTCTCCATGGACACTTCATGTCTGGTTTTGTTCCTCACTGTGTTTGCAGGGCTCCCTATGGGCTCTGGCATTTACTGGTGGGATGAATGAATGAGTAAGTCATTGACTCAATCAATAAACTCTCCACTGGGAGAGATTCCATGTATCTGTCCAAGACCCAGATCAAAGGCTCTTCCTCTCCCAAACTTTGCCTATTGCCCAGGCAGCAAGTGGCCACTCCTTGGGTTCCCATCATGCCTTGAATCCCTCATCCCAACCCCCTCCACCTTGTGCCCATTGACCTTCTGTAGGATGGTGATTAGGAGCTTGGGCTCTGGAGCTATACCGCTGGTTCACATCCTCACTCCATCTCCTGAGGGCTGGGACCCTGGTGAATTAGCTTAACTTCTCTGTACCTCAGTTTCCCCATCTGTAAACTGGGGCCAATAATAGTTGTGCTGTAAAGATTAAAGATGCGTATACATGGAGGCATTTAGGATGATGCCAGACACATAGTAAGTGATCGGTAAATGCTGGCCATTTCCTGAATCCTCTCACTAATCCCCCTGTGCTGTAATTACCTACTTACTTTGTGAACTTGAACTTCTCAAGAGCGAGCACTTCCAGCGTCCTGTCTCCTGGTACACGGCAGGCTGTATATCCTGATTCACTCAGTGGGTCATCTGGCCTCAGGGGGATAGAGCACAGCCTTGAACTCTGAGATGAGCTTATGACCTTCTACCTCCCCGCTGCCGTTCTCCAGCACTCTGGTGTGGTAAAGACCCCTCGCTTGGTCCCTGGAGACCTGTGGAGGACTCTGGGCCCCACGTTCCTCCCTCCCAGCCCCTCATTAATCTTGATTAGGAAGTCCTTGCACTGGAGTTAATTTTCTTGTAGATGCATATCAGTCATGTAGTGGGGAACCTCTCCTGAGCTAATGAGGAATCATAGTCTTGCCATGTTATTACTTAGGTAATTAGTACACAGACTTCTTTGGTGGCAGTGGATGGGGAGAAGGTCAGGAGAGGTATTGGGAGAAAGGGAGAAAGTTGGAGTCTCCGGGGGACTGGGTGTGGGTGGCGAGTCTCCCAGGAGGTGGGGGAAACACTGGGCTCCTGGTCTGTCCTGGAGGTGAGGCCAGGGCAGGGAGAGAGAGTGTTCCCACCTTGAGCTCAGTGCCCCACGTGGAGGTGCCCCCACACCACTCCCACCTCACCTGGCCCAGGTGGTGAGAGCGTCTGATGTGCAGATCCCATGTCCTGGTGGGAAAGCAGAGGCCAGTGGGGGGGATCCTGAGGGCCCTGGTGACCATTCCATGCAAGCAAGGAGGGCTGCCGAGCCCGACTAGGAGACCAGAGCACAGGAGAGGCTGTAAGCACCGCAGCTGCTTTGCCTGGGCATTTTGTTCTACCGCTCAAGATTCGAATTAGAAAGAAAGGCACACCCTGTCTCCCTCTTCCCCACCTCCCAACCAGAAGTAGTCTCCTCCTGCCCTTGCCATAGACTACCATAGGATCGCAGGCTTAACTTCTCCAAAGAGAGACGGGGCCCCACTAGGTAGGGAAAGTTACTCTGAGCAGAGAGGGAAAATGTTCTCTCTGCCTCTCTGGTGAGCAGGTTTTCCCCTCCTCCTCCTCTTCCTCCTTCTCCTTCTGCTTCTAAGATTTTATTTATTTATTTGAGAGAGAGAGAGAGCCCACAAGCAGAGGGAGAGGGAGAAGCAGACTCCCCGCTGAGCAGGGAGCCCGAGACAGTGCTTGATCCCAGGACCCTGGGATCATCCTGGGGTCATGACTTCAGAGGAAGGCAGACCCTTAACCGACTGAGTCCCCCAGGCACCCCTCAAGTTTTCTTCTTTATTCAACAAAATTGGATTAGGTGTCCACAAATGCTGGCATCTGGGACTATGTTTGAGGGGCCCAGCGGGGAGGTCAGAGAGACCCCTGTGTGTCTCCCAAGCGTGGTTCACTCTGGAGGGCACGCTGGTCACACTGGTCATGCTGGTCTCACTGTCCCACCAGGGACAGAAAGAGGCCCACATTTGGGGGCTTGTGACATCTAGGACAGTATCAGATCCCAGAGGGGTGAGGACCAGAAAGCTGTACAGAGCAGCAGGTCAGACAGGCCGTGGCTACTGGCCACCCGACGACGCAGCTCTGTCTCTGGGCCTCACCTGCAGGCAGGCTGTGTCATGACTGAACAAGACCACGCATGTGTACAACAGAGGCCTGGCACGCCGTGGATGTCCAGGACTTGCAGGACCCAGAAGAGATCCAAGGAGTAAAGCTGAGGCCATCTCAGGAAACGAGGCAGATCAGGCTGCAAGGAGTCAACGCAATGAAAGTCTAAAAAATACAGCCAGAGGTAGGATGGGGTAAGACAGTTCTGGAAGGTTCTGGCTGGAGGGTAGGGGGTGCACTGGCCAACTTAAAGGCGAGTGCAGGGTGAGTCGGGAGAACCATCTTCCCAGCTGGATGGCAGTGCCTACAAGGTGAAGAGTGTGCCTCCTCCCTCAGATCAGGCGCTCTCCAGGGAACGGATTGGGCCTCCCTTGTCCATTTGGGGACAGACTTGAGCCAACTGCTTCTGTTTGAATCCTTTTCCTTCCTTCCTTTCTTTCTTTCTTTCTTTCCTTCCTTCCTTCCTTCAGAAAGGGAGCACATTGACAGTGGGGAGGAGCAGAGGGGCAGAGGGAGAGGGAGAGAGAGAATCTAAAGCAGGCTCCATGCTCAGTGCAGAGCCCAACATAGGGCTCGATCCCAGGACCTGGAGCTGAAATCAAGAGTCAGACGCTCAACAGACTGAGCCACCCAGGCAGCCCGTTGAGTCCTTTTTTCCGACACTTGTTAGCTGTGTGGCCTTGGGTAAGTTACTTCGCCTCTCTAAGCTTCAGTTTCTGTATCTATAAAATGGAGATAAGAGTAGCTTGTGTACCAAAGCCCACATTAAAGGTTTATTAAGAGTTCACTAGTGTCTCAGCTGTCCGCTGCTGCATCACAAACCTCCCCAGAACCACCCCAGAAACAGCAACGTATACTGTCTCCGAAGAATCGGAGGTCGGGGATGCAGGTGTGGCTTAGCCCAGTCCTCAGGCTCAGCGTGTCTCCCAGGTTGCAACTGGCGGAGGTCTCTCGGGCTTGACTGGTGGCGAATGTGGGGCCTCTCCCCAGGTCACTCCTGCAGTGGCCAGTAGGTTCGGGTTCTCTTCGAGCCCCTGAGGAACTGCCACCCTGCTGTGGGCCTCCCTGAGCTCCTCACCACAGGGCCTCTCTGCAGGGCCGCTGCCAGCACAGCAGCTGGTTTCATACACGGAGCCAAGTCAGGGGCCAGAGAGAGAGCCAACAAGACCAAAGTCCCTGTCTTTTGGAGCCTCATCTCAGAAGTGACATCGCACTGTTGCCTGTTGGGTGGTTCACTAGAAGCCGGTCACCAGGCCCCCTCCAAGCTCAAGGGGGGATGGCACTGGTGTGGACATCAGGAGGCAGTCACTGCAGGGGACGGGGGGGGAGGGGTCACACCCAGACGGTGTGGGAAAGGTCCCGGGGATGGGGAAGTTCCTGGTTCCTTCCTTTGCTGCTGCATCCCCAGCTCCCAGAAAAATGCCTGGTGCGACCTTCGTCCCCTGTATCAGAGGGGGGGCTCCCTCCGTCCTCACAGACAGGATTCTGTGGCCAGAGCCCAGAAGAATCCCCACAGGAGAGACTTGCCCTGCAGAGAAGCCTCTGGTCGCATGGTAGCATCTTGCTCTGACCTCCCACTCTGAGGGGAGACAGATTCCATCCAGAAGGAGATGTGCGAAAATTGGATTTGCTGCCAGGGTCAAGCTCTATCCGGGCTGTCACCTGCTTTTTGAAACAGAGTGTGTCTCCAAGTGACGCCTCCCCCTGGGGTCCTCCCTACTGGAAGGAGAGCCCTGGGCCGCGTCCTGGGCCCCACCCTGGCCTGGCCACCTTGTCTCTCCAGAGCCCTGGCGGTGGCCCCCTCCTTCTCACTTTTCACACAGGAGCGTGAGAGCCCTTTCAAAAATGCAAATCTGATCCTACCCTTCTCCTGCTCAGAGCCCGCCCCCTGGCCCCCTGTCACTCTGAAATAAAAAATCTCAACACCTACTGTCCCCAGCCCTGCGTCTGGCAAAGCTCATTTCCTAGAACTCGCTCCAGGCACTGTCTGCTCATTCCTGGAACAAGCAAAGCTCTTCCTCCCTCAAGGCTTTCCTCTGGTTCTATCCTCCGCTTTCTGCAGTGCTGGCTCCTTGCGATACTTCTTGGCCAGCTTAATTGCCACCTCTTCAAGGAAGCCTTCCCTGACTGCACTGTGCTCCCATTATCACCGTTCACATACTCTTGTTTCTTTATGTCCTTGTACAGATTACAACCTATTATAATTTTGGTTTAGTTGCTAGCTTGTTCACTGCCTGTTTGCCCTTTGACTTCAGTTCCAAGAGGGCTGAGAGGATGCCTAGTCCATCATGGCTTTATTCCCTGGACCCAGCATGCTCTGGATAAATGAATTCCTCTACCCAGAGGATTGCAACACTGTCTCAACCGCCATCACTGCCTGCAGGCGTACACTTTCCAAACCACCCTGTACACAGCCACCAGATGAATCGACATAAAGCTGTACTCTGAGCACGCAAACGTCACGTCAGTCGCCCCAGGTGCCCACCGGTGTCCGGGACACTTGGCCTCAGGGTCAAGGTTGGGGCCAGCCGACCATTTTCTAATGTGCCTGCACACATGCTCCGGGCTCGGGCCAACGGAACATCTCCTGCCCTTTTCCGTCTCTGGGCATAGGCTGGGATGTCCCCTCCACCTGGAAAAGCTTTCTCATCTTTGGAGGCAGATGTGTGTACTCATCTGGGCTCAAGCCACCTCTCCTAGGAAGGTGTCCTGGCCACCTCTGTTGGTGCAGAGGGAAGATGCTGGGATTGGGAATCAGGCCTGGATTCATATCCCTGTTCTGCCTCTGGCCAGTGTGTGACCTTGGGCAAGTCCGCCCACATACCTGAATCTGTTCTTAGGGAATGGTCCTGGCTATAGGAGTTGTTGGAGAAAATACATGATCAGAAAGTGCTTGCTACAAAGTAGACACAGAATTGACATGGGGGCCCTTTCCAGGTTTGCTGGTAACGTGGACATGCCTCACACTCAGTTCTTCCTGCAGTGCCCTCGGTAATGGACTTGTCTTCCTCCAACCCCACTGGTCTAGGGGCAACATCTGGACAGGACCAGACCTTCTCCCTCTCCATTCCTTCACCTTGCCCACCAAGGGACTTGTGTGCACCAAGTAGGGTCTACGGACAGTTTGTGGAATGGTCTTGACCTTTCTTCCTTTCTGGATTCTCCTCCTTTACAGAGTAAAGCCACGATGCAACCATATGCTTGTTCACTTACTCATTCCCTGAGCTCCCATCCAGCCGACATGAGAGCCACATTTCACCCCACTGTGGGACCTGCTTTCTAGAAATTTGGAACTTCTGCCATTCATTTGGTCAACACACATCCGCCCACTAAGTTATATGCTTACTAGTGAGTCCAGCAGATCCTTTAGCCTCCAAGATGCTGTTAACTGTTGCCAGGGACACCTCGGTCCCTCTTCCCTGTAGCTCCAAGTTCTCTGGGCACTGTGAGACTCAGGACCCACGCAGGCGGAGGCTTCAAAATTGGCCACGATCCCCTAGAGCCAGTCAGGACATAGGGCACACCCTGCTTCCCAGTGTCCTGCATGCATTCCAGCCTCTCTGACCACCTTCAGAGGGCGCTGGGGGAGCATGGTGGACCACCCGATGGGGCCTCCTTCCTTGAAGAGGAGCCAGCTTGTGACCCAGCAAGTCCACTTCTGGGTATAGATCCCAAAGAACTGAAAGCAGAGTCTTGAAGAGATACTCAGGTTCACAGCAAGATACCCACAATAGCCAGAAGCTGGAAACAACCCCAGGACTCAGCACCAGACAAACGCATGAACAAAAGTGGGTTGATGCACACATCGGGTATGATTCAGCCTTAAAAAGCAAGGAAGTTGTGACACATGCACAACATGGATGATCTTGAGGGCATTACGCTCAGCCATGAAGCAGGTCACCAAAGGACAAATGCCGTCTGATTCCACGTATGCGAGGTAATTAGTGCAGTGGAATTTGTAGCGGGGGAATGGCGGACCCCAGGGTCTGTGGGGTGGGAGGAGAGGGAATTGTTTAAGGGATACAGAGTTTCAGTTTTACAAGATGAAAAAGTTCCAGGCATTGTTTGAGCTAGAATATGAATGTACTTAACGTTATTTCGAAAAATGGGTGGTCAATTTCATGTTATGTGTAATTTACCACAATTTAATTTAATTTTATTTTTTTATTTTTTATTTTTTTTAAGAGAGCTAGAGTGGAGAAGAGAATCCCTTCTAGGAGAGGATACCTGGCCAGGTAAGAATGTCCCTGTGAGATCTACCCTTGGCTTCTGAGCCCCACCTCCTCCTGAAAGTCCTCCAGCTTTCACTCCTACTCCCATAGACAGACGGGCTGACCTCTTCTTTCTGGGTAGCCTGAGTATGGACACACCTCCTTTCCCCTTGGTGCTCCCTAACACTGCTGACTAAGGTTGCTGCCTCCAGCTTTCCTGAAAACAGAAATAAATTAGAAAGGAAATAAAGCGAGAAAAATCAAACTGGAAAGAACAGGTTTCTGATCCAGCAACCGCCAGCCCACTTGTCCAGACTCAAGAGTCCTGCTGGATTCCACAAGGGCCGCCCTCTGACAGTCTCACTTAATTCTTCATTTATAAACCAGCATGGCATTTCCTATCAGTAAGCCATGCCTGGCTGCTCCCCGGAACCCTTCTCACTGCTGTGGCTCCCCTCCTTCTGTAGACCACCACCTGCCTCAGAGGTGTGCCTCTGCTTTCCCCGCAGCGCGTGGGGCTCTTGCTGCTGGCACACTGATGTCGGTGACCATGGGCAACCTCCTTATCCAGTCCAACCTGGCTTCTGGCCGGTAAACTTGGTACTTGCCCTCATGGGCTGCACTTCTGCTGGACCTTCAAAATAGAGTTGGCAGGGGCACCTGGTTGGCTCAGTTGGTTAAGAGTCTGGCTTTTGATTTTGGCTCAGATGTTGATCTCAGGGTCCTGGGATCAAGCCCCACTTCGGGCTTGCTCCTCAGGGATGAGTCTGCTTGAGAGTCTCTCTCCCTCTCCTTCTGCCCCTCCCCCTGCTCGTGATCTTTCTCTCTCAAATAAATAAGTAAATAAATATTTAAAAAAAAAACAAAACAAAACAAAATACAGTCAGGGAAGGTTTCCTCATCAGCTGCTAAGCCTCTCTACCCAGGGGGCTGGGGATCGGAGAGCCCTCTGGGGACAGTGCCCAGCCCTGGACCCTTGGCCCTCCGGCCAACCTTAGGGGTAACCTAGCTCCTGAGAAGCTAGCAGCCTGCTTCCCCTCCAGATCTTCCATGGCGGGATGTGAGCTCAAGACAAGAGGCCAGAGCTCAGCATCTTTGACCACCGTCCCCGACCCCGACCTTGGCTATCAGAGACTGTAATTGCTCCAAACCCCATCTTCTTCCCCCAGGACACATCCTCACCAAAGCCTTGGGTTTCTCTCTCTGACTTGGGGACCTGACAGATAAAAGCCTTCCTCTCTGCTTCACTCTGTGTGTGATAAAAGTCGGACCAGGTTTCATGTCCTCAATGGCTGGGAGTTCCCAGCCCCAGGAGCACCTTTCCCAACTCCATGCTTGCTCTTGGGCCAGGGTCCCCACGGCGAGGCTGCTCTGAAGGCCACACCACAGGTGGCCGCACCCCCTGGCCCGAGGGCCTGGCCCATCTCTAGGGGCAGGCAGTCCACCCAGAGACCTTGACGCTCTGTGGCCTCCTTGACCTGTGTTCATGCGGGGCTTCCCAGCTCCCTGCCTGGCCTCCTGACACCTTGCACATGTTCCTTAACCTCTCTGACGCCAGCCTCCTTGTCAGCGAACCGGCAAGGGATGCCCCCGCCTGTCTCAGTGTGGCTGTCCAGTTGAAATGCAGTAATGTGTGATGTCGCCAGTTCTGGAGCAGGTCAGGCAGTGCTCCCCCCTTTCTCCTCTCCACGATGGGCGAGGCTGCCTGGAGCAACCGCCTCCCCCCCACCGGGCAATGACTGTGTGCATTACCAGAGCCCTGTCTTTGTACTTCCACTAACCTGCTTCAAATGAACGGCTGGGGAGAAATAATGATAAACCTCTTACGGTTGTGTATTATAGTTCTCAGGGGTCATTTCCATTTTTTATCATATTTGTTCTTTTATAAAGAGCTGGGAGGCTGACAGGGGAGGCATGGTTAACCCCATTTTATAGATGTAGGTGCTGAGCCCCAGAGGACGGAAGGGCCTCATTCAAGGTCACACAGCTTGGAAGTGGCAGAGTTAAGGTGGAAACCCAAAGGCAGCCTTTTCCTCCTCCTCCTCCTCCTCCTCCTCTTCCTCCTCCTCTACCTCCTCTTCATCCTACTCCTCTTTCTTCTTCTATTTTGTTCCAGAAAGTTTGCCAAGGCACCACCCTGTTCTAGAAGCCAAAGAGAGCAGCCACCACTCCAAGGAGAATGGAGTCAGTGATGCTGGGGGAGGGGGGAGGGAAGGCTGCGGGCATGGCCTTTCCGACCTGGCAGGGTCTGTGCCCAGGTTGAACTAATTGCCATGCTCCCTCACACTCACATTGAGCCCTGTCTTCCACAGAGGCCCTAAAGTGCTTCTGAGCTCCTCGTACATATTTATATGCCGGCTTGCGTGATAAAAATAAAACCACTTCACCCACCGCTGAAATGCAGCCACTCGGGGTGTGAAATATGGGGCTTATCGAACAGCCGCGAGGAGCAGCTCTCAGGGAGAGTCTCCTGTCCCTCCTGACATTGCAAAGGGGCAGCTGGAGGCAGGTGGAATTTAATTATCTTGGTACGTAAGCGTTGGACTTGGAAGCAGGAACCAGGAAGACAACTGGTCCCCAGGCTCCTGGGACACCCTCAAGCCTTTCTGGGATTGAGAGTTGGGCCTGGCCAGGGGAGACAGTGCTGTCTCCAGGGGAGTGTGGTCCCGTCAGCACAAACCCCTTCATGTGCACCCCCGAACCTTGCCCCCTGAGAACCGGCCTCCAGCCTTCTGTTGTCCTAAACCCAATGTTTACCAGGTATCACATTTTTCTTTCAAGGAAGCTGTCAGGAGGCTGCAGTGATCTAAATATCGTGGAGTGAGGACTTGCATCTTTGCCAGCGGGGCCACTCGAGGCAGTCCTAGTTAAGAAAGGTATTGTTCCGGGGCCCCTTTTATGGCCATCCTGACCTTCCCAGGCACCTGACTCTGTTCTGATTGCTGAAGCTGAGGCTCGTTCTAGAGTCAGACTTCTGGCCCCTCCCTCCTTGCTTCCCTGCCTCCCCCTGTACTTTGCACCTCTTCTCACCATACTTTGAATTCTCTCAGTGGAACATAGAGAAGGCACCTGACACAGACGTCCCGAGCTAGTGGCTGCCAAAGCTGAGCCTTGGGGTCTGAGTGGGAGTTAACCTGCCCACAGAGTGTGCGTGGGGTACAGGGAGATGGGTAAGGGGGAGGGGGGGTGGGGGAGGGGGTTAGGGAGGAAGAAAGGGGGAAGGGTGTTTCTGGCAGAGGGAACAGCCTATATAAAAGCCTAGAGTTAAGAGTATGATGAGTACTAAGAATTGCAGAGTCAGGTGCAGAGTGGAAAGGAAGACCCTGCAAGTTATGCCAGGGCTGTTGGCTTTGCTCTGCAGGCCCTGAGGAGCTAGGGAAGGATTTTACAGGCGCTATACCAACCAGCCAGCAGCCCTTGGTGTGCCCAGGTGAGCTGGGGCATGGAGAGATGGAAGTCATGCTTTACATGTTGGATAAAGTTCGGGCAACCATGCAGAGGTCTGTTCTGAGGAGACTCAGCTGTCTTTCCTTTGGTGGAGCCTGCATAGGGCAAGGCCTGGGGGAACAGCCGGAGACAGGGGCCCGGGAGCCGTCTGAGAAGGAGGAAGCTGGGGGCGGGGGGAGCTGACAGATAGGAGTAGGACTCTGATGGCATAGAGGTCTGGTGAGTAGATATGGGGTGGGAGGCCCTGACTTTGGCTTTCAAGTGTTTTAGCCTCACACCGGCCTCTGCCCGCTGGGAGCTCCTCAGGAGCACAGACCGTGTCCTTGTGTATCTGTGTCCTCGGCACCCAGCTCAGCACCTAGCCCAGAGGAGAAGACCACTGTTCACGCACAACCTTAATGCCCTTGGTGGAGGTGGAGACCCACCAGAACCACTTATTTAGGGACACTGGAATAGCACCGTGTTTGAGGCCCCCGGCCCCATCCCACTTAGGGGGTTCATGTCCCCAGGGCCTGGGCACCTTCCCTTAGAATCCCACAAAGCTGAACAATGCCCATCTGTTTGCAACAGTCCATTAGCTATTAGCATCCCTTTTGAGGGACGGATAGCTTTGAGGGTGGAGGGGGATTCTCCGTTTGTGCTTCCCAGTATTCTCCAATTCCAGGAAAACCCTCCAGCCTGATTTACCAGCTGCCTCTTTGTAGGGTCACCCTCTTGCCAGGGTAAGTGGAAAGGGGAGGACAGGAGGCTGGGCACAGGCAGAAGACAGGAAAGCAGGGAGGGGAGACCGAGTCAGGGGACTGGCGAGGGGGGCTGGGAGGCTCCTGGATCCTTGGTCAGGAGATGGGGGAGAAGCGGTAGGGGAAGGAGAAGGGTGTCTCTGCAGAGATGTAGCTGAGACGGTGAGAAAGTCCCCTCTGGGGGTCGGGAAGGGACTGGTCAGTGGAGAGAGGTTCACCATCAAGGGTCACAGAATCTCAAAAGGGGCAGAGGTGTTCAGGTCATTTTGTTCAATGTAGGTTTTTAGATCAGGTTTCATTGTCCCTTCGCTGTCCCCTGGCACACGTGGGCTTCTGTGATCTGCAAAGACCCTGACTAACCTCACAGCTCCTCCTCCCCGCACCCCCCTGGTCCCTGCCTTCTTAGATCACCTGCTGCTCCACCGCGTGTCTGGACGACTGTGCGCACGTGGCTCTGCCTTAGACATTTCTCTGTAACTCTTAGGCATCCTCCAAAGCTTCAGGTGTCACCTCCTCCAGGAAGCCAGTCTCCCGCGTCCTGGCTCGATGTCCCGTCTCTGCTCCATTGAAGGCATAGGGAGGGGGAGGTGAAGAAGGAAGGTGGAGGTCAGTTGGAGTCTCTGTCAGGGGCCTCGGGAAGCAGGCCTAGCTTACAAATGGGGGCTCTGAAGCCCAGAGAAATGAAATGGGCTTCCTACACCATCAACCAAATTGGGATTTTTCTGAAAGGTTTGGGTACCTAGCAACTCAAGACAGAAAGCAGGCTGATGGGGAGAGGAGGCAAGTCATCAGTTTTTATCAGATGGCTTTGTAATTTACGAGAGCACTTTCGTCTTCCTGGCCCCTTTTAGAACATGTGACTCAGGCCTGAGCAGGGTGACATTGGAGGTGCCAAGGGATAAAGTGAAATGCTTCTGTTATGACCTGGGAAGACAAGACACACAGGTGAGTCCCCTGGAGAGACACTACTTCACTGTGTAGTACAGACAAAAGGCACCTCCCGCAGGGAGAATGCAGGGAGCTGGCAATCTTGCTTTGGGTCTCGATTTCCTCATCTGTAGTACTATAGACCCATCACACAGTTATGACTAACTAGAGAGTTTAAGTGCACATGTTCTCTGACAGTGTGCCTCGCTGTGATTACACTAAAGCTTAGCCAATTGGTGAAATGGGAAGCTGATTTGTTTTACAGAATACAGGCCCTCAAACTTGAGGGTTGTAAAAATGGAACAGATCACATATTAGATGGCGCCACCTATTGTCTATGGGTGGTATTGCAGGTGGCCATGAAAAGAGCAAAGGGGCGGCTCTAAGGGTGACCTCTGAAGATCCCATGTTCCCATGTCCAGCCTGACAGCGTGGAGTCAAGAGTCCAAAGGCAGGAATAGAGTGAGTGATGCTGTAGAATGTCATAGAAGTTCATTGTGGATCCAGCTCTCACCGAACTTTTCCTTTGGTTCGGTTCGTCACCACTGCAACCCCAGGCTGAGTCCCTTGGGGACTTGACCCTGGAGACGTTATCCACCTCTCTCTGAGGCAGAGTGCAGGAAGCTAAGGGTGAAAAGAAGGAACCGCAGCGTGAGGGTAATTACAGCATTGTGCGGCTGCCTCTGTGGGTAATTATTGTTACAGCTAATATTTATTGAGTGCTACACCATTTAAAGCATTGCCTGATTTAATCAGTGTGACGGAATGAGGTTGGTACTCATCCCTATCCCCATTTTGTAGAGGCAGAGATCAAGGCATAGGGAGGTTAAATGACGTGCTCGATTTTCACAGCAATTCCTCCCTTCTATCCCTTCCTCGGTCCTTCTCTCTCTCCCTCCCCCTCCCTTTTTCCTTCTTTCCTTCCTTCCTTCCCTCCCTCCATCCAACCCTCTTTCTCTTCTTCCCTCCTGCTTCCTCCCTTCTGTCCACTCAGCAGTCATTTTCTTGATTGTCAACGCTGAGATTTGGGTCTAAGCAGGCCAACTCTAGAGCCCATGCTTTTAGCCACTGTGCCGGACTACCTTTGTTGACACCTTCTCACTATCACTAGTATGTGTTAGTCTGGGTCTCTCACGCTTAGCAAATTCAATGACACAGGAAAATGTCAAGTCTTGCTGATGCTTTCCGATCTTGATTCATCTACCCATGCTTCCATCCATGTGTTCATCCGCCCATCAATCCTTTCTCTAACTTCTCTGTCTACGCATCCATCCATCCACCCATCCATCATCCATCCATCCATCCACCATCTACCCATCCACCCATCCATCTACACACCCAATAATTCTCATATCCATCCATCCATCCATCCATCCATCCACCCATCCATCCATCCATCCATCCATCCTCTCACCCATCCAACTTCCCATTCATCCATTCTTCCTCCCTTCCATCTAACTATCCAACACCTTCTTGGGGTAATGCATAGATGAGTTGGCTGTGGTCCTCATCCTCATGTTGGTTATAGTCTCAGAAATAGGTAAAAGCCATGTGTCCCTGGGCAAAGAGCTTCACTTTTGTCTTATTCTATTTATTTTTTATTCTATTATTTCTTATTCTATTATTCTATGCCTTATTCTATTTTTCTGTGCCTTATTCTGTGTCTTATTCTATTGCGATTCAAAACAGAACCTGCCTGCTCAGGTCATAGACGAGTTAGGATAAATTAGTTCAGGCAAAACACTTTGAACAGAGCCCGGCACATAGTAAGCCCTCAGTGAATGCTATCAGTTGAGCATGGTTATCGTTCTTCACATGACCATGACTATAACTGTGATTATGATTGTGATCTCTACTGCTACTACGACTGCGGTAAGCCAGGAGGCTTGTCCAAGGCTGGAGCAGTATCTCCTGCCCATCCCATGATCTCCACAACTGTTGCTTTATGGGATATTAATAGGTATTTATGTAAAGAGAGTTCTGAGGCCAAACAGTTTGGGTTTCAAGGAAGTAAAACTGAAGACCTCCGCAGGATTTCTCTTAGCCTTTAAAACACTTATGCGAATTGTAAATCTCCAAGAAGGTGGGGGGCGGTGACCTAATATGCAGCATTTCAAGAAATGTTTATTGCAAACTTGCATAACAGACGGTTGGGGGACCCAGTGTTGGCCTGCTTCTCTGTGTCTGAGCTGGCCCCTGGGGCTGCATTTCCTGTCCTTGCTCCTTCATGTGGCCCAGCTCCCTTCTCTGGGCTTGCATCTTGCATTGCTGCAGCCCATTCAGCAACCGGTAGCGTCAGACTCCCCTCGGAGACGCACTGGGGTCCTTCTGTGGCAAGGTCCGCTGGAGCAGAAGCTTCAGAGTTCACGTGGGGCTGAGGTCCATTAAGGACGCAGCGGTGGACTTAATTCCAAGCGGCCGACTCCGTATCGATTTGGGTCACCAGTGTCAAGGCGTCACTTTCAGTCGTGTTTAATTTAAACAAACAATAAAAAAGAAAACAAAACTCTGTCCTGTCTGGGATGCAGCCTGATGGATGCTTAATTCCCAGCACAGAGTAGCAGAGGGCAAGGTAGGAAGGAGCCGGAGGACTGCGTGGGTGTGTAGCGGGGGAGAGGCGAGGAGTGGGCAGGGGGAAGAGAGAATGTGTGGATCTAGGGGTGGGTGGAGCCTGGGGAAGGCCCCCACTAGATCCCTGGCCCCCCAAATCCAGCATCCCTGTACCTTGGCCACTTCAGGTCCTTCTTTTCACTTCTGAGGCTCAGTTTACTTATCTGTACAATGGGCATAAATAAAACTGCCATAGAGGACTCTTTTGAGGGTTGAGGGAGGTGGAATACGTTGGGCTCGTTCGAGTTTCGTTTTTATATCTCCTTTCCCAACCAAATCCTGGCTGCCGGGGTGTTTGCACAAATGCATCTGCTCAGGTCCTGTGCATAATTGTACATCTTGGCCCAGAAGGGCTTTTCAGAGCTCTGGCTTCTCTCTGCGATCCTATCTGGCTCTCTAATGAGCTGTGTTGCAGGAGGACAAGTTCCTCAGCCCACCTGTGTTTCAGGTTCCTCATCTGTGGAATATACATAAGGACACTACCCCCTTGTATGTTATTGTGAAGACTCTTACACTCATTGATTACTTTAACCGTAACTAAGAGAAGCCCTCACAAAAATGCTTACTGATCTATTAGCATCCCAGACCATAGCGTGTCCTTCCCCACACCAGCGGAGCCCACCTCCTTGGAAGCTGGGCTGGGGGAGATAACGATAGGCCATATTCCTCCCCTCTCCTGGAAATAAACATGCCAGAGGTCACGGAGGGGTCTCTTTGACCTCTGGGGTTGTTCCCTAGGGTCCAGAGAAGAGGAATTTGCTTTGTGCTGTGGTGCCCTCTGTTGGGAGAGCCTAGCTCAGGAACCATGGACAGAGGGAAGTGGGGGCAGACAGCCACAGCTCCTGCTGCCAAGAGGTCTGGGTCCCCTGCTGCGCCCCACACCCAGGGAGGAGGCATGCTCCCCCCCCCCCCCGGGACCCATGGGGCTGAGTGTCCACACTGCAAAGTGGAGGCTGTCCCACCTCTGGCAGCCAATCCACCAGGTGTCAGGAACAGAGGCTCAGGAAACAAGTTAAAAACCTGGGGCTGCCCTAGGTGACCTTTCCTTTGGCTAAGTCACCCTGTGCCCTCTGCCTACCATCCCTCCCAGTGCTTCGGATATGCCTTTCTCTGGGGCCAAGGGACAGGCACCAAAGCTGTGTTTATGAAACAAGACCCGGAAGAGTGGGCTTCCCCAGGAGATGGCCGGCAGAGGTAGTGGCATTAGGACGAACAATTACCATATGGTAATAAACACACACTTGGCTGCCCGCCTCTTTGGGAAAACCACTTGTGCACCTGGGAAGGATGCCCTCTCTCTGAACACACCATGGGTGGGTGGGTGGGGGGAACTGTTGGTTCTTTGAAAATATTCACTGCCACAGGATACCTGCTAACCATTGCTAAGTCAGGCCCTCGTGCCCTAGGAGTGAGGAATAGAGTGGGTAGGACAAAGTACCCAGTCTCCATCCATCCCTCCCTCCAACAACTGTTTATTCTGGGCTTACTGTGTGCCAGGCACCGGCCAGGAAGACTTATGATTCTAATACAGGGTGATGTTACAAGAGAGTGGGGATGATTTGGAAGTCTGGTGCTGAAGGAGGGTTCATGGAGATCTTCCGACCCTGCCCTGGCCCAATCCTTAGCCCTAGGAGGCAACCCTCCCTTGGCTCTCAGGCTCCCTTGCTAGCCTCTCACCATGTATCACTGACAGCTGGCATCAGGGAGGGGACTCTAGAGCCCCTCTCTGCTGCTCCCAGGGAAGTTCTCTCCCGGCTGGTACAGACCAAGGCTGGAAGGAGGCATCACGGAAGTGGTGGGGAGGGGCGGGAAGGGGCGTGGAGATCTGGAATCCCCACGAGTCTGGATTTCCTCTCTAATGCCTGGTCTCGCGCAGACAGAAAAGCCTTGCCCATGCAGGAGCTCACCTGGTGAACTGTTGCCTATCTACCTGCCTGGCAGCTCTCGGCTTTGCCGCTGGCTCAGCAGAGTAGGAATGCCCACACAGTGATGCTTGACATTTGCTGGCAAAACTCAGACCAGCAAGCCCACGTGAGGGTCCTCCTAGGTCGCTGCTGCTCCCTGGCCAGCTGGGAGGGCTCTTCCAGGGCGGGCTGAGCGCCTAGGGTGGATTGGGTTCTGCAGGCTCTTTTCTCTGCCAGAGGTGGGAAGGTAGAGGAGCAGGGAGAGAGCAGTCAGGGACTGAGCCCCATGACGCAGCTGGGTCAGCCCAAAGAGAGGGTGTGGGGGAGAGGTGACCCCAAGCTGACTCTCAGCAACTTGGAGAAGAGGACACCTGGGTGGGTGGGGACGAAGTGGCGCTAAGAACAGCCAGTCGAAGGGAGAAGGACCTAAGCCCTCAACGCTAGCACCGCATCCAGCCCAATCAGCCTGGCAGCCAATTAGTCTGATTCAAAAAAAAAAAAAAAAAAAAAAAAAAAATACCCACGTAGGGACAAACTGTAATCAAACACCTATTTATAAGGGTTTATTACGATCATTATTATTATTTTACTGAGAGGATCATTCTAAAGCCTGTCAGGTGAACGTATGTTTTCAGATCTTCATAAATGCAAATCGCTCCTTCCCCTGGGTGGGTGGGCGGGAGCTGAAGCCCGGCTGCCTTGGGAAGCCCCGTGGTGAGGCTTGCAGAGGGCAGATGGAGGGAGCAGCTACTCGCTGCCACCCTGGGGCATCTCTGCACAGGGCTGGCCAACCCCCTACCCAGCTCACTCCCTGCACCCCCTCAAAGGGCTGGCAGAGATGCTACTGACTACCCATTGTCCATCCAGGCAAACAGGGCAAAAGCCCTTAGGCAGCAAACCTGACAGAGCTGGGAATTCTCCACAGAGAAGGAAGTTGGGATTTCTCCATAGAATGTTCTAGAAAGAACACTGGGTCAGGAGCCCAGAAGCTTGGATTCAGAGGCCTGTGCTGCCCCTGGCTGTGATGGTATTTCTGGGCCTCCGCTTACCAGGAGGGAAATTCCCTTCCAGGTGTGAAGGTCCATGACCTGAACCCCATCTAACCTCCTCCAGCCCCCAGCCCACCTCCAGGGCTGGAGTACCACTCCCCTCCCAGGGGACCTCAAGTCAAGGCTCACAGCCAGACCTGAGGCTCAGTGGTGTGTGTGTGTGTGTGTGTGTGTAATGAGATCCAAGTCCCAAACCTCTCTCACTCCTTAGGCCTGGGGAAAAAGTGTCAGGCCTGCCAAAAAGGTGAAAATGTGGTCTCTGCCAGGAGGAAACAACCAGTTCCTTAACCATTCTTGGCTGGATTCAAGAATGTGGCTATTCTTGGAAGAAAGGACACAATGTAACAATTTTGTTGGTACCTGGGGGAAGCCATCCATAATTTGGGAAGTTTCAGAAGACTGATGCCCCTAATCCTGCCCACTAAGAGCATTAAGAAGTGCAGGGCCAGTCATGGGGGGCCACACCCTGCCTGCTCCGCTCCGTGGAAGGCACAGCTTGCTCTCAAGGGAGGCTGCCTCCCTCCAACAGGCAGGGGGGTGGGGGGGTATGACCCCAGGGAAGGGATTAGGTGGAGGGGCATCAGACGCAGTTGGCTTCTGGGGGCCAGGGGTGCTTGGCCAGCTGGGGCTGGGTGGCAGAGCTAAGGACTGGGAGAGTTGCGAGGAGGGGAACCCGGGGGAAGGAGAGGGGGTGGGCGACAGGGAGGAGGGAGAGGGGGCGGGAGGGGGGAGCTCTCCTTCTCCCTGCAATAAATCGGCTTAGCGGACGAGAGCCGAACAGCCCAGAAAGGATTAAAGAAAAGTCTGTATAATACAGCGGAGAGCGCGGCGAGGGAAAGGCGGGAGGGCGGGGGGCGGGGAGAGGGGGAGGGGCGGAGGGAGGGCACGGGGAGGGGGGCGCTCGCGCCGCCGGGAGAGGCGAGCGCAAGGCGCAGAGAGCGCGGTTCGGCTCCAAATTCCCGCGCCGCAGCCGAGCCGACTCCGGGCCGCGGTGGGCGCCGCGCGAAGCCGGGGAGCCGGGAGCCGCTGCGCGCCCGGACCACGGCCGGAGCGCAGGGTCGTGGCGCCCCGCGGAGCCCGAGCCGAGTCGAGCCCGGCGCCCCGGCGGCCCCGCCGCGGCGGCATGGGGGCGCCCCCGCGGCGCCCGGCGCTGCCCGCCATCGTCTCGGCCGGCGGCCGGAGGCAGGAGCGCGCCTGAGCCCATGGCGAGGGGATCTTCCGCCTCCGCCACCGCCTCCGCCCCGCCACCGCCGCCAGCTCCCGGGCACCATGCGAGCCGCCCCGAGCCTCCGCGGCTGCGCCTGCCTGCTGCTCGCCGCGATCCTGGACCTGGCGCGCGGTGAGTGCGCGGGCGCCCGGCGGGAGCCCCGGTGGGGGACGCGCGCGGGGGCGGGCCGCCGGGGAAGGGCGCGGGCCCCGGGCGTCCCGGAGAGGCTCGGGGTGCGAGCACTGGTCCTGGCGTGGGGGTCCGCGCAGTGGTTCGGCTCGGCGACAGAGGGAGGAGATCTCCTCCGGCGAGAGCGCTCGTGGGTCTGTGCCAGGGTGTGCGTGTGTGTGTGTGTGTGTGTGTGTGTGTACGAGCGTGTGCCTTTGTTGCGTCTATGGGTGAGGGTGTCCGGGAAGGAGCTGTGTGCGGGAGTGCATTTAGAGATGTGAGTGTGCGGATGGGGTGTTTGAGTGTCTGTGTCAGTTCCACGGAGAAGGTGTGCGTGTGAGAAAGAGTGAGCCAGAGTGTTTGGGGGTGTGAGCGGTGCCAGCTTCCAGGGGAGGTGTGAAGTGTGAGAGCTTGTGTCATTGTATGTGTGAACGTGTTGAAGGGTGGTGAGTATGCGAGGTGTGGCGTTTCTCGCGGGTCCCAAGTGTGCGGGTCTCTTTAGGGGTGTGTGGCAGAGGATGACTACTGCTTTGTGGGGGGGCGATTGTGCGTGCATAGAATGGGGGATGTGACACTTGGGCAGGAGTGTGCGTGGATCTGGGGTGTGTGGAGGTGCGGGCGCGTGGGGGTTGTGTTGCTTCGTGGGCCGGGAGTGTGTGTGCCGGCGATGGAGCGTGTGGTTTTAGTGTAGAGGGAAGTATGGATGGGTCTGGGGGCAGAGAATGTGTGAGCAGCCGTGTGTGTGTCCCGCATGGACTTGGTCTCAGGTAGACTGAACCAGCTGGGAGGAGGTGGAAGCAGAGCGCGGTCCCCAGAGCAAGCGATCGGTGGCTCCACAGCTCCGGGGTCCAGGGCTCGCGGCTGCCTCGGTGCCTCGTGCCGGGCGCCGCCGTCTGGTGGGTCTTAAATGGTGCTGGAGCTTATCCTGGCGACCCAGGCACCTTTCAGGCAGTGAACCAACACCTGGGCTAGCAGCCCAGCAGGAGGGAGGCGGGACCAGCAAAGAGTCGAGGGCGTGGAGACCAGAGGGTCCTGGTCTCGAGTTCCCCACTGAGCCTAGTGCCAAACCTGGGTGCCTAGAATCGGCCCCTCTGGAGTCACAACCTGGCTCCATGGTGATGGCGGTGCGGGGTGCCAAAAAGTAGCCACTGTGGCCAGGAGGATCTCAGCCCCTAGCCCAAATGAGTGATGAAGGCAGGGGGTCAACTCTGTCCTGGTCTTTGCCTTGCCCTCTCTGGAGGTGCCTCACCAGGCTCTGAGAGTGCCTGGCACGAAGGGGTGTCCCCCTAAAATAACTCAGCCCCCAGGTCCTTGGAGAGTGCTGGGTCTGCATATGGGAGAAGCTGCAGAATCCGAGTCTAAACGGTGGTCTCGCTGGCAGAGGGCGGGGGAGGGGTTGTATAACCCAGAAGAAATGTCAGGCCGGTACTTTGTTCCCCTACCCTTGGAGCAAGAGACTTCCCAAAGTGGATCAGAATCTCCCCCCAACTTTGGGGTGAGGGCTCCCTCCGTCAGATGCCTCTAGAGGGAAAGGTTATATGGGAGAGGGGGTCCCGGTTCCAGCGCCGGCCACGGGGTTTGTTGAAAGGCACAGGAGCCCTCACCTGGACATTGCAGGGAGAAAGGATTAGGGTTTGGGGGCTGGAGGGGAGCACCCTTTCTTTCCCAGAATGTATAGAACAGACGCCACAGGGGGTGGCGACTGATGGTTAAAGCTACGTTGGGAAACGGGTTCGGTCAGGACCCCACCCTGAGCGCTCTACCCAGAACCCTCAAGCGGCGTTCTTTGGGCTGCAGGGCTGCGGAGAGCTGACCCGGCGTCCCAGCGCCTCCACCCCCTTTGCCCGCCCCTGCAGGCTGCGGGGGTGGGGGGCAGGGGCTCCGGCGCGGATGTTGGGAGTTTTGGGGCAGGGGGAGCCGGCGTAGCTTCGAGCTCCTAGTCTCAGGGTGAAGAAAAAGCGCCGACCCGGATCACGGAGGGGAAACTTTCCGAGACTGGGGCGCAGGCAGGGGTTCTGCGCCACCGGGGGGCCCTCTTCTACGCAAAGGAAGAGAGAGTCCTTGAGGGTGGGGTCCCTCCTTCCCCGGCTTCCAAGTCTGCGCACGATGGGGCGGAAGGGTCAGCAGGAGATGCAAGAGGCCGGCTTGCCAGAGGAGGGCGCCCTTCCAGGATATGACCAAGAACTGTGCACCTGGCCGTTGGCTTAGCCGGGCCACCTGCCAGGGGGGCTGCCTGGCGGGGAGGAGAGGGTAGAATCCAGGGCCGGCATTCCGAAACCTGCCTTCCATTTGGCGGGGGGGGGGGGGGGGGGTGCGGGTCGGCGGGGGTCACTACTGAGTAGGGGCATGGCTCGCGTGCCCTCGCCTGTTGTGCCCCTAAGGGTCGCAGACAAAGGGGCTCAACTTTGGAGAGGTGGGTCTGTGCATTGGGGAAAAGGACTCCGGCGCGCACAGGATTGGCTGGGCCATAATTTCTGCCCCTAACTCACCCTCCCCAATATCTGACTCTGCAGTACAGAAACCCCAATTTCTCTCTTCTCCCAGATCACCCGGGAGCCCCCGAGGCGTTTTCAAATCTTCGGGCCCCAGATTCCCCTGCCTGGGCACTTCCGGGAAGGAAATCCGGCAGTTGAGCCTGTGCAGTGGCCCGGAAGAGAGGGCAGTGGCGGGGGGGGGGGGGGGGGGGAGGTAGGGAAGAGAGTGATTTTTGGCTCTGCTTCCTTGGGCCCCCGGAAATTCTCGGCGAAGAGTAGTGGGTGGGCAAGCTCGGTTGGGGCGACCCAAGGTCCCCAGCCAGTGGCCCTGCCAGTTCTGTCTCCGCAGCCGCGTGTCAGCAGGTGGGTGGGTGTCGGTGCTGGCCGAGGCTGCCGCAGCACTGAGACTGCGGGGCCTGTGCCCGCCCGAGCTGCGGTGCCGACTTTTAAGTTATTTATCCTTCCTCCCCACACCCACCCCACGCCCAGGGCGCGGGGCGGGGGCTCGGACTCCTCTGGGTTCCTTGTCAGCCCCCGCCTCCCAGCGCCGCGCCGCGCTTCGCTGGGCCGGGGCCCAGAGCCGACTGCTCCGCCCCTGCTCCCCCAGCCGCCCCGCCCCCCCGCCTGGCCACACCCCCATCCATAAATCCCGCCCCTTTCCCACCCCAGCCGCAAACTCAAGTTTTTCCTGAGAGGTTGAACTAGTTTTCGCTTTTGAAGTGCAGAGAATGTTCAAGCTGGAAGCGACCTCCGCGATCACTTATTCAAGGGGTCCGAAAACTCCTATTTTTTAGGAACTGATGATCACCGCCCCCTCCCCCCAAATCCTAATGCCTTGGGCAAGATGGCAGGCACAAAAGGAGAGCTGCCTGGGTTCCTGCGGGTGATGAGACTCCGCTGGGAGCGATCCTTACGCGCAAGTCTCCTGAAACAGTCTGAGGTTGCTTCTTTCCTAGTATCTGGCAGGGAGTCTGGTGTTTCAATAGCCCCAATTGTGTGGCTCAGGGGCAGTGTGCCATGCACGTGCTGGCCGCTTCCCAGGCCTCAGGCAGCTGCAAGATGGGCTTAAGCTCCTTTTTTCGCAGACTAGGCAACTGAGGCTCAGAGTTTCACGACTAGTTAATGGCAGAAGTAGTGACTCCTTCCAGCTCCCTGCCTGGCCCAGCCCCAAGCGTTTTCTTTCCTTCCAGGGTTCTGTCCCTAAACCCCAGCTTGGAGAATCCCTTGGGCAGGGGCAGGCAGGCTACCAGTGATGCCTTAGATTGGCCTGGCTACCCTCAGCCCTCCATAACATCTGTCTCACACACAATTGGGGCTGTGGAAGTGGCTTCCTCAGGTTTCTGGATTATAGCGGTCCCAAATTGGAAGGCAGAAGCCGAATAAAGAGCCAAACAAAGAAGAGACTGGTTAGTTCTGTTCACTGGATTTCCTGGGCTCCATGTGGGTGTCTAACCTGGCTTACTACCCTACCCACCTCTGCAACACCTCCAGACCAAACACAGTGCTAAGCACTGGGAACATGACCTTGAGCACGGTGGGGGTGTCCCTGCCTTTATGGTGTTTACCATTTAGTGGAAAATGGATTCTTCACTGAGCCGGAGGAAGGGGCTGCATCTCCGACCCTTATTGAACTCTCACTGCTTCGTCATTCTTGTCTCGTTTAATCCTAACAACCACACAGAAAGGTAAAACTAGCCCTGTTTTGCTGATGAGGGAACTGAGTTTTGCAGAGGTCAAGTGACTTGTCCAAGGCCACTCAGTCAGTAAGTAGTGAGCAGAGAAGCGGACTCAGGGCTGAGTCTCGCCCTCTGTGCCCTGGTGTCTCCCAGGGATGAAGATGCTCAGGCACTTCCTCGGCTCTGACCGCGTGGACCGTTTAGTGTGTAGTTCCCTGTCTGGCGTTTTACTCCTTACAAACCCTCACGAAGATAGAATTATCCTGTGCGTGCTTCTGCGCAGATGGGAGAAAGTGTTGTCTCTGTTAAGCCTTCCTCGTTGTCAAGACAATGAATGGGCATCCCTTGTGGGCGGGGCACATCAGAAAAGAAAGAGACTTCGATCTTCCTCCCAGCAGTGAGAGAGGTTGGGCATGTTCCCGAGAAGATGAATGGCAGTCTAGGGGGAAATGTGTGGACACTTGCGAGATGCTAAATGATTGACATCCCCTGCAGGAAGTTCCTGGGGAAGAGTGATTCCTTGAGGGATCCAGGGGATGCTTCACGGGGGAGGGACGACTTGAGCTAGACCTTGAAGTAAAGAGAGGACATGAAAAAGCTCAGGGTAAGGCATGAGCCAAGAGCTGGAGGGTGGGGTTGTGCGTGGTGGGACCAGTGCAACTCAAGACTGGCCTCCCCAGAGTCTGGTTGAGAACTGGGAGAAGCAAGAATCATAGTATGGATAGCTACCATTTGTTGCACACCTATCAAATGTTCTTTATGCATTAAAAGCTCTCGGTAATATGTGAGGCAGTGCCATTAGCCATTTTTGCAGATGAAGACGAGAGGCCCGGGATCTTTCTCTTTCTCCCTCCCTCTCTCTCTCTTTGGCTTCTTTTCTTGTCTTCCTTAAATAATGAATGAGGCTCGGGATCTCTTTTTAAGTGCAACAGATGGGAGTTTCAAACCCAGGTCTGAAGCGATTCAGAGACACTGCTGCTCCCAGAGGAGAGGAGAAACTAGTTTTTCATCACTGGAAGGAGGAATACAACAGTCTCTCTCCACTTGCTAGAGGATGCGAAGCCTTCTGTTTTAAAAAGACAAATGTCAGCGGTGGAGAAACACACAGCATCACTTCCTAAGAGCTGTCTGCCTTCAGGATGAAGGTCCCGGGAAGGAGCAGGGGAATGAGGTCCCGGAACCCACCTTTATGCTCTCAGTGGGGTCCAATAGTAGAGGGGGCGTCCATGATCACCAAGACCTCCTGGTCAGGATTTTGTGGATGGAGCAAATAAATCCAATGTGGCTGGAGTTGGAGGTACACAGAGCAGCAGCCCCAAGGGGCGGGAAAGGACACTGCAGTCCCCAGGCAAGGAATCTGATCGACCAGCCATTCCTGCATCCACCGGTCACATACTAGATTTGCGCTGGAAATCATGCACACACATGCCTCCTTACTGCCTGCTGTCTTGGTAAGCCACCCCAAGAGGAACCCATCAGGCACTCGCCCTGGGATATGGACCCAGAGCAGAGGAAGACTGAGAATCCCCGTAAAGGACCCCTTGCCAGTGAGGAGTCCCCAAGGAACTGTACTTCTCTGGTGCCCTGAGGCTAATAATGATGGGACCTACCCTCCAGGGTGTTCACAGGATGGAAAGAGTCCTTACATGCAAAGCGCTTGGCTCAGTCCTGCGAGCTGTGCCGATGGCAGTTTTAACCGTGGTTGTGCCAGAGTTGCTGTGCCCCAAACTGCATGGGTCTTTCCAGTGCCTGGGGCTTCCACTTATCCTCGTGTTCCAGAAACTTCCATGTTCCACCTGTTACTTTTGAGGGCCTTGAGCTGTCCAGAGTTGGTTTCTGCTGCTTGCAAAACAAGGACCCCATTGATCCTTTCCCAAGGCATCATGAGCCTCAGAGCCTGGGATGGCTCCTGGTCTACTAGCTGGGGGGTGATTGATTCCCCCACCAGCCCCCTGACTTCCCTGGGGGGTCCACGGCA
Organism: Mustela lutreola; assembly: GCF_030435805.1. Taxonomy (NCBI): domain Eukaryota; kingdom Metazoa; phylum Chordata; class Mammalia; order Carnivora; family Mustelidae; genus Mustela; species Mustela lutreola. The sequence goes on from NC_081299.1 coordinate 12,579,392, forward strand.
TTGGCACTGCCCCTCGCCAACAACCGAGTAGAGATGCAAGTTGTTTCTCTCAGTGGGATGCGGAGATGGAGTCAGTCTTGCCGTGAACCTCCTGTCCCCTGCCCTGGGATGCCCCATGAAGGCAGGGGGCCCTGGCCAGTCTCCGCGCTAGTGAGTCTTCCCCATAAAAAGCATAGTGGGTTCTCAATGAAGCTTGTTTGTTTGGGTGCATAAACCATCTTTGGCCTTCAGACATGGGTGTCCTGGTTTAGAAGAGACTTCCTACAGAAACAGGCATGGAAAGATTAACAGCACGTGAAATTTGGGCTGGATTCACAGGTGAACTTCCCTTTGGCAAGGTTCTCCTCCTGGAACTACAGGCCTGTTCTCTCAGATCATCCCAAAGGGTGGAGACGCTGGTTCCAGACATTGTGTCTATCTGCTGGTAGTCCTGAGAGCTGACCAGATGCTTCCATTCCTGGCAAGTCACCGAGCCCTCCCAGAACACATGGAGGCAGCCACTCTCCTGCCCATTGAGCAGGGAAACTGAGGCACGGGGAGGTGAAGAGACGGGGGTGGGAAGTGGCTTGAGTTGGATCTGGGTTTGGTGGCTGTGTGCCCAGCCTTCCTTCCCTCCGCCACCAACTGTGCTGCATCACGGAGCCCACCGAGGTCTGGAATGGGACAGGCCAGCTCCCAGGAGCTTTCAGGCCAGTAAACTGACCAGAAAGTATGCTCTATGGGCTGGATGTGTAGGCACTTTGCTGACGTGAGGTTCTCTCCTCCACTGCTGTCCAGAAGAGTATCACATCCCCAGTCCATCAACGAGGAGCCTGGTGTGTCCGGGCCACACAGTGGGGAGACCAGAGTCCACCGTCTCTCTGTTCCACAATCTTGGCCTGCTCAGAGGTTTCTGGCCTTAAACTTCACCCTGTCTGGCCGTGCCCCAGTTTTCACCATATCTTGGCTCAGAGAGGAGACCTCTGCCCTTAGCCAGCACAGCCCCTGACCACATAAACCTCCTTCTAGTTTCTGTCCCCTACTTCCCCGCCCTCCATAACTCCTCCCCTTCCCCCCACTGACTCAGGTGTCCCCTAAAAGTGTTGACAGCAGCACTTTGGGCGATACTGTGTTAGAAGAACCCTCCTCTGGGGCTGGGGATGCCTTAGGGCCGGTGTCCCTGCTGAACTGAGAGCTCTCGAGGGCACCCCAGCCTTGGCTGGAGCTCTCCCTGCACCCCAGCCTTGGCACGAGGCCTGGCTCTGGGCGGATCCTTAGGATATGTTTGATGAATGAGTGGATGATCGCCCCCTCCCCCACAGAGCCTGAGTTTTACACACCAGACCTGGGCCTGTTTCCCAACCCTGACCAGTCACCTCTGGAAAGCACTTTCTGGTGTGAGAATGTGCCCATTGTGACAGTTCACCATCACTCACGCTGGCGTCAGGGCTGGCATCTGGGGGATGAGTCAGCAGGGGAATATGGTAGGAAGTCCAAAGGGCTTCCTGTTCCCTCTGGCTTCTCCTTGTGGAGGGGGGCTGTTCTTGCCTGGGAAGAGTGGGGGTTTGGGGAAGAAAGCATGGAAGGAACCAAGGAAGGAAGGAAGGAAGGAAACTTGCTTGGAGCAGCTTCTGTGTATCCAGCCCTGTGCCAACCTTGTTCACGAGTGCTGTCCTATTAAATCATCCCAGAAACTTTGGGAGGTCCTATGCTTCCCATCTGACAGATGAGGAACAAGGCTTGGAGAGACTGTGATTTGCCCAAGGTCCCACCACTTGTTGTGGGGTGTGGGGGTGGGGCCTGGACTCACACCTAGGCATTGACTGGCACAATCTTGGCCTGCTTTCCAGACTCTGAATGGATCCCATTGGTGGCCTGAAATCGACCATAGCGGGAGTATTTACACCATGGAAATCGGCAGGCACTCCAGAGCAGAACTCCCCTTAATCTGCAGCTGGCTGTTAGCCTTTGGTGGCACAGCTCTGGGCAGGCTCGTCCTTCCTCAATCGCTGTCTCTCTGGGCAGCCAGCTGGAGTTAATGGACTCGGGTTTCCATCTGAACCGGGTTCAAGTCCCAACATGGCCACTTCTTAGCAGAACATACTGGAGCCAGTCACTCCCTTTCGGAGTCACAGTTTCCTCATCTTTTGAAAGTGGAGGGTGTCGTGAGACACATGAGATTCTACCTGAGAGCCCTTGGCAGGTAACCTGCCCTCGAGCCCTGGCCCCTCCCTTCCTCCTGACCCTTCTGACCCTTCCACCTGTCTCATAGGCCAGGTGGACTCACACTTTCTTCTCCCCCCACCCCAGCCCTGGAGGTGGACTCAGGAACCAAGTCAGGGATTCCAGTCACTTCCATGAATGGAGCAGCTGCCCTAGCCTCCTGCTGGGCTGGCAGAGACCTCCCTCAAGGACTTTCAGGTTATTGGCAACCCCACACAGCCCGGACTCATTTGAGAACAAGAAATGATCGTGTATAATAAATAGCCAATACAGGGAGAGCATGGGTGATTTTTCGGGGGCTAAAGGAGTGACCCAGCAAGGTTCTGAGGGATTGAGAGCACCCTGATGGCTAAGGGGGGTGTCCCGGGCAAGGGGACAGTTTGCACAAAGGCCCGAAGGAAGGAGTCAGAGGGCTGTCTAGGTGCTTAATGGGTTGAGAGGCAGTGAGCCGGCTGACCTCACTTGAGCATTGGGTGCCTGTTGAGAGGCTGGAGATGAAGCTGGCATTGTTGGTGGTGGTCCGTGTGCCGGGGGCCGGGGGTCTGGATTCAAGCCTGGGGACTGCAGGGAGCAGTTGAAGAGAGAAGAGTGACATTCCCAGAGCAGCGTTCTAGGAAGATGAATTGGTTTTTCTGGGCCACCTGAAGCTGGAAACTGTTTGGAACCTCCGTTGGGTTATAAATGGTTGCTCTGGAGTGCCCAAAGAGACAATGGCCTGAAGGAAGAAGTGCTGTCAGTGGGGACCGTTCATCTTACCCGGCGTGTCCAGACCTGGCAGGGAGGAAAACCGGGCCCCGCCAAGATCACACGGCCCGGCATGCGGCTGCTGCAGCCGGAGCATATACCTTGGGCTTGACCCGAGAGTCATGGGAATAGCTTTTCCCGGGGAGAAGCTTCTAGCTCTCCAGGGAGCATGGGCGCCGGCGTCTGACCTAGGCTCAGACCCTCTTTCCACCATTCACCCAGCACATGAACTCAGCAAACCCTTCACTAATCTCAGCCTCGAATTCTCCCACTGAACCCAGCTCGCCATGGTGGCCTGGTGGGGTGGGGACAGCTGGGCGTGGTAAGTGACTTACCATGAGGAGACCACAAGCTCGGTGCCCAGCACACAGGAGGCGTGTGAGAAATGGCTGCTGCTCTTAGGGTGATGTCTGCCTCCGCGCCATGTCACCAAGTGCGAAGGTGAGGAAGTGTTGGTGAGCCTCGGGGCCCGGCCAAGGGCGTACATTGTAGGTGTCCCTGCTTGGAGCCCTCAGTGAATCCTCATTGGAATTATACAGGGTTGGAATTACAGAGCAAAAAGGGAGCCCCTGACATCATCGCCTTCCTCCGATTTTAAGTTGGGAAAACTGAGGCCAGGGAGAAATGCCTCTCTGTCATTGTGCACACTGTGTGTGATATGGGGACGGTCCGCGTCCTGCGGGCCACCCCAGGGCTCGATCAGGTGGCCCCACCACCCTCAGAGTCTTCCGTGGGGGAGGCCTCAGGGGTCCCCCAGCCTTGGGTGGAGATCTTGGCGGCCCTCCGGAGGGAGCAACCCCCAAGCCTCATAAATCACGGGAGCAGCTTGGGAGTCGCCAGGGAGAGAAGCAGCTGAGGCTTTGGGTTTTTTTGTTCCTTTGCCAAGCTGTCCACTTTGCCCTTTTGTTTCTCTTTCTGCAGAGGCACTCCTGCCCCTCCGATGGGGGTTGTTTGTCACCAGTCGTTGGCGCCTCCATTATGTCCCCAGCGCCGTCTCTTCCTCCCCTCTCCCTCATGCTGCCCCCAGAGGAAGGCGTCCATCACGGGCTGCCCTGGCATCGTGCTGGGCTGGTGGGGAGGGGCTGCGCGGGGGCTCGGGGACACTGGCAGGGTGAAGACTGACCAGCGGGACCCAAGGGTGGACGGCATCCTTATCAAGAGCTGGAGCTTGCTGTCCTGGTGCACGGGTTGTTGTCAGGAGTGTGGTGGGACCTGTACGGATAGCCTCAGGCCAGGCACCTGGCTCTGCAAACTCCCAGAATTTTAAGCGGTGCATAGTCACTCAGCCCCTGACATCACAGGCAGGGGCAGCAGGAGGGAGGTGGGAGGCAGGGAGCCCCCAAAGCCACCACATCACAAAGCATTCTTTGTTCACTGGGGCAGCAGAGGAGTGGGCTGGGGCCCAGCTCGGAGAAGGGGAGGCTGGGGAAGGCGGATTCCTGAAGCCCAGTTGCCCAATGGGGAAGAGTTCTCGGTTCCCCGGACAGTCTGAGTTGCAGAGAGAGCAGGTTCTTGTTGCAGGAAGCCGTGGAGTTCGTCTGTTGGTTCATTCATTCCTTCATTCAGTCATTCTTTGACCCCCTCGCTGGAGCAGCTGGTGTGAATTAAATGCTTCCTGGGGGTGATGCACTGGGCTGTTCTAGAAGTTTAGAACAGAATGAACAGGCCAGTCCTTGCCCTCCTGGGGCTTACAGTTCGTGTGGCCATAGGCCTTGGTGTAGACACAACTACACCAAGTGTCTCAGCTTTTATTTAACAGTATTGACCAAAATTCAGTTCCTGCGGTCCCCCCATCACATGCCAAGTGCTCAAGAGCCACACAAACCTCCCTTTTCGGACAGCACAGATGTAAACAGGACGTTTGCATCGTTATAGAAAGTTCTGGACAGGGCGGCTCCAGGGTGGGCAATGTTCCTCTTTGGGCGGGACCAAGGACTGGTCATAGGTGACAAGGAATCAGGGAGGGAGGGTCCTTCTGTGTTTCTTCCTCACCCTGTCCTTCCACTGGTGCCAAAGAGAAAGCCTCAGGCTGCTGATATCATGTCTTTAATGCCCTCTGTCACGTGCTGATCTGCGTTTCCAACAAAAACGGGTGTGGGGCAACCAGTGAGCCCAAGGGAGTGAGAGCTGTAGTAAACTGTGTTTTGTTTTCATTGTAATTCTTGTAGTTACCCTCTGTTTAAGGCAAGGGAGGCTGGTTTGCCATTTGGGGCAGTGATTTAAATTCTCTCTCTCTTTTTAAAATGGCTTACTTAAGTAAAAAATGAGCCGAGTTAAAGAAAAATGTTAAGTACGCCGCAGAGCAGGTGGCACAGGGATATGGCCAATCTGGGAAGGTGGCGGGTGTGAGTGCCTGCCGCGGAGAAACCCAAGTTCAGATGGAGCGACGCAGGCTTTGGAGGCAGAGTAGGGTTCAAGTTTCAGCGCCCCTGTGTGTGAGCTTGATGGCTCTGCCTCTGTAGTGTTCAGGGGCCAGCAGGAGCCACCAAGCTCAACTGGGGAGTCTGGGAGGGGGGGCTTCTTAAGGGGTCAGTTTGCAAGGGGCTTGGGGGGGCAGCAGCAGATGGCGTCACCCTGGGCTCCGAGCAGTGTGCGCCCCTGCTCCCACCCATAGACCAGAGAGGGTCATGCAGAGAGAGCCTCGGGCACCTGACGGGGAGTGGGAGGGAGAAAAACCCAACATTACCCTCTTGTCTTTGAACGTTTTGCTGGTGCTGACCATTGACCAAACCCAGGGGGAAGCCCATAGAGGGGGGTCTCCCAGGTACAGAGGGCGAGGAGAGTGAAGCGGAGTGCAAACAGCAGCGATCTAGCACCATCTCACTAAGCCTCAGTTTCCCCATCTATAAAATGGGGATGGTGCTACCTGCCCAGCAGAGTTGCTGTGAGGAGGGAAGGGACCATGTGGGTTGCTATTTATATGCACGGCAACAGCAGTAATACAATGCCTACCCTTGTGCCTGGTCCTCAGCTGATGCTAGATTTTTCTGAACTGAAAAGTAGCCTATGAGCATGGGTCCTTGGAAAGGTGGAACTGGCTTTTCAGGGGCACATGAACTTGAAGCAGCAGGTAACTTTGGGTTCATGTGGCAGTTTGCAGAAAGGACCCGCCTGCACTCCCCGCTCCCTGCTCGTGTTGACCTTTGCAATGTGTCATCTGCGCTCTAGACTGCTTGGTGGTCCCTCCACCTCCGTGTCCCCTGGTGCATCTCGCTGATTGATTACCCCACCCCAGGGCACACGGATTCGTCATCCTCCAGTCTATTTTCCACCCGATTTCCCACGGAGAGTTTCTTTCTCCTTAGATCCATTTAGGTCATCTTTCCTGCCATGCCCACTGGCTCCCACCACGTGCCGGCTGGTCCACATCTGTCATGAACGGGCTGCAAGCTAGCCTCCTTCCAAATGGAAAGGCAGGTGCTCTCCCACTGCTAGCCTCTCTCTCTGGAGGCTGCTTCCACCCTCACAGGTAGGGGAGGAGGGGGAGGCGAGTCAGTTCCCCTTTGGACCGCCAGCTCTTTATCCTTCACCCGAAAGCTGAGGATGCCACAGCCAGTTTTAGTGGCATCTTCTTGGCGCGGGGGAGGGAGACGGATTGGAGGAGGGGGGCAGTTCGCTGGAGGTCAAGGAGTAGCCGCCTTCCAAGATGATAACTTTCTTGGGGAAACTTCCCCCAACAGTCCCCTCTGCTCACAGTTCCTCCGTTGACAGAGGTGACTTTTCTTAGGCCCCTCGATTTTCCTTTGTCTGGCCTTTTTCCCATCTACCTTGACTGTTCAAAATGACTTTGATGGGCGCTAATTCTGCCGGTTGAAATTCATGAGACGCTTTACACATTCGGTGCTTTGCTGAAATTGCTGTGACAAATACCAGTGGCAATTTCTTCCCTGGCTCATTCTCTCATGTGCTCCGGGCAAGACAGGGTGCCCTGCCCCTCGCCAACCTGCCATCTGGCGACACCGCCATCCTCCGCCAGCCCTGTGACCTGCCCTGCCCCGGCGCAGGTGGGTCTCAGCCCCGCCTGCTGGCTCAGTGGCAACGCCACCCTCCCAAGGGGGACCGGTGGCTCCCCAGGGATGAACATCCGTCGGGAAGAACTTCACCAACGGCCCCATCAGGTCTCAGTTCCCAAGCTGGCTGAAACCACATTCTTTTGTTCTGTCCCCTTCCCATCTACCTGACTGTCCTGATGGGCTTTGATGAGGATTTGTTGCCCAGCTAACTAAGGGCTGGGTCCTGCAGACTGGGTTTCTCTCCATGCTGGCTGTGGGGTCTCCAGCTTAGCCCCAAGGTGCGACTTCTGGCTTCTTGGGGTAGGATCCGGGGTCTCCAAGGTAGCTTTTGTCACCCATGAGTCTTATCTCCCTGGGTGCTGGTGCCTTCTGGTCGGCCCGTTCTGAGCCGCTCCCTGTGGAGCTTCATGGCATTTGTCCTACGTAGCTGTGTCCCATCTCTACTATTATTCACATCATCATTTTCTTAAAATCAAAGCTAAATTAATTTCCTCTTTGTTGACTTGTCTTGCGTAAAGACATCATGTATAGGTGTGTTATACTGAGTATATTTTTTGCTTAATTCGTAGTAAGATAACATGTAACTATTTGAGTTTTTAAAAAAGCTTCCTCCTACCCCAAGAGCCACAATGGAAAACACCAGTGTGGTAGAAAGGGCACCAGCCTCACACTTACCAGCCCCAGGTCCCGATTTCAACTCCTCCGTTAACTTGCTGGCTTACTGCCACCCCTCCTCTGAGTCGTAGGTCCCTAATACAAAGGAGTCAGTCTGGACGATTCCAGTTCTAAGATTCTATGATGGGCAATAGGGTTGGAAAGGGGAATCTCATCTACGTCCACAATGTCTCCTTTAAGACATGTTTAAATTACCCTGGGATTTCCACCTTTAGAAATTCCCTCCCATGGATCCCTTCTTTCCTGCACTCATTTCCTGCGCACACCTATGGCCTCAGCTCCGATCCATCCCACCGTCATTGCTCTGGGTGGGGCCCTGCGCTAAGACTGACACAGCAGGGATAAATAAGACCCAGGGCCTGCCTTCAAGGAGCTCGCAGTCTCCCGGGGCAGCTAGGCAGGCAGGCAGGTAAACTGGGGTATGATATTGGAAATTCTAAAATTTAAATAGCTGCCGAATCCTTGGAGGAATGCAGATCGGGAAATAATGAATCTGCCTGAGGTTTGGGGGAAAGTTGCGTATCACTCGAAGGGGTGACACATGACTGGGTCTTGAAGGATGCCTAGGAGTTGGCCAGGCTAAGGAGGAGGTGGAGAGATTTTTAGGAGGATGTAACAGTAGAGACAAAGACTCATAGGCTGGAAAGGGCTTGGATTACCTGGGAGTATCTGGGTTGACAGTGTTGGAGGGTACGTGTTGCAGGAAAGAAGCGAGGCTGGAGGTGACATAGGGGACAGACAAATCAAGTGCATTTGCTGGAGGTGGGTTGGTCTTGCCCCTGGGTAGGTTTTCCAGGTCTGGATCCACAGACCGGCTGGCACTCACAGAGGCCCCGGGGAATCTGCTGGCTCCACCCTGGGAAGGAAGATTCCTCTTTTCCCACTGAAGAGACGTCTCAGGGCCGTTTGCCGCATAGAGATGGGGGAAAAGGCTGTGCAGGCAGGCTGTGCAAGCAGGGAGACATTTTCCTCCAGGTTGGTCTCTTCAAAAGATACCCCCTGCTGTGAACCTGGGCTCAGCCCCCTGGGACAGCACCTGGTTACAAAGCGGCCTCTCTCAGCTATATGGTTGTAGGAAAAGACTCCTGGGCTGGAAATCGACAGAGATATAGGTCCAGGCTCTCTACCTGGGCCTTCTGGATGTCTCCTGCAAAGGGGTGAGAGCAGGAACCACGTGATGAACACTGGCTCTGTGTGCGCAGGCGCTGTGGGAGCTCCTGTTCGTGTTAACTACTCCTTGCACCAGCTTCCAAATAGCCCCCTGGGAGGCGTGTGCTACTGGGATCCCCATTTTACCGTAGAAGAAACCAAAACACAGAGAGGTTAAGCCACTCGCTCAGGGTCGCACAGTTATGAAGTGGCTGTGCTGTTTTGAATCCAGAATGTCTCACATTTTAACTGCTTTCTATGCTCTCTGGCAGAGATCCCTTTCTTTTGTGATCCCAGGACTCTCCAGACTTCCCATCATGATCCTACATAGCTCTCAGGGGCTTAGGGACTCTAGCCGCAGCCGGAGCTGGGCCTGGGCTCCACGGCTGCACCGCAGTGGAACGCCACAGGCCCAGCCCCTCCCAGTGTCAGCAGTCATGGGGTGGCGGTCCAGCTCTGCTCTGTTGTTTCTGGCCTTGTTATTATTATTATTTCTTTCCAGCATGCTGCTAAAAGCTTCCCGCAGTGAGCATGCATCCCAGCTCTTTAAAATTTTAAGGGCTTTACTTAAACAATGTTATTTCCCTCGGAAAGGAGGTAGAAGAGGCATATGTGGTGGTTATATTTAGTGCAGTGTGTGGGTCTGAGCACACGAGTGTTTGGTGGGCCTGGAGGTGACTAGGGAGGGGTGTGTGTGTGTGTGTGGCAGTGGGAGGGCCTGCAGCTGGCCTCCCCCTCTCCTCTCTCCCAGAAAGCATAGCCTCACAGAGAGCCTATTGCGCGGTGTTCAGAGAACAGGAGGATGGATGCCACCTGCAGGGAGCCGCTGGGGAGGCATAAAGCTGGACAGAGAGCTCCATCCTCCGGCCATCCTCCTCAGCCCTGGAAGCACGGTGGTCCTAGCTGCCCTGGGGCCTTTGCACATGCTTTCCCCACCCCCTCTGCTGAAATCCACCTCCTTTGGACTGAGGCCCGTTCATTATTCAGATCTCACCTTGGACATCACTTGATCCATTCATTTCACAAATACTTTCTGGGCACCTGCTATGTGCTCAGCACTCAGGGGGCACGGGTGCCCTTTGTGACTTGTGTTCATGCCCCCTGCACCCGGCACGGGTCTCGGGGCTGAGCAGGCTTTAGCACGTGTTTCTGGAGCTGATGAAAGCCCAAACAGATGCTGTGGGATCTGGAGAGAGGATACGGTTGCCCTCCAGGAGCTGACAGCCTTGTTGGAATTCATACCAGTGACACCGTGAAATGGGAGAGAACCTGTTAGGCCTGGCAGGGCTGTACTGGTTCGGTACAGCAGGGAAGAACTCCTTCCTGCCTTCTTCTCCGTCTCATAGCTTGGGTCCTTACCCTGTTCTGGGCAAGGTGTGAGGCACTGGGGGTGGAGGGGAGGCTAGAGAAAGGCAGAGCCCAACCCCGCCCTCCTGGCACTTCGCTTCCACAGTGCACGATTCACACATGCATGAGTAGGAGTTTTCACGGGCAGGCGGGGGGAGTGATAACCACAGTGTGGAAGGGCGAGGCCTGGACGCGGTGATGACCATGTCCAGAGGTGCATGGGGGTCAGGCCGAGCCCAGTGACCAGATACCTAGGGGCTGCAAACACTCAAGGGCCGTAATCACAGACTGTGGGAAATGCGGGCATGGAGTGCGAGTGGATGTGTGGCAGTGACTAGGGGAGGCCCACGATCTGCAGGGACCCACACTCGGGTTCTGGGAGAGAAGCTGGGCCTTGGTGGGGGCGGGGGTGTTAGGTGGGAGTGGGCAGAGTTGTGGTTTTCAAACTGGGTTCCTTGGAACCCCAGCATCCCACCAAGGAACCCCCAGCACCACTTTGGGGGGCCAGAATGTGGGTCCATGTGAGAGTCAAAGGGGCCCTTGTCCCCAGATCAAGCCAGTGAACCCTGCTTTGCCAGTTTTACAGACTGGGTTCTCTTCCCGCTCATGCCTTCCTTTGAATGGAGGAATGTGAAAATGAGTGTTTTTGGATGATGGAGGGGACCATCAGGGCTGGAGGAGGTTCTGGAGCTTTCCTTTCTAGGTGCAGCCCTCCTTTCACTCTATATGTGGTGAAACTGAGGCCAGATGTGCAAGTGACTGACCCCAGGTCACCAGCAGGAGGAGGCCGTCCCTGGGAGAAAAGCCTCATGACTCGTGCCTGTCCAAGCTTGGAAAGGAAGCCTGGGGCAAGTCCACTCTACCCTGGACAGGAGGCCTGGGGATACTGTCCCCAGCGGGTGCCTGCCCCTCCCCCAGCCCAGCCTCCGAATAGACCCCTATGAACCGTTCTCCTTTGTCAGCCCAACTGGTCTGCCCCACCCTCGTGGGGGCCGGGAATGAGATGAAATATTTTATGATCCCACGCTTCGTTATGTTTTATTAAAAGTGCCCGTGCTGGCTTCCGCTGGTACATCTGCCAGGCCCGGTCCTGGGGCTTCCTCTCCCTCCCCACCCCCTCCCTTGCTGTCAAGAGGAGGCAGACAGCTGCTGCCCCATCCCCCAACCCTTCCCGCACAGAGCAGGGCCCCAGCCTGGCTGTCAGGTGTCCAGGAGATAAAGGGGAATCCTGCAGGTGAGGACAGATTGGGGGATTTAGAGCCATAATCCTGTGTGTTCACACATCCCTAACCCCATCTGGTCCTGCGGCTACCCCTGGAGGAGACAGGCGCAGAGAGGGGGAGGGGCAAGTCCAAAGTCACACAGCACGTTTGATGCACCTGGGCCTGCATTCCTGACCCTCCCCCTGTGCCTTGTGTGAATCTAAGATCTGGCCGACATCCCTCCCCAGGCTGGTCATGTCCTATTCACCAGTGACCACTGGAAATGGCTTGCTCTCAGCAGGCTCCCAGTTTTGATCTGGGTGCCAGCAGGAAAACCCTTGCGCGCAGGTATTTCCGGCAGAGAAGCAGCACCCGTGTGCCTCCTGGTGCAGGGCACTCTGCCATATTGGGGGCATGGTAAGGGGGTGTTAAGGCGTGGCCCGCCTGGATCGGAATGGCCGCCGAGTACCCCGCTAGATGTGTCACCTGGAGCAAGGCATGTGACTGCTCTGAGCCTCTGTTTCCCTTCTGTAAAGTGGGAGTGACGATACCTACGTTGTTGGGGAGATCTGACACCTAATAGGCATTTCATACACGGCGGCAGTGGTTTTGAATGGGCTCCCCCACTACCGGTGAGAAGGTATTTAATCAGCTTTTCATTCAAGGAAAGTGGGAAGTGATCATCTTATTATTATTAGCTAATACTAGTGCAGAAGGTGTTATTCATTTATTAAGGACTTACTGATTGCGTACTCTATACCTCAGGGCATGGTACAGCGCAAAACAATCAGAGCCTTGGGCTCATGGGGCTGACGTCCTGGTGGGCAACGCAGAAATGGACAGACAGTCAAATCCCCTAACTGGACAAATCGGCACCATACTGAGGAGAAGGCCACAGGGTGGTGGGATAGGGCAGGGCTTGGGGGCAGAGTGGCTTCTCTAGACTGGGTGGTCAAGGACGGCTTCTTGGAGGAGGTGCCTTTGGAGCTGAAAAGGAAGAAGAGAAGCAGTTCTTACAAGTATGTGTTTGACTCCTCCTGATGGCATCTTCTCTGGGCCTTGCTTCCTGGTGCCTGGCGTCAGCCACCTGCCTTCCTGGGTGCCAGTGCTGTAAAGATGGCTGGGCCACAGCCGCACCCCCTTCTGCTTGGGGCTGAGGCCCAGTGAGCCAGGAGGCAGAGGACTGCATTAGGCACCTTCCTGACCTGTTCTCATTGAGCTCTTGCCCACGTAGCAGGTGGATCTGTGGTTTGCTCCCTTTTGCGGGTAAGGAGCCTGAGAGCCCAGGAAACTCTCACAGCTGGTTCGAGGAGGGTCTGTCTGGGTCTGTCCCTCCTGAGTTAGTTTCCTCTTATGCTCAATGGCTGTGTGCACCTGTGAGTCTAGTGGATGCTGACGAGTTGGAAGCCTACTCCCCTCCTCCTAGTCCCCTGGGGCCCCTGGGTGCCTCTGGGCTGGGGCTGGAGCCCAAGCCAGGGGACTCGAGTGGGCTAGCAGGGCAGGGAGCCTGGAGTATTGATGGCTCTCAAAGCTGGCAGGTGTCAGGAGGCAAAAAAGTATTAATTAGCAGTTATTCCCTGGCAGTGAGGAGATGGATAGAGATTAAGGTGGCGGCCCGAGCATCCGTTTTGTAGCAGCCGAAAAGCAACAGTAAATCAGGGCTATGAATCGATACTGTAAGAGGGAGATATGTTTTAATCTTATTAGCAAGGCGGGAGAATTCCTCACTTGTGAGGCTGGATTGGAAGTAGGGAGTGAAGTGACGGGGGGCTTGGACCTTCTTGTGGGGGGGGTGGTGAGCACCAGGATGGAGAACTCTGACCCCTGTTGGGAAAAGTCAGGGCGTGGAAGGTGGGAAGTCAGCACTGAGTCAGCAGAGGGGGCGGCCTGCCTTCTTCCCGAGGGTCTTGGCCGCAGCCCTGCACCCTTACAACCCCTCCCTGTGAACGAAGGGCTCCGGGTTGGGCATCAGTTCAACTGCTGGGCGTGGTTGGGACTCTGACTCTGGCACTCGGCCCAGCCACATCCACACAGTGGGCAAGGCTCTGAGGCCCCCAGAGTGGGGAAGGACAGGGTGGGATGGTGATCGGGGTGCTCTCTGGGGAGCAGCCCCCACAGCAGGCACCGAATGCATGGCCTTTGGTCCTCCTGATGACAGGCACCAGGGTGGGCGCTCTGGCCCTGTGCACCGAGGGAAACAGGTGCAGGCGAAGACGTCTGCTGAAGCATGGCGGGGCTGGGATTTAACCCCATATCTGGGTGGCCAGAGCCTGAGTCCTTTCCACTGGAGCACCAGACCACCCCCAGCAAAAGCGGGCGAAAGGCCCATGAGGTCCAGCCTCTAAGTGGGATGAGGGGCTTAGATTCGGGACAGTTTCTTTCTCCTCCTCTCCCAGGGTCAGTTCCTCTCTGCACACTGGGACAGAAAGTGCCTGTGGGAGGGAGCCTGGGATGCAGAGGACAAGGTGGGAAAAAACCCAGAGCAATCAGGATAACTCCTAGCACCTGCCTTTCTGTTCCACCCAGGGCAGATAACAATTACTATCTCTGGGTCTCGGTTTTTCCGTGAGATCTCGGAGGGCCTTGCTAGCTAGAACATTCTCAGACTGTATTTTTCTCTCCTTAAATGATCAGTTGCCTACTATGTGATGTAATCAGCATCCCTGGGTGCAAGCATTATTAGCCCCATTTTACATTTATGTGAACAGAGGGACTCAGAGAGGGTTAGTTGCTTGTCCAGGGTTACCCAGCTAGTGAGTGTGAGTATGTGTGTGTGTGTGTGTGTGTGCATATGTGTGTGTGTGTGTGTGTGTGTGTGTGTGTGTGTACAGATTTGGGGTAGCCAGCTGCTGTCTCTATCTCAGTAAATGTCCCATTTATTTATCTGCCTCACTCACTCCATGAAGTCAGTAAGAGTGGAGTTTTGGTTTGCCTTACTAATTTCTGCAACTCAGAATTCTGTGAGCACAGAATATGCTTTTATTAAATATTTGGATTGATAGATGGTTGGTTGGATGGGTGGATGGACGGGTGAATGGATGGATGGGGGGGGATACACGGATGGATGAAATGATAATTAGTGAACCAAACCACATTGGTGTGACCTGTGACTAGGGAACCCAAATGTTTTTGGTTAGTCCTGTGGACATTCCTGCCTTGTCCACGGTGATATTCCCATTTCTTAGCATGGTAAGTGGCAAATGGTTTTCAGCTGAATGGAATTTTTAGAAATCCTCTGGAAAGGTCAGTATTTGAATGTAGACCGAGCCTTGGAAGCCTCAGCGGGCAGGCAGAGGGATGGCCAAGAAGACCTGGGTGTATGCTAACTCCCGAAATTGGGAAATCACTACAGAATTTTCCCCTGTCCGTGGATTCTGGGCCCTGGCTGCCTCTTGGGGCTACAAGAAAGGAGATTTTGCAGATTTCCCCAGAGCGTCTTTAAAAAGTGTCCTGCCCTCTCCTGAGTGACCAGGGAGACCCCTGGCCTTCTCCTCTCCATTCTCGTCCCTGGAGGAGTCTGGGCCTATGAAGCAGACAGAGAGGCTCTGAACTGGCCAAGGAAGGGCGGTGGGGAGTCCACTGAGATGGGGTAAAGTGCCTCCCTCTCTTCTTGCCAGGCCACTGAGAATTTGGCTTTAAATTTTTAACCTAAATAGAGTTATATTCATTCTCTCTCCCACTAGATGCAAAGCGCTTTTTTTTGAGCAATTAAGGAAAAGCATAAATCAGTCCGTTTTTAAAAGCTCAGGCCGACTTTGTGGCTGGCTAAAATTAGTGTCTCCATAAAGGAGGAGAAGGAGGGGGAGGCAAGAGCTGGATTTGGCTTCAAGACGTTCATTCACTGAGGCGGGGGGTGAAGCCAGGCTCCTGCCCTGTATTGGCCAGATCTCGGGCAGCCACGCTGTCCAGCCACACCTGACTTCTGCCAACCAGCACACCCTCTCTGTTCCAACCCCTATCTCAGGCCTTTCCTGATCCTCTGGTATGGAGGAAAGAGAGTGGGGTTGTAGAGTGACTGGGCTTCACTGCACACCTACTGTGTGACCCTGGCAAGTTGCCTCACCTCTCTGAGCCCCCAGTTTCTGTGTCAGACAAATGCTACCTTCAGGCCTCCCCTCTTCCACCTGACTTTGGATCCACACAGCTCAGAATACGGAGTATTCTCCTCCCATGACCCCCTCCTGGCTCTGTGATCACACTCGGTCAGCGTACTGGCTCTCTGACCACAGCCCACTCCTTCGCTGGACTGGAAGCCCCCAGAGGGTCTCGTCTGCCTGTTCATCGCTGGCACATTATACGTGTGCAGCCACTCTTTTTTGTTTTGTTTTGTTAAGAAATCCATAAGGATTGCATGGACCCACCACTTTACTTCTTGGGGCTTCACTTCCTTACTGTAAAATGAGAATAAGAAACTTATTCTTTGCAAGTGAGTATTAAGTGTGATAAATCCTGTATCTGGGAGATCTTTATCAAGCTCTTATTACATTCTGGGCTTCCGGGAGGCAGCAGTTCAGCAGGACGGGTGTGGTCCTCCCTTCAAGGACCTACAAACCTGGGGCGCCTGGGTGGCTCAGTGGGTTAAGCCTCTGCCTTTGGCTCAGGCTATGATCTCGGGGTCCTGGGATCAAACCCCACATTGGGCTCTCTGCTCAGCAGGGAGTCTGTTTCACCTCTCTGCCTACTTGTGATCTCTCTCTCTGTCAAATAAATAAATTTAAAAAAAAAAAAAAAAAAAAAGGACCTTCAAACCTGGTGGGAGAAAATGTGGTGTTCTAGCACCTTGGAGAGCGCCCCGCCCCACCACTTGCTCCTAGTTCAATGATGAATGGAGGAGTGGGTGAACGAGTGAACAAATGAATGAGAAGTCTCTCCTTCCGTGGCTCCCCTGACTCCCACCCGTAGCGTTTCCCCTATACCTTATCTGGGGAGTTGCCTTTTGTGCTGACAGTTTAGACCTGATTCCGTTCTGGCTGTGTTGCCCTGCTGTGTGTCTCACCCTCTCTGAGCCTCCTTTTCCCACCTGCAAGGTTAGAGGGTAGGATGGTCGTCTCAAACTCCTTGGACTTGGGAGGGATGTTCTGGTCCCTTGGAGACAGGGCCTCAGAAGCTTCCGGGAGAGAAATCCTGTCATCTCCCGCCTCGCTTCTGGTCTGGTTCTTCTGTGGGTCTGGACTTGATGCCGACTCATCTCCCAGGGGGAGGGTTAATTACTCACAGGCGCTATCTGTTCATCTCCCAGGCCTCTTATCAGGGACATAAGCGTTTAGGCAAACACATTAGGCCAAAGCAGGCCAGGCACATGGGAACCAGAGCCTTTTCACAAATATCTCTGGGCTTCTCTTGGTTGTGGAGGACGGATACGGATGCTGGACTATGCTCCTCATTGGGCCCTGACCCACACCTGCAGGACTGACCCACAGGTCCTGGAAATTCCAGGCACCCGAGTTCAGTCCTCCCCCAGGACCGTGTTCAGCAAGACTGAGCTCTGGGCTGGCGCTTCCACAGCAGCCCGCTCCGCGAGACAGACGGCACTCTGACAGGGCCTTAGTCAATCACGGCGCGAGAGAGAAATCCTACATAGGGTTCCACGGCCATGCCTGGGAGATTAGGGGATTCTCTGCGATTTAGATTGATCAACAGATTTTTCTGGAAGAAAATGGGGCTGTCACTGAGCATATGCTGTCTCTGGGGCCTGGGCTCTAACTCTCCCGTGCTACAGCCCACCCACCCTCCCACCGGCCAGTGAAGGGTCATGTCAGATTCCCTTCACGGGTGATGACTAGAGCCCCAAGGAAGCCAAGTGACTTCCTTTGGGGGATCTGGGGAAGGAATCTTACACTGTCTGGGCTCCTCAGGGGGCGGAGCCTGGGCCAGCTGCCTTCCCCCAGTGCTTATCTTACCCTGAGAGGTGGGTGCCATCTTTACCCATCTATACCTGAGGCCTGGGAGAGATTGCGAAGCCACGCCCTCCAGATCCCACTGTGGGGGAGGGGCAGCTCCATATAGTCCACCTGGCTCTGGGAGTGGGGGCGTCTGGGGGACCTTCAGAGTCCCTTTTCTGTGTACCATACTACAAAGTCCACGGACAGGATGCCCTCTGGGGAAATGGAGAAAGAATTCATAGCCGTGATACATTTGCCTGGATTTCTACCGCATACCAGGGATTTTCGCGTTCTTATCATCTGGTGATCTTACCACAACCCTTTGAGGTAAGCAATATAGGTGTTTATTTAACAAATATTTATGTAGTGCTTACTGTGTGCCGGGCTTTCTTCTAAACACTTCATAAATATTCATGTGTTTAACCTGCATTAAAAACCCCACGAGTTAAACTCTGTTATATTCCGCATTTTATAAATGAGGGACCCGAGGCACAGAGAGGGGAAGGGACTAATTCAAAGCCACACAGATAGCGAGTGACGGAGCTGGGATTCCGTCTCCAGCAGTCCTGGCTCCTGGCTCCTGGCTCTGCCCCCTTATGCCAAGGTCTTCTTGTCCTCAGATTTTCGGGTTGGGAAGGAGCTCAGAGTGGGGTGGGCAGAGGGAACGTGGCAGGGCCCAGCCTTGAATGATGCCGACCTGGGGTTGGGATCTGCAGGCCATCCCTGTGCCCCCTGCCCCAGGTCCCCCGGGGTCCTCAGCATGGAAGATGTTCTTTGTCTCGAAGCAAAGTTGGTGAGCTTGGATCCATTTCAGGGAAGTGTTCTTCTGTCCCAGGGTCGAGGCTGAAGGGAACGGGGCCCTAAGTGACAGACAGGAGCCCTAAGCGACAGGCACGAGCGCAGCGGGGATTAGCAGAGCAGGAGGCTGTGCCTGAGTCCCACACTCGGGCTATAGAATCAGCGAGCTTTAAGACCCTTATCTCACTGCGGATATCTAATAATCCCTCGCGGGACATGTGGCCTCTCTTTCTTCTGTTCCTCATCTTTGTCCTGCTGTTTATCTCACTCAGTCCCTGGAAGGCCTAGGAAGTAAGTGGGAATAAAGGTGGTATGTACGACACAGGTCTTCGGTGTTGGGAGCTGTATGTAGCATTTGCTTTGGGTGTTCCCATCAATGCAGAGCCTGAGACAAGGATTTGGGTGCAGGTAGTTTACTGGGGAGGGACCCCAGGAAGCACCAGCAGGGAGGAAAGGAGTGAGGCAGAAGAAGGAAGGAAAACCGTACAAGGTATAGCCAGACTGCCTGGGAGGCAATGCAGGACGTCCCTCAGGATCACCCTCCCCAGCTGGGGCATTTGTCCAGCGTCCCCTTCCCTCACTGAATGAACGTCTCTTTGGGTGCTTTGCTGCCCTGGTCTACCGTGTGGGCCCAGGACATCCACAGTGGAGTCTCCTCTGCAGTGGGGCGGGGTACTCTCAGGACACCAGCCCTGTGTCTGCTTTCTCACCCTATGATTGTGTTCCTGCCGCTACCACCACTGTGAGCTAAGCACCTGCTCTGAACCAGGCTCCTGCTCAAGGCTTTCCCTGAATTATGGCACCTAAAATCTCTTTTCTGTGGACTTGACTGACCTTCTGCAAGTCAGGAAACTGAGGCACAGCATCTGTGAGAGAGTAATATTCAGACCCAGACATTCCCTCATCAAGCCCTTGATAAGCACCTGCTCGCTGTGTGCCCAGTCCTGGCGGGAATGCCAAAACCCACATCCATAACCGTGTCCTCGGCATCTCTCCAGGGCATAGAGGCTGTATTTTCCAGATTCTCCGGGATGGTCCCTGTTGCAAGTATTTTTTTTTTTTTTGTCCTTTTCAATACGGATAGTCTGTGACATACATAATCAAATGCATGCAAATGTTTAAACCTTTGTAAGACTTTTTGCATGAATAAATACGCTCTTCCCTTCCCACCGGGGAAGCCATGTCTAACAGGAAATTCTAGTCTGGGCTGGGAAAATGAGTCCGCTGAACCGAAGGGAAGGGAACCTGATTCAGCCTCAGAACCTTGGCCTCTGGGGCAGCCCTGTCTGGACCTCACTGATTGAGGTCCTTGGGGTTCCCCAGCACCTTCCCTAGGGCCTGGAACATCTCAAGGCTCCTCTCGCCTTCTAGGAAGTCTTGGCCTTCTGCGCTCCTTGGCCTCTTTCTTGTCTGTCTTCATCATTCACATACTCCTCTGCCCTCCTGTCGGGAGTGCACCACCGTTGGGCAGCGTGGCTCTGTGGTCAGGATCTCAGGCTCTGAGTTTGACCCCACAAGCAAGTGTGCTGGCTTGTGACCTGGCACTGGTCACTGGCATGCCCTGGGCCTCAGTTTCCTCCTCCGTGAGGCAGGGCTGTTGTGGTTGGAGACACTGTCAGAGCCACGCCCCCTCCCGGGGAGCTGGCGTCTCCTCACTGTGACCCTCTGCCTGGGAGTGGCAGCCCCCTACCCTGTCTGGGCACAGGACAGGCCAGATGGACAGAGAGCTGGTGTCCCCAAAAGCAGCCCTCAAGCCAGGGTGGACAGGAAGGGGTAGGATGGATGTCATGCGTCCTTGCTCTGAGTTGGACACTCTGGGCGCACCTTCCGCACTGGCTCCCGGAGATCCCCGGTGGGATGGAGCTCCAGCCGCCCACAGTGGCTGGGGACTGCCACAGGGTGTGATGACACACCCACTATTGGCTGCCTTCTCTGGCTCATGTTTACTGGGTCACCTTCCAAGGAAGCCACCTGCACCAAGACTGTTTCCTGAGTCTATATCTGGGGGACCTCAAACCAAGCCATCGCTCTACCTACCTTTGGGGCAACTATGGGGATTTTGTGAGTCTTTGTAAAGCACAGAACAGAGCCTGTGTGTGCACGTGCCTTCAGGCAAACACTTCTGTAATGAGGACTCCGCTTCCGCGAACGCGTCACACGCTCACCGTCTCTAGGCCTTTAGTCCTGCTGTTCCCCCTGCCTGCCCAGGCTTTCCTTCTTCTTCCCCTGGTTCATGCCAAGATGTCCTTCGGGATTCAGATCAGAAGTCACCTCTTCTTAGAAGCCTTGGCTGGGGAGGGGTTCCCTACTCCATACGCCCATAGGCTTCCTTCCTTCCTGGCATTTACACCCAAGATTATAATTCTCTTCCCGTCTGTTTCCTGAGGCCGGAGACCATGTATCCTTGCCCTGTGGTTCTTTGGGGGAAACACAGAGCATGTGTGTGTGTGTGTGTCTTGAACATCCCTCTGCTCCTCGCAGCCCTGGACACGAATCTGCACACACAAGGCACCCAGCAGGTGTGGAGAGAGATGACCGCTTACAGTCCTCCCACATGGGGAGGGCTCTGAACCCTCAGCTCCTTTCCCCCACTTTCTCCCTCCTTACCCCCTTCTGGAGGCACCTCGTGGTGCAGGATCCTGGGGCAATGGGAGTTCGAAGAAAGATGAGCGCCCATGACGTGAGACTTGGCTTTGGAGAGGAAAGGTTAAAGGACCTTAAGGCCAGGGTCTTCTCTGGTGAGGAGACCAGGAGAAGAGACAGATAGAGATAGAGACAGAGAAAGAGGGAGACAGGAGCTGAAAGCTTTGCTTCCATTCCATTTATTATGATGATGACACTGGTTATTCAACAAGAAGGATGCTAAGCCGGTTTCCCCATCTGCCAATGATTAAAAAGAGAGAGAGAGAGAGAGGATACAAGTTGGTTTTAAAGCAAGAGATATTGCCGCTAGACACCAAGAGGAACTTCCTACTCTCTGAGCGGGATTGGCTGTCATCAGGTCCTGAGCAGGCAGACAGCAGAATGGTGGCCTTAGCCAAAAGAGAGCCTGGAACAACGAACCCTGGGGGCAGTATAACAGCCTGGGGGCTGAGAGAGAGGAGGGAGGGAGACTGGTGCACAGATGTGTGGGGCACTGCGGCTCTCCACCAGCTGCTGTGGCCGGAAGGGGCTCGAGAGCGAGGGGCCTGGACACCCAGTGCCCTGATCTACTGCCAGCCTGCTGGAGGACTTTGAGCAAGTGGCTTCACCTCTCTGGACCTCAATTTCTTTATCTGTAAAATGGGGACATGTCCCCAGCCAACTTCACCAGCAGTGTCCTAAGTTACTGGATGGAAATATGGTTTATACAATCTAAAATAGTCGAGATTTAAAAAAACAAACAAAAAACCCAGCCAAACAAACACCAGCAGAGCGAGGAGAGGAGACGCAGAAGAGAAACGAGGGACTGCTTCTCATTCTGTCCCAGCGACCGGTGGCAAGGGGATGCCCTTCCACGAGCAGCTGCTCCGCACCTCGCACTTCACCTGTAAGGACTTTGTGAGCCCTCACAACAGCCTGATGGGAGGCAGTGTGTCCATTTCACCGATGAGAATGCGGAGGCCCAGAGAAGTCAGCTCACTTACCCAAAGTCACACAGCAGCAAGTAGTAGGAGTAAGGATTAGCACTTGGGCCTCTCTGAGTCAAAGCCTGAGCTTGTTCCCTTCTGCCATATTATCAGAAGTGGGATGGTCACATGTCCCATGCTTGTCTGATGACCTGATGGCCCTGCCTTATGCCCAAAATAAAAGGTAAGAGAGCAAGGCCAAGGAGATCTTTCCAGGACATCAGGCCTTCCCTCGCCCTCCTTGGAAAGCCCTGCACAGACTCCTTTGCCGCCTGGAAGGGAGCATCAGGCCCAGTCTGGGACTTCATCCCCCACCCACCCAGGGCTCGGCTGAGGAAAAGCAAGGCTCTGAGTCCAAGTGATGAGACCAGGCACTGCAGCCAATCCTGGCTGCCTGGCCAGGCGGAAGGGTATGATAATTGCTCTGTCGGCAGTGGAGCCTTGTTTGCATATATGCAAATCGGGGGGCTTATTAGCTGTTCTCTCAGATGGGTCAGTTCAGGCCTCGGCCTGACCCCTGCATGGCCTGGTTTGAAGGCTTCACTAGCCAGTGGGACACATGCCCAGCCAGATGGAGGACTCAGCAGGCAGGGGTGGCCCGTGGCCTTGGCAGCTGAAGGATCCAGTCAGGACCTGAATGTTTTGCTGGGGGAACCGGAGACTGTGATCTAATGTTTCTCCGGCTGTCCCAATCCGGGGGACCCCAGAAAATCCCAGGGCTTTCTCCTCCCAGGCACGGGACTCATGAAGCTGACCTTGGCCCCGCATGTGCCTCGTTGGGGCAGATGCCCGGCGTCTAGCTGCGAGGGCTGTCACAGACCAGCAGGCATCTGCAGAGGACCCTGGGCCTGCGTCCTTGAGCCCAGCCGGGCAGCTGCTCGGAGGCAGAGGCGTTGAACCTCATCACCCCTCTGGCCAGTGGGGCTCAGGGTACAATGTTTCAGGACCGCCATCCAGCATCCTCCACCAGGCCCTCAGGCGGGGTCCCTCATCACCCGCCTGGATGACCACGTCAGTCCCTGCCCTGGTCTCCTGCCTCCCCTCCTCCCCGCCACTGCCTCTTCTTCCCGGCAACCCAGCTGATCTTTTCAAATCACAAGTTGGATCCCTCTCCTCCCCGCTTAAAACTTGCCATGGCTCCCCAGTGCCCTGGCATCAAGTCCAAACCCCTGACCTCTCCTGTACCCCTTCCATGGGTGTCCAGTCCCTGCTCTCCTGCTCAGTGTCCAGCACCCTCTTCTTCTGCACCATGAATCCCTTGGGAGGGTGGGCAGGAAGCCGGCCTTGGTAGCGGCCCTGACCTGAAAGCCTGGCAGGGCGGGGTCGGACTTCCAGGGGCCAGAGAAATCCCCTTCTCAGGGAGGTCTTCCTGGATGCTCTCTGTGCCTTTCTCTCTTTCTGGATTTCAAGTCCCTCAGGAGCCCAGCCAATGCAGATAACCCAGCGGGCCCATGCCTTCATTTCCGTGTCTCTATTCAAGATATTCAAGATCTCTTTTCTGGGTGAGGGTCCTCTCTTAGATTGGGAGTTCTCAAATGGTAGAGGACTTGTGTCTCTTCCATCAGATGTGGGACCTTTCCAGGGAGGACTGTGTCTCCCCCAGACTAAGGCCTGGGATGGCAGGGGCTCTGTTGCCCACATGGGAGTGGGACCCCTCCCGAAGGTAGAGTCAGCACTCCTGTAGTTTAATCACGTTTCAGTCTAAAAACAAGGTGACTGTCCGTTCTGTTTCCGGCTCATGGTGTTTTCACGTGGCTGTCTCTGGGAAGACCCAAGCAGAGGAAGGAGGGCTGGATTTGGGGGGAGGGGTCACTGTTCCCCACCCCCAGGGCCGGTGCCACAGCCCTTCCCTGGGACAGGGCACCCTCTCTGGAAATCTGACTTGGGTGGGGAAGACCAGGGCCCCCAGATCCTTTGCAAGCACCCCCTCCTGTGCTCTGTGTAGGGAGTCCAGGGCCCTCGCACCTCCTGTACCCCCTCCAGCCAGGCTCTGCCCAGATGTGGGGCTGTTCCCTGTTTCCTCCCTGCTCAAGCTGCCTGTGACTGCCACAGCGGATTTGACTCCACTCCCTGTCCCTGAGAGCATGGGACCCACCTTTCCCTGCATACCCAGTCCCTGCTTCTGTTCAACCCTGACCTTCTGGAAGCATCTAGGTCCAGTCCCCCATACCCTTGAAGACAGCACCAGATAGTTCTAGGTGACCAGAGTCATGAGTCTGACCAGAGAAGACTCCATAGCCTCTCAGACCACCCAAAAAGAATGCCCAGGACCGTCTGAAGTGTATGCCCCTCACCCCATCTTAGGATTGCCTGCTGTAACCCCCTCCCCCACTCCAGGCCAGCAAGGAACCTGGACAGAGCAGGACGAAGGCCATGCTGGGAGGGGAAGGATGCTGGCTCCTGTTGGGGCTCTTTTTCTACATGACCTTGAGTAAGACATGTTAACTCTCCAGGCCTCAGTTTCCCCCTCTTTCAAGCTAGAGAATCATGTTGAGAAAAAATGAGATGCTCGAATGGGGCCCCAGTGATGGGTTATTACCGTGGGTGAATCGTGGGTGCCTCAGAAAACATTCTTTCCTGCTGTTTTGGATTATCTGACTTTTAAAAATCACCTTTTTTTTTTTTTTTTCAATTACAAACGTAATACCCGAAAGCTGGAAATAATTTGGAGCATTTAGAAAGGCACAAAAAAGAAAATCCCAGTACTCAGAGATGACCGCTGTTAACTCCGCGGTGATTATCCTGCCAACCGTTTGTGTGCATGGAGAAGCAGACTTTGGGGGCAAAACAGAAAGGAATTTATGTGAATTTTTCTTTTAAGTTATCACTGGAATGGTTTCTGTGGCTAGATGGCACCTCTCAGCCTTTGTTCCCTGACCCTTGTGTGAGTGTCTGAAAGCCACCCATTACCCTGCTTTTGCCACCAATTTCCTCGATTCATACTCCCTATAAACCACCATGGGGAACTTTATAGACCCACAAAGGCATTCAAAGTTAATGGCAAAACCAACCATGTGAAAACTCTGCCGTAAAACCCACCTCCCTCCCCTCCCAGGGCCCGAGCGCCCCTGCCCCTCCCAGGCCCCAGGAGTCCACCCATTCCCGGATGCCCCAGCAGGTCCCGGGCCCTGGGACAGGGACGGAGACAGGGAGACAGTCCTAGACTGACCTTCCCTCTGCCAGGACACGGCGTGCACACACGCTCTTGCCAGCACAACCCAGAAGCAATAAATATTGGGGCTGTAATTTATGTAGATGTTTTGGAGTCCAAAGAGAGGGGTGGGGAGGACCTAATGAAATGACATCCCTCATGTCGGCTTCTCAGGGCAGGAGTGGAGCGGGTTCATGATGTACAGGGGCACTGCTAGCCTGAGGACGGAGGTTAGATAAATCCAAATTGGGGCGGCCCTTGGGCTCCTCTGCTGGGGTCAAGGCTCTGTCAGGGGATGGAGCCCAGAACTAGGAAGGACTCCTGCCACTCCTTTATTTATACCTTCATCAAGCACCCATGGGCTGGAGGTCCCAGCCTCCTGGAGGAACAGAGGGACAGAAGCCCGACTTAGTCTTTGGGTGGAGGTTCGTGTGGCTTCTGCTAGGCCAGTGGACCAAGCATGAACTTGGCACCGAACCTGGTATTGCTGTGTGACCATGGGCCGTTGCTCACCTTCTCTGATCCCGTTTAGATACCCATCTAACAGGGAAAACAAGAGTATCGAAGGAGTGAGAGTACCACTGAGAGATACCGGCTGGAGGGTGGCGGGGGCGGGCAGGGGGTGTGTATGATAAATGGCAGATCCTCGCCACTCTCCATCCTTTCCTGATTTCGGGTAAGGGAGGGAGGGCAGATCCCTGGCCACAGACGTCTCAGACGGCCTGGTTCGGCAGCCCTGTGTCCAGCAGGCTTCCATCAGTTTGAGGACTGCTCCTCCATCTTTTCAGACAAAGAGGCAGATGGGGCAGCTCAGACCTGCTTTGCACCTCTGCATGACTCAGCCAGTGACCTTGGTTGGGTCCTCCTGGGAGCTTGGCTCCGACGCAGGGGAGGGTTGTGACAAGGAAGAACCAGGCTGCTTCGCCCCCCAGCCCCCCAGCCACACCACTGCCATACCCCCACAGCTTCAGGGTAGAAGCCCCGCTTTGGGGCCAGGCAGGGGTGGATCTCTAAGCTAGAGGACCATTCTGGTCAACCTCATTTGATGGGCAGGGGAGTTGGAACTGGTTTCTGGCCAAGGTCAGAGCCACCGAGGGTCCCAAGTGGGTCCAGAATCAGGCCCAACATCCCTGCCAGCCACCCCCAAGCCCCCTTTCTCCCTTCTCTGTTCAGAGCTCTTAAATCTCTGTGTCTTATCTTGATGGATCCTCACAGCAAACCCTGTAAGGGGCCAGATAATACTATCCCTAATTCATAAATGAGGAAATCGAGGCTCAGAGAGGTTAGGTAACATACTCAAGGTCACACAGCGAATTAATGGCAGGGTCAGAAATAAAATGTGTCTGCTAACAGGTGCCCCAAACAACAGCAACAAAAAAAGCAGTCACCCTGTCTTCCTCTCATTTTCCAAGTCCAGCCTAAGAACAAGTTCAGGCGGCTCTTCCCCCGGCGCATCCCGAGTCTGGCTGCTTTTCTGCCCTGTCCCTGGCACCCCCGGTCCAGCCACCGCGAGCCTGCCCCTGCCTGCCGCGGCTTCCCAGCTGGTCTCCGTGGCTGCCTCCCCTCGCCCTCCTGCGCTCAGCTCCTCTCCGTCCAGAGAGATGTTATTAAAATGTAAATCAGATCCGATTGCTTCCAGGCTTAAAACCCTCCAAGGTCTGTCATTGTACTTGAAGCCAAATCCCACTCCTTACCCTGCCTCCTCCAGCGGCGGCCTTCCTCTCTGACCTCCCCTTGTCTTGCTCTCCTGCACCTTGACTCTGTTCTGGGCACTCCGGCCTCCCGCTCTCCTCTCCACGGGGCAGGAGCTGTCCAGCCTGCAGGCCTTTGGACTTGGAACTTGCTTTCCTCTGCTAGGATCACTCTTAGCAGGATCTTCCCACAGCTGCCGCCTTCCCTTTCTGCAACGTCAATGAAAAGGCCTAGGAAATGCCCTCCCCGGCCACCCCCATCCAAATGCTGTCTCTCTCTCTCTCTCTCTCTCTCTCTCTCTCTCCCACTTTCAACCTCTGTGAACACATCTGAGCCATGCTTTAGGGCATTCTTTGCTATCATTCATATTTTTACCCAGTCACGTGTCAGTTGGCGCTTCATGTGATGCCCCGCTAGAATTTATTCCTTTTGAAGATTTTCTTCCTCCTACAGGCTGAGACTGTTCTAGGAATTTATACGCGTGACTCCTTTAAATTCACAACTCCGCGAGAGAGGTACTATTATTATATCCCTTTTACAGATGAGGACACGGAAGCCCAGAGAGGTTAAGTAATTTGCCCAAGGCCACACAGCTGGTTGGTGGTCAATGTGGGATTTGCACCCAGGCCTTCTAGCTCTAGAATCCAGGCTCTGGCCACACCCCAGAGTGTAAGCTGCACCAGGACAAGGGGGCCAGGTCCTTTGTGTTCCCCTCTGCAGCCCTGGTGCCTGGCGCAAGGTCGGTCTGGCACAGAGAAGGCACACGGTAGAGGTGTGACATGGGAAGGAGTGCAGGCCACAGCGAGTGAGAGGCCTCCTATTACAGCTTATTGCGTTGCTTAGAAGAAGTGGGGAAATAAAAGAAAAAGTGGAAAAAACAAGCCTGTATAATTTAGAAAATGAATGTTTTATCTTTGAGCGAATGAGGTGGTTTCTTGTCAAGTACAAAGTCCCCAGTCTACCCCCGCGCAAACAAGTTAGTGTTTTATACCCATTAAAAAAAGCAGGAGCATAAACCCAGTACTTGAACTAAGTGTCCGTGACCTCTGACAGTGTCAACAAGACAAGCTCACCATCGCGGGACCCATGGCGGGCTGAGCGCATGGAGAGGGTTCAGGGCTCCATGTTCTTGGAAGGACCCCTGCAGCTCACCTCCCGTGAACCATCAGGCCAGGTGCATGTGCATCCGTGAGCCTGGCCTCTGTCCCCAATCCCCGCCGGTCACAGCCCCTGCTGGTCAGTGCTGAGAGACAGGACTAGCAAGCCTGTGGGGGAGGCATGTGGCCACAGCAGGGAGCGTATGGTGTTTGGGGGAGACCACTGGGGCTGGGACAGTCCCTAAAGTCTCAGGGGGAGGGACAGACTTGAGCGGGCCTTGCAAGGTGGGGATGGCATGCACAGAGGGAGGGGGTGGGTGTTCTGGCACCGTCCAGAGGCTCAGTCTTATTGCTGTGCTAATCATTAGTGTCAATATCGTGAATGCTTGCGAATCATGGAGCTAATGTTGCTAATAATAAGGGGTGATATATCCTGCCTCCCCCATCCTGGCTGGATGCCCAGAGATGGACCTGCTTCCCCAGCATCACTCAGCTACATAACTGGTCCACGCACTGTGGGCTCTTGGTGGAGGCCAGCCCCTGCCCCCGCCGCCACCCCTGCCCCCTGCTGTGATGATGTGGGCAGATCATGCAAATCACAGGTCTCTTTCTAAGGGTTCTGCCAAGTAGGACCCTGGCGAACCCATCTCCCCACCCTGGCTCCGTCATCCAGCTGTGTGACCTCGGGTAAGTCACTCCCCGCTTCTGTTCCCGATCTGTAAAACGGGCATTACAATGTTCATAGCAATTCACATGTTCGTGTACTCAGTAGCAAGAATGTAGGCTCTGGAACAGGGTTGATCTGGGGTAGAACCTGCTGTTGCCACTCAATCTGAATGTGGGTCTCTTGGAGGCTCAGTTTTTTCCTCTGGAAAATGGGTATAATAACTACCTTAGAGGCGGTGGGGAAGATTAGAGATAGTGGTCCTGGGTCGGAGGGGAATCTCAAGATACTTATGGCGGCTTAAAGCCGGGTTTCGGCGGGGCACCAATCCCTGTGCCCAGGGGGACTGGAGACACCTGGAGACACCTGTTGCAGGACGCTGTTTTAGCCCCAGGTGCTGGAGGCCTTGCGGCCAGGGACAGGAATGCTGGCCTCCTTGAAGAGTTGCTTGTGGGGCTGGGTGGGGGGACAGGTGCCTAAGTACTTAGTTGGGGACCAGGCCGTCCACAAATAATTGGGCCTTCCCTCCTCCCTGGACCCTCCCTGGGCTCTAAATTGATTTCTTAGCACTTTCCTGGGGGCCGGAGGTGGGGAGGGGCTGAAATCCCTGAATTCAGAGCAGTATCTGCCAGGTAATCTAGTTACCCCATCCAGGCCCCCCACACGTTCCCTGGAACAAGTGCCACCTTGACATGATCCTGCCAAGTAGGGTTACAATGCCAGTGCATTCTGGACAGTTCAAAATGGAGAGTGTGTCGGCTGAGGCAGGAGAGACCTGCCTTCAAAGGCTCCTGGTTCCTACTACCACATCAGCCTCCCCACCTCGTGCCTTCCGGGGACAAAACTGGGGCAGTGCCCATTCCAGTTTACACCAGAGAAGGCCAAGGTTTGGGCAGGGTAGGTGACCCGAGCAATAGGGCCAGGGTGGGGAGGGATAAGACTCAGCGCCCTGGGTCACTGGGACTTCTGGGGGCCTTTGCCTGCGCTGTGCAATTTTTTCATTTCCCTGAGATCTCTGTTCACATGTTCTGTCCTCTGAGAGCCCTTCACTGATGGCTTGTCATTGTCAGGTTAATTAACGCAAGCTGCTGTAATAAATAACTCCAAACTCTCTATGACCTAACTTGATGAAAGTGTATTTCTTGCTTGGGCAAAGTCAAAGAATATTTATGCCTACATTTACTCGGAGGTTCCCCTGGGTGACTCACCTCGCCACAGTGGTTCAGGGGTCCCAGACTCCTCCATCGTGTGTCTCTGTCACCACCCCCAGGCCACCTGGGGCCCCCCACCTGCTGCAGAGTGAGAAGAAAGAAGAATACAGAAAGGGTCTCAACTGGTCTTTCAGGGGCCCAGGTCCAGAGCCGCCAGCATCACTTACCGCCACTTCCCAGTGGTCGAAACAGGTCATATGGCCAAACCCCATGTCCACGGGGAGGGGAAGTGACTTCACGCCAGGCCGGGGAGGGGAGTGAATATTTGCTGACCGGTAACTTACACGTGTGAGTGGCAGAGCGCTTCACGGGATGTCTGGGGCCAGGCCTGGATGTGACAGGTGACATAGGACCTCCTTCCAGTGACCGTAACTGAGTCATGGGCTCTTCTTAACTTCAGGGCAGTGGGGAAATACGTCTGTCTGGATATTGGTGAAACCAACAGTTTTTGCCCCACGACCTAATCAAGAATAGCCTAATAGTGTTTCCTATCACAAGGGTGGCCACTGAATTTGTTATTGAAATGGGATAATTTTAGGGGTAAAAGGACTGATAATGGTTCCCCACGGGACATGGGACTGCACCAGATTGGCCCAGCCACCCCGGGATGTGTGGTCACCCGCCCCGTCTCTGTCCATCCGTGTGACCCGCTTTATCATTCTTGTTTCTATGTGACGTTGACCACTCGTGTCCCCGCTCTCTTTTCTGTTACCTGTCTTCCCCACGAGGATGTAGGGTCGGTGGTGGGGGGGGGGGGGGTGGGCAGGGATCCTTCTTTGTACCCTACCATCTCCTCGGTGCCCAGGACTGGCCCTGGCACATGACAGGTGCTCAGGACATGCTTGTTGAATGAATGAATGAATGAGTGAGTGAATGAATGAATGAATTTACTCCGTTGCCCCACAGATTCGGTTTGAGGACCAGCCGTGTCTTCCCCTGCCATGTGCCTGCTCTCCCAGAGCCAAACTCTGGTGGGGCAGACAGACGTTGCATCGGCGGGGAGGTGGGTGGGGGGAGTAAAAATTCAGAGGCTCCAGGTGGGGTCAGAGCAGCCCCGCTGCAGACGTGATGCTTGAGCGGAGGGCATGGAGAAAGCAGATCCCACAGACTCAGTTCCAGGTGGTCTCGAGCTCATGGTCCAGTGTGGCCTTTCTGGTGATGTGGGAGCTCGAGTGAGCTGCTTGGCCTCTCTGAGTCATTTCCAGCTTTGGCGAGCAGGGCCAGCCTCCGTACCCTTGCAGGGTGGAAGAGAGGTCTGAGTGCCGTCTGGCTGGAAGGAGCCCGGCAGATAGGCAGGGGCCCGGCAGACAGCATTGCCGGCCAGCATCGCTATTCCTCGTAATGGAGATTTCGGACCTGGCTTCCATCGCCTTGTATTTTGGCCTCTGGCACGTGGGGACATGAGGGTCCTGCCCTGCTCCTGAGGCTTCCCCTCACAGCCTACCTTGGACAGCTCCCAAGGCTCTTGGGTGGTAGCCCTCTGGGAGGCACCTTGCTGTGGCTGGGTCCCTGTGACTCACGGGGTAGGAGCTGTGTGCACCTGCACAGCCCCCTTGGCCTCTCTGAGCCTCAGTGCTGTGGACTAGGGACCTGAAGAGCTGCCCTACAGGGCAAAGGGAAGAACTACAGAGATCCTTCAGTGCAAGAACCTGGCACAGCCCCTGCCACACGGGCTATGCAGGATGGGCATGCGCTGCCGGCTCTGGGGGGGGGGGGGGTCCTGTGTGAGAGCCCCTGAGGGCACAGGGGCCCTCCCAGCGGGGGCGGTGGGCTTTGTGGCACCACAGGGAAAGGGGCATGTGGACATATGTTCGTCCTGTCTCCTGCTGGTTTGGAGAGGCAGCCGGGAGAGATATGGGGACCACCCCGGGGTGCTGCTCTGGCCTGGGCACAGACCATGTCGCCGTTGTAATGGTTTTGTTCCCTCAAACTGGCCATCCCTGCACCACTGTGGATAGCTGTACTGGACCTCAGAAGGTTTGCGCCCACGGCATGCAGAGGGGGCCTGGTCAGAGGGATGGGGTGGGCTCTGTGGGGCACCAGCCACCCCAGCCCAGTCCCCCGCCTGGAGCTGGACACTCTCCTCGCTCAGACAAGCCCTGGTGACCGGGCTCATCTCAGGGAGGAAAGAGCAGGGTTTGGCTACCAAGAAGATGGCTGCAGTCACGCACGGGGCCCACGAGGCGGGCGGGATGGGGGAGGGCTTCTTCTGAGTCAGGTGCCAAATGGGTCTTCTTTAAACCCCATCGCCTTGTGTCTGGTCCTCCTTTTGCAGATAAGGCAGTCGTGGAAGGTCAGAAGGTGGT
This sequence comes from Mustela lutreola, assembly GCF_030435805.1. Taxonomy (NCBI): domain Eukaryota; kingdom Metazoa; phylum Chordata; class Mammalia; order Carnivora; family Mustelidae; genus Mustela; species Mustela lutreola. The sequence goes on from NC_081299.1 coordinate 12,611,133, forward strand.
GAAGCAGGGATGGCGAGGGGGTGGTGACCATTGGAAGGGGGGCTGGGGCTTGAGTTCTGGCTCCCGTCACCTCACATGGCGTCTGCCGGACCCACCACCGTTTGCCCGGAGAGCCAGGGCTTTATCCTCTTTCATCAACTGCTGAGGGGTCCGGAGCCCCCATATAGCACCAGGCCTGCATGTTCATTGAGCAGATGGGCAAGTAGAGGCCCAGAGCAGGGCAGGGCCTGCCACGGCAGTGTGCTGAGTTAGCTACAGGTGTGGCGTCAGTTCCCAGGTCCAACACCTTCCACCCACTGTCCCCACCCGCAATCTGTGTTAGTTATATTCATACCTTGAGGCAGAGCACACATTCCCCATTTCACCGCAGTCCCCACCACTCCCTAATGCCTCTACACAGACTGATTCTCCCATTTGTATCTCCTGCCTGAGACTGTCTGTATTTGCCTCCTGCCTGGACTCTCCTTCCAGGGGACTCTGATGGCATCTGACCTTCTACTCTTCTCTCTTCTCTGAGCACAGCATTGCCCCCTCAAGCCTGGCAGCCCCAGCTTTTGCTTAAACCTTCCTCCTCCCATACAGAAACCTTCCCATTTAAAGCCGCATGCCCTCAGCTGCCTCAGATTCTACTCGGCAATGGAGGAAAGCATTGGGAGAGCCGCAAGTGGCCATTGAGGCTTCTCTTCCTGGCCTTAGTGCCTGGACCGGGGTCGGCCCTGTCGCCTCCCTGACTCTGTGCTGGGTCCTGCCCTGAGAGAGCACACACACATTCCTGACTGTGACGCAGGTAGTGCTGAGAATGCTTCCCTTTTAGGGATGCCGAAGTCAGAGCAGAGAGAGGGACGCTGTCCCCGGGGAGAGCCAGCCAGCCGTGAGGGGTTGGGGGTGACAGGGGCTGGGCACCTGGGGATCTCACTCATGCCCCCTTGCTGGTCCCCACTGAGGCTGAGAGTGCCACGAGATCAGGACTGCTAGATTCACTCCTTCTCCAGGCAGTCCTCCGGGATCTTTGCAGATTCTAGCCAGCCTCAGGGGTCTCTAGAGTTCCTCTTCTATGGAAGAGAAAATAGGGGAGAGAGGAACGATGGGTCAGGAGAGGAGGGAGAGAAGAGAGGACAGGGGAGGAAGAAGATGAACTTGGGCTACACAGGCAACCGCATTTTCTCTGGGCCTAAATGGCTTAGCTCATGTTGTTCCTGGCTAGAAAGCATCCCTCCCTAACCCCTCCTTATGTCCTCCAAGTTCTAGCCCAGAAGCCACTGCTCTGCCTCCTTGCTCCCCTACCCTCTGCTCCCTGGTCCCACGGCACTTTGTATGTGCCTGGATTTCATTTCTTACCTTTGTCATCTGTGCTCTTGCCTGCCCCCCCCCACTGTGACCCCCGGACAACAGAGCTGACCCTTTACCCCAGTGCTTAGCACTGTGTGCAGCACAGAGACACCCTCACCCATGCCTGGGAGTTGCCCCAGGAGTGACCCGAGTTTCAGTCCCGACTCTGCCACACTGGGGCCCTGTGACCTTGGACGAGCCATTAGCCTTTCAAGGCCTCCCTCTGCTCCTTCGTCTGCGAAATGGAAATAACAATACCAATGTGCTCTCTAGGGTTGCCATGGGAATCAGAATCTGGCATCTGTGTACAGTGAGCTGGGTAGGTATTAAGGACTCATCCCGAAGTAGCTATAGCCCAGGGCAGGGGGGGCGGGCGGCTACTGGAGCCAGCTCGGCCACGCACTTCAAGGGCAATGCTGCTGAGCCCCCAGAGGGGGAGGGCATAGGGCTTGTGGGGCCCAGGGTTTCGCAAGAGCTGGGGCACCTCATGGAAGGACTTAGCTCCTTGCAAAAAACCAGGGTCCAGGGACATCACAGCACCCCTGAGATCAAGCCTGGGGGTGGATGGTGAGCCCACGTGATGCCGCCCCACATGGGGCAGGGGCAGTGGAGGAGGGCCAGCCCGTGCAGGGCTGTAACCTTGGGGGAGCCCTGCTCCCCCACCCCCTCGGGGAGGAAAGGGGAAGCTAATAACTACAGTCGGTCAGGGAGGCTGGAAGCTTAATTGATTAATGTTGGTTCATGTTTTGACGGGCCCAGATGCAGTGCTGGCGAAAGGTGAAGTATTAATACATATAATATATAATTATGATGTACCACCGGCCTGGCAGCCTGTGTAAATAGTTACCCAGCTGGGAACTAATCCGGGTAAGTGGGCCGGGGCTGCTGGCGGGCCCCTCTGGACACAGCAGGCCAGCTGCCGCCCTGTCGGGAGGAGCGGGACTCTGCCTGGCCTTGGGCATCCCCGGGGACCATTCTGCCTGGGTGGGAAGAAAGGTCATTTCTTTCTCATCGACCTTTGCGAGGCAGCAGCCAGGGTTGGAGGAGGCCCGGTGTGGTCTGGACGCTCGCTGCCGGCGAAGCGCTGCTCCCGCATGATCCTACCTCGTGCCCTTTCAAGGGCAGGTCCTCCTCTCTCCTCTGCAAGTAAGGAAACCAATTCAGAGAGTGTGAGTGACTTGCTTAAGGATGCACAGCCCATGGGAGGCAGAGCTGGGATTTAAGTCCAGGCCCACTTGGCTTCAAGCCCAGGGGCTGCTCCTTGGGGAAAGGCAAGAGCAAAGCCACCGGCCACTCCCCTCACCGCCCCGGGGTTCCCCTATAATGAGGATGCTGAGGGAGGTCTGCAGCATTCTGGGTCTTTCTCTGATTAATATAATGTAAACGTTGAGAATCTGGGGCTCATAAGAAGCGTGGAGGAAGACCCCACGCAATCGTAGTCCCCCCTCCCAGCCAACGGCCTGGTTTTCCTCTCTGAGTCTGCGTGGCCAGGGAAGCATAGCTTGGCCGGGAGGCCACAGTGAGGTGAGGAGCCGTGAGTGTGAGGCCCGGAGGGGGTGGGGAGGACTGAGGTCTTGGAGTCAGGGGCTCCTGGAAATGACATTCGCAATCAGAAAGACTTGTCTGGCAACGCGCTGTGACCTCCCAAACCAGAACCCCTCGGCCTTCCCGCCTTCTCTGCTCCCCCTCTCAGGACGTTCTGGGGCGCGGAGGGTGCTCTCCTGGCCTTAAGAGCTCCAGCACGGTCTCCCTGTCTGTCTGCTGGCTTGGACGGGGCAGGACCCCGGTCATGGTGCCCCGCACTGCATGGTGAGCTCAGGCAAGTTCTGGTTCCCAAAGTCCTTCCGGTGTGGGCCCCCAAACTGGACACTCCCCAGGCAGGGGATCCGTGAGGCCTCCCTGGCCCCTTCCCCTCCCTGTGTGTGCCTTGGCTTCCTGCCCCTCTCGGCCAGGCCTGCTCCACACTCATCTTCAGTGACACCGGTGAGCCTGGCGGGCCCTGCTTTCTCCCTGGCTGCGGCCGCTAATGGGAATCTAAGTGCCTATTTTACAGATGAGCAAAGCGCGGTTAAGAGAGGATAAGTACCTTTGCTGGGGCCCCGTATTCCGTTTGCCTCCCCCAACATTGCCTCTTAATGGGCGAGTCTTCCAGGGGTAGAGCTGTTTCCCCTCTCTGACTCCGGGCCCCCTAGGCGGAGGGCTGAGTCTCCACCAGAGAATAGGCCTTTGCTCAGGGGGGAACTAGACCGCAAGCTTCCTGGGGCACAGACTGTGCAGGTCCCACCTGCCTGGGACACTCCAAAGTTAGGACCTTGCCTTCCCCGCCAAACCAAGAAGATCCTAGTGTGGGGTCTTTCTTTCCCCATCGGACTGGGATTTTCCTCGGGCCAAGCACGGTGCCTCCTCCACCTGCCCCAGCGCTCCCAAGTGCAGAGGGAAGTCAGAAGTCCCTCAGTGTCCCCGCCCATGATGTCTTACCCACTCTACCCCAACTCCAGGACCCCCTGCCTGTGGCACCCCCAACCCCACCTGTGTCCCGCCCATGACTCTCCCTTGGCCCGAGCAGAGGCTGCCAGCAGGCCACCAAAGCCACAGAGCACCCCCGACAATAATTAGTGTTGCCAGTGGTTAAGTGTTTCTCCCCGTTTATGCAGATCAGCGAGGTAAGAGGCATATAATGAAGTGTTTGTGGTTTAATACTGTGCGGTAGGAATGAAGATGAATTTTAATTACGGGCTCCTAATTGGATGGACGGCTTGCTAATAACCGTCTGATGGGCTGTCTGAGCTGGTGCTGCCCACCCACCCGGGCCCGGGGGTCTGCCGCCCCATGGTAGGGTGGCGCGGCCAGCCGGTGCCTCTGGGAGCCTTCCTGCCTGTCCTTGCTCAGGGGTCATCCCTCTGTCTTTGCCTTTGGAATTTTTGCGGAAGCTTGTGATCTCTCCCTCTCTCTATCTCTCTCTGCCTTTTGCAGGGCCCTGGGGCTTGAGCTCAGACCCCCACTGTACACTTACTTACGGGGAGACCGTGGGCAAGTCATCTCCCCTCTCCGAGCCTCGGCTAAGTGCTAAAGCATACGGATGAGGGACAGCGGGAAATCTGCAGGTGTGTGTTTAGAAGAGATGTCTCAGAAAAGTGGGGATCCCGAGGACACACAGATCAGGAGACTTGGAGAGAGCAGCCGAGGGGGGGTCTGGAAGAGAGAGAAATGTGGGATATTTGGGCGCATTGGGGTGTGGGGGTGGTGGTGCTGGGACCTGGTTGAGGGTCCCTACCCTGGGTTTCTTGTAGAACTCTTGGGTTGGATGGCGTCTCTGTCTGTCCCCTGCCACCCGCATCGTAGCATCTGTCACACAGAGCTATCACTGAACATTTAGCAGGCGCCACCCCTGGCCAACTGTGAGCTCCACGGGGTACAGGCCACTCTATTTGTTCACCCAGCCGCCCGGTGTCCGGCGTGGCTCTGGGACCCTCTGCTTGCCCAAGGCAAATTTGTCCAATGAAAGACTGGTCAGCAAGTGGGTCCAGGTTGAGGCTGCATCTCTCTGCTGAAGGTGCTCCAAGGCAGGGTGCCCTTTGGAATCGGGGGAAGGCAGGCACTAGGGAGCCATGGAAGACTCTAAACAGGGAGCTGGTGAAACACTGTGTTGTGGCATCTTTGTGGGTTCCCTCTGCCTCCTCTCTCCCTTCCCTCCCCTTTGAGCAGCTGAATCCTGACATGATTCCAGGTCTCCAGAATACAAGTTCAGAAGCACTTACAGGTCCTCCAGGATGGACCGGGTGGGAGATGTGAGAAGGGCAGGGCTTGGGGGAGAAGAAAGCTCTTAGCGGGAATTCCTCTTAACTGGCTTCAGACGTGTTATCAACAAGTAGAAAAGTTGCAGCCTAGGTTCCGTGTAAGACAAGCAGCCGTCTCCTTGGAAGAACACGCTGGAGTTTGAGCCTAGCTATGAGACTTAACCAGCTCTGTAGTCTTTTTGAGCCTCAATAGGCCCATCTGTAAAATGGGCTAAATCTACTTTACAGGGTGTATTGAAAGAATAAATGACATGAAGTCTTTAAACACTTAGGACATAGTATGTGATCAACAAATGATAGGTGTTGTTCTGAGATCTCGCACAGCAGAGAGAGAGAGAGAGAGAGAGGTCAGGTGGCCATTCCAGGCAGCTGATCTAGCTGGCCAGCTGGGAGGTGACCATGACCTCCTGCGCTCCCTGCACCCAGGTGGACCCCAGGAAGGGATCATGGGCACAAAGCCTTGGGCTCTGGTTCTGCTCCTGCCGCTGGCCTCCTTTCTCCACCCACAATCCTCGGCCCCCTGCCCAGCCCAAGAGGGAGAAATAACCAGCGTTCACTGCCCACCTTCTGTGTGCAGCAAGCCATCCCGTGGGCACTGCCTTCAGCCCCGTGCCACAGACGAGGAAATAGATATCAAATCTGAGATCACAGAGCTGGGGTGCCCGCCGAGGCCCGCCGACTCCAGCCCCGTGCTCTCTCTGCTGGGCCTGCGGACACCTACTTGATTGCCAGAAGTGCACCCCAGCCATCACAGCCTGCATTCCTGGGGTTTATCGGGCAGACGCCAAGGCCGCTGCTCACACTGCAAACACTCATTCCAGATGTCCCACCAGTGACAGGAGAACAAACGAAGCTGAGCCTTCAGGAGTCCCCTAGCGGAGAGGCCTGCCAGGGTTTTTCAAGGATAGGAAAAGCCATGAAGCGGGCATTCGAAAAAAAACCATTTGCTTAAAAGGAAAGCAGATGCCAGACAGATGTGCTCCCCACTCCCGCCACAGCTGTCTAATGTGGTGGGAATAGGCCCTGTCATTGCGAAAAGGGGCCAAATATTGATCAAGCATTCACTGCCAGAGGCACAGTGATAGGACCTAAGACACAGACACTTCAGGACCAAGCAGGTGAAGCAGGCCTGGGTTTCAGTCCCAGCTTCCCCTCTAAGTGCTGTGTGACCTTGGGTATGTCACTTAACCTCTCTGAGCCTTGATTTTCTCAGCTGCGGAAGAGAGTCATCATACCCATCTTATAGGATTTATTAATATATAATAAAGCATAACATCAGTCCCGATATGTTGTAGGTGCTCAGTAAATAATCTTTTCCTTCCCCGTATGATAGAAACTTTACCAATCTAAGGATACGAAACCTACCAGTGCTGGCGCTACAGATCATACCGATGGGAGGAATGATGACACAAAGTGAGATCCTGAGGCAGGTTGGCTACATCCCAGAGGAGGCTTTGCACTTGGGGTAGCCAAGACAGGGCTTGGGAAGACCTGGTTGGTGTCCCACCAGAGGAGGGGCCGGTCGGGGTAGTCACTGGAAGGCCAGTGGAAGGGGGTCATGCAGGAAGTGGACAAGTGACGGTTAGATGACAACTGCGGTCACTCTGGGGTGACTTGGGAACTGAAGAGGTCTGTCTCTGTGGGGTCTGGGGGCATCACAGCAGGGGCTGGGTGCTGCCCCAATCCAGGGCGAGAAGGCCTGAGCTCTCAGCTTGGTTCTGTTGACTTTGGCCAAGACTGCTTTACTTTCCCAAGGCTATTTCCTAAACTGTAAAATGAGGATCATAATACTACTAACCTTGTAGGGTTGTTGTAAAGAAATGAATATGTAAAGGAGAAAAGAAGAGAAAAGTGCCAAGCAGGTGGTAAATGCTGTGAAAGCAGCGGTTATTAATGTGTTGCTGGTGTTGATGGCCCGCAGGGGGCGGGAGGAGGTCTGGAGGAGGAGTTTCAAGGGGAATGAATGAGAGGAGGGCCGGGGAGGAGCTGAGGCAGGTGCAGCAGTGTGGGAGGGTAGCTGGGTCTGGAAACCTGTATTTGCTTGGCACTGGGGAGGAGATCTTTTCATGGGAACCGTGGCTCTGGACAAGTCTGTCCAGGTCAGGCACGTTGGCCTTGGTTTCCCCAATAGGAGGTAAGGCTCGTGAAACAAGCCTGCACTTTGCATCCACTTGGCATTATGTTGAAGGCTGCATGTTGCCACCTTCCCTGCAGCCCCATTGGTGCAGCCCCACTGTCCCTTTGGGGAGTGCAGAGAGGGGAAGGAACCCAAGCATTCACAAAGGTCTTATTTCACTTCATCTCCTGAGGACAGTGGGGGAGGTGCTTCCTGCAATTAAGTGGGGAGATCTTAACTTTGGAACCCCAAACCTGGGTCAGGACCTAACAGGGGAAGTTTTCTGTTTCCTGAAAATTCATTTATATGGAGAGGGAAGTACAGTGATAGCCCTTAATTATATCAAATCCAGTTTACTTACGGATTTGGTAAATTGCTTTACTGAAAAAGAGCCAAGAAAGGGAAGAGTGTGGAGTCCCCTGATGTGAAGACGATTCTCCCTTTCCTTTTCTTTGTTCTTTCAGCTGGATCCTGCCAAATCGCCATCTACAAGCTTGCATGCTTCATACTCCCACCAGCCATGCCGGAAAGTCCTTCTCTGTTCTCTCACGGTCTTACCAAAAGTGGTGTTAGCAGATCTTTATAATCGGGTATAAAGTGTGCAAGCTTGTAGATGGCGATTTGGCAGGATCCAGCTGAAATCTGTTAAAAGATGGCATCCTGGTGCAGTTTGAATTGGTTATGGAGGGGTTAAGTTAAGCAACTTTTCATAGGTTTATGAGCCATCGGAATTTTTTTCTTGTGAATACCAGTCACATTTTTTGCCCATTTTTAATAAGTTTGCTGGTCTTTTTCTTATTGATTTCTAGGAACTCTTTATATATAAAGGATACTGTTTGTCATAAGAGACTGTATTGGTTTGCTTGGGCTGTCATGACAAAATACCACAGATGAGGTGGACTCAACAGAAATCTATTTTCTCATGGTTCTGGAGCTCAGAAGTCCAAGATTAAGGTGTCCTCATTTTAAATTAACTCCTGAAGTCTCTGACTTCGGCTTATAGATGGCTGCCTTCTCACTGGGTCTTCACAGGGTCTTTTCCCTGTGCATACACATCACTGGTGTCCCTTGTGTTTCTCAATTTTCTTTTCTTACAAGGACACCAGTCAGGTTGAATGAGGGCCCACCCTCATGACCCTACTGGAACTCAATCATGTCCTTAAAGGTCCTGTCTCCAAATATAGCCACAGTCTGGGACCCTGGGGGTAAGGGTTCCCCAAATATGAATTTCAGGGGCAACACAATTCAGTCCATAGCAGAGTCCTCCATATTTTTCCTTGGTTTGCCTTTTATTTATTTTTTTTAATCTTGTGTATTTTTCTAACTGTATCGTCAGGCCTCCTCAGTGTCTGAATTTGAGTATCTGAAATCAGGACTGATTGAGAAAAATGAGTGTTCTCTTTGCCTCGTTCTCCTAGGTTGCCCTCTGAGTGAGCTTGGTCCACGGGGAAGGTTGTGGCAGGTTTGGGGGTCACTTTGACTTGGCCTGAAGTCCTGATGCTTTACAGGCAGCAGGACGACCTTGGGGGAGTCACTTTTTCAGAGTCTCAGGATCTCACTTCTTATAAATGATACGGTTAATAGCTCGCTGGCAGAGCTGCCCAGAGGATAAAATGAGATGATGTCTGTAAAACGTGGAGCTCCATGTCTGGCCCACAACAGAGGCTCGATGTGCTGCAGTGATTTTCTCTATGAAGAACAGCCCATGTTTACCAAGCATCCGGGATGTACAGAGCATGGGGCCGGGAGTGTCCACATGTCCACTCTTGGTTGGGGGCCCCTGGTCTGGAGGGGCAGCTGGAACACATGGGCCAGGCCTCCACTGTTCTCCAAAGCTGAAATGGGGGAGGGAGGCAGGCAAGGGTGTAGTGGCTCAGATCTGAGTCCCTGGGGTGGGGGAGGGTTTCTGCAGGTGGGAGGGAGGTGCGAGGGGGAGGGCCCCTGATGCACAAGGGCAGGAGCAGGAAGGTAGAGACCACCCTCATGGGACGGGGTCTCTTTCCACTCTGGAACGAAGGGAAGTGGCTGGGAGTTGGGGAGTCTGTGGGAGACCCGGACTCCCCCTTCTCATGAAGCAAGCCAAGCACATGACTGCTTTTTGGAGTTTGCATGCTGAGCGAGCGGCCCCCCAAGCACGCAAATGTCCAACTTGTGCATCAGTGCTCTGCGTGTGGGTTGGGCGTCCCGGCAGTGGCTGAGCTCACACAGCCTGGCACGGACCCCTGAGCACCAGAGAAGAGTGTGTCGTAGCAGGAACAAGCGATGACCAAAGTCATCAGCAGGACGGTGGGGATTGGTCCAAGGGACCACAGTGGGTTGAGGAAGCCCAACGAGACGAGGAGAAGGGAGGGACCCCAGGCATGGCTCTTCGTCTCATGTAATGCTTGTTTGCACCCCGCAGATTGGGTGTTATCAGTCCCTGTCGTGCCTAGGAGGAAATTTGACACCAAAGTGACACCCGTTGCTGAAAGTCAAATTAAGGAACAGGTAGGGCAGCCGGTGTTCTCTCCCTGCACCCCGGTGCTGGTTGGGGAAAGGATCTCAGATGGGGGTGATCGAAGGGACGGGAATCCTTAGGTCGGGGTTTCGTGCTCCTGAACCATAACTGTCTGCCGTGCCGAACCCTCTCCTTTCCCACAGAGGGTGGATTTGGCTAAGCCAGTGCGGAGTTATGGTGCGTCCTTTGTGGCTCCATTCTTACGAGAAAAGGACCCTTCCTGTCTGCCTGGAAGCTGGCTTTGTATCTTCACCCTCGTGACCTGATGGGGTGGCACATGCTGGGCCTCCCCTCTGCCCCCCCCCACCCCTGCTGACCTAGGGGAGAGGAAGAGCCTGGCTTTCTCCATTCCCTGTGGCAGGAGGGGCTGGCTGGGCAGGAAACCCTTACCGTCCATAGGGTCCGGGTGCCACTCTAAATTACTGTGTTTGGCTGCAGATCCCTGGGCTGGGTCCTCTCCCACATTCCCTTGTTCTCCCGAGCCAGGTTGGCCGAAACCTCCATCACTTCTATTATAGGAGCATCTGCTCTCCATTGAAAGATCACATTCTTGGGAGGAGAGCCGGCAGCTCAGAACCGCAGACCAGAGTGTCTCCCAGGGCTGGTAGAGACCTCGGGAGTCCAGAGGGTCCACCTGCTGCCTTTGGGATGAGGGCGGGGCGAAGAGGCAAGAAACCCCCTGAACTCCAAAGAGGGTCTCCGCTGCTCCTGCTAGAGCCCCTGCCACGTCCCTTTGCCCGCCACGGAAGAGCATATGGCCGTTAACTTATATATAATAACCCTTAAACACTGCCATTAAGTCACCTCTCATTCTTTTAAACTACCCAGGAAGGGAATTCAGGGTGATATATGGAGGCTTTTATGGCTGGTACTGGGCAGCTTAAGGACTTAGCAGCACGTTGAACACACACATTGTTGCATAAATAAGAATCGCTGTGATATCAAAGCATCACTCAACTCGGCGTCTGGGCTTCTTAGTGGCACGGAACCCCTCCCTGTGGCCCGAGTCACGGCCACTTGGAGGAGCGACACAGAAGACAGGAATCGGCCCAGAACTGGACCACTGGGTCTCCATGATGCCATCCCAGCTGGATGCACCAGGACACCCCGTTCCTCTGTCTCCCCCTCCTTGTCCTCAGTGACCCTTCATGTTGCATGAGGGACAAGGGATGGAAGAGAAAAGGCATTGCCTCTCTTGGGATTAACCTAGTACGCTGATCGCATGTCAGCACAGCAGAGCCTCGCCTTTCCCCAGCAGGAGAAGTGTCCAGAACCCGTTCCAGATTACCCAGCTCGTCGGTGGCAAAGCTGGGATGTGAACCCCGCTTCTGTAACTTGCCTGGCCATGGTCTATAAGAAACACGAGGCTCTTGAGCTAGAGCTGGGGTAGGGGCGGGTACCGGTGGGCAGCTCAGGGGCTCACGGAGCCCTGGGGCGGGGGAGGGTGCAGGGGTTACAATAAAGGCAGGACTGGAGGCAGGAAGGGAGAGCTCAGAGCTTGTCAATGGTTTTGCTGCCGAGGGAACTGCTCACCCAGCAGGTGCAATCACATATGAGCAAATGGACAGTGTTAATATTTCATGAGCGAGGCCATTCTCTCTGACCTCCCTCTGCAGGCAGGCCCTGCATGCGGGCACATCCGCCGGCACGCCAAGCCCTGGGGGCGCCTGGCTCGGAGTGAGTTGCCGAGTGGAGGAAGAGCAGAGAGCCGAGGTCCGGGCCCCATGCTTGGGGACTTCCGTCGGTGCCCAGGAGCAGCCGAAGAACAAAGCCCTAACATTTCCTTCTTCCTGCTTTTCCCGTGATCGTCCTGTAGCCCTCCCTCCAGCACCGTCTGAGATGCGGGGTCCCCTGGTTTTGCAGGGGTCTCCTGCTCTTCCCCATGCACAAAGGCATCCCACGGGTTCAAGAGTTGATTCCATTTTCGTCGGAGGACCTCAGGGAAATCACCCGCCTCCTCTGCTATTGCCACCATCCTGAGGACAGTGGCACAGGTGTCCGTGTTAGCAAGTGTCTTTGCTGATGGCTGGAACACCCCTGCCCGTGCACGGCGGCCCGGGGCAGGGAGTTCTCACAGAGCTGGTTACGTCTGATTGGCAAGTGGGGAAGATGAGCTTGTTGCCAGGGCGTATGCATTGCAGCTCATCTGGCGGGGAGAGCCGGCTTTGCCAGCCCGGAGTACTGGGGAGGGAGGAAGAGGTTGCAGATGGGCTTCCTGGTGCAAAAGAGTTTGGGGTCCACAGTGTGGGTGCCTGCTGCTTAACTCTACAAGCTGTGTGCAGGGTGGCTGGGAGCACTTGAGCCCTAAGGCAGGAATGGAGCAGGGTCTTTATGAGTGGGGGTGGGGGGTACTGTTCTCTGCACATGGGGCTGCAAGAGGTTCAACAGAGCAGCCGTGCCAGGAAGGCATCATGGCTAATGGCTAAGGGCATGCCTTGGGGCCACAGAGCTCCGAGCTCAAATCCAGGCTCCATCCCCGAGCCTCAGCCTTCAGCAGCCCCGAGCCCCACCCTTGCCATTGCTGGGAAGTGGTGGTGCTGATGCCATCACAGGAAAGGCACAGTTAGAGGACCCAGCGTGGGCAAAGACACAGCTGAACCTCCATGCCACATCTGGGGACTCCTGCTCCCACCTGGACGGATGCAAGTGGAGGGCAAGGGGGGGGCGAGATGAGAGAGAGGTTAGGGACCTGATGTCCAGCTGAGGAAGAGGGTCTTAGAGGTAAAAGGGAGCCAATGACCATTTCTGGATAGGGATTCTAAGAAGACAGACTGGCGACTTACTAATGGCCAACCTTGAATCCTTGCTGGCTGGCCACAAAAGACCCATTTGGGACAAGACAGAAAAACACAGGGGTCAGGGTTCAGAGAGTCTGATTCAATCAGTCAAAGTACCTATTAGGTATCGAATGTCTCTGGTTGCTTGATTTTAGTCTAGGTGCTGTGCTTTTTTTTTTTTTTTTTAACCTCACAACCCTCCTGTGGGTTTAAGTACTATTAGTGTCTGTTTTACCGGGAAAGGGGGTGGGGGAGGGGGAAGTTATTGAAGCACAGAGAGGTCAATTAATGTGCTCAGGGTTGCACAGCAGCATTTGTTAGAACAATTTGAACCCAGGCCGCCCGATGCCAGAATTCATGCTTTTCATCACACACAATCATGCTTTTTCATCCCGGCCATTACACAGATTGGGGAAATTTTACTTTACCCTTCCCCCTTCCTAGGTGCTAACAGGCTGCAGATTTGGGACCCACTGGCATTGTCTACAAAGTGCCCTTGCATTCAGCAAGGGGAGATGTTAGAGTAGGTGGCGTCATAAGAAAGGGCTTTCTGGAGGGGGTGGACTTAAGGGGGTCAGGCTGGCGTGGATGCAGGGGGGAGGGCATGCCGGGTGAGAGGTACAGCTTGGTAAAGCCAGGAGTGGGCAGACAGGCAGGGCAGTGGGAGAGGCTGCACGTGGAAGTGCCTGGGAAAGTGAGGCTGGGTGCAGAGTAGCCTCTGAAGGCTCAGGGGAAACTTCTGTGTGTGTGTACTATGCGAAGAAATGAGTAGGTCATGGGATTTCAAGACCCCCTCTTCCCAGAACCTCCCCAGACTCCATGAGACTGTGTCCATGGTAAAAAGACCAGCCCAGAATGGGCGCACCTGTTGCTTCACTTAGAAACGATTCTCTCCACAAGGACCCCTGGCCTCCCTCCTGTCCGTGGGCTGTGGAGGCACAGAGAGAGGAGGAGCCAGGGCTCTCCCAGCATCGTGGACAGGAAATGACTCTCCTCTCTGCTCTGGACCAGGGAGCACCTGATGGTCCCTGAAATCCCGGTGAGGGTAAAAATACTAACCGGGAAGTAATAGCCATGACGAGGAAGTGGCTAGCGGAGCTGTAAGGGCCCAGTCCTCAGAGATGGAAAGTTCTAGTTCTGGATCTGCCATATGTCATTCATGTGGCCCTTTCCACTGACTTCCTCTCTGAGCCTCCCTTTCAGTCTGCCGTAAAATGGGAACTCATGTCCCCTGCTAGGGTGAGCTGAAGCCCACAGGCATTCAGTAAACAAAAGCCATTCGTATTATTTCTTGCCGCCAACTCTCTTGATCACCTGCCAAACAACCATTCTCACTCTTTACTCTTTCTTTTTTTTTAAAGATTTTGTTTATTTACTTGACAGAGAGACACAGTGAGAGAGAGAGAGAGAGCTCGCACAAGCAGGAGGAAGGGCAGAGGGAGAGGGAGAAGCAGGTTTCCCACAGAGCAGGGAGTCTGATGTGGCTCAATCCCAGGACCCTGGGATCATGACCTGAGCTGAAGGCAGATGCTTAATGACTGAGCCACCCAGGCGCCCCATCTTTATTCTTTTTTAACAAGACTTTAATTTTGTTCAGGAATTCACCTTTCTCCATGTGGACATGGACTTCACCGAGGTACACCACCTCCAGCCTCAAGGGCCGAGTCCTGATTGGTCTCAGGCTAAGCCAATCTTGGCTGTCCCCGTCTTTCTGCCAGGGATGGGTGGAGTCATAGGCACCTGGGTTCTGGCCAACGAGAGGAAATCTGCAAGAGGGCTTCTAGGAGAAGCTTATATCGATGAGCTAACAAAAGGACGCACATGGAAAGAAATGGTCCCTCTTCCTTCCAGGATAGCAGTTGATGGCTGGAACGGTTGCAGCCATCCTGTAACCATGAGGGGAGTTAGGCTAACGGGCTGAGGGGGACAGGGAAGAAAGGTAATGAGACCTGGGACCTCGATGAGGGACTGGACTACTGACTCATCAGCCCTGGAGTCCCCTCACTCAGGACTTCTTAAGTGAGATAATATATTTGCAACATTGTTTTGGCCAAGTCAAGTGGTGGTGGTTTCCTGTTAGCGGAGCTGGAATTATCCACCTAACACCCTGTATTAAATAATTAAAGATTATTGAGCATGAGTGTCCTGGAAGAAGGCACTTTTGTACATAAAATTTCATGTTATCCTCACAATAATAACAACACAATTGGCATCTCCCATTGCCTTAGTTAGCTTGGGCCGCTGTAACAAGACACTGGTTTTTCTCATAGTCTCCAGTTTCTGGAGAGGCTTTCTTCTGGGCTAAGAGATGACCACACGCCCTTGCCTCTGCAGGCTCATGGGGGGAGAGATCGCCCCCCATGCTCTCATAAGGCCACCTGTGGTTTTGGATTAGGACCCAACCCTGCGGCCTCACTTCACCTCAATTTTTTAATTACCTGCTAACAGCCCCATTGCCAAATATGTCATAGTAGGGATCTTTCCTTTGTATTAGTTCTGGGGGAACCCAATTCAATCCATAATGGTATTGTACACACAAGAACATTTAGGCACATAGAGGTGACATGACTTATCCAAAGTCACACAGTTTGCGAGGGGATGGAGCTGGAATTTGAACATCTATCTGTCTGAATTCCAAGGTGTGTACCTTCTACAGTAGTCAGGTATCTCTGGGGAGTGTGTGTGTGTGTTGTGTGTGATACGTTCTATGTGTGTGTTGTGTGTCTGTTGTGTGTGCCTTGATTCCCAAGTCATCCCACTCTGAGATACATTGGGTTTATTAATTTTTCTAATTTTTAAAATCAGCTTCAGCTGAGGTATAATTTACCTACAAAAATCACTAGTTTTAATTGTCCAATTATAGGACTTTTGACAAATGTGTGCATTCATGCAGACACCGCCACAATCAAGATACAGGGGAAAAAATCCATTAGCCCCCAAAGTCCCTTCATGTCCCCTCTGTCCCCACCCTGGGTCCAGGCAACCATTATTGGCTCCCGGTCACTGTTCTAGAATTGTCTATAAATAGAATCAAGCAGTTTGTGTCTTGCGGGTCTGGCTTCTTTTCACTCAGCATAATGCTGAGATTTACTCAGATGGTGGCAAGTATCAGTGGTTCGTTACTATTTATTGCTAAGTAGTATTCTGTGATAAGGATAGACGGGCTCTCGGTTTATCTGAATATAAAAATAATGCCTCACCCACGTGGGTGCTCCAGGAAGCTCAGCCCCTTTGCTCTGTGGCTTCGCGTGTCCCTTTGAACAGTGTGTCTCTTTGAGCGGCGTGTGCCCGCAGGGGATTCAGGCAGCGGGCAGAAACCCCCCCCCCAGGGCTGTGGGGTCTGTGCTGCTTTCCACCCCTGCCGCGGACACCCCGATTCTCAGCAGCACTGCCCGCTGTCCTCCCCCCACCCCCGCCGTGTCACCAGAGAGCCCCTGGGGCACCGCAGAGAAGGAATTCCACACATTCCCCCAAATGCTCCTAGCCAGTGTTTAAGCATCTTCACAGATGGGCAGTTCTTCTTTTATCTGGTCCCAAACCTTCACGCTTCATTACCGTCCTTCCTGCCGCGGACAGGATGGGAGCTTTGAAGTGAGGGGAGCGCCTGGGTCTGAAGGCACTGGGGGAAGAGCTGGTGAGACGACCCAGGAGTCCCTCCTCCCATCCCGGGTTGTACAGAAGCCGTTTCCGGGTAGAACAGAAGCCCTGGGTACCCCGCATCCCCCTCTCTCCTCACTTCAGAGCAAACCACCCACCTCAGCCGCCGGCTCCTGCCTTTCCTTGCCATGGGACTTCCCCACCTGGCAGAACCCGTTGTGCCCACCTGGTACCCTGCCACCTCTTCCCCTGGGGTCTGGTGACTCTGTCTCCCAGTGTTTGCCAGGGTTGGAGCCCTGGTCACCCCCAGCCGGAGCCGCCTGAAAACACACTCTGTCTGGCTTCCACCGGGCCCTGGCTGTGTTGCCAGGAAGAGCCTCCCAGAGAAATGACACACGCTCAAATCCTTGTCTCGGTCTGATTCTGGGCACCCCCCCACCCCCCCAGAGCCAAATGGTGCCATTTAGTGAGCCCTTCTGGTCTGTTAGGCTTGGGGCTAGATGCTTTCTGCATGCTTTTAAAAAAATTATTTAAATTCCGTTAGTTAACATATAGTATATTATTAGTTTCAGAGGTAGAGGCCAGTGAACCGTCAAGCTCGTCTACACCCCCTGCTCATTCTCTCGTGTGCCCTCCTTCGGGCCCACCCCCCAGCTACCCCTTCCTCCCCGCCAGCAGCCTCAGTGCGTTTGTCTCCCTCTCTGACGTCATCTTGTTTTATTTTTCCCTCCCTTCCCTTATGCTTCTCTATTTTGTTTCTTAAATTCCACATGAGTGAGATCGTATGATATCGGTCTTTCCCTGATTGACTTATTTCACTCACTTAATACCCTCTAGTTCCATCCATGTTGTCGCAAATGGTAAGAGTTCATTTTTTTTTTAAAGATTTTATTTATTTATCAGAGAGAGAGGGAGCGCGAGCGAGCACAGGCAGACAGAGTGGTAGGCAGAGGCAGAGGGAGAAGCAGGCTCTCTGCCGAGCAAGGAGCCCGATGTGGGACTCAATCCCAGGACACTGGGATCATGACCTGAGCCAAAGGCAGCTGCTCAACCAACTAAGCCACCCAGGCGTCCCAAGAGTTCATTTTTTGATGCCTGAGTAGTATTGTGGGGTGTGTGTGTGTTCCACATCTTCTTTATCCATTCTTCTGTCGGTGGACATCTGGACCCTTCCCACATTTTGGCTATTGTAGACCTTGCTGCTACAAACATTTGGGTGCACGTGCCCCTTCGGATCCCTACATTTGTATCTTTAGGGTAAATACCCACTAGTGCGATTGCTGGGGCATAGGGTAGCTCTATTTTCAACTTTTTGAGGAAGCTCCATGCTGTTTTCCAGAGTGGCTGCACCAGCTTGCATCCCCACCAACAGTGTAGGAGGGTTCCCCTTTCTCCGCATCCTCACCAGTATCTGTTCTTTCGTGACATGAAGATAAGTCCCCAGAAGTGGGACCCATCCCATGACTGTCATTTTGCAGATGATGAGGCTCAGAGAGGATGAGTAGTCTGTCCAAAGTCACACAGCCAGTGGCCAAGCCAGATTCCCACCTCTCGGCACTTATCCCACCCCTGAAACACACCTGTGTGTTCAGATACCTGCGTGACCCTCAAGTGGAGTCTGGGTAAGGTGCTCCACCTCGGGAGTCCGAAAGTCAAGATTCTGTCTTTGTCTCTTCCCACATACTATGTAGCCTTGAGCAAGCCCCTTGCCTTTCTGGGCTCCGTTTCCCCGTTACAGTCTGGAGGGATTGGATTGCTTCATGGAAATACACCCTTCTAACTCTGGCATTTAGTAAAATCTAAGGTCAAAGAAGGTGATTTTAGGACAAATAACGGGCCATCCATTTCACCCAGTGGGAAGTAAATATATAGAGTTAGCCCCAGTAGATGGTACGGAGGGCAAAGAGGAAGAGTCTTGAAGGATTAGGGGAAGTTGACATGGAGTAAAAAGCAGCCCCTAGAGAGATAGCAGGGCTGGGGGTCGGGGGGAAGAAGTCCAAGGTTAATGTGGACTCCCCACATCCCTGTACTGGCTGCAAGTACCCTGGAGAGAACCCGGGGAAGAGGTTTCTCTTTTCCATCTCTTATGTGGGCTCCCTGGAACAGAGGTTGCTCTAAATCCTCCTTCCCAGGGTGGCCCCCTCACTGGGGGGGGGGGGGCCTGCCTCCCCCAGCAGGAGGAGTGGCAGATTAGGTGGAGGGAGCACTAATGAGCCAGGGCCATGTTCCCGCCACCTCTGAAAGCAAAGAGCAAAGTGGAAGGAGAGCGGGGTGAATTATGCATGTGCCTGTTAATCATGGCCTGATTAAAATGATTGTGCTAATATTAACTCTCCCAGCCCTCTCAGAGGAGAGAGGTTGAGGCCCCTGGTGGAAGCCGGTGCCCACTCCCTGCTCCTCGTGCCAGGTCCTGCCCACCAGACCAGTGAATGTATAAGATGCTGGCTCTCCATCAGGCCCCGAACAGCCTCCGGGTGTGGGCTCACCCCCCAGGTGTGTGCCCCCTATCTTGTGGAAGAGGAAGGACCTCCAGGTGATTGACCTGGTCCAAGGAACCTGCAGAGCAAAGATCAAAGGCCTAAATGATGGACACACAACAAGGGACCTGGGTAGGAAGCATGCTTCGGCTCCCCAGACCGGGGTTGTGTGGGGCCGTGGGGGCACAAGGAGGATTTTTAAGGCAGGGTCCATGGGGAAGCTACTTTGGAAAAGACAGAATTCTTCCTCTGGTCAGATAACCGAGGGAGAGGTGCGTGGGGGCATCCTTGGCTTACACATTCCTGAGTTTCGAGCACCCAGACACATGGGGCTCCCATTATTTGACATGGCAATGTTAGCGGAGTATGGACTCTGGAGCTAAGCAGACCTGAATCCCAGCTTGGCCTCCCCCAGGCTCTAACAGGTGATCCTGATGCTAACGGACCCCGCTTCTCTGAGCCTTTGCTGTCCCATCTGAAAAATGGGGCAATCATGCCCACCTCCCAGATGTGCTGTCAGGATCGAAGGGTATGATGTGAGCAGGGCACTTCCGGGGGCCTGACGGATGCTCTGGATGCTCTGCAAAGGGGAATTTCCCCGGGAGAAATGCTGCTCTGCATCCATATGGTGGGTTTCCGCAGAACTCGTGTTTGGGAATTTCTACGCATCCCCCATCTCCCTCCTCCTGTAAGGTTCTGGAGAGAGCTTGCCTCCTTTTTCCTGGGTCAGGTGGGAAGAGTCCATACACAATTCCCCCAAGACTCTGTTTTCAATCACTGGCGACCACAAGTATAAATAGAACGTCTTCGTCAGCTACGCTCAGCATCGAGAGGGCTGCAGGGGTGGGGGTGGGGGGGCAGCCTGGGACTCTGAGAGCCGTCAGTGGTGAGAGCAGGGAGCTACAACATGAGCGCTGATTCCAGTGGCCCCAACCACGGTTTATAAAGTACTTGTTGGATGCCAGGTCCTTGACATGCATTATGTCCTGTTTTTTTCAACCTGGTGGATATTTTTATCCCCCTCCCCCTTGTAGATGAGGAAGCAGAGTGGTTCAATTATTTGCTGAAGTGTGCCATTCTCCAAGTCCATGCTTTTCACCATGACCTTGTTTATTGCATCTACGGACACTGTTTCTCTGGGAAGATGTATTGCTTGATCCAAGAGGCTGACTTGTAAGTGAACTTTGGGAACAGACCCTTCCATAAACTTCAGGATTGCGTGGGGAGGAAGGGTCATGAGCTGGGAGTAATCCAGTCCGTGGGTGCTCTCGGAAGGGCCCAGGCCCCAGGGCCCGGGGATCCAGGGCTGGAAGTTTTGCCTCTGCCCAGAAAAGTCCAACAGAGCTCTGAGCACGTGCCCAGAGATGGCTGGTAAGAACCGTGGGCGTGTGTGTGTGTGGGCACATACATATTGGTACATAAACACGAATCTGTCTGTGCTCACCTCACACATGCATAAAATCTGCAAGCTTCCTGGGATGAAATGTTTTTCCCCAGCTGATTACCGCCTTGCCCTGTCCCCTCATCTCTCGTTTACAAACACACTCATCCGGTGTGGTCTGCATTCTGTTAATTTGCACGGGTCGGCACAATACCCGAGGAGTGATTGTGATGTCTTGCTCCCTTCTCCTCATTCCTGCTGGCGGTTCCCCCTTCCGTTTACAGCAGGGATCCTGTGCAAGAGAAGAAGCCTGTGTCTTAGAGATGGGACTGGGCGAGGTGGCACATGGACTTTGGAAAGCCATCTTCAATATGCCCTTTGTTTTCGGGACGTAGCGTACAGCAAACCAAGCTTCTTGGTGGGTGGAGAAGACAACGAAAGTCTGAATTTGGATCTGGTGTGTGTGTGTGTGTGTGTGTGTGTGTGTGTGTGTGTGTGTGTGTATGGAGGGACCCTGAGGTCAGTGAGTTTAGCTGAGGGGGGAAGGGACTCTTCTTGAGAAGCCTCTTGGAGAGTCACAGAGCAGGAATTGCAGCCTGGAGGGATGTGACCGGAGCTGCCAGCGGGACAAGCCTCTTCTGTGTGGCAAACTCTCATTGGCCAGGTTCGAGGAGATCGCTCAGGTTTCAATCAGCTGTAACAGATGTAACCTTGAAGTGTGAGGTTGTCTGAAAGAGGAAGGCAGTGGGAAGGGCGGGGGATGCTGGCTGGAAGGAGAGAGCTCAAGGCTGTCTTCAGAACACCTACTGTGTGTCCAGCCGTTTCCTGGAGGCCTCCTAAACCCTGCTGAGGCCTCACTCCGGCCTTCAACCCTCCTAGTGACGTCCTGCACTTTTGCAACGAGGAAGTGGTACCTTAGAAAGTCCTCTTGGCCTCCCGGAGGGAGACTCAGGTTTGAACCCCACGTCTGAATTCCTGGGTTCAAATCCCTGATCTCCCTCTTACTGGCACGTGTTGTCTGGTGAGTTATCTAACCCCTCCATTGCTGCCTCGATTTCCCCCCCTGTGAAATGGGGTAATACCTCGGAACCCACTGGGGTTGTGTAAGCATTAAATGAGTTAATATATGTGACATGCCTGGAGTGGTGCCAGGCGCACAGTAAATTCTGTACAAGGATTAGCTATTAGTCTATTATTGTTATTCTGTGTGCGTAGAATTTTCGGCACAGCCCCGAAAGCCCTTTTCAGCGCCCCCTCCCTTGTAGAGTCCAGCCCTGGCGTCAGCTTCTCTAGCCAGCCAAAGAGGAGTCGTGGTCGCCCCCCAACTACCCTGTGCCCCCACCCCGCGGGCTTGGCTTCGCGAAGGATGTCTCTGTCCATGGTGCTGAAACCCCCATAGCTGGCAGAGCGGTGTGGGTGGTGGGTGCAGAGACACAGGTCCCCTCCCCTTCTCTCTGAGAATCCGAGGGCATAAGTTAGATAACCGTGACACCTGTTTTAAATTAGCCTTCAGAAGCCTCCGACAGCTGAGAAATTATTTAACAGGGAAAGAATTGAGTACATGAATAAATATTAATATTAAATCACCGCTTCCCTAGATTTAAGGGGAAGGAAGGGGGACTCACCAAGAAATGGAAGCAGCGGTTCTCCCGGAGACACCGCTGCCTGTGGCTCGGAGAAGGGAAGCATGGGAGCGGGGGAGCAGGCCACCGGTCTCCGCTTCCTGTCGCCGGCTCTGGGGCTCCATCTGTTGAGGGGGCTGGGCAGGCAGCAGAGGCTCATGGCAGCTCAATCAATAGGAAGCTCGTTTGGGCTCCAGGCTTCTTGGGCCGAGGTCCCGGAGGGGCAGAGGGGCAGCTTGGGTGCAGCCAAGGGTGGAGCAAATGTCCCCCACCCCCACCCTGCGGGGAGGAGCCGCAGGGTGACTTTAACAGGCCTACCCATGTTGCAGCCATGGGCACCTTCTTCATGTAAAACATTTTAGGGCCGCTGAGTGGCTCAGTGGGTTAACTCAGTGGGTTAACAGTGGGTCCAACTCTTGGTTTCAGCTCAGGTTGTGATCTCAGGGTCATGACATCGAGTCCCGTGTCCATCAGGCTCTGCGTTCAGCCTGGTGTCTGCTTGAGGTTCTCTCTCTCCCTCTGCCCCTGCCATACTTGTGGTCTCTCTCTTTCTCTCTCTCTCTAAAATAAATAAGATAAATCTTTTTAAAAAAGTTTTAAAATGTGTATTTTATGGCCACATTGGTATAAAGGCAAATCTGTTCCAGGCTGGGTTCATGATTATATATTCGTTGTTATTATATCCTCTCCCTGTTGTAAAAGAAATCAAAACAAGGATGTTTTCACGAGCCCTGGGCACTGTGCCCACTGGTCCTGGCCAGGGAGGGGCTGCTCCTGGGCCCCCAGCAGGACTGGTGAGGAGGGGACGGCCTGGGGGTGGGGGTCCTCCAGGAAGGCAAAGCCACCTGAGGGTTGCAAGGATTGGGGAGCTCAGGCCGTATCATCGGGCTCAGGTCACATCATATTAAAGGACAGTAATAAATTGCAGTTAATAACAAAAGTAATAATAACGGTGGTCATAGGTAACTCACTGTGCACGAGCTGCCCCAACTTTAGTTTCCGCTCCTGCTCGGGGGTTAGCATTTCAGTTTGTCCCTGCTTCACAGCCTTCCTGGCTCCCTTTTGGAAGTTGGAGAGGCCATGAAGTTCCTGCCCTGGGAAACCTGTGCACGTCTCTGGCCTCTGGACCTCACTCCTCACCTGTGCCCGCTGCATGGGCCATGGGCACTGTGCTCCCCTCTCACCAGGGAAGGGAAGGTGCCTTCCTCATTTCTCCTCCCTCCTCCTGGTCTGCCCTATGCCCAGGCAGCCCCATTTGCTGTCCTTTAAAACCCTTTGGTTTGAGGGGGAAACAGAGCCCTGAGCATCTGGCAGGCCACATTTCCTTTTTACCAGAAAGTGTCTCTTGAGGGCGACTCGTTCCTGCTTTCCCTGCACTGGTGGCCTGGGTCCTGTCCACCTGCTGCAGGCTGTCACAGGACACCTGTAGGCTGAATCCAGCAGCTGCCAGGGATATGATTAGGTAATTCGTGTGTCTCATGAGAAAGAAGACTCTGTGTGTGTGTGTCTTGGTCATCACCGTTGAATGAATGAACACTTGCATGCGCATGAAACATGGCACTCATTCCTGAATTTCGCTCCCCACCCCCCGCCGCCACCAAGCTGTCCTTCAGTGACTGTCTGGAAGGGGTTCTCAATACACACAGGAGGGACTGGGGCCAGTGTGCCGAATGGGGTTGGAGGCCTTTGCATCTGGCACCGTTGCCTGTGGATTTCACCGCTGTGTCCATCTACTTGACCTGAGCTCCTGGCCCCCATGTTCTCATCTCTGGTTCTTCTGATGAATCACATGAGCTCTCATGATCTTATCCAGCAGATGCAACATCACCCCTCTGAACCTTGGGCACAGGGCATTGCAGGAAGCCGCTCCGTCCCCTCCCCAGCCAGCCTGCGGCCCCCCAGGTAATATCCGTTTTCTAAGATAGTGACCTGAACCCTGCGTGCTCTTCTAAAAGCAGCTCAGAAGCCCCTGAGAGAGGTGGTCTGGTAATTCCTGGGCTGAGGCATGATCTTACCTGGTACCCCGGCTGGGACCCTGCTGGCTGGTTGAAGAGGCTTCCTCCCCAGCAGCCTGATGCACGCTGTGGGGGCATTGCAGGAAGCACTGAGCTAGGAGTCAAGCCACCCAGGTCTCCTGCGTCTCCCTGTCTGAGACTCAGTGTCCCCATTGATTATAAAATAAAGGAGCTTCATTCCGCAGACTTTGAGGCACCAACCGTCACTGAGATTTGGGACTCTCTTTTTCCCCATTAAATCATAAACTCCATGAGAACAGAACATCTCTGTGAATTGGCGAATTTTACTTTGTGTAAATTATGCCTCGGTATAGCTGGGGAAAAATGAAGGCGAGCAAGCAAGATATATGGCAGTCAAAATAATGTTCTAGGAACTGTGAGAATCTTGTGCCTAGGGTACCAGTGGGCACGGGGTCAGAGATGAACCTGGAAAGCTGGCATTAGTCCTGGTCACGGGAGACCTTGGGCAGCATTCTAATATCATGAGATCTGTAACTGTGCGATAACCAACCCCAGACTTGGCAGCTTAATGCAGTCATTTATCCCAGTGACCAAGGATCTGTGGTTGGAGAGCGGGCGACAGGGCAGCTCCTTGGGCTGGCTCGGCGGGGTCATTCTGTTGAAGCTGTGGGGGCAGCTAGGCTAGGCTCCAGGTTGCAGGTGACCTGCCCCACGTGGGTTCATTCTGAGTTCTCAGCTCCTCCGGCAGGGAAGGCGGAAGTGCAAGAGGTTTTGGTGCCATCGAAACCAGTCACGTGACCGTGCCCTAGATTAATGGGTGGAGAAGAACGTTCTGCCCACAGAGAATGGGAGAAGGGCTTTGCTGAGTCATGGTCCAGGTGATTCCAGGTTAACTCAGTAATAGAGTCAGCTTGGATTCACGTTCTGATTCTCATCAGTCATGTGACGCCGGGCCGTGCCTCACTTTCCCCATCTGAACAGCAGATATCAGGCATCGCCCATTAAATTATGTAATGTCCACCAAGCTTCCCAGCCTTGGGCTTCACGCACAGTGAGCCCCTATGCCAGCCATTGTTTCCAAGATGACCAGAGTTTTCCCAGGTTCATCTTGGTCATCATTTCCGGTGCCCCTTCCCTTCATTTCCTTTCTCTCCTCTGCCCCTCCCCAGGGTCTCCACTCTCTTCAAATATTTGGAAACGTTCCCAAAGTCCCCAATCTCGGTCATGGTTAAGCCAAGCTACACAGATTTAGTTCCTTTAATCTTTCCTTGTAAATTAATCCCTCTGAACCTTTAATCATTTTCCTCGAATGAGATTCAAATGAGACACATCTCTGGACCCTCACTGTACACAGGCTGTGATCTGGTGACGGGCTGTCAGGCTGTCAGGTTCCTGCGTCTGCAGGGAGGCTGCCCCGAGATAAGAAGATTGGGGCCTCCAAGAGCCTTAGCCTGGACCATGAGCCAACCCAGGTTTTGTTGGGATCCTGCCCCCAAAGGAAGGGCCATCTGGCCATGTGCGTTCTCTGCCTTGGGGGTGGGCGGGTGGACACCTGCGTGCCCCCTCCTCCAGCCCTTGGTGTCTCTCGGCCCCCAACATGTGTCTTGTCTTGTATGCAACGTGTCTAACTCTCCATTTGCAGTTCAAAAATGGTGAGAACCCATCCCTTTGGACAGCTCCAAAGCCTGGGGAGGCCCCAACTCCTTGGTTACCCTTGCAGAAAAGGAGCAAGGTTTCCCCATAGACTGGAAGGTGGCTAGGACCGACAAATCCATGTGGGCACTGTACCCATGATTGGAGACCAGCAAGCATGCCAGCGACACGCCCCGTCCACCCTTCTGACTTTCTCTGGGATGTGGATTTGGAAGCTGGCTGCTTATGTCTGTGACCTTCTAGGACATACTCCCTTGACTGAACATCAGTATGGTTTCCAAATCTAAAAGTCAGTGAACGAGAAGACACCAAAGCGTAGCCTGTGTCTGGCTGGAGTTTCTCCAGAGAGCGAGATCCACACGGATTTGTGATTCCTGATGGCCTTTCTTAGGCGCTTAATTCATGGGCTGTGTAGCCCACAGGTAGCTGACGTGGCGTGACTTGGACATTGGGCAGATCAAGCTGACTTCCTCCTGCCTAGTTGTGAGAACGTATAAGCTGGTGACTAAAGATAGATCTCTTTAGGGGTGATCCTTCCTGAGTCAGGATCCCAGTTCTGCCCCTTGCTGGCTATGTGACCTTAGGCAAGCACCTTTGCCTCTCTGTGCCTCAGTTTCCCCCTCTGAGAAGGGGATTATCACAATATCTGTTTCATAGAGTTGTTGTCAGGACGACTAAATGACACATCTAGAAGTGCCTCCACCGTACTAGTACTCCGGACGCGCTTGCCACTGTTACAGCTGTGGCCCTTCCCCTGTGCCTCCCCAAATCCTGGCGGGTCATTTCCCTCCTCTGAGCCTCAGTTTCTCCATCTATAAAACAGGCATGCTGCCACCTGGCTCCCAGGTGAGACTCAGGCGAAATAAAGTGTTTACGAAATGGTGAAATATTTTGCATTTGGAAAGATTATTGCAGCGCTGGTGGCGAAAACGTGCCAGCAATAAAGTGGGTGATGAGCTGCGACATTTAATGAGAATTTCTAGGCTCCCCAGAAGCCTTTATTTCCCGTTCCTGAGCAGGTCTTGTGTTGAAACATTCTCATAGCTTTCTGCCCTCTACCTGGGAGACTGATTTGCTCGAAATTGGCTTGGGGAAGGCAGAGCTGTTGGGACAGGGCAGGAGGGCAGGTTGTGGGTCCACCAGCAGGGATTTGCTGGGTGATGCGGAGCTGGGCTGTAGGACTGCAATCTCTCTCTCTCTCTCTCTCTCTCTCTCTCTGTGTGTGTGTGTGTGTGTGTGTGCCCTTCCTCCCTCCCCTGGGATGATGGAGGAGTGAGATGGATGCCATCTGTCTCAAAGCCAAGTACCTGGAGCTCACTCTGCACACACTTCCTGTGACCTATAAAGAGCCCTCCAGAATGTCACTCGGGGCTGCCCCGCTTACCCCCCTCCTTGGTCATAGCACCTAGCGTCTCTGCCCTGAATGTCTTCAGTAGCATCCCACCTGGACCCCTTGATTCCTTTCTGTCCTCCTGGACTCCATTCTCCAAATAGCCGTTGGCAGTGAAAAATGCAAAACTGATCCTTCCCAAAATCCTCTGGAGGCTTCCCTTCCTTCGTTTATAGGAAAGAGTTCGAAATCCTCTGGAGTGGGTGCTGTTATTAACCCATTTTTCCTGTGAGGAAACGGAAGCCCAATCCAGTTGTGTGTCTCTGTCCCAGGTGGTGGAGCTAAGTGTGAGGGTTGGGTGATTCCCTCAGCAGGCCAAGTCCATCTGACAAGTCTTCTTATCCATCTGATTGAACAGGTTCTGTGTGACCTCAGAGCCTTTGCCTGTGCCTTTCCTACTTCCTAGAATTCCCTCCCTTCCTCTCCTGGTCTCCCTAACCACACCTCATGTCATTTTCTAGAACCTGGAGGCTCCTGCTCCTCCTTCCCATGGCCTTTCCCAGGGCATGTGCCGAGGCTGGCCTCCCTGGCTGGGTCTGCGGTCCACATGCTCACAGCTTCTCTCCCTTTCTTCTGGGCACTTATCCTGATGCAGCCGTCATCCCCCTTGTGACTGTGTGCTGAGTGACTTACCTCTCCTAGTAGACCACCCTCGGATGGCAGAGGTGTCCCGGCCAGCTCAGGCTGCTCTGACAAAATGCCACGCACATATGTCTCTCACATGGCCTTGGCACATCCAAGTCTGAGGTCACGGAGCCAGCACACTCAGTTCCCGGTGAGCTCCTGCTTCCTGGCTTGCCTTGGGCCACTTTCTCAGGGTGTCCTTGTGGGACAGAGACAGGGGTTGGGGAGGGAGCTAATCCCATCATGGGGTTCCACCTCCTGACCTCATCTAGACCTAATTATCTCCCAGAGGTCTCACGTCCGAGTATTATCACACTGAGGGTTAGAGTTTCAACGGAGGAATTTTGGGGGGTTCACAAATAGGTGGTGTGTATACAGGAGGTGTATATATGTTGCTCCTTCCAAGCGCTCAGCAGGCACTCAGAACATGTGTTGAATGAATCAGTGGATGAATGAATGAGTGAATGAACAAGGAATGGTCGTCCTGCTTAGACACTGAATCTGGAGGTCCCTTCTAGATTTGAGAGGCACCTTGCCAACTCACTTCTGTCCCAAGAGGTTTTTGTGACATCTGAGAGGGCTGGACGAATCACCATTTGGCAAAAACCCTCCTTTTTATTAGCAGTGACCTAAACATTGGCAAAGTTGGGGCTTGCTAAGATACCTTCACTTTTCTTGAAACATACAAAATAAATGTGTTCTTTTTTTTTCTTTTCTTTTTTTTTTTTAAATAAAGGAAGGTAAAAAGTCACGATGAATAGCTCTGATCTCCCAAACCTAAAAATATACCCCTGGGATTAGATCCCTGCTATGAAATATTGCCCTCTGATTAGATCGCAAGCCATGAAATATAACCAGGAGTTTAGATCTCCACCTTGGAAATACAGTGTGCCGATGAGATCGCCCCCATGAAATATGGCCTTTGGGTTAGTATACGCCAGTAAAATATGGCCTTTGATTAGATCACTGCAGGGAAGGCTGAGTCGCTCGCTGGGAGTGGGGACCTTTGCCATGTCCTCGCAAAATAAAATATCAATATATGGAGAGGAAGAGAAAGCGGAGAAGGTAAATTAATAACAGCGACATTTTGGAACTTGGGCTTTCTTGGAGCTTGTCCGTGTGAGGGTGAGGGGCGGGGCTGGGGACAGACTTGGCATGGAGACCTTCCCCACATGCTGGTGGCATCCTCAGCCGGGCCACAGTGGTTGTGGTGATGGGTGTTGTACCAGAGCTTTCTCTGTGCCGGGAGCCGAATGCTTCACGAAGCTTGGGTCCCCCAGTTCTCCTGCGGAAGGTGACGTCATTCTTGTTCCCAGTGGCAGGTGGGAACTGAGGCATGGAGGAGCTAAGTCACTTGCTCAAGGACACATGCTAGGGTGTGTCAGAGCTGGGATTTGAACCTGGGTCACCTGCCCCTCGGGACTTTTTCCATCACCCTTGCCCTTTGGTTATCCGAGCTGACGCCATTCTTGGCCTGTGGTCCTGGGGACATGTGGTCCCCGCAGGGGTCTCTGTGCTGTAGGGGTGAGGGCTGGGGGTCCCTGCAAATGTTTGAGACAGGCTGGTGGTCTCCTGGGTCACCCTGGTGAGGATCAGGACAAGAGGACCCCAGGGTCAGAGCCTGGAGAGACATGCGGCCCAGCTGGGCTCATCCCCCACCCCATCTGCTTGATGGGACACAAGAGTGCTGTCCGTTGTCTCAGTTCAGAGTCATCTCAGCTCCAGAGCCACCCAGAGACTGGTTGAGGACCACCGCCCGCTCGCCTCTGCCTGCCCTCCCTCCCACACTTCTTGGGCTCCCATAGGGAGCCGTCCCAGGACACCCCGAAGTCCCACATACACAGCTCTCAGCCTCATGGTCTGTTTCCTGGAGCCAGCCCACCACAGACCCCCATGTGCCTCTCAGGACCTTGGTTTCTTATCTGTAAAACAGGGAGGGTTTGTTGGAGGCAAGCGCGGGCGGGGGTGGGCGAGGTTTCATCCTGCTCCCGGCGCTCGGCGAGTGAGCCGTAACCTTTGCCGAAATCCCAGACGGCTCATCTCCTGGAGGAGTTGAACCACCGCCTCCTTCCATCTGCAGACTGCGGCCTGTCCGACTGTCCTGGGGAGGCTGCTGTAAGGTCTGTCAGTCCTGGGCAGTGGAGGGGGTAGGTGGGGGCCGGAGCAGGCTCTCCTCCTGCATTAGCTTCCGCTGCACCTTTCTTCCCCGCGTGGGTGCTCCGCGAGCCAGGGGAGGGAGAGGTGGGCATCTCCTTATCTCGCTGCAGCCAGCCGACTGGCCCGCTCTTATCGCGGATTTGTGAGCTTGTAAAACATGGCTGGTATCACGCCATCTCCCTGGGGCAAGGGTGCTCTCAGCTGGGCCTTATCGTGGGGTGATCTCGGGCTGTGATTGAGGGGAGAGCTAGGGTTGTCCTGAGCGGGCAGCAGTCAAGTCCACCGGGGAGTTGGGGGAGGCCATGGCTGGGGGAGGGGGCGGATGCTGGAGCAGATGGGTATACAGCGTGAGAGACTCCCCCTTCCCTCTTTGCTTCCCTGCCACCGGCTTTTAGACCATGGGGTGACCTTGAGAAACTCCAGGAACCCAGAAGGAGAAAATTGGGGGGGGGTGGTAAGAGGAGGATTGTATCGACCTCAGTGACCCACCTTCATTTCCCCTTTCCTTGCTGAGCCCCTGCTGGGTGTGCCAGGCACTTCTTTCAGCTGGCCAGAGCGCTGGACTTCAAGAGAAGGCTCAGTTCTGCTTCTGGCTGTGTGACCTTAGGCCAGTCGCTTGCCCTCTCTGGGCCCCATGTGTCCAGTGGAAATAAGAACACCTCTCATCAGGTAATTCTCCGGGCCCCTTGCGGCGGTGGGTGTGAAAGAGCTGCCTCTGAAAATTGAAGTCTTGGGGCCTTAGGAATGCTGGGACCAAAGGGTAAGCTTGCACGTGGATTACGCCCAGTGACGGATGACAGAAGTGACGGAAGTCCCAGGAACCGGAGCAGGATTCTGGGAGTGGGAGCAGATTGTGCTAGGGTTTGCCCAAGACTCTGGGGGAGAAGAGGGAATTCAATATGGAGAGGATATTCCAGGCGCAGGGAATGGTCTTCCCAAAGGCCGGCGGGGCAGGGGGCAGCCTGGGCAGGCCCTCGCCAGTGGCGCCTGAACGGGCAGCCTGAGCAGGGCTGGCCTGTGACAGCCTTGCTTGCCGGCTGGGGAGACCCGGCCCATCTGGCTGTGTTTTTCTCCCACCATTTGGATGCTTTTGTGCTGAGTTCCCTGTGTGTCACTGTTTCCCTGTGATTCTCTTTTGAACCTGGCATCTGTTGGGGGCTCCATCCGGTCCCCGCCTCCTGTGTTCTGATTCTCAGATCTGTTTACAACCTGGGCATCTGGTGTTAGGGCAGTAGGGGGTTCCGGCTCCCTCTCGGGGTCTTAGAGATGGAGCAGGGGATGGGTGGGGCCGGGGCAGAAGGCGCACGGCAGGTGCTGACCCTGGGTGACCCCGGGCACGTGGCACCTTCCCTTCCGCTCCTGCAGCCTGGGCCACGCAGGGTTCCCTTTCTCCATTGGTGCATCTGTCTGTCACTCTCCAGGCTTCAGGCAGCAGGAGAGGCCCACTGTCCACGTATTTGCTTTGGAGCCAGCAAGCCTGGGTCGGCCCTTTGGCCCTGTCAGTCACCAGCTGAGAGTCCCGAAGTTCAGTGTCCTGCGCCCGTGAAATGGGCATGGTGTCCCCTGCCCAGAGGCTCCTGCGGGGCTTCCCGCCTGTGATAAGCAGGCGGGGTGAGCCCAGCCCTGGGCCAGGCCGCTGGGGCTGTATCCTGGTTCCGCTGGGGCATGTTAATTAAACTCTCTTGGTGCCTCAGTTTTCCCACCCGCGAGATGGGAACAAGAGCTGCCTCGGAGAGCTGATGGGAGCCGTCAGTGAGGTTATGGATCTGCGCAGTGCCTAGGGCAGTGCCTGGTGCAGTTATGGTCACCCCCAGCATCCTTAGTGCCCAAGAGCATGGACTTGTGTCTGCCCTGGGGCCCAGAGAGGGAGCGTGGGCTGGTTTAGGGACGTGGTCGGGTGTGTTGAGTGTGCAGGGGCTTGCGGCCCAGGTTCAGAGTCTGGAATCGGCTCGAAGGGAGATGGGAGCCATGGGGGTGGGCAGGGTTCATGGGAGGACATGACCTGATGGGATGTTTGTCCATTGTGCTCACGTAATACACGAGGATCAGTTCGCCTACGATGAGATGAGCTGGAGGAAAACAGATTTTCCCGAGCGCATGTGTGTGCGGGCACGCACGTGTGCGTACCAGGGTGCACGGAGAAGGTATTCGTGAGCGTCCGGGGACGGCGCCGTGGTTTAGAGGACATTCGTGAGTCAGAGAAGAACTGGGTGAGTCAGCCTCTGAGACACTTTTTGACCCGGAGACTCTGATTTTATGGAGAAACGGTCGTGTGGCTCGTTTCCCGAGGCCCCAGACCGTGAGCGAAAGGAAGACGCTGGGAAGAATTAGGAAGAAGTGGGCTGTGGCGGCTGCAGCCCCGGAGGTCTGTGCTTCCAGGACGGGGAAGGGAAGGAGGCACGGCTGCTGCGGGAGCTCACGTGTCTGGGGTGCTGACTCGGGGTGCTGACTCGAGTTTGTGGGGCCTCGCCGCCTTGGCTCTGACACCTGCTGTGTCCGTCTTCCGGGGCTGCCTTAACTAATGAGCACAACCTGGGGTGGCTAAAAACGACGGAAATTCATTCTCTCCCAGCCATGAAGGTGAGAAGTCAGAAGTCTGGGTGTGTCGCCGCGGCCGTGCTCCCTCCGGAGGCTCCAGGGAAGGATCCTTCCTCGCCTCGGTCGCTGCAGTGGTTGTCGGTGATTCTTGGCGTCCCTTGGCTTATGCACACGTCACTCCATGCTCTCCTCTGTCTTTGCCACATGACGTTCCCCCAGTGTGTCTGTCCCCGTCTCTCCTTGTCTTCTAAGGACGCTCGTGGTAACAGATTACATCCACAAAGACCTTCCCTCCAAATAAGACCACATTCTGATGTGCCACGTGGACACGACTGTTGGGGGACACTGTTGGACCCGGTACGCCCTCTCTCTTGAGAACCTCCAGAAGGTGAAATATTCTACTCCAGGTCACATGGGGACAAAGGGGCAGAGCTGGATTCGAACCCAAGAGCGTCCCCCACAAGGGCTCAGCCTTGCGCACACCACCAGGCTGAGTCCGTGGACAGCCTGGCACACCTGCCAGCAGCTGGGCACAAGGAAACCGGAGGTGTGTGCGGCTCCGCAGGTGGGGGGGCTTGAGCCAGGGCAGGCGTTCGCTGCAGAGGGAGCTGGAGTGAGGATGGGAACAGGCTCGCAGGGGACCCTCTTTTACCTCCCTTGTCTGCCTTCTGGATTCCTCGGAGTCTAGCAGGGGCCTGCCCTGGGAAGCCTCCCAGACGCCCTCGTCTTGTTACAATGTGTCAGCTCTGGCTCTGAGCTGCTCCCACCCTGTTGCGGGGTGTCTCTGGAACCAGCTCTCTCTTCTCTTTGCACCTCATTATTCCCTGTCGGTAAGTCTAAGTCACCTTGGTGCTTAGTCCTGACCTCCAGGCAAAGCTCTGTGCTTGATTCTTCTGCTTTCCCAGCGCCGAACCCGCGGAGCAACACCTAGCAGGTGCCTCGGAGCATTGTACATTCGTTGACTCCGCACATAACTGCTGAGCACAGTTATGGGCTGCAAACTGAAAACATAGCCTGGAATGAGAGACCGTCCAGTGGGGTGACTGACACAAAGATGGACATGTCCATGGAGGATGCACGGGAAACCGTGGGAGCCAGTGGGGGGCCCCATCCAGAGGCAGGGTGACAGGTGAGGCGGTGCAGTGATGGGAAAGGAGAGAGAAGGTCACTGGGCGGGGGGGATGGCGGCGGGGCGGCGTGAGCAGCAGGTGCAAAGCTCTTGCCAGCCCCGGTGAGAGCTCAGAGCCTTCCCGAATTACAGGCACTCTCTGGGCCTGGCAGGGGTGTCCAGAAAGAAGATGGGAAGGGCAAGTGGTGATGGGGATGCGCAGATGAGGAGGCTGGGGCTTTCCCCTGGGGTACCCTCCCCTTGAGACAGACATTGAAGTGGGGGAGGCTGCTGAGGGGTTTAAGTGGGGACTGAGCAAGGCAGAAAGCTCTTACTGGTAGTGGGGGTGGAGTGAGGCTGGAGGCAGGGAGGCAGCGAGGCAGGAAAGAGGCTATCCTGCGATCCCAAGGAAAGATGCCCATGGGGTGAATGACTTTGATGGTGGTAGGGGAAACAAGGGGAGAGATTTGGGTATTTACTAAATTCTCATGGAACCAAACTCTATATTGACCTACAGGACTTGATTGGACCTCCTTGGGCTGTATCTTGGATACCTCCTGGGTCCTTACTGAGTTCAGCAGGGTGAGGGGGGGTGTTCATTCACTGTGGGGGTGGGCGTGTTGGTGTGCAAGACGCAGACAGAGAAACGGTCTCCGCCATTTCTTCACCGTGGAGCCCCCCTGCCATTCCTGGTGAGGTCAGGTCCTCTCCCTTGCCCGCAAGGCCCACAGCTGTGTCTGCCGAATCCAGGCATATGGATGGCCTAGAGCTCAACAGCCAAGACACTTAGATGTCAGAAAGAGAGCCTGGGACCTGTCTTCACAGCCAACGCTTAGCAGGGGACCCCACGGGCCCGACAGATGGCCCTTCTTAATGATCTCAGTTCGAGCTGATACTTATGTGAGAGGACACTGGCTCACTATTCACCAGATTCTGGTGCAAGTGTTCTAGGCATTACCTCATTGAGCCACGTAACGGCTCCATGATTATACCCATTTATCAGATAAAGAAACTAAGATCCTGAGAGGGGAGTGACTGGCCCAAGATCACGCCCCCAGGAAGCAGCAGAGCTGGGACTGGGACATTTGTTCTCACAGTTCTCAAGCCCAGGCCTGTGCTGCCTCCCCGGGAAGCTGCTGTATTCCCAGGATGCTGATCTGTCCGGAAGATAAGCTTCTGCCGGAGCCGCGTGGGAAAGCCGTACGGCTTCCCATCCAAATGAGTGAAGGAAGACTGATGGGCTGGCTTCCTCTCTTTCCCTGCTTTCCCGGTACCAAGTATATATTTTTTCTAATCGGCCTGGCTGCTGATGGTTATCTGGCTTCGCGAGAGAGCGAAAGAGACTTTGTGTCAAATGCTGAAAAATGACTTTTCAGGCAGCCTCTCTGTCTCCCGAAAGGAGGTGACGTGCTCAGAGCATACAAATCACTCAGTGCCCGGGCGTCTTGATGCGAGGAAGGAGTGTGTTTAGATTGCTAAAACCACTCCCGTCCCTTCCCAAGGTCATGGGCAGGCAACCTAGCCTTGTCGGCCCCTGGAGGGCAGCGAAGCCTAGGGGAAAAGGGTGATGTGGCTCCGGACGGCCACCCTGGGGGGCTCTGAGCTCAGGAAGGGTCCCTCGGAGGCAGAAGGTGTGAGAGCCCAAGTGGAAGGCTGGCCTGGGATTCCAGGTCTCCGTCCGCCTGCAGGAAGCTGTATGACCTTGGACGAGTTACTTAACCTTTCTGGACCTTGGACATCGTCTCCCACAAATGCTATCTTCAGCTGTGCCATGCAGCTGGCCAGATGTTCTAATAAGTGGTGTTGCCTCATGTCAGCTGACACTTGGGATCCCAGACTGCAGAATTTCCCAAGAGGCCAGTGGGTGTAGGGGAGGAGGGTGGCTTTTGGAGCACTTCTGGAGCGGTGCTTGAATCCAGGCTCTGGAATGGGCATCCTGCTTGGGTTTGAATCCCAGTTCCGCCACTTGAGCTGTGTGACCCTGGGTTTGTGGCTTACCTGCTCTGAGCCTGTTTTGTCATCTAGCAAGTAGGGAAATAACCAAGACCACCTTATAGGGAGGCTGTGGTGAGAGCAAAGGACTTAGAACAGGTGCATGGGTCCTGAGTAGGCGTGGGTATTGTTGTGGTGATTACTTCTTAGCTGTCCTGCCTGGGAAGACCCGCTCACTTGCCCAAGCCTCGGTTTCTTCATCCATAAAAGGGAATGAGGATTTAAAAGGCCAAAGTACTTAAAACACTTGGCACTTAGTAGGCTCCGAATCCTGTAATGACATTATTTGGGCTTTTTGCACAAAGATAGTTTCTAATGAAATTTCAGTTTTTAAGGGTAGAGGATGTTTTGCAATCTCTGGACAATTTGGGATGAAGTATCTGGGTATCAATATGGGATTGACTGTAAACCTGGCGATTCACAGACCTGTACCCCTGGGGATAAAAATATATGTTTATAAAAAATAAAAAATTAAAAAAAATAATCAAGGACCCTAAAGAGCTTTTGTTTACTGATATTTGCCAACTTTGAAATTAAAACTTTGAAAGTTTAAAATTTGATTAATTCATTTAAATATACAATAATAAACTTGTTACATGTTAAAAAAATATATATATGGGCTTGACTGGAATGTCCCATTCTCTGCATGGCCACGACAGGGGTCGGCTGGCGGGGACTGGCGGTCTGTGTACCAGAGTGAGAGCCCTCGGGGGTCAGGGCTGGAGAAGAATATCCAGAGCAGGCTCCAAGGCGTAGCGCATGCCCCAGTCTTGGATGCCAGCCCCAGGGCCCCTGGGACTCGGGTCCTACCTGCCTTTCCTCCTGAAATGCCAGTGGGTTCGAGGGTGACCCCCACCCATGCAGGGAGGGATGCAGCTGCTGGACCAAGACCCAAGAGAGCATAAGCGAGGCCCTCCGGCTACTGAGGGAAGGACGTTGATCATTTGTCTCTCCTTTTTTATTTTCCTGGCTATAAAACACGGACAAACCACACAGCCAGGCCTCTAAAAATACAGACGGTCTCCAGATGAGTTCCCGATGCTGGACAAGGCGCTTTCCTCGTGCTGTGGCACCACCAACGTCCCTCCCCGGCTGGGAAAAACTCCAAAATTAGGGAGTTAGACCAGCAGTATAAAATAGGCAGGATCAAGACAGAGAGCAGGGTATTGAAGAAAGGGCCACATCCCCACCGGGAGGAGCACAGGTCTGGGCATCACTTCCTAGCTGGGTGACCCCAGGCCCATCACCTCCCTCCTGGCCCCACGTAAATCCTGGGGTATCGTGAAGGCGATCAGGAAGGAAAAGTCTTTGCGTTTTATAAAGAACTAACATAAACCGACGGTGGGAAGGGCCCTGTGGCCCCTCCCAGTCCCACCCCCCCACACGCACGTACACGTACACGCACACATGGTCACACACAGATGCTCACTAAAAGCAGGCGCTCGCCACAGTGACAGGCTCCAGGGGACAGATGACGGCGGCTGGATGGCACTGTCTGTCTGTCCCTCCTCATTCCGTCTTCCTGATCCCCCTTCCTGGCGGGTCCTGGACTGAGGTTGGGATGCTGCAGGGGTGGGGCCCAGCGCCAGCGGGGGGCCTGTGCAGGGGACCCAAGGAGGACACTCCGGGAGGAGCATCGTGGAGAGTTTAGGAGCACAATCCAGGGGGCACACCCAAGGGGCCGGCGGGCGCTAGGGGGCAGCACCCAGGACGGAGACACAGACGGGTCAGTACCCAGCAGAAGGGATGGTCCAGGCATTGAGGAGAAGGGGGGCCTGCAGCAGCTCTCTCGGGGTGAAGGCTGCAGCGAGGGAGGAGGCCCAGACCCCGGGCGGCTGCGCCGTGCTCTCCGTGACTGTTCGCGGGGCACGTGACCCAGACCCATGTCCTCCTAAAGCACCCATTTTTGTGCATGACCCTGGGCAGTACCCCAATATGTCCAACAGATAAAAGGGGAGTTGCTGCAGTTAAGGAGTGGTTTGGGGACTCTGCGTCCCATCTCTGGGGTGCCCCGAAGTTTACATGTTACCCCTGAGACTGACGGGCGGGAGATGTGTTTAGATCATTTGACCTCTGTTTGAGCACCTGTAGAATGGGGACGATGTTAGAATCGAGCTCACACACTGAAGGTGGAATGAGATGACGAGGTGCCTGAGCAGAACGTCCGTGTCACAGTTACGATGACTACGGGACTCTCTGGAGCCCAGGCCTCTCCGGGATACCTCGGTCGGGGCTGCTGGTCATAGCTCAGGCATGGTTCCCCCAAACATCTCCCAGAGCGATGGTCGCCTCGAGCACTCTCAGGCTCTAATGTCCTCAGCATCCCTGACCCGGCCACTCCTTATTGGCAATGCTGCCCTTGTGTGATGCGGGATTCTGTCTGGTCTCACCTTGCCCGTGGTTGTGGTGACCGAGACAGAGGGAGCGGGCCACAGCCGCCTCCCTGCCCCCCACCCCCCGCCCCGTCTCCGTTCGCTATCTCTCATCGCAGGCAGTCACAGCCACGGCGCTCGTAATCGTCTGCATTGTCTGCTCCGCACGGGTAATCTGGGCTTGGAACACATGTTAACAAATGGGCACAGTTTTATCGGGAGCAGGGGTCCCCCAACCCGCTTCATCAGATAAGGTGTTCCCGCCTCCTGGGCTCATAGTCGGGAAGCCGCTCTCTCAGGAATAGGTCCCCGGGCCCTGGCACAGCCCACAGAGGGACGAAGGCAGGCTGGGTGGGGGGGCCTCCTGCCAATGGGCCACTCAGGGCTCGGGAACCTTGGAGATTCGGTTGGTCACAGGGCGGGAGGGAGGCCTGCAGGGTTTCCGGGTTTGAGTCCTGCCTCTTCTAACCACGTGATGGTGCACGAGTCTCTCCCCTTCTCTGGCTCTTGGTCAGCCCAGCAAATAAGAAAAACACCATCAGCCTCCCGGGCTCAGTAGGTGGATCGTCTCCTTCCTTCCCATACTAGTTTTCAAGAGCCGGTGTGACGATGTGGCACGGGACTGCACACATTCATTCTGTCCCAGCTCTGGAGGCTGGAAGTCCAAAATCAAGGTGTCGGCAGGGCCGCCCGCTCTCTGGAGCTCTGGGCAAGGATCCTGCCTTGTCTCTTCCAGCTCCTGGCATTGCCGGCAGCCCTTGGCTTGTAGACGCGTCCCTCCAGCTCGGCCTCCATCCTCCCGTGGCACCTTCCCTCCCCTCTGTGGATCCATGTCTCTGTGTCCATGTCTCCCTCTTCTTATCAGGACACCAGATACCAGATTAGGGTTCATATCCTCATCTTGATTTGATTGCATTTGCAAAGACCCTATTTCCAAGAAAGGTCACGCTCACAGGTGCCAAGGGTAAGGAT
The DNA here is from genome assembly GCF_030435805.1 of Mustela lutreola. Classification (NCBI taxonomy): domain Eukaryota; kingdom Metazoa; phylum Chordata; class Mammalia; order Carnivora; family Mustelidae; genus Mustela; species Mustela lutreola. The sequence continues at coordinate 12,649,508 of NC_081299.1, forward strand.
TTCATGTATCTTTGGGGGGGACACATTTTGACCCACAAGACCACTCTTTGGCCAGACCTTCCTCACTCCAATAGTAGGGATCATTAGTGCCCTTGGAAGCAGGCTGTCACCAGGTTTGCCCCGCTCCTAGCCGCGTGCCTTATCTCATCTACCTTACCACGTCCCGTGAAGGGTGTGCTGCTGTAGGGCGCCCCTTCCCCTCCTCCGGGGCTTCATTCTGCTCTCCCCAGGCACGGGTGTGTAAACAGATAATGGTTTTTACAGGAGGCGGCAGGGTGGGGGGGTGCCTCCCGCCAGTGAGACAGACGAGCATTTACGGAGGCAAAGATTCCGTGTTCCTTCTACACGAAGGGGAAGTGAAATTGGGAAAGTTCTCAAGGGACCAATTAACTGAGCCCAGAAGGGCACAGAAGGATGAGAAGGGCATTCTGGGCAGAGGGAACAGCAAAGGGCTGGGGAACGGAATGCACTTGAGCTGTCCCAGGTGGGCCCAGGTCAGGGACTGAGTGTTTTCTGGAAGGGGACTGGAGCTCCTTGGAGGAGAGGCCGAGGGGCAGCTGGACGGACACCTGGAAGAGCCAAGCTGAGAAGTGCAGACTTGAGCCTGCAGGCACTGGGGAGCCAGTGAAGGTTGTGAAGCAAGAAAAATGGTGGCATCAGAGCTGTGGCTGAGAGGGCAAATCCAGCCGTGAAAACATTTTAAAGTTTTTGCTGAAGGGAAGGCTTTTCTACCTAAGGATTCAATTCTCACCGGACATTTAAAGAAGTAGGGAAGCCTGATGACCAGAAATTTCCCAGCAGGTCTTTAAGCCCCATTGCTTCAGCCTTCTGGTCCCGGCTCCTTGTGCACGTTGATGATGGACGTCAGACTTGACCCAGGATATACAGGGGCTGGGACCTGGGTGTTCTCCCTTCTCAGGGAAATAGCAAGGGGACACATAACCCTGGCCCCCTTTTGCCCCTGATCAGGCCATGAGGATCGGCCCTTCTTCATAGGCCACCCTTTCTCATCCCACTCCCCCAAATTTTAATTTCTACATCCAAACCTCCGCTTTCCTGGTAGAGCCTTCCAAAAGCCAGCAGCGAGAGGCTCCAAAGGCCTGGCCCTCCATTTCTGTGCTCTGCATATAAGTGCAATCATTTATTTCTGTCCTCCAATCTTGATTAAACCCACCTACAAACGAGCCAGCTATTCAATCTGTGACCTCAGTCCTCCCTTCCTCTGAATCTCCTCTCCCTCTTTCCGCCGCAGGAGTAGGCAATTTGATCGTGGAGAGCCCTGAGCTCTTGGAACACTCCGCTCGGGGCCTGCCCAGCTCCTCTGTCCGGTGCCCTGCCACCTTCCCACCCACCGCTGTGCTTTTAACTCTATTTACATTCTAGAAAGTATGTAAGCTTTCTATTGTGCACTTTCCTAATGTCAATGTTCCCACAATGAGAACAAGGGTGTAAACACCCATATTTTCATAAGCCTATTATAGCCCTCCGTGTATTCAAAGTAGATTGAGTGATGCTATCACACACTCCCTGGGCTAGCGGGGGCTGGCAGGGGCTGGCACAGGAAGTCAGCTCAAGGCCAAACACCAGGAGTCGAAATCCATCCGAGTTGCGTTTATCATTCATTCAACGATTGGACGACCACTTTCATTATATTTTGGTGGCCCTTCTGCTGTGCCTAAATCATATACCCGCTTCTGATCGGCATCATCCAAACTTGCAGACTGCTAAGTCCAGGGAAGGCACAGGTCTCCACAATGGTGCCAAGGGAAGGAACAGGGCAGGCCTCCCTAAGCCCCAGTCACTCCAGAAGAGGCACCTTGGGCCTGGCCCCCTGGACCCACGTGGGGTTGGACTGTGCGTGAGAGACACCACTCCTGATGCTGTCCAGGACTCCAGGGTTCTCAGGAGGAACGAGATGCATTGGGCCAGCATGCGATGGTGGGATTTTAAGTCCCTGAGCTTCTAGGTAGTGATGGGTTGGCTTTACCTGGAGGACATAAGCTATCAGTGACCAGAGGAGTTTTCTGGTCAATGTAAGTTTCACAGGAGACCCCCTGGCTCCTTTCTGCAGAGCTCGGGTGTCCAAGACCCACTGGGGGAGACTCCAGGTATCAAGTAATGTAAGTCCCATGGCCATAGGGACATGGCCGGCTCTGTCTGTGGCCCCTTGATAAACAGCGGTGGAATGAACGCCTGAGTGTGTGGTGTTTGAACCCCTTTCCTGAAGGCTGAAAGGCATTCACTCACTAGAACTAGGGCAGCAGAGTCTGTGTGAAAGGGGACACATATGTGACTCAATCCCACCTCCAGCCTTTAACCCTTCCTAAGCCTGGGGCGGGAAAACTTTCTGAAAGAGCCAAATAGCTTTGCAGGCCAAGAGGCAAAATGGAATATATCAGGTGGGGACTTACACAATCATTTAAAAATATAAACATCATCTGTAGCTGGTGGGCCCTACCAAAACAGGTGATGGACAGGATTTGACCTAGGGGGGTCACAGTTTGGTGAGTGCTTCTCCAGGCCTGTGTCCTGTATCTCTAAATTGTGACCAGGCCTCGTCTTGTGGGCAGTTGTGAGAGTCCCTACACCAGATATAAGGTGTGTATCTGGCAGCGTTTAGCACGTGATAACAACACAATCTTAAAAGCTCTATGGAGTGGAGGGCTCTCCAGGTTCCAGGCACTGCTCTGAGGACTTGAATTCATGAACTCCTCTGACCCTATGAAGCAGGTACCACCATGAGCTCTAGCTTACAGATGAAGAAACAGAAGCTCAGAGTGGCACAGTCACTTGCCCAAGGCAGAGCTGGGATTTGAACCCCTGTAGTTGAGCTCCAGAGAGCATGCACTTGAGGACCAGGGTCTGCTGCTCGAGGAGACCTTCCTGCTTCATTCACAAGCACCCGAAAGGCATCTAACGTGAGCCAGGACACAGGTCACCTCCAAGCCACAGGCGACACACAAGGGCGACGACATCCCTAGTTGGGGACGGTGTCTTTCTGTTAGTTTTGTGCAGCCCCCGATTTCCCTCCTGAGTGACGGGTGTGGCATCTCCGAGCCTGGGCTTGGGGACGGAAGGGAGGGGAGGAGAAAGGGGGGAGGTCCAGGAAGGTTGAGTCCTGTGGATAAAGACATGGGTGGGGCAGGAAGAGAAACTAGAGGGAGATCCTAAAACAATGAGATTCACATCCAGTTTGTGGCCTCGTACGGAGGCAGGAGGACGGATCAGTTTACCTCTCAAGGCAGCCTCCTTCCTCCCTGTTGAGCTGGGGAGTGTGTGACCTGCAGGAAAAAACCCCTTCATGGGTGCGGATGTTCTCCTTACTTGGGTGTTCGAAACCTCCTTTTCAGTTTCGTTTAAAGCAGACTGAGCTTGGAGAGACAGGGTCTGAGAGGACCTGCAAAACTTCCTCTTTCTGGGGCGCCTGGGTGGTTCAGTGGGTTAAAGCCTCTGCTTTCGGCTCAGGTCATGATCTCAGGGTCCTGGGATCGAGCCCTGCATCAGGCTCTCTGCTCAGCGGGGAGCCTGCTTCCTCCTCTCTGTCTCTGCCTGCTTCTCTGCCTACTTGTGATCTCTGTCTTTCAAATGAATAAATAAAAATCTTAAAAAAAAAAAAAAAAAAGGCTTCCTCTTTCTGGATGACTCTGGAGAAGTCTTAGTTTATTATGGTATTGATGTTACGGACTGAATATTTGGGTTGGCCTCAAATTCGTTTGCTGGGATCTGACCGCCGCCGCCCCCCAGGGCGATGGTGTGAGGAGGTGGAGCCTCTGGGTTAGGTCACGAGGGTGGCAGGCTCAGAAAGGAGATGGGTGCCCTTGTGAAAGGGACCCCAGAGAGCTCCCTCGCCCGGCAAAGACACAGAGAGAAGAGCCCATCGAAGGGGCAGGATAGGGCTGTCACCAGACCCCGGATGCGTCAGCTCCTTGATCTTAGAATTCCCAGCCTCCGGAACTTTGAGAGGCCAATTTCCGTGCTTCATAAGCCACTTAATCTCCGGTATTCTGTGAGAGCCGCCCCAACTGCCTAAAATGGACATAAATAGAGTCATTAGCATCTTTTCATCTAATCAGATTAGAGAGCCAGTTCCAGAAACCCTGGAACCAACTCGGAAAACTGAGCCTCAAAATCCTCTTCCTCTAGACCCACTCTGGGGTCTCGAAATCTGTGTGAGTCTGGGTTCTCCAGGGAAGCCGAGGCTGAGGAGTCCCACGGTCTGCCGTCTGCGAGCTGGGGACCTGGGAAAGCCCGTGGGGTGACTCCGTCCTGAATCCAGAGGCCCAAGAACTCGGGGGGGGGGGGGCCACGGTCAAGGGCAGGAGAAGACAAGAGGAGAGGTTCCAGTCCAGGCAGTGTGGCTGGAGATAAAGAAGCAAATCTCTCCTTCCTCTGCCTTTTGTTCTGTGGGAGCCCCCCCGCCCCGTGGATTGGGTGCTGCCCACCCACTCGGGGATAAGCTACTTTACTGAGACCCCTGACTCACATGCTCATCTCCCCCCCCCCACCCAGCACTCTTATGGAGGCCCTGGAAATCCTGTTTCATCTGGGCGCCCCATGCCCCGTTCAAGTTGACACATACACTTAACCCTCACGATTGGCAAGGGATGGTTTGCATTTACATGTCCAGGGACACCAGTATCAAAGAATCCCACTAAAAACATTTTTTTTTCTTTAGAGGGAGAGAGTGAGCATGTCTGATTGGAGCAGAGGGGAGAGGGAGAGGGAGGAGTCGGGTCCCTAACCGACATGAGCCACCCCGGTGCACTCCCCCACAACTAAAATGTTACAGTGGCAGGGGTGGGGGGTCGGGGGCTGCAACTGCAAGACCAGCAGCAATGCCTTTCCCTGTTTATAGGATGGAGTGAGGTTCCCCCCGCCCTGTACTTTTACTGGCATTATTTATTTTCTACAATAGACAGATGTTCTTGAAGTCACCAACAGGAGAAGTCATTAACGATAAAAATATTGATAAGAGCAGGCTGTGTCTCTTCTTCCAGAACCCAGTGGGAAGTTACCTTCTCCGTGGAAAAACCATCCCATTTGTACAGCGGACGTTTGTCATCCAGGTCTTTCCCCAACTCCTTCTGATCTCGCCGACAAGGAGAAGGGTGGAGAAGGGGGTTCTGAGCAAGTGCCGCTCGCACGAGCATGACTCCAGCAGTCCACAGTGAAGGGAGGGAATCACAGGCAGCAGCTTCGGAAATAAAATAAGAGGCCGATCTTGTAGCCAACGGGGGAGTCTCTCGGGTGTTTTGATTCCAAGCTCTTCTGACACCTTAGAGCTCCCATGTGAACCCCAGGACCACTGGCTGCCTCAGGGTGACCTTCACGCAGGGTATGAGTCCAAACATCCAACATCAGAGTCAGGGATTCGTGAGAAAGGTACAGAATCCTATACCTGTGGGATTTTTCTTCTTGGAGCTTGTTCTGTAGGATGATCTCTGTTAATGTTGAAGGATGGTCCTGTTGACGTGTTTTCATTAAAGCAGTGGATGGCATCTAAGCAGTGTTTAGCTTACTGTAAATACTGTAAAATGCTGACGATTCCCCGACACGGTTTCCGGTGCTGGGGACACTGCAGCGAGCAGACAGACAAAGTCCATCCCCTCTTGGAGCTGACATTCTAATCAGCGGGGTAGGAGGGTATCTATCAATCCTTGGTAATAAGTATATATCAATTAAAACCACGTGTCAGACAGAGGCAGAGTGTTATGTAAAGTAGAGTAATTTCAGGGATAAGAAAGAATGGGAATTCTAGATGGGAATTCTAGAGAATTTTAGACTGGGTGGTCAAGAAAGGCCTCTGTGGGTGGCAGGGTTTTGGGGTCCATGACAGAGAGCAGGGATCTAAAGGAAATGAATAGGCAAGACTTGCACATAGCTGGGATGTGACAGTGTTCCAGGAAGAAGAAACAGCAGGTGCAAAGGTCCTGAGGTAGGAATGAGCTTGGGGCACTTATGGGGGGAAAAAAAGGCCACTGTGGCTGGAATGGAGTGATCGAGACGGTGTGGTAAGAAGCAAGGGAGTGAGAGCAGGGCCGTCTGGACCACGAGAAGGCTTTGGCTTTCACCGTCCAGTTAGCTGGGAACAGGGGACTGGTGTAATCTCATTGATCCTTCTGAATGCTCCCAAATGCTGCGGTCTCAAATAAACATGTTCTATCAGCAGCTTAACGCAACACCCATGTCTTGTCTCACATTTGTGTAGGTCAGCAGTCCCCAGGGGCTAGGCTCACTTCCCTGCTCTGAGTCTCACAAGGTCAAAACCAAGGTGTTGGCCTTCTGGGCCCACCTCTGGAGATTCTGGAGGAGAATCCACTTCTGATCTCATGGGGGCCCCTGTGGAATTCAGTCCCTCATGGGTATGGGACTGAGGTTTGTGTCTCTCTGCTGGTGCTCCATGGGGACTGTTTGTTCTCTGTTCCGACAGCCTGTCCTCATCATCCCTTCTCTGGCCAACAAGGGCATGCCAAGTCCTTCTTGGACCTTGACATATTTGAGCTCCACCCATGAGATGTCTACTAGCAGGAAACCTACTTGAGTAGGTGCGAGTGTCTCTCATGGAGAACTTGAAAATCCGGAATTCCAAAGTCAAGTCAACAATTCCAATCTCCATTACACTCTTGCTGAGCATTTATTAAGCACTTCTGTATTCCTAAGACTTGTTGCATTATGGAAGGATTAAGGGAAGGAAAAAAAAAAAGCAACAATGGAAAATTTCATCTCACTGGGGAGCTGGGACTAATGGTGCAGAAAGCAAGCCATGGCTTTGGTAGAATACAAGAGCACTCGGTGATTAAGCATGCAAAAGCATGCCGGAATCTGCCGGAAGGTATGGTTCTGTGTTTATGCATCTCCCACCAAATTAATTCATGGTTCTTTTCAAACGCCTGGGCCCAGTGGCAGACAGGTGTTTCATAAATATTTGTCCACTAAGTGGATGAGTCCTTGGGCTTCAGTTTTCCTCCCTGATAAGTGGGGTATTGCTTTTCCCACAGGCTTGTGGGGAGATCAGATACAGAAGGGCTTGTCTTCTTGGAAAAGGCAAAGCAGGTTCAAATGTCATGCTTTTTGAGAGATGTCAGAAATTGGCTTTGATGGGCCTCTAGGAGAGAGATGTGGTGGAGGGGGCGAGTATTCACCTCAAAGGCAAGTAAGTGGCCAACTTTCTTTTTTTTTTTTTTTTTTTAAAGATTTTATTTATTTATTTGACAGAGAGAAATCACAAGTAGATGGAGAGGCAGGCAGAGAGAGAGAGGGAAGCAGGCTCTCCGCTGAGCAGAGAGCCCGATGCGGGACTCGATCCCAGGACTCTGAGATCATGACCTGAGCCGAAGGCAGCGGCCTAACCCACTGAGCCACCCAGGCGCCCCAGTGGCCAACTTTCTTATGGGATATCCTGCGTGCTCCTGGGAGGAAAGGCAAGGACCCCAGGGGGTGCCATGGGCATGCTGAAGGCAAAACCTTCGTCTTCTTCATTACCTCCCAGTAGGCCTCCCTGCCCAGAGCTAGCTAAGGACAGAGATCAGCTCCCCTGGGAAGAAAGGGGGCTGGCCAGTTGTCCCTTGGGGCTGAGATTAATATTTTAATGACACAATAGTCTTTATGTGTCATACGTCCAAACTGGAAACCACCTAAAACGTCCCTGAATGGTAGAATGGATAAATGAATTGTGGCATCTCATACAACAGAATATCACCCAGGGAATGTGTTTTTTGTTTGTTTGTTTTTTTTTAAAGCACAGAGTTCTGATAAATGCAGTGCAGAGATGAGTGTCACAGACGCCGGGCTGAGACAAAGTAGCCGGACACAAGAGGGCACCTCTTGCGTGATTCTATTTATATGAGGGCCAAGAAGCAAAGCCATCTATGATGGCAAAGCCAGAAGGGTGGTTATCCTTGGAGTGGGGGTAGGGCCTGGTGAGGAACTCGGGGAAACCCTCCAGGGCTGCAGGAAGCTTTCTGTGTTTTCATCCTGGGGAGTGCTTCCGTGAGTGTGTGATCTGTAAAAATTCATCGAGCTGCTCACTTGAGATTTGTGCATTTTACTGTAAATTCTCCCTGTAAAAAGAAATAAAATGGTGCCCACCGGGGTAGCGTCGACCACGTATTGCGTGGTGCGTTAGTGCCATCCGTCTCGTCTCTCCGACCCCCGGAGGGAGGCATCCGGATTCCTAACTGGATAAATGGGAAGCTGAAGTCAGGATGCCGCAGAACAAGGGGCCCATGTGTTTTCAGGGTCCGACTCAAGCCCCTTCCTACCAGGAGGGCTGGCTGGTGTGCACACGGCAGATTTACCATTCTCGTGTGAGCTGAACTAGAACTACCACTTGAGTTTGCTTTGCTCTGTTTTTGCATTTGTATCCCTGTGACAAGCTGGACCCACATGGGGTCTGTCCAACCCTTCCCCTGATGCCTTTCTGTCTTTCCTGGGAAGCCTCGAGCCCCAGAGGATGGGAAGGGAGTGTCTCCCACTCTCCCCGCGCCAACCCTCTTGCCCCCCATCAAACCCCTCCACTCAATAAGATGCCTACAATCTGTACCCTGGCCTGCAGCAGGAAGAATTTAGATGGTGAACGAATCAGCTCCCAATAGCCTTCGGGTGACGAGAAGGCACTCTATAACGGAACAACTGTAATAGGTTGATGTTTATCTTGCAAGACATGTGCGTTTAATAAAGTATTAATATGAAGACCAGATTGCTTCTCCTGCCAAGCAGGCAGGCTGAGTGAGATTAGCAAGGTGGGAGGTGCCGAGGGGTCTCCTGGGAGGAAGGAGCCCTGACGACTCTCTCCTTTGTGAGCTAGAACTCCTTTGCTTTGCAGAATGAAAGCATTTTGCCCAGGGTGACCATCAAGAACTTTCTCCTAGGATTCTTGGATCAGAAAATCAATGTAGGTTCTGGAGGGCAGGAAAGATGCTCTGATGGAGTGAGTTGATCCATGTCAGTGGGAAAGAAGCTTGGGTGAAATTCAGCCGTTAGGCCCAGCCGGTGCGGGGATCCTTTTGAGGGAGAACTTTCCAGAGATCTCCATTCCCAGCTTTACATGGCTGGGTGTTTGGAGACTCTCTCTGTCTCTCGTGTCTGCAAACTTGTAAGCGTCTGTTCGAACGTTTCTAGATGTTTGCTCGCCTCCCTGTTGACATTTGGGGCTGGACAGGCTGAAGGGAATCACCCTGCTCATTGTAGGGTGTTGGCAGCATCCCTGGGGTCTACACAGTGGGCGCCTATAGAAGCCCCCACCAGCTGTGACAGCCGAAAACTTATCTCCAGACATCGCCATATGTGCCCCGGGGGCATGGGGTGCAGAAATTGGCCCTGGTGGAGACCACTCTATTTCTGATGGTTTCTGGAATGATAATTTGAAATCTCATAGACCAGAAGACTTCCACGCTGCCTGTAGAGTCTTAACATAGGGGCTTCAATTCTGCCAAACGAGCCCCCAGTCATCAGTGGGAAACTCTGTCACATGAGTTTCTTCAGCGGCGGGTGTAGACCCAGTGAGCAAAGCCAACCTCATTCAGGAGGCCTGGAAATTGACAGTCGAAGGAAACCGTTGTTACTGAGCAGATTTCCGTATGCAAATTTCCAGATCTTTTGGTGCCAACGTGAGGGAATCTGGTCTAATGCAGGATGCCTTTTTGGGGAGAAAAGATCAAAAAAATTAAGGATTCCTTTATTGTGCCTTTAGCTTCGGAGCCCAGCAATTAATTCTTATATGCTAAAGGACTTCTGTGTTTATGAGGCATTATTATTTAATGTAGACCTATTTTAAATTGTAATTTTTTTCATTAAGTTGCCTCGTTTTACTGATTAAGACCAGTTTATAACCCAGCTTAGACTGTGTTCCTTGAGTAATAGCTATTTTTCTTTCAAAATATTCCTTAATAACGTATCACCCATATTTTAACTTTTATTCTAAGTCAGTGAAGCCTCCCTGTGGCTCACGAGTTGGTGCTCGTGATCCTGCATGATGTCTGAGGACGCCAGGCTGCCAGACCCTCTGTGTGCTTTGCTTCAAAAATCCCCATGGAGGAAACAAGACGGCATCAGCTAGTGCTGCTCAGCTTGTATGCTCCCAAGACTTATCTCAAACAACCAACAAAAATGGGCCATCTGCCCCAAAGCCTTCTAGCAAAGTCCTCAGAGTGGGCTTGCTCGGTGAAAGAGGGTAGAGGGCGTGGCGGAAGGTGGTGGCCATGGCAGGGGAGTGATGACCAGGCTGGTGGTGCCAGCTCCGGTCCCAGATGCCAGGCACTGAACTAGGCTCCTTGCAGGGGCCAGTCTCCCTGCATCTGCCTTGTTCCCACCCCTCCCAGCCCTAAGAAGGAAGGATGAGTATTCCCATTTAATGGCAGAGGTGGAAACAGACCCAAGGCAGTGAAACAAGCTTACTCAGGGCTGCGGGGTTGGCTGTGACCATGTCACGCTTTTCCCCACGTCTGCCTGGTTCCCCAGCCCGAGACCAAAACCTGTCCACACCAGTGCTCCCTGACATTATCCCCATACAGAGGGAGCCAGCTTCTCCAGTGGCGCTTTTCAGATCACTTTGGCCTCTGGTTTCTGTGTGGCATCACCATTGCCCAGAGCAGTAAACACGATGAGCCCTTTTTTCCAAAGAGACAACTGAGGCCCAGAGAGGGTTGGGGACTTGCCCTCTGTATCCGTGGCAGGACAAGCTGGGTCTTTGGCTTCAAGGCCTGGAGCTGTTTCCTTTCCTTCCTGCCACTGCCTGTGGCTTCCACATTGGCAGCTGTTAGCAGGTAGCCCTACTGGGGCGGCTCTGACCCCCAGAGGTGGCACACGAAAGCAGCGATAGCTTGTCAGGCATTTCCTGGGCATCCTGCATCACATGTCTCTCAGCCTTCTGCCTCCCAGCGGGCCCAGCTGGTCTTTGGATGCTGGGCTGACCCAGAGGTTAAGCAGTGGTGATTCCCCTCACCCACGCCCAGGGACACAGAGGAAGTTCCAGGGGGACGGCACGCTGTCAGATGAAGACCATTGAAGGGAAGACGATGGTGTGGTGTGGCCGAGGGGTTCCACAGGACTACGCTCAGGAGACTGGGATCCTGGTCTTAAATTGCTTGTTGATTGTCTCTTTGAGCTGGGCCATGGCCCTCCCCTTCTCTGGGCCTCAGTTTACCCATCTGTATAGCAGAGGGTTTTGATTTGAGAAGAAGAAGGCCACTTCTCTGTGATGGGAAGAGTGCTTTGGGAGCCCAGCTCAATGACGCGGTCATCAGAACCATTGATTGATTTTGTTGCTTATTTCTTTATCTGCCCGTTCACTTGGTTTTCACCGAGAATCTTTGGAGTACCTACTAAGTACGCTATCTTAGTGGAATGTGCTGCTGCAACAAGATCTCCGTGGCTTAAACACAGTAAGATTTTATTCCTCACCCATATCACTGTCCATTGGACCACGTGGGGGAGAATGTCACTCCCTGCTGTCACTCTAGCACCCAGGCTCTTTCCCCCTTATGATTCCGCCCCCTTCCAGGTACTCAGTGCCCCCTCCATCCAGGCAGCTGGCACAGAGAGAGGTTGTGGAGGACGGCACGGGCCGTTCCCAGGGCCTAGATCTAGAAGTCACACTCCGCTGCAGGGGTTTAGTCATGTGGACCCACAATATTGCAAGGGAGGCTGGGAAACGTCACCCGGGTCCCCGAGGAAAGAGGGATAGGGCTTGGGGAACATGCGCGCATGCAGGGCAGGCACCGTGTATAAGACAGAGCAAAGACAGCTTCCCACCCTGGAGTGGACTCGGGTAGAGGAGCCTAGGACGAGCAGAGCGTGAGGTTCCAGAGGGGGACCTGCTTGGGGGACCCCTGTTGGTCCCCACCAACATCCTGCCGTCAGCATCCTACTGTCAACTCAGGACTTGCTGCCTCGTGAAGCTTTTCCCCAGACCCGTCACCCTCCCTGGCATACATCTCAGAGGCAAGGGGACTGACCAAACAAATCCTGCCTTTCTCTGTCCTCAGTATCTCCCATCCACAAAATGGGAAGAAAAATGACCCCCGCTGGCTCTCTAGGGAACTGGAGGGGTATCAGGTATCTGCAAAGGGTCACGGAACAGCCTTCCCCAGCCTTTTTATTAATAGTATAACCACATCATTATCAATAATGAAACACAAATTAATAATAAATAAACAAACTAATGATAAATAATACATACGTCATGAATAATACATTAATACTACAAGGCTTTTGAGCATCTATTGCCTCTGACAGAGGGGAATTTGATTAGCTGGCTGAAGATCACAGAACGGGAATATTTCACAAGAGCCTGGAAGTTGGAGCAGGGGACGGAGGCCCCAAAGTAGCAGGCACATCTCCCCACAAAGCCTGCAAAATGTTTGAGGCTTCTGGTGGGTCTGAGCTGAGCTAGGGGAGGTGAGAATCAGGAGTCTGAGGGCGAGGACTCCCCTTCTCAATGTTTTTTCATGGTCCAAATTTAGGGTGAAAATCCATAGCTCAATAAGGCAAAAAAAAAAAAAAAGAAAAGAAAAGAAAATAAAAACCACCAGAAACAAATGAACAAACCAAAAATAACACTTCCAGCCCCAACAGAATTGAATTGGATGTTATGGCCAAGGCCAGGCCAGCTGAAGTTATCTGTAGAATTTATTAGTTCAGCCATGGATTCATTCATTCATTCATTCATTAATACACTTTTAATGCCGTCAGTGTGGTCAACAGCTAAGCCCTAATTATATGCTTATATGCTAAGCCCTAATTATACGGTTACTGAGACATGCTTTTGGTTCCCTAAGAACTCACAGTCCATGGTAGTAGGAGACAGATCAGCCACAAAGGGGATCCATGCAGTGTGTTAGGGTTATAATAGGTGCTCTGAGGGGAGCACTTAACCCCAGCTTAGGGGTGCTGGGCATGGGCTAGATGAAGTAGGGGTGGGTGTCAGGGGTCCTCTACGGTTAAGTGGTGTCTAAGCTAAGCCCTGAAGGGCTTATCAAAATGATGAGAATAAAGTGATGGCCGGTATTCTAGGCAGAAAGAAGCATGGCAGGTGCACACACCCAGTAGCCACAGGAAGTCTAGCATGTTTGGGGAACACTAAGTAATTTAGGATGGCTGAGGCTCAGCATACAAACGGCAGGGGGACAAGAGATGAGCTGAGGAGGAGGCGGGCCATGAGTGCAAAGGGAAAGGGTTTGACTTCATCCCCCAGACAAAGAAGGATGTGGATCGGAGTGTGGCATCAGTACACTAGGCTATAGCATAATCTTCATTTGTCCAGGGCTGCACGGCTCACTGGGTGCTGTCATATGCATTGTTTGTGGGATGGCTCGTCTGCTACTTCATTTGTACGGGACACTGGCTGAGCACCTAGCACGTGCCAAGCATCATACAGGGAACTGGAGATGCAAGCCGGGTCCCTGACCTTAAGAACCTCCCAGTCTTCTGGCAGAGACACACACAAAGAGTCATGTGCTGCATTACAGTTGGTGTGGACGGCTGTGATTGAGATGTTTACAAGGGTCTTGGGAGCTCAGACAAAGGAGTATCAGACTCAGATAAATCCAGGAAGGGGTGACTGTTTCATTGAACCTGGAAGGACAGGTACAGATTTCACTAGGTGAACTCAGAGAGGGCCATTCCAGGAAGAGCAAAGAGCACAGGCACAAAGAAGAGCCTGAGGGGGTGTGGAAGGGGTGGTGGGTGGGTTGCACGGCGGCACAGACGCGGCAGGAGACTGATTGAGTTGGAGAGGCTGAGAGAGGCGAGATCATTAGGGGCCCAGCTGGCCATGACAGAGTCTGAACTTGATCCTGAATTGGAAGGCAATGGGGTGGGGAAATTGAATGGCATTAGCCAGAGAGGTGTTGTCATCATATCTGCATTTTAGAGATGTCCCTGAGACCCCAGGTGGTGGTGTCTTTGAGTGCCTGGGCTGAAAGCTGGACATCAGCAGGCTGGCTGAGCAGGGTCCTGGGGAGGAATTTGAGGGGCCCAGACCAAGGCAGGATTGGTGCCGGGCAGACACAGTTTTGAGAGCCATTTGGCAGGCGAGAATTCTACCACTGAACCACCCATGCGCCGATTTGAGAGCCATTTGGGAGGAAGAATTGATCCATCCTAGAGACAGGTGAGCTGTTAAATTCTGTTCTCTCAGAGGCTTTCTTTTCTTAAGATCCCCTCCACCCTCTGCCCCACCTCTCAACCTGGTTCCTGGCTGGGAGCACCTGTTAGCCCAGCATGGAAGGTGTATTTCACAGAATGCTCTGTACCTGCCTGAAAGATCTGGTTGCAGTAATTGTTTTGTTGTAATAATATTTATTACGATAGTAATTATGCGGCACAGGGAGCCCAGGGAGGCTGTCATCAGTGCCACGCTATGGTATTTATCTTGATGAGATGGGGTGACCTCCTTTCTTCATGAGTGGTGGTGCATGGAGCTCCTGTTATCACACGGAGATAAATCCCAGCCCCCACAGAAAGGGGAGGGTGTCATCGGGAATTTATGTGACCCCGACTCCCACGGTCTACCCCAGCAGGGTCTTAAATCCAGCTGGTGGAACTGCTGCCACCACCTGACTCTGTCTGCCCCAGGTCACATCTTGGTGAGTCCAGGCTGATTCTCCCAGGGGAGTGAGGTCCGTGAGACCCTGTGTCACTTCTGCATGCCCAGCCACAGAAGGAGGCGAGACACTGTCCCTGCCCGCCTGCAGGGAACTCCTAGTCTGATGGCAGACACAGCCCTTTGATTCTTCTCTAGCTACTTTACATCAAAAAGTGATGGCTTGAGTGACACAAAACAGGTACTTTGAGACCACAGTAACTGTCCAAAGCTGGGATCAGGGGACTGTATGTCAGGGATGTGTTAAAACAAATTCATTCATCAAGCCTTGGGGTCTCTCACGGCCCTGGAAACATACTCAGACACAGATTCCTGGCCTTCCTAGCATCCTCTGCTGGCTTTGAACTTGAAAATGGCCTCAGCTGCCAGTCATCCTGCTATCCCTCGTGGAGGTGCTGTGTCCTGCTGATCTAGCCTGGCGTCGGACCCCGCCCACTTGGAGCAAGGTTTCCCGCGTACTTCTGGGCACCCAACCCTCTGACTCACCCCTGATTTTAGCTTGCTTGCCATTGGAGAGCAACGGGCCGGGGGTGGGGGATGGGGAAGGGTTGTGTCCTGTGGGAGGGATGGCAAAGGAGTACCAGATTCAGAATCAAAGGGCCGGCCAGTGGGTACCTGAGTGGCTCAGTCGGTTAAGTGTCTGCCTTCGCCTGGGGTCTTGATCCCAGGGTTCTGGGATGGGGCCCTGCATCAGGCTCCCTGCTCAGAGGGGAGTCTGCTTCTTCCTCTGCCCCTCCCCCAACTTGTACTTGCTCTCTCCCTCTGCCTGCCACTCCCCCTGCTTGTGCTCTCCCTCTCTATGTGTCAGATAAATAATGCATAAAATCTTCAAAAAAAAAAACAAAACAAAACAAAAACAAAAACAAAGGGCCGGCCTGCTGAGCCTGCTTCTGTGTGATCATGAGGAAGTCATTCTGTATCCCAGAGCCTCTGTCTCCTCACCTGCAAAATGGGGACACTGTCCTGCAGGGTTGCCATGGTGATCAGTGAGCTAATAATTACCGATATCCTTTGAAAATCGCCAAGCACTGATCACATGTCTTTGGCTCTGTTTTGGGTTCCTTCAGCACATATTTATGAAATTCCTGTTAAAATGCCAGGAACTGTTCTAGTTTCTAGGGATAAAGTAGTGGTTAAAAAACACAAAAGTCAAGGACCTCTGGTGTGAAGTGAAGATTAGCCTCCCTTTATCTCCCACTCATTCAGCTGTGGGACCTGGACAGAATGTATGGACACCTATTTGGAAAAATCAGAAACATAAATACTAGCAGGTGGTTTGAACACTAGAATTTGAAGTGCCCCTGAAAGAATGAGTATGAATAAGTCTATAAACCAGACTCTCATAAGGTAGTACTTAAAATGTCCAAGATACAAACTAAAATCACTTGACACAGAAAGAATCATGAAAATCTCAATTCACACAGGCAGACAATCAGCAGGCTCCAGTGACGAGGTGACAGCTGTGTTGGAATTATCTGACAAGGACTTTAAAGTAGGTATTATAAAAATGCTTGGACAGGCAATCACAAATAGTCTTGAAACAAATATTAAAATAGAAAGGCTCAGCAAAGAAATAGAACGTATAAAGGAGAACCGTATAGGAACTCCAGAACTGAAAAACACAATAACTGAAATGAAAACCCGCCAGATGGACTCAATAGCAGGACAGAGATGACTGAGGAAAATCTGTGAACTTGAAATAGATCAACAGAAATTATCCAGTCTGAGCACCAGGGGAAGAAGTTTGAAATACACACGCATGTGCATACACAAAGGCTTTGCTCTCATAGAGCTTCTGACCTGGTTGGGTATGGGAGAGGGCAGAGGGAAATATCAGTAGACAATAACCAAATAAGTATGTACCAGGATGTAATAAATGTTTAAAAAAGAATAAAGCAGGGTAAAGAGCAAGAGAAGGACAGGGATACTATTTCATGAAGGTAGTTGGAAAAGGTCTCTCCAAAGAGGTGGCAGTTGAGCCGGAGAACTGAGGAATTGAGCCCTGTGGGTATGGAGAGAACGATTCTTCTGAGAGGTGGACCAGCAAGTGCAAAGGCCCTGAGGTGGGGATATGCTTGGAGTATTTGGGGTTGGGCAGGGTTCATTGTGCATGGGTGGAGGGGATGAGGAAGAGAGTGAGGGGAGATGAAATCAGAGAGGTGGGTAGTACAAAGGTGGGAGCAGGGACGCTAGTTGGGAGGCACTGCAGTAGACCAGTGACAAATGATGGTGGCCGGGCCCAGAGAAGTAGCTAGAGAGAGGGTAGGGTGAGGAATTGGATTCTGGGTATATTTTATAAGGATGGCAGGCCTTGCAAGTGTTCCCGGAGGTAAGGGGGAAACATCACTTACATTCTGGATCTGTTCCTTTGAGGTAGCTGCAGACATCCAAGAGTGAATCAGGCAGTGATGTGGTGGCTTATGTTCGGGGTTCCTAACCCACCTGCTGCAAGGTACCTGGTTACGAGTGCTGGCAGCAGGGCCACTGGAAGAATCAAGGGAGACCGGGCGCCAGCTCTACACAGTGTTCCCAGGAGAAGCAGGATGCTGTTCAGAATGCAGGAGTAGCTCTGTCCCCTGACACTAAGCCTGTCCGGTGACTTCCAGCAGCCACCTTGCTCAGGTGGACACCCACTGTTTGCCGCTCGAGGGCCCTGCTCTATGGTGGCTCAGCAAGTGGCATTCCCTGTGGATTCTGTTGTCTCTCTTCATGGCTTGTGCTGCCTATGGTCTTTGCTTTACTCTGTCTGTCTATCTGCTGACCCAGTCAGTGTGTCTTACATCCTTCTGTGGTGGTCCAGCACCCACTGCTGATTTTCTCCTTTGCAGTCAAATGCTCTACCCCTGAGCTATACTCCCTGATTTTCTCCTTTGGATGGATTTCTCCTGCCTGACCCTCAGGAGAGACTCTCTGGATACCCAAAGGCAGTCCAGGTAGATGTGGTCAGAGAGGCGGGTGCAGAAGGCACCTGAGTCTATGGAGCTCCCTGGCCAGGACCACGTCACATAAGGCCACAGGGAAGAATTGCTTGCACAAGGGTCCTCCTGGGAAACCATCTACTCTAACTATGGGACAGTCTAGGGCATGGGCACAGTCTGTCTGTGCTTTCGTCCAACAGAGACCCTGATTTAGGCATGATCCGGGCACGTCGGTACCCCAGCATCTAGATCCAGCTCGTGACCTCCTTACTGGTCAACATTCGCCAAAGAAATCATCACAAGATCTTCTCTGTGTCCTAAGTGGGAGGGAGGAAGGGGTATGTTGGGACCGTGGCAGCCTGGGGAGTCAGGAAAAGTCTTCCCGAAGAAGTGAGATTCCCATTAATCCTTGCAAGTGAACGGCAGTTTCCCAAGCCAAGAGTGAGGGTTCGGGTTGGGGAGACCACCTGTGCTAGGACCCCGCTGTGAGAGAGGGGACTGCTCGTGAGGAGCAGTGGGGGCTGGATTGGGAACCTGGGCTGGGCATGCACCAGATGTCCCCAAGAGGATTCAAGACGTTTCCCATGGAGCAACTGGAAGCTCTGATGTCCCATAAGAAAGCCAGGGGTGTGCATTCTAGAGGAAGCAGCCTGGTTGCTGGCAGAGGATGCAGAAAGGTCATGAATGAATGCAGGAAGTCGAAGCTGGACCCCAGCCCACAAATTCCTCAACCACCAATGCCTGCTGAATCCGTGCAGAGTCAAGCACCAAAAAGGAGGGCAGCATTGACTCTAGCTGTCCTTGAGTTGGTCAAGGGACGTATGGTCACCCTCATTGTTGAAGTAGGTAGAGAGGTTTCAGCAGTGTGCCAGGGCCATCCACGGGCCGTGGTGTGATTATAACTAGGGTGACCACCTTGTTTTGGTTTGCCAGGGACATTCTGGTTTGGAGCTGCTGAAGTCCCTGTCCCCGGAAACCCATCAGTCTTTACAGATGGAAACATCTGGTCAACCCGAACATAAGCACTCTCTCTTGCATCTGGACCCCTCCCGTGGCAACCCTCTCTGGCCCTCTGAGCTGGACAAGGGGAGAGGGAGAGAAGGGGTGCTGGGATATGACAAGGCACGTTTCCAGACAGAGGAGTTATTTGTCACCAGCTCGTCCGGGTGGGTGCCTGGCTCCTAAATATTGCCTGTGATTTTGCTAAATGTATCTTAACAGGAGTGGCGTAAATGCTGTCAGAGATAGAGGGGGAGAGTGATGGCCCCATTCAGGATAATGAACTGCTTAGTTAAGATGAATCCGGCTCCACTCCTGATCCTGCTTCTTGATACCGTGCTTGGGGGCTTTCATGCAAAAGGCTGATTGGTGGCAAATTTAATGCAGAGAAGGACAGAGCTCCGTCTTTAGCTGGTGGTTGATTAATTGAGAAATTCATTTCTCGGAGGAGTGGGATTGAGTGGTACCAGGAAGGGCTCAGTTGCCATCTGACATGGGATTGATTGGAGCTGGAAAGCTCTAAAAACCCAGTTTATTCCTCATTTTAGGGAGAGGGAGACTGAGGCGCAAAGAGGGACAGCCTGCCTGAGGTCCCAGAGCTGGTTGGCTGCATAGCTGAGACCAGAACTCAGGTTTCTTGGGCTCTTTTGACTATGCTCACCGCCTCCTGGCTGGTGGATGAGCCCATCTCCCCCGACCCCTGCCTGCACAGCTGCTCCTTCCCACCAGCCCAGACCCGCGCAGAAGCTAGAAGCCCGGTGGGGAGGAGACAGGTCCTCAGTCCTGCTCAAATCTCTTCTCTATGGTTTTCTGTCCTCTGCTTTGGGGGAAGGATGCCATGTCGGTCTCCTGGCTCTGATCCCTGGTCATCTCTGACTCTCCTACTCCTTAACCAACTTTCAGATGTCCGATATCACTCTTCCCACCTCTATCCAGGACCAGATATCTCAGCTGGACAGTGGGAAGTGGGAAGGAATGGAGGTCTGGGAAGCCAGGAAGCACGGTGCCTGCTCACCCTGGTCAGGAGCGCCTCCCTATGTGGGCAGAGCTTCACCAACCTGTGATCATTCCATCACACCTAGGGAAACTGAGTCCCGTGGTGGCCACCTAGCTTGCCCAGGTCACTGCCGCGTGGTAGAGCGAGAAACTTGAACCAGATAACTGGCTTCAAATTTGCTGGAGGCACGTGAGTAGGGGAAGCAAAGGAAGTGAGGGAAGAACTTGCAGAGAACCGTGGTCAGGAGGTGATGGGATTCGGTGAAACAGGAGCTGGAGAAATGTTCGTCGGACCTAAAGGAGAAAGTCCCATGTGTTTTTCTTTTGCAAAAACCTCCTTGGCCGCGGACCCTTGCGGTCCCCTCTCCTGTGTGTGACTGCGTCTGCAAAGGTGATTTCTCACCTGTGATCCAGGTGTTGATTGGTGCTGACGGGACCCTCTCCTGGTACATCTATCAGAAAATTGCCTTGTCGCCTGACTCCCCACTGCCTCATGCCTCCCCCCTCCCCCCCAGGGATCCTCCCTCCAGACCCGAGGCTGCCATGCCTATGCATCACGCACAACCTGAGGCTTGTCCTGGCCTCGGATAGGAAGCACCCGCACCCCGAACCGCGCCGTTCCTGCTCGGTGACAGCAGCATTCGCGGGGCGATGGCAGGGGGGCGGGGAGGTGGTGGGGAGCCCACACCACCTACACGTAGGAGAGCTCCAAAAGCGGTCCTTGTCAAATCTCATTTTCATACTCTGCTGACATTAGTGGAGCTCGCATTCCAGAAGGAGAGGCAGATGTGCAAACAGACAGCTACACGCCAGTGTGACACACGCAGCGAGCACGGTGTCGCACAGGTTGTTGGGAGTGCTGGTGACTGAACGGGAGCCGGGGTGCTAGGACTGCTGGAATGTGGCAGGTTTTAGTCCCTGCGTGGTGGCAGGAGCCCTTCCCTCGACTCCCCCGGGGCCGCTAGGCTGGGAGCTCTCACTCTGGCCCCCATCCTCCGAGCAGGGGGACCTCGGGAAGCAGAGACAGTCCCTTCTGCCTCGGGTTAGGGCCCCGTTCCTGGTGTGTGTTCCAAGGGACTGAGCAAGGCCAGGAAGAGGGGAGGCACATGGACTGAGGGGCCTGCGGTGGGCTGAGTGCCCCCCTCAGCTTTGTACCCTGGTTCTCTTCCTGCAAGACGCTGAGTCAGACAGGATCCAGAGTGTACAGTGTTATGAAAAAGCATCCTATTACTCTGGCCCAAACTGAGGGAGGACCCTGAGCTCCAGCTTCAGGGCTTTGCTCATGTGCTGTTCTCCATCCGGAATGCTTTCCCTCTAGAAACCTGCATGGCTCACCCTTGCCTTTAGGCTGGCCCCCTCAGAGAGGCATCCTGGGCCACCCAGTCCAGAGCAGCCCCTGCTCCGGTGCTCCTGATGCTCTGCCCTGGTTTACTTTCTTCATGGCATCTGTCCCCACCGGCTGTATTTCCCATCATTCACACGTTTGACTGTTGTCCCCTCTTCTGGAACGTCAGCTCCTTGAGGGTAGGATTTGCCTGTTGCATCTCTTGTGCCTGGAGGAGTGCCTGGGACTGCCTAGATTCCCAATAAATATTTTTTTCATGAATGAAGGCAAGACAGAAAGCTGGAAGGAGAGGAGTCATGGCGGGAGGCAAGGCGGGGGGTGAGCACACTTAATTTTGTTCCGCGCTGTGTTGGTCATAGAAATCTCGTTGCCTGAAACATCTACTAGAAGCTCCCAGGCTTAAGGCATCAGAAGCACCGCACTCATGCTCCCTCCTTCTAAATCTCCTCTTCGGGGGTCCCATGTGCCCCTGCCCCCCGACCCTGCTGTGCCGGGGACTCTGCACTGCTCTCACTGTGCATGCCTCTGAGTCCTGTGTCCTGGACCTTCTGCCTCACCTTGCGGGGCCCCTAACCCAACCAGCAGTTACCAGAGATTCAGCTGCACCCTCCCACCCCGGGTCCTCACCGGCTTCCCACCTGTAACTCCCCCCCTGGTTTGCCAACAAATGGCGACCCTGCAGGCTGGCACCTCCATCCTCCCCCACCCCAGCTCGCCCCACACGCACGTGCCTTCAGCACCCACCATAGGCTGGCTGCAAGATTTACCCGACCGAGAATGTGTGCTTCCCACTTCCTTCCAAGGAGAGGGAGCCCCTCTCTGGTCTTGAGCTCCAGGGCTGGGAATGGCCACAGACAGGATTAGGTACTGGACTTCTGCCACAGCCCCCCAGCAACACCCTGCCTCCTCCCTGGGGTTGGATGTGAAGTGTCTGCCAGCCCTTCGCCTCCCTCTGCCATCAGGAGACAGGCTATATAGAGCCGAGTGGTCAGAATGGAACAGAAGGTCGGGCATCCGTCCCAGCTCTGTTATTTACAGCCATGTGATCTTGGTGGGTTACTCTGCCTCTCTGTTTCCCCATGGAAAGTGGGAATAACACTGGTTCCTCTCTCCTGGGGTTGTTAGGACAGGTGCATGAGTGCTTTAGCCCAGGGCCTGCCTCAGAGTAGGTGCCATGGAAATGTGACCGGTTATTACTATTTCCTGCTTAGGACTGGCTTGCCCAGAGTCTTCTCGGTCACTGGGCTTCATCCCACTGAGGACAATGGGATGTTTGTCATGGTTGGGGACCCAGCTGGGCTTGGGGACTTCCCCGATTGTCCAGGCTAGAAAGGTTTCCCTCCCCTTCCATAGCCCCCCCACCTGGGTGACCAGGTCGTGAATCTGTGAATCTGTCCCCAAACTGTGCCTGCCTAGAGGACAGAGCAAAGCTGGGACCATCCTGCTTCCCAGATCATGGCCCTGCTCACAGCAGGTGGGAGCAAACTTGGGGCCTGAATGAATGACGAAAGGAGGGGACAGAATTGGTCCTTCCAGCTGGTTCCAGCCCCTGCTCTCAAGGACCATGCAGGCTCTGTTGAGGCTCCCTGGAGGTGAGCCCCTGCCTTTACCCCTCACCCTGGCCTGTTGGGACCTGAAGCCTGGTACCACACAAGTCGATTCTGACTCCAGCTTCCAGATTGATCCTGTAGAGCTCGATTCTTGGTTCACCCTCCGCCCCACCCTCCCGGAGTGTTGTAACCATTAAGCTCCAGGCAGGGGTCAGGGCCCTGGGCTCGATCCGTTCAAGTTGCTTGCACAATTGAAATCCCCAGACCCATTCTGGCTAGTTTTCTCATTAAGACAATCGGACTGGATTGATCCATTAGATCAATGGATGGACATCAGCCAGCGGGAAGCCAATCCGAGGCGCCTGGACGATCAGCCCAAGAATGAGGCCCCCTCCTGAGCTGGAGTGAGCCTGGCCCTCCAGGATGGGGCTGTGGGAGGCAGCAGAGAGGGTCAGAGGCCTCACCAAGCTGGACTTGGGTGTGGGGACAGGAGTGTGCCCCAGGGGGGTGGCCACCAGGGGCAGCTGGGGGCGAGACACAGCATCTGGGGCTTACCGGGGTGTGGACTCCTTCCAAGGAGTGAGCTCATTGTCATGCCTTTGCCACCATGGCCTTGGGGGCAGCTACCTCTCCCCTTAGGTGAACTACCTCTCCCCTTGAGTGGCACGGTGTGTGACACGGGAGACTAGGAGAGCTCCTCGGGGAGCTCTTCCCCTTTACCAGCAGTAATTTGGTTACAAGGCTCGGGATGGAGGGGGTCTGGGCTTAGAACACCGTTTCCCAATGTGGGTTCCGTGGCACCGTGGCGGCACAGAATGGTGACATCAGGGATGGCTAAGAGAAATCCTGGGTTAGATGCATTTCAACAGTGTCATTTCCCGTGGGGCTTCGCTGGTTCATTTGAATCCAGACCCAGTAAAAGGGGAGAAGGAAGGAGGTATATTGTTTGACCACGGGGCCGTTTCTCTGGGACATCTTGTAGAACCACACGGAGGCATTTTCTCCAGCTGCTAGCAGGTAGTTTGAAGGGAAAATTGATGCCAAGAAGAAGTGTTTTAGGACTGGACGGACCCGCAAGGGCCAGGGAGGTTCTTAGGGTGGAGTCGTCAATGAGAGGGAAGAAGAGAGTGGTGAGTGGCGTTCGGGCGTGGGGACCCATCCCACGGGCTCCGGGGAGAAAAGCACCCTCCCCCCCAACAGCTGTGCTAGCTCTCTCCCGCCCTGCCCTGCCCGGTCAGCCCAGCCCTTCTGCTCCCCCCATGCCCTCACCTCCCTTCTCCTTTTTCTCATAGGCTACCTGACTGTCAACATTGAGCCTCTCCCACCCGTGGTGGCTGGTGACGCCGTGACCTTGAAGTGTAACTTCAAGACGGATGGTCGCATGCGTGAGATCGTGTGGTACCGGGTAAGTCGCTCCGTGCCGCAGTCAGGGCTGAAGGCAGAGTCCCCAGAGTCCCTCTGGAGTCTTCTGCAGGCTTGGCTGTGTCCTCGGTCCCAGCTCTGTGTTGTCCTCTGCCCTCTTCCCAAACCGTTCTCTGAGACTGCTTTGTTCAGGCTTCTCCTCTGACCTCAGGATCTCTCTCTTTCTGGCCTCCTTGGTGTCCCTAATATGTCCCCATGCTCAGGAAACTCCACCAATACCAAGTGTGAGCACCCTGTGGGCCCTGGTTTGCTGTGTAACAAGTAAGGAACCACGAAGCCTGGAATGTCAGTCATGAGGCTCTGGGTGACGGCGTCCTGCTTTCTTAAAACCAATTACAGACATAGTCTGCCTTCTCACTCGATGACGTGTAGGACTGTCCTGGTGCCTGGCACCCTGAGCTGGGTCTGAGGAGGGCTGCCCACCTGTCCAGGGCCCAGCTGTTGGCAGCAGGAGGACCAGCTGTGGGTATGGGACGCAAGTGTTGGCCTTTTCAACCACTGATAGGAACCTTCCTGTGTCTGAACCGGGCACCCCAGCCTGGTATCCCTTGGCCAAAAGGAAGTCGGGGCTGGCGGGGCTCGGGAGAAGGTCCAGTTGAAACTGACATTCTTGCCATGCCATGCTCAGGTTCACACAAAGCAAGATGCCGCCATCTTGGGAACGGGCTGGGCAGAGAACTTCCCTCCCGTGCTCTAAAACCCTCTAAAATAGGGTTTGGCACCACGTGTCGCTGAGGTCCGGATAGTAAATATTTTCCTCTCTGGGGACCGTATGGTCTGTGTCACGACGGCTCAGCTCTGCTGCTCTAGTGTGAAAACAGCCACAGACAATATGTCAACGGGAGGCCATGGCGGGGTTCCAATAAATCTTTATTCATGGACCTTGAGACTTGAATTTCCTATCATTTTTATATGTCACGAAATACTCTCCTTTTTTATATTTTCAACCATTCAAAGAAGTAAAAGACCATTCTTGGTTCGTGGGCTCTGCAGAGACAGGCCATAGGCTGATGTGGTCCAATGGCCATGGCTTGCCAACCCCCCGAGCTAAAACAACACTTGTCTAACCTCTGTCTGCTGCATTGCCCTTTCTGCAGATGACACCCGTAGATGACACAGTTGAGTGGAAGGGCCCGGGATGGAGCAGATGGAGTGAGCAGGTGGGGGGTGCAGAGTGTGGAGTGCAGGGGAGTGGGGGCATGGGCAGTTTGACGACCAGGCTTCTGGAACTGGTTCCTTTGCTCCTTCACACTCCCCCTGCACACAAACCCACGTTAGCAGATCCCGCCAGGGCGCACTCATCATTCAATGCCTTGACCCAGATCTGCGCTCCTGGGTCTCCTCGCTCTCACTCTAGCCTTGCTTGTCCCCTCCTGTCCTTACCGGTCCTTCTTGCCTTCTTGCTCTTTGCTTCCTCATTTGCTGGTTTGTTGGTTGTAGCTTGGGCTCCTTTTAACCAAAATCACTGTTCTCCATCTTAGCAGGATAGCCCCTCCCACCTGAAATTGCCTCTAGGATCCTCCCCCACCAAGCCCACCTAAGCTCTCCCCGCAGCCTGGGCCCCACAGGTGTGAACCTGACATTGAGCACCCCGCAGGGCCCCAGCGTTAGATGAGATTGCCATCCTGGGTAGATCAACAGGCCTAGAGAAAGTCAAGGCATACGCTAAACAGTGCCATGAACTGAATCACTAAGAGGCGTATTTACATGATACGGGAGCTACTTGGCTGACACACACTGCGAGCATCTCATTAGCACCTGGCAGAAGGACCGGGCTAAATTATCTGCAGCTCACTGCTAACGAAGGGACTGTCTCTCCCTCCACCATCCCTAGATGGGATCGGAATGAAGGGAAGCAGAAGACCCGCCCAGCTGGCAAAGAGGAATCCGGAGACCCAATGGGAACAGTAGATGGGGGCGAGGCTTGCAGACAGGGAACCACCAGTGGACACCTCATTGCCTAGCCAGCCCTTGAAGCAATGGTCCCCACTCTGGTTTGAAATGGAATTTTGAAAATCGGCCTGCGGAGGGGGCCGCCAGGGTGGGGGCAGTGCCAGCGGCAGGCCCAGGTGTACAAATCCAGAACACAGGGCTCCACGCTCCACCCTGCATCCCCCGACGATGGGAGGGAAGGCTGGGGGCTGGACAAAGACGCCCAGCTTTCAGTCCAGACATGGACTCTCCCTCCCCATCTGTACCCCCGATGCTGAGACTCCCCCATCACAACCCCCCACTCCATCTCCCTCCACCCTAGCCTGCCATCACGTTGATTGCCTTAAAAATCAGTTGCATCTCTTACGGTGTCAGGCCCTGTGTACTGGGCTATGGTAGGCTGCACTAATTAATTTATTTTACTTCATTTCACATCCTTTGACTGCGTGCCTCTGGAGTGGGGAGGGGGTATGCAGATGTATTCAAATCACATGCAAATCGCCCACCGGAGCCAAATGTTTGGGCCCTTGTGATTCTGTAGCTGGATTGAGGGAGCAGGCTCAGCTGACTTGGAAGTCTCCTTGGGACCAGGGGAACCTCGCGTGCCTTGTCTGTGCTGGTGCGGGTGGGGGCGGAGGCTGGGGGGAGACTCCAAGGAAGTGTCCCCATGCTGCCAGTTCTCTCTCTGCTGGCTGCCACTCTGGCCTTCCCCCACCCACCGCCTCTTTTCCCAAGGAGCCAGCTGAATGGAGAGAGATAAGAGCTTACCAAGATGGGGGCTGCAGGAGCCAAGGCTCCTTGTGGAGGCGGGGCATGGTTTCCAGAGGATGTGGGCGAGGCAGCAATGGGGGCCCCACTCTCCTCTGGTCAGAACCCCCTCCCCACCAGACAAGCCTCCGCATCCTGATTCTCCCACCTCCATCTCCCTGCAGCTGCCCCCCCCACAAACAGGGAGCTGTCCAGTACTGTTTGTTTTCTGTACGTCTGTTTGCTTCCCCAGCTTCCTTTGCCCACCCTCCGTGAATGAGCTTACAGAGCCCGGCTTGGAAGGAAATGAATAGATTACAGAGACCCAGCCAGGGCTGTGTCTCCAATCTCTTTAGAAGGGAAAAGCAGGGCATTGTGGGGAGGCCGCCACTGCCCGCTCAGCCCAGTGGGTACAAAATGGCCCAAGACGTGTAAAGCCCAGCAGCCTCCCCTCTGGTCCTAAAGACATTATCTTAGCAATGGAATCATCCTGAGCTTTCAGCAATGTCATGAATGGATTGGATTCTTTGGGTAGATTGGCAGAGCTGATGGAATTGTCTGAAGCAAAAGGGATCACTCCCTTGGGGTTAACAAGACCTCTGGCTGAGCATTTGGGAAGGTCTCACCATGTGGTTGTCTTCGGAGTGGGGTAAGGGGAGGGGGAGGGAGGAGGTGGCCAGGGCCTGCACCCTGGGCACTTTGCCCCACAGTCTGCCCAGTTTGTAGAAGAAAATGCCAAAACTATAGAATAGACTCAAGAAAACATCTGCAGTTAGGAGACTCTGTGTCTGTGCTGTTCAATATAGCAGCCACTACTAGTCACATTGGTTATTTAAATTTAAATTGAATTAAATTGGATCAAATTAAATTAAAAATCCTTGTCTTTAGCCAGACTAGCCATATTTCAAGAGCTCACTACCCACATGCGGTTGGTGGCTACCATGTTGGGCAGAGTAAGTATGGAACATTTCCATCATGACAGAACGTTCTATTGGACAATGTGCTATAGATATGTGCAATTTTTTCAGAGGCCTCTGGAATATTCTGTGCTTTCCTGGCAAGGGAATAAGGGTGTCTGCTCATGGAGCCAGTTTTTAGGCTAGGGAGAGGAGCATGGGAGGGATAAGCAGGGCGATCATCATTCTCAGAACACTTTTTTGAAAATGGAGAGATGTCAACAAGGTTGTCAGGCACCCGAGGTCCTGGGTATCCTAGTTGTCTGTCAAAGCCCTGTTCACCCTCAGGGTGCCTCTCAGCCCTCCTCCCATCTCCCCATGCTTTCTCTACCATTGTATGGCTTCCTCTCCCAATTTGAATTTCCCAGGTTCATGCTTTTTCTCTAGAGCGCTGCAGAGGGGAATAGAGCAGGGGTGCAATTCCATACTTGGCCAGTAGGGGATGGTCACCTAAAAAGCAAACTACCCTAGCATTAAAGTCAGGACTTGGTTCTAGAAAACAAATGATTAACAATATCCTTGACTTAATCATTTCTATCCATTCGCATCTATAACTGGGGACTCATCCAGTAATGCTACAAATACGAATCTGGGTGACTAATATTATTGAGCCTTTACTGTGTGCTAGGCACTGGGTATGTAACTGCCTTTGATTCTCACCTTGACATTGTGAGCCCGGGTCTGTTACGAGGGCTTTTCAGATGAAGATACTGAGGCCATCCAAAGAGATCTTGTCTCAGCTTGTGTCGCCTTCCCTGACTTCCACAGAGTTCTAGACATTCCCCTCCTCCATGATTCCTCCATGATTCCCCTATACTCCAGCTCTTCCCACTCTGTGTCAAAACACCTCTTTGTCAATTGAATGGTGAACATCTCAAGCTCAAGGCTGAATGTTTTCCCCACTGTATCCATAACGCCTCGCGCGGAGTCACCTCAGTTAGGTGTTTGTTGAGTGAACAAGTGATGGAGCTATGGGTACAAATGCAGACCGTGTCACATAGCCCACTTGTGTTTCCGGTAGGGCATGTGTGCACAGCCTATAGCATTGGTCTGCAGGGGACAGTGGGTCTTTGTATGCTCAGGGGGCTTGGTGGAGTGTGGGGAAAATAGGAACATTTCTTATTAGGGAATACTGTCTAAACTCATTTAGTTGGAGGTCACCTGCCCAGCAGGCAAAGCCAAAGGTCTGTTTATATCATAGAAATCCATTAAACAGCCACAGAGAATCATGGGAGCTTAACCTTTCATGGCAGTTTTTATCATCTTTTCTTTGTTTTGTCTTTTTCCTTCACAATTTGTTCCCAAGAGCTGCGCTGGGCCCAGGTTACAAGGCCACAGAAAAGAGAGCCACGGAAGGAGATAGAGAGGGGAGAGATAGCCGCAGTGACAATGCCCCTGTATCTCACTTCTTTCACCTGGTGGGGAGCATGTTCCTGGGTGTTTGTTTCACGGTATGGGGGCCTTCTCTGTGATGCTACCCGGCTGGGGCGAGCTCCCGCCCAGGGGCTCTTCTCAGTGCCTAGGGCTGTGGCCAGTCTGGCCCATGAGGCTGGGAAGGATAAGGGGGCTGAGACGTCAGGATACTCGCATATGAGTTCAGGGTGTGTGTCTGGGCAGTGACCTAACCTTTCTGTATTCTAGAATCCTCATGTTTCCACATGAAAACACCTACGTTGTAGGCTTTGAGAGATCATGTCTGCAGCCAACAAACTCAAGGCTTGACTCCTTGCAGCACCTACTCAAAATGGTGGCCATTGTCCTAGCATGTCTCATGATGGCTTAAGGGATTGAGGAAAGGAAATTATATACTGAAGTGGAAGGTGCTTTGGGAAGAGCCCCAGGGATTGTTAGATTCCTTGAATTCTATCCTCCCTCCTACAGTCCCAAAGCAGACGAGGAGAGACAAACATTTAGAATGGTACATTCTTTGTGTCTCTGTGGTTACGCTGGTGAATTCCACTGGATTTCAATTCTTGGAAATGTCATCACATAGCTAAGCCATGTCAGTGGATCTTAGCTCTTCTCTCCCTGAAGCAAAGAGTTATTTTGAAATGTTTTTTACTGGCATTGGTTCTCTTTTAGTGTAAGTCCTTGACAACGTTTTGTTGTCTGAAACCAAAATAGAAAGTGATGATCACAAGAGGACATTATGATCCAATGATATCATCAAGGATGAGAAGGCAGGTACACTCTTGGTGATGAGTAGAGACCAGGTCTCAGTCCTGGAGAAGTGAGCCAGACCACCTCTCCGGCCCCCTCTGGCTTGGACCCAGGCTGACTGCTCCTTGTTCCTCCCCTGGACCCACGTATCCTGTTCTAACAGCTCCTAAATCTGGAGGAGGAAGGGAGTAAGAAAGACACATTCTTCACAGAGCCAGGGCCAAGCTGGTCTGAGCTGCCTTTTCCAGGACTCTCTCCCTCACCCCAGGCCTCCCAAAGGGGCAGGATCTCTCTGATGAAGACTGCTCTGTGTCCCATCTCACCACCCCAGTTACAAGAGGAAGAACAGTGTGCTAGGGAGAGGGCCTGCCAAAGGACAGATGATTATAACACAAAAAGAAGTAAGAACACATTTTCAAAGCTACTTCCTTTTTTTTTTTTAGAATGAAATGGGATACTTTTTTTTTTTTTTTTTTAAGATTTCATTCATTTGTTTGACAGAAAGAGATCACACGTAGGCAGAGAGGCAGGCAGAGAGAGAGGAGGAAGCAGGCTCTCTGCCAAGCAGAGAGCCCGATGCGGGGCTCGATCCCAGGACCCTGGGATCATGACCTGAGCCGAAGGCAGAGGCTTTAACCCACTGAGCCACCCAGGCGCCCCTCAAAGCTACTTCCATTGCACTTATTTCTTCCACTCTCAGGAACAGGTTGATTCCATCCCAGACCCTTTTCATAGGGCTCCTCCTTCTGGGGGTGGAGTCGTAGAGAAACCTGGATGCTCCCCCTAGAGGTCAGAGTTTGAATTGCAGTTATTGCAGCCCCAATCAGTGGTCTTTAATGGTGGTTTGGCCGTAAAGATTCAGGAGTGGTCCACTCCAGCCGCTCCGTAGAATTTCCAAAAGAACCTGTAAAAATATGCCATTGGCTGAGATTTGGGGCCTGAGTTCATTTTACTTTGAACCAGTTCCCAGGTGACCCTAATGCACTTGGCCCTGCTAGGGACCATGTTCTGGTGCATGGGAAACTGATGGAAGCTGGCTGCTCCATTCACTCGGTCAAGATTAATTGATCCAGCATGTAGTTACTGAGCAGGATGGCTTTAGGCACTGGGTGTGCATCAGGGAACAGGACACCAAGATCCTGAACTCCTGTAGCGGAGCTTGGGGGAGGAGGTAAAAAGAGAAACAAACAGGAAAAATACCAGACAAAGGTAAGAGCAGTGCGTAGACTTGAAATAGTCTGGCGGGATGGAAAGGGACTGAGTGGTCAGGAAAAGACTCCTTTAAGCTGAGACCTCAAAGGCAACCAAGAATCCGTCTTGCCGGGGGAAAGAGATAGAACATTCCAAGGAGAGAGAGGAGCACATTGCAGAGGAGCTGTCCTGGGAATAAGCTTCACATGTTCAAAGAACAGAAAAAAAGTCCACCTTCGGGGCTGGAATATAACTAGTTGTGGGGAGTTCAGAGATGAGGCGAGACAGACAGACAAGCAGGACCCTTCCTGCCAGGCCTGGTGTTCCAGGGCACGGGGTCTGGAGTTATTCTAAGGGCAGCTTTGGAGAGTTTGGAGCAGGGGAGTAACGGGATCTGGTTCACTTTGTTAAAAGGTCACATGTGGGTAGAGGGTGGAGTGGAGGGCAAGACTGGAGTCAGAGGGACGCATGGAGGGTGATCCAGCAGTAACGGGCAAGGGGTGGCAGCAGCTGGGATGGTGGCCTTGGAGTTGGTGGGAAGGAAAGAAGTCCTGCGGTGACCTGCAGGTGGCCTCTAACAGGCTTGCTCATGTGCTCACAGGAGGAAGGAAAGGAGGATTCAGGGTGACTCCTGGCTTTCGGGTTCCAGGAACTAGGTGTGGGGGAGGGTGCTATTTCCTGACACCGGGAGGACGGTGGTGGTGGACGAGGGGGGGAGGGGACGGGAGGGCTAGCAGAGATTCCCGTCACCTGGGTTAAGTTCCCAGGGCCTCTAAGACATGGGGATAGAGTTGTCATAGCCGCCGCTGAGGCTGCAAGTCAGGGGTTCTGGATTGAGATCAGGACTGGAGATTTATATCTGGGGACCTCAGATAGAGCTAGTGGACCTGGGCAGGAGGTTGGGGGAAGGGGGTGTGAGAAGAGCACCCAGTGCTGGCCCCTGGGGCACTCAAAATTTAGAGATAGATAAAAGTAGACCAGGGGAGAGGCTGAAGTGAAGCAGCCGGCAGGTTTGACGAAAGCCAAGTGCATGGGGGTTTCAGTCCCAAGGGAGAAGAGCCAGCTGTGTCCAGTGCTGCGACAAGATGACTTAGGACGAGACACATGGAGCCCACTGGGGACCTGGAGAAGAGCAGCCTCCTTGGAATGAGGAGGCTGAAGGAGGCACGGAGGCTGAAGGCTACGCAGAGGCTAGCAGCGGTGTGGCCTTGAGGTTTCAGCTGTTCAGGGAATTTGACCTTGATTTTCCAGACAAACCTTTGCCGTAACATAAGAATAAGACTCCGTTTCTTCTGTTGGGTCCCTTTCCGTGTGTACGTCTTTCATAAGCTACCAGCTACACTGTCTATTCCGAACTTGCCCAGCCTTGCAGCCCAGACCTAGCAGCAGCCATGCTCTCCTCCTGGAGAATGGGAAAGTGGCTGCCCAGAGAGTTTGGGGATCCTAGAGTAACTCTGCAGTGCATGTGGTATTTGGAGGAGAGATCCCAGCTCTACCATCCAACAACCTCCCTGAGGCTCTGCTCCATACAGAGCATGGTACTCAGGGCGGACACCGAAAGAGCCAGGTGGATGCCTTTCCACAGGGGCAAGATTCCAGGCCTGCCAGGCTTCAACACATTATAAAGATCCGTTTTCTCATCTAGCAAACGGGCTTGATCGCCCTCTCCCAAGCATCTTACAGGGATTTATGGAAACAGAGGAGATGCCCTGCAGACAAGCTGCTTCCTTCACCCACAGAGCAGGGGACAAAGGCTTCACTTAGCTTACTAAATCCTCTCTGTGCGCCTGGCCAGATGTCCTTCACCAAGCTGGAGCTCCCGCAAGTTCCTTAGCACTTTGTACAGACTTCCATTAGAGACGTGTCACCTGTATCCTAGTTACGCATCTTGTTTTTGTGTCCACTGCTGAGTTTTATTTATCTGTTTCTCCAGTACGTGCCATGGTGCTGGCCAAGCCCAGGGCCATGGTCCTTACGTGGGATCTTTGGATCCCTCCGGAGTAGGCTAATAAGCTTCTGGACCCCAGAAAGTATGCCCAAAATGTTGTACGTGGTTCTGGTTGGGGAGAGAAGAGGCCAGGTATTCTCAGAGGGGTCTGCGATGTCCCCGTGAAAAGCCCCAGAAGAGCAGGTGTCCAGGTGCTCAAGAGAATGAAACATGCAGGGTCTCCACCCTCGGGTCACCCGGGGCCACATTCAGCATGGATCTAGGAGACCAAGGGGCTGCAAGGCTGAGTTAAAGAGCCCGTGGCCCGTGAGCACTCCAGGGACCTGGTGGGAAGACTGTGCTGTAGGCAGCCTCACATGGGAAGAACGTTGGGCGGTTGGACTCAGCCCGGACAGCTCAGGACAGTCAGTCTGGATGTGTGCACAGATGCCCTTGGATGGAAGAGGGAGAAAGGAGTGGAGGGGGAGGCTTTGGTAATATGTCACCGTTCTCCCTGGCACAAGGTGGGGGGGTCGTGTTTTGAGCAGAGAAATCCATCCTCTTTGGAGGATTAAGATCAAGTTTCTGAAATTAGCAATGAGACCGTTTCTCTGCCGGGAGGGTTTCATACAGGACTGAGAAGACATTTTGATGGCTTAGCTCAGTCTTGGGAGTTCGTCCTCACTTACCAAGTGCATAGAAGAGAAAACAGCAAGGGT
This sequence comes from Mustela lutreola, assembly GCF_030435805.1. NCBI lineage: Eukaryota > Metazoa > Chordata > Mammalia > Carnivora > Mustelidae > Mustela > Mustela lutreola. The sequence goes on from NC_081299.1 coordinate 12,682,972, forward strand.
CTGGGGCCAGACATCCTGCTGTGTGACCTTGAGCAAATCAGTTTCCTTCTCGGAGCCTCAGGCTCTTCATCAGGAAAACAAAAGGGTGAAGCTGAAGCGGGGTTGGTGTGTATGGAATGTGCTGTCTCGTTCCCACCTTGCACCCAGCCTCCCTCCTTCCCCCAGAGGACCCTAAGCTGGGGAGGCTGCGGCTGGCACTGTGCGCTCCCAGAGCGAGGCTTGGGCGCTCCTCATCAGAAATGCAGAAGCTCCGAGCCAGCGGACTCCGGGAGCTATATTGAGCCCAGAGTGCGGTTTCCAGCAGCTTTGGCCTGACTGAGCCCTGCTGGGTTTAAGTGACAAGGGGCTGACTTAACTTGTCGCAGAGGATTAAAGGTGAACTTGCACTCCAGCACGCCCGGGATGGAAAGGGAGGTGGCTGAAATGAGGGATGTTTCCGAGAAACACCAGCCCGGGACCCTCCTCCCCTCCTCGGCCCACCTTCTCCTGGTGGGGTGCGTCACGCTCAGGGTGACTGTGCCTTCTTAGCAGGGCACTCAGAGACGCCCATGGGCATTTGGACAGTCCCCCCTTGCAGATACGCAGAGCCTGGCACTTTTCCAAACCACACACCTGATCACTGATAATACCATAACTGCACTCCTACCTCTCACCCCACCCTTCGCAAGAGCCTCCATCACCTTAACGACCATGTTCAAGGTCACAGGCCCAGGATACGAGGTCCTTTCTGATTCAAGCTCCACTGGCTGATTTCTGCAGCAACGCTTCCTACCATGTTCCCAAATGGGCCCACCGCTCCCATCTCATGGCCTGTCTGCGGCTCCTGGAACGTGCTGGTGCACGCGCTGCCATCCTCCTCGACTTGCTCCAGCTGGCAAACTCCCCTTTGCTCGCCAAGGTCAGCTACAAGGTCATTCCCAGAGACCTCCCCCTGCCCCATGCATTTTTCCCCTTCCAGCTTCTTCCCCATTCAACCACTGTGACCAGGCTGAGTTAGATTCTCTTCACGATCTCAGGACACTCAGAAGTCTACCTCCTGACCCAGCACCCTGGACTCACGTGCTCGTTTCGAAGACAGGTGTTTCTCAAGTATCCACAGTGTGCTAAGCGCTGGGAACAGAGCCCTGTGTAGGAACAACCTAACAGCACGGCCTTGTTTGTATAGCACTTGTTGTGAAGCAGGGAAATGGGTATTCCGTGAACGGTGATCAAAGAAAGGCTTTGAAATTGTGGTAACTGCCCACCCCACCCCCCAAAGGGGCTTGGTGTCTGCTCACTGAGAACTCACGAAGTGGCGACTAATTATAACCGTGGAATGTCTTTCTCCTGGAATGTAACCTCTGTTGACCAGGACCAGGTACCCTGTTTGTCCCTGTGGCCAGGCACATACCTAGAGAATGAATGAATTCGTGAGTGAGTGAGTGAATGAAGGGCTTATGTGGTTCTGAGGGACACAGAAGTAAACTCTTAGCGGATGAGATAACACATATTCTCACAATTGGAGCTTGTCAACAAGGGATAGGGTGCCTTAGGGACTGAAGAGATCCCCCAGCCTTGGAAGGCTCTAAGCAACTAAGCAAATGTTAGAATAGCCACGGGTCAGAAATGCAACAGACAGGGGGTGCCTGGGTGGCTCAGTGGGTTAAGCCTCTGCCTTCAGCTCAGGTCATGATCCCAGGGTCCTGGGATTGAACCCCACATCGGGCTCTCTGCTCAGCGGCTTCCCCTCCTCTCTCTCTGCCTGCCTCTCTGCCTACTTGTGATCTCTATCTGTCAAAAGAAAGAAAAAAAAAATGCAACAGACAGGATTTCTGGCCTCCTGGTCCAAGTGAGCGCAGGGCAGGTTGACGCTGTCCGTTTCAGCTCTAGGGTTCTGTGGTGTAACCAGTCCCACTGCCCAGCAATGACATCGTGACAAGGCAGGGAATGGAGCATTCACCCAGCCTGGCGAGGCCACACATCCAGTGTGGGACACCAGGTTCCTGGAAAGTTCTAGATTCCCAGGAGAGGGGTGGGTTGTGGCTCTCCCGAGAGTCACACACGTGTGGGCACCACACCCTTGAGTGAGCCTTCAAAGCAGCTGAAGCAGCAGATGCTTGGGAACCAGGAAGAGGAGAAGACTAGATCCAGAAGACCACTCTGCTGCCCAAGGTCATGTCCAGCACCCCTCTGTCCGCATCGCCCTGCCTGCAACACAACAGGGCAGTGTCCCCATTATTCTCATGATGGAAACCGGGATTTCTGCTGTCGCCTGCTGTGGCCCCTGCCTCCTCTCCAGGCTGATCTCCCCATGCCCCCAGAATGAGACTCTGAGAGCGTTGGGGGGAGGAAGAGGGCAGCCCACTGGGGAAGAAGAACGGGCCCTGCTACCTGAACACCGTGATTCCCATTTCGGAGCCTGGGATCCTGAGGTGAGGCGCCGTCGTGCTATGGGAGAGTGGCCCGTCTCGCTTTGAATCGTGCTGCCTGACTCCAGAGCCACGCCTTCAGAGAGGCGCCACCAAACGCTATCAGTGCCATCCTGGGGGTGCCCCCCTCCCCAGTGACAGGCAATCCCAGGACTAGACTCTCAGAAGGGCTGATCCCCGTAACCTGGGAAGCCTGTCTCTTCCCCATACGAGGACTTCAAGCCTCCTTCTGGGGAAAAGGGCCAGCCAGATGAGCGGAGTGGGCTGGAGATGTCTGGGCCTGGCTGCTTGTGGCTGTCTTCATGACACAGCCGGGGCATTTCTGCAGAGCCACGCAGGGGCGTCACCCTGGAAGGGGGACCCCAGGGAGAGCAGCTTCCCCCCGCAGAGATGATGCAGTCGCACACAGAGCTGACAGGTGGAGGGGACCAGACCTGTGCCCATACCCCGCGCTCTCTGCTCATGCGGGGCAGCTGCCCAGGTGCCTGGGGCGCATGTGGGAGAGTGTTTGGTGGTCCCGTCCATGGCAGGGTCTTCGAATCATGGCGCTTCGCCCTCAGGAGCCCCGTTCGTGACGAAGGCAGGCAGCCTGGAGTAGCGGCAAGTCTGAGCTGCAGACTCTTCTTCAAGAAATGGAATTTTTATCCTATTATTATTAATAATATTATTTTGCAGGCGGAGGAGGAACGCAAATGAATCTAAACAAGTGTTGTCAAGTGGTGGTTCTTGGGGGACCTGCTTTAATGGTGATAATAATCACTTTAATTGGCACATTAATTATATGTGAGCAGGTGTTTCCAAAATAATTGAGGGTGTTGGAAAGCTGCTTATTTCCTGAAGTGGTTGAAACATTCCCCTTTGACCCTGTTTACTCTGTGAATATCGAGTCACGCAGGGAGGCGGAGAGAAGTGAAGCCTGTCTGAATCCATACGCTCTGGCTGACTGAGGTTTCCAGGTCCTTCCTTCTGGTATAGAACTGACTCCCAGTAGACCCCTGTGGGGGGTGCAGGCATTGCACAGAGGGGCTGTCCCTGGCTCACCCTCTGCCGGGAGAGGCAGGATGCAGGATATCACAGAGGCACAGACAAGGCATCCCCCGCCCTGGTCTGGAGCTGTTCCGGAAGGAGGAGGGGACAGAGGGTATGGCAAACAGGAACAGGTGCAAAGGCCCAGAGGACTGGTCCGCCGGACCAGCCATCAGGTGCTGGTGAAGGATGGGGTGGGGGCTGGGGCAGGGGGAGGAGGCTAAAGGCAGTCAGGGACTCAAGCAGGACGCGCGGCATCTGGGGTCCCCATCTAATGGAGCTTGGATTGTAGCCACAGGGGATATTTGAAGAATTGTCAGCAAAAGAGCAACAGCAGCTGATATTCCAAATCTCTAGACACCCACCACCCCCAAGATATCTCGCAAGCATCTCAGACTTGACATGGTCAAAGGAAAATTCTGGATTTCTCCCCCAAATCTGTTCCTCTCCGTTCTTCCCCGTCTCAGTAAATGGTATCCCCATCCACCAGGTTACGTGGTCAACAACCTAGGGATCTCTCCTTTCTCCTCCCTTCCCCCACCCCATCCTATAGCCCCCCGGTTGTACCATTCAGAATGCCGCCCGAACCCACTTGCTTCCTCCCATGTCCTGGCCACCCCTCTCTTCCCAAGCCTCTGTCACCACCTAGAGTTGGCAGCGCCCTAACTGCACTGCCTGCTTCCAGGCCCATCCCCCCAACCCTCCGTCCCCCTCCCCCAATCCAATGTCCACACAGTGGCCAGAGTGTCCTTTTGGAGACAGAACCAGGTTAATCATTCGGTAGCTTTAGAATAAAACCCCTGAGGCACCGCTTGGGCCCTGCCCCTCCCTGACCTCCTCCCCTCTTTGGCTTCCACCAGCCCAGCCTTGTGAGTGTTCCGCAAGCAACCCCAGAAGTCCACGGGTCCTAAGGGTCCAAGTTCAACCTGACTCGATTCCTGATATGTGGGCGCTTGGAGGCGAAGAAGCCACCAGCGCAGGGAGGCCGGCGGCAGAGAGATCTGAGGTCACTCCCAGGTTCTGCCTCTTTTTGTCTCATCACTCAGCCTCCGTACCGGTGTTTGGGCTACAGAAGGACGGCGAGAGGAGCCATGCAACCCAGTTTGCCTGGACCCATCCAGACAGCGCTTGTCATCTGAGAGTAGCTGTTAAGAGCATCCCTCTTTCCGTCTGGATAGTATCCTGGCTTGAGTGATATATCACACCATTGCCAGTCGGGCATGTGGGCAGTACTTGTCCTGTGTTAGCGTTCATGATGGCCCTCTGGTTCTCTGTGAACACAGGCTATGGGGCAGATCTGAGCCCTCCACGCATGGCCAACAGCCCTAGAACGCTCGGAGCATTGGCTGGAGAAAGGGAGGGCACCTAGCCTGCTGGGTTAAGAGAGTGCCGACTTGAACTTCCCCCTCCTTCTCCGTTTCCAGCAGGCACAACGTGCTGTGACCCCACCCACGTGTCAGGCTAAGATGGGACAGGGAGGGGCTTGGCTGGTTTGAAGGGGGCGTTGCAAGGACCCTGGGGAGAGCACTGAGAGCACGTGCTGGAGACGGACCAGCTGGACGCTGGAGGGAAGTCCTTCGTGGACCCGTCAGAGAAATCCAATGGCATCACTGACCTAATTTGCCCTCTCCAAACAATGGCTTACTCCCTATAGAGTCATCTTTCAACAAATAGTTATCAGGAACCCAATGTGTTCCAGTCAGGGTGCTGGGCACTGCTCTGGAGGTTCTGTCCTAGTAGAATAAAAGAAACCGGTAACGTTGGCATGTTTGTCTTTTATGCGGACGTCTTACTGCCCTGTCAATTTCTAATAGGCTTTTTTTAAAAAAACTTGACTCTTTTTTGGATTTTTTAAAAAATATGTGATTATATCATCTGCAAATAGTGGTAACTTTTCTAACAACCGACAGATACTCTCTCTTAACCTATAAAAAAGCACATATCCTGGGGCCGGATCACTTGGATTGAAACTCTAGCTTTGCCCCCTAGAAGCTGTGTGACTTTGGGCAAGTTACTGAATCTTTCTGTGCCCAGTTTTCTCATCTCCCCGAATAAACATAAGATAATGCCTGGCAACTGCAGAAACATTGGTGTTGTGATTACTTATTGAACTTGTTATAATTTGTTGCCTTACTGCAGTGTCTAAAACCTCCAGAATGCTTGTAAAATGTTTTCTTGTCTTAATTCTGTTTTTCTTTGGATTGCATTTAACATTACATATGATATTTGCTGCTGGTTTCTGATAAATACTACTTGTGTCATTTAAAGGAAGTTCACTTCTATTCCAATTTTACCTAGAGTTTTTATACAGAAAAATTAATTAAATGTTTCTTAAAAATCCATTGAAGTAATCATATGGTTTTTCTCCTTTAATTTACTAATGTAATGAATTATGTTGATGGTTTTTCCTAATATTGAGCCTCCATTGGGTTTTTATAATTTCTTAGAACAAATATCTTGTGTCCCCAATTAAAAGAACTCTTGAGTATTTATTTTTTATTATTATAAATGGAATCTTTCTCATTGGATTTTCTGTGGGTTTCTGGGATGTAAGAACGCAAGGCAATTGATTTTTTTTGCGGCTTTATCTTGCATCCTACAAATTAGATGAAATCATTTATTCTCTTTAATAAGCGTGTGGTGGCTTTCCTTGTATCGTCCGAGCATTCAGTTCCCCCATCTTTCTTTCTTTCTTGTGTTTTTCAGATATCTCACATTTATTCATAAACAACTACGTGTTGGGTGGCCTCCCGTGTGCCAGGCACTGAGCTAGTCTCTGCCTCCTCGGTGACTTGATGACTCTTGTCACTGGCGGGATGAGGGGGTCAGTGAGGGACCTTCCGTGCTGACATGTTGAGAGCAGAGACCCGAGGAAGGGAATGAGTCCCTCCAGGACCCAAAGCCCCTTCAGTTCTGATAGGGATTCAAACTCCATTAACCCTTAGGCCAGGCTACCTCCTGACGGATGACCCTCCCCTTTTCGGGGGGCAGGAGTAATTAACCTTGACCCCAAGGGGCAGTTTCAGACCTCTGGTCATTTCTCAAAGAGATAGTGAAGATAGATGCCCTTACACTAAAACCAGGCCTTGACCAGACCCGCTCACTGTCCCTCTAATCATTCTTGCATCTGGGACTTGCTTGGAATAAAGAGGCGCAAATGTCGCGTTCCGATTTTTCCCTTCGAGCAGCATGTCATCTGTGAGGGGCGTGATTTGGAGCTGCGGCGTGCCTTGGCCCTCCTCCTCCTCCCCCGACCCCGAGCCTGTGGGTGATGCTCTGCTGCTCCCCAAATGAGTGTCCCGGAGAGACCGTTGGCATCTCGGTCCCCAGCAGGCTGCCCCAGGACTCACACTTCCTGCCTGCTGTCATCTCGCTCTTGCTTTTTAGCTCATTAGCCCGTCTCGTCTTGCACAGACACCCCCCTTCCCTCACACCCCTGGGGGTGGGTACCTTGTGTTCTCACTTCGCCTGCACGGACAACCTCATGATCCTTGTGGACACCCCGGCCCCGGCCTCCGGACTCCCCCTCCGCGGTCTCATCCCTCCAGGCGTCTTGCTGTGGACCTGTGCGCTCCCCACGGCCTGCCTGAGAAGGCCACGCGGCCGACTCAGTGTGTGCTCTAATCAGCGCGCCCCATGCTTCCGACACTTTTATTAATTCACACCAGACCACTGTGTGGGTTTACGGTGGCCTGTGTCGCCTCTGGCACCAAAGAGCTGTCCTTCCCACACAAGCCACAGGCTTGAGAGCCTCCTGGGGTCCCAGGCAGCCCTTGGGCACAGTCCCCCCCCCCAAAAAAAAAAAAAAAAATTCCCAGGCTCTCAGAAGATTCTAGCAAATCCATCAGTCGCTGAGGCTGGGTCTGGAAACTTCTCCTTGATTATTCACGCCATGCCAGGCACAGAGCTGAGAGCTGCCCATGTACCCCCCCAAGCAGGAGCTGGCAGCAACGCCATTGTATAGATGGGAAACTGAGGCTCAGATCTGTGACATGAGCCCCCACAAGGTGCAGGGCTAGGATTCGAATCTTAGCCCTTCTGACTCTGGAGCCCCACGCTAGCCTTTTTCTTGTTCGCTTGAGACGTTCAGTGGGTGTGAATCTTCCCCTTCCCAGGAGCTGCTGGCCTCGATGAGCCCGGGATGAAGCCGGTTCTGTCAGGTGTCCAGACACGAGACGGGTGCTCCAGCCTGGGCCCCGGGTGGTGTCTTCTTCCTCCTCCTCCCAACCCACCCATCCGGCACCCACCGCTTGTCTTTGTCATCCTGGCTTGTGACAGCAAACGAGGGGCGTCATTTCTTGAGGGCAAGCTTCCAGAGTGCTTGGCGGGGGAGGGCACCGGGAGGTGACAGGAAGGAGGGACGGGTTCCCCGCGCCGTCCCCAAGCTCCAGCCCGTGAGTGGTCGGGAAGCAGCGTGTGTGGCTGGGGGCCTGTCAGTGGCCCCTCCTGGAAAATGAGGGAAGGAATAACCCGCTATGGGGCATTGTGGGGGATACAATGACACGCTTCCGGCAAGTATTTGCTGGAGTGTCTGCCGAACAGTAGCAGTAGCAGTAATAAAAGAACCTAATACTTACTAGAGGCCACACTGACCGTAGGGCAGACGCTAAGTCCCTCACGCATATTGGCTCATTTAACCCCCACAGCAACCCTGGGGGTAGGCGCTGTCTTTGTCCTGCTTTTTAGAAGGGGGGACGTTGGCTCAGGAGCAGAAACTTGCTCAAGACCATGCAGCTGGTCAGGGACAGAAGTGGGATTCGGCCCCTGGCCGTTTGGCTTCAGCATCCGTGCTCCTAAGTACTTCAAATGTTAAGTCCTCCCCACGAGCCTCCAGCCCAGACGGATGGGAGTCAGGAGGCAGGAGAAGTAAACACTCAAACAGAAAAGCCCAGGAGTAGAAGCGCCTGTACCACTTGGAGGATTGCTCCCCAGCCTGGGAGACAGATGCCCACATAACACCCACCCAAAAGGGGAGGCAGCCAGTTTGCTGGGGTGACAGTGTTCCTGCAAGCTGAGCCCACACTCCCCGCCCTCCCTCGGTCCCCTCAGTGCTCCCACTATGGAGCTCTGCACACACGGGGGCTCTGCACACACAGGGGCCCTGCCTGTGCCGGCTAACTTGACTTTGAAGGAGACGGTGCAGCTCATGGCAAGCTGCTGGACTAACCCCTCCTGTGCAGCTCACAACTTTGCACAACGTGGGGGGCTTTGGCAGACCGTCAGCGACGGATTTCTGCAGTGCTGGTGGAGTTCTGCAGCGTGATTTATAGATTGCCTTGATAGAAAAGCGATGCTGGGAATTTCCATTAGAACAGGGCAGCTTGCTGTTGTGGCTTTCTAGAAGGTCAGAGGGTAGGAGCCTGAGAAAAATGTTATCAAAGCAGACAGACAGCCTCCTTCTCGGGGCCTTGAGGATTCATTTAGGATGTTTGTTTTTGCCTGCCACGGTCCCTGGGACACAGGTGTGAGTCACACAAGGTCCGACGATGCCCCATGGTGAGTTTCCCCCCCAAGGCGTTCTGGGCAAAAGTCATTCGCTATCCAGCATCCCCAAATTACTCTCTTACTTAGCCAATATTTCTGGTCACCTGCGGGGTGCCAGGCCTTGTGCTAGATGCTAAGAATACAGTCCCAAACAAGGCAGACAGGTTCTCTTTGCTTCTGAGGAGCTTCCATGCTAGGGATGCAGAGGGCGTGGACTGGAATTGCTTGTCAAATGATAGGTACGTAGCTTGAACCCCCAGCCCAGACTCGAGGGGTCAGTGTTGGCTTCCCAGAGGAAGGGAAATAGAAGCTAGGGTTTGAAGAATGAAAAAAAAAAAAAAAATACACAGGCAAGAGCTTGTGCAAGCCTCTGAAGATAAGGGAGTACAGCACCCCAAAAATTAAAGTGGGCCACCTGGTTGGAGCAGGCCAAGGAGCAGAACGCAGCTGGAGGAGGTGGTGGGGCCTAGATCATGTGTTCCTTGACTTAAGACGCTTGAACTGAACCCTAAGGGCAAAGAGGCACCTCCAAAGACCCAGAGGAGGTGCCCAGTCCTGTTTGGCGGCTGGCTGCTGTGTGGTCAGTGAGCAAGGACCGGGAGAGCCTGGGCAGAGGCTGCTGCAGCAACCCCGGGGAGAAGCGATGTCACCCTGAGTTAGGGCATGGACTGGGGGGCGGGGGAGGTGGTGAGGAGTGCTGGGGCTGCACTGATGGCCTGGGGCTTACTGGATGCCCAGCTGGGGGAGAAAGCGGCTGCATGGGGGGACAGAGAGAGGTCTCAGAGAGGGGGTAAGTGCCAAGGTGAGCTCGGAGTGTGGACGCCTCCAGGAATTCACCAGGTGGTGATAATGGGGAGGCTGGGCAGGGGGTCCAGGCAGGGCCAGCCGCATGTGGGTGGCCGGGGCAGCCTCCCCCAGCACAGAGGGCTTGGCTGGCACAGCTAGATGACCTCTCAGAAACCCAGGCCCCTGTCTCCCTGCCCTCTTCCCCCAAATCTGTCTGGTGGACACCAGGGAACGGGCTGGGAGCCACGTGGCAAGAGAAGAAGTTCCAGCCTTAAAATCTAAAACCTGGGGACGCTTGGGTGGCTCAGTTGGTTGAGCGGCAGCCTTTGGCTCAGGTCATGATCCCAGGGTCCTGGAATCGAGTCCCACATCGGGCTCCTTGCTCGGCAGGGAGCCTGCTTCTCCCTCTGCCTCTGCCTGACTCTCTGTCTGCCTGTGCTCGCTCGTTCTCTCTCCCTCTGTCTCTGACAAATAAATAAAATCTTAAAAAAAAAAATCTAAAACCTGCCACCGGCTGTCCTCATCCTGGATTTTGCCTCCCCGTCCCCACCCTGGCACCCAGAGGAGGGGTGGGGGCAGCTGGCCCTGGGCCAGAAGCCTGTTGGTGCGTGGGCCCGAGATGCTCAGAAGCAGCAGGCTGGGCCCTTCCCTGCTCCCAACCACCGTCCCTCTGTGTCCACACACTCACCAGCAGACCTCGGCCGCACATGAGGCCCTGCAGGCTTCTCGGTGACAGTGTGTCTGCTCTCGCTGGGTGGGAGGCGTGGCAGCCCAGTGCACATAGCACTCTCTGTCTCTCTGTGTCCCTGTCTCTCTCTGTCATTCTCTCTGTCTCTGTCTCTCTGTGTTTCTGTCTCTCTGTCACTGTGTCTCTCTATCACTCTGTCTCTCTGTCTCTGTCTGCATTTCCTTTGTCTCTCTCTCTCTACCTCCATCGGTCTCTGTCTCTGTCTCTCTGTCTCCATCACTCTCTGCCTTTCTGTCTCTGTGTTTCTCTTGGTCACTGTCTGCCTTTCTGTCTCTGTCTCTATCTCTTTGTCTCTCTCTCTGCCTTTCTGATTCCCTCCATCTCTCCTCTTGTTCTCTCTCTCTCTGGGTTCCTTCTGTGCCGAGGAGAACTTGGAGAGGCCATATACATTGGCAGGTGCTCTATCCATTGGCAGTCCCCTACATGCTGCTTTGTAAATCCTCTTATGATTCTCTCAGGGGCTGGGATTCTGGCTCTAGCCTCAGACTGGGTGCTCCTTCAGGAGAAAAGGACCATATCTCTCCCATCAGACAGGAACCTATGAGGGCAAGGACTTAATTAAGGGAAATTATTAAAGACAAAGTAGATGCCCCTCTTCATGTTGGGTCATAGAAACACCTTTGAAAGAAGCAGAAATTCTGGAATAAAGAGGATGTCCATGGAGTTGGAACCAAGTTGAAATCTGAGCTCTGCCATTTACTGGTTTCAGCCTCTCTGGGCCTCAGTTTCCTTCTGTGCTACTTGGAGACAGTAACTCCCACCTCACAGAGCTATAAAAGTTAATGTTCCCAGTGCACAAACACAGAGTGTCTCCGGTGTGCGAGGACCTCTGCTAGGTGCTGGAATGCCGTGGTGAATAAGACAAATGATATTCCTGCTCTGGTAGGACTCGGGTGGGGAGACAGACCATTAATTAATCAATTAGCAAGAAAATATCAGACAGTGATAAGTATGATATAGGTAATTTAGGATGATGTGAGAGAAAGTAACTGGGACTTCTTAGATTGGCTAGTCTGGAAAGGTGTCTTTTAAGGAGTGACACTGAAGCTGGTAGGACAAGGAGCCATGCAGAGATCTAGGAGATGCAGGGAGGACACCTACGGAGGGGAGAGCATGGGTGGTCTGTCCAGAGATCCAACGTGTGCCTAGAACACAGAGGGAAGAAGGAAGAAAGAACCTAAGTCAGAGAGGAGGCTTTGATATCTCACATAAGGCTTTGTAGATTTAAAAGAAGAGTTTTTCATTGAAATACAGTCAATGTGCAATTAAGATGTTAGCTTCAGGTATATAACAAGTGATTCAACATTTATATACATTTTTTTTCAAGATTTTATTTATTTGACAGAGAGATCACAAGTAGGGAGAGAAGTAGGCAGAGAGAGAGAGAGGGAAGCAGGCTCCCTGCTGAACAGAGAGCCCGATGCAGGCCTCGATCCCAGGACCCCGAGATCATGACCTGAGCTGAAGGCAGAGACTTAACCCACTGAGCCACCCAGGTGTCCCATCAACCTTTATACACATTGACGATGCTCACCATGTGAGTCTAGTTACCTCTGTCACCTCACAAAGTGATTACAATATTATTGACTGTATTCCCTAAGCGGCACTTTCCATCTCTGGAGATTTATTTATTTTATAACTGGAAGTTTGTACCTCTTAATCCCCTTCATCTGTTGCACTCATCCCCCCACACCCTTCTCTTCTGACAACCATTGGTTTGTTCTCTGTGTTTGAGTCTGTTTCTGGTTTTTTGCCCATTTGTTTTATTATTATTATTATTATTTTTAGATTCCACACATAAGTGAAATCATTCACTATTCATCCTTCTCTGTTTGACTTGTCTCACTTAGCGTTATACTTCCTGAGTCCATCCATGTTGTCGCACACAGCAAGATCTCATTCTTTTCTATGGCTGAGTAATATTCCTGTGTGTGTGTGTGTGTGTGTGTGTGTGTGTGTGTGTGGACACACACAGACCACATTTTCTTTTCTTTATCTGTTTGTTTATAGATGGATACTCAGGTGGATTCCGGGACTTTGTAGATTTTGTTCACAGTATAATGTGGAACTGAGTGTAGAGTGTCCAGCGTGGGATAACGTGTTTTGAAAAGGATCCAAATTTATGTTTTGAAAAGAATTCTCTGGCTATTGTGCAGAAACTGGACTATAGGAGGGTGTATGAGTCAGGCTTGGTTGCAGTGCATTAGCAGAATCCCCTTCCTAGGTCTGTGGCTTGAGGCAGCAAAGGTTTCTTATTCACAGAAAGTTGGATGTCGGTCGTGCCACATCAGGCCAGCTTTTCTCCATGAGGTGACTCAGGGATCCAGGCTCATTTCGTATTGCAGTTCTACCCTCTCATCACACACGTTACCACCGAAGGGGGCACAGAAGCAAGAGAGTCATGCAGTTGCTCTTCAGGGCCCATCTGGAAGTGGCTTAGGTCATTTCGTCCCGTATTCTGTTGGCCAGCACCCAGCCACGTGGCTGCAGCTGCATGGGAGGCTGGGAAATGGAGCCTTCCTGGCTGTGCAGGAGGAGGACAGCACTACGAGAGTTGGTGATCACTGCACTGTCTTCTTCGAAGGACAGGAGCCAGGAGAGAGGGGTTAGGAGGGTCTCACAGCCTCCCAGAGGAGGAAAGGTGGTGGTCCCAGTGCAGGTGGTGGTGATGGGCATGTAGAGAAGTGGACGGTGTACCATTGATATGATACCTGGTACCATGCTGGACTGGTAGGCCCCTATTGGACATTCACTCTTACTATAATCCCTCACGATGAAAACATTGAAATTTCCTTCCCACGATAGACTCAGATGCCCCTAAGTGTCCTTTTCTCTGATCTCAAAGGTTAATTAATAGGCTGAGGTACTCTCTGACCAAGGCTTTAAGAGACATGATCTTGTGGAGGGCCTGGGTGGCTCCGTTGGTTAAGACTCTGATGCTTGGTTTCAGCTCAGGTTGTGAGCTCATGGGTCATGGGATCAAACCCTAGGTCAGACTCCCTGCTCAGTGTAACTAACCAGAAACTGGAGGCCAGAGCCAGGGCCCAGGTCTGCACACCCCACGTGTCTCTCTACAGTCAAGTAATATCTGGATTTCTCCTTCCTTAGCAAATCCCAGAGCTGGGGAATGAGACCTGAGTGGAGTAGGTGGAAGCGGGGAAGGACTGAGGTTTGCTCACCCAGGCCTCCTGCTGCTCTCCTCCCGGTTATCATGCTCCTGAGAAACAACATGTGGGGTGTGAGAAAGACCCTGGGTTCTAATCTGCCCTCTGTCACCTCCTCACCATGATGTCTTCAGTTGGTTACTTAACCTTTTTAGAAAATGGGGCTAGTGACGCCAGCCTCATGGGGTTGTCATTAGGACGGATGAGACTGTGTAGGTTAAAAAGCCTAAGCTCAGGGCTTGGCACCCAGGAGATAAGTGGGAATAATTACTGGGAACAATTGCCAAGCCTCCTTTTGTCCCTACCCCTCACACCCATGACCCTGGTTGCAGAGTCATTTTGCCACAGCTCCTCCAGGATCAAGACGCATTTAGGAGCCCACTCTGCCATAATGAATGCTTCCCCCTTCCCTGAGAAACAGACAGACTTTCCTGGCATCTTTATTCACTTTATGGGGTCCATTGGGCCTTGCAGTAAGATGTAACAGAGCATCCTTGCCACCATGTCTAGAGATCAGAGAGGCCACAGCAAACCCAACTTCCCCTAGTTGTCTAAGGGGCTGCACTATCTCCTGGCACCCAGATGTCTTTAGATAAGCTTCTGTCTATTGCATTGGATCAAATTTAGAATATAGAAGCCACTTAGCAGGTGCAGGGGCCCCTTCATCTCTCCATGGTCCTGACCAGCCAGCTTCCAAGCTGGATCCTGCCAGTCTCTGGGATCCAGCATGGGCTCTCAGAGGTAGTTCAATAAAGAGAATTTTAAAGCCTTTTAATGCTTAGCAGGGAATCTATCCTTTGCCAAAGCACCAATTAAAGGTATAGGCCAGTTCAACATGACTTTATTACTAGCATTTTATCTTTGAAGAGGAGGCACGGGGGAGGTGCAGACAGTGAAGGCTCTGGGACAAACAGGCATCCCAGCTACCCTGGACAGGACTCATCTACAGTCACCAAACGCCTTCCCCCAAAACCTCCACGGAGAAGCCAAAGGACTCCTTGACTTTCTCCCTACCCTCAGGAGCTCTCAGAGAAGTGGAGAGCCATGAAACAGTGGAGTGAGACTGGTCAAGGTGAATGTCCTGAAAGGGGCAGGCTTTAAGCTAGGCTTTCAAAGGTGGGTACGATTGGGACAAGGTGGAGAGAAAGCCTTGCAGGGGGAAAGGCAGGGTTAATGGGCTAGTTGATAACATTTAGGGGCACTTTCTATGTCCCAGGAACTGTGCTAAGCACTTTTTATAAATGATCTCCAGTCTCTCCAATGACTTTGTGACACAGGTTCTGGTATTGTCACCATTTTGTTGATATAGAAACCGAGGCTTAGATACTTCAGGCCAGTTCATGCTTTGGGCAAGTACTGGAACCTGGACTAGAGCCTACACAGATGACCCATGTTTTTGCTTTTAACCCCTGGGCTGAGTAGTGGGAGGAGAGGTGTGATAGGGTCACAAGGATGGGATTCATAAAGCTGTTAGCTTGTGTTTCTCTGAAGCCCACGGGTCCCCATATCCCTCTTTCTGAGCCTCCCAAGGGCCTCTGTCCACTCACTTATCTCTCCATCCACCCATTCACCAGACCTAGGTCTACCACCTGAACTGACCTGGTGTCAGCCCCAGGTCCTCTAACCCTCTGTCTTTCCCCTGCTGTTCTAGCAGGTACCTTTGGAAACTAATACTCCCCAAGGAATATTATTTGTGTCAGGTGGCTCATGGTCTTGAAATTTCTCATAGACCACCAAATAGACTGTTTACACCACTGCCTACCCTACTCCTGACATAGGTTGCCTAAGGCCAGTGGCTGTCCCACTTCTGGAATCTTCCAAAAAGACTTTATCTATGCCAAAAGAAAGCCTAAGCATGGATCCCTAAGTGAGAGTCCCAGATCCCCCAGAGAGGCAGCCTCCTATAGCCATCGCTAGGAGCTGTCCACGGTGCTGCCGGGGGTGGGTCCCAGGTTTCCTTGAGGAGCAGCCTTGCTCAGGCATCATACCAGAGGTGCCCTGTGCTCCCGGATATTTCCAACTGGGGAGGGAAAGCCCTTGGTCTGACCTAAATTTGCAGTCTGCTCCACCGGTGAATTTGAGTCTGCCTTTATGTGGAAAGCTCAATGGAAAAGCTTCAAGCCTCTTGATACAACACCGCCCTCTTGGCATTCGGCCAGATTTCAGACAAAAAGGGGCCATCCCAGCAACAGATAATTTAAGAAAGAGTTTTCTGCCCACTAGCCTAATCCCTCACCCTCCCTCTCGGAGGATCGGGGAAATAGAGACCCGGTCCCCTTTCCTGAAGCCCTGGCTCAGGGGCGGGCAAGGGCCCCCTCTCCATTCAGCTTCTTTGCTCCACAATGTGGCAGGAACCTGCCCACTGTCTCTTTGACTCACCCATCTCAGTTGCTTCCCCTTTTCCTCTCAAACTCAGCCCTCTTTGTAATATTGGATTAGCCCACTTTCTTGAAAGCTGATTTCTGTTTGCATAATCCTCCCCTCTCGGAGTTGCTAGGCCCTCAGTGATAAGCCGATGGGCCGGGGCAGTCAAGCAAATTATACACTTTACTCTGAGCAGCCGCTGAAAATGGAGGGAGTTAATTTTTAAAGAAGACACACTTTATTTTTATCTCCACGTTCCTTTTCACCAGTTGTGCCACCCCCGTTTTGGGTGCACTAGCTTACATTTCCTGGAATACTTAGATCCGAACTAAACCGCAGCAGACAGGATAGAAGTTAGACCTTAAGAAGGACTTCTTAATAGTGTTGAAGGATAGAATGCGTATGAGAATCCCTGGTGATATCAGCACATTACACTTTATCTTGAGAAAGCACATCTGATTGTTTATTTTTCCCGTGAGGGACACTATAGGCGCCCAGGAGAGGCATCTCTCCTAAGTGACAGTCTAGACTCCCAAAGCTTAGACAGGTGTGGATAGAGGTGTGGATGGAGCCAGAAATAGAGAAAATGACCCCAGTTGTCGTAATGCCCAACTCACTGAGCTCAATCCCAATCAACAAACACCCACAGCCTGCTAGGTGGCAGAGGCACCCAGGCTACAGGCCAGTGAACCTTTTATTGAGGACCTACTGTGTGTCCGTCCACAAATTACAGCCCCGGGGGACTTAGCACAGACCACAGACCTCTAAAGAAACGGGGATGGAAGAAGAGCCGAAAGGAAGACACCTCTTGTTTCGATGGTGTCCTTTTCTTGCCCAGCTCTGGGCAGAGGATACGGCAGCTCTCCCTCCCCTCTCCCTGAGCCCTTCCCCTGAGAGTTTTCTGAGGGGCCCACGGACAAGGCGGTAGTCCCCCACTCGCTTACAAATGAATGACATTCTTCATGGAACAGGCTGCAGGACCGCTGAGCTATATTTGTACAACTTGTAAATCAGCATGTCAGGCTCTCCTGCAAAACCCAGGAACCTTTTGTGTAGGGAGGCATCAGCTCAGCTGGTTCTTAACCAACCCCCAGAACAGTCACACTCCTTGACATGCCTCAGGCCTGCCAGCTCCCTAAGGTTACACCCGCACCAAAGACACAAGTGAAGCTGAAAGGGAAGGAGGGGGCAGGGGCTCCCTTCTTTGCATTGGGCTTTGCTCTCTGCAAAATCCTTTCTAGGGGATGTTTGGGAATTAAAAGGATTTCTATCCATCACACTTATGGCTCCTCTTCTCTTTCAAGGCTGATTAAGAAGCAGAATATTCCAGAGGCAGGAGAAGGGACTCAACGACCTTAAGGGTCAGGTGGGCCCTGTCACCTTTGAGGTTCTAATAACCCTGACCTTGGCAGGTGGTGCCTTGGGCAAAGCTGGAAAGGAGAGTAGAAAGAGCACAGGACTTGGAGCTGGGAAACCTGGCCTTGATCTTTGTCACCGGTTGAGCTTGGTCATGTCTGAGCCTCAGTTTCTTCATGTGTGAAATGAAGACTCTAGTGTGAGAATGTTTTAAGGACAGTGTGGTTGCAGGAAGAGCTCAGAACTGCCGCTGTGTGAGCTCAAGCAGGTTGTTTCACCTCACTGAGACTCAGTTCCCCCATCTACAAAATGGGGAAATACTTCCTTGCATGGGACTTTGTGAGGATCTGGTACACACTGACATCAAGCTTCTGGTGCAGTGCTTGGTACCAGGTAAGGTCTCAATACTCCTCATCCCTCCCCCTCTGGTAAGTCTGGTTTCTGAAGAAGCTTTCTGCAACCAAATCCTGTGGGGCGCTCAGGCCTGAGTGCTTATCTGAGTTTCTCAGTGGACAGAGCTGGGCACAGAGCCTGGCACAACCCCTTTCTCCCCTCAGCCTCTGGTGAGACCCTTTTGAAAGCAGGTAAAACACTAATAAATGTTAAAGGACAAAAAATGAGCCTGGCTGCCGAGTCTTTGGAGGAATAAATAAAACAGCAAAATGGAAAAGATCATCCGGGAGTTGGGCATCTGCCAGATCCCCTCGAAGCTGGGACGCACTGCTGAGGCCAGTTTATGAGAGGAAATGTGGCTTATTGCAAAGACCAGGCACTTTGGGGCCAGGCTAGCTTGAGTTTTTGTTGTTGTTGTTCTGTTGTTTTGTTGTTTTTTTGTTTTGTCTGTTGAGAGAGAGAGAGCGTGGGGGGAGGGGCACAGGGAAAGAGAGAATCTTAAGCAGTGAGTGTGGAGTCCATTGCAGGGCTGGATCCCACAACCCTGAGGTCATGACCTGGGCTGAAATCAAGAGTCAAATGCTTACCTGACTGAGCCATCCAGGTGCCCTGAGTTTGCATTCTTGATTCTACCTTTTGGGCATCTCTGTGATGCTGAAGAAGACCACTCTGAGCCTCAGTTTCTTTACCTGTGAAATGGGGCGATCCATTCCCACCTTACAATGGTCAGGCTTAGAAAGTGTCTGCCAAAGTTCATGGCATACACTAGGTGCTCAGTACAAGCTAGTGTTTCACCCTCTTCTGAGAATCCCCAAAACCATGGAGCAAAAGAGAGTTTTTCATAAATGAAATCATCTGTGTTAATTTTAGGGGACAATGAGGTGGTCTGAAAAGGGCCAGTGAGCTCAGTGCCCACCCATGAGCTGCCTTCATTTCATCTTCATCCTCCCAGAATCTTCTACCCTCCCCCATGCCACTGCATAGTGTCTGCTTTCTTGACATTTCACGTTAAAGAACAGGAAGGACAGGAGTATGAGGGCTCACAGGTGTGTCTATATTAAGGACAGGGAAGCAGCACCTGTGTTCTGGGCTGAGGACCAGGAGCCAATGGAGGGGAGGGCTTGGTGGCAGAGGTGGGAACGGATGAGGAGAAAGGCTCCAGCTGGTGTAGGAAAGGAAGGGCTCCAGCCAGCACTCCAGCACGGGGCAGCCACGGGAAGGAATGTGAGTGTACGCACAGTAGGACAGGACGGCACTCTGGGCAACACATCGACTCTGAAGAAACAGTCCCATATCCTTTCCCAAATGACTCCCTGTCCAGGTCAAGTGGAAGGGCTGGGTGGCCGGTCCTGGGGGGATCTCAGCCAGTTAAGAACCAAGAATCCGAGAGATGTGGGTGGGGAATCTGGCTCATGCTTGAGCCTCCATACATGTGCTGGTCTTGGCTTTGTCTACACGATGTTCACTTGAGGTCACGAGTGTGAGGGAGTGTGTTGAGAATCAGTGAGCGATCAGGAGATGGAACCCAGGTAGCAAGATTGGGGTGATCTCTTTGCCTTCAGGCCAGAAGCAGCCAGAAGCGACTGCGTGGTGAGCTGTTACTCCCTCGGCCTGGTTCGAATGTGGGGTCAGCTGGGGGACCCCGGGGCCAGCTAACCTCGCTGGGCCTCAGCCCTGCGTAGCTGGTGGCTAATCACTGCCCCTCCTCCAGGGACTTGATGGCACAGTTAAATGAGATGATACCTGTGAAGCTGGTCCCTGGAGAAGGGCCCTATCATGTCAGACGAGAAGGAGGAGGAGTAAGAAAAAAACATCAGTCAGGGTATCCGGGGCTGGACAGGAAGGACCTGGCACCCCTCGGAAGTTGTTCTCAACCCTGGCAACCAGGATGTGGCTTCTCCCCTCCGCCTCAAAGATCCCATAGAAAGAACTGGGTATTGGGTCTGTGTTAGATTGGTTTCCCCTGAACCACTCCCTCGCGCCAAGATTGGACGATAAGCCATTTATACTGGAGGTGATCTTGGGGGTGTTTTTGGAAGTGGGGTCGTGGCACAGGCAAGGGAGGCCAGCCAGCAAATAGGATGCTATTGAGCAGGTGGGAACTGAGGTTCAACTCCCCCATCCCCCACAGGGGGCCTCAGGAGACGCTGCAGGGAAAGACCTGCTAAAACCTTAGCGTGCGTCAGAATCACCTGACGAGGGTTTGTGTGTGTTTGTTTTTATTTCAGTTCAATCAGCCAACCCATAGTACATCACTAGTCTCTGACGTGGTGTTCAAAGACTCATCAGTTGCGAGTAACACCTCCTTCTCGTCACATCGCATGCCCTCCCCGATGCCCATCCCCCATTACCCTATCACCTGACGAGGCTTTTAGGGGAAGATTCTGGAACCCCGCCTCCAGAGAGTCTGGTTCTCTAGGTCCGGGACAGAGGCCAAGCGTTCACGTGTCTTAAGCACCTCCCACACCCTGCAGAGGCCACACATGGAACAGCAGGAAAGACCACGTGCAGAGTGACCCTGCCCCATCCAGGCTGGGGACCCCGGGTATTGGCCCACCCCCTCCCTGCCTGCTGTTACTGAGGACAGCTTCCGGGGCAGGAAGCTGGGCAGCCGAAGCCCCAGGCTGGTGCAGAGGGTGGCAGGGGGCGGCAGCAAATGGGCATGTAGACATGGGCGCGGAATGGGTGCGCAGCATCTGCTACAAAGTCAGCGGGCCGGGGTCTGAATCTTGGCTCTGTCACCCGTGACCTGCAGCACTCGAGTCTGTAACCTCTTCAGTGTCCTCCTCCAGGAAATGGGGCTGGTAATTGCAATGTCAGTGTTCGTGATGGGGATCTAGTGTGCGTGTCTGGCACATAGTAGGCGCACAAGATGTGTTTGTTGAATCGGTGGCAGCACTGTTGCTGAGTGGGTGTGAGCAAACTTTGGATTCTACAGAGGGCTGGAAGCCGGAGGCTAGTGCGAGTCCCATCTGTGCACCTGCTTGTCTCCTCACTGAATCATGTATTGAGGGAGGGTCTTCTTTTTTGCTAAGAATCAACTCCGTTCTGCCCCAGGAAAGCTCTAGCAGAAACTTGGCCTCGTGACCTGGTGTGCTTTCCAGCGGGGCTCCTGAGGAGGGTCTGCGCCTTGAGCAGTGGCCGGCAGCAGCAATCACACAGCGAATGATGGGGTGATGGGACAAAACCTTCCCTCCCATCCCAGACTGGTCTTCAGCCCGCCCTGCCCACTCCCTGCCCTCGGCATCTTGAAGACCTAAGAGGGAGGGTTCTGGACTGCTGCGTGATGAGGGGTCAGCACCTGCGAAACACAGCCCAGACGTGTGGGTGGGGAGGGGGGTAAGAAATGCAGAGCCGAGAACCTAATACCAACATCCCCTGTGGGACGCTGCTCAGAGCCAGCCTTGGGAATGGCCCTAAATGCCCAGGAGAGGCTGTGCTTTCCCAACTTGGTCCTCGCTTGGGACTCCCCTGCTGAGGTGAACCCAATAAAAGAGAAAGAAGAATTTGGGGCTCTTCTGGTCCCCCCCACTTTGCTACTAGGTGTGTCATGGAACTAGTATGGCTCCAAGCATTGGAGTTTTAGCCCAATTCTGCCTCTTCCTTGCTATAGAACCATGGAGCTCTGGTTTCTACCCATGATACGAATGTACCAGGTTTTCTCTGATAATCTCTCCTGCCCCTACAGTTTCCAAATCTTCATCCTCTGGACATCTCTCAGAGCCACACACTGCCCCAGCCTTGCAGGTGGGGCTCAGGTAGGGCCTAGAGCCACAGCACCTGGAGCCCGAGCGAGAAGTGTAGACTCCCAGGTCCCTCCGGGCACTTGCTTTGTCTTTCCCTGTCTGTCCATCCCGGGGACTCTCTCTCTCTCTCTTTCTCTCTCTCTCTCTCACACACACACACACACACACACATACACACACACACACACAGGCTGCATTTTGAGAACTCCTGTTGAAGATAGGAGAATGTTCTCTGTCTCCCTCTCCTCCGTAACCAGTTAAACAAAGCCACCCAGCCGGGCTGGGTCACCCGACACGGGTACATGTAATTTCTAAGTGGGAACAACAACTCATCAAACGAAACGGTTTACAATTGCCTGGGATAAAACTATTTTCTTTTCAATCTTCTCTGGAAAGTGACAGATAATAACCAGCCTGGAGATTGTAATATTATTAGGGCCAAAAATAAAATAAAACCCCTTAACTGCTTCCTTTTACACAGTGAAGCCAAATATTCCTCAATTCATTTAAATAAAGTGATTGTTTTCCTTGTTCATTTATCTTATGTTGCCAGCAGCCTGCACTGCCTCCCTCCCTCTGAATAGGGGGGCGGTCCCCTCCCCACTTCTCCCCTTGTCTCCTGGGGTCTAATCTCTGATTCATCTCCTGCTTCACAGGTGTCTTGTTCAAACCCACCAGCAAGAAGCTAAGCATTTATAAACCACTTTTAGCAAGCTTGCTTCAGGTCAACCCCCACCACTTCTATTAAATGAGATAATACACATAAGGCGCCCAGATCCAGGCTGAGCATGTAGGTGCCCAACTAATTCCAAATGCCATTATTAATAATGTTGTAGGTGGGACATTTGGATGCCATGATTTTTGTCATGCTGAGACAACATGCGCCCTCAGGACGCTGTGTGCTGAGCCTCGGTTTCCCCAGCTGTGAAGTGGGGAGAGAAGGTATGGACAGAGTGAGTCCAGGAGAGGGATCGGTATACTGGCATCTCTTTCCAGGAGGACAAAGGATAGGGAGCCCCTGGGGAAAGTGTCCGATGTCTTTAAGGCCTCATCTGTCTCTTACTCAGAATATATTCTGTATATAAACAGAAACGGACTGGCAGGTGCAAATTCAGCTGATGAGCCATTTAGTTCATACTAAACCTCTCTCTTCCTACGCCCGTCATTCTAGATGATTCTCTGAGTGCAACTTGCTTCTTTTCTGCTCCTGCCTCTTCTTACCAGTTGTGGTGATTTGGGCACCCCCGTAACCTTGGCAACCTTGCCTTTCCACTTCTCCACCAAGTGGAAAAGTCCGTGTGCGCTTTTTAGGGCCGTGATGAACATTCCAGCCAGCCCATGAGCAGGGCCATGCTGGTGGTGAATGACCCCACACATGGAGCCCCCTAAGCTGTCACTGAGAGTAACCCCTTCATTCTTACTTTGTTTTCACAAGCCTGCAGTGCAATCGCTTGCCAAAAAAATAAATAAATAAATAAATCTGAAAATTGAAATATTTGGAGGTTTTGTTTTCATTTTTGTTTGGGGGGCTTGTTTTGTTGTTTTGTTTTGTTTTCGGTGGTCCATTTGGTAACCAAACCAGACCTGACTTGAACTGATCTGGTGGCAGAACCCAGCCTGGATCGATGAGAGGTTATTTATGGTGTTTATTTGTCTCATTTACCGTTTCCATCCAGACGTCTCACTGCAGAACTATCGACGTGGGTGATGGTGGAGTGAGTCCTCAGCCCCGTCCCCCCCAGGGAGGGATGTAATAGACTGAACAAGGACCACATCACCTTCCTGTAGAATGAGGCCCCAGTTCCGAACGCATCTGGCTCCAAGATTCCAACTGGGGATTGTGGGGCGGGTGTGTGGTCAGGCACAGAGTCCCACCCCCTGGTGCCCCTTGTATGCCTCCTGCAAGCTTCTACTTTTGGCCAGTCGTGGTTTGGACGGCTGTCCTGTCACTGACTCGCGCCTGGAAATCCAGCTTAGCCACGCCCACCTGAGCACAGCTCCTTGCCACACCCCATGTACATGTGGGTGCGCGAACCCAGCAGCCCTGCGCCCCACAGTCAGCCCCTTCCTCGGGATCCTGAGTCCCCACTTTACTGGGCTGCCATGTCTGCCATCTCTAGGCGGACGTCCATGCCCAGCAGGCAGCTGGAAGGGAAGGCCTCCGCCCTCCCTGCCATCCACACGCCTGCCTTCCCCCACGCTGTGCTGCTGGTTGAATTCTCTGTTTGTCATGCAGATTTTTGGCACTAGGTCCACGCTGGCCGGGAGCTCACAATAGAAGTTTCCCAGGCAAGCCCGCTCCTTCCCTAGGAGTGGGTGGAAGCCCAGCCAGTCGACTCTGTCCAAGGTTCTGGATCTTTTTCTGCTGGAACTTTCTCCTGCGGGCTTTTCTCCTGAGCCATGGAGATTACGAGCTTGAGGCTGGCCTTGGAGGAGAGGGTCTTCTGTAACTCAGTGCCAGGCTGGTGGAGCCAGGAGCGGCAGGGCTGGGGGCGGGGGTGGTGGGAGTCCCATCCTATCAGACTGTGTGGAGGTGGGAATGACCTGGAAATGTATCCTTGCAGTTTCTGGTCCAACTCCGGGGCAGCAATACCGACAGTATTTCTTGACCACTTGCTACGTGCCAGGCACTACATGAACTACCAAATCCTCTCAACGCTCCATGAAATGAGTTCTACTTGGTACCTTTACTTGATAGATGACAAGACTGAGGCCCAGAGAGGCTGGGTAACTTGCTCCAGGACACACAGCTAGCATTTGGTGGAGCCAAGAGCTAATCCCCACAATTGGACTCCAGAGCGCAAATTTGTAACCATACATGTGTCGGCTGCCTCATGGCGTGGCTGTGCTGTGTAACAAATGACCACAAAGTCTCAGTGGTTACAACAATAAGCACGTTTTGCTTATGTATCTGGAGCGATGAGCTAGACAGCTCTGTTTTCTTGCCTGTGCTTGCTCACGTGCCCTGGGTATTTGACTGGCTGCTGGCCGGCCTAGACGTTGCCCTCACCTTAATGGGAATAAGTGGGCTAATGGGCGAGGTGGGACACTCCTATAGTCAGAAAACAAATGTCACTGCCCGTGGGGAAGGCCAGCTGATTTGGAGAGATACAGGAAAGACCTGATCCTAGAAAGTTTCAATCTGGGTGGGCATCCTGTAGGAGGTGAGGCTTGGCCCCAGAGAGGCAGAGGTAGCCCCTGGCTCGGCTCGACCAGGGTTAGAAGGTGGAGTCAGGGAGAGCAGGGGAGGAAGATGGAGGAGCTAAGTTCCCAGCACCATAACCTTTTGTGAGCTTCCTTCATACTCTGCAGTGGCTTGCAGCTCAGGACTCACTCTCTGAGGGTCTTCTGCATTCTCTCTCCGTCCCTCTCACCAGAAGCCACTTCCCCTTGTCTGTCAAGGAAGGCTGTCATTGTCTCAAAGGGAGAGTATGGAGGGGTTTGGAGAAGAAGCACCGCCCCCCCTTGTGAAACTTGGTGGAGGGAGAAGGGGCGTGCGGGGAAGAGGGGAGGGAGAGCAGGTCTTACAAGCTGGAGCCCGCTCATTTCTCAAGACATGAACTCTTAGGTGGTAGAGGCTCTGTTCTTTGGGCTGTGCCTGACTCCATCATTAGAGATAGAAGAACTAATTCTCCAGTCTGGGTCCCTTAGAGCAGCCTCCGCAATAGCTGGAACTGCAGTGTGTAGGTGAAATCCGGCCCATCACTTGTTTTTGTAAATAAAACTTTATTTGAATATAGCCATGCTCATGCACTTATGTATTGTCTACACTGATCAACAACAGAAGTAAGTCAATGTAATGGAGACCACATGGCCTGTAGAGCTTAAAACAGTTTCTGCCCAGCTCTTTACAGAAAATGCCGTGACCCTGCTGTAGAACGCAAGCACCCCAGGGTGGGGATTTTTGCCTGTTTTATTCACCGCTCTGTCCCCAGTGCCCAGAACTGTGCCTGGCATAGGGTGTGTGCTTGATCAGAGTGTCCTGAATGCGGAAATGGCCTTCCCCCACCTGCTGATGATGCCAAATATGTGGTGTCCATGGTGGAGGAAGGGATCCCTTTCTTAGCCCACAGAGCAGCGTTGTTCTGGCCCTTTGTTAAATTCCGTCGGGGCCAATCATTTCACAGGTGAGGAAACAGAATGTGAAGGGGTCAGGTGAACAGCCTTAGTCTTCCAGACCATCAGCAGTGAGCCAGCTCTGAGACCCAGGTCTCTCAGGCTACATCTCAGGCCTCTTTTTCTAGAAGATGCCTTCAAAGCTTCTAAAGCTTCCCTCCTCATCGCCTGAACAATCAGCTTTGAGGTTTCCTTCTTTGATGTTTTGTAGCAGGTGCTCAGGGAGCGCAAGCACTTTGGGGCTGTAGAGTAGGATATTAGGGACCCCTGGGTCCCTGGGGAGTGAGGCCGAAGCAGAGATGGGCCCCAAGCTTGCCTGTGGTACATCCAGAAGAACACCAAGTGCTCCCAGCTGGGAGAGAGGCCCTGAGGCCCGGGCTGTGATTTGTCTCTTCCAGCCCTGCTTGGGACGGCCGCTCCTAAGGTTTGGGAATGGAAGAAACCACTTGTCACCAACTTGCCAATTAAGAAACCAGTGAGCTCTTCCCAGAGCTAGAAACAGATGAAATCCAGGGGGCGTCAAGCCTGCAGCTAAGCCTTGGCCCGTGGGGGACTCACGTGGAAGGGGCAGGGGAAGCAGCTGTCCCAAGAAACTGTCCCACAGGTTTATCCGGGTAGAAGACCATCGTTTGTTACACCTGTGTTAGGAAGGCAGGGGTCCCGCTCAGCCCCCTCAGTGGCAGCTGCTACAGGCTGAAATGCACGCAGGTGTGCCTCGTACCATATTAGCTCCGGGGCCTTCTGTGCCCTGAATCCTTCCCCTGTGTCAGTTCGGGACCCTCCCTTTCCTGAGCTGGTCAATCATTCTTGACGTCTCCAGCTCCTCCACTGAACCTCCCAGTCCAGGAGCAAATGGGCTGTAAGTAAACATGTCAGAGGGCAAGAGGAGTGGTTGTTTCAGGTGCCGGGGCACCTGCGGGGCGGGGGCAGGGGGTAGATCTGGTGGAATGGGGGCAGCTGCAGCCTCTGATGGGCTCTGACATCATTTACCCAGGAGGCGGGGGGAAGGCTGCATCATGTTGATGGGACTCGGGGTGTCAGGCCTGGGGAACACATGGGGCAAGCGGGGTCTCGCTGAGGGACTGCTTGGATATTTTGCCCAGGCTTTGGGGTCCCTGTAAGTCCCTTCCTCGTGGTGAAAGGAGTATCCAGACTGCCTAGATTATGTGTCGAGGGGCGGGATGCAGGTCTTGGTGAGGGCTTCCTGGAGGAGAAGTATCAGGAAGCTCACGGGCAAGGGGTGGCCCTGCCCAAAAGGTCCCCTCTCAGCCTGGAAACTTCCCCAAGGCTAGATTCTGCACCTTTTCCCACAGAGCTCTGTCTCCCACATCAGACTGGGAGTTCCATTAGAATCAGAGCTGTGTTTTTGCCCTCTGGCAATGTCACAGGACTGGGGAGTACCTCTGTACCATTAGACCGTGGAGGGCAGGTGCTGAGTCTCCCCGGTCAGCGATGTTCTCCCTTATCCCTATCACCTAGCAGTAAGGCGAGGTGCTCCTTGCTCTCCGCTGGCGATCTCAGGCTCTGACCTCCCTGCGGGGCCACAGGACCTTTGAGAAAGAGTAGAGGGCTTCCCAGAAGACAAGTACAGCTGCGGAATTAGCAATTGGCCTTTGCCGTGTGAACTTGGGCTCATCCCCTCCCCTCTCTGGAGCTCGATCTCCCCCAGGCATATACCAAGAGGCTTCCCAGCATTTCAGAAGCTCTACTTCCAGCTCTGCGAACTCCCACCACTCACCATCCGAAGGGAACCTGCTTGCTGCCCCCACCCCACCCCCATCCCCCTCCAGTCTTCCTCCTCAAGGACTCTGGCTCGGAGGCTGAGCCCGGCTGCTGCTTTCCCCCTGCTGGCTGGCGGCAGCTTCATTTCCCACCTCTTTGTGCTCCAAGCCTTCCTGGTGTCTGAATTACCAGCCCTGTGGGGAACCAAAATCAAGAGACTCCGAACCCCATCTGTCCCTCTCACCCGCCCAGCGCTCCGGGAAGTGGTTCCTTTGAAGACTTCCATTTAATCAAGAGAGGAAACAATCCTGAGAAAGTCCACTCGCTCGGCTAGGTCTCTCAAAATGTTTTCTTGCTCAGCTGCAGATATTCTAGGAAGGAGGAGAAGAAGAATTGGGGCGGGTACCTGGATGGCTCACCTTCCCCAAGATTCTACCGACGCTCAGCACCTGCTTCATTCCTCTCCAGAGCAGCTAAGATGCTAGAGAGAGCTATGACACATCAGCACAGAGCACATCAGCACAGAGCGGATACCCAGCAGGTGCTTCACTGAGGTAGCCCCCTTCCCCATGGAAAGAGCCTGAACCGGCCCCCCTGGAGGCTGCTCAGGGCCCATCACTAATCAGAGACCAGATTTACGGTCATGACCAAGGAGACCACAATGTCAGCTGCCCTGGGACCAGGCCAGGCAAGGTGGAAACGGGCTTCCTGCCCTCTGGGCACACTCCACCATCAGAGGAGGTGAGCTCTGGTCTCCTTCATATCAGGGTCCATGAGCGATTTTTAAAAGGAAAAAAAATCCAACGACCCAAACGGGTGCTATTGAAGCTGCCAATCACTGCTCCCCACTCTCGGGCCGCATGTGTAATTTGATGCACTGGTAGCATTTCTGTAAATTACACATCACTCTCCCCACCAAAGCCGCACCTTTGACTGCTGTAATATTTACCTGACCGTGCAAGTAATTTTCAGGCTTCACTTAGTGGGCCGGTGAGGCATGGCAAAAAGCAGAGATGGAGTCGACTTCTGACAGCGGGCCCCAGAGAAGCTAAAATGTGGTGAGGAAGGGTCTTAGCCCGGCAGCTGAGCACAGAGACACCACTTCTCCACCCACTTCACAGAGACAGGGACAGAGGACGGACTTCCAGCAACTTTCTACCAATGTCCTCTAACTGCTATTTACATACCTCTTATGATGGGGAGCTCACCACCCACTGCCCACACACTGTTCTATCTCTGAGTGTCTCTGACAGTTAAAAAGTGCTGTCTTGGAGGGCCTGGGTGGCTCAGTCGTTAAGCATCTGACTTTGGCTCAGGTCATGATCCCAGGATCCTGGGATGAAGCCCCACATCAGGCTCCCTGCTTGTCGGGTGGCCTGCTTCTCCCTCTTCCACTCCCCCTGCTTGTGTTCCCTCTCTTGCTGCCTCTGT
Organism: Mustela lutreola; assembly: GCF_030435805.1. Taxonomy (NCBI): domain Eukaryota; kingdom Metazoa; phylum Chordata; class Mammalia; order Carnivora; family Mustelidae; genus Mustela; species Mustela lutreola. The sequence goes on from NC_081299.1 coordinate 12,711,716, forward strand.
CAAATAAGTAAATAAAATCTTTAAAAAAAAAAAAAAGTGCTGTCTTGACATTGACAGCCTCTGTCACCTGATAATTTCAACCCATTAATGCACTTTCTGCTTCATGAGTAACGTAGAATCGGGCAGGCCCTTGCTCAGGGAGTCACTGCGATGGGAGAGGAGAGCCTCCTGAGAGGCTGGCAGGTGAGACTGTGAACAGAGACAGCTGGGAATCCACTATCAGGGCTGCCGTTCCTGCGTGGGCTCCAAGCCCGGTTCTGCCACATCCTGGCTGCATGACCTTGGGCCAGTCACTTCACCTCTAGAGGCCTCGGTTTCCTTGCCTGTAAAGTGGGAATAACAAGAGCTCTACTTCAGGGTAACCAGGGGATTTGGGGAGCATGTGCTAAAGGCCCTTTGCATGGTGTCTGGCACGGGGTAAGCTCGCGGACACAACGCCTCCTTGCCCTTGTCATTACTACCGTCATGTCACTGTGACGTCGATGCTGCTTGGCCCATTGCCCACATGACCCTGCCAGTTGCTTCTTGCAATTTCCAGCATTGGAATGAGTGGTATGGAAGAAACCAGATCTCTTGCCGGTGGCCTGGCTGCCTGGAGTGGGGGAGGGGGCTTCCGGAGCCTCTGGTCTTGCCAACTGGACAATAGAGGCATTGTAATCCCAAGGGACACGAGGTCTGAAGATTCTCCTGCACCTTCTCCATTGCGCCGACAGATGTACATTAAAGCTCCTCGGGGCACTTGGGGTGGCTCTGTTGGTTAAGCGTCTGCCTTCGGCTCAGGTCATAATTCCAGTGTACTGGGATCCAGCCCCACATCTGGCTCCCTGCTCAGCGGAGTGTCTGCTTTTCCCTCTTTTTATGCCCCTCCCTCTCGCTCATGTTTCCTCTCTCTCTCTCTCAAATAAATAAATAAAATCTTAAAACAAAACAGAAACAAAACTCAGATGACAGGGAAATGTAGGAGGAAATAAGAAACCACCAAAGCATGGATCAAGGGTCTAGCTTCTGTCCACTTCATGCTCCGATGAGAACTGCTATCTGTTCCGTGACCGATGAGCCTCTGGCCAGGTCTCCTGCCCTTACTCCACCCCCTACCACCCCATCCCTCACTGCTTGGCCCTACAACCCCTTCTCCACCAGCAGCAGCTAGAGGGATCTTTTAAATGTGGAAATCAGATCAGATTACTCCCCTACTTACAATTCAACCTCCTCACACCAACTTGTAGGGTCTTTTGTGATCTGACCTCAGGTAGCTCTCTGAACTGTGGGTCCACCAATCTCCCCCTTGCTTACTGCACTTCCGTCCTCCAGTTGCCTTTCTCTTCCCTCACACAAGCTCACAAAAGCCATCCCTGGATCTTTGCACTTGCTTTCACCCCGGCATGGTGTTCTCCTCTTCCTAGCCACTCTAAAGCCGGCTCTCTCTGACCATTCAGGTTTTTGAGAGAAGCCACCTCTGGCCTTTCCAGAATCCCCCGGGGCCTCTTCTAGCCCCTGACGCTCTGGTTTGTTTGCTTCATAGCAGGGAGCATTACTCCAGATCATCTCACTCTTTGGATTTTCTAATGTCCGCCTGCATGATTGGTCTCTCGGTGCAACGGGTGCTCCCTGAGCCCAGGGGCCGTGTCTCCTATAAACGTGCTTGGCACAGAGCAGTAACTATTGACCACACCCCCATCTCGTCCTCGCCTCCACGCTGGGAGACAGGCAGCAGTATCCCCATTTTATAGGCCGGAAGACCAGGCTCACAGAAGTTAATGATCTAAGTCTCTCGGTGAGTCGGTGGTCCAGCTGCGATTTGGACCCAAGACTGTCTGACTCCAAAGCCCACTTCTTTTTTTTTTTCCTTTTCTTGTTTTAATCACCCAGCTAGTGAAATCCTTGCTCTCTGGGGACAAGAAAACAAAACACAACCAGATCTATAATGAAAAGCAAATGGGATTTTTTTTTTTTTTTCCTGAATGTAATAACACCAAGTGTTCATTCAACACCAGGTAAAGATTTTTTTTTTTTTTTTTTTAATATACTGGGTGATTTTTACTGGAGAGTTTCCTTGTAATAAGACCCAACAGCAGACTTCAATTTTCTTTCCCTCAGAGGAAATAATCCCTCCCTCCTGTTGACCCGGTGGGGAGAGGGACCATCTGCATACCCCTTCTTGGGACCCGAGAAAACAGCCACCCATGTGGGTCTCCTGGTTCGACACCAGTGCCTAAGTCCAGCTCCCGGGCATGGTGAAAATGGGCCTAGCCTGAGAGTCTGGATCCCTCCTCTGTCACTAGTCTGCTGCTGTGTGTCTTGGGGCAAGTTGCCCAATGTCTCTGGTGAAGATTTCTACGAGGTCCATCTCAGAAATGATTCAGGGGCTTAAGTGGTCCAACTCGAAGGAAAGAATTGTGAGCATACGGCCATGCATTTGGGTGTTGGTTGACTCCGCCTGCTACCACATAATTCTGCTAAGTCTGGGGAGACAGAGTATTGAAAAAATGGGTCACAGCCTTGCCCTTCCACGGTGTGTGCCCTGGGCCTCCCCAGCGATTGACCACAAAGCTCCTTGAAGGCTATAGTCATTCTTCCTGGCTCACCACTGTAGCCCCCTTGCTTGGCCCAGAGCTTGCTGCTTCGCTTAGGCCCAGGAAATAAATATATGCGGGGGCTGGTGGAGGTGGAGGCCGGAGGGCTTGCTGAAGATGTTAGGGAAAGCTTTGAAACTGAGTCATAAAGAATGAGCCAGAATCAGACAGGCGGTCAAGGAGAGGAGGGGCTTACGATTTAGACCAGGGTGGTGCTGGGTCCCTATGGCCTACAGGTCAAACCCAGCCCATCATCTGTTTTTACAAATAAAGTTTTATTGGAAGGTGGTCATGTCCATTCATCTGTTTATCGATGGTCTCTGGCTGCTTTTTTGCCGGAACCACAAAGCTGATCAGGGTGTGACAGAGACCACATAGCCTGAAAATTCTAGAATACTTACAAGCACAGATTTGCGGAGTCCTGGTCCAGATGAAGGAATTGGGCCAAGGGAAGCCCAGAAAACTCTTGCTTGCTTGGAAATAGGTTGGGCTTCCTAATGTGCACGGCCTGCTATAAAAAGATGAGGAGCCTTCCCACAAAACTGATGACAAATTTCAGAAGGGCAAGAGCAGGGCATTCAGCGGAGCATGAGGCCCCCTAAGATGGGGCCCCGGGTGAGCCCATGGACGGGATGCAGTGGAGTGGCCCCGCGGGTTAACAGCCTCTCCCATGGAAAACCGGATGACTGTCCTGGGAGCAGTTCTGGGAAAAATCTCAGCCCGGGGCTCTAGATCCAGGCTCCAAGCTGACAGGTTGGAGGACCAGTCTACCTTGTTCAGCTCCCCTGCCTCCCCCCCTGTCATGGGACCTGGCTGTGATGGAAAAGCCGGCGGGCCCAGCTCTGTCTCCCCACCGGGGGCACCTTGGAGATCCCACGTGAGGCGGCTATGAGAAGAAACATGACAGTTTATGGGAACCTCTCTGACGGCAGTGTTTCCTGCGTGCTCGTCAGGAACTGTCAGGGGAAGGGAGAGGTGGGGGAGGGGATCCCATTCTACCCGGCTGTGGGGCCGCCCGACGAGACACAGCATCTCCAGAAACCCCCACTCGAGGTGGCCACTCCCGCTCAGCCCCCTGGGTCCCTAGACTGACGTCCGTGCCATCTGTCCCTCTCTGGACATCTTCCCTGACTCACCTCGTCTTTCTCCATCCTTCTTTGTGCCCAGAGGCAGACCTGGACCAGCAGCATCACTGGGCTGCCTTGCCCACCAAGCTGCCAGTTGAATTTGGCCAAGGGGAGGCCCCTGCAGGAGGTGGGTGGGCAGGGTCTTTGTTCCTCTGCTCTTTCCTCCTAGATCCTTCTCCCTCCATCTAAGCTCCTGGTGGGGGACATTCTGCTTCAGTTGGTGCAGGTGAAACTCTCACTCCTTTGTCCCTCTCCCTCTGCTCCTCAGAGGAGCAATATCTCCCACCGGCCCCCACCCAGGGGCCACCCAGACCTAGTTGGGACCCCTTACCCTTGCCTGCATCTCTGTAAATAATTCTGCTCTTGAAGGCCACCCAGTACCCTTTGTGCCTGGACCATCGGTTTCCTGCGGGACCCTGCCTGACATGCCCTCCCCCTCCCGCGCCCCATCCACTGTGGCCCCGGTCAAATAGAGGCTTTCACACCCAGATGGAGTCTGAGCGGGCACTTCCTGTGCAGGTGGGTGCTGACACCGACTTCCCCCTCAAGCAGTTCTGGGGACCACTGCGTACAAACCATCCCAAATCACAGCGGCTTTAAAAGCAACAACTAGTTTGTGACATTGCACCGTTTCCCGGGCCAGGAATTCAAGCAGGTCAGGGCTGGGCAGTTCTAATGCTACCAACTGCGTCTGTTGGGGTCGTGCAGTAGTGTTCAGTTAGGAACAGTCTAGTCTAGAAGGTCAAGGCGGCTTCACCCGTGTACAGTATGTGGGGCACGCGGGAAGGCTGGGCCCCGCAAGACCCCCTCCCCTCCCCGTGCTCTCTGCAGGACCAGAGTCAGAGACAGGAAGCAGAGGCTGCCAGCTTCCTAAGGCGTGGGGGTGGACTTTCACCACTTTTGCATATTCCATTTGGCAGAAAACGAGCCGGTTTCAGAGGGACGGAGCCCAAGCCCCCGTCTCTCAATGTGGGGGTGTCAAAGGATGTGGTTCCATCTTTAACGCACCCTCTCTGATTACCATCACCTTCTTCATTTGCTTAGAGTTAGGCTCACAAAACCATAGTCTGGGCCCAGATTTGCCCCATAGATTGAGTCAGTTAGATACACACAGGGTGTGTGGGGTTTTTTTTTTTTTAATCAAATGGCTTTCGGGGCACCTGGGTGGCTCAATTGCTTAAGTGTCTGACTTCGCCTCAGGTCATGATCTTGGGGTCCTGAGATCAAGCCCACGCTCCCTGCTTCTCCCTCTGCCCCTCCCCCCACCCATGCTCACGCTCTCTCTCAAATAGTTAAATGACTCTGGGCCTGGGTAGCTTCCCCATCTCAACACTGGCTCCCCACTCCCCAGTGTCTGTCAGAAGCTCACACTCTGGCATCTGCCTGGCTTCTGGGACCCTTGACCTTGTGCTCCCAGAACAGTTGACAGAAGGGAGAGTTTACTCCAATGGGCTCACGCACTGGACACAGATACACCCAGATAGTCAAGTCTTTGATACAACTCCGCTGTCCCAGCCTTGTTTCTGGAAGGTAACCCTGGCCCAGCACGTACAGACACCTTAGCTGATGTCCACCCCCCAGACGGAGCCAGCATGGTTTTGGGAAAGAGCCCTCTGTTCTTGTCACTGCACTATCACTTGTGTGACCTTGAACAGACCACCTGGCCTCCTGGGGCTGCTGCTCCTGCCTCATGCAGGACAAAGGAAAGAGGATGGATTAGCGTCCTGAGTCCTGAGTCTGGACGGGCTTTGGACAGGTCACTTTGTTGCTCAGGCCTTGGTTTCCTCCTCCGAAACCTGGGGTCACATTGAGCACACCACAGAGCTATTGGGAGGATGCCAGGCACAGAGCACTGGGTCCCATGAAGTCTGACATGCCGTGCCTTTCTGGAGCTTTCAGAGCCCAAGCACTACCCGCCCCCCCCAGGCTGGGATCACTTACCTCAGTGTCCAGTGCAGGACCTGACACATAGTAGGTCCTCAGGAAACACTTGCTGAATTGAACTGACCCTTTGGCCAGTAAATCAGGAGCAGGTGGAGTGAGTGCCTACGCCCATTAACTGTGTACAAGGATGCTCTTAGCCGCGGCTGGCCGGAAAGCCAACCCGGAAAGTGTCCAGGTATCTGTTAGCAAGAGGACACACACGGTGGTGCTTCTTCCCGTGGAAGACTACCTGGTAGTGAGTGGACTCTGAGCACACGCAGTAACAGCAGTGGGTCTCAGAAATATGCTGGGAGCCCAGAGCTTTCTCTAAAAGCTACATGCTGTATGATTCCCCTTCTATGAAACTCTAAAACAAGAAAAACATGATGTGAGAAAAAGTGCAAGGATGGTTGCCTCCAGGGGGCATGGATTGACTGGGAGAAGAAGAAGGAACTTTCTGGAACGATGGTGATGTTCTACATTGTGAGAAGGGTTACAGAGTTGTATGTGTTTGTTTTTGAGATTTGTGCATTTCGTTGAACACAAATTCGAAACCTCAAAAAAGAGAATGGCAAATAAATACTGAACTCTAATTGGTGATAGATGTGCTGAAGCATTTAGGGATGGAGGCTACTGACGTCTGCAGCTTTGCCTCAGAGGACGGGGAGAGGGGAGGAGACGGGGCGGTCTATGAGAAAGCGAGTGTGGCTAGGGGGCCGTCACGGAAGCTAGGTCGCGGACACATGGGTGTTGGTTTTAAATTTGTTTTTGATTTCCTGTATGGTGGAGAATGTTCACAGACAAATATTGGGGGAATAAAGCATGAAGCTATAGGACCAAGCCAGGGAGTAGGACCCCAGTGGCTTGCGTAAGGTCACTCAGTCTTCACAGACGCTAAAACTGGTTTTCGGGAAGGTGAACGTAGTTATAAAGACGCCGTAGAAAGAGGATTGTATTTTCCAAGCTGGATCTGGACTGTGGGCATGCTGGCAAGCCCATTCACTCCCCCTGAGCCTCTGTACTCCCTTCTGAAAAATGCAGACAGCCCTGCCCAGAGGGGTGTCTCGGGGATTAAATGAGAACCCAGAAGTGTTGAACAAAGAGGACTCCTAGGGAGTGGTGGGAAGCAACCAGCTTCTTCCCAAGCCAGACTAACCGTGCCTCATTGGAACGTCCGCTTTAATGTCGTCTCCTGAAACAGGCCACCGAGGCACTGTGATGCCCACCCTTCTGTCCATACTCTCCTTTAATTGCCTGCATGACACGTGTCCCAATCGGACACATGTCTTCATTGTCTGTGGATTCCAGCAGAAGAGGGACTCTGTGCTGTTCGTGGCCTCACCCGCCGCACCTAGAACAGCCCTGAACTCATAGTAAGGACACGCGTGTCTTTGCTGAGGGAAGGGATAAGGGAACATCGCTGGATGGACCCTAGTGTGACCGTTCGAGGGCAGAATCCGGCCACCCAGCATTTGCCAGGGAGCACCACCTGCACGGGAGTGCGGGAAGCAAGCAGGGAGGAGAGATCGGCCGTCTCCACCCCATTCACAGATGGGGAAGTGGAGGCTCAGAGAGAAAGCACGTCGGCAGCCTCCACTGCCAGTTAGTAAGCAGAGATGGGCACCGGCCCTCAGGGCTCCCAGCGCAGAGCTCTTTCTCTCTAGCAAGCTGCTGGGTTGGAGCAGACGGCTGCAGATGGACAGACAGGCTCTGCTGGGCCGGACTGCCTCCAAGTCCACGTGCTAATTACAGCGGGCAGGATCCGCCAGCCCAGCCGTGTTCGCGGGCGCGCTCTGCCCCTCATTCAGCAGGTAGGAGGCTGGCACGGGCAGCAGAGCAGCCATGTCCCCAGCTCCGCCGGTGGCTGATCCTGCTGGCACAGGCCGGGCTGTCGGCAGCGTCTGCGGAGCGTGGACAGCTAGCAGACTGGCATGGCGAGGGCCCTCCCTGAGGACTGGCAGCCCTCCTGTCTGCAGTGGTCAGCCAGATGAGCACAGGCTGGCACCCATGTTCATGACCGGCCCGCAGGTGTTCCCGCTGATCGGCAGCCCCGGGGGCGGCATGAGCACAGAGTGCTGAGCATAGCCACTGAGGTACCTCACGGGGGTGTCACCGGCAGGGGATGGGGGCCAGAACCTCCCACACAGATACACAGACATGGGGAGCAGAGAGGACTCCGCCAATGCCCGTACCCCAACACACACCTGCAACCCTGGCTCGTGGAACCCCAAAGTCAATTTGGAACCCTGCAAAGGGGTCTGGGAAGATGATCTGTTCTCTTTGTGCTAATGGCCTCTTTGCAAGTGCAGACTGGCTTGCCCCCGGATCTGTTGCCCACCCTGCAATAGGGCAACACCCCGGTGTTCCCACTAAGGGGTCTTTCTGATCCCGATGGGAACTGCCTCTCCCCTGCTTGAGGCCTTCAATGGCTCCCTATCTCCCTATCTCCCTCCCAGAAAATCATAGCAATCATAATACCTACTCCGTAATATCCATCGTGCTAAGCATCTTACTGTTAGGTCCGTTATTGAATGAAATGAGACCGAGACAAAGTGAAAGTTATTTAAAGCTTTATTTTATGATAAGTATTAGAGTTAGACTGATTGGCCAGGGGAATGAGATTGAGACAAGGTGAAAGTTATGCAAAGCTCTATTCTGTGCTAAGCATTAGAAGTCAGACTGACTGGTCAGGGCCGCCTCCGAAGAGAGCGACCCCTCCCAGCCTCACAGACTAACTTTTATAGAGCAAAAGCCTGGCCACATGTAGGTGGCCAATGACATTGTAACATTGCATAGTCATGTTAGGCCACACGCAGGTGGCCAATTGAATTACAACTTACCCTATAGTAGCTGTTTGAACTAACCTATCACTCTGGTCAGAATTGGCGCACAAGTTTGGCTCCCAAAAGGTTGGGTTTACATTCTTTGGTGGTTAGGGAGACCATGTGTGCTTTTTACTGGCTGGATGTCTCCACCGGGCCCTACTTGTCCTTGTATTCTGGGCTCTGTTATTAGGAACTAGGTGACCATATTTTACTGGTTTCCCAGACTTGCTTCTAAGTAAGTTTCTCCTGGGGCCGGGGGGCGGGGGGCGGGGGGAGGGCAGGGTCAGTTTAAGTTTTACTGCGCAAACAACAAGATGGCTTTTAACCAAGATGGAGTCGCTCTGGCTAAATAGGCCCTTACACTTACAACCAATAATTTAACGCGTGATTATAGCAATGACTCTATGCTAGCCACCTTTCAAGTACTTTCCCTGGGAAAACTCAGTTCTTCCTCCAGCCGCCGATGAGAAGGCCCTACTGTTCATCCTCAGTTCGTAAAAGAGAAAACAGAGGCAGGAAGATGAGAAAGGACTTGGATGAGATTTGGACCTGCGGGCTTGACTGCTGGCACCAAACCCAGACTCCATGTGTGTGAAGCACGACGCGCCCACCATCCTGCCTCCCCGAGGGGCTCTGAGTCCCTGCGTCGCCACCGCGGCCCGCGGAACCCACCCTGCGCTCTGGCTCACTCTTCGCCTGCACCGCGCCTTCTGAGGGGCCAATGCCAGTCTCCAGGACTCGAATGTCCTGCTTCTCTCGTCTGCCCTGCAGACTCTCCCCGCCCTCCAAGGCACAGCTCAGTGCTCACCAGGCAGCCACCGTGGGCGAGCACGGGAGCTGCTGGTTCTCTCTCTGGTGCCCCTGCCCTTTCTGTGAGCCCCTTAAGGACAGAGCCCATGTCCAATGCTACCCTCTGTCCACAGGCCTGACCCCCCGGGAGGTGCTGAATGAGCAAACAGGCCAATGAACAGAAGAGGAGCGGAAGGCTGAGGGCAGGGAGGGAGGAGGGCCTACAGGGAGAGAGAAATGGGGCAAAGTCGCTCTTCTGTCCTCTGTCCCTGCACCATCCTCCGGAACGCAGCAGGGGAGGGCGTGAGCTGTCCTGGGAAGGAGGCCATCTGTGTGACCCCGGAGCCCACCTCATGCTGCGGCTCTTTCCCAGGAGACAGTGGGGAGCAGGCTATGACCCCCTGATAAGAGCATCCCCAGTACCCCAGCCAAACAGCACTCAGTGGGGACCCTTGCTCTCTGGGGTCTGGATTCCAAGCATCAAACGCGTGAGTGCAGGAGGCTCCTCAAAGCCAAGGATTTGGCTCCCCTGGCCCTGCCACCTGCTTCCTGTGGGACCCTAGGCGTGTCTCTCTCCCCGTTGGACTCAGGTTAGCCTTCTATAAAGTAAGGAGTCTAGTTGGGCCAGTTGAGGGCCCTTCCTGCTCCCAGGGCACCAAGGGTCTGGCAGTTGAGAGCCACCTGGGAAACCATCAAAGGGGCCCTCGTTGCGGGAGGGTCCCGGGGTGAGGGAGAGGGTTCCTCCTGTGGTCCCCAACCCCTGCATCCAACTGACCCAATGGGGCTCTTTAAAAAATGCAAAATCCAGATGCCACCCAAGACTCACAGAATTTGAACCTCCCGGGTGGGCTTTCAAAGAAACCGACATTTTCTAACCCTCCTCCCCTCCGGCCGGGTGATTTTGCTGTGCTCAGAATTTTGAGCATCTAACATGTACTTGGGTCCCCCCTGTCTGCCCTACTTCTTGGCTGTTAGCCCCGCAGTGTGGGTTTGGGGAGATGCACAGGAGATGGGGAGGGAGGTTTGGGAGCAGCCTGTGTCTGGCGGGGCTGGGAGGGCTCAGGTGGTTGGGCTCTGACCTGTGGCTTCGCACCTGGCAGGTGGGGCTGGAAGACTGCACAAGCTTGGGTTGGTGTGTTGGTGTCTCCTGGCCTGGCACTTCTCAGAAACATACCCACCGCACACATGCCCCCTCACTGACATCCTCCATCCCCCTGCGCAGGGCAGGGAACAGGGTGTTTAAACCGGACTTATGCTGTAGGAGGAGGTAGGCATTGTTCCCACACACGCAAGTGCACACACACCATGAACCCACAAACCGACACACAAGCCCTCCTGTTCTTTCCCAGACATTTAGAGCTACAGCGAACATTCTCACCATTACTTTGCTTTATACACACACACACACGCACGCACACGCACGCACATACACACACCCCTCCTTGTATGCAGCCCAGAAACACACAGATTCATATACTCACCCCTGCAGACACACATACACACCCACGCCCCCAGACCACAGGCTATTTCATTCACCCCGGTGCTCACCTTCGTGAGCTGGCCTCCAGCAGCTCTGGGGACCCTGCAGCTCTGCCCACAATAGTTGTACACACACACACACACACACACACTCGCATATGCACCTGCCCACATGTATGGGACCCACAAATCCAATAGCCACTCTCCTGTCTGCCATGCTCCCCGACGCCCCTGCCCCCTGCCCGCCCCACCCCCCATCCCCGAGCTGCTGTCTGCCATCACACGGTAACCAGATGAGACACAGAGCAATTTATGACACCAGCTGTCTCTGTCAAAACCGGATCTGCCACACACACGGGGGAAGCCAATTACCCCCAGCCCGGCCCCACTGGAAGCCAGGACTCACAAGCGAGACAGAGTGGGACTGGAATTTGGCCATCCAGAGACTTAGGTGGCACTGGCCTTGGGGATGTCCCTCCCTTCTGTCCTTTGGAATCTGGCATCCTTCTCCCCCATGCCCCAGGGGAGCCTGCCCTCCCCTCTGCAAGAGCAGACGGGAAGTGGAGAGCAGGTGCACAGGGCTGAGCGGTCCTAGGTCACCATGGCAACTAAGAAGCCAGGAGCCCTGTGCCCCTGCCCTGCACAGCAGACCCCGGGGAGGCTGCCTCCTGGCCCCCCCTCCCTGAGCAGGTGGCCCTTTGCTTTGTGCCTCTGCTCACCTTTCTCTCTGCCTAGACCCCCTTCCCTTCCATGCCCCCTACCCAACACTCCGTCCGACTCTGCCTTCTGGATCACTTCCTATCTGGACTTTGGAATCAGACCCAGGTTCGAATCTCCGCTGCTCCGTTTACCAGCTGGGCAGCCTGGACGAGTGGCAGCCCTTCCCGGGCCCCAGGTTTTGCACCTATAAAAACACTATTCATTTCTATAAAAACAGTGACCAAGAGTCCCCTGCATGCTAAACAGCGCTCTGAGAGTTGGGGCCCACGTGGTCTGAGGCCCCCCGAGCTAAGGTTCTGCTGGAGGAGTCAGAACCACCCCCCGAAGAGGTGGTGTCGTTTCATCACTGTCACACGTGTTGTGTTCACAGCTGTGCTCCCGAGTGAGGTGCGGCTCTGTCAGTAAAAGGGCCCTCACACGCTCCCTGGCCTGAGCGCTACTCCGGGGCAAACTTGATCTAAGTCAGCTCATTAGGAATGCCAGTTGAACCGCTGCCCTCTTTGCATGGGGAGCTAAGTGAGGTGGGCGGGGGCTTCTAGATGATGGTTTCGTGGTGGAAGTTTCTAGAATGCTCATCACCTCCCACGGTACTAGGAACAGAGCAGTAAATTCACGTTCTGTGAGAGGCTTTCACATACATTCCTTCCTTTGAGTGTTTCTATCAATTCCGGGGCACAAGTTCAGTTAACATTCCTCATTTTACAGATGAGGAAATGGGCTCAGGCCGCGCAGTGACAGCGCCCCCCGCAGAGCCGAGACCGGAGACTCATGCTGGGGGCAGCACTCCAGCCCCTGCGGCCACTTGCATGGTCCAATTAGATGTCCCTCCCCCTTCCCTTTCTCCCAACAACAGCTATATGGTTCTTGCCCGACTGCCGGCAGCTGCCCGTGCTGGGATACGAACCCCGGCCGTCCGACTCCGAGAACCCAGACGCTGTCCCCTGTCCCATGTCTAATCAGTTCATTAAAGCCCTCCTTACACCGCCCCCCTCTCGCTGCCCAGCCACAGAGACCTCAGCTGCTCCATTTCCAGGAGAACAAATTCCTTCCCGGCTGGAGAGGAGCCTGGATAATGTAGGCAGCCAATTTAAACAGCTCCGGCAAAATACACCAGCGGTTTTCACTCCTGCCACTATTACACTTTCCGGCCGCGGCAGGATTGGCCCATAAGTGGGATATCAAGTTTATTACAGCTATTTCCAACCTGTAATTGGTTTTGTGGAACACAAAGAGAAGGAGGCTGGGGGTGGAGGAGGTGATTTTTTTCCCCCCTTTCTTTTTTTTTTTTTTTTTTTTTCCCTTCTCTCTCTCTTCTGGATGATGGTACCCAGGGACAACGGTGTGGAGTTGGAGTTGGAGACATTTGTCTCAAATGAAAAACCCCGGCCTGCCCGGACGTTCCACCGGCTGGACTGTGTCGTTCGCCGCGCGTGGATTCCTTCGCTGGAAAATCAACCCAGCCTCGCTTAGGCCAGATTTGCTGGTGTTGGGGGGTGAGGGGCAGCCGGGGCCTCGGGACAGGGTCCACCGCCTCAGGGTCTGTGAGCCCCCGTAAGCAAGGCCAGCGTGGGAGTAGCTGTGGTCTGCTTGCTGTTCTCAAAGGAGAGCATTTGGGCATTCAAAGTAGAAATGGTCCTCTGAGGACCCACCCCCACCCTATAGCTTCTCATCGAGCACTTAGGGAAACTGAGGCCCAGGGAGGGGAGCAGTGCGGAGGCCAGCCTGTGGGATGCAGAAGCCGGGTCTCTACTGCCTCCATGCCTTCCAGGCTAGGACATCGTGGTTGAGATGCCGTCGGTACGGGGGTCGGGGTGGGGAGAGTCCTGCATTCTCCAACACGTACTCTGTGCTGCTACCTTTGCCGGAGTCTGCCCACCCCGACCAACTGCTCCACTTTGGACCCAAGTATAAACAAATAGTAGCAGCTAATATGCATTGAGTGCTTTCTTATAATTACCTGAGTTCTGGTTTGCAGACAGCACATGGCCTGTGACAAGCAGCACGGGAACACTGGCTGTTCCGATGTCCACCCCTGTCACCGCCACCGGCTGCCGAGCCAGCCTCCGGGGACGCTGTGCATGTCACCGTGTGTGCTGTGTCCTCACATGAGCCCCTTACAGGGAGCTGCGAGGGCTCCCATTTTACAGATGACAAGGCCGAGGCACAGAGACCTCTCCAAGGTCACACGGCTTAACCCAGGAGTGGCAGAGGGGGCACCTGACTCTGCAGGGCTGTGTGAGCCCCAGGCTTCTGCGGTTGCCCCCACGTTGGGCATGCCCATCTCCTCGACCTCAGGATAGATCCCCCACTGGGCTCTTTTCAACTAATTTGTGCGAAGGGCTCCCCACTTCCTGCCCTCGTGACCTGGGCAGTTCACTTGCCTCTGCCTTGGCCTCGGTTGCTTTATCTGCAAGACACAGATGTGGGGACAGAGCAATGAGCAGGACAGATGAAGCCCTTGCCCTCATAGAAGTTGAATAGCTCACGTTCAAGGACCTACTTATGGATTCAGTACAAACCTGTTGTGTGAGTGAATGAATGCACGGGCTCCTCTCCCTCTGGGGAAGGAGAACCCACACTTTCTTGGGCCTTGGCTTTCCAGGACAGCATCTCATCCGCTCCTGGCAACCTTGCCATCCTCTGCGTGCCGTGATCTTTTGTCACGTGACCTCATGTCACTGTGGCACCAGGGGAGCATCTCGGAGCCCCTGGGACCAGCCTGCTCCCAGGTACCGGCTCAAAGCATCCATCAGCTCCCACCCTATTGGGGGCTCTACTGACTGGGAGCCAGGCCCTGGGCCCTGCTCTCGACTCCCTCTCCCTCCACCAGCCCTCCAGGCCTCCCTTGCCAGGCGGGCCCCCTTCTTCCACTTATGGACATTCTACGTCCTCTGGCTTTCCAGGAAGAACTATTCTACCCTCCAGCCCCAGCCCTAGAGAGGGTGGCAAGGGACCCAGAGGAAGGGGTGGCCGAGAAAATTGTTAATATGCCTAGAAATAGTTGTTCCTGCTGAGCGCTTCCCCACCGATCGGTGCTGTTACAAACCTTATCTCACTTAATCCTTGAGAGAGGTTCAAAGGTGGGTCGTGTTATCCCACTTTACGGAGGAGAGAGGAGAGGCTTGGAGAAGGGAAGTGCACCAAATTACCTAGTAACAGAGTCGAGAACTCTCCTGGGGGTGGAGAAAATCAGCTTGAGGCTTGCGTCTGAGTCTTCCAGAGGTGGGGCACCAGCCTGGGACTAAGCACACTCAGAAGGGGCCCACCTCCACCTGGAGGCCTTCTGTGATCACCCCTCCCCCCACAAGAATCTTTGTCTCCTCCGTGGTGTCAGATAATACTTGGCAAATATCTGCGGCTACAGAAAGCCAGGCTTTCCCTGGCTCTGGTCTCCCAGTGACCTACGGCCCGGGCATCCCCACCAGCCAAATCCCCACAAGCCAAATCGTCCGCAGTTTGGCTCCTCTTCTCCTGGGGGACCTGCAGGTCTTAGGTCTGGGGCAGAGTTTCCAGAATTCAAGAGAAGGTGTGGCTCATCATGTCCGCTGCCCCACAGCCTGTGACATTCCTCCTCCCTCAACCCAGGGGCTGCCACACTAAGAACTAGAGAATAACTTCGTTGCAAATAGCCCCTCGCCCTCAGACCTGGGACCTGAGTGTGCATTCCAAGGCCATCCCCTTCTTTCCAGAACCCTCCCTAAGGCCCAGGGAGGAAGGGGGGGCAGAGAGGCAGCCGCTGGGCTCTCACAGCTGGGCGACCGAAGTGCCCGTCCTGGTCCTGGGGAACAGGAAGGAGTGATTTACTCCTAAGCTGACTGGGAGGCCCCAGACTCGGCCCCAGGAAAAAAGATGTAAATAAAACCAAAGGAAAACTAGGTGCGTCCTTGAAACTCCCCTGTCCCTCAGCCGGAAACAGTGATTTACGACTCAGATCATTCCTTGGTGCTTTATCTGGGGTGTGCGGGTATGGGTGGACGTGTGGGGTGCAGCTGTATTTTCCTAGTAATAAAATCCTCGGTCCCGGCGAATAAATTTGAGGAGACAGTTTTACTGACAGATTTTTTTCTCCTTTGTATAATAAAAAAAAAATGGAGTGAAATTTGAGATTGGGACGATAAGGGCTGCCGCATTTTAGGAGGAGATAAAAAAGCAGTTCCTGAAGGAGGCAAGGCTTCAAGTCACACGGGCAGGACGCCTTCCACTTTTACGACTTGGGGAGAACGTTCCTCAAGACTCCACAGGCCTTCCCGTGTCCTCCTGCTAAGGACCCGCTTGCCTGGGGGTGGGGGCACTGAGAGCAGCTGCTCTGTCTTCAGCTCCTGGCGGTCCCGCCTGCCTGGCAGGGCTTGCTTGGGTGGAGGGCAGCCCCACCCCGGGATCCAGAGCCTCACCAGGAAGCCCCACGCGTGCCTTCGGCTGAATATCCTACCCTCTCTAAGCCACGGCTTCTTCCTCTGCGAAATGGGCAAGATGCGGTTCATTGCACTCACTTCCCAGGGGCACAGGGGGGGCCGCACAAAGCGATGGCACCTTTCTCGTCTGGGGCCAGATCATTCTTTGGGGTCATCTTGCACCTTTTGGGATGGTGTCGGCATCCCTGCTCTCGGCCCCCAGGTGCCTGCACCAAACTGCCGTCCTGCAAGGCCGTGACACCAAAGATGTCACAGAGACGGGGTGTGGGCAAAATCATCCCCCCCTCCCCCTGCTGAAGGCTCTGGTTTGAAGGTACTCGCTCCTCTTCCTCCCTCGTACCCTAGTCTTGGCGTCCCCTCTCTGGGCAGCCGGACTCGTGGTGCAGAGGAGGCGAGCTGAGAGCACACAGCCCCACAGGGGACGTGAGTCAAGAGGACGAGCTGAAGAGAAGCCCAGAGGTGTCAGAGGGGCATGAGCGTAGGGAGGTGTAAGGAGAAACCATGCTGTAGGGAGTCAGTCCCATTGCTCATCTTCACATACAGGGTCCTGGAGCTTATCACCATGCTAACCCTGTCTCCGGGGTTCCCTGGGGCCTCCAGGGACAGTTAGGGACCTCTTCACTCCTTATGAGCTTACAGACTGGGGTGCGGGGGGTTGGGGAGAGGTGACACATACTGATGTGGGCCGGTGCCTGGCACACAGTTGGCGCTCAATAAATGCTCGCCGGATTGCATCAAACCTGTGTCCCCTAAACCAGCCACCAAAAAAAGGCTACATAGGCCAGACAGATGTGGGTCAAGTCAGCTTGGGTCCAGAGGTGCCCAAAGGAGCCCGGCTGCCCCCGGGGCCCGTCCTCTCGGGAAGGCTGCAGATCTTTTCAGCATCCCCCGCCCCCACCGTAGCTGCACCCAACGCCTTGGAGAAAGCCCCCCCCAGGCCACCGCCCTCCCAGCCAGCCCCCCTGCCTCCACAACCAGAGCCGCAGGGAGTTAATTCCACTTCTCCAGGCCCAGGCATGAGCCTCCTGGGTTGCAGGCTGTTAGCGTGGAGCCCAGCTGAGCCGCGAGAGGCGGCAAGCTCCGGGTCTATAATAGAGTTGCTGACGCAGGCGGAAAACTGTAGGGAAAACTGCAGCCGAGTAAACAGATAAATAATTGAAACAGTGACAACACATACCTTGCTGCTTTGTGGAGTAACACTTTCATTAGCTGCAGGCAACGCGGGAGCAGGGAGTGCCGGACACTTGGGTCCGACTTTAAATCAGCCTCGAAGAGCTGGGCGCCTGAGTAGCCTTTGTCTTCGGTCACCTCCTGGGGTTCCCCTCCCCCCAGACTCCTCTGGGCCTTAGTGCTCCTAGGCGCAGGGGGGGACCTCCCGCCCTTCCTGCTGTCTTGTCCCCAGGACAGCGTTTGAGGACGGTGAGCCCCTGTGTGGTCCAGGGGGCTCTATCCCCAGGTCGCTGGCATGAGTGTTCCCTAGTTTCCTCAAGGGCCCCCTGCCTCCAACAGTCCTCACCCTAAATCATGTCCAAGGTAACCTCCACCACATTGCCTTCAGGGGCAGTTGTGCCCCCCAGCCTCCCCGGCCCTCCAGGACCTGGCAGCTCTTGGTTTCTCACCATTGCCTTTCTGCCCCAGGCGCTCTGAACACAATCTTCTTGCCTGGAGCGCACCTGCTCTTTCCTACCACAGGACCTTTGCTCTGCTGTCTCCTCTGCTGTCTCCTCTCCCCTGCCTCCCGCACTCCCACCTTTTGCCAGGTTGCCTCCTGCTGTTCCTTCAGAAGGCAACTTAGACCTCACTTCCTCCAGGAAGGAGGACGACCCTATCCCCAGATGGGAGCTGCATTCTGGGCCTATCCCTGACAGAATTTCTCAGAAAGTATTGCCTGGGAGAAGAGCCAGCTCTGCTCCTTCCTGGCATAGGTCCTCAGGAAGTCACTTCCCTCTAGAGCCTCAGTTTACACATCAGTAGAGTTGGGATAACCTGGGAGGGCTCTAGTGGAGGCAGTGACATGTCCCCTAGAGGCCTCCCCAGGGCACTGGGGTGTGGGTCGGGGTGCGGGTCGCACTGGCCTCTGATTCTCCCAGTGTTCCCCAAACCCCTTGCGTGTTGTCTGGAGCAAAGGGGCGGGGCTGGCTGAGCGCTCCCCGCAGCTACCTCTGTGCTCTGTTGCAGGTGACGGACGGCGGCACCATCAAGCAGAAGATCTTTACCTTTGATGCCATGTTCTCCACCAACTACTCGCACATGGAGAACTACCGCAAGAGAGAGGACCTGGTGTACCAGTCCACTGTGAGGTGAGGGGCCGGGCGTGGGGGGCCACTTCTCCAGCCCTTTCCCGTCGTATGCCCTGTGACGCTCTTGGGGGTTCTCACGGTCATTCCCCCCAACCACGGACGGGCTTGGAAGGCAAGGCGGGGGGCTGTGCTGCAGAGGGGAACCCAGTGCCTCGAGGGGCCTCCCCTGGAAGGAGGAGCAGGGAGGGGTGGAGTCGCAGCTCTGCCCAAGGCAGCAGACCCTCCACACTGCATGCCCCAACCCCAGCCCCACAAAGCCGGCTCCTCCCCAGTCCTGCGATGTGAGTTGCCCAAACCCAGTTTCCAAGCAGGGACAGTGAGGTCCAGAGAGGTGAGCAGCGTGCCCCACGTCCTGCAGCCGCAGGGACAGAGCTGGGACATTAGCCCCTTCTGCCTGGCTCAGCAGCGCGGGCAACACGCTCTCCGGTCTCCGCCGGTCCCCGCCCAGCCAGACCCTAAACAGCTGGATCCGGGTCAGATGAGGCAGCAGGACAGAAGGAAAGAGTCCTTAGGGATGAAGACACTTGACATGTTTACCCCACCCCTTTTCTAGAAGACTCTAAGGTAGCTGCAGATCCCATTCCGTGCCCTGCTGTGTTCTCGGTGTGTGGGTGTCGCAGCCCCGCGCCCTCCTCGTGTCCTCTCTAAAAGGCCCCAATCCTGTTTTTGCCCTTGGCGCTCATGTGCCAGAGTGCGGCTCTCCTTCTGGAGACCTGCTGAGCCCCTCGTCGGTCTTCAGCCCCAGCTCAAGCACACCCTCCCGTGAGATATCTTGTTTAGATGGTCTCTCACCCTAGCAGAGCGACTGTCCCCCGAAGCCAGGTGGCTGCCAGCCCTCTAGTGAGAGGGGGAGAGATGGGGAGTGGGGAGCCTCACTACATCCATGACAGGTACCTTCACACGGACACTGAATGTGCACAGTCTTGCACACATACACACATGTGTGCGTTTTTCCACGTGACACAGCTGAATGCTTTGCCTGGTGCCCAGGTAAAAAGCAGCAGTCTGCAGGCCGGGCATGTAGTAGGTTCACAGTGAAATTTGCACACTGATCCTGGGTATGCTCCTCAGCCCTTAGGACCTCAGGCCTCCCTGGATAAAATTAGAAAATTGGATGGGAAGTTTGCACAGGGCTCGCCCAGCCCGGCGTAAGAAAACTGGCAGGTGATCCCTGCGCACTTTGTGAGAGGGAAGGTGGTGCTCCCCTGGAGGACCTTTCTTTGTTCCCCTCCTCTCTGGGCTTCGTGCCAGGAGCTGAGAACCAGCCCTTGTTGGGGGAATCTGGTGAGCATGTGGGCGCCAGGGGACGGGGGAGAAGCAAGCAAATGGCCGCAAAGATGCCTCTGTTCGTGTCCATGATTTCCCCTGTACCTGCTTCCAAAAAGGATTTGGGGCACCTTAAAATATTAAAGCACACCTAAGACCAGCCAGTTACAGTCGAGATGAAAACCTCTTTTTGGGAAGCAGATAACCGTCCTGGGAGCCACAGATGGTTCTGGGGAGGTGAGCGCTCAGATCCTCCCCCCAACATCCCCCACTGCTTCCCAGAACCCACCCCCTGCCTCCACCCCACTCCCACAGGGTTACCCTGGTCTCTGAGAAGCAACTGCCCCCCAGCCTATGCCATCATCGCCTGCCCTCCACTGGAGTCCTTAGCCAGGAAGGAAGCCCTAGAGCCCCAGACTAGCCCTTCCCAGCCTCTCCCGCTCAGTGGAGCCCCCAGAGCCTAACCCTGGGACCGTCCCAGAAGATCTGGTTCAGAAGGAGCTCAGCCACTTCCTACTGAGTGACCTTGGATGAGGACCTCTCTTGGTGTCCGTTTCTTGCCCTGCAAAGCAGACTTCATCGGATGGGTTTCTCACCATCATTGTAGGATTTATTTTATTTTTTAAAGATTTTATTTATTTATTTGACAGAGAGAGAGAGAGAGATTACAAGTAGGCAGAGAGAGAGAGGAAGGGAAGCAGGTTCCCTGCTGAGCAGAGAGCCCGATGCGGGGCTTGATCCCAGGACACTGAGATCAGGACCTGAGCTGAAGGCAGCGGCTTAATCCACTGAGCCACCCAGGCGCCCCATCATTGTGGGATTTAAATGAGATTTCAGTCCCGGGACCCTTCGTTCCAATGCTGGCCCCTCCATCTCCATGCGTTAGTGTCACCGAGGCTTGGTAACTCTGTGCCCGAGTTGCCCCGATCTCTAGAAGGGAATGACAGTAGTGAGCAGCTCCCGGCAGCCTTGTGAGGGTCCCCAGGTTAATTCACATTTAAGTGCTGCCACGGTCGCTGAGCAATGCATGTTTGCTGTTCTTGCCCAGAAAACCCGCTCCTTCTTCCACCATAAAACACCCTCACCTTTTTCCAGATCGCGTAAAAGCCCCTTATGTGTCTTCTGGCTCTTCTCATCGTCATGAAAAGACCCTGTAAATGCATGCGCAGAAGTTACTATTTTCTCTAGCCCCGGTTTACAGCCAGGGTTAAAGTTGGGCAAAGTCAAAGTTGGACTCGCCCCCGGCTGGCATGACACCGACTGCATCAGACCCCAGGCCACCTTGCTCTGGGTCTACACCATGCTGCCCTGCTCATCTTAAAACTGAGGACACTGAGGTCCAGTCAGGGAGGGGGTCCGCCCAAGGGTCACACAGCCTTGCTGACTTGTGGCCGGTGCCCTTTCCCTTCCCAGCCTCCGCTCCGGGGGTGGGTTCCCGGAGCAGCGCGAGCCAGAGCAAAGGAGCCTCAAAGAGGCCACAGCGGAAGGGAAGGAACGAGTTTAATCGGATCAGGGAGAGCTGGCTAGCAAAAGGAGGCTGCGTCTCCAGGCTGCTGGGCCCCATTAGGGCTGGCGGCGGGGCGCGGAACTCCGCATTTACATATAAATGAAGATATTTACAAATTAATGCATCTCAACTAGAGAGAGTCCCAGCTCCACAGCTGTCTGAGCCGCTTCCTCCTCAGCTGGGGAAAGTAGGGGGAGAAGGAAGCTGAGATCACTAAGAACTGGCAGAGAGCAATTCTCAGGCAGCTGAAAGGAGCCCAGGGACTCCCAAAGCGTGTCCTCCTGCTGGTGAGGTTCCCGGAGGGATAGGCATGGCGGGGGGGTAGGGGGCGGTGATGGGACTGCTACCTCCTGGGAGGTGCAGGTGTGGCACCCCAGTTCATGACCTTGAGCGGGTCACTGCCTCTCCCAGTGCCCCAGAGGTCCCATCTAACCAATGTCTATAGAATGAACCTCAGAATCCAGAACTCCCAGTTTGGAGCTGACAGTCATTTCTTCCTTCAGAGGATATTTAACTGAGCACTTACTAGAAGCCTGACATGGTGGAAGCTGTCTTGGGGGATCCAGTGGGGAACACCAAAGACCTGGCATTAAACTTTCGTCGGGTTGGGGAGGGGGAGACAGTAAACAAAGAAAGCAAGACATAAGTAAAATTTGCAGTACACATTCCACAAAGGTGTGAATTCGGATGGCAGCTGTATGATGAGGGGCAAGCAGGGCACAGTGCCAGGGAAGGACCACTATGCTGGGCTGCTGGCCGCATGGTTAGGCAACCACGGTAAGGACATGGGCTGGAAAGGGCCATCATTGTAAGGACAAGGGCTATGTGGCTGAGGATGGGCATCTGTAGAGCAGCCTTGGCCGATGGGAGATGTTGGGTGGATCTGCCGGCCGCTCTGCCCCCTGGGTGGGACTACTCAGATGGATGGCCACTGTGCCCTGGGGCTCCCCAGCAGGAGTGAGGCTGAGTGGCTCCCCCAGGATCACCTCCGTGATGCACCCATGTTGCCTCCTCCCCTCCCCACTACTCTTCACTCCCTTCCCAGCTCCCTGGGGCGCCTTTGCAAATTAGCCACTGGCTCCTGAATCCTTGTCACAAACTCTGTTGCTCTGGGGCCTCCCTGAGTGGGGAGGCAGGATAGGGGTGACAGTTCCACCTGCTGACTTCCTGCGTGCCGTCCTCCACACCTGCCCGCCCATGTCTCTGCCTCAGCCCTCATGCACCTGTTCCACCAGGCCAAGAACGGGTCGAGCAGATGGAGAGATCCCCCACAGAGGGGAAGAATTTGTGGGCAAAACTTATGAATCTTTGCAGAATGTAGCACATCCCACATCCCAAAGTCTTCTGCAGTCAGCCCCTTATCCCATTCCTTATGTTGTGGATATCCCGAGGAACACCAAGCTTAAGCCAGCAGGCTTCCCAGGCCCTAATTTGGCAGCGAGGGAAGTCTACACTCAAAGAGTTGAGGGTGCTCCTGCCCCTCCCACACCTTGCCCATTTCCCTTTGCTGAACGAGGCCCCACTCATCCATTCAGGTTCCGCTTGCACGCCCCCTCTTCCAGGAAGCCAGTCATGACTGCCCAGACCAGATCAGATACCCCAGGGTACTTCCCCTCCATCCCCTCCATGCCCTGACACTAGGTGTTCAAAGTCTGCAGATCCCACTAGACTCGAAGCCCATGGACATGGGAATGGGTGTCTTCATCACTGTCCCCCAGCCCCACCCCACCCCCACAACATTGAAGAAAATATGTAGATGCTTGCGGGGTGGATGAGTTAGCTGCGGAAGCTGTGGTGTTCTCCCACCGGCTGGCTCTCCCTGCAGCTGGGGAAACGTAGGAGGGAGCGGCTTGCCTCCCTTCCCCCGCACCCCGCGCTCCTTCTCCAACGTTTTCATCCTTCATTCATCACAAAGGAATTGAGCAATTGCTACATGTCAGGGACAGTGCTGGGGATAAAATGGAGAGCAAGACATAATCAGACCTGCTCTTGTGAGGTTTGCAGTGTAAGGGGTGAGGAGAGGCAGACTATAAAAATATGTTTAAAAGAATAAGGAAGAATATTGACAGTTGGTGATAAGTGTGTGAAGGAACAAGGTAACGTGACAGAGAATGACAGGAATAACAGAGTGTGCAGCGGGTGGGTGGGGGGCGGCTGCAAGTTCTCTTAGAGGAGGTGACATCTCAGCAGCAATCTACAGGATGAAAAGAAGTCACTGGCAGGGTTGGGGTAGGGAGGGCATTGCAGGTAGAGGGCACAGCAAGTGCAAAGGTCCTGAGGTGAGAAAGCTTGGCATGGTCTAGGGGCTATTAGAGGGCCAGTGTGGCCAGAGTTTTGGGAGCAAGCTGGCATTTTGTTCTGTGTCCTGGAAGCTGCTGAAGGTTATGGTCTGATGTGATATACCTTGCAAAGCTCCTTCTGATTGCCCTGTGCAGGGTGGGTTGGAGGCGCCAGGAGTGGAAGACAGAGCTCTCCCCAGATGAGTCTGGGGAAGGAGACACAGGTCTCTTCCTTGGCCTTGGGACTTAGTTTCCAAGCCTGAGTAAGCTGGGAGAGGGAGTGGCCACAGTGTGGCGCCGGCAGGGGCCAGGAGGCAAAGGGGTGCCTGAGAGCCAGCTTTCCCTCCGGGATCTGGTTGCCATGCCCTGGGAACATGTGCGCTGTCCCCAGAAGCCCCGGCTGGAGGTGGAGAACAGCTGGGTGAGTGGGGAGGAGCCTGGGGCCTTCTCAAAGCACAAGAGAACACAGTGACGCCTCCTTAATTCATATTTATCAGGGAAGGGAGATTGGGGGGGGGGGGGTCAAGTGAATGAAGGAAGAGCCTGGAGGAAAGAGGGAGCGAACAGAAACGCAGCTTCCTTTATTGCTCCGAGACACACCTACTCACTATTCCCTTAATGGCCGTTTTGACCATTGCTGCCTCCAAGGCCCAGAGCTGGGGTGGGGGCTGGAGAGCAGGCACAGCACCCAGAGGTGGTCTGGGTGCAGCCCCAGCCTCTTCCTCATCGGACCTTAAAGCCTGTCTTCCTTCCCCCACCCCTGCGTGCCCAGAAGCTCCTCCCAGGCTCCGCTCTAGCTCTTTCATTTCAGTAACCCCAGACCCTACTCCGCGTTTAGAGAGGAACAATAAATATTTGCGGAACGAAGGGAGAGAAAGCGGAGATAAAACATGGAGATAAATAGCTAACAATTCGAGTAATAAAGTGATAGCTGTCCTAGGAAAGACTCCGATATAATGCAGTGACAGATCAGAGCTGGAGAGAGCCGGGAAATCACAGAGAAGGTGGCGTCTGAAGTGGCCCTAGAAGCATAAGGAGGTTTCAGACAAGGAGGCGCAGGGGGCAGACACTCTAGGCGGAGGGCACTGCGTGGGCAGAGGTGTGGAGGGAAGGAGGCTCTGGAAGGAGTGGCAGGACCCCTCCAAGCAGGCAGACAGACAGAACCTGCGAAGTACAAGTTCCCTAGAATCTGTTTGAGGGAACACTGTGCTGGTTTTTATTTATTTTTAAGAACTATTTATGTGTTTTGTTTTATGTTATTTATTTTTTTATAAAGATTCCTTTTATTCATTTGACAGAGATCACAAGTAGGCAGAGAGGCAAGCAGAGAGAGAGGAGGAAGCAGGCTCCCTGCTGAGCAGAGAGCCGGATACGGGGCTCGATCCCAGGACCCTGAGATCATGACCTGAGTCGAAGGCAGAGGCTTAACCCACTGAGCCACCCAGGTGCCCCTATTTATGTATTTTAGAGAGAGAGCAGGGGGAGGGGCAGAGGGAGAGAATCTTAAGCAGACTCCCTGCTGAGTGGGGAGCCTGATGTGGGGCTCGATCCCAGGACCCTGAGATCATGACCTGAGTTGAAATCAAGAGTCAGGCACTTCACCAACGGAGCCACCCGGCCACCCTTGTGCTGGTTTTTAAGTAGATGCATTCGCTCTTTGGTCCAAAGAGGCTTGCTTCCCAACAAGTGCCCTTGGATCTGAATTACATAGCTCCCTTGTCTTTCTGCACGTTATCAGGAGCCGTGCCTCCTTTTCCTCCGAAATATGCACAGCACGTGCTGTTTGCACAGACATGTCCATTCGTGTGTTCAGGCATGTGCCAGGTGATGCCCAGTTCTTGACCCGCTGGAGAACCTCCTCCTCTCTCGAACCCAGTAAGCCTCTGGGTATGCGAAAGAGCCAGGGTGACATTATAAGGACAACCTTGAGCCTTTTGCTGCAGATTATTCAGAACAGATTATGCCTCTTAGTCTCATGTGAATTGAACCCCCCAAGTGGGAGTGGGTCCTGGTCTCAAAACCAGGGATGATTTTAGGAGCGAGGCTGCAGTTCTCCTTCCGGCCACTAGGGGAAGGTCCAGCCCCCGAGTTGCAACAAATTGTCCTTGGCAGGTGTGGGATGGGGGGGAGCTTACCCCCTAGGTCAGTCCCCGGACCTCCTGCATTAAGATCACCTTGGCAGTGGCTTAAAAAAGATCAAGTACTGGGTCCACCAAGATGAATTTTGATTCAAGGAGACTGGAGGGGGCCTGGGGCATCAGTCTTTTTAAAAAGTCCTGCAGTTAAAGTTGATCCAATCACGCAGCGCCTTCTGCCTGCTCCGATGTGCTGACTGGGGCCAAAGAATTCAGATGATTCTAGTTGCTGCTGGCCGCTGGAGGCCTGCAGGCGATTTTCCTAAGGCCCCGGAGGCCACACTCATTTGGGTTGAAGATGACAAATTAGTTGACCAGCTAGTGATCTCCCAGTCCAGAGTGACCTCACAGGCACCAACCAGTTCCTGAGCCTGGCTCACCCCCCTCCCCATGCCCGGCTGGCACATTTTTGGGGGGACAGAGAACAGCTGGTGTGCACGGGGGCCTATGCTGAGCTTCTCAGAAAATGAAGCCTTGACTAGGGAACAAAGGGGCCCAGGTGCAAAGGGCTCTTCCTCCAGCCCTCTGGCATTTTCCCCAAAGGCAGAGTGGCTCTCTGAGCCAGAGTCCCACTGGGCCCAACACCAGGCGGCTGCACCTGCGGGATAGCCCAGAGCACCAGTCAGAGAAGGAGAAGTTACTGGACCCGCCCGCGTCCGGCGCTGGGCCTCTCTCTCAGGACAGGGACCCTACCTATTTCACCTCTCAGTCCTCAGTGCCTGGCCCAGGGCCCAGCACGGAAGCCCAGGGCCTCAGTAAGGGCTTGTGGAATGAATCGATTGGCGGGTCATCCGAATGTGGGCTTAACCATTTCAGACAGTCCGCGGAACTGTTTCCGACCCATCATCTGGTTTCACCCTCACAACCGTCCCATGGAGCACCCATCTCAGATTCATGGAATCCTGTTGTATAGATGATGACACAGAAGAACAGAGAGGTGCGGTCACCGGTCCGAGGTCACACAGCATGCCCGTGGGGAACCCTGGGTTCACACACCCAGCCAGACTGCATCTCTGGGCCTCTGGAAGAGGTTTGTTCCATGCCCAGGGGAAGGCACTAGAGACTCGGGTAACTTACTAAGGACATATGACCTTGTGTGTCCATCCCAACACACACATGACAGATGTGTGCACGCGCTTGCTTGTGCACACACACACACAGTGGATCTGTAGCCCAAGGCACTTGGTGCCTTTGGGTAGGAAGCTGCCAGAGTCAGTCTCCATGTTAAAACTAGCTACTGCCCAGCCGTTCCCGGCCCCTGGATGCCCTGGCCAGGGGGACTGAGCAGGGCCCAGTCCAGTCCCAGCTCTAGAAGTGGGACTCCAGGAGCTACCCCAGCTTCTTAGCTAGCGGCATCAGTCCCCTTGACCGGCTAATGTGCTTCCACAGCCCTGAGTGGGATGTGCCCCCTGCTCCTCACCCCTACCTGCCCCCTCCCCAGCCACCTCCCCCCGCAGTCACTCCGTGCATCACACTTCTGCTCTTCCCGTGCCAGTGGCCCTTGTCCATTCACACAGATGCCGCCACTGCTCACACTCGGGCCCCAAGTGGCCCAAACTAGCAGGGCCCACTCGCCACAGACTGGTGCTGAGCTCCCGCCTCCCCGGGGCCCTCACTTCCCACCCGAGGATGTTGATGTTATTCTCCTCTTGTTCCCTGACTTCAGTCTTTCCTTTTGCTTCTGTGGCTTCCCTCTTAGCACGACCTTCTTTCTTTCCCCTTCCGGTCTTGCACTTCCTGTGTGGGGGTTTTGTCCTGTTACTCTGTGCATGCAAACACACACACGCGTACACATATACAGGCAAACACGCGCACATGTGCTCGCACACACACGATACCTTGCCTCCCCTCCTCCTGCACATACCTTACATCTCTTGGGATGGAGTCCCACAGTGGCCCCAGAATCTCCCCGGCAGCAGGGATCCCGGATTGCAAGGCCCAGAGCTTCAGGAGGGTCCCTATTCCACACTGGCCACACTGGGAGGGGTTAGGGGTCAGGAGCACTTCTCCATGGTTGGGTCTTGGGGTAGTGGACAGCTTTGATGCAGGGGACAGAGTTGAGTTGCTCTTTTGAGTTGGCAGCTCCCACAGAGCTGCGTCCTCCCGCCACCGCCGCTGTCCCCATTCTCTGTTCCCAAGCCCCCATGAGAAGGCCACTGGGGCTCCCAGAATGTGTCCTTCTCTCAAAGGTCTTCCCCCTGGGGAGGGAAGGCTTGCAAAGCTGTCTGCTGCCCTCTGGTGATGCACTGGGGTATTGCATAGGGGGGTCCCCTGCCAGTACGCCTCGCCCCCTCCTCCCCCACCCTCGCCAATCACAAGGATGGGTCTTGTCCCTTAAGCATGGGGAAGCTTCCTTTTTGCATCTCTAGGGCATCAATACCCAGCACAGAATGTCAGTAGAGATTAGTTAAATTAATGATCTGACAAGTTATCTAAATGCGGAATTACTACTTCTATCGGTCAGCAAAACTCTCTCCCATCCATCATTTGCTTAAACCCTAATGACAAACCTATAGAGTGCAGATCTCAGACCCTATTTGTGGGTATTAAGTTCAGCCCAGAGAGGGGAATAGCCCAAGAGCTGGGAGAGCTTCTTCCTGACACAGAAATTTCCTCCCTTTGGGGTTTCCCCAGTGAATGGAGCTGAGCCCCTTGCTGATGGAATGGGGGGCCCTGGGGTAACCCTCTCCTCCTCTGGGGAACAAGTTGCCTATTACCAAGGGCCTCCGGGAGACAGTGTCTTCACCCACCATCAACCATAGGGAACTGCAAACTCGAGTCAGACCTGGGATGCAGAGGGGAGGTAGCTGTGAGGCCATGTCCCAGGCACTGAGCTGCCTTTCAGCCACCTAAGCTAGGGCTGACGGTACTGATTCGTCTGCCATTTAAAGTGTTTCCTTTGAGCTGTGGACATCAGGAAACAGAGGTGAATAAAGGAGGTAGGGTCCCTGGGCTATGTCTGCAACACAGGGAGAGGCCGAGGGAAGGGCCTCTCTGGGGTCTGGAGTACAGAGGAAGCAGCCCGGTGGAGGCCAGGGAGTGAGCATTCTGGCAGGGGAGGAAAGCAAGGGGGTGGGAAGTGATGAATCCTGCAAAGAATGTGTGTGTGGGGGGTGGGGTTGAGGTAGGAGCAGGCCTCTTGAACTTGACTGTACACAGGCATTGCTTGTTCAAATTCAGTGGTGGGGGTGGGGAACCCCGTGATCCTGTGTTTCCCATCATCTCCCAGGTGACGCCAGTGTTATGGTCCACACGACCCATTACGAACGCCCAGGGGAGCTTTGTACACTCCCGATGCCCAGGCAGAGCCCTGACGGTTACATCAGAACCTCATGGGTGAGAGGGTGGGGTCACAGGCATCCGTTTTGCAAAGCCCCCCAAGGTGATTCCCACAGGCAGGTGAGTTTGAGAACCACTGCCATAGAACCCTGCGGGTCATCAGAGTTTGAACTGTATTCTCGAAGTGATGAGGAGTCATTGAGGTTGATCCTGTTTCTGTTTCGGGGTTGTGAGATCGGCCCCAGCTACCGGGGAGGACATAGGGGCGGAGGCAGAAAGCACCCGTCACTAGGTGACGGGGTGTTGGGGTATGCTGGCCAGGCCGGAGGGGCTGGGATGCGAGGAGGGTCTGGAGGCAGAGCTGGCAGGACTCACCGATGGGCTGCAGGTGGAGGCCATCAGAGAGAGAGGAGTTGCCAGTGGCCTCCAGGGCCGTGGTCAAAGCACTTCGGTGGCGGTGGTGGGGGTGGGGGGTCCTGCTTCCTGAGGCGGGGAGACGGGCAAGGATCAGCCAGGGCTGGGGACCGCTGCAGAATTCCCAAGTTCTGTCTGGGCCAGGAGAGACGTGTCCGTGAGACACCTGAGCAAAGACGGCAAGTGGGTCAATGGACACGCGGGGCGAGGGACAGGTTTCGGTCAACAGACACAGGTGTAGAAGCCACCAACACATAGACGCCATTTAACGTCACTGTCCCCTCCCGGACTCAGGCCAGATCTGCCAGTAGCCTTCTGACATCCACCCAGGCCAACTGCCCCTTTCTTCAGGTGAGAAAACCAAGGCCCAGAGACTGTGGGTGACTTCCCTAACGTTGCACAGCAAGTCAGCTGTGAAACCGAAGCCCATCTTCTGACTCCTGGAGAAGCATTTCTACTCCACAGAGCTCAGTGCGGCTTCTCCAACCCCGGCCCGTGGGACAGAGTTGCTGAGATGGCAAATCATTTATGTATCTGCAGTCAGAAAACTAGAGCTGTTTGAAATTATACACACACACACACACACGCACACTCACATCTTTTTCTTCTAAGTAAAAAATCAGTAACTGGGCTGTCAGCTTTATTACTAATTACGCAACTACTTTATTGCCAGTATTAAAAAAATTGAAGGCTAAAAATGTCCAGGAAGGACTTAATTTAGTAAACGGTTCAGAACAAAGTATTTGTCGTCGTGGTATTTCTTCACATTAGAATTTGCTCCGGGTGATTCAGACCTCCTCTTTAATATATTATTGCAGCCTAATAAAGTTCCCAGGTTCTGGGAGAATCTTTGCCTCGGAAGGTAATTTTGTTTCAGGAGGCGAGGACTGGGTGGGATTGGTGGTGAATGGGAGGTCGGGTGAGCCTAAGGGTCCTAAGGAAAAGTCAGGCAAGGAGACGAGCTCACTGCTGAGCATGCGCCGGCGTGCAGTGATGGTGGGTGGCTAAATGAATGGAGGATGGAATGTGTGAATGAATGAATGAATGAATGCATGAATGCATGAGGGACTGGGGGAGGGAGGGAATGAGTGAACGGAGGAACAGTGCCCAGCAGGATCACTGGGTGGTTGCAGGACTAAGCCTCAGTCAGGGAAGAGGAGTCACCTGACACTTGCCATGGAGAGACATAAATGAGAAGACAATGGGGGCCACCAGCCTTTTGTGCAAAATAGGCACCTGTCATCTCCACTTGCAGGTAACACCAACTACGACCAAGACGATGAAGGAGCACCATGGAAGGCTGCGGGAAAGGGAGGTCTTTCTCGTTTGAGAAAAAGCAAAGAGGCAATCAGAGAAGTTGGGTGATTTGCTTCAGGTCACACAGTCCAGGAGCCAAGGAGGCACCAGGGTCCCAGGCTTCCTGGTGTCCCATCAAGGGCTAGCTGCTTCTTTCCAGCTCCCAACAGCTTGAGTTCTTTCTCTGTGCATCTGGGTCCTTCACTGCCCAGGTGCCTTCCACACCCAGCAGCCCGAGGGAGTTTTCAAATCATGGCACCTGCTACTTGAAGCCTTACAAAGGCTTCCCAGCTCGCTTGGGAGAGAACCCCGTCTTCTTGTAGCTTCAGGGCTCCCAGATTGCAGATGATCCCAACCACTGGGCCAGCCTCGTCACCCACCCCTCTGGCTCCCTGGCCATCCTCTGGGCACCTCAGCCTTGTGGCCAAGCTTGTTCCTGCCTCAGGACATTTGCTCATGCTTCTCTTCTTCCCATGCCAGGTCTCAGATCAGACGCCCCCTCTGCAAAGATGCCTCCCTGATCACCCATCTGAATAGGTCCCCCCAACCCCTGTCCCTTATCCCTTTGTTCGTATTTGTTTGCTGCTTGCTTTCTCCTTGTGGCCAAGCTTGTTCCTGCCTCACATTTGCTCATGCTTCTCTTCTTCCCATGCCAGGTCTCAGATCAGACGCCCCCTCTGCAAAGATGCCTCCCTGATCACCCATCTGAATAGGTCCCCCCAACCCCTGTCCCTTATCCCTTTGTTCGTATTTGTTTGCTGCTTGCTTTCTCATGGCATTGACTACTGCCCAATGTGATCCTCTCATTTATATATCTGAATATGTGTGTTCCCTTTTGCCCCTTCCCTGATGCAACCCTGAGAGTGAGGGCTTGGTCCCTCTATCTCTCCTTTGTTCCTTCAGTGTCCAGTTGGTACCAGGTAGCTCCAGAGGTAGTCAGCGGCCAGTAAATACTTCTTATACAGATATGTGAGCTCCTGGTCAGAAGGTTAGGTTATTAGACCACAGCCTGGCATTGAGACAAGGTTCCCAGGGACCTGGTCCTGAGTCTGCAGGGAAGCTGCAGTGTGACTTGGCTGGTGACTCAGCTTCTCTTGAGCCTCGGTGTCCTTTTTCCAGTGCAAGAATGGGAGGGAGCACTCGGCGATAGGCATCGCTCCCAGCTCTATCTCTGACTGTCTCTTCTTTGCTGTACTATCTACGTGAACAGGGGGTAGACCTGGTCCCCAGGGTCCCCGAGCCCCAGGTGACAGGATTTTGTGCATAGCCGGGGCTGGGGCCAAAAAGACAGAGGCCTGGAGTCCTGAGACATGTCTGGAACCCGCCTCGGCACCCTATGGGTTCTTCCTTCTCGTGTTTGGATTCTCAGGGGGAGCGGCAAGCCCTTGCAATGGCAATTTCCTTGTGAGCTGGGCTGACACTCCTAATTATTATTTGGAGAGGCTCGGGGAGGTTCAGTTAATTGATTACATATTTCCTTCCGTGACAGGGCATTTGTTTGGTTCTGTCGTTCGTTTTCTCTTCCTGTGCTAAGTTAATGTTCCTGGGCATGTTGAGTATTTTGTGGGGACCATGGGACTAAAGCCAGTCATAACTCTCTCCCCACTCGCCAACCCTGCCAGGGGTTTTCGAGCACTTTAATTTAACTTCCCTGGACCTTTGCTTCCCCCTTGAGAGTGAGGATACAACCAGAGCCCTAAGATCGGAGGACTAACAGTAAAGCTAAGGTCAGTGTTTTTCAAGCTCTTAACACTGCAAGCACTTCCCATCCATAGACTTGCAAATCCTCAGTGTGGGGTTGCTGTTACTACCCTCATTGGGACATGAAAGGATGGAGCTCAGAGAGGTGAAGTGCCTTGCCCAAGGTCAAGGTGAGAGGTGAGAGGTGAGAGACAGGACCCTGGGCTCTCAGCCAGTGCTCGGTAAATGCTCCAGCAGGCTTGGAGTATGGAAACATGGGACCCCCATCACCCTTGGCCATGGTGCAGGCAGATGGGCAGCTACCAGATGCTTCTACCAGATGCTATTCATGGTGATGTTGGGCCGGACTTGGAGGCTTAGCTCTAGTAATGATTCCAGCCCCACCGGCTGGGCGGCAAGAGGGGGTAGTTGTAGGACCTCTGGTCTTCAAAGTGCCTAACCCAGAGTCCAGTCCATGGTTGTGGTAAGTAAGAGATGAGTGAGTCACAGGTGCTTTTTTATAATCTCTCCTCAATGTGTTGTGCATATTCTGTATGAGACAAGTTGACCCCTTTGTGCAAAATAACAAGGGCAACTATACTGGTACTGATGGAGGGGAGAGGTCATTGCTCCTGGGGAAGCTTCCCCACTTGCTCCAGCAGGAACATTCTGTACCTGCGACCTCAGTAGCCTTTCTCATCACCTTCCGTGGTCTGACCACCAGAGCGTTGGTCCTGGAGGGAGGGCCAGTGTCCGCACTAGGCTTTGCTGAGCTCAGCGTGGAGGAAATGCTGAGGGAACCAGAGAATAAGAGAAGGATCCAGCTTCTCCTTCTGCTTTGTGAGGACCCCTGCCTGGCTCCTCCCCTTGGTGCCCCTCCTGAGTACAGCTCCTGCCTCTGGTCTGGCCTGGAATATTCCAGGAGCAAGCAGGGAAAGGAGTCACTGAACATTGTATGCATCTGTTCATTCAGCCAACATTTCTGAGCACCTCTGATGGACCAGACACCGGGTTAAGCAAAGCAGGGAGACAGAATGGCAGAGGAAGTCAGACCCCTCCTCCAGAGGAAGAGCTTTGTCATGGAGCACTTTCGTAGGTTTGAATATTTTACTTGGATGATCTCATTCGAGTCTCACTACACCCCATGAGGCAGGCCGTGCCCCATGCCCCATGTTACAGCTGAGGAGACTGAGGCTCAGGCAGGCATGTACAAAGACCATGACAGTACAGGATATGGAGCCCAGGGATGGGCAGGAGGCCCAAGGCATGCAGGTGGCGTCTTTCCGTGCCCAGGCAGCCCATCTGCCAGGGTTAGAGAGTTGCTGTGTGAGGACTGCTTTGGTGTGGGGCAGTGGGGTGCGGGAGAGTAACCTGCTTTGTAAGATCTTCCCGGAGGGGTCAGAGACCCAATACCAGGAGCCTCACCATGGTGCTTTGCTCTCTGTCTGAGGGCTGCTGGCTCGCGTTGTCTCCTCTGCTTGACCACTCACTGCCTCACCCCCAGCCCTGGGACCCCACTTCCCACCTTCCTCAGAGGTCCTCTTCTGGAAATTGAGACAAGAGGCAGGACCCCCCCTCCACCCCGTTCTGGCTTGACCTCAGTGTGGCATGGGAAGGCAGAAGGATGGCCCAGAGATTCTCTGAGATCTGTGGATGCAGCACAGCCTGAGTTCATATCCAAGACCTCTGCAGGGTACACCTAGAATTTTCCACAGGCGCTAGGCTGGGTCAGGGCAGCAGGGAATGGCTGGAGCTCAGGCTGACGGGCTCAGGACCCCAGTCAGTGTCCCATTCACACAGCCACATTGGAAGAGCTGTGGCCAGGTTCTGCCTGGGTTCTGCCTCAGGGCCCCGGCAGCCCCAGTGAGGGGACCCCTCTCCCTGCTATGACCCCTGAGCTGCTATACACCCCCTCTTACTGGCCCTGCCCCCACCCCCAGCCTCTCCCCATCGTGAGCATTGAGAAAGGGGAGGAGAGGCCTACAAAGGCTCTGTCGGTGGGTCTGGTATCTTCAAAGGAACCCCAAGCAGATAGGTAACTTTTGTTGCTTTCATCTTCGTAGCCACAATACTAATTATATTATATAAAAATTATATTAGCACTTGTCTGGGGCTTCCTATGTGCCAAGTGCCAGTACTTCCCTGGTAAAAACGGTCATGGAGAAAATGCCACTGCTTGTCCCATTTCACAGATGGGATAACTGAGGGGCCATGAGCTTCAGTGTTTGCCCCAAGTTAAGTACTAAGTACATGGCGAGGGGCAGAGCCAGGATTTGAACCCAGCAGCCGGCAGCCAGAGTACCTGTCCCTCTCTGCTAGACCACACCACTGCTTCCACCCCGGGCTCTGAGTCCATTCATCTGTTGGCGCGTAGTGTGAGTGAAGCGTCTGGGGAGTCTGGAGGAAGGGGCCAGTCTCTGGGGTTAAGCAGACCAGAATGGGGAGCACAGAGCTGGCTCTTCAGAGCTGTGGGCCGTGGGGCCGTGGGGCCAATCACTTGGTCTCCTCGAGCACCTACATCACTTCCCATGACAGCCCAGTCCTACCCTGGGGGGCATTTCGTCCCTTGCCTCTAGCCAATGGTGAAGGCTGTTTTGCCTCCATAACACGCCCACGGAGGGGTGGGGGTGATGAGACCTGGGCCCCAGAGCAGCCCACCTGCAGGTGCTGAGGTCTGACAGTACACACCAGGGCACCCTGGAGAGCCAAAGCTGATGAGCACAGAACAGGGCCCAGCAGAGAGCTGGTGAGGAGAGGCTGGCAGGGGAGAGAGTGCGCCCGGGCTGTGTCTCTGCTCCATTAGCTCTCTCTGCTCTGTTTCTTCCCCCGCCGGCCCAGGCTACAATGCCAGCCTGAGATCCAGGGCAGGGAGGGGCACGTGGAGGCCCTGCCAGCTGCTCTGGCTGATGATGGGCCAAGGGGGGGCCCTGGACTCATCATAAATCCTCTTTGGATGCCACTAAGTGTCCCCAGCTCTGCCCATGGCTGCCTGTGCAGCAACTGTCCACCTCCAGCCTCTTCGAGGCTAACAGAACCAACTCCAGATGCCTCTGTCAAGCTTTCAAGGCTCTACCCTGGGGGGGGGGGGTCCCCATCTATGGATTTCCCTTTTACACGAAGCTATGCACCCAATAAAGTCCTTAATACAGAGGGTCTGGCTCAGGGAAAGACACACACACACACACACACACACACACACACGCACACACGCATACATACACATGACCTGTGCCTGCCCGCCACACAACTTGAGGTGTAGGACATTCCCAACACCCCACAGGGTGTCCCCCCACCAAGAGGGAAATATGATTCTAGCTTTTGAATCAACTCAGACTAGTTTCTTCCGGGCTTGCTTTGCACATGAATAGAAGGACGCATTGTATGTCCGTCTTCTTTCCCCGGGCACGATGTCTGGGAGGTTCATCGGCTCGGTTCTATGTGTCGGTGGATAATCCTTTTTCATTGCTGTGAACTACTCCATTTATGGGGCTCGATTACGGACTACTTATCCGTTCTCCTGTGCAGGGGGTTGCTGCTTCCATTTTTGAGCAATGACAAGTAAAGTGGCTTTGAACGTGAGCATTCATTTCTGTCGGATGCATCTCTAAGAGAAGGGATGCAGGAGCGTGAGGGGCGGCAGATGTTCAGCTTTGGTGGAGGTCACCTGTACTAACTTGCTACCATCGCTATAACGAAAGACAACAAGCGGGGTGGCTTGCCAGAAATGTATTCTTTGGTAGTTCTGGAGGCTTGAATTATGAAACTAAGGTATTAGCAGAGCCACGCTCCCTCTGAAAGCTCTAGAGAAATATTGTACCTTGCCTCTTCCCAGCATCTGGTGGTGGCCAGCAGTCCTCGGCTTCTGGGCATGTCTGTCCATCCTCTCCATCTGTCCTCACATGGCAGCCTCCCTCTGGCTCTGTGCATCAATGTCCCTCTTGTAAGGGACTCCAGACAGCAGATCGGGGCTCACCCTTATCCTGTATGACCTCATCTACGAAACATCCCATTGCCAAATAATGTCTCATTCAAAAGTAGCAGGCGTTAAGATGTCCGCCCATCTTTTGGAAGGACCTGATTCAGCCAATAACAGCACCCGTTGCCCAAGTGGTTTTCCCCTTTCAGAGCCCCGCCAGCAAGGGATGAAAGTTCTAGATGCTCCACATCCTGTGTGTTCCTACCCTTGGTGCAGATGTAGGGTGCCTCTGTTTCTTAAAACAAGCACCAGTTTCCTACTGACTTTGCAGAAGTGGCACTCATCACCCCTGCCTGTCTACCAACCCCCCAACTAATACTTCCAGAAAAAAACTCACACATTTTTGCCCCTGAGCATCTGTCCTGAGACCTCTACTCAGCCTTAGTTCAACAACTCCTCCCTGGTCCTCAAACCCAGGTGAGCAAGTACTTCATCTCTCTGCAATCCATTTCTTTGCCTGGAATGTTCCAGACCTCCACATGGTTTCCTCCTTTGGTCACCGCTCCAGAGAGGCCTTCCCCAACCACCTTGCCTAAAACAGGATCCCCATCACTATCTTCACTCTGCCTTTTTTCCCCCCTATAGAATGTATCTATGTAAGTTCCTGGTGTTGTGTGATACATACTTACAAGTCTGCTTGTTTCTGATCTCCCTTGCCCTCTAGAAATCATGGTTCCTCTCCTCTCTTGCTCACCTGCTCCATCCCTAGCACCTGGAAGGTTGTCAGGGCAATCGATAAATCCTTGTTAAAGAAATGAATAATCGGATCTGTAGAATGGGTGAGAGCACCTACTTGCCCTGGGAGGGGGGCTGCTGGGTGAGGAAATTAGATCTTGCTCGGTCAGGTTCTAATGCAGCAGCAGCGAACTCCATCCCTGTGGCTGCTGTTTTCCTTCCTGTCTTAGCGCCTCCACCATGAATCACCGTAAATCTAGTGGCTTCAAATGCTACCAATTTAGTATCTGACCATTTCAGAGGTCAGAAGTCTGATGTGGGTCTCACCGAGCTAAGATCAGGGGTCAGGAAGGCTGAGTTCCTTCTGGAATCTCCATGGAAGAACCCGTGTCTTTCCCTCCTGAAGCTTCTGGAAGCACCCATGTGCTTGGGCTTGTAGCCTTACGGCAGTGACATCGCCCCAACGTGCACCCGTTACCACCTCCTCTTTCCCGAGCCTGCTGCTCCTGCCCCTGTTTGCTGAGGACTCCTGTGATTTCACAGTCCAGGAGAGTCTCCCCGCCTCGGGATCCTTAAGCACACATGCAAAGTCTGTTCGAGCATCGGTAAGATGCAGGGACCATCCCCTTCCCCTTTTTGTACCTCCAGTTGCCTGTGCACCAGCATCTGGTGCATAGTAGCCTGGCAAGAAGCCCTCCTGTCCATCCCCGTGCCCCCACCATCTGGAGCTGGCCTGGTGGGCTGAGCTGCTCAAAGGCTTTTGTTGAACTGAATGGACCCACTGGGTGCTGTGTGGATCTGGCCCAGAGACGGGCTAGGTAGAGAAGTGGGGGTCGGGGGAGGAGGAGGCTGATGGGGGAGAGGAAGTGGAAGGCATTGCAGCTGGAGAGGCAAGAGGCGGACAGCTCATGCGAAGTTTGGGCTCCAAACACAAGGTCTCAAGTTCGACCCCCTCGGGGTGTCATGGAACTGGATCTTTGTTGGGAAGAATCAAGGCAGAAATGTAAGAGATGACATGATAGGGTCACCCCAGCACTAGGCTCTTGGCGTCTGGATCCCAGCTCTGCCAGACTGGCTGTGGGACCCTAGGCGGGGCCTCAGTTTCCCTCTCTCTAGACTGGGACTGATTATAGTTGAGTACCTACCTTGTATGATGCTTTCGAGGCTTAAATGAGTTCATAAAGCTCTTAGAACTGGTACGAGGCACAGCAAGCAGAAGTGAGGGGATGATGATGGGCTAAGCACCTCACATGGGTGTTGGCCTCTGCCTCGTTCACCCAGCAACATTTGTTGAATGCCTGTGATGAACCAGGCATGGCACTGGGCCCTAGGGAGACAGTGGGGACCAACCCAACCCAGGCCCTGCTTACCCAGGGCTCTCGATGACCACTAGGGGGAGGAATCATGATTGCTCCCATTTCACAGGTGGGAACACAGAGACCTACACCTACCCAGCACTTGAGGTCCCATGATGAGAAAGCAGAGGTGCCAGCATTTAAGACTGGACAGTCTGTGCTCTGTGTGGACTCCTGCCCTCTGTGGCGTCCTGATTTGCATCCCTAGTACACAGAGTCCTGGAACTCTGCCCTGAGTCTTTCTGGAAAACTTGGAAACGGCTCTGAAGTGGGGGGTCTCTTGCCTTATTACAGCCATCTCGGGAAGATGTGACTATTTGGCTGTGATTAAATTAAACCCGTGTTGTGGTATAACTTTCTACATTCACCATAAAGCTAATAAACTAATAAATTAGACAGAATGAAAATATCATCAGGCAGGACTACACACTAACGCGTGGCCGTAATTACTCCCGCGGCCGGGGCCAATTTCTCAAATTTCGTCTTGGCCAACTTTCCTCAGCTCACCAATGTCCCTAATAAGGCATAACTCATTCTATAAACATTAAATTGACTTATTTATTTTAAATTACAGTGGAACTGAAAACCACCTTGATAAACCTATTCTCATGCACCTGCCTTCTCCAGAACATAGCCTGTATTTCTTTCTTTTCTTTTCTTTTCTTTTAAAAGACATTGTCTAGTCTGCCTCGGCCCTCCCCCTCCTCCTCCAGCTCAGCCTGGCTGCTCCCTCAGGCCACATTCCAGCCGGAGAGATCTGACTCATCCCCTGGAGGCGAGCGGGTCATCCTTCATGTATAAAGATGACTCACGCCTAATTAATAGTAGTCACAGGGCTAAAGTTTATTGAGTGTGTATGACCGCTGCTGTGGGCTGGGCCCTTTGCTCCAGCTTCTGCGTACATGAACTTGTTGAAGCTTCATAATAAGCCCGTGAGGGCCACCCTTCATTATGCCCATTTTGCAGAGGGAGGAGACGGGAATCAGAGAAGTCAAGTGCCTTGCCTGAGGACACACAGAGAATGACTGTAGCAGAGCCAGGACCCCGCTGGGGTGGTTTGAGGCCATTCCTCTACCATTCTGTCTCTCAGCAGTTGCACAGACACTGGTGAGCATCAGGCCCCGGAGAGCAGCTAGGAGTTCTGGTGGCATTAAGACACATTTCTTGAGCTGTAGGAGGCACACCTAGCCTGGTAGGGACCCCAGGAGTCTGCAAGCATCTACCTGGCCTGGTGGACAAAGGTGCAGGGTGGTATGGGGCTTGGATGGTTTATCAGAGACCATGCCTGGTGAGAGATGGCCAAAGAAATAGGAGGAAAGCTTTCCAGTTCAGGGGCACAGGGGCGAAGGCCAGCAGGGCATCCAGAGATCTGGATGGGGAGAGTGGAAGCCCCATGTGAGCAGGATCACAGCAGTGGGGAGCGTTTGCTCTGGTCTGTCTACACCCTCCCAGGCTATTCCCACTCAGCCCCAAGGAGACGATGCCACTGTCGGCTGAGAGCTGTCTGTAGGCCAGCAAGCTGGCCCACCTTGGTCCACCTGGAGTCCAGAAAAGAGGGAAACTCTGACTCCAGCCAGCAAGCCCGGCCACACTTGAATCCAGGGTTTGATAATATTGTTCTTGCTAGAGATCAGTTTGGATAAGCCCAGCACTAGGGCCCATTCTGTAACTTCCCGGAGGCCTGTCTTCATGTATACAGTGGGAGTGATGATGTTCACATCAAGGACATTGGATGGTCCATGGTAGACACTTAATGTGGACTTGTTAGATGGATGAATGATGATTGAATGGATGGATGGATGAGTGATGGATAAACGGACGGATGGATGGATGGATGGATGGGTAAAGGAATGGATAGATGCACTGGAAATTTAACAAGATCCTATGTAGAAGCCCCCAGCATGGTATCTGGAACAGAAAAGTCTTTCAGTGTGTGTGAGGTTGGGTGCACAAAGTCTTGCTACACTCCAGAGTGCAGAGATTCCTGCTTACGTCTCAGGCTCACTTTCTGGAAGTCAGGGACCCTGATGGAAAACCAAGACACAGAGTGAGCCTGAGACAGAGGTACATTGGGGCTCCCTTGAGGTCCTCAAGGACCTGGGCTCTGCCAGGCAGTGGTGCCAAGCTATGGTAGTCCACAGCCCTGGAGACCTTGGACCCCATGAGAGCAGAGCTGCCATCATCCCCTCTTCCTCAGCAGGGGGCATGGCTTCCTGAAAAGCCAGAAAGTGAGTTTCAGTGTGACTTTTGGCAAGTTACTTAACATCTCTGTGCCTCAGCTCCCTCAGCTATAAAATGGAGCTGAGATCATATATATATTTAGTAACTGCATAATAACAACCACAGGGTGATCAGGGGATTCGGTGGGTTGGTAGGTGTAAGTGATAATTTAGAACAGCATCTGGCACACTCTAAGAGCTGTGTGTTCTGTATTATTATTCAGCAAGCACACTGACCACCAATATGTGCCTAACAAATTTCTGGATCCTGGGGACACAGGTGAAGAGGTTAACTTGTGGAGCTCATGTTCAAGGATGGAGCCCACCCTTTGTTCCACTTTGCAGGACTGATGACATCTCTCGGCACCACTGCCTTTCCTTGTGACCTCAAGCAGGTTACAGAACATCACCGAGCCTCCAGTTCCCTTCTGGGTCTTGGTGACAATTACGAAATGGAATAAGTGGGTACTTGGAACCAGTGCTTTCTCAATCAATGGTGGTATTGTTCATGCCCACTTTTTTCAGAACCGGCATCCACCCCTCTCCTCCAGGGTCTGTGAACAGGGAAAGAACATTTCATCTTTTCATTTCCTATTATCACACCCCTCACTGCAGTCCTGGGGGTCAGGTATTATATTAGTCCTTTTAACAGATCAGGAGGCAGAAACCCAGAGAAGGTAAGCAACCAGCCCAAGGTTGCAGAGCTTCCAAGTGGCAGAGCTGAGATTTGACATCAGAGGACCTCCTTCAGATGCCACCACCTGTGCTTTTGGCCATGAAGCTACTCCTTAGCTCTGAGAATCAGAACCACCAGATTCCAGAGACCTCAAGGCCAGGACAAAGCCTGGAACATCCAAAACCCACTGGAGAAAATGAATCCCCAGTGTTTGGTCTTGAGTGTGAAGAATGGTACCCAGCCACATTCTCTCCTTGCCCCCACCCCCATGGCTCTGTTTTCCAGAACATGCTTTTCCCACCTGGTCTCTGGGCATGAGTCTGCATCCCTACCCAGGCCTCTCAAGGAGCAGCAGAGGAGAGCCAAGTGAGGGACAAGCAGCATGAACATCCGTGCTGATGATGGGAATGAAAACGGAAAGGCGGCTTCGGGGCAGGCTCTGCTCTCTGCCTGTGTGCTCTCTCATTTAGTCCTTCCGAAAACCCAAAGCCCACGGGAAAGGTACTATTATTGGCCTGAATATTAAGGTGGGAAAACAGAGACACAGAGTGGTGGTGTAACTTGCTCATAGTCACACAGTTGGTCGGTGGAGGAGTTGGAGCTCAGAGCCAGGCTCCAGGGTCCATGCCCTGAGCACCGCTGTCTTTGGTGCCCATAGTATTCTCAAAGTTGCTGACAGTGGGTCTGGACAATGTGCAAGGACAGGTCACCTGGAAAATTCAAAGCCTTTTCCAGAGCTGGGGGGCAGGCATGTTGACTCTATCACTCTGGGAAGATCCATCTTCCCAGACCAGGATTGGGGGTCACCCCACACCCAGCTGCTGGCACTGTCCTGGGCCAGGCCAACCATGGAATGATATTGCTGTTGGTGTGGGGGAGATCTCTGCAGGTCCCCACCTGCCCCAACCTCACAGGTGGGTGGACAGTGGCTCCATTTCTCTTTCTCACTTTCCCAACACCACCACCAAGAACACAGCTCCTCTTTACACTGGCAATTAGCACAATGAACAGATGGTAGAGACTTTGGTTGAGAGTGATGTGTCCATTAAAATGCTCCAAGCTGCCAAGTCACTGCTCACTTCTGTGGGCCTTGTGTCCACTGAGAAAGGGTGTGTGTGTTTTTGGCTGAGCACCATGTCGTTTCGGCCATGGTGGAAATCCAAGTGCCCACTCCAGGAACTCAAACCCAGAAAGGCTTGCGGGGAGTGGTCAGGTAGGTGGCTGCCTCCCCAAGTCCTTCCTGGCAGGCTCAGCTGAAGTCTGACAGTCCTAGCTCTGCCACTCACTTAGGTTTGTCCTGTAAGTCCTTCCTCTGATGGCGTCTTGCTCACAAACTGGGGGCACACGGGCCAAAGCCAACCACTAAACAAGTTCGGTGTGGCCAATCCTGAGGTTTTAATTTTTTTTTTAATTAAAATTTTAAAAATTAAATCAATGGCAAACTTTTGAAAATTAGGAGATTGCACATCTGTATCTTTATTGTTGGCTTTTCTTTAAAGAGTTGATGATGTGGCCTTTTTACCACTTATTTCCAAATTATAGCAATCTACCGCCATCAGGGGTGGCTGGATTTAAGGGAAGGAATCCTCTGTCTGTTCTCCAGAGTCCATCTGCTTTCTGTTGTCTGAAACTGTATCAGTTAGTATTCATTTAGGCTACATGTAACAAAAACCCAAAGTAAATGTATCTTAAACTAGATAAAAGTTTCTTTTTTTCTGAGAGCCTCTGTAGCCTGTCCAGAGTATGTGGGCTGTTCTGTAGTGTCAGGGATTCTGGCTCCTTCACTCCTGAAGCTCCACTGTGCATGGCCTCCATTCTCAAGGTTGCCTCAAAGTCCAAGAAGGCTGCTTCAGCTCCAGCTGTTGGGACTAGGTTCCAGCCAGGAGGACCAGGAAGTGGAAGGAGAAGGACACACCCCCTTGCTCT
Organism: Mustela lutreola; assembly: GCF_030435805.1. Taxonomy (NCBI): domain Eukaryota; kingdom Metazoa; phylum Chordata; class Mammalia; order Carnivora; family Mustelidae; genus Mustela; species Mustela lutreola. The sequence continues at coordinate 12,754,547 of NC_081299.1, forward strand.
TAAGGATCCTTCAGAACTCTGTATATAACGCCTCTATTTCCATCCCATTGGCTGCAATATAGTCACATGACCACCCCCTGCTCTGGGGGTAGCTGGGAAATGTAGTTTTTATTTCAGGCAGCCATGTGATCAGCTATCAGGGGTTCTATTGCTATGGAAAGAGAGGAGCTGTTGAATTGTTTAACTTCCTTACACAGAAGGTAAGCCTATGAGGAGGAGACTTTGTCTTTGACTTTGTCTCTGAGCTTCTGTTACGTCAATGGTAATTTACATACCCGTCGTTCATCTCATAAAGTCGGTCCAAGGAATTCACAAGGAGATGATGAATGTAAACGTGCCCGGCAGAATTTGTGGTGCTTAATGTCAGTTCAGCGGTCGTCGGCTGCATCCATTCCTCCCCCCAGTGTCCACACGGCTTGCTCACTCCCCTCCTTCGGTCTCTGCTCAAGTGTCGCCCCCCGCGACCACCCTGCAATTTAATATTTAAAATTTGAACCCCTACTTCCACTCCCAGCATGCTCTAACCTGGCCTGTCTTTATTTCATACGCCTATAGCCACCGACATGCTATTTTTTTTAAAGCTCACACTGCATGGTTCTGTATGGTTCCCAGCGGGATCCTGGCACCTCAGACAGGCCCTGACACATAGTAGGTACTCCATATATGTACACTGAATGAAGGTCTGAATGGAGAGATTGTTCTAGAATGTCTTCTCGGTGCCAGGCGCGGCACTGGCGCAAGAGACAGAGCAGGGAACAAGCCACCTTCCAGTTTCCACATCCCCGTGGCATCGAGCCCAAAACTGAACCCGCTAAGATAAATACCTATTACCTTGGATGGGATCTCGGTGCCAGCAAGAGTCCGGGCGTTTTAATTTTGTTTTGACAAAGAGGCTGATGGGAGAGGCTGGCTGTCTCCTCTGTCTCCCATCTGCCGGCAGCCCCAGGCGCCCTGGCCTGACCTTCCCCACACTCAGCCCCACACGGCTCAGGACAGTAAAACATAATTGGCCTGCCCTACTTTTTAAGAGAACCCAGACTGAAGGATTGGGTCTTTTGGCGGGCTGACCTGTTTAAGAGCCTTAAGAGGGAGCTGTGAGTTTCAATTTTCCACTGCCAGGGCAAAGGCTGTTTTTAGTTCAGCTTTGATGAAACAGCAGGAATCGGGTTCGGCCTCGGATCACCTATCAGCTGACCTGTTGGGATCGGCCCTCCCGCAAGGCCCCAGGCCCAGCTGCAGGTTTGCAGGGAAGGTTCAGGTTTGCTTTACTCAACCAGGGTAATTGGTCCTGCTCTGAGCGACCCTGGGGCCATCCCAGAGGAGAGACGGAGCCACAGGCCGCTGTCACAGGTTTTGTCCTCTCTCTGGACTCCCAGAACCAGACAGATCTGCACCCCGGCCCCACTCTTCCCGGCATCGGCCGCATGACCTTCACCAAATTGCTTGGCCTGTCTGGGCCTCAGTTTCCTAATCTGCAAAGAGGTTTGTCATTTTGATCTCGCTGGGTGGTGGCAGGTCTCAAATGATAGGACATTGCTGGCTGCTGAGTCCATGTTGGACTCTGAGGATATTTCCCCCAATTGGGTCCCTGCAGGAGGCTGGGCTGACTGACAGCTATGCCAGAGAGCCCGACTGGCTGGGACCTGGCCCACAAAGCCTCTCTGAATTATAGCGCCTCCGTATGGCGCCTGCTTGTCCCAGGGTCAAGCACCGTGACTCGGAGCCTTTTTTCTGATCCTTTTGTCAAACTGTGGTTGAAGGTATGGGCCTCTGGGCCACTCCAATCCCATAGTAGAAGGACCCATGTGATAGGTTCTTGCTGGACTTCGCTTCCAGGAAAAATGGGGTCACTGCAGATGAAGGGTTCCACCCTCGGTCTCCAGAAGGCAGACCCAGGCCGGGCGCTGCCTCGCCAGCAGGAGGTCCAGAGCCGAGACCATTGCTCCGCTGCACAGTCGGCTGCCTTGTTTTCTTCCGAGAACTCACTCGTCCTGCTCCTCCCTCCCCTCTCGTTCCAGTCTGCAGGAGCTTCCTTCTGCCCTGCTGTTGGCCAGTGACCTTGCAGAAACCCGTGTCACTCCCACCTTGAAAGGCAATGAGCATGGGACTTTAGGGCATTGACTCTGGGGCCCCATTCCCAGGGTTCGAGCCCCAGCGCTGATGTCCTCTGGCTGAGTGAGCATCAACAAATTCTAAACAACATCCCCATGCCTCAGTGTCCTTATCTGTGAATTTTGGATGATACTACTAATACCTAGCTCATGGGGTTGTTGTGAAGATTAAGCTTGACAAGTGGGGAAATTGAGGCACAGATCCTGAATAACTTGTCCCAGATCACTCACTTCCACATGATAAAACTGGGAATACCAGGCACACAAGAGGCTTTATTATTACTATTACTATTATTTTATTCCAAAGGGCTTCTGTGAGGGTTTTAAGAGACGAGTGTGCAAAGTGCCCTGCACTGGGTCTTGCACACAGTAGGTGCTCAATGAACCACTGACATGCAGAGATGAATGAGGCATGCGTGATCTAGAGTCTCCCAGTCTCTGGGGTGCAGCCGTGTTCATCGAACAAGACCAGAGTGATCACTGGAGCCAGGAAGCGCGCAGACCCCCGGAATGGCCACTTTCTATGGCTTCCTGCTCCTACTGAAGGCAGTCCTGATTCCAAGACACTCAGGATCTTCCTGATGCCCACTCTCACCACCGCCAAGAAGAGAGGCAAAGACAGAGAGGCAGGGATTTCTGTTAAAAAGTGAAGCATCCACAGGGATAGAAAGGAGGCAGCGGGCACAGTCATGAGCCCCCAGCCTTCTTCCTTGCTTCTAACTGCTCTGTCTGAGGTCCCTTTGGCCCGCAGCCTGGTTTCTGGTTTCCCATTGTCCAGTCTTTCCAGGCGGCACCTGTCCCATGCCCTGTGTCTGCTGCGCGTGGGATGGCATGGGGTGAAGACAGGTGGAAGGGACACCCTGAGCCTTTTGGTCTTCCCACTGCTGCCTCCCTCACCACCCAGACCCTGCCTGGAGCATGCCAGACCATGAGAAACAGATCAATCAGGGCTTGGAGGAGGAAGTGGTTTCCATGGCAGCAGCAAGAGGCTGGGGAGGAGAGGCCATGAGAGGAAGGGGAGGGAGAGTGTGGGGTTGGTCAGAAGGGGAGGACTGGGGAGGGGAAGGCAGCTGACCAGAGAGTCAGGAAAATGGGGTGGACAGAGCGGGAGGGGGGATGGGAGTGGGCTTGTGGCTGAAGCTCAGGGTAGCAGCTGAACAGGGTGGGAAAGGCCAGGATGGCTGGGGCAGTGACCTCCGCCCCCCCCAACTCCCCACCATCCACCCACCGGGCATCAAGGGCCAGAGCGGCCGGGGCCAGTGCTGCATCCAGATCTGTCAGCATCCAGGGGCTCATTACTAACTTCCCAGGTATGGGTGATCGAGGGATCCCAGGCTAGGCTCTGTGGATTTTTGTTTGAGAACGCAACATGGGAAGATCAAATCTGATTCTGAGAGACATTTTCCCACCTCAGAGACAGGTCATTCCGAGGGCGCCCACTGGGAGATCCCGGCTGCCGTTTGTGGAGCACTCCTCTAGGCAGGAATGAGGGGGCCTTGCACAGTGACCCGCTGTGAGCCTCAGAGCAAAGGCTTCCTACAGTCCAGCTGCAGAAGATAGTGACCTGTCTGACATCACACCGACCTGGGAGCCTCAGCTGGGTCGGCGTGACGACGAGCACCTCCAGTCTCGGAGGAAGGGAATGAAGTTCTAGAATGTCGCAGGGTATGGCTCAGGGGCGGGCCAGTGGGAGAGAAACCCCTCCCCTTGGAAAGGCAATTCAGGGGCAGAATGGGACCTCACCTGGGTCCCCTACCTTCACTGTCGCTAGAGTGAGGGGCTGGCCACACACCCACAGCCCTTAGGTCCCAGTTACACCACCTCCAAAGCTCATGGCCAGAATTGCCAACCCACAGATTCTGGGGCCAGGCAGAGCCTGAGCTGGGTCCAGACTCCCGGGACTGTGGAGGGAAGCCAGAGGGCAGGAGGGGACTGGCATGTTCTGGAACTTCTCCCCCTCCTTTGCCGCCCCTCCCCATGATCCCCCCACCACCCAGCAGCCCTGCATTTGATTGGAAACCACAGATGTTTTGCACCCACTGAGAGGTTTTATGATGGAAACCATTTTCAGATTGAAAGGGGGATGGAATTCACTAATGGCTTTTCAAAGGCCCTGGTTAAAAAAAAAAAAAGAGTTCAGGCAGTTTCTGGAAAGAAAGGGGAAAAACACATAAGGAAGAAGGTAATGAAACTCTCAGTGCCAAGACACAGGCTAGGCCCTTAGCTAAGGGGCTTTTCTAGCGGCCCTAGGCCTCCTGCCCAGAGCTCCCTCCTTTTCCCTCCAAGTCCCCGAGCCCCCTAATTAGAGACAGCCTGTTCACCCCTAAGTGTGCCACTCAAATGTCCCCACATTTAGGCTGACTGGACCCTTGACTGGCTCCCCTGGGGTGGGGGGGTGGGGAGTGGCTGGAAGGGGTTGGGGGGCAGCTGGAGGCTTCCTGCCCCAAGGAGCAATTCTGACAGGTCCTTCCCCTTCCCCTTCTCAAGCTTTGTCTTGTGAAAAGAGCACCAGGGAGTTCGGGCTCATGGAGTTCCCGATTCACTGAGGCCTCGGGTTCAAAGCAGCCACAGTTCAGGGGCCGCCCCTATGGGCCCCAGGTGAGGGGTCTGTAAGGCTCCTACAATCCTCAAGGCACCCATGTGGGGGACCGTTGGTAGCCTGTTGCCCAGGTCCCTCTCTGGATCAGCCGACACAGGTAGCCTGGCCTCTCCATCCTTGATCTGCCGCCGACTGCTGTCTGGCCCAGGGCAGATCTCCCCTCTCTCTCTTTAGTTTTCTTATTTGTCAAAGAGAAGGTGAGCCGTAGCCTGATTGGCCTGGAGCTGAAGGGCTTCTGGAGCTTGGGAATGTCAGTGCTGAAACGGTGAAAGTCTTGCACAAACCAGGACTAGTTGGTCGCTCTGGTGAAGCGACCAGCCTGTGATGAAGTTCTAGAACCTAGGTGAGGTTTGGTGGGCTGAGGTCCGGAGCCGATGACCAAGAAAGAATTCTTGAGACATCTTTGGTGCAAAATGGTGGTTTATTAAAGCACGGGGACAGGACCCGTGGGCAGGAAGAGCTGCTGCCCCGGGTTGTGAGGGATGGCAGGTTCTGTACCCTGCTGTTGGGGGAAGGGGAGGGGAAGGGAGGTGTCAGTGGAGTTTTCATATGCTAAAGAGGGCCTACAAGGGGCCAGGATGTTCCAGGCCTGCCGGAGGCCTTGCCCTTGCTGCTGGATCAATGTTGTCTTTAGACCAGCCATTAACATTAAGATCTTTGGGAGACTTTTTGGTGGGGTCTCACAATCCTGCTATCAATTGTCTTTGTTAGTGAGATTTAGGACATTTGTAAGCCAAGGGAGACTCCTGTCTAGCAGGATTGTGAGCTCTGCAAGTTAACTATTTGCTTATTGTTCATGGCAGTCCGGGCTGCCTGAGGGATGCTACACTTATGGAGGGGAAAGGGTGAAGAGGGGGTGCAAAGCGCCAGCTTTTGCTTTGTCCTCAGCCAGCCTCCTGCTCCCTCATCACCTGGATTGAGAAATCCGATATTAAAGGAACAAAGCCCCAGCCTCCTCCATGTACATTCTGTGCACATGGGACGATCCCCTTAGTTTGAGCAAGAGTCTCCTTCCTCCACCAGCATCTCTGAGTATGCAGTCCCTGTGGCCCCCCCACACCTGCCCAAGGGAAACATCTCGGCAGTCTGTGCCTATCAAGGGCTCGCTGGAGGAGAAACTCCAGAAATCGACCCAAAAGAGGCAAGGGCATTGCTCCCGAGTTTCAGAATGTTCATCCCCATCCCACTGGGGTTGGAACTTCTCTCCCCCCTCAAATGTATTCATGATGGATGGCTCAGGCCTTATCACTTCCGGCCACATTAGCCAAGTTCCCACCGGGTAGCATGGGACCCCACTTGCTCTTGATCTCGGTCTAGGGTCTGGGTTGCACCTTCCGGGATGACCTTGAGTTTAGACTCACCTCCCGGGGGACCAGGAAAGCCAGCATCTCTTTCAGAAGCTGGAAGACAGGGAAGAGATGCAGGGTCTGGTTCAGGAGGGCAGAGAGAGATTCGGCACTGAGTCAGAGCAGAGTGAGAGGGATGGAGGCCACGCTCTGTGTGTGGCCAGCTTTTTGGCAGCCCCTGGTGCTTTAAAGAGTGGCAAAATCTCTTCTCTGATCATTTCTACTCAACGGTATTCACTAGGAACACGCATGTGTCAAGGATTTCCAAGCTCTACGCTTACTATCTGGGGTTTGGTGAAGCCAATGGGAGGGGACCACCCAGTGTGTCTGGTGGGGGAGGGCAGGGTCAAACAGATGGATGGATCTACAGGGGAGGGAGAAGGACTGAGAACCCGAGATGGAGTTTGCTGGCCAGCAGCAACAGCATCACCTGGGAGCTTGTTAGAAACTCTCAGGCTCTGTGCAGACCTACTCGAATCTGCATCTCAACCAGACCCTGGGCAATTGAGTACATTCAAATTTGAGGTCTGTACCCATGTACCCTCCCAAAGTCTCCAGAAGAGGATCCCAACCCAAGACAAGGCCCTTTCTCCATCTCTCCCTGGTAACTGTCCCAGGTCGGCCAGTTGCCACAAATGCTATCCCTGGTAGCCAGTCCATTTCCTAGTTCTGGGGTGGGGGTGGGGGGGATTCATGCAGCCCCCAGGGCTGTGAGGGGAAAGTCAGAAGGATCAAGGGCAACTAGGAAAGGGTAGCAGCCGGAGCTGGCTGAACAGGTGCACACCTGGGCCACTGGTCAAACAAACAGACCTAAACTGGCCACAGACTCCCAGGCAGGTTCTGCAAATGGCTTAGGTGTGAGGGAGGGGGCAGAGCCAATTCCTGCACTGCCTTTCCCAGAGGGCAGCAAACCTTTTCCAAGTGTCTTATTAGCAAACATCCCAATAGCACCCATGGCTGCCAGAGACTTTATGGCCTTTTTTTTTTTTCAGCCCTGCCTCAGGGCTCTGTAGAGATGGAGCCGGTATGCTGCAATAGTTACCCCTGCGTTGCGGGAGCATAACCCTGAACTTGGAGAATAAGCAGGTGTTTGAGGGAGGGAGAGAAAAAGATCTGGGCCCCGGGGGCTGTGCAGCCAATCAGGAAGGCATGACAGATGCACAAACAGTAAAACTTCATTACTTCCCACTTGAGATCTTTCCAGCGGGGATGAGAGCAAGCACTAGGCTAATAAGATTGCAGGGGGGTGTGTTTAACCTACTTGCAAGAAGGAACGATTTCCCAGCCCTTCAGAAGCTCTGTTTCCATGCAAACAATGGTTACACAAATGAAAAGGATCTCTCCTCTCTTCATTAAAGCAAAGCCTCACAGGACCAATCGCTACCTGAATCTTCTCCATTAGCCCAGAATGAGGTACTGTGTATATATAAATGAAGACATCTAAATTACAAAATGCTTTTTAAATAGGGCATATTATAGAAGTTTGGTTCTGACAGCTCTTCTTATTTGATTGTTGAATTTTGGCAAAAGATGTGAGGACACACGCCCTTTCATGCCTCCAGCCCTCTTCCTTCCTTTCTGGGGCCAGATCAGAAATGGTCTCGGTGTCACTGAGTTTGAGCTTCATCCTCTAGTGGATGGAAGCTCAGGGAAGGTTCTAAGTTGGAAAAGGACCTGCCAGATCGCACTATGATAAGGTCACTCTGGCAGGAGGGTAGGGAGTGGATGGCGTGGAGGATGGGCATCTGGCAGGGAGGGGTGGCAAGAAAGAATACAGGTGGCGAGGTTGCGGACAGAGCAGAATGGGCCGACGGGAGAAAAGGAAAAGAGCAGGTGTCTTGTCACCTGTCCTGCAACTTCCTCTCTCCTGAGAGATGAGAAGGAAAGAGGGTTAGAAGCACATACCTAAATGCCACGCACGCTTTCCTCATAGAAAAAAATCATTTTACCTGAAATCCTACGAAATGTGATCTACAGACACAGAAAGCAGATCAGGGGTTGGGGGGCTGGGGGATTACAAATGGACACCAGGAAACCTGGGGAGGGGATGACAGATATGTTCATGAGCTTGATCGTGGCAATGGCCTCAGTGATACCTCCCTATGTCAAAAGCCATCAAATGTGTAAACTTTGTGCACAGTTTGTTTGTCAATCATACTTCGACAAAGTTATAAACAAACAAACAAAAAATTCCTTTGAGAAGCGAGGATCCCAGAGACCTGTATGAAGTAGAGGGACAACCAGACCTAACACACGGTACTAGCCGTAAGATGTGGTAGGATAAGACTGGAGTTCGTCAAGATGACCTTGATCCTAGGGCAACCTCATTAACGTCCAGCCGACTTCTTCCAAGAAGTATGGAGACGTGTAGGCATACTGGATAGAAAGGATGTTTTATAGTGTTACAATGTTGCTGTTTAAAATGTTGCCCTGTCTTCTTGTCTAGGTAGTCGTAGTCAGTGCAGACAGCGCCTGGTGCTTCTAGTGCTTAATGTTTAAAAATGTAATCATATAAAGGTGTGAGGGGAAGAAACCGACAAGCATCTACCCTGCACGAGCCTCTGTTCTGAGTGTACAGGTCTCGTTCATTCATTTAGTTTTCTGATATCTGCACATGTGTCTCACTGGATCACCTGATTCCCTAACAATACAGCAAGGGAAACTTGAAGACGCATTCTGTTTCCTCCCTGTCCTGCCCACCCCGTTCCTGAGTCTACCACCTCCATTCTGTGCAAATATGGGACTCTTCCCAGTGGAGAGACAAAGCCACGAAAGGAGAGGTGAGCGGAGGCTGTGAAGTCGGGTCAGGCATGGAGAATGTGAACCCAACTTGCTTGGGAACTGCAGTCAGCGGAATTGAGGGGGCCCACCGGAAGCTGGAGGAAGGAAATTTAGGAAAATAAAAGGCCATCCTGTTTCTCCCAGCAGGGAGGAAGCAGATGGCTCTCATTACCTGGACAGCGGTGGGGCTCAGAATAGAAATGCGCTCTAGAGCGGGGAAGCAAATTCTGGTACCGGAACGCTCAAACTCACCTGCCTATTGGTGAAGGAAGATCCTGGGAGCAGTGGGGGTGGGGGAGGTGGAGGCGGTGGGACCCAGAGACAATTCTCCAGCTCTGGCATCTGCCAGGCTTATTTTCAGGTGATGGCACCCACCTGCTTCCTCTCTGACCTTGGTCATGTTATGTACATAGGATTGCTATTATACAGGGGATTCTAGTCCATTGGACCGTGATGCCCCATTGGCTCCGAGCTAAACTCCTGAATTACTCTTTGTCGCCTTGTCAACCTCTGATGGGGCGGGAGCACAGGCAGAGGATCACCGGATAGGCTTTGAAAGCTGGCTAGAGGCTGGCCATGTGGACAAGAAAGGAAGAGGGATCCAAGCAGAGATAATAGCCTGGGCAAAGGCACGGGGGCAGGAACCAAACCCTTGGCATCTCTGTATTGGCTTCTCACCCCCAAGACTCAACATGGGACATAGATAATAGCCTGGGCAAAGGCACGGGGGCAGGAACCAAACCCTTGGCATCTCTGTATTGGCTTCTCACCCCCAAGACTCAACATGGGACGTAGCACAGAGTAGGCTTACACACTAGTGCTGGCCCTGGGTCTGGCAGAAGCCACAGCAAGCAGCCCTTGCATGGCCTAACCTGAGCCACGGAGGCCATGGGGACAGCTGGTGCCCCCCCCATCTCTGTGTCTAGTTTTTCAAAAACACAATTACATGCCCTTCAGAGCCACTGTCAGTGTTGGTAAACTCCAGCCACTAAACTGCATTACACTGATTTTGCCAGAAACCTTTGCAGTTATTAATAGTTTATTGATCGGAGCCCATTGCTGATGAGAGCTGGTCTTCTTGCTCCAGCCCCTCAGGGCCCCACTCTCTGTGCAAGGCCTTTTATCCAGCACGCAGATCAATGCCACTCAGATCTGGGGAGAGGAGATCACCAGGCTGTTTAATCCACTTTGGAAGGCTAGCACTGAGCGCACGAGCTCAGATGAGGCGTTTGGTCCAAATCCGAGCCGTGCACTGGAAGCTGCTGGGTCTGCAGGTAAGAACGAGACTCTGCACCTGCTTTCCAGCACAGAGGGAAATAGGGTTCTCCATGCTCACTCCACAGCCTTCTGGAAGGTTTCCGCCCAGGTACTGAATGTTGGTTGAGTACGGACCATGACCATAAGCACCACACATGGTCGTGGGACCTGCTGGTAAACCAGAGGCTGACCCCGCCTTCCCAGCAAGGGAGGAGGATGTTAGAGAGTCACCGGCAGAAGTCATCAGTGACAATTTAGACAAGTTCTCCTGGATCGGTTCACGACTGCTTCATAACAGGCCATCCCAAACCTGGACCGTTTAAAACAATGAATTATTATTGCTCATGAGCCTAGGGGTTAGCTAGGTTCATTCTTGCATTTGACCTTGGCTGGAATGGCTGGGCCATCCAGGACCCACCTCCCTCTCTCTATGTCTCTGTGTGCGCTTGTCTACATCAGAGATTTGTTCGCAGGGAGGAAGCAGGGAGAGAGAGCAGGAGTGAGGGGAAGGGAGCAGCAAGGGGGTACAGAGAGAGATCTTGTGAGACTTCGGCTTGGAATGTGCATACCATCCCTCCTACGCATCCTTTGGTCAAAGTCAAGAGGCCAAGAATGGGAAGAGACTCCACCCCTAGATGGGAGGAACTGCAAGGTGATTGGCCAGAGACGTGGATACAGGGAGGCTCTTCATCAGGGCCATCGGGGCCATCATCCACCACCCTCACCAGGTCCAGACGGTCACTAAGAAAGTGACCATTCCTTTGAAACTTGCAGGAGGCAGCCAGGGGAAGAAAATGTAACATTCCCAGGAAAAGAGAATATTGCAAGCAAGAGTGCAGAATCAAACAAGGCGCTGGGCTAAGTGTACCTTGGTCACCTCTGAAGGGTCCTGGGTTGGGTTCTGGAACAGAAAAGGGACAGTGGCAGAAAAACCAGGGACATCCAGAAAGAGTCTGGACTTGAGTTGATAGTGATGTATCAACGTTGGCTTCTTCATCTGACAAAGTACAACGGTGGTTTAAGACGTTCGTAATGAGGGAAATCGGGTGAGGGACGTATGGGGATGTTGTATTCTCTGGCAACTTTCCTGTCAATCTAAAGTGATTCCAAAATGAAGTTGACTTTTCAAGAAGGCACTTGGCAATGAGAGGAATGGAAAGAACACTGTTGGAGCTGGAGGCAAGGCTAAAAGGTGCTGGAGATGTGGCAGGGAGCAACCCTGGGGGCCTTGTTGGCCAGGACAAAGATACGAGTCTTAATCTTCAAGAGCTGAGAGAAGTCTGAAGGACTTTAGGTTAGGAAGTGCCATTAATTCTATTTGCATTTGAAAAGATCTGGGTTTGACCTGCAGAACGGATTTGGAGGGAGATTAGCAGGGGCAGAAGAACCAGGGAAACCTCTGCCCCACATTCCAAATGAGAAAAGGTGGTGGTTGGGGGGGGTGGGGAGGAGGGATGTGCCTATAGGGCAGGATGGGTTTGAGGTGGAGAGCCCAGGACTTGGCCACTGAGTGTGGTCGGGGAGAGGGAGCATAGTGTCCACCAGCGGGTCTGGGACAGTTGGAGTAGGTAGGGAGCCCAGAGAAGGAACAGCCGAGTCTGTACAAAGTCCTAAGGGGAAGGCTGCCTTCTTCGCAAAGCACCAATCCAGGTGTCCCCTGAGCTGTCTTCTACCACCTGCTCTGTGTCACCGACACAAGTCGCCCAAACATACTGTTTATGTTACTGTCCCCTGAGCATGTCATCAGCATAGCACCTAAACATGTCACCTGTGTTGCTCTCCCCTAAACATGTCTGCGTGCACCACCCACATGGCAATTACCTACACGTTTCCACCTGGGTGCCAACCCTGTCACCATTCCCTCTACATCACCTGGGTGGCTGCCAGCTACATGTGTCTCCTGAGCCTCTTTCTTTAGGGGGCTGTCTCCTGAGCATGTCACCTGCACACATGTCACCTGCACGAGTCACTTACCGTATAACTGATACCTGTGAGTGTTACCGAAACATGTCACTCTAGGTGACTGTCACTCAGCAACGATGCCCGATAGAGGGGCTGCTTTTCCAGTCTAGCTGAGTTACAAGCAAACAAAATAGCTCCCGAGGGGACACAGTCACTCCCTGCTGTTCCCGCTGACAGGGTGCTCTTCTGCGGGCGGGGAGGGAAGGAAGGCAGCCTCTTTCCTTCAAAGTTTCCCTGATGAAAAACATCAGATCTCCCAGTTCTTTTATGACAGTCAGTAGACCAGATGTCAACCTCTGTGTATTCTATGTAAATGAAGGTGTTTGTTTATGCTAATGTGTGGCGGGCTCTGCTCTGAGCCTAGAGCGTGGAACCCAGGCGGAGGGCTCAGGTGTGGGGGGGACACCGAGGCAGGAGGGAACGGAGCTGGAGACAAAGATAGGGGCCGGGGACCTGACAGAAGAGAGTGCCTCTGAGGTTGGAGTGCGCAGCAGAAGCTGTTGGGAGCAGGTGGTCGGCTGAGTAGAGAGCGGACACGCTCACGTCAGGGTGGGAGCAGAGAGCTGGATTGAAGGAACCTCCCTCCTTGGGGTGGCGGGACCCACAGGCAGAGCCTATGCCCTTTACCACCACCCTCTCCTTCCCCTACTGCCCCTTTCTGATGGGACTGAGGGGCCACTTTGGTGGCTAGTGTTTCGTGACCGTGACCTTGACTGTAACCGTGACTGTGAGCTTCTTTGTATTTTGTGCTACGGTGTGACAACCTGAGACCCAAAAGCAGAGACCCCACTGCCTCTGGGTTGTGGCCAAAAGAGCCTCCCCTTTGGCTGCATGATTAGGTCCAGAGAAGGTTGGAACTTGCCAGAGGACCCAGCGATTTCCCTGAAGCAGCAATGGTCTAGCCGGCGTCCCTCCGGGCCACCGCACCCTCCTGAGGACCCCAGGCAGAACTAGCTCCTCCCTTCTTTGTGCTCGGATAGGCTCACCCTTTGAGGGACTGGGAGTGCTGATCTGCTGGGACAGGGGCTCCTTGGAGATGAGAAGTTTAGTGTTTCTTCTCAAGCCCCCAAGGCTGGACCCAAAGGGACAGGAACTCAGTATCTAAAGAGGAATTCAAGTTCCCATCCTGGGTCTTATTAGCCATATCGGTGGTGGTGGACGAGGGGACATCTGTGCCTCCTCTAGAGCCTCAGTTTCCATATTTACGAGGTGGGAATAGGGATCCTAGGTGAAGGGCGGAGTGAGGTGACCCGCTAGGGCTCAGCTTTGAGCCTGGGCCACACAGCAGGTGCCTCTCACTCCGGGCATACCTGGGGCCCTCTGGGTGGGGGGCACCATTACTGTTTGCAACTCACAGACACTGAAAAGAGCCCAGATACAACTCCAGTTGAACACCCCCGCACACACACACCTTCACCTCTCCAAGTGTCGAACACAGGGCCGGGCATACAGTCAGTGCTCCATAAATGTTGCTGCTCCCCCTCCCCTCAGCCTAGCGCTGGAGCACGTGGTCGGTCCAGAAGGCTGAACGGTGAGTCTTGGGGACTCTTTTGGGGGGGGTGGGGGTGCTGTGCTTTCCAGGGCCCTATGACCGGCCTTCATCCCACCCCTCTCATTCCCCCAGGCTGCCCGAGGTCCGCATCTCAGACAATGGTCCCTATGAATGCCACGTGGGTATCTATGACCGTGCCACGAGAGAGAAGGTGGTCCTGGCTTCGGGCAACATCTTCCTCAACGTCATGGGTGAGTGCAGAGCCCCCCCTGCCCCTGGGGTCACAGCGAGGAGCTGTGTGTGTGTGTGTGTGTGTGTGTGTGTGTGTGCACGCGCGCGCATGCGCCCGTGCACGGAGGGGGGCTGTCCCAGGAACCAGCTGCTGCTGTGTCTCTTGGGAGGCCGTGAAACTTCTTCTTTCCCACGCTCACCTCCAAGGAGCGAGAAGACCAGCCCTGCCAAGGTAGGACAGGTGTGGCCTTACCACTTCCTCTCAGGAAGCCCTTCTCCCAACCCTGATACCCCCCACCCTCGGGACAGCAGGGCCGGGCCTCGTCCCTGGGTCCTCATGGCCTGGGCACTTTGGAGGAGCTCTGACACCCTGACTGGGACAAACGAGGAGTTGACAGAGGACTGAGGAATGAGGGCTTCCCGAGGGGCAGCAGACCTCCGTGTCCACGCCTGTAAGCAGGGGTGGGATGAAGGTTCGATGGATCATTCATGGACCCCCAGCTCCGGGCCCTGTGACCCAGTGAGGACACACAGGGAGGGAGGGGCTGGGCAGTGTGAAGACCGCTGTGAGAGCATTTTTCCAGGCTGAAGCCAAGAGCTAAGTTCACAGAAATGCCCATGGGGACAGTGCAGGGGTGGCGGGTCCCCCTCTGGGGACAGGACAATCTGGGATCCTCCCTGGGGGAGGCGGTGCATACAGCTACAGAGAGGGATCCTGAACCTGGACCTCCCTCGGCCTTTCCTGGAACATGGAAACATCAAGTGATTGGTGAGGGCGTGCACTGGACTCCGTGTGGGGCCTCCTGGGGTCTGACCCTGTATCTGTGCCTCCATTTCTCCATCTGCAAGATGAGAATAGTAATGTGAGCGCGTGTCTCTGGCTGTCCCCAGCCCAGCCTCACTTTCTCCATCTGTCAAACAAGGGCTTTGCTCCCAGCAATCTCAGAAGCCTCTGTCGGCGCTGACGTTCTCATCAGGCACACTCTCCAGTTCCGCTGCCCGTGGTCCAGGGACTTGGCCCTGATTCTGGGCTCTAGCGTTCTCTGATCTTCTTATCAAATGATCCTTACCAGGGAAACAAAGCTTGTCGTAGTCAGGCAATCAATGAAAGCATAAAGGCCCCATGGAAAGATACCGCTTCTGGGGAAATTGAAAACCTCCAAAGGCCAGACCTCCAGAGGGACTTTGATTCCGGCAGCAGCAACACATGGCAAGTTCTGGCTTCCTGGGGGCTGGGCTGCTGCAAGGAAGTGGCCATGCCAGGAAAACTTCCCTCTTGTAGTCGTCCCCTCACCGAAGGAGCATTCTTGGTGCCCGCCCCTGGGCTGGTCACCCCAGGGAATCTGGTGAAGAACAAAACTCAGGGGGCACCATCCAGGGGCTCCCAGTCTGATGAGGGATCTGTGCATAGTCATCTATCCATCAGATATTTCTTGAGCATCTACTATGTGCTAGGTAAGGGTATCTCCTTTGATAGGACAAGGTCCTTGGGGAATTGTATCGGGTGCATGAGCCAAGCGTAAAGCGCGCATAGAGGCCGTGGACAGTGCCAAATCCTGGGCAGAAAATCAGACGGGTGATGGGATAGAGGGTCTGCAGGTGAGGTGGCAGCTAGTTTGGGCAGAGGACCAAAGGAGGGCCCTTGGAGTCTTCCGGCTGTACGTCCCATGTTATATCTGTCATTCAGTCCTCACAAGCCACCTGAGGGTATGTACTAGTATTATCAGCCCCTTTCTGCAGACACAGATATGGAGGCACAGAGAAAGCAAGCAACCTGCCTAGGGTCACACAGCCAGGATCACAAAATCCTCCTGGGATAGCAGCCCAGTGCTGGGGCCAGAAGCCAGGCATCTTGCTTCTCACACCAGCTGTTGCACCCCTGGAAACAGTAGAGACACTCCCGCTGAGGCTTCTCTCTATGTGAGCAAGGACCAAGTCCTCAAAAGCCACCTCCACCAGTAAGCCCACCTTCCTCATGAATTCACCAAAGCTCCCTGAGCAGGTTGCTCTCCCCCCATGGCCTCTGTCTTCTCCTCCATTCAAGGAGGACTTGTAACCAGATGGTTCTTAGGCCCCTCCTAGCTCTGACATCTGTCAGTCCGTTATCCCTCCTGCCAGGCAACGAACCCAAGGCCTAGAGAGATCTTGTGGGCCTGACCAGAACTGCACAGATAGCCTGATGGTCCCGGCTGAGCAAGACGGTGTGCTCCTCTCTCTTTCTGTGGCACAGCTGGCCAAGACTTTTCTCCTCCATTCTCATTGTCTGGGCAGCAAGAAGCTGTGAGCTTCTGGGCTCTTCCCGACAGAAGGTGGCAGCCATGTGGGATGGAGTAGAGAGCTGATGAGCCTGAGGCTGTTGGGGAGACCAGGGAGAGGTTAGGACCCCCCAGTGGCCCCAGACTCAGGGAAAGGCTCTGACCTCTGGAGATTCAGGGTACCTGAGGGCAGGCTTCTTACTGAAAGAGCACTCACCCATCTTGGTCAATCCTCTGATGGACCCACTGCATAGAGGTCACTGTGCTTGCTATATCGCCCCAGCCCAGCTGTCCCCTGTTGGGGCAGATCCTCCCGTGCTCACCAAAGCTGCAGCTGAGCCGACATCATAGCCACTGTCTGTCCTTAGCCTGTGCCTGATAGTGCATGAGCTTCTGGCTTCTTGCCCATTGTCTCATGGAATCCTGGCGACATCCCCATGAGCCAGGAGATGTTATATCCCTGTTGTACAAGGACACACAGGTTTGGGGCAGAATCCCAGATCCATCATTGTGTTCATTAGCCTCTCTGGGCCTCAGTTTCCCATCTGTAAAATAGGGACAAGGGGGGCTACCTTTTAGAGTAGTTGTAAGGATTTTTTTATTTGAATAAAGTTTGCAGGGCACCTGGGTAGCTCAGTTGGTTAGGGGTTCGACCCTTGGTTTCGGCTCAGGTCATGATCTCAGGGTTGGGGGAGCCTGACATCCGGCTCTGTGTTTAGCAGGGGGTCTACTGGAGATTCTCTCCCTCTGCTCCATTTCCTGCACTCTCTCTCTAAAATAATATATCTTTGAATGAATGAGTGATGTTTGCAAAGCCCCTAGCCCAGATGAGGCAGCCAAAAATCTCCATAGGTTGGACTTTATCCTCTTTAGTACCATTGTCTCGGGCCTGTGTGCTCCTGGGCACAGCTGCGGTCACTTGTTTCTTGCTGCTGGGAGTCTCATCGACCATTCATGACTCTGAGGAGCCAGTCTGAGAACCACAGCTTCGTGCACGGAGTCCCTGCACAGGGACCCAGCTCTGCCCTGGTTCTGGGAAACGCATCCCTCTGCCTGCCCCCTCTTCCTGGCCTCCTACTGAGGGGAGGAGTGAGGACAGACCCCAGCTTGGCTAATGACAGCCGCATCTGCATTCTGCTGGTTCCGCCAGGTCCAGAGTGCTTTCAGTAGAGCGTGTCCCCTGAGGCTGACAACAGCCCCTCTGGGTCGGGATTACTGCCATCCCCAACTCACAGATGGAGGCTGAGTCTCGGGGAAGGGAAAGGACTTGCTTGGGCCTGCAGGGCTGTGGCCGTCCCCGTCCCATAGCAGCAGAGCGGCATGCCTTCTGTGGCTCACCGAGACCCCGAAGGTTGGGGGGTGGGGTGTTCTGGTGTTCTGGGAGAGACAGGGGTCTGACCATGAGGGTGTGTCCCCTGTGCAGCTCCTGTGCTCCAGCAGCCCACATCAGCCTGGGAGCCATGACCTCACGGCACCTGTCGCCCAGACCCAGTCTCAGAAAAGAAGTGGCTTGGCCAAGGTGGGGCCATTCCGGGAGATGATCCCCAGGATAGAGTTCCCTGAGCCCAGCGCCCGGCACCTTCCGAGGGCTCGGCGAATAACCTCTCTCACGACAAATAGGGACCATGCCGGTTACACATCAGGCACAGTTAGAAAGACTTGAAAATTGCGTGACTCTGCCTCCCCCTCCCGGACCTACTCCTTTGAATATATTTCAGGGCAGGCATGAAGCTCTATAACCTGCTCCTTGCCTTGGTCTGTGACATGGCATACACGCTCATCGCACACACGCACACGCACGCACACACACAACCACACACGCAGGCACCAACACGCTCCCTCCAAGCAAGGGGAGGCCGTTGAAAGCTGGGGTCTCCTTTGACCGACAACGGACCCTGAGGACTGTGGCCACCAGCTGTGGGGCAAGACAGCTTCCTTCTTGATCTGGGGGTCAAGGGAAACTTCCTAAGTCGGTGGGGGAAAGGGAGACGAGAAACGGGGCCCGTCCCACAGCCCCCGCACGCATCCCCAGCCCAGCACAGTTGTGCTCCTGAGCCAGCCTCCCATCCTCTGCCACTCAATCTGCATCTAGCACATTCTACCGCGCAGTTTCCACGGGCCTCGGGGTGCAGATCAAAATGTGAGAGCGGCTGTAATTTCACGCCTATAACATCCCCGCTATGTGGTGGGAAAAGACATTTGGGAGCCCCGTGGGTGACACCGAGGGTTCGTGCTGCACACAGTCATTAAAATGTTTTTATCCAAGCTGCAGATAAATTGTAAGCCAATTTGAAAGTTGCGTGCTGGGCCCCAGGAACACATTATACACAGTCACGGAAGGATTGCCGAGGCTCTTCTCGGGGGTGCAGGTTATGCGGGGAGCATGTTCGGGGTGCGATGTTACAATCAATTAAGTGGGAACCCACACTTCCCACCCCCGCCAGTGCCGAGAGACGCTGCTCTCCTGGTTCCGCCAGGAGGCCAAGAGCCAAGGTTTCTCTGCCCCCCTCACCATACAGGCCTGCCCCCGAGGGGGCCCTCTCAACCTGCAGCGAAAAATCTAGGCCACTTTCCATCAAGCACAGGCTGCGTGGCCGCCACACTGTTGATCACACAACCTTCACGAGTGTCCCCCGAGACAGGCACCATCATTCCATTTCACAGAAGGAAGGAGGCTCTGCAGGCTAAGGGGATCCCCCAAGTGTCCACCAGGTCACCCCGAGCCCAGAGCTGGTGCACCTAACAGCAGCTCTGAGCTCCCAAGGGACACATCCCTACCTTTGACACAAAGGCCATTAATAACACAAGGTCAAGCAAGCATGGGGGTGACAAGGTGGGATTATGCAGAAACAAGATAGCGGGGGGTGGGGTCTCCATGAGACCGAGCCCTCCCTGCCCAGGAACACGTGGCACTCAAAAATTCAGAGGGTTCCTGTGCCCCAGACCCGTGGGCACGGCTCATCCACTTCGACCCTGGGACCCTTGCTGCTCAAACCTTCTAAAAGGAGCACCCTTGGAGCCCAGCAACCCTGGGTCCAAATCCAGGTCAGTGCCCACTTGTGACATGGACAAGTCCAGTACTGAACTGTTTTTCTAGTAAAAGCATCAGAAGGGTTTTTTTTTTGTTGTTGTTGTTAAAATGGATTCGACAGTTGCAGGCCTTCCAAATCTCACGGATTCATTCATCCAGCCTTCATTTGTTCATTCATATAGCAGACATTTATTGAGCACCTAGTACATTCCAGGGGCTGTTGTACATCATGGAATTGAGCTTCAGTAATGAGCCAGACAAAATTCCTGGTCCTCGTGGGCCAGACCAGGCAGGAAGGGGGGGGGGCAGACAGAACAAGGAGACCACTGGAGCCTGTGGGTGTCAGAGGGTGGTCGAGCAAAGCAGAGGCAGGTCCAGCCTGGGGCAAGGGGGGTATTTCGAACAGATGCTCCACAAGGCCTTCCAAGAAGGTGAGGCCTGGGTGCATGGACTTGAGGTATTCATGCACCTAATCCCACGCTGTCTGAGTCAGCATCTTCCCAGGGCCAAGTGCAGTTCCAGGTGCTGATGACGCAGTGGAGGAGGAATCCTTTGCCTCGTGGAGCTCAGGTGCCATCAGGGGAGATGACTAGCAGCTTCCCTCTGTGCTCTGGATCTCTGTGTCCACACGTCCCTCTCCTAGGGACGCCAGGCATTAGATCAAGGCACACCCTGATGTACAAGGACCTCATCGGAACTTGGTCACATGTGCAAACACCCTTTTCCCAAATAAGATCACGTTCGCAGGGGCTGGGGGTTAGGACTTCAACACATCTTTCTCCGGGACACAGTTTGGCCCACAGTAGTCGCTGAGCCAGGAGGTAGCATCAGAAGAGGATTTTGCCATCTGACTCCCACGCGCATGGGGTGCCCTTTGCTGAGCCTTTATGAACATGCTGCACACCGGGCTAAGGTCTTCCTAAACTAACCTATCACATAATCTCTAAAGCTCTGGGAGATGGGTGCTGCCATTTCTTTGCCAGATGAGGAAACTGATAGGTGTGGAACTTGCCAAAGACACCCAGCCAGACAGCGGCAGAACAAAGGCAAAGACATCCTCCACATGTACCCATTCTGCTCGACTATTATTGACATATTAGTAAGCACTAAGAAAATGCTCTCTCGTGGGATCCCTGTGTCTCTTGTGTAGGCTTCCAAATGAGGATGGCCGATAAAGGTAGAATTTTGGAGCCCAAGGCCTTCATGGCACCAAACCAGACCAGATGCTTTCAAAACCTGGAGCCAGGAGATAGGTCCCCCTGCAGAAAGCAGTTATTAATCAATTTTGCATAGCTTGCTTTTTATTTTTTTCAGTACGTTTTACTGGATTTTTATTAAGTGCATCTGGGTGCTTTTCTTCCTTTTTTAAAAAACTGTTTTATTGAGCTATAACTCATGTAACATATAATTAATTCACTTACAGTGTACAATTTAATGGTTTTTAGCACACTCACAGAGTTGTGCAAACACTTTTAGTTGTGCAACCAATTTTAGAAGATTTTCTAAATCTATACCCATTAGCAAGGACTCCCCATCCCATATCCCTCACCCCAGGCTAAGAATCACCAATCTACTTTCCTTCTTTCTCTTTTTATTTATTAGAGAAAGAGAGAGCCTACGCATGAATGGTGGGGAGGGGTGGGGCAGTGGGGGGGTGGGAATTCCAAGCAGGCTCCACACTGAGCACAGCAGAGCCCAATGCAGGGATTGATCCCAAAACCCTGAGATCATGACCTGAGCCAAAATCGAGTCGGGTGCCCAACCAACTGAGCCACCCAAGCAACACTTACCAATCTACCTTCTATCTCTGTGGATAATAATCTCTGTGGATTTCATATGAATTTCATATAAATCACATAATACATGGTCTTTGTTGCTGTTGTGACTTCTTTCAGTTAGTGTTAGGTTTTCAAGCTACATCCATATTGGAATGCACATCAGTCCCTCTTTCCTTTTTATGGCTGAGTGCTATTCCGTTGTACACTACACGACATTTCTTTCTTTTTCTTCTTTTTTTTAAAGATTTTATTTATTTATTTGTCAGAGAGAAAGAGAGAGAGAGCACAAGCAGGCAGAGTGGCAAGCAGAGGAAGAGAGAGAAGCAGGCTCCCTGCCGAGCAAGGAGCCCAAGGCAGGACTCGATCCCAGGACCCTGGGATCATGACCTGAGCCAACGGCAGCGGCTTAACTGACTGAGCTACCCAGGCATCCCTCGACATTTCTGTTATACAGTCACAAGTTGACGGACATCTGCACTTTTCAGCTGTTACGAGTAATGCTCCTGGGAACATTCATGGGCAGGTTTTTGTGTGAACATATAGTTTCAGCTCTCTTGGGTGTATGCCGAGGAGTGGAATTGCTAGACCGAACAGTAACTCTGAGTCTAACCCTCAGAGGGACCTCAGGCAGCGGCACCATCTTGCTTTCGCTCCAGCACCCTGGGGGTCCCCATCTCTCCAGACCGTCACCCACTCCCACTCCCACTGCCTGTCTTGTTGATTACAGCCATCCTGGTGGATGTGAATTGGTTCTCCTTGTGGGTTTGGTTTGTGTTTCTCTAATGGCTAATGATGTTGATCATCTTTTCTTGTGCTCTGGAGCCCTTTGGATACCTTCTCTGCAGAAATGCCTTCAGATCGCAGGAGCATTTCAACTAGGTGATTTTCATCATTAAGCTGCACGCGTTCTTTATTTCAGATAGAAGGGCCTTATCAGATGTAACATTTGCATATCTTTTCCCCTTTTGTGAGTTATCTTTTCCCTTTCTTACCGGTGTCCTTTGAAGGATGAAAGGGTTTCCTTTGGAGGAAGTTCACTCCCTGCATTTATTTTCTGTTGCTGGTGCTTTTAGTGTCCTAGCTGAGGAGGCTTTGCCTGACCCAAGGTCACAATTTACTCCTGTTTTTCTCCTAAGAGTTTTAATAGTTTAAAACTCTAACATTCAGTTTTACGGTTTCTTTCTTCCTTCCTTTCCTCCATCTGTCTGTCAGTCCTTCCTTCCTTCCTTTTTCTGACACTGCCCGAAAGATAACTTTTTATTACTTTTATGTACAGAAAATTCAACAGCGTCCACTCAGTCCAGATTGGTGGCCAGTCCTTTGGTGGCCTCTAGCTTTTCCAACTTGGCAATGAGAGCCACTGACTTTGGACCCAGGCCATTGCCTCCCAGTGACGGTGGATCTCATCATATCTGTCATTGTAATCAGTCCCGATGGCTTCCACCAGCTTAACCGGAGCTCCTTGGCCTTTCCAGTTAACCTGTGTGAAGACAACAGTGGTGCAGGCCTTTCTGTGGACCAGACACCCCCCAGCCTGGCCTTCTGCCAGACGATGAAGTCGGGAGCCCCCATCTTACGACACTGGGCAGGCAGAAAGACACCCAGCTCAGTGGGAACCATAGCAGGACCAATCACTACCCGCTGAGCCTTCTTGTTTTACACCAAGGTGGTGACCATGTTAACCCCGGCTGGGAGGACAGGTGGCCTCTTAGTGGGGACCTCCCTTTTGCCGTCAGCTTTCTTCTCAGCCCGGGTCAGCAATCTCTGCTTCTTCTCTGGCTTTGTCTCCAGTTTGAATCTGTGGGCCAGCACTGGAGTAGCCCTTTGGCAGTCCTGAACTAGTTAATCGTAGGAGGCACTTTTAGACATTTCTAAAGTCTGGAGCGGGGTCATTTGACACAGTCGGTGAGGTCCCCAAGGGCCGGATGTTCTGTCTGATGCCAGAATTCTTGGGCCTTCTGTCAAGCAGGAGAATGACTACCTTCTTGGCCTCCTGCTTCTTCACGACGGCAGGGGTAGGAGCCACCTTCTTCTCCTATGCCTTCTTGCAGACTCTTGGCCACTCTAGGAGACAGAAAACTCTCATCTATTTCGAGTTAATTTTTCTGCATTCTGTGGAGGAGCCCTCTGCCTCCATCAATTGCGTGTGGATGTCTGGTCATCCCTGCACCGTTTTTGAACACTCTTCTTTCCCCCCACTGAACTGTGTTGGCATCCTTGCTGAGAATCGATTGATTATAAGTGTGAGGATTTATTTCAGGAGTCTCTATTCTGTTCCATTGACCTATACATCTCTCCTTACGTGTGTTATTTCTGATGCTTTTTAAAGCCATCTGGCCATCTCCAGTCTTGCTCTGTCCCTCCCCGGCTGTTGACTTGGGGCAGCAAGTCTCCGGGAAGTCTTCCTGGGACCAGTTCCTCAAGCTTTCCCTTGAAAAGAAGCTCCCCCAGGGCTGGTCAAAGCTCCCAGGGGAAAGAACCTACTTCGTGTGCCAGAACTGAGCTCACATCCATGAGGCCAGGCCAGAACTAGAATTTCTAGAGATCTGGAACTCTGCTTTCTAAGACCAGATTCCTGAACCTTATCCTCTGGACACCCAGCCTTGTGCTCCTCTCTAGAAAAAGGAGCACGTTCCCAGGACCAATAATTGGAATGTCAAGGGCCTCTTGTGACCTGGGAAGAAGAAAAGTCTGTGGCTCCAAGGGTGTTGGGAGATCTGAGGGCTTCGGGCAGAGCCTGTACCCCTCAAAGACCTGGTGTTGCTGCCATTGGCCTGAGCAGAAGGAAGAAACAGAGCTCTGCCTGTAAAGGATGCTAGCAGGAAAGCAGGCACCAGCAGAACCTCTTTCGAGACGCTTGCCTGTGTGCAGCACGGCCATGGGGAGATGTGCGTCTCCCGGGCAGATCCAGCGCATGCCCTGAGTATGTGGCAGTCCAGGAGACAGCTTAGGTCTGTGGAGGGAGGCCGCTGGTCTGAGAATCCCTGGGGTACCCCAGGCAGGGTAGGTGGGAGGCGAGACTCAGGGCTGCCACGAAGCCCTCCCCACAGCTCATGATGCCTGCTGGGTGGGTAATGATCGGCTCATTTCTCGTCTTGGAGCCTGAGTGGAGGAGCTGCCTTCTGGGCTCACACTGTATGAACTGGCCCTAGGCAGTTGCCGTGGCCACAGGCTCTGGGGAGCAAGGCTGCTTTCAGGACTAGGAGGAGGAGATAGGGGGCAGGTTGGGATCCAAGCCAGAGCCACAGAGGAGTCTGGGGTGCTGAGGGGGAGAGGGGAAACCAAACTTCCACCTCCCACCCTAGATGCCCCCCAGGGTCCAGAGGGCCAGGTCTGGGCACTATTGTTTCCCAAGCAAATGTCCGGCAGACCCACCTCTAAGCCCCCACCCTTCCCTGTCCCTCTTCCCACTGGCTCTGGGTGAGTGACGTGAGTGCCCGGGATCCTCTAGATCGGAGCTGGGCGAGGGCTGCGTGGACCCGCATGAAGAGTCATTCCTCTATTCAAGTAGGTTGACTGGAAACTTCATTTACTTCCTTCGAGAGCTGGGAAGTGGCGAAGGGGATGGGCCTTGGGTTCAGCCATAGATTTTTAAACCCAGTTCTGGAATTCCCGATAATAAAAGCAGCAAATGTTTTTGAGTATTTACTGCACACCGGGCACAGATCTGCTCCGCCTCTGCTAACTCATTGTCCTAAGAGCCCTCTGAGGGAGGCCCACGACTCCCTTCCCCATTGTACAAGTGTGAAAGCAGAGAGCCTAGAAAATGTTCCCACAGGCACAGGCCTAGCAAGGGGAGAGCTGGATTCAGCCAGGCAGCCTGGCTCCAAGCCCTCAGCAGAGCCACTGCCCTACACTGGCAAGTGATTTGTTTCATCAAGGGGAGAGCTGGATTCAGCCAGGCAGCCTGGCTTCAAGCCCTCAGCAGAGCCACTGCCCTACACTGGCAAGTGATTTGTTTCATCTCCTGAGCCTCAGTTTCCCCATCTGCTAAATGGGGGTTACAGCAGCACCAGCCCCCTCCCCCAGTTGGGACAGGAAATGTCCTGTGTCATAGGTCACTGTGAGTGCTCTCAAAAAGGGCGATGTGTTTACTGTCACCTTGTCCTGATCTCTACCCTGGAAGTGTCCGCGGGGCCGGGGAGTGGGGTCAGGGCCGCAGGAAGTGATGGCAGCCGAGGGGAGCTCTCCCAGCCAGGCAGTGAGGACTATGGGGTCCCGTACTGCCCTGCAGAAGACACCAGGAAAGAGCAGCCTCACCGGCCCCCTCCCAATAGTCCCGCTGTGAGAGACTGCTTCCCTCCCCAGCGTCAGTTACATCATCTGGAAACGGGGCTGTTGAGGGTGGGGGCTAGAGAGAGCTGAAGGCCTGGGTCTGCCAGCGGCTTCTGAGGACAGGGCAGGCAGCGGGAGGGGGAGAGATAGCCCCAGCCCAGCCCAGGGCGGGGGCCGTAGAGGCTGGACGTGTGAGGCGTTTCTAGACAGAAGCCACAGGACATGGGGACCAATCGGAAAGATAGGACCAGATGGGGAGCACGTGGCAGGACCCAGCCCTGGACGGAGATGGTCCTTAAGAAGGCACCGGTGAGACCTGTGGTCTCGCTCAGCAGACGGTGACTGCAAGAGATGGGCTTTGGGGTGGAAAGGCAAGGCTGTGGTCCTTAGGACATCTGCAGGCCCCCTTACTGCTCGTGGGAGACTCTGAGGGGACGGCTCGATGGGCCTCGGGGACCTGAGACAGCTGGCAGGGCTCGGCTGCTGGAGGGGTCTACAGCCCGGAGGACTGGGGCCAGGGCGGCCAGGGTCTTCCAGGAGGGATGTGAGAGCATGTTCAGAGATGGCACACTTAAGTGCCTGGAGAGCCTCCACCTGGCCAGGGACCCAGAGAAAAGATACTGCCCGCCCGTCCTCAGGCCTCCCGCTAGCTCAGGTCACCAGCTAAGAGCCAGGTCAGACAGGGGCCAGACAGATGGGTTTGGGGCTCGGAGGAGCACTTTGGAGCTAACTGGGTCATCGACCAAGGACAGTCACTTCCCAGCTTCAGCCCCAAAGGCCCAAGCCTGCTGACCACCTCCTGCACAGGCTTCTGGAATCCTCCATCCCTCCCTGTCTGAACCCTGGGCCTGCAAAGGAGGCATGCCCTTGACGGCAGCTTACTGTGCACTCAGCCACAGGCCCAGCACATTCCAAAACCCGGTCCAGACCCTAGTCTCCCCACCGCAGGCTGGCCCTATGCTGCCTCCATTTCAGTGGGCACTGGGCACGGCACAGAGAGGGTAGGGAACTTACCAAACATCCCACAGCGCTGAGTGGGCTGGGATCTGAGCTCAGGGATGCTGCAAGGAAGAGCCCCCAGTTTTCCCTCTGTGTGAGGCTGCCAGGGAGGCGGAGGGACATCGCTCCTCTCTGAGTGGGGGACAATATGGCAGCCGTATGGGCCTAGGCCAGAGACCAGAGCTCCTCTCAACAGGGACAGTGTGGAATAATTGGGCTGCCCCGTCAGCTCAGCCTTCTGGGAAGTCCGGAAGATCAGTGTCCCCCTTTTACAGAAGAGAAGACCGAGTCTGCTCATGAAGGGAAGCTTAGAGTATGAACCCAAAAGTTTGTGGGGACCTGAGGGCCTGAGCCGGGGTGGAGACCCGGCCTCCGGAGGGCACTCCGGGTGTGAGACGGACAAGCTGCGTGACCTTTCCGACGGGGAAGGGAGGCTGGAAGGAGGCAGCTTCGTCGAGCCGCGTACTGCTTTGTGCGGCTTGTTCCTGGGGCCACAGGGCTGGTGTCACCAGCCGTCCTGTGAGGGAAGCAGACCGTTCGCCCATTCATCCCTCACTTGTACAAGTCCTGCTCCGACCAGCATTTTGAGACCTGATGAGTGTGTTCTCGCTTTGGGGGAACAGCTGTCATGTGGGAGGTATGCCAGAATAAAGGTGAATTTTGCAGCTACAGGGGCCAAGACTGGCTCCAGGATATGAAATATATTAATTCATTTAATCCTCACCATTCTAGGAGACAGGTGCCTTGTTGTTCCCATTCTGATGGGAAACCCGGCCCAGAGATGCTAAGTAACTTGCTCAAGGTTGCCCAGCAAGCGAGTGGCAGAGCTTGCGTTCAAACCCAGGCCGCCTTGCTAAGGAGCCCCCGTGTAGCTTCTCACAGAGGGGCCCACTGTGCCCCCTTGAGCCAAGCTGGAGAGACCCATCTGCTCCCTGGCACTGTGCAGACAGGGGGGCTGCCCCCCGCCCCCCGGCGGCCGTCACCTGCTCCTGCGTGGTGCTCCTGCAGTGTCCCCCAGACCAGGGGCTCTGTATCCGTCCCACGGTTGTCTCCCTCCACCTACTCCCAGCTCCTCTCGGCCCCAACCTCCCACCACATGCCCCCCCCCCCCCCGGAGCTGGCCCACGGGGGCATCATTAAGCCTTGACAAGTGTTAGGTCAGTGTGATGCTTTATCCCCTTCACCACCGGGAGCTGGATTTAGTGTCTCCAGCAGAAAAACTTCCCCTCCCTGGGACAGGCCCCTTAATTACAGGTGATATGTGGCCGTTGAAACTGCAGTGCCTCGGGCCCCGTGATTTAAGGAGCAGGCTGGAGTGTGAGGGTGCAGGTGTTAACAGAGCTGTATCGGAGCTGGGAGGGAGGGCAGGGCAACTGTGAGCCGGCCCCTGGAGCAGGGTCTGCTGCCTGCCGCCTCTCCTGGGGAGAGCGAAGGAATCCCACCACCTCCTGTACAGAAGGGGAAACTGAGGCCAACTCCACGTGCCAGGTTGGTTTGGCCTAGGAGTCAGCCATCCTGTCTCGTCTGCCGGCTGGCAGAGCATCCCTGGACTCAGTTTCCCCCTCTGGAGGAGGGTGGGTTTACCTCACTCAGTCCCTGGGAGCAATCATCTTAAAAACCAATAAACCTAGTAATCACAATAATCTTCACGGCAGCAGCAAGCAGCACCGTGCCAGGCATTGTCCTCGTGAGCACGCTCCTGTTTGATGCTCCCGCATGCCGCTGAGACAGTGGCTGTAGTTATGCCCATTTTACAGACGAGGAGCCTGAGTCTCAGAGAGAGAAACAACTTCCCTGCGATCCTGTGGCTAGTGAATGGCACATGGAGATCCCCAGCCCCTGTCTCTGCATCCCGAGCCTGACCTCTAGGCTCTGAGGACAATGGAAGTATATGAGACCTACTGTCTGTCCTGCAGGAATCCCTGAAGGATGAGGGAGCCAGAGAAGAGCACAGGTTTCCAGAATCCAGCAGGAGGAAAATAAGGGGGCGGGGGGGGGGAGACGAGAGTGCAAGCTGAGGGACGGGGGAGTTCCCAGGGGAGGGTCTCCTTCAGGGGGAGGCAATCAGGAAGGCTTCACGGAGGAGGAGGTGTATGGCTGGGCCCCGTAGGATGGGGGCAGACCCACAGGGACATTTCAGGCAGAAGGAACCCTATAGGCAACAGTGTAGGATCAGGAAAGTCTGGCAGAGTGGGGAGCACTCCCGCATGGCAGGACCCCAGGCATGGGTGAGGAGTGGGCAGTGACCCTGAGAGTAATCACAGCCACATTGGGGACAATGACATTTATTCAGAGCTTGCCAGGTGCCAGACCAGGGTCTAAAACCTTACTTTCGAACCCTATCCCGGAGATAGGACGATCCCTACACTACAGATGAGGAAACAGGTACAGCAGGACTCAGGGACCTGCCAAGGTCACCCAGCTAAGAGGTGGCAGAGCCAGGATACGGCAGCCTGGCTCCTGAGCCTGCGTCAAGCCAGTCTTGGCAGAAGCCGGAGGGAAGGTGCTTCTCTCTCGTGCCAGGCTGCCGCAGGCCCCATCTGCCCTCTGTCTACCAGGTTTGGCCACAGGCAGAGAGGAAAGGTGAAGCCAGATCAGGCCCCTGAATCCAGGAACATGTGTCCAGGGATGTCATGGGAGCTGGAAGGGCCTGGGATTTGGGAGGGGAATTTAGGGTAGAGAAGGTATTCACCCAGCACGCTGGGTCCAGCCATACCCTCCCCAATGATTCCCATGTGGCCCCCAGGCCCATCGGAAGGGAACCCCCAGCTCCTGAGGATCCCCGTGAGGGAGGGGCTGGCCCTTCTCTGCTGAGCAGTCCCACTGCCTCACAGCTGGTCACCTTGACCCCTCCTGCTGTCGCTTCCCTCCAGACCTGCCCCCCTCCGAGCCTCGCGTGTGAGCAGTGACGTGGTCCAGCCCTGTCACTGCATCGCAGAGGAGAGCAATGCTTTGAGAGAAAGCCCAGAGCTGGTGAGATGGAGGGCCAGGCGGTGCAGGGTTGTGATCCTGGACTGGGGACTTAAGCCAGATATGGTTCAAGAGCTAGCCTTGGTTTTTGCTGGCCGAAGAGCTGTGGATCATTGCCTTTGAACATCTCAGTTTCTGTCTCCATATAATAGGCATAATAATCCCTACTTCCTGGGTTATGTGAGGCTCTAATGCAGAAAAGCATTTATCATGGACCCTGTCGCAGAATGACCACCATGAGCATAGATGATGATCAAGGGCCCTCCCCACCCCTCACCCCACCCATTGTGTGTGCCTGGGGACTCAGTGGGCCTTCCACTTCAGGTGCAGAAGGGGATGCTCACTGAGCAAATCTGCCTCCCCTCCAGTCATCCCTGCAAACATCAACTCAGAGCACTCTTGCTGGGAACTGCCCTGTGCTCCCCGTGCTCAGGCCCCAGCCAGCAGAATGAACTCGCGTCCCTAGCGCAAGGAGCTCCCAGGCCTGCGGCCAGAGTGAGCGGTGTAGGCAGAGGCCAGATGCTGTTCCAGGCCAGGGATGGAAGATGCTGTTCACAAACGGAATGGCCAGTGGGAATATGGGCTCGCCCGCATGAGGTGTTCTGCTAGGCACTTCACAGATAGGAGCTCAGGCCGTCCTCACAATGGCCCTGTGACTCACTGGTCCTGTGACTAGGTGCTAGCACATATGACTAAGGACTGTTGCTTGCAATCCCTATTTTACAGAGGAAAGGACAGAGGCAGGGCAGAACCTGGGGAAGGACGAAGTTAGAGGGCTCAGAGATGGGGCCCCAGCAAGGCCAGAGGGACAGGCCGCCTATGCTGGATCTCTGAGGCCACCTCCCCAGGATCGAGCCCCTCTATCCCAGCCAAGGGTCCATCCTGTTGGCAATGAAGCTTGGCTCTGCCTCTCCCACAGTCTCATAGATGGGCAACAGAACAAGTGCAGTTAAATGTTCATCCTAGAACCTGGGCAGTGGAGGCAGGAGAGGTCCTTGGACAGTTATTTGAACTTCTTGGGCTTGAAAATTTTCATCGTACAATGTTGGGGAGAAAACATGCACAATCCCCATCCCACCAAATGCCCCTTCTGCACAGCTCCTCTGCTCCATTCCTGCCTTTTCTCCTCCCACCCCCCCCATCCCCGCCCCGGAATTGGCTTTATGAGAAGCAAGTGGCCTCTGACTCAAGAAATCAATTATAAGATGCTGAGAGAGTAGGGAGACTCAGCCTCAGGGGCCCCCCGGGAAATCTTCTACTGGAAGAGAGGGCTCTGAGCTGGGGGTTGGCGGGGGTCGGGAGCTGGGGTTCTGTTGGGAGCTTGGCTGTGTGGGGGGGGGGCACCTGCTATGTTCTTCAGTCCCCACAAGTGCCCTCCGTGGACCAATGACACCAATATCATCCTTGCTCTATGGATGAGACCAGGAAACTAGCAGCTGCCTAAGGGCGACAGTGACTGTGGACAGGAGGGTGGTGACTTCAGGGCCAGCTGCCCAAGGTCAAGGATGAGCCCAGTTCCAAGTCCCAGAACACAAAGGCCCAGGTGTTTGGGGGTTCAGTTCTGCTGGAAAGGACAGAGGTCTTGCTAGGGGGAAAGGGGAGGTCTCCAAGCTCCAGCTCAGTGCTCTCTGGTGGGCGTGGAGTGGGGGAGAAACAGAATGGGCTGAACTTGAACTTGAGCAGTAAGAACTTGAGCTGGGTGCCGCTGCCCCTGGCCAGATCTTGAGTGTGCTCCCCTGCTTACTAGGGCGTCCCCAGGCTTCCGCAGGCTTCCGCAGGCGTCTTTCATAAAGCTACAAATACGGCACCTGGTGAAATCGCCCATGTGTGTAATATATACCTCTGGGATACATTGAAAACATCCTCCAAATAGCCAGCCTTGCTGCTATTTAAAACGGATTCATGTCACACCCCATAGATTTCATCTCCGCAGAAATGGCACCTATCATGGGCCTGAACACATTTGCTCTATTGCCACATAAACTACAACAGCGTGGAGGGGCTGAGCCTGCCTCCCACAGCGGCTGCGGAGAGGCGACCCAGCACGCTGCCTCCTCCTCCGGCCAAGAAACCCCAGGCACAGGGAGGAGAGCCCCAAGGGGACTGACGGCCTAGGAGGCCAATCAGAAAGCTGGAGCCGCTGAGAAGCAGCCAATCAAGGCATGAACCCAAAGTTGAACTGCTTGGAAGTGGGGGGTGGTGCGGATTTGGGGATTTGATGTCCTTTGACTCAGCGCAGAGAGCCGTAATCTCCATCCAGAGAGTTCTACCCTTGGTCTGTCTTCTGGGGCCTGGAGCAACCAGATTGAGCCTCACTAATTCCCCTGTGTCTTGCTCTCCCTGCCAGTAATAATCTCCAGCGTTCACTGAGCACCTACTGTGGACCAAGTCCTCGATGCACAGATAACCACCACCGAGTGGGTCTTATTACCCCTAACTTCGGGGTGAACAGACGGAGGCTCACAAAAGTCAAAAAGAGCGGTTCTCACGTGGAGCCTGCATTAGAATCTCCCTGAAGGCTTCAGATGGCTGGACCCTCCCCCCTTCGCCCCCACCCCTCCACCCCCGCCGCCACCCCCAGTTCTGATGCAGCAGGTCTGGAAGCGAGCTCGGGAATTTGCACAAGCTCCGGGTAAGGCCGATGCTGCTGGTCCACGCTGAGAGCCACCAGGGGAAATGTATAGTCTATCATTTTGCACCAGAATACACATCCAGGTCCGACACTAAAACCTGTGGCCTGGCCTCCCCACCACCCACTTTGAGTGTGCGAGTGTGCGTGCGTGCGAGCGCGCACACGCAGGATTTTATTTCTCTATCAGCAGTCACCGGTGTCGGATCCCGCTCTGCCCAGCCTCGCCGATTCTCCGCTTCACATGCTGCACCCCCCTTCGGCACGCCCCCCCCCCTCCGCCCTGCTCCCCCAGAGCAGTCAGCCAGAGCCTCCAGTTGGGGTTGTTAATTTTATCTTCCACCGCTGCGAAAACACAACAGCTGGCAGGGGAGGGGCGAGGCAGGTGAACCGGGCGCTGCCAGCCAGCTCCCGCCCAGGGGAAGGCGGGTGGATTGATGGTGCCTGCAGCCGCCGGAAGTTCCCCCGTGACCCTGTCCACTCAGAAGCACCCCCACCCCCGAGCCAACTCCGGGCAGGGAGAATCCCAGGCAGTACCTGCCCACACGGGCAATGACCTAGACCCAGGTCCGTCACCACCGCATCAGCCCACGGACTCCCACCCACTGTCAAGTTGGAGGGGGCGGTGGGTGGGCTCAGCAGCTGCCGCATAGCAGGGCCTTTTGCAGCCCATATAAGCACAGACGCTGCGTTTATCTCTCTTGTCACTGATGGTGGCTCCATTTGGGGGCTTTTTGTCAGGTTTTTTTCCCTTGGCTGCTGTTACTACTCAGTTCAATATTTAATTTTCCCATAAACCAAAGTGTTGTGCTTTTCCCCTCTCTTTTTCTTGCTGAAGTCTCCCTCCTGTGGGTGGGGTCTGCTTCCTCCTGGGGTTTCTGCTAGGAGGGAGGATCTTGGAGGGGGCAGAGAGTTCAACCCCTTCCAAATGGGGCAGGGATTGGAGGGCACCGTGCTTGGGTCCATCCCCCATGCATTCACTCATTCACATGGCACATATTTACTGAGCGAATCCTTGTGTGTCCGGTGCTTGGGATGGACCATGGACAGGAGGCTCCCCTTCCCTCCTGGTGCTCATATTCTAGTGGGGGTGTCCGAGAAAAAGACCAGATACAATCCAGTATATGAAATAATTGAACATTATGACAGGCTTTGTGAAGAAATAGCAAAGAGCTGTGACAGAGAATAAATGGGGGGGGGTCCACCTTAGATCAGGAGGTGACACTTGAGCTGATAGTTGATAGATGAGCAAGACCCAACCATGCAAAAAGCTCAGCAGAAAGCAGCAACATATGCAAAGGCCCTGGGGTTTGAAGGAGCTTAGGATGTTCATGGACCAGATTCTCAGTGTGCTTGGAGCATGGTAACAGAGAAGGTGGCCTTGGTCAAGGCAAGGCAGGGTCCATAGTATTATAAGGTCTCATGGGATTCCTTTCCACAAACAGGCTGTGCGCTTGCCCATGCTGAGACAAAAGAAGGAAAGAAGGAAACAGGAATTAAACTTGAACTCACGTGTGTCAGGCCTGCACTAGCTGAGGTTAGATGGAAGAACAAAGCTCCACACTTCAGGGAGCACAGTCTCGTGGAGAAACAGATGTGGACCCAGGACAGAATGACAAGCACCAGTGTGAATGACAAAAGGAGAATGCTCTGGCTGTCCAGAGGATAAGCCCTAACCCAGTCTTGCAAAGTCCTAGAAGACTGCCTGGAGGAGGCAGCACCTGAGGACAGTCCTAAAGGAAGAGACAGAGCTAATCCACAGAAGGACTGGTTTGTGCAGGGCACAGGGGAGGGGAGCGAGGTGCAGGAGGAACCTTGGGCAGCTCAGTGTGGCTCGAGCAGGGTAGCTTCCTAGAGGGCTGCCTCGAGGAGGTGCTCTTTTGAGCGGCACCTTATAGATGTGGTAGAGAGGATGGAAAGAAACTGAAATGGGGGACCCCTCCAAAAAAGGGAAGAATTTAAAACAGGGAACCTAGAGGGACTCGGGCACAGACATATCTATGTTGTGGGTGGCTCTTTTTTTTTCTCTTTCTCTTTCATAATGACTGGTTGCTGATTGAAAGGAAGGCAGTCAATAGAGCAGGCATGCTGAGAGCAAAGAATGGATTTTTGCAAATAATATAATTTTGAACTTGTCTTCTTCCTCCCCCACCCCTCCCCAAATCTAATTGGTTACCGCCCCATGATAAATGGTAGTCAGAGCTGGAGTGTGTTCAGAACTGTCACACTGTGGGACCCAGGGAATAGGAGAGTTGATTCCCCTCCTCTAGACACTGGCCCCTCCTGGAAGAGAAAGAAGCTCCCTCAGCCCAGGGAGGGGTGTAGGCAGTAGAAGAGTCATATACATAATCCTTTCCGTTTGTACAGAACGTTGATGTCCTTATGGAAGGTTTACGTCCATTTTCTCTTTTGCTTCTCTCTAGCCTGGAAGTGGAAAAGTTAGCAGGGTATGTTTTATGGAACCCACTTGACAGGTAGGAAGACTGGCGCCTGGTGGGTCAGCGAATTTACCCATGATTCCATGGGCTGTTGGTCCAGAGCCTGCGCTGGACCCTGGGTGTGACTCTGTCTGAGCCGGTCCTCCGGCAGGGGCCGGGGAGGACCTCACGGATGGGGAGAGAGCTTGCCTCCAGTAGCTGCAGTTCGACAGGGGCCTGCTGGGGTTTCTGTAAGAATAGGTTCGTGTTCCCAAATTCCAAAGGCCACAGAGTGATTTACAGAGCCAAGAACCATCATATTACC
Organism: Mustela lutreola; assembly: GCF_030435805.1. Taxonomy (NCBI): domain Eukaryota; kingdom Metazoa; phylum Chordata; class Mammalia; order Carnivora; family Mustelidae; genus Mustela; species Mustela lutreola. Next base: position 12,789,005 of record NC_081299.1, read on the forward strand.
TTCAAAGTGAGTTATGATGACCGAAACAAAGTCCTGCTTTTGAGATAAAAGACAGGCAATATTTCAGAGTTAATTTCATAAAACCGATCACCCGACCATTACCTCGCTGTGTCGATGTGAACTGTCAAGAATAAAATAACCGCAGACCCTCCCTCCCCTGGCGGCCCAAGGAACGGGGCAGCAGAGGGTGGCTGTGGCCGTGGCCATGGCTGCAGATGAGGCAGCCGAGAAGCTGCCTTACTTTTCCTGATGCTAGACACAATCTGTCCAGGGAACTTCTCGCTGCAGTCTTCTGTGCTTAAAACCAAGTCAAACAAAACTGGGAAGTTGGCTGACTTGATGTGGGGTCCGGGGATTCAGGGGTGTTTTCTGGGGGGTGGTCTCTGATCATGGACATGTAGAGCCGGGGAGGTTCTGCTGGTCCAGGGCTGGCCGTGTGTCTGGAAGTGCCTTGTCAGTTCTGAAGCTCTGCTCAAGGCTAGATTCTCAGCCCCATGGACCCATCCCCTCCTGATTCAATGATGCCTGCTCCGTGGTTCATCCCCTGAGGATGGTCCTTTCAGGGAAATATTGCTGGTGGGCACCCCCCTCCTCGCCACCCAGGAGAGCATTGCACCAGCATCTGAAGAGACATTCCCAGGGTTCACAGCAACGGGACACTCGTGATGGGGGCACTGGACATGTTGCAGAAGAGTGGGGGAGAGGGACACCCACAAGGCAGGGGTGTGTGTAGATTCTTTGCCATTCTATGCCCCATGGCTCACAGCCCAGTGGCCTGCTTTATCCTGCTGTTTCTGGAGCCCAGCTTGGACCTTGGGATTGTTCTCATCTAGGAAGTTGCATGAAATTTACACCTGTGCCAGCAGCTGGCCACTTGCCTTGGACTGGACCCTGTTCCGGGGGCCACACATCCATAACAGGCATGGGGAACAGAGCGGGGTGCTTGCTTTGACCTTGATCAGAGAATGTAAGAAGGCTGGGTATGGGGATGAGCATGGAGATGGGGTTGGGGAGACAGAGTGAAGACGGACATGAAGATGGGAAGGGGCGCACATGGGTATGGGAGCAGATGTGGCAATGGGGTGGGGGTGGAGGGGGGGCGGGGAAGAGGAGGCAGCCGGAGGCAGGAGGGCTGGAGACAGGAAGGGGAGGAGGGAGGAAGGAGAGGATGATGTGATGTGTGGAAGGAAGCATCTGTAAACAGCCAGGGGCTCCCAGGTGTAGACAGCTCCCTGGCTGCCTGCGCTCGCTCGGAGCCCTCCACCAGGAGACAGGAGGCGAGATGCAGAGTGACATTTTCCTGGGACACAGCGACTGAGGACTATGTTGGTGGGGCGAGTGTGGGAAGCCGGGGCTGTCCACACGGATATTAGCAGCTCTGCTGTGTCATTGTCCATACAACTGAGATCTGTTATTGTCTTACGAGCTTGATTAGCTGTACATTTTGCTAAGACCTGCTCAGAAAAATAACGAGGGACAGGAACACATCTCCCAATCAGGGTCTGTCTGCGTGGGCGGCCTGCGTGACGTGGGTGCAGATCTCCAGAGTGGTGATAAGTGCGTGTGCATGCGTGTGTGTGCACGTGCATGTTGGGGGGCAGGGGGGTACCTATGCTCTGGAAAGAACCTTGGCCAGCATTCAGAAGTTCCAAGTGCCAGTCTAGGCTCTGCTACTGACTTACAGTGTGACTGTAGGCAAACCTCTCCCTCTCTTTGACCTCAGTCTACTGACCTATAAAATGGAAGGTCTAGATGGGTGTGATCCAGTAGAAACAACATATAAGCCACATATGTAAGTTTTCTAATCACCACACGGAGAAAAGCGTTTAAAGGTGAATTAAATTTAATAACCTATTTATTAAGTCCAGTAGAGCCCAAACATCGTTTCAGCATATCAAATGTATACTGAAATTTATATTTCAATATAAAATATTAGTGATGCATTTAACATTCTTTTGACAATGGGCTTCCAGATTTAGTGCGTATTTTACGCTTACACAGAAGAACTCAAAAAAACCAAATTTCAAGGGCTCAACAGCCACATGGGGTGAGCTGACTGCTATGTTGGAAGGAGGTGCAGCCGGGGTAACTTCTGGTCTTCTCACTGAACTGTGAACACCCCAATGGCAGAGACCTTTCATTCTCCGGGCCAGTAGCAAGGAGCCTCAGGAAAGTACATTAGTAAATCACAACTGCTAATCAGCGCCCCTGATGTATATTGGTTGCCCTTTCAAAACACCTTCCATCCAATCATCACAGGTACCCTGTAATTCCATTTCACGGATAAGGACATTGAAGTTCAGAGAGGTCAAACCACTCGCTCGAGATCACACAGCACGTACGTGGTACAACTGCTTCTTGAACTCTGGGTAGTCTGATTTACAGCCCATGCTTTTAACCCCTGCCCTGCGCCACCTCCCGGGTAACGGCGATACAGATCATAATGAACTCCGCTACAGTGCACAGCCAGGCATCCTGGAAGCATCCTGCCGTCTCCTCCTCAAAGCGGTCCTATAAGGAAGGTTCTAAGGGTGTGGATGAAAGTGAGAAAGAATGAGTGACACTGAAGGTGGCCATGCCATTTCTGAGCCTGTAGGAGTCTTGCAGGGTACACTTAACACCTGCACAAACACCCTGAGTGCTGCCAGAGGTTCATGCCACAGTTCTAACTGGCATGGTCCCTTTGTCACAGGGGTAGCTGATGTAAGTAGAGCCACCCACGGGAGCGCTCCCGAGGGATCTGCATCACAAAGCATCTATGAAGGCTGAGCTGTGCCACTAAATGAGCATTCCTGGTGGCTCAGATGGGCATACTTTGGGCTAAAGGTAGATACAAACTCCTTTCTTCTTTCCAAAGACCAGGGTGGCACAACCTCATGTCAGAGCTGGGGCGCTTGTATTCAGATCCTGGCTCTGTGAACCCCTGAGCAATTTCCTTCAACTCTTAAGTTTGCCATCAGCCCCCTCTTAGGCTGATGGGGAGGGTGGAATGAATTCACCCACGCTAAGGGCTGAGAACAGCTCCTGGCTCATCGTGTTGGCCAGTCGTCGGTTCTTGCTGTGGGGACCCAGGTGTTTTGCTGGAGTTTGAGAAGTTAGATTGCAGAATCTGGGACTTCTGGCTAATGGATGTGTTCCGGTGTGCGTTTCCCCTCTCCGAATTCCTACCCCACTCACCATCTGTTTCCTACAATCTTACACTTAATTACAATTCTGTATCTATTGTTCTCCCATTGTTTCCCGTTCGTTCATTCCGCTTCCCTTGCCAATAGAGCAGCACGTGGCGGCTGCGTGGCGGCTGCCTGAATGAATGGATGGCTCCTACCTGGCTTCATTTCACTAGACCTTAAAATAGAGTTGCTGGGCGGCTGTCACCAGCCCCCTCCCCCAGCCCCAGCCTGTGGGCTTCTTGTCACTGTGTTTCATCACTGTGCGCCCACAGCAGGTGCCTGGCACCATGCCCAGCACCGAGTAGGTATCCGGAAATGTTTATCAAACTTAATTAAACTTAACTAGAGTGAAAAGCCCCTGCAGGAAGTGCAGGAAGGAAAGACCTATGGCAATTCCTTCTCTCTGCTTCCCCCCGCCGCTGCTCTTGACCCAAGGATGGATAAGATAACGTGGATAGGCTTGACCAACTGAAGTTCTCAGATTCTAGCCCCTACCCTGGCTGAACATAAGGGGCTGGGGAAACCATTGTGGGAATCCTAAGAAGAGCAGTTCCCGACCCTGTGCTGAGCCCTTTACACATCTAGTAACTCACTCATCCTTCACGGACGTCTGCCCAGTCTGACTCCTGTTTTGTGAATTGCAGAACTGAGGCTTACAGTTTGGGTAACTTGCCCAAGGACATGGAGGTGGGGTGACATCTGGGATTCAGACCCAGGAGCTCCCGATGGCTCCAGCTGTGGAGCGCACAGTGCCCTGGAGCTCTGGCTTTGTCATACCAGCCAGTGGTGGCCGGCAGGCAGAGCAGAGCCGGTGGGAGATGGGACCAGCCAAGATAAGCCAACTTCCAAAAGGAAAGGAAAGCAGCAGCTTGGCCTTAAATGTCTCTCCAAGTCATGTACTCTCTGCTGTCATCAGCCTGCTCTAAATGGCCAGCCTGTCTAGCCTGAATCACCGTCTGTGTTTTCAGTCTCCGAGATGCAATTCAGATCATGTCACTGCTCCTGCCTAAAACCCTTCCATGGCTCCCCACAGCTCTCAGGACAAAGGAAAAAACTCATAACCAGTGGTGTGCTGGAAAACCCTCTTTCTGGGAGCTGGGGCAGGGGAAGGAAACACACAAAAAGCCTTATTTGTAGTGGCTGCCAATTTCTGTGGTGTAAAGACACCTGCTGTGGCCGATTTCAGGGACCAGCAGTCCAACAACTGCTTGACATCAGTCCTGAAAATGGCACAGTGAGGTCTCATGAGCTGGTAGGACCCAGCCCCAGCACAGCACTGCAAGCACTAACTGACCATCAGCGGTGCTGTCCCCCACCCTGCACATCTCTCAGGCCCCCTGGACACCACATCCTCTGGTCCCCAACTCCTTGCACGGCACCCCAGCCGCTGCCCCGGGCTGCCTCCCACCACCCCCTGCCCTGGGCCAACATGCTGCAGACCTTTGCATGTGCGGTTCCCTCCACCTGCCACACTTGTCCTCCAGCTGCTCTTGCTTCCTCAGATCACAGCATAATGTCACTCCCTCAGGCTCGGGCAGGAACCTCTCTATAGCTGTTCTACCTCCCGGTCGCTGATGCACTTTGCACATTTAACTGCATGGTCCACATTTAACCTTCGCAAGCAGGTTGTCTGCCCCAGGAGGCAGAGCCCTTGCCTGTGTGCCCAGCCCAGACATCGTTCCCACTAGAGTTGATGCCAATGGCACCGCTGGAGTCGAGCAACTTCCTCCCCTTCCTGCTCCCAGCCCCCACCCCGGGACCTGGCCCATCATAGGTCATCTGCAAACTCTTCCCAAATCTTTCATTAAACCTCTGTCTCGCTGTGCTTCCCTCTTGGGTAGCTCCCCCCACCTCCATTGAAGTGGTGGCCGCGGACATGCCAGCCCCCTTCAGCCGCTACCAAGCCCAGAACTTCACGCTGGTCTGCATCGTGTCCGGAGGGAAACCAGCGCCCACAGTGAGTACCGTGGACTGCCCAGTCCCTCCCCAGCCCCTGCTGGACCACCCTTCTCGGTGACTTGTCCAGCTGGCCATGTCACCGCAGTGCCCACTTTGCAGAATAAAGGGAGAGGGTGTGGTCTCCATAAGTTAACTCAGCACCATCCGCCCAGGTCTGAACCCATCCACTCATCTGACCCCCTTGCCCCAGGTGTCCATGTGTCTGCCTTGCTCCCAAGATCCCGGCACAGACAGCCCCATTTTTTCTGGACCCTCGAGTTCCAGAACTACACATGCATCTTTAGAGGAGCTCGGCATCAAGCACACTCCTGCCCCAGTTACTGAACAGGATGGAGACAAATGAGACCCAGAGAGGGGAAAGGACATGTCCCGAGTCACCCACTCCAGCTCCAAGTCCACTGTGGAGAAAGAGGGGCAGGAGGAACGACAGAAGGAGGGAAGAAAGGACAGAAGGAAGACGAGAGAGAATCCCTTTTTGGTCCAACTCTGTATTAGACTCAGCCTAACTGCTTCAAGATCTTTCACCCCAGCTCACAAGTCATTGTCATGGCCACTCCGAGGGGTGGGAGGCGCTAAGCTGGAGAACTGGGTTCTAGCCCCGGCCCTGCCACATGCACTGAATAACCTTGAGCAGAAACCTCTGCCCCTCAGGTTCTGCAAGGAGGTTTAGGAAGGGGATAACATTAAAATTTTCAGCTTTTAAAAATATTTATTTATTTATTTATTTGAGAGAGAGGGTGTTGGTGAGCAGGGCAAAGGAAGAAGGGGAGAGAGACTCCCAGCTGAGTACAGAGCCCAACATGGGGCTTGATCTCAAGACCCTGAGCTCTTGAACTGAACTGGTCTGAGCCCCCCAGGAGCCACCAGATTTTGAGATTTTTAGAAGCAACAGGACCTATTTGGCCTCAATGAGATACAGGAAGCCTCATGTATAAAACGTTTAAAAGCGAGTTGCCCTTCCTCCAAGAGAATTGTATAACAGTCCTGCCCCTGTGAGTTTCATACATCACTAGGATCAATGAGGGGCCAGGGCTGGAGTGGAGGATGGGTAGGGTTAGAGTTCAAGGTGGGGAGACAAGGCATTCTAGAGCCCGATCTGTCTCACAGGTATGATGTAATGGGGTGACCTGGGGGCCCAGGCTAACTTGACTCCAGGACCTGGGTGCAGATAGACCCAGCTTCTTAGGGCAGGGCAGGAAAGAGGTGCAGAGAGACCCAAGACAGGGAAACAGGTAGGTGCACCCAGGCACAGGTAGAGCAGTAGGCAGGGATGCGGAGACAAGCCTTTGGTGGCGCCCATATGCTGCCACCTTGTAGTCCCAAGGAAACAGATTAAAAAAAAAAAAGGCATTTTAAACCCACTGATTGGTGAGAGCAGGATTTGGCCCCCAAGTTTCCCCCTTTGGAACCCCAAAGAGGTCTGGCCTTCCTATAATCAGACAAGCTGGCCTTTTTCTCCAAAGAACAACTTCTTTTCCAGAAGATACAAAGAAAGGTTCCTTACAGCCTCGGGGCTGCGGGAAGACTCCCCACCCCCAGCCCCTGCCTGCGCCTGCCATTTAAGATACGGCAATAAAATACTCAATTTCACATATCTATGTAGTTGAATACAGATATAGATGTTAAAGGCATCTTTCTCTCTCTCCACACAGACACACACACACACACACACACACACACATAGGATCCTTAATTCCCCACATTCCAGGCATCGCACATGTGCCTGGGATGTCAGAACTTAAAAGAATTCTTGGTATAAATTACAAATCTGCTTTTGAAGCACTTTTCAAAAGAAAGAAAGAAAGAAAGAAAAATCCAAAGCAGGTTTTTACGTGCATATGGGATTCTTTGTTGGAGCTATAAACGCTGAGAGGTTCTCCCTGTCCCCCATTTCATTCCCCACCACTCCCTCCTCCTCCTGCCCACGACCCACTCCCTTTCCCCTCAGCCACAGCCCCCCCTTCTCCTTCCCTCCTCACCCCTAACCCCCCACTTCTTCTTCCTGCCTCTACCGCAGTCCCCCTCCCCTCTCCCTCCCCCCACCCCCCCCCTCTGTTTCTCAGCATCCTCCTTCCTCCCCTCACCTGCACCAGCATCCCCAGAAAGCTGCTTCCTGCTCTCCTGTCTCCCTGTCTCCCATCGATTTATTTATCTGATTTATTAAAGAAATACACCCAATCCCCACAGGCCTCTGGGCGCCTGTACCAAAATAAAAAGACAGCAAATTAAATTAAATGCCGCCTCTCTGAACTTGAATTCCCCATTAGCAGAGAAAGCGAGCAGACTCGGGCTTTAGACTCCTCCCCGCACGCCGCGCGCCCTCCCCCACACACGCACCTGTTTCCTTCCTTCCGGTCCAAACCTCTAAAAGGCGCCCACGCTGAGATCCTTTCCTCTTCATTCTTAATCCGAAGGCTCCTTTACTCTCTGGTGACCGCCCACTTTCTCCCTCTTCCGCAGGCTGTCCCCAGGTGGGCAGGGGCGGGCTGCCTGGAGCCCAGGTGGCTGCTGCGGGCCCCTGTTTGGGGACACCATGTCACTTAAGCATCCAACAGCCCCGACCAAGGAGTCTGTGCTCTTATTCCCCTTTACAAGCGAGGAAACGGGGGGCTCAGAGAAGCTCACCTGCTGGTAAAGAAGATGCCCTCAACCTCTGCCTCCAGTGGCTGTGTTTCCCCGTGGACCTGAGCTGACTCGTGCTGGGGGTGCCGGAGGGAACTGGAGGAGGAGGTCTCGAAGGAACTGGCATTCTCGGGCTGGTTCCTCTGAGAAGCCATGGGGAGGTCGAGGTCATTCCCACCCAGTCTCTCCCACACCCTCCTTGCAATTTCAGGTTTATTTCAAACGCGATGGGGAACCCATAGAGGCTGTGCCCCTGTCCGAGCCGCCGGCTGCAAGCTCTGGTCCCCTCCAGGACAGCAGGCCCTTCCGCAGCCTCCTGCACCGCGACCTGGATGACACCAAGATGCAGAGGTCACTGTCCCTGCTGGACGCCGAGAACCGGGGCGGGCGTCCCTACACAGAGCGCCCCGCCCGCAGCCTGACCCCGGACCCCAGCATCCTCTTCCAGCCCACCACGGAGAACGTCCCAGAGACGGTGGTGAGCCGCGAGTTCCCGCGCTGGGTCCACAGCAACGAGCCCATCTACTTCCTGCGCCACAGCCACGCCCCCGGCAGCGACGGCACCGTGGAGGTGCGCGCCCTGCTCACCTGGGCGCTGAACCCGCAGATCGACAACGAGGCCCTCTTCAGCTGTGAGGTCAAGCACCCAGCGCTGTCGATGCCCATGCAGGCAGAGGTCACGCTGGGTAAGACTTGGTGGGTGACGTGCTGCCGCCCCCCCCCCCCCGGCGGAGCTGGGTGGCGGGGAGCCTGGACGCAGGGTCCTTGGCTGGCGGGATGTTGGGGGGACGTGGAGCAAACAGGAGGCAGGCACAGATCAGAGCTGGGGTTCTGAAGATTATTTATTTATTTATTTGAAAGAGAGCATGAGTGAGCGAGATGGGGTGGCGGGGAGACACAGACTCCCCACTGAACAGGGAGCCCCATGCGGGGCTCGATCCCAGGATCCCAGGATCATGACCTGAGCTGAAGGCAGACGCTTAACCGACTGAGCCACCCAGATGCCTCCAGAATCTTCAGAAGTTCCTGGGCTGGATTGGGGAACATGGGGAGGGGTCCAGGGAAATCAGGGAAGTTTGCGGGAACGCAAGAGGTCGGGGGAATTTGGTCCATCAGGATCAAGAATATGGAGAGTCAGAGAAGTTTGCTGAACCTGTGATTGCTCAAAGTAAGCAGATGAGGATTGGAAGGTGGACATTGTGGCCCCGTAGTCTCGCTTGTAGCCTCTCACTGTGCTTCCTCACGCACCCACTGGGGTGGGCCACCGTCCTGAGCCCTGTTCGCTTGTCATTCAATGGGACCTTGTCAGCCTGGAGCCCATCCCCACTGCTCTCTCTGGACCCTCTGTGCTTCCCACTGTTCTTTCTCGCATTCGAACCTCCCTGCCCTCCAGATAGAACCTGCCCCAGGCAGGGAAGCACAGCAGCCGTAACTCTTTCTTGGGCAGCTTTTCCCAAGAAAGCCGTCCCCAGGTCCTCTTGCCCAAACATTGACTTACCGGGACAGTGCCCTGCCCTATCCCCACTGAGAGCGAGAAAGCCCAGACAAGGACTCCAGAGCAGCCGAAGGGATGAGCTTGCAGTTCATATCTCCCACCTCCGTGATGGTGAGGAAGGGGTGCTGCTGCGGGCCTGCCCCACCCCCTTCCCACCTGCACCCCACGCCTGATTAAAGCACTCACCTGCTCTGTCCTTGATCCCACACGGTTCTCTTGATGGGAGCACCCCCCCCCCCCATCATCAGAGCAAGGCCAAGGCCCACCGACAGACAAGGGGCATGCACGGGCATGGCTGTGCCCCCCAGGGAAGTGGGGAGTGGGGGACATAACAGGGCCACAAGGTACAGTGGATGAGTAGAAATCCCGGGCTGGCTTCCCATCCACCCTTAGCTGCTGCCTGTTGGGGTGACCTCAGGCCTCATGATCCTGAGCATCAGTTTTCTGACCTATTGAATGCAGCGAGTAATTGGGACCTCATAAATGACAGGGGCCCGGGTCTATACAAGATGATTTCTGCACAAGGTCTCCTTGCGCCTGTGCAGTGAGCCTCTAGGACAGTAAGAGATGGCATCCTCGTTCCCATGTCATAAGTGAGGGGAACCAGCCTTGGAGTACCTCCCCTATGTCACCCAGCCGGGTCTGATCCCAGGCTCACCTTCACTGCTGCCCTCTACTGCCCACCTGCTGGGCCTGTGGTGAGGATCCTCAAAGCCATTAGTGTAACCTGTGCAGAAAGCTCTGAACCAGAGGGGCCCCAAGAGAGCAGAGGGCCCCCTGCCTTCTGACCTTGGCTGGAAGACAGTGGAAGGGGCAAGGAGATGACCTTGGGGCAGAGAATCCAACCATCTGATTGGGACTTTGAAGGTCAGGCCAGCAAAGATCAGACCATGCTTCTCCATGAGCCTTCCTGTTCCCTCTGCTGGAACGTCCTCCCCAGCTCAAATGCCACTGCCCACAAGAAGACATGCGTGGTGGTCCCAGAACCCATCTCAGTAGGTGGCAACTACCTTCTTCCCATCAATGGAGCCAGAACCCTTGTAGTCACCCGCTTCTCCCGCTCTTTTCTCCTACCCCACGTCCAAGCCAGTACCAAGCCCTGGCAGTCCCACCAGAGAACTTGTCCCACATCTGCCACTTCTCACGGTTTCCTCTCCAACCACCCAACCCAAGCACCATCAGTCCCCGTCCGCATTCTTACAGTAGCCCCCAGACTGGTCTTTCTGCTCCCACTCTTGTCCTTTTCTGTTCTTTGTCCTGATTGATCTACTTAAAATATAAATCAGATCATGGCACAGATACACACCCACCCCTGACCCTCCAATAGTGGACAGATAGATTGATAGAACAGAATAGAGTCCAGAAATAGACCCACATAAAGAGAGTCCATTGATTTTTGACCAAAGTCCCCAGGTTGTTGAATAGGGAAAGAGAAGTCTTTTTAACAGACAGCCCTGAACCACCGGAGAAGCTTAAGGACAAAATGACCCCAGGCCCCTACCTCGCATGCATGAGAGAATTAATTTGAGATGAATCCCAGGCCTAAATGTGAAACCCAACAACAGAAAGGTTTTAAAAAGCAAAACATGGAAATATAGCTTCGTGATGTTGAGGTAGGCAGGGATTTCTTTAAAAGGTCACAAGAGGCACCAAATGAAAAATTGAAAATGACTAAATTAGCCTGAATCAAAATTCAGAGCTTCTGCTCATAAAAAGGCACCTTTAGAAGCATGAAAAGGCAAACAGCAGACCAGGAGAAAATACTCTCAAAACAGATAAATGACAAAGGACTGGCATCCAGAATATATGAAGAACTATTAAGATCAGTTATGACAAGACAGCTCAATTAAAAAAAGAATACATTAAAAAAATAAAAAAAAATTTAAAAAAGAACACATGCAGAGGACCAATAAGCATATTAAAAGGTGTATAATATCATTAATCACCAGGAAAATGAAGACTAGGCCTCAGTGAGATACACTATGTCACAGCGACTAGAATGGCTAGTGTTGGAAAAGCCAGTGACAGCGAATGCCGGCAAGTTCCTACTCTTCTTTCTCGAATTCGAACCTCCCTGGCCAGCGCAGGCACAGAACAGGCAGAACCGTCATGCATTGCTGCTGGGAATATAAAAGAGTACCATGACATTAGACTCTTAGTAGTTGCTTACCAAGATAAAAAAAAAAAAAAAAAAAAAGAACACCCCTACTTTATGACCCAGTAGTCCCACTCCTAAGTGTTTACCCAAGAGAAATGGAAACGTATATCCACAAAGATTCGGACATGAATGTTTGCAGCCACTTTATTCATCACAAAGGCACCCATAAAAACCGGAAGTAAACCAAACGTCCATAATTAGGAAGATGGGTGAACCAGTTTGTGGTATATTTGCACCATGAACTACTTCTGGTCGATACAAATGAAACCCTGTTATAAGCAATAATGGGGACAGAACTCAAAAACATTATCCCGAGCGAAACAAGCCAGACAGAAGAGTACATACTGCATGATTCCACTTCTGTAATAACTGTCTGGGACATAAAATCTCTGGTGATAGAAATCAAAACAGTTTCCCTGTGGGAGACGGAAGGAAGCATAAAAGAAACTTCTGGAGGGATGAGAACATTCTAGAGTTTGGGATGGTGGATACTTAGGCGTTCACGTTAAGATTCATCACACTGTGTTCTTAAGAAGCGTGTATTGCCCCATAAGACTGCCACTATATTTAAAACCAAATCTCAGCGGTGTTCACCTATCACTCCCCCCCTCTGCTCCATCTATCCAGCCACGGGGTCCCCTTCCCTCTCCTGTAAACACGCCCAGCTCAGGCCCACCTCTGTGACTTTGTACTGGCTTTCCTTTCTGCCTAGCATATTCTTGCCCCAGATAGTCTCAAGCCCTCTGCTCAGAAGATCTTTCCTTGCACACCCAATCTCAAACAGCCTTTTCCTCCTGGTCCCATCAACTCCTTGCGTGGCATTATTTCCTGGTATCACATTTATCTCAAGCTACAGGTGTATTATGTGTTTCATTATTCACTGGATTCCCCTCTGGAATTTAAAGTCCATGTGGGCAGGGTCTATACCTGCGTTGTTTGCATGGTGCAAGGCTCAAAACAATCCCTAACATGTTACTTAGTAAGCACCTGTTTAATAATTAATTCATACTTTTCTGGGTTGTTGGGATAATTAAATAAGTCAAATACACACAAAGTGCTTAGCATAGTGACAGGGTAAGTACTCAGTCAATATCAGCTACTGTTATTATTCATCATTGTATCTCCTACATTGCCCTGCATAGTAATTGACACAGATTTAGTGTAGAGTAAAGAACTATATGTAGAGAGCAGATGAGTGAATGGGTGGGTGAGTGGAATGGTAGGTTTATGGGTAGGTTTGTGATGGTTGGATGGATGGATAAGTGATAGATGGATGAGTGGATGAGTAGATGGGCTAGATGGCTGGATGGGTGTGTGAGTGAGTGGGTAGGTAGGTAGATCAATGGTTGGATGGGTAGGTGGGTGGATGAATGGGTGGATGGATGATTGGGTGGATGGATGGGGGGCTAGATGGGTGGATGGCTGAGTGGGTGGGTGGATGGATGGATAGATGAGTGGGTGGATGGATGGATGGATAAGTGGGTGGGTGGGTTGATGGATGGATGGATGGATGAGTGGATCAATGGATGAATGGATGGTGAGTGGATGGATGGATGGATGGATGAATGGTTAGGTGGATGGATGGATGGATGAGTGGATCGATGGATGAATGGATGGTGAGTGGATGGATGGATGGATGGATGAATGGTTAGGTGGATGGATGGATGAGTGGGTAGGTGAGTGGATGGATGGATGGAAGGATGGATGGTTGGATGGATGGATGGTTGGATGGATGGTTGGATGGATGGATGGTTGGATGGATAAGTGGGTGGGTGGGTTGATGGATGGATGGATGAATGGGTGGGTGGATGGATGGATGAATGGTGGATAGATGGGTGCATGCATGGATGGATGGGTGAGTGTATGAATGGGTGGATGGATGAATGGGTAGGTGGACAGATGGATGAGTGGGTAGGTGGGTGGGTGGATGGATGGATGTTTTAGTGAACACCCAGAATTCCTGGAAAAGCCTACAGGGGCTTTTCCAAGAGATTTCACAAGGCTGCTGTAATGCTCTGGAGAGATTAGGAGGGCAGCTTACATAATAAGGCTCTCTTGCCCTCCTCTGGGCAGATGCATGCCACTTTACATTTCATATCATAGCCTCCTATCTGTCCCCCATTATTATTTTCAGAGCAATTCCTCAAATAGTGTAATATCTATTCTCCCCGCTCACAGGTAAGGAGACTGAGGCCCAGCAATTTGAACTAACACATCCAAGTCAGGCCATCAGAGAGAAGAAGCCCAGGCCCCAACCTTGGGTCTCTGGACCCCTCCTCTTTCTGGAGATCAGGAAAAGTCCAGGGGCTGAGAACATTCCTTTTGGACCTACTCAATGCTGTGTTTTAGGAGCAGGTGGTGGGGGGCAGGATTCAGTTTCCAGGAGCTTCTGGTAACTTTCAGGGTTGGGGGGAGGAGGGAGGGAAGCAGCAGCGAGCCTGGCCTGTGGAAGCAGCATTCTATAGGTAGTGGGGATTGGGGGGAGGGGCTGCTGCAGAGGCCCACCTGCTGCAAAGGCACTGGTAGTTGCAATGGCTGCCAGGATGGAGCTCAGAGGGATGGGGGACCAGACCTCTCTCCTGTCCCCCACTGTCCCTTTGGGTCAGCTCTGAATGGGAGTCCTTGGGAGCAGGCAGCTCAGAAGCCCCAGGGGAAGCCAGCCTCTGCTTTTCCCATCCTCCCCACCTCCGGGCCTCCCTCCACAGACCTGTGTGCCACCAAGCCCTGCTCCTATCACCCCCTTGCCTATGGCAAGGCCAGACCTCTGGCAAGCCACGACCCTCCTGAGGGCCAGGTTTAAGGCCTGCAGAATGGGTTTCCTGGTACCCAACCTCATAAGCACCAGGATGGGTGATAGGCCTGAAATGGGGTCTTGTGCATCTTGGGCTCCCTCTCCTCTCTGTCACTAGGCCTAGGCCTCGGCATGAAGGGTCAGGTGGCACACAGGACAGTGAGCAAACTGACCTGCACAGGAAAGGGGTTCACACCTCCTCAGGCGGGGTGCCCTTGTGCGCCCTCTGCTGGCTGCAGCCAGACAGTGCCATCCCAGAGGGACAAAAAGAGCAGACGAAATAACTCAGGGCCACTTTTCCCTGTGCGGGGCTTGCACCCGCAAACTCACTTCACAGCCCTTGAGGGTCAAAAAAGAACGGGAGGAAGCTTCTTGACCCCCGTCCCAGGCCCTGCCAGGCCTTGGTTTCCTTACAGGGACAACCCAGAGGTCGGGAAGTTCTAGGAGGTGCTGCACAAGGCGTGGTGCGCAGTAGACTTCAGGCCAAGGCCAATGTCAGCCCTGCACACCACCGCCTCCCAGACCACCAGCACAGTGGGGCGGGTGGCTGTGAGAGTGTGTGCAAAGGTTGCTCTTATTGTTGTCATTGTGCACCTGCGAAAAGCAGGTGCAGTGACTGGCCCAAGGCCACACGCCCTAGACCAGAACCTGCCCTGGGATCCCAGGAGCCAGGGCTCCTTTCTCCCCTCCACGGGCAGAGATGGTAGCTGAAGCCTTCCCTGCGCTCCCCCTCTTCCCACCCATGCTTCCCTCAGCCCCATGTGGCGCTTTAGATTCCTGGCTCAAGATTTAATTAATAGTCCTTTAGTTTCGTTCTCGCAGAATGAACTTGGGAGTGCCTGGGGGACCACCCACATTGGCTGGCTGCTTGGATTTCTTCGAGGAGAGCCCAGTGGGAAGGAGAGGCTGGGGACGAGGCAAGGCCAGGTGGGGGCGATCCCAGGCCAGCCCCAGGGCCTGGGACAAAGCTTTTCTCCTGCTCCCTCCCTTGGAAGATGTTCACCAAGAAGGCACGGAGTGGAGGGTGGTCTTCTGCGCCCTTCCTTCAGCCCAGGAAGCCCCAGCCCCCACAGCCCCTGAACTTCGGCCTCGGCCCCAGGTTCTGGCTGTTCCTTCCCCGGAACCCTCCTCCTGAGTTTCGTGTCTTCACTGAAATGTCAGCTCCTGGGAAGGGCCTCTGGCCACCACTCACCCTCGGTGCGACTGCAGGACTCTCATGTTTTCGTGCCTTCTGTCTACGTGCTTGTTTGCACACGGACTGTCTGCCCTACAGAAGCGTATGGCCCTGGCCAGCAGGTGCTCCCAGCTCCACCCAGAGTCAGGCACGGGAGTGGCTCAGGAATGACCTGTTGAACAACTGAAGGCATGAATCTGGAAGAAAGAACCCCAGGAAGCATGGGGATTAGCTCCATGGGTGACCTTGGATAAGCCTCTTTTAAAACCTATGTGCCTCGGTTTCCCAATCTGAACCCAAGGGGACAGGCTCTGAGGCCCCAGTGGTTGCCCCAGCAGCTCTCTTAGCCCTGCTTTTCTCTTGTGTACCGGATAGCAAGGACCCTGGGTGTCGTGCCGTCAGGCTCAAGCTCTAAAGGGCCTTGAAAGAAGAGAAACAAGAATGGGAGGAGAAAGGGAAGTCAAAGGCCCACGGAAGGGAATGTTCCCTCCACACCTGTCTGCCTCCCCTGCCACTTCCAACCTAGGGATTTCAGAAAACCCTACTGGGCAGATTACCTAATAGAAGGAGCCCTGGAGCAGAGGGGAAGAAGAGCTGAGCTCTGTCCTGGCTCCTCCTCACTGTGTGACCTTTGGCAAGTCACTTGCCCTCTCTGGGCGTAGTGAACCCAGCTGGGCAGGGGACAGGAACAGCAGAGTCCCGCCTCACCAGGGTTTAGTGCAGGTGGGAGTTTGGGGTGCCTCAAGCGGTCAAGGCTATGGAAATAGTCGCCCCCCCCCCATTCGCGGCTGAGTCATTTCTGCGGTAGACTTCTTTTGAGACATCCCTGACTCCACTGTCCACTGGGCTTCTCTGCCTTGACCCTGGTCACACTGGCTTGTGTCTGTCTTTCATCCCTACTGAGAATGAACCCCACAAGACGTGGTTTTCTGGGCACCCCTGAATGCCCAGCTCTCGGACAGGTTCTGGCTGACTGCAGGGGCGCAGGAACTGAGTATGAACGAGCGCAGGTGTGAATGAATGGACCGGCACCCCCAGAGCTCCTGGTTCTGTGGCAGCTGATCCCAAGGACACTCACCACTGGACTAGAACTTCCTCTTCCATTTTCCCTGAGACTCCTTTCCTTGCTCAGTCTCCCCTTCCCCGTACCTACGTACACCTCTCTGACCTGGCCTTCTTCTCCCTACAGTTGCCCCCAAAGGACCCAAAATCATGATGACGCCCAGCAGAGCCCGGGTTGGGGACACAGTGAGGATTCTGGTCCATGGATTTCAGGTCAGCCGCTCCCTGAGCATCCGGGAGGCTGGTGGGAGGGGGTACGGGCGCCAGGGGGCACAAGCATCCCAGGCGGCATCTCCAAGAGCCTTCCCTTGACCTTCAGCACTTGCAGCAGGCCCCAGGGTCATGGCCTGTGGGGCAAAATTGGGCTTGATGAGGAATGGCAAGATGTGCGTGCATTTTGCTCTCCCATCCGGAGCTCACAGCAGACACAGCTCCTGGACCCTGACCGTCTGTTGAGTCTTAGAGTCCTTCTCTCCCTGGTGTCCCGGGGCAGCCACTCCCAACCCATGGGATGGCCCTGTGTTTCCAGCCCTGGCCATGCCAGCCCTCTGACCCCCTTCCTGCACTGGCAGAATGGGTCCTCCTGTGACCTGACTCCCGCCCCGTCCTGACCCATACAGAATGAAGTCTTCCCGGAGCCCATGTTCACATGGACACGGGTTGGAAGCCGCCTCCTGGATGGCAGCACCGAGTTTGATGGGAAGGAGCTGGTGTTGGAGCGGGTTCCCGCCGAGCTCAACGGCTCCATGTACCGCTGCACCGCCCAGAACCCCCTGGGCTCCACCGACACACACACCCGGCTCATTGTTTTTGGTACGCCGTCCTGACTGGGGATCGGAAGGACGACCAGGGGCGGCCCTGGCTTGAGCTGTCTCAGGGAGGAGGGAGCATCAAGGGATGCTGGGATCCCCTAAATTGGGCCCGAGAGGATGCCCTATGTGAAATACTAGAGTTCCGTGCTGGAAACCAGAGAGCTCTGGGTTTGAATCCCAGACCCAGCACTTCCTATCTGGGCAACCGTGGGCAAGCTGCTTAACCTCCCTCAGTTTCTGCATCCATAGAACCCACTGAGGCTTTCCGTTGTACTGAGAGCTCGCACGTGATGCCACACGGTGGGGGCTGGGTATCGGGGAGCTCTTTTACCAAGTTCTGAATGCTGCCCCCATCCGCTTCTCTTCCTGTTCTTTCTAACAGAAAACCCAAATATTGCAAGAGGAACAGAGGACTCCAATGGTAAGTCCTCACTCTCAGAGCTGTTTGCCTGAAAGCGAGTGAGTTGCAAGGCTCCAGGACGCCCTGGTTCCCCAGCCGCCCTATCGCATCCCCTTGCCGTTCCCTGGAGCCTCAGGCAGGCACCTGTCCTCCAGTTCAAGCAGTCTGGGTCAGAGGTGGTCAGGAGTGGGTGCTGAGGCAATAAGGGGGCACTCAGAACCCCAAATCAGCCAGTGGGGATTTCCAGGGACCTAGTGTGCCCCCTTTCCTCCCCACCACTGTTATCCACAATGAACTCCAGCTCTCTTAGCTCAGAGAACTTAGTGTCCTGGCCCCAAGAGGATGTGTCCAGAATTGACCATAGGGTTGTGCCTGCTCCCCCACTGGGCTCGGGACCACTCCATAGGACAGTCAGGTGCCCCGGCTGGAGACTTTGATACTGTCCTCCTGGAGCTGCCACCCCACGGCACCCAGACCCTGCCCCCCAGCCCACCAGCCCTCCCCTCCTCACACTGAGCCCACCGCACATTTCACAATGGAAGTCCCTGCACCTGGTCCCCACTGGACGATCCCATGGCCACCAGGCTCAGCCCAGCAGCCCCGGGACAGAGAAAAGATCACACCCATTTTGGTGCGACAGGTGGCAGAACTGGGATTTGAACCCAGTACATCCTGTTGCTGAATCCAGACTCTGTGCGGAGCCCTTTGAAGCTCTGCCATTCCGGGATCCACACCCTGCCACACCCACCCGGGTCGGTGGCCCTGAGCTTGACCATGACCCTCCTCCATGCCGCCCAACCCAGGTTCCGCTTCTGGCCCTCCCGGCGTCCGGCTCACCTTGGTGCTCGCCCTGACAGTGGTCCTGGAGCTGACGTGAAGGCTTGGCCCCCACTCCGGCCACTCCACCCAGCACTGACATCTCTGCGATCGGTTTTCATTTCTTTTCTAAACTATTTCCAGTCTGTTCTTAGTCTCTTTCTGTCTGTGTCTTGGCTTCTTCAGTCAGTTTAATTAAAACAGAACAATTTTCCCCACCTTCGTCTGTGGCTCTGAATTCTTCATTTATTGGGTGACCGCAGCTGTTGGGAAGGGCACTGGGGAGGGGTGAGGAGCACACGGAAGAGACGCTCCTCCCAGGAAGGGGAGCGGAGCTGTACCTCATTACCTTCCCCCAGGCTTGGCTGACAGATGCGGGAAGTAGCCGGAAACTACCAGAAAAGCCAAGCCTCCTTGGGGCCAAGAGTAACAGTCAGCAGTTGCAATAGTGCTGTATACCAAACCAACCCAAACCTCAGTGGTAGGCAACAATGCACATTTATGATTATTATGTTCAGGTTCAGGATGAAGCTATTCCACTGATCTAGTTGGCTCATGGCAGGTGCGTTGCATGTGGGAGTGAGTGGACCAGCACCTCTCAAAGGCCCAGCTGTGGGACTAGTCCTGTGCTAGTCATCCAGGCTGCAGAGACAGGCAAGATGTGCTCTTACCCTGAAGGAGCTCATGATCCAGTGGGGGGAAAACATTTACCCAACCAGCTGAGGTAAGTCAGTGGGATGAACATTCGGCAGACCGCCCCCCACCCAGGGTTGTGGAGCACTGACTTGGGAGAGACTCATTCCACTGGGGTAAGGGAGGCAGGTCAGAGGAAGCCAAAGAGAACAGATGCCAGATAGATGCCAGAAGCCAAAAGAGAGGTTGGCCAGGCAGAGAATGGAGGAGAACATTCTAGACAGAGGGAACGGGATGAGCAAAAGCTTAGAGGGAGGACAATTTACCATGTCCTGTGGGGATAGACAAGAAGTTATATCAGTGCTTCCCAAAGTACATTAATTCATTCAACAAAAATTTATGAAGCAGGTGCCATGGGTCAAGGAGCATGATGAACACTGCAGGTTAATGAGGAACACAGTTGTGTGGCTCTGGTAGTTGTCAGTTGCCACAATGCTGCTGCATAACAAACATCCCCAAACCACCAACAGTGGCAGCTTTTTATTATTTCCATTATGCAGCTGGTCTGAGCCAGCTGATTAAGGCTGGGCTCCCTTTCGCATCTGCAGTCAGCTGAAGGCTGTCTGGACTAGGGTCACCTTCCCTGGGATGACTCAACTCTGCTTCATCTCATTCATCATCCTCCAGCAGTCCAGCCCATGGAAGGCAGAGGAGCAAGAGAGAGCCAAAGCATACAGGTCCCTTGGGGCCCAGGGGAACCTATACTCCTGTCCCTTCTACTGATTTTGTTCACCAGTGGAAGTCGTAAGGCCAGCCCAGCTTTAAGGGGTAGAGAAATAGGTGGACATTTTCTTTTTTTAAGATTTTACCTGTTTAGTTGTTTAGGAAGAGAGAGTGCACATGCAGAGGGAGGGGGAGAGGGAGAGAATCTCATGCCGACACCACGCCAAGCTCAGAGCCTGATTCAGAGCTCCACCCCATGACCCTGAGCTGAAAATTGTGAAGTCACATTGCATAATGTATGGACATAAGTGAGGAGGCAGAGTTAGAACTATTTTGGCCACCTATGTGATCCATTCATTCAATAAATATTTGCATGCCTGCATGTTGCAGGTGGATAGTGATGTCGAAGCAGATGATTTTCAAGTGTTGGGGGCTCTCAGAGGTTCATCAGTATAAACATCCGGGCCAGATCAGCAGGCGACAACCACACAGTGCCACCAGCCTCCTCATCCTACTTCCTTCTTCTCCAAAGCTCTGTTCTGTCTCACTGGAGCCACCAGCCTCCCTCTGCTACCTGCCAGCAATTTACCTAAGCTTCTGTCACACAATGCCTTTGCCTGTTTTCTGGAAGGAATAAGAAAAAAAGATTTGTTCCCTCTCTTTGCCTTAATAGAGGGAAGCCCGTGTAGGCATGAAATTGGAATTGCTTTGCCCTATTAACGGTGCGGTCGTTGGGCTCCACTGACTCCTGAAGTGCATTAATATCTCAGCAGCAAGTGGATGAAGTACATAAAGTGGCCGGGGACACGCCCGAAGAAAGCCAGCTGAGTGCCCTGGGGGATGGGCTGGCCGCCCGCTCTGGACTCCGAATCTGAGGACTCGGTGGCCCTGAGCAGACTGGAAATAGTGCTTTGTTCAGCCTGGGATTGAAGGGAGGGAAGGAGGGATGCGTAGGGCAGAGCCCAGCCTCAGAGGGCAGATGGGGCCTTCATTTCTTTATCTGCTCCTCTCATCATTCATTTGACAGATCTGAGCATCCCCCTGGCCCGGGCCGATGCCAGGCCGGGGGGAGATGCAGATCGTGCCATCGAAGAGCTCCCAGTCCATCTGGAATGACAGACTGAGGGGGATAGGACTGCCGCGCCATGTAGTACATGTCGGAATAAATAGGTGAGAGAGCACGGTGGGGTCAGAGGAGGAGACAGATCGTTCTCACTGGGGAAAGTCAGGGGAGGCCTCTAGGAGGTGGTGACATTGCAGCCAGGCTTCGAAGGATAAGAAGTCCATTCTGCAAACTTCAGTTTAGCCCCCGGTCCTTCCGGGCCCCTGAGCTGTTTCTCAAGCACCAAACGGGACAGGTCATTGGGAAGCAGAACGCTGCAAGGTGGTTTTGTGTCTCCTGAGCGCATCTGTCTTAGAAAGGGCAAGACCACAGCAGACATATGGCTGCGGATCAGGGCCTGACCACAGATTTCCTGACCCCTGGAAGCCCCCACCGCTCTTCCCAGCCACAAATGAGTTCTGATCCCCGTGCACTGTCCCCAGGCATTTCCCCCCCGCCCCCGGCCCCATGGTGCTCCGGTTTTACAGGGACCCTCAGGCTGGTCGACTGTTTCCCCAGCCCTGTGCCCATGATGCCCACTGATCCCTGGGCCTGGAAGACCACCCGCTGGGCCTCAAGGGGGCCACTTCCATCCCCCATCCCCAACCTATGGGCCAAGCAGGCAGTCCACCTCCTCCTGCTGGGGCTCTCAGAGCTGGGCTTGTCACTAGGAAGTGCCACGGCTGCCTGTCTCGAGTGGGACCACCGTTCTCTGGCCTGGGTTCTCAAGCTGTGAACAGCCCAGGTCCCCTCCCCCATCCCTCAGGTCATAGGAAATGGGGGAGGCCCATGACTTTCACCCCAGTGCTGCCCCTCCAGGAAGGAGGGTCTGTGCCAGTTCTGTGGGTGGCCCCTTGTCACCATCTGCTCCTCAGCCCTGGGGTACCGACCCGCCACAGCACCTCACATGGCTCTTCTGCCCTACTTGCCTGTGTAGACTGGAGACCTTCCCCGTTCCTGCTCCACCCTGGGCTGGGCTATCGCCCAAGCAGGAGCAGATCTGGAGACCCACCTCCACCACATGCATCTCTGCCCAGGGTCACAGATACCTTGTCCACCGGGAGATGCAGAGCAGTGAACTGGGCCCCTGCTCAGGGCTCTGGGGCCACACCAAGACAGGAACCCAGGGTTTTCAGAGTCTCCATCCTGAACTCAGAAAAGCCATCGGTTTTATGGAATGCACCCGTGTACACAGAGCTGAGAAAACAAAACCAAAACCAAGGGTCCCTGGGCTCAGTCCCCGTGGGGGAGCTGACAGCCCCAGGCAGACCCCCAAACCCGGATGCGTGTCTCTACTTTCCCAGGGCAGCATGGATGGGTGGCTGACTCGGGGAAGACTCCCCCAGGAGCCCTGGCTGCTGGTGAGAAGCAAAGTGGGCTGCGGTGGGTGGGGGATGGGGTGGGGGGTGGAGAAAGGGGCGGTGACCCAGGAAAGCTGCTTGGGATGCTGTGAGTCAGACTCACCCTGGGATCAGAGATCCTGGGGAGACAGGAGGCTCTTCAGAGGGTCTTGGAGGTGAGGGATGGAGAGGACCAAGAAGGGGTCCCTTGGGGAAGACTCTGGAAGATAAACCTCCAGTCCGGTTAGGCAGCTGCAAAACAGAAACAGACCAACAGCAGGACTGAGTGAGACGAGGGGAAAGCTGAAGCAGCAGGGCTCGGGTGGGAAAGAGCCGAGCTAGAGGAGAGGCAGAGACAGACACAGGGAGCGGCAGACGGAGGGCACCAGCGGGCAGGGGAGGAGCGACAGAGAGAAAGGGAGAGGGGGGATGAGAAGCCAGTCTGGACACGGAGACAAAGAGGGGGAGACAGAGAGAGATGGTAAGGAAAACAAGAGACAGAAACAGAGATGGAGGGAGAGAGCCTGGCCCCAGGGAGGAGGAGCCACAGACCAGAGCCCGAGTGAGTTTTCCAAAAAGCACTTAAGCTGTTATGTCAGCAATTATGCCCTTGGCCTCCTCGGGGAACGACAGCCTTGAGTGATGGGTGGAAGGAAATAGATGTGCAAAACACATGCATTTTTATCAAATGGGCTCAACTGTCAGCGCCAGGCTTAAATGTCAGCACACAGAGCGGAGCCCCAGCGGCCAGCTGCACCGACCTCGGACCTCGGGGTGGGCGGGGCTTCCTGGCCGCTGCCTGGCCTGTGCCCCGCCCCTGCCCTTCCCCCTCCGCCCTTGCCTCCCACCCAAGCTCTCGCTCCCTCCCACCTGGCATCCACTGACCCCGGAGTTTCCTGGGCCCCAGAGAGGAAGCGTTCTGGAGGAGTCCTTTCCTAAGCTGGTGTCCCTGTCCCACCGCCTTGAACTCCACCTGCTGCAGGGAATGTCCTTCTCTGACCACAGGGAAAGTCCTTAAATCCCAGCCTGAGAGGATGGGACTCCGTAAAGGGTGGAGGGGGGGTGCTCAGGGCGGTCAGGCGCACAGACCTGGGTGCAAAGTCCAGCCCTGTTATGATCCGTGTGACGTGGCCGCTTGGCTTTACCTCTCTGTGCCTCCGTTTCCTCTTCTGTAAAATGGGTGTTCGTAGCCTTCATCTCAGAGAGTTCAATGGATGAAGATTGGGAAGTTCTTCCTTAGCGCGGGGCTTGGCACGCCCAAAGTATGCCATGAGCCTTAGCTTTGTCATCCTCACAGTGGAATAGGGACCCAGTCACAGCTTTCGAGCCAAGGGTGAGAGCATCAGAATCACGGACAGTGCTCAGAAGCAGAGAGGAGAGTACTGGTGGCGTAAAGTTCGAGGTCCTCGCTACTCAATGAGGCCCCCAGACCAGCAGTGTCAGCAACTCCCGGGAACCTGATAGGAACACAGAAGCTCAGGCCCCACCCTGGAACCGCCGAACCAGAATCCGTATTTTAACAAGATCCCAGGTGCCTGTGTGCCAGGTCAAGTTTGAGAAGCCTGCTCTTGGCACAGAGAGACCAGTGGCGGGGGTTACATAAGCCGTTCAGGGGAGAGAGTCCGTGAAGGTCATCGGCGCTGAGTAGAGAGGAGAGATGTGTCAAGCCTTGATTATTTACCGCACATTGGGTTGGATGCTTTAACCATAAAACAATGCTACCGCCCTTTCTGAATTCAGAGACAAAGCTCAGAGGGGCTACGCGACCTGCCAGGCACCAACATACCATGTAGAGCAGTACCCAGGTCTGGTCCCGGGTCTGATCAAGCAGCCAGGTCTGATCGCAGGGGCAGAACAGGGGGGCAGAACAGGGTAGTGGGGCTGGAGAAGGGTCAGGCTCAGGGGAGAGCCCCCAGGCCTCCGGGAATGGTGGTCAGTGAGGACGAGGGAGCAGTGGTAACGAGCCAGAGGTCCTTGGCATGCACACTCAGAGGTGGAATAAAGACCCAGGAATGAGAACACAGGACAGCGACAAGTTTGACGCGGGCGCTGTGGCGACGTCCAGCAGATCTGGGGCTCAAGAGCCCATCTGGGATCATCTGTCTTGAGAACAACAAACATGGATTAAGCCCCGACCATCTGCCAGTGCTCCATCACACTGGTTCTATGGATAGATATTCCCTATACTACAGATAAGCACGTAGAGGTTCAGAGGTTGAGTCATTTGCTTAACGTCACACACAGCCCAGAGGCACAGCTCTGAGATCGAAGCCTCCATCTGCCGGGATCAAGAGCTTAGCTTCTTGCCGTTGCACTAAGCCAAGGATAATCCATGCTTGAAGTGGCCGGGGCAGGGGGGTGTTTGGATTTGGGTTCCCCCAAAAGCAGACCCTGAGACAAGCATTGGATGCAAGTGGTTTGTTGGGGAGGAGACCCAGGAAGCACAGTGAGAGTCAGACAGCTGGGATGGGGAAGAAAGGAGAGCCCTTCTAGGTGGTTCCTGGGCGAGTTCCCAGCTGGGCAATGGGGTCTTCACTCCAAGGGGAGCCTTGAGATTCTTCACGCATCCTTGAGATTCAGACTGGCCCCGCTAAGAGGCAAGGAAGCTGGAATGGTTCTGCACCGATCGCTGCAGCATTAAACCCCACACCTCTGGCTGCCCCACGGAGGAGGGCGGAGCTCACCCCTACGGCCAGAGGTGTGCCCTGCAGAGAGGAGCAGATGCTACGCAAGCGCAAGAGCAAGCGCAAGTGAGCCAGAGGCTTGTAACTGCACGTGGCTCCCCCCACCCCCAGGCGCTCAGGCTCACCCCATCCACAGTGAGGACCAGGGTTTGGAAAAAGACATTGGGGTAGAAAGCTTGGAGGGCTCCTGCTGCAGCTTGGCCACGTTCCCACCGTGAGATTGCTCAGCCTCCCTGAACTCGGTTTTTCCAACGAGGAAATGGAGATGATCACACTTAACTTACGGGATGTGCAGGATAAATGAAATACCAACACTTCCATAGGCAAGAATTTACATAAACATCAACATTCCCATATTTAAGAATTTACCACGGTTCTGGTTTCTCTCTCTCTGCACCGGGCACCACGCCGAGAGTGCCGTCAGCGTCGGCGCCTTTGAACTGAACAGCAGAGGAAGCGTTTTTTCTAT
The DNA here is from genome assembly GCF_030435805.1 of Mustela lutreola. Classification (NCBI taxonomy): domain Eukaryota; kingdom Metazoa; phylum Chordata; class Mammalia; order Carnivora; family Mustelidae; genus Mustela; species Mustela lutreola. The sequence goes on from NC_081299.1 coordinate 12,814,415, forward strand.
TCTACAAGCAAGGAAACAGAAGCTCGGAGAGGTTATGCCCCTTGCTTAGGTTCACACAGCAAATAAGCCCAGGAGCTAGATCTGCACCAGGTCATTTTTGCCTCCGCAGGTGAGAAGCATCGTGCCAGGTGTAGAGCCAGAATTCAGTTCCTTTTCCTCATTTCTCCCCGAAGCCCCACCAAGGCAGATCATTCCTCCAGATATTCTAATGATCTCAGGCTGGTTGGCACAAGCGGCAGTACCGTGTGGTGGTGAAGGAGGTTAGCTCTACAGCCAGACTCCTCTGGGTTCAGATTCTGGCTTGGCTTTCAACTAGCTGTGTGACCTGGGGCTATTCACACACCCTCTCTGTGTTTTAGTGGCCTATCTCTCTACATAATGGGAATAACTGTTCCCTCTTCTTAGGGCTGAATGTAAGCATGTTTATGAGGTAATTAGAAAGCTGTCTGGTGTATAGTATGTGTTCAGTAAATAACACCTGTCATTAGTCACTTGGCCCCAGATGCTAACATGAGTCTCCAGGTTGTAGGGCCAGATTAAAGATCTTGTGGGGCTCCTTCCTCTCCCCCAAGGTCAATCCCAGCATCAGGGAAGGGGAATGGAGAAGGAAAAGAGTGGGGAGAGAAACTCACCCTTACCAACCCACATGCTTTACAAGGTTGTGCCCATCAGACCGCACAACAGTCACGCAAGCACTACTTGGACCCATGTAATAAGCGGAACGAGACATGAACACAGCGACGGGTAAGCGACAGGTAAGCGGTCACTCTCTCTCTCCCTTTTCTGCTTCCACTCAGTGGGGTGACGTGGCCACCGCACCCCCAACCCTCCGCGGCATAAGACGTAAACCGCTGCCAGCCGGGGGCGAGGGCCACACTCTCCTGTGGCCAGGGACAACTGGAAAGAAACAGGAGAGAACATTCTCTGTGGATGCCCAGGGCAGACTCTCTAGGTGCTACATAAGGTCCGCCCCTCACCCCAGCACCAGAGAAAAGGCTTCTTCGTTCCAGCTAAAGCGCAAGGGCATGTTGAGTTGCAGCCCATATGACAGCTGGGAAAATTGAGGTCCTGCACAGCTCCTCTGGGAAGCTTCCTACAAGTTAACAGCAAAGTGAAGCCCGGAACCTGGGTTGCCCCACCGCTGCCCCTATTCCTTTTTTCTGGAATTACACTCAGCTGAGCTATTTCCACTGGGCCCCCCTTTAGCTCCTTTTGCCATCTCGGAATCTGTACCAGGAAAGAATTCCAGGGCGGACCAGTCTTGCTGGTGGGGGCTGGGGAAGGAGCTTCTGCAGCCTGGTCAGGTGTCCCCGGAAGTGGTAACCCTGCCCCCAGTAGGGCCTGAGGCCGGAACCCAGTGACCCCTTTTGCCACCACCTCCTGGGCATGGGGCAGCCTACCAGAAGGGCTACCTACCCTCAAAGACAATAGCCTTGACTTTGGAACACGGCATCATGCCCGACCTCCCAATGCTCTTATTATTGAGGTTTCTAACAATCCCAAAGGCTTTTGTTGGAGGCTCTGGCCGAGGTCCCGAAGCAGTCCAGGTTTTAGGTAACAACATTGCCTTACTGCAAGCCTGCTCCCACCTTGTTATTTTTTCTCAATTTTCCCTTAAATATATGCATGTATGTGTGCACACGTGCACACGCGGGTGCGTCTGTGTGCGCACGCATCCGTGTTGAGGTTGTTCCTGGGGGACTATTAACTAAGAATAATTTATCCAAGAAATTTGTTATGTTAGAATTACCAATTAGATATGATTATAACTTACCATGGCGAACACTGCACTACTGTTGGAAATCTGAATTCCATTAAAATCTAATTAGCATATATTAAGTCAAAGGCGGTTACACTGCTGTGCACCAGCACATTTGAGCCGTGCCGGGCCGGACACATGGGTTTGCTGCCCATGTCAGCATGCAGGCCACGTTGCCTACAATGCCCAGGTGCGTGCCAGGCCGGGCACCTTTGGGCAGCTTTTCTGATCCTAAACTGGGACCAGATGGTCCATGCCCACAGAGAGGGGCAGCTTTGAAAGTGGACATGATATTCAAGACTCTGTCCCGGGACGGGTGGCCAGAACCCAGGATGAGGCAGTCAGGGTGCCCTGGGGTCAGGGCTCTGGGCTAAGGGGAGGGCAGGGAGTGGTTTGGACAGCCCCCAAGAGTCGGGGAGCTCAGCAGCTGAGTGCTAGCGTCACAGGACTTACCCTTAAGGGCATGGTGGGTCTCGTGTGAGGACGTGACTGCTGTGCCCTCACACCTAGCAGACATTTCCTGGGCTCTTACCAGGCGACGATAGGCTTTACCTTCCTGCTCAAACTTCCTCCACATGAGAACTTCGAGAGAAAAGCTCTAATGTTGTGCCCATTTTATACACAGTGAACCTGAGGCTTGAAGAGGCCAAGGGACATTCTCAAGGCCACAAGGCCACTAAGTAGCAGAAGCAGCATTTGAGCCCTGGTGGCTTTTTAAAAAGTCTCTCTCTCTCTCTCTCTCTGTTAACAACTTATGACGAGAATGGATGAGGTCCATCCTTGGGGTCAGACCTGGCCAGAGCCCTCCTCTGCCAGCAGGGGGAGGAAGTGAGAGAGTAGGGAGCCTGGTACTCTGGTGCAGGCTGTGTGGGAAGGCATCCACACTCCAGGCGCAGGCTGAGGACCCTAAGATGATTTTCCAGAAAGATTTGCTGAATGCCATCATCCCCAGTTTTTGAGTTTTTAAGAGGAAAACATTGCTTCTCTTGCTCAAAAGCTTAGATAATGTAGCAGATCAGATTATTGTGCAGCAAATATTCTCTCCCTCCCCACCAGCCCCCACAAAGATGTAGACTCCCCTTTTGGTGCCCTGCTGCTGTGGGACATGGCCACAGGCCTCACTCTGGCCAACAGGATGCCTGCAAACACGCCACGATGCGGGGCTCCACATGTGCTCATCCACGAGGCTCGTTCACTAGCACATCTGCCGTCACCATGAGAATGAGCCTTGGGGAGCCGAGTCTGGAGAGTGGGAGAGATGCCTGCAGCAGATCTGGGCCCAGCTCTCAGTTGGGAGCCACAGCCAGCCATGGCCTGCGCCGATCAGCCAAAACCCCATAGACCGTGAGTAAGAACACATGCTTCTTGCTAAATGCCACTGAGGTTTAGGCTGGTTTGTTATACAGCAGTAGCTGACTGACGTACCAGGGAACATTAGAGCAGCTGCCACTCCTCCCACCCCTGCCCCTGAACTGAGACTTTGGATAAAAGAGCTGCTGCTGCCTCCACCAGGCCCTGTGGCGTGAGGCCTGGGAGGCCCTTGTCCCTGTCATCTGTGGGCACCAGCCCAGCAGCTCAAGGGTTACACATGGGGAGAAGACACCAGGAAGTGGACGTCCGGTCGGCATGCTTGGGCTGTCCCAACAGCACCACACACCAGGGGGCTTGACCACCAGGTTCTGCACTCCCAGTCTGCAGGAGGGAAGTCCACGGTGTTGGCAGGGGTGCCAGCCTCTCTCCTGGGCTGGGCAGCGGCCACCTTCTCCCTGCGTGTTCACACGACCATCTTCGTGTGTGTCTGTGCCCTAGTCTCTCCTTCCAAGGACACCAGTCCCACTGTGTCAGGGCCCATCCTAATGACCTCATTGTAGCTTAATTACCTCTTTAAAGACTATCTCGAAATCCAGTCACCTTCTCAGGCACTGGGAGTTAGGACTTAAACATGAATTCCAGGGGGCACGGAGCACCACTCAGCCTGAAATAACACCCTTTGGACCAAGAGGCCATATGGCTAACTCGTCTAGCTCCCGTGGAGTGGGGCAGCAAAGGACCTCGCTGCAGACGGAGGGTGGGCTCTGTCTCACAGTCACGCAAGGTTGTCCCCTTTCTTCAACGCTGCCTGCCTAGAGGCAGCTCCGCACGCACCCCACCATGGGAGCAGAGCACCCAGACACGAAGGGGAGCAGGAGAGGGACACAGAGGCTCAAACACCTGTAAAGCAAATCTACGCTCTAACAAGTCGGGACCCACACAGTGACCTTGGAGGAGGAGGGACAGGACTGGAGGACACACAGGGGACCCTTCTGGGGTGCTGGTCATTCACGCTCTTGTTCTGAATCTGGCTGCTGGTTTCAGGGCTGTAATAACCCACTGAGCTGTATACATTAAGATATGCACACTTTTTTATGTTAATCATGCGGTACTGATGTCGACTTTCTGGTTTGGATGACGTTCTGCGTTCATGTAAGATGTCGCTGGGAAAAGCTGGTCCATGGTAACTCCGCGCTATTTTTGCAACTTCTTGCAAGTCTTAAATTATTTCAAAATAATTTTTAATGCTATTAAAAAAAAAACAGTAAAAGCAAGACATTCTCGACTTATTTTAAGATTTTCCATTGCCAGCCCCAGAAGAGTTGAAATAAATTTTAAATTAAAGAAAACAAACAATAAAGATGTATGCACTTTGCCATGTGCATGTTATACTTCAATTGAAAGTTTAAAAAAAAAAAAAAGACCTCTGCCAGTCTCAAGCTTACCCACAGGATGAGGAGACTAGTGGAATTCATGGAGGACCTGTTATATGTCAGATATTTCTGGGCGCTTTGCCCAACTCATCCCCCTCGTTACTCAGAGAGTGAGAGAGATCATTGTGTCCATTTGCAGATGAAGAAACTGAGGCTCAGAGAGGCTAAGTGGTCTGGGCAATGACACACAGCTCATTCAGGGCTCAGCCAAGGCTCAACGCTGATGCAGTCTGCCTCAGAAACCTTGCTCATGTCTGTGCCCGTGCTTAGGTCCCTCAGGACACCTCTCCCACCTCCGCTGCCCTGGACTGCCTTGCTCAGCCTTGGGATGGGGCACCAAGACCTTTAATCAGCCCATCTCCTGGCTCCCACTGGCAAAGCTGCGGATACGGGCTTTTCCGAGGAACATTGTCCCATCTGTCAAGTTCCCTGGCTGGGATGGACCCCTGTACTTCTTCTTTTTTTTTTTTTTTAATATTTTATTTATTTATTTGACAGAGATCACAAGTAGGCAGAGAGGCAGGCAGAGAGAGAAGAGAAAGCGGGCTCCCTGCAGAGCAGAGAGCCTGACACGGGGCTTGATCACAGGACCCTGGGATCATGACCTGAGCCAAAGGCAGAAGCTTTAACCCACTGAGCCACCCAGGCGCTGACCCCTGCACTTCTATGAGCAGCATTCATTGCAATGCTCTGTAAGCAGCTCCCCCTTTCCTGGGTCCCTGCAGACCCCAGAGCACATTCCACGCTGTGCCCGTACCTCCCCCCACCTCCAACACATATGTACACCCTTGGCACCAAAGTTCTCAAGACAAAGTTCTTAGAGCTTGGACATAATTAACTCGTTTATCCAAGCAACCCACTAGGGAAGACTCCTGCCTGTTGTCATGGCCCCAAAATGAACCAGGCTCATCAGGTTTTGAATCTGGACTCTGGCAACACTCTCAGGCATCTGGGAACGAAAGCAGAGCGGGAGAGGCTGGAGCTCAGACTGTGATTCCAGCCTCAAGGTCACCTCCCAAGGAGGACTGAGGGCAGGGGCAAAGATGGCATGCCACCCACCCGGGAAGGCTGTGTGTGGTGAACATAACGGGGCTTCAGCTTATTTGAGTCCTCCTTGCCCAAGCCACCAAGAGAAAGCCATAGACTATTCTTTAGGGTGCTGACAGGTGTACTGCTCAAAGGAGGTCTGTGAGCTTACAAGCTTGAGACCATTCCCTTCCTGCAGGACTTGTCAGAGCCCTTATGATGCTAACGTACCCCACAAAGCTCCAAGAAGGGCCCATCCAAGACAATGCTTTCCACCCTACTTTGGAATGTTCTTCAGAGAGATGCCAGTCCAAGTCCTTGACCACAGATGTGTCTCGGGCAGTTCTGGGACAAGATGAAAAAGGAAAGGTCCTAAGGTGGTGATAGGGGGTGATAGACAGGTGGTAAGGTGATAGGTAGGAGCATTACTGTTCCTGTCCTGCCGCTGGAGAAAACTGAGGCCCAGAGACGAGGTGAGACTTGCCAGGTCAGCAGAAAAATTAGCGACAGAGTCCTGAATGTCAACAAGGTGGTCTTTCCTCTGCTCAGGGCGGAGGTCAGGTGGGTGGAAATCTGCCAGATGATTTCCAGGGATTCCATGGTGGTAAAGACATAATGTCCACACTGTCTACCAAGTGCGGCAGGATGAACCAGCAGGGACACGTCATTTTATGACTTGCATGGAACACTTATAAAAATCTTTCATCCATGTTGTTGCAAATGGCAAGATTTCATGCTTAGCGAAATAAGTCAAGCAGAGAAAGACAACTATCATATGATCTCCCTGATATGAGGAAGTGGTGATGCAACATGGAGGCTTAAGTGGGTAGAAGAAGAATAAATGAAACAAGATGGGATTGGGAGGGAGACAAACCATAAGTGACTCTTAATCTCACAAAACAAACTGAGGGTTGCCGGGGGGAGGGGGTTTGGGAGAAGGGGTTGGGATTATGGACATTGGGGAGGGCATGTGATTTGGTGAGTGCTGTGAAGTGTGTAAACCTGGTGATTCACAGACCTGTACCCCTGGGGATAAAAATATATGTTTATAAAAAATAAAAAAATTTATAAAAAAAAAAAACCCTTAAAAAGCATGTTAAGTAGCATAAGGGATGTCAGATAATTATAAGTATTAAGTTTCATGGTGTGAAAAAAAAAAATCTTTCAAAACGATGCTTTATGATTTTTTTTTCAAAAGTTGTCATTATTCTTTTTAATCTTTACAATCTTTCTTTAGATCATAGGCGAGAGCCATCTTTAAAAAGAGGTGACTGGGGACGCCTGGGTGGCTCAGTTGGTTAGGCGGCTGCCTTCGGCTCAGGTCATGATCCCAGCGTCCTGGGATCGAGTCCCACATCTGGCTCCTTGCTCAGCGGGGAACCTGCTTCTCCCTCTGCCTCTACCTGCCACTCTGTCTGCCTGTGCTCACTCTCTCTGACAAATAAATACATAAAATCTTGAAATAAATAAATAAAAATATAAAGAGGTGACTGGGCTTCAACAAGGTAGTGTGTTTTGTCTAAGGTCTCAGTGCCTATCAGTGTCTGAGCTGACCCCTGCCCAGCTCTCCATCCATGGTTCTGGCCCCGCCCTCAAGGGTGGCATCTGAGTCTTGCTCGGTTCAGTGGCCCCATCACTCCAAGTGCCCAAGCCATGCAGAGGGGAGCCTGTCCTCCAGGGAGAGCCCTAGAGATGTGATTGGGGATCCAAATCCTCTTATGTCTGCGGGACTGCCCCTCCCTGCTACTTCTCTTCTCTTCCTTCACTCCATCCCTGCCAAGGTCAAATCCTACCCCAGCAGCCTAGGTATGGCAGGATGCCTTTAATCAGGAGTCTTCTCCTTTCCGCTTAGTTGAGGAAGAAGTTCTCTGAGATCTGGTTGTAAGCTCCTGAGAGGAAGCATATCCTCTCTGGTGCAAAGCAGGACTTCAGGTTCAAGGTGATCTAGTAACTGATCATGAGTCACACAGTAACTGGAGGTGGAATACATGGACCCAGCTTTATCTCCCAGACCAGTGAGTCTCACACTCGGATCTGCATAAGAATCCCTTGGGAGGAAGTGAGTGGTGCAGGCGGGTGTTTTCATAGCCTGCGGAGAGTGCTGTCCTTGTCTTTGCCAGGTTGGTCCTTGGGGGGCATCTGGGAACATGGGTTTGGGGGGAGGACACCCAGCTCCCTGGCTGGTACGAGCAGCTTGCTGCGTCTGGACTGTTTGGGCAAACAGTGTATTTTGTGCTGAACCCTGCTTTTCTTCTGGAAGCCTGGAATCTGGGAACGAGCCAGACAGACGGTGCTGGCATGACCAGCCCCTGTAAAAACTAGTCTCTGGTGAGCTGAGTCTCTGACGAGTTTCCCTGGTAGACAATACCAGAGAACTCTCAGAACTCTGAAGTTCTCTGAGATTTGGATGTAAGCTCCTGGGCGGGAGCATATCCTCTCTAGTGCAAAGCAGGACTTCAGGTTCAAGGTGATCAAGTAACTTATCGTGAGTCACACAGTAACTGGGGATGGAATAGATTGACCCAGATTTATCCACCAGATAAAGCTGGGTCATCACATGTTGCTGGAGGAATTCAGCACAGCCTGAGTGACTGTGAAGGAAGCCCCAGGAAGAGGGCTCTTAAAAGCTTGCATTGGGTTTTCCTGGGACTTTCCTGTTCCCTTTGCCGATCTTGCTTAATATCCTTTCACTATCCCTCAAAAACCATGAGTACGACTGTATGCTGAATCCTGTGAGTCCTTTTAATGACTCAGCCACCTGGAGGTGGCCTTGGGACCCCCCCAACCCGAGGAGGCATTGCCACACAGATTCTGGGCCACCTGCCACATGAATTCTGATCCAGTGCATCTGGGAGGAGGCTTGGGGATCTGCAGGTTTGCACCCATTCTGGGTGGTTCTGGGACAGGGGTCTGCCCACTTTGTTTTGAGAAACACCCTTAACTTGTTCTATGGTAGACACTTCATGGAGAAAGGGTGGCCCACAGCCCCATTTTCTACTTTCTTTCTCTTCTGAGTGAGAGCCAGAGCCTGGACCTGAAGCCACTTTAATGCGGCTGCTGCGGCGTCCTGGCTGCCGCGGCGTCCTGGCTACCCGTCATCAAGGCTAGCAGGAGGATTTCCTTCCCTAATCGCACCTGGAAGCTGTCAGATGAAGAGGCGCAGAGGAGAGGGTCTAATTGCTGCCAAGGAAACCTGACCACAAGAGAAGGCTCTCAGACACAGCCTCCGGAGGAGGCACCACTCTGCTGCCTGGGCTGGAGGCGTGGGCCCATCAAAGGTCATCTCGGGCAAAATGCGCATCCTTCTCAAGGTGCTGATGACTGACCTACTAAAAGAAAGTGTCCCAAGACAGGCAGGTTAAAATCAGCTTTCGTATCTGCACCGGATGGTGGTCTGTCCTCTATAGGGACCCCCATTCCTCCCAGCTCTCTCCCTTCCCCAGCTGCAGCTGTCTTCTGAGTGAGTCTTGGGCCAGTGGGCACCAGCACCAACACCTTTTTTACTTGTAACTTCAGAGCCAGGTCGATGCCTTGATTCATTCAAGGAGTACTTCCTGAGTCCCTGCCACGTGCCAGGCCCTGTTGTAGATTCTGGGGATGAGCAGTGAGCAAAACAGGCAAACGTTCCCAACCCCGTGAAACCAGTTCTCACAAAGGAACACTTTCTCTGGTGAAAGGTGGAGCCCAGAAGGCGGATATAGTGCCATGGAATTGGGGTGATGGGTGAGGTCTCCACTGCCTCTGATCTGAGAGAGAGAACTGAGCTTCAGGGGTCCTGGGCGTGGCCTGAAAATCAAGTCAGGGAAGACAGACAACCTGTAGGAAGTCTCCCCAGCAGAAGCCTAGAAGGCAAAAGTGATCGTGCCTAGAGGTAAACTGAGTCAGTGCCTGCAAAGGAGCTCAGAGAGTAGAGGTGACAGTGGCAACAAGTCCATAATAATTTGCCTCTGCCCTACGTTTTGCAAAGAGAGCCCAGGATGATCCTTGTCTGTGGGACCCACCCAGAGGCTAATGTCACAAGACAGGTAAGTTGTTACCTGTCTCCCCATGAGCCTTAGCCCCTGTCTTTCAAAGGGCTGAAGTGAGCCCGGTAGATGGGTGGGGCTGATGCCTTTGGCAGAGTGGCCAGCTGAGTGGGATGGGGGATACAAGCAGGTGGTGTCCCCCACATTGAGCTGGCAAGACCAGGGACCTGGATAGACCAGGGGAAGGCACCCCAGCCCAGTAATGGGACAGTATGTAGACTTCTCTGATTGCCATGTGGTTTTGGAAAGTGTGAACGTCACAAGGTCATTGAACTTTGCAAGGTCAACATGGAGAATAGAATCATCAACTTCTTTATCCCAGGTTCTAGAACGGAGGCAGGGAACAGGGAGGAGCTTGTCAAGATCCCCTGGCAGCTTCATGACAGGGGCAGGGCTGTAACTCAAGGCTCTGACCTTGTCTCAGTGCCTTTCCTGCAACCCACTGCTCTGACAAGGGGTGTCTGGTGGCTGATTGCGCCTGAGTCCAATGCTTCTCAGAAAGGCTCCTTGCTTTGGAGCCCCCAACTCCAAGGCCCCTGTCAAAAAGGGAAGTTACAGAGGATAAGGGACCCTGGTCTTCGGCTTCCCAGCTCCATCTGAGATGGTGGCAAGTGACGGTCATCCGCATTTCAAAGATGGGGAAAGTACTACCTCCTTCCTAGGGTTGCTGCAAGGAAGAAATGAAGTCACGAATAAAATGGAAAATGCACTTAAAGCAACAGGGACGCGACCGCTGTGACCGACTGACAAATGTGGCTAGATGCAGAGACTTTGGGGTTGAAATGAGTACAATTTTCCCAGGTCTGCCCTCCAGGACCCACAGTCTGGCCACAGATAAGACGCTCGTGGGACACATTCAGGGAGCAAATCCAGCCAAGCTAGGGGACGATGACAAGGAATTTGGCAGAGGACCAAAGGCAAAAACAGAACCTCTGACCTAACCTCAGAGTAAGGCTCATTCTATTCACCAAAACTAGCTGTCATCACGCCCAACTCAAGCCAGAAGGCAGACGATAACCTCCCCCTTTTAATGGGACAAAGTGCAAATCAGAGGAAGGGGGCAGGGTGCACCTGCGGGCCTCACATAGAGAGGGCTGGAAGGCTTTTTAATTGGAAGGAATGGTAGGCTCACCTGGGGAGCTCCCCAGAGCTGCAGATGTCCAGTGTTTGTCCCCTAAACTGTCCTGGAGAGGGGCCCAGGAACCCACGCACCTCCAGGTTCGCAGGTGATGGAGGCAGGCAGTCCTTCTTGTCCCTGCCTCACGTCCCCCAGGTCTGGATCACTTGATCTCACAGCCCCAGACCTTTGTATCTGCAAGATCTTCCCTTCACTGCCTGGCTGTCTCCTTCACACCTTTCCAGGCCGGGGCCCTCCCTGCCTCAGCCACCACCCCGGGGGCACACCGGCAAACATTCACTGTGGAAGCAGAACAGACTCGGGAGCCAGGCGGACTCTGGCTGGAATCCCTGCTCCGCTCCTGACTTACTGCTGGAGCAAGTAAGTTAATATCTCTGAGCTTTGGGATCTTTGGCTGTAAAATGAGTATAAAATAGTCTTTTGGAATTCTTGAGAAGATTACAGGAACTAATGCATACAGAGGGCCTCGTACAGGAAATGTTCAACAAATGGTAGCTAATATATTAAGAACATTAATAATCAGAGTAATAACAGAGACATCTGTTGGCGTGCATCTCCCCCTCTAGTCTGGAGATCCCCGGGGGACTGTATTCTACCTCTTTATATGCCCAGCTTCCAGCATTGGGCTTGACAGTGGCATTTAGTGAATGAATGAATATATTAATGAAGGTAAGCAGTTGGGGAGATCAGGGAAGGCTTCCTGGAAGAGGTAACTACTGAGTCAGGCCGGAGAAGACTTGGAGGATTTGGGTGGTGTGTAAGTTAACTATGGCCTCGCTTATGCTGCATAACAAACAACCCCCCATTTTCAACGATGAACAACAAAAGCATTGATCAAACTTTTTGATCAAAGGGATGGCCTGACCGGGATAGCTCTACTCCCCATGTCTCTCATCCTCCTCCTGGGGTCAGCGGGCTAGCTCGGCCGTGTTTCCCTTGAGGCTTTGGCAGAGGACCAAGGGGGCAAACAGAATCTAAGACCTAAACTCAGAGTAAGGCTCACTGTCTGTTCTGCCTCATTCTATCCACCAAAACAAGTTGTCATTACGCCCAACTCAAGCCAGGAGGCAGGCGATAACCTCTGCCTTTTAATGCAACAAACTACAAGGTCACACGGCAAAGGACACAGATACAGGAGATGCTGAAGCAGTGGGATTAAATCACAGCATCCCACAGGTAGTCCTCAGGGAGGGGAGGGGGGATGCTCTGTGGTGCAGGAGGCCAGAGGAAGAAGCTGACCATGAAGTCCAGTCCAGGATGCTCGCTATGGGATTGGAGGGTTCTGGAGGGATGGGTCACAGCGATCCTTTATGCTCTCAGGACCGTGAGAGATTCCTTCCTTCCTTCACTCACTGGCCCATTGAACAAGCTTCAGGGGGCATCGTGTGTGCCGGGACATGTGCTGAGCTCTGTGGATACCACGTGAATAAAAGGACGCAAGGTTCTGACCCTCAGGATGAAGAGGCAGCTCTGCTGCTGCCTCCGGCTCCTCCACCAGCTTGCTCTGTGACCTTGGGAACATCAGTCCCCTCTCGGGGCACCCCAGCCACCACTAATAATACCTCCCATTTGTAGGACACTTTTAACTTCATCTTATCATCCTCGCATAACGCTCTCTGTGAAGCATCGGAGACCACTTTTATTACATCCCTGATCTGACAAGCGAAACTCTAATGGATATAAAATGCACAGCTCCTTGGAAGTGCTCTCCGGAGAGGGCTCGGGGAGCAAACCCCTTATAACAAACCCTAGGATTCTCTCTACAACAAAGCCGGTCCCTGGATGGCGGCAACGGTTGTCGTTTCAAACAATGTTTGGGGCCACGCAATTCCTGGGTGACCCAAGGACTGGGACAGCTTCCTTTATCTTCCTTTTTATTTTAAAAAGCCACCGATCTGAACATTTCAAAGATTCCTTCAGAACTTTTCCAATTAAATAAAAAAAAAAAAAAAAAAAAAAAAAGGACTGCCTTCTCTTAACTGGCTTCACAAACGAGAGAGGGAAAATGGGACAGAAGCCAGGCCGGGAGGACAGCCGACTCGGCCCAGCTCCTCATTTAAAAAGGGGACGCACAGCAGCTCCTCATTTAAAAAGGGGAGGCTCCGCCAGCTCAGGAAAGCAGCCCACAGGCATTCCGAGGGGACAGAGGTGGAAGGCCGCTTCCTCCCCATCCCACCAAATCTGCCTCTAGGCGAGGACCAGAGCAGGCTTCTCTTGCTGAAGATCTCCCGCGATGGCCTCTCCTTCTGCGGGTCCCGTAAGGTGCGCGTACCATTCTGCAGGGTGGAAACGGACGGAGGCTCGGGCCGACAGGAAGTCACAGCGAGGATGTGTGGCAGGGCTGGGTCCAAACTCAGACTCTTCTGGACCCGAATACTCTTTTTTCGCCCCTTCCCCACCTTTTTTTGCTATGGGGGATGGGTGTTAATATGGGTGGGTGTTGGGCGCAGTGGGGTTCAGTGAATGCAGAGGAAATGTGGAGATGGGGCAGGCACGAGGGAGGAAAGGAAGGAGGAGGAAGAAGGGGAAAAGGAAAGACGGAAGAAAGGGAAGAGAGAGAAGAGGAGGAATGAAGAGGGCGGGCGGGCGGGGAAGGGGAACAGGACGAGCGGAGAGAGCAAAGGAAGGCCACCTATGCTGGGCTGCTCCCACCGGCCGACCATGGCATGCGATGTGGCATAGATGACGTGGAAACCAAGCACCCCGGGGCCCAGAATGACCGGCGCCTGGGGTGGCTGCTGGGAAAGCCTTCCCAGTGAGATGCTGTGGAAGATAAATGTGGAAGAAGAGCCGGCAGGGACAAAGAGGGGGCTGGCAGCTCCCAAGCAACCCTTCGTGGAGCACGTACTACTTTGATCCAGGCCTGCCGATGATGCCCCCTCCGCAGTGGCTCTGGGATCCGGCTGCCTGTATGTCTGAGCGCCTCCGCCTGGACAGATCCAGGACTTCCTCCCTGTCTCCTGCCTCCCCCCTCGGCTCCTCCAGGCTTTTCCACACACAGCAGCCCTCAAGACCTTCTGTAAAGCAACTCTGATGAGGCCCCCCTCCGGGGAGCCACCTGGGGTCTCCGAGGTCCCGCCTGGGCTTGCCTGACTCACCTCCTACCCCACGCTCCGCCTCGACTCCAGCCACACCGGCCCGGGGAAGGTGCTGCTCTTCCTGCCTGGAAATCTCCTGCGTCCCCTCTGCGTCTGGTTAAGTTCTACTCAGCTCACACTTCCTCCGTTCATCCGCCCAGCAAATATTTTTGGGATTTCTTGGCGCTGTTCTAGGTGTTGGGAATGCAGCCCCCTGTGGATGGGAACTGGAGGGTAGATTGAATCTCTATGGCGGAGTGAGAACTGAGCCCAAACTTGGAAGCTTCACGTAGTCATTTATTTGTTGATGATCCTGAGGCTGAGCTGGAAGGCTCTTCTGCCTGTGCCGCCTGGGGTCATGCATGCAGTCACGGTCGTCGCGTTGATGCCCTGGACGGGATGGCCCCGGATGTCTGGCAGAGGGTGCAGCGGGGCATGGGGGTGCCCCAGGCTCTTTGCTACGGCCTCTTGGTCAAGACCAGCCCCAGGCTGCTTGTATGTATGGGCATGGCTGTGTCCGCGGGGCAGCCCTAGTGGGCAGGTGCTAATTAAGCTGCGTGTCAGGGTGGACGAGGCTTCTGCCAGGTTGTGGACACAGGGGGCGAGAGTCATGGGGGTGGCGTTAAGTAGCAATCTACCCCAGTGGGTAAGCACACCAGCTCCCTCGGCCAGGGGTGGGCCAGTTCGTGTGTTCTCTGCAGGCTCTCAGAGAGTCCCCAGAGGTTCTGAGCCCAGTTGCCCTTAGCCCACCGCCTTAAGTGTCTTTTCTAGACTTTTCTCTCTTCCGTGGCTCACTCTCCCCACTGCCTCACTGAGCTTCCTGAAACCCCCTCTCCGATAAACTACCTGCAACCAAGTCCTTATCTCAAGGTCGGGGACCATGGCTTTGCCAAGAGTTGGGATCCCAAGTATGTGTTCAATTCTGCCATGCTGGTCCCTTGGAGGGACGAAGGGGGAGAGGACAGGATGAGGTAGAAACAAGGTGCAGGGTCACTGCGGAGCCATTGAAAGCCGTATGCAGAGAGCAGGGTGCTCAGCAGACAACTATGGCCCCTCTGAGTCCTGGCCTGGCCCTTAGCGATGGACCAAGTTGGGTCAAAGATGGAGACCTGCACCGCCCAATAAGGACAGGAAGGACAAGACCCTGCAAAGGGAGCTCCAGTTGGAGGAGACCTCCCACCCTGCCCACCAGCCTTCCCAGGTCCATCAGGGTCCCCTGAGCGGCGCTCACAATCTGCTAGCCTGAGACCGACACATCCTCCCCCTTTCCTGAATCCATTTTTACTGATTATGCAAATCTCCGGTCCTGGCCTAGGCGGAGCAGGCTGGAAGCGGGGCAGCTCGGCAGGATAAGATGGGCGAACGACAGATTACGGCCGCCCACTCTGGTAAACACACGTTTCATTGCTTTTTCAGTGGGGAGAGAGGGAGGGGGCAGGCACAGAAATCCAACACATTTCCAATCAGCTGTGTCAGGGCTGCGGAGCAGAACGGAGAGCGGAGAGCGGGGAACAGGAAGCAGGAGCAGTGGACTCTGACCTGGGGGGAGGAGGGAGGCAGGAGGTAGAGAAGGAGGTGCTAGAGACTCGGGGTACCAGCCCCCCAGCCCCCGGAGGGGAGGAAGAGGCAAGGCAGGGAGTTCTGTACCACTGGGGTGGGGGGAGCTGGGTGCCCAAGTTCTCAGCAGGATCTCTAACAACACTGGCGAGAATAACAGTATCTCGCATTTACTGACCACTTCCTCTGCCCTGGGCGCGGGACTGAGAGCTCTACGTGAATGAACTATTGAATCGGCGCGAGGATCCTGTGATTGTATCACCATCTGCTATTTTCAGATGAGAAAATGGAAGCAGGTATTAAATTTGCTGAAGACATAAGGAAAAGGGATTGAGCTTCTACTCCGAGACTGAGGGCCTATGTAGTCAACAAACCCCTGTGTACTGAGCCCTCGCTCCGGGTCAGCTGCTTCTCGATGGCTCATAGCAACCGTATGTAGTCGGTAGAATCTTCCCCTATTTCACAGATGAGGGAACCGGACTAAAAGAAATTACTTCCCTATTCTGTGTTCACCTAATTAATAAGGGGTAAGGCTGGGTTTCAAACCCAGGTGTGACTGATGCCAATATGTGGACCTTTAACTACTAAGCTAGATAATGTTCCTGAATACTACTGCACAGGTCTGAGCGACAACTCCTGTTTATCGGGTACTCATTCCGTGCCAGGCCCCCAGGCCTACATGCTGAGCTAGGAATTAGTGATGGTCCCTGCCCTTGAGAAGCCTATGACCTCATGAGAAGGACAAACACGTAAAATCTTATAGTGATAAGGGCTTGACAAGATGAACAAGGTAGGGTGTGAGCCCAGGCAGCACCTAATTCTGCCTGCAGATGTTAAGACAGGCTTTGCAGAAGAGGCCACATTTGCACGGAGTCAGATGTCACCAGACAGGCAGGAACAAGGCTGACAGAGCACGTACAGAAGGCCTTGGGGTGTCACTAGCTTGTCCTCAATCAGTCAAGCAGCCTGTGGTGGCCAGGACACAGGAGCCCATGGGAGAGGATGGGGAGACTATGGTTGGAAGGGCGGCAGGAGTCACACGAGGATGGGCCTTACCTGCCAGTGCAAGGCCCGCTCCCGGTCCCCAGCGCCCGCCTCCTCCGAGACCCATCTGGGTTGATGAGGTGTCCCAGAACAGGCAGGTCCCACAGCCAAGGAAGCTTGGGAAGCATTGCACACATCTCTTCCAGAAGCTGGTCAGGTGTCTGGCCCATGGGACAACCCTGGGATTAGCTATCCAGTGACAAGTCCTTCAGGAAACATTTCTGTGAGTGCTGAAGTGGGGGCGGCCACAGGGAGGCTCCACCTTGCACAGGGGGCCTTGGACAGGACAATGGCGATGATCATAATATTCACAGGTGCCACTGACTGAGCACTTACTGGGACAGGTGCTGGGCTCCGTGCTAAGTGCTCCGTGGGAGTCTCCTCACCAAGTCTCATATTATCAGTATTCCCATTTTACAGATGGGGAAACTGAGGCATGGACTGGCAGAAACTTGCCTGTGATTTCTCAATTACTGGGTGGCGGAGCCAGGATTCAAACCCCAGTCTGCCAAACACGGATCCAAAGGCTTCCTGCTGCCCAGTAGCTCTGGTCTGCAGTGGGGGCCTGTCTTGACTTGCGGAAAGGGGGACAGAAGAGTCTTTCTTTCTTGTTTAGGAAAAATCCTCGGGGTTCCAGCTCCTCTGAGCGCTTTCTGCCCTTCATGGGGACCATGTCAGAAATAACAGAATCGAGTCAATCCAATTTGGCAAACACTCAAGGACCCAGGCTGGGCACGAGAAGCTGCTGAGAATGGGAGAGAGGAGTTGGTCCCTGGCTGTCAGGACGCCACGCCGCCTAGAGACTCTGACCACATAATTCCTGGACAGAAGGGACCTGGGGAACCACTCAGACCCGTAAACTCAGATTAAAAACAAAACAAAACAAAACAAAACCCGGGGGCGCCTGGGTGGCTCAGTCAGTTGAGAATTTGACTCTTGATGTCAGCTCAGTTTATGATCTCAAGGTCCTGAGATCAAGCCCCGTGTCGGGCTCCACACTCAGCAGGGGAGTCGTCTTAAGATTTTCTCTCTCTCTCTCTCTCGCTCTGCCCCTCCCCCCAAAATTAATAAATAAATCTTTAACAAATAATTACAAAATAAACAGAGGCCAAACAAAGAGATACCACTGCGTACCCAGAAGAACGGCCAAATCCAGAGCCCCAGCTGCTAGTGAGTCCAGGGAGCATCAAGAAGTTTCGCCCACCGTTTGTGATAAGGCACAAGGGCACAGCGGCTCTGGAAGGCAGTTTGGCAGTTTCTCCCAAAACTAAGTCTTAACTGCCGGATCCAGCAATCACACCTCTTGGCATTTACCCAAAGGAGCTGAAAACGTGCGTCCACACACAAACCTGCACATGGGCGTTTATAGCAGCTTTCCTCATCATCACCAGAATTTGAAGCAACCAAGACGCCCTCCGGCAGGTAAATGGATAAACAAGCCGGGGTCCATCCAGAGGCGGGAGTATTGCTCAGCGCTCAGGAGGCATGAGCTCTCAAGGCACAAAAAGTCACAGAGGATCAAAAAAAAAAAAAAAAAAGTCACAGAGGAAACTGAAATGCACAGGACTGTGTGCAAGAAGCCGGTCGGAAGAGTTGTAGGACTCTGACTCTGCAACATTCTAGGAAAGGCAGGCTGTGGAGACCGTGCAAAGATCAGTGGTAGGATACTGGAACTGTGGGTGCGGGCCATTCCACATTTGTAGAAACTCACAGAACGAGCCCTGAGTGACACGCTCTTGGAAACGTGGATGTCGGGTGATGATGCTATGTCCGTGGGGGGTCATCGATCAGGACAAACGTGCCTCTCCTGTAGGGGAGCTGGGCATGTGTCCAGGCAGGGAGAATATAGGGGTTCTGTGTACCTTCTTGATTTTGCTGTGAACCTCAAACTGCTCTAAAAAATGCCAAAGTCAAAGAAGGAAGGAGAGAGAGCCGGAGAGAGGGAGAAGGGAAGGAAAGAGAAAAGCAGACACTGAAAGACCCCTCCCCTAGAAGATAGATAGGATAACTAACCGCTTGTTTCCTTTTCTGTGAACCGCTGGCTTTTAGGCGTAAATTAGGTTATTAATTGCTCTTTTGCCCTTCTGTAACTGCTTGGCTTATAGCAATAATAGAAGACGCCATGATGGCATTCCTACCTTCCCCCTTCTTGTTCCCCCTCCCTGCCTCTCTCCTCCCGCGCGGGCCCTCAGAACCAATCAGCTTGTTCCCCCTTCCCGCCTCTCTCTTTGCGCACGCGCACGCGCGCGCGGGTCCCCAAAGCCAATCAGCAAACTCCACTAAGGCCTTTTTCAAAAGTTCTAACTGTCAACCAATCAGTTGCGCCCCACCCAAAACTTGTTTGTACCTGTCTATAAAAACCCGGCACCACCCCAGCCGGGTGTGCTCAGCTAGCAGGAGCTGCTGACCACCCGCAGGCGCGCGCTGACCACCCGCAGGCGCCTGCGTACCAATAAAGAACCTCTTGCTGATTGCATCCAGTGGCAGTGTTGGATTCTTGGGTAAGGGGATCCGCGGGTCTTTCAACACCAATGCCAAATCCCCAAATTTAGAACAGACAGAAGCAGAGCTGTCTGCAGGAACCGGGGGTGGGAGCCCAGGAGCCTCCCCCTGGCTGAGCCCTCCCTCGCCCCACCCGAAAGCTCCAGGTAGGAGCTGCAGAAATAGGCACAAAGAGAATGCTAGGAAGTCACAAGTCACCTGAAAAAGAAACAGATTTTGAAGGAGAAAGCTCCTTCCTGGAGGAGATGCTGGGTGAGGTGGCGCAGGACCCAGAAAGCTGCCCTGGGTGGGGGTGGGGGGCGGGGGATGGTGGTAGATCCATCAGGTTGGAGCTCCATTCCCCAGCGGTGTGATCTTGAGAAAGTGGCTCTCCCTCTCTGAGCCCGGGTCTTCCTCCACAAAGAAGGGGTAATGATAGGAGTAGAGTGGGGTTCCTGTAAGGCTCTCGCTAGAAGAAGGTGGGTGTGGCTGTGTTGTGTGAATGGTATGGGGCTTTATACATCACGCTGGGTCACGGGAGGTGCCACCTGAATTTCCACGCACACAGCAGGAGTGGTCATTGTAGCTGGTACCCTGGCAGAGACAGGTGCACAGAGAATGCTGGCCACACACGTGTTATTAACTCTCACTCAAAACTGGGACTGAATCAGTGTGGACTGGGCTTGAGGGGCAGAGCAGACAAGCTCCCCAGCAACTCACCTGAAAGCTGGAGAATCCCAGCCATGAGGCAGTCCCCCAAAGGCCAATTCTTCTCAAGGTCAAGGGCAATTGGAAGTGATGTTGCCTACTGCTTGCAAAGCCCCTACAGGATGCCAGGTGCTTTGCCTCGGTGATGTGGAAGGACACCCCCCTCAGGTTCTGGATAGGAACGGGGATGCCCAGAACAGTTGAGCGACCTGCCCACAGTCAGCCACCCTTTACCTGCCCAGACAGGTTAGGCTTCCGATCCAGGTCTCTCGGCAGCCACATCTCAGCCATGGTCTCTCTTCTTGGTGGTGTAAAAGGAATGCTGCAGGAATTTGGGGTGACAGCTACATGGGATCAATCCTGGAGGCTTTCCGGGAAGGGGTGGGGTCAGGGCCCGCCCAGACCCAGGAAGAGCACCCACTGCCTCCCTCCCCTGCCTGCAGTGCTGACCCACTAGGCCCACTGGCGCTGAAGATCTTGCTTCCTGAACACCCCTCATTTGATCTTTGTCTTTGTGCTTAAGGATTTAAGATGCACCAACCCCCAGTGCTTCAGGGGTTCATCTAAACATGATTAAACAACCATTAGGCCTCTGCGGTAGGGAAATGGAGATTTACAGACTTCCAAACCTCCATTTAAATGCAAATGCAGCGTCCTCCCCCGGAACTAAAGATCTGAAGGCAATAAAGTCACCGTGGCCCATAGCTTGGGCTAGGCTGGGCCACCTGGGGTAAGCATTTAATCCCACCTATTTCCCTGCCCTCTCCCAGGGCCAGGGGCACCCAGACCAGGGCAGGCTAGGGGACAGGGCCCACGGTGAGCACCTGGGAAGAGTCCCCGAGCTGAAAGCAAGTGAGAACCTACCACGCAAGGCAAGCTCATAGCAATAGGGTCTGTTTTCCTGGGCACCTACTATGTGCCAGGCAGAGAGTAAAGCATTTCATCCTTCCAAGGCCCCGTGAAGTAAGTCTAAGGATCCTCATTTTAAGGGAGAGCCTCAGAGTCAAGGGGGTGAAGAGCCTGCGAGGTCATTCATGGAGAAGGCACTAGCGTGGGATGCTGAACTCAAGTTTACCTGACCCCAGGTCCACACTCTTAAGCACTTCTCCAGGCTTTGCCACTTAGCTCCTGTGTCACCTTCGGCAAATGACTTGACCTCTCTGGGCTTCTGCTTCTGCATCTTGACGGGGTATAATAATCACACCCACCTCTTAGGGTCTTGGATCCCAGGATTAATGGAGTTAACCTAAGTCAAAGAACTGGGAATGGTGTCCAGTGCAGAGAAAGAACTTAGTAAGTATTATTGACAGATACTAGTAGTTCCTCCAACTCAGAAAGTGCCAGGTGCCCTGAGATATACAGACTATACAATGGCGGGGGGGGTCTCAAGGGGACCCAGATTTGACCCCCTGGTGATAAAATCTGGGACAGCGTCTTGGAAGAGGCAGCCCTAGTATCAAGCCATCGAGGGGAGGGAGTCAGGGGTGGAAACAGCTGGAGAGTGTGAGACAGAGGCAGGGAGCAGACAATTGTCCTTTGAGGCCAGCTCTGGACGCACCCACGGAAGAAGGGAGCAGGAGGGTGCAAAGGTCAGCTGCGCAGGCTGTGAGGGCCTTGAGTGCCCAACTAGGAACATGGGGACGGTATTTTGCAGGCAGCAGAAGCCCTGATGGTTTAGCAGGATTTGGCCCCAGACGTGCAGACGTGAAGCGCAGGAGGAGGGGAGGGCATGAGGGACCGCTGTTCACTGAGCACCTGTTGCCTGCCAGGTGCTGTGCTGAGCTGGGGTCATATCCTTCCTCCAAGCCACCTTCTTGGGTTTTATGACTATTACTCATGTTTCAGGTGAGTCAGCTGTGGCTCAGAGGCGTTAGGGACCACAACAAGGCCACCAGGCTAGGAGAGGTCCAGCGGCCAACACGGGGAGGATGTGCCCATCCCACTCCCAGCACGGCTCTCTGACGCTGACATTACCAGCGCAGGTGCCTGGGAACAAAGGGAATAGTAGGGGGACCGATTCATTCTGGTTTGCTCTAGACTTTCCTAGTTTTAAAACGAAGTCCTGTGTCCCTGCAAACTCTTTCATCTAGAGCAAACCAGAACATCTGGTTACCCTAGTGATGGTCTAAAAATGGGACAGCAGGTAGGGAGCTGGGAGAGGGATGGGCCAAGTTTTTGATGTGTTGAGTTGGGTCAGGTCAGAGGCCCAGATTTGGGGGTCATTTGTAGAGAACAGAGGCACCCTTGGGATCTGCTCAGCTGCTGAACCATGCCGAGAGAGGAATCCATCCCAAGGAAGGGTTCTTTCCCAGCAGACAGGTGGCACAGGAAGAGCGCGCCTGCTAAGTGGGGGTCCGGGAAGACCCTTCTCTTTCTGGATAACATCTTAGCCACTGGCTATGGGCTTTCGCTCAGGACTTAGATGCAAGACATCATGCGCTCATGGGGGATTTTCAGGCAGCAAGCCTCCCCCTTGTTTCTGGAATCTGTCCCATCGGCCAGTGCCTGCAGTCCTAGTCAATGGCGCCAAAGAGGAGAAAGGGCGAGTGATTTGTTTCTGTTTCTGTCTCTAGCCACTGTTTGCTTCTGACCTTGGGCCCCAGAGATGGACCACGAGAGTGACAGAAGTCAGGGCCAGCTGTGCACGCTGGGCCGTCTGTCCCCCAAGAGAGGCCTGAGCATCCAATATATCCAATATAGACACGGCCCTGGGGGAGGGATGGGGGTGGCCCGTCAACTCATTTGGTCTAAAGTCTGGGGGGACAGAGCACAGGTCCAGGAGACCTCAAACTATAGGACTATAGGTCTAGTTCTCTGACTGCCCCTGATTTGCTCTGGGACCTTAACCAAGTTGCTTCTCTTTGAGCCTCAGTTAACTTATCTATCAAATGGGGCTCATAGCGTCTCACGGGACTTTGGTTAGGCAGTCAAAGGATAAAGCCTGCATGTGCCGGAGCATCACAGACAAGAAAAAAGGAGGGGACGGTGAGGGGCAGGGATCAGTGAGAGGAGTAGGGGTGAGGTAGGCCTAGGAGGGGACTACCTGGGCAGAAAGGTCTGGATGGAGGCAGGGAGAGCAGGGGTGAAAAGGGGAGCCAGATGGGGAGCCTGTAAATCAGCTCTTACACCCCCTGCCCTTTCCCCAACCCCTCCCCCGCCTGGCCCTCCCAGCACCTTTGCCTAATTACCAAGGACACGGATGAAGAGGACCCAGTCCCTTGGCTTTTTGTTTGAAGCCCTCCTGGTGAATTATGCAGGAGGCTGCGGGAGAAGCGGGAGCTGGGATCGCTTCATTATTGATGAGAGATGACGGGTCCTCTGCTGACAGCCTGCCTAAGAGATATGATTAGCTTGTAAAAAATTAATCACCGTTCTCAGGGAGGACACAGATTAAAACCCCAAGGAGTGGGTGTTATCGATGTTCCCTAATTTCAGGGGACTTTGAAAAGGTTTTAGCTCAACTTGGAGGAGACAATTAAATTCAATTAGAATCACAAGTGCTGAAATGTCCCTCCCTCCTGGGGGGCAGCGGCGGTGGGGGGAGGGGTTGAGGGGGTTTGGGGGTGGGGGGGTTGGGCTGCAGGTGCACCATGGGGGGGGGCGGCTGTAGGTGGGCTTGGGATGGGGGGCTGCAGGTAGGCGTGGGGGCGGGGAGGAAGGAGTTGCTGGTGGGTTTGGGGGGAGGGCGGGTTGGAAGGAAGGCCTGGGTGAGGGTTTGGAGGACAGTAGGGGATAAGAGGGGGACGGGAGAGGGGAGGTGGGGCTGCAGGGGGACCTGAGTTGGGGTTAACTAGGGAGCCAGGCCTGACTCTCCACCCCCCACGGAGGCTCCTTCCGCCCTGTTCTCTCTCCAGGTGATCTCATGCTCACCCATGGCTTCAATTACCACCCAGACTCTGATGACTCACACATTTATGGCTCTGGCCAGGACCTCTCCCCAGAGCTCCCCATCCATATATTCAGCAGCCTTCTCAACATCTTCTCGGGGCTATCACAAAGGCACCTCCAAATCGACATGGCCTCCCAGCCGTCCCCCTGCCCTCCGTCCGCGCAGACCTGGTCCGCCCCGGGATTCTGTTCATGAAGGGCAGCAGTCTCACCCAGAGCCATCACCATGACCTGTTGACTTAACTTCTGAGCATTGGGAAATCGGTCACTTTCCTCCTTATCCACAACCACCCCCCCCACCCTCCACTCCCCCCCCAAAGCCCCTAGACCTGCCTCCCTCACCTGGATGATGTAAGTATCTCCTACAGGTAGCAGACACTTCCCATCCTCTGATCTCAGCGAGTGGAGCGGAGGGAGCTTGCAGGGTCTGAGACGCCGCACTCTGATACCCTGTGCGCCCAAAGTGTCTTGCCGGTGGGTCCTGGGCGCCTCTCACATTGGGGTGTGTGCATTCATGCACAGAATGGAAGTGTAGGAATGTCAGGGCCCCTACGGGGTAGATGGGCGATTCTAGAGGCCTGGGGTTTCCTTCTCAAGAGGATGGATCCCTGTTACCTAGAGCAGCGTCCTAACAATGGCTGTCCTGTTCTCCTGGGTTGGTCAC
This sequence comes from Mustela lutreola, assembly GCF_030435805.1. Lineage (NCBI taxonomy): Eukaryota > Metazoa > Chordata > Mammalia > Carnivora > Mustelidae > Mustela > Mustela lutreola. Next base: position 12,838,526 of record NC_081299.1, read on the forward strand.
TCCTGTTCCCAGGGTTCATGCCCAGATAAACTCCCTGCCCCCAAGTCCTTACCCTGACTCTGCTTTTGAGCCATCCCAAGCTCCCGCTCTGAACCCCTCCGCTCTGTTCTCCTCACTCTATTCATGATCTTTACAAACCCACGTCTAGTCGTCTTTCTACTTAAACCCTCCAAGATTTCCTGGGACTCTCAAGATAAAAGCCAAACCCCCAAAGTGGCCTCCAAGAGCCCAAAACCTCTGACTCCTACAGCCCTATCTTTTGTGATGGACCCAACCTCCAGAGGCTGGTGTTCCCAAGACCATCCTGCCACAGAGCCTTTGCCCATGCTTGCCTGCTGCCCGGAGTCCTTTCCCAGCTTCCTTTGCTCTGGAGTTCATGTCCGTCCTTCAGATCCTGCCCCGTGGCCATGTCTGCTAGAACTTTCCCCTGAGACCCCTTTCTCTGCTCTAGACGCTGCTCTGGTTCTCCCAGCACCAGACCCCTCTCCTCTTATTGCCATTCAGAGCTGCAATTTCACAAAATTCACAAAGTTAGGTGTGGGCATCGTGAAGACAGATTGTGTCTGGGAACCCCGGGGCTGGCGCAGGAACATTCTAGGAAGGAAGGAGGGAAGGCAGGGAGGGAGGCGGTCTACCTTGAGCTGAGGACAGACCTTCCTGTACTCCAAATCCTTTGCTGCTTCCCTTGTGCCAACAGAGAGAAATCAAAGCTCTGTAGCAAGGCTTTGAAGACCCTCCACTGAATCCAGCTTCTCCCCAACATTATTCCCTCTATGGCTGCCCTTCTCCATTTGGTCCTCTTGGGTGGACAAGCCCTAGAATGTAGGTTCTGGGGGCTAGTACAGCTAAGCACACAGCATAAATGCTTGTTGCCTGAACAAAAAAACCTCCCACATGGACCCCTCTGACTATGCCGTTCCAGAGCAATGGTCACCTTTGGGTCAGATGCTCCGTGGGGCTGTCCTGGGTATGCCCCAAGATGCTTTCCTTTTTACAGATAAGGCATGTGGGGGCTCAGAGATGTAAAGTCACTTGCCCAAGATCACATAGCTTGAAAGTGGCAACATATGGATAGAAACCTGGGCTTTCATGCTGGCCCAGTGTCCCTGCCCCTCATCATCTCCAGCATCCAGACTCTCCCCATTCCCGGAGGGCCAGTTCAAATGTCACCTCTTCCTGGGAGCCTTCCATGATCACTGCCTCCCCGGTTATAACCAGTGCCTCCTGTTCTAAAAGGCCCAGAGCCTTTGTTTATTGGTTTGGGTTTGGTTTTATTTTCAGAGCTTTACTGAGGTATAATTTACATGCCATAAAATTCACCTGTTCTAAGTGAATGATTCAAAGATCAAGCCTTTGTTTTTATACCCCGAGCTGACGGGTATTGATTTCTAGCTGTAGCCATGATTCACTTACAATGCTCAGTTCCCTGCCAAGGGTGGGACCAGGGTATCCTTGTCTCTGGGCCCCACCAGCCTGGCCCACAGGTGCTGAGCAAGGGGAGTGAGTCCATACCCCCATCATCTCCCTGGACACAGGAGGACTTGAAAGAGAACCGTGGCTGGCATTTCCTGGCAGGCACTGGACACCAGACCCCGTGCTAAGTGTCCTCTCTGTGTGTGGTCTAGACAACACATGGCGTCCCCACGTGGTAGGGCGCGTTACCTCACCCTCCAGATAAGGACATTAAGACACAGAAGGAATGAGTAACTTGTTCCAGTCCCATGGTTAACAGGCAGCAGAGCTGGGACTCAAAACCAGGGAGTCTGGCTTCTGAGCTGTGCTTTAACCCAGGGTGCAGTAATGTTAGGTTCACCGGCTCTCTGGTTTGCCTGGGCCACATGACATTCAATTAAACCAGGGGAAGTTTCAGGCCAAGGAGGGGTGAGCTTGTCCATATCTCTGTAATGTCCGCGTTTACATGGGAGCATACCGGCACGAGGGTGCTGGGTGCCGTGAGGGCTCCTCTGAGGTTCTAAGGAGTTCTCTGGGGGACTGTGTTCTCTCTGCTCCCTGACCCCTGCTCTGAGAGTCCAGAACTTTCTAGGTTCTCCTTCCCTCTTCATCAGGCTCTTGGGAGATCACTCAGGCCTCTCCAGGACCCCACCTGCCAGGCTAATGAGGATCATTAGGGGGGTGGTGTGTAGTGATCCTGGGAAAGAGCCAGGAGTGCCGGCCTAGGAGCCGGGGCTAACCCCGCCATCCAGGGTTCCTTGGGGTGACATCCACTAGGACCGTGAGGCAGGAGGAGCCGCCTGGGGAGTAGGAAGTGATGCTTCTGCTCCTTGTCAGTTTGCTGAGCAGCCCCTGCTTGGAGGCCCCTCACCTTGCTTCGTGGGGCTTGCCGGTTTGCTAAGCAAGCCTGCATCCGTTGTCCAATGGGCCCACGGCCACCCAAGGAGCTGGGGTCCAGGAAGGACCATCGCCCCCTGACCACCACCAAAACCGAGGCTCAGAGAGGCGCACACAGCCTAAAGAGGTGGCAGAGCTGGGGTTCACGCCGAGGCTGTCCCACACTGTGACATTCCCTGCTCTGCCATGTGTGGAGGAGGGCAGGGAGGAGTGTGAGGGTGCTGGGGAGGAGCCAGTCTTGCTAGAGATGTAAGATGATTGACCCACTTTGAGGGCAGCCACCGGGGCTCCAATGGACCTGAGAGCCCAAGGGAAGAGGGGACCTACCCTGGCTGCGTAGCTAGCTGGCAGCCACCATTCAAGTTTCCAAATGAACCGAAGCGAGATTTATAGAAAGAGAGGCCCCTTTCTTCCCATGGGCTCCTGTCCTCCAGGTTTCCGGCACTTCTCCAGCCCCTTCGTGTCTGTTGTCTAGATCCTAGAGCTCAGATTCCTGGTCCCTTGTCCCCCACGTCTTCACCCCCCAGAAAGTTCCCTTCCTTCCCAGAACCCACCCAGTGCCTCCTGAAGACAGCGGAGGGTCCAGCTAACATGTATAGAACATTGACCTTGTGCCTGACACTGAGCTATGAACTTTCGTATGTTTTTAGTTTTTACAACAACCCCATGGTGGGTTTTATGCACAAGCCCAGGCACACAGATGAGGCGGAGGCTAAGGGGTGGGGGGTGATAACTTGCTTCTTTCTCCACCCTTGGCCTCACCCCCTCACCTCCTAGGACAAGAGGAGGCTGACTCTGTTGGTATAAGGTAGGAACCAGGAAATCTGCATTTTTAGCAAAATCCCCCACACTGAAATCAATGTTTTTTCCCTTTCACAGCTGGGGAAACCGAGGTTTAGAGAGACTAAGAACCTGTCCAGGCTCCCGCACACCTGAGTGAGAGGGACACACAGTAGAGCCGCCGGCCACTGTCCGGGACTTGAGTGCTCCAGCTGGGAGGCTCTGCCACCCAGACCCCAGCAACAGGACTCAGCCAGGGTCCCAGCACCCCATCCCTGGGCCAGAGAGGCCCAAGACAAGTGACTGAAGTCCCTCCTCCAAGAAGAGCCCATGGAAAGAAAACTTCAGTTGCTGGAATTGGAGCGGCCTCATCCACCTGCTTGAGGAGTCGCTAGTAATGGCTGGGTTTTAATGAGGCGAAATTAAGAGCAACGATGCTGCGTATCTGAGGGCGCTCCTGGAACTGAGAACATTAGCCAGGAGTGGTTCCCAGAGCATCTTTGCCTTGGGGCAGACGAAGGTGAGAGACACCACGGGTGCATCCTAGGGAGCAACCAGAGGGAAACCCTGAGCACCAGACCTTCAGGCTGAAGGAAGCTGCACAGAGTCCCCCACCACAGATATGCAGCTTCTGCCTTGTGGGTGGGAACACGGGCTCCTGGAGCTTGGGGTCTCCTCGTGGGAAGTGTAGTCCCCCCGAGGCCGCCCAGGCTGCCAGGAATCTCAGGCCTCAGGGAGAAGCCGAATGGGGGTGCCCCCAGCCAGAGCCGTCAGCCTCCAGCCATTCATGTCTTCCCAGCCACGATCCCAAAGGCAAGTCATCCCCTCTCCACACTATCCAAATTCCTGACCTAAAGAGCCCATAAGCACAGTGGGTGTCAGTGCCACAGGGTCGTGGGGTGATGACTACACAGAAGACAGCGGTAGGTGATCAGAACCGTAGTATTGTCACCTCCATTCCTAATTGAGAAACTGAGGCATCACCGGGACTAAGCCCGAGGCAATCTGGTCCCAGAGGCCACGTGCTCAAAAACCCTCAAAAAATAGGAGTGGTTGTAATTGCTATGGCCCTGGGCTTAGTCCTGGTACCTCCGCAGCCTAATCGAGCCACGCTGAATCGCCAAAACTCACGTTAGCAGGCAGCAATAATGAAAAGTAATTGTACGATTTCCTGGAGTCTCTCAAGGTAGATTCAAGGTCGCCCCAAAATTCTGCCCCCGAGCTTCTGAGCCTCCCTTCTCCTATCCCTCCCTCTCGCTCATTGCCCACTCCAGCTGTGCCCCTTTCCCCTCAAATCTCTCCTCCATGAAAGCCCCCAGCCCCTCCTCACCTTACTTACCCCCAAGAAAGAATTCTTCTTCCTTCCAGAGGGTCCCAGGGGCGCTGGCTGACAGTGTGGGGCTCTCAGCCGTGCGCAGGGAAGTGCGTAGCCCGGTATTTCTCCCACCTCCCACCTGGGGCATTTTTGTTCTGATTTCTATCAAGAGATTCCCAGAACCACCCGGCGGGCTGAAGAAGCCCCCCGCAAAGTTCCAGGGAGGCGGTGGCTTTCGGGAGCCGCCATCTCCACCTGGTGCTCTCATGGGCTGGTCTAAGTTCATTGGACTCAACCCTGAAGTCCCTCCCGCCTCCTACCCGCCTGCTCGCCCAGGTTCCAGCCCAGCCCAAGCCACGCAGCTCTGCCCTGGCCGCTCGGCCAGCAGCAGGGGCCTTCCGGGGGCCCCTCTCTCCTCACTGTCATGTCCAAGCCACAGCTCCATGGGGTCTCCGACCTACTCATCTCCCGCATCCCACTGCCTCCCCCCCCACTGCCCTGTGCCCTCCACCCTCTGCCCCAGGATCAGCTCTCCTTCCGCTTCGCCCAAGCCGCGAACCTGGGCATCTTCCTTCTCTCCTTCCGCACCCAGTGCTGATTGGTTCTGCGTCCCTGGAGTCCTCTCGTTCTGGTCTCTTCCCTCCGTCCCCGCTGCCCAGGCCCTCGCCTTTACTGGCTGGCCTCCCGGACTCTGGTGTCTTCTCTCTCCAGCACACCCAGGATGGGGCAGACAGAGGCTCTTCCTCCAAGCCATGGGGCAGGGGTCCTGTCTGCTCACCGTCACCTTCCAGGCACCTGTCCGTGTTGGAACTATGATGGACCCCGCACTGGTTCCCGTTCTGAGCCCACCGTCCCAGCAGTGCCGTCCCAGCGAGGCACTGTCCCCATCCCGGGAGCGACCACATCCACCTGTCCAGCCTCAGGATGCTCAACTGTATGGGCCCCAGCATCACCCTGACTCTTGGGGCCTGGACGGTGGAGTCTTCACCCGGAGCCCACTGCGGCTGCCAGGCAGCGGCCTTCCATCTTCGGCAAGATGGTGGGCACCCCAGCCCCAAAGCCCCAACTGTACCTCCTCCTGAGTCTCATCTCCCCAGCAACCCAGCCCGGCTACAGCCCACTGCACCGAACCAGAGCCAAATGTCCGGTACTGGTGGTTTCCACACCTCCCAGCAGGGACTCCACAGCGGCCCTCCACTCGCTTAGCAGCAATCCCCCCTCTTGGCAGAGAACCCAAGAGGAAGAGCCTCTTGTTTCTCTTCCTTCCTTCCTTCCCTCCTTCAGAACATTCATGGAGGCTCTTCTATGCCAGGGGCTGGGCTGTGCGTTCTCTCCTCTGTCTCTCCTAAATCCTCACTGTTCCCTGGCCAGCTCGGCGTTCCGATCTCATTTACTGAAGAGAATCCAAGGACCTGGAATGTTCTACACTAACCAAGGACATGACGACCAGGAAGAAGCAACTGAGTGGCCCGTACTTTCCGACTGTGCTCTCAGGGGGCTGAGAGCCGTTCCCGCCGGGGTTCCTGCTGGTGGGAAAGACAAGGGCATCATCCACGGAGCCTTTCTCACGTCCGTGGCTCTGCTCTTAGCTTCCTCTTTGGTCACCGGCTCTGGGTGACTGAGGGAGAGAAGCCCCTGGAATGATAGCTTCGGCCACAGTAATTGGCAAGTGTCGGCATGATAACAATAAAATTAGTGACCATGGACCGAATGCTTGTTCTGGCCTGGCTGGATGGGTTACCGCATTGGAGTCTTGCTCGGCCCCCGTCCTGTGGCATCACCGTGGGTGTTCAATTCAGCCATAGCCAACTGCCCCGCTGATAACGACACCCGCCAACATAGGTGTGTGTCCCTGTGGCCTTTACACGCACTGCCTTGTGCGTGTTAACTTACGTGATCGTTACAACCACCTATTAGACCGATGCTGTTGTTATCCCCATCTTACAGATGAGGAAGCCGAGGCATGGAGAGGTTTAGCAACTCGCTCAAGGTCACCAAGCTAATGAATGGTTGAGGTGAGGATGGAACCCAGGCAGTACCCGTGCTGACTGCCTCTCTCCCCACACACTCGACGTGCCTTGTTTGACAGATGTTTCTAGAGCGCAAACATTTCTCTTCTTTCCTTCTCAAACTGTCCAGGAGAGCAAGCGCTTCCCAGCTCAGAAATGTGCATCAACAGTGTTTTACTACTCGCTCCAGTTTTCTTCTTTTCTTGATGATTTGACATCCTGGTCAAATGTCAGTGCTGGCAGTGGCGAGGCGGGCCCTCCCAGATCCAGCCGACGCCTACACAGAGCAAACAACTCCCCTTCTTCAAGTGTGTCTTTCATATGTACACCCACCAACCCAGAGCCAGACCCCCAGCTGCCTCCTCCCTGGGGCTCTCACGTGTCACCCTCTGCCCCAGTCACCCTGGGCCAGGTACCAGGCAAGCAAGGGCATTCCTTATGCCCCATAATCTGCTGAAATTATTCCCACTAGCCAATGCTAAACCTGCTTAGCCTGCCTGGCCTGCCTCACCCATTCCTTCCTGACCATGATAAAGCCTCTGGCCCATGGTTTCCCCTTGCCTGTCTGTCCCCCAACTGACCCTGGTGCTTCCTCTTGTGGTCTTGCAAGCCGTGCTCCTTCCTCTGGGGAACTGTGACCGTGTCCTCCAGCGGCAGCCACCCCCTGATCTGTTGGCCTCACCACCCCTGAATAGCAATAAATCCTACGTTTAAAATAAAGTGCTCCAGCCTGCCTTCGGGAAGGGGTGGCCCACTCAGAGGGCACCTACAATATCCTGCATCTCTCGCTGGGGGTCCCCTCCCTGACCACCTCCAGAGCCCCTTCCTGCCTGGCAGAAACTTACCTTCTTACCTCTGCCTCAAGGAGAGAAGTCTCGGGCCATAGTTGCTAAGAGTGTGCATTTAAGGCCCAGCCATGCCACCCCCAGGCTGTGCATGCCCGGGCCAGTCAGCTAGCAGCTCTCTGCCTCAGTTTCCCCAACCGTAAAAATAGGAAAGTAATCCCATCCTTGCGTTTTTCTCCATTGAAGCCTGGGTCCCCCACTGGTTGGAAACTGTTACAAGGACCCTACGAGATAGGCATCAGCACCCGCATTCTGCAGATGAAAAAACCAAAGTCCTGAGAGGCGTGTGTCCTCCCCCGGGTCAGGTGATGAGAAACCAGTAGAGCTGCTGTGCCTCCCCTCTCCCAGTGACAGCACGGGGACTAGGTTGGAGCGTGTAAGGCATCCAGAATGCAAACCTCAGGGAGACAATCACCCCAGGTTCGGGCCCCCCAGAGTGGGCACCTTGCTGACGCTTCAGAGCCTGGATGCCTTCCTCGCCTCACCCCAGTCCCCGCCCTGCCCATCACACGCACCCCCAGGCTGCCCTCCTCTCCCAACCCTGTCCCCCCCACCTTGGTCTGGGCTCCTCATCTCAACCTACAGTGAAGGAAGCAATGTCCTGGTGACAACCTCTTAATATACATGGAAAGCTAAGGTTTAGGGCTTTTTTTAAGATTATATTTTATTTATTTTAAAGAGAGAGAGCAAGCACATGCACGTGTGTGAGCAGGGGGAGGGACAGAGGAAGAGAGCATCTCAAGCAGACTCCGCACAGAGGGGCACAGAGCCTAAAGTGGGGCTCGATCTCACAACCCCGAGATCACAACCTGTGCCGAAATCAAGAGTTGGACACTTAACTGAATGAGCCACCCAGGAGCCCCAAAGGCTTTGTTTTGTGTGTGTGTGTGTGTGTGTGTGTGTGTGTGTACGTGTGCGTGCACACACACGTGCACACACAAGCCTGGGAGGGGAAGTCAGGGCATTGCAGAACTGGACGGACTCCCCTGCAGAGTGGTCAGCCCAGAACTCCACCCACCTCCAAGGGTCAGCGGGTGTGGCCTCCAGGGGAGTTTGTTCCATGTTTCCCCCCATTTTGAGGCTGGGAAGAGCCCCTAGTGAGCCCCCGTCAGCCACCCCTTGGCCCTGGTTTATGGCTATAACCCTAATAAAATCACAACCTCTGTGGTCCAGTCTCATCACACAAGGCCATGACCAGAGGAACCCAACCCAAAAACAAGAACGTAACTTCAAAAGAATTCAAGCTCTTTGCATTTCTCTATCATCAGGACACGTGGACCACGGCAGCAGCCCTGAACTCCTCCTCCACTGTCCTCACCCCCTGAAGGATTCCTGGTCTGGCTTCTCCCGCTGTGTCTTCAAAGTCCTCAAGAAGAGCCCTGAACTTCGGGCTCTTCTTCCTCGTCTTTTTTCTCCTTCCATGTCACAGAAGCCCAAGGAATTGGTCTGGCCCCCTCTGAGCCCACCTCAGAGCTGGAGCTTCAAGCAGCCCAAAGAGGCACAGCCAAAATTCTCAGCCAGACTGAAAGCCTACAGCACGTGGTCATTTCTGCCTTGTCCCACAGATAGGACATCTTCGTATCTTCTCAGCTGACCTCTCCTTCCACCGCGTCCCCACCTCCCCGCTGAGAACTCAGTTCATCTCTTGTCCCACCTCCTACATTCAGTCCACGAGGAAATGTGGTGTTTGTGCTCCAAGCACAACCTGATGTCTCCTCTGTGGTGCTGTCAGATCCTGCAGTGACCCCCCTGACTGACCCCCCCCTGCCTCTACTGGCTCCCCTCAGGGAGTGTCAGTTCTCCCCACAGCAGCCGGAGGTGTCTGCTGACAAATCCAACTCGGAGCATGCCATTCCTCTGTTCAGAATGTTTCAATGCCTCCCATGTCCCCAGAAGGAATCCAAACCCCTCAGCACGGTCTCCAAGATTTTCCATGATTCGATTCCAGCCGGCCAGCTCCTTCTTCTTCAACTTGGAAGCTGCTTCCTTGGAGACCCTGCTCTGGTAATTAATTATCTCTGAGGGTGGTGGTCCCCTTGCCTCAACGCCCCTCTCAGTCTTCTGTATGTCACCCTGTTTTATGGACCTCATATTTTCCTGTCTCCTTCTTCATCTCCCGTCTCACTGAATGCTGTCTCCCAGTGCCTGGTGCATTGTCTGGTTCTTACTAGATGCTCAACAAGTGCTTGCGAACTGAACAAATGAAAACACAAATGAACAACCTGGAAAAAAGGCATCTGCTCTCTTTTTTGGCTGCAATAACAGAAAACAGACTCAGCCTGGCTTAAACAATGATGACATTCCTATTTCACATAATGGGATCCAGAGTTTGGGTGGGTTCCAGGTACAGCATCATCAGGGCTCTGGTTCAATTTCTCTGTTGTTACCTCAACCCGGCCCCTTTCCAAGTGTGGGACTCTCTTCTCTCATTGGCATTCAATGGCAGCCCACAGCACTGGGAGCAAGAGGGATTCCCTGTTCCCACCCAGTAGGAGAGAAAGAAATAGAGGCTCTCTACCCCCACCCCACCAATGATACGGTTCCTCCAGTCTGCCAGGACCACCCACTGGAATGCCATGTGCTGTTCAGCTTAAGCCTAGGCTCCTAACCCATTATTGGAAACCATCACTGTGTCTGATGGCTCTAACAGGGCCAAGTATACCTAGTCCTGGGGATAGGGTCTATTCCCCTTTAGAAATGTGTTTCATTAGGGAAGGGTGAATGGTTGAACAAAACAGGAGTGTCCTTAGGAAGTGTCCTCAAGATGGAGGAATGAGGAGCAGATTCTGGGAAGGCAGCCAACAAGATCTACCACAGCATTATCATCCCCATGTCACAGATGTTACAGCATCTGCCCAGTGAGGTTAGGTTGTGTGCCCAAGATCATAGATCTCATGTATGGGGAAACTGAGCTTGGACCCTGGACCTCTCTAACACCAGGGCTACTAGTGACCAGGCTGTGAGCCTTCTCAGCCTGCTTAGATCCCAGGACAAGGATGCATCTAATGTTTTCCATTATTGGGAGCAGTGAAATAGCAGGACCTTCTAATGTTACAACAGTACTAGGAGTCTTGACTCTGCCATCTTGGCCATCATGCCCCTGCCTGGGGAAATGGGGTTCTCCCTCATCTTCTCAGTTGCTCTAAGTCCTCCCCTTCCCTGGAGGTCCAGGCCAGGTCCCCAGGTTCCAGGGACATTCACAGTCAGCTCAGGCCTGAGGATGCCCCCAACTCCATGTTCCTAGACTACTGTCTTCCTTAAATAAAATTCATCTCTGGGACTCTGCCTCTCCCAGACTGTCATCGCTTCAAGGTGGGAATGTTAGGGATCTGTCCCAGCCTCTCTGTTCACCGTTCACTTCTCCTTGCATTCTCTGTTCCATTCTGCTCCCTCTCACCTCCACGACTTGGCACAAGCCATTCTCCCTGCTTGAAGCACCATGTCCCAGCTTCTCCCACCCCTTTCCCCAACCTTCACCTCTCCTTCAGCATCTCTCACTTCTCAGTTTGCAACCCCAACAAATTACCTCTCTCGCCTTCAGTTTTCTTGTCTGAGAAGCCAAGATAACAATAGAATCATTTTGGAAGTTACAGGAGAAAATGTATGTGGAATACTTAGAATCCTGTCTGGTACATAGTAAGTGCTCATGGAAACTTTGCTGTTATGATCATTATTATCCATATCATCCTTTAGGTCTGAGAGGTTTTTGTGTTTATTGTTGTTGTTGTTGTTGTTGTTTTAGAGAGAGAACAGGCATATACATGAGCAGGGAGTGGGGGTCAGGGAGGGGCAGGCAGAGGGCGAGAGAGAATCTTAAGCAGACTCCACGCCTAGCACAGAGTCCAACTCAGGGCTCCAACTCATGATCTTGAGTTCATGAGCTGAGCCAAAATTAAGATTTGGATGCTTAACTGATGGACCCGCCTTAGGTCTGAATTTGAACACTATGCCTTCTGGCAAGCCCTCTCTGACTCTCTCTCCCAGGTCAGAGGTACGTGCCCTGCCCTGTAAGGGTAAGTGAGGTAAGAACCCCTTCACTCTTAACACCGAGGTAACTGTTTCCTCTATTATCCCTGAGAGCAGAGATGACCTTGTCTCTCTTGCTTACTTTTGTATCTTCAGTGCCTCACACATTGCCTGCCACATTGTCAGAAATGAGTAGACACTCGGAAGAAAGAGAACGTAGGAAGAACAAAGCAAGCAATGATTCTCCACACCCTGTGATTCACTGAGCCATGGCGGGGGGCGGGGGGATTCACCACAGTGGTGGCAAGGATTTCCTTCTGCTTGGAGAAGTTCCTGTCCCCTCTCCAGCCTGCTCCCTGGTGAGCTCCTGCCTTGGGTTTAACATTCATAGTCTGATTAGACTTTCTCTTCTCCCCAGCCTTCCTTTCACAACAGGTGCCTCTCCCTTCCAATCAGCCCTCTTTGCTGCTCCACCTAGACCTTCATCAAAGGACCCTGACTTCCCTCCTGCCACCTGAACCCATCAGACATATGTCGGCTGCCAACAGGGCTTGACCCACCCTGCCCACTGGGCCCTGCCCTGGCGGGGAAGCCAGGTCTGGTGTCACAGCCCCACCCTCCCCAGGCCTCCCAGGAATCACACACACCCTTCACACGGATACAAATAATCCATGTAGACAGGCAGGAATCCAGACAAAGATAATCCGAAACTAGCAGAGGATCCAAAAAAGTCATTTTTATTTGGCTTCGAAGTGCATTTGATGAACTTAGTTTTTCCCCTACCACAGACTTCACTTTTTTTTTTTTTAAAGATTTTATTTATTTATTTGATAGACAGAGATCACAAGTAGGCAGAGGCAGGCAGAGAGAGAGAGAGAGAGGGAAGCAGGCTCTCTGCTGAGCAGAAAGCCAGATGCAGGTCTCAGTCCCAGGACCCTGAGATCATGACCTGAGGTGAAGGCAGAGGCTTAACCCACTGAACCACCCAGGCACCCCCACATTTCACTTTTTAAAAAATCCTCTTTTTACTTCAGCTAATTTTGAAATGAGCTTCCCTTGCCATGGCGCATACTGGGAACCTGACCCCAGGGTGCAGTTTGAACAGCTTCAGGTTTGAATTTGACCAACACAAAGTGCCAGGCCCTGTCGGGATCCAGGGACCCAGGGGGCACAGCAACGCGGATGCAGACCCTGAAAAAGCTTGCAGGGGTCCTCAGGTCGGTGGGGCCCCTGCCCAGCGGTCTCCCACTGGACCCTCTCTGGCTGAGCAGCCCTGTCTCCAGAGAGACAAAGAACAGCCGCTCCCTGTCACCGCGATCATCCACGGGTGCCCCTGCACACACGTGTGCAAGCCCAACACATACACACACACCCATACACACACATGCCAGACCAGCGTTTCCCAGGAAAAAGTCAAAATCACTTCTCATGTACGTGGAAGAACTCCTCAGAACCCTGGCTGAGGGCAGAATTCCTCGCACTTCCAGGAGGAATGGGGCATCCCACTCACCCCACCACCCATCCTTTTCTCTGGCCGCTGGCCAATATTTTCTCTGGCCAATATTCATTCCTTCTGAGTCGAAGAAGGAAAGGAATCAGAGGCATATTTTTACCTGTTACTAGCTGGTTCACCTGAAGTACGTCACTTACCCTCTCTGAGCCTTATTGTCCTCTGAACCATGGGCAACAGTCCCCCTGCCACCATAATGGTAGCTACGGTTAATTGAGCTCTTACTACGTATCCGCCTCTGTTGGTAGAACTTTATATATATTAACAAGCCAAATCCTTATCCTAATTTCTAAAGCAAGTATTATTGTTCCCATTCTCTTTCTACAAAGGCAGACGTAAAGCCTTACTGAGAAGTCCTGTATCTTCCAGAGCCAGGACTCAAACCCAGCTGGGTCCCAGCCTACGGTGGAACACTGCCATTCCCATGGCCCGTAGTGTGGTGCAGACAGAGGGACATGGAGAGAGGAACAAGGAGCCATCCGCTGGCAAGGAAGCCAACCTTGTCCTTTGGAAAGAAAGCAGTCAGCTGCTTAGGCCAGCTGGGTGATGCAGTGCCGAGTGAACACGTGACCCTGACAGGAAGGAGGAATCGTACTGACCCTAGACAGGTATGGGTTATCTCTGCCTGCCCATGATTTCCATCTCCATCTGCCTCCAACACTCCTTCGGTCATTCCACAAACTTCCTTTGAAGCCCTACTGCATGCCAGGATCCAAAGTAGGGCCCCCTGACAGTCCCCTGTCATTTGCCCATTACTACAACCCAGACAGCCCCACGTCGGCAACACTCTCCAGGGGCCCGTTGGACCTCCCTGACCACTCCCCCCTCCCTCAGACCTGGGCAAAGCCAGAGGTGTGTGAGGGACATGGACATAATGACCTTCAGTGGGGAGCCCCTCATTGCCACTCACCAGTGTCCTCCTAGGAGGGAACCTGCAGCACACCAGGGCACAAGGCTGACCTGTAGAACGCAGCCAGGCAGGGAAGCCTCCTGGAGTGTGGAGGGTTCAGTGCACAGAGGCGAGAGGAACAAACACTGTCTCTAAAGGAACTAACAAGGAACAGAGTCTCTTCTTTCCAGCACATGATTCTCTGGTCCTGGGCACTCTCTACTCTCTCAAATCCCTACTCGGGATAATGGAGGGCTTGCGATGAGAAAAATCAGAAGATGGGTGTTTAACACTTGAATATGCCACCTGTTAGTTAGCTCTGTGACCTTGAGCAAAGTCCTCTTGGGGCCCAGATTCCCTCTCTGGTGAAATGCATCAGCACTGGTATGCTTCTCCACGGCTGTGTCCATGGCAGACATTGCTAATTCATTCACTCAACAGATGTATTTATCATCCCAGGACACCACCTATGTCCTAGGTGGTGTCCTGGGCACTGACTGGAGATACGATAATTTATAAGACAGAGCCCTTCTCGGCTGTAACAGAGCTTGTATTCACTTTATTCTTATTCATGGAGCCTAGAGTGGTCTCTGACTCCCTCTCAACACAGCCTTCAAGGCAGCCACTAAACAATCAGATTAGCTTGAGAGATGAGCTCCGTATCGGTCAGGGTTCTCCAGGGAGACAGAACAAATAAGATATAGGTACAGATATAGATACAGACACAGATTTATAGAGAGAGTTATTTTTAGGAATTGGCTCATGCAGTTGCAGAGGCTCACACATGTAGAATTTGTAGGGCAGGTCAGCAGGCTGCAAACCCAGGCAGGGTTTTAATGTTACGATCCTGAAGCAGAGTACGCGTCCAATCTTTCCCTCCTAGGGCCTTTAACGGATTGCACGGTGCAATTACCCCATTATTGAAAGTAATCTCTTTTACTTGAAGATAACTGATTGGAGATGTTAATCACACCTATAAAATACACTCAGAGCAACATCTAGACTGGTGTGTGGCCAAACAACTGGGCACCATAGCCCCGCCAAGTTGACTGTAACACTTAACCACAAACTCTATTTCCCACCCCCAGGAATTATCGCTAAGCAAACGTTCAGCACTGAGTCTGGGGTTCAAAGTCTTTGATTCTACATTCTCGGGACAGCGTCTTTAGCTGGGCAGTGGACAAGGTAATAAGGGTCCACGTAAGTCCCTTCAGAAGTGAGGAAGGAGCATTTCTAGTAGGACAGTTTAGACAACCACGTCCATAGGACCCCCTCAGGATGTTTTGTTAAGGTGATCTGATACTGACGATCAACCAAGAACAATTTCTTCTTATTTAATCCAGAACTTGGCAATGGACGGCCCTTATGATTTTCAGAAGACTCTGTTTTAAGGCAATGGCATTTTTTCAAGGTCGGTGAAATCTTTCTACCCCATACCTGTCCTTTCTAGTGGCATGTGGTTTATGTTCATCTGAGCCACTAAAGGAGGGGACAAGGGAAAAATATGAGCACTGCCACAGGCCAGGTCCTGTGCTAGGGACTTGTTGTCAGGCATAGTCTAAGTTGTGCTGTGGTTATAAATATCCTTGCACTCCCAGAGTCTCAACACAACACAAGTTTCTTTCTCTCCATTGTTCTGTGTCTAATACAGGCTAGCAGGTGGCTCTCTGCTCCAGAGTCATGCAGGAACCCAGGCTGGAGGTGCCACTACTTGGTGATGCTGCTATCCCAACACGTGGCTTCCAGGGTCTCCATGGTAAGCTAAGAGACAGTGTGGAGAAGCGACACCTGCTTTTAAATGGACTGGCCTGCAATGGCACATCTACTTATATTCAATTGGCTGGAACCAGTCATGTGACCCTGGTTTACTACAAAGGACGCTGGGAATTATAGCCTTCTGTATGTCCAGGAAGGGGAGTTGAAAACCAGATCTGCTAAGGGTCTCTCTTCTGATTCTGATGCAGGATCTTCAGTGTGGGGGATTTCAAGGGCTATGTAAGTCAGCTCCAAAATCTTTTGTAATGCCCCATCCTGGTTCTCAACCTGTGTCCTGGGACACACCCATGCATGGGCAGGTTTCCCCCGAGCTATTAGCTACTAACAAAAGGCAGGGTGTAAATATTTACTAGCTAACTGCTCTGCTAAAGAACATATGAATTAGAGTAAGCTCAAGTTTAACCCCAGAAGGGCAACAGTCTCAGGGAGAGTGTGAACGGGATGGACATTAGAATAGAAAACAAACATCCATGAGGGTGTTTTTCCCTTGGGAATCTGAACCCTCCCACCACAGCTGAAGTTTCCAGTCAAATGCCCTCACAGAGCAGCAATGTTTTTATGGGACCGGCTGAGAGAAGAAGGCAACAGTCATCTCATCTGATAGAACAGTGGTCCTCTGGCCACACTCAGGAGGGAGCAATGAGGGGCAGAGCTAGAGAGTTAGGTCTGTCTTCAAGTCCTGGCTCTGCTCAGCTCTAAGACTGTCCTCCTGACCCTCAATGTCCTGAGCCTTGGTTCACCCCCCCCCCCCATAAAATGGAGAGAAGATTCTATATCCCAAGATCATTGAGAGGACCAATGGGAAAATGCGGGGGGAGATCTTAGCACGTGTGTGGCTGCATCTTCTGCCTTTCCCCTCCCTGTCTGGTGGCCCATTTGGCTAGAGGCAGATGCGTTGGTGTGCATCATTAGAAACCCGGAAAGAGCTGTTGCAGCCACCTTACCTACTGGGGGATATTTGAAATGCTGTATGGAAAGAATAAAATGGGAACAAGTTTACATATCCAAGAACAGGAGATGGGTTAAGTAAACTCATTCAGATTGATGAAGATTGTGCTGCCAAATGTCTCCACGGAAGCTGAAGTAGCAAAGGAGATGTTTATGATACAATTTCGAGAAGAAAAAATCAGGACACAATATGGTATATGCAAGATGGTATCAGCTCGGCAAACACAGGGGTTCTGTGGCCCCCAGGAAACACACACTATGGGTCTTCGGATGAATCATTAACCTTTTCTTTAGATTGTGTTTTGTTTCGGGTTTATTATGCATTGCACTTTCAATTTTTCTGGTACTTATTTTCATATTTTAGAATACAACAAATTACAATGAGCGAAGTATCCCTTTCTTTGGAGATGTGAATGTGGGGGCACCTGGCCGGTTCCGTGGGTGGAGCATGCAATTCTTGAACTTGGAGGTGTGGGTTCAAGCCCCATATTGGGTGTAGGGATTAACTTTTTAAAAAATAAGGAATTTTTTTTAAAAATGTGAATGTGGCATTTCCATAGGTGTCAAATACATCAATGTGTCCCAAATGCAGCTGTTCGATGCTGGATGGTGTTTGACAAATGAGGCATGGAATGGGAAGCAGCAGGCGCCACTGGAAAGGCAGAGCTGAACTTGACCCTTCCAGATGTCTTTCTAGATGTATGATCTTGGGCTAGTCGTTGAACTTCTTGGAGCTCTGGGATGTGCATGCATCATAAAAGATGAGAATTCCCCCCTCCCCACAGACCTGCCTAAGCCACCTAGCAAGATCTTTGGCACAGAGGAGATGCCTACAGCCAGAGCTCCATAGATGTTAATGCTTTTCCTTCTCTACATCCTGTGGGTATTTCTGGGGTGGGAGTTGCCCACCACCCAGATCAGGACCCTTGCAGCTGCTGTAGAGGCCTCTGGCTGGGGGTTGCTGCAGAGTTTTCTCTTGCCCGTGTTTACTTCCCACCAGCATGGATCCTGTGCTTGCATCATGAGCACTTCCCCAAGGCCCTTGGTGCCTGAACCTGCATTACAGCGCTCTGGGCAAGTCATGGGGGGTTGCTGTTACCAGCTTCATCTTCAACGCAAGGTCGAGGAACAGCAGTTTCCTTCGCTAGAGCCTTGAACTCCAGGCCCCAACAAACAGGGCAATTGGACAAGATGACCTTGAAAGGTCCCTTCTGAACCAAGGGTCTGAGATGCCTTTCTCGCTTTCGTCACATTCTCTGGGAGGTAATGTTACCAGAGCCTGCCTGAGCCTTTGTTGGTCTAGAAGTCTTCCCTAAGCTCACTGCTGACTGGGTTGGATGGAGTCCCTCTCAGTTCTATTCTACATCCTCAGTAGCATAAGTGCCTTGCAAATGACTGTCATCTCCATATACCCTGAGCTCCTGGAGGGCAAGGACTGAGCCTGGTTCACCTTAACATTCCTGTACCTGAGGTCAGATCTGGCAGCGGATAAGTGTTGAGAGATGTTTGATGAGGTAGTTAATCCCATTCCCTCCCCTCCAGACCTAGTATCTCCCCAAGCTTAGCTGTGGCTCCCCTAGAAGGATCAGAGTCTATGACAGTGTATCTCTGCTGGGCACCAGCTAATCATTTTATTACCCCTTTTAATTTAATCCCCCAGAGTGCCTTAAGAGGTAGATGTTATTGCCCCCATTTTACAGATGAGAACACCAATTCTGGGAGAGCTTAGATGGCTTGCCAACCAAGTGGCAGAACGGGGACTCAGTCAGGGTCCCATGGCTCTAAGATTGGGCTTCTCGGCATTCCTGTCTGCTACCTCCCTGAGAGGCCTGGGCACTCTTGCCTAAGAATTCCTTAATGATTTCCCTTTGAAGACTGTGGGCTAAAAGTATATTTATTTTTTCAACAACTTTATTGAAGTGTAATTGACATATCATGACACTCCCCTACTTTAAGTACAGAATTCAATGGTTTTTTAGTAAATTTTAGAGGTTTGTTCAACAATCACCCTATCTGATTTTAGAATACCTCTGTCATTCTAAAAAAAAAAAAAAAAAAGCCATGTGCTCATTATTGGTCGCTAACTGTTCCCACTACCGGCCCCAGGCAGCCACTCATCTTCTTCCCGTCCCTATCGGTTTACCTTTTTGGGACACTTCCTACAAATGGAATCATAAGACATACAGTCCTCTGTGTCCAGCTTCCTTCACGATCTCAGCGTTTTGAGGTCCCTCCTCGTGCTGGCACTTTGGTCCTTCTCACCGACAGGTAGGATGCCACCGATGCGTAGACCACATTTTGCTTCTCTGTCCACTTGATGGACACGCGGGTTGTCTCCAGCTTGGGGCAATCATGAGTAATGATGCTGCTGTCAGTGTTCACATGCAAGTCTTGGAGTAAACATAAGCTTTCATTTCTCATGGGGAGATTCCTAAGAATAGAATTTTTAGGTCAAACAGTAAAGTTGCACATCACCTTTTTAGAAACCGACAAGCTATTTTCCGAAGCGGCTGCCCCGTTGTGCATTCCTGCCGGGAGAGAATAAGGCTCCAGGTTCTCTGCAACCTCACCAGCACTTGGTATTACGTGTTTTTGTGGTTTGGGGAGGTTTTCTTGTTAGAGCCAATCTCCTGGGAGTGAAGTGGTATTTTGTTGCGGTTTTCATTTCCCTTTCTTTAATGACGGATGACGTTACATTTTTCTCATACTTACTGGCCATTTCTATATCTTCTTTGGTGAAATGTCTGTTAAAACCTCTTGCCCATTTTTTTTTAAAGATTTTATTTATTTATTTGACAGAGCGAGAGAGAGAGAGAGGTCACAGGTAGGCAGAGAGGCAGGCAGAGAGAGAGGGGCAAGCAGGCTCCATGCTGAGCAGAGAGCCCAATGCAGGACTTGATCCCAGGACCCTGAGATCATGACCTGAGCCGAAGGCAGAGGCTTAGCCCACTGAGCCACCCAGGTGCCCCCCTCTCGCCCATTTTTAATTGCGTTGTTTTCTTGTTGCGAGGTTATGAGAGTCTGTTTTGTTTCTATTAAAGCCACATTCTAATAACTGCTTCAGAGAGAGGAAGAGAGAAGCTTAGCTGGTAGGAAAACAGATCCGAGTTTAATCTGGGCTCCGCCACTTTCACGATTTGGGATTTCAGACAAGTGCCTTCATTCCCTCTGTTTCAATCTCTTCTGTGGCAGAACAGTAATAACACTCTTGAAGGGCCATGACGCACCAGCTGCAGTAATGCAAACAAAACATCGACGCGGAGTAAGGGCTCCTCTTCTATTCCCTCAAACGTATTTCCTGATCCCAGCTTTGTGCTGAGCACAGTGCTGAAGCCGGTGTAGGGCAGGGACAAGGCAGACAGGCAAGTCCCTGCCCACTTGGAACTCACATCCCAGAGAGGGAAACCAGCAATAAGCGAGTTCATAGAATAAAGATCTAATGTAAAGTCAGGGAGTAAGAAATGACAGGTGAGGGGCAAGGTAAGGGAACAAAGGGTGGTCAGGACTGATCGGGCGCCTTCTCAGGTAAAGTGGTTATTAGGTAGAATACAGGTTTATCTCAGTGCATCATCCATGGTCCAACATAACAGTGCTTAGGCAAAATACATTTCTTGTCTCTCACTCATCACCAAGGCCGTTGGAGAGCTCCACTCCTCAAGGTCAACCAGGCACCCCAACTCCTCTACATTGTGGCTATGCCGGCCCTAGAGCAGAGCCCTCCTCCAAACCATCTACAGTGGCTCACCTCCTCGTGCACACTGCATGCTGCCACAAGAGGAAGCGAGGAGAAGGGGCACACCCCCTCCCTCTAGGAAATGCCTGAAAGTTGCTCAGACACCTTGCCCTCCCATTCCATCCACCAGCGCTCAGTCACATGGCTACGCCTACCTGGGACAGGGAAGGGAACTAGGAAATAGAATTCTTTATTCTGGTGCCCAGCCAGGTGTCCAGCTGAAGGCATTTCTATCACCTCGCGTTAAGGGGACAGAAGATATTGGAGGAGATCAAACCATCTGTCATGGGTGGTCAGGGAAGGCTCCTCTGAGGGGGCAGCAGTGGAGTGAAAACACAAGTGAAGTGAAGGAGGGAGCCATGCAAGGTTCCGGGGGAAGAGCATTCTGTAGTAGAGTCAACAGTGATTGCAAGAGTCACGAGTAAGTTTGGGCGTTGGAGGGAGACCAAGAAGGCGACAGGGGCTGGAATGGAGGAAGCAAGGAGTGGCTTGGTGGAAACATGAGCCTGGAGAGGCGCTCGGGCCGGATAATGGAGAGCATGGTGCGAAACATGAATGCGCTCCAGAGGCAGGAATCCTGTGAGTCTAGGGCTAACGTGGTCGGCATGCTGTCATATGACAAGGACCACTCGGGCAAACGCTTGTGCTGGGGTAGAAGGTGAGATGTGGTCAGCACGGGCTGTGTTTCAGAGGGAGAGTCAGCAGGACTTGCTGAGATGAGCTGGTTGTGGAATATGGAGAGCCAAGGAGAATCAAAGGTGACTCCAATTTTTTTCCAACCAAGCATTTATTCTCTTACAGGTCTGGTGGTGACCAGCTGCGATGACACCGAGCACTATAGAATCCAAACATTCAGATCACGCCACTCTTCTGCTCCAAACCCCCAAGGCACTCCCATTGGGTAGAACCCAATCCAAGCCCCGTATGATGTGCCCCCCATCAGGTCATCAGAACCACCCTGCGGGGCAGATGTTGCCCTCTCCACACTCTGCTGTGTTGTAGATCACAAGACCAAGCAACAGTCCTAGCTTGGTACCCAAAGTAGCACACCCTGTGTGTGGTGGATCTGGGATGTGAGGCAGACTTACAGTCCTGCCTCTGACTTACTAACCCCAGCTCAATGGGATGTTGTCCCCTGGGAGGCTGGGCAGGTGTTGATGGAATCATGCTGCTGTCTACACTGGGTCCAGTTTTCTGGAGTCCCTCCAGCCTCTGCCTCCACACACAGACACAGACACTCATGCACACATGCATATGCACACACACAGACCCGCCTTGACACACACACACGTACTACACACACACGCACACACATGCACATATACATGCCTTCATGCACACACATGCACAGGCGCATGAATACTGTGCACACGTGTGTGATGAATGAATACACGCACATGCACTGGAGCATACACATGCCAACCGCTGGCCCCTTTCCTCCACTGCTTCTTCATCTGAGACTAGAAGCCCAGCAGGGGGTTCAGCACACCAGGCTAAAGTAGCCACAACTCCATCACCTCCAGAGGCTCGTTGGACTCAGCTCCTTGAGGCGCACAGACATCCAGAATTGCTTTTGCACAGCAGCAGGTGCTCTCTGAGCCCTCTGCAGGGGCTGCTGTGTTCCTGAATCCCCCAGACGGGGTTTTGGGGATCACTGGGGCCCTTCCTAAGGCTCCTCACATGGCGCCTTGCCACTGGAGGTGGACAATAAGCATGGCTGGGGGGTGCCAAGGCTCTCTCCCAGGCTGCCATCTTCGCTTGATGGGCCCCCTGCTGAGCAGCTAACTGTGAGGGTCCTAGATCCACACTGCCTGAGTTCGAACTCTAGCCTGACTACTTACTAGCTGTGTACCGTTTCACAAGAAGCTCAATTCCTGTAATCCGCAATTTTTTCTGCAGACTGCTGACCATGGAATCCCCAACACAAGGATTCTTGAGAGAATTACGTGCTCGGATTGGTGCCCAGCACATATGGTAAGCTCTAGATCATATTATTGTTCTACTGATGACCTCTTCCTGAGGTTGATCTTGACAAAACCTCCCTCTTCCTCCAACCAAACCAGACAAAATAATTCCCACTTTGTGTCCATATCTCTTCTTCTTTATCCATCGTCCTGCTTTAAAGCTTATCATGACCATTTTAAAGTTTGTTTTACCTTCTGTCCTCAGCGTTAAGCCCACTTCTTTCTTTCCACCCTCCAGCCACTCCAGCTTTCCCGGCTTCCTGAGTTACATCCCTGCCTCAGGGCCTTTGCACATCCCTCCAAGTCCGAGACTCTGTGTCTGAGAATAAGACATCTGAAGCAGGAGGATCAGGATTGGAACCCAGGTTCTCAGGTCACAGAGACGGAACACTAAACCATTACACCAGTGGCCTCCCTCCTCGCTCCTGCCCTCCCACATTGCCACGGATCCCACCTCTAGGCCACATCCTTGGGATGTAGAACTACCTGATGGTCTGTTTCCTCTCGACGGAGAGCTCCATCAGGCTGGGCTGAGGTGTATTTTGCTCATGCCTCATCCCTGGTGCCCAGCACTAAGCACTTGGTACATATTTATGAACAAATGAATGTCTGCCTGCTTCTGCTACATATGTGAGCCCCAGGCAAAGAGACTGTCTTTTCATCTCTGCATCCCCAGTGCGCAGGCAAGGGCCCAGCCCCAGAAGTCACCACTGTGCTCACTGGATTGAAACCGACCAATTTCCTGCGTGTTCTCCAGTCACGCCCCCTCACACGCCCACTCCCGTGTGAGCAAGACAATTACTGTCCCCAAATACCCACATGTGCTCCTGCCTCGTACCTTGTACATTCATTCCTTCTTCCCAAGACAGCTTTCTTTCTTCCTCCGTCTGCTGGAAACGTCTGCAGAACCTTCCAGGTCTTGAGTAGACAAGCCCTCCTCTACCGTCCCCTCCAGGGCATGTGTTGGGCTCTCTCCTCTGCCCACCCACCGTGTGTTCAAACCACTGGCTGTGCCTTACAGGAAGGTTTTGTGGCTTTTTCTTGCTGTAAACTGTGAGCCTCCTGAGGGCAGAGTTTGTCTTACTCATTTCTAACCCCAATCTCAGGGTCTTTCACCAGGGACTCCCAGAGAGTGTGTGATATGCCGGAGGCGAGTAGATGAGCAGTAACTCAGGCCGACTAGCCACCCCCTGCCTGACCCCCAAGTCCTCCTCTGTAGCAGGTGTGATCACAGAGAGTTCTCAGGGAGCAGGTGCTATTAGTTCCGTTTTACAGAGGGAAAAATAGAGGACAGAGAGGTCAAGTTGCTTGTCCAAGAATAAAAGCAAAATTGCTCGGCCTCAAGCACTTGCTGGTGGGTATGGACGTTGCCACACTGAACAGTGCGGATGGGAGGCGCTGCTGTGGTCCCTGCTCCCCTCTCCATAGAACTGCCCAGGCTCACCATCCTCTGTTCCAGAGTACACGACAGCCCATCAGGAGCACAGTACCCCCAGAACGGCCCTGAAGAACACGGCTTCCTTGACATTTCTTGGCACGAAAGCCTGCCTTTGTTGGTGACAACCAGCAAATCCCGGAGCATGCAGAGGGAGAGCCGGCTCTTGGGCAGGGATTTGGAGCAGCCAAGAGGGCAGGAGAAGGGCTCTCGGGAAAGCCTAGGTGACAGGTCACGTTCTGTCCCCACGGGCATGCCAGGTCCTACAAAGCTCCTCATGCTACATTTCTTTACATGTTCGGGTGGCGAGACATGAGCCCAGTTTCCCAGACTCTAAGCAGCTGCAGGAGAATCAACTTTTCCGCTGAATGGAACAGGGCTGGGGCCTGCGGGAACCAGGCACATGGAGACAGGTGTTGGCATCACCAAATCTTGGCTTTCCTAGACAAACTGAGCCGGGACACAGAGGGACACGGTAAAACCAGGAGAAACCAAACTTGAACAGCTTAGCCTGGTGCCTCCCCTGACCTCACAGCCCACACGACTTGCTTCTCCCTTCCATGCCAGGCCCAGAGGCAGCTCTGCCCCGGGAGGGGTGCCATGCCCTGTGGGGGTGCCTTTGCAAGGTGGGAGCCGCTCACAGAGAGGTGGGAGCCTCGGTGAGGGCCCCCGTCCTCTCACACTCCTGTGTTCATGTCTTCTGCTGCCGTCCCAAATCACAGAGGACAAAGTGGTTTTAATAGCATCAATGGAAAAGATCTGAGGACCTGGAGCTCAGCGGTCTGACACGGGCTCACTGGGCTAAAGGAGGTGTCTGCAGGCACCAGGGGGAATCTGCTTCCTCGTACTTCTCCAGATTTGAGGGGTGCTACCTTCCTTGGCTGGCTGCCCCTTCCCCCACCTGCCAAGCCGGCAGTGGCCAGCTGAGTCTCTTGGCTCATCATTCTGACCCTGGTCCTCCGGCCTCCTGGGGGGTTCCTCCTGTAGGGACTCTTGGGATCACCTTGGGCCCACCCAGATAACCCCGGGGAATGTCTCTGCTTTGAGGTGAGCTGATCCACAATTTTTAGTCCATCGGCAGACTTAATACCCCTCTGCCACGTAAACACCGGTCACCCGTTCCAGGGGTTCGGATGTGTGTGTCTCGAGGGGCCGTTACTCTGCTGTTACCACCTCTCCCCCAGACCCAGTCACTACTTGGGGGCACTCCCTGGGGGGGGGGGGCAGGCAGCTTCACACAGTTATCTCGTGTCTTCCTCCTGACAGCCGTGGGAGGTCAGGGACATTACGCCTCTTCCTGAGGTTGTGACCCTGTAGAGCCAGGCCACCTATGAGTTTTGGGGGCCTGGGGCACTTGTGCCTTCTGTCATAGAAAAGGCTTTAAAAGTATGTTTATAGACATGAGCATAACCAGGGTAATTTACTTTGTTCTTTTATTTCGGATTTTAAAAAGAAATTAAAACACTGCATGGGGCCCAAAGAGTGCCATAGGCTCTCAGCACTGTGCCCACGGTGCCAGACCGGTCAGCAAACACTGGGGACGGGCGAAAGGGTCACATGGCCAGCAAGAGGCAGAGGCAGGGCTCATGCCTGGGGTTCCCCTGACTCCAGGACCCAGCTCACTTCTCCAATCTCTGCATCATTCCTCTAGTATCCAAACAACTCAGAGCCACAGGAACACTAAAGATTATGGGCCAGAGGCTCTTATCTGATGGACATCCATGTGCCCAGAGAGGGATTGCAATGTTCTCAGGGACACACAGCAAGGCAGTGCTGTATCCAGGATGAGGACCTGGTCCCCCGACTGTCCATCGGGGGCTCCTCCCCACAACACTCTTTCTTCTACGTGCTAATCCCTCTGACCTGAGAAGGAGATCAGCTCCTCCCCAACCCCACCTGCACACACATGTATACGCAAACATGCACCTCTCTGTCATCATACACGCAATGTCAACCTTGACCACTGTCGGGTTGACTGTTCTTGATATCTGGGCTGGTTAGGATCCACTCAAGGTCCTCGTTTCACAGATGGGGAAACTGAGGCTGGAACAGAGCCTGACCAAAAGCCACTCAGCAGATCACCGAGAGAGAGCCAGCACTCCAGCCCAGCCCCAGTCCCGTGCTGTCTGCCCCGAGCCCCCCTTGCTCACACACGCTCTCTGCAGTTGGTCCCAGATGTCAGACTCCAGCCTCCCTTGACCCTCACCTAGCCCACAGGAACAAAGAAGCTCATGTGGCCAGAAGATCCTGAAAGAGCAGTTTCCGAGTCCTCAGCTCCCAGACTTGGCACAGTGGTGACCTCCAGCCCAGACCCAGAGCAAGAAAAACCAGTTCTAGAGGCCACCCTCCTGCCCTGACTTGACCTCCACAGCGGTTGGTTGCTCAGGCTGGGGGAACTGGGCCAAGCCTGGGGTTCAGGCCTCGTGCTGCAAAGCGGCAGTGCCCCCACCAGATACCTCTGGCTTCCACTCCCCGTCATTTGTCCCCTCCGAGCCTCAGTTTCCCTACCCAGGAATGGTCATAGTACCTACCTCTCAGGGTGGCTGCTGTCCGGGATTCATGCATGGCACTTAGTGAAAGCAAAATAAATATAACAACTTTCTTTGGAACCATTAGTGATGGTTAATTGTGATACACAAAGAAGCCAATGCTTAGGCTGGATCCTGGAGACCAGGAGGTAGCGCTGGGCTGGCAAAGGACCAGAACATCTCCCCTAGGGGAACGGCGCAGGGGCAGAAGCCAAGCCAGAGAGGAAGCGGAGGTTGGGGCCCTGACTGGAAACCCCCACAACCCCCAGAACACAGGGAATCCCAGATTTTCCATCAGCTGCCCCTGCACCGGGGAAACGAACTTTCAGGATCTTGATCACGGGGGTAGTTTTCCAACTCCCCGCCCATGTTACAGATGGGGAAACTGAGACCCAGAGAACAAGAGCCACCTGCCGAAGAATGCATAAAGATTTCACGATGATGCCAGGACCCAGAGCAGCCAGACTTTTGAATGACCCAAACCTTTTACTCAGCTCTCTTAGGAACAGTTTATTTTTTCTTTTGCTTTATTTCCAAGCCTTAGCCACCATCCACTCAACACAATTGACTTGTCCCTGTAGTCCTGAGAAGACCTCCAAGAAAGAACAGATGGCCGAGCTCAGAGATGGCAGCCAGACCCACTCCCCTGAGGCACCCATGTCACCCTGACCTAGCCCCCCGCTCTGGCCCCAATCATGTACTTTCATCCCAAGCCAGCTGCTCGTTCCTACCACCGAACCTTTGCACAAGCTCTTCTGCCTCCCAGAATGCCTTTCTTCAGCAATCTCTTTGGGAAGCCATGTCCTCTCCTTCCAGATGCAGCCCTTTCCAGCCTTCCCCAATGGCTCTTGGCCCCGAAGGTACCAGCGCTTCGCCTCTCAGTATTTAAACCAAAGAAAGGCTCAATCTGGGCTGTATTCATTTGCTCTTGTCAACACAGCAGCTCACCTGTCCTTGTTTATTCATTTGTATTCAACAAAAGTTTACAGATTACCAAGGACGGGCCAGACCCTCCCTGCGTGCACAGCCTGCCCTCCAGGTATGCGCCTCCTGTGAAGAGGGAGTCCCACGGAACCTCCCCAGCATTGTTAGGCGCTGAGCGTCACCGGAGGCTGCACAGGGGCCCCATCTTTGTCTCCGGATGCCTTCCCAGCGGGGCCCCTGGCCAGCCAGGAAAAGGTCTCATCCCCGCTCTACTGATTTCTTGGATATGAGGCCGCTGGAGTTTCCTGACCCATCGTGGTATCCCTGTCCTGGGCAGCCATGGGGCTTGGAGGACGACAATCCCAGCTCTGCCACCTTTGAGCTGAGGGATTTGGGCAGGATCACCTCCCTTCTGGGCCTCAGTTTCTCTTTTGTGAAACAGCACTCGGGGCTCCTCACTCATGGGTTTGTTGTGGAATGGGGAAGCAGTCTGCAAACACACGGGGCGGGGGAGAACTATTGCATGTGGTGGGGGTCCCTGATCTCACCCCAGTGCTCAGAGACATGGCACTGGCACGTTGGTCCCTCTGCATGGATTTGGGGCATCACCTCCCTCTGGTATGCGGTCTCTGGGTAGCACAAGAGGATTGGACTATGGGCCTCCAAGGTGGCTTTCAGCTCTGGGAAGCTCCGTTTCCTGGCAATGGGAGCCTGCTGCCTAGAGACCGTGGACTTTGAGGCTCTGGACTTGGAGGCTCTGCCCCGAGAGGTTTGAGCTTCGTCTGTCCCCCGCCCCCATCCGGGCGCTCAGGCAGCGATGGAAATGAAAACACAACACTTCCGAAGAAGAAGGATAAGATATGCAGCGTTCCCCTATTTCCAGCACCGACTAGAGGAATGTGAAGCAAAACCCTCCAGCAAGAGACCCCACCATCCAGCATCATGGAACTCAGAGCATGGGGCTGGGACGCAGTCTTTGAATCACGGCACCTGGGAAATGAGAAGGCAGAACAGAAAAGCAGCGTGCTCCTGGGAAGTGGTGACAATTGGGGCACACCCGGGGGACATGGACAAGGAAACACAATGTAGGTTCCCCCTTCTCCAAATTGAAACTAGCCCCTCTCCATTCCGCCATTCTTGGTGACTGCTGATGGGAGTGATCCCCAGACCTTGCATTATCTAGAACGCTCCCATCAAGGGAAGTCCTACCTTGGTTCCTATCTCAATCTTTCTGGCTTTAAGGGCCAGACTCATTTGGTCCCCATGGCATTGCCATCCGGTGAACCACTGCAATGCCCCATACACTTTTCAAATGCTTAGAACCATCCCTGTGCCTGAACTCTTGATTATGGCCCCCAGCCTCAGGACCTTGGCACCTCATGGGCCCTCTGCATCAACTGGCCTTTCCCTACCTCGTTTAACCTGTCAAATCCCTGAAGACTCAGCTCTGGAAAGTCCTGCTCCCCTGAAGCCTGGGCTCTTTCCTCCTTGTTTTCACAGCACCCACGATTTGCTCTGATATGGTCTCTCCCGCTCCCCTGCAAGCTTCTGGAGGGCCAAGGCAGGCCTAAAAGGACAGACAGAAGGACATATCTTGGGGTGAGGCTGAGCCTGCTAGCTGGGGAGTTTGGGCCTCTTTGGACTTCCATTTGCGTATCTTCAGACTGGAAACAATCCCTCCACAGTAGCCCAGGAAGCTGATACCTGGCCTCTGTAACCAGCAAACTGCAGCAGCTCCGTGGAATACCAGTTCACTGTCCCAGTTGCATATGGGCTGGGGGAGAGGTGGGCTGGGACACCTGGGCCTCCGAGGTCACCACTGCAGGGGGGGAAGGAGGGGAGGTAGCACACGGGTTCTTCCCCGACTCAACCCAGCAGCCACTCATGTCAGCTCAGCTTGCCCTTCCGTGGCCACGCTCCATCAAATGCCCCCCCCACTGCAGGGGGGGGTGGTTCTGGGAAATGTCCCTTTCTTGGGTGCCCAGGAAGAAGAAAAGAACCCGGATTTGGTGGAACACGTAGCCTTGTCTCAGCCATCGGCTTGTATGAAGATTAAGTCCTGACGAATATGGAGTTCTTTGCCCGCTGGCTGGCACATAGTAGGTGCGCAGTGAAGCTGTCTCTTCTCCATTTGTTTCTCACTCCCCAGAACCAGGCCTGGGTCTGGTCCCTAGCCCCCTCTGGATGCTTGGGCAGGGCCTCTGACCCCTAGCCCGGCGTCCCCGGTTGCTCTCCCTGCAGCATCACCCCACCTGCCCCCCGGCTCTCCCCTGCTTGGCGGGGACCACTCTCTCCACCTTCTGCACCTGGGCAGCTGTCTCTCTGCAGAGCGCTGATTTTCAATCGATCTCAGCAGCTCTAATGGGCCGGTGAGGCCCCAGGCTGCCCTGAGTTAGCTCCATTTAGAGGCTCAGGGCTGTGGAACACAAACGTGTCCTACCTCTCAGGGGCCAGCCCCGGCTCTCTCGTCTCCCGGACAGACCCGAGGCAGCCCTGCGGCCCTCCCCCAGACCCTCCCTGCCGGCTCAGGCTCCTCCAGCTCCACCCTCCACTGGGCCTACAGGGGAGACGATCTCTGCCTCTCTCCTTCCTGGTGGTCTCTGTAGAAGAGCACAGGACGTGGGGCTCAAAGAAAATGTGACCCTCGAAGCACTGTCAGTCACCTCATCACCATGACAATTTACATAGTAGCGGGTTTTATTGGCCCCATTTTACAAATGAAGAAATTGAGCTCCGGGGTCACAAAGCGGCGCTTTCTACGCTTATCTGCCCAGGAAACTTTTTTCTTTCTTTTGCATGGAGAAACCCAAAACACACATTTATTTCAAAACACACCGCCTTGAGCTGGTGTTACTTCTTACCCCCAAAACCCATCTGACACATACTCCCATAAGCTCAGGAGGCACCTTTCCCTGACTCGGAGATCTCCTAACCAGGGCCAGGGGACTTCCAGAATTTGCAAGTGAAATAGTACAAGTATAAGCATTTCTTTTTTTCTTTTTTAAGATTTTATTTATTTGTTTGACAGAGAGTGAGAGATCAGGCAGGCAGAGAGAGAGGAGGAAACAGGTTCCCTGCTGAGCAGAGAGCCCAATGTGGGGCTCAATCCCAGGACCCTGAGACCATGATCTGAGCCAAAGACAGAGAGGCTTAACCCACTGAGCCACCCAGGCATTTGTATATGCATTTCTTAAACATGGGTCTGTAACTTCCAGGGGTGCCTCAGAGGAACCTGCGATCCAGAGAGAGTGGAAAAACTGTTACTCTGGCTTGAGTCCCCATGGAGAAGGCCCAGTTTCGATCTGGGGTTTTGCAAAAGTGAGCAGAACGGCAGAGGTGTGGGCAAGCACGCCGTGAGTGGGAGAAATGGCCCGTGCGACAGCAAGAACGAGGGGACAGTAAACGGATGAGCTTGGCTGGAGCAGAACGGGTGTTTGGGCACAGTGACAAATGAGGTTGGGCCGTCAAAGGGACCTTGGAGAACAGGCTGAGGCATTTAGATTTGATAGGGGAGGCTGTAGGGAGCCACAGGACATCCTGGAGACTGCACGTGGAGAGAGCGGAGGGGAGCCATGAGCTGCTAGGATGGGGTTCTGGGGACAGCGGGGCCCAGAGGTCTCACTGCCCCCGGTAGGACGTGCCAGACTAGTAACTGTTAGGAATCCCACAGGAGAAGGAGGTAGGAACAATGACAGGAGAGCAAGACAGCCTGGCCGGAAGCAAGGCCCTTAGACATAAAGTTGCCTGGTTGGAAGCTCGGGTCTATCATTTCCTAGCTGTATGGCTTTGGGAAAATAACTTAACCCCTCTGGGCTCCTTCCTTGTAAAACAGGGATAACCCCCACCTTCCTGCTTGGGAAGGTTACAGAAATTTGCTTAGATGAGAACCTGTCTCTGAAACACTTCAGAGCAAGGCACACCTCCAGCCCTCAACCATGATGGCTTCTCTTCTGATCTGCCAATATATTCTATAAACATTTAGAGCTCCCCACTACGCCCCTGCAGCAGGTGTCCTCCTAGGCGTCCTAACGTATTTTCTGACAATAGTCCCAATGGTGTCACACCCATTGGAGAGAGAAGGAAGCAGAGTCACAGAGATTTGGACAATCAAACCATGGTGATGTCTATTAAGGTTATCACAAGAACTCAGGTGCCACGGGGCAGTGACACACATGGGACCTCTCTCTGACCCGGGTTGGGAGAACCCACATTGTCTTGAGGCTATTCAAGGTCATGCAGTTGGGACTACAGGTGGGCAGGGTACCGATCCAAGTACTTACAGTGCTTTCCTGCAGGGATCTGGTTGGCAGGAAGATTCTAGGTTGGGGAGGGGGCTGAGGTCCTGCACGCTAACAAGGGTTTCTGGAAAATGGCTTTGGGGTAGAACAGACTTAGCCTTGGGCAAGAAACTGGGCCTCGGTGTCCTCACCTCTAGAATGGGTCTTACGCCTGCTAGAGTGCGGGTGACCAGGTGGAAGGAGACAGTGCCCGCAGCCTCAGCAGTGCCCAGGGCCGGGCATGGAATGGGCACCCGGGAAATATTGGCTCTTAGTACTTCTACTGTTATTACCAGCTCTGGGCCCTCTATCCCCGCACGCAGGCAGTGGGTATGCCGCGTACTCCAACACCGGGATGTTCCCCCCTGCCTCTGCTCATCCCGCCCCGGGAGCAGAAATCAGCACGCACGCTGCCATCTCCAGCGGCACCCATGAATCGTTTCACGTTCAATTTCCCCATCAAGTTCACAGGCACGTTTCAAAGGCCATTATTCCACTTCCTAATGGTCTACGCAGTGGAATTGTAAGTAGGACATTTCTTTATGCCCTTGGCATTCCTGACTCTTTGAAACTCCCTTTCCTGGTGACTACGGCACACCGTGCCATCTCCAAAACCCTGGCAGCACCCAGCCCTGGCCTCCCCTTGTCCCACAACGGAAGGGAACAGCAGGGACTTGTCTCTTTGGAAAACAATGGTCGCTTCCCCGGGTTTCTGTGGAGGTCAACTTTGGTCACAGACAGCAGGGTAGGCTGCCGGTGCAGGGCCAACGTCAAAGAGCAGACGGACCTGAGCCCCACCTGCATTCTACTCACTGGCCGTGGGACCCAGGCAAGGTCACCTCACCTCTTGGGAGCTCGGCTGCCCTCACCTGTAAAGTAAGGGTGACGGTGCCGACCACACAGGGCAGAAGAATCAGAAGGGTGGGTCACAGGCTGTGCCT
Source organism: Mustela lutreola (assembly GCF_030435805.1). NCBI lineage: Eukaryota > Metazoa > Chordata > Mammalia > Carnivora > Mustelidae > Mustela > Mustela lutreola. The sequence continues at coordinate 12,870,715 of NC_081299.1, forward strand.
ATAACAACCACAAGAGTGCTTTGTGGCTGTCACGTGAGTAGGAGGCTGGATGGGACGGGCGACCGGGCACTGGAGCCTCGGCCGGTGGCGTTCATCCTGGCGGGATCACCAGGGGCCCGGTGGGGCCTCACCTGGACTGTCTCAGATTCCTGACCAAGATGGTAGCCTCCGTCCCTTAACTATGGTGCCAACATCCCTAGATGGAGCTCAACATGGGCCCAGCGGGCAGCAATGCCCAGGGGAATATTCTAAATTTTACAGCCTGGTAAGGCAGGGCACTGTCACACGGCTTGAGGACCCTTGTGATACTAAGCCTCTAGTCCACGAACAGCAGAGTGGACGGAGGGGGTCCTGGGGGGATGGCAGCCAGGCTGGTGGGGTTGGGAGACTGGCTATTCCCCAGGCAGAATGGAAATATTGCAGCATTAAACAAGCCGTGTGGACCTGGCGGTCAGTCCACGCCAGCCGGTTGTGGGGGAGGGGACGGCCTGGGGGTGCCGAGTGTAAGGAAGCCCGTCAGTCGTGTGTCAAGGAGAGTTTGTGGAGGGAAGGCCCCTGGTACACGTGAAGAACCATCCTTGCCCTACCGAATACTGACCGTGTGCCTCTGGATGAGTAGGACTGTGTCCCTGACCACCTCGTCCACCCCTAGGGGCCCAGTCAGATGCCCTGTGTTCCAGGCCCAGCTGCACAGACTTTCCCTCCCTAGGCCTTGGCCTCCGCATCTATCAAACCAGGATCCTTTTATCGCTGACTCTTCCGGACTCAGAAGCTCTACCCTCTCCCTCGTGTGTGTGCGCACATGTGCACACCCCCGTGCCCATGGGGGTGTGTGCACACGGGGGAGTGCGTGCCTGTCTGTGTGCGTGTGAGAGGCCACAGTCCTCCCTGCATCCACCTCCTCCCCGCCTCGGGCCCCCCAACTCAGGGCCTCACCTGGGGTTGATGTCCTCCTTGGGAAACGCTGACCCTTGGTGCTGAGCAGACCAGGGGAGGGACAAACACCACCGAATTCAAAGCCAGTCCCTGGAAGATGGGCCTGATTATTTGCATGGCACGCATTCAGCTTCGACTGTTTACCCCCCCACTGAGCCAACCCCAGACTTCTCAATTTTTGTCCTGCCGGCACCGAGATCCCAGACCGGCGGCACACACGCACCCTCCCAGAAGCCTGATACAGACTTCCAATTATCTTTTAATTTCGCTCCTGTCTTCATTTGTTCATTTCACTTTTTCCAAACAGACTGGGTTTGGGGCGGAGGAGGGAGCGGTAATTTTGAGAGCTCGAAGCCAGCTCGTGGGAGTGCGGCGTTCCCCCTGCAGGCTGGGATTCGAGCCCGGGAGAGAGCGGGAAGCTCACTCCCAACCTGCTGGGCAGGTCAGCCACTGATCCTGCTGGCCCAGACGGCAGCACGAGTCTGAGAGTCCTGCCCTGGCCTCTGGGTGCCCTGAGAGGACCTTGGTCTGGGGAGGGGCCGAATTAGATCTGGGCTTCAGGTTCAGCTGGTGACGATTTATATGAGTGGTAATGACCCCGAGGAGGAGGAGGAGAGGAGAGAGAAGAATGGCTGACAGTTCATGAGCTTTCACAAGGTGGAGCTCAGCACTGTGGGCTGTCCACACATCAGTCACAGCCTTACGAAGTATATGTGCTGTTCCCCAGCCCCACCCCCGTCTTCAGTTAAAGAGATTCATGCTCAGAGAGGGGAAGTCACTTGCCTATGGTCACACAGCTGGCAAGGGGCAGAGATAGGTTGCCAGTCTGGATCTGGAACCCACAGCCCTGGTGAGATGGGGGCCGGTGACTCTCCCTTGGCCTCTCACCGGAGAACATTGTCTGTTTTCGAGGGCAAGGAAGGGCCAGCCTCGCGTCTCTCCCTGATCTGGGCGCTAACTCCCGGTGCTTTCCCCATCTGCCCTCAGGCGCCCCAGAAGGAGGGCAGAGGCATTCAAAGCTGGGTCGGGTGGCTTGGCTGCAGTCCCGGGCTCAGCCTTCCCCGCAGCTACTTGCGGACCTCACCTCTGGGACCGGCAGACCCCGTCAGGAAGGAAGCAGACAGGGAGGCTCTCGGGCCACACCTGCCACGGCTCCACCTGTCTCCCAACTCACCACACCCAACCCTCCTAGCCCGGTGGATTTGCAAAAGAGAAAATAAAACACACACATGTAATAACCAACCCCCTGCGTTTCCTGGCATCGGGTGACTCTTTGGTCAAGAGAGCTTCCTCCCTCTTTGTGTACGAGCTGGACACTCCTAACATCCTCCAGCGGCTGCTGGCTCGGGTGGCTGATCACAAGCTCAGCCCTGGGGCACAACCCCCACTCCCACCCCCAGGAAAAGCGTCGAAGGATCCAAGGAGGCCAGTGCCGAGATCTGCTGGCCCTGAGCCCCTGTGGCCACGGTCTGCCAGCTCAAGGTCACCTTGGCTCCCACTCTCCCCTGCTGACCGGCCGCTGGCTGGTCAGAGCCAGCCCAGAACCCCCCTCCAGCTCACCCCGCTGGAAGCAGGAACCGGCCCCTATTGGGCAATCATTAATCGGATTCTTGACATTCTCCAGCCCCAGGTCGGCTTTGGGAAGCATGCTCCCCGGAAGAGGAGGAGCGGAGGCCCAGGACTGGCATTTGGACATGCAGCTGGCAGGCAAGGTGGTGCTGTCCGCCGCTGCCCTGCTCCTGCTGACCGTGGCCTACCGGCTGTACAAGTCAAGGCCCAGCCAGGCCCCACTGAGGGGCAGGAACGCCAAGGCCGAGGCCAATGAGGAAGCCGAGGGCTCCGGGCAGCCTGCGGTCCAGAAAGCTGCTCCCAGGGCACCGCACTGGGCGCTGAGACACCGGAGGGGAAGCAAGGGGACCAGAGAGGAGCCAGGCCGTGGCTGGGAGAATCAGGGGGACTCCCAAGTCCTGGCCACAGAACCCTCTCCAGAAGACTCAGAAGCCCATGAGGCTCAGGAGCCCGAGGAGAAAGGCGCTGGTGAGGAAGGCGGTGGGCAGCGCCCGGACTCTGAGCTGGGGCCTCCTCGCCACCGTGGCCGGGAAGCCGGAACAGCTGCTGGCGGTGAGCCTGAGCTGCCCCCCCACCCCCATCTGGGCAGCGAGTCCCAAAGCTCCCGCCCTGGCTTCACCACGGGGGATGGGGGCGGTGTGGGCAGTGAGCCTGCCCTGTGGCTGGATGGTAGGCCCCCGGGGCATCCCCTGGAGCAGGAAGCCACCCCCACCACCTGGATAGCCCATGTGGAAGGCCAGAGTTACACGAGCAAGAGCTGGGTGTTCACCCGAGCCTCGGGAGCGTGGCACCACAGGGAGGAGGCCAGGGCCCTCCAGGCCGCTGCAGACATGGGCCTAACCGTATGTCAGCAAGAGGGAAACACCAGCGCCTCCTACACCTACGCGTCGGTGGCCCGGGTGCGTGTGGAGGAGAATTTCCTGCAGGAGAAGGTGGAGGGGGTCGGGCCCAGGCTGAAGGGCAAGGTGTATGATTACTATGTGGAATCCACCTCGCAGGCCACCTCCAAGGGCAGGCTGGCCGGCAGAACAGCTGCCCTGGCTGAGGCCCCACCCCTCATGCCACTACCAGGACCCCCGGGAGCAGGGGCAGCTTCAGGGAGCCATGCCGCTGACCGGGAAGGTGGAGCAGAATCACCCGGGTCCTCCCAGCCCGCACCGCCGCCCTCTATGCAAGGCTTCAGCAGGAAAGACAGCCTCCTCCAGATCCTGGAGAACCCAGAGCTCCAGCTGCAGCTCAGTGGTTTTGGGGCCCCCACTCCATCCTGCCCTGACGGGAGAGCCTTGCCCGGCCTCCCCCTACCCTGGGCTTCTCCGGGGTCCAACTCAGCTGGAAGCGGTGGGGAGCCCCACGTGCAGCTGGTGGCGAGGACCAATTTCGTCCACCTCCCGCTGGCCCCTGGCTCCACCCCCGACGTCCACCTGGATCTGGGCAACTGCTACCAGGTACTGACCTTGGCCAAGAGGCAGAAGCTAGAGGCGCTGCAGGAGGCAGCCTACAAGGTGATGAGTGACAACTATCTCCAGGTCCTGCGCAGCCCAGACGTCTACGGGTGCCTGAACGGCACTGAGCGGGAGCTGATCCTCGGGCGCCGGCTGCGGGGCCGCAAGCACCTGGTGGTCGCCGATGTGTGCCCCCAGGAGGGCTCTGGCAGTCTCCGTTGCTATGATGACGAGCGGGATGTCTGGCACCCTCTGGCCTGTCTGCCCCCCGAGGCCGTGTCCCGAGGCTGTGCCCTCTGCAGTCTCTTCAATTACCTCTTCGTGGTGTCAGGCTGCCAGGGGTCCGGGAGCCAGCCCTCCAACCGTGTCTTCTGCTACAACCCGCTGACAGCGATCTGGAGCGAGGTGTGCCCGCTCAACCAGCCCCGGCCACACTGCCGGCTGGTGGCCCTGGACGGCCACCTGTACGCCATCGGGGGGGAGTGTCTGAACACGGTGGAACGCTACGACCCCCGCCTGGACCGCTGGACCTTCGTCCCCCCGCTCCCCAACGACACCTTTGCCCTGGCACACACCGCCACGGCATGCGCGGGGGACATCTTCGTCACGGGCGGCACCCTGCGCTACCTGCTGCTCCGCTTCTCGGCCCGGGAGCAGCGCTGGCAGGCGGGCGCCACGGGGGGCGGCAAGGACCGCACAGCCGAGATGGTGGCAGTCAACGGCTTCCTCTACCGTTTTGACCTCGATCGCAGCCTGGGCATCAGCGTGTACCGCTGCAGTGCCAGCGCCCGCCTCTGGTACGAGTGTGCCGCGTACCGGACACCCTACCCGGATGCCTTCCAGTGCGCCGTGGTGGGCGACCTCGTCTACTGCGTGGGCCGCCGGCGCATGCTGTGCTTCCTGGCCGACCACATCTCGCCCAGGTTTGTGCCCAAGGAGCTGCAGAGCTTCCCCTCGCCGCGGGGCACCCTCCTGCCCACCGTCCTGACCCTGCCTATCCCCGAGGTGCCTCAGACCAGGGTCTAGCTACCCTTCTACCAGACTGCTGCAAAACTGGGAAGCGACAAGCACTCCCTACCCGCCACTCTGTGAGCCATTTCTGGGAGTGCAGGCAGCTCGGGCATTTGGCCAGCGAGGGGTGGATTCTAAGCCACCCTGCTCTGCTGGCTGTGGGGGGCCCTGGGATGCGGCTTTGCTGGCAGTGGGATGCTGAGCTAGAATCAGGGACCGGGCAGCCACGTGTGCAGGGACGAGTGCCGCTCTGCTTCAAATCTGAATTCTTGGCGGAAGGGATGTCAGGACCCTGCCAAAGTTCAGGGGCATAGCCTCATCCCAACCACGAGCTCCTGTGGTTGACCCCCAATAGCCCCTGAAACCGACCTTGCTGGACATGGCCCAGCTCGCTATGAGAAACCAGAGTCCCTTCCTAAACACGGGCCACTGAGCCCCTACGTCCAGGGGCTCCCAGAAACTCCTGGGGCACACAGGAAGGTGGTTTGGGCTGTGCGGAGAGCCCTGGGGAGCCCGCTGGGGCTTGGCCAGAGGAGAGATGGTTGGAGAAGTAGATCAGCGACAGTCGGAGCTGCCCACGGGACTCTTGCCTCCAGAGAAAACTGACCATTACCCGCTGCACTTTTTCTCATTACCTAGAATCCTAGCATACTAGGAGGAGAAGCCTCCAATTAGGAGCCATTCAAAAACCTTCATCCTGTAGTGGTCCACTAAGGATGCCAGTGGTCCCACATCTGAGGTCTCGGGAAGGAGAAGAGAAGATGTGATCTGTCAGCACCTGGTCAGGCAGGAGAGGAGGGAGGGGTGGGTCCATGATGGCGCTGAGGAACTAGAAAAGTCTAATGTCACATCAGGACCCTGGGAAATCCTCTCACATCAGGGTCGGTAAATGTGGACAGCGCAGAGACCCTCCAACCTTAGGAAGTTGCCCATTCCTCTTTGGAGGGGAGGGATCCAATCTATTGTGGCAGGCCCATTCTCTCGCTGAGGATGATGCATACACAGAGGGAAAGGCAGTGATGCTCCCGGGGCCAGCCGGAAGCCAGGGCAGCAGGAATCCCTTCTAAAGTGACAAGCAGCCTAGACAAAAGAGGTAGAGATGGGGATGCAGCAGGGCAGGCCTGACAAGTGGGGACCTGAGGATGCTTTGGATTTCAGCGTTCCCACGTTGAAAATGGGAAGGATAGTTCAGGGCCTTCTCTGCCAGAGAAATGAGAACTCCCGGAGAAAGTCCACCCGAAATTCCCCTCGGGGTCTGGACAGGAGCTTGTGTTCACTGCAGCTGCTAGGGATCAACCAGGGTCTTCTTGGGAAATGCACGATAGAACAAGGAATAACAGGGAGGCTGGTATGGAGATGAGAACTAGGCCACTCAAAGCCACCATCCCCATTCGAGGGCCTGGAAGGTGAGGCTGCCTCGTCTATTCCTAACTTGGAGTCTGGTGACCTCCCCCATTCCCTGCCAAGGCCATGCTCAAGCTCAGAGCCAACACTCAAACATGATTATCCAAAGGACCTCCGGGGTGGAGAGGGAGTGGGGGTAACTCAGTGACATGACTGGGCCGTGCATGGGCATCATGATGGCAGGCTGGGGGTTGCTTGGAAGGCGAACCCCATCTGGGAGCTAGGGGCATATGGAGCCAGATCCAGCCCCCAAGGGTAGGCTTCCACCAAGAAGCCGGGCAACGACTAGACCACAACCAAGCAAGGATACCACGGGGGAGAGCTCCAAGCCCAGGGTGGAGCTTGGACTAGGAACATTTCAGAGCCCTATTGCCGTGGGGCATGTTCTCATGGTCAGGACTAGGGAAACAAAAATTTTTTCCTGACCCACTGCTGGACCGAGAGCTGGTGCAGTCTTCATGATGAAGGGAGAGCTGAGATGGGAAATAAAAGGGGCCCTTCTCATCTACCTGTGCAGACATCACTAATTGATCGCCTTATCCTATTGAGCCCCAGAAAGGGGTCAACACCGGGCTCTAGGCTGTTATCCCTGATCGACGAGAGCTGGTGCATTTCTCATCACCAGCCTGGGTCTCCAGAGCTAGCCTGAGGGAATTAAGTGGTCAAGACCATCCTGGTAGAGCAGGGCCATTCAGGGAGCCTGCAAAGACCACCTGGGTGTTCTCAGAACATATAGGCTTGGAACAATCCAGGCCCTGGGAATGCAGCAGGTCCCTGCCCTAACAGAGCTCACGTTCTGTTGGAGGAAAACGGGCAACTTTTATAAACAAATGCGTAATCAAATGAACGGAACCTGTGCTGCATACGTGCGAGGAAGGCAGAGGAGGCAAAGAAGTAGTATCGTGTGATCAGCCTCCCTGATCAGGAGACAGTGAGCAGAGCCCTGGATGGAAATCCGGGAAATGCATAGACCAGGGCTGGTGCTCAGGGGACCAGTGGGGACCTCGTCACCCCAACAGGGGAGGACAGAGCTGCCTACAAGGAGCTCCACCTCGGAGTGAAGAGGTCGGGACCCCAGCCATCCTGCTCTAACCATTCACGTGAGGGATTGTTCAGGAAAGAGGTTCCTTGCACAACAGTAAGCTACATTCCCCGGAGAGAAGCAGAGGGCACGCATTTGAGGGAAGAGCCCAGATCGCACACGCCCACCATGCCTGAGTGTGTGTCCGGGTGTCAGCCCGCCCATGATCCTTTGTGGGGTCAGAGTCTAGGACTTCCACGTGACCTTGTGGGATAGCCTTGTCCAGCCACCTCGAGCCCTTCAGCCTCACGGTAGCCTGTGTGTCACTTGGACTCTCCCGGGGGTCACCCGTCCTGCTTGCCCCTAAAGAGTTGCCTCTTTAAGACAAAACAAAAACCACCCTTCAGTTTGGGTTGCTTTCCACGTGGGGCCAACCATGGTTTTGTAGGAAAGAAAATTGGAAGATGCATAAGTACAAAAAAGCCTCCCCAGCTTCGCCCCCCAAAGACCACCCCCCTGCGGTGCGCACCCCTCTGGCCTGTGTCTCCTTTTCCTTGCCTTGATTTTTGCCAACGCGTGATTTTGCTGAATGCACAATTCAGCTGCTTCCTTTTTCACTTAGCTTTTTAGAATCCGCATTTTCCGTGTTGCTACAAACCCTCGGTAAACACCATTTCAGTACATTGCGATGTTCCATCCAGTGACTGTACCACAGTTTATTTAAACAGTCCCCCCTCCTGTCGGGCCTCTAGGTTTTTTTTGGTTTTTTTTCCCCCTGTTGGTTTCTTTTTCCATCATAAATAAACCTTCCTTTGTTTTCCTGTTCCTCTCTGTCTGGGGCCTCCATCAGTATTTACAAGAGAAGCCCAGTCCAGGGCTGGTCTGGAATACAGGGTTGCTGAGGCCAGCCCAGAAGCCGCGGCGTCTGCCTTGGGCCCCACTCCGAGTGAGGGGTACGGGGCTGCTCTTGGAAACGCCCCGCCAAGAAGGCAAGGCCTCCCGGAGGGTCTGTCCCAGGTGCCCTGTGGCGTTGCTGGAGCTGGAATGTAAGGTACGGGCCAGGTGTCCAGAGCCCCTTCCCGGCGTAGACCAAGCACTGGACTAGATGCTTTCTGCGATCACTTCACTGAGCCCCACAATAACCCCATTTTACAGGGAACAAAACTGAGGCTTATAGAGTTCAAGGAAACTCACCTTCATGGCAAAGTTCAAAGACCTTCAGGTCTCTTCAAAACACTCTTGAACCTGGCCTGCCTACTCTCAGTCCTTCCAATCCCCTATCATGAAGCCCTGGGGCCCAGGACTTGGGATCAGCCATCCACTGGGCCTCTCCCAGCCCCTCCCCCACTCACAGTGATCTTGTATCCTTGAACTTTGAACTCAAAGGCAATATTCCTCTTTTTTTTTTTTTTTTTTTTTTAAGATTTATGTATTTACTTGAGAGCAGGGGAGGGGCAGAAGGAGAGGGAGAGAGAGTCTCAAGCAGGCTCCACACCAAGCATGGAGCCCCATACGGGGCTGGATCTCACGACCCTGAGCTCAGACCTGAGCTGATATCAAGAGTCGGATGCTTAACCACCTGAGCCACCCAGGCCCCCCTCAAAGACAATATTCTTGAATTCTCCCGTCCTCCATGTCTGCATCCACAAAATGGGTTTGCCACCTCCAGCCTCAAGACAACGTAACAAGCAAATGCGTGCAAAGCACCCGGCCCCAGGGATGCTCCAAAGTAGGTCTTTTAAGTACCATCAGCCTCTGCACGGGCCAGGTGCGGGGAGGGTCTGCTGGTACTCCCACTCCCCTTTCTCTGCATCCCAGATCCAGAGGAAGGTTGTCTCACATTTGAGCTGCAGGAGCCCTGTCTGGTTTGACAAGATTGGGGGCTTTGGGGGAGGAGTAGGGCAGCACTCACGTTATCTGTATTTTACACCATTCAGGTTTTGAGACTCTGAGCCTGTGCCCTCCTCTTCTGCAGTCGATGACTTGCTGGTGGGCGTCTCCCCAGGCTCAAGGTGTTCAGCATCTTCCCAGGGTGTCGGGCAGCACAGAAGAACTTTAGGAGCTCCTCAGAGCTCCCTGGAAACCTTGAGAAGGTGCAAGGGGGAAGGGGCTCCTTTCTCTGCCCTGTGTCTGGCCTGCAGGTAGTTAGAGCTGTGATAGGTGCCTCTCACTTCCCGCCTTTGTCATCCTTGCCTGGAAGAGCCGTGTGGCCCCAGGGCTGCCCAGCGATCCCCTGAAGCTGTGGCTAGACCTACGTGAAGGTGAGGCTCGGGCAGAGGAAAGGGACGGAACACAAGGGAGAAGGTGCCCTCGGGGAGTGGGGGATTAGGCAGGAGGCTACAGCAGCCAGAAGAAAGGACAGCTCGAGGGCAGTCTCTACAAAGAGCTCTTTTGGAAAATGGGATGTGAGTCAAAATATGAACAAAAATGAAAAAGCGATCAAGTCTGGCTTGCCTTTTGTGGTGTGCGAAGGGGAAGTGGAGACGGCTCTCCCACGGGTAATAGGCTAATAACACCACCATCCTTCCCACCCTCGTCGAAGCCTTACGGAGACATCACGGAGACATCACTGCCTGAAAGTGACGATCCTCATCACATAGGGGAGGAAGCGAAGACAAGGCATTTCACAAAAATTTAGAAATCACTAAAAAGCCAGAAGAGAGAGGCGACGCGTTCTGACTCCATCAGAAGGACACACAGCTCTTGATCTTTGGGTCATGAGTTCAAGCCCCACATTAGGCCCAGAGTTTACTTTAAAAATAAAAAAGCAGAAGACAGAAATCTAATCTCTATTAATACGTTTATTGAGCGTTCATAATGCTAACAGGTGCTAGATTCGAATAATCTCGTTTATCCTCAAACAACCTAGTAGGGATGCCTGGGTGGCTCAGTCAGCTAAGCAGCTGCCTTTGGCTCAAGGTCCTAATTCCAGGTCCTGGGACCCACTCCCGCATCGGGCTCCCTGCTTCTGCCCCTCCCTGAGCTTGTGCCGCTCTCTCTCTCTCTGACAAATAAATAAATAAAATATTGGGAAAAAAATATAAAAACCAAAACAAAATCCAAAAGTCCCAACCTAGTCGATGGTAGCACTAGGCGGATTCTCCCCTTCCATCAGTTCCTCCACCCCTTGAATCTGGCCGTGGGACTTTCTACAAATCGCTTGGGCATTGGGTCTACTCTCCTGGGACTCTGAGAAGCCCTGCGACCGTCACCATTCGAGCAAGCCCAGGTTAGCCTGCTGGGTGGTGAGTAGTATGTCCCCCATTACTAGCTAAACAATCAGATCAGCTCCTTAAAAATAGTCACAAATACCACCTAAGGGTCAGGACGTGCTCTAAACACCTGACTGCCAGGAATTCTTTCATTCTAAAAACAACCTGGTGTGTATGATACTTTACCATTTCACAGATGAGAAAGCTGAGGCACAGAGAGGCTAGGTAACCAGCCCACGGTTGCACAGCCAATGGGTGATTGAACTCATGAAGCCCCGGGCTGTTCCAGAGCTGTTGGGAGAATTAATTAGTGATGAAAACAGGGAGACTTGCTTCCTGAGCCCCCCGCAACACCCACCCACCAGGACACTGGGGTCAGAGGCCACTGGCCTTGCCTACCTTGCTTGCTAGGCATTTGTTCATCCAGGTGCATGAGCAAGGGCAGGGCCGGACCTCTCTCTGAGGCTGCCGGCTTCCAGGCTGCTTGGATCCTCCACTGGTGATTTTGAGGGTGCCCTCGAGCATCCTGGCCCGAGTTTGGCCCCTGGGGGTGAGGGCTGGCAATCCAAAATCCTGAGGCCACTTGCCAAAAGCCATGGCTCTGCTCATTGGCATTACCCAACACTTGCATTTCCTGAGATGTTTATACAGAGATTTCAGATCTCCCATCATCCCATTTCACAGATGAAACAAGTGAGGCTCAGAGAGATCTCACAGCGGTGACGTCAGTACTCATCCTTCAACGTCTTGAAAGTGTGGCATCAGCTTCCGACCATCGACATTACCTACTCCTCCATCAGGGCACCCCACGCTGCACACATAAGTCCCCCACATCTCACCCCTCAGTTTGCAGGTGTACTGGCTCCACCGTGAGTCTCTGTGGGCCGCAAGGAAGTCTTGTCTGCTTCTGGCATGCGTGCAGGCACAGAGCAGCTATGCAGCATGGCCCAGAGGCAGGTGCAGCTGGGCTGTGTCCTTATTCAAAATGCACCTTCAAGTACTGCAATGGGGTGTTTGCGACTGCCCAGCTGGGTTGCTCTCCCCGTCTCCAAAGGGAGACTGTTTTATGCCTTCTGCCTTCTCCTCAAACACCCCCTCACATTGGCACACAATATTGGGGTACAGAGAGCCCTCCAGTCCCTGCAGTGCTGAGCACACCTGCATTTACCACCCAGGAGCCTTCTAGCTCCCATAGAGGAGCCCGGCTAGCAGGAATTAGAGTATAAATACCCCAGCTCCCTCGCCCTCCATAGATAAGAGCTTCGGGATATGGCTTTAACTGAGTCTCTCCAGTCTTCCTGCCTATCTTTCCATCTGCTCCTCCTTCCTTCCAGAGACTGTGGAGGAGGCAGACCCTCCTTTCCCTCTCAGACCTGTTTGCTCTCACCTCCTTTAGGACTTCACACCGGAGACTGCCTGGGTCTGGCACCAACCACCTGCCCCTATCCGCTGGGTGGTTCCAAGCAGCATACAAATGGGCTCTGACATCTCCCATCTTAATAGAAGAGCTACTTTCACATGATTTGCCTGATAGCACAATAAATAAAAACCACAAATACACTTTGGAAGGTTAAAAACATCACCCACATACAATGCATCTTTGTTTGTAATGAGTGTCAAAGCAGTGTGGTATCTTTGTGCTCCTGAAAACACTTTATCCTCCAAAGATTTGTGATTGTTTTTCCTGCAGTCATGTTCATGCTATCACAGTCAACAATCTTTGCTTTGTAGAAAATAGGCAGGCTAGCTTTAACCTGGCCTCAATTTGAATCATAATAAATTCCAAGTGAACTCTCAAAAAAACCAGCTTCCTGTTACAGAATGCTTCTCATTTGATCTGGAGGAGCCAAAAATCTTGGATTGTACCTAGAAACATTTAAATCCATGCCTGGTATCTTTCTAACTACTCAATTTTACCTCCCAAGCCTGGTCTCTCTCCCCTGGACCATGCTGTGGGGCAGGGCCAGGGGCTGAGGACAAATTCAGACAGGATCAACTCCAAGAAACCCCAGGGAGGTAATGTCTTTAGTACAAGTTGTCTTTGCCTTCTATTTATTTATTTATTTATTTGACAGAGATCACAAGTAGGCAGAGAGGCAGGCGCGAGCGGCCCCGGGGGGTGGGGGGAGGCGGGAAGCAAGCTCCCACTGAGCAGAGAGCCCCATGGGATGCGGGGCTCAATCCCAAGACCCTGGGATCATGACCTGAGCCGAAGGCAGAGGCTTAACCCACTGAGCCACCCAGGAGCCCCTGTCTTTGCCTTCTTAAGCATGTTTTTATGTGTTAAAACGTACATAACACAAACGTGACCGTCATAGCCACTTTAAATTATATAACCCAGTGCTATTAAGTACATTCACTACGCTATGTGTCCAGCTTTATCTGACTGCAAAGGATACACAAACATTAATTGTAGATTATCCAACTGGAGAAATACACAGAAGCTCAAAGAAGAAAGTAGCAATCACTCCCACTCAGAAATGATCAATTATTGCTTTGACTTTTTTTTAAATTTCCAGCCTCTTATTTATTCTTCATAATTTTAACTTTAAAAAAAAAAAAAAATGGCATCTTCCTCTGTTCTTACTGCCTAGCCTGCCTTTTCTCCTATCAGAATATTGTAACTACTTTCCAGTAAGATATATCAGTCCATATTATTTATTGTGGTAAACATACACAACATAAAAGTTACCATTTTAACCATTTTTAAGTGTACAATTCAGAGGCAATATGTACATCCGCGTTGTTATATGAATAAGACAGCACCATCCATCTCCTGGACTTGCTCCTCCTCCCAACTGAAGCTCTGTACCCACTAAACACCAACTCCCCATTCCTCTCTCCCCTGGCTCCCAGCCCCCACCCCAGAAGTAAAAGTTGCCTCTAACTTTGGAAAATATCCCTCCCAAGGATGAGGAAGTTCTCTGCTCCATCAGCACAGATAATTGGGAATGTGCCTTAAGAACAAAAACACACTGGTTTTCATTCACTCTGGAAAATGCAGGAAAGAACCCAAAGTCAGGCTCAGCAGGATGCTTTGGGGCTGAAGAATCAATAGCCTCCTTCTCAAAGAAGCCAGGAATTCCCTCCTCATTACCACAGGGAAAGACAAAAGGGGAAACCTTTTCTCTGTTCTCTATAAACTTCCACCATCCTCACGCTAAACTAATTACTTTTGGGGGCTTTAACAAAAATATAGTTTGGAAAAGGCCAAGGTATAAACCACGTTAATGATTATGTTACATTATGGGTCCTAATTGTGCAATTACAGGCACTTACAGGAAGGCGCAACTGAGTCGCATTAATTGCATAGTAATGATCCCCGCAGGGTGTGCACACCCTGGACAGGGCTGTGTTTAAGGGATCTGAAGCTGCAGGTACACAGGGTATGAGGACAAGGAGTATAGAAGGTTGGGAGACCAGGGCTGGCGGTCGGTAAAGGAAGGTCTCCCTTCCTGGACATAGGGAGGTCAGGGCACGGAGTGACAAGACCAGCAAGTCAGCACAGACTGACAGCCATGAGTTCTGCCTTCACTCATCAGGGGTTTATTAAACTCCTGCTCCCTGAGAGGCAGCTACATTATGACTGTAAGTGGGTTGGGCACATTCTCCTGCGGAAGCCGGGAGTATGCTGGTAAGCAGGTAAATAAAATAATGGCAGATTGACATAAGCTCAGAACAGGAAACAAATGTCCTGTGATGGAGATGGGGGACACATGTCATAGTTCTCAAGGTGGCTTCTTGGGGGACGCGGCACCTAAGCTGTGATATGAAAGATGAGAAGGATTTGACCGGAGGATAGGAGAGAGGGGAAGAGAGAGAAGTAGGGGGGTGGCTAGGGAGGGGGGAGGAAGAGAGAGAGATTGGGGAAGAAGAAAGACAGAGAGGGAAGGGGTGGGGAGAGAGAGAGCGTTCTGTGAGAAGGGGATGCAGGAACCAAGGTCCTGTGTCCTTGCCCAAAAGAAGGCCAGAATGACAAGAAAGGTAGTGTGACGTGGGGACCAGCCAGGTCATGTAGGGCAATGTCAATGGTCCACTAGGTTAAGAAATTTGGGTTTTATCCTCAGCCCAGTGAAAAGCTCTCAGAGGATTTTGTTATGCCTCCTCTGCTAATAAATCTTTTCTTTCAGAAGAGCTTTAAATGCACAGAAGAGTTGCGACATGATAGAGAGTCCCCAGAGACCACACACCCCGTGCCCCCGTTATTAACATCTTATGTTAATGTGATACATTTGTCACAACTAAGGAACCAACACAGACACATCATCTTAACTAAAGTCCATACTTTATTCAGATTTCCTTAATTTTTACCCAATGTCCTTTTTCTGTCCATGGAATCCATTTCTATCCTTGGAGTCCATCCAAGACGCCACATTCCTTTTAGAAGTCCTATCTCCAGAAGCTCCGCTTGGCAGTGATCGTTTCCCACACTTTCCTTGTTTTGGATGACCTTGACAGTTTTGAGGATTCCTGGTCAGGTACTATGTCCTTCAGTTTGGTTTTGTCTTCGGTTTTTTCTCGTGGCTTATGAGTTACTCAACTGGGATTTTTGGAAGAAAGACCATGGACATACAGTGCACCTCTCCTCACAACGTAGCAAGGATACATGACTTATCAACTGTTGGCTTTGACCTTGATCAATAGGCTGAGGTAACATTTGTCCGACTTTCTGTGGTAACATAGCCCTCTTTTCCCTCTTCCCATGTTCCGTCCGTCAGAAGGAGTCTCCATGTGCTGCCCACCCTTAAGGGACAGGAAGCTCTGCTCTACTGCCTTGATGGGGGACTATCTTCATGAATTATTTGGAATTCTTCTGTACAGGAGATTTGTCTCTTCTTCCCCATTTATCTTAATAATTACCCCCAAAATTATCTGCTGATGTCAGCATAGACTCATCGATACTGACGTTGTACTTTGTGTTATATTCTAATGCTATATTGTTTCTTTTGTTGCTTAAATTATCCCAGCTTCGGCCACTAGGACCTCTTTCAGTTGACTCCTGTGTCCCTTTGAGACATAGCTCCACCATTTTGTTTCTGAGCCCTTTGGTATTCTCCGGCAGTGCAAGACCTTCCAGGCTCATCTATAGGTTCCCTGCCCAGTCCTAAAACCCACATTTTCTCTAAGGAGTCCTAGCTCCTTTTATTAGAGAACAGTATTCAGAACCGAGATCTGGGCACCGGGTCTGCAGAGGTGTCTAAGCACAAAGGTGACATTATCTGATTTCAGTTTAAAGACATCCCTCCGGGGACACCTGGGTGGCTCGTTGGTTAAGCCGTTGCCTTCGGCTCAGGTCATGATCCCAGGGTCCTGGGATCGAGTCCCACATCAGGATCCTTGCTCAGTGGGGAGCCTGCTTCTCTCTCTGCCTCTGCCTGAGCTCTGCCTGCTTGTGTTCTCTCTCTCTCTCTCTCTCTCTCTCTGACAAATAAATAAATAAAATCTTTTTTTAAAATAAAAAAAATAAAAAATAAAGACATCCCTCCGGCTGCTTGGGGGGAATGGGGGCAGGGAACATAGTGGTAGGAAGCCAGAGAGGAATTGGGGATACCAGCTAGGAGGTATCATGGTTATTCAGGTGAGAGGTGTGGGTACCCACTTGGACACTCGGAGTTGACATGAAAATTATTTTAAATTGAAGACGTCTGAGATTAACAGATACAGAAAGAAACCTTCTTGGAGCTTTCTTTATCTCACTAAAAGTAGAAACTTCTGGGAGTGAAACTATCATAAATTCCTTCCTCTGGGGGAGCTTTATGGTCATGAAAAAGATGGAAAAGACCACTCACACCTGCATAAACAAACATTATCACATATTTCCTTATCTCCTGTTTATTCCCTTAGAAATCCATTTGTTTTTTTCCCCATAGAAGCCTCTTCTCTCCCTTCCCTATCCAGCCACTTAGTGAACTCCTTTTCCTGGAAGCTCCTGTTCTACACATGAATAAATTTTAGGTTTTTTCCTGCTGTTGATCTGTTCTTTGTCCATTTAATTTGCATGCTCCCAGGTACTGAGACTAAGAGGTTTTTCTATCCTGACAGAGGCAACAGATCTGAGCAACACAAGGACACAAGGTCAGCTAGAGATGAGTTCTTGCTTGGCCATCGACCCACCAGCCTATCCCTCTGTCCAGCCCTCCTTGGCCCCCTGTACCATCCCTGGACCCCTCTAATACAATCCCTTTCCCTCCACCTAACCCTGAATTGATTTCTGTTGCTTACAACCAGGAATCCTAACCAATACAGTTTAGCAACCTCACCACTGACCTCAATGGTGGAATCCTAAAAGATAGGGTCTGGAGCTGATTCATTTTACCTCCCCTGCCTCCCAGCTTTAGCCCAGAGGCCAGCACAAAGGGCCAGGATCAGAAAACGCTCTTGTTGAGCTGGATTTGCGCTATTCAGTGAACCCAACAGTTGGCTGTGTAATGGAATGCCCTCAAGCAAGCTGCAGGGGGCACCTTGGTAACCCACTTAAGAAAATAAACTGTTTGCAAGTTCTTTCCCCACGTTCATTTGCATGGAAACAATTAGTGTGCTAATTAAAATCAAGTCTTATCTATTCCTTAAAGTAAAGCCCAGCAGGACCTCCAGTTGGCAAGATTTTGTTGGCAGAAAGTTCGAGGCTCTCCGGTAGTAGGAAAGAAGGCATTTTCACTTCCCATCAAATATTTAATAATCAGGTGGCTGCAGAATTTGGCGGACCCTCCCTTCAATGGGCTCACATGAGTGAAGTTGGTGGGAACATTTTAACTGACACCCATACCCCAACTCAAACGAGGGAAGATTGGTAATCCTTCTCCCAGCCTAGCCTGGCTGCAGTTGCCTAACTCCATAAAGGAAGAGTTTGTTGCCCAAATTAATAGTATAAACAAGATTTCAGAAGGGAATGTTTAACCTACTTAAGAGAACACACTATTTTCAAGCAATTAGTACCGTTTGCACACAATGAATGAGCTAATTGCAGATAAGCCTTACTTCTGCTTTGAAGGAGGATCCAGCAGGACTGGTACTTGGCAACACTTTGCCAACGGTTAGTTAGTATCGCCACATGTTCTGAAAGGAATAATGTTGCAATTCACTGAAAGCAATCCCCTATATTCAGATTTCTAAGTAATTCTCAGTAATTCTCGATAGGTCTTAATGCCAGCATCTATAAAATGGGGTAATACCCATCTCAGAGAGCTGTTGTGAAGAGTTAATGAATGTGTTCATGCCCATAAATGGCAGCTAAATGTACTCTGGCCGTCCCCCAAATTTGGTCAAATGAGGACAGATTCTGGGCTCAGCTACTGCTGGGGGCTACCAGGCAGCCCACTGAGGATGAGCTAGCAACCACTGTTTTCATAAAAAACAGCAACTAGCCTTTGCCTGGGCTCTGCTACGAACTATCCAGGCAACTTGGAGCCAACCTTCCCTCCTTCCAGCAAATGAGCTGGGTGAATCAGCCGTGTGGTTTTGAACTCTTCTTGAAAATGATTTTCTTCGCTCACTTCGATTCCTTTCGGGAGGAAGAACTTTTCCTCCACCTTCTTAGGGGTGTGTCGGGGTCCTGCAAATTAAACTAGCAAAAGACATATTAGCTGGAGGAAAAGAACAGAATTGTTACTAATGGATACGCGCTGGGAGTTCACAGAACAGAACAGAAAATCAAAGAAGCACTTAGACTCAAGGGTTTATGTATTCTTTTAACAAAGGAAGATGGGGCTTGGACTTCCAGGGACAACAAATTGTGGGTTAGTGATGAAGACATACACAGGAGAAGCTAACAGAAGATAAGGGCTATTTTAATAAGGTCTGTTTATGCAAATTGATCTCAATGTCCATTCCCAGTGTTTGATGATAAGAGTTCCTCTTCTCTCCCCTGTACTTGAGGTGAGGGGGTGGAGGGCAGGGGATGCCTTCCTCACAGGGAAATTTCTGTCCTGCTTTCAGGCAGATAAGGTGAGGGCAGAAAACTCTTCCCGCATCTGTGGATTCTCGATTGCCTTTAGCTCAAAATAATCCTTACTCAAAGTGGCATGTTTGGGGGTGACATATTCCAATCTTCTTCAAGGCCAAGGACTCACCACAGAGTTTTACTAACTGAGAAAATCTGGTCCAAAGAGTCCTCCTGCTGAGCCTCTCTCTCTTGACCAGGGAGTGAAATACCCACATTGATACTTGGGGCAGAATTAGTTATTACGATGAAGGTTCTAATTCCATCATCCCTTCTCCATTTATTAATTGGATTTCTTCTGTATGACCCTTCTCTTCTCAGTGATTTATTCATGCATTTATTTTTATCAATATAGACTCAGCGATTCCTATTTAAGTCAATGCATTTTAATCTGCTACTAACATCATTTATTTTGATACTCAAAAGGTCCCAGATCTGACCAGTTGTGGCCCTGTCAAGCTGGCTTCTGTGTCCTTTTTGACATTTTTGCCTCATATTTGAAGCATGTCCTTACTTTCTAGCACAAAAAGATGTTCCAGCTCATCTCGCCCTTTTCCAGCCTTACCTTTGAAATCAGCCATTTCTCCAAAGATCCCTTATTCCTTTTAGTGGAGAAAGGCATTTTGAAACCAAGATCTGGGTACTAGGGTGCTCATTGCTTTTGGGATGCTGGGGCTGCCAGGCCCTCAGTGACCAGATGCATTTAATTCTATACTTATCCTCCTATCTCTGTGATGAAAACACAAGTTACATGGATATCTCTGATTCCAATCCAATGTCAGAGAGTCTATCCTAACTTTTCTCCCTCTCCATATTTATAACTGCTCAGACAGTGATAAACCTCCCATTATCCTCAATATATTCAATGACTGGGTCAATTCTCCTGTACACAACGATCTCCCGTTACCACTGGTGCTCATGCATGCCGTCACTCCCGCCATCCTACCAGGGCTGTCACCCCAGGTCAAGCCCCCACAATCTCCTCCCCCAGGCAAACACCTTCTTCTCTGCTCAGGCTCCAACACCTCCCACCAGCTGTAGGACCACAAACCCCTCTCTCCCTTGCAGACACCTTGTCTGTGCCAACCTGATGGATTCGGGATTACATCATTCAAGAACGATGATGGGTAAGAAGGAAGCTGCAAATTGGAATCCTAATTCTGACCATGCGTTCTGCCCTAAGTTGGATTCTTGAGAAGTAGAACCTGCAAGCAGAATACGTATGTATGTAAGTTATTGAGGAGGGGTCCCAGGAGAAATTTGCAAGAGGGTAAAGGATGCAGAATGGAGGAAAGATAAAAAGCCATGCAAGGGAAGAGAAAGCTGCGGTTGGATCCATTCACAGACACAGCACGGGACCTGGGGGTGGGCAACCTAATTGCAAAAGGAGATCCGGTGGGATGCCAGCAGGCTTTGCTACTCACCCATTTCTTCTTTTTATGAAGAGAGCAAATATTTCCATTCTGTACACTCTAGGACTATGTGTCCAGGATTAACTGAGTTTTCTCCAAAGGACCAGATCATAAATATTTTAGGTTTGAAGGCCATATAGTTTCAATCACAACTACTTACCTCTGTTCTTAGAGCTCTCAGGTGGGCATGGGCAGTATGTAGGTGAACGGGTGTAGCTGGGTTCCTACAAAACTATATCTACAAAAATAGGCAAAAGCCCATATTTGGTCAACGGGGATAAGTGCATGAATTTCTACGGCCTCTCCCTCCAGGCTGTGCATCCGAACAAATTCAAGTACTTTGTGGTGACCAGTTGCTGAATGCTCTCTCTAAAACACCAAGGTTACCCCATTCTGGCCCTTCCCACTGTTTTTCAAGGCCTAAGCAGGACCACCAAACAGAAAGTGACTTGAGGAAATGAAATCAAGTGTTCTAAATTTTCTAAAGTTTGGGATCTGGGACCAGATTAAGGGGCATACTCTTTAACAGGCCTGAACTTACCAAAATAGGAAGATGATGGAGAAAATTAAATTGAGTGGCTTATGAAGGTGACAACATCATATGCAAAAGAATACATTGGACCCCTGACTCACACCATATACAAAATCTGACTCAAAAGGGATCAAAGACTGAAATTTAAGAGCTAAAACTATTAAAATCTCCTAGGAAATCATAGATGAAAATCTTTGTGACCTTGGAGTAAGCAACGGTTCCATATATGTGACACCTAAAACACAAGCACTCAAAGGAAAAAAAACGGTAAATCAGACTTCATCAAAACTTAATACTTTTTGTGTTAAGTGACACTATAATGGTTAACTTTGTGTGTCAATATGGCTAGTCTATGGTATCCAGTTATCTTAGCAAACACTGGCCTAGATGTTGTTGTGATAGTATTTTTAGATGTACTTAACATCTATATTCAGTTGACTGTAAGTAAAGGACATTACCTTCCACAGTGTAAGGTGAGCCTCATCTAATCAGTTGAAAGCCATAAAAGCAAAGCCTGAGGTTTCTGGGAAAGAAGAAAGTCTATCCCAAGAATACATCATCAGTTCTGTCTGAGTTCCCAGCCTATTGCCCACTCTATGAATGTCAGGCTTGCCAGCCCCCACATTTGTGTGAACCAATTTCTTAAAATACATTTCTTTTTTATCGTTTGTGTCTCTCTGGGGAACTGTGACACAGACACTGTCAGGACAGTGAAGAGACAATCTGCCGAATGGGACCAAATCTTATATCTGATAAGGGTTTAGGATCCAGACTATGTAAATAACTCTTATAACTCAACAAGAAAAAGGCAACCCAATTAAAGATGGGCAAAGGGTTTGGACAGACATTTCTCCAAAGAACATATGCAAATGACCCACAAGCCCATGAAATGATGCTCGGTATCATTAATCATCAAGGGAATGTGCATTCTTCTGGGGAAAGTTCGTTGAGTTTCCTGGATCTCTGGGTTTCTAGTCCTCATCCAATCTGAAAGCCTTTTGGCTCTATTTCTTTAAGTTTTTTGCACCCTCTTCCCATCCTCCTGGGTCTCCTATGTTAGGTCACTTTCCTATAGAGGTCACTAGTTCTCAATTTTTCTCCTCTTAAGTCTTTCTCGGTGTTCTTTCTTTCTTTCTTTCTTTCTTTCTTTCTTTCTTTCTTTCTTTCTTTCTTTCTTCTTTCTTTCTTTCTTTCTTTCTTTCTTTCTTTCTTTCTTTCTTTCTTTTTTTTTAAGACTCTATTCATTTATTTGACAGAGACCACAAGTAGGCAGAGAGGCAGGCAGAGAGAGAGGGGGAAGCAGGCTCCCCGCTGAGCAGAGAGCCCGACGCAGCGGGGCTCCATCCCAGGATCCCGGGATCACGACCCGAGCCGAAGGCAGAGGCTTTAACCCACTGAGCCACCCAGATGCCCCTCGGTGTATTTTCTTATAAATAGTTTCAATTGCTCTGTGTTCACAGTCATTAAGCTTTTCTTCCATTATCTAATCTGCTCTTAATCCCATCTAGTGTTATTTTTCATTGCAGACACCTTAAGACTCACCTCCCTGATTTCCCTTCTCTCGAGGGATCTGTGCTGCCTGTTTTCAGGGGCTGAAAAAACATTGCTGCCATGAATTTTGTCAAATTTCTCGCTGTTTCAGATGAGAAGGGTTAGGGACTCTGGTCCCTGCTTCTTCGTTATGGCCAGAAGCAGAATACAAACATTTTTTAAAACCACCACAGTAAGCTGTTTAGGTTGGCAAATGAGGACCCAAGAAGCCGATACTGGCCAATGAGCTGGGCCCTCACCAACTTTGAGGGGTGAGTTCTGCTCACTGCTGAGTCTTGCTTTGTCGAATGGGGTGTGCAAATTTGAGGCTCTGAGCAGATGCCTCAGAACAAAGACTCAGTGCCACCATCAGGAATCTTCCTCTGCCTACCGCCAGAGTTCAAATTCTCTTTGAAAGAAAGATTGGACAGTTACAGGAATAATCGCCTTTAAAGGGTCACAGAACTATTAGCCTGCTCAGGACATGCTCGTGTCTCTATCTGATCGGTTAGAATAATAGGATCCGGGAAAGCCTGGTTTCTAGGCAATCAGCAATGACAGTTCTCATTTGGTAATCTTTCTCCTATGCCAATCTGATCATGTCACTGGTAACTGTAGCCATTGTCTGGGTATGGTCCAAGCTTCTGCCTGGCCTAAGGGAACACCCCTGGAGGTCGGGCATACCTTTGGCTCCAGCCATACCTAACCCCCCTATGTCCTCTCACCTACCATCAGTCCTGTTTGAGCAGTGTCTGCTTACATGACTTCTTCCTTGTTCAGAGGAATTCCCCTTTATAGAGCTACCCCAAATGATAGTAACAACGCCTACTTCCGTGTCATTAAAATAAGGGGATTATGGAGGGGAGATCAGTTTTTAACAAACAAGCATGCTATTGCAAGCTAAGGCATTCTGGGTCCACTGACCTGGCCTGGTGGGGCTTGCCTCCTGCCATTGTCTTGAGTTGAGCCAGGCTGCCTGGTTCATTGACCCTAAAATCCTACCAGAAGATAGGTCAGAAGTTAAGTCTCAGCCAGATAAGGATAATATGAGCCTTGATCCTTTAGATCAACACTTTAAAAAAAAAAAGATTTAATTAATTTATTTGACAGACAGAGACACAGGGAGAGAGGGAACACAGCAGAGGGAGTGGGAAAGGGAGAAGCAGGCTTCCCGCGGAGCAGGGAGCCCAATGTGGGGCTCGATCTCAGGAACCCAGGATCATGACCTGAGCCGAAGGCAGATGCTTAACGACTGAGCCACCCAGGTACCTGACACTTAACCCTTAATTCCTAGAATAATCAGTATAGTACAGGAGGAGTCAGAGAACACTTGGATTCAAATCTTGACTTCCCTACTCACCGGCTTTGTGACTTCAGCTGAAAGTCTCTCTCTCTCTCTCTCTCTCTCATTCTCTCTCTTGGCCTTGGAGATTTGCTTGGAACATAAATGAAGATGACTTCAGCCCCCTCACAAGGCTGTTGTAAGATTAAATGAGACAGTGGGTGTGAAGCACTCAGCCCAGTGTCTAGCCCATGAAAACCACTTACTGAATATTAGCTATTGTAGAAGCTGGAACGGTCCGTCCACACCGGTCACAAGGCTGTGGGGCTTTATTGCTGATGTGTCCAAGCGCCTGTCATCAGATGAGACCTCAGCGGGACCTCTGTCTTCAGCCTCTCGGCACCGTTTATATAAAAAGACAAACAAATTCAAGTTTCTCTTGGGCGCCCAGCACACGAATTAGTTCCTACATGGACTCTGAACACTTTCTCTGATTGAATAAGGGAAGGGAAACTCATCTGGCTGACTGTTGGGCTGGCCGTTTCCTGCAAGGAACTCGTGCAAACAAGGAGAGGGGAAAATCTATATCTGAGCTGATTTCTGAGGAGCACGACCAGCCAGCTCACTGGCCGAATCTCCTGGGCTAAAAATGAAAAAGGAATGTTTTTTCTCTTGTCTGCAGGAAATAGTCTGCCTTCAGGCCTGGGTATTTCGCCAGGGTCAGCACTGGATCCCACACTTGGCTGGTTTGGGGGAGTCTCGATCTTAATTCCAAATCTTTTTCTCAACATTAACACACTGTCTTCGTGAATGAAGATTTATTTTATGTCTCCCTGTTGAGATGAGCATTTCAGACAACTGCCCCTCACCACTGGCTAGTCTGGGTTGGTGACAGGTTCCTCCTTCCCCAAAAGTCTGATTAGCAGGAAGGTAAAGGTAAATGATGTTGGGGGTACTGGTGGTTTCACAACTCCTGGCCAAAAAAAAAAAAAAAAAAAGGCAGAAAGTTTGCAGTTGCTTTCTCCTTGTAGCATTGGTTGGACCAAGAAAAAAAAAAAAAAAATGGAAGTTAGAAGAAGAAGAAAGAAGAAAGAAGAGTGATCATTATTCTCTCTCCTGCTGGCCAGGACATGTCTTAGATCATCAAGGGGCTGGTGCACACATAAGCCTCTTGGCCATTTCTTTGACCAGCTGCACAACTGGCTGATTTGGGGCTGGTTTGAGAACCATTGATGGCTGAGGTATGGATGTGCCTGGCAAAGGACAAAGGCTTATCTGCTTAAAAGTAAAAAAGAAAGTCTAGAAAATGATGTCATGCTTGTTTCTATATACGCTGTGTAGAGCTTTTATCTCATATCCCCACTTTAAGAACTTGGTAGGCAAGACCCCTCTCAAAATCATAGTAGCCTAGTCCAGTTAGCATGGCTCCTGGGCTTAGAGCTTGGCTTGAGTGCTGCATTGAGGAATTCGCAAACAGTTTGTTCACAAGGGGATTGGCCACCATGCCCCTGCCTTTGGTCCACACCACTCAGGCATAAGTGATACAAATTCTGACTATATTCTGACATATACACTGACTAAGAGCCTCCATATCTAAGGCTGGGTTGTCAGTGTGTATGTGTCTCTCTGACTGGTAAGGGATGAGGTACAGGGATAATAAATAAAATGTAGACACTGTCCTCCAAAACTCATCTCTGGAGACCATGAGTTGTCTTTACCATACTCCAAGCTGAGACAAATAATAGATGATATCAGATTCTTCCCTGGCATCCCCAGGGCGCTTAGTGCTATCTTATGGAAGCACAGGAGACATGAAAGGAAGAAGAGACATAATTTGGGGACCTATTTGAGATATTGTCCATAGCTTCCCCCCCACACTTCTTTCCTATGTCATCCGGGCAACCAACACATCACCCACAACCCCCAAAGGTACAGCAGCCAGTCAGCCAGAAGGTCAATGTTAATGAAAGATGCTATCTGGAAAACCAATGCCAAGCCAAGCTGACACAATTAACTGTATTTGTGTTCCTTGAGGTTTGGCAAGTGAGGGTGGGGTGTGAGGAGAGTTGGGGAGGGGGGTGTCCTCTTCCGAAGCTTCTGGAACAAAGAGGGCCACTTGGATGTCTTCCAGTTAGCGACAGCATCTTTGCGAGGGGCTATCTAATTAGTGCCTGCCCAGCTTCTGAGAGATGGCTGCACATGGCAAATAAGCAGGGATGCTCAGTTTCCCTTAGCTCCAGCCCGTGAACTTTCAGGATGTCGACAGCTTCAGACTCAGCCTCTATTCTAATGCCAGAGGGTGTTTTTCCCCAAAAAGTGCCATTTGCATCATGGCATTTGGAGTGCAGTTTAATAATGCTGTTGACATCCCAAATATCCCCAGAGCCAGTTAAGAAGAATCATTAGTTCTCTGAGGTTGATGGGGAAAGAAGAAACATGGACTCGACAACAAACATCCTTTTTATCTGGTTTTTAAATTTCCAGTGAGCCAAGTTTACCTCTGTATGGTCGTGAGCAAGGAGATTAACCTGGGCGAGCCTTGATTTCTTGTAAAAGAAGATTACTAACACACACATCCTGAAGGATCGTTGTGAGAATCTATGGCAGGGATGTAGCTCGATAGGTACTCAAGAAGCAGTAAGTGATGATTAACACTGTGACATTGACAATGACACTGCTGCTGTTGCTGCTGATGATGAAGAGGATGATGGTGGTGATGATGAAGATGGTAGTAGTGGTACACTTACTTCCCCCACAGTGATCTTGTTTCCCAGAGTGGGAAGAACTCAACCACGTGACAAAAAGAGGAGCTCTTGGCTGATGTGCCCATGTACTGGAGATCACCGTACAGTGAGGCATAATAATGATAATTACCACTTGTAAAGAATACCTTTTCAAAGGACTTTCACATGTATTATCTGCTTGGACCATTCCATTGCTCAGTGAGGAAGTTACTGTTATTGCTCTCAGTGTACATATGGGAAAAAAAAAAAGAGACCCTGTTTTCCTTGCCTGAGGTTCCACATTTGGTGAGGGAAAAAAACAGGTCTTGAATATAGGCCTTGAAACCACCCATCTGATGTTCTTCCTGTGACTTACGTGTTGTCTTGCAAGCGCTTCACAGAGTACAGAGAGAAGCTTAGTACATTGATGGAGATCCCAGTACATGGAATTTATCAAGAAAGGAGCTCAAGAGACAGGGACCTGTGACAGAGTGGGCCTCTGTGACCAATGACGTCAGCCCACAAGGGGAGATAGGAAGAGATAAGAACACAGGGAAAAGCCAGAATTCCAAAATACATTTAAAGAAATTGGCTTTGTTATCTCTTGCTACATAGCAAGCCACCCCAAAATTAAGTGGTTCAAAATAACAACCATTTTACGTTATCTCGCAATCCTGGAAGCTGAGAAGATGTAGGTAGTTCTACTCCAGGCAGTGTTAACTAGGTTGCAATCCATGGCGGGGGTAGATAAGGCAGAAACACCCAAGATGGCGCACTCCATATTGACAGATGATGATGTCTGTTGGCTGAGATCACAGCTGGAGAGCCTTGGTGCTCCTCTCCGTGGCTTGGGCTTGTCACAGCCGAGCAGCTGGCTTCTGAAAACGAGGACCTCAAGGGCTAGGCATTACCAAAGAGAGAAAAGAGAAGCTGCCAGTTTTCTTAAGACCTGGGCTCAGAAGTCCCAGAACATCCTGTCTACCACATTCTACTGATCAGAGCAGTCACAGGTTCAGCCCGCCTTCAAAGAGAAATGAAATAAGCTCCACCTTTCAATGCAAGAGAAAGCTTGTATGTACCGGGAGGGGAGGAATTCATGACAGCCGTCTCTGAGACCAGAAGCCAAGTCCTATCCTTTTCAAGCATAAATTATAGAAAACTTGGGTTTACATAGTATTATTTCATTAGAGTAGTAGAAATAATGATAGCTAATTATTGAGTGAATCTATGCACAATTGATTTACAGGTATCATGTCTGTTCCCACCACAGGTAGGGATTATAGAGATTAAGTGATTTGTCCAAGGCATCATGCACAGACAAGTCATAACATTAGAAGAAGGAAAGGGCTATCTCTGTCTGCGTGCCCTTTCTAGAAAACAGAAGACTTTCCCTGGAAGCTCCCTCCCTTCCCCAGGAGTTTTCCTCTCACTCCTCCTTGGCCAAAATTGAACTATACATCCATCCCTAATCAACTGATAGTGAGGGGACAGCAATGATCATGAATGCTAGAAGCAGATGCTCCCCCCACACAAAAACTGATTATTTGTGCACCTCTGTGGGGGTAACTATCCCAGGGGGTTCTGACCACCCTACCCCATATCTAGCTCTCTTGAGGTTTGAAGGGGTTCATCCCTTAACTTGAAAATTCACTTGAAGTATGGTGGAAGAATGGACCCTGGGGAGTCAACCACAAACTGCCCTGGCTAGAAAGGGGCCAAACTAGAAACAAACTCCCATCTCTTCCCATCCCCAAGTTCTCATCCCTTTTATACTCTCTGCACCACCTCAGAACAGATGTGGTGAGAAAGGAAGCTCCAGCTTTCTGTCTCTGCTGTCCATGCTGATGATTTGATAATCCCCATCAGGCACTTGAGTGGCATGTGTTCCTCGTGACTTTGTCTTCAAAGCTCCCCTGCACCATGGTGGGTAATCGAGATTAACACTCAGAGCACGGACTCCCAGGAGGCTAGGAGAAACTGCTCTTCTGCTTTCCCGTGCTTTATGTGGGTATGGCCTCTGATGGGCACATGGAGTTCTGAATCCTTTGGTCCAACCTTCAGAATCCAGCCCTTCCACAGCTTTTCTCTGCAGGGTCTGAGCAATGGTACATCTTGTGTAAGGACAGACTTCATCCTTCCATCAAACAAAACCTAGACCTCCAAATTGTACCTCTTGGGAAAGAAGTCTCGGGATTGGGCAGTGGCAGCAGGATGGGTTGTAAGATCCCAGCTGGCCTAATCATACATATATGTGGTGTCTCATGATCCTTGGCATGACTTCTTTCTCCAAAAGGTTAGTTGGATGTCTTACAAGGCTGCTTGAGGTTCACAAGAATATAAAAATGGAAGCTTCCTGGCCTTCACTTCTGCTCCACTCTACTGGCTAAAATGAGTCACTGGGCTGACCCCAATCCAGTATGGGATGAGATTATACAGGAGTATCAATGTGAGGAATGGTAGTCATGGTGGCCACCTTCAAAGAACATTGACCATGCAAACAAACAGTAAGAACTTCCAGCCTCCCAGGCTGACACACTGAATACCAATTCTCTGGTAAATTCACCCTGATGCATCCATCCAGGATTAAATCAGAAATGTGATTTAAAATTACATTTTCCCTCCCTGGTTTAATGCCTTCAGAATCCATGCTCACCCATCTCACTTTCTGCTAATATGAATTAGCAAAAAATTACCATTCTTTAGATGCATGAGATGCTTGGATCTGACTAGAGTCACAGACCTAGAGGCAGTGGTGTAGTGGAAGTGATCTGAAGATAACCTGGATTCCTATTGTAAGGTGGAGGTCATCACAGGATTTCCAGACAAGATAGGATTTGCTGACAGGGGATGATCAGCAAATTTGGGGATTCGTGGTACCTTAGTCATTAAAAACCATCAAAAATCTCAATTCCAAGACTCAAAGTCCCATTCTTCTAATGCATGCACAAGCTCTCACTTAAGAAAACTATTGAGGCTATGAATTCAACATATCTCATAAATTCAGCAACCTGTATTTTCAAGTAATATAATTGATTTTCAACTGTTAGACCTGTAGTCAACAGAGATGAGAAATAAGTTTTAGGGAAGTCATAGAAGTTCCATGGTCCTCTTATGAGACCAGAAGACATGAATTTAAAACCCTGAGCTCGTTGTGTTCTTTCTTAAACTCTAAGGTACAGTTAGAAATATCAACAAACCCTTCAGTGCTTTTATTTTCGTTCTTGCATGAGTAGATTATCACAGAAGATGACTGGCCTGCCAAGACTGGCCTTTGATAAAGGATTCATGCTAGATCCTACCTTCTCTGCCAACAGGATTTTCACTGCCTTGAAATACAACCAGACCAGATGATCAACCATGGATTTCTGTTTTCTTGAAAATCTTAGTCTACAACATGTTAGGATTCAGTTACAGATAGTAGCCAGAAGTTAGGCAGAAGGGGATCTACCATCAAGAATTAGGAAGCTTATGGGCCATTGGAAGAGCAAGAGAAACGGGCTTTGAGCTGAGTTCAGAGGGAAAATCTCCAGTGTCCAGAATCCTTCTGTCTTTGCTGTGATCAGAAAGTCCCTCTCATTTTGTCAAAGAAACCAACAATTTGAGAAGCTGCTTAAATACGCTGTCTCTTCATGACCCATGCCAGCAAAACAGGGATGTCTTGTGCCCTACTTGTTTTCATTATCAGTTCCAAATCTTGTGCAGGGGGTTTTTGACTAATGGAACCTACAGCATGTCTGAAACATTGGTTGCAAAAGAGGCTGGGAAATTAATTTTTATTTTTCCAACCTCCATAGTACAGGAAGGCACAGTAGAAAGAGGTCAGAACAGATGTTGAACAAGCACATTTATAGCATCCACTGCATAGCCAATTTCTTCAGATCTAAATAATTCTTTTCCTGAAAGCCATGCTCAGAAATATACTTTTAACTCATTGAGGGAATTTTTATCTCCGTCTTTATTCAGTTCCACCAAGGGCCAAGAGAGAACCTGTTCAGTGCCAACCCCCATGCTAAGAGCTGCAGGCATGGAGATGAATAAAGCCAGGCTTTAGCTCTCACGGAGTTCACAGCCTAAAGAGGAACACAAAGAAACAGAGGATAAGCTGGGGAAGGCATAGAGCAGAGGCAGTGGGAATGAAGTTGACTCTATGTCATGGGTTGTACGACATTCTACAGTTCTTATGTCTTTATAAATCAGACTGCCTTTTTCAAGTCTCTACCCTGCTGGATAAGAAGGAAATATAATGTCAACTAATACTGAGACTCCCGTATTTGTCCCCAAGGATTGAGTCAAGGTCCCAGGGTCTTAACAGCCCAGAATGTTAAGGAAGGCAACCAGTTGCATATATATATCCCTGTCCAAGCCCATAGTGTCCTTTGAAGTCAGGTGGCTGCACTGTTTCCAAGCCAAACTTGGATATGGTGGCTTTGATAAAGCAAGTAAGACTCATGCTCCATCCATGTAGTGATATTCTACATGTCTTCCATTTTGCTGGGGTGACTGTAAGAGCTTAGGGTTCTGCTCCTCACTTTGTGGGACTCCACAATGACCTCTGTGCTGTTCCCAGCCCGGAGAGAGGTTTCTAAGCCTTCTTCCCTGGGGCCACTCCCACCTCCTCTAAGGCCCATCCATCCCCAACTCTGTACTAACTTCCCCATAATTGGGTATTAGGAATATAATGTACCCAACTTGGTTTTCTGAGGCCAGAATACCCCTGACACCAAAACTGGACAAGGATGATACAACGTAGAAATTTTAAATCAATCTCACATTTATGATTATGGAAACAAAAATTCTAAATAAAACATTGGCAATTGTAATCTTGCAGTATATTTAAAATAACAATATACCATGACTAAGTAGGCTTTATCCCTGGGATGTAGAGACAATAATAAAAGCTGACCTTCATCAAAGGTTCACTACATGCCAGAAACTGTTCTAAATTGCTTTCTAATACTTAGAATCAATGAGAGTATATGGTGATATTCTCAATTTCAAAAATGAGGAAATTAAAATACAGAGATGTTAAGTAACACCCTAGGAACTCAGGTGGGCACTTCAACATCAAAAATCTATCAAATGATCTATCACAGTAACTGTTTAAGTAGAATAATCATTTTTCTTATTCTAAAAGATCCAAAAATAACCTTAAAATTTTTATATTTCATTCATGATTTTTAGAAAGCCATAGTTCTGACCTCTGAGGATCTACCTCTCCTCCATAAAAGCAATGAGAACACTGGTAAAATTCATCTTGATCAACTTTTTCAGAACTGTAATGTAACCAATGGCTAACAATAATCCAAAGAGCATTTGTCAAGAAAATAGAGCTGAATCTTGGGAAGATCAGTGAAGTTTGTGCTATTTTAGCTTTCTCTATTCTCATTCTTTTCTTCCTAGCTCCATATCCTTGAAAACTAACATCCAGAGAACTGTAGAAGCTGTGAAAAACAGTCACCGAAGGGGACAGATTGGGTTTGGAGCTCCTCAAACAGCTTCATCCCCAGAGAAGTGTCACTATTTGACTTTTGGCAGCTCCCAGGAAAAGCCCTATTTGCAAGGCTTGTCATTATTTGATCTGACTCAGAGCCTGCTCAGTGGAAAAAGCCCCAAGCCAGAGCATTTGTTAAAAAAAAAAAAAAAAAAAAAGGCAAAAACAAATTAGTGGCAATTGTTCAACATCACAGCTGCCTGAGGTGGTGACACCAATTGAAACAAAGAAGAGTCTGGCCAAAAATCTTATAAGGAAAATCTGAGGAATGTGATGCCCACAAAGGGTTTTGAAAACCTACAATATAATCCTGGGAATCCAGGAGACCACACACAAGTGCATGCTGTGCACATGCCCAGAAAAACAATAGAGAAGATCCTGATATCTCACCTTTGGATGACCTTGAGACCCTAAACAAACAGAAAGTGAAGGCTAAAGCAGAGCTGGAAATTGTCAGAGCATTGGATGCACACACTGAGTCCTTTAGCAAAAGACAGATGATTTCTTGGTTCAAGGTATTTAAGAAAATATATGCCCAATAAATTAAAAAAGTATATCTGACCATGAGGCAGAACAAGCAGACTTCAGTGGCTACGTATGACAGGGAATTTTATATCATTAGCCCAGAAATGTTGCTAAACAAATACTGGGGGTGGGGTGGGGGGACAGCAACAACTGACTCAGGAGGAGAGAGAGTCAGTTCCAGAGTTGCCACATTTTATTATTAAAAATGTCCAGTATTCAATGAACAACTTAACATACAAAGAGACATACACTGGAGGGAAAATAAATAGATTTTCCTGAAGATATCTAGATGTTAGATTTACTAAAAATAAAAATAAAAAATAAAACCTTTAAATCAGCTCTTATAAATATGTTCAAATAAATAAAATCATGTAAAAAAATTAAAGTGTGAGAATTGTTGCATGAAACACAAAATATCAAAGAAGAGGTAGAAATTATAAAATGGAAATAAATAGAAATTCTGAAGTTGAGAATTATAACTGAAAGGAAGGATTTAATTGAGGGCTCAATAGAAGATCTGCAGTGACAGAAGAAAGAATCCACAAACTTGAAATCAGTTAATTGAATATATTCTGTTTGTGGAACAAAAAGGAAAAATGAAGATAAATAAGCAGAATGTCAGAGACCTATGAGACACCATTAAGTACACCAACATATAAATAATGGGAGTCCAAAAAGAGAGGAGAAAGAAAGGAACAGGAAGAGTATTTACAAAAATACTGGCAGAAAACCTCCCAGATTTGACTTCCAAAAAATCAAAACCCCAGTTATCTACACATCTAAGAAGCTCAGCAATTGCAAGCAAGATTAATTCGGATATTCACACCTAGGCACACAACATGGTCAAACTATTAAAAGACAAAGACCCAAAACTGTGAAAGCAGCTAGAGAGAAGGGACCCTTCACAGATAAGGGAGCCTCCACAAGATTAACAGCTGACTTCTCATCAGAAACCATGAAGGCCAGAAGGCAGTGGGATGACATATCTAAAGTGTTGACAGGAAAAGACTGTCAACCAAGAATTTTATATCCAGAAAAAGTATTTTTCAAAAAAAAAAATGAAAGAGAAATCCTAGATAAATTAAAAGTGAGAGATTTGTCTCTAGCAGACCAAGGAAATACTAAGGAGAGTGTTTGGGGCTAAAATAAAACGGTACTGGGGCACCTGGCTGGTTCAGTCAGTGGAGCATGGGACCCTTGATCTTGGGATTATGAGTTGAGCCCCATATTGGGAGTAGAGATTACTTAGAAATAAAATCTTTAAGAAAATAGCCAAAGCGGTCTTGATAAAGAACAAAGTTGGAAGACATATTTTCCAATTTCAGCACTTATTACAAAGCTACAGTCATCAAGACTGGGTAACGTTGGCATAAGAATAGATATATAGATAATTGAATAGAACTGAGAATCTAGAAATAAACATGCATAGTCAATTGATTTTCAGTGAGGATGTCAAGATAATTCAAAGGGGAGTAACAGTCTTTTCACCAAAAATGGTTCTGGGATAACTGGTCCACCCAAATACCAAAAAAAAAAAAAAAAAAAAAAAAAAAAATTGGACTCACACCATATACAAAATTAACTCAAAATTAATCAAAGGTCCCAATGTAAAGCTAGATCTATGCAACTCTTGGGAGGAAACAGGTGTCAAACTTCATGACCTTAATTAGGCAATGGTTTCTTATACATTATGCCTAAAGAGCAAGAAAAACAATAGATAAAAGGACCTTATCAAAATTAAAAGTTTTGTGCAGTAAAGGAACCATCAGAAAGTGAAAAGATAACCCTCAGACTAGGAGATAATATTTGCAAGTCATATGTCTAACAAGGGACTTACATGCAAACTACACAAAGAACACTCACTACTCAAAAATAAAAAGATAGGTGACCAATTTTTTTTAATGGGAAAAGATTTGAATAGACATTTCTTCCAAATAAATATAGAGTGGCCAAGAAGGACACAAAAAGATGTTCAACATCATTGGTCATCAGGAAAATGCAAATCAAAACTACAATGAAATACCACTAGGCGGGCTCTATTTTTTTTTTTTTTTAAGATAACAACAAGTATTGGCAAGGATGTAGAGACATTGGAGCCCTCATGCACTGCTGGCGGGAGTGTAAAATGGTATGGTCATCTTGGGAAATTATTCAGCAGTTCCTCAGAAAGTTAATAGAGAAAATAAATGTTTACACAAATGCTTACACACAAATGTTCATGGCAACGCCATTCACAACACCCAAAAAGTGGAAACAATCCAATGTCCATCAACAGGTGAATGGATAAACCAAAAATGATATATCTATGGTCATGGGTTCGAGACCCACGTTGGACATAGAGATTACTAAAAAGTAAATAAATAAACTTTTTTTTTTTTTTTTTTCCTTAAATTGATATTTATTTATTTATTTATTTATTTATTTTTTATTTTTTATTTTTTATAAACATATATTTTTTATATACATATATTTTTATCCCCAGGTCTGTGAATCACCAGGTTTACACACTTCACAGCACTCACCAAATCACATACCCTCCCCAATGTCCATAATCCCACCCCCTTCTCCCCAACCCCCTCCCCCCGGCAACCCTCAGTTTGTTTTGTGAGATTAAGAGTCACTTATGGTTTGTCTCCCTCCCAATCCCATCTTGTTTCATTTATTCTTCTACCCACTTAAGCCTCCATGTTGCATCACCACTTCCTCATATCAGGGAGATCATATGATAGTTGTCTTTCTCTGCTTGACTTATTTCGCTAAGCATGATACGCTCTAGTTCCATCCATGTTGTTGCAAATGGCAAGATTTCATTTCTTTTGATGGCTGCATAGTATTCCATTGTGTATATATACCACATCTTCTTGATCCATTCATCTGTTGATGGACATCTAGGTTCTTTCCATAGTTTGGCTATTGTGGACATTGCTGCTATAAACATTCGGGTGCATGTGTCCCTTTGGATCACTACATTTGTATCTTTAGGGTAAATACCCAATAGTGCAATTGCTGGGTCATAGGGCAGTTCTATTTTCAACATTTTGAGGAACCTCCATGCTGTTTTCCAGAGTGGCTGCACCAGCTTGCATTCCCACCAACAGTGTAGGAGGGTTCCCCTTTCTCCGCATCCTCGCCAGCATCTGTCATTTCCTGACTTGTTGATTTTAGCCATTCTGACTGGTGTGAGGTGATATCTCATTGTGGTTTTGATTTGTATTTCCCTGATGCCAAGTGATATGGAGCACTTTTTCATGTGTCTGTTGGCCATCTGGATGTCTTCTTTGCAGAAATGTCTGTTCATGTCTTCTGCCCATTTCTTGATTGGATTATTTGTTCTTTGGGTGTTGAGTTTGCTAAGTTCTTTATAGATTCTGGACACTAGTCCTTTATCTGATATGTCGTTTGCAAATATCTTCTCCCATTCTGTCAGTTGTCTTTTGATTTTGTTAACTGTTTCCTTTGCTGTGCAAAAGCTTTTGATCTTGATGAAATCCCAGTAGTTCATTTTTTCCCTTGCTTCCCTTGCCTTTTGCGTTGTTCCTAGGAAGATGTTGCTGCGGCAGAGGTCGAAGAGGTTGCTGCCCGTGTTCTCCTCAAGGATTTTGATGGATTCCTTTCGTACATTGAGGTCCTTCATCCATTTTGAGTCTATTTTTGTGTGTGGTGTAAGGAAATGGTCCAATTTCATTTTTCTGCATGTGGCTGTCCAATTTTCCCAGCACCATTTATTGAAAAGGCTGTCTTTTTTCCATTGGACATTCTTTCCTGCTTTGTCGAAGATTAGTTGACCATAGAGTTGAGGGTCTATTTCTGGGCTCTCTATTCTGTTCCATTGATCTATGTGTCTGTTTTTGTGCCAGTACCATGCTGTCTTGATGATGACAGCTTTGTAATAGAGCTTGAAGTCCGGAATTGTGATGCCACCAACGTTGGCTTTCTTTTTCAATATCCCTTTGGCTATTCGAGGTCTTTTCTGGTTCCATATAAATTTTAGAATTATTTGTTCCATTTCTTTGAAAAAGATGGATGGTACTTTGATAGGAATTGCATTAAATGTGTAGATTGCTTTAGGTAGCATAGACATTTTCACAATATTTATTCTTCCAATCCAGGAGCATGGAACATTTTTCCATTTCTTTGTGTCTTCCTCAATTTCTTTCATGAGTACTTTATAGTTTTCTGAGTATAGATTCTGTGTCTCTTTGGTTAGGTTTATTCCTAGGTATCTTATGGTTTTGGATGCAATTGTAAATGGGATTGACTCCTTAATATCTCTTTCTTCTGTCTTGCTGTTGGTGTAGAGAAATGCAACTGATTTCTGTGCATTGATTTTATATCCTGACACTTTACTGAATTCCTGTATAAGTTCTAGCAGTTTTGGAGTGGAGTCTTTTGGGTTTTCCACATATAGTATCATATCATCTGCGAAGAGTGATAATTTGACTTCTTCTTTGCCGATTTGGATGCCTTTAATTTCCTTTTGTTGTCTGATTGCTGAGGCTAGGACCTCTAGTACGATGTTGAATAGCAGTGGTGATAATGGACATCCCTGCCGTGTTCCTGACCTTAGCGGAAAAGCTTTCAGTTTTTCTCCATTGAGAATGATATTTGCGGTGGGTTTTTCATAGATGGCTTTGATGATATTGAGGTATGTGCCCTCTATCCCTACACTTTGAAGAGTTTTGATCAGGAAGGGATGTTGTACTTTGTCAAATGCTTTTTCAGCATCTATTGAGAGTATCATATGGTTCTTGTTCTTACTTTTATTGATGTGTTGTATCACATTGACTGATTTGCGGATGTTGAACCAACCTTGCAGCCCTGGAATAAATCCCACTTGGTCGTGGTGAATAATCTTTTTAATGTACTGTTGAATCCGATTGGCTAGTATTTTGTTGAGTATTTTCGCATCTGTGTTCATCAAGGATATCGGTCTATAGCTCTCTTTTTTGGTGGGATCCTTGTCTGGTTTTGGGATCAAGGTGATGCTGGCCTCATAAAATGAGTTTGGAAGTTTTCCTTCCATTTCTATTTTTTGGAACAGTTTCAGGAGAATAGGAATTAGTTCTTCTTTAAATGTTTGGTAGAATTCCCCCGGGAAGCCGTCTGGCCCTGGGCTTTTGTTTGTTTGGAGATTTTTAATGACTGTTTCAATCTCCTTACTGGTTATGGGTCTGTTCAGGCTTTCTATTTCTTCATGGTTCAGTTGTGGTAGTTTATATGTTTCTAGGAATGCATCCATTTCTTCCAGATTGTCAAATTTATTGCCGTAGAGTTGCTCATAGTATGTTCTTATAATAGTTTGTATTTCCTTGGTGTTAGTTGTGATCTCTCCTCTTTCATTCATTATTTTATTTATTTGGGTCCTTTCTCTTTTCTTTTTGATAAGTCGGGCCAGGGGTTTATCAATTTTATTAATTCTTTCAAAGAACCAGCTCCTAGTTTCGTTGATTTGTTCTATTGTTTTTTTGGTTTCTATTTCATTGATTTCTGCTCTGATCTTTATGATTTCTCTTCTCCTGCTGGGCTTAGGGTTTCTTTCTTGTTCCTTCTCCAGCTCCTTTAGGTGTAGGGTTAGGTTGTGTACCTGAGACCTTTCTTGTTTCTTGAGAAAGGCTTGTACCGCTATATATTTTCCTCTCAGGACTGCCTTTGTTGTGTCCCACAGATTTTGAACCGTTGTATTTTCATTATCATTTGTTTCCATGATTTTTTTCAATTCTTCTTTAATTTCCCGGTTGACCCATTCATTCTTTAGAAGGATACTGTTTAGTCTCCATGTATTTGGGTTCTTTCCAAACTTCCTTTTGTGGTTGAGTTCTAGCTTTAGAGCATTGTGGTCTGAAAATATGCAGGGAATGATCCCAATCTTTTGATACCGGTTGAGTCCTGATTTAGGACCGAGGATGTGATCTATTCTGGAGAATGTACCATGTGCACTAGAGAAGAATGTGTATTCTGTTGCTTTGGGATGAAATATTCTGAATATATCTGTGATGTCCATCTGGTCCAGTGTGTCATTTAAGGCCTTTATTTCCTTGCTGATCTTTTGCTTGGATGACCTGTCCATTTCAGTGAGGGGAATATTAAAGTCCCCTACTATTATTGTATTGTTGTTTATGTGTTTCTTTGATTTTGTTATTAATTGGTTTATATAGTTGGCTGCTCCCACGTTGGGGGCATAGATATTTAAAATTGTTAAATCTTCTTGTTGGACAGACCCTTTGAGTATGATATAGTGTCCTTCCTCATCTCTTATTACAGTCTTTGGCTTAAAATCTAATTGATCTGATATAAGGATTGCCACTCCTGCTTTCTTCTGATGTCCATTAGCATGGTAAATTCTTTTCCACCCCCTCACTTTAAATCTGGAGGTGTCTTCGGGCTTAAAATGTGTTTCTTGGAGGCAACATATAGATGGGTTTTGTTTTTTTATCCATTCTGATACCCTGTGTCTTTTGACAGGGGCATTTAGCCCATTCACATTCAGGGTAACTATTGAGAGATATGAATTTAGTGCCATTGTATTGCCTGTAAGGTGACTGTTACTGTATATGGTCTCTGTTCCTTTCTGATCTACCACTTGTAGGCTCTCTCTTTGCTTAGAGGACCCCTTTCAATATTTCCTGTAGAGCTGGTTTGGTATTTGCAAATTCTTTCAGTTGTTGTTTGTCCTGGAAGCTTTTAATCTCTCCTTCTATTTTCAATGATAGCCTAGCTGGATATAGTATTCTTGGCTGCATGTTTTTCTCGTTTAGTGCTCTGAAAATATCATGCCAGCTCTTTCTGGCCTGCCAGGTCTCTGTGGATAAGTCAGCTGCCAATCTAATATTTTTACCATTGTATGTTACAGACTTCTTTTCCCGGGCTGCTTTCAGGATTTTCTCTTTGTCATTGAGACTTGTAAATTTTACTATTATGTGACGGGGTGTGGGCCTATTCTTATTTATTTTGAGGGGCATTCTCTGAACCTCCTGAATTTTGATGCTTGTTCCCTTTGCCATATTGGGGAAATTCTCCCCAATAATTCTCTCCAGTATACCTTCTGCTCCCCTCTCACTTTCTTCTTCTTCTGGAATCCCAATTATTCTAATGTTGTTTCGTCTTATGGTGTCACTTATTTCTCGAATTCTCCCCTCGTGGTCCAGTAGCTGTTTGTCCCTCTTTTGATCAGCTTCTTTATTCTCTGTCATTTGGTCTTCTATATCACTAATTCTTTCTTCTGCCTCATTTATCCTAGCAGTGAGAGCCTCCATTTTTGATTGCACCTCATTAATAGCTTTTTTGATTTCAACTTGGTTAGATTTTAGTTCTTTTATTTCTCCAGAAAGGGCTTTTATATCTCTCGAGAGGGTTTCTCTAATATCTTCCATGCCTTTTTCGAGCCCGGCTAGAACCTTGAGAATTGTCATTCTGAACTCTAGATCTGACATATTACCGATGTCTGTATTGATTAGGTCCCTAGCCTTCGGTACTGCCTCTTGTTCTTTTTTTTGTGGTGAATTTTTACGTCTTGTCATTTTGTCCAGATAAGAGTAAATGAAGGGGCAAGTAAAATACTAAAAGGGTGGCAACAACCCCAGGAAAATATGCTTTAGCCAAATTAGAAGAGATCCAAAATCGTGAGTGGGGAGAAAGGGGATAAAAAGAGGTTCAAAAAGGAAGAAAGAAAAAAGAAAAAAAAAAAAAAGAAAAGAATTTTTTTTTAAAAAAGAAAACACCTAAGAAAAATGTAAAAAAATATATATATATATTAGATAAACTAGTAAAAAATCGTTAAAAAAGAAAAAGGTAACAGTTAAAAAAAAAAAAAAGTTTTACCCGAAGGCGAGAAAAAAAAAAAAAAAAATGAAAAAGAAAAAATTAAATTAACTGCAAGACTAAAAAAAATCACAGGAAAAAAGCCATGAGTTCCGTGCTTGGCTTTCTCCTCCTCTGGAATTCTGCTGCTCTCCTTGGTATTGAAACCGCACTCCTTGGTAGGTGAGCTTGGTCTCGGCTGGATTTCTTGTTGATCTTCTGGGGGAGGGGCCTGTTGTAGTGATTTTCAAGTGTCTTTGCCCCAGGCGGAATTACACCGCCCTTACCCGGGGCCGGGGTGAGTAATCAGCTCGGGTTTGCTTTCAGGAGCTTTTGTTCCCTGAGCGCTTTCCGTAGAGTTCCAGAGGACGGGAATACAAATGGCGGCCTCCTGGTCTCCGGCCCGGAGGAGCCGAGAGCCCAGGGCCCCACTCCTCAGTGCGCCCTCAGAGAACAGCGCCCAGTTACTCCCGTCTGCCTGACCTCCGGCCGCGCTCCGAGCTCACCGAGCCTGCGACCGGTTCAAGGTAACACGGAGCTGCGAGCTTACTGTCGGCTCTGTCTCTGTAGCCGGCTTTCCCGTTCCAATACCCGCAAGCTCTGCGACACTCAGACACCCCCGATCCTTCTGTGACCCTGCGGGACCTGAGGCCACGCTGACCCCGCGTGGGCTTCGCTCTGGTTTAGCCTCTGGAGCGATGTCCCTCCGCGGAACAGACTTTTAAAAGTCCTGATTTTGTGCGCGGTTGCTCCGCCGCTTGCCGGGAGCCGGCCCCTCCCCCCGGGGTCTATCTTCCCGTCGCTTTGGATTCACTTCTCCGCCGGTCCTACCTTTCAGAAAGTGGTTGTTTTTCTGTTTCCAGAATTGCTGTTCTTCTTCTCTTCGATCTGCCGATGGATTTTCAGGTGTTTGCAATCTTTAGATAAGCTATCTAGCTGATCTCCGGCTAGCTGAAGCAGTCTCAGCTTGCTACTTCTCCGCCATCTTGACTCCTCCCCCTAAACTTTTTTAAAAAGAAATTTGTTTTTTAAATATTTTTTAAATTTATTTGACGGAGAGAGACAGTGAGAGCAGGAATACAAGCAAGGGGAGTGGGAGAGGGAGAAGCAGTCTTCCCTGCCAAGAAGGAAGCCTGATGCAGGGCTTGATCCCAGGACCCTGGGATCATGCCCCTAGCCAAAGGCAGGTGCTTAACAACTAAGCCACCCAGGCGACCCTAAAAAGAAATTTATTTTAAAAATAAATAAATAAAATGGTGGATTTTAAGTATATTAATTTTATCACAAGAAAACTGTTATTTAAAAATAGTAAGCTAGAAATAGAAAAATTTCTTAACTTGGTAAAATAGATCTACCTATGGTCTATGATATTTACCCTAAAGTAAACATCATATATGTAATTGCAAAACTATAAAGATATTATAACTAAAGTGAAAAATAAAATAGGTATGCTTGTTATACCAGTTTAAGCAGCAATATACTAGAGATCCTCGCTAGCAATATAAAGCAAGAAAAAAATCAGATAAGGAATAGGAGGGAAGACAGGAATAATCATTGGTGAGTGGTATGATTATTTAGGAAATCCAAGTTAATCTACAAACAATTAGAACAAACAGGATAGTCAGCAGAAGTTTCTGGATACAAAACTCCATAGCATCCTTATAAGCCCACAATGATGAATTCGAAAGTGTAACTGAAAGAAAGTTCTCAGTCATAAAAGCAAGAAAAACTCCGTTACTTGAGAATAAATCTAACAAAAGATGTGAGAGACCTTTATGGAAAAAATTATAAAAGTTACTGAAGAACATAAGAAAAGATCTGGAAAAAATGAAGAACTATAACATGTTCATGCATGGGAAGGTTCAGTATTATACAGATGTCAGTTCTCCCCCAAAGTTAATCAATAAATTCATTGCAATTCCAATCCAAATCCCAGTGGAGCTTTTCACAGAGCTTGACAAACTGAGTCTAACATTAATATAAAATGGCTGAGGGCAAAGAAGAGGGGAGATAAAAGAATTTTGAGAGGGGACTTTCCCAACTAGCTATAAAGGCCAACTGAAAAGCCATGTGAATTTAAAATAGTGGGAGAGGGATGCAGGGTAGACATATCTGTCAGTGGAACAGACCAGAGAGCTCAGAAGTAGTTCCAAGTATTTATGAAGACTTGGTATATGTCAGAGGTGGCTGTAGGCATCAGTGAAGAAATGAGGATTATTCAATAAATGGTGTTGGGAAATGGATACCTCTATGGGGGATATTTTTTATTAGATTCCTGCCCCACTCAATACATAAATACCAGGCAGATTAAAAAAAAAAATTTAAAACTACTCTAAGGAAATATGTTGGATATCTTCATGACACAGTTAAGGAAAGCTTTCGTAAACAAATAGCAAAAGATACAAATTGCAATAGAAAAAAAATTATATTTGACAAATATAAATCTCAAATTTCTGTATACTAAAACCATGGCAAAACAAAGTTAAAGAATAAACCACACATTTGAAAAAAGTTAGTCACAACTGTATGGTAATAATATTCAGAACACACAATACTCCTGTAACACAAAAATAAAAAAACAAACAACCTGATTTTAAAAACAGAATAAAAGGAGATACAAAAAAAACATAAGAAGGGAATACAGAAGAAATCTCAAAGGTCTGACACAAAATTGCTAAAAATGCAACTTCATTATAATCTGGAAAATAACATTTAAAACAACAACAACAACAAAAAAAAAACCTGAGCTCTATTGCATAAAGATCACAATGACTGATAAAAATTGAGTCTCACCCTTTTTATCCCCGCAGGATCTCTCATGGTATTGGGACCGTGATGGGGGCAATCAGCCCAGGAAACAGTTTTGTAGTATCTAGGAAAGGTCAATATGCAGCTCTTCCATGACCCTGCACTTGTACTTCTAGGTATATCTAGACCTAGCGAAATCCATGCATGGCATTGACTGTAATTGCAAACAAAAGAAAACCCAAATGATCTTCAAAAGGGAAGCGTTTTTTTAATGTGTTATATACCTATGATGGACTAGAAAATGAATGAACTGGACCTGTGATGGCATAGGTAGAACTCTCACACATGGTACTGGGTGAATCAAGCCAACTTCAGGATGTTAGATACAATGTATCATTTATGCAAAATGTTTAAACAGACCAAAATCACTACATATCATTTGTAAGTACAAACGCAGAGAGGAAGAATTTAAAACATGAACAGCAAGGACTAAAACAAATTCGTGATCACGCTTGCCTCTGAGGAATAAGGAAGGAAATTGGGCGAGGAGAGGACAAAGGAACTCAGCTTTTTCAGTCATTAAATGTTCTTATTCTGCAAAAGGATACATATGAAATAGGACAAATGTTGACAGTCATGAATTTGGGGAGGTAGGTGGATGGGAGTCTCTTCCTTCCCTCGCTCCTATCTTTCCTTTCTAATGCTAAACAAATACACTGGCTTGTCCTTTCTTGAGGTGGGGAAGAGGGGGAGAATGAAAAGCTAAAATTAATCTATTTCTCCTGAACTCCTTCCCTTTCATATATCTTGGAGTAAGGGTTAAGACGAGACTCCAGAAAGTCTTCATGATGAGGCAATACTTTAATGGCCTTTTGGTGGATGAATACAAGTTCCCCCATGTGGATCAAAGACAAAGGTGGAGGAGGGCCATTCCAGGCAGGGAGAAGAGTTCAAGAACCTGAAGGAGCCTGCGTATTCAGGTACGATAAGCAAAATGGGCAAGGAAGAGGGGGGTTGGGGGGAGTGGGAAGCAGTAGTCACCAGGTCCAGAGCATAGAGACATTGGTGAGACAGGCTGAGGGTCTCAGACTGGAGACTGGGGACTCGGGGTTCAAGTGTCCTGCCAGAGGCCTTTCAGCCTCTGCCTGGCATGTACCAAAGTTTAGAACAAATTTCACGCCACTTGGAATGGGTTAAGGTGGGTCCAGTGGAAAGACTCTCCCTCTTGTCACTCTCCTTTCTTGAAATGCCAGCTTTAGAGCAACCATATCAGTGAGGGATACAACTGACCACTTGGTAACCAGATATTGGGGGCAGGCAGCAGTATGTAGGAGTTTCCTGGGAATGCTAACTGTCCAGTGAAGTGGACACACCTCAGTGCCCAGGGGTGTTTCAGTCCCTCTAACCAGGAGAAAGTCCCCAGTCCCATGGGAAACCTAGCTTGGATGCAAACCCCCACTGGGAAGAGTTGAGTGTGACATATTAAGTCCCCTCTGATTTACTGTTCAACAAGCCCAGAATTGATAGCCAGGATCGCCTTGGGTCATTCTATTCATCACCCAATAAGCAACAAAAGGATGTGGACAGGCTAGAATTTTTAAAGCCTAACATCAAATAAAAGATGGATTGGGTGAAGGAGCCAGAGCCACATTACGACTTCATGGGCCTTAGGCATACTCACCTTCATGAGCTCCTTCTTCCATAAAAAACAGTAAAAATTCTATTTCCTATTTTATATGAAAACATTTTCTTTGACCTAAATTTTATATTTTTCTTCTGAGTTTTGAAAGAAATTAAAGTATCTTCATGGGCCCCTTAAAAGTATTGTGAGCTCTAGGCACTATGCTTAATGTGCCTAATGGAGAAGTCAGCGGGTGGGGAGGAGACACAAGGAGACCATGCAGGAGGCATCACAACAGTCACTGGGGTGGATACTGATATAGTTACCATGGTGAAGGAGAGCTGGGGGAGGTGAGAAAGGTGTTGGGG
Organism: Mustela lutreola; assembly: GCF_030435805.1. Taxonomy (NCBI): domain Eukaryota; kingdom Metazoa; phylum Chordata; class Mammalia; order Carnivora; family Mustelidae; genus Mustela; species Mustela lutreola. The sequence goes on from NC_081299.1 coordinate 12,915,278, forward strand.
AGCCCGGATTGGAGTGAACACAGATAATCCTCATGGAAGGATAAGGAGCTGGGGAAGGAGCAGAGGCCCAGCAGCCAGAGAAGTGCCTCTGCCCACCCTCCATATTCCTCTCTGCCTCCAGTACCTCATGCAATATAAATGAAGACAAAGAGAAGGAAGCTAATTGGAGCCGTTTGCAGCCTAAATGGAGCTACTTCCTCATCCCTCCAATGGGACCTCCCCACTCGGGAACTGGCATCCAGAACAGTCAGATTTAGGAGCTTGCTCTCTTCCAAGCACGTAGCTGTTAAATGAGCTCCCGGGAGAGCTCCCCATGCCAGAACGGAGACACAGGCATTCCTGATCTCCAGGTCTAGGCAGGGGCAGAGAGCCGGCCCCCAATCAGGATGTTCCTTACAGCTTCATCCATCAGTGGGCAGCCTGCCCAGCTGGCATCGATGCCCCATGTAGAGCCCATGCCTAAAGCAGAGGGGGGATACGGTCCAGATGCCGGCTGCTTGTCAGTGTGTCACTTCCACTGAGCTGAGCCAGCAGCTGGGGAGAAAGAGAAATGGGTCCTAATTAGGGGCTGCCTCAAGCTGTGGCAAGATGTCAGTGGGTGTCTCCAGCTACCTCTACACACACACACACACACACACACACACACTTTCCTCCTATCCTTTCTTAGAAAGCAGGATCAGCAATCACTGTTTCACATTCTACAAAAGCTCGGGCTCAACTTCCTACACAGCAGAAAGAAGTCAGGGCTTCCTGTGGTCCCATTCCACAAAATAACGTAATACCCTCCGCAGACATCCTGCGATGACTTCCCTACGTCTCTCCCTGCTGTCCCTCCAGCAGAGCCAGGTACTTGGCCAAGGGGGCATGTGGGGACCTACCTGTCGATCAAGCCAAGCCTTGAACCAACCTAGTTGGTCTCAAACTACAACAGAATCACCTGGAGGCATGTTAAAAAATAGGTTGTAGGACCCAGCTTTGGGTCTCAGTAGTACTGGGGTGGGGTTGGAGAACCTGCATTCCTAGCAGCTCCCCAGGTGATGCCACAGCTGCTGGTGCTGAGCCCACATTCAGAACCACTGTCTATTCCTTTCTTCCAACCTTCCCCTGTTCTGCTTCTGACCTTTGTGACTGTCCTCCAAATCCTTCCATTTCTGCTCTCCTGGCATTTCTCCTAAGTTGACTTTTGACTTTGTCTTCCCACCCAAGCCCTTGATTCCTCTGAACCCCAGTGCAGCCATGCCACCTGCAGCCCTCTGGCTATGATTCTCCTGCCCCAGAACTGCCCTACCAGGGGACAGCCCCACCTCTGGTGCTCACGAGTCTCTCATTTTTAAGAGCCCCTTTACGTACCTCACCTTAAACCTTTGACGGGCTGTCTGTCCATAGGAGGTACTCATCAGAGCACAACCAGAGGGTACATCTGTGTGTAGGAAGGGGGTACTGGCATCACTCCAGCCTCACCACAAGCCAGAGTTTACATATCACGAAACTGACATGCACATCACTTAAGTAACTGGTCCATATGCTGGCTGCATAACGGAATTGAGCATACAGCCAGGTCTCCCGGTGCCAGGTTCTCTGCTCTTCCCACTTCCTTGGCTTCTGTATCTATTGAGAATACTTTTGGCTGCAAGGAACAGAATACCTAACTAACAGTGGCCAAAACCCACAGAGATGTATTTCACTTGAGTTCTCCCATTTCCTCCAAAGTCAGGAGGTGAGGTGTTGTGGGATAGGGTCAGGGGTTTACCGATGATCAGGGCACAAGGAGCCACTGCAATTCCTTAACCTTGCTTGGGGGATCACAAGGTGGCAGACACAGCTCAGGCACAAGCCCATCCCCACCCCCATGACCATGTTAAAGGCAGCACATGGGGACAGGTGGGAAGCAGAGCTTTCTTCTCTTGTCAAAGAGGAAGCTCCATCCTCCCAGCAGCATTTGGCTTTCCCTTTCCATCTCACTAGCCAGAACTAGACAAGCAGGGAAGTTCTGCTCTCAAAGAAAAAAGACAGTGATAGCTTTGAGGCGAGCAACCGCAACAGTGTGCCGTCTCCAGACTCTGAGCGTCTGAATGGCCAATACATTCAAACCTGCTGGACTGTGAGACACTGATCCACATCCCCTCCCTCTTTCTATTCTCAGTGTCTAACACAGTAAATCTGTTCGTTCAACACACATCTGTTTTCCAAGTGCCTGCTGTGTATCTCATGCCATAGCAGGCGATGAACCAGCATGGCCTGGTGGAAACAGTGTGGGCTTTGGAGCTAGACCAAATGGTCTTTGAATGCCACCATTTTCAAGCTGTGTGACCCTGGGCAAGTCAATTCACCTCTCTGCACTTCACTTTTGTCATTGTGAGGTGGCCATGAAGACTTAATGAGATAACACATAATAGGCCCAGGACACATTGGCATTCAGTGAGGGAGCACGGATGATGATGGCATGAAGACAGCATGAATATGGGGCTGGGGAGGGGGTGGCTGATACACCTACATGCTCATCACCGCGTTTCCACATGGCATTGCAACAAATGGCTCGGGTCTCCCTGCTGGGGAGAAAGGGCCACAGGGGTCCTCATCATTCAGATTCCTTCAGGAGGCCACCATGAAAAAAATATAGAATGATGGGGTGCCTAGGTGCCTCAGTCAGTTAAGCTTCTGACTCTCGGTTTCAGCTCAGGTCATGGTCTCAGGGTCCTGGGATCGAGTCCCGTGTTGGGCTCTATGGCCAACAGGGAGTCTGCTTGAGAGTCTCCCTCTCTCCCTCTGCCCTTGCCTCTGTCTCTTTCTCTCTAAAATAAATAAATAAATCTTTAAAAATATATAGAACCATAACAATAGCTATCCTTTACTGAGTGATTACCATGTATCTGGCACTATGCCAGAGCTTTACAAATATTAACTCATAGAAATCCTAATAGAGAGGTACTACTATGAACTCTGTTCTTTAATTGAAGAAACTGAGGCACATGGAGGTTACAGACTTGAACCCTAGCCCCTGGCTTTGGAGCCCAAGTTCTCACTACCTCTAATTGCCTCTCTAGACTGTATTCAAAGCATCTTTGCTGCCCATGGTTTCCAAATGGCAGATTTCACTTGTTCACCCAGAGGATATCCAGATGAAATTTGATTGGGAAGTGCTTGCACTAAGAGGAGAGCCGGTGGCACTGTCCCACCCCTGCCCCCCACCCACCCCTCAGAGGAGGGACATTCCATTCTGCACCTCCAGGGGGCTATGACTACAATGGTGTGAGCCTGAGTGGTCCCGTGGTACATTTGGCTCTTGGAAGTATTGCTTCTCTATTGTTGTTGGTGTCCTGTCTCCCTAGACCATGCTGTGAGATCCTCCCTCCCTTCCTAGCACCTTGTTACATCAAGCTCTGGGCTGCACACCTGACACACACAGAGACTCAACCTTAGTCCTCAAAGGGCTGAAAGTCTACAGGAGGGTGCAGAAACAGCCAACAAAGACAGATGCTTTAAGATGTTCTGCAAAATCCCAAAGGGAGGTCTCTTACCCAGCTTGGAGAAGGGGTGACAGAGATGTCTTCAGGGGGACACTGAGCACCTGCAGAAGGACAGAGACCAGCCAGGTAGCGGGAGGAATAATAATGACACTAGCAAACACAGTGGCAAGCACTTTTCTAAATACTACCAAAGGTCACTCACCAGGACTCAGAAATAACCCAGTCAGGCAGGTGCACCTGCCAAACACATTTTTCAGAGAGGACTCGGGGGCACAAAGAAACTAAAGAACTTGCCCATGATCATAGAAGATAGTAGATGACAGTCAGAATCTGGTTCTGGCTTCTGGGCTCTCCACCTCCATACCATGCTGTAGAGGGCTCCCTGAGATAGGCAGCGTGTGCAAAGGACCAGGTCCCCATAGCAGGGCCCATCTAGGAACAGCCCATCATGGTGAGATGGGCAAGATCAGCAGAGAGAGCATTTGTTCACTGAGACAGCTTTTGGACAGGACGGCAGCAATCCAGTCATTCCGCCAGGGTAAAAGCACGGTCAGTTCTCTCCAAATCCTGGCTGACAGCTGGGTTCTGAGACCCAATCCCCAAAGACTCAGTCCTGATGCCAATTCCAGCCTGAATCTTGGCCCCAGCCTCTATAAAACTTTCCCCCAGTGAATTAGGAGAGTGCAGACCATCCAACCCACAAGGCAGGATCCCTGCCCATTCTTCACTCACAGCTCCGACCCCTACCTGGTCTGGTGTCCATATGCATTTGTCCAATTTATGTATGTGCTTTATGGGATCTTTTAATGTATGTCCTCAGACCACATCTGGCAGGTTTGCTCAGTACTGGCCCAAAATCCAGACTCACTCAGCAGATCAATTATGGGACAACTGTTTCCCTTGCAGGAGGACTAACCACAAAACTCTCTAAACAGCAAACTTCTTTTTGATGCCAGTGCAATACAGAAACATTCTATTTTAAAATCAATCTGCAAATGCTTGTTCTATTGATTTTGCTGGTTTGTTTATATATACCATCTCATTCCACAAAAAGAGGGGGGAAAAGGCTTGAGGCTGTTTTCAAAATGCATATAACCAGATACAATATATAGAATGTGGAGTCAGAATGAAGGAAAAGTGGGAGTAGGACATATAATTTAAAAAGAAGGTTTATTAAGTTATGAAATGTCATGTCCCATATAGTTTGCTTGAGTTGGGTTTGCTTTCTAAAATTGAGCAGCCTAATGGCCAAAGCAAGAAGGGCAAATGCACTCATCCACTAGACTTCTGGGCCCATGAAGGAGAAACAAAACAGTTGCTCAGAGAAAGAGGAAAAAGAAGGAGGGGGGGATGAGGAAGAGGAAGAGGAGGTGTAGTGTTTCTGAGGGGTCCTGAGAGGTACTCATTGAGCATGCATTGGATTTGGTCAAGGTCTCAGAGGGGTGCTGGGGAAGCCCAAACTCAACCTGATCTGGCCCGAACATAACCCCATATCTTCAGCTGGATAGGGACAATCCAAAAATCAGGTCCTGATGTTGCTGAAAAGACTGATTTAGGTTGGCCCTGCCCCAGGCCATTCTTCCTGAGTAGGCAGGACAGGTAGAGGGGATAGGTGGATGCTCACCCTCTTGAGCCTTGCAAACCCAGCCCTTTGGTCTCTATTCCCCCTTGAGCTCCAGTGGGGTCACACCTGAACCAGCTTAGTTGAGTCTCTACCCTCATCAGTGGTCCTCACAGTTCCCCACCCCTGACAGCAGTCCTGCTCGTCTCTGAGCATGGATAGACAATGGTCCCTAAGGCCCGCATGGGCCACCCCCTGGCCAGCAACAGAACTTTCTTTGGATTTCTGGAAGTTCTTACTCCTAAGAATGAGGGGGCTACTCTCTTTTGAAGCCCTCTTAGGTGATGAGCATTGTACAAAACACCCTACATCTACTTTGGCCAATTCTCCCTCTGTGAGGTTTGCATCTCCAGCCACCACATCTCCTTGAAGCCTAGACTCTTTCAGAATTTCTTAGGTACTTGGGTGTCTCAAAGATACTTCAAACTCAGTGTTTTCAAGATGGTGCTCCAGCAGTCTCCTCCATCCCCCATCCAGTCCTCTCCCTGTGTTTCCTCCCTCAAGGATTGACAGCACCCTCCCATTGCTCAGGCAGGCACCTGACAGGTTGCCCTCATTCCTGTCCCCCAGCCTCATGCCCAGACAATTCCACCACCAAGTACTGTCAGTGTTACCGCCTTAGAAACTCTTGAATCCCTCATGTCTCTGTCCTCCATCTTCACCTCCCTTCCTTGGTGGGCTACCTCCTCTTGCATGGACCACTCCCAGAACTTCCCATCTCAGCTCCTCATGGCTGGTTCCTCCAGCATGCCCTTCATTCTGTAGCCAGAACAATTGCATTAAGACACAAAATACCCCAGAGCATATCAATCCCACTGGCTTCCTTTTGCTCTGAAGACAGAGATTGCATTCCTCAGGGCAGAGAATGAAATTTGCCCCTGCCTACCTCCCACTTCTCTAGCTGCCTCTTGAATCCCACCCTACCTGGCCCTTCTCCACTCTTATGGGCCACCTCTCCATTCCTCTACCTGGTCAGGCTGTCCCCTCTGCCCAGGACACTCATGCCACCACTCTACCCAATCAACTCTTACTCATCCTCCTGATGTCCCAGCAATCGCCCCCTCAAGGGAACTTCCCTGACCTCCCCCCACTAGCCAAATCTTGCTCAGTCTTTCCTAACACCCTTCCTTCCCCTTTGAGGTCTGTATACCAGTTGAGAGAATGGAAGCCCAGCAGGCTGGCCTTGGAGTCTTTATTTGAACCCCTGAGACTATGCAATATTGTGGAATGATGATTTATAGGATTACAGTGGCTGAATAGTGTCTCCCAAGGATATCAGAGCTTAATCCCTGGAACCTGTGAGTGTTGCATTATTTGGAAAAGGATTTTTGCTGATGTGATTAAGTTAAGGACTTCAAGATGGGGAGATTATCCTGGATTATCCAGGTAGCCCCTAAATGCCATCACACATGTCCTCATAACAGTGAGCTGGAGGGGGGTCTGACACTTAGCAGGAAGGTGGTGTGAGGATGGAGCAGAGATTTGGAGATGCTGGCCTTGGGACTGGAACCATGTGGCCATAAGCCAAGGAGTGCCAGCAGCCCCTGGAGCTGGAAGATTCTTCTCTTAAGCCTCTGGAGGAGGCATTGATTTTGGAATTCTGGCCCCAAAACAGAGAGAATAAAGGTTTGCTTTTACCAAGCCATGGAGCCTGTACTGATTTGTTACAGCAGCTGCAGGAACCTAATACAAGGTTCACAAGGCAATGTAACAGGAGCTCAGAGAAGTTAAGTAATTTGCCCAAGGCCACACAGCTAACCCATCCCCACCCTCAACCTTTTCTTGGGGGAGAAATTTGACCCCGACACACACAAAAATGCAAAGTCCGATGCAGCTGAGGTCATTTGGGAGTAATGGGAGTGCTGGAGCTGGCAAGAGGAGAACAGTCACTCTCAGGCACATGGAGCATGTCCCCAGCCTAACCAGCCTATACCCCTTGCTCTGAGGCCACAGCAGATCCAGGCACATTCCCTTTTCCCCAACTCCAGGAGGGGACCCTACTCAGAGTTTAAGTCTCCCCAGCACAGCCCCGGGAAAAATTAAGCAAGGGACAGCAAAGAGTTACCAGAAAGCCCCCGGTTCCTTCACCACGGTGCTCCCGAGCTATGCAGTCTGCTTGCTAATGTCTCAGTTCAGGAAGCTCCAGGGCCCTGCCTCTTGTCCCTTCCTTCCTTTCCTGCTGCTCCTACAGAAGGGTTGTGCAGAAGAGCAGGCCCTGAGGCCATGCAGAGGACAAAGCCAGAGTGGACATCACTTGCCAGGCCGGGCTGCTAGGAGAAGTGAAGACAGGAGAGCAGCACTGGGCCCACCACACACCAGACACACACTGGGTACTGTTACGTGCAACATCACAGCAGGACCCACAACATTCCTACAAGAGACACAGTCCTGTTCCCATTTCGCTGTCGGGGAATCTGAGCTCAGCGAGGCCAAGTGCTTTGCTCAAGATGTGCCGGCTAGAAAGTGGCTGGGGCTGCTGGGTGCAAGTCTACTGCTGTCCCTGTCCCCCAACCCCCTGACCCTCAGCTCTAGTCCTGAAGATACTGCTCCGCCCCTTCATAGGGGAAACACTCAGGTGACCCACCTTCAAAGCCTGTCTCCGTCTCTTCCCTTCCCTACCTCCAGCAAGCTCTCTGCCATGAACTTCCACTTATTGTCCAAAAACCGAAGAGGCTACCCAAAGTAGCCCAAGTTCTCTCAAATGCAGGAATAAACGGGGAGTTGTTTTCAAAGTAAAAAAAAAAAAAAAAAAAAAGTGTCGTGTCTGCAATTATTATTGTAAATACTGTACACTCGTCTCTCGATTTCCACACTAATAGGAGGAAGCAGTGGCGCAGATAATTAAAAATACATTTATATTTGGCTCCAGAAGCTGTTTTTGTTCTCCTGTTTGGATAATGGAGGCTCTGATGTTCCAGGAATTTAGTGTGACTTCATAATCCTGCAAAGAGAGAGCGAGAGATTGCAAACACCTGCCTTGGGAGAATCCGGAAAGCCAACCCCATGCTCAGCCCCAACCTCTCCCCCTGAAGATGAAAATAATATCACTTCCAAGGTGGATAAAAAAAGCTGCAAAATGAGTGATTTTTGTCGTATGGAGTCACCTCATTTGTAAATGGCACGTTACGCAGCAGTCGGTAACTGACCTGGGTAGCCCCCCCACCATTCCACGTTCCCAGGAGGTCCGTGACCTTGCCGGGTTTTGTGTGAATTCCAGGTCCCTTTGCAGACCAGCTTGTCTAATCCTTCCTCCTGGCCCTCACCTTTCCTCCCACTCCGTTCCCTTGGCTCTTGCCCTGATGCCCTCCAGATAACTGACAAGGCTTTGGTGATGTAACAGACTTCCCCGAAGGACTGCAGGAGGTATCTGAGGTTTTCCTATCACAGGATCTCAAATGGCTTATATTTAGATGCCAGAAATTCTGTTCTCAAAAATACCTGTGGTCAGTGGCTTTCTTCCACAGCTTTAATCTCCTGGTGAGTTGTCTCCCCTTCTCCCTCTTCCTGTTTTCTTCTCTTCTCAACTTTCCCACACCTCCACATTCCCAAATTATCGGCTGCTAGTGTAGCTATCTGCCATTTCCAGACACTTCATTGCTCTCTGAATCTCATTTTCCACCCTCAAAGGATCATCAAAGTATCTTCCAAAAAACAAGGACTGTGTTCCTCCCCTCAGGGGACTCTGATGCTAGATGTTAGGCTAGTAGTTGCACTTTTTAATTCTGCTGTTTAAGTGAAGGAGGACACTTTGAGCCATCCATCCAATAGTCATTCTTTTCTTCCCTCTTCCCCTCAGAGCACTAATTTTCTTCAGGACAAGTTAATTCTCTAGCCTCTTCGCAGCCCAGAGTGGACATGAGACACAATTATGGCTCTTGAGTTGCAAATAGAAGTCAGCTGGGGATTTATAGGAATGTTTATCCTTTCCTGACACAGGCACTGCCCATCCTGATTCTCTCTACCTGGAATGTGGATGCAAGGTCTGGTGGTGCAGCAGTCATTTTGCAACCAAGAAGATGAGTCACAGGGACAGCAGAACAGAAAGACAGAACAAGGCTGCACTCTTGACATCTTTCTCCAGCTGCACCTGGACTGCTTAATTCTGGACTCCACATTTGCTGTGAAATAGAAACCCCTGTTTGTTGGGTTTTCTGTCTCTTGCATCTGAATGCAATCCTACCTGATCCAATAAGTAGTGAAAACCTCTCTTTCAACAGCTGCTGCTTCAGGGAAAAGGATGTCAACCACGGGCTAGGTATTAAACAAAGTTGGTAATGATGTCAATTAGAAGTGCTTAAGTCATACCACCTGCAGTGATCAAGAATTGCTCATAAATGGAAAAGAACTGCTGGGAACCCCAAGCTCATCCCCAAAGAATCTCACCTGAGCCCACCTGAGGGCAGAGGCTGTGCCCCTAGTCAGGTGAGTCTGCCCTGGGACATGCCCGACACACACAGAGGGGACCCTGGGGCTCACCAGTGGAACAAGTGTGCCCTGGCTGGACAGAGTGTCCAAGGAGTGACGGCAGACTCAGCACATTCTGACCTGTCTCTTTGGTTTGGGGTAGCCTGGAGGAGGGGGGCTGGTCTGGGCCCTTGGTGGATGGGCAGAGCCTGTGGGAAGCAGCCTGGTAGAGACTGCTCTCACACCTGTCTCTTCTTCCAGCTCAGCCACTGAGGAGGCCATCAACCTCGGTGGTGGCGGCAGGCGGGAGGGAGGGGGGCAATATTTCCCCCATGAGCCTCAGCCTTCTCCTCTGTGAGATGATATTCTGTGCATCTTGCATTCCGAGCATTACTGAAGACGGAGTGCCGAGCCTTTCGAACCCTCTCACAGTAAGTGCTCAGTAAATGCTCGCTTTCCTGTGAACACCCGCAGGGCGCTGTTTCAGTGCGGGAAGCAGGGAGGACACACGGACTAAATGCATGACAGTCACTCAGCAGAAACAGCCCTGCCCCGGCTCCTCTGGGGAGAAGCCAGCAGCAGCAGCAACAGGGCAGGGCGGGGGAGCAGCTCCCTGCTTGGAGCCCAGCACACTCTGCCGGCCTCGGGTGGCCGCCACCTCTGCCCAGAAACCCCCTCATTGTCTCCGTGTCTGGGGATCTGTCAGCTCTGCTCCCCTCCTCACCAAACTGCAAGGGTCCAGCACCTACTAGTTGATAATAAATACTCACTGAAGGACGAATGGACAGATGGACACAAGGGTGAATCTGAGCTGCCCCAGGTTCCCTGAAAAGCGGACTCAGTGCTAGGGACCTGACAAGCAGAGGTCTGCTGGGTGTGGAGAGGGCTCACATCACTGGGGGAACAGAAGCAAACAGACATGGGAGGGAACAGTAACCAGACCCAGCAATTTGGAGGGCGGTCTAAGCCAGAGAGGACTGAGACCAGCAGCAAGACAGGCTCCCGTCCACGGAAGGTGGGTCTGACAGTCCCCAGGGACAGGACGGCAGGACCACCGGACCAGGGGGGTGGGGGGACCATAGGGAGGGCACAGACTGGGCAGCCCCAAGCCCAGGGCAGGCCTCAGTGTGTCCATCTGTAAAATAGGCAATTGAGCAGGATGACCTCTGACCCCCCGGATCTGGGAATGAGCCGCAGCATTTTAGGGGCTGGACAGAAGCTGTTCCCAGAGCCCAGCACCCCTGCCCTTCACGCAGTATGCTCAGAGTCCCTTAGGGCCACTCTGGCCTTGAAGGCACCGGTCACAGACCCCAGGACTCCACTCCAAAAGGTTAAGAGCAGAAAATCCTCAAGGCATTGGCAACAAGAGGAAGAAAGTAGCACCGAACAGTATACGGAACTTTCTGCTCTTGCGAACTACGGAGCTAGAAAGGGCCTCACCTACTCCCCCACTCATTCCTTCCCTCTCTCACACATTCATAATCAGGCAGGCAGACCTGACATTTAGTCAGACTTCCACTGGGTACGCCAGGTCCCACGCAGGGTCCTGGAGATGATTACAGGACTAAGATACTCCAGAAGCCCACGGTCTCACACTGAACCAACGCTAACAAACGAAGAATTCGGATCGGCTGCATCGGGGGGTGGGTGGCCAGGGGAGCATTGTGGGGAGATGGGGGAGGGGAGACAGTCCCTGCAGAGCCAGAGCCTTTAGCCCGGCTTTGGAATTGTCCTGGGAACCCCAGTCCCAGGTGGACCGGGATGGCCAGTGACCCTCCCGGAGGGAATGTCCACCCCTCAAAGCTTGCAACGGGGGAGAACGAGGCAGGGGTGAGCTGAGAGGGAGGGATCCAGGGAGGGCAGAGGCAAGATGGGGCGGCCACGTCTTCCCTCCACCTCCTGGGTAGGGTCCTCTCATGCCCAGCAGGGCATGCCCTGCAGCGTCTGGGAGCCAGCTGGGAGGCTGGGGCTCCATTGTTCTTCCCTGTCTTACTTCAGCAGCTGCGAGTACAGTGGGGCTGAAGACAGACTAGCCTCAGCACCCATCCCTCCCTTCCTGCCATCAGTCCCCAGGGTCAGCGGGGGTCTCTGGACCCAGAAAGCCCCTGTCGCTGCCCCTCTGGTCACAACAGCCCTCAGGGGGCAGGGGGCAGCTCTTTGCCACATCGAGCCCTGCTGAGCCAACCCCAGAGCCTTCGCTTCCCTGGGGGGGAGAGTGTCCCACATCGGCCTCCCTGTGCCCGCTGGGCTCCTGCCGCACTTTGATATATTGGCCTAATATTCCTGGAATTATTTTTCGCTCTGTGTTCTGTTTTCTTGAACAGCCCCTGAGAGGCCTCATTATCTTGCTCGGAGCATGGGGCGCTACTGTCATCAAGTCACCCCTAATAAGTGTGGCAGAACCAGGCTGACACCGAGCAGGGCCCCGGGAGGATTTGCCGCCTGGCGCCCAGTCGCCGAGCGGGTATGCGGCTGACACTCTCGGAAGCTTCGCCCAACCCGGGGACCCCGGAGCCCATTAGCACCTACGTCTTCACCCCTGCTCCAGGAGCGGCCAGCCTGGGAACCTGGCCCAGCTGAATGGAGGGGCCGGGAGACCTCCACAGGGGGTGGGGGGCAGCCCTCCTCCTGACTTGATTTCCCTCTTCCTGTTTCCAGCGTCTCTAGTGTCGTCCTCCCGGCGGCCCTCTGTCCCGGCTGTGGTGCCACACAGCCCCGGTAAGGCTCCCTGTCTCTCAGCATCTCGCTCTCGTCCTCTTTAAAATGAGGGTGCAGGGCGCCTGGGTGGCTCAGCGGGTTAAGACACTGCCTTCGGCTTGGGTCATGATCTCAGAGTCCTGGGATCGAGTCCCGCGTCGGGCTCTCTGCTCGGCAGGGAGCCTGCTTCCCTCTCTCTCTCTCTGCCTGCCTCTCTGTCTACTTGTGATCTCTCTTTGTCAAATAAATAAATAAATCTTTTTAAAAAATTAAATTTAATTTAAAAAAAATAAAATGAGGGCGCCTGGGTGGCTCAGTGGATTAAGCCGCTGCCTTCGGCTCAGGTCATGATCTCAGGGTCCTGGGATCGAGTCCCGCATCGGGCTCTCTGCTCAGCAGGGAGCCTGCTTCCTCCTCTCTCTCTCTCTCTCTCTGCCTGCCTCTCTGCCTACTTGTGATTTCTCTCTGTCAAATAAATAAATAAAATCTTTAAAAAATAAAATAAAATAAAATAAAATAAAATGAGGGTGCAATCTTCTGCCTTCTCATTCCATAGGTGTTCAGTATTTCATGGGCAGCTGCTATGTGTTAGGTTCCACGCCAAGCTCCCACACCCCAGGGCTGCGGAAGAGAGGGACACCAGTCATAATAAGAACCAACCCACAAGGGCTGGACTCTGCAGAACACCCCGCCCCTCCCTCCTCCTCTCCCTCCTCCCTCCCCCTCTTCCTTCGTCTTCATCACCAGCATCATCAGGCTAGAGCGGCCCAGGCAAGCACTGCAAGACGTGCAGTGAGGCTCTGCACCAGGAGTGCCCTCCCAGGAAGGGATAACCCAAGAGCCTGTGGACCTCCGAGCCCTCAGCCGCCGTCTGGGCACCCGCCAGTCGGGCTCCTGAGCTCCCGGTGGGTGTGCTGACAATGGTCACACTGTGGGATGTGCCCTTGGAGGGGCCTCTGTCCTGGAGACCCTGCAGGAGCCCCAAGCCAGCAGGGAGGCTCCTCCAGAAGGAAGAATGCTGAGCGGCTAAGGTTAAGGTGGCCTCCTGTGAGGACGCACCTGGCTTGAGGCCCATGACACCACCTGCCTAACCAGGTGACCCTGCAGAGTCACACCCCACACTGGGACCCTGGTTAAGTCACTTCCTCTCCGTTCCCTGCCACAGAGCTCAGCGGAGCACTGGATTCGAGCGGGGGGATGAGGTCCACACCAGGCCCTGTGTTCTGTGCGTGCGGCCACGGTCAAGATGCCGACCTTCTCTGCTCTGCTCCTCTTTGAAGCAAGGATACAATCCCGTATCTTTCTTGGCTCACTCGACACACACTCATTTGGCACTTACTGTGGGCTGGGCTCTGAGCTGCCCACAGGCTCTTGTGGGCAGCAAATGCACAAAGCAATGACAGCCATAATTGCCAGCCACCCTGTGCTAAAACACGCTGTCCTCCTGAGGACAGTGCGCATACGAGGGTCAGATCCAGGCCTGGGTGTGCAGCTCTCTCTGCTGCTTCCCTAACGGTGTGACTTTGGGCAGGTGGCTTCTCCTCTCTGTGCCTCCATGTCCTCATTGTGACATGGAGATGATCCTTCTCTGGTCAGGTCTGGTGGAAGCGATGGGACAGCACAGGTCAGGCTCCTAGCACAGCACCCGGGTCATTGTGAGCTCTCCGTACATGGAGACCACTGCTACAGGGATGGCTTTTCTCCGAATCCCGCAAAACAGTGTTCGGGCGGCACTCAGGATGAGGGAAAGGGGCTCCACTGGCTCGCCTTCTCCCCCTTTTCCCTCCTCCCCATTATGACCTGAACTCAGGCCTCATCATCTCCCACATGGGATTTTCTCTTCTGCCTCCTTAGAGGCTCCCGGGCTCTGGCCTCATCTGCTCTGTAATGGGCTGGATTGCAACCCCCCAAATTCTTATATCATAGTCCTAACCCCGAGTGCCTCAGAATGTGACTGGATTTGGAGATGGGGTCTTTAAAGAAGGGATTACGTTCCAATGAGGCCACTAGGGTCGGTCCGAACCCAACAGAACTGGTGTCTTTATGGGAGGAGGAGACGAAGACAGAGAGAGACACAGAAAGACGACCACGTGAGGACCCAGGGAGGAGACGGCCATCCACACGGCGAGGAGAGAGACCTCAGAGAAACCGGCCCACTGACACCGTGGGCTCCCGGCCTCCGGGCTGGGATAGCACAGCCTGAGCACAGAAGTACACCGTTCAATCCACCTGCCACATGGCCACCAGGCCGATCCACCCCAAGCTGCCCACCGCCTCAGGATCAGGTCACTTGGGAGGAGAGAACGTTCTGGACCCCTCAGTGGTCACCCGGCAGAGGCCACGCTTCTCTGCCTGTGTTCTAGATGTCCCTGGTGCCTCCTGCGGCTTCCTCACTCCTGCCCCAGCAAGGCCGACCTCACGGCCCTGGGGCAGCAGGAGGAAAAGAGAAAGAAGCCTCCCCACGGCCTCAGGGGGCGAAGGGCCCCTCCTGTGGGCCTGGGGGAGAGCTGAGCCTCCTCCTGGGAAGTGGCAGCTCCTCCTTTGCTCCTGGGGGTGGCCGGCGGTCCCTGGCATCCCTTGACTTGTACCTGCATCACTCCCATCTGTCCCCCATCTCTCGTGACCGCCTTCCCCGCATGTGTCTTGTGTCTATGTCCTCACGCAGCCCTCTCCTCAAGCCCCCAATCCCGGAATCCAGGGCCCACCCTAAGGCAAGATGACTTCATCTTAACACCACCACAGCTCACGTTTCCAAATAAAGTCACGATCTGAGGTTCCAGGAGGACACGAATTTTGGGAAGACACCGTCAGCCGACCACGGTGGACATTATGCCCCGTGCCGTAGAAGGGGAAACCAGAACACAGAAGTGACTCGCTGGATGGCGGTCATGTGGCTGCCCTAGTGGCCGGTCCCGGATCCAGGCTCAGGTCGCGCCCCGCCCCCACCCACGCAGCCCCACGGCCGCTCCCTCGAGGACCGGAAGCGTGGCTGCCACTCACAGAGGTGCCAATTACCCCTGTCATTTCACTGAACCCTGACGCCGGTCTCCTAGGGCTGGGGGCACTCGGCTGTTTCTGCAGATGAGGATTAAGTCTCCAAGAGGCTAAGTGACTTGCCCAAGGCCACACAGCAAGTTGGAGAAAGAACCAGGATCAGAAAATGGGTCTGGGGGTGCCTGGGTGGCTCAGTGGGTTAAAGCCTCTGCCTTCGGCTCAGGTCATGATCTCAGAGTCCTGGAATCGAGCCCCACATCGGGCTCTCTGCTCAGCAGGGAGCCTGCTTCCTCCTCTCTCTCTGCCCGCCTCTCTGCCTAGTTGTGATTTCTCTGTCAAATTAATAAAATATTAAAAAAGAAAGAAAGAAGGAAAGAAAGAAAGAAAACGGGTCTGACTTCACTTCCATGGGCTTAGCCACAATCTTAAAATGCCTCTTCTTGTGCCTTCACTTGGTGACAGTGTAGATCTGGAGGAGTCACAGATCGCTATTCCCTTACCTCAAGGCCTTTTCCAAAACCAGAGACTCTCCTAGTCTCAGAGCCATGCTGAAGGGGGCCCTCCAGCCCCGAGACACCAGGGGGTTGGGACTAAAGTAGATAAACCAGGGATCCCCTGTGCCCTCGCCAGACACACTCACATATGCACACTCACACAAGCAAACACTCACACAGATATAGACATAATCACGTGCATGTACACAGGAATACACACAGAGAGACACACTCACACATACATACTCACACACAGACACACACAGGGACAGACACACATACATGCACACAGGCACGCTCACAGACACACTCAGACACACACAGGAGCACACTCACACACAAATACACACAGAGACACAGACACACTCACCCATACGTAAGTATACACATACAAACACTCACACAAGACACAGGGACACACACAGAGACACGGACACACTCACACTTATGTATACACGCTCACGCCCACAGACACACGCTCACACACAGGGACACTTCTATTCACACCCACGCTCACACTCCTCCACCAGCCCACTGGCTCCCAGAGCCAATTAGCGAAGCTGGGTGGTCCCGGGGGAGCCCCGCGGGGTGACAGACAGTATTGATCAGCTCCGCCGCAGAGTGTCAGGCCGGAGAGAGGAATCATTTAGGCGGTATTCTCTTTTTCCCGAGCGCGGAGGGTACTCTGGGAGCCGAAAGTGAGTTGTATTTACTATGACGGCAAATGAAAGGCAGCCGCAGCCACCCCGCATTGTCCTGGCCGATACCTAATTGCTGGACCAAAAACTGCTGGAGAGCTGGGGCTGGGGCTGGGGGGAGCGGGGGGAAAAGTTAATCTAGCCCAGAATCAATAGTGAAAGCTTTCACAGTGTCAGGCACAATAAATGGAGCTGAACTGGAAGCTACAGAAAATTAGCCTCCAGGCTGACTTCGGTTTGCAAGCTGAAATCTGGTAACTACAGAAACAGAAGGCGGTTCTCACCCCTCCCCCGGGCCCCGGCCCCTCCCCACCCTCCCCGCTGCTTCTCTCCACATGTTTGCTAATGGCAAGCAGAGCCCCGGTACCAGCTCAGAGTCCACGGGCTTGACTCAGCGTGAATCAGACAGGCCCTAAATGTGGCCCCCTTGGGAAGTGCTCGAGGCATGGGAAGCCCGTGGTGGCCCAGGACCTCGACCAGTCTCGCCAGCTCACGGAGCTTCTGGTCCTTCATCTGCGGATCCTTTGGATGGAGCACCTGCTCCGTGGTGGGGGGCGGGGAGGGGTAGACGTGAAGACCAGGGTTTGAATCCCAGGTGGGCCATGTCCTGGCTGTGGGACATTCAACAAGTGAGTTACCTTCCTCTAGAAAAGAGGGATTCTGGTCCCCAGCTACGGTAGGCTGAGAAATGAACCCTTAAAGGATTTCCACATCCCAACCCCCAGAAGCTGCGAATGCCATCTTATGTGGTCAAACAGAAAAGGGTCTTTGCCAGTGGGATTGAGCGAAGGATTTTGAGATGGGCTGTGGGTGGGTGGCCCCAAATGCCATCACATGTATCCTCCTAAGAGCAAGCCGGAGGGAGGTCTGACACACAGACGGAAGAGCTGGCCTGGGAGCCATGTGGCCACAAGCCAAGGAATGCCAACCAGCCCTGGAGCTGGGAGATTCTCCCCTGGAGCCTCTGGAGGCAGCACACCCCTGCTGACCCCCAGGATTTGGGGCTAAGGATACAGATTTTGCACCTCAGCCTCCACAACCGTGCGTGATTCGTTGCTGCGGTTTAAGCCACCAAACTGTGGTGACTCCACCACGGGAAACTAATGCATTGGCTTTGCCAAGTTGGAAAAGTGAGAAATATTTATTAAAACACCTGCCATATAACAGACTTCAGAGTGCCAGCGCCACAAGCCTCCAACACCCAGCAGCAGCCGTGTTAGAGCTAGGAGCCCCATGTGAAAGGAAGGTCTTGCATTTGTTTCTTTCTTTTTTTTTTTTTTAAGATTTTATTTATTTATTTGACAGAGACAGAAAACACAAGTAGGCAGCGAGGCAAACGGGGGGGGGGGGAGCAGTCTCCCTGCTGAGCAGAGAGCCCGATGCGGGGCTCGATCCCAGGACACTGAGATCATGACCCGAGTTCAAGGCAGTGGCTTAACCCACTGAGCCACCCAGGTGCCCAGGTCTTGCATTTCTATGCAAAGCATGTGGAATTTATCCAACAGATTAATGGGGCAAATTATGTATTTCTGTTTCCTTTGGGGGTAAGTCCCGTGGGGGCCGGTTTCCTTATTTTGTTCCCTGAGGCATGCAGGTGCCTAGGACGGTGCCTAGCACATAGTAAGTGCTCAGTAAACAATTGTGGAGTGACAATCAGAGAAGAACAACAGACCCACCTCAGAAGGTGTTCAAAAGACAGCAGTGGTGGTACTATTATTAACAGAAGACTCTTGAGCGGTATCCCCGCTCTCCGGACCTCTGATTCCTAGTCCGGGAATTAGGACAATCAGGCTGTCAGGCTAGCGACGCTCCCGGGGAATGGCTGTGCCATAAACATCCAGTGAAGGTGGGGAGTGACCTCACATGAGACTCACCCCTCATCCCCTCGCCTCCCAGCCCCCAAGACCCTGAGAATGTCCTTCGGTTGCTTTCAGCGTCCGAGAAACCCCTTAGGTGCTTGTGGCCTGGTCAATTTCCCTGGTTAAAAGTTCAATCATTTTCGGATTCTCGAAGCACGTCTATAACCTTAAAAAAAAAAAAATGTATCATCTTTGGGACAATCCACCTCCCACATGTCCAGTTGCGGCCAGCCCCAGAGGCCAGCACAGGCAGTGCCCCAAGACCAGACGCTCTGGGAGATGTGGTACAAATACTGGCTTTCCTGAGCCAGGAGTGTGGGGTCGGACACAGGAGAAGGGGAAGGGAGGGTGGGGTGGGGCGCTGGCTCGGAGCACCAGAGGGCCGGGGAGAAGCGTCGGGGTGTGCAGGAGATGGCCCACACCTGCTCCCAAGAGTTGCTGATGTACATCTCCCGGGGTTCTGTAGTAGCTTGAGGCCAGCCCTGACAGATGTTAATGCACTGCAAATCAGCAAATGCTACAAATAGGTTTGTCTTTGGTTCTTTCCTGAAAAGCTGGTCATTAAACATCTTCCCAGCACTCTACTAGAAGAGCCCCACCTCGGAGAGAAGCTATGCCTTCCAGATCTTTGCAAGGGAGCCCCCACAGGTGTCCCCATGCAGGAGGCCTGGCTCCGACATTCAATCTGTGAATATTTACCAGGACTCTGCTCAGGCAGCTCTGACACCTGCTGGGCCCAGAATGGAGAGGATGTCCCCCCACACCCCGTCATCTTTCCTGAGGGGCCTTGGTCACTGCACTACCTCTGCAGAGGGTCCGTGGGACCCCCCCCCAGGGACCAGGGGGACTCAGGCGGGCAGAATCCCCGAGCACACAGAGATGCTGCCTCTAGTACATCTGGATCCGCCTCATTCCATGTGCCCATGGGGCCAGATTTCGCTTCCCTCGACTCCTCTGAGTGTGTGCATCCTAGTCCCCAAAGTCAGAGGTCAGATGGGAGGGGGGTACAAGAAGTCCTTGCCTTGCCAGTCACCTCCCCTCCATCTCCCCTTACTTTATCCTGGCATTGGAGGTGGCACCTGTGCGAATTCAATAAGATAATGTCAAGTTCGTTGAGCGTCTTCTACACACCAGGAACTTGACAGGTGGCACTGCAATTCTCCCTCCTGACAACAACTCAGGAGGCGGGCACTAGCCCCACCGACCCCTATTCCGGATGAGGAGACTGAGGCATGCAGCAGGCAAATGTCATGCTCAGAGCCCCACCGCGCGGAGCTCTGTCTGGTTCCAGGGCCTCTGCCATCACCTGACTCCCAGCACAGAGGTTGGCCTGGCAGCTGTGGTTTCCAGCATCCACACCTGACCCCCAAACACCCATAAACTCTCGCTGTAGAAACCATCCGCCTGATACCAGTATACCAGCGGTCTCTCTTCTTTCCCTGGGAAATTCACTGGCCCCAGGTCATTTGCTGGCCGAAGAACAGGGGGGAAGGCCTGGGGTAGATGTTCGGGCCCAGCCTCAGCCAATATGCACAGCAGCGTGGCCTCCCCGGGTGGAGGTGGGGAGAGCGGGCCACTGCCGCTCTGTGGGCTGGCTGGCAGCAGGTCCCACACCTGCCCTCCGACTCGCTAATTGGCACTCCCTCATTAAAGCCATTCCAGGAGATGAAAAATATATGTGTGTAGGGACCGGCCAGGAAGGCTGAAATACCAAATTAATGGTGCCAGCTCCTGCAAAGAGCTCCAAAGACGGAAAACCGTGAGCGGGGAGGAGGCAAGAAGGGAAGATGCTGAGGTCTCGGCCGTGTTGGTCTGGTCAAGCGCATGCCCTCCAGCTGCAGATGGGTCTCAATGAGAAATTCACAAAGGATTAACAAACAGAGATTTTTGCTAAAGCAGGTGCCTATAGCATCCACAGAGCCTTGACTGCAGGAGAGGCAGGCCAGTGTCTTCTTGGGGGACCGGCAGCCTACATCACACAAGTGGTCTTCCAGGAGCCAGAGGAAGCTCCTGACTTCTCCTGGCTATAAATAGGCAGTAGCAGGTTCCAGCGTCTTCTCTGAGAGAAGACTGTCATCTTGGAAGGTGGGGACCCCTGGCTTTGGCCACCTAAGCAATTCAGCATCCAGACACCAAGAGGGAGAAGAGAGAGTGGATACCAACCATCCATCCATCCATCCATCCATCCAGTAAGCTCTGGGTTCTAATCTCTTCAGGGCCCTTGCAATAATGTTCCCACTGGCTGGAACACTTCCCTCCACATGCCCACATGAAGGGCTCCCCTCATTACTCAGGTTCCCCCTCAGATGCTACCTCTTTAAAGAGACCTTTCCTGACATTTGATTTCAAGCAGCTCCCCTTCTGTACCTCCAGGTTTAATGGTGCTTGCTTTCTGCCCAAAATCATCTTGTGAATTTGTTTTATGGTTTGTTTATTGCAGACACCTCCTTTTGCCAGTAGAAAGCAGGCATCATAGTTACGGCTGCATTCCCAAAGCCTCAAACACTGTGGGCTGCAAGAGAAGGTCTGAGGGCCGGTGGGCGAGTGAGAGAATCACTGGCTGAACCCCGAGGGCCAGACCCTGGGCCAAGAATCCCTAGAGAAAACCAGAATAACTTAGTCCCTGTGTCCTCTAGCTCACAGGCCAGTAGTACTGGTCTGCTGGGCCCCTAGTTTTAAGTGCTATAACAGAGGTGTGAACATAGCTCTCAGAGGGCCCACGGACATCAAAGGAGGCTGTCCATAGGGAGGGGCATCTGAGCTGCGTTTTGAGCAGGGAATAAGAATTTCCCAGGCAGGCATGGGATAAACCCCATGGGATTTTATCCCAGCCATGGGATTCGGGGAGAGGCACTAGCTGATTCGGAGTGTTTGGAGAACAAGTTGCTTGGTGAGTTTTGAGGGCAGAAGGGAGTGATGACCTTCCAGAAAGACCTCCCTGCAGAGCCAGCGGGGGCCCGTGTGGATGGGAGGGGGTCCACTGGTTGCAGCTGTGGCGGGAGGCAGGGAGAGAGGAAGGATGGACATGAGAGCTATTAGGGGTAGAAGCGAAAGGCTTGGGGGTGGGGAAAAGAAAAGCCCAGGATGAGAGCCAGCGGTTCTCTTCTGGGCACCTGGATGGGTCCTTGGCCCCACTGAGTGAGGGAAGCCTGAGGCAGGGGCCCGTGGGAGGAGGAATTCTGTTCTGGGCCTGCTGAGCTTGAAATGGCTGTGGAACCACCCCAGTCCGCTCCTCTGAGCACTGCCACACTACAGAAAGGACGTTGGCTTGGAGGGCGTGGAGATTCCAGAATGAAGCAGGGTCCCCAGGGTTGGTGAGAACAACACCCCCCCCCCTCATTCTCTTTGGGATGGAGGGACCCTGGAGGAGATCGACCTTACAGATGAGGAAACTGAGGTCCTGAGCCAGGAAGCAATTCTCTGCATCAGGCAGGAGAAGCTCTGTTCGCTGCATTAACAGACAATCCCCAAATGTCGGGATTCAGGCCACGACACTCAGTTCTCATTTCTTACCTATTTAACTTGTTTATGGCGGGTCCTCTGGGGGTCTGCCCTTTGTCCTCCTTCTTTTCCAAATCCCAGGCTGCTTGAGTCATCCTAGCAAAGGGCGAAAAGTCCTGGGAAACTCACAGGGACAGTCATGATACCCAGGTCCCTCCCCAACTCCCTGGCTGGACGCAGTCCAGGACTACACTCAACCATGATGGGTTGGACACGCAGTCCTACACGTGCCCAGAAGGGGGCGCTGGGAGTGTTTCCGGATGGCATGGATGCGCTTCCAGCCCAGGCTGCTCCTTACAGAACCGACTTGGTGCTGGGTAGCATGCGACTTCCTGCGCACCACCCACGGATCCTCATGCCCTCCAAATAAAGCCCCACATTGGACCCAACAGACAGACAAGGGCACCATGGCTCAGAGAGGCAATGTGTCTTGGCAGAGACCACACACCGGTAAGAGGTGGAGCTGGGGTTTGAACCCAGGGTTTCCCCCTTGGGGGACCAGCAAAGAGGCTGGGGTCCCCAGAGGAGGAATTCAGGGAACAGCAACCCCAAGCACACTCTTGCTGGTCTTCTCTGTCCCGCTGCATGTCCTCCTGGATGCAGCAGCCACTTCCATCCTCAGCTCCCAGGGGAGTCAATGGTGAAATCTGATCTTAAAATCTGTCAAATCATGTGCGCAGTGAGAAGAAAAGTGCCATACACTTTCCAGGTGTTTTTATTGGAAGAGAAATGTGCAAAGTCCAGAGTCACGCTGTCCTCGTAAGTGGGACGAGACCGGCCAGCTGGAAAAGTGACAGCTCTAACCCAGCTCGCGGTGTTAATTGCATCACAGCCGATACCCCCGGCTGGAGAAACACAGATGCAATTAACATGGAGCCCTGACCCCCAAGTGCCTGATCTGTCATCACATTTGTCCACGGAATTAACACGACCCCACGGCCACCATTCCTCCCCGGATGGACTCCCATCCTCTGAAAAAGATGCTGTGCTGAGCTCTGCCTGTGTCGTCCTGGTTACCTTCCTGGATACCTGCCACGTCTGTTTTGCTCACCTTGTTCTCCGGTGCACCTGGCAGCACACGAGACCCGTACTAGGCGTGCAATAGATGTCCGGGAAGGAATGAATGGTGCTGCCAAGCCTTCCAGCTTTATGGATTTGCCTGTCCTTTCGTATTCAAATCAAGGGACTCCAGCCACAGGCGAACACTTCCTCTCGCTCTGAGTCCCCAAGATGGGAAAATCTCCGTCTTGCCCAAGTGTCCTCTCACGTGGTCCTTCCCTCGTGTGCCAGCCCAAGGTGGGGGGGACATGGTGCCTCCCTTGCCTTGGCTCCTCCTCAGCTCTTCTGGGACAAGACACCTGTGGGTACCGATGGGCTGAAAGCTTGGGGGAGTGGTAATGGGGGACCACTGCACTGCCCTAAAATGAAAAATAAGGCAGCTCTGTTGTGAAGTCCTTCTGGAGTGCCAATTGTCCCCGACAACCCTCCCACCAGCTTCTCTGCCTCTCCCCCTTCTCCCCCCTCTTATTCACTGGCCTCCATGTCCCTGGAGTCACCTGCCTGAGTCTCTTTCCAGCCTTTCCCAAAATTCCCTCAGGCCTGCCTTACATACCCCAGATCTCACTCAAGCGCACTGCTCAGCACCCGCCCTCTCACACCTACCTCCACCACCACCTCCACCACCAGTTTTCACCCTCAGCAGCCCAGAGCCCCAGGAGAAATGGTTGTTTCTCCTTGGACTTGGAATTCTTGGCTTGGCTCCTGGCCTGCTGGTTCCATAAGGGGAAAGCTTCAAAAAAAAAAAAAAAAAAGATTTATTCTCCCCAGACATGAACTGTGCCCCGTCCTTCCCTAGAGAAAGCAAAAGTAGCTACAGCTGGCTTCAGGGGTGTAAGAGGCAACCTTAGTTTTCCCTCCCTGCTTCAAATCCCTACAAGAATCACCTGAGCTGGTGAGACAGCCGGAAACTGAAAGGCTCTGTACAAACCTGCTTTTTGCTCCTTTTCCTGCTTCTCTGCGCACTACAACCTGCACCTGCAGTGGACATGTGCCTCAGAACATAAATAGTGTGTGTCCTCCTTGCGAGGGACAAGGAGTTTATAATTTCTCGAGAACAGGTAACACCTAAAGGAGGGACCAGTGAGAACAAAGGGACAAAGCCATCACACTGCGGGTCGCCAGGACTGCACATCTTGACCTCAAGGCTCCAAGCAATGACACCTGAGCCCTCATCTTTGTTCTAACCGGTTCCTGGATGCCTATGAGGTCATGGACACCAGACCACCATCTTCAGTAGACACCCCCTGACCCTGAGCAAAGAGGAGGCTTTCTCCTTTCCTTTCTGGGTCTCCTGGACACGCTGTACCTGCTCCCTCTGCACACCTTCAATAAAGTCTGCTCTCACCTCCTGCTGGCTCACATTTGATTTCCATCCTGTGTGCAGCCAGGGACCCTCTTGACTGGTCATGCGGGAACCCTCTGGGTCCTCGGACCCGGCCAGCTGGCATCAGTACTGTGATTCTTGTCCTTTTACAGACAGGCACTGAGGTCCATAGAAGCTCACACAGCTTGTAAGCAATCAAGCTGAGAACCAAAGTCTGTTGGGCTCCAAAGCCCACGCTGCATGTGTCCATCACGGCATGGTCGCCAAGAGGCACCCATCTCAGAGCAAGGTGTGGAGAGAGGCAGTCGCATCCTTATCACGGCTAATTCAGCCGATGGACTCTCCTCCTAGCCTTGTTCCCGTACTATGCTCTGTGGAGGGAGTCTGGGGGACAGAAAATGCCAGGCAACTGGTCTACCCGCTCTGTCTCCACTTCTGTGGGCAGCCAACGTGAGGCTGTTGTCCACCTGCACAGTCCACCCTTGGTGTCCTCTCCCGGCCATCTGTCCCAACAGACTGCTCTAGCACGAGCTCTGTGCCCCGCTGTGCCGGGATAGAAGTGAAAACTTGGTCTCATCTACTTGGCACAGGCTTTTGAGTCAGTCCAGGCTTAAGTCCAGATTCTGAGGAACAACTTAAGATAGCAAATGTGTGACTCCCAAGTAGAGAACCAAAACACAATGTTGTGGTGGAAGCTTCAGTGGGGTACACACACACACACACACACAATCATATGGTCCAGGCTTCTATCTCTGCTTTCATAATATGGTCCCCATTTCACAGACAAGGAAATCAAGGTCCAGAGCTCTGCCCCAGCACATGGTCCGCACCTCCACCAGAGGGCTTCGTGCCAGGTCCAAGGGAGCCCCAGACCTCCCAGGGGTGTGCAAGGGTCACCCCGAGGAAGGGGCCAAGTCTGGCTGGCAGCTTCCACCACCAGAACGCCCTACTTCTATCAGCCCCTCTGTTGAGGCTCCAAGTCAGGTTTATTTAAAGACGCTTAAATGCAAGGTTTGCTGCTTAGGGAAAAAATCTGAAAGCCAAGGCGTGGCTGCTCCAGGCACAGGTCAAGTTGGTCTTTGCGGGATGAGAGGGTCAGCACGGTAGTGGCACGCCCCAGGAAATCAAGTACCCCCAAAACACGCACCTTATTTCAACTATAGGATGCCTCCTCCTCCCCAAAGACCTTTCCTATTTTCTGTTCTCCATCTTCTGCTCAGCTTGCTCTCCCTGCCCGCTGCCAGCTGGTGGCCTTGCCCCTTATGCCAGAAAAATAGAAGCATCGGATCCAAACTCCGCATCTTTTCTCCACCAGTCCTTCTCTGGCCAGGGCATTTCCCCTGCTCCAAACCCTCCTGCAAATGAGAAAGCACCCCCACACCTACACACCTACACACACATACACACACACACACACACTCACACTCTGCAGGCCATTATCTCATTGGGACCCTGTGTCCCTCAGGGACCCCCTCTGTGCTGCACCCCATGACTCTCCCACATCTCAAGTCTCTGACTTTCCCAGATCTCTCCTGTTTGCGTTCAGGAATATTCTACTCTCTCTCTGTCCACAGAACACCTGCCCGGGGCCGCTGCAGCCCTTCCCCCAGCCCCTCCTGTAACCAGCTCTTGCCTTCTGCCCCCAAAATCCCAACAAGCAACTCCTGCCATGTCTGAGTGCCCCCCACATTGCCAAGTCCAGTAGGCTCCCTGGTGCGTCCATTGTCCCCAGCAGAGTCCAGAGCTCCCTTCCCTGAGACACTCTTCTCTGAGCTTCCATGCCAGGAGGGTCCTTTGCCTTCAGGACCAAGTCAGGAATGTCTTCTGAGCTACATTTTCTCCTTAGGTGATTTCACCCCCAACACATGGCTTTATGCCACCTGCTTACTGATGACTCCAGGCTTCTGTCCCTGCCTCCTGCCTCTTCTGAACCACATGCTCTATGCCCACAACCTTCTTCGTTGGCTTGGATGCCATGGAGATCTGGACTGGTGCACAGTCTTCTCCTCCCCCACCTTCAGCTTCTCTGCCTTGAGGATGACTTCTGCCACTCAGCACTCTGTCCAGAGACCTGGGATTGTGCTCAATGCCCCTGTGTCCTTTGCATGTGCTGCCCAAGCTCCCAATTGGCCCTGCCACCTCCACCTCAGAAGGTTCTAGAACCACCTGTCTGCCCAAGCCACCATCAGCAGTCGCTCAGACACTGCAAAGACTCCTCCACCTCAACTCCTCACCCTGCTTCCCCTCCTGTCCCCATCCCAACACATTCTCCGTGAGCTGTCAAAGGAGTGTGATGGAAACAAAATCTATTCATGCTTCTTCCCAGGTCAAGAGGTCCCTGAATCCCCTAATATGGTTTCTGAGACCCCATGGAGAAGGTCAGCATCCCTTTCCCAAGCTCATCCTGAGTCACTCCCCCACTTGCTGTCTATACATGGAACTCCCTTCAGCCAGGCTTTCTCTTGCCTCAGGACCTTTGCACATGCTAACCCCCCAGCTCTTCTCACTGGCTCACTGCCTTTGATCCTTGGTGGGGAGTGGGAGTGGGGATGCATCACAGCCAAGACTAAGTTAAATGGGTCTGTCTTGCAGCTGCTCCCAAGCCTCCTCCCCCTGGAACTAATCCAAGTTACGCCTGCCCTCCTCCCTGGACTGAGAACTCCATGAGGTCAAAAACTCCATCTGTCTTCTCAACACAGTACCCAGGAGCCAGCACTGCGCCCAGCACCAAGCACACAATGGGCACACAATAAATCCTTGTTGGGTGAACGATTGAGCTAGATCAACCCTCCGAGCTCTCCAGGGGATGCCCAGGAGTAACCTACACAGCCACGTGAAGAAGCTCAGTCAGAATGATCTGGGGGAAACTGAGGCCCAAAGAGGTGTAGTGACTTGCCCTTGGGGACTCAACTGGGACAAAACAGGCCCAGAGCCCCAGGTGCTGCACCAGGCTGCCCAGAGCGGACAATAGCCTAGTGACACATCTCCTCCCTGACTTCGGTAACGGGCTCCAACGACAGTGGAAATATCAGCAGCGATAGATCCACAATTGGTTATAGATTTAATTACACAAACCATGTCCCAAACCATCTCTGGTGTAATTGGCCGCATAAGACACATCTTCCTTTTCGTTCAGCTACAACTTAATTTGCCAGGTTAGCTATTCTGCCTAAAGTCACAGCAGGCAGCCCGGCTCTGAATACCAACCGATTCTCCCAGCACCCCTTGGTGGACGGAGCCCGTCAGCCCTTCCCAGGGCAGGGAGCTTGGCAGAGAAGGAAACTGAGGACCAAGAGGAGCTGGCACCTGCTCCAAGCCACAGGGCCAATGGGCGCTGAGCTGGAACTCGAACCCAGTGTGCGCCCCCTCTGACCTCACACCCCATGCCTTTCCTCCTGCCCCACGCTCTCTGGGACTCGTGGTTTCGTTGGTGTTTTCTTTTTCTTTCTTTCTTTTTTTTTTTAAAAGATCTATTTATTTACTGTAGAGAGCGAGCGTGCACATATGCAAGGGAGGCAGAGGGAGAGGGACAGAGAGACTCCCAAGCAGACTCCACACTGGGCACGAAGCCCGACGCGGGGCTCAATTCCATGACCCTGAGACCGTGACCTGAGCCAAAACCCAGAGTCGGATGCTCAGTCCAAAATACCACCCAGGCGGCCTTGGGGTTTTGTTTTTCTTAACAAACATGTAAAGCTTCTCTGAAACCTACCACCTCCCCCCACCCCAGTTCCAGAATATGAGCTTCTCTTTGTCCAAAAGGAGGTCGAATTTCTTGCTCATGGGCTGTTCAGAGTTGTTGGCATCTGTTCCCCACTCCTGTGCACCCTGCCTCCCAGCATGGGTTCCAGGGGATCCGGGGCAGCGTCTACACTGATATCGGAGGTTCCCTGTATGAGCCTGGACCAGAAGAAGCCAGTCATCCAAGAGCACTCCCCGGACGGAGTTCATCAATTTATGAGCATAGCCTTGTGCATTATTAACAAGGAGAGTGCTGAAATATTTATGAATGAATAAAGGGATGCTTGAGATTTGGTTTAAATGAATAAGGGACAGGAGTGGATGGGGTGTGGGTGGAGCAGGACGGGTTAGGGGTTGGTGGTGCGTGGGGACTGGGGGCTGGGGGCTAGGGGCTGGGTCCCCAGAGGGTCCTTGGACAGCCTGTCCATTTCCATGAAATTGCAAAATTCTCCCTAATCAAAAAACAATGTTAGGGACGCCTGGGTGGCTCAGTGGGATAAAGCCTCTGCTTTCGACTCAGGTCACGATCTCAGGGTCCTGGGATCGAGCCCCGTGTGGGGCTCTCTGCTCAGCGGCGAGCCTGCTTCCCTCTCTCTCTGCCTGCCTCTCTGAGTACTTGTGATCTCTCTCTCTGTGTCAAATAAATAAAATCTTAAAAAAAAAACAATTTTAAAGTAAATCTCCTTCTGCAAATGCTGATGTAGGTAACGGTGGCAGCTGAGAGTGAAGGTAAAAATGATCTTTTATTGATCACTTATTATGTACCGGCATGTGCCAAGTAGTTCTCGCATCACTTCATTGGGTCTTCATGCTATGCCAATGAAACAGCGTGTGTACTTATACCCGGGAAGCAGGGGTTCAGAGATGGACCTAGAAACGTGGACCCAGGCCTGTCGGGGACCTCCACGTCACGCGTCCCAGTGATGTTGGCAGAGCCTAGGACACGCCAGTCTGTATTTTAGGGGCAGCCTAAGGGACTAGCACCTTGTTCCTTCACGGTCCCATATCCCCATTCTCCAGGAAGTGTGACGCCGATTTTCAGAGCCATCCGAGAGTCATTTGGAGCTAAAATCTCCTGGCCCGGGAGGGCTGGCAAGTTGGGAAAAGCTACCTTGGGTCAGAATGAGCTGCAGCTGTGGAAAACGTGCCCCTGGTCCTCCTGGGTGCCCAGGGTTCCCACCAACGTCCTTCTTCCTAGTTTTGAAGTTTGTCCCATTACCCTGCTCACCTGCCTCCCACCTGTCCCCAGTCTCATTTGACCTCTCCACAGTCACCAGCTTAGACGCCAGGCCTGAGGGACCCTCTCCCTTTCCACAGGCTTCTCAAGCCGGGGGGATGAAGCCCAAGTCCCTTAGCATGGACTTCAAGGTAGTGGGTGACCTACCGGCTCCCCACCCTGTCACTCCTGATCCCCCAGCCTCATGGATCTCACTCTCCCCGCCCCCTACTCGCTGCCTTTCCCTCCCCACCCTGGCCAGATGGACCCATTCTCAGGCAATAAAGGCAAACGAAAGCCCCACATTCTTGTTTCTGGATGACTTTGCCCGTTCTGTTGCTCCGTGTAGCTTGGACACTACCTCACATTTCAGCCACTACCTCCTCAACATGGCAAATTCCTACGCATCACTGAAGACTCCGCTCAGGTGTCACCTCCTCCAGGAAGCCCTCACTGATGCCCCAGGCTGGGCTGTGTGTCCCCGTGGGGCACTATGCATGTCTCCAGCTCAGCACACAGCCCATGGGATTATTCGTGTTTAGTGATCTGTGTTCCCCACAGCCAGGAAAGTTCTCCAAGGCAGGGGGCCTTCCTTCTCTGTGGCCTGACCTGAATACATGGCAGGTGCTAAATAGACCCTGGGTGTTTGCTCATGGGCTGGTCCTCTAGTTTCCTCATCTGTAAAGTGGGGTTAATCGTCCAACCACGTAAAGACACTCACTCATTCAACAAATATTTATTGAGCCACGATTGTGCAGTAGACCCAAGTCAAGTCTAGCCCTGGGTTTAGAGCTGAGAACAAAGTCAGCTAAACTCTCATGGAGCTCACTTTCCAGCAGGAAAAGACGGACAAGACATAAAATAAATAAGCTTGATGTAGATGATGTGACGTGGTAATGATGAATGAAAACAGGGGCGATCGGGGTGCCTGGGTGGCTCTGTCGGTTAAGGGTCTGCCTTCGGCTCAGGTCATGATCTCAGAGTCCTGGGATCGAGCCCCGCATTGGGTTCTCTGCTCAGCAGAGAGTCTGCTTCTCCCTCTCTCTCTGACCCTCCTCCCCACTTGTTCATTCTCTCTGTCTCTCAAAAAAAATTTTTTTTGAAAAAAAAAGGAAAGGAAACAGGGATGATCACTACAGATTGCGGGCTGGGAGGAGAGGCCAAGCAGCAATTTTATCGAGTTTGGTCAGAAAAGTCTTCACTGCAAAGGTGACAACCTCCTGATGGAGGGGAGGAAGTAAACCATGGGGTTATCTTGGAGAACTGCAGTCTGGGCAGCAGGAAGAGCATAAGCAAAGGCCCTGAGGTGGGAACATGAGAGGATAGAGGGAACACATGGAAGCACAATGCTGAGTCTTTTACCCAGAGATCAGTGGGAAACCATTCTGAATAGTCCAGCAGCGTGACCCGAATGCCAAGCACAATGCCTGGCTTCCAGAAATCACTTCAGAAACGTCGGCTGTGGCTCCCATCATGGTAAGCACCATGATCGCCATCGTCCTGATTGCTAAGGCCTGAATGTTGTCTGCTTCTGACAGCAGTTTCCAGAAATGCTCTGCACACAGGAGGCTTCTCTTAAAAGAACACTGAGGCCCTCAGAGGGCCCTTCTTTGAAGGACAACCGTGTTTCCTGAGCCAGGAGCCGTGCAGCACCTCCTTAAAATGACACAAAAGTCTCTTTACCTTGCACAAAGGCTCTGTGGGATGACTGGGGAGCCGTGCCCAGGAGGTATTTACCTGCTGGCTGGGGACAAGGCAGTTTGTGGGGGAGGGGGAGCAGGGCAGGGAGCCTCAAGGGGTCGTAGCTACTGGGGCTGATTTCACCCAGGGCGAACCAGGCTCCACAAGCGCCTAGAAGGGCTGGGCGGGGTGGAGGGTGGGGGAGGCGCGGACAAAGACAGTCAGGGCCCCTCACTTGGCCTTCCTGTGCAGACAGGCTGCAAAGGCTCATGCCAAGCAGACAGCTGGACCCCCATGTGCCCAGGACTGGCCTTCACTCAGGACAGCAGGGAATGACTCCCAAAAGGAAGGACAGAGAAAAGGAGAGGAAAAAAGAAGGGGAGGAAAAGAAGGAAGGAGCAGCTTCTACAGCAAGAGACATCCGGGAGTCTGACGGGGGACACAAAGCCCCGGCAGTGGGGAGCCCCCAGTCTGATGGGGGAGGCACAGCCCGCCCTGAAGTGTTCCTAGTCTGATAGGGGAGGCACACCACCACCACCACCACCACCACCCACCTCTCTGCCTCTGCCCGCCTTCCGGAGAGAATCCCAGGAAACTTCCAGAGTGGGGAGAACCTCCCACAAGGAACAGCCAAGATGATAGGTCTTTCAGAAATCGAGGCCAAGAAGGGAAGCCAAAGCGGAAGGTAGCCGCTAGTTGCTGACTTCTGTGGAAATTTCTCCTAAGGGGGTGATCAGGGTTTGTTTTAAAATTTTGAGCAGAAGCATGCATGGGAGCAGAACTAAACGAGCCTCAGCCAAAGCCGGAGTGAGGTTGGTCAGACTTACAGCCGAGCTGTGTCTGCATCGGCCTCGGCCTTCTTTCTAATCACGAAACTCAGACACACGCCTTCCGAAGTCCAGAAACGAGATAACGAAGAAAGGGGGTGAACCCTGGAACCTTCCGGACCTTTCCTCCCTGTCTTCACTCCCTGCGTTTTTCCTGCCTGAGTCCCACTGTGCGATCTTCTACCACCTCATTTGTTAGCGGCCTATGAAGGTTGTCTGAGCCAGGCTCCGTTCTGGGGACAGGGGTGTCACAGCGACCAGAACAACGGACCCCTTGCCTCCGGGGAGCCGAGGGTCTGTCGAAGAAGACGAGCCAGATATAAGTGATTACAGATATAAAACATTCCCAACAGGGCGGAGGGGGGCAATGCTCCAAAAAAATAAAGTAGGGAGGTGGCAGAGGGATTGAGGGGCATGGGGCCATCGTGACGAGGTGACCAGCGACAGCCCAGTTGGAGGATAGTGGAGGGGAGCTTGGCCACAAAAAGGGCCAACCCAAGACCTAGCAGGGAGAGAGCACAGCGCTGACCCACACTTGGCCCCTTCAAGGAACAGAGCATGTGCCAAAGAAGGAGGCAGGTCCCTGTGTCATCCAAATCCCCCAAACTTCTCAGACATCGAAGCCAGGATTCAGGGGGAGGGGGCTGGGGGTTTTGTCTTTGAGGAGAGAGAGCTTGGAAACTCTTGGCTCAAGAGTTTGATTCCCAAGGCGAAGGTACCCAACCGTGTCATAGCAGCTGCTGAAAGCCGACTCAACCTCAGGCACTTCAGCGCCTTGAAGACCGGAACCCGTTTCATCCACACCGCAGCCCCCTGATGGAGGCACTGCTCTTCTCCCATTTCCTGGTCAAGGACACTGAGGCTCCAAGCAGAGAACTGCCTTGTCTAGGAAGAGCCAGCCGTGGAGTAGCAGGCTGTGTGGTCCCCGAGTCCTCTCATAACTAGTGACCGCTGACAGAGCCAGAGGATAAAGAATGACACTCCTTCCCGGAGCTTCCATTTTGCTTGATGATTTGGGGGAATAGATGCTAAGTCGTTTAGCTGATAAGTTCTCGGGCACATTATTACATGGACACAAACAGGGATTGATGACAGAGCGCAAGGCAGGACTTTTTGAGAGAAAATGCAAGACTTTAAGAAAAATGGGGGGCTTTTCTGATTGTCTGACAGCAATAGACTTTTATAGATGAGCACACTGAGGCCTGCAGAGTAGAGAAGACTTGTCCCCAGGGCTCTCTCCCCAGGCGGGAGGCTGGTCCCTGAGACCCCGAGACCCGATGACCCAGTGACCCACGGACCCGAAGAGTTTACGGGAAGTCTGAAGGTCACTGGCAGATGCACCAGCCAAGTGCACATGACCTGCGGGTTGACTCCCAGAGCACACCTGGGACGGGCCCAGAGAGGAGAGAACTCTGCCGCCTGCTCAGCCAGAACCAGGGGCTCCGAACCTAGCATTGTAAGGTCGGTGCGGGGTCCCTCCCAGAGGGCAGAAGAGGCAAGCCCTGAGCCCAGTGTCCCCAGCCCACCCTACACCGGGGGAAAGGGTGCAGTACAGCTGTGAGAAGAAGTAGACATGACGGACCTAGGTTTGGGGAGACAAGCAGGACAGACAGACAGACAGACAGAGGCCAAACGGGTAGACTTCAAACTGGGAGCTGAGCATTATAATAGACACTCTATCAGAGAGCCGTCGGAGCTCCAGCGGAGAGAGAGAATAAATTATATACCTTTATAAATGGACCTGTTTGTATTTCACACACATCAGTGTGTTTTCGAGCTACACAGAGTACAGCCTTCGGGTAGGCGGCTAAGCATCGTGGGAACCCGGAGCCAGCTCATACCAGCTGGAAGGAGCCAATTATACACATTTCTCCCGAATCCTGTGTTCGGTGACACGTCAGTTACTTGAAATCAGAGTTAGCGGGAATATTTACTCCATGTAAATATACACTAGATATCAGATCTCATTTTTTTTTTTCCAGAGAGCCAGTTTACCAGCACACTACTTGTAATGCAGGGTTTATAGCAAGCTGACTAGCTGGTTATAACCTCAGATAGATTTTATATCCATATTTTATATTATATATATATTTGCACATATAAAATGCATGTATACACACATACACGCATAAGGGAGATTCCATGTGCAAGGTAGATGGCGTATGTTTATTTAATAAGTAGACAAACATATATATATCTATATACATCTCTAATTTATGTTTGGCTAAGCCTTACGAAATTGCTGTTATTCAGTTGTTTTTGGTCTACCAAGAAAAGGCAGTTTCATATGGTTAATCCAATAAACAAGTGATACAAGCATGTGGGGAGGTGGGTGTGGGTGTATATGTGTGTGTGTGATCACTAGAAAGCACACAGATGAAGAGTCAAAAAGGAGACAGAGAGACCCAGGCTCCAGGAGCAACCCCCTCACGTATTAGCTGTGTGACCCCAGGCAAACGGCTTGCCATCTCTGAGCCTCTGTTCCTTGCTGCAAATGTGAGGGCACTGAGACATGCCTACAGGGCTGCTGAAGGGGCTGCTAGAGGGGACAGCCCAGAGCCAAGCCCAGCGGAGGCCTCTGAAGAGCCTTTCAGACCTGTGCCGGCCCCACCAGCACGTCTCCGCTTCCGGGCAACCCCGCTGGGTCTCCAGAGGACTTCGCCGGCAGAAACAGACTCTTGCGCGGGGGAAGCACCACCTTTCCTGATCGTCACCCCTTCCCCACGCTTCCCAGTTCCAAGAGTGACTTGGCACCAGCTGACAGATGTCCCAGGCCCGGCGCCGCGGAATAACCGCCCTCAGCCATCAATCAACAGGGCAGTGACCAGCGCTCGTCCCCAAGAGAATCCATCATGGGTTCCCTCCTCACCCACCTGCTCCAGCAAACTCTCCCCGGAGGAAGGGAGCCCTTCTGTACGACGGAGGAAGCTTTTGGCACAGAGAAGCTCTGGGTCCCAGCACCGCCAGGGTCCTAGGGCAAGCCCACTCCTCCTCTGGGCTCCTTGGCTGGTCTTTACATTTTGCCTCGAGGTGTTAAAAACCAACCCCCCCCCCCCAAAAAAAAAAAAAAAAGAAAAAGAAAAGAAAAGAAAACCTGCCAGCCAAAGACAGCGGCCTCTGGGTGGATCCGGCCCCGGCAGGACAGCGTGCACTCTGCCCTGCTCAGAACTCAGCTGGGGGCATTCTTACCTTCGGTGCTGGTGTCAAGGAACAAACACAGATTCGGACCCCAGGCCTGTGACTCCCCAGCTGTGCAACTCTACACAAGCTACCGACCCGCTCTTAACCTATTTCCTCATCCATAAAATGAGAGGAATAACGCCTGCCCCACGGGGCTCTCGGGAGATTTCTAAAACCCTATGAAAATGACACCTGCCATCTCTGTCGTGGAGTTTCTATGTTATCCCTCTTCTATCTGCAATAATGCTGTGAAGCAGGTACCATTATTCTGCCCACTTTCCAGAGGAGGAGATTGAGGCCTTAGGAGGTAAAGTGATTTGCCCAAGGCACATGGCTAGCCAGCAGCAAAGTCAGGATTTGAACCCAAGATTCAGAGGCTACGGGCTCCCCCGTGGTGCCACCCGACGGTGTGTGTAAGACCCCGGACATGTGGCAGGTGTTCCGTCCACATCTGTTATCAGGGTTATCATCGTTAAGTTTTAATTCTTCCCTTCCTTGGCTAAAGGACCTTCTGAACGGGGACATTTCCTCCAGGGCTACGCCTTGGGGCTTTGGATCAAAACCGTGAAGGGAAAGCAGCTCAGCTACCTCTGTTGAAGCACATCAAAGCCTAGATCAGAGACAGTCTTGCTGTCCTTCTGACCCGCTTGTCCTGAGCCAAGTATAGCTTACCGGCCCTCACTGTGCTGGGGATGTTTCAGGCTGTGCAGAGACACAGGGAAGGAAGCAGGTGGGGGGGGGGGGGAGGGCAACAGGTAAACCCAGTGTGCAGCGCCTCCCTCTGGTGTCCTGCCCCCTCCCAGAGGGGAGAACAGGGGCAAGCTGAGCAGGCAGCCATCCGAGAGAATGGGGATCCAATCGGGGCTCTCCATTCGGCCAGCTGTGTGACCTTGGACTGTTGAGCTGACCTCTCTGGGCTTCTGCTTCATCCCTAGTAAAATGGGGATATTGATGCCCACCTTGCAAGGTTGCAATGCACAAAAGGGCCTGGTACATAATGAATGCTCAGTAAACAGTAGCCGTCATAATTTATTACTTAATTCAGGCAAGCTGCTGTTTCCGAGCCGGTTACCATCAGCCTGCTTCAGACCCAGCCACTGGTGGCCAAAATCTGGCTCGCTGGTTTCAACACACCCAGAAGTTTGAATTCAAAGTCTTTGTTGGGGGGGTTGGTTAAGCTTCACTCGAGTTATTTGCAAAGTGTCCAGAGGCTCTGACCCAACTCTAGCGGCTGGTTCTTCCAGGGACCAGTGTCTGGACTGAAGAATGCAGGCTGTGTGCTGGAGAGCTCGCTGCTCCTGGATTATTGACGAACAGCCAGGGAGGGAATGGGATTCTAGCCCTTCTTTTTTAAAACAAAGGTCTGTGGCTGCAGTGGAAAACCAAGCCTGGCTTGGCCACCTAGGCAGCTCAAATGGCACTCAGCCTGCAATGCAGAAAGGCCAGGTTTGGGCAGCCCAGGACTCTGTTCCAAGCCTGTCACTATAAAGGAGCCCTCAGCTACCTGAGCTGCCCCCTTGCTGTAGAATGTTCCAGTTGGGGTGATTGGTGATTGCATGTGGGATGTGGCTGGACTCTGTAATTGGTGTCAGAATCGTCCTCGGGAGGTAGGCAGGGCATCGTGGGACACGGCCAGAGAAGGATCACATCTCTGCTCCGAGCAGACCCCCACCCCACCTGGATGAGCCCCAAATTCTGGCCATCAATTGAAAGCAAGGACGGAGCCAGAGACCTTGGAGAGGAGACAGAGAGGAGGAGGAGGAGGCCAGTGTGTTTAGGGCTTTATCGGGGGGCCTGGGAGTGACCTGTGCTACTGACAGAGGGACAGAGCTATATGGTTTTTCTTTCCACCTCTGCTGTGTAACCTTGGGTACGCAGTTTGCCCTCTCTGGGCCTTTTCTGCCTACTCAGGGAAAGTGAGAGAGTTAGCTTGACGATGAGCTGTGTAAGATGCCAAGTAGGTTTTTCCACGGCTATCCCCACAGCACCCGGCTCAGTGACTGGCACGGTAGACACCCCTGTAAATAATTACTGAATGATGATGCTCCTCTCATCCCTTCTCCATGCAATTTTCCCAAAGGCAAGCTTTTGATTAGAGAATCATTCTGTGTCGGTACAACCTGTTCCTGACGCAAGAAACAGTCAGTATGTATCTGATTTTAAAAAGCATTGATCTGGCCTGTTTGGATCCTAATGAGGCAGAGACAGGGAGAGGCGCCTTCATTCCTCCATCTCTCTCTGAAACTGCTTTTCTGCCATAGTGAAGCTGACGGCTACAGCAACCCGTGCCGCCACCTCAGGCCCCAAAGCCAGGACTGCAAGCACCTCCAGGACGGGGCAGGTAACAGGAGCGAGTGGGGCCGAGGGAGGTCACGGTGAACTGGACAGTGACTTTCCCACCCACAGGGCAGTGCCCACCAGCACCCGCCCATCCCTGCCGAACTAAGTACAGCCTGGTCCAGCCAGCTCACAACATTTTTTTTTAGAGATGAAAATCTAGATTTTTTTAAATGTGAAATCACCTGATTTTAAAGGGTTGACAACTAACTCAACAATTAAAAGGGAAAAACGACTGGCTGAGGGAGAGCTTTCTGCAGGCTGGATTCGATCTGGCCCCTGAGGTCTAGGGGGTCTTGGATGGGAAGATAGTCCAAGGGAGAAACTCAGCCCTTGCCCAGGGGACCCATCAGTCTGATGGTAGAGACACAGCTCTGCCTTTGGAAATCCCCCAGTTCTAGGGGGGAGACTCAAAAAGAGACAAGATACTTCTAGATACTTCTAGAGCAGATGGATTTCTGTTGACTTAACACAGCAGTCCCTAGGAAGCCACTGGATGGAGGGTCCACCCGGACAAACTGAAGGTGAGCTAGGGCAATAGCTCGCCTACCTTCCTGCAAACGCTTGCAGAAAAGGCCGGATGTGGGTTGATAGGGGAGGTGGTCCCTGGCCAGGGAGTGCAGCCAATGCAGAAACCCAGAGACAGGACAGAGCAAGGCCCTGGGGTGGAAGGCAGGAACACCTACCTGGCAGTTGAACCCGGCGGAAAGGCATCTTGGAGAAGTCTGAGCCCAAAAGCCTCCCAGGGATCACTCTGCCCCATGGTTCCAATACACAGAGGGGAAAATAGAAGTTGAAATAAGGGAGAAACCTGCCCAAGGCCATGCAGTGAGCTGGTGACGCAGACAGGACAGGAATGAAATTGCAGGAGACCAGGCTGGGGATGGGAAGGGGGCCACGGATCACACCGAAGGGGACAGCTGCTCAGCAGTTTACACGGACAAGGAGCCTGCGGCTGATGACCTCACCCCTACTCCCTTCCTGATCTGTGAGCTGGAGCCAAGTAGAGGGCACCATCTCCAGCCACGGCTGCCCTTTGAATTAACCTTTAGACTGCGCAGATTAAGAGTTCGATCCATCTCCTACACAACAGGCTCCAGAAGTCTGGACCCGGTGAGGAGTGGGGGAGTGACTGTGGTCCAGAAGGGCTGGAGACTCCCTGAGAACTGGGAAGTTGGCCTGCCAGAGCTCAGGGCCCTGGTGTGGAGGGCAGGAGGGAAGCTGCACTGAGCAGCCCCCATGGCCAGCCAGGTGCCTGGGGCCACAGGTTTCATAGACATCGTGTCCTGGATCCTCCTCAGCAAGCCTGGGAGGCCAGAACTCTTGAGATCCATTTCACAGATGAGGGAACAGGGACTTGCCCCAGGCCCGTCCCAGACGTGGGAATCAGAAGAGGCTACTCTGTGATTCTGCTCTTTCAGAAAGGGAAACCCAGTGGGGTCACACCCCTGCTTGGAGCCTTTCCATGAGCCCTGGGTTCGTGAAGTCAGATCCCACATCACGTCATTCAAAAAAGTTCTCAACTGAAGTATAAAACGCATCCAGGTGTGGAACTTAAGTAAACAGCTGCATCAACGTCTCACTGAGCTGTAGCCACGGAAGGTCCACTCACACCCAGGCACAGGCCGTTTCCAGCACCCAGAAGCTTCCCCGTGTGTCTGTTTCCAGCCAACACTACCTCCCCAAGGAGGTAACACGACTCTGACTTCTGTCACTATCCACCCATTTTGCCTTTTCTGGACTTTCCTAGAAATGGGATTCCCGAGGATGGGGCCAGGGGAAGAGAGTGTTTTCCAGAGACGGAAAAATCTCTTCTGTTCCTCATGCTCTTCTGGCCAGGGGAGGTCAACTCTCCTCCAGCAGAGCAGTGCGGTCTGTGTTCCCTCCCCTGGAATCTGAATGGACCTTTATGACGGCCTCAGTGAACAGGGCACACTGTAAGGGATGCTGAGTGATTTGTGAGACGATCACGACAATGTCACACACTCACCAGGCTTTCTCGGGGCACCTGCTCTCGGATCTCAGCCAGGAGTGGCCGGGGGACGACTCCAGAGCCTGCTGGTCATGTGAAAGATGATGAAAGCAGATTCTCCATCCCCAGCTGAGCCACCTGCTGATGTCCTGCTGAGCAGAGACAGGCCAACCCGGGCCCCCCCGCACGTCCTGCCTAAATAGCATCTTACAAGCAAAATAAGTGATTGTCTTGTTTTATGCCACTCAGCGTGTTGTGTATTTACACAGTAACTGATACCTGAAGCGTGGTCCCTAAAAAGATTTTCAGCAGAACAGCGGTGTTGACGTGAAGTCTTTTACCCTTGTCTATAATGAAAGACTGAACTCGAACTGGCTTAAAGGAAGAAGGATATATTGGTTCTCATAAGTAATCTGCTCAAAGGGGGTCTTGCATTCCTTTGCTCCGGCTGCTCTAACAAAGTACTGCCTGCTCCTTGGGGCTGAAACAATAGGGCTGTATTTTCTGACAGTTCTGGGGGCCTGAGGTCCAAGTTCAAAGTGCTAGTGGGGTTGGTCCCCCTGAGGCCTGGTCTGGACCTCTCCCCTTGGCTTATAGAGGGACTTCTTCAACCTGTGTCTTCATGGGTCTTTCTTCTGTGTGTCCCCATCTCCCAACGTCTCTCTCTCTCTCTCTCTTTTGAGTTGTTTTTATTTTTAAGTAATCTCGACACCCAACATGGGGCTGGAACTCACAAAGCCGAGATCAAGAGTCCTGTGATCTACCAACAAAGACAGCCAGGCACCCCCTTAATGTCCCTCTTTAATAAGGACCCCAGTCACGTTGGATGGATTAAGTATGACCTCAACTAATTGTATCTGCAACAACCCCACCTCCAAAATATGGTCCCATTCTGAGGCTCTGGGGCTTAGAATTTCAACGTATGAATGAGGGGGGGCACATTCCAACCTATGACAGGGCTGACTTCAGGTCCAGGCTCTTCACCTCTCCGCTTTGCTTTCCCATGTTTGGGTCATTCTCTGGTCCCCTGTGGTGGCCCAAAGCTCCAGGCTCTCAGCTCTGGGTCTCAGGGACCAGCAGAAAAGAGAATGAACTCTCTGCACAGCCTAGTCCCCTCCTGTCTCATAGCCTCTGATCAAGGGATTGGGCCATGGAACCACACTGAGACCCGTCACTGCAGGCAAGGAAGGCCATGCTTTTGGTGGTCAGCCTGAGTTCCCTGCAGACTCCTGGAGCCCAGGGAGGGGTGAGCATCACAAGTGCAATCCCCAGGAGAAAAGAGCCACACAAGAGGCGTCCGGCACGGAGAGAGGTCTGTTTGGACACGTGGCCCTGGCCAGGAAACAGAAAAGAGCAGGGGAGTGTGGAAGGCTCTGTGCCAATGTTCCCACAGCCAGGAGCCAGTCCTGCAATCCCCGGCCCCCTGGGTCACATTCCCGTCCAGAGAGCAGCAAGCTGCAAACCCAGCCCTGAAATTATGAGAAAAAATAATATTTAAAGGCACTTATTAAAGATACTCAGAAGGCCCTTCGAATGTCAAACAGCTGTGAGCAAACCCTAATTTGATGATCTACGTGTTAATGAATCCCAGACATGCAGATTAAATTCTCTTTAAATCGCACGTGGTTTTAAAAATGTATTTCTCTCCGGCGTGTCTGGTTCGAAACAAGGTTAGCCAAACACCTGTAAGGCAGGTTGGCTGAGCGGGGGATGGATCTAGCAGGAGCTGAGGACAGGCCTGGCTCCGGGCCTCCGGGAGCTGGCGAGGCAGATGAAGGCAGAGATCCACAGAGAGACACATTAGCGCCAACCTGGGCCTGCACAAGCCGGGGCCTGCTCTGAGGGTAGCTGGCTGTGCGCGCTTCTCCCACTTCGCAAATATTTACTGAGCCCTGATGGTGCACCAGGCCCCACCCAGAGGGCTGGGGAGCCAGGGGCGAAGAGGAAGCCACAGACCCCACCTCCCAAAAACATCCAGGTAAAGGGGACAGACTATGAAGAGGGAAGGAGGTGACATCAAGCTGGTTTCCTACTACGACAGAGCTATTAAGGGAAGGCACGCAGCAGTGTGATGGGAGAAGCAGGTGGGGAGCAGAGAGATGGGGGACAGGAGGTTGTCCAAGGAAAGGACTGAGACACAGAAAGGCTGAGAAACCAGGGGCAAAGGGACCAGTGTCGGAACCGGACAGATCCATTCAGGAATGAAAGCAGGCGGAGACCTGCAGGAAAGGAGCCCATAGCAGGTGCACACAGCGGAGGCGTGGCGGCCGAACAGCCACACACTGCCCCTGACGCCCTTGGTGCCAGGAGACCCAGGCGAGAGTCAGAAAAAGAGATCTGTCAAACATACACGCGCACCCTGGGAGAGGGCAAGGCGGGGGTCCCCTTCTGGAAAAGTCCTCAAGCCGCACGCCCAGGGTCCCTGCCCCTTCCTGTAGGTCCGTTATTCCTCAACAGGATGCCTACCCAAATCAGAAACTTACCCGCCCAGGAAGCAGCCGTGCATCTGTGGCAAACAGGCGGACCACCCAACACACAGAGCGCCATCCGTCGCCGCGGCCGGGCGGGAGGGATGAAGACGAGCCCCTCGGTGACAAATCTTCCGGAAGTGGCCACGATGGCCAGTGACTTAGCTGTATTAAGTCCCGTATCTGACATTCCCAGCAACCCCGCAATCTCGGTAAAACACGCAAGCGCGGGAGACGGGCCCTGTTGTCCCTCCGATACGGAGTAAGCAGACGTGCGAGCGCGTGAGCGAGTGCCCCGGTGCCTCGGAGTGGTGGCAGCTGAGCAGGGACAACGTCGCCAGTAGAAGCTTCAAAGGCCCGGCCAGTGTGTTTTCTAGACCCGCAGGTAGGACTCTGCGCCCCCCCCCCCGGATGCCCCAACCCCTTCTGGTCAAGGTGAGAGCTGGCCCCCATCACTTCCACAAGCTGCGCGTGGCCAGGAACAGGTGCCCACACCCTGGTGACCGCAGGACAGATCAGGAGCTCCGCGGAGCCAGCCCTGGGAATGACAGAGGAAGGTGACTATGACTCTCCCGGTCTCCCATCTGTTTTTATTTCTCTCTGAACCTGGAAAGACAAGGGTTCCAGCAAGTGGCTCCTGCTTGCTGGTGGTGACTTGAAGGGACCCCAGTTGCTTCTCAATGCCCCGGTCCTGAGTTGCTGGCAGCTGGACTGCGCTGGGAGAGGCTTGAGTGGGGAGGAGCTCTTGCAGGGGTACAGGGGAGGCTGGGGAGGGGAGGCTCTCCAGGCTTTCTCACATGCGGGCACTGATGTCACTGGCTAGCCCTGAGACCCCAGCAGGCCCTGGGCCCTCGGTTCCCCTACCTCTTGTTTCCCTTATCCCCTATTCCCTTGAGACCCTAATAGATGGGGTCTCCCAGCCCCCATCACTGGGATTCGGGGAGAACTGGCTGCAGATAATGTCTGGCCCACCTCCCAATCTGATACCCTGAGACGGAGATGCTCTAGGCGTCCTCATGCCATTCCAGCGCTGTCACTCTCTGGCCTCTTGCAGTCACAGGGTCCCCGCTGTGTCGAGGGCATACTCTCCACCTTTGGGATAAGGCCAGGCCGGAGCTAAATCCCAGCACCTCCATTCTCCAGCTGCCTGACTGGGACAGGTCGTTTCTCCCTTTTGGGCCTCAGTTTCTTCATCTGCGCAATGGGGACAGGAGAGCCCCACTGCTGGCCTCTCTAGGGAGAGGCTGAGAGCACCCCCGGCATCTGAGTTTACCTTACTGAGACATCAGGTGACTAGTTAATTGTCTATAACAGCCCCCACCCCCAGCATGTTAGTTCTGTGACAGCAGGGCCCAGGGCCCACCAAGGGCCTAGATCTGCACCTGCCTTCGGGTAAACACTGAAATAAACATTTGCCGAACGAGAGTGTCCCTCCCGTGAAGGAGGTAGATGTTCTTTCCATATGCTGACAAGGCAGCCGGAGCTCAGAGGAAGAGCATTGGAACCGGGGTTGGGAACTGCAAACCCTATGCTGTTCTGCCTCCATTCCAGGCTCGCCCTCGGGCGGAGGAGATTGCACCTGAGCAAGGACAGTGCATGGTGAACCGTGCACGCACGTTACAATCCAGTATCACTGGGGATGGCTTCCACACTGTCCCAGAGGCTCTGAGGGATCTCTGGGACATGGCTGTTGGAAGCTCTGCTGCATGCTGGTCCCTGGGGAGGAAGCTGGAGGGCAGGCGGGGAGACCCCCGGAGGAGGCAAGGGCAGGCCAGGTTATGACCTTGGCTGGGGAAGCCTTCAGCACGGCAGGGGCAGGGCTCCC
This sequence comes from Mustela lutreola, assembly GCF_030435805.1. NCBI lineage: Eukaryota > Metazoa > Chordata > Mammalia > Carnivora > Mustelidae > Mustela > Mustela lutreola. The sequence goes on from NC_081299.1 coordinate 12,958,642, forward strand.
GGGCACATAAGGGAGCTTGTTTGGGAGTTCCACACACCCCAAAAGTGGGGGTCACCACCCTGCCTTGTGTCAACAGCCTCTGAGACTAACACAGGAGTTAACACATGGTCCTGGGAGGTGAACCTATCACCTCCCAGGACCATGGGGAAACTGAGCTCCAGGAGGCCTGGGGAGGGATGATGTACCCAAGGTCACACAGAGGCAGGACTAGCACTCTCTTGACCCACCTTCAGGGACACCGACGGCACCCCATAATAGGGGGAAGCAGCATCAGGCTCTGCAGGAATGGCTGGGAACATGCACCCTGCAAACCCAGGGCCAGCCCTGCGGGTCAGGTGCCCTGGACCTAGAGACCCAGCTGTGCCCAGGCCTTTGGCTCTGCTGCCCCCTGGTGGTCACTGGCTTGCATCTCCCTCTCGCATCCCTGGAGTGGATCTGGGCTGTTCCTGGGCCAAGGGAACAGACGGGATATAGGGAAAGGGGGGGCCAGGGAGGGAGACACTGGTAAGAGGGAGGTGAGAGAGTGACAGGGAGAGATAGAGGCTTGGCCTTCTCCCTTTATCCCACCCATCTCCAGACGGAAAGAGATCCTGGCAGGGAGAAGGGACACCAGTCAGCGTAGGGGACAGGAGACCATAGGACTCCAGTCCCAGATGGGTTTTTTGTTGTGTTTTGTTTTGTTTACAGATTTATTTACTTATTTGAGAAAGAGAGAGAGAGAGAGAGAGAGAGAGAGAGGCAAAGGCAGAGGGAGAGGGGAAAGCAGGCTCCGGACAGAGCAGAGAGCCCGACACAGGGCTAGATCGCAGGACCCTGGGATCATGACCTGAGCCGAAGGCAGACACTTAACCAAAAGAGCCACCCAGGTGTCCCCTTCTGGGCTGGATTGTAAATGACAGCAAATCCCCGGCATTCCTGCTACCGACGAAGAGTCTGGTTCTCTCCCCTCAACTAGGCGTCCTGGTTTCATTTTGACCAGTAGACGGCAGCAGAAGTATGTCTCCAGGGTGAGTACTGAAAGGTCTGCAGCTTCGCCTTTACCTCCTAGAACACTCCTCGGATCCCAGCCACCTTGTGACCTGGCAAAGAGGTGTTCCTACAGACAGCCTAGCTAGTCCTCAGCCAAAATTGGCATAGACGGCTGCCATGCAAGTGGGCCACCTTGGACACTCCCACCCCAGCAGGATCATGGCTGCAGTGAGGGCCAGACCCCTGAGTGGAGTGGAACCCCACCAAGCCCAGTCAACCCACAATCACAAGAGATAACAAATGACGTAGTTATTTTAAGCCACTACATTCTGTTGTCTTATTATACAGATAGAGACAACCAAACAGCTTCACCCCTAGCAATTGTGTGACCTTGGGCTTGTCACTTGGCTTCCCATAGTTTCAGTCCCTTCATGCAGTAACAATGCCTAAGAATAGGTATGGGATTAAATGGGATGGTGCGTGCAGAGCACTGAGTACCCAGAACCTAGTAATATCTGACAGGGACTGAACATTTCCCGAGAGCCTGGCCAGGTGCTCAGCTCTTGGTGCTCACCATCTGATTAAACCCTGGGGCAGCCGTCTGAGGTGCTCACTTTCACAGAGGGGGAAGCAGGTTTCCCTGGTAAAGACTCCCAATTCACAATAAGGAAAACAAAGTGTGGAGAGATAAGTAACTTGCCCAAAGACCTCATTTGGTAAAGAGAGCCAGAATTCAAATTCACATAACTGGCACAAAATACAAAAGCCATCATCATCTCCATCATCTTCATCATCTCCATCATCTTCATCATCTCCTTCACCATCATCTCCATCATCTCCCTCACCCTCACCATCAGCTCCATCATCATCTCCATCATCTCCATCACCATCATCTCCATCATCAGCTCCATCACCGTCATCTCCCTCACCCTCACCATCATCTCCATCATCATCTCCATCATCTTCATCATCTCCATCACGATCATCTCCATCATCTTTCTCACCCTCACCATCAGCTCCATCACTATCATCTCCATCATCCCTCACCCTCACCATAAGCTCTATCATTTTCATCATCTCCTTCACCATCATCTCCATCATCTCCCTCACCCTCACCATCAGCTCCATCATCATCTCCATCATCTTCATCATCTCCATCACCATCATCCCCATCATCTTTCTCACCCTCACCATCATCTCCATCACCATCATCTCCATCATCCCTCATCCTCACCATCAGCTCCATCGTCATCTCTATCATCATCATCTCCATCACCATCATCTCCATTATCTCCTCCACCCTCACCATCAGCTCCATCATCATCTCCATCATCAGCTCCATCACCATCATCTCCCTCACCCTCACCATAAGTTCCATCATCATCTCCATCATCTCCATCATCTTTCTCACCCTCACCATCATCTCCATCATCTCTCATCCTCACCATCAGCTCCATCATCATCTCCATCACCATCATCTCCATTATCTCCTCCACCATCACCATCAGCTCCATCAACATCTCCACCATTTCCATCACCTCCATCATATCATCATCTCCATTATCATCACCATCATCTCCAACATCATCAGCATCTTCACTATTATCTCCATCACTATCATTGTCAGCATCACTATCATCATCACCATCACCATCAATGTAGTTACTACTCACAGCAGCATACTGCTGTGTGTCTCCAGGAAACTGGTGGGACCTCTCACAGCCAGGAAAAGCTGCACCTTCTGAAGTGGGCTGTGCACTCAGTGGAGGGGATGAGGGATGCAGAGCTGTATCCTCGCTCTCTCTAGCTCCCTTCACAAGGACCAGCAAATATGTGTGAGTCTTCACCCAACACATACCTCACTTCTGGGCAAAGCTTCCTGAACAGATGGGGACAGAAGCCAGGCTCCCCTCTCCTGGGCTTCCCTTCCCCCTTCTCAGCTAACCAGAGCCCGTGGGCCTCCAAAAGGTGTCTATGGCCCCTTGACCCCACCTGTCTCCCTGACAGGCCCTGGACAAAAGGGAAGCCACATGTGACCAGCCCACATTCTCCAGTTCTTGGTCCTTCACACATATTTCAGGAATGCCCCAGGGGCCATGTACTGGGCTGATTCTCACACTTATATGAACAAGTAGGTAAGAACAACCTTAAGAATCAGACAAGCCTGGAAGAAAGTAGCACCCTCTAATTCCCAGGCATGTGCCTACGGGCAAGTCACCTAGCCACTCTGTGACCCATATAATGGCTATATCCCCAAGTGTACATAGCCCCTTCTGAGGATCCTCCTCCACACCCCTGTACACCAGCATCCAAGGATGAGTCTAGTGTGGACTGAACAGTGGGGCTGGTCCCAGGACTCCGTGAACTCAGGCAGCCTGTCCTCCAGCTCCAAGGCTTATAGGCTGGGTCTGATGCCCTCAGCCACGCATGAGCCTCTCAAATTCTCTGGACCCTGCTTTCCCCGCTCTGTTCCCAACTCTGAGCTCCTTCCAGGCTACGGAGAAGGGGTGGCTGGTCATTCAGGGACCACTGGGAAATGGACCTCTCTTCTGATCACTGGGAAGTGGGTTTTGATCTTCACTGTCCCCCTCGCCTGATGGCCCCCTGCACAGGTATCTGTCATCGTGGGCACACGACCTCAGAGAATCGGGCTCCACAGCTTCACTCAAAATCTTTTCATCTCCCGGGACTTAAAATGACAACTGCCACCACTCGTGTCTCGGGCACAGTGCTAGGGACTTGCCGTGTGTGTTCACCAAGTGTTTCTCAAGCACCTACTATGTGTTGAGCACTTCGCTGAGCACTAGGGAGAAAGGGGTGACAAAAACAAAGATCCTTGGCCTTGTGGAGCTAATTTTCAAAGAAGGAAATTGAGATAATAATAATAGAACAAATAATAATAACAATATAGTTATAGTAAGAAATAAATACTATATACAATAGGTGGTAATTCCTATGGAAAAAATGAAAACCAAGTGGGGAAAGATGATGGATATTGTTAGGAGAATTTCCATTTTTAATAAAGCAGTCAGGGTGGGCCTTATGGAAAGGTGACACTTAGCAAAAACTTAGAGGCAGTCAGGGGATGAACGAAGCAGATATATGGAGAAGGTGTGACCCATGCAAAGGTCCTGAGGCAGGAAGGAGCTACCACATTTCAGAAGAGCAAAAAGCCAGAATGCCTGGGACAGGGAGGAAGTAACAGGAGACAGGGCCTTGTAAGGGCTTTGGCTTCAGGCTGGGGCCACTGCAGGGTGCTGAGCAGAGTTGTACCAGGATGTGACTCACATTTCAAAAAGGTCCTTCTGGCTGCTGCGTGGAGAGTAGACTTGGAGGGTGGAAGCGGGGAGAGCAGTGTGAGGAGGCTGCCCGGCAATGCGGGCAGCAAGACGATGGCAGCAGAGACCAGGTGGGGAGAGGCGTTGGGAAGGTAGGGCACTGACCCGACTCCCCGGCAGATGGGGCACTGCTTGATTCCAGCTCCATTGCTCCTCTGAAGGGGGGCACGATTATTCCCATTTTAGAGTTGACTCAACTGAGACTGAAAACTCAGAGACCTGGCAGCCCCACGTCGCTTCACAGCAAGTGGCGCTGCTGGTGTCCGGACACCACGAGAGATGAGCACGGGGCCTTGGGTGCAGGGTGGTTAAGGGGGCCGACACCTGGCTGCCCAGCACCCCATAAAGCGAGCTGGAGCATGAATTGATGGCCCATTAATGGCCCAGAGCTCAGAGCAGCCATGTCCTCCGCAGTTTATAAACTCATAAAAACGCCATGGTCACGGCCACACGTCCCTGCCTCCTTTAGCTCAGAATGAATGGGTTTTCCTGGGGGAAGAGGCAACAGGCTGTGGGGGGGGGGGGTACGCCTGATCTGGGTCAGGACCGGACTCCTGTGCCTCTTCCCTCTTTGTCGCCTGCCCCGCCCCCACTTCCCCTCCCTGCCTCCCCGCTCCAGGAAGCCTCTAGCTGGGGAGGACCAGGGAAGGAAATCTATGCCTGGCGACACCCACAAGGGGCCCAGAGCGACCTGGGAGCATCAGGGCATCCCCAGAAGGTTAGAATCACAGCCCCCGTGTGATGCCGCTGAATGGACAAATTAACGGTCAGACACTGAAGGGCATCACCCTACGAACCCAAGCCGGTGTCCCCTACCTCTGCCCTCGGAGCCACACGCAGTCCCCAACCCTGGCTGCACCGATGAAAAGGGAGAGACATGCAGCACGATGTGTGTGTGCCAAGGCAGGCCCCCCAGACGCAACCCCACCCTGGCAACACCCCGTCACACATTCATTCGGCAAATGCTCCCCGTGTGCCCAGACGTGGCTGAGGGCTTTCTGCACGTCAGGCACGGTGCCAAGCCCCCGTCAGGTCACTTAATCTGCCCGGCGATTTTATGAGCGGTACAGTGTATTCTTTTCCCTGACTTACAGGTGAGGAAAGCAAGGCACAGAAAGGTTAAGTAACTTGCCCAAGGTCACACAGCCGCTAAGTGGTGGCAGAGACAGACTTCAGCCTCCCGTGTTTCCAACCACACCCCACTACATGCTTCCCTTCTTACCCCGTCTGGGCTGCTCATCCCCGCAAGGCTCCCACTCCCTCCCAAGCACAGGACTCTCCGTCTAGGCCCCAATGGAGGGAAACAGGTGGAAGCCTGCCATGCTGGAGACCAGGTGGCTGGGGCCATCCCCACCCATACCCCCCAGGGTCTGGTAAGGCTCTGCTCCCACCCCAGGTGGCCCCGGGGGGGGGGGCAGTGGAACCCCCTCCCCTAGAGGGACTTCCTCAGGGACACACATATCCAGGACCTAAGAAGACAAAAGTCAGCCCACACCTGCGACAGGTGGGGTCTTGGCGCCCCCTTGTGTCCTTTCGCAGCCCTGTCGCTGGCCACACAAGCAGGATAGGATATGGCTGGGCTTCTAAACCCAGACTCAGATGTTTCCACGCTGCCTTCAGTCTTTGCTACATGTGCCTGCCACCCAAACTCTTACTGACTCCGTACATTGTTCTTTAAATCAACGCACTGTTTTACTTGGTTTCATCCTAGGCAAAAATTCCTAGGAAATCCGAGTCTGACGTGATGTTGTATTTTTGCATAATACAATTTATCTTTTTTTTTTTTAAGATTTATTTATTTATTTGAGAGACAGAGAGAGTGAGCTGGGAGAAGGGGCAGAGAGAGAGAGGCTGAGCAGGAAGCCCAAGACCCCGACATCATGACCTGAGCTGAAATCAACAGTCAGACGCTTTCCCGACTGAGCCACCCGGGCACCCCTCTTAATGCAGGAATACACAAAATTTCCAAACTTATTTGCATGCCTTGTAAAATTGCCCCCCCCAACTTGAATTTTAGGCAGCCACTGCTCGTTCAAGAGCCGATCGCCTCCTTTAGCGGGTTAGGCAGTGAGGGTAGTGTGGCTCCTGTAAGCCGAGGAAGTCGGACATTGCCCCTGTCCTCACCAAACTCACGGCCAAGTGGCAGAGCAAACATTAATGGAAGATATGCAAAAATAGTTTAAAAATTATAACAACAATGTTACTAAACTACAAAACTGGCTTGCTGGAAGGAAGTAGGACACACTAGAAATACTAGAAAGCCCACAGTAAGAGGATTTGGCCTGGGAGGAGCAGTCAGAGAGGGCTTCCTGGAGGAGGTGATGATTGAGCTGAGATCTGAAGGAAGAGCAAAAGTCAACTAGGGGAAGAGGGAAGGAAGGAGTGTCCTGAGCACAACGACCAACATTGACAAGACCCCTGAGCCTCTCCCATGAGTTCCTAGACCCCACCTTGGAACCTGGCTCACTGCTCATAGGCGTGGCGGGATTTCTGCCTGTGTAGACTCCCTTCCTTTGTCGTCCATGCCTCCAGCTCCAGCCTCTCTTCCGCCCACATCCCCAGCACTGTCCAGACATTTGGTCTCTTTCCTTTTCATCCCTGTACTCTGAAGTCTGGTTCTCAGGACCTCTCCCCCATTTCCAAATCAGAGAAATCATTTCATAGATGTCAAGTTATTTTTTCCAAAGTCGCACAGCTCGGCAAAGTCAGGATTTGCACCTGGACTCCGAGGCTGTGCACTCTTACTACATCAGGCTGCCCTTCAACAGTCTCCCAACCCTCACTCCTGTGGAGCTCCCATAGGGACACCTGCAAGCAATGCTTGACTTGCTGAGCCGATGTGGGCAGGTTACTGCCCCTCTCTGAGCCCCAGTCTCTCCATGTACAATAATACTGCTAACATGTATTATTCCCCACATTGACTCTTCGAAGTCCCCACTAGCTTTACTCCCATCCTATAGAGGAGGAAACAAGCTCAGAGACATTTACTGACTTGTCCAAAGTCACACAACTGGTAAGTAGCAGAACATCATAGAACTTTCGCAGAGCTCCTTTCCCGTAATAATGTTCTCAGTCTGACTCTCCCAGGGAATCCCAGCTTGTCCCTGGAACATCAACCCACATCTGGCCCCCCAAAACTGCCCAAACATGCTGCCCACACTAGTCTACACCCTGCTGTCTGTGACCATGATGTTTTTCTCTCCAAAGAGGCAGGGGCCCAGGATGCTGCCTACCCCTCAACTGCCAAGTCCATGGTGAGCTGAGCAGGGGCCCTGGGGTCTTGGAGAAGCCCACCGCTGCTCCCCAGGCCACCAGTGTAGCTTCCCCACAGCCCTGCCTCCCAGAGATATACTGACCCATTTAGAGACCCTGGGGAGAGCATTTTCTCTTCCTGAGCGGTCTCATTCTCCTGGCCTTCAGTCAATACAGGGTTTGTTCCTGGCATTGGAAAACATTTAATTGCTGTCTCCATGGCCTTCTGTCAAATCTGCCTTCACTCCCAGGCTCTGCCGGGGTCCCTTTGGGAGCCCTGAGGCAGCTGGGCTGAGCTGCTTTGGCCGAAGGCGGAGCCAAGACATGAGTGCAGTTCCAGTCAGGGTCTCCTCTGCAGCCCCAGGACATTGATGCAGGAAGAGAATATGCAAACCCTCTGACCAACACCGGGAATGGGCCTGGGCCAAGTATGCTGGCATGGCCCCTTTCCAGTGAGAGCCCCCAGTCCGATGGGAAGGACCGAGCCTCTGCCTTCAGGGAGCCCCAGTTAGATGCAAGAAAAAAAGCTTCTGCATTTACCAGACTCAGCCTCGAAGGAAGCGGGACACCAAGATGAAAATCGCATTTAAAACAAAGCTACAGAGAGAGAAACCAAACAAAGGTCCAGGAAACAGAATCTGGGCCATGAGAGGTCAGGTTTGGACAAGAGTTTGGGATGAATCACAGTTGGCTGCATGTAGGAGGCAAACATTGCGGCTCTATTTTGAGCAAGGGATTGGCCAAGAGTAGAGGGGAGCTTCTGGAAGAGGACTACCCTGCCCAAAAGCCCAAGCTTGGGATGAGCTTGTAGCTGGGCCGTTGGAGCTCAATCTTAGACTGTCGAGGAAGAGCTGGGTTTTACTGAGCACTTACTATGTGCCGGCTCTGTTCTAAGGGCTCCACGGGCATCATTTCTCATGGTTCTCATGGCAACCCTGCGAGCCAGGTGCGACCATATCGTCACCGCCACGTTCAGGCAGAAAACGAAGGCACAGAGAGGTCAAGTAACTTGCCCAAGGTCACAGCCGGTAAGTGGCAAAGTAAGGAAGTTTCCAAGGAATGACCCAACATAATCTGTCTGTGTCCCAAGCGGCCCCTAAAGCCCAGAGAGGGACGGCAACTTGTTTGGTGTCACATAGATACCTAGTGTCTGAGAGGTAGAGCCAGAATGTGAGCCAAGGTCAGAGCATCCTGGAGTGCAAGGCTGGGAAGGAAGATCCAGAGCGTGGAGACCAACCCTCTCTGTCCCTCATGGATCCACAGAGCGGGTCGAGGCGGGGTGGGCAGGCAAAAGCAATGCAGAAGCCTCGTGGCCAGCAGGGAGCGAAGTGGCCACATTGTTGGTGAAGTCTCCGTTCTCCCGGCAGCCATCTGCCTAGGGTCAAAAATAGCATAGAATTAAATTTTCAGCACAGGCAAAAGATGAAAACAAGACACTTTGCCAAAGAAGATATTCCAGTGGCAAACTAGCACAAGGCAAGAGGTTCAACATCCTGTGTCGTTAGAAGGACACCAGTGAAAACCACAGAGGGATGTCCCCGGGTGCCTGTCTGAATGAGCCCGACTTTAAAAAGCTGAGCAGATCCGGTGCTGGGGAGGAGGTGGAGGACCCCGCACCCTCGTGCCCTGCCGCTGGGAGGGCAAAATGGAACAGCCACTTTGTAAAGGTCTGGCAGTTTCTTTAAAGTTAAATTTACACCTACGATATGACCCAGCCATTCCGTTCTTGCGTATTTACCCAAGAGAAATGAAAGCCAATGTCCACACACACACACTTGTGCGGGCATGCATGTCCAAGCTTTATTTAACCAGCCCCAAACTGGAAACAGCCCCCACGCCCATCCGCAGGTGAATGGAAGAGAGGAACTGCGGCGTACCCAGCAGATGGCAACAGAGGGTCGTCAGCAACAAAAAGGAACAAACTATTCATAAACCGTGGATGAATTTCCAAACGATTATGCTACAGAGGGAAGCGAGACAAAATGAGCACAAACCGTACCATCCCCTTTATATAAAACATAGAAAATGCAAGCTCATCTCTAGTGACGGAAACCGAGCCGTGGTGGCCAGGAGACCACTGGAGGGCATGGGGCCGCAGAGGGGCACAGGAAAACTTTTACGGCCGATGAGTGTGATTTTGGTGATGATTCCGACAATGTCATATGTATCAGAATTTATCAAATGGTACGCTTTAAATATGTACAGTTTACTGTGTATCAATTATATCCCAATAAAGCTGTTGAAAAGAACACACCAGGAGATGCCTGGGTGGTGGAGCATCTGCCTTCAGCTCCGGTCATGATCCTGCAGTCCTGGGATTGAACCCCGCATCGGGCTCCCTGCTCCAGAGGGAAGCCTGCTTCTCCCTCTGCCTGCTGCTCCCCCAGCTTGTGCTCCTTCTCTTCTCGGTCAAATAAATAAATAAAATAAATAAAGTTATAAATTAATCAACTAAATAAATAAAATTCTCTTCTCGGTCAAATAAATAAATAAAATCTTTTTTAAATTTTTAAAAATAAAAAATAAATAAATTTTAAAACCCAGCCCCGAGCTACAGAGAGATGACCCTCAACTAGAGAGGTCTGAAGAGAGGGCACCCTCTTCAGATCCTCAGGGACTCCCCAGGTCCCACATGACCCCAACCTCCACCACAGAGCCCAGGATTTCCGAGGGGGGCTTACAGGTTAATCAGTGCAACCCCTTTTGGCAGAAATCCACTGCACCATCACGGTTTCCAGACTCAGCCCATGGGGAAGTGGCAGCCCACAGGGCATCCTTGCCCGGCCGGGCCAGAACTATGGTCGTTGTTGCTAAAGCACTCCATGGCCCAGAGCTGGATGTCCACCTGGTCCAGGCCCGCTCAGGTGACCAACAGGCCTGGGTTGTTCTGTCTTCCATTCTCTGGCTGTAAATGAGTGATAATGTCAGATGTTTTCTGAAAATGCTTTCGAGAAACTCAGCTCAATCGGATTTCAAACCACAAAGGGAATTCATTAGCTCACATAGCTGTGAAGCCTGGTATTAGGTCCGGTCAGGCCAGGTTTGATCCAGCAGCAACTCAGGGGTATGATCAAGATACTAGTTTCTTTCCACCTTTGCTCTCTGCCTTTTGAAGTAAGGCCTTCTCCCTAAAGTTGGCAACCCCCGTGATCCCCGATGGGGGCCAGCCGTGGGTCAGCTGTTATAGATGTCCTTGCTCATTCCTTGCGTGTACCAGAGGGCGTCTCTGCCCCGCCCCCACCCCCACCATATCCCCAGCCAAGCTAGTGTGTAAGCATCCGCCAGGGGGGCAGCATCATTGCCTAGACAGGTGCAGGTATGAAACGTCCACATCCCACAGGAACTAAAACAAAGGGCATATTCTGGGGATCCCGGCAGAGGAAGGAGATGGGGGGGGGGTCTGAGGGATCGTGAGAGGGAGGCAGAAGCAGCGGCCAGAACTGACCACAGCCAAGTCTCTGGCCAATCCAACAAGGATCCTGGGAGCGGATGGAGCTTTCCAATTTGTGGGAAGACGGTAGCTGAGTTAGACAGGAACTACGCTCAGGACTTGGATTTTTAAATGTGTCGGGAAGGGTGTATCTGAGAACAGAGACGCGTATCTGAAGCATCACGTGCGTCCCTGGGCAGTTTTATGGTAAATTTCATTTCATCTTAATTTTTGAATCACTAATACATTCGCAGGCTTCAAAAACCAAAAGGCAATAAAAACGCATATAGTATACAGTTCTCCCTACACTCCCGTCCCTCAACAGCCTGTCCCCAGCACCCCTCCCCTGCAGGGGACCTCTGTTCACTGTCTCTCGTGTGACTCTCTCCAGCATTTCTTCTGCATACCCATGCCAATGAGAACATAGCTTTTTGGCCGTGCCCCTTTTGGTACAAAATGTAAAATATTGAAAGTGCTGTCTTTCCTCTTAATTTTTTTTTTCTCTTAACGGTGGCATTCCATTGTATGCATGGGCCATAGTTTAACGAGTCAGTCTCTTGTACCTGGGCATGACTGTTTCCAGTTTGCTATTATAAACAAAGCAGTGGTTTGATGATAGAACAACCATATCATGTGTGTGCAGGTTAATTCTTCAAAGGTGGAGGTCAAAGAGGGAGAGGAAAAGAGAGAGAGAGAGAATCTTAAGCAGGCTCCATGCCCAGCACATGAGCTCGAGGCAGGGCTCGATCTCATGACCCTGAACTCACGACCTGAGCCAAAATCAAGAGTCCAACGCTGAGCTGACTGAGCCATCACCCAGGTGCCCCCCCACCTTTTTTTTTAAGATTGTATTGGTTTATTGGACACGGAGAGAGAGCACAAGCAGGGGGAGCAGAAGAGGAAGAGGGAGAAGCAGGCTCCCCACTGAGCTGGGATCCTGACGTGGGGCTCCATCCCAGGGCCCCGGGATCATGACCTGAGCTGAAGGCAGACTCTTCATCGACCAAGCCACCCAGGTGCCCCTGAATCAATCTTTTAATAGCTTCTAGACTTTTGAGTTATAATTAGAAAGTCCCCACACTTGGAAGTCATAAAGGAATCCTTCCATGTTTGTTTCTAAGACATGCATGGCTTCATTTTCACATTCCTGTGTAATTTGTTTTACTATAAAATAGGAATCCAGAATTTTTTTTTCTAGTTGTCCCACACCATTTGTTGAATAACTTGGCTTTTCTTCCCTGGTTCAGGGTTCTGACTCTATCAAATACTAAACACCCATCTGAATCTAGGTCGTTTTCTGGCTTTTCAGTTTTCTTTCATTGGCCCATTTGAGAATTCATGAGTCAAAACCACATTGTTTTGATGATTGTTTGATGTCCTTTCCATACGTCCTCTCTTTTTTCTGGAGTTTTTCTTGCTGTGCTTACTGGTTAATGTTTTATAGAAACATCAAGATAGACATACCTAGTTCAGCAAAAATTGTCGATATGTTTCCCAGGATCAAAGTAGGTTTACCAATGAGCTGAGAGAGAATTAACCTTTCATGAGGTCGCTTTCCCTACCTGAGACATGATGTATCTTTCCACTTGTACACATCTTTTTGTCTTCTAGTAATTTTGTTCATTAAAGGGCTTACTGAAATAGAACACGTATTCAGAAAAGTCACCAATCATTAAGGGTACAGCTCGATGACTTTTCTCGAAGCAAACAGCCCCATGAAGTTTCCTCCCAGACTGAGAAGGAAAAAACACCCTGTGCCCCAGAAGCCCCCACCCCGCTCCTTCCTCCACACCCACCCTCCCCTAAGGAGCTACTTTCCTCATGAGCATTTGGCCATCATGAGCATTTCCAGGCTTCAAGTGTCATCATTAAAATCACACCGTACCAGGCACCTGGGTGGCTCAGTGGGTTAAGCCTCTGCCTTTGGCTCAGGTCATGATCTCAGGGTCCTGGGATCAAGCCCCGCATTGGGCTCTCTGCTCAGCAGGGAGCCTGCTTCTCCCCGTCTCTCTCTGCCTGTCTCTCTGCCTACATGTGATCTCTGTCTGTCAAATAAATAAATTAAATCGTTAAAGAATAAATAAATAAATAAATAAACCGCGCTGTGCTACTCTTTGGTGTCTGGCTTCCTTCCACACCGTGCTGGTGGGCTCCGTTCACGCTGTCACTCGGTTCATGTTCCTGACCATATAGTTTGTCATCACATGAGTATGTGATAAGGTGCACAAGCTTCCTGCGTCTGATGGCTCTCTGGGTTGTTTCCAGTTTAAGACCAGTAGGGACAGTGCTGCTATGAACCTTCTAGCCCACGTCTCTTGGTGCAAACATGAGTTCATTTCCGTTGGGCTCTCCTGGGGGTAGCATGGCTGGGTCATGGAGTAAGTATGTATGAGCTTGCCAGCATACCACCAAATAGTTTCCAAGGCGCTGGTGCCCATGTCCACTCCACCAGCTGTCTGCTCCAATCCGTTCTTGCCTTCCTCCTGGGCACATGGCAAGATGACTTCCCCCAGCATCCCTTGCGACTGAATTAGGTCAGGTGATGCCATGTGCTCATCTATGGCTTTTTTTTTTTTTAATGTGATGTTAGTCACTATACAATATATCATTAGTTGTTGATGTCGTGTTCCATGCTTCATTGCATACAACACCCAGTGCTCCATCCATACGTGTCCTTCTTGATAACCACCACCAGGCTCACCCATCCCCCAAGCCGCTCCCCTCTAAAATCCTCAGTTTGATTCCTGGAGTCCATGGTCTCTCATGGTTCATCTCTCCCTCCGATTTCCCCCCAATTCACTTTTCCTTTCCTTCTCCTAATGTCCTCCATGCTACTCCTCGTGCTCCACAAGTGAAACCATATGATACTTGACTCTCTCTGCTTGACTTATTTCACTCAGCGTAATCTCCTCCAGTCCCGCCCATGTTGATACAAAAGTTGGGTATTCGTCCTTTCTGATGGAGGCATCGTACTCCATTGTATCCATGGACCACATCTTCCTTAGCCATTCGTCTGTTGAAGGGCTTCTGGGCTCTTTACACAGTTTGGCGATTGTGGCCATGGCTGCTATGAACATCGGGGTGCATATGGCCCTACTTCTCACCAAAGGCCCTTGTTGGGGGCCCATGTGTCCTTCCATGTTCACAGAGGGAGGCTTCTTCCACTCCCTTCCCCTCCCCTCTCTTTAGAACCCACAGCGACCCAGGTCACCCATTCAAACAATGACAGTGCTCTACGAGGCATAATCATACTAGCAGGGATCTGTCTTCTAGAAACCCCCACCAACGAAGCAGTTCACCTCACAGTGCCTACAGGTGAGGCAGGTAGACTCCTACCCTCCAAGTCAGCTTATGGGGGGGTCTTCTTGTTATGAGTTGGATGTATTATTCTGTAACCTCAACAATACAGGAATTGCCACCAGAAGAGGCGTACCAGTACGGGACACTGTCATTACCGTCAGGCAGTAGATGAGTGATTCACGGGGCTGCAAAGATTCTCTGTACCTTTTACCTGCCGTAATCAGGAAAGAGAACAGAGGTGTGTTCCTCCGTGAATTTCATGGAAATTCCCCACCGCAGACACACCCGCCGCGCTACCCAGAGCCTCGCTGTCCCTCCCTCCTCTCCCCTCCACCGTGGCTCACACACTCGTTTATTCCAAAGTGCCCTGCTTTGTCTCCTTAAGTACTTTTCTGGGCTGGACCCCACACTGTCTACCACGATGGAGAGAGATGCTTATCTGCATTTGCCTGGGACACCTCTGTTCGGCTTCACTTTCATTTGGCTCGGGAATCCAATCTGATGGCATTTCTTCATCTTTTTTTTTTTTTTAAAGATTTTATTTATTTATTTGACACTCAGAGATCACAAGTAGGCAGAGAGGCAGGCAGAGAGAGAGGAGGAAGCAGGCTCCCTGCTGAGCAGAGAGCCCGATGCGGGACTCGATTCCACGACCCTGAGATCATGACCTGAGCCGAAGGCAGCGGCTTAACCCACTAAGCCACCCAGGCGCCCTGGCATTTCTTCATCTTGGCAAAGAAACCCACATATGCATATTGACGGACATAGCAGTCTTTTCTGTTCTTAGGGAGTTTTTAAAATCTCTGGTAGGGACGCCTGGTCTCGGGGTCCTGGGATCGAGTCCCGCATCGGGCTCTCTGCTCAGCGGGGAGCCTGCTTCCCCCTCTCCCTCTGCCTGCCTCTCTGCCTACTTGTGATCTCTCTGTCATATAAATAAATAAAATCTTTAAAAAAAAAAATAAAATCTCTGGTAACGCAGTTTGTTCTCTTTGCTTTTCTACGCCATTCCTCCTTCTCCACAAGGAGTTTTGCACTTTCGTTTGTCTGTAACTTTGTATATTATTCTTGGTCCACCGTGTCTTAGGAGATGAGAAGATGATCGTGCTTCCTCTTGTTTCTTCCCCCACTGTCCTACTTTTAGGCACTAATGTTTCCTTTCTCGGTGATATCCTGGGTTCTGTTCCATGGTTTTAGACTTCTGTTTTGATTTATCAAATTTGAATGACATTTCTGGGTCCCCAGCCAGGACGGATGAGGTGCTCAGCAAACACACTCTTCTCTGTCTCATCCTGACACGTCTTCTTGGATGCATCAGTTTTGCTTTGTCTCTTTTTTATGGTAAACTCTACACCCAACACGGGGCTCAAACTCATGGCCCCAAGGTCCAGAGTCTCGTGCCTCACCGACCAAACCAGCCAGGCACACTGATGCATCGACTCCAACATCACCAAGACAACTGTCATTGACATTGTCGAAACACCTCTCTCTGTCCCTCCAACCCCCACTCTCGTGTCAGCCTCTGTTCCAAACTTAACAGCAGTCAGGACACCCCAGTCCTCTGCCAGTCATGCGTGAGTGGCTGGGGCTCATCTTCAGTATGAGTTTCCTACAGACGGACTCCGTGGGGACCCACAACACTCACTGAGCTCCGCAACGGGTCCAAATGGCCCCTGGGGTGCTGTGATACTTGAAGGAGCGTTCAGATGCATGTAAATCCTGCGTCCCACTGTCTTGCCTCTGTTAGATCTCGTAGGCAGACTCTCCTGTCTTATGATACCTTAACTTGCTGCTGTCCTGGTCCCTTTAGGCTACAGACTGGGCAAGAGTCAGGTGCTGGGGTCTGGATATTTGTACACGACTCCTTCTGCCCTTGTAGGATCCGAGACATAGAGATGTTATCACGTTCAAGGTAAGCCCCTTGCTGACAGGCAGTATGAGACCTCTAGTGGTTGAACAATCTTGCTGTCGATAGCCTCTTGCATTGTTTCTGTGACCCCTCTCCCCATATGGCTTTTATACCAATCGTAGCTTCTTTGGACAAACATTGCACATTATTTTCTATTCTGTGTTTTCTGAATTCTAGTTTGGCCAAGGATGGTGTTTGTGGCGACCTTTTCTTTTTAAGATTTTATTTATTTACTTGACACACAGAGAGAGAGCACAAGTAGACAGAGAGGCAGGCAGAGACAGAGGGGGTGGCAGGCTCCCCACTGAGCAGAGAACCCGATGCGAGACTCGATCCCAGGACCCCGAGACCATGACCTGAGCCGAAGGCAGAGGCTTAACCCACTGAGCCACCCAGGCGCCCCTGTGGGGACCTTTAAATCACCTCTCCTAGGAGATCAGTAGGGAGAGCACAAATATTGCTGTCTCATGCTGACAAGCTCACAGCAACATTCTGTTGAGTCATCCCAGCAGCTGCCGCTCCCTGAGACCTACACTCCAGGTGCCATGTACAGGGGTTACCCCTCCCACCAACAAGGTAGCCCCAGAGATACCGGTCTGAGTAAGAGACCTCCTAAGGCAGAAGGTGCATCTCCGCCCTCAGACAGGGAATTCTTAGAGGACCTGAGTGATGTCTCCCCCTTCAGACCTAAAAACTTCTGAAGGTAGAAGCTACGTCTTCTCCCACTGTTCTATATACACATACAAATTTATAATATATTCTGAGTCCTGGGAAGAAAGTAAGGTAGGAAAGAGGAAAGAAAAGTCTTGGAGGCTACTAGTTTCCTTAGGGCAGACTTCTCTGTGCAAGCGATATTTAATCAGAGAACTCAATAATACAAGAAATGTGAGGGGCAGGCCATGTGGGGAAGAGCATGCTGTGCAGAGGGAACAGCATGTGCAAAGGCCCTGGGGCCAGAGGCATGATTGTTTAATGAATGCAAGAGGGCCCATCAGTTTGGCTGGAGTGGAATGGGCAAGGGGCAGATGAGGTCTGAGAGGTGAGTCATCATGGCTCATGACACTGGTTTTGGCTTTACTATAAGTGGAGTGGGAGCCACTGTAGGATTTTGAGCAGAACAGAGACCTAATCTGACTTACTTTTGAAAGCATCACTCTGAAGCTCGATAAAGAATGGACTGTAGAAAGACAGGAAGCAGAAAAAGGGTCAGACTCACACAAACGAGTTTCTTGCCTTTGACAGTGACAGGCATTCAGCAGCTGAGGCTCAGAGGATGCCTAAGAGCCTCCAACGGCAACTTTGCAGGTGACTTTGGAAGTCACGTTCTGGCTCAGCTCTGCTTCGCGCAGAGATGGGAATGGAATATCCACTAGGTGGCAGCATTGCTCCGTTGAGAGATCAGCACGGGACTAAGAGGGGGGACCTCTCTGCCCTAAAGAGAAGGGAGCCCACCTGCCCTCTGCAACTGGGCTCCTTGGGGCCCTTCCCTGATGGGGATGACGGCAGTCAGTGCGGTGACGGTTCCAGGGGCTTCTGGAACAAGAAACACCTGTCATATCGGTTGACTCCTATGACGGTCACCGCAAATTCTGTGAGAGCATCCTACTGGAACCTAGTAGCCCATTTTACAGGTGGGAACAGGGACCAAGGAGGGGACTGAGGCTCTGGCCCCAAATCCTTCAATGGCAGAGCCAAGGACCTCCTCTCTTATCTTTCCGCTCCTCCTGAACCTGGAACAGTGATGGGAAGAGCAGCAAAGTGGGAAGGGGAGGTGGAGGTTGCCTTTGCCTGTGCCGGTGCAGGGGTCCAAGAGGATGAGGAGCGGAGCATGCGTGGAATCTACATACAGCCTGGAGAGTTGACAGGAACATACATCCTTGGGGACTCTTTCTGGTGGCTACCAAAACCCCATTGTATCAGCTGGTAGAGGGGTATCTAAAGTCAATTCAAATAAAATAAAAACCAGATCCAAAGTGATGGCAGGGGGCGTCTGGTGGCTCAGTCATTAAGCTTCTGCCTTCAGCTCAGGTCATGATCCCAAGGTCCTGGGATCGAGCCCTGCATTGGGCTCCCTGCTCGGCAGAAAGCCTGCTTCTCCCTCTCCCTCTGTCCCTGCTTGTGTTCCCGTGCTCTCTGTGTCTTTCTCTGTCAAATAAAAAAATATATACTTTTTTAAGAAGGGAGAGGGAAAGGGGCTGTCTTTATAAACACTCAGTGAATGGCATTATTCTTAATCATTATCACTCAAAAAAAGAGAGAGTGACTCCCCATATGTGTCTCCCCACAGACCAAGTCAAGCCCCTGTATAGAACACAACAAGTATCTTTCCTTTAGCCCAGATCTTAAGATCTAAAAGATCTATTTTTTTTTAATTCCATTTATTTGTTTTTAAGGAAACTCTACACCCAATGCGGGGCTTGAACTCACAACCCCAAGATCAAGTCACATGCTCCACCAACTGAGTCATCAAGACGCCCCTAAAAGAAGACCTTAAATAACTATTAGATTATTCTCTCTGTCCCCCACCAGACTGTTAGTGCAAGAACAGGAACTGGCTTCTTTGGGTTGCAAATGGTATCTTCAGCTCCCAGCAGTGGAGCAAGACACACAGAAGGTGCTCCGGAAACATGAAACACGAATGAACGGACACGTGCAGGAATGAATCAGCACACGCATGAATGTCTTGCCCTAATCCCGTGGCCTCCACGGGGTCCGTCCTGCCCCGGAGCTCTGCGCAGCCCACAGAGGGAAGCAGTCTTTTGCTGTTTCAGGGGCAACTGCATCCCAGGGACCCGTAACTGAAGTAGATGGGCAGACAGAACAGAATGGGAGGTGACCCGGGGAAGCCGGTCGCAGCCCCACTCCGGTTCCCCCCAGCTCCTTCCCGGGCTGCATGTCCTGCCCGGGCTGCAGGATGGAGAAGCCAGGAGAGCCCCGCTCATAAATTACATTTCAGGCAGTCTGCTGGGAAGATTAGCATCACACTGGTCTGGAGCCAGAGTTTTCCAGCATCTCCCTACAGGAAAATCAGTTCAGGATAAACAGACTCAGCAGTGAAAGGGAAGGAAGGAAAGAGGGTATAGGAAGAGGGAGGGATGGGAGGGGCAGGGAGAGAAGAGAGAGAGAAGAAGGCAGAGAGATAAAAGACAACCAGAGAGACGAAGACCAGGAATCAGAGAGAAGGACCAGGAGACAGAGATGTAGACAGACAGACAGCTGAGAGCTACCTATAAGAGGCACATCATGGAACACAGCCCCGACTGCCTCTCCCATCTATGTTCTGGATCCTAGGTGTGAGGCACACGCAAAAGGTCTTTCTCTAGAGGATGAGACTAATGGCCTTGATGGTCCCAAGTTCCAAGGAGGGGAAGATCCCTGTTTGTATTCGTTGCTCCATGCATCCCGTGTCTCACCTTCGAGACCCCTCACCATTTCCCCTCCGTACGGGAGTGCCTCGTACAGAATGAACTCGTGCCTCCAGAAAGATATGCTTAAATTCAATTCCAAGCCGTTACATCGTGGAGGGGAAAAGTCTGTAGGACTGGGGATTCGGGACACCTGGCTTTTGACCCCTATCCTCTAGGTACTCACTGTGTGGCCTTGAGGAAGCCATATGGCACCTCCGGGCCTTGTTTTCCAGGCAAAAGAGGGCACTGGAATGGTGGGTCCCAAAAGAGTCTTCCTAAGACTCTGTAACAGCCTGCACACTACTTTGCAAGCGAGCACTGGACCAGGAGTCCGGCATGCCCCGCCCCCGGCAGACTGAGCTCACACCTCACCTGGTAGGTTCATTCGGTGCCAGCAGCTCTGGTTAAAATACAAGCCTGTCTTCCACCTGCAACGGCATCGGAGCCACCCTGTGGGTCAGGCTTTGTGAGGGGGCCCATTACACAGAGACAAACTGAGGCCAGACCCAAGATGACTCAGCTCAGAAGCAGCAGAGCCGGAGTCACACGGATGTGAGTGCACCCAACTCCGCAGCCGGGCTCACACGTACCGTGGAGGGCCTGAACCCAGAGATGAAAACCTCCGAGGAGGCACAGGGAAGAAAACGGTCACGCGTGCCCCGAGGCCTCACCGGCTCATCTGTTTTTAGGTACGGGAGATTCCAGGGCCCGTTTCCTTCCTAACCTCTATTATGAAGAAAGATTTCTTGGACAGACAGGGAAACCAAGGCTCGGAGGGGCTTCCAGAGCAAGGCTGGCCTGATAGGATACAGGATACAGGACACAGGACAATATCTAGGACACCTTCATGCTAAAAATTAAAAAATACTATGTATTGTTAATCTGAAATTCAAACTTGACTGGTGGTCCTGCATTTCAATTAGCTGAACCTGGCTACCCTACATGGGACACGCCCCTCTCCCCACTCCGCAACACCCCTTAGGGCTAGAATGACTGGGGGAACCCACTCTCCCTTTCCAGCACAAGCCACGCTCACCCACAGTCCTGGGTCCTGCCATGAGCAAACACTGAACAAACACGGGGGAAACAATTCTGTTCCACGAAGTGGTGCGGCCCTGCTGTCGCTAACCGCCCCCAGCAATCTGGGGTTGCCCAGGGAGGGAGGCTTTAAAAGTGCCCCCCCCACCCAAGACTCTACACACTGTTGGCCTCTTCAGAATCTGTCAATTCCCAAATCGCTCTCTGGGCCTCAGTTTCCACATCTGTGAAATGGGAGCCCGTTCCTCTTTCCCAGGGGCCCTGGCCCACAGGACTGCTGCTACAGAAGTCTCATCCCTCCCCCTCACTGTGTGCCTCCAGGGGCCCAGGCTCTGGTAAAGGCTTTGGGTCCCTCCTTCCAGGGTACGGGCTGCTTCTGCCCCACATTCTGTGGGGCAGCACAGAGCAGGTGGGCTCTGCTGGCCCCCTGTCCCAGCCCCATGCATGCCCAGCTGTGCATGTCCTATGGCCCCAGCCCCAGGATAGTGCGCAGCACACCGGAGTCCCCTCTCATGCTAGGTAAACAGAGTCCCGCCCCGAGACCCACGGGAAGCCGACTGTGTGGATCGTCTGGTCTAATCCCCGCTACCACCGTACACACCCCTGAGTGTGTTCTTCACCCAGTGGCCCTAGATTTACCTGCCGTGTGTTATCTGCCTGGCCGGCCCCATCACATGAGCTCTGCCCATCCCGTCTGCTGCATTCGCTGCTGGATCCCAGGCTGGCCAGCGGAGCCAGGCTCGGAGGAGCTGGGCCGGATGAATGAGCAACACTATATGTGGTGAGCATTCCCGGCCCGTTACAGAGGAGGACACCTGTGGCTCGGAGAGAGGAGGGAAGTGGCCCAAGACACAGATGAAGTGTGTTTTGAGCCCAGGCAGCCTGCCTCCGGAGCCTGCCCTATTACCTTCCATCCTACTGAGTGAGCACAGAAAAAACAATCACAGGTAAGAATGAATAAACACACAAACGCGTTTGCCGCCCTCCTCCCCTTACCCCGTTCCCACAGGGCCCCGTGGCTCCCTAACAGTGGGCGGCAAAGCAACCCCTTCAAATGTGGAATCAATCACTCAACCTAAGATCTTGACACTTGACCCTGAAGCATCATCTCATGGGATCTTGCTCAGAGACGAGGAGCCGCAGCCCTGAGTCACACAGCACCTTGGGAGGAGACAGGTGCACAACCCCCTAGGCCCAGGCCCTTGACCCCACCCCCTGCTCCCCACTGAGCCCGCCCTATCCTGATAGCAGAGCCACAGCTGTCCAGTCCAGCCCTGCTCCTGCCTCGCTGTGTGACCTTCCGGGAGTCATCGAGCCTCTCTGAGTCTCTCCTGCTCTCAAGCGGGACTATTGCTCCCGAACCCACAGGGCTGTCGTGAACATCAGGAAGTGAAAGCTGGACCAACAGCTCAGCTGGAGAGAGCAGAGCTCCAAAGACCCCACCAGCCCCCTCCTGGCCAGAGGCCTCCACTCTGCAAGCACTGACTGGGGCCCGACAAACCCCAGAGCCAACCTGACAACTCTGTGAAGTCTGAATCAAGGAAATAATTGAGGTTAATTCCTCAGCATCTCCACCCTACCACCCACCTCTCCTCCCAGCAGGCCGGGGAGGATTTATGAGTTAATGGCGGCATTGTCATGTAAAGGGCTTTGAGATCCTCCGAGAGAGCCCTGGGGACTGGGAAGTATGAAATGGGAGGCATAATAGTATTAGCACCCAATTACTCCGGGATGATCACTCAGACTCCCCCAAGCCATAACCGGAGAGCCATCCTATCCCTGCCACCCCTCCACACGCCCCTGCGAGGACCAGGCTGGCCCAGGCAGGGGCCACTTCCAGCTTGCTGTGTGGTCTTAGGAAGTCCACACACCCTCTCTGGGTATCTTGCTTCACTGGTGTCCCGAGGGTCCCTACGAATAGATCGATAATGCGCCGTGCCGACCCCTCCAGCCCCGTGTGTGGCCCTACAGCTCTGCATCAAGGGACACGGTGACCAGAAAGCCAGGGATCTAGCTCCCAGCCCAAGCTCCTTCCTGAACACTGAGCACACCCACCCCAACGCAGGGCACAGAGTCCAGTGGGAATCAGGCCCTTTGATAAGAGTGGCTGTCACTTCACACACTGGGGTGGGTCAGCTTCCATACAGCACACCCAGCCCTCACCAGAGCTCCATCACGAAGCTACTGTAATTGTCCCCAGTCTACAGATGGGGAAACTGAGGCCAGGCAGCAGGTCCTTGCCCAAGGTCCCCCGGCCGGGAAGCAGCGAGCTAGGTTTCAAATCCAGGGGGCTCCAACTCCACTCGTTCTTCCTATGTGCTCAATAGAAGCTTGAAGAAGCCGCCCCAACTTTCTCCATGTTCCCAATGGGGACATCTGCCACTTTTCCGCTGCCCACTCCCCTCCGCCCCCGCCCCCGGCAGGTAGCAGAGCCTGATCAAAGCTTTACTGAGCCTTTACTGCACGCCAGGCTCTATGCTGAGCGCTAGGCCTTCATATCTAACCCACCTCCTGGGAAAGGCGGTGTTTCCATCCCGTTTAACAGCGGAAGAACTCGGCCTCGCGCGCCACCCGATTTCATATTCTTTACAACACTTTTCGCTTGCCTAGCTGTTCTTCTCAAGCGTCTGTGTCCAGGAAGGTGCCTTTCTCCGGCTCGCCTTGACTTTGCAGGCTCGTCGGGCCCTCCTATGCCGGACTGGGGACCCCGCGCTTGGAAGGGTGCCAGGCACGGAGAATCATAAATACGGGCTGGAAGACAGCGTCTTGTAGGCCCCGGAGCCCTCTGCACAGGGGTGCGAGGCTCGCACGTAAAGGCAGCCTGAGAGAGGCCCGGATGGGGTGGAGGCCACTCACAGGAGGATCCGCTGAGGCGTCAGGCCAAAGCTCCGTCCGGCCCAAAGCCGCGTGATTTCTGGGACCAACACGCAGCCCAGCCCGTCTGGCACAGTCGGCACCCGCGGAGAGAGAACTCAGATCCCCTCTCTGGGGCAACAAGGGGTCTCTGGGGTCCCAAAGCAGCTCGGGGTTCCATAGGTGCTGGTGACCCACCCGTTTTTCCCATGCACAGGGGCCCATCGTTTCTGGATAAACCCAAGGCAGCCCCCTCCCTCCTCAGAGGCTACCTGCAATCTCCTTGTCTTTGCCGGGCTCCTCCTCGTCTTCCTCCCGAACCCCCACCCCTCCACGGTCTCCCCCACCCACCCGAAGTTAATTCCTCGGAAACTTTCCTTGGGAGCAATTTCCACTTCTTATTATGCCCGCTGCGCCGGCCTAGCTCGGTGCTATCAGGCTCCCTACAGCAGGGAAGACAGCTGACACTTGCCTGGAATAGCAGAGGTGAAGCGTGGAGGGGGCAACTCCCGGGATTATGATAAGGGCTCACAGGCCGTTTGGTATGCCGGCCCAGGCCACACGCTTTACCTTCCATATTGAGGTGATAAAGATGATTTTCCATGCTGGTCCCTATCTCCTATCAAGACCAAACATTCAAATGCGGCCCTTCATTCTCAACCCCCTCCCCCTGCAAGAGGCTCCCTCCTCCAAAGGAAATTGAACCTCATGATTTGAACGCGGGAAAAAAAATTAATTGAAGTAGCCAGGTCATTCCCTCCCTAGGACTCTCGGATTTAATGAAAAAATGGAGGTGATTTTGAAGCCAGGCGTGTTCGTGGGGTGCAGAGAAAGAAGGGACTAGAAGGTTTTTCTCCGGGGGAGGGCACTCCAAGGAGGCCCCCACTCCATCAGGAGGGCTCAGGACCAGGGCACCAAGTCCCACCCCACTCGCGCGGGCTGGGCTGACCGCAAAATTGTCACATCGGAGAGGAGCCTACAAGCGGGAGGGAAATACTGACCCAAAAGAGAGGTACTGGGTCGGGGGGGGGCCGGGGCGGGAGCGTGACTTCACTCCTCATCTCAATAAAATTTTACCAAAGGAGAAAGAGGCTTCAGGAAGGTGTGGGTTCCTTTTCTTGATTATTATTATTTTTTTAGGGTTTTGGAATTGTTTCCTGGGTTTGGAGTCTGTCAGCAGAATATTTATTGTACTTTATGGTACATTAGTAACGAGATTGTCTTCCCTCTCCACAGCCGACTTCAAACTCCCCCCCACCCCCAATCTGGAAGGAGAGTGTATTAAGTAGGAGGATTTCTTTTTTGCCAAAGTCAGCAGCTGTGGCAGAGACGCCCCAAGTCCCGGAACTCCGGCTTCGGTGGCATCGCCCACGGGGCCTCGGGGAGGGGGGAGGCGCCTCGGCTGGGCCCGGCACCCATTGCAGTCCTCATTCCTCATTCCTCCAGCCCTGCCCACACCGACCCCCCCACAGCACCCCCACCGAGCACCTCCCAGGTTCTTCCCAGGTTCTTCAGAGAGCCACTGGGAACCCCAGCACCCCTGGGCAGGGCACCCCAGCCCATGATGGTCTCAGCACCCGTCACAAGTTACAGCCCAGACAAGAAGATGACCAGCCGGTAGGAAAGGGCCCAGAGGTGGGGAGGGCTGGGCTGGGGAGGCAGCCCATCCAACCCCCTCCCGCAGGAGCAGAGGGACAAAGGGGCCGGAACAGAGAGGCTGGCCGCCCAGCCAGCTGCCCGGCCCTCAGAGGCTTCCCATACAGGTTTTACAGGTCTGCCTCAGAGGCGGGGAGCAACTGGCCACAAGCCATTAATTACAAATTGGTTCGGGGAGGGGAAGACCGGAGGAGACATTTCCACATCCCGGCTCCGATCTCTGGTGGAAATTCCTGCTCCGTCCAGGATGGGCCCCAGAACAAGCCCGGGGCCTGGAGAGAACCCGGCACCTGCCCGTGTCTGCTGGGGAGGCCACTCAGAGGGCTGCCTCTTGAGGCCTCACTTTCCCCATCTGTCAGCCCAGGGGTTGGATCAGGTCATCTTGAGGGACATTCCTGATTCCGATCGTCACAATCATGACGGCAACAAGGACTAATGCACCAGGTGCCACGTTTGCAATGTCACTGAGCCCTCCCAGCAACAACGCAGCTGGCACTGTGACCCTCAGGGGGCAGCGTGGGGCCGGAGAAAGAGCAGCGAGTGCCATGGCTCCCGGGGGCCATGGAAGCCTCATCATGGGCAGGGAGGCACAGGGCCCAGACCCGGTCCTGCTGGGCTCCCCCTACCCCGTGACTCCACACCGCTACTTTGGACAGTTCCATAGGCCTCGGATTACCCATTTATCTTCCAACTTTTCCTCATCGACTAAAAAGAAAGAAAGAAATGTGTCTGGAATCTTAAAGACTCCTGGAAGAGCTCCCATGCTGTGGTAGCTCTCTCCCAGGCCCGTGCAGATGCCGGCTAAAATGGGGGAAATCCAAGTCTGGTTCTTTATTCCAGGGGGTGGACAGGGCCACCAAGCCCGGATCGTAGAAGCACCACCTGCCGCAGACCCTGGGCTGGCACTCAGCATCTCTCCTCTTTGGCCAGAACCCCTAGGCCTCTGGGCTCCTCTCCTCCAGCAGAACCCCCCGCCCACCCCTGCAAGCCCCAGTGCAGGGCTTCTCAGGCTCACCACTGACGTAGGGCTCCCATAACTGTGGGGTGGGGCCCTCCTGTGCACTGTGGGCTGTTGACCAGGCTCCTTGGCCTCTGTCCTCTGTAGATGCCAGCAGCTCCCCGCCCAGCTGCTGCAACCACCACAAATATTTCCAGGTGGTGCCTAGGATTCTCAGGGGGACAAAATTATCCCCCAGTGCAGATCCCCTGCTCTAGCAGTGAAAGGTACAGGGACGAGGCTACCTAGGGACAAACGCCCCTTTCGGTCCCTTAGTTGTGCCTTCAGCATGCCGCTCGACTTCCCACGGCTCAGTCTCCACACCTGAAAAACGCAGGTGATAATGATATGCAAAGATATGACCTAGAGGTTCCATGAGGCACGTGTGAGGGGGCTCAGTCCAGTATCTGACAAGTGTGTGCAACCAAAGGAAATGATCGTGAGTGGGGGGAACAGATAGTGTCACCCAGACAAGACAAACACCGAGGATGGCAGTCACTGGGGCTGGGGCCGATGTCTTCGTGAGCTGAGCATGTCACAGGTTAAAATTTATCTTTGGGGTTTGAGACCTGATCCTGAAAGCCCTGGTGGTCCCATTGTCCAGTCCTTGATCTGAAGACTCCACTTCAAGGTTTGTGTCCTTTTATTAGGTCACCAGTCCTCAACCCTGGGACAGTTTTCACCGCTAGAGGATATTTGCAATGTCCAGACACATTTTATTATTATTATTATTATTATTATTACTACTACTACTACTATTATTATTCAGATAAAGAGAGAGTGCGGGGAGGAGAAGAGGAAGAGAGAGCGAGAGAATCTCAAGCAGACTCTGTGCTGAGCCTGGAGCCCGATGTGGGGCTTGATCTCACGACCCTGAGATCATGACCTGAGCTGAAATCAACATTTGGATGCTTAACTGATGAGCCACCCAGGCATTCCTGGAGATATCTTTGTCATAGCTGGGTGGAGGGCAGGTGCTTTGGGGCAGGTTAAACATCTTACATTGTATGGGACAATGCTCTGTGACAAAGAATTATGCAACCAAACATATCAGTGGTACCTAGCCTGAGACACCCTGCACCAGACAGATCAAACCCACTTGCTTTCCCTTTTTGCCTTGGCCACTGGGAAGCTCAGAGCAAAATTTTATATTCAACTGCCATAGCTTCTCTTGGCCAAGGTTTCTGACTCAACTCTTAGCCCCCCTCCCATTTTTAATTAAATCTTTTTTTTTAACCTTCCCCAAATAGGCCTATAGAATGTTTATCTCATTTTGATCATGTTTTATTGTTATTGGAAATGGGCAAATAAACCAAACCAAAGCTAATTCCTGTTGGGGTTTCTTAAAGGGATTTTTTTTTTTTTTAAAGATTTTTATGGCTCGCAGTTTCTCTCCTAAGTTATACCATCCTCTCGACAGCCATGAAAGGCGAGTGGGAGAGGAAGCAGGTTCAGGCAAGTGTCTCTGTGAGTAAGTGAAACTGGAACTTCCCCGTGAATTCAATGAAATGTCAGCAACTGAATGAATCCTATCGATGTGCTTGGAGAGGGAAGAGCAATAACTATAAATACATTGACCAATTAATCCCCATGGCAACTCTTTCAAAAATGACACTATTTCCTTTTAAAGAAGAGAAATCTAACATTCCCGACCAGTGTGGATGACTCACTTTGTATCCGCATCCAGAAGCCAATTCGGTTAATTCTGTGTCTACACAGACTATGTTCCCCAGATGGCTGGCACATTTGGGGCTAACTACCCACTCGCAGCCGGCCCCATCACCCCAGCGCCCCCTGCCCTCTGCTGCCCCAGACTGCCTGATGGAACGCTCAGCTCAAAACAGCAAAAGTGGTACAACCCAACAGTGGAATGCTAGTCCACCATAAAAAAGAGTGAAATCCTGAGTCACGGTACAACATGGAGGAACCAAGAAAATGTCATGCAGAGTCAAAGAAGCCAAACACCAAAGGACACCTATTGTAGGAGTCCATTTATAGGATCTAAATACTCAAGAGAGGCAGATCTAAAGAGACAGGAGGTAAATTCGTAGTTGCTTAGGACAGGAGTCAAGGGCAGGAATGGGGTGTGGTCGCCGACGGGTGCTGCTCTCCTTCTGGATGGGCAAGAATGTGCTAGAAGTGGATAGTGGTGACGGGTGCACATTGCGAGACTATCAGATGTCACTATGTTGTACACATAAGATGGTAAAACAGGGTCTATTTCATGCATGTGATTTCTGCCACCGTTTTTAAAAATGTATAAAGATTAATGAGAGAAAATAAGAAAAGGGGGGGGGAGGAAGGGAAAGAGGAAGGGGGGGAGGGGGGAGAAGCGCATAACCAGCCTGACTCCCTTGGGCTAAGAGTGTGTGCCCATCTTTTCATCTCTAATATTGGAATATTGTTTGCACAACAAGCCAGCCAGATAGAAAACAAAAAGAAGAAGAAATACACAAAACCCAGACCGCTGGGACAGCTGAGTCTCGCTACCGTTGTGGAGAATCAGCAGGTCAAAAAGGTGATCTGATCGGTGTGTCAAAGGGTTATTTTGTCTACACAACACGGCACAGCTGGTTCGAAGTTTGGGGTTTTGTTTTCTTTTCCCTCGCTTTGACTGGCTGCCTTAACTTGGCGAATAAGCAATTTGAGAATGACTGGGGAAAAATAATATTTTTACTCAAGCCTGGGTTTCCAAATTGTCCAATTAATCGAAGGGGGAAAGTCCTTTCTTTGAAGGGTCTGGCCTCGGGCACTTGGAGCCCAAGTGAGGTTTGGTCGGTCTCCAAGCCATGGGGAAATGGCTCAGGGAGCCTACTGGGCTGAGAGGGGAGGCTTTTCTTCCACAGGTGGCTGGAGGCTCATCCCAGCACTATTTACCCCAGAAAAGCAACCTCACCCCAGGCTCAATTGAGAGTCCGAAGGAGGTGCCAATAGCACCTTCCAAGCAGCTATTACATATGCTTGTCTTCAAGCAAACAAACAAAAAACTAAGGACACGAAGACACATTTTCACACAAATTTGAGTAAAACAGCCCTTGAACCCATGGCATTATTGCAAATGGGAAATATTGGCAGCAAACACTTGAAAACGCAAGGAAAATTTTGTGATGAGCAGTTTTGATTTTGTTCTGATACTTTGCAAAGAACGAGTGTTGCTTTTATCATATAAAACTTTTTTTCTTTTTTTCAAATGTTTGCAGGGAATATCAAGGACCAGCGTTCCCTTTGAAATGGCTTCCAGCTTGCAAATGGTCTGCAACTCCTCTTTGCTCTCTGGCTGTCACGGCAGCTGCGGTGGGAGAAATTCAGATCACAGGCAAAAAAAGCTTCTGGAGGCTGCTCCTGGCTGCGTCCCAAAGATGCAGCCTCGGCACAGAGCGATAGAGAAACCCAGCCTGAGCGAGGCAATGGGGCTTCGGGGGACACACAGCCTCCCCCGCCCCCAGGAATGTTTCTCTCCATCCCCCCCACCCCCGGTCCTTCTGGGATAGACTTCTTTCTCAGAGAAGGTGGAGAGTGTCCTCTTAGATCCAAGTGAAGGGGCTTCTCCCCGAGTCTTCCCTCTACTCCTACCTCTCCACTTAACTGGTTGTGTGTCCTTGGGCAAGTCATTGGAATCTCTCACCAGGAAAAATAAATGCTTGTTCCCATGAGGTTCAAATGAACAAGCCCAACTTTAACCCTGTGTTCAGGCCCCTCAGATCTGTGCATGACCCTCTGAATCCGTGTCAACTCTACCAATGAGGAAACAGAAGCCCAGAGTCACACAGCTAGAAAATGGAAAGTCAGGATTCGAACCCAGATCCCTGGCTGCTGGGCCCAAGCTCTTTTGAATGGTTTCTCTCTCTCTCTCTTTTTTTTTTTTAAAGATCTATTTATTTATCTGAGAGAAAGAGAGAGAGCACAAGCACAGGGAGGGTGAGCAGGAGGGGGCTGAGGGTCAGAGGGGGAAGGAGAAGCAGACGCCCTGCTGAGCAGGGAGCCCGATGCGGGACTGGCTGTGGGGCTCGATCCTAGGACTCTGAGATCATGAACTGAGCCAAAGGCAGAGGCTTAACCCACTGAGCCACCCAGGCAGCCCACTGGTTTCTCATTCTTGTGTCCGTGTTACCCCTCGGACTACAGCTTGAGGACGGACACTGTACCTGGTTCAGCAAACATTTGTGAAGAATTTAAATAATACTTCATTGTGCGACTCCCAACTCTGAGCTGCTGTGCTACGTGCTGTCCACGCATTAGCTCCTTTCATCTGTCAACAGTCCCTGAGAGGGAAGCATTGTTCGTCTCCCCATTACACAGATGAAGAGATGAAGGCACACAGACGTAAACGGACTCACCCAGTATCTCTGAGCTGGGAAATCAGGGAATCTAAACCCAAGAACGTCTGCAGGGCTGAAGATTAAAATTATTGGCTCTGTGGCGTGGGTACTACAACAGGTATCTCTATAGGACCTGGGGTAATGGATTCCAAATGGAAGGTTTGCCGAGAGCGGGCTCAGCCTACAAGGCTGCTGGAAATCTTGACCTTGGCTCTGACTTACAGCTGGGCAGCGACACTCCGGACCTGGAGCTGGTACATGGAGACTCCCAGGATGAGGCAAAGACGGTGGGAGCGTGAACCAGCTGTGGACATTACCCAGCTGCTGGAGACAAGCTAAGATGTTCTTTTCCTTCTGGACCTTGGATGTGACTCGCTGAGAAAATGGAGGTGATTCCTTTCCAACCTCTTACACATATAACGCGCACAGAAACGGATCCTAGTAGGGATGAATAGATGAGACCAAAAACGTGCAGCCAGGGACAGCTGGCTCAGGCCCTCACACCCCTGCACTCCCACCCCAGGTTTGGGCGGGGAGGGTGCAAAGCTCGGAACACCAAGTGGGAGGCATGGTTCGGGAGTATTCCTCACTACCCTCTCCTCCAGGAGAGGAGAAATAAAGAAAAGGAAGGGAAAATAAAGAAAATTCTTCTAAAGGATTTTGAAAGGACCCCCAGAGGCACCTGGGTGATTCAGTGGGTTAAGCCTCTGCCTTCGGCTCAGGTCATGATCCCAGGGTCCTGGGATCGAGCCCCGTATCGGGCTCTCTGCTCAACTGTAAGCCTGCTTCTCTCTCTCTCTCTGCCTGCCTCGCTGCCTACTTGTGATCTCTCTCTCTCTCTCTGTCAAATAAATAAATAAAAATCCTTAAGAAATAATAATAATAAACATTTTTTAAAAATTGAAAGGACCCCCAGCTCATTCCAAGGAAGCTCGGCTTTATGCAAATTCCCATATTTAACGTAAAACCACTTGTGTTCATGAGTACTTGAAAATATGTTTGACCTGATGGCACATTTGAATGGTCTATATTTTGCAATCACAGCAAACCAGTATTAGTCAACACTTCTTGAACATGTCTTTCAGGGAATAAAGAAAACTGAAACCTGCGCTTTTTATCTGTGTCCATAGGTATATTCCTTCCTGTGGACTTCAACCCACATCAGTGTTTTGAGCACGGATACACACACGTACACACACTCTTTACAACCCCATGGGTTTCTTCCCTAAAATTAATCAATATGTGAGACATACTTCCATGAAACTTCTCGATAATGCCCAGCTCTGGACATTCAGGACAGAAGAAAATTTCTAGGTTTAAACCATGAATGCAAGCATAGGGACCCTCTGACCCCATAATTAAACGGAGAAGCACATTGAGACCCAGAGGGTAAGTGACTTGCCCAAGGTCATACAGTAAATCTGTGCTGGAGCCCAAGTGGGTACCCAGGCCCCCTGGCTCCTAGTCCAGCACTGCCCAGAGAGGAACAAGAATAGAAGTCATTGTCTAAATTCAAAGGACACAAATACCACTTCTCCATCCCTGAGGAGAGCCAATGGAGGGAGTCTTTGCAGACACAATTGCCACAAAAAGTTTTCAAAGCCTTTCCTAACCTAATATATGTAAAGAAATCTTTGGAGAGTCATTCCCCATTAATCAGCTGTCAGCAGCATTCTGAGGGAGGGGAGGGCAGTGGAGAATGGAGAAGACGAACTCATTTTCCAGAGCCTGTCTCCAGGATTTCAAAAACGAGTTTAGCACAACCAGTCACTTTGGGGGCGTCTGAGAAAATAAGAAACGGCTCTCACACCCTCGTGTGCTCTAAACCTGCACCATGATCCTTCTGATTTAGTGACTCACACTTTAGCATACCTCAGAACCTTCTGGAAGGCTTGAGAAAGCACAGATGGCTGCCCTCACCCTACCCCCCACCCCCTACACCTGCCACCCCAGATACCGCAGGTCTGATGTGGGGTCTGAGAAGTCGCATTTCTAATCAGCTTCCCCGCAATGCCCATGCTGCCGGTCCGGGGACCACACTGAGAATCAGTGCTCTGGGGGCCACTGAAGCTCTTCGTATGACCCAGACAAAAGGGTGGGGAAAAAAAATAAAACAACTTTATTCACCTGGGGGCAGAATAGTGCTAGTGCGGCAATCAGGCAGGAGACTCAGAGCTGGGCAGAGGGGACTGGCGGCAAGCTCTGCACAGACTCCAGGGGCAAAGGACCATCTCGGCTGTTCATCAGAGCCTGATCCCAGGGCTGGCACATCAGGATGCCAGAGGGACACGTGCTTCCGGATGCTCTCTTTGTTGTTGGGTGGAGGCAAATCACACCGGTCCCTGCCCACTCCCCAAGCCGAAAGGAAGGGAGAGATGGCCAGGGTCTGGGGGAACTTGGAGAGTGACCCATGAGACTCATTTCTTTGCCTTGATACTAGGTTGGGGGTAATTGGGTGCTGAGGCATGAACATGACCCCCAAATCTGTTTCTTTTCATTGTAATAACTTCCATGCGGATGACTTCATTATTTAAAGCTATAATCCTCATTACAGAAAATTTAGAAAATGCCTGGAGGCAAAGAGAAGAGAATCAGTATCTCCCAGAATCATACCCCATGGTAGCACTCAGCATTTGGCTATACCCCTTTCTGGGATTTTTTCTCTGCATATACATATCTTTTTTTTTTTTTCTTTTTAAGTAAGATCATGCTGGGACCCCTGGGTGGCTCAGTCGGTTAAGTGTCTGCTTTCAGGTCAGGGCATGATCTCAGGGTCCTGGGATTGAGTCCCACATCGTGCTCCCTGCTCAGAGGGCAACCTGCATCTCTCTCTCTCCCTCTGCCCCTCTCCTTGCTTGTACGCTCTCTCTCTCTCTCTGTCAAATAAATAAATAAAAATCTTTTTAAGAAAATAAAGTAGGACCCTGATGATTTGGAAGCTTCTTTTTTTTTTCCCACTCCATTTTCATGAACATTTTGCTAGATGATTAAAAATTCTGAGAGGTAGTACACGTCACCCCAACTCCTACCCAGCACAGCGTTCTGCAGAGACAAAAAACGGGGCCATTCAAGATGCACCTGCACCTTTCCAAAATCATCTATTCACTCAGTTAAGAACAATAGACCTTAAAGGTGCCTTGCTGGCTCAGTCGGTTAAGCGTCCAACTCTTGATTTTGGCTCAGGTCATCATCTCAGGATTATGAGATCAAGCCCCCTATCAGGCTCTGTGCTGAGCATGGAACCTGCTTAATATTCTCTCTCTCCCTCCCTCTCTTTCTCTCTCTCTCTCTCCCTCTCCCCTTTCCCCTGCTCCCAATCTCTCTCTTAAAAAAAAAAAAAAAACCAAACTTAAAAATAAAATAATTTTTTTCTTTTTTTTTCATATTTTATTTATTTATTTGACAGAACGAGATCACAAGTAGGCAGAGCAGCAGGTAGAGAGAGAGGAGGAAGCAGGTTCCCCGCCAAGCAGAGAACCCGGAGACAGGGCTCGATCCAGGACCCTGAGATCATGACCTGAGCCGAAGGCAGAGGCTTTAACCCACTGAGCCACTCAGGTGCCCCCCAAAAATAAAAAAAAAAAATTAAAAAAACCACACAGACCCTACAACTAGATTGTCTGAGTTCACACTGTATGTACCACTGACCAGGTAGGGGACCAAGGACAAGCCTCCTGACCTATCACTGGCTCACTTTCTTAGCCAATACAATAGAGGTGGTAATCTTAGTACAGATCTCAAACAGTAGTGAGGACTAAATGAGCTAAGATGGTTGCTAGCACTAAGTTAAAGAAACATTACACAAGTGCCAGCTTTTACAATGTGTCCTTATGATGGCTCCAGAGGATTCCTTTATATGCGTGTTTCATGATCTATTTGTCAATGTTATACTGTTTGAGATTTCTCCCCCATTTTCCCTATTATAAAAAAATTGTGAAGAATATACTTATATCTTTGCACATGTGCGTGATAAGTTCCTAGAAGTACAAAGTGATATCCCAAGGATGGTTCTAAGTATTTCTAGAGCTTTTAAAACACTCTGCAAGTTGCCCTTCAGAAAGCTGGTACTAATTTACTCTGTCACAAATAGTATAGGAGAACCCCAGCTTCCAGAACTCTCAGCAACCCTGGGTAGTATAGCTTTTCCCCCTCACAACTGCCACTTTAATGGGTGAACATGGCACCTCATTGTCTTCATTTATTTTGCTTAGGTATCTCGTAAAATGGATAGTTTTTCATATGCTTCTAGCCCTTGTGTATTAAAGGTGTAGGTCTTTAATCAATTGCCTGCCTGTGTGTTTCTGCCTAAAGATGGTGTGTCATCCTTATTGATTTGTGAGAGCTCTTTATATAGCAAAGACACTGAAGTACTGAAAGTATTTTCTCTGATCTGTCATTTTCATGATTTTATTTTCGGTGGGTTTTTTCCTTTGCGTGTTACTTTGTTCCCCTCAGATCCACTTGTTAACTAACCAGAGGTGCCCTCACTCTCCCCCTCATCAGTATCCTTCCAGCCGGGTTCCATCAGCCTGGGGCCCTTTTAAGTTTGTAGCCTGGGGCCATCCCTTTGATTTACTGCCCTCTACATAATGAAAAACCCAATTGGAAAGTGGTCTATCAGGTCTGTCCAGAAGTCCTAGATGACCCCAAGTCTGCTTGGCTCCTACCCCTGCTGGCAGCCCAGGTCATAGGTCATCACGCCCCAATGACCCCCAAAAAGGAATAAATCAAACCCCCTGGTGATAACAGTTGATGCCAGCCAACTGGTTTGGCTGCTTGCTTTTCTAAATTTCCCTGATAATTTCTGGTAGAATGTAAGATACAGCCCAGGGCCTCAAGAGGAAAAATAATACTCAACAGCAGATAAACCCTAAAAACCGCCCCTTCCTGAGCCCTGCTAAGTGCCAGCGCTGTGCGCACATCTCTCCAGCAATCCTCCACAAGCTGAGTGTTACTGCGCCCATTTCCTAAATGAGGAAATGGAAGTTCAGAGAGGTGAAGTCACTTACCCTAGGAAACCCAGCTGGTGAGGACAGAAACCAAGATTAAAACGGAGCTCATCGGGTTTCAAAGCCTGTGCCGGATTACAGAGCCCCACTCGCTGGACCCACCTGGGTTAACCCCCACTGTGCCCCCTGCTCACTCCAGAACACCAGGAAAACCACTTCACCACCCTAATCCCTTTTTCCTTCATCTGGGGATGACCACACCCTTCCCCTGTACCACACAATATGGAAGCCAGAATCGAGTTTTTAAAAAATGGACATGAAGGGGCACCTGGGTGGCTCAGTCGGTTAAGCATCAGACTTCAGCTCAGGTCATGATCTTGGGGTCCTGGGATTGAGGTCCACGTCGGGCTCCCCGCTCAGTCCTCTGCCTCTGTCCCTCCACTGCTCTCACACACACACACTCTCTCTCTCTTTCAAATAAATAAATAAAATCTTTTTTTTTTTTTTTTAGATTTTATTTATTTATTCGACGGAGAGAGATCACAAGTAGGCAGAGAGGCAGGCAGAGAGAGGAGGAAGCAGGCTTCCCACCAAGGAGAGAGCCTGATGCAGGGCTCGATCCCAGGACCCCGGGATCATGACTTGAGCCGAAGGCAGAGGCTTTAACCCTCTGAGCCACCCAGGCACCCCAATAAAATCTTTTAAAAACTAAACTAATAAGCCAAAAATACTGATGGCATTAAGGATAAATCTCAAAAACACTGTGCGAAGCTTCAGAATGGTACACAGGGCGTACATTAAATAAACTGTAAAAAGTACAGATTTTCAGATAAATATGGAGTAAACTCATAAAAGCGTGTGTATGAATTTCCTAGGGCCCCTGTAACAAACAACTTTAAACTTGGTGACTTAAAACTACAGAAACTTACTCTCTCATGGTCCCAGAGGCCAGAAGATGCCCCGTCACTCTAACGCGTGGCCAAAACCAAGGTGTCCCAGGACTCACTCTTGCCAGAGGCTCTGTGGTCAATCCCTTCCTTCTGGCTTTTGCTGGCTGCCAGCATGCCTGGACTTATAGCCACATCCCTCTAATTTCTGTCTCTTCGACCACAGCACCTTCTTCTCCTCTGTGTCAACTCTCCCCTTTCCTCCTCTCTTATAGTGACACGTGTCATGGCATTTCAGGCCCCCTGGATCACCGAGGATCATCTCTCCATCTCAGGGTCCTCAGTCTGGTCCTATTTGCAAGGACCAGACTGAGGTCTGGTCCTTTACACTGTAAGGTAACATTTACAGGCTCCAGGGACTAGGACGCAATATCTTCGGGAGGCGTGATTCAGCCTATGACAGCATGCATAGAAATGCAATGTGCCATATTCGTGCCTGTGCTTGCTTCCGGAAGAAAAGAAAGGGAATGGGGGAGGGGACAGGTGCATTAAGGGGCCAACTGCATCTGGAAGGACCCATCCTATAATACTGTCTGTGTGAAATATTTAATAAGTTATTTAAAAAACAAAAACGCAAAAACAAAAACCTTAAGCCCTACCAGCTCCTAACTGTGTGACCCCACACACACAATTTATTGCACATTTATGGACTTTTGGTTTCTTGTCTGTCTTAATGGAGTTACTGATACCTACCTCACTCAGTCAGAGACTATGTCCGACGTGAAGTGCCTATTAACAGCTCATGGTTACGGGTCACCAATAACATCATTATTGTCGCTGTCCTCCTGAAACCAAGGAACATTTCCTATGGCACGCACACGCACGCACACACGCGCGTGCACACGCCCACCCTCCTGAGCGAGAGAAAGTTTTTCTGCTCCCAGCCCTGGTTTCTGAAACTCAGCACTGGGAGGGGGTGGGGAGAAGAGAGGAGCTGAAAACTACAATGGCAGGAGCGGGGAGGGGGGAAGCCCCTTTGCAAAGGTACTTTTTCATCTCCTCTCACTGCCACTATAGAGAATTAGATGGAATTCATTTTTGTGATGAAGGAATTAATGGTTATGGAGAGAATCAGGTTCAGGTGGAAGACTTGAATCCAAAGAAGGGAATAAAGCCTTGAAATTCAAATGAAAAATTATTATATAAGCATAAAGGAAACCTATTTTACACCTGTAAGACTAAATGTATAAATATGAACCAACTGCTCCCTCTGGGAAATGGGGATTGTGCTTCTAATTCACCTAGACAAATATGCAGTGCGCCCTCCCTTCTGCCCATACATTTCAATGAAGACCTAGCACCCGACAGGTGCTCCTGGGTATCCCCCAGACTGGCCACCTCCTCCCTCAGGGTCGGCACTTTCTAGCCAGGCAAAAGCCCCTCTGGCGTCCCCAGAGCGCCCAGGAGGGAAGTAGGCTCCAGAAGCAGAAAAGTCCTTGGACAAGGTCATCGCAAAGCCTCCCTCACCGCGCCACCATTCTCTGGTCCTGCATCCCCCATCCCCACCCCCATGGACTCCCGAGGCAGGACGTCCGATGCTACGGTTATTAGAATGTTTTAACTTCATTCATTCATTCATTCATTCATTTATTATTCAGTAGCACCTCTGAGCACCTGCCATGGGCCAGTCTCTGTGCTCAGTGCTGGGCATCATCTGGTTTATAAAAAGGGAAACCGAGGTGGCAAGAGACTGCACGGGAGCAAGCAAGAAAGAAAACAGACTTCAGCATCAAAGAAGTCTTCGTTAAAATCCCTTCCCTACCACCTACTATCTTTGACCTTGGGCCAGTCTTAGTTTGACCTTGGATGTCCCAGGGTCTCAGTTTCCCTCATCTGTAAAACAGAGATGCTGAGAGCCACCATACACAGGGGGCTTTGAGATTAAACAGCCTTGCTGTTCAATGCCTGGCACAGGGCAGGCATTCAAAAATACTAGTTATTGGGGTGCCTGGGTGGTTCAGTGAGTTAAGCCTCTGCCTTCGGCTCAGGTCATGGTCTCGGGGTCCTGAGATGGAGCCCCACATCGGGCTCTCTGCTCAGTGGAGAGCCTGCTTCCCCTCTCTCTCTGCCTGCCTCTCTGCCTACTTGTGATCTCTGCCTGTCAAATAAATAAAATCTTTTTTTTAAATGCTAGTTATTAATATTGGTGCCCCAAAGCAAAAAGTAATATGATCATTCAACTCAGCTCTTTATTGAGCACCCTCTGTGTTCTTCTAGACACTGAGCTCGGCCCTAGAATGCTTGCAGAGGCGAATACAGGAAGGTCCCCGTGGCTGACGGCCGAAGAAATGGGAATCGAGGAAGCCATCGTGCACCGAGTACCGTCTTCGGACCGAGGCTCCCCCAGTTCTCATCACTGCCACTGACCACACTGCAGAACAGCCACATTGGAGTTCCATCGGAGCATCTTTCATGACGCGGGTATGGCTGGTCACCCTCCCCATGTTCCACGGGCTCTAGGAGATCTTAGCACACAGAAGGCACACACCAAAGGTTCGAAATCACTGAGAATCACTGGTGGCACAAGATTCAAGCCCAGGTCTCCCCTGCCTTTTCCCACGTCCAGATATCTTGCAGGTGCTAGAATCATTCATTCATTCATTCATTAGGCCAATGAAGATTCACAGAGCATCTCCTGTGGAACTTGGGCTACAACTATAAATACACTGAACAAGGGCTCCTGTACCCAGGAGAGGAAAGACCCCTCCCTACGGAGGAGACCATGGTGGAGGAGGGGCTTCCCCAGGAGACCAGGAAGGAGGAGCCCTGGGGACCAAAGGGGCCCAATCCATCAGCCTCCCCTTAGCTATCTGCAGCGGGGACCAGGCATTCTTTGATGCTTTTGTCCTCATTCCCATCTCACCCCTCCCCCCAAAAGCCTGGGAACCTGGAGGGAAAGTTAGTCTGGGCTCCTGGGCTTCCCAGGAACCTATGCACAGTCAGGAGCTCCAGGCCAGCCAGAGCTGGGCACCAACACCTCCCCCCTTAGATTTGTTCAGTGAAAATGCTTTGCCGACTCCATAGATGCTCAGCTGTGATAAGGTAATTGGGCAAACGCGCAGTCTACAGCCCATGAACACCAGACTCGGCACCTGGGAGTCGTGATCTAAAGGGGCCAGAGAAGACAGCCCATCGCCCTCCATCGGACACTCGGACACTCGGTCTTTTGTTAAAGCAGCAGGAGCTTGGGAGGAGCCAAACCGAGATTCCCCCTCCCAGCGCGCGCGCGCACACACACACACACACACACACACACACACCTCCAGCTCCTCCTACCTGCACTCCTGGGTGCGCACCTGCAAACACACACACACACACACACACACACACACACACACACACACACACGTTCAGGTATGGGCACACGTACGTGCTCTCCGACACTCTGACACGGGTACACATGTGCTCTCAGCCTCACATAGGGCTCCTTGCACCCTGGCACTGGGTCACCTCTGCCCCCATTCCATGCCCTTTAGCCCCCCACCCCCCACCCCCCCATGGAAGAATCCTCCTCTCTTTCCCACACCAGGAGTGCAGAGGACACAGGGACTGCCAGGGAGAGGGGAAGGTTTCTACAGATATTAGGGAACACATTGCAAAGATAACCTTGACTGCATTTCTGGAAGCCAGTGGAACGCAGCTAGCAGGAGCCCAGAGGAGAAAGAGGGGGAGAGGGGAGGAGGGGGGCAGGAAGAGGCTCACCCAGATCCTATGAGGAGGTGGGCTGGGGGGAAGCTGATTACTATTACTGTTGTTATTAACCTTGGGAATTGGACTCTGAGACGTACTATTTTAGTACTGTTTTATTTTTCTGGGGCAAAGGAAAATGTCAAGCCAGAAAACGTCCCAGTTCCCCTCCCCTTCCTATTCTGGTTTGGACAGATATTTCAAGATCGCTCTTCCAAGAGTGGGACTTCTTACGAGAGAATTCTTAATAGAAGATTGCGGGCGTGGAGGCAAGGTGTTCTTTCTCAAGAGTTCCCCTTCCTAAGCAGCACTGAGGAGTGCCAGCGTCCGAACCCGAGGGAGCCTCCAGAAGGTCCTTTGTTCATGGATATTCCATTTCTCTCCCTGTCCCCACGCCCACCCCCTCCTCTCTCATTATCAAACATTTGAAGACTGAATAATTCCGTTTGTTGATGTCTTTGGCCAGAGCCTCTGAAAACGCAGAAGGCCTGCTGAAATCAAAACCCCCGGTTTTCAAGGTGGATTTATCACCCTTTAAAGGAAGATTCATTGGGTAATCGCTTTCAGAAAGTGCTCATTGCACAGGGATCTAAAATAAAGAGTGCCCTCCCCCTTGGGCTGGGGGAGCAGACCGCTGGCCACTGGGACCGGGAACAAGGAAGGTTCAGTGTGGCCCTCGTGTCCCACCTGCTGGACCCATCAATTCACAGTCTGGGAGCAGCCAGAGAAAGGCCAGTTTCCCCAGTTGATATCAACCTGGCTGCTGGGCATAGGTCTCTCTTGGGAGAGACCGTTGGGAGGGTTCATTTGGGGAACTTGGGAGGAGGAATTCTTAGGAGCATTGTTGTTGCCCTTAAAAGGAGGTGTGTGTGGTGGGGCAGGAGGTGGGGGACAGACAAGGAACTCAGACTGGACAGGGAGGGGAGGAGTTAGGGATCGGTTAGCCAAGCCAGAGAGCAAGAGTACAGGAGAACTTTCTAGAGGGAGGGAGTGCTAGAATCAGGCTGCGCTGGGCCTGGAGATGCGCCTTCAGAGATAGCCCCAAGTAGATGCAAAGCAGAGGAGGGGCCCTTCTGGAAGGCTTTTGCCCAAACCCATCTGGACAAAAGAAAGGGCTTTTCCAGGAAACAGGTCTGAGGTAGAGCCTGGTGCAGGATGGAGGGCCCCAGGACACCATAGAGGGGGTAGGCAGTGGCCAGAATGAGCAGGCTGAGACAGGAAAGCAAGCGGCTGGGGAGGAGTCAGAAAGGCAAGGAGTAAAAGGGGGTAGAGACAAAAAAGAGATGGAGGGGCCCATGAGACAGAAACGTGTGTGTGTGTGTGTGTGTGTGTGTGTGTGTGTGAGTGCGCGCGCGCACGCGCGCGTGCACGTGCGTGAGCATGAGACAGAGACAGAGAGAGACAGGCAGATCAAGACAGAGAGAGAAGAGGGAGGGAGGAAGAAGCAGAGAGAGAGAGAGAGAGAGACAGAGATTAGAGCGAGGGGCTGGAGGGAAACTTTCCAGGCCAAGTTCAGCCCAACACAGACAATGCAGACCTGAGCCCCTCGGAGCTTACAGCAGCGGCTGGAGGTCTTAGGAGTTGATGAATGTCTGTGTGGGGAGTGAATTTGGGCAAGAGGGTTATCCGTGGGGAGCTGAGAGGAGAGGAAAAGATTCCCCCCCACCTCCAGCTGCAGTTCAGTTCCGAGATGAACCCCCCTTTCCCCCGCTGGATGTGAAATCGCCATTTCACCCCGCCACACTTCTTAATTGTTGCAAAAATCATTTGTGAAATTGGTCTCCAACAGGCGAGAACCGCCACGCTCATTCCGACAGACACCCCCCTCCCTCCCCCTCCGCCTGCCCCGCGGGAGCCCACGGAATCCCCAAGCTGGGAAAAGTCAGGGTTGGTGCCTCCAGCAGAGGGTTTAGGGGAGCCTGTGAGGGGCCTCCCTGGTTATGGCAGGAACCAGGCGACGGGTTCGGTGCCCCCCCCCCTCCCCGCAACCCGCGCCAGATGCCTGGGGCTCAGTGTGCCCAGTCGCAGTCGACTGGTGGGCCCTGAGCCGAGGGGTCAGGAAGGCTGTGTGCTCTCCCCGCTCAGCTCAGAAGCCACGCGGACACTGGCCACAAAGTCAGTGAGGAGGGACTGAAGGTTCCAGGGTCCACGCCCCAGAAGACTTTCCTGCATCTGGGAACTGACCGAAAAGTACATTTACACCTTCCAGACTGCACTGAGAGCTAGCCATGGCAGCATGGAAGAGACCCCAAAACAGAAACACAGACACAGACCCTCCCTTAGAAACACAGAGCTAATCAGACTGGCCTACAGGAGACCTACACACAAACCCACCTTCACGAGGACACAGGCAAAGACACTCCTGGGTCCACCCACACGTCCAAGAGAATCAGTGCCTTGAATTCCTCCACGCCAGGACAGAAATTACTGATGAATGAATGAGTGAGTGTACAACATTTTTGTAATATATACGTGTATATGTGTGTGTGTTGTATGTGTATATGTGTGTGTGTTGTATGCCTATCTGTATGTGTATCTCAGAATATACATACATATATTAAATACATAGCCACCTCCAGGAGTCAAAGCAAACCAGACCCTCCAGCAAGACAAGAAGTAAAATGTCCCAAATCTAAGTCATTTTCCCCCAGACATACACATTGTGGCTTCAGACTTCGTCTCCCTGACCCTCTCTTGGTGGGGGCTATGGGTCCAGTGGGGTCCACCTCCAATGCAGAAAGGGGCCCAGAAAACCTTGTAAGTTCCCTAAGACTCAGGCAGCCTGGCACCTTGGCCTGGGCAAGGCACCCTGGTGTCCCCCTTTCCAATTCCAAAGCGACTTGCCCCCCCCCCCCCAGTTCAGCCACTGGAGGGTGTGGGTTTAACTGCTTTTCCGTAGGCCTCCGTTCCCAGAAAGCCTCCCCGCCAAGAGCCTGATGAGCCCCTTGTGCTGGGGGAGAGGGGAGTGGAGGGCGTCTGTCACACGCTGAGAGGGGCAAAGGTCACAGGTGAGGAAAAGGGAAGGGGAGGGGGCGCACTAGGGCCAGCCCGAGGAGAGCCCCCCAGGCCAAGACAGGGCTGACCCCAGGACCGAGAGAGGGCGGGCAGGGGCGGGTTGCGGGGTGGGGGCCGAGTTGGAGGGCTGGGTTTATTTTATTGTATCTTGCCTCCAGTGCTGGGCCGGAGACACTCTTTCCCGGGGGAGACAAAAGGCCTGCTGTCCTGGCGTCCTGCCCCGCTGGGAGGGCGTTTCGCCCCCGGGACTCGTGTCCCCGGGCAGGGGCGTCTGGTCACTCGGGCAGGGGAGAGCACAGAATTGCAGGACCTCTGATGACCACCCCCACTCCTGACCCTTTAATGGGACATGCCCCCCTCTAAATTCTGAGTGGAGCTCAGCATTGACGGGCCCAGCGCTCAAGGTGGAACCAAGTCCTAACCCACCTCCCTCCCAAGATCCTGGGGACCCACTCGCTGTCAGGCTCAGGGTGCGATGGACTGCCTGCTGGAAAGGGGTACCGGGTTGTGGCCAGGGGGCCTGAAGAGGAAGAGAAGTTTAAGCCCCGCTGGAGAAGGGTGAGGAGAAAGGGAAGAGGAGAGGGGGAGAGATTGTCCCTAACATTTGGCACAGCCAGTTTTCTAAGCACTCTGCTCTTCCCAGAGCTGCTGGAAGCAGAGCAAGAACCGGACACCGGGGCTGAGACATTATTTCACAGAGAAAGTCATAAACCCTTCCCTTGAAGTCACCCCAGGCCGGTCTCCCGTGTGCCTAGTGGCGGAAATTTCAGAGTGTGTGAGTTAGATGAAGGAGAGAGGCCATCAGCGGACTCTGACCCTGGGAGGCCAGAGAAAAGGCGAGAATCCAGAGGAGCCACCAACCCGAGGCAGACATTCCCAAGCAGCCGGGACGCTGCGAGGGCCGGCGGCGGGCGACCAGGGGGCCGGGCGCTGCGCCGATTTGGCCCATTCGTCAAAAGAAGACACTTGCACAAAGTTGGCCCCCTCCCCTTCTGTGCCCTCCCCCAGCCCCGGGGCCTCAGCTCCCTATGTGTTAACGGGCGGTTCAAATTCTCCCCCCCACCCCCGCAAAAAAAAAAAAAAAACGAGGTCGAGCCGGGGATTAGAAAAGAGAGGGAAAAAAAAATATTCGTTGGCGATTTCTTTTCGTTACT
Source organism: Mustela lutreola (assembly GCF_030435805.1). NCBI lineage: Eukaryota > Metazoa > Chordata > Mammalia > Carnivora > Mustelidae > Mustela > Mustela lutreola. The sequence continues at coordinate 13,002,859 of NC_081299.1, forward strand.
GGTCCTCCGCTCCCTTCCGCCCTGGCCCCCTTCCCTCCTCATGAATAAAAGAAAAGTCCGAACCTATCAGATCTCGTCCGCCGCCTCCCCCCGCGCCCCCCTCCCTTGCCGACCCTCTCCGTACTCCAGTGGAGCACTTCTGCACAACTTACCCAGCGGATCACTCGCCCCCTCGCTTCCCCTCTTCGCTTCCCAACCCCGTCACCCCCTGTCGCCTCCCCTCAAGCCCCGAAACTCGAGAGCCACCGCCTTCCCTCCCCGAGCCTTGTGGGGGGCGGGGTGCGAGCGCGGGTGTGAGAGGGAGTCGTGAGTGTGGTCCGGAGAAAGGCGTGGAGAGCAGTGCGGGGAGGGAGCGCGCGGGCGCGAGGAAAAATATATAAATAAATACGGAGGAGAATCCACTCGGCAGCCTCTGGGCGCAGAAACTTTGGCCCGGAGCGCGAGAGCGCGCCGCTGTCAGTGCGAGGCCGGGGCCCTGCCCTCCGGCCGCGTCCCCCCGAGTCCCGCTCGGCCGCCCGGCCTCCCCTCCCGGTTCCGCCCGGCGCGTCCGCCCGCACAACTTCTGGCCGCGCGGAGCGGGCAGAGGCGGACTTGGGGTTGCTGTGTTTGTTTGTTTGAACTTCCTTGTCACCACCTTCCCTCCCCCCCCAACCTCCGCCCCCACCTCGCCCCCCTCCCCAGCTTCTGGACGCGTTCGACTGCAGCCCGGGGTGGGGGGTGGGGGTAGGCAGCGTGTGTGCAGGGGAGGAGGGGGAAGAGGTTAAAAAAAGAGAAGTGGAAGAAGAAGGAAAGAAAGAGATCGCAGCGGGGGTAAAGGCGGCGGACGGGAAGCGATTTTGGCCGACGCTGGACTCGTCCGCGGCGCGCGCAGGCATGGCGGCCCTTCCCGGCACCGTCCCGAGGATGATGCGGCCGGCTCCGGGGCAGAACTATCCCCGCACCGGATTCCCTCTGGAAGGTAAGAGCGCCTGGGCTCGCCGCGCCTCCGCTCCTCCGCCGGGAACCCGAGGTCCTTGCAGAGGCAGCGATGTCCCGGGGTGGTGGCGGCGCCCGCGGCAGCGGGAAGGGAAGGGGGTCCCCTTCTCTTCTGGGGACCGAGTCCGGGGCGCTGGACCCCCGGAAGTTTCGGGGGCCGACACTTGTCCGTTTTTGCGCGGCTTTCGGTGACCGGCGGCCTTCCCCCGCAGGGCGGAACTCCCGGCAGATCTCGGCCCCGAGTAAATTTCAAGTCCTAGCGAATTTCAGGTCGTGGCCACTATTTTCAGACACTTTCCCCGCGGTTACTTTCTCAGCTCTCGGCGCTCGCCTGCTACAGCGCTTTCTACTCTCGGTTTTGAACTGTTCCTTTTTTCAGTCCTGGTATGGTCCTCCAATCCCTTTTATTTCGAAATACCAGCCATGTGCGGACAGCGTCTAGAAAGGCTATCCGCTTCTTCCAAAGCACCAGACAGAAATTCCTGCCTTTGGGTTACAAAACAAACTAATTTGAAATAATAAATAGTAACGATTTTTCCCCAAAAAAACTTTTCGCTTGGGCTTCGGAACTCCGCAACTCTCCTAGGAGAGACCCTCAGGACGGTGAGCGGGCACCGCAGTGTCCGGACAAGGGGAAAAGGTGAATTCTGTAATGTGTCCTCCGTCAGTACCCAGCACCGGGGGTGAGCAGAGAGGACTGGCAGTGCTCGGTTCCAGGCTGGAGGAAAGAGGGGGATCGCGCTGCCAAGACCCTTCCCTGCGTTTTGGTTTTGTTTTCTTCTTAAACTAACGGAAGGCCATCGACCTGTCAACAAACCCAGGGATCCCTGGGTTTCTGGGGGTGGGTAGCCCAGGGTGTCCTACAGAAGTGGTGAGAGATAGGTGCCACTTTCATTTTTTAATTACTCTTCTTGTAATTGTACGAGCCCCTTGTGCGTGAGGAAGAGTAAAGGAGGCGGGGAGGGGTGGGCGGGCAGGCAGCCTGCGATCTGGGGAGGGAGGGGTCCCTCTGGCAGCGAGATGGCGCGGGTCCCTGAATTAGACTGAGGCGAAGAGAGTGGCTCCGTGATCAAGTGCGCGCTTGCAGCCACGCAGGCGGGAGAGCGCACAAGCCCGGGGATTTGCCGTAGCACTCTCCTGTAGCGAATGCAAGTAAAACAGGCGGCCGAGGACGCACAGCGGATTAGAACAATATTTGCCCAACATGACGGAGAATACTGAGGAGAGCCGAGCGCCGGTCGCTAAAGAGGCTCTTGAATATAAAGTTGGGCGCTGGAGAGCTCTCCAGCGCTAATGGCATATCCCGCCGCGGAGACCGAGTGACTCTGACTTGGCGACGCACGATTTCTGATTAAATCCGAGGGTGGCTTCAGACACCTACTTTTACAAAGAGAGGTGGGGGGACCAGGCGCGCGAGGGAGGAGGCGGTAGGAACGGCTGGGCAGCCGGAGCCCCTTCTCGCCTCCTCCCTTCCAATTACACTGGCAGCTCCCTCCACTCCGGCGTCTGTGAAATCGTTCTAATCTGCCAGATCTCCGCAGCCGCCTGGTCCCCAAATTGGGGGAATGGAGGCCGGATTAGTGCACCGGGTGCCCCTCAACCTTCTGTGAGGAAATTGTGTAGACTTTGCCTTAAGGCTTCTGAGGAGCTCTCCTCTCCCAGGCACACTACAGCAGGGGTGCCTGTCTCCCCGGTTCCCAAAGTCCCCCACCCGGGGAGACGCTGGCCCATCCTGTACCACCCTCACAGAGCCTACAGGGACCGAGTCTGGATTTCTGAACCCAAATAAGTATTTGATATGGGAGCTTGCTGACAGCGGAGCATTGCCCCCAAATTGCCCCCAAACGAAATTAGAACTTTGAGAGGCGTTGGAACCATGGGGAGTCCCTCGGGGGACAGCCAGGTGACCCCAGAGGCAGTGACCAACAGCATCATGTCACCAGTTCCTCGCTGTTCAATTATAAGTAGGAAGACCTGCTGTCCAGGCTAGGACTGTAAATTCTGGTAATTAACCAGCCTCTTCTGGCTCCCCCCAAAATGGATCAATCTTGACCACTTAAGGCATGGAAATGACCAGTGAGAGGGGGCCACCTCTCACTAGCCATTGGCCTCCCTAAGAGGCAGGCAGACCTGTGTCCCAAACTGCATCCTGGGGGATGGAGCCACTGGACCCCCAGACTTCCAAGACTCCACCAGCCTCTTGGCTCTGCTCTCTCCCTCCCATTCACAGAAGCTTCAGATCCCTCATTCCCCGTACTGTGACAGGAGTGGGGGCACACAGCATCTGGGGGACTGAAGCCGCCAGCTATGACTCTCTCTATCCTCCTAGGACCCTCTCTCAGCTGACAGTTTTTTCCTGACCTCTGAACAGCCACACCTCCAAATGGGGGGGAACCCGCAGACCCTCTGTCAGGGGTCTTGGGGCTCACAAAACTGGAGTCAAGGGGCGTTCTCACTGTCTGATCCGCATTCACACCCCGTGCCTCTCTCCTTCCTCATTTCCCCTCACTCCTCCAGTGTCCACACCACTTGGCCAAGGTCGGGTCAATCAACTTGGTGGGGTCTTCATCAACGGACGACCCCTGCCTAACCACATCCGCCACAAGATCGTGGAGATGGCTCACCACGGCATCCGGCCCTGTGTCATCTCCCGCCAGCTGCGTGTCTCCCATGGCTGCGTCTCCAAGATTCTCTGCCGCTACCAGGAGACTGGGTCCATCCGTCCTGGGGCCATCGGCGGCAGCAAGCCCAGAGTGAGTGTCTCTGCTGCAGAACTGGCAGTCGGCCTTCCCATAGTTGGGGGATCCTGGCTGTGGCCCCTTTCACTTCCTTCTGTCGTCCAGTGCCACTGGGGTGTCCATATGCTTCTTAAGAAAAGTACAGGAAGAGAGTATCCTCACCCCCAGATATCCTCCTCATTATTTGGATTTCTAGGGGATAAGATAACTGAGGTTCCATGTTGTCCAGGACTTTGAGGCCAATGAGCCATCCCCTGGGCTGCTCCTACATCGGCCCAGACCACCAGCATCATCCCAGACCAGGAGAACTGTCCCCTCGGTCTTGCCTGATTAGTGAGTGGGGGGGTGGGATCCACCAATAAGGACTTTCAGGAGTCCTTATCAGGTCCTATCTTATTACCTGTCACTACCTTATGCACCGGGCTGCCTTCCTTGAAGGCAGGCACAGGTTTTGTGGAAGGGTAAAGCCAATCTCAGAAGGGGGGTCGGAGGGAGGGACATTGGATCCAGAGCCACCAGCCTGGCCCGGGGCTCTTGGGAGTTTGGTATTAAAAGTGCCTCCCTCTCCCCACCTCGTCTCTCTCCACTCCTGCTCCCCCACCTCCACCTCTGAAGCAGGTGGCGACTCCGGATGTGGAGAAAAAGATCGAAGAATACAAGAGGGAAAACCCAGGCATGTTCAGCTGGGAGATCCGAGACAGGCTACTGAAGGACGGACACTGTGACCGCAGCACGGTGCCCTCAGGTGAGAAGGCAGCTAGCTAAGCCGGGCACAGCACGGTCTGGCTCCGCTCGGGCTGTGCAGGGCTGGAGGTCGGACAGGACGGAAGGCGATGAATGATGGGGAGCGCCAAGGAAAGTTGTGAGGAAAGAGAGCAGGAGGGCAGAGTTAGAGCAAAGGAGGGAATCAAAACCGAAAGGAAAATGGAGGGAGGAGAGAAGGAAAGAAAGAAAAAATTAGGAAAGACAGAGAAAGGAGAAGGAAGAAAGACAGAGAGAAGGAGAGAAGGGAAGGATCTGTCCTAGGAGGGTTGATCTCCTTGGGCTCCCTGGACCCCTTTCCCCAAGTCACTCTTTCCTCTCTGTTAATGCCACCAGCTGGCAGTGGGTCCCAAATAGGGAGGCTCTCCACCACACTGCCCGTGAGGCAGCAAGCGGCCTGGGGTGGACATTCATGTGTGCACGTGTGCCAGGGGGGAGGAGGGCATCGAGGCATGCGAGATGGGGACACACACCTGGTGTAGGGGTGGCAGTCACAGGGGCTGGAGGGCCTCTGGCAAGGTCCTGGGGAAGTGGGCATGGGTGTGAGTGCATCTAGGGGTTGTGACCGTGTTAGGCACAAGTGTGTGCAAGGGGGAGCATAGGAATGCCACTGTGAGTGTGTCCCAGCGACTGCACTTGGCTGTAAATGCTTAAATGGCGGGGGGGAGGGGGGGGGTCAGTGGGTGTGAGTCCCCTTGCCGTGCGTGGCTCTCTCCCAGGGACCCAGGTCGCCTGGGTCCGCTGCCCCAACAACTTATACTTGCTCTTTTGCCTTTGAATTTCTGAGGTTTAGTGAGTTCGATTAGCCGCGTGCTCAGAATCAAGTTCGGGAAGAAAGAGGAGGAGGAGGAAGCGGACAAGAAGGAGGACGACGGAGAGAAGAAAGCCAAGCACAGCATCGATGGCATCCTGGGCGACAAAGGTAGGGACTCTCCGGGGGGGGGGGGGGCTCCACCGCCGAACCCCGCGTCCCCGCGCGAGACCGTGCGGACCGGTGAGTGGTTCGCTTCCGCCGCTCAGGGCTAGCGACCGCACTTTAGCGGGAGGACTCGCAGCCCCCCGGGGCAGCCGGGACCCTCCGGGTTTGCGGAGAGCGCCCCCTCGGTGCGCCCCGGACCAGGGCAGAAGGCGGAGCCGGGGCGCAGACGGGCCTCGGCGTCCCCGCGGAGCCGGCTGCAGGTTGGTGCACTGCGCGCCTCCGAGTGCGCAAGCCCCGCGCGCAGGGCCTGGCTGAGCGCTCCCGGGCGTGTGCCCTGCGGGGCCGGCGTTTTGGCGGCGAGTCCCTGTGTGGATCTATTATTTATAGGACGCTTGGACAAGGGGGCGGGGGGCGAGGAAGGAGGAGCCGGCCTACGGCTCCCTAAATGAATTTGTTAACCAGACCCGCACACGCTCTCTAAACGGTCCCTTGAAACCCTGCCTGACAGTTGACTGACCGCTGCAATCAATAAAAATTAGCGAGGGCCGCCGCCTAAGCCTCAGCCCGGCGTTGCCAGGGGCCCGAACCGAGACAGTGCCGGCTGGGTGCAGACGGGCGCACCGGTCAGCGCTTGCCTCTGGCGGGGCCAGGCGTGGAGGCCAAGTTCCCCCAAGGCCCAGGATCGGAGGATCTCTCAGGCGGGGAGAAAGCTTCCGCCGGCACCCACCTTCTCCCCTCGTGCAGCTCCGCCGCCCCGCCGGCTGGGGTCGGGGCCTTGCGCCCTGCTTTTTCTCCTGGTCGGCTAGGGAAGGCGTTTATCTTTCAAGCGCCTGCACGCCCGGGAAAGGGGCGTGTGCTTTTGTTTCTTGAGGGGTGTGGTGGGGGGAGTGTTCCACATTACCGGCCCCCCTGAACTTCTCTTTGAGACTTGGTCAGTGTGCCTTAAATGGGGGAAGGGGTTGAGAAACAGAAGTAGAAGGCCCAGAGTCACAAAGACTGGCTGGGGAAAAGAGGAAGCCCACAAACGGGCATGCTGGGAGGCAGCAGGCAGACGGGAAAGATAGTGGTCCGGCAAGCCTGCAAAGCGGTAGCTTTGGAAAAAGTGGGGGAGTGCCCCAAACTTGGAAACTTGCAAGGAGCACATTTGGCTTGAATTCCTTTCCAGAGGTGTCTCGAGATACCCCTCTTCTCGCTTTCCATGAACTCCTAGCCCAGGTCTCTCTCTCTCTCTCTGCAGTTGTCAGTAGTCTCCCAACCTTGAAGATGAACTTCACAAACAAAGCCCGCTTCCAATGACAACACCCAGGGAGGCCCAGCCCCCACAGGCCTGGTGGAGGGGGAAGGTGGGAGGAGGGGCAGGAGCAGCCCCTTTGAGAGAGGAGCCGAGAGCTGGGGAAGGGGCGGGCTATTGACATTCAGGGCCCCAAGTGGAGCCCAGTCCCGCCAGGGACAAAAGGGCGAGGGAAGAAAGGGAGCGAGCTGTGCCTGGCACCCCGCTGTGCCCGGCCCGCCTCGGAGCCCCGGGTCTTCAGTGGGAAGCCGCCTGGTGCAGCTCAGGAGCCCCTGGCTTGGACAAGGCAGCCCAGAGCCCTGGGACCCCTGCAAGGGCGGGGGGACCCATTCCTGACTTCAGTTTGTATCAGAAAGGGACTTGGTTGGGCTTCTTCTTTTTTGTGGGGTGGGACACGTTGAACTTGAAATGATCTTTCCTGGTGAAATACCACACAGCAGACTCCGTTTCTGAGAAGTACTGGGCAGAAGCAGAAGGAGGTTTGGTTTTATTTGCCGAGATTTTAGGGTGTGTGTGTGTGTGTGTGTGTGTGTGTGTGTGGCGGGGGTGGGGGTGCCCAGCTCAGTCTGTGAGGAAGCAAAATAGGTAAGTGTCTTCTGAGAAAGAAGGAAAAAAGAGGCAGGGGATAGAAAGCCTGAGCTTTGGGGATCTCTCTGGCTCCAGGGAGTTCGGGTGCTTCTGGCGTTGGCCAGGGTTTATAAAACCGGCTCACAGACAGCTTCGCTGGAGAGAGGATTTCCCTGCAGCAGAACCAGGAAGCTCCAAATCTCCAAGGGTTTAGAAGGAGCCTGCTGGTTCCAGACGGGAAGGCAGAGAGCACAGGAGCTGCAGAAATGAAACGGAATCCTTGGGTCCGGTATCCAGAGAGCCTGGCAGGTTTTGAGTGACAGTGGGCACATCCAACGCGGGGACCATGAGCTCGATGGCTGTGTAAAAATGCATGTGACTCTCCGTGTGGCTGTTTGCCCGTGGGCCTTTGGATCATTGTGCCGTGGGTCGTATTCTGTGCAGGTGGGGGTGGGGTTCTGCGTGGATGCGCAGGGTGATTGGATGCGGGTGTGAATGAGCAGAATGACAGTGGGGATGAGGGACGGTCGTCTGTCCCCCCCCCCCCCAACAGAACATATCAACCCCCTGAGTACCTGGGGGCAGTAGGCAAGCATCCCAGTGAACCACCCAGCTGGAACCTCTCCTCTCTCTCCCAGGCCCCAGCCATCAGTTTCATGGCCAAGTTAAAGAGGAGAAGACCTCCTAACCTCCACCCAAGTCGACCAGGTGGGGAGAGGCAGAGAAGCCTTAAAGGGCAGAGCAGGGGGAGGGGTGCACACCCACAAACTTTGTTTTGGTTTCTTGCTTGTGACAAACGCTTTCTCCGGAGGGGTTGCCCCTCTCATGGCGGGGAGCCTTCCAAGAAGGGGTTTAAGAGCTCTCCTCTTTAAGCGCTAAAGAGAGATCCCTCCCTGAGTCCGTTTTTCCCTATCGTCCGCTTGGCATTTAATAATGTTAAGACTTATTAGAGCTGGTAATGAAAACTGGGGCTGCTGAATAGGAAACTGTGTTGCAGAAGGGTGTTATAGCTCCCAGGCATGGTAAGAAACTATTTATCCGCAATCAGTCCTCACTCTCGGAGTTTGAAGCACAAACGTTAAGTTGAAGGGTTTTAAAGCAGATTAAATTGAGCCTTTATTTCTGTGCACTTTCATCTCTGAACAGCTCACTCCTGCTCCCCTTGGGCTGATATTCATGAGGCTGTTCATATTTTTTTTTTTTTTTGCTCTTATCCTTGTTAAGACTGAGTTATTAGGATTGTTGGTTGTGAGAATTTCAGACTGCAGCGGATAGGGGCTCCAGCCGTGCTCTGCTCACCTGGAGAGGGAAATGGACAGTTCCTTGCCCTCATCCACTTGGACTCTCTTCTCCTCACCCCTTCTCCGGGGACCAGGGGAAGACACAGGACAGAGACCCCAACCGGGAAAGGATTTAAGACGAATGGGAAAGGAAAAGCTTTTCCTAGTTTGAGCCCAGGGAGAGTCTGGTGGGAAATTTGAAAAGGGGTTGCAAAAAGTCAAACCGTTTCTCTGAGGGAAGAAATAGCAAAATAAAATAAAATAAAATAAAATAAAATAAAATAAAATAAAATGCAGTAACAATAGCAATAAACAATAAGAACACCAAAGCCTCGTGCATCTGACAATGTACAAACTTGGGCTGAAACTGACCAGATCAGACATGGGGCTCCACCTGGGTCTCTAGGGTACAATACCCAGAGAGGTCACAATTAATAGGAAATAATGGAGGGGGTCGCAGTATTTAAAAGAAGAAGAGCGAGCGTGCATTTCCTCTATGGGGAGAAGTGCCATGGCCAAAGTCCATCCAAGATTCGCCGACCTCCCGGGTTTGAAAGACCATCCCAGGTGGGGGCCGAAGGTGGTGTGTGTGAGGCAGATCTGGGTTTCTGTGCATTTTTCCTTCATTTATTTTTAAAGCAGCAAACGTACAGGTGTGGAGTGGGAGATGACGGAGAAGGCTCGGAAAGGGAGGGAGAGCCCGAAGTGTCGGTTTTAGACACTTGTAAAAGGAGGTGGGAAACAATTTAATTTGGCAGCGCCGCTAGCTGCTAATGCGGTTTTCGGTCGTTTGCTACCCTGGAGGAAGCTGTTTTGATTGTGTGTACAAGGACCTGCCAAATTTAATTAGGCTCCGGGGGAGCACATGAATAGGGGAAGGGGGCAAGGCTCCCCTCAGCACACACCGTTTATTTTTTTTTTTCCCCCAGCTTCACACCTGGAAGGGGCATTGTTTACCAGATAGGCAAGAGCGCCCGGCCGAGGGAAGGGGAGGAGGTGCAGAGAGAGGGGCCTGGGAAGAGGGAGCGAGGGAGGGGACGAAGATAGTCCATTTATCAAGAAACAATCTGCATTGATTTAAACCAACAAGTTCCCTCCTCTGTAAATGTGTGTTTAGAGAAAGGTAATTGACACTCCACCATATCAAAGGATTACCCCGGGTTGGCAATCTAATCAAACAGAGTCCAGGCGGGATTTGAGGCTGTTCAGAGTGGGATCAGCTTCGCATAATGGGGGCTCGGAGGAAGATGGGAGGGTGTCAGGCAATTCGCCGGCTTTAGGCTGCACTCCGCGGTGGATAGGCAGTGAGACCAGAGGGAGAGAGGGGAGGGGGCGTGGGGGATGGGGGGAGCAGAGAGGGGGCGAGCCCACACTGGGCTGACAAGACTCCCCCCTTTCTTCCCTCCATCCCCCCCGACCGAAGAAGAGAGCGGGGAAGGAGGGAGCTGAGACTCACGGAGAACAACAATGAGATAAGTATTACAAAGGCAAACACTGGCGCTCGCTCTCTCGCTCGCAGCCCCGGAACCCGCGGTACATAAACAAAGTCGGCAAACTGTTTGCCAGATAAACTCGTGCCTAAATCGAGTGTGACGGGCAAGGAGAGTAGAGACAGAAGGAGATAAGGTTGGAGGGGGAATGAACGAACGTAATCTAATAGAAGACATTTAGCAAACAAAGTTGAAACAAGGGAGAACAGGCGATCGGAAGGTAATTATCTGCCCCAGAGATGGAGGGAAGACTTTGGAGGGCTGGGGGTGCGGTGGCAGGGGGGGGGGGGAGGCAGGAGCCGTGCAAGAGCTGCGTGTTTGAGGGGGGTGTCTTTGGGACTCCACGGGGAACCGGGAGAGGGTCCCCAGGGCCTGCAGAGGAAGGGCTGGGCTCCCAGATTGAGGATCCCGCGCAGCTCCAGTCTCCCCGACGCGTTTCTAAACGGGGTGGGGGTCCCCCGCCGCGAAGGCGTGCGGGTTTTATGTTCACCTTCGGGCACGCACCGCCACACACCGGCTGTTTCGAGGCGTTTGTACCTAAAAGACTCGTGTGCGCGCGGCATAGCCGTGAAAGGAATTAGATATTTACCAGTTTGAAATAAGCCTGGCTAAGAAGAAGAGAGAGAAAGAGAGAGAGAGAGAGAGGGGGACATTGAAAAGACGAGGCTGGGGGAAGACTTCAAACGAATTCATCATTTGGAATGGTGGAGGGGAGATTTACCAGACAGTATTGGGAAGTTATTTAGATATTAATAACACATTTTCCTGAGGCGCGACCACGGCAGCCATCTGCGCTGCTCTCCGAGCTATTTGGCTGGGTGAAATATGGGCGTCTCAAATGTTGGGAAGAGATAAGGCAATCAGGCTAACCCTGGTCCTAAGACGCCATCACGGCGTTAAACCCGGATTAACCTCCCCCCACCCCCGCCGCCCCCTCCCCTTTCACAGCTTTCCAAATTTTTCAGTGGAATTTACATGGAAGGATTTAAAAGCACATATAACAGTAGCCTTAAAGCAATAAGGTGATTATTTGGGCTTTAAAAAAAAAAATGTCTTTCTGAAAATGATAGTTGTCACACACTACGTTTTATATAAATAATATTATATAAAAACATATATATTTTTATATACGGAGGCTGAGCAAATGGGATTTCCTACCAGGCTGCCTCTTTGGAGTTCCCGTTTGCCATCATTGGCCAAGTTGATGAGGGCTTGGTTCCTAATGGGCACCTATAGAAACTTGAAGTGGACCAGGCCCCTGGTTCTGGCCCCAGAGTTCGCCTAAAGCCAGACAGAATTCATACCCACAGAAGAGACCCAGAAGTGCCTGGTGAGGGGAAGCCTTCCTACTGCTAAGAGCATAGAAGAGAAGCCCCAAAGGGGAGATGCTCCAGGGACTTAGGGGCCTTGAAGGCCATGACTACGATGGGGGGGGCACATTCCAGGAATTCCAGAAAAATAGCTCTTCTGCCTCTTCTACCCCAGACTAATGAGGTAATTAGGAAACCCAGTTGGGGATGGGGATAAGAGGGGCTTGGAAGGTTCGGTTGCCCCCTTCGGTTTTTTGCTGTCGTACGCCTTCCTTCTCCCCCCCCCTCCCCCCAACTCTGGCTGAAAGAGGAAAAGGTGGAAGTGGGGTCAGCGCTTTCTGACCTGCTCCAGAGCGATTGGCCCCGGCTGGGGTCGGGCAGGGGGGAGGGAGGGAACTTGCCTTCCCAAATCGAATCAAGGCAGAACGGTGACCTAAGGGGGAAACTTCGCCATTAGTAGATAGATCTCTCCAAAACTTCAAACAAAGTGGGGTGGGGGTGGGGGTGGGGGGGAAGGAGTGGTGAAGCAGGGGAGGCAGAGGCCAGGCGGGGAAGGAGTCCGGAGAGTCAGCACAGAGGGGACCCGGAGACTGTGAAGGGGAGGGGCCTAGAGGAGGAAGAGAAAGGGTCGAGGGCAAAGGGGAGGCGGGGGCCAAAGGAAGGGGTGTAGGAAAGAGGAGGCCGGAGGAGGGTCGGCTGCACTTGCAACTTCAGCCTTCGGGGAAGAAGAAAGGTTTCCCCTCACTGCAGTTTGCGGAGGGATGAGGGGAAGGGTGTGTTCCCCAGATCAAGCCGCCACGAGGCCCCAAGGCATTCCAGGGCACCTGGGGTGCTCCTGCCTGGCCCTCTCTTGGGCACCTGAGGGAGGGCGGGTTTCAGGGACCCGCGGAGCTCTGCACGCTTGCTGAGGAAGGCTCCCTCCGGTTTCCCCGAGACTGCGGGGCAGCTAATGGTCCAAGTTTTGGTCACGGGGGCCCTGGCTGGGCGCTGGGTCTGAGCCCAGGTGGAGACCCCAGGGAGGGATGGCAGAGACCGGGGAGACGCAGAGCCATGGAGGTGGCACAAGGAAGAGTCAGAAAGGAGGAGACTAGCCAAAGAGGGGAGGGAGGGAGAACGCTGCGCGCTCCAGGAATCCACGGGAAGCAGGCCTAGGAGAACCTGCCCAGAGCGTTTGAGGACGCTGAGAAATGCGGAGGGACCGAGAGGGGCGCGGAGCAGCAGGCAGAAAGACAAAAGGACGCAGAGTCACCGAAAGGCTGGCCCGGGACAGGCAGATCAGGAGAAACCGCGGGACCTGGAGACAGCCCGCGGGAGAGCGCGGGCGGAGAGGGCGAGCGCGCAAAGCCCGGCGGCGGCGGGAGGCGGGCGAGCCGCTGTCGTCCTTTTGATCCTCGGCGGCTTCCCCTTATCAGAAGCGCTTTCGGTGACACTGGCACAAAGGCGGTTCATCATATTACAGCGCGGCCCGGCGGCTCGCTGCGATCCCGCCGCTTAATTAGAGGCGAGCGAGTCGGGCCAGCGGAGCGGGAGGGAGGCCGACCCCGAGGCGGGGGCCTGAGCTCTGCGCTCCGACCCGGGGCGCTGGGAAGGGGCCGGCCGAGAGCCTGACCCAGTCGGGACTAAGAACGAGGAGGGGGGAGAGCGGGAAACCCTTATTCAGAGCGCTGCTAAATAAACAGGCCTGTCGGGGTCGGGGAGGGGGGTTCGCTGTCGGGAGAGGGAGACTCGCTGCCTTCCGAGGTTTCGCAGCAGCCCCTCTAAGTTCTCAGGTCTGGGGAAGGGATGGCGTGCCGGCCAGCGTCCGCACTCCCGGGCTTCCCACGCTGCCGAGTGGGAGCTGAGTGGAGGCAAGGTTGCAACCCTGGAGAGCTGAAAGTTTCGTGCTGCTCTGGGCCCAGTTCACACCCGCAGGTTCCCAGTGGCTGAGAGTCCCGTTCCCTCCTCCGAGGGCATGCCCTGTCTCCATCTGAAGCCAACTGCGCTAGGCGGGAGGAATCGGGAGGTCAGAGTGCATTGCGGTGGGCCCAGAAAGGAAGGGTTCTCGAGTCTATCCTGCCCCTAGCTCATAGGCAATGTCATCTTGGACAACTTGCTCAGTTTCTCTGGGTCTCTGTTTTCTCCCATGAAAGCCAGAGAACTGGACTGAGTCAAAGATTCTTGTCCTTTGGGGGAACCCTAGACCCCTTGGAGAATTGGATAAAATTCGGAAAAACTGGCCAATCACACAAAGCCATTCAGATAGAATTTTGCCAACAGTATAAAGGGGTCTCTGGGTCTCTAGAGGCCACACCCCTTAGGAACCTTGCCTATGCAAGTTTCCCGGTGATTCCAGTGTGTGTCCCCTGGCCCCGCCCCCACTCAGCAGCTCAACCCCAGAGCAGGAGCCCAGGAGCTCAGGATGAGAGATGATGGAACTGGGGGGGCGGGGGGGGGCGGGGGAGAGTTGAGACTGAAAGCCTGTCCTCCATCTGGTCCTTGCTGCTTCTTTGCCTTTCAAAAACAGAGGCAGCAGAGCCCCCCCCACTCATTTGTTGGAAGCATCCTTTCTGAGGATAAAATGAGCACAAATGCTGTGTTCCCCTTTTTTCTGTTCCAGAAAGAAAGAAAAGAAAGAAAGAAATTAATTTGTTTCGAAGGGTCAATTTCTTCAGTCTATAAAATTTTGTTGAGCACCTACTATGTGCCGGGCATTGTGTTAAGCACCCAGGGGGTACCTGAGAAGTCAGGAAGGTCCCTGCCTTCAGAAAGTTTTGAGCCAGGTGGTTGAGACAGAAAATAAACAAGCTCAGGATAAACAGACCTGACTCAGGGCATGTGTTTCTGTGCATATTTACCTGGGTCTCCGTGTGTGCCTGCCCCCTTACCGGCTGGCTGTGTGCTCTGGTGTTTGTGAGTGTTGCCTTTGTGTGTTTGTGCAGATCTGCTGGTGTGTGCAACAATGGGCTATGTCTGGGGCCCGAGCCAGATTTGGCAAGGCAGCCCCCAACGCGGCTCTGGGAGCCATAGGCATCCGGCAGGGCTTGGAAGCAACCCGGGTTGGAGCTGAGCAGAGGAGGAAGGAGTAGCCAGGCGGCCGGGCTCCGGAGCCCCTTCCCTTCACTGTGCTCTTTGTTTGCCTCTGAAAAAAGTTCAAACCGACCCCAGGCCTGGGCAGAAAAAGGGGTGGGGCGTCGGCCCCAGAAGTAGCTTGGAAAACTCCACCCTGAACTTTACTGGGGTCTTTTCCATGGGACCCAGACCAAGTGGAGCCCCACTTAAGGGGCTACCTGTCTCTCCATAGGAAACCCCCCCCCTCAGTTGCTAGCCTCTTGGGGGTAACAGGTGGAGAGGGTCCGCTCCTGGTTCGAATTACAGTTGTGGGTCTCTAAGCGACTGGGAAAGGTGAAAAGAAGGCAACATTCAGGGGAATTTCTGTGGGGTGTCCTGTGTTTGGATGGTGTGTTGTCTTACTTCTGCATGGGGATTGTGTATCTGGGATCAAGCCCTTCGGTTCCCTGGAAACCTACCTGTCCTATAGTCTACACCACCGGCTTTATCTGATTTAGAGTTCACCTCTAGAGCAACAACTTTGGGGTTGGTAGAGGTCAGGGGGAGTTCTAAGGAACCGTCTAGAATATCTCATTCCTGGTGGAAGCCTGCAGAAAAGCTTCTTTCTCCTGCACTCTCTTGTAACCACAGAACCAGCTCCCACTGTTGGTCCAGCAGCAGAATGGGGGAACCTGGAACTTTCCAGCCTGACTTTGTATGAACCCCTCCCACCCCCTGTCCACCCCAACCCCACCGTGGTCCTTATCCTCGCCATTTTTTCTCTTTACCTGGAGAGCTTGAGCTTGGATTCACACTCTTCAGAGAACCGAAAGTCCAATAGGAAAAAAGAAATTCCAGTGTATGTGTGTGTGCGTGTGTGAGAAAGGGCACAGCTAGGAGATGCTCTTCTGCTTTCTTCTACTGATTTTTGCCCCCCTCTGCCCCAGTCTGTACCCCTTCCTCTATTATGTCTCTCCAGCTGCCGTCAAATGCCCGCCCTCTCCCATCTTTGGTGATGGGGAAGACTGAATCATCAGGCTGGTAGTTTCTGGGATTGATTGCAGGTGCTGGGAGTGAACCCTAAGAAAAGAGGTTCTGGAACTTTCTTTAATAAATGGAGGTGGATAACCTTCCTCTCTCCGGAGTCGAATTGTGCTCAGTTTGGGACTTTCCCTTCGATGGCCTATACAAGGGACAGGACAGCTGGTGCGCTCAGAGCTTTGCGCAGGGGTGGGGGTGGGGGCGGCGATTAGGCTTAGCACTGGTAAACGCGCCTTCCCCTCCCCCCTGCTAAAAGCAAACAAACAAGCAAACAAACAGAAACACCTTTCCCCCTTTTGGCTGCGTGGCAGATTTGCAAGCTGGGAGCTCGTCTTCTGCCTCAGGGAATTCCAGGGCCCGAGCCTCAGTTTCCCCATCTGATTAGTGGGGATAACCGCCCCTCCCCACCTCCTGGGGCAGGAGGAAATAAGGCCCTGGAAGGCTCCTTGGAAACTGGTCAGCGGGTCCCAGGAGGGGGAGAGGGAGGCTCCAGGAGTGTCTCCTCCCCCGGCCCCGTGCACCGCCGCCCCCTCCTTGGGCGCAGTCCCCGCTCGCGCCTCAATGGCCACTTTAGAAATACAAACAACTTTAGAAATAAAGTAACCAAACCCCCGAAAGGGGCTTTGAAGGGGCGAATGCCTGGTGGCACTTTACTATGGTGTGGGCCGAGGCCCCAGCCTAATCCCGCTTTCATTTTCACCGACGGCCGCGGGGGAAGCGCTCCCGGCCTCCCGGCCCCTCAGGAGGCTGATTAGGCCACAAAGGGCCCCCATTATCCCGAGAAGAAAACCGGGGGCGGCGCGGGGCGGGGGGAGCGGGGGGAGCGGGCCGCCCGCGCCCGGGCTATTGACTTAGTGGATGAAGTCAAGAGCGGGCACGCTGGGAGCCCCGGGGGAGGGGGACGGGGGCGCCGGGCAGGGGGGAGGGGCCGGGCCCGCGCGGGAAGGGGCGGGGAGACCCGAACAAAACAGCACGCACAAAACCCTACAACAAAACCCAAGCTGCGGGCGAGGGAAGCTGGCGGCGGAGGGCTTCGTCCCGGGCTTCTGCTGGGTCAGCTGCCCCAGGCGGGCGGCCCGTGGAGGAGTGGGGTGCGGGATGGAGGAGCTGGGCCCGCCCGGAAAGGGAGTCGGTGGCTTTCTTGGGAGGGGTGCGGGGTTGGGGAGGGAGAAAGTCACGGGGCCGGTGAGATTGGTGTGTCTGTCGCTGAGCAAAGTGGTGGTGGCTTGGGCACGAGGCTCTGGCTCTCAGCCGCTCCCTTCCTCCTCGGTGAACCTGGGGAGCTGGGTCCAGTGATGGGGACATCTGGTGGGCAGAGGCCACTCCTCTGAGATGCTCTCGAAAAGGTGCTTGAGTTAGGGCTGCTGGGGAGGAGGGGGTTGAAGGACAAAGACGAGCCCCCTCCCCAACCTGAAAGATCCGGGCAAGTTTGAAGGAGGGACCCCCTCCCCCCAAGCCTCAATGCTCCTGCAACACCGTCCCACGCATCCTGAGCCTTTGGCTCAGGTCATGATCCCGGGGTTCTAGGATCAAGCCCCACATCTGGCTTTCTGCTCAGCAGGAAGCCTGCTTCTCCCTCTCCCTACACACCTCCTCCAGCTTGCACTCTCTCTCTCTCTCTCTCTCTCACTCACTCTCTCTCTCCCAAATAAATAAATAAAATCTAAAAAAAAAAAGAAAAGAAAAAAGAAAAAGAAAAAGAAAAAGAAAGAAAGAGGAAGGAAGAAAAGAAGTAAGTGGGCCCTGCAGGCAGCTCTTCAGTCAACGGAGGGCCAGGGGAAGAAGGCAGAAACAGCCAGCTCCTGGGACCCAGTAGACCCTGCTAGATGTGCGGAGGGTCGTTCCTTCCTGGGTGAGCTCTTTCCCCTCCCAGCTTTGGTGGGCAGGGTGGGGACGGTCCGGGTGAGCCCTATTCGGTGATTGAAGGAGATGGCAGAAACCTCCTACAGGTGTCGAAGAGGCTGAGGAGGGTATGAGACACAGTCCCCCCCATCACATTCCCTCCGCAAGGATAGCTGCCCCCATTCGCTTGAAATAGGGGTTAGGTCTAGGCACTGGCTAGAAGGACTTGGAAGATGCTTTGAAGGCATCTCGGCTCTTCATCCATTCATCCCTCAATGGTCTCTGAAGTCCTGCTTCCTGCAGGCTGCTGCCCTGGGGTGGGGGTGGGGGTTATACCCTTAGAGCCCAGGCTGTGGGCCCCTCCAGGCTGAATTAAGAAGTTAGTACTTGTTCTAAGTGCGGTGGGGAGCCCGGGAAGATAGCGCAGCTGGAGAGGGATGGACCGCAGAGAAGGGACTGGAGGGTGTGGGGGGGGGGCAGCTAGGATCTTAGGGTTTCGAAGGGAGCAGGGGAAAGGTGCAGAGAAGGTGGAGAGCAGAGCATGGGGAGAGAGATGTCGAGGAGAGGTTGCCCTAGCCTGAGAAGGAGGGAAGGCGGAGAGGAGGCATTGTTCAAAGTACCTCCCCCTTTACCGGATGCCTTGGGGTGCTGAACCTGTGGCCCCGGAATTAGGGGACTCCAGGGTGAGATCCCCGAGGGTGAGTCAGAGTTGAACAGGCCTTAGAGCTCATCTGGCCATTTTACAGATGGAAAGGCTGAGGTCCAGAGAGTGTGGCATGAGTGAGCCTGGAGGAGGGAACGGTAGCTCTGATTCGCTGGCAGTTGCCTTCATAGAGGAGCAAAAAGTGCTGGTTGAAGTCTTGCTTCCAGGAGCTCAGGAGGCCCAGGGTGAGGACATGGGAAGTCTGGCATCTGTCCATCCCTGCTGCCTGTCACCCTTTGTGCTTAATGTGATGCCTGCTTTTTGTTGTTGTTGTTGTTCCATTTCACAGAGGGGGAAACTGAGGCTTGGAGAGATTTGCTCAAAGAAGTAGGGAAAGGAGGGTTTTCTCCTAGTAGGACCCCAAGACCTTTACCCTCAGAAGCCTGAAGGGCACAAGTCCGGCCACTCTTCCTGTCCCATCGGCAGAGCTGCAGCCGCCAGCCCCTGCCCCCATTCTTCAGGAACCCTAGATCCAGGCCCAGGGGAGACTGTGGCTCCAACCAGCATCCCCCCACAACTGCCCACACTCCCAGCACCCATAGCACCTGCTAGTATTTTGAGACCAGACAGATGTCACAGACTTGGCCACCTTCCTGGGAAGAGTTCTTGTAGCAGCAAGGACAAATAAAACCCAGAGGGAAAGGAATGGTGGTACCCAGTTTGGGGGCTAGGGATGGAGTTCAGACCCAGTGTGAATGGGTCTCCCCGGGGAGAGGCCCAGGCTGTGATGCTAACTGCTGTGTAACCCTCGACAAGCCACTTAATTTCTCTGGTCCTTGCCCTTGTGTCTGAACAATGGCAAGGCACAATCAGTCTAGTAACCACTCAAAGTGAGTTCCGTGGAGCCTTGGCTCTTTTGAGCAGGTAGCAGGGGAGGACCCTTGGAGCTCTGAGCCTCTAGGCATGTTTGCACTGAAGGGAGGAAGTCAAAACCCAGCTGTGTTCCCCTTTGACCGAGGGAGCTCTGGTGAGGCAGGGCTTTGTCCCAGGGCGGAGCAGGGACTACTTCCAGTGGAGGAGGGGGAGGGCGGGAGGAGCTCTCTGTTTGCGCCAGGAATCAGAGCCCGGGGCTGTGGTTATTGGTCTTCAGAGATAAGCTGATACTGCTTATCTTGTGACAAATGATTCTGCTCCTCTTCTAGTCCCTGCATTAGGGAACTTTCTCTCCTGGCTAGGAGGTCTCTTCGGAAGAACAGGCAGGGCTGGTCCCCAGACACTGGGTACCTTTTGAGTCCTGGCTCAGCTTGCTGTGTGAATAAGGGGCCATTACCCTCTCTGTGCTTCACTGGCAGCTACTGGTGGTGTGGCTGGATTTCAGTGCCATCCCAGGGTGGTACGGGAAGGAGGATTCAATGCAGAATAATTCAATGCAGAGTGTGGGAGATGGAAAGATCCAGGAGCCAGGACGGCCAAAGGGGGTGTCCCAGAGTCATCCTGGTACTTTGGCAAAGGGTGCGCACAAGAGCACTTTCTTGATTTGGAACATGAGAGAGGAGTGACTTTTGGGTTGAGCTGCCCTGGTCCTTCTGATGGACACCCCAGTTGGCAGCCACTGGCCCACCGCAACACCCCTACTTACAAATGGAGAAACTGAGGCCCAGAGAGGGGAAGAAACTTGTTCCTCGTTGCACAGCAGATAGGGAACAGAGTCAGAGCAGGGACCTGGTCTCCAGACTGCTCAACCAGGTGCCGTGAATGAACCGTTCTTCCAAAGTCACTGGGTCCCTCACCTTTTATTACTGTCACCTGCCCCAACGGAGGGTCTGACCGGCAAGGCATCATCCCAGGAACAAGGGGACTGTAAGGATAAGACCCCTGCCTTACTAGGCACTGGCTAGAAGGACTAGCCATTCAATGGGGGCCATTCACACTGGGTCTGAACTCCATCCCTACCCCCATCCCTGCCATGCCAGACTCCTGCCCACACTATGGGCACGGCCACCCAGACACTCCCTCTCATTTCAGCTCTGGGCCCAGCTCTTGCATCCAAAGGGAGCGGTGGGCAACAGCAGTAGCCCTGAACTCCTAATCAGCAGGATCCCACAGTGGGTCCCCTGGCCTGCTTGCTCTCTGAGCCTTGGTGTTTCCACCCATCCCTTGGAGATACAAACTCCAAAAGGAGACAGGAGCGGAGACACAGAAGAGGGGGCTGGCACCCAGGATGTGTGTGATCAAAATGAGGTAAAAGGACTGAAAGCAGTGGGTAGGGAGCAGAGGACCCATAGAGGCTCCTAAGATAAGAATTTCCCAAATCAAATGCAGATGGTGTTATCAGGACCTCGAAGATACATATGCATAGTTCTCCATAAAGATTTACTACCGAAGTCATAGGTACCTGTAAAATTTCAAGTTGTTTTTTTTTTTTTTTTAAGCAGACAAAATAAAAATGGAAAATCTTTCTACTCCCCCCGAGATGATCTTGTTGAGTTTGGCAGTATCGCTGTCTGGATTCATGGGTCCTTATCTGTATCTGTATCTAAGCATCCAGCAGCGAGTCTAGATAGAGACCTGGGTAGTTAAAGTGGCAGGGTAGCAACTGAAGCTGGGGACACTAGAGACCCCGGGGGTGAGCGCGAGACCCTAGAATTGAATTCAGGTATAGATATGTGTATGTACACATGCATTTCCCTGGGATCTTTAGTTTTCCTGGGTCTCTAGGGCTCGGGTCCCTAAAAGGTTAAGCACCTTGCGGTAGGAGATTTGCAGCTGTTTGTCCTCTCTAAGGAGGGGCAACAGAAGCTCCCAGTCCGCCCCCAACTCCTCCCCACTCCTCCCCAGGGCCCCTCATCACCTCTCCCCTCCTCCTTTCTGTTGTGCACCTGCCTGGGCTTCCGGTCTCCTCTGCTTCAAAGCGGCAAGCTAGGCTTTACCTGCCAGAGCCTCCAAAGGGGAAGTGGCATTTCAGGCACTTAATTAGACCCAGGACAAGAATAGAGGCTGAAGGTCTGGTCAGGCCAGGCAGGATTGTTGGGGGGATTAACACCCAGGTAAACCCATCAAGGCTCACCCGCCTCTTAGCCGGGGCACCAAGAGAATCCCAGGCCGGCAGTGGACAGGCTGGGCCAACAGCTGGAAATCGCATTCCCCAGGTGGGGGGGCGGGTCGACGTGTGTGCAGGGAGGCCAAGGCCTGGGAGGAGAAGGGAGGCCCCCTCCAGCTGCTGCCTCCACCATCTTTCTTCCCCTCCCGGCTCCCTAGTGCCCCAGGAAGGCGGAGCTAGAACTACCCTTTTATGCCCACAGCGATGATGTGCAGAGCATCTCCTGTGTGCCAGACACATAGTTCTAGGGGCTGGAAGCACAGCCTCGAAATGCACAAAATGCCTCGGCCCCGGGGGATGCTGATGCCTGGGGGGAGGGAGGCAGTGAGCAGGTTCACAAACCAGGGAACACGTTCAGAAGTGCACAGGGATTGGGAGAACAGAACGCAGAGTCACCATAGAAAGTGGCCGCCTGGGGAGGTGATGGGTTAGCATGGAGTCCTCCCAGAGGAGGTGATATTTGCTCTGAGAGCAGGGTAGTAGGAAAGCAGCTGCCGTCCACTTAACATCTAATACTCAGAAGCCTAGCCCCGCGGCAGGTGACCTGTGCCAAGCATTGAGTTAAGCACTTCTATGAACCCACGCAGGACGCCTTATGTTAAAATACCCATTCATAGATACAGAAACTGAGGCATGGGGAGATGCCTAGACCCCTGCACAGACAGGCAGGTACGTCTCATTGGAAGCCTGTATGATATTCTCAAGGTGCCCACTTCCTGCAACATACAGGTCCAGAGCAAGTGTTCTATTTGCTTCCTGTCTCCTGAATCCCCCCCCACCATCCCAGCCCTACCCCACGGGGATCTAGTATCCCGATTTTGCAGATGAGAGCAGAATTCAGAGATGTTTGCTCCAGCCCCTAGAGTCACACAGCCAAGTAGCAGAACCAGGCCTGGCCTGCAGGTCCCGCAAACTCTTCCTGCCGTGATGCACCAGCTCTGTGGTGGGCACCTGACTCTGGGATGTCCTCCTGGCAGACTCCCTGTGTTCCTGGGAAGTGGCTTCCCTCTCTCCGGAGCCAAGGGCTTGTCATTAACCCAAAGATTCTGCAGGAAGGCTTACAGGCGTGTCTTCTCGCAGGAGTGTCTTGCCCGTGTGCATGACTTGCATTTGGGATTATGAATGGAGAAATCCCAGTTGGCCTTAGGAGTGTGTTGAAAGGGAGACATTGGGACTCTGTTGAGGGAGTGTCCGTTCTTGTGTGTATTTTGCTGTTGGAACTGTCCTGTGTACTCACAGCTGCTAACGGACCATCTTTTGGAAGCCAGGAAAGGAGAGCGCGGGTCCTGGTTAGATTGAGTAGGCTGGGGTTGGGGGTGGGAGTGGGCGGCTCTGTCTTCTTCTGTTGGTCCGTGTGGGTAACTCTTTCCCCAGCTCCCCAGAAAGGTTTAAGTGACAACAAAAGGTTTAAGTGCCAGGGAGAGCCTGGGGGATGTATATACATGCGGTCACATGCATGTCCCCCTTCTCCTCGTGGTGTCTCAGCCTCTGCCTCTTCCCCAGGCCCCCAGCCCAGCCCTGTTGCACGCGGGCCTTTCATTCTCGGGACTGCAAATATGTCAAAGCTTAACACTGCAGCTGGCCACGGCCCTGAACAATGGTGAGACCTAGGAAGTGCAGAAGTAGCCGGAGAGACAGGACAGCCCCGTCCAGAGATGTGGTTCACAGGGTCTGCCCACTTGACTCAGTGTGACCCCCGCTCCCAGCCCTACCCCAGCTCCATGCTCCCAGCTGGAAAGGGAAAACAGTCTGTAATGAAATTCTCTCTGGAAAGAACCCTTCCCACAAAGTGCCCCACACTGGACCAGAGGTTAGGGGAAGCTTAAAGGAGGGGGTGCCCCCTCCCAGGGAGAAATAGCCAATAAAGTAGCACATGAGAAAGGGAGCAGGAGCAGGGGGGGGGGGAGCAGCTGGCATCCCACCCAGACCCTGCCACCCAGCCTGAGAGGTGTCCCCTCCAGCTCTGTTTTCCTGAACTCAGACGACAAAACACGACAAAATAAATAAAACCAAAGCACAGGGATGTAATGCCTTTTTCCTTCCTGAATCTCCGCTCACCCACTTCCTCCTGGGGAGCTGCAAGGGAGACAGATGGCACCTGAGAACGTCATGGGCTGCCCGGGCTAGCAGAGGGGGAAAATACCAAACAATGCCGGCTGGGCTCCTTGCAAGGCTGCAAGAATTAGACATGAAGAGGTCATGCTCCCCCTCTGCGGGGATGCAGCTCTGGGAGGCGAGCCCGGGACGGAGGAGGACAGGAGGACCTGCCAAGTGAGGGGCGCAGCTCCCGGAAGCCCCACAGTCCCGCCAGTATCACAGGTCTCGCTAATCCCATTTTACAGATCAGGCAGCTGGGGCTCAGAGTTCCTAAGATCAGGACTCGAGAAAGAGGCAGAAGGAGTTAGAACCTGGCCTCTTCTTCCTGCTTGGGGTCCAGGACTCATGTCAGCCCCTGGGTGGCTCAGGAGGGGCCGCTCCAGGCGAGAGCTAATCTTGGTTTGAACCTGCCTGTCCTGCCACAGTGGCATCTGCTCCGACGCCAGAATCGCATATGCACCCCTTTATTTTCGGCATAAATTTTAGGATTTCATTTTGACTGTTATTTTGTCAGGAGCTGGTCACATTTCTGCAAGCTCCTTCCCAGTTCATCTCTCCGTAAAAAATAAATACCATTTTAAACAAAGACGACATACTCCCTTCCCGCGGCCAGAAGCTGGTCTCCCTGGATTCCAGTTTCCACGGTCAGAAACAAGGGCTGCGGGCCTGTCCCAGCCCGGGCCTGGGGAAGCTTAGAAATGCAGGTGGCGAGTCCCCTCCGCAGATGAAGCCACTTAATTACCACACAATCAATATGCAAACAAGTGCCAAACTGGGTTTGAATCAAATTTCTCATTGGGGACCCAGTGGGGGAGGAGAGCCCAGAAGAAGGGGGGCCCATCAGGGGTGGGCTGGCAGGGAAGGGGACCGCAGGATAAGGAGATGGGCTTCGGCGGGGACCCGGGCGCCTGGGGGCCACTCAGAGGTCCCCCGGAGCCCTCCCGGTGTCTGGCGTGGGGCCCGGCTCCCACTGAGGGGAGCCAGGGTCCATGGCCCAAGGCTGCCGTTGGCGGGAGGTTTTCCAGACCTGTCAGCTGAAGTCTGGCGGTCTCCACTAATTCATTTGACTCGGAAATCTCAAATTGACCAGGTTCCCCCTCCCCTCTTTAAAACAAACTCATTAAACTTGTCAACACTCATTAGGCCTGTAAAACATTGAACTAGAGCCACTGGGGAGACTCGCAGAGGGTGTGTGTGTGTGTGTGTGTGTGTGTGTGTGTGTCTGGGAGCATGCACAGCAAAGCTGAACCAGGCCCTGAGAGACCCACCTCCGAGGCTTGGCCAGGGCAGAAGTCCCGATTCTTTCCTCCTGCCTGTGCCTTTCATCGAAGGTGGAACAGTGTGGGGGTTGAGGCACGGTTCCAGAATCAGACTTCAGTTGGAATCCGCCTTTGCCTTCCCGCTTGTCTGACGTGGCCCAGGCTCACATCCTCTGGCCTCAGTCTCCCCATCTGGAATATGGGGCTTTTATTTTTTGTTTATTTATTTTTTAAAAATGATTTTATTTATTTATTTGACGCAGAGAGAGAGATCACAAGTAGGCAGAGAGGCAGGCACAGAGAGAGGGGGAAGCAGGCTCCCCGCTGAGCAGAGAGCCTGACGCAGGGCTTGATCCCAGGACCCCGAGACCATGACATGAGCTGAGGGCAGAGGCTTTAACCCACTGAGCCACCCAGGTGCCTCCATATGGGGCTTTTGATAGGAACTGCCTCACTGGGCCGCTGGGAAAAGTACGTGTGGAAGGCTCTCGCAACAATGCCTGACACATTCTAAGAACACGGCCACTGGTAGCCATTACTGTTAGTGGTAGTGGTAATGTTTTTAGCTATTATTACTAATAATAGCTTCAGATGGGGGTTCCTGGGTGGCTCCGTCCCTTGAGTGGCCACCATCCGCTCAGGTCCTGATCCCAGGGTCCCAGCTCAGCGGGGAGCCTGCTTTTTCCTCTGCCTCTCCCCCTGCTCATGTTCTCTCCATCTCTCTCTCATAAATAAATAAATGAATAAATAATCTTTAAAAAAATGATAGCTTCAGATGTAAAAGACAGCTTAGTTGAGAACTTGAAATTGGGAGCTGTTAAGATTCAAGTCTGGACCTCAGCTTCCTGCTTCCGGACCCTGGATCAGGGCTCACTTCTCTGAGGCTCAGTTTCCCTGAGGAGGATGAGGAAAATGTGCATTGGGACATTGGCTTGTGCTGAGAAGGGACTTAGGACAGATGGAGCCAGAGTTAGCGTGGTGTCCAGCCCTGCGGGACCGTGAGCGATACCCGTCCCACACCTTACCATGCAAAGCAAAGCCGGGGTGCGGGGGGGCGCTGATACCAGCTTCCTGGAGAGACCCCACCTGCGGGCAGAGGTCCCCATGGCCTCCGAAGCAGAAGGAAACACTGCACCCTCCCTGCCCTCGGTAAAGAAAAACACCTCTGGTTTTTAAAAAATCGCCCGATGGGGAGGGCAACCAGCAGACCCCAGATCTAAGTGGGACTCCTGCCTGCTGCCCGTTCTAATACACACTCGGTTTCCAAGAAATTCCTTCTCTCTGGGCTCCCTACAGCTGCGAACTGGGCCTTCCCCACCTCTGCCAAGGGGATCAGGCTCCAGCGGGGCTCAGAGACCCTCGGCCCCGAGGCTGGCTCCAGGGCCCCATGAATAGCGGTTTTGTCTGGGCCCCCATTTAAGGATTTGTGGCTGTAGTTGCGATGTGTTCTCTCTGCCTTTAAAGTGGGGTGTCGCGGCCTTTCTCCCTTTCTCTCCCTCATTCACCTTCTTATTGAGAAGGCCTCCTTAAAAAAAAAAAAAAAAATAGCACCACGCAGGCCTTCTGCTACTTTTCTTCTCCCTCTGAAAATGAGAACATCAGCTATTGAAGTGGATTGATGAACTCTTCCCAAAAGTTTATTAAGGGAAGGTTAGACAAAAGCCCCCAGGCCCGGAGGCAACTGAGCAGTCAATATATATACTGGCCCTTTTGTCCCCCGAGGGCCGACGCATGAATACCTCTCAATGGCCCTCTTTAGAGTGACAAGATCAAGCCAGACAAGGGCTTGTTAAAAGGAACTTCGAGCTGTTTCTCTTTCCCCAGCCCGAAGCTCCGTCCCCCACTCCTCCTGCATTAATGTACATCTGCAGCGGGAGGAATAATCAGCTGGAATTCTGTCGGTTTTGTGTGGGTTTTTCTTTTTTCCTAAATACGCCCCTCCTCGCCTCTCCCCTGCCCCCACCCGCCCCTCCTCCCCAGCCCTGCCCGCCCCCTCGCCCAGAGGCCCTCCAGCCATATGTTGCCAGCGCAGCCTGCTGTGTCTTTGAGGGACCCCGGGGTGGGTGTTCGTGGAGAAGAGCAGAGAGTGGGGTTCTTGGGACTCTGGCTCTTGCCGTCTGTCCTCCTAGTAACAAGCACCCTCACTGACCCTTCCCTGTGTCCCGGGGCTGGAGGACGACCCCGTGTGCGTGTCATCACTCCTGTGGGCATTTACGGCAAGCTGGGGGTCCCTTCCCGCAAGTATGGATAGAGCAGTGAGGCAGGACGGCTGTGCCTTTCTCGGGAACCGCTGCTGAGCTGGGGTGGGGGGGGTCACTGTGGGCCCGCCGACTCCGGAGCCTCCTGTAACCCCCCGCCGCTCCCATTTTTCGGCGGCTGCGTTTGGAGAGGGTTGAGAGCCAAAGCCTGTGTCACCCCAGTTATAGGCCGGCTCGCTCACCGGCTGGCTGATGGCTCGGTGGGCTCCGGGAGAGTCCCCACGCTCCGAGAGGGAGGTCGTCTGGGAGAGGGCTGGACTCGGGCATGCCGGGTGGGCGAGGCTGAGAGCCACCTGACGGGAGGCTGGGACATGAAGGGTCCCTGGAGAATCCTGTCCTGTCCGTCATGGCTGAAGGAGAAGACCTTTCTGCTCCAGTAAGGCCTGGTGCCTTCTGACTGGGATGGGGAGTGTGCGTACACGTGTGTGTGTGTGTATGTGTGTGTGTATGTGTGTGTGTGTGTGTGTGTGTGTGTGTGCACCTGTGCGCAGTTTCACTGTCCTGGTGAGCTTAGCTCTCTGCTCCTATCCCCGTGCCAGATGGGAATGTCCTTTGAGGGCTTTTTCCCAGGTCCCAGCACAACGCAGTAAGCAGAGTAGGTGCCCAATAAGCACTTTCTAAATCTAGAACTTTCCTTATACACTTGAGCAGTGGAGGGGAGAGGGAGAGGGACCACCAGCCCTTTCCCTGCTTCTCTCCTTTCCCCCTCAACCCCACACCTGTCTTAATTTGGGTTCCAAGGAGGCCTGAAAAGGGAGCACCCTTAAGGATCCTGGATCATGGCGTCACTTACCTTCAGCTTCTGAACGGTCCACCTCACGGCAGAGCCGGGGAGATTGTTGGTCGCTGTCCTCCCCAGGGAAAGGGATGGAGACAAAGGGAAGGGGGTTCAGGCAAGTAGCAGGTAGAAGGAAAAATCACTCTTGTCCCAGAGGTGGGAGCCTGGCCTCGGCCCCCGGTCTTCCCTCCCCCGTGGGGCGACTCACTGTCCCAGTCTACCTGGGACTGTCCTGGTTTCAGCACTGAGAGTTCCCACATCCCAGGAAACCCTCAGTCCTGAGCAAACTGGGTGGTGGGTCCTTCTGTTCTCCGGCATGCAGGGATGGTCCTTGTGGCCTGTGAGGCCCAGATCTGTCACCATCCGGTGGGGACATCTCCGCCTGGGCCCGCAGAAGGGCTGCGAAAAGCATGGGGGAGCCCGGTGCGTGGATGCCTTCCC
Organism: Mustela lutreola; assembly: GCF_030435805.1. Taxonomy (NCBI): domain Eukaryota; kingdom Metazoa; phylum Chordata; class Mammalia; order Carnivora; family Mustelidae; genus Mustela; species Mustela lutreola. Next base: position 13,030,677 of record NC_081299.1, read on the forward strand.
TTGGAGAAGCCTTTTGGGCGCCTGTACTTTGTGCTAGGTGGCTGGGATGGGGGGTGTCCTCCGTGGCTGGAGCCTGGGGCAGGGGACCTGTCAGGGGAGAGGGGCAGAGGGAGCTCGGCCCTTTGCTTTAGACTAACAGAGTTCTGGGCCACGAAGGCTGCCGGCAGAGTCACCCCCGGGTCTGGGACACCAAAGTGATACATCCAAATCCAGATCTGCTCCCAACAAAGTGGGTCTCTAACAGATGCTAAATTCCTCCCTTTTTTTTTTTTTTTCCTACTCTGCTCATCCTCCAGACTCCAGATTTTTTTCTGGCTTAAGGACAGAATTAGAGGAAAGGAAACGGGAAATCCAGATGCGGAATCCATAGAGAGACTGAAGGAGGGTAGGGGGTGGGGGGCGGGTAGTGAGTGGGGCATGGCGGAGCGGGTAGTGAGTGGGGAACAGCAGTGTAGGGAGGTTATTGGGGGGCCGGGGGGCGAGTGGGGCACAGTGAGGCAGGGAGGTTGTTTAAGAATCATCCTAATGTCAGAAATCTGCCTGTCCTGCCTCCCCACAGATAAGAGTTGCTATTTCGTGGATGATTCAAGTCAAACTTCCCCTAAGGAAGGGCTATGACCCCTGACCCCTGTAACCCGCATTTAGCACGTTCAAAAGCCCCTCCTAGCCCCAGAGAGCTGACCTGATCTGGGACCAAGGCAACCGGGCAGGCAGAGCTATAAACTCGCTGGGCTCCTCAGGCTCAGGAATCCTGAGCGAAAAACCAGAAGGGGGCCAGAGGTGGGGCCTGTGAGCACATGGCCCAGGAGGGGGTGAGTGCGGACAGGAGGGCCATTGGGAGGTGGAAGGGGTTTGGGGGAGAAGTGGATGCCAACCCCTTGCCTAGGAATGGCTTTCCTCTCTCTGACCCTAGTTCCCACCTGTGAAATGGAACCAGAACCACTGTCTCCAGAAGGGTTTTGGTGAGGATTTGGTGAGATAACACGGGTGACAGCCACGGCCCTGAGCCTGGGGCATCATAGGGGCTCAGCAGTGCTAGAGGGGAAAAGTGACAGGAACAATGTCATCAGATGAGGGCACAGACTAGGGGTCCAGTGAGGATTTGGGGAGTTGACCCTGTTGTCAGAGGATCAGTCTGTCCTATTTGGGCACTGAGTAAATGCCAGGCGTGGGGCAGAGGCGGACAGCAGCATGGGAACGTCCTTGTCCTCAGAGCACCCCCTGTCTCTCTCTGGAGGAGACAGGAAAACATACAGTCCCCCCCATACTCAGTGTAAGAGGTGCTTGACGTGGGACCCAGCCACGGTAGGAGATTTGGGAGATTAGGGTTCGTGAGATGGAAATGCACTTTTCTTTCTTTCTTCAAACTCACATTTCCTGTGCATCTTTCCAGAAACTTTCTGATCCCTGCTCCCCCCGGCCACCCTCACCCATCTCAGACCAGCCTTGGTGTGTCTGCGTCTCCTGTGTTAGCCTATAGATCCCTCGCCCTGCCCCCATCTTCCTGATGGGGACGCAGAGGCCGAAGAAGAGAAAGGGTCTGTCCCTGCTTTCCTTCCAGATCTTCTAGAAGCCCACGTGGGCCTGGGTTCCATGTCAGCTTAGCTCTTTTCTGCTCTGTCATCTCAGACAAGAAACAACCGCTGTAAGCCTCAGTCTTCTCATCAGGAAAACAGGGTGAATGACCCCACACACAGTATGGGAAAGATCGGAGCACTGGGTGCCGCGTCCACACACAGTAGGTCTTCAGAGCATGGGTGCTGGTGCCGGAGGCAGGCCCGGAGCCCAGACTGGCTTCTGGCTGCAACACAGCAACCCGGGCTCCGGCTCCTGTGGCTTTGAAGCTTTGTGCATCTCCTTATTACCGCAATTAATTACCCAGGACAATGGTGCTCAGCCCTGCCCTCTGCCCGCGCCTTGGAGTGGTAGGGGGTGGGCGGAGGGCACCACCCGGAGGAGGGAGGTTAAGCGGCTGCCTGTTTGTTTATGGGCCCAAAAAGCTTTATTGGTTTTACACTCCAGCCTGTTTTGAAATCAAAGAACGTTTCCAAGGAGGGGGTGGAAGCCAGCCTCCGGAGCCCAGAGAACAGCCTTATTTATTTTTTGGTCCCTGGTTGAGCCCTGCCTGGTCCTCTGAGGTCTGCTCCGGGGCTGGACCGAGGGGCTTGGCGCTTTGCCAGGGACAGGGCGGGCACTTGGGGGCCAGGGGAGCAGCCTCTCTTCCGTGAGCTTCTGGCAGGCTGGGGAGGACCCCGAATTGGGGCGGGGGGCGGGGCAGGGAGAGCTCCGGCTTCCCAAAGCCCACAGCGAGCACTTCTGAAGCATGTGACCGGGGCCCTGGCCAAGTCACGCCTCACCTCCTCTCTGAGCTTTGGTGATCTTGTCTTCCAGGGGGGCCTGAGGTCTGTGACCCCTGCCCACATCCTGGACGGACGCGCTGAGGGATGCTCAGTGGTGTGACATAACCTTTGTGAAGAAGGCCTGCCGTTGCCCCTTTGTTCCTCCTTTAGCTGGCTCGTCCCTTCATTCATTCCTGCCGTCATTATGCGCTTGTCCCGTGAGACAGGCTGCAGCTTCCGGTCAGGCTTCTGCTTGGAATGAGGGAGAAAAGGAAGCTGGTGTCCAACGTTCGACGACATTTTATTGGTTCTTTATTATATGAGAATGACACGCGTGTGGTGGGGAAAAGAAAGTCACAGGCTAGAAGGGTGTAGAAGGAAAAGGTTTGTCCTTCCCCCGACCCCCTGCCCCCCAAGCCCCAGGTAAATATTGCAAATAATTTGGGAATCTGATCGTCTAGATATCTCTCCTCCGGGAAAGGTGCGCAGGTACACATATGTTTACTTTGGCAAAAGGGGCTCTGCAGCGCGCCCCGTTCTGGACTTCTGTAGTGAATGGCACGTTGGGGACGTCGTTTTCTGGAGGTTGGTACACGGGGGCTTCCTCTTCTGGATGTCTCGCCGACAGTGAGTTCTATCAGTGGCTTTAGTCGCTGTCAGTCTGACAGGTGAGGACAGGGGTGCCTGCCCCCGTGCCTGTGACGTTCACTTGTCCATTCTAGAAGCCATTGCTGTCCCCATTTTACAGAAGGTAAGACTGAGGCTCAGAGGCCAGGAATGATCCCCTTGGGCCTCCTGCTGGAAAGTCGCTGAGATGGAATTTGAGTGTGAGTTTTCTGATTCTAAGTCCTCTGGAATATTCTGGGGTGTGTGGAGGGGTTGGCCCCACCCTCAAATGTAACCGCCACGTTCACCAGACAGACTCCAGTTAAGAACAGCAGCCTCTCTCTGAGGCGAAAAATGAGCAGCCCTGATGTTCTCCTGACCGGCCAGGAGCCATTAGGTGGCTTTAACATGAACTAGAAGTAAAGGTCAGCTGCTCCCAGCCTGTCCAGGATAGGTCCCTCCCTCCCCACCAGAGAGACAGGGAGGTTTAGTAAGCACACACCTCCCCCATTGACATTAAGAACATGGGGTGTCTGGGTTCTAGTTTTCTTTCCTGATCTGGGATCTTGAAACTCACAGCTCCTCCAGATCACTGTACAAAGATGAGGATTTGGAGCAAAAAAAAAAAAAAAAAAGTCTCCTCCATCAGCGCCTCCTCCCCTGTCAGCCCTGGAAGCATCCAGTCTGACCCTCTCACTTTCACAGATGGAGGGGCAGAGGCCCCAGAAAGGTTAAGTGACTTGCCCAGGGTCACACAGCTGATGAGCGGCAGGTCCCGCACAGATCCCAGCCGGCTGGAAAGGTGATCTTATCCCTCTGACGCAGCGGTGACCTCTCCACACCGCCTGGAGCCACATCTGGGTTTTTTTCCCTCCCCACTGTTGAGAGTCTTCTGAACCCGGAGGACGCCAGGAGGCCTAACAGATGGGGAGCTGGCGACCTGGGAAAAGAAAGACAAAGCTTCCCATGCGGCCGGTGCTTGGCAGTTTCCGGAGCTCTCTCAGGACTGCGACCCTCCCAATCCTCTGTGAAGTGGCCCATCACCCTTGCTGTACACATGGGGAAGCTGAGGCCCATAGCGTGACAGATACCAGTAGCTCTGAGTCACACAGTGAGCGATGGAGTGTCAAACCTGGAGGAGGGGAAGGTTTTGGACCCTCTAGATCGGTGCCGCCACTTTACAAATGAGGAGGATGAGGCTCAGAGGAGGGGGAGCCAGGAAATCCCTACTCTGGGACGTCTTCCCCAGACATAGGCTGATCCCCTGGACACATGACAGGTGACCCCAGATCCTGAGAGGAAACAGCAGAATGCAGTCCCTTTCCCCGAAAACATTTCATGAGGTGCAGTCAGAGATACCACCTCCCGCTCCTAGTGATTCTAACCATGGCGGTGTCAGGTGGTAGCGAGGCTCCGAGGTCCCGGAGTCAGCTAGACCCGAATGCCCTGTGTGTGTCCTTGGGAAAACTACCGCATCTCTCTGGGCCTCAGCTTCCCCAGGGGCAACACGGGGCTTCATATCGATTGGCCGTGTCCCTTAGATGGTATGAGCCACGCACACAGGTTAGCAGACTGCCTGCTTACTGTAAGTGCTCCGTAAATGTGGGTGGCTTACTGTTTTTGCAGTCACGGCAGATGGAGAGGGGTTGATGGTGACCCGGCTCTCCATGGCAGTGGCCTTGACGACACTCTAGAGCGTTCGTGGTCCCTGGCCAACACAGAGGGCTGAGGTAGGAGACTGAGCCGATGAAACTCATCCCATTTCAAAATATTTAGTGTGGAGGGGAAAATGCCCAGCTCTGCACTCACCCCAAACCTCAAGCCTCTCCCACCCCCTCCATGCATAGTGGCCCAGTTGTGGTCTAGGGGACACCCTAAGGGCTCTGACCTGTGGACTGGGTCTTGGGGTGCCAGGCTTTCAGCCTCAAGCCCCAGGAGGGCTCGTGGCACAGGTGAACACACCTGCATGTACCACATTCTCTCTAATAGCTGCGCAGTAAGAGCTTGGGGAGCCCCGTGGGGCCTGCCTCCCACATCTCCGCCCCCCATGCCAGGCAGTGACTGTGGGACAAGCTTGACAAGCTTCCGGGTGGGGGAAGGGGTCAGTGGGCCCAGAAGTGACTGTGGAAGGCATCTGGCCAATCATGGAGCCTAGGCACCTCCCCACTCATTCCCTGGCAATGTCCTCGGGGGTTCAGCCCTTCACCCAGGTGCTACGTGGCAGCGTTCCACCTGAAGACAGGCTTTGAAAGTCAATTATTTGAAACCAGGGAAGCCAAGGCCTCAAGGGCCTCTCAGAGCAAACAAGCTTTTGGCACGTTTGGAGGAAAGGAAACAGGATTGAATTTCCCCTCCAACTCACCTGGGGAAACATTCAGACTGGTTGGTGGGGGTGGGGGACAGGCATCTGGGACCTTGACTCCAGTGGTAAGCGGAACGGGGCAGGGGTCCTTTGGGGTCATCAGGAAAGGCCTCTGAGATATTCTATAGCTTCCCCCAAAGCAGCTGGTGGTAGGGCGTAGACTTACTGAGAGCGAGCAATTCTTCCTTTGGTCCTACTCCATTCCCTCCTGCTGCAGATCCAAGACGGCGTGACCCCGGTGGCTTGTTCCTGGCTCAGCAGCTGAGCTGAGGAACCAGGTTCAAGTCCTGACCCTACTACAGCTTCACGCGCGGGCGCGTGTGCCGCTGGCCAAGCCCGCGTTACTGCTCTATGTCTGCTCCCCGTCTGTAAAACGGGGAAGAATAATAACACTGTGAGGTTCTAGGTCAAGCGTGAAGTCTTGCCGAGAGGGAAGGGGCAGGGAGACGTTAGTTCTGGGGCTGGGCTTCCCCTCCATCCTTCAGAGAGCCTCAGGGCAAAGAAGGATGCTTCGGTCTCACAGCCCTGACTTTGCAACAGCCCCGGAAAGGGAGACCTTTTCCCTAGAAGCCAGATCATCACACGACAAGGGAGCACAAGGCAGCCCAGCTCTAGCAGGTGTACTCTGGAGGCTGTAGTTGGAGGGGTTTGAGTTTGGATGTGAAGAAATGCACACTTATAGTCTTTACAAGTCACGAGGTCCTGGGGTGAGGAGGGAGATGAGAGGGGCCAGTGGCGGGGGGTGGGGGGTATTTGCTCTGGGAATGCGGTAGAGGCAGTGGACCACCCCCACCCCACCTCCCACCCAGTCCCAGGAGCTGCTGCCCCACTTGTCACCTCTGTCTGGGATCCCTTCCCCTGAGCTGGCCCAAGAAGCACCAAGGTTTAGGGAGGGTCTAGTCTTTTCTCTATCCCCAGCCAAGGGCAATAGGTCTCGTGCCCCCACCCCAACTCCCAGTTCTCGCCTCCCTCCGAAATCTCCATCATCTTTCCTTCCACAGTCTCTCTGAGCCTTGCTGCCTCGGGAGCTCAATAGGAGACGGGCAAATCCAGAGCAAAACCCAGGGGTCCAGAGGGGAGGCTCTCCGCATCCCAGTGCCCCAAGCTGCACCGCCGACCATGATTCTGGGATTCCAGTGAGCAGCCCAGGTTGAGGGACCCCTCACCCAGAATCAGAGCTGTGGGTGTTGAAACCACACGATGCCTGAGCCTCCCCCTCCCGGTTTCCACGTCCTCACCTGCAAACACCCAGGGCCACCAGTGCCCTCTCACAGACAGAAGGGCCACAGTGTGTGAGACAGCACCTGGTACCTAGTAGGTGCTCATTAAATGCTTGTTAAGGTAATAAAGGTTTCCATTCACAGAGCCCTGCTCAGAGCCAGGGATTTTTGCATACATTTACATAAGCTTTTCTCTGGACCTGGATTCCTGGCTTGGCATGTCTTTCCCCAGAAGGAGGGTTGTTTTTGTCCTGGTTTTGGGCAGGCTGGTGTGTCTGGAGGCCCTGCAGGAGGACCCTGGCTGGTTCCTGTCTGGACGCATCCTAGGTAACCTTCGGCAAACAGTGACTCAGCCCCAGCGCAGTCCCTTCCCAGGCCAGGTCCTCAAGTTTCTTCCTGCAACATGTTAGAGCCCACGAAGAGATGGCAAGCGATTGTGTCGGTTTTCTTTGGGGCCGTCAGGAGGGAACAGGGGCCAAAGGACAGGAGTCTCTCTCTCTCTTGCCTCCCCTTCCTCAGACGCTTGCTTTGCCTGAGCACCCCCCCTGCCTCCTCGATGCTAGGGCTCAGAGAGGCTAAGTGACCAACTCGAGGTCACCCAGGATTCAGACCCGCAGTGCCTGGTCTCCAGAGTCCCCTCGTGCCGGTAGCCTGCCGTTTCTGCCGCAGGAACCAAGGAATGATGTTTCTGGATCCTAAGCCTGGCTGGACACCACTCGTTTCCTAGCACTTGGCCTTACTCGGCCTTCTCCTTGGTCTTCCTCCCAGGTCTGCAGCAGCCGCTGGCACTGCTTCCAGCCTGACAGCGGAGGCCAGGAACCCAGAGCATCTTTAGAGCTCCAGAGCCCGTCGTGACTCGGTGGCCCCAGGACATAGCTAACGTGGAGTTATTGGTAGCATGGTTATACGTCCCTGGCTGCGGAGGCCTGCCGTTGGTCACACCCTGAGAGTGTCTGTGGATCTCTGGGACTAGAGAGGGGGCCTGACCCCTGACAGCAGTATGAGCTCTTGCACTGACCTACTGTGTGTCCTCTGGCGAGTCACATGCTCTCTCTGGGCTCACTGTTCTCATCTGTAAGACGATGAGATGGGACTGAATGATCTCTTAAGTCGCTTCTAGTTTGAACTTCTAGACTCCCCTGATACAGAAAGGAGGTCTCAAACGTTAGAGACCCAGTCCACGTGGAGAAGCCATCCTAAACACGGAGGCCAGTGCCTGCACCAGACCTGAGACTGACCCCAGCCTCTGCCTCTCTGAGCCCTGGTTTCCTTATCTGTAAATGGACTAACAGTGTGACATTGTTGGAACAGTTAGAGCCACTAATCCACACGAAGCCCGTCATGGTGCGTGGCACAGAGGGGCGCTTCCGAGGAGCTGGGGTGGCCCCTGGTGACAGTTTCTCTGCATTCCAGGGCCCTTGTCTACGGAGTGGGGTTGTGAATGCCAGGATTCAATGAGATCGTAAGTGCCGGGGCCTTGGTGCCTGGCGAACGGTCCCAGTTCCTGTAAGATCAGCTGTTTGCACGGGTGTGGCTGGATCTTTCTCCCCCTTCCAGCTCTCACAATGGGAGCAGGGGCAGTAGAAGCTCGCAAGCGGGCGGAGAGTGACGGGCGAGTGGGTGGCTTTCGGTTGCCCAGCTCAGGGTCCCATTCCGTCCCACACGTCCTGAGTGCCGGGCCTTGGGACCTGCTGCCTTCCTCCCTGGCTCCAGCCCATGGCGGTGGCTGTTCACGCCGCCCCAGCTGCCCAGCCCTGGGCCAGGCCTCGTTCTCCAGCAAGCACCCTCCTCTACCCTCTCGCTTCCCCCTGGGGAGGGGGGGCGGGCTCTCAAACCCTAATTCATGAAACCCGCTCACTTATCGCCCAGATCCGCAGTCCCTCGGGAGTGTCCGTCTCTCTGTCCATCTGTCCGTCTGTCACACGTGACTCACTGGTCTGGCCCCAGGGCCTAGGGAGTGGGTGCCGGCCGGCCAGCTAGGGGCTGCAGACTGTGCAGACCACAACCCACACCTGCGTGCCGCCATCCACCTGGCTCCTTGTCCCATGAGGCACCACTTAGGGGCATGTACCCTTAAATGTGGAGGGCGAAGGCAGGGCGGGAGATGCCTTCAGAAATGGAAATGGGACCCATTTGTTTATAATTTACTCTCTGACACTTAACGGGAACCCGATGGGACCAATAAAGGCCCCTCACTCACCCAGCTCCTACCTCAAAAGTGCTGGAGCCCGTCCAGTTCTCTGGAGGCAAATGCATCCGGCAGCGGAGAGGACCGCCTCACCCCCCCCCCCGCCCCCCCGCCACCGCATGCCTCCCTCCCACCCTCCGGCCCCTCTCTAAACTTTTGAAAGACGCCTCCCTGTTCCCAAGATCAGTGGGGCTGCCAGCCTTTCCAGGCTGTGGGGCAGGAAGGCGGGGTGGGGTGGGGGGGCTTGCTTGCAAGGTAGAGAGGGGCCAAGGACTAGAATAGTCTGGGCACAAGATAGGCAAAGCGAGGGGGCTGGTGATGGAGGAGAAATCCAGTTTTCAATTTTCCTTAAGAGAAAAATGAGTGCATGAGAGACAGAATAATTTTCCAGTGTGCAGGCTGTAAGTGAAACCTCCTTGAGACATTGCGAGTTATTAAGAGGAGGAAAGAAAAGAAATTGTGAAATCAGTTTGCCTTTAGCGGGACTGTACAATGAACTCTTATTTCCAGGGGAATCTAATTAGCGGGCAGGCAGCCGAGCCCGAGAGCAATGGGAGCCGAAGGTTGGGCTGGGGGGCCCCCCGTGGCTGCGTGCGAGGGGGCTAGGAGAGGAAACACGGGGCTTGGGGGAGGCTCAGCTGGCTTGAATTCGAATCCCGCGTCTCGGGTCTGCTTTATGTCTTTGGATAGGCTTGGCGCCCACTGGGTACTCCGTCTTGGCTTATTTCCGTCCTTCAGCAGCCACGGAGGTCCCCAGTGTTCACACCTCCAACACAAACCCCTCCCTCGTCGCCAGGCACTCTCGAGAATTCCCCTGACTCAGAATCTCCCCTCTCTCACCACTGACCCTCTGAATCTGGTCCCTGGGCCCCCTCGCCTGGCATCTTACGTCGGTGAGGCCACCAAACCATCCCCCTCCCCCGACCCTTGCCGGATATGTAGGACTCTTTTACTAAAAGATCATATTTTGTCATCGTTCAGAAATATGCAACAGAAAGTGAAATCGTCCCTGACCATAGGCACGTGCACGCACACGCGTGCACAAAGTAGGACTATGGCTAACAGTAGGTGTGTGTGTCCTCCTGCACTGATTCCCCAAAGCCCAGACCCCAGTACCTTCCCATGAGAGCCATCTGTGTCTCAAATGCCCCATCCCCTTCCTCCACATGCAACCCCAGGCCAGAGGAAGCTGGCCTTTCCAGCTGCCCCGATCAGGGCTCTTTGGAACCGGCGCAGTATGGCACTTGGGAAGAAGGGGAGGGCGCAGGGGTGGGTCAGAAAAGACGCGCTGACGTGGGAATGTTCTCCACCTTCCAAGGCCTTTTCTCCACCCTCACTTAGAGAAATGAAAGCTGGAGTGGCAGGGGTCTGCACGTGGGCTCAGAGTCCCGATGGATTGGAGTCCCGGGCCTCAAGTGGCCATGTGCAGCTGTGTGACCTTGGGTAAAGCGTTGCCTTTCTCTGAATCTTCTCCTTGGAACCGCTCAGACATCAGGGCCCGCCAGGTCTTCAGCCAGCGTTGGGGGCTGAAGCCAGTTACCAGGGGCACCAGCCAGGCCAGAGTACCTGGTTCCAGGTAAGGGCATCCCTCCCTGTGTTCTCTGTGAGGAGGGCCGCTTGCCCTTCAGAACTGGGAAGCCCCATCCCTCAGCCCCTAGAACCTGACTGTGCCCTCTGAGAACAGCTCCATTTTCAGATTCTACCCCCTCCCTGCTGGTTTAATGCAGCGAACCTGTGGCTGACCACATTTTTGAAAAATAGCATTATGTATTCTATCAAGAATCAGCAAACGGGGCCCGGAGTAGTAATTGCCCCAGGGTGCGAGTAACAGATTTTATTTTTATTGATCAAAAAAATTTTTTTTTATCAAAAGCACATCAAACTAGAAAAGGCGTAAGCAGCAGGATCAAATTGGATTTTAACTCCCTTAAAAACCGGCTCCCTCCAGCAATCCACTTCCAAAGCCGAAGGCTCTTTGCCGGGAGATGCTTACGGTCTGGGGTGGCTGGGCAATCACCCCACGGCAGTGGAGGTGACTTCGAAGACTTCATTAGGACCCCACATTTGCCTTGGGGTCACCTCTGAGTGGACCAAACATCTGGGTGCAGAAGGGGGAAATCAGCAGAGTCCATGTGTGTTGGTTTCTAGAGCATCAGTCCTCTGGATCTCTTGGAGCCATTCAGGTGGCTAGCTTGGGTTCTCAGCTTGGGGCCAGGCATCTGCTGTTGCATGAACATCTCTAATGAGATGGTTTTGCTGGACGATCCTAACCTGCTCACCAGGAGTCACGCTGGCTCGAGAAACAAACTGTCAAAGGTGTCTGTGGGAATGTTCCAAGTTATTGCATGGCTCTGGGCATGCAGGAAGAGGCCACACAATCATGCATTCACTCGCCCATTCATTCATTTAGCCACTGGACAAACATGTGTTGAGCTCTTCCCATGGGCCCAGCCCTCTTTGGGGCATTGGAAATTCAGCAATGAACAAAACAGATTAAAAAAAAAAAAAAACAAAAACAAAAACAAAACCAAAAACCATCCTCTTGGAGCAAGAATTGCCTCTTCGAATAATTCAAACTAGGAGACAGGAAGGTGGGTCCGGGAGGAAGCAGGTGTCAGGTCTGGTTCCTGACATCAGCCTTGTCTTTCCCGGGAAGGTGTGGGGAAGCGGAAGAGGACCCAGGTAGGGAGCCAAGGCAGAGAGAGAGGGTGGAATGGGTCCTGGTTGGGACTCCAGGCATCCTGGGCTGTGGTCTGTCAAGAATCGGATGACCCAGGGGCACCTGGGGGGCTCAGTCGGTTAAGTGTCTGCCTTCGGTTCAGCTCATGATCTCAGGGTCCTGGGATTGAGCCCTACCACAGCGGACTTGCTCCCTGCTCAGCAGGGACTCCGCTTCTCCCCTCCCCCACCTCCATTTGCATTCCTCTCTCTCCTCTCAAATAAATCAGTAATCTTTTAAAAAAATATATATCCAATGCCCCAGACACCACGGCAAGTGGCAGAAGCAGGGACCACAGAGAAGAAAGTTCACCTGCCAAGCTTGGCTCCTTGGCTGGGCCCACCCTGGGCTGAGTCTTCTCCCCGCCAATCCCAGTGTGAAGAACACGTCAGGTTTGGGGTCCGCTGTGGGGGGCAGGGGGTGCGGGCTTGGCACTCTCTTGCAGTCCCTCTGTTCTGATAAGAGGGAAGAAGAGTCATATGCTTCCCCTTCCCCAGAGCAGTGTGGTTTTTGTGTTGGCTGTTGCTGTGCTGCTTTTCTCTGTTTCTGTAGAACAGTGGCTCCAAACTGGGGTCCCCGCCAGCAGGATCAGCACCACCCGCAGACCTGTTGCAAATGCTCTTTCTTGGCTCCATCCACCCGGGGTGGATTGGGGCGGGGGCCGGCACTCTGTGTTTCAGCAATCTGATGGCCTAATGCTGGTCTGCGAGGTATGGGGCGGGGGGATCGTTTGATTTACCTGGAATATATTTGGTGACTTTGGGATCCACCGGAGTTGATGGTTGATGGAGGCTTTACAACTTAGCTTCTGAAAAAGTCTCCATGCCTTTCTGAGGGTTCCCAGAGGAGCACTGAGATGATGGACAGAAAGGTCGTGAGAGGACATGGTGCCTGCTGAGCTCCTGGTACCCAGGACGCCCTCAGTAAACCGGAACCCCCGTCTTCCTTCTGTTCCTTGACAGTGGTGAACCAGTAAGATAAGAGCCTAGTGTTTCATGGGGCCAGGGCTGGTCACTTTTGAAAAATCAACTTCATCAACTGTGAGAGCAAGAGAATCACAGCATCTGGGAATCAGTCCCCAAATGGGGATGATTTAGTCCCCCCCCCCACTTTTTTTTTTTTATAGGTGAAGAAACAGAGGCAGGGGACACAGCATGTCCCAGCCTCGCCCCCCCCCCGCCCCCAGCAGCCCTCTTCTGGCCAGTCAGCCCACCTCCTCCCTGCGTCTGTCTAGTCCCGAGTTATCTTGCACAGAGACACACAGTGAGGAGTCCGAAATGAGCCCCAAGGTGCTTCCACGAAAATCTCGAAGTCAGACATTGTGTCTGTTTCATTCTGTGTTGCACCTGCTGTGGCTGGCTCGAAGCCGGCACGTGCTGGGCACCTACGTGAGGCGCGGGTGGGTTCCCATCTGAGGACAGGAGCCTGGGGCAGAAAGAGAGGGTGGCGGGCCCCAGGGGCCCCCTGCTCTCGGTGGGCACAGGGGATGGCCCTCCCACCGGCCCGCCAGAACGCTGGGCCCTGGGACCTGACTCTGAGCCAGTGTCTGCTTTCAGGACCAAGTTTTCCAGGGTTGGGGCATCTGCCTGACATAATACGTAACAGTAATTAAGAAATAAGCCGCCTTGCTTAGCTTCACAGCGATCATTTGGCTAAGTAACTACCATGGTCCAGTGCCTCAAAAATCACCATTAGAGTACGCTCCTTATGGCCATAAAATTTCTCGTTTTCTGCCTTTCATCGGCCTCCCCCTGCAATCTTCGCCTTGCTTTATTTATACATTCGTCCGCAAACAATGGCAATAAACTCTTTCCCAGAGTGTTGCAAATCAGAAATTTGTCCACATCTTTCCACCACCTTCCACTGTGGACCTGCTCTGCCTGGGAACAGCCCAGTCAGGCCAGCTGGAGAGGCCAGGCTGCGGCAGATTGATGGGAGCGGGACAGGGTGGGGTTGCCCGGGAGAGCTGGCGGGGAGGGGAGGGGAGGGCGAGAATGCACCATGAAAGGCCTCTGGCGGCCCAGCGACCCCTGAGACACAAGGGGCCCAGGACTGGCCTGGGGAGGGGCGGCGAGGGGAGGAGAGGGAGGGAGAGGGAAGGGGGAGAGAGAAGCCTTCTTCCCTACCCCCTCCCCTAAGAGAAGAAGAAGGGCCTGAGGACGACTGAGAAGCGGAATAGGAGGGTCTTGACGTCTGTCCTTCCCTGTCCCCACAAGAACAGAAAAGTCTCTGCTGTCTCACTGTCCCACACCGTGCACCGACTTAGAATCCCAGTCCCTTCTGGAGCTGCTGCCTCCTCTCATCGATCCGTCATTATTTATCGACCAATAGGCATTTATTGAAAGCCCTATTGTGTGCCAGGAGCGGTATGGAACTCTGGGAGTGTGAAGTAGTGAATAAATCAGATCTAGCCTTGGCCCCCTTCTCAGGATTGTTCCTAGAGATCCAGGAGGACCTCTGGATTTTAGGGATCGGGAAAATGATGCTCAAGAGGGGTTCAGACTTGCCAAAGGTCACACAGCAAGATGGAGGCAAAGTCAGGAACCAAATTCAGGGCTCTAACCCAAAGCTCCTAGACTTACCCACCAGACTCCCTGGCGTCCTGCCTCTGGGCAAGGTGACGGTTGCCTCATCTGGCCAGGGTGCAGGGTGCCTGTAACCAGGGTGGAGGGTGCTTCTGCCGCCAATATTTGCGTTTTACCCAGAAATCCTGGAGGTAGCAGTAGGTGGAGTAGTACCTCTGGTTCTTGGCTTTGGTTTTGGTCTCCAGAGAGGAAGTCTGTTCTAGGAGGTGGCCTTCCCAGGTCAAGCTTGGAGTTTCTAAGGAGGGAGGCGGCCCTCTATTAATGCGTCTCACCCACCCCTAGCAGTGGAAGCCTGGCTTGCTTTTCCGTTCCTACCAACGACTGTCATTAAGAACATTCTAGAGGGTCGCCTGGGTGGCTCAGTGGGTTAAAGCCTCTGCCTTTGGCTCAGGTCATGATCTCAGTGTCCTGGGATCGAGCCCCGCATCTGGCTCTCTGCTCGGCGAGGAGCCTGCTCCCCACCCGCAGCCTGCCTCTCTGCCTACTTAAAATAAAATCTTAAAAAAAAACAAAAACAAAAACATCTAGAATGATAGGACCCACAGTGCTGTTACCCAGCACAGGGAAGCACCCAGTTATAATAGAGAAATCAGAGTTTCCACCTTGAAGACACTCCCAGACTGATCGGGAAAGCACAACCTCCGTCTAAGGCCGAGGGTCCTCAGTTCAGTGGCAGGGAGACACCGTCCTCAAGTTCAGCTCACAAGCCGGATGATCCGGTGCATTTGGTTAACAGAAGAGATGGGTTAGATGTTCATCGTCCATCTCCAGCAGGAGCCAATGCCAAGTGCTGGGAGGGTGGTGCGGGTGGCGGATGCTTCCCTTGGGGATTCAGGGAGAGCCTCGTGGTCTAGGTGAACTCCAGGTGCAGCTTTGCAAGAGGGGGATCTAGGAGGTAGAGTAGAGCATCAGCCCAGGCCCCAGCGCAGTACAAAGGCCTGGAAGGAACCTGCAGGGTAAGGGGCTCCTGGGCCCTTGCAAAGCCATTGGATGCTTGGCTCCAGTGGGCCTCCGGGGCCAGCTGCCCGGCTTTCACTTACCCTTTGAGCCTTCTTTCCCCACCTGTAGAATGCGGCTGATCATACCCGTCCCTCTCAGGGTTTCCCCAGGATACTGCGATTCGTGGCAGTAAAGGCACCCGGCATGGCCAGAGCACGTCAGCTGCTGCTAGGTTTATTCTCCGGAGGCCTTCATGCCCAGTCCTGCCACGGGAGGCTTTGTGCGACCTCAGAGCCCTGTCCTCAGGATCCGAGGGTCCAGTGAGCCCCAGGTGGAAGCCCTTCCTCGGGGCTGAGTCTGGAGGCTGGGGGTTCGATGGACGAAAGGAGGCAGGGGCCAACGGGGTGCTGAGCCCTTTTCCATCTCTGCCTCCTTCGATGACTTTGCAACTGGCTGAACCCCTCTGCCCCCCGGAGTTCTCGCAGCGAGGAGGGGCGAGGGGGTGGCAGGCAGAGCCAGTCGGGCCAGCAGGCTTGACTTCTCAGGCATATGGCCCTTTCACAGTGGCATTGTGGGGCGCCGACGGGTGGCCGGCTTGCCTTTTCCTCGCCCGCCATGCGGGGCAGCTTCATCTGGCCGCTGGGGCCCCAGCTGCTGTTTCCCCTTCGCTGACCTTGAGGCCTTGAGCCAGGCTTCCGCCAGGACCTGCTTCCTGAGGGCCAGGCTCCTTCATTGGCCCTTCGCGCCTGTGAGCGCCTGTGCCCGCCACGGCCTCTGCTCAGCGGGCACCTTCTGCGTCAGGGATGGCCCTCCTGGGGGAGGGTGGGCAGGCGTGGTCTGTGGGCCTCCTGGGGTTTGTGCCAAGCACGTGGCTATAGGAGAACAAGGGAGGGATAACAAAGGGGTCACCGTTCATTCAATCATTCATTCACATGTGCATTCATTCCTTTGTGTTGTGTGCTCCGAAAACTTGCCTGCCTGTGGGCGGGGTGCAGAGGGAGGCTAAATTCTAGGCAGAGGGAGGTTAAATTCTCGGCATACGCCGACACCAGTAACACCAGCAGTAATGAGGGGTGCCTGGCTGGCTCAGTCGGTAGAGCATGAGACTCTTGATCTCGAGGTTGTGAGTTCGAGCCCCGCATCAGGAACAGAGATAGCTTAAAAATAAAGTCTTTTTAAAAAACCCAGAAATTGGGGCGCCTGGATGGCTCAGTGGGTTAAAGCCTCTGCCTTTGGTTCGGGTCATGATTCCAGGGTCCTGGGATCGAACCCAGCATGGGGGGGGCGGTTTCTGCTCAGCAGGGAGTCTGCTTCCCTCTCTCTCTTTCTCTGCCTGCATCTCTGCCTATTTGTGATCTCAGTCTGTCAAATAAATAGATAAAATCTTTAAAAAGAAAAAACAAAAATCATCGCCATCATCATCATCATTATAATAATAATAGTTCGTGTATATTGAGCACTTACTGTATACCCAGTGCTGGTATAAACCCTTGTCTTATAGTAATTCATTTAATCTTTGTGCATGATGACTTAGGATTACTTTCCTCGTTTTACAGATGAATCTGTGACCCAGAGGAGGGGAGTGACTCCCGAGTTAGTGTGGGGAGCAGGCCAGGAGTGCCATGTGAGAGGCACCACTTGGTATTTCTTGAGGTCACTCCCACCCCCACCCCGTATAGCCACATGGCACCCCATGGGGTCAGTACGCGGATTCTTATTCCCAGGAATGGGTGGGGAGATGGGGATCCCAGAGGGTGAGTGACATGTTCGGGGTCACACAGCATCTCAGGGTGTGAGCCTGGAGGACCAGCTGTCCCCTGCTGGGCTCTCTGAACCAGAGGGGACTCTGGATCTGGAGGCACAGCTGCTTAATGGTTCAGTGTGGGGAGGGGGCTCTGGATCCCAGCACCATCCCATTTCAGAAATGAAGAAAGCGAGTTTCAAATGTTCAACAATGCTGCCCAGCATCTATAGCTTGTCAGGGGCGGATCTAGAATTCAAACCCAGGTCCATCTGACCCCACGTTTCTCTCCCCACTGCCTGCCAGCCTGGGCCACAAAGATGGGACCCATTGACAGGCTTCCTTTAGGTGCTGCCATAGCGGGCTCTGCTGCCTGCCCAGCACCAAGCTTGGCTCTTCCTGTCCTTACATGAGGTCGATGAGTGAATGGCTGAAACAGCACAGAAAAACTGGTGATTATTTGTAAGGTTGTCTTAAAGTCAGAGGAAGAGTGTTAAAGGAGATGGTGAGCTGAGATCCTCCTATAGTGGGCTTGCTTGTGCCCCCAAGTCACCTGCCCTCTCCTCTCTCCTAGTCCACAGCTGCTGTGCCCCCTTCCAGAACTCCGCATTTGCAGCATATGATGCCAACAGGTTAAAGAGTCCGAGTTGGAAGGACTCTCTTGAGATCTTTGTTTTAACCTCTTGCTTTAGCAGGGAAACCTTATTTTAAATAGCTACTCCCGGACAATTCCAGCCTTCTACATGCTCTCTCTTCTTTCCCACATGTGACTTGGGCTTGGTTCACAATTCCCTACAGAGACAGCTCTGGTTCCATTGCAAGACTGTGGCCCTGAATTCTGGCAGTGCCACAACACAGTACCACTTCAAACAGTACTGCTTCCTTCTTCCTAGAGATGCCCCTTCCTAGCAGGAATGTATAAAGAGTGCCCTCTAGTGCCTAAGAGCAGTACTAAGCTGTTAGCAGAGAAGCCACGACCCAAGAACACCCCCCAGGGCTCCACATTTTGTAATGCAAATTCTGTACCTGCAGTTCCAACTTTTAAAAAGGCAGCCTGGTGGGGATGGATAGGGACTTCCCAGAGAAAGAAAAGGTTTGTCGGGTTTAGGTTATAATAAAGTGAGAGTTCCACCTTGCCTCTCCTTTCCTTGAGCTGGGAGAGTGAAGCTGGGCCATTGACTCAGTTGCTGGTGTAGCGTCGGACAGAAATCCCCACCTCATCAGTGCCTCTCTCAACCCCCAGGAGCCCTCCCAGAGGGCAGGACTGAAGTGAACCAAGTGTGGACAGTTGGAGCCCCAGCAATGACAGCACAGAGGTGGGCGCCTCTGAACCAGGTGCGGGGGTGGGGGTGACCTAGGAAGGCTTCCTGGAAGAGTGATCCCAAGCTAATCGAAAAGGGTGAGGATCAACAGAAGCTCACATTCCCTGAGCATTGCTGTCACTGTTTCATGTGCCTCAGTATCCTCTCATTCATTTATTCATTTGTTCATTCATTCAACAAATATTTATCTGGCCATTCACTTTGTGTTAAACATTGGAGACTTAGCAGTGAACAACAAAGATGAAACCACCCATTTTCATGGAGTTCTAGTGATGGCCCAGACGATGGGGGGGGGAGGGGCAAAAAATAGAAGAGTCAGCCCATGTGATTGGGATATGTGGTGTGGAAAAAGACAAAGTAAACAGGTGGGCATGGGGGGGTGGTCTCTAATATTATCCATGATTCACATCCAGGCCGACTGCTCCAGGAGCCTGTGCGCTGAGATGTCCACTCACTTTGGCCCAGACAGTGGCAAACGGCAGGCCTAGGGGGGCACAGGGAGGGCGCTCCAGGCAGAGGGCACAGTCTGTGCAAAGGCCTATGGTTGCCAGAGCAGGAGATGGTTGCTGGAGTCCAGGGAGAGAGGAGAGGGCATAATGAGCCAGGGCTGTGGGTACGGCCATAAGTGGGAGGTTTGGAGCCCACGGGAATTCTGAGTCCCGTACCCCCCACCCCTGCTTTGGTGCTGGGCTGGCTGCCTGGGAGGCACGAAGTGGGAAGGAGAGGGGTGCTAGGGCTGAGTACCAGGTCTTCGATCTGGACACCAGGGTGGCGGTGCTGAGGTGGGCACCCAAGAGAAGTGCAGGCAGAGGTGGTGGACAAGAGGGCTGGCCTCCAGGGAGCTTCCATGCAGACTCCAAGCCCGGTCTCTCTGTCCCCCCCAAGCTGGGGATCCAGCTCCCAGCCCTTGTGTGGGGCCCGGCTCCGGCAGGCACTGGTTACAGCTGAGTGGTTCTGCGGAGGGGCCGGGAGGGGCTCCCGCCCTGGCCCCAGCTCCCCGGGCCCCCAGCTGAGCTGTAAATGACTTTTCCATTTTCTGAGACCTGCGCCCAGGCCTGTTTGGTATTCAGGGACACTGGGCCCACACTCGCCAGCTCTCGGCTCTGCCCGAATTACTTGATTAAAACGCATATCAACTATTATGTGATTCGTTTCTCTGCCGCAGCTAGAGCCGGGCCTATGTTAAACTGTAATAAAGACTGGGTTCGGAGGCAGCAGGGAGGGGGAGCGCAGGAGCCCAGGTGGGAGGGCGTCGCTGGGTGGGGGTGGGGGCTGCACTCAGAGAAGGACCCCAAACCTCAAGGCCACCGCTGTCTCCCTCAGATCCAGGAGGACTGCCCTCTGAGAAGCTGGTAGAGTTTCATCTCCTTTCAAGTGTCTTCCTCTGGCCAGAGAGAGAGCAGGAGAAGTTTGGGCATGGGGATGGAGAATAAGCCACCTGGGTTCCCCCCCACCCCCCCACCCCACCCCACCCCCACCCCCCAGCTCAGAAATGGAACTTTCCACCACCTGGGAGTACTCCATGGCAAAGGGGACTTCTACTGGGCTGGGACTCCTGAGTCCTGGGTTTTCTTCCCAGCTCCACCACCCCAGGACTACACTGATCATCTGTAAAATGGGACTAATAGTACCTGCTCGGTCCTCTAGGGTTATTGGGAGAGACTGCGGCAGAACAGGGACAGACCTTGTAAACTGTAGGGTGCGGCGTGTACATATTGGGTGATGACTGTTGCCGTGTGTCCAAGTTCAGAAGGCACTTTGTATTTGTTCTGCCAAGCCCTATTCATCTAAGAAGGCTTTTACTGAGCACCCTCTGTATGCTAGGCACAATGTCTGCTCCATTTGGGGATGTCCCAGTCTGATGGGACCGAGAGACCCAGAAACAGGCAGGTTCGGGGTCCCCTGATGAGCCTTGAGAGCCCATGAAGGGCCCCAGAGACCAACGTGGATGCGCTCAGGAAGCCTTGCTGGGGGAGGCCCCCCATGAGCTGAGTTCTGCTGCATGAGCCAGAGGAAGCCCCGTGGAGGGGGTGAGGCGTTTCAAACAGAGGGAGCTCACGATTAAAGGCAGGAGGTCTGGCTTGGTCCTTTAAGGATGCCGAGAGCTGGCCAGGGAAGCGGGTGGAGTGATGGGCTCATCTGTGCACGTGGTGGGACCTCCCTGGTATCGCAGAAGCTTCTAGAATCAGTGGCTTTGAGCAGGCTCGGGCGGAGGGACAGTGGCTGAGGTAGACCCTGGAAGGGATGGTCCCCGGTGATTTTCTCTCCACTTCCAGCAGCCTAGCCTTGGGCTGGGCTCGGCCCTGAGCAGACCTCATTCTTGCCCACTTTTAAGCTTTGACAAACCCAACAGCTCCCGTCACCCTTCCTGTCCCTCATCCATTTCATTCTCAGAGACTCTCCAAAGTCCGGCAGCGGTCTTGTGTTCTGTGCCTGTCCTGGCCCCAATTCTTATGGAAGCCACATTTCCTCTATCAGACTGGGAAATTCCCAAAATGGGGGGGGGGGCTGATACCTCCTCCATCGGACTGGGAACTTCCTAAGACACAGGCTCTCCCATAAGGTTGGGAGGTGGGGCTGTTTTATCCTTGCGCTGGGTTAGACTCCCCACATCCCTGAGCAGAGATAGGATCCAGGAACCCAGAGAGCGGGTCCCTCGCCTTCTCCCTCTGTCTTGGGGGCTCTCCCCACACCCGCATGAGCTCTGTCCCTCTGGGAGCTTTCCATCTCACAGCTGTTTGGGGCAGAGGGCAGGAACTGCTGCCGGCCAGAAGGCTGCTCCCCCACGGCCCACCCCAAAATCCTCTGTTCAGTGTATGTGTTTTGTGTCCACACTGCCCACGGGACCCCCTCCCGTGCCCCTAAAGGGTGATGCAGTGAATTTCAGGATCGAATCCTTGGGAAAAGTTGTCTTTGGCTCTGAGCCCCAGATGTGCTGGGGAAGGTGGCCCAGGATGCCAGCTGTGCCGGCTTGGCCTCCTTTCAGTGATGGGAAGCTGGAGAGCCGGGAATGGGGAGAGGAGGGGGTTGGATCTGACCCCAGGTCTCTGCCTTTGGGGACGGTGTAGGCAATGATGAAGGGAGAGCTCCTTGCTTTTGTCTCCTTTGTCCTGTGGCATCACAATCAGGGACAGCCTGGCAGTGGCCAAGAAAAAGCAGGGATGACTGTCCAATGACCAAGACAGGAGGAGGGAAGGAAGGAGACATGGGGCAGAGGGGCATTACTCAAGCCCGGATGACATCCGAGCTCTGGATGCAGCCCTATGACAAGGTTGCCCATCGTGCCATTGGCCAGGCCAGGCCTTGGCAAATACTCTTACCATGACCTAGAATGCCTGTCCCATCTCCTAACATCTAAGAAGCTGTATTAGGTGTTCAGGGGAGGGAGGAAGAGGTTGTCCCTTGTGGGAGAGGTCTAGACCTATCTGTATAACAGACAGTTAAAGGAGTTGAACAAGAACAGGAGTGGAAACAGGCGTGGACACTTCCTGAGAGATTTTGTGACTCAGTTTCTCCCATCTGTACAGTGTGATCACATGATTGACTCAGACTAAGCGCTATAAGCACAGTGTACCCAGCCCGGGGTGGGGGGCACCACCTAGCAGGTGCTCTGTTGATGCTCTGGTGAACAAATGAATGACAGAACACACAAGTACTTCCAGGAATTCCAGAGATGGAGATAGGAGGGGAAGGGGAGAGACACTGAAGGCAAAGAGGAAAGAGAGAGAAAGCAGGAATGGGAGGAAGATAATCTCTGACAGCCTGCTTCCTCTTTCCCTCTCCCTTCCTTGGTCTTCTCCTGGCCCTACTATGTGCTCCCCACGTTCACCTGGAGGCCACAGAGGGTACAGCTCCAGAGCCCCGGCTAGGCTATTCCTTGCTAGCATTCCCTCTGCTGGACTGAGATGGATAAGAGGCACAGGATCAGTGGGGTCGGGAAGCCAGTTCAGTCCCCAGGGTGTCTTCAGCTCTGATGCCAAGGAGCTTGATCAAGCCATTCCTGCAACCTCATTGGTCTGGACCTGGTCTGATAGCCCCATCTAGGACTAAGAAGTAAGCTGACTCCAGACTCCTGGGCTCTCTCTGCACAGGAAGCAATGACCTTCACCCACACCCAGACCCACAGGGGGCTATCAGGTAGGGGCCATGACCACAACCAAGGTTGTCAGGTAAGGTCTCCTTTTCCAGCCTGGAAGCACAGATCCTGAAACACCCCAGGAAGGGCTTTTGTGTAGAATTCAAAGTCCAAACCCTTCATATTATAAGCAGGGAAACTGAGGCCCAAGGAGGGAAGGTAACCCTCTTGGGGTCATGGTTCTGGGGATTTAGGGGTGGAATCAGGTCTGGAATCTAAGCTTCTGGGCTGCCAGCCCTGAGCACATGCATGTGCTTTCTGTCTCCCTCTCTCCCCTTCTTCTGGCCTTCCTCTTAGCCCTAGGGTTTTTTTTTTTATTTTGTTTTGTTTTGTTTCTTAAGATTTTATTTATTTATTTGACAGAGAGAAATCATAAGTAGTCAGAGAGGCAGGCAGAGAGAGAGGGAGAAGCAGGCTTCCCGCTGAGCAGAGAGGCCAAAACGGGGTTCCATCCCAGGACCCTGAGATCATGACCTGAGCCAAAAGCAGAGGCTTAACCAGTTGAGCCACCCAGGTGCCCCTACCCTGCCTTTTTCTTCAAGTTAGGTATATGGAGATACAGTTCATGCACAGCAAAATTCTCTCATCTTGAAGAATATAGTTGTAGGAAATTTCAGCAAATGTATTTCATCATGGAACTACTCTGAGTCCTATGTCATGGCCATCCTTCCGTGTCAGTGGAACTAACCCAAGTACCCAACTATAGGGGATTTAAAAGCAAGACCAGTCATGCCACAAAGTATGTAGCCAGTGCCCTGAGGCTGGGCATGGAGTTTGCGTCCCCCCATCGCTCTGGTGAGCAGTGCTGTGGGAAACACGCTTCCTGAGCTCAGGAGCGATCTGGCGGTCAGCGCGGCAGTGGGTGGATAGGCAGGCACAAAGCGCCCCTCCGTCTCACTCGGCCCGCTCCTTCTGCTGCAGGGAACCGGCTGGACGAGGGCTCGGACGTGGAGTCAGAACCCGACCTCCCTCTGAAACGCAAGCAGCGCCGCAGTCGGACCACGTTCACGGCTGAGCAGCTGGAGGAGCTGGAGAAGGCCTTCGAGAGGACCCACTACCCGGACATCTACACCCGCGAGGAGCTGGCGCAGAGGACCAAGCTGACGGAGGCACGTGTGCAGGTGAGACGGGGCCGTGGGTGTTTGCCCTGCGGGCATACTGAAGCTGGCGGAACGGAGAAGGTGGAGGTGGCCGGTGTCCCAGGGTTGAGTGGACCCCCAGAGGGCTCTCCAGCGGGTGGTCCAGGGACTGTGTAGACGAGGCACGTAATGCGGAGTAAACGGGCAGTAAGTGCTGCTTGACTCACTGAGCACAGGGTGGGCAGCCCTGGGGGAGCCAGGACGTGCAGCGAGGCCTGCTGGATTGTGTTCAGGCCTCCAGGGAAGGGCCAGAAGAGAGGGCTCAGGATGCATAAACGGCTCCAGGTCTCTGATAAGGGAAGGAAGTGACTAGAAGGGAAATTGGTGAGTGGCCTAGCTTCTTAAGACAGGTGAAGAGCTTCCCGTTACAGGCAGCATGGAAGCACACGGAGCAGACACGTTCCTGGTGGGTTAGAAGCATCAGAGGGAGGATGGGCAGACCTTGAACACTCCCTCCATGCCCATGAGTGTGGTTCCTCATCAGGGGGGCTGGGGGCGGGGGAGGTGGAGAAGGAGCTGAGCCTGCCTGGGCTCAGCCTGGCCCTCACCTGCCACCTGGCCAGCAGTGGGGGAGGGAGCAGTCTCCTGTCCCCAGGTCAGGGAGGAAGACAGAGGGTTCCATTGAGCATCTCCTGAGGGGACCCATTCCTGGCCCGTCTTCTCAGCGAGCGAGGGAGACGGGTCTGTAGGAGGGCCCCCCAAACTGTTCACTAGGGACTCCCAGCCGAGCGCAAGCAGCCTTTGCTGGGCACCCACTTTGAGCCTTCTCACACATGACCTGGTGGAACCTAAGACCACCTTGTCAGGCTTGGCACCTCCGGGCAAGCCACAGGGGCGGAAAGAGGCTTGGAGAAGAGGCATGCCCAGGGGCACAGAGCTGGGCCCCCGGAACTCAGTCCCGAAGGAATCCAGAGCCCAAGTTTTTTCCATGGGGAAGGAAGAGGTTGACTCAGAGCCTAGGATTTGAAAGCAGTAGGGAAAGTTCTAGAAGCAAGCTGGTATGGAGCCAGTGTACTTCTCTCCACCCTCCCCACCCCCACTCCTGGAGTAGCGGGTCCGTGGCTGCCTTTGAGGAAGACCCCCAGGGGAAGGGAGCAGGCGGCAGCAGCCAGCTCGTCTCATTCCCACCCCTGCTCTGCAGGCTGATATCTGAGCCTGCCCTGGGCTCCGGGCCTCCCTCCCCCGGCTCTGATCCTCCTGCAGCTGTTCTCCTGGGCACATTCCTGGGTGCTTTCTCATTCCCACGTCTGGCGGCTGCGGCTGCTTCCCACCACCTTGAAGCCTGACTGTGCCTTGTAAAATTTCCTGGCTGTCAGGGCCGTGCTTTTATTGGCCCAGGGGACCCAGAAACAGGTGTCACTCAAGGTCCAAGGACGGAGGGGGGCTGGGAATAGGGGGAGCAGGCAGAGCCCAGGCAAATGCATAACGAGGGAGCCAAGGCAGACTTCTTGCTCATGCTGACCCCTCTGCCATCCTTTGGGCTCCCCCAAGGCAGTGAGTCTTCCCAATTTTAGCCTGAGAACTTAGCTTAATCCCAGCAGGGCAGAGGTCCATATATGTTGGGTTTTAAAAGGACAAACAAAGGTTGACTCCCGAAAAACCAGGACAGGAATATTGATAGAACATTTGGCCTGGAGGAGAGATTTGGAAGAGGCAGCTAAGAGGCCGCTGATGGTGGGACTGGGAGCCACAGGCCTGGGTTTGCATTGGTCTCTGACTCTAATCAGCTGAATCACCTTCAACCGATCAGTTTCCCTTCCTGAGACTTCATTTCCCATCTGTAAATAAAGGCAAGGATCTGAATGATCACCAACGCTCCTTAAAGTTCTAGGATCCTTATTTACTGACAATCAGAGCTGCCTGGTGAGGTGATGAGATCTCCATTACTAGAAGCATTCAAGCCAAAGTACAATGTCCAGTGGATCAGAAAAGCTGGTGAGAGTGCTCCTGCTGTGGGTAGTCGGGCAGGGAGCTCAAAGCCTTCTGAGCACTGCGCCGAGCCTATGGTGTTGGGGTCTCGGGTCTCTGTTTCTAAGAGTCTGTGGTTCTGGGATTTTGCAGTCCTGAGACATGTCATCTCAGTGGCCCCAGTGAGGTGGTGGGAGGGTAGAGCCGGTCAGAGCAGGCTCAGAGCCAGATGCCGAGGTGTGAGGTCCAGCTCCACCTGGACATCCCTCTGGCCTTAGTTAAGTGGAGGTGACATTAATAGCCCCCCTTACTCTGAGGGTTCAGTGTTCCCACATGAGAAAAACACACACTCAATGTTAAGAAGTGGCTGGCACACAGAAGCGCCGCAGGCGGGGTACAGTCTCATTAAGCTGCACCTGTTCTTGATGGTTCTGATCCTGGCCACCATGGGAACTCCCGGTGCCTTCCTCTGGCGCTCACTTAACGGAGCACCTTTCCCATGCAGGTCGCTGGTCTAGGCGCCGGGGACCCAGCAGACAGAAATCTCTGCTGTCACGGAGCTGTAGCCCAGGAAACAAGGAAACAGGAACACATGTCAGGCGGGGTTCTAGTAACCCAGATACGTTCCCTCCCTTGGGCTCTGCTCCAGCGGGCTTTTGAAGCCTGCAGGTGTCACTTGGCATCTGTGATGTCTGGGGGAGACACCCCTGTCTCGCCGGCAGGCAGCAAGCCACCAGGAAGTGTGGGGAAGGGGGTCAGGCAGGAGGACACATGCCTGGGGACCAGTAACTTCCTCTGGAAGAATCTTCATTTTTAAACAGCTGGGGGCCAACCGCGCATCTTCCTTGGAGGTAAACAAATCCACTTTGTCCCAAGTGCAGGGATCTCTGAGCCTGCGTATTTCCTCCAGAAACAGAGCCACCCTGAATGGAATCCCATTTTAGAAGCACTAGAAGAACTCGCTGATGAACTACGGTGACTGCATCTTTCCCTAAGAGTAGATCGTGTTTATCGCGCCCTTCTTCTGTGCTAGGGACGATGTGTTCCACCTATGTTATCCTTAGCATCCTCCCTGTAATCCTAGAAGGTCGGTACGGTCAGTCACTCCCTTTCCAGGTGAGAAACCTGAGCTTTAGTGGAGGACAGAAATGTCCTAAAGACACAGTTACGAAGCACCAGTGCTGGGACTTGAACCCAAGTCCGCCTGTCCCGTTCTTTTCTTCTGTGCTCCATCCAGAGAAGGACCAGATGGAATATTCAGCTCCGTAAAAGCTGCTTCCCGCAGCGTCCTGCTCCCAGGGCAAGGTATTGATAGAAGGATCAAAAATGGTTACCAAAACTCGGCCTCTGCTCTCAAAGAATGCAGCGCTGATCGGGGATTCTGGGTGGGTGCTGGGGCTACCCCTGTCCCTCCCGAAGCCTCCGCTCCCCTCCTGTGAATGGGCCACTTGCCGCGGTTGCTGGCTAAGAGCTCCCCCAGCTTAGCCATCAGAGGCTTTTCTAGAAGGATGAGAGTTGCACATGTTGTTCTAAGCACTTGGCCAGTGTGAACTCATTGGAGGTCCAGAAGCACCGGAGGGGATTGCCAGTGTTAGGTACAAAGAAGCAAAGGCACAGAGGGTTAAGGGAATTTGCCCATCCTAGCTAGGAGTTAGAGGTAGGAATCGAGCCGAGGCTGTCGGGCTCTAGAGTCCCTGCTCTTAATCATCCTGTTATACTTTGTGAGGAGGGAGGTGCCTGCCAGGAAGGAGGCATTCCAGGGAAAACAGAACAATAGAGGAAGAAGAGGTGAGAGAATTGACAGCAAAGGGCGTGTCATCTCCTCCAGGAAGTCCTCCCAGATTCTGAGAGGTGAAGTCGGAAGCGCATCCTCACACCTCCTCCCAGCACCTGTATGTCCCCTGAGCTTACTGCCCTGGAAATAGGCATTCTTTGCCTTGTCTGTCACGTGCCCAGGCAGAGGGCAGCTTGAAGGAAGGCTAGGACTGTCCTGTTCTGTTCTCCATCTTTGGCATCTGGCTTGGCACAGAGCAGAGTCCCAGCGAGGGTTTGAGATGAGAAGGAAGGAGCGAGAAGGAAAAGACCAGGAAGGATGGGGGGGGGGGAGGACGTTTCCAACCTCCTTCAGTATTCTTCCTTCGAGGAAGGGGTGACCCCCAGCTAAGGGACAGCGGCAGCGTGCCACACGGGCGCAGCAGGTCCCACAGCTAAGTCATTCTCGGACCAGCTTCGAGACTGCTGCCACATAATACAGGTTACGCAGATTGTAATTCAGTTCTAAAATAAAATCGATATATTTTCAAGTGAAAGCATCTACCACTGTTACATAAGGAAGGCCTCTGGAAACACGAGGGAAGGCCGAAAAACACGGTGGATGTCCCGCAGGAGAACAGCACAGGCTGGGGCTCCTCTCTGTGTGCTAAAAAGGAAGCTCAGCAGGTGTTAGCCAGGCACTGAGGCCCCATCAGCACCAAGCCCAAACCTTGTCTCCCCGACACCCAGATGGCCTAGAGGACAAGCAGAGCGGTTCAGGGCTCTTTAAGGTCTGCTGTCTGGGATATTCCTCCCGCATGGGGTGCTAGGAGGCACACCCCTTGGGAAACACAGAATGAAAACAACATGAGCCCCTCCCCCTCTCCCAGAAGCAGGGAGTGAGGAGACACTGCCCCCTTTTCATGGGTTCAGAAGCTCCTCGGTCCAACAGTTGGCATCCATCCCACCAGGAGCCCCCTGGGGATTGGGAAGAAGCCGGGACCTTAATTTTGACCCAAAGCCCATTTTTCACTTCTGATCTGACCACCTCCTCTCCTTTCTCTGCGCGTCTTCAACGCGTCAGAGGCAGCTTTTCTGTTCATCTGTCTCGGAAAATTAAGCAGAGCTCCTCTCCTCCAGAAGGATCCAGAAAACGAAAGACACCAGGGGCACAGAAGCACTCTGCTCCCCACCATCCAACTGAGACTGCCTTCACCACCCCGCCCCCCGTGTCCATGGACATGGTCTACCGGTTGGGGGAGGGGATCTTAAGTGATCCTATGCCAGGACAGGTCAAGGTCTTCATTGGGTGCAGCGGTTGGCTCCCAACTGAGACTTACGGCACCAGCCCTGGCAAAGACACACCAGAGCATGTCTCTATAGCCTTGTTCATTCCTTTGTTCGTTCGTTCATTCAACAAGTATTCCGTGAGCACCTATGGAGCCCTAATCCTTGAGCAAGGAGGGTGTGGCCTCTGCCCATGGGACTAGAACCGGAGAGGGAGACAAAGAGAAGCATAGCCCAGAAACAAATACGTAGACTAAGTGCGTGTGTGGTGGGGAGCTCATGAGGAAGCTGGGGGCCTCTGGCGAGGAGGCAGGACATGCCTGAACTTGCCTCAGATGCGGTGATTAGGGAATCAGAGAGGAGGAGGCGTTGCCACCGAGCCTGCTGGTGGAGGAGTTGCCAGCGGGAAGAGGGTCTCGGTTAGAGGGAACAGCATGTGAAAAGCCCATGGGTGGAAAAGAACCTCCCACCCCCCGAAGCAACCCTTGGGTCCCACACTCATTCCCCTTTTTGGGCCCAGAACTCATTGCAAATCCAGACAGGGGAGTTTAGAAAGTCAGACTGATTTAAGTTTGAACCTCAGCTTCGTTACAGCCAACTGTGTGGCCTTGGGCAAAGTATTTGACCTCTGTGAGCCTCAGTTTCCCCTTCCATGAAATGGGTCTAAAGGGATGTATCTCATGGGTCTCTGTATGGACAGACGTGAAGCATCAGCCCAGGGCTTGGAGCAGAGGAAGCCTCAAATGTGTTAGGTTATTTTTCCACGGATGCCTAATGAATGCCTGTGTCTGTGTAAGGTGGGTTTTCCAGATCGAGGGGGCCTGTGCTGGGTAAACAGAATTTAGCAAAGCCAAGCCACTTGGCTCTGAACAAAGGACTGGTTCTTGCATCTGTCTCTGGCCAGTGGCTCTGGCCAGGTGGGGGGCAGCATGTGTTAGAATGAGGGTGGTCCCCCACGGATGTCCTTTAGGACAGGAGCCGCTACAGTGGAAGGAACACTGCACCCAGAGTCCTCCCGGACCTGGCTGCGCATCCTGCTCACCCTATCACGTGGACGAGTCCCCTGCTGTCTCTGCATCACTGTTTGCTCATCTGTAAAATGGGGATAACAATGATATTCCCCTCGCTGGTGGTGAGGACAGGCTGGGATCACACCCACAGGAGGCCTCTGCCCGCTATCCCGAGCTGCAGGAGGCTGGGGACCTCCACAGAGGAGGGGATCCTCCACAGAGGAGGATCCTGGTTGGACAGAGGGTGATGGCTCGGCGACCGGTTCTAGCTGTGGCTCAGCTCTCCACTCGGAGGCGGGCTGAGGGCTCTCCACTCTCCGCTCTCCACCCCCCCAGGTCTGGTTCAGTAACCGCCGCGCCCGCTGGCGTAAGCAGGCAGGAGCCAACCAGCTGGCAGCGTTCAACCACCTTCTGCCCGGGGGCTTCCCGCCCACCGGCATGCCCACGCTGCCCCCCTACCAGCTGCCGGACTCCACCTACCCCACTACCACCATCTCTCAAGGTGAGTGTGCAAGCTTGTCAGGGTACTCCAACCACACCTTTTCACCCCCACCCCCACGTTCCTCCCTTCCTTAACCAAAAAGGAATCATAAGGGCTAAGTTTTAAAGGTTTTATTTATTTACGTGAGAGAGAGAGAGAGAGCGAGTGAGCATGAGTGGAGGACCCTAAGATCATGACCTGAACCCAACTCAGATGCTCAACCAACTGAGCCACCCAGCTGCCCCAGGGCTATTTTTTTTTAAATGACCATTTGTCTATTTGCATATGGATAGACTATTACCACACACACACACACACACACACACACACACACACAGGTCTTGGCCTTAAACTTCTTGGTTCTGCCCACAGACCACAGAGCATTCAGGTGAGGGCACAACATAGCCTTCCCATACACTTTTAGCACCGAGCTTCTCACACTGTAAAGTCATGTGCCTCTCCTGCAGTCATATTAAAACATAGAAGTGACATACAAGGCTACCCTCCCTCCGAGACCTTCCTTCCATTCTGCCCCAGCCCACCAACTCTCTTCCCCTCCCAGCACACATTAGCAGTCCTACTACTTGATGTCCCTATGGCTCCCTCTTAAAGGGCTAGCAGTCTGGAATTCTGGAAGCCCAGGAGGCAGGGGACCTTCCCTATGATTCTTGATGAAAAATGGAGGATTGTCCCGTCCTCTGGAAGGCTGCGTGGAGGAACCCTGGCAAAGCAAAACAGCAACCCTACAGCCAGGAACGGAAACAGCAGCTCAAACCCTGGGCCCACCACTCACTAGCCTTATCACCTTGCACAAGTGCCCCGACCCTCCCAAGCCTTGGTTTCTTCATCTGTAAAATGGGAACAGTATTCTTGCTTCAAACCCTTAGCCAGTGCTTGTAAAGGCGCCAGGCAAGTGGTTGGTCCCCACAAATGCTATCGGGACAGGTCTGGGTAGATTAACAGAATTCCCAACAAGGCGTGACTCTGAGTCCAGAGGACACTTATTGAGCACCTACTGTGTGCCAAACACTGAGCAACATGGCTGGCTCACAGTTGCCTTGGAGTTTACGTGGAACGTTGCTTAGCTGTCTGTCCAGACTTGGCTAGTCCCTCGTGCCCAGCCCAGAAGCCAGCTTGCCCCATCCTGAGTAGTGAGAGTAGGTGGTCCCCTCCCTCTGCTGGGTAGACACTGGGAGGAGGAGGCTTCTGGCTTGTTTTCCAAGCAAGTGCTTCTTTCCCTGTGCTGGGACTTCCACCATCCCTGGGCTGGGGCCCCTCGCTCAGGCCGTCTTCTGGGTCTCTCCGCAGATGGGGGCAGCACTGTGCACCGGCCGCAGCCGCTCCCTCCGTCCACCATGCACCAGGGGGGGCTGGCCGCGGCCGCCGCAGCCGCCGACACCAGCTCTGCCTACGGAGCCCGCCACAGCTTCTCCAGCTACTCGGACAGCTTCATGAACCCGGCGGCGTCCTCCAACCACATGAACCCCGTCAGCAACGGCCTGTCTCCCCAGGTAGGTGGCCTCACCAGACTGGTGCCCGGGAAATGGCAGACTCTTGGGTACCTTGGAGAGAGCTACAGTGGGAAGTGGAGATGCTCCTTCCACCTTCACGGGGCAGTGTTCTGGGATCCTTCGCCCTGGGTTCATGTTCTTCAAGCCGCAGGTCCTGGTGACCCAGCAGGCGGCTGCGGAGAAAGGGCTCTGGCCACCAGCAGCACACAGAGACCACATTATAGATGTGCTCCTGGCTTGACAGTCCCCCAGAGCTTTTGAAACTGGCCCTCCACCCACCTCATGGCTGCTCGGTCCATAAAAGTCGGGTATTTTCACACATTGTGTGGGTTGTACCGTTTCCTATGGGATGCTGACCGTGCTTCGCACTTTGTTCTAGAACCAGGTTCTGGATGCCGTCCTGGGCTCCATCTCTTGCCTTTCCCCAGGAGTGACCTGTGAGTGAGAGGCAGCATCCGATCGGTAGTGAGAAACACAGCTAAGGTTCTAGAGTTCTAGACTGGGAACCTCATGGGGTCTCCCATGGGGTCCCTATGGGGTCTTGGAGCTCATTCTCTCAAGTCCAATGGGTTGCTGGCGAAGTCCTTCAGTGCCTACTCCTGCTGTCAGAAGTCATGGGACTGCCCTTAGATCAAGTCAGAAAGACAGGGCTGAGGCTGATGGCAGTGACCAGTGGGTCTGGGGGGCAGGATGTGGTGATACATGTGACCTTGAGAGTTCTTTTCTGGGGCTACAGCAGGCTCTCAAATACCCACAGAGGAAAGAATTATATCCAAGGTTGGTTTCACCCTTCCTCCTGCCTTCTGAGTCGCCTCCCTCGTGTCTATGGGGACACACGTGGCGCGAGCTTTTCTGAACTGTTGTGCTTTGGGTAGGAAAGCTGGAGTCTTGCAGGGGGTTAAATCCCATCTCCACTGCTCAGGGCATTGGGAAGTTAGCATTGCTGAGCCTCGGTTGGTCCCCCATAGAACTAAAGAGTGATCAAACCAGGTGTTGCTGACCTCCTAAGAAGGGTGTTTTCTGAACTTAGCGTCTAACTGGCCAAAGCCTTAGCACCCAGCCTGACACCAAATAGGGACCAAAAAACATTAGTCCTCTTGCCAACCCCCCATCGCCAAGATGATTCAATTAGCGTGAGAAATCTGTTACGTGAAGAAAAAAGGGGACCAAAGGGAAGGTCAGCTCCAGCCCCCTGGCCATATCCATCTAGTTTCTTGTTTTTGTCAATAAAGTTTTATTGGCACATAGCCATGTCCATTTATTTACGTATTTATGGCTGCTTTGGGGCTATAACACCACAGCTGAGAAATTTCGAAACAGACCACCCGGCCCACAAAGCAAAGAGTGTTCGCTCTCTGGCCCTTAGAGAAAACCCATTGCCAACCCTTGGTCTAAGACCTTTGCAAGAATGTTCATTTTCTGCCTGGTTTGGGTTCATCCCTGCTTGCCTCTGTTAGCGAGTGTGGTTGACAGCTGACTGCATTTTCGTGTCATCGTTTATTTGTGGGTGAGATTCCTTCACCTCTCTCTGTCCTGATTTTTCCCATCCATGATATGGGGATGACACTAGCATCCATCTCATAGGGCTGTTGAGGAAGCTGTGAGCGGACAGGCATGAAGCACGTCGCCCAGGTCCAGGGCAGAGCTGAGCCCTGGGGGACTTGACCAGCTCCTTGCAGAGCTCCTAACGGTGGTGCACCACGTCCTGTTGGAGCGCCCATTATGGGGCGGGGATGATGCAGCCGGCAAACCAGAACGTTTACCTGCTGGAATGTAGCTGGCGTCTTTGAGGCTCAAGGCCATGGCTTCAGTACTGAGCACACACTGGCTGAGCTAACCTTCCAGAGAGTCAAGAGACGGACAGGACAGGACCCAAGAGCTGGCTTGGTGACCGTGGCCATGGAGACCCGAGGTCTCCACACCTGAGGATGCAGTCCAGGCCTGGCCTCACGGTATGAGACAGGTCACAGGAGCATCACTCGGAAGTCCAAAGATCAGATTATATGGGCCAGCCTTCTCACTTCATGAATGGGGACCAGGGACCCGTTGGCCGGGCAGAGCCCAGAGTCTAGGGCACCGTCTTGCCGACTCGCAACCCACTGTCTCGGCATGGGCTGAGGTTTCTCCCCAAAGCCCAGTTTTGTCACAGGGCAGAGAAGGGACAAGCAAATAAAAGGCCTCTGGCTTCTGGAGCTTGGCTCAGGGATGCGGTAAAAAGTAAGGATGTCCCAGGACCTGTGTGAGCCCAGAAACAAGCCTCAGGGAAGGAGGATAAAAAGAGAAAAAGGAGGGGAAAAAAACAGCCATTACTGTAAGCAGCCAGTAGCCTGACCTTCTCCCTGCCTGAGCTGGACCCTCGCCTCTCCTCCCAGAGACCCTTGCTTGGGAGGCTCCCCCCTTCCCCACTTCAGGCAGAGAGGCTCTGAGGACATGATGGATTGGGCCAACTCTGGAGACTTGTCCAGAGGTTCCCACCAAAGGTGTGAAGACAGATGGAGGGTCTGACGGGGGCAGAGGGGACCAGGAGGTGAACAGCTGCCGGCAGGGAGAGGGGGCTGCACGGAGTGGGGACAGGAGGGCAGGCTGTGTGTGCTTCTGCCCGTGTGAATGGCCGGGGTTAAGCTTCAATTGCTTCCGGAGGAAGGGGGCAGCCGGGGATGTTTCTGGGTCTTTACAAGAGTTCCTGGTATTTGTGAGTCCCGGGACGGCCCCTCCTCCCTCTGAGCGGGCCAACTGCACGATCGGGCACATGGGCGCCATCTCGGGAGGGGTGCGGGCTGGCGCTCTCCACCAGGACAGATCTACTTCCTTGGGTCTCATCCTCCGCCCCCCAGTAGCAGGGTGGTTGTCCGGAGCTCATGTGGGCAAGAGGGATGGGGTGGGCTCCGTCTGGGATGGGGCTTCTCCTCCTCTCAGACCGCAGGTAGCCTTAGTCCTTGTTCTTACGAAAGCCCAAAGTGATTCTTTTGGGAAATGAACTTGGGGCTCTGCTGAGCATGTGCTCCTCACACTGGTCTGTGCGCTGCTGCCTGGAGAAGCCCCCCCTCCCAGGGCCCGACCTGGGTCTTTGTCTCAGACCCAGCCTGGGAAGTAGGGGCTGTCAGGCCTCAGAGTCTCCAAGGAGAGACCTGCCCAGCAGAATCCCATGGAAAAACCACTGATTCAGCTCTGCCTTGGACCCTGCACCCTGGGTGTCAGAGAACAAAGAGTTACGGAGTGCCTGCCATGTGCTGGGCACTCTTCTAGGCCCTGGGGATAAATCAGTGCACATCAGAGATGAAGACCCCCCCCCTCACCGCCCTCATGCAGCCGGCGGTCTAACAGGACAGACAGATAATACATAATAAAACTGCAAGTTCACGCAATGTATCTAATACTGCTTTGGCAAGGGCAGCTAAACTTGCAAGCCCCTGTGGCCCGCACCCTGTTCTGAGTGTTTCCTCTACCCTCACTACTTGGGTAGCAAAACCAGGATTCTGCCCTCCTCTCTGGAGCCTGAGACCAGAACTGACACCACCCTGTGACCTCAGAAATATAAATGCTTACCCTCCTTTATGGAGATTGGCAGAAGAAATCCTCTCCCATTCTGCTCAGTGGAGATGGAGGGGAAACCTCATTCAACCCATGTCCTGGATGAGAAGACTTCAGACACCAGTGAGGCTTGGTTCCCTCATAACCCCACCCCAAAGCCCAGCTTTAGAAGATCAGGGACTCGGTGCTCAGCACGCAGACGTCCCCAGTTTTGCACATGGGGTCTTTCTGAAGATGTACAAGGAAAACCAAAGCAGTTGACCCTTGAACGATGTGGGGATGAGAGGTGCCCACCCCCACAGATCTGAAAATCCATGTCCAAGTTTTGACTCCCCCAAAACTTTACTAATAGCCTGTCATTGCCCTGAAGCCTTAGTGAGAAGGTAAATAGGGCACGGATACCTGTTTTGTAGGTTCTATTTCTTTTATACTGCATTCTTACGAGAAAGTGAGCTAGAGATGTTGTCATAAGACAACCATAAGAGGGGCACCTGCATGGCTCAGTGGGTTAAGCCTGTGCCTTCTGCTCAGGTCATGATCTCAGGATCACGCCTGAGATCAAGCCCGGCATCCGGCTCTCTGCTCAGTAGGAAACCTGTTTCCCCCTTCCCCTCTGCCTGCCTCTCTGTCTACTTGTGATCTCTCTCTCTGTGTCAAATACATAAATAAAATCTTAAAAGAGAAAGAAAGAAAGAAAATCATAAGAAGAAAAGCATAAGGAAGAGAAAATACATGTGCAGCGGGGCTGTGCTGTAGTCATTGAAACAGCATCTAGAACAGCGCCTGGCACAGACGAGGCACCCCGTAACTGTTTGTTATGTGAGAGGCGGGGTCCAGGGCAGAGCGTATGAAGTGTCCCCACACATTCAAACCCATGTTGTTCGAGGGTCAGTGTACTGCCCACGAGATGTAGGGAACTAGGATTCGCAGATCCCCTAGGCTGAGGTCCTTGGAAATGGCTCTTAGATTAAAAAAACAGCCTGGGACAGCTTAGGGCAAGAGTGCAGTCCTGTCGTTTTGCTGAAGGCTACGGGCAGGGGGGGGGCTTGTGCTTGTGCTGGGGGCTTCTTCAGGATCCCCTCAAATTGGGAGCTCTCTGGGAGAGCCCTGGCTTCTACCGCTGCCCTAGGGCATCTACGGGTAGAGTTTTATCTATGGATGGCGCATCCTTGGCTTGAGCTCCCCAAACCCTCCGGCTTTTTAGATGCAGATTCTGTCAGAGTTGGAAGTGGAAACTGAGGCCCAGACAGGGAGTGAGAATTGCTCCAGGCCCCCCAGAACCCCAACCCCCCAGCCAAGGGCTCCTGCCGCTGCCTCCCAGAACGGGGGTGTTTCTTCCTGGCCACCTCCGCTCATCTCGCTCCACATTCATCGTGTCCTTTGCTCCACTCTGGAGCTTAAGGGGAAGGAACCTGTACAAGGGATTTACATATTTACCTTTTCCTACACTGAACTCCCGAAACGTACTCTAAGTGTACGGTTCTCACATAGCCACGATCCCCGAACAGCAAGTCTTTTTGTCCTTTTCGGCTCCTTGATGTTCTCCTCTCCTTCCCCTCTTTTGCCCAGAATAATTACGGCGACAGCTAACGTGGAGTAGACGCTCCTGATGGGCCGGCTGGGACAGAGATAAACTCTATAACCACTTTCCCTAACAGAGTCTTGGCCACATCTTGTGACTTTCAGATTATAGATGAGAAAACCAACTTGTCTGGGGCCATCCATCCATCCAAATCCATCCATGCACCTACCATGTGCCAGGCTCTGTGGTAGGTTCTGGAAAGTGGCAGCGCTGGGATGGGAAGGGTCTGCTTCCAGAGCCCACCGGGCTAGCTGTTCTATCTGCTGCCCCCCCCCCAGGTGCGTCCTGCACCCCATCTGGTGAAGCTGACGTTGGCACCCATGGGGCATGGTCAGGTTCAGAGTCCGAATCCACAAATGCTAAGCTTTCCCTTCCTCCTAAAAGCTCAAGGCTTTATTTTAATTTCTTTATGAAAGGGGTATCCAAATGCCTCACCATAACAGATGCCCCTTCTGGCATTCTGCGAGGGCCCCAGGGGAGCCGTATACCTATAGAGAGCCAGATCCCACGGAAGCACTCTGGCTCTAGGAAGTCACTGAAACTCTGCAGAAACCCTCCGCCTGGAGAAACAGGTTCAGAGAGGTTCAGCAACTTGCTGAAGGCCACAGAGCCTCTGAGTGGCAGAGCCAGGACCACGCACTGTGCCTTGCGGTGACCCTCAGCGGAATATGACCGCTGGCTCTGGGGAACTGAGCTGTGCCCCTCATGCGGTGGGCTCTGGAAACTCCCTGTGCCTCTTTCTCCTATCACTTCCTCCTTGTGTTTTTTCTTTTTTTTTTTTCTTCTCTTTATTGGCGACACTACGTTTATAATAAGCATTTAAAATGAGTCTTGCTGGACCAGGGATGAGGAAGGAGGAGGGAGTGGGAGATTTGTAGGCAGGAAGACGGGAGGGGGATAGTGGGGTGTTAAATAGCCCAGAATTTTTAAAAAACTGATGCAAATCACTGGTAGGAGAGAAAATTATGTGCAATTACGTCCCGATATTGGAAGGTTTTGCCTAGCCCAGGCAACAAGATCTCATTAACAAGCAGAAAATAAGATTGAAATGGTGTGTAAAAGAGCTGAAAAATGAATTTGAATGCTGCGTTTGTCCACAATTACCCCCTCCTTCACACGTATTTTATTGCAATTTTTTTATTATTCTTAATCTCTCCATTCCTCAAAGCAGATTGGGGACATCCTGGCATTACCAGGGCATCGGGAGGAGGTGTGGAGGATTTCCTGCTCCCCTGAAAGGAGACCCTTCTTTCGCACATTTTCCAAGGTTGGGTTTTGGAGGGATCAGAATTCATTTCTCCAGCTTAGTGGGTTGTAGGAACACGGGGCTTTAACCCCAGCCCCCAGCCGAGTGAGGCGCCCAGCCCTTCCTTCTCCTCCCTTCTGGGCGCCTCTTCTGCCTCCAGCTTCCTTCCCCGTGTCTTCTCAAGATCTCTCCCAGGTTTGCCTTCTCCCCGGGGATCTCTCCCACAGGCCCTCCCCCCACCACCCAGTAGGAGGAAGAGAGGGGCAAGACACTGCTCGGCCCATTGCCATCAAGCAGCTCTGGGGTGGAGTTCTGATTCAGCCATTTAGTGAGTTGCTGTGTGGCCCTAAGGCAACTTGCTTAACCTCTCTGGTCTTCATTTTTTTCCGCCTGAGAATGGGAGTGATAATCCCTACCTTTCAGGGGGTGCCATGAGGATAAAGGGAGAATGTGAGTAAAATGCCTGGTACATAGAAGGTGCTTACTAAATTCTAAATCGTCTCTCGTTCCCTGCATCCCCACCCCCGCCTCCGCATCTGTATCTTGGCCTCCAACTCTGCTTACTCCCTTCTATCTCTTTCCTCCTTCCCTTCCCCCCTCGCTCTCCTACCCTCCCTTCCATTAGTTGGAAAATGCCTGATTCGCTTTCCAGTCCAGGACAGGGTAGTATGTCCCCCTGACCCCAGTCCTGGGAAGAGAGGGTGCTGGGCGCAGGAAGCGCCCTCTTCTGCAGAAAACACGGGGAAAGGCTCTCTCCGCTGGCCCGCCTCAGGTCCCTGGAAAGGATGAGCAAGGACGGAAAGAGTGACTGGCTCAGGCTGGAAGGACATGGCTCTGACGCTGAGTGGTTTTCCCCGGGATTACAGAGGAGCTGAGTCACCCCACCCAGCCCACATACCCATTTCTCATGGTGACCAACAGTAATGGGGTCAGGGGTCAGCTGGTGGGAAGGGCTACAGTCTGTGGCCAGAGTTTCCTAGCCTTAAAGCCAAATGCCATTGAGCAGCATTGGCCCTCCCCTGCTGGCTTTCTTCGTACCCGGGGCTAGTCCAGCTCCCGGACAGCCCTCTGCCACATCCACATCTGCCAGCCTCTCTTCCGAGCCCTGATCGAGGCACCAGGCGGGGGCGGTGGGTAGTATCAGCTCAGCTCATCAGGTGACCCCGCACCCCAAGTGTCCTTTCCCCTTGACTCTTAGCTAGGCCAGCCCTAGGGCAGGGGTGAGTCCCGGGGCTCATAGAATCGGCCGTGGGGCCCGGGGCATCCTTGAGCCCAGCCAGTCCCTAGAGGGACAAACTCTCCCAAGATCCTGCTCTCACAACCAGCTTTGCCTTTGTCCACAGTTAACCCACCTCAGTGGGAAAAGCTGAGTTATCCCCCACCGCCGCCGCCCCTGCCCGCCCCTGCCCGGCAGCTCCTCGCCAAACAAAACCACCTGCTCCCGTCAATCAAAGGCTCAGCTCCAGCCCACAGGGAGAGGCCAGGACAGAGCCTCATCTCCTGTGAAAACAGAGCCCTGTTTATTTCTCTGCCTTTCTCACCCCTTTTTCCTGGGTGGAGGGGGGCTGGGGAGGCGAGACTGGCTGGGATCAGGAACTTTCTAGACTGGGGTTGAGGAAGTCAGGTCATGCCTATGTGCAGGAAATGCCAGGAACTGGGGGGGGGGGGGCTGGTTTATTGCTTCTGGGTGACTTTAGGGTCTTTTTATCATCGAGGGAGGAGTAGGAGGGTCACCCCTGGCCCTTTCTCCTTCCTTAGAGGACTGGGTGGGATTCTGGAAAGACAGCATCTGGAGTCCACGTCTCTGAGTCTGGAAAAGAGATGTAGGTCAAGGGCTGCCCTCCGTCGGGGCTGCTCTGGGCCGTTTTTTTCGCCTACCACCAAAACAGGTGCAGCAATCTGGACCGTGCACCTTGAGAAGCTAGGGGTGTGAGCTTATGACAGGCAGAGTGAGACTGGGTGCTCAAGCAAGGGGAGAAGGGGAGCCTGGATGGCAGGGACGTGCTCTTTAGTGAGGGAGGCCTTAGCACCCAGTGGCTGATAATTCATTTTGGCACTGCACAGACCCCAGCGTCTGGTACATAGTAGGTCTCCAACTACCACTGGTGAGCCCCTAAGCCTCTGAAACCTGATCACATGCTCTGCTCTGTTCCCAAAAGGTTTTTGAGGCCGCTGATCATTTAGTTTGTACTTGAATGTCATTACTTACGATTCCCTTCAAGTTCATTTCCCTAGCTCCTGTTACTAACACAGCTTCTAGGGCAGCTTCTAGGGAGGCTCAAAAAAGAAACGACATGGCTGTCTCTCTCTAACCAAGTGTATTTCAGGGGAGACAATATTTACGGAAGGGGTAGGAGGCTGGTGCTGGCAAGACAACAGCAAATCACAGGGCAAGTACGAAACCCGAGTCTAGTGCAGATGCGTCATGGGCAGGTGGAATGATCGTACAGCCCAGGGTTCCGACACCAGCTTCCTGCTTCCTTGCTTTGTGACCACAGGCAAGTTACATGAGCTCTCCAAGC
This sequence comes from Mustela lutreola, assembly GCF_030435805.1. NCBI lineage: Eukaryota > Metazoa > Chordata > Mammalia > Carnivora > Mustelidae > Mustela > Mustela lutreola. The sequence goes on from NC_081299.1 coordinate 13,070,802, forward strand.
CTCGGTTTCCTCCGCTATTAGATGAGGCCGATACTGCTCACCCTGCAGGATTATGAGCAATAATAAGGCCTTGGGAATGTTCATGAGAAACACCTAGTACCATCCTGGGCATATAGTAAGAGATTAATAAGTGACAGTTTCCTCCTCTCTGCTTCTCCCTGCTCTGATTAGAAACCGAATGAGCCTTATTCCTCCTTCTCTTGGGCCATTTCTTTTCTGGGACCAGAGGTCTGGCGTGGCCAGTTTTCAACTGGAAATTCAGGAGATCTGAGCTCCCTGCCAGCTCTGCTTCTCGCCCACTGTGCAACCTTTGGTAGATGCTTCCCCTCTGGGCCTCCGTTTCCCCATCTGTGCAATGCAAGAGATGGTCCGGCTGCTAATTAGGAACCTTCCCGCTCAGAGTCTGCGATTTCTGTGGGTTCTTTGTACGAGCCCGTGAGTCACAGCCCCTAGATCAGTGGGCAGGGGCTGGCCCTCCTCTGTGTCCTGGACCCCCTCCTCACCCCCGTGGGGCCCCAGCCTGGGCCTTCCGGGCTTCCCAGCAGGCCTTCGCTTTAGCCTCCCAGAGCTGCCCGGTTGGGTGGGAAAGAATGCAGATAGAGGATTTGTCCTTCTTTGTGATTAGCACGGGGGCTTGGAATGAGACAGTCCCAGCAGATAGAGGGGAAGAAAATGAGGGAGATTAGCAATTAATACAGCAGGCAGATGCGCCGAGTGGCTCCAGGCCAGTCCCTGGGGTCCCCAGTGGGAACGAGGCCGCCAGGATGGCCAGTGACTGGACCTGGGAGGCGGGGCAGTTCCCCAGCTAGAACACGCAGCGGGTCCTGGGAGGGAGGGTCTCCAAAGAGTCACACCGTCCCCTGCCCCTAGGATGTTGTGCCCGCCGGGACTCCTCCTGCGTCTCTCTGCTGTGTCTCTCTCTACTGGGACTCCTCCTCCCCTACCCTGTCATCTCGAAACTGCTCCCGCTTATTCCTTAAGGCTTGGCCAACTTCCAGGACCTTTGCTCACCCCCTCATGGTGGGTTAGTTGTGCTTTCCCTGTGCATTTGTCACATTTTACCGCTGCATTGAAAGTGCTTGTATTACTAGACAATAGTAGGTAAAAAGAACTGTTCCTTTTCCAGAGCACTTACATAGCCCCTCACGTGGGATCAGCTCATTTAATCTTTTTGCACCATCTCCTTTGGAGGGGGAGGGCCTCCTAAATGGGGGGGGGGGTACAGAGAAACCAAGCAGTTTAAATCATTTGCCTGAGCCAAATCACTAACAAGTGGCAAGCCGGGGACTTGAACCCTGCCCGTCCGGCCCCAGAGACCATGCTCTCACCTGGCACATGTCATGAGAACGGTCTGTTTCCCACTTGCTGGTGAGTTTTCATTGTCGTTATTCCCAGTGCCCTAAGAGGAAAGAGAGCAGGGGTATCAAAACGTGGGCTCTGGGGTCCCTGCACCTGGTCCCAGTCTCTAGCACTGTCACTTCCTACCTGCGTGATTCCAAGGAGAGTCTGCTCTGCCTCAGTTTCCCCTGCCGTCAGTTGGGGCTAGCGGTTGTTCCCATCTAATAGAGTGGTCCGAGGAATGAGCACATTGAGATCTGCAAAGTGTGTTGGCATCTGGCACACTTCGGGGTAGCTATTTGCAGATGGGGCTCCAAGGCCACACAGTGAGTTGGGGCAGGGCCAGGCCCCAGACATCCTGTTGCAGAAATAATGTTCCCCCGGTGCCCTGAAGTTCCCCTGCTCCTTCCTGCCTCCTTGTCTAGGCATCTGCCCTGCCCCAACCTCAGCCCCAGGGTCCCCCTCCCTGTGGACCCTCCCCAGCAGCCCCTCCTCTCTCCTGGCCCTCTCCCCAGCTGTGAACTTTTCTCCAACACTTTTGGGAGTGGGGACAGGTGTTCTGAGCCATCCCGGGGAGTTCGGCTGTAGGATAACGGCTGATGGAGAGGAAACAGGCAGAGAACATCCTCCCCTGGGGCTCCTGGGAGCATCTGAGATCCAGACCCGTGTCTCCCAGGCACCGCTGGCGACTTTGGGAGGTCAAGCCTGAGCGCCATCCCCATTCCTGTGCGGCCTCGCTCAGTCACTTGCACTCAGCACCTGTTTCCTTGTGAGTGATGAAGGACAGCACTTTCTTTAGGATGACAGACTCCCCCCCCCCCGCCCCCACAGTCCCAGCCCAGACAGTCATGCCCCCCCCCCCTTTCTGTCTCCAGCCAGTCTTGCCTCCACGTCCCAACCCCAATCTTCAGCCCAGAACTTTCTCTTGGTCCCAGCTGATGGGAAACGAACCTGGGTCTCTCCTGGACACTTCCCTCTGTTTCTCCGCCTCCCCCACGCCTGGCTCCAGCTCCCCAGCCCTCCCTGCCCCCATCCCTCACCGGACCTCCATCCAGACTGCTCTTAGACCCCATTCTTCGCTCCTCCCTTCTCTCCACAAACCCAGTCCCGCTCTCCCTTCTCTTTCCCCTAATCTCTCGTTTTCCTCCACTCCCTCGCTCATTCCGCTGTGTCTCCAGCCCCCGCTCCCCCCACCCCCCATTTCTCCTTTCCCAACCTCCCCTCTCCGACGGACCTCGCAGGCTCACGACCCTGGGTGGGAAGGGGTGAGGCTCCGGGCGGGGGCTGGGCGCGGTTCCTGGCTGGGAGAGGGGGTGCTGAGTCTGGGCGGGGACGGGGGGGGGGCGGTCGGCGAGGGATCGGCCGGATCCGCGCGCCCGCCCTCCCCTCCCTGCGCTCTGCCGCCGCTGCCGCCGCCGCGCCTTTGATCCATGGCCCGAGGCCGCCTGACAGTGGAAAATGCGGGGAGACAAAACCACTCAGTCAAAGTGATTCCCAACAACTGTCTCCCCGAGATAAGGACGCGCTCGGGCTCGGCGGCCTGCTTAATTCCTGCTGCCCGGGCCCGGGACCGGGGAGCAGCGCGAGCCCGGCCGCCCCCGGAACGCGCGCAGTCCGTCCGGCCCGCGGTCCGGCCAGGTGCGCACGGTGGTGGCCCAGGGGCCGGGCGGCGACAGTGGGCGAGCCGGGGGCCAGGCTGGCGCTCCGGAGAGACGGAGAGAGGCAGGCAGAAACGCAGTTCCTCAGCGGGGCCAGGGCTCCTCCCCCAGTCCCCGTGCATTCATTCGGTCCCCTTGCGCCAGTGCGCTTGCCCTTCCCTCCCCAGGAACATGCTCAGCCTCCCTCCTTCTCTTAGCCAACCCCCCACTCATCTGTCTCGTCTCAGCCCAGAGGCCACTTCCTCTGAGAAACCTTCCGGACCCTCCAGTCTGGGTGGCCACACCCCCTTCCACAGTAGCAGTTTTGGCTCTGAATTCTAACTTTCTGGGTACTGCCATCTCCCCCTAAAGCCAGGACCAGGTTATCCTGGTGGCCCATGTCTCCACCACAAAACCTAGCACACAATAGGGATCCAGCAAACAGCTGTGGGCATGGCTGGACACCCTGACCATTTGTTCTTTGCCCAGCTCCGTGGCCTCTGCATTCGAGGACCTTCCTTCCAGCTAGTTCTGCAAGAGACAAGCAAACAAGCCAGAAGCCTAAAGCTTCTGGCGAGAAGGGGATGCCCCAGACAAGACGAGGAATGGGGGCAGAGGGGTATCTGTGACAGCCCCCCCCCCCCAATTCCCCTACAAGGGAAATCTCTTCCTCTGGGCTGGCTGAGCCGGACAGACTACCTGGAGGGTTTCAGCTGTGATTCCAGCCACCTTCCTTGGCAAGCTGCGGTCCCACTTGGAGGTCCGGGAGGTCAGATTTTGTAAAGTAAACCAGAAGGGAACCTCCACCATTCTACCAGAAACCTCCACAAAGCTGTCTTTTGCGGGGCAAGAGAACCAGCAGGTTCCCATTGGTGGCAGGGCATGGAGGTCATGGGGAGGCAGAATTCAGCCCAGGATGTCCACATCCAAGCTGGCGTGGAAGGGGTGATGTCGTAAAGCCCTGAGCGCCCTGTTTCTGGGGGGGTTCAGCTGGAGAATCTGGTGTCGGGGATTCAGTAGAGACTGTTGTTCCCCAAGCCTGTGCATCAGAATGATCTGGAATGCCTGTAAAAATCTAAATCCAGGCTCCACCCCGTTTGGTTGATGCCCTAGGTCTGCATGGGGAACAGGAGAATCCGTATTTTCAAAGACACCATCAAAGGCGGCCTGGATTATCAAAGCACTGGATTAGCAAGCTTTGGCCCCCCTGTCAGCTTCAGGAGCGCCTTGACCTCCCCTTTCTTTAGGAAGTGACCTCAGGGTAGGGTCTGTCTGAACTGAACTGTTTAGATCCTTTCCAGCAGTGTCCCTTTCCAGCAGGGTCCAAGGCAGAAAGCATCCTAGAAAGAGTGAACTCGACCCAGTGCCTCCTCTTATGAGGACAGACACCCACGGCGGCCCTGCACCTTTTTCACTGCCTAGAAGGACTCAGGGATTAACAAGGCTTTTCAGAGGGCACGAGTCGGTGTGCCAGTGGCTGGACGGACAGCCTTGCCTTCAGCTCTGCCTCTGCTCCCGGTGCCATGGGCTATCCCCACTTTGACACAAAGCCCTGGGAAATCTGGAGTGTGGAGCACCAGAAGAGGAAAGCGGGGTGAGATGTGTGAGGAAGACCCACCCCTGCCCAGCTCCTGTCCCTCCATCCTGATGGTCTCTTGGGGACCAGCAAGAGTATGAGGGCTCAGCATGCACTCCTCTCTCCAGACAGTGGGTCTGATGTTCGAGGTTGGAGGGTAGAGGTCCTATAAGGGCCGCTGTCAAGTGTCTTATACAAAGGGGGCACATCCAGGCTGCAATTGAGACATGATGCCCAAGGCAGAAGTTCCTGAGCCTCCCACAGGGCCTACCTTCCCTTCACCACCACAGATAGTGCTCCCACCCCAGCTCCCGCTCCCCTAACTCCCCATGTCCTCCCCCAGGTCCCCTGGATGCTGACCTCAAACCCAGCTGATTCCATGCTTCCTCTCTAGGGAGGAAGCAGCTGTCCCAAATGGGGTCCCTCCCTGCTTTGGCTCCCGAAGGAGCAGGAACAGGGTGGCTCTTTCAGCTCTGATACTGTCCATAGTGACGGCAATGACATCATCGATTTGTTTAGAACCTGGATATCCATGAGTACCTCTGCCCTGTTCCATGATTTGATCTTCACTGAATCCTGAGGGCCTGGAATCGTCAGGCCCATTTTGCATACTCAGAGAGCCAAAGGTCAAGGTCAAGAACAAGGGATAACGTTGGCATCCAAAGCCCAGATCTGCCAGATGGCAGAGAGGAAACTCCCCTCTGTGCTGGGCTGCCAGGACAGGCAGAGGCTGGACTAGACCCTGGCTGCTCTGGGTCTGGTCTGGATTTCAAGTTCCCAGGGGATTCAGGAAAGTTTGAGAAGCGCTGGCTGAAGGGGCCTGTGCAACTGCCCGGCCCTCAGAATCCCCGTGAGCTCCCTACAGTGACTCAGTGGACCGCCCTGGACAGCAGAGGCAAGAGAAGGGAGGGGCCTTGCAGGGAAGGCCTAGAGGAGAAGCAGGGGAGCGGGGGAGGTGGCCTGAGTGTTCCCCTGGCCGGGCAGTCCTATGCTATGGTGACAGCCAGCTGGGCCAGGGTGTGAGCCTGGCCCCCCCCGGGGTGGGGCGGGGCGGGGTGGGCTCAGGTCTGGCGAGGAAGCTCCAGGTGGATGCGGGAGGCGCCTCCTGCTGGAGGTATGCAGGAGTGAAAGGCAGAGAGACACCAGCAGACCCGTAGAGAGAGACAGGGTCTAAGCTGCTTCAGGGAAACGGAGCAGCAGCCGGGGGGAGGGGGGGGGGGCACGGGGAGAGAGGGAGAGAGGTAGGGGGAGATAAAGAGAGTCTGGGGGAGAAGCCCATGGAGGCATAGAAACAGGAAGAGAGAGACACTCAGAGACTGTGAGAGACAGAAACAGGGGGGAGAGAAGGAAAAATGGAGAGACAGAGCTATGCGGGGAGGGGCGTGCAGACAGGGGCAGGGACGGGGGCAGGAAGACAAAGAGCACACAGGCCAGCAAGCAGGGCCCGATGGCTACTCGGGGGCCCAACTGGAGGGACACGTACTTACAGAAGTGGGGTGGGGACCGGGAGCTGAGACAGGAGGGGGCCCCCGAAGCTGGAGGGGGCACACGGAGAGAGAGAGGGTTTGAGGGAGATACAGCGGGCTCTGCAGCAGGAGCCGCAGCAGCAGGAGCCGCAGCCTCACCACCTCCCGGCTGTGTGCCCTTGGCTCCGTCCTCCTGCAGGAAGGCAGCAGCAGCAGAAAGGGGTCTTCATGCCCTGACGTAGCCTGCTGCTCTGTGCTCCCTCCTCCCCTCAGCAGGCCGGGTGTCCATGGCAGCACCTTTTCCCAAGCAAAGGGGGCTGCCCGGGCCTGACCCCCAGATGCCCTGCTCCTGGCCCTGGCCTCCTGGCGGGGCAGTGGTTGGTCTCAGAGCCCCCAGAGCCTTGGGTTAAGAAGTCCTGCCCTTCTGACAAGTGTTTCCTTTTAGTTCCAGATGCCCCCCACCACAGGTGCTCCCTGTGATTAATGTCCCCACACCCCCCAGGCCAGAGACCAGCCCCTCCTCCCCAAGCCAGCGGCTGTGTGGGCAGCACAGGGACTGAGCCTTCCAGAAGCCTCTCCTTGTGCCTTCCTCTTCCTGCACCTTCTCCAGCCACCAAGAGCAGAGAAAAGATCCCTTCCTCGAAGCCACGCTCAGACGGGTCGGTTGGCTCAGGCTGAGGTTTTATTCATGTCTCTGTTTTCCCATCTGTGTGATGGCATTAACAACCCAGCTGCTGTGGTCGAGAGGAGGTAGTGTCCTCGAAGGGCTTGGAGCCCCTTGGGGCGACACGGGGAGACTTCTGGGCTCTGCTAGATGCCACAGTCGCTAATGGTGGACGTGGGGCAAAGAATAACATTGACTCGGACAGAGGCACAGAGAGTTGAATTTGGCATTGTCAGATTTTGGAGGGGGCATCCAGGCTTCAGCAACTTGAAGGCTGTTTGCTGTGGCAGGGGAAGGGGCCATGAATCATGGGGCGGGTACAGCCAGGTGGTCGGACTGCTGTCAGGGTTGAGGACCATAGTCAGAGATGGAGACTAAGTTTGAATTGGCCAGGGTTGAGTGGAAGAGTTTTCGATAATAACTCTCCAGCTGGAGGCAGTAGCTAGCAGCTGTGTGTTCTTGAGCAAGTGACTTGACCTCTCTGTGCCTTGGTTTCCTGCTCTATAAAACGTGGGTACCGATCTCCCAGGGGTGTAGTGAGGAGCAGAGGAATTAGTTAACACATGCAAGGCTTGGAACGCTGTCCAGATAGAGTGAAAGCCATGAAGGGCCGTCAGCCAGGATGCTGAGCAGTGGTATTTGGAGGTGTGATGGGCACAGGGTCATGGAGTTGGGCCGTACTGGGAGCTGGGGCCCCGGCCTGGCACTGGGGTGCACGCAGTGTCGGAGGGAGCCGGGACCCCATTCCAGCTCCTTTCCCCACTTGCCCAGCCCCCTTCCCAAATAACCCGTGGCATCGCCTTCCCAGCCTGCAGCGCCCCGTGAGAAAGCTGCTATCTCTTCCCGCATCTCTGCGGGGGCCCGGGGACCAGAGAGAGACAACATCTCTCCGCAGCCGTCCCCAGCCTCTTGTTTGTTTGGTACGTCGGAGCCGTGGGCACGTTTTTGCTAATTTTGTGACTGCCTTTATCAAATGGGGATTCACAGGCGCTTTATCCTCGATAAGTGGATTAGTCGGTGAACTAAATAAGACAGTGTGGGACGCGGGGCTGCTCTGGAGAAGATATTTGTTTCGTGAAGAATGGAGCCTGCGTTCCCTGCCCTGCGCAGGCGAGGCAGGCCGGGCACGGACGGCGCTGGAGGGCCCTCCGCGCTCCTTCTCCTGGGGCAGCGGAGCTCAGACAGGGGAACTCTCTACAGTGCAGACAGGAAGTAGGAGGGAGCCTGGGTCCCTGGAGGACAGGCCCGTGGGTCTCTCTGGGGAGGGGAGCGATGGAACCCTGGATTCAGGCCAGCCACTGCGGTACACCTGGGCTCATCTGCAGAGTGTCAGGTGCCTGGGCAGCCGCTTCCTCCCTTCTCCCCCCTTCCCACCTTCCTAGCCTCTTCCTTCCTTCCTCTCCTGTCTCAGCCCTTCCACTTCCTTTTGGTTTCTTTTCCTGGTCCCCCAAACACCTCCGGGGAGCCTTTTGCTAAGGACTGTGAACCCAGACGTGGGTAAGACTGGTCCTTGCTTTTGCAGACAGAAGCACAGAAGCCAACCAGTGGGATAGCAAGAGGTGACTCTGGTCGCACACTGGGCTTCTCAGCTCCTCTCAAAGTCCCCCTGCTACGGGTTGAGTGTGTACTCTCGGGGCCCTGGGGACACAGACCTGCGACACAGACACGCACGCGCCTTTTGGGTTCTTGGCCACGGCACCGCCATATTTGTTGGTCACAATGGGGCCGTAAAGTAAGGTCGTGTCAGGACACTGCACCACGTTCGGCTGGTGACTTTCATGTGGTGCGTGTTGTTGCTCAGCAGCAGGACTGTCGGGCTGGCCGGGGAGGCGAAGAGGCTGGGGAACGTGTGGGGTCTGGGTGACCGAGAAAGTGATTGGATCGGAGAAGCAGAGAGTGCAGAAGGAGGACCTGGGTCGGGGCAGCTGTGCGGAGGTCAAGGCCAGGAGACGGCCAGCACGGTGCCCGGGACAGGGGTCAGGGCAGGGATGTGGGTTTCCGAGGCGAGTCTCTCTAAGAGACCCGCAGGTGGAGGGACATGCTCGGAGAGAGAGGAGAGGAAGAGGCGGGGAGGATGCTTGTTCCAGCTGTCCCCCCACAGCTGGATGAGAACAGGGTGAGCCATGGGGGGGGGGGTCCAAACGTGTTCTTTTTTCCCTCCCATTTTTAATACAAGTGGCCAGGAACTTGAGGTCTCTGTTCCGTGCTGCAGCAAGGATCTGGTTGCGGGCGAGGGGGGGAGCAGAGACTCGAAGGAGGGAAGAAAGGGTTGGAGCAATGCATTCGGGTCCCCAGCTGGTCCTTAGCCGCGTCTGTCCTCCCCAAGCTGCCTCCAGCTGACTGTGATTTTGCTATTTATTTACATGTAATTATTGCTATGAGGTGCAGATATTAACGCTGTCAAGAACAATTTGCTCTGACATTTTTCACTCGCTCTGTGCCCCCGCCACCGTCGATGGAGCCCAGGGCTCTCCCTGCTCGGGCCGCTGCGCGCTCGGTGGCCCGGCCGGGAACCACCCAGCCGGCAAAGAGTAGCGTCAACGAGCTCACCCGGCTCCTCTGCAAACTCATTAAGCTTTGAAATTGAATTTGGTCCAGGAGAGGGCTGGCTGGGCCCTGTTCCACCCGGCCTAGGCTGGCTTGGGGCCTCCCCGCACCCCGAGAAAACCGGGCAGGGGCTGGTGGCCGAACCTGGCAGAGGCCGGCGGGTGAAGACGGTGGAGGGGCCTTGTCGGAGAGGTGGGTGTGCACACAGCCCCGAGACGGTCACAGCGCGAGGGTAAGGGGCAGACCAGCAGGAACCCTCTCCGTTCTGTTACCTGGTCATCCTCCAGGAAAACCAGGCTGTTCTGAATCTGAAGGACGTCACCACGACTGATCCCTATCCGCACCTAACAAAGAGGCTTTCCTACAGAGTCAGCCAAGCATCTTTGCCAGCCCGCCGGGAATGGCATCACGGGGGAAGGAAGGATTCCGAGCCCGCCCTGCAGTGGGTTTTTTAGGTAGATGCTAGAGGGAAAATCATCTTCAGCATTATACCTTCTGAGTTCAGATCCCAGTCCGGCACTCACTCATTGTGTAGACTGCAGAGAAGTAATTCTCTTCCCCAAGACTCAGTTTCCTGACCTAGAACCTGGAACAGCTGATACCCTTATTTCCTTGAACCTAAGACAATTCGATGTTGGCCCATCCTTGATCTTATCAGAAGGCATCGTGAAAACCTTCACACGCAGCTCCGTGGTCACTGCTGCGGGACACGGATGCTACCTGGCTGCTGGGACAGCCCCAGCAAGACAGGTGGTAAAATGCATTCCAATTTCAGGAAGATGAAAATACCCATCCTTCCCGCTGTAGGTTTAAGGGGTGAACGGCAGAGCTGCCTGCCCATAGTAGGTGCTTGGCACACAGTAGGTGCTTCATAAAGAAAGCTAATGATTAGTTTTCCTTTTGAGCCTCTCAATAACGGGGTTGGGTGGGGGTGGGGAGGCATTTGGTCATTCTGCTCCGGGGACTTGGCTCCTTGGAGAGGGGACGCCGGGCCTGAGCTATCACGGCTGGGAGTCCTTAACGCATTGTGATATGTGCCAGCTTGTCTGCCCAGGTACTAACGAGGCCTCCCTGCCAGCACTCACTCCCTGCCACGGCCAATCTGTGTCCTCGTCTCCGGCAATTACCAAGGGGGAGCATCCCCCACGCCAGGGGGGCCCAGAGCCTAGGCCTCCTCCTTCCCCTCCTTTCCCAACCTGGACCCAGAGTCCAGGAGGCCCCCTTCGCGCCCCCCCCCAGCCCCCTCCCACCCCCCTCCCCTCGGCTCAGCCAATTACGCCCCTGACACCTGGAGCTGCGGAACCACTGACGGAGGAACTGTTTCTGTCACTTGCTCTCTGTCTTTCATTAGGGCTGCAGAGGAGGGGGAGCGGGAGGGGAGGGGGAGGAGATGGGATCTTTCATGCTTAGTAAGGCCAGATACATTAATTACAAAACGGCCATTTGCCGCGTGAAACTGTGCTAATTAAATTTATGCAATCATTATCTTTAAATAGTCATATCTTTCCCGGCGATCGGCCCCTTCCTATTCCAGCCCCGCCACCGCTCAGAGCGGTTGCTCTAATCCCCCTCCGCCATTATCGCCCCATCAGAGATGGTCCCCGGATCCCGCTGCACCCCACCCCACTAGCTCCCACCCCCGCCGGCAGCCAGGAGTCCCCAGCCATCCTGGCTTGGATACCTTACTCAGGAACCATCCAGGGAGGGGATGCCAAAGCCAGCCCCTCTCCAGGGCTTCCAGATATTTCTAGATGTTTCCAGATTTTGGAGATTAACATCTCGTAGAGCAAACATTGGAGATGTCCGGGCGTGCACGCGCACGCGTGTGTGTGTGTATGTGTTACAAAAAGAGTATCTTTAACTTCTTAGACAATGCATGGGAGTCATTCAGTCCATCCCCCCTACTTTTAGTCTTTCGCTGGGCCCGAAGGACCCCCAGGGTGGGGAGGGGGCTCTGAAATCCATGGAGGGGAGGAGCCGGGTGTGAATGTGCCACAAGACCCCTCCATTTCTTCTTTTCATTCGTGGAACTCCATGCCAGGCCCTGTGCTGGGGAAGACAGATAAATTCATTCGTTCATTCATTCATTCATTCACTCAGTCAATATTAGTTGGACATCTACTACATGCCAGGCACTGGGACTAGGACAGCAAGTCTGCCCCCAGCCGCTCCTGGCTAAATCCAGGTCAGGGTTAGAATCAGGGTCAGTGCCACCGCAAGGCTGGCAGCATCCCTCTGGATGAGGCCCAAGCCTAAGACTTTCCAGCTTAGCCTTCCTTCATCTTCCTCCGTACTCTGGGACTTCTTACCCAAGCGTAGGCTGAAGACTTTCTCTGCGGAGTTTACTCTCCCTGCCTCCCTCTGCAAACAGACAGACCCTCTCTCCTGGTCTTTTCAGGTCAGCTGTGTTGGGCTTTTACGTGGGAGGGAGAGAGAACCCAGAGGAGTCTGGGGCTGGGGAGTTCCCCTCCGGTCAGAGACAGCAGTCAGTGACCCGCTGAATCCCCAGCCCTGGGGTATACCCTCCCTTGGGGAGACCAGATAGAGGGGGCACCCAGGACACATATTTGAACACACACACACACACACACACGTGCAATACTGACCCACATGTAGACTCACACACACACACACACACACAAAGTTCATATATTCATTCACAGTCCTCTCATGCACACGCATGTGTGCACACACATAATATTCTGACACACATGCAATATTCCCACATGTGATATCCCCATGTACACCCACACTGTACACATACACACACACAGGCACAGGCACACATGCGCACACGCACACACACGGACCCAAGAATGACCTAGAGCTGTCTATGGTAAAAGAAGACCTGAGTTGGGCGCAGGACCAGAGTATTGGACTAGAAGTCAGGCGTTGAAGGTTCTTGCCGCACTGATGCCACTCCCCCAGGTGACTCTCAGTGAGCCCCTAAGCCTGTCCCTCATCTGGAAAGGTTGGAGGCTTGAAGGGAAGTGCTTCGGAAACAGTAAGGTGCTGTGCTGGGCCAGAAAATGGCAGTAACCAGGCTTAGAAAAGCATTCGCGGAAGGCTGGTGGTGGTGCAGGAGAGAGGCTGGGGTCAGGGGGTGCGTGGCGGGGGCAGGGGAGCGGGCCGGGCAGGCGGGGCACCAGCTCTCCTGGTTGAGATGCTCACAGTGAAGGGAGGGTGAGGGCCATAGGCAGAGAGATGGAAGGCGAAGGGGGGGCGGGGATGGGGAGGCTGGCAGGAAATCTTGTTTGGAAGCTCAAAGTCAGCACCCGAAGCCCATTACCGCTGTCCACAGGGGGCAGGGAGAGGGGAGGGGGCCGATCCTCTTAGCAAGACGGGAGCAGGAGAGAGGGGGAGCAGGGAGGTGCTTGGCTGCCTGGGTGGGTGATTTCTCGCTTGCACTAATCCCAGTGAGGAGCTGGGGCCCGGCGGTGGGACAGGCTGGGGGGTGTGTTTGTGTGATGTGTGCCTGGGGGGTCCACTGGAGGCTGCGGTAAGGTGAACATAGGCTCGTAGGCTTGCCTCCGTGAGCTGGCGATTGTGTTGTGAGGTTGCAGTGTGTGTGAACGTGTGTGCGTGTTTGCGTGTGGGTCTGTGACACATGTGACGGGCTGTGACCCAGCTGTGTGCGTATGCACACTTTTTCATGTGTATCATTCTTTGTGTGTTCGTGTTGGTGTGTCTGCCTAAGGCCGTGTGCAGTCAGCACGCGTGTCAGTGTGTTTGGTGTGCGCGCCCATGTCTTCTCCACGTGGGTGAGGACTTGCCGTCATTACTATGTGTGTGTAGCGGTAATAACAATGATTTGAAAGCAGTGGCTCGCAAACTTGGCTTCGCATTAGAATCACCAGGGGCAGCAGGGGCAGCAGGCTTTAAACGCTCCTGATGTCCAGACCCTTAGACCAACTAATCAGCATCTCCAGGGTAAGAGATCCTGGCAGCGGCATTATGTGTATATATATATATATATATTTTTTTTTTTTTAAGATTTTATTTATTTGAGAGAGAGGAGAGAGAGGGAGAGAGGCAGCACGAGGTGGGGAAGGGGCAGAGGGAGAGTGAAAAGCAGGCTCCCTGCTGAGCAGGGGGCCCTGATGCAGGGCTCCATCCCAGGACCCCAAGAGCATGACCTGAGCCAATGGCGGACACCCAACCATCTGAGCCATCCAGGCACCCCTGGCATTGGCATTTTATTTATTTATTTTTTAAGATTTTATGTATTTGTCAGAGAGAGAGAGAACAAGCAGGGAGAGCAGCAGGCAGAGGGAGAGGCAAGTAGAGGGAGAAGCAGGCTCCCTGCTGAGCAGAGGGCCGGATGATGCGGGACTCCATCCCAGGACCCCGGGATCATGACCTGAGTTGAAGGCAGAGGCTTAACCTACTGAACCATCCAGGCATCCTGTCCCCACTGTGTCGGCATTTTGAAAGACTTCCCCGCTGATTCCAGCAGGCAGCCAAGGTGGGGAGGCAGCAACTGGGCAGACAGAGCCCAATGGGGCAGCCGTGTCCCGCCTCCCCTGCCCTCAGTCAACCCCAGTGAGCTCCACCTGCACCCAGGGAGGGACTCCAGGCCCCAGGCCCTTGGGGACCAGGGTGCGTTGTGAGCTAGGCTGCCCCTGGTAATCCCTCAGCTCACAGAGACATAGACCATGAAGTTCAAGCGTTGCATTCCATTCCTGGCCATCTGTGCCCTTGCCTTCTCCCCTGATGGTGGGAACAGGCTGCCTTCCAAACATGCCCCCCTCCCTCACCTCTTGTAGAATCAGAAGTGACCCAGAGATCTGAGTTGGAATGGAGATGAAAGTGCTCAGGGAGCCTCTCTCCAGGCTGAGGGCAGGAGGAGTGGCAGTAAGCCCCGGGGGATGGTGTGCCATTGGTCTGTGGTGACACTCTCCTGGAGTGGAAGTCATCACCCCCTTCAGGCCTCAGCTTCTGCTGGAGACTTCACAGACTGGCCGTCAGGGCCCATGCCCTTCTGTGTGGGGGCAGGGCTTCTCCACCCAGAAAGCTCCCACTGTGTGAAGGGATGAGAAGGACACAGTCAGGGCAGGGAGGAGTTCCGGGAATCTGCCCTCCAGTTGATGTCAAGCTCAGGCCACCTGCCTTCTCCAAGTGAAAGCCGAGGGGCAGTGCGAGCCTGTGCTGAGAACAGGCCCCAGTGCCCGGCACTGCCTGAAACGTTCCAGGTGCATTTCCTCAGTTACAATGCCCCTATAGGTAGCTACAATTCTTGCCATGCCCATCGTACAGATGAGAAAACTGAGGCACAGAAGGTTCAAGAAATCACCAAGGGTCCCAGCTCACCCGCGGAGGAGCCCGGATGCTGGTGCTGGTGTTCTGGCCGGCGGCAAATAGCTGAGTCCCTCTGGGGCCTCGGGGTCCCCCCTGGCCCTGCGGAGGTGGGGGCGCCCTGACCTGCTCACACAGGTCCCGGTGGTCCTTGGCCACCTCCCAGCCGTGGTCCCATCTCCAGGTCCCACTGTCCTGACCTCTGCAGGCGTGATCCCTGCCCCTGCTTGTCTCCTCTGTGTCCCTCCGCGGTCCCCAGGCGCCCACCCCGCACCCTGCCACGGAGCCCCCGTGATGGCGATCCCCTAATTGCAGCCTCGCTCCCGAAGCGCGCTTGGTTATCACAGAGGGTGCAGATCCCACCGCTCAGCCTCCTCGGTCCCAGGCCCTGGGGCCAGCTCAGGAGCGGAGGGACTTAATTACATTTTTCCCATCCCCTTCTTTTAAAGGAGGGGAGAGCGCCACCGCGTCCCGGGGAGGGGGTGGTGAGCGGAGGATGTGGAAGGAGGGGCTGGCACGGGGCTCCTGCAGCCCGCACCCCCCAAACCTGCAAGCCTCTCCCCAGCGGCGGAAGGGGGATGAGGCCGCCCCTTATTGATTTAGTCTGGTGGAGGCTGGGACTGATTTAGAGCAGAGAGAGAGGAAGGGGCTGGGGGCGGGCGGGGGCTGCGGCGGGTGGGGGCCCGTGGAAGGGACGGCTGTCACTCAGCCTGACAGACAGCCCGGAGATTTGCCTTCAGATAAAACCTTACAGATGTGGAGGTCGGTATTGATTTTGAGTTAGTAACGGTAACGTACCAAGAAGTAATACATTAGCGAAAGCAAGGTCACCGGGGAAAAAAGTAAAACCCACCGGGGGAGAGGCCTGAGCATTCTTGAGGGGGGTGGATTACCGCATCAGACTGGGACTTCCTCAAGTTCAAAAGTTTGCAGGCCCCAGACTTTGGCTGGGCCGCTAACCCTGGCCCAAGCTTCCTGCTTCTGCCGGCGAAGAGGGGCTTCCAGGGGTCCAGGGGCCAGCCTGGGGCCACAGAGGGCCACTTGGGTCCTCAGCACCCCCCACTGCCAGGTTGTCAAGGGCCTCTCTCCCCACTGTCTCCGGCACATCCTAGTAGGAAGCAGCACAGCTCCGGGTCAGGAAGACCCGGGTTCAAATCCCAACCCTGCCGCTTCCTGGCTTGGTGCTCCGGGGTGTGCCTTTCCTCTTCCCTGTGCCTTAATTTCCCTGTCTGCATAATAGGGGGAATAATAGCTCGGTTGCTCGAGGAGTCAATGCTACCACCTCTCTTCAGCTGGGTCCTGTCCCACTTGCTTGGAAACTGCCATGCCTGGAGACCAGGCACGGGATGAAATGGCAGCCCTTTGATCCAGAGGCCGCCAGGAACTGTGGGAGAGAGTGTGCAGCCTCCTTGCATCCTCATTCACACCTCTCCCAGATGTGGATTTGATTTGATGTTCCGGGGCAAATCCCATTGAACAAATCCCATTACGGGAAAAATCTCCCCTGGCCTGAAGCTGGTGCTGAGCGCCCCCCAGCCCCAGCCCCTGAGCACCACACAAGCCCCTTCTGACAAACTCCAAGAGGCCTTGGAGCTCTCAGGATTTTCACTCTCAGCATTGACCTTCTTCCTATTTCTTAAACCTGCTGGGTATGCTCCCACCCCAGGGCCTTTGCACTTGCTGGTTCCGCTGCCTGCAAAGCTTTTCTGCTACATCCTCCTTTGGTTGGCTCTTTCTGGTCTTGCTGGATAGCACTTCTTGGGGAGCTCTTGCCTGACTACTGTACTTATCCCCTTTGTCTCTCCTCTATAAACACTTCTCAGCATCAGAAATTATATTCTGTATTTACTGGTTTGTTGTCAGCCTCCTTCAGGAGAGGCTGGCTCCACGAGGGCATGGAGTAGCTGGTGCTCACTGCTGCATCCTCCATGCCCAGCTCAACGTCTGGCACGTAATAGGTGCTCACTACAGACTTGTTAAGTGATATCCATGAATTCAGCTGGTTTTTCTGGGTTCCTAGTATGTAGCAGGCACAGTGTCTGTGCTGGTGGGGCAAAGGTGGGTCCAGCCCTCTCTGCAGCCTGGCACATGGTAGCCTTCTATGAAATGTTTGTTGAATGAATAAATGAATGAATGACAGATGTCTTCGGGAAACCCCATATCACTTGGTAGCCAGGACGCAATGTGTAAGGCAGGAAGAGAGGGAGGAGTTAGAACAGGTAGGTAGCGGTCTGATCACAAAAAGACTTGGTCCTGTTTATCTGGGAGGTAATGAGGAGCCACTGATCTTTTTTTTTTTTTTAAGATTTTATTTATTTATTTATTTGAGAGCAAGAGAGAGAGAGGAGAGAGCAGAAGCTGGGGGAGCAACTGAGAGAGGAGGAAGCAGACTCCCCGCTAGGCAGGGAGCCCAATGTGGGGCTGGATCCCAGGACTCTGGGATCACGACCTGAGCCAAAGGCAGACACCTAACCGACTGAGCCACCCAGGTGCCGAGCCACTGATCATTCTTGAATGCTGTGGTCAGATCTGTGGCAGTTCTCTGTGGGTCTCTGTCTGCCAGGATGAGCACCGTCTGTGCATAGCTCCCAGCCCATCCCAAAACATGCTTCTCCCCTTGCATTCCATCATCTCTTGTGGGCTTGGTGTGTTGGCGGTGCGCAGGAGGGAGGATTAAACCGGGGTCTCACGAGAGCTGCAAGACCCTCCCGAGAGTCTCCCCGTGCCCACAGTTATCCTCCTAAAGGATGGGAAATGGGGTCTGTGTGTTTTTCCTGAGCCTCTGAGTCTAATTTTGGAGTCCAGGCCTCCTTCCAGGGGAGAGCAGGGTTAACGCTTATATTGGGGCGGTGGTGGTGGGGGGTGGACATGGAGTGGGCGGTGATTTTCTTAAATCAGATGGAAAGTGGAGTCTAGATTGGGCACCTGACGGGTAACATGGAAGGGAATCAGGTCCCCTAGCCCCCTGGCAAATGCTAGATTCCTGAGTTCGCCCTCAGATCCCTCCCAGACACACAGCAAATCTCCCAGACCCTAGAGAACCCGTCTGCACAGTCGGAAAGCAACAAACACAGCCCACACTTTCAGGCCTCCTTCCCCACCAACCCCTTCGGGGGGTCCTTCCTGCCACCTTCCCTGTACCCCTCCCACTGAAGAGTGTGAGTTCAGGAAATTCCACGGGTCAGGCCATGGCCCAGAGTAGCTAGACACCTGCCCGGACCCTCCCCTTCTCGCGCCCCCATCCCTGCGTGTCTGCCTTGTTGATGGGGCTGATACACCATCAAGATCCCCCCCACAGCTGTAGGGGAGGCAAAGACCAGCCCTCCCCAGGCCCAGTGCCCTTGACTCTGGCTCTGGGGGAAAGGGGAGCGAAAGGACCCAGGATGGTGAGCCCCAGGGTGAGGGGATTGTGCCGGGAGCATCCAGGGAAGGGTCAGGGAGAGGCTGTGCTCCTGCCCTAGCCACGAGGGGCCCCTGAGCAGCGGCTGCCCGGGGCACGACCTGCTGCCGGCCCCTGGAGTGTGGACCTCTGAAGGGGTCAGACGCTCAGACCCACCCCTGGAGAGTCAGTTGTGACCCTGTCAGGCGAAGGGGCTCAGGCCTCTGTGGGGAGCTGCTCCCCACAGGCTTGCGGTGAGGTCTGGAGAGGCCTTAGCCTTTTGAAGGTCTCTGTTACTTCGTCTGAGGAAGAGGCCTCACGGCGCAGCCTCGCACACCTCGGTAGGCCTCTGGACCGGGAGAGCCGTGTGAGCTCATGTCAAGACGAAGGAAAGGAAGGAAAAAGGGAGGACAAGGCCGGGGGACGCTGGGGACCTGTCTCCAGGAGCGCTGGCCTGGCGCAAAGCCCTCGGCACACAGACACCAACTCGTGCCCCCCAGCCACCCTCTGAACTAGGGACAGTCGTCATGTTCTTTTCCTCAGGACTGCGGGCAGTCACATTGCTAAGCGACACCTTAGGCTGTCAGTGGAGGAGACCAGGGGCAGTCCCTGGCCTGAGGACTCCACATCCATGCCCTCGACGCCCGCCCTGCCTCAGTGTTTCTGGTAGGGACAAGTCACAGGGGAGAAGGTAGAAGTTTCCAGAAGGCATCCAGTCAGCAACAAGATCATTGCTCTGATGCCTCTAGGCTGTCTTCTCTGGAGAGGCAACCAGAGAACACAGCCTGCCGCTACAGCTCCCTGCGGGGCGGGTTAGCAGCTCAGCTTCCCACCTGAAGCTGAAGCCTCCCTCCCACAAGGCATGTGGCTTCCCCAGGAGGCCAGCAGGGTCCTGGGCCCTGTGGGTCGGCAGCACAAGGGCCTGCCTCTCCATCATCTCCCGCGATGGCACGGGACCCCCGTGCTTCCACACAGAGGGGCGCCTAGCGGCCTGCATTGCCTTTCCCCACTCTCTCCTGGAGAGCTGGACAGCCGCTGTCACCTCCTCCAGAAGCCTTCCTGGACCACCAGACTGGCCCTTCCCTGGGTTCCCACAGCCCTCGCTGAACGGACTCTGTCGTGCTCCTCACCACTTCATATCCTGATGGTCTGCTCCCTGCTGCCTCCTCCACCAGATGTAGAACATCCCCCCTGCCGAGGGCAGGGACTGTGGTTCTTCCTCCTCTGAAGACCCAGGGCCCTGCCCGAGGCCTTGGGCTGCAGTCACCATCAGTGCATGTTTGTTGAAGGAATAAGTAGAACACATCTGTGAACCGACGCCAGGTTCTTTAAGCTGAGTATGGAGAAGTGAGCCTCTCCCAGCTAGGCTGGGATCACCAGTCCTATTTGCTATCCTGTCCAAGCAGGGACGCGGTGACGATCACAGACATCTGAGAGTTACCAGATTCAGAGAAAGATACCCGCGACGCTCTTCAAAAGGATTGACCATGGATGTTGGCATTGTAGGGGCAGGATCTCCAAGTCAAGAGCAGAGCAGGCCTGCCTCAGGACCAGGGGTGAAGCTGGGCTAGATCCAGGGTCCTGTTCTAACCTCTGTGTTGGAAGATGGGAGCCTCTGAGTCTGATAGGGGAGACACGGTTTCCTGTCTCGGAGGAGCTCCTGTCTGATGGGCGAGACATCAGCTAGTTTGTAGGTTCATTCATTCATGTGACAGGCACCCGATGTCTCTTAGAGCCAGGCCTGGGATACCCAGGAGAGGAACGCGGCCCTCCCCTGCCCCCCTGGAGCTCTGGATGAGGGGGTCATTCCATGGGTCAGGATCCGACCAGGAGAAACCACCAAATGTCTGACCCACAGGGGCTAGCAAACCTGGTGAACTGAGGCTCTCGGTGCTGCACAGGGATCTCGAGGGAGCAACCCCAGCCAAGGGCCGGTCCTCCGAGCCCCCCACTCCGAGCCTGCCGCTCTGGCCACGCTGATCGTCTCTCCCCCGCAGGTAATGAGCATCCTGAGCAACCCCAGCGCCGTGCCGCCGCAGCCACAGGCCGACTTCTCCATCTCCCCGTTGCATGGTGGGCTGGACTCGGCCACGTCCATCTCGGCCAGCTGCAGCCAGCGGGCCGACTCCATCAAGCCAGGAGACAGCCTGCCCACCTCCCAGTCCTACTGCCCGCCTACCTACAGCACCACCGGCTACAGCGTGGACCCCGTGGCTGGCTACCAGTACGGCCAGTACGGCCAAAGTGAGTGCCTGGCGCCCCAGGCGTCTTCCTCCCCCTCCCCGTCCCACTCCGAGGATGGTCTGTTGATTTGTAGAGAGCGGCAAGGCGGTGTTGGGGTGGGAGTGCCCATTTCACAGACGAGAAAATCGAGGCCCAGAAAGAATGGGCTGTTGTCTTAAGCTGATACTGAGCCCGGGCCCTGCACTCCCGCTACCGTGGCTCTAGAGCAGTGCCGTCCCATAGAACCGTACTAGGAGCCACGAAGGGCATTTACAATTTCCTGGGAGCCACAGCTGAAAACGTAAGGAGAAGCACGTGGAATGATTTTTCGCGAACATTTTTTGTTTGACCTGGTATATGGGAAACGATCATTTTGACACGTAATCCATACCGAGTTATGAGTGAGATGTTTTCCCGTTTCTTTTCTCATGCAGCATCTTAGAAATCCGGCCCTTTTTAATTCGGTCACTTAAGTTTTCATAGAACTACTCAGTCCGTATTTAAATTTCATAAAATTACAACGGAGTAGTGGGTTTACACACCCAAGTTGTTCCAGATATACTGTAAAGTTTCCCAATCATTAAGCTAAATCGAATTTCAGTTTTTCACATTTAAATTAGATAAAATTAAATTAAAATGTAAAATCCGGTTCCTCGCTGGCACGGCCACATTTCAGGGGCTCAAGGGCCACGTGTGGCTGGCGGCTGCCATGATGGATGGTGTGGTTCTAGGGACCCTGACCATTTCTGCCCCGGGGTGCGGGGGAGGGGGGACAGCTGGATTTTCCTCTCTGTCCCGTACCCAAGCCCCCACCGTCCTCAGCCCTGTTTGCTCCAAACTTTGAGCTGGTCTTACGTACCCTCCCTGGCCACCATCGCCCTGGTACCTTGCCTAGATGCGGACTGGGGAAGGGGGGCGGGTGACCCTCGGACCAGAGGCTACAAGAGGCAGAGTGACCCAGCCACAGCCTCCAGCTGCCAGACGGGGCAGTGTGAGGGCAGGCGGGAGGCACTGGGAGCCGGGGTCACCGGGAGGAGTCTCCCCTCCTCTCCCCACCCCTAGCAAAGGCCTCACCTGCTGGTGTCAAACTAATCAGAAGGGCATTGGGTGAGAGGCTGAGGTCCCAGCCCGAGGGCGTCCGCTGCCTCCCTCCGCAGCCGCCCCGCCGGCCTCCCTGACCTCTGCTTCCTGCCCCCCACACCAGCCACTCCTCCTCACTCGGCCTTGGCCTCCACAGCTAAATGAGGGCCAGCTGTGCCGGCCTCCACCTCCAAGCTGTGCTCATGGCCCCTGCCCCGTGTGGGTGTGTGTGTTTGTGTCTGTTCAGTGCATGTGTGTGCACCTATGTGTATGAGAACACACACGGCATAGATAGGTATGATTCGTGTGTCTGTGTGTGTCCTGTCGTTCAGCATACACGTGTTTGCCCACACATCTCTGTGTGTGGGTGTGTGCTGTATGTGTGAGTGTGTGAGGGGCACACGTGAGTGTGTGTACACCTGGCTGTTCACGTATCTGAATTTAAATGAGCCTGTTGCGTCCAGGTGATAGGCGTGTGAGTCTGTGTGAACACGCAAGTGCTCACATCTGGTCCTGTGAGTGTGTCTGTCTTGCATACACACGTGTGTTTCAGTGTACATTCAGGTGTGCACAGGTGGTGTGCCTGTATGTGTGATGTCTGTGATGGGCATATGTCATTCTGGGGATGTGTGTAACAAGCAGGTGCGCATGTGTGCAGACGTGTGTAAGGGTGTGCGGATACGTACATGTGGCTCCATATCTGAGGGTACGCTTGTGCGTTCTGGTATGCACAGATGCTTGCCTGTGTCCGCGGATCCATAAATGTCCTGGAGTACACGTGTATGGGCACGCACACTACACGGGCGGTGTGTAAATCTGGGTGCGTGTGTGCTACGGTGTGTACCTAGGTGAGGCCACGTGTCCCTGTGTAGAGCTGTGTCTCAGGGCACAGACACGTGGTGTTGCCCGTGTGTGTAGCCGTGCCTGTGTGGAGTGGTGCGCGTGAGGGACAAGTGTGTGCAGGGGGTAGAGCAAGTGTGTGCAGGGGGTAGATCACGTGTGTGCAGGTAGGGTGGAGGGCAGGGCTCGCACGTGTGCACGCGAGTGTTTCCAGAGGGGCCCAGGGCGATCCCTGGCCCCAGCCCCCGTGCCCGGGCAGGGCGAACGGGACACACATGCTCTTGATAAAGAGTTGAGAGCGGCTCCGCGGAGGCAGCGGCGGCCGGCCCGGGGCGGGCGTTAGTCACACCCGGAGCCCCGCGCCCTGCTCCAGGGGTGCCTGCCCAAGTCGGAAATAAAATTAACCCCAAAGTCAGCATGGGGGCTGCAAGGAGGGGGGATCAAAAGAGAAAGGGCCCAGGAGGCGAGAAAGGAGTGTTTGTTCCCCCTCTGCTAGGGGAGAAGCTGGCCAAAGCCATTCCCCTCCCCCTCCCCCCTCCCTCCTTTCCGTTCTCCTCACTCTCCCCTTCTAGCTCCAGCCCTGCCTCCCTGGCTCCTCCAGGGGGTGGCTTAGAGCTCCTCCTGAGCCATATTCTCCAACCCTATCCAGAAGGCATCCCTGGGGCAGACCCCACCCCTCCCCACAAAGGTCCCAGGGTTGGACTGGGAGGGGCTCAAGGGAGAGTTGGCCCCACTATCATTGATTCTGCCCCCAGATCCCGCTGCCCCTGAACCTCAGTTTTGCCATCCGGGAAATGGGAATCCAGGGACGAGACACCCCCCCCCCCGAGATTTTCCATTGCACCTTCTTCCTCGCATTTGACATTTTGGGACAGCCAGGGACAGGGACGCATCAAGTTGCCATGGACCACCTGCCCCATGTTCATGGGAGACCAAATACACCTATGACTGGATTCCCAGCCCAAGTGCAAGAGTGCACATCCCGAAAAAAAAAAAAAAAAAGAGTGCACATCCCGGACAGCCTCTGTGCCCTGGTCCGCCCATCCCCTGCTCCCATCTGTCCCAAGCGTGAGTCCCACCCACGCATGGGGCTGATGGCATGGTCCTCATTTCATGCCATCCTCAAAACCCCACCCCAAGTAGATTTTATTTGTCCTCAGCTTACAGATGCAAGAGCTAATGCTCTGAGGGCCTAGGGACTTCCCCAAGGTCACACAGGAGATGAACGGTGGGCCCTGGGTCCCCTAACTTCCAACCCATTTCTCTTTTGGCCAAACCACCGACTTGAGTCAGACACCCAGTAATGATACACATCTCGGCCCACGTTTGTATAACAGATTCACGTCCATGACCCCACAGGCACCAGTGCACAGAGAGCTGCAAACACACACATTGATTCCTGAGTGTGCACTGACGTGTGTCTAGACACGTGGCTTCAAGGTTTATTGAGCACCTGCTGTGGGTCTCACTCTCATGGATGCCCTGTGTGGTGCACGTGGTTTATTCCTGGGGGACAGAGGAGGAAGGGGATCCCAGAGAGGCTATTTGCCTGAGATCCCGCCTCTGTGTGAAGGAAGCCACGCCCATAGCCCCGCCCTCAGAGAGCCTTGCTGGTGGGCGGGGCACATGCACGTGGCCAGACTCCTGCGCAGGAGAGTCCATTCCTCTTCCTGGGCCTCTTGTCTTCCCAGGGACACCTCCACACCCTCTTTGCTTGTCCCCGGCCATCATCTGTCCATCTGTCTGTCTCTCCTGTCCCTGGAGGGGGTGGGGGCAGGGGGCAGGGACGGGGCACACAGCAGATTAGTATGGCCCTGGCGTTCCCAGAGGCCAGGGCCGTACTAATGATGGGGCTGATAGAACGCAGAAGTGTGAAAAGAATTTTAATAGATCTGACAAGTCTAATAAGAATTTGTGTCTAGAAGGGTCCTCCTCTGGGGCCGCGGGCTGACGAGGCGGTGATGGCTGAGATTTGTTTACTGGTTGGCATCTCCTGCCAACTCCCGATTAATCTAATTTGAGACATTTAGAGCCCAGGCGCGGGCACAAGGCAGAGGAGAAGGGACGCGGAGAGACAGAGGGACAGGGAGGGCCACTGACAGAGGCCGTAATGAGAAATGTCACAGCCCCACCCTCACCGGCCTCCAGCTCGACCCCAGGGAGAGGCAGCCTGTGCGGCAGGAGGGTTGCCCTTGAAGTTGGCTGCTCATCAGCAAAGTTGAGTTTCTTGGTGTCTCCTTGCCCATCTTGACAGGACGTGAGTCCTACTGTCCGCTGAGCCCTGTCTGGGCTAAAAAGGATGACCCAGAGTGACCACAGGCGCAAGCAGGACAAATTTGGTCTCCTCCAGCTCACAGGCTATGTCTGACTGTGGGTCAGCAACCTTTCTGTGCTTCAGTTTCCACCTCTGGAAAATGGGAACAGCTGTACCATTGTTGAGATTATTGGGATCGGTGAGAGGTGAAATGAGATTGCGTCCACCCAGCCTCTAGTGAGTGCGCAATGCAGGAGGGATCAGGCTTTGTCCTTCTGATTGTTCCTCCCAGCCAGACCTTTCCATTCCACACCCCGGAAGAGCTGGAGAGCCCAGCATAGAGTCGGGTGTGAGGCACAATCAGGGGGAGCCTTCAGCTAGTCAGGAAAGGCCACCTGGCTTGACCACATGCCCTGGGACCCCTCACATGTCCTAGAGTAGAGAATGGGGCCAGTGCAGGATTTGGGGTGTAGAGTGCTTCGTAGCCCCTTAAGTGTTGTGCACACATCAGGGGTTTCTCTGTAGGATGCTGCCAGTAAAGGTGTGGGGGTGGTTAGGAGCTGGCACCAGAACACCTGGCCTTGAAATCTGGCTCCACAGCCTAAGAGCCATACGACCTTTCAAGTTACACAGTGTCTTAGGGTCGGGCCTCAGCCGCATCATCTGTAAAATGGGATCATGGAAGTGAGCACACAGGAAGCACTTAGACCAGGATGGGCGGAGCACCAGCTCAGTAGGCAGCAGCTCCTTCCTCTCTTCCTGCTGCTGCTCTGCAGTTCGGCTTCCTCCAGGTCCCCCAGGACCCAGATAAGACCTGCTCCAAGGAGCAGAGATGAGATACTTGAGGCCAGAGATCAGAGCTTCTCATGCTTCCCCCCAGAGTGAGGGGCAGACCCAAGGCAGGACAAGGCTGGCCACCACCACCTCTGTGCTACCAGCTGGGAGTCTGGAGGCTGGGTGACCTCAGGGACACCACTCAGGGTCTCAGCTCCAGCTCAAGAACCTGGGAAGCTGAGGACCACAGGGCCCATCCAGGCACTCCAAAAACCCCAGGACATTTGCATATCTTTGGGAAACTAGGTGCAATCCCTGAGCCCTCTATGCCCAGCATCTTAAAGTGCATCATCTCATTTAATCCTCATAAAAGCCCTTGATGAGGCTGGGATTTACTGTGCCCATTTTATAGACAAAGAAACCAGCCTGGAGAAGCAAAGTGACTTGCCCAAAGCTGCATGAACCAGAGATAGTTGGGACTCTGAGTTGTTTCATTCGCACCTCATTTCCTTCCTACCTTCATCAGGTAGGAATCCCACTGAATCTCAATCCTACAAAAGCCCAAAGCCATTGAGCTCACTGAGCACTGAATCCCTTCATATACATTTTCTCACCTCATGCCCCACAATTCTTTGACCTAGGTGCTATCATCATTCTCATTCTATAGACAGGGAAACTGAGGCTTGTATAGGTGAGCTGGTGTGCCCCAGATCACAGAGTAGAAGTTGGTGGGTGCAGGATTTGAACCTCTAGGGAATATGGCCCCAATTATTGATAACTGCCCTCTCACTTCCCTGGGCCTTGCCCACTGGCGGTGCCCACACCTCCTGGCCCTACCCTCACGGTCCCTCAGTGGGCAGGTGACAGGGAGAGTATCAGGCCAGGCCTTGTGATTCCAAGGCAGCACTCATTCGATTACTTCTCACCTCATGGATCCAAGAGATCCCAGGATTTGGATTGGCCACAGCTACGGATTCCGGCTTCGGAGGAGGCATCTCTGTGCCTCAAGAGACCTTGGTCACATGCCAGCCAAGTCACCTGGCCAGCGCTGACTTCTGCAGTAGCCTCATGCAGGCGCAGTTCATACAATCAAGACAGAGCACGTGCACGCTTGACCCAGCAGTCACACCTGCACACACACACATACACGGACACGTGTGCCCGGCTTAGGTGCCACCCACCTGTACGCACTTACCTGTGTGTGCACAGGCATCCCCACTGTTCTACTCACACAGGTACACACGGCTTGCCCGCATGTACACGTGTGAGCCTTGTTCATATGTCAGCGTTCAAGCTCATGCCCATGACTACACAGAGGTTTTCATTTCCACTGCTCATGCATGCTCAGACTCTCCTCTCCCCATCTGGATGGCCAGAACTTCAAAGCTAAAGGCCTCAGCTCTCTTCGTATCAGGGTCCTGGCTTCTCCTTCTGCATTTACCCCTCAGCTCAATTGCAAATTCTACTTTGCTTTCTTTTTTAAAATTTTTTATTAACATATAATGTATTATTTGTTTCAGGGGCACATATCTATGAGTCATCAGTCTTATACAATTCACAGAACTCACCATAGCACACGCCCTCCCCAATGTCCATCACCCAGCCACCCCATCCCTCCCACCCAGCCCCCAAACCATAAGAGGCTCTTAATCTCTGCTTTGCTTTTGAGTAAGGGATGTTGCTTTGCCTCATCCATGAGCTGGGCTCAGGGTCCAGAGAAGACAGAAGGACCTTGCCCTCATTACTACCTGGGCTCTGTGAGATTCACTGGACTTTCCCCATAACAGACATACATACAGGTGTGTTGGAACTAATTCTTCAGTCAGCAATGTAGATATCCTCTGTAGCTTCTTACAGAACCCATGAGAGAGCTGAGCAAATAGTAAGTGTTAAGTAAATTATTTGTTGCATGGTCAGAGAGGAGGTAAGAGCAAGAGTTTCGTGACAAGATGGATGGATGGATGGATGGATGGATGGATGGTTGGATGGATGGATTGAAGAACAAGTAGACAGAAGGGTGGATGGATGAATCAATGAATGAATAAATGGATGGATGGATGGATGGATGGATTGAAGAACAAGTAGACAGAAGGGTGGATGGATGAATCAATGAATGAATAAATGGACGGATGGATGTGGGGCAGATGGAAGAATCGGCAAAAAGAACCTCAATGTCTAGGATTTTCTCTTTCTTTTTTTTTTTTTTTTTCCTCCAGCTGCTGTTGATTACCTGGCCAAAAACGTGAGCCTCTCCACACAGCGTCGTATGAAGCTTGGGGAGCATTCTGCTGTGCTGGGACTCCTGCCTGTGGAAACTGGCCAGGCCTACTAGGGCCCCTGGGACAACCTGCCCCAGACCAAGTCCCAGTCCAGCCCTTACTGATCCCTGAGCCTCCCAGCCTCCGTCCTTTCATTGCCCTGGGGTCCCAGGAGGCCAGGAAAGGAGCCCATTCCCTTCTCATAGCCAGTGCTCTGGAGATGTGCAGCCAGTCTACCATTCACTTATGTTCAGGAGCCCAGAGTGACCCCCTTGGAATCTGCCCCTCCACTGTCTCCCCCGGAGGGTTTCTGGTTAAGCCTGCAGTCCTCCCCCTAGTCAAATCCTGTCCTGGTCTCTGTGCTATCTCAGGCACAGAAATGGAAGCTCACCCTGAAAAGAGTACCTTGGGCACCCAAAGGAGGATGGTGACTGGGATGAGGTACTAGAGCCCTTTGGACCAGACTCCAGTGAGTGCCCTGGCCAGAGGTGGGGGTGGAGTTCAGAGGGTCACTCTTAGCTGGAAGCGCTGGGAACTAGCCCTGGCAGGTGGATCTCTGGCCCAGAACCAGAGCTCATTCCTCCTTTGGATGCTGGGATGTCAGCAGAGAGAGGACCCTAGCCCTGTGGTTTTCCCAGGGGAATCACCCAGGAATTCTGAGGACTCCAGGACCCTCCCCACACACCTCTGCTGGGTGTAGGAGAGGAGTCTAGCCCAGGCAGGGGGACCAGAAAGGGCAGATAGAGGCCTCCCAGGAGGCAGGGTTCACCAGCAGTGGGCTGCCGGGTACAAGGACCCAACCTAGGCACCCAGAGACAGCAGGCGTCTAGACTGAAGCCCAAATGCCAATCTTGCCCACCCCACGTGGGGTCTGGGGATCCCACGAGCCCTTCAGTTTTCTCATTCTCTGAATCAGATGGGAGGGGGAGGGAGCAAGTTTTGTGTGAAGAGGCAGAGGGTAGGCTCAGAAGGGGGCTTCATAGCTGGGGTCCCTCTGCTTGTGGGCATCAGACCTGTATCACCAAAGTCTTCAGGGTTATGCCTTTGAGTCCACAACCCATGGAGCTGCAATCTCTCCCAGAGCCTGCCTCGGAGACCTAAACCTCTGGGAAGCGGTCCTCCATCTGCCCTTTAAGCTGCTGGGGTGCACAGAGCTTCCCTTGGAGCTCTGGAGGAGGTTTCTTGGACCAGCAAGGACTGCTTACCCACAGACAAGACCACCAATTCCCCTTAACATTTGGGGTGAGAGGGGGAGTGTCCCTGTCCCACTGACAGTGGCACCTTTCAGTGTTGATCCACTCTAGGCTGAGAGGGCCTTGTCTGGTCATCCAGCACAGCTGGGGTGGGGGGGGGGTGACATATGTGGCCAGTCTTCAGGCCACCACTCCTGTACAGGTGGGGGATGCCAAATGTTCCAGAGAGTAGGAGAAAGGCGCCTTCCTTGGCCACACCCATGGTTTGCTCATATCTCTTCTCTTTAAAAGTCGAGACATTTGGGGAATGGTTCAAGCCCCTGGCTATGCCTCCCTTGGGACTTTCCACCACCTTCACCTACTTTCAAAACTATATTCATCTTCACCATGAACATGATTATAATCTACACTTGGATCACCTTTATCAAGTGCTGCTAGGCTAAAGGCACTTGTGACGGGAGACACAGCACTGAATCTGCAGAGACTGGGCCAGATTGCTTGTCCCCACCTGGGCATGTGAGGCCACCTCTGTGCTCCACCCGTGCCCCTTGCTCTCAGCCAACATGACATTCCTGGAGGGAAGGGCTGCTGCCTTGGGAGTCAACCTGAGTTCCTCCCTACTGGGGAACTGGACTGGCAAGATGCTAGGATGCTTTCCTGCATGGACGCCTCCTCTGTGACAGATGTTCACCTGCTTCTCATCTTCAGACTTGGTAATATCAAGCCTGTCCTGGACTGTGGCCAGGGGGGCTTGTATTTCTGGTTTAGAGGAACCTATTCATACATGGGGACAGATAAACTTTCTGGTAGCAGCAGATACCTGGACACATGTAGCCCATGGAGTTCAGCCAAGATTTCGAATGAAACATCTACTGCAGGAGACTTTTGATCCTTCAAGTTCTGGACAGAAAGGAAGACTGTGTCATCCCCTGGTGACCCGGTTCCCGTGTTTGAAACCAACACAACCAGGAAGCAGCTTTTAAGATCAACCACGGTCTTCACTGACATTCCTTGAGTGGTCAGTCCTCTCCGCTGGAGGACTGACTCAGAAATCATCTGAGCCCCCTTACATACCCAGGAGCAGGGCTCTCAGGCAGGTGACATTAAAACTGCCCAGGCCTCACCCCCAGGAGGTGACATTCCTATGCTAGGACCAATCCCAAACATCTGCCCTCTGTGATGAAATGGGAATAAACCAAGCGACTTATTATGTCCGACTTCTCTGGAGTTCTCCCAAGCCGCCATCTTGGTAGCAAATGGGATTTATTCCGCCTGGAGCCCCGCCCCCTCAGAGAGAGACCCTGACCTTGATGGGTTTTCCCTAAAACCTTGTGTATTAATGTGTCTGGCCAACTTAGTTCATAAAACTCTGTCTCGTGTTGGCAGCTCACCCCTTCACTGGAGAGATAACGTGGGACAAGAGGTATAAGGCTTCAAACTCTAGGGTTGACCACAGCCTACAAAGAAGGCCTGAAACTCAGTGGCCATGCCAGCCCAGAAACAATCCCCATCCATTCCTGTAAATAGAATCCATAACAAAATAAGAGATGTTTCCTCCAACTTATCACAAGTAGCTGTTGGTCCTACCTATTGGGGGGGTCCCTCTTCTTAACTCATTGTATATTAGTTGGAAATGTGGTGATGTGCTGTTCGTTTATAGGAAGTTGACTTTTATATAAATATATATATATATACATATATATATATACTAAAAAAGGAAAGAAAACCCCCACAGTGTGTGTCGTGCTAGTGCCAGGGACCATCTGTAGGGATATATCTACATATTGTGTGTTTCAGATTATACATTCCAGGCTCTGTTGGGTTCTTTCATTTTTATTGCTTTGTTTTCCCATTTGGTATTTCTCTCTTGCTATGAAAAAAGTGATGTGTAAGAACCAAGCTATGCTTTCTACTCTTATTTTTTACTTGATTTACCTTTCCCATTCTTTTGCCAGAAGAATATGAAGAAGAGAGATAGAGAAATGAGGGAGAAGGACAGAAGGATGAAGAGGGAGGTTTGCCCAGAAGGAAAATGAGAAGGTCAGATTTCCAATCTGACTATGGCTTGAGAGCAGAACAGGGCCCAGACTTTGCCCAGACTCCACCAAGATCCAACGTTTTAGATGGAGCTGGCAAAGCATTCTGAGATTTGGATCCTGGAACTTGGTGAAATTCCATGATTGCCCAAAAAAGACATTCTCTTCTGCCTCTCTCAGGTTGATATTCTCGCCAAGCTCCCGATGTGCCCTTCCCTGCTGGACGCTTTTTGAAGTTGACAGCTCTGTCCTGCAAAGACACCTAACCCAGACCAAATGGGGGGCGGGGGAGGGGTATTCCGGCCGCCATCTTGACATGCTCAGCGACAACTGTGTATTGAATGCTTTTTCTGTCAACTCTAACATCGCCAATCCCCCACCTGGGAAATATCTACATAGCACTCTAGATCATTCCTTCTTCCTAATAATTGCAACTTGGTTGCTTCTGTGTTTGACTCACAGCCATATTCCTCCATGTGTAAGTGAGTGTGTGTGTATGAGAGTGTGAGTGGGGTGTGAGTGTGGGCCTGTGGGCACAAGGGTGTGTGTTTAAATATAATCGCACCATAATTTATTCAGCTATATGGAATAGTAGACTAGAAAGAGAAATTGGCATTTGCTTTAACTACCTGCTTGTAAGTGCTTCCTCTGTAACTCAGGCGTAACTGTTATACATTAAAAGAAATTAAAGCATTTCCGAGATTCTGTGTCCTCAATTGATTGTCATTAGGCAGCTTTCCTAAAAGGACCCAAGGGGTGGTTGAGAAGCTGTTTGGCCTAATTTAGGGGGTCAGGGTAAGACCTCTTGGTCTCCATACCAAGCAGGTGTTAGGCATATAGTGGATGCCTAATCAATATTTGATCAATGAATGGTGTTGCTTAAGCATCTCGCTGTTGAAATTTCGGTTCTGTTCACTAGGCTAGATTTCTTGCTGCGAAGTTTAGAGCCCTCTGTGGTCCTCTCCCAATACATCGAATTTGGAAGGTAGGAGAGTACTCAGAAACTTTCATGTTTTCAAAAAAAGGAGGAGAAGGAGGAGGAGGAGGTGAATGAAGAAGAAGAAGAAAAAGAAGAAGGAGGAGGAGGAGTGGGGGGAGGAGGGGAAGGAAGCTTCCATGTGTCCTTAAGACGCAGAACCTGATGTTCTTAAGGACAGGTGATTTTATGGAGGGAGAGCTCTCAAGGGAAGGGCATAAGGGAGTGAAGGAAATAACATAGGACAGGGGAAGGAGCTAAACAAAGAGGGAGCTTTAACTAGAGTCTAGTTTCAGCCTGATAGTGCAGGGAGCTCTGGAGGATGAGTAGCACAGAGTTAGTCTCACCTTGAGTGTGGAGGACTGGCCTTTTGTTCCAAAGGGTCAGTCACTCACTGGCTGCTGGCTGTCCCTCGGAATGTGGGTAGGTGAGTAAAGGCTAATGTGCCCAAGCGACTCTGGTCAAAGTGGCTCCTGTGGCCTGAGGGCAGCTCTCCAGAGGAAGGTGCAGCAAGGCACCCAAATCACATTGCACTGTGATGCAATGCAATATCACATCCACTGGGGACAAGTACGCTGGCCCTGTAAAGGGGATCTGGGCAAGGAACAGCAGCATCCCCTCCACGTATGTTCCCCTGGCTCTAAATCAGGATACCCATGTCATTTCAGGGTACTGGTATACTCAGATAATCTGAACAGGAAGGGGCAATGTGGGGGAATTGCTGGGAGAAATTGTACGTGAAGGACTGTAAGGTGTTTCTATGGACCTGAGTCCATCTAACCCAGCCAGGTGCTCCACAGCAGGACTGAGGGAGGTTGGGTCTTCCCTCCCTCACTTAGTATCCCTGCAGGGTGATGAGCTTTCCACCAGCTGTCTAGGAACCCAGGAAGCTTATGTCAGAACCAGGGCTGCCTCCCACGTTCCCCACCCTCCCACCCCCAACTGTGTAGTTATTCAGTCAGTCAGGAAGATATGGGGAAGAGTCAAGAACTGGTCAAGTAGTACTCTTAGTTCTGCATGTGACTTGAGGTGGGTCCTGAGAAAATTTTCTCCCTGTCTCAGACCCTATTTCTCTCTATATTTTTTTAAAAAACCGGCTAGATAATCCCTAAGGATCTTTCAGGTTACCCTGGTAGTAAACTGAGCTGAAAGCTGGTGTGGAATGTGGCCCAGAGAGTGCCCCAATGGCTCAGAGCTGTCCACTGTCAGTGCTGGGAAAGCAATGCTCAGTGCTGGGTGCTGAATGATGCCGAGTTGCTCCCAGACACAAACTTGCCCTTAGAGGCCCTGAGAGAGCTCTCTGACCCTCCTCTAGGGGACCTTTTCTAAGAATCTCATCCCACAGACCAAGCAAAGCTGAAAAATGTAATCTTCTGCCCAGGCATATTACTGTCCAGAATAAGACCAGGTTTCTGTGTCTAAAGGAAAAACAAAGAACAACCATTGGATAGACAAGTGTATCAGTCAGCTATTGCCACAGTACTGCAGAAATGCTGTGTAACATAGCAGCCTCTGTTCCTAGTCTCATTGCTCATGCACCTCTTATAGCAATGAGTTTCACAATCTTTCCTGGAGTAAAATTGACTAGTTAAGGAAAGAAATTCCTGAGACAGGAGATACATGGGCCCTGAATGGGGAGGGACACACAGGAGAGAGAGATGAGGTTTCCATCTGCTGTGGTGTTGAGTCTGGAACACCTGAAAGCACAGCTTCCAGAACCCCACCTCCTCCACTCCCCAGGCTGCCACTGACTTTCTCTGAACACAGAATCAATCTCCTAGCCCTGGTGATGTAAACACCTGTTGCAGGGAGTTGGGACTCACTTCCCAGAAGCACCCGGGAGAGTATGTTCAGGGTTCCAGTCACCTCTGCTCTCTCATGCCCACCTGGAAAGAATAAAAATGCTCCCTCAGATAAAGCCTTGTCCTTGGTCCAGGTACCCTCTGTGTGACGGCAGACAAGCCACTTCCTCTGATCTTTGAAATGGGAATAACATTTGTCCCATTGTATCAGGCTAGAATGTGGTAACCAACAACCCCAAACCTCCTTGGCTTTTAACACCAAAAAGGCTTAATTTTGTTCTCATTCCTAGTTGTGACCACCACTCATCATAGTCAACCTGATCAAGAACAGGCATTGTCTTGATTATTGCTGGCTGCTGGCACCAGAATGAAAGAGAGATGTGGTAATTTGTGTGCTGGCTCTTAAAGTGTCCACCTGAAGTGGCTGGTGTACACAAGTGCTCACCCTCCATTGGCCAAAGCAAGTCACATGGCTACACTGACCTTGAAAGGAGGAAGGAAGTGTAATGCATCCTGTGCCTGGGAGATGGGAGAGGGAACTATCAGGAACAGCACTTGGGACCCATGCCCACCTATGCAGGGGGTTTTCTTGAGGATCAAGTGAGTCTAATGATGTGAAAACATACATTTCTATAAGGGCCCGCTCTGTGCCCCTTGCCAGAGTGGACCCTGGAGATAGGATGGGGCAAAGAGTGGCACTAAATGAACCACAAAGATGGTTTCTTCTCAGAGGGAAAGGGAACACTGAGTAAAAATCTCCTGCGGTGTGCCATGCATGCCCTTTCTGTCCTATCATTGGCATGACAACATTGCTTGGGGGGCAGAATTCACCATTAATGTATGGGGAAGGAAGCCAAGGGTCAGAAAGTTGCACAAGCTCGCACAGCTTGTTACTGGTAGGGACTGAACTCTCCAAAAGAAGGCTTCCATGTCACATCCTAATATTGAAGTGCTAGAGATGTGGAACAGGGGGCTTGTCTGATGGTGGATGCTGATGGTCTGTACCCCATGGAAACCAAGCAGGCTTGTCTTCCACAACCTGGCTCAGGGTTAGAGAGCCCTGTAGGTCTCCCCTGTCATCTGATGAGGAGAGACCATCCAGATAACCCACAGGTAGGAACATTGCAGTGACACTAAATTTTTACCACACTCATTCTTGGAATACAAGGGCATGTTGGCTAGAAATATGAGCTTTAGATAGAAAAGACACTAATATTTATGGTGCCTACTGTGTACCAGGTGATCCTCAGCCATTGTTTTAGGTGACAGTCCCACCATCTGCAATGTGGTAAGCATTGTGGACCCTACTGTACAGAAGAGAAAGGGCCCCAGAGAAGTGAGGCAATTGGCTCCACATCCCCAACTAGGAGGTGGAGGAGTAGAGATTCAAACCCATGACTCATCCCCATGTCCTGTCCATCATAGCAGGCTGCCTCCCCAAAATGCAGATAGGACACTGTGTGAACCGGGAGGACAATACTTCTTGAAGTGTATCAATCAGCCATTGCCACTGTAGTGCTGCATAATATGCCACTCAGAACTCTGGCTTACAATGAACATTAATTCTCACTTCCACAGTTTTGTAGGTCAACCATGGTTTTGTTAATCTAGGCTTGGGTGTTATGGTAGGCAGATCACCTGTAGGATGTCCACCAAGACTCCTGTTCCCTGGTATATGTGCTCTTGAGAGTGGGTGGGATTTGATGGGATGGTCACTACCTTGACATGGTTACACTGTCTGGCAAAGATGATAGTATAGTCACTCTTGTGATTACCTTACATTACTCAAGACTCCATCACAGCAGACTGGAATGAGATTCTCCTGCGGCTTTAAGAAGTAAGCTTCTTTATCATGACAGCTATGACATGACATCAGGGTACCTCCCAGGAGCTGAGAGTGACCCATGCAGTAGTCAGAAAAAAAGTGGACTTCAGTCTTACCCAAGGAACTGAATCCTACCAATACCCTGAATGGGTTTGGAAATAGATTCTTCCACCATTGAGCCTTCAAATGAGATCACAGCCCCTGGTAACACTTTGATTCCAGCCTGGTGAGATCCTGAGCAGAGGGCCCAGTTATAATGTGTCCAGAATTCTGACCTACAGAAACTGCAAGATAATAAAGGTGGGGGGGGGGTGTTGTGTTAAGCCACTAAGTTTGTGTTCATTGGTTATGCAGCAATAAAAAACTAATACAGATGGGCAGCAAGACTTGAGGCTCTAGGTCTGATGATATTTGTTCAGGTTGCTACTGGGCCATAAGTACAGATCACCAGAGTTCAAAGGGCATCATCAGGTTCCCATTTCAAACTTTTCAAACCCCACTTCAAGTTTCTTCTCTTGTCAGATCCACTCTCATCCCATTGGCCAAGGCAAAGCTCATGGTCAAGCTCAAGGTCAAGGGACAAGGGAGTCCATTTCACTGTTGCTGAGGCATGGAAAGAGTTTGGATATCTATTACAGAGAATTGGATATCTATTACAGAGAATTAGGAATTAGGACCCATTACTTGGGAAATTTAGCACACACACCAAAAATCCCTCTGTCTGGTTCTACCTCCCCCATGTCCATCAGTACACAGCTGACCATAAGCAGTTACCTCCATCATATATTTGAAGCCCATAGAGCCCCCTTTCCCAGCCCTGTCAAATTGGTCTGCAGAGAGCAGATTTCCAAGAAAGGAAAGTAGGGACTGGGAGAAGTCAGGGTGAGGAACAGGTACCAGTATGAAGTTTGTGGTTTATCAAGAACAGTTTTGACAGGAACTGGAGCATTCCCAGGCAGAAGGACTTGGGTAAGTGTTGGGGTATGGGTGGCTGGATTCCTAGATTCTTTGGGCTGGGCTACATCCTCCTGACCCTATAGAACACCTTCCTTTTGTGAAGTTAGCCCTTAAGGCCAGCTCTTTTGATGCCTATGTCATGTGGACAAACTTTTCCTTTTGCCACGTATTTTATATACATGATTTGCCTGTGGTTTTAAGAGAGCAGATTGAAATCAAACAGCATGTTCCAATCCTAATGCCACTACTAGCTAATCCTGGGCAAGTAGTCTCTCTGAGGACTTGGCTTTCTCATCATCTGCAAAAATGGCATAACCATGGTACCAACCTCCAAGGCACTTGTGAAGATTACGTGAGATCACAGAATGAATGAAACCAATTTCACTTTCTTTAGTTCTTTTTCACAAACTTATGTGACCCTTAGATCTTTTATTATAGGAATGCTTGTTAACATTATAGAGAGATGCCAGGAGTTTCCTAACAACCAATGGAAAATAGGAAAACCAATGAGTTACAATGAGGTACTGATGTCAATGAGAAAATAAGAAACTCTAAAGGGGCACTTGGGTGGCTTAGTGGGTTAAAGCCTCTGCCTTCGGCTCACGTCCTGATTCCAGGGTCCTGGGATTGAGCCGTGCATCAGGCTCTCTGCTCAGCAGGGGAGCCTGCTTCCTCCTCTCTCTCTGCCTGCCTCTCTGCCTACTTGTGATCTCTGTCTGTCAAATAAAAAAAAAAAATTAAAAAGAAAAAGAAAAAGAAACTCGCTAAAGGACATTCTCCCTAGTGTCTTTCTAAATAAGACAGTGTGATGACAAAAATAAGAACTCAAGAATAAACTCCTGAAATATAAAAGATGTGCTTTGGGGCGCCTGGGTGGCTCAGTTGATTAAGTGTCTGCCTTTCGCTCAGGTCATAATCCCAGGGTCCTGGGATTGAGCCCCGCATTGGGCTCCCTGCTCAGCAGAGAGCCTGCTTCTCCCTCTTTCTCTGCCTGCTGCTCTGCTTACTTGTGTTCTCTGTGTCAAATAAATAAATAAAATCTTTTTTAAAAAAATAAAAGATGTGCTTTGAGGGACTGTCTCTTTTTTTTTCTTTTCTTAAAATCTTATTTTCTTTTATTTAAATTCAATTAATTAATATATAGTGTGTTATTAATTTCAGAGGTAGAGTTCAGTAATTCATCAGTTATATATAACACTCAGTGCTCATCCTATCACATGTTCTCTTTAATGCCCATCACCCAGCTACCCCGTCCCCCAACCCATCTCTCTACCAGCAACCCTTGGTTTGTTTTCTACAGTTAAAAGTCTCTTATGTTGTGTCTCTCTTTCTGATTTCATCTTGTTTTATTTTTCCCTCCCTTCCCCTATGCTCCTCTGTTTTGTTTCTTAAATTCCATATATGAGTGAAATCATGATAATTGTCTTTGATTGACTTATTTCACTTAGCATAATACCCTCTAGGTCATCATCATTGCAAATGACAAACTTTCATTTTTGATGGCTAAGTAGTATTCCATTATATATATAAAAATCTTATATATATACATCTTATTTGTTATATGTATAGGTCATATATATGTATATATACATATATATCATATATGTATGTGTATATATATATCTCCAGCAGACATTCTCTAAAAAGAGAGAGACATTCTCTAAAAGAAAGAGTTCTAGCCATATTTTAATGTTCCATTTTAATTTATCTGTTGGTTTTTTGGAACATATTTTAATATTTTTTTAGAGATTGGTCTAGCAATTATTATATAACTACCCTTTGCAGTCTAATTAGAGTTAATATTTTACAATTTCAAATAAAATGTAGAAGTTTGCAACCTTGATGTTATAGCTGACATATGTATATATGTACATACACCAAACACCCCAAACAATATTATACTTTTCCCTTGAACAATCATATATTTTAAAGAACTTAAGAGGAGAAAAGTAGTCTATTTTCCCAGATATCTCCCATTTCTCTTGCCTTTTCTCTATTCCTGAACTTCCAAGTTACCCTCTGGTACCAGTTCTCTTCAGCCAGAACTTCCTTTGCTCTTTCTTTTAGAGAATGTCTGCTGGTTAAGAATTCTCTTAGTTTTCCCTCATTCAAAAGTATAGACATTTCCATCTTGACTTCTAGAAGATTTTTTTGTTGTTGTTAGGTATAGAATTCTGGGTCGACAGTTTATTTTCTTTCAGAAAAGATGTTCCAGTGTCTTCAGACCACTGTGGTTCCTGATGAAATATCTACAGGTACCTGAACTGTTGTTTCTTTTTGCGTAAATGTAGTTTTTCTCTGACTGCTTTAAAGCCTTTCTTTATCTTTTATTTGCAGAAGTTTGATTAGATTGTGTTTAGGCATGGTTTTCTTTGAGCTTATCCCCTTGGGGATTCACTGACCTTTTGAATCTGTAAATTTAAGTTTTTTCACTTGCGTTTGGAAAAACTTTAGCCATCATTTTTTTTATTTAATATTTTTCCTGTGTCTATCTCTTATTCCCCTATTTGGAGATTTTGATGATAGAAATACTAGGTCTTTCATTATTGTCCCGCAGATCTCTGAAGCTCTGTCCATTTTTTTTTTCAATCTTTTTTTCTCTGTTCTTCAGATTAAATCATTTCTCAAATGCAGTGACTATCTTCTGTTATCTTCATCCTGCTATTCAATGTGCCCAGTGATTTTTATTATTATTCTGATATCATATGCTCTGGTTACAAAATTTTTATTTACTTCTTTTTTGTAGTGTCTATTTCATTGCCATGAATTTCTGTATCATCACCCCTTTCTAGAATGTTCCCCTTACCTCATGGAGTGCAGTTATAAAAGCCATATTAAAATCCTTAATAATTCTAATTTCTATCATTTCAGGGTTAGCATCTATTGATTGTCCTTTCCCTTGAAAATTGGTTGTGGTTGCTGGTTATTAATACATCAAGTAATTTTGGATTTTTGAAACATTATGTGATGAGATTCTGGAGCCTGTTAAATCCTTTGGAGAATGGGGATTTTGTTTATTTTGTTTCTGTTTTAATTTAGCAGACCATCAACCCACTTAAGTTCAGATCTCAAGATCTGTCTTGCCTTCAGGGAAGAGTAGATTCAACTTGAGCCCAATGTGCAAAGCCTTTGCTGTGCTGTTTCAGTCTATCCCACTCATGTGCCAGTCAGGGGTTGGTCTGGGACTTGGGTAGTGGTTTATAGACTCTTTCAGTATTCAAAGCCGTTGCTTTGTTTTGTTTTGCGTTTTAATGTGTGTTCTGTGCACTCACAGCTAGAGGGTGAGGTATTTGTGTCATTTTATATACAGAATTAGGATTTCCTCTTCTCCATCTCTTTCCTCTTGGAGATTCTCGTTATATCCCCTGGCTCCCAGGGGCTCCCTTTTCTGATCCTTCTGGCCAAAAAGATGGGGTTCTGTTAGCATTTAACTTCCCACACTGTCACAGTTGATGTGACTGGACCCGCCTTCAGGGAGAAGACACAGGAGAGCAACAGATATATTTTTTAAACCCTGCGACTCCTTCCACACTCCTCATAACATGGGACCCCTTTGCCTGGTTCCTCCATCCAGATGGACAAGTTTTCTCTCTGGCTTTTAAAGGCCCAGTTGCCACCACTTCCATAACCTCAAAGCTGATCCACCATAGAGGTTGGTCTCGGGGCTGGGCAGAGGTTGAAAAATCAATTTTTTAAAACCCTGGAGATTTCTCACACTCTGGCTCACAGGAGATTTTTCTCATAGTCCTCTGGCCAGAAAGACAAGGTTATTAGCTCTGTCCCAACTGCAGGTAAGTGGGCTCTGTAAGACCACTGGTTCTGAAGTTCTTCATAAACTCTCTGCTACTGGTCCCATGCTTCTGTGCCCTCTTGGGCCCCTGGTTCTGCAGGCAAGGAGGTATCTTAATGCTTGGAGGTATCTAAAATCACCAAAAGAAGCTGTTAAGAATAATTTTTTATTCATGATACATTTTATATGTGCTGGATAGAGCACTAAGCAGTCTGCATATACAATCTCTCTCCATTCTCAAGTCAGCCCATTTTATGATGAGCCGTTGGTATCCTACTCTGGATCTCATGCCTGGGGAGCATCAAGCCCAGACCCAAATGACCCCAGAGCCTGCCCTTCCCCACTTACTGCCTCAAACCCATGGACTCCCAATAAAGCAGTGGGGCTCACAAGCAAGGAGGTGGATCCCAGCTGTTCAAAACTTGAAAAATAAAAAAGACAACGATTTTGCCCTCTGTAAGTAAGAGTTCTGAGATCCAGTGGGAATTAGGAGCTGAACCTGGGATCAGCCGGAAAAAGAATTATATATGATTGCAGCACCAGGCTGAACGGCGCAGGACATGTGTGACTCATCTATTTGAACAGTTTTAAAACAGTTCATCTCAAAGAAATATTCCCCTGAGAAGTCAGTCTATGCCAGGTCCCGTTCAAGGTGTTTTAGAAAGAGCCGAGCCAGGGAGGGATACATGGGTGATGTCAGTGGCAGGAGAGCAGGCTCTGAGTGAGGGAAGCCTGGATGAGGAACCTCCATGGTTCCCATCCATGGGTTCAACCTGGGGCCATTTAAAGGTCAATGTCAGACTCCACCCCAGGCAACAGAATCAGCAGTGTGGCACAGGAGGGAGCAGGTAATTGGTAAGCACCCCAAGTGATTCTAAGTTGCAATCAGGACTGAGACCCCTTGACTAGCTGGGAGGAGGCATCAAGATCTACCCATCTTTCTGGGTGCATGCAGTGCTGAAGGCGTGTTGGAGACATGAGGCACCACAAAAAGCAGAAGGAACTGTATCAAAATTGATGCTAGCCGGTGCACTTGCTTGAGGTGAAGACCAGAAAAGGGGACAACCCAAGGCGAAGACTTTCCAAAAGAGCCAAGACAAGTGAGCCCAGTTCTGCTAGTAACTTTATAATTTAGGGTGCCCTCCCATAGCTCTGTAAATTCTAATCAAACGCAGTTGTCATGGTCTTATTTTGTTGATCATTTTCTTCACCCATTAGCGTCTCTCATGTTGAAAGTACATCCTTAGATTCCTGAAAAATACCTCTGTGTGTTTGTGTGTGTGTGTGAAGAATTTGCATGAATATCTTTGTGCTATAGACTTCCCTCTGTTCCTTCTCGTGTTCGGTGACACTGAACTTCCCCCATGGGACTATATTTGAGCGTCACCTCTGTGTGCTAGGTAACAGCCCATCCGATTTCGCCTCTGTCTCCACTTCCATAAACGGTCCTGGTGGCACACCTGCGCCAGCCCCCTTACGGGATGGCCTAAACACCTGAGACTGGGATGGGGGTGGTCATCAAGTCCTGCTAGACAACACCTTGCTCTCAAGGGGTGACCTTCTTCACCACTTTCCTCATCTGTGATTGTGTCCCCAGAAGACAGGTTGGCCCATGAATCCCACCCCCTGGGATATATGGGTCCATTCGCCTGGTACTACATTTGGGTATAATTTTTCCAGGACAGAAGAAGTCAAAGACAGTGTCCCCAAAACCACCCTCACTTCTGACACTCATTTCTTTCAGTGTTTGGGGGTTCCCAAGACTACCATCAGGTTTGATAATCTCCTAGAAAAACTCAGAGGGCTCATCGAAAGCTGTTACACCCATGGTTGTGGTTTACGACAGCACAGGGATGCAGGGGCAAATCAGCCTGGAGAAGAGATGCATGCTGGAATCTGAGGTCAGGTGGTGGGGGTGGGGGTCTCCAAACACAGAGCTTCGTGCCCTGTGGAGTCAAAGCCAGTGATAACTCCTTGCAGCAACAGGGTATAACAATATACACAGACTATCACCAACCAGGAAAGTTCATCTAAGCTTTGGCCTGCAGAGATTTCATTGGTAAGACATGTCCAGTTGTCCATGTAGCTCATCTTTAGTCTCCAGACCCTCTGGAGGTGGATCTGACCCCTTTGAAGGCATTATTATTATTATTATTATTTGGATTAAAGATTTAAAAATTTTTTATATATTTTTTATAAACATATAATGTATTATTAGCCCCAGGGGTACAGGTCTGTGAGTTGCCAGGTTTACACATTTCACAGCACTCACCAGAGCACATACCCCACCCCTCCGCCAATGTCCATAACCCCACCACCCTCTCCCTGCCCTCCTCCCTTCGGCAACCCTCAGTTTGTTTTGTGAGATTAAGAGTCTCTTATGGTTTGTCTCCTTCCCGATCCCATCTTGTTTTATTTATTCTTTTCTTACCCCCCAAACCCCGACATTGTTTCTCTACTTCCTCATATCAGGGAGATCCTATGATAGTTGTCTTTCTCCAATTGACTTATTTCGCTAAACATATTACCCTCTAGTTCCATCCACGTTGTTGCAAATGGCAAGATTTCATTTCTTTTGATGGCTGCATAGTATTCCATTGTGTATATATACACCACAGCTTCATTATCCATTCATCTGTTGATGGACATCTAGGTTCTTTCCATAGTTTGGCTATTGTGGACATTGCTGCCATAAACATTCGGGTGCATGTGCCCTTTCAGACCACTACGTTTGTGTCTTTAGGGTAAATAACCAGTAGTGCAATTGCTAGCTGTAGGGCAGCTCTATTTTCAACTCTCTGAGGAACCTCCATGCTATTTTCCAGAGTGGTTGCACCAGCTTGCATTCCCACCAACAGTGTAGGAGGGTTCTTCTTTCTCCGCATCCTTGCCAGCATCTGTCATTTCCTGACTTGTTAATTTTAGCCATTCTGACTGGTGTGAGGTGATATCTCATTGTGGTTTTGATTTGTATTTTCCTGATGCTGAGTGATGTGGAGCACATTTTCATGTGTCTGGCCATCTGGATGTCTTCATTGCAGAAATGTCTGTTCATGTCCTCCGCCCATTTCTTGATTGGATTATTTGTTCTTTGAGTGTTGAGTTTGATAAGCTCTTTATAGATTTTGGATACTAGCCCTTTACCTGATAACGTCATTTGCGAATATCTTCTCCCATTCTGTCAGTTGTCTTTTGGCTTTGTTAACTGTTTCTGAAGGCCCTATTATATTAGTCAGGTGAGGATTGGCTCTGCTGCCGAGACAGATAAACCCCAAGTTTCAGTGCGTCTACAAAGGAAAATTTTGTTTTCTCCTCCAAGTGTCTGTGCCTTTTGGAATGTGTGGCCTCCCCGGTGTCCATAGTCAGGGAGAAGGGTGGCCAGGAACGCAGGCTCTTAGCTGCCTTGGCTCAGAAGTCACACCATTATTTCTCATGGAATTGGCCATGTGGCTCCAACTTGCAAGGCTTTCTGGGAAATGTAAGACAATTCATGGAATACTTGCTGGCTGGAGGCCCATTCCCCAAGCAGCAACCCTGAGAACAGGAGTCCGCCCCCAGGGGAGGCAGACGGACTTGGAAGGGAGCAGTTCACATGGCACGCCCACCCGTGCCCCAGTCCCAGCCAGAATTCCTGGAGGAATCCAAGTGCTTCACGCCAACCCTGGAGAGTCTGGGAACATGGGAATAATTCAAGCGACCCAGAGAGCTGATGAGGGAAAGAGGCCAACCTGGAGGGAGCACGGAGAAAGTGAAGGCCGAGGGCTGGATGGGTGGGAAGGTGGCACTTCGGTCACCAGGAATTCCAGACGAGGCCTCATCATGCTGGGGT
This sequence comes from Mustela lutreola, assembly GCF_030435805.1. Lineage (NCBI taxonomy): Eukaryota > Metazoa > Chordata > Mammalia > Carnivora > Mustelidae > Mustela > Mustela lutreola. The sequence continues at coordinate 13,114,541 of NC_081299.1, forward strand.
CAAAGGGGATGGACTTGCATAGAGTCAGCGTTCTCCATGGGGATTAGGAGCTCTGTGTGCTCCTCGCTCAGTGGGTAACTCAGGATTATATAATATATATTATATATATATATATAATATATATTATTGTTAATATTATATATAACTCAGGCCCCTCCAGGGCCATCAAGAGCTCAGAGCCTCCTTGGTGACCCTGACTGGAGGAGGACACGGACACCACTAGGATCAGCCCTGTAATGAGACTGGCTCCCCACATCTCCATGTAGACAGTGAATAAGGACCTGCTGTGACCCCCCCGGGACTCCCGCTGTTGAGCAGGTCCCCGCCCTGTGAGGGAACAGGCCTGCGCACTCTGCGTTTCCTCATTTAATCCCCACAGAGACCCTACGAGCTACCAATCACTGTCCCCCAACTTCACAAATGAGAAAACCAAGGTCTAGAGGGTCAAAGAAAATGACTCAAGTTTACACCTTAGGTAGTGAAGCTGGGATTTGAACCCAAACCAGGAATCAGCGTCCACACTGCTAAATGCATTGTACGATGGAAATGTTCATGAAAGTAGAACACAAGATGTAGCCATCCGCTGGCCTTGGTAATTATCAACTCCCTGCCAAGTTCATCTCATCTGCACCCCCCCCACCCCTCCACATCATGGGCCGCTTCGGAGCAAATTCCATGTCCCCATCATTTCATCCTTAGATACATCAGCCCCTGTCTCTAAAAGATAAGGAAGAATCCACTCCTTTTTTTTTTTTTTTTTTTAAGATTTTATTTATTTGTCAGAGAGAGAGCACAAGCATGGGAGCAGCAGGCAGAGGGAGAGGGAGAAGCAAGCTCCCCGCTGAACAAGGAGCCTGATGCGGGGTTTGATCCCAGGACCCCGGAATCATGACCTTAGCTGAAGGCAGATGCTTAACTGACTGAGCCACCCAGGCCTCCCAGAAGAGCCCACATTCTTAACCACAGGTTCTGTTGTAGACATCAATAAATAGCTCCTGAATCAGTTAACCATCTCCAAGTGTCTGTCAAGTTGGAAGCGTATTGATGAGTCTAAAAGGCAGCCGGGAGTGGTGGGAAGATAATGAGCTTTACTGTAAGGTTGGGGTCCAAACTCTGACTCTGCCAACTGCCGTGACTGGGGGCACTAGGGGAGCTCGTGGAAGCCACACGAACTGCAGGTTCCTCCTCTGGAAGTTGAGCACCATGATGCCATGACACACCACGGCACCAGGACTGAGTGAGAACGTGGCTGGGGGTACCTGCCATCTACAGGGATAGAGCCCTGCTGGGGACTCACCCGATATCCCTGGGCCTGTGTCTCTTCGTCTGTAAAATGGGATAATAATAATACTTACCCCAGAGGACTGCTGTAAGGAGTGAATGAGGTCATCCCTGTTAGATGTTTAACACCTGGCACTTAGCAAGTCACTAACCTTAGATGCCTGAAACTTGGCAGGGTACGATCTGGGAGAACGGTTACTATCCTATAAGCTAGGGCAGGTAAGGACCAAGCTACGCCCACGATGAGAGCTGTGCTTCTCCCTGGTGTCCCAGAACATTTGGCAGTCTGGAGGTCATTTCGGTGGTCACACCTGGGTGAATGGAATGCTTCTGGCATCTAGTGAGCAGAGACCAGGGCCGCTGCTAGACCCCTTACAGTACACAGCACAGCCCCCCACAAAAAGTTATCTGACCCTAGATGTCAACAGTGCCGAGGCTGAGAAACTCGGGATTGGAGGGGGATCAGGAGGGGTTAGCTCTGTCGCCCCGAGGCTGAGAGATAGAGGCCTCGGCTGTCCTGCACTGTGCCCACACCAACTAAGTAAATGGAATTTTTCCATCCCTACAAGAGCAAACGTTGAGCTGGTCTTTCTGGAAGACAGCTGGATGTGGCCGTCTGGTACCTTGTGGTTTAGGAAGTGTCCTCTCCAAGCCCATGCAGCAGGTCTGGAAGTGGCCAGGTCCTGGCAGATGGAGGATTCTGCAGAGTGAGGGCTCCCCCTCCCACTCAGAGTCAGAGAAGAAGAGGTGTGGTTCCAGCAGCTGGATGTGCCTCTGGCCCAACCTGGAGACAGGGTTGCGGAGGGTCTCAGGTGGGAGGCGGAGTCAGAGCAGTAGCACAGTGGAAGGTGTGTGGCCTTTGGAACCACATAGGCCTGTGTTCAAATCCTAACCCTCTTAGTTACTGGGATGAGGGTGCCCTTGGCTTGGGACAGAGTTCCTTCAAGACTCCACTTTTCCATCTGTAGAATGGGTGTAACAGACCCTACTTCACAGGAGATTTCATTGCAACAAATATGGAGAACAAGGGGAATTGTCCAAAGTTCCAGAATAACCGGGGCTTGCATCCCTGCCTCTCAGTGCCCAGCCCCCGCCCTTCCCAAGATATTCATTCGTCTGCTCATTTAGGCAAGTCAATGGATTATTCATCTGGGGTAGGAGATGGGAAAGCTGAAACAGGCAGGGGCCTTGTAGACCCTGCCAGAGGCTGGGTTTTATTTCCTGAATGAATGACAGCCATGGGGGCATCTTGAATGACATGATCTGATTTATGTCAAGAAAAGGTTGTCTGGGCACCTGGGTGGCTCAGTTGTTGAAGCATCTGCTTTTGGCTTGGGTCATGATCCCAGAATCCTGGGATCAAGTCCCATGGCAGGCTCCCCGCTCAGAGGGGTGTCTGTTTCTCCCTGTCTCTCGGCTGCTCATTCCCTCTCTCTCTGCTAAATAGATGAATAAAGATGTGGTGGTAGAGAGGAGAAGACAAATGCAGGACCCGTTTTGGAAGAAGAGCCGGCTGGTCCTGCTTGTGGCCTGGGGTGTCGAAGGGGACAAGAAAAGAGGCAACTGTCCAGGACTTTGGCTTAAGAAGTAGGTGGCAGAGAGGCCATTTACAGAGCTGGGAAGACTGGGGAGGAGCCAGTGGAGGGTGGGGCAGGGGTTCCAGAGGTGGGAGCAGAGAACCGCCTGGGGGCTCCACATGAAGAGGCAGCACCTGCCCCTTGTGGCGCGTGCAGGAGAGGAGGGGGCGCAGCGGCTGACGGCGCGGGGGGGTGCAATCTGTGCAGTATTTAAGTTTGGCTGAGGTCACTTAGGGAATGAATGAGGTAGAGACAGAAGAAGAACAGTGAGTCAAGGACCGGGCTCTAGGCACTCCAGCCATCCGAGGTCGAAGGGAGAGGAGTCCAGTGCACGAAGGTGCAAAGGGACAGAGGGGGCAAGAGAGCAGGGAGAACGGCGCCCGAAGCCCGGACGGGAGAGCAACTGGTGAGGTCCTCCTCAAGGCAGGTGGTCAGCGGGGCACCGAGAACTTGGTAGGCCCCTAGGAAATGGTAAATGTCCCTGTGAAATGGAACCGTGCTTGGAAGATGGCCAGGATAGCGCCCCCCGCGTAGACTGCTTTCAAACGGAGCAGGAGCTCCTGGGGAAGAGGCATGATCTCGGGGCCCTGGGTTCCAGCTCCCCAGCCCCAGGATCCATCCCAGTTGAATTATTCCCGTGTTCCCAGACTCCCCGGAGTTGGCAGGGAGCACTGGGAACCCTCCAGGAATTCTGGCCGGGGCTGGGCTACGTGTGTGCTGCTGCCCTCAGTGCCCCTCCGCTACCCTTGGGCTCCGGGAAGGGTTGAAATGGTCCCAGACTCAGGGGACCGGTGCTCGGGGTGGGCCTCCACCCAACAAATACTCTGTGTGGAATCAAAGAGAGGCGGGGGAGGGGCACTAAACACGCTGGGTCCAGGCTCTTCCCAGTACCTCTGGGACTGACGCTCGGGCATGTTTATTGTTATTGTTATTGTTATTGCTGTTGCTGCTGTTGTTGTTATTTTAGCTTCCCTGTTGATTCTGTCATACGGCTGGTATGGACAAACAATGGGAAAACTGAGGCCCCAGAGCCCCACCCCTGACCCTTGAACCCCAGATCCCACCAGGCTACACAACAAGGCTAGCGTTCTCTTCTCTTCATGAAATAAATCCAGGGAGGAAGTGGGGTGGGGGGAGTGCTGAGAACCTGGGTGTCTCACTTCTGCTTGGACTCCATAAAAAGTTACCTTAACAATAAATGATTATTTTCTCACAGTCCCAGAGGCCAGAGGTCTGAGGTCAGGGTATCAGTGTGGTTGGGTTCCAGTGCAAACTCTCTGCCTGGTTTGCAGACCGTTTCCAGCTGTGTGCCCACGTGGCCCTTCCTCGGTGGGAGCACATGGAGAGAGAGGACTCCAGCGTCTTTCCTCTTCTTACAAAGGGACTAATTCTGTCGTGGGGGACACACCCTATGACATCATCTAACGGCAAGTACCTCCCAAAGGCTGCATTTCCAACTACCATCACGGTAGGGTTAGCGCTTCAACATAGGAACTGGGGGGTTGGGGGTAGACATAAACATGCAGTCCATAACACCAAGCATTGGCCTTAAACTCAGTTGCATTCCTTTCTCCCAGGTGTGGTCTTGGGCAAGTCATGCCCAACCTGACTCCTGGGGAAGGTATTGCGTGGCTCTCTAGAGTTTCTGAGGCACTTTGACACCCACCATCTCTAGCACTCCCCCGTAACCCTGGGAGGGAGAGGGCCACGATTTTTGGGTTGGGGAAATGATGCTCAGAGAGGAAGTCACTCACCAAAGGACATCCAGCTTGTGCTGGAGGGCAGATTTCTATCTCCTTTGCCCAAGGCTGCCTGGAATTGAGAGACACCACAAAGGACCCTCCTCCAAGACAGTGCCTGGGACAGAGATGCTTGGAAATTGTCGGATGGAGGGCAGGAGGGAGGAAAGGAGGGATGGATGGGGGGATGGATGGATGGACGGACTAAAAGATGGGTGGTCAGTGCTCCCGAACAGGGTCCTATAGGGACCACCAAACCTACGCTTACGAGAGGCGAGGAAGAAATGAACCATCTGGCAGCTGCCATATGCCAGGAACATGTGACCCTTCACACGTGTCATAAGGCACTTGCAGCTGGACCTTTTGCTGGAAAGGACTCATTTTTTTAAAGATTTTATTTATGTATTTTGAGAGAGAGAGAGAGAGCGCGCACACGCATGCGAGCAGGGGTGGAAGGAGAGAACATCTCAAGCAGACTCCATGCGGCGGAGTCTTGATCCCATGAGCGTGCAATCACGACCTGAGCCAAAATCAAGAGTCAGATGCTTAACTGACTGAGCTACCCAAGTGCCCCTGGAAGGGACCCATTTTACAGGTGAGAAACTAAACCCCAGAGTAATGGATGGAGAGAGTATCTAACTCTCAGTCCAGAACCCCTTCTGACATCCCAGGAATTTAAAAAAAAAGTCATAGAATTGTCAAGAAAACCCTGGATGAAATTCTTCTGGGATAACAAGGTCCCCATTTCCAGTTTTTGCCCCAGAGAGAAACTCTGTTTCTTTGACCAGTACCTACCACATATGTAAGCTGGGCAGATGGTAACCGTTGCCACAGAAATACTGGTCGGCTGATTTTCTTCTGGGCACTCAAACTTCCTTAAGTCTCCAGCCTGTCCTCACCGCTAATGGGGCTGGATGCCTAGACATGACAGACGCTGAGCTAAGCGCTTCACTTATGTTATTTCAGGACTGGGCACACTTTATCCATAAAGACGTAGTTTCGGATGCCTGGGTGGCTCAGTGGGTTAAGCCGCTGCCTTCGGCTCAGGTCATGATCTCAGGGTCCTGGGATTGAGTCCTGCATCGGGCTCTCTGCTCGGCAGGGAGCCTGCTTCCTCCTCTCTCTCTCTGTCTGCCTCTCTGCCTACTTGTGATCTCTCTCTGTCAAGTAAATAAATTAAAAAAAAAAAAAAAAAGATGTACTTTCTGCTTTGTGGGCTGCGGTCTCTGTTACAACTACTCAGCTCTGATGTGGCGGGCCGGGGGCCAATTTTAAACGAGTATGTCCGTGATCCAATAATACTTTATTTATAAACCCTTGAATTTGAATTTCAGGTAATTTCCTATCATTTCTTTTGACTTCTTTCTCCTCCCACACACACAAAAAAAAAAATGTAAAAGCCGCTCTCAGCAGGCTTTAGACAGGTGGCAGGTGGATTTGTTCCCCTCCCTGCCGGGTCATGGCTTGCTGGCGGCAACCAGACAAAGTAGATTTTGTTGTTATCCCATTTTAAAGGCGAAGAAACTGAGTCCCAGAGTGCAGCTCGCTAGGGTCAGAACCAGGACTCAGAGTCGGGCAGTCAGGCCCAGAGTGGGGCTCGAGGCAGCAAGCTGCCCAGGGAGGACGCACGACAAGGGGGGCACCCAGCCCTGCCTCGGCCCCCCAGACTCGGACCGGACCTTGCCCTTCCGCACGGTGCATTTATTCCTCATTTATTCCAACGAACGCTCGTTTGTTAAGGAGATCTGGAAACGCTGACATGAGAGTCAGAGGTGGGGGGAGTGGACAGGGGACGAGAAGGCGGGAGTGAGAGCCTGGCAAGAGGGCTCACCGCGTCCACACGCAGCCACACGCACGCACACACAACGGCTTCCATTTCCTGAGATGTCCACCTGCTTTTATGAATATAAGTGGATTTGTAACAAGCATTGCAGCTGCATATAAGGCATTCAGACATGGAGACAATTTTACTAGATAATAGACTATCATGCAGGATACAATTTAAATTAAAAAATGCAATTTTCACCTTGAAATGAACAAATGATTACAATTTCTATACAAATTAAGGCATTCAGCCTCTCTTTCAGTAGTGGCACCAGCCCATGAAATATGACATAATTACCATGAAATACATTTTCAAATATTTTGATTTTTGTCCGCCGCTTTTTAAAAAACATAGGCCGCCTTCTAGGTCTCCGAGTGTGTGTTGGCATTTTCCCACCTTCTGGGAAAAACACATTAAAAAGAAAAGCCAAAGTCCCCGAAGATGAAGTTGGCCCCCCTCCCTGCCCTCCTCTCCTCCCATTTCCTCACCCCTCCGAGTTCCCTGCCCTCCCCCTCCCCCTCCCTTGGCTCAGAGATAAAATTGAAAAAAGGCAGACGGAGGAGAGGGATGCAGGCGACCAGCTCCAAAGCCGGAGATTTATCTAAATTGCTACGCTTATCTGAAGAATCGCATCTGTTGGTTATCTCCACGCCAGCCACTCCAACCCTCTACCCGTCTCTCCTCTGGAAATCGCTTCCCCAGCCCCCAGCTTTCCCCCTTACCAACGCACCCCGCCCCCAACCTCCACTCTTATTTTTTAATTATTTTTCCATTCTGTTGTCTCTTTATGGCTGGAGACGGAAGGACGAGCAGGCGCTGCCTGGGGCTCGCTCCAGCCCCATGGGCTAGACAAGGAAATTTGGGGTTCAGCAAAAGTGGACAGGGGAGGCGCCCAGTGGGTCTCAGCTCCCGGGGCAGGGGGTCTCTGTCCCCAGGTCCAAGTTGGGTGACTCTGATGAAGGTTATTGCTAGACTCATCTTCTGTAAGCCTATCACCATGAACGACCCACCGCTGTGGTCGGAGCTTTGGGTGGACTTCTTGAGCCATTAGATCTGCCTCCAGATGACCTAGAAACAGACCTCAACCTCCCCCCGACCCTGGTTCTTGGTCTTGGTTTTGAGCCTCCTGCCCCGACCCATGGCCTCCTGGGTGGGCTTCCCCACTCTTCTCCCCCACCGCCCTTGGGACTTGGTTCCACTCTGTTGTGTGGTCCCACTTCTCTCTCTCAGGCCAGCTGTATGGGGCCTTTCCTTCCTCCAGGGGAATGCCATCTCTTCCCCAGTCCAGCCTGGGTTACTTGAGAGTCTGGCCCCTCTTCCGGCTCCGCAGTGTTGTCCTCCCACTCGCTCTCTGAGGTGTACACGGAGCCTGAGGGAAACATCTAGGATAAGAGGCAGAGCGTAGAGCCCTTTGCTTTACACTTTGCACATTTGCTTTTGTTCTGCAGCACTTGTACCTGCTTTGATAAGGTCCCGTCTTGCAACTGCCCTGAGTGCAGGACCTCGCTGACGAGGAACAAACTCAACGTTCTCCAGAGAAACTGACCAGGCATCCCAGGCCAGCGCAGCGAATTACCAAAGCAATTCCAGACCCAGGGCCGTGTCTCCCAGCTGTTTGTCTGGAAGCTACTTCATGGGACTTTTGAACTTGGACCACATCCTACCATACCCTCCACCCTCCCTCCCCTTTCCTGACCCCAAGACCAGATAAAGGCTGGGTCGCTCCCCTGCTCAGGAAGCAAAATGGGATATCTGGGTGGAAAGAGAATGGGTTTTAGGATCAAGAACAGGTTTTAGGATCAAGAATTCGGGGTTATATCAGGGAGATCATAACCCCGAATTCTTGATCCTAAAACCTGTTCTTGATCCTAAAACCCATTCTCTTTCCACCCAGATATCCCATTTTGCTTCCTGAGCAGGGGAGCGACCCAGCCTTTATCTGGTCTTGGGGTCAGGAAAGGGGAGGGAGGGTGGAGGGTATGGTAGGATGTGGTCCAAGTTCAAAAGTCCCATGAAGTAGCTTCCAGACAAACAGCTGGGAGACACGGCCCTGGGTCTGGAATTGCTTTGGTAATTCGCTGCGCTGGCCTGGGATGCATGGAGGCTTAAGTGGGTAGAAGAATAAATGAAACAAGATGGGATTGGGAGGGAGACAAACCATAATTGACTCTTAATCTCACAAAACAAACTGAGGGTTGCCGGGGGGAGGGGGTTGGGGAGAAGGGGGTGGGATTATGGACATTGGGGAGGGTATGTGATTTGGTGAGTGCTGTGAAGTGTGTAAACCTGGTGATTCACAGACCTGGGGATAAAAATATATGTATATAAAAAATATATGTTTATAAAAAATAAAAAATTAAAAAAAAAAAAAAAAAAAAAAAAAAAAAAAAAAAAAAAAAAAAAAAAAAGAATTCGGGGTTATAGAGACTTGTCTCCACCTCTTTTTTGCCCTCCGACTTTGGCCAATTTGGTCTCTGCTCAGTTTTCTCATCCGTAAGTTGGAGATAATGATACTTAAGTGTGGGAGCGGTGAGAATTACCTCTCACAGAACATGGCAGCCCTTCAGCACCATGAACTCCCCCTCTCAGGCCGTGGCTCCGCATGCTAAGGGATTTTGAGATATTTTTTTTAAAAAAGTCTTCCTAGTCCATCAAGCAAACCCGAGCTCCAAAATGTCGTTGGTATTTGGGGGTGAGCCATGTTTTCTATGCCCAGAAGAGACCCCAGGGCATCGAAACATATGTGTGTGAGTATCCAGGGACAGTGTTGGGAGTGGAGTAGAAGCAGGAGGCAGAGATTGTTAGGACAGAGTATTATTGTAAACATAATGTTTATTAAGCACCTGCGCTGTCACAGGCGTCCTGCTGAGGCTCTTCCTCTCATTTAATGTTCATGACACCACTATGAGGTCACTATTAACCCCATTTAACAGATGGAAAAACTGAGTCAATGAGAGATTCGCCCAAGATCCCCCAGCTAGGAAATGGCAGAGCTGGGATTTGAACCCAGGCTTCTTAGTTCTCTAAAACTGCAAAGCTCAAGGCAGACCCGATGACCCCCTTTACCCAATCTTTTATTTTCTCAGTGCAAAGACATACATAAGATCTGACCTTGAAACCAGAGGCAAGTCAACAGCTAATGGGGTGAGTGTGACGTGTACACCATTAGCTTTACTCCAAACCAGAATTCATGGATCCCAAGCGCAAGGAGGAGGGTTACCTCCGTGCCGCTCCGGTGAGACCAAGACTTGGGGGGCCAGCTGAGGCAGGAGGGGTGGGGGGGGGACCGGGAATGCAGTCAGGACGTCAGATTCCTCTTAGGATTCTGCAAAGCCCCCACACACCTGGCCAGCTCATTTGCTGTCCCTGGACCTCTGCATCTCCACCTGTAGAATGAAGGGGCTGATCTAAACTTAGCCATCTGCACACATTTCCACGAGCCTCCCAAGGAAGGGGAAAGGGACTGTGAGTGCCCATGCCCGGGGCAAATAACCCCAAAGAGCCCACCTCAAAACCAACATGCATTTAAATGGTTAAGCTTTTTCATCTTATCTCCAAAACACATTCTAAATTCGCCTTCTCTTCCCAAGTGCATGCTATAATATAAAAACTGTAATTCACATATAAATAGATACGGTGATATATAATGATATCTCTTTATATATTTATAATATGTGTTATATATTTGTAATTATAATTTGTAATTATAAAACACAGAATATAAAAACGGTACCAGCTCAGTTCTTCCCTCTCACAATTCTATCAAAAGCCCCAACCAGGCCCTAGGGGGAAAAAAAAGCCCCCACCAGCCCCTAGGAAAGTCATATTATGTTTTTTCCCTGCGGCTTTACATGCCTGCACTTCCAGCAAAAGACCACATCCTCTTTAATTGCCCTCCCAAAGCCAAAGTTCTTCTAGTATAACATTCTATTATTGTAATAGCCACACAGTCTAACATTGAATCATTTTAACATCCTACATTATAACATCGTCACCCTTGATTATGACATTATTCTAACGCTCGGGCACTGCCTTGCTCCATCGTTCAGTCCGTCTGGTCTCCAATGAGGTCCTTGAATCTGGTTCTCCTGTTCCCAGTGTCTCTTTCTGAGTCACGGGCAGGAAGCGCTCCGCCCCCAGTGGTCTCCTTGCCCCTGGGAGCATAAACCAGCCCCCTTGAATGAGCCCTGGGGAACCTTCTTGGGAGCATGCAGAGTCACTCTGTGCCCCCACCTCCACACAACATGCAAACATAGTGAAGGCATTTGATCATCCTGGTCCTTGGGCAAAATGACCCCCTTAGAAGTTGTCTGAGACCTTATGTAACATAATAGCATCTAATTATTATTATAGCTAAACTCTGCTGGTTGCTTACTGAGTATTCTATATACATTGTATGTTTAATCCACACGATCAACTCACCTCACCGGTTACATTACTGTTCCTAATCTCCAGAAGAGAACACAGAGGCTCAGAGAGAGTCACTGATGCACCCAAGTCCCCCTGCTAACTACCGAGAGAGGCAGGACTCTAGCCCATGACTGTCTGAACCCAGCTCACTGCTCTGTTGAACTGGCGAAGAGACATGGACCCGTGGAGAATGATGAATCAAACTCAGAGGCAGACGCTGCATTAATTAAATGATTATTGTAAGTGAATGAGTGAATGCTTAGAATTGCATGGGCCTTCAGAAACCACCAGCCAACATTCAGATGAGTGGACGTTTAGTCCTATTTTTAAAGATCACGGATGCTCAGAGTGGCTAAGATATTCTAAGAGATCACACAGCTACAAAGTGGTGGGGACGGGGCGGTGGATGGGAACGGCTGGGGCGCAGGCAGCTGCACGTGGCAGGGTGGGCTGTCCTCCACGTGCTGCTTCAACAGCAGTTGGTACCCAGCCTCCCAGGACCATCCTGGGCACGTTGGGAAGTGACTTGTGCCAGGTTCTGATGGCCTTGGATTCAGGAACCACAGAGATGCTTCAGGGAAAACCAATGTGAAATTGGTGTCAGAATCTTGTTAGAAAGGCAGTATTTGCAAATCCATGTATTAAGACAAAGCTGAGGGGCACCTGGGTGGCTCAGTTGGTTAAGCATCTGACTCTTGGTTTCTTCTCAGAATGTGATCTCAGGGTCCTGGGATGGAGCCCCATCTCAGACTCCGCGCTTAGTGGGGAGTCGGCTTAAGATTCTCTCTCTCTCTCTCTCTCTCCCCCTCTGCCCCTCTCCCCAAAGGTCACTCTAAAGTAAATAAATAAATCTTAAAAAAAAAAATAACAAAGCCCAGTGGAGGTGATGGGTTTCGGGTAGGGGATAAAGATCTTTAAACATCAGAATTGTCGCCCAAGGTGCTCCACTCCTAGGAATCCCAGCCTCAAGGGGAAAAGCCTCTGATGGGGGCAAAGCTATCTCTGTGGAGAGGCCAGGAGAGTGAAATAAAATGAGAAGAGCCCAAAGATCCAACAACAGAGGGATGGTGAAGGATAACATGGTATTTCCACTCAAAGAGCTGCTTTGCAGACATTTTAATGGACCTTTACAACATCTTCAACAACACAGAAAAAGGTTGATAATCCAAGGATGACCCCAATGACTTAGGACAGAAAACTGACTTTGTGGTATGAGCTTCAACACATCAGCGTTCCTAGAAGGGAGATTGGAAGGGGCGGGGTGAAAGCTCACCCCTGCCATTGAGAATGGCATTGTGCAGCCTGGTTCACAGCCCCAGGCCAGAGAGAGGTAAATGGAGACAAGTAACTTCAATAAACTCCCCAAATCGTCAAGCCTGAGTGTGTCCAGTGACTAATAACGAACGAAACACGGCAGAGGTAAGCTCTCGCCACGTCTGTCCCCAAGGTGCACGGGGAGGGTTTGGGGACTCATCTGGTGACCCCCGCTTCCCCCATCCCCACACCTTGATGGGATGGGATGGGATGTCCCCTTCCCAGGGCCCTTCCTGTGCAATGAGCCATTGGTAAGGCTCCTTCTAAGCAGAGGACCTTTTCAACAAGACACTAGCCTCACAGCCTCCAGCAGTCCTCTCTGTAACAGACTGAGCAGAAATGCCTCTTTTTATCATTACTAACACCTGTCATGGCAGCCACCATTTATTAGACCCCGTTTATGGTAGAACTAAGATCCCAACACGCATAACGCAGTTTCATTCGGGTGACAGCTCACAAGGCAGGGAAGGGGGTAGGACGGTCCCCCTTTGGAGACATGCATTCTCAGTTTTTTCCATTCCCAGTTTCTTCCACATAAGGGGCTCCCACAGGGGCTGGTGCAGAACTGGGATCCAAGCCCCAGTCTCTCTGACCTTCACCACCGCCAATCAGAGCTCACCAGGCAGGAGACCGTAAACAGCACCTGGACCACGGCTCCCAAGAACATACTTCTCCTTTCCCTGCTGCGGGAAAGAAGTATGTGGATGTTCTGTAGTTACTAAACATGGAAAAGAGCTCCAAGAGATCCAGCGAGGTGAAAAATAATCATAATAAAAGTGCAGAACTGTGGGGGGGGGGTGCGGAATACCAGCATCTGTGTACTAAAGAGGGAAAAATAGATGTGGTGTGTTTGCTTGTACGGGTGTGAGACGTCTCTTGAAGCTGCCTGAGAAGCCGGCTACAGGGGTTGCCTCTGGGGAGGGGGACAGGGAGAGACGCCTTTGTCCTTAGAATTCTGAATCACATGAATGCATGATACTAAATAAATAGAACTGGGAATTTTCTGAAATGTAAGGAAAACAAAGAGCACGCTGGTCTTAAAAGCAGGCATTGGGATGCCTGGGTGGCTCAGTGGGTTAAGCCTCTGCCTTTGGATCAGGTCAGGATCTCAGCGTCCTGGGATTGAGAGCCCAGGCATTGGGCTCTCTGCTCAGCAGGGAGTCTGCTTCCCCCTCTCTCTCTTTCTGCATCTCTGCCTATTTTTGATCTCTCTGTCAAATAAATAAATAAAATCTTAAAAAAAAAAAAAAAAAAAAAAAAAAAAAAAACAGCCAGTTCAGGGATTCCCAGCAGCCCAGACTGGCTGGTGCACAGGGTCCACGGAGGACAGAAAGCAGGGAAGGCTGAGAGCGTGGGTGGACCGGGCCCAGAGAACCTTCATTTCTAACGTGCGTATGGGGCGTGCAACACGCCCGGTGTTCTCAGCCGTAACCCACATTATCATCTTTAATTCCCGCAACCCTCCTAGAAATGAGTATTAGTATCTCTGCGTTAAAGACGAAAAGAAACAGACACAGAGAAGTTAAGAAACGTATCTGAGGACACACAGCTGGTAAGTGGAAGACTGAGGACTCAAACCCAGCCTATCAGTGCTTTAAATCACTTCATTTTGCCGCCTCACAAAGCAGAGGGTGGCGTGGCGAGGGTCCTGTTGATGGCTGCGGGGCACGCCTCCACTTACAGAGGAGGTGGGCTGGTACCTGGCCCGTCACAGAGACCGGGGTACCTGTGGGCTGGTGATGCCCTAGGGGGCGGGCAGTCACCTCACAGGGATTTGGCAAAAAGCTGTGCTTCCAGACCAGGGGAGGGCATAGCCCTTAGCACTGGAGACACTGGGAAGTGCTGGGGAGCCCCTTGTGGCCTGTGGGGGACAGGAAGGACTCTCTCAGGACGGTCTCAGAGGTCCTGGGGTGCAGACAGGAGGATGACGGAGGTCTGTGGCTCTTGCGCTTCAGTTCCCAGCAAGCATCACGGGGAGGGCTTGCCACACAGACCGGGGACTGCCAGCTCCAGGGTTTCAGACTCAGCAGGTGGAGATAGAGCAGGATAATTTGCGTCTCTAACCAGCTGCCCCCCTGGGGACCACTCGGCAACTCCCTGTGCTGCGGGAGGAAGAGAGCGGGTTCAGGAGGAGTTGAACACAGGACCCGCCCTCCAGGAAGCTTCAGCACTTAGTAGCGACTCTTAGCCTACTTCCAGGGAGGAACTGAAGATGCGGAGAGAGGCTGAGTGGCTTTTTGGGACCCCCCACCACCACCACACCAAAGCTCATAAGCTCCCACTCTGTCCCCCAGCTTCTTCTGCAGGGGGCCCGGGTGGCCTTGTGGCTCTCCGGGGCCAGCCTTCCTACCCATCACCCAGTTCTCAGTCCCTCCTTTCCTGAGTGTCAACACTGAAAGGGGTCCCTGTGAGAGCAGAGGGTTGGGAGGGAAAGGGGTTAGGCCAAGGGGTCCTCAGCCCTCTGGAGGGCAGCAGGGGAGGGGCGAGGGGAAGAAGGAGGAGGAGGAAGAGGGTGGGGGGCATCCTGGTTATCTTCTAGCATGCATGTACTAAGCACCACTGTGTCTTGGGGATGGGAGAGATCTTCGGTTTCAAATGGGACAGGGGGTGCCAGGCGGAGGAAGAGATGGCCTAGAGGTACACCTGGTCTCTGTTCCGAGCCCCCCCAGTCCGGATCTTCAGAGGCAGTCTCCAGGAAGTGCGCCGCGCCCCTCCCCTTCGGCCACATAGTGCTAGCCAGTGACACCGGAAGGCAAGAGAGAAGCACCTGCCAGTGGCTGAACACCTACTGTGTGCCCATTCTCCCTGAAACCCTGAAAGGTAGGCGCTACTATCCCCATTTTATAGATGAGGAAACAGACCCAAGGGAAGGGGTGACTCATCCAAGACCGCTTGGTGAATTCCTACTGTGTGCCAGGCTCCCGTGCCAAATCAGCCCCTCACCTACGAGGTCCTGGAGCGATGCTGGGAGGTCAGAGCTCAACCAGTGAGGGAGGAAGATGAGCTCAGGGGGCCCACAACCCACCCAGGGTCACGCAGCCAGCAAGCACGGGAACTCCCACCTCACCTGGGGAGACGAGGATGCTTTCTGGGGGAGGGCGGAGGGACCGGGACAGAGATGCTCGCCCCAGGGCGTGTTTGGTTATCCCTCCCCTGGCCTCCCGCCCCATTTCCATTCTCTACCCCAGCAGTGTCTGCAGCTCTGCCTGCTCCCTCTGGCTCCCCAACTGTCACGGATTATTCTAGGGACCCTGGGGACAGGAGAAGGAACATCTGGATCCTGTTATGGGGCCTGGCTGGGGGTCCGGGGGGCGGGGATGCCAAGGCAGCAGAGCCCGGAACCTAAATGAGTTTCAGAACCTCAGAAGCCCTGGTGTGGGCGGGAGAGGGGCCGAGGGGCTATGGGGTCCGGGCTGAGCAGGAAGGTGGGATCAGAGCAGGCCAGAGAGCCCTTCCTGAGCCGCTGGGGCCAGGCAGGAGGCAGGATTATGGAATTAGTTCAGGAGGCAGTGCCGGGCAGGAGTTGGCGAATGTGGCCCCAGGCGGTGGCCCAGCCAGGCTCCGTCCCCTCCTCTCAGGGGGACACTGGGCACTGAAGCCTCGGCGGGAATATGGTTTGGTTTAGGGGCCAGCCCCGTGGAACAGGTCAAATCAAATTCAGCTTGAAATTCCAGGCCGGTCACGGCAGGCCAGGTGAGGGCAGAGTGCCAAAGTCAACAGTGAGGCCGGTGGGGTTGTGCAGGGCACGGGTGGGGGGTCCTCACTGTGGGGGGAGGGTGTCCCTGCACTGAGGGAGGGCTGCACCAAGAGAAGAAATCCCAGAGTGACCACCATTCTTCAAGCACGGGAAGGAGCATTATGATGCTCTTTTTTTTAAATGGGGAAACTGAGTCACAGAGGAACTCTTTGCCCAAAGGTCACAGATCTGATAAGTGGGCAAGCTAGGGCTGGGACTGAGGCCTTTTTGCTCCCCTAAGGGTGACCAGTGCAAATGGCAGAGCCAGGTGTGGTGAAGGTCGAGGCCAAGGGTGCTGGTACCCCAAGGGGCAAGGCTAGGCACGGAAGCATTAACACTCCGCTCCCACCTGCCCTCCAGACACTCAGCTCTGAGGTAAGCCCCTGAGAGGGGGTTGGTCCCGGTGCAAGATTTGCACAAAATCTACGTAAGACACGCCTCAGACCATGAACGACTGGGTACAGATGACGGCAAAGGAATAAGGGACATTTATCTCGCCTCTGTCCTTTAATCCAGGAAGGCTTCTTAGCTGCGGTGGAATTTCAGAGACACGAGGCAGAGATGCGTGGGCGGAGGAAAGGCAGTGGCTAAGATGATGGGCTTCGGGATCAGACAGACCCAGGTTTGAGTCCAGGCTCTTCCTTACGCATGCTGTGTGACCTTGGGCCAATTACTTGACTTCTCTGAGCCCAGTTTCTTCATCTATACAATAGGACTAATGATGCCTTCCCCTCAGAAAATTTGCAAGCATTATGTAAGGTAATAAATGCAAAGCACTGAGGACCAGGACTTGGCACATAGCAGGCTCCAGCCTGGGGACCGCGCGTGTGGCACCGTGGGTGCTCCCGATCAGACCCGAGCCCTGAGCAGGTTCTGCATTCCTGGAGGCATGGCGTGGCGTCCGCGCATCCAAGGCAGGTGCGGGCATGGCCCTCGGCCAGATGGGGCCACGGGCATTCCAGGCAACCTGCCTCTGATCCCAGATCAGTGCGTGTCGGGGACCACGGTGGGAATACAATGACAGTGGGGTGCGGGAGTGAGCATGAGGATGGTGGAGGTGAGGACAGCAGAGGGGGTGAGAAGTGAGGACAGGGGACACCTGGGGGGCTCAGTCAGGTCAGCATCGGACTCTTGGTTTCAGCTCAGGTTGTGATCTCAGGGTCGTGGGAGCGAGCCCCGTATCAGACTCCCTGCTCAGCATAGAGTCTGCTTGACATGATCTCCCCTTCTGCCCCTCCCCCCTAAAATCAATAAATAAATCTTAAAAAAAAAAAAAAAAGAGGTGCTGACAGGTGAGCACGGTGATGAGGTCATGCTGGAGCCCTAACCCGGGTCCCACCCCTCCCCTCGTGCTTTTTTGTTTAACCTAACACTCACCGAGCATCGTGGGCCCTGCCTCACCAGCGTCCCACTGCTCTCTCCAGCCTCCCTCTCATGTGGGACTGTATCATCCCCATTTTACAGACGAGGAAACTGAGGCAGAGGGGCTTAAAATCACATAGCCATGAGTAGCAGATCCAAGTGGATCTAGAACCCACGTCTGGCCTGTCAGGGCCCCCATGGCTAATGTCCAGATGCTGCTGCCCAGTGAGGTCCGTTCAAGACCTCACACCAACCCCACTCGGACTTGGGAGTGAAACTGTAGAGAGCTTCTCCATGTACAGTGGATCCAGAAAGATGGGCTGGATGGCTGTGGGGAGACGGTGCTTGTAACACCGCTTCTTAGGGAGCCACATCAGAAAAGCAGGACAGTCTCTGGTCATCGCAAACCTGCACGCTGTAGCCAGATGGTCTGGGTTCAAATCTGACCTCTACCACTCGATGCTGTGCATCCCTGGGCAAGTTGCCTGAGTTCTCTGTCTCTGTGCCAAAATGGGGCTCATGATAATACCTGCCACTCAGAGGAACTGAGTTCTTCATCATTTTAACGTGCTCTCAGTGTCACCAGCCAGATGGCAGGCCCTCAGCAGGGATGTCCCGGGCTTGGTCCCAGCATCAGAGTGGCCTTCAAACACCAGCGCTGGGGCTCTGGTGGGCAGGTGCCCCCTGGCTGAAGCAGAACCGTGGAAGAGCCAAGACCCAGGCCATCAACAGACGGGCTGTCATCTCAGTGTCTAAACTCATCCCAGCCTGGAAGCCACGCTGGCCTGCTCCTCTCTTGTCGCCCACCCCACCACATCCATCCCAAGTAGGCAGAGAGGCAGGCAGAGAGAGGGAGGGAAGCAGGCTCCCTGCCGAGCAGAGAGCCCGGAGTGGGGCTCGATCCCAGGATCCCCCGAGATCATGACCTGAGCCGAAGGCAGAGGCTTAACCCACTGAGCCACCCAGGCGCCCCAAGTCTGGGGGATTTTCCCGGGTCTGTCCTCTGAGGGCTGGCGGAGTCCAGCGGCCCAGGCTCTCGGTGACCGTGGCAGAAGCTGCTTCGTCCTTTCGCACGTGTTTGCTGACCACCCACCTCATCCTTGGCATTGATGACCCGGCAGAGAACAGTGGCTTTGTGCTCACAGAGCTCCGGTCCCAGTGGGACAGCAAGCAAGGGAAACAAGACGGGAGATACGATCGAGGCTGTGCAGACCCGACTGGACCATGAAGAGAAATAGAGGCGGTCAAAAGGGGGAGGAGAAAAGAGGGATTTATTTTCTTTTTAAAGATTTTATTTATTTACTTGACAGAGAGAGAGCGATCCCAAGTAGGCAGAGAGGCAGGCAGAGAGAGAGAGGGGGAAACAGGTTCCCCACTGAGCAGAGAGCCTGATGCAGCTCTCGATCCCAGGACCCTGAGATCAGGACCTGAGCTGAAGGCAGAGGCTTAACCCACTGAGCCACCCAGGCGCCCCAGGAGGGACGTTTTTGAGGATGAAGCTTGCAGACATCTGGGAAAGCGATTGTAAAAAACTCAGCTTCCTTTCCTCCATGAAGCATTTGCTCAATGAAATAATAGAGCCAAGCAGATTCACGAGGAAAGTAGAAATACAATTCTTAGTAGCAAATATATTGTAAAGCCGGGAACCCCTTGAGGACATGCCCTTCCCTGGGGCCCTCCCTAGGTGACGGCCGGCTGGGGAGGAGCTGGGCCCTGCCTCAGCCCCACATGAAGCCCCCACGCTTCTAGGCTTCCTTGTAAAAGGGGGTCACAAACTCCCAGTCCAACCTGGTAGAGGGTCTGGCCAGCCTCAACCAGACAGCCCTAGAAAGCCTTCACACCGTTCTGCTCCAGCCAAGCAGTCACCATTCACCAAGCAGCATTGCTGAGTGCCTACTGGATGCATTCCACGGTGCTCTCGATGGAGTTAGAACCTGGGGACCCCTTCACGTCCCAGGTCTCCGTGGTGCCCAGCCCTCGGCCAGCAGCCAGGGCCAGCCCAGGCTCGGCCCCTCGGCCGGCCCACGTCCCCAGGCAGGAAAGGGCATGCGTCCCCTTTAAGGCCCCAGCTGGGTCGCCTGGATATTGGAGCACGAGGAGATTAGGTGGTGGGAGGCTGGGGGCCCAGGCCAGATGCGCCTGAGCGGGGCCTTGTTATGTATTCATGAGCTGTGAGGGAAAGAAATAAAAGGATTCATTATCGCCCAAACTGTTACTAATGACATGTACCTGGAGCCCGAGCACCTCTGGAAATCTAATGCGACACACTCCGAGAGAAAATGCATTCCCGGGCTCTGCTGCGCGGCCGATGGAAAATGTCCCCTCCCTGCCCTTCCTCATTGCCATTCACTCAGGGCGACATTTACAATTCTTCTGCCATTATGTCCGACCAGGGCCTCTGAGCCTCTGTCACGACCTGCACATTAGCTGAAAATTGGAAATTCCACAGCGTGGCCGTGGCCATGGCCGTGGCCGTGGTGGGCTGGGACGCAGCAGGGTGCGGGAAGCAGAGGCACACGGGAGCGGGTGAGAGGGGTGCCCAGGGGCACGGGCGTAGGGACAGGAGAAGGGACAGTGCTGCTGGCCTTTAGGGACTTGCCCTCCCTAAACTGTCCCCAAGCTGGTCACCCAGTCACCCACCACACCAAGCGCAACCCTGGGGTGCCAGTCCCCTTGGCTGGCCAGGCTGATGACCAGCCCCTCTCACACCTTCACCTTGGCTCTCCCTCCGGTCCCCCTTCCCACCTCCTGTTCCCTTCAAAGTCTCCATAAAAACAGTGAGGACAACTCTGTAAGAGACCTGACTCCGAAGACATGATTTGCAAGATAAACACGGGCCAGGAGCACCACCGGAGCCCATGTCTGTCGGCCCGTCTTCACCACCACTCTGTGAAGTGGGTTCTATCTGGATCCCCATTTCACAGATAAGAAACCACAGGTTTGGAGAGGTGAGGGGATTTGCCCAGGATACCCCAGCTAGGAAGGAGCAGACTTGGGGTTTGAACGAGGGTTAGGGTGATTCCCAGACTTGGGCCCTGCTCTGGCGCAGGAGGGAAACTCCAAGTTCAAGGCTCAGCTCCTCTAAGAAGCCTTCTGAGGCGGGTGTTGGCACACTGTGACCGGACCCCAGGAATGGGCACCTCTAGGCTGTCCTAGGGCCAGCTGTCCCACGGGGCCAACCATGAGCAACTGTTTAATACACCTTCAGGGCCAAGAGGCAGCTGTCTGTCCCAACGGCCGTGCCCCAGGGAAGCAAGCACCCTGTCCCCTGCCTCCTTCTGCAACGATGAGCGCCAGCCCCCCCCACCAGCACACAGTGAAGTCTGGTGGCCCACTGTCCCGCGGTGGCTTTGGAGTAGCGGGAGGAAGCAGTAGGAAGACTAACCTAAGCCCCACCCAAGGAAGTTTGGAATGGGAATGACGGATAAAATACAGTATTTCAAATAAGCCATAAATAACTTTTTAGTAAAAACGTGCCCTAAATATTGTTTACCCGAAATTCTTTTTTTTTTAAAGGTTTTATTTATTTATTTGACAGAGAGAGAGATCACAAGTAGGCAGAGAGGCAGGCAGAGAGAGGAGGAAGTAGGCTCCCTGCTGAGCAGAAAGCCCAATGTGGGGCTCAATCCCTGGGATTATGACCTGAGTTGAAGGCAGAGGCTTTAACCCACCGAGCCACCCAGGTGCCCCTACCCGAAATTCTAATTGACAGGAGGCCCTGTATCTCCATTTGTTGAATCTGGCAGTCCTAGCTCTGAGGTACCCCAAGCTACCCAACAAGGGCTTGGCTCAGCTGGGGGCTGTCAAGTCATTGCCTCAAATCACTAGTTCCCAAGCTCTTAAAAAACTTCTGCTACAGGGGAGCTTCGGTGGCTCAGTCAGTTAAGCATCTGACTCTTGCTTTCGGCTCAGGTCATGATCTCAGGGTTGTGAGATCGAGCCCTGCCTTGGGCTCCAAGCTCACAGAGTCTGCTTAAGATTCTCTCTCGCTCTCCCTCTGCCCCTCCTCGCTGCTCTTGCTCGCTCTCTCTCTCTCTCTCTCTCAAAACAAAATAAAAACAAAAAGCAAACTTCAGCTAGAGATTCTATTTCCAGAACTTCTTGTGACTAGGTGTGGTCACATAAGTTCTGGTCAGTGAGATCTAAGTAAAAGTGATATTGGACCCTTTGAGGCCATGCCTTAAAGGCAAAGGACAGGGAGCGTAGTGGTTCAGTCAGTTAAGTGTCCGCCTTTGGTTCAAGTCATGATCCCAGGGTCCTGGGGTCGAGTCCTACAGGGAGCTTGCTTCTCCCTCTGCCTCTGCTCCGCTCTCTGTCTCTCATGAATAAATAAATAAAATCTTAAGAAAAAAAAAAGAAAAGGACAGAAAATTCTCTTACCCTTTCCCACTCCCTGCTTGCTGGGTTACAGATGAGATGGCAGGAGGTGCTGCAGTCATTTTGAACCCAGAAGTAGAAGCCACATTGAAAATGGCAGAGTTGCCCTAGGAGGGCTGACCCACTTTCTTCTGGAATGTTACAAGGTAAACAAACAAACAAACTCTTTAATTTGTTTAAGACACTGTATTGTTGGGTTTACTTATTCTTTATTTATTCATTCATTTATTTTTGAGAGTGAGAGAGCAGGGGGAGGGGCAGAGAGAGAAAGAGAATCTCAAGAAGACTCCAGGGACACCTGGTGGTGGCCCCTGGGTGGCTCAGTCATTAAGCGTCTGCTTTCACCTCAGGTCATGATCTCAGGGTCCTGGGATCGAGCCCCACGTCAGGCTCTCTGCTCAGCGGGAAGCCTGCTTCTCCCTCTCCATCTCCCCCTGCTTGTGTTCCCTACTTGCTGTCTCTCTCTGTCAAATAAATAAGTAAAAATCTTTAAAGAAAAAAAAAAGAAAGAAGGAAGAAGACTTTCATGGTATGTGTGAAGCCTGATGTGGGGCTCAATCTTACAAGCCCGAAGTCATGAACGGAGCCAAAAGTGAGAGTCGTGTGCTTAACGGACGGAGCCACCCAGGTACCCCTTGTGTTTACTTACGCTAGTCGCTTAGCCTGGGCCCCAACCAATACACTCTTCCATCAAAATGCCAGCCCCTGGGAAGAAGGGATGTGGTCTCATTCGCTATTAGAGCCCCAGTGTGTGTCACCACATAGATTCTGAATAAATATCTGTAAAATAAATGAATGGCTGATTTAGATTAATTCTAAGGACATAGTAGCAGTTCATTAATCACTTAATTATGATCATTAGCATTTCATTAAAGCTTACTAAAGTGCTTTATGTATGTTAACTCCTTTGATCCCCCACTCACACCCCCATTGCACAAAAGAAAAAACGAAGGCTGCTCGTCCTGGTTCAGAGCACAGCTAGGTGGGGGAACCAGGATGCAGGGTGGCTTTGGAACTGTCCCTCTGCTTCCATCCTGACCCTTATTACAGAGACATGAAGGGAAGGGAAATGCCATAGCTTTACCCACACGATTATTCATCAAATCTGCTGCAACTACGTGCCAGGCTCTGTTCTAGAAGCTAGGAATTCAGCAGCGAGCAAGACAAACAGAAACCTATGCCCACAGTGCTTATATTCTAGTCGAGGAGACAGATTATAAAGATAAAGGAGTGAAATATACAGTGTTACGGTAGGATTCCATTCATATGAAGCCCAAGAACTCACCTAGCATATGAAGATAGAACTCAGAACAGTGGCTGCCTTTGGAGAGGGTTTGCTGGAAGAGGCATGAGGGAGGCTTTCTTGGGGGTAATGGAAATGCATTTTTTAAAGATTTTACTTATTTGTTTGACACAGAGAGAGAGAGAGAGGGCACAAGCAGGGGGAGCAGTAAAAGAAGCGGGAGAAGCAGATTCCCCACCGAATAGGCACCCCAACACGGGGCTCAGTCCCAGGACCCCAGGATCATGACCTGAGCCAAAGGCAGACGCTTAACATGCTGAGCCACCCAGGTGTCCCCCCAAATGCACATCTTAACTGGGGAGGTGGTAACATGGGTATATACATCTGTCAAAACTCATCAAACTCTACATGTAAGGTCTGTACATTGTATTGTATATGAACTAAGACCTGGAAAAAAATAAATAAAATTTATATGTATGAAAGGGATATATAGTATCCGAATGTTCTCAGTGCTGAGGATAAAGTGAAGAGGGAAATCAGGGATGGGAGACTGGGATTTGAATAGTATGTCCACGGAAGGATGGAAGGGAGGAAGAAAGGAAAGAAGAAAGGAAGGGGAAGTAAGTGAACGAGTAGTAAGATCCATATTTTGTCCAGAAAGGGGCATTCACAGTACAGATTTATTCACCCAGAGCTTCAGAGTCTCAGGCAATCAGGCTTCCCCAGCGTGGGAGGGGCAGCGGCAGTTTCTACTTGAGAACAACCCCTTGCACGGGCTTCTGACAAGGACTACTTTGAAGACAAACCCTACATCCCAGGGTTTAGAGACAAATCATGCCCCAGAAAGACCAAGGTGATGGCTCTGCTCACTGGGGAGGAGAAGCTCCCCCCACCCCCCTCCTCCTGCTCCCCCAACCCTTATGTCTCTGCAAACACATCACCCCCCCCCCAACACACACACCCCATCCTCCCCAGCTAGAATGAACGGTACTGGGACAACTGGAAATCCATATGGGCAAAAATGGATCTTAAGCCCTTCCTCACACCATACCCAGTCAATTCCAGATGAACTGCAGGTCTAAACGTGGAAGGTAAAATAATAAAATTTTCACAAGAAAAGGAGAATTATCTTTGGGACCCTGAGGTAGGCTAAAATCTCGTCAAGTCACAGACCACTGAGAGGATGAAAATGCAGCCCTCAGAGAGAGAGAGACATTTGCATAGAGCTGACAAAGGACTCATATCCAGAACATCACAAAGTCTTTTTTCTTACAAATAAATGAGAAATAGAGAAAGTCGTGGCAAAATGATCAAGGGACTTGAACAGGTATATCACAAAAGAAAATACCCAAATGGCCAATAAACATGAAAAGGGGCTTGAGTTCATTCCTCATTGGGGAAACCTAAATCAGAACTACATTCCGGAATGAGCATGGGGGGAGACATTATGGTTCTTTAGGATGTAGCCCCACTGAGATCCTCACACTCTGCTGTTAGGGGTGTAAACTGGTGTAACCCCTTTGGGAAAGAGGCCACATCTAGAAAGCTGATCATGCACCTGTGCCAGGATCCCACAATCCCACTCCTACTCACGTGTCCAAGAGCGCTGACATCCACCGAGAGCCATTTACTGGCACGCCCATGACCGTGCTCTTCACAGTAGCCTGAAACTGGAAACTATCCTGATGTCCACGGACAATAGAACAAGTAAATAAATTGAGATACATTCTTGCAACAATAGAATGCCACATGGCCATGAGAAGGGAAGAATGAGGTTCAACTACACACAATCCAGTCCACACACTAAGTGCTGGAAGGCTTTGCTAATAGGAAGGTGGTTATCTTTGGAGGAGGGGGTGTAAGGGGGCTCCCCAGGAACTGGCTGGCCATGCTCTGCTTCTTCTGCTGCTTCTTCTTCTCCTTCTCCTTTTTCTTCTTTTTTAAAGATTTTATTTATTTGAGAGAGAGAAATAAAGCACGAGCACTGGGGGGAGAGAGGGAGAAACAGACCCCCCTCTGAGCAAGGACCCCACGTGAGGCATGATCTCAGGACCCCAAGATCACGACCTGAGCTGCAGGCAGAGGCTTAACCAACCGAGCCACCCAGGGCGCCCCCCCATGTTCTTTTTCTTGACTGGGGTACCAGCTACACAGGTGTGCTTACCCAGTGGAAAGTTTTCCAGCTCTATGCTTGCAATTTGTGCTCTCTTTTGTATTTATGTTACACTTCAATTTAAAAAAATTGGAGGGGCGCCTGGGTGGCTCAATGGGTTAAGCTTCTGCCTTCAGCTCAGGTCATGATCTCTGGGTCCTGGGATCGAGTCACGCATCAGGCTCTCTGTTCAGGGGAGAACCTGCTTCTCCCTCTCTCCCTGCCTGCCTCTCTGCCTACTTGTGATCTCTGCCTGTCAAATAAATAAATAAATAGAATCTTTAAAAAAAATCATTTTTTAACTTTAAGGTCAGAATCTGCCCACCTACAGCTGGGGTTCAGCTCGTGAGCTTGTTGGCATCTTGAAGTGATTTCTACTTATTCAAACATGTGGTAGCTAAGCTTCTAGTGAGAAGTGGCTTTCTTTGCTGGTAAGGGTAAGTTTTTGCAAGAGCGCCTCTCTTTTCTTCTGGCATTTGTGAGAGGGATGGGTTGAGAGGGAGAGATGGAGGGCTCCGTCAGAAATAACTTGTGAAACTAAGCAATAACTTTTGTAATAGCCCCAAAAGTCCAGGAGGCTATGGACGCTTCTGGCCAAGGAGGGGTAAGAGGGGTTCTCAGTACCCTGCTCTTTGGGAGCCACTGATCTGATGAAGTTTTCCACCCAGTGTGGCTCACCCTCCATCCTTAAAACCCATCTCAGTACCCAGCATGTAGAGATGTTCAGTAGGTGAATGAGTGCATTTTTTTTTTTTAAAGGTGAATGACTGGGGCGCTGGGTGGCTCAGTGGGTTAAGCCGCTGCCTTCGGCTCAGGTCATGATCTCAGGGTCCTGGGATCCAGCCCCGCATCGGGCTCTCTGCTCAGCAGGGAGCCTGCTTCCCCCTCTCTCTCTCTCTGCCTGCCTCTCTGCCTACTTGTGACCTCTCTCTGTCAAATAAATAAATAAAATCTTTAAAAAAAAAAAAAAAAACAGGTGAATGACTAAAACAAAAGCACCACACACAGCAGCTCTAATGCTGGTTACACACCCCCAGTGACCAGGAACTCATCCCTTCTGCAGGGACCCCCACCCTGGAGAGCTCCAGCTGTCAGAAGGTTGCCCGCGCACGGAGCGCCCCAACCTCCTCCTCCTCCTCTATCCTCAACCCCTTTCCAGAAAAAACCAGCCATGGGCTGGGGTCCCGGCCACTCCCCCCGCCCACACACAAACACACCAGCTGTCAGAACCAGGAAAGAGGAGGCTTGCTCAGGCCTGTGGGTGGGAGAAGGAGAGCAGAAGCTGTTCTAGCACGGCACCGGCCCCTCGTGCACTCACTCGTGCACTCCTTCATTCAGCAAACTTCCTCGGGGCTCCCACTCCTGTGCAGACTCTGAGCGATGCATTAAGAACGGAGATGAATACGCAACTGCTTTTGCCCCCTGTTCAGTAGGGATGAGGCTGGCGGGTCGGGACTGCCTGTTGTACTGACTGGGCGGCCCTGGGAGCCAGCGGCGGCTGAAGGGGTGGGGGTGGGACCTGCCCGTGACCGTCTAAAGGGGAAAGAGATTCGTAAACAAAACGATCCCCATCAGCTCTGATGCTCACTGGGGTGCTGGTAATAATAATGCTAATAAGGCTAAGAAGCAGCCAGTTGGAAGCCCTCTGGGTCAGCTCCTCTTCGCGATAGTACTATCATTACCTTCCGTTTTCTACATGAGGACACTGAGAGATGAAATCGTTTTGCTCAGAGGATACGCTGCTAAGGAGTGGGAAAAACGGGATTCAAACCCCGAAGAGTCTGAACTAAGAGCCACAAGACCTCCATGAGAGTGGAGGAATAGGGGAGCATGGAAGAAGGATGCTGTGCTGATCTTGGCGCAATCTAGGAAGGCTTCCTGGAGGAAGTGGCCCTGGCTCTTGTTCTTAAAGGATGTTGAGAGGCTGACCACACCCATGGACCTTATGTACAAGTTGACCAACCAGAATGTTGACCAAGTTAGAACGTTGGCAGCAACCTGCCCAGGAAATCAATCCCGTATCTGCAAACCAGCCAGCCAGTCTGCCTGCTACCAGTCAGACGTGCTGGAAGCCAGGATGCCGTCCCTAGTGATGCACTAGGAAGCTAAACGATGACTTTGTAAGATCCAGCCTCAGATGGCTGGGACCTGATTCACAACTGACAGCTTTCCTTACTTGTTGTCCCCACTGCCAACTTAGGACCCACCAGAGAGAGCTAGCTCTGTACCCTAACCAGTCACATAGGATGCTCTGCCTCCGGTTAGCCCTGCACGTCTGTATGCCAGCAGCCTCCCATTAGGGCACCCCCGAAGCACTCCCTTTCTCCCCACTCCAGAGCTTTCCCACTCCTCTGTCTGCCTTTGAGTCTCTGCCCGAACACAGGGGATGGTGGCTGATTCCTGTGCTACGGGTGAGCGCAGAATGAAAAGCCTTTGCTTCTCTCATTTGGCGGCTCTTGCATATTTCCACAGTGGGTCGGAGTTTACCAGGTGCCACAGCAGGGGAAGAGGAAGGTGGAGAGAACAGTATGTAAGAAGGCATGGAGGGCGCCAGTCCGTTAAGCATCTGTCTTCAGCTCAGGTCATGATCCCAGGGTCCTGGGATGGAGCCCCTCACCCCTCCCACATCAGGCTCCCCGCTGGACAGGGAGTCTGCTTCTCTTTCTCCCTCTGCCTGCCACTCTCCCTGCTTGTGTGCTCTCACTGTCTCCTTCTTCCAAATAAATAAATAAAATCTTAAAAAGGGGGAGGGGGCATGGAGGTCTAAGTTAGCCACCATGGGGAGAGGGGAGATAAGGAGAGGTGAGGGCCATGGGCAGGGGGGAGCCTAGATAACTCCTCTTCTGCTTACGATACCCAGTTCAGGAGGCGTCCTCGGCACCCACGCAGTACTGACTATTTCTGGGGTCTGCAGAGACCAAGCGAATCTGCTCAGCCAGCACCCAGCTGGGAGCCCCGGGAGCAGCTTGCATCACCAGGAGAGGAGGGCTGGGGTGAGCAGCACCACTGTCCAGATGGGGAACCCAAGACCAAAGAGGCCCCTCCGCTCCTGCCCTCTCTGGGCTGCTCAGACCCCTCTGCCTGGACCCTGGCTTCCCTTTCCCCCAGCGTGTCAGCCGCATCTCCGCCACTTGAGCCGCCCTCCTTGGCTGTCCTGACAGGCACGGACCGGCAGAACGCTTTGATTTAATCAGGGCTGCAGACGGGGTCCCCCCGCTGCCACGGCGTGTACTGCCCGAGGGCCAGGATGCTCAGATTAATTCGCAGGATGTCATAGACGCTGTTCTGCCATGTTTGTCATCTTCCCCAGCCAGGTGTGAGGTTTCCCATGGCCCTAGACACGAGGCCTCGCCGTCCGCACTCAGAGTGTCCACCCCCACCTCCCCACGGCCTTCACACAAATTGCCCCCAGGTCAGAAGAGGGGCCTGGGGTCAGACCCTACTTCAAATATCTGGATTTGCAATGGGAGAGAGAAAAGTGAGAGAGAGAGAGAGGCTGGCCTGGGGGGCAGAAGATTGAGATCAGAGGTAGAGTCTCCAGAGTCTGGGCTCCAGCCCAGGGGAACATTAAATTGCCCTAAGTCTCAGCCACATCCCCAGTCTTTTCCCTCCTCTTTCTACCTTCAGTTCGCAAAGTGGTCTCTGATCGCCTACTGTATGCCAAGGCCTAGGGACACGCAGGGAGTGAGGTGCGGTCCTACGTTCAGGCAAGGTTCTCTGGGACTCAGTCTCCTCATCTGCAGAATGGGGCACCCGTGTCTCCCTGGATGGCTTCACAGGGCAGTTCTGAGGGTGCTGGGATGTTGTTAATGTGGCCATAATGGGGAATCAGTGGAAAGAAGACCCAAAACAGAGTCAGGGGGTCTGGATTCAAGTCCCAGGCAGGCACCGCCCCTCCCAGAGCCTGTCTGCCCCGCTGAAAGATGGGGAAAGTATAGAGACTCCAATGATGTGCTCTTGTCAAGTTCAGCTACAAGCCAGGCAGGTACTGTGCTAAGCACTCTGCTTTACAGATATGGATTAAGTTAAGTTGCGTCCCATCACCTCCCGTTTCCCAGACGAAAGAAGCGAAAACACTAAAGGTCAAATATCATGTTCAAGGTCACCCAGTGAGGGTCCTGGAGCCAGGTATGAAGCCAGGTCGTCTAACTCTCTTAAGCCTTCATGTCCCACTGCCTCTCACCACGGCTCAAACCCAGCCCAAAGGAGCACCTGCCGCATTCGTGGAAAACAAACATCTCCAGTGCTCCCTTGGAGTCCTCCGCAACCAGGTCTGATTTCTTCCATAAATTTCTTGGTATGTGTTTTTATGTTTGTTGGTTTAAAATCAGACCGAGAACTGTCCCAGGGTAAATGCCTTACTTGCCTGGTCACGGTCCGCTATGTCTCTCTTGTCAGACAAGGGAGTTCCCCAAAGACAGGGTGTGTCTCTCCGCATCATTCTTGGAGTTCCTGGGGTGAGGACAGGAGGGGAGAACTGATTTCCCCCTCAGGTTTGTACCTGCCTGTCCTTTGAGGACCAACTGTTCCTAGAGACATCTGGTCTACCTCCTGAGGGGCCCCCACCCACTCATTGACCTTCTCCATCGCCCTGGGAGAAATGAAATGCCCTTTCCTAAATTGCTGCCAGGGTTGGCTGAATGTGAGAAACCTAGAGCTGGGGACCTGGGTTGCTAAAGTGCTAAGAGTTAATTCAATTAGTCAGGACGTGTGAAACCCAGACATCAGGCTTACCTGTAGCCAGAGCCCAGCAGGCTTCCGGCTGGACTTCCCACACCTTGGCCCAGGCTGCCCAGCACCTGGCTACCCCTCCTACCACCCCACTTTGTGGCCTTCACAGTTTTCACTTACACGAAGGTAAGTCTCGGAAGATAAGTCCAACCCCATCAGGATGGCGACGGCCTTATCCAAAGCCACTCAGCAAATCGCGCAGAGTCTGGCTTCAAACCCAGGATTTCCGACTCCAGCTCCAAGTTCTGCTTTTGCACGGGCCCTTGCCTCTGCCTGGAATGCTCTTCCCTTAGCTCTTTGCTTGGTTCCCTCTTTTCGATCCTTAAAGTCTCAGCTCAGGTCCTCAAGTCATCTTTCCTCAAGCCTAGTCCCAGCCTCTCTCCAGAAATTTCCACCTGCTTCCCTGCTTCACTGGCCAGGGGCACTTCTCACCAGTGGACATTGCCTTGGCTACCAGTTACCATCCGACTCTGCTTCTGGACTCTCGGCCCCGTGAAGGCAGGACATGGCTATTGGCTGCCCCATGTCCTCACCCAACGTGCAGCTGCCCCTGTGTATCTTTGTGGAATGAGTAAATGAAGGTCTGTGAAGACCCTAGTACCCTGCTACCTGGGACTCAGACCCTCCTCTGCGGCGGTGGCAGGAGAGATACCGGGGGGACCGGCTGCAGACTGCTGCCTTCCCACAGCCCAGCTGTGGCTTCAGCCACCTCCGATTAGGCCCCAATTAATAGGGAGGCCTTTCAGCCATCAGCTTCCATTAGTCGCTCAGCGTTCAGCTGTGAAGTCTGGCTAATGGCCAGTAGAGAAGGAAATCTGGGAGGTCTCAGCGGTGTGACTGAGCTCTGGCAGAAAGGCTGGGGGTGACGTGGGGAAGGGGTAGAGGAACAAAAGTCTAGATGGGGTCAACAACCTGGAGTGTTGTTTCAGTCTTCTCTCCCAGGGCTGGAAGCTCACTCAGGAAGGTTCTTTAATTTAGGAGTACATAGGAGGCAAGTGGGGCTCAGAGAGGTTAAGGAACTTACCCAAGGTCACACAGCAAGTGGATGGCAGAGGCAGGATTTAACCTCCAAAAGCCTGGCCCCAGGGTATGATCTTTTGAGAATGTTCTGTGCTCCCCTGTGCTCTAAAGCAGTCGTCGCAAGAGGTTATGGGGAAGTTGTCCTCCCACAGGAACGTTAGGTGGTGTGTTGCAAAGCCTAGAAAATGATCTGTATTCTTTTATCCAATCTTTGGATCTTTGATTCATTCTCTGATTCTCCTTCAGGAAATCTGCTCTAGGGGAGTGACGTGGTATGTGGACCATGATTTATGCACAGTGATGCTCATCACAGAATTATTTACAATAGGGAGAATAAGAGAATGGTGGAATTAAATCTGAGGAACTGTTACGCAGTCACCACGAATGATGTTTTGGAGAGTTTGCAAGAAGACAGGCAGCAAAAGCTAACGTTGGGTAAAATACCAGGATTTGGGATGGCAAGTATGCCCACGAAGGGCTGTTCAACATCCCCAGTCCCTGGGGAAATGCAAGCAAAGACCATGATGCGTTATCACTCCGTGCCTATTAAAACTGCTAAAATAAACAACAGGGACAATACCAAATGCTGGTGAAGATGATGAGAAACTGGATCTCTTGTACACAGCTGCTGGGAATGTAAAGTGGTACAGCCACTCCAGAAAATAGTTTGGCCGTCTCTTTAAAAACTAAATATACGCTTACCATACAACCCAGCAATTACCGTCCTGGGCATGTATCCCAGAGACATGAAAATTGACGCCCACACAAAAACCTGCACACAAACGTTCATAGCAGCTTTATTTGCAAATAGCCAAAGGTTTAAAACAGCCAAACCATCTTTCTGTAGGTGAATGGTTAAACAAAGAAGAGTACATCATGCTCCCCGGGGATAGAAAGGAATGAAGTATTGATAGAGGCAGCAACATGGGTGAATCTCTAGAGAACTATACTGAGTTTAAAAAAAAAAAAAAAAAGTCAAGCTCAAAAGGCCACATACTGCTTGATTCCATTTATATAACATTTTCAAAATAACCCCAAATTATAGAGATGGAGAACAGAGGAGTGTTCGCGAGGGGGTTAGGGCTAGTGGGTGCGAGAGAGGTGGGTGTAACACAAGGGAAATCTTTGTGTTCTGTACCTTGATTGCTGCGGTGGTTACGAGAACCGTACAATGGCTGAGAATCGTACAGCACAGTGCGCCCATGTCCGTTTCCTGGATTCGCTCTTCCGCCAGAGTTTACAGGTATAAGATATAACCAGTGCGGGGTATGGGGCAAAGGGTACACAGAACCTCTCTGTCCTATCTTTGCAATTTCCTATGGATCTATAATTATTTCCAGATAAATTTATTTTTTAATTTTTCAGAATAATCCCTACACCCAGGGTGGGGCTCAGACTTACAACCCCTCAGTCTAGAGTCACACGCTCTACCAACTGAGCCAGCCAGGTGCTCTAAGTTTTTTTCAAAGCAAGATTCAAAAGCACATACGGCATGATCTTCGTGTTGGAATGGTGGTTGTGGAGAACAGGGAGCCCCCCTTCTATAGTGACACCCCAGGAAACTTGGAGCTCGGACCACGCATCCTGTGGAAAGTGCTTTTCTTTCTTTTTTAATTTTTTTAATTTTTTAAAAAGATTTTATTTATTTATTTGACAGACAGCGATCACAAGTAGGCAAAGAGAGAGGAAGAGAAGCAGGCTCCCCACCGAGCAGAGCCCATACGGGGCTCGATCCCACGACCCTGAGATCATGACCTGAGCTGAAAGCAGAGGCTTTAACCCACTGAGCCATCCAGGTGCCCTCTTTCTTTCTTTCAAATCTTTTTTAAAAAGATTTTATTTATTTATTTGACAGAGAGAGAGCAAGGTCACAAGGAGGCAGAGGGGCAGGCAGAGAAAGACGGAGAACCAGGCTCCCTGCTGAGCAGAGAGCCCGATGCGGGGCTTGATCCCAGGACCCTGGGACCATGACCTGAGCTGAAGGCAGACGCTTAACCCACTGAGCCACCCCGGTGCCCCATGAAAAGTGCTTTTCAATCATCACCTCTTCTCCACAATCTTCCCATGATATTGAAAGGAATTATTATGGCCATCTCACAGAAGAGGAAACTGAGTCACAGAGAATTTGCTTGCCTGTCCCAGGGGCAGAACAAAGACATGGACTCAGAATATCTATCTCTCAACAGCTTCCCACTGCCTTCCCTTTGGCCCGTATGTGCCATTGGGTGGTGGTGTTTGTTTTCCTCTTTGTATGTCTCTATATTTTCTCTAATAAGCATGGCTTACTGTAATAATCAGAAGAAAAAATAAGCAAACACTAGAAAGTGTTCCTTGGTGGGTTGCCTGTTTGTTCTGGAGCCCGTGGCCCACGTCTACAGTTTCGGTCTCAAAGACACTGTATCCTGGCTGCTGGCACGATGAGACCCCCACGTCCCCCTTGTAGACAGTGGGCTCTGCAGTGAGAGATCCAGGTCTGCTCCACACCATCTCGGAGCCCTCGGGCAAGAGCTCGGTTTCCTCACCTACAAAATAGGAATTAGTAACACTTGCCACTTTTCAGGGCTGTTATAAAGACGGAGTACGACGCTGTATCCTACCAAAGCTTATCGCAGACCTACTACGTGAAGACACTCCATCATTCGCAAACTGAACCCAAATTTCAGGAGCCGGCTCATGTCCCTCCTGGAACACAGCGGGGCAGAAGTAGCTAAGCAAACAACATCGCGATTGCTACTGTGTTGTTGTCTCTGGCTGCCTGGCTGCAGCCGAGTCCATGCAGACGGGCGCGGTGCCTTGGGAACTGGGCGGCCCTGGGCGGCGGGGTGGGGGGTGTGTGTGTGGAAATGGAGCTTCCCTGGGAATGGCAGCCCCAAAGGACGGAGGGGAACGCGCTACAGCCGCAAGCCCCAAGGAGCCCAAAAGACCCCACTTCACCCGTCGGTTTGCCACACTAAGAATCGATTTTGAAGGGTGTTTCCCAGCAGCGGTCTGGCCTCCTGGTGTCCTTATTCATCTTACCCTGGCCGCCAGCCGCCTCCCGGCCAAACCCTCTCCACCCTCACCGCCTCCTGCATCTGGGAGCTCCATCAGGACTGAGATGGGAGGGCAGCTGGGCCAGGAAGCCGGTTCCCGTAAGCACCCCGACCCCCTCCACATCCCAGCATGGGTCTGGATGCCAGCACCCCACCCAGCCTCCACCAGCTGAGCCCCTTGGCAAGGCTGGGTCAGGAATGTCGCACCGAGGCCAGGGGACTCTTTCCCAGGCTGAGGCTTAGATGAGAGGGGTCCAGGCCAAGTGGCCAGAACTGGGGCTTCAGGGGGAGGAGAACTTCCTGCCCCCAAGGGGGAGACGAGACCACTGCCAGCTTCCCATGGCCGTCTCAGCTTTCACATGTTCTGAGGGAGTGTTCGGGAAGTGCAGGGATTAAGGCAGGGAATAGGGAGCTATGCCCAGGGAAGATGGGAGAGGTCCCAGGGGACAGGGGGAAGGGTATGGGACTGAGGACACAGGCCACCTCTATCACTGACATGCTGTGCAACAGGCCATGTCCCTCTCAGGGCCTCACTCTTCTGTCCACATCCCAAGAGGGCTGGCCGAGCTGGTGTTACCCCACAGTGTTCACCGAGCACCCTCCTCCACCCGGGAGCTAAGGGTCTGTGGGGAGGGCAGGCATCAAAGAATTCCAGTAAGAGCAGTGGGACCAGGAAGGGAACAGACCTGAGGGGAAGGTCCAGGTACCGTGGCTGGGAATGGCAGGGGGCAAGGGCCCCCCTGGGGAACCGGGGTAGGCTTCCCTGAATGAGCTGGGACTGGCCTGGTGGCCCAAAGGAGGGAGCGGTGCTGTGGGACAGAGCATGACTCCTTCGAGGACGCTGTGAGGGAGGGACAGCTGCTCTGTGGTGAGGATCAAAGGCTCCTGGGGCTGCCATGGGGCTGGTCCATCCCTGTAGGCGGTAACAGGGATTTTGATCGTTATCTTTAAACCAACCAGCAGCCATTGATGGTAAAGACAGGATAAGGTCTGCATTTTTGAAAAGTTCCCACCCAGAACCCACATGGATAAAGCAGACAAAAGAGGTGCTGCTGTGCCCGAGCCTGGTACCCCTCTCCTTCCCAGAAATGCCACTTGGGGTTCCCAGAGAACCCCAAGGCTCTGAGGAACCCAGTTTGGGAACAACCAGGCTGGACAACCTCTTGGTGCCCTTTCAGCACTACCATTCTAGGCTCTGTGAGGATTTTAAGACACCCCTAAGCAGCAACCTGCCCACAGGCAAGGCTTTGGCCAAACCCCCACCCCACCCCACTCTCCCAGGAAGGCAGCTCACCAGCCCTCCAGCCAATGACCTCTAGCAACAGTCTCAGGAAGAGGTGGGAGAAGTGAGGGCGGGCGGTACCAAGTCAGGGTTGCGCCTTCAACTATGGGGTGGTCCTTTACCAGTGCTCCCGTTAGCGATGTTTCCACCAACACCAACACCAGGGACAATGTTAGGACCAACACCAGTACTCCCATTAGCAATGTCTTCACCAACACCACCACCGGCAGTCCTTGTATCAGCCATTCTATTGTCCAGACCAACAGCACCAAAGCCAGTAACAATGTTAACATCACCATCATCAACATCCACACCAACACCCCAAGTACCAATGTTAATACCAACACTGATACCAGTAATCATGTTAACACCATCAGCATCAACACCATCAGTAACAATGTTAATACGAACACCAACACAGATACAAAGTCCAACACTATCACCAGTAATCACGTTAGCACCACCATCTTCAACCTCAATACCACCACCACCCGTAACCATGTTAACACTAACACCGACATAATGGCAACACCACCACCACTACCAGTAATCACGTTAGCACTGCCGTCATCAACCTCAATACCAACACGATCAGGAACAACGTTAACGCCAACACCGACAACAATATTGGTAATCGTTTTAGCACCAGTGTCAACACCAGCCTCACCAGCAACAATGTTCACACCACCAATAACACCAATACCACTAACAATATTGTCATCATCGACACCACTAACTCCACCAGCAATAATGTTAGCATCGCCGCTCACAACACCACCACCACCAGAAGTAATATTAGCACCAACAACACCAACATTAACGTCATGACCCCTGGTAATGACCCAAAGCACAATCTCATCACCAGCACCAGTCACTTTCACACCACCAATACTAACAATACGATCCCTAACAACAACACTAATCACAGTGTTAACAGCAACACCATCCCGTCTACACCATCAGTATCAACACCACCCATTCCGACACCAGTAACAAGAGCCTCGTCACTATCGACACTGCCCCTGTCACACCAGTAACACCATCTCCAACGCCCTATCACCATCACCAACAACAGCAAAAACTACTCCAACTACAGCCACTCCGACTACATCTGCCCACCACCACTATCTTCTACGCTAATAGAAAACCCAACAGTACCATTAACATCGACAGCACAAACCCCCACCAACACTCCCCAACCAGCGGCACTCCAGCTTTGTGCCAGATACGGTGCCAGGCGCTCTGCTCCCATGATTTCAGTGAAGGCTCATCCCAGCTCCATACAGAACCCATAGTAACACCTCTGCTTTAACAAAGAAGACGGAGGCTCCAAAAGCTTATCCTCAGTGTGTTAGAGCAAGGATGCCAGCTCCCAACTCCCAGTCCAGTGCTCTCCCCACTGTATCCTTGTCCATCTCCTTGACCCTGAGCCTGCTCTTGGCTCTGTGAGGTTGGCTGGAAATCTCTCCTCCCTGGCACTTATTGGCTGCAAGGACTTAGGTGAGTTTCTATGTATCTCAGGGACTTTCCTTCCTCACCTGTCAAAAGGGGACAGGAAATCACTATGTTTCAGATTGGTAGACAGACTCCCAAGATAGAGCAAGCCATCAGGCAGGGCACCCAGCACTCAGAAGTCACGGCAGGGGTAGCAGCTGTTACTGTTATTAGGGTTGGCAAGGAAAAAACGGATGTTCTCATTCTGTAGATCGGGGCCCAAAGTTGTCCTGTGCTGTTGGTAGCAACAATTGTAATAATAACCCCTGGTGCTCAGCGCATTGCCAGGCTATGTCCTAAGTGTGGCGCATCAGGAAATCAGGGTTCAGGAATGTTCGTGAATTAACGAGGAGGAAGTGGCAGAGGTGGGATTTGAACCCAGGCCGTCAGTCTGGGATCTGTGCTCCTGATCACTATCTATATCCCCTCCAGAAATGTAAGGACCAGCTAAAGTACCTACTGTGTGCTGGTGCTTCCCACAGCATCCCCGATCTTCACAACCCTGCAGAGCAGATAATACTGACCCTGAGATGAACTTGAACTTGGGCTCCCCACTTTGGCTGAAACCAAAGTGAGGCTCTTGTGGAGCCTCAGGCTCCCTGCCTCCCTGTCTCCCAGGCTGTGATACCCCAGCTAACCAGGAAGGGGTGGCAGATTCCAAGCCTGCCCTCTCGGCTTCCAGGGCTCCAAGAGGCCCCCCCCCATAAGACTGATGGCCCCCCGGGAACCCGGGAGGGGGCCAGGCCTGTTGGGTTCTTGGCATCCCCACGAGCAGCTGCCCGGGCAGAAAGGTTTCATCTTTCCAGACTGAATGGGGGACTCCTGCCCCCCTCCCAAGTTCTCGTTCCCAGCGAAAGACCTTGGCAAGACCCCTGATCCTCTCTCCTTCCCTGGGACGGATGGCTTCCAGCTGCCTGCCGCCCTGGCCTGGGAAAATTCCTAGGAGCTCTGCAGGTCCCAGGACCTCTGAAACCTGAGTGGTCCCTGCAGAACCCCAGGCCTCCCACACACCCCCCCCAGGGCTCCCTCAGGCACCAGTGTCCTTCAGTGCCCACCCCACCCCCCGGTTTTCCCACCAAGTCCCCAGGGAGAGCAATCACAAAAAGGGGGACCTTACAACCTGGGAGGGGCGTAAGCAGAGGAAAATTTCCATCATTGATCACCCGGTGAACGCCAGCTAGTGTGGGTCCTCTTACACGTGGGGAGTCACGGCCCCCGCACACCCTTGGAAGCTGGCATCTTACAAACAGGGAAGCAGGCCTGGGGGCATCAGATGCTCGTTCCCAACGCTGATGAACAGCACAGCTGTGGAGTCGCCTGGGTCGCTCTGAGGTCCTCTCTGCCTTGCCTGTCCATCGACCTCACTGCAACGGTGGGGAAACTGAGGCCAGAGCAGAGGCGGCTTGCTAGAGGGACACTGCCCGGAACAGCAAGGTTGGGCGTGCACCCAGGTGTATCTGCCCCTGGAGATGGCTCTCAGTCCGCTCCCCCTCCCTGCCTTCAAGTCAGGATGCATTTCTGGCTTCACCTATGCTGCCGAAGGCTCTGGCCCACTGGTCAACCTCAACTCCTCCCCCACGCGGATGGCAGAGAGGTCCCTGGTGGAATGCAGGTCTGGTTCAGGACCCGCAGTGACTCCCATCGCCTTCAAGACTAGTCTGAGTGCACGGCCCTGCCTCTGTGATCGCAGCCGCATCCCCGTCCCCTGCGAGATGCTCCCTCCCAACATCACACCCTGAGCTACGTTCCCCAGACATGACCCCCCGCTGTGCTTTGGGACACCGCTCCTTCAGCCTGGCTCGCTCTTGCCCTCACTGCCTGGGCTCAACACAGCACTGTGACCGCCACCCCCCCGCCTTGCCTGCCTCCCCTACCAGGCCCAGGCTGGCTCTGTCCCTCTCTGGGGACACTCTGTGGGACCTGCCACCTCTCCTGCGAGCAAGGCACAGCAGCCAGAAAGCCTGGGCCTCAGATAGACCCTCACTCTTATCGTAGCCTCGTCACCCCCCGGGCGGCATTGGTGGTTCTCCAGGTCTGCAGTGATGCCAGGGGTCCCCCCAGCTCCTTCCCCCATCACCGCCTCCACGAGGAACTAGAACGACCAGCTTAGGAAGAGTGAGAGCAACAGGTGCTGGACACCCCCCCTCGGCGGGGGCCTTTCCCACACACGGCCGCCAGCTGGGGAAGATGGATGGGGCCCTCCCCGGCCAGGGCCTAGGAACAGAGGGCTCATGTCACGGGAGGCTTCACGTCCTCGGCTGGAAAGGGCCATAAAACGTTCCAGAGCCAGACATGGGATTCAAGCCATTTTTCCAAGTCATGGGAGATGGGTTGGTTGTTGGAGATTTTTTTCTTTTCTTTTGAAGGAAAAGAAGAAAAAGAGAATAGGAGGGAAGATTTTCCGTAGCACTGTCCTCAACTCCAGCTGCCTGTCGCAGGCATGGCCAGGAGACACGAGCCAGCTCCGCGGTGGCTTCCCGCTCTGGCTTCGTCGGCAACCTGCCCTCCGTGTCCCCCCGGCCCGTCGAGCTCAGGCCGGGCTGCGGCTCTCCCCGTCCTCGCTCTGCCAGGTGGATGGATGGGCCGCAGACCTTTCAGAGAGGCCCCTCCAGCTCTCCTTCCTGCCAGCCCGGGGTTCTCACAAGCAGAGGCGGGGGTCCCCCGGGGTTTCTGAGCACCCTGGTCAAGAGCAGAGAAATGGGACAGAGTGGGCTTCTTCCCTGACACCCCCCTCCCCACCCCTGTGTGTGACTTAATGGGACACTCAATTCAATATTAAGTAAAGGCAGGACCTCTCTCTGGGACTCTGGGACTCCTCTGGGACTCACTGTTCCCTGCTGAGACATGGGTATGAATGTTCTTTCCATCGCGGAGACAAGGACTGCCGTGTGCTGACTACATGGCAGACACAAGCTCCCCCCGGAGCTGACTTTCCAGTGGGAGGGACCAGCACAGATAGAGTCACCAGAGATCACGGCACTGAGGGCCAGGAAGGCTGGCAGCTGGCCGTGACGAGGGAGTCAGGAAACTCGGGCGCTGCGGTGGTTGGAGGGGAGGGGCCTCTCTCTCGTGTTTAAACTGAGACCCAAAGCGTGAGGAGGAGCCAGCCCGGGAAATGAGGGAGATGTAGCCCAATTTCCTCTGCTTACAGATCAGGAAACTGAGGCCCAGAGAGCTCACCCAGCCAATTAGCAGCCGAGTTGGGACAAGGCACCAGATGGCTTGACGCCTGTCGAGGGCTTGGGCGCTCGTCCTGCCCAGGAGTCCAGGACAGAGACAGAGGCGGTGTCTCCAAGCTGGAGGCACAGCCTGGGGAAGGGGCAGGGGAGGTGACGGGGATCTGGAACTGCAGAGGGGTGGGGGCTGGGCTCCACCTGCTGGGCACAGAGCCCCTCCCCGAGCCAGCCCGAGCCTCCCCAAGGCCCGCCTGCCCGCCCCACTGACTGGGCTTCAGAAAATTGATTTTCTAACAGCCATCCATCAACCCAGCACACCCAGCTGTTGCTGTGACACCCGCGTCCCCAGAGCCTCGGCCACCTGAGGAAACCATTCCTGGAGCTGCCGTCTCCTCAGAATGACCTCTCTGATTCCAAGAGCTGGTAACTGGACACCAGAAAACGCCTCCCTTGCCACCCTTCCCCCACCCCCCCCCCCAGCACCCCTGAGAGGGACCTTTAGGGTCGTCTAGCTTCCCCTTTCCCAAGATGCTTCTCTCATCTGACAACCATGGGTCTGCTTGAATGCCCCTGAGCAACAGGGTGCTCAGCCCCTCCTGGGGTGGCCCTGGTGATGACCCGGGCTCCATGAGACAATGAGGCAAGTTCATATCATCCTTCTTGTTCCAGAAATGACAGTATTGGGCTCCGAGGTGACCTGGCCAAGTTTCCGCTCAAGGACCGTCTTGCCCCAAAGCTGGGGGTGTCAGTCCTGCTGCACCAGACCCTCCTTGTGGTGTCAACAAGCTCCTTCACCCACCAAAGTTTCTCCCACTAGCTGTGGCCATCCCGACCACACCTAGCAGCTTCCCCCTGAACTTGAGTCTGTTCTCTTTGGCACTGACAGCAATCCAGCCCCCAGGACGGCCCATTTCCAACAAGAGGAGAAAGGGAGAGGGGAAGAGAGGTCAGTCCAAGGGTCTGCAGCAAAGAACTAGAGCTCCAACTTGATTCGACAGCCATTTGCTGAGTGACTGGGGTCATGGAAACATCTGTCTGGGCTTCAGTTTCCCTGTCTGTAAAATGCAAACACCAATTCCTAGGAGAGGTAAGTCTCTTATTGTGGATCAACTATTTCCAGCGGAGAGGACCCAGTGACAAAGACAGAGGGACCCAAGGCCAGGAATCACATTTCACCCATGTTGAAGGCTCTAGGATGACCCCTAGGAAGATAAGCAGGGTGCTGTTAGGATTCCAGGGTTGGAGCAGAGGAGTCAAGCCCAGAGAGGGGAGGCAACCTACCTGAGGTCACACAGCCACAATGGGTAGACCTTGAGCCAAAGCCTACGTTTCCCAAGTGTTAGGCCAGAAGCATACTCTGAACCCTCCTGCAGGTCCCTGCGAGCAGAGAAGACCCCAGAACACAGGGCCTTGTGGGACAGATGAGCTGGGCCCACAGCTGGTAGGAACAGGGTCACAAGGAGTTAAGGCCCTGCCGGGTCTGCCTTGATCCTCCTAAGCAGGCAGGAGGAATGGGGGCTTGGGTTTCATGCCACCCCCCACCCCTGCCTGGCTATAAAATACGATCGTGTCTCACTGCTGATTGATGGTCTGGGGAGAACTTTGGGGAGGTGCGCTGGGGTGAGATCAGATTTTCAAGGGCTCAGCCACTGATATTCTATCCGAGGCCTCTGGATCCCACCACGGGCCCGTCTCCATGGACCCTGTGAGCCCCGGAGGAGGCTGGGTGGTGGAAAGGCAAGACAGATTGCCTCAAAGCACAGGGTTCCTGGGCCTGGCACCTGCCCTGAGAACGGCCCTCAGAGTCCCCTCCAGTACTCCCGGGAGCCCTGGCCTGGGCGGCCGCTCGCCCATTCATTCATTCATCTCCTGACTATCTACTAGATGCCGCAGAAGTGAACAGAATGAGACACAGTCCCCGGCCCCATGGATCTTTCAATCCAGCAGACCCACGAAAGAACAAGTCTAGAATTTCGTTCCCACCCATGGTGTCCAGGACTCAAAACCAGGTCGAGGGTTAAGTGCTGCCTGGGGCTGGGGCTGTCCCTCCAGGCTGACCTGGGCTTGAACCCCAGCTCTGCCACATATGACCCACCCTTCCGTGCCTCATCTGTCCAGCAGCCTGAGAACAGTGTTTCCCGTGTGGAGGTCCAGTGTGGAAGAACAGAGGTCGTGAACATAGAGCTCTCAGCATGGGGCATGGCATTGAGGAAGCCTGTTATGATCTCAGATCCTGGAAGAAGGCCTGGCATTCTGTGTGAGTGAGGGAAGCAGGTGTGCTACCCTCCCTTTTCCACGGGATAGTTCATCCAACTCCCACCGTGGTGCTGTGATGTGAGGAAACTGAGGCTCAGGCAGCAGCATTCCTGCCCTCCGGCGAGCCTCCCCTGGAGACTTACCACTTTTATCATCACTGACCTCCCAGC
This sequence comes from Mustela lutreola, assembly GCF_030435805.1. Classification (NCBI taxonomy): domain Eukaryota; kingdom Metazoa; phylum Chordata; class Mammalia; order Carnivora; family Mustelidae; genus Mustela; species Mustela lutreola. Next base: position 13,156,718 of record NC_081299.1, read on the forward strand.
CTGACAAAGAGGGTCGGCGAGGGTCGGCAGCCACAGGACCTTTGCTGGAGGTGCAGCTCAGGGAGAAACAGTCTTCACAGACCAGTGCGGTTCCTCTTTTCACCCCCCGCCCCCCGCCGTCAGCCACAGACGTGCGGAATCCCGCCTGGGAACACCTGGGAGCTGGCCCCGCTCAGCAGAGAGGCCGGGTCAGGTCAGCCTCCAAGGAACCGAGCTGGGAGAGAGCTCTTTAGACACAAACCAGACTCCACCGAAGGCCCTTCAGGGCCCACCACTGCTCTCCAAAGCTCCCAAGGGCCCCAATGGGTGCCAGCTCCCATGGGAAGACACCCTGCCAGGCCCTTCTGACCAGAGCCCAGGCCATGCCCCCTTCGGTGTCCATCACTCTCAGGTTCTGCCCCCAATAAAGGTCATGTGACTGCACAGGTGTTAAAAATGTAGGCTTGAGTGCCAGGCTACCCAGATTCAAATCCCACCATCCTCTAACAGCCACATGTCCCTTCTCTAAGGCTCAGTTTCCCCCTCTGTTAAGTGGGGATGACAGTGTTGAGAGAGTGCAGACTATTGATTTCCCGTCTATCTTGGCACATAGTAGGTGCTCAGTTAACATCTGAGCAGTGCTGACTTCCAAGGCCCCATCTGATCCCACAAACAGACTCTGAATGGACAAGAACCCCCAGCTGGCAGCTGGCCCTCAACCCTGCCCCAATCTCCCCGCTTCTCATCACCCCCAAACCCCTGGCCCAGGGAACCCTAATGCACCCAGCAGCAAGTGCCCCAACCCAGCGCCCGCCTGGCACAAGGGGCTGGGGATCCTGTGGGCCGGGAGAAACCCATGCCCCGAGGCCCAGAGGAATGTCAACAGCAGATTAGACCTCATGCTATTCCCAGGACCAGAGCTCTCCCTCACCTTCTGCTCCAGGCCCCACCTCCAAAGCCAGGAAAGCCAGAACTGTTGATAGAGACCATTCCGTCCTGTCCTAGAGGCTCAGAGAGAGCAAGGGGCTGGCCCAGGGTCACACAGCAGCCCAGGCCAGATCCCTGGCTGTCATCTCCCAGGCCTCGCTGCTTCCGGAAACTTGTGCTGCCTGTGAGCTTGACCAGGTCAACAAAGCTGTTGTCCCTCCTTCACTTGTCGGTTAACACTCACCGCCTCCGACACCCAGGACTGACCCATCCCCCAACCCTCCCCACTCCACTCCCCGAAGCTCCCAACCCAACTCCCAGCAGGTCCTCCCAAATCACTTCAGCCTGAGGCTCTACAGAGGGTTTGCAAACTGGTGGGCTTGGACCTACGGCGATTTTATTCGGAGAGGAGGGGGCTGTTCACCCCATCGCTGTGGAAGATTTCACGTTAAAACCCGTATTTCTAGGGGCGCCTGGGTGGCTCAGTGGCTTAAGCCTTTGCCTTCGGTTCAGGTCATGATCTCAGGGTCCTGGATAGAGTCCCACATCAGGCTCTCTGCTCAGCAGGGAGCGCACTCCCCACCCCCTGCCTGCCTCTCTGCCTACTTGTGACCCCTTTCTGTCAAATAAATAAATAAAATCTTAAAAAAAAAAAAAAAAAAAAACACGTATTTTTAGGCTCTGTTGAGAACAGTGTTGCAGCAGTCTCCTTCCCCACGGCCCCCTAACAGGCTCAGTCCAGCCTCCCTGGGCAATTCAGTTTGCAAACCCTGAAGGTGGGGTTTCCCCTAGGGTGGGGAAGGGTTTGGCGGGACGAGTGTTTACTGAGTGTTCCCGCTGTGCTGACGGGCCCCGTTCTGGGTGCATCACAGACATGAACACTCCGGTCCGCTCCACGACGGGAGCTCCCGCGAGCCTGCCCGGGGAAGAATCCACACTCAGCCGGACGTCAGGCTTACGGAAGGTCGCAGTCCCGATCATGGACTTGGACCTCAAGCCCAGGTCCGGCAACCCCCCAAAACCCGGAGCTCCTGCCACTTTGCCTTCAAAGCAGACGGGCCCCGGCTTCCTGGACTTGCGAGCTCGAGTCTCAAAATGCAAAACCCTCCAACTCACACCATTTTCATATTGGATTCTCCTGTCCTCCCTAGTCCCTCCAAGCCGCTCAGGGAGACTCCCTCCCCACCCCGGGCATCCGGTCCTCTGGACCCATGGGCTGGAAAGTTTCTGAGGTTCGACTTCAACCCCCCACTTCCCTTTGTCGCCCCACACTGCCGTCATGATGCTAAAATAAATAACGAAGGGCTGGTCCAGGCCACTCTCCTTCCTCATCTCTCTCCCTCCTTCCCACTGCCCTGCGTGCCCCAGGAAAAACAAGCCACTTTTTTTTTTTAAGAATTTTTATTTATTCATCAGACATAGAGAGAGAGCACAAGCGGGGTGGGGGGTGGCAGGGAGAGGCAGAGGGACAAGCAGGCTCCCCGCTGAGCAAGGATCCCGACGTGGGGCTCCATCCCGGGACCCTGGGATCATGACCTGAGCCAAAAGCAGATGCTTAGCCAACTGAGCCACCCAGGCGCCCCCAACCCACTCTCTGATCCCATGACCAGCCCTCCTCCCTGCCTCCCGGCCTGAGCTCCCTGGACCCCCACCAAGAAGTCCCCATCCCCAGGGCCACATCTGAACTGACGTTTAGACTCAGCTCCATTGTGGCCCCCCAACACCAGGCACACTTGACCTCTGCGCTCTCACCGGCAAAGCATTCAGAGTCAGGCAGACCTGGGTTGGAACCCAGCTCTACTGCTCACCTGCAGGGCACAGTTGGGAGAGTCATTCTCCTCTGCACACTTTACCTTCCCCATCTATAGCACAGAAGCCAAGAGCCCCGCCTTGCTGGGACTGGGGGAGGTTTTATCTCACCCTCCACCTAACAGCTATTGATTCCCTGAGGATTCCAGATACAAACGTCTGCAGAGCACCCACCACACAGTAGGAGGTCAACGACGCTGCCTCGCCTGCATTTTTCTACCTCTCTTATCAGGCTCTACATTTCCAGCACCTGGATCTTACTTTTGCTCAATTTTTTTTTTTCCACTTCTGGGCCCAGAGGGTCACCTGCAACATCACAGGGAGTCCACGATTTGAATATTAAGTGAAGAAGCTTGAGTCCCAACGTGCTAGGGTTTGGGCCCGAGTCTCCTTTGCCCTCTGGCTGCAGCAGTGACACGGGGAGAGGGGTCCCAGTTTGGGAGCCAGTGTCAGACAGCAGGTGCACTGATTGGGAGGAAACATACTCCGTCTGAACTCACAACAGCCTGAGTCATGGCACGTAGTAGGTTGGCGCTTACATAGTGAGCACCTACTATGCGCTGGGTTTGTCCTAGGAAGTGGGGTCACAGCAGTAAACAAAACAGATGAAGTCCCCGCTCTCAGAACATCTCCATTTTAGCACGGAGAGACAGATCTCAAAGTCAGGAACAAAAGAAATTAGCGAGATGATTTCAGATGCTGGAAAGTGCTAGGGAGAAGGTCAAGCCCGGTGATGCCACCGCCAACCAGCTTTAGCCAGAGCAGTGAGCAAGTCAGTGAAACGGGCAAGAAGACAGCCATGCGTAGATGTGGGGGGAAGTGCACCAAGCAGAAGCGGGAGGCGCATGTGCAAAGGCCCTGCGGTGGGAAAAGGCTAGTGGGTTCAAGCAAGAGGAAAGATGATTGTGAGCAAAGTAGAGGGAGAGCCCTGGGAGATGAGATCAGGGCAGGGCCACAGTGGGGCCTTTGACCTTTCTGGGAAACCGGGAGCTTCTTCTAGGAAGGAGTGCTTCAGCTCCTTCACTGCTCTGGGCATGACTAATTAAGTCTCTTCAGCTCTCTGAGCCTCAGTGTCCACATCTGTGGAATGGGAGCCCACACACCTTACGTGCAGTACGGTGAGGACCTGATGACATAAAGGATACAGATGGCTCCGGAGGTGGAATAAATGATAAAATCAAAAGCTACAATGTACTGCCAGTGCCATCACCCCTGTACTTAGGGGCGTGGGCACGGGGCCCCGTGCGGGGACACCCACTGCCCAGTAGAACTTCTGCCGTGAGTCAGGATGGAGGGATGGATGGGGCACAACCCAGGCTGTCCACTCCTGGCTCAGCCACTGACTTCTGTGTGAGCACAAGCTGATGGCCACCCCCTCCGGGCCTCAGTTTCCCCTTCTGTAAAGCAAGGGGACTGAGCTTCCTGACCTTTGAGGACCCTTCCAGCTATGACCCTGTTAAAGACCTGTTCTTCCTCCTTTGTGAGGCTCGGGAGTGGAGGCTCTCGAGCCTCCCTGGGCGGGCCAGCTGGCCACACCTGGGGAAGGGCTCCCTGGAGCAGGCTCCCCCGCAGGCCAGTTTCACCCCCAGCCTTCCTCTCCCACCTCCTGGCTCTGGCCCTGCCAGGGTTAATCAGCCAGCAGCATCTCCCTCCACCCCCCTTGCAGGAGAAACAGAGAAGGGGGGTCCAGGTTCCCGGGGCCTCCTTCTACCCTGCCCCCAGCACACCCTGCACAGCTGTCTCCCCGCCCCAGGATTCCCAGGCCCCCCGGGGGCCCAGGAGGAAGTGGATTGCATTCTTGAGGGCGTGTGTCAGGCTCTCGGCTTCCCACTCCCTGCCCAGAGCCCCCACCCCGGCCAGTTCGCCAGACCCCCTCCTGCGTGTCCCCCTGCCAAGGCGACTTGGTGGGCATGGGGCCAGCCAGGGCTGGGCACAACCCCTGAGCCTCAGTTTCCCCCCCTGCAACAAGGACAATCCCTCCCTCAAGAAGGACATTCAAGAGGCAAGTCCGCAGACAGGAAGTGCGGGGTACCTGGGATTAGCCACCGATACCCCTGGCAGCCTTATCCCCGGGGTGAGGTACAAACCGACTTAATCCTCACAAGAACCCTGAGGGAGGGTTTCCTCCATTGTAGAGACAAGAAAACCAAAGCACAGAGAGCGTGAGTGGATTGCCTGAGGTCACACAGCTAGCACATGGGATTCAAAGCTGGGTTTCAAACCCAGGCCTTTCTGGCCCCAAAGTCCATAGGCTTAATTATCCCTAAAGCGTCTGCTAGGTAAGGGTCAGCTCGTTTGTCCCTCATGCTCTAGCCTTCACCTGCTGTCCACCTTTGCAGTCTCTTCAGTGTGAGGAGCCCTGAGTAAGGTGGGAGTCACAGCTCGGCTCGCCCCTGCACTCCTGGGGCTGCCACTCTGCCTCGCCTTGCTGTGCGTTGCTGGGCAAGGCACTGCCCTCTCTGGTCATGACTCACATCTTGGACCCTAACACCAGAAGGGGGTGCTGGGATGGAGAGGCAGGCAGATGGGCTTTTCTGAGCTCCCGTGCATGCGGGGGTCCCAGAGACATGGACAGAGCAAGGAAGGAAGCCGCTCCCCCAAGACACACCCGCAGGCACGTTTTAGACCCACAGGTAGAACAAAGCAGGAGGATGGAGTCCAGAGAAATTCTTCCTCACAAACTGACCCAACCCTGCGGGGGCACATACCAGCCTGACACCCCCTAGGCTGCCTTCTCCAAGGTCGCCCCTGCTCTGTCAAGTGAGAGTCCAAACCTACTCCGTGTGCCCATTGCACAGCTGGAGCTAAGTCAAGACCCTCGGAGTCACGGGGAACCCGGGGCCTATTTCGAGGGAAAGCGCGACCCCCAAGGTCACCCAGGGGAGCTGGGCTATGTGGCAGAGCTGGGACCAGAGCCAGGACCCCAGACTGGAGGTCAGAGTTCCTCATGGGGCACCGGGGACCTCATAGGGACACAGGGCACTATCACCCTTCACACCTGCCATGGCTCCTGTCTCTCTTGATGCTCTGCCTCTTCCTCTCCAGCACCTCTGCTCCCTGCCTCTCCGCTCCCCAGGCCCTTGGAGCATATCTGTGCTCACACCTTTCCTGGAATGCCCAGCCCCGAACCACCTCCCCTGACGTCCGGTCACCTACCATCTTGTTTTCTACCGTGTGTGTGTGTGTGTGTGTGTGGTGTGAAATTGCTCTTTTACCGGTGATTCCCGAAGATGAAAAACTGTATTTATTTTTGCACAAAACTTTGCTGACACAAAACCCATGCTGGTTGTTTAACGGACAGGTTCGCTCTCCCCCGCCACCCCTGCCCCTGCTTCACCACCGCCAGTCAGCCGCCGGCGGCAGGAAAGGCACCGGCCCCGCCCCTCCATCACCTTCACCAGAGATGCTTACCCATCATCATCCCAAGCCCTGAGGCCTTCCTCTGGTCCTCCTTCCAGACCTGTCTCCTCAGCACCTCAGCCGGACCGGACACTGTGCCGGGAGCTTTCCACACACCCTCTCATCATTTACCCCTCCTAGAGAGACAGCCTGCCCTGTGGAGGGAGCGTGCTTACCTGCTGTCCCCATTCGACAGATAAAGAAACTGAGACACTGAAGGGTTTCTTTCTTTACTTTTTTTTTTTTTGCTTTTTGTTTGTTTATTCATTTGCTTTGTTTTTTGTTTTTTGTTTTTTTTTAGAGTTCACATAGGAGTGAAACCAGACTTGTCTTTCTCAGGCTGACTGGCCTCACTTGGCACCCTGCCCGCTCCGTCCCTCTGTGTTGTCCCTAACGGCAGGCTCTCCTCCTTTGCACGGCTGCATTGTATTCCACCGTCCACGTATATGTACGGATATGTGTACATATACGTATACACAGCCCTTCTTCTTACCCACCCGTCTGCTGAGGGACACCCAGCATGCTTCCCTGATGGGTTTCTTGAATTCCTAAAGTGATGGAGTCAGGAGAGGAACCCAGGCCTGTCTGACTCACTTTCTGAAATGCTTTACATCATCTCCCCAAAACCCAGCAAAACGGTCATCACTCTGCATCATCATTCTTCAAAGCCGTCCCAGAGATGTTAGCCCCAGACGGAGGAGCGGGCCTGGGCGCTGGCCTCGGGCTCCCAGCCCCGCCTGCCACCACGGCCCCTCCTTCCTCTCCCCAAAGGCTGCCCAGGAAGGAAATCTTCCACCCCAAAGGTCAGGCCTCCGTGTGAGTGACTGCCTTCAATAAGCATTCATTCAATTCAATCTGCATTTATTGAGCACCACTGGCTGAGCCAAAGGGACACAGAAGGAAACAAAAGGGGAACAGAGGCTACTCAAATGGAATGTGGGGGACAGACTTCAAATCAATCATTCCAGGAGGGACAGAGCAACAAAGAGAGGGGCTGGTTGTAAAAGGAGAGTGGAACGGAACAACCTAACCTAGCTTGGGAAATCCAAGGGAACTTCCTGGAGGAAGACCCAAATGGCAAGTGGGAGTGAGCTTAGGCAAAAAGGAGAGTGAGTATGTTGGGGCTACCAGGCAGGAGTTCTGTTGGAGGACACAGGATCTGCAAAGGCCCTGAGGTAGGAAAGACACCTCCTCTTCGAGGAACCAAAGGGAACATCAGGTGATGGTGCAAGTGGACATGGGAAGGTGGGAACAACCAGGAAATTGAGGAAGTCCTACCAGCTTCATGGAGAGCGGAGGACAGGTGGTGGTGGGGACAGGGGGCAGCTCTCTCTGGCGCTGGGAAAGGGAGTGCCCAGTCCAAGAAGATAGGGTCCAGGCAAGACAGCGTGAGGCCCAGAGCAAGCAGCCGGAAGGGCCGATAGGGCGGAGGATGGCGCTTGGCGATTATGGATGGCGCTTGGCGATTATGCAGGGTGAATCAATTGCACAGGCTGTTGCCTGCCTGGCACAGGGACACGAACACCGAAATGTCAGGCCTGTGATCTGAGAGCATCGCCCAGCAGCCGGCGAGGGAGTGCACGGCCCCACGGGTGCAGGCAAAGATGGGGAAATGAAAAGAAACCCCAACACCCCCTCATAGAAACGGGGCATCCCAGATGGCGCTGGCGTGGAAGGGCCAGGAGCGTGTGCTTTCCCGAGCTCTTGGGCACGCACTTAGCTCTGTTCCTGGAGACGCAGGCAGGGAGAGAGGGAGGCTGGGCTGGGGACGCAGCATGAGTCTGCAAATACATTTTAAACAGGCAAATCAGGAGCAGGGAAGAGAGCGGAAAAACTGCCAGTCGTCGACTCCCTGGGGGCACACTGCAGGGAGAGGGAGGCCGCTGGAGGGAGGGCCCGACGGGCCTGCCGCACCCCTGTCTCTGCTGCGCTGACCCGGTGCCTGCCTCCTCTCCCTTCCTGACACGGGTGTGATGTGCAGGGGGAGACGCTGCAGTTGCGAGAGGGAAGCAGCCCACGCAGGCCATCTGGGTGTCGCAGGAATCACCACCATAGCCCACGGCGAGGGCTTCAGAGCCCCGACGCCAGGCCTGGCACCATCAGGAGCCCTCTCCGGGAGCCAGCACATCTCATCCTCACACCGTCTGGCGCTCCGAGAGGCATCAACATCCCCACTGCACAGACAGGGAAACAGGTTTGCAGGGAAGCAACGTGGCAGAGCCGAGGGTGCAAGTCTATGCCCCCGGATCCACAGCGGCCAAGGAAAGACACCAGGCCTAGGAGAACCGGCTCCAGAAAAGAGCTGGAAGCCCCGGACACACAGTCCTGAGAGGAAGAAATAGGCCAAGGGGAAGGCTTGTCCAGGATCCAGATTTCCGAGCCCAGCGGCCCTCGTCTCCTATATCCAAGACCCAGCAGGTTTTCAGGGAGCTCCTGCCTTCAGGGAGACTCTCCTTTTAGGTTTTCTGTCAGGGCTCTGCCTGCTTAGACCTTCCTGTGGGTTTCCCTGTGACCTGGGGATAAAATCCCCAGAGCTCGGTGTGGCCTGGGAGGCCCTGCCCCTCGGCCCTCCTGGGGCACTGGCTGCTCCCACTGCCCCGTTCCCAGCCCCTGGCTGCCCCCTGAGACCCCATCCTGACCCCGCCACTGTCATAATCCCAGTGCTCACCTCTGCCTGACGTGTCTCGTTCAGCTTTCTCTCTTCTCTTTGCTGTCTCTCCTGCATCCTGGAATGTCGGTTCCCGCATGCAGGGAACACGTGTGTCCTGCTCCCTTCTATGTCTCCAGCATCCAGAATCGTGCCTGGCGCATAGTAGGTGCTCAATAAACACCTGTTGAAGAACGGAGGTGGGCCGGGCCCAACCAAGTTTCCCGCGTGAGGTCAGGGCTCAGCACACAGGGAAACTGAGGCTCCCAGAGGCTGCCCCACGGTGGAGGACAGGGGCTTGGGGCAGGCTTGCCACAGAGCTGGGATCCTTCCATGCCCCACATGCCTCCTTTCCACGCCACGTGTCACAGCCTCCTCTCCCTCATCCCCTCATCTCGACCTGCCCTCCTCACCCACCCCTGCCTCGGCTGGGACACTCCAGAGCATCACGGCCTGCCGGCCACGCTTGCTTGGGGCGGAGGATCTCGTGACGAGGTTCAGTGCCGGACCTTTGTTCCAGACCCAGCTGCACCCCTTCCTTGCCGTCTGCTTCCAGGAAGTGCCTCGGCCGCCCTGAGCCTCCATGTCCTCCCCTGGAAGAGGCGGGCTCTGGGAGGTGGGCAGGTGAGAGCAGGAGTCCAGGGCCCAGCTCGGACAGAGCGCACTTCCCCTCGACTCAGAAGGACAATATGCCAGCTCTGCCCCTGTATCCCGGCTCTACATGACTCTTCCATCCCGCCAGGTCTGGGCCAGGGTCTCGGGGCTCTGGGTCTGCCTGCCTCAGCCCCTCTCTCCCAAGAGTCTCATTTGTCCTTCCAGCCTGCCCGTCCATACCCTCAGTGTGGCTCAGACCCCGGGTCATTCCTTCCGGGCTCCTTGTCCCTCAGCCCAGCCTGGGGCTTGTGGCCCCCACACTCGCACACGTGCACTCAAGTGCATGCATGGGCAGCCGCGGACACACACGTGCACACACACAGCTGCAGAGCTGTGCCCGGGGAGACGCAACGCTGGAGTGCTCACACACACACAACACCCACTCACACGTGTGCACACGCAGACACACCCGTGTGCCCACGCCCGCACACCACACCTCTCACAGGTGCACGCACACATGGACCACAGGCTTGAACGTCCACACACGCAAGCTCATCCACAGGAATGCACACACTGGGGCCCTCCTCTGAGGCCTCCTCTCCCCCACACACCACCAGCCCAGCAGACCCTCGTGCACGTCAGTTACAGGGAAGCACACGCGTGATTCGTGAACGCATTCGGCACCCCGCAGGTAGAGGTGAGCAGACGTGTGCCTTCCACGTACCCCTGCGGACGCGTGCCCAGGTGTGCGTCTGCACAACCATGTTCCCCACTCAGCTGTGTGTCCCACAAGGGCCTTCCCCAGCGTGGTGATGGGCCACAGAGGGTGTGCCCAGAGTCTGGGCTGGACTCTGACGAGAGGAAACCCCAAACCCTGCCAGGCCAGACAGCCAGACTGCCTGGAGCCAGGAGCCCCAGAGACCAGCAGCTGCTGTGAGGCCTTCCTTTGCCCAGGACTGGGGTCAACAGCACCATCTGCTGTCGGTTTCCGGAACTGTCCTTCAGGGGGCCTCAGGCTGACCGGCCCTCAGCTGGCTTTCCGGAAGGACCTGGGTCAGGGTCACGATCCTGAGAACAAGCTGGGGTTGAGGGGACATCCTGATACCAAGGTCTAGAATAAGGCTCATCATCAGAACCTTCCGGGAAGGTTCGTACCCAAGCTGGGCACCCCTCCACTTTTATGAATGAGGAAACTGGGGCCCTAAGTCAGGGAGTCACGAGATCACTGGTTATCCTGGGAAGAAAGGCACGGCACTGTCTTTCTTTTCTTTTTTTTTATTTTACAGAGAGAGAGAGAGAGGGAACACAAGAGGTAGAGGGAGAAGCAGGCTTCCTGATGAGTAGGGACCCAATGTGGGGCTCGATCCCATGACCCTGGGATCATGACCTGAGCTGAAGGCAGACGTTTAATGCCTGAGCCACCCGGGCGCCCCTAGACAATTTCACCAATGGAGTGCTTTCTCAAATTCCTCATTTTGTCTCCCATCTTAAGACTGGGTTCAACCGACTCCTTTGGGGGAGCCATGTGATGAAGCCAGCAGGCTGCGGTGAGGCAGCGGGGGACACACTGGGCCCTGCCCTCGCCAGGAAGGCCGACGGTGGTCTCACCCAAATGGTGCACACACACTTGACCCCTGTGAAAGGAGCCGCTGAGGTGGGGGGCCTGGGCAGGAAACCGCGGAGGGACGAGAGATGTGAAGAAGACCAGGCCACGGTCCCATGGCCCAGGACCCTGGCCCAGTGCAGGAGGCAATGTGGTCCCCCACTTGGCGGACGGGGAGCCTGAGACTCATACGGTGGAGTCGTTCCCAAGGTCACGGCAACCAATGGCCAGCTGGGAATTGGTCCAGTTCCTCTGACTCCCAGCCTAGAGCTCTTGCTCTCCACATGACTGGTCCCCTCCTTCCTTTGGGCTCAGAATCATCCATTCCAGGGATGGGCAGCTCTTTCCGCATCCCTGGCAGCCATGGCTGCATGAGGCCCTGGGAGGGTCTGGCCAGCCTCACTCCTAGACCAGAGGGCTTTAATGAGCCTCACGGTACAGAGGGCCTAGAGACACGGTGGCCTTGAGTAGGTTTCTAAGCCAAGCCCTAGGCCAACCCATATCCCTGTCCCTGGTGGCCTCCTATGAAGTGGTCAATGTCACGGACTCTCAGGGGCTCAGGGATTCTGAACATCAGTGGTTAGATCACGGTAGCTACTGGTTATCAGGGAGTGTGGGGTCATCTTCCCACATGTGCACCCTTCTATCCCACTTACAGACCAGGAAAGCAAGCCATGGGAGCTGCAGGAGCCCCCCACCTGCACCAGGACTCAGGGCCAGGACCCTCGCCCCAAGTCCAAGCCCCCCTCCCCGGCCCCCTGTGCCAGACCTAGGCCAGGGCCGTGCTTGCTTCTTTGAATCCATTCAGTGGTGTGGATGCCCCACTGCCACATGGGTATGCAAACACAGAGAAGTTCATTAACAAGTAGTTATTAAGCACCTGCTGTATACCCGGCACAGTCCCACATGCTACGGATACAGCAGAGAAGTAAACCAATGAAACTCTCTTCTACTGGGAGAAAGACATGCAAGATGAATCAGTGAAAGACATGCCCCATGGTGATACAGACCGTAGAGCAAAGCAGAGCATGGAGGCAGGATAGGGAGCACGTATATGGGGTATGGCTGTGACCTACACAGGAGGAGGCTCAGGGTGGTCCAACTGAGAAGGGACTGTTGGAGCAGGGACCCAAGGGAGGTGAAGGAACCAGCCAAGCAGACGTGACTTCCAGGCTGAGGGCCTAGCATGTGCAAAGGCCCTGAGGTGGGGGAGCATGTGTGGTTAATGTGCTCAAGAAACATCAAGGGGGCCAATGTGGCCAGAGCAGAGTGAACAGAGGGGAGAACAGGATGGAGTGAGAGCACGGGGAGCAGGTAGAGTCTTGTGGGCCCTCATCAGGACTCTGGCTTCCACCCTGAGGGGATGGGGAGCCATTCTGAGCAGGGCAAGGGCAAGATCTAACTTGGGTTTCAAAGGGCACTTTGATATTGTGTGCTTAACAGACTGTAGAGGGAACACAGGTAGAAACACAGGTAGAAGGAGACCAGTGAGGGGCCACCCAGAAATCCAGGGGAGAGACAAGATCATATTCTGAAGGTAGACACACACACACACAAACACACACACACACACACTCACACTCATAGGGGAAGGCATGAATGAAATCACCCTCAGCCCTAAAGGAACCAGCTATACCAAACCAGTCACTCTATCTCACATGGTCCTCATGTGATCAAACTGCACCAGGACAGAGACCCAGCCAGGCAAGCTGATGGCGAGGCCAGACGGGGTTACCAAGGGACCCCAATGTGGACTTCCTGGATCACTGTTGCCCCAGAGGCAACAGAAACAACTTAAACCTTCAGCTCTTGTCCCATCCCCTCATTACCTAAGTGGGGAAATAGGCACAGAACGGCAAAGGGATCTGCCAGTCATTCAGGGAATCAGAACCAGGACACAGTCTCCTGGCTCCTCGTCCAGTGCTCGCTCTCTCTCTCTCTGTGCTGTGAGCCCAAGGTCTGCCCCAAGGACTATGGTGACAGAGGTCAGGGTCTTGTTCAGGCCTGCCCATCCTTTTTCACAGAAGAAGATTGAGGTGAGGAGTGAAAAGGAACATAGCTTTGTCCACCAGAGTTCACCCCCATTCTATACCATCCATGGTTTTCGGCCCAGCCAGAATCTGGATGGATCTTCTAATGACCTAGATCTGACAAAGAGCGAAGTCTACTCCCTGCTGGTATAAGCAAAAACAAAGAAGTGACCTTGGACTTTGGCCCCTAAATCAAAGGCTTAATGAAGGCATTCAGCCAGAAAGAAAAGGATCAGCATTAACATAGTCTTCACTGTCACCACCACCACCACCACTGCCACCATCACCAACATCACCAGGTTAATCACTGACATCACCAATTCAACTAACCCATCACCACCACCATCACCAACATCACCAACACACCCAGCTGATCACCGTCACCAAGACCAACACAACCACCACCACCATCACCAATACAACCAGCCCATCATCATCATCACCAATACCAATAAAATCACCACCACTACTGTCACCGATATCAACATCACCAACAACCATCACCATCATCACCAACACCAATACAATCACCACCACCATTACCAACATCACCAAAACAACTAACCCATCACCATTACCATCACCACCACCAACATCAATACAACCAATACCAACACCACCAATACAACCAACCCATCACCATCCCCCAACACCAACCCCAATTACAACCACCACCACAACCACCACCACAACCGTCACCAATATCACCAGAACAATCACTGACGTCACCAATACAGCTAACCATCACCACCACTACCATCATCATCACCATCACCAATACAACCACGACCACCATCACCAACACAACCAGCTCCTCACCATCACCACACCAATACAACCACCACCACCACCAACATCACCAATACAACTAACCCATCACCATCACCACCACCATCACCAACATCACCAACACAACCAGCCCATTACCATCACTACCAATAGCACGACCACCAGCATAAACACTGTCAACACAGCCATCACTGCTACCACCACCTTCACCCCCAGCATAAACACCATCATGATAGTCATCTTCATCCTCATCACTATCCATACCTTCCCACCATCATTATTGAGTAGACCCGAGTTGGGTTGCACCATGGAGCTGAGGGAGCCCCCTGCAGGTGACATTGAACCCAGAAATCTAGCTGGAGAAGTGAGAGGGCTGAGATCCTGCCCCCGACCCCCAACCAGGGAGGGCCAGGTGGCCTGATTAGTGGGAAAGAAAATGGAGCTGGGAAAACTGGAAAAGCTTAGTGCTGGAACTGAAGAGTAGAAGAAGACAGAACCTCTCCAGTGCAGGTGTCAGGCTGACCACAAGGAGGAAGAACTAGGAGTCTGAGGTACTAGAAAGCAGGTGACAGTGGTTCAGATGGAGAGAGGAGACCAGCCCCCCTCCCCAGAGCCTGCTCACGAGGCAGGGACTCAGAGTGAATGGCTACTCAGTTAGGGTTCAGTGGGCAGGTAAGCCTATGCCAGGGGAGCAAATACCAACCTTGAATGATCGTGGCTTTTTACTCCTATCATGGCCATAACCAGCACCATCACAATAAGTGGCCTTGTGACAGCACGGCATATCTCATTACCCTGCTGTGAAGCCCTAAGCTGGTTGCTACTGCCTATCTGTGGCCGTTCTCCCTTCTTCCCTTAATGTACTGGAGGGATGCCTTTCCAGATTCTTCTCCCCAGAAGCAGAGCCTGAGATGCACATAAAAGGGCAGGTTTATTGGGCAAAGGAGTGGGGCTGTGCCCAAGGAGAGACCAGGCTACAATGCTGGCTCAACAAAGGTCTTGGCAGACCCCCACGAGGACCTCTTCACAGCAGTCCTGCATTGTACCTAGGAGACTTGGCCTTGATGTTCCTTGGTATTCCCACAGCATCTAGTCCCAGCATGCAAGCTGCTCTGTGGGGAGGCAGCTCTCCAGCCCGGAACCATTCTGGAGAGGGCTGACTATCGGCCAGCAGCCCTCGCAGCAGCTGCAGAAAGAAGTTCTTCAGTCCTTAAGGGGAATCTGGATGACGCATTATAATGTCCACCACAGATGCCCACTAAATATTACATTCCCACCTTCCCTCGCAGCTGGGTGTACTTAGATGAATAAACTCTAGTCAATGGCATGTGAGAGAAAATTCTGTGTGTCCCTTCTAGGTTGTGCTTGAAAGGGAATTGTCATGTACTGCCCTTCCTCCTCTCCTGCTCCCTGGCTGGGATGCAACTGTGAGGGTGAGAGCTAGAGCAGCCACTTTGGGCCCAGACAGTTGCTACATGTAGAGGGTGGCAGAGTCACCCATCAGTTCTCCACTGCACACCTCCACATTGTTACCTATAAGAGAAATAACTTCTGTTGTGTTTAAGCATTTGGGGGGGGGTGTCTCTTTGTTGTAGTCTGTTATAGTAGCCTCCCTTACCCTGTTTAAGCAGCCACCAGGTACATCATGATAGTATGACGTGTGTTACAATGTGGCCATAAGGATGAAACAAAATCGTAAACAGATGACAGGATCAGAAAGTGTTGCCCTCCCTCATTCCTCCCCACCCTGGGGTCCGCTGTCTCCTCTGTGGTAGCTGTTGCTGTGGGGACTTTATCACGTTGCGTGTTGCCACTGCATCACTAGGAGGGCCACTCCATGGGTATCCCCACCCTGGTAACTAGAAGGATCACTGCTTCTTTCATGTAGTCACACCTAGATCCATCACCCCACAGGGACCCAGGACATCCCTGAGCCTCAGTCGTCTCATCCGCAAAGGGGGGATAAGAACCCCCCAGTGGGAGGCTATGAGATTAAACGGGATGGTGTGGGCGAGATGCTAGATGCAGCCCTGGCTCTCGGGACACACTCATTAATGGCACCCACCACTATTGTCATGGCTCCTTCCCGCCCCAGAACACTTGCGTCGATCAACATGGGAAAGCCGTCCCTCAGCATCTCGCTGGGCCTTGGAAATGTGCCTGGGGAGGCGGAGCGGGGGCCCGAAGTCCCACAGCTGGAGCCCATGCCTTTGTGTCGTATGACACCCCCCCCGGGGGTCCCCCAGGGAGTGAGAACGGAGGTCCCCCCTCCACCACACCGAGAATCTTTCTGACTCTTGGATGTCCCAGCCACGGCCACGGCCACCAGGAAGCCGCCCGCCCGAGCACTCCTCCTTCCTTCCAAGTCAGAGCTCGTGTGGGGAGCGCCAGGCCCCCCTCGTTGGTGCAGGGGGCAGAGGCAGAGCCGCATCTGCCGGAGCTTCAAAGGTCTTTGACACTTGTTAATGTCTTCCCGCTTCCGTGCAAGAGGGTCTGGTTCGCATTAGCACCCCGGGCCCCGCGGTGGTCGGACGCAGGGCTTGGGCTCCGTCCAGAGAGTGTCAGACTCTGCGGGGGCTCCTCTGACTACTTATCTAACACGGAACATCGAATGGTTTGATCTGCCAATTAGGCTCACCCAGAGCTGCTAACTAGAAGCAGATGGGTCTATAAGTTACTGTATGGAAGCATCGCATCTCCCTCTCCCCTGCAGTAGCCCTTCTCCGCCCGCCCACCCTGCACACACCCCCGGACAGCAGCAGGTCTGAGGGCCTCCTGGGAGGGGGGGTGGTTTCTGGGGTGGGACATCTGACCAGGGAGGGTCGGCCTCGTCAGCTGGTCCCAGAGCTGGAGGATGCTGTGGTTGCTGGACGGGGAGTGAGCCGGGATGAGAACCCACCCACATGGCCCCCAATTCCCAGAAAGGCTACAAGCAGCTGCCGGTTCCCTCCTCCTAGGGCTTTAGGGAGCAGATCAGCCCTGACCACGGGGTTGGGCACTGACTGCAAAGAGGCAGCGGTGTTATGAATGAAGGGGACCCCCCCGTGGTCCAAACCCACCCCACAGACCACTTCTCCGGCTGCTCCTACCCACTCCAGGATCCCTCGAGGGCCCGCCTGTCACCAAGGAGCACTGACATCCCAAGTCCATGGCACCATGGGTCCAGGCCACCATCCTTGCTCAGCTGGACCTGGTGGCTGAGCCCCAAAGGGCCTCCTGCCTCCTGTCTCAGACCCATGCTCTTCAGTCGTTTCTCGTAGGATAAAGTCCAAGTTCCTGACAATGATTGGAGCTAACACGTGACGCTCGCTCTGGGCCAGGCATCTTGTGTTTCCGTGGGTCGCTTGTGTGCGACTTGGGGGGTGGGCACTGTGAGCATCACCCCATTCCACAGAGGAGAAAACTACAACCCAGGGCGGGGAGGGGTGTCCAGTGAACTCCAGAGTCATGCAGCCGGACGCCCCTCCCTCCCCCTTCTGTCTCTGTCTCTCTCTGCCCCCTCTGTCTCCTTCCCTCCCCCCCTCTCTCTTTTTCTCTTTCCCCCTCATATCCCTCCACCTCTTCCAATCTCTCCCTTCATCTCCCTCCTTTTGGTGTCCCAAGTCCTCCACTGGACACAGGGACCATCCTCTTGGGCGACACTGTATGCTCCACGCTGCAGGGGCCTAGTAGGGCTCATGACCCTAGTAGGGCTCATGAACCACTAGCTGAGTGAATGAACTAATGAGTGAGGGAATGAATGCACGAGGGAATGCCCCTTCCAGCACGCTTCCCTTGCTTGCGGACCTGGGCCACTCACCTTGACTGTGACCTCCCTGCCTTCCCGACCTATGCCTGGTTCTCCTGGCTTCTGTCCACACAATCTGTTAACAGTTCTGGCCCATTTGTTGATTCCTGTACTCAACCAGCATTTGCAGAGAGCCTTCTCGGTGCCGGGCACTTTTCTAGGTGCTCGGACTGCATCGGTGAACAAAACAGACAAAATTCCTCACCCTCAAGATGCTTATGGTCTACTAGGCAAGGAAAACAACACATAAGCCAAAGAAGTAAAATGTATAGCGTATTAGTGGTGAGAGTTAAGGGAAAAGGCTAAGCAGGAGGAACCAGCCCCGTGACAATCTGAGGAAGAGCATTTCAAGAAGAGGGAACAGCCAGTACAAAGGTCCTGGGGCATATACGTGGCACATTTGGGGATGGTGAGGAAGCCACCATGGCTGCAGAGGTGTGTGTGTGGGTGTGTCCATAGCAAAGTGGGAGAGGTGGCAGGGAGCCCCGTGGGTCTGATGCCAGCACAAGGACCACAGATCTTCATCTGAGACAGATGGGGAGCCTGGGCACTGGGCAAAGGAGGGATAAGAAGTGACTTAGGTTGTCAAAGGAACAGCCTGCATATTGTGGGGGCCAGGACAGAAGGGAGAGCAGCTAGGAGGCTGTTGCTGGAAGGCAGGCTTACCCTGGGATAGGGGTCTCCTCTGAAGGAAGTGCCAGCCATGTTGCTGACAGGCAGGACACAGGATGAGCGAGAGGAGTCAGGTGTGACTGAAGTTTCTGGTCGGAGCAGTGGAGAGGCTATCAAGTCTGTTACAAACCTGTCTTTGCCTGGAAGGCCCAGCTCCAGCTTTCTGCCTTCCCTTGGTCACCCTCTCCATTCCCCCAGCCACCAGGGAAAGCACATGTAGCCTGGCCCGGGAGCTGGGCCCCAGACCGTAGCCAGCTGCCATCAGCTCCTACCAGCTCCCACCAGCTCCCTCCAGCTTGGTGCCTGCAAACGGCCAGGCCACCAAGTACCCAGCACCTCAAGCAGCAAATACATTGGAGGGAACATGACTGGTGAAACAAAGGCCACACAGAGCACAGCCTGCCCCTGACTCAGGTGGCCCCAGACCAGAAAGGCACATCAGCAGGACGAACGGGAGTTAAATTCAAGCAGTTCCTGGAGTACCAAGGATTTCCTCTGCCCCAAGACAGGCAACCCTTCCTCGGGGAGGAAGCACTGAAACTGGGCGTTGAGGGACCCGAGTGAGGCCAGCAGAGAGAAGCGAGAAGGGACAGCTTGAGCACAGGGGTGAAGCCAGGCAGGAGCCACCGGGAGGAAGAGTCAGGCGCCCACCTGAGCCCCGGGCAGTGAGGCTGGAGAGGCCAGCATGAGCCGGGTTTCGAACCACCTAAGCGGCATGCAAAGTAGGCCCCGGGGTGTTGTGGCAATGGGAAGCCACGGAACGAGTCAGAGCTGGGAGAGCCTGTGGCTGGGCGGGGTTCAGGGGACATTGCTCTGCTGGCCTGGTGTGGGGAGAGGGTCAGGGGCCCAGGAGGGGGAAGCTCGAGAGAGGTTTACAGGTCAGAGTGTGCCTGTCACAGGACTAGGACGGCACCCCAAATCGGGTTCTAAGAGCAAGTGATGACCTTCAGACCGAAAAGAGATGATCTGAGAACACAAAACCATACCCCCCCCCCCCATTCTCCAATTCCCAGCTCCTGACTTACAAGCTGGGTGACCCTGAGCAAGGGCATCAGCCTCTCTGAGCTTCCGTTTCCTCCTCAGCGGGGTAAAGATGTGTTGGGCTGCCAGGGACAGAAGACCCAACTCCAACTACCAGAAGCAGTCACACACGGGAAGGGACCCAGGAAGACTTCAACGGGGTTGCTGGCTTCAGGCAGGATCCGTCAGCTCCAGAACTTCCAAGGACCCAGCTTCTCCACCGTCCCACTTTACCTTCTGCAGAGTCCAGCTCCCCTCCACGGCTGACTTGCCCTGTGGCCCCACAGGAGCTGCTGTGTCTCAGCCTCACTAGTTCCTACAGAAAGATTCCCCGTCCCAGAAGTCCTGAGACTCCCTCTGCTTAAAGCCAACCCCTGCCTGGGTCGTCTGCTGTACCCCCAGGAGCCAGGACAGAGTCAGCTTCCCCAGAACAATGTAGATCTCTTTTGGGAGGACAGGGGAGGTCACGTAGGATGGGAGAGAGGAGGGTGCATCAGCATTTGGCCACAGATGGGCCCAGGTACCCATCGGGCAGGGGCATCTCAGGGAATAGAGCTCGCGGTGCGAGGCACCTGTCACAGGGTCGGCAACCCTGGAGAGGCAATCATTCTTGTTGCCACTACGTACAAAAGACCATCATGGGAAAGAGGAATGAGATTGAATTTGTGGTCCCCAAAGATGAAACTAAGGTCCATAAATAGAAATCCCAAAGAGACGGGTTTGATTCCATCTAACAAAAATGTCAAGCAGCTGTCATTGTCCTCTGTGAGCCTCCCGTCACTGGAGGGGAACAAGGCGGATGAGGAGCTCAGCTCAGGGCAGCGGTAGAACGAGGCGTGGAGCCGTTCTCTGAGGTCGGCAGGATTCCGGGATTCTCGCTCTAAGGGCGGTCCGCAAGGCAGAACCAGGAAAAGGAGGTCATTATCTCTTAAAAAAAAAAAAAAAATTGTAACCAAGGCCTCAGAAGCATGTAAGAAAAGAGAATTAAGAGCTTAAAAGTCCCTGAGCCTGACAATCTGGTCCCGAGGGCGAGGGGGACGAGACACAGACACATCCAGGAGCAGACGGCAGAGCGGCTCGCTGCAAGCTTGGGGCTGGGTGAGGTCTCCTCCTGGGCCCCAGGAGCAGGGGACGGAGGAGGGATGGGCACACACCGCGGCCCATCCTAGGGGGCTTCCCCTGCAGTCTCTAGCCGGGAAGCCAGGCCAGAGCTCAGGACTGTAGGAAGAGGACAGAGGTGAGGGACAGCCAGGAACAGCCTCTCGGGGGACCCAGGACATCGTCCTGTGTGCACAGACGCTGGCGGTGGGCACCAGGAAGACAAGGTCAGATACCCATTCAGGGTCCCCAACATCTAGCCACAGTTAGCTTTCCAAGCCTGGTTCTCACACCGGCCACCCTCAGCCCCCAGGTCCTGGCACCCCTCCTTTGCCTCGCTGACTCCACGAGCTTTCCCCACACTCCGACTCCCTGCCTTCCGGCCACTTCTCTGCCCTTCATTGCTTTTTCCAGATGCCAGCTTCCCCCAGGGTCTTCCCCGGGCACCGCATCCACCAGCCGTCTCCCTAAAATCGGAGGCTCCCCAGCACACCATAACGCCTGGTGGAGAGACTGCGTCCCCCCCAAATGTGATTACGGCCCCCCGCCCCTGCACCCAACTCCCCAAGCGGGGTGTCTGGGTCATACTCCACAGCAGGTCATGGCTCCGGGAATGGGCTGGGAAGGGCTGGGGAAGTTACGTGACCTCCTGGAGGGCCCTTCTCTCCCCATCTACAAAACAAGGACTCTAACGGTACAGGATGGATGGAGTTTGGTGAGGAAAGAGAATGATGTAGCAAAGCCCGCAGGGAGGGTGATTCACGCTCACTGCTGTCCTCAGTGATGAGCACGAGTGTTTGTTCTGCATTTCTCAGAGCCACTCCGGCACCCAAGGCCGCGAGAGATGCATGGAATTTACGATGCCGTGGCTGGGGGGAGCGGTGGAGGAGAAGGGCAGGGAGACGAGTGATTTAGCTGCTCCGTCAATACTCACGGAGCCCCTGCTACGGGCCAGCTCTGGCGAGAGAAGCGGGGACTGTCCCCACCGTGATGGAGAAGCAGCCCCATAACGTGAAGGCGGTTCCCCCAAACTCCAAGGAGTTCAAACCAGGATCACACCACCCACCTCCTTGAAGCATGAGAGAGGTAAATTCAGGACAAGAAGAAGATAGTCCTGCCCTCCCGGCTGCAAATGAGCTTCCAGAAGTTGCTCCTGCCAGGGATGGTGTAGGGTCAGTCCAGAAACTGCACCCGGGGGAGTTCTGAGACAGTCTCAAGGTCACCCCAGTCACCGAGTCTTCAGGAAGCCTGAGGCTCTGACACTCCGGCTCCCACCTTCTGGCTGGCCGCCCCTGAGCCGGTCACTCAGCCTCTCTGGGCAGCAGCTTAGAAGCCTCAGCCCTGACATTCTGGCTCCCTGGGGAGCCTGGGAGGCAGAAAATTTGGGGCTCCTCCTGCCGTTGCGGGTGATGGGCATAGGCACAGCCACACCCAGAACGGCACCTTCTCCAAGCTTCGGCAGTGCCGAGATGCCACTGCCATGGCCCACCCTGGCTCCGGAGCACACGTGAGACCCAAGCACCCGCTAAACACCCAGAATTCGCTGGGGGCCAAGCTAGTTTCCAACAGAGGCTGGTACCATAGACTAGAGTGTATTCCATGGACATCTGTGTGTAAAAAGGAAACACAGCCTTCTTTTGACCCTGATTGTTCAAGGGACATGTGGATTTGCAGTGGTTGGCATTTATTGAGTACCTACTGTATGCACCCCACACCCATTCTCTCTGTTCCTGCAATGCCTCCACGAAGCCGCTATTGTCCCTATGATAGAGACGGGGAAGTGGAGGAAAGAATAAATAATGGGCCCAAAGGACACAGCTCAGAAGTGGCAATGCTGGGATAGAAACTGAAGGAAATCTTCTTTCTTGGAGGACCTCTGGAAACGAAAGGGAAACTCATTCACTTCACCCAAGTGCGTTTTATTCCCACACATTTATGAAGCAGCCCCAGTGTCCAGCCGTTACTCAGAGAAGCTGGGTCCCGAGCTCTGAGGGAGTCTGGGCGGTGAGGTACAGACCTGTGGGCAGCTAGTGACTGCCCTCCCCCTCATATCGGGGAAGACATCCCTCCACACCAGCCTCAGCCCAGCCCTCTCCAGGGCGTCCTTCCCTCACTATGCAAACAGGACTGAAGGGGAAGGAGCCTGAACCCGCAGATACCAACTGTGACCACCAGATGGCGACTGTCAGCTGCCTAAATCCATCTCTGCCTTGGAGACCAACAGGTCACCGGGGGTGGTTTTCCTAGAATGGGGAAGAGCTATAGGGAAAGCGGGTAAACGTGGCCAGGATGCAGAGAACCTGGGGGGAGGAGGTCAAATCAAAGCAGGGTGAAGAGGTGACTGTTAGAGACGGTGTCCCTGTGCCCAGCTGGGGTTG
Organism: Mustela lutreola; assembly: GCF_030435805.1. Classification (NCBI taxonomy): domain Eukaryota; kingdom Metazoa; phylum Chordata; class Mammalia; order Carnivora; family Mustelidae; genus Mustela; species Mustela lutreola. Next base: position 13,179,450 of record NC_081299.1, read on the forward strand.
AATAAGCAAGCCCCCAAACCACAGGCTCCATCACCCGAAGCTAAAGCCTCCGGCCTCCTGGGCAGCTCCACAGTTGGAGCTAGTCCTTCCCCATGGTGTAGCCCTGAATCATGTTGCTGAAATAGACTTGTGTGTTGCGCTCCGGGTAGAAGAGGACCATGTAGCATTTGGGACCAAAGTAGCCCAAGCTGATGCCCAGAAGGTTGAGCACGGTGAACAAGAGGTCCAGGATGGTGACCAAGACCCCCTCGTAGACAGACATGAAGGTGCACAGGGAGATGGAGGAGGTGAAGTAGAAGGTCATGCAGAAAGTGATGAACTTGGCCTCGTTGTAGTTAGTGGGCAGCTCCTTGCCCATGTAGGCAAAGCTGAAGCCAGCCACGGACAGGAGCAGGTCCAGGCTGGTGTTGAACAGCAGCGCCTTGCGGTAGTTGCAGGACAGAACCATGATCTTGGGGTCATCGGGGTCGGGGCGGGCGGTAGGGTTGGCGCTCATGACCAACACGTTGCCCACCGTGATGACCACCTTGAGCGCCGTGAAGGACGCCACGAAGACATAGGGCCCGTGATAGCGCACCCAGGAGCTGTAGGCACGCGGGAGGCGCCGGGCCATCTTGAAAATGCAGACAATCTGGAATGAGCGCACGGTGATGCAGGAGATGCAGATGGTGAAGCAGAGGGTGAAGAAGGTCTGGCGGCAGAGACACGTGAAGAACGTGGGCCGCCCTACGTACGTGGGGACCATGGCGTAGGCCAGCAGCAGCGGCACCAACATCAGGAAGCACATGGGACCCCCGGCGGAGCGAACCATGGGTGTGTGCAGGTGTCTCCAGAAGACCACCATGATGGCCAGCGTGCTGAGGAAGCCCAGGAAGGACAGCATGGCCACAATGATGGTGGAGGCCTCATGCCATTCAAGGAAGGCCAGCCGCCGCTTGAAGCAGGACGTGTCATTCCTATGGGACCACTCGTGACTTGGGCAGGACTGGCAGTCATATTCATCTGCAAAAGCCCAGGGAAGCTTCCTTCAGCCACACCCACCTTGCTGACAGCCATGTCCTCTGCACCTGCACCAGGTCAGGCCTCAGGGATGGGGGCTCGGGGGTGGGCAAGCAAAAGGCAATGCCTACAGTCCTAGCCACCCCTCCCTGCGCCCCTTACATCCACTAGCCCATCCACTCCTCACTGCAAACCCATTCCACAGATGAGGAACCTGAGGCTCATCCAGGCAGCCACAAAAGCTGTAAGTTATAGCCGGTAAGTTACAGAGGCAAGATTTGAACTGAGGTTCCCTTGACTCCGATCATAACAAATGCAATTCCTTCCTTCCAGGACCGTACCCTATGGTGGGATAGACATTTGCACTTGGGCAAAGAATTCATTCAACCAATGCTTTCCCGAGCACGCTCCACGGTGATGAGCGCCTGAGGTAGGAGGCCACAGACGTGGGTAAAACCTAGCCTCCTGTCTTCAGGCTACTGGTCAACCAGGAGAGGAAAAGCCTGTGAAATCATCCAGCAAACTTTGGTTGAGCACCTACTCTGTGCCCTGGGTTCACTAGGTACATGATAAATCCTCTGGTCGATGTCTATATCCACTCAATTTACTAATCAGGGAAGTCATGAACAAAGTAATTGGAGCCCCAACTGTGAACCGTGCTCAACACTAATACGGACAGAGAGAAGACATTGTCCCCACCTTCCTGGACTTTATGGTCTATAGGGGGAACTATTAATTTGTCTAATCAAGGATGTAACTTAATAAATATTCACTGAGCCCACATTATATTCTCTGAACTATGCTAGGCACAGGGAGGTCAGAGAGATAAATCAGATCCTATCCCCACCTGCCGGAAACATTTCTTCTATGGACAGAGACATTCATTCATTCACTCATTCATCCATCCAGTGGACATTCTCTGGTCTGGCTCCCCTGGGTCCTTGGTTGGCTACATGTGTGTGGAGTGGGGATCAGTGGAAGCCTTGCCTGATTGAGGGCTGTTCCTTCTCCCACACTCCCTAACAGTGTGCACTGAGGGTTTTTCTCTACCCCAGCACGTAAGGAGATACCCTGGAATCAGACACGGTCCCTGGGTGAGACTCCAGAAACCCTGCCAAAGATGAAAGGCCCTGAGAGCCCAGGAGAGGGCGGGATGGGGTGGGGCCGGGGTGCAGGTCTGCAAGTCCTACCTGCAGTTCGGTTGAGGAAGGTGCCAGGAAGGCAGTCAAGACACTCGAAGCAGCAGGGATGGATGCCTATGGGCTTCTTCCTTTGCCCAGGATGGCAGTCTTTGGAGCACATGGACACTGGGATCTAGAGGGAGGAGGAAAGAGATCCTGAGCCCAACTAGTGGGATGCTCAGGGGAGGGAAGCCTGGCCCCTGTCTGGGATGCGGAAGGAGGAGGAACTGCCATTAGAACTGGACTTTGCAGGGACCCTCTTAGTTTGGCCTGCCTGACACCTAAGCTACCTTCTAACAGCAAGCACCCCACTGTTGAGATGGAGACTTCCTGAGGTTGCCAGGCATATAGGATGTGACTCTGGGGTTGCTGACAGTCGCCTGTCTCCACGGAGGGGGAGCACTCCAAAGGAAGGAAATGAGATCTGGAGAGAGACCCTGAATCCAGTCATGCCATGCCTGAAGTCCACACGGTCTACCCCTGGAGTTTTCAATGATGGGACGCAACGGCTTCACTCCCTGCTTCCATCAGCTTCTGCCATGTGTGTCCAAGAGTAGCGTGAACATGGCCTTTGTGGAGGGGCAGGGTTTTCAGATGAACAGAGAACAGAAATGTTCCCTACTTCTAGAGAACAGAGGAGCCCCCACTGATGGTTTGTGGAACACAGGAATGAATTACAAGCAGACGGGACAGTACGGGCAGGGGAATAGAAGGGAGTCAGAAGGTCCCAGGAGAAGGGTGGAGGGTGGGAGAGCCACATCTTGAAGTCTCGTGTGGGACACACTAAGAATGAAGGGGAGGTGGGAAGCAACAGTGGCTCCTGGAGGGGGGCAGCCTGTTTAGATCCAGGTGGGACAAAAATCATTCTGATGCACAAATAAGAGGGTGTTACAAGAATACGTGTGTGAAGGGCCAAGACCCAGACAAGGGGGGCTACAATAGGACCACTTGGCCTCCCTTCTTGCCTCTGACAGGTCACCTGCCTTCCTGCTCCTCCCTTGATGTCCCTCCTGCTCATGGCCATCAGATGACACCTCCAGACGTCTTGTTCTCCTGCCTGAAGCGCCTTCCTGGAAGAACCTCAGGGGCTCTCCATCAGCCAAAAATGAAACATCTGATTCCCTGCCAGCCTCTCCAGGTGGTCGGCAGTCTTCTCTGCCACCCACGGGACCACACACGTGCACCCCAACACACATGCGTGCCTTATCCAGAACTACGGCTTACCACCCCCTCACCATTATTGGTCCCCACCACCACCTTCCAAACCCATCTCTTCACTATTCCCTAAGTGAAGAGTCCACTTGTGGACTCTCAACCTGCCATTCACTCATTCCTTCATTCATTCATTCAAAAAGGTACCGAGCTCATACCAATGCCAGGTGTTGGGAATACAGCAGTGAACCCGGTGAGGCCAAGTCTCTGTTCTTAAGGAATGAATACTTTCATGCAGAAAAGACACTATATACATAGAAATGCTTAACTTGACAGGTGGTGATCAATACCGGGCGGGCAAGTAGAGCCATGCAGTGGGGATGGAAAGTGATAGAGGGGCTGAGTGCACATTTGAAGGGTGAGGGCAGGGCTGGCCTCTCTGAGAAGCTGACCCTGGAGCAGAAACCCAAAGGCTGTGAGGAACCAACCCACGAAGAGGTCTGTGCAGGCTGAGGGAACAGCATATGCAAAGGCCCTGTGGCAGGGGGCACGTGGCATGGTCGCTGAGCAGGAAGCCCCACAGAAGTTGAGTACAATGAACACGAAGGACAGGACAGATCGATTCAAAGAGGTGGCATCCATACTCAGGCTTTTACTCCAAATGAAGTGAGAAACTATGATAGGATTCCACGCAGAGGAGCGGCAGGACCCGACTTCCTTTCCACAGGACTGTCCTGGATTTCTTGTTGACCTTAAACTATGAGGGATGAGAGTGGAAGTGAGAGCGCAGGTAGGATACCGTCCCAATAGCCTGGGAGAGAAACGTTGGTGGTTCTAGATAAACAGGCAGCCACAGAACAGAGAAGGGGACAAAACACTTGCGAAAGAGATGAAGACCTGAGTCAATGGGAAGACATTCCACGTTCATGCCTTGGAAGACTTAACACATGTCAATACATGTCAGTACCACCCAAAGCAACCTGCAGATTGAGTGCACTCCCTATCAGAACCCCAGTGACTTTATGTATGTATGTATGTATGTATGTATTTATCTATTTATTTTTGCAGGAATAGAAAAGCCCATCCTGAAATTCAGATGGAATCTCAAGGGACCCTGAAGACCCAAAACACTTCCTGAGAAAGAACAAAGCTAGAGGACTCACATTTCCTGATTTCAACACCTACTATGATACTATAGTAAAATAATAAATATAAATAAATAAAAATATAGTATCAAAGCACTGGGGGGTATGGACATAAGGACAAACATACAGACCGATAAAATAGAACAGAGTCCTGACACGAACCCTCACCCATACGGTCAAGCGATTTCTGACAGGAGTTCTAAGACCATTCGTGGGGGAAAGATCATTTTTCCAATGAACGGTGCTGGGAAAACTGGATATCCACGTACAAAAGAATAAAGTTGGACTGAACGCTGTATACGATTACCTCAAAATGGATCCGTGACTTCAGTGGTAGACGTAAAACCACAGAAACAGTGAGAAGAAAACATAGGGAACAAGTTTCATGAAGCTAGATCTGGCAATGATGTCCTGGATAGGATTTTGTGAAAATTTAAAAACTTCTGTCCATCAAATGACACTACCGAGAGAGTAAAAAGGCAACCCACAGAATGGGAGACAACACTTGTAAATCATATGCTTGACAAGGGATTAATATCCAGAATATAAAGACAACTCCTAGAATGTAGTAACGCAATTCAAAATGGACAAAGCACTTGAATAGGAATCCCGCCAAAGAAGAGATAGAAATGACGAATGAGCACTTGAAAAGATGCTCAGTCATTAACCAGTAGAGAAATGCAAATCAAAACCACAGCGAGAGATGCCTCCCACCCATTAGGATGGCTACTTTGGAAAAAGCAAAAACCCAAAAGAAAACAAAACAAAACAAACAAACAAACAAACAAAAAACAGAACACAAGAGGTCTTGGCAAGGACGTGGAGGAACCAGAACCTCTTGTCCACAGCTGGGAATGTGAAATGGTGCAGCCATTATGGAAAGCAATATGGCGGCCCCTCAAAAATTAAGAAGAGAATTAACACATGATCCACTTTCCACTTCCGGGTCATGCTCAAAAGAATTGAAAGCAGGGTCTCAAAGAGATATTTGCACACCCAGGCTGACAGCGGCATTATTCACAATAGCTTAAAGGTAGGCGCGCCCCAAGTGTGCCCATTGATGGATGAACAGAGAAGCAAAATGTGGTATTTTTTATTGGATTATGATTATTCATAATCATATAATCATAATCCATTGATTGAATGGATTATTTGGTCTAAAAAGGAAGGGAATTCTGACACACACTACAAAATGGATGAACCTCGAGGACATGATACTGAGGGACATAAGCAGGTCACAAAAAGACAAATACCATGTGATTCCATTTACAGGAGGTTCTTAGTCACATTCACAGAAACACAAAGAAGACAGGTGGTTTCCAGGGCTGGGGAGAGGCGGGAATGGGGGCTTGGTGTTTAACAGGTATAAAGTGTCCATTCTGTAAATGACGAGGTCTGGATGTAAAGGCTGGTGGTCCTAGCACAACAATGTGAATGTACTCAAGACCACCGAACTGTGCCCTTCAAGATGGTGAAGATGTAAACTATTTATGTATATCTTGCTGCAATAAAAAAAAATTTTTAAAAACTTTGGAAAAAACTGGACAAGAAGGTGAATGTTATGTTATAGGTTTTTTTTTTTTTAACCATAATTTAAATTCGTTTAAATTAATATATACCAAAGCGAAGGGGCGCCGGGGTGGCTCAGTGGGTTCAAGCCTCTGCTTCGGCTCAGGTCATGATCCTAGGGTCCTGGGATTGAGCCCCACATGGGGCTCTCTGCTCAGCAGAGAGCCTGCTTCCCCGCTCCCCCGCATCGCCTGCCTCTCTCCCTACTTGTGATCTCTGTCTGTCAAATAAATAAAATCTTTAAAATATATATACACCAAAGTTTAAAGAACGCAGTGAACATAGCACTTAGAGGGATAGATAGAGCTCTAAATGCCTACTGAAAGCAGAAGAAAAGTCTCAGATCAGAGGGAGACACGAGAAGTAGGGGCTCCACCTGGGACCCCGCTGCAGCAAGCAGGGGCTGTGGGGGGTCCGCTCAGTTCCCACTGGAGGGACTGGGCTGGCTGCTGCCCTTCCACTGGGCTGGGGGAAGGACAGCTTCACGGTGAGCACAGCAAGGTGCAGATATCCCTGTGGGCTCCCTCACGTCTTCTCAAACCTCCTTTTAGTCCTGCCACAGCAACAGCGACAGCATCGTGTGGGAGCTGCCTATCGGCATCTCACCTAAGCAGCACTCAGTCTCTTTCGCTCTCTGCCCTGGGGCCAGGGTATGAGATGCTCGTGGGAAACTGCTGGGCACTCATGCATGTGTGACTCGGAAGCACAAGGGAGTTAATGCTCCATGGGGTGACCCTTGACCACAGCAGATGGGGGTGGGGTGGTACAGACCCATGGATCCATCCCATCCTCTTCCCTCTCTTGGGGACAATTCTAAAGTGGCAGTTCAGAAGGTTCTGGTAAGACTCAGCTCACAGCACAGCCAGAGAACTGTGTTCTCTTCTACTGATGTTCCCTGTGTCCCTAATGAACTCCCCCCCATCACCTACTCCTGGTCCCTCATATCTTGGAACAAAATGTCTGTGCATAAACCCTTGCCTCAGGCTCTGCTTTCCAGAAGAAACCCAGGCGAAGACACTGTTATTTGTTGAATTGCCTCCCCTCAAAATTCAAATGTGACCTTATTTGGAAATAAGATCATTGCAGATATAATTAGTCAGGATGAGGTCCTAGCAGAGTCAGGTGGGCCCCTACTCCAAAGCGACCAAAGTCTTTATAAAAAGGGACATTGGGAGACAGACACACCCACAAGGAGAAGGCCATATGGAGGTGATGGCAGAGGTCGGGGGAGTCAACCCCAGCCAAGGAAAGCTGGCAATGGCCAACCAACCACTAGGAGGTGGGAGAGAGAGGCCCAGAACATTCTTCCTCACGCCCTAGAAAACCAACTCTCCTGACATCTTGAGCTGAACTGCCAGCCCCCAGAACTGGGAGAGAGTACATCTTCATTGTTTCAGCCCTGCCCCCCGCCCCCCAACTGTGGTCTCTTGGGACCACAGACTCATAAATTAAGGGAGACACCAACCCAACTGACGGCATCAAAATCCACACGAAGTGCAGGAACCAGCAGCACCCAGCATCGCAGAAACAGGGTGGAGAGTGTGGCGGGGGGTAGGGAGGATGCCGATGAAGGCCCCTCAAGCTTTTATATCCCCACCCCCTCCACACCAGACTGGGTCTCCGACCCTCCCCACACCCCCGCCATCGCCATCCTGACAGCTTGTCTAAGAGGGTAAAACAAAGGAGCTTTCAAATCACAGATGGCAGGCACAGCGGAGGGTCCGGGGACCGCACCAAAAGCGTGAGCATTGGTTGATACGAGAAATGACATCCTTAGCACACGCGTGGCCAGCAAACGTTCACTTGGCACAGCTCCTGAGCCCCTGGGTCCAGAGAAGCCAGAAAGCCCTAGATGTCCCCAGCGCTTGGTCACTGGGAGGGGCGAGGCCCAGACACTCCCCATACATATAGAGCCCCCACTGGCTATTGATAAGAGATCTCCTGTCCAAAGGGCCCCGGCCACCCCAGCCCGAGCTGGCGCCCAGCCCCAGGCCTCGGCGCCCCCGCAGCCATCGGAGAGCTGACCGTGTTGTTGGCGGTGTGCCAGGAGACGTTGTGGCCCATCTTCAGCTGCCGCAGCGCGGGGTAGTAGGAGGCAATGCTCAGGAACGGGTTCTGGCTCAGGTCCCATTGCCATTGGATGACCTCCAGGCTCATGAGCAGGTCCCCTTGCTTGTCAAAAAAGATTTTGTGGCCCAGGAGGGTGAAGTTGACCTTCCAGATTTCCTGAAGTAGCTAAAGGGGCCAAAGGGACACAAAGGGAGCATGGCATCAGAGCCCGGGCCAGACCTGGGGTAAGTTCTCCCACCCCTCTAGCCTTGATTTCCACAGCTGCACATAGGACTGTGCAGGCGGCCTTCGAGGGCAGTGGCTGAGAGTGCCGGCTCTGGTCTCAGATACCTCTGGGTTTAGACACCAGCGTTGCCACCTGCTTGAGGCCTTGGACCTGCCGCTTGACCTTCATGAGCCCCAGTTTCCTCTTCAGCACAGTAGGACAACACAAACCATGTCTCCTGGGCTCTGAAGCCATCAGTGAGTTAACCTGTGTTGGGAACTTAGCACAGTGCCTGAAAACTAGTAAGTTCTAGTGGCTCAGTGGGTTAAGCCTCTGCCTTCAGCTCAGGTCATGGTCTCAGGGTCCTGGGATTGAGCCCCGCATCAGGCTCTCTGCTCAGCAGGGAGCCTACTTCCCCCTTTCTCTCTGCCTGCCTCTCTGCCTACTTGTGATCTCTGTCTATCAAATAAATAAATAAAATCTTAAAAACAAACAAACAAAAAAACTAGTGAGTACTCACCTCCCGCCCAGGTGTTGATAATATCCCTTCTCCCTGGAAGTCACCTCGGCCAACCCTCGGGGACCCAATATCTGGATCCCAGAGCCTGCTGCTTCTCTTACGCACAAGGGTCAGCAGCACCTGTCCCTGTCCCCTGGGTGCTTCCTGCCTCCCCACCATTTGAGGCCACTCTCCAATCTCTCTCTATACCGTCCCCCATCACGCTAAGTAGGCAAAAGCTGGTACAAACTGAAACATGCTTTGATTTGGGCATCCTGGGGCCTGAATTCCAATCTGAGCTCTTTCCTCAATTTGCTGTGTGACTTTGGGCAAGTCACTGAACCTCTCTGGGCTGACCCCAAAAGAACTTCCAGCTTAGATACTCCATCAGTCTGGCTCCTAGATTTTCCCTCCATAAATTAGAAAGTCTATTGAGCTATATCTCAGGAGTCCGGACCTCCCCTCCCCTCTAGGACCGACAGACAGATAGCCAAAGACTTCGGGGCCCTAGCCTTCTCCCCACCCTGCGCAGGGAGTGAGGTCCTGGCTCTGGAAGCTTCTCTGGAATTTGCTCATGTTGCTAGGACTGAGGGCAATGGTTTTGGGAGTTGAGAGGAGGGAGACTCCTCCCAAGTGGTCCTGCCTCTTTGGACCGGAGTCAGAATGATGGAGGCCCAAGGTTCTGGTGTCCAGGTCCTATCCCCACACGGCCCTGGCCAGGCTGGGCTGAGCAACCTGGGATTCCAGGGCTCCAAGGTAAGGGGTCGCAAAGGATCATCGCTGGGATGTCTGGGTGGCTCAGTTGGTTAAGCATCTGCCTTGGGCTCAGCTCATGACCCCAGGGTCCTGGGACGGAGTCTTGAATCAGGCTCCTGATGCTTCTCCTTTTGCCTGCCTCTCCCCCTGCTTCTGCTCTCTCTCTCCCCAACAAATAAATAAGTAAATCTTTTAAAAAGGAAGGAAGGGGGCGCCTGGGTGGCTCAGTGGTTAAGCCGCTGCCTTCGGCTCAGGTCATGATCTCAGGGTCCTGGGATTGAGTCCCGCATCGGGCTCTCTGCTCAGCGGGGAGCCTGCTTCCTCCTCTCTCTCTCTCTGCCTGCCTCTCTGCCTACTTGTGATTTCTCTCTGTCAAATAAATAAATAAATAAATATTTTAAAAAAAAAAAAAAGGAAGAAAGGCAGGCAGACGGGCTTTTTATAAAACAAAATGATTAGACCTGAAGAGTCTGAGAAGTACGTGCAAGTCCTACCTCTGTGATTCCATAAACGTCTCTGTGATTCCATAAACGTTGGAACGTTTTCCCTGGGACTGCCAAAGCCCCCCCCCCTCCCATTCACCAGCCAGGATTTCCCCAGCCTGCCCTGAGCACACCCCCACTCCCCAACGCCACCGGCAGTGCGTCCCCCCAGCTCCCTCCCCAAGTCTCCCCATCATCCAAGGCCTCTCCCTCTGCCTCATCCCCCCCACCTCAGGGCTGCCCTTCCCTCCAGCCCCCTGTCCCCACCCCTGTGCATTGCCACCCCACCCCCCCACCCCCACCCCATCGCTCCCTAGCGAGGTGATCATCACTTCTTTGAACCTATCTGTGGGAGAGCCATCAACGACTCACTGTGTCTACTCACAGCATGTCTGGGGATCCAAGGCAACTGACATAAAGGGGTTAGTTAGCACACAGTAAGTGCTCATTCACTCGTTCCTCAGTAAATATTCACCGAGAGTCAGCTCGGAGCCAGACCCAGTTCCAGCAGCTGCCGAGACCGCACTGAGCAGGACTGAAAGGTCCCTGCTCTCTCGGGACTACATGTGAGGGGAGGAAGGAGGCAGGGTAGGGAGTAGCCAATAAACACGAAAACAAGTAAATAAACTATTACAATAGAAACAATGTAGGGTACGTGTTAAGACAAAAATCAATCGGGTGGCTCTCCCAGCCATAGTGGAGGGTCTGGCACAAGAGGGTCCATTAAGGCAAAGCGGAGGGAAAGCTGGAGCCCAGCTCACACTCTTACCGAGCCACACCCCCTGTATGGCATCCAGGTCTAACGTGTCCGCACAAAGCGCATCATTTCCTAATTCCCACAGTGACACTGTCCATGCCCGTGAAAGGCCTGGGTGACATTCACACGGGCTGCGCTGGGCTCCCTGCTCCACCGGTAGGGGAGGAAAGACGTCGGCTGGTTCTTCATCACGGCTCTTGGCACTCACGGCTGGGAGAGCTGAAGAGTGCGGTGGGCAAACCATGGGGGGCGGAGGCCAAAGGGCCGATCAGCGTTCAAAGCCGTGGTCTGCCCCTTACCACTAAAACCATCCCTCATGGGTCACCTTGACTCCCTGCCTCAGCCTTCCTTTCTGTAGATTACCAACCTCCTGGGACGGCCACGAGTTAGGGCGATGTATACCAGGCGCTCGGCGCCTACTGAGGCTCAAAAAACGGTAAAGCACAAGACACGTGATAATTACGTATATTATTAACATAGCAGCACATATAATAAAATATAGTATTTCTCTGGCTGGCACTAGAATTTCTTTTTTTTTTTTAAGATTTTATTTATTCATTTGACAGAGAGAGACACAGCAAAAGAGGGAACCTAAGCATGGGGAGTGGGAGAGGGAGAAGCAGGTTCCCGCTGAGCAGAGAGCCCGATGCGGGGCTCAATCCCAGGATACTGAGGTCACGACCTGAGCTGAAGGCAGACACCTAACCGACTGAGCCATCCAGGCGCCCCTAGAACTCCTTTTAAAGAATACTTGCATTTTTTCAAAAAAATCAAGCACTTGGGGTTGCAAGGTTGGGCTCTGAGATTATGGGGTAGAAGGATACAAATAAAGACGTTAAGAGAAGGGAGAATATTTACAGAATTAACTAAGTTGCTCTGTGAAGGAAGTGAACAGATATTTGGGATCGGGGGATCCAGGAAAAGGGAGGAAGGGGAGAATACAGACAGAATATACGCAAAGTTTGGGGGAGCCTGAACGCCAAACTATGAAAAAGCCAAGGTACCATTCAAGCAGAGAGATGCTGGAGAGCAAGGTACGAAGTGAGTATCTCTGATGTAAAGCCCCTCCACTCCGACAGAGCCTCAAGAAAACCTTCTAGCCCCACGAAGACCTCCTGGTTTAGAGTGTGTGTGTGTGTGTGTGTGTGTGTGTGTGTGTATGTATGTGTGCGCGTGCACACACACACGCGCGCACATCAGAAAAACACAAATTGAAACTGCAAGTCTGAATCCAGACAACACGAACCTAGAACAAGAGAAGATACATAACCCTGATGGAGAGAATACACCAGTCGACCCCCAGGGTCTCCAGCCCGGCGGGAGAGAGAGAGACGCCGGCAAGGGACCTGGGACGCCTGTGGCCTCCCAGACTTCCTTCCAGGGAATCTCACCCAACTCTCCTCCCAGCACAAGCCGTCTTGGATGGCAATGATTACATAAATTGAAAAAAGGAGTTTTGTTACCATCAAGGACTTCTGTCCGGTTCTGTGCATCTGGACGCAGGGCGTGGTCCTATGGCCTCTCCCACCAATTTGCCCAGAACGCAGCAAGAGACGAGAAGGCTAGCGCAGAGCATGGGCACCAGCGGTTTCCATGGCAACCACTCCATACCTGCCCCAGGGTGGGGGGCCCTGACTACCCACGGGCGGGGCCTCACCTCCCAGGGGTATAGACCACCCTCTTGGAGCAGGTGGTCCGGGTGCAGCGGAGGAGACTGTGTAGAGCATGGGCCACGGCGTAGACAGCCGAGTACACGCTGTAGGCCACACGCTCGCCGGAGAGCGTGAGGATGGTGCTGAAGGACGCGGTGGTGTCCTGGCAGCTGTCGCACTCCTGGTTGCAGGTGGCCCCCAGGCTGGTCCGGGTGGGTGCAGGTGGCCCAGCCTGGGGGGGGCGCATGCGGAACTCGCTGAAGCCCGGGATGGGCACGCTCTGGGCGGTGACGCCCAGGAAGGTGCCCGTGTTGCGCAGCTCGGTCAGGTTGTGCAGGACCGGGTCGATGGCCCAGGACTCGGAAGCGATCCACACGGCGCCCGTGAAGTTCTGGCGGAGCACCTCGCGGAAGAAGTTGTGCAGGGCCAGGTCGGGCGAGAACAGGACCACGATGCGCGCCGAGCTCTGCTGTATCTTGTCCACGATGGCCTCCAGGCGCTGGCGCTCCCACGGCGTCACCTCCTGGTTGGGCTGCGGCATGGGCAGCGTCTCCTGGAAGGCGATGCAGATGTCGCGGGTGGCCAGGCGCGTGTTGAGCAGCTGGCCGTTGTAGCGGCCGTAGTCATCGCTGCTCACCAGCAGGATGATCCAGTTCCAGCGGAAGTAAAGCATGAGCTGCACCATGGCCTCGACCTGGTGGTCCGCGCCCGGCACCGTGCGCAGCAAGGAGGGGAAGCGGTTCTTGTCGCGCAGCTCGTCACTGATGGCGCTGTAGGTGATCTGCCCGACGGGACGGCCACCAGTGTGAGCGAGGGGCTCCCCAGGCCACTGTCGCCCCACCTGGGTCCCCACAGCATCGCCTCATCCTTCCCGCCGCGGTCTCTGATGACCGTGGCAGCCAGGGGACCCAGTGCACAGGGTCAGTCCCCTCACCTCTACGCTCAAAACCCTTCAACAGCTCCAAAAGTCACTCAGGGACAGCCAGAGTCCTCACGGGCCCCCAAGGGGCTCCATCACGGACCCCAGCCCTCACCTCTCTGACCTCATCTCCTCCTACTCTCCCTGGGGTCCCAGTTCTGCTCACGGGTTCTGTGAATGCACCAGGCACCAAACGGCCTCTCCATTCTCTGTCTCCTCGTCCCGGAGGGCTCTTCCTGACACCCACATAGCTCGCTCCCCCCTTCACCTCCCTTGGGTCTTTGTCCAACGGTCACTGAGACCCGCCTGACCACCCTGCTGGAAACTGCAGTGCCCCCTACCCTTTCTACCTGCTCACGGACCTGTCCAGCCTTCCTCACCTGCTTGCCTTTTGCTTCTGTGCACTGCCCTCCCCACTTCCCAGCAGCCTTATCATGTGGTTACTGACATGGCCTGTCTCCCCCAGGAGACGGGCTCTTATGTTTCATTCCTTGCTGTATCCCCAGCCCCACAACAGTACCTAACACAGGAGGTGCTCAGGAAATATTGGTCAAATGAATGAAAGAATGAGTTACATCCTGAACTAGATGCCTCACGTAAGTATACTAACATTTACTAAGCACCCACCATGGGTCAGACCCTTGGAGTTTACATAATAAAAATGACAGCAAAAATGATAGTATTTGTATCTATCTACCTTCTGTGAGCTATCTTCTTATGCTAGCTGTTCCTTAATGCATGAAAATCTCAGGCCAATGCTGGTCGCAGCATTTTCAATCATGAGGACAAAGACACCGTAACAATACCAATACGAATGGCCTTTTTTTGAGGACCTACTGTGTGGCAGACCCTATGCTAGGCAACCATATGGGATAATAGAACTTTCTGAGTCTTCGTTTTTGCGCAAGGTACTTTACATAATGACCATTGCATCATCGACAAGCCACTGTACCCCACAGACTCCAGAGAGGTTAGACACTTTAACCTTCAGATAATCCTGGGATGGAACTCTTAACTCTTATCATCCTATTGTACAATTGGGGAAGCTGAGACTCAGAAGGGTTAAGAGATTTGCTCAAGGCCTCACAATAGCCAAGACTCAGAGCCAAGGTGCACAACCCGAGCTCTTAACCAATCAGCCAGGCTGCATTCCCAGGGCTGGGGCTGACATCCCAACCCTGCTTCCTGCCTCCTCCTACCCCCATTACTATGGGGGGAAGTGAGCCCTCTGGACAACCACTCTTCCGCACCCTCCCCACCTCCTTCCCCCAGGAGCCAGGGGCCTCACCTGCGGAAGGAGGAAGAGGGATAGGAAGTGGGCCACGATTGTGGTGGACTCGGAGTTGTCGGGGCCAATGACGGCCACCACGCGGGGCACATAGTGGCTGTAGTCCTCCTGGATGGGCAGGGAATAGTCTTCCCGAGCCAAAAAGTAGAGTACGGGCTGGATGTTGTTGGAGATGTAGCAGACGTCCACCATCTCATAGCCCAGCAGCACACCCGGCAGCAGGCTGCTCTGATTGTTGATCTCCTCCACCGCAAAGCGCATGGCCTGCAGTAGGTTGTAGCCCAGCACCTTCATTTCATACCTGGGGGGGAGGGGCCACATGGGGTGGGGTGGGAAGCACGTGCAGAGTGAGAAGGGAAAGGGACGCGAGAGCCAGCTTGTTCCCTCTGCCTCCCATAGGAAAACCCAGGAGCTGTCCCAGAAGGAGCCGCTCCAGAAGATTCTGGCATTTTTATCACATCATGGTCCCCATACCATACCAAATCTCTAGAATCACCGTCATCCCTATGACCACCTCTGACACTGTGATCTTTGTGGCTACCATCAGTCACTACCATTGTCACCACTATGGCCTTCCCCATGATCTCTACCACCACTCAACCAATACCCACCAATGTGATCACCATTACCCACTACAATCTCTGTCATCACTAGAGTCGCCGTCATACCTACTATTCCTAGGAAAATATCATCACCTCTGCCATCACTAAAACCACGTGTCTGTGACCACCACTACGAATGCCACCATCACTGCCAGACCATCATCTTCATCATATCATCGCCATCATCATCTTCACCAACATCATTGTCATCAAGGGTATCACCGCCATCACCACCACCATCATTGTTATCATCTTCATCACCATCCCCCCCACTGTTACCACCATCATCATCTTCATCACCATCATTACCACCATCTTCCCCACCATCACCACCACCACCATACTCACCACCATCACTGTCACCACCATCACCACCACCACCATCATCACCATACTCTTCACCATTTGCATCATCACCAATATTACTGCTACCAACATCATCAACATCACCACTCTCACCACCGTCACTTCATTGGACTCCCCACCATTATCACAGGCATCAGAACGTTCAAGAATGTGCTCAGTACCATCCCTGGCACCATCACGCTCCCATTCTCAAACCAGCACATCACCTCCCCCACCATCACGTACAGGGTGCATTTCTTAGAGTCAGCCCTTTATCATCTCCTTTGCACACTCTTTCCTTCATCCCTCTCTCTCAGATTATTTTCGCCTTCTCTGCACCAGGTCACTAATTCAAATCTCATGCTTGCATGAAGGCGGCTCACCTAATCTGGAGCGGTGCCGCCACCCCCATGGGGCTCACAGGGGAAGGGCGAGCAAGGGAAATCCCTTGCAGTCCTGGAAACACCCCCCACCCACCACCACCACTGCCTAACCGCAGTCCTAGGGAAATGCAAACCTTCCCCTCCAGCCTGAGAACCTGCTACAGAAAAACCACATTCCTGCCTTCCAAAGGCATACCTGTTGGTTTCTAGACTGAACCTTGACACAGACTCCCTTGCCAAAGTGGGTGGGGGTGGTTTGGATTGTCTCTACAACCCCCCGCCCCCAGGCTCAAGTATCCTATAAGTCTTTACTAAGAGATGTGACACGGGACACCCAGGCCTCCGTGTTTCAGGACTCAATTGCCGAAGATCTTGGTAACGTGAACTGTGTGGGTTCCCCCTGCAGGCCAGTAGGGGTGATCCAGGACGAGGGATTGGCAATGAATGAGGAGGAGCATTTTGAGCCCTGGGTCACAGCCTGGTCCCCCAAGGACCATGGAACCAGCTCAGGCTTCCCACCCCATCCCCATCACCACGTCCAGCCTCACATGGGAGACTCACTCCTTGCACTGGGGCACTTGCAGGAAGTTGAGGTGGACGATGCCCTTCATGTTGGCATGGAGGGAGAAGAGACCACCCAGGAGGTAATCCCCAGCCAGGTAGAAGTCTGAGTTCTCAGCCGGCGCAGCCAGGACCCACAGCAGGATGAACAGGGAGCAGACCGCCCTGGCCTGGGGTCCCATGGCTGGGAAGTGGGGGTCCCCGGAGGTGGCCCTGCCTCATCAGAGAGCTGGCAGCTTGACACCAGGGGATTTGCACAGACATTTACATAGTGACCGCCCTGCCTTGGCCCTTGGGGCGGGGAAAGCACCTGGGACAAGTAGAGAGGTCTAAGAACTCAGGCAGGAAAAGGAGGAGGCTGGAACTAGGAGGACCGCCTCCCAGGACATGGTGGGACCTGGGTGGTCTGGGAGAACCCCATCTGGAAGTAGAGAAAGCACGTCCTGCTAACTTGGACACTCCCTAGCCTGCCACTTGTTGAAGACCGGTCTCGTGCCCCTAACGTTTCCAACATTTGGGAGTCAGGGACACAAATACTCACCCAGGAGACAGAGCAGGCTGACAAAAGGATCCCAAGCTTCAGACCCTGATCAAGTGGAGGCTGGCATGTGGTAATTCACATATGGCGTCTGACCCACAGCAGGTGTTCCGGAAGTAACAGCCGTTGTCAATAAGAACCAGGCGTCGCGCTGCGTGGTTGCCGTTCACCGTCTCGTTCAATGCTCATGATAACCAGGACCATTACCGGTCCCATTTCACAGATGAGGAAACTGAGGCACAGAGATGTTAAGAAACCCACCCTGGGTGGCACAGCCAGCAAAGCCGGGATTCAAATCCCACAGTCAGATTCTAGGGCCTGGCTCTTCATCTCCATCTTCACACCGTGAAGTTACTTCCTTTGAGAAAAAAACAGCAGCAGCAGCAAAGAGAATGGGGGGTGGGCAGCTTCCCTCTGCCAGCCCAACAATCAGTCAGTCAGCTCTGCTGAGTGAGCCCCCTCGGGGCACCCCCTTTGCACCCAGCTCCAAGAGGCAGGGTACGGTCCAAAAGGAAAGCTGAACATTTCCAAAGTCCAAGGTGACTACCCCAGTGGGATGGAAGGGGGAGGGTCCCAGCAAACCAGGCACCCGTTTGAATCAGAGACCCTGGCCATGTAATGCCGTGTTGGTCCTGGCCAGCCCAGACGATGCGTGGCCCGGCAGGAGCCTGGGGGCACCCGGAGGCTCAAAGCAGACAGGTCCCATCAGAGCCCCTGGGGTCCAGGGCTATGAGGAGAGGAGGCTTCAAGACACCAAAAGCTGACCCCAAACCCCACCGTCCTGCCCTGTCCCACTCCAGCCAAGCCCGGCTCCTCCTTCAAGGGCTTCATCATGGGGCAGGGGTCCCAGTCGTCACGGGCACGGCTCACAGCCTTACGTGGCTGACAGGTTCCCACCGACGGCTATGTCCTCATCGAGGCAGCTGGAGACGACATGACCCCGGCCAGCCTGGACTGAACTTCAGCTGTTTGCTGTGCGCTCCCAGGTGGTACTAGCATCTCTGAGCCTCTGTTCTCTCCCCTCCTGAAATGAGGATAATAATTCCAGCCTCGTGGGATGGGTGTGGGGGTTACGTAAAATGGCGCGTGGGAACCGCGCGTGCAGAGCAGACCCTAGAGAAAGGTAAATCGACCAAAGAGCAACATTTTCCTTTCCCGGAAAGGAAGAAACTGCCATGGGGTTGGCGCAGGGGCGGGCGCCACAGACGCAGTACCTTGCGGGAAGAGCCCAAAGCTTCACGAAGCTTCCCCGTAAGGTGCTCGGTATCTTTGGCAACTTCGGGGGGGCACCCCTCCCCACCCTGGCCCCTCCTGGGGTGGAGTCACCCCACAGACATTTAGAATGGCCGGAAAAGCCTCCTGGTGCTGTGGAAACGTGCAGATTTGCTGTGTGATCTTGGGCCTGTCCCTGCCCCTCTCTGGGCCGATGTCAACCAGCGCTCGGGAGGGGAGACCCAGCCCATAACACGAAAGGAAGAGCCGTGCCTGGCTCTCTGGAGGGGTGGGTTCTGGGCCTGGCTCCCAACTCTCCGGGCCTCAGTTTCCTCGTCTGTACAAGGGGAAGCCCTCTTTGGATTGTCCTTATCCTCCATACCCCGCCCCAAACCCCGCCGTCAGCAAGTCAAAAGCCCCAGCCTGATTTCATCCTCGGTGCCCCCCGACCCACGGGGTTCTCTCCAGACCCCTCCCCCTCTTGCCACACCCAAGTTCAGACCCACCTCACCTCCTTTCTAGACCTCTGTCACCCGACCCTGACAGTTCGGAACACAGTTCTACCCCAACTCACTCTACCACCTCCTGGATTCCCCATTGCCTGCACGATCACAGCTGGGCTCCTAGCCTTGGCATTGGAGGCCTCCCCAGCCTGGCCCCAGCCCAGCCATCCTCTGTGACCCTGTGTGTGCAGCCTGCCCCAAACCACAGCGGCCTCCTAGGAATGGGGTCCCCAGAGGCTGTTCCCAGAATGGCCTGCCGGAGCCTCCGAGACCAGTCACCTGCCGGCCGGACACTTGGGCAGTGGGGAGGGTAACAAAAGAGCACATTTCCAGGGTGTGGTATAGGCCAGGCATCGTGTCAAGCACTTTATGTACATTATATCATTTAATTCTCTCAAATACTCTGTGAAGCAAGCATTATTTTTTTTTAAAGATTTTATTTATTTATTTGACAGACAAAGATCGCAAGTAGGCAGAGAGGCAGGCAGACAGAGAGAGGAAGGGAAGCAGGCTCCCTGCTGAGCAGAAAGCCCGAGGCGGGGCTCGATCCCAGGACCCTGATCATGAACCGAGCTGAAGGCAGCAGCTTAACCCACCGAGCTACCCAGGCACCCCAAAGCAGCCATTATTAAATCCCACTTTAAAAACAAGGAAACTGGGGCACCTGGGTGGCTCAGTTGGTTAAGTGACTGCCTTCAGCTCGGGTCATGATCCTAGGGTCCTGGGATCGGGTCCCGCATCGGGCTCCCTGCTTCCCCGGCTGACCTCTCTCCTCTCATGCTCTCTCTCTCTTTCTCTCTCTCTCTCAAACAAATAAATAAAATCTTTAAAAAATAAAAAATAAAATAAAATAAACATAAAAACAAGGAAACTGAGGGGCACTTGGATGGCTCAGTGGGTTCTGCCTCTGCCTTTGGCTCAGGTCACAATCCCAGGGTCCCGGGCTGGAGCCTCACATCAGGTTCCCTGCTCAGTGGGGGAGTCGGCTTCTCTCTCTCCCTCTGCCCCTCTCCCTGTGCATGCTCTCTTTCTCTCTCAAATAAATAAATAAATAAAATCTTAAAACAAACAAACAAGGAAACTGAGGCTGAAAGGTTAACCAACTTGCCAAGAGTCACACAGCTAGTAGGATTTAGAGCCAGGCTGGCGCTGGAGAAGGATCAGTCAGTCAGTCATTCCAGGGCACAATGACGACACACGGCAGTTCTGAGGAGGGACAACCAAGATGCCGGTTGCTGAAAGACTCTGGAACATTCTGGAGACTTCCAGCAAAATCAGCCAGGCTGGGGGTAGGTTGGTGGGTGGGTAAGGAGATGGTAGAGAAAGAAAGCATCCCTGGGTGCAGGCCATTCACCCGGCCGGCACTGGCGAGCCCGCCATGTGGCAGGGCTGGGTGGGACCCAAGGGACGCAACAGGCACACACAGGGATATGGCTTCTGCAGGGGAGGCAGGGTCTGTACCACATGGCCTGGGAGGACAGTGGTGGCATGCGCACGGTCACCTCCTTTACTAACATGTTCTGCGGTCTCAAGGCATGCCGAGCACTGAGTGGAGCCCTCCCCATCTCCGTCATGCTTCCGATGTGCTACTGTTATGTCTCCACTTGGCAGATAAGGAGGATGAGGTTCAGAGAGGGACAGTAACTTATCCAAAGCCACACAGCGAATATGTGGCCTGGAGAAATCCGAGATCCTGGTGGGGGCTGCAGGGGGTGGTGGCACCTGAGGGGCTCCAATGAGAAAGGAATAAGGGGCCCCCTTGACAGGGATGATCTCTCTGAAGGCCGAAGTCTGAGGAAGGAGCACTG
The DNA here is from genome assembly GCF_030435805.1 of Mustela lutreola. NCBI lineage: Eukaryota > Metazoa > Chordata > Mammalia > Carnivora > Mustelidae > Mustela > Mustela lutreola. Next base: position 13,200,076 of record NC_081299.1, read on the forward strand.
GACTGAGAGTCAGGAGTCTTGGCTTCCGGGCCCGCTCTGCCCAACTACCCCTAGGCAAGTCACCGCCACTCTTTGGGCTGCAGTCTCCCTCCCCGTAAAACGGATTCAGGGCTTCTTAGCATTGCAGGGGCGAGAATCCCTCTGAGATTCTGATGAAAGCCCCGGACACGGATGCATACAGAGGGGCAAGTGGGTGAGGCTGGGGTGCTGGCCGCCCTGAGGACAGGTGCCCGGGGACCCTGCACCACTGGCACTCTCATTCGGGGTGCACACACTCCGAGGTGGCCAGGGCCCAGCACGACTGAAGCCCTGATGGCCCAGTCCAGGTCCAGGTCCCCACGTTCACACCTGCGTGGCCATCGGTGGCCAGGGTGGCAGAGACCATGACCGGTTTATGCAAAGGATGTGGAGGAGAGGGGACAAAGACACAGGCGTCAGGAAAAGCTGCCCATTTGCTTTGCATCTGCTTCCCCCAGGGCTCGCAGAAAGAAACTGGCCCTATTTGCTTTGGGTTGGAAAGAGCTCCCTGAACCTCCCTCCTCCCCCCACCGTGGTGTCTGGAGGGGGGCTGGGGCACAGGGGCCTCCCCGAAGAGAGGCCTGACCCCCGTGACTGGGGCGCTGCCTCAGCTCCTCCCCTCCACCTGACCCTCCAACCTCTCTACAGATTTGCACGCGGTTCCCCTTGCTGCTCTGCACCCAACCCCCTCCCACCCCCTCTCCCAGCATTTTCCTTCTCTTTCTTTCCTGCCTATGCCGCCTCCTCCAGGACAAAATTGGGCAGCTGGAAACCTAGCTCAGCAGGGGACACGGGCGGCAGGACCTCTGCCCCTGGGAAGGTCTGGCGGACGTGCGGCCCCAGCCAGCCTGGTTCAGAGACAACCCGGGAGAGGGTCCCTGGGCAGGGGAGCTTTGGAGCCAGTTCCCAGGGACCCCAGCCTTAATCAGTCACGCCTCTGAGAGGCAAAAGTAGAGCGAGCAGATGGTGTGGCCCCTGGAGAGGCCCCTGGGTGGAGGAAGAAGCAGAAACCGCGTCCCGTCCCGTGGGAGCAGATGAAGGAATAAGGACGTTGAGACGTTGAGCCCAGGGAGGAAGCCTCAGGGAGCTCTGGCCAGGAGTGGGAAGGGCCGGATGGGGAAGGGGGCGGTCCTGTTCCTGCACCTGTAAGCCTAGCCCTGGGGGCCAGGGGTCAGGCGGCGCGACAAGCTCTGCCTCCTCTCTGCTTCCCTGCCTCTGAAGCGGCCACAGCCACCCTTGGTGAGGGCGAGTAAATAAGATGAACATGTCAGAAATCTGCCTGGTGCACGAGAGCAAACACCAGAACCACAGTGTCAGTGGCGTTCTTGATTTTAACCCGGATAGAAGGTTGGGCTCTAGGACTCTGTACGACCCTCCTAGGGCTCGGATCTGCCCAGCCTGGCTGCCGACCCTGGCTCTGCCTCTTACTGGCTGTGTGAACATCCCAGGCACGTCCCTCTCTGAGCCCCACTCTGTTCCTGATGCCTGCCTCGATGCGCACCATGGAGCGGGCACCCGACAGGTCCTCAGCTCCCTCGCCCTGCCCCGGCCCCTTGTGCCGAGTGCTCCGGGGATTGGAGTGTGACTGCCTGGGCACATGGGGCCTGGAGGGAGGACACGCCAGAGCCCTTGGGCAGAATTCCGATGTATGCTGGACACCTAGGAGTCATGTGGCTCCTGTTCCACCATCCAGGGAGGCTGCCGACACCCCGAGAGTGGAGGTGGGCCGCCTGAGCCTCATCCGTCCCTGCCCTGGATGGTTCCCACCTGGAAGCTGCTGGGTTCCTGCAAGGGACCAGGCCAAAGGGACCACGGGGTGCTGGTATGGTCACCAGGAAGAGTTCTGTCCCTGCCCCGAGCGGGTCTCCCTCCCCGGGGCAGTTTCCTCATCTGGGAAATGGCTAGAAGAACACTGCCTCCCTCATAGGCCCGTCTGGCTCCAGGTAACCGGTGGGAGCTGCTGACCGGGTGACAGGTGCTCGGTGGCGCCAGGGCACAGGAAACCAGGACAGAGGTGGGAGGCAGGAGTGGATAACGGGTACTTATTCACCCAGCGCCTCAGTCTGTAGGGAACGGGTCACGTGATCCTCAGCTCCCCGAGAAGTGCCAAGCCTCAGAGTGGGCGTGGGAGCCGAGGCTCGGGGAAGGGGCACTAAGACCTGACCCCAGGGCTGTGTGTGCTCCCAGGCGCCGCTGCGGCACTTAAGAGCAAAGCCCTGGCAGGCGGACACAGGGACCATGTCCTGCTGGTGTGTAGTTACTTCACCCACCCATGCCTCGGTCTCTCCGTCTGCAAAAGGGGAGTAGCACATAGACCTTCGGGGGCTGCAGTGAGGCTCTTTAGACGTGGCACAAGGCCCGGTGCACGGGCTGCAGCCACGTGACGTGGCTCTGGCTCTTTCCCGAGCCGGCTTGATAGACCACGTGCAAGGACCACGCCTGCGGCGGCTCCATGGAAACCAAGACACCAGCTGGTGAAGACGGTGGGTCTCCATCCTGCCTCTTCCTAGAGTGCCCCCACCGCCAGCCCAGGAGCTCGGGGTCAGCCTGGCAGCTGAGAGCCAGCACAGGTGGCTCATTTCCCTAGAGCACACGGCCGGCTGGCAGCCCTCGTGACAGCGGTGGCAGGGATATCCGGCCTCAGTCAAATGGTTCACGCTCCGAGCCCGCACTGGTGGCGGCCCCCTACCACCGCAGGGAAATGAAGAGGCTCCTCGGGTCACTGCGGACACGGGCACTGGCTGGGGTGGCCATGCCAGGAGGGTGGGCACCAGGTGTCAGGCCCCCGTCCCCATTAAAAGGAGGCAAAGGCACCCGGTAGGGGGGTGGGCAGTGGAAGAGGGGCCTGTGGGCACCCACCCACGGGCTCAAACCCCAGTCCCCTACGAACCAGACATGTGACCCCTACTAGTCCTTCCACAGAAGGCAGGTAACGGCCAGTAAGGTCAATGTCAGGCTAGATGAGACAGGCAGAGAATGCCAACTCGGCCGTGTCCGTGTGACCTTGAGCAAGTCAGTTCATTTGCTAGAAAACATTAACAGCTCTACCCTTCGTCTATAGATGCAGCTGCCTCCTCTGTCACCCAGGAGCCCCAGCCAGGGCCCTCTTGGGGCCACCCTATATCCCTGAGTGAAGCAGCCCCCTCTGGCACAAAGCCCCTGGGGAAGCCAGGTGGGGGCGCTGCCAAGGGCAGAGTCTCCATCCCTCCGCACAGCTCTGGGATCCTGCCCCCAACAGCCCCGATCAGTGGGTCCCGAGACAGGGTGGGGTCACGTGGCCAGGAGCTCTTCCTCTGTCCTTTGCAGGCAGCCCAGGACAGTTTCCCCTCCAAGTCAGCCGGCCCATGTGGACTTAGACCCACAGATTCTGGGCACAAGCTAGCTGGCCGTGGTTCCTTGCCGCTCCCCGCCCCACCCCAATTAGTCAGCTGAGGTCTTCCCAAGGCAGGTCAGTGCCATGTATGGACATCTGGGGGGAGGACAGGGAATGGGTTTGGGAATCAGAGTCCCCACGACAGGCCACAGCCTTGGCAAGTCCCTTTACCCCCCTGCACCCATTTCCTCTTCTGTGAAATGGGGGCACAGCAGCGTGCACTCCACCCAGCTGCTGTGAAAAAACAAAGTCCCCCAGAGAAAACGGAACAGAATATAGACTTATTGTAAGGAAACTGCTAACACAATCTTGGAGGCTTGGTAAGTACAAAATCGGCAGAGCTTCTGTGGGCTGAAGGCCCAGGGAAGAGTCACAGCTGAGTTCAAAGGCTGTCGGTTGGCAGAATTCCTTTTTGCTTGGAGGTCAGTCTTTGTTCTATGGAGGTCTTCAACTGATTATACGAGGCCCACCCACAGTACGGAAGACAATGGGCTTTAACCTGGGAGTCCATTGATTTAAATGTCAATCTCATCCAAAAACCACTTTCATAGAAATATTCAGAATAATGTTTAACTAAATACCTGGGCACCGTAGCCCAGCTCAGTTTTCACGTAAACTTAAACCATCAATCACAACATGGTAACGGTGGCTGTTACAATGTATACATGGCTGAATCATTCATTCTGTATTTAGCATTGTTCTAAACAATTACATGAATTAACTCACTCAGTCGTTGTGACAATCTGCGTGCATGTGTGCCCGTGTGTATGTGTATTATTACCCAGCTCACAGAGAAAGAGACAGATCAGAGGTCGAACAACAACAACTTTCTGGAGGCAGAGAGCAGGATTTGAACCCACCTGACTCCAGAGTTCTCATACCTCCAGCCCACATTCCCAAACCTCAGTGCCCGCCCTTCCCTCCACCACACCGAGGCCCCCACACTCCTGACACCAAGGACACAGAAGCAATATACACCCCACACATCAGCCTTTGTCTGAAGAAGCTGGCCTCCCAGCCCCCACCAGAAAGACCAGCAATCTAAGTAACAAGCATTCACGAGGGTGTCTGCAGAGAGAAGCCCACCGCCACCTCGCAATTTCACATCCGTGGAACCAGGACCACCTCCAGCACCTCCCCCCAGGTGATGGCCCTGGCCTCTCCCAGCAGCCATGAGGAACTTGGAAGGAAGCAGAACTACGCCCTGTCCCAGCAGCATGCCCACCAGACTGCAGGCCACAGTGTACAACCACGGTGCTTGGGGGACAGCCCTACAGGGGACCCATGCCAGCTGTCCTTGGCAAAGGACCCTTAAAAACTGTCCTCTGAAGTCACCCCTTATCGGTCCCCAGCCCCCTGCGATCCAATTCAAAGTCCCCCAATTCAATCCAATTCTGAGTGTCCCCCAGCTGGCTCTGTCGAAGATCGGGCCGCCTGGGGGCTAGTCCACACAGAGCTACTTCTGTGCCAGGGAGGGAAGGTTCTACGGGGCAATCCTCAGCCCGGGCTGGACGGGAACCCAAGGCTAGTTCTTGGGGCTGGGAGAAGGTGGGAGCAGTCTCCCCAGGCCTGTTCTACCATAGCTGGTGGGGACCGAGCTCCTGCTGGAAGTCCTGGGCCCACACAGGTGGGGAGCCATGAGCCAACGGCAAGCTGAGTTGGCATGAAGGCCCCCCTCCCCAGGGGTTTTACAAAACCACAGCCCAAACGGGAAGGCCCACCCAATCCTGTACCTCGACAGAGAGCCTCTGCTAGCCCCACAAGCCCACACAGAGAGACCACCAGGAGTCACATGGGCCTCTGGAGAACATGGGTGCCCTGGACAAAGGCACAGGGGTGTCTAAGGCACCAGACCAGGCCCAGGTACCCACTGGCCCAGGTGGGCATGGGTCAACTGCTGGGGAGGAAGGTGGGTAGCCCAGACCAGGGAGGGTCAGATGAGCTCGTGCGCCCATGCCCTACAGACACCCTGGGTCATTGCTCCTGGAGCCCTGGAGGAGCCAAGGCCAAGGCCAGGAGTCTCTGTGGATGCTCAGGTTCAACCAAGGGGTCCAGAGCTGCCCCCTGGTCCCTAAGGGATCTTGGAAGGCACTTTACTGCCATTCCCCAGGTGCCCGAGCCACTGGGCCACAGGGCACAGAGAAAGAAGACAGGCAGAGAACCTGCCAGACAGAATCTCCAGGACAGCCGTGGGAGAAGGGGTGGCAGCCCCATTCCCCTCCAGCAGGTCTCAAATCAGAGCTGGCACCTGCCCCTGAGGGGTGTGGGACAGGCCAGGATTTTAAAGCCCAGTTGGGGCAAGGGGGCAGCCCCATGGGGAGCAGGTCGAACGGGCCGGAGCGGGGCGAGGGCTCTGAGGTGGGTTGTCCAGACAGACAGGTGGACAGACAGCAGAGGCACCAGGTGAGGCTCACTGCATGTAGGCGTAGCGCCAATCCCCCAGGGGCTCGTGGGTCTCCTTGATGACCTGGGGCGACGTCCACCGCAGCACATAGTGAGGCCCCCCCGGCTTGTCATTGGTTCCTGTGGGAAAGACAGCTCTGCTTGCCTCCGAAAAGATACGGCAGCCCCGGGGCAGCCCCTGGCAACCCAGCCAAAGGAAAAGGGAGTGGGTAGAGCTGACCGACTAACCGGGCACCAGCAATGGCAATAAGCAGCTCAACAGAAACTAAATGTGTCCACGAGGCAGGGCTCCTGAGCGAGGCCAGGGGAGGCAGGACCCACGTTCCCCAGGGCCATTCGCCCTGCCTGCAAGGGGGTGTCCGGGAGCACCGTGAAGTACGCGTTCCACTGGGAGCCAGGAGCCCTGGGTCTGGCCCTGGCTCTGCGCCAAGGCACCTGGGACCTCAATTTACCTCTCTGTCAAATGGGAAGAACTACCTGCCTTCGCTCCGGCCCACAGTGTTGGCTATTACTCTTAACACTCCTGATGTGAGGGCTGAAGAGTCTTCTGACAGAACTTGCCCCCTGCCCTTGCAGAGGAGGAACCCACTCACCAGAGGCTCGGGCCCCCCCAAAGGGCTGCTGGCCCACCACCGAGCCAGTGGACTTGTCGTTGATGTAGAAGTTGCCAGCTGTGTTCCTCAACAACGCTGTGGCCTCCTGAACAACATCCCTGCACAGCAGGGCAGTGGTCAGAGGGGAGCCGGCTCGCCTGCCCCCCCGCCCCAGGTCTGACTGCCACCAACCAGCGCAGCCCGCAGTGGCTCCCAGATGATGGGGACCGGCCTAGCCCATACCAGCTGCCCAGCTGACCGGATCTGGCCACAGGGCTCTAGACCCCTTGGGCAGGGTCGGAAAGCCTCTGAGCCCCCCCATTCTGGGAAGTGGTGAGTACGCCTCCCTCGCAGGGCTGCCGCAGGAGCTGAATGGGTAGGGGAGGGTCCTGCCACGGGCACTCAGGGAGTGGCCCATCCTGGTCCCATTTTCCTGTCCTCTCCTCTGCCCTGGGGAGCTGGAGGAACCCCCCAAGACCCCCACCCCCCGCCCCCAAGTTCCAATCTCATCTCCACGATCTCGAGGCAGACGGGGCAGCAGCTAGTGCACGGAGGAAGGGAAAGCCAAGGGTTTAGCATTATGGCCTCCGGGCTCAAAGGCACCCTCGGCAGGTGCCTTCTGCGACCCCAGAATATGCATCTCAGTGAAGAGCCCAGGTGCCAGTGTCCCCGTGCTTGGGAAGCCTGCCTCCTTGCCGGCTGGGGTTGAAGTGAGGGGAATGGATGGCATTAGGACTAGGATCCTCATCCAGGAGGTTGGTTGCAGGACAGGATGGGGTGTCCTGACACCAGACCAAGAGCAGAAGGGCGGTGGCCACTCACTTATCCTTGGCGAACACTGCCCCCGTGAGGCCGTAGCTGGTGGTGCTGTCGACCAGCCGCAGCGTCTCCTTGTACTCTTCGTCCGGGTAGACATAGACGGTCAGCACGGGCCCGAAGATCTCCTGACACAAAAGCCCAGGGTCACACCCGCCCTGGACCTGAGCCCCAAGGCCTCCCAGTCCCCCTGCTCTGGTCTCCACTTCTCCCCCGTCTCCCCGGCCTCGGGCCACAGCTCAGCACCTGTAAGAAGGGCCAGGTGCCTCCCACTGCTGGGCTCCTTCCGGAGAGCAACACACGGGTTCCTGCCATGCCAACCCCATCCCAACCTGGCAGGAGGTCCCAGGATACTTTCTCCACGCCAGCCAAACCCCCACCCTGGCAGTACGCGGCACAGGAACAGCCCAGCAATATCACTGTCCTCTGGGCCCTGCACTGCCATCCTGGGCAAGTGCTTTCACCCCTGGAGCCTCAGTTTCTCATCCGCAGCGTCAAAGACAGAGCCCTGGATTGGGGGTCAGGAAGCCGGAAAGCCAGGCCTGGTGCTGTTCTCACTGGGAGGGAGGTACCCCCTTTCCGGAACCTCACAGTCCAGCTGTGGGTCTGGGTAGCACCGCAAGCGGGAAGCCACACACAAGGATCCCACGTGCGCTGGGCTCAGCGGAGAGTCTCGTCTGTGCCCCCAACCTGCCCGCCCCACTCACTTCCTTCATGATGGGCTCCTGAGGGTCCTGGCTCTCAACGATGCAGGGCTCCACAAAGTAGCCCACGGAGTCGTCACACTTGCCCCCCGCCAGGATGCTGAGGCTGGGGGAGGAGCGGGCGTGCTCCAGCCATTTCTTGATGCGGCTGAAGGACTGCAGTAGGAGGGGAGGAAGGAAGGTCCCAGACTGGCCGGGAGGCTGTGCCCGGCAGCAGGGCCCCCAACACGCTCACCGCAGCACATCTGTCCCCGAAGGGCCCAAATTCTGGCATGGGGGGATGGGGAGAGGGCCAAGCCAGGGTCCGGCCAAGGCACGGCAGAAACAAGGGCAGACAAGCATGCGTGTCTGTGTCTGTGTGTGTGGACCACAATTACACTTACAGAAACGCAACACACACAGGAATGTACACATGGGCATGTGCATGGCCACGAGCCTTCATGCTGACATACCTGTGTATGGGCACGCCTGTGTTAAACACACATACACGCACACGCACGCACACACACACATGAATGCAGGCGACGTCCATCTATATACATACGGACACATGTGAACACACATGTGCATGTATGTAGTATGTCATGTATGTGGGTGTGTCTGCTCCTGCCGCTGACCCAGGTGACTGCCTACGCACCAAGCCTGTCTGTGTTCATGGGCACACATGCACACAAGTGTGAGGGCGCGGGCTGTGGCCCCGCAGGCCTGTCTGAGCACGTGTGTAGACCCACACTTAGCAGGGGCTGGTCAAGCCTGGCCGCAGGGAGCAAGCTGTCTGCTTACGGATGTTTCTGCAGGTTTCAAAGCTCGGGGTTGGGGCGTCTGTGCGGCCGTCGGACTGCCTTGCCTGAGGCAGTGGGGCTGGGTGACCCCCATCAAGGCCCCCACATCTTCTCCTCCAACTCCCACCCGGGCCAGGGTCTGCCCCGCCCCCAGAACACCTGTTTCTTGCCCGTACCTTGGCATCAATCACGGCTGAGAAGAAGGTCCCAAAATCCTCTGCTGGCTGGAGGAGGGGAGGCCCCGAAAGAGCTCGAGTGAGTCAGAGTGAGTCACCATAGGCCCAAGACAAAGGGAGCCCCCCACCCCACCCACCCCCGCCGTGCACCCCAGCCCCGCCTCCCCACCCCCCCCACCAGCATCCAATCCCATCAACCTCCCACTGGGCTGTGGCAGGAGGACGCCACTCACATCGCCCACTTTGATCCTGCCATGCTCCTCCAGCAGCCGCCCTTTGATCTGCGGCCACAGTGACCTGGGCACGTAGAGGCGGGAGCAGGCGGAGCACTTCTGGCCGCCGTACTCGAAGGCAGAGCGCAGGGTCCCGCTCACCACGCTGTCCACGTCGGCAGAGCGGTGCACGAAGTGGAAGTTCTTCCCGCCACACTCTGCAGGGGAGGGGGGTGTGAGGGGAGCCCACCTGTGCACAGGTGCACGCAGCCCCAACCCCGGGTCACGGCTGGACAGCGCCCCGGAAGCCGGCGAGCCAGAACCATCTCCCACCCCATGGCTGGGGAAACCAAGGCTAGGGCAGGGGCGTGCCCACCATCAAGGCAGAAGGACCAGGATCCGAGCCTCACAGGAGCCAATCCATTCCCAGAAGCACACACCGCTTTCTCGGCCCCTTCCCGACCCCCAGGCGGGTGAGAGGAGAGGGCAGGGCTCCTCCACTCCACGCTGGCTTCCAGGGCTGGTCCCTCTTTCCTACTCATGGGAGCTAACCAACCCCCCCCCCACCCCTGTTTTCTCAGCCCCGGGGCCCTGGTTCCTCCCTCCCTGAAACACAAGTGACCAGCAGCTCCCAGTCACAAAGCACTAATCACCTGCCAAGCTCTGCTCAAAACACTTCCTGCTTTGTCTCAGGAAAGCCTCACACCAACCCTCTTATCCCCATTTTAAAGACAAAAAAATTGAGTGCCTGGCTGGCTCAGTCTGAAGAGTATGCAACTCTTTCTATCTCTGGGTCATGAGGTCGAGCCCCATGTTGGGCGCAGAAATTACTTAAATAAAAACTTAAGAAAAAAAAGAAAACGGCGCCTGGGTGGCTCAGTGGGTTAAGCCTCTGCCTTTGGTCCAGGTCATGATCCCAGCCAGGGTCCTGGATTCAAGGTCCACATCAGGATCTCTGCTCAGCAGGGAGCCTGCTTCCCCCTCTCTCTCTGCCTACCTCTCTGCCTACCTGTGATCTCTCTGTCAAATAAATCAATAAAATCTTAAAAAAAAAAAAAAACTGAGACACAGAGAGATTAAGTCTGGAGGCTGGGAGGTGTCAGAGAAGTGGTAGTCTCCCTTCCTTGGGGCACAGCAGGAAGGGGGAACAGAAACCCAGATCCAGCGCACTGTTCGCACCTTGTGAAGGGTGGATTGGGGTGGAGATGCCGCCCCTTCCTTGAACCCCCATCAGAGCGCCCACCAGCTCAGGATTGGGTCCACTTTCCCCGTGGGCCCCACTTCATCCATTAGAGCAGGAATGCTGAACCACCAGCCCCTGCTCTGTGGCTGCTGTGCTGTGCTGTGGGACCCGGGACAGCCCTCTCTCAGGGGCTCAGCCTTTTCCCCAAAAAAATCCTGATCCATGGGAGCCTCCACAAAAATGGGGTTCTGTGAGCCAGAGAGTCTGGGAAACACATATCACTCCTGACTCCTAAAGAAATGTCATACCTTTAAAAGCATTAAAGGCTCTGAGAAGTCCTGCAGCGAAGGACTCTGTTTTGCTTCTACACAGAAATCTCCTCAACCATGTGGGTGTTTCTTTGTGGGAACATTCATAGTATTGCTATAAGCCCCAGCCATGCTGAGCTCTCAGGCCTCTGTCCTGCTGCCCTCATAGCACCCCTGGTGTCCAGAATGCCTATGTAGTTCCTTAGTGTTTCATCTGCTGAATGACAAATGAATGAACTACACATTCAAGGGCACAGGCCCCAGGACCTAGCAGAGCTGAGGCTCCACCCCTAAGGCCCCTCCCTGCTCAGCTCCTCCAGGGCTGCCCCCCCAACCCCGCCGTGGGGGCATCACCGTCTTCCTCTTTCATGAGTCAGGGAGGGGTGCCCGGGAGCCACAGGGAGGGCACCAGGGAGAAGGGACCCTCACCTCCGGCCAGGCGTGGGAAAGTGCGGAACCGGTCCAGGTTCTGGGCCACCTGCTTCCACAGGTGTTTGAAGGTGCTGAAAGCAGAGGACAGGGCAAGGATTAGGAAGTGAGGCTCAGGCCCCTGGGACAGTGAGGGTCCTGGGGAGTGGGGAGAAGGCTCTACTAGAGGAAGGGGCCCCAAAGCCCAGCAGGTGGGGGCAGGGGTCAGAGCGAGGGTTGGACAAGAGAACGGAGTAGGCAGGGGCAGCTGGCAGAGTACATTCGGGACCCATGGTGGGGAGCAAAGGTAGGCTTGGCCGCAAGATGAGGCCGACAAGGCCAGGGGCCCCGATTCCGACACTCATGGCCACGGGACCTCACACTCATCACTCAACCTCAAATGGCGCTGCTCCTCGGGGACCTGGAGAGAACGTTCCCACCTGGCAGCGCTGCTCTGCAGTGGCTCCAGGGGGAGTCACGCACCTCGGTCAGTGCCAGACACGCTGCAGGTGCCCGGCGGGGAACAGACACGGCCACGGAGAGTAGCGCCCCCAGCCCAGCACCCCGGCTCCAGAGGCCAAACCAAGGAGGGTCCTGGGAGACGGAGCGCAGGCCCCCACCTCCTCCCCAAGCTCCAAGTGTGACCAACCTCAGCACCACAAAACAATAAAAATGCTAATCACCAGGCAGCCTGCGACACAGTAGCTAATACTAATTTATGACTTTCCTACCTTTACGCCCGCCGCTCATCAGAGCATGGCTAATGGGGGCCAGGCCTGCTCCGCCCGCTAACAGGCAGGGACCCGTGGGGCCCACGCTGGCAGAGGGGGCCTTTTTGGAAAACGGTCCTCCTCAGCAAATTTAATGCTGCCATCACGCCCGGCAAAGCCTGGGAAGGGGGGTAGGAGGGCCTGAGGCCGGGCAAGGGAGACAAAGCCACGGCAGGTGTCCCCAGGGTCACCAGGAAGGATCCCCTAGTGCAGACCCTGACATCTCCACTCAGATGACCCTCGGGCACCTCCCCACACTCAAAGTGACCAGCATGGGACTTGTCATGTCTACCCACGCCTTCCAGATGCCCCTCCACCCAGCCCCTGGACTTTCCCATGGACCCCCAGCCATCCACTGATCCAATCCCATGGACACACAATCGCGTCTCCCTGCCACCTGCTCACCTGAACCCAACCCCACCGTCTCTACCCGGGTTTGGTCCTCTGCTGTCCCCTCCTGGACAGGGGTGGCCTCCTCACTCTGGCCATTGGGGACTTATGCACAGAGAAGCCAGAACAATCATCTGGGACAGAGACTATAAAGGCAGGGCCCCAGCGGGGCCAGACTAGGAAAAAAATGACCATGTACGCAGAGGCCCTGGGCTCGCTGAGGCTGGCAGGGATTGGAGAGCACTAAACCCCTACCTCTGGCCAGGGGTGCCCCATGGACACACAGGCCCAGACGGGCAGGTTCTCAAAAGCAGCCTGAAATCTCAAAAAAAATTTCTGCATGAAACCGTCCCAACTGTACAAGGTTGGTCCATCTCAGTTAGGGGTCAGAGTAGACAAGGCCACTTGCCAGGTCCAACTAGAGAGCTACTACCACTGGCAGACTCTGCTTGAAAAGAAGCTGCTTCATGAACACCCTGGGTGAAAACCTTTGGTAGCCCCCAATCACCTTTGGGATAAGGTCTAGACATCTCTGTGGGCTCACAGGGCCTTACAGTCATGGGACTCAACCCTCCAAGAATCAGGACTTGCCCACATGTTCACTGGACCTACATACCTGCTCGTTACTGAATAAACGATTGAACCGTTTCCTGCGCCCACTCTTCCCGCGGCCCCGGCACCCCACACTCCAGCCCCACGGAACCACCACCGGCTCCCCAAGCACGGGAGCTTTAGCCTTGAGGTCTTGCACGTGCTGTTCCCTCTCCCACAGCACTCTCCTTACCCCCTCTTTGCTTGGCTATCACCTCTGCCTACATACCACCTCCTCCAAGAAGCCTTCCTGCTTCCTCCAATCCATTCCAAGCTCCCTTGTGCCTGTGGCATCAAAATCAGCACCACCAAACACCTGTAGGCTGCTTCCAGCCTGTGAAGTCCTTCCTCTTGGATCATTCACTGGAACCTCACAATCACCCTGCGAGGTAGGGACCCTGTTCCTCTTGAACAGGTCAAGAAATGAAGGCTCAGAGAGGTGAAGCGGGCCACCCAAGGCCACACAGCGAGTCCATAGGTATGATCTGTGACTGACCTCTGGCTCCCAGATCGCCATGCCCCCGGCCCACCATGCCCCGGGGACTCACGGCACGCTGCCTGTGAAGTTGATACCGCAGAGGTGCTCCGAGCTGGTGACCGTGTCGCCAAACGTAGGCCCATCAGCTGGCACAAACTGGATGATGTTGGGGGGCAGGCCTGCCTCCCGGAGGATGCGGTAGACGGCATAGCTGGCCAGCATGGCGGTGTCGCTGGGCTTCCACAGGACCACGTTGCCCTGCCCGGGAGGCACAGCAATGACACACAAAGCAGGGGTCACCACCCGACTGTCCCTCCACCCTGAAGCATGGCTATCCCTCAAGTGGAGCCACCAGGCCCTTCGGTAGGCCAGGATGTCCCATGGTTCCAGGTGTCGGGCACGGTGTTCCAAACACCCTCGCCAGTGAAACCACACCCTGCCCCCTCTGTTCCCTCGCTCGGGCTAAGGTCGCCTTCTTCTGGAAGCCTGTACTGACGGGTCCTGCCAGCGCGCATCCGGCAGGTCTGTTCTGGGTGTTTCCACGTCGCTGGGCGCTCATTGGGCATGGCAGGCAAGTGTTCATAGGGCTGTCTCTGCATGTGTCCTGGCTGAGGACACGGGGGCACCTGGGTGTGTGCATCTCTGTGCACAGATGCATGAGGACAGCCCTGGGCAGGAGCAGCCTTGAGACCAGCCAGCTGCCCCATGTGGGGCCCAGGCCCCTGCTACCTGCCAGCCCTCCTCCTTTGCCCCACGAGCCACCCAGACCCTCCAAGAGCATGACTGCATCACCCCCCCCCACTTTGGTGGGGGTTCACGAGGGCGACAGCCACCTTCTCCCTGACAAGGGCAGGGGAGCCAGGGACTTGGAAGCCAAGACCAAATCTTTACTGGGTAGTCACTTCCCAGCCTTGAGAGGTCACTTGTAGGGCACACAGTAAACACTAGAAAGGGATCTGCCAACACCGTCAACCTTCCCTGAAGCCCGTACCAGGCCAGACATGTCCCACGTGCGTGTCCCACACAGGTTCCCCACAACCCTGTACTCTGGACTCTCCTACTAGATTTCTACTTTAAGGAGGAAGAAACCACCTCAGGAAGTTCGGGGCCTTGCCTGGGGATTCCCCAGCATGGGGCAGAGCTGGGATCCAAATCAGTCTTGGACCCCAAAGCCTTTCTAGGGGCCCGCACGGCTTCCACCTTCTGGGTGTGTCCCCACAGCCGGGGCTGGGCCACTGCTGTCTGCGGAGGCAGGGAGGAGAGCCGCCCGCCCGCCCCATCGCACCATCCTGGTCATCGTCTCACCATCAAGGCCGGCGCCCCCGCCAGGTTGCCGCCGATCGCCGTGAAGTTAAAGGGGGAGATGGCCGCCACGAAGCCCTGGGGGAGGGAGAGGGGGTGAGGCCAAGCTCTTGGCTTCCTCCAGCAGGCTTCTGCCCACCCCACCACCTGTGGGTACCTCCAGGCCCCGGTACACGACGCTGTTGGTGCTGGGCGGCACGCTGAGGGGCTGCTGGCCCTCTAGCTCCATGGCAAACTTGGCATTGAACCGGAAGAAGTCAATGAGCTCGGCCGCGGCGTCGATCTCTGCCTGGATCACCGTCTTTCCCTGCGTGCAGGACCACCAGAGGGTCAGTGGTGACCGACGTGCCTCCCATCGGCCCTCTGCCAACACCGACTGTGCGCCCACGGTGCTGGCGGCTCTCTTCTCCCGGGGGGAGCAGGTGCCCTCACTGGGAGCACTTGGAACAAACAGCAGGAGGCCTGAAAGCGGCCAACATTTCCTTCACTGCCCGTTCCTCCCGACAGACAGGAGGGCCCAGGGAGGACCTCTGGGCTGCAAGAATGGGTTTTTTTCTGAATCAGGGCAGCCCCTGCTTGGCACAGGGTCACTGTCAACAGCTACCCTGCTCGGGACCTGCAGCCACAGCAGCTAAGACGCCCTGCCTGGCTCTGTGAGGTCACCACACTTCTGAGAAGCTCCTGAGACTTTAGTTCAATAAAGCACCTTAATCTGGCCGTCGAGTGTGTGTGTCACCGGGGACACTGAGGGGCCCACAACCACCAAAGGGGCTGCTGAGAACCAGGAGACAGACCCTTAGCCGGCAAGGAGCTGTCATACCACCTCCGTGCAGCAGAGGGGGCTCTCAGCACAGGACAGGGGTGGGGAGGGCGGGCGGCGGGGAGTGGGGGGTGTGCCAGGTAGGGTGGGGGGTAGGGTGGGGTGGTGGGGAGCTGGCCAGGACCAGGCGACCCAAGAGCCTAAGGCTTCCTCCTGGGGACAGGGAAATTAACCCTCTCCCCCCCAGGCTCCCTTCCCCACTTGGAGCTGCTGGTGCTCTTGGCTCCCCACGCACGCAGTCCGGAAACATCCCTCAGGACCTATGACTGCCGGAAGACCTGCTGTGAGCCCGGGAAGAGGGAGAACAGCTAACTCCATCTCTTCCCCCAAAAAAGCTTGTAAAGAGGTGATACGCACACAGGAACTCACTGTACTCAACAGGACCTGAGCTATAACAGACAAACGAACAGCATGCTATGGGAGCACAGAAGCGGGACGAATCCTTTCGGACAGAGAAGATTCTGGAAGGATCACAGAGGAGGTGATGTCCGGGCAGGAGCTCGAAGGGAAGAGTTCACAGGACAGAGAAGAGAGAGAGCATGCCAAGCAGGGCCACCAGGGAGAGGCAGGGAGAAGGGATGCCTGGGGTCCAGGATCTTGCTAAATCCAGACTGGTGACCTCACAGGCAGAGCAGCCGGCAAGCTGGGCATGGGCTGGAAACAGAGGGCCCTGAGCACAGGACTTGGACATGATTGTCACGGACAAAGAGACCCCGGCGGTTTGTGAGCCTCTGCTAGAGGTGTCAGAAGGGCCCCTTGGAGGGCTGCGGAGGGCTGTGAAGGGCTGCAGAGGGCTGACTAAGCCTAGAGGCTGGCACGGGGTCTCAGGACATCTCTTGGTCTCCAGCACAGAGCTCGTCTCGGCACCCAGAACAGCCCAGCTCAAGGCTACTGTATTGGGTGGTGCGTGACCACAGCCTTCCACCCCACCCCGACGGTGCCCATGGGCACCTCACCTGTCCCACCATGGTCTTGGCCAGGACCTCCGCCCGGCGCGGCCCGCTGAGCATGTCTGCCGCCTTCAGGAAGATCTGGGCCCGGTCTGCAACGGGCTTCAGGTCCCACTCTTTCCTGGCGGCCAACGCAGCCCCAATGGCTTTGTTGAGTACACCCTAATGAAGAGGAACAGGTTCAGGGCTGTCTCCCACTGCAGGAAGGGCCCCAGGGGAACAGGCAAGGGAGACTGGAGGTCACCCTCCACCCAGGGACCCGTGGCTCCCTTAGCCTCAGTGCTCCCCCCGCCCCCACATACACAGTAGCAAACACAGTGTCCCACCTGGCAGCTCACCCCAGGCTCTGGGCCTTTCCTGTGGCCATCTGGAGGTCTGAGGGACCTGCCAGGAAGGTCTGCATGCCAGGGACTTGGCAGCAAGTCCCCCAGCTGATAAGCTAGCTCTGCTTTCTCTTGTGGTCTCCTTGGGGCCTCACCTTCTTCCCAGGGCCCCCAAGCCCACCAGCCAGAGCCTCCAGCCCTCAAGGTCAGGTGCACAGAACCATAGCCTGAGACTTTCAACCTGACACCAGCATGCCCTCGCTGCCCCATGAGGCCAGCTCCTAGACCCCCTGCCACGGGGGCACCCCAACCCCTCCAACTGCCCCCCACGATGCTGACCCTCTACCTTCCCATCCTTGGTGTTTCCAGTGTCCCTGACTCAGCCTTACAGAATCTACACCCCTTGGAAACCAGGCTGCCTCATGGCCAGAGGCATGTCGGGGGGATGTCAGCCCTGGCCCGTGCAGCTCTCATCTGGCTTGAATGAACCCCCGGGCGGGCCGGGCTGTGAAAGACTCCGCCCACCACAGCCAGAGAGGGAAGCAGACACTGAAGCCCGCCTCCATGCCAGCAGCCAGAAGGCAACAGAGGGCCAGCAGCCCAACCCGAAGTCGCCAGGGCCTTACCTTGTCTGCATAGCAGAACTTGGCCACCTTGTGTCCGTGGTTGAAGGGCTGCCAGATGAGAAGAGAGCGAGATCACCGCCCAGCCGGGAGATGCCAGGACAGGTGGGCACGTGGCCGGCCACAGAGCTCACCTACCAGGCAACAGCCCTCAGCACCCTCGCCCTCTCCCCTCCGATTCCCACATCCGTCTCTCTGACTAAGGGTTACAAAGCACCTGCGGTTCGGTGAGTAAGTCCATCCCTGCTCTGGAAGGTTCACAGTCCCGGAGAAAGGCATGGACCACACAGTCTTTCAGGGCAAGTGTGGACTTTGTGGCCAGACAGACACGGGTTCACTTCCAGCTCTGCCGGCTGGAGGCCGGAGTAAAGTGAGTTCCCCTTTCCACGTTTCCCTCTGTGGGAAATGGGGACACTCCCCACCCCACCCCACCCCCGCCTCACCGCATGGGGAGTAGGGCCAAGTGGGTTCACAGGTGAAAATGCCGCCAGAGCGGGTGTGGCTCGCGGCTGGGGCTCAGGTGTGGGCACGGTCCCCTGCGAGGCCCCACACGATGCGTCGGAGTTGAGACCCGCTCGGGATTTCTGCGGTCCCCCCAGAATGCCTGGGGGACAGGCCAACAGCTTCTCTAGCCCCTGGCCCGGGACCCAGATACACTCATTGAAAAGACTCTCCACAAACATTTACAAACAGAACCCAACAGTGCCAGACGCTCGCGTGAGCAACAAGACAGGGAGAAATTTCCCTTCTTTCCACCATACTTCAACACTTTTGCCACCGAGCAGTCTGCCCATGGGCCGTTTGCGGCTTTCCTTTCTAACACGGCAGCCACAAGGCATGTGCCTGCTGACATTTCAACCCCATTCCTCAGCCACACCTGCCACATTCCACGGGCTGGACGGCCACGCACCGCCCATGGCCGTGGTAGTGGGACAGCATGCAGATACTGGTCACCAGTACTGCAGAAAGTTCTACTGGGTGGTGCTGGTCTAGGGCTCAAGACAAAGTGGCCCTTTGCCCCTCATTCCAACCACCAGCAGAGTCACCTGTATCCTGTCCGCCCCCGAGTCTGGCATGTCTTGTGATGCTCAGGGCCTGAGGTGGCAGCTCGGACCCTGGCCCTTTGACCCAGCACATCCCCATGGACCGCAGCTCCCTGACGCCAGCAGCCACGTGCCAGCCACTGCCTCCCATGCCTCGGCTCCCCCAGTTCCCATGTGGCCAGGTCAGTGAGGCACCACAGGCCATGAGAATGGAAGTGCCCGCCCAGAGGGTTATCGGAATCCTAGCTGGCAGGTGGCACAGCGCTGAGGGGCCGGGTGACCTGTGTGATGTGGGGCTGTGCTCCCAGGGCTCCGGGTGTGGTGCCCTCTGGTTGCTGACCCAGTAGTGGGCGCTCTGGCCTGCACGGAGTGACAGTGTGCAAAAGGCATCCTTTGAGCATGAGCTGAGACTCAGGCAGTTTGTCCTGATGCCCTCGGGAGCAATTTCTCTCCGGGCCCCCTATGGGGAAGGGCTGTACTTCTCCCAAGGTGCAGCTGGAATTTATTTCGAGAACACTCTGACTGGTGTAAGTGACGTGCTGGCTTCCCTGCGGTCACTAGGAGGCCTCAAGGCAAGCCCAGGCTGTCTCCTGCACCCAGGGCTCCACGGTTCTTTCTATGACCAGAGGCCGCAGCGAGATGACCCCACTGCACTTTGAATTACCATGCCCCTTCCAAATCCTCCCCAGAAAATGCACCAGAATCAACACCAACAGGGTGTGGTTCTGGAGAACAAGGATTAATCAGTCCTATTCCAGATCTAACTGTGCCACCCTAGCTGGGTCATTTAGTGTCTCTGAGCCTGACCCTTGATCTCCAAAATGGGCAGCTAACTCCCCTGCTCTTCCTCCCTCAAAGAGAAGTGGCAAGAGAGGAGCCCCTGCAGATGGGCAGACCTCTCAGATGTGTCTGTAGGAGTGTGGCTCCAGCTGGAGGACTTCTAGGAGGAGGGGACACCTGGCCGGACACCGGGCCCACGCCCTGGGGGCTCGTCTCGGAGGAGCTTATCTTCCCCGAGAGCAGCAGTTCCAAAATAGAGGGCAGGGCTTTGGAGACTGTCTGATTCTCTGGAAGGATTATCTTCAATCCTGCCATTCTGCCCTTCCTCTCTACCCTCTAGGTGGCCAATGGGTCCACCTTTCTAAAAAGACAGCAAAGCCGGTGGCCATCACCGTTTTAACTCCCTCTTGACTGGTGTGAAATCAGCATCTTTCATGACAAGACCCCCAAGACTATTTTTGGAGGTTTTATACTGGCGCACAGAATTCAAAATCAGGGAACGGACTATAAACTCTGCAGGCAAAGAGTCCCGTGTGATCTGCTGCCCGAGAGACGGGACCCCAGGTTCGGGGAGAAACTGAGCCCCACCACCCACAGGACTCACCGACACCTGGTACCGCACATCTGACGTCCACACCTCCTCGTCCCCCACCACACATGGAATGGCTTCCGTCCGGCCCTTCAGGTCCTTCAAGGCCTGCAGAGGGGACATCTGGGGGGTTGGGTATTTCCTCCCCGCTCTCTGCCCCACCTAAAAACCCCAGGGGCAGAGCGTGCTAACACAGATCCCCAGGCAGGAACAGAAATACTGAAGGGCCAGGTTCTGAGGCCAGAGAGCATCTGCTCTGCTCAGGGGGGGCAGCAGGACTCAGCCCCCCTCCACCGTCACTTCCTGTCCTGCTGGAGGGGAGGCCAGTGCTGTCAGGGCCTCGAATTATAAACAGAAGAGAAAACCCCGCATCTGAAACGTACATGACATCTCACGATTTTTAAAATGCTGACAATTAACGGGACAACGTTTGTAAGTAGAAAACAAACGTCTGTGGGCTTACCATCCCTAACCTGGAGGGAGCCCCAAAAGTGTCCAGACCCCAAAGTGGCCTGGCTTGCCACCCCCCGCCCCCCATGCTGCCTCCAGCCTCTCCCGTCCTCCAGACACATGGCCATCCCTGATCTGGTCTCCTTCCAAGGCTGGAGGCAGGCACATCAGCAGGTGAGGGCTGTAGGCACAGAGAGGCATCGTGGAGGTGCTGCTGGAGGCTGTCCTCACACCACCCCCTACTCCCACTGGGTGCCCCTGCCCCCACCGGCCATTACCTTTTGTAGCGCATCTCGCTCGGGGCTGCCCCGCGTGAATGCCAAGACCGGCTCGTTGGCCACCTTCGGTGGGGACGACGTGTGCTTCCACCACAGCCTGGGGTCCAAGGGCAGGGAACAGAGGCAGACAGGTCAGTGGTGGCCGCCACCAGACCCGGCCCCTCTATCTCCAGTGGGGAAGGGAGATGTTCTGGGTTGGCCCAGGATTCTGAAATCCAGAGCAAATATAGAACTGGGGGGCAAGAACTAGCCCTGGGGTCCAAAATCCAAGTTCCAGGCCCAGACCTGCCCCTGTGTGTCCTCGGGTGTGTGAGACCTGCCTCCTCTGGGCTGGTTTCTATATCTACTAAGTGAGAACCATCCTACGAACCCACAAGGCCGTTTGAAGCTTAAGTTCAGTCAACACAAAACTACTTCTAAGTGTTTTTTACATGGAGAGACGGTGGACTCTCCTGTTCCTTCCCCACAATGCAGCCCTTATCCCAAAGGGCCCCAAGTGACTGCTTTCTCTGGGCTGAAAAGGCAGCCTGTTCCAGAGCTCAGCCCCTCAGAATGGGACCCGGCTGGGATTCCCTTGGCACCAAGGGCTGAGCTCCCGTGGGCAGGAACATTCAATGTGGGCCAGGAACTTGGAGGAGTGCCCTGAGTTCAGCTCACAGCCCTGGGGAGGTGGCTATCGGGGTTCAGGGTCTGATGCCAGGGTCCTGAGTTTCAAGAGCTCTTCATCCCGGAAACCTTGCTCAGTCTTGAACCTTAGGACCTCACTGACGGATGGGTCCTCCTGGCCTCTGTGTCACTTGGGCAGTGACTGCTGCAGGGCACTTTTTATTCCTTCTCCCTGCGAAGGGGTCTGGAGGCTCACAGACCCAGTCTAGAAGGCCTGGAGGAAGGACAGGAAAGCAGGGGCCATCAGGACTGGCCCTTCATTCATTCTAGAAGGTTTCTGGGTATCTGCTATGCCTGACGCCGCTGAAGACACGGGGGACAGAGCAGTGACCATGATACCAAGGCCTCGGGCCGCATGGGCTGCACAATTTCTTTCCCCTTGGTGCCCCAGGCTTCGAAGAATGAGGAGGTGGACCAGCAGTGGTGGCAGCAAAGCAAGGTTAATGACATGATAGCAGAGATGGCACAAAGCTCCAGAGGAGGGAGGGGACTGAGAGGGTTACCAACAGTTTCTAAGTCCAGCGGTTTTTACCCTGCCTGCCGGTAGGGCGGCTGTTTTAATGTGATTAACACTCTCTGAGCCTATCATCCAATCAGTTTCTTGTCCTCTACCTATCACGGTGCCGAAAGGATGGAGGGCCCCCTCCGGGAGGTGTAAAATCCTTTTAAGGGTAGTTTCCTCCTAGGGTGGGAGGGCCCCTCCCATTCCTACCTGCCTTTCTTCCAACTACCCTGCATCCCAAGCAGCTGACTTCCAGGGCGGACCACGGCGAAGAACACGGTGAGGACAGGGGGTGAGAGAACAAGTAAGGGGAAGGGCAGGGCTGCTCCAGCCAAGGTGATCACGGAGGGCCTCTCAGGGGAGGTGTCCTCTCCGAGCACCATCTGGGATCTGAGAACTGGGAAGAGCATTCCAGGCACAAAGGAGAGCAAGTACAAAGGCCCAGAGCAGGAAACCAGACCGGAAGCACTGAGAGGTCCTGGGCGGTCCCGGAGGGAAGAGGGCAGGGCCAGGGCCGGGTTGCCCAAGATTTTGCCTAACGGCTCTAGGTGAGGTAGGCCTTCTCCCTCCTGCCCCACCCCACCTCCCAGGCAGCACCCACCCCACCCCAGGAGGCCAGTCACATTCCTCAGGCCCCACCCATCCCCTAACCAGGGCTAGAAATGTGGGGCTAGCCCAGCCTCCCACCAGCCCTTCCCTTGGGTTACTCTCAGGAGCCAGGGAGACAATCACACAAAGCTACCCCCATAAATTCAAGTCCACACCGACTACCCCCCCAACCTAGAGCTGGGGAGGAACAGAGCCTCCACACCAGTCAGGGAAGGGGGAGGGGCACGTACCCCCAGGGGCCCTCTGGAAGTTTCCAGCAGCCGCACATCACCTGCAAGCAGTCAATCAGCTATAGCCAGGAGGGGGCCCGCTGAGGAGGGGTGTGGGCTGGGAGCCTGGACCCCACTCGTGGGGCATGCAGAAAGCCCAGCTCCGTTAGCAGACAGTTATGGGACCAAAGCCCCCACGGGCTCCGAGACATCCGTCCACTATGAGAAACTCGGCAGGTCTCAGATTGCCCACCTGAAAAGTGGGGGCAGTCCGTGTGCCCTTCAGGGGTATTGTGAGGTTAAAAGTGCTCGCCTTTCCTCACCCCTCGGGCTTTGTGCTTCTAAGAATACTGTCTTCTTAGATGCGTCTCACAGATGTGTACGTACACACACCCAGAACGTTACCACACCGGGCCAGGTGTTCAAGGGCAAAATGGTTCTCAGACACCCCCCAGGTCA
The DNA here is from genome assembly GCF_030435805.1 of Mustela lutreola. NCBI lineage: Eukaryota > Metazoa > Chordata > Mammalia > Carnivora > Mustelidae > Mustela > Mustela lutreola. The sequence continues at coordinate 13,222,884 of NC_081299.1, forward strand.
CAACAATCGGGCCGGCCTGGGCACTCACTAGACAGTGCTGGAATAAACTTAGCACCGCATTCCACCCAGCCTAAAATGCAGCAGCTGCCAGGGAACCCCGTTCCCTCCCAGGCAGTGCCAGATGCAGAAGTCCTGCATTCTCTCTCTACCTTCCCTACGGCCGAGGCCCACTGTGACCTCAGGATCATCACACTCCCCGCTGGCTTCCCCTCTGCCTGGAAAGTCTCCAAGCCCCAGCCCAGCTGCTCATCAGTCCAAATGTGGGGAACAGAATTCAGAGATGAGCCTGAGTCAAATCTGAAGCCAAAAATAACCCGAGGACACCTGACAAAACCAACCCTCCCCCCCCAACCTTTTGTTTTGGCTCATGGGCCATGTGGGATGCGCACGAGCTCTTCCCTGGGCTCTGGAGAGGCAGAGAAGAATCGCTCACAGAACCTGGAGCCTCTGCGAGGGTCCGCTTGAGGCCCTTCCAGGCGGGACTCATTCCTTTCTCGTGCGCACACTTTCACCGCACATCTCAAGGGCACAGAGACAGCTTGGTTATCACCAGTGACACCTGCCTACTCGGTAGCTTCTCATCTCTTCTCCAACAAAAAAAAACTGGAATCCTTCCTGAGGCCTCCAGGCCTATTTCCCTCACCCCTCCCCAGTACCTACTTTGCCGCGATCCAACCACCCAGGCCTTTCTGGAGTCCCCTCCTCTGGGGACGCCACCCTCTGGCGCATGGAAGGGGCCGTGTATCAGGTCATCTCAGAGCCTACGCTCTGGTCACAGCACCACCAACACTGCTCTGCCTGTCCGTGGCTCCTGCCGGGCTGTCAGCCACCACCCCCCGACCCCGACGGCGCCACTCACCCACGGACACCCCACCTGGCCCTTGGGAGCACTAGAGAAAAACCTTTTAAAACAAAGAACACCCTGATAAACCTTTTATCAGACTCATCAAGAAAAAAAAAAAAGAGGGGGGCAGACAAAGAGAAAAACAAGGAACACCCAAAGTGTTGTTGGAACAACGATAGGCCCCCCCGGGACTGGACTCCCAGGCCAGTGCTCTTCTGCTAACACCTGGGGCTGGATGCAGGTCCCGAGTGCCTGGGGTCAGGGTGAGCAAGCACGAGGAGAGGAGGAGAAAGGAAACTACCCTTGCTTCATTCAGCTTCCAGACTTTCCCAGCTGTTATCTAGGACCTGATAAGGCCAATCCTCCTTATCGTAGAGATAAGGGCGGTGAGCAGAGAGAAAGTGCGGGGCCCAGGCAGATTCAGGCCAAGCTTTATTGCCCCAGAACTTTATTGCCCCAGAAATATCAAGGAATACAGATTAAGTGCTTACAACAGGCCTGGCGAGACACCAAGTGATTATCTCCTGAATCCAGCTCTGATTGCAGGAGAAAGAGGCCTGGATTACTATTACTATTACGGATGAGAAAACCGACTTCCGGGATACTGATGCTCGCGCTGGCTCCAGGGCACAGCTCCCCGCCCCACAGAGCGGCACCTGAACCCAGGGCCTCCTCCCTCACACGGCAGAAGCACCTGCTGCCTGTCAAAGAGACCCAAGCAGCGGGGCGCAGGGCATGGGCTCATCCTCCTCTTCACCCAGCTTGTGTCTCCTCCCTCCCAGCATTTCCCAGCTCACAAGAGAGTGGGGCGGTGGTTTGCTGTTCGTGGGCGCTGTCTACTCCGTGCCAGGAAAGGAAAGGTGGGGGCAGGGTAGGAAACCCCCAAGATGGACCGCTGTCTGCCCCCTCCCCAGGGTGGGTCAGCAGGGTCTACCCCAACAGAAAGAGTTCTGCCTCCGCGTCATTAGTGAGGACAACGGAAAGGCACCGAGGGCACCCGAGCTCCACACCTGCCTCCATCATCCCTGTGCTGGCTGGGACCCTCGTGTCTGAATCTTCCTGGTCCAGGGTGATCACTCGGGATAGCCCAGGACTGGGGAGAGGGATCAAAACTATAGAGTGACATTGTTGGGGCACCTGCATGGCTCTGTCCATTAAGCAACTGCCTTGGGCTCAGGTCATTACCTTAGGGTCCTGGGATAGAACCCCAAGTCGGGCTCTCTGCTCAGCAGGGAGCCTGCTTCTCCCTCTCCCTCTGCTCCCCCTGCTTGTGCTTTCGCCCTCTGTCCAATAAAGGAGTAAAATTAAAGGAAGAAAAAAAAAAAGCAACACTGTCCAGGAACAGATACTCTTCAAAGTGGTTTGTGTGTATGAACTCATCTCCTCTCAAGGCAATCCTAGGAGAGGGCTACTACTGTCTTTACCGCCTGGGAAAATGACGCAGGAGGGAGGCTGAAGAGCCTTCCCAGGACCACAGAGCTGCTAAGAGGTGGGGCCAGAATCCACCCCACGCTGTCCTCTGGGCCGTTCCAACTGCAAGCATCCAGCACCTACTATGTGCCGGGCCAGGGTGGGAGGTACCAGAGGAAGGTGCTCAGGGAGCACCAGGGACAACCGCAGCCCAAGTGGGTATTCCGTCAACCTCTGAAGCCAGTATTAGCATCACTTCGTGCTGCTAGTTACCTAGTGTGCGGCTAGTGACTTAGTGAGCCCCTGTCACACCATCTCGAACCCTTCTGCTCCGCGGCGGATGGGATACTCCCCATTATACAGACAGGACAATGAAGGGCCAAAGGAGAGCCACACCACTAATGCCACAAAGCGCTGGGTGTGGGCTCACCAAGGGGACAGGGGAGAACATTCCAGGCGAGAGGCACTGCCTGGGCTCTGCTAGGAGGACTGAGAGCAGAGATTATGTCCAGGAAGCAACGGGATGGGCCAGCCCCCTGCCCAGCACAGCCTGGGATGGGCCAGCCCCCTGCCCAGCCCAGCCTGTGCCCATTCCAGGGACAGGCAGGCTGGGACATGTGTTGGGGAGATCTGAAATGCTGCAAACTAAGCAGGTAGGTGGGCTGCGAGGAGTGACCCAGGACTCTTGCAGGGGACAGGATGGTAGCCAATTCCAGCCCACCCACCCCTGATGGTGGGAGGACCCCTGGCACCTAGCAGCATCTGGTACAAAAATAATAGAGAAAAATTCACCATTGGTATAAACCTATGATGTGCCTAGGCTACTTTTTTTTTACTTATTAAATCTATACCTAAATATAAATCTATATTTAATATCTATATTAAATCTATACATAAATATAAAATATACATATACATAAATATAAATGTATCTTGGTTCTTTCCAACAAGAATGTGCAGAGACCTAATTGAGGATAACCCCCTGATAAAGTCAACAAAATAGAGAAAAAACCAGGTCAGGGCCCAGGGAGACAGGAGGCAGTCAACTGGGAGCCTGGTGTTTACTAGATTAAAGCCTTAGACAAGCTTTCCTTAATTTTCAAGGGCTTTAGGTGTTTAATCCGCGAAATGGGGAATAGTAATGCCTATAAAACTATCACAGGCTGCTAAGAAGCTCAGTAAAATAATCCACGTCATTAAAAGGTACGAGGTCACGGAGATAGTAAAATGGACAAGTCTATGAAATAAAAATAAACTACAAAAAAGTGTTTGCAGATGAGCCCACCATTATACTGTTGGGATTGTTTTTATTTTAAGTGTATATATTTATGGAAAGTTAAAAGGATATTCATTGAAGGGAGGGCAGTGGTTACTTCCATGTGGTGAGATTCTAGGTCATTTTCATGTTTTTTTGCTTTATCTGCACTTTTTCCAAAGGACACACGTTAATTTAAAAAAAAAAAAAGAGAGAACGCATGAGGGTGCCTGGGTGGCTCCGTCGGTTAAGCACCAAACTCTTGATCTCAGCATTGTGAGATCGAGCCCCACACTGGGCACGGAGCCTGCTTGGGATTCTCTCACTCCCTCCCCACCAATCATGCATGTGCACCTGTATGCTCTCTCTAAATAAATAAATCTTTAAAAAAAAAAAAAAAAAGGCGGGGGGAATGCATGATTAGGAGTATTTTTAGAGGGGGGATGCCTGGGTGGCTCAGTTGGTTAAGCGGCTGCCTTCGGCTCAGGTCGTGATCCCAGAGTCTTGAGATCAAGTCCCACATCGGGTTCCTTGCTTGGCGGGGAGCCTGCTTCTCCCTTGGCCTCTGCCTGCCATTCCACCTGACTGTGCTCACTCTTTCGCTCTGTCGCTCTCTCTCACAAATAAATAAATAAAATCTTTAAAAAAAAAAAAAGAGTATTTTTAGGGGTGCCTGGGTAGCTCCGGCTAGGTGAAGTGTCCAACTCTTGATTTCAGCCTAGGTCATGATCTCAGGGTAATTAAGGTGGAGCCTGCTTAAGGTTCTCACTTCCTGGGACGCCTGGCCGGCTCCAATCGGTTAAGCTTTTTGGCTTAGGTCATGATCTCCGGGCTAATAAATAAAATCTTAAAAAAAAAATTTCTCTCTCCCTCTGTATCTCCCCGACGCCTTTAATAAATAAATAAATAAATAAAGTTTGGGGGCAAAAGTTTTTGTGTGTGTTTTTTTTTTAAAGATTTTATTTGACAGAGGGAGAGAGGGAACACAGGCAGGAGGAGCGGGAGAGGGAGAAAGCAGGCTTCCCACTGAGCAGGGAGCCCCACACGGGGCTCAAGATCAAGACCCCGGGATCATGACCTGGAGGAAGGCAGATGTTTAATGACTGAGTTACTCAGGCACCACCCCCAACAAAAAAAAAAAAAAAAAAAAAAAATGTTTTTTTAAAAATTCAGTTGAGATTCCTGGCACTCCAGGCTAAAAGGGAAACACTATGAACATCATCACCCACACCAGGTTCCTCAAAAGAGGTGATTTTCCTCAGCATTAGTTCTATGAACAGGACACGGAGAGATACTATTAAACATGTTCTAAACGGTTTCTCCATAAATGGCCCAGGAGCATCCTAAATATTAGTTGAATAAACAAAAAAATGGCCCAACATCAGACCTGTTTTTCTAGCACAACGGCTATCTGCTAGGAGCAATTTTGGCCTCAGAGATGTTGGACAGTGTCTGACATTCCTATATGGACGGTGCCAACTGTGGAGTGCTCGTGGTGTCTTGTGGGCAGAGGCCAGGAAAGCTGCCGAACATTCTCCAAGGCCCAGGACAGCCCCTAACACACAGGGTTACCCAGCTCAAAATGTTAACAGTGCCAAGGTTGAGAAACCCTGTCTGGGGCTCTGGGCCAGCTGCTCTATCGAAAGAGGTAACCTGAGCCTTCAGATCTGGTTGCAAAAAATGCTTTAGCTCCACTCGGGAGGCTCTGAAATTAAGAGCAGGAAGCGGGAGCCTGACTGCGATTTTAGCTCTCCATTGTTTTTAACTGGCAGATCAGTTTCCCATCTGTAAAAATAGGGATAATACAGTGCTTACCAGCACACTGCCAGGTCTATGGTTCTTGATCGCTTGATAGAGATTACTGCTATTGTAAGCTTTTTTTTTTTTTTTTTCCCTAGAATATGGATAGCTTTCTACCAGGTATTATAGGTTTTTATGGCTAAGCCTTCTCCCCCGCACCATTAAACTGAAAACTCACCGAAGTCCCCATCCACGTATAAGTCCCCTGGGTACCCCTCTCTTCCAGGGTTTAGCACATGGCACATGGTAGGTGCTCAGTAAATACATGAACTTATGGTCTTCCTCCCCCATGGTCAGGAGTGGGGGTGGGGGCGGAGGTTGGTGTCCGAGTCCAGGGAGAAGCTTGCAAAAGAGATTGCACTTAAGGTATGGCAAGTGACCCCAACCTTGGCTTGGGAGAGAAGTCCTCCCCCATGTGCTCTTCCTGTGACCTTACCTATGAAGCCCCCACCCACAAAGGACACCCAGAAGTGTTGAAACTGACCCATGCCCAGGGTGCGCCCCCCCATCCCTTGGGAAACTGATTAACTCAGAAAAGGCATAGCTCAGCAGGGAGACAGAGTTGGTCACAGTCCTAGGGGTCAGGCAAACAAAACTCAAACTGGGGGCAGGGGCTGCCCAGCCCTGAAAGAGAGGCCCACAGAAGTACCTGCCTGTCAGACTGAGCCTCTCTGGGACAGGGTCTGTGCTCTGCCGACCTCCCTCCACCCTCCACCTAGGGCAGAGGGGGTCTAAGAACATGTCACTGAGAGGCACCTGGTGGCTCAGTGGGTTACGCCTCTGCCTTCGGCTCAGGTCGTGATCTCAGGGTCCTGGGACTGAGGCCCACATCGGGTTCCCTGCTCACTGGGGACCCCGCTTCCCTTTCTCTGTCTGCCTGCCTCTCTGCCCACTTGTGATCTCTCTCTCTGTGTCTGTCAAATAAATAAATAAATAATCTTTTTTAAAAAGAAAAAACATGTCACTGAGTGGGCACGGGTCCAGGAACCCAACTCCACCGCTGGGGCATTTCCAGGGCTGATCTACCCCAAAACTGCACCTTGCTTTCCTCACCTGTAATTCGGAGTATCTCCCGCACAGCTTAAAAGAGAGTGATAAACGACTCTCTGCGTAATAATAACTGGGCCTTAGGTGCCAGGCACTGTTCGATGCACTTTCCGTGCAGTGTCTCTCTCTCAGCAATCACAGTGCGGCATGCATGGAGCCCCTCGCCCAGCGTCTGGCCCATTACAAGCACTCCCAAGTATTACTCTTCCACCTACCGGGAGGAAGGGTCCCTTTTCTGCCCAGGACTTAATTTGGAAAAGGGAGAAGAGGAAAGAGCAGTCCCGGTAGAAAGGGGACAGGAGACTCAGGGACTCCCAGAGGCGAGTCTTTAATGTGAGACCGTGGGAGGGGGGCTGAGAAGCGCTGGGCAAAAAATCGAGATGCACTCTGTCGGTGGGTTCCCTGGGAGGAGGAAGACGCGCGCGAAGAAGGTGACTTTCCGAGCGTGGGAGCCAGGAGGGGTCCACCTCGCGGAGGAGACCGGGGAGTGGGTCGCAGCGGGAGGAAGGCCTGGGTGAGGGGCAGCAGGCCAGAGGAGGCGACCCCCGGCGTCGGGAGCCCTCGCGATCGCCGCGGGCATCTGGCAGGGAGGGGCCCCCAGGCCCGCCGCAGACCCGGGGCGCACTCACCCGGGTTCCCTCCAGGGGCGGGCCAGCAGGGCACGGCGGAGCGCAGGCTGGAGCGACTGCATCTCGAGCTCGCAGCGGAACTGTTCGCACACGGTGAGCCCCGGAGTTGCTCACAGACCTTGAGCCCCGGGCGCGGCCAGAAGGCGGAGCCCCGCCCGGAGCGTACGACCTTGGCGGGAGGGGGGAAAGCGGATCACGGGGCAGTCTTCCGCGTCAGACTCACCCGAAAAGCCTCCGTGCTTCCTCTTAGTAATGCGATCACTCTGATTAGAAGGCACTGGAGTTGCAAGTAGGCGAACTAGGACAAGGCATCCCAAAAGGGAAGCTTTGGTATTTACACGTTTCCCCCTCGTCTTTTATGGTATGGCCCAGCCGCCCTGCGGGGGGCGGGGAGTGGAGGGGCGTGAGCCCCCTTGACCAATCAGAATGACACACCGAAGACTGTGAGCCAATCGGATGGGCGGTCCTCCTGTAGCCCTCTCCGGGCGTGGCGGAAAGAGCCAATGAGAGAACCGGAATGGGACAAGTGTCAGGAGCCGCGGAAGGACCGCGGGTCGGTGAGTCAGGTGTGGTGAGCGTCCCGGACTGACGGTTCGGTCTCCCGTTGGCCGAGTGGCCATCAGACTCTTGGACCCCGTGGGGCCACACCGCGGCCAGCCCCGTGCCTCCACCCGGGGGGCAGCAGCCCCTGGGATGAGCCCACAGACCCTGCCTCTCCAGCCTCCGCCTGGTGGGCACCCACCCACCCTGCACCTCCGGTCCTGGCGCTTAGGTAAATCGGCCTGCTTCCTGGCCAACTAGGATCAGTGAGAGAGAAAACCCAGCCGGTCCATGCTTAGCTTTTCCTTCAAAGCCCCTGACCTCGTGATGAAGAAGAAAGGCAGGTCAGGGCTGATCAGAGTAAAACAGCCGGCCAACCAGCCCATAAAGCCCCTAGATTTAAATGCCAAATTGGCCACCCTATCGGGTCCCCCTCCCCGCCCTTTGGGAGCTTTGTACTCTATCATCCAATAAACTTTACGATCGTTCAATAAACCTTGCTTTGCTGCCCACCACTCTGTGTGGTCTACCTCTTCCTTCTTCCAAGCGGCCTGACCAAGAACCAGGGGCACTGGAGGAAAAGAAATCCTGTAACACTCAGAACTGGTTGTCCCTGCGCTCCATCCCACCACTCCCCACCCCCAACCCGAGTCAGATTTTTGGTTTTCTCTTGGAGAAGTTGTTTGCTTGAACACTTTATTTAAAATTGGGATTCTGGGAATGTCTGGGTGGCTCAGTGGGTTAAGCGACCTACTTGTGATTTCAGATCCTGATCTTACAGTGGTGAGCTCGAGCCCCACATCAGGCTCTGCACTTAGCCGAGAGTCCATTTGAGGCTCTTTCTCTCTGCCCTTCCCCCCCGCCCTACCCCACCCTACCCCACCCACCCACTAGTGCCAGCTCTCGGTCTCTCAAATAAATAAATACTTAAAAAAAAAAAAAAAAACGGATTCCTGATGGCTGACTCTTCAGGATTCATTTCCATTTTTCCTAAATTAGTTGAAGCTTTTAGAGCTCTCTTCCGAATTACCCGTTAATATTTTCTCCAAAGGCAATGGAGAACCTGGTGAGGAGTGAGAGTGCTATTACTGACTGTGGTTCCTCCTTAGGACATTGGCAAAATACCTTATTTCCCTGGGACTCGGTTTCTATAGTTGGGGGGGTTATTGCCCGCATTATTTCATGTTACTCCTCTTTCTCCAAGTCACACCCTTTAAGACACTTTGGGAAATTTAAAGAGTGAGGAGAAAAGGAAGCTCTGTTAAGCGTAAGGTTTTTTTTTGTTTGTTTGTTTGTTTGTTTTAAGATTTTATTCATTTATTCATGAGAGACACAGAAAGAGGGAGGCAGAGGGAGAGGGAGAAGCAGGCTCCCACAGAGAAGGGAGCCCGACACAGGGCTTGATCCCAAAACCCTGGGATCATAACCCAAACCAAAGGCAGATGCTTAACGGACCCAGCAACCAGGTGCCCCTAAGCGCAAGTCTTAAAGATGGTAAAGACTGGAATTGGCGTCTGTCCCTCTGAATCCTTGGAGAAAACCCTAGTGGGGAGCAGGGCAGCTCACAAGAGGCAGGGTCTCCCTAAATTTGGCCATTAATAGGAAGAAACTAGAACACTGGACAAGGTCAAATCTAGAGTCCCAGAAGGTGGCCCTTCGTGGGCACCATAAAAGGAGGTTAAACAAAGGGGTAGGGGTTATGATTAGCAGGACCTCAACTGAAACCAGGCGATGCCAGTTACTCAGCCTGCGATCGCTCTGGCTCGCTCTTCCCCTTCTGTAAAGTGTGTATGGTAATAAAGTCTGCTCTATCACCCTCCAAAGATTTCACCGTGAGGTGCCCATATAACAAGGGATGTGAATTTTCCCTATTTTATCACCAGCTGGCTAATGGCTTTGTTTTGGTGTTTATGCAACCCTCAGGCCTCTTGCCCTTTGCCCATCACTATTTTATCCTCAATTTAAAAAAAAAGAAAAAGAAAAGAAAAGAAAAAGCACCATCAATTCTAAGACATTTCACTTTATTTAAAAGAAGCCAATATACAGGATATAAAGGGCATGATATTTACAACAGTACAGTAAACAGGTTGGTTTCCGGTAGGATCAGTAGTCTTTCAATGAGTATAAACCCCCCCTTTCCCCTTGACACTAGACCCAACTGGCAGACAAAGAGCAACAGTGGGGTGGGATAGGACTGAGGGATACAAAGTTTCCCTGGATGGAGCTAAAAATCAGGTAGATGCTAAAACGTCCACAAAGGGGTCTTGCTGGGGGTGGGGATGATGCCTTGCCTCATTTCTCTAGAGGGCCCGGCGGTGGGAATGGCGAGGGATTTGCCCAAGACTCATACACAGCCCAGGGCCAGTCCCGAACCTGGAAATCCTCCAATCAAAGAAAATTCCCCTTCCGAGAGAATCAGCCTTTACCCATACCCACCCAGCTGCCTCCAGACTCCCCATGTCAGGAGGATTGCTCGGGCTCTCAAGATGGTGGAACCCAGGTCTGAGGAAGTCCCAGCATCCAGGTTCCTGCCCCAGACCCTCGGCCTAGAGTGGGCACCGCTGGGGCTGGGTGGTGGGCAACTCCCAGCCCTTCCATTCCTGCTCCAGTTCCCGGACCACCCGGGACTCACTAGGGTCCAGGCCCCAAGGAAACTGAGCGCCCCCTGAACCAACAGTCCCATAGTCACCCACGGTCCGCTGCTTCTCAACCTCTCCCAAATACAGCTGACCTGGCAATGGACCTTGGCACACCAGACCCATGTCGCCGAACAGAGCCCACCCTCTGAGGCAGAGCTTGTCCCCTACCCGGTGCCCCCTCTCCCCTCCTCCCCACCCACCTCCATTCTGAATTCCCCGCTGCCCACCCACTCCCACAGGTGCCCCCCACCCCGAGACTTTCAAGGACCGAGGAGCTGGAGGGTGTGTCAAGGAACAGGGAAATGGGGGTGAGGTGGGACGTACATAGGCTCTGCTAAAGCTGCTCACAGATGCAGGGGTGGAGGGTGGGGAGGCCCAGGAGACGGGAGGGGCACTGATCAAATTCAGACCAGCAGTGACACGCGTCTTGTTCACGGGAGAACACCGGGCTACCAGAACTGCCTACCCTAGATTTAAAAACCCTTTCCTTTCATAAAAATAGATGAGAATCTCTTACTTTATAAATAGATTACATTTAGCTTAAGTTACACCTTATTACCCCTGCCCCACACCCTCTCCCCTCTTCCAAGCCCAAGTGGTTTGCTTCTCTGAAGGTCAGAGCTAAGTCCACGATGGACTGGCCCTTCAGAGACCTCAAGATATATTGCTACAAGAAAACAAAATGTGTTTACTTGCCAATGTTTTGTGGGTTTTTTCCCCATTTGGAGTCTCAGAGGAGCATGTGTGTGTGTATGTGCGTGCGTGCACGTGTGTCTTCCACAACCAGGGAGCCAAAAGGAAGCTACTCTCCCTGTCCCTCCCCAATCCTCTCTTTTTATAAAACCCCCAAAAATAGGAGAGTGAGAGAGGGCGGCACAGGAGAGCCCATCTGAGAACAACTTTAAGATACCAATGTCAATATGACACTGGGCTTAGAAATAGAAATTTGAGTATTTACAGCTTTACAAAGGACGGAGCAGTTCGTCCCAACCAGACTGGGGGCTGCCCCAGTGTGCGTTGGGGTCTCTCTTGGCAAGCTGTGGGCTCATGGCAGGGGCACGAGCAAGGGCCCGCTGGCAACAAACTCAAAAAAGAACTTGGTGGGGAGAGAGGCAGCCGGGCTGGTCAGCCACATTCTTGCCGCCCCCAACACCCCGCGTCCACCTGCCCCAGATCCGAGCTCCCCAGGGCAGAGCAGCTCTGGAAAACCAGCAGGAAAAAGCTGCCTGGCCAGCGTCCATGTCTGGCTATTGCCATTCCCACACTCCCTGGCACCCTAGTTCCAGAGGCAAACGTCCTATGTACATGAGCATAAATAACACCACTGGATACCGACAGCCACGGTCCCCTTCGGTACCCCCGAATACTTACACTGCTGCCTTGTCTTAACACTACAGACAGCTCTGTCGCCCTCCCCACCACCTTGAGGAGCAACCCAAGCCTGGCCTCTGCTCTGCTTCCCAAACCAGGTCATTCCATGACCCCCCTCAGCCCCAGACAGAGGAGGCCTGGGGATGCGGGGGCGGGGGGGGGGGGGTTCCTCCCGGAAACGGAAAATCTTTCCAGCAGCTGAGGTCCACACCCGACTTTGGTTAAAATAAAACTAAAACTAAAACTACAACACTAAGTACAATAATAATCAGGTATGTTTGAACCCTGTAACCTTTAGAACAAGGGTCAGTGAGGAGGAGGGCCAGGGGCTGTCTCTCCTCTGAAACCACTGTCCCTCTGCGTACCTACCCAGGGGCTGTCTAGATGGGAACGGAAGCCTCTGGGCCAGACTGCCACAGGGGACCAGCAGGTTCCCTCGACAACCACAAAAGAAAAAGAAAAAAAAGAGAGAGAGAGAGAGAGAAACTCACAATAAAGGCCACCAAGTTCTGATAAATAAAAATTACATATGGTCACTAACACACATGCTCTCTCTCTCATACATATATGTATATGTATATATATATAATATGAATATTATGTACAATGGTTTTAAGACCGCAAAACAGGTGGAGAAACGGAAGAGAGAGAAGGCCCTTACAGTCGCTGGTACCCTGAGGAAGAAAGACAGGGGGCTGCCACCCGATTTACAGTCAGAGGCCCTCCTCCGCCTCCATAGGAGAGAGGTAGGTGGGGAGTTCTGGGCCTCCGGCGCATTTTGCTTCTTGGACCTCCAGGGGGAGCTCCTGGGCCAATTAAAAAAATTTTTTTTAATTAAAAAAAAAAACAAAAACACAAAAATCGGCAATCATGCCCCCAGGAGTGGGTACAGAAAGAAATTTAAAAAAAAAAAAAAAAGCAAAACCTGCTCATCTGGCTCTACACTGAGATTTGGCAGGTGGCCTCCACAAGGGGCCTTCTGACCCAAGCATTGGGGAGATACTGGCTCAGGTTAACTCCCCACACTGGTCAGTCAATCAAGTCAGGTATGGAAACAGGCTTGCACATGGCCATGAGCAGAACAAAGGATGGTTCTCACACTCCAGCTCCACTCCTGCCTCCTCCGATTTGCTCGCAGCCCTTGCTGCCTCTCCCCCATCCCTTTCCAGTGCCCGCCAGTGGCCGAACAGCCCGCAACTAGGGGCGGTAGAGAACCAAGCAAGACAGCGGCAGGTGGGGCCAGCCCAGCCCCACGGCGGAGGGCTGGATACCAGGCCTCACCCCCTCCAGGCTTTCTCACAGAGAAATTACAAATCTGTAGCCCCTTATCACTGGCTGGGAAGGGAGAGAGAAACATCAAGTCATCAGGGCAATAAAAGACCCCTCCCACTCCCACAAAGGTCCCAAGAAAGCAAGCAGTCAGGTGGGCCGATGGCCTTGCAGCCCTCCCCGGCCCCCGGCCCCCGGCCCCGACCTCACTACCAACCTTGACAGAACCCCTACTCCCAAGTCAGTGCTCACCCTCAGAGGCTGCGAGACAGATCGCCCTAGCCTCCGCCTCCCTGCCAGCTCCAGCGGAAAACCAGGAGTCTGGGCAACGGCCTACCTTCCACAATGATATAAGGCAAGCTGCTTTTTGTTTTGTTTTGTTTTGTTTTGTTTTTGCATAGTAGTTTAAACACAGTGAGACTCCACTTTCCCGCACAGTGCCTTGTCCCTCCGCTGCGCCACTCGATCCAGAAAGAAAATAAAATTTTGTCTGCTCTCCCTCCTCCTATCTTTTCTCTCTTGTCAGTAAGTAAAAACCCCCACCCAGGCCTGGAAAGGTTGCAGAGGCAAACAGCTCCTTCCTAGGGATGGGGAAGTGGACCACCCCTAGGCCAACTCAGGTCAGGCAGAGGAGGGGGGGGGGCAGAGCTCAGGGCCAATCAGAGAAGCAGGTGGGAGGGGAGAAATCCACATTAGATCAGGCCAGGGGCCCCCCTGTCCCCACCTTAGAGTTTTGTATAAAAACACCTGCTAGGAAGAATTCTTTGGAGCTCAAAGTGGCTCAGCTTAAGGGAAAAGGCACAGTTAACACTGCATCGTCCGGACAGAAGTCTGCATTTGTAATGTGGAGAACAATAGAAATTGACAGCACCATTCCTTGGGTGGGTGGATGGAGGCGGGGCACTGGTTGGTGGTGGGTTGAAGGAAGGAAGCAGCGGTCCCCCGGGGCCTCCAGAGAAGGGAGGGCAGAGGGAGTCTGTGTGGTGAGGACTGGAGCCCCACTCCAAGAAGCCTTCCTGGCCCCATGGGGAGAGGGGCAGAGGCGCCATCACCAAGACCAGCAGGCACAGGGGGCCTCCGTCATCAGCTGACCATGGGTTCCACATCCGCCTCCCGCTCAAACTCATCCTGGATCTCGTCTGTACTTCCTGAGTCACTGCTGGCCACGGAGCTGGGAGATGGTGAATTCCTGGAAGGCACAAGAGAACAGGGGTCATGCAGAGGGCAGCCTGGGGACTCCTGAAGGGATCCAAGGGGCAGGAAGGACTGAGCTGCCCCTTGCATAAAATCTAATCATTGGTGATCCCGCCCTGAGACCCCGCCTTCACTCTGCTCTCCTTAGAATCTTCTAAGCTCACGGAGTTGATTGTGGCCCTCAAGACCTCTCAGGTTCCCCTGCATGGCCTCTAAGTGCTCTGGGCACGGACAGTTCCCTGGGAGCAGGAACCATGGATCGAGCTCTGGTCCTACTCTCTAACCACCTAACACAGGTCCAGGCACACAGTAGGTGCTCAGTAAACCCTAATTAACTCGCAGGAGGCCACATGGGACAGTGGCTAGTAGTACTGGGTCCGGATCCTGGCCCTATCCTGGATGAGCAGGGGGGGCCAGGAGCAAGCTATTTAACCTGTTCCTCCATCAGAACACGGAGGTGACGACCGTGGATTCCAGGGACAACAATGAGCTAAAGGTATGACATCCTGAGCCCAGCCCCTTCCCCCACTGAGCTGCCCCTCCCTCTTTTATAACCTGAACGATGGTCATAATAATAAGAACGAGTACAATGAACACATCTGTGCTTCCTGCCCAGCATCTCTCATGTACCATCTCATATTATTACTGGCGTATCTGTTTCCCCTAAAAGGCTGTGTTCCTTGAAGGCAAGAGCTGTGTCTTTGTTTTGGCATTCCCTGGCAAACACAAGGGGCCTGAGGCATGTCAGTGTCCTGGGGACAGACCCAGTGGCCCTTGGTGGGAGAACAGGAAAGGAAGGGAAATTGCTTCCCACGGACACCAGGAGCCCCATCAGCAGTGATGCTGAGAAGTGCCCTGCGTCCCTCTTCTACCCGGCGACTGGGCAGAAGGTGGGGCATGAGCCCCAAGAGGGCGGGGGCTGCAGCTGTTCTGTTCATCACTGTCCCCGCGGCCTGGCACAGAGCAGGCCTTGGAAATGACAAGCTGCTGAGTCAGTGGGGGCAGGGCTGCTGCGGGAGGTGCGCGGGATCAGATGCCCAAGTCCTCCCTCACACAGCAGGTGGCTAATACTGGATGCGTGAATGGATGGATGGATGGGCTGGGCAGACAAAATGGACCAGGCAATAAGACGCAGCCCCACAAATCCCCGCCAAGGACGCCGCCACTGCACCCGCAGGGAGAAGGGGCCAGGCACCTGTCCGCAGAGCCTTTGATGAGCCGGCGGCAGGTCTCCATCTGCACGTCCAGCCCGCGTTTCATGCTGCACATCTCCATGTACTCGTGCAAGTGCCGGTTCATGTCGCTCTTGGCCGTGGCCAGCTCCAGCTGAAAGGCCGCAAAGCAGGAGAAAGGTGAGGTCAAGTCCCCCACACTCAGGAACCCTCAGCCACTTCTTCCTCACATCCTTGGTGGCTCTGAGGCCACCCTGGGACACCACACCACACCCTGCACTCTCTCCAGGCTGGACCCCAGCCTCAGAACTGCTTGCAGGGAACAGGGAACAGCTGCTTAGTGACTCGAGGGGCAGCCTGCATGGGGTCCCCCAACTCCACCTCGCCCAGCTTCCTGCCCTGCTTTATACAGACTTGCTTAGGACAGTTCTCAGGTCTCCGTTGTGTTTCTGACCCTTTTCCTCTACCAATGACAGAGCCCCCAGGGAAGGCTTGGCCTTCTCCCTCTCCAGCAGTCACTCTCACTGAAAGATGTGGCCAAGCACAGGCTCCACGGTGCAGACAGCCAGCCTGCAGGGTGCTTCCCGACAGGAGACCCTGGGCCAGCCAGGGTCTCAGTCAGTCTCCTCTCCTCTGCTGCTCTAACAGGGTACAGTACCCACTGGGCAGGCCGGAGACACCCAACCACCCCTAGGCACGTACAGGGGCCTGTGAGTACTAGCGAGGCTTCCTGAGGGCCTAGCGTCCCTTGATGTCACTCAAACGTCTTCTCTCGTTGTTTGGGATCACCCTCTCTGTTGCATAACATAAAAAACTCTCTGGGACAGACACGGATCACCACCCCCATGGGTTCTATCTTATACCAGGGAAAACTGAGGCCCTAGGAGGGGTAGGACCCGCAGGGAAACACAGGCCTCCAACTTGTGAACTTGTGCCCACACCACCCTACCAGCCCCGCACCCCCATCCCCCTCCACTGCCATCAAGACCTCACATCCCAGGAACCTCACCAGGGGCTCGAGAGCCCGAGCCCTCACCTCGATCTGGCCAATCGTTTCCTGGTACTCCTTGTCTCTCGTCTTGAAGAAGGATTCTGTCTCGTGGATCAAGTTGCCCAAATTTTCCTCTTGCTGAGGACACAGAACAAAGGGGACCAATGAGTTGGGTGGCGCAGGCTGCCGGAACGAGTGGGGACAGGGCGGGCTGGCCGGCGTCTGAGCAGCCGGGCTGGGGGCTCACCTCGCCTTGCAGGTCGATGCTTGGGTTGCAGTTGGTGAAGTCTTCCCAGAGCAGCAGCGTGTCTTCGTTCTCCTCCCACGTCAGGCTGTCACAGTCATCGTCAAAGTCAAAGGTCTCCCGCCTATGGGATCACAGCAGAGGGCACCGCTGACCAGGAGCCCGGCTGCAGAGGCCAGGACCGGGGAAGAAAGGGCGCCGCCCCGATGGGTACGCTCATGCCGGGGGGCCGTCCCACACAGATAGGGGTGCCAGCCAAAGAGGACACATGCCCTATCCAGCAGGGGTTGGGGTGGGGGGCTGGTCAGCCCTTTTAAAACAAAAAAGCATTGCTATATTACTTATACCATTTAAAATGTCTCTTTGTAAAGATGCCAGTCTTTAATCAGCGAAGACTAAAGATATTTTCCCCCCAAATCCAATCCGGTGACAGTTTCATTCACAGTTTCATTCCAGCTCATTTCTGGAGCCCCTACTTTCTAAGAGGCGATTTCTATAGCCTTCTCCGTAACTCAGGTTGATAATATGCCCATTTTACAGATGAGGAAATTGCAGCTCAGAAGAATAACCCACTTGTCCAATGTCACACTGCTAGCCTGTCACAGAAACTGGGGTGGAAAACCAGACATCTCCTACCGCCTTTTCTCCCCTGAGTAGGACACACCAAGCACCCATTATGTGCTGGGTGTGGGACCGGCCGCCAAGCATATGTTACACTGCGCTTTGTTCCCTCCTCCCAACATGCCTATGAGACAAGCATGATTCTTGGACCCATTTTACAGATGAGGAAACTGAAGGCTGCAGGGATTAGGTGGACTTCTGGACCAATGCATGATGGAAATCGGGCCTGGATTCAAAGCCTGAGTAACTTCGGGGCTTCCCGATTCACTGGAACTGGAAGCAGGGTAACGGACCATACGGGCTTGCCTGGGATGGAGGGTTTTCTGCCCTTCTTCCCCCAGCTGAAGGGAAAACTCGATCGGATGAGATGGGTGATGTCTGCAGGGCTTACTTAAATCATTTGATCGATCGAATCAGCCACAGAGGAGAATGGGGGTCCCAGGGCTCTCAGCCGATGTCTCCCCACCCCAATGCTCCAGGCCACTGCTCCCTTCCTTCCCATGATGGATCAGGCTTGGGGGCCACGGGGCAGGGCCCAAGAAAAATTTCTGGTTAAAAGCTGCCTAGAGGGGCGCCTGGGTGGCTCAGTAGGTTAAGCCTCTGCCTTAGGCTCGAGTCATGATCTCAGGGTCCTGGGATCGAACCCCATACCGGGCTCTCTGCTCAGCGGGGAGCATGCTTCCCCCCTCCCCTGCCTGCCTCTGCCTACTTGTGATCTCTCTCTCTGTATCTTTTAAAAAATAAAATAAAAAAATAATAAAAATAAATAAAAGCTGCCTAGAGCACCTCCTGGAGGCTGGTCCCCCACCGAAAAGCAGTTTCTGCTGGAGCCTGTAGGTGGCTCCGTGAGCCCGGGGACCAGAGCCGGGCCAGGGCTGCTGAGGAAGGCGCTGCTGGCCTGGACTCGTTCCAGATTAGCCCCTGGGGTCCACCGTCTCCGCAACACATACTCGACCGCTGACTTCACTTCCTTTCTAGCGTCTGGGATCTGAAGGAAACCCCAGCTGAGGAATGGGGAGCCAGAAAGGACAGGAAGACAGGCCAGAGAAAGGGGTCGCGAGATGGGGAGGGCGGGGCTGAGGAGCTGGCCGTGGTGCAGGGAGAGTAGTGAATTCCTCCCCTTCTCCTTGGTCTGAAGCCGAAGCAACAGATTTTGATCAAAACAAAACAGCCCTGACACGGGGCACATTATTCAAAGACTTCAGTGGAACTGGCCAGGGGCAGCCTCTGGCTTGGGTCTCAGCCTGGCCAGTAGCCGATGGAGATGCTGGGGGTGGGGCCAGCACCCTGAGGGGGGGTGGCGGCAGGGGTCAGCATGGCCTTGGCCAGCCCTTCAGGGGTGGAGGGGCAATCAGAGGATATATATAGAATGTATATTTATTATTATTATTATTATTATTATATATATAGTTTAACCCAGGCCATGTCACAACCCAATAAATCCCATTGGATACTGAACCCAATTCAGGCCGGTCAACCCCAGGCACCCCGACTTTGCATCAGACCTCCTCTGTACAGCAGTAGCCCAGCTGGTGGAGGCCCCAGACCCAGCTCTTGCGACTGTCCCTTTCAGCCCACCCCATTCCCAGGCAGCCTAACTATCCCTTGGGGATTTTCTGCACATGGGGACCATTTCTTCAGTGAAGCCCTTTAATTCACCCGAATGAACCCAGCCTGGGTGTGTGGGCTGGTCAATTCTGCCTCAGGCTCAGGAATGCCCAATGCCCGCTACCACGTTTAGAAAACCTGGATCCCACCAAGGGCTCCCTTCCAAAGGCCCTGTCATCACCAAAAGATTGAGAATATGACATTTGGACAGGATGTCAGAAGACAGAATCAGGAGTCCGGGAATCTCTTTGTGACACTCTAACAGCAAGCCCGCAAGACACAGCGTCACCTCAGTTCTGTTCCCAGGGAATGACAAGTACCAGGAAGTGTCACACAAACCCACCCCAGCCCTGGTCAGACTCCTGCCTCCCTAAGTCACCTGGCTCAGCGGCAAAGAGACCAGGCCAGGGAGGATGGTTGCCGATAGGGCCGAGGGGGACTCTCTTCCGAGAGCAAAGACAGCTAGCTGGGGACAGAGGACTCCACCGTGGGTCAGGGGCCCAGCTCTATTCCAACTCCTGGCACGCCCCTTTGAACTTGACTTTCCCCATTGGAATGTGAAGGGGCTGGGCTGAGCGGCCTTTGGACTCTGTCATGCTAAGCCAGCCCCATGGCTCTGCAGGAAGCAGGAGGGAGACCCAAGACCTGGCTTCTGAACCAAGCATGAGGTCAGAGGCAACTGCCTTAAAAACAGGAGCTCCTAGGGAGGGGTTCTGTGGGGTTTTGTGACGGCTCCTTAGAGCCCAGGGCTCAATCGTAGCTCTGCTGTTGGAAACCCAGAGTCCTAGGGCAGGGAAAGTGTGAGTTCTCAGGGCCCAGGGGCCCAACCACAAGGGGCTGCAGACAGGGAACAGGTAAGAGCAGTCGGAGGGGCAGGAGGAAATAAATGTAGGCCCCAGAGACCCTGTCCCAGCCCAACCCACCAAGTCCATGCCCTCAGACAAGCCCCTAATGCCCGCAGGTGCACCCTCCTCTTCCCTCCCGCAGCCCAAGTCAGGGGACCTTGTGGATTAGCGTCAAAGGTGGGTCTGGATGGAGAACACAGACTGGACAGACCGAGGACGTTTGGTGCATGTCCAGAGCCGGCCTCAGCCCGCCTGGTGGGCCCTGGTACGGGGGTCGACCCAGCGATCCCACCTCGGGGACAACCAGTGGGAGAGTAAGGCTCGAGCCAACAGGACCCAGCACTACCATTAAGCCTCTTCTGAAAATGTGAAAGTCCCCCAATTATGACCATTGAGGATAAATCCAAATTCTTTCAGAACCCCATGCTGGCCAGTCAAAGCACTGCCAGAGCAAGCCACCAGTGGGCAAGCTGGTGGAGTGGAGTGGAGCCCTGGGGGGCTGGGGCTGCAGAGATACTCACAGCTGGTTGAACATGCGTTTCATCTCATCTGTGATGTTCATGGAGCCGACCTCGTCATCCGAGAACCGGTTCACCTCCCCGTCCTGCTCGGAGATATCGTCATCCGAAGCCACCTTACGCTCTTTCTTTTTGGGGACCACCTGGCAGGGGAAGGAAGAGATGCAGGTTAAGTGGGAGGCTCTGCTGGGAGGGAGGGGAGGCTGGGAAAGGAGTCGGCATCCCACAGGGATGGATGGAGCGTGGCCGGGGCAGCCACTGCTGGCAAAGATGCAGAGCTCCTCTAAGAAGCAGGTGGCATTAGCAGGAAGCGTGAGGCGGGACACATGCAGGAAGGACAGACAGCCTGGACCCTTCCCTCCCCCGGTGGGCGGGCTGGCTCAGCTCGGCCCTTCACCAGAGCGGCAGCCCCACAATCTGGGGAGAGGAGTGGGCCAGACCCGGGGCAGAGTCCCCGGGGATGTCTCAGCGCCAGCCAGAGAGACAGGGAACCCCTCACAGAGGCCCGGAGGGCTCCACGCTTTCAGAGCCCTCCTGCCCACATGCAAAGGCAAAGGGCAGGCAGTCCGAGGGTCCCCAAGCTTCCTCCATTCCAAGCAGACAAGACACAAGCACACCAAACAAAGCCTGGAATGGTCACCCCTGCTTCCCAGCAGAGGGGCGGCAAGAAGGCACGGAGGTGGACGAGCCCAGATTGCTCACGCTACACCCAAAGTCACACACTTAAAGCGACAACACGCTGGTCTGCCCTGGGTTCAAGCAAAAGCCAAACCACAACCCAGAATTCAAGAAGCAGCCTTTGGAGAATGACACGTGCCCTTCGGGCCGCTGGACTAGCCCCTCCCTAGAGGACAGCCCACCAGGACTAACTGCCCCACCGCCCTCTCTCGGGACACAGCCTTGCTCCTTGAGGGCTAGGGGTAAGCCCTGAGGGATTCTTCGGTGGGAACGCAAACCAGAGGCCACCAGATCCTCTTGGGAATTCTGAGACTCATCTGCCCGGTGCTCCCACAGCCCAACCAGGACTCTCAACCTTGGCGACGGCGCCCCGCAGGCCTGTGGACCAAGCCCCAGAAGGTCAGGAGACCTGAGTGCCAGCCCCAGCTGGGCCTGTCCCTTCCTGAGCCCGTCACCTCACGGGCTCCTCAGCCACAGGATGAAGCATTAAGCCTGACGAGCCTACGAGTCGCCACGTCCCTGACTCTGTGTCATCCTGGGAGGCCAGAGCGGGGGCCAACACTAACTCTGGGGGCAGGGGAGTGGACAGAACTGGAGGGGAGGAGGGCCTGGCCATGCAGGGTGGAGGCCGGGCACTCGGGGAGGGGGCGGTGGCAGGGGCGCGGGGGGAGTGGCGGTCGGTGAGCAGGGTGACCCTATTCACCTGGAAGATCTTGGACACGTCTTCCGAGTTCCGCTGCTGTGCGACATCGCACAGCTTGGCCGTGATATCGATCCGGCGACAGATGTCCATGTCCACCTTCATGGCCTTTTCTTGGATCTTTGTGTCCAGGTCTGTCATGGGCTGCAGGGAGGACAGCAGGGGGTTATGTGAGCGAGGGCTGGAGCGAGCATAGGGGAGGGCATGGGGCGGGGGCGTCGCTCCCAGGCTCCTGCTGGCAGAGGGGAGCACAGCTCCAAGTCCAAGGGGGAGCCTGGACAGGGAGGGCGGGGCCAGCGCTGCTCAGGTTGGGGGAGGGGGTGGAGAGGTCACAGGAGCTAAAGGCTTTGACTCCGAGGGGACAAGGTGAGACCATGTTTGCCGGCCTCCCTAAGCGCTGGAAGGCGTTCTCTCAACAGACACAGTGCTAGTGTTTATTTTGTCAGAGCAAGGAGAAAAGAAAGACACCTCCCACTCTTGAAAGACTTCCCTTCTCTCCCACCCTGTGTGCCCTGCCTGTCCCCCCACA
Source organism: Mustela lutreola (assembly GCF_030435805.1). Lineage (NCBI taxonomy): Eukaryota > Metazoa > Chordata > Mammalia > Carnivora > Mustelidae > Mustela > Mustela lutreola. The sequence goes on from NC_081299.1 coordinate 13,244,788, forward strand.
CAGAGGGGGGCCAAGGTGCCGAGGTGGCGCGCTCTCCCCAGGATTCCTCCCATGGTTGACCGCGGGGCCTCACCGAAGACGAGGGGCTCCCTTAGGAGCCCGGCGAGGGGAAGCCAGGTAGGCTCCCCCTGCAGCAACCCCCCCCTCCCCCTGCCAGAGGTTTCTGCCAGCCACACCCAGCTCCACAGCCCCCAGGACCAGAAGCCACATCAGGCTGAGTCACCCGCCATCGGGCTCCTTCTCCTTTCTGGCTGCCCTCCCTACGTGCTGCCACTGCTTGAAGGTGGCCGGAAACCCGGGTCCCCAGCAGGAAGGAGGCTTTGCCAACAGCCCTCCGCACCTACAGTCACTCAGAGAGGTTCCAGTCTTCAAAAGAATGCTGATGCTGGGGTTCCCCAACTTTACAAAGCAGCCCTACTGCAGACCGCAGGCCGGGGGAGCCCCCACAGCTGACACAGACCAGACCCGGGGGCCTCCACGGTGCCCAGACATCGAGGCCACGGCCACCCCCTGCCCTCAGCGTGGTGAGCCGGGACCAGTTGGAGCAAACACACAGACCGTCAGAGGAGCCCGGGGAAGGGCGGGATGGGTTAAGCAGCAGATTGATTAATGCATCTCTACTCAGACCAAGGGAAGCGGAAGTGGGGGGGGGGGGGCTGGTCTCCGATGCATCCGTCATCCTCACGGGGCAAACGCAGCCAGCCAGGACTCTAACTAGAAGCCGAGCTCTGGAGCCTCGGAGTGAATGAAGCATTTTGCATGATGGGTGTTGGGGGGAGGGGGCGTCATGATGCCAGGGCGGCTGCCGGTGGCACTTACGTCACTCATGAGCCCCTTAAACACCACGAGCTCGGCCTTGAGCCGCTCAATCTTCTCGTTCATCTCCTCCTGGATGGCTTCGGCCTCCTGCGCCGCCTAGGGAGGACAGAGATGGGGAAGGGTGATTTAGGGGACCGGGCACCCTGAGGGCTGGGAAGGGCTGGACACCTGCCGTCCAACCGGGCCAGGCACATGCCTGCCAGCAAAGGGGTGCTGAGGACCTCCCCTCAGCCCGGCTTCCTGCAGAGCCCAGTTCACTGGCAGGGTACCACTCAGCGTGAAACACTTCTCCAAGGACTATTTATCCTATGGAAAAATCCCCAGTAGATATTAAGGGAAAAAAAGAACCAGTTAATATAATAAGTGATTCCAGTAGGTTAAAATGTGAGGTGGGTCCCTGTGAAATTGCCGATATTTGACCATCTCCCACCCCCAAAATGGCAACGCCACACGTGCCCACCTAACCAAACAAAGATACGTGGAATACACGTGTGTTTGTACAGAAAAGACAGGTCACCCGGCAATCTGTCAATTGGGTATGTGGGGGGGGGGGGTAGAACTGGAAGGGAGTTTTATTCTTTTCTCTACGTTTCTGAGTTTTCCAAATATTTGACCGCGAACATGTCATATTTGTAAACAGAAAGACTTCTGTTATAAAACAAACGAAGGGCAGACATTCATCCTTTTCTGTCTGTGTCTTGACATTACTTGATTCTATCTCTTAGAAGATCTGTGCCTTAAATATTGGAAAGCAATGTTTAGAAACGTTTTAAAGAACTTTTCTTCTCTCCTCATGGGGTCGCTATTCAGAGGCGGAGAAGGTGAAGTTTGCCGCCCAGTGCACCCAGCAGGTGGGTGTGAAGCAGAGCCCAGACCCAGAGCTCCCACGCCAGAACCACAAGAGAATATTCGCACCGGGAGCCCCCCCACTCCAAGGCACAAGGCATTCGGCCCCCAGTCAGTTCTTGCAAGCTGGGATTGGGCAGCTCAAGAGACCATCCAGTCCTGAACTCAGGTGGGGAGGTGAGGGTCCGAAAGAGTCACAGGACCATCGCCCAGCAAGCAGGGGTCAGTGCTGGGACTTAGACAGACTTGCCTATTCCCGTCCCTGAGCTTTTCTACAACACTATGCCAGGCCCTTCCTAGGTCCGAAGCAGGGGACAAGGAAGACGCCTCGTGGCTCCACTTAGGAGCGACTGAGAGAGCAGGGGCGGCACAGTGCGGGGGCTCAGCGCGGACTGGCCTCCGACTTCACCTCTCGGAGACTGTGCCCCTGGGCCACACGGTTCCCGCAAGCCTCTCGTGGTCAGGACCTCCAGGGGCACTCACCTCCTGCAGCGTGTCCACCATGGTCTGCAAGTTCATGCGTTTGGCGAGCTCCTCCTCCCACCTGCAAGAGCCAAGAAGGACAGGTGGTCAGACGGTGGCCTCCCCGTGCCAGTCCAGCCCTCAGACACCATGCCAGCAGCCACCATGGGCCTGTCTCCAGGCTGGGCAAGCAAGGTGCTGCCGTGAATCCCTCCCTGCCTGCCCTCCGGGAGCTCCCAGTCACCAGGAAGGGGACAGCCAGGTCAACACATAACCATAATTTCAGGCAGGGGTGACAGCCGCCAGGTTCCCAGCATGAGCACTGCACCCCGGGGAGACGAAGGCGGGAGGGACCACCATCTCCCCTTCACACAAACTATAAAGTGCCCTGCAAATGCCATTGCTCCTGCCCTTGCTAAATGATCCCGTACAGCAGTGGGCGCTCAGGAGCCGGGCTGTAGCCAGCGCCACAAGAAAGAAGCTTCTATTGTACCAATGATCATCACGGTCCGCAGAAGTCTTTCTGTCCAGCAGCAATCCTCACCAGCCAAGAAATCCCCTACCCAGCTACATATCCATGTCTCACCGAGAAGGAAACTGAGGCTCAGAGAGGTTACGTGTCTTACCCAAAGACACTCAGCTGGCTAGCACATGGGGCTGGAATCCAAACCCGGGCCTTTTTTATTACATTAAAACAAAAACAATAAATATAGCTCGCACTTAGTCAGCGCCTCTGCCAGGCCCCGTTCCAGAGCTTTCTGTGTATTGTCTCATTCCAGCACACGCTGGTTAAAGCCGGACAGGAAAGAATAAAGGGCAGGAGGCACCCAGGGGCTCACAGGGTACCCCCAACATGAACTGGAGGTAGAATGAAATGTTAATAATCATAATCACTGGGGGCGGCTGGGTGGCTCAGTCAGTTAAGTGTCCGAGTCTTGATTTCAGCTCAGGTCATGGTCTCAGGGTCATAAGATCGAGGCCCACATGGGGCTCTGTGTTCAGCCAGGAGTCTGCTTGAGGTTCTCTCTCTCCTTCTGTCCCTTTCCCCCATCGCCTCTCTCTCACACAAATAAATAAGGCTTAAAAAAAAAAATCATAATTAGCATCCCAGCACCAGCTCACCCCAACTGAGAGCTTACTTTGTACCAGGAACCATTCCACGTGATATCATTCAATCTTCCTGACAACCCTCCAGCACAGCTGTACAGCTGGCCCATGTCACGGATGCAGAAAGCCGGGCATGGGTCAGGGGCCCAAGGTCAGGGTGAGGACAGGTGGAGTCAGGACTCGAACCCAGGCTCGAGGCTCCAGACTAAGCATAGGCAGCCTCGCCAAGCTCCCCAGAGACCCAGGATCCATCAGAGCCCCCCCCCCCCCGCCCCACCTGCGCCCCACCCCCCCAGCTCCCTTCTTTCCCCACAGGGAGCCTGGGACAGGTTCCTTCCCTCCCCGCATCCTGGGACAGACAGATGAGCTCCACGCTCTGCTCACCCTCTGTCCACCTCCCTACATGGCCTCCAAGCAGGCAAGTCTGGAAGCCTTTTAGGATGCTGTCGGGGCCAGCTAAAAATAGGCCAGAAGGGAGGAAGGGTGCGTTACGTCACTGGCTTTTAGAAACAAGAGAAAATGGACACTGTTTGCACACACAGAGGAAAATTCCTCCTCTCCCCCGCACGCTCCCCTTCCTCCCATTTCCTCTCTAACAGCCCCCCCGGCACTGGCAGCCAAGCCTAGACCTGCCATGGGCTCCGGGGTCCAACACCTGGCAGGCACGAGGCCGGGGCACCTGCCAGGGATGAAGGACACAGAGGAAGCTGAGGAGTGGCAGTGAGAGAGTGTGAGGGTGGAATGCAGGTGAGACCATCTCACGGAGCACCCCCCCTGTACAAACAGGGAAACTGAGATCCAGAGCGTACAGGCAATTTGCCCGAGGTCACCAGGTACGTCCCAGGCCCACCATGGGAGAGAGGGGTCCCAGGTGGGGAGAGAGAGGTTCACAGGTCGCCCTCCACCTGCCCGGCAGCACGGGGCTCCCGGGCCTTCTGTCAAGGGAGGCCAAGGCCCAGAGCACGGGTCCGAGCTGAATCATCTCTCCGGGCCCTGCTGCTCTGAGGGGGGCAGGGGACTCAGCTCCAAGCCGCCGAGATGAGCAGGTGCAGGAAGGGCTGTGACCTGCCTTCCGCAAACAGCAGGAGCCACAGAGGAGGGGGCAGCGAGGGGCAAAGGTGGGGCACCCAGGGGCCCCTCACCCCTGCACACCTGCTTCCCAGACAGGCTCCTGGAGATGCAGCCCGGCCGCTCTCACTTTTCCTTCAATCAGGCTTCTAATGAGGTGCCTCGGGCTCCACAGACCCTTGGTACAGAGAGGGAACATGAGGCCCAGAGAAGGAAAGGGACTTGCCCCCAGTCAGCCCCGAGAGAAAACACGAACCAGGCCTTGGGATCTCCAGACAGCAGCAGGAGTACCCACCCCAGATGGGCCAGGCCGGTCTGTGCCCCGTGCCCTGCGCCCCAAGCTCAGTGCCTCACACACATCGGTTCTCATGAGATGTATTATTAACCTGCTCGGGTAGAGAATTTTCCCCAACTCCATCCTGCAGGTGTCAGAGCTGAGGTTCAGAGAGGCGAGGCAACTAGCCTCGGGTCACACAGCTAGCGAGCAGGGACAGGATGCACGCGCTGCCCGTGCTCTCAAGCAGCAGTGAGTCTCGGGCTGTCTGGGCACAGCAATCCCCTGGGGGTCGGGTCCGGGTTCGGCAGGCCCGGGGTGGGACAGACATGCCGCATTCCTGATGAGCTGCCCCTGACACACGCCCCACATCTCACTGGTGTTTCTAAGCTGCACCCCGACAGATGAGCTTTGCACCAGTGATTTCACGGGCCTTTGTATTTCCAAAGCCGGGCTGGGTGGGCAGCCGGCGGGCCTGCTCCCAGAAGACCTCGTGCAGAGCCCTGCGTGCCCGCGGCAGCTGGCTGGCGGGCCCCGTCCGAGGCCCACAGTGCCGCGCCTCCTGGCCGTGGTGGAGAAAGCTGGCTCTGCCCGCACCAGCGTTGACGGTGCAGAACAGCGGTGCCCTTCAGCTGCTCCGGCTGACTGCGGCGGAAGGACAGCAGTGACAGACTGCTTCAGGGATCCCAGACGCCCCACGCTCGCTGCAGCCCAGCCCCGGAGGGAGCAGGCGGCTTAACCGAAAACTGGTCAACCAAGCTGCGGCCGCTTCGATTTCAACACCTGTCCCAGGGACGGCCCCCTCCCCCGCCCTGGGTCTGCCCCGGGAATGCGGTTTCAGTAAGGACGGGTGTTTGGGGCAGAGGCGCCCACATAAGCGAAGATGGGCAGCACAGAGGCCAGGGAGCAGCCACTGCCACGGAGAAGGGGACACACCCACTGCAGGCCAGGGCTGGGTCGACATCGTGCCCTTTGCGGCTCTCCCAACCGGCCCCTGCTGAGCAAAGGTGCTCACACTGTCGGCTGTGAGGGTACGGGGAACCCCCAGCCCCGTTTTACAGGTGGGAAAATGAAGGCCCAGAGCATGGAGATAACTCCAGCCAGGGCCGAGGTGGCCTGAATCACTCGGAGCCACCCCTGCCCCCCACCCGACCCACTGGCTCATGAAACTTCCAACTTCCCACATCCCAGGCCGCATGGCCATGGGACCTCATCCCACACGCTCTCACCCAAAGAGCCAGCCACGATGAGGGGGACAGGGACAGACGGCCCTCCATCTTTTCCACCTCCAGAAAGTGCTCAGGGCCCCACCCCGGCATGCGTCCGCTGTGCCCCAGCCACACCACGGGGACCTGCTCTCGCCCCCCCCCCCCGCAGCCTCTCCCTTCCCCCCCTGCAGACACCCTCAGACAGCGGTCTCCAAGGCCAGCTCCTCCGACGGCTCTCCGTCCACAGCCATGCACGGCGGCATCTGCAGCTGGCAGGCAGACGACAATGGAGGAGGAGGAGGGGGAGAACGCAAACAGAGCAGTTAACCCGAACCAAGCATGCACCCCTGCCACGCAGCCTTCCTAGGGCAAAGCTCACTTAAACGAAACTCACGATCGCCTCTAGGCCCCATTATTATTTCCATGTTACTCATGAAGAAGCTGCAGACCAAGACCATTACCCCAGATCCCACAGCTAGGAAGGTGGGGTCGTGTCTATGTCATCCCTTTACTCAGAGCATCTCCAAAAGTGAAGGCTGGAAGGGGCCAGAGTTCACCTAGTCAACAACTCTGAGGGTAGAGTTAGGGAAACTGAGGCCCAGGGTCACACAGGGAGTAGATGGCTTTGTGCCCTCCATTCCCTTAGCCCGGGCCATAGCTCACAAGGAGGGAGGAGGAGGGATGTGAGAATGAACACAGACTCAGCCTCTCCGAGCACCTGCCTCCATCTCTCAGAGCCTGGGTCTCTCCACCTGCACATGGGGACAGAATGTGGCCCCAGCACATACCAGGGCCACTCAAGAAAAACCCATCCAGTTCCCACACTCTCTGAAGGTCACGTGACCGGCCCTCAGCTCTGGCTGCACTGGACCTCAGGGCCCATCTCCCAGCCCCAGCCCAGGTTCCTGCCCCCCTGCAGCTCACTGCCCCAATCTCTCCACTGGCCTGTGCTCAAAGCTTCCCACTGCCTTGGAGTGAACAGGAAATCAAGACCCCAGCAAGGAAGGGGCTGATGCATGGCACCCCCGGAGCTCCTGGAGTGCGGCCCAGCGTGACCCACGGCTCAGCGGCCGGACAGAGTAGCGTGCAAGGGCCGCCCTGGTGAGGGTCTCTGCACCAGGGCAGCGGGTAAGCAGGGGTTCAGACCTGGGAGTCCACAAATCGGGAACTTGGACGTGTGTGCAGCAGCAGAGAGAGGCCCTCCAGCTCCCATCACAGAAGTTTTAAGACCCTTGTGCCCTGGCCAGATGGGGCATGAAGGAAACAGGAGTGAGAGGCCTGTTCCGGTGGGCGGAGAGGCTCAGAGGAGGGACGCCATCATACAAATCCTCCGAGGAGTTGGGCCTAAGCCTGGGGGTCCGGCCCTTCTGCCAGGGCCAAGGACTGGCTATAATTACCAGTGCTGCGCCCACTGCCGTACTCCTGCTCCTAAAACCAGCCGGCGCTTGATAAGGAGCCTAACGGTTGTATGGATTTATTGAATGAATGAATGAATCCGAACCACATCACTCCTCAGCCCTCCTGCTCACTTCTGTCTGGAACATGCTCTGCCTACACACCACACGGACCTAGGGGCTCCCAGGAGCTGAGTTCCCAGCACTGGGCTTCCGCTCAGCTCTGTCCACTGCAGGGAGAGGAAGGCCGGGGGAGGGGCCACCAGGGCAGGAAGGGGGCAGGGAGAAGAAGAAAGCTTCCCTCCCCCACTTCCCACCGCCCTAGGGGCTGAAGAGGCAGGGACTTGGGACAAAGAGGGCCAGGAGAGGAAACGACCCTACAAAGTGACTCGGAGACTGAGGTCTGGGACCTCGGCACCTACCTTAGCAGAAGGAGAACACGTGTGAGGCCAGGGGCAGGGACTAGGGTAGCGGCACCCGCCCCGCCCAGATGTGGTCTCCCCGCATTCCAGAGGAGCCAGCAGCAACCATAGGATGGACGAGTAGTCCAGCAGGCCACTGGCGGAGGTGGGGTGAAGTTTCACCACCAGTCTCCCCACCCCCACCTCCCATCCCCCAGCCAGGGTCTCCCCCCACCATCAACCCCGATGACACACAGAGCCTCAGGAAAGGGGCTGACAAAGCCTGGCCTGCTGGGGGGGTGGGGCGGAAAGCCAGGCTGAAGTCACTGGCAGAGGGACTGACTCACAGATTTTTCACTTCCTGTGCCGTCAGAGAATGGAGGTCTGGGGCCCCCGGCTCCAGAGGAAAGTGGGTACAGCCCCAGAAAAACAATGAAGGCTTCAGGGAGAGTCCGGGGTGCTGCTGGGGAGAAAGTCCTGGAGATGCCTAGGCACCAAAGTGCTCAGTTTGAATCCTTCCCCCCTCCACTTCCCAGCGGTGTGATCTCAGGCAAAACAATCACCCTCTCTGGGCCTCAGTTTCCTTATCTCTGGCATAAGAAGCACTCTACCCCTTTGCAGGGTGGTTGTGAGGACTACATAAGGTGGGCAGTGGGGGCGAAAACACCCAGTCCCGCCCCCGGCGAAGAGCAGACTAAATGTCTGGCAGCTCAGTGTGAACAACGATGGAACGCCACAGCTGGCTCCAGCGCCCAGACCTCAGAGAGCAAGGAGGGTGGCCCAGGAATGGTCCACACCTTTCCACGGAAGGTAAGTGGCAGGCACACCCTGGCTGACTCACTCAGGTGAGGCTAGGTTAGAGCCCGCAGTGGAAAACTTCGTTCTGGGCCAAGCAGGAGTCTTGGCCGGTGGAGGACCGGTGGCAGAGAACAATTTCCACCCAGAAGGACGGGGAGCTCACCCCTTTGCAGCACAGCTGGGGGCAGAATGCCGTGACAGCCAGGGGCATGCCCGGGCCATCCTCCTGCCCACCTGTCTCCCTGGGCTCCGCCTCGCTTCTGTGTAAGCCTCACTCAGATGGACCGTGTCCCACCCCTGGCCACACTGCAGAGCCGGGGTCCAGACTAGCATGGGGGACAAGCCCATAGACAGACCAGGGTACCCTTTCTTCAAATCCAGCCTCCCCAAAGCCCACGGGCAGGAGATCAGAGTGGGCCAATGGAGCCCAACTTATAGATGAAGATCCGGAGCCCCCCACCCTCTTAGCTTCCGCTGAGCACCCCCCGGAGAGCTTCAATGTCACACTGAGTCAGCTTCCCATGCCCCAGCACCCCCTTGTCTCATATCACAAACAATTCCCACTTGTGGCAGAAAAGAAACACAGATGAGCAGGAAAGGCAGTGGGGGTGGGCAGGGCTGAGAAGACAGCCCTCCCCCCAGGCCACTAACAGCTCAAATTCCCCTCTCCATCCTGACTTCTTCCTCTCCTGTGGCTCCCTCCAGGAGAAGGAGGGCTGGGTGCTCCCCTCTATGAGCAGAGAGCCCCCCCCACTTCCCCGAGCCCCGGGCTCACAGGTACCTCCTTGGCATGGCTCCCCTGAGGCTCACTGCCCTCCCCCTGCCTGTGCTCAGCCCCGGACCCCAGGGAAGGGACCCTGCACACATGTGCCCATCAGCATCCTGTCTGCCCAGCTGTACTCCGCCACTCGGAAGGAAACACAAATTAAATGCCAACTGATTGTCTCCACGGAGGAGGTATTAAATTAATGTGCGCACTTACCCAGGGCAGCCGATTCCATTACGGACGGGCAGTAATGGCCCGGAGAAGGCCCCCGCGTAGGCTGTGAGCTGCTGGTGGGCCATGGAGCAGCGACCATGCCACGTGTGCACCCCTGCACACACACGCGCACTCATGTACATGTGCACACGTGCACACACAGGGCAGCTTTCAACTGGAAAGGGCGGTCCCGTCCAGGGAGCCCAGCGGACAGGGCTTGCCAAGAGCAGCCTGGGCCTTCCAGAATCAAGGATGACAGGAGTCTCTGTGGACCGCACTAAGAAGGGCAGGTAAATTGAGGACGCCGGCTGCTACTCTGTGATTCCTGGGGGCCTGCTAACCACTACCTAGGAACCTCAGGTGCCCCGTCTATGAAATGGGGGTGGCGGTCCCACCTTGTGGGGTACATGGGCAGACTCAGTAAGCTCAAGGGAAGGGACACAGGCATGCTTGACGGACGATGGCCATTCTTACAACTCTTGTCACCCCTGCCTGCACCTGCCTCGGGGAGGGAAACACAGGGTGGCACGACCCAGGCCGTAGGAGCAGGGGCACTTCCCCCCACCCACCGACTCTGGGGATCTGGAAGCCCTGTAGTTCAGCTGCCCATAGTTCTGCCAGCAAGCTGGTGAAAGCAGACCCTTCCCATGGACTGGGAGGTGAGCTGCATGAACTTGTGCACACTCTCCCTCCCTGTTCCCAGTCCCCAGGGGCACCCTGTGCGGGGCAGCTGGCTGACTTCTGGGGCTCTGCCTGGGAGCCACCAGGCCTTGAGACAGCTGGGAGGGAGAGGCTGGCAAGTCCTTGACTGGACCCCATTCCCCAGGCCCACATGTCCTTGGGCAACACAGCAGTCACCGTTGTGCAGGAAGCTCTGAATCAGATCCTGTCTCTGTCCCTAACCTGCTGAGTGACCCTGGGTGAGTCCCTTCCCTCCTGAAGCATCACTTGCCCACTATTAAAGCAATGGGGTCCAGCTGGATAAATTTGAAGGGCCCAAGCGGCCAGGCCAGGAAACGTTTTCTGTGGTCCCCCAGCAAAAACGCCACGCTGACTACAAAGCGATCTGATAAACCAGGAAGTCTCAAGCCAGCTGGGGTATCAGTCTTTGAGCTCAAACCAATGTATACCAACATATGTAGCAGAGAGAAGGGCAGGGGCTGGGAAGGTCCTGGGATCAAACCCCAGCCGCATGTCCTGGGACAAGCGACCAGCCCTCTCTGGGCGTTGGCAAGACCACCCATGTAGCGTTGGTCTCGTAGGGCTTTTTGCAACTGTTCAGTGGACTCGTGTATGATAAGAACCTAGAACAGTGCCTGGCACACACTGTCCCATGAGCATGCACTCGGTGTCCTCGATCTCCTGACCTCCCAATGACAGACGGTCAGGGAGTTCCAGAGACTGACGGAGTGGTCCTGGACTGCACGGCAGGTGCGACACTGGAACCCAGAACTGGCTGACTCCGGAGTCACTGTGCCGCCATAATAATCAGGATGTTGGTATGATGACGAGCTAGAGGCCACCATCATCTGGCTGGGTGACTGGAGGCACCTGGGGTTAGCGGTGGCAGAAAGAAGAGACCACTGCCAGCAAGAGACCCAGCCAGTGTCCTGCCTCTGCCCTCTGGCTGGGCGACTGGAGGCACCTGGGGGTAGCGGTGGCAGAGGGAAGAGACCACTGCCAGCAAGAGACCCAGCCAGTGTCCTGCCTCTGCCCTCCACGCCCCCAGACCCTCCCCAAGAATGAACGGGCATGTGACCAGCCCTTTGTCCCAACAAAGGCCACCTGATGGCAAGAGAGACCAGGGCAGGAGACGTCTCACCAGCCTGAGCCCAGTTAGTCTCACAACACCACGCTGGCAGGCACAAGGCATACTCGTGGGCTCAGAGAAGCCCCCAGTTGCCCACCCAATGCCAATCTGAGGTTCTGGCCGATTCTACGAGTCCCATGTTCCAGTTACCCGGCGTCCATATTCGCCCAGATTCCTAGCGCCACTCCCACTTTGGTGGCATGTACTGAAACCCCTACAGAGACCAGGCAGTTCTGCGAGCCTGTAACCCTGAGCTGCGTGCCGGACAGCACCCTTCTTCCATCGCCGCTGTCTGGAAACCACACCCGAGGGGGCTCTACTGTGCCCCCCCCCATAAAAACCAGACCACTTCTAAGAAGGAAAGTAACTCAAAAGGCATCTCCTGGAGAGGAGGAATCTGCATCCCAGATTGTAGGCCACTATTTTCTAACCTCTTCCAGGCTCGCTACACCTTCACCACCTCCTCCAGGGAGCCCTTCCTGACTTCCCCGGGTGAGTCACTAAGTCCATCAGGGGGTTCCAGTCCTGGTACATGCCTTCCTCATGGCATCCAGGGAGCCGTAAACGGCGACTTCCCTGCCTCTGCCATCACACTCACTCTGCTAGAAGGGGAAGACTTATACTGACTGGAAAATGCTTATTATGTGCTGGTCTAGTCACTGTTCTCCCACCTGAGCTCCGTGAGCTAAGCGTTTGCGGGCCCACTTCACCGAGGAGCAAACAAAGGTCCAAGGGCAATGCCTGGCTCCAGGTCAAGCCCAGCCCATCTGACTTTCCAGCCTGAGCAACCTCTCAGGGGTTCAGCCCCATGAACCCCTCTCCCCACCATGCCCTCCAGCACACTCCAGGTTACCACCCGGGGTCTGATGCACAGATGTGGACTCGTGGGGTCTCGGTCACTGACTTGGAAAAGAGTTGCTTACCTGAGGCACCTGCTTTGCCAGTTTACTCACTTCCAAGACCCCAGAACCCAGGCGGAGAAAAGCCTGAGCATTCCACTACCAGTGGCCAAGTCTAATCTGCGGGCAGCCCCACCACCCAGCCACCCTGACCACTGGCACGTGACTAGCCAAAGAGCTGCTGGATTTGGAGTCAGATTGAAACAGGTTCAAATCCCAAAATGACCAGCCACAGGCTTCCAGGCAAATGATTTCTTGCCCCCGAGCCTCCTTACTTAAACATTGCGACACAGGGATCATGGAGGACCCTGCTCGGGGCTGCTCCAGTCTAGGAAAGAGGTGATAGATGTAGGCGCTGCTTCCCTGTCCTGTCCTGCTGCCACAAGCCAGCTCTGAGCTCTCCCTGGGTCTCAGTCTCTTCATCTGTAAAATGGTCTGTTTCCCGTGACTCTGGGGCTCTACAGAAACCGTTGGTTTGTCATCAGGTCCCCAGATGCTTTGCTTCACCAGCCTGGGATGCTGGGAAGGGCAGGTGTGTGTGTGCTGCTGTATCAAGTCATGAAGCACTTAGTACAGAGCCCAGCTCCCAGTAAACGCTCAACTGATGGAAGCTATGATTAGCCATGGGATGGGGTCTTCCCGCCACGGAGAAAGGGTGGGTGGCAGTCCACTAAGTGAACTGGCCACGGTCCCGGGGCACCAGACAGGGTACATGGAGGTCCAACTGAACCCCTGCTATCAATGCCTGGTAACACACAGAGCCATTGACCAAAGGCACAGGAGGACTCATCATCGCTCTGGCTTCCAACCCAGTACCACATCCCAGCAGCGACAGAAGACCTGGCCGGTACCAGGATGCCGCAGAGGATGAATGTTGGGTGTCTCAGGGTGCCAGAGCCCAACCGCCTCACAGCGTCCACTGCTACCCAGCTGCGTCTGGCTGTTGGCTTGCAGACCATCTTCCTTCCCCCATGACAGTTTCAACAAACATTTCCCAAGTGCCTGCTCAGGGAGCCAAGTGCTGGTGTTGGGGGGCGGGGGACACAAAGAAGTGAATTCAGGGTATCTCCTCCCACTGAAGCAGAGAGGTCAGCTCCAGAGCTCTCTCTAGCTGGCATCTCTGACTCCCTTACCCTCAGGTCCTCAATCCCTCGGGCCCCAGGGCAGGAAGGTCTGCGCACCAGCTGCCTTGTGACCCGGAAACGGGGAAAGAATGGGCCGTGGCTCCCGGGCTGTCAGGGCCAGGCAGCATCTTTGCTCTGCCCACAAGTGGAGGGGACCTGCCGCTGCCCATCAAACCCAGGATCTACCCTCACACTGGAGACAGAGGGAACCACGTGGCTGGGGGAGAGGGCTGGAAGGGAGACTGATTACTCTGTCCCTTGCTGTATTGTTTTTTTCTAAGTCATGGTGAAATGCAAATATAAAATTGGCCATCATAACCATTTGTAAGAGCCCAGTTCGGTGGCATTCAGTATACCGACTGTCCACCTCTGGAAGCTCTACACCTGTTAAACACTAACTCCCCATACCCCCAGGCACCCAGCTTTCTACTTTCTCTCTATGAAACGGACTACTCCTAGGGACCTCCCGGAAGTGGAACCATCCAGTATTGGTCCTTTTGTGATTGGCTTAATGCACTTAGCGTAAGGTCCGTGGGATTTACCCATGCTGGAGTGTGTATGAGAATTTCCTCTCCTGTGTCTTTTCCAATTTCAGTGATGCAATGTGTCCATTGGTCAAAAAAATCAAAGGCATTTAAACTTTAAAAACACAAGAACACCTGCTCTCTCTCTCTGTTTGCTTTAGGTTGCATGTGTATTTCACAACAATTACACAGAAATAAAAAGAAATCAGATAAATGAAACAAAACAATTAAAACCACACCCAGTCCCCTCTTCCCCGAGAGAATCACCTTCACATAGGTGGCATGTCCTTCCCTGTGCCTTCTTATGAAAGCTTATCTTTCACAAGTGAAACCAGGATCAGACTGACGTGGCATTCAAGCATGGCTTTTCCACTTAATATACACCAAGCATCCTTCTGAGCAGGTCACATGGCAGGAGGCCATGACCCTACTGATCTAACGGGTCCTGCACTGTCATTCCCAAGTCCTAACAATCTGAGCAACGCCGAGAAGAACACCTTGGTGTACACGTATCTGTATATCTGTCCAGTTATCTGGGCGGAGTGAGTGGCTGGATCAAGGGGGGACTGAGAAAAGGCTTGTGTTCCCCTCTAAAGCGCCGTGTGTGACAAGGCTGAACTCATGAGGGGCTTGGCAATTACTGGAGCCTGGATAGCTGATTGGGGAGCCAAGGAAGAGGAGGGTCCCTGGGTCCCCATCCTAGTCCCTGCAGCAGTACAGTTTTATGCCTCAGTTTCCCAATTAATCAAAAGGCTGGTGGGGGGAGACCCCGCCATAAACATTGCCCTTCCTTACCCTCATTGGGGTGGCATTCTGCAACCCCCCAGGAGCAACACACTGGGCGATCAGGTTCATCTGAGAAATGGACTCGACCCCTCTCTTCCAAAAGGGTAGAGGTTTTCCGCCCAGTGTGTGATAAGCCCCGGAGCAAGCGTCCTTAGGCCAACATGGGGCAAGATAAAACAGCAACCCCCGCGGCACCCCAGTGTGCCCCCAGGGTGCCAACCCGCCTCACACTAGCAACGCCTTTGCACATGCTGTACTCGCTGCCTGGAAGGCTCTGTTCTACATGCCGCCTTTGTCATCTCTCTCCTCCTCATCTTATACCAATGTCAGGACCTAGCTTATATACCTCCTACTCCAGGAAGCCTTCCCTGACTCTGGTCAAGGTCAAGTACCCTACCTCTGTACTCCAAAGCCCCAGTCACTTGCTACTCAAGTAGTCTCCCTATTTGACTCTCACAAGATCAGGCCAGTCTCTGGCTCCCAGCAGCAACTCTAGAGCCCAGCAGAGCCTGGAACCGTAGGCACCAAAAAATGTTTTCTGGATAAAGGGTGCATTGAAGGCCAACTCCAGGGCCTTTCTTGGGACCCCCAGTCTGGAGTCAGCGCAGCACTGATTCACTGTGTGGCCTTGGGCATGACCTCCCTGCCTTCCCCTCCCCATCAGCCTCAGTTTCCCCAACCTCCACAGTCCCGGCCAGCTCTGCTCCTGTCCTCCAAGGATGCTCTTCTCCCACCTGGTCACCTGGGCCTACCTCCTGTGAGGCAGATGACAGGAAGGTGAGCTCACAGCTCTCCAGCCCCAGGACCTTGCCTTTCTGCTCGGGCCTGGCCGAGCCCCTAGAAATGCCCCCCCAACCCCCACATCCCTCCCCAGCATCAGGTACTCAGAGCAGCTCTCTGATGCTGGGGCTCTAGCTGTTGCTAGAGTCCTGAAGCCAGCAGGGGTTCCAGGCACCCAGGCCGAAAAGCAGGAGGCCCAGGGGCTCTGAGCCCAGGAGGCCGGGGAGGCCCCACCCAGAGCTATGTTTACAGCTTGGAAGAAAAACAGCAACCCCTGATGCTATTTTGGAACCCTAATGTGCACTCTGGGTCTCCCGTTGTTTATTCCAAGTGACTGTGCCGCCCCGCAGGTAAGCGCGAGGCACTGTGGGTCTGCCACTCCGTGTAATCGCCCCATCAAAGCCACATCACTCACTGGGAGGGTTTGTGCGCCTGGAGCAGCCCTGGGCCCGCGGCCTCGGAGAACAAGTCATCCTTAACATCTGCGACCTACACAAATAAAAGGCTGAAGCCAAGGAGGGCCCACTGGACAGGAGCTGGCATGCACCCCACCTTGAATTTAAACCAAGCCTCTGCAGCCTTAAGCAAGTCCCCTCCTCAGGCCTCGGTCTACTCATCCATGAAATGGGGGAGAACGACCACCATCTGGGTTATAAGAGGGCAGACAAGCATGTGTACAAAAACAACAACAACAACCATAAAAACCTCCAAACGTGGGACCCCAGGATGTCAGAAGGGGATGCTCTGAAGTCTAGCCATTAGTCCACGGGAAGTCTGAAGCTCAGGGGGTGAAATGACAAGCCCAAGGTCACACACCCCGGCGGCAGCAGAGCAGGAACCAGAACCCAGAGCCCGGAGGCTTCCTGCCTCACTGCAGTAAGGGGTGGAAGACACTCCTGAGCAGTCGCCGGGGAGGAAGGAGGGAAGAGTGACACCAACCCAGGAAGCTAATTACACGCAGGGCTTGTGAAACTGAGGATGGGCAGGGACAGACACTGCCTGTGCACACAGCATCCTAATTGTCACAGCTGGCCGGGGAGGCTGCAAGCATGGCCGGACAGGTGATTAGTGTGCCCTCGTCTGCACCCAGAGAGGGATTAGTGACTAAACACAGCTCGAGGGGACACACTCATTGCTTAATACCAGCCTCCTGTCGTCAGGCGGGCCCAGCCAGTGGGGAGGACACTGGGACACTGCACACGCATGCACACACACACACACGCACAGTGTCCCTCTTGCCCATGCAGGGGGCAAGGGCACCCCTCTCAGAGGACAGAGAGGTCAGCTCCCCCAAGGATAGAGGGGAAAGAAATGGAGCAGACACCCAGAGAACCCCCATGACAGTAAAGCCTCTGACAGAGAACTTACTAGAGCCTCTAGTGTCTGCTGATAGGGAAACTGAGGCTCACAGAGAAGAGGTGGGTTGTCCAAGGCCACATAATCAAAACAGCCCACGGCATGAAGGGGTAGTTCACGATGGACACTAGGAACTCCTTCAGTCCTGGCGACGGGCTTAGGATGTGGGTGCTCATTCCTCTGCCCGTTTTATAGATAAGGAAACCGAGGCCCAGGGAGGGGAAGCGACTTGTGCAAATTCACAGAGTTCGAACCCAGGCAGTCTGGCTCCAGCCCCCAAGCTCATGAAACCAGGTTCACCTGCTTCTGCTGACCTGATGGCGTGGCAAATGCTGGGGGACAACACGGTTTCTCCCGTCCCAAAGCCTGGGCTCCTCCCTCTGCACCAGCTGGCCTCATAACAGAAGGGAGATGGTCAGAAAGTATGTATCTCGGTCTCCCAGGGGTCAGAATGGACCCGGAGTTGCATCACCTGCAAACCCCAAGGGCAAAGTGCTGAGGCTTCCATGCTGACCTGCCAGGCCGGGCCCAGCCTGGCCCTGACCATGTAGCCCCAGAAGTTCCCACAGGACTGGCTCAGCCTCCAGAGCCCGTCGATGGACAGGAAGTCCTTTAGAGACCAGAGATCCTCCAAAGGGGGTAAAAGGGGTCCCCCAAGCATTGCTCAGATCCCGCCAAGGAGGAAGCAGAGGGTCACCAGCCCCAGTCCGGCCAGGGAACCAGCCCGGCTTCTCTTCTCAGCTCAAAGCCAACTGGGGCCTCTCTGCTCCCTGGACTTGGCCCCTCCCTCCCAGCCACATAACCCCTGGCCCAGACTGAGCAAGAAGCCAAAAAGGAAATGGTCCAAGACAGAGGGACAAGAAGGAGCAGGCTGGGGGAGGGGACGAGGCCCTTATCTCAAAACTCCTGGACATCAGACAGACTAGACTCAGCCACGTCTAAGCTGGCGACCTAGTAAAGGGAGCTCTACCTCTCTGAGCCTCGGTTTCCTCATCTGAGAAATGGAGCCAGCAACAATTCCTCCCTCCCGGCTTGTGGGACTGGTACAAGCCGGTGAACACCAACCGTCATCTTAGTGAGCGGGCCCCACTTCCGGCAGCTGGGAGGGTGGCTCCAGGCCCAGGGTCCGAGGCTTGGCTGGGACGTGCTATCCTTCCCCGCAGACAGTTCATCCTCTGGGTTCCCCACCCTCACCCTGGGATGGGGGCGCTGTCCGGTATCCAGACGCTCTAAGTGCCCGGCAGACAGTAGGTACTCAACTGGTATTTACTGGATGAATCTGCTTGGGAGCTGGAGGCATGGGGTAGAGCAGCGAGAGGGCCCGGGTGCGAGTCCTGCCTCTCATCCTGCACTGACACCCCATGTGACCCTGGCCCAGCACCTCTCTGGACCTAGCTGCACAAGGAAGCCCTGACCGCCCGGGGAGCTCGGGTTTTCCCTCCTCTTGCCTCTGGGAAACCCGTGGGCCAGCCACCCCTGGGGCAGCCTGCCCAGAGGTGGGCCCTTTCCCAGCAGGCCTGGCTTCTTAGAGACAGACTGCCACGTGCATGCCCACCCCTGCCAGCCCACAAAGGCAGCAGGCGGCTTCCTCCGGGTGACTTTGCCTGGGGACAGATGGAACACCGTGTGGCGTCTGTCAAGCCAGATGGCCTGGTCGGCCTGAGGGGCCAGGACACCAGCTGGGTGTCCAGCCCCAGCAGGCAGAGCTGCTTAACCCCTTCTAGTCCCAGCCGTAGGAGTCAGTGTCCCCTTGGCAACTTAGTCACTGTTGTACACCCGGGCCTCCCGCCCTCCAGCCCTGGAGCTGAGCAGCCTCCCTGGGGCCAAACGGGAGTCAGGGAGGCAGTGGGGTGAGAGGGAGCTATGAGACAGGTGGGAGTGGGGGAGGAGCCGCCTCGGCGCCCCGAAGGCAGTCCCGGACCGCCAGGAATGTGCCAACCCAAAGGGCAAGCAGGGGAGGGCACTGATTTCCTGGCCAGGGCGCCAAAGGGAGTTGTGCGAAGCCAGCCGCCCTGCTTCCAGGACACCCATGTGGGGCAGGGACTGCCAGGCCAGAAGGCCACCAGCCACCTTTACTGGGCCAGGAAAGCCACTCCCCAGCCCAGACCCCAGAATCAGGACTGCCTTGGCAAAGAGGAGACCCACCAGGCTGGCTGAATGGTCCTAGGTGTCGCTCAGCCTCTTTGGGCCTCCGTTTCCCCATCAAGAAAGGGCCACTTCCAGCTCCAAGGGTTCCATGACTCCAGGAGAAGGCATGTGCCACCCTCCTGGGAACTGATGGGATCTCAAAGGGACCAGATCATTCCTACCCCAAGAGCGTGCCCTAAGAAGTGTGCATGAGTCAGGAGGGATTTTAGGAGGGAAAAGCATAAGCTTAGGGGTTCAGAGGGGAGTGGTGCTGTCTTCCCCAGGCAGTGGATGCCCACCTATTCCCCCACTCTGTGAAAGGCCAAACAGGGGGATGCCTCAAATGGGATTATGGCCAGAGACAAGGAAGCATTTTCCAATGGAGAGAGCCACAAGGCACGTCCAGGGAAAGACTCTGGAATGCCCTCCCCAAGCAGTAAGATCTCTAGGCAGGATTTGCAAAGGTCCCAACCTCAAGGAGAAGGAGGAACAGGTGCCTTCTGGAGATCCCTGGGCATAGCAAGCTGGTGTCCACAAAGAGAAGTAAAGCAGGGCGTCAGAGGCTCTGCACTCGGGGACCCAGCCAATCTGGTGTTCCAGACAGGCTGTCATCTCGGGGCGCAGCACAGCCACACTCAGCTCCAGCCGGCGACCAGCACACTGACCCAGCAGGCATCTTTGGGTGTCTTTCAGGACACAGGCAGCAAGGGACTCCAGCAAAGCCCAAGAACACATCAAAATAGGCGGGTAGGCAGGGCTGGGCAAGAGAGCTGCTGGCCAGGAGTGGAACCTCAGCCGGGCAGGGAGATGAGAACACGGGGTCGGGGGGACACCAGCCTGGCCGTGAGACCTAGCTTTTCCACCAAGTTGCTGTGCAACCTTGGGCAAGTCACTGCCCGTCTCTGAAATGTGTGCTGGGGGAGAAACAAAACATCTGTTAGGACTCTTGCAGCTCTGACTTCACAGTCATTTGGCAAACTGGGTAGGAACGAGAGTCTGCCTTCCTGGTCCATGTAGCATCATGACGGGGGTCCAAGCACAGGGCCTGAGCACAGGGGCCCCGCAAACGGATGGATGGATGGGTAGATGGATGGATGGCCAAGTGGGGTAATTCCCAAAAAAGGAAGAGCAGAAGGTCCTAGGCGTCCCCTAGAATGATTCCTTACACTTGCCCACAAGGCCTCCTTGGATCGTTTTCCCACAACGACCCATCCTCCAGCCACCAATCCCCTTCTCTGTCTTACACGAACACACGCTCCAAGCACAGTGGCCCAGCTCTGAGTCCCGAGGACAGAAGCTCTAGACCCCTAAAGCCATGAGACTCATCTGCTCCAGCCAACCCCCAGGGCATCTTGGCTCTCTGAAGTGCACTCTCAGAGCTGGGTTTGAAATAAGATGCAATAGCGTTGGACCCCAGGGGTGATCCTTGAAACCCAAGAGAGGCCCAAGTTCCCACGCCCGCTCTGCCGCTTTCTAGCTATTACAAGCAGCAGGCCACTCCAGCTGCCAAGACTTGGCGCCCTCATCTGTACAATGGGCACGACCACAGCCACCCTTCAAGAGTGCTGTGATCTCAAGAGAACGCATCCGTGAAGTTTGGAACCATACTGGGCACAAGAGATGCTCCTGGGAAACCAGGCGAGGAGCGCTCTGGGATAATGAGATCCCGGCTTCGTTCTTGGAGGCACCGAGGATGAGCCACGCCTCCCAGCGCTTCTCTGTCTGGGCCCCGCAATCCCTTCCGTCTCCTTTCCCACCTTGGGGGGTGATGTGCCTGGGCTCAAACCAGGCAGAAGCTACAAAGCAGCCTTTGTCTCAGACGAAACTCTATACCAGTGGCCCTGACGTCACCCCTGGAACAACAATGCTAACACGGCCTTCGACGTCACCTCTCTGCCAAGGTCTGAGAGCGCAGGCTTCACCCACAAGGCCCCACAGAGGCCATCTGTGGGCTGGATCAGAACCCAGAAGCCATCCTCCCGTGGCATTACAGAGTTCCAGAAGCAAGAACAGCTGCCCCCTCCCCCACTGCTGAGTGGCCAGGGAGGCCTCAAGTCCCTGTCTCCCAGCTCCTCCATCTCAGCCCAGGGGCCCGGGGCTTGGGGGGGGTGGGGGGGGGGACGTGCAGCCCATTGCCCAGCCTGGAAGACTGAGCCTGTGAGAGTGCCGGGAAATAGTCCAGAAGAACCTGCCAGACTCAGGTTCAAATTCCAGCTCCGCCCTTGCTTCATGGCGAGACCTCAGGCCAGGGATGTGACCTCCTGAGGCTGCCTCCACATCCACACAAGGAGTCTGGGACGGAGAGGGCCCCTCCTCTGGGTGGCAGGAAGAGCGACACACTCTCCCACCCAACGGGGCCCCTGGAAGCCACAGGCTCCAGGCAACACACTCTGCTGGGCGGCTTTGAATGCTAGGTCCTGCCCTACCGGTGACCCTGTGCTGACAGTGTGCTGGGGAAAAGAGGGGATGTGACCTCCTTCTTGCTGGTCAGCTTTGCTGGGGAAAGGAAGCGCCCTGAACACAAAGGGCCAGGCTGTAGCCAGAAGCGGGAGGGAGGGGGCAGTTCTTACTTACGGGGTCCGGGACAGAAGGGACAGAGCAATTACAGCCAGGAGGTCAAAACCTGGCATGCACTATTTTGCTGAACCTTCATTACGACCTTGTGAGTTCAGGATATTATCCCCATTTTACAGATGAGAGATCCGAGGCTCAGGGTGGTCTCAGATCAGAGTCGGGGCTCCCACCCAGGTGAAAGCCTGTGGATTTATTATGCCTTAAGGCACAGAAAGGAACAGCCTAGGAGTTGGGGGTCCCCTGAACTTGCCACCAGGCAAATCCTGGCTCAATCCAGGCTGAACTAGGGCCTGAGTTTCCCCAGCTTGGATAAGCCGTGGTGGTTTGAGTGTCAGTATTTTCTTTGAAGACAAGTGTAAAACCAGTGGCAACAGAATATTAAGACTCTCCGTACAGATCGGCGCAAACACAAAAAGTACTACTTACTGACCACATCCCCAGAGCGCAGAGCTCCATGGGGTTGTGGGACCCGGCTTTCCGGTTCACACAACTCCAGCTCGGAAGGCAAAGTTCTCCCACTTTTCCACGTCAGGGCCCACCCCGGAGGAAGGAGGATGGGAATGACCCTCCTGGGGCGAGGCTTACTGACAGCCCTTGGGGGCAGGGGGGTCTCGTCATCCCATTTATACAAGAGGAAACTGAGGCACAGAGAAATGACACAGTGGAGCACATGGTGGCAGACAGGGCCAGTCAGGCAGTCAGTCAACTCCCCAAGACCACCGGGCTGAGGCCAGGGAAGTGCCTTTTGTTCTAAGGAGACAAGCCCAGGCTGCTCTCTGATGTCTCCTCCACATGCTCACCTGCCCTGGGACCTGCATGCTGGCTCAGGGGCGGGGCTCAGCCTCCACGGACACCGCCTCACAGGCTCTGAGGCTTCTTCACCCGGAGAGCCTCAGCCTCCAAGTTTTCAAAAGCCCTCCTCAAATGCCCTTCAGACCCGGGAAGGATCCCTTAGCTCAGGGTTTCAAAGGAAACCCGACTCTGCTGTGTGACCTCAAGAGAGCCGCTTTCCTTCTCTGGGCCTCAGTTTTCTCATCTGAAAGTGGTCACAGGTACGTGCGTGGGAGTGGAGAGAAAACTAGAAAACACTGAGGGACGGACTCTCAGAAGGTCTTTTTCCAAAGACAAAGGCACATCTACTCATCGGCCTGGAGGCAGGGGGACAGACGGACAGACTGACCTCAGAGAACAGCTCACACCGTCTGGGCCCACTGGGGGGTAAGATGAAGTCACAGGCCTGAGGGAGCCGGGACACGCAGGGTGGGCAGGCCTGGGAGGCACAGCGAGCAGCCTAGTCCCCCGGCCCCCATGTCTCTGCCTGTGTCCAATCCCAGGCTCATCTTTGAAGGGGGCTGGGAGCTGGAGGCTGAGGTCTCCCATGACCAGTGTTGACTTCCAAGAGGCAACAGCTATCCCTTTCAGCAGAGAGCCTCTCCTGCCCCCCTACTATGATATACGAGGGTTAGTACAAAAGGACTGGGGTGGCCGAAGGCAGGGTCCTGACCCCAAGGGCTCCAAGTCTGCAGGGTGCAGGCCGAGGCTCCCGGACACGCGCCTGCGCACACACAGGCTCACAAAGCCCCAGCATCAGACAAAGAGCCCCCCACAGAGGCCTGGCATCGGGTGGCCCAGGGACAGGAACAGGACGCCCCTCACAGCCCTCCCCTGCCTCACACAGGGGATGGGGAGGTGAGAACCAGCCACAGTAAATGAAGGCCAAAGCAAGAAAGAAGGGAAAGGGGGAGAGGAGAGAGGAGGAGAGGCAGCAAAATGGAGCAAAGAGCACCAGGAAGGGCGGGCGGAGGAAGGGAAGACAAGAAGGGGAAGAAGAATGGGCGGGCAGGCGAGGTCCTGCCTGAGCAGCAGGGTCTGGACTGCGCACTGGCATGGCGACCTCACTTCCAGGCCTTCGCACAAGCTGTTCTCTCCACCTGGAGCCCCCTTCCCTTCTCTTCCACTCTTGCTAGACCTCCAAAACCCAACTCAGGTGACAGCTCCTCCAGGAAGGCTTCCTTGACTGGCCGAAAGCTGGCTCAGGCACTTTTCACAATCCCTGGGTTTCAAGCACTGCAGGGTCCCACCCAGAGCTTCAGGGCTGTGGTCTGACTTTGCCACCAGCTTTCCCCAAAGCTATTCCCGTCAGTCGTCAGTCTCCCCCATCGCCGCCCAGCATGGCCTTCTGCCCATTACCGCAGCAGGCCAGGGGCGCAAAGGAGGCGCGGCCGGGCCCTGGGAAGATGTGCCGACCCTGCCCTGAGAGGAGCCTGTCTGCCGGGGAATTTCACAAGGTCCACTTAGACCAGCGGCTCTTCCCCTCCCCCAAGACGGCAAACAGGCGGCAGCAAGCCAAGTCCCGTCTTAAATAACCCAAGTAATAAAAATGGCCAGTTAAGAGGGCGGAAGGCAGTGTCTCCACTGCGGGGGCGTCTCCTCATCGAGCAGCAGATGAGCGGGGGGCTGTGTGAACGGACACATCCCCAAGTCAGAGCAGGCAGGCCGGAGTGCGCTGAGCCAGCAATCTCAGAGAGAACTCAGAGACAGCCCTCCCCCAGTGCAGCCGTGGGGTGGGGGAGGCGGGCTCCTGCCCAAGCCGGGGTCCAAAGGCCATTCAACCCGACCCCGCACCCTTGCTCCTCTCCCCAGAACCCCTAGTCTCGTTTAATAACCACAATGGCAGCTGCCAGCACCGCCGTCCCATTCACTCTTCCTGCTGCCCACGCCCCTTTCTCCAAGAAGTAAATGACTCTCTAAGTTCACGCAGCTGAGAAGCAGCAGAAACACTCTTCAACTTCCTCCCTTCCGCGCTTCCAACTTGCACACGAATGCTCTGCTCTAAGCCGGCGAGTTCTGCAGGTTTCTTTTTTTTTTTTTTCTTTTTTTTTTTTTTTTTAAGATTTTATTTAGTTATTTGACAGACAGAGATCACAAGCAGGCAGAGAAACAGGCAGAGGGAGAGGAGGAAGCAGGCCCCCTGCTGAGCAGAGAACCCAATGCGGGGCTCCATCCCAGGACCCTGGGATCATGACCTGAGCCGAAGGCAGAGGCTTTAACCCACTGAGCCACCCAGGCGCCCCAGTTCTGCAGGTTTCTGTCCAACATCCCAGCACACAGCTAGTCCCGGGACCCAGGGGCCACAGGAAGGTAAAGGCAAGAGGAGGACGGGAAAGGCTTCAAGGAGCCCCAGGCTGCAAGGGAAGCTGGGGAGGAGGCAGCCGCGTGCGTAGGCAGGACCCAGGCTTTTAATCCTTTCGACCCCAAGGGCAACCACTTGATAGTTTATAAAGTGCTTCCACAGACATCGCTTCATTTAATCTTGCAAATAGCTCCGTGAGGTCAGAGGTACTAACCCCACTTCACAGAAGTGAAAACTGAGGCTCAGAGTGCAGCCGCTGTGTGCAGTGGGTGTGCCCCTTGCTGGGATACAGCATAAAAAGCTCAATCCGGGGCCTGACTTCCTAAATGAAACCTCCGCTTCCCACCTGCTAGCTGCCTCTGGGATCAGTTCTGTCCATGTCTCTCTGGCTCCGTTTCATTCTCTAAAACGGGCTAAGGACAGCACCCAACCCACAGGTTATTAGGAGATTAAGTGAATCAAACGTCCCTAAACGGCTTTCAATGCGGCCTGACAAAGAGTAAATGCTAATTAAATATTTGTTTAATTAATTAATTAATATTTATTGTGGCCTTATTGTGCACAGGAACCATCTGGGCTGGTACCTGTCACATCTGCCTGTGTCCCCAGACTCGGGGCTCCTCAGGGCAGGGCCTATGTCTGCTCTACCCCGCTGCCCAGCACGGGACCTGGCTCGCAGCGCCTGCCCAGCCACTGCTGGGAGAACAGAGCCTCCGCTTCTCAGCCGTCCATACCCAGCAGGCTCAGCTTCCCCAACAAGAGGCACAGAATGACTGTAACAAGTTCACAAGTTGCCTGTGCTGAGACAAGCTTCCGGAACCAATCAAAAGCACAGGTTTGCGAGACCCAACCCCAAGGCAGAGGCCAGTTACCTTCCAGTCACCAGAAGGGTCATTGCTCTCTCTCCTGCTTATAGCAGCTCATGAGAACCCCTGGCTGCTGCCTTGGACAGGATTAGGTGCCGGGCATGATCAAAGGAGCCTTAACTTAGAATCTGAGACCTTCATCCAGTCCTGGCTTTGCTGTGTGACTCAGAGCAAGTTACTTTCCTGCTCTGAGCCTCGGTTTTCATCTGCACAGTTGGCACAACTGCTAGACAGGTGATAATCCATGCTCCCCAGCCTCCCTTCCCCCATCCCTCCCCCCTGCCAGGCCCACCAGCTACATTGTGCCGGCCTCTCTGGCTGATCAGGAGCTCCCCGCAACCCACAGTCCAGTTCCCACCAGGATCACCTCCAGGGAGGGGGGGGGGCGGTGCTGGACCGCCCTCTCTGGTGGCCCAGGAGGCTCACCTGCCTGCCGTTGCCAGTGACTCACTGGTTTCTCAAGAAATAATTACTGTCAAGTGACAGCAGGAAGTCTTCCCAGTGGAGCAGCCGCCCCCTGTTCTGCCACCTGCGGTGGCAATATTGTGACAGACGCCGGGGACACCCCATGCCTCAGCCTGCCTCCTCACCCCGGACCAACCTGCAGCAGCCCTTGGGTGACATGGAACCTGGCCAGCCTGTCCCCGCTAGGAAGAACACTGAACTTGGGGTCGAGAGACCCACCATGCACTTGCCACCAAGATCCGGGGCAGAGGTCTTCTGCCTCTCAGAACCTCTCCCCTTGGCTCAGTTGAGCTTCCAACTCTTGGTTTCCGCTCCGGTCATGATCTCAGGATCTCATCAGAGATCGAGCCCCATGTCAGGCCCTATGCTGAGCGTGGAGTCTGCTTGTCCCTCTCCCTCTGCTCCTCTTCCTCCTCTCTCTAATGAACAAAAGATCTTTAAAAAGGAGAAAAAAGAACCTCTCACCTATAAAATGGGCATAATTCCCACCCCTTGGGGTTGTCTGTTAATTAAATCTCACTTAAAGAAGTCATCACAGAGCCCAGAGCATAGTAGTTACTCAATCAGTGGCGGCTATTAAGTCATTATGATTTATTTTTAAACCTTTTTCAAAAGGCTTTCACACCATTACTTCAGGTGATTTTTATAGCAACCCTGGGAAGCAGAACTCATAAGGAAACGCAGCCCCATTTTACAGAATGACAAACTGAGGTACAAAAGATTGTATGGTGCATGGATTCCAGACCACTCCGATGAAGTTATAGAGAGAACAGGAGTCCCAGGGCACAGGCCGATCTTCCCACCACGCCCATTCCCAGGGGGGCAACCAGAAGCTCAGATCCTACCTAGGACCAAGGCCTAGACTCCACAGGGCTCTAGCTGCCCCGTGCCACTAGCCAGAGGCACTTGCCAGGTTTACTGCTGGGTGACAACGACCATCTCTTGTACCAGGAACCAGGGTAAGTAACCACATCTTGCCCAGCAAGCTGAAGGTCCCGACCCCACTGGAGGCGGGAAGGTATTGCTCTGGCGGTCAGGCAGCAGCGTCAGAAATCTTCACCAGCCGCTCCTCCTCTGGCCCCGAATCCTCTAAGCACCTCACAGCCAGCAATGCCCAGAGGCGACATGACACCCCGATGCCACTGGCAAAGGCACAGCCCACCCTCCCTCCTGCTTCCAGCCTGGTTCCTGACTTCTGCCCACTTCACAAAGCCAGTCCCCCTGACCCCTTAGGGTACCTGCATCACAGCGCATCTGCCCTATAAATCTCTTTTAGAACTTCCCCATTTATGAGCTGCACGACCCCATTTACCCTGCCTGTGACTCTGGGATACCAATGAGGAAACGCAGACCCAGAGAGGCAAAGTGGCTAACGCAGTCTGGCTCAGCTTTTAATGCCCATGCCAGGACCCCAGATAATGGGTGTTATTCAAATTTGTTAAAACTGATGTGTGTGGTGGGGGGACCAAAGCTCGGGTCTCCTGACTCCAAATGTCCATCACCTGCGTCGTGTGGTTCCCAGCCGCCCTGGGGACGTAGCGGCACGCGCAGTTGCCAGACACAGCGCCCTCCCTCACTGCGAAATGCTAGCTCAGCATGGACCCTGGCCAGGCCTGGGCTGGGCTCTGCCAGTACGGCGACCCGGAGCCGGCCCCCACAAGCTTACAGTCGGTGGGGGAGCAGACATCCCAGGCCCCTGAGATTCACAGTGTGCGCTGCCGTGACGGGAGAGGCAGTGGGTGCTCAGGGACGCCTGATGCTGGGTGGATCCTGGTGCTGGGCAGAGGGGATGATGGCATCTCTTCCCTGCCCCAGGCCTTCAGGCCTCCGTGACATGAGAAATCAACAGAACACCAGCCTGGCTTCACCTCCCCGATGTGATCAAAAGCCAGGACTCCCAATGCAAAGTCCACAGCCCGCGGTATCACTGACACACAGAGCAGTTTAAATCAATTCCCCTGGAAGTCGTCGCATCTCCTTGCAGCAAAGAGCATGTTCAGATTCTGGATCTACCCTTCTGTGTCCTTCAAATACCGACACGTGTGGGGAGACGGGCCACGGGCCTAGAGGGGCTGAGACCCTGTGAGCCCGGGTGTGCATGAGCACGTGTGTGCGCACGCCCGCGTGCAATGGCTGGGGGGGGGGGGGGGGACACAGGCCCCGCATCCGGTGGCCAAGGCCAAAGCCCCGCCTCACATTCCTCAGGGAAGGAATCTTCAGCGTCAGCTGTCTCCCAGCTTCCTGCTTCTCTTTCTTTTCTGGGACCTCATTCCCCAGCCTCTGACTTGAGGCTCGGAAAATCCCTCCCAAATATGTCCCCAAAGAGAGTGCCAGCACAGCCAAGAGACTCTGGGACACTGAGGAGCTGGATGGAGGGGGTTTGTGTGTTTCTTTCAACGGAGGTTGGTAGAAAGGGCGGGGGGCGGGGGTGGCCAGAGATTTCCGGAGGCACAAATCAACCGCTAAGAGTAGGAAGAACACCCTCCTTAGACGCCGGACAAAGAAGTAGCCCTTTTTCCCTCCGCCCCCAACACCATGTCTGGCGCCTTCCACGGCACAGAGAGAGCAGCAACGTGTCCTGAAATGGATGTGTGGGGTAGTCCAGCGCAGTGCCAGGAAATCCCTATAAAATGAAGGCAACAAACATTGTGGGGGGCCAGAGAGGGGACCCACTGGAGCCTACCAAGCCCCAGGTGCCTTAGCACAGGACCTCCTTCATTCCTCCCCGACTCCTAGGGGAACAATGCTATTCCCCCTCTGTTACAGAAAGTGGTGGCTCCGGCGGCTCAGAGAGGTTAAGCAATTGCCCGCAGTCACACAGAGTAGCAGAGCCGGGATGTGAACCCTTTCCCCCCATCCCAGGCTGCCTCCCTGAAAAATCAGAAACAAAGAATCCATATTGGTGACAGCTTCAGAGATAACAGAAGTGGCAGGGAATGAAGCCTTGCGACCAGCTTTCCGGGGCAATCTTCTGGCTCTGGGGCACTCAGGGGCCAGCACACACCTGCTCAAGGGCCTCCCAGGGCGTGATGAGGAAAGGCAGGGGACACTCCAGCTGGCTTACCCACCAGCCCATTTTGGAGCCTTTCATTCAGGCTGCCAGCCCAGCCCCTTCCGGCTCATGATCAGAAATAGCTGGGACAGAAGTCCCTCCCATCCCTGAAAGTTGCTTTTTAAAAAATGCTTAAAGGCAGACACACAAAAAGGTAGAGGAAACTCTACCAAACCCCAGCAGAGGCCGGATGACGTGAGCATCCCCTCAGAGTCGTGGAGAAAGATTCCAACAGCAGGCAAGGTCTTCCCAACTTGGCTTTGTGGGTCAGCTCCCTCCGGGCCTCAGTTTCCCCATCTTAAAAATGAAAGTAACTCAGCTGAATCAGCATTTTCTCTCTCTCTCTTTTATTTTCTTCTAAGCTGTAGAACTCTGTTTTCCAATGGAAGCTTCCCCAGAAAACCAATCTGGCAGGCATGGAAATAGAGCTGCTATGGTTGATGGGGGCCAGATCCCAGGTGCTCAGCACCCCCCACTCACTGTCCCCAGAATTGCCCCCAACGCACCCAGCTCTGGATCCCGTGGCTCTAAAGGGCCTGTCTGGGAACCATCAGGCTAAATGATCACTGTGGTCTCTCCTGGCTCTCAAGCAAAGCTCCGATCACCCAACCACCCCAACCACGGGGGAGAAACAAAGCAATCCCTTCATGCTAACTTGAGTCAGGGGCACAGACACTTGGCAACCTGCAGAGGGAGGGAGAGAAACCCAGACAGTTCCAAACCACGCTGGGCCTGGGGGAGGAGAGGGGAAGAACTGCCAGTCTGTGAGACAGGAAGAACAGCCCTGGCCCGGACCCCTTTGAGTCACAGACCAAAGTATAGGGCAAGTTGGGAGGGGTCACCAAAAGGAACCCCCTCCCGTAAAGGTGGAGGACCTACGGCTCAGAGAGGGTAGCAGCTGGCCTGAGGTCACACAGCACCTAGTAGCAAAGCCTGACCTGGAGTCATGGTCTCTGAGAAGCAATGCAGAGAAATCCCCCCTAGTTTAAAGTTCAGACAGACTCAGCAGGAATCTCCAGGGGAAAGCCCCCAGCTTGCAAACTCGGAGTAGGACATTTTGGTGGCACTGGGTGGTGACAGGGCAGAGATGTTTGTTTTGGTTTCCAAATCAATGCATGACAACCTTGTCCACGGTACAGTTTGGGCAACCACAGTTCCCTCATGGTAAAGAGCTCAGCGCTGGTTGGCCAGAGGGGAAACCCAAGCCGTAGCGAACAGGGCCCAGGGCCCAGGGCCCAGGCACCCCAGGCCAGGAGCTCTGGTTTGGGTCGGTGTTTCCAAAGCATGGCTCCCATATCACTCGAGGCCCCTGAGACAATGTGAGGTGGCACAAATGACTCTTTGCATTTAAATTCTACAGACTGCAGAGGTGAACCAATAAACTATGGTTTGTCTGCACAGCGGAAAATTGTTCACGAGTCTAAAGGAATGTACTATTGAAACATACTATGACGTGGTTGAACCTACAAAACATCATCTAGGTGTAAGAAGCCAGACACAGAAGACTATAAATGATACGACGACACTGACTTGGAGTGTCCAGAAAAGGTGAATCTATAGAAACCGAAAGCACATCAGTGTTGCCTGGGCTGGGGTGGGAAGGGGGATTCACTGCAAATGGGCATGAAGGCTCTTTTTAGGATGATGCAATTTTTCTACAACTCGGTTGTGGTAATGGTTGCACAACTCTGCATTTACTAAAAAAAAAAAAAAAAAATCACTGAATAGTGAGCTTAAGAGGATTTTATGATGTGCAAATTACACCTCAAGAAAGCTGGTGAAGAATGTTTTTCTTAAGTCAAAATAATGATGGTGGTGGTCCATGGTTCTGGCCGCAGATCCTAGAGGAGGAACCCAAATGCCTCCAGCTTGGAGAACAGAGTTACACGCACCAGGCACATGTACTCTGCAGAAGCAAGTGGGGGTGTCTGAGGCTGTGACCTCCAGGTAGACAGGAGGAAACCCTAGAACCTTTCCCTTCCGGGCACAGGTCCCCTCCACTGGTCACTGCCTGCGGCTCCGTGCTAGACAGCCCCAAAGCATCTAATGCCTTCGGTGGCCCAAGCAAACACCGTGGTCCCATCCCTTAGACAGTGACTTCTCTCATGGCCAAGGGACCAGAAGCGGACTGGGAGCTCAAAGTCAAGATTATATTTTGACAATGCTGGAAAGACCTTTTGAGATAATCTAGTCCGGCGACTTTTAAATTTTTTCTTTTAAGGTGTTGAGATGCCTGACCTCCTCCCGAAAGCAAATTCTCATGAGAAACCCAAATACAGAAAGAAGTAAAAACAGAATGTTATGGGTTTACGTTCACACTAGAAGTTCACATACAGAACAGTTAGTTACCTATTCTGAGTCCCATCAATGAAGCTGATGAGGCTATTTTGGTTCATTAACATTTAGAACTGGGACCACAGATGACAGTACCATATTCTATTTAATCCTATCTCCAGCTTTGGCTGCAGAGTTTCATGAAAATCCTGACTCACACAGATAAGTAGCTACAAATGGGAACGGTTTTTAGCGGTTTGCTCTGCAATCTCAGAGTACGCTTCAGACAAACAGAGAAAGGCAGGCGGGTGGCTTTAACTTGAGGCCAACTACTAACAAGTTAACAATTAACCATGAGTTGACATGAAGAACTTAAAAGTGAGCACATTTTTTATAACCATATTAACACTGCAATATAATTTAAAATATTAAGTCTTGGGGCATCTGGGTGGCTCAGTGGGTTAAAGCCTCTGCCTTCAGCTCAAGTCATGATCTCAAGGTCCTGGGATGGAGCTCTGCATCAGGCTCTCTGCTCAGCAGGGAGCCTGCTTCCCCCTCCCTCTCTGCCTGCCGCTCTGCCTACTTGTGATCTCTATCTGTCAAAAAAATAAATAAAATCTTTTTAAAAAATATTAAGTCTTACATAACAGTCCAGGAAACCCAAGACCATCTCCAAGGCAGCCTGGGGCTTCCAGGAGCACGGTGCTAGGCCACTCACCCCTCACTACACAGAAAGGGGAAACTGAGTCCCGAAGAAGGGAGTATATTTGCTTTGGACAAATCCAACTTGAGCCCTGAATCAACTCCGGAAAAGAGGCACCTCCCCAGCTCACCAAAAAAAAATGGAGGAAGAGAAGGCGCTCACACAGCCCCAGGGGACAGGAGGACAGGCACCCACACTCCACCTGCCCCAGCAGTGCCCATCTCATTCCAGGCCAGCGCCAGAAGCTGACATCACACCCCACACCCTGGATGCAACTTGAACAGAACGTTGCTCAACGCCAACCTATCTCCCTCTGAGATTGGGCACGGTTTTTCCATCTCCTTAGTAGCCACGTCCAAAAAGCACACACAATAAAACAAACACAGCACAAGCCTGAGGCATGACGACACAATCAACAGTGGGACACAGAAGGGCCCATCCCTCCGTGTTTCACCATCGAGAACAGTGCCTGCTCCCCTACCCCACCCCAAGGAAGCTGCCCACAGAGGCAGAGGTAGCCTCCCCCTGGCCGTGGCGGGGCATGAATCCATTCTCAAGTCCTCAAGAGAAGATGGCCTGGGAGAGGGGCTCGTCCCCAGCGCAGTGAAAGACCTCCCCACGGAAAGCCAGGCCCTACATGAGAGACCCGAGACTCCCAGGACCTCTGGTCCATGCTGGCCTAACAAAGCCTATTGTCTTTAATAACATCAACTGATTACTTTATCCCTTCCAAAAAGCATCACCAACCTCTTCTCCCCTTCTGCAACTGGGGGTAGATTTTATTCTTCCTATCTGTCTAAGGAGCAAATAGGTTTCCAAATGGTCCCACTATCTCCCTGGCAGGTGCTGGAGGAGACCCATGCCCCTGAACAGGCCTCTGGGCTCAATGTTAGCATCAGGACTCAAGGAGTGGAAGGAAAGAGCCTTCTCACAACACCCTCCAAGCCCTAGAGTTTGGAGCCAAAGCTCCCAATGTAGAGTTGCCCATGCTAGGACAGCACAGGGCGCTGCCCCCACCCAGGCCTGTGAGGCTACAGAGAGACCCCTCTCTTCTTATTGGAAAGCTAAGCCATTAGTCCTGTCAGCCGGACTGTGCGCAGGAAGCAATGTCAGTTTCCCAGCAGGGGACACGGGACCCAGCAAGAATGTGCAGGCCGGGCCTGTAGGCAGTCTTCCCCGCACACTAGCCAGGGATGGTGGTCTGGGTCCAAACAACGTCCAGTCTTCGGCCCAAGGTTCTCTCCTCCTGCAGGCCTTTAGGGCTGCATCTGTTGGCACTCAAAGCCATGACAGTAGGGGGTGAGGAGAAGAGGGGTGAAGAGAGGGGTTTTTCAAAGCTTGTGGCCAGTCCAATGGTAGTCTGGTTATCCAGACCCAACAAATAGACCTTGCAGAGCTGGAGCAACATGGCAGACTCTGACCCCAGTGGATTTGCCCATTTTCAAACACATGATCTCATTTAATTTAAGGGACCAAAAAAAAAAAAAAAAAAGGCCAGTGGGTTGGTGAAGAGTTTTTTTCTTTTCACCCATGGAGGGAGGGGAGCCCGCCTCCTACATCCTTGGGGAAATACCTACAGCGGGAGACAAACTAGCCAAAAGTCGTTCAACTCACTAGTTCAAATCCTGGTTTTGCCACTATCAGCAAAGCCCCTTTTGGCAAGCCCCTCGCGTCGCTGTGCCTCAGTTTCCTCATCTACAAAATGGGGATAAGAATGCCTTACGCTCTGCGTTGGTGTGAGGATTAAATGAGATCACATAAAACACCAGTGGTCATTATGCCACCTAGAAAACAACCGGCCCCGACCAATGACTGCACCGACGTGTCCCCTACGGTAGTCAGCACCCGCCCCCATCCTTGGAACTAGTAAGTGAGTTTTCCATGCGTGTGTAAGGCCCTATGCAAACACAGCTTCCAGCCCACCTGCTAGGACCAGCTAGCCGCCCCCAGCCCCTCCCGAACGCACGCATTCCACCGCCTCCTGGACCTGGACGCCCCCTCCCCGGGAGCTGCGGGGTGGGGGGAAGGGCAGGTCCCCACTCACCTCCGCTTGTACTCGTCGCGCTCGCGCTTCACCTTGGCCAGCACGTTGTAGAGCGCGCGTATCTCAGGCGTGATGGTGTCGATCTGCACGCCCACGCCGTCGGGGTGCACCCACGACACGCCGGGGCCCTGCACCGTCTCCACGCCGCCGCCGCCCGTGCGCCGCACCTGCGTGTAGCTCCAGATGGTCCCGGGCAGGCGGCCGTAGTGCTGCGGGTGCGAGCCGCCGCCGAGGGGCAGGCCGCCCAGGGCAACGGTGTTGGCGTTGGCGCCCGCCGCCGCGCCGCTGCCGCTGCCGTGCCCCGCGCCGGGCGCTGGCGGCCGCAGCAGCTCGGGCCCGGTCTGCACGGCCTGCTCTCGGGAGAAGGTCTTGTAGCGCAGCCGCCGCTCGCGCTCGCTCTGCTGCTGCTCCAGCTGCTTCTCCAGCAGCCGGTTGCGCCGCTCCAGCTCGTGCACCTTGGCCAGGAAGCAGCGGAAGCGCACGTTGAGCCCCTTCAGGAGGTGGATGTTGGAGCCCAGGTCGTCCCGCAGCGCCGCCGTCACCGGCGACGGCCCCGGCCCGGCCCCGCCGCCGCCGCCGCCCCCGCCGGGGCAGCTCCCGCCGCCGCCGCCGGGCGGGCAGCCGAAGGCCAAGGCCATCTCCCCGAACAGGAGCGAGTTCACCATGCGCCGGCTGCGCGGCTCAGGGCCCCGGGCCCGCGGCTCCAGGTGCGGCTCCAGCTCCGGGCAGGGCTCCCGGCGCTGCCGGGCCAGGGCGGGCGCGGGCTCCAGCGCGGCCGGCGGGCGGGCGGTTCCAGATGCGCGCCAGATGCGGCCTCCGCAGCTACGGCGGGCCGGACCGCCCCCCGGATGTGGGCGCCGAGGCGAGGGACGGGACTCGGGCCGCGGTGGAGGCCACGAAGGCTGCGTGAGGTGGCGAGGGTCGTGAGTCCCAGCTCCCCCGCTGTCAGAGACGCTGTGGTGTGGCCGCGGCAGCCGCACGCAGAGGACTCTCGGCCGGCACTGCCCCTCTGCGGCGGGCCCCGCCCACTGCAGACACAGGCCCCGCCCCCGCCCTTGCCCCGCCCATCCCACCTCCCTCTGCGGTGCTCCGAGAGCCCGAGGCCCCGCCCCTTCGGCCCGCAGCGCCGGGCCCCGCCCACTCCGCTCTCCGCCGCTTTTCTGGACTGGGTAGAGCGGCTGTCTGCAGCTCTGGCTCCGCCCAGCTCCCGCCTGGACCACGCCCTCTCCCGCGCCGGGTCCTGCCGCCAGGCTCTAGTCGGATTCTTTGCCTGGAGACGCGGACCGCAGAGCGGCACCAGGTCCGCGGTTAGCTGGAACCGCCGCAGAGCCAGCCCGGCCCCTTAAAGGAGCCGGCAGCCTGAGCAGCGCACGTTTCCCCGTTAGGGCGCCCCTTCCCCCCACGTCCTCTAACCAGGAGGCTCCTCTTCTCTCCCTTTCCCACCCCTATCCCCCCGGCCCTAAATTCCCAAGGCGTGTCCTGGAAGGGCTGGGGGGCCATAGCGTCCGAAGGTGCATCCGCACCCCACCCCCACTCCAACCTGGGGCGGCCTAGATCGACCTTCCTAGGATAACGCAGCGCTTCCGCCGGCACGTCCCCCACGTGGTGGACCCGGGCAGGCTCCTCCACCGCTTGCCCCCACAGATCGGCGCGAGCCTGTAGTCCCGAGATCGGCTCCGGCACTGCCGATCCCTCTGGTCTCCCAGCCCACCGCGGCGCGGCGCCGAGTGGGGGGTGGGGGAGGGGGAAGGCAGAGCGAAGACCCTCCAGGAATCTGACACCAGGGCAGCTGCGGCTCCCGGCCTTGAATGACCACCTCCCCACCACTGCACACTCACACACTAAGATGCAGGGGACCCCACAGCTGGGGTACATTTCATCCAACCACTTAGGGGGCAGCATGCGGGCGGAACCAGCCTGGGGGGCGGAGCCAACCCAAGAATTCAATCATTCATTCCTTCATTCAATCTTTTCAGATCTACCACCCTAAAGACCAAGTTCTCCAGGAACTTGAATCAACTTGCAAATATCTATCATTGTCTTCTTAATGATCATAAGAGCTCCAGTTACTGAGCAATTCCTGTATGTCAGGCGCCATACATTTATTATCCCCATTTCACAGAGCAGGTCAGTGAGACCAGAGGAGACCACAGGCCCAAAGCACATCCCAAAGCACATGCTCTAACCCGCAATCCCACACTGCCGGCCTCCTGTGCATTTTCCCATTTGATCCTCTCCATAAACCTCAGAGGGGAGGTGACCCACACCTTTGAAAGCCTGTGGCTTGCACTGTGCATACTTAACCAGACATGCGGCATGTTCCGGATTCTTCCAGCTGCATTTTTTGAATTGCAATTTAATTTTGTCGTATTAACTTTTGTGTTTTGCCTCATGTGTAAGCTTGAGGGCAGGTACCGTGTCTTACAGGGACAATGGTTTGGTGTTCTCAGTGACAAAAGAGACACAAAAGGAGACTTGGGCTTGCTCTGGGATGAGGTTGTGGCTGTTGTGTTCATCTCCTGCTTTTGATTTAGTCACAAGAGCAAATCCTTCCCGTGTTTCCTTCCCTCAACCACAGCTCCATGCTCCCTGCCAAAATGGGCTCACCTTTACAACACTCAGCACCGAAACTCACCTGTCTCATAACCTTCCTCTGCTTTGCCCAACCCAGTGTGGTCACTGTTCTCCACTCTTTGTTCCCTCAGCTCTTGGTGATTTTGTTTATCTGACCAAAAGAATCAAAACCCCCTTTGCCTTAAAGCAAGACTTCCGGGACTCCCTGCTCCAAGAAGTTCGAGGATGGAATTTATAACACTGAGATGGACAAAAGTTATATCTTTATTTTCACTTATCTCTAAATGGTATTTAGCATCGCCTTTGATCATGAGTGCAGGCAACCAGTAAAAGACCCTGTAATTTTGTCACTAATAGAAATCAAAGATATTTTCCTATCAATAACTACAGAGACTGTAGATATCTCAAAATACCATTTAAGCTACCACAATTCTGAAATTAAGATCATATTAGACTCGCCACTAAATCTTATTATTTAATGTGTTAGTAAGAAGCACCTATATCACAAACTTTTTTAAATATTTTGATAGATGCATTTCAGTAAAAATTGTTTCTACTGCAATCCTAACGCTTTTTTTTTTTTTTTTTAATTATTCTGCAAAGAGGTCCACAGGCTTTACCAGACACCTAAGGGGCCTGTGGGACAGAAAGGGTTAAGAAGTCACACACCTGGCCCCTTCAGCCTGGTTCCAGGGAGGATATGTCCTACCCAGCAGTATTGCCAGGAGTTGGTGTGGGGAGGTGGGGAGCCAGGGAGCATCCAGCCCTGTCCTGGGCATTGGAGAGATTCAGACATTCCATGAGCATTCATTCATTACTTGAGGGCTTGCTTCAGCACAGACCCTGCGCTAATAGAAGGCAAGAGTTTAAGGAGTCCTGGGAGAGCTAATGAAGACAACCGAAAAGATGCTCCTGAAGTGAGGGATTGGGGGGCGGGGGGGGGGGGGACAAGAAGGGACACCTGGCCTGGAAGAGGTGACCAGGCAGAGACCAGAAGATCTAAAGGAAATGGAGGAAGTAGTACCCAGGCTGAAAGGAATTTCCATCGGAACCATAGAAATAAGATATATACAAACAAAATGGCTAGAAAATAGTGCTGTGGTCACATAGAAGCAAATATGTTGTGTATCTTGCTCTTTGTGGGTAAGATAAGAGGGGAGGCTAACCTAATGTCCCTCTTCTAATCGGGTAACCAACCATCTTCATTTGCTCAGGACCAAGGGTTCCCCCTTGATGCAGGGTTTTCAATGCTAAAGCCAGAAAGTTCCAGGCCCACCAAGACAAACCCATGGAGCTCTGGAGACTTCTGAGGCCAGTCCAGAGAGGGGTAGGAACTAGCCCCAGGTCACCCGGAAAATTGGTGTCAAAGCTTGGTCTCGAATTTTGGTCCCACTACCCAGCCAATGTTCGGTCCTACCCCGAGCTGCTCAGGGAGATCCATGTTTCCATCCCCTGGACACCCACACCTCCTCCATCTGTCATCCAAAGGGAGCACAGGTGGGTCCTCACTGGATGGGGGGAATCACTCACACAGACAAAGGAATATCCCCAAGAGGAATGCCAGCCTCCCTCCACCTGCTGAACATGGGTTTTTTCATCAGTGAAAAGGGCATAACTTCACCCATGAGTCCATTTTTATATCCTCTGCCTGCCGTCACGGCCATGCTGCCTGCTCTGGCAAAGGGCTGGGGACACATGGTAGTTCTCAATAAATGATTGCTGAATGAATGACTAAAAAAATTAGTGAATGGACAGGAGCGCCTGGGTGGCTCAGTGGGTTAAAGCCTCTGCCTTCATCTCAAGTCATGATCCCAGGGTCCTGGGATAGGGCCCCGCATCGGGCTCTCTGCTCCACGGGGAGCCTGCTTCCTCCTCTCTCTCTGCCTGCCTCTCTGCCTACTTGTGATCTCTGTCTGTCAAATATATAAATAAAATCTTTAAAAAAAAAAAAAAAAGAATTAGTGAATGGACAAACAACCTCATTCTCTCCACCCCACTCCCCTGCCGTTTCCCCTGGTAACCACCCCTCAGCCTGCAGGTGCCAAACTTATGCATAACTCCTCTGCCCTCCCAGAATCTTCCAGGTCCTGGGTGGAGGACTTCCTTTAGGCTCCATTAGCACCACGCCTACCTGCCCCATGACAGCCCCAGGTACCCTCTCTTGTCACTGCTGGCGTTTTCATCCGCATCTTTACCCCATCCCCATCCCAACCTTCCAACACTTGCTAGACCAACTTACATAATTCACTCGTTCAGTGGATTTCAGTAAATGGACCAGGTGGTGCCACTATCACTATAAATCCGTTTTTGGAATGTTTCATCTCTCCCAATAACACCCCTAGTGCCCATCTACTGTTATCCCCGGTGTCTACGCCCTGTCCCACAGGCCCCTTGGGCATCTGTCTCTATGGATTGGCCTTTTCTGGTCATTTCACATAAACGGAGTCCTACAATACGTGGTCTTTTGTGTCTTACTTCTAACCCTGAGCATCACGTTTTCGCCATGTTGTAGCATTCGTGGATGATCACTCCTCGTTACTGACAACCTCTTTTTAGACTTTGATGGTCTGGATCCTTCACTACCTCATTTACACTTCTGCACTTCAGTTCCTCCACTGGAAATAGGACCAAGTGAGAATATCTCCCTCGCAAAATTAAATGAGCTAATACACGTAAAACGGGCATGTAGTCAATGCTCAATAAATATCAGCTATTAGGGGTGCCTGGGTGGCTCAGTGGGTTAAAGCTTCTGCCTTCGGCTCAGGTCATGATCCCAGGGTCCTGGGATCGAGCCCCGCATCGGGCTTTCTGCTCAGTGGGGAGCCTTACTGCCTACTTGTCATCTCTGTCTGTCAAATAAATAAAATCTTTTTTAAAAAATCAGCTATTAGCACCATTAATTTTTTTTTCCATTCTTTTGCTTATGCGCCTGCAGAAAGCCCACAAATATATAAAGAGGTAGGGGGAATGAGCATCTCCCACCATCCCATACCCAGGGACCCTCTCTGGCATCTCACGTCAGTGCTGCTGCCAGGGAGAAGAAACTGCTCCCTCTCCCCTGTGTCCTCCTCTCCTGACACCCCCTTCCCCCGCAGCTGCAGCTTCTAGAACATTCCCATTCTGTTTCTTCCTGGTAAAAGGAAAGAGAGCAGTAAAATGTGATGGCACCGACGAAAGGGAGTGGCTGCGAGCTCTGTGTGATGCTGCAGGTGAAAATTAATTCTTTCAGCAGCACAGGCAAATTCTTGAGATGTCCTGTCTCTCCTCCCAGAAAACAATAATGACAACAACAGCCAAAAAAAAAAAAAAAAGAAGAAGAAGAAGAAGAAGAGGAAGAGGAAGTAGTCTTGGCAGAAGGGTGACTTTGGCTGTGCCCACAGCGGCAGCACATTGCCAGGCCTCATCCCTCCTGGGCACCTCCGGGCTTATAAGCGGCTTAAGCTGCATGTTGTTTCAACAATTATTCTGGGTGGGTTTGCCTTCCTCGAAAAGGGCGTGGGTTTCATCTCCGTCAGGCGCCAGGGTGTCCCACTGGCTGCCCTGACGGCGCTGATCTTGGTCAGCAGCCTTGGGGGAGCCCCGGGTGCTTCCAGAACCTTCTCCAGACCTGTCTCATGAAGGCCAGCCTGGGCGGCACTGTATAATCTCCCTGCATGACAGTGAGGAGAGGAGGATAGGGTCCAGAGCCAGGCTCCATCCATTGACCGTGTGACTGTGGACAAGTCACTCAGCTGCTCTCTGCCTCGGTTTCCCCTTCTGTAAAATGGGAGGGGGGTCGTTGGTGAGGTTACTATGGGCTCAAAGCGGTGTCTGGCACTTATAAGTGTGAGCTATCACGAGCCAACATTCCTTGAACCCCCACCAGGCACCATTCTAGGTGTTGATCTGAGTTTCTTGTAACATGAAATCAAGGCAAGCGTGGGGGAGGCCTGACTATCACCGTGCTGCATCACCAAGGGGGAGCCGTGACTTTGGGGGGGTCCTCGCTTTCAGGCTCTACTGACTGACTCCCACGTGACAGACATCTGTCGAGCATCTCCTTTATCCTGTTACCAAAACTCCATGTGTTAAAGATTCTTCTTACAGATGGGGAAACTGAGACTTTACTGGGGGCTGGGGCGTGAAGGAGCTACCCAAGAAGACAATTCATGTGTGTTGCGCTTTGAACCCAGCTTTGAACTCCAAGACCTGCCCATGTCACTCTGGCTAGAGCGCCCTCCTCAACAACTCAAAGGAGGAACGCGCCAGTGTAGACCAGAACAGTGAGCTATTGCGGGGATTTCGGTCATTCTCTTCCTCAGTGGAAACCTTCCAATGAACGGAAAGAGGTATAGTGAATGGAGGTCCAGGGGCATCATCAAATCAGCCCAGAGCAAGATGAGAAGCAACACCATGCTCTCCTGCCTCTGGGCCTTTGCATATGCTGGTTGCTCCTCCAGGAGCACAGTTCCCCTTTCCTACCGGCCAGCTCTTACTTACCTTTCTGATCTTAGTTTGGTAATACCTCTCCTTCTTCATCTGCTGTCTCATTTTGACA
The DNA here is from genome assembly GCF_030435805.1 of Mustela lutreola. NCBI lineage: Eukaryota > Metazoa > Chordata > Mammalia > Carnivora > Mustelidae > Mustela > Mustela lutreola. The sequence continues at coordinate 13,285,772 of NC_081299.1, forward strand.
CTGCAAGGAGGTTTACCTTACGTTCAATAACGAAACAAATGTGGCATGTCTGGCCCAGTGCATTTCTTCACGTGTGCACCCCCAGTGGACCCGTCCCCCTAGATCATTGCCCACACACCCGAAGACCCCCAAAGGGAAATCAGATTCTCACTTTTCTCCCCAGGATGCCCTGCCAGCCTCACGTCTGTGGACTCACGCAGCAAGTTTTGGGCTGCTCTTGCTGGGTCTTGTCTGCGTGAGCTCTACCCGTGGAGCTCCGTGTAGCACGTTGTTCTCACCCTTTGCTGTATACATAGTCTGGGGTCTGGGCTTTTCCCTGGTTATTTATCCTTTCCACCGCGGGTGGACATCTGGGTGGTTTGCAGCTGGGGGCCTTTCGGGATAAAACTGTATGTACTCTCTCATATATGTCTTTTGGTGAATGTGAGCTCTTGTTCCTCCGGGGAATAAGGCCGGGGACAGGACGGCTGTGCCACAGGGCGTGTGCGTGTTTAGGATTCATACGTACTGCCAAACAGCCTTCCGAGCTGGCTGTGCTATTGACACCCTCTCGGCAGGGCGTGAGGGTTCTGACTGCTCCATATCCTAGTTCCTCTTTGCTAGTTTGTCCTTCTCATTTTAAACTTTCTGGTGAATGTGAAAGGTAGCATGGCCCCCGGAAGCCACTGTGCACCCCCCAAACCAGATTAGGGGGCTCCTGTTCTTCCCCGTGTGGGTTCATTTGTCTGTGGCCTTTCCACTAAATTACTGTCACCCTCATGTCCTGGAGGGAGGGCTCACTCAGGAAGGGAGGACACCATCTGTGGGACTCTTTGCTCCCTTGCCAAGAAGCTAGATGTTGTCACCCCAGTCCCCAGCCACTCGTCTTCCAGGGCAGTCAGAAGCCCAGGACTGAGGACGCAGGGCCCCTCTCTTTCAGGGGCCCTAATTAATTTCAAGCCCAATGCTCCAGGAGATGGCTCCTTACCGGATGTGTGAGAACGGACCTCTCTGAGCCTCAGTTTCTCCACCTATAAAATGGGAAGGATACCTCTGACCCCTAGTGCTCTAGCAAGAGCGAACTGAAATGCCACCTATTGAGTCCTGGGAAGGGTCCCCCAGCAGGGGGTGGCTCTCCGAAGTCCCTCTAAAGCCTGCAGCTTCTCAGAGGAGATGTCTCTCCTGGCTGTCTTGTCATCACTGGAAAGCTTTATAAAGTGCCCAAGTCACCCATCTCTGCACCAAGAGATGGGTCCCTGATGTCAAGGACTGACGGCTACCAAGAGCCTTCTCCCTGCTCCCTGTGCAGCATCTCGTTCATTCCTCGTGCTCCCCTGTTTGGGTCAGTCCCAGCAGCTGACTCTGCGTGCAGGGCCTGGCATGTGCATGGTCATTTTCTACCCCAGCCTCATCAATTTGGGGGAAGGACCTGCATTCCTCTCTTACAGATGTGAGACCAAGACTTGGAGAGGAGCAGCTAGATTTGCTGCCCCTTTCCAGGACCCGGAGATCATAGGTCTGAAACCTTAGGTGCGGGTCCTGCGTGGATACTGCATTGACCACACCCACATCGGGGAGCAGAGCCCACCAGCCGGGTGGGGACCAGGATGAATGGATTTTGTAGGGAGGTCCCTGGCAGTTCCAGAAACCACATGGCAGGGCAGAGCTGTCCCTAGCCCCTCTGGGGTCCCTCCTGTGTTCTCCGCCAGCTGCTTTGCTCCCATAAGCAGCGAGTGGGATAAAAGTACACTCACGTCACCTCTGACTTCTGGTCTGCAGTCAGCTGCCTCACGTGTCAGGGAAAGCCCTCACAGCCAGGCAGGGCAGGTCCTCGGTGGCCTGACGGGCCTATTTCTGCTGAAACAGATGTCCCAGCAACGGAGACACCTCCTGGGAAGTCACCTCAAGAATGGGGTGAGTCAAAGGCTTTCTTCCCGGAGGACTGCCCCGTCCAGTGCCACAAAAGGAGGAATGTGTCTGAGATCATCCCGGGCCCTGATGACAGGACCAGCTCCCTAATTGTCCTCAGCCCAACTTCGAAATGACTCTCTGCAAAAGTCACCATGTCAGCTTTGGGGACTTCCCAGATGGCTGTTTCATGACCATAGGGTGTCAGCAGCCTTCCTTGGTCGGCACCGGCCCTGCACCTTCCAGCCCAACTCCGGAGAAACATGGGACCAAGTAAGGAAACCCCGGTGACATCGAAACACGGGACCGACGGAGGAAGCCACAGTGCGTCCGTACCAAGAAATACACAAACAGGAGCACCCGGGTGGCTCAGCCGGTTAAGCGTCTGCCTTTGGCTGAGGGCATGATCTCCAGGTCCTGGGATCGAGCCCCACGTAGGGCTCCCGACTCAGCAAGGAGTCTGCTTCTCCCTCTCCCTCTCCCTCTGCCTTTCCCCCTGCTCATGCTCTCTCTCTGTATCTCTCTGTCTCAAATGAATAAATAAAATCTTTAAAAAAAAAAAAAAAAAAGAAAGGAAGGAAGAAAGAAAGAAAGACACAAACGATCCAGAGGCCAGAGGCCAATACACGCTGGTATAGCATAGGAAGGGGTCCATCATTTAGCACTGAAATGAAGAGGCACACAATAAAACACTATACAACCCATTTTAAAAGTGTTTATCTTCTAGGGGTGCCTGGGTGGCTCAGTCATTAAGTGTCTGCCTTTGGCTCAGGTCACAATCCCAGGGTCCTGGGATTGAGCCCTGCCTTGGGCTCCTTGTTCATCGGGAAGCCTGCTTCTCCCTCTCCCACTCCCCCGGCTTGTGTTCCCTCTCTCACTGTGTGTGTGTGTGTGTGTCTCTCTCTCTGTCAAAGAAATAAATAAAATCTTAAAAGTGTTTATCTTCTTAAAAAAAAAAAAAAAGTGTTCCTCTTCTGTCTGTGGGGCTGCCTGTGTGTATACACAGAGAAAAAAGTCTGTAAGGACATTCTAAAGATCAACTGATGGTTCTTACTTCTTAAAAAATATATATATATCAGTGTGTATTTTCTGAATAATGTAACAGTTGCCACAAAGCTCTGTGCCCGGGACGAGGGTAAGCACTTCATCGGTATTCTCTCATTTAATCCTCACATCAAGATGACAAGACCAGTAAAATTCTTTCCCCATTTTGCAAAGAGCACGTATTACTCTTAGAAAGAGAAAAACAGAAGACCGTTTTCACTTTGAAAAAGGAAGTGATTGCATACAGGGACATAAAAGGCCCCGGCCCCAGTGGGAGATCTAAAGACGTGCTGGTGTGACCCTTGACTTCAGGAAGGATCCAGCCCTGGGTACCTAAACAATTCTAGCTCGCATCTGGTAAGTGGGACAGAAGAGGCACGGGGCACAGTGTTAAGAGACGATGGCACGAAAGACATAGCTCTGGGGGCGATGGAACAATTTACTGATCACCTGCTATGTGCCTTCTGCCCTGAGCCTCTTAACTTCTTTCAGGCTCATGGTGGCCCTCGAGATGGGCATAACCCCTTTCATTGCCCTCACAGGAAACCCAAGGCTCAGTGAGTCTCCAGAGTCTTCCCAGAGCCATGAAGCTAGTGGCAGTGGAGACCGGATCCGGACCCCAGCCCCCAAAGCCAGTACCTTCTCTCCCACTCATACACCCCCACCAGCCAGCCCCAGCGGCGCATTCAGGACAAAGCAGCTTTTGAGTTCAGACTTGCTTCATACGTAATATTTCCACAGCAGCCGAGGCAACACAAGGCAATTCTCTCTGCAGACCTCTGTTTCCTCACCTTGAAATTGGAGGCAGTAGTACCCCTTCACAGGATGGCGTGAGCAAAGGGAATCTGGTGTACTACAGGGCAGAGGCGGTCAACATAACTACGTATGTAAAGCATCTTGAAAACATGTCTGGTGTTGGGGGCTCTAGACTCGGGCTGCCTGGGCTTCGTCCCTTCCCTGCCACTTGCTGTGCCACAGGGGACAAGTTACTCAAGCCCTCTGTGCCTGACTTCCTTCAGCTATAAATGGAGGGTGGTAATAAAAGTCCCACCCTCATGCTTGTGTCGGGCTGATTCAATAAGGGAATGCACGTAATAGTGATTCGAAGCAATGCCTGGCACATAGTAGGCACTTTAGGTAAATAGCTGTTATTATCATTGTTGCTGTTTTGTACTCCAAAGACTTCTGAAGTCATCAGACTCTGACCCTTGCTGTTGGAGCTTTTCAAGCACCCCTTTAAATGAAAGCACCCCTGGGAAGGTTAGCAACCACCACTTTGGACCTCTTGGAGAGGGGCAGGAGATGGTGTCACGGAAAATGATGAGAGATGGAGACTGGGGACCAGAGGGGCCTTGGAGGGCAGAACCTCTCTGAGGAGAGCCTCATTTAGGAGGAAAGGCCACCATTTAGCACCTCACCCAGCCCAATCCAGCAGCTTGCCCTTGGGCGGAAAATAGTAATGATGCTAGCTGACCTTGCCCTGCAAGAGTTACGGGTCAGACATATTGCTCTGCTTTACTCGTGCAGGAAACCATTTAAACCTCATAGTGATGCCATGAGCACGTGCTCACCTCCCCCTTTTACAGACAAGGCCACTGAGGCCCAGAAAGCTCATACAACCTGTAAATGACACACAACTAATTTATGGTCCCGCCATAAAGGACTGTACCTTGGGCCCTACAAAGTCCACATTCTCTCTTGAACCCCACACTCTGTCCCTTTGACTTTTCCCGCTGATGCAGTGGTTGGACATGTATTTATTTCCCTTTACCCCCTGCTCCCCAAAGTCAGACAGGTCCCCACCTCCCCTGCCGCTGAGACAAACCTCGGCCATTGGGCTGGAACCCATCCATGGGACCATCTGATCTCCCACCGGTGATGCCCACAGCAGGTCAAAAGTGATGAGTGACAAGGTCCAGGGTGCCCTGTGAAGTCAAAGGTAGTTGGAGCTAGGCGTGAGTACACTGGGCTAGGAGAGGCAGCGGGGGCAGGATGGGATGTTGTTCTGTAAACCAAAGTGCTGGGGAATTTGAAGGACAAGAATCATGGGGCTGCTGGGAATCTCGGGAGGCTTCCTGGAGGAGGTGGCCTTGCACTGGGTCTTGAAAGAGGCCAACGTGGAATGCTTCATGGGGATTGCAGCCTTTTAGCAACCTCTCTGCTTAGGCCAGATGTAGAGAAGGGTTATTTATGGAACATCTACCCAATACCTAGATCACTCATTCCCAACAGCGACCCTGCTGTCATTGTGCCCATGCTATAGATAGATAGCTTCGTCTCACAAGACTGAGTCACTTGTCCAGGGTGGCCGTGTGAAGGCTGAAGTCCAGACCTATCTGACCCCCTAACCTGTGCCACTCCCCAGTACAAAACTGCTCCCAAAGGGTTACAACTGTTCCCACGCCCAATCCCACCTAGGGGTCCGGGCTCCATTAGCTTTCTCCTTTTCTTGCTACATCGCCTTGGGAAATATGCTGAAATTCTCTGATCCGTGCTTTCCTTACCAGAAAATACAAAGCATAAGAGTCCTTACTTGGAAGGATTTCTGTGAAGATTTTTTTTTTTAAGATTCTATTTATTTATTTGATACAGAGAGAGAGAGGTCCCAAGTAGTCAGAGGGGCAGGTAGAGAGAGAGAGGGGAGGAAGTAGGCTCCCCACTGAGCAGAGAGCCCGATGCAGGGCTCGATCCCAGGACTCTGGGATCATGACCTGAGCTGAAGGCAGAGGCTTTAACCCACTGAGCCACCCAGGTGCCCCGATTTCTGAGAAAATTAAATAGAATACTGTATCTTATATCTTCAATATAATCCCTGGCATGTTATAAGTACCCAACAGTGGATAGCTACTTTATTATTATTACTATTATTACTATTACTATTATTAATGATGATGGCAACTGTTTCTATTACCATAAAGACAAAGAGCAACTCTAAAGCAGGGATCACCCCTTCAGATGCCTGCCGAGGCTGAGCCAGTAACGAGAATCTATGAACTGGGCACGTGCAGATCAGTGAGGGCGGGTGGGGGGGGGGTGAGTTTGGATCTGCCGCAGAGTGGAGTGTGCGTGCCCCTGCTTAAAGATGGTCTGTGGTCTAATAAAAAACAAATATTTGGTCTTTGTCTCTGGTTCCTCGTTCTTCGGACAGAGCTCCCCAAACCCTTGGAATTTCCTGTCCCTTGTACACTTAGGAGATGAGTCATGGGGGGAACGAGAGCAGCATAGCTTCAGGACAGGGGGCTGGTGGTCAGAAAGCCCCGGGTATGATTTAGAGGGTCGGGACTCTGAGTCTGCCCTCCCCAAGCCCCTGGGAAGGGAGAGGGGCTGGGAGATGGACTGCAATCACCAACGGCCAGTGATTTTACTGCATCACACACCTAGCTGATGAGACCTCTATAGGACCCTTAGCAACGTGTTTCAGAGAGCTTCCGAGTCTGCGAGCACATGAGCGGTCCCTTGCGCGTCTCTGCCATTCGCCCGTTCCTGAGTTGTCTCCTTTAGAACAACCCAGAACACATAAGCGAAATGTCTCCCTCGTTCTGTGAGTTGTTCTAGTGAGTTATCACACCTAAGGAAGGGATCACGGGATCCCCCCACTCATAGACCATTGGTTAGAAGTACAGGTGCCCCCCAGGACTTGCGATGGGCGTCTGGAACCGGGGCGATCTTACGGGACGGAACCGGAACTCCAAGTACTTTCATGTCAGAACCGAGTTCACTTATTGGTTGCTTAGCTGCTACCAGAGGATTGCAGGATTCGTGTGGAAAACCCCCACACCGCTTGGTGTCAGAAATGGTATCAGAAAAAACACACCACATCTTGAAAAATGTAGAAAGTGGCTGGAAGAGGCACAAGGGGCTTCTTGGGGCCCTCCGTGCCGTGTGATCTCCCTTGGCCCCGCTGCTGGTTACCCAGCTGCTCGCCATGTGATGGATGGATGAGCTAGTGGGTTGTGTATTGTGCGTGTTTCTGTCTGTATGTCAGTACCTCATAATAGGTAATAAATCCCCAAAACCGCTTTTTCACTTTTTAAAAAGGATTTTATGTATTTGACAGAGAAAGAGCACAAGCAGGGGGAGCGGCAGGCAGAGGGAGAGGGAGAAGCAGGCTCCCCCGCCAGCAGGGAGACTATGCAGGACTCGATCCCAGGACCCTGGGATCATGACCTGATCCGAAGGCAGACACTTAACCAAAAGAGCCACCCAAGGTGCCCCCGTTTTTTTACTTTTAACCTTCCCATTTAAATAAAACACAGCTAAGGGCCAGATCTGGGCCCCAGGCAGCAAGTTGGCCACCCCGGAGTTTAGATATATTCTCCCAGATGGGGAGCGCCCGGACCCAAGATGACAGGGCACATCAGGGAAGACTTGGCAGGACTGGGATGAGACCTCAAAAGCTGGTCTGGTCCAGCCCCTTTCTCCTGCACACAAAGTATAATTATCCCCATTTTTCAGATGAGGTCATGGAGGCCCAGAAACCTCCGACGAGAGGCCACGCGTCAGAAGCCACCATCTTACCGGGGGCCTGTCTCACGTCCTGAGCCTCCTGAAGCCCTAAGTGGTCTCTGCCTGGAAGGGGCCACTGGGGGCCCGAGGCTGTTCCCATTGGCTTTTCCACCAGGGCTAAGTTGCTTTTCTGAACTTGACTTACCCTTGTTGCAATTTTAATTATTTTAGAGATGCTTTTAGAAAAGATGCTCTGAGGCCTTTGGGCACTAACGTCTCATCACTCACCATGACCATGATTTGTATTTTATTAGCAATAGTAATCCTCTGCTCTGGACATTGTCTTGTTTTCAGGTGATTCCAGACAGTTAGGAGGGGTTGACTCCCGCCCGATGGGCTGGTCCGAGGCGGCATTTTTCTCCCGAGAAGGTCAATGACCTTGATACTCACTCAGAGCCATGCTGCCCAGCGGTACCCAATGCCACTCCCAGACACGGTGCTGGACGCTTAGGAGACCACATCAGCCCTGGGCCACGGGAGACACAGAGACAAATAATCTTGGCTTCTACAAGGAAGTACCATCTTATTCATTCCTTTTCCACCTTTGTCCTGAGCTGGACCTGGAGAAAGTCTCGGTCTTGTCCTCTTTTGTCCTTGACACCTCTCTCTAGCTCTAACCAGGACAGAAGAGCCCTCCCACCCCTGGCCCTGGGGCTCGATCTGGTGAAAATTTAATGATGGCCATTTGCTTTTTTAGGCTATTTTTACAGTCGCCTCCTATTTCTGTTAAGGCGTGTTGGTGTGATGTAAAGTTTCCTTCTCAACTACATATAAGCAAGGAAAGGGTGAATCTGAAGAAGGTATTAAAGAAAGCATGGTCTGGGTTAAGGTTGGCAGTCTGGGGCCCGAGGGCCAAATCCAGCCCACTGCTTGTTTTTGTACGGATCACAAACTGAGAATGACTTTTACATCTTTTTCAAGACTTTATTTATTTATTTGTCAGAGACAGAGAAAGAGCACAAGCAGGGGGAGCAGCAGACAGAGATAGAGGGAGAAGCAGGCTCCCTGCAGAGCAAGGAGCCTGATGCAGGACTCAATCCCGGGACCCTGGGATCACCACCCGAGCAGAAGGCAGACGCTTAACCAACTGGGCCACCCAGGCTTCCCTGACTTTTACAATTTTTTTAAAAAGATTTTATTTATTTCTTTATTTGACAGACAGTGATCACAAGAAGGCAGAGAGGCAGGCAGAGAGAGAGAGGAAGGGAAGCAGGCTCCCCGCTGAGCAGAGAGCCCAACTGGGGACTTGATCCCAAGACCCCGGGATCACGACCCGAGCCAAAGGCAGAGGCTCTAATCCACTGAGCCACCCAGATGCCCTTTTACATTTTTAAGTGGCTGGGGGGAAATCAAAAGAAGAATACAAGATACATACCTGAGATTCAAATATCCGTGTCCATACGTACAATTTCGTTGGCACACATCGGTGCTCATTCATTCTCGTTTTGTTTGACGGCTTTCCCACTACGATGGCAGAGTAATTACAACAGAGACGGAAGAGGTCGCAACATCTGAAACGTTTGTTATTAGACCCTTTACAGAAGAATTTTGCCAGCCCCGGGTGGAGGTGATTGGCCAACATGGCAATGACCCTCGTGATGGTACCAGACTGAGAGAAACCCTCATCTGGACTCTGGGAGGTTATGGTCATTTCTTTCCACCCATTTTATAAATGAGAAGGAAACGGGCTCGGAGAGGTTTAGTGACTTGCCTGAGGTCTCCCAGCTGGGAAGCTTCAAGCTGGGATTTGAACCCAAGTCAGACAGCAAAGGGCTTTAGGTAGGCAGGGGTGAAGGTAACATATGCTTTGCTGACTTTCATTCCACACCCCCTGCCCCATTATCCTCTCCAAGGCCCCAGAACATACCTGGTACTTTTGTGCCTTTGTCCATATACCTCTTCCTCCTATTACGAACCCCCCACAAAAGGGTGCCTCCTTGAGGAAGTCTTCCCCATGGCCCATCCCCCCAGACCCAGGGCAGGCTCCCCCCTCTGTCCTCCCCACACGTGCACCTACAAGGCCGTGGATTATTCATCCTCATTTCCTGACGATATGGCTCACCTCCTCAAGCTCAGGTAAGGCCCCTGGAGGGTGGGGACTGTGACTTATACAAAGAACAAACGAGTTAGCAGGACAGGGCAGGCCCTCCGTGCCTAGAACCTGGACTATCGCCTCACCTCACCTCTCCCCTGCTCAGGTTTTATGCTCCAGCGATACAGAACAACTGGTAACTCCCCAAACCCAAAATCCTAGATCAGGCCTATCCACCTATGCACGGCCTCTTCCTTTGACGGGACATGCTCCCTACCCATTCTGACTCCAACTCCTATTCATCCTTCAAAGCCCCAGTCAGGCGTCCGTATGAAAACCGCTGTTTCCCACTCCTACCCCCAACAGACCAGGCTCCCCTAGGCTGCCTCCATGCCCCCAGTTCTGGTGAGGCTATAGAGGGGGAGGCTTGCAGTCAGACAGCCTGGGTTCAAATCTGGCTCTTCTCAGTTCTAGCTCTACCGATGGACAAATGACTGAGCCTTGTTGTGCGGCAGCAACAGGTGTGGGCCAGGGTGAGGACTGGATTACAGAACGCCTGTGAAGCTCCTACATACAGTAAGTGCTCACTAAATGCAGCTATGGCTGCCCTGTCTTTGTAATTGGCAGTTTCTTTGTCCCCCGCCCTCCAAGTGTCGGGGGTTCTGCGGGAATGGGAACTGGCTCTCAGCACTTAATACGGCAGCGGGTCTAGGCCAAGTGCACAGTAGAAGTGGGCTCCCCCGTACCTGTCCCTCCTCTCCCCCACCTCAACCCTGCTCTCAGCTGAACAGAGTGAACTGGCCTGGGGGTGGGTTGGGGAGGGGTTGGTACTCCTCCTGCCCAAGTACAGCTCTGCTTTCTCACTGGTGTGTGTGTATGTGGCGGGGGGGGGGGGTTGTCTCTGACCCGAAACCCGGGGCTCCATGCTCCAGGGCCAGGCCAAAGACTGCCCTCATAGCAGCCCTTCCAAATCCCGAGGACGATACCCCATAAACACAGTTTATGGGCCGGGAAACAGAGTTAGAGGCTTGTCCTGTTCATGAATCAGCGGGACCTCAAAGGAGGCCACACTAGCGTCCTTGCTCCCCATCCAATCCCCAGGTCCTCTCCCGAGAGCAGGTTCCCCCGAACCATAAATCTGGAGAAAAGCAACCCAACCAAAGACACGCCTGGATGGTGTCCTTACAGCTGGGTTCGGGGCCAATGCCACAGCACGCAGAGCAAAGTGAGACCTCCCCAGGAAAGCGGGACTCCTCATAAGTCTAGATGGAAAAAAGGTGGGTCCCTGCTGAACAGGGCTCTGGGAAAGGCAGAGTAGTGCAGTGACCAAGAAGGCGGGCCCTGGCTTCAAGTTCAGATATCACAGCTAATAGCTGTGTGACCTTGGGAAAGTCATGTTACCTCTCTGAGCCTCGGTTTCCACCTCAATCAGGTGAGGCCCAGAGCCACTGTGAGGATAACACCTGGGAGGCACTTTGCTCACAGGGCCAGGCACCAGGTAAATCTTCAATTTATCTAGTTCTATCATCATCTGGAGAATCCTTGGGTTCTTCTCTTTCCTTCCCTGGACCTCAGCTCCTTCCAGGACAAGGCCTCCCTTCTCAGAGCAGAGCAGAGCCGGGGGAATGGAGAGACAGCGCCCCGGGAGCAAGATGGAGACAGGCCAGCTGGGGTCACGAGGGTGGCCTCCTTAGGACTGTGGTCATAGCTAGAGCTTGGGAGCGCTGCCTCTGACCCAGTGTAAGGATTCACTGCCTGAGCCCGTAGTTTCCTAGAGAGATCATCCCAGGAGATGCCGGTGGGGGATTGGGGAAGGCAGCCAGCTAAGCTCTGGGCAACTGGAGCTCAGCACCAACCGGGAAATTCTGGGAGTCAGTATCAGCCCCACGCTGGGCAAGGCAAAGTCTTCAGACACCAACCCATGGCTGTCATCAAGTGTGTTGGAAGAGGGGTGAGGGCCTCCGGGGGCTGCCACTGCGCCAGCTGCGAGTGCCTATTCCCTTCCAGGCACTCGGTACCCTCTGCACCATTTCTCACTCGGTCCCCCCACAGGTGGACATCATTACCTCCCTCCCCTTCTCTCTCTCTCCTTTTCAATTTTTCCTAACTTTCCATCGATCACAGCGAGGGTCCCTCCCCCTTTTAAATAGCCTTATCGAGGTATAACTTACACGCCACAAACATGTACACCGCAAGGTATTTTATTATATTTACAGGATGGACATCGTGACCACAACATAACGTTGGAAAGCTGCGCGTTTACAGTCGCTCCCCGTCTCCCCACCCCCACCAACCAGCCCCAGGCAGTCACAGATCCACGTTCTGTCTCCATCATTTTTTTCTCTTTGCACATTTCATGTAAACGGAATCATACCCTGTGCGATCTTCCGGGTCCCGGTTCTTTCACTTGGCGCGATGGTCTTGAAGTTTGTCTCTGTTGTACATGCTTCAGTATTTCTCCTTTTTGTTGTCAAATGGTATTCTGCCGGGTGGATATGCCATATTTCGCTTTTCCATTCACCAGCCGACTGACATTTGCACCGACTGCATTTTTTGGCTATGACGGCGAATGTTGCTGTGAACACTTGAGTACAAGTTTTTGGGTAGATATATGCTTTCATTTTTCTTTTTCTTTTTTTTTTTTTTTTAAGATTTCAATTATTTATTTGAGAGAAAGAGAGAGCATGAGCAGGAAGAGGGGGAAGGACAGGAGGAGAAGGAAAGGTAGACTCCCCTGCTGAGCAAGGAGCCTGAGGCGGGGCTCGATCCCAGGACCCCGAGATCACGACCTGAGCCAAAGGCAGACGCTTAACCGACTGAGCCACCCAGGCGCTCTGCTTTCATTTTTCTCAAGTCGGTCCCGAGGAGCAGGATTGTTGGGTCCTACGCTAACTTCATGTTTACCATTTTGAGAAAATGTTTCTCCAAAGACACCGTACCACAGGGGGCAGCCCCAGCAGCGATGCACAAAGGTTTCAGTGCTGGACTCTTGCCCAGCGGAGTGAAGGGGTATCCCACAGCGGGTTTGATTTGCCTTTCCCTAATGACCACGGATCGGTTGAGCAGCTTTTCGGTGCTTGTTGGCCAAGTGTGTGATTTCTTTGGATCTGCATCTATTCCAATCATTTGCCCGTTTATATTAATCAAAGCATAGCTGACATAGAAGAGACGATATTAGTTTCAGATGTACGACGAGTGACTCAACGTTTATCTATATTACAAAACGCTCCCCACGATAAGGGCAGCTACCATCTGTCTCCATGCAAAGTTCCTACAGGATGACTGACTGTATTCCCCAGGCTGTTCTTTTCATCCCTGTCATTTACTTATTTTTTAACTGGAAGTTGGTACCTCTTAATCCCCTCCGCCCATTTCACCCATCCCCCTACCCTGACCCCTCAGGCAACCACCAGCTTGTTGTCTGTGCTTACGAGACTGTTTCTGGCTCTTTCTGCTCATCCATCTGTGTTGTTTTTTCAGATCCCGCATGGAAGTGAAATCATACGGTACCCGTCTGTCTCTGACTTCTTCCACTCAGCATAACGCCCTCCAAGTTCATCCACACTGTTGCAAACTCCTTTGCCTGTTTTTAATTAGCGATGTGTCTTCTTTGACATCCCCCTCTGCAAGAGAAAACCGTGGCTCAGAGAAGCAGAGCCGTCGCCCACAGTGCCATAGCTTGGGGGTGATGGGCAGCCTGACCCCTAAGCTCTGTCTTTGGCGTTACTCCAGGCTGTGTCCAGACGCCCATCTGACCTCTTTCCCCAAAAGCATGCTTGGGGCTGTTGGGAGTTGTGCATTTGGTTTTTTGGAAAGGAGGGGCTGAGCCTCCCCCCCAACTTCTTTCCTACCTTTAGAAAGCTAAGATTCCCAGAAACAAAGGTGCTCTTCTGCAGCCCGCGCCCCTCCCCAGCACAAGAACCAGGTGACAGCACAGATCCCCCCTGCCAGGTGCTCACAGGTTGAAGATGTGTGTCATGGACCATAAGGCTCTACCCCACCTGCTCCCTGCTTGCTCCCTGCTCGCTCCCTGCTTGCTCCCTCAGCCTCCCCTTCCGCTTCCCTCTCAGCCCTACACTTGAGAGCCTGGCCTCCTTTCTCCTGACCTCAGGCTTTGGCTCAGCTTCCTGGCTAATGCTCTTGTCTCTTCCCTGCAGTCCAGTGATCCCACTAATGGCCCTTTGGGTAACACCCCTGCTGGCCTGACCCAGCTCTCCTCTAGAAGCCATCCGTCAGTGCTCTCAGCAGACACTGTCTTAGCACCTGCTCGGTAGAGGATGCCAGGGACACAGAAAGGACAGGATGCAGTCTGTGCCCTCGAGGAGGTGGACAGGGCAGAACCATAAATGATTGATGACCAGTGAAGTTTTCTTGGGGCTGTACCAGATAAGAAAATTCTTTCCGGGGAACCATGGGGCGAGGGACTGGAGGCGGAAGTGAAGCCGACTCCCTGGGCAGACTCATCATTGGAGGGGAGCTTGCTGTGGCTGCGTGAGGCAGGGAAGGACGGTCCAGGCAGCGGGAACAGTAAGAGCCAGGGCAGAGAAGTGTGAAATCTGTCTGGCGAATTTCAAGTAGCTCTGAATGGCTGAGGTGTAAAAGGCAGGATGGGGACCGAATGGCACTGGGGTCATGGATGACTGGGAACGCCACACAGAGGAGTGTGCAGCAGAGGGAGGGACATGGTCAAATCCACACTTTAGAAAAATACAACCACACTGATCAGCCTCTCATTAAGTTCAATCCACTAGCATCCAGTGTATTTGGTGCCACTGAACAATCCATTCTGTTCAAATTCCCACTCTCCTAGATGACCGTGTTACACCTTCTCTCTCCCATGGCTTGGGGACCTCCTCCACATTTTCCTCCTCAGCTGATGACCTTTCTTCCTGTTTACTGAGGAAGCAAAGCAACCAGAAGAGATGGCACACAGCTATCCATCACCTCCTTCCAACCTACCTGACTTTGTGCTCTTCCATTCCCCAGTTGCCACAGGTGAACTCTCAACTCTATCTGAGCCCCATAGCTCCCCTCATGCCCTGGACTCCTTCTTCTCTCCCCCATGCAAGGACATCGTCCCATGAACTGACTCCCGTCTGCTAGGACATTCTCATCACCATATAAGTTTCCATCTTCCATCATCATCATCATCATCATTATGATTATTACTTTAACCCTACACCCCTCTCCAGCCACTGACCCTTGTCTCTCTGATCATTGCCACAGGAAGATTTCATTAAAGAGTGGTGAATTTTTCTCCAGCCACATTCAATGTGAAGAATTGAATCACTTAAAAGGAGAATCAAACTGGCATGCCTGGGCGTGCTCAGTTGGGTCTATTCTTGGTTTTTGGTTTTGGCCCAGGTCATGATCTCGTGGGTCAGGGACTCAAGCCCTGGGTCAGGCTCCATGCTTAGCGGCGTGTCTGCTTGAAGATTCCCTCCCTCTGCTCCTCCCCCAACTCACACACACGTGTTCTCTCTCTAAAATAAATAAATCTTCAAGAAAGTTTTTAAAAAGAGGATCAAACTGAGCAAGGAACAGGAGATTATAAAAGTGACCAGAGAGATTTGAAAAAGAACCAAATAGAACTTCTAGGAAAGAAATATATGTTAAGCAAAACTATAAATACCAATGTCTGGATTAAATAGTGGATTATACACAGCTGAAAAGATCATCCAGGGAAGTGGAAGCCATATCTAGGGAAACTACCTAGAATGTAGCACAGAGGGACAATGTGATAAACTATAAAATAAAGACTAAAGACATGGGGGCCAGAGGGAGGGTGTCACTGGTAGACTGAAAATAGCCCCTTCCAAAAGATTTCCTTGTCCTCATGCCTGGAACCTGTGAGTTTAACCATACATGGCAAAAAAAAAAAAAAAAGAAGGAGGGGTTCTTTGCAGAAGTAATTAAGTTAAGGGTCCGAGGATGCAGAGATTAGCCTGGATTATCAAGGGTCCCCAAATGCAATCACATGTGTCCTTCTAAGAGGAACACACAGAAGAGAAGTCAGTATGAATGCAAAGAAGAGAGAGGTTTGAAGACACTGCCCTTGAAGCCTGGAATGCAATGGCTGCCAGTCTGGGGCACTGGCAGCCACCAGGAGCTGGAAGAGACAAGGAGTGGATTCCCCCCTTGAGCCTCCAAAGGAAACATGGCCCTGCTAACATCTTGATTTCAGCCAAAGCATACTGATTAAGGGATTTGGGCCCCTAGACGGTGAAAGAATGAATTTTTGTTGTTAGCTCCCAAGTTAGTGGCTATGGGAAATGAATGCAATGAGAGAAAAGCAATAATCAAAAAGATAAATGCGAATAATTTTTCAAAATTGGTGAAAGATGTGAATCATGAATTCAAAAAACACAATCTCATGCAAGATAAAAGTTCAAATCCACATCCATATAGAACATAATGAACCTACAGGGGAGCATGGTCAAAGAGAAAATACAATCCAAGAAAAGAGGTTTACCAACAAAAACAACAACAACAACAAACCCAAGAGTTTGTGGACAGCTGACTTTTCAACTATAACAACTGGAACCAGAGACCAAGGAAAAATAACTATCAACTAGAATTATATACCCAGCAAAACTATCTTTCGAGAACAAGGACAAAATTTTCAAACAAGCCAATATTGGATGTGTTGACCACCAATAAATCTTCAACAAAAGCACTTTTATTTTTTAGTTTTTAAAATTAATTTATTTAGAGAGAGTGAGCAAGCAGCAGGGGTGAGGCAGAGGGAGAGGGAGAGCGAATCCCAAGTAGATTCTATACTCAGCATGGAGCCCAATCCAGGGCTCAATCCCGCATCCCTGAGCTGAAATCAAGAGCTGGATGCTTACCAATTCTTTGAGCCACCCAAGCACACCACAAAGACACTTTTAAATATGTATCTCAGGGCACCTGGGTGCCTCAGTTCGTTAAGCCACTGCCTTTCACTCAGGTCATGATCCTGGAGTCCCAGAACAAGTCCCCCAGTGGGCTCCCTCCTCAGCAAGAAGTCTACTTCTCCCTTTTATCCTCCCCCCTCTCATGCTTGCTCTCTCTCAAAAAAATAAATAAAATCTTAAAAAGAAAATTAAGATTTATCTCAGGAAGAAGGAAAGTGGTCCCAGATGAAAGGTTAAAATGAAAGATAGAACAATTAGAAGAAAAGAGATAACCATGCTGATAAAATATAAATAAATACTAACTAAATAAAATACATTTTTACACAGATCCATTTTCATTCAGTGCAATTCCACATGAAATCCAAACAAAGTGCTCCTGGCATGTGACAGTCTCTTTCTATACTTTATAAGGAAAAGCAAGAGGCCAAAAAGAGCCAAGACATTCCTGAAGAATTACAAGGTGTAGACTTCGGTTTACCAGGTATCAATATGCACAATACAAAGTGATTGTTAAGACTCATTTCAAAGCATTAGTAATTGGAGTTGTATGGGTTTGGCTCAGGACACACCAGTGGATCCAACTAGAGATTCTACAAGCAGACTCAAGCATAAACAGAAATGTGATCAAGAGAAGAGGTGGTTTTGCAAAATAAGGAAGAAAAGGAAGTATTCCATAAATAAAGCCAGGATGGTTGCTTATCCACATGGAAAATAACTGAAATTGGATCCTTACTGATACAAAATCAATTAAGGGTGGACAAAAAGACCTAAATGTGCAAGGCAAACTTTTGAAAGAAAATATAGGATCTCAGGGGAGGGAGAAGTTTCTTTAAAAAGACACAAAAAGCTCACATCATAAGAGAAACCTCGATACATTCTCCTATGTTAAGAAAAGGAACTTCTGTTCACAAAAAGTCACCACTCGGAAAGTGAAAGGACAAGCCATGGATTTGGAAATGGCATTGAAATGCAAGTAATTTAGAAAAAAATTAGGGCCCTAATATATAAAGAGCTTCTAAAGAATCAATAAGAAAAAGACAATACGCTAGAAAAAGGACTAAAGAACATAACCAAGCACTGTGCAGGCAAGGAAACAATATCGTCAATAAGCATGAAAAGACAACCAACCTCATCAGGAATGAAAGAAATGCAAGCCTAAAACCTCCATAATATGCAAACTTACACCCACCAGATTGGCACCGATGTTAAAGTCTGACAACACCAAGTGTTGTCAAGGCTGTGGAACAATGCAAGCTCTTATATGCTGCCTATGGGAGCATAGATTCCTACAGCCATTTTGGAAAGCAACTTGGCATCATTGGGTCAAGTTCAGGTGCACACACCTTATTATCCAGCATTTCCCTTCCTGTGTGCCTCACCTGGAAGCCCTTCCATGTGTGCGTCAGGAGATGTAATCAATGTGGACGGCAGCAACCGTGTGTCCATAAAGAGGAGAATGGATTGATGATTTGTGGTTTATTCATACAATACGGTGCATTAAAGCAGTAAAAATGAACGCATTACAGCTGCACTCAACAACGTGGGTGAGTGTCACAAAAAACAAACAATCAAAAAATGCAACAAACACATGCCCTGTAGGAAAAAGCCATCCAGTGCTGTTTCTCTAAATTTCAAAGTCATGCAAAGCTAGACAATGTATTGTTCAAGACTGCATCCAACTGTGAGAAAACTGTAAAGGAATGATAAATACAAAATCCAGGGTAGTTATTGCCTCCAGATGGGAGGGAGAAGAAGAGCTGGGGAGACACAAGGGGGCAGCTTCAGAATCTTGTAATGTCAGCCCTCCCAAGATGGATGTGGGTATATGAATTTATTAACATCATCATCATCATGATCATCCTTATTAATATCTCACATTTAAGGTATGTTTTATATGGATGAAAGGTTTTCATTTCTTGTTTTGAAGATTTCATTTTTGAGTAATCTCGACACCCGACATGGGTCTCAAACCCACAACCCCGAGATCAAGTGTCTCATGCTCCACTGTCTGAGCCAGCCAGGAGACCCTGAAAGGTTCTTAATTTCGAAAAGGAAATGCAACTACCACACCTAGGCACCCATACTCCCAATGGTGAGGATGGTGTGAACTGTGGCCTTGAAATGACAGGGGAGACCTGCTGTGAGACTGTGATCCTTTCGGGGTCTTATGAGTGAAATCACCCACCATCAGCTTTATGCGAGTCTTTGTTCTTATGGCAGTGATGAGTGCGTGGCTGGGGTGATGTAGCAGGTGCAGAGGGAAAAAGGAATATGTTTGAGAGATCTTTGCAGTTCTGCAAAGTGACTGCAAAGTGGGGGTTAAACTTGATATTATAACTTCATGGCACTTACCAATTCACTTAAGTATTAGCAGAAAACCGAGCAGGGATGGCAGAGGAGAAGCAGTTATGGGCTGCAGGGGTGATGGCTGTCCTGGATGTATCTTTGAATCATGTGGATGGTTTGGGGTGGGGTTTGGTTGCGGGGGGAGGTGCATATGGAGAGAGAGAATCCCAAACAGGATCCCTGCCCAGCATGGGGTCCAACACGGGGCTCAATCTCATCACTCTGAGATCATGACCTGAGCCCAAATCAAGAGGAGTCAGACGCTCAACCGACTGACTACCCAGGTGCCCCTCATGTTTTATTATTAATTATTATTATTATTACTACCACTACTGCTATCACTATTATTATTGGCGTGTAATTGATACATAGCATTACATCAGTTTCAGGTGTAAAACATAATGATTGGATATTTGTATATACTGCAGAATGCCCACATGAATGGTTAACTTTTATCAATACCTTGTGTGCCCCGGACCAAAGATGGCTAAATGGGGAGCTCGGAGGAAGGATGGAGGTTCAAGGATTTGATGGAGAAGCTGTCCCAAGCCAGGCCTAGCAGCCCAGTGTGGAGTCCACAGCTGCTCCAGCCCTCAGGCAAACTCCCGGGGAGTTTACTGGTCACCCCCTGGGCCCAGCACAGAACCCTTCTCCCTCATGGCTTCCTGTTTACCTCCTAACACTGCCCGGCATCCTGTCTGGGGAGGCATGTACACCGTGGGCAGTGGCTACACCTGGAGAGACTCTGTCTTGGTGGGCCTCGAGGGAACCTGAGTCCTGACCTCCCTCTGAGGGCAGAGTCTTTGGAGATCCGCCCAGGGGCCTTGACACCCATGATTAACCCTGACTCAGTCTCCACGGTATTCTTCTTGTCCCTGGAACCCCAAATCATTTCTGGGAGGGACTTCGGGGGTCACCTGGGCTACATTACCTCTGAAGACCAAGCTGGGCCAGACTTGTGTCTCCGGCCTCTCTGAAGATTTCCTGGGAGGAAGACTCCACTGATTCTTCTGGGCAACTTTTCTCCCTTTGAACAAGAAGCTCCTCTTGAAAAACCTTGATGCAAAGGGGACTGTCAGGGACACACTGCCCTGTTCAGTCTGCAGTGGCTTCCCTTTCACCGAAGGCAACTGGGCATTGCCTACCAAGAGTTTCCAGGGGTGCCTGACTGACTCAGCTGGTAGGGCATATGACTCTTGATCTCAGGGTCATGAGTTCAAGCCCCGTGCTTGGTGTGGAGCCTACCTTAAAAAAAAAAAAAAAAGAGAAAGAGAGAGCTTCCAAATCACCTTAACCCATATAGTTTCCTAATAAAATTCTCCTAAATAAACCACTGGACAACTGTATAAAGAGGCACTTGAAAGTGCCTTAAAAAACTTTAAAAACTTAAAGTTTTTTTTAAAAAAACCTTAAAGTAAAGTAAAAAAGTAAAAAAAGTAAAAAAAATTAGAAATATGCTCTGTATCTATCATAAAGGATTTATATACGAAATGGTAAAACCAGCCGCATAAGACAATGAATTAAAAAGAAAACTTGGGTTGGGCGAATTTTAATGGCATGGAAAGATATGAAGTGTGAAAAAAAAACAGGTCATAAAATAGTGTGCTTAATAATAGAGTCATATTTTTAAAGCATGGGAAAATACAGGAAGGATTTGGAAACAAAAACCTTAATAATGGCTACCTTTGGGATATACTATTACGGGTGTTTTTCTCCCCTTCATTTCTCATAGCTGCCTTTTCAGATGGTTTGCAACGAATGTGTGTTTTAGTTTGAACTTTTTAACGACACCAGTAATGCACGAAAAGAGACTGTAGGGAAGAAGTGAAGCAGAACGCCTGAGGCTACAGCATCACGTTTAACCCCCACGCCAGAGCCCATCCGCCCCCAGCGACGAGACTGCTGTGAGCCCTTTAATGTCCTGCCTTTGCAACCTTTTTCTTTGCATTTTGCATGGATACGTCTGTATGTTTAGAAAATTTTTTTTCTTTTTTTTACATAATTTGTCTCATATGTACTGTACTGATACGTAACTTACTTTTTTTTACTTTCCTGGTGGCCTGGGAGAGCTTTTCTTTTCTTTTTTAAAAGATTTTATTTATTTATGTGACAGAGATCACAAGCAGGCAGAGAGGGGGAGGGAGAGCCCGATGTGGGGCTCAATCCCGGGACCCTGAGATCATGACCTGAGCCAAAGGCAGAGGCTTTAACCCACTGAACCACCCAGGCGGCGCCCTGGGAGAGCTTTTCGTAAAGGTAGCTGCCTCAGTCCTTTTAACTGCTGTGTGGCCTCTACAGTAGGTATGGATGGACCACAGTTTGTCTACCTATCCACGACTGGTGACCTTTTACAGTGTTGGTTTACAGTGTCTGACTTCAGTGTCACGAAGATCCCAGGCCACGCTTACACGCACGCAGATTCATACGTCCTCAGTTCTTACAGGAGATTGTAAGGAGCCGAGTTTATGGTCATGCATATTTTAAATGTACTTTTATTTTAAATATATTTTAAATGTAAATGTAACCCCAAAGTACCCTCCAAAAATGAGATTTGCCTGGTGGTTTTTCCCACTTAATGGTATTCAGGCTCTCTCGTTCTCCACGTCCTTGCCAACGACACAGGACACCATCAGTCTTTTCACTTTTTTGTCTAACTTCAATGATAAGGAAGGAAATAGGGTTATCAAAGGTCATCCCATTTAACCCCTCCACGCACTGCTTGACGGGGACCAAGTAACACCGTCCAAAGGGTCCACCAGGATTCTGTGCTCACCTCGAATACCCAGGAACACGGGTTTGTCCCCAGGGCCCTGGGTGGTCGCTGTCTTGAATCACTGCTATGTCTGAAGGCAAGGGAAGGAGGGTCATTGGGGCTGTAGATGAGGGGAGACGTTCCAGAAATGTGGGGACCATCTTCCATCACCAAACACGATTCCAGCACGATCCGGCTCTACCTCCGAAAGAAATGTCAAATCTGTCCACCTCTTCTGCCTCCATCATCATCGTTCGCCAACCGGCCATTCTCATCCAGTGTGTGAACCCCGAAGTTGTCAGCCATCGTCCCCCACTTCCACTCGTCCTTTCGATCCTCTGGCTTGTTCTCCACCCGAAAGCTAAAGAAGTCTTTCCTGAAAGGTAATTCAGATCCCATGACGCCCATGCTCGGAAGCCTCCTGAAGCTTCCCGCTGGCCTGGGAATCACATCCCAGCCCCTTCCCTGGCCACGGAGCCTTGCACCAACAGACCCCACCTCTTCCCGGACCCTGTTTCCTCCACTGTCCCCTTGCTCAATGCAGCCCAGGCACCCTGGCTCCCTTCAACTCTGTGCACACCACCGCCAGCAACTCCATGCCTCAGGGACCTTGCCTGTGTGTTAAGGACCCTCTGGGTTCCCTCTGTTAAGGACCGACTTCTGTCTCTTTCTGCCCATGCTAGCTGCTGCTCGTCTTCCAGATCTTGGCTTAAAGGACACACAATCTGAGATGGATCTTCTGCATCTTGTCCTGCTCCTCCATCCTTTGCCTTCATATCCTCTGTCACCATCACAACTCAGAAGCCAGCCTGTGTGTCTGGGTCAGGCCTTTCAAGTCCATCTTCCCACCAGCCTGGGAGCCCATGAAGGCAGAGACTCCTTTTTCCCTGTATCTCCAGGACCAAACACAGTGCCTGACATACACTAGCTGCTCAGCGAGGAATGAATAAGTGACTGAGTGAGTGAATGAATGAATGAATGAATGAACGGGACATCCCTGGAAAGAGGGAGGAGAGACAGCCTGGGTAGCAGGAGGAACAGGACGGAAGTCAAGAGGTACAGAACATGGCAGGTTCCAGGAAAGCCTCGGTCAGGAAGGAGCCCTGGGAGGCTGTGGGGCCCTGGAGATGACTAAGAGGAGAAGCATCCAATGTCACTTTCCCATTGTTTGCTGTCCTGTGACATAATTCTCAGCCCAGATTTCAGTACAAGCCTGTGCTGCTCTGGTGAGTGACACCTTGAGAAGGAGCTGAAGAAAAACGGGCCGCTCCTGAGTCCACGTGGCGGCGGAGAGAAGACAAGTACAGGAGGTGACTCAGATCTGCCCCTGGGGGGGCCTTAGTGATCTGGGCCAGGTGGGGACCCCACAGGTCCTCACAGTGGGGACTCCCTGACGGGAAGACTGACCAACCCCTGCATGGCTGGAGGAATCTGGGGATTCCATTTTTCTATCCGATTCACCATCTGAAACTTCAGAGGAAAAGAACATTAGAGAAAAATCAGAAAGAAACCAAGAAAGGAGGCTTACTCTTCTCGGCAGGAGAGGTGGGCGGGCAGAGGAACAAGTCTGAGCTCCGGACTCAGCAGAGTTCGGGGTTCGGGTGTTGGGTCGTCTTTAGCATCTCCACACCCTCTTATGTAAAGTGGGCACGATAGTCATCGCTGACATCCGGATGTGGGCAGGTTGCAAGAGAGAACAAAGTCTCTAAAGCACTTG
The DNA here is from genome assembly GCF_030435805.1 of Mustela lutreola. Lineage (NCBI taxonomy): Eukaryota > Metazoa > Chordata > Mammalia > Carnivora > Mustelidae > Mustela > Mustela lutreola. The sequence goes on from NC_081299.1 coordinate 13,308,952, forward strand.
GCACGACTTGCGGTGCTTTTCAGAGGGAAGGCACAAGCCCAGCTCCACCAGCAGGGACCTGGTGGGTCACAGGTGTGCAGGGCTGGCTGCCCAGACTTGGGACCTGGGACTCAGGACCTGGGCAGTCGCCTGGGACCCCATGCTTGGGACCCCAACACTTGTTAACATTCTGCTTTTTGTGCCACCAACTTGAAATTCTTAATTTTGGATCAAGGGACCCTGCATTTTTGTCGTGCATGGGGCTCCACCAATTAAACTATGAAGCAATCATGTGTGTGTGTGTGTGTGTGTGTGTGTGAGAGAGAGAGAGAGAGAGAGAGAGCGCTCTCAAGCACACAATGATGAGCAGAGAGGAGGACACAGGGTGCTCAGTGAAGGGATGTTCTCATCAACAAAGGGATATTAACTGATGGCAGACACCCCAACCAGGACCCACCCCATGGTCCCGAGCCAACCCCACACACCAACGAGCTGAGACTTCACCTAACAATAGCCCCTCTCGGTTCCAAACATCAACAACCAAAACAACCCCTCCTAGCCTTTGGGCTGTTACCCAAACACCCCCACACCCACAGGCCAAGGCCCAACACCCAACAGTGCCAGGTGTGGGCTCCCTGTGGATTTTCCCAAGGACTCAGCCAGCCCCAGAGGCTGTTTGATCAGCTCGTTCCCACAAGCACTGGCCCCACACCATCCTGTGCGTACCCTAAGGGATGCACTTACCACCTTGTCCCCCGCTAGACCTGATGGTAAGCCCCTTCAAGGACAGAAACTGGGCCTGATTTCCATGTCTCAAGGCTGGGTGCAATGCTTAGACCACAGAGGTGTTCAAAAAATGCTGTTTGCTAATGCATTCAGGCACTCATTCCAAACACACTTATCACCCAGTCCAGAGATGGTTACAGACAAGATGAACATAAAATAAAGGAACGCTTTCTACAGTCTGAGCAAGAATTTGGGCCTCAGTTAGATCTGGTCTTTTACGATCTTAGTGCTGCTTCCTTGACCGGGCTTCACCGACCTGCTCAGAAGAGGACAGGTGTGAGGTGGCATGGAAAGCCCCTGACAGAGTCAGAAGACCTGGGGTCTGCTCCTGCCCAGCCCAGGGCCCCTGAAGGGCCACTCCTTTCCCTGGATATCACTTCCCCTTCCGTCCAACAAACACATTGGATGGTGTTCATGCTGTTCAATATGGTAACCACTTGCTTGAAATGTGGCTCGTGGGGCTTAAGGAACTGAATTTGAAATTGTATTTATTTTTAATTAATCTGAATTTTTTAATGGATGTACAAGTAAGTCTTCAGTCATTGGCGAATTCTCAAGCACATTTGGAAAAACTTGGGGATGGGAACCTACTTTTTTTCCATTGTAAATTTGATAAAATCTTAACACAGATCAAGTATTTCTGGGGAAAATTTAGATTTTTGGACTACGATATTCTGTAAGTAGAAAACACAGACTTTGAAGACTTAAAAGGAATAAGGAATGTAAAATATCTCATTAATGTTTTTTATACTGATTACCTTCTAATGATAATATTTTAGATTTTGTAGGTTAAAATGTATTATTAAAATTAATTTCACCTGTTTCTCTTTTCTTTTCTTTTTGTTTATAATGTGGGCACTGCAACATTTAAAGTGACATTTGTGCCTCACATTCCACTTTTGTTGGACAACACTAAATTAGGAAATCTCTGTAGGAATTCCCTAAAGATATCCCCCCCCCAACCTCCTGTTTTTTAATATCCTGATATTCTACAAATCTATGTCCTTCTAGTGCTCCATAATCATTGAATTTTTGTGGGTTGACTTGTCCGACATTACCCCCCCACACACACACCCTCCTCTTGGGTGGGCACTCTGATTTTCCAATGGGAAATTACTTCTGGTAGACCCATTTTCACACCAGCTCCAGGGATAGTCATATGACCCAGGCCTGGCCAATCAGAGAAGAGCACCCTCCCTTTGCCCACAGTGACTGGGTCAGGGATGACACACGACCCCCAGGCAGACCCGATGAGACTTCATTTGAGGGCAGGATTGGAAACGAAACTGGCTTTCCGCCTGAGATTGAGGGAGCAGGACAGAAGCCTAGATTTCACCCCTCTGAGAGAATGGCCTGCCTGACAAGGAAGCCAACACAGAGAGAAAAACCAAGAGTGCAGTCCAAGTCTTGCACCTAAAGCCAGGATCTATCCCTGGACTTCTCGGTTACATGAGGAAAAAAGTCAACTAGAATCGGAGTTCTGTCCCCTGAGTCTTGAATAACACGTGGACACATACCCACTAACTCCAGACCAAGTCGTCAAGTTCAAAACCACTGGGCTGCCCTCAGCCTCTCAGCCTGTCTTACCGTTGGCCCCAGCCTCATTCCTCCTGGCCACTCTCTTACCATCCCCTCAGATGGAACAACTTGCAGTGACAGAAACCCGCCCCGCTTGTCCTCTGGCATTGTCCCATGCTCTTCCACTGCTCTAAACATCCTTCCACTCCCCACCCCCACCCTGCCCCCTACCTCAAAGGATCTGGCACTCTCCGCCTCTTTCAAGCCTCAACTATTCTTGTCAAAGTCACCAGTGACGTCTGTGTTGCCACATCCAAGGGTCCATTCTCTGTCCGGCTCTTACACAATTTCTTGATAACGTTGAACACAACTGACCATTCTTGCCTTCTTGAAACCTTTCTCTTTCTCTTGGCTTCTAGAGTACCTCTTCTTCTATCTCACTGGCCACTCGCTCTCAGTCTCCTGATTCATTTATTGTCATGTATTCCTTCAACGAGTATTCACTAAAAGCCTACTACTTGCTAAGTCCTCTGCTAGATACAGTCAACAGAACAAAACCCATTCCATGGAGTTTACCTTCTAGGCCATTCTTTATCGATTCTCCACTTCTGCTCAACCTCTAAATGTTGTCATGTGCGGAGGCTCACCTGGGAGCCTCTTGACTTTTCCACCTTACCCAGTCTCAAGGCTTTAAATTCGGTCCATGTGTTGATGACTCCCAAATGTCTATCCCGAGCCCTGGCTATTTCCCCTGAACTCACGGATCGAACTCCCTTTTCGATTTAACTCCTTGGATATCCACAGACTGTCTCGCGCTTCACGTGTTGAAAACAGAACTGTTTATTCCCCCTCTCTCAGCCTAAACCTGTTTCTCCACCTGCCATTCTCCGTCTCACTCAGTGGCACCACCATCCACCCAGTTGCTCAGGCCAAAAACCCAAGAGTCATCCTGATTCCTATCTTTTCTTCTTGCCCCACATCAAATCTATCAGCAGGTTCTATCAACTCTACTTCCAAAATGTACTCTGGGACTGTCCACCTTTCTCTGTTTCCTCCCCTATGATCCTCGTCAAGGCCACCGTCATTCATCCTGTGACCACTGCAATGACCCTCTAACTGGTTTCCCCACTTTAATTCATGCCCATCGTCCCGTCCATTCTTCACACAGTAGCCAGAGTGATCTTTAAAAATGTAAATCAGAGCATGTCACTCCTCTCCCTAAAACCCTCCAGTAAACAGCGTGGGAGAAGAGCTTTGCAACATTTATAAAAGACAATGGCTTAGTAACTCGAATATATAAACAACGTCCACCAATCAATTAGAAAGAGACATCCTTGTGGGAAAATGACAAGGGATAGAACAGACAATTCTCAAGAGAAGAAACTCCCAAGAGCCAGTAAATAGGAAATTACACGTTTCGCCTCGCTAGTAATCATGGAAATGCAAATTAAAGTGAGTTACCATTTTACACCCAAAACATTGTCAAAACCTTAAAAGGCTGACAATATCGACTGTTGGCAAGGATATAAAGAAATAGAAACCTTCGGACGCTGCTAGTGGGAATCTAAATTAGTACATGAACTTTAGAGAGCCATCTGGCAACTTCCTATAAGCTTGGAAACGTGCACAGCCTTCAACCCACTGATCTTCCATTACAGATTCAGTTGCAATCACAAAACAGGATACAGCCTAAAGGCCCATCAGTATGAGAATGGATAAGGATATGACCATATAATCCTATATAGCAGATGAAGATAAATAACTTCAATAGCTATCAGGCATTGCTGGATGAAAAAAAAAAAGGCAGCTGTGAAAAGAAATGTGCACGTTGCTCTCATATGTACAAATTTAAAATTCTGAAGTTAAAGAGAAACAGGATTTCCCAGCAAAATCCTAATCCTTAGCCGGGACCCCAAGGCCTTGGGATATGGCCTTTGCTCACCAGCCTCGCCCATCTCCCACCCCTCGCTAAGCTCCAGCCACACTAGCTTTCTTTCATGCATTCTGCCAGCCCTATATTTTCACAGCCACCCCAGGACTTTTCTATAAACTCTTCCCTCTGCCTGGAACTCCTCGTCCCCTTCAGACATCCCTGTGCTCATTGATTTGTTTTCTTATTTATTTTTTTGTCTGTCCCAGCTAGATCATAAGTTCCAGGAGAGGAGGGACTCGGCCTTTTTCTTTGGTGGCTTCTCTCTGATGGATGGCATTTCGTAGGTGCTCAGGAAGTGCTTGTTGAATGAGTAAGTAGGACCTCTCCAGCCCATCTTTCCCGAATTCCTAACTCTGCATTTCTACAGCTTCCTGGCTTGGCTCTCTCAACCATTTTCCCACGAGGATGGAGGAATTCTTGATCTGAGATTCTTGAATGGACGTCTGGGGAATCGCAAACATCCTAAAATTGTAGGCAACATTTTGTGCTTATTGCATTTCCTGGGGGAAATTTTCTGTATTTTCATCATGTTCTTAAAGGGGTTATGCCCAAACACAAAAGAACTGTCACGGGGCACCTAGCCGGCTCCGTCAGAAGAGCATGTGACTCTTTGATCTCAGCATCATGGGATCGAGCCCTGCACTGGGTGTAGAGATTACTTAAAATAAATAATTTTTTTTTTTAAGAAAGAGCAGCCACAACACTGCTGTTTCAGTTGGGTTATAACTTGACCTGGTCCTCTGGACTGTGGGCTGCTTGAGGGCAAGTCCACCACTGTTCTCCCCAAATGCCAGCGCAGGAATTTCAGTGAGATCTGGGATGAGTAAGTGAATGAATGTATGTTTTTGGAGCCTGGGTACCAGGCTCAGATTCACTCTCTTTTTTGTTTGTTTGTCTGTTTTTTAAAGATTTTATTTATTTATTTGACAGAGAGAGAGATCACAAGTAGGCAGAGAGGCAGGCAGAGAGAGAGGGAGGCAGGCTCCTTGCTGAGCAGAGAGCCTGATGCGGGGCTCGATCCCAGGACCCCAAGACCATGATCTGAGCCAAAGGCAGAGGCTTAACCCACTGAACCACCAAGGCACCCCTTCACTCTTGGACCCCTTGGCAGCCCAAGACATCGGGAACTAGAAGAGACTGGAACAGACAGGGAACAGAACGCTGGCATCAGAGTCACGAAGGCTGTGCACCCAGATGGGCATGACCTGGATGGGGCTGTCCTCTTGTTCATCTGGAGCCCAGCAGTGCTGATCCGTTAGGAGTTTTTGATCCAAGCCCAGCCCTGGCTGTGCCCTCCCCCTCTGGCCTGTCCCTGGGGATCAGGAGCCGGGTTGGTCCCAGGGGTGTTGCAGTTGAGATCAGTGCAATCTCCAGGCTCCGTTTCCCCATGGAAACCCCACAACAAGGCACCAAAACAGAGACCAAACCCTTCCTGGAAACTCAAGGGGCGAGGAGGGGAGCCTCCTTCACCGGTAACTTAGGAATCTAGAAATTCCAGTGGGGCCAACTGGAAGACAGGTGTGGGACACTCGTTCCATATAAAGAAATCCCAACTTCCACGACAAATCCCTGCTTCCCATGTGGCCGGAATCTTTCTCCAAGGCCATCCAGGGGCATTTGCTTCCGTGAGAAGTTCCTGAACGAAATCCTCAGGTATCATAAGAAATATTTAATAATGCTACTGGCTAGAGTTGATCAAGCTCTCTCACATGACAGGCCTTGTGCTATGGGACCTACCTTTTCAAAAATTTTAACCTCATGATATCCCTATGAGTCCCATTTGACAGAAGAGAAAACTGAGGCAGGAGAAGCCAAACGTCTTGCCCAAGGCCCCTCAGCCTACAAGTGGCAGAACTGAAATTCAAACTGGTCACCTGATTCCTATGACCTTAACCTCCACTCTACCTATGGAGCTCATCCTTGGCCACTGAGGACTATACCTGATTACATTCAGGCCTCACAGCAACTCTGGAAGAGGGATCGTCATTACTTTCCCCCATTTTTACAGTTGAGCTGCCAGAAACTCTGAGAGACTAAGCAATGTGCCCAAGGCCACTCAGTGAGGACAGTAATGGCAGAGACCCATAGGAGTCTGACTCCAACATGCTCACTCTTAACCCCTGCCTGGAATGCTTTCCCCCTGGGGCGCTGAGCTGGTGTGGCCACTCGCACCTCCCCACCCTGCGCCACTCCAAGTCCAGAGTGTAATGAAATCACTCTCAAGGTAGAATTGCCAAGACAAAAACCAGTGGCATAAAGAGTGACTGGCAATGTATGAATGAATGAACAAATGAACTAATGAATGTTGAATGAATGAATGAATAAATGAATGAATGGATTTCTCCTGACTACGTTCTCCTCTGTCAGAAGGAGCAAGTCTTCAATTTCTACTAGGAAAGGCAGACCCAGGTGCCCACCGGACATTCTCCCCAGGGCAGGGGACACCTCTGTGGTGTGGCTCACATGGGCTCCTGGAGAACGCACCCTGTTGCCTGCACAGTAATCCCCAGCCTTCGAGCCCAGAGCACACTTGCCCATGGGTTCTCATGGATTTCTCCCCACAGTCATCGGGAGAGAGGTTCATGCTCCAATTTTACAGATTGATGAGCCCACAGCTCAGGGAGGGGATGTGAGTCGTCACAGAGGAACAGGTGACAGGGGGAGAGGTCCTTCTCCTCTGGCCTGTCCCTGGGGATCAGGATCTGATTGTAAGTAGGGTCAGGGAAAGAATCGTGGGATTGCCAGAGGTTTATCCCAGATCCAAAGGCCAAAGGTCAGGAAGAAGCCTCTGGGTCCTCACTTACAGGAAAATGAAAAAGAAACAAGCCATTCCAGGGGGCGTGTCCATAGGCCCCAGTCAGACAGCACAACCAGGCCCAGCAGACTCTCAGGTGAGGTCAGGGCAGAAACCAGGCAAACCAGGGCCACCACCCAGGGTTGGCAAAACAGGCACAACCCCAGCAAGAGGTGGCCCCAGGAACCAGGAGCAGAATCAGCAATGGGTCCCTGCCCACTGGGCCCCGGGCTCATCTCTCTTCACAGTGCACAGTGTCATCCAGGATCAAGGGCGGGGAGGGCAGAATGTTCCTCTAGCACGGGCACAGTGCAGTGTTGCTCTGTGTCCTCACGCCAGCCCAGCCAGGCTTGGCCCAGCTGGGCCCTCACTAAATAGCCGAGCACAAGAGCTCTCTCAGGCAGGCAAACAATCAAGCCCTTTCAGGCCAAAGGCGACCAGGCTGGCATTCACTGCACCTCTGTTTCTCACTGGCTCCTGCAAGTGAATCACTCGGATTAATGACCCTGGGAGCAATGAATGAGGAACGAGTTCTTGAGCAGATAGCAGTCTGGGTCTCAGGCACACCAGCACCACTGGGTCTGATGGAAATCAATGAGGTGAATGCTTCAAAGTCACAGAGCCACACAATGGTGTCACAGATTTGTCACTGACTGTGGCCATCAGAACTACGGAAGGTTAGGTTCACAGCATCATGGATCATTCAAGAGCTACAGATTGTTCTAATCACAGAGCCACAAAAAAACAGTGTCCAAATACCATCAATCAGAAGCCTAGACTCAGCAGCTGAGGGAATCATGGACTTCCAAGACCATCATGCCATCAGGTGCAAGATCTGGCTCTTGAGAGCAGGAAAAGGCATTAGAGACCAACCTGTCTGAGGCTTGATCTGCAGGTGGGGAAACTGAGTCATCTGATTAAGGTCGCCTAGCTAGGGCAAGGACCCAGACTATGTCACTCCCCATCCTTGCTCCATTTCCAGGGAAAGTGGCCAAGAGCAGCAGCAGCCTGAGTTCCTGGACACTCCGGGACCTGCCCCTTGGGGAATGGTCTGGCCTCAGTCTGGGAGATCATGTGACACTGTCAGGGCACCTGTGGTCAAACACTTCCATTATGCCAAGATCTGAGGCTTTGTGAGCTCTAATGTCACGATGATGTATTTGGCAAGTCTGGACAGGCTTGGATTCTTTTAACCAATCGCGTGGTGCCCTGCCTAATAAGGGAGAATTGTGCACCCTCATGATTTTACCTGGGAGTATGCCTACCATTGATCACACAAGGGTGAGAGCCGGTCCTCCTGGGTTTCAGCTTGGGATACCCATTACCTCATCAGAGTCACTTCAGTTCACTGCCACACAAGGAAACTCAGTCTCACTTCCCAAGGGCTTATCATGTACTAGACTCAGCGAAGTTACTAAGAGAGACTCTGCTCACCTTCACGGCCCATGTCGTCCACCGAGTCACATATGTATGTGATTATAGGTCAAGGCAGAGTGTGATGGCATAAAACACAGAAGAGACAGAAATTAAGAACTTCATGAGAGATGGGTAGCATTTAAAGAGCCATTAGAGAGTTTTTCTTTTTATCAATTCCTGACTTTTGCTTCTGGCTGTGATAGAGTAACAAGGACCAAACTTACCTACTAACCCCAAACAACTAGAAAACGGATGAATATATAGGATGATATAGGAAAAAAACTGTTTAAAAACAGTCATGGAAGGATGTGATCCCTAAGAGAAGAGAAACAAATGAGGGGACCCCTTAATTGTCCTGGTTTTCTGCATGGAGTCATATTCAAGACTAGGGTTTCAGGAAAGGGATCCTAAGCAGGCTACAGTAATCTTGCTGATTTGAGGATGTGGAGATTGGAGTTCAGGCATCCAGCTAGAAGCTGTGCAGCAAAGTTCTAGAAAGGAGGAAGTGTGGTTCCTTTGAGAAAATGTTCTCAACCTGAACTTTAAGAAAAAGTTCTCAACCTAAAATTCTAGATTTTCAACCACAATATCCTTTAAATAATGAAGAAGAAATAAAACCTTTTCCAGAAAAACAAAATCTGAGAGAATTTGTCACCAGCAAACTTTCACTATAAGAAATAGTAAAGGGGGGCGCCTGGGTGGCTCAGTGGGTTGAGCCTCTGCCTTCGGCTCAGGTCATGGTCCCAGGGTCCTGGGATCGAGCCCCACATTGGGCTCTCCGCTCTGCGGGGAGTCTGCTTCCTCCTCTCTCTCTGCCTGCCTCTCTGCCTACTTGTGATCTCTGTCAAATAAATAAATAAAATCTTTAAAAAAAAAAAAAAGAAATAGTAAAGGAAATTCTTCAGGTAAAAGGAAAATATTACTGGATGGAAACTCGAACCCACACAAAATATTAAGAGCTCCAGAAAGAGCTCAAGAAGAAAGAGCCCAAAAAGAGCTCCAGAAAGCTACATCTGGCCTTTTGGAGTTGTTGCTGAGTACTAGGGTGAAGCTCCATGATCCTGAGCCAAGAAAAACTAGGAAGTTGCAAGCTGAACAATTCCCAGAGCTCACCAAGGAGGGGAAGCATTTGAGTTGTGACCAGCCAGAGTGGTGAAAAGTCACTGAAAACCTAGAACAGTCAGTGAAGACTTTGTAGATGTCATGCCTTAGCTGTAAGCTGACCTATCCCTAGTGTGAGGGCTAGCCCAGACCAGTTATAGCAAAGCTTAAAAACAAGTTTCAAAGAGAGCAAGCTGATTTGTAAGTAAACTAGTTGCCTGTTATAACAAAATCCAGCACTCTTTAAAAGAAGACAACAAAATTGAAATCCTCTACTACATAACATCCATAATATTCAGCATTCAGTCAGAAATTACTAGATATGCCAAGAATCAAGAAAATGGCACCCATAGCCAGAAGAAAAATCAATCAATAGAAATGGACCCAGAAGTAACAGAGATGATGAAATTAATATATGGTGATATTAAAACTGTTATTATAATTATACTGAAATATTTAAAGAAAAATATAAGCATAATGAGGAGAGAAATGGAAGACATAAAAAAGAATCAAATGGAATTTCCAAAGATGAAAATATAATACCTAAAATAAAAAATTCAGGCAACTATCTCAGGTCCCCTCCCTCTTCAGGAGCTTTGTACTCTCACTAAATAAACTTTACTTATCACTCAATAAATTTTGCTTGCTGTCCACCAAAAAATAAAAATAAAAGTAAAATAAAATATTTATTAGGTGAAGCTAACAGCAGATTAGGCACTGCAGAAGAAAAGATCATTGACCCAGAAGATATAAGAATATTATCTATCTAAACTAAAGCACAACAGGGGAAAAGACTGAGAAAAAATGAACAGAGCTTATGATCTGTGATATGACATCAAGTAGTCTATTGTGAGTAATTAAAAAGGGGGGTGGAGAGAAATGGAAAATTTGGGGGGAGAAAAGATATCTGAACATTTTCTAAATCTGCTGAAAACTATAAACCCACTGATTCAAGAACTTCAGTAAATCCCAAATACAATAAACATAAAAACCCTATAGGAAGGTACATCATAATCAAATTCCTGGAAGCCAGTAATAACAAGAACATCCTAAAATCAAAAAGAGAAAAAACCATGTTAATTACAGAGAAATAATGGTAAGAATTAAAAGACTTCTGGCACAACTGGGTACTCAGTCGGTTAAGCATCCAATTCTTGATTTCAGGTCTTAATCTCCGTGTCATGAGAGCATGCCCCATGTTGGGCTCCATGCTGATCATGAAGTCTGTTTGAGATTCTCTTTCCCTCTCCCTCTGCCCCTCTCCACACTTGTGCTCTCTCTAAATAGACAGATAGATAGATAGATAGATAGATATCTAAATAGACAGACAGACAGATAGATAGATAAGAGAGAGAGAGAGAGAGAGAATCTTTTTTTTTTTTTTTTAAAAAAAAGACTTTCATCAGAAACTATGCAAGCCAAGAGACAATGGAACCTCTCTAAAGCACTGACAGAAAAAGTTTTCAACCAAAAATTCTAGGTTTCCAACTACAATATTCTTTAAACAATGAAGAAGAAATAAAACCTTTTTCAGAAAAACAAAATCTGAGAGAATATGTCACCAGCAGCCTTTCACTATAGGAAATAGTAAAAGAAATTCTTCAGGTGAAAGGAAAATACTACTGGATGAAAACTTGACTCTACACAAAATAATAAACACATGAATAAATACAAAGGTCTTTTTTCTCCACGTTTGTCAATTTCTTTAAGAGATTAACAAAATGTGGGGCACCTGGGTGGCTCAGTGGGTTAAGCTTCTGCCTTCAACTCGGGTCATGATCCCAGGGTCCTGGGATCGAGCCCCACATCGGGCTTTCTGCTCGGTGGAGAGCCTGTTTCCTCCTTTCTCTCTGCCTGCCTCTCTGCCTACCTGTGACCTTTGTCTGTCAAATAAATAAATAAAAATCTTTAAAAAAAAAAAAAAAGAGAGAGAGAGAGATTAACAAAATGTTAACAGTGTATGCTGGGGTTTATAATGAAAAAGCAAATGTATGTCAATAATAACACAAAAAGGACAAAATGGGGAATGGAAATGTGCTGCTGGTACAAGTTTCTTACATGATCTATTGTAGTGGAGTTGTCTTGGGTCAAGTCACCTAAGCTATTTTGGGAACACCGTTTCCCAGAATTCCTCTCCCTATATAGTTCCAAGCTAGTGTGGGTCACAAGGCATTTTGTGCAACATCTGGAAGGTGGAATGAAGCAATTGCCACTTGCTTCTTTCCCCCCCACTCAAAATGTTGGTACGGGAACAGCAGACAGAGTTCAGACACTCTATCTCTTAACTCCTGGGTCACCTTGTCATTGGGAGGTAGGAGTTGGGCCAACAGTTGCTTTACCTCCTGCTGGATTGTTCCTCAAGTTTCTCTGATCCCTAGACTAGGTGTGTTTAGGTAAAGGATGTAAAGCCCCAGTTTGTCCTATAGGTCATTTACATCACTTAAGTTGGCACCATAGAGGAAGTGAGAGATGATAGGTGGGTGCTGGTTTGTTCCTGCTCTCACCCACACTTCCCCACATTAAATCCATCTCCCCTTCCCAACTGCCTTCTCTTCAGTCTGTGGTAAACCAGCACCAGACACAAAGAAAATGGCCTTTTACAGATTGTTTAGCCAGCTCCATATATTTATATAAGGTCAAATTCCTATAATAAATCCCACGTTCTAGATCATTCCTAGTACCATTTTTCTGATCAGACCCTAATAAATATGTGAAGTGGCATAATATTATGCAAATATGATGTGATAAGGTAAGGTCATTTAATTAACCCTAAGCATCCACTAAAAAAAATACAACAAAGAGACAGAGCACCTGGGTGGCTTAGATAGTTAAGCATCTGCTTCGGCTCAGGTTATGATCTCAGGGTCCTAGGATTGAGCCCTGTGTCAGGCTCCCTACTCAGTTGGGGAGGGTTTGCTTCTCCCTCTGCTCCTCCCACCCCCCACTCATGCTCTTTCTCTCTCTCTCTCAAATTAATAAAAACCCTTTTAAAAATAGAACAAAGAGTGAAAACAAAATGGAATAATAAAAATAATTAATCCAAAAGAAGCCAGGCAAAGGAAAAATTAAAAGAAGAGATGGGACATGTTCTCATGTAGCAAGATAGTAGATTTTTAAAAATAATTTATTTAATTTTATTTAGATAAGCATCTTTTTCATCATAATTTTTTATCAGATTTTTTAATTTTAATTCCAGTAGAGTTAATATATAGTGTTATATCAGTCTTGGGCGAACAATATAGTGATTCAACAATTCTGGGCATTACTCAGTGCTCATCAGGACAAGTGTGCTCCTTAATCCCTATCTCTCCCATTCCCCCACCCACCTCCCCCCTGGCAACCATCAGTTTGTTCTCTATAGGTAAAAGTCTGTTTCTTTGTTTGCTTCTGTCTTTCCCCCACTTTGTATGTTTGTTTTTGTTTCTTAAATTCCACATATGTGTGAAATCATTTGGTATTAGTCTTCCTCTGACAGAATTATTTTGTTTAGCATTTTAAGACAGTTGACTTAAATTCCACTTTATTGATAATTACATTAAATGTAAACTGTCTAAACAATCCAATTTAAAGACAGAGATGGTCAGACTGGATTTTAGAAGCAAGGCTCAATTACAAGCTGCCTATGATAAATCCACTTTCAATCGAAAGATTAAAGTAAGATGAGAAAGTATATAGTCAGAAAACACTAATGGTAAGAAAACTGGATATATTAACATCAGGCAAAATAGACTTCAGAACAAGGGATATGACCAGAGATTAAGAAGTATTAATCAAGATAGGATTGGGAGGGAGACAAACCATAAGTGACTCTTAATCTCACAAAACAAACTGAGGGTTGCTGGGGGGAGGGGGTTTGGGAGAAGGGGGTGGGATTATGGACATTGGGGAGGGTATGTGCTTTGGTGAGTGCTGTGTAAACCTGGTGATTCACAGACCTGTACGCCTGGGGATAAAAATATATGTTTATAAAAAATTAAAAATTAAAAAAAGAAGAAGAAGTATTAATGAGAAACAGATCAACCAGTCAAGAGGATATAGCTCCCAGATATGTATGTCCCTAGTAACACGTCTTCAAAATACATAAGGCAAAACTGGCAGTCCAGAAAGGAGAAATAGACAGACCTAGAGTTGGAAGTTTTAACGCTCCCATACTTGAGAGGACATGTAGGCAGAAAGTCAAGGATATAGAAAACTTGAACAACCCTGCCGACTGACTTCCCTAATTGACATGTAGAGACCATGCCACCCAACCACCAAGCAACCATTATCAAGAGCACACCAAGATACACCAGACCCTGGCCCATAAAACAAGTCTCAATACATTTCAAAGGATTGAAATCACCACACTGATTCTGGAGGGGGGAAAAATGATAAGGGGGTGCCCAAACTTTTTTTTTCAGCTACAAGGTAGAGAAGAGAAACTTTCCATATTATTCAGATGAGTCATCAGCTGCTGCTTACAAGTGATAGCATTGGATTACTGCTGAGTGTCTTTAAACTTAACTCCTTTTAAACTAGGCCATGAGTCAGAAGGGACGCCCAGGCCAGCAGAGCATGTTGTTGAACGTCTGGACAATTTTTCAAAGGGAGAGCGATGGTCATGGTAGCTTGAGCTGAGAAACAGGGCTTTAGATAGCTGTTTGCCTGAGCTCCAGTGATCGATTCATCTCCTGCGTTTCCTCCTGCATGTCCCACAGGCACGTCCATGTGTCCCAAACCAAGCTGACCACAGATTTCCAGCCCCTCCTCTTTAGACCTCCTTCTCAAAACTGCCGCTTCTCCCGAATTACCCATCTCAGTTAACAGCACCATTGGGAAATTTGCCGATATCCCTGGTTTTGCTTTCTGAGGCTTCAGCCCTCAGTGGTCAATGGCGATCCAGAAGCAGGTGACCCTCCTTCTGATGTTTTATCAGAAGGTCGGCAGTCACCTAAAGCTATGTCACATGCCTACAGCGCTCAACTCACTTCATCTCATCCCCCAGGCACTTTCTCATCTTGTGTTATCCCAAGAAGGATGAGTAGAGCAAGATCAGATATTTTCCAGGAGACAGACCATATTCCTGTAACTTTCATTTCAGTATCTTTTTATGATTGTTCTATTTTATTATTGATTATTGCTAATCTCTTACTCTGCCTAATTTATAGACTAAACTTTTTCATTAGTATGTATGTCTAGGAAAAAAACACAATATGCACAGGGTTTGGTTCTATCCCAGCATCCCCTGGAGATCTTGGGACAAACTGTCTCTCACACTGATCTCTCAAATGCATTATTTCTCCCCGCCCCACCACGACTGCCAAATCCAAGGTTGCTTCTCATCCCTCACCTTGTTCTCCCACACCCTCTAACTTGCCCAAGGACTTCTGCCTTATCCAGCTCCCGTCTGAGCTCTGCCCTGCACAGGAAGGGAGGTTCAACTTTCTTGTTTTGATGTTTTAGAAATCACACAATAATACATATTTCTCCTGAGAAAATATTTAATACAGGCAATCAAACCCAAAATAAATCATTTAATAAACAGAAATAAAATACCATCGCCCAGGGATAACCACTGTTAATATTTTGGATGAACTTGGGGTGCCTGGGTAGCTCAGTGGGTTAAAGTCTCTGCCGTCAGTTTAGGTCATGATCCCAGGGTCCTGGGATCGAGCCCCGTATCAGGGTCTCTGCTTGGTGGGGAACCTGCTTCCTCCTCTCTCTCTGCCTGCCTCTCTGCCTACTTGTGATCTCTGTCTGTCAAATAAATAAATAAAATCTGTTTTTAAAAAATCTAATATATATATATATATATACACTTTGGATAAACACCCTTCCAGTGCTTTTCTAAAAACTCTTCTGTATTCCTTTTTTTTAAGATTTTATGTATTTATTTGAGAGAGGGGGGGGGGAAATACAGATGGAGAATGAGAAGGAGAAGCAGACTCCCCGCTGAGCAGAGAGCCCAATGTAGGACTCAATCCCCAGACCCCAGGATCATGACCTGAGCTGAAGGCAGACACTCAATCAACTGAGCTACCCAGGTGCCCCCACTCTTTTGTATTCTTTACAAAATAAGATTGCTCTAGACCAGTAGAGTGACTGGGCACACCCAGAACACTGCCTGTTTTTTCACTAAAGACCCTGTGTCATGGGAAAGCACTCAGTGCTGGGTCAACCCAGATAGTCATCGCCCTACAAATTTTTTTTTTTGCCTCCAAGGTTAATAATATACAACTATTCTTCATTTCGAGGACTGTAGGAATATCAACATGTATAAATGTCATGATGTCTTTTAAAGGTAAAAACCCACTCCCTTCTATATATTGACGTTCTCACGGGAAGGAAGGATGCATTCCAGGAAATGCACAAGGAGAACCATCGGTTCAAGGGACAAAAGATATAAGAATTTCTCTTTATATGCATTCACTTTATCTCGTGTTTAATATTTTACTATTGGGAAAGCTGGACAACCACGTGCAGAAAAGGGAAACCGGACCACTATCTCCCAGCACACACAAAGGTAAACTCAAAGTGGATTAAGGACTTGAACGTAAGACCTGAAACCATGAAACTCCTGGAAGAAAAAGCAGGCAGTGAACTCGTTCACATTGGTCCAGGTGATGATTTGGGGGATTTGACACCAAAAGCAAAGGCCATAAAAGCAAAAATAAACAAGTGGGACTACCTCAAACTAAAAAGCCTTTGCACAGCAAAGGAACCCCTCAACAAACTGTAAAGGCAGTCTCCTGAATGGGAGAAAACAGTTGCAAACCCTATGTCTGATAAAGATTTAATATCAAAATATCATACAATTCAAGGGGAGGGGGGAAGCAGAATAATCCAATTAGTGTTTCTCTTTGTGAGAAATTATATATAAATGAATTTTTATGAAATTTATTTTATATGAAATAAATTTGCAATGTCTTATAATGTACATGATGTATTTTCCCGGTAGCACAGGTACATGATTTTTTAATAAATAAATGTCCATTTAATGGGAGGGTTTTTTTCTTTATTTCAAGCATGATCCTAAAAGTTAGGGATACTGGCCTAACTGTTAAAATATTAGCTCTTTAGTCGTCCTGGAATATTCAGCATCCTGAAGGCTCTGCTTCCCCTTCCAGCTCCATCTGCCACCTCCCGCACCCCACAGCGAGCCAGGCGAAACCCCGTGTGTCCCCTCCGGACATCCACGTTTCCCGCTCCAAGCCGATTCACAAGCTGTTCCCTCCACCCGAGTTTCTAGGCACCCCACCCCCTTCGCCTCCTGGCAGACCCGCAGGTGCCTGCGTCTCCGCACCCACATCGAGTGACATCGCTGCCAGGAATCCTTCTGGATGCACACCCCCACCCAGGCTGGGTGCCCCTCCTCCTTGTTCCCATGGCGCCTTGAGCTTACCTGCACAACACTGACCACATGACTGCAATTGCCTGTTTATGCCCGTGTGACCTCCTCAAGGCTGGGGATGGCCCTTCAGATTGGAATCCCAGGTCGCTGCCCAGCCCAGGGCCCGCCACATGCTTGTCACTTAGGGAAGGATGACAGGAAAAAAGGAACAATAGCAAGCGTGAACAGTGCCCCTTGTAACTGCCGGGAGCTGATTGAAGAACTCCATATGCATTAACGTGTTGGACAGGAAACCACCATCCCCCCTCCCCCAAAGCAGGTACGTGGTCTGCATTCCACAGGTGGAGAAAGAGAGGTACAGGGAAGTCAAACAACTCGCGGCAGACACACCACTAGGCATTGGCAGAGCGAGGGTTGGAACCCAAGCCAATCAGCGTCAGAATCCCCGCCTGCGATCACCGGGTGAACCCCTCAGTGAAAGAATGAACAAGCAGAGGGAGAAAGGAAGGGCCCACCCGAATGAACAGGTACACCAAGGACTGAGGAAACCAAGGCCATCAGGAGGCCACGCCCAGCCTGCTTTGCAGACATTAACCAGCTGCTCTATTTGCAAGATGCCGTTGTGATTTTTTCCAAACGTTGGTTGGTGCTTAAGAAGTTGCGGACAGCTGGGCTCCTTCCTCCTCACTCTTTTCCTGGCGCCAGACCATCTTTCCTGTCCTCAGTATTTCCTCCGTAACGGCAGGGAGGGTGAGGGACCTCTGAACCGTAGGCTCATCGAGGGTTACAGCTGGAAAGTGCAGTCCAACTCTCCATTTTGTAGATGGAAAAACTGAGACCCAGAGCGGCAAAGCAACTTGCCCGAGGTCACATCCTCCACAGAGAGGAGAGTGGGCCTAGCCGCCTGGTTTCTATTCTGTGGCTCTTGACTAACTAACCTGCCTCAGCTCGTTGCGACTTGTGATGCAAAAGGCAAGGGCCGCTGTGAAGTCAGGTCAGCGGGGGTCCTGGGTCCTGGCAGCCAAGCCGACTGGGTGTCCTGCCAGCGCAAGACAAACAGGCTGTTTTATTCCTCTCTTCATCCCAGGAGGAGTCTGTCTACCATGATAACAGCCTTCTTATCTCAACCAGGTCTCTGGTTTCTTATCAGACAGAGCAGGGGGCTAAGGTCTCAGGCTCTGACAAAATCAGTCTCCCTGGGACCCTGGCATGCTTCCTGATCTCCTCGTGCCTGGAAGTCTGGCTGGAGGAGGAGGGGAGGCATGTGGAGAGCCACGGAGTAGAGCTCCCGTGCCAGGAAAGCCCACCGGGAGGCCAGGACCCCTACGCTTGACATTGGCTTTCCGTGATGCCAGGGGAGGGACCCCACGGTGGCCAGCCGGGGGCTGGAAGCCGGACGCCACACCTGCTCTTCGTACCTCCCCACTGCCCAGAGCACTCAGGATAGGACACGTCACTTCCACCTCACAGAAGGGGAAGCTGAGGCCCAGAGAGGAGCGTCCCTCCCTGAGGTCACACAGCACGTGGGTGACACAGCGTGTCAATGGCACAGCTGTGACTTCTGCTCTCCTGCCTCCCAAGCCTGGGTGCTCTCCGTGGGAGGCTATAAAGGGATGACGGTGAAGGCAGACTCTGTCTCTAGTGCGTGCCTGTGTGACTCGGTCCCCACCGCACACCTGCCTGAACTCTTCCCTCAGCTGCCTCCTCCCCGTCCTGGACACCAGCCCGAGGGCCCTTCCCCGTAGTCGGCGGCATGACCCCCTAGGCTGGCCCAGGGCCCTGACCTGGAAGCCACGGCAGCCCGTGCTCCGAGGGGACAGGAGCTGATGTCCCAGCCCCCAGCACTGACATGGTTGTCGACTGAACAAACAATTACGGAGAGTCATTAAATGCGGGACATGGACATCGGTATCACCAACAGCCTGCTAAAAATGCAGACTCCTGGAGGCGCCCAGGGGGCTCAGCCAAGTTAAGCCTCTGCCTTGGGCTCAGGTCATGATCTCAGGGTCCTGGGATCGAGCCCCACATCGGGCTCCCTGCTCAGCGGGGAGCCTGCTTCTCCCTATCCCTCCGGCCCTCCGCCTGCTGGTGCTCTCTCAAGTAAATAAATAAATAATCTTTAAACAAACAAACAAAAAAACCAGACTCCTGACACTCAGCCAAGAGGCTGAGAGACATTCTAGGTACCATCAAGTACTATCACATTTGAACCTTCTAAAACCCTCCTTGGCGGCTGTGGCATCATCCCTCTTACTACAGATGAAGCGGGGTTCTGGAGGGGACAGAACTTTCTCCAGGTTGAACAGCAGGAAACGAGGTGGGTGGGCTTCAGATCTGGGGTTTGTCTCTCTCCAGAGCTGATGAAAGGGAGCACTGATGCTCCCAGCGGGGGCAGGAGCAGGTGAAAGCCTATGTTCACAGAGCATCCACACAAACCCCTTACCTGGGTCATCTCCTGTTATCTTCCTGACCCCCTTATGAAGTAGGGGGCTTTATATTCTCATGGTACAAGCGAGAATGCAAGGCTTAGGGACAGGTGCGAACTCTCCCAAGGCCCCCAAGCTAGGAAACGGCAGACACAGGATGGCCGGCAGCTCTGTCTGCCTGATGTCAAAGCCACAGTCGGCTCCTGGCCCAGCTACAAGAAGGCAGGGGACAAGGCCTTGGACATGGGGGTTGCTGAGTCACTGCTCAGGTTCCCTCCTGTTCAATCTCCCACCGGGGGCAGTCTGTGACCCTAGGTCATAATCCACACTTCCTTCCCCTTCCTAACCCTCAGTCTTTGGCTTAATCATTACCCAATTCCTACCGAGCTGAACAAGCAGAAACACATGCCAATCAATGGGTAACCGATGTGTGACATCACCCCCCAGTGATTTTTATCAGCGGGCAGGTGCCAAGAATCCCGGAGATGGCCTTCGTGCCTTCCTAACTTTCTTCCTGCAGGTCCTGCTCCACCTGATCCCAGATGTGAACCCCCGCGGCGGGTTGGGGTTCAAGGGAATGGAGGTGTCCACGGACCAGGAGGGAGGGACCATTTCCGGGTCACCTCTGTCCCTCCAGCTGTGAGATCCTGGCAGATTCCTACCTCTCTGAGCCTCAGCCTCTCCATCTCTGAAATGGGGGACGCTGAGGACCCAAACTCCCAGGCTGTGAGGAGTATGAGGGCTGCATGGGAGTGACTGGGGGTCTCCACAGTTCTCTCTGCCTGGCTGAGAACACAGCCAGGGGCTGCCTGGAGGTCAGCCCGGGGCACAAGCGTGGATTTTCCCCGAGCAGCTCTCAGGCGGGAGAGATTGTTTGCAAGAAGAGGAGGGAAGACGGGGTCAGTGTGGGTGCCCTGGGGGGAGGCGGCCAGGCAGGGGCAGGAAGTGCTGCTCCCGGGGACCACAGTATCAAGGGAACAGTAAGAACAACCCTACCCTCCTTCCGCCAAGAACACAGCTCCACGGGTGCAGGGTTGGGGGAGAAACAGCTTTTGGCGTGAATTTCCACATTCCTGCAGACAGCCCTGGCCATGCCCCTTCAGTAACTTCAAGGACAAAAGACACAGAAGGGGAGAGGAGTGGCCCAAAAGAAGGACAAACAGATAGATGGGCCAGTGGTGAATGGAGCACGGTTGAGCCCTCGGGACTCCCGGGCCCCCGGGCAGGGTTCTGCGGGGTCCAGACGCCCGAGGAGCAGCTGGCAGTTGGACCTACTGAGTGGGTGCTGTTCACGCGAGCGCGTTTACACACCAGGCCGGAGAGACGGGTTCCAGACAGAGGAGGGAGGGACGGGCCCCTGCATACAGAGCTGGCCGAGCCGGGCCTGCGGGCCGGGAGCCGCGCAACCTGCTCTCACCCCACCTACCCTCTCCCAGACCTGGACGCAGGGCCAAAGGCACGCCCAGGGGACCCCAAGAAAGTCCTTATAAAGTGAAAACTTCTTGTGAGTCAGCCAGGGCCCAGCAGTCCAGCTCATTCATGGCAAAGGTATTTTCTTCTCGGTTCTATTCTGCAAAGTCTCTCACCGCCCTGGGGCGAACTCACCGCTGGTAAACACTGCCTTGCGGTAAATTTCCTCTGAACTTTTTATTTCTGTTTGACCCGCCAGACCTCGGGGGAAGCTGGCAGCCTGCAAGAGGACAAAGGGCGCCGGGCTGAGTCAGAGGTCCGGGTTCAAAGCCCAGCTCCGCCCCCTTCCAGCTGCAGGTCGTCGGCCAATGCAAGTCCCATCTCTGGACCTCGGTTTCTCCGTTTGTGAAATATGTCACTACGACTGGGATTCTTAAAAAAAAAAAAAAAATAGCCAGCACTACACAATCCTTCAACCAACAGATACACATCAAGGGCTTTCTATGTGTCAGGCACTGTGCTGGGCACAACTGAGATTGTGGTAAGGAATCAGACACACATGCACACACACATGCACACACACACACACACACAGAGGAATCACACAATTCCATAAACGAATATTAAAATGCAGCCATGATTAGCGCCAAGCTCTATGGCACTCTAAGAGCCCGTGATGGGGGCTGGAGCCAGCCTGGGGTGGGCAGGAGCAGGACGGGGAAGACCTCCCAAGGCAGCAACAACGGAGTGGGAGATGGGAGATACGCCCCGCAGCGAGAAGCTGTGAGCGAGCCCCTTGCAGAGAAGCAGAACCCCGGCCTGTTCCGTAGGAGAAGGGCAGCGTGCCTTGAGCACGGGGCGGGGGGGGGGGGGGGGGGGGGACACTCAGACAACACAGCACTGGGCAGGGGAAGGCAGGAATCAGGACAGAGCCTGCAGCCCCCGAGGGCAGATTCTAGCTCTGACGGTCCAAGCCAGCAGCTCCCCCCACGTCTTCAAGTGGCCTTGCAGAGAACACTATGAAATATCAACAGATCAAACTAATTTGGGGCGAAACCTGATGCCGCCTTGAATTGATTGGTGTGGACGAAAGGCCATAGGTAGGGAGAACCTTGTAGCTGAAAATACTCTTTCCCTTACTTTAATTTTTCTGTGGTTCTAAAGAACACTATCGTGATTTGATTTCGTGATAGAGAACCTCCACCCAGTGTGTAGAACAGCAGATTTCCAGTAGGAGCCCAGCTGAACTCGGCACCTGCCTTCCGCGGGACACAGCCTACAGGGGGGCCACTGGGTGGTGGCTAAGGAGGGGCGGAGGGATCCTTGGGTGGTTGCCCAAAGTAGACCACGCACTGGCGATGGTTCCCCTGATTTCATCCTGAGAGCAGAAGAAAAGTCACCTCCAGTATCCTGGCAATACTTGTCTTATAAATATGCTGCTTGGAGGAAACAGAAGGGGGTAAACTCCTTGACATTGGTCTTGGCAATGATTTTTATTTTATTTTATTTTATTTATTTGACAGAGAGAGAGAGAGGGAACACAATCAGGGGGAGAGGGAGAGGGAGAAGCAGGCTTCCCGCCGAGCAGGGAACCCAATGCAGGGCTCAATCCCAGGACCCTGGGATCATGACCTGAGCCGAAGGCAGACTGAGCCACCCAGGTGTCCCGGCAATTATTTTTTTTTAATTTGACGCCAAAAAGCAAAGGCAGCAGAAACAAGAATAAACAGGTGGGACAATATCAAATTAAAAGGGTTCTCCAGAGCAAAAGCAACCACCAGCCAAATGACAGGCAAAGCCACGGAGCAAGAGGAACTACGTGTGAGTCATACGCCTGACGAGAGGTCAGTATCTAAAATGTACAAAGAACTCACACAACTGAATAGCCAAAAATCCCCAAACAGGGGCGCCTGGGTGGCTCAGTGGGTTAAAGTGTCTTCGGCTCAGGTCATGATCTCAGGGTCCTGGGATAGAGCCCCGCATCAGGCTCTCTGCTCAGCGGGGAGCCTGCTTCCCACTCTCTCTCTGCCTGACTCTCTGCCTACTTGTGATCTCCGTCTGTCAAATAAATAAATAAAATCATTTTTTTAAAATCTCCCTTTAAAAAAAAGAAAATCCCCAAACAATCCAATGAAAAAAATGGGCAGAGGAACTGGTTTGCCGTTTTCCCAAAGAAGACATACAGATGGCCAGCAGGTCCATGAAAAGGTGCTTGGCCTCACTCCTCATCAGGGAAATGCAAATCAGAACCACCCTGAGCTGCCACCTCGCACCTGTCGGATGGCCGCTATCAAAAAGACAAGCGATGACAAGCATCAGCCAGAATGTGCAGAAAGAAAACCCCTTGCACTGCGTTGGTGGAGATGCACATCGGTGCAGCCATTATGGAAGACAGAGGGAGGTGTTTCACAATGGTAGAGATAGAACTACCCTCCAGTCCAGCAGCTCCACTCCCGGGTGTTTACCCACAGGAAATAAAAACAGGATCTCCAAGAAAGCTCTCCTGGGTTTATCGCAGCCTTGTTCACAGGAATCAAGACGTGGAGACAACCCAAGTGTCTGTCAACAGGTGAGTAGATAAGAAGATACAGCGTACATATGTCCGTGCAACGAGAAAGAAGGAAAGCCCACCATTTGCCACACGGAGGGAGCTTGAGGCCATTACGCTAAGTGAAGCCAGACAGACAAGGAGAGGGGGTATTGCCTGCTATCCCTTGTACGAGAAGTCTAAAAACAAAATGTCAAGCTCAGAGAACAGAGAGGAGAAAGGTAGTTGCCAGGTGCTCAAGGGGTGAGGGAAATAGAAAGAGGCTGGTAAAACGGTACATATGCTGAGCTCTAAGAAGAAGGAGGTCTGTCCCACATGGTGAAGGGAGTTGATAACAATGGATCATATAGATGAGATTCGCTAAGAGAGTAGAACTTACATGTTCTCACAATACACACACACACACACACACACACACACACACACACACGTGAGTGATGGAAGTGTTAATTACCTGGGTGGGAGGAATCCTATATATATCCATTCACCACATTATATGCTTTAAATATCTTACCATTTTATTTACTAATAATACTAACAATCCACCAAATGGTAACCCATCACTGGGCAGGTTTTGATGCTTAGTGCTTGTCATCTTGACCCAGGGAGGATCGCCAAGACAGCCAAGGCCATCCGCTTCCCCCTGGCGTTCCCAGCCTGGCGTGTGGCACAGGGAGGCTGGGGATGAAATTGTTCGATCCACTTCATGAATATTAAACGTTGAACTATCTAGAACTTTTATTGCGGTCTTGAAGATCGTGGTGGTTTTACGGGGAGGGTGATGTAGATAACTCAGGTCTCTCTCTAAAAAGCGCTGAACTACAGAGGTAGAGAGAAGACATTTCTGCCTCCTCAGTATATTTTCTTGAAACAAGCTGGGTCACCCAATATCATTCCTTCTAGAGGCAGAGAGATGGCAGAAGGAAGGGAAAACAAAGCAGACAGACGCAAGCATCTCTGAGCACCCTCACTGTGCCCAGCCCCGAGCTTAGCCTGGGTTACGCAGAGAATAGCGAGTCAAGCATCCAAGTTCTGAGATAACAATGAGTCAGGACAGGTACACAGGCGACGGCTTCAAGCCTGATAGAAGCAATCAGCAGTTGGAAAAGACTCTGGGCTGGGCACATAGTCCAGAGATGACCCTCTGGACTCAGGTCACCTGGCTTCCAAACCTTGTTCTCCTGTTTTGTCATTTGGGCAAGTTCCCGCTCTACTCTGAGTCTCAGTATTCTTGGCTGTGAAATGGGCCACCAATCGGTGTGGGTATTGAGTAAGATGAGGCATGCAAAGAGCCCAGTGCCTAGGGCAGCCCTCGGGGGTGCAGAGACAAATGTGGGATGCCCACAGCCCACATCTGGGGAGGTTTCTCCTGTGGGGTTTGCCCATGTCCTTAGAAGCCAGGGCAGGACTGAACAGGTGATGTCTGATGCCCACTTCTATACACACAGGCCAGGCCAGTTCGTTTGTTCTTGGTCATGGTGGCGGAGGTGGCTATTCCCTTTGAAGAGCTATTTATTTTGAATGAGAGCTGATCATAAACTTAACCACTTCCTGCCTCAGTTTATTCAAACTTCAGCCAAGCTCTGGTTTAAATAAAGGTCACCAGGAAATGATTTCACTCCCATTAGCTTTATGTTTCACTGAAACCCATAAAGCAATTCATGCACCATCAGGCACTGGGAGTAGAAGCTAACTAAGTTCCTTACAGCACTGCAAACACTGGCCCGAGACTGCCCTCTAACCAAGGAAGAAAATGGCGGCCAGATGCCCGGGGATATCTGGCCAACACGCGCACACAGCCACAGCAAGAAGCAGCGAAAGGCAAAACCAAATCCACTGCAAGAACCTCCGTCATCTTTGCCTGGTGCTTAGAAATCACAGATATCTGCTGAAAGGGGCACAGATGTTGCCATCCGGAAGCTCGTTCCAGCAACCCTCCTGTTCCAAGATGGACAGAAATTTGACAATAGCTATCGGGGAAGTCCTAAAAGTTCATGCCTATGGACCCATTCGCTTGCCCCATTTTAGGTCTTTTTCCTAAAGAAGTCATCTGTGGCCTTAACATAGTTTAGATACAGAGATCTTGACAGGAGAGATCTTTATCTTAGTAACGACTGGAAGAAATTAAACGTCCAACACTAGAATGATTACAGAGAATTCAACAATAGAATGGTTACAGAGAATTCAGCAAAGACACAGTCTAATGTTTCTGGTTCAGAAGTTTTTATAATCATGACATGGGGAAAAGAAGAGTTGGTGGGGGAAAATATACAAAATTACATATTTATAATACGATGCTGAGTTTGTGTTTTCAACACTTGTGCAAGGAGCTTATTTCATTCTGCCTTGTGTTGCAATTAATTAGATATCTATCCACCCCCCCCCCCACTCCGCTGCCCCGATCCTAAGCTCCTAGAGGACCACAAGAGTGAACTTGTCAGTGGATTGGAAGAAACAACAGATGGGTGCATGGATTACTGGAAAATCTGAGTGGTTCATTCAAAAATAATAGTTAATAGCTCACATTTATTGTGTACTTGCTCTAGGTCAAATCCTGAACTAAGCTCTTCACACGTCTCACTTAGTCCTAGCAACTCCACAGGGTGAAGGTGTTGCGGGTTAGTTAGGTCGCTGTTTCCAAATTGTGGTCCCTTGGAATCCACAGCATCAGCCTCCAGCCTCTAGGGTCCCCATCCCAACCTCCTGAAACAGAAACTCTGGGAGGTGGGGGCCACCGATGTGTGCCCAACCGAGCTCTCTGGGGGATTCGGAGGGATGCTCAAGTTTGAGAAGGCTTGGTCCAGGGGTGACATGCAGCCTGTGTTTTTCGTTTTTCGAGCACAGCCTCGGAGTTGAGGCTTAAAAAGTGCACCCCAGCCCAATCGAGCTAAGACCAAAAACAAGCCGTAGTCTGGCAAAGTCAGATTTATCAATCCGTTGCAAGGAGGAAGAACACACACCCAAGGGACCGAACAGAAGCAGAAACAGTTACCGTAGAACTTGGGAGAAGAGTGGAATTTAAACGAAGCAGCGTTTGCACCTCAAGGCAAAGTGGGACCGTGTGGAAAGAGATCGACACGGAGTCTGGACTGCAAGCGGACCCAGAGTCCCGTCTCCTTAGAAACGACAAGATGAGGACAGAGGTGGGGTGGCGTGTTCAGAAACCCCTTGTCTGAACCCCCACGCTCGGGTTGGAAATGAGGTTGCTTTTCTGTGTCAAAGTGACTTAGATCTTCAGGGCAAAGGTGGGGGCGTTTCATGCTTACCTTCCATTCTTCCCCCAAATTCCTGCTGACAAAAGTTCAAGCAGCAAAGTTCCAGGGAGTCTGTGATCTTAGCGGTTCCTCGGCGAGACCCTGAAAGACATGAGTCGTTTCTACATTTTGCGGCAGCACATTGTCCTGCTGCGGGAGAATATCCTTTCCTGGTTCTTGGCAGCCGACCTTCTCCCTGTCCGCCGATCCAGACGGACAGATGGCCGCAGATCCGGGCCCAGCTGATTTCACTTTCTCAGCTACAAGGTATTAAGTGAATTAACACTCAGGGTGCCTGGGTGGCTCAGTGGGTTAAGCCTCTGCCTTCAGCTCTGGTCATGATCTCAGGGTCCTGGGATGGAGCCCCACATCGGGCTCTTTGCTCAGTGGGGAGCCTGCTTCCCCCCCCCCTCTCTCTGCCTGCCTCTCTGCCTGCTTGTGATCTCTGTCAAATAAATAAATAAAATCTTTTTTTAAAAAAGTGCTCATGGGGCACCTGGGTGGCTCAGTGGGTTGAAGCCTCTGCCTTTGGCTCAGGTCATGATCCCAGGGTCTTGGGATCGAGCCCCACAACGGGCTCTCTGCTCCATGGGGAGCCTGCTTCCTCCTCTCTCTCTCTGCCTACTTGTGACCTCTGTCTGTCAAATGAATAAATAAAATCTTGTAAAATAAATAAATAAATAAATAAAATTTTAAAAGTGCTCAAATAGTGCCTGGCAGATTATGAATATGAACCTTCATTTTATATCACACAGAATATAAGTCAATACAAATAAAATATAATACATAAAATAAGGTACGGGATCAATATAAATCGTGATGACTTCATTAAAGTAGTCAGGGTTGGGGTTAGATAGGAAAAGGAGAAAAGGACTTTTCCTTTCCCTTCAAGCGACACTGTGGAACCAGAAAGCATCTCAGGCTTCTGACTGCGGAAGGAAGATTAGGTTAGGAAAGACCCTGGGTTCTATCTAGCTCCCTGCAAGCCAGTGAGAGGGAGAAGTATTCACGGAATGTCTGTTTTGTGCTGGATTCAGAGCTGCCCCATTTGCCCTACAAACTGAGTTCTGTTACTGCCGCTTTCCCCGAGAAGGGAGGTTAAGGTAGTCGTGTGAATAAATCCACCTGGCAGTGGAGCTACGATTCAAACGCAGTCGCAGCTCGCAGCTCGGTGACCCATTCACAAATCGCTCACGCTGGGGGACCTTTCGGTTTTCCGTTTGTAAAATGGAGGAGATATAACAAAACAGTTTTAAAGCTCCTTTTCATATCAATGTTCTCTCTATCATTAAAACTCAGCACCTGGTGGGGCGCCTGGGTGGCTCAGTGGGTTAAAGCCTCTGCCTTCGGCTCAGGTCATGGTCCCAGGGTCCTGGGATAGAGCCCCACATCAGGTTCTCTGCTCTGTGGGGAGCCTGCTTCTTCCTCTCACTCTCTGCCTGCCTCTCTGCCTAGTTGTCTCTCTCTGTCAAATAAATAAATAAAATCGTTTAAAAAAAAAAAAACTCAGCACCTGGGAAAAACAAAACAAAAAAAAACCAAGAAACTCAGCACCTGGGTGGCTCAGTCGGTTAAGCATCTGCTTTCCCCTCAGGTCATGATCTCAGGGTCCTGGGATCAAGCCCCACATCTGGCTCTCTGCCCAGTAGAGAGTCGGCTTTTCCCTCTCCCTTTGTGCTCTCTCTCTCTCTCAAATAAATAAATAAAGTCTATAAAAATTTCAAAAAAATAAAACTCAGTGATGACACCCCACCCCCAGAAAAAGGCCATATGTGAACAGATAATGGTACAAGGCTAGTCATCATGCATTTTTTATAATATCAACAATGGGAAAAAACCAAAATGCTGAACAATAGGGTATGATAAAATAAATTATAATATAGCCACACATTGGAGTATTATGCAGTCATTACAAATATCATGCAGCCATTACAAATGAATTACTATTTCATTTGTAATAAAGATTTTATAAAAAATAAAATATTTTATAAATCTTTATAATAAAAAAGATTTTATGATATACTGTTCATATATTCATAATATTTTGTGAAAAAAGATAGTTTAAAAGTAGTGTATATCATCTACAGGTCAATGGAATCTTTATCAAAATTCCAGTTACATTTTCACAGAAATAGAAAATCCATCCTATATACTGCATATTTGAAAGTTGCTAAGAAAAATCTTTAAAAAACAAAAAAAAAAAAAAAAAAAAGAATGCATTTAGAAAAAAAGGGCACCTGGGTGGCTCAGTTGATTAAGCATCTGTCTTCAGTTCAGGTTATGGTCCCACGGTCCTGGGATCAAGTTCCAAGCTGGGTTGTCTGCTTGGTGGGGAGCCTGCTTCTCCCTCTCCCTCTTCATCTCCCTCTCCCTGCTGCTCCCCCTGCTTGTGCTCTCTGCATCTATCAAATAAATAATAAAAGTCTTTAAAAAATGCATTGAAAGTTGCTAAGAGAATAGATCTTAAAAGTCCTCATCATTTAAAAAAGTGTTTAAGTACGTATGGTGACAAATGTTAACTAGACTTACTGTGGTGATCATTTTGCAATATGTACAACCACTGGATCATGTGGTATGCTTAAAACTGATACAATGTTTTGTGTCAGTTTATTATCCCTCAATTTAAAAAAAGAAAAAGAAAAATCCTCTTATGCAAAATTTCAAGGGACCTGAATAGCTAAACAATCTTGAAAAAGAAGTACAAAGTTGCAATTCTCACATATCCTCATTTCAAAATGTACCACAAAGCAATGGTAGGGGCCCCTGTGCGGCTCAGTCATTAAGCATCTGCCTTCAGCTCAGGTCATGATCCCAGGCTCCTGGGATCGAGCCCCACACCAGGCTCCCTACTCGGCTGAAAGCCTGCTTCTCCCTCTCCCACTTCCCCTGCTTGTGTTC
Source organism: Mustela lutreola (assembly GCF_030435805.1). Lineage (NCBI taxonomy): Eukaryota > Metazoa > Chordata > Mammalia > Carnivora > Mustelidae > Mustela > Mustela lutreola. The sequence continues at coordinate 13,338,345 of NC_081299.1, forward strand.
TCTCTCTCACTGTGTCTTTCTCTGTCAAATAATTTAAATCTTTTAAAAAAGCAGTGGTAATCAAAATAATATGATACTGGTATAAAGACTGACATATAGACCAAGGTAAGAGAAAGAGAGCCCAGAAATAAACCCTCACTAATACAGTCAAATAATATTCAACAAAAGTGCCAAGACTATTCAATAGGAAATGTATAGGTTTTTCAGCAAATGGCTTTGGGGAAACTGGATATTCACATGCAAAAAAAGAATAATAATATAATTGAACCCTTACTTAACACCACATGCAAAAACTAACTGAAAAATGGGTCAAAGACCTAAATGAAGAGCCAAAATGATAACACCCTTAGAAGAAAACATAGGGGAAAGTCTTCACAACATTGGATTCGGGACTGATTTCTTGGACGTGACACCAAAAGCAAAAGCAACAAAATAAAGAATAGATTATTGGCACTTTGGCAAAATTTAAAACTTGTGCATCAAAAGACACCTTTGACAGATTGAAAACACAATACATACAAAGGGAGAAAATATTTTAAAATTATGTATTTGATAAGGGATTAATACCCAGAATATATAAAGAACTCCTATGACTCAACAACATAAAAACAAATAACCTGATTTTAAAATGGGCAAAATGAGCAGACATTTCTCCAAAGAAGATATTAAAAATGGCTAACAAGCACATGAAAAGATCCTCCACATTGCTAATCAACAGGGAAATGAAATCAAAACCATATTAGATACCGCTGCATACCGACTAACATTGCTATCATCAAAAAACCAAACATAACAGGTGTTGGTGAGGATTGCTGAGATTGGACCCCTTTGTGCATTGCTGGTGCAGCTGCTGTGCGAAATACTGAAGCTTTTCCTTAAAACAATTCAATGGAATTACCCTGTGATCCAGAAATTCTGCATTGGGGCATGTACCCAAAAGAATTGGAACAGATCTATGCATGCCTATGTTCATAGCAGCATTATTCACAAGAGCAGGAAGGTGGAAATAACCCCAATGAGAAATGACCCAATATGGGTATGCAAAATATAGTATATGCATACAATGGAATATAATTCAGACCTAATTGTGAAGTTTCCCACATGGTACAATACGAATGAAACTTGAGGATATTATGCTCAGTGAAATATGCCAGTCACAAAAAGACAAATAATTGCATAATTCCACTTACATGAGGTACCTAGTGTGGTCAGATTCATAGAGTCAGAAAGGAGGATGGGGATTGCCAGAGGCTGAGAGAGAGGAAAGTGTCTAGTGGGTACACAGTTCCAGTCGGGAAGATGGAAATGTTCTGGAAATGGACAACAGTGGTGATTGCACAATGATGTGAATGTACTTCGTGCCACAGAGCTGTATACTTAAAATGGTTAAAACGGTGAATTTTATGTCATGGGTGTTTTAACACAATAAGATAGTATACATCAAATTATCCCATTTTTAATTATTTAATGTATATCCTTAATTATATATAAAAGGATGTATCTACAATGTTAACAGCAATTATCTCTTGTTAGTAGATTATGAGCGATCGAGATATTATCTTATTTTTAAATTATTTATGATGAACTTGCTTTAGTTGTATAACAAAATAAAATCCTGAAAAAATGCAATGAGCAAGATTTCTAATATCAGCGTGAGATTCTCCTCCATACAAAATAAGTATAAAACATGACAAAATTATTTTGCTAACAAAGCACTGGAAATGACCCAAGGCAGGTAACAACTTGGCTAGTGTTTACTCAGGAAAAAGTGCTGCTGAGGTTAGGAGGAGTGAATTTGTGACCTTTGTGTCCGGCGGTGTTCGGGTTTCTCCCAGCAAGGGCAGCAACAACCCATCACTTCACTGATGTCCAGGTGGCGGACGTGGTTGGAGGGCTGCCCATGGAAACTTTGAAAAGCAAAGATTTTCAGGGAGATTTTGAAAGCAAAAGAGCCCAATGTGATGGCTAATTTCTGTGCCAGCTTGACTGGGCTAAGGGATTTCCAGATAACTAGTGAAACATTACTTCTGGGTGTGTCTGTGAGGGTGTTTCCAGAAGAGATTAGCGTTTGGGTAGGTAGACTGAGTGAAGAAGGTTGTTGCCCTCGCATCCCCCAAACCACCGAGAGCCTGAACAGAACAAAGAGGCAGAGGAAGGATGAATTTGCTCTTTTTGCCTAAACTGGGGCATCCATCGTCTCCCACCCTCAGACCTCAGCACTCCTGGTTTTGAGCCTTCAAGAAGTCTTCTGAGTCTTCTTCAGACTCAAACCAGAACGTGCTCCATCAGCCCTCAGATTCTCAGGCCTTCAGGCTTAGATTAAACCCTCAATCCCCTGGTTTTCAGGACTCCAGATTTGGACCAAATTGCATCACTGGTTTTCCTTGTTCTCCAAGTCACAGATGGCAGACTGTGGGACTTCTCAGCCTCCATAATTTGTTGAGCCAACTCCCATAATAAATCTTCTCTTATTTATCTGTATCTATATATCCTATTGTTATATTTTTCTGGAGAACCCTGAGAACCATAGAAAGGTGAGAACAACAAACTCCTCACACATCTTACGCTGAACGTTAAGCTAAGCACGAATATGGAGAGCACAAAGAAGTCAGAGAAAATTGAAAGCCTAGGGTCCCTTGAATACGTTCTCCCTCTTCTTAGCAGACCTGAAACTCGAACCTTTGAACGAGCTCCTCAACCCACCCAGAGCTCAGATAGCACAGGGTTTAAATCCTCATTAGCTTGAGATGGCTGGCCATAACTTTTGCCCAGTCATTGGTTGACCTTGAACTATTCAGACACAGGAGAGACCCCTATGGAGCCAACTGAAAATAGAAAAAAATAAAATTTTTTTTTATTTTAGCAGAAGTATTAGCGGCTTCACACTGCAAAACAGTTTGCAGCTTGAGTGCACATAAGTTTTTGGTTTTGTTTTTAAAGATTTTATTTTCAAGTCATCTCTACACCCAATGTGGGGCTCAAATCTACAACCCCCAGGTCAAGAGTCACATACTCTGTGGACCAAGCCAGTCAGAGTCCAGGTAAGTTAATTGCCTAATGAAAACAAAAAACTAACAACTTCAGGAAAACCAAATAATCTTGAGTTGCCACAGCATATTATCTACAGTGTTCAGCTTTCAACCAAAATAACTGCACACACAAAGAAACAGGGAAGCGTGACCCATATCTGGCCAAAAAAAAAAAAAAAAAAAGCAGTGAGTAGAAACTGACTTTGAGTAAGCCTAAGTGTTAAATATAGATGGAAAAAACTCCAAAAAAGCTATTATAAATATGTTCAAAGAATTAAAAGAATATCTATTCAAAGAATGAAGGGAAAATATACTAGGAGGAAGTGAACAAAGAGGAACTCTCTACAGAGAAATTAAAACTTAAAAAATCAAATAAAAATCTAGAGCTAAAAAGTGCAATGACTGAAAAAGAATGCTAATCCACACGATGAGCTCCAAAGTAGATGTGAAATAATAGGAGAGAGAAAAGATTAACTTGAAGATAAACCAGTAGACATTCTCCAGATTGAAAACCACAGAGACAGAAGATTGAGGAAAAATCAACAGAAACTCAGAAATCTGCCAGACAGTACCCAGCATTCCAACATATGTTTAATCGTAGCCCAAGATGGAGAGAGAAGAAAGAAGTGGGCAGAGAAATATTTGACGTATAATGGCCAAAATCTGCCCAAATTTCGTGAAAAACATTGATTAACAGATCCTATTACTCAACAACAAAATTAAACACAAAGAGAGTCAAACCTAGATATATCGCAAACTGTTAAAAGACAAAGACAAAATCTTGAAAGAAGCAAGACAAAAATGATGCATCACATATAGAGGACTAATAATGTAAGTAGCTGGGTTCTGATCAGAAAGAATGGATACCAGAAGACATTGTAATGGCGTATTCAAAGTGACAAAAGAAAAAACTTGTCGACAAAGAATTCTCTATATAGTCAAACTATCCTGCAAAATAAAGATGAAAGAAAGCTGCAGATCAATAAAAACTGAGCAAATGCACTGTCAGCAGATCTGCATTACAATAAAAGATAAAGGAAAACTGAGTAGAAACTTTAAACAAAAGCGAAAAGGGAAATGCTACCTGATCCAAATCCACAGGTTAGAATGAAAAGCATTGAAATTGGTAATTATGTGGTCTATTTTTTCTCGCATTTTCTTAATTTCATTAAACGATGTATGACTGGGGCACCTGGGTGGCTCAGTCGTTCAGCGTCTGCCTTCAGCTCAGGTCATGATCCTGGGGTCCTGGGATCAAGGCCTATATCGTTTGGCAAGCTGCTTCTCCCTCTCCTTCTGCCTGCCACTCTCCCTGCTGTGCTCACTCTCTCTGTCAAATAAATAAATGAAATCTTAAAATTAAAAAAAAAAAGATATATGATTGTTGAAAGCAAAAATTATCACACTGTGTTTATAACATAAAAAGAAGTAATATATGACAACAGTAGGTCAGAGGAAAGTGGATGTGACTATGCTAGTACAGCGTGGGTGAAAATTACTTATTAACTTGAATTAGATTGCCATAAGGTAAAGATGAATAGTGCAGTGCCTACATCAATCACCAAAAACCCACAAAAATATCGAAAAGAGAGTTAAGATCATATATTAAAAGAATTATTTAACACAAAAGTAGGAAGTATGGAAGAAGCAGAGAAACAACTAAGAGAGAGACAAGTACAAAATAAACACCAAAATTGCAACCCAACTCTAGCGAGGTCAGTAATACAATAAATATGAATGTGTTAAACCTGACAGCAAACGGCAGAGATGCTTTGATTGGATTGAAAAGCAAGACTCAACTATAGGCTTTGCACAAGAAAGTATAATGATGGGAAAGGATATCCCATGCAAACGGAAGCATGAGAGGACTGGACTGACCATAGTTATAACCAACAGAATAGGCTTTAAGACAAGGAATACAAGATAGGGGGTAACAAAGAGACAAGCAGAAATTAATACAATAGAAAATAGGAGAAAATCAATGAAACTAAAAGTTCATTCTCAGTAAAAATCAATGAAATTTATAAACCTTTAGCTAGACTCATCAACACAAAGAGAAAGAAGACACAATTTCCCGATGTCAAAACCAACTAACGAAATTGAATTGGTGGTTTAAAGTCTTCCCCCAAAGGAAAGACCACGTCCAGATGACTTCGCTAGTAAATCCTATTAAATATTCAAGGAAGAAGGACTACCGATTTTACCGAAACAGGAAATACAGGAGGAAGAAACATATTCCAGTTCATGTAATGAGGCTACTGTTATCCTGATAGCAAAGCCAGACAAGGAAATCTCAAGAAGAAGAAAAAACTGGACGTCAATATCCCCCATGATATGGATACCAAAACCTTTAACAACTATCAACAAATGAAATGCAGCAATGTATACAAAGGATAACACATCATGCCCAAGTGAAATTCACCCTATCAACACAAGGTTAGCATAACATCCCGAAATCAATTCATATGTTACAGCATATTATCTGATAAAGAAGAAAAATCATACAATTGTCTCAAGAGATTCAGGAAAAGCGTTTGACTAAATGCAATATTTACTCTCAGGGAAATCCCTCAGCCAACTCAGAACAGAAAGGGGTTTCCTCAACTTGATAGAGCATTTGGCAAAAACCCACAGCTTGTATCAGATTTAGTGGTGAGAGGTTGAATGCTTGCTACCTGAGATCAGGAGCAGGGCAAGGATGTCTGTTTCACCACTTCCATTTGACATTGGGCTACTGCACACCCACCAGAAGGGCTAAGATGAAAAACCAAACACTACCCCTGACTATACCAAGTTTGGGTGAGGATATAAAGAAAATGGTACCCCACGCATTGTGGATGAGAATGCCAAAGGTCTAGCAACTTTGAAAAACAGCCTGACTGGTTTCTTTTCTATATAAACATATTTCCTTTTTTTTTTTTAAGTTGTATTTATTTAAGTCATCTCTGCATCCAACATGGGGTTTGAACTCACAGCCCCAAAATCAAGAGTCACACACCCTTTCTGACTGATTGAGCCAGGAGCCCCTCCTTGACAGTTTCTTAAAAAGCACTTTATGTCATGATCTAGTAATTCTAGTCTCTACGTGAGCAAATTGAAAGCATCTACATCCACGCAGAGATCTGTATGCCAATGATCAGAGCCACATTTTTCATAATCCCAAAAAACGGATCCAACCCAATGTCCTTCAACAGGCGAAAGTTGAATAAAATGGGATACAGCCATCTGATTGGAATACTATTCAGCAGTTAAAAGGAACAGCTTATGGATACAATCTCCAAAATATTATCCTAAGCAAAGAAACCAGGCACCCAGGATGACGTACAGTCTGATTTCATTTATCTGCGATTCTCAGAAAAGAAAATCTACAGTGGCGGAAATTACATCAGTATTTATTGGTGTTTGCAGTGTTTATCTGCAAAGGGGTATGAGAGAATTTGGGGGTGCCGGAAGCATCCCAAACCTTGACTATGGACGTGGATGCCCAACCATGCATATCTACCAAAATTTGCTGAAGGAGACATTTAAAACAAGTGAAGTTTATGGAGTGTTAAATCATACTTTGGTAAAGCTGTCAAAGAACTAGGGACAAGGGGCAGCGCTCTGACTCATATCCCCCCCATCTGGCTCGGCAGGGTGCACCACACACCGCCAAGCTCCTGGGCAGGGTGGCTGGGAAGGTGAGGAGCACGGAGACGGTCCCCAGGCCAGCAGGGCGGAAAGGCATGTGACCCAGTCACTGGGAAGCAATGCAATGAGGCTTCACTAGAGTCCCCAGGGCTGTGGCCATGCCAGGGAAGGAGCTGTCAACCTCTTCCAGGCTGGGACAGGCCTCCTTGGAACCCAGACGGTGGGAGCAGTGAAGACAGTGGGGACATAAGCCTATTGGTGCCTCTTCCCAGCACCGTGTCCCTCCTCTGCCTACCCACCAAAGCACAAAGTGCTGACATTTCTCTTTTAATCAAAGTGAATTAAAAGGAATCTTGCCTGGAGAGTTTCTTGACACCTCTTGGATAATTAAGGTCTCCCCAGGGTGTTGCAAAGACCGGATTGGGCCCCTCTCCGTCTAAAGGGCAGCTTTGGAGCTGTCCCCTGGATGCCAATTTGATCCCAGTGGGGTGGGCACAGGGGAGGTAGCAAGAAGAAGAGCGCGGCCGGCGGAGGGAACCACCCATCCAAGGGTCCCGCGGTGGGACTTGGCAGGTTCGAGCAGCCGTCCCCAAGTGCTGTGTGACCAGAGCCTAGTTAGCAATGACCTACAGGAGCCACCAAGGTGTGGGGTATAAACTGCTGTTTCCAAGGGCAGAGCAAAGTGTTATGATGCTATTCAGCTCCATTAGCATACCTAATTGTCCCAAGGGCGTCGCTCTGTCTCTGTCCCATGGCAACCCCTTGAGGGCAGAGCCTGTGCCTCACATGTTTCCTTATATGTCTGCGAAGGACAGAAAGAATGTTTATTGCAAGCCTACTGAGGAATTCACCAGCAGGAGAGCAGGCGATCCTTTCGCAGTGCGTTATTCCATTGTCCCTCTGTTAGAATAAGGAAGTTGAGGTCCAGAGAGGTGAAGGGACTGGCCTCCAGTCACACAGCCTTCAGGCAGAGCTGGGATTCAAACCACCGTCTGCTTTGCCCCAGCCCCAGCACTGCCTCCAGTCCTGTACCAGCAGCCGAGAGCTGTTCAGAAATCCTGGAGGCGCAAGGGCATGGCCGGGCCTGGTCTGTGTGTCGGTCTCCTCGGGCTGAACCCCGGCTCCCAGGAGAAGGGGCAGCAGGTCGGCAGCCTGAGGCCAGAGCCTGCCTCCCTGTCCACATGGCTCCCTGCCTCGGTTCTCCTGGGTGCTAAGAGAGATCACGCTCATCTCAGGCATGACTAAGGCTGCAAAGATGTACGAAAGTAAGATTCGGTGACTAAGAGGAAGGAAGGGGTGTCCTCGGCCTGCCCACCCTTGTCCCACACAGCCGTTTCCCAATTCCCTCTACTGGTTTGACCGAGTTGATGGGAGGGAGGGCGGGGGGGTGCGGGGAGGGGAGCGGGCAGGCTAGCAGGAGCTGCCAGAAGCCGGCTGTGGGGGAGGGGGGTGTGGGTGCCTCAGCCTCCGGGCCTCCCCACCTCCCTCTGGGCCTCATATCCCCCAGCCCAAGTGAGGCTGCCCTCAGGGTACCCCTTCACCCCAGGACGCAGCCCAGCTCCTCAGACTAGCATTCTGCTGCCCTGCTTCTCAGTCTTACCCCCCACGGATCCCCACATCACAGCTTTCTGCTCTCCCCAAACGCCTCTCCAAGCCCCATTTCATTTGGTCTTGGCCGTGCAACGTTTGCTCCCATCTCCTAGGTGTTGATGGGCAACTCTTAAAACCCTTGAACAAGGGGCGCCTGGGTGGTTCTATGGGTTAAATCCTCTGCCTTCAGCTCAGGTCGTGATCTCGGGGTCCTGGGATGGAGTCCCGCATCGGGCTCTCTGCTCAGTGGGGAGCCTGCTTCCCCCTCCCTCTCTGCCTGCCTCTCTGCCTACTTGTGATCTCTCTCTCTGTCAAATAAACCAATAAAAATCTTTAAAAATAAATAAATAAAATAAAATAAAATAAAAACCTCAAACAAGCTTCTGTGGTCACCACACTGATCCGGGGTGCTCTGGCCCAGGCGGCCGGCATTCTGAATCACCGTCAGGGGGTCCATCCTGGCTCCTGGGTCCTCATGGTAAACTCCCAGCCGAGCCCTTGGAACACCCTTCACCATCCCAGGCAAAGCCCATGCTCCCGCCCCATGACTTTTGGCCCTGGCCGTGGGCCCGCAGCCCAAGAAGTCGCGGTGCCCTGTCCCTGGTACTGTCTTCCGGTCAGATGGGGAGCCGCTGGCCCAGAGAAGGTGCTGGGGCTCCGTCCGGATGTGGAAGGGGGGAGGGGAGAGCAGAGGGAGGGTTGAGCCCCGCACAGTGTTCAACCCACACGTGTGTTAGCAAAAAGAAAACGGATTCTGGATGCCTCTGTTTGCTAAGAGGGAATCTAGCATTTTACTAAATTTGACAAAATTTCAGAAAGGAAACACATGGCTATTTTTTTGTTTTGTTTTGTTATTTATTGATTTATTCTTTTTTTTTTTTTTTTTTTTTTAACTATTGCAGCCATGAGAAATGCTCGAGTGTTTTTGGGTTTTTTTCTAGACCAAGGGTTGGCAAATTTCCTCTGTAAAGAGCCTAGTAATTGAGGTTTCAGGGGTCGCATATGTTCTCTCTAACATACTCTACCGGGTTTTGTTTGTTTTCTCAACGCCTTCAAGATGTGAAAGCCGCGCTTAGCTCACGGGCTCTACACAAACAGGCCACAGACAGCCCGTGGCCCTCAGGCCACAGTTTGCCAAATGCTATCCTGCACTGCCCCACAAGACACAGGTGAGAAATAAACACGGCCCGTGAGCCTTTGTCCAGAAATCACTGCTCCCCGCGACCTTGGTGGGCTTCACTCTGGACCCTTTCTGGCCGTGTCTATTCTATATATTTGACAAGATAGGACTCGAGTCTACACCCTCTTTAGGACCTGGATCTTTCCTTTTAACAAGATAACGTGGACGTGGCTGCTCGCTGCTGACGACAGCTGGAGGACATTGTCCTCGAGGTGGTGTGGAGCCCGACCATGTCCTTGGCATGTTTACCAAGGGCAGACAAGTTACGGCCTCCGAGTCCTCACTCCCCTTAGGAAGAGCCAGAAAAAGACATAGAAGGGATGGATCCTACTGACCCGGGCCCAAGGCTCCCCTCCCCCAGCAGACGCAAAGATACACTGCTGGTGGGTGGTTTTATCACGGATTTATTTTCACCCACTTCTTGCCAGCGGCGGCTGACCCACAGAAGCAGCACAGACCAGACCCCTGCTTTGATCCCAAGGCCCAGCCCCTGGGAGGAGACGCGGTCAGACGGAGCAGGGAGCCCATGGGATGGGCCCCTGGGGCCTGAGACACGGTGGCCCTCAGGCACAAGGCAACATGACCGTCTTTCGAGCCAGAGGGCACTGGCTCAGGCTGTCACCAGACATTGATCCTGACCTTGGTCAGCTGCTATTTAGATGCTCCTGGAGGGGCACCTGGGTGGCTCCATTGGTTAAGCCTCTGCCTTCGGCTCAGGTCATGATCTCAGGGTCCTGGGATTGAGCCCCACGTCGGGCTCCTTGCTCAGCGGGGGCTCTGCTTCTCCCTCTCTCTGCTCATGCTCTCTCTGTTTCGCAAATAAACAAGTAAAATTTTTAAAAAAAGAAGAAGAAGAAACTGCTGTAGATGCAGGTCCTTGCTCTCTAAGTGAGCATTAGGTGTTCTGGCAATGGCCCTGGAAGTGGCCCTGGAAGCCAGGAGACTGGAGTCTTCCATATGCCCTAAGGTTCTCCACATTTGGAGGCGGGCGAGCAGAGATGGAGGCTTTGCTCATGATTATATTACACAGTCACATGTACCGACCATATCTGGGCTTCATGCCGAGCGTTCAAGTCTCACACTGGCCCAGGGTCAGCCCACCTTGCAGATGAGGGACCTGAAAGCACAGAGCAGTCAAGTTATTTGCCCAAGATCACACAGTCGGGAGCTGGGAGAGCCGGGCCCTGAACCTGCGTCTGACTCAGAAGCCAGTGCTCTCTCCCACAGCGCATGAGGTCGGAATCCCACGGTGCGGACGGAAGGCAGCCACGGGAGGGCCCCGGGTTGGGGTGTGGGGACTGGTTCCGGAGCCCACCCACCCCGGAGAAGCAGGAGAGCTTAGGACCCTTCTCGACCTAGGTTGGCCTGACCCCTCATTTATGCAGCAGAAACTTCCCACTCCCCCCGCCGTCCTTGGGGTGACGGGGAAGACACAGACCAGACAGTGGGCCTGAACGCGTTGGGACACGTTGCCTGAGCTAACTTGTGGGAGACATCATGGACCAGTGGCATGGAGGCCGGAAACAATGGAGGGGGGGTGGCCACTAGAAAGAGCACCTGTTGCTTCCAGGGACCAGGTGCCCTGAGTTCGCCAAGCCCGTTCCCTCCTTCCGCTCCTGGGCTGCCTGCTCCAGAGCCAACCTCTGCCTCCCTGATGACCCTGACCCTGGCTTTCTGCCTCCATCGCCACTAGCTGCCCATCTTCCCCACCCTGCCACCAGCACCGCTGCCCTGAAAACGGAACCAGGACCTCTCTCTTCCCCGCCTCGGCTCCTTCCGGGATCCCCGCTGCCCTGGCCTGAGCTCCCTGGTGGGATCGAGAGCCTCCCACTATCCCGGCCCTGCTAGCTCCACGCTCTCTCCTCCAGGGCTCACCCTGAAAACCGCTCATGCTCCCCGAAACCTGTCTCCAGGCCTTTGCTTTCCCTCTGATTGATGCTGTTCCCTCTGCTTATATTAAGCTTCTGGTCCATCCTTCAGGACCATGTCCAGCTTCACCTTTCCTGACCTCCGGGCAGCCGGGCGCTGCCCCCCTCATTCCCCAGGGTGTCCAAGTGCAAACGGTCTGGTGCATAGAAACATCTGTATACCCGTGGGCCCTGGCCCAGCAGGCAGGGAGCCCTCCTCACCCTCACAGCCCGGTGCCCCCATCAGAGCCCAGCCCAGAGTAGCCATCTGCCAACAAGGGCTGACCACCCGCCCGGCGTGCAGGCTCACGCGACCGCCGGGGTGGAGTTAGGGTGCCAGTGGGAACCGGGCAGGCCAGGCAAGAAGGTGCTTGTCTGAGCCCAAGCCAAGGGCTGACCTCACTGCTGACTCGGCCTCGCAAACACGAGGGTGGGGGCCGCCCTCCCAGGGAGGGGCGGCGCCCGCGACAGCTTTAACAGGCAAGGTGCGCGCTTGGGGGCTGGAAAGCAGGGTGATGAGTCAGAGAAGGGGAGACGCCTTGCCCTAAAAAGGGAGCAGCTTCCCTCCCACAAGTCCCTACCGAGCATATTACACTCATTAAAAGAAAAAGAAAAGAAATAGGAGGCGAAAGGCATGAGTCCCATGGCTGGCGCTTTTTCTCGGAGGTAATTAATGATCACTCGTAAAGAATGGATGACAGCATCCCTGGTTTGAGCCAAAAAAACAAGAGCCCCAGGTGTGTGCCAGGTGGAGGGCCCCGAACCCAGCCCAAGCCTCCTGTGCCAAGGACACCGCCCCGCCTTCCGGACGCATCCCTCGCCCCCCATCCCGTCATTTCCCGAACATCTGCCTCCCTCCCGGCCCCCAGGGGGAGGGGTTTGTGAGGCCTCTGTGCGCCCCTCCCAGGCAGACTGCGGCTTTTCTACCAAGACACCTCAAAATGGGATTCAAACTGCTGCCTCTCCCTGAGCCCCTGCCGTGTCGCGGGCTCTGTCCTCTGGGCTGTCTTGGAAGCCCCAGAACCCCTCAGCGGGCCAGGGGGAGAAACAGACCCCCGGGTGGGGGCAGAGAGGGGACTCAGGGTTGGTGGCTGGGCAGTGGCCGCGCAGGAGACAAACCCTCTCATTCAGCACAACACGGGCCCCACGGCAGCATCCTTTTGGGAAAAGGGACGGTATCTGTTGCCATTCCGGGGCAAGGGCTATTCCCGAGAGCTCCCTACAGGACCCGCCATGGGGAGACGGAGCTGGGTGGGTGCGGGTGGGAGTGGCCGCCCCCTCCCCTCGGAGAGGGTGGGCTATGACATAGCCAGAGGTCAGGGTCTGCATCCCCATCAAAGTCCCACTGGGACTCTAGCCCTCTAGGGACCTGCCGGGCACCACATCCTGAGAACCACTCTGCCTCCTTCTGAAGTTTATGGGGAGGGGGCAGGAAACCCCTCCAGAGCAGCTTCATCTGCCCCTGGACAGAGCCGGGCGCAGACAAGTGTCTCTCAATGTCCCCCAGCTGACCCGGACCGAAGGGAGCCTTTCGGTAGGGCCCGAGTTATGGTTGAACTGAGTCCCCAAAAGGTATGCTGAAGTCCTAACCCCCCCGTATCTCAGAACATGGGCTTCTCTGGAAATAGGGTCTTCATGGAGGTAATCAGGTAAGATGGGGTTGTGAGAATGGGCCCAACCCATCGTGACGGATGGACTTTTAGAAAGAGGATATTTGGACACAGAAGCAGACGTGCTCCGAAGAAAGAGGACGTGAGGGCCTCAGGGAGCAGACGGCCGGGTGCAGGCCGAGACTGGACGCTTCTACAGGCCAAGGGCGCCACGGGCTGTTGCCCACCCCAGCAGCTGGGAGAGAGGTCGAGAGCAGAGGGTCCCTCGGAGCGCTGAGAAGCAGCGAGCCCCTGCCGACGACGCTTCTAGCCTCCAGAACTGGGAGACACACGCCCCTGTCATTTCAAGCCCCCTGATTTGTTAGAGCAGCCGCTGGGAGTGAGCAAGCCGGCCCCGTGGAGGGCGGAGGAGGACCCTGCCTGGGGCCCTGTGCTCCAAAGTGTCTGCTTGGAATAGTGTTGTATGTCCCCCATCCCTAATTCTTAACAACTTCTAAACAAGGGGCGCACGTTTCCGTTTCGCACGGGGTGCCCGCTCACTGTCTAGCCGGTCATGTTTTCCGATCTCCCCGGCAGGACCCCACCTGGCACAGATATCCACCCCCTGACCCCCCTACCGTCAGGGCCCGGCTCGGCACCAGGCTGTGACCTTCATGGGACCCATCAGGGCATGGTGGGGGGCCGGGGGTGGGGTGGGGGCCTCCTGACACCTCATTTCTCCAAGGACCTCCTCAGGACGAGATACCTACCTCTGGCCCTTAAATCAAGACCCCTGGGGTCTCTTGCCAAACCGTCCTGGTGGGGAGCCCAAAGCAAGTCAAACATTAGATTTTGCAGAGCAGGTGGTCACCGGGAGCCAAGACTTGGCCACGCATCCTGGCCCCCTTCCTGCGGCACTGCGACTTCCTTCTGCTTTGCGCTAACTCGGGTCCCATCAGCTGGCGTTTCTGGACCCCTCCCCAGAGTTCAGCACAGAATACTCAGTACCTTCTGGGAGCTCACCATAGGGTGCAGGAGTCCGTTTCGATTTATCGCTTATTTTAAAAGCAAGCAAACCCTCCTGGGAGGCAGGTCACCTCCTAATGGAGGAGGCGGGCTCTGCGGAGAACCAAGGGCTTTGTCCCTCATGCCCCCTTGACCAGGTGGCCCTGGGATGCCCCTGTAAGGAGGCCGGGGCGGGGTGGGGGTGAGGGGCGGCATCCAGAAGGGAAAATGGAGGCTGTTTCTCTGGGACGCCTGGTTCCCGCCCAAAGCAATATCATAGATAATCCCATTAACTCCCGCAATAAAGCCAGGAAGAGATAGACAGATAAACTAAAGCCAGGATAATTGAGGCTCCCAGATAATCCCCATAGCTGATTTTGGCTCTGAATTTCACCGCACAGCAGCCTCCCACTGAGTGGCTGGTGAGAATTCCCTTTCTCACCTTGCCCCCACCTGGTGACCTCGTACAGTGGTTCTGGGAGGAGGTGAGGGGCAGGATGGAAGGGCAGGGGAGAGCGTGACCCGGGGGGTGCTGGCAGCCCTGCGGTTCCCTGGCCCAGACTGTCTTTCTCCACTCCCTCCCCAGCCAACTCCTGTGTTGCAAGCATTGCCTCCTCCGGGCAGCCTGCCCTGATAGAGCCATTGCGCACCCCACCCTGTCTGCTCCCCTGCCCCACTCCTTCACTGGACACGGTTCACCAGGATTCTTCCCTTTCCCGTCTTTCTTCCTGACCCAACGATGCATTCTTTCAAGCCAGGGTCTTGCTGATTTAACGTTTGGCCTCTGTGCTCTGTGTGGGGCCAGGCGCAGAGAAGGGGGTGTGCCCTGAAGCGTCCTGGGGGAGAACAGGCCAAGGGGAGGGGAGAGGAGACCAGAAGAGCGGTGAGGAAGGCCAGGCAGGAACATGCAGCCAGCCACTGGGTACCGGGATGGAGAAAGGAACGAATGGGTTGATGACGGAGAGAAAGATCCCAGGGCCCAGTGAAGACACAAGCCTGGAGTTCACAAGGGCGGCAGGTTTTGCAGGCCAGTGACTGTGCCCTCTCCCCTTCATCAGGACCTCAGCACGCGGGCATGATGCAGCCTTCCCTGGAGACCAGCCATCAGAGAGCGACAGGTACTGGGTCACCCCTGGGGCTCTTTCGGACCACTTCCTGGCACAGACCCTGTACCAGCGACAGGAAGAGATTCCCCACCCCACCCCTACCAGCACCAGCACCAGCACCACAGCTGGAACAGCTCACACCAACCAGGGCACCCGTGGGCAGCTGGCAGGCCGTGCCTGGAGAACGTTCCAGTGCCTCTCAAGAAATTAAACTAACCCCGAGGGGACAGGCAGAACCATGCTGGGGACCCACCGGGACAGGCTTTGCTCAGGAGTATAGAAGGATGCAGTAGGCTTTTCATCGAGGCCACACTTGGGGACTGTGGAAATGGCAGAGAAGTGATCATGGGTCCCCTGCTCCCACCGAGACAAGTGTTGTTCTATTTGGGTGCCTTTCCTTCCAGCCCTTTCTACGTGTGGTTTTCCACCCAAGAAAAAGCAGAGGCAAGGGATCCCCCACAAAGCCACGAAGGGGGGAGCTGTCCCACCCCCCCGCCCCACCCCCACTGTTGGGCCCCACAGGATTCCTGCTGGGAAGGGCTCAGTGTCCCTGTTTGCAGAGTTGTGACCCTTCCCCAGTGGGGCCCCAGGTCTCCACCTGGCCTCCGGGCATATTGTGACAAGGCCAGTGAGTGTCAAGGACCCCAAGGAGAGAAGCAGGAGGGGGTTGAGGCTGTCGGGGACAAATAAGCAGAGAACATTGCTTCTCTGAGGGTCTGCCTGCAACCCCCCTCCCCGACCCGCCCCTGCATCCGTTCACTACGTTGGTCTGTCAGCCAGTCAGTCAGCAAACCTGGGGATCTGGAGAAAACTAACAGAGCCCCTGCCCACTGGGAGTTCTTATCTGAGGGAGGAGACAAGCAACCAGAGACAATTACAATCCGGAGAGCTGGAGGCACCGTGAGCTGCCAACCCCCGTGGTCAGGAGGTTCCCAGGGAACAGGGACTCCGCTTCGGTCCCCTGCCAGGACAGCGGAGGGCAGGGATCCGGGAGAGCATCAGACCAAGGTCGGACTCGGTCGAGAGCATCAGACTCGGTCAGCGGGTCTCTCACATCCGCCCAAGGATACCGGAGAGAGGAATTCTACAGAAAGTTCCCCAAGGGGGGAAGGACGACCTACTCAGCTAGTTCCCTGGCAGCTGGGACCACGTCCCCCCTCGCTAGAACCTTTACTTCATGAGGGTGGTGGGTAGAAAAACCCTGGATGAGGCTGGGAGCAGAGACAGGCATTTCCACGCTGGCAGCCTCCTGAGGGCAGGGGCTGTGCCTCCACCATCAGACCAGGAACCCCTGAGTCAGGTCCCATCAAACTGGAGATTCCTGTTTCAATTCAGTGGTTCCCAGAGGTTCTGCACCCAAACTGTGCTCTGTGGACCCTCCTGGACACTTACATGGATGCCGATGGCCCCTCCCCTTCAACATAAGGGCTGAGCTGACCCCACTGAACACTTTCTGCTTCTTAGAAAGAATACCCAGCTGGACTCTGCCATCTGAGAGCACTTCGTAAACCATGTATGAAACCGTTTATTCTATCACATCATACAGGAGATAACTTTCCCTTAAATTTACACAAAGTGTCAATGACTTTGATATAGACTCGCGATCTTGGGGTTAGAAGGAAATTTGCTGTTCTGTCCTCAAATGTGGGACCCCCAGATGTTGCAAATACCCACACGCTCTGCCAGCCCCGCCAATCGATTAAGTCCGAATCCACAGGGTTGTGATCCAGGCATCCAGGCTTTATAAGCTCCTGGGGATTCCTCTATGGTGGCCACCATAGTGTGGTTCCCTTCCAATACAAGAATCACGGTTGTTTATTCCACAGCCATGTACAAAGCACCTACTCTGTGCCAGAAACCAGGATTATCTTTTTTTTTTTAAGATTTTATTTATTTATTTGATAGAGAGAGATCACAAGTAGGCAAAGAGGCAGGCAGAGAGAGAGGAGGAAGCAGGATCCTTGCTGAGCAGAAAGCCCAATGCAGGGCTCAATCTCAGGACCCTGGGATCATCACCTGAGCCGAAGGCAGCAGCTTAACCCACTGAGCCACCCAGGCGCCCTGAGAAACCAGGATTATCTTAACCTCTTCCAGAACAACTATGTTGGTTCTCCGGTTTTGTTTGTTTGTTTGTTTGTTTGTTTTGGATACTTCCAATAATGGGGAACTCACTGCTTCCCATGGCAGATTTTTTCCCAAGAGCTGGTTTTAGGGAGTATGTAGGGAAGGGAGATGTGTTGGGAAGCGCAGACTCAGATGCTTTGTGTCCCCCTGTGTGGGATACTCTGCACGTACCCTTTCTTTGAAGCCTGACACCCGCACTCCACTCCGTGAGGCGAGGAGTACAAGCACGGGATTACAGAGGGGGGATCTTGAGCTCGGAGGAACCAGGGACCAACCCAAGAGCACTCAGTTTGTGTGTGGTGAAGCCAGATCCATACCCCAGAGCGTCGCTTCAGTGGGGGGTCAGGGCTGGCTGGCCTGGCAGGGCAGGAGTCAGGAGGAGAGATCAGGTGTTATATCCGGGTGTCCAGAAAGAACATTTCAGGTCTCTCATTCCCACATTTGAGGCACGTCCGTGCCCCCCATTTTCCTTCGCTCTGTCCCTCAAGGCTGGGAGAGTCTGTGCAAAGTCATGGGGACCTGAGAACTACTACTCCCCAACAAGGTGTACTTACACATCAAAGGACTCAAGTTGGGCAGGGCAATGTTCAAGCCAAAAGAATGACTATCTAATAGTAATACCTGACCACATCCATCCTGGACATCGAGACTTGGCTTCCCAAATCATAGCCCAGAGGTGACGTCCCACCCTGCCCACCCTCCCAACGGGCACATCTGTGCAGCGGGTGCAGCTGTCACCTGCTTCTTGTGCTCCTACTGTGTGCAAGGCGCACCCGCAGATTCCTGCCCAGCCCTTACAACAGTCCCAGACGCGGGATGAGCGTGTTCCCTTTCAGACAGAAACCAGCACAGGCAACTCTGTCCCCAGAGCCTGAGTTCTGGCCACAGAGACCAGTTTTTCAATCTACAGGTTGTTATCCATTAGTGGGGTGTGAAGTCTATGTGGCAGACTATGAGCAGCATTTAAAAAATAGAGGCAGGAGTGATCCAAAGGGGCATGTGCACAGAATGTTTATAGCAGCAATGTCTACAATAGACAAACTATGGAAAGAACCTAGATGTCCGTCAACAGATGAATGGATAAAGAAGATGTGGTATATATACACAATGGAATACTATGCAGCCATCAAAAGAAATGAAATCTTGCCATTTGCGACAACATGGATGGAACTAGAGCGTATCATGCTTAGCGAAATAAGTCAATCAGAGAAAGACAACTATCATATGATCTCCCTGATATGAGGAAGTGGTGATGCAACATGGGGGCTTAAGTGGGTAGGAGAAGAATCAATGAAACAAGATGGGATTGGGAGGGAGACAAACCGTAAGTGACTCTTAATCTCACAAAACACACTGAGGGTTGCTGGGGGGAGGGGGGTTGGGTAGAAGGGGAGTGGGGTTATGGACATTGGGGAGGGTATGTGCTATGGCGAGTGCTGTGAAGTGTGTAAACCTGGCGATTCACAGACCTGTACCCCTGGAGATAAAAATATATTATCTGTTTATAAAAAATGTTTAAAAAGATTAAAAATTTAAAAAAATAGAGGCAGGTAGAAAAGAGTTTTAAAAAGTGCGCCTAGTAAGAGACGGCTTGCTTCATAAACAAGGTGTGTATGTACTGTATGCCAGATCATGATGAAAAAAATATTTTTTTTTTAAAGATTTTATTTATTTATTTGACAGAGAGAAATTACAAGTAAGCAGAGAGGCAGGCAGAGAGAGGAGGAAGCAGGCTCCCTGCTGAGCAGAGAGCCCGATGCGGGACTCGATCCCAGGACCCTGAGATCATGACCTGAGCCGAAGGCAGCGGCTTAACCCACTGAGCCACCCAGGCGCCCGAAAAAAATATTTTTTATGGTGAGTTGTGGTCAATTATTCGAAAGTCCATGCCCCCCCGCTTTGGTCTACCTGACGTTACTATCGAGTGGCTTCTGGGAAAGGGATGACCATGTGCTCTGGGAACCCAGAGGTGAGGGCTCAGGAGACCCCAGGGAGAGATCAGGCCTGTTGAGTGCTTAGGGATTGCGGGGGATCCAGCAGCCACCATCAGGGAGGTGAGGAGCTGCTCCCTCTGCTAGGAGCTCCCCCATTCCAATGTTCCATGGGGTTCTTTCATGACCCCACCACACCCGTTCTTGAGAAAACCCTCGGAGGCCAGCCTCGGGGGCAGAGGCCCCCACTGTAGCATGAGGGGTATGGGTTAGACACCAGGAAGACTTTGAGGAGACAGAGCTGGAGTCCCGAATGAGCCAAGTCAGTTGGGTGATAGTGCTTCCATCGCAGGACGTCTTTAGAGGCCGAGGTGGGTTTTCCATCTAGAACAGCACAGCGGTGTTGGACTCCAGCAGACAGGGTTGGTTGCAGAGGCCTCTCAGAAATCACCGGGGGCCTGGGGGGGGGAGATTCACAGACGTGGTGGTCTTGGCTATGAGCATGGAGTTGGTGCAGGTGAGGAAGGGGCAGCTGGTGAGAGACAGGCAGAGGCACAGTGGCCTGGAGAAGTCAGCTCTGGGGTCAGTCTCTTTATCACCTGGGGTAGCCCCCCTCCCATCTCCGGAAGCAGCCCGGGGGCGGGACTTGGAGGCTCAGCCCCGCCCATGGGAATCCTGAAATTAAGCAAATCACACCTCTGAGCCTCCCTTGCCTCATCTGTAAAATGGGATAATGGTCTAGATCGGCATGGTCGGGGGAAATACGGCGTGAGTCACAGATGTCCTGGTGGCCATATAAAGAAGGAAAAATCAACAGGTGGAATTTATTCTAATAATACATGTTATTTAACCCACTATATCCCACATGTTATCAGCCCAACACACAGTCGATATCAAAAAGCAGGAAGGAGATTTTTCATTCTTTGTTTGCATTATAACTTCCGAATCCAGTACCCAATTTCCACTTTGAGCACAGCTCAACGTCAACAAGCCACAGCCCCAGGGCCCCACGGCCACGTGGTGAGAGGCCACCACACTGGACAGCGCTGGTATGGACAACCTTCAGGGCAGCCCCTAAAGTTACGGGACGGGATTGAAGGCTGGGCTAGAGTCCCTAGACGTTTGCCTCGGGTTGAACCCCAGGGCCCTGGCCGGCCAGGGCCGGTCCCAGCTGCAGAAAGCCATTCAGGTGATGTACTGAGAGCCATAAAACGCCACTCGAGTGGCAATAAAATGGGTCATTGATTCTGGAATGACACAGACCTGGCTTGCTCAGCAGTGTGCCCTGGGCAAGTTAGTCATCCTTTCTGAGCCTCAGTTTTGCCATCTGTGACACGGGGATCCTCACCATCGCGGACCTTACAGAGCACCGGCCACGGGCCCGGCACTGCTGTTCTAAGCCCTAGATGTGGGTCAGTCAGCTTCTCATGCAAGAGTCCGTCATACGGCATCCCAACTTTGCAGGATCCTGGAGGCACAGAGAGGGGAAGTAACTCGCCCAAGGCCACACAGCTAGCATGTGGCAGTGCTAGGATTTGAGCCCAGGCGCCTGGCTCTGAGTCCCTGTGCCCACACGGCCAGTCCCCCAGGGAGATAGTGTACATTAAGCCAAGGACTCCCTTGAAAGTCCCTGGCGAGGTGCCTGGCACCCAGTGGGTAGGTAATAAATGGCCGCTGCTACCCTCAACGGGGGCAGAGATTTGTGGGAAGAGCCCCGGGGTGACCTCCAGGCAGCTGCGGCCCAGCCGGGTCATGACCCGCAGGGAGGCAGCCCCTTCTGAGCCTTCCTTGTGCCTCGGGCAGCCAGAGGCTGAGCGGGGAATTCGGCTGGAAAGGCATCTTCCTCATAACTCAGGTGCAGAGGCCTGGGTGGGTGGATGAGTCAGGGTCTGAAGTGCCTGGGGTTGGGGCTCTGGGGGCGGTGGGTGGGCTAAAGGGGGTGGCCCTGGGGAGAAAGGCAGCCCCACCAGTTCCAAGGGCTGGGTCAGGAGCCCCGTGTGGGCGCCTGCCCGGGTCTCACCGCCAGCACCTTCAGAGGGTGGCTGCTGAAAGCAACCCAGAGAGGCTCAGAAGTCAAAGTGCCAAGAGCCTGGAAGCACCCTGCGGTTGCAGGGGAAGGAGCAGGGTATCCCGCGTGTGCAGGGAGATGCTCTCACCTGCGCTATGGGGTGGCTGAACTAAAGATCTGCCCCAAACAAGAAGCCAAAAGTCAGGCAGCTGCAGGCGAGGCTGGATACAGCTGCTCTGAAAACCACCAGGGACCCACCAGGGGCCCACCGACCTTCCCCCTACCCGGAGCTACTCATGGGGGGCTCAGTCCCGCCCCCGAGGCTCCTCCCCATCACCCCCCCACAGCCCTGAAGTTCGCTCTTATTGGTCCTTCTTTGGTCACGTGCCCACCCTTGAGCCAACCCCTGGGACAGAAGAAATGGAGCCCACGGATTGGCTAGTTTGGATGACCCTCTCCCACCCCAGTGCCCCACCTGTAATGCAGAATGGGGGAGATGTGCGCTGGTGGGAGCGGCGAGCTGATCTCTACTCCGTTCGGCTCTGGTGGCGTTTCTGCCACTGCTTGGCCAGTGACCTCGGCAATCCATTCCCCTCTCTAGGCTCAGTGGACTCGAACAGATCTTTTAAAACCTCGTTTTAGTTTAAAAGAAAAAAAAGATTTTTTTCCCAAGTCTTATGTAAATCAGATCCAAGTGGAGACGTTGGGGTGGAAGCCAGGGAGGGGGAGGCAGGACCCTCACCCTCCAGTCCCTACCCCTTCCTACAAAGGCCCCAGGAGTCCCCCTTGTTCCCTCCACCTCTGGAAGCCCAAGCCCCCTGAGTCAACATGGTCAAGTAGGTGGACCTGCCCAGGTAGCGTCTGGGGAAGCCTGGACAAGGTCAGGCGTTGGAGTGGGGTCTCGGACTACAAAGGAGAGTTGGGGGAACTGTGAACCCCATCGCTCCCAGCCCCCCCGGCACCCTCAGCACCCTGGGCCCTTTCAGGAAGGCTCTGATATCCACTGTGACTTCACACCAAGGGGGAAATGGTGAGCCAGGAAAAGCACAGAGTCTCCCCCAGCACAGGGCCACTTTTGTCCTCCCAGTGTCCCCTGAAGGATGGCCTCTGCCCCCTTGGCCACTTCCTGGTCCCCAAGAGCAGGTGAGGCCGATGCTGAGTTGCTTCGGAATAACAATAGAGGAGTGACAGCGTTGCCGGCGCGGCAATTCCGTTTGTAAAGCATTTTCCTACCCCAGGTCCCCTGGATTTTCTCAACAGCCAGGAGCGGAGGCAGGACCCAGGTGCGGCCCTACTGTCTGGGTTGACGCGAGTCCTGGGCCCGTGCCAGGTGCTTCCTGCACACTCCCCCGTGCCAGCCTCACGCAGGGAGAGGAGGTGGGCGCTCCTGTTAATCCCTGTTCTCTACAAGTAGCAGAGCTGGGCCTCGAACCTGGGTCCGCAGCTCAAAGCCACGGGAGGAGCAACCAGAGCTGTTCATCTTACATAAGGGTCAGCTGTGGGGTTCCTGTCGTCACATCCTTGAACAGAGTGGAAGAGAGGGCCTGCCTGGGAATCCCAAGGACAGAATTCCTGTCTGACACAGAGATGCTACAGGGAAGCCGATTGCCATTCGACGTGAGACAGACACTACGTCACTCAGAGGGACAAAGGATAGGACAGCCTGGACAGAGGAAGGGAAATGCCTGACCTATGAGCGTCAGGTCCCAGGCATGGGCAGGCAGAGGCTGACCAGTCACTGGGCACAGGGGGACGGGCATTCCACACTGCTGAGGGTGCGACAGACCCACGTGGCCTCGGGGCTGGGGCTTCAAGGTTCCTCTCATTCACCGACCAAGCGCCCCCCCACCTCCTGACCCGGCATCTCCAGTCTCAGCCCTGCCAGCCCACTCCCCACCCCGCAGATCGGGTGAGT
Source organism: Mustela lutreola (assembly GCF_030435805.1). Taxonomy (NCBI): domain Eukaryota; kingdom Metazoa; phylum Chordata; class Mammalia; order Carnivora; family Mustelidae; genus Mustela; species Mustela lutreola. Next base: position 13,361,359 of record NC_081299.1, read on the forward strand.
TTCCCAGAGCAGCCCCCCCACCCTGTCGGCCCCCTGCATGCATCCTGTGGCCTTTGGCCACCTGTGCCGGTTGCTAGAGCCCAGCAACAAAGCACCGACGACTCAATGCCAGGAAACAACCACGTGACTGCCCTCCGAGTCTGTGGGTCAAGCGCCGACTGGGCAGCACTGGGAATGGCTTAGTTCTGCTCCCATGATGTTTGGGGCCTCGGCTGGGGAAGCTGGAAGGCGGGGGTGACTTGAGGGCTGGGCCTGGGAACCATCTGGAGGAGTCTTTGCTCACACGTCTGGCCGTTGATTGGTGCTGGTGGTCAGTGGGACCTCGGGGTGCTGTGGGCCGGACACCCACACATGGTCTGTCCCAAGTGGACTCGTCTGAGCTTCCTCACAGCGTGATGGCCGGGTTCAAAGAGTGAGTATCCCAAGAGGTGAGATGGAAAGGCGTTTCTATGACCTCACCTTGGAGATCACAGAGTGCCAGACTCTAAGTCCTGCCATGTACAAAGCTCCACCCACGTTCAAGGGAAGGGGACGTAGGAGACCCAGCATTGGATGTGAAGAGTGTCAAGGTCGTGTTGGAAGAAGAACAGGAGAGATGGGAAATAGTGCTACAAGCCCGCTCTGGGAAAACCAGAGCCTACCACCCGTTACTCTTCAGCTGGGGTCCAACCCTTCAGCATGGCCACTGAGGCCCTTCTATGTCACCAGCTTCATGGGTCTTTACAACGGCTGTCCCTTCTGCCCAGACCAGCCACCTGCCCAGCCTGCTCCCACCCCCATCTCTTGGACTACCTTCTCTCCCCCTTCAGGGCTCAATGGAGACGTCCTCTCTTCCCAGGAGGCCTGCTCTGATCCCAGCCCCACCTCAACTGAGTTGGGGCCCCTCTTGACCGCTGCCTCCTTTGCCCCTGACTGCACTGGTTTCTCTACTTGTTGGCCTCCAACAGACGGAGCCCCACGGGCCATGGGTGGTGCCCCCGTCCCCATCTATCTACCATTACATCTCCAGTGTGGGGCCACATTCCAGCCCCTTTCTGGATTCTGCCAATGGCCATCTGGCAACCACCTCCTCCAGGAAGGCTCCCCAGATTATCCCAGACGGTGGGAGGCATCGCCCCTGCTCTCCCACAGCCCCCTGAGCAGGTGTTTGGGAATGCCAGGATGAAAGGAGACGGTCCGCCCCCTGTTCCCAAGCCAGAGCTTGTCACTGCAGTAAAGGCAGCAGCAAATTACCAGGCAGCTGGAAGCTGTAATGAGTAAAACAAGGCCATTGTTCTCGGGGCTGCTAATTGCATACCTGAGGAGTGAGGCCCGCTCAGCCCACGGCAGTTAACCCAGACCTCAGCCCTCAGCAGCAATGCCAGACCCAGCCTGGCAGGGAGCCAAACACAGAGGTGACAGGGGCAGGAGGGGGCATCTGGGAGCCAGGTGTCCCCACGGGGGTGACCGCATCCATCTCACCTGGGGCCCTGTTGAAAATTCAGAGTCCCAGGCCCCACCCACAAAGTCTGTGTCTGGTGGGGGTGGGGGTCCCAGGGCCCAAGAACATGGATTATTGGGAAGCTCTAAGCCTGGGGTTTCTAACTTGCCCCACCTTAAAGCCAGACAGAGCCCCACCCTCCCCTGCCCCCGCCCACTCTGAGATGGTGGCAAGATTCAGAAAGCGACCTGGGGAGAGAACAGGAGAGGGAAGTTTCCTGGGAGTTCGGGTCAAATCTTCCTTGTGAACTGAGAGACCCAGGACAAGTCACTGCACCTCTCTGAGCACAGGTAAATTCGCTGGGGGACAAGGGGGCATGAGCTCGCAGAGCCCCCAAGGCCGTGATCCCAGCCTCCACAATGGGCTCCACTCGCTTGTGTGTTTGTCTAATTTGCAAAAGCAATATATTAATAAGTATTTTGTGATTTGTCAGACTTTCAATTGATTCTCTTACTGAGTTATAGCAAGAGGGACCCATGGCTGCTTACTGTATTCAACAGCTTACAATCCATTATCACCATTGTTTGTGATCGTAGACATAGCCAGGGCCTGGGGTGATCCCCTTCAGGTGGTTCCTGGGGCACACTGGGGCATGTCTCCATCATTCTCTGAGCATTTCCTTGCTTTCTGCCACAAGATAACCCAGTCGGATCGTATACTTTCTCTTAGAATCAGCCACGTCTCCAAAGAACCCTGGTTCCTATAGTGGAGAATGGTACCTAGAAGCCAACATCTGAGTGCTAGATGTGCTCACTGCGAGTGGGAAGTTGCTGCCCCCGGGCCCTCTCAGCAGACAGAGCAGGGGGCAGGGGCAGGAAATCTATCTGTACAGACACACATACATGTATATACACGTGTGTCTGCGTGAGGAATACCCTGTGCACACATTTTTTTTTAAGATTTTATTTATTTGACAGAGATCACAAGCAGACAGAGAGGTGGGAGTGGGGGTGGGGGAAGCAGGCTCCCCGCTGAGCAGAGAGCCCAACATGGGACTGGATCACAGAACCCTGAGATCATGACCTGAGCCGAAGGCAGAGGCTTAACCCACTGAGCCACCCAGGCGGCCCCCTGTGCCCCCATTTCAGTCTGTATTTATTTCCGTATTCTCCCACTGAAAACCACGCATGCACACAGATACCTAGAATTGCAGTCCGACCGCACAGGGCTCCTGGGAGAGAACTCTGCAGCCCCCTTCTCTGTTGACAAAGTTTGGCTTCCTTTATCCTTACCATATTTACCAACTTGGCTGCTCACCTGTTTCTCACAGCTGTCCCCACCTCACCCCCTGCGTAGCCCCCTGGGCACACACGGGGTGCCCTCCTCACCCCTCTCGGGTTCTGGCACCCTTTGGGGCCATTCCCCCACGTGGGCAACCTTTCACCCCTTTGGGCTCTGATACCCCCACCGGGCCCGCCCTCCATGGGGTGGGCCTTCTGCCCTTGCGCGGGCTCTGACTGTCCTTGGGGTCACGCTACCCCCGTGGGCGCTCTCTTTACCCAAGCCAGGAAATAGCAAACCGCAGATTCCAAAGCAGATGTCTGGGCTGCAGACCCTGAGCCCACCACTGTGTCCTCCTCCAAGGCCTGAGGAGCGGCACGCTTTGTCTCCGAATGAGGACCCCCCGCTGGAAATTGGAACTGGGGTGGAGGACGCCGTCAGCCTCAGCTGGGACAGGTTCTCCTGGGGAGGGCGGCCAGGCACCCCCACCTCGGGACGCGGAGGAGCTCAGGAATGACAGACCTGCCTAGGGCTGTGATAAAACAGCTCACTATTTTGCTGCCCTTGACAGTGTACAAAGCCCTCTGTAAACTCGCCGAGCCTCCACAGCAGCTCCAGGAGGGCAGGCTCAGCAAACCCGTTGTGTGGTCAGTGAAACCAAGGCTTGGGAAAGAAGCCTGACAGCTGGTGGTGTGAACGCAGCGATCCACCACCAGATCCACCACCGGCCCTTTGCCCTCCCCTCCCCCGAAACCCCACCCCTCCACTTCCCTCGGCCCTGAGCCCCTCCCGAGGACCCCCAAGGGTGTGACCACAGCTGGTCACAGCTGGCAGGGCCAGGCAGCTCAGTCCCTCCCCTTCCGAGCTGGTCATCCGATGGCGATGGCGGGGGCTGGAGCCACGCCCGTTCTCCCCAGAAGCCTGGCCTCTGACTTTCTTTAACCAGCCAACTAGAGGGGAGCTGGGTATTGCGTGGGGTTACTCTTCACTTGCCCCATTTTCCTCTGTGAATGCCAAGAGCACCCAAGACAGACGTCCTCCGCAGAGGGCGGACCCAGCCCCGACGCAGGACGAAACCCCAAGTCAGCAGGCCCAGGGCCAAGGCCTGCCGGTGAGTGAGGGCAGCACCCCCAGCCCTGTGCCTGTGACTCCACTCAGGCCTCGTCACAGGCAGGGGAGCCGGGCAGGCAGGTGGCCCACTCCAGCCCGCACGTGTACGGGGCCCCGTGCCACCAGGCTGCCTCGTGGGATCCCCAGGGAGGCCAGGCTCCTGCTGCCGGGGCGACTCCGCGGGGCCCCTGGGAGAGGCACCTGCGTGAGTCAGCCCCACCCTGAGCTCAGCACAGAGCCTCCTCTCTGGCCTGCCAGGGACACCACTCCCCATGGTGGGAATAGCCTTTGTCCCCCAAAAGCCACGGAAGGGGCACTGAGTCTCAGCACGCTCCCCTCCTCAGAGCCCCTTCAAAAAGCTAAAGGGACCCCCCCCCACGGGGCATTACCCCCCCTCCCCAGGGTATGGAACAAGGCCAAAGCCAGCCCCAGGGGCCATCAGAGGCCGACTTTGCCCCTGAGGGTGCTCCGGTGTCCCAGGAAAGGGCGGGCCACACACAGACGCCCCCCACTGGCGGGCAGGGATACATGGTGGGCGGGGCATGGCAAGGCCAAGGGGAGGGGGCCCGTGCACAGGTCCCGTGGCGCTTCCAGGGCCCGTCCCTCCAGTCAGGCCTCAGCTTCCCCATCTGTAAAACTAGACTGTTATTTCTGACCAGGGGTAACCATTCTGTTCTGCAGCTGTGGGCCACTATTTGGGGAGGGGGCACGCCAGGCAGGTAGGGCTCCAGCTCCCCTTGGGACAGTGTCCCCGGACCTAGACCTTGGGCTGCTCTTCAGGTACAGGCTAAGGGTGAGTTTGGGCACCGGGCTTTCTGTAGGCTTGGGCTGGAGAAGGATAAGGTATGAAAACCACTGACCGGGGAACCTAGGAGCCTCCCACAGCTCACTCCACTCCTGGTTTCCTTCCCTCCTCCTTCGTCTTGAGCTCACTTGGCCCTCAGACTACACAGAGGGGCCCCCGGGAGACACGGCCCCAGCCAGGCACTAGGGACCATTGGGGCACACCAGCCACCTGGTGCCTGTCCCGGGATAGTCAAGAAAGTACCTGTGAACAGGGAGGGCCAAGCTCAGGTCCGGAAGATGGGGCTGGGGACAGAAATGAGTTGAGAGCTGCCTCAGTTTCCCTTAGGTGCTCGCTTGAAAGGCCAAACTCACGTAGAAATACCCCCAGGTGTCCCCAGTTCAATGCCAAGAGCACGGAGAGAACGGGATTGCGCTCCTGCCTCAGCGTCTCGGGTACCGGGGAGCTGATGCTTACCGCTGCAGTCACACCCAAGCCGGAGAGAGCTGCGACCAAGACACAGCCAGACAGGGGCCAGCCGTTAACAAACAACCACGCGGTCCATCTGGCAACTTCAGAATGGGACAGGTGGCACAAAGATAATAAATTAGGGCGATGGGGTAGAGAGGATGGGGGACAGCCCTGGACAAGTGCCTGGGAAAGGTCCCTTTGAGGAGATGCCACGTGCACAAGCCTCAAAGGCCATGAAGGAGTCTATGAAACTCAGGAAGGAGTGTTCATCCCAACCAAAGGCCCTGGGGTTGGAAAGGGATTGGCTTGTTGGGGGAACAGAAAGGTCAGTGTGGGTAATAGCTGTTTCCTCACAGGCCAGGCAGCCCCACTGCCTTTGGGGGGCACCTGCCTGACCCCCCATCATCCCTACCCTGGCACTTAGGAACAAGCACCCAGCGAAATCTCGGCTTCCTCCGTCTCCTGAGACTCAGCTACCCTAACTCTAACCTTTGGATGCAGAGTCCTAGACAAGAATTCCTGCACCGTGGAGACCAGGGTCCGGGCCATCAGGAGAGGACCGTGGCCTGCACTCATGAGACTCAAGAGACAGGGACCTCAGGATCCTGGCTGCGTGGCTGCCTCCCTGTCCCCGCAGCCTGCCTGGCTCAGGTGCCCCGACACGTGCCAGCCTCTCCCTGGCGGGAACTCCGCCCTGGCAGATGAAGCTTGCCCAAGAGGAGGTGATGTCACTGCCTTCTGGCCGGGGACCTGCTTGATCGGGAGCAATGGGCAGCCTGTCCTGGTGGTGGGGCAGGAAGAACAGGCTGCCCCCGACTCCAGAGGGAGGCGGGCCGAGATGCATCACATGCTTGTGTCACAGGTCCCAGACCTCTCACCCTTCCCAGGCCTGTCCACACACCGAGGGGCCATTTCGGGGCTCACGTCCATGTCTGCGAGGAGGCCAGGAGCCAGGAAACCCTCGGGTTTTGCCAGCGAGGCTTTCCGGAAGACGAGGTGCAGGGAGGAAGACCCCCCTCTGAGCAGGTTTCACGATGCCTGGGCTGGCAGGTGCTCCAGATAGAGATGTCACCGTGGAAGATGTCATCGAGGAGACTCGTGGGAGGCAGCCCCGCAGTTCCCACCCTGGCAGGTGGCTCCTCCCGCAGCTCAGCTCACCGAGGTCTCACAGGGCCCAGCCATGGGCTTTGGGCCCCACGTCCCTCCCGGGGTGGGGGGTGACCCCAGTGCTCCCCGCTCACCTGCAATCCCCCATCACCCCATGCTACTTCCGACCCTGCCCCTTCGGCCTCTGCTGTCTGGCCCCCAAATGCCCTTCCCTGGTGCCCCTGCTGCCCCACCCACCCTGGTCTCACTCCTACTAGCTGCTTAGGACTCCGTCCTGGTGTCTCCTCCCTCTGCCCCGCAGTCATCACCCCTTCCTGCCACTAGTGTCTCCTCCATCCCGGCCTCCAGCCTCCAACACAAGCCCTAGCTCCTGTCCACTCCTGCGCTCAGTGGACACCAAGAGGAGCGTGCTACGTGATGCCCTCCTTGACCGACTGACCAACGGCATCCCTAGAGGCCGGGCCCTTGGACCTGAGGGGCTGGCAGTCACCATCCCCAGCCTCAGCTGAGTCTGCCGGGACGTCGTGACGAGACCCCACCCAGCCGCCAGACCTGCCCTCCCCTTCACAGGACAGACAGTGGTGGGAAGCAGCAGCTGAATGAGCTTTCTCGGTGGCAGCCGGACAAACCCAGGTGGGAACAGCCTCCAAGACCACTGGCCTGAAAGCTTCGGAAAGCCATTAGCCGGAGGGCAGAGCTGTCTGGGCCAGGTGGAGAGCTTCTGGAAGAAAAGTGAATTTAAAAAAAAAAAAAACAAAACAAAAAACTGAAGGTTACACATAAAGAAAAGAAAAAAGCACCCATCAGTCTCTGGAAAGCACTCACTGAGCCCTGCCCTAAAGTTCCCCTATCACCCCTAACTGGGACCTCAATTTTCCCATCTGTAAAATGGGTGAATAAGGCTGCACGAGGCCATGGAAAGAGCAGGCAGAGTGGCAAGAGACAAAGATTGCCCAAAGCAGGGGGCTGGGGCCAGAAGACCCTGGTGGCCACCCAGGAAGGACTGTGGCACGCAGTAGGGTTGGGCAGCCCCTCAAGCTCACACGGGTGCTGGGGCCTGGGGGCCACCTCCCCCCAGAAGCACAGGAGCCAGGACTCCACCGCAAGCAGTGTTTGCACCTCGAATCTTGTGGCCGCTAGCAGCCCCCGGGGAGGGTCCCTGCCTGAACTGCGGGCGGTGGCCCAGGCCCAGCGCACACGCGGTGAGGGATCACTGCAGTCCGGGGTGTAGCTCCTCCATCACGCTTGTGACGGGCAGGGGCGGCCTTGTCCACCTCTGAACCCCAGGACTCGGGACGAGCCACACATTCACAGAAGAAAGGGTTGTATGATCACTCGCGCTGCGGGACAGTTCCCACAGCCGGCCCGGCACATGAGGGGACAGGGCTGGGGGTGCCCCGGAACCTGCACTGTTGTCCAGCTCCCCTGACAGTCCTTGGGGAAGGACGGGGGAGCCTCTGGGGGCTGCCAGGAACAGCTGGAGAAAGGGCCGGGCTCATCCAGTCCACCCCCTCCATCAGCTGCTGACCCGCCGCCCTCGGGGGCTTGGCCCCTCTCGAGACATCCCCACCACAGACGTCCCTGGTCCCTCTTGAGGGTCTGTTCCCCTGACCTAGGAACCCCCACCTCGAAGGTTTCCTCCTCCCCCTCGGAGTAATCCTCCCGACGCTGGCACGCCTCCGCCAACCTGTCGGGGTCTCTCTCTCTCTCCCACTTTTCCCTCCGTCCACTGGGACTCTGAGTCCTGGCTTCTGAGGAGCCTCCCCTGGATGCCAGCCCTGCGTCCTGTGAACCAGGAGGGCACCGGCGGCTCCCGGTGACGGCTGCAGGGTGGTTGGTGACAGCACTGCTCAGTGCTCAGTTGTCATCATATCACTTAACCCTGTTGTCCAGGGTCTTATGTCCTCCTGGAGGAAGGGACTCAGGCCGGCTGAGGCTGAAGCTGCCCTCTGATGGGCACTCTCTGTCCCTCCAGGTAACCGCCAGTCTGTCTGAAGTGGACGGCTGTCGTTCTGTCTGGCCTCCTGACTACCTGGCATCTGAGTCTCAGGGGCCCTGCGTCACTGCCCCCGAGGCTGTCCAGGATCTCGCCTTCCCAGCCTCCCTTAGCCACTCAGATGCCCCTGCCCAGACTGAAGCCAAAGCAAATAGAAACAAGATCCTCAGGGGATCAAGTCGGGGACCGGCGGGGATGGCCGTGGCCATGGGGCACAGGCTTGTCCAGGTGGACTGTGGTGGCCGACGTGACCAGTTCTGTTAGCAAGCGCGCAGGAGTGAGGTATGCCGGGGGGCCCCAGGATGGATGGGGCAGGCACAGTCACTGCCCACCCGACAGCACCCCGCCTTCCCCTTGCTGGGGGAGCCCCAGAGACACGCGGGTTTGTCTGAGCCAAGCTCTTGACCCGAGACCGGAGGGGAAACCTCTGGAGGCTTCCGAGAGAGACGTTTCCCAGGAAGAGGACACAGGAATCACCACAGGCTGACGTGACGCCTGGACCCCGCGGGCAGTCAGCCCGGGGCAGAGCCGACAGACAAGACCAGTAGAGCCCCGGGCCTGACGGGATCTAGCACCCCAGGACCTCCACTCTGGACGTGCTGGTGGGCGAGACAGTGGGGTCCCCTCACTGCTTGGGCTGACTGGCGCTCACCGCGGGAGCCTCTCGGCCACTCCGACTCCCACAGCAAACGCCAACGGCCCATCCCTGGTCACAGGGCTATTTCCCGAGGCCCCGGGCGGACCCAGGGACACACTGGGGAGTCAGCCTGCGGGGGTTTCCCAGCAAGGCGATGCTCAGCAGCGTGACCTCGGGCACAGGATGGCTTAGGGTGTTAGCGACTTGGGATGTGGGGGGTCAGTCCGCAGGCCGCCTCCCTTCTGTAAGCCACCAGACCCTCCATCCGAACCAGGCTGGGCCAACACGTTCTCCAAGGAGACGCGTGGTAGTGTTTGGGGCTCGGCCAGCCACATACGGTCTGTGTTCCATGTTCTTTGTATTTCTGCCAACCTTTTAGAGACATGTACAAACTATTCTTACGCTCGGGCTGTACAAACATGAGCCAGATGTGTCTCGCGCCCTGAAAACCCTTCTTGAACTGATTTGCCACGTTTGGCCTCTGGGACATCGAGAAGCTCTTCCTGACGGCCTCCACCCCTCCGGCCGCTCAAGGCCAGACGTCTCCAAGGCCAAGTCCGGCTGGGACGGGCCGGAGGTGAGGTGGCAAAGGGTGAATGACTCTGCACTGAGACCCCAGGTGGACTTGGACTCAGCTCTACGCTGCCGCTTCTGATCTGACAGGGCGGCCTCAGTTTCCTTCCCTGTGGAAGGGGGATGACTTATCCAGGAACGAGGCACCGGGCGTTGGCTGGCAGGTATGAGGTAGGGACGGGTCCTGTGGCCCCAGAGGTCTGGGGCCTCTGCTCCGCCAGCTTCTTGATGAGGCTGCCTGCCCCACGACGCCGATACCCATGAGCCTGTGCGAGTCCCACCCCTCTCAGGCCTCAGTTTCCCCAAAAGTTGCTAATTGGACATCATTCTGTGCACCTCCACCCTCCAGTTCATAAAACGAAAGCCTTGGCACATGTGTGTGTGTCCTGTGCCAGCAGCTCCCCCAGGGCCGGAGCAACCTGGGGCAGCACAGAGCGGCATGGAGGGCAGCCTGGCCCGATGCCCAACCTGCCCGTCAGGCTCACAGCTGCCTCAAACCACGGAGCCCAGACTGGGGCCCCACAACCCTCCCAAGGGTGCTGGGGAGCTCCTGGTGGTAGGCGGGCTCTCTCCTCTGACCTGCCACCTCCCCCAGGTCCCCTTTGGACTCTAAGTACACTTGGGTGACTGTCACTGCAGCCTTGCCCCACCTGCTGGGGGACAGCCAGAGTGACTGGGGAGGGGACATGTGGCTCCTGGCAAAGCCTCCGAAGCCTCCGTTCCCACACTGGGGAGATGCTTCTCAGAACCTACAATTCGTGGGCATCTGTTCTGTGCTGGGCACTTTGCAAACACAGTCACCTTTGCTCTGGGAGGCAGCCCTACTGATCGCTTTCACAGGGGCCTAAACTTGAGCTGCAGGGTGAGGCCAGTAGGGGGCCAAGGTCACACATGGCAGAGGCAGAATTAGAACCCAGCACTGTCTGACCTCAAAGCCCCTGAACTCCTCACCTGCTGCCCAGCCCTTGAGAGTTGGAAATGACCTTCAACAACATCATCCCCCTTATGGCATGTCTGATGCACAGCTCTGGTGGATGCCTCCAATGATAGGAGATTCATTCCCTCCAAATGGCTTGTCACTGCAAGAGCCCTGCCGGCGGCTACATTTTCTTCAGTGGAAGCCAAACCACATCTGCAAAAGCCCCTCACGGAGCTGAGTCATTCACGAGCCCAACACATCATGTTTGCAGAGCCTCCCCTCTGCCAGGTACTGTGCAAGTGCCTTCTTGGTTCACCAGATGAGGCACGTTCATCTTATGTAGGAAGAAACTGAAGCCCGGAGAGAAGGACTGGGTCCTTCAAACATGACCCCAGAGCTGAGCGGCTTTGGTGGGGCAGAGAAGGGGGTGCGTGTGCTGGGGAGGGAGTTGGGGCCAGGCCCTGGGGTCTCCGCAGAGTCCAGGGACAAAAGGCCAGAGCTGAGGCTTCTCACCCCTGCGTCCCCCTGCTCACCACCCTTCAGGCTCCTCCCGGCTCTCAGGAGGAACCTCTTCACCAGCCCCGGTGCCCCCTCCCCTATACTCCAGGCCTGTGGGGCTGCCCAGGCACACCAGGCTCCCTCCAGCTTCCAGGCCAGAGCACCTGGTGCTCCCTCAAGCCCACTGTAGGGGTTTGCATCTGGGACTTACCTCAAAGTGGAAAGGGCTCCCTCAAAACCGGGGCCTGGGTTTGTTTCAATTTGTGTTTGACAACCACTGGAATTAGAGTTGCCAGGCCTAGCAAATAAAAATGCAGGCCATGCACTTAAATGTGAATTCCAGATCAATAAATAAATGTTTCAGTATGGTATGAGCATGTCCTAACCGTTGCATGGGATATACTTGTAGTCTTAAAAAATGGTCCTATGCAGTAGTTAGGAGATACTTACACTGCAAGTTTCTCGTCATTGATTTGAAATTCAGATTTGGCTTGGTCCTCAGTGCTTCCTCGGGCGACCCTTACCAGAGGGCCAATTCTGGGTGAGGCACTCCCCCACCCCAGCCTCTAGTCCCTCTTATCAGAGCTGCTCCTGCCCACCTCCACGGGTGCGCGCGTAACAGGCGTGTCGGGCGCGGCAGGCAGGGAAAGCAGAGGAAGGGAAAAGGGAAGGCTGGTGGGCCTGGTCCCTGCAGGCTGGGACCCCCGCCTGCGAGTTCACTGAGGAAGCCGGAGCCCCTCTGGCTTCTGGGAGCGGGAAGGAGGGAAGGATTGGCGTCCGGTGCCATGAATAGAATCAGCCCACCGGCCACCACTTCCAGAGCCAGGAGAGGAAACAAAGGGTCTTTGTCTTGCTGCGTGCAGTCACGTTCCCCAGGGCTGTGACCTCGTCCCCATGAACGCGCAGATTCCTGCCCCACGAAGAGGGGCTGAGGGGCAGCATGTGACTGGGGACCAGGCTGCTGGCCGCTCGCTTGCAGCTCCCAAGCCTGGCGCTCGGGCCCCACCAAACAAAAGCTATCTTCTAATGGCCCTGTTTGCCCTGGCATTAGGGCCAGTGGGGCCCACGGATCTGCCCTATCAGCCCAGCCAGGAGCTTGTTCCCAGGGCCTCGCATCCCGTCTGTCCCGCCCTCTGCACGGTTCCCAGCGTGTGGCCGCCCCATCTGCCTGTGGGCACTTGGCTGGGCCCTGGCTCCCAGAGCGGTCCCTTGTGTGGGAGCTGGGCGGATGTGACCAATCCATGCCCAGATCAGGTGAATGAGCAGGGGTCCAGCTGGCTGGACCCCCTTATGGGCTGTGCAGCCTTGGGCCAGTGAACTCACCTGAGTGAAAGAACAAGTGACCAAGGCCGAGATCACTTCTGACGCAGTGCTTGGCCCGGAGCAGCTTCCCGGTACATAGGAGTATGGGGGGGGGGGGCGGTCCCCAAATATCTAAATTGGTGAACAGCCTGAAGGGGTCCAGCAGGAGCCCCTCGTGAAGACCGAGCAGGCTGGGGGACAGGGGGGTAGAGGGGATAACAGGGACGCTGGGCAAAGGTGGCAGAGGGACCTGACGCACAGGGTCCGAAGAACCACCAGCGAGCCCCTCGAGTCCCATCTCCTTCAGCGCTGCCCACACCCAGAGCGCCGAGCCCTGCGGTGGGAGTTCTGGGCCCACTGGCTGATTGCCCTGTGAGCTGGTCACCCCGGGCTAACTCTGGCCCTGTCCCAGCCCCCTGGCATCGCCCAGCTCTTTTCTTGCTTGGGACATCCCAGGCACTCAGCTCTCCTGCTCCTGGGGGGCCGGGCCAACCCCCCACCCCACTTCAGGCAGAAGCACAGGGCCCGTTCCTGATGCTGAAGTTCATGCACTCCATACCCCACTGGCCACTTTCTCTTCCCAAAGAGAACATTCCCTCCTCTGAGCCCATCCCTGGCCCCTCTTTCTTGTTGTCAGCCAGTGTGGAAATCATTCTTCAGGCACTCAGGGTGACAGGCCAGGAGTAGTCCCTGGGCCTAATTGCCCTGGACCCAGGGGCATGGGACGTGGGCCTCAGGCAAGTCCCCCTTCCTCTCTGCGCCCCCAAAGCCAGCAAAGGGGCACAGGTGAGAGGTAGGAGGATGCCAGCCCTGACCAACAGTGGCCGGGCACAGCCCAGGGGTCGTCCGGGACAGTGCAGATGGCAGGCTCCTCCCCTCACCGCCTGGGCCCCTGTGCTCTGCCCCTGGCAGGCCTTACACAGCCGCTCCAGGCTTCTAGGAGGCCAAAGCGGGCGAGCTCCAGGCCGCAAGACTCCAAGATCCAGCAACAGACAAGGCCGGGCAGGAAAGGGAGCGGCACCCGGGACAGGGAATGCAGAGCGGCAGGGGCAGAAGTAACTCGGGAAGCAAACAGAGTCACCAAAGCAACGGGCTCCGGGGCGGCTGTGGGACGAGTGGGCACGTGCCCACGTGTGTATGCGCGTCCAGGCCGAACATCCGCCCGACAGCCATGACGCGAAGCGGGCACACTCCCAAGCACTCCCGACCTCGGCCGGTCTGCAATCCCTGATGTGACGATCCACTAATACGATCAGCTAAGGGGACCTGTGCCTGGGCCGTGCTCAGTTCTAGGACCTTCTATGGCATCACTTCCCTTCCCGCTCACTCTGAGAGGACACCGGCTGGTGCACAGCACAGCTGAGCCTTCTCCGAGCCCCCGCGCATCCCCATGACATCACACAGCCCACAGCCGGCAGAGTGGAGAACAGCACCACGACCTCGGAGCTCACGCGGCAGACCCCTTCAGCCTAGCTGCCTATGCCAGCAAAGACCGCTGCAGGTTCCCCTGGCCTCGGGGACAGGAGGGAGCAAGCTGCATCCCACCCGCGAGCCCCTCCCCGGAGCCTCCCGCTCGCGTTAGTGTCCCCAGCTCTCTCCCCGCCAGCCCTCTCTGATGAGGGCTTGACAGAGGCGCCGCGGACGAAGAGCCTGGTTCTCGCGGGCACTTAGGAAAGACTCATCCTCATCCTCTTACTTGTCCAGAGGCCGCCCTGCTCCCTCCGCTGCATCTGAGCCTCGATAAACCAGGCTTGAGGCAGAAAGAGGGTCGAGGTGGCCTAGAGAAGCTGGAGGAGTCGGTCCTGGCCTCGCCCCCCATCTGCCATCCCCTTGGTGCTGCTGGGACGGTGAGGGACAGCAAGCGCACAGCAGGGACTCCCCCTGGAGCGGCGGCGGCGGGGGGGGGGGGGGGGGATTGAACAGGCGGCCACGCGCTGGGGGCAGAGCCGAGGCTCCACCGTAGAGGGGAATGCACGAACTGGGAGTCCAAGTAAGGTAGCATCGGCCTGAACTCAGCCCGCTGCACGGGGCGGAGAGGAAGCAGAAACAGCCATGAGGGGTCTCCTAGACAAGGGTGCAGCCATGGTGACCGGTGGCTAGAGGAGGACAGGACAGTCTGTACTCTGAAACCAGAAAATAGAGTGAATCTCTCTATCGGGCTGGGCTCTGAAAGTGCCCACCTGGCCACAGCAGCAGGGACAGCTGGGAGCCGAACACAGACCCGGTGCCCTGCTGGGGTTGGCCCCTTCCAAGTGGGCGAGAGGACATGGCGTGGGTGCGCTAGAGGGGACGCGCTGACCCGACTGCCCCATGTTCATCCTGTGTGGTGGCTGTAGCCCCGTACTGCCACCTGCCTGCCCACCTTTACCTGTTCCTACCTAGTGCCCCTTGCTGGAACCTTGGGCTCTATGGGGACAGAGATGATACGCCGTCACACCCTCAGCACGTGCCTGGTGCCAACTGGATGCAAAGACCTGCGAACAGAAGTCAAGTAGGGGAGGGGAGACCTCTCTGGAGTCCCACCCACAGCTCCTGACCCCCAGCAGGCAAGACACTCCCTCTGGTGGCTGTCACCTCAAGCAAGGTGGGTTAAGACCATAACCTGCAGGGTCCCCGTGGGAACCACGTGCAAAGGACTTGGCCCAGCCCCCTGGTTCTCAGCAAACGTAACTGGGGACAGGGGAGGGGGCCTTGTGAAGACGGGGCCACCCAGCCTCCCAGGTAGCCCCTCACAGCGAACTGAACTCAGAAAGCCAGCCGCCAGGAGAGATATAACGGAGACTGAGGACGCCAGAGGCTTTAGCGACCCCAGGAGGAAAGCGCTAACATGCCATCTACAGACTTCAGGGGCTGACGCACTGCAGGGCCCAAGAAGCAATGAGCCCAGAAGATGGCTCAGGGCAGGAAGGCACAAAGTGGCTTTCTGCCGGGGATCCCTTGACGCTGAGGTCAGGAGGCAAGGGCTCGGAAGGCCCAGTTTGTCCCTGGACCAGTTCCCTCTCCCGCCCAAGCTCTGCCTAAGGCGCCACCTGGGACCAGCACAGGGCCTGTGCAGCCACCACACCAGCTGCCCATCTGGGACGGCGGCAGTCACAGTGAAAGCAAGAGGCTGGGGCATTTGGGCTGGAGCCAGAGTTCCCCGAGGCCTCTGCAAGAAATACAAAAATGAAGGGCAGAGAAAAATAAACCAACACCTTACAATGAGCTTTGGCAACTCCGGCCTGCAGGCCAAAGGAACCAGACTGTGGATAAGCGTCTGCAGGTGCCCTGTCCACACTCACGACACCCTAAGGGGTCACTGTGAAGGTGGCTCCACCTCCAGTGGTGCTGAAACAGCAGGCCCAGCACCTGGTAAGCAAGGGTCATCCCAACTGTCGACCCTGGCCCCTTCCCCCACTCTCCCTGCTGGCTTTGCAATCTCTCCCCTGCTGGAAGGTCACCGAACAGCGATCCAGCACATGAGCATGTACCTGGAACAGGCCCTTGGGAGACCAGCAGCCTGTGGGAGGCAAGGGCGAGAGCGGCTGTGAGCTTGCTACGGTCAGTGGTAGCAGCCTGTGTCCCTAAGACCAAGGACCTTCATCCTCCTCTACTAGATCTACTTGGATCTCAGCTGAGACACAGAGCTTTGCCAAAAAAAAAAAAAAAAAAAGGCAAGCTCAGGTAGACTGAAAATTGATTCATTAATAGGAGCAGCCATTTCCTTATTACACGGCAGGCGGCTGAGCCCCCGGCCCCACAGCTGCCCTCCGCTGCCCCTGCCGACAGTCCCATCTTACAGGACAGGCTGTGGAGACATGCGAGGCAGCTGAGCTGGCATCTGAGCAAAGGAGGGAGAGCCCCTCCCCAGCACCCATCAGTGCCCCAGAAAGCTCCTCGCCTAGCACCAACACTGACGTGCTCTTGTGCACGCAGGCACACACGCTCCCGCCTATCTGGGCCACCAGCTGGGCTTTTGCCACCGATCGCCTTTGTGTCTCTGGCAAAGCCCCAAGCAGGACACTCCTGCCTGCCTGTGGCCATCTGGTCAGCAGCTCTGAGGGAGGGACACCAAGTCCTCCTGGATGTGCACATCTTCTAAAGGGGCCCAGAGGGACCTCCTGTCCCAGAAGGTCTGGCCTGAAGAACGAGCCACATAAGCTGGGCATCAGGACAGTGGCAGTGGTCTTCAGAGAAGGCTGGCAGAGTGGCTCGTGGAAAACAAAAGATGGCCATGAGCAAGCTCCTCCTCCCCACGAGGCCACACCTGGCACAGCCCTGCCCTAGAATCTGGAGAGGAGGCCTTATGCATCTTGCTACCTCACTAGCCACAGGGCCGCTGCCCAGGAGCACGGGAAAGTGGCTTTCAAGGCCCCCAGAGGCAGCTGCCACCGTGGTGCGGGACACAGCTTCGGGGGAACAGACCCGCCAACGATGCCCGTCCCCAAGCCCTTTCCTTCAGGGCCACTGGGAAGACCAGAAGTGCACGCGTGCACACACACGCACACACACGCACACACACGCCCCGCAGAGACTGGAGCGCAGCAGAGAGTGGCTCGGGAAAGGGCAGCAATGACCCCGGGCCCTCTCCTAACACAGCAGCCCTGAAGCAAGTCGCCAAAGGCTCTCTGACGCACAGCGAGCAGGAACGTCAAGCGCCCTCACTCCACCGCGCCTGCCTCCGGCCGAGGACTGCAGGCACCCGCTTCGCGAGTCTTTGGGTTCCAGCTCTTAAGGCCAAAAAACTAAGAGAGGCCGAGGGGTCTGTTTTAGGAAAGCTCACACTCCTCAAACACGTTGCCCCGGCTCGCCGGCCAAGAGCAAACGGGCTCCGTCTGGTGCTGACAAGAACGCCGACTCGGCTACATCAGTCTTCCTGCGCTCACGCCAGAAAGCGCCGCGGGGCCAAGGACAGCGTCCGGCCAGGGGCACTGAGGGCGGGTTTAAGCAGCAGGCGACACCTTCTCTCTCAATGTGTAGTCAGTCAGTCGTTTATTTCTCAAGATGTGCACACTCAGGTGCTGAGTCGGCCAGGCCAGCTCGTGGCTCCTAGGTACGTACGGGTCCTTCCGTGGCTCGGGTTACAGACAACTTCATAGCTAGTGCAACACACACACAAGATAAAACAGGAAGCCTAAAAGCCCCAAGCCACTCCAAGAAGACATGAGAGGGGGAGGGAGGAATGATGCCGCAGCGTCCCGCGGGGGGAGTCAATGCACAGGAGGGAAGAACACGGCGGACGGAAGGCAAGCTAGCTTCGGTCTTTGCCCGCGGCAGCTTCCGTGGGGTGCTCAGGGGACTGAGTTCAACAGGTCCTTCAGGAAGCTCTCGGGATCGGTGACTTCTGATAACAGGCCTGGAAAACGGGAGGGCAGAGGTGGTTAGGCACCGGCACACACAGCCCCCGGCCCCACTGAGTCACGGCTGCCCCATCCGTGCAGAGAACATGGTGTGCCCCGACAAGCTCCGACACGGCTGCTCCCTGGGGAGACAGTCACCAAGAAAGCACTCTCGTCCTGTCAGAAGAGTTAGCTGTGTTCCAGGACTGGGCGCCACTGCGTGTTTAAAGGTGTTAACACAGCAGAGGCCGACCCTAAGGCTGCCCGGAGCAGAGCTCCAAACCCGGGTCCGTGGACCACCGCACAGGGGCAGGAGGTGGGGCGACACCTCCAGTCCGCTGACACCGAGTGCGAAGCAGAGGGGCTGTCTGAGGGGAGCGAGTCCACAGCATTCAGCCCACTCTCGGAGGGGTCAGGGCCAAGGAAAAGCTAACACCGGCGCCCCCCAAGGGCGGGGAGGAGGAGGAGAGCAGGGTAGTAGGCCGCCCCCCGCCGGGCTCAGCCAGGCTTCGTCCCAACCTCTAGTGAGCCGCCAGAGCCCCCCCTCACCAAGCAGGGCGCTCCCGTTTCAGTCCTGAGTGGTCAAGCCCGAGTGCCACTAACACCAAAGTTCTCTCTACAGCACCACTAGCGGAGTGAAGCCTGGCACCCATCACCCCTTGTTGGCTTTGGAAGCTGTTTTTGCCTTTGCATCGAGTAGGGTGTGTCTGATGTTCTGAAATTTTCTACCAGTTTAAACAAAGCAACAAAATTGTGCTATAACACCCGGACCTGAGTGAAGCCAACAGAGGCTCCCCGCCCGTCGGGCTCCCGCTCTCCCCGGCTTCAGGCCACGGGCGCTGCCATGAGCTGCAGGGCGGCTGGGAAGCCCCGGAATGAGCTGAACACCTTCCACCCCTGCCACCTCCTCCCCTTTTACTCAGACTCTTCAGTTCCCACTCACAGCCTGGGTTCAGACAGCCCCAGGGCCTTGGTGACGGGCAGAGCGCAGCACTGAGGACACACGTAACCCGGGCCACCTGCTCGTAGGCAGGGACCGCTCCTGGGGTGAAACGTCAAAGCTAACAGTTAAGACACTGAGCTGAGCAATGCCAACGTGTGACCGCCAGATCCCAGGGTCGGCCCCAGGCCAACAAAGGCATGTGGCTATGCTCAGCTTCCACGGAGGCCACCTCAGAGCATGGCCACACTGGAAGCTCCAGAGCACGTGGGGCACTCCATCAGGTGGCACTGAGCTGGGAGGAAGTGGCATTCCCAAGGAGCATCGCTCTGGACCTCTGAGGGTATGGCTCCCGGTGGACAACAGATAGGAAAATGCTAGTGGAGGCTTTCTCTTCACAGAGAGATCTGAGGAGATTTTTTTTCTAGCTTCTTCACACTTCACAAAAAGCAGGAGTGAGGCAGGTCCTGTCCCCTTGGCCTTGGCTCTGGCAGCTGTCCCCCGGCAAGGCCGGCAGCGACCGGATTCTGCTGCACCAGCGCCCGCAGCCTGACGGGACCTTTACAACCTGCTTGCATTTCCCCAACCACCTCTGCCGCCGTCACTGGGGCTTGCTGATGAGATGCCATGTTTGCAAGGAGGATGACAAGTTTGTAGGCAGCATCTGCAGCCAGGAAAGAACTAGAACTTCCTTCTCACCAGCTGTGGGATGAGGGACTATCTAAGGGTGTCTCGAAAGACAACAGTTCAAAGTGCTGCCGTGCTTTTCCCAAGCAAGAGGCTCTTTGCTCTGTTTTGATATTTACCACTTATTTTTAGAATTCGAGTTGAACACTCCCCTCTTTGCCCCGGGTAGCTGTGACAAGTTTCAGTCCCCAAAAGGCAGGAAGAAGGCAGGTCAGCTCAATGTGAATTCTCTGAACTGTCATAAAAAGCCAGGAATTTAAAAGAGGCGCTACCAATTTTTTAGGTTATGTCCCACAGGAAAGAACTAATCCCCAAAGCCTCAGTTACCCCATCTGTAAAGTGGGGGTAACCGTGGTACCGCCTCAAACACGTGAGCAGCCCAGGGCCTGGGAGGCAGGAAGTCCCCACATGCCCCACCCGCTGTGCTTACTACCAGGGCCTGGTGTTTACATCTCCCTCCCAGATCTTGCTTGTGTGTCTGCTGCTGAGAAGATGAAAGCTAAGATCAGCCCCACTAAGATACACGTGGATTCTGCTGGAAAAGATCTTTGATGGATAAATCCTTGACACTGACCAGCCGCATCGAGGAACTCCGAGAAGGTCTCCACTGGCATGAACTCCTCCTGGAAGGTCTTCAGGGCTTTGTCAGCAGCTTCGTGGATGGGCATGTCGTTGTGGCGGATGTATTCCGCTAGAGAGCAGGACCAGCCTCCCTCCGTGTTACTGGTAGGCACCTTCTACAAGAACCAACAGGAGACAGGCCCGGGGCTGGATTACTTAATGCCTCGAGTCAGTCAGGCGCTCTCAGTGCCAAAAAGCAGCCCTCCTCCTTCCCCCCACATCAAAGTTTCCCTGGAGGACGTGTTTTGCTTCTAGGAACAACAAAGTCTCGTGTCATTCCTCTTGTAGCCCCTTAATGATGCACCACGTCACGTGACCTCCAAGCTACAAGTGACCGCTCTTCCTGGCACAGGACCCATCTGCATTTCCCCAGGAAAGGGACACTAACCAGGCCTCAACTGAGCGGCACCCCCCCCCCGACCCCAGGGTTCCCTTGAGGCAGAGGGCAGTGTCCGTCCTGTGAGCTGGGCCGGAGTGAGTCACACTCGCACCAGGCAATGCAGGTCACCCAGACAGAGCGGACAAGAATGAACGAGGGCGACGCGGAGGGCAGCGCGGCCTCGGCTGCACTCGTGCATCAGACGGCAGGCTCTCAGTGAGCATGCGGATCCTTCCCCGGTCGGTGGTTTGCCGCCGGTAAGAGGCTGTGGAGGAGCCGCCACCAGGCCACAGAGCACACGTGGCGCCAGCAGCACAGACCTTTCCCACCCTCGCAGAAACCAGCCGAGTTTCCAGCGGCTTCCCTACCTTAAACATGTTGTAAATGAGATCGACGAGGGCCCAAAAGAGAAGGGAAGAGCGGTACGCAGAGTAGTCCTTCACGGCCTTGTCTGTCAGCCTGGAAAAGAAAATCCGATGGCGTGCCCATGAAGACCCTGGCCCGACACGCACGAGGACAGAGCAGAGCAAGACGGCAGCAAGGCCAGGGTGGCATTAATCTGTGTGCCACTCCACTCCTGCCGCCTAGCTTGTCAGAATAAAGCAGCTGTGGGCAAGAACCTCTGAAGCTGGGACAACGATGCATGACATACCCGACACACCCGTTGTACGGACTCTCTTCCAGATCAGGGTGAATCAGAACCGGGGGGACATAAGGTGCACGTGGCAACCTAAGACATGCCAAGGGGTCCCACATGTCCCGGTCTTCAGCCCCCACACAAGCCCTTGGACTTGATGGCCCTCATAAACGAAGTGGGAGACAGGGTTTTCCCTCACTCCTGACATTCCCCCGGGAGAGTTTTCGCACACAGCAGACCCAAGCCTGCCAAGAATAGGGATTCGGCAACCACAGACTGTGTTAGAAAGACAGCAAGCTGGCAGGGGTGGGGGCGCAAGAGTAGTATGTAGGACAGCTCCTCAGTCCTGGATAATCCCAGAGCTGCCACCACACCCTCTGCCCCTGCCCAGGACCATCTCCACTCAACCCAGTGATTCAGTGTAGGAAGAAAGGCCAGTAGGCCCTCAGAACGCTGGGGGTGGCCTGTGACACCGTCCCCTGCCCTCTCGGCAGACAATGCTGGTGTGAGGAGCAATGACCCTGAATCACAGTGGTAAAGCCACTGTGACAAGACAGCCCTGACCCCCTCTGCACCGGCAGTGAAAGATCAGCGCAAGGGCTCGGTTACTACCAAGGGTTTGGTTTTGTTTGCAAACTGCCTCACATCCGAAGTAAAAGCTAGATGAGCCCTTGTCGTGGGAATCCTGTATCTCAGAACACACTGGAACAAAGCTCATAACTAAAGGGACTAAAATGTAGTATTAAGTGTATGTAAGAATCAGCGAAGTGAGACAGGCAAAGAGATTACCACCGAAGCCGAGATGATCCTGTATGGGCCTCAAGCAGAGACTGCTGAGCGGGGCATGGGCCACCCAAACCCACACGCAACAAACATAAATTCATTAACTAACAAAAGTAAGGTAAAACAATAACAAAGTGAGACAATTCTGTTTGCTCAATATTCTTCCTGTTCCCTCCCTACACTCCACTGTCCTCCAAAGCACCCGCTCTCTCCAGCGGCCCTGAATGGGGACCCTGCAGCCTCGAGTGAAGTTGGCTGCTAGACAGGCCAGGGGACCAGGGGGACATCCGCCCCTCTGCAGCTATGCACGCTGCATACAAGCCACCAGATAAGGCTCTGACGGAAGCCTAAGAAGTCCCAGGCCTCACTACTGGCAAGCTGCTGGCAGAGGAGCCCTTCTTCTGTGTAAAACACGTGGAAGGGGCCAGCTTCTCTTGTGCAAATCCCTAGATTTTTCTATCAGCTGCTGCCTCCCACCCCATCATGGACTTACAACAAAGCCTCCTGCCAGGGACACCCTCTGATGTCACCCTCTGAGTGTCCCTCCAGCACAGTCTCTCCTCAGAGGGTGTCCCAATATGGGGCTCACGCCCGGCACCTCCCCGGCTCTGTCTCAGGGGAGTCCGCTCGGGCCTCCGCCCCACGCCAGGTTTGGTGGCTGCCATGCTGTGCTAAGCAGGAATCATGAGTGACCTGCCCAACTTAATTATTTTAGGCTAATTAGCAAAGGTGACTAAACCGCCACAGAGAAAACAGCAGCTTGGGAGCAGAGCCCACACTGGCGTTTCTGCATAAGCTGTGGCCACATGTGCCTCTCCTGAACTGCCTGGGACAGTGATGAATTCTGGTCTCTTCACTGAAAGCAGAAGAGCTCCTGTGGGTTCAGATTCCACACCTGCCACTGACAGCCAGTGCCCCACAAAGAGCCACTTTCTGAGCCCCGGAGACGGGCTGAGGCTGGCTTATCAACAACCTGTTCTCTTCCAGATCGAACTTTTGACTTCTAGCAGCTAGTTCCGCATGAATGCTTTGGACTCCGGGAAACACCAGAAGGTGCTACGTCTGGAATGGGGGAGGGGTGAGGTGGCTGACAAGATTCGCTGCCTCCTCCTCTCCACAGAGCAGCAGGTACCAGCCAGACTCAACAGCAGAACCCCGACCTGGTCTCTCTGAGGGTGGGAGGCACCTGTGGCCAGCAAAGTGGCCTCAATCAGAGCTGGTGGGGGTTGAAGTACCGGATGTGCCAATTCAGGCACACGACTCTCGCCCCCGCCGGTCTGTGCCCCTTGGTCTGTCATTGTTAGGGGCTGGAAAGCTCCTCCTCCGCTCCCTGGTTGGCCTACAGATGTGGAAATGTTTCCTCAGATTCTAGCAAAAGCAGACAGACAAGCCCAGATCTTCCACTCCAGGGAAGTGGCAGAAGCTGACAAACCTACAGCCTACTCTGGACTCCAGGACAGGCAGAGACTGCGCGGGGCCACCACGCACCTAGAGGAGTGCCCACGGAGTCCACGCAATGTGTGGAAATCTGCGGTCATCTCTAAGGGCTTCTTGTTGTTTATAGTCATTTCTCTTAAGATGCCGCCCATCTGACCCAAATCACAGCACCAGGTCATGAAAACAAAGACACTTCCTTCCTGAAATGTCATTCCTTCTTTGGGACACGTCCACATGAACAGGACAAGAAAGGCTCGTGGAACATGGGGCAGACAGGATAGGAAATGTGACCAAGGAGATAATGAGCATTTCGTGATCCAAAGAGAAAATCCCCAGTGCAGCCATGTGGAAGCCTTCCCAATTAAAGGCCAGCCCAGCAGGACTGGGAAAACCCAGTTACCTGCCCCAGCTCCCTGCTGGCCCTAATCCTCCTCATCAGTAGCCTCGCCCTGTGCCAGGCTGGCTGCTTCTCTGCAATCATCCAGACTGGAGCCTAGCTCCACCTTTCTAGTGGCTGAACACGAGACCCAGAGGTGGCCAGGCACCTGCCAGCCACTGGGCCTAGCCTCTCGGCATGACAGACGGAGATGAGAAGGGACAAAAGGCACTGAGTCGAGGGAGCAGGCCCTCACGCAGAACAAAGGGAGTACACAAACCAGACATTAGGAAACCCGGAAGACGGTACCCCCGAAGCAGAGACTGACCTGGTGGCTCCCCCTGGAGCCACTGCCCGGGCGTGAGAGGTCACCAACAGCCTCCGCAGGATTTCCACACGTGTGGCTCTCCACTTCTCGGGGGGAAGGATGTGGAGGGCCAGGACTGTGAAATAGTGGGGTCCATCCACTTCAAAGGCACTCTCTACCCACTTCTCCCTGGGCTGCTCCAGAAAGCCCTGGAGATTCTTCTCTTCTCGCGAAGTTGCTCGGGTTCTGGAACAAATGGGACACAATGAAGCCAGGGTAGAAGCAAGGCCTCAGCAGCAAGAAGAAAGGAAAGTTGGTCAATTTCTCTTCTTCTTTTAAGCTTCTGGAACGCATAGATCATGGAACACAGCCACCCATTTTGACTATCTCTCCCATCCCCGCTCCGAGGGCTGCTGTTTCCTTTCCAAGCCCTTCCCGGTGACACGTTCCTTTCCCTCACCAGCGCCCACCCCCCATTCAGCTCTGGAACAATTTCAAACAACTTACTGGCTCTTGGGCCCCCTTGCACATGGAGGGCACATTCACAAACACTCCCCCATCAAAGGTCTTAACAACTCTGGAAGGTGAGAGTTGGCACCTTTTTACCACAATACCTGAAGCCCAGAGCAGTGAACTGACCTTCCCAAAGCCAGCAGGTCAACAAGTGAAGGAGCCAATGTGAGCCCAGACTAGGACTCTGTGAGCCCGCCTATGCTCTCGCTCAGTCCACGCAGTCCTCACAGCTAGGCTGTCTGTGCTACGTGTACACTGGTCCCCTCTCTGGGCACTTGGGCACTCCATTTCGGTGTTTCCTTATGTGTCTATGACATCTACTTCTGGGTGAGCAATGCCCCCTGTTCTCCCTCTCGCCTGAAGTGTGGCGATGTGATCATGAACCTCACCACCAGGCACCACTCTGGGGAGCATAAAAAGGATCATCTCACCTACTCCTGACAACGGCCCTAGGACAGAGGTAATACCCTGATTCCACAGAAGGGAAACAACAGAGAAGAGGAATTTGCAGAGAAGGTAACTATTTTGCTGGAAGTCACACACTGGGGAGTGGAAGACCTAGGCTTCGAACCCCAGCAGTCCAGAGGCCAAGCCGAACCTCCACATTCTCAATCCCCGTGAACCCTGCACACCACCCCCCCCGCCCCGGCACCAGCTTCAGCGAGTAGCCACAGGAACAGCACAGGGACACCACTAGAGACCTTCCTAATCACATACTCCTGCCTTACAGCCTGAATGGTGCTCTCACAAGGGCACTGATGCTCTATCCCCATCCTGTGGGAGGAAAAGAAAGGAGGTAAGGATGGAAGTCACCAGGCCTGCAGACAGCACTAGCAAACATCGCACTGTGGGGCTGCAGGAGGAGGCCGTGGCCCTGCTTCCTTCTGCTCCCGGAGAACGGACATGGATGACAAAGATGAACGCTCCCAGCTTGACTTTCCACAACTGGGAGTCGGAAGCTCTCTGCCACTACAGTACCTGCCCAACTCTGCTCTGGTTCACAGTGTGACCTCCGTACCTGTGGACACAAATGTGCCACCCAGGCCCTGCTGTGACCAAGCTCACCCTACACTGAAGTGACCAACGAGGGAAGTGCTTGGTGGCTGGGCAACAGCGCCTCTCCACAAAGCTTCTGGTCAGCTTCTAACGGGCCTCTGAGACACAGCGGAATCCCTCCCTGAGCAAGGGACTCGAGCAAGAGTTACTAGTATCTGGCACCTGGAAACCCAGTGCCACCAAGTCGCTGGCTCTCTTCTGCCGGGCAAATCCCACTGCCTCCGTGCCCCCCTTGGAGTGAGAGGTCCACTGGGCCTCACAGCCGCCAAGAGGCAGGTCTCCACAAAGCCACGGGCTCTGTCAGAGGCCCCACGAACACCAGTAATTAGCACCGCTCAGGCCTGCAGCAGTCTGGAGAGTGGGAACATCTGTGCTGTCAATGATGTGGGTGTTTCTTCTGACGGTCTCAACAGCTTAGCAGATGAGGTCACCCACTGACAGAGACCTGCCTATGCAGCTTTTTAACAATGAGGGCTGCGGCTCAAGGTCAGCCTTCTATCTCACCGGGAAATGGGAGGGAAGGGGAAAACAACATTGTTGAAGACAGAAAACCAGAAAGGACAAGAGACAAATTGTCTGCTGCCTCACCTAGCCTGCAGCTGCCTCGGGCAGACGGTACACGGCCTTTCAACAGCCGCTGATTCCCTGCCCTACACAGGTGTCAGACTCTTGTGGGAAAACAAGGCCTAAAGCACGAAACTGTCCAAACTAAGAGCTCAAATATATTAAATCTCCTAATTCACTTTTTAAAAATCTAGGCTGAAATGAATACTATTCTCTCCCCTAATTGCTTCTTTAAAACTATACTTTTCACTATCAGCCTAACTGTTCCATGTGGGACAGCTAAAACAGATATAAACACAGGCCGTCTCTCCTATCACCAGCTAACCTGCTCAATAATCTTCAACACTCCCTGCCCCTCAACTTGCCAGAAGCACTGTTCACCGGACAGGAAACAGGTATGGCAAGTCCAGTCTCCATTTATGAGAAGGGTCTCTGGTTCTGCTGCAGGCCCTGGTCGTGAAACCCTCTCCTGTTACACCTTGTGTGCCCTTGACAGTGACTGTGTCAGCTCTGACCCACGCCCCCCCCCATCCAAGAGCTCCGAGTCCCATGAGGAGAGGAAGCGACAGGGCAGTGGAAGCTAAGGAAGTCTGGTGGTCTGGCCTCGCCCAGTTCCTGCTCCCCTCTGGGTAAGAGACCGTCCAAAGACACAGCCCTCGGCTGCCCAGAAAGTGGAGACCTCGTTGGGCAGAGGGGCACAGGAGGACCGGCTGGCCTCTGCCCATGGGGCTGAGATACTGACGTGTTCAGGACGTAAAGCACAGTGTGAATGATGTAGGGGATCAGGTGGATGTTGCTCTCCCGGCCGCCCCCGCCAGTATCCGCGCTGAACGACTGCTCCATGGCGAAGCGCAGGAAGAGCAGCTTGAGGTCGTGGATGTTGAGCTGGTACGTGGGCTCCCGCTGGCCCGTGCACTCCTGGAGGTAAGTGTTGTGCCTGGGGAGCAACAGAGCAAACATCGGTGAGCAAAACAAGTTCCCTGGGGACAGCCTGGCTTGGAAGGCAGAGGCCCCGGCACAGCATGGCCTGATGGCTGCAAAGGCCACGCAGGCAGAGGAGAGAAGGGCCGAGCCGAGGATGGGAACGGGCACCCGCAGGAAAATGGGAACAGAGGACATTTCCTTTTCTGCTAGGATGGAACAGGATGCTCTCCAAGCTCTGAGTGGAGCTCAGCAGTTTTGGGCGGCCCACTTCCTGATGGACAAATGTCACAGAATGTATCATAGCCAAATCTGAAAGTACATTTTGGAAGAAGAAATGTGGAAGGTATTAACTCTGACAAGGTGATCTATCCATAAGTATCTTTCCTCAACTTCCAAACGAAAGGTATTTTTCTACATCAGTGTATGCCATTCATCAGCCTGGGCTCTGTGTGTGTGACCTTGGTGATTTACCTGACCTCTCTGTGCCTCAACTTCTTCATCCAGAGAATGAATGTGTGTAGTTAACAGCACACGGTAAGCATTTCAATACACTGCCCATCATTACTACTGGTAGGTACCTTTCCATCCCTGAGCCTTCTAACAGGACGCGGGGTGGGGCACCACTCCCCAGGGCACCGGCAAGAGCAGGGACCTCATCAAAGCTTTAACGACTCGACTCTGAGGAATGAGAGACGCCTGAAAGGAACCTGATACTCCCATGCCACCCAGCTATTTGCATTAAACCTTAGAGGCACACGCTGCAGAAGAGAAATCTCAGAAATGTCGACTTTGGGGACAAAGTCAGGGTCCCATGTTTTATGCCCTGAGATCGACAAGGGAGAAGAGGGAATGGATAACCAGACGTTCCACGTGGTGTACCAGATGCTGAGGGTGTTGGTCTCTCGCAGCCGAGTTCTTCCCTCTTTCAGACGCAACTTCTCTGCCAGCACGCAGAGAGACCAGGGTTCCCAAGGACAGCGACAGGTCTCCAGACCAAGCTGATCGCTGATCTCCCCCCTTCTCCTGGCAACCCCCTCTTTTCTGCCATGCACAATGCTCAACACTCACCTTGCCAAGCAGGTGGCAAAAGCGGATTCAGGGACATGGGGTCCCCAGACCGGAAGGAGCCCATTGCACTTAGTGTTGGCATTCTGAAGCGCAGCACTTTCCCACTCTTCCCGGCCACGAGCCAACCTGGATTGGGAGGACAGCAGGGACATGTGACTGCTGGGACTGCTGTGGCAACCTGGGCGAGTGCAGGTGGGGAAAGGCCTGCTACCACTAAGGAGAGAAGCTTGCCCACGCACCCGGCTCCAGAGGGCTCAGCACTCTCCATCGCAGGGTAGTGAGCGCTAACTGCTGCTTCGGGGAGGCGAGGTTGCTTTCTCCAGCCTTAGGCCACAAGCCCAGCAGATTTCCTAGTCTTAAGGCATGGGTGGCTCTTGGGCCTGTGTGGTGTAAGGCATGACACCCTACTTCTGAGACGAAAAGCTCACGGTCAGAATCCTACCTCCTCCCAGTACAGGGCCCTGGGCAAGCTGCCCCCACTCTGACGCAGCACGGGCCTGGCAGAAACAGCTGAGGAAGCAGCCTACAGAGGAGCCCGGGCCTACCTGACAGCAGCTAGGTGGCAATCGTAGTGCACGATGTTGAAGTGAGACACGGTGCTATAGCCCTGCTGTTTCCGGGGCTTGTTCTCCATCTCTTCCAAGGCTACCCGCTTGGTGAAGGTATAAATGCCCAGGACTTTTGCGGGCTGTAAAGACACCAGGAGAAGGTGAGGTGACTCCCAAGGCAGGCTTTGGGAGGAGGCAAAGCCAAAGAGAGGGACCCGCAGGCTTCCCCCACCAAGAAGGAATGTACTCAGAGCAACGGTGCTGGGTCCGCACCTAGGTCTCTTGGTTACGCACTTGGCCAGGCACAGCCCTAGGGAGACGAGGAACATGGGGAGCAACCAAAGTAAAGCAGAGGCTATGCGAATGGGAAGGCAGACATGGAAGTCTGCACTGTCCCTCTTTTCTTTTGGCTGCTTTATACAGCTGAAAAGAAAGAACAAAGTGCCTTCTGGGTAAGTCACTTGCTTTACGAAACTTATCAGGCTGCTCCCAGGAGCCTGTGCCATCAGCAGGACTTAGAAAGCTTGCAGCCCTTCAGTAGCATGGACACTAGGCAGGACGTTCGAGCTGGAAGGGACGAGGATGCCTTGCAGGCCTTTAGGGGTATAAATGGGTCACTTGCCGCTCTGATCCTTTCAGTTGTAAATCTAGTTTGGTAGAAGTCCTGATATCCAGGATACCAGATATCCTGGTTAGAAGCAGAATGATGTATTTTTTTTAAAGCCCCAGGTCTGGAGTCAGAGAAGCATGGGCTAGAATTCTGGCTTTGTCACATGACCCTTGTTTTCCCATCCATAATTTAGGGGTTCTGTAGCTTTAAAGACAAAATTACAGAAAACTCTGGGCACTTGGACTAGCATACAGAAGGAATTCAGTGAGTGGTGGTTCCAACGATGATGGTGGTGGTGGTCATGGTGGTGGTGGTGGCGGCAGCGGGGGCAGTGGGGGCGGTGATGATGGTGATGATGGTGGTGGCGGTGGGGATGGTGGCGGCCGTGGGAGCCGTGGGGGCGGTGGGGCGGTGGGGGTGGTGATGATGGCAACGTGGTGGCACTGGTGGTGGTAGCAGTGGTGGTGGTGGTGGTGGGGGCAGCGGTGGTGGTGATGGTGGTGGCGGTGGCAGTGGTGAGGATGGCGATGGTGAAGGCTCATGTTCAGAGCAGTCTGCCTTCCTCCTTTTAGAAAGGACAGCTGGCCCGGAGACAAGCCTCGACACCAGCTCATCTAAGAATGAGGAGGTGCACAGGAGAACGATGCCACCGAAGCAAGCAGCCAGGCTGCCCACCAGGCTCAGGCCAAGCACTCTACCTGGAACTTGTACCCTTCCCTGCAGATGCAGCACGTGAGGCCCGGCTCCTCAATCAGCTCCTCCATCTGCTTCAGGAGCGCTGTTTTGGTCACGACCTGTCCCTTCTCGTTTGTCTGTGGGGGAACCCAAGTGGCATGTCAGAAAGGGATTTCCACCCGCCCCCCACCCTAGCTTGGGGATGCTCAGGAGCTTCCCTTCCACAGACACTAGAGGGAGGATGCATGGAAAGGAAACCTCTGTAGGTGGCTTCCAATGAGGGTAAAGACCCAGATTCTTCTGCTATTCTCTTCCTGCAGGCTGCCATGCGCCACCAGAAAAGCCCCCTTTCTTTGTGCCAGCACTCCCAAGTCTCAGCCACCAAGGGTTTTAGCACTAGGATTCACTTCACGGTTCCCATGGGAGTTCTCAAGCTGCCGACACCCGACCTGCTGCTCTGGAGAAGGCACTCACAGAACCACTGCTGCTTCCAACGTGGGGCAACAAGAGCAGACTACTGTGTCCAAGAGACGTGCATTCACGCTCTTGTCCACCTCTTACTAAGCATGCGCCTTGGCCCACTTCCTTCAATTCTCAGCCTCTATTACTTCAACCAGAAAACGAATACAGTAATACCACCCTCACAGAACCACAAGAGAGCTTAAATAAAGTCTTACAAGTAAGGTACCTAAGCATAGGGCCTAGCAAACAGTAAATCCTCCATGAGCAAGGGTTATCATCCCCATTTTTAGTGTTTCCCTGAATCTGTTAAGTTATTTAACCTCTGAGTCCGATCTGTGCAGCAGGACCATAGTCACACATCTTGCTGAGGGCTCTCAGGAAGATCACAGGAGGTAAAGAACCTGGCACGGAGCCTAGCACACCTGGTTCCCTCTTACTCCTCGCCAGCCTTCACCTCCACTGTCCCCAACCCAGCTCTGTCCTGAAGCATGGCTATCTCCTCCTCAGCAGCACAGACGAGAACACGGGGACTCCTGGAGAGTGGCTTTACCGTCATGCCCAGGGTGCCCAGAGCCTTCTGCCTCATTGCCATGGCCATGCGTTTCTTCTCAGCACGAGTCTCCCTGCGGGCAGCGTCAATCTTCTTGTTTACATCAGGGTGCTCCCGCAACGCCTCCAGCAGGTTCTCCGCCAGGGTCCCAATGCCCTCATCGCTGGACACCTGCTCCAGTTTATGTAGGTTTGTGATGGAGTCTGTGCCAATCAGAACCTACCAAGCAGAGACCGGGGAGATATATGCTTCCAGTTAGGTAAACAAGTATTCTATCCAGGAGCTTGTAGGTTTAGAAAACTCAAGAGACTGTACTCAATCTCATGTCATCTGTTCAGTTTCAATCAGATCCTTTGTGTGCTTCAAAACTTTCAACAAATGGAGGAAGGTTTGACCCTGTCATTGACCTCTGACAGGTCACTCTCCTCTTTGGCTCCAGTGCCCCCATCTATAAAAGGGGATAGTGGGGACACCTGGCTGGCTCAGTTAAGCATCTGCCTTCAGCTCACGTCATGATCCTGGAGTCCTGGGATCGAGTCCCTCATCGGGCTCCATACTTAACAGGGAGTCTGCTTCTCCCTCTCTCTCTGCCTCTCCTCTGGCTTGTCACCCCCTCCCCCCAAATAAACAAAATTTTAAAAAAAGAGGATGGGGCGCCTGGGTGGCTCAGTCATTAAGCGGCTGCTTTTGGCTCAGGTCGTGATCATAGGATCCAGAGATGGAGCCCTGCGTCAGGCTCCCTGCTCAGCAGAAAGCCTGCTTCTTCCTCCCACACTCCCCCTGCTAGTGCTCCTCTTGCTGTGTCTCTGTCAAGTAAGTAAATAAAATCTTTAAACAAATAAAAAAATACAATAAAAAGAATAATGTCATGGTTGCAGTGAAGATTAAGAATTAGTCACAAATATTCAGATGTAAAGCACCCAACACACTGAAAGAGAAGGGGGCTCAGGTAAGATTCCCTACAGCAGCAGCACCCAATGAGGCCTGCGTGGTGGGCTCAGGAACCCGAGTAGAGCAGACCTTGACATTCATAGGGACTATGCTAAGTTCTTCCTCTGGGAGCTCTGTGTCCACACCAAACACAGGAACACAGGATTTTCTCAACCAAGGGATGCTAGAGATACAACTACAAATGGGAGTGGGGATAAGAAAACACTTTTTAAAAAACATCTATCACCAGGGACACCTGGGTAGCTCAATTGGTTAAGCGTCTGCCTTTGGCTCAGGTCATGATTCCAGAGTCCTGGGATTGAGTCCTGCATTTGGCTCCCTGCTCATCGGGGAATCTGTTTCTCCCCCTACCTGCTTCTCTCTCTGCCTACCTCTCTCTCTCCTCCCCTCTCTGACAATATAAATAAAATCTTAAAAACAAATAGTTATCATCCCGAAACCCCCGTGTTTGAGAAAGCTGGCAGTCACTGTATGACTGCATCATGTCACTGACATGGGCGGGAGAACGGAACTCGGAAACCAGGACAGGTTTGACAAAGCTCTCCAGGTGAGTGGAGAAGGAGCCCTGTCCCACCAAAATCCCCCCACCCCCTGCATAAGTATGTTAATGGTAATTACTACCGTATGGATTTGACAATAAATGCCAAACAATAGAACCAACTTGCAAAGTGAAAGCTTAGCACTCAACTGAGATCATTCGCGGCTTATAAACCTGTCCTCATAGCCGGTACGCTTCCAACCTGCACCTCAGCAAAACTACAGGTCACCTCCTGTCTCCTGCTCGTAAATGCTGAGCCCACAGTACAATGTTCCAGGGAACCCGTGCACAAGCACCCCGACAGCCTCTCGCTGGGCGGTCGCTGCATGCGTGCGTGTGCACACATCCACAGGAAGCCGTGCATCAGGTACTGGGGAGACAAAGGCCTGATCCTCCCGAAGCTTACACTCTAACTGGGCGAGCAGACGCACATCAGCAGTCTGACGGAACAAGCCCTCCTGCTTCGAACTTCCTAGGATATCCTTCAGGGGCACCATCACTCCCCTGTCGCCCAACCCCAAACTGAGCAGAGTTCTTGACTCATCCAGCTTCTTCACCCTCATGTGCAACCAATCCCTAAATCCCCTTCATTCTGCCTCCCACACTGCGCTGAGCCCCGCCCACTGTCCACCTCACGCGCTAGCTCAGCTGCCCTCACCTCTTACCTGGATTACGATAAAAGGCAACCAACTGTCTCTCCTATCTGTCATCTCCCCTCCTTCCAGTTCATGCCCTGGGTCACAGCCCTCGGGAGAAAACACATACTCCTCTCTTTGGAGACTGTGCCCTGGTCCCATGCTGCATCAGGGTCGGCTCTCTCCGGCCCCGTCCGCCACCAACTCCCGAGCACTCCCAGCGGCCTTCTGTTCCTGAGCCTTCGCAGATGCCATCCTTTCTTCCAAAGCATCCTCCTTCTTTTGGCCCCTTTCCCACTGTACTCGTCACCGGGTACGTGGCTCTACCTTCCACCAGTGAGCTCCCAGAGGCACAGGCTATGACCACCCTGGTCGCCAGTGTCACCTTGGCCTACCACGTCACAGGTACACAACAAGCGCTGAACAGCATGCCGCTGGTCAAGTGTGAACGCCGACTCCCTAACTAAAGTCTTCGTCTGAAGAAAGTCATCTGACTTAGTAACTCCAAAGGCTGGAAATCAGCAGGCCCGAGCATGGCCACATCACAGCCCCACTCCTGGACTTACCGGCATATAAACAGATGAGACAGAAGCATAGAAACTAAGGTATGTGGCGACTCCCATGCTAGAAGAATCACCTCCACAAAGGTGTGCTAATTATGAACACCCCCATCAAACTGAACAGAAATCTAAAACACCAGAGACTGGGTGAGACGTAAGAATCCTACAGCCAAGCTACCCTACCCTACTTTTGGAATGAGCTATCAGAACCGATCACCAAGTAAGAACATGGGTTTACATTCCATGAAGAACACCATTCATAGAAAAAAAAACCAGCCACGAGGACTTTCAAAACTCAGTATCCAAAAAAAAAAAAAAAATCCAATTAGGAAATGGGCAAAAGAGGGACGCCTGGGTGGCTCAGCCGGCTGGACGACTGCCTTCGGCTCCGATCATGATCCTGGAGTCCTGGGATTGAGTCCCGCATCAGGCTCCCAGCTCCACGGGGAGTCTGCTTCTCCCTCTGACCTTCTCCTCGCTCATGCTCTCTCTCACTCTCTCTCAAATAAATAAATAAAATCTTAAAAAAAGAAAATGGGCAAAAGATATATGCAGGCAGGTCACTGAAGACATGCAAAGCACATGGAAAGATGTACAGCACCATTAAACATTAGGGAAATACAAATTAAAATCTCCGTGAGACATCACCATCTACCTATCGAAGTGTCTAGGTGCCCCCAAATGCCGGTGACGATGCAGGGCCAGCAGCTCACTCGTACTGCTCGTGAGAACATAAAATGGGGCAGCCACTCTGAAAACCAGATTGGCAGTTTCTAATAAAATTAAATCCGCCACCACCGTACAACCCAGCAACTCCACATGTACGCATTCACCCCAGAGAAATGAAGACTTCTACACATACACAAAACGACTGCATGTGAATGTTCACGGCAGTCTCATTTGTGACTTCCCAAAACTGGCAACAGCCCAGTGTTCTTCAACGGGTGAATGGTGGGGCAGCCTGCGGAACCCACAGCACGGAACGCTACTGAGCAACACAAAGAACAGACTGTCAATACATACACCCCAGGAGGAGCCCCCAGAACGATGCCGAGTGAGAAAAGCCAAGCCCCAAAGGCTCTGTGCTAACTGATGTAACACTCCTGAAGGGACAGGATTTCGGCCACGGACAGCAGATCAGGAGCTGCCGGGGATCAGTGGCAGGGTGGATGAGGGTACAAAAGGGAGTTAAGAGGGAATCTCTGCGATGACGACTGCCGTGAATCCTGACTACATCAGTATCAATATCCCAACTGTGATACTGTATATGGCTTCATACAATGTTATCATCAAGAAATGGGTACATGGGATTTCTCCTTAACCAGTGCAGGTAAACCTACAATTACCTCAAAATGAAGTTTAATTTAGAAAAACTCCAGCCTGACCGCCTGTCTGGGCCGGTGACGATCTGTGAGGGGTACCAGATACTCCCACTCAGTGCAGGGAGATAGATCAGGGATAAGCAGCAGAATGGAATGGTGGGTCTCTCTGAGAACGAAGTTTCCAGCTGCCCGAAGCAGAGCAGGAGAGGGCGGTGATGGTTCTGTAAATGTCCCAAATGACCCCAACGACTACAGCCAGAAATCATGATTGTTTCACACTCCGGCCAGCCACACCTGCAGCTACACCACTGCTTAGCTGACCCATGGGATAATAAAGCCCCATGTAAGAAAGAGTCAAAGATGAAGTCAGTCACTATAGTTACTCCTCTCCACACAGAGCTGAATCAGAAAGATGACCCCTGAGAGGCCCCTCTACTCTAGGGGTCTTACATGCTGGGGGAAGTCACATCCTAAGGCTAATCAAGGTGGTTCTCTTCATTCAGCCACGACAATGAGACCACAGTGTGTGGTTCCTTCAGCATACATGTCCCGGCTCCAGAGTGAGGTCCATGGGCACACTGGCTACTCACTCACCTGGGTGGCAGGGTGCTGGACAGCCAGCCCACGAAGAAGCCTCAAGATGAATGGCAAGGCTGGGCGAGATAAGAACTTTTTCCAGATGTCAGCATCCAGACTGAAAAGGAAAAGCAGCTGATTAGCAGGCCAGAGGAGCAAAACCTACCTAAAAACCAGCTGTTGATTCTATTCCAGCTTCTTTAAAGGGGACCCTTCCAGAAGACCTTCAAGAATCACGAAGCATCACCCAGATAAGCTAGGCAGCCAGACGGAAGTGAGTATTCTAAACAGGAACCACTAGGCTGCCCCCACCCCGTTCCCAGCCCCAAAGGGCTCTGCGGTGGCTGAGTGTCACTTTGATGGTTTCTAGAAGGGGAGGGAGACCCTAAGGAGGGTCAAAGGGGACTGCATGGACCTTTAGGCCACAGCAATGGAGAAAAGGAACCAGAAGAGGAAAGGAAAGTGGTCACCCTGACAGAGCTGTTTCTTACTTCTTGGCGCTGGGAATGTGCTTTTTCATATAGTCCAGCGCACTCTGGGTGATTCCCTTCTGGAGAATCAGATCCTTCAGCTGATGCCCATTGCTGCTGTTTTTGATGCCAGCTGCGATCTTACAGAAGCAGTCCAGGAAGACTTTATCATCGCCACTGTGGTCTTCATCGTACCTGGAGCACAGAGCAGAGCCCCAGGTGTGAAGGAGAGAACACATGTGCATCATGTTGTCCTCCT
Organism: Mustela lutreola; assembly: GCF_030435805.1. NCBI lineage: Eukaryota > Metazoa > Chordata > Mammalia > Carnivora > Mustelidae > Mustela > Mustela lutreola. Next base: position 13,397,223 of record NC_081299.1, read on the forward strand.
GGTTAACGATTTTCAATAGTCTACAGGATCGAGTTTAGACTTCTTGGCATGATACAAGAAGCCTGCTGATCTGGTTCCTGTCACTCCTCCTTACCTGCTCTGTCTCCCACATGCCCAAGGTTCTCTCGCGTTTTCATGTTGTCGCACACATGACTCTCTCCATCTTGTCATGCCCCTGTCCCATCACACCAGTCCCTTCACCCCCTCTGCTGAGCCAACACAACATACTGACTCCCCACTTACAATGAACCCCTTAAAGGTGGGACAAGCAAACTAAAATCTAACAGAAATCACGATTCCTCTCCTAAGTCTCACAGAACTAGCTCAGGGTGTTGGGGAGGACCTTCACGTGGCCATCTGAAATCCAAGCACATACTTGTCAAAGCTACAGTATGGTTTGAACCGCTCCACCAAGATCTGCATTTTCTCCACCTCGCCGAAGGACAGGTACGGGATGATACGGAGCAGGCCCTGCAGCACACTAGGGTTGGAGCGAACGAAGGTGCTGTTGATCTGGTCCAAGAGCATCACAAGCTGATCTTTGTCACCCGTCAGCAGGAGGTTGCCCTGCAGTAGAAAAGAGGACAAAAGGCTCAGAAACAGGGACAGGGCTTTGGCCAGCCAGTATCTGAACCCCAGATGTCACCTACCTCCATCAGAAGCTGCCTAGAAAAACTGTCTCAGTACTTCCTGGAGATTAATGAACAGTGTGAGTTCTAACTTGATACTAGTTTCTAAGTTTCTGTGTGGCTCTACTCATAGTCTCAGTCAAAAATATTAATACAATCTCCCCTCTCCCAGGAAAACAAAGGCTGCCTCATACTCAACTTGTTCACACCTCTAGCCAAAACACTGAGTACCATCGGGGACAAGAGAAGGTAAGGGTGAAATCAGTGGAGAAACACTGAACTGGGAAGCTGGAGACCCAGGTTCTCGGCCGGACTCTGCCAGCAGCCAACTACAGAACACTGAACAGCTCCCTTTACTTCTCTGGGCTGGGAGTTCCCGCTACTGGACAATGAGGGGCCGGGCTAAGGCCTGATCAGCTGGAACACGCCAGCAGTCTGTTAACGAGCAGCTTGCAAGTCAAAGAATATCCTTAGCGGCGTCGTTTCCTCCAAAGCCACAGACTTCAAGTTTCAATGCCATCACATCACCATTAGTTGAGCTTTGTCATTTCTACGACCAGAGCACGTCCAGTCATTCCTGGGGGACACAGCTGGACACACAAACAAGCCTGTTGCTCGCAACAAGACACAGTATGTACCCCCAGTGTCTGCACACAGATGGACTGGTCCCACGCACCTTGTCCTCATTCAGGGGCTCGGCGTTGGACTCATCCAGAATGATCTCCATGATGCTAAGCACCTGCTCGGCCACAGCTGCACCACCACTGTCCTTGCTTTCTTGCTCAGCTACCAGGGCCTGCAGGAGGAGACTCAGTTACTCTGAGTGTAAGACCACAACCACTCACTGCTGATGGCATTTGCTCCTCACCAATATCCTTCCTGGACTTATTGCCAAAGACGTGTGTGTGTGTGCGCGTATGTGTGTATCTGTGTGTGCGTGTGTCTGTATCTATGTGTCTATGTGTGTGTTGAGAGATAAGTGTGTGGACTCTTGCAGACAATGAAATCGTAATGTTCCAGATCTCTATCTTGGTTGACCCGAGGACACTGGTATTACTTCTCCAACGCTGTGCAGTCTGGACTGTTTCACAGACTAACTTCCTCTTATCTCTGATCTGAATTCAGGAAAGGGACCAGAAATGGTCTTACATGTCCTGGCAGCAGTACAGGGGTGAGCCAGCAGGAAAAGAGACAATTTAAATGATCCATGCTCTGGGGCAGTCATCCAGATAAAGATAAAGGGTTTGAAAAGGCCACAAACCCATTTCATCTGAGCCCAGAGTTGAGATGCCCCTCCTCCACCCAGGACTTCTGAGGCTCACTCTGTCATCTGCAGCCCATACTCCTTACCAGGTTTAGGGTCCCCAGCATGACATTCAAGGTGTTCATTTCCAGCTTGACCAGCTGCTGTCGGTTGACTTTTACCTTCACGCAGTAACTGAACAATTTCAGAAGCACCTGCCAAGAAAAGCCGGTCAAAACTCAAGAGGCCAACTAAGAGTATAAAACGTGGGGACAAGCAAGAAAAAAATGTCTTAGAGGGGTCATGTACAATCAGTAGGCACTCTTCCCGAATTGTAGGAACAGTAAGGAAAAGTGTTTCTTGAGAAGACATATAGTAAGGTGAGGAGGCTCTCCAGCCAGACTGGCATCTTAAATAGCAATGTTCTCTGGCAACAGTCCACGTGGGCTTGGCATGTCTCTACTATCTCTAAAAGTATAACAATGACACCGATTCCCAGCAGAACAGGTGACACTTCTGTTGTCTCGAGGAAATTCCACTACTAACTCAGACTCTAAGAGTAAACAGAAAGTCCCAAAGATCATGGCCTATGGGAACTCAGAACCACATAGGTCATTTATTTTTTTATCAAGTAAGACTTTCCTTTTATCAAAATATGAAAGGTTTTTTTACATTTTCAGATTTTAACTCTTTTAATGCTTTTTAAAAAATCTTCACATAGGTCAGTTAAAACATGATTATAATAACACACATTCTCATGTCTTCCAGACCCGAAAATAATAGTGTGATATTTATGGTGCCTTTGGGATCCTCTACTCCTTAGGAGACAAATGAAGATCCAAGCAAGATCCTACCAAAAAAATGAAAGAACTACCTAGAACATCAATTTAAAAGGCAACAGCAGAAATAATGGACTCAAGTGCAGTTTGGCGAGGAAAAACAGGCAGGAAATGGCTCCACAGGTGACTGAAGAGACGGAGCTGAAAGCACCAGTGCACTGGCTCTGGTGGGGAGACGAGAGCCAAGAAGCGGGGGACGGTGGGAGACACCGACGACACAGGACACCCAAGGGACCAGAGGGCTCAGGGAGGCTACCAGGCCTGGGCTGGCTTGCCCCGGCCTGTGGCACCATGCCGCCCTCTAGAGTTACACAGCACAGCGGCCACAAGCTTCTCTCCCTAAGGGCTGCTCTCAAAGCAGAGGGCTGCTCCCACCTTGTTGCCCCCAACTCACGGTGAGAAGGTGGCGTCCCTGCTTGAAATCTTTGATCCCAGCCAGTCTGTTGAGCATGCACTCCAGGCCCCCACACTGGGCCATCACCCCAGCCATCTTATACACTTCCTCTTCATCCTCTTCTTCATCTGAGGGAGAAGGGAAGCCAAACAGAAATGGAAGGGAAGGATGGAAGAAAACAGATAATCCTCTTCCAGGCTGAGAGCTAGTTCCCTCTTTCTTATCTCCAAGAAAAGCAATAGAAAGTAGCAATGGGAAGTATCGAAACTGGATATTAAACTACAAGACTGAAGCCAATTACAACTACTGTATGTGAAAATACAACCACCACAACCACAACCACCACCACAAAACAAACACACACACACACACACAATCTAAACTAAAAATAAATCTGAACTCAAGTGTGTTGCTAACTACACTTTATCCCTAATTTGTTGTTGTTTTAACTCCCGAGGGATCGGAATCGAGTCATAGATGCCTGCACTTTTCTTCAGTTGGAGAAGTAACCTCCCATCAATTCCAGTTGGAGCTAGAGAAGAATGTGTTCAGAATACCCCTAAATCCCAGGTCGGGAACCACTCACTGCCCCAGACCCCCCCCCCCCCACCCAAGGCGCAGCAGTGTCTGTGGGAAGGGCCTACCTGTAGTGGAATCCAGGGACTCGATAAACTCCTCAGTGGCATCGCCCAACAGCCCTCGCATGCGGTACACAATCCTCATGGGTTCCCCCTGAGCAGAGGCAGTGGACAGAGATGCTTGTAAACAGGTCCAGTAAATGCAGGGGACTCAACATCTGGCCTCATTCTTCTATTTCTCTACAAGACCTTAACCACATCTAGAATCCAAGCGTGTTGCAATTCACGTAGAAGAAAAGCAGCTAATTTTACGTAGTGTCTACTATGGGCCAGGAGTTGTGTGAAACATTTTATAAACACAATCTTGCTTAATTTCATTAAAACTGTACGTAACAACGATAATCACTATCATGTACTGAGTGTTTTACTCTGTGCTAAGTTCTATGCTGACCCAGCACTTCACATCATCCTCTTACACTAGGTGAAGCAGCTTTTTCAGAGTTATCCAATGATAAGCACAGTCTAATTCCAAGCCTGTGCCTCCTTCAGGAGCATGAATTCTAACCAACGGGGACTACTTCCCAAAGAACCAACACAAGCAAGATCAATCAGATCAAAGAGCTTTGATTCAAGACTCAGGAATCAAAAGCAAGAGCATAATCCGATCCTGAGGTCTTCGTGTAACCATGTAACAAGGAAAGAGTTCTTCCCAAGTTACTCAAGGCTTTACTGGAGGATCGTGACGGGTCCCTGTACACTGGGTACTAAGTTAGGCACTCTCCCATCTACATCGTTCTCATTTTGGAGATAAGAAACGGGTCTGAAGTCACCCTGTAAGAAATGAAGTAGAAGAGCAAGCACCACATTAATTCAGTTCCCGGCCCCTAAGCCCCATGCTGAGCTTCAGGAGAGGAAACCCTTGTGGGAAAGAACCTCCCAGTCAGAAAGGCTGCTTGTAGAAGTATTCCCAGCTATGGGAGCCCAATGGGAACTTACAGAAAGAACAACAGGAGAACAAAGGCAAAAACAGAGACAGAGAAAACAGAATAGGCTCAGGGCACCTAGCTGGCACAGTCTGTTAAACGTCTGACTCTTGATTTCAACTCAGGCCATGATCTCAGGACCATGAGACTGAATCCCTGTCAGGCTCCCCACTCAGCATGGAGTCTCCTGGAGATCTCTCTCACCTTCCCCCTCTGGCCCTCTCCCCATTGGTGCGCTCTGTCTCTCTCTCTCCCTTGAGCACCTCTCGCTCTCTCAAATAAATGAAATCTTAAAAAAGAAAAGGAAAATGGAACAGGCTCTAGCCAGCAGCTAAGGAGACAGGCTGTTGATCTATGAAACAGAAGAGTGGAGCAAAAAAAGCAAGTTGATGAAGGCCCTGATAAAAAGGTACCACAAACTCTGGACTTTGCCAGAAGAACCCATCGGTGGACTGAGTCCTAATGTGAAAGGCAGGGCCCCCTCAACTTCTTCCTTGCCTCGTGGTTCAAAAGGGGAGCTGCCCATGGATGTTCTTTGGGTTCCGTGCCACCATTTCCAAGGGCAGCCATACAAGCTTGGTCTTTCTTTTTTGTGTACCAAGGATCACATCTGTACCATTCTGCACTGATGCTCAAGTGTCAACAACAAGATCACTAGATGGGGCAACCTTCGATGTGGACCTCTGCCAACTGGCAGCAGTACCAACTGACCAGGACTCCCAGCACAGCAGCAGAACAGAAAGGAAACAAGCAAGAGCCTGTGTCAGACTGAAGGCCAAAATATACTAGCAGACATTACCAATGTAGTGTCTTAAACTCTCCAGAAATACTGCGACTAAACACAGAAAAGTTCACCGTGCTTCAGCAGCACACTGGCTCGCCCTACTTTTGGTTCCTTGTTTGACTCACTGACTAAAAATTACCCCACCAAAGGAACGCAAAGAAAACAGAAGGAAGGGAAAGAAACAGAAGAGGAGGAAAGGAAGGAACGGGAAAAAGGGAAGAGAAAGAGGAGGGAGGAGGAAGCGGAGTATCTGAGACCCTTAGGACGGGTCAAATAGGACTGAGGGGCCAAAGGACCAGAGCAGCGAGTGTCCTTCACTTCCCTTCCCCCTCCTCAAGAACAACTGCCTGTTTGCGTCTCAATTCCCCGGCTAGTAACACGGAACCATGTGCGCTCCTTGACGCCGCCACAGGAAAATGTTCTAAGTGACCAGGCCCCTAGAAGCAGAGAGTTCGTCTCAGTCAAGAAGTGTCCGTGTATAAAGGGTATAAAGGGTATAAAGCAAGCACACCCCATCACATGCTTCCTCCAACACTGCCCAGTTCGACCACACACGGTCAGAAACGCTCATCTTTCCCTGAAGTTCTTCTACCTCTAGTCGGGTGCCTCAAAAGGAGAACAAGACGACTGGTTTTATCCACAACCACCAACAGGGAAGGCCAGCTGTGGGAGTGCGGTCACCAGCGGGATAGCAATGATTAACAGTGCCTTCTCCCGGTACAAGTCCACATTAAGTCAGAAAAGTAAAACCCCACATCCACGCAAGGAAACAAGCACATACCTCATTCGTGGTACACCAGACCTTCTTGTAAACCTCGGCCACAGGAAGGTCCAAACTAATGATCTTATTGTTCACTAGAAGCTGAACAGCAGAGGAGATGAGCTGTTATTCCAAATAATTATAAGGCAAGGACATTTCAAGGTCAAAGGACACTTGAAGCAGTGGTTGATAACTCATCGTTTTTGTGTTCTGAACCCATCGACTCCTCATCTCTAAAAACTACACGTGTGTGCACAACACACACAATCTGGGACACAATTTCAGAGGCAGCAAACACCCTTATCCCAAACCACGGACTCGAGGATCCCACCCAGAGACCCCCTCAGGGGAAAAACCATTCTCTATTTTCCCCAACATGCTTTCCACCCCTAGGTGACAAGGCCAGACCCTGAAGGTCGTCTACCACAAGGTATCAGACAAGGGCCAGAAATCTTCACAGGGGCCACTATACTAGTTTTAGGGAGCTTAATTAACTTGGAATCTCTGAAAAGTCTCTGTCGGAGCAGTAAGAATAACAAACTCCTACTCCGTGATAAGCAAGAGCCACTAACCATTTGCTTACTGCATGCTAGGCACTGGGCAGAGCCCTTTATAGGTAATTAACCTTAACACCAGGTAAGGTACGTAGGTGGGACCCACTGGCCCCGTTTATAAAAAGGAAGCTGAAGCAAACTACCTGCCCAGGGTTAACCGGCTACTAAGTAGGGAGGAACCTGGATATGATCCCAGCCCGAGTTCTTAGCCATGGTAGCAACATCCTATGCTTGTTACCTCCATCCCGCTGTCATCCTCCAGGAGAGCCACCAAGTCACAGTCCTGGCAAATCTTGTTCTTTATATCCCTCATAAGTGGCCCAATGCCTGGCTCATTGCTGCTATATGGGTTCCCGGGCATCCTGCCCTGTAAGAAGTCTTCTTGCTGGGGGTCCTTCTCCAAGGTCACGAAGAATTCAGTGACTTCATTCTCCTCCTGAAGGACAGAGAAAAGGACACGCTGGCAGGAACAGCAGAAGACATCACAGAACGACAGGAGAGACCTTTCAGATTTAGACAACGCTACTTCGTTCCAAGGACACTGAGAGAAACACAAACTCTCCCGGCCCCTTACACATTTTAAGATATAATGATAGGAAACTCAGAATGGATTCCAAATGCACTTCAAACAGCCTTCAATATCAAGCATTTCCTCTGAAACTCAAGGGTGGGAGAGGAGAAAGCCTACCACAATGAGCACATGGGCAATGCATCCAAGCCATGGTGCTGAACAAGGGGAGGGGGGCTTCCCTCCTGCTCGCCTCAAGCGATGCTAACCCATCCGCAGCTGGACAACTCTGCCACTGATAATCCCCACGTCGAGAGGAGGGTCCTTCTATTACATAAAGCTCAGGTGCGCCTAACCCCAAAGACCTCTCATCATTAACTGATGACGCTGGTGGTTTTCACCCTTGTCGTTAAACCACACCATGCTCTTGGATAGCTAGGCGAGAGAAACACACACACAAACGTGTGTGTACGTACCAAATACAGGTGTGGTAACAAAGAAGAGTGATTTCTTCTCACTTTAGCTGCATACTGCGTCTTTCATAACATATTGAATGGGTAAAGCAACAGGATCTTAGCAATCGGAGGTTAGACACCATTTTTAAGAAGACTGACCTAGACCTTAAATCTAGGAAGTAAGACCACGAAAGGAAAGCCATCAGATTTCCCATCATTAGGAGGAGGAAAATTAGGAAACTGTGTCATCAGTGGAGCTTTCTAAAATGCCGATTAAATGGCCGACAGCTGATCAGAATGCCCATGACCAAGACGCTTCCCGGCAGAATGGCACACACAGAAACCCTGGAGGCACAGGAAGAAGCCCCGCTTACAGGATAAATGATGCTGCAGAGCCTCTCGAAGATGAAGACAGGCGTCCGGTAGTCATCCAGGTTGTAGCGCTTGGCTGTCTCAATGCACACAGCCATGAAGGCCTTGGTTTCCGATTCTGTACCTGCCAGAAATCAGTGGCCACGTCAGTTAGGAGAGAGCTTCACACACACACCCAATGAGACTTTATAAGTACAGTCACCAACAGGTTCTTTCTTCCTAGTCAGTTTTCAAATGCCCTCCATGGCAGTATCAATATTTCAATTGGAAACTTGAAGCTAACTGACTCGATGCTCAGACCACATTCCATATGAAAGCCCCAGCACCCAAGTCAACACAGTCCATCATAGTTGGCTGTGTACACCTCTTGCTTCCTCTTCAAATGATCACCTCAAGGAAAGGAACTGTGCTTTACTCAGCTAGTATCCCCCTTGCCTAAAACAGGTACTCCAAAATGTCAAATAATAATCCTAATTGTACTCCAGGAAAATCAAAGGCAAGTTATAACTTGAGCTTCAGTCTTAAAACAATTAGGTGGACGGCCTTCTCTACGCCAGAGATAATCTCAAGTCACAGAAGAAGGAAGAGCTGTGCTTCAAAAGGGTCCAACTGTGGGGCGCCTGCGTGGCTCAGCTGGCAGAGCATCCAACCCTTGGTTTCAGCTCAGGTAGTGATCTTAGGGTCCTGGGATCAAGCCCCATGATGGGCTGTGCGTTCAGCATGGCATGATGAAAATACATCAAAAGGGCCTCCGTGTCTGGTAACGTGGCAGACCACACTTCCTGACCTACTCTCACTCCTCATAGCTTAAAAATAATGTAAAATATTAAATAATGTTTATCAGTGAACTGCCATACTAGCAAAGATGAAACAAAAACCAAAAACCAGGTGAAATTCAAAACCTATGCAGGTTAGCAAAACTCTAAAGTTGGTGTCTGAGCTTTGGTTTCCACAACCCGCCAGGATTTGAAAGCTAGATGCAAAGCCCCAGGTTGGCCAATGTGGAGAACCCAATGGGAATGCCTCTCTCACAACAAAAGTATGAGGCCCCAAAAGAACTATACCGTGTCACCAAGGTCAACTAGAAATAACTCTCCATATCCCCCAGGCAGGTCACTGAAACAAAATTTCTTTCCTTACAATGTGGCATTGAGTAGAGGGGGAAAATATCTCCCTTGAGAGAACTAACAGGCTGCCCTTCTCGGGGGTTGGTGGCTCAAAATCCATCCTACCTATGAGGTCTGAGAAAGCTGAAGCTCAGAACCTCCTTTAAGACCACCCTGTGACAGCAGTGCTGGGAGCTGCTTCACAGGAGCAGCCACAAATCCTCACTGGAGAAATCTGTGTTTGGCTTGGCTCCTAAAGAATTTCCACAGAGGGAGCCTGGGAGGCTTAGTCAGTTAAGTGTCCAACTCTTGGTTTCAGCTCAGCTCAGGTCATGATCTCAGGGTCTTGAGATCAAACCCCACGTCAGGCTCTGGCACTGACCAGGGAGTCTGCCTCTCTCTCTGCCCCCTTCCCCGGCTCATACTTCCTAAAATAAAAACAAATTTTTCCGAAAAATTTAAAAAAAAAATTTCCAGAGATAAACCCCTTGAAACATGAGTTGCATGAGCTCACAGTCAAAAATCACAAAATACAAAAAGATTTAGGCACCAGAAGCAAGAGCTGGAATAAAAAACAGCAGAATCAAATGGATAAGTATTTCAAGCCTTAGAATTACCAGACACAAAAATGTTTGCCATTTTTGCAAACTACAAGAGTAATGGGAAGTGTTAGTGAAAAACAGACTATAAAACCTAGAGAGAACCACAAGGACTCAACAGTTTAAGACTAAAGAACACAGTGAAGAAAAAAATTAACAAACTAAATGAAAGAACTGAAGGAACTCTCCAGAGTCAACATAAAGAGACCATGAGATGAGCCCCATAACGGAGCGGTAAAGAGACAGATGCGAGAGCGGCGTCTACAAGGATGACAGAGAGACCGGGACAAAGGCAACAGAGGAAATGATGGCAGAGAATTTTCCAGAACCAGCAAAACACACTAATCTGAGGACACATAGTTCCTTCTGTTCTATAAGCTTATATAAAATGTCTAAATGGGGGATGCCTGGGTGGCTGAGTCAGTTAAGCAACTACCTTCAGCTCAGGTCATGATCACAGGGTCCTGAGACGGAGCCCCACATCGGGCTCCCTCTCCCTCTGCCTACTGCTCTGCCCATTGTCTGCGCATTCCCCCACTCTCATCAAATAAATAAAATGTTAGATAGATACATTAATTCATTAATTAAATGTCTAAACAGACTGAGCCCAGCTCTGGAATTTCACAGCTCTGAGAACCAGAGCTGCTTGCCCTCCCTCCTCAGATGTGGAGAGACGCCTGCCCCCGTCCTCCAGCAGGAACAATGTCCCCGCTCCGGGCCACTGGGCGGTGCTACCTGTCGTCATGTCCTCCAGCATCTCCAGCAGCATGTCCTGGGTCTCGTCGATCAGCTTGGTCCTCTGCACCACCAGCTTTCGCAAGCACAGGTACCCATTCAGCACGGTACCTACCAAGCGACTCTTAAAGTGTCTTTTGATGGACTCCACCTCGACAAAGGAGGAAAGAAGGCCTGTGGGGACAGGAAAAAGCTGCTGCGAGGGCTCTGAATGAGAACGAAGGCGAGGAAGGTCCACATCTTCCAAAGGTCATGAGCAATTCCAAGGCAATTTCCGAGCACAGAGTGGGCACTCAAGGAAGTGAACTGCTCAATTGAGAACAGCTGTTCAAAAACATAAACCTACCTAAAGAGGGACACGAAGAGCTTACATGTGTGCTGAGTCAACACAGGAGGACACCGTCAACCTCCGTGCCCCAGGAACTAAGGTCAGCCCCCAAACTAGACCCAGGGTGCCTAAAGGAAGGGCACAGTGGCTATGTCTACCTGTGAGACTTTTGAGGGCATAGCCCTGCTGCAGGTCAGTGCTCAGGGTGGCCTCCTCCAGGGCCAGCAAGCGGGCGATTTCCTACACAGGACGACAAGCAATTAGTGACAGCACTGCTGACGACATCGGCCCCCTCCAGCTGTGGTCCAGGAGCCAACAACAGCAACCGGACACTCCACAGTCACTGTTCTATTCTAAAGACCCCTTGAGCTGAACCCCTGCAGAACTCCTGAGAAGCCGAGGGAAGTGGCAGTGACGTTAAGGGATAGCTTAAAGACTTGGAACAGCCACAATACCCCAGCAGGTTGGTATGACAGAGCCAAAAAGATCGATTTTGTCCAACAAATATTTCTTCTTTGGAAAGAGGAGTAGCCTGAAATCTACATCAGGGTACTATGATGAGAGCAAAGCTGGGGAAGGGCTCTTCAGGGCAGGGGTGGCTACCTTGGTAATGAGGTTGCCCACGTAGGGCAGGACTCCCCGAGCCGCCAGGTAGACTTTCCAGTGGGCCGAAGTGATGAGCTTCTGGTAGAGAGCCAAGTACTCGGCGGCACACTCGCCAGCTATGCTCAGCTCGTCCAGGTAGCTGCCACAGAAGACACAGGGCACAGTGAGAACACAGCTCCGGGACACCAGCTCTTCCCCTCTCCTCCCCCCATCCCATGTCCTCTGCTGTCCTGGGCTCCCCCTTCCTTCTGGGCACCTGAGAAAACCCCAAAGGTCCCCCTCGGGAACTCCCCACAGGTGGGGACAATCCGGAGCACCAAAGACGAACGTGATGCAGTCAGCTATACCCTTCTGGACCGATTGCACAGTGCTTCTCTGGGAGGTGAAACAGAGGTTTTGAGCAGCTCAGAGAGAAGGCAAGAGTGCCAGAGTTTAGTGGCTGATGGCATGGGCTTTGGAAGACCACTGCCTTCCAACCCTGCCTTCAGCAGACAAGTCCTCCAGCCGCAGCAAACCCAGGCCACCACGAGGGTGGAAGAAGATGGCATGGGCTATGCGTTTATATGCTCGTTAGACCTCCGGCATTGCTGCTCTGTTACCACTCCCAGCGCGACCACTCAGCTTCTAGGCCTCTCCCGTTCCTGCGCTCTTCTACACAGCACGGCATGGGTACGGAGCCCAGGTGTGCCTTCCGCCACCCTGACCTACTGACTCTCCAGGAAACATGGGGAAGGCTGACCCCAGGTGAAGCCTGAGCTGTACCTGGTAAGGAGGTCGAGGACCTGCTGCTTACGGCTGGGAATGGTGGCAAGAGCTTCCACGATGGTGCAGGCCGCCTGCCGCGCGGCCTGCGTCGCCGGAGTGAAGAGCACCTGTGGGACCCGGGAGAGAAGCCCCAGCTCAGGTGACAGCCGGTCTCGCCAGGCCCCCAGCAGAGCACAGTCCACTGCCACCCTTCAGAAGGCCTCTGGGCACCTCTCCAGCGAAAGGTCAAAGGTGACAACCACCAGCTAATGCCAGATGCAACTGTGGCTGCTCAGGAGCCCGAAATTTCACAGAAAGTTTCTCCCTCAAGGAATCTGGAGAACACGCCTAAGATGACTGCGCTAGGGAAAGAAGCCGGCAAGTCCTTTCCTCGGCACAAATTTCTACTAACTGTATTCTGGGGATAGTGATATGCTAACGGCTTAGGCCTAACAGTATCTTTCTCGTTTTATGTATTAATGAACCACAGATGCCCTTAATTACTTTAATCCTTCACAGGGTTCACTAGAAAGAAGAGAGGGAGGGCAGCAGGAGGTAGAGATGAGAGGAGGCGAAAAGGGGGGGACGGCACCAAGGCTTAGTTCTGGAAGGTGGCCGGGGGGGGAGTGGCAAGCCCACCAGCTTGATGAGAACGGCACAGAAAAATCCTGTCTTGGCCAGTCTACCACGCTGGCGGCTGCCGCCAAGAACATCCCTCTGCTGCAAGCAAAAGCAGAATAGACACGTGGGAGGAGCAGAAATGTGCTGTTTGGCTTCGGGGGCCGGGGCAGCGGGGACAGGGCGGAGGGGGAGGTCACTCACTTGCCGCAGCCAGTTGTTATGGCCCAGCTTGAGATCCAAGGGGGGTGTTCTCTTCCCACGACGACTCAGGAACTGCTTCCACCTCCACACGTACTTCTCAGTCAAATAGAGGTGGCGGAGCTCTGACTTGCTGGGGGACTTCCCATCGCCGTCAACCCCTGGCAGGCACAGGGGTGCAGCGAAGAGTGAGGAAAAGGAAGTGAAAGAAAGGGGGCAAGGCCCGGCTGTCAGGACAGGGCTAAGAGGGTATGTCTTGAAAACACAGACAGACCTCTGATAGGAAGACATTTCTTCCAGGCTTCATAGGACGCTTTGGGGTCTCTCTTGAGCCACAGCTGGGCCTGGGCATGGATCTCATTGCAGTACGGCTTAACTGTGGTGAGGGCCTCGACGGGGACATCCTGCAGTGTGAAAGCCAAACAGGGTGGGGAGCTTCAGAGCACAGATGAAAGCTGGGCTCCAATACAACAGCACAGACGCCCCAGAGGGACAAACACAAAAGCAAGAAGATCAGAAGAATCAACATTCATATCAGGCCCCAATATGTGTTCCTGTTAAAGCACTTTGGCCCAGTTTAGTTAGCAGCAGCATCTCCGTGCTGGGCTTATAGTCGCTGCTTTGACTATGCAGGATCAGATGCAGCTGGCTTCCTCCAGACCATCCTATGGCCGCAGACAACAGCTCCTATCCCAAGCCCAACTCAGTTTCCTAAACGTCAACCTTCAAGGAGTCCCCAAGTGGTCTCCAGAATTTTAAGAGCCATTACTGAACAGAACGAACATGCACAATAGAGAGACCCACACAGAACTCTAAGCCAGCCAGCCATTCTCAAGCTTTTTGGCCTCAGGACTTGTTTACACTCTTAAATTACTGAGGACCCTAAACAGCTTTTGTACATGTGGTTCTAGCTATCTACCAATAATTACCATGTTAAAAATTAAGCATGAGAGATCCCAAAATATTTACCAATTCCATCTTAAAATAATAATTCCACTACATATGTACCTAAATGAGAAGATCATCTAAAGGAATGGAACTACTTTATGTTTTAAAAAATTTGCCTAATGACTGCCTTAATAAGACAACTGGACTCTCCAACCTGCTTCTGTGTTCCAAGTGTTGGAAAATGTTGTTTGGGTTAAAGTCCGCGAAAAACACCCAACTGCACACAAATACATAATTAGAAAAGAGAAGACTGTTTTTAATAGCCTTCTCATTTAATTGCAGGTTTCCTTCTTTGATACTACTTTCAGCAAGTTCTAGGTTCTTAAAGAGCAGCTCTTACGTGAAGACTGAAATCACCTGATAAACTTCCCATAGTCCTTAACACTAAAACTCAATCTTTTACCCATGCGTGATTCTGCAGCATGTGCTGGTCATTCAGAAAATACTGGCTCACTGAGTTATGTCAATTCCTCTGGACATGACAGGCCCGCTTCTTTCATTTTTCAAGAAAATGTCTCCCAACCACCCAATCCGGAATAACCAAAGCTGGCCTGGCACACATTTTCCCAAGCACACAGGGGCTGTGTAAGAAAAGCATCTGACTCAGCCTGCATCTGAAACAATCAACCATGTGCTTCTCAAGACAAGCGCTGCACTTCGGTGGGCGGAGGAGCACCTCTGTGTCCTTCCACGCTGTCACCTGAGTGTTCAAAACATGAGGACCCCCGAGTCAAGATCTACTAATAGCCACTTGGGCTTCAAGGATGCCCTTGAGCCAAAGTGCACTGCAATGGAAGATCCCAGCTAGGAGGGTAGCTGGGAGCCACTGCCTTTCCCACCAGGGCCCTGGCAGCCTCACCCTCTGGTGACCTCACCCCTCCGGTGACTGTGCACCATCAGTACCAACAGTGCCAGACCACAAGGGGGCAAACAGGGTCATGGGATAACCTCAGAGATTCCTAGATAGTCTGGGGAATACCCAGGCACCTGGGAGCACACATTTTGAGAACTGATGCTTTCCCTAGGCTAAAACTAAGCACAGCACGAACATCAACTCTGGGCTCCAGTGCTTAGAAGGTAAACAACTCTGAAAATCTGTGCCTCATTCAGGAAAAAGGGAGTAAGCGATGTGCGGATGGGGTTCCTCTTTAATCAAGGACTGATTTTATCTGCTGAGAACGAGCTCTGAAGGGAAATAAACCTCATCAAAGAGAAGGAAGGTGGGAACCCTCAAACCTGCCTTTTCCTAGGAAGACGGGAGCCAAGGAAAACGTAGTCAACTCTTCAGGATGCAGCTTCCTCCCTAGTGTTTACCACTCAGAAAGCAGCTTCCCTGAGATGATGAGGACTCTGTTTCTATCAAAGGATTCCATCAGGAAATGGAGGAGTCAAAAGGCCCAAGGACCACAGAGGGGTAAGGGACAGAGAGCCTCAGGCATGGCTGAGAGGAAGAATTATGGCCAGAGTTTTCCACAAACTGGTGCAAGGAGGTCAATCTGGGGCTCAGTTATGGTTATTTTAAAATAAAAACTGGGCTTTTCTCATTCACTTACTGATTCACTGAGTAGCTATCATCTGCTAGGGATTACAGTCTGCCCTGGACATAAGAAATACTCCTAAACGGACATCCCTGGATTCAACGAGCTCACACCAGCCAAGGAGAGAACTGGATCTTTGCTCACACCAGCCAAGGAGAGAACTGGATCTTCTAGAGAGCCAAGCAGCTCACAGAGAGAGCAGGTCCTACACAGAGCAGACTGCACACAGCCACAGCCAGCATTCATTGAGGACTAAGGTGAGCCAGCGTTCAGTGCACGGACCTGCATCAAATAACTGATTCTCTACAACACTTTAATGTGTTGTGTCCTCATTTTAGACCTGGGCAGACTGAGGAGCCTGAGTTAAGAACTTGCCCAAAGTCACAGGCGATTAAACGGGAAGAGCTGAGACGTGAAATCAAGACGTCCACTTCAGAGCCTATGACCTTCACCACTGCGCAATGCCGCACAGGCAAACACACGGGGACAGAAAAGGACACCGTGCTTTCTGGAAGCTAGGAATCCTTCAACATAACTGGAAAGATAGTCCTCCAGAAAACCACCCTGTTCCAGGCTCTCGTATTTTCACGTTTATCTTACTCCTAACTTTCCTCCGAGAAATCTTCCTTCTAGGGGCACCTGGGTGGCTCAGTGGGTTAAGCCTCTGCGCCTTCAGCTCAGGTCATGATCTCAGGGTCCTGGGATCGAGCCCCACATCGGGCTCTCTGCTCAGTGGGGAGTCTGCTTCCCCTTCTCTCTCTCTGCCTGCCTCTGCCTACTTGTGATCTCTGCCTGCCAAATAAATAAATAAAATCTTAAAAAGAAAAATCTTCCTTCTAGAAAATCCCAACTCCTGTCTGCTGAACTATGGTAAAGGAAGCACTGGTGCCCTGCCACGGGCAGGCTGAGTGCAGAGTAAGGCAGACCTTTACGAGGCAGGACACGATGCTGGCCGGGGCGGGAGGGGGCTACCGTCCTGCCCTGCCCTCTGTGATCCCCTGCCCAATACCTTGTTCTTCTTGCTGGTTGGAGCAGGTGGTTTAATCAGCTTCTGCAATATCCGCAGGCACATGAGGGTAATGTTCTCCACAACCACAGGAGTCTTTATGTTCACGGCCATGAGGAAAAGGCTGAGAGCTAGGAATGGGAAGGACAGGCCAAGTTGCGGTCACAGAGCACCCTGCACCTGGCTCCAGCAAGGCTGTGCGTGGCAGCTGTCCCACCCCGCCTCCTCTGTAGCTAAGACTGTACCCAAAGCCCCCATCCCTCTCTGAAAAGCCCCTAACCAGAGGTGGCCCAAGCTCACCACAGCGTAAGCGGAGTTCCCAGCAGCTGTCCTCCTTCGAGATGGAATCTGTCAGCAACAGCATTTCATATTGAAGGCTGCTTGCCTAGAAGGCCAAGGGAAGGAGACATGAGAAGAGGAAGGTCTGCAGGTGAGAATCAGGACTGGGGCTTATGTCCAAGCTCTGCTCAGGGGACTCGGATTGAAGATGTCTGGTACTTGGTGGCACCGTCAGAAGGAGAAAGGAATTGGGTGTCTGGGTGGCTCAGTCAGTTAAGTGTCTGCCTTCGGCTCAGGTCATGATGCCCAGGGTCTTGGGATCAAGTCTCACATCAGACTCCCACCTTACTGGGGAGTCTGCTTCTCCTTCTACCTACCCTCCCCTGCTTGTGATCTCTCTCTCCCTGTATCTCTCAAATATACAGATCTTTAAAAAAAAAAAAAAAAAAAAAAAAATCTTATGAAGAAAAAGAGAAAGGAGAAGTGGAGACCCCTGTCCTCCATCTGGCCAACCACCCATTCCTCCTCTCCCTCTGGGGCTGGCTCTGGCCTGGGACAGTCATGCTAAGGTGAGAACTCTGCAGACTGCTGCTCCTTCCCTCCCCAAACACCCCAGGGAGACTCCTGGAAAGAAATCAAGGGAATGCAGAAAGAGAAAGAGGAAAGAGTCAAAGAGCCGTTGTCCTGCTCACCAGATCAGGATTGGCCCAGTGGCCCTTCAAGGCAGTGGAGACTTTGCCAATAATCAAGTCATTCATTTGCTGGGTGGCTTCTGGATTGTCTCTGGAGAAGCAAAGAAATAGGAGTCCTGTTATCTACCACTGTCCCACCTTCCCACCTGAAGGAGCACAGAGAAAAGGCATTTAATGCCCAGGGTTACCTGGCCTCCCCAGGGACCTGACCACAAGACTGGCCCCACAAGACATGGGTCTGTAACAGAGTGCCCATCACAGCCGCCTTTCCCGCAGCTGTCACTGAGGGGAGAGCAGCACCAGCAGCCAGGAGAGCTCCTCCCTGTGCACAGCCCAGGCTGCAGAGCCCCCAGGTGCTGCCTGGTACACCGAATCCTCCAGCCTCCGCATCTGACGGTGTCTCACCAGGATGGGTCACGACACTTTCCTCATCTTCTCCATCTGCCTCCAATTTATCTCCCACAAGGTACCCACACTTCCCACCAACACCCCACTATAACAACATCTATATTAGTCCTGACAATGTCAACTGTACCAGATCACTCTCTTCCTTCCTACCCCATTTTGAGTAAAATCCCAAGTCCTTACAATGGCCTAGATCGCCCAGGACCTGTCCCCCAGCGACTCCTGGTTCTCCTGCCTATTTCCCGTGCGGGGCCTTCACTCCACCTACATGGGCCTCTGGCAGCTCCTGCTCCTTCCCTGGCAGAGCCCTGCCTCTTGCTTTTGCACATGATGTGCCCTATGTGCATAGCCACAGCTGAGACATCTGCCTGGCTTGTCCCCAATTGCACGCACGCCTCCTCAAGCATCACCCCTCAGAGGTCTTCCCTGATCCTCTTCTCCCAGAAGCAATCCCTGCTGTGGTCAGGGGCACCACCCCAGCTGAGCCTCTCTTCACAAGCCAATCTCCTGACAGATACCAGACTGTGCATGTATGCTTCTGCAGTTCTCCCCAGCTGGACTGCAGGCTCCAGGAAGCAGGGACTCCACTCCATTTACTACTGCGCACTCCGAGTCCAGAAAAGCGCCTGGCATTCAGCAGATGCTCAAAAAAGCCCCGCTGTGTGAGTGACTAAGACAGCAAGAAATGGTTACCCATCACCTAATGTGTTCCAGAACTTACGCCACACACTCTGTAAATCCAGCTCTGGTGACTGCACTGGCACATGATAAGTACTCAACAATACGAGCCACTGCCCACAGGACTTACTCCATTCCACCCTCACCACAAGCCTTTAAGGCATTTACGACCATCAGTATTTTTCAGTCAAGGAAAATCTCAGCTCAGAGAAGTTAGCTAAGCTGTCCAGGGCACAGAGGATCAGACACTGAACCTAAGCTTCATCTCTAGGCTCCGCCTCTTCCATGTGAATCTGGAGTCCAAGTGCCTGATCACTCCCGTCTCCTCTCTCACCAGAGCCCAGAGACCTGGTCCCAAATGCTCACGGAGTTCACTCACCCAGACCTTGGGCATCTCTCCCTCTCCCTCCCTCATGACAAACCCCCTAAGCTCCTAGGGTCGCTGCAACCACCCACCCCCGAGCTAGCAGGGGTTACTGGGCCCACAATCCTGAGGCAGGCTCTGACCGAGTTAGCAGGCACATGAGCTGGCGGACCTCCTCCCGCATGGCTGCAGAGCCTCGGCGAAGATTGTAATCAAAAAGCTCCCGGATGAGGCCCTGGGAGACGAGGATGTGCCTCAGGGCCGGATTGGTGGCCAGGGCTCGGAGCAGCGTGATACAATGTTCTGTGACAGCTGAGGCGCAGCCATAGCATTTGGTGGAGGATGTGTGGCCACAGCCCAGGACAGATAAGGCGCGGTACTGGCTGGCAGTGAAGGTGGGCTGCACAGAGGTTCGGGACGACTTGGTGGCTGCTTCCCTCTGCTGCAGGTCATATTCCAACAACTCTTTGCGTGAAGCAAAGACTTTCTAACGATTAAAAAAAAAAAAAAAAGGATAAAAGAAAAACAAATCAGCAATTAAAAGAAGTTAGAAGAGAAAGTGAACTGAAAGTCAGCTTTGGTCTGAAAAACCACTTTATATGCGTTATTTAACTTTTCTGATGACCCCACCAATTGGATACTTCATCATCATTTTACAGAGCAGGAAGCTGAGGCTTAAGAGGACTGGTTTGCCTAAGGCAAATGGCAGAGGCAGAAGTCAGCCCCTGATCACAGGCACATGTCCTTAACTCCCACGCAATGCTCTCTCATAGCAAACACAAAGATCAGAGATGCAAGCCCATGCACCAAAGGCAATTCTTGGGGGCAAGGACCCGGCTTGTCTGCGGCCAGCTTCCTGTCCCAGGGAGATTAGGTCGGTAAAACTCCACTGGCTGCCCGGCCCACCCTCATTGACTGGCTTCGGTGTGCCGTCCCCTTCCAGCCTACAAACATGGCTTATGAGAAAAAGAGGAGGGAACAGAACCCTAACACCCTGTTTTTTTAAAACTAGTAAGCCCTCTACTAAAAGATGGGTTGTGAACGGGTCAAAGAAACCACATGTGTAATAATCTGTTACCCTCAAGTCTCTGCAAGCACCAACCTACAGTGGGAGAGAAGTTATATGGTGCAGCCACCCAGACCCTGCCTTTCCAGCCAGTCGGACAAGGGAAACCCGAGACTCAGCTGCTGGAGCGGGGCAAGAGGACGGCTCTGCAAACAGCATGGGGAATGCTTGACAAAACACTCTAGAGTGGCTCCCATTTCTCTACCTGGATGATTTTGGAGAGCTCATCGAAAGAGTTCTTGCAATCTCCACAGTACTCCTGAGCCAGCTGCAGGATATACCGATTTACGCTGGCTGAAGTGGAGCTGATGCCCCCAGCTGTCCCCGAGTCGTCCTGCAATCCAAGGAGCATGCTGTGAGTCCCCTGCTTCTGACCCAGAGTCCTTTCCACCTGCCCCTCTAGCTTGGGGTTACCTGTGGTTTTTCGGGGGCTGCCTCGTTTACTTTGCAGAGCAGGTTCTCCAGCTGTGGCCGGTGTCCCATCAGCTGGTGATACACTCGGTCAGCTTTGTCCAGAAGCGTATTGATGTTGGAAACCGCCTGGCAGGAAAAGACAGCGGCACATGTGAAGGCTTCTCCTTGAGTGATCCCAATTGCTAACCATTTCCTGAAATACTTCCCACAGGTCAGGCGCTGTATTTCACACATCCATTATTTCTATTCCTCACAATAATCCATGGTGTTTGATGTTATTTGTAACAACTGTATAAACGTATATAACGTATATAACTGTATAACATATTGTATAACAGCATACAACATAAGCATGCAATACTTAGAGAAATCACTGACACTCGGTCATACACCAAAAAAGCACAACCGGAACTGGAACTTTTGTCCTTCTGACTCCACAGCTAAATGCTGTCCTGCTTCCCATGTGTTGCTTCTAGCAACAATCCCAAAAGCTCCCCACTTTTTTTTTCTTTTAAGATTTTATTTATTTGACAGACAGAGTAGGCAGAGAGGCAGGTAGAGAGAGAGAGGAGGAAGCAGGCTCCCCACTGAGGAGAGAGCCCGGCATGGGGCTCGATCCCAGGACCCGGGATCATGACCTAAGCCAAAGGCAGAGGCTTTAACCCACTGAGCCAGCCAGATGCCCCAAAAAGCTCCCCACTTTTGACTGCCACCTAATCCCCAGTCCCACCACACCACGCAAACTGAGAATCAGCCCCCGGATAAGCAGATACCGAGGAAAGGCCAACAGCTGTAACACGAAGACATCTGCGGAACCAATGCAAGGCACTCATCTGACTCCTGCATTTCCAAAGCTAAAGTCATTTGCCCCTGCAGACATCCTAATTCATTCCGAACCAACACTTCTCGGAAGTGCTACACAAAGCACGTGTTCCAATACACTCTCTGCCATTATTTGCTCACCCCCAAAAGCTGGGCCCTGGAGAGAGAGCTGAGCTGAGGAAGACTCAGGAGAGAAGAAAAGCATACTACCCTCCACCAGCCCTGCTGCCCAAAGCTCCCATTAAGGACACTGCCCTGAGTCTAGATCGGACCCAGCCTCACCTTCTTCCTGTCTTCTTCATTCTCAATGGGATCCACTGCGCAGCAAGGCTTCGCATAGAGCATAAAGTCGAAGCGAGCGTATTTACAGAATCCACAGGCATTACAGAGGAAGGGATCCTTTTCATCATAGTTGATAGACCTGAAAAACCGAAGTGTTTGCGTCAGAGGACAGCAGAGGCTGGGGTGGGGGAGGGGGACTATGAGTGCCACACACATTCTCTGGAACTGTATCGGGACGACAAGGGGCAAGGGTGACTCATACAACCAGGTAACAAGAAAAGAAGACCTGGATCTAGTCCGAGGGACACCCCCCACTCCTGGACCACCATGGGATGGACGTGTGCACCATTCTTCTCGCCCCCGCCTTCCAGGCTTGGACTCCACAGACCCATAACCCTCTAATTATGATGAAGGCAGCAGACACTGAAACTGCCCACACTGAGACTCTTGCAGGAGATACAAGGAACGTACACGGCCCTGGCCGGGGCGCCACTCCCTCCCTCACCTGCACTTGTGACACTGGTAAACATTCTCTCCGCAGTTGCCACAGACCCCCGGGTTGGCAGGGACGGAGGCACTGCAGCGTGGGCACTGTAAGGTCTCTGTGGAGGCCTGGTAGTTCTCATAGAAGTCCGCAAACTCAATCATCAGGTTGGAAGCCACAATGGGCAGGGGCAGGTCGATCTTCACCTCTGTCTGCCCAGGGGTCAGTTGAACCTTCTTGGCCTTATGCCAGCGGGCCGGCCTAGAAGAAACAGTGGCAGCTAGAGGGGCAAGGGCCTGAGAGCCATGCACGTCCCCCCGCGAGGGCAGTCTGAGGAGACAAAGAGCAAGACTGTCCTCATGCGTTCTCCTAAGGCAGTGAAATGATTCCTTTAAGAAAAGGAGATCTGGCAAGTAATAACAACCTGATTTTTAAAATATTCTCTATAAAAAAGGATATAACACAAATGCTTTAAAATGCTATACAAGAGGGCGCCTGGGTGGTTCAGTGGGTTAAGCCACTGCCTTCAGCTCAGGTCCTGATCTCAGGGTCCTGGGATCAAGTCCCGCATCGGGCTCTCTGCTCGGCGGGGAGCCTGCTTCCTCCTCTCTCTCTCTGCCTGCCTCTCTGTCTACTTGTGATCTCTCTCTGTCAAATAAATAAATGAAATCTTAAAAAAATAATAATAAATAATAAAATAAAATGCTATACAAGATAATTTTTCAAATTCTAGAAAAACAAGAAAATCTATATCAAGGGAAGACATTGCTCTGAAAGTATGCCACCCAGACACTTATAATCCTAAGAGGTGCCTTGTACCATGTGCCACGTAGAGGCAGAAAAAGAAAAGGCATGTAATCACTTAGAATAATTATAGTAATTACAAACAACATTTATTGGCCACTTACTGTGTGTAGGTCTGTTCTCAGCACTTTACATACACCAAACTCAATCTAATCCTTAAAAAAATACCCTGAGTGGGCTGATCTCCACTTTACAGTTAAAGAAGCCAAGGCTGCACAGTTTCTCCCATGTCACGAGACATGAGGGGTGCAGAGTCAGTTTTACCAGCTGGGCTGACTCTACACAACAGAAAATTAAATCTTCCTTCTCCTCCAAAAGGGAATGGGTTATCCCAATGGGCAGCTTCTACCTGCAGATCACCAATGTGAACTGCTCTGCAAATGAAAAACGCTCCAGCAGGAAGAATTCCGTTTGCTGATGTGGTGAACTCTAGCTACATTCTGCCTCTCGGAATAATACCAATACTTCCATTCCGTGCAGAACAGCACCTTACTATTCAAGCAGCACCTCCCCACATCCTCTAGCTGACAGCAACACCTGAGATTTCAACAAGAGCACTGTCTCCAGAAGTCAACACTCTACCCCATGCTGGCACCTTCGCTGGCCCACATACAGTGTGCCCCCATTCAGGCACTGGGATACATGAGCTAGAAAGATCCAACACTGGCAGATACAGAGGAAACGTGCCACGCAGAAATGGAAGGACTGTGTGCCAGAGAAGCTTCCTGGTACTGCCTACACTGGGAGCAAACAACATCTTAACCCAAGAAATGACAACTACTCCCAACAAGGTGTTACATAAAACTAGAACTGCCCTAATTAACATGGGTAAGGAAAAGCTTGAAGTCCCCACTCAGCACTCCTGAGACAGGCTGCTGAATTGCTTCCTTAGACCCCATAGGCTCCACTGGACAGGATTTTAAAAGAACCTTTGTCAACACCCTTAGGAACTGTGTTCTGTGAACACCCTTAGGAACAGCCTTCTGTGAATATTCCTTCAACTGAAACAGAAATCAATCAAGACCACATTAAAGCCCAAGGAAAAGTCTTACTGGAAAAGACTTTGGTCTTCTACTGTCTCGCTGATACTGCCCAAGAAGACTCCACCAGGGTCATACAAAGCTGGGCCTAACTCCTACAAGTTTCCACAAGCTCACTTCTGTCCCTTGTCAGGACTCCAGTGGGTAAGAAGACATACCAGTCCTCTCTCTAGGGACATGCTGCTTCACCCAAGTACAACCATCAAAGCCAACAACTGGTGTTAAGCCTGACAAGCTGCCCCTCCCCAAGTCTGAAGAGCCGTACTTGTTTTTCAGCTCGACGATGGCCTGCACGGTTCGGTTGTTGTAATAGAGGTTGATGGTCCGCACCATCTTTGTCCGTTTCAGATCTCCAATCTTCACTGTCACTTTGCTGATGGTGTGGCTGCCGATGAGCTTCACGACCTGCTGGGTGGTGGTGTACCGCGTGTCCACTTTAACGGAAGACAGCTTGATATACTAGACATGGGAGTAACACACAAAACACTGTATCAGTTCAAGGCCACGGGTTCATCCTGCCTCCTTTAAAACTGATCACTGCAGCCCACTCTTCATCCACAGATGAAGTTTCTATTCAAGGTGGTAAGTGTGGCAGGTAAACATTCATACCACTGGTGACTGAATACCTATGCGGCTACACTCAACCTCTGCAAACAAGAAACCCACGGGCCCTCCAAGCCTCACGATCACCCAGGTGAAAGACGGCACTTACACAAAACGGCACCTCTGGATTATTACACACCAGGCAGGGATCGCTCTCCAGGTAATAGCCATCAAATTCCACTAAGCCAGACAAGGTGCTAAAGAAGAAACCAGTCTCAGCATAAGGAAATCTTCATCTTAGAAAGCACTGAGCTTCACAAAGAAGCCGCAAATGAGCCACAATTCAACATTCCCTAAAGCGAGCCCCACCCTAGTAAGAACACAGGAGAAAGTAAGAAATCCCAATAGGGCCTTGAAGTCACAGGAAGAGAATTTCAACCAATCAACCCTTGATGTTTCCTATTTCTGAGCTGTTCTAAGGCCAGAGGAATCCTAAAAAGCAATATTAAAATCTGACTCCAAGAAATTTTATAATTAAATTTACTAAAAATCTTTGAATTGTACACTTAAAATAGGTGAATTCTGTGGTACATAAATGATGCCTCAATGAATTTTAGAGGAAAAAAAAAGAGTCACCATTAAACCAGAGAAATAAGTTTTTTTTTAATATAGCCATTTTCTTTAAGCCTATCTTACCTTAGACTTAGACACTTGAAAATCAGAGGCATTCTCAAATGACTGCATACCAAAACCTAGATCAGCAGTTATATTTTGAGTACCCTGTGTGTGCAACGCCCCAGCTATGAGGGGGGTGATTCAAAGACCAAGCAGAGAGAGGTATATCAATTCTTGGGTAAGAGGAAACTGATGTGGAGAGAGCAACTGGGACTGTTAATGGAGCTTCAAATAGGGACAAAGCAGAACAAGCTCACTTGTAAATGTTGGAGTTGGGATGGTTGGTAAGAATATGGTTCTGGGTCCGCAGAATCTCCACAGCCTTCTGTGAATATTCCTTCAACTGAAACAGAAATCAATCAAGACCGCATTAAAGCCCAAGGAAAAGTCTTACTGGAAAAGACTTTGGTCTTCTACTGTCTTGCTGATACTGCCCAAGACCACCCCACCAGGGTCATACAAAGCTGGGCCTAACTCCTACAAGTTTCCACAATCTTTGCAACAGCCACCTTTTCAGACCCTGTGGATGAAAGTCATTTTTATTCCCATGCAGAAGTAATGAAATGGTTATCCCGTTGCAGAGACATTTTTAGGGATGTCGTCAGGGCTGCCAGGAAAACCAGGGTGACACCTTCTTTCCAAAAGCAATTGTAATGGGTTGTATTATCCTCCCCACCTGATCTCCTGCTGGCTAAGGCAAATTCAGCCTGTACTTAGTTGCATGTGTCATCTGTGTGAGGCAGATGGTGGCTGTGCTTAAGATTCATCTCAAGAGATTTCACATGGGTACCCCCTATGCAGGTTAATCACAATGTCCTTAACTCAAGCGAGAAAAAGGTCAAATACGCAAAGTGAGCCCCTCTAACCACATATCAGCTATTACCTTCTTCTCTGTTTGTGGGGTTTTCAAGGAGAAATAGCCTAGCAGGTCCACAAACTGGGCAGCCTTACGACCATAGGCTGGGAGTTCTGGCCATATGGACCACATCAGATCTAGCAGGAGTTCCTGTTGAGATTTGCTAGAGTTTCTGTAGATAAAGGACAGTTCATGTTACCAAGCAGAAAACCCTGAGGTTCCTTTTATTTATCAACAAGGCCCAGGTATTGCTTCTGTAGATATGTCTATGTCCCCACAGCAAGGGTTTAAGTTTGAGTCATTTTGCACTCTTTCCACAGCAGATCCTAACAGGTGTAGCTCAGTTCCTTTCCTGTCTCTAGAAGGTGGCCTAAAGAGTCAAGCCTGGTCACTTTACAAACTTCTAAACAGTCCTCTCACGGAATAAGTGATCATGTCTTGCTTATGATGTCAGTTTAATGGCTAAAAGCAGATAACCAGATGAAGACATCTGTAAGTCAAGGGGATCCAGGCTGATGTAAATACGGGCACCATGACCATGAGTGTGTAACACAACGCAAGAGAGAACTACATTAACCGCTCATCTCCTGGACCCATGCAGACCATCAAAACTTAGCCCAGGACCTTACCTGTAGATGTGCAGGGTCAGACAGTGGGCCTGCCAGCGCACCGAGGAAGAATTGGACTCTAACAGGAAGCAACGCAGGAACTGAACCAAGGTCTCCTTATCTGCAAATTTGTTCAGCTGGTTCACCAGAGCTGTGCACAGCTGGTCCTCCTGGCTGCCCGAGCTCTCACCTGCAAGATCATGGAAGACCTGAGGACTGGAGAGCAGGAAGCAGGCTCTAGGGTCTTAAAGCCAGTGCTACCAGATGGAGAGGGAGGGAATCTAAGAGTTGAAAGTTTAAGCTTACTCAACGAAATGGTTCTAATTTGAATATAACTTTTACTGGTGTATTGGAAAACCAAAGCCAGCCCCATATGAGACATGCGACAATAATGCTACCAAAAATCACAGGGAAAAGTGCCAACACAGGCCTGACACTGAGTACATGCACAGCCACCCTGAAGGGACACCGAGCACACGCACAGCTAACCTGGAGGAGGCATTTCCTTTCAGAGGTTTGCTACCCAAAACAGCTAGCTGAATAATTTACTGGGAAAAGGTAAGCCACCTCCACTGCTCATCACCCGGATCACCCGTCCTAGGCCTCCAAGGACCATGAAAAGCAGTGAAGCAGAAGAGGCTTTTGTCTTTCTGATAATAAGGAATCAGCTAAAACAACTTCATATATAGAGCATTTAAGAGTTCACAAGGCATGTCTGCAAGCATCATTTGACTCTGACAACCTCTCCACGAAGCCAGTGTCATTTATCATTTCACAGGAAAACAAACTTGGCTTACTAAAACCATTTAGTACACTTTAACCATTCCTTGGGATGGGAAGCCACATGTTCAAGGTGTAACTGACAAGGACACGAAAACTAGACACTGGATAGCATGAGAATTATAGGTCCTAGTAAATCGGAATAAAAGCCCTTTCTGGTGCGCCTGGCTGGCTCAGTGGGTTAAGCCTCTGCCTTTAGCTCAGGTCATGATCTCGGGGTCCTGGGGTGGAGCCCCACATCGGGCTCTCTGCTCTGCAGGGAGCCTGCTTCCCCCTCTCTCTCTGCCTGCCTCTCCGCCTACTTGTGATCTGTCTGCCAAAAAACTTTAAAAAAAAAAAAAAAAAAAAGCCCTTTCTAAAGAGGAGCATAAGCCATGTGATCCAAGAGAAATCAGAACACCTCGCCCAGGTCACCAAGACAAGAGAGTGATGCTTACCCTCTTTCTCCTTTTCCTTTTCTTCTTTCTTGCTCTTCTTTGTGGAGGACTTGGACTGTGTCGTGGCCTGTCCGGAGCTGGCAGCCACAGGCGCTGCAGAGGAGGAGGCACTCGAAGAGCCGGCTGAGGCCGCCAGGGCGGCAAGGACTTTGCTGCCACATAGGGCACAGGAAAGCAGCTGCAGCAGCACCGGGGACACTCCCTCGTCCACCAGGAAGCTGACTTGGAGGAGGAAGTACAGGACGGCTGCAGGCAGAGGAGATGGGGGCTCAGCTCAGACACAAATGCACTGGACAGACAAGTCGCAGGAGCTGTGTCTGCCCGCGGCCAAGACTGCTCCCCTCCCCACCAGCTTGTACTCCGAGTCCTCTCTGCCAGATGTTGCCCAGAACTCCCGCCCTCTGTAGAAATGAGCTGGTAAACGTCCTAACAGCTACCTAAGGATCGACTCCCAGCCTCCACTTCTTCAACTAAGAGGATTCTCTAGATTCCACAGGTTCCTCTTTAGCTTTCACTCCACAATCTGGAGGTCAGTGACTCCTACTGTACCCCCACAGCACCCCACATTTTATCTATGACCCTTATCACTCTGAAGTTCTGACTTGTCTTCTCAGCTGAACAAGAGTTCTATCTTAAGAACTCGAGAGGTCTTAGGGTCTTAGTGTCTCGCTCATAGCCTCATCTCTGGTCTCCAGTTCAGTGCTTGGCACAGGGCAGTCCTCAACAAACAGTACTCAAAGAGATGAATGAATGAACAACAGCCACCAAAAGTCGTGCACTGCTTACAGTCGTCTTTGATGCAGAATTTCTGCCAGTTGATGGTTCGCTGGGCAGCAATCTCGGCACAAGCCTTCAGGTGCTCCATCTGAAATGGAAACCGACCTCCCCAACTGAGTAGGGCCTCCAAGCAGCCTGCACCTACCACACCTGCTGCCTTGAGGGGTCTGTGCGAGGCTGCTGATCCAGTGCCCTGGGGAACCTGGGACCAAGGCCCACGCACTGTCGCTTTTACTGAGCCTCCTCCATTCAGCTCCTACCACACAAATGCCCTTTGTTTGCAGGGGCCCATCACACCACTCAGTAAAGCAGCAGTAAAGATAGACCACGACGGGAAACTACAATCCAGTTTACTTTTTTCTTTCCTTTCCTTCCTCCCCTCCCAGTTTACTTTTTTCTTGTCAAAGCACAATAGTAAGGACACTAGTTTAGGAGAATACTAAAGATATTCTCACCTAGAGCGACCATGCAATATACTGTTTGCTTCCTCAAAGTTTGAACAATTTACCTTCAGACCCATCATTTCTTTAGTATTCAAGGGCAAAAATCAGAGGTTGGCAAATTCCAGGTCAGTCCTGCCCATATGAGCCAATGACACAGGTAAGAAGCCCAAACCACTCCTCCTCATAA
The DNA here is from genome assembly GCF_030435805.1 of Mustela lutreola. Taxonomy (NCBI): domain Eukaryota; kingdom Metazoa; phylum Chordata; class Mammalia; order Carnivora; family Mustelidae; genus Mustela; species Mustela lutreola. The sequence goes on from NC_081299.1 coordinate 13,426,387, forward strand.
TGGAGGTACCACTACCAGGTGGGAGCGGGAATGGTGAGGGGGAAATCACAGACCCTGAAGCCCACTACACTTAATATGCAGCATTATGGACCACCCTGAGCTCAACTGCAGCTGTGACGTTCTCTGAATATATACAAGCCCTGTACTCCTCCGGCCGACTGCCTACCTCCCTGAGCCACATCACATGAGGCTCCCTGCCTCACCGTCCCCCTCGCCACTCGTACCAGGCTGATGAGTGTGTCATACTGCAAGGCAGAGCCTGAGCTGGCTGTAACCACACTTGCCCGGAGGAATATCCCCTGTTCCTCCAGCAGCTTCTTGATCCCACGCACGTGGGAGTCCAGCGTGTGCAAATCCCGGAGCTGGCGGTACTTCTCCTTTGACCCACAGATGAAGAGCAGAAGTTTGCGGACTTGACGGCGCACAAATGGAGTTTGCTGGATCATCAGGTACTTGAGAGGAAAGGCAACACAGAGAGTCAGTGACTCAGGAACTGTGTCAACAGCAGTGCCCTGGGTTTTCTTGAACTTTTGTTAGAAACTTTTAAGAAACACACACCAAGCTATTTCCTCATAGCCAAGATAGACTCTGGTGAATTCAGTACTCCTTACAGAGTGGACAGGAAAAAGAAAACTGTCAAAGAGGGGAAAAGAGCAATATTCCCACTCCCCTCCTGGAAGTCCTTTGGAATCTACAAGGAAGATGACCTCGACTCCAGCCCACCCAGAATGAAATGGTCAGGAAAACCTCTTCAAAATCTTTCAGGTCAAAGAAGTGGGGAAAAGGTTAGGTTGTTGTTCCATCCATACAACCCAGAATGGTCACTGGGGGCTTGCTAACATGTCAGTCTTCCCAGAGTAAATCTTAAGCTCGCTGTGATAACGTGATGGCAGCTAACTGTGAGCTACCGTCCCTCAGCTGCCTCCAACCTCTCCCCACCACCCTGGCTACACACTGCTCTGCTATGGCCAGACCAAAAGTGCACTAACTACACTGCTTCTCTGCCAGCTGGCTCCGCGTCCGGTCCTGCCAAGAGGGAACAAAAAGGGATACCAGAGGGCCCGAGGAAAAAACACTGGCTCCTTCCTGTCTGCCTGCTACCCTGACAGCAGCCCTTCGTTCTGGAAGCCTCCATCAGCTCTCCAGTATTCAAGGACAAACCAACTACAGTTGGTTCTAATCATCGGCTTTTTTCCATACTCCCAGAATCAACCGCGTGACATCCCCTCAGAGTTTCCTGGGGAGCAGTACCCCCTCCTCAGGTCCACCATACCGAATCCTCTTCAGACACAGGTCTGGGGTGGCTGCTGCCTGCAGCTAGAACATTACCTCAACATTCCCTGTTTTTCTTTTCGGTTCCTTAGTGGCCGTTCAGCCAACTCCCTATGTTAAAATCTCTTTGTAATTCAACTAGCACATTTTCTGTTTTCCAGACAGGATCCAAAATTATTATTATTATTTTTTTTAAGATTTATTTATTTATTTGACAGAGAGAGAGAGAGAGATCACAAGTAGACAGAGAGGGAGGCAGAGAGAGAGAGAGAGAAGGAAGCAGGCTCTCTGCTGAGCAGACAGCCCGATGTGGGACTCGATCCCATAAACGTGAGATCATGACCTGAGCCGAAGGCAGCGGCTTAACCCACTGAGCCACCCAGGCGCCCCAGGATCCAAAATTATTAAAAACTCATCCCTTACCATCATACACAGAAACAGTCAAACGTACAGAATCAGAAACTAAAGCCACGGCTTGTTCTGACAGCCATCTTCCCCCGCTTCACCACACAGCTCACCCGGCGCAAGACCGACATGGTGTGAGTGGCGCGGCTAGGGGAAACGCTTCCTGACAGTGAGGACAGGAGGGGGCCATAAAGGCCATCAGAGCCAGGGTGCCTGAGTTGGTTAAGTGTCTGCCTTTGACTCAGGACATAATCCTGGGGTCCTGGGGTCCTGGGATCGAACTCCGCACTGGGCTCCTTGCTCAGCAGGAAGCCCGTTTCTCCCTCTCCTCCTCACCCCACCCCCGGTGCTTGTATCCACATGCGCTCTCAAATAAATAAATAAAATCTTAAATAAAAGAAAAAGAAAAGGAAAAAAAGGCAGTCACAGCAATGTCCTCTCCGTGACTGGCGCACTGCCTGGGCTTCACTTACCTCTGAGAGAAAGTAAAACCATGAATGATCAAAGACAGGAGGTGGGATGCGGGCGTTCGTGTCGGCAATCTTCTTGATTTGGTAAGGAAGCCTCAGGACCATCTCTGTCAGAAGCTGCGTATAGGCCTCAAACACATCAGCAGCATGTCCCTGGGGGAAGAACGTCTGTGTAAGAACCTGTGACAGACAGGTGTCCACGACCACGGTCAGGAAAAGGGCGGGCTTACTGCTCATTAGGCACAGCTTACACCAGAGCCGTAAACGGGATCTTTCAAAGCTGGAGCCATCATTGCCCGACAGCTTGGTTTAAACCCAGCAAGGCCCCAGGCTCCAGGACACAGACCCCACTTGTCTCAAAAGTCCCAAAATTACACTCTGGGAAAAACAGTGGCAGTGAAGGATTTCTGACTTCCTGTGAAAGATGCAGTCTATTCCCTAGTACCAAAACCTTCTAGGATATCAAGAGACATTAAATAAACTGGGTGGCTCAGTCAGTTGAGCGGCCAACTCTGGATTTCAGGTCAGGTCAGGATCTGAGGGTCCTGGAATAAAGCCCCACCTCAGACTCTGCGTTCAGCAGGGCGTCTGCTTGAAGATCCTCCCTCTCTCTCTCCCCTCCCCCGCATGCACGCGTGTGCGCACGCATGTGCTCACTCCTTCTGAAATCAATCAATCTTATAAAAAGAAAGAAACCAACCACCCAACCAAGGCGGCCAGGATCACTTAATGCATAGCCCACAGAGGAGGGGAAGCTGAGGGGTGTGAGGACGGTGGAAGCAGCAGCTATCCCACAGGCCACATGGTCCCCCAGGAAGAGCCTACAAGAATTTGGGGCACAATTCAACCACTAGTTACTCATCGGGACTTTGCCAAGCAACTAGAGGTGCAAACAAGGGGAAGATGCCACGTGTGCACGGGGCACTCTGGGGACCGAGGGCAAGACCAACTTGATCTGACCTGCTAGCAGGAAGTGCACATTGGAGAGGTTTTTCCCAGGACCCAGTGTGTGAGCAGGGTCTTGCAAGACTAGGAATTAACTCAGAGGGGAAGCAAGCAATGCAGAGGAAGAGCAGCTCAGGACAGGAAACAGGAAGGCAGTATGCCGCATCTGGGGCAAGGCACAGGACGGGGGCTGCATGCCGGGGGCAGTAGTGACACAGCTAGAGAGTTAAGTTCATAGCTGGGGTACTCAAAGAACTTTTTGGCCTAAAAGTTCTAGAAAACCAGCAAAGGGTTAAGAAAAGAGAAGAACATGATGCGATTCACATTTTACGCCTGTTCTATCCATGTTGCAGTCAAAGCAGTTGGGAGTGTGCCGCAAGGGGCACTCATACCACTGCCCAGACACAAATGTGCAGAAAAGGCACTGATGATGGACGTGCACAGGCCCTGGCGCGCTCAACGCTGGGCTTTCCTGCGTCAGGTCAGCCAGTGCTCACAACGACCCTACACAGCAAGCCCTCGGTTTCCAGGTGTGCAAACCGAGGCATGCAAAAGCTGCACATAAATTGTCTGAGCTTCCCAGCTGGTAAGCAGGAATGCTTGTTCCCAAACTCACCTGATCAGAAAGCCCATCTTCTAAACTAGCTCCCTCAACGGCTTCTGATGACAGCAGGGGGAGTTCCTGACACACACACACATACACACCTGTGACATTATCCTGCTCCCCTTTCTCTAAGGAACTTAACATGAAAGGCCAGGTCTATCTGATTTCATTCAGTTCCTCTGCTTTACAGTCAGGAGTCCAAACCCCAGCAGAAGGGCGGGAAAAGTGGTTACTCACTAAACGACACCACGATCAAAGCCTCCGGCAGCCCCTTGCCCTGGCTCCTTCAGCCCTCCTCGCAGAGCGGAAGGAGGAGAGTGCTCTGGAGGAGGGCAGGAGCAGTCCTTCGTCCGGGAAAAGGCCTCACCTTCACATACTGGCGGAGGAAGAATGGGCTCATGTCGGGCGGGGATGAAGTGGTGTGCGGTTTCAGCAGCTGGCTGGTGGCCACGGGCTCGTCGTCGTTCTGCTGGCTCTTCCAGTACTCCAGCAGGGATTTGAGCACGTGCAGGCAGTAGTCCACAGCGCCGGAGCTCAGCAGGGCTGCTGCTGTGGCACTGGAGATGAGGGAAGACGACTGGGGGAAATAGGGAGGGAGGCAGAACGGCCTGTTAAGACAGCGGGGGACAGGGGTAGGAAACCCACCAGTGATCGTCTCAGAGTGGGCCACTGGGGGAGGGAGCTCATCTTTTGAGTTAGAAGTCCCCCAACTAACTCAGACACTCCCCATCTCTTTCCAACAATGACATGTTAGGAACCAACCAACCCCAGGTCCCGGCTCTACTCGCCCACGTGCACATGCTAGAAGCCAAGGGGTCAAGGACTGGATACCTTTCCCCTGGTAGGGGCAGGTTCTCTTCTTCCCTGGGCAACCAGAAAAGAAGCCCATTTCGAGGAGAGAGAAAACTTTCTACTCCAAGCACTTTTTAGCAACCCCACCCTCCAGACAGGGGCTCTCCCCACCAAATCAGCTTCTAAAGGAGATGGGGTAAGTGATCCCATGAATAAAAAAAGTGGGAGAAAAGCCACTGTAAATAAAACCATTAGGAGAGCCTTGCCAATCCCTGCAAACCCCACAGCTCATAAGCTCATTAAGATTGGATGCAGTCCAGCCTCCATTTCTACCTTCTCTGCTTTGTGTTAATCTCCTTTCCACCACACACACACTGCTTTCTCTCTGCTTTATTTCCATACCTTATAGCAACACACAGTAGGGGAATCCTCTTAGCCACCCTGCGCCTGGCAGAACAGTCCCCCCTTTTCAATAATGGAACTTCCAAACCCTGTAACCCCTCCAATGGAGGGATTGCTGGCAAAGATCAGGGCTTGGAAGGGATTCTGGAAAAGGTGGTGGCTCTGCTCTTAAAGAAGTGACAGCTTAGACTCCTTTCTCCTCTACAGCGACAATAGCCTATTCTAACTATCACCTCTGCCCATAGTCCTAGCTGACAATCCTCTTACCTTCCCCCACACCCCCGTGCTCAAAGCGATAGTACCTCACAGATGGAAGACTTGGATCCGGATTTGGTCCGGGACATGAAGACACTCAGGAGTCTCATTACGACCAGATGGACTTCATTCAGGGCACTGCGCTCATTCTTCTTGGAGACGTCCTGTAGGCAGACGCAAAGCCCAGAAGCCCACACTTACTTTAAGCTTGAGGCGTCCACTCAACAAGGTTCCCCTCAGCCTATCAGCACTAACTGTTCCTCACCTGGAATTAAGAGTCAAAACAGGTGCCGGCAGGACTACATTCGGATTACCTAGAGCCCAATACCCTTAAGAGACTGTATTAAGAGACAAACAACTAATTTACTGTTTTCAGCTTAGGGAACTACAAAAGGTCTGTGAGGGCAGCCACTCAGTCTGTTTCTCATTTACATCCAGATCCAACAGGAGGCCTGGGCCGAAGAAGGCACTGCCAACATTTTTGTTCAATCAACAGAACTAGAGCCCTCGGTGGGTGGTTATCCCTGAAACTAAGTGAAGTTCCTCTAAGAGAAGGACCTCAGTCCCTGTTTCTCACATGTCCGGACTCTCCAATCTTACCTTTTTGTCCATGCCCAGTTCAGCAATTAGCTGGGACAGCAGGTTGTCCAGGGCCCCCTTGTCTTTCTCATCTTCTCCATCCAGATCTGTAGTGAGCATCAGGATGACCTGGAAGTCAACAGAGAGAGAAAACATGAGTGCCAGGACCCTAAAGAGGACTCCAAACACACAGGGTTCAGAGGAAATCCCAATCTTCCTGACTATCCAATCAATCATAAATATAATCCACGAAAAGATTCTAAATCCCAAGGTATCCAAAGGAATCCAAAGATTCTAAATCCCAAGGTATCCAAAGGTCTTTAAGTGTCCAGAGTCAGAAGAGTCAATTTTGGTACATGCCAACCTTGGCATCACAAAAAATGTTTTGCAAAGAGTTTGCAAAACGAATTGACTAAACTACATTATAACCAACCAAAGTGGCTTAACAGAGGGTGAAGGGCTGTGCTCAAAACTAAAGAACTTTCCGCTTAAGGGGAAGGCAGCTAGTGGGAGAACAGCTACCAGGCCACATTCCAACATGGTGTTAATAAAGACTCATTACACACTAAGAATCTTGGGGGCAGACATTTGCTCCTGGATCTGTCAATAACTAGCTGGGTGACTGCAGGCATCTCTTTCAATTCTCTGACCCTCCACCTTTTCATCTACAGCGTTAAGGGCTACAACTTGCAGTTCAAAATTGCATTCCATTATTCTATGACCTAACACCAAACAAAGCCTTATAGAGCCTCTAGAAGAGAGATGTGAGCATGCTGAAGGGTGGTCTGACCACAGTGGGACAGACCCAGGTGAACTGAGGGATACCTGCATGTACGGGATGGCCCGGACACCTCCAACATTTCGTAACTGGGGCAAGGTTTGCAGAAGTCTCTCCAACAGCATCAGACGGACCATGTGCAGTCTAAAAGGCCAAGGAAAATACATGAGATGTGAGCTAGTTCACAATCACGAACTGGCTGAAAACAGTTCTTTCCTCCTGCTACCAAGGTAAACAAAGAGCCTACTGCTTAGAAACAATCCTACCATTAGCAAAGTGTTCAGAAATGCCTATCTGGTAACACCACCAACACAGAAGGAGAAATCTCGCTCTGTTAAAAGGAACGAACTAGTCCAAACTACAACGGATGGCCCTGAAAACCTGTTACAGGGGAAGTTAGCATTTCTCAAGCAATCAGCCCTAGCTATTCTCAGTAGTGCACTCTGTGGCCTTTTCCAACACATGACCCCATCCTGCCTCCCGGCACTATCTTCTGGGACCCCTCCATCTACAAAGTCTGCGTCGTCCAGTTGCAGTGACCCAGTCCTTTTTTTTTCTTGCTTCCCGGAAAGTCTGGCACTGCTTTACCCTCTCAACTCGCCGACCCTTTTTCCTAGTGGAAAATTCAATCTCAACTCTACCCTTTCCACACTGGACCCATGAATTCTCCCATATACTCAGGGGGGCACTAACGTGGCGGGGCTTCCCTACTGTATGTGTGCCTCTGGCGCTCTAGTGAATACGCTGCTTCGAGAGAGGACCGAAATGAAAAGGAATTAAGTACAGTCCTGATGACAATCTGGTTGGCAGTCCCAACTAACACACAATCGTACACAGATGAAGAACATGTTTGCGGCATCAATTAATGCCTTCACTCTCACAGTTCATAAACTGTTCTTGATTCATTTTACTTTACAGACTGTGTATAATAAACCACAGGTGTACATATGCCTAAAAAACTGATTTTCATGTGTAACATATACCCAGGAGATAACTAGATTATTTTCAAAATATTAAAATTTCAATCAAAGTATGGGGTATTGATTGATAAATGACCATGATTCCAAAAATAACTCAAAGGAATGAGCTGTTAAAAGTCCTTCAGGGGCACCTGGGTGGCTCAGTGAGTTAAAGCCTCTGCCTTCAATTCAGGTCATGATCCCGGGGTCCTGGGGTCGAGCCCTGCATGGGGCTCTCTGCTCAGCCGGGAGCCTGCTTCTCCCTCTCTCTCTGCCTGCCTCTCTGCCTATTTGGGATCTCTATCTGTCAAATAAATAAATAAAATTTTTCAAAACATAAATAAATAAATAAATAAAAGTCCTTCAGAATACAGTCACACGTAAAAGTTCACACATACATCCAAAGAATAAAGCAAGCTGTGTAGGGACCAAATGAGTAAGAATTGCTCAGAAATGGGACGCCTGGGTGGCTCAGTGCGTTAAATCCTCTGCCTTCGGCTCGGGTCATGACCCCAGGGTCCTGGGATCGAGCCCCACATTGGGCTCTCTGCTCTGAGGGAAGCCTGCTTCCTCCTCTCTCTGTCTGCATCTCTGCCTACTTGTGATCTCTGTCTGTCAAATAAATAAAATCTTAAAAAAAAAAAAAAGAATTGTTCAAGAATGTACAAGACACAGCAAAGAAAATAGGACAACGGCAGCTCAAATTTAGCAGTTCAGTTTCTACTTGCAGGATAAAACAGCAAGCTTTGAGATGGATGCAAGTCTTCAGATCGGCAGAACATACTTGTGAATGCACATGTATGAGAGAAAAAGGCAACAAAATGAGCAGAGTCTGGACCTGGACCAAGATGCTGCCAGACTACAGCTTTTTAAACTCTTAGAATCTCACAAAAAAAGTAAACTCTATACCAAAGATTACAAGTTCCATTTGTTTAGTGACTTAAAATAAAAACAAGTTAGTTACTATATTATTTAAAGTAAGTCATTTAACAATTACTCAATTAACTTATCCTTGAAAAATAAAAGTTTAATTATAACCACATTAGGGGCACCTGGGTGGCTCAGTTGGTTGAGTGTCTGCCTTTGACTCAGGTCATGATCGCAGGGTCCTGGGATCGAACCCTGTTGTCAGGCTCCCTGCTCTGCAGGGCAGGGGGGAGCGGGGGAATGCCTGCTTTTCCCTCTCTCCACCACTCCTGCTCTCTCTCGCTAGCTCTGTCACACTGTCTCTCTCTCAAATAAATAAAATCTTAAAAAAAAAAAACACTTTAGACTTCTACTAACATGGGTAGGTTACCTAAAACAATCCTCCTAAAAAACATTAAAATTCCAAAAAAGACAGAATATCATTTTAGAAGCAATGTGGTGTCTCAAGAAACTTGAAAGGATTAAAATCACACAGTATGTTCCCTAACCACAGTAAATTAAATTGGTAACAGAAAAGTAATTAGAAATTCCCCAAAGGTATGGCAATTAAGCCACATACTTCTAAATATCCCATGGGCCAAAGATGAAAATTACAACAGAATTTAGAAAACATTCTTAACTGAATAGCAATAAAAATACAACACATCAAAATATATGAGTCCCAGCCAAAGCAGACTTTAAAGGTAAGTTCAGAGAGAAATACCTAGTTTTAAATACGTATTTAAAATGAAAAGTTTGGGATGCATGGGTCAAATGGATCCTGAACATGCAGTGGGCTCAAAAAGGCTATAGAAGGGCACCTGGGTGGCTCAGCGGGTTAAGCCTCTGCCTTCGGCTCAGGTCATGATCTCAGGGTCCTGGGATCGAGCCCCACATCGGGCTCTCTGCTCAACGGGGAGCCTGCCACCCCCTCTGTCTCTGCCTGCCTCTCTGCCTACTTGTGGTGTCTGTCAAATAAATAAATAAAATCTTAAAAAAAAAAAAAAAAGAACCCATTATTTAAAAAATAAATAAATAAAATTTAAAAAATAAAATGAAAGGTTTAAAATCAGTGATTCAAGTTTCTCTTATTAAGCTAAAAAAAGAAGAAAAAATTAACTCTCAAAAGGTACCATAAAAGCTTATTAAGCAAAGAAAGGAAATATGAAGAATGGAAATAAAACAGAAGAATGGACATAAAACATAAAAGCCAAAGTTGGTTCCCTCTAAATAAAGTTGGTAACTCCAAGCAAAGCTGACCTTTGAAAAAAGAACATACATATAAGTTACCAACATTAAAAATGAAAAAAGGTACATCGCTACAGACCCTAAAGACATTAAAAGGATGATTAAAAAAAATTATAGGGGCTCTTGGTGGCTCAGCTGATTAAGCATCTGACTCTTGATTTCCACCCAGGTCATGATCTCAGGGTCCTGGGATCAAGACCTGCATCAGGCTCCCTCTCTCTAACTGCCTCTCTGCCTACTTGTGATATATATCTGTGTCAAGTAAAGGAGTAAAATCTTAAAAAAAAAAAAAAGTCCAGAACCAGATGACTCCACTGCTGAGTTTTTACAAGAATTTACAGGTGTACTAACAACGACATCACACGAACTCATCAATTTTTTTCTTGCTTCCAAGAGTCAGACGCTTAACTAACTAAGCCACCCAGGAGCCCTCTATTTCATGTTTTATGCCTGCTACTCAAATAGATCTTAAGAAGCCAAAAATAATTAAGCACAGTAATTTTTTTTTTAATTTTTTTTTTTTTAAGATTTTATTTATTTATTTGACAGACAGAGATCACAAGTAGGCAGAGAGGAAGGCAGAGAGAGAGGAGGAAGCAGGCTCCCTGCTGAGCAGAGAGCCCGATGTGGGACCCGATCCCAGGACCCTGAGATCATGACCTGAGCCGAAGGCAGCGGCTTAACCCACTGAGCCACCCAGGCGCCCAGTAATTTTTTTTTTTAAAGAAAAAAAGATACCATGAGACATGGAAAAAAGACTATGATAGTAAAACTATGTGAATAGAGTCCCAGGAAGAAAAATGATAGAAAATGAGGCAGAAGCAATATCTAAGGAGACTAACAGATGAGCATTTTTTAGAATAAAAGACTCTAACCCAAACATTCCGGAGTCCCTCTTGAAGCAGAATAAATATAAAGAAATCTATCCTGGGGCGCCTGGGTGGCCCCATCGGTTAAGCATCTGCCTTTGGCTCAGGTCATGATCTCAGGGTCCTGGCATCCAGCCCCACACATGGGTCTCTGCTCAGCGGGGAGTCTGCTTCTCCCTCTCCCACCTCCCAATCGTGGGTGCACACATTCTTGCTCACTCTCTCCCTCTCTCTCTCTCAAATAAATAAATAAAATCTTAAAAAGAAAGAAAGAAATCCATCTGAACTATATCCTAAATAAAGATCTTATAAGCAGCAGTAAGGACACTATATTCAAATAAACAGCGGTTATGACAGCAGGTCACTTCTCACTGGCAGTAACAGTGGATATCATTTTCAATTTGTGGGGAGAAAAACTACCGACACAAAACTCTATACCCATCAACAACATGCCCACAAAATGCGAGCTGAATGAAAACATTTCCAGACTAAGAAAACCTGCGATTTTATAAGTAGTGGCCCTTCCCTCATGGAAAATCTAAATGACGCACTTCAAGAAGAAATGATCCTAGACAGAAGGTCTGACACGCACGGGCAAATATTAAGCACAGAAAGTGGTATGCATGTGAGTAAACATGAACAAACACTGACCACACAAACTGTACAAAACAGCAATAGTACCTTGAAAAAGCTTCAAAAGCCTTTTTTGAAAAAGAATTAAAACACACAAAAATAACAGCTTGAATTGATAAGAAGGGATCAAGTCTCCAAGGTCCTCTATATTATGCAGGAAGAAGATGCAACTGTGAGATAAATTTAGTTTTGGTAAGTTAAATGTACATGTTGAATGACCAGGGTAACCACCAAAGACTGGAAACCGTGAACAACCTGCAAATGTAGGAGAGGGGCAGAAAGAAGAAAAGAAAAAGGGAGGAAAACATAGCAAACTGACCCAAAAGAGGACTTCAAAGACAAAAAAACAGAAACAGGCAAAACAAATAAGCAACAGGAAGTAAATGGTAGGCATAAATTTCAATTCATCAGTAATTAACACTTATCACAAATGAACTTAACTGTTTGAATTCGCAAGCAATGGCAGACTGGATTAAAAATGTTTTAAATAAATTTCAAAAAACAAAAAATTGCAAAGACCACATCTCCAAACACATGGAATTAACCTAGGCATCCTGTTAAGAGAAAAAGAAAAAGATTAAGTAAAAACCCCTTTATGGTAAAATGTTAAAAAACAGACTCCATCAAAATATCATCATTTAGTGGAGCCAGAGGTCACCCTCATCCAAGAGATGTTCCAAGAACTGAAGCTGAAGCAGTAGGAAACAGGGAGTATAGGAGACACTCCTTGGAAGTCCTCTGAAAATGTCTTATGCCTGCCAGTTTCAATGACCTTTTATTTGGATAGAAATTATAGAATCCAAAATGCTAGTTATTTCTGCACTGCACTAATGTGAAAATTTGGGGCCTCAACAAATTTAACAAACATTAAATTGCAAATGTGTTTCTCCAGTCTCCCCTTCTCAGTTAACAGCTATGTTCACTCCACCAATCCAGTAGCAACCACCACCAGAACTTCTTGAAGGGGATGGAGCAGGATTTTATAAATTACTTCCAGTTTGCCAAATGCCCTCCCACTGATATTTCTAGACGTAATTGGTCTGCCTTATTTCTCTGTTACCTTGTAGACACACTGAACAAGGAGCCATTTCTAGCATATATGTAATAGCCATCACTGTGGAGCCTAGAAGAGTGCCACTTCTAAAGAGAATGCTACAAAGTGAGTTTATGGGGAATGATGAAACAAGAGAGAGCTAAGCAGGAGGATACAAGTTTTCAAGACAATCACTTTACAGTAATAAGGGATATTGAGGGGCCTTAAGAGAAGGAACATGTTGTATTCTCTCCACAGTTAATTTGATGTAATTCTAATTAGGACAAAGAAGACAGGCCTAGAATGTTTCCTAGGATCTTGAACCGTTTCCTGAGTTTATTACCTGCATATTAAAAAAAAAAAATACACTATTAACATCTCTGCACCTCCTGCAACTGCTCCATCACCTTATTCCCGAAACACTCTCCCATAGCCTCCTGACTGCAAATGACCAGGTCCTAACCTGTTGCTAGTGTGGACATCGCCTTCCCCTTCCCCTTCGCCTTCTCCCTCGGAGCCATCTCCCTCCTGGTGTCCGGTGGTGGTGCTGATGGCGCCAGTGCTGGAGCTGACACTGCCTGGTCCAGCTGGGTGCCCCTCCACTGTGGCATCACCATAAGCACTGCTCCGGCCAGATACTAGAGGGAAATGGTTAAAAAAAGTGTAAATCAAATCCTCAAGCATGATAGAATCCAATACACACTGAAGTCAGCAATAGTTCAGAGACGCCTGTTCAGAGAATTTTTTCTTCTCTGTGAAGAAGAGAATAAACAAGGACTGAATTCAAGATTCTGGCCCCAGAGCACTATGCTACAAGACTCTCAGGGCAGCCCCTCACCCTTCTGTGGTAGGTAAGATCCACCTACAAGAACAACCTCTGCTGTTGATGCATTTCCATCCCCTAACCCAGGGGAAATGTACACTGATTCGGGAATCTAGGAATTATCAGCTACTCTTAATCCCTTCCCTAAAATATTTTGTTATCTGATTTTTAACCACAGGTTGGTTTATAAGATCAAATCAAAACGGCATGCTTCCTCATTCCACAGCCCCACCGTGTCATCCGCAGACAGTGAAGGCAGCCCGCTATGTTAAGAGGAAGACTGCCCGACAGCTTCCCCCAACAGCGGGGACAAAAGCCACAGTATGATGGATTTCAAGGTTATACCATAACTATTTTAGATTACTCCTGATTTGGGATAACACATATCCTTGCTTTCTTCCAATAAGACACAATTAAAATCTGCCTGTAAAATGTTCCAACATTAACCACGTCATGCCTAAGCTCCTATCACTAAACATTTGAAACTCCAGTATTTAGGTCAAGTTAATCCCACCAGACTTTCAGTGAGCCCTCAAAATTTCCCTTTGCTGACATCAATCCCAGGAGCCAGTGAGAGATTCCTAGTGCGTTTCCACCCCTGCCCAAGGAGATCAGGACCTCCAGCCACATTACCGCTGTGCTCGCCAGCCACCGAGTCCACGGCGCTTCCCCCGCTCTCCGAGCCCACGCTACCACCGTGGTCAGCAGGGGAGGTCCGAAGGGTGGAGCCATCAGTCGCTGCCGTGCTGCCCTCGTCATCCGAGGCTGGAGCTGAGAGAGTAACGAGAGCTGTTACAGGTAAAAAACCCCTCCTGGGGGCGACAGCATCAAACCACACAGCGCAGAGGACACGATGCAGTTTATACACCCTGTCATCGAAGGAAAAAGGGAAAGATCTGCTTTGCTGGTTCATCACCAACAGGAACAAACACTACACATGGAGCGTTGCAAACAGTACTGAGACAGAGGGAAACCCCAGCTTGCTGGGCATTTCCTTTGCTGCTACACTATAGTGCAAGCAGCGCAGAGATCCAACGAGAATCTGTGAGTTGGACGCTCAGTTTTAGCTAGAATGCCCCATGGCCACCACTGTCTAGGTGTTACTGACACCTGCTGAGATCAGAAACTACCCATGACCAAAGCATGGGACTCTCAATTTTAATGAGATTTGTTTTGCAAGCAGTTAATTTGTGCTTATGGTAGAAAATCACTTGTCATGAGCTCTTGAATCAACCTTGTTGGTTTGTTGGTTGGTTGGTTTGGTCAGGTGGTCCAGAGGGGAGCTCATGGGGAAATTTCACCCCTCCTCATCATCCTCCTTAGACACTAAGAGTGAAGCAAGGAAATCCCCCAGAGACAGCCACAGCATCCAGGATCAGGGCTGAGCTGAGACAGGAGGAAAATGCTGAATGAAATACATGGGGGAGGAAAGCCAAGACAGCCACAGAGCACAAGAGAACACAATTGGCACAGCATGACAGCCACCTCCAATCCTTCGGGGACAACAGCTAACGAGAAGTGAGGAAAGCGACACGCATGGCAGCAGGTGAGAGGGGACAGCCAATGTCTCCCTTTCTCTTCTACCCAGAGTAACACTCCCAAGAGAAGAGAAAGAAAGGGAAGAAAAGAAGAAAGAAACACAGGGAAGCAGCACTCGGGAAAACTCTAACCCAACCCTTCCACTCCTCAGGAGGTGATTTTCCAGGGGATCATTCACGTGTTCCCTCCTCCTCTATTTGGTCCAACTCTCTACTCAGGACATTTTCTTTTCCTTTACCAGATCAGCAAAGAGACTGAGTGCAAAGACAAAACGACATCTGAAGAGTTACTACGCATTTTAACTGTCCACATACCACTACCTCCCAAGCTCACAGCCCTGACGGTGAGCCACGCTGACCTGAGGCAGGACTCGGCTTCCTGCAGCTTCACTTTTACTTGTAAATGAAGAGAAAACAGTGCATGGCACGAGCTCTACTTCTCCCTGCTCCTGTTGTCTAAACTGTCCAGACTCTAGTGAAGAGCCCTAAAAGCTGTCACTGCACCCCTACACCCTGCAAGCCGCTCTCTTGGCCTCTCCCTGGGAACCAGCAGGAGCCAGGCAGCATGCAAAGTGTGAGGAAGCAGAGCCATGAGCGCCTTTGCCAAGCTGCAGCACTGTGCCCTCCATGCCCATATTTCTAAAGCAAAGGCAGAAGCAGGAAGTCCAGAATGGCCTGTCAAAGCAGCTGCCCGTTCCACTCTCACAGCACTGGAAACAAGGCTGGAGGGTCCTGGGGCCCTGAGCCGTGCTCCTTGCTGTGGACAGTTACCTGATGCTGTGGTGTCAGAGAGGGTTCCTGCGTCCAGAGAGGAAGAGCTGGGTGCCTGGCCGGACAGCCCCAGGCTCTGCAGGCCCAGGGCACTGCTGCTGCTGCCTGGGAAACAAGTGGAGAGTGAGCACAGCATTCCCTCCAATCCCCCTCCACAGCACTGCTTTGGCCACCTGCTGCCCTCGGGAGCCTAAACTCACCAGCGTGTGACCCCCTCTGGCCTAGAGGAAGTTCATCAACAGCCGCCACCGTCTACCCACCAAGTTTGGCTACAGACATGGTGGAAGGCTTCCTTCAGCTCAGGCAAGACACAGGCTGGAGTAATCTAACACATTTGGGAGGAAATAATCCCCAAAGACCAAACTAACAGAAATGAGGAGACGGACTCCCAGATAGCAAATCCCACCACGTCCCTCTCACTCTCCACCTGTGTCTCTGAACAGCTCTCACCCAGATCAACCTCTCCCCAAATCTGGGGACAAGCTAAGTCAGCTGGGTATCAGTAACTGCCAAACCCTCTTTGCTGTGCAAGGCCACCGGGCGGCTCTGTTCCTGGCATGGCCTCTACCTTGCTGGTCCTGCTGCAGGCTCAGGGCAATGGCTAGTTCAACCATGGTCTCGTCATCTGCATCAGGTGGGATGTCCAGCATGGGGGGGAAGCCCTCTGCGCCTGCCAGCAGGGCCTCCAGGGGAGAGGGGTTGCCATTGTTGACATTTTCGGCTGTCTCCAGCACCATCGACTCAGACTGCAGAGAGAGAGCTCTGTCAGTGTCCCATGGTAAACGGCAGCTTTTACAGGTGCACAGAGTGAGAGCCGGAAGAGAGCTGTGAGACTCGTCTTCCCCTCTCCTGCTGCCAGAGACTCACCACCATCTCAAAATCTCCATGGTCCACCTCACTCTGTTCCTGGCTTTCCTGACGGATGTGACCACCATTCGGAATCCCTGATGACTGCATTTTCTCGTCTGCATCATCATCGTCATCATCATCCTTGTCTCCTGAGTCAGAGAAACCCCAGTCACCTGAAGATGCCTGTTCTTTCCTCCCTTGGCATATGGTGCGATAAGTCACAAAGCAACACAAACCCGAGACAAGCTACCAGTGAGAGCCCTATGCTTCAGAGGGAAGCTTCGAGGTCATCCCAGCCTTGTCCTCCCACTTCCTGGACCCAGCAGGATCTGGGAAGATGGGGTTGGCAGTGATAGTTTGTCCCCTTAGGAAAATACCTTCCCATAGCCGATGATGTGACAAAAACAAAAACAAAACAAAACAAACAAAAAAAAAAAAAAAAAAAAAAAAAAACCTTGGATTCCCAAGAGATTTCCAAGGGCAGAGAGATAAAAACCAGGAGACCCCATGAGCTCCTGCCAACTCCCAGGAGACCTTAGGCAAGACCAGGAAAATAATACACCAGAGATGTTTATCTGTGATGTCATGGTAGCTCAGAGTATCATTTTACTCCCATCCAAGATAACTGGGTCAGTGTAGTTGTTTCCACGCTACATAATCCTTACAAGAAGAACAAGAACTGAAATGTAAAACCATCGTGGGGAAGCTGCAGGACACCACTGCAAGTCCTGCCCAAGCTGGCTTCTGTGTGAAGAAAGCCCTCCGCATAAAGGAGAAGTCAGGGCTAGACTCCTAGTTGTCAGGAGAGGGCGGAGCCCTCAACTTCCACTCACTGGGTTGTGCGGATGTGAAAACAGGCGACCGCCACCTGGAAACACCACTCCCTGTACTCGAGCTTCTCGCAGCATACACAGTTGCCTAACTCAAGCTTATGTCAACAAAAGATATTCAAGGAAGATTTATAGAAGACCACCAAGTTGCACACGTTCCTTTAGATCTGCAACTGTACCCCCAGCCACGTGTGGCTAGTCCAAGTGGAGATGTGGTTTTAGTGTAAACTACCCACTAGACTCTAAAAGCAGTGCAAAAAAAATTTATAGAAAGGAAGATTTTTCAGGGAACCTAAGTGGCTCAGTTAAGCGTCTGCCTTCGGCTCAAGTCATGATCCTAGGGTCCTGGAATCGAGTCCTGCATCAGGCTCCTTATTCGACAAGGAAGCCTACTGTTCCCTCTGCCTCTGCTCCTGCTCATGTGCTCTCTTTCTCGTTCACTCTCTCAAATAAATCAGTAAAATCCTTTAAAAAGAAAAGGCAACACTTTTTTTTTTTTTTTTTTTTTTAATTTGACAGAGAGAGATCATAAGTAGGCAGAGAGGCAGGCAGAGAGAGAGGGAAGCTGGTTCCCCGCTTAGCAGAGAGCCTGATGTGGGGCTCGATCCCAGGACCCTGAGATCATGACCTGAGCTGAAGTACTAGTAGCTTAACCAACTGAGCCACCCAGGTGCCCCCAAAAAAGGAAATCTTTCTCATTAATTTTTCATATTAACTCCCTTAAAATGGTATTTTTTTTATATGCCAAATATATTTCTCTTTGCTCTTTATAATGGGGTTAATAGAAAATTAAAAATTACACATGTGACTTGTGGTGGAAATTTCGTCTGGAGCAAAATCAAACAACACAGAGTTATATAATAATGCTGACATTCAGATACTTTGCAAAACTGCTTTAACTAAAATGTTCAATGTTATGCCCTTGACTTATGTGCAAGTATATCAGGAGGGAAATCTCATGCGATATTTGCTATCAAACAATTGTAGGTTAAGTTCACTGGGGCTACTACCCCTTACGCAGCAAAGCTGGCCCTTAATGAAGAGGTTTTTTATGCCACAAAAAATATGGTTGTGATTTTTGTGACTATTTTTTTTTTTAAAGATTTTATTTATTTATTTAACAGGCAGAGCTCACAAGTAGGCAGAGAGGCTCCCCGCAGAGCAGAAAGCTCGATGTGGGGCTTGATCCTAGGACCCCGGGATCATGAACCGAGCCAAAGGCAGAGGCTTAACCCACCGAGCTACCCAGGCGCCCCTATTTTTGTGACTATTCTTAATTTTGCTATAAGCTCTTGGGACGCTTTCAGTCGAAGAGAAGACCCTCACTTAGCAATAACACGAGACACATCAAGAATCTCATGACAGAGATTTTCTGCACCAGGGACATCTGGGTGGCTCAGCTGCTTAAGTGTCCAAATCTTTTGATTCTGGCTCAGGTAATGACCCCAGGGTCATGAGATGGAGTCCCGAATCAGGCTCCATGCTCAGCCAGGTAGTCTGCTTAAGATTCTCCACCCCCCCGACTTCTGTCCCTCCCGCTGCTCACGTGCATGCACGCACTCTCTAAAATAATTAAATCTTAAAAAATAAAAAAGACATTTTCTGCATCCTTGACTTGCTTTTACTATTACATCTTTATTTTCCTATGGCCTCAATTTTTTTTTTTTATTATACTTACCATATGCATTTTTAAGTGTCACCGTAAATTCTTCATGGAGTAAGGTAGGGTAAAAACAATGGATACATAAACAGAAGTTTCCAGGACCTTGGTCCACATGAGCAATCCCTCCTAAGGCTATACCTCCCTTTCCCCCAGCCCCACCACATGCACACACAAGCCTAAACCCAGACCTCACATTACCCATTGGAGTGTTGCTGCGAGGGGAGGAGGGCAAGGTCACGTGTCTCCGCTTGTTCCTGGGCCTTAGGACTCGAATTAGAGCTTGTTTACAAGAGAAGCTCACAGCAGGATCCTGATGTTAAAAACAAACAAAAACATGCTTACGTTTTACATTTGTAATTCATAAATAGTCTATAAAGGACTTTCTTTTCTGGCCAATCACTGACACACATGTGAAGTATCTCTCTACCTACCCTCACCTGCAACTGTGCTGACCAAGTTCAGTATTAATCCCACTTCCTGATGTGGCATAGGTAAGACCCTTCCCCCATGTCCCCGAATCTCAGTTCCTGGTAAGAGGAAGGTCATTTGCTACTGAGATCACACTGGCTCTCCACAAATGGATTCTGGCTTTTCATGGGATAGCAGATTCATCTTAAGCACTGGGCTAAAGTCAGTACTTCTAACGCTCCACCTCTATGACACCGTCCCTGGAAATGCATCTTGATGATGTTCATTCACAGGCTCATTTAAGTAACACTAACAGCACTAACAACACAGCAACCACCAGTACATTCCCTTGGGATTTAGCACCGAACAAGAAAAACAAAACCCATCTCCATTTCAAACCCTTCCCTTGCATGGAATGAATGAGATCATAAAGCTTTTATCAACACTTAAAAACTTTCTTCACACAACCTTCTACTGTATTTCATTAATTTGACAAACTTGTTTAAAAGAAAAATTTCTAGACACTCCCAGACCAGTACAAAATCATCTGGGATGAATGATACATACAGGACACAGCAGCATCTGCATGTAGATCTTGGCTGCTGTATTAATACAGTCCAGCTCACAAGTACAGTAGCCGTGAACGATGTCTACCAGGGCATTGACGGTAGCTTCGATATGAGTCAGGCCTACAGGGGAGGAAAACATGGTAGGAAAACGTCCAGCTACTTGAGAATCTAGAATAAAGGTGAGTGCCAGTTCTGATCCCCACATAAAGGTCAGACTAACAAAAAATTGAAAGGTGCACACACAGCACACACGTACAGATTGTAGGCTGTCAGCATTATTTGTCACTTGCTATATTAACGCCTCCTCATCTCCGAAACGATCTCAAAAGCCCTTGCAGGTATCCTGCTTCACAGAAATAAGTAACTCTCTACTCTTGGAAATCAAAAGACAGGGCAGGAAAGTGTGAAGAGGTGAGCAGATTGTACTTGTTCCCCACAATCCCCAAACCTTAGGTGATGATAAACTCGGCTTCTGACCTTTTAGGTTAGCCCAAGCAACCTCAAACACAAATGGGCACCAGGACTTGCTCTACTTTCCTAGACAGCTCTTCGGATCCTTACCTTTCCACTTAAGCTTTGGACAGTGAGAAGTCAGATGCCAAACACAGGAGTAGCTGGGAAATAAAACATTCTCAAGGTGATGCTTCACTCTCACCTTCTGAAGTGGCTTTGCCCAAGCTTTCAAAACACTTTTAAAACACTTATAACTACCACTGAGGACACACAGGAACATAAAAATTCCTCTTTATGTGAAATATTCAACCCCACAGGAGGAGCTACAGTACCAGAAAATCCCACTTCTCTGCCATACTGCTATAGCTCCTGTGTCTAAAAGAATGCACTGATCTTCCGTTAATTCTGGAAGAGACAGATGATGAAGCAAAAAGATAAGGGTTCAGCCTGTTCGAAGACAGAACTCAGACTGGGCTTCAACGACCCCTTTAAATATGGTACCTGGCAGGCAGGCAGGTGCCAAGAAGGCATTCTTGGGTTTGGATGCATGGAGTTTCCAGAAGTGGTTCACCAGCTGGGTGATGAAACTACAGCAGTCTCCTTCCAGCTGCTTCTGAGGTTCTCTCCCCTCATCCACTCCTTCTAATAGAACAGGAGAAAGAAAATGATTAACGATGGTAAATCGGACATGGAATTTAATTTGTTTTAAGGTTAACTCAGGTCAAGGAAGCTTGCCTGGGGAGGGAGTTTCAAGTGGGGCCCCAATCAATATGCCAACCATCCCTAGACTCCAGCAGGCACATCTAGGAAAAAAACAGTCTGGGAAAGGAATATCACAGAAAACATTGTATGTTAGAATTAAGTAGAAAGGGGAGCATTCAGGATCTTTACAGCAGACTCAGGGATTTCAGGTCCAACTGCTCAACTTCTAAAAACTAGGGGAACAGCTGAGATTTTTCTAACATAATTCCTGGATAAGAACATCAGGAGGAGGAACCATACGACAACAGCAAATGGGAGTATGCAAGTAACAGAACTGTAAAGGCATCAATAAGCTCTATGTGATAACGCAAAACAAGTCAGGTACCCAGCCAACATGAGGAGAGACAAGGAAACACAATCAAGCACTCAAAAGCCCACAGCAATGGTAAGAAAACACTGGCCAAAGAATAGCACGAAAGCAAGATTTGACCCTATTTTTTTAAAGCAACCGGGCCAAAGCTTAGCTTTGCCCTGAAGATCCCAAAGAGATAGGTAGTTCAGAGACAGATTATATCCGACATGCAGAGCACTAAATAAACTCAAGATTTTCCAAGGGGTAAGCAGTGGGAAAAGTATTTGCTTAAATGGTAAAATCTAAATGTCAAAAGCCCTACAAGGTACAAAGACAAGAGTAAAACCCATCTCACAGCATGCAGTCGGGCAGAGGCCAGAAACAACAAGAAGAGGAGGAGAAGGTATAGAAGATGCATCAAGCAGATTTCAGGACCACGACCATGTAGGCCAAGTTCACCTGTTTCCATTGGGGGCAGCTTGGACTCCGTAAAGTGGACAAGGTTGTTAGGGCGCATGATGGCAATGGAGCGAGCTGTGATCACCAGCCTCTGGAAGACCTCAGGGTCCAAATCCTTGCCTTCTTTGCTGGATGTGTTGAGACACTGCACAGCTTTGCTCAGCAAGGCCTGATCCTATAAGAAAGGATCGCAGGGGATGAACCAAAAGCAAGGGCTGGGTAGAGTTAATATCTAAAACAAAGAGGAAAGGACAGCTGGCAGGTCATCAGGATGGCCACCTCCTCTCAGGAGAACAGGTTAGTTACCGCCAACTACCTGGAACAAGTCTTCAAAGCAGTCCAGCACAGGTAAACTTCTTAAATCATGAAACATTAAAGGCACAAAATTCGAAAGTCATTAAGTACTGAAGTACAATGGGAAAATGTGGAACCGCCTGATTCTCTAGAACTGTAACATCCCAGATGATTCTGCTAGAGTAGAAGAGCCATTTCTCTGTAAGCTCCTATCGCCCAAGGACTCTGTTTCTAAACCTGCCATCCCTCAAGAGGTTCAGCAGGTTAAACTTACATTTCGCAAGCCTCTGGGCTGGAGGCACAAAAGCTCACCGAGGCGCCTGGGCTGCTGGCTTCTTCCTCAAGGAACTGAAACAGTCACCTTTCCCATCTATGGCAACTGGCCCAGTGTACTGCCCTCAGCCCCCACTCTCAGTATAAGTGAGACCCAACCCCCTCCCCCGACCCCAGATCTCCCCCTCAGAATCTCTCCAACAAACATTCAGCAATTTCCTCACAAACGAGGACACCTAAGCGAGAGCTGTGCCACAGCTGGAGGAGGGACCTCAGTGATTCCCCTGCCCTTGCTCTTTTCCAGAGAAACAAGTCTCACTTAGATCTTGTGGCTCCTACTAGTGACAAAAAAAATCAATGCAAACCAGTGGCCCATTAGTTGGCTTGTCCCCAGTTTTGAGGGGGAGCTGTTCATTTCTCAGGAGAGACTTTAGAGAGTGTGGGTATCTCATCTCAATGACTTCACTGTGTCCTCCTCGCTTTCCATATGAAAAGCCAGGTGGCCTGATTCCCTGTCAGTACCAAAACTTCCAAACCTTGCCCTGCTACAGAGGGCATCCAGGGAGGGAACGATTACCTTGTGGCTGTGATAGGCCGAGCGGCTGGTGTGCAAGCTGGCCAGAAGGCTCTTAGACTGCTGCTGAACGCTGGCAGGTGCTGGCAGGGACAGCAGCAGAGTGGCCAGCTCCTGAGCTGCATTCTTGTTTCTCTCCTGATGCAGAAGACAGCAGGGTTAACGCTGACCCCACCAAATCCATGCAGAACTAACTGTGCACACGCTGCCCTTCCCCCTTCCTCTCTTCTAGACCACAAGGGCTAGATTATGCCACATGAACTGCTAAGAGCAAAATGAAAAATTTCAGAAATTACAATCCTCCCACAAGACAAGAGCAGGAATTGAGTCCAAGCCTACGACTCCTGGAAACACTGTTCTTTTTGCCAGCACTCATCCTAGTCCATGAAACACTCTCACAATGGATCCCCCAAAAGTAGGACAGAGGCCTTAAGCTATATACTTCTATGGAGCTTTCTTACAAATCAAGATCATGCTATAAACACTCTTCAGCTGCAAGGCCTCAGGCCTCTGACAACTGCACTGACTTCCTGCCTCTATGGAAAGCTCCCATGCGCTTTGAAAAAGTCACTTGCCTTCTCGATGATTGGGCCAACAGCAAAGCAGCTTTCCAGAGCTTCTAAAGAACTCACAACCAGCCTAGGGAGACAGAAAAGCAGGATTGAGTACAACCACCACCCCTCTCTCTGGTTGTGCTTTAGCCTGTGCGAACTATAGTCAGGGGGACCTTGGGGATAGCTAATGAATGCCAAATACAGAATCAAAGCACAATAAGACCTGCCACAGGCACCATGCATATCGTTTCCTTGTGTTACAGGCCAGAAGAAACCTGGCTCCCACTTGGAGATCAACCTAAGGCCATGTTCATAATCCGTAACTGAAAGACAGGGCTTTTCTTCCTCAAAGCGGATAAGTGTGCTTCCTTCTGCTGCCTGTGGCAGGGATCACTGAGAGGGGCTTAACAGTCTTGATGCAATGGGACCCAAAGTTCAGGTGCCCACAGATCAGGAGGCAAAAGGATATGCAAAGGGAAAGGTTAAAACCATCTGCTTATACTGGGAAGGTACACATTATATTTTACGTATATCTCCAAGAAAATGCACAAAGGCACTTCCCGTAAGTCCGTTAAGTATGGGGAGAAAACAAACTGTTTTCAGGAGCATGCCAATTGCCAACATTCACAGGGCACAACAAAGCATCTTTAGAAAACTGAGCCACTATCTCCTGGGAAAGGAACTGGAAACCCCGCTGTTAAAGGGCACCTAGCAACATGCTCCTCAGGGCTTACTCCTGGGAGTTTACTGTGCCATGGTGAGAAGACCAGCATCCTGAGGTTGCCGAGGCTCCGGGCACAAAGGGAACGGTATGGAGAAGGCAGCTGGAGAGAAAAGGGTCAAGGGGTAGCTGAGAGCAACCAAGAGCAAGGGAAGAGGGGCCTGAGGCATAAAACGAAGTTGGGCAGAACAAGCTCTCCGCTGACTTGTCAGATGCTAGGATTTTCCCATCATCCCACTGCCCACATCCGCCTCCTTCTCACCCACTGTGGAGAGGGAGTGGAGGGACGGGGTATGGAAGAGAGAGCTAGCAGGTTCTGGAGCGGCTACCACCAAGTGTGCACGTACAACCCTCCACACACTCCACTCTTACACAGGATAGCTTTGCAGCCATGCAAGGACCAGAACAGAAAGAAGCAGGAAGACTCTTCCACAGAAGCAGAATCAACGCGAAGCCACACCATTGGTTACATTGCTCTCTGACACACACTCACCCGTGCAGAGAAAAGAAAGAGGGCATACTAACCGGTCCAGCTTGGTTAGGGACTCAGTTTCAGAACTTGGGGGAGAAGCAAAGGAAAAAAAAAAGGAAAAAAATGTGAAGCTCAGAGAAACCTAGAAACACATCCTAAGCAAACAATGTAAGAACAGGGGAGGGGGGGAGAAAAGAAACAGAGAGAGAGAGAGAAGGGAGGGGGCAGTCTGACGGTAGGAGGAGGCAGTGATTTCAAGCCAGGCTACTCTTCCGACTTAGGATGTAAGAAACTCAGCGTCTTACATCATGAGTTGCCTCATCTATCACGGCAAACCAGCAGACGCCTAGCACAAAGAAGCCAAGCGCAATGCTTCAGAAGGCCACTGGGGGGAGCCCGGGGAGGCTCTGAACTCTGCTGTAGGTGCTGCAGCCAGCATCTGGCCAGCAGTGCCATCACCACCTAAGTGGCCGCTGCAAAGAGAAGATGATGACATCAGAAGGAACAGAAGACTCTCCCCTCTAATTTCAGCAAGACTGGACCCAAATCTCTAGCGGCGACTAGAGCATCTTCTACTCCACAACCTCTGGCTCGTCCAAAGGGTGCCTAAGCATTAAGAGAAGGCACAGACACCCCAGGCCGACTAGGATCCCATGGCTCTCAGCACACCGCCAGGTTCTGTGCTCACAAAGGAGACAGGGTGTTGGGCTGCTGGGGGACGACCTGAAACTCACAGGCTACACTAGGGGTAGTTGCGAGAGGCTACTCTCTCAGAACAGGCTATGCCGGGAGAGGGGTTACGTAAAGGCGAGGACAAGGGCTGACCCCTGCCAGCACGGGTACCTCTCCAGGACAGTTCCACTGGTGGTGGCAGGGGCTGCGGAGTCACTGTCTCCAGTGCCATTGCTCTGGTTCAAGTTGGAAGGGCAGATGTTGCTGACAGAAGCAGAAGGGAACTCCTCCGGGGGCTCGTCAGGCCAGCCAAACTGCTCCTTGGTCTTGCCGTAAATTTTCACAGCATCAATCATGGTGACGCCAGCCGGATCCACCGAGGCCCCAACTGCAACAAGTGAGAGGAGCTCTAGGAAGCACGTCCCCTACAGGGCCAAAGTGAGCGCCTCCAAAACAGAGACCAGACCAAGAGGGCAAAGTAGCAAATCCCACCAATTTTCATCAGGGAGGAACCTTGTCTCCTGTGACTCAAACAGCACTTGAACCCTGAGGAGACACTGACTATATGTGAAACAGTCCCACTGACCAAAGGCCTAGGAAGTCCAGCTCTCAGAAGAGCCCCTTGTGCCTGGGTAGCTCAGTGGGTTAAGCCTCTGCCTTCAGCTCAGATTATGGTCTCAGGGTCCTGGGACCAAGCCCTGCATTGGGCTCTCTGCTTGGCAGGGAGCCTGCTTCCCACCCCACCCACCCCCTCGCCTACTTGTGATCTCTTTCTCTCTCTCTCTCTCTCTCTCTGTCAAATAAATAAATAAATAATCTTAAAAAAAAAAAAAAAAAAAAAAAAAGAGCCCCTTAGCATCACAGCAGGACTCTTCCAGTGCTGTCGGGGCACTGCATCCCCCAGCTTCCACTCCCCAGAGAGCTCTAAGCTTGGTTCAAAACACAAATCATCATTCATCCTAACAGCAGCTATTTCTAGGAGCAAGAGTATCAGACAGGCGGTCAGTAAATGGCAGAGGAAGACGCCAGGCTATTGATAGGCTCAGGGAGTTGTTCTCTGAGGGTTTAAAGTATTCGACAGTTCACCAAGCCCAGGCGCTACTACACATCCCTCTCGAGGAGGCACGTGAGCAAGGCCCTCATCTGTGCTTTAAGAACACCTGCTGCTTTCATGCACTGCCCTTGCCTCCTCTCTGCCCACCCACGTAGGCAGCCAGGCCGGCAAAGCTGAGCCAGGCCCACCAAAGCAGACGCAGAGGCAGGGTTTGCCCTGTCTTCACCCCTCCCGTTCTTCAGCACGCCCCTCCCCTGGGAGGGGAACTTCCAGGGAAGTTCAGACGTTGAGGACGGCAGAGACCACTGAGCAGCAGAGAGCAGAGGACTCCCAGAATACCAGACAGCCATGGAGAAATGAGAAGGGGAGGCCATGCCAGGGGGTGGCGACTCACTGAAGAGGTTCAGTTTTTTGTCGGCCTGCAGGGCTTCCTCTCTGGTGAAGGGGAAGTCAAACCAGCGGGAGCGACTCAAGTTGAGCTGCATGGTCCTGCCGAAAATCTCAATGTACGACGGAGCCCGTTCAATGGCCTGGGTCCCGATCTGGATCCGCATGCCTGTCATCACCATAGTGCTGTTGTTGTTGCTGATCTCGATGGTGAAGCCACCGGGCTAGAGGGAGACAGGCACAAGTCAGACAACAAGTTCTTTAGGGTAAACCTGTAACCCTTTGTCTGCTAGCGCCAAAGTGTGTGACCCCAGGCAAGTCCATTACCCTCCTAACTTCTTGGTAAGGATTTCCTTACTTCCAAAGATGGTGGGGGGGGGGGGAGGCAGGGTGTGGGACAGTCTCCAGTTTCAAGCTACTTTCTCTCCATCACTAACCACCTCCTGCTGCTAATACTCGAACAGGAGCCCTTCCATGCAGAAGCTGAGAATAGCCATTTATTCCAGGGACCACTTAGGAAGAACGCAAGGGTTAGTGACTCTAAGTATCTATTTCACACCTGCGTTCTAAGAGGACAGGTGTTTTCCAGCCACACTGTCCAGAAGTCCTTCTACCCAGGCACAGCCCCCACACAGCGCAGTCCTCACCTTGGTGTTGGCCACGTACATGCCAGTGGAGTTCAGCCGGTGCTTTATCTGCTGCGCATTGTACACCTGCAGGAGATCATTCCCACCAAACTCCACATCCGTCAGCTGCTGGTTGTGCTCAAAGAAGTCGATGGGGAATGTCACCTGGCTAGATGTGCGGGTTGCTGTGGGGAACAGGACCAGTAGACACAGAGCATCAGTAAGTGCGGCACTCCCACCTCTGCACCCATCCCTCAGGGAAAGCCTCTCCCAGAATGATGCCACACTCCTAACCTCTACCAGGTTAGGACACTCTAACCTCTTCCAGAGGACCAGGATGTGAACGTGTGCATCAGTGTGATGCCTGCACGCGGCCCACAGGCCAACAGTCACCATCCCTAACCACACCCCACCACAGTAGGACAAAGAACTCAGGTGTGGTACTGAGTACAGTTAGTAACAACAGGCTCCCTCCTGACTGGTTGATTGAAAATAAACAACTCAGGGGCGACTGGATGGCACCAACGGTTAAGTGTCTCCCTTCAGCTCAGGTCATGATCCCGGGGTCCTGGAATAGAGCCCCAGGGCAGGCTCCTTGCTTAGCGGGGAGTATGCTCTTCCCTCTCTTGCTCATGCTCTCTCCCTCTAATAAATAATTTAAAATCTTTTAAATAAATAAATAAATAAACAATAGAAACTATTCCTTTACAGGAGAATGAGCTGCATTGTCATCTCAAACATGGACTCTAAAATTTCAGGGGCACCTGCATGGCTCAGTTCGTTCGTTAAGCAACTGCCTTCGGCTGAGGTCATGATCCCAGGGTCCTGGAATCGAATCCCACATCAGGCTCTCTGCTCAGTGGGGAGTCTGCTTCTCCCACTGCAGCTCCCCCTACTTGTGTTCTCTCTCTCTCTCTCCAACAAACAAATTAATAAATAAAGTATAAAACAAACTTCAGTCACGGGACTGAAAAGGTCTCTGCTTAGCCTCCATCACTCATTCCTGAATTCAGGTCTCCACACCCTGAAGCGTCCTCTATCAGACAGGAGCAAGATTCCCAGCTCAGAGATCTATGACAGGTTCTTCACTACTCAGTGGGAAACTGACGAGTGGAAGCAATCTATCCTCCACTGGTTCATTCTCAGACTTCACATCAGGCAAGCTGCATTCCCCAAACCCAGAGAAAAATCTCTCTCACTAGATGCATGAGATCATTCTTTCCTGGGCACCACAGAACTGCAGATCTCAAGTGGAGAGCGAATGAGCGCTTGTCATTTGTACGACGAGTCTCTAAAAGCCACAAGAACACTGCTGGCCTCAGGAAACATGACACTGCTTTGGGGAAATCAGCTAGCACGTATCTCTACCTTTACGAAACAGGCAAGTGGGAGAGTCACCACTTCTTTTTTTTTTTAAGATTTTATTTATTAAATCTTAAATTAAATTTAAGATTTTATTTATTTATTTGACAGAGATTACAAGTAGGCAGAGAGGCAGGCAGAGAGAGGGGGAAGCAGGCTCCCTGATGAGCAGAGAGCCCGATGTGGGGCTCGATCCCAGGACCCCGAGATCATGACCTGAGCTGAAGGCAGAGGCTTAACCCACTGAGCCACCCAGGCGCCCCGAGTCACTTCTTCACACTTAGCTCCATCTGTTCCATGTCTCGACTAGAAGACTGCCATCGCACCCCCCCACCAGTCTTTGCAGGAGGGCACTTACTGACGGTTGCTGTCTTGCGCTTCCGAACAGGCTTCATTATGCTGATGACACTGCTGGGCTGCAGGGACGGCTGGAGCCAGTAGGAGGTATTCTCCACGTTGGCCATGTAGATGCGCAGGCTGCCATCCTCACACAGGAGGATCATCGTGGTCCGCTGCTGCTCGTTGCAGGCCGTGTGCCGAATGGCAACCATGTCTTGGATCTGACAGAGGGGACAAAGGAGGGTGTTAGTTCCCATAACCAGAGATCAGAAAGAGGCAGAGAAGCAACTGGTTCCACAGTCATTTAGGGGGTGCAGAAGAGTGACAGGGAGAAAACGGGCAAAAGTTCTTTCATAAGCCTCTTCTAACGAAAGGGTCAGGGAAGGGACAAAATATACAAATACAGAAATACAGAATTAGACCAGGTTCACAGCCAAGTGGTGGGATCTCTGGCACGGACCTTTGCTTTCGCAGGCAGAGTCTTAATCTCTTGGATAAGAAAAGTGTCTGGTTTCACCATCACTACCAGTGGCACACCTGTAGTTTGCTGGACACAACACACCAGGCCAGGGTGGTTCATCACCTCGGACCACTGGCAAAGAGCAGGAGACGTCTTACTGCCACCATTGGAACTGCAGACAAGAAAACTGGCCACAGTCAGGGTGTCAATCACCAGCTAGTCATCCTCTTCTCGACTTAAAGGCCAAACCTACCAAACACCTGACTCCCAGAGCAATGTATGTGCCCAGGGACTTTAATCACCCACGAGTCTCAGCTCTATTCTGAGCCATGCATACACTCACACCTGCCCCTCCCCTCCCTGTTCCCACGGCAGTAGTCCTGGTTTAGAAATCTCCCCTGCTGGCTCCCACTGTCTGAGGGAAGAGGTGGCCCAATGTGCCTAGAGGTCATCTACTGCATAGAGCTGGCTGAGGCGCATGACCCCTGGGCCCATCAAGCATCTGCAGGCACACCAAGTTCTGTGCGAACGGCACCCCATTTGATTTCATCTCCAACGAGGTAATCTTTCACAACACAGAGGCCAGAGAAACAATGCCTACAGCACTTTTAAGGCTCTTCAGTGGCAGATAGGAGAGACAGGAAGAAAGACTAAGCTGCTTCTCCCTAGCTCCCTAAAACAACTCAGCACCTCAAATGCACCTCTACTATCCGGACACCGATGCAAGCCTCTGTCTGCACCGCCCCCCCCCGACCCCCGACCATACCCTCACTGCTGACACCATGCTGTGTTCTGATCAACTATCCCAGCAGGGAAACTTAAAGGGCACTTTGGCTGCATCAGTGTCTAAGAGCAACTACCATTTCCCTCTCCAAACTCAGTTATCACCCTCAAGTGAGGTATGCTGCCTTGACTAGATATGCTTCTCCTGAGTGACAGCAGTCCCCAGACTACCTCTTACAGCTTGGGGTCTACACGGTGGAGGACAAAACCATGCAGACAGCCAACCTGCCAACACTGGGTGCCTCTTGCCTTCAAAAGGGAGAGGCCTGCTGGGGCAAAGCTTCACCAGATTCCTAACAGACACCAGTGTTGGGCCAGAGGAGCCTCCTGCTGAACGCAGGCACCGTGGGAGCTCGGCCTGAAGCGCGCCTTCCCACCTTTTGATGTTGATGGAGAAAAGCTGCAACACTTCCAGAGTTGTCCTGCTAACGGTGGCTGCAAACGATTTGCCTTGACAATAGCTGAAGAACAACATCTGCAGCACGTGGGAGTAGTAGACGGACACACCGCCACCGGCCACCTGGCTGTTACTGTCCTGTCGGGGCATAGACACAACACTTGCATTAACCTCACCTGCTGCCTCCAGGACCAGCACTCAGTTTTGCAGCTTATTAGTTTTAAATCATGACTGTGGCTCTCATAATCTAAGCCATGTGGGCAATTCTTAGAAAAAGCATGAGAGTCAAGAAACTTCACAGTGAATCAGTTTGGTCCTAAAGGACAAGAGTTTCTACTAATAGAGGACAAGTCAGAGACTGAAGAAAAATGAAAAACAATGGAGGAGCTACCAAGCTAATCCATCAGGAAGAGGAGGAGAAGCGACACCTGCCCGAACCTTCAGGTCCTCGTGGTTGATTTCCAGCACATTAGTGACGTAGAAGGGCCCCTGCTGGGCACTGCTGGCCTCTTCCATGAGCTGGGTGTAGATGTAACCAGCTGAAGACATTATAACAATGATGTTCTTTCCCTCCTCATTGAAGAGGAAGGTAACATCTCTTATCTTTGAGCTTGGCAGAAGAAAGTAGAAGGTCGGGCTCAAGGCATCAACAGACAGGTCGTAAATCTGCAGGACAGAAGGAAAGGAAATCTAGTTCAGTCGCACCACCAAATCACCCTGGCGAATCCGAAGACCTGCCATCGGTGAGTAAGGGATATCAATTCTCACTCCAACAAGTGTCTGCAAGTATCAGGCACAGAGCATACAAAGATGAGTATCTTTTTACTTTCCCTCAAGGAATGACTAGGAGAGAGAAAGGCATCTACATCTTCTGTGACAAGATCCATGCACTTGGTAAAGCAATGTCATACTGCCTACACCCAGAAAGCTCTAGCCCACACCCTGAGAGAAGCTAGTACATAATAATAATAACCAGCCACTCGGGATTTAAAAACAAAACAATTTTAGAACCACAACACCGAAGAGCAGTAACTGTACCTTGACAAAGTCCGCAGTGACAATGGCTAACTCGGTCTGTGACCCGGGTAACCACACAGCCTTGATGATGAAGTTGCCCGTCGCCAACTGTGGGTGCAGAACCAAGTGATCCGAAACAGAGCCGGAGCTACTGAAGGTCAACACGTGGCAGTCCTGGACAGGGTTAAAGGAACAGACTAGTTAAAAGACGGCGGGAAGTACATGAACCCATTTCAGCTCTCTCAAGTCTTCCCTGACATTCCCTGCCTCCGGGTATTATTCACACTGTCCAGTAATGCACTCGGCTTCCAAGAACACACAAAAACCATTTCCAATAGAAGAAAGATCTGCAAGAGCTGGGAGAAATCCAGAGTAAAAATCCTTTTATATTCCAAAGGCTTTTAGATTTTCATCTTAACAATGAGTACGAGAAAGCGGCACTGACAACGGGGGAGAGAAGAGGGTCCACGGCGTGGAGGACTCAAATCTGCATCAGGTTCTTACCTTCAGCCCGCACACAGCCAGGTAGTCCTCCTTGCAGGGGTTCCCAGTGAGGCTCAACACAGTAAACGGGACGGGGGCAGAAGCCAGGCGGGTCAAAGTCAACTTCCTTTTGCTGGAATCTGCTTGCTTCAAGAGCGCAGAGAGCTGCAGAACAGTGATCTGCAAGGGGACAACTGCCAGTTTATTCCAACCCACATCCTCTTAGAGAACACAGAGCCTGACAAAAGCTCCTTCCCTGCGACCCTAGTCCATAGCTAAGTCTCTTAGGAAAACCCTCTCTCCAGGTGGAGAGAGATGGAATGCCTTTCACTTCCTCCATCAGGTGCCCACAAAAGAGAGGAGTAATGAAACCAGCTCTTTATACACAGTTCATGAAAACAATTACCCAGTCCCTATGTACTATCGTCCTTTCTAGTTTTCCGTACAACTTTTTGTTGTACAGATTGCTAACAGATACCAGCGCTGGGCCACAGCAGCACTGCTGTATTGGTTTTTTTTAAAGTACTTTTGTTTTGTTTTTGTTTTGCTTTGCAGTAGTTTAGAGGAATCTTACAGACTTATCAGATTTCTAGTTTGTTTTTCACTTAAACTTAAACAACTTCACTAGTACTAGAGAAGCCAGAATACAGAAAAATGTTAAGACACCTGCCACCCTTCCGACTTTTACTGACTGGCTCTCTAAAATGACATAAGCTTCCCTGTGTCCGCAGCAGGCTGGGAGGGCAGGAAAGAACTAAATAAGGAACACTGTGTCTTCCCATGAAGACTCTCATCTCTTGGCGTGTGCCCTCCCCTCCAGCATAACCAAACCATGCCACGCCTGAGAGCCGTGCTGTCGTCGGTAATCACTAGTCACAAGCCCTTTCTCAAGGGCCTGAAGGATAGGTTTTGAGTAAGAAACTACTCATCACAAACAGCAACTGTTCTAGTCACATTGCTTCTAAGTTTAATCAACCAACTCAGAGTTGGAGTAGAAAAGCTCATTGAGCTCCTGTAAGGCATTCTTGGAACCCAAAAGACTTTTTCCCAGGGGGCCAGTCTGAGCATAGTCCTCTGTTTTGTTAGCACTTAAGATAAACATGACCTAAAATGAGTAGGAAAGAACTGGAAACCCACCTTCCCTTTCTCATGGCTAACAGCCAAATGCTGGCGGCGCCCATGCGGAGAGGAGAGCACACACATGGCCACACGCCTGAGCACGTGGGCGCTGATAAGCTGTCGAATAGTCTGGCCTTGGTCTCCACTGTAATTCATCCGAACATTCTCAAAGGCGCCTTCCTGGGAGCCTAAGGTGGGAACCTGGCAAAGAAGGAAGCAGAGAATAGGCAGGAGTAAACCAAAGAAAGCCAGTGGATTCATCCACTATTTATGGATAAAGACAACTATGCAGACCAAGATGCTGCACGATGCCGTCATTCGAAAAGTAACAGGTTCCAGTCTCTAATCCAGGGACAGTCAGGTAAGCCTCTCAAAGCAATTTTGTCAATCTGATAAAAACAACGTAGTGAATGTTTCACAAAGCTAAATTTAATTAATACAAAGTACTGGCTTCTTAAAATGCTAAAACACCCTTTTTGGAAGTCGAATGATGGAGGTAACAGATAGGAATGTTTTTCATTGACCCAACCCGGCAAAACTGAGTCGACAACTTTATGAATCACCATCCCAACACTTACTTGCTTCATCTTTAATAGCTCGAGGTCTAAAAGCCACTACTATAAAACTGGGACTCATTTTCACTACAATACCAGAGTATCTGTATGCACGTACATGTGTGTATTTCTGAGGGAATACTTTTCCCTTAGAAACAGTCTCCTTGGGGCACCTGGGTGGCTCAGTGGGTTAAAGCCTCTGCCTTCAGCTCAGGTCATGATCTCAGGGTCCTGGGATCAAGCCCTGAATCAGGCTCTCTGCTCAGCAGGGAGCCTGCTTCCCTACCCTCGCCCCCCACCTGCCTCTCTGCGTACTTGTGATCTCTGTCAAATAAATAAATTAAATTAAATTAAATTAAAATCTTTTTTAAAAAAACAGGCTCCTTGTGATATCTAGTCCTATACCTCGTTCATTTGTACACTTCCCTTTCAGAAGTACAGACACTTTACATGGTTTCTACTATTTCACACTGTTGCTAAACAGGATAGGCAATACACACCAGAACTCCTATTCTTGGTGCTGAGCAATAGGTTTTAAAGTAGATACTGACTTACAACTTCTAAATCATTTCTTCTTTTTTTTTCTTTTTTTTTTAAAGATTTTATTTATTTATTTGAGAGACAGAGAGAGAGATCACAAGTAGGCAGAGGCAAGTGGCGGGGGGGCGGAGGGAGCAGG
Organism: Mustela lutreola; assembly: GCF_030435805.1. Classification (NCBI taxonomy): domain Eukaryota; kingdom Metazoa; phylum Chordata; class Mammalia; order Carnivora; family Mustelidae; genus Mustela; species Mustela lutreola. The sequence goes on from NC_081299.1 coordinate 13,460,774, forward strand.
CTCCCTGCTGAGCAGAGAGCCCGATGTGGGGCTCAATCCCAGGACCCTGAGATCATGACCTGAGCCAAAGGCAGAGGCTTAACCCACTGAGCCACCCAGGTGCCCCTTCTAAGTCATTTCTTATTAAAGAACTAAAGACAGTTGCCCGAAGGGCTATAAACAGAAGACAACAAACATGATTTCTGCAAGCCACTGAAACCTTAGGTCTCCTACTTTATATACCGAAAAAAACGTCTCACTAGTCTAACTGTCCCCAGATGTTGTTCTTCACATCTTGGGGGTTCGTATATCCTTATGAAATGAAAAGTGGACTTACTCACTGAGTTGGCCCAAATGAGCTCTTGTGTCTTCTGAAGACACACCTCGCATGTGGCTCTCCAGCTGGCTAGCTAGGGAATGGCCATCCTCAGGATATTCCCCAGATGATCCAGTACACCGCGCCATCTCAGCTAATGTGCTGTTCCTGCCACACTCACCATCAGCTGGTCAGTCATCTCAACCACCTTGTCCACTGTGTGCAGCTCCCGGAGGGCTTGCTGAGCCCGGCTGCTGCTCCCCACAGCTGAAGCCTGCTGAAAGTTGGTCTGAATGGCATCCATGAGGAAATTGAGCATGTCTAACACGAGAGGAGCGAAGGAGAAATTGGCCTGAGAAAAATCCAAATACACAAGTGGGAAAAAAAAAAAAAGAAAAGAAAAAAATAATGGATCATACTATGATAATACATCTTGCCAATAACACCCTTCAGAATATAGAAACCCATTTGGGCACTTCCAATTTAATATTCGAGCCACCTCTTCCTCTCAGTAATACTGGATTCGTGCTACTAACTCTAGAGCAATCTTTCTAAACCAGGAGTCCCATGTTGACACCCTAATGCTAGAACACATTCCTCACACAGAATTAGCTGAATTCTCTCCTGTGCATCTAGAATTACTCTAGTTACGTGCCATCTTGAAAAAACTGCAGAAACAATCATGTAAATCACTTTCTGTATTCTGTGCTTTAGATGAGGAACCCTGGCCAAGAAAGGAGATCTGGGGTATTACACAGCTAAAACACACCCTCCCACAACACCCCCCCCAGGGCTCCTCAGTCCCAAATCCCTCCCTATGAGGCAAGAGCTTACAACACACCCTATCAGATCCATCCCGTGAAAATGAGTAAACTCAGAAAGGAGAAAACAACTCTCAGCCCCACCAGGGGCATTGCAAGGAGAACCCTGCACATGGCTTGCTCGGGAACCAACCAACCCGGCTCCGCACTGCCCGCAGCATCCCCGGCACCACCAGAACCCTCACCTGGTTCTGCAGCTCCTCTCGGCAGCCCTCCACTGTGCGGCACAAGCTGCTCTTCTTGGGCTTCTCCTCATCAGCAACCTTCCCATCGCTGATGGTGACTTTGGCCTTGTCCGCTGGAGAAGTGCTGGTGTGGCGCACCAGACTCTCGGACACCCTGGGTTCACTCTGAAAGGCTGACTCCTTCATGGTGGAGCTCATGCCACTGCTGGGAGTTCGCTTCACCAGCGCCTGGAGACAGAAAATGTCAGAAACCTAAAGCTTGAACCACAAACACAGATTACACACTGCCTAAGATCTTGGTGGGAAATCCAGACCTGGAGGAGAAATTGGCCAACGATCGAAATGATATCCAAACACCTGAATTCTAAGCTTCATGTATACCTCTAGTAACAAAAATACTTCACCACTCACAGCCACAGTTCTTAATTACAACATCTGAAACTGTGGCAGGTCTTAAAAGAAAACTGCAAGATGCTTTTTTTTTTAAAACTACAAGATTTTTAAAGACCTTGCAAGTTCTAACATTCCAAGCAAAGTGCTTATTAGGCCATGATCAGTGACAGACCCAGAACTTACTCCTAGACCCGGGCCACCATGAAAGTGATATGGCAGTTTCCTAGTTTGGCTTCAGCATTCCCGTGTCACTAACAAGTCACCCCTCCTAACCCAGCAAATGTTCCAAACTCTCACCAAACAGCTGCCATCTTCCTTGGCTCCACAGTCACAGAAGAAGGAGCCATATTTGGCGTAGGAAATCTCATGATCCTTGTGGCACACCTTAGCACAAACTGTGCACACACCTACCCCATCTACCATTTTACAGGTGTGACAGTGGTACCTACAAAGAATAAGAATGAGCAAATGAGCCCAGCAGTGCCAACGGCCCAAGACCCAACAAATACTCAACTGAAAGAAAGAACTTCACTTACCAATGCTGATTCATGAATTCTTTCTGAGTGATTGTGAAAGTGCAGAGTTTATTGCAAAGAGAATCTTCATCCTTCAAAGATAGTAAGTCTTTTTAATCAGAAATAAATCCTTCTACACAACCACCCCCAAAAATACACCCTAGAGAATAAACAGTCGATTCATAAATGACCAATAAGACTTACTCCTGGAAATAATCTGCATCTATAAACGTGCTACAATTCTAGATGAGAGATTAAGGTTTTACAGTTAGAAAAAAAATAAATCTGGGGTGCCAGGGTGGCTCAGTCGATTGAACATCTGACTCTCAGTTTTGGCTCAGGTCATGATCTCAGAATTGTGGGGTTGAGCCCAGCATCCAGCTCCGTGCTCAGCAGGAGTCTGCTTGGGATTCTCGCTCTCTCCCTCTACCCCTCCCCCTGCTCACACATGTTCGCCCTCCCTCTCCCTAATAAATAAATCTTTTTAAAAAATAAATAAATGAGATCTTAACACTTACTCTGTAAAGGAACCCAGACCACTGACATGAAGAAATCATCCCTAAGTCTCCATTTAGGATACAAAAACTGAGTAACTGCAGAGGAAGTGACTCTGGATGGAAGATGCCATATGCTTATTAAACAGTCCCTTCCCTTAGAGATCAGATCCCTACAGCCTGCTCTGCAGACCTGTAAAATCAGTCTGCCATTAGTTACGCAAGCAGGGAGAAAGCAAACAGGAGTGGGAGAGTTTTGAAGCTCACAGGAGCTAGAAAAGAGGGCTAACGGCTTGTTAGCATGAGCTCTGTCACTGCCAGTCAGCCGTTAATAACCCAGCACGGCCGCCTAGATGGCCGTGGTACTTACTGAATCCTCAGCCTGGGAGTCTTCCTCTTCCACTGCCAACTCCTCCACCCAGTCTGAGTCCACCTCAATGGCCCGCTCCTCTCCATCCACCGAGAGGTGACTTGGGCCTTGACCATTACTCTGGCTCAGGGCATTGGTGACATCAGCCAAGTAAGACATAATGTGGCAGGTGCACTCCAAGACTACCACATGCTGGAAGAGAAGACCACCATCACAAACCAAGAAACTTCAATTCTCTATATTTGATTACTGTATACTATGTTTTCTCAAATTCTTCCCAATAAAGCTCAAGATCAGGGAGACATGGTATAAAAGCAGACCAAAAAACAGGCTTTAATTATCTATTTCCTCAGCTCTGAACACTGTGACCGCATGTAGCCAGTCAACACACTGTACTGAATTAATGTGATCCATTCATTCTTAAGCAGGAAGACAACTCTCTACAAAATGTCTTAATAGGAGGTAAAATTGAAATAAGAAAAACAAAGTAAAAAGAAAAAAAGGAAAAACAAAATAAAACTGGAGGCGAAAATTATTCAAAAAAAGACAACCGGTATAGAGAACAGAATGGTAGTTGCCAGAGACAGGAGTAGGGGGTGGGTGGAGAACAGAGGAAGGACGTTCATAAGACAGAATCTCCCAGTTATGAAATAAACAGTCACAGGGATATAATGCACATACAGGGAGGACCATACTTAACAATATACTGTACTGCATATCTGTGAAGTAAGAGAGTAGATCTTAGAAGTTCTCATTATAAGAAAAAAACATTTCGAGCTATGTATGGATAGAGATGTTAACTAGCCTTATCATGATGATCACTTCACAACCTACACAAACATCGAATCAATATGCTGTACACCTGAAAATAATATAGCATTACATATCAAGGACACCTCAATTTAAAAAAGTCTAGATTAAAAGTATGAATGGGCTCTCATTAGCTTTTTACCTACAAATAACATTTTTTTAACCATTAGTGAAAGACATTTACATTACTGGGTTTTAAATTAATGTAGTAAGGGAAGAACAGCTTCAGAAATCAAGCAAAAAGTTTTCCAACAAACCACAGCCAGTAGCTCATGTTTGCCTAAAATTCCAGCAGCCTGGCATCAAGGCCTCAGATTTCTAAGTCCCTTCCCTCTGCAATCTGACAATTCAGAGCGGAGAGGCGAAAGACTAGCAAGGAAGGAAGGAGACACGAATGGTACAGTGCTGGGTCTCTGAGGCCACTTAGCTGCTCTTAGCCACCTATGCCAAGTTCATGGTGGGGCAAGGTGGGAGAAAAGAATGCCTGTATGCATGATTTCTGTCAGTTTAAAACCTTCCTCGCAGCAGTGACCTGAACTTTCAGGTAAATTAAACGATTCTAGTAAGTGGACTAGAGCTGAGAACGCAGTCAGTGACCTACTCAGATCACACAGTTCCAATGCAGGAGGAGGGAACGATTTTCTACAGCATACCAATGTCTAAAAAATAGCAAGAATTCACTAGGCTTTAAGAAGGATTCAGTGGATGTTTTGTTTACCCTGTTATTTCCCCCCCCCATCACTCCTCATGATCCAGCAGAGGCAGTTCACGGTACGCACACTCCCAAGGCTTTGAAATTGTAGGCAGGCTGGCCAGGGCCAGAAACCAGTCAAAAGAAGAGCCTTCTACATGACCACAAAGAAAAATCATCACTCCCTAACTGCTGTCATGCTGCACTTCGCTTACCTTTCCATGCATTACATTGGCATTCAGTTTTTCCACCACATTCTTCTGTGATAGGTATTTCTTGCTGTCCCAAAGGAAAAAGAAGGAGGGGCAGGGGAGGCATAAAAATCACCCAAGGAACTAAACAAAAGGAAGCAGTTTCATGAATCCTGCATCAATTTGTGACACTGGGATGCAAAGGCATTCTTAGAAAACACCAAGGTGTGGGGTGCTCTGATCTTAGGTGTGGTGGGGCACTCTGGTCTTATCACTGACACTTGATACAATTTTCCTTAGACTTCTCTGAGGAATAATGAAGAGGAATCCCTACTAAGAATGTAGACTGAGTCTCAAATGAACACTTACAAACTACTTCCTCAATCCCCAATGAAAAGGTAGAGACGGGACACCTGGGTGGCTCAGTGGGTTAAGCCTCTACCTTCGGTTTGGGTCATGATCTCAGGGTCCTGGGATCGAGCCCCGCATTACCAGGGAGCCTGCTTCTCCCCCTCCTCCCTTCTGCCTGCTTCTGTGCCTACTTATGATCTCTGTCAAACAAATAAATAAAATCTTTAAAAAAAAAAACAAAACAGGTAGATACTTAAGTTCTTTCATACTCACTCCAACCTACAAATAACTTGCAATTCGTTATCCCCCTTTTTTCTAAGAGCAATGCTGCACCTATAGATGGGGCCCTCCAATTTCATCATCTTACCATCTACTCAGCCAGTCCACAGCAGCATTGTGAAGCTGAAGATGGCCAGCACCTTGACCTGCACTGGCCAGGGTGGCCATCACAACCATGAGTTCAGGGAAACCAGTCCCATCACCATTGGCCAACATCTCTGTCGCCATGGGGATCAGGGTGCCTAGAAGCACAGCACACACACCTTCCCCAACTTGGCTGGTAGACAAGAAACCGCAGATTAGTAAGTAAACAACAGGAATCTGACTATACTTCTAAATTTATAAAAGAAAGAGATGTTGAAAATTAAACATTCAACACATGAAACTCCCCATCCCCTTCCTCCCCACTCCACATATATGCACCCAGTTTTGGACTTCAGCTATGAGAGCACAGAACAGTCACCCATCTGACAACTAACAGGCCCAGTCACTGCAGAAGTTTTTCCACAGGAGAAATTAAGGAGCTCTACTAGATTCCTTCGTCGACTGCAGGGAGCTCCTGAATTGCTCAAAACGCTAAAGACCAATGCCTGAAGGGAAGAATGCAGCAAATGCTCCCAACATTCACCTGGGGCCCTTAGGGACTTATGACCCAAATGCATTTGTTCTACCTGTTTTCCCGAACAATGTACGTAGTCAACAGCTGCAACAGCTGCCGGTTCTCCTGAATCACATCCAGCTGGTCAGAGTCTTTGGGGGGCGACGCAGTCATGCGGGTGAGCCAGGCCTGGAGGCGCACTGGCTCCACACAAGCCAGCTGCGCCAGAGAGCCACAGAGATGCAGAAGGCTCGGGTTAGGGCTCTTCTCAGCTAGGGACAGACCAAGAGGCTACGGTCAGTGAAGGAGGGTGAGGGACAGGAGGGAAGGTGCCAACTGGGAGCCAGGAAAGGGGGAAGGAAAGGCTTTGAGCAAGTTTTCAACTTCCTTCCCAACTTCCTTGCAGGGATTCTCTGCACTTGTTACTCGGTAGTTATACTTGGGCAGAAGATATGCACAGTATTAGCTGGACATCAAAGTTCCCATAAGAAGATTAATAAAAGCTGTCACTCACTCAGCTGGAAGAGTTTGGTGAAGAATTTCAGAACTCGGTTACAGAATTTAGCAGAGAGGTTCTCATTGGCTGTCGCCATCATGATCTGCACGAGTTCTCCACTGGGAGGCAGAAGGGGGGAAAAGGGGAGAATCACATTAAGCCTCATAAAAAAGACATCCGCTTCTATTTCTTCACGATGTCATCTCCCCTAGGGGAACTGCTCACTGGTCAGTCAACGACCCTAGTTTTTCATGAAGTCAACTCCTCATCATGTCGTCACCCCTTCAACCTGAAGAATGAGCAATTAATCTAAGTCCTCCCCACAGTACAAATACCTAAAGCAGGCTTCAAGTGTTCCCTGAGGAAAAAAATACCTAAGACATTCAAAAAATGTTCACCGAGTAAAACAAAATACAGCTCACCTCTCAGAGAAAAATTCCTCCATAGCTTTACGAGCCTGGCTGCTTTCCAGTTGCTTTTCCAAATACTGGAGACATTCCTCCAAGATGGATTCATCTAGTCCACTGAGCATTAAAAAGAAAAATTAACTACCAGAAATAAGGTCTGTTTCAGTGTCTTCCTAATACTGATTTTTTAAAAAATCCAAACTTTATGACTGAACTTCAAGAGCAATAGTCCCTTTTTTTTTTTTTTTTTTTTTTAAAAAAAAAAAAAAAAAAAGCTTAGTGTAAGGGATGTCTGGGTGGCTCAGTCAGTTAAACGTCTGCCTTCGGCTCAGGTCATGATCCCAGGGTCCTGGGATCGACCCCCACACCAGTTTCCCTGCTCAGCGGGGAGCCTCCTTCTCCCTCACTCTCTACATGCTGCTCCCCCTGCTTGTGTTCTCCCTCCTCTCTGTCAAATAAGTAAAGAAAATCTCTTTAAAAAAAATTTCAAAGCTTAGCATTAAGCCTGGCTACACAGGAGCTCAGTATATCTAACACATTAAACTATAACAAAACAAAAAAGTTCCTAAAATCTTAAAGAATGTAGTCAACAGCTTAGAGTTCAAAGAATCATTGCTACTGTTTCAAATTATAGAAAAAAAAAAGAAAGAAAGAAAAAGAAGTAGAGAGAGAAAAGAGGAAGGAAGGGAGGGGTGTACATTAGTCCAGTTCTCAGTGGGACGAAGCTGCAACTTCCTCCACTGCTCTTGGGGACCTACCCACATCGCTATGGCCTAAACCACCAAAGTCAAACGGTGGTGAGAGACCACCTGCCTAATTCCGCACCACCCATCTCAGAGGTACAGTTCCAAAAGTATTAGAAATTCTATGAAGTAAGAAAGAAAAAGAAATTTTATGAGGCTCCTCTGTACACTTCATTACATCAAGTACAGCGCTTGATAATCATCTGCTCAATTACTTAAAGTTTCCAAATCTGAACTTTAAGGCTTCTGCTTTCTCAGCATTGATTCCTAATAATTAATCATAAAAGCGGATTCCAAATAACCTTTCGTGCGTGGTCACAAGAACATAAAATGCACACAAGTACAGAACTTTCTGTTAAAAAGCACAATAAGCCATTAATTAAAGACACAGAGAAGCCAGTGCTGGGACATTCCGCTGCGAGCAGCAGGAGGTCATGGGAGCCTGACTGTCTCCATCAGGCTCACCTATTGGGATCTGCATGATTGGCCAGGATGTTGTAACAGCCAGTGATCAGCTTCTCATACACTCGAGCCAAGAACTCCTCAGACTCTGCGGGGCCCAGGATGCGCTCCAGGGAGTTGCTACTGATCTCAGCGACACTCTCAGTGCTTGACTCCAAAAGAAGGGGAAGAAGGGTCCGAATTACCTGTGGCGGATTCATCTCATCGGACCAACTTCAGCAAAGAAAACAGAACCATGTTAGTGAATATACTCCCCCCACAAAGGTGCAAAGGCACGGATAGGGCAACTCAATCATTTACTGAGACAGGAGGACTTTTATTCCCGTCTTTTTTCCCCGATAGTTATTTTTTTATATAGGTATAATCATACAACTTCATAATTTCATTTTTCGTGATTATATCAGAAACAAAACCATTTTCACACATAAACCACATTTAATAAAATGTTAAACAATATAAGATGCATTTTCCAGTATTCAGAAAAGAAAATCAACCCCTCCCAGACAACTTTCACAGGACTGCCTGGAACCTGGATCACGGTTAAGGCAATGTGATCAAGGCTTTCACCCAGGCCCTATGTACAGGCAGCCAAAGCAGTACCTCCACTGGCTTGCCCCAGGCCCCATAGGAGGAGAAGCTCACTCCCACGAGGATTCTGGAGATGCAGGATTTGACATACATCACTGCCACCTTAAAACTCCAACCCAAAGCACCTCAAAATTACGGTATGATTTAAAGCCTGCATGGTCTTTCCTGCCAGAGGGAAGGAGGTATTCTGCTACATCACATTCTAGGTCAATGCTCACACTCCACTCAGAAACCAGACTCTCTTTGCTACAGAAGCACGCAGGGAAGCATGATTACTGATGACACACTCCATCTTCATTTAGCTACGAAGGAACACTGGACCAGAGAGCATGCAGGGCTCCATAGTCGCTACTCACACAATAAGATCTCCGGTCAGCCTGACCAGTGAGAGGAGAGTGTGCTTCAGGGAAGCAGCCAGGGGCAGACTTTGGCCACAAAGAGTCCCCAAGTGAGCAGCTTGCACAGCACTGATGTAACTCTCTGAAGGGATGGTGTCATTAGCAAAGGCATTGCGCTGAAAGGAAGCAAAACAGACATGAATGGACAGACCATCTATCTACCCAGGATGAAATTCTCACATGGGGGGAAAAGAACCAACTGGCATAAACTAATACCCCATTGAGGTTTCTAGACAATGGCTCTACTCAGTATACACTATTACTCATCCTGGGAAGGAAAGGGGGATGAAGCAAAGGAAGCAGTTAAACAAATTTTAACTAGTACAAAGGTAACGCAAAATTTAAAAAGTTAAGGGGCACCTGGGTCGCTCAGTCGGTTGAGTGTCCAACAGCTCAGGTCATGATCTCAGGGTCATGAGATCCAGCCCCATGTCGGGCTCTACACTGGGCATGGAACCTGCTTAAGATTCTCTCTCTCGGGCGCGTGGGGTCTCTGTCAGCTGAGCATCAACTCTTGGTTTCAGCTCAGCTCATTAGATCTTATTAGGGTCATGGAATGGAACCGCATCAGGCTCCAAACTCAGCGGGGGAATCTGCTTAAGCTTCTTTCTCTCTCCCTTTGCCCCTCCCCTCCCTCCACCTCTTTAAAAAAAAAAAAAAGCTAATAAGTGAAAACGTTAGTACAAAGTTAAGATACCCAATACCAGTTTTCAAATAATTATAATATATTCTACTTAACACTAAAACTACTATCTCTAATAATTAAAAAGGATGCATATTTTGCAAAGCATCAGAGCCTCCATTAAAATATCTTCATTATCCTTCTGCTACAGCTCCGGGTGATGTAAATAGAGCTCATGATTATAAAGCAGGGATAACAAGATTATAATACTTGACTCTCCCAAAGAACTATAGCATGGGAATAATCTATTAATAGAGGTAACTTGGGCAGAGCAGACACAAAGGTCAAGTAAACTGACAGGAGACTCCACAGTCTTCTAACAGCCTCCAGAACCTGAAAGCTACCCTAGAAAACTCTGACAAAAGGAGAAGGTTCCTGACATTTTTCCTAAAAAGAAAATGAAAACAGCTCACATTTACTGAGAATTCAGGAGCCAAAGACTGTACCAGGTACCTTAGATTTAATACAATTAATCTTCACATCCCAGTATTAAGAAGAGAAGGAAATGGAGACCCCAAGTAATAAAACAGCTGTCTTACAACGCACTAACACAGATTTCTTAACAAAACAACCACTTAAGTACCATTTGGGTAAATCAAGCCTTTGATTATCGATTCAGCCATAGAAAATACACTGCAGCATACCAAGGCCTCTTGGCAGGTAATTTCAGCCTAAGGAATAAGAACAGAGCACAGAATGGCTAGCGCTCCGCATCTCTACTGTGAGAGCAGACACTCACCCAGGATCCAATGTTGGGAAACTCGTTGGTGTTGATGTTGTTCCAGGATTCACACACAGCCTGCACCCAGGATGGTAAATTCTGAACCAGCGTAGGACCTGGAGGCGACAAGAAGGATGACGAGTCATCACAAGGGAGAAGAATGACACATGCTATTTTAAAGCCAAGCCCAAACACAGAAAGATACACCATTGCCCAAGCTGTCAGCATTCTTACTAAGATCACTTAGATGGATCTTTCAATAGCAGTACTACACATCCAAGAACTAGCTAATTGCTTAATAGCTAACAATGTCAATTATAAGGTTTTCATTTCCTATCATGTTCACTTTCTAATCTTGCAAGTAAAGGCAACAACTGAAAACAGAATGCAAAGTGGGAGCCTGTGACTACAAGTCAAGCTAAGACCGCTACTCAGCATCTCCCACACCCTCCACCCATAGGAAACACTTTGATCTCCTCTCAAGACAAATCTGAGGGCAAGGATTCTTTTTTTTTTTTTTTAAAGGTTTATTTATACATTTTAGAGAAAGGTGAGGGGCAAAGGAGAGGGAGAGAATCTCAAGCAGACTCTCCACTGAGCACGGAGCCTGACACTGGCTGATCCCACAACCCAGAGCCAAAATCAAGAGTCAAGACACTTAACTGACTTTGCCACCAGGTACCCCTGAGGGCAAGGATTCTTTTTGGTTTTTTTTTTAAGATTTTATTTATTTATTTGACAGAGATCACAAGTAGGCAAGGGAGGCAGGCAGCAGAGAGAGAGGAGGAAGCAGGCTCCCCGCTGAGCAGGGAGCCCCATGCGGGGCTCGATCCCAGGACCCCGGGATCAACCTGAGCCGAAGGCAGTGGCTTAACCCACTGAGCCACCCAGGCAGAGGGCATGGATTCTTAATGCACATCAAGAACAGCATTCTAGGGGCGCCTGAGTGGCTCAGTGGGTTAAAGCCTCTGCCTTCGGCTCAGGTCATGATCCCAGGGTCCTGGGATCGAGCCCCATGTCAGGCTCTCTGCTCAGCAGGGAGCCTACTTCTTCCTCTCTCTCTCTCTCTCTGCCTGCCTCTCTGCCTACTTGTGATCTTTGTCTGTCAAATAAATAAATAAATAAAATCTTTAAAAAAAAAAAGAACAGCATTGTAGGGGCACCTGGGTTGTTCAGTCAGTTAAGCATCTACCTTCAGCTCAGATAATGATCCCTGGGTCCTGGGATTGAGCCCCATGTCAGGCTCCCTGTTCAGTGGGGAGCCTGCTTCACCCTCTCCCTCTGTTGCTCTCCCTGCTTGTGCCCTCTGCCAAATAACTAAATAAAATCTAAAACAAAAACAAAAACAAAAAATGCCAGCATTCCATGAAGTAGGAGAATTTAATTTCTGAAAGTGTGACTACCTGAACACTGAAAGGGCATTTTAACGCTTTCAATTCAGGAAAATACAAACTGTTATAAATCGAGACTATAATGACTGCTCTTAACTCCAGTCTTCCTCAGGCCCTTTTGCTTCCCCATCCTCCATTTCCACCAGATCATTCCTAACACAGGGAAGAGGTTTGCCCAACACAAAGCAGCAGCTCGCCAGTCTTCCTCATCTCCACAAATGAAACGGAGAACACGGGCTAATGCTTTAGAACCAAATGGCTTTGGGTTGGATCCCAGCCGCCACATCCTGCAAGATGTAGGATCTTGGGCAAATTAACTTCTCTAAGACTTTGTCTCCTATGGAGTAAAAAGGGAAAACTAACATTTCATAAAGCTCCCAAGAAGAGTGACAGAGATAAATCTATGTCAACTTTCAACAAACAGAAAGGTTCCAGTAAATGGTAAACGTCAATAGACAGTTAGAGAAGTGGTAGGACTAGTCCTACTAGTGGTAAAGACATTTCAAAAGCACATTCAGGGGCTCAGTGGGTTAAAGCCTCTGCCTTCGGCTCAGGTCATGATCCCAGGGTCCTGGGATCGAGCCCCATGTCGGGCTCTCTGCTCAGCAGGGAGCCTGCTTCCTCCTCCCTCTCTCTCTGCCTACTTGTGATCTCTATCTGTCAAATAAAATAAATAAAATCTTTTATAAAAAAAAAAAAAAAAAAAAAGCACATTCACTTACCCAGAGTGTTCGCCTTGCACCTACTAGAGCCAATAGCCAAAACAGCAGCAAAGCCATGCAGTTTCTCCTGGGAAGGTTTTTCAGTGGATCCTTCTTCATTAAAGTTCTGTAGCAAATAGGCTCTGAGAAAACAAACAGGGGATACATGAAAGCTGAAGAATCTACTCCCATCACAGTTAGAAGAAACTGCCCTAGACAAACTGAAACACCTGCACCTCTATTAAATGTAGCTTACAGTCCCTGCCCCTTTGTGATCTTGTAAAAATTCCAAGGGGCAGCTGTCTTCCAAAGAACATCCCATCCTCTGAAATGTTCCCAAAACATAATTCCAGGACAAATGAGCTTGGCAAACATTGAACACTATCTACCCACCTCCCCCTGGCCCTGAAAGATGGGCTGTGTATATATTGAAGGATCTGAGAAGTACGGTTCACCTTTGAATAACAGGAATTTTAACTGCGCAGATCCACTTACATGCATATTTTTGTCAGTAAATAAAATATAATACTGTGGGGGCACCTGGGTGACTCAGTGGGTTAAAGCTTCTGCCTTCGGCTTGGGTCATGATCCCAGGGTCCTGGGATCGAGCCCCACATCGGGCTCCCTGCTCAGCAGGGAACCTGCTTCCTCCTCTCTCTCTCTCTCTCTGCCTACTTGTGATCTACATCAAATAAATAAAGTATATATATAATACTATGAACATATTCTGTCTTCTTTATGATGTTCCTAATAGCATTTTCTTTGCACTGGCGTAATTCTAGGAATACATGATATAATACATAGATATAAAAAATAGGTGCCAACAGACTCTTTGTTATCAGTAAGACAATTACTGCAATTCAGGAAGACACAAACAGCTATAAATTTAGAGGGTAACTACCACCCTTAACTCCAGTTCTAAAGTCCTTTCACTTCCCCATCCGGTCAATAGCAGGCTATCAATAGTATGTTTTGGGGGAAATAAAAGTTCTATGCACATTTCCAACTGCACAGGGGAACTGGTGCCTCCAACCCCATGGTGTTCGAGGTCAATTGTACTATACTTTTTCAAAAGCAGTTCAACCATTACTTACTCAAGACTTCCCAAACTCACTTGCCAGGAATATTTATTCACAGCTTAGTGCACAAAAGAGTTGGCCTAATGGTCCAGATTGGAGCCTAGAAGCTCTCAGAGGGCAGGGACTTGCTCAGCTTTGCTACTGCCATACCCCACCTCCCTGCCCCTGTCGGCACCTAGAGAAGTACTTGACACACAGCAAGCACTCCCATTTGCTCTTCATACCTACTGCTTGTATATCGTCAAGAACTATGCCTCCAACAACAGGCCTCAATCTACTTATTGCAAGACATTCAAACTTAGGCATTAATTAAGCTTCACAAGGATCTAAGTCCCTTTTAGCATAAAAGCTCCACAGAGCAGGAGTGCCTGGATTCAGTGCGTTAAGCCTCTGCCTTCGGTTCAGGGTCATGATCTCAGGGTCCTGGGATCAAGCCCTGAATTGGATCTCTGGACAGCAGGGAGCCTGCTTCACCCTCTCTCTCTGCCTCCCTCTCTGCCTACTTGGGCTCTCTCTCTCTGTCAAATAAATAAAATCTTTTAAAAAAAAAAAAAAAAAAAGGCTCCACAGAGCAGGAGCTGAACGGTGAAACTCTCTTGGGACCAGAGGAAGTAAATGAGTGTAAAGGGACCCAGTAAGAACAGCTACGTGGGGTAGCCACATCTTGACTACGGTGCGCTAATGTCATGTGGCAAGTCAGACCCAGTTTTACCAGTTCATCCTATGTAAGAAAAGCCAGAAATCTTATTTTGTGAATAAACTCTCTACCTGCATACAGTGAAAGTAGATTAAACATCACGCAGAGCTAGTTCTACAGGGCATGAAATTTGCAACGTGTTATTTTAGAAGACTGGATTTTAAAACACTCCCTGACTCACTACAAAATTTGTTTCTCTACCTATATGAAACTGAAAGAGCATTTAGAGCTTCATCTTAGTGCATGACAAAAATGACATGTTTGGGAAAATTTCATTATCTTTCCTTGTATCCTACAAGTAAAATGCTAGAAAATATTTAAAGGTTCACAGAAATCAAACAACTTCTTGACTCTTTCTGAACTATTTGAAAATTCTCTCATCAGGCATCCCTCTCTTTATATTAGAGAAAAAAACATTTTACTGAGAAGGAAAAAAACCTTAGGCTGACAAAAAGGAAACGTTAAGATTCTGAGTCATTAAGGATCTGCACAGTACATAGAACCACTAAGTTCAAATTGAAGAATTTTCAGGCTTCTAAAGAAAATAAACCCCCCAAGAATCTAAACTCCCCATTTCCGACATCTGTGGTCAGGCAGCCCACCGCACCTAGTGAACGATGCATAGGTGTCAATGAGCTGTAGCGTGGCTGGAAGGAGGTTCTTGGTGATCTCAGATGACTTATGAGGATCTGTCTCGGCAGCCATCTTGGAAAAATGTTCATCCAGGGAGACCTGGACCTTGGAAATGGCAGCATCAAGGGTGTAGATGGACTGCAGACTTGGAATTTCATGGAGTTGCAAAATGGTGGTACAGTCGATGCTACAGAATGATGAGATCTTCAAAAGTACCCAAAATATTAATTAGCTGTGGCAAAGGGCTACGGCAGAAGCTAAATCCTGGCATTATGGACCCAAAACGAACATACCTGTCGAGCGAAGTATTCCTCTACAATTTCAACGTCATATTTCACTGAGCTGCATTTGGTGGATGCAAGTTCTAGGAGAGAACCAGCATGTTCTGCTTTCATTCCCTGTTTGATAAGGTGATCCTGTTTGGACAGCAAGAAAAAGTGCTCAGGAGATTAAAACAGAGAGAGTCTAAAGCTTTCATTACCCTTAAAAACTGACAAGTTCCCACAAGCACAGAACATGGTGGCTTTGGTCACCCCTTAGCAGAAAGCCGTATGTGACACCGTCGTACCTTTATCCAGTTGACATAGGAGCTGATACGGAGGCGGGAAGACCAGCGCAGGGTGTGTAAGATGTCACATTCACTCATCTCAGGTGAATTCATGGCCAGCTGATTCATGTAGGTCTTTGATGGTGGCAAAATCCCCAGGATCCTCCACAGTATCAAGAAGTAACACTGAAGGGCACAGGCCTCCTGGAAGAAGCAAAGAGACCGGTCACAGCAGTGGCACTTGGTATCATGTCATGAGCCTGCAGACAGCAAGAACCGTTCCAAATACACTGCTTAGAGCAGACTGTGTGCAGTCCTGATCTTCAGCTCAGATCTGACTCACAAGTCTGGTCCGCTCGTCTTTGACAGAGAATATATCTAATAACAAAGCAGAAAACAGGGCGCCTGGGTGGTTCAGTGGATTAAGCCTGTGCCTTCACCTCCAGTCACGGTCTCAGGGTGCTGGGATTAAGCCCCGCATCAGGCTCTCTGCTCAGCAGAGACAGTCGTTAACCATCTGCCTTCAGCTCAGGTCATGATCCTGGGATTCTGGGATCAAGCCCCACATCGGGCTCCCTGCTCATCAGGAAGCCTGCTTCTCCCTCCCCACTCCCCGGCTTGTGTTGCCTCTCCCTCTCTCTCTCTCTCTGACATATAAGTAAATATAATCTTAAAAAAATATATATGAAGATGCTAACAGAGACAGGAAGAAGGTGCCCCTACAGCAAAAGTGGAGCCCAGCAAATAACATTTTCCTTCTAGAATAAGTTCAAATCCTAATAAGTTCAAAATCCTAATAATCTCAAATCCTCTCTCTGTGCCTGCCTCTCTGCCTACTTGTGATCTCCCTCTGTCAAATAAAATCTTTAAAAGCGGGGGGGCAGAAAATAGTAACACACACACATAAGTAACTTGCTCCTCCTGTGCACTTCTCACAGGCCAAAGTCACTGTTCTAAGACAACTCTGGCTCCCCAAGAATTTACCAAGTAACCAAAAGACAGCAGATCATCCTGGCCAGCAACCCCCATCATCAGATGTCCCTTTTTATGGCCTGAACTGCTCTTATGGCTTCTAGAGGTAGAGACATATTCATGGAATCACAGGAAAAAACACCAGTGGAAGACTTTCACTGTCACATATCAACCACCATTCACTGAAGGTCTGATATTTAGGTTGCCATTATCTCTCAAAGTCATATAGGTCCCTCAATGTAACAAAAAGAAAGGCAAAAATGGTTAAATTATCTCCAAAGTGAATATAACTACCCAAACGCATAAAAATACTGAACTATCAGGGCGCCTTGTGTGGCTCAGTTGGCTAAGCAGTCAGCTCAGGGCACAATCCCCAGGTCCTGGGATCAAGCCTCAAATCTGGCTCCCTGCTCAGAGGGGAGCCTATTTCTCATTCTGCCCATTCTGCTCCCTCCCCACTCGTGCTCACTCCCAATCTCTCTCTCACTCTTTCTCGCAAATAAATAAAATCTTAAAAACAAAAAAAAAAAAAACCTTAAGCATCTGTCAGTTCTGGAAACAGGTAGTTCAGTAACTGATGAGATCCCAAAAAGATATTTCTGGTAGAACCACTACCCAATTATTACATTCTGAACTCTTTAAAAATCAGCCTGGGTAGGACGTCTGGGTGGCTCAGTCATTTAGTGTCTGCCTTCAGCTCAGATCACGACCCCAGGTCCTGGGATGGAGCCCCACATCAGGCTCCCTGGTCAGCGAGGAGCCTGCTTCTCCCTCTCCCACTCCCCCTGCTTATACTCCCTCTCTTGCTATCTCTCTGTCAAATAAATAAATAAATAAAATCTTAAAAAATAATAGTAATAATAATCAGCCTGGGCTTCAGTGGTCTTACCAGGGCCGTTACGTTCTTGTTTTCCTTTCTCCTGACGGTATCCAGCTGGGATCCAGCTGCAAGCAGGGATGTCAGGGCGGTATAAAGCTCATCATACTTGACAAGCTTAGAGAAAAGAACATCACATGCCTAATATTGAGGGGAAAAAAATATTTTTTCTTACTTTCTGAAATATATTGTCTACTACCCATCCATATCCTATCATTTAACCTCATGACTGGCAAAATACCTCATTCAAATTATAGGTACGAATTTCTCATTGCAGCAAGATTCCCACTCAGGGACCACTCTCGGTTTATGGGCCATTTTGAGCAAAGAAAGGCAGGCATTAGAATGAGGCAACTATTTTTGTCATTAAAAATATCTAGAAGGTGCCTGGGAGGCTCAGTCATTAACTGTCTACCTTCAGCTCAGGTCACGCTCCTGGGATCCTGGGATCGAGCCCCACACCAGCAGGAAGCCTGGCTCTCCCTCCCCACTCCCCCGCTTGTGTTGCCTCTCACCCTTCCTCTCTCTGAAAAATAAATAAAATCTTAAAAAATATATCTACACGTGAAGATGCTAGAGACAGGAAGAAGGTGCCCCTACAGCGAAAGTGGAGCCCGGCAAATAACATATTCCTTCTAGAATAAGTTCAAATCCTAATACAGGCCAAATTCCCTTATTACAAAAACCAAGTCATTCCCTTTTTCCCCAGACAGACTGATTTTGGTGGAAACCATCTGACCCACATGTAAAATGGGGTTTTAAAATTCCTGGTACCACAGAATCGAGTCGGTTCAAATCATCCTCCGAGGCTTCTGGGGACAGGACACAGTAGAATCTGGGTTGTGGGACAGCATCTGAAAAACAATGGGCTCATTAAAAGAATGGTTTCATTCTCAACTCTTCTTAACAAGTCTAAAATGTAAAAACTAAGAAAACACTTTGGACACTTGAAGACACAAACAGCCTTGGCACTACTGACACCCAAGGCCACGTAACTGCTACAGTCCTATGCATGACAGGATGTTTAGCACCCTCCCACTGTGACAACCAAAAAGGTCTCCAGACATTGCCAAGGGTCTGCACTGTGGGAGGGGCCCAATCATCCCTAGTTAAGAACCACTCCTCTTGGGGCGCCTGGGTGGCTCAGTGGGTTAAGCCACTGCCTTCGGCTTAGGTCATGATCTCAAGGTCCTGGGATCGAGTCCCACGTCGGGCTCTCTGCTCAGCGGGGAGCCTGCTTCCTCCTCTCTCTCTCTCTCTCTCTGCCTGCCTCTGCCTACTTGTGATCTCTCTGTCAAATAAATAAATAAAATCTTAAAAAAAAAAAAAAAAAAAAAGAACCACTCCTCTAGAAGATAAACGAAGTGCTCTTATAATCACCAAGTTAATCATTAAAACTGGGTCTTTTTTTTTTTTTTTTTTTTAAGATTTTATTTATTTATTTGACAGAGGGAGATCACAAGTAGGCAGAGAGGCAGGCAGAGAGAGAGAGGAGGAAGCAGGCTCCCCACTGAGCAGAGAGCCCGATGCGGGACTCGATCCCAGGACCCTGAGATCATGACCTGAGCCGAAGGCAGTGGCTTAACCCACTGAGCCACCCAGGCGCCCTTAAAACTGGGTCTTTAACTAACTGCATTAAACTTAAATGCTGTCTCCCCAATACCAAAGGGACTAAGTAATAGATCCCAGTGATAGTAAATTCATACATAGGTTTGATAAGAGTTTCCACAAAATACATTTAACAGCAGCAAGCCTATGGATGAGCAAACACACACAAAAAATAAACACAAAAGGCACTTCATGAAAAGAATGGACAACCGCTCCTGAGAGACACCAGAGAGAAGGTCACGGCTCCCATTATTTTCTGAACAGTATCCCACCATGACCCGAAAAGATATTTAGCCTATGGGCAAACCATATTCCTATGGAAAATTAAATGCAATCATTCAGAGTGGCAGGAATCCAAGTACTGTACTCTATGAGTAGACACACGAATTCCTAATTCTTACGCCTCAATGTTGTTTTGCCTTTTGTTTTTAAAGCAATGTGGGATATGTGACAGTCTATTTCTAAAAATGTTTTGAATCCCTTGGTATTTGCCACCTGTAGGGAACAGACTAAATCTTAAATAGTCTGTAAGCACCAAATTCAATCCCCTTAATGAAAACCAATGAGTCAGCATCTTATGGACAATCTTCTTTCTGACCTGATGAAAAATGCTTAGACCAGTTTTCTTCTACTTCTTTGAACCCATGATAGAGAGGGGTTGTTGCCCGGCGGCTGTTGCTGTCCTGGGATCCATTTGCCCACCCAAAAGGAGGACTCAGCAAGTTATGCTGCACCTTTTAAAACACAAATACTCAAATTAAAAAAAGATACATAGCCACATTCCGCATCTCACTGCAGGTGTGTTAACTGATCAATATATCAAAGCGGGGGAAACTCACAAACCAACATAATGTTTTGCTTTTTCTGTGACTTCTTTGGGGAGCATCTTTTTGCCAAAGTATGATGGGAACAGGGCTCAAGCAAACATTTTAGGAAATGCTGAAAAGTCCTTAACTGGCCATCCCATCCTCATGTTGGATCCCTACAACAGAAGAGTTCACTAATCCATAAAACTTACTGCTCAACCATCCTTCAACTGCTAACAAATATTCAAGAAGGGCAGATGCTCAGAGCACTGAGCTGGACACCAGGTAAAGTGGGTTAATTCAAAGGACACCTGTGAACAGAACCTATAATCCAGTTTTCACAAAACCATCAAATCGAATAACCTACATTTACTGCTCCTAGCTAGATACAAAGTGTGAGTGCACATACACAAGTCCAGAGGTCTTCCTAAGGTTAATCATGAACCTACCACAACAAATGCCTAAAACCTAAAGTCAGCAGGTCATTTTGCTTGGGACCATGGCAACTCAAGAAGAAAAACACAAAAACAATGTGTTTGTCTATACCTGCTCAAACAGATACACAGGGGCTTTGGAGTACTGATGAAGCAGATAATCGAAGATCAGAAGGAGACGAGCCAGGATGAGGGGAACGGAGCGCGCCTGAGCATCCATGTTGGCGCTCAGCTCCTGGATGATCTGCACGAAAAGGGTCAGGATGGCCCGCCGGCCTTTCTCAGTGAAGTTGTGGAAAATGAGGAGCAGCAGCTGCAGGTGCTCTACATTCAAGTCTTCCGTCTCGTTGGGCACCACCCCTTGCAGGGCGTTCTGCTTCATTGTCGACAAAAACCTACCGCAGAGAAAAGGAGAACGTGTCTGGTGGAGGAAGTTCAGAACATCCCCCAAGAGTTACAATGTCAAGGGCTGGAAGAGTTACCCCTTTTTAAACCCAGGCACTAATACAACAAATCAAGGAAGACAAAAATCTACATGTAAGAGAAGATTAAAAACTCAATCTTGGCTACAAAAAAGGTAAATTTGTGAACCATGAGAGACTATGGACTCTGAAAAACAATCTGAGGGTTTTGAAGGGGCGGGTGGTGGGAGGTTGGGGGAACCAGGTGGTGGGTATTGGAGAGGGCACGAATTCCATGGAGCACTGGGTCTGGTGCAAAAACAATGAATACTGTTATGCTGAAAATAAATTTTTAAAAATTTTTTTTAATTTAAAAAAAAAAAGGTAAATTCGGCCACAGAATAATTTTCCCTTCTCGACTGTGGCAATAGCATAAAAAACCCCTTCTGCCCCTTATAACCACAAAAAGAACCGTAAGCTCCCCCAAAAGGTGTTTCATTTTTTAATTAATAAACCTGGACAGTTTTATAAACTAGAAACTGTTCAATTAACTTTTCTCTGTAATTTGACTTAACAGCTTAATTCTTAATTTGAGAGTTTACACTACAGGTTAAAATCACTGCATGATAGCACTTAAAAATAACTCAATGTACTAAAAAGCAATAAAAAATAAATTACACTCTTCAGAGAATTTGTCAAAAGCTTTTATGCAAAAAAGGAATGAATATAGCCAACTGTTTCCACTGCCTTTGGCTATTAGGAAAGAGATTTGTGTTTTAATACGGGTTTCCCTCACCCCCCTCTTCCCCTCCCCCTCCCCCACTCCCTGGCCTTTTTGCAAGATTCCATCAAGAAAAATACAGTGGGTCTTTGGCATTCAAGGAGGTTTATGATTTCTCAAATCCAGCATTAGAGCTATTTGATCATAGCATGGGGAAGAGAAAAGCAAAGCCTTTTAGGAAAACAAACTGCTTTGAAGACTCTTAACCATGTAAACAAAAATGGCAAATATAGGTCCATCTAAAGAGGATTTAGATGATTAATGTGAGCTTCCCCCAAGTAAAAAAATTCTTTAAAAGTTGTCCAAAAAAGACAAGTCACTCTGAGTGGTTTTCATGTTGAGAGCAAAATAACCAAAGATAGAATTCGCTTCCCTGTTTCGTCTTTCAAAAAATCAGGACAAAATAAAATTGGTTACATTCAGGATTCAGGTTCTGTCTCATAACTGCATCCATATCCCCCATGTGCTAAGGGATGATTTTGTTTCCAGACCACAGTGTAGGTATTTCTGCTTCTTAAACAGCGTATCTTCCCCCAACACCATCAGAAACATACTCCTCCGCCCTCACTACTGTACCACTATCATCACATACCTGTCTCAGAGCCCCGGGCTAACTACAAAGAAGTCAAACAGATTGTAAAAAAAGCACATAACCACCTCTGCAGGGCTTCTCCTGGAATTCTCTTACCTGTCCCAAACTTTAAGGCATTCAGGGACATCAGGATCACCTTGAGCGCCGGCTTTATGTTGCCAGATGAGCAAAAGGCGTGAAAGCACAGAGAGGCTTTGAGGGTGAATGTACAAGGGCCAAGGGCCCTCAGAGAAAGGAGCTACTCCCAGCTGCTGCAACAGTGTGTTCTGCCAAGGAAGACATACAAGAAACCATTAGGAAAAAGAGAATGAGGCCAAAGGTTACCCATGAGCCCTAAATGTTACTCTTTAATGCTGGAAGAGTATTTTATTTTATTTTTTTTAAGATTTTATTTATTTATTTGACAGAGATCACAAGTAGGCAGAGAGGCAGGCAGAGAGAAGAGGAAACAGGCTCCCCGCTGAGTAGAGAGCCTGATGCAGGGCTCGATCCCAGGGCCCTGCAATCATGACCCGAGCCAAAGGCAGAGGCTTTAACCCACTGAGCCACCCAGGCGCCCCTGGAAGAGTATTTTTTTTTAAAGATTTTATTTATTTATTTGACAGACAGAGATCACAAATAGGCAGAGAGGCAGGCAGAGAAATAGAGGAGGAAACAGGCTCCCCGCTGAGCAGAGAGCCTGACGCAGGGCTCCATCCTAAAACCCTGGGATCATGACCTGAGCCAAAGGCAGAGGCTTTAACCCACTGAGCCACCCAGGCGCCCCCTGGAAGAGTATTTGAAAGAGCATGCAGAAATTCAGATTTAGACCTGGTTTGGAGAAAGGTCATTCACTCAACAAAGAAGAAAACTATAAAGGGAAAATTACTCATCTAACCCCGTTCACAACTATAGTTAGTTCAGACATGGGGTCCTAAAAAGGGGCGATGCACTGAGACAGCAGAATCTGGATGACTATCCAAACGGGCTGACAGTTTTTCTTTCACAACCAGTTATATACAAGTAACACTGGAAGTGAAAAGGTCCTGAAACTCACAGGTCCAGCCGCTTATATTCCACAGCAGTATCAGCAGAGAAAGTCTGCCTCTTAAGATGTCAAGGCACCCCAAATTAGTCAGGGTTGTCTTTGCCTCCAGTTGTACCGTGTCTTTCAAATGAGCTTGACTTGCAGCTCAGTTATCTAAGCTGCAACTTATCTTCTCAAACATACACACAAACTGAGCACGATGCCAATGGAAAACCAAAGGCCCGCTTTCTCACTTGGCTTCAGAAGACACAAATCATAGTTACCTCGGGATACAGGATAAATTTCTAAGTCTGTCAAATTAAATTATATTCTTATAAAACATCCCAGAGGACCCCACTCCTTGGAAATAATTATTCAAAATGTCCCAGATATCAAGAGTTCATGGAGCTCCTGGGTGGCTCAGCTGGTTGAGCATCTGCCTCTGGCTCAGGTCATAATCCCAGAGTCTGAGGATCGAGGCCCACATCAGGCTCTCTGCTCAGTGGGAAGTCTGCTTCTCTTGCCCCCCTTAACCTGGCTCATGCACATTCTCCCTCTCTCTCAAATACATAAAATCTTAAAAAAAAAAAAAAAAAGTAGTTCAAATGTACTGGGTAGCTATCACAGACTAAGCTCTGCACACACACCGTCCCACGAAATGCTCAGTGTCAGGTGGGTACGTGCTCCATTTTACTGATGGGGGAAATAGAGCTCAGGGTGGTTTAAGAACATGACCTAAAACACATGATTCCCAAGTGTCCAAGCCAGGATAATCTCAAAAATCTGCACTCTTAATCATTATACTCCACACAGCCTTAAAGATTTTCTCAACTCCTAACTCAAGGAAATAATTCAAAAAAATTAACATGCCTGAGCTATATAAGAAATATTACCTGAAACACTCCTGTAATAATAATAAAAAAATTTTTTCAGAAAAAAATCTAAGTATTCAAATCAAGAAAAATGCAGCCATAATAGTGGCAACTATAAAGACCAAGGAAAACAATATTTGAAGCAGTAAAATTTTAAAAAGCGGAAAAAATAGATGTATCGATATTCTGACTTTAATGCGAAACTGCACCTATACAGATAGGGACTAGAAAGAAAACAGAAAAATGTACATCATGAATTTGGTGGAAGGATATGATGTTATAATGTTGATATATTTTTTAAGAGGATTTTTTGTTTTGTGTCAAGTAGTTTCAGGCCTCAGAGCCCTAAGAAATGAGCAAACAGGGGCACCTGGGTGGCTCAGTGGGTTAATGCCTCTGCCTTCGGCTCAGGTCATGATCTCAGCATCCTGGGATCCAGTCCGGCATCAGGCTCTCTGCTCAGCAAGGAGCCTGCTTCCTCCTCTCTCTCTGCCTGCCTCTCTGCCTACTCGTGATCTCTGTCTGTCAAATAAATAAATAAAATCTTTTTTTTTTAAAAAAAAAAGAAGAAAAGAAATGATCAACCATTCCTCAGAACCTGGTTTTCCCCATCCACTCCAACTCTCAGTAGCCCTAAGAGGAACTGACTTTCTAAGTAAAACTGAGCCATAGCAAACCCACAAAGGCCTGGCTTAAAGCGCTTCCTCCAGCCCTTTGGGTGCTCTGTCCCCACCCCTGCTTCGTGCTGGCATACCAGGGTTTTCTTCCTCCACCCTCCTCATTCAAGTCCCATCTTCCAACCCTCTAACTGTTCTCATTACTTCAACAACTGCCTCTTAGTGCTTAATTCCCAAAACTCCATTGTCAATGTTAATTTTGGGGGGCATTTTTTAATTTATTTGAAAGAGACAATAAGCATGAGTGGGAGGCAGAGACAGAGGGAGGAGAAGCAGACTCCCCGCTGAGCAGGAAGCCCAATGCAGGGCTCCATCCCAGGACCCCAAGACCATTATCTGAGCCAAAGGCAGACGCTTAACCAAATGAATCACCCAAGAGCCCCTCCATCTTAATTTTTTAAGAACTAAATTTCAGATTCACATTTTCAACTACCTTCTAGATGTCTTCAACCCACTGGCACCTCAAAATGCCATCTTACTTAAAATGATTTTTTTAATAGTAGTAGTCATAACTATTTTAACTAAAAACATTGATAAAATGCACAATTCTTATACAAAACTCATATGTAATTCTCGTATACAAGAACATACAAACTGCTTTTCTCACTGAACTAAAAGGGCTATAAAATTCTCCATTCCAACAGAAAACAAGACAATCCCACGGTAACGCCACAGCTCATTGCCTCTAGCTTACTCCTTCATGAAAAGAAAGTTTTGCACTCAAGCTGTACCACACACTGGCTTCCAGGCTGGCCGAACAAGCTGGATCTCCAACTTGTTTTTCAGAACAAGAAAATGACACAATGCATCTCATGTAGCTCAAGAACCCAGAGGATCATTCTGAGCAAACGTGCAGTAAATAAGCTATCCATGAGTGAAAAGAACCCGAGAGCTGACTCAAACCTAGGAGAGTGAGCTCCCTGCGAACTCAATATGGCTCCTTCTACCACCAATCCAATTGTTCTTGCTGACATCCCCTTTCTATGAGACAACAGCACCCTTCTGGTCTCATTTGGGTTGAAAAGGCAGTCAATATCTCAATACCTTCCTATCCATGTCCTTTACCCCATTCAAATAATCTCTCGAGATCTCTACTGCAGGCCCTTTATCCATACCTTATCACCCCCTTTCCTCATGATCCCAAACTAATCCCAGTCATCTGGATTTCGACAATGCCTACAACACTACTTGGTATACAGTAGGTGCTCAATGAATACTCAGTGAATGAATAAGTGAACATATACCACTATGTAATATTAAATCATTATACTCCTATACTCAATAGTAATAAACATTAAGACATTAAATATGTTAATAAATATAACATGAATAACAGTAATAGTAACAAACTAATAAAGACAGCAGCTAATCTCTAGTAGGCACTAGTACTATGTGCCAGGTATGTTTATTTTACTTATGTCATGATAAAATAAAGTAACATAAAATTTACCACTTAAATCATTTTTAACTATACAGTTAAAGTGGCATTAAGTACATATACACTATGCAAACATCACTACCATCCATCTCCAGCACTTTATTTTTCCCAACTGAAACCTATGCCCGTTAAACACTAACTCCCTGTGACACTGTGATACAATATTAATATTGTGATACAAGAAGAAATACATATTTGGTCTTTGTCCCACTCCTGGCACAGAGCTCCTAAAATCTTGTCATTTCCTGACAGGGTAAGAACATGTTTTGCTCTTCGTAATAAGCCCCTTTCAATATTACCTGTGTTTATGATAATGAGGCCCCTAAACAGCTTCAGGATGGGGGCTGGTTGCCAGAGGCACCAACCACATAATTAGAGGGCTGGATCCCCAACCTTTCAATTCTATCTCCAACCAGGGCTAGAGTTTGAGCTAATCACCAATGGCCAATAGAGCAAAATGCCAACGGAAAGCCAGACAAAGCCTGCTTTCTCATTTGGCTTCAGAAGACACAAATCATCTTAGTAGACTGCTCTATTAAACAAATTTGAAAGAAAAGAACAGAGAGACCATGCCAACCAAGCACATGGCCTTTTGGCGGAAGGTCCTCTTTCTGCTACATGTTCATAAATCATCTTCAATAAATAGGGTTCAATTTCTTCTGTAAGGAGAGAAAGCCTAGCAGTCTTACTAGCTCAGACCCAGTTTTTTATCACTCTGATGAAGAAAATTTTTATGATGCAACTTACATTTGTTTTCTTTCAAAGACTGGGTGGGGTTCATTTCATTAACCTCCCTTAAAGGACACTGTGTATGTCTTGCAGCACTAGTTAGACACCTTGGGTACATAACTTTGTATGCGGGGTGCAGTTAAGCAGTTAAGCAGTTAAGCGTCCAACTCTTGGTTTCAACTCAGGTCATGATCTCAGGGCTCTGGGCTGTGCATAAGGCTGGCTTAACATTCTCTTGCTACCCCTCCCTTTGCTGCCTCTGCCCCAGTTCCATACACACATGCTCTCTCTTTCTCTCCAAAAAAAAAAAGAACTTTGTACACGATTCCAGAGAAACAATATCAATAGCAGGTAGTTAAATTACATTAACCACCCTTCACTTTCTTCCATGACAGCAATGAAATTTCAGGGAAGAATTTAAAGTCCCATGTTTGGAAATGGAATGAAGACGGAGGTTTGATAACTTGCTCTCCATAAAGTCAGTGATTATGGGAGGCCAAGCTGCACGTCCACACAAAGTCTGGAATTATTTTTTTAAATGCTAAGAGGGCAACATCATTACAGGAATCTTAAGAACTCCTATTCTCTACGGAAAGTATTTCTTCCCCCATGATTTGGACAAGGTTAGGCAGGAAAGGGCCAAGTCCATGAACTTTGAAACTTCCCTAAATAAATTTAGATCTCAGCAAGGAGCTGCTAACTTTGGCCGGACATCTTGACCGTATATAGTCTGAGAAGGTGCAAGAGGCCACATATTAACTAAAGCATTTTGTTCTCTTCATCTCACATAAACAACTTTACCACTCAAGTCATATTCCCTTTCCTGCCAAAAAATCATTTTTTTAACATTTCCTTATTTGTAAGATAGAGAGTTCTAGAATGCACATACGTGCATGCACAGGGGAGAGGGGTGGAAGAAGAAAGAGAGAGAGACTCTCAAACTGACTGTGCTGAGCATGGATCCTGACGTGGGGTTCGATCTCAGAACCCTGAGATCACAACCTGAACTAAAATCAAGAGTCCACTGACTCGAGTGGAGTGGTACGCTCCACTGACTGTACCACCCAGGTGCCCCCAACGCAATGTTTGTATAAATAAGTTTTATAATTTTTTTTTTAAGATTTCATTTGTTATTTGACAGAGAGAGACATAGCAAGAGAGGGAACACAAGCAGGGGGAGTGGGAGAGGGAGAAGCAGGCTTCCTACTGAGCAGGGAGCCCGAGGCCAGACTTGAGCCCAGAACCCCAGGATGATGACCTGAGCTGAAGGCAGATGCTTAATGGCTGAGCCACCCAGATGCCCCCAAAGCAGTTTTTTTCATAACACTAGGTATGTATAAATAGGTTTTATAATTATCTTTTTAAACAATTAAATAAATTTTTAAGAATTTTTCAAATAACTTGGGATGCTAAGAATCATGTTTAACCTTTTGAAATAGATTCCTAGATTTTGTTCCCTTGGGGGAAGTACATACCCCTGAACTGTGTCCTGATTCTGAGAATCCACCAAAATAATCTTAAGAATAGTGAAAAATTTTCACAACAATCTTAGGGCAAACTATTAGAGAGATCTACCAAATTTAATTCTTCCAGGGGAAGTGAAGGGTAGCTGCAACAGAAATCTGCATTTATTAAATAAATTCCCCAGGGATCTTTATGCACACTAAGAGATTGAGAATCACTAACTCTGACCACATTAAAAAATTATTCTTAAAATATGACACTGTGGGGGCTACCTGCGTGGCTCAGTTCAGTGTTGGACTCTTAAACTCAGTTCAGGTCTTGATTTCAGGGTCATGAGTTCAAGCCTCGCATTGGGATTGGAGGAAAAAACACCACATTGTCAAATGGTGGGAGAAAAAGTGAATCTATAAATCTGACACATTGCGGGTAATGGTAAAACTTGGTGCTTTTTTTTTTTTTTTTTTTAAGTAATCTCTATACCCAATGTGGGGCTCAAACTTCCAATGCTAACATCAAGAGTCGCCTGTTCTTCCAGACTGAACCAGCCAGGTGCTGCACTGGTGTGGCCACTTGAGGGAGCAGTCTGGCATTACCTGCATACAGTCACATACTCGGTTTCCTACCAGATCTACTCCCAGTTATCTGCCCATGAGAACCCCCGGTTATCCAGGGGACAAGTACAAGATCACAGCAACACCTGGAGTAGCAACAAACCCTGACACAACCAAAAGGTCCATCAGTGGGAGCAGAGGGGAGATGAATAAATTGGTACAGTCACAAACACAATGGCACAGCATATGGCAAAACAAGAACTATAGAATTAGCAATAGCACAGATGAATCTTGGCAATATAATCTTGGAAAATAATACTAAATGAAAAAAGAAAGCCCAACAAGACTATATATAGAGAGGATGGTATCATTTACTATAAAGCTAAAAGCAATCAAGTAATTTGAAAATTTAAAGAATATAAATGTAAAAATAAGCGTATATATAAAACTAATGAAAGGAGGAATTTGAGATACAGGATTCAAGACATCACTTACTAGTGGGGAAAAAAAACCCTAAGATTTTTTAAGGCCTCAATCAAGCTCCCAGGCTTTATTTTGCTGGTGAGTTTGCAAGTAAGCTTGTATCAGAAAGCATCTACCTCCTGTAATTTCAATGACATTTTTAAAACACATTTCCTACATGGATTCCTTGGATTACTGGTGGAGTTAAGCAATTCCTAGGATTGTTAGCCACTGATATGTCCCTTTTTTATAAACTGCCATCTTATCTATTTTGCCCACCTGTCTACTAGGACACTCATTAGGAGCTGGTTTTGTAGTTTTTCCTTTGCTTTAAGCTTACTGAACGACTTGAGGATAAAGAACACATTTTTTTCTGTCTTGAAATGATCCTGACGGGGCAGAGGGACATATTAGAATAATCTCTCAAACTCTTCCCAGTGAAGGTGTTTCCACAACAAGCCATGTTCCTTTGTAATCAGAACACTACAGCCTACTGGGAGCAGACACACAGCACTTGGCCGAAGGTATCGGTGCAGACAAACCTGCAGAATGGGTGACTGAAGGTCAGAAGTTACCAGAGAGTGGTTGAAGTGATAGAGAGCAGCAGCGAACTCTTCATCTGATGAACCTGGAAAGCAAATAAGGACACTCATTATTCAAGCAGCCCCTTGATGCATCACACCTCCCTGCCAACAGCCAAACGTCACTGGGGGAAAAAATCCACCAAGCCCCTATCCTGCCTACTGACCCTTGAGTC
Source organism: Mustela lutreola (assembly GCF_030435805.1). NCBI lineage: Eukaryota > Metazoa > Chordata > Mammalia > Carnivora > Mustelidae > Mustela > Mustela lutreola. The sequence goes on from NC_081299.1 coordinate 13,490,739, forward strand.
CATCTTTGTCCACCTCTTTAATGATGCTGGCCAGGGTAGCCATGTGGTGTTCTGAAAGAGACACGCTCAGGTAGTTTCGGATAAAATTGTTCCGCGAGTTCAGCATGGAAGAAGTGATGAAGTTCAAAATGTTGGAAGCCAGGCCTAAGAACTGAAAAAAAACCATAAAGAACCTTATATCAGGTCCATAGGCCCAGACTGCCTCCAAATCCTGAATATAAAGAGAACTAAACCACGCCCACAGATATGATGCAACAAAAGCCATGAATTAAAGGGTCAGATTTTAAATCCCCTACAGTGGGATAAAATTTATTATAACAATCTTTCTCACATAATTCTACCAGTTACACAAAATGGCACCAATTGAACACAACAGACTTCAGAAAACACTGTGGGAAGACAGAGGTTTCTAGATAGACTTGCTTCTGTCATTCCTCTAAGGCCCTGAATTTCTTCAGCTCAAGGACATTACTGAAATAAGGAATTCTGGGACTCCTGGGTGGCTCAGTCGGTTAAGCAGCTCCCTTCAGTTCAGATCACGATCCCAGAGTCCTGGGATCGAGTCCCGCCTCTGGCTCCCTGCTCAGCGGGGAGCCTTGCTTCTCCCTCTTCCTCTGCCTCCTACACTGCCTGCTTGTGCTCTCTTTCTCTGACAAATAAATAAATAAAACCTTTTAGGAAAAAAAAAAAGAAGGAATTCTGAGGCCTGTATGATCATTATACACACACAAAATTCTCAGCTCTTTGTTTCTCAAAATGAACTGAATTATTGTGTAAATGTTTTATGTCCACAACCTTGATGAGCTGAAGCTGTATGAAAGTGTGCTCCGTATCTGCCTTATCAATCTAGCTTTAGAACAGCGCTGACACATAGTACATCATCTAGAAACGCTGCCTGAACAAATAATTTAGCAAGCACTTAGGATGGACCACACCTACGCTAAGGGCTCTTTCATTCTTCACAACACCCCTAAAGGCAGATACAATCACTCCCATATGACAGAAGATAAAACTCAGGCTTGGAGAAGTTTTAGACTCTTGCCCAAAGTCTCAGAGCCAGGAGTGGCAGAAGCAGGATTCAAACCCACTTCTAACTCCAAAGGTCATGTTACTAACTCTCAAAGAAACAATACCAAGAATACAACTCAAACACCAGGGGTACACATAAGTCTTAAGAAAAAAATATCTAAATATTACAGTTAATCCAATCTACAAAATGTTTTAGTTCAAACAATCTACTTCTCACACACCTTCTCCCCATCTCTCCCTCCCCTAAACCTCAGAAATTCACTCTTACCAACTCAGGATCTTTGCGACTAGCCAAAATGTTGCCCTTCTCACCAGGGGCCTGTTTACTGGGGCTTTTAACTCGAGGAGAGCTCTCCAGCGGAGGAGGCGGGGGAGGGGGCGGAGGTGCCACTTTCTCTTTACTGGGGGAGATGGTCTCCTCAAACCATTGCCCCAAAATAGGCTCACTGTCATCATCTAAACAGAGAAAGAAATAAGTAATAAAAATCACACATTTTTACAAAGTTTTCAGTACATCTGCTTTGTGAAAGTGTCTACGTCAAAAGGAACACAAGGATATCTTGATTTCAGGTGGTAGTTACGTGGCTGCATAAATTTGCCAGTACTCATCCAAATGTACCCATAAAACAGGAGCATTTTACGGATGTATACTGTACCTCAATAAAACTGGTATTTCTTAAGGAACCCAATGATGTCACTTTACTGGCAACAAGTCAAACATTTTGAAAAACAAATTTTTACTTGTCTATCAGTTGTAATGCCCAAAGTAAGAGCTGCACCTTTCACAATACTATACATTACTCCCACAAACCTGATTATAAAGAACCTGAGACATTTTTCTTATTCAATCTCCAAACTAAGACAAGAGGGCGTGCTCGTTTTGCCCTGTTGCTCACTGCAACAGAGTCTGGAGTTCCTCTCCCTACTCCTCCCCAAGCCACACATCGATGACAACAGCCAAACCAAATCCCTCATACACAACCTCTGGAGATTCACTGGGAAAGCTCAGAACAGAGTTCCCGAAATGCGTCCACACAAAAAGAAAGAGGAATGGAGATGTATTCTGATCTTGGAGGGGAAGGGCTAAAAAGCAATCCGGGCTTCACTGAGAGTAGTTTCTGTCCTTCAGTCTCCACAGTTCAAGTTACTCCTAAATAAGATGTCACCTTTGAGGGCACAGAAAATCAAGATCCACACTAGGCAGGTGAAGACGGCAAACAGAACACTAAAGGAAGCCATGGGGGAACTTCCCGTTGCACTCTGCTGCCTGTCTCCTGAAGACCAAAAAGAGCCCTCTCTACCTTGGCTGCTGTCTTCCTCCGTGCTGCTGAAATCATCCTCATAGTAGGTGTTTGAGTCGGTCGAGGCACTGGCGTCACTGCTCATGGAGCCCTTCCTCTGACGCTGCAGGACGCAGGCCTAGGAAAGCAGGAGGCTTTGTAACTGCTGGTCACAAAAATGGAGCCGCCCTAATTCACCTCGTTCACCACATGAGACACTTTCTCTGTATCTTTTCCTTTCCTCTAAATCTAGGAAGTCCTTCTAATCGCACCTTTCCTTCGAGGCACTTTATCCCACCAAGGCACTCCAAAGCCAAAACTATGGACAAGAATTGAATCAGGGGGCGCCTGGGTGGCTCAGTGGGTTAAGCTGCTGCCTTCGGCTCAGGTCATGATCTCAGGGTCCTGGGATCGAGTCCCGCATCGGGCTCTCTGCTCAGCAGGGAGCCTGCTTCCCTCTCTCTCTCTGCCTGCCTCTCCATCTACTTGTGATTTCTCTCTGTCAAATAAATACATAAAATCTTTAAAACAAAAAAACAAAAAAAAAGAATTGAATCAGGAGTGCTTCCAGAGTGCCCTCTAAGCTACTGCATCAGCATGACAACCGTCTCAAAGCACGAAGCAATCATATGTATCACAACACTGCAATCAACAACAGATTCAAATGTGCAATCATTTAAGAATTTTGCTCATCTTCAAAACCATAACCACAACTCTTGAGATTATGAAGGTCATGGTATACAATCTTCTCCATCATTTTGAAAGGGTTATGTAAGAGCTTCCAATTCTCAGAAGCACTGACAAAACCCACCTTTCTGTAGGAGGTTGAGAGCAATGTCAACAGCAGGTTTGTCAGTGGAACAGAGTCAATCAGCCGCTGGATCCTCTGGATGGAGGTGCTCTGGGCCATAACACTCAGGACCGCAGGAGGACCATCTGTCTCCCAGCCCTTAAGAGAACCGTAGCAAAAGAGAATTCATGTCCTCCAACTGAGCAGGAAGTAACAGGATCGGCCGGCTCATGGGAGCTCCCCAGAAGTGAAGCCAGCAATGGAGATGCTGACCCCAAGCATGAGCCCTCACCTTGTGCAGAGCTTCCACTTGTAGGTCTTGAAAGAGAGAGGTTAACAGCTTGACAGCATGGTTTGCCAGTATTACGGAGAGCACCCCAAATCCCTGGTGCCTACACACACACAAAAAAACAAAACAGCAAACAAACAAATTACAACCTCAAAAACAGGCATCTTGCCATTTGGGGCCTTGACCCCTTTCAGAAACTATGGACCTGTCCCCAGAAGAAAAAAAAAATACACACATAATATCTACATGTAACTTCGAAAACTTCATCTCCCTGAAGCCCACTCATAGCCTGCCTCAGGACCCATAGGCTTCAGGTTAAGAACTCCAGGACTACAGAAAGGCTTCCAAACACCAGCATTTTAGAATTCAAACTATCGGTTCAAATTTACAGGGTGATGTGAAAGATGATGACATTCAAAGGTTGATCGAACTTTTTAAAAAGTCATTCTTTTGGGTGCCTGGTGGCTCAGTGGGTTAAGCATCTGCCTTCAGCTGAGGTCATGATCTCAGGGTCCCTGCATCAGGCTCTCTGCTCAGTGGACAGCTTGCTTCTCCCTGTCCCTCTGCCTCTGCCTGCAACACCTCCTGCTTGTACTCTCTCTAATAAGTAAAATCTCTAAAAAAAAACCCATAAAATTTAAAAAATAATAATAAAAGTCATTCTTTTCAGGAGCTTCTGGGCTGATAAACAGAGGGAAATAAAAGAGTGGTATGTGTTGGAGGGCAGGGATGCTCTATGCTGTTTCTCCACACCCTGCCCTAGGTATCTCTTCAATCTGTTCCAGGTTGACAGCCTCTTATAAGAAACTGCTCATCAATTAAGAAAAAAAGTCATTCTTCTAAGAAAAAGGGTAAAAATCACCAACTTCTATAAAGTATCTAGTCATAAACTAAAGAGAATAAAAACAAAGTTTTAAACTTTAAATGTGAGTAAAACTTTTTCTTTTTGTTCAAATGACCACAGGACAAAAATTAGTAGACCCAATACACAAAGAGCTCGTGTCCATCAGTAAGAAAAAAGGAGAAATATGAAGAGAAAACGGGGGTAAAAAACACAGTTATGGGGCACCTGGGTGGCTCAGTGGGTTAAGCCTCTGCCTTCGGCTCAGGTCATGATCCCAGAGTCCTGGGATCAAGCCCTGCCTCTGGCTCTCTGCTCAGCAGGGAGCCTGCTTCCCCCCTCTCTCTGCCTGCCTCTCTGCCTACTTGTGATTACTGTCAAATAAATAAAGTCTTAAAAAAAATAAATAAATAAGATTATACAAACATGAAGATTAATGACAGCCACTTTCAAAGATGACCGGGAGAAATGGGCACATGGGCACATACCGATAGTGAGAGTGCCATCAGAACAGTCTAGCAAAACCCTGCAAATTTTTACAGAAGCATGCCATTTTGTTCCAACAATCATACTTCTGGGAATTTACCCCAGGGGGATAATTAAACAAGTTCACAAAGATTTACATTCAGAAAACTTATCAAAGCATAGTTTATCAACACAAGAAATTTAATATAGCCTAAATAAGTGCTTCAATAGGGTAATCAGTTAACAACAGCATGTTTATAGGGTGGAAAACCACCAGCCATTAAACACTCATAGTGAGTCTGAAACAGCACCACTGAAAAGTTATTTACAATTTTTTTTCTTTTTTGAAGATTTTATTTATTTGACAGAAAGAGATCACAAGTAGGCAGAGAGACAGACAGAGATAGAGAGGGGAGGAAGCAGGCTCCCTGCTGAGCAGAGGGCCCGAAGAGGGGCTCGATCCCAGGACCCTGGGATCATGACCTGAGCCGAAGGCAGAGGCTTTAACCCACTGAGCCACCCAGGTGCCCCATCTACGGTATTTCCTAGAGGCAATCCTGTTCTGTAAACATACACATCTTGTGCACATCAGTGCACATCATGTGCAATGAAAAATGTCTGGAGGAGTGTTTAACCAGTTTGGGAGGTAGAATTTAGGATGACTTATTTTCCCCTTTCTTAAGGTTTGTAACTTACATAAGGTATAGATTTTCTTTTTAAATGTCAAGAAACAAGAGCTGTTTTTTAAACATTACTATTACTTTGAAGGATAGACCTTTTGGCGCCCTCCCATTTCCTGCTACAGTGCCAAGTATAAAGACAAAAATTCAAAAAATCACAAACTACTGTTCTCTCTGGAACATGCTCATCTCCCTTCTTTGCCTGGTATCTAATATTTTTACCATCCCAACGTCTATTTCAAATTTCAGTTCACTTAACACTTCCTCAAGAAAACCTGCCTTGATTTCTCTGCCCAGGCAAAATACCCTGATTAGAATACTCTCCAGATACAATCTGACATAACCTTTTCACGTCTCTTAGAAATGTGTTTTTCTGTTGTTTTTTTTTTTTAATATACATCACAGCATTCCAGAACTGACACAGAGCTCAGGACAGAGAAGATACTCAGTGAATAATCTGTTAAATGAGGTCCAGAATTGGACTTCCTCCTTGAACTCTAGATATCCATACCAATAGCCCATTCACCATCTCACAAAGAGAGGTCTCAAAGTCATCTCAAACTCAGCATGGCAATAACGAAATTCTATACTTCTTCCCCTTCCTGCCACCCAAGCCCTAAGCCAGTGTTCCCTGTCTCCATAAATTATACAACCCAATTGCTTATGTGAAAAAATTCTGATATCCTATCTTTCACACTCACCATCCAAGCCATCACCAAATCCTATCAGCTGTACCTTCCAAACACATGCTGCTTTGACCTCTTCTCTCTACCTTTCCCACAAGCACCCTATTCCAATTCCCGTCCTCTCTCATTTGGAACAACGCATGAGCCTCCCAACTTCTCTCCCTCCTTTCTGCCTTAGTCCCTGCAGTCTTACTCCCACACCAGCTGGGTTCTTGGGTCACTAAGAATTAATAGATCAGATCACTCCCCTAGGGAAAACCCTCCACCACTTACAGATTACACTTGGCCCAGGCAGATCTGGCCCCTGGCTAGATGTCAATCATGGGGTGCCTGGGTGGCTCAGTAGGTTAAAGCCTCTGCCTTTGCCTCGGGTCACAGTCTCAGGGTCCTGGGATTAGGCCCGCTCGATCCCAGGCAGATTAAGCCTCTGCCTTTAGCTCAAGTCATGATCCCGGGGTCCTGGGGTCGAGCCCTGCATCAGGCTCTCTGCTCAGCGGGGAGCCTGCTTCCCCCTCTCTCTCTGCCTGCCTTTCTGCCTACTTGTGATCTGTCAAATAAATATATAAAATCTTTAAAGAAAAACATGTTAATCATACTCCACCTCCAAATCTGAACTATACCCCCAAAATTTGCATGGCTCACTCTGTCACCTCACATATGTTCTCTCCACCTTGTCCTTAGAGCCCATTTCTTATCATCTTAACTTAAATAACACCCCCGTCACTCTCCAGCCCCTCGCTGAGGCCTATTTTTCTTCAAAACACTCCTATAAGAATCAATCATGAACTTACTAGTGTACTTGCGTTCACTGTTGCTCCAATTAGAAAATAAGCTCCATGAAAGCAGACATTTGCTTTGAACAGCACTACATCCTCCATGCCTGGAAGAGCCCAGCACGTAGCAGGGACTCAAAAAATAAATAAAATCCAGAAATGCCTGGGCTTAGAAAATAAAACCTTGAACCACATGGAAGTCCTATCTCTAACTCCTCTCTGAGCAAGCAGGGCTTACTGTCCAGACTGCATAAGGACGGCAGCAAATGTTCTAGGAAGCAAGCCAAGAGGATCTGACAATCCTCCCCTCAAGTCAAACACACAGGTGAGTAATTAACTGCAAGTCACACCAGCCCGTTTTACAAAACAGGCATTTTTTTCTGATTTGAACCTCATAAAAACTCTGAAAGTTAAATTACACAGACATTTCCCCCTCTTAGAGATAAGCAGACTCAGAAAAAAATGAGCAATTTGTCCAAATTCACATAGCTATGATGTAGAGAGGAGACAATGATCACTACCTTAGTTGTTAAATTTAACCAGGTACAGTGGCAAACAGTTCCACTGATGTGAAGATTAGAGGCTGACCCTAGCTCCCCATCAATACAAAACGGCAGTGACACAAAACACACATGAACAGCCATCGAGTAGACACGTACCCTTTCCCAGGTCCCAGTTTGGGAGAGCCCACTCCCTCTTTTGTTCGAGAAAGGATGTCTCTGACTCGGAGTGCAGCCAGTGGGTCTTTCTCTTTCCCCTTATCGGCCAAGGCAGTGGGACTGAGGTTCAGTATGAGGAAAAGGCTGTTTAACAAGCACCAGGCACCCAGCAGCTGGAAGTTCTGATAGTGCTGTTGAAAAAGTACAAAAGAAAAGGATGACCGCGGAGATCTTACGAGCTATGAGACAGGAATGCAGCAGAGACATACTTCTTACCTCTCCACCAGCCCGCCGGGAGTTGCTGATCGCTTGTCCAATCATGTCATAGATTTCGAGCTGTCCAACATCAAACATACACAGAAAGAAATCTGAGCGAGCTGACTTAATTCATTACAAATTTTAATCCCACCCAAATTAATTTCACTTGGAGAATTTAATATCCTCCAGTCACTTTCTAATGACAGGACTCCATCACACTTTCCTGGACTTTCACATGGTGGTGACTCCTTGTTACACTCAGCTCACGGCTCACCTTCTCAGAGATGTCTCCCCCACACAACCTAAAGCAACACAGCCAGGCCCCCATCAGATCACAGCACCTCACAGGGACGCATCCTACACACCCACCATTCTGGGAGACTATCTCATGTACTGTAGGCCTCCGCTCAAAGTGCAGTGATGCACAGCAAGCCCTCAGCACACGTGCAGACTGAGTGACTCATCTTTCACAAGGTCCACTGCCACCACGATGACGCGGTACCTTCCGCAGAGCCAACCACGTGAATGCCCACCTCTCAGACCTGCTACCGAGGGGAAGGCTATGGAGAGGACTCCACATCCTTTCCTCTCCCCGGAAAGAGGGTAGACCTGGCACTACCTCCTCACTGAACGACGGGGGTCCCCGGTGCGGGGACCCAGCTTACACATTTCTGGACAATGGTAGCCGCATCGCTCTCATAGTCCTCTTCTTTGGAGCTCGTGGACCCCGTCCGCACCTGCTGGGCACTACCCACATGCAGGATGGCCATGCAAGTTGCCACACTCACACCTGGAGGAGGAGGGAAAGATGCACAGATTCCAATCATGGCACAGTCCCAGAAGTCCACCAAAACAGGAACAGAAAATACAACCTACCCCCCAAGCCATTCCATGATCTGACGACTGAGAGTAATGTCCACAAGAGCAAGACTAGACAGCATTACCATCCGGTCCAGCAATCACACTCCAGAGTATTTACCTGAACGAGCTGAACCCTTGCATCCACATCAAAACCTGCACATGAGCACTTCTTAGAGCTTTGACTGTAACTGCCAACAATGAGAAGCAACTGAGATGCTCTACCACGAACTATGGCACACCCACACAGAGAATATTATTCAGCAATAAAAAAGGGTGAGCGATCAAGTCATAAAAAAATCAGGGAGGAAACTTAAATGCGCACTCCAAGCAGAAGAAGCCAGCCTGTAAAGGCAACATAATATATAACTGATTCCAATTTTAGGGCACTCTGGCAAAGTTAAAACCATGGAGACAGTAAAAAGCTCAGTGGTTTCTGGCAGCGCAGGCAGGAGAGCAGGAGTACTAGGCGGAGCCCGGGGGGACTGCAGAGCAGCGAAACTACACTGTGTCACAGTGATGATAAGAACAGGACATTACACATTTGTCAAAACCCACAGAACCGCCTAACAAAAGGAAACCCTGACTTAAACAATGGACTTCAGATAATAGTATATCAAATACTGGGTTCATCATTATAACAGTTCATTACCTTAGTAATGCAATGCGTGAATAATTAAGGAAACAGTACTGGGAGAGAGGGTAGATAGGAACTCTGTATAACCTGCTCAACTTCTCTATAAACCTAAAACTGCTTTAAAAATAAAATCTAGGGCGCCCGGGTGGCTCAGTGGGTTAAGCCACTGCCTTCGGCTCAGGTCATGATCTCAGGGTCCTGGGATCGAGTCCCCCATCGGGCTCTCTGCTCGGCGGGGAGCCTGCTTCTCTCTCTCTCTCTCTCTCTCTCTGCCAGCCTCTCTACCTACCTGTGATCTCTCTCTGTCAAATAAATAAATAAAATCTTAAAAATAAAATAAAATAAAACCTATTAACTTTAAAACATCACAAAATGAGGGACGCCTGGGTGGCTCAGTTAGTTAAGCAGCTGCCTTCAGCTCAGGTCATGATCCCAGAGTCCTGGGATTGAGTCCCACATCGGGCTCCTTGCTCGGCGGGGAGCCTGCTTCTCCCTCTGCCTCTGCCTGCCATTCTGTCTGCCTGTGCTCGCTCTCTCCCCCCCCTCTCTGATCAATAAATAAAATCTTTAAAAAATAAATAAATAAAATATCACAAAATGATATCCCATTTATCCAAGATTATGTGGAAAAACATTCCATGTCTGGTGTTCCTCAAAGACACAAAGGCCAAATCCTTGTCTTTATGTCAAATCCCAGGCCATCAAATTTCAACAACCCACACCTGGGATCTTTAATCCAACTAAAAAATTTTAAGGACTCTTTAACCAATATTAACTAAGTATACAGATAGCCGTGTGATACTCAAGAAATTTCCTAAAAATTAAATAATCCCAACTTAAAATCTGCAAAAAATCAAGGACAGAGGATGAGGAAACGAGCACTGGAGACGAGCTAGGGGAGAACACATTTTCCCATGTACCTTTAGCTTTCCTGTTCCCCTGCTGCTGCCCGAGCTCAGGCTCTTATTGTGTCTTGCCTGAATGACTACAAAAATTCCTCCTAACAAAGCTTCCTGCCTCCAAATTTCCCCACACCAAAATATCCTGCACACTGCTGCTTGAATATAGCTCGCAATTTTCAGTGGTTTCTACTGTTTATAGGACTTGGTCCAAATGACTTAGACTGTGTTTCTAAGACCTCTGTGATTGTGTCCTCCTTCCTCTCTGGCTATACAATAACCACTAATCACATATTCTCTCCCTTCATCCCTTCCCTCCACACACTTATACAATATGTTCCCCCAAACTCTAGGATATTTTGAGTCCTGCTTCGGCCTCTACCTCCGGATAGCCAAGTTGCAATCCCACCTGCCCTACAGAACTCCTTCATTACTACTGCTTTACCCAATTTAAAGTGCCTTTCTCTTTATATCCCTTTTGCATCCAGATGTTCAAAATAAAGCTATTGAAAGAAAGTAGGGAGATGATCAACCTCAGCATTTATTGGTGTCCCCAAGGTCAGGTTGCCAAAGCTGTTCAAATCCTCACTCAAAGAACCAAGTAAACATCAGAAATTGGCATACCTTCTAAGACATACAGGACTACAGTATTTAAAACCAAGGATCAGTGAATTGGATTAAAAAGTCCCTGTCACAGCAACTTAAAAGAGAGCGAACACCAGCTGTCAAACCCCACTCTCAAGGCAGCATGAGCAACAGGAAGAAAGGGAAATTTGGGGGAGCATGAAGGGTAACATCTGCTGTGTTGATCAATATAAACGGATACCACCTGTTCTGTAAAGGCTTCCCGAGACTTGCTCCCACAGCAAGACTCCATCTCTCCCTTCTTTGTGCACCCAACTACTTTACATTTCTCTTATTGCCTTTATCACCCCCTACTATATATTATTCCATGTGGTCCTAACTGTTCTCGATAAAGGCTCCTTGAAGGCATGATTACATACTGTTTATCTCAAAATCCCAACAGCACTTGGCATTTTGCTTTCCATACAGCAGATATTTACTATCTGCATATACTATGAAAGCAAATATGCACATCACATGCCAACAGTTGTGCAACAGCAGTATCATTCACAGGATTCACATGGAGACCTTTCACCTAGATGAGACAGCAGATGATCCTCAGGGATAAGGACTCAAGGAAAGGGAAGAGAGAAGAGCACGCAGGGTGATCTCACGGCTTCCAGAAAGTATACTTGCACTGAACTAAGAAAATGAGATCAGACATCACAACCCCTCACCTGCATACAGACAACTTAGGCTGAGGACTGTCACATCTTGCAGACGAGAAGGATTGAGAGGTTCCAACACGGGGAGAGAGAGGGTATCCAATGCCATGGTTACATCAATCACCAGTGAATGAAAACTACAACATGACAGAGAAGGAGGTTAACCAAAGTGTCTCCTTGAATCCCTTGCTTCTATAATCTGATAATTAAAGAAAGTTAGCGTGCCATAAACAACTACCCAGTTTCTCTCGAGAGCAGCTTTAGAAGGTAAAGCACACATCCCGGAGCACCTTACCCATTCCGAACAGCAGTGGCATCTGCTACTGTGGCCGGCATGATGAAGAAAGAATTGGCCAACACTGCATCTTGAAACCGATTGATGTAGCGCAGGAAATAGGGCAGGTTCAAACACACGCGCAGGAGCTTCTCGGAGCCACCTGCATTAATGACAAGGCTCGACCTTACAATTCCATTTAACGGAATTTTTGAAAGCAGAGAAACCAGCTTTATGACCACAATTAAGAGTCTTACCAAGCTCTTGAAGACTAGCCACATTCTGAGCTATAAACACATTCTTGGTTTTGATAGCAGAGGCTTGATCTGTGGATGACTGCTCATCATTTTCCCCTTCAGCCTGAAGAGAAACAAAGGATGTGAAAGGCCTATCATGGTATTATCACCTGCTGACAAAGGCCCTACAGTTCAGAATCTAAGCAAGAGCCCAAACCAAGCAGAAGGTCTATGGATACTCTTGAGAATTCCCAGTTAATGAGGAGGGGAATCCCTCACTAATGTTAGGGAAAATATTAGTTATTTTCCCAAGAGGAGGAGAAAAATATAGAGCTTGAAGATACATATATTCTACAATTAATAGAGAGTGTGATGCCTTTTACAGAAAACTATATGTGTCTTTTATATCTGTTTATTTGCATTAAGAAATTTTAGAAGAATGATCATCAAAATAATATCAACAGTAGAGGGGCGCCTGGGTGGCTCAGTGGGTTAAAGCCTCTGCCTTCAGGTCAGGTCATGATCCTAAGGGTTCTGGAATCAAGCCCCAGGTCAGGCTCTCTGCTCAGCGGGGAGCCTGCTTCCTCCTCTCTCTCTGCCTACCTCTCTGCCTGCTTGTGATCTCTGTCAAATAAATAAATAAAATTTAAAAAAAATATATTTACAGTAGAAAGAAAATCACCTCATTTTTTCTTTTTGGTTTGTATTCTTCTATTTCTTTCTACCCTATGCAAATACATCATTTTACATCACAAATATCAGATACAATTATTACTTTTTTCTAGTATTATCATCTTAAAAGCTCCAAGGGATGAGGATGTTTGGGTAGAGTAACTCACCGGAGTCTGTGGACCCATGGGTGGTGATGCTACAGTTCTAGGGTTGAAAACCGACGTCAACTGATTCAAAAAATTCATCTGTACCTCCTTCTGTCTCAGCTCTGGGCTTACAGGTGAGGCCAGTTCTTTTTGATCTTCCACTGTAAATATAAAACCAAAACCAAGGATGAGCAGAGAGCCACTAGAAGCCAAAGCAGGAAAAGTTGGCCAAGGAAGTAGTCAAAGAACTGGGTCTGGCAAGTGAAGGCTCACCGTCTGAGAGAGTCTTCACCGTTTGTGGCAGCTTGGCTGATTTCATCATTGCTGTGAACGTGATAATTTCAGTCCTGTCTAGTCTACTACAGCCAGTACACAGGCCCTTGATGAGGAGAATCAAGTGTTTCTAAAAAGAAAACAAAGTCAAATATGTCTTTCAGAAGATACTACTCTTTTGGGACTTCTCACTGGCACAGGGCCAAATTCAGGTTCATATCAAGAACTGAAATCAGGGAAAACACTAAAGCGGAGATCACAAGCTGATGGTCCTCAAACCCTATCTGGTTTGCAAATTCGTCGGACTATGCTCACAGTGTGGTTGTTGGATTGTTATTTTTATACTTGAAGTTACATTAACTTTTTAAAACATGGAAGGTTCAACAGACAAATCCAGATTTCTTATCTTTCTCAATAATTCACAAGATACAGCAACTGAGTCTCCACCGCTATCTGGCAACGACTGACTGGAGCTGCAGTGATTGGCCCTTTACAGCTGGGTTGGGCACCCTTCTCAACTGGCACACTTCAGCCGTTTTATGTTATGTGCCTGACCCCTGGGAACATGGAAGCTTGCGATCATTGCAAAATCCTCTGCAGCCTCTATACCAGAGGCTGGTGAACCACAGCTCCAATTCAGCCCACTGTCTGCTTTTGTAAATTAAGTTTACTGAACCACAGCTATGCTTTTTCATTTATGTATTGTCTGTGGCTGCTTTCATACTACAAAGACAGAGTTTAAAAGACAGAGATTAGTTGCAAAAGGGACCAAATGGTCAGCAAATTGTTCACTATCTGGCCTGTTAGAGGAAAAGTTCACCAACCCCTGCTCTATACCACCCTTCCTCCATCATGCCACTAGTGTGTCAGAGTCCTACCTCAAAATAAGGGCCACAAATGAACCCATCACTCTCACCTGGGACACGGCACAAGCCTCATCTGGATTCTCCAAACGCAGGAGAGAAAACTCAATCAGGACTTTACAGGCTGCTGCCACCGACTGAAGCTGGTTCCGGGGAACTGAGAAAGAAATGGACTTGACTTAACCTCAGACCGCCACAGCTTGGTCAGCCTCATGGCTAGCACATCAAACCAGACAACTCCCAAGCTCTGTGTCCAGCTTCCCAGCACCATTCCATAACAAAAATCATTCAGAACCAACAATCCAAGGGCCAAACAAAGGCATCCTGGCACTGATACCATCCACTGCTTCTAGATCAATCTATCTCACATTTACTGGAAATTCATTATAATAGGAAATACAACACACTAAGTACCAAACACTTCACATATATTAACCCACTGAATCCTTAAACCAACATTTTGAGTAGGTACTATTGTTACCCCCTCCCCCTCTTTTTTCATAACAGATAGGGAAATTACACCATAGAGAGGTTAAATGACTTGCCCAAAGTCACAGGGCTAGAATCAAATCCAGGAAGTCTGGTTCTTGAGTTCAAGCTCTTAACTAGTAGAATATACTACTTCCCCTTTCCCATAGGTTCTAAATGTCTTTTACAAGAGGTTTCCTACACAAAATTTCTTCACGCTAAAAATGATTCCTCCACCAGTAACCAGTGGTGCTAATAAACACCACAGCACACAACAGTTACCCAGCAACCTTTAACTTCCTTTCATTTTACTTGCTTAGCAAACTATTTAAGTAAATAATTCAAATTCTTCAGAACTCTGTTAGAGGTTTTTTTTTTTTTCTTAAGGACTTTTTTTTAAAATAAGTAAAAATGTAAAAATGCAGAAATAGCAGAAAATAAGAATTTGGGACGCCTGGGTGGCTCAGTTGGTTGAGCAGCTGCCTTCAGCTCAGGTCATGATCCCAGCGTCCTGGGATCAAGTCCCACATCGGGCTCCTTGCTCTGCAGGGAGCCTGCTTCTCCCTCTGACTCTGCCTCCACTCTGCCTGTGCTCGCTCTCGCTCGCTCTCTCTCTGACAAATAAATAAATAAAATCTTTAAAAAAAAAAAAAAAAAAAAAGAAAATAAGAATTTAAAAAAAAAGTTTAAAAGATGGGGAACTGAAATTGAAATCCCTTGACATACTAGAGAATACAAAAGGAGAATTTACTTTCTTACCAAAACCAAATAAATAGTGCCTTCATCAGTGGCATCCGAACCTCAAGCTGGTATCCGCCCATCCCCCCTCAACCCCCAGAAATTAACACACTAGTAATTACATGTGTATGTATGAAACCAATAAAATGCTTTTGATTAAGAAGGTATGGTTTAACTTAATAGATTACAAAGCAGACATCCAAACCAAGTACTCTGCAAATCCCTCTTGGTTGGCCTATGTAAAGGAACTTCCAGAGCCTTATCAGACTGACAGTGGTCTCCACTGCTGGGTGAACAGGTTAGGAGTGTTAAAACAGACTTCGTTAACAACCTGTTCAGAGACCTGCAAAGAGAAGACACAACTGTACCCCACATCCCAAAGCCCTCAGAAGGGAGTGACAAGCATGGAATACTCACTGAGGCTGCAAACTGTTGTGATATAGTGTGTGGAAAGTGCAACAAAAGAGGAGTAGAAGGGCTCGTACTGCTTCTCATGGTGCAGGATTTCGGATTCACTGCAAAGAAAATAATTCAGCTAGTATTTACTTAGTGTTTCCTATCCGCCAGACACCCTACCCCTTCACAGGCATTACGGTCCTTACAGCAGCCCCATCTGGGAGGCACTATTACCATCCCTATGTTCAAGATTGAGAAAGGGAAGCTCAGCAAATTGAAAGTAAGCACCTTGTTCAAGGTGTGTCAGGCTTAAGGAGTAGCAAAGGCTAATAGGCAGGAATCATTTTCATACTCACTTAGAATTGAAGAAGTAGGAAGTTAAAACATAGCAGGATGCCAATTTGTCTTATATTACTGGTTGCCAAAGACCAAAAGCTAGTAATATTATGTGCTGACCAAAAAGGAGTAGACCAAGAACACTCAAAATACTGCTAATGGGAATACAGGTCATCATAACCCATTTTGAAGACCAAACAAGACCAGTCCATAATGCAAGAATCAACAGTTCAGGGAAAAATCACCTGATTAATGTTAAAACCCAAAACTCACCAGGTACCAGAGCTCCCATGTTTCCCCACGCCCTCCTATCTCCAACCAGGACACAGGTAGATCACAACAAATTCAGGGATTTTAACCATATCCCTTATCCTGAGCTGAGGAAATGCCCTCTTCTATGAAAATCTGGAGCCCGTAAATCTTAAAACTATACATTTATGTAATTCTAGCAAATCAGATGCTAATCCACAACCCATGAAACAAGAAGACAATGAAAACAAAAGAAAACAAAACGTATCTTATTAAACGGAAAGAACGAAAGAACAGAAGGCTGTGGCTAAACAGCTTCTTCAGTGAGTTAATTCTCCAGCCAGTATCAGACTCTGAAGGGAAATGTACACAGTCAGGACTCTATCCCCTTGCCAAATCAACGTAAGAGCCAAAAAGAGAAGTTCAATACTGGGGAGGTGCCGGTGTGAGTGATGAATCACCTCAAATAGCACGTACGAGTCTGGCATTGCAAACACTCTGCTATGTGGGAATTTATCTAGGATAAATGGGGATTTATCAAAGATCAGTTCCTTATCTCAGAATAACTGCTTCACCAAGAAAAAATATTTATGGAGCATCTATGATGTGTAAGGGCTTTCCTGCCCACCAAGGATTTCTACTTGTCAGGTGGACAAAAAAAGAGGAAACAGAAACCTTTAAACACTTGTAATGCTCAACTTCGTGGCCATCATACTGGTAGAGGTCATATCCTACTCAGCAGAAAACTTCTACTAAATCCCCTCTTCTACCTCATACACTTAGCTGTTCTTTCACTTTCGTCCTTGTATTTTCTTAGTCATTGTTCTAAGGTTTCCCCACCCTGTAATTTGAAGTATTTTAATGAGTCATTTACCTTCTGTTTTATTTCAAAAGTTCAGAGCTGCTTATCCCCGTTTTCTTTAGCTGAACAGGCTTACTAGAACTAAGAGAAAAACTACCCACCCAAAGGATGAACTTACTCTGTTGTTTTCATTTCCATTCAGATAATGAAATACATCCATAATACAAGAATAAACTCATTTAACTGGCTGGTTCAATGTTGACCCTTTGTGATTTTCCTGCTCTAGAAATGCACAACTGCCTTATTCCAATTAAAAAAAAAAAACAACAACAACACAAGAATGTACTTTGAGGAAAGATGGACATTGGCATGCAAAAAACTGGAGCACTCCCAAGCTCCACTTACAGTTTGCTTAGGGCAACTAAGGAGAAACATGGGGAAATTAATTTGAAAAGACTTGAAGGAGGGAGTAGGACATGTGGACATGTGGCCCAAAGGACATTATCATATCTCTTGATTTTAAAGAAACAAGTGTGTATGAGTAGTCTAATAACTTGCTGCCACCCTCATTCCCCAATAATCTGAAAAACACCAAGATACCAGAAGACTCAAAGAAATGGAAAAAATGGGACAAAGGGCAAGAAGTTAGGTAGGAAAGGGGAGGAATGAAGAACTGCAGGCAAATATAACAAAGAGAAAGGAAAATAAGACTTATAGGTAAAAATATCTCTCTCCTCTGGGTGGTCGGCTATCTTCCTCAGACATCTGCTTCTTCTAATAAACATTCCAACCACAACACCGCTGGGGTTGAAACACTCCTGAAAAACAGGGAATCTGAAACGCTTATATCCCATACAAAAAAAATGTGAGGCAGAGAACAAAGGGAAACAGCAGCTAGCAGTCTGGTCACAGAAATCTAATTTGACATCTAAGTAAAAAATAACTGGCTCAGGTCTGGAAATCTCTAGCTTTTTTCAGGAAGAGGTGAAATGCCAAGAGGACAAAATAAAAGACCACAGACTCACCTTCCTTCTCCCCCTCAGACACCATACTATCTACATCTTTTTTCTAAACTATGGAAACTCCACACACCCCTTTCCCTTCATCAAAGTCATAAACTCCCAAGAACAGAATCCACTATGCCTGTTTCATGACAGGATCAGGAAACAAGTAAGCATAATGAATACAATTTAAGAATAACAGCATTAAAAAATATATGCTTACTGAACATCTGTATGTATGTCAGAGTACCACACATTTAACCAAAGAACTAAAAGCTTTCCGGCACCTCCTTCCCTCTTGACAAACCTGTGGTGAACGTACAATAAGACATTAGGACTAATCTCACAATTACACGCTATCATTTGGTGGCAAGCATTTTTTTTCCTGTAGGTCAATCATGAACTTCTGTCCTATAGCCTGGCAGAAGCTTGACACCAGTGTATCCCTTTCTCCCTTTCAAGAGATTTAGGAAACGACAAAACACTATCTAATAGAGATTTTGTAATAGCTTCCGCCTTCCCAAGTAGGTCTCTCTGGCCTAAATTTTATCTAATACCTGGGAGGCAGAGACTGAAAGAGACATCATTAAGAGGCCAGGACAGCCTAGGAAGGGCTGGCTCATGGGAAACGGACTTTTTGTTTTTTTTTTTTTTGGTAACTTATGAAAGGTCAAAGTATTCAATGACAATCATGGTCACCAACATATCTCACACAGAGTTATGAAAGGAAGACAGGACCTTAAAATACAAGGTTACAGGGACGCCTGGGTGGCTCAGTTGGTTGGACGACTGCCTTCGGCTCAGGTCATGATCCCGGAGTCCCGGGATCCAGTCCCGCATCGGGCTCCCAGCTCATGGGGAGTCTGCTTCGCTCTCTGACCTTCTCCTCGCTCATGCTCTCTCTCACTGTCTCTCTCTCAAGTAAATAAATAAAATCTTAAAAAAAAAAAAAAATACAAGGTTACAGGGGCGCCTGGGTGGCTCAGTGGGTTAAGCCGCTGCCTTCGGCTCAGGTCATGATCTCAGGGTCCTGGGATCGAGTCCCGCATCGGGCTCTCTGCTCAGCAGGGAGCCTGCTTCCTCCTCTCTCTCTCTCTCTGCCTGCCTCTCTGCCTACTTGTGATCTCTCTCTGTCAAATAAATAAATAAAATCTTTAAAAAAAAAAAAAATACAAGGTTACATTCAACAATTATACTAACTAATCCCAAATATGGCACGTGTTCCACTGAGCTTATTCTAGCTCCATTTCTGGTCTGGAAAAGTAAAAGCACTGTAAAGATTTTCAATCCTTACTATTAAAACAAATGCTAGCAAAAGGCAGTAGAAATGAAAATAAATGTCTTGTTAAGTAAACTCAGGTATGTTTTTCTTTTAAAAATCAAAGGACACTTTTGAAATATGTTTCCCAGTTTACCCATACAAATCTATTCCCCCTTTGTTTCACAGCTGGTTACGAAGTCAAACTTAATTAACAGGATCTAGACCTAGACATTGTTATCTACCTCTTCTTCAAACCCAAAGTTCAATTCCAACTATAAAGGTATGAAAGACTAGAGATGGCAAGTGGGATGGGGGAGCACGGAGGAGTCTCAGGGCAAATCATCGTCTCCAGTGGTTAAATAGGGAGGAATTCAATGGATGAGCGGGCTGTCACACAGGAAGGAAGAACTGGCAAAGATGGAGTCAGGACATCTAAAAGGGAAGCAGAGAATAGCAGATTCCAACAGAAAAACGGGTCTCTGGAGGCAAGGGAGGGAAACATGGATGGCAGTCATGACAACAGAAAGGGGACCCCAAATGAGAGCAGCAATTCCAGAAGGAGCAGCCTAGGCACCTAATAACCCTTTGATTACCTACGAAACAAAGCCCACCACAGCATCTGTACAGTGATGGCTCTGATCTGGCCCTATAATCCATGGCAATAACTTTATATTCAAGAAATACTTCCACAATTCTGACACCTTCATTTCATTTTTTTTTTAAAGATTTTATTTATTGGGGCACCTGGGTGGCTTAGTCAGTTAAGTGTCTGTCTTTGGCTCAGGTCAAGATCCCAGGGTCCTGGAATGGAACCCACATCAGGCTCCTGCTTCTCCCTCTCCTAGAGCTGCTCCCCCTGCTTGTGCTCTCTCACTCTCACTGCCAAATAAATAAAATCTTCATTAAAAATTTTTTTTAAATAAAGACTTTATTTATTTATTTAGAGAGTGCAGGTGCAAGCAGGGAGGGCAGAGAGAGAGAATCTCAAGCAGACTCTGCGCTGAACTTCATCTCACCACCAGATCATGACCTGAGCTGAAATCAAGAGTCGGATGTTTAACCAATGGAGATACCACAGCGCCCCTCATTTTTTTTTTTTTTTTGAAAGGCAAAAACTTATGAGAAACAGAATAGTAGGGTATTAACTTCTGCTCTAAACCAGGGTCTGGCACTGGTTTTGTAACAGCCCATATTTAAGAATGGGTTCTTATCTAAGAATGTTTATTTGGCTGAAAAATAACTGTTAAAACCATTTTGTGACATATAAATATATGAAATTCACATTTTAGTGTCTACTAATATGTGAACACAGCCACACCCATTCACTTACATCTTGTGCTAAGGCTGCTTTTGCTATACAATGACTGAGTTGACTAATACACACAGAGAATGTACAGCCTGCAAATATTTACTCTCTGGCCCTTTCAAAAAAAAAAGAAGGCATGCCGACCTCTGCTCTACACCAAACTGAACACTAGTAGGTTTGGTTGTTTTTTACTGTAAACAACTTGTAAACCAAGTATTCTGAAAACTTTTCTTAGGATGATATTCCTCTCAGAGACCCTAAAGAGGACATAGAACCACCTTTCCAAGTAAACTGAGCAACAAAACCGGAAGCAAGACTCCAGGGATACTGCCTTACAATAAAAGCTTTTGTTAGTAAACATCCATTAGCTTGGATATCTTTCCTAAATTGTGAAGAGAGTTCTTACTTCTGTCTACAAACAGAGAAAACTCTTGATTACCTTAGGGTGCACGAGGGGGCACTGTCACTTGACAAAATTCAATCCTAGTTTGATATATTCGGTTTTGGCTCCTTCTACAAGCTTGACAGAGTTGCTAAACCATTATTGTTTTAAAAAGACAGATCCGGAATACCGGATGAATGGGAGGGTGTCACGTCCATAAAAACATAAAAGCAGGGGCACCTGGGTGGCTCAGTGGGTTAAAGCCTCTGCCTTCAGTTTGGGTTACGATCCCAGGGTCCCGGGATAGAGCCCCACATCGGACTATCTGCTCAGCAGGGAGCGTGCTTCCCCCTTTCTCTCCCCCTGCCTCTCTATTTGTGATCTCTGTCTGTCAAATAAATAAATAAATAAATAAATAAATTTTTTTAAAGCCACACACATAAAAGCAGGGGCAGCTGGCTGGCTTAGTGGGGCATGCAAATATTGATCTTGGGTTTGAGAATTCGAGCCCCACATTGGGTGTGGAAATAACTTAAAAATAAAATCTTTGGGGGCGCCTGGGTGGCTCAGTGGGTTGAGCCGCTGCCTTCGGCTCAGGTCATGATCTCGGGGTCCTGGGATCGAGTCCCGCGTCAGGCTCTCTGCTCGGCAGGGAGCCTGCTTCCTCCTCTCTCTCTGCCTGCCTCTCTGCCTACTTGTGATCTCTGTCAAATCCATAAATAAAATCTTAAAAAAAAAAAAAATCTTTGAAATAAATAAATAAATAAATACAAATATTTTAGAGTGGTATATCATCCATTACAAGTCACATGATGAGTATAATGTAGGAAAAATACCGCCAAGCCAAATGTTTAAAACAGTTAAAAAAGAGGCCACCTAACTTGAATGCAGTATCTTGATACTTGCTTACATCTTTAAAATATTCCGGGCTTAATAATTAGATAGGAAAATCCATCTGTAAAGTTAACAGTAAAATTACCAAACCCGGCCATTATTTTATTATAACTTAAAAAAAAAAAAAACTTCATCCAAAGCATCACAAACCTAACAACAGGCATCGCAATAAACAATCTGTCAAGTCATGGGCCTTCCTTAGTAATAAAGAGCAGTTTCTAACCTTCTGGATGACATTAAGATATACCCTTGCTGGCAAGAGGCTAAAATGACCCAATCAGCAACTGCAGATTGTTGAAGGTTTGACTAGCAAAATAAAAGTGAGGCTCCCTTTAAAAGCACGTCTAACCATTAAACCAATGAAAGACTCCTCTGAGCGATGTTAAGTCAGGAAAACACGGGCATCCTGATACCATGGCCTTGTTGAACACAACGATCACAATCTAAGAACCCTGGACAAAATGACGAAGCGATTTAATACCAAACCAATAAATGACCCCGTTTTTAAGAGCCTGAAGATGATTTTGAGAGGGAGCGCGCGCGCAAGCGAGGGCACTGTTTCTGTGGGAAAATGACCTCAGACGAACACTGAAATGGTCTCATCAAAGACCGTTACAGTAGCAACATACAGTAAGTGCAACCTGAAAACAAAAGTCCTGAGTGGTCACTAGTGGCTTCAACCACAGAAACAGCACGTGCCCCCAGTGATTACAGCGCCACGGGAAGACCGTTATTAAATTATGCGGCACATCTCCAATTTAAACCCCGGGCTCCGCTCCGGCCCAGGCCAGGGGGATGAGTGCGGGCAAGAAATGCAAACTCATCAATGCTATGACCTTAACACAGGGGGCAGCCCCGGGGACATTCCCCGAAGAGCGCGAAGCGTCCCGAAGTCACTCCCAAACGGGTCCAGCCACGCCCTCTGAAGAGGGCGTCTTCAAAAGTTTTCCTCGGAAGGGAAATCGAGGCACGATAATTTACATGGACCGGAGGAAGGAGCCCTGGACAAGCCCTCGTCCGCCTGGATCGGGGAGCCCCGAAGCCGGGGCTGGAGCGGGGGGGCGCCCAGCAGCAGAAGGCAGCCCTGGAAGCGGGGCCAGACTATCCGGCACGACCTCCCCTCCCCCTCTCTGCGCCCGCCTCGCCGGGGCCGCCGCCCGGTACCTCTCGATGACTGAGGCCACCAGCTGCGGCAACTCCTTCATCTCGAAGGCTGAATAGGACGCAGACAGCAGGGGCCGAACCGCCACCTCCCAGCCCGGGGTTGTGTCAGCCCCCGTCGCCGGGGCCCCGGGCGCCGGCGCCGCCGCCTCTTCGCCGCCGCTCGTCGCCATCTTCCGTCGTACTACTGCGGCTCCCTTCGGGGGCTTGCCACCGGCCCAGCGCCGCCTCCCGGGAGGGGGCGGAAGTGACGCAACCCGTGTGTCAGACTGTGCGACGCAGTCGCAGAGCAAAACACGCGACGCTCAGGGCGACCTCCCTCAGCTCTCAGGAGAAAGGCTGCACCGCGCGGAGGCGAGCCGGAGGAACTGCGCCTGCGCAAAATTTACGCCTTAGTAGGAGGCGGGGGTGGAGGGGCCGGGGGCGGTAATGCCCGCGCCTGCGCGCTGGGAGTCGTTCCTGTTAGTAGGAGCGAAGTGGCTCCGGGGCATGGGGGAAAGGTGAGTTGGAGATTTGGTTGAAGTTAGCAAGACCAGGACAGCGGAACAGGCTATGCATCTGCGGATATAGTGGCCCCGACCGGAGACTGCTAAGGACGAGAGTCTGATCACTCACCCGCTTGCTTCCCTCCCGAATGTCCCCCACAAAGTGATACGACAGTGCTACTTAGTCTACTAAACTTTCTGCTCCCCGCGCCACCTCTCGCTGTTACTAGTCCCAAATCCCTGTTGTGTTTTGATTACCCTCACTAATAATATTACCAGCTCGCATGTTACATCGCTCTGTGCATGTAACGGATATCATTAAAGCCAGGTTTTCCTCCAAGAATAGCCTTGACGGCATTCTTTCCCTAATGCAAAATAGCTCTTTTCTGACTACAAGTGGAAATCGATCATCAGGTACCAATTTATTTATCAGAATTACACGGGTAACAAAAGGAGGTCATCCAAAACTTCGGGAGGAATTTCAGGGCTTCAGGATTTCAAACCATGCACAGTTCTTGCGAAGATGTCTTTATTTAGGCAGACTGGGGGTCACAGGGCCCAGGGCTTGACGTCCTCCACTGACACCTCCCCATCCCCGCCCGCCCAGAATGTCCTCGAAACATGCATAGTTTTCCTTGAGCCAACTGTCAAGGCCAACTGCTTTTACCTCTTAGATCTGGAACTCAGATCGCTATATCGGCAAAAAGCCCGTTATTAAAGCTTACATTCTTTCTTTGCTGGTAGAAAAATGGGGGAAACACAACAAAGGCAGATGCTTTTACCCACGGAGCCACCCAGGCACCCCTCCAGGTTAAGATCTTTATAGGGGTGCCTTGGTGGTTCAGTCCGTTAAGCATCTGCCTTCAGCTCAGGTTATAATCCCAGGGTCCTGGGATTTAGCCCCACATCTTGCTCCCTGCTAGATGGGGAGTCTGCTTCTCCCTCTCCTTCTGCAGCTCCCCCTGATTGTGCTCTGTCTTGCTCTGTCAAATAAATAAATAATTTATTATTTATCTGTCAAATAAATAAATAAAATCTTCAAAACAAAAAAAAAAAAAGATCCTTCTTATAAATACCACATCAGTTCCCGTATTGGAGATGTGTTCTTGCGTTGCTGCAAAGATTTGGAATGGCATCCACATTCTAATTTTTTTTTTTTTTAAATAAACTGTGTACCTACCATAAGGCTTGAATTCAGGACCATGGAATCAAGAGTCACATGCTCTACCAACTGAGCCAGCCCGGTGCCCTTCCACATTCTAAATTTAGATAAGGAACATAATACATAGAGGACTAAAAAAGACTTCTAGACAAAACACAAGCTTCTAATATTCTAGTACAGAAAATAAGATAGAAACCAAAGAATAATAATTTCCGTAAATTAGTAACTGAAGGATTTAAAATATTCGTTTCCTTCTAATCACAAGTGGCTGGGTAAAGAACTAAAATTTTAAAACTTACAAAAGAGAGATATGATATGATATGATCGTATTACAAGAAGTGCAGTGAAAGAAAAAAATTAAGCAGCCATGATGGAATGGTATCAGTGTGGGAACTCAGACTAGAAGGAAGTGTGAAGAAATTCGCAGGGAAGTAAAAACATTCTGTATCTTGACAGGGGTCATGATCACATGGATATGCACACAATATTCATTCAACTATATGCTTATGATGTGTACACCTTAGCAGTTAAAAATTATACTTCAGGGGCGCCTGGGTGGCTCAGTGGGTTAAGCTGCTGCCTTCACCTCAGGTCATGATCTCAGGGTCCTGGGATCGAGTCCCGCATCAGGCTCTCTGCTCAGCAGGGAAGCTTGCTTCCCTCTCTCCCTCTGCCTGCCTCTCCATCTACTTGTGATTTCTCTCTGTCAAATAAATACATAAAAATCTTTAAAAAAATAAAATTAAATTAAATTAAATTAAAAAATTATACTTCAATCTAAAAACAAGGGGGATGTGGGTGGCTTAGTAGCCTAACGGTTCCCCCTTTAAAGATTTTTTTTTTTACTTGACAGAAAGAGCACAAGTAGGCAGAGTGGCAGGCAGAGGGAGAGGGAAAAGTGGGCTCTCCACTGAGCAGGGAGCCCAGTGCAGTCCTCGATCCCAGGACCCCGGGATCATGACCTGAGCTGAAGGCGGGCACCTAATCAACTGAGCCACCCAGGCGCACCAAACTCTTGATTTCGGCCCAGGTCATGATCTCAGGGTCACGAAATCAAGCCCCCTCCATCAAGCTCTGTACTCAGCATGGAACCTGCTTAAGATTCTGTCACTCTGGAGCACCTGGGTGGCTCAGTGGGTTAAAGCCTCTGCCTTCATCTCAAGTCATGATCCCAGAGCCCTGCATCAGTCTCTCTGCTCAGCAGTGAGCCTGCTTCCTCCTTTCTCTCTGCCTGCCTTTCTGCCTGCTTGTGATCTCTGTCTGTCAAATAAATAAATAAAATCTTTTATGGGGAGTTAGAGAGGAGAAGGGAGTTGCAGCAAATTGGAAGGGGAGGTGAACCATGAGAGACTATGGACTCTGAAAAACAATCTGAGGGGTTTGAAGTGGCGGGGGGGGGGGGTGCGGGGGGTGGGAGGTTGGGGTACCAGGTGGTGGGTATTATAGAGGGCACGGATTGCATAGAGCACTGGGTGTGGTGCAAAAATAATGAATACTGTTATGCTGAAAATAAATAATTTTTTTTAAAAAATGAAAAACACATTAAAAAAAGATTCTGTCACTCTCCCCCCCTTAATAAATAAATAAAATTCTTAAACGATCTCTTAACAAAATAAAATGAAAACAACAACAAGAGGTCATTGTCACTCACTCCAGGAACCTCAAAGCCAGAAATATTGGCAGTTTTTATTTCAAAAAAATCCCATCTGATTAAGAGTTGTGCATTATTCGTTACTTAAGTAAATCACAGGTATTAACTCCCAGGGGCAACAGAGATCAGTCTGTTCTTCAGCTTTTACAAAGTTACAAGAACCCACAGTGCATATTTTATGGAAACTCCTAATGCGAAACAGCTACAAATGGAGAGCTGCTCCTTTTTGGTAACTCATTCTGAAGGGAGATTTTCTTTTTTCTTTAATTTCAAGAATATAAGGAATTAGGGACACCCCAGTGGCTCAATCAGTAGGGTGTCTGCCTTCCACTTGGGTCATGATCCCAGAGTCCTGGGATCGAGCCCTGTGTCAGGCTCTGCAGTGAGCCTGCTTCTCCCTCTGCTTGTGCTCGCACTCTCTCTCTCCCTCTCTGATAAATAAATAAATAAACAAAATCTTTTTTTTTTTTTTTAAATAATATAAGGAGGGGCGCCTGGGTGGCTCAATGGGTTAAAGCCTCTGCCTTCAGCTCGGGTTATGATCCCAGCGTCCTGGGATCGAGCCCCACATCAGGCTCTCTGCTCAGCGGGGAGCCTCTTCCTCCTTTCTCTGCCTGCCTCTCTGCCTACTTGTGATCTCCATCTGTCAAATAAATAAAATCTTTAAAATATATATATATATATATAAGATTTTATGATTTTAAAGATATTGGAAATAGATCAGAAGCCTAATTCAATTTAGTAATAGTATAGTCATCTGTAATCCACAAGTATTGATTATTTTTCTCATAATACTGCATCTTATATGGTATGAATTTAAAACAAAGAAGAAAATGTGTCTTGCAGCCTTCTTGCAATTCTGGCAATTGTACAAGGACTAGAATAGAATGTCAGTTTTACAGAATAGCAGCAAGCAAGACTTACAGGAAACTGAGGGAGAAAAGAGCACAATTGAAATTACTGAAAGTATAATAAGGTGAACATCCAAATTTGCAATGCTCTTCAGTACCAGCCAATGTGAATTAATTAATTAAAAGCTTGACTGGCAAACTTCTACCAAATGAAGCTTAGATAGATAACACTAATTCAGCTTAACCCAAATAATTTATATGAGGTCGCAAATGTATCAGAAGAGTTTTGTTTTAGGGGCCCCTGGGGGTCTCAGTTGGTCAAGCTAGGTACTTTTGATTTCAGCTCAGGTCACGCTCTCAGGGTCCTGGGATGGAGCCCCATGTAGAGGTCTGCACTCAGCATGGAGTCAGCTTGTCTTCTGTCCCTCTGCTCCTCCCCCTGCTCACTCTCTTTCTAAAAGATTTTATTGATTGGGGCGCCTGGGTGGCTCACTGGGTTAAAGCCTCTGCGTTTGGCTCAGGTCATGATCTCAGGGTCCTGAAATCGAGCCTGGCATCGGACTCTCTGCTCAGTGGGGAGCCTGCTTCCCCATCTCTCTCTCTCTGCCTGCCTCTCTGCCTACTTGTGATCTCTGTCAAATAAATACATAAAATCTTAAAAAAATAAAATAAAAAGATTTTATGTATTTATTTATTTGAGAGCAAGAGCAAGAGCAGAGGGAGAGGCAGCAGGAAACGGAGAAGCAGACTCCCCACTGAGCAGGGAGCCAGCCTGGGGCTCCATTCTAGGACCCTGAGATCATGACCTGAGCCAGAGGCAGGTGTTTAACTGACTGAGCCACTCAGGCACCCCAATAAATAAAGTCTTAAAAAAAAAAAGTTTTGTTTTGTAAAATGACCTTTGTTTTCCTCAGACCCTCTGTTGCCATTGTTTAGGAATTACAGTCAGCAAATTTTGGACCACCAGGTTTAGAGATAGGGAGAAGTATAAAGCAAATGTGGAAAAACATTTAACATTTGGAGAATCTGAGTGGAGGGTATCTGAGAATTCTTTGTACTACTCTTGCAACATACTCTAAGTCTGAAATTACATCAAATTAAAAAGTTTAAAAAACCAGTTTGTAATTACTTTGTTTTATGACTCAAACATGATTCAAACATGATTTGAATGGAATGACATCTGTGACAGGCACTTAGCAGAAGGAAAGTAGTGTACTTAAAAGTCTAGAAAAAGGGGTGCCTGGGTGGCCCAGTGGGTTGGGCCTCTACCTTCAGCTCAGGTCATGATCTCGGGGTCCTGGGATTAAGCCCCGAATCGGCTCTCTGCTCAGCAGAGAGCCTTCTTCCTCCTCTCTCTCTGCCTACTTGTGATCTCTGTCTGTCAAGTAAATAAATAAAAATCTTCAAAAAAAAAGTCTAGAAAGTGGAGTCAAATGATTGTACTGTATCCTTTAGCACTGTTAGGGGACAGGATGGGAGCTGTCTTGGTCAGCAGACGTGAACGTTCTGGCCTCTTAGCAGAAGCATGCCTATCCTAAAAACCATGTGTTGCTATCAAATCTTCTATTCTAAGTCCAGAATAACCAAACAAGCTTATAATAGCATCTTAATTTTTTTTTTTTTGCATCTTAATTTCTTATACAGGCTTTTTATAGGATGTGCATTCCAACTACCAGACGTAAGTGTTCTCCTTTTCAGAACTATCGTCTTCATTATCATCTGTAAACTGGCATTCTGGCGTGTCAGTCTTCTAATCTGGATTATTGTATGACAGCACATGGAATATACAACATCACCAAAACTGTAGAGAACAGTGGCAATTACGAGTAAATGTGCCCTTGAAATGCTCATTTTTATTTATTTTTATTTTTTTTTAAAGATTTTATTTATTTATTTGACAGAGAGAGATCACAAGTAGGCAGAGAGAGAGAGAGGAGGAAGCAGGCTCCCTGCTGAGCAGAGAGCCTGATGCGGGACTCGATCCCAGGACCCTGAGATCATGACCTGAGCTGAAAGCAGCGGCTTAACCCACTGAGCCACCCAGGCACCCGAAATGCTCATTTTTAGTTGGCTTCATTGACTTTCACTCATTCTGATTGTATGTGACGTGATGGTAGATGAAGAATGCTTCTGTATAAATCTGTGACTATTTTGTAAAGACACCCTCCTACATGTCTTCAGTCTGCATACTGGGAAATGTACTTTCTCAGTGTCATGGATCAGAAATTTACATAAGACTCAGTGCTGGGGGAAAAATGGTTTCTTGGTTGGAGGTCAGTCTCAAGGGCAGTAGTGCCTTAAGAGGAGGCGGGTGTGCACACATCCTTTACGTTATTATAAATCTTTACTGGAATGATGGTCTAAATAATACAAAATAGACTTGCCTGAAAGAGCATTCGATTGATCTCATAAAAATCTCTAATGGAATAACACTTAAGAATTTCAACCTTGGGTGCCTGGGTGGCTCAGTGGTTAAGCCGCTGCCTTCGGCTCAGGTCATGATCTCAGGGTCCTGGGATCGAGTCCCGCATCGGGCTCTCTGCTCAGCAGGGAGCCTGCTTCCTCCTCTCTCTCTCTCTGCCTGCCTCTCTGCCTACTTGTGATTTCTCTCTGTCAAATAAATAAATAAAAATCTTTAAAAAAAAAAAAAAAAAAAAAGAATTTCAACCTTGTGGGGTGCCTGGGTGGCTCAGTGGGTTGAGCTGCTGCCTTCGACTCAGGTCATGATCTCAGGGTCCTGGGATCAAGTCCCACAGCGGGCTCTCTGCTCAGCAGGGAGCCTGCTTCCTCCTCTCTCTCTCTCTATGCCTGCCTCTCTGCCTACTTGTGATCTCTCTCTGTCAAATAAATAAATAAAATCTTTAAAAAAAAAAAAAAAAAAAGAATTTCAACCTTGTGACCCAAAGAGAAAGTGTTTAGGAAATCCATATTGCTAATATGGAAAGCTCTCCGTAATACATTAAGTGATAAAATCAAGTTGCAGAATATTATGGGATCTGGAGAGATATATGACAGGTTGTTCAGTGGTAACCTCAGGGAAAGAGAATGGGGAAGGTTTTGAGGAGAGTGTCATCTTAATGCTTTGGGCATAATTTTTTTTCTTAAATAGTCTTTTTAAATAAAGCACTTGGAAACCAAATTTTGTTGAGGGAACAGAAGGCTAACTGAGGACAAAGTACAAGTTGACCCCCTGCAACCTCCCCCACTACCCGCCCCCCGCTCCTGGGTGGGATTTGTGTGACCCTCCTCCAGGAAATTTCCAACTATCTTAATGCTTTGCTAGAGGGAAAAACAAATTTAGCTTGATAATAACAAGGCCTCCAGTGTCCTGAAGGTCTTCTTCTTCTTCTTCTTTTCTTTTTAAAGATTTTATTTAATTGTCAGACAGAGAGAGAATGCAGACAAGCAGGGAGAGAGGCAGAGGGAGAAGCAGGCTCCCCTCTGAGCAAGGAGCCTGATGCAGGACTTGATTCCAGGACCCTGAGATCATGACCTGAGCTGAAGGCGGATGCTTAACTGACTGTGACACCCAGGCCTCCCTCCTAAAGGTTTTCTTTAGGATATAAAAGTCCTTCTGGGGACACCTGGGTGGCTCAGTGGGTTAAGCCTCTGCCTTCAGCTCCGGTCATGGTCCCAGGGTCCCGGGATCGAGCCCCGCATCGGGCTTTCTGCTTGGTGAGGAACATGCTTTCTCTTCTCTCTCTGCCTACTTGTGATCTCTGCCAAATAAATCTTTTAAAAATAAAATAAAACAGAAGCTATGGTATCATAAAGCTCAATTCCCATATTGATCTTGTGAGCATCCATTTTAGGTATTAGATAGGGTTTGTTGGAGCTTGTATTCCAGAGCCCTCCAGAAAAAGATGAGTATATCTATCTCTTGGCATCTCAGTAAATACAATTCCTTTTTTTCCCCTTCTTCTTTAAAGATTGTATTTATTTATTTTTATTTATTTATTTATTTATTTTGTATTTATTTATTTGACAGAGATCAGGAGAGCACAGGCAGGGGGGTGGCAGAGGGAAAGGGAGAAGCAGACTCCCTGTTGAGCAGGGAGCCTTATGTGGGGCTCGATCTGCTCCTGGGATCAGGACCAGAGCTTAACCGACTGACCTACCCGGGTGTCCCAGTAAATACAATTTCTTTTTTTTTTTTTTTTTAAGATTTTATTTATTTATTTGACAGAGAGAGATCACAAGTATGCAGAGAGGCAGGTGGAGAGAGAGGGGGAAGCAGGCTCCCCACTGAGCAGAGAGCCCGATGTGGGACTCGATCCCAGGACCTGAGATCATGACCTGAGCCAAAGGCAGAGGCTAAACCCACTGAGCCACCCAGGTGCCTGTAAATACAATTTCTAAGTCACCAAAGGCACTGTAGAAATTTTAAAAACTAGGGACAAATGCCCTAAGGCTTCTTCTATGAAGGAGGTGTAACCACTTGGGGAACTATTTGTTGGGAGCAGTGGGAGCACTATTAAGAGTGTAGGGAGCTGGACACCTGGGTGGCTCATTATTATTTATTTTATTTATAATATTATTTATTAAAGATAAATAAAATCTTTAAATAGTCTCAAACACATACTTCAGGAACTGAGTATTTTTTTCTGTCATACTTTATTCCAGAAAGGATTTAGGTCATCTTTTTATTTATTTTTTTTAAGATTTTATTGATTTATTTGACAGACAGAGATCAAAAGTAGGCAGACAGGCAGGCAGAGAGAGGGGAGGGGGTGAATCAGGCTCCCTGCTGAGCAGAGAGCCCGATGTGGGGCTCGATCCCAGGACCCTAGGATCATGACCTGAGCCGAAGGCAGAGGCTTACCCCATTGAGCCACCCAGGCGCCCTAAAAAATATTTTATTTATTTATTTGACAGAGAGAGATCACAAGTAGGCAGAGAGGCGGGCAGAGAGAGGAGGAAGCAGGCTCCCTGCTGAGCAGAGAGCCCAATGCGGGGCTCGATCCCAGGACCTTAGGATCATGATCTGAACCGAAGGCAGAGGATTTAACCCACTGAGCCACCCAGGTGCCCCAAATAAATAAAATCTTAAAAAAAAAAAATTGCACGGTCAGTTGTCTCTTAGAGCCATCCACAGTTTACGACAGGAAAACCATGTTATCTGCATGTCTGCCTACTGGCCTTTCTTTGCTGAAGAGATGGTAATCTCTTCTCAAAGTGCTTTTAAATCAGTAAGACACAATTTTAAGAGGAAGGTGGGTGGGCATAATATATTACTATTTAACCCCCTTCCAAAAGATTAATGTCATCTATCAAAAAATTTTAAAAAAAATTTTTTTCCTAAGTTTTAGTTAAATAATCTCTACACCTACCTTGAGGCTTGAAGTCACAACCCCAAGATCAAGAGTTGCATGCTCTGCCAACTGAGCCAGCCAGGTGCTCATCATCTATCAGAAAAAATTTTTTAAAAGATTCTTATTGGGACATCTGGGTGACTCAGTCAGTTAAGTTTCCTGGGATCTGTGATCAAGTCCCATATTGGGCTCCTTGCTCAGCGGGGAGCCTGCTTCTCCCTCCCCCTGTTTGTGCTCTCTCTCTGACAAATAAAATTTTTTTTTAAAGATTTTTATTTGTTTATTTGACAGACAGAGATTATAAGTAGACAGAGAGGCAGGCAGAGAGAGAGAGAGGGAAGCAGGCTCCTGGCTGAGCAGAGAGCCCGATGCGGGACTTGATCCCAGGACCCTGGGATCATGACCTGAGCCGAAGGGAGCAGCTTAACCCACTGAGCCACCCAGGCGCCCCCAATTTTTTTTTTTAAAGGTTCTTATTGACCATGAATGTTCTACCTAATTCTGTATTTAATGCATACATGTTCCCCAATAATGGACTGCAGAGTCAAAGGCTGAGGAAAAATTATAACAAAAGCCACAAACCATTTTACATTATTCCCCAAAGGGACTAAGAATCACTAAACACTATTTAGCTGAAAAATTTTATACCAAAAGATCTTAAATATTGACCAACTAATGAAAAAAATGACCTAAAAAATACTAAATAACTTAATTTTTTTTTTAAGGTTTTATCTCTTGATTTGACAGAGAGTGAGATCACAAGTAGGCAGAGCAGCAGGCACGGGGGTAGGGGGAAGCAGGCTCCCTGCTGAGCAGAGAGTCCAATGCAGGGCTCGATCCCAGGACCCTGAGATCATGACCTGAGCTGAAGGCAGAGGCTTAACCCACTGAGCCACCCCGGTGCCCCCAAAGAACTTACTTTTTTAGGTGAAACATTGCAGGGGCCTCCAAGGGAACTTCATTAATGAAGGTGGGGGAAACAGATGGTTCAAGGGAGATGCACAGAAATAGAAGAAAACAGATCAGAGGTAGAGGCTGAGCGAAGCTAGTCAACCAAGTGTGGCTTTAAGACAAGGAGAGGTAGAGAAATGATAAGATGGGACACAGGACCATGCCCTCAGCATTAGCTCTTTCGATCACCTGCTTTGAGAGAATTTTCAGTAAAATGGTAATGATTAAAGCCCAAACCCGGGGCTTTTTACGAAAAGGCAGGTAGCTTCCCTCTGCTCAGCTTGCTCTTTGGATTCTGGCGCATACGTAGGCAAAACCAGCAGCCAGCAGACTGGGGGGCTGTGCCAATGGAGCCCACAGCGGGTGGGCTGCCAATGACGTAGCCTGCTCGTACTTCTGTAGGGCGGTGGGGATTCCAGCTGGGCGTTCTCAAAACTAGGCCAGGATCTTTTCTAACTTGTACGTATTCCCTTCTCCCAGGACACTTTAGAGAAACCATGCTCTGAGTCAGGATGAATCGATGCCTGTTCTTTCTGGAGATACTTAAATGCTCATTGACTCATTCAGATCCACTTCACAATTTTATTACTCAAGTAAAATGACTCCCATTTTTCTTCCTCCCACTAGCATCATCTACCAGCAGCATATGACTACAAAAAGATCTTGAATTTTGTTTTTAAATAACTCAACTCTTGGGGTGCCTGGGTGGCTCAGTCGGTTAAGTGGCTGCCTTCGGCTCACGTCATGATCTCAAGGTCCTGGGATCAAGTCCCTCGTCAGGCTCCCCACTCAACAGGGAGTCTGCTTGTCCCTCCCCCTATGCCCCTCCCCTGCCTCAAATAAATAAAATCTTTTTTTTTTTTTAAGATTTTATTTATTTATTTGACAGAGATCACAAGTAGGCAGAGAGACAGGTGGGGGAAGCAGGCTCCCCGCCGAGCAAAGAGCCCGATGCGGAACTCGATCCCAGGACCCTGAGATCATGACCTGAGCTGAAGGCAGAGGCTTTAACCCACTGAGTCACCCAGGCGCCCAAGTAAATAAAATCTTAACAATAATAATAATAAATAACATGACTCTTGTATGATTAAATTGGAATGTTTCCCTATTAAAATACACTGTGTGTCTGCACAGCTTTCGGCCCCATCTAACGCAGAAATCGCCTCCATATCCCACACCAGAAAGAAGGACTGGCCATTCGTTCCATTCCTCATCCACTTTATTCAGACACCTGAGTGAAGCACTCCCCCCCACAGCGCTAGAGACGGTCTCCTCCGCACACGTCATCCTTCACAGGAAAGAAAAACGCCATCGTTCCCCGGATCCAGGCACAAAGGAAACTTTTAGGACTTTTTCCATTTGTCAGAGACGACAGCTCAGCCGACAGGCAAGGCTTCATCCACCACATGCCAGTTTCCTATGCCCACCCCGCCCACCCCGCTTTTAAAGCTGCAAAGGTTGCAGCAGTAATATTTAAAATCTACCCACTTTAGGAGGAATGTGGTGACGCGCTCATGAATTTGTATCTAAAAATAAAAAATAAATAATGAGGTTCTCAAACAGGACGGCTGGCTCTGACTAGGTCAGCGAAGGACGAGGCCAGCCTGGGGGTGAACTGAGAGGTTAGGAGGTACCGTGAAACAGGTGGAGTCTCTCCTCCCTTGAAATCTCTTGCAGTTTCAGGCAATTCAGTAGTATTAAGGCGGCCTCGGCTCGGACACACCTTAGGCGCAAAGCATGGGCAATGACCGACAAAGTAGGACACTATGTCACAGCTGACTTGTGATAAACAGCAACAAGGACTGCATGGCCCCACCGGATGATTGACAGCCTCCAAACCAGAGGCTTGAATTTTGATGCCATATCTAGATTCCTCAGCTCTTGGGAGAGAATCCCTGAGAGGCTGGATCTGTCTTTAAGCCTCAACTAAGCACAGATCTTCTTCCTCCCAACATGAAAGAGTAAAAGCACCTATGAGGCGGAGTTACCAGTAAGAGCTCCCACCTGACTGGGAAGCATGAGGCAGGGAAACGGTCAGAAGGATTTCTACGTAAGCCTGGGAAACACAAAAGGTGAACCAAAATCTACAGAAGCAGGCCTCCCGAAAGAGAAAAATCTGTCAGGGGGACTTGGCAAAGAAACAACATTCATGGACAGGCAACGGAGGGAAGCGGGGTCATGGCCTTCGGACTGTGAGGGCGAGTCTGCGGAGAGGCTTCGAGATCCCTGGCTGAGAGAGCTCAGCCTCCACCGGCCGCCGACGCTGCAGCAGACGCATCCCAAAAGGAGTCTCCATGAGAGTCCAGCTTCTTCCCCACGACTCAGCTGAGGAGAGCACCCGACCCGCGTCCCCGCCTGGGCCGCCGCACCGCAGCCGGAGCTCCCCGCCTGGCCCCTGCTGCCCCCGGCTCTCTGCTCTCCGGCGCTGGGGTCCTGCACCCTTACCGCCAGGCCCGATTCAGGAGCTTCACCTGTGCCAGCCTCTTGGTGATCATGGTGGCAAACACCAGGCCGAAGAGGACGCTGCTGATCAGCACGTAGTCATAGTCGTCCTTCAGGACGTCAAACTGCTTGGATGGGTAGACTCGAGTTTGGTAAATGTCCAAACCATAGGCCACAACCTGGAAGGCGGAGGGAACGAGAAATACATGAGAGAGGCGGCCAGTGGTCCACCAGGACCTCGAGCTCTGGACAGAAAGGATATGGAATTTCATCAGCTGCTTCCCGAGCATGAACTGAAGGGCCGCCGCTGCGCACGGTAGCGGGCAGCCCCACTCACCAGGCAAGTGGACTCCAGGCCTGAGGGAGCTGTGTAGATGCCTCGCATTCGAGAAACTGTCTGGTTGTAGTTAATGAATCGCTCTGCATGTATCTGCACATCTGGGGAATATGGGATCAGGTTCTCCTCCCTGCAAAACATCAGCCAGGACCGGCATTCAATACCGCGGCAAGGGGACCTCTCGGCTGCCCTTTCTGAGCCCCAGGAGCTTTCCAGGCCACGTATCTAGCCTCGAATCTTCCTTCAAGGTCTACTTGCATCAAGTAGTTAAAAATGTGGCAGCTGAATGTCAGCAGGGGCTCCAAGAAAGAAACCTGGGTAGAGGGGAGACCCTGTTCTAAATCGAATGACAGCCGGTACTTCACACCAGAAGAGGTCAGGGCCAGTCTAACCCACACGTGCAGCCTC
Source organism: Mustela lutreola (assembly GCF_030435805.1). Lineage (NCBI taxonomy): Eukaryota > Metazoa > Chordata > Mammalia > Carnivora > Mustelidae > Mustela > Mustela lutreola. Next base: position 13,527,229 of record NC_081299.1, read on the forward strand.
TTGACTCAGAGAGCCTCGGTCCACGTTCCTCAGAAAAGCCTAGGCTCACCCCATGGGCTAACCACACTCCCCCTTTCCTCCTGTGCAAACACAGATCTGCTCTCTTCCCACACTGCTCAGTTCCCCACACCCCTAAGTGAACAGAATTCGGGATGGAGGCGAGAAAATATGCAAATGATGGCTGACAATACAGAACTGAATGCTAACGGTGACAAGCTATTCCCCACGTGACCCAGCCCTGTTAGCTCCCCGAACTCACCGCCTCCCATGCCCCACCCCACCGGCTGCTGCAGCCAGTGTGGCCTCCTCCCTGCTTCTGGCTCGCCAGCCACGGTCTCAGGGCACGGGCACAGCCCTCCCCTGACTGAGAAGCCCTCCCCCAGACAGCCACAGGCTGGCTTCTGACCACCTCCAAGTCTTCACTCTGCAATCACCTTCCCAGCCAGGCACCCCAAGCCACACTCTCAAGTTACACCCCCTCATAATGCCCTACCCCACCCTTCCGTACATAGGCCTGGTCCCATCTTAATTTTTTCTCTGTAGCATATATAAACACGTGACACGGTATTATTTCTCTTGCTTATCTTATGTAACATCCATCCCATTCCCCCACCAGCATGTTATCTCCACGAAGGGAGAGGTCTTCATCAGACTTGCTCCTGCTCTGCCCCCAGCACAGCAAGACAGCACGCGGCAGGCTGAGGACCAGGCATCATCAACAGGTCACGTTCCTGAGGGTCGGAGGCTCCGGTACTCCTGCAAGCGTCTCACCTGCTTTGCTCTGTTGGGATCTCTGGACGCCGGGGATCCAGCAAGGCCTTAGGAAGGGAAAGAATGGCTCCGGAAGGCAGCCCAACTGCGGAGAAACAGGTGCGGTCATGGGAGCCGAGCCCATACGACGCTCTACACTCAAGGGGAGGCTGCTTAAGATTCGCTCTCCCTCCTCCCTTACCCTCTCCCCACCGCCCCCCATCTTGTGCACATGCGCTCTCTCCCAAACAAACAGAAAGGAGAGAAATGAGAGTCCTGTCAATCTCTTATAGGTGGCCAAGCTAGACTAAGGAACTTTTCCTACAGCAATAAAGCCCTCCTCTCTAGCCTCCCCTAGTGGTCAAACAGGGCTGTGCCCGTGATGCGCGTCCAGCTGCGATTCTCCTCAGTGTGGCGCCCTACAGAAACCAAAACCGTCACCCTGAGACCCTCCCCTGGTCACTCACTAAGCAGGTGCCGGCTGGTGATGCCCCGCTCGGTGATGGTGGCTTCCATGGCACTGATGGAGGAAGGGAAGATGTAGGACTGCTGGAGGACCTGGGGCAGCTGGGGGCGGTCCAGGGAACTGAAGGCAGTGGCGTTGTACTGCTCAGTGCCCTCGTAGAGCTCCAGCGCCGTAAACTCATTGCGCCGGGCCTTGGTGTTCCAGTACTGGTACTAGAGAGAGGAGGGGGACAGCTGGGGACTAAGCTGCCACTTGGGCTGGAAAGGGAGATGACGCAAGAAGGCACCTCTCTTTCCATGCATGAGCTACACGTCCAGGAAGGACAGAAACCACCCGGCTACCAAGTTTACTAACTTTCAGGGTACTTTTATCTAGCTTTAGGCAAAGTTCACCATAAGACAAAGGAGTTCTCAAGATACTCAGAAGTCAGAATAACAATAGCTAGGGTCTGAGTGCTTATCATGTGGCAAGCGTTATTCCAACCCAGACCAGAAGACACTCTCCTAGCCCTCCTTCATGAGTGATGCGACACAGGGAGCTCAATAATCACTTCAAGGTCGCACAGTCGAGGGGCGCCTGGGTGGCTCAGTCATTAAGCATCTGTCTTCAGCTCAGGTCATGATCCTCAGGTGCTGGGATCCAGCCCCGCAGCGGGCTCCTTGCTCAGTGGGGAGTCCCCTTCTCCCTCTCCCACTCCCCCTGCTTGCGTCCCCTCTCTCGCTCTCTCTCTGTCGAATAAAATCTTTAAAAAAAAAATTTTAGAAGGTCACACAGTCAAGAAAGGGAAGGGCTGCCATGAGCCCGAGGTCATCTAATTCCTGAGCCAAATTCCCTAAACAGCACCTCAGCTGCCATCCAGGGGTTTGGATTCTATAGAAACACAAAGAGGCTACCAGTTTCTGGAACAAGAGGCACTGAAAGGATTTGAGACACAGGTCTTGGCTGGGTCGCGAACCTGACTGACACCCACACGTCTGGCGCTCTTACCACCACCCAGTTCTCTGCGTGCACGATGTGGACAGGGCCCTTGGCCTTCCTCTGCACGGAGGAGTGGATGACGCGCCCAGTGACGCCATCGACGAGGAAGATGCCCACGAAGGTGCGCTCGTGGTGCGTGTCTGTGCTCTCCGTCACCACGGCCAGCAGGTTGGGGTTCAGGCTCTGGGGAGAAGGAGAGAAGAGTTCCTCCAGAACCGTGATGGCCAATCACAAGCCCTGCCGTGCGGGAGCCCTGGGTGGAAAGGCCGCCCAGAAGCCTGCTGGCGGGCAGAGCAATCGGGCTTCCTGGCCGGAGGAACTCGCTACCAGAGCTTGTCATCACGGCCCCTGGTTAGAGTCCCCGGGTGCCACGTGCCACATCAGGTGCTCCGCCCACATCACCCCCCCAGAATCCCACAAACCACCTCGAAATGGAGCTATTGTCACCCGTACGCGGTCGGTGAGAGAAGGCTGCAGGCCACAATGCAACTTGCTCACGTCACAGACACAGCAAATGGTTAACTTGAGATACAGTCCAGCCTGCCCACTCCCTGACCTAAGCCACTGCTCCCCCAGTGCGGTTTCTCTGCGCCAGGGCCCGCCCTACGCCTGAACCAACAGACAAGTCTCAGTCCTCTTCTCACCCGACCTGCTAGAACAATGGGACACAGGTGATCGCCCCTTCTCAACACACTGTCTCAGGGTGCCTGGGTGGCTCAGTGGGTTAAGCATCTGCCTTCAGCTCAGGTCATGATCCCAGCATCCTAGGATCAAGCCCCGCGTTGGCCTCCCTGCTCGGCGGGGAGCCTGCTTCCAACTCTCTCTGCCTGCCTCTCTGCCTGCTTGTGATCTCTGTCTGTCCAATAAATAAATAAAATCTTGGAAAAAACCACTTTCTCCACTTGGCATCCAGGACGCATGGCCCTGGTTTTCCTCCACCCCACTGGCTGCTCCTTGTCAGTCTACTCTGCAGGCTCCTCATCTCCCCGGTCTCCTGAACGTTGTCTACACTCGCTCTTGTGGTCACGCCACCCAGGGGTGCTGGCAATGGCCAAGGTTACACACCCACACTACACTTTCCCTGAACCCCAGACTCTAAAGGGCTGTTATCTCAGTATCTCTTCTTAAATGTCCCACCTCAAACCTGACATGTCCCAAAGGGTATCCCGTTCTGCCCCTGCCTAAAGCCTGTTCCCCGCAGGCCTCCCCACGTGTCAGGTTTGAGACCCAGGACCTCTGATTCTTTGACTCCCTTCTCTCTCTCCGGCACAGACCGAACACCCCACCCACCAGCATATCCTCCTGGCTCTACCTTCAGAACGCCCTGGAATCTGGTCCTTCCTCCCCACCCCCAACCCCAATCAAGCCACCACCATGTCACCAGGCTTACTGCAACAGCAGGTCTGCCTGCTGTCTCCCTTGGTCCTCTGGGCGAGCCCTTAACCTCGGTCACTTAGGTCACACCCGTGCTCCCAACTTCCCACCGGCACTCCAGCTCACTCAACACCAAGGCCGGGGTGGTAGCCTCATGACATGTCCTGCCACCCTCTGACCTCAGCAGCCTGAACTCTCCCTGCTCACCACACTCCAGTCATACTGTCCCCCTTGCTGTTTCTGGAACCCTCCAGGTCCACTCCAGCCTTCCTGTCCAGAAGGCTGTTCCCCTGATGTCACGCACTATCCTTCCACTATCCACCTAACAGGTGTCACTGTTACGGTGAGATCCTCCTTAACCTATTCTAACTTGCACGCCCTTCCAATCCCAACTTCACCCCCTTCTCGGCTTTGTTCTTCAATAGAACTAGCTGCCCTCTGATACGCTTTACATTTATCGGTGTACTTGCTTTCTGGTCTCTCCTGAATACAGTTAGAGCCTCAATTTTGTCTATTTTGTTCACGGATATATCTCAGAGTCTAAAAGAGTGTCTGACATCCTGCTAGCAACCCCACCACCTCCCCCCCAAAAAAGTACAGCTTCCCCTCTGTGGTGTTCCTTCTAAACCCACAACCATGGTCTAACCACAAGAAAAACGTCAGACAAACCAAAATTCTCTACAAAACACCTGCCTCATACTCTTCAAATCTATCAAGGTGACGAAAAACTAAATAGGGGGCGCCTAGGTGGCTCAGTGGGTTAAAGCCTCTGCCTTCGGCTCAGGTCATGATCCCAGGGTCCTGGGATCGAGCCCCTCATCGGGCTCTCTGCTCAGCGCGAGCCTGCTTCCCTTCCTCTCTCTTTGCCTGCCTCTCTGCCTGCTTGTGATCTCTGACTGTCTAATAAATAAATAAAATCTTAAAAAAAAACAACAACAACAAAAAACTAAACAGACCAGAGGAGACTTAGAGAAACGTGGCAAGTCTGTGGAGCATGGGGCTCGGGGTTGGGCCTGCAGCAGAAAGGGACCTTAGCAGGAAAACTGGTGAAACTCTGAGAAAGTCTGGAGTCAACAGTCTTATACCAATGCTGGTTTCTTAGTTCAGACAGATGCACCACAGACCCCAGGGGAAACCAGGTAAGGTGCACATGCGAATTCAATGTACCATCTTTCCAGCTTTCCTGTAAATCTAAAATTAGGCCAAAACAAAAAGAAGCTTATTGAAAAAAAAAAAACAAACAAACAACAACAAAAAAAAAACTAAAAAGCGTGTGTGATGAGTATAAATCCAAAAAAGCCCTACTTTAGAACTACTAATTAAGCCCTAGTTAGAACTACTTAGAAAAATACAAGTACTCTTTGTAAATTCTAACTCATAAATGTAAAATTACATAAAGAATACACTTTTTCTAGCACAATCAAGCATACTCTAGAATTTGTATTATTTTGGCCGTTCTGACTGACTAAAGCAAACTGACTGCAGCCGAAGTCAGCCGTCCCTAAAGATTTCTAATCAGGAGCGGTAATAAGGTTAACCACGAGACTGGCACTGTTCTAACCATGTTATGTGTCGTTATGTGTTACCACTAATCTTCACGACAATCCTATAATGTAGGTGCTCTTAGCCCCATTATATTCTTAAAAATAGACATTTGGGAAGCCTCCGCAAACTACCCACGAAGAGCAGCCCGCATGGGGCAGAGCCAGGTGTGAACCTGGACAGTCCAGCCCACGCCCCGTGAAGCTGCTCCCCCATCAGCTGCCTTGGCTGCACTCTGGGCTGCATCACGCCTCCTCCTCCAACTCAGCCCGCACTCTGCGGAGGGGGCCACTGATGACCACGCATCGCTACAAGGCTGCCTTCTCTCCCAACAGTTTGGCAGCCCACTAGCCACCTCTCTGTCTCTCTCCTTCACCACTAACTAGTGTGGATCACAGAGATGGAGTTTCTACTGGATCAATGAAGGCTTAAGCCCCCAGCATCCTACCAGCACTACCATGAACAGCAAGAGCTAGCATCTACCGGTAGCAGCCATAGGCCAGGTACTATGCTAGGCGTGAGTGTCACGTGATCATCACGACAGCCCTACAAAGGAGGCACTTGTCAGACTCATTTGACAGACAAGAAATGAAAGCTCAAAGGAATGAAATGACTCCCTCAAGATCAAGTAGCTATCAAACCCCAGAGCCAGAATCCAAGCCCTTGCCCTTCTGCCCGGCAGCAGACCGCAGAACCGTACCTTATAGAGCACGCTGCGGTCCCCCATCACGCGGCCCTGGGAATGAACGTGCTCGCTGCTGCGCTTCCCCTTCACCTTGACGATGCGCTGCACTTCTGGGGGAATAGTCAGCTCCCAACTCAGCTCAGTGGTAAGATCCTAGGGCCGGGGCAAGAGAGCCAGCACTTATGATGTGGACAATACACTGAGTCCTGTGACAGCTATAGGCAGAGACGTCCCACATTCCTTTATTTGGGGCCTTTGTGCCCAAAGAAACAGAGATCAGAGCTCCTAGGGAAACAGCAGTAAGGATCTAGTTTGTGCAGATGTTTTGGATCTCTGTTTGATTAGGCAAGACAGTAAAGCCAGTAAGAAAGGAGAGGAATGTTCAGTGGTATCCCATTGTTTTTTTTTTTTTTTTTAATTTATTTGTCAGAGAGAGAGGGAGAGAGAGCGAGCACAGGCAGACAGAATGGCAGGCAGAGGCAGAGGGAGAAGCAGGCTCCCTGCCAAGCAAGGAGCCCGATGTGGGACTCGATCCCAGGACGCTGGGATCATGACCTGAGCCGAAGGCAGCTGCCCAACCAACCAAGCCACCCAGGCGTCCCATCCCATTGTTTATCTGAGTAGGAAAAATCCAAGGAAAGTTTACCACTTACTACTACTAACTATGGCTCCAATATCTGAGCTTAGCAGTAAATCACTAAACTGCCAGGGACCTTGAAACATTATAGGAGATGTTCTTCATAGTCAAAGAAAACCAATTCACAAAGTTTTACAGTTAAATATATTATTTTTTTAAAGATGTATTTGTTTGAGAGAGAGAGAGAGCATGGAAGCATGCATGAGCTGGAGGGGCAGAGGGAGAGAATCTCAAGCAGACTCCACACTGCATGGAGCCGGGTGCGGGGCTGGACCTCATGACCCTGAGATCATGACCTGAACCAAAACTGAGAGTCGGACACTTGATGGACAGAGCCACCCAGGCACCCCGCAGTTAAAGAAGTTATTATCCATCCACACTGTTTATACACAGAGCTTTGTGTCCTCTGTCTTCCCTTGGCCACTGTTTCTTCCCATGTCCTCAGGACTCGACCAATCGTGATACCCAAGAGCTTGCTCCCCCAACCATGAAGAGCCATCTCTTTCAAGGCCCCTTTTTAATAACTTGAGGGGACAATATTTTTCACCCACAGGGGTAATGAACATGTTTCTGGGGAGACCATAGACAAGAAAACAGGGTGAGGGACGTCATGGGCCCAAGATCACGAAGTTAATAAACCATAGAGCCCGGCTTCCCATCCGGGCAGCTGGGTCCAAGCTCCTAAGCTCTATGTTGCACTGCAAAAGGCCCTGTGGGACAGGATGGAGGGCCGCTGGTGAGTATATGACCCAGATCCCTCCTGTCAGAAGGCCTGCTAATGAGGCCAAGGCCAGCCGCCCCCCTGTGAACCTCAGAGCTGGCCCTCAGGGCCGTTGTCTATCAGTCTTTGCTAGCACTGGACTCAAGTACGTCAGCAGAGGAGAAAATCAGCCCCATTTTTAAAAATCAGATTCAGGGGCACCTGGGTGGCTCAGTGGGTTAAAGCCTCTGCCTTCGGCTCAGGTCTAGTCTCAGGGTCCTGGGATCAAGCCCCACATCGGGCTCTCTGCTCAGCGGGGAGCCTGCTTCCCCCCTCTCTCTGCCTGCCTCTCTGCCTACTGTTGGTCTCTGTCAAATAAATAAAATCTTTAAAAAAAAAAATCAGATTCAAAGCACACATTCTAACAAGAGTGGGTCAGTAACAGCATCTGCATACAGAAAGTACAACTCTACTCAACCTCCGTTCCACCTCCCACCCTCTCAAGAATGGACAACAACACTCCTTCTCTCTGCTAGAGAAAAGGAACGTGGACTAAAATATCCATGGGTGGGGCGCCTGGGTGGCTCAGTGGGTTAAGCCGCTGCCTTCGGCTCAGGTCATGATCTCAGGGTCCTGGGATCGAGTCCCACATCGGGCTCTCTGCTCAGCAGGGAGCCTGCTTCCCTCTCTCTCTCTCTGCCTGCCTCTCCATCTACTTGTGATTTCTCTCTGTCAAATAAATAAATAAAATCTTTAAAAAAAAAAAAAAAAAATATATCCATGGGTTGCAGGGCGGTGAGGGCGGGTGGGCTGGGTGGGAGGGCGCCTGGGTGGCTCCGTTACTTAAACAGCTGGCTCTTGATTTTGGGATCAAGCCCCACATCGAGCTCCATGCTCAGCAAGGAGTCTGCTTGAGGATTCTCTCCTCCTCCTTCTCCCTCTGCCCCTCCCACTGCTCACATGCTCTCTCTTTCCCCCTCTCTGAAATAAATACATCTTTTAAAAAAAGAAAAAAAACCCCTCCATGGGGGCAAAAATTTTATCTCCTGGGCATTACTCTTTTCACAGTACCTAGAATCTTGTCTGCCATGTAGCAGCTGATCAATATGAAAAGGCCTATGAATCAGACATTAGGACTGTGCTGAGCCACATTTTCAACAAAATGAATAGCATAATCCACTTCTTAGCCAAATAGCCAAGAAACGCTTATACCCCCCCATGGAAGGTCCCGCCAGGGGGTGCCCTCCCTACCTTTCGAAGTCGATATCCACACAGCCGTCCCTGTTCTGCATCCACCAAATAGAAAAAGATGGAAGGAGCGAGCTCATGTAGCTGTCGCAAGACATTCCGGGTGGCTGGGAACGCCGTGACCTTGAAAACCCCAGAGAGCCCAAAACAGTTAAAGGGAAAGGGTGCTCTGTGCAGTTTCCCAAGATTCATTAAAGTTTGCCATCAAAAAGCCTTAAAAATAACACAATCAATTTTAAAAGAATTAAAGCCCACTGAACCCAAACAGAGCTTAAATCTCCTTTTGCTAAGAGCCTGAGTTTCCACAGGTGCAGGGAAGGAAAAGCCATTGGGTGGCTCAGAGATGCCCTGCTAGCCCACACTCGCGCTGACTGCCAATTCCCAGCTCTGGCCGCAAGCTGCCACGGGGACCGCCCTCCCCACACTGGACCCCACCCGGTGCTTGCCGGCCACGCTCAAGTGTCCTACCTTATACTCATCATCGATCAACAGCAGCACCTTGGCGTAGTCCTGATCCATGATGGGGAGAAGCAGAGACTGCAGGATGGGGCGCTTCGGCACTGGGGGAGCCACCTGACTCCACTTGCCGAAGATGGGATTGAAGACGTACAGAGAACTCATCCCCGATTCCTGAGACGGACAAGCCAATGGTCAGACCAGCGGCAGGAAAAGGATGCAATGCTAAGGAAAGAACTGGAGAGCTAGGACTTCAGCTCAACTGTGACACATTCCCAGGACCGTTCTGTGTGGATGCCCTATTTGTGCAGAATAAAGTTTTGCGTGAAGGTAAACTGAGGCTAACGTGTCAGGAGGGAAACGGTCGAACTGCCCCCGTGGCCGAGCACGGGACATGCTGAGGAAGAAACAGAACGGTCAAGTACCAATTCACTAACCTCAGGCAGCCATTCCAGTGGTGCCTACCAAGCCTAGAAAGTGCCCTTTCTCCTTTTTAAAGATTTTACTTTTATTATCTGAGAGCGAGTGAGAGAGACAAAGACTAAGCAGGGGGAGAGGCAGAGGCACTGGGAGAAGCAAACTTCCTGCTGAGCAGGAAGCCCAATGTGAGGCTCGATCCCAGGACCCTGGGATTCATGACCTGAACCGAAGGCAGAGGCTTTAACCCACTGAGCCACGCAGACGCCCCTAAGGGTTTATTTTTATTATTTATTTGAGAGAGAATGAGTGAGACAGCACAAGCAGGGAAAGGGGCAGAGAGAGAAGGAGAGAAACTACTTCTTTCTAATGACACTAGAGTGAATCCACAAAAATCCAGCTAATTCTGGGAGGCAGAAATAAATAGCTTTGTGTCCTGCTCTCCCTCATCTAAAGAGAAAGCAGCCGCTCAGCTGCTAACAGCGGCCTGTGTGTGGGAAGGAGGAGGGCTGGCTCGCTCCGGGTCTGGTGACATCACACCTCCTCCAGCGTCAACCCCCATCAGTCCTGGATGGGTCCTGGATGCGTCTTCCATTCCAACAGCTGGAACAAACAGAGCTCTAGCCCCTGACCACCTGTCCCTAGCCCTCCCAGAATTTCAAAGGCCCAGAAGAAATTCAACTTAAAAACATGGAAAAGCCACACCCTCTCTGGCAGCCTCACCTTGTCCTTTACCAGCAGGGTGCACTGTGGGGGGTGGGGGAAATGGGCCGTCGTCCTCTGGACCATCAGTTTAAAGGAGGAATCTGGCTTGACGCTGGGGAGATACTGTTTCCACAGGATGGTGCCAGAGCTGCTCTCAATGCCAAAAAGCTGCAAGATAAACAAACACCTAACTCACTGCTAGGAAGACAAACCGAAGAGCTCTCTCCTTGGAAATCAGCACCAGTACTAGCCCCTACCAAAGGCTTTTTGCTTCCCACACACGGAAAGTCAGAAGGTTTGGTACCTGGGGCTTAAAGCCCTCACCTTGCCCGAGGCCGTCACCATCACCATCATCTTCTGGAGGTTAAATTCATCTCTGGCCAGGGTGTCAATGTTGATCTCATTCTTAATCTGACTTCGGGGCTTCCGAGCGTCGTAAAACATCTTCCAGAGGTGGGAGGTCCATGCCTGCAGCAGGATGAGCTGGGACGACAGGCGTTTCAGGAACATCCCCAGCAGGCCGTCTGGTGTCAAGGAGAACGTACCAGAACTGAGGCTCACCCCTCATCAGACTAGGTGCTTCCAGCAAGGAGCTTTTTCTAACGAGGTCTCTCCCGCTCCTGAGGAGCACTTAAGCCACGACATGCCAGGCGGGGATCCCGAAGGGCGGTCCTTTAACTGAAGCTACCACTCTCACCCTTGGGTATAGCCATGCAGGAACTCCAAAACCTATTTTCCTGGCTCCCAGTACGCCCACCTCCTGGCCTCTTGGAAGAGGAGACCAGGAGGTCAGGGATCAGCCATGCTGAGCATGTCTCCACCACAGCCTGCATCCAGAATGGCCAGAAGGAGGTTTCCGGGTGTCATGACAAAACCAGAAGGGGGGAGAGTGTGGGTGTGCAGAGGTAAGTGTGCCATGGACGGGCATTTCCCTTACCCATGGTTCGACTCCCACCCTGTCTATTAAACCGACACCCGACAGTCCTACTTGCCTCCAACCCCCAAACCCTGTCAAGGAGGCCACCACCCTCAAGTCTCCCCCACGGGGTCAATGTGGCAGCACGAGTACAGAGCCTGGTCTCTGGAGTCTGGCAGCCTGGACTCGAACCCCGGCTCTACTGCTGACTAGCTGGGTGACCCAGCTCATGTACATAATCTCTGGCCTCCGGTTCCTCGTGCGTAAGATTGCGTGTAGTCCAAGGGCCACGTGACCTACACACGTGACTTCACACCACGCGGGGTCCACGGTGAGTGCTCACTTAAAAAAAAGTAGTGCCTTTGCACATCCTACTTGCAAGCAACCTCAGCTCAAGGAAGAGAAGTGAGGGGCAAACGGAACAAGCCACAGGCCCAGGGGTCCGTGCACACACAGTATGTACTTCAAGGATGCGGGTCAGGAAAAACAAACAATTAACCAAAAGCTAGCCACGTGGACAGGCAACGGGCAACAAGGCAGCAAGAAGCAGATTTTACCTTGAATTGCTGGATCCGGGCAGCAGAAATAAACAGTAAAGTCAAATTAATCCTCGGCTCAGAAAACCCGCAATGCCTACCGGGGTGCGCGGCCCAGAGGAGGCCCTCAGTCAATGTGGCCGCGGAGCAAGGTAGAGGGATGGGAGCAAGAGGCCGAGGCAGGACCGACCAGAGCGCAGTGAACCGAGTCCATCCTGGGGCATGGGACTGGCGGGTTCCAGAGCGCACCACGGGACACCACAACCCCATCAACCCAGTCACACCTCTCCAGAAAGATGCAGCTGGTGCCTGGCGGACAAGGCGTGACACAGTGCCTGGCAAATCTGAGGAACTGAGGCAATGGCAGCTATGTGACTATACTAAGTGAAGACCGAGAGGGGTTCCCAAGTGGCTCCTTTCAGAGAAAAGAACGGTTACGTAAGCCACACGGCCATGAGGGCCCCGGAAACTGGTCGCAGAGCAAGTTGCATGCACACGGGCAAAAATGACTGTGCCCAGAAAGCCGGGGATGCCGTGAGCCAGCATCTCCTGCGGTCTAACTAGCAGACCCCTTCCCAGAGCAGTGCCCCCCAGCCACGGCGCTGTTCCCAGGGTGCTCCGTGCGTACCTGCCTTCTTGCCGAATTCTCCTTCCAGCTCGGCCTGGGCGCCCGTCAGGGGCAGATCCACCATCTCCAAGCACACCACCTCTGCCAGCGACTCCTCCCGGGCCCACAGCACCACCTTCCCTGCTACAGAAACCCCGGTTATGAAAGCCATGCCTGCCTCCCCCATCGCCTGAAGGCTCTTCTCCATGGTTTGGGGATTCCAGACGCTCTCGTGTCAGGCCGAGAGCAGCAGCGCACAGGGTGGCATGCAACAGTTCAGGTAAGGGAAGGTCCAGATTTCACCTTAGAATGCTAAGGGATTGTTCAAAAGCAGAGAAAAATATGGCTCTACAAACTATTCAGGCTACACTCCACTGGAATCTTTCTCAAAGCCAGTCCACAGACCCCCAAATACAGTCTGACTAGAAATCTGGGCAGGCTTGGGACGCCTGGGTGGCTCAGTTGATTGGACGACTGCCTTCGGCTCAGGTCATGATCCTGGAGTCCCGGGATCGAGTCCCGCATCGGACTCCCAGCTCCATGGGGAGTCTGCTTCTCTCTCTGACCTTCTCCTCGCTCATGCTCTCTCTCACTGTCTCTCTCTCAAGTAAATAAATAAAATCTTTAAAAAAAAAAAAAAAAAAAAGAAATCTGGGCAGGCCTAACAAAAACGGGCTGACTGAGGTGCGCTCACCCAGCTGCTGCAGGAAGAGTAGCAGGTGGTCCTCTGTCTGCACCAGGGCCCGGTAGCCCACCGAGTCGTCCTTCTTCAAGAACACCTGGATGTAGAGCTGTAAGCAGAGCCCGGGCCCCCACAGTCAGCCAGAATCCAAATGCTTCTGCATGCTGGACCCCCCCAAACTCAAGGCATCAGAAGTGGAAAAAGGCCCAGGACTCCGGGTGATTCGCTGTCCAGGCAACACAGCGTCCCCCCCAGACCCCAAGGAGGGAACGTGAACGCATCAGAGCCAGCGCTGCGCCGCCAGGCTGCGGTTCAGACCTCTCCAAGGGGTGGTCTCAGAGTTTCCCGGGCACCGCGTCCGTCCCTCATGCTCCAGTCACTCCCCACGGAGCGAGCAGAAGGCCAAGGTGAGAGTTTCCGTTTTGGAGATACAGAAGCCCCAGCCCAGAGAATCTGAGAACACCCTGAATGCACAGTGGCCACGCAGGCGCCAACCACAAGCGCATGCTGGGGCACCGGCGACGTCTTATGGGCTCGTGACTCTGGACACAGCTCAGGATCTCACAAGGCCCAGTTTCGTCGGTAAAACGAGGGCAGTAATAAGCACTTCACAAGGTTGGTGAGACAGGTGAGTCAATTCGGGCATAAATGCTGAGCACTGTGCTCGGCATGCTCACCACTTAGCATAAACGCTACCTGCTTTGACTATTAGTCACGGGGCCTTATAACAAGACAGCTCCTCAGGAAGAACTAGAGCCCGTGTCCAGAGAGCCCTAACCCCAACCCAAGGCTGTGGCCCGGCCTGTGCTGAGAAGCCCCCGGACGGAGCCTGATGCAAAGGCTCTGACTCACCCGCTCTGGCCGAGTGCCATTCTGTTCCAGACTGAAGGTGATGGTGGTGTCAAGCAGCCGCCGACCTGTCTCCACTAAGTAGAGGTTAATGGTGTAGGTCTGGTTGAAGCAGGTCAGCAAGTCCTACGGGGACAGATGACAGGGGTCAACAGAGAGATCCCCCAAAGCCAAGTCCCACAGAGGAAATCCAAGAATTGGGGTTAATGCCCTAGAGAAGGTCCAGGCCAAGAAAGGAAATATATGCAAAGGAAAATAAAAGGAAAAAAGAGGCGCCCGGGTGGCTCCGTTCGTCAGCGACTGGCTCAGGTCATGATCCTGGAGTCCCGGGATCAAGTCCCATATCGGGCTCCCTGCTCAGCAGGGATTCTGTTTCTCCCTCTGACCCTCCCCTTCTCATCCTCTCTCTCTCTCTCTCATTTTCTCTCTCAAATAAATAAAATGAAAAGTCTAAAAAAAATTTTTTTGAAGGAAATAGAAAGCTAAATTGCAAGGCAGAAATGAGGTATCCGAGTAAATACACAGAGTAACAACCATGATACTTGTTGCAGAAGGAAGTCAGTATGATGCAGCAGACTTCCCCAAGAGAGGGAAGACCCCCACGAGGAAATCACAAATCTCTTCAGGAAAGCTCAGGAGATGGAAGACACAGCAGAAGCCCCGCCCCAGGGCCCGTGCTCTGCTCCAGTGCAACCACACAGATCGCCATTCAGCAATACCAGCCGGAGGCCCAGAAGACACGGGGAACGGAGCCGGAAGAGAAAGTGGTTAAGAACAGATTCTAGAGATTCTACTTCCGAGTTCCCAACTACGAAGGATCCAGACAAGCACGATTTACAGCATGTGGCAAACCCCACCAGGGTTGAGCGCTCTAGGAGACCTGCTCCCAGCCTCCCTGGAGGCCTAGGTCTGGCACACTGCCCTATGCCACACCGTACCTGAGCCCTGGGCTTCTCTGGGAAGCTCCCCAGGGACCCCTCTTCAGAACTGCTCGGTTTCTGCTGGGGAAAAGAGAGGACAGATGAGAACATTTAACCCACGGGGTTATTCCCCAGTCACCGAACTGAAGGTCTCCCTTCTGTGTCATCTTAGCACCCAGGAGAAAACAAAGGTCCCTCCTCACTCCTGCTCACAGAGCCTACGGAGCTCTTAACAGCCACAGAAGGAAGTGGGGCTGTACTATTAGGCTCCCACTCCCGGGGACAGGGTCACACAAAGCACTACAGAGCAAGTGAGAACTTACTTCTCAATAGCTTCCTGCCCCCAGGTTCAAACTGCCCCGATGTTTGGCTCTCGGGGCTCCTGGGAGACATAAGGAAGGAGAACCCCCAAGTGCCGGCTGGTATCCTTGATACGCACCGTTTCACCGCGACAGGTCATGACTGCAGCCACCGTCTTCTCTCCAGTGGTGGCAAAGCTCACTAGGGCAGCCTGGGAAGAAAGCAAAGTGTCAGTTCCTAAATGGGGCCTATACCACTCATCAGCCTTACAGAGGAGCATCTCTCCAGGGACGTCCCTTGGCCTTGGAGCTGAAAGTGCTCCTGACTTTGAAGTACAGCAGCCAGGGCACCTGAGAACAGAGGGAGGCCTCAGAGGCATCCAGAGCTGAAAACAGGCCTTTCCCCTACCCCCAACACAGTCACCCGCCAGCCCTAAATTTCACAACGTTCTTAGTATCTATAGGGAAGCTCGAATGAATGCCCCCACTCTCCTGTGGACTCAGAACAAGGTGCCAGTTTGACCCTAAATATCCTTTGGAACTCTCAGAAAAACAAAAAGATTCCATTTCTGCTCTAAAGTGAACCCATCTTGGGATGCTTGGGTGGCTCAGTGGGTTAAGCCTCTGCCTTCGGCTCAGGTCATGATCTTGGGGTCCTGGGACTGAGCCCCACGTCAGGCTCTCTGCTCAGCAGGGAGCCTGCTTCCCCCTTTCTCTCTGCCTACTTGCAATCTCTCTCTCTCTCTGTCAGATAAATAAGTAAAAAATCTTTTAAAAACAAATAAATAAATAAAGCAAACCCATCTCAAACCACACATAGAAGAGAAGCCTGGATCCAGAGCAAACATCGACAGATCCTCCTGACTCCTAGCACCACGCTGCCTGCAGTCACCTGTGGGAAGTCTTTGAGCAGACTCAGGGCTCCATGATGGTAGTGCAGCAGAGCATAGTGGCTTGGGGACAACTGCAGGAAGAACTGGGCCCGAGAAGGATCCACTGGGTTAGGCTGCGTGGGCAGGACCCGGGGCTGGAAACCACTTGCAAATTCTAAGTCAAGGGACTGAAGGGCAAGAAAAAAAGAGGATTAGGGCTACAAGCAGGTAAGTCACTGGTCCACTGATCCATCCCAGGCCTCCTTCCTCTAACCCACTTTGCCAGGGGAAGTAATCAGGCCATGGCATGTAGCTCCAGAAGCTCCCATTCAGGTTCTCTAAAGAGAAGAGTGGCCCATTGCTCCTTACACCAGTCCAGCCAGAAGCCTAACCTCCCAACAACTACCGAGGCTCAGGAAGAAAGCCGTGTCACTGGGAGAAAAACTTTTTCTAAGCAGCAAAGGCAAGGCCTTGGGCCAGGGAGCAGCAGTGCCACCTCTTACCTGCAGCGGGATCTGTCTCAACTCCCACTCTGTCTCCAGGGCCAGGGTCTGCAGGGACCGTGAGCTCGGGTCAGGGCACACCAAGACAGCCTCATCCACCACACCACAGGCTCCAGTGAGACTCTGAAGCCAGGGGGTTGACACCCTAACCTATAGGACAGACATTGTAGCGGGACGTTGGTGAGAATGTTTACATTTTATTCTCCACTCATCAGCAAGGTCACAGGGGCTAAGATCGAAGGTTCTTCGTGACTGGTTCCAAAGGACTTCTTCCGGGTGCCTGGGTGGCTCAGTTGGTTAAGCAGCTGCCTTCGGCTCATGTCATGATCCCAGGGTCCTGGGATCAAGCCCAACATCAGGCTCCCTGCCCAGTGGAGAGCCTGCTTCTCCCTCCCCTTCTGCCTACTGCTCTGCCTACTTGTGCTCTCTATCTTTCTGTCAAATAGATAAATAAAATCTTGGAAAAAAAGAAAAAAGGACTTCTTCCCACCCCTTCCAACTTCCCAAGAGCTCCCAAACTGGAGAAAATCAGGATCTGGAAAAACATACCAGGTCATCTTTAAGACCCAATATTTCAGATAAGTGTTTCTTTCCCATATTTGTCATACGTAGTTTCCTGTAACTACTACACAGAAGTACCTCCTAAGAAACTTGCAGGCAATGAGAAAAAACCTATGTAACTTCCCATCCACCCCAGGAGAGCACCATGCATGAATGTGAGGGCTTTAAATAAATGCTCGATGAGGAGAAAGCAGCCTCCAAGTGACCAGAATCAGGGACCAGGAACGGCTTCTGCATCTGCCCAGCCAAGTTCCCTGGTCCCTGAGGCAAAGGCGGGTTCCGTCTATTCCCCTTCACAATCCACACGGCACCTCATGCCAGACGCCTAGCCATACCTGCTGAACAATCTCTCCATCTTCCACGTTAAACTTGACGATGTTCACGTGGCTGAAGGGAACAACTCCGAGGGCCCATACCACCCCAGACCCGTAGGAATACGTCATCTGGTAATGGATGCTGTCACTAAGAGAGGGAAGACAAAGCAAGGAGCAACAGCTTCAGCCACAGGTCAGGCCCGCCCTCAGGGGTCCTCTTGTCACAACCTAGCAGGCCCCAAGTAGGATTTGTTTGACTCCCAGTTTTTTTTGTTTTTTGTTTTTTTAATAGTCACCAACATTTATTTTTTTTATTTTTTTTTTTTTTTAAAGATTTTTTATTTATTTATTTGACAGAGAGAGATCACAAGTAGGCAGAGAGGCAGGCAGAGAGAGAGAGGAGGAAACAGGCTCCCTGCTGAACAGAGAGCCCGATGCGGGACTCGATCCCAGGACCCTGAGATCATGACCTGAGCCGAAGGCAGCGGCTTAACCCACTGAGCCACCCAGGCGCCCTAATAGTCACCAACATTTAAAACTGAGACTTAACATGTAAAAATCAGATTTCTTTTTTTTTTTTTTTTAAAGATTTTATTTATTTATTTGACAGACAGAGATCACAAGTAGGCAGAGAGGCAGGCAGAGAGAGAGAGAGGAGGAAGCAGGCTCTCCGCTAAGCAGAGAGAGCCCGATGTGGGGCTCGATCCCAGGACCCTGGGATCATGACCCGAGCCGAAGGCAGAGGCTTTAACCCACTGAGCCACCCAGGTGCCCCTAAAAATCAGATTTCTAACTCTTCTTAAAAAGGAGGAGCAGCAACGCTCGGCATGCCTACAGGGTGCCAATCGGCTAAGTAAGGCTGCCCCCTGGAGGTAAGCCAGGCACACTGCAGCTGCCAGAAATCCCCACGGGACCTGTTTTGCTCAGGGGTGCCGAGCACTTGGCCACATCTGAATTTGAGTTTTTACACCCTGAAAATGGCCACAAGCTTGAGCAAATCTTTCCCTTTCTTCCCTCTGTCCTGATCCCTCCCATATTCAATGCTTTCCATGACTAAGACCTCTGGAAACCATCTCAAACCTCACTCAGTCCCGACCCTGGGCTCTTTTTACTTTTTTTTTTTCCTTTAATTTATTATTATTATTTTTTATAAACATATAATGTATTATTAGCCCCAGGGGTACAGGTCTGTGAACCGCCAGGATTACACACTTCACAGCACTCACCATAGCACATATGCTCCCCAATGTCCATAACCCCACCCCCCTATACCAACCCCCGATCCCCCCAGCAACCCTCAGTTTGTTTTGTGAGATTAAGAATCACTTATAGTTTGTCACCCTGGGCTCTTTTTTTTTTTTTTTTTTTTTAATTTGACAGAGAGAGAGAGAGAAATCGCAATCAGACAGGGAGGCAGGCAGAGAGAGATGGGGAAGCAGACTCCCTGCTGGGCAGAGAGCCCGATGCAGGGCTTGATCCCAGGACCTGAGATCATGACCTGAGCCGAAGGCAGAGGCTTAACCCACTGAGCCACCCAGGCGCCCCACCCTGGGCTCTTTTTGAGTTGTTCTGATTCATAACATGAACGAAAGGCTCAGTCTGACGTGAAGTGAAGTCAAAAAGCCCAGAGTGCTACAACTGTGAGTGAGGAGCCACTCCCCTTGCTGGGCTGTGTCTAATGCCCAGTTTAAGAATTTCCTCCGCACTATAAACGAAATGCCAGAAGGAGTACAGCCTGTGAGTACAGGCCTACACCCATGAGCCCAACACACGATGCCAACATTAAGGGGAGGCTGAGTCAGAACACTTCCAACCCTCGGAGAAAGAGGAGCTTATAGAGAGCAGAACAAGGCGGCTGTCACCCCTTGGGCAGGTGGCCTTACCTTTCAGGGAGGTGTTCCACCCACTTTAAGTGCCCGCTGGAGAGATGATGCAGGGCAAGAGTGGTCTTCTTCAGGACCGCAACATACCGCACGGAGTCCTGCAGGCCTACCAGCCCGAGTGCCTGGAAACTGAGCATGGGTACAGGGGTGAGAACAGCCTGACACCCCCACGGTCTCAAACTAGAGTAGAGAATCTGGAACACCACCACTATAGCTTGATAGGTAAGAAAACAGGCCTTGGGGTCAAACGCATCAGGGTCCTAATACCGGCTCTGCTTCTGGTGAGCTGGCTTGAGAGGCTGTGCTCTCAACCCCTCGGCTCTGCTACTTCCCTGAAGCCCCGTGAATCTCCTCAGGGTTGTTCCCTCCCTCCCCTAGGACTTCCCAGCAAGCAGGCCAACCCTCCTCCATGGTATCCTTCACCCCGGACTGTCATCACAGGCTATGTGCCTGCCTCCCCCAGCTGACCATGAGTTTCTGGACAACAGAAACTTTCTCAGGGTCACGTATGTGTTCCCATGGCCTGGTGGGGGGGCACCAGGTGTTAACCATGTAACCATCAGAAGCAGAGTCCACTACTGCAACCGGCCCTGTGATCACAGCAACCCAGCAAAGATACAGCAGCCTGAGCTGTTCTCTCAACATAAAATTAAAATGCTAAAAAGTTCATATCACATTCCTATACCTAGGACATTGCAGAGTTCTCACGTCACGGTAAGATTAGGAGCGGCAATCAAGTGCAAGGATGCGTACTGCACCTAACACGTGCTCGATAAACACTGGCAGAGTCACCACGTGTTCCGTGACCTCAACTCATCAAAACGCATGGCGTTTGACGTTTGGGCTCTTCGGTGGCCCGTGAGGAAAAACGTCAAAAGACCCTGCATTGCTGTCCATGCAGACCTGTGTTCCAGCAAAGCCTTGAGGCAAGCCTAGATGAAATATAGCTTCTTGCCCTCTACCTGCCACTGTCCAAGGTAATCTCCCAGTTCAGGCCCCCAATGTTAGTCTCCCAGGAACGCATGATCCGGCCTCCATTGGACACAGTGATTGCATCTGGAAGAGAAAAGACCACGGTGAAGTCATCTCCCCAACTGGCACTCTGTGGCCTCCTCTGATGGTCAAGGAACAATGGCCACACCGCTGAGGTACAGATGTAAATAGAAGTTACTTGCAATACCTGTCCTTTCCTTTTGGGGACACCCCTCTCCTCTCCTTTCCCTAACAGACCCTGTATGGGGAGATGGAGCCAACACCATGATAAAGACCAAGTAGGACTCGCTTACCCTGTCCGTACAGCAGCATGGCGTCCACAGCCCCTTCTGCTGTGCCCTTGTCAACATGGCGCCACACTGAGAGACAGGAGAGTGAGACGTTACTATGAACTGGACAGAGGTATCCAAGAAGACAGGTAGGAGAGACTGGAAGAGGTCTTTGTTTGCACAGTGGTATCTAATTTTATTTCAAGGGAGAGAAGGATTACAGCTAACCAGCAATGATCCACTCACTCACTGGGTAATGAGGGGAGGAAGGTTTGAGAGGAGCCATTCCTGTCCCAGTCTGAACTCCTCACTTCCCATACTCCCTACCACCCCAAACATATAAATGAAGGACAAAATTAACAGAATCTCTATGATTCACAAGAAAAACGGTGATCGTAAATCTTATTTCCATAATTTTGGTCCCCAAAAACATCCACAAAAGCAGCATAAGTAACTTAAATGGGGCATCCAAATCTTTACTGCAGAATAGAAAACAGAAATAGAAAAATATTTCAGAATAACATCTTAACCTAAGAACTGTCAGGACTCAGCCTGAGGGTCTAAACTAAAAACACCAGTTATAGGAAAACAGTTCCTGTTCAAAGACAACACAACTGCAAAACCAGTATCAGAATTCAGTAAGAGACATCTTTCAGCCAACCTGCCCCGAACACGTAAGCAGCCAAGAAGACTACACAAGCCACAGTCCATTCTGGATTCACTATGGTCAGTCATTCCATCCCAAGATAAGCGCCCCACACAGGTCACTCACAGATCTCTCCGGTCCGAGAATTTAATGCTGCAATCACATTCTTCTCTGTAGCCACGACCAGTTTCTTGGATCCAGGGGAAAATTCCAAGGAGGCAAACTTGAGCTTCCCGACATACTGCTGTCTCCTGAGGAAGAGAGGACAGGGAAATGTGAGAATGTGAGGGGCCCAAATCGTCACTGCACAAAACGTCGTGGGAAAAGACCACTGCACCAACACACAATGTTACCACCAAACTACCTATCTTAGGACATGTGAGGAATGTCTGTTAATGAGGAGATTTGACCAAAAGCAAGATTTCTATGCAACATAGTCAGAAGGCAAGGGAACAAGAAGAGAGAATACACCCTAAGAGATAAGAAGCATAAGACTTACTTTTTTGTTTTTTTAAGGATTTTATGTATTTATTTATTTGAGAGAGAAAGCAAAAGTGAGCAGGGGGAGGGGTAGAGAGAGATGAACAAGCAGACTCCGTACTGAGTGCAGAGCTCAACACAGGGCTCCATTCCAGGACCCAGAGTTCATGATCTGAGCTGAAGACAGACACTTAACTGACTGAGCCACCCACGCACCCCCACAAGTCTTACTTCTAAATGCAAGCACATATTATCTCAAGTGCCACCCAAAAGAACACCTGGCCTAAATCCCACTGGAACAAACATTAGACCTCTCTGTATTCATTAATAGTGGGACTATTACGTGAGAGAAGAGGCACAAAGCCTAATGTCCACAAACACACAATCCAACTGCCCTTCTGTTTTCATGGACTCCTGGAGAAAAAAAATCACGCAAATTTTCCAATAAAACTGGGTTAGGCTTCTGTTTTCTACAGTCTTTTCTTTTCTTTCTTTCTTTTTTTTTTTTTTTTTACAATTTTATTTATTTATTTGACAGAGAGAGAGATCACAAGTTGGCAGAGAGGCAGGCAGAGAGAAAGAGGGGGAAGCAGGTTCCCTGCCAAGCAGAGAGCCCAATGCGGGGCTTGATCCCAAGACCCTGAGATCATGACCTGAGCCGAAGGCAGAGGCTTAACCCACTGAGCCACCCAGGTGCCCTTCTATAGCCTTTTTGAGCCCACTGCATGTTCAGGATCCATTTGACTCATTACTCAAACTTTCCTTGGAATATATCTCATCAATTTCAGTGCCCTTCTCTAAGCATAAAGGGAATATAATTAGCTTTGCATGGCACACTACCAAGTACACAGGAGTTGCTTGCACATTGCTGTTAAGGAAAAAGTACTCTCATCTCCAGCAAACTAAACACATGTGGCATTTACACAAAATTTCTCTTGTGATGTTGTTTGGTCTGATTAAAAAAAGCGGGGGGTGCTCCTGGGTGGCTCAGTGGGTTAAAGCCTCTGCCTTCAGCTCAGGTCATGGTCCCAGAGTCCTGGGATCGAGCCCTGCATCGGGCTCTCTCTGCTTAGCGGAGAGCCTGCTTCTCCCTCTCTCTCTGCCTGCCTCTCTGTCTACTTGTGATCTTTGACTGTCAAATAAATAAATAAAATCTTAAAAAAAAAAAAAAGGGAAAAAACTAAGCAGATAGTAGAGAATAGGCTTATATGACATTCAACAGTTTCTGTCTGTATTTTTGCATACTTAATTCATGCTATATCCACTGAACACTAAGAAATGCATAAGACGAATGTTATTACTTTATTTTACAAGGAAAAATTATCACTCGTTTTACAGGTAAGTAAACTAAGGTCTGGTGGAGTCAAGTAATTATGGTCAGAAATAGAAAACAAGACTAAGACCTTCTGACTCCAAGTCTCATACTCTCTTTTAAAATATTGTTATCTTTCATCGCGACTGTAAAAGTATTGCCTGCTTGGGGTGCTTGGGTGGCTCAGTCAATTAAGCAGCCGACTCCTGATTTGAGCTCAGGTCATGATCTCAGGGTTGTGAGATCAAGCCCTGTGTCACTTAGCATGGAACCTGCTTAGGATTCTCTCTCTCTCTGTCCCTCTCCCTTTGTCCCTTCCCTGCTTGCGTTCTCAAAAAAAAAAAAAAAGGAATGGGTCGCCTGGGTGGCTCAGTGAGTGGGTTAAGCCTCTGCCTTCGGCTCGGGTCATGATCTCAGGGTCCTGGGATCGAGTCCCGCGTCAGGCTCTCTTCTTGGTGGGGAGTCTGCTTCCTCTTCTCTCTCTCTCTCTCTGTCTGGCTCTCTGCCTACTTGTGATCTCTGTCAAATAAATAAATAAATTCTTTTAAAAAATAAAGGGGGGAAGAAGAATTAAAGTAGTCCCTGCTCATTGTAGAAAATATGAAAAATACACAAAAGTATTTTTTAAAATTTAAAATGCCTAAAATACCACCACCATAAAAATTTTGTAATGATTCAGGATATTTCCCTGTTTGTTTTTCTATTTGTAAATTATATATACGTAGTATTCTGTAAGTTGGAATCATACCACATAGGCATATAGACTGTATATGTGTAATATGCATGTTACATTGTGAGCATTTGCCTAATTAAAAATATGGCTTATGTTGCATTTATCACACTCTCTATCACATACATATTCATCTGCCCCCATTAGACTGAGCTCCTTCTTATCTATCCACAACACCTAGAACAATTGTTGGCCTACTACAGGCAAGCAACAAATATGTGAATCAATGTATATGACACAGAAAACACTTCACAGAGGAGGAGGTACCTGAGCTAGGCTCTGAAGAATAAACTGTTCTCTGAAAAATAAAAACAATGGGTAACAGTAACTGTACTCAATGAGCCAGACATAGTGCGAACTTAAAAGAATGATCTCATTCATCCTTACAAGTGCTGTAGGGAATAATGAACCATTAATAAACCCATTTTACAGATGAAGAAACCTTGGCACAGAGTGGTTAAGTCACCTTCCCAAGTCACACCAACCCTAAGTGCCAAAATTTAGCCTCCAACGAGAGTACACCTTAATTGCAGGGTCTTAAGGAAGGGGGCGGTAGAGAGGAAAAACGGAGTACGTGAATTAAGTAACTGGCATCTCTATGAACGGCACCTCCCGGCAGATGTGAGATTTCCTGGACTTGTTCTAGGCCCAGGGCCGAGCTGGGCTGAAAGAGGAGAAATGGTACAAGTTTTAGGACCCAGGGTAAGACCCAAACTCCTGTTCACATACCCAAGAGATGCCAATTCGAGGAAGAACGAGAGTTCACTGAGGGGCTGTCGACCCCGACACCCAGCAGATCAGAAACCTGACAGTCACAGAAACAGGCCCTGACGGGAGAGAAGGAACAGTGACCTCTGGCCAGAACCCCAAGCATGCTTGAATGCCGGGGCCCGCTTCACGAACCCGCAACCTGTCACATGGAGACTGGCTTAGGAGCGCCCCTGACGCTTCATTTAATGCCCCGTTGTGGTACCTTAAAACTCTTTAACTTTTGAACCCGGGGTCCCACACTTTCATTTTGCAATGGGCCCCACAAGCTCTGCAGCCGGTTCTGCTGCCTGTCACCCCGTCCTCCCTGTAGCAGGCACAAGGCTGGTACTGAGAAAAAAGCCACACATTTCCCGAACAGGCCCCACACGCACGCACCAATCGAACTTGCCCACTTGGTCTTCGTAGACTGCTGCCGCAAGGACAAGCAGCGCAGCCCAAAGCCAGAACCGAAGAGCCGCCACCGACGCCGCCATGATGGGAGCCTGGGCCGGTCCACCGCCGGCCCGTCATGCACCCGGCCTCAAGCTCCGCCTCCGCAGACCATAGAGGTGGGATCTCACGAGAAGCCCTCGCCCGGGAGCTCTGGACTCGGAGGCCCCCCAGCGGGCGGGGAGTCGCCCTGGAGACGGCCGGGCGGGGAGAGGCGGGCTTCGGCGCGGATTGGATCAGGCACTCAAGGGGGCAGCCCCGGAGGGCCGTCCCAGAAGCCCTCGCGCCGCCGGGGTCCTAGCAGTCAGCACCGCCTTCCGCCGCATGTGCCTGCAACGCGATGCCCAAATCCAAGCGCGACAAGAAAGGTGAGCGAAGGGGCTTCGAGACCCGGTGGGCAGCTCGGCCGGCAGGCTGCCCGCTTCGGTGGGGGCTTGTGGGGTACCGAGTGAGATGCCGGGGCGTCCGCGAGAAGTCCGCGGGCTCTCTGCGAACTGCGAGAGGGCTTCGCGGCCGCAGGCGCACCGGAGGGGGTTGGAACCTGGTCTGGTCAGGGGAGCAGAGAGTTCCGGGCCTCGGTTGCCCTTCCGAGGCTTACTGGGCCGGAAAACAGCTTCTGAGCACCCAGGCCGTGCCCGATCTCGCCTTGGCCCATCATCTTTCCCGCCTCAGCCCCTCTTTCTCAGCTCTCTGCGCTCCCTCCACCGTGGCCGCCTTTCCTTTAGGACAGGCTTAGTCCCGGCTCTGGTCCTTTCGCTTGCAGTGTTTCTGCCTGGCATGCTTATGCTTAGATCTTATGTGGTTGGGTCTGTCTCAGTTGTCAGTTCATAAGGCACTTCGTAAGAGACCATTCCTGAATGCCTTTACTGTGTGGTAGTGTCTCTCTCGCCTAGACTCTTGCTAGTAGTCACTGAACAGATATTTAGGGACCTGGCACCGTAGGCGGTGGCGGTGGGGGGAGGATACAGCAGTTACAGCAAGGAAAGTCTAGAGTTTAATGTTTTAGTCATGGAAAAAATACCCGCCCCCAAACACCAGAAGTCGAATCAAGTCAGATCATAATGAGTTTCATAGACTAAAAGTGAGATAAAGAAGGGGTGTTATTGGGGCGCCTGGGTGGCTCAGTGGGTTAAAGCCTCTGCCTTCGGCTCAGCTCATTATCCCAGGGACCTGGGATCTAGGCCCGCATGGGGCCCTCTGCTCAGCGGGGAGCCTGCTTCCCCTTCCCTCTCTGCCTGTCTTTCTGCCTGCTTGTGATCTCTGACTGTCAAATAAATAAATACAATCTTTTAAAAAAAAAAAAAAGTGGTGTTATTTAGTTTAGTGCAACCAAAGAAGGTATCTGATGAGTTGACAAATAAGCAGAAACCTAAAGAAAGGAAGCGCGCCATCCGTGGAGTTACCCCAGACCATAGTGTTCCGAGGAGAGGGAAGATAAAGTGCAAAGGGGCTGTAATGAGAGCACCTTTGACGTGTTCTGGGACAAGAAGCCAGTGTGGCTGGAGCAGAATATGCAAAGAAGGGGGAGTGGTCTGGGCTTTATAAACCTTCCCAAGGACTTGGCTTTCACACCCAGGTGCGATGGGTAGATATCCGAGAGTTTGAGCAGAGAGGTAACTTGTGGTTTAACTTTTTTTTTTTTTTTTTTTTTTTTTTAAGGTTTTATTTATCTGCAGGGCGCTTCATTGGCTCATTTATTAACTGTCTGCCTTCAGCTCAGGTCATGATCTCAGGGTCCTGGAATTGAGCCCTGAATCAGGCTCCCTGCTTCTCCCTCGCCCATTCCCCCTGCTTGTGTAAGATACTACTTATTTGAGAGAGAGAACACAAGCAGGGGGAGGAGCAGGGGTGAGAAGGACAAGCAGGCTCCATGCTGGGCAGGGAGCCAGACACAGGGCTCAATCCCAGGACCCTGAGATCATGACCTGAGCCAAAGTCAGATGCTTACCTGACTGACCCCCAACATGGTTTAACTTTTAGGAGATCACCCTAGGAGCAGCTGGACAGCTCAGTCAGTTGAGTGTCAGACTCTTGGTAATGGCTCAGGTCATGATCTTAGGATCCTTGGATTGAGTCCCCCTTCAGGATCTGTGCTGGGGGTGGAGCCTGCTTAAGAGTCTCTCTCTGTGGGGCGCCTGGGTGGCTCAGTGGGTTAAGCCTCTGCCTTTGGCTTGGGTCATGATATCAGTGTCCTGGGATCGAGCCCCACATTGAGCTGTCTGCTCAGTAGGGAGCCTGCCCCCCCCCCCCCGCCTGCCTCTCTGCCTACTTGTGGTCTCTTTCTTTCTCTGTCAAATAAATTAAAAAGAAATATCTTCTTTAAAATTTTTTAAAAATAGTCTCTCTCCCTTTTATCTGTTCCTGCCCCCACCTCTCCCACTCTGAAAAATTTTTTTAAAAATCACCTTAGTTGTCTTGTTGATAATAGACTAGGGAAGGTGGGGAGAGAAGGCAGAGTTGGAAGGAAGGAGGCCCACAGTAATCCGAGAGGGTCACGCCCGCGTGGTCCACAGTTGCAGCAGTGGAAGTGGTGGGAAATGGACAAGGACATTTTGTTTCCCCTCCCATGCTGCCCTTGCCCTGACTAGTGAGATTACCATTCCGTATATGTTCCTTGTGAGTGCCAGGCAGGATGAGTAAGAACGGACCCGTGACTGGGGGGCTACGTGGCTTTGCATCCGAAGCTCTGTTAAATGTTTGTGGAATGATTGGGTTCTGTAGAGGAAGCTCTGGTGAGATCTGGCAAATGGGTAAGAGGAAATTGAGTCCCAGCATTGGGTAGAGGTGCTTGCTCTCCCCAGAGGCACTGCTTTATCTGTGAATCCAAACTGTGAAACAGTTTGTGGCAGAAGATGTAGACTCCCCAGATTCATTATTCCACAGCTGAGGCCACCAAAGGTTTTCTCTGTGCACTATGATGGAGAGCAGAAAGGGACCTGCCTGAGCCAGCCACTGAAAGCACTCCCAAGAACAGGAACGAGCCCTGCCCCCGTACCTCAGTAGGGATTTTAGTTTAGCCTAAGAGGGGCACAGGAACACCTGGTTTGTCTGAGTAATAGGAAATACGTCAGGGGAGCCCCAGGCTCAGGAACACTAGAGAAGGCGCTCTGAGGACCCTGGGAAGACACAGCCTTGCCTTGCCTCGCCTCACACTGGCTTGGTCCAGCTGAGCTACCGAAGAGGAGGTAGAAACGAGCCTGCAAGGCCTCTGGCTTTGTCTCTCATCCCCTCTCTTTTTCTTCTTTGTTTCAGTTTCCTTAACCAAAACTGCCAAGAAAGGCTTAGAACTGAAACAGAACCTGATAGAAGAGGTAAGAGCTCATTCTTTTTCTTGTTCCAGACTTTGTATTTGGTTTATAAAAGGTGGCTAGAGAGCTGACAGGGAAACCGCTGTTTTTAAAAGAAAGAAAAAACCGCCACCATGAGGTGCTGGTTCCGTCCTTTTTCCTCCAGCGGCAGCACCAATAAAAACTTGCATAGTGGGGCGCCTGGGTGGCTCAATGGGTTAAGCCTCTGCCTTCAGCTCGGGTCATGATCCCAGGGTCCTGGGATCGAGCCCTGCATCGGGCTCTCTGTTGGGCAGGGAGTCTGCTTCCCTTCCTCTCCCTGCCTGCCTCTCTGCCTACTTGTGATCTCTGTCAAATAAATAAAGAAAATCTTTTTCTTTCTTTCTTTCTTTTTTTTTTTTTTGAAAAAAAAAAAAAAAAAAAAAAACCTCACATAGTAACGGTTTCCAGCTTTGACAGAGCTGTGCACCCCATGAAGTACTCCATGTGCTGTCCCGCTCCATCATTTCAGGGTTCCTGGGAGGAGTTCGCGCTCTTTCGCAGCGAGGTCACGGCCGCTTAGA
The DNA here is from genome assembly GCF_030435805.1 of Mustela lutreola. Taxonomy (NCBI): domain Eukaryota; kingdom Metazoa; phylum Chordata; class Mammalia; order Carnivora; family Mustelidae; genus Mustela; species Mustela lutreola. Next base: position 13,555,609 of record NC_081299.1, read on the forward strand.
GAGCTTTGGTGGCCTGGCCAGTGTCAAAAAGCCGTGGAGTTATACGGGGCACCTGGCTGGCTCAGTTGGTAGAGCGTGGGGCTCTTGGTCTCGGGGTCCTAAGTTCAAGTCCCATGTAAAGTAGAGCTTACTTTAAAAAAATAATAGTACGGGTTATCAGATGTGAGTGGGTGCACCAGCCCACTGTCTACACTGCTGCAGGCTGGGTGAGAGGGGAGCCTCCTCCAGCACAATGATGCCTTTTCCTTGAGGCCACGTCTTCATGGCTGCAGCCAGCAGTGTGGGCAGAGCAGGGCGGATGAGCCTCCTCCCCGTCAGTAAAGAATGAGGATTTATATATTTTCATTTGTCGAGCGTTCCAAGCATGGCTCTTCCTGGGTTGTCAGTTAATGGGGAAAGCAAAGAGATCCGTTCCACTACTGGCTGCAGATAAGTCAGAAACCTGAAGGCCATGGGGGTCGCAGCTTACCTGCACCTTGAGATCACACCTGCTTTGCCACAGGGGAGTCCCTGGAGTCCATGATCTTGGCTTCAGTAACAGAAGTAAGGAGGAAACAACCAGATTAGATGCCTCCAGCTCTGAACTTCCACAGCCGTTAGGGACCTAGACCAGATTCTTCCCTATCTGAGGTCCAACCTGTGCTGCCCCTTGAACTCCAGAACTCCATTGAATTGTCCCACAGCTTCGGAAATGTGTGGACACGTACAAGTACCTTTTCCTCTTCTCCGTGGCCAACATGAGGAACAGCAAGCTGAAGGACATCCGGAGCGCCTGGAAGCACAGCCGGTGAGCAGGCCTTCCTGTGCAGAGGAGCCTGGGTGCTCTCAAGCACAGGGGTGGTTACTGACCCTTGGTACCTCGGTCACACAGATACCACCGTAATGAGGACAAAGCATCACACCTTCCAGAGGCATTTTTTTAACTATTAAACTGTTCTTGCATTGAGCTCCTTGGGGGCAGGACTGGGTAGTTGCTCAGGAAATGTTTGAGCAATAATCCCTTAGAAGGGGCTCCCTTACCCCTGGAGTCTGGGCCCTTCAGGAACATCCCATCAGTTTTAGAGTGTCGGCGTGTACTCAAAATCCACACAGTGACCCTAGAGCAGGCTGTGTGAGCCGCCTGTCCTTGGGCTGCGCCTGTGATGGTACGAGTAAGGACTGTTGCGAACGGGTGAATGTGCCTCTTCCATACATCCAGATTGGGGGGCCTAGGGGGTCACGTAATGCTCACAGTGGGCCAGTAGATGAAATACTGTGAATGTTGGGGATCTGTAGGCATGGAAGATGTAGGAACCTCTGGCCAAGCCTCCTGCTGCAGAAGAGCCTGGGCCCGAGGTCAGGCTCCCAGGGACTGAGCAGGTCTGCACCTAATGGTGGGCGGGGGGGGGGAGCACTTCCTTCACAGACCTCTTTTCTCTCTAGGATGTTCTTTGGCAAAAACAAGGTGATGATGGTGGCCTTGGGTCGAAGCCCAGCTGACGAGTACAAAGACAACCTACATCAGGTGAGTTTCTGGCCGTCTCACTGGTGGAGGGATCGGGGAGAGCGTAAAGCTTGGTTTAAAGCTTAAAGCTCAGGCCTCCTTTAATCCCCAGGCCCAGAGTAGTGACACCAACCAAAAATATTTGCAGGTTTTGCCAGATGTCTAATGGGACTGGGCCAACCCTCCTTTTGTTCTGTAGGTCAGCAAGAAGTTAAGGGGTGAGGTCGGTCTCCTTTTCACCAACCGCACCAAGGAGGAAGTGAATGAGTAAGTGTTTTTGAGGACTAGGAGGGAAGGAGTAATCAGGGTACACTGTACTATACGGAGGTATCAAGTAAAAATGGGTTCCTGGAACACTGCTCCTGAGTCCTGGTTCTCTGCGGCACCGCGCTCCAGGCGGACTGCCAGTCAGCAGCCCACACGGGCGGGGAGGCGAGGCCGGGGGAGCCTTACTTCGTGCTCTGTGGCTGGGCCAGTCAGGAACCTCCCCTCCTGCCACTTGTCTTTTCCTGAGGTGGTTTACGAAATACGCGGAAATGGACTTCGCTCGAGCCGGAAACAAAGCAACTTTCACTGTGACCCTGGACCCAGGGCCCCTGGAGCAGTTCCCCCACTCCATGGAGCCACAGCTGAGGCAGCTGGGCCTGCCCACCGCCCTCAAGAGAGGTAGGGGGACGTCCCTGGAGCTGAAGGTTCCCAGCTTAGCTGCCGGAAGCACAAGCTCCCACACCCGACAGACCCACTCTGGCCTCTGTGGCTGAGCGGCTTCTTTCTGCCAGCCTCTGTTTTCTCACGTCCGAGCGAGAGTGGACAGTAACTCGCAGCCAGAACACAGCAGCTAAGGGACTTGAGGGAGGCTGTCGTGTAGGTCTCCCTCCCCAAAGGGAGAGGGCGGGTCCCCGCAGACCCTCCTGGGCAGCTGAGCACTTGCAGCTTTAGCCTGAGTGTGCTGGGGGGGACGGGGGGGCCCTAACCAGCTCTCTCCCAGCTCTGGGCAGCAGGCAGAGAGCTGTGCACGGGCCTCTGCAGAAGTCACCGTGTGAGGTCCCTTTCTCTGTAGGTGTGGTGACCCTGCTGTCCGACCACGAGGTGTGCAAGGAGGGCGATGTGCTGACCCCAGAGCAGGCCCGCGTGCTGGTGAGTCTGCCCCCCAACCCTCCGCCCAGCCACAGTCTGTGCACTGTAGCCCCGGGGACCCCCTCACGTCACCCTTGCTCCTCCTGACCATTGGTTCCTTTTATGTGTCCCTTACAGAAGCTTTTCGGGTATGAGATGGCTGAATTCAAGGTCACCATCAAATACATGTGGGATGCACAGTCCGGAAGTTTCCAGCAGATGGGAGATGACTTGCCCGAGAGTGCGTCCGAATCAGCAGAAGAATCAGAGGGGGAGGACGACAGCTGACGGACACTTGGCCGGACTGTGGGACCGCCATCCCGCTGGCCGAACGGCAGGGAGGGCACGAGGGATGGACTGCTTTTTTGTAAGCAATAAAACTGTCTGCAGGGAGCTCCTGTGGACAGCAGAGAGGACTTTTTCTAGGAAAAAAGGCCTTTGCTTTGAGCTTTTGTTTGGATTCCCTGGGTGCCTTTTGTTAACTTGGAGCCAGCTTCCAGCACGGCCTCCCACATGATGGCTGGGGACCTCCTGCATGATGGCTGGGGACATAGGGGCCACTACTGGAGCTAGGGCTTCTCTATTCTGGCCCTTGTGCCCCTCCTGGAAACGGGTTTGTCAAGGAATAGAGGAACCCTGGCTACTCTTCCTACCTCTTTCTTTCTCTACCTCCATCCCCACCCCATCCCGAACCAGGGCTAGGGGTCTAATGACAAGGCAGGACACTTTCACTAAGAGTAAAGCCACTGCTGAAACCCAGAGCAGATATGAAAACTGTTCCACAGCATTCTGGGAACTTTTATTCTTGGGAGTGACTCAGTGGTAGTTTTTGCCCAAGTTGTTCTTTGTGAAAGGAGCTCAGAATGAGAGAAAACCTTCAGGGCACCCAGCTTTCTTATGTGTGAGAGTGAGGGCCACTGCCAGCTGCCACATTCAGAGGTCAGGCTGGATTCCGGAGGGAGGCCAGGAAGCCTGTGCTCCTGCCCCCTCCCCGCAAACCCTTGGGAAGGACGAGCCCAAGGCTGCAGGCAGAGCTGGTGGGTGGTTGGGTCTAGCACCTTCTCTGTCCAGGCAGGACCCCCCTACATGGATCACAGCCCAGCCTTCTCACGTGAAGGCAGCTGGGAGCACTGCAGCAGTGGAGGAAATAAACAGCTCGTGAATGGGGACTGGAGAACAGCACAGGCCAAATAAAGCCATTTAAGGCCCAGGGTGAGAAGGTCAAAGAGTGACAGAGGGAGGAGGCCCTCTGCCATCTCAAGTCAGGACTGGCCCTAGCGGAAGTAGTTGGGACATTCGTGGGCGACCAGGTGCCAGGCTCGGTCGAAGGCCTGCACCACGGCCGGCTCCAGGGGCCCTTCCTCAGTCGCAGCCAAGTTCTGTGCCAGCTGCTCCACGCTGGACATGCCCAGGATGACCGCATCCCCGTGGGCGCCCTGCAAGGGGAGACAGCCAGCTGTGACTCCTGCCACATGCGCCCCCTTCCCACCCTGCCCCTGCCGGGACCGGGCTCACATGTCTACTTATACCCTATGTTATTCCAGAATTTATATGGCCTTCAAATAGCTTGAAAGCCCAGCCTCTACAGACTCCCCAGCGGGCAACCGTGAGTGCAGAGCCACTCCCCTGTGCCCTTCCACAGCTGGGTGAACCTGGGGTAGTCACTTGACAGCCCCAAACTGCAAACATCCTTAATTTTGCAGGAATTAAAATTTTGTGTAGTATTTGCATCAGGCCCGGCCCTGAACAGCTGTGGAAAAGGGAGCCCTCAGAAGTCGATCATGCTGGGGCCGGAGGAAGGTGTGGGTGAAGCATAGGACAGCAGAGAGGGAAGCCCTGCCGGGCACAGAGCCCAACTCAGCAAGTGTGTGGCCTGGTGCAGAACAAAGGCTAGTGGTTAAAAAAATGTAAGTTTTTCAGAGTCCACTTGGTGCTGGTGCCCTGTCTGGTGTAGCTGCGAGGCCCTAAGCGCCTCTGAAATCGCTTCCTTATCTGGGAAGTTGGAAAAACCACGCTTCATAGGGCCAGGGCTGTTCCTAACGGGGGCACTGAATGAAACTTCCCCGGGGAATTAGCATGGGGAAATACCAGAAGAAAAGGCGTCCTCTCAGACTATCGAGTGATTGTGTAGCACTCTCCCTTCTTCCATGTTCTCCTTGGCCCCACCACGGGGAAAAGCCGCTCCTCTGGGACGCCGGCTGCACCGGGAGTGGTGGTGCAGCCACCGGAGGGCGGCCGAGGTCATGCTGGGCGCGCTGCCACCTTATGCGGCCTGTAGGGCCTTCTCCACCAGGGCGATGGCTTCAAAGTGCTGCTTCTTCCAGAAGCTGGGCAGGGGGCACTGGAGGTACAGCAGTCAGTGCTATGAGGTCTCTCCAGGGCAGATGTCCCACCCCGGTCCCTGAGGCCCCCCGGAGCCGGCGTCCTCTGAGAATGCAGGTGGATTTCCAGCCCCTCACCCACATTTTCAGTCCAGTGAGGGGGGTCGAGGGGATGCAGTGGGCGAGATGCTTGCAATTCTCACGCTCACCGCATGTGAACAACCAAGGCCCCGAGATCAGGACCCAGGAACAGCCAAAGCACCACACCAGCGTGCCTCCTGTTACTGGACCCGCAACAAATCCTGGCTGAAGCCACCTGCCTCCATCTCTCCTACCGGCTCAGGGAGGACAGCAGATGCCCCAGGCTAGCCCCTTGCAGTGCAAAATGTAAAGGAGATAATGGACCTGATGGCGGGCAAGCCTTGTAAACTACGAAGACTGGTCAAGGTCAAAACCATCAGACCATTCTCCAGGGTGAAGGCAGGCCCCGGTGGTGGTGGTAAGAAATTGAGTATACTGCTTGGGGCAATGGTTCCCAAACCTGGACGCCTGGCCAGGAAGATCAGAAATTGTGGAAGGGATGGGGTGCCGGATTAGGACTGAAATCACAGCAGCGCACGCGAGGTGATCCAAACAGACACCCACAGACACGACCCTGCTTTAAAATGTCCTTGGCCATTTCAACAAGACTAACATTGGAGACTTGCACAAAACTTGCTTCTCGCCCTCCTCCCAGGGCAGGGCGTGGAACAAGGCAAATAAATTACCCACAGAAATTAACTGTGGAGACTCGCCCTCTATAAACTGGTTAGAAGCTTGCCAGGGAGTCCACGGAGGACATCTAAATCTGCAAAAGGAGGGGCGCCGGCTGGCTCAGCTGGAAGAGCCTGTGACTGCATCTCGGGGTTGTGAGTTCCAGCTCCACACTGGGTGGAGATAAGTACAACTTTTTAAAAAATAAAGTTAATAAATGAACAGTGATAAAGTGTGCACTTTGGAGAGCTCGCAGGAGAGCCCAGAGGGAAAGAGCCAGAAGAGTTTAAATCATCACCTCTGACTGTACAACTTGGCAAGAGGTTGCTTTGAGCCACGGGCCCGTATTGTTCTGACGGGAAGGGTCAGCTTTCCAGAGTCCTGATCCAAGGGTACCCCCTCCCATGCCCCCAAGTGCCCAGGGGGTGAGCGCTTCCCCGGAAAGACTCGTGGAGCTCTGAGAAGGCCCAGGGATCCTCATTCCCAATCCAGGCCCCTAAACATTCTCCAGAGACACACAATACTCAGGGTGTGGGGATGTTGGTAAAGCCCTTGGGAAAGCAGGGACCTAAGTCTGAGCACCAAGAGGAGGCGCCGGCTCTCAGAAAACAGCCCCAGAAACCCCCTATTTCAGACTAAGAGGACCTATACCACCTCTTGCCCCAAGGCAGCCCATCCCCGGCTCATGGATTCCTGTAGATCTCAGCCCAGTTATTCCCGAAGAAGCGGCCCTCGGGCCGATTCCCGTCCTTGTCCTCGTACTTGCCGGTCAGCAGGCCCCCTGCGGGGAGACCACCATCAGAGCCATGGGCCCACCCTGCTCCCAGAGGCTGTTCTGGACTGGTGGGGGTGTTGGGGAGAACCCAGGAGGGATGGAGGACACAGCCCAGCCTCTCTTCAAAGCCCTCCCTGCTTCCCAGACCCTGGGCCGGGCACCATCTGTGTCAACAAGAGGCAGAGATGGGCCAGGAATGGCCTCCCACCCCAGGGGTAGCCTGCCCGCTGAGCAGCCCCGACCAGCCAAAGGGCTGTAGGCGTAGAACCTCAGTCCGAAGTGCCTGAGGCAGAGGAAGAGCTCCGTTTCCACCTGCCGGGTGGTAGTGTTGTACATTCCCTGTGGGTAGAAGGGCCAGCTGCAGTGTGTACACATTTCAGAAGAAGGGACCCCAAATCTTCCCTTGCAGAGCCTGCAGTTCAGACCCTAACAATCCTAGGACTTGAACAATCAGCATATCCTTAGTGGAAAAGAACATTCATTCATTCAGCCAACGTCTCCGAGCACCAGCCATGGGCTGGACATGAAATTTCCATCCACGCACCAACCGGACAAGTCCCCTGCCCTGAGAGCTTTAATAGCAAGGTAGAGCATCAACAGGTATCATCAAGAAAAGAGGCAATCAGAGTCCACTAGTAAGCTCTGGAGCACTGTCTGGCACCAAGTAGGGGTATAAGCATTTGCTGAATGAATGAGGGGCGTAGAGCCTGAGATAGATCGATCTCAGGCTCCTCTGGGGCATCAGGAAAGGCTTCCAGGGGCCGAGCCCACCAAGTGAGCCCTGAGCACTCACCCCTTCCTGGGAGAAGGGGAAGGCTGGTCCAGGCTCATGCCCACAGCCAGGGAGCAGGAAGGAAGGGCCTGAGCAGCACCTGCGGGCAGGAAGGAGAAGCCAGGCCCAGAGCCAGCAGCTGCCTGCTGGCCAAGCCGAGGAGCTCGCACGTCATCCCCACGGCCCCTGGGAGCCATCCACAGGCTGCCATGGAGAGGGCACAGGAGGCAGTGGGAGGGGCCAGGAGAACCCCGCGGCCCGGCGGGCCCTCACCTGGTACACAGTGGGCAGGATCCAGCCGTTGTTCCTGCAGATGCAGATCTCAGCCACCTCCCAGGAGGCATAGTTGGAGAGGCCAAGCTCCACGAACTTGCCCTGCAGGGGAGAGACCTCGGTCAGAACCCACCGCGGCCCAGGACACTGCAAAGGGGAGATGGGGTGGGAACCCTGTCCCTGGCTCTGCTCTGGGATGACCCTGGTGCCTCCACTCTCCTGAAGGCTGAGGCTGGCCTCACCTCCTGGGGTGCAGCTGGTGGCAGGCACACAGCGTCTCCTCCACGTGGGTGTCTGGGTGTCGTGGTCTGGCAGGTGCAGGTAAAAGAGGTCTACCTGGGGGCACTGCAGCCGCCTCAGGGATGTCTCCAGCTGGGCGCGGAGACTGTCAGGCTTCAGTGAATTCTCACCCAATTGTTTGGCCTTGGTGGCGATTTTCACTTTGTTGGGGGGTGTGAAATGAGAGTGCAAGCCAGTTAACCAAACACTGAAAAAAGTCTAGAGTAATGACTTAGAGAAAGACCTGGGTTGGTATCCCAGCTCTGCCACTACTAGCTCTGTGACCTTGACCAAGTTACTCACCCTCTCTGAACCTCAGTCCTCTCAACTATAAATTGGTAGTGCTGTTGGTACCTATTTTGTGGGCTGGTCCCAAGGATTGCTCAGAACTTGAATGGACGTGTTCATTATCATCATTGCTAAGGTCATCACTGTGATGGACTATTTACCCAGCACCAATGACTGGCAGACCCAACAGCCAATCACTGCCCTCGAGGACACACTGTCTTTGCTGCATTACAATAAGTGAGGCAGGGATATGCACCAGGTGCTGGCAGAGCCGGGGACATAGAGGCAGAAGGCCCCCCGCAAGCTCAGGAAAGGCCTTCTCTGGAATCCGAATCTTGGTCTCTGGGAGGAAGTCACAGGCTGCCAGTCCGGGAAGGGTGGGAAGTTCATCCCAGAGGGCGAGGACAAGGGCAAAAGACCATTGGAAAAGAACATGGTGCGAGATGAACCATGCCTGCAGTTCCAGGGATCCAGGGCACCAGGTTCAGGGGGTACACAAGGCAAGAGAAGGGCCACAGACCCAATGCGAAGGGCCTTGAGAGCACCCCGTGAAATCCGGCCCTCCCTGCACACTTGGCCCTTGGCAAGTCACCTGGCTCCTTGAGACTTAGGAGCAGGCTGGAGGACGGCTCACTTAGAATTCTTCCCGTTCCTCCGTCTCTTCTTCACGTTAATCAAACTTCGGATCTGAGGTTTAAGGACTTTGACCCCACTAGCTCTGACCAGAAGGAGGGGAGCGAAGGAGGGAAAAAGACATTGAGAAATAAGACCCAGAGTGGTCAGAGAAGCAGCCCGGTGATCTAGAAAGGGCAGGCACTGAGATGCAGGCATATATTGTCTTATTGTTCCACACCCTGCGTGCTGTGAATCACAGAAGACAAGCGAGACTCTAGCAGAGGAGAGAGAAGAGCCCGGGGGAGACACCGTGCCCGGTGCTAGTGACACTAGGATTACTACTCCAGACTGTAACAGTAACAGCCAACATTGCTAACTCTAGGAACCTGCTAGGTACTGCCGAAGCTTCTCAAATGGCATCAGACTCGTGGTGGAGGTTCGCCTGCCCTTATACAATCCCTTCACTTAGCTGCATCTGTCTGCTCCAACACCTGCGCCTTGCCAAATCTCTCTGCCTTGGCACACCCACTGCCCACGCCCACAGCGCTAACAGCCTGCCCTCCTGGCAAACTAACCAGTTCTTCAATCTCTAACATTCCCTCTTCTGAGGTTTCTTCACTGGCCCCTCCAGAAGTGCACCCTCTTCCCGGCTTCCCCAGCCTTCTCTAGAGTTAGAGCTCCGTGGAGTGGCTTCATGTCAATTTCCCGCGGACGACCTCAGAGGCCAGCCCAGAGGGCAGTTAGATACCCCACCGCCCCCACCCCCCGACCCCGCCCACCGAGCTCCTGCGGCTCCCAGGCGCTGTCACCCTCGTGAAGCTTGAGGCCCTGCCCACCGAGCATGGCACCCGGAGCCCCACAGAGCAAAGTCTAGGACCCAGAGCTAGGAGGAAGCAGATCCCCACACAGGTTCCGAAGTCTGATCCGGGGCTGTGCATGGTAATGCCAAGACAGTATGGGCACGGTTCCAGCACATCAGGTCCGCATGGGGCACTTGCGGGGGGCAGGAAAGGAGGTAGGGGCTGCACAGCGCCAGATTCCTGCTTTCAGGGCCCCCTAGAAGACCTAACCAAGTCGTTCCACACTGGACCTGGGGTGGCACGTTGCAGAGGGAGGGTCCTGGGCTACCTTCTGGGAAGGGAAAAGGAGAGGAAAGGAAGTTCAGGACAAATCACTGTCTGGCTGTCTGGAGTGACACGTGCACGGGGCCTGAGGAGCAGGGGTTCCACAGGGCTGCGGGGAGGCCGGCGGCCTGGAGGGGCCGAAGCCGTCAGTCCTGCCCGCGGTCGAGAGCCCAGGGGTCTCTGCGGTGAGCGGGAAGCACTAACCAGTGCGACCCCCGCGCCGCTTTAAGGAGGGGCTTCGGGCCCCGCCCACAGGGGCTGGGGGCGGAGCGCCGAGGGGCGGGGCAGTGTGCGCACCTCCCCCTTCGCCCTACTCTCCCTCCCCACCCGGACTCCGCTGCGCGCACGCCCCTCGCCGGACTTCGGGGACCCGGCGCTTGCCTGGCAGGTGAGCTGGGGCTCGGCCGCAGGTCGGGAGGGTGCTCCAGTGCGAGGGTTACGAGCGAGCCCCAAAGCTAAGTACTGGGACTCCAGGGGCCTCGCGGCCATGCCTCGCATCTCCCTCGGCCTCGCCCTGAATCGTCCCGAGGTCCCGGGATCGTTCCGGGGTCGTCCCAGGGATGGTTTTCCTACCTAAAATGAAGTCTTGGTTGGGACAGAGGCGGGGGCGGGGGGCGGCGGTGCTCGGGCTGTCCTGTCGCCCTGCGGTCCCAGAGGAGACTGCGATGGAACTTGCCGAAGGCTCCAGCGCGCGTCCCAGTGGAATGCCAGGGTCAAGTTTGAAGACAAAGAACCGTCAACTTGGAACACGTATACCCATGCGAAAATACCGTTCAAGGGGCACCTGGGTGGCTCAGTGGGTTAAAGCCTCTGCCTTCGGCTCAGGTCATGATCCCAGGGTCCTGGGATCAAGCCTCGAATTGGGTTTCCTGCTCAGCAGGGAGCCTGTTTTCCCCCCTCTCTCTGCCTCCCTCTCTGCCTACTTGTGATCTCTGTCTGTCAAATAAATAAATAAAAATTTTTAAAAAATTTTTAAAAAAAGAAAAGAAAATACTGTTCAAACGTGAAGGCAAAATAAAGACTTTGCTCAGACAAGCGGAGGTGTAGAATTCAGGGTAGCAAACTTGCGCTCTGCTGCAAGTCTTTTTAGACGGAAGGAAATTTGAATTTACAAATTCAAAAAAGGGAAGCGCTGGGGTGGTCAAGGTGGAGAAATATAAAACACTTTCATTTTCAACCATTGTTTTTAGTCTATTTATTTAAGTAATTTCTACACTGAAGGTGGGGCTGAATTCACAACTCAGACATCCGGAGTCACACGCTCTTGCCACTGAGCCAGGGAGGGGCCCCCATCTTTGACCTTTTAAAAAGATCGTTGCGTTTTTATAAAGTTAAACGTAAATTTACCAGGGCGCCAGAGTGGTTCAGTGGGTTAAGCCTCTGCCTTCGACTCAGGTCATGATCCCAGGGTCCTGGGATGGAGCCCTGCATCGGGCTCTCTGTTCAGCGGGGAGCCTGCTACCCCCCCCTCTCTCTGCCTGCCTCGCTGCCTACTTGTGATCTCTGTCAAATAAATAAATAAAATCTTAAAAACAAAAACAAAAACATAAGTTTAGGGGCGCCTGGGTGTCTCAGTGGGTTAAAGCCTCTGCCTGCGACTCAGGTCATGATCCCAGGGTCCTGGGATGGAGCCCTGCATTGGGCTCTCTGCTCAGCAGGGAGCCTGCTTCCCTTCCTCTCTGCCTGCCTCTCTGCCTACTTGTGATCTCTATCAAATAAATAAATTTTAAAAAAACCACATAAGTTTACTATAGGTCTCAGCAAAAACCTATGTTCACAGCAAAACCTGTTCTTTAGAAGCTTTATTTGTAATAGACAAAAATTGAAAACACCTGAAATGTCCCTCAATGGCAGGATGGATACTGTGCTATATTCATACAGTGGAATGAAGAGATCAGCGGAGTCACAAGGATGAATCTCATCTGCCAAGCTGCATACTGTAGGATTCTACATTCCTGCAGTGTAGACATTGCCGGACATTCCTGCAAAGACAGTACTAGAGAGACGGAAATCTAAGCAGTGGTTACCAGGGGCTGCTGGTAGGAGGACAGAAGGACCACTTAGAGTCTGGGGGAGTGAGGGAGCTGTCCTACATCTTAATTGTGCTGGTGCTTACATAACTGTATGCCTTTGTCAAAACTTTCAGAATTGTATCCTTGGGCCACCTGGTTGCCTCAGTCTGGAGAGCATGTGACTGTTGATCAGGGTCCTGGGTTTAAATCTCACATTGGGGGTAGAGATTACTTAAATAAATAAATAAATAAATAAAACTTTAAAAAGAAGAAAGAACTGTACCCTTAAAAGGGTGAACTAGCATATAAATTATATATTAGTAGGAACATAAAAAAAGATACTGTTCAAAGAAAAAATAACAATGTATTATTTATAATGCAAAGGAAGAAGTTTACTACAAAGTTAGAAGTAAAATACATGAAAACAATAGCACACTGGGCACCTGGGTGGCTTAGTAGGAGCATCTCCCTTTGGCTCAGGTCAGGATCCCAGGGTCCTGGAATCAAGTCCTACATCGGGCTCCTTGCTCAGCCCTGCCCTCTGCTTCACCTGATTGTGCACTCACACTCTCTCTCTTTCTCTGTGACAAATAAATAAAATCTTAAAAAAAAAAAAGAAAAAAGAAAACAATAGCACACAGGAAATGGAATGAAAGGCAGTATACTGTTTTAAGTACAAGTGACCTGGTGTACTATGATTAGAAGGCAGATTGTGATAAGTTAAAAATGTAAATCATAAACCTTAGAACACCACTGAAACAATAAAACGAAGAGGAGTGGCTAAGAGGGCAATAGTGGAGGTAAACCCAAATCATAAAAACATACTGAATTAAGCCAAAAGAAGGCCAATAAATATGAAGAAAAGGAAAAAGAACGGATGAAACAAACAGAAAACAAATAGCAAGGTAGGTTTAAGCCCAATCACATCAATAATTACATTAAATACAAATGATATAAATGTTGCCATGAAATAAGCCAGAGATCGTCAGATTGGCTCAAAAAGCAAAACCCAACTATATAGGAAGTAATGAAAAACTGACTGAAATATACAAATAAAAATAGGTTAAAAGTAAAAGGATGGAAAAAGACATACCTTGGGGCGCCTGGGTGGCTCAGTGGGTTAAAGCCTCTGCCTTCAGCTCAGGTCATGATCCCAGGGGTCCTTGCTCAGTGGGGAGCCTGCTTCTCCCTCCCCTTACTTGTGTTCTCTGTCAGTCTCTCTCTTTCTGACAAATTAAACAAATAATAATCTTTTTAAAAAAATAAAATAAATAAGAGCAAAGAAGTCAGTTAATCAAAGGGACATAACAATCCTAAGTGTGTATGCATTTAATATTAGAACATCAAAATACATGAAACAAATTGTTATAATTAAAGAAGAAATAGATAAATATGCAATTTACAGTTGGAGATTTCCATACTCCTCTCAGTAACTGTGAACAGTAATTAATCATCATTGACAGAAATTCAGGAAAGAGGGGCGCCTGGCTGGGTCAGTGGGTTAAGCCTCTGCCTTCAGCTCAGGTCATGATCTCAAGGTCCTGGAATCCAGCCCCACATCGGGATCTCTGCTTGGCAGGGAGCCTGCTTCCCCCCTTCTCTCCACCTGCCTCTCTGCCTACTTCTGATCTCTGTCTGTCAAATAAATAAATAAAATCTTTAAAAGATAAAAAAGAAATTCAGTAAAGACATAAAAGACTTGAAAAACACTATTAACTGACTTAAAATAATTAATAGTGAACCCAAAAAGAGAATATTTATTCTCTTCAAGTCCCCATTCACCAAGATATGCCCTTTTGGGGTTCATAAAACAAGTCTTAATAAAAGGATTCAAGCCATAAAAGTATCTCTCTGACTATAATGAAAGTAAACTAGAAGTCAATAACAGAATGATTTGTTTCTGGGGAAAAAAATCTCTAAGTCTTTAGCACTTAAATACCACTTCTAAACAATCCATGGACCAATGAAGTAATCGCCAGGGCAATTAGAATATATTTTGAACCAAATGAAAGTAGAAATATGATGTATCAAATTTTCTGAGATATAAAGTAAAACTAAGAGGGAAATTTATAGTAACATAAGGACATATTATAAAAGAAGAAATTTCTCAAATCAATGATCTAAGCTTCCACTTTAAGAGGGCACCTGGGTGGCTCAGATGGTTAAGCATCTGCCTTCAGCTCGGGTCGTGATCTTGGGGCACTGGAATCGAGCCCCACATTGAGAATCCTTGCTCATTGGGGAGTCTAATTCTCCCTCTCCCTCTCCTACTATCTCTGTTTGTGCTCTCTCACTGTCTCTGTCAAATAAATAAATAAAATCTTTAAAAAAAGAAAAAGAAAAAGAAAAGAAACAAGAGAAACAAGAACCAATTAAACCTAAAGTTAGGACAGAAATAATATAGATAAAAGCCAAAATAAATGGCATGTGAAACAAAATAAAAAAACAAAAACAAAAACAAAACCTGAAGAAAGTTCTTTGACAAGATTAATAAAATTAGTAAACTTCTAGCCAGACTGATCAGGAATAAAAGATACATATTACCTTCATCAGAAACAGAAGAAGAGACGTTGGGGCACCTGGGTGGCTCAGTGGGTTAAAGCCTTTGCCTTAGGCTTAGGTCATGATCCTGGGATTCTGGGATCGAGCCTCGTGTTGGGCTCTCTGTTCAGTGGGGAGCCTGCTTCTCCCTCTCTCTGCCTGCCTCTCTGCCTACTTGTGATCTCTGTCTGTCAAATAAATAAATAAAATCTTTAAAAAAAAAAAAAAGAAGAAGAGACATCACTACAAATTTTACAATGAGATTGTAACACACAAAGAAAGCTGCACAGTCATGCTAGGTCACACATAAATGACCAATTGAATTACAATTTACCCTATAGTAGACATTTGAACTAGCCTATCACCTTGGTCAGAATTGGCGCCCAAAAGGCAGGGCCCACACTCCTTGGTAGCTAGGGAGACGTATGTGCACTCTACTGATTGGATATCTCCACCTGACCCGACTCATCCCTGTATTTGGGCTGTTATTTCCACCTGATCTGACCCACCCTTGTGTTTGGGCTTTGTCACCTGGGACCGGTTTCCCGGACTTGCTTTTAAGTTCCCCGGGAGGGCCGGGCAGCATCAATTTAAGTTTTACTGCATAAACAACAAAATGGCTGTTCAACCAAGGTGGGGCCACTCTGGCTAAATTGGCCCTTACAATAGCCATTAACCTGAGCAATGAGTGAGGGTTTCTCCTGCATCTATTAGGAAGAACAGTCAGAGAGAGTCAAGAGTCCCCTTCGTCTGGGAGGGCCTGTTTCCTCCAGCAACCTGGGTTTCCTTGGAGGAGGCCTTTTTAGAGAATGAGCATCTGTATGTCAGGAGGTAGTTTTACGAGCCAAACATGTTCTGCAAGAGGCCCTTAGGTCTGGGTCCTGATTTAGAGCCCCGAAAGCCTGGATGGACCTAGCGTGCTTCTATTCGCCCTGTTTCCCACAGAGAGATCTGACAGATCCCACTGAGGCCGGCAGTGTTACAGGAGATCAGTCCTTTCCTATGTTTTGCAAACTGAATTGTTTCCACTGGGTTAAAAAGCATCCCAAGTCCCTGGGGAGTGAAGAAGCCTACAGAGGCCACGTTCCCACAAAAGTAAAGAAGGTCCATTACCAAAATCCCCTGACTCTGGGATGGGGTCCCATGCAGCCTTTGTCAGTGTTTCTGTGTGTCAAAAATGACCAGAGGTGTCCCTCAAACAAAAAAATCACTATTGGGACGCCTGGGTGGCTCAGTTGGTTAAGCAGCTGCCTTCGGCTCAGGTCATGATCCCAGTGTTCTGGGATCAAGTCCCACATCGGGCTCCTTGCTCGGCAGGGAGTCTGCTTCTTCCTCTGCCTCTGCCTGCCTCTCTGTCTGCCTGTGTTCACTCGCTCTCTCTGACAAATAAAAAAATCTTAAAAAAAAAATCGCTATTGATCACCATCCTGCCTCACCATAAAGACATTCCTGCCATAAAAGTCCCCATAGGAGGGATGCTGGTGGCCCTCCGTTTCCCCATCGCATCCTAGGCTACAGATGGGTGCCTGATGAAGGGACTGAAACACGTGCCATGCTGTCTTATACCCTGGAAACCAGGTTACCCCCTACCATTTTTAACTCATGGAGAACATTAGGAGAGTTTTACAAGGGAAATTACCCAATTTTGTAATTCAACTAGTTACTAGAGAACAGTGATGGAAAGCAGTAAAGATAGAAATCCACCATGGTTCTTTTTTTTTTTTTTTTTTTAAAGATTTATTTATCAGAGAGAGGGAGGGGGCAGAGAGCAAGCACAGGCAGACAGAGAGGCAGGCAGAGGCAGAGGGAGAAGCCGGTTCCCTGCCGAGCAAGGAGCCCGATGTGGGACTCGATCCCAGGACGCTGGGATCATGACCTGAGCCAAAGGCAGCCGCTCAACCAACTGAGCCACCCAGGCGTCCCAGAAATCCACCATGGTTCTAAGCAACATTCCAACACACGTGGTCCTTACAGCCAACTTCCCTAGAAAATGGTTCCCAGCTGGGCTTTATTTAGTTCAATTGGGTCCTGGTTTTGGCCAGCTCCCAGTGGAAGTCCTGCAGCCAGAAGTGGCTAGACCAGGGATGTAAAGGGTTGATATTAGATCAATCAGGAGGAAACCTCACATGTTGTCTTAAGATTGGAACCATCCTGGTGATTTAGTTGGCTGTCCTGTGCCCAAGGCTGATGACTCTGTATAAGGACAGGAGTAAAGAGAGAGCATCGAGTTTCTGGATGCTCTGAATGAGCATCTGAAATGCTCATTCTGAAATGAAATTCAGAAATTTCATTTCTGAATGAAACTCGAGTTTCATTCGAGTTTACATGCCAGCCAGGGTACTAACTTCCAGCCGAAAGGCAGGCTTTCTCCTCCCCGCAGAGTAGCCACAGGCTAGAGGGTTGTGGCCTGAGCAGTCGGCATGAAAGTGTCCCAATAAGACCATACTCCTTGAAGAGCTCCCGAAATGAGAATAAAGGATGAGGAGAGAAAGTACCCACTAAGTTCGCATTGAAGGTCAGAGTCCAGATGAAAAGACTCAAAGCCCCACATTTGGGCACCATGTGGTGTGGTTTTGGAATATAGGTGAGGTTCGGTGCAGTGAGGTCCAGAACTGATGACCAAGAAAGAATTCTTGAGACGTCTTTGGTGCAAAATGGTGGTTTTATTAAAGCACGGGGACAGGACCCGGGGGGGGGGGCAGAAAGAGCTGTTGTCTCAGAGTTGTGAGGGGTGGCTGACTATATACTATGGGGTTGGGGAAGGTAAGGGAAAAGGGAAGTTTTCAAAAGAATTCTCATAGGCTAGGGAGGATCTACAAGATACTGGAGGCCTTGCCATTGTCAAGTCAAGGTTGGTTTCCCCTCCAGGAAAGCCATAATGCTAAGGGAGTTGGGAGCTTTGGAGCACCTGGGTGGTTTAGTCAGTTAAGTGTCTGCCTTCAGCTTGGCTCATGATCCCAGGGTCCTGGGATCGAGCCCTTTGTCTGGCTCCCTACTCAGTGGAGAGTCTGTTTCTCCCTCTTTCCTTCCCCCTGCTTGTGCTCTCTTACTCTCTCTCTCTCTCTCAAATAAATAAATAAAAGACAGTTGGGAGATTCTTGGAAGAATGTCACACGCATCCCTCCTGTGGGGTTGGGGGGAGTGGTGGTTGCAAGTCTTAGTCTGTGCATTGTCCTCAGCTAGCCTTCTGTTCCCTCATCAAAGCAACGAGGGTCGAGCCCCCTGATGTGAACTAATGTCCTAATAAGAAGTACAGGAGACTAGCGCTCTCTCTCCACCGGGTGAGGGTAGACAGCAAACAGGCAGCTACAACACGAAGAGAGTGCTCACAGACACTGAATACACCGCTGGCTCTTGATCTTGGATACTTCAGCCTCCAAAAACTGTGAGAAACAAATATTTGTTGTTTTAAGCCCCCCAGTCTGTGGTGTTTTGTTACAGCAGCCAGGAGAGACTAAGACAGTCGGCATGAGCGTCTTGAAATGATCGCCATTGTCTGGAGATGATGACTGACCTTGGGCAAAGTAGAAAGTCCAGCTGATTTTTTTTTTAAAGATTTATTTATTTATGAGAGAGAGAGAGGGACAGAGAGAGAACACAAATGACAGGAGGGGCAGAAGGAGAGAATCTTCAAGTAGATTCCCCACCAAACATGGGCCCAATCTCAGGACTTTTGAGACCATGACCAAAGCTGAAACCAAGAGTCGGACACTTACCTGACTGAACCACCTGGGTGACCCCAAAAGGTCCATTTTCTTAGCACTATGACACTTCACTTTTTAAATTTTTTTAAAAAAGATTATATTTATTTATATGTCAGAGAGAGAGAGAGGTCACAAGTAGGCGGGGGGGGGGAGCAGGCTTCCCGCCGAGCAGAGAGCCCGATTTGGGGCTCGATCCCAGGACCCTGAGATCATGACCTGAGCCGAAGGCAGAGGCTTAACCCACTGAGCCACCCAGGTGCCCCGACACAGAACTTTTGATCTAGATTAAATAACTGTCCTTCTTAATTACATGTGCTCAGTTGTCATTCCAAGTTTCCTTAGGCATGTCAGGAGTCAAGCAGTAGCTGTTGGTGTGTTGGTATCAATAACAGAAACACTTCACAAATAGAAACTAATGCCAGTTTTCTATCAGTGCCAGACACTTCGAATAGAAAATCAGTTAATTCCAATAATCATTCAACTTTTCTTCCGTCCACTTCATGCAATCAAAGTAAAGCTCTTGGAAGTTCATCTTTTTGTTTTATTTTATCTTATTGATTTGAGAAAGTGCACAAGCAGGGGAAGCAGCAGGCAGAGAGAGAGAGGGAGAAACAGGCTCCCTCTGAGCAGGGAGCCTGATGAAGACCTTGATCCCAGGACCCTGGGATGATGACCTGAGCTTAACTGACTGAGCCACCCAGGTGCCCCTCTTGGAAGTTCATCTTGTCAAAGATAAAACATGTGGGACTCTTGTGAATTTAATTAATTAAGTAAGTAAGTAGGCTCCACGACCAACGTGGGACTTGAGCTCACAACCCTGAGATCAAGATCTGAGCAGAGATCATGAATCAGACATTTATTTATTTATTTATTTATAAAATATTTTATTTACTTATTTGACAGAGAGAACAAGCTGCAGGAGCATCAGGCAGAAGGAGAGGGAGAAGCAAGCTCTCTGCTGAGCAAGGAGCCTGATGTCAGGCTCCATCCCAGCCTCTGGCATCATGACTTGAGTCGAAGGCAGACACTTAACCCACTGAGCCACCCAGGCGCCCCAAGAGTTGGACGTTTGACTGAGCTACCCAAGTGCCCTGTAAAGGCTATGTTAAATTCAATTACTAAGTTCAGCATCAAAGATGGAAGTGTTTTTGCAATGAGCACACACAAATTCTAATGCACCATGGTGTCACGTTAAAAATAGTCCTGGGGCACCTGGGTGGTTCCGTTGGTTAAGCATCTTCCTTGGCTCAGGTCATGATCCCAGGGCCCTGGGATGGAGCCCCACATAGGGCTCCTCATTCAGCAGGGAGTCTGTTTGTCCCTCTGTCCCTCTTCCTGTTCATGCTCCCTCTCTCTCAAATACATGAAAAATAAAATCTTTTAAAAAAATTGTCCTGTTAAATTAAAAATCGATGGAATACGAATGTACTTTATCATATGTAGTATGGAGCCTCACATTCCCCTCTTCCACATGGTTTCTGAAAGGTATTCAGAATGCAAATTTGAGCCACTGATAATGTTCACCCCCACATTCGACACTGGTGATGCTGACAAGCAGACCAGAATGGGACGTGAGCAAGTATGTCAGCACAGATGCCCCCCGTCCAGCCTCTAGCTTCAGTAGATGCCTTTCTGCCATGTTAATTCGAGTACACAAAATCTGTTCCACGTCATTCTCCAGTCTTTCATACACCACAGACCAGTTTCCTTAGTTTGAAGTTGTTTTTGAAAAAGATTTTACTTATTTGACAGAGAGAGATCACAAGTAGGCGAAGGCAGGCAGAAAGAGTGGGAAGCAGGCTCCCTGCTGAGCGGAGAGCCGGATGTGGGACTCGATCCCAGGACCCTGAGATCATGACCTGAGCTGAAGGCAGAGACTTAACACACTGAGCCACCCAGGCACTCTGAAGTTAAGTTTGTGCTGTTTTCCAGAATGTCTTTTAAAAAAGCTCATTAGATACGAAATGGCTGAATTCCAGTAACCATGAAACCTGTATGAGATCCACTACCTCAGAGTTCTAACAGATGGAACATGACCTAGAGGACACATCCCAAACAGGGCTACTCGGGACTGAAGGTCTCCTGGCCAGTCCAAAGGCACATCTTCTTGACTTGACCACTAGACTATTGCTCCCCGTGACAGAGGTTGTCTTCCAAAGACGACCGTTTGTTCTCTCACATCCTCCTTTACAACATAACGTTGACGCTCAACCCATGAACCAAGAGTGCTGCTGTGGATTTTCCAAAGATGGGACATATCGAGCGTTATGGCTTCCACCTGGTTTTCTTGGGATGCTTGCCCTCAGAAGCTAGCTCCACACTTTGAGGAAGTCCAGGCTACGTAGAGGCATCACACACGAGTCTACGCTTGACCACAGCAGCTGGCATTCCCGCTGGAGATCACCTTCAACGCCAGACGTGTGGGTGCATTGGACTTCAGGTGATGCCATCTCTGGCTTTAAGGTCCCTTCTCAGACAATGGGGAGCAGATGAGCATTCCCCACTGAGACATAATTCGCACATTACATGAAGCATCCAAGTCAATGGTTTTTAGGGTATTTGGAGTTGTACAGTCATCAGAGTTGTAGAGTTTTCCATCACCCCCCATGAGATTAGCCACCATTAGCAGCCACTCTCCATTTCCTCCAGTGCCCTTCTAGCCCTTGGCAACCACTAATCCACTTTCTGTCTCTAGTCGATTTGCCTGTTCCAGACGTTTCATGTAAACCAAAGCATCAACTAGGTCTTCTATGACTGGTTTCTCCCACATAGCATTGTTTCCAAAGCTCGTCCAGACGGTAGATGCTTCTCTACTTCATTCTTTCTTATTGCTATTCCACCGTATGGATAGGCCACATTTTATTTCTCTATTTGTCAGCAGATGGATTGGGCTGCTGCCACTTTTTGGCTATTGCTACGATGAACATCTGTGTACAAATTTTTGTGTGTTTTCCCTTCTCTTGGGTGTGTACCTAAGGATGGAATTGCTGGGTCATATGGTAACTCTAGGTCTTATCTTTTGAGGAACTGCCACACTGCTTTCCAGAGTGCCTGCACCATTTTACATTCCCACGAGCAGTGTGGGAGATTTCAAATTCTCCACATCCTTGTCAACACTTGTTACTGTCTGTTTTTCACTTTAACCATCCTGGTGGCATGTAAAGTGGTATCACTGTGGTTTTGATTTACTTTCTTTAGTGGATAATGATGTTGAACAGCTTTTCATGTGTTTATTGGCCCTGTGTCTATTTTCTTCAGAAAAGGTTTATTCAGATACTCTTTGCCTGTTTCTTAAATTGGGTTTTCTTGAGATTATTTATTTATTTATTTGACAGAGATCATAAGTGGGTAGAAAGAGGGGGAAGCAGGCTCCCTGTTGAGCAGAGAGCCCAATGCAGGGCTTGATCCCAGGACCCTGAGATCATGCCCTGAGCTGGAGGCAGAGGCTTAACCCACTGAGCCACCCAGGTGCCCCTTAAATTGGGTTTTCTATCTTTCACCATTGAGTTGTAAGAGTTTTTAATATATTGTAGGTAGAAGTTTCTTATGAGATATGTGATTTGCAAAATATTTTCCCCATTCTGTAGGTCACTTTTTCACTTTTTAAAAAAGATTTTATTTATTTGTCAGAGAGAGAGAGAGCACAAGCAGTGGGAGAAGCAAGCTCCTCACCAAACAAGGAGCCCAATGTGGGACTCAATCCTAGGACCCTGGCTGGCATCAGGACCTAAGCTGAAGGTAGATGCTTAACTGACTGAACCACCCAGGCACCCCCCACCTTTTCACTTTTTTTTTTTTTAAGATTTTATTTATTTATTTGACAGACAGAAATCACAAGTAGGCAGAGAGGCAGATAGAGAGAGAGAGGGGGAAGCAGGCTCCCTACTGAGCAGAAAGCCCGATGTGGAACTCGATCCCAGGACCCTGAGATCATGAGCCGAAGGCAGAGGCTTTAAACCACTGAGCCACCCAGGCACCCCGCCTTTTCACTTTCTTGATGGTATCCGTTAAAGCACGCATATTTTAAAATTTGATAATGTCTAATTCTTTTTTGTCTTCTGTTGCTGGTGCTTTTGCTGTCATCAAAGAAATCACTGTCCAACCCAAGTTCATGAAGATTACTCCTGTATTTTCAGAGCTTTACAGTTTTAGCTTTTACATTAGGTCTACCATCCTCAAGTTCATCTTGTGTGAGTGTGGATGGTGTGAGGAAGGGGATCAACTTCATTCTCTTGCATGGGGATATCCAGTTGTCCCAGCTTCGCTTGTTGAAAACTGTTCTTTTCCTATTGAATTGTCTTGACACATTTCTCTAAAATCAACTGAAAGTACTATATGTACTTACTTCTGGACTCTGGGTTCTATTTCATTGATCTTTATGTCTACCTTCATGCCACTACCACACTGCCCTTATTATTGTAGCTTTTGGTAAGTTTTGAAATAAAAAATCAGAGAACTCAGTCCTCTTCTTCAAGATTATATCTATTCTGTGTCCCTTGAATTTCCATATGAATTTTAGGATTTGTTTATGAATTTGTTTAAAAAAAAAAAAAGATAAAACAAAAAACCAGTTGGACTTTTGATAGGGATTGCATTGAATCTTTAATCTAAATTTGGGGATTCTGTCATTTTAAGCAATTTGGTTTAGGAGAGCTAATTGTACAACGGTACCGATATCCCACCCTGCTGAGGCCTTTTTATTGTGGATGAGGGCAAGGGAGGGTGACTGTTTTGTAGAGAATACAATTTTGTCTGCAAGGTATCTCCCTCTAGATGGCAAATGGGACATTTGCTAGAAGAAAATAGTGCTGCTGATTGGTGCTTTGGTCTGGCATTTCCAAGCTGAGCCCCCTTCCTCACTTCCAGATAAGCAAGCCCCAAGTACTGACTTCGGCTGCTTGGCCCACACCCCAGCCTCCCACCCAGGGCTAGACGGATTTTTCTGCACTGGGAAGCAACCATCAGACCTGGGATTTTTCTTCCCCAGTGTCGGGTGCCCCTGTTTGGAGTAGGGGGTTTGCCAAAGGAAATGGGGACCCTGGCTGCCCGTGCCACACTCCACCTCCAACAGCAGGTGACCCAGGGAAAGGCTGAGAGTCCGATGGACAAGAGGGAGACAGGAATCTCTCACCAGGACAAGAGTAAAGCCGCTGCTGAACTGGAGAGTCTGTTAAAAATGTCACGCTGCATCTCAGGAGGTGCCAGGAGCAGCTTAGGAGGTTTTGGCCCCAGGGATTCTAGTTCTAAGTGTCTCTATTTCCTGAGGTGATTCTGAATAAGAAAAAGTACACTTCAGGGTGCACAGCCTGCTTGTCTGCCCCTGTGCAGAGCCGAGCGAGGGCCACCTCAGCCCTGCTGTTGACAGCTCAGGCTGGATTCAGGACAGAAGGCGGGAGAGATCCTCCTGAGGGCAGCGTGTGCTCTACCCTGGCCCTCGGAGACTCCAGCTCATGGTTCTGCCCTGATGGCAGGAAGCCCCCAGGTAGGAAGAAAACAGGCAGCAGAAAGTAAAGGAGACAGGTTTGTGGGGTTTCCTTGGGGCCTAGGCCACAGCCCGGGCAAATGCCTGCTTTATTCAGACAGGAACTGCCCAAGCGGACCACAGCCCCAGCCTTTAGACTGGGAAGCGAAGGCAACTGGGAGCCGGGAGAGGGATCTAGAAAAATACCGCATCAAGTCAGACAATCAAAAAAAGACCATGTTAAATCAACTTAAGGCAGACTGGTCAGGATAGAGGATAGAAGAAGTGATGGAAAAGAGAGAAACCTTTGGCAGCTTGAGTCGGGACTGGCCCTAGCGGAAGTAGTTGGGACATTCGTGGGCGACCAGGTGCCAGGCTCGGTTGAAGGCCTGCACCACGGCCGGCTCCAGGGGCCCTTCCTCGGTCGCAGCCAAGTTCTGTGCCAGCTGCTCCACGCTGGACATGCCCAGGATGACCGCATCCCCGTGGGCGCCCTGCAAGGGGAGACAGCCAGCTGTGACTCCAGCCATATGCCCGCCCTCCCCGCCCTGCCCCTGCCGGGACCCGGGCGCGGATGTTTATTCACACTGAATAGAGTTCCATAAGGAGCCTGACGCGCTTAGTGATTTTTAGGATGTGACCCCAAACCCCGCTGTCTCTCCGCTCATCCTCAGACAGACCTGGGCTCAGAGCCCAGCTCGGCCACTCAGCTGGTACCCCGGGCTCAGTCATTCCGCCTCTCAGTGACTTGGTCTTTTCTATCCTCAGCACGGTTATAGGGAAGAGGAAGGCCAGGCACTGAGCCCAGTTTTGTGGGAAACTACTCTAGGCACGTCAAACGCTGTACGTCAGGCTGATGCAGGAGAAGGGTTTTAGCCAAACAGAGATAGGGAGCTCCAACTCCCGCCAAAGAGTGCGTGAGGATAATGAGGTTGGAGATATTTTCTAGCCCCTGCGCAGCGGTGTGAACCCATTTTCCCATCTGTAAAACTGAGGGAATGGCACTTCGTAGGGCCAGAAGAGTAACTAAGTACGCGTATGTGAAGCCCTCATCCGGGGCCTGGTGCTCAGACAATAGCTCAGGACAGCGGAACAGCTGCTCCCCAGCTCTCTCACCGGGAAAAACTGCTTAGGTGGGGCTCCTGACTGGCTCCTTTGGTGCAGCATATGACTCTCGGTCTCAGGGTTGTGAGTTCGAGCCCCACACTGGGGGTGATTACTGAAAAATAAAATCTTAAAACAAACAAAACAAACAAACAAAAAACGGGCTCCATGCCCAACATGGGGCTTGACCTCACAACCCTGAGATCAAGAATCACATGCCGGAGGGCGCCTGGGTGGCTCAGTGGGTTGAGCCGCTGCCTTCGGCTCAGGTCATGATCTCAGAGTCCTGGGATCGAGTCCCGAATCGGGCTCTCTGCTCAGCGGAGAGCCTGCTTCCCTCTCTCTCTCTCTCTCTGCCTGCCTCTCCGTCTACTTGTGATTTCTCTCTGTCAAATTAATAAATAAAATCTTTAAAAAAAAAAAAAAAAAAGAATCACATGCCGGGACACCTGGGTGGCTCAGTCAATTAAGTGTCTGCCTTTAGCTCAGGACATGATCCTGGGATCTAGTCCCGCATCGTGGGGTGGAGGGGGGCGGTCCCTGCTCAGCCTGCTTCTCCCTCTTCCCCCTCCCTCCTGCTCGTGCTCATGCTCTCTCTCTGATAAATAACTAAATAAAGTCTTTTTACGTGCTTCACTAATTGAACCAGCCAGGCGCCCCCAAATCAAATCTTGGGGGGCAAAAAAAAAGAACACATGACTCAGAAATGACCTACAGGTAATTCTGGCTCTGCCACAGGGGCAGCCGGCTCACCTGCAGCAGGGAGTGGTGGTACAGCCACCGGAGGGCGGCCGAGGTCATGCTGGGGGCGCTGCTGCCATATGTGGCCTGTAGGGCCTTCTCCACCAAGGCGATGGCCTCAAAATGATGCTCCTTCCAGAAGCTGGGCAGGTGAAGGGGGTGGCACAAGGGTTAATAACCTGAGGTCACACTAGGTATAGCCACAAAGCCAAGCACAGCAGCCGTGTGTACCCAACACCGCGGAGAGGGGGGGCCCGGTGCTCTTCCAGCAGTGGGCTGGCTTGATGGGGCAGCAGAGCCACTGGGCACAGGAGGCAGCTGCAGGGGCCTCACCAAACACCTCAAAGACATCTTTAGTCTCTTCATGAGTTCTTCAGAACTGCCTGCCCTTACTTTACCTGGTGAAGCAAAGGTAACTAGTATGGGGGGTGGGGGGTGGGGGCAGGCCTCAGTCCCAGGCCTCCTAAGCATGGATCCAGGGCTCCCTCTTTCCTTCCTGGCAAGGGGTAAGCAGTCCTCAAGGAAGCGCCTGGCCTTGGAAGACCCAGTATAAGACCTAGGGTCGACATTTGCTCACAGAGCTCCCAAGAAAACAAGAAACCCAGCAGAGTTTGGTAATTTCTGCAGGAATCAAGAGACATGGGTCCAGACATCAGGGAAGACTTAGAAGCCCCAGGAAAACCTCCTAGAATTTCTCCAAGTCAGATAAAGGGGACCCTGCACCCCACCCATCCTGATGTAGCCCATCCCCGGCTCACCGATTCCTGTAGGTCTCAGCCCAGTTATTCCCGAAGAAGCGGCCCACGGGCTGTTTCCCGTCCTTGTCCTCATACTTGTACTTGCCGGTCAGCAGGCCCCCTGCGGGGAGACCACCATCAGAGCCATGGGCCCACCCTGCTCCCAGAGGATGTTCTGGACTGCTGGGGGTGTTGGGGAGAACCCAGGAAGGATGGAGGCCACGGCCCAGCCTCTCTTCAAAGCCCTCCCTGCTGCCCAGACCCTGGGCCGGGCACCTCCCCTGTCAGCAAGAGGCAGAGATGGGCCAGGAATGGCCTCCCACCCCAGGGGGAGCCCCCCCGCCGAGCAGCCCCTACCAGCCAAAGGGTTGTAGGCGTAGAACCTCAGTCCAAAGTGCCTGAGGCAGGGGAAGAGCTCCGTTTCCACCTGCCGGGTGGTAGCGTTGTACATTCCCTGTGGGTAGGAGGTCGCTAGTGTCAAGGGAAGGAACCCCGCAGCTTTTTTTTTTAATTTAAATTCGATTAACTTCTAATGTATTACTCATTTCAGAGGTAGAGGTCAGTGACTCACCAGTGTTATATAACACCCAGTGCTCTCGACACCACAAGCCTTCCTTCATGTCCATCCCCCAGTTACCCTGCCCCCTGACCCCCACAACCCTGTTTATTTCCGTGATTAAGAGTCTCTCATGGTTCTCCATCTCTGATTTTGTCCTGTTTTATTTTTTCCTATCTTTCCCTATGATCCTTGTTTTCTTAAATTCCACATGAGTGAGGTGATACGAAATGTCTTTCTCTGATCTATTTCACTTAGCAAAATATCCTCTAGTCCATCCACTTTGTTGCAAATGGCAAGATTCCATTTTTTTTTCCAATGGCTGCATAGTATTCCATTGTATATACATCACATCTTCCTTATCCATTCATCTGTTGATGGACATCTGGGCTCTTCTCGTAGTTTGGCTATTGTGGAGATTGTGGCTATAAACATTCAGGCGCACGTGCCCCTTTGGATCACTACATTTGTATCTTTTTTTTTTTTTTAAAGATTTTATTTATTTGACAGACAGAGATCACAAGTAGGCAGAGAGGCAGGCAGAGAGAGAGGGAGGCAGGCTCCCCGCTGAGCAGAGAGCCCGATGCAGGCCTCGATCCCAGGACTCTGGGATCATGACCTGAGCTGAAGGCAGAGGCTTTAACCCACTGAGCCACCCAGGTGCCCCACTACATTTGTATCTGTAGGGTAAATACCCAGTAGTGCTATTGCTGGGTCGTAGGGTAGCTCTATTTTCAACTTTTTTTTTTTTTAATTTTTAAATTTATTTGACAGACAGAGATCACAGTAGGCAGAGAGGGAGGCAGGGACAAAGAGAGTGAAAGAAGTAGGTTCCCTGCTGAACAGAGATCCCGATGTGGGGCTCGATCCCAGGACCCTGGGATCATGACCCGAGCCGAAGGCAGAGGCTTAACCCACTGAGCCACCCAGGCACCCCTATTTTCAACTTTTTGAGGAACTTCCATGTTGTTTTCCAGAGTGGCTGCACCAGCTTGCATTCCCACCAACAGTGTAGGAGGGTTCCCCTTTCTCCGCATCCTCACCTACACCTATCATTTCCTGAGTTGTTAATTTTAGCCAATCTGACTGGTGTGAGGTGGTATCTCACTGTGGTTTCGATTTGTATTTCTCTGATGGCGAGTGATGGGGAACACTTTTTCATGTGTCTGCTGGCCATCTGGATGTCTTCTTTGCAGAAATGTCTGCTCCTGTCTTCTGCCCATTTCTTGATTGGATTATTTGTTCTTTGGGTGCTGAGTTTGATAAGCTCTTTATAGATTTTGGATACTAGCCCTTTATCTGCTAAGACATTTGCAAATATCTTCTCCCATTCTGTCAGTTGCCTTTTGGTTTTGCTGTTTCCTTTGCTGTGCAAAAGCTTTTTATCTTGACAAAGTCCCAATGGTTCATTTCTGCCTTTGTTTCCCTTGCCTTTGGAGACAGTGTCTACAAAGAAGTTGCTGTGGCCAAGGTCACAGAGGTTGCTGCCTGTGTTCTCCTCTAGGATTTGGATAGATTCCTATCTCACATTTGGGTCTTTTATCCATTTGGAGTCTATTTTTGTGTGTGGTGTAAAGAAACGGTCTAGTTTCATTCTTCTGCATGTGGCTATCCTTTTATTTATTTTTTTAAAGATTTATTTATTGGGGCGCCTGGGTGGCTCAGTTGGTTAAGCAGCTGCCTTTGGCTCAGGTCATGATCACAGGGTCCTGGGATCAAGTCCTACATGGGGTTCCTTGCTCAGCAGGGAGCCTGCTTCTCCCAGTTTGTGCTCTCTCTCTCTGACAAATAAATAAATAAAATCTTAAAAAAAAAAAGATTTATCTATTTATTAGAGAGAAAGAGAGTACATATGTGAGCAGGAGGGTGAAGGGCAGAGGGAGAGGGAGAAACTCAAGCAGACTTCATGCTGAGCGCGGACCTTAATGTCACACCAAAATCAGACCTGAGTCAAAACCAGGAGTTAGGGCGCCTGGGTGGCTCAGGGGGTTAAGCCTCTGCCTTCGGCTCAGTTCATGATCTTAGGGTCCTGGAATCGAGCCCCGCATCGGGCTCCCTGTTCAGTAGGGAGCCTACTTCCCCCTCTCTCTCTGCCTGCCTCTCTACTTATGATCTCTCTCACTCTGTCAAATAAATAAATAAAATCTTAAATAAAAAAAATAGGAGGAGGCACCTGGGTGGCTCAGTGGGTTAAAGCCTCTGCCTTCGGCGCAGGTCATGATCCCGGGGTCCTGGGATAGAGCCCCACATTGGGCTCTCTGCTTGGCGGGAAGCCTGCTTCCCCCCGCTCTCTGCCTGCCTCTCTGCCTACTTGTGATCTCTGTCTGTCAAATAAATAAATAAAATCTTAAATTAAAAAAAAAAAAAAGGAGGAGATCTTGCCTTTTGTCACGGTAGGGAAGGACCTAGAGTATGCTAAGAGAAATAAGCCAAAGAAAGAAAAATACTGCATGGTTTAACTTACACGTGGAATCTAAAAACAGAACAAATGAAAAAACAAAAAAGCAGAAACAGACCCATATACACAGAGAACTGCCAGTTGTCGGGAGGAAGGAGTTGGGGGTTGGGCCAAAAGGGAGCACGGGCAGTGGCAGGTACAGGTTTCCAGTTACAGATGGAGTAAGGCGCAGGGATGAAAGGTAGAGCAGAGGGACCAGAGAAGACGGGATCGGCATCCTAACAGCCTGCATGTTGACCTACGGGTGGCCACACTTGTGGGGAGCAGAGCATCGCACAGACTAATACGTCACACACCTGAAACTAATATAACACTGTGTCACTACACTTCAGTCACAGAGATACACCCGCACAGAAAGAAGACAGCCGATCACGAGAGAGGAGGGTTCTGTGATCACAGCAGGGGCTCAAAAATCCTTGCATCCGTCTGGGTACTGGAGGCTCCTCTGGGGCATCGGGAAAGGCTTCCAGGGGACGAGCCCGCTAAGTGAGCCCTGAGCACTCACCCCTTCCCGGGAGAAGGGGAAGGCTGGTCCAGGCTCAGGCCCACAGTCAGGGAGCAGGAAGGAAGGGCCTGAGCAGCACCTGCGGGCAGGAAGGGGAGCCAGGCCCAGAGCCAGCAGCTGCCTGCTGGCCAAGCTGAGGAGCTCGCATGTCATCCCCACAGCCCCTGGGAGCCATCCACAGGCTGCCATGGAGAGGGCACAGGAGGCAGTGAGAGGGGCTGGAGAACCGCGCATCAGCAGCAGCCCCGCAGTCAGGCCCCCGCGGCCCAGGCCCTCACCTGGTACACAGTGGGCAGGATCCAGCCGTTGTTCCTGCAGAGGGTGCAGATCTCGGCCACCTCCCAGGAGGCATAGTTGGAGAGGCCAAGCTCCACGAACTTGCCCTGCAGGGGAGAGACCTCGGTCAGAACCCACCGCGGCCCAGGACACTGCAAAGGGGAGACAGGCGTGGGGACCCTGGGAGTGGGTTCTGTCCCCGGCCCTGCTCTGGGATGACCCTGGTGCCTCCACTCTCCTGGAGGCTCGGGGGCTGGCCTCACCTCCTGGTGCAGCTGGTGGCAGGCACGCAGCGTCTCCTCCACGGGGGTGTCATGGTCTGGGGCGTGTAGGTAGAAGAGGTCTACCCGGGGGCACTGCAGCCGTTTCAGGGACGTCTCCAGCTGGGCCCGGACACTGTCAGGCTTCAGCGACTTCCCTTCCCAGGGATTGGCCTTGGTAGCGATTTTCACTTTGAGGGGAGCGTGCAATGGTTAGGAGGCTTATTAGATGACCCTGTCTAAATTATTTCAGTTCTCTGAGCCTCAGTTCTCTCATCTGTAAAATGGGGGTATAGCAACAGAACTGTCCTCACAGGGAGATCATGAGCATTAAATAGGTAAGTTCTCAATGTCCACCGCGGTTACAATCACTAGTAGTAGTTACTGAGCCAGGGCTTGCCGGGAGACACACCTGCTCCCTCCACTCAAGGAGCTCACAGACTAAAGGTGAAGTTGTAAGGTATGCACAACAGAGGAAGGCCCCCAGTGTTAAAGAAGCCCAGCACAGAGGGTGTGGCCATCTTGGAAAGACCAGGGAAGGCACCCTGTGGGGATACCCTGGGAGCTGAGTCTCTAAGAATGAGACCCTGCCAATAGCGAAGAGTAGAAAGCATATTCCCGAGCCTGGGAAAATGGGCAGAGTCAGAACGGCACACACACAGTATGTGAGGCCCATCTTTGCAATTTGGAGTTTTAAGAGTGTCGACTCCGGGCCTGGGCTGGGAACAGGGGGACAGGGGACAAGAGAAGGGTGGCAGACCTAACTGCTAACACTTTTCTCAAATCCCATCAACCAAAGTCAGCTATGTTTCCTGTGTGTGTGTTCAGGAGGGAACTTGAGGGGGCAGGCCTGGGAACAGGGAGGCAAGAGGCTACGGCGAGAATTCTGCTAAGATGCAGCAGCCCCCGAGGGCGCCTCGGGCACAGATCCACCTGAGAGACAGGTACAATGTCAAAGGAGCAGAAGCTGGGCTCCCTACCCTGCCCCTTCTGACTCAGAGAAGCGTGCGCATGCGCACGACCCACCCACAGCCCCCAGGAGAAGGAAACCGTGTTCTGCCAAGCAAGCGGCTCATTTTGTCAGGACTGTGCACTTTTCACAGGCGGCAAAGGCAACTCAGCAGGTCAGAGGGGAGGCACATGATCCCTTGGGATGCGGGAGAGAACCAGTCCCACGGCTTCTTGTGCACACTTTCTCCATGTTCCCCCAGTTCTCAAATCCTCTGCACTCTGGGTGTGAACTTTGCCTCCAGTCCAACCTGCGGACTTTGGCTCAGTCCGCAGAGAGGGCTGGAGGAGAAAAACCGAGTCAGAAACAAAATCTCCATTATTCAGGAGGGGGCAGCTGGGTTCACTAGAAAGCATGGGTCTGACAGCTTCCTCCACATCTACCAAGCTCCAAATCTGAGGAAGACCCACAGGTGGGTTCTGCACAAGAGCCGGGAGGGGCGGAAAGGAAGAAGCAGCGGATGGTAGTAACAGTGAACATTTACTGGGCCCACAGATGTGGGAGACAAAAGGCAAAAGAAAAAATAAAATTTCCTGACATGCCCTTGAAACAGGCAGAGGGACATGCCTCTAGGAACTCAGTCGCCTCAATGCTAATACTTTGCTAAAGGCAAGAGGTAATCTTAGTCTGACCACTTCCCTCCTTTCTCCAGGATCCTGTAAGCCTACTTTAACATATAAAAATTCCTTTAGAAACTTCTCCTTTATCTCTACCCCCGCAAGACATGTCGGTAATGATCCTCCAGGCATATGACTGACCGATACACATCTGAAGGGCCTTGTGACTGAGTTTTTACTAACGGTAATAAATGAACTTTTCCTTTTTTTTTTTTTTTAAGATTTATTTTATTTATTTTAGGGGGAAGAAACTGAGGGAGGAGAGAATCTTAAACAGAATCCGCACTGAGCACAGAGTCCAACATGAGAGCTCAAGGAACCAACCGACTTAACCAACTGTGCCACCCAGGTGCCCCATGACCTCTTCCCAGCAATAGCTAGCCCCCTCAAGGTCCTGGAAACCTTGTTTCCAAAATACCCTGGAGGCTTGTGCTGTCCCAAACACCTTCCCAACTTGAAAGAATATAATCAGTCACCCATCACAACCTCAGTGGTATTCTTTCTGCGCACCAGGCCTGTCCCCAGGCTTTGATAAAAGCATCGTTTCGCATGGAAGAAGTCTCAAGAATCACAAGAATTCTTTCCTTGCCGTTGGCTCCAAACCCCCTTTTCCTATATTGCTACCACGTGCCAGGCATTTCCAAGGGCATCAGGCTAATGAGGGACAGTCCCTGTCCTGCTCTGATATCCTCCACTCAAGCTGCACCTGGGTACTGGCGGTCCCTGCACGCACCAGAGGCTGCATTTCCAAACCTGGTCTGCATAGCCCTGCCCTCAGCTTTGATGCAGCTGTCTCCCATTCTCTTCACCGCGAACTTGGTTCTTTAAGGCCCAGCTCCAGTGTTCTCTGAACCTTCTCTCACACCTCTTCCTGATCCCTTAATCCCTCCAAAGTGTTTCCTCTTCTTCCTCGTTAGACTCTAAGCTCCCTGTGGGTGGGGTGGACCCACTCTCCCTCTTAGAGCCCCATAACAAACCTCCCCACTCCATACCACCCCGATCCCCTAGCTCGTTCGTGACCTAGTTGCAGGTCCCTCTGGGAGCCAGGTACTGCCAGCTGAACAGAGCAAAGTCTACGGACTGATGAAAGGCCAGGATGAGAAGAGGGTACTCAGGGAGCCATGGGGAGAGGGGCGATTTGGGGGCACCTGACAGGGTTGGAGGGGGTACTGCATAGCTCTGGGGACCGCTGCCGCAGAGAGGTGCCCCAAGAAGCAAGGCGGGGAGGAAACGAAGGACTAGACCAGCCTCGCGGTAAGACTAGGGGGCGGGGGGCGGTTCCTGACTGCGACTCCCAGAGGAAAGAGAAGGGGAGGGAAAGGAGGTCAGGACAAAGATCTGTCTGTCTGTCCGGGGCGACACGTGCATGGGGCCTGAGGAGCAGGTGGGAGGGGTCCGCGGGGCAGTCAGCGCCCCGCAGGGGCCGAAACCGTTGGTCGTGACGGCGGCCAGGCCACGGCTGGGGTCGGGTGGGCGCCGCACCGTGCAAGGGGGAGATAGGGGTTACCTCTGCAGTCGCCGCCGCCCAGCCCGAGGCCCAGGCCGCCCAGAATGCTCTCGGACTGGCCGTCGCAGTACATGAAGGCCGTGTCCAGCTCTGTGTGGCCGCGCTCCAGGAAGGCGCGCACGGCCGCGGCGCTGGCGGGCACGTCCATGCGGCGCCCCATCTCCATGGTGCCCAGCACGGTGGCGGGCCGGACCGGGGCCCCGGAAGCGGCTCGCGGCGGCGACAGCGGCCGGGACATGGTAGCGGCAGCGGCGCGAAGCTCGGGCGCCGGGGAACCGCGGGTGCAGCGCACCGCTGCCCCGGCCACTGCTCGAGACAAGGCGCTTAGCATGAGGTCTGCGCCTGCGCCCTGGGGCGCCTCAAGTCCCGCCCACCCCGCCGCGGGGGTGGAGCCGGGAGGCGAGGAGAGAGCAAGGACTGGCCACGAGCCGCCCCACCGCGCACGCTCGGTTCGCTCTCGCCGCATTCACCGCCCCCAGGGACTGTCCGCACTGCGCGCGGCGGAGGAGGCGGAGCCACGTGTCACAGGGACGGGGGCGGGACGGGGGCGGGACGGGGCGGGGCTTCGGGTCAGCTGACCCAGGCGGCGCAGGCAGAGCCCAGAAGCCGGGACCCGCGGCGGAACTTGACACGGTGAGTGGGAATTGAGGTTGGGGGCAAGCCTGAAGGCGCGCGGGTCGGGACTCTGGGGCGTCGCGGCCACATCTTTCCAACTACTTCTTACAGCCCCTGGACTGTTTTGGGGCTTCTGTCCCCTCCTTGCGGCGCGAGATCCGCAGACGAGGCTCTGGGCCGGGATTAGCTGGACCCTCAGAAGCATACGTCCCCCTCCTGAGCATGGTCTCGGACCAGCCTGGCCAGGGTTTGGGGGGTCTGGGTCCTCTTTTCACCTCCTGGTTCCGGCGGACGGGCCCCATCGTTTCCGACGGCTTTGTTTTCCCCAGGGCAGGCAGGGGAGGGGGCCTCGCGGCGTTTGAGCGCTGATCCCAGCAGCTGCCCTGTCATTATCCCTGCCAAACAGGTGGCCCGCGCTGGTCTTACTTACCAGGTGGCCAAGGACTCGGAGGCCTGGAGGGGGTGGGCCGCCAGTGGGGACTCCCCTCCCCTCCACCTACGAGGTGGTTTTACAGGGATCCCAGATTGCTCTCCCCTGCTCAGGCCTGGGACGAGTTGGGAAGTGTGTACGTGGGGAGGCTGGGTTTGGAAGTGTTGGGACTGGCGCCCGTCTTGTCCCTGCAACCCTTAACCAAAGGCTGGTTTGTCCCATGGTCTCAGGGAAGGTGGTGGGGGGACATGGTACAACCAAAGCAGAGTAATACTCATCCCTGGCTATTCCTACTGAGTGTTTACTCTCTGCCAGGCTCCATTCTAATCCCTTGGCCTGGATCCTGTCATTTAATTCTGCGGTCGGCCTAGGAGGTGGGTACATAGGTTATCCCCCCATTGTATAGACTGGAATTCTGAGGCTGTCACTTGCCCTGGAATTCTATGCTGTGGGCATTAAGCAGGTCAGTTCCCTAGTGCTCTCTCCTCAAACTTGGGTCATCTGAGCTCACAGCTAGTTTGTTTGTTTCCTTCCTTCCTTCCCTGTCTATCCCTCTTTCTCTGTCCCTCTCCTTCCTTTTCCTGTCTGTCTCCCTCTTTCTCTGTCTCCTCTCTCTTCCTCAGCACTGTCTGAACCTTTACTGTGCAGCTGGTCTTGCTGGCCCTGAGAGTCAGTCATGGCTAGGGTGAAGGGAGGGGTGTGGACTTGAGGAGCCAGAGTAGCTGAGGACTGTGATAAGCATTCTTCAGCTTTGTGAAGGGGGAGGGAAGAGGTGACAGGTGTCTTCCAGCCAGCCTTTGCAAGGCATCTTTGAGATGGCATGTTAGAACTGTGTCTCCTTACCAGGACTTCCAGGGAGAGGACACTCCTAAGGGAAAAGACCACATGTGCAGAAGCCTGGAGGCCTGCTGCTTCCCTGGGAAGCTATCACGGGAAGCATCTCCCTGACTCATCTTGGAATCCGGTAGGAGAGCTTAGGTGTGGCCCGAGATGCCTTCTCCAGTGTAGGTTTTCCCAAAGCATGGCCAAGTGCATCAGAATCAGCTGAGGTTGCCTTTTTTTTTTAAGGGTTTACTTTTAAGCAATCTCTGTACCCAACTTGGGGCTTGAACTCACAACCCTGAGATCAAGAGTTGCACGGTCTACGAGATAAACCAGTCAGGCGCCCCTGGGGTTGCTTCTGAAGTCCAGAGGCACTGAGCCTGAATTCTGGGCACGTGCTCTCTGTGGTTCCAAGACGCCCACCCCTGCTGTGGTCCTTGTCAAATCTCTGGATGCAGTCAAACTTTGTTGCAACCCTGTACATCCATCCTCACAGTGCTGTCTGACCAGGAGGTGGGCCCATTCCCAGAACCCAGGCCTGGGGCCAGGCTGACTCTCTAGCTGGGTCAGGACCTCCAGATGATGGGCCCTGTGTGCAGCTGCCCCCAGAGGACAGCCCCTTCTGGTTGGGATTCAGGCGTGTCTCAGTGTCCCCAGCTGTGCTTATGCCCTGTGCGAGATCAGGGAGCACCTGCCCTGTGCTCTGGGCCCTGTGAGCCAAGCTACAATCATCCAGGTACCCTCTTCCCTCACTGGGCAGGCGTTCCCTTCATTTCCTCCCTCACCTGGTGGAAAGGGAGTGAGAGCGTGGCCACAGGGTGTTCGAGCTCCTGGCCTCTCATCCTCACGACACCCCCCTGCATGGCTTGGTCAGGCCCGGGGCTGAGAGTCTTCCTTACCTGCATTTCATCTCTACCACCAACCCCAAGGAGCCAGTGTCATCAGTCCCACTTCACAGACAGGCTCAAACAGGTTCCTCACTCGGGCAGGGCGACCCAACTGTACCTGGAACATGGGGGCAGTCTCCCCCAGCTCGCGGGAAAATTACGAGGGTGTCAGTGTATTACAGTGGGGAGAGGGAGCGGCACACTCAGAATCTGTAAAAAAGGGCGTTGGGGGGTGACCGGGGGACAAAAGAACTTGCTTTTTTTTTTTTTTTTTTTTTAAGATTTTAATTATTTATTGACAGAGAGCATGAGCACACAAGCAGGGGGAGCAGTAGGCAGAGGGAGAAATGGAAGGTAGCTGGAGAGGATCCCAGTAAAGCCTCTGAGCATGGGGGACACACACACACACACACAGCCGCCTTCTGGCTGCTGGGGCGCTTGGACAGTCAGCCAGACCACAGGCTGGGGAGGGGGGTCCTACCACATCCAGGTAAAGAAGCGCCTGAGGCAGCATGGCACGGTGGCTAGGAGTCGGGGTTTGGGGCCCATCCTGGGTTTGGCTCCTGCCTCTGCCGCTTCCTGGCTGGGTGCAAGTCACTTCCCTGGTTCCTTGGATATATTTGGAGCTCCCCCGCCCCCTTCATGCCCCTTCAGGGCAAAATGAGTAAAATGCCTGCAAGGTATTTAGCCCAGGGCTGGTGAAGAGCTTCTTAATCAGGGGCTGTGGTGAGTCTCGCCTGGTGGAGATGGCGCCGTCTGGCTCCGCTTTCTGTCCCTTCTCTGGGACTGTCGCACAGACAGTGAGTGCTATAGTCACTGTGCAGGCTGCCAGGGCATCGGGAGGGGGACTTTCCTGCCTGCCCTGCAACCAGCCACTTTGGGCTTTGAACGGGGAAGTGGCCCTGGTCGCCTGGTACCCTATCCCGCCCACGCTGCTCCTGGAGAATTCTGCTTGAGTGCCAGCCATCTGTGCAAGCCCTGGACCCACCTGGCTCTTATTCTCCATCTGCCTTCTCTGACCCTCTGTAGGTGACAGTCCTACTTTCTTTTCTTTCTTTTTTAAATTTTTAAAAATTTATTTATTTATTTATTTGACAGAGAGACACAGTGAGAGAGGGAACACAAGTAAGGGAAAGTGGGAACTGAGCAGGGAGCCCGATGTGGGGCTGGATCCCAGGACCCTGGGGTCATGACCTGAGCCGAAGGCAGACACTTAATGACTGAGCCACCCAGGTACCCCAGTCCTACTTTCAGTGAGAAAATACTTAATGGGGGCTGGTCTCTATAGATGTAATTTACAGAACAAGAGATCAGAAACAATGTAAACATTGGCGAGTTGTAACAAAGTGATGCTGTGGGTTCATTGTGTGAATTCATATAAGGGGCAGGACTTGAGGGAGACACTGTGAGGACCCCTTTTACAGCTGAGGGAACTGAGGCACAGGGAGGCTGAGGCATTTGCCCAGAGTCGCAGCACTGACCAGTGCTAAAAAAACTGGCATTTGGACACACTTGTCCGCTGACCGCTGATCTAGCACTGTCCCCGCACAGGTGGTGTGTGTACTTGAAGCTGATTGTGCCCTCCGGTTCAGAGGCTCAGTCTGTGCCGGGCAATGAAACTGGGGGTGGGCGTTGCTGGAGGTGGTGCTGACAGGATCCAGACCTGCCGAGGCTCAAGGCCCCCTTTCTTTCTCCCTGTACAGTCCTCCCCCCATCCTGCGGCAGCCATGGTCTGGAAGAAGCTGGGCCCCGGCAACTTCTCCGACTGCCCCAATGGCTCCCGCCGGTGGATATGGGACGTGTTCGGCGAATGCGCCCAGGACGGCTGGGATGAGGCCAGTGTGGGCCTGGGCTTGATCTCCATTGTCTGTTTTGCAGCATCCACCTTCCCGTGAGTGGTGGCTGGGGGGCGGGACCAGGACAGGGGAGCGGGTTGGGGCCATGGCTTCAGGCACTGCCTGGAGGAGAGGTCTGTCCGACCTGCCTTGGGCCTCTCCAGACTCAAGGCCAAACGGACTCCTTCCTCCACTCCCACTCACTGATTTCCAGCACACCCTGGAGGACCCTACCCTGAAGCCCGGCCAAGGCCAACACACAGGTGACAGTAACAGTATTAACCCTTGCTGTTTGTTCAGTGCACGCTACATACCTCAGTTCTGAGCACTTGTCATGTTTTTACCTCGTTTAAGCCTCATAACCGTGTAACTGTCCCTACTTAGGAGGGAACGGAAAGCCAGAGAGGCTAAGTCACTTGCTCTAGGTTGTACTGCTAAGAGAGAAAGCAGGGGTTGGGAGGGCTGCCATGCCTTGTCCTGTGACAGTCTGGTGATGGGTGGGCGAGCGTGATTACAAGAGAGTGTGACCACTGTTGTGACTGAGGAACAGGGACACGCTGTGACCTGGGGGAGTCACTTTGCTGCTCTGTACCTCAGCTTGCTCATCTGTAAAATGGGCACGGTGTTGATGACCTCCCAGGCTTGCCGTGACGACGGCACGAAGGACCTGGGGCCTTTGCACCATGTGGGCACAGTCCTGTGGCTGGTTGGAGGGGGTGGGCATTAGGGGCCCCGGGGAGAAGGGAGGTCGAAGAGGTCACCGAGGACACTGTGCCGTGAGGCTTCTCCACTGTTAGGAAATGGGTGCTTTATCCTGAGGGAGAAAGATAAGGCTTTAATCAGGAGCTCAGCATTTTCTAAAAATGGCTTTATGGAGAGATAGTCCACATACCATAGAATTAGTCCATTTACATGTATAATTCAGTGTTTTTAGTGTATCCGCAGAGTTGTATAACCAATGCCAAAATCCGTTTTAGAATACTTCCATCACCCTAAAAAGAAACCCCCAAAGAAATGAGTCATCCCTGATTTCGCCCGGAGCTCCTAGCCCTGGGCAACTACCCCTCTTCCTCCTGTTGCTGTAGATTTGCCGACTCTGGACATTTCCTGTAAATGGAATCAGAGAGCATGTGAAAGTCCAGCTTCTTCCCCTTAACAGAACCTCTTCAAGACTTTCCTGTGCAGTCGCTGTAATGTTCCCCGTGCGACAGGCCACCATTTACTCAGCCGGTTGCTGATAAATGTGGCTTTGTCTCTACTGTGAACATTCCTGTGCAAGTTTCTGTGGGCACATATGTTTTGACTTCTCTTGGGTATATGCTTACGTAGTGAAATTGCTGGGTCATGGGGTAATGCTATGTTTAATCTTTCAAAGATGTTTAAAAAAACATTGTTAAGTCCGGTTTCAAGATTTGGCCTAGCCCTAGTGATGTCATTTGGGGCCTCTGGTTTTCTTTTTTCCTTTTTCTTTTTTAATGTGTTCAAGGAGCAAGTTTATTTATTTATTTTTTATTATGGTCTTTTAAGATTTTATTTATTTATTTATTTGAGAGAGACAGGAGAAAGAGGGAGCATAAACATGGGGAGCTTCAGAGGGAAGGAGAAGCAGATGCTCCCCTGAGCAGGGAGCCCCGTGCAGGACTTGATTCCAGGACCATGGGATCATGACCTGAGGTGAAGGCAGATGCTTCACCAACTGAGCCCCCCAGGCACCCCTGGTTTTCTATGTATGTGTGTGTGTGTGCATGCATATATATATATATATATATATATTTTTTTTTTTTAAGATTTTATTTTTTTTTGAGATTTTATTTATTTATTTGACAGACAGAAATCACAAGTAGGCAGAGAGGCAGGCAGAGAGAGAAGAGGAAGCAGGCTCCCTGCAGAGCAGAGAGCCTGATGCGGGGCTTGATCCCAGGATGCTGGGATCATGACCCAAGCCGAAGGCAGAGGCTTTAACCCACTGAGCCACCCAGGCACCCCTTTATTTTATTTTTTTAAGTAATCTTTACATCCAACGTGGGGTTCGAACTCACAACTCCGAGATCAAGAGTCTCGTGCTCCACAGACTCTGCCAGCCAGCCTGGTGCCTTCTGTGGTTTTCTTTCTAACAGGGAACCGTCAGACCGGTTTTCAAAGTGGCTTCACCATTTCCATTCCCTTGCGTGTGAGGTTACAGTGCGTCCATATCCTCATCGAGGCGTACTTTCTGTCTTTTTTTATTATACTTTATTTGACAGAGATCACAAGTAGGCAAAGAGGCAGGTGGGGGGGTGGGGAGCAGGCTCCCCACTGAACAGAGAGCCCCATGATGGGCTTGATCCCAGGACCCTGAGACCATGACCTGAGCTAAAGGCAGAGGCTTAACCCATTGAGCCACCCAGGTGCCCTATTT
Organism: Mustela lutreola; assembly: GCF_030435805.1. Taxonomy (NCBI): domain Eukaryota; kingdom Metazoa; phylum Chordata; class Mammalia; order Carnivora; family Mustelidae; genus Mustela; species Mustela lutreola. Next base: position 13,595,883 of record NC_081299.1, read on the forward strand.
TTTTTTTTTTTTTTTTTTTAAGATTTTACTTATTTATTTGACAGCGAGAGAGCACAAGCAGGGGCAACAGTACAGGGAGAGGGAGAAGCAGGCTCCCAGTTGAGCCAGGAGCCCCATGTGGGGCTCGATCCCAGGACCCTAGGATCAGGACCTGAGCTGAAGGCAGAGCCTTAACCATGAGCCACGCAGGCGCCCCCATTTGTCTATTTTTCAATTGGATTATTTGCCCTTTTGTTGTTAAATTGTAAGAGTTCTCTCTCTCTTTTTTTTTTTTATGATTTTATTTATTTATTTACGAGAGAGAGCGCACGAATGGTGGGGAGGGGCAGAGGGAGAGGGAGAAGCAGGCCCCCAGCTGAGCAAGGAGCCTGATGTGGGGCTCCATCCCAAGACCCCGAGATCATGACCTGAGCTGAAGGCAAACCCTGAACCGACTGAGCCACCCAGGCGTCTTCAGTTGCAAATGTTCCTTATATATTCTGGATACAACAGCGTCATGATTTGCAAGTATTTTCTCCCATTCTCTGGTTCTCTTTTCGCTTTCTTGATTGCGTCCTCGGAAGCACAGAAGTTCTGCATTTGGATGATGTCCCGCTTATCTCTTTTTATCTTTTTTGCTTGTGCTTTTGGTGTCATATCTAAAAAAACATCGATGCCTTATCCAAGTGACAGAGATTTACCCTGATTGTAACCGGGGCACAGGGGCACAAGAGCATCTGGCTCTGGCGGGGAGGCGGGTGGCCAGATCCAGTTCAGCCACTCGCTGCCGACCAAATCCAACGGCAGAGACGCGAGTGGTGGTGGAGCGAGAAAGCGGTTTATCTCTGTGAGGCCAACACCAGGAGACCCACAAACTGGCGTAGACTGTCTCACAAGTGCTGACAGTCCTTCCAGAATTATATAAGGAAAGTTGGGGACGATGGCCGGTCGGTAACATGCAGTGGGGCGGTGAAGTCTGGTCGGTCATGGTCATGGGCTCAGTCACTCCAGATCTCCCGGACACAGGACGGTCCTGGTTGCTTGAGGAGGTAGTTCCACTTCCCTTCCTGGGATCCTTTGCCCACGGGGTCTTCTGCCTGAGTTAAGGAATAAACTAGAAAGAAGAACTTTATCAATTAGAAAGTTCGAGGTCAAGGAGCAGCTGGGTGGTTCACTCAGGTAAGCCTCCGACTCTAGAATTTGACTCAGGTCTTGATGTCAGGGTGGTGAGGTCAAGCCCTGTGCTGGGTGTGAAGTGTACTTAAAAATCAAGTATAGGGGCGCCTGGGTGGCTCAGTGGGTTAAGCCGCTGCCTTCGGCTCAGGTCATGATCTCAGGGTCCTGGGATCGAGTCCCGCATCGGGCTCTCTGCTCCGCAGGGAGCCTGCTTCCCTCTCTCTCTCTCTGTCTGCCTCTCCATCTACTTGTGATTTCTCTGTCAAATAAATAAATAAAATCTTTAAAAAAAAAATTTAAAAAAAAAATAATAAAAAAAAAAATCAAGTATAGAAAGTTTGAGGTCAGAGTGGGGCTAGTCAAGCCCTCTTGCGTTATCTTTTCCTCGAACAGTTTTATAGATTGACCTGATTTTGATGCCAGTGCCCATGTGTATTTTTTCCCACACCGCCACACAGTGAACGCCATTCAGACACTGTATACCCTGGGTCAGCATCAGATCCCACAGGCAAAGGGCTCAGTCTCACAGGACTGCCCCTCCCCCTTCAGAGGTCAGTCACAAGTTCAGGTTGTCACTTCTGCTTCTGACAGGTGTGGACCGGCTATAGACTGGAGGTCCCAACAAAGCCCCTGCTTGGGTTTGATTAATTTGCTGGAGCAGCTCATGGAAGTCAGAGAAACTTGACTCAGTAGATCACTGGTGTTTTACGAAGGGATACAGGGAAGAGCCAGATGGGAGAGATGCAAGGGGCTGAGGATGCGGGCGGGGCGCCAGGAGCTTTTGGTTCCTCTCCCGGGGCGCCACTCTCCCTGAGCACGTTCACTGACCCAGAAGCTCTCTGAACCTATCCATTCGAGTTCTTCTGGAGGCTTCGCTGCACAGGAATGATGGATGACATCATTGGCCAGTGGTGATTGAACTCCGTCTCCGGCCCCTCTCCGCTCCCCGGAGGTCAGGGGAATGGGACTGAAAGTTCCAAGGGTTTCATCACATCATGGCAGCCAGCCCGCATCTTTAGGGCACACTGAGGCTTTCCAAAAGTCACCTCATTAACTAACAAATGCACCTTTATTGCTCAAATCACTTAGGAAATTCCAAGAGTTTTAGGAACTCTCTGCCAGGGATGGGGTGAAAACCAAATATATTCTTTTCTTTTCTTTCTTCTCTTTTCTCTCTTTTTTTCTTTTTCCTTTTCTTTTCCCTTTTCTTTCTTTCCTTTTCCTTTCTTTCAGCAGAGCAAGAGGGAGAGAGAGAATCGTAAGCAGCTCCAAGCCCAGCATGGAGCCCCACTTGGGGCTCAGAACCCTGAGATCATGACCTGAGCCAAAATCAAGTCTCTGATACTTAACCGACAAAATCCTCCTGACTAAATTTGAAGATACAGTCTGTGTTATCAAGCCATTAAGGAATTGGGCAGCATCCCGTCTAGCAAACAGAGATGTTCCCGAGAGTTTTATAAAATGGAAGGTTTTATAGGAAAGAGGCTGGGCACGAAATGACTGAGGGAGGAAGGATTATATCAGGCAAGTTCACTTTCCTGCAGGGGGTCTTAGTAGATGATCTCATCTTCCTTTGTGGGGGATGGAGAGGGCCCGTGTGATAGATTACCTCATGTGATAGATTACCTCATGACTACCGGCCAGAAAATTCCTGACCCATTAAGGCTACATTTCTGTGTGATTAGGTTAGTTATTAAGCCTCTGTTTGTTGATTTGGCCTAAGCGACTCCCATCTTGGGCCTGTGGTTTTCTTTTTCATGGGTTTTTGCTACAGTTTGAGTTATATTTTGTGTATGGTATGGGGTAGGGGTCCAGTCTCATTCTTTTGCATGGAGATGTCTGGTTGTCCCAGTACTCGGTGTTTCAAAGGCGTTCTTTTCCCCATGGAGTTATCCTACTACCTCATTGTGGACTTGACATTTTCATTGAATTAGCTTGTTCCCGGTGCCATAGTAGGTATGTTGCAAGTAAACAAAACAGATGCTTTCCTTGCCTTTGCAGAGTTTCCAATCCAGCCATCTTTAAAAGGCCGTCTGGGAGTCATAGGGAAGGACTGGAGGGACAGGAAGCGAGATTTGAGGCAGGAAGGCCAAATCGCATGTCCTAGAAGGGGCTTTAAGGGCCACAGGCTACACCTTTATTAGGGGCCTCCCTGGTGCCAGACCTGAGCTGGACACTCTTCTTGCCCTCAGGAGGCTTGAGTCCAGGAGAGACTAGGATGTCCCGTGGTACCAAGGAGGAAGTAGGGGACACTGGCGAGCTTGTGTCAAGGCAGGCCTGGGGGAGGAAGTGAGATTTCCTGAGCCATGGAAGACAAAGGGGAAGAGGAGGGGGGAGACTGGCTGCTGGTGAGTCTGGAGAAAGGGAAATAGGTCCCCCTTGGGGGCGGCGGCAGGGGGACAGCTGGCCCTGGGGGCTCCCCGGAAGAGCAGCGGGAGGCTCGAAATGATTGCAGCCAGCCGGGGGCTTTAGAAAGATCCTTGAGAGGGATGACAGATTCAGGGGGAACCAAGCTTGGGTAGGACACAGAGGCACGCAGACTGGGTGGGGGGGGGGAGTGGGGGCGGGAGGGTGTCCACGGGAGGAGGAGGAGGAAGAAGCTTGGCCATGGGAAGGACCAGGGCCATACCCGGCATTCTCAGTTTCTGACTCGGGTCTTGGGGAAGATGAAGTGCCATTTAGTCCCCCTTTAATTAAATACACACAGACAAGGGATGCCTGGGTGGCCCTGTCGGGTAAACAGCTGACTCTTAGTTTCGGCTCAGGTCATATCGGGCCTGGAGCTCAGCCCCTGCTTGGGATTCTCTCCCTCTGCCACGCCCCTCTTGTGCTCTAGCTCGCTCTCTCTCAAATAAATAAATACATCTTTTTTTTTTTTTTTTAAAGATTTTATTTATTTATTTATTTGACAGAGAGAGATCACAAGCAGGCAGAGAGGCAAGCAGAGAGAGAGAGGAGGAAGCAGGCTCCCTGCTAGGCAGAGAGCCCAATGCGGGGCTCGATCCCAGGACCCTGAGATCATGACCTGAGCCGAAGGCAGCGGCTTAACCCACTGAGCCACCCAGATGCCCCAATAAATACATCTTTATAAAAAAATTTAAAAAGATTTCTTTCTCTCCCTCTGCCTTTCCCTGCTCTCTAATATATGTGTGTGTGTGTGTGTGTGCATGTGTTTGTATATATTATATATATATAAATATATATGTTAAACAGAAAAAGAGTAAATGGCAGTTGCATAGAGGTGCAGAGAGACTGGAGAGGGAGGGCTCAGGGTCTGGCTGTAATCCTGGCTTCTGGCCTCCATGTGCCCTGAGTCTCCCTGCCCCAGGAGGAGCCTCGGGACTAGACCTGCCCTGGGTTGGTGGGGGGGTAGTCTGCAGGACTGAAGGAGTTCATAGTCAGACCTCTGCCTGAAACCCTTTAACACCTGTTGTCAGCCTGGAGCTCGTGCTGACACTTGGCCTTTGAGGAAAAACCACCAGGGGTGCCTGGGTGGCTCAATGGGTTAAAACCTCTACCTTCAGCTTGGGTCATGATCCCAAGGTCCTGGGATCGAGCCCTGCATTGGGCTCTCTGCTTAGCAGGGAGCCTGCTTCCCTCTCTCTCTCTCTGCCTGCCTCTCTGCCTACTTGTGATCTTTGTCTGTCAAATAAATAAATACAATCTTAAAAAAACAAAAAAAAAAACAACCAAAATACAAACTACCAGGTTATCCAAAGCCCTGAGGTCAAACTCAGGCCATCGCCCAGCCCTGCCACATTGCCCTTTGAAGGCCACAGGCTGTGGTTTGGCCTATCTTATCATCAGCCGCTCCTGAAGATAGGGCAGCGCCAGGCCACAGGTCCCTGCCACAGCCACCCCCCTTCCCCTCCATGGAAGAAAGAATGCAGGGTCCCTGTGACGCGTCTCAGGACCTGACACAAAACGCCAGGTCCCTGCTGGGAGACTCTAGGGTGCTCTGGAGGGGAGTCTCAGGAATGCTATGGATGCTTCAGGAAAGATGCGGCTGCCGCTGAGTTCCCTGGTTGGAAGAGAATCTGCGGGTGAGAATCCCCAAGGGGCACCGAGAGGCTCCCGCAGCTCCCCCTGCCAGCAGGATGGGCTCACAGGTGACGTCCCTGCCTCCCTGGCCCGGGCCCCCTCCTGCCCTGAGCCTGCGTCTCCTTCCTCGGCCGCAGCCAGTACATCAAAGCCTGCAGGACGGGCAACATGGACCAGGCGCTGTCTCTGTGGTTCCTTTTGGGCTGGATTGGAGGGGATTCCTGCAACCTCATCGGCTCCTTCCTCGCTGACCAGCTGCCCCTGCAGGTGGGTCTGACGCGGGGCTGGGGCGGGGCGGGGCGGGGCAGGCCGCCTGGGACAACCATGGCAGAGGGAGGACCCCACCCGGTCCAAACCAGAGCCCTCCCTTGAGCTCCGAGTCCCACTCTGCCCTGATGAGGAGCGCCGGCCACCTCTCCTCCCTCCGTCCAGGCCGGGCCCTCTGCTGTGGGCTAGACAGAGGAGGAGACAGAAGGTCCGAGAGGTGAAATAGGCTGGTCGGCCCCACAGCTGCTGACGGGCTCCTACTCCTCTTGCAGACCTACACGGCGGTGTACTACGTGCTGGCGGACCTGGTGATGCTGTCCCTCTACTTTCACTACAAGTTTAAGAAGCGCCCCTCTCTGCGTGCGTGTGGGGCGTGGAGCAATGGGAGGGGCGCGGGAGGAAGTGGGCTTCCCATTGTGCAGTGATCAGCGCAGCAACGGGCCTTATCTGCAAGCAGGTGTCCCAGAGCGCAGAGAGGGAGGCTGGAGGATGGCTCGTGCATCCGGGCGCGACCACAGGGACCTCCCTCCTCTTGAGGCTCATTCCACAAATGGGGCTTCAGCTGCTCCTCCGTACCTGGCCCTGGGCTTGGAGCTAAGGAGACGAGGACGAGGACACCGGTCTCAGCTGCCCTTGAGGATTGAGAGGGGGCGGGAGTGGAGGGCAGATGGAGGCACTTGGGGGTGGGGCTGTCTCACGAGCATTTCTGCTCTGGGTGATCCTCTCCTGCCCTTGTGTCTCCTTTACGACTCGAGGAGAAGGGTGCTACTACACCCATCCTACAGAGGAGGCATTAAAGCTCAGAGAGGTTGGGTTACTTGCCCGGAGTCACACAGCCACGGAAGGGCAAGGCCAGGACTCAAGTCGTGCCCGGTTTGCTGCCTCTGCTACCTGACCTCGGCTTCCCCCACGTCTCCTGTCCAGTGTCTACCCCCATCAATTCTGCGCTGCTGTTCATCTTGGGGATGGCGTGTGCTGCCCCACTGCTGAGGACCACAGGCCCTGTGGCCGCCCGGAGGGAGGTCTTCCGGGGTCGGACGCTCCTGTCAGTGGAGCCGGGCAGTAAGGTGAGGTGTGGGTCAGTGACGGTGGAGTGCGGCCGGGGGGGCCAGCGGGCTGGGGGGGACTGGCTCATCCCCAGGGCACTGTCCTCTGGCCCCGCCCGGGCCCTGAGCGGCGCCTGCCCTCTCAGCCCTTCACTCAGCAGGAGATCATCGGCTTCGTCATCGGCTCAGTCTCCAGCATGCTCTACCTGCTTTCCCGGCTGCCTCAGATCCGCACCAACGTGAGCCTGGGGCCGGGGCAGGGGGTCCTCCGGGTCAAGGGGTGGGGTCATGGTGCGGAAGGTCTGGGTTCAAACTCACCGTTGGCTTGGGCAAGTGAATCCAGTTCTCCAGCCCTCAGTTTCGGCCTCTGTGAAGTGGGCACAGGTGAGGCCGGTCTCGAGGGGCACAGGTGCCCTGTGTGTGTCTCAGAGAATCAGGAGTCCGGTGAGGGGGCAGAGGCTCAGCCGACAGTCCCGAGAGGAGGGGAGCAAGGGGCGTGCTGGGGCCGGGGAGGCTGGCGGGGCAGTGAGGGGTGCTGGGGCAGGAGAGGCGGCCGTCGGCGGGGCCCCGGGCAGGGGGCGGCCGGTCTCCGCGGACCTGGGACAGGTTGTGGGCATGCTCGCCGGGCACATGGTGAGAAACGTGCCCAGACCCTGCTCAGTGGGACGGGGCAGCGTGGCAGGAGCCCCGTCCCAGGCCTCTCGTCCTTGCCTCCCCACCCCCAGTTCCTGAGGAAGTCCACGCAGGGTGTCTCCTACTCGCTGTTCGCCTTGGTGATGCTGGGGAACACGCTGTACGGGCTGAGCGTGCTGCTCAAAAACCCGGAGGTGGGCGAGAGCGAGGGCAGCTACGTGCTGCACCACCTGCCCTGGCTCGTGGGCAGCTTGGGCGTGCTGCTGCTCGACACTGTTGTATCCTTTGCGGTGGGGACGGAGGTTGCGGGGTGGGTGGGGTGGGGGCAGGGGAGGAGGCGGGCATAGCATCGCTGCAGGCGGCTTCAGCACCCACCCACCCTGCACCCGTCCATGCGCCCGCCCATCCATCCAGAGTGAACCTCCACGGGCCCAGCACCCCGCTAGGTGCCAGATCCGGCAGCGAGCAAGAACCGAGTGGCCCAGGAAGCTCCCAGCTCGGGGCGGAGGTGGTCCGCACACACTTCACCGCGGTGGTGCTGGGCACTGCAGGGAAACCTGCCTGGTGTCACCCCAGGGGCTGTCTTAGTTTAGAAGCTCAGCCAGGGACCCTGCAGTGCCGTTTGAAGCGCCTGGAGGAGAAGAGCGGAGTCAGGCAAAGGCAAGGGAGGGGTGCTTCCGACTCAGCCTATGCCAAGGCCCTGAGGAATCTGGGGAAATCAGTCCCTCCAGGCCAGAGGAGTACAAGCTGGACCCTGGAGGAAGCTGTCCCGAGAGCCTCATGGGAGGGGGCTGTAGCTTGAGACCTTGGCGTCTCAGGGAGGGCTGGGGTGAGAGGGAGGGAAGAGCGTGGCCGTCTTAGCCTCTGCTCGGTTTGGCCTTGACTTTGGCCCCCCAGATCTCCATACAGTTCCTGATATACAGGGACACGGCCACCTCCTCGGAGCGCCAGCCCCTCCTCCCCAGTTGACCCGGACCCAGGCCAAGCCCAGGACAACGGGGATCTCCAGACGCTGCTCCCAAGAAGGGACAAGTGCGGGCAGACATGGTGCTGCTGACCCTGGAGTGGGCCGTGCAGGCAGCCGGGGGTGCCTTAAGGGCCCGGCCCAGGCACCTCCCCCACCTCCGGAACCTGCTGGGTGACTCTTCCAGGAGCCCTGACTGATGGACTCTTCAGGGGGCAGGGAGTGGGGAACGAGGGGGGTGCCGGGGCTCGTCCCCCCCGAGACACACCCCTAGAATCTGAAACTGCTGTCCCTGGGAGCCCCCATGGGGGCTGCAGCTGAGACCTCGGCTCCTCCAAAGGCAGTGGGTGCCCCCCAACTCCCTTCCCTCCGTCTGCCCACGCGCGCACACACACACACACACACACCCCTGGAGCGGGTGTGGTTGTCGCCAGTGTCCCTGGGACTGTCGTGTTGACCGCAGACAGCTCAGTAAACGGCCCCTCCCAGTGAGGCATCTTTCTGGTGCTCCTTCCCCGAGGTGCTGTGGTCTAGGCTGCGCTGGGCAGCCGCGGTGCACAGGGATCCGGGCCCCAGCTTCCAGGTCCCAGGTGGGGGTCTAGAGGCTGAGATGTGGCAGAGCCAAACAGGAGCAGACTGTCCCGCCTCCAGGGGACCTCGGGTTCCGGGACCTGGTTCTCTTTAACAGAATCCACATCCGCGGCTGAGGATCCAGCAGCGAGAATGACGGGGTCCCAGCCCCTCAGTGCTCGGGAAGCAGCAGGGGAAAAAAAAAAAAAGTTAAGGTTCAGATCTTGGTTCTGCCTCTTAGCTTCTCTGTGCCTCAGTTACCTCATCTGTGAAATGGGTGTAATTAGCAGAAGTTAGTCCCAAAGTCTGGCATGTAGTAAGCGTACCATAAAGGTTAGCTTTGGTAATTTTCAGTTGGAGGAGAGGCACTTGCAGATCTCCCTGCAGATCAGAGACCTTCCTGGAGGAGGGTGACATGCAGGAGATCACGTGTGTGTGTGTGCGCGCGCGCGCGCACGTGCACGCGTGCGTGATAGGCAGAAGGATGGAGGTGCAGCAGCAGTGGGAAGGGAGGAGAGGACAGGGCTCAGGCCTGAGCTCTGGTCCTGGACCCCAACTTCACTCTGTCTCCCAGACCCCGTTCTGAGTCCACTTACTGGCCATGCATCTTTGGGTGCCTGAGGGCTGGTCAGGGAGAGAAGCTGTGGCTCTTCCTGCCCGAGGGACAGGAAGGAGCTCACGGGGGTGGGGGAGGCCCGCAGGCCAGTTTGGTGCCACATAGATCGGCAGAGAGTATCCTCCACCAGGCCCGGCTGTGCTGGGCATCTGTGAGGGGGGCGACCGGGCTCTGGTCCTTGTCAGGGAGCGAAGATGGTCGCCCGAGCCTGGGGGTGAGGGCTTTGACCAGAAGATACAAAGTGCCATCAGAATGAGGAGACTCCGCGAAGAAGGCTTCTCGGAGGAGGGGCCCTGGGGTCAATCCTGAAGACGGAGGGGAGTCAGGAAGGGGGAAGGGCGTGCCCAGGTGTGGAGCTGGGGCCGCTGGAAAGCCAGGCTGGGTCGTGGAGCAGGGGCCGGGGCAGTGGCTTACAGCAGGTTGGGGAAAAGAAGGCAGGAATTGGGATCTGGGGAGACCTCAGAGCTGCCTCTGAGGTTCAGGTGGGCAGTGAGGCCAAGTTGGGCCAGTCTGCCGTGTGCCTGTCCTGGTCGTGCCTGCGGAGCCCTGTGTGTACCCTGGCACCGGGCCGGTCTTTGATGAGTGCTGCTTGTATGCTGGGCGGGGTGATATGGGGTCGGTGCAATTAGGATGGCCAGTTTCCAGATGGAAAACAGGCTTCGAGGGATCAAGCACCTTGCTCACGGCGGAGCAGCTTTTTGAACCCCATTCTGTCCCTCATCCCACACCTGCCCGGGACTAGGGCTCTCGGAGTCCCCTCCCTGGCTAGGGGTCCAGAGGGCAGGGCTGTGGGCTACACAGCTTCTCCTTGCGGGCAGCCCAACTTTGGGGGCTTAGGCTCCCTTCCTCCTTCCTGGAGCCCCCAGGCCCTCCCAGGCGAAGCTGCCCCCAGGCGCCAGCTAGCTCTCGCTTGGGCCTTCTTGGGGCACCCTCGCCAGCCATCTTCTGGCTCCCCCCAGGGCCAGGACCTTGCTTGATGTGTTACCGGGGACTCCCTCACCATAGCGGTGAGCACCCCAAGTGCGGGCCTCAGTCAGAGCCGCCTGAGAGAGAGGACGGGTCACAGCCCTGTCCGGAGGACCTTGCCTCGTGAAGGTGGCCTCCTCACTTCCTCCCGGGAAGCACCGGTCTGCGGGGCCATAGCTCTTGCTTTTCTGCCATGCCCAGTCGGCGCTGAGCCACGGTTCTTCCTCCCAAAGGAGGCCCGGGTCTGATGGCTGTGGCCCAGGCAGTACCCTGTCCGACAGAGGAGGGAGTGCTGGTGGTGGAGTGTTTAGGCTCCAGCGCCTGCCGCCGCCACCACCACCACCGGGCAAGAGGCAGGTACGGGATGGCGACATGAGTATCGCCGGTGCCCGGACCCCCCAGCTTCTTCCGGCAGCTCCCCCACATGGACGGGGCCAGGTGGGCAGGCCTGGGTGGGGAGCCCGGGGAGACTTCCCTTCTCACCCCCCCTCCCCGCCCCGGGGTGCACACCTCTTAGCTCGCTGCAGGCAGGGGGTGGCCGGGAGGGGTGAGCGCTCCCACCTAACCCGCAGGCTCGGCGGCATTCTGCTTCCAGGTTTCAGGCCAGACTCAGCCAAGAGGGGCACCACCTTTGTCACTTGTCGGTTGTCCTTGTCCGGAAGGGAGTCTCTCTCTGGACACTCAGGGGGAGCAGGAGGTTGGACCAGTCACCCCAAAAGAGCCCTCGCTTGGCTCTTGACTCTCCCTTGAATGAGATGCCGTGTGTGCAAAGGCCTCTCACAGCGCCTGGTCCCCGTGTCCCCCGAATCCTGGCGGGGACAGGAAGAGCTGGCAGGCAGGTAGCAGTCTCCTAGGAAGCAGAAGGACCCAGCGTGCATGTGGCCCCAGGCCCTTCCAGCCCAGGGTTCTTCAGTGAACTTAATGGGCTTCTTTAAGCCACAATTTGGATATGGCCTTGAGTCCCCAAAGTTGAGAAAGGGGAGCAACCTGCAGCTCACTGCCCTGTTCACCTCTTCTGCTGTTGGACTTGGCTTTCACTGTTGCTGAAAGGAGGGACCGCAGAGGCCGCTGGGTAGACAGCCAGGTGCTGACTTCTGTGACCAGCTGGCCCACCTGCCTCCCTTGAGTGCGCTGAGCGGATCCAGAGGAGGGTTAGCCCCACGGTGGGGGGGGGGGGGGATTGCCCTCTGCTGCGGGTTAACTCCATGCACCTGAGTACTACCACCCAGTCCCCCAGCCCCGTGACAGCCCAAGGACACAGCCACCCACAGGGATCTCTGCGCAGCACACCGGAAGTGCTCTGGGAAGACCAGTTTTTTATCAGTACTTCCCCACGCCCAACAGTGTGGGCAGACGTCTGTCCCGCTCACCCAGCCCACAGTAGGTGCTCAGTAAATGTCTGAGTGAGTGAATGCCCGACACAACGGCCGTCAGGGAGCCTCCGTCTGGTGAAGGTACCAGGCATGGAACCCACGATCGTGGAACTGCTGAGTGTGTGCCCTCGACGTGGGGCGAGAGCGTGCTGTGGGAGCTCTGTCTCAAGACCGCTATTTGAGAAAGGATCAAGTCAGCGATGACTAAATTCGCATGGGAAGTTATGGGTATAGATATACTTCATCTTGCAACATTTCTGCTCACTTGTAGTCATTGCAGATGACCCAGACGCCCAGTATGCGTGAGGAACTGTCAATGGTTTCATTCCCTGGGCGGGTCGAAGATCCGTTGTATGCGACACAGGCTCTTCGTTCTAGGAAGCACTAACGGAGCATTTACTTTGAAAAGTTGCACAAAGTGGGCCGCTGGTTCGGTCGTGGAGCTTGTGACTCCATCTTGGGGTTGGGAGCCTGGGTGGCTGTCAGTGAAGCGTCTGCCTTTGGCTCAGGTCATGATCCCAGGGTCGTGGGATGGAGCCTTGAGACCCTTATGTTGGGCTCCCTGCTCAGAGGGGAGCCTGCTTCTCTGCCTCCCCACTCTATCTCTGTTGCACTCTCTCTAATAAATGAAATCTTAAAAAAAAAAGTTGCATAAAAAAGGTAGAGAACAGTGGTAGGAGAGTCTATGAAGTGATTAAAAAAAATTATTTGACAGAGTAGGGGGAGCAGGAGAGGGAGAAGCACACTCCCCACTGGGCAGGGAGCCCGATGCAGGACTCCATCCCAAGACCCTGGGATCATGACCTGAGCCAAAGGCAGACACTTAACGGAGTCAGTCAGGTGCCCCAGAAATTTTTAAAAATATTTATTTATTTGAGAGGGAGAGAGGGCGTGCGCAACACACTAGTGTGTGTGGCGGCGGGGCAGAGGGAGAGGGACAAGCAGAAGGACAAGCAGACTCGTTGCTGAGCTCAGAGCCTGATGCAAGGCTCAGTCTCATGGCCTCAGGTCACGGTCAAGATCCTTCAGGATCAGGATCTGAGTCGAAATCAAGAGTCGGATGCTTCACTGACTGAGCCACCCAGGTGCCCCTGAAGTAATATTTTGAAAGACACAAAGTAAGGATAGAAAATTAAAAATAAAACATTAAAAATATTTGTACCACATTTCAATTTTAGAAACTTAAATTCTTTAAATTATGAGCTTATATGTTTATATTCTGAACTTCATCTTTTTAAACAGTGAATTGGAGTGTTGGTCATGCGAATTATAACCAATGTTTTTATGAAACAAAAATAACACCAACTTCTTTGAAAGAAATTACTTTTTTTTTTGAAAGATTTTATTTATTTGACATACAGAGATCGCAAGTAGGCAGAGAGGCAGGCAGAGAGAGAGGGGGAAGCAGGTGTCCTGCTGAGCAGAGAGCCTGATGTGGGGCTCGATCCCAGGACCCTGAGATCATTACATGAACCACCAGGTGCCCCAAGAAATTACCTGTTTAATAGATCATCTGCTTCCTAAGGGTGGAAGACAAGAATTGCAAACTCAGTGACGAAGCCCTCAGTCCAAACATTTGCAGCAAAGCTGGTCGGTTCTGGTTGAAGGAACAAGCTGACAAGGTATGATTAAGTAATCTGCTTTTCCTGCTGAAAGTTTTACAAATTTTAGTTATATTGAGAAAATAATGATGAAGCATTTTCACTTCTATGATAAATACTTTTTTTTTTTTAGATTTTATTTATTTATTTGACAGACAGAGATCACAAGCAGGCAGAGGCAGGCAGAGAGAGAGAGAGAGGAAGAAGGCTCCCTGCCGAGCAGAGACCCTGACTTGGGGCTCAATCCCAGGACCCTGGAATCATGGCCTGAGCCGAAGGCAGATGCTTTAACCCACTGAGCCACCCAGGCGCACCTGTGATAGGTAAATTTTAACATTTATTTAACTTACTGTTTGGAATGAGACATACTTTATTTTTTTTTTTTTTTTAATTTTTTTTTTTAAGATTTTTTTTAATTTATTTATTTGAGAGAGAGACAGTGAGAGAGAACATGAGCGAGGAGAAGGTCAGAGAGAGAAGCAGACTCCCCGTGGAGCTGGGAGACCGATGTGGGACTCGATCCCGGGACTCCGGGATCATGACCTGAGCCGAAGGCAGTCGTCCAACCAACTGAGCCACCCAGGCGTCCCGAGACATACTTTATTTTTAAAAAATTGGAAGCCAAATAAAATCTTAAAAAAAAAAAAAAAAAGCGGCACCTGGGTGGCTCAGTGGGTTAAAGCCTCTGCCTTCGGCTCAGGTCATGATCTCAGAGTTCTGGCATCGAGCCCCGCATCAGGCTCTCTGCTCAGCGGGAAGCCTGCTTCCTCCTCTCTCTCTCTGCCTACTTGTGATCTTTGTCTGTCAAATAAATAAATAAAATCTTAAAAAAAAAAAAAAAAATTGAAGCCTTGGGCGCCTGGGGGGGCTCAGCTGGTGAAGCAGCCAGCTCTGGGTTTCAGCTCCGGTCATGATCTTGGGGTCACGTGATCGAGCCCCCTGCGCGGGCTCCTGGCTCAGCTTGGAGTCTGCTTGCCCCGCCCACCCTCTGCTCCTCCCTCTCCCCGGCTCATGTTCTCTCTCTCAAATGAAATCAAATCTTTTTTTTTTTTTTTAAGATTTTATTTGTTTATTTGACAGAGATCACAGTAGACAGAGGCAGGCAGAGAGAGGGAAGCAGGCTCCCTGCTGAGCAGAAAGCCCCATGTGGGACTCTATCCAAGGACCCTGAGATCATGACCTGAGCCGAAAGCAGAGGCTTTAACCCACTGAGCCAGCCAGGCGCCCTGAAATCAAATCTTTAAAAAGTTTTGCAGCTTTTGCTGTAGATGCTTCATCACCAAGAGAACAGGAGGAAAAGCTGGTCTTCTCTTGGAATTCTAAAACAGGCAGGAGGGGCCAGTGAGGGATAGTGGGGTCAGCGGGGGTGGAGTGCACATCCCGCCCCTCTACCCCGCTTCCTGTGAAGTGGGGGTAGACCTGTCAGCCCCTTGGGCATGTGGTTGGGGGGGGGTGTCAGCGCCCATGCCAGCCCCCAGGAGCCCTTTCTCCTTAGTTCGCTGGTTGCCAGGAGCAGAAGCCCACCTGTTGAGCGAGAACGCCTGCCGCAGAGGATGCATGGGGCTCCCCGCGGAGAGGGAAAGGGAGCCCGTGGCATCTGGAAAGACAGAGGCCAAGTCTGCGCCAGGGATCCTGCGAGCAGGAAACCCTCCCTGTGGGAATGAAACTCAGAGTCTGTCCGGCGAGAGCTCCCTGGTTTGGGCAGGGGTCACATCCGCAGCAGGTAGCACCAGAGGCCCAGCGCACGGTGCCCGCTCCCCGCAGCGGTGGAGGTGCCACACAGTGTCTCCTTAGTCCAGGATGCGAATGAATGACAGTTTGGACACAGCGAATCTTGAAACAGGGTCCCAGAAGGCCCTCTGTGAAGGCTCCAAGGGGCTGACTTGGGGACACTGTGGGGAGGGGTGGAAGGGCCTTGGACAGCCCAGCTTGTCCCCTGAGGCCTCATGCTCTTGAGGCCACCACCCGTCCAGGGGTGCCAACTGGGTGCAGGCTTCACCCCAGAGCCAGGGTGTGAGCCCTCTGGACCGGCTGCACGGCCGCCTGCTGTCAGTGGGGAGAGCAGGGACAGTCCCTGCCGGCTGCGAGGACGGGTTTGGGGCATGCAGGCGTCCCACACGCCCAGGGTGTTTGCAGAAATGAGGGGTCTGGGGAGTCCACACCCAGAGTGACAGAATGACGTGGGGATGCCCAGGTCTTCCGGGGCACGTGGCGCTGGAGCAGGACTTGGGGAGCTGAGCGGCAGCCCCGGGCTCCGGAAGGGGCCCTCTTGTCCCCGCTCACAGCGCAGGTCCCGCCGCTGTGGTGTGGGTCCCACCTGCGTCTGCCCGGCTTCCGCCTGGGGCCACGGATGCTTGCGAAGGGAGGCGGGTGAGAAAGAACACGAGGCCAGTGCTAACTGCGTCCCAGTTTCTGTTTGTTTATTTTTTTGTTTTTTTTTCTTTCTTTTTTTTTTAAGTATGGAAGCTCAAGTATAAGATGTAGATTTTTTTTTAAGCTTTACAAAAAAACAAAATAAAACAAAAAACTCCTTTTGCATTCCGTAAAAATTGAAAGAAAGCACCTGGCCAGAGAGCGGACAGTCAGCAGGCCCCACCCCCGCACCCCCACCACGTGGTCTCCGTGGGACAGGGTTCAAGTCCGTGCAGGACAAAGCGGAGGGCCACCCCCTTTCTCCCGGAGCTGTCCCCTGTCCCCCAGCCCCAACCCCAAGCTACTCCCAAACACACGTGGAATCAGATTTCCAGTTTTTCTTCTCTCTTTCACACACCACAGTTAGTTCATAAAATTTTTTTGTTTTACATTTTTTACACCAATGTAACAAAAAGGTGGGAAGGAAGGGGAGATGGACAGTATTTTATGCCGATAAACGGGTGGGGGGCAGGTCGGGGGCCGGGGCAAACACGAACACGCGGTCTCTGCAGAAACGCGGAGAGTTCGGACAGCAAAACGTGGTGGGAAGGAGGCCTCGGAGACGGAGGGTGTTGACTGGGCTTTATTCTCGGGGGGAGACGGCGCCGTGCGGTCGGTGAAGCCGGTGTTACATGACCTGGTGGGGAGGCGCGGGGCGAGGAAGGGAGCAGAAGACGAGTTCTCTAAGAAAGGAAACTAACGAGCGTGTGGCGCGTCCTGGTAGCCCGGAGCCGAGCTCTAACACTGCTGCTTTCTCTTCAAGGCCTCCACCAGGTCGTTCTTAAGAGCTTCTTGCTTTGATTTGTCTGCGAAAGTCTGCACAGACCTGCCAGGGAGGAAAGGAGTCCATCAGGCCGTGTACTGGGCAGGGGCGCTGCAGTGCTGGGGCCGGGCTGGGCCCCACGGTGGGTGGTGCCGGAGAGGGGCTGAGGGCCACAGTGCCCCAGACACGCACCACCCCCCACCGGCCCCTCACCAGGCCCCACAGGGGAGGTGCACAGCCCACCTGGACGGCTGCTCACCTCTGCAACAGGCTGGGGCGGGGGGCGCCCACTGGAGCCACCAGCACCCTAATCACTTCTCTGGGTGCAGGTCCCAAAGTCAGCCTGAAGCAGAAGGGGGCTCCTGGGCTTTCCCCTCATCACATCCCTGCCCGGTAGAGGCAGCCCGCTGCTAACCCCCCCCACGTGCAGGGGGGCAGAGGTCCACCCACTGAACATTTGAGACCTTCTGGACAGCTGAGCAGACTGGGTTCACGTCCAGGGGGCTCCTGTAGGGCAGGTACCATCAACTTGAACTCGGCCAAGAAACTCCCCTGGCCTGGATTTCCAGAGGCAGTATGGGACTGAGCTAAGGGGCCCTGGGTCACCGCCACCAAATCCAGGATTCGTGGGGACAGGCTGACGTGCGTGCACTTGACGTGGCTGCTCACACTCTTCCCCAAAGCGAGCAGCCGCCCAGCTCCGCGGGGCCGGACAGTCCACGCAGCGCTTCCCACACATCCTCCTTTTCCTCTTACGGCGTCCTGGAGGGGGGGGGGGGTCTTCCTGGTGTCCCCAGTTCACAGATGAGGACACGAAGGCTTCGGGAAACGCCCCCTGATGATGCCCTGAATGGTCACTCTGTCCAAATGACCCTTCATGTCGACAAACCAAGCACTGACTCGACTACTCATAAACTTTCCAACAGTTCCGCAGCAGCAGACAAGAGGGGTCTGGCGGGAAAAGTGCAGACATCAGGCCCCTCAGGAATCCCAGGCTCCGTGTGCGCTGGCCATGAGGAGGGGTGGGAAGGAGGGGCCAAAAAACAATCCTCAACGTCCCCGAATGGGTCAAGTAGTGCCGAGGAGAGGATCATCCCCAGCTCAGTTCTGGCTACTCCCTCCCGGATACGCACCGGAAGTGGCCTCCCCACGCTCCCAGGGGGCACAGGCAAGACCATCCCCGCGCCGCTAGAAACTCTCACGAGTGCTGTCATTTTTTAACATTTTTGAACACCTGTCCTGGTGGCCCCTGGCTCTACGGTGGCAAAGGAAGGGTCGGCACCAGCCCTGGCAGTCCACTTCGTGCTTCAGGAAAAGCCCCCCGCGGGAGGCCGTGGCAACTCGCTCAGCATCCTGGCTGGCGCGGGTGCTGCCTCTTCTGGAGGGAGAAGCCAAGCAGAGCTGTGCCCAGCCCTCAACCCCCACCAGGGAGAAAGTTCCAGAGTTAGAACCAGAGTGAGAATCAGGTAAGAGACGGGAGACCGGGCTTAGAATGGCTTGGAGGTGTAAGGACCGAGAACTCATTTAGGGGACAGAGCTTGGAAAGGTCACTGCTAAGCCACATCAAACCAGTGTGGGAAGTACACGTCCCGGAACCCTGGAGTGCCAGCTGCCCACTACTGCAGGGGCAGGTTTATGACAGAAAGCCTCCAGTGGTGGCCACGGGACTGACCAAGGGCAGGGATCTAGAAGACTTTAGAAGCACCTCCCCGCCAACGCGGCAGGGCTGGGAAGAAAACTGCACTACTGTGGCATGCCTCAAAAGGGAGGTTTTCTCTTGCTGTGACAGGAATGTCATGGTCCCGGTGTGAAGCCAGACGGACATGCGGAAGTCCCACGAATGCAGAGTAGCCTTGCCGCCCGGTTCCATAAATGGTGTTCCCCCACCCCCCGACCCACTGGAAATCCTGCTGAGCCTCTTCTGGCTCAGGCCCCCAGGGGCCAGTCCCTGGGCAGAAATCCCCTAGCCCTGCGCTCTGCAGCCCTGCCCCACAGGCTTTCCAAGCCCCTCCTGGGACTCCGATGGCTTTCAGACACCTGTATCTGTCCAAGCTTAAGTTGTGGTTCTCGGCTGTCCTCAACAAGCAAGACTATTTCCCTTTCGTCAGTGTGAGGCATTTATGAGGACGGCCGCAGCGTGTTAGGCACAGGTAACGCGGGTCCAAGCTCCAGCAGCAGCCGCTCTGGGGGTGGGGTGGGGGGTGGAGGGGTGCAGCAAGCCCAGCCGGGGGGTTTCAACCTCTGCTCTGTGCTCTCTCCTCAGGCTCGGGGCCATACGCCCCTTTCAAAAGTCGTGGCCGCCCACATTCCACTTCCCACCAAGAAGGCTTCTATGGCCTCTGGGACGCTGGGCGGGGAAGCCCGAGACCCTGGGCGCACAGACCGCGGGCTCGGGGAGACTGTCCTGGGGCAGTGGCCTTGCAGAAGGCCAGGCACACGGCCCTGCTCTGTGGCCAACCCAAGTGGTGTAGACAAGTAGCTTCTGCTGGAGAGGCAGGGTTAATCCCCAGACTGGGCTTCTTCCAGAGCCAGAGCCAAAACCCCCTCTCTGCCCCACACCCAGCCCTGCCTAGAGTGCAAGACACACACAGCACACACGTGACGCGGGTCTGTGTTACATGGGGCCGCATCGGCACATTAACGTGGCTGCCCACGGCCGGGAGCCAACACACAGGGGGTTAGTGGTGGTTTAAGGGACCGCGTGGCCACAGCCGGTCCAGGGGCGGCGGCGGGCTAGTGAGTCCTGTTTAGTGGGGCAGGTGCTCACGCCTCTCAGGCAGGGTACCTGTGACGGCTTAGTTATCAGGCTGGATGTGGATCTGGCGCTGGGTCAGCACTTGGGAAAGCTCCCTCTGCAGCTGCTGAAACTTGGGGTGGTCGGGGATTACGTCAACAGATCTACAGAGAGTGGTCAGAGGTGAGTGCGGCGGGGTGGCGGGACACACCGAGGAGCAGGTGGCTGCTGAAGACGCGGGGCCAGAGCGGTGTCGTCACAGCCCCCTGCGCACGGAGGGGAGCCGCAGAGCCCGATGCTGAAGGTACTCACGCCCACCCCCCGCTGCGGGGAGTGGGCTCCTGGAGGATGGCGCGCTGGCCCCCACGTGACCACAGGACAGCGATGCCGCAGGAGCGGGGGAGGGAAACCTACCAGGGGCCAGACCGCATGTCCCCGCTGGCAGGTGGGAAACTGGAAAGATGCAGATGCAGAGGGGGCTCCTCGCTATTTTAAACTCTAATGAGAAGGAGACTAGAAATTTGTCTCCTGGGGGAATTTGCAAATCAAGGCAGCCCCCTGAACTGCTCCCTACCTCCGCTTTTGGCCCAAAAGGAGAGACTGACACAGGGAAACAGGCTCGGGCGGGGGGTGGGGGGGGTGCTGGATGCTGAGGGCAGCGCACCAGACCTTGGCCTCACACCGTGGTGGGGCAGACGCTATCCCATCTGACCCCTGCGGCATGCCTGCCTCTCTGACTGCATGAGCGTCCTGGAGAGGAGACCTGTCTGAGCTCTTCGCTTTTCGACTCAGGCGAACGGCGCTCATCCCACCGCCACCTCTCCTGTCTCCCCCCGCCCCTCGCTGGAAGGGGCTCTGGCCTTCTGCTCTGTCCACCCCGTGGACTCTGAAGATCCAGAAAGCCCTTCTCAGCTCACTTGGGCCAACGCTACAGAACCGAGGGCACAGGATGGGTGGGGAGGGGCAGCTGGGGACCAGGCTGCTCAGGGGGCTGCAATCCCTCACGCGTGGGGAGGTCCAGGCAGATGCCGCAGATGGGACTGGCCCGGCAGGGGACTGAGGGGTGACTCCAGGCACGAGGGCACCAGTGGCTGTCCAAGTGAGAGTCCCCAGAAAACAGAAACAGCAGGGTAGGAACCAGCGTCTACGTACGAGGTGTCTGACCTTTCCGAATCTGCATTAACGACCCCACGGGGTGGGGGCACCAATGAGGTGCCAGGGGCGCCAACGACGAACCTGAGGCCCAGTGCCACGTGACTACCACGTCGAACACCTGGAACTCTAATCCACCTTTTTTGGTTCCGAAGCTTATGCTTTGGGGTACGTTACCTCAGCCCATTGACGATGTCCTTTGTTTTTCCAAAGTAAATCTCATTCAGCGTACTTCTGATTTTATTTTCCATATCCTGGGAAGGGATGCCAGTCAGACAGGATGGCAAACAGCAGGCTGAGGCCCATTACTCTACCCCCCCCACCCCCACCGCCCACCAGCCCACCCTTGCAGTCCCCACTGCGACCACAGGGGGGAGGCACAGGACCACGCCAAAGCCAGGTGAGCCAGCCCCCCAGAGGCCGAGGACCGCCCCCACCAATTTGCAGGCTGAGTGCTTCCTAGGCTTCAGGCACCAGGAAGCCAATACTCAGGGGCTGGAGGCCAATGCTGACCTCGATGGGAGCCAGTCTAAACCACATCACCACGCCCCAAGTCCCCCCCCCCCCCCACCAAGGTAAGGCAAAGGCCACTGCAATCTGAGCCCATGGCCTTGGAGTGCAGACTTCCAGAAGCAGGAGGGGGTTCCTTGCGCGGGCAGGAGAGGGGGTGGCTAACTAGCAGAGCCCTGTTTGCGTGCCCATCAGAAGGCTCAGAGCATGAGCCCAGGGCAACAGAGCAAAACCCGAGAAGCACGACAAAGGTGACAGGCGCTGCAGGCTGCCACAGGGCTGGAAGCAGTCAGGCAGAAGGCCAGCAGGCCGCACTCAGGCCTCGGCGGCAGAACGGCCCACACTGCAGGAGTGACCCAAGCCCCGAGGCCCACTCACCTCTACCAGGCGTCCGATATTGGCTATGTGCGGGGAGCAGTCGCTCACGGTCTCATCTTTCTCCATCTGCCAAAGAGAAGAGCATTCCTCCATGTCAGAGGGCCGGGCACTCCCTGCAAAGGGCAGCCTCTGCCTCCAGCACCATGCGCTCTGGGGGTGTACCAAGAGCCAGCTGCTCCTGCTGCCAGCTGTAGAGCTGGCTGGGGGAGGTACAAGGCCACCTTTCCAGCTGGGCCCCAAGCATGCAGGACTGCAGCTTTAGGGCCTAAACAGCTCAGCCGGCAGAGACCCAGAGGTCCCACCCTGGCAGAGGGTCTTCTGCTGCTGCCCTGCTGGGAGCATGATGACCTTCCCAGTCCCAGGGCCGCTGCACGGAGGGCACAAGGGACCATGCTGGCAGGGGACTGGCTAGGGATGCAGGGGAGCTTTCACCACGCCTCCACTGCCCTGCGATGGCGGCTTCAAAGGGAGGGTCCAGCAGCCGGAGAGAGTGGGGGGGCGGGTTGGGGGGACTGAGGCTTAGCTAGGCGGTGCCGCAGGCAGTGAGGGCCGAACCGAGGCCAGAGTCTTCTTACTGCACAGTCTGCCGGGCTGGCTGTGGGCCCGGGAGCGGCTGGAAGAGAAGAATCTGAACCCAGATGCCTAGACTGGGACCGAGTGGGACCCAGCAAGCCGAGTCTCGGGCAGGGTTTGGTCTGACCCAATAATTGTAACTATTAAAGTTCTGGTAAAGTTTTACTGAAAGTACTAATAGGAGGCAGCAGGTGGGGCGGGGGGAGAGGGACAGGATCCCTGACCTGTGTCCTTATGCAGGAGGTGCGGGACCCCCCACCTCTCCCTCTGCATCAGCCTTATTTCCCTCACGGGACAGGTCGCTCCCTTAGGGACAGGTTCCCCTGTCGACACCTCGAGGGGCGCCCAGGAGAGCGGTGAGCACATGAATGCTCAGTTACAGAACGGAACTGTCTTTGAAATAAAACACTGACGCTGAAACAGGTCATCTCGAGACAGGACAAAGAGCTAGGAACGGTGGTGTCGGGATGGCCAGAGCTCGGAAGGGCTTCGGACATGTGGAGAGTGCATGGCCGAGCTGGGCCAGTGAACGGGCTTCAGAGGCTGGAGACCCTGGCGGCTGCTTGGGGAGTGTGGCCAAGGCTCAGAGCCTCAAGGCTTTGCTGCTGCGGCTCACCTGTCTGGACTTCTCTTCTCCATTAGGGAGAATGATCATCAGGCCAAAAATGGTAGAAAAGACCCAGTTAAGAGTGAGATGAGGCCCCAAATGGGCGAGCAGATGACAGGAGAGACCCAAGTCACTCTCACTAATGAGGTCCGCAGGGCTGGACACGTCCAATTCCACGGAGCCGTCAGCCATCCCTGAAAAAGGACCCCGCGCCCAGGAGGGGCCGAATGCCCGAGGAGGGCGGAGGCTGATCCCGCTTTCACGAAATGAGGAAGACGAGAGTCAGAATTTAACCCTGGGTCCGACCGTCTGACTCACACAAGTTTTTTTTTTTTTTTTTTTTTTTTTTTTTAAGATTTTATTTATTTATTTGACAGAGAGAAATCACAAGTAGATGGAGAGGCAGGCAGAGAGAGAGAGGGAAGCAGGCTCCCTCACAAGTTTTGATGGGACTGTTCAGACTCATCTGTCAGCACATCTAAAATCGGCTATCGCTAATCTAGGAATCCACATGGGCTCATCGTGGACAAGTCCCACAAGAAGCCCCAATTTCCTATTCTGATGGGGATGCTGGGTACAGAGAACTCCTCTAGGAGATCACACCACTAGCAGGTTTCCACCTAGTCCCCCGTGGCCATGGCTGGGATACCAGGTCCCCAGGGCGGCCTCTTTGCTGTCCCTTTGCTGTCCTGCAGGCTTCCTTTCTGGCCCTGAGCCAGCCTGCCTGCGTGGGACCTGGAGAAGGCACAGCCGTGAGCCTTCTCAGCATCCTGGTGACTGCAGCGAGGGTCCAAGTCAGAGCCGAGGAACATGGGCTACCATGGAGCATGGCCAAGCACAGAGTCGCCTGTTCTACTCAGTCTCTAGAAGAACTCTGTTCTCAACCCAAGGACATGGAAGCTCAAAGGGGTCATCTGCCCGGGTCACAGCACGTTTGCTCTTCCTGCCTCGGCGGGCTGAGGGGAGTGTGAATCGCTCTCCTGGGCTCAGACATGACTCCCACCAAGTAAAAAATGGGAACCGAGTCCTGCGAAGACACTCATTGTTCTGAAGGGCTCGCAAGCGTGAAAACCACGTGCTGTGCGGCCACAATGTTGGGGAAAGGACTGGTGCCGGGGCCCGGTCGGGGGTGGCGTCCCACTACGATGCTGCAGCAGCGGGCTCCAGCCCTCAGGAAGTACCGGCCTGGCACAGCCACGCCTGCAGGGCCGGACTCAGTTTAGAGGCCGGGCTGGAAGAGACCCACGGGCAAAGCTTCAAAGGTCCGAACACCCTGACCTCAAGAAATGGGCAAGAATGGGCCATGTGCCCTGCCTCCGTGCCCCTGGACCAGTGATCCTGGGGAGTCTTGACCCTCAGAGACTACCTGAGTCCCTACCAAACAGCAGTGAGAGCTCCTGAACTCAGAAGCGACAGCTACTCCCCATCACTTCAGGTCTCCGAAATCCCCCACCCTGGGCCATCCCACGGGACCTGCCGGAACACATGCCCTTAGCCAAACCCTGCTGTTGAGACAGGCGCAGTGCGCAAGCTGGACAAAAGCTGGCGCACGCTCGGGAGGAAGGATGGTGCTCCATCTACCCACTTTTATTATTTATTTATTTATTTATAAAAAATATTCTATTTATTTATTTGACAGATAGAGATCACAAATAGGCAGAGAGGCAGGCAGGGGGGGGGGGGGAGAAGCAGGCTCCCCGACCAGCAGAGAACCCGATGTGGGGCCTGATCCCAGGACACTGAGACCATGCCCTGAGCCGAAGGCAGAGGCTCAACCCACTGAGCCACCCAGGTGCCCCTTCATCTACCCACTTTTAAAAGGGATTTCTGGCCACCAGGAGTAGGAGTAGTTGGAGTAGGTGCTTTTCCCCCCTCCTGCCTTGGAAATGGTTCCTGTGCCCAGATTGAGGGCAGCTCAGAGAGCTGCTCCTCTGGGCAGGGAGAAGCCTGGGGGGTGGGACCCAGACAAATCATGTGCTCCCACGATGAGACGTCCCGCACCTTCGCCAGCTCAGTGCGGGGGGCAGGATCTGGGCAATCTCAGGGAAGCGATAAGCCTCTGAGCTCACAGGGGCCCACTTTGTTTTTCATTCATTTTTTAAACATTTATTTGAAAAAGAGAAAGCGTGCACACACGTGAGTGGAAGGGGCAGAGGCAGAGGGAGTGAGAATCCTAAGCAGACCCTGTGCTGAGTGCAGAGCCTGACATGGGGCTCAATCCCACGACCCCGAGATCACTGCCTGAACCGAGTCGGACACCTAACTGACTACGCCAACCAGGTCCCCACTGAAGGGCCCCATTTTAAATGAGGATTCCACAGTCCAAAGGGAGGCCCAGGCTGCTGGCAAAGGGGTCCGGGCCATCAGGGTAGGTCAAGTCACATCAGCAATTCAACCTCTTGGCTATCGTCTTTGTGCTCCAGAATCAACCTTCCAATGAACTGACGTGGCGAAACCACTCATCGCCTGAAGGTAGAAAGGTCTGGGGTGGGTTTGGGGACGGACCGGGGAAAGGTAAGGACACCTGGTTTCCTCTGCGAGCAGATGGACTCCCTGGGAGGGAAGCGGGGGGCTCTAAACTCGAGGCAGGGGGTCTGAACCCAAGGCAAGACTTGGCAGGGACCAGGGAAGGGAAGGAGGACGTGGGCTGGGTGCGGGCGGAGGCCTTGGCACACGCGGACGTTTCCACGGCGCCCTCCCGGGCAGCCGTGCTGACTCCCTCCACGCCTGGTCAGGACCAGCCTGCTGGAAACGCTGACCCACCAAAAATAGGCCTCTTTTTGCAATGCATATATTATTACATCCTTATAAAAGTGGCTGCCAGAGAAAAACATTTTTATGTGCTGTGGCCGCACAGATGTTCCACAAGGTGGTTCCAAACACGTCTGAAGTCAGAGCCCAGCCCGCCTGTCCCCATCAAGCACCTCCCTCTCCTTCTCTCTGTGGCCTGGAGACAGGAAGGACATGGCAAGTGTTTGGAAAGCAGGCCGTCTTCCTCAGAAGGAGGGCACGGTCCCTCCCCTGGCTCTGCAGCGCTTCCCAGCAGGCACGGCCCAGAGGGTGGGGGAAACCAGCCCCGGCGCCATGGTTCCCACTCTGGAGCCCAAGGGCTGAGGGCCTCGGGCCTGCCTAGGCCTCTGCTTTCTGCTGAAGGAGGAACTACTCGCACGGCGCTGAGGACGGGGCCCGGCGGGACGGCAGCTCCATTCCTGGGGCTCCTCCTGTCCTGTCCTCTTGGTTACTGACCTGCGCTCTAGGAAGAGCTGGCCTGGGGGCCAGGACTTAGCCTGCTGTCAAGTTGAAGACAGTGGTCAGACAGCCTCTCAAGGAAGGTTCAGTTTGCCCAGTCCAGGGAAATTTTAACTGAGCCTAAAACTACATATATTCTAGAAGACGAGAAAGTCTCTGCTTGTGAGGCACGGGGAAGCAGCACAAGCAGCTCTGATTGAGCGCAGACCAGGAGTCCAGGCGGACCTTCTTCTCTGCAACCGTCTCCGAATAGGCATAATTAGCCTGATGGTGAAAATGCAGAGTTTTGGAGAAGGGAAGTGGACGGTCCAGGTCACACAGCTGGGAAGGGGGCAGGCTAGCACTGAACCACGTCTCGGCAATTCTGAAACTTGTTTTCTTGCACAAGACCTCTCTGCTCACACCCATGTACATCCTTTACCGGAAAAATCAAAGACAAAGCACAATCCAGGGCTTGGAAATTCCGAACAGTGACCATCCCTGCCTCAGCCCCGTGCCTCCCCCTCAGGGCCCCCCTCTTCGCATCTCCAGTGCCTTCCTCTCCGGCCTGGCTGTTCCTAGAAGGCTCTCGGCCTTCATCCCTGCGCAGGCCACCCCCCGGCACACAAGGAGCCGGCTGCAGCTGTGCCTCCCCCAGCAGGACAGCACTCCCTGGGCCTAGGCCCGGCTCCCCCACATCCGGAAGAGGGCCGTGGGCCTCCTCCCCACACCAGAACGTGCCGCCCGGGCTGGCCAAACCGAGCGCCAAGCTCGAGTCAAAGAGCATTTCCCGGCCATGACACACGGGCAGGTGGCCCTGCGGGAGTCTCTCTGTCACGGGGAGAGTACACTGGAGCAGGCAGAGAGAGCGTACAGCCGGCCAAGGACTGGTCTGATCCCCCAACTCGACAGAACATTCCACCTTCGTTTCTAAATATTTAGAATCTGAAAAAAATATCAAACGAACACCTGCAGGGCCCATCCCCAAATCGGAAGTCTCGGGTCTCCTTCCAGAGATTTACGGCCTTTGCCGCCTTCCCGCGTCTCCAGCTGTCACACAGGAGAAGTGACCTCTCAGCGCAACTTCCTTTCCAGCATGTTGGTACTTGGCTTGCAACATCTGTTACTTGCTCCACAGCCTTCCCACTGGGGCCGGCGGGGCATGGCGCCAACGGGCACCTTCCGCCCTCCTCCCGCGGAAGGACTGCAGGATTTGGCTGTGAGGCGCTCCCACAAAGACCGCCGCGCCCCCTTCCTCCCCAGCCGCCCCGGCCGCACAGATCTGCCCAAACACCTCAGTTACCTGCCTTCCAGCTGACATCCCTAAGGGAGACGTCGCTACGTAGGGGTGGAGGGAAGAAAGGGCCAAAGGGGTGGTGATGGGTGAGTGTGCTGAGGGCGCACAGGCCGGGCTGCACCCGGTCGGAGCCCCCGGGGATGCCGCTGCAGCCTGGGGGTCACGACCAGAGGGTACATGTGTGGCTCAATTCCCAAGCACTGTTAAATTTACGAGAATTTATTTACTTAAAAGATTTGACAGAACACAAACAGGGGGCGCAGCAGGCAGAGGGAGAGGGAGAAACAGGCTCACTCACTGCTGGGCAAGGAGCCCGATGCTGGGCTCGATCCCAGGACCCTGGGATCATGACGTGAGCTGAAGGCAGATGCTTAACTGAGCCGCCCAGGTGCCCTAAATTTACCAACAATTTAGAGAAAGCTCTCCTTGTCCGACCCTACACTCACAGCCACCTCATGAGATGGGAAAGGGCCAGCGACAAAGCCTCCGAAGCGGAAGCGGCAGAGGGACAGCTGGGGAGACTGGGGTGCGGGGAAGAGGGAAGTGGAGGGAACAGCCCAGGGGGCCTCTGCGGAGCAGTGCTCCTGACCATGGCCAGGCCGGCTCACAGGGCCGGTGCCTGCTGGCGTGGGTCCTTCCTTCCAGACACACGCGAGGCAGCTGAGGCCTACCTGCCAGAGGGAGAGCCCGGGTCTGGTCTCTGCGAGCACTGCTCGATGGGACGAGCTCAAATGAGGAAGCCACCTCTGATCCCACCGCTCACACGGTGGAGGCCCACCCACGCCATGCCCGCCCTACCTCAAAATGTCTCTTGCCCTGTCCCCTCCCCTCCTTGAGGCCAACACCAGCTCATGTACCGACTTCCTGGCTACAGGCTTGTCCCCTCCAGCCCTCCCGGACCGCCTCCATCTGGCCCGAGTCACCTCGCTCCTGGAGGACTATAACAGTTCCCTCCCCCTGCCAACTTCCCCCCATGACACCCCAAAGAGCCATTTTCTGAAAACAGAAATCTAATCAGATTGTTCAACTGACTAAAATATCTTTCTTTTTTAAAGATTTATTTATTTATGGGGCGCCTGGGTGGCTCAGTGGGTTAAGCCGCTGCCTTCGGCTCAGGTCATGATCGCAGGGTTCTGGGATCGAGTCCCACATCGGGCTCTCTGCTCAGCGGGGAGCCTGCTTCCTCCTCTCTCTCTCTCTGCCTACTTGTGATTTCTCTCTGTCAAATAAATAAATAAAATCTTTAAAAAAAAAAAAAAGATTTATTTATTTATTTGACACAGAGAGAGACAGCAAGAGAGGAACACAAGCAGAGGGAGAGGGAGAAGCAGGCTTCCCACTGAGCAGGGAGCCTGATGCAGGACTCAATCCCAGGATCCTGGGATCACGACCTGAGCTGAAGGCAGAGGCTTAACGACTGAGCCACCCAGGCGTCCCCTGACTAAACATCTTAGTAAGCCCCAGCACCACTGGTGGTGAGCGTGGTCTCATGTGGCCAACTTACCTCCAAAAGAAAAATTGACTTTACTGAAAGTCCAGTGGAGGAGGCACCCCGAGGCTGGGGTTGCTGTCCCCCAGCGAGGCCGGTCCCTCCACAAGACCCCCCAACTCAGGGTGTCTGTTCCCAGGGCCTGGCTGGCGGCTGGAGGTGGAGAGGTGCCCGTGGGGGTGGGGCGTCCTGGCCACACTGAGCGGACCGCCCCGCGCACTTCTGTGCAAACCTCCAGTCACCTACCAAATGTCAGGCATGGGACAAAGAGCAGAACAATGTAGTGTGGTGGGAAGAAGCCCAATTTTTTTTTCCTAGACAGACAAATCTGGGTTCAAATTGTGGCTCTGCCTCCAAGTGGATAAATCACCATGAGGAGATCACTTCAGGGCTCAAATGCTGGTCTCCTCACTGTCACAGGGGAAAGGCAATACTACTTTGCTTACGTCAAAGCACGGAGACCTCCCCCTGCCCCATGCATGTTCACACACTGCCACCGCTCTGCTCACTTGCCTGGAAGCCCTTCGTCTCCCATCCAAAGTAACCAGACATTTCCCCAAGGTGCACCTGGGACACATGGTTAATCCCACAACTCGCACTGCCCATCTGCCCCGAAGCCCTACATCATTAACCGAGACCGGCCTTCCCCGCCGCTGCCCTGCCTCTCCTCTCACAGCTACGGACCTTGGAAAGCAGCCTAGCACCAATGCACCTCAGATGAGTTACGGGACTGGTCGTCAGGATCATGAGAGAAGCATGAATTTCCTCATCAAAGCCCAAGAGCACCAGGTGGTCCAAACAGGCCCACGGGGCTCGGCAGGAGGTGCTGCTCCCGGCGAGCTGGACGTGACCCTGGCCGTGGGCTGGTGGCTCTGACTGAAACTACCAGGAAGTATTTGTCCAGGTCTCCTTCAACTGATGGAACTGTAAATAGTTGGGAACGCTAAGTGGGGCAGGAAGCCATCTCTGGATATGGATTTAGAATTTCCCACTGGGGCCCAGGTAACAGGGTATGGGGGAGGCGGGCGGTGGTAGAGCTCGTGGCCTGGGGGCTCGGCTGCCCTCCCCGGCCAGTGGTTCCTGGAGGCCAAGGGCCTGTGTCCACACAGAATGATGGGATCTGCCCCAGTGAGCATCAGCCTTGGATCCGGGAGGAGTGGGGACAGCCCTGCATGGGGGGCCAGCGACAGGGACCCCCGAGATCCCTGGTGGTTCCGGGCCACTCTGACTCAGCAGAGGCAGTGGAGGCTTCGCACAGAGAGTCCAAGGCTCCGACGGGCACCCCAGGCTCGTGGACAAAACACCTGCTCTGCGCTCGTTGAATGCATGCCACGTCCCAGGACTAGGCTACAGACCCGCAGAGTCACCAGATTCATCCTTTTCACCATCTACTCTATCAAATACAGGTGTTAAAAGTACTGAGTTTTTATCTCATTTAAACAGCTCATGGGGTGCCTAGGTGGCTCAGTGGGTTAAGCCTCTGCTTCTGCTCAGGTCATGATCTCAGGGTCCGGGCATCGAGCCCCGCATCGGGCTCTCTGCTCAGCAAGGAGCATGCTTCTTCTCTCTCTGTGCCTGCCTCTCTGCCTACTCGTGATCTCTGTCAAATAAATAACTCAAATCTTAAAAAAAGAAAAAGAGAAAAAAGGGATCTGCTCAGGGTGCCTGAGTGGCTCAGTCGGTTAGGTGTCTGCCTTCAGCTTGGGTCTTGATCCCGGGGTTCTGGGATGGAGCCCCGTGTTGGGCTTCCTGCTCAGCAGGGAGTCTGCTTCTCTCTCTGCCTCTGCCCCTCCCCCTGCTTGTGCTCTCTCTCTGTCAAATAAATAAGTACACTCTTAAAAATAAAAAGGTATCTGCTGTCCAAAGGAACCACAGTGAGGTCATACACTACTGGCCCGGGGAGCCTCCCCTGGAGGGTGCTCTCCAGGGCATGGTGCTGCGGCCACGGCTGGCGTCAGGGACACCAGATGTTCCTGGGTCTGTGCCTTCTCCTCCCTTCCCACGGAGACACTACAACGTGCAGCATGAGCACCAGGCAAAGGCTACCCCTTGGGACCGGGCAGTCAGGGCTCCTACATGCAGACACGTAGGAGCATCTGAAAGGCACCTGAACCAGAAGGTAAGAGGAGTCTGCTCTGGGGGAACCAGCTCGTAGCTCAATTGAGACATACGTGGAGGGGACACCTTGGACACAGGGTAGTAAGGACACCGAAGCAGAAGACTGGTGAGAGACACGTGGGAGCGGGGACATCCCGACCCGTAAGAAATACACACATCCATTCAGATGAGCAAAACACACTCCTCACGTTTACTGGTCTCAGTCCACAGTTCCTGGCTCATGGCTCCCCAAATCTCTGGAATCTCCTGAGCTACCTTGGGACCATCTTCTGCCGGGCTCCTGGTTTCTGTTCCTGAAGTTACTCCAGAGCCACCCAGGTGCCCAGGGGATCTTGTTACTCACAATGAGCCCTTTCCCATGGGGTGCCTGGGTGGCTCAGTGGGTTAAGCCTCTGCCTTCAGCTCAGGTCATGATCCCAGGATCCTGAGATCGAGCCCTGCATCGGGCTCTCTGCTCAGCAGGGAGCCTGCTTCCCCCCTCTCTGCCTACTTGTAATTTCTGTCTGTCAAATTAAAAAAAAAAAAAAAAAATCCTCTTTCCCACTATGACTGGGCTTGTGTTAACGAGGTGATTTTGGAAAGCACCTCAAAATGGGGGCTGGAGGCCCAAGGAACTCTCAGTACCCCCAATTTCCAGGCAGGGGAGAAGAGGGCTTCAAAGAACATTTCCCAGTGCCACCATGCTGAGCCCCAAGCTCCACTCCGAGAGGACAGAAACTCCTTTAAGACCTCACCCGATGCATCCCCTCAAAGGCGGCTGATTTGTCTCCTCTGTTCCCTGTCAGGCCGCACCCATCTAACGAGTCCACGGGGTTCCCGAGTCGCTGTGGGCCACTCCAACAAAGTAATCGAACTCTGTCGGGGAGCATCTGTCGGGGGGCAGTCTTGTGGGGCTGAGCCCTTCCCCTGTGGGATCTGATGCCCACTTCAGGCGGACAGTGTTGGAGGAAGCCGAACTGCAGGCCGCCCCGCCAGTGCGCAGAGAACTGTGGGGGTGGGGACCCACGCTCCGCCCGCAGTGGGATGGGGTGCGGAGCCTGAAAGAGGTGTGTTGGTTGTCAATGTGCACAGAGATTACCTAGAAAATGTAACATTTAGATCCCAGGCTGGGGGGTCAGGGTAGGGACCAAGATGCCTGCGTGTCCAACGAGCTATCTGGTGCTGCTGACGCCGGTCTGGGACCGGGCTGCAGGCGGACAGGCAGGCGTCCTCAGGCTGCCAGGGAAGAAGGCTGGCAGACTCGGCTTGCCTGTCGGCAACTGGCACGCAGGGGGCGGGGGAGGGGGGTGGCCTGCGACTAAGGTAGCATCTTCTTGCGGGGAAGGAGCTCGAGGGGCCTGACAGCAACCTGCTCTCACCGACACACAAGTGCTCTGGGCAATGTCGCTGGCCAGGCCGGGAGTGCAGCAGCTGGGGGCTGGCGCTCGGCTCTGCTGGGCGGGAGGCCAGGTGCCCCCCAAGGCTTGCTGCGTCCCAGCCGCGACAGGGCACCTGTGGGAAGGCCTGCAGACCCGCTTACATGGGTCCTCAGCTTGGACTTCAGCCCTTTGGCTCCTTTCTGGAGACGCTGGCTACGATGCCCCTGCAGCCTGCCGCCCACCCCCACTGGCGAGAGAATGCCAGTCAGTTTTCTGTACAAAGCACCCCCACAGGTGCCTGGCGCCCGCTGCCGGCCCACAGCATCCCCCCGCTGGCGAGAAGCAGCTGGATTTGACTACAGGCAACCGCCCCCTTTTCCATCGATACCAACCCTAGCAGCCACACAACCTGCCCTCTGGCTGGACGGCTTCGTGCCCCTCAGCCTCAGGAGCAGATTCTGTGGGGACGCCAGGGTCGCTCAGTCATGATCCCAGGGTCCTGGGTTGGAGCCCTGCTGGCTCCCTGCTCAGTGGGGAGCCTGCTTCTCTCTCTCCCGGCCACTCCCCCTGCTTGTGCACACGCACTCTCTCTCACAAATATGTAAAATATTTTTAAAAAGGGGGGGGGGATGATTCTTTGGTGGATACAAGTAACTGAAGCCAGGGAGACATTTCTGGGCTTAGGGCAGACCGAATTTTGAAAGAGAAGCTCTTTCCTCCGGGACAGCCCGGGGCTCGCCGCAACGCTCCTGGCGTCCTGGCGTCCTAGGCCCAGGCACACCACAGAAACCCTGAATTCCTCAGTTGGCTGAACTGCCTTGTTTCCATTTTTGCTTAATGGCAGGGTTTCACTTCTGTCACTTGCAACTAAGGGTCCACACCGGAGGGATCTAAGTCACAGCAGTGACGTTCATTCATTCTACCTTATCAGGAGTCCATCCTAACTGTCCCAGGAACATTTTAATTTTAATTTTAAATACCTTGACCCAAAGGTAAAAGCCATCAGGACCGGATCTCGGACTCTGTGGAGATCTTGTCGGACACAGAGGCTGCCCCTGGCGCCCCTACCTGTCTGGTAAGGCTGCCTCCGAGGTTCATGGTGCCGGAGCCGGATTTGTTGGTCTGCAGCCAGAGCATCACGGTGGAGGTCAGCTTGTAATGGGCGGTGCGACCGCTGGATTTCTCCTGTGGGAGGAGACAGGTCAGAACCCCAAGGTTGAGCCTGAGTTAGGGTCATTCTCCCATGTCCCTTCCTTGGATGTGGGGTCACAGCACGACCTTATAAAACCGGGGCTGGTCTCTAAAGGGACTAATCTGCAACCACAGGGTCTTTATCGTTAGTGACCACTGCAATCCCGATTTATCTTAATTGAACTGGCTCTGGGGCATTCTAGGAGTGACCGGGGTTTACGTATCACAGCATCCTCCCACTGCTTCAAGAGACAGGTCTGGCTGGAGAGTGTACCTGCACTTCTACCACGTGGATGGAATCCCAGCAGCCCTTGATCTTCTTGGATCCGTCTCCAGCCTTCTTTATGAGAATCACTCCAGCAAAGCCGTGATCCAGATCCCAGAGGTAGACAGATGAGACGCCGCCTTCAAAATACCTGCGGGAAACAGGCCCACGTGCCCATGAGACGCCAAGCCAGTCAGATTACAGATCAGCCCAGGGGTTCATTCGGCAAAGCTTCTCCTGAATGTCTGGAAGGAAGGCCCCTCCTTCCCTCCCTCCCTGTGATGGTTCCGGGCCGGACTCTTGTGCATGTCCTGAGTACCTGCTGGTTGGGGGCAGGGGTACCGGAAAGACCAGGGGCTCAGGATGAACTCGAGTTCGAGCTCTGCTGCTAAATCGAGCTTTGCAGTCTTGGGCAAGCTTACAAAACTTCTCTGGCTTCACGTTCCTTCCAGAGGAAGGACCCAGCAACGTGTGTGACATGGGACAGACACTCGGGTCTGTTGCTGTTACCTCCCGGGGGGTCACTGCTACCTCCCGGGATGGCTATTTCACAGGGGGATAAAGGGGAAAAAACCCAGAGTAGCACACTCCTCCCCACCCCGAACCCCCCCAACCCTCCCCACCTCCCTCCAAGCCCCCGCTGCCTGGGTTTTTGTTGGTCTTTTGGAGCTGGAAATGAAGAGCTGAGCTTAGGGCAGAGCTCCATACTCAGGTCTGAGTCGACACGGAAAAATTCCTAAGAACAAACACAAGAAAAGGCCAGAGGAGAAAGGAAATCAGGCCAGGGTCCCAAATCCAAGAGACTCCAGGCGACAGCATGGCAGGGCCGGGCTGCCGGGGGCGGAGGTGGGTCACCAGCTGCCGTATGGGGCCTCAAACTCCGCCGACGACCAGCCGGAACGCTGGAAAACACGTGTCTCTGTGGCCTGGCATGTTTTTTACCAGCATGTCTATGGCCTCTTTGACCCCAATTAACCTCAGCATCCACAGTGTGGCAGGCACGCTGGGCCCCGCCAGGAGGGCGCTATCGCGTGTGAGCGCAGGAGCCGGGCCAGCAGCACGCGTGTGACAGCAGGGGCTGTGTGTGGGGGGTGCGGCACGGGCCCCCCACTACCAGCCACGGCCGCACCTTCCCCAGCCACCAACTCTTTATTAAGTGCTCCCAGGGACCAACCATCTGAACAGGGCCTTCATTTCATTATGAAATAAGAACGGTAATACCTACTTTATAGGACTCTTGAGATACAAAAAAAATAGGAAAGTAAATAATCTGACCAAAGACTATTATTGATTTTAGTAACAAAAATAAGTACTAAAAATAAACAGGTCCGTGAATTCTCAATAAAGCTGTTCCATAATAAAAATATACATGATTAACGCTAACATTTCGAGAATGTGGGTGAAGAGTACACAAGAATTCTTTGTAACAATCAGAGCAAAGGAAGCGTCTTTCCCCGTGAGAACCACAGCCTCCTGCTGAGCTGTAAGGGGCCACGGGGCCAACCCACCGCAGGGCCCGTGAGGGCTCAAAGGCTGCACACGAGGTCTGCTCCCCTGCCCACTGGGATTCCAGCCCGCCGTGGCCACCACATCCCGTCTCTGCCTCTCTGTCCCCACAGGCTCCATGGTGATTAAGCTGTCCAATAAGATTCACCCCACTGCCTACCCTCACAGCCCCGGTCACCCTGGGAGGTGGGGCTGGCGCAGTGGACGCCCGGTGAGTGGGCCTGCTGGACAGATGCACAGAGGACCAGCCCCAGGCCAGTGCGACGCAGAGCACACACACAATGGGCGGTTGGACGTAACAGAACTCAGAGATGCAAGTTCCCTAGGAGTCACACCAGCACCACTGAGGGAAGAGCAGCCCAGCTAACATGATCCCAGTCCTGCCGGACACAGAGGGCTGCTCCAGCACTCGGATTCCTCCTTGGTGGGCTTGTAGGGAGAGCGGCCCCACATCAAAAGGGAAGCAACAGCTCTAAATCTGCAGCTTCTCTCATGCTGGTCTGAAGGAAGGGCCAATAATCCCTTCTTGGTGCTGGCCATCCAGGAGTAAAGGCGGACACCCAGTGGTCGTGCTCCCCCTTCTGCTCCCCACAGCGTGTGCCCCGATCCTCATGACCAGAGAGCGGCACTGGTCTTGTCTAAGGCCCCACGCCCTCTGTGTGCCAGGATACCAGGGAAAGCAGGCCAGGCTGCCCCAGAAGGGAGCCCAGAGAGACTCTGGGGGCCCAAGAGCCCCTGATGATGTCCTTGGAGAGCTGCTCCAAAGCGCTAGGCAGCTGCAGTCCATCCCCTCTGTCCTGTCCCTTAGATTTATTTTCTTCCGGAAAATGAACAACCGCATTATGTTTTATAAGGTGGAACTGGCCGTTTCCACTCCAACGCCCCACCCAGTGGCCCGGCTCCCACTCCGGGCAGCTTCTCCCTGGCATCCTCAGCTTCCTCTGTGGGCCACAGTGACCGGACCCAAGGTGCCAAGATGCTGGAGACCAGGAGGGCAAAATGCAAACTTAACTCTGACCTCTGCTGCTCTTCTTTTCTCCAAAACTAAGCAATTCATGGCAAGGACATTCTAAAACAGGGAGACTGAAAAACTAGCCCAGAACACCATACACCAACTTATCCCATAAATCTCGTTTTCCCAAATCCCCTTCCAGTCTTTGTCCGGATGCCTCACTTCTACGAAATGACAAGCAGAGCCACGGTGCCGTGTTGAGTTCAGCCTCTGAGCTTGGCAGGGACTCGTTAGCGCTTCTCCGGGGAGCCACACGATCTCGGTAATTGTTTTTCGCAGCTGAGGTCGCATTCCACCAGCTAGTACCCTAATTTACAGTAGATCGGATCTGCCACAGAGGAATGGCAGCCGAGTCGGAGGCGATGCTATCGTCCTGGCTTGGAATCTACTTCCTCTCCCATCGTCAGGGTGTTCCTCAGCGGGGTGAGGCGGGCGTGCTGAGACTGGGGATCCGCAGGCAGGGCCCCAACACCGCAACAATTCAACAACGGACCTGCATTCCATTCACCAAAAGGCATCTCCAGAGACCGGGGCAGCAGCAAGTCTCAACCTGATGCTCCAAGACAAAGGGAGCACAGGACTGTGCCACGAGAAAGGGCCGGTTCGGGGTCTCCCAGAAACACCAGCCTCTCTGGCAAGTGCCGTCAGGGCCGTGGTGAGCAGGCCGGTGGCAGGGTGACTGCGGGGCATACAGACAGCCCCCCATTACATGGTTTACGGCTCTGCTCTGCGAGTGAAGCATTAATTAAAGAGGGACCTCAACAAGTTTTTGAAAATTTATTCTTACCTACTGTACTTTGATCATAATGACATGAAACAGGAAAAAAATAATTTTTATGTGGCTCACATTTATGAGTTTTTACATAAAGGCTTTTGTGGGTATTTTAAGAATGTGCTAAAATGTTGTCTGAAACCACATGAAGCCATCTGAGGAGTCGCCCGCCAGAACTAACAGCTCACACATGGAAGCACTTTAACTGGCCTTTGTATACTTAATGAGTCAAATAGTATTAATATTGTTTAAATGCTAACATGCCATTCCAATAAGGTGGCTCCACCACTGCCACTGCCCCGCGCCTGGGCCCTTGCACATCGACGTGAACCAATGACCAAATGGGGCCCGGGACCGAGAGCGGGCTACAGAGGAAGCCACCTGGCCCTACCCAGGGCTCTGCCAGCTCTGGATCACTTCATAGGCCCCAGCCATCCAGGGAGGGCGGGGGGACAGGCCCAGCACTGACGGCCACGGCACTGCTGTGTGAGGCAAGGCCCGGAGTTCCTGCGGTGAATGCGCCGGTCAGAGAACGTTAATGCACAGAGGCCCGAAGACAAAAGCACAGGCTCTTCTTAGGCCTGAAACCCACAGCTAGTGAAGAGGTGAATGACCCTGGAGGTGGACAACGCAGGGACAGAACGCAGGGACACTGGAGGAGCACCCCAGCCCCTGGGAGGGCTAGACCCATGAGGCAGCGGGGCCTTGGGAAGCACCAGGAACACAGCTGGGGGAGAACGACAGACCGGAGTCCGACAGAGGAGCAAACCCATTCAACCACGCACAGTCTCGGCAGCTTCCAACACTTTCCCAGTAACGGAAAACACTAAGTTTCTGGTTTTTTTTTCTCTCCACTTGCCCCCCCGCCCAATATTTTATTTGTTTAAATGATTTTTCTCAAAGAAAACTCTGCTCCCAACATGGGGCCCGAGCTCACGACCCAGAGCTCAAGGGTCGCGGGCTCCACTGCTGGGAGTCAGCCAGGCACCCCGAGGGTGAAGGTGCCCTAAGGCAAATGGAAGGGCAGGGAATTCAGACAGCAGGCACCAAGGAGCCGGGGTAGCTGTGCGCTGGCTCCTGAAGTCAGGCCGTCTGGAAACTGTACTCGATTTCAACACGCAGATACGGGCTCTGTAAGCTCAGGATCAGGGCCCCACCGACCCAAGCTGGTCAGGGAGCACATGGCAGAGCTAGCTCTGCAGTAGCACAATGACAATGAAGCACCTGGTCACGTTTACACTCTATCATCAGATCCCTGAACATGGACCAACTAAAAGGCCAATGTGCCAGTTAACGGTCCTGTCCTCGGAGTTCAGCATCGTTTCTCCCAGAAAATGACTCCTGCTCCTGAATCATGTCACAATCACGGACATGGATTCTGTGTCCATAATTCTTCAACTATAGGACCCCGCCCCCCCCACCAAGGGGGACAGGGAGAAGAGGGAAAACCTAACACTTCCTGCGCAAAATGACCTACTTCACAAAAGAGAGGAGGAAAGAAAATACCCCGGCCTCCGAAGCTTTATGGAGTGTGCGAAGCCAGGCCGTGTGTGGAGCCCTAGCACGGACGCTTGTTCCGGGAGCGTGAGCTGTGAGCCTGCATCACCCAAGCCCCAGTCTCCGCCAACACCGAGCTGCACACCCAACGGGAAGATGGGACTGGAAAGGGCTGTGACGTCGTTGGCTTTCACTCCTTCCTTTCAAATCCCCTCCAGGGAGAAGAGCCAGACCTGTGCTCCCAAGATGGAGGCCCTCAGCAGGTGATGAGTCACCTGCCACCACCCTCCCGGTTCACCCCAGCCAAGACACACCTGCTGGGGGCCGGCCCCGGCTGGCTTCACTCAGATGTGACCTTTTTGCCACATGGGAGCGGGGCCAGGAGGCTGGAGCAGACGCAGAGGCCCATGCCATCACTCCCAAGCCTCTAAGACAAGTCTGGGGCATCATAAGGTGAGCACCCCCCTCCCCCGATGCTGGAGTGTGAGGGGGCGTCACTGAATATGCCAAGAGAAAGGTAAGGAATATTTATCTGGCACCAATGTGATGCCAAAGACTGTTTTCCCATTTGCAAAACGAAGGAGCTGGATTGCAGGCTCAGGGGTCATGTCCAGTCTGTTGTGCTTCTGGGGTCTTGCCGAGGAGCAGCAGTGAGACTTGAGGGACACTCTTTACTGTGCCTGGCACTTGGTCATGACAGTGACAAGGAGGTCATGTGGGCCCTCGTTCCAACGGAAACCCCCATGCTCGCGGACTGAGTGTATGGCAAAGACAAGGAGAACAAAACCCCGAGGCAGAGCCACTGCCACTCCACCGGTGGCTGGGGTTTGGCCCCAGAACAACACCTCCTTGTGTCCTCCCAGCCTAAAACAGAGACTGAAGTTGCCAGCCACCAGCAGCAGTCTGTTTTTCTGGTCATCCTTAAAAACATCCTTACAACCTAAAAAGGCACCTGGTACCCACAGGTGGGAACAATTCAGTTCTACCCCGGGGAAAAAGAAAAACCTCCCATTTGCCTGGAGAGGCATCTAACACCTGGCCTCCTTCCTCGCAGCACAGACCAACATTTCCTTCCTCACTGGCTCCAAACCAGTCACCACGAGAGGCTAAGCATCCTCCCTGCCTGACAGAGGGAGGTGGGTGCTGCCCGACAGATGCGGCTTCTGGAGAGCCCACAGAGAGCCAGAGGAGAAAGGCCGATGGCCATGACTCTGAGGGTCTGGGGACTGTGGGCTTTCCCCGCCACGCCGGTGTCCCAGCTTCTGCTGAGGCGCATCCGTGAACCTTGGTGGAGGCGGCAGGAAGCGCGCAGGAAACCGCAAGACGTTCATAGCCACCGGCGGCCTTCTGAGTCCCCAAGTCTCTCTCTCTGGGCCGAGAAGGGCACAACTCCTCCCTCCTCCTATTCTTAGCCAAGGTCTCGCCTGCCCTGTGAGCATGGTCCTAGCCGCACTTCCCTGGGGGCTGCCGTTGGCTCTGCCCAAAATGGAGAAAGGTGGGCACCTGGCTCTGGGCTGGCAGATGCGTGCTGAGACCCCAACTGTCCTCATGTGTCTTCACCACAGTTTGCAGCAC
Organism: Mustela lutreola; assembly: GCF_030435805.1. Lineage (NCBI taxonomy): Eukaryota > Metazoa > Chordata > Mammalia > Carnivora > Mustelidae > Mustela > Mustela lutreola. The sequence continues at coordinate 13,635,552 of NC_081299.1, forward strand.
GTGTCCGAGCCTGTCCGTGGACATGGGACAGCTATTCTGCGGAAATGCCCTCCAGGACACACAGGTGTGTCCGTCCTGAGCAAGCTCACCGACTGGCTCAGGCACGTGTGGCTTTCATGCTGCTCGCCTGTCGATGCGCCATCTGGATCCCAGCTGCAGCCCTTTACAGTCCGTCATGGGGTTTTTACAGTTTTCTACTTGCAGACACACCACGAAGGCCTCTCTAGAAACAAGGGAGCTGCTGCAGGGGCTCCAGACCTGGCTCTGGGACCCAAGCGAGCTGTCCACGCCTGGCACCACTGTGACCATCTCCTGGCTGTCCGGGCCCCTGATGACAATCCTGCCGCCCCGCTTGGCCCACGACTCGAGAATGTCGATGACCCAAGCCTTCTGGAAGTGCAGACCCACCGCTCTCATCCAGGAGCTGCCACTGGTGGGAGCCCATTCTGTGTCAAGGGCTCTGAACACATTATTAAGAAAACCAAAACCCAGAGAGTGAAAGAACGGTGCCCCAGCCACATGGCCGAGAAGAGGGCCGCTGGGACCAGCCCTGGGGTCTGGCTGGCCGCGTGTGGGAGGGCTACCACAGCAGTGCAGGTGGGCAGCTGGGCTCGGGACCTTGGTTCAGACTGAGGTTGAATTTGGTAAAGGTGAACACACACCCACCACCATGCTGCTGTGTGCGGTGCTAGTTCAAGGTCAGGGAGAAAGTCAGGGGAACAAAGGACACTACACTGAGCGGCTGGGAGGTGGGACCTCACCACGGAGCACCCCGCTCTGGGACGCTGGTGAAGGAGGGTCCCCCACCTCAATGAGGCCACGAGGGCCTACTGGCTGAATCTTCGTAAGACCACCCACCCTGGACCCCGCACAAAGCAGCCTCCTGACAAAGATGGGTCTACCAGGAGCCTGGGAGGCAGCTCAGCCAAGAGCACAGCTTGACCATGGATGGACCTGGGCACTCCTTCCACATGGCATTGGCACTCCAGTAAGTGCATCGGCACAATCCAGAATGTGACCGTGTGCCATGTAGTTGCAAGAACCCATAAGTTCTAAAGGAATCAGAGTCCCTGATGCTGATGATCTGCAGGACCGTGTTTGTTAACAAAAAGGTGTTTTGCACACTCCTGCTTTTCGTTTAACTTTGTTTTAGCAGATGAAAGTCAGATGGTGCTTGCCACGCCACGGCCGCTAAACCCAGAGCTGCAGCCTTAGGATGCCAGCCGGAGGGGTCCCATCCCTGGCCTGCAGGCTGGGGGCATCCTGCAGGCTCGTCCAGACCCTCTCTTTAGGGGCTTGAGAAACTGTGGCAGGCAACACCTCTGCTTCAGAGCGGTGGCATGGGAGAGCTAAAACTCAACACTGTCAGGGCAGGACACAGGCCAGCTCAGCACCTCCATCCCCTGGAAAGCCAACAGGACCCTCTCGACCTGTTTCCCTAGTCAGTTACAATAGCACAACCGAACGGGGCCCAGGTTTCCCCATTAAGTGCTTCCAGCACTTTCACACAAGCCTGAGGAGTGGCAAGCCAGAGTCCCGCAGCAGGCGGGGCAGTTCTCAGAGGCCCTCTGTACGCATGGCTGAAGATACAAATAATACATGCGAAAACCCAAGTACTAATTACGCTGCCGACAAGTGAAAAGCCAGACGCAGACCCCGCCCCGCCCGGCAGTCCCTAGAGCGCAGCACATGCGGCACGCGGGGCCCGTCACAGGGCCTGCCAGAGACCTTCCTATCTGGAAGAGGTCCCACACCTCTGGGCAGGAACAAAAAGTGTTCTGCCTCATGAACCATCAGACCTCTGGGCAGGTGCAGGGACAGAGGGCAGAGGGGCCAAACCAAATGGCCCAGGCTCCATCTAGCAGAACCTTCCTGCACGATCCGCCACCCCTTCACGCCTGCCTGCTCAGTGCTTTCCCCCACCTCCTAGGGGGGCTGGAGTTGTGACTCTGGAGACCGAAGGTAATGGCCAGCTGTTTCTGGTCGTGGAGGCACTGGGCGACCTTAAGCTACAGATTTCACCCAGCCAGGCTGAGGGACGAGTAGTTAGGACCAAAGCCGTGCTCCCCCTGCTCCTGCCAGGCAGCACGGTGGAGCCTGGGCTCTTCATGACCACCCAAGGCTCAGTGATTCACCGAGAGGCTCACGGGGCTCAGCACGGAATCTTGCCACCACGAGTCATTCCAGCTGAAAGAGACTGGGCAGGAGCAGCCAAAGGAGAGGCAGGAGGGAAGAGTCCAGAGGAAACCGGACACGAGTCTGCGAGAGCATGTGGCTCCTCTTCCAGGGCTCGCACACAACATGCTTCGTTCCCCCAGCAAGTGTGCGACACTGTCTGCAGGGACGCCCACGGACTTGGCGACCAGGGTTTTTACTGCCAGAGTGCTGTCTGCCTAGCACACGGCAGAATTCCAGGCTCCCAGAAGGGAAGCAGGAGCTCGGCATAAACCACTATGTTCGCGTGAAGAGTTGAAGCACCGTGAGCCATTCTTATCAAGGAAAGGTAGGGACTCTCCAGAAAGCCAAGTTCCTGGACACCAGCCGAGGCCAGCGCTACAAGGGCAGGAGTCCCACGCCGGCTACTCGAACTCTCTCCTGCACCAGGGCAAACCCAGTGTCATCAGCGCACAGTTCCACCCCTTCCTAAAGTCAGGCTTCGCTGCCTCCCTGCCTGGGTGTGTCCTTCCCAGCGCCCGGGAACCGAGCAAGCACTTCGTCTGCTTTGCTCCCTTCCTCCTGTGTGCACCTGTACCTCTTCAAGCCCTGCGAAAATCTGCGCCCCACGACAGCAGGGGCTGTCCCTGACGCACTCCCCACTGTGCCCTGTGCTCAGAGCACGATGGGTTCTCAGTGTCTGCACAACGAGGTCGTAAATACTCGCCTGTCACCACAGATGGGAACTACTTCACTCCGTTTTCGAGACAGGATTTACTTGAGGTCTCAGGGCGGGCCGGGAGCAGAGGCCCAGCCAGAACACGCAGCCTTCCACTGGGGCCGGGGACGCGTTCCAGGGCCTGCTCCCTCACTGAGTCTGCACCCAAACACCCTGTGTCCACAGAACATAAGACAACCACAGGATAACGACCATAAAATGAAACAATCCTGTCTTCCTGACAGCTCAAAGGTCACCACGTGGACCTGACAGGTCAGTGCAAGAGAAGCCTTGTAGGCCCCTCAGCCCCTAAGACGGCAGAACGACCTTGACCTCCTCAATAGATAAGGAAACAAAGAGGCTCAGAGAGTTCACTTACTGACCCAAAGTCAGCGAGCGAGTAGGGCGGAAGACAGAATGAAGTCCAGGCCCTTTCGGGGCCCGGCTCCTCCCGACTGTGCAGCTGGCTGGACGGCGGTGGGCCTGAGACTGCTCCTAGGCCGTCTCCACCTCCTGTCCGAGTTGGTCCTCCCGCCACTGCCTACCTGCTGCCCCTGCTTCTGCTGCTCCCTTCTCTTCAGAAAAGCTCCCACTGCTTTCTGCAATTCCTACCAGGACAGACATGCTGAAATCCCCCAGGCCTGATGCTGATGTCCGATGAAAGTGGGGGGTGGGGGTGAGGGGTGGGAGGGGGGATCTGAGGTGCCCAGAAACAAGGTCTGGGAAGGCAGCCGGGAACATGGGAGTTTCCAGGACTCCCAAAACCACAGCAACGAACTTTCTTCACACATGAATAAGGATGCCCTGCCCTTCCAGAGTCAGTGTTGCCCAAATGTCAAATGATAGAGGGCCAGAGAACAGGAGGAAGAGGCAGAAATAACCACGATTCCAGCATGGCCCCAGAGAGAGGAGACAAGGCAGGGAGCTGGGGTCAAGGCCATCCACCAGGCAGCCTGGCCTCTCCCAGGGGCTCATGGATTTCTGGACTGCCACAGGGACGCCAGCCTTGTTTCATTCTGTAAACTTCTTCCAGACAAGAAGGGTTGATTAGAAAAGCTAATTAAATCTTTTGAAGATTATCTCAGACCCGAAGCAAGGGAAGAACACAGAACGCCTTCCCGCCCTGCTCCACCACCCCCCCAGACTCTGGCCTTCATTAAGCTTTGATTTCAATCAATTGCACACCCACTAAAATTAACTTATAAGGCCTATAAATTGCAACCGCATGTTTGAAGGTATTATCTGCTGCAAGCCAAGAGCCGAGGATTGCAGAGCACGGGGCAAGATGTCTGGCACAGATGGGAGTAATCATCTCTGGACGAAAGCAGTGCCAGCCCCTTCAGTCAGAACATCTGGTCTCAGCAGAATCCAGGCTGACAGAGGCAACAGTGAGACCCAACGTGAAAGCCAGAGCTGGGAAGCTTTCCCTGGGAACCCAAAAAAGTCAAAGTACTGATCCTGGGGTTCATGGCAGCCAACCGGTGGTTCACAGTGCAAGTGCGAGGTCTCCGGCAGCAGCAAGCGCCCACCCTGTGTTGAAGACTCCACTGCCGAGTCTCCCAAGAACGACGCGCAGACCAACTTGTGGGGTTTTGTGACTGATGAGCTACCCTCGCTTGGGCCTAAAAAAGCAGTCAACTTTGCCAAGAAAGAATGTGAAGCGATCCCATGAGCCAGCCGCCCAAGAGCCTGCCCCTTCTGCTACCTTCCCCGCTCCCTAGATGCCAGGCGTGTTCCGATGACATTCCCTGGACTGAGCTGGGCCCACGCTGAGAGGCAGAAAACTACACTGGGGCTTAATAGAGAAGAATCGAGCAGGCTGGATGCTGGTGACCAGGATGGGAGGGCTCGGGGAAGGGCAGCGAGGAGTCAGTATGGCCCGAGAGCAGACCCCACCTGACCGGCCCGCAGAACAGGCTTGACATCCCTAAGCATGTGCAGCAGATGGACTACTTGAGCCGAAAACCAGGACGGCTTGGGTGGTGCAACCTACAGATGTTGGACAGTTACTCCCCAGGGAAAGCTGCCACCACAGGCCCTTTCTGCCACTGACGACGGCAAAAAACACCACCAATAAACATGGTAGGGACTCAGGGAAGAACACAGTGAAGGGAGCTGTGGAGAGTCAGGCAAGCAGAGACTTTACTGGCTTCCAAGGGGCCCCGACTCGCCTCCTGCCCACACCCCGAAGGGAGGCACATTTCTTCCACAATGGGTAAAGGGGTGTGCAGGCAGGGGAGGGGGTGCGACGCCCCCACGGGAGTTAGAAGTGGAGGGCGTCCAGGTCCACCCATCCCTGGCTCCAGCTCCCTCCCTGTGAGCATTCTGACCAGCTCCTGGGGAGACAGCGAGCTCTCCCTCCCTCTCTCTGGAAAAGCCTGGGCAGCTCTAGGTGCCCGGCCTGGATCACATTTCAGTTCTAGTCTCTGGCAGTCATCCTCCCAAGGAGAACATCAGCAGCAGGAACAAGATTAACGGGGCCACAAGTAGAAGGAGAAAGGTCAGGATGATACAATCTCCCTACGAGGCCAGTCTTAGGGCATAAACCAGTGCGGTGGCAGCAAGAACACTTTAGGCATTTTTTTTTGGGGGGGGGGGTGTTCGTGTATGTCCAGTCTCCACACCTTCAGAGAATGAAGCAGGCAATCTCTGAGCCAAATTCAGTGCCCTTCCCAGCACAGCGAGGGCCCTTCCCAGCAGCAGTCCACACAACCAGAAGCTCTCCGAAGCATTCACCACAGGAGGATTCGAGCCCGAAGGCTGGAGCCTGGCAGCTTCAGTCACCCGAGAGGGTCGGTGGTCGAGAAGTCGAGCACAGGGTAGGCCCAGTCCTAACTCTGTGACCCATCGGGATTGAAGGAATCTGAAACATCTGGGGTCATCCGGACTCAAAGACCCAGTTAGCACAGGGGATACGTCTGCTCTTGCCATTCCTCAACCCCCATGGGGCGCAGGCCAAGCTCCGGTTTGGAACCGCGCGCTGGAGGGGGCGGGCTTGCTCATCCCATCTTCCGGGACACAGTGGTGCGCCTGTTCCACGCTCATGGTGGCGGCACTCCCTCTTCTTCCCGAGCCTCCTGGCATCTCCCAACAGGCCTGGGACATGGCCACCTTGCCGGCTCCTCCTGCCGCAGCTCAGAATGCCTCCCCGCTCAGAGCAACCTTTGCCAGTGACAGGAGAGGCGGAAGGAGAGCTCCGTGGCTTCATTCCCTGGGGGTGACGATGAATGAACCTTCCCACAGGAAGGAACGGAATGTGTCTTTGCTGCTGTTCTTTTTGAATATTTTATTTTTAAGTAATCCCGCACCCAACGTGGGGCTCAAACTCACAACCCGGAGATCCAGAGTCCTGCACTCTACCCACTGAGCCAGCCAGGCGCCCCTAGAACGCGTCTTTCTAATGGGAAGGGGTAGAGAGAAAGGACAGAGGGAAGGTGTGGCCTACTGCCCCTTCATCCTAGGGAACAAGCCGGTCCCTAGAACACCAGGTAACCACTGGCCTATGTTCAGTTCAAGGCAGAGACACGGCCTCTTAGCCCCTGGCTGACTTCCCTCTTCCCTTCCCCAAAACCACAGGAAAAAGAAGAGCTCACATTCTGGGCCCCATACCATGGTCACCAACGTGGCCACCAACAACTCAGGGCACTCTGAGAATGGCAACTTCTGGAGGTGAGCAATGCACCAAGACAGTTTTTTTAAAAAAAGGAAAAATACAAGATTTATTTTCATAATTTTTAGCCTGAAATAGGTCTCATTTTAACTCATCATGTGTGGTCCGGCTGGGAAAATGCCCCCACACGTGGTCTCAGGAGAGAACGTCCTCATCACTCTGATAACAGTGGGTGGTTTGAAACAGGACTCTGGATCCCCAGTGATGGCTCTAACCACCACCCCTGTGGTGGCTGGCAGCTGCCTGTCACTTGGGGAGACACGGACCACCCCACACCCCAACACCCAGAGGTCCTGAACACTCTACCCCCTGACCAGCAGCAGCACACTGATGCTGGAGACAGTAGGGTGTCCTCTGGGCCATGTTCCACGCCTGCAGATGGCCACAGCACCGCTGGCTCTGGGCCTGTCCACTTTGATCTCCTACTTGGGTGTCAGCAGTGGTCCCGTCAGCCCCTCCCATGCCCCCAGTAGGTCACCTGCCCCTGGAGAGGTGAGCACAGGTTCACAGACATCTGCCACCTTCCAGATGGACATCTGCCCAGGAAGGGAAGTCTTCCCAGGAGGTGCCATAAGGAGATACACCTGGAGTGGGGCGGGGGTGGAGGGTGGGGTCCCAAGCCTCAGTAGCCCCGAGCAGTGTGACCGCCCTGAGGAGAGGTGAACACCGTGGCCAGTCAAGGCCTCACAGAAGAGACAAGCCTAACAATGAGCACGCATCACTACACATGCAAACCAACAAGGCAAGAAGGAGAAAGAAAGTAAGACGTCAAAGACGAGAGCTGGGCTCTTCCCCAGGGCTGGCCCAAAGGCCAGTACAAAGGCCACACGTCCGAATCGCTTCATTCAGGAAGTCATAACTCAAACCCTAGTGTGTAAAAGAAACCATTCTCGCTTTGACTCCCGCGGAATCCAAGAGGAGCCTGCAGAAGCAGCCTTGACAGACTGCTCTTTCCTGGCCGCTGGCATGGCCAGCCCCCTCCCGGCATCTGACCTCACTCAGCTCCAAGGTCACGTCCTGGAGAACCGTCCCGGCCGCTCCTCTTACAGCAGCGAGTCACTCCTCATCCTGCCACCTGCTGTGACACCTGTTCACACATGGTGTCTTCCCACAGTAGACACCCCAGAAGGTGGGGACATGGTTTGCCACGTTTAAGGATGCACCCCCAGTACCTGGTGGGCACCTTCAGTGCAGGTCAAGTAAATGAAGATTCTGGACTTTGGAGCTGGATGAGGATGGCCTTCCATCCCAGGCTCACCACTCACCAGCTGTGTGAGCCCGGGCAAGGTACTGTGGCTCTGTGACTCTATCCCCTCCTCTGGGACAGGGACGATCCTGGCACACGGGCTGTCCTGGAGACATGGGATAAGCAGAGCCGCAGAGCTATGAACACAGAGCCAACTGTGGACACATGGGGCTGGGAGTGCTTGATCATCGCTGCCCTCTTGTTGCCAATTGTACCACTACAGCGCGAGCCGGACCCCACCCGGAAGCTCCTGTGTGAGAGCCGGACTGGCTTCCTGCCCAATGGCCGGGGAAAGCGACAGTAAAACCCACCACGAGCCAACGAAGGCACAGCGATTGTCCATGTCAGCCTCCCCGCACGAGCAACTGGGCTCCGACAGCGTCCTTCCGGACATGACGGCACGTTCAACACAACGACTTGCTTTAACCATGAAGACTGGTAACCTGCGGGAACTTGAGGCAAACACTAACCCGATCCTAGCTCTTCGCCTCTGCGTCCTACTGCGAGTCCTTTAGTGACCCGAGCCCACGGTCTCCTCATCTATAAGGGGCAACCCTCGTCCCCAAGGATCCTCCAGGGATGAGACGTAAGGGCCAGACCTGCTGGCATGTGCCGGTTGCTCGAGCTCCAGCGGAACCACATGGGGGTGCAGCCGGGGCCCGCAGACACGTGGGGGCCCGCCTGACCATGCCTCCTCCAGGCCGGGCCCTGGTATTCCCTCTGTCTGCTTCGGCGTCATGTGTTTTTGGCCTGTGTGTCAGGCTGAGAAGCATCACTTCTTCTCATGAAGGGTGTTCCCCCGAATCTGCCATGAGAGGGAGAGCCAGCCAACTGCCGCACACGGAGCCCACGGTCCCCACGCCACAGGACTAGCTCCGGGACAATGGTCCCAGCAGCTCAGACGCTCCGCTCCTCCCACTTCCACTTTCCTGCCGAGATCCTAGGTCCGGGCGGGCGAATGACAGCCGCAGACCAAATCTCACCCACCTTAAGGGTTGGGAGAGGGCTTTTACATCTGTAGTTTTGGGGCTGTGTGGGGTTACATTTGTAGACGGTGACACACATAAAACAAGACAAAAAGAGTGAATGACAGGGACTTCTAAGATCCACGAGGCCCAAACTTTTAGCTCGCCGTCTGGCCCTTCACAGGAACGTCTGTGGGCCCTTCCCCGAGATGACAGAGTTTGTGTGGTGGTGGTACCGGGTCTTTTACAGTCGCACTCTACTCTCAAGGCAAAACTTACTTTACCACGAGATTCTACTGGTTCAGGGGCTAACCTTCGCCAGAGCCCTTCTTGCAAGGAGGGTGAATAAGTGGCCACTCTTTTTGGTGGGACGGGGTGCAGCAGGACCAGACGAAAGCAGAGAAGAGAGGTGGGGATCTAAGCAGATCCAGCACAAATGCTTTCCAAGACAGGGCGAAGGCCCCCAAAACTTCAGGAGTCAGGGACAAAGTGGCTTGGAGAGGGCAAGGGCCCTGACGTGGGCCGGGGTCTCCAGGCCGCAGGTACGACTGGTCGGGGTGTGCAGGATGGTAACAACACGGGGCCTCCGGAGACAGACAGGCCTGACGGACTCCCGGCTCTGCTGCTCGCGTCAGACAAATGCCTCAATCTCTCTGAGCCTTCATCTGTCCATCTGTGCAAGGGGGCTACCAGCTATGGTGTTTGTGAGGCTCTGGGACGACGCACACAAGGCACGCAGCACTGGGGGCACCTGCTGGTATCCGATGCACCAGGCCAGGCCCGCACAGGCAGGCCTGCACACGCCAGCACCGGCACCGCCGAGGCCCCTGCCAGTGACCCGGGCGCCATCTATGTCCAGCATTCTCCCTCACAGCTCAGTTCTAATTCACTGGGTAAGCCACGTCACGGGTTCGAGGAAGGCTGCTGCGCCTGCACACGCTTTCCTTTGTGATGCACTAACCAGAACCACGGGCGCGGGAAGGGAGGAAGTCACTCACAGGTCTCGGTACTGGTCGAAGGCATTGTTGGCTTCCACCTCCAGCTTCCTCAGCCGAGCGGAAGGCATGGCCCCGTCTTCCAAAGGAGGGTCGTACTTGTTACTCCACGGTGACCTGGAGGGGAGGAAGGAGAAGGAAATAACACCGGTCACTGCAGGGGACACGGCCTGTGAGCTGTGAGCCGAGCCCCGGCTGTCCGACATTTCAGAGGCAAAGCCACTACCCACAGCAAAGAGGTTTCCAGGGCCTGCAATAAACAACGGCTTCCTTGAGGTTTGCCCAGCCAGGGCTGGGGGCAGACAAAACTGGGCAGGGACCTTGAGTGCCGCCGCTCACCAGCTGTGGACTTCCGGCAAGTGTCTTGACTTCTTTGAGCCTGCCTCCCCGAGCGTGTTCAATAAGGCTACCAGGCTACCATTTGCTACCCACAGGGCCGCTGTCAGGAGCAAAAGAGAAAACGTCCTGGGTGCCCAGACCAGAGCTGGGCGTGTGCTGTCAACAATGGGACAGACAGCTTCCCTGATACCCGTCGCCTCCCTGACCTGTAGGCAGTGCTAGACGAATGCGGACTCCGGAGACCTCCCTGCGCAGGTAAGGACTAAGAGAGCGGCCGGTCGTAGAGGCAGGCAGGTCCTGCTGAGGACACATGAGAAAGCCTAACGGGTCCTATTCTCCACGGGAATGGGAGAGCCTGCCCATCTGAAACCATGGACGAATAAATACACAGCCTGCTAAAAACTCAATCCATTGGGTGTCCGAGTCTTGGTTTTGGCTCAGGTCATGATCTCAGGGTTGCGAGATCAAGCCCGGTCTCGGGTTCTGCACTCAGTAGAGTGTCTGCTCAACACTCTCTCTCTCCCTCTGCTCCTCCTCCCACTTGTGTGCCTGTGCACACACTCTCTATCAATAAACAAATGAAATCTTTTAAAAAGAAAGAAAAAAGAAAGACTGCCAAGTAATGAGAACCAGCCTCTCATTTTCCAGCCCCAAAACTTGCTGCATTAAAAAAAATATATTTTGCCACATCAGGAAAGCATTTAGTGACAGAGGGTACTGGAAAGGCGGTTCTAGGGGAAGTACCTACTTGTTAATTCCAGCAGGTGGAGTTCAGAGAAAGAACGAGAAGGAAAAGCTGAGAGGAATGGAGGGCGGTGGGAAAGCCATGAGCCATGGACAAAGTCCTTCCACTCCTCGGCATTAGGCCTTTCCCATCCCTCTGACAAGCAACCTCGACCTCATGGAAGGCTCAAACAATACCTTTCAATTTGGAATTGATGCTATGGAAAAAGGGGACCACCACCCTCAGAACCCCGTTTTAAAGAATTCCACGCACAACCATCATTCTTCTCCCAAGTATGGAACCAGAGCAAGCTGGGTGGCCGCTCTCCAGGGCTGCCTCCACACAGAGGTCCCAGCTCTCTCGGCTGCTGGGAAAGAGTCACTGTGCCTGCTTCCCAAAAGGGGCTCCACACAGCAGCAGCCCCGGCTACTGTGAGGCACAAGGAGCCTCTGGAAACCCTCTTTCCCAGCCGCCACTCCACCCCGCCATTCTCCTCACTTGGTACAGAGACTTGACAAGAACGAGGTACGATGCCCTTTCTGCCCCATGACCAGCGGCCAGTTCTGATCACCCGGCACTGGGCACATGGCATGGGGAAGGGAGGTCGGGTAAGCCAGGGTCCATCCGGCTTAGGGGGCAGGTGTGAAGCCGACACTGGGCACCCTCACATCCGCACCGAGGGGCCTCTCGCTTCCAGAGCAGGCCTGACGTGTCTCTTCTTGTTAGAACCCATCTTCCAGCAACCCCCTAAACTGTGCTGCCTTGGAGAACTTTCCTCCAGGACAGAAATGTTCTATATCAGCCGGTCCAAAATGGCAGTCACGAGCTTCAGAAGGCCACTGAATAACTGGGATGTGTCTAGCGCAGCCAAGGAGCTATATTTTTAACTCTACTGTATCCGAATGGATGCAGACAACCGATCCTGGAGCGGAGTTTCTCAGAGGGCCAGTCTTTCCTGTCCTGATGGCCAGTGCTCGCTCCGCACAACAGAGCCTGGCGCTTCACAACGCGCTCATTAGAGAAAGCTGTTAAAAGCAGGAAGATGCCCTCGCACCGTCCCCCCCACCCCCCCCAGAAGCCCCGCCAGCCCCAACTCTCGCATATGAACATGGAATGTGACAGCCGCGGCAGCCCACCCGCTCCCTAGGCTGTGAGGGTGCGTGGGGAAGGCGCCTGTGCTGTCCTCCCCCTCCGCCCCCCCAGTGCCAACCGGAGAGCTCCTGGGCAGTGAGCAGCGGTGATGGGCCAAAGCCTCACAGCGCAGGTGGGAACGGGGACCCAAGGGGACTGTGCCAAGGGTCCTCCGAACCAGCAGAGAAGGAGCCTGATTTTTCTGAGGGACACCGAAGCACTTAACAACAACAACAAACCCGAGACAAATCAGCGGCAGGGTGCGGTCCCCCACACTACGGATTCGTACACTAGGCTTGGGACCTGCACTTGCCAGAGGCCTCCCTCCCCCATGTGCCCCGTTCAGGACTTCTCGCCACACCCCCAGGTCTGACCTTCGTTCCCCCGGCTACACAGCCTTCGCCTTCCTGAGGGCCTAGAAGACCCTCTCCAACTGGCTTTCATTTAGAGGAGACCTGATTAGACACAAGAGCCCATCTCTCTTCTGTAGACCGGGGGCCTGGAATTTTGAAGAAGCCTGTAACTCACATTTCTCCCGGCTCACAGACGACAGCATTTGAAGCCGTTAGTCCTGGAGCCGGGGTAATTGTAGCTGGGGGAAAAAATCATAACATTACCCAGAATATTCTTAGTGGAAGGGGCACTCGGAACACATTTAAGAGCTTAAATGGAGGCTGTTTGAAAAAAGACAGATGGACAGGAACGGTTAAGATTTCAAAAGTCAGGCCTTTCATTTCCCTCAGAGAATGCTTTTTGTTTGAGCTAACAGGTTTCAAACAGTGCTGCTGGCAATGGTCACGCCATACGGATCTTATTTAAGCAAACGATCAAGCACAGTTAGGATGGAAGTGTGTGGAGAGAATCAGAAGACCTTGAAGTTTTAGACTGAAAAGAGAAAAAGGAAAGAACAGTCCTGTGCCCTGACACCTGGGACCCCTCTTAGACTGAGGTTCCCCCAGACCCCTTGGCGGGGCCCCAGGAATGCGGGAGTCAGTCGGTGGGGCAACCCGCAGGGCTGCAGGCACCGAGTCCTGGGAAGCCTGGTGAGGCGTGGACGCCGGCTCTGGAAATGACTGCAGACGTCCACGGGCTGCTGGGGACAGCTGCCGTCCACAGCGAGCTGGAGTTTTCAGAACAAGCAAGCCAGAAATACAGTGATGACATTGGGGGAGCAAGACTCAGATCAACGATCGCCCCCCTGGGAAGCTGCCTCTGAACCCCAGGGCTGGACGGGCCAGCTGTCCCTCATTGCTATGTCGTCTGGTCTGTCAGACCACTTAGGGCCACCAGACTTCTGTCTAGCGGGGACTGGACCTGGCGCTATGCCCACGACCCACAGTGACTGGCCCTTCCGGGGGAACCCGATCTAGCCCAGGGCTGCCTCAGCACCTCTGGGACAGGTGGGGGAGCCACGCGTCCACCTCATCCTGCCCCCGCTCCTGGAGCTTGGGGCTCTCCGCAGCCCACTGGACATCTCAGGTTTACAATGTCCCCAGACCAGCTCCTCACAGAGTCTTCCTCACCTCAACCCACAGAGGGCCCTCCGTTCTAGCTGCTCAGGCCAGAAGCCTTGCAGTCACCCCCCACCGTTCCCCCCATCCACGGGCGCCTGCCGCCGGCACTGCTCTCAGAACAGACCTCAAGTCCGATGAAGGCTCGCCATCGCCCCTCGGTCTCTGGTCTGCACTAGGCCTCAATCTACTCTTGATCTAACTTCCATTTGAAGCTGGCACGGGGACACGATCACAAAACATCTGTCTGGTCTCTCCGAGAAGTCAGCACTACTAAAATCTCTGTAATTCACACCAAGCTCTGTGCCCTTCGGCACGTGGAGTCTATCAACTCTCGTAACCCTGGTGACTCTGTGCTGCGCCCTCTGGCCTCACCTCCTGCTCCAGCCTTCCTGCCAAGCTCTAGCCCAACCGGGACTTTACACCTGGAGGCTCTCCTCCCATACCGCGCATGGCCTGACTTCCTCATCTTCCAGTCCGTTTCAAGCGTCCCGCTAACAGGGGCGCCTCCCTGACTTCCCACCCCGCCTCTCCTTCCCCTTTTCCTTTTTTATTTTCCTGACTCACTTTCCCCATGCTCTACCACTTCCGCTTTTGCTGGCGAGCTGGCCTCCTCACTGGGATTGCAGCTCCACAGAAGAGGGACTGAGACTAGAGCCCGCATACACGGTACAGGCTGACAGAGGGTACCGCACGTTCTGCTGGAGGAACAAATGCTCTCGTTTCCGGATGATACGGGAGGAAGCCAAAGACCAGAAACAACAAGGAACTTGTCAAAGGCCTCAATGCCTCAGGGAGGGGGAAGTGCTGGTTTGGAGCTGACATCAGCTGACTCTGCCTGCTCCCCCAGAAGAACGTTAAGCTGGACCTTTAAGACCCAGCCTGGGTTCTATGGCCTCTAAATTAGAAACCTAAAGCAGACTGCATTCCTCTGCCATTCTCCAAGGCACTGACCTCAACCATCCATCACAGAAATGCTGGAGGGTTTAAGGATTCCTGATCTTTTTTAACAGGAAGAATGCCTAGACACCCTTAAACACCTAGTTCGCACACCACCTCCTTCAGCAAACTTTCCAGGAGTTTCCCCAGCCTCTTCCATGCTCTCCTCCAGTTCCAAACAAGCCTGGCCCTGGAGGCCTCAAACAAAACACATGGCCAGCAGCCGCGAGGAGCATGTCCTGGTCTAGCGCAGGGACCGCCCAGTGTGGGGACAAATGGCAGCCTTGTCATCTACAGCCCTCGGCACGGCGACAGGAAGAGAAAGGAGTCCCGTATTTGTTGGACAAAGCTTCATTCGACATCCCTCGCCCACACAGGTCATCCTCGTGCTCCAGATCCCCACACCGGGTACATCCTGTACCTCGTGACCTCAACACGACTTCGTGCAACTTCTGTGCCATGACAAGGGCCTTCTCCTGTCAGTCCAGAAGCTCTGCCAGGGCTGGGGCCCTCTGTTCCTTGCTGAGTCTCCAATGTTGACAGGAGGCCCTCCACAGACAGAGGTTGACTGGATGGAAGGACGGACGGGAGGAAGGGCAGAAAGCCAGAGAGGCGAGGGCTGATGGGTGCTCACCTGTAGGAGTCCCCATCTCTGTTGTAGTCACACAAAAGGTAATCCTTTCCCACCACCTTGTCTCTGGCGATTTTCAGGGGCTGGTCAACAGAAGACAGGAGATCTTCGCACAGACTGGGGACCTGGCGGAAAGAAAGGAAAAGGCAGAACCGGGGTTAGAACAACACGTCCAACCCAGGTTGGCTAATGGCAACTGTGACCACATCACGGTCAGCACATTGAACATCTGGCCCCTGGTCCTCTGCCAGAGTCATGGGCCTGTTCTGTTCTTTTCCACATGTGTCTGACACCAACTGTGTCCTTCCATAAAGAAATCTGTTCTTGAATTACAGTGGAGCAGGATTCCCAACACAGCCTGCCTTCCAAACCTGCGTGCAGCTCTAATTACCTGGTCGCCAGGGTGGTCTGGTACGGTTAAGAGTGTTTGTGCCTGGTATTGGTCTCTGGTGGGCAAAGTGCAAGCTCAAGTCCTGAGAAGAAGGTAAACATATGAAATACCAGGAATCCAAAGAACTCGGAGAATAACCCGTCCGTGCTCAAGAACTCCCAAGGGCTCCCATGCTGGGTGGAGTTTCCAACACTTTCCAGGCCCCTGGCCAAGCACTACCAGGCCGGCTCGCACAGTTGCCCCTACCTGCCTCAAAGGGAGCTGCACACTGGCCTGGCCCCGCGCCGAGCTCCGGCTGGCTTGTCTCAGGTGGACCCACGTGGAGCCACGTCACCGAGGAGGAGGGTGGCCCCGGGGCCTGGGCCAGGCAGGGCTGACTCCCAGGGCAAATCCTGCCCAACGGGACCCAGGGCTCCACCAGTAACCGGGCTGCCGGCCTCTTCCTCCCAATTCAAACATCCATTTCCACCAAAATATTCCAGGAAGGGACGGCAGCACTTTCAGAAACGGATTCCGCTGGGCTTGAGTCACTTCCATGCTGTATTTTCAACGTGCTGACTTACTCGTTTCACGGCCCCAGGTTTATGGAGGCCCCACCATATCGTTTACCAGGCCAGTGGCTGCCAACTGCACCAACAGCCCTTCCGAATGGAAAAGTTAGATCATACGGCAAAGATACCCAGAAGAGCCTGGCAGCAGGCGGCGGACTGCTACAGCAGTTCCAGAAAGGCAGGGCAGGGGACAGCCACGTCCTAGACCACCTGGTGTCTGTGGGCTTCCCCAGGACCCTCTGCTGAGCCCCAAGATACTTCAGAACAGCTCGCCAGGACCCAACCAACATGACTGGAGGATGGAGACCTTGGCTCACCTGAGCTCTGGCCTCCATGAGACAACCGGTTCCCTCTACACGGGCGGGTGCGGGTACTCCAGCCCTGCAAGGAATGTGCACCCACTAAATCCCGCACACAACCTGCGATGCCCGCCTGCATCTCCTCGCCTTGAACACACACACACACACACACGGCTATTTTTTCCTTTTGAAATTTTATTTTTAAATCATCTCTACAGCAAACATGGGGCTCGAACCTACCCAGCATCAAGAACTGCGTGCACCACTGACGGAGCCAGCCGGGCGCCCCCAAACAGGGCGATTTCAAAGTGAGTTTTGGTGATGAGCACGTCAACCCCCACACCCCCACCACCATTTTCCAAGTGTCTGCTGTGTACCATGCATTAAGCTGGGCCAGAGTTCACTCTCACTGTGTGAAGTGCGCGTGTATTATGCCCATTTTGCAGACCGCAGACAGCGGAGGCCCAGAGTTATTGAGCTGCCCCAGGCCCACACAAGAAGCAAGCAGTAGACACTCAAACTCTGATTTAACACAGTCATGAAGAGGAAGGATAGTGACTGCCGAAGGCACACTGTGGCGGCAAAGACTCTCCCCACTCAGCAACTGATGGCCACAGAGCCTGGAAGAAAGTCCCGGCCAAGAAGAGGACTCAAACAGCTCCAGGCCCAGGGCGGCTGGGATTTGGAAGCAGGCCTGCTTTCCTGCGCAGGCCCCAGTGAAATGGCCCCAGCCCCTCAATGCCAGCCCGCCAGACCAGCCCTCTCCGGAAGCACCATTTGTTCTCTTGGGCTGCTGCCTTAGCTTACCTGCTGGGCCCTGACTCCTGCCTAGAACCCTGCTCTAACCAGCTGGGGCCCTGGCACTATCGGCTTAATTTCCCTATCTGTGATTTGGGGCAATCAAATGAGACCACGCATCCGGCGTTCAGTTCGGCGCCTAGCCCAGGGTGTGGTGGGGGCGGGGTGGGGGGGATATACACACAAGCTAGTAACAGACACCGAGGGGCCCACTCTCCCTCCTCTGTACTCCGTGTCATGCGCTGTCTGTGATTCTCCGATGGCAACATCAGTCTGGGTCCCATCTGAGTTCAACACACCGCTCCAGGCCTTGGATACAAATGGACCTTTTAGAATCCAGTTCTGAAATGCTCTGCTTAGGCCCAGCTGTCCGTCCTGCTACTCTGCAGCTCCACCGCCTGACCCAGGAAAGCTTGTGAGCTAATGGGATTTGGTACAAAGCAGGCTAGCCCGCACCACTGCCCAAAAGGTTAACCCACGAATTAGAAGTATTTCAATAATTTCTTCCTGGCACTTATATGGACTGAAGAGGGTTTTAAATTTATTTGCTATCTCACATCCCCTTCCCCAGAACGGAGATTTTGCTGGAGGCGGGGGCGGGGCCTGGCAGCATCGCTGGGGCCCACGTTCCAGGGAGCGCGCCACACAGAGTGCGCCGCGTCCGGGCCCGGGACCGAGCCTCCCAAACACCAGTCTGCTTTGTTTTCAAGTCTGTGAGCTGGTGTACAGTAAGGACATTTATCAGAAGAACTGGTCGTCAAAAACTGAACTTAGAAGGATACCAGCGACCAACTTCACTTGTGGTTTCTCATGTATGCATTGTGACGTAGTGCAGAAGCCCTAAGACGAGAGAGCTGGCATTGTAACTCATGCCCTGTGCTTTTATCACTACCCGGGCAGCACAGCAACGGTGGCGAGACTGGGAACTGAGCGACTGGGCTCCAGCCTCCGCGCTGGTGGCTCGCGTGCCCAACACAGTGAGTGAGCGTCGCTGGAGACCGACTGCTGTTGGTCTGTGACATGGACGTCACTGCTCTGTGAAAATACCGCAGGTAAAGAAAGATTATAAACAAAATGATATAAAATCCTTCATACAGTTAAATGTATTCATCCTTTATTTGGAGAATACCTTTTTGGGGGCAGGGTATTAAGATGCCTTTAATGTTATGAAATGAGAGGTTTTGATTTCTGTTTTAAAAGCTGGCGACCCCATGCCCTATTCTTCTTTTGTTTTCTTTCTCCACTCCCCCCCACCCCGCCTTAAAAAAAAAAAGAAGAAGAAAGTTTCTGGCCTGTGAAATAAAAAAATGTGGCAGCCACTGGTCTAGAAAATGGGATCCAGCCCTCCCCGCCGTCCAAGCAGATCAGGGTAACTTTCAAGGTCAGGGTAAAGCACCGGATGAGACTCCACTCCTCCCACACTGTAACTCAAGGTCTTCAAAGTACAGAGCTAAGGCAGGGGTGCAGCGGGTGGGTCTGCAGTGCCGGGTGTCCCCAGCGGCCGCTCCTGCTCCCTCCCCAGCCTACCTTTCCTGTTCGGTCACGAAACTTCTCGATCCCACGAGGTCTGGGCAAAGCTGACCTCCACCCCACTGCTGCCCGGTTTGGGGCAACAGCAGCAGGCCCGAGGAGAGCATCCGCGTGAGCTTCTGAGCTCCCCCATCCCACCACCCCTGAAGATCTGTGACTGGGCGTTCAACGTCCACGGCCAGGTACTAACCAACCCCAGAAGAACAAGCATCTGCACTGTCACCACAAAATTACAGCAGCGCACAGACAACCACGGGGAACTCCTGGGGCGCGGGGGGACGTGTCCTTCTGTGAGGAGCATCTGCGACATGCTACGGCCGGCCGGTTCTTCACCCAAGCAAGTACAATTTTTGGCTTTTGGATCAACTTTCAAGTTGGACCATATTTTTGTATGCCACTCCCTTCCAGCAGTCCTGTGTCTTTGATCAGAGATCAAGTGTTCTGGAAGAATCCTCTTGCTGTCGTCACGGGGACCGAGAAGTGGAGATGACACGGCGTGCCCAGATTTGTACCAGAGCAGCTGCCCGAGCGTGCGTCAGTCACGATCTGGCACGCCACCCGCCAACCTTACTCCCATACCATCCCCCCCCACCGCCCCCCGCAGCCTCCCACCCCCATCCTGCCCTGTTTGCAGCTCTCTGCACATGCCAGTAAGCACATGTGTTCTTCTGCCTAAAAATATCCTCCCTTAAAGGTTTGCGGGAGAAAATACACCACTGGGCAGTTCAACTTTAACTTCAGACACACGGCGACTCTGAACTACGTGCCGTATGTTTTCATTTGCTAAATCCGGCAACCCAAACCCATTCTTCTCTCAAATCGAGGACCCTTCAGAACCCAGCCCAAACTCTGACTTCTTGACCAAGATGCCATATTCTTTGGAATTCCTGTAGTAACGCAGATGTCAACGGAAGCCCAAACGCTTTGGGGAGGGCCGTTCTAATCCTGCCATCAGCTATCACTTTCCTCCTCCCTGGCTACTCACTGTTCTTGGAGTCTGAGTGCTGACTCTGAGCCTAGAGAGGCAGAGCCCCGTCCCTCGACCCAGCCCAGCGACACGCAGGGGGTGGTGGGGGCTCCAGCGGGTCTGCTGACTGCTTGGAGGTCCTACCGTAAACTCCGAAGAAAGGCCGTTTATCTCTGCCGTCCATTAGTTACCAGCACTCTCCAGACTCAAGCCCCAAGGCTACCCCCCACTCAGTCCTGTCAAGTGCTTAGGACAGTGGAAGAAATCCCATGAAGTCTCCAGGATCAGGAGTTTGCAGGGCAATTTAAATGAAAGGACGGGTCCAAACAAAGTTCACCGCGGGGAGCTCGTGTCATCGGCTCCGCTGCCTCGGAGTGAGAACATGTGGTTGGTGCCGACACCCGAGGGCCGGATGGTTTCTGTCCAAACTGCCCATGTGAACCGCTTAACAGCCTTTGTGAGGAATGTTCGGGTAACACCAAAGCTGTCAGATCAGTCCAGGCTGTTGGGGGAACTTGAACTTAATTCTAAGTGACTTGGAACTGTAAACAACACTTCACTGGCCCGAGCACCATCCTGGTGGAGTGGGGTTCAGGGCTCCACGGGTTCATTTCTCCACTGCCCGGAACTCCCCTGAGGCCACACCCCAGGGAGCAGGGAGCGCCATGCCCCCTACACCACCACCTGGCTCCCTGGTGTGTGGTGGGGGCGGGGGGGGGGGGCGGGGAGAGGGAGGCGGGGAGCGCAAGGGGAACAAAGTGAACTGGGACAGGGAGGGAAAAACCCCAGGAGGGATGTCCTGAGCCCCAGCCACGGGTGATCCTCTAATAATAATGAGCACAAGGATGAGCAGGACGCCACAGCCCGCCCCTGGGAGTGCATGCCAGGCACCGTACCACAGCCTCTCCCTGTAACACCTCCTTTAATCTTCAAAATACCCCTTGATGTCGAACAGTTAGAGAATCCTTATTTTTTTTTACTTTTTGAACATTTTATCATTTGAGAGAGAGAGAGAGAGAAAGCGAGCGCGCGCACGCGAGAGCACAAGCAGGGCCAGGGGCAGAGGGAGAAGCAGAT
Organism: Mustela lutreola; assembly: GCF_030435805.1. Taxonomy (NCBI): domain Eukaryota; kingdom Metazoa; phylum Chordata; class Mammalia; order Carnivora; family Mustelidae; genus Mustela; species Mustela lutreola. The sequence goes on from NC_081299.1 coordinate 13,656,188, forward strand.
TTCCCACTGAGCCGGGAGCCTGATGCAGGGCTCGATCCTAGCACTCTGGAATCCTGACGTGGGCCAAAGGCAGCCGCTTAACCACTGAGCCACCCAGGAGCCCCGAGAACCCTTATTTTAAAGAAGGGTAAGCTGGGCCTTGGAGAAAGAACGTGCCCGAAGTCACAGAACTACTTGCGAGAGAGCTGAGACAGGACATGCGAGATACAGAACAGTTCGGTTATGAAAAAAATCATATCCACTCTTGCTGCTGCCCCAAACTGAAGGCTTTTTCTACTGTCTAACCCAACAGCAGATCACATGAAAAGAGATACAAATCAGAAGCTTCCGGCCGCAAGCGAGGTTCGTGCCTGTGCCGCCACATGGTTCTACTTTGCCTCTTCTCCTTCTCCATTAGTTATTAATGTTGAAAACAACTGTTCAACCAGAAAAAGAAACTTGAGATGAGCCCCTTAAAAAAGCACAAAAGCCAGACCAGTTCAACTGCACGGATAATCCAATCCACGGCACCCCTATCCTTAAGAAGTGCACCCTTGTGCCTCGATTTCTTAAAAAAAAAAAAAAATGGCCAAATGCACACATTTCGTCGTTTGATCTGCCCGCTGGCTGGGAGCCCACCACCAGAGAGATAAGAATCAAAACCAGACCCTGCTCGCTGGGTCGCACACTTGGCCGAGTGACGCTGGTGAAATCGCGGCTGGGGGAGGCCTTGCCGGCCCCGCACCCCCTTCCCAGCGCTGGAAGCGCGGGCTCCCTGGTGGCTGAGTGTCAGGACATAGGAGCTCCCGGCGGCCAGCAGAGGTCTCTGCTTACAGGTGGGTTGGTTTTATTTTTTCTAAGCCTACAAACTTTCCCCTTTTTTCCTTAATGAAAATAAACAAACATAAAAATGAAATGTAAGACCAGAGAGGGCGTTTGTAGCGACACACATTCTGGTGTAAGAAACAATCTAGTGTGTGGCATTCTGGAAAACACCAACCTTGAAATCAAACACGAGTTCAAATCCCTGGTTTGCCACTTCCTGGCTGAGTGTACCCTTCCTTAACCTCGGAAATGCCGTGACGGTACCCGCCTCCAAGAGATTCATTTTGCTCGGTGCATGCCAGGTACCCACGCCAGGGAGATGCTAGGGGCCAAGGACAGTGGCGGGCAAGGCAGGCACACACAGCCGAAAGCATGCTCCGGCCACTGGACACCGACAGGGCACAGAACCAGCAATGGTTCTGTGCTGTGGGGCCCTCTGCCCACCCAGAGCCCTCCAGCCACGCCTGGACCTCAGCAGGGACCCTGTGCCTGCAGCCCAGCGCCAAGCAAGAGGAGAGACAGGCACTGTGTACTTCAGTCCTCCACTCCCAACCACACACACACACACACAGGTGGGGGCGCCGTCCCGCCCGCACCTTTCAGATCCAGCCCTCTTCCAATTAAGCTAGCCCTTGACTCTAAGAATGCTATTCTTCAAATGAAAGCACTGACTGTATCCTTCGTTAGATATCTGTAAATTGTTAAGCTGCGGGATTAACGAGAATAGCATTCGAAGGACGTGTGAATGGAAGCAGCAATTTCCCTATTTGGGAAACATGACAACGCAATGACCCAGGTGCACCTCAGGGCCAGGAGGCTGGTGCAGCAGACCAAGCGCCTGCTCACAACAGGCACACACAACTGGTCGCTAGTGGCACAGTCCTCAGGGCCTAAATGAAGCTGCCTAGCAGGGCAAACACCAGGAAATCTTTTTTTTTTTTTTTTAATTTATTTGACAGACAGAGATCACAAGTAGGCAGAGAGGCAGGCAGAGAGAGAGGGGGAAGCAGGCTCCCTGCTGAGCAGAGCCCCCCGATGCGGGGCTCGATCCCAGGACCCTGGGATCATGACCCGAGCCGAAGGCAGAGGCCTTAACCCACTGAGCCACCCAGGCGCCCACCCAGGAAATCATTTTTGATCAACAAATATTTTATTCTACTTAGAAACAAATTTTTCACATGCCACAAACAACAAAGAACTTTCTCAAGAAACAAGTCCCTGCCAGCTTCCTTTCCTCAGGCAGGTGCCCCAAACCACCCCACAGATAAATAATAAGGGCGAATTTCCTGGGCTGGGTTTCAGCCATTCATGCTCCAGCCTCCAAAGCTCTGCCTTCTAGAAGCTCACAGCCTGGAATAAGAGGCCAGAAGTTTTCTAAAGCAAGGGTCAGGAAGGGGCAAAACAAAGAGAAGGCAAATTGAAAGGAAAAATTAAAATCGCTATCTGTGAGTCAACCACAGGCAGGCACACAAGGCTCCTGTTGTCCGCATGTAACCCTACGCTTCCCTGAAGAGGATGAACCAGCACTTGGAGCCTAATTAAATTAACTGTTCCCTGGCCGGGGGCACGTCTCCTCCCCTGGTGGAGGGAAGTCAAGAGAAGTCAGGGTCCTTCTAACCCGCCTGCTCCTCTTAATTAAGGCCCTGTCCCTGAGGAACAGAGCACAATACACAAACACCTTCACGAAGCCGGAGGCCACAAAGTCACCAGATAGAAGTCTCAGTAGCCTCGGTGTGAAGTGCCTGCAGCCTGGGCCCCACATCCTACACGGTCCATCCCGACCCAGGCTGCTGCTCTTCCCCCGGGGGGCCTAATGACCCCTGCCGCCTCCAGGTAGCCAAGCCTCAGAGAGGAGATGGATCCCCAGCCTATGCTCTTCCAGGCCACAAGGCCTTGTAGCGGGCCTTGCAAGGGTCCTTCTCCTCCAGACAGGGGTGGAGCCCAGAACTGGTGGGGCTCCCAGCGCTGCCGACATGGTCCCTCGTGCAGAGTTCTGATCTTCGGAAGTCCGAGTCGGACTCCGGGGGAAGCAGGCTCCCTGGAGGTGGGACCGGGGGCTGGCCGGCTGGGGCTGAGGGTGAGCATGCCCAAGAGGGATGGTGAGGACTGGGGATGGCACTGCAGCCCCCCAGTTAGACGGAGACTCAAGTTCTCAGCCCTGGGGGAATGGGCAACCACCGTGCAGAGACCATGGGGCTGGTGCCGGCCCCCACAGGCTAGCACGGACACAGAGCCATGGCTGTCCTGCGGGACCTCTTCACTGCTAAGGGATCACTGCATTGGCTGCGTTCTTTCAAATCACTTCAGATCTTTCGGGGGAAATGACCAGGTGAAAACTACATTAAACAACCTGTTCAGAATACAATCTTTTCACGAAGGCCCTGTGATTTCAGGGGCGGGACAAGGGACCTCCAGCCTCATTTCTGGCTGCATCGGCTGGGACCCTGGCAGCGGCAGTCGTTCTCCGAAGGCTCACCGCGCACCAGGCACCCCTCTGAGCTCCCTGCACGTGTGCTCACTTGCCCATCACGGTGGCCCCTCAGGACGCGGTGGCCCTCCTGTGATCCTGGGAAAGACCCTGAGCCCTCGGCCTGGAGAGCGAGCGCGGCGCGAAAACATCTCCGCCAAAAGAATCACCAGCTGGACAGTGGCAGAGAGCAAGTGCCCGGCAAAGGGGGGGTTTTGCGTGACTGGGTCCCCGTGAACCTCCCTCCTCACGGCCGCCTGAGGGAAAGGCAGCAAGGTGTCCCAGCGGAAGGCAAACGAAGGATCAGCCTGCTCCCTCGTCCCTGGGCATTCAGGTTGGGGCCAGGCCTCAGGCTTTGGAAAATACACGTCTCAAAGCCTCCAGGAAATGAGATTCTGCTGCGGAACCCTGACAAAGGGCATGTGCTCCCTGAACGAGAAGGGAGCTGCGAGATGGGCCGCACTGGTGAGACGTAGGAAGGGGCTCCGATGCCAATCGGGGACAAACAGCTGGAGAGTCATCTGTGTGTCCTGGCCAAGGGACAGGTCTCCAGAGTGTGTGCGGCAGGTGAACCAAAAAGCAAGTCCACCCCAACCTGCCGAGCGCCCCCCCCCCGCCCGCCCCACGAGCCAGGCCCTGTACAGCACCCCCGCCCCCGGGAGGAGCCACCCGCCGCTGTTCCCCACCCCAGGAGGCCGATGACCCTGTGAAGCAGCAGCAGAGGCTCAGAGCCACTGAGTCACAGACCACCATTCTGGCTCTTTCCACCACACATTCTCCCCCAAACGCTCAGGATCACAAACTTATCAACAGCCCTAACAGTCCACCAAAGTTCCAGTGAGGCCGCTGGTTCCTTCCGAGTGGAACTGTTCGTGCTGTTTTGTTTGCGTGTGTGTGTGCCTGAGCGGGGCTGGAGGCCGGCACGGATGGGCCACGTTCTGGGAGGCATATGCACAAGTCAGGGCGTTTTTCCCCTTCTCTTAGCATAAAACCATTTTGGCTGGCTGGCCACGACGTTTCCCACTGGATTCCTTCCACTGGATGGAGGTCTCATCAGGTTTTGTTTTAATTTCACTGAGTCATCCAAAGAAAATGACTACCATGGAATAAAAAATATAAAATCTGTAATTCTTTCTCCTGGGGAGAAGTCAGCTCTGCTTTGGAGCCACCGATGGTGTCTTCCTTGGCGGGGGTCTTCAGGACCAAGAGCTCCTCTCCACTTTGGCTCTTAAGAGGTAAGACCCACCGAACTGTACGGGGAGTTATATACAGTTCCTACCCTCCAGGAGCTCCAAGTCCAGGAGGAGAGAGAGCACAAACAATGCACCCACATACTATGTGCCATGGAGACGAAGAGGAGGGCCTAGAGCCCCCCAGGAGAGAAAGAGCTGGGGGTCCAGGCAAGACATGTGAGGAGCTAACACAGAGCTGAGTTATAGAAGGTGAAGCCCGAGTGTGGTGCCAAATCACGGTGAAGCCTGTGGGACCGAGGTGCAGATGGGGTGCCCCCCAGGTCACGGGAGCATGGCCCAGGGTACAGACAGCTGCACAACTCTGAACATGCTAAAAACCACTGAAACGCACTCCTTCAAAGGGTGAGTGTTACACGATGTGTAAAAACGTCCACAAAGACGTTTTTAAAAAAAAGAAAAAGAAGTGAATCAAGAGAGAATGTCCCACGTGGAGAGCACAGGTACATCCAAGGAACTCCAACTTCGGTGCGAATGCAAAAATATCAGTTTGGGTTTTCAGGAGAGAATACAAGTTTGGGTTCGTCAGCAGAGGCTCTGGGCATCAGGCTCCCGACGGCAGTGTTGCCTTTCACTTCGTGTTCAGTAGCTCCTGGACTAGTGACCCTCGCAACCCAGAGCTTCCCATGTCGGAATAAATAAATTAACATAACACATTGTAGGGACGCACTGTTGGCCTGAAGTCAGAGCTGGGTCTAAAACGAAATGGGGATAGATCACTCGATGGTCCTGTTTCCTCATCTCTAAAATGGGCCAACTGACTCAGATGTGTCTCTCAGTTCTCGGAGGCAGAGAGGAGACGCCTGGTAGGATGCTGGTGGGGGTGGGGGGCTCAGGGTGGCAGGGATAAGGGGAGGCCCACCCACCACTCTCTACTTCGTGGAAGTTTTGTGTAAGACTTAGCTTGAAAGAGGGCTCTACCGATTTAAGAAATGTCTGAAAGCCACTGGACCAAACGACCAGCAAGGTTCATTTCAGCCTTAAGTTCCTGCAAAGTCTCAGAGCTGAAGACAGTCTATGTACTTAGCTCTCCGCCTCTCTGGGAGACGGTTCTGCGAGCTCATCAGAAGTTTGTGACGGTCCTTCTGAAACTAAACACAGCATCTACTGAGCGAGGCGCTACGGGTGATCCGAGAGGGAATAAGAGCTAAGCCCGCCCCCTGCGGTGCCGAGCCTCGGGACCCAGACACAGCCTGAGGGAGAAGAACTTAAGGAACGGCTTCTGAGCACAAGGGTTCTGCCCCTCAATTCCAACTCCAGGTCCTTCAGAAATTTCTCTCTTTGCACACAGAACCTACATTACCCCTCTGCTCTCTTTCAGGAGTGATCTCCCACCCACCCAGCCTCCCACTAAAAGGAAGTCCAGGCTTTCCCACAGCCCATGATACAGATACCAACATTGGTGTGCCCTTCAATCATCGGAGACCTGGTCACTGAGAGCATGCCACTGGCTTTTAAGGGACTGGCGAACAGACACGCGTCAGAATCCCCAGCCCCTGAAGGACAGGCAGGCTGCTCCACGTCCCCGTCCAGACTCCAGACCTACTTAAAACGCCAGGGAAAGCAGGCTGGGCCCTGTTCTCAAGTGCTCTGAATCTGTTCCCCGAACCCGACGTGTGCTCCAGGGTGACCCAGGCATGCCTCGCCCAGGGCCAGTGCCTGCCAAGCTCTCAGGAAGGAAATGCCTTCTGACTCTCCGGGTCCTGGGGAAACAGACTCTCTTTCCAACTCACTTTCCTGTCTTGTGTTTCTCACCCACCAGGAGGCAGGACCTAACCTACAGAGATACTGTTCAAACCTCCTCCGTGAAAGCTCCCCAAACGTGACCTAAACACTGCTCCCCGGGGTCTGGTGAGAATAGGATGCTACAGGGATCCCAAAACACAGAAGCCAGACAGACCCTCCCCGCTTTGGGCAAGGTAAGGCCAAGGAAGGGATCTTCGTGTGTTTCTGATGAATTATACCTCCCGACTCCAGCAGATAAGAACCCCGTTTCTTCTTCACCTTGGGACGCCCAGCTTCCTGCAGCTGGACCTGATCCTGACCTAAGTTGGATTCTTCTGGAACGACTTCTCTGATCTTGCAGTAGTACTGCCCCTCACCAGAACCACGGGAGGACTAAGCTCTTATTCATTTTTGCCCAAAAGGAAACCAAAGCAACACTCTAGTCCCTCAGGCATCCAGGAGTTTGACATCTGGGAGGCCCAGAGCTCCCAGTGCCACCTCCCAGGGCCTACATCAACGCTAACACAGACAATGACAGCGCACCTGCCTGAGTGACCCCGAAGAGACCTGGACTTTCCGTACACAGGCAGAACAGAAACTGGAGGAAAAGACTTCGCCAAACAAACATGGGGGCTTGCAAGGAGACTTGCTGAGTGGCAAGTTTTTTGGGAAAGATGGAATTTTAAACACAAACACAGGAGGGCAGAGATGTGAAGCAGAGGAGCTGTGCACACAGCTGGGCGGCCCTTTAATTAGGGAAAGGTTTGCAAAGCCTGTGGAGCGTTGGCCGATTTTCCCTGGGTCTCCGGAATGGAAAGAATGTGGAAGCCAATGGGGTGACCAACAAGTTCGCAGTCAGCTTGACACTCTCATTGAGAATGAACACCCCCCTCCTCCCCCACCGTCTGGTCCCCTGCCACCTTTCCAGCAGTTCTGGTGATCCATGCCTTAGAGCAACAGAGGACGACGCCCTGGTCTGGGAGGAGGTAGGCCGGACCTGCCCCATTCTAAGGGTGCCTCTCACCGCACACAGGAAAGCTCTTCTTCAAGGTGTTTTTTTTTTTTTTTCAAAGATTTTATTTATTTATTTGACAGACAGAGATCACAAGTAGGCAGAGAGGCAGGCAGAGAGAGAGAGAGGAGGAAGCAGGCTCTCTGCTGAGCAGAGAGCCCGATATGGGGCTCGATCCCAGGACCCTGGGATCATGACCTGAGCCGAAGGCAGAGGCTTTAACCCACTGAGCCACACAGGCGCCCCTTCAAGGTGTTTTAAGGCAGAAACCTAACTCCAGGGAAAACTAGCGAGGCCCTCCGCTCTAGGAACTGCATTTCTTGTTTGCAGATTAGTATATGGCACCTTCATAAGCATTTCCGTGGACTTGAATATCCTGTCCACGGAGAAAAGATGTGCAATAAAACAGAAAAACGTTATTCCCCACCTCCACCCGGGGGGAGCGCTCGCCTTTCTGACTCCCAGGTGGCAGAGGAGGAGCCGACGTCTTCCGCACACAGCCCGCACCCACGTCGCGGCTCTTCTCTACGGGACATCGCGTGTCCGATGTAGCCCTGGGGTCCGTCTTCTTAAACAGGGGCTTCAGCTCTGCTTTGAAGGACACCCTGTGCTCCCTGGAAGTTATGAGAAGTTCCCAAATCTAAGAAAGGTAACAAGGATCAGAAACTAAGGCAGAGACCCTGCGGCCCTTTGCCAAAACCGAAGAGCTAAGAGCTCAGGAAAATCAGGAAGCCGGGAGCCTACTACGGCTTCCTCTGGGAGCAGCAGCTGTTACCACCTGGAGCTGTGAGGGAGACAGCAGGTGCCAGAGCACCTGACCTGATTTGGAAAGCCCGAGGCCCCTGTGAGATCAGACAAGACAAAGGGGGTGGCAGTGACCGTTTCATGAAGCCCTCAGTGTCAACGAAGTCCACAGGGCCACTGCTTCTCAGGAAGGAACTGACGGGGGCTCTTCCGGTGGCAGGCAGGCTGGCTCGCGGAGCAGTTTAGGGAAGAGGCCCGTTTCCCAGCTCTAATCTTACACTCACAAATAATCAGTCGCTGTCTCTTCTATTACACAACTAGAAAGTCTCCGTGGCAACAAACGGGATCCTCAGTGCGACCACAGTACGCACCCATCACCTGCTTTTTGGCAAGAGCCCTTGACTGTGGCTCTACAGACACAAGCACTACCTTCCTCACCACTGGGACCCAGTGCTTCAGCGCAGGCTCTAGCCCTCACAAGGGGCCGGGCACGCCTTCCCTGGGAGTCCATCTGTGCCCACTCTGTGGATACAGAGGTGAACAGAGCGGACAAGATCCCTGCCCTCAGAGAGCTTCGTGAGCAGCAGTGACCAAGGGACAAGGGTGGGGGAGTGAGGCTCAAACAGAGATCTGAGATCAGCAGGGCTGGGGTAGAGAGGTGTTCCCAGGAATGGGCAGCACGTACAAAGATCCGACAATACTGGGCACAGGACCTTAGGGAAGCCCTAGCACATCGGTATGGTTGGAGGGGAAGGGACTTGGAGGAGGGAGGAGGGATGGGCAGGGCTCCAGTTCAAGAGTCTGTTAAACCCAGAATGTTCTCTGGGTTTGATCCTGATGACTCTGTGGGGTCATGGTGAGAACTGCATTTTGGAAAGGTTACTCCGGCTGCTGAGAGGGAGATGGGGTGGGTGGGGGGCCAGAGGCAGGGAGATCCAGAGGCTCTTAGAATAATCCAGTAACCCATGAAAGGGTAGTAGCAATCAGTGTGCACCGAACAGCCCTAAATGATAAACATGCCTTCGGCCGACAAGCTAGATGGGTAGCACTCCTTAGAAGCAATGGCCTTGGGCACCTGAAACCATGTCCCCAACGGCCTCCGGCAGCCAAGTTGCATCCAGTGCTCCCAGGGCCTCCCTCTGTGCTGAACTCTCAGCCGAGGTTCTTCCACAAGCCACATAACCTACTTCATGTGTTCTCAGCCAAGACCCGAGAGGTCAAGTACTCGAGGGGAGGGCATTGAAGTGCACCGGTCACTGTGAATGGACCTGGCGCGCCCCACTGCCCACTCCGCCCTGGAGGACAGCACCACCTCCCTGAGCCCGATCATGAAGCACTTGCCTGCTGCCCGCTGCACAAGAAAACGTGGGGCACTCTGGCAAGGGACACAGCCGTCCTCAGAAGGACAGCTGAACTGCAACAGGCCAGCTGCCCCAGTGCCCGTGTTTCTCCTACACGAACTACTTGCTCTCACAGAAGCCCACGCTCTTCATGTGCCCTGCAATGCCCCAGCACAGCCCCCTGATCCTCCCACCTGCCCTCCGAGGACGAGGTGAATTCACAACTCCCTGCGCTGTACCCACGGGGAAACGAAGGCACTGAGTGTGGAAGCGGCCTCCTCGAGGTCACCTAGGTCTCCTGGGGGTACGAGACCCAGCGGACTTGGGGTCTGCTGCCCCCGTGCGCCCCTGTCCCCTGCCCAGGCCACCAGCGCCGACCCCACAGAGCTGAGGCCTCTGAAGTCCTTCCAGCTTCTCATGGCATCGCCGCCCCCTTTCTCCTCCCTCCTCAGAGTCCACGGCTCAGAAGGTACAGATGGAGAGTCCTCCCTCTCGGGTCTGGGACGGGCAGGTTTACTGGCTCACCGATCATGACTTATTTTGCATCAGCAATGTGGCCCGGCACTGTGTGGACCCCGGGGCTATGGGGCAGCAGTGCTTCGGCCCCAGAGGCCCCCCCCCCCCCCCCCCGTGCTAGGAGTGTGGCACCATGAGGCAGCGCTTTCACCAGGCCCCGTGGACTGAGGCAGCCTGGATGTGGGGCTCCCCAGCAGGCAGAGTTCAAAGTGGGAAGGTGAACAAACGAGGCGCAAAAATGCTGGGGAAGGAGCAGGAGGCCATGTTCCAGGCCTGACGCAGCCCCTCACTCCCTTCTGACGTCTGGCACGGTGAGAATGAGGGAAAATCCACTTGTAGGAAGAATAATCATTTCCAGCCTGGGGCAAATCTCCGAAAGGGTTTCGTTCTGAACCCAGACGGTTATTTTAGCTTCCAGTTAGTAGTAATTAAGTGTGCCTACACATTCCAGAAAGAGGAGAGAGGGAGATCAACGATAATTAAACCTCTTCTGTGTTTGGCCTCGAATCTCTTCTCGAGTGGCCTGCTGTCAGACACTTATTCCAAAGCCTCCATCTCACACAGCTCCTACCAGCACCATCTGTAACATCAATTCTCGTCCTGGCATGAAGGTTTCAATTACACACAAGGTACCAGGCCCCCCAGGACCCGGGAGTCTGGAGTTTTACAAGCGCGCGGTCCCTCCCCGTTCTCCCGCATACCACACATCCAGAATCCGGTCGGGGACCATTTGCAAAGGGGAGGGCGCAGGGACAGCCCTTCCCAGGCCTCTCAAAGGCAGGCTCTGGGCCTGTTGTGATTGACAGGGTCTGTAATGAACCTTAATTGTGAGCGCAACAGGTCCAGGAAGGCAGCAACAGATGTGGCAACGCAGCAACTGCAAACGGCTTGACTAATGAACAAAAAGTGTCCCGCCTGATGAAGGCCAGTGACCCGAAAGAGGAGGGTGGAATCAGTCTTCACCCCTGCACCTTCTTCTAGAGCGCTGACTCTTTAATGCAAGCAATGGGAAGCCTGGAGGGGGGGGCGGGAGGGGGGCTGGAAGGCACCTGCCTCCACCCTCTTAACAGAAAGAGGCCAGGCAACAGCGCTACTTGGTGGCGGCATGCGGACCTGGGGGGCACATGATCCCCACCACAGCCACCTCCACCAGCATTTCTCTCTAACAATGGAAGGCGAGAACAAGTCTTCCTCTCAACAAGGGAAGGGGAAAGCTCCATTCTGCAAAGACTGAATAACCTCTTGCAGGTGCTAATAACTGTGGCGGTATCTGCTGGGGACCTGCAGCGACAAGGCAGAAGCTAATCCTGGAGAAGTGCGGGGACAGACAGCATGGTGGGAGGAAACTGGGCACATAAGTCTGACGGACCTGGGGTTAATCCGACCCTGCTACTCAGTAACGAGCTGTGAGGCTCTGGCTGACTTACTGAGCCGCTCTGTTTCATCTGTAAGGGGGGTGTGCTTTCAAGAAACCAAGCACGCGAAGGACCAAGAAAAGATTTGGCAGCTCACAGTTACCAGCCAACAACCAGGCAACTGGCAGAGCTTTCCTTCATCTGTTCAATGGCCACATCAGACTTGGGGCAAGAACCCTCCACGGACGGCTACCTCCTCTAAGCCCTACCGTGCCAGGAGCTCTACACACACCAGGTCTAGTTTTCAAGGGCAGTGACATCAGGCCTGCCCCCAAGATGAAGAAGCCACGACTGAGAAGTCACCCCGCTCAAACACGGGGAAGTCGAGGGCTCGGCTCAGCCAGGCCTTCTGGGCTCCAGGCGCTCACCCGCACCGGGTCTGGAGCTCCAGACATGCCAGACTCACAGGGGCCCTAACACTTCCCGGCCGAGAACTTGGCAGGCGCTCCATCTCTAAGCTTTCTGTAGCCTGACATACAAGGGGTATATGGGGAGGGGGAGATCTTTAAACAATCAGTCCGTGTCCAAGGAAATGTGCAGGATAAATGCGCACGCTGCTGCAAGCCCAGCCGAACACCCACGCCGCGGCTGGTGGCCCCTAGCAGGCCTACGTCTACATCGGGGCAGGAATAGGTAGGAGCAGGCGAGGGGCTGAAGCAGCCTCTGCGCCATGAGACGCCGATCAGGAGAGGCTGAAGGGGGACAGACGTGGGGCGGGGAGGCCCTCTGCTGGGTGACCCTGGAGGAGCCACAGATGTCGGCCTGGGGGCTGCTTCTCAAGCTGGGGAGGGGGTGCGTGGGGGTCACGCTGGCAGTGCAGAGGGGGAGACTAAAGAGACTGGGGCTCAGGCTGGGACCCCAGCAACCCTGATGGGATGGAAGGACGCGAAGGCACAGAGAACAGGAAACTGGACCCCAGAGGGGGCTCCTGAGGGTGTCGGGTCCCAGGTGGCCCATCCTGGATGACGTCCACCTGCCTGTGCGGCGCCTGTGGATGGCTGAAGTGAAGGCGATGAGCTGGAGGGAGCGGGGAGGCTGCGGGATCCGCCACCGGCTCCTTGGACAGATCGCACTCCCCACCGGCCCCACACGCAGCCACTGTGTCTGGCTCCTCCGCCAGGGCTTCCAAAGAAGGACTCTGAGTGTTGCGAATCCAGGGAGCTGAGCAGGGAGCACCGTGCCCACCAAAGCCCCCAGGGCAAGGAGGAGCAGAGAGGACTCACACAGGCCGGGAGCCCCCACTCTGCCAGGACGGGATGGGAGGCCGGACACGTCATCAGCCCACTCTGTGGAATGACAGCTGTCCTTCCTGGCCACAACACAGGTCTCTGACCTCCTCTGCTGGCCCAGGGGTCGAGGGCGATGGCACTGCCGTGCTTTCCAGCCCGTCAGAGGCATGCCACTGTCCGAGTCCACAGACGGGGGGAATGGTTGTCAGGAGCACCTCAAACACCTCAGTGGAGGGCCCTCTCACCTCCTCCCTGCCGGGTTAAATACACCAAGTCCCAGCCATGGCGCACTGGGTTCTAAACCCCATCCCCCTGACGCAGTCAGGATGGGGACCGTCTGCCTGTGCAAACAGGGAAGGCTGCCAGAGCCTAGGGGTTAGCAACAGGTCCTGGAAAGCCTGCGAAGGTAAGAAAGGAGCCAGCCAGCACTGATTAAGCACCTGTGTGCCACGCGCATCGGCGTGTGACATACATGCTCAAACCCTCACAAGGGCTCCAGGAACAGTGTTCTTACCCCCATCTTTTATGCTGGAGCAAACTCTGGGAGGTAAAGCGACCTGCCTGTGCTCTCGAAGCTGGAAGGTGACAGAAGGGGATCCAGGTCCCAGTCAGCCTAACTTCACCCACACAGAAGGGTGCTGCGGAGGCCATGGAGCCCAGCCCCGGGGGGGTGTGGGGTGTGCCACAGGTCCCCATCGGCTTGGCTCTCTCCACATTTTTACCATACACGGCAGGCTATTCGGTCACAGACCTGACAGCAATCAATGTCTCTTCTGCCGGCAAAAGTAGTGACCGCCACACAACAGGATCCACAGTGACGATCTTTTAGTTCTAGGCAATGGGACTCAGGTTCTGAGACTGTGACCGTGTGGCCTTCACTTCAGAGAGGAGATTAAGAGACCCAGACAGACCTGGCCGCTGCTGATCACAAAGAAGTTAGGAGCAGACCCAATGCTGCAACCCAGGGTCCCTGACTATCGATAAGACTTGCACAATGTACACAGTGCTTCCTTCCCACCTTCCTGGTTCCCCCACTGCTGAAGGAGCTGTGAGTTCTCTGCAGCAGTTCTCTATCTGAAGAAGCCACAAGGAGAGCCAAGTTCTTCCTATGCCACTTTACTGGTCACAAAAATTGTGAGCTTGGTTAACACCACACTTATGGCCACTGCCAAAAAGGGTCTAGAATCCAGGCCATTTGACTATGCAGGTTATAAACCTTTCTAGGAAACCAATGTTTTCCAAAGTAGATCCCATGAAAGTGAGTCAGAGAAGTGCTGGGATCGAGGCAATGTTGTTTGTAACTGCAGGACTCCTCAGAACCTTTAATAAGTCAACATGGATGGCTCCCAGACGGCAGAGCTGGCCATGTTTCCCCCATTGTTCACAGTCTTTGCTCCTCAAGAGTCTCAACCAAGGTGAGCTGCCCAATTTCATGACAGGCAGGCAACATGCAGGTTGCATCCAGGAAGAAATTCAATCCGTCCACTGAGCATAAAGTCGGGTCATCCGTGAAGGCCACTTTTCCAGCCATCCTATCCTGTTTCATTTTGTACTCCTCAGGAGGACACAGAGGATGTGCACGAGACATCTGCACGGCTCCCTCTATGACCCACCAGTCTGGGCACCTGGTTCTCTGTCCTAACAAAGTATTCCCACTTTTCTTTTTAGTGGAAATGTCTGCACACAGCGGCCGGGAATCCTGGAGTCAGACTGTCTGGGTCCAAAGCTTGGCTCCAGCATGGCCACCTGGTGACCTTGCCTAAGAAGCCCGGGCCCCTGCTGCTGCTTCTGTCTGGTGGGAACAACAGTGACAGCCTCAGAAGCTGCTTTCTTGAGATTTAGGGAGGAACGTTCTTTGTCGTAAGTGGCAAATACTTTTCAGAGCTTTTTCTCAGCTCCCTCATTTAATTTTATCCCAACTTTTAAGTTAAAACTGTCTGTGGTCATAAGCCATCCTTTCGGTGTCAGTCTCAGGAATAAGGCCTCCCCGACCTCAGCACCGGCCACCGTCGAGGCTTTCCCTCTGCTTCTGGCCTATGAGCTTCCTGTTAGTCCCCGAGCGGGATGAGCGCCTACCGGACAAGAGATACTCCGCTTGTCTGCCTCCGATGTTTCTAGCTGTTTCAGCAATCTGATTTGCTTCTTCCCAGTGAAACATGAAGGTCATTTAAAATCCATCCTAGGTGCCTAGGGGACGGGGGCCCCGTGCTGAGTAGGCTGACCCCCTCGCTTCTGCCCTCAGGTCTGAGCTCTACGGCGCTGTCACATACGGCCGCCTGCCGCATGGGGAGCCCACGCCCAGCTGCCCCTGCTGTCGTCCTGCTGCCACCAACGGGATCTTGTCCTCCCACCCCAGGTGCCTCCTATGTTCCAAGTGCCTTCTGCCGGGCTGTGCGCTAGTTCTGGTACGTTTGATTTCAAGGCAGCCCCCTTCCTGACCCATCCCTTTAGCTCTTGTGGCGCAAGAACTTGCTTTTCCTAAAATGTCTAGATTTGCTTTATTAACCGAAAAAATAAGGAGTGGCCAACAACCTGTGTTTGGACAGAATGCTTTTTTTTTTTTTTAAAGAGCACCCCTACCCACACACACACACAGGGCACAGTAGGAGTGTGTGCGTGTATGCGCATATGTGCTGGGGGACAGTTACTGACGGCTTCACCCCCGCACCACTAATCCCACTGAGTCCACTGCTCCTAGCAGCCAGGCCAAGCAGAAATCGGGTTGCTCTGATGGAGCTCTGAACCAGAAGAGGCAGGAAGAGAAGGTGAAGAGGCTTTTCTCCTGATGCACTTACAGGTTCTGTGGCCACTAGCCCGCCCTTATCACAGATTCCTCTTACAGTTTCACCTGAAGGGATCATTTTAGCAAGACACACAAGAAATGACATACTATCACGTTTTCACCTTTAACACTGTAATCCAGTGGGCAACACGCTGAACCCACAGCTGGACCCTACTGGGTCCTAGGTCCCGCGTCCGGTATAGGACATCCTTGTTGTCCTCGGCTATGAAAGGGGACTTGCCCGCTCGCCTTACAGAGTGGCTGAGAGGCTTAAACCAGATGCCGATCAAATGTGTAATAACGTGGCCCGAATACATCAGTGCTCCACACCGGGTGGCTCTCCGTGAAAGCCATTTTTCCTTGTTATTCACGGAAAATGACTTTAGGACGAATGAAAAGAGGAGAGAGTCAAATTATAAATCTGAGGCCAAACACAACATCTCTATTGGAACTTTAGCATTTCCTCTTAAAAACAACAAAAATGAACTAGGGGGTTGACATCAACAGTGACAGAAGACTGCTTTCCAATAACCTAGTTCTGGAGCATCTTGAGCCCCTGGCCATAATGAGTCATCTCCGTTACTGCCCCAGCGTTGCTCAGGACCAGCGGACACGTCATTCTGGTCTCCTGGAAACAGTCCTGGCTCCCCAACAGAACACATGCGCACAAAGGAAAGCAAATGGCCCCTGTACTTTTCTCCTTCATTTGCGTGGCTTCAAGTTTTAATGGTCTGGGCTGCTGGCACAGGAGGCAATCCATCTCATTCTTAATTGGATCAAATGAGGGCCCATTCTTCTGCAGAGAAGAGAGCTCATCAGAATTTCAAATAACTTCCCAGCAGCATCTATGAGGGAGCAGGTCAGGGGAAGGCACTCCAGGGAGCCCCACTTCCCCCTCCGAGCCAATCATGCCATCCTATCCCTGTTTACAAGGGCTGCCTAGCTGTCACCCTGACACAAATCAGAGGCCGCGCCATCAGATGGCAGGGTCCTCACCTCTGCAACAGGCTGAGGTCATGGGAGGCCATCTCACTACAGAGAGGCAGCTCTGGGCAGGGAACAGGGGGCCAGTTCAGCACCTCGGTCCAGGGGCTGCTTCCCCCCCTCCCTTGCTTTTAGTCCCCACAGCTGCAGTCCATTCAAAGAGCAAAAACGCTTGCATGAGAAGTCTCACCACAACTTTTCAAGGAATGGAGTTCATTAAAATACTGCTGGGGGCCCTTGGCTAGAACGCTTTCCCCTTGTAAAACGGGAACCGCAGCTCAGTGTTGCCTGCAGGGAAGCGCAGGATAAGCTCAGAAACATCAGTGCAACAGAGACTGCGCAGGGGCTTTTTGCATAATTATCAGAGACAATATCCGGCCTGGGAGAGAAAACTTCCCAGGAGACCCTGGGTGGACCCGAGGACAAACAGGAGAATGGAAGCTAGAAGCCGAGTCCCCCCACCCCTGACATAAACCTGTAGGGAAACTTCCCTCGGCAGCAGCAAATGGGGTCTGGCAGATGGCTCCCGAACCACCACGCACGAGCCCCACATGCGTCCGTGGTGTTGTCAGTGGGGGACCCCTGACCCACAGCTCAGCTGGTCGGTGCCCAGCAGGGGGAAGGCGACGCCCGGCTGGGAGGCCCCCTCACCAAGCCCCAGGCGGGAAAAGGCCAACTTCTCTGAGCCTCAACTCGACTTAAGGCTTCAGTGTAGAAAGCATTCTTATATTAAAATGTCTTACATGTGGGCATGTTACGGACCAGAATGTTATTATTTAAAGAGAAGAAACATAAAATTCTCTACTCCAGGCAGCCACTTTGGGATTTGCCCCCCAAACTCCAAAGAAGCATTTTTGCTCAGCTGTCAGGAATGCTCTGGGGGAAGAACGTGAGGAAGAGAGGGAGAGGCTAGGTCCGAGGTGGCCAGCAGAGTCAGGGGACAGGGCACAGCCACAGAAGAGCCTGGGCCACCTTTAGTCAAAAGTAAAGACAAACCAACATGCCGGCTGGGCATCTGCTTGGGAGACAGAGAGAGCCAAGCTGGCCGAAGCCAAGTCTTCCTTCTTCCGGAAGTCTTCCCTAAATTCTCCGCTAAAAGCCAGTTCTATGGAGCCAGACCTCCCATCCCACATCGCCGGCACCTGGAAGAGTATTCGACCAACAGTGGAGGTGAAGTTCTTGTAGAATAACCGTTGACAGCCCTCCTCGGAGCTGATGAACCGATGAAGGCCAGCGGGCTGAGAACCCAGCCAAGGTCATTCTCATCAGTTTCAGGATCCTGGCATTTTCTCCTGTGGAAGGAGAGCCAAGGAATAAAGGATTTCTTCCCAGCGCTGAGCACAGTGGCTGACTCAGAGGGGGTGCTCAGGAAATGTGGGCTTAAATCCACTAACTTTTCACCCACTTAAGCTAAGACCCCTTTAGAAAGGAGACGACCTTTTAAAGGTCGCCTCTGAATAAAGGAGGAAAAAAAAACTGGTGTGAGACCACTCTTAAATGGTGAAGAGAAGAGGCAAGTTAGGCGGGAAGAAAGCACAAGCCGCCTCCTTGGTGCTGAGCACAGATAAACTGGGTCATCTTGGCCTGCAGGACCCTGGTCCTCACGCCCGGGACGTCTTCAGCACCTGGGAACAGAGCTGAGCTTGGTGCTCCATTCCACACAGCTACCAATGGAAGAGTAATTTCCAGAACTTGTTGGTTCCACCTTAAAGAATGAAAATTGAGTAACAACGCTTAGCAGGAATCAGACAGATAACAACATTAATGAACCATTAAATATTCGCCTTCAGCAATCACAAACGTGTGGAGCCTGGCTTCCCCTGCTACTTCACGGAGCGTAGGTTCTTGGAGACTTAAAGCTCATCCGCCGGGCCCCCAGGGCCCAAGTACACCCCATGCACCCAACCTTCTGACAGGTCAGGCCTGAAGAATTGCAAAGGGGTGGGCGATTTCTGCATGCCAGTCAAAATACAGGTCCTACCGAGGCCGCCGGGGCCAAACCCCGCACCCAGCTGGCCCTTTCTATTTCTAGAGGGTGATTCTAGCTGTCACGAAGGATATGCTGCCACGAAAACAATGCTCTCAGCTCCCAGGTCTCTTCCCCCTCTAACCCACAGGCTGCCCAGGACGGCTCAGAGGCTCTCCCAGCTGATGCCCACCTCCGGGCCTGAGTAGGGTCTGGGGACACTCACAAGCTGGACCTCTGGGTGGCTACAGCACAGAAGAGAGAACAAATTAAAAATGAAATGACTAATGCTTGCAGGCAAAGATTCTCCTGCCTGGTTAAACAGATTTAGGGCTATTTTTGGTCTGCTCTTAAAAAGGGCAAAGGACGGATGGATGGCCTGCTGGATGCCAATTTGCAGAAACAAACTCCTTCCTCAGCTCAGGGCTCAAAATATATCCCAGCCAAGTGTAGGCTATTCCTGCCAGTGTACGGAGTAAAGCCATAGAAGGTCAAAGTGTAGGAAGCCAAGGGAGCATCTAAACATCATATGATTCTTGGCCCACAGGACCAGTGGGTATTTTTGAAACGGCTTAACAACGGATCTCGGCTGGCTTCACTGTAGTACAATGGGATTAATATGTACTGAAATGATGTTCTGGCCATCTGCAAAGGAAGGTCATTTCCCACCAATCCCAGCATGCACCATAATCCCAAGGCAGCAAAAGCTCTGATGCTGGACAGAAAAGAGAAGGAGAGCTCATCTGGCATGATAAATTGGGCTTCCTTGGCCTGGCTGCCAAGCACACACCGCACTTCTCTTTCATGCGACTCTGTACCCGGACTGCTGGTAAGCCAGATCAATTCCCCTACGGTTTTCTGGCTCCAACATCTAAGCGTGGACATTCCCCTCATGGAGAATGCTGGCAAATCCTAACATTCTTGTCAGTCTTAAAATTGGAGACTTGCCTTGAAAACACCTCCCTCCCCTTCATTATTTTAGGCAGGTGGGCATGGGAGGAATGACTGCAATTTGCACCGAGCAGGGCACTTGCTGCTCTGAAAACATCTGACTGATCGCAGATTACCTGAAACAAAGGCCTGGACCCGCTGCTACTAGATGGACCCACAACGGTGTGAGTTTTCTGCAATCACAGCTCTGGGAAGAACTAAAACTTCAAGTGAACTTCAGAGACACAGCAGTACACTCAGCATGGACCAACTCTTAAAAGAATGACGGAATTCTGCAAACCCAGTTAAAAACAACCCCCCACCCCCACCCCGCCCGGGCATCATTCCCAGGGCAAAGAGAAGAAATATAGCAACAGCGAAAGGAAAACATTCAAAGAAGTAATTTCTAGGACTGGTCCTAGGACCTTGTACAAAACCAGGCCAGATGCCCCTCATACACTATGGTGCAGAGCAGGGACCCTGAAGGAAGGCCATTAATCAAAAAGTGGCTTTTGAAGCACGTCAGTATAGTTTTAATGAGGTGTGCTTTACCAGATCCTAATTCGGCGAAAAGCCACGCTCCATTTCCATTCTGACATTCATCATACTTCAAATTAAAAAATTAAGGAGAACACCGATTCCCCAGCCCACTCTGGATGACGGGAAACTACCAGGGCCTCTACACAACCTGGGGAGGGGCAGTGGGGACCTCTCCCACCCCCCCACAGAGCTATGGACAAGGGTGACCTGCTAATCCCATCTGGGCCGCTCTACGGAGGGGCCGCCTTCCAGGTCTCCAGTGCCGCGGTGGTTGTTTTTAATTACAGGAACTCTAAATTATTCTCCATAAAACAGATGTTTTAATATTTTAGGTTACTAGTGAATTATTTAACACTGTGCTCCCTATCAGTTCAGATAGACACCTCAGAAGACACCGCACTTCTTCTGTTGTCCCGGGGGTGAGGGATGCACGCAAAGGGGCCCAGCAGAAGGAACTACCCCCACAGAAGGAACTGGGACTCCCGGTGCCGCCGCTTCGCTTCTTGCTCACAGTCTCAATCAAAAAGGGGTGGAGTGGGGCGCCTGGGTGGCTCAGTGGGTTAAGCCGCTGCCTTCGGCTCAGGTCATGATCTCAGGGTCCTGGGATCGAGTCCCACATCGGGCTCTCTGCTCAGCAGGGAGCCTGCTTACTCCTCTCTCTCTGCCTGCCTCTCTGCCTACTTGTGATCTCTGTCTGTCAAATAAATAAATAAAAAGTCTTTAAAAAAAAAAAAAAAAAATTTAAAAAAAAAAGAAAGACCTTAAAAACTTTAAAAAAAAAAAAAAAAAAAAAAAAAAAAAAAAAAAAAAAAAAAAAAAAGGGGTGGAGTGGTCCAATGTGCATTCTAGGGGGACCATGCAAACTGGCCAGAGCACTACACAGACCACTGTGTCCAGGGCGTCCAGCTCAGTCCTGTGCACACGGCAGGGGTCGGCACTGCCAGCTGTCGTACCCGCAACCCAGGTCTGCCTTCATCCCCCCCCACCAGCCACATTCCACAGAGGACGAAGTCGCCAAGGGAAAGGCGGTGTGTCCTGATGGTAACCCGTGGGAGGCCCCACAGCATATCCCCTCAGGGACAGGAACACTGTGCCACCTCGTCCAGGATCCAAGGTGCCTCCTGCAAACTGCTTGCTGGGGCTGACCCAGGGAGCACCCGGTGTGTGGCTGAGGCGCGAGACAGCTCCCAAGAGTCTCCCTCACGCACACTCAGTGCTGCAGTTTTCCCGCCAAGCCCAAGCACCCGGGCCAGGCCCAGCAGAGACAGCAGCTGCCCGGGTTCCCGCAGAAGCAGCGCCGCACCCGCCTCGGAGACAGGGGGCAACCAGGGAGGCTGCAGAGAAAACACACTTCCACTGCCATGAGAACAAAACAGCCTGCTCAACACCAAGAAGGGTGCACTGAGAAAAGTTCGCTCATCGTTTCTTCTGTTTATTTGATTTCTAAAATATAGTAACTGCTCAACTGGCACACGGGGGTTAAACTCAGCCAAGGACACTGACTTGCTGAGTTTCAAGACAAAGAAAGCTCTGCTGCTAACCCGATTAGGGATCGAATCACGCCCTCCACCTCTGCCCTCCTGTGCTCTCCTCTGCCCACCTCTGCCACATAGGATCCAGCAAACGTCTCCGACCGAGAGAAACAGAAGCAACACAGCACGCCCCAGGCTGCTGCCTTGCAGGGTGGGGGGTCCCACCAGGCCCAGCGAGCAAACTACGCAGCTTGGTGCGGTGCGTACCAGACTTGGGGTCTGGGGGACAGTGATGATAACCTCTGTCTCAAGTTCAAGCCCTCCCTCTGACCTGCGAGGACCCCTCGCAATTGTCCAACTGTGACCTTCACCATTTCCCAGAAAAGAACGCTTCCGCTAAACACCCCCACCTAACCCGTGCTGGCCCCCACTCACACGCTACACAAGACAAGATCTAGCAATCCCACGTTTGGGCAGATGTGGAAAAACCAGGAGATCTCACATCCAACTCCAAACATACGGCTTCCCCAGAAAAGTCTGAAGACAAGCCCCACAGGGTCGTCCTTCCACAGGGCCACGGTGAACAGCCGGAGGGAGGGGCCACTGCCCTTCCGGAGGGGGCCTGTCGCCACAGCCCTCACAGGCTGACCACCCCGCCTTGGCTCTGGGCTCTGACCCTGGTATGCGCACGTAGAGCCCTGTCTGCCTTGCACTTCTACCCTCTCTTCTTTCACACTCCCCTCACACGTCTTTGTTAGCCGGGCCCCATCACGTCCATAAGGCCACCTTCCTCCCTTCCATCACAGGGCCTGCGGCTGCCTTTCTCATCAGGGCCACTGACCTCGAGAAACCTCCCCCTCCTCACTTGCAGGTGTCACCAGCACAGGCTAGCATTCACCCCCCATCCGGCAGCCTCCCAACGGGGACCGCAGGTGCCTGCAAGCACATGCACGGTCATGACGACAGGCTGCGGACTGCTGCAAAGTCCTCTCTGTGAATGACACAAGTCATTCTTCTCCTAGGTGCCATCGCTCTCAAGTCAGATAGTAGAACGAAGCATCACTAGAGCACACGGACATGTTTTAAAACCATTCCTGTAAAAGATGCCTCGTTGACGAGCCATGGCTAGTGGCACATCAGCATATCCTAGGAGATGGGTGCAACAAGCCCAACAGAGGACCTGGAGCCCAGGCCAGAGCCCGAACACACTGGCCAGATAAGCTAGTGACTCAGCTGCCCTTTTGGGGCCTGGTTTTAGTTTATGTTACTGCTTTTCAATATTTTCCATAGCCTTCTGGATTTTACTTAAATATTTTGAAGCATTTCAAACAGTATCAGGTGCCAGTTAAACTGAGGCATCATTTGAGACCAATCACTCTAAATTAAATAACAGATAAATATTTTAAAAACAGAGGTGATGAACTCTTTGACAGTCGACTTTTAGGTTTTGTACCAGCCAAAGTGGAATGGAGCCCCTGAAGTATTTAACAGGGTAAATTTTGTACTGTCTTGGCTGGAGGAGCTTCCACAACAGCAAAGAAATGAAGGAAGCCAGGCACCAGGCACTTCTGAATGCCTGCTAGGTGCATGCGGCCTCCCCCCACCCCGTGCTGAAATGCAAGCTTCTAGAACCTGAAAACACGCAGCTGGGGCGAGGGGACACAAGTGATCAACTTCCAAGCCCCTGTCCCGGGCTTTACTAACCCAGTGGGCTCAGAGGGACAACCACAGGGAGGACTCTCAGAACTCGGTGGTGGTGGGGAAGGCTTCTTCTGGGTTTGGAACTCCGCACGGAAAAAGCAACTGATTATGAGCCGCAGCCCAAACGAAACCATATGACCACAAAGCTCATACCAGGTCGATCAGGTCGCTGAGGTTCTTCTCGATTTGCTGTGGAGGCAGGCGCCTCATCAAGTCCAAGGCACAGTCCAGCTGCTGGTCACTCTGTGAAAAGAGAAAACAAAAGCGTCTATATCACTTTGCCAAAAGCAGACCTGGAATCTTTTTTTAAAAAGCACCCTTGGAGCACCTGGGTGGCTCAGAGGATTAAGCGTCTGCCTTGGGCTGAGGTCATAATCTCAGGGTCCTGGGATCAAGCCCCACATCGGGCTCCCTGATGAGTGGGGAACCTGCTCCCCTCCCTCCTTTTGTCCTCCCCATCCCCCAGCTCGTGCTTGCTCTCTCTCAGGTAAGTAAATAAAATCTGGGGGGAAAAAAACATCCTTGTAGTTTCAGCTTGCCCAAAGCATTCTAACAGCAAGCAGGCCCTAAGTGGGCTCTCCAACACATCTCCTGGGGCGGGGAGGGGGAACACAGGCTCTGTGACAGCTCGGTCTATCTCAAGTGGAGATGTCTGGAAGATACTCGAAGTGGGAAGTGGGCTGGAGTTCCACCCGCATCTCAAAGTGCTCGTGTTCCAAGTCAATGGACCGCGGGAGATGCAAATGTGCTCCCAAACAGCTCAGCAAGGGAGCATGCTCGGGTAGCAAGTCAGGCTTTCTACTTTGCTGCAACCTGGACCTATGAGGCAGGTCATGTCACCAGGCCAGGGACAAAGCCAGGCAAAGAACAAGTGGCAAGATACATGCCAAGGCTAAAGTGCTTTGGGCATTCAGCTGAAGTCTGGGACACATCCCCAAGTGCCAGGCCCTTGCCAAGGCAACTGAGACCCGGAGCACCTCTGGTCAAGAGGCATCTCCAGTTGCAGAGCAGACCAGTGCGGCAAACTGGGGTCACTGGTGCCACAGGGGCCCAGGACGATAAAGACCACACTGTGTGCTCCCAGGATTCACCTCATGGGACATTTAGGCTGCAAATATGCACTCAGAGCCACCATGTGCCAGTCACTGGATGACGATCCATGTGATCAATAACGGAGGTAGGAAGGAGGTGGAGTGGAGCGGAGCGGGGGTAGAGTGTGAGTAAATTCAGCCCAGAGGGCTGCGGCTCAGAAGCAGACCTCAGGAGGTGTGACAAGAAAAGTGAGCCAGGTGGCCCAGGCAGAGCAGGGAAGACCACAGCACATCCCCCAAGTAGAAGAGTTGAGGCCACCGGGGCAGCTGACACTGCCCAGCAGAGGCAGCATCTGTGCCCAGACCAATCTCAGGATTTTTAAAATACCTAAATCAGCACGCTAAAGAATCTTCATAAAATAAAGTAATCCTCGAAATGCCATAGCTGACTGTAACAAAACCGGACCTTCCAATACGACCGCCGACACTCCAGGGATATTAACCACAAATAGGCCATGGGAGAAGGACCCACTTTGTATTTCACCAAAGAACTAACACATCAAGTTAACTGGAGGCTATTTCATTCCCAGGCAACTGACTGGATGTACACAGCAGGCTGTTTTTAAAAAAGCAACAACAGGGGCGCCTGGGTGGCTCAGTGGGTTAAGCCGCTGCCTTTGGCTCAGGTCATGATCTCAGGGTCCTGGGATAGAGCCCCGCATCGGGCTCTCTGCTCAGCGGGGAGCCTGCTTCCCTCTCTCTATCTGCCTGCTTCTCTGCCTACTTGTGATCTCTCCTTGTCAAATAAGTAAATAAAATCTTTTGAAAAATAAATAAACAAATAAGCAACAACAAACCTGCCCCCTGCTGAAGGTGGTTATCAGGGACCATTTACTCTGGGATTCACAACAAAGTGGCTACTATCCTACAAACGACCACACACTTACTCACTCACCCCTGAACGGCGCAGTACTTGTTCTGTTCAGTGCAACATTCCAGCAACCGTGAATTCCCTGCCTGTGCCATGCCTTCTATGCCAGCCGTGGCCACGTGACGTGGGTCTGGCCTGCTGGCACGGGAAGCCATTTTCACACCACTGCAAGGGCTGAGAACGCAGGTACACTGGGTTGCCTCTGGACTTCTATTCAATTTCCAGTTCTGCTATTCATCAACTATAACCTTAAGCAGATTTCTTAACCTCTCCGAGCCTCTATTTATCCATAAAATGGGGACAGTATCTAGTTCCACATACAGTAGTTATGTGTTTGGGAGTATTTTCTGTGTACGTGTATAAATACATACAGGTTTTAAGTCTTTTAAAAACTTTTTCCAAAAGAAAAAAATAAATATATCTATATAATTTATAACATTTGCCCCACTCAACCCCATCCCGAAGTCTTCCCTGTTGCTGTGAACTGGCGAGTGGCGCTGCTCTGTGCTCAAACTCCGTGAACTTGGCTGTGGACACGCCCCGCCCCCACGCCCGGGCCTGAAGAGAAAACCCTAAATGACTCCAAACAAGTTAAGAGATATAAACTAATGCGCCAAAGACGTAAACATCCACCTCACTAAAGAAGACTTACAGATGGTAAGGAATATGAAAAGAAGCTCCATGTCATTTGTCACCAGGAAAACTCAAAGCAACGAGATCCCATTACACACCTATTAGAATGGCCAAAATCCAGAACTCTGCTTGCTGACAAGGATGTGGACCAAAGGGAACTCGGACTCGCAGCGGGTGGGAATGCAAAACGGTACACAACCACCTCTGAGGAGAGCATGTTGGTTTCTTACAAAAACTAGTCTCACCATCCGATGCAGCGACTGCACTCCCTGGTAATTTACCCAAAGGAGCTGAACACGTATTTCCACACAAGAACTGGCACACAAATGTTTCTAAGAGCTTTATTCACAACGCCAAGACTTGGAAGCAACCAAGATGTCCTTCGGCAGGTAAGTGCATAAACCACCTGCGGTCCATCCAGACTCGGGAATATTCCCCGGCACTGGGGAGAATGAAGCTACGGAGCACGAACAGGCACGGAGGGACCTTCAGTGCACACGACTCAGCGGAAGGAGCCGGTCTGACAAGGCTCTGTACTGCAGGATTCCAACTGCGTGACATCTGGGAAGAGGTGAACTACGGAGATGGTCAGAAGATCGGCAGTCGCCGGGGGTTGACGGGGAGGAGGGATCAACAGGCCCAGCACAGCGCGGAGGGCTGTTAGGACAGCGATGCCGCTCTGTGCACTCTGTGCCCTGCTCTAACGGCGGATACACCTAATTAGGAATCTGTCCAAACCCACGGTCTGTACGACACCAGGAGTGACACCTAATGGAGACTAAGGACTGAGTGATTACGAGGTGTCAGCGTGGGGAAGGCCATGCAGGGAAGGGCAGGGCAGGGCAGGGAAGAGAAGGGCACTCTGCACCTTCTGCTCGATTTTCCTGTGAACCAAAAACTACTCTAAAAAATCACATCTATTGAAAAAAAGATGCAAATTAGTGTTTCTCAACTGGAGCTGATTCTGCCTGCCCCACAAACCCCCAGGAGACACCTGGCAATGAATGGGGTATTTTCTGGTTGTCCTCACCCGGCGAGGAGGCGCTAACTGGCAGCCAATGGGTAGGGACTGGGATGCTTCTAACATTCTACAATGCAGAGGACAGACCCCGACAACCTGGCCCAAATGCCACAGTCAAGTTTGAAAACCCTGATTTAAAACACTAACTTGGGGGGCGCCTGGGTGGCTCAGTGGGTTAAGCCTCTGCCTTCGGCTCAGGTCATGGTCCCAGGGTCCTGGGATCGAGCCCTGCATCGGCCTCCCAGCTCGGCAGGGGCCTGCTTCCCCCACCCCCACGCCCCCACCTACCCCTCTGCCTACTTGTGATCTCTCTCTCTCTCTCTCAAATAACTAAATAAATAAAATCTTAAAAAAAAAAAAAATGAAACACTAACTTGGGGGCTGCCTGGGTGGCTCAGTGAAGCATCCAACTCCTGATTTTAGGTCACGATATCAAGGTCCTGAGATGGAGCCCCACACTGGGCTCCATGCTCAGCAGGGAGTCTACTTGGGATTCTCTCTCTCTCCCTCTCCCCTACTCACCCATGCTCTAAAATACATACATAAGTGTGTACATATATACGTAAAATCTAATAAGGGCACCTGGGTGGCTCAGTTGATTGAGTGACTGCCTTCAGCTCAAGTCATGATCCCAGACTCTTGGGATCGAGTTCCGCATCAAGCTTCCTGCTTAGCAGGGGGTCTGCTTCTCCCTCTGACCTTCGCTGCCCGCCCCATGCTCTCTCTCTCAAATAAATAAAATCTTAAAAAAAAAAAAATCTAATAAATAAAACACTCATTTTGGGGGTGCGGGGCTGGTCCAGTCTGTGGAGCATGCAGCTCTCAATCCCGGGGCTGTGGATCCAAGCCCCATGCTGGGTGTAGATTACTCAAAAAAAAAAAAAAAAAAAAAAACTTTTTAAAAAATAAAAATAAAACAATCATTTTGGGGGACTCCAGACTCCCAGACTCTGATCAAAGCAAAAGCGCCAGAAAACCACACATGCACAGAAGCATCTTCTATATAATTCCAAGTCACAGACCACTCATAACCCCTAAAAACCTGCGGTCTTCAGAAACATTCTCAACTAGATACTAACAATTTCCTGAGAACAAAAAACAAATTCGGATAGAAGTAAACTTAGCTACACTGAAATCTTCACCCAGAACGTAGTCAGAGGACAGAAACTAGACTCGAGCAGTGTGTTATCTACGAAGAGCCCGTTGTAACGCGGCTGGGGAAGAGCGAAAGGAAAGAAGCGGTGTCCGCCCTTGCACGGAGCCTTGCCCACAGCCTTGCCCACAGCTCCAAACCGGTCCAACTGGATCTATTCAAGAGCGGTAAAAAAACACTATTGAAAATGTTCTAACTCCCATTTTGCATTAATCCCAATGAATCCTAATCGGAAATGTTTCATTATAAATTCCTAGGGCAAAGGACAACTATCATTAAATTAGGTAATGACTAAACGCCTCCCAGAAGTGAAGCAGCATGGTGAAGCTTAATGAGAGCTCGTAGGAAGTTAGACTGGCCCAGAGCCCTTCACCTGGGAGCGTCCCACACCCGAAGGGCGGTGGAGAGTGAAGAAAACACAGATCCTTCGAATTATGGGCAACAACCGGGGTGACCCCAGAGAGACAATGATGGAGGGGGTAGGAGTGGGTGGGGGTGGGTGGGGTTTCTGCCCCAGTTCCTGTCCCTAACTGCCTTTCTATTTATTGTGTGGGCAGTCGTCCTGTGACTAAGGACTCTCCCCGGGATGGTTCCTTCAAACCCCAAACTGCTCCTAGATCCTTCCTTTGGACAGTGTGCTACGCCAGATCTACCTCCCACGGGTGGTGGTTTCCAGGCTGAAAGGTAAATAGGAAAAGAATGGCCCATTTCACTTCCCTCTCCAGCGTTCGCTCCCCAATCAATTACTCAATCATTATCTGCGTGCTGCCTAGGTGACAAGCGC
This sequence comes from Mustela lutreola, assembly GCF_030435805.1. Taxonomy (NCBI): domain Eukaryota; kingdom Metazoa; phylum Chordata; class Mammalia; order Carnivora; family Mustelidae; genus Mustela; species Mustela lutreola. The sequence goes on from NC_081299.1 coordinate 13,684,618, forward strand.
TGTTTTTGGTGCTGAATGGTGAACAGAACAAAGTAGGCCCGTCTTCAGGAACTTCCGCGGCGGTCAACATTCGTATGGGGGGAAATCGAGGAACAGTCTTTGTTATGGTATGAAAGAATAAGAAGGGAACGGTTACCCCACTTTAGGCTGGTGGGGCTCCAGGGATCAGGTTAGGAGTTCTGGGTGTGGGTGTGTGTTTAAGCATATAAACCAAGATAGGAAAAGCTCTACTTTGTGCTAGTTTTTCACATGACTTCTAGAAAAAGCACAAACAGCTCCAATCACCCTATAACAAATAAAACAACTGTTAATACAGACTAGAACAGAACAATTTTTCAGAATGATAAGTTGAATAAAACACTACTACTTCAAAAATCTCCTAGGGAACTCAGACATATGCCAGTGTTGTCCATCACATGCAGGTACTAAAACCTGGTCCTATTAAATGAAGTAAAATGGCACAGACCAATTTGGGAATCCTCAACAGACAATTATTCAGCCCCGAGGCTGAAAGGACAGGACTTGTCCCAACCTGTAAGAAACTCAAAGTCTCATACAGTGAACACAACTACCCACAAAAAACGAACAAAGTTACAGTGAGGATACTAAGGGGTGTAGGAAACCTCAGAAGATTTCTCAGGAGAAGGGTGCCTGAGCCGGCTGTCACCGGCCACGTGCACCCAGGCGTCCACACACATACGCTCCTGCGGCCACAGTGAGATAAAAGTGCACAGTGAGGCCCACACAGGAGGAAGGCGCAGCACTAGGAGGGGAGCAGGGCCTTGTCGCCAGGGACCCACAGTCAGGCTGGTTTCCCACTCAGACAGCTCAGAGGGCAGCAGGTTCCTCAGGGGGCTCCAGGCCCAAGACCTCCTGTCTTCGGGCAACTGGGTCTCCTTCGTAGGGAAGGCTTCCGTGCCATGTTCCCTGGCCTTGACAACTTTAAAATCTACCTTCTCAGAAAGATTGGGAGCCCCTAGAGATTCTTCCTTGGAGGAGGAACAGCGTTTGTCTCAGAAGGTTACACAGATTACATTGTCCCAAAACAGCCATAAGGCGAACTCTCACCCAGCATGCTCCTTTTTCAAGGAGTGACTCTGATACTCTTCCCACGGAGAGGTGGGGTCTACGTACCCCTCCCTGGATATGGTAGAGCTCTGGCAACTGTTTCTATCGACCGAGAATAGCAGAACTGAAGATGTGTGATTTCTTTTATGGCCAAGCCATAAAAGACCATTCATTTCTCACCTTGTTGGCTGAACACTCGGGCTTGGGGCCCCAAGTGGCAGCCATGCTTCCTTACGGAAGCCCAACCCGGCCTGCACAGGAAAGCCACAGGAAGGGACCATGAGACTCTCAGCCAACTCCCCACTTGCCCCTCTTCCAGCTTCAGCTGTCTGACTGCAACAGCTTGAGACCCCGAGCCAGAGCCACCACCCAAGCAAGGCCCTCCTCAATTTCTGACCCACAGAAAGCACCAGACAGAGGCACCTGGGTGGCTCAGTGTATTAGGGCCTCTGCCTTTGGCTCAGGTCAAGATCCCAGGATCCTGGGATCGAGCCCCACATTGGACTCTCTGCTCAGCGGGGAGACTGCTTCCTCCTCTCTCCCTCTCTGCCTCTCTGCCTTCTTGTGGTATCTGCCAAATAAATAAATAAAATCTTTAAAAAACAAACAAACAAAAGCCACCGGACATAATGATTACTGTTGTTTCAAGTCACTAAGTTCGGGGGTAGTTCTGTCAGTTGGCAATAATAACCAATACAGAAGGGTGTCTCTGGTGACTGTCAGGGAACAGTGAGGCCAGAGGGAGGGAAGGGTCAGGGCCCTTAAGAGGCAGGACAGACAGGAGGAGAGTACTTACTGGAAAGGGGAGGAAGCCCAAGAAGTTGGAGAGGGCTCCGTTTTCTAGCAGGGACCACCTGCTAGAAGACAGCTGAAGCCTCGTTAGCATGTGTGTATGGTTTCCATGTGCCCTTTTCAAAAGTCTGTAATATCAAAGATAGCCAGTAACTGCCCTGCATGGATTTCTGAGCACAAGTCCTGGTTGGCCTGCTCCAGCAGCGGCTGAGGCAGATCGGTACTCGATACGTAAACCATGACCTAAAGCTTCAAGGCCTTTCCAGTCTGTTCTCAAGTTCATCAAGACCTTCACTCGTTTGCATTCCCGAGAGGCTTAGCAAGTTCTTACTTCACAGACAGCACAAAGGTAAACTGTGCCGGAGCCCAGGGTGATCTCCCACAAATTTACGGAGGCTGACGTAACCCTGGCTCGTCTTGTCTAAACTGTGACCCGACAAGCGACTCTGGAAGAGCTGACTCTGTCTTCTGCCACGTGGCTCAGGAAAGAGTTGTGCTGGGGGCGATGCGGGGAGTCACCAGCCAGCGCAGCCCCCAAGCCATCTGCAAGTCGCTCTGGAAAACTGCCCATGTGGGTTAACAAAAAGAAAAATGTTTCTTCCGCTGCCTGACTGCCCCCCCCCCCACCCCACTGACTCTTTCAGGAGGGACATGGCGGCGAGGGCCCCGCACAGAGGGAGCCAGCTCGCAAGACACAGACACTAGCATTCCCTCTGGCTGACCTCTCCTTCCCACAGACAAGCCCAGTACCCTCTGTCGAGCGAACCAAACTCACAGTGAAAGCCCACGTGGCAGATGAAGGCCCTTCCCCCGTCTGGGCTCCTCCTCACAGCCGGATCCACGTCCTTTTCTAAAGCCCGAGGGGGAAACCACACAACACGAAGTAACCACCTTACAGCCAATGACTCAGTGGCAGGGCCCAGGTGACCTTGATCACTCTGGAAACCTGGTGCCTTTACAAGTCTCTGCTCTCAAATCTATTAGGGTCCCAGGACAGGCCTTCTGAGTTCACCAAAGTCCTGCCCTCTCACCTTACAGATGCTTCAGAGGAAGACTGGCAAGGTCACAGAGTCACAACGTGAGCCGCTGTCTGCACACTTGACAGGTTTCCTACCTCAATCCATTCAGTCCCTGAGCAACTGTGTGAGTGACGGGCAGGCACTGGGGACACAGGGCTGGAGTAGTCAGACATGGTCCCCGCCCTCAAGGAGCTTGAAGAAGGCCTCCACGACAAAGCAGCAGAAAACAAGGACGCCGCCCCCCTGCTCAACACGAGAACTGCCACCATGCCGCCCCTCCTGGGATCACAGGGGAGTGGGGAGCCCCTCCAGGGATAGCTAGTACCAGCTCCGTTTTAATCCTGAAAGATGGGACACCTTCTAAAGTGTTCTACAGGGTCCGTGTGCTTACAAAGAGGACAAAGCAGAGGACACAGTTAGTGACTGTTTCTCCCTGGTAGGGGGACACCATTAGCAACAATTATTCCTCGAACATGGCCCTGTGTCAGCTTTTACATTTCTCTGCACTACACCTCCCCGTCTAATACGCTGCTTCTATTATACTATGAATGTGGAAACTGGAAATCTATTCTTGTTTAAAAAAAAAAAAAACAAAATCAAAACCAAACCAACTTTGATGGAAGGAATAAATCACAGGTTCTTAACAGGGTACAGTCACTGCCCCACAGCTCGTGAGCACCTTGACAGTTTGTAGAGCTGTGTATGTGTGTGTGCGTGAGTGCGTGTGTGTGTGTGTGTGTGTGAAGGTAGAGGTGTGTATATAAGCATATGTGTGAAAGGGTTTATGTGTGAAGGCAGGGGCATGTGTGTGTATGTAGGCAGAGGTGTACATGCATGAAGGGAGGTGTGTGTGTGTGTATATGTGTATGCACACAGTTTTCCTAGGTTAGGGGTCCACAGGTTTTCCAAAGAAGTCTAAGACTCTGAAGGCACAGAAGTGCTCTAATAACAATAAAAATTCCTATTCTTCCACTGCACCTGCAGGGTGGAGCTCCGTCAGTCACTGCTTAATCCCTCGGAGCCCTGGTGTTTGAGACTGAGGACAGGCCCCACGCCGCCGTGGGACGGGATGCAGCGCTGTGTCTGGTACTGCATTTGGGCCGTGGGCGCCCCGCAGCCCATCCTCCACTAAGGGTAGGGATCTTCCCCGAGGGCAAGGCATATGGCTTATCTGCTAGGACTTTTACACAACAGTTTGTGGGGGCTCAAGGGCCCTTTCCTCCCTGATTTGTTGCTCCTTTGACACAGGTTTTCCATTTAAGCTGCCAGGAGTCTCAAGCAAGGCAGGCGGAGTGTTATTTCCGTTTCCAAGTCATGAAGCACCAACAAAGGAGGGCAGATACCCGCACCTCCCACCCCACACGTGCCCCCCGCCCTGTTCGGGAGGGAGCACGGGGGACCCTCAGCTCCCCTCACACCAAATGACAGGAAGACTGGATCAAATTCCATATTCACCCCAAAAAGACCTTTCTTCGGTTATGTGCCGTCCTCTCCTGGTTCGGCTTTCTTCCTGAAGCCCCCTGGCCAGGACAGCCCCAAGGAGTATCTCCACCAATTCAGCTTCTTTACATTTACTGCTGTTCCCAGGCCCATCGAGGCCATTGAAAGCAAACAAGTGGGACAGCCCTCAGAGAGTCCCCAGATGACCTGGCCTCCCCACCCAGCAGCAACGATCTCTAAGTGCCTCTCTCCCTGGTAGGTTCATTCCAGAGCGAAACTGAGCAACCCTCACATAACCCAAGGGCCACCCGCTGACGTCCCCCTTACACATCGCCCTTCAGGATAAGATCCCAAACCAAACAGCTCAGCAGGTGGAGCTGTAGCCTTGCCGGAGCGTGGGTCAAAAAAAAAGGTTTTGGATACCGACTCAGTGTTTACGGTCCAAAACCCTGTAACCGCAGAACACAGAAAGGTCTCTCTGCAGGGATCGTAGTTCATCGGTAAATTTGGTGGGACGGCAAAAATTCTCAACAAGGCGTCAGCCATCGAGTCCCGAAGGAGGCGCGAGTGTGGGAGCACCCTCTAAATGGCAGAGAGGATCCTGGCTCAGCCAGGGGAGGGAGCACAGGTCCAGCCCACGTGCTGCCACCCCCCTGCAAGGCAGAAGCCTTTCTCCTCCTGCAGCCTGCCCTATGCCCATACTCCAGCAAGCTGTCCTAGGAACTGATCCCAGCTCCCGATCCACACTCCACTCAAAGGCAGCAGCGGCCCGGCTCCTGAAGACTGCCCCAGACAGCGGAGGGGAGGAGTCTGCACAGGGAAACACCCCAGGTCAGATGACAACTGACAGGACCTTGGTCTGCCAGATTTCTTGCACACTGCTCTTGGCCCTGCTAAGAGCCAGCTGGGGGAAGTGGAGCATTTTATCTTGGGTGTGCCTCCCTCTACCTCTCCAGATTGTTTAAGATGCAGAATCCGAGGGAAATGTTTAGCTAGAGAGAGCCTTAGAAACCATCTAATCAGCAATTTCTTTTAAAAGTGATAAAGACTGAGGCCCAGACTTAAAAAACTAACTCAGATTTATCACAGAACTAAAAAGCAAATGAACCAAGACCTGAAAACAAGTCTCTTCATTATACAGTTTTGGGCTGTCTGCTTACAAATCAAAATTCAAGACTGGGAATAGATTCATACCCCCAAAACCACTATTTCTTTTTTCAAGATTTTATTTATTTATTTGACAGAGAGAGACACAAGGAGAGAGGGAACACAAGCAGGGGGGGTGGGAGAGGGAGAAGCAGGCTTCCCGCTGAGCAGGGAGCCCAGTGTGGGGCTTGATCCCAGGACCCTGGAATCATGACCTAAACCGAAGGCAGACGCTTAACGACTGAGCCACCCAGGCGCCCCGAAAACCATTATTTTTAATACAATTCTGTGTTATTAGAACAATGGTGTTTTATTTATTTTTTTAAAGATTTTATTTGAGAGAAAGAGAGCAGGCGTTGTTGATCAAGAGGGAGAAGCAGACTCCCCGCTGAGCAGACAGGCCAATGCCGGGCTTGATCCCATGACCCGGAGACTGTGACCTGAGATGAAGGCAGCCACTTAAGCAACTAAGCCACCCAGGCGCCCTAGAAAGATGCTGTTTTAAAGAACACTTCTATATTGTCCATATAATTTTATTTTCCAGATTAGTCATTCTTTATCAAGAACGCTAAGAAGCCAAACTTAGGGGCATACTAGGAACCAGGCCCTTCACATGTGGGTTTGGGAAAGCCTCACCACAGCTCCATGAGATGGGTACTCTCATCCCAGTTTTGCAGATGGTAAACCAAGTCTCAGAAAAGTTAAGTGTCTGGTCCCAGATCCCAAGCACTGAATGACAGAGAAGGACACAGCACACACACACACGCCTGTCTGCCTCCCAGGACGGAACACTCTCTAGCGAATATTAAAAAACCCAAACTAAAAAATAAAAATAATAATAATAATAATTACAAATGACTTCCGGAGATGGCTTACCAGCTTATAAAATCAGTTAGGGTGTGTCTCTTCTCCCAGGCTGGGCCAATCTCCTGTCACCCTGGATTACACTCGATTCTCACAAACACGTGTATCATCAATGGGTGGATTTCTCGAAAACACTAACACCTTTTTCAGGCAGTTCTCTGGCTGATGGTTTCCTGGACCCTTTTGGAAGATGTGCACCATTACCTACTGTCTGATCATTAATGCTTCGCAGATGTCTACAGCTGCTGCCTCTGCACGTTCCTGACTGCCGTCACGTAACGAGCTTCTAATCCTTCCACTTTGTTGGCTAATAGTTAGACACGTAATTAGGGGCAATCCTGGGACATCTTTCATGGAAGTCATACACGCTGTCCATTCCTACCTCGACGGCACAAAACCTCAAGAAGCCTTTCGTGTAAGTGGAAGATGATTAAGGCAGAATGTCATGGTATTCCAAATAGGAATTAAAAAAAGAAAAGTTTGGGGAAAACATCACCCACACGTTCACTGATGGAAGCCTAAGAAAAGTAGACTCCCTTTTTCACAGCAGAAGTAGCCAATTCAGGGATGCCTGGTTGGCTCAGTGGGTTAAAGCCTCTACCTTTGATTCAGGTCATGATCCCAGGAACCTTGGATCGAGCCCCACATCGGGCTCTCTGCTCAGCAGGGAGCCTGCCTCCCCACCACCCCATGCCTGCCTCTCTGTCTACTTGTGATCTCTATCTGTCAAGTGAATAAATAAATAAATAAATTTTAAAGGAGTAGCCAATTCACATAAACCTTCTCCCACACTGATTTATAAGATGGCCTGGATGAAACTGAACAATTCACCATGGGTTTACACCAATGACGCAAGTCTGTGGCTTCCAAAGGTGTGGGGGAGACCTTGGCTCTGACCTGTAATGTTGCAAACATAAATCTTGACGGCAAAGCAAGATTTAAAGGATCTGGAGAAAACAAAGGCTCCATCGATCCAAGAATTTTGTCTAAAAGGGGGCCGTGCAGCCTTCTGACTTATGGCCAAAGGGAGGCTTGAGGAAAAGACGAACACAACGCTTACTCATAAAGCAAAGCACTTGGCCCACTTCTTTCCTGGGTTCCTGACGCCCTGTTCCAGATATGAATAAACACGGAAGGCTCTCCAACCTTTGCTTGTCCTGTGCACTCAAGGGCAGCTCCTTCTTAGGGCTATCAGCCTCTGCAGGTCCACCATAGCCATGACATAGTACAACAGAGTCCTGCACCAATGACCGGCCCCCTGGCACTCCCAACACATTGCCAAAGGTCTTGTGTGCTTTCATGACGACACCTTACCAACCTGTGACACATCTGCAAATCTAGCCTAGGACCAGTGTTAAAGCTCCTCCCTTCTGGCTGTCAGGACAAGCTAAGCAGAGAGATGCCTAAAAACGAGGAACTTCTGGCTTCAATATCTAAGACCTACAACAGACCACCTTGCCAGTCGGTGGTAGGCAAAGGACCTTGGAAGACAGACAGACGAGACTATCAATCTTTCACCCGCCTCTTCCAAGCAAAACGGAGCTGAGCCAAGTCCTTCCTCCCTGGGCTTCAAGTGCTTCACCTGCTAAATGGGCGTATCACTAGTACCTACCTTGCAGTACTGTTTTAAAGGGCCGCCTGCAGAAGTAGCTGAAAAGAAAGTAGCACGGCTCCTGAGATTTATATCAAGAAAGATACCATCCCTGTCCTCTTCCACAGCATTTAGTTCCAGAGCACACGCGAACCAAACGTTCCTATGTGGAATTAAAACGCATGCTTCCAAGCGGGTCGCCTGGAACAAGAGCGTGAAAATCACATCAGGGCCAGGCCACTTCTTTTTGGTTCTTCTGGGCTAGAAGAAAGTGATCTGTAGGAGTGAAAACTACTCCTCCATCAACATGTCTCCTTAGAGCTGCTGTCTCTCTCACCACCAGGACATTTTCATAAGCTCAAACCTTTCCCTTCTACCCTTAACTGAGTGATCGGGGCTCTCGCCTCAAGAACTCGGTGGGGAGGGGCGCCTGGGTGGCTCAGTGGGTTAAAGCCACTGCCTTCGGCTCAGGTCATGATCCCAGGGTCCTGGGACCGAGTCCCACGTCAGGCTCTCTGCTTGGCGGGGAGCCTGCTTCCTCCTCTGTCTCTGCCTGCCTCTCTGCCTACTTGTTATCTCAGTCTGTCAAATAAATGAATAGATAAATCTTAAAAAAAAAAAAAGAAAAAAGAAAAAAAGAAAGAAAGAAACTCGGTGGGCGAGTAAGGAGCTGACCATGCCTCAACGAGCAGAAAGAATGAAAGGAAGGGAAGCAGCAGCTTCCAGATCCAAGAATCTTGCAACCAGGAACTACTAAGCCCCAAAAGTGGGTGCGGTCATGCCGACCACCCCCAGCGCCCACAAACACAACCACTAGAGGCAACCACCAGTGTCCACTGAACAGTTACACCACGGCGGGCTTGGACCATGGACTTCAAATGCGTTCACAGTAAAGGCTAAAATGCATTAAGGTATTGTTCTAAGCGATTCTATGCCAAGATCTCACTGAATCTGAAAACACACTCCTGGAAGGTCACGACTAGCGTTCCTATCAGACGTGGAGACTGTGCCCCAGAGAGTGTTACATGCATCAGTGTGCTTAAGCAGGGGTTCAAAGACAGGTCTCCCTGACGCCAAAGCTGGCGTGCCCAAGCACCAGCAGTCACACACCTGCCGCCCCTGTGCTCTGTGTCCTAAGGACTCCTGCCACCTCCTGGTTCCCAAGTCTCCAAAGGAAGAGGAGTGGTCATCCTGCATCCCCTTTGGCCAGCTGGGCGGCAAGGGAGGATGGCGGTGAGGATGCAGGTCTGGCGGGGGGAGGGTCTGCATTCAAATCCTGGGTGCATCAGATTCCAGCTGTGTGACCCTGGACAAGCTACCAAACCGTCCTGGACCTCAGGTTTCCCAAGCTATGACAGGAAGGGTAGTACCGGCACATCCTTTGTACTGTTATCTGAAGGATCAAGTTTGGGGATTCTGTATACAGCACTTAGCACATACATGGGATGTAGTCACTGCTCCAGAAACTTTACAGGTTCATCAAGAGAGAAGAGGAAGGGGGAAAAAATAAAAGGATATCATCTACAATTTGAAAATCAAGGGCTCTCTGGTCTTCTGCCAACCTCTAGAGAACACAGTGCTGGAGTTTGGGCTTCTCGGGCATGGTGGTGATGGCGAGCACCGGGGAGGGCTCTGCCTGCACAGCCCCGTGGCCTCCCCATCCCTTCAAAGCAGGGCTGGCCCAGGCTTGATGCTAATTCAGCACAGAACTCCATGATGTGGCAACCCAAGGATGGCTTAGAGGACAGTTCTTTATGAACACAAAGGCTCGATTTCTCAGAACAGGGTCTTCCCATCCCATGGTAAAGCTGTTTCTCATCCAGATGTATAAATCCACTGTAAGCTTTCCTTAAAAGTAAAGAGTCTTGGGGCACCCCAAGACTCATGATCCCAGGGTCCTGGGATCGAGTCCCACATTGGGCTCTCTGCTCAGTGGGGAACCTGCTTCTCCCTCTGTCCCTGCTGCTGGTGTCTCTTTCACTATCTCTCTAATAAATAAATAAAATCTTAAAAAAAAAAAAAAAAAGGTAAAGAGTCTTATCATAAGAGCCCTAAAGTAATAAAGTCAATAAGGGCTTCATGAATACAAGAAACGTCACTGTGGGGGCACCTGGGTGGCTCCGTCGTTAAGTGTCTGCCTTGGGCTCAGGTCACGGTCCTGGGGTCCTGGGATCAAGCCCCACATCGGGCTCCCTGCTCGGCAGGAAGCCTGCTTCTCCCTCTCTCTCTGCCTGCTGCTCCCCCTGCTTGTGATGTCAAATAAATAAAATCTTAAAAAAAAAAAAAAGAAGGGAAGAAAAGAAATGTTACTGTGGCTCAGGCCAAAAGCCTTCACTTCACATCCTGCTTCCCAGAGCAGGGCAGGGAGCAAGCTGCGGACAGGGTGCTGACCAACTCGGGGGCCGGGGTGTAGCTCCCCTCCCCATCTCTAGTGGGTGCTGGCCTCTTCCTGACCTGCAGATAAAGATGACAGTCACAGACCAAGGCATGCCTCCGAGGCCCAGGAAGCACACCTACCTAAAGAAGGTTTCCACTGGGGTGCTCACTAATTCTAATAAAATAAACGGTAACATCAGTCACTGCCTGTCCCTTTGGCTCGGGCTTATGGAAACCTGACACAGATGGACGATCTCCACCACTGTAGAACTGATTAGGAACTGAACCCAACGGGCAGGGGAACTCAGTCCAGGCACTGTCACAGCAAGACATCCTTCCCACCAGCTGAGGGAAACTGAGGAATGGTTCACCAGGGGCCCAACAAAGCAAGCTAAAAACGCACTGGTGCAAGAGCTTCGTAACACAAACAGAAAGCATCTTCACTTTAGTTGCTAATTTTTTCTTTTCAAGAAAGAGGAGCCCAATGCTGAGTTTGAACTCAAAACCCTGAGATGGAGACCTGAGCTGAGACCAAGAGCCGGATTCTTAACCGCCGGAGCCGCCCAGGCGCCCCTTGCACTTAGCTCACGAGTTCTGCGCCCACAACCAAGGGGAGGCACCGGAGGAGAGCCTGGAAAAGCAGAGGGGGCTGTTCTGCGAGTTCTCTCCGCTCTAATGTGAAGGTAGAAATCCATTCACTCTCCCCTCCTGACCCTGGAATCCCAGGAGAACAGCAGTGTTTGGATGGCCTACGAAGGCTCAGCTTCCTGGCTGTGCCCCAGACAGGGAGCACAGCCATGCGAGCCATCCCGGTATTGTTCTTACCGCCGGCCTCCTCCTCCGTCGGGGGAGGGGAACGGGCACATGGTTCCGAGGTCAGGCTCCTCACTTAAAGGATCGTGGGAATGCTTATGGAAACACTTGTTACAGATCTGCCAGCTGGAATCCCTGCTTCCTAAGAGGTTTCTGGAAAGCTCTGGAGTGCAGGATCGGACACGGGAGGAAGGCAAGCGCGGGGAGGCAGATGTTCCATGTTATCACAAAACAAACAGCAACGATCAAACTGTCCACTTTAACTACGTGCCAACTAGCGTACTTCAATTACTCCTCAATCAGGTTGGGAGAAAAGAATAAAAAATAGAGAGCCGGCCATGTTTCTACCACCTCAAAAGTACCGTGGTGCCTGACAGCCGCGGGAAAGCAGGTTTGAATGAGAAAATTCAATTAGGAAGTAAGATTAAGGAAACCCAGAGCATGCTGAGTGAAGAGAGACCTTCCCAGGAGTCTCAGTGCCAAGTGGCCCCCCAAGCCCTCTGGAAAAGTGACCATCAACACTTCCCACGGCTCTCCGGGGAGCTGAAGGCCAGAGAGCGCATAGGACTTACCCAAGCTTATGTATGCAACAAGGACCCAGCCCCAGAGCTGTGCTCCCTTTTCCACTTTCCTGTGTCCTTCGCTAGTGAGACTCAGCACAAGAAGGAGCCACATAAGATGTCAGCTCTTGAGCACAGCGTGTTGTTCAGAGAAGGTAATAACATGGATGTCTGCCCAACTCTCCACCAAAAGGTGACAGGCCCTCAGCGGCCTTCAAGGTCATTAGCAAGAACTGCCCACTCGCTTTCTCACCGTTTCCCTTTTAACCAACCGCAGGACTTTGGTCAACGCTGGGGTCTCCCCCAACTGGGGAAAATGGCTTAGCTGATTCTCAGAGGAAGATTAAATTTAGAGCAAGGGGGCAGGGGTCGAAACCGCTTCTAATGAAGGACAGGAAACCGATGGACTCCGCAGCCAGGATGAATTCTCCAGGGACGTAAAAATCAGCAGGTTCTGCCCAAGACCACCAAAGTCCAAAGAGACAGGGGACACAGTGGCACATCCCAGGTAAGAAGGTCCTGTGGGAAAGAGGTCTTCTGGCCTCGAGGTACGGCATCAAAGTTGGGAAACAACACGTCTCCTGGAAGGTATCCCCAAAACTCCCACATGGGAGAAGTGAGATAAAGCAAGAAACCGCCCTACTCCAAAAGAATAAAAGTTATGAAACTAACCTTAGACAATCTCTTTCCCATATGCTGAAACTACCCACATCTGTATTCATGTGGGAAAAGATGGCATCAACCAGTGAAGCCTTTGAGTTAAAGGTCTGCCGATCTTAAAGAATCCAGAAGGTCAGAGTTTTAGTGAGCCTAGAGTCCCCCCCACCCTAGCCAAGCCCCCACGGTTCTGGGCCCTGCAGCCCCTGCCGGATCCTCCTACAGCAGCCTGTTTGCACACAGCAGCTCTTCCGCCTGCAACTTCTACCCACCCAGGGGCCTGCCCGCCACCCCCAGGACAAGCCCAAGTCATACCAGGTCCAGGCCACACGATGTCCCTCCAAATGCCTGAAGCCGGCCCTCCCGGGCCTGGGTCCTCGCCCACAGAGCAGCCCGCCCCCTCCATCCAGCACCCCCAGGGTCAGCGGCACGGATGCCCCACTCGCTCCAGATCTTAGTCCCGTCAGACTGCACCTGGCGCTGCTGTACTGCATTGCTCACTGGCTGGCTGAGGAGGTCAAGGTCTCACCAAGAACGCTTCAGCAGCTTCTCCAGTTGGGGCTTTATTATCTTTCTAAATTCCGTGATTTGCAATTATAAGGGGCATGCATTTTTTCATCACCCAAAAAGCTAGAGTTTATTTATTTATTTATTTATTTTAAGATACTATTTATTAGTAAGAGAGCAAGAGTGAGAGAGAGAGAGAGAGAGCACGCACAAGCATGGGGAGCTGCATGCAGAGAGAGAAGCAGGCTCCCCGTTGAGCAAGGAGCCTGATCCCAGTTCCCTGGATCATGACCTGAGCCAAAGGCAGATGGTTAACCAACTGAGTCAGCCAGGCATCCCAAAAGGTAGAGTTTTTTAAATTAAAAAAAGGGGGGGGTGGGGCTAAACTGACAAAAAAAAAAAAAAGCCAGCAATCATTCACTCTTTGCTCAGATTTCAGTACAGAGTGTAGGAAAATTCTGTTCTCAGAATGGTTGCCCAGATTGCTCATTAAACCAGAGGATCTGATTTGAACTAATTTAAGCTACGGGAGGGTGGAGTGGGTGGGCACGGAGGATACAATACTGGCCAGGGCAACAGGTAAGATGGAGGAGGTTCATTACATTACATGCTTGAAATTTTCCATAATAAAAAGTGTGTGTGTGTGTGTGTGTGTGTTTAAAAATAAATTTCTATCAGGCAACACCAATGTGCTTTAAGCTCCAGCTGCCAACTAAGTCAGGCTCTTGCAGGCTTCGAGGCCTGCTGACAGGGTATCAGGCAACTTTCTCCCACTTGCATTTAGGCCAGGGACGCGCCCCCTCCCCCGAGGAAGGAGCAAGAGGAGCCCAGGCGCCTGAAGAACTGAAAAGGCACTAATAAGCGAGACTTTTTATATGACGAGTACATCTTACTTTTACAAAAGGATTTTTTAAAAGTCGACAGAGAGAAATCACAAGTAGACGGAGAGGCAGGCAGAGAGAGAGAGAGGGAAGCAGGCTCCCTGCTGAGCAGAGAGCCCGATGCGGGACTCGATCCCAGGACCCTGAGATCATGACCCGAGCCGAAGGCAGCGGCTTAACCCACTGAGCCACCCAGGGGCCCTCGATTCCTTATTTTAAAATAAACAGGACACGGTGTAACAGAACCTCATCAACATCACCAGACTCAGGGTAGGAGAGAGAGAGAGAGAGAAGGTGGCCTGGGGCAATTTTGGGTCTGTGGCTCCTTTAAAAACTCTAGGAGCCCAAATTCAAACAAAAACTCTGATGTGAATGAGAGTGGTGGAGAGAGGCTGGGTCACCGGTGACCAAGATCACGCAGCCCAGATGCAGGGGCTGCAGTGTGGGTGTCCCTTGTTAAGGAAGACACCAGTCCCTCTGGGGCACTCATGGTGCCACGCCTCAAAGAGGACCCACTGCCCAGGGAAACATGTGCATAAGATAGCTGGTGGGTTCACAGACCCCTCCCATCCCCAAACATCCCAGGTTCTGCCTCTCTGGGAGTCTGCATGCTCCCAGAGGGGCCCTCACAGATTGTTTCCAAGCGCTGCCACCAACACCAGCCCTGGGCAACTCTGGCTTGAATAGGCCAAAAATCTCTTTGGACTGACCCCCTTAAAACAACTAAGATATTTTCTCACCCATATATACAAACAAACCTTTGCTGAAAACTAAAGATGAACAAAAGGGAATTATTTACAGAAAACACAAGGTGCCTCAGCCCTATCTGGATTAGAAACACAAGATTTTGTTAAGATAAACTACATCTGGCTCCCAAGGGCACTGCCATCTCCAGAGGCCCTGGTTTGGCTTTTCCATTCACCCTCCCCACCCCCCACCCCCGCCACTGGCCACCTCGCACCCCAACCTGACGTAAAGGGGCCGTCTCCTGGAAATCTAAACCCACCCCTAGAGCCAAATAAATAATTACAAGGAGTAGATGAAAAGCAGAGAAGAGATCTAGAAAGCAATTGTGCAAAAACAGCTGCAAACTGGGAGAAAAACAATTTGTTTTTTGGTGCGAACCCCCTTCCCAGGGATTTTGCAATGGTCTGACACAAAGCTTTTACACACTCATTTATTCCACATTATTTATAGTAGCAAAAAGGAAAACGGAGACCTTAGTGCTCACTGCACTTAAATTATGGCGGATCATAAAAAGAGCCATTACACGATCAAGAAGTTTGCAAGGGTGTTCTCAGTTAGGTGGGAAACGGGAGCCTGTGACGCCAGTGCGGACAACCACAACACAAAATTTAAAACATGGGAGCTCAATTTTAAAAATATGCTCAGAGAAGATTTGGGTGGGGGGGAACCCACACCAAAGTGAAAGCGGCTTTATCCCTAAGGGGAGAATTCTTACGACTGTTAGTTTTTCATTCTCTTTATACTTTTTTTGCATCTTCCACAATTGAAATATGTGCTTTTTGCCCCATCCCCCTCCCCTTCTGAATGTAAATGGATACAGGCTCTCTCTAAAAAATTCAAGCATTACAGAAAGCGCAATGCCCCCTTATGATCCCACCACCCAGAGGACATCGCTCCCCAAAGATAACTAACACTAATCAAGGGGCTTCCATTTTTCCAGATGTTTTCCAACAAGCATTACTTCAAGAATCCAGTAATTTCCCCAGAAAGCAATCCACATGATTCCATATATATGAAATGCCCAGAAAGGAGGAAAGGTTAGTGGTTCGCCTGGGGCAGGAGAGGGACGAGGAGTAACCACAAATGGAGGCAAGGGATCTTTCTGGGGGTGATAGAAATGTTGTTAAATTGGATTGTGGTGACAGCTCTGCAACTCTGTAAATTTGCTAAAAAATGTACAAGGTTGAGTCGTATACTCAGACACAGGGAGATTTAGGGTATGCACACTATACCTCCGTAAAGCAGCCGCAAAACCCCGAAAACTCAACAGCGGCACATCTGGAGGCACTGACGGCGTTGCGGGGCTCACCACCCACCCCGGCCCACCTCTGCTGGAACAGGGCAGGAAAAGCCCACTGCTCTGCAACCTGCTCCTCTCAAGCGTCTGGCAAGACCCTATGGCAGGAGCAGAGGAGGCTGGCGGCCCTCTCAGGAATCACTGGACAAAGCTCTCGCATACAGAGGCCCCGCAGATGATGGGCGAGAGCTGGGGGGGGCCACTAGAGGTCATCCCCCTGTGCACAGGGTGCAGCCAAGAACCGGCCCCGAGAAGCCATTCAGCAGGCTTGGGCTGGACCGCCCGGCTCACCCTTACCCACGAGTGGCAGCGGAGAAGGGAGCACAGGCCCACTAGAGGTTCAGGATGTGCTGTGCATAGAAAAACCGAGAAGACTGCTCACGTCCAACAGAGCCGTGAAA
The DNA here is from genome assembly GCF_030435805.1 of Mustela lutreola. Taxonomy (NCBI): domain Eukaryota; kingdom Metazoa; phylum Chordata; class Mammalia; order Carnivora; family Mustelidae; genus Mustela; species Mustela lutreola. Next base: position 13,700,777 of record NC_081299.1, read on the forward strand.
GCTGCCCTGATAAAGATGGGACTCCCTGGAAGTACTGGAAGGTGAAGAGAGTAACAGGACAAGCCACCACGTGGAAGAGAAGGTGAGCGGAGAAGCGGACGTCACGGGAAAGGCACAAGGACTGCAGACCAGATCAGCAAGCTGGGTGCCGGAGAGGGTGGAAATGGGAACAAGTCTCTTAGAAAGTACTTGGCAATGATGGGTCAAAAGCTTTTAAAGTGTTTGTTCCCTTCTAGGAAAATCTACCCGAAAGAAATCACTCAAATCACGCACAAAGATGCCCACTAGTTAGGGTGCAAAAAACTGGAAAGAGCCTCCCAACAATGGGAAAATGATCAAGTAGTCTGTAACCATTACAATGTTTGCAGAGAAAGTCCTTTAACAAAACATGGGGAAATGATGTATTTTATGTTAAGTTAGTACAGCTGGATATAAATATTTAATCCCAACTAAGGAAAAAATGCCAAAACCCTGGAGAGAAACAATATATGAAAATGTTAGTAGTGTTTTTCTCTGGATAGGGAAATTTAATATTCTTTTTCTCCTTCTACCTGTTCTTCTGAACTTTCCGGATCTTTTATAGAGGCATTCCTTCATCTCTAGAACATCCATGATCTACCTGCCGAGTGAATTTCATTACCTTTACAAGCGGGAGAGAAAAATACAACGAATTTAAACCTCAGGCTCCACAGGGTCACTCCAAAGGCCTCATCCTTGTGTATCGGGAGCCCGATAGCGCCTACAAGGAAGCTGGAGCCACAAGAGCTTCGTGCCTTCCCAACAGTGTTCTGCAGACACAGCAGTCTAGTGACATGATTTTAGCTGGCAGATTCTCTTAAGAGACATGGCCCGGGATGCCTCCCCAAGGTCAGCAGCAGAGCAGTCCGGACAAAGCTCAGCTGAGAACTGGCAACTGGCGGGGCAGGACACAGCTCAGGGGCCCAGGTCAACACAGCCCCAGGAGCTCACAGGCCCTCCACTCCTCTGCTCGGCGACCTCAAGCGGAGTGCTGTGCCACTCTGCAAGCTGGTGCCACCTAAGCCAAGTTCAGGTAATTGTGGTTAAGGCACGAAGTTCCTTTTACGGCTCAGACTCAGAACAGGTGTGATGTTCGTGCTCTGAACAGGCCTCGGTCACTTCCCACAAGCCTTCTCCAATGTGGGAAGGAAGGGGTGGAGACAGGGCTACCATAGGCAGCCAGGCAGACTCCAGGACCTCCCAGTTTTTTGCACTTTTAGAAAAAGACAGCCAACCTACCAGCCAATCGAGTGTTGAGGGGCCTGGGGCTACAGACACAGGAAGCCGAAGAATCTCCAAGTAATGGAGCAGAAACCTAGGGCTGCGGCCCGTGGTCTCAGTGGCAAGCCTGCGGCCGGCAGGGAATGGCGGCATGCTGGGGCAGCTCTAACGGCGAAAGCAAACATCCAGAACACCCTTCTCTCCCGGCACTTTCTATCTCCGATGGGACTTTTCCTTTGTGAGGCAGAAGTGCTACTCCTCGCTGTCAATCAGTCCGAACCGGATTACTGCCTCTCCTCCCTCCTCCTGTTAGGGTAGCTAATTAATATTTTCCTACTCTTTCTGCCCCCAAATACGAATGTTTAGACACTGAAATGAACACACCACTTTCCACTCTGGCCACCTCCTTAACCCACACGGCCCAAGAGGTAACAACTCCCCCTTGTTTCCTCTCTCGACCACCAACTGAATCCTGGTGGCAACTGGGACCAAAGGACGATGCAAAGTCTCGGCTGTCCCTTACCTCCAGAAATGCCTTCTCCCTTCACTCAGCTGCAAAGGATTCGCGGGGACGTGGCCTGGAGGCCAGACCACCTTTACCCCATTGTCGGCAGCAAGTTGTCACTTGGCCAACACATTTCCTGGGGGGACCGTCTGCAGTGTCTTTCAGCTTAATCACTGGCCTTGCTCTCATCCAAAAACCTCTCTTCCCGTGCGCCATGTGGAGTCCATTAACTTTGCAATTTACTTTCCCTGCCGCACCCCCCAAGGCTGACAGTTACAGTCTCCAGCCCGAAGGCCGCTTAGCCACCTGCTCCTCTTCTATCTGCTTTGACCTCGTGTCACCTCTCTCGGTTCGGGGTCACATCCTCCGGGCTGGCCATGGCCCGGGTGGGAGAACCCTGCCCCCGGACAGATGCTGGGTTGCAAACAAGCCCCCAACGAGCCGAGATGCCAGGACACTCAAATGCTGCTCCAGGCCACCCAAGGGCCCCAGCTCACCTTCCCCATCTGGCTTCAATCTGACCCGAGCAGCTGGCCAGGTGGTTCTCATTTGCAGATGAAACCCCAGCAGCTCCCTCACCACACACACCTCCCGACCCTAGAGTTGAGGCACAGCCGACAGGCACAAAGTACGCTTGTGTGTCACTGAGCAGGACTAAAAGGCCACACTTTACAGGGCCGGAACCAGGGGTAAGAAAGCAAAGTGGGGTCTTGAGGCTTGGAAATTCTGATGACAGCCAAGAAAAAGAAATGCCCTGGTCTAACAGGATGTGAATCAGATCTGGCCCCGGAGCCAAGGAAACAGGGAGGGGACCCTTCAGTGTCCTGCATCTGGTCTCAGATTGGAGACGCCGGGACATGGGACCTTGTTCCCCAGCACGAGCTCACTCAGGCACACTTGAGATAATGAAGGCAGCAGCAAGTCTTCAATGTGAGCCATGCTAGGTCTACGCAATGTCTTACGAAACAGCTAAGGTCAGGTTTATAAAGGAAACCTAAGGATATATAAAAACGGTAATCATGATTTTAACCACAGTTCTACTGAAGGATTACAGTGTGCCAGACACCGTTCTAAGTGCTTAGTGTTAATTCATTCGAGACTCCTAAGAGGCTTCTAAAATAGCTTCCACTTCATGGGGTGCCTGGGAGGTTCAGTGGGTTAAGCCTCTGCCTTTGGCTCAGGTCATGATCTCAGGGTCCTGGGATCGAGCCCCACGTCGGGCTCTCTGCTCAGCGGAGAGCCTGCTTCCTCCTCTCTCTCTCTCTCTGCCTGCCTCTTTGCGTACTGTGATCTCTGTCTGCCAAACAAATAAAATCTTAAAAAAAAAATAAAGTAAAATAGCTTCCACTTCTAATCCTACTTCATAGGCGTGAGGACCAGGATGCAGAGAAGTTACGGAGCTCACCAAGGGTCACAAGGCTGGTACGTGGCCCGGCTCCAGGAGCCAGGTTGGAACTGCCACGCTCTCCTGCCACCCAGAAGAGAACAGAATAGAAACATAACAGTACCTATTTACATATCCACCAGAACATTAAGTAACAATCACAAATGGCCAGAGAGAAGTACTCCAAAACTATTTTTCTCCAAGTAGTGGGATTATTTGTTTTCATGTAATATTTGTTTTTTTAAACTTTGCTATTGTTTCTAATTTTCTACAATTTACTAAATCAGGAGGAGACCACGACTACTATCATTTTTGAGTCCTTAAAGAAAGATCTTGTGTGTGCTAGCTAGCACTAGGGATCACCAGTAATTGTCCCCAGCAGTTCTTTAAATTTTATTTTTAAAGATTTTATTTATTTGTCAAGAGAATAAGCGTGTGCACGCACGCACACACCAACAGGGAGGGGGAGAGGGAGAAGACGCTTAACCGACTGAGCCACCCAAGCGGCCCAGTTCCCGGCAGTTACTTAAATCCCCCCTCCACACGCACAAGTCTCTTCACCTGTGCAACAGGAATGCCCCTACCCAACCTCAGAGACTCGTCAGGATGAAATGAGAGCCATGTGGAGCTCCGGGCATCAAAGCGATCAACACCCTTTCCAGGAGGCCCGAAGCATTGTTCACAACAGCAGCTACTGCTTTTCGATGCCCAGCCCACTAGGCACGTAGCACACCCGGAGTCCATGCTCGCTCTCCCCGGTAGGTGAAAGGGAGAAAATGAGGTTCGGGAGCTTCGCCCCGCCACCCCGAGCCGCAGTGCCTGGAAGAGGCCGACCTACAATTGGAACCAGGTTGCCCAACTCCGGGGCCCACGCTCTTTCCGTGATCCCCACTTCCCTTTCAGATCAAGTTCCAGGTGAAGACAGACAGGGTATCACCACGTCCCTCTCTCTCAGCTGCTCCCTTTCAACTATTTCAGCTTCCTTAAAGGTCCAGGGAGGAGGGCGCGTGCCTCACACTGAAATGATTACAAGGCACTTCTCAGTATCTTTGTTCACGCTTGAAACCTGATCCACCTGGTTCAACTATCTCCCCCCCCCCCCCACCCCGCTGTCCCCAACTCAGTCCAAGTTCATAGACAGATTGATGCTGACAGTCCTGGGAGCCAGCCTCTGCCCCTCCGCCTGCACCCACACCTCGGAGCAATCTGTTCTTTGGAACTGACTTCAGAAGACCGCGGTGGCCACTGCAGCACCCTAGATTCTGACAAGAGTGGCATGGTGGTTTCCCAACACACGCTCTGCCACTAGTGCCCGTCCTCCCACATGGGCCAGAGCTCGACTTCAGGGGGCTCAGGTGGGTAAGGGATGGCTCTGCTGTGGGTTACAGTCGGCACCAGTGGAGAACAGGTGTACATTCACAACACGAGGCTGGAGCGCTTCCAAAGAGGTCAACAAGAAGGCATCTCGAAACAGGACCACGTTTGATGGTGCCTCCTGACTCACCAAACGAGAACATTCTAATGCTTCTCGACCTCCAAACAGATTTCCTGCCAACGTTTTAATCACACGCACAAGGAATTCTTAGTTTTTAAAATTTTGGCAGAGGGCAGTGCTCCCCTGGTTGGTTGGGCAACTGCCTTCAGCTCCAGTCATGATCCCGGGGTCCTGGGATGGAGTCCTGCATCGGGCTCCCCTGCTCTTCGGGGAGCCTGTTTCTCCTTTCCCTCTGCCTGCCACTCCCCCTGCTTGTGTTCACTCTCTGTCAAATAAAGAAATAAAATCTTTTTTAAAAAGTAAAAAATAAAAAAATTTCTAAAGTTCAGGATATGGTCCTTTAAAGTGTGGATCTGATATATAAAGTCCATTGTACTTACTATACACTTCAGGGATGTCCCTACAGCCTCGACTGGGTGCATTCTGAAGCGGGAGGAAGATCACTTGGAGGTTTATCGAGGTTCAACTCGGTTGTTTCCACAAACAAAACAGAGTCCAGAAAAAGACAAGCTGGTGCAACTGTGGAAGCAAACACTCTTACAAACTATCCTTTTACACGTCTGCAATGCCGGCTGATACCGAGGCTGGTGCTGCAAACGCCTGCTTCTGAAGGATAAAGGGGCAAGGGAAGAGAAGGCTGTCAAACGCAGACACTCGCCACGTTTGTTTTGGAAAAGACCAGCCAAGAGTCCACAAAAGGTTATGAAAAACCCCAGCGACACCACCTCTAATATTTACCTTTGGATACTAGAAAGGGATGTTTATTATGTGTAAGAACTCTCTCTGCTAGTACAGGGCTCGCTCCTGCATGCCAGGACCGCTCTCATCTGGTGCCAAGGAGATCTTGCTGAATCATCAAGCTTGCAAAGACGATCACTGCTCAGTGTTGCCCCGCGGGACGGGCTCCCATGCCCCAGAGCAGCTGTGCAGAGGGACTGTCAGTGCTCCTTTCATTACTGCCAGCGGTTCCCGTTTCACTTTAAGGCCTTATAGACATTTCAATCCAAGAACTCATCAACCTCAGCGGCTGAGGTGCTCAGAAATGCCCACTGGGTCAGCACGAGTCCCTAGGGAGAAGCCACCACGAGATCCGGAGGCTGGACCAGGACACAAAGAAGGGGAGCAGCGGGTGCAGAGGCCAGGAAGCACAGGGAAGGGAAGACGACGGAAGAGAGGAAAGAACTTACTGGCGCAGACAGCAGACAGGAAGCGTTTAAGAATGCGAGGGGGCAATCCTGTAATCGGCAGAATGTGAGAACTTTTCTCCCTCTACTCCCAACTAACCTGCGGTGGAAGGACGGAGAGGAGTATCTAACATGGGATAAAATACTACTGAGCCCACCTGACATGTGCACAGCACCTAAGGGCATGCAAAGTGCTCCCACCTTAGTCACCAGACCCTCCGACAAAGCTGCAAGGCAGACGGCACCATCCCCTCTCTCCAGGAGAGGACGTGGACGCTCTGGGAGGCAAGTGCTCACTCCCCGGGACACACAGCTGCTCCGTGACAAGGCTGGGACCAAAGGTGAGAACACTTCTGCACATGACAGTTTGGGAAGATGAGCAAATGATGCATCCTTCCAACAGCCAGTTACTACTGCCTCCACTTCTTTAAAGGCCTCTACAGCTCTATAGTATGAGGCCTCCACATACCCAAATCGAACTTCAGGGTTTCCCCCTACAAAGCCTATCCGTTACACAAATAGCGAACATTTACTGAGCATATACTATGTGCCAGTAATAAGGCTATGAAGCATTTATTATTGCAAGTATTTGTATTTCTCTCCATCCCCAATACCAACCATCCCCCTCTTGCCCAAGCCAGCATGTTCACCTGGTCTCCACAGCTGTCTGACTGACCCACACTTGCCCCAGTACCCTTCCTTCTCCACACCTAGGTCAGAGCAAACCTCTAATCAGCCCCATGGCCTACACCCTTCAAAGTCTCCTAGGAAGAAGACAACTTCCCTCCCGCAACTGGCAGCTAGAAGTAGAGTCCCACCCACCTCTCGATTCTTGTGTCCCACCCCAATCCTTGTCCCCAACGGTCTTCCTTCTGTCCCTCTACACTCGCTAAGCTCCTTCCTGCCACTGGGCTTTCCCACTGTGGTTCCTTCCTCCTGGGCTGCTATTCCCTCAGCTTAAGCATGGCCCCTCCTGACTCTCTGGATGCCAAGCCCCCTACTTCATCTTGAGAAACTCTTTTCCACAAAATGTCACACAGATGACACTTGGAGGGGGTTTCCTATGGCTTTTACTTTGGAAAGTTACCTAAGATTACTAAGAACTACTACTGATGGTTTTGTCTACCTCACACATTCACGCCCCATCTCCGATCCAGCCTCTAGCCCTGTGGGGTACACGGAATCATCCCAAGTGAGCAGGGCGGCTCAGTGACCACAGAGCAGCGGCCCCAGGCCACATAGCAGCAGGCCCAGGGATCCAAGTGGGCCAGCTGCAAATCTGCTCTCTTTACCACAACGCCAAAGCCTTCGACCAGGACGACCAGGAAGGAAAACAGCCCCAATTTTCTCCAAATGACTTCAGAGCGATGGCTCAAGCATTGGAGCGTGGAGACTGCAAGGCAGAGGCAGGCCATTTTTGGTGAAGCACATCTTCTGAGTGGATGGCTGACACGCCCCCCCCCCCCCCCCGGCCGCTCCAGCTCAGCGGTGTGAACTGCGGGCGTCAGCAGGAGCCCCAGGAACATACAGAGCTGCACTCCTGGAAGGCGGGCTGAGCGGCCGAGTTCACACTGTGAATCTATGGAACTGGCCCGAAGAGGAAGCCGAACTGCAGACCAAGCAGCCAGGAAGCCCAGGGCCCACAGGGGCCGCCTGGCCGAGATCCATAGGCCGGTGACTTGGGGCTCCAAGGGACGGAGCCACAGAGGCGACCCCCACCTCCTGAGCGGCGAGCAGGCAGGGCTACCTGGGCAGAGGAAACAGGTGGCATCTAAGAAATGGCCGAAGCCAGAGCTGTGCTGAATCCCAGCTGAGGAGAGGGAAGTATGGCTAAAGCTCCCAAGAGCAGCCAGCAAGTGCCCACGATGGCACTGCATCGGAGACTTTGGTGACAGTCTGCTTCCCTTTCTAAGATCTAACTCAATGAACTTTCTTATCAGAAAGAGGCCGATTTTCAAGCACCTCTGCGTGCCTACCGACAGGCCTGCCCAGCAGATAATGGGAGTCCAGACCAGCAGGAAGCCCTCCCTGACCCCCACTGGCCATGTCAGGCTGGGACCACTGTTGGTTGATGTGGCTTAACCTGTGCTACGCCGGCTGGCTACTACAACCAGGACACCCGCAGCATGTGCCCTCCTGTGTGTCATGGCCCTGCCATGTCCTCGGTCTCTTCAGCCTGGCCAGGACGCTCCTATCACCCACTTGCCACGGTGGGCCTTTGGATTTGCAATCCTGCTCTGTATAAGTCGCCGAGGAGCTAGAGAAAGAGAAAACAGCCCAGATGCCCGAATATGTTGCTCATCTTGAGGCCTTCCAAACGGGACGGCTGCCTCCAAGGTCCAGGGACATGGTCACGTCCAGCACGACAGAGGCTACCAGATTCTTTCTCTCCAAGTCCTGAAGAAAGCACAGTCTCAGAGCAGACTGCTCACATGAGAAAAATACAGATCAATTTCCTGCATTTTCTAGGGTTCGTAAATGAAAGGCTCATAACTTTAAGAGCAACCAAATGATCTGCTACCACGGGAAATGCACCAAGTTGGAGAGAAAAGAGCTTCGAGAAATAAACAAATGAAAAAGCATCTCTGAATATTGATAAAACCTCTCAGAGGAGGGTCAGCTGCGAATCCAAAGCAGGATCAGGCATTCTGTAGGAGGCTTACACCATACATGTGTGTACAAACACACACACACACACACACACGTTCCATGAAGAGGCTGTCATACGGCACTTCTTTCCAACAACACCAGCCTCAAGATCCCAGTCCTCAGTTCCTCTGAACGAAGGTGCCCTTAGTTGATATATAAATTGCCCTGGATATATATATCCAGGGCAGACCCACACCCACTGCCGGCCAAGACTGCACTGCACAGAAAGGCTGTGCCGGCTTCCAGGCCTGGCCTGGCCAAGCATCAGCCCATCCAACCACCCGACGTCCTTAGAGCATCTCCCTCGGCTGCCCGCATGGCGACCTGGGAAGGGGCAGTCTACTGCAAACACAGAATTGCTCAGAGCACAAGAACCTAAAACACAACACAAAACCACCAACATCTCAAAGGGAAAAGGAATGGGGTGCTCAGTCTCAGACACAACTTGGGCAAGGGACACCACTGCACAGCTCGTCTCTGCTCCCAGGTCACAGGAGGGTGGGGGGCACTAATGAGGGTCATTACACTCACCTTAACTGGGTGCTCGGGAGGATTTCCATCGGAGATGGAACAATGAGCAGCATTCCACACTATTACTTGGAGATTAGCTCAGTGGGTGTGGAGAGGGAAGAGGGGAGGTTTAAAGGGTCCCATTTAACCCCAGAAAGGCAGGAAGTTCCAGCAGAAAGGCTGTCACTCTATCCAAGGCTTGTTGGAGCTAAAGAATAGCAGGAAAATCAAGCAAACCAAAGGGGAATTGGAGCCCTTCGCCAAAACAGGGGCCTTGGGATTAATGGACTCTTTAATTTTCGAATTTCCTGAGGTTTCCGGCTAATTAGGTCCCTTAGCCATACTGTAATGTGATCAAATTTCAGCTGAGTTCACAGAACAGCTGAAGGTGGAAGATGCCACTGGAGTCGCCACCGGGCCCCAGGGACTGCAGACAAGGCCGGCAGTGCTTGCTTCCAGCTTGATCCGCACTAATTAGGCACCTCTAATTCCCCCAACAATGGCTCAGAGGCCGGCTCGGAGGGCATCGTGTAATCCACCGTGTGCACTCGGGGAGCTCTGGTCTGACACTACTGCTTACCGATAATTCTCTAATCCGGTAGGAGCATGTAGATGCGCACGCCTCACCGGTGTGGAGGGCACCCTGCGGCACCACGAGCAAACACAGTCAATCCCGCTAAGCCAACAAATGGAAAATAAGGTACGAGTCATTGCTTAAGAAATCAGAAATTTAGGGACAGGGGCGCCTGCGTGGCTCAGTGGGTTAAAGCCTCTGCCTTCGGCTGAGGTCATGATCCCAGGGTTCTGGGATGGAGCCCCGCAACAGCTCTCTGCTCAGCAGGGAGCCTGCTTCCCCCGCCCCCCCCCCCCCCCCGCTTTCTGTCTGCCTCTCTGCCTACTTCTGATCTCTGTCAAATAAATAAATAAAATCTTTAAAAAAAAAAAAAAGAAAAAGAAGAAGAAATTTAAGGACAAAAACACCCAAGGCTGGCAAGGATGCAACACAGGGACCCTCGTGCCGTTGGTGGTATCATGACTCGGCTGACCCCCTGGGAAGACAACCTGGCAGTATCTGTCAGGGGCTGGGAAAGTGTTCCCACTCGGGATGCATGAATATTACCCCTGGGGGGGCCATCCTACACAAGAAATCCAAATCCCAGGAACACTGCAGAAGGGACCAGTCGCGGTAACACTATTCAGAATGCAGAAAACGAAGCAACCTACAGATGGACATTGGGGAGATTAGGGACATGCCCATCTGTTCTGCTCTAAGGAGCCATTAAGGAAGGATAGCTGTGAAGACTTTGTGCTCTCAGCTGGGGGGGGGGGGTGTCTTTGGTGATCAAAGTTATTTTTAAAGCACTTTACTTTTAGAGCAGTTTTAGAGTCGCAGCGAAACTGAACAGAAGGCAGGATTTCCCACCTATCTCACGCACAGCCTCTCCCCTTACCAAGAGCCCCAGCAGAGCGGAGCGCTGGTTCTACGTGATGAACCTGCACCGAGACATCGTTCACCCCGAGTCTGCAGTTCTCCACCAGGCATCCGCCACACAGAGCCGTTCCGCTGCCCTGCAAAGCCTCTGGGCTCCGTCTGCCTCCGCCCTTCCTCTCCCGCAACTCCTGACAACCACTGGCGTTTTTCCTGTCTCTACAGTGCACCTTTTCCAGAAGGCCCTACTGTTGGAATCACGCAGAACATGGCCTCTTCAGACTGGCTTCTCCCAAGAACACGTGCCTTGTAGGGCTCCTGTGTCTGTTCCTGGTTCGAAGGCTTCTTTCTCTTTAGTGCTGAATACTGTCCCATTGGGATGGTCCACAGTCTGTGTACCCGCTCACCTGAGGGACAACTTGTGGCTTCTAAGTTTTAGCAATCATGAATAAAAGCTGCTCTGAACACTCACGCGCAGGTTTCTGTGTGGACCTAATTTTTCAACTCTTCTGGGTAAATACCAAGGAGAGGCGTTGCTGGAATGCACCTTTAATTTTGTAAAAACCCACTGAACGCCTTCAAAGGGATGTACCATTTGCATTAGCACCAGCAAGCTTCTGCGGGTCCATGTCCTCGCCAGTGTTCGGTGGCGTCTGTGGTCTGGATTTGGGCTGCTCTAACTGATGGGAGGAGGGGAGAAGCTCACAGTCTGGTCATAATAATCTTTAAAAAAGGAAGACGAGGGGCGCCTGGGTGGCTCAGTGGGTTAAAGCCTCTGCCTTCGACTCAGGTCATGATCCCAGGGTCCTGGGATCAAGCCCCACATTGGGCTCTCTGCTCAGCAGGGAGCCTGCTTCCCCCCACTCTCTCTCTCTCTGCCTGACTCTCTGCCTACTTGTGATCTCTGCCTGTCAAATAAATAAAAATAAAATCTTTTAAAAAAATAATAATAAAATAAAATAAAAAAGGAAGATGAAAGATTACATGAGGCCTATGACCATCACTAGTCAAAACTGACATACATAAGAGAAACAAAAGGACTTGTTAATAATCACTTTTAAATTCTGTTAAGAAGTGATTATTCCTTCTACGATCCAAACCTCTCACTGTGAAACTTTCGGAGACTGAACCACATGAAACTGCCAATAGCCAATCACTGTCAGCCCACAAAAAAGGCAATGTCATCTGGTTCAGCTTAATAGCTTTATAATTAAGTTTTAATAACTCCAGGCATTCACAGCATCTGTCCTTATTCTATGCCACCACTCCGTCTTAATGTAAAGAAACACCCCAGTGTGTCAGGAAGCTGATGGGGCTGAGGGCCTAGCTGCACAGCGCTGTAATCCAAATACGTGGAGAGATCCTTCGAGGGGGACACGCAACAGCCCATAGAGAAAACAGCCAGTGGGGGCGCCTGGGTGGTTCAGTGGGTTCAGCCTCTGCCTTCGGCTCAGGTCGTGGTCTCAGGATTCTGGGATTGAGACCTGCTTTCTGCTGGGATCGGGCTCTCTGCTCAGAAAGGAGCCTGCTTCCCCCTCTCTCTCTGACTGCCTCTCTGCTTACTTGTGATCTCTGTCAAATGAATAAATAAAATCTTTTAAAATGAATAAATAAAAGAAAAAAGAAAACAGCCAAAGAACATCAATTTCACCATGTTTAAGCCCAATTCTGAAAGATGAGGCTCTCCACCTGCCACGATGTGGAGATGGCACTTCTAAGCTCTAAGTTCAAAGGGCAGAAAGCCTCCACTGGGTCAGAAAAAGCCAGGATGCAAGGTCAAGTGCTGCAGCTTTCTGCACGAGGTGTTTGAGTGGGTGTGAGGGGAGGGGATGGGGTACCCCTGCTGGGCTCCCCTACTTCCGCCCAGCCTTCAGCAGGCCTCCCGCTGCACCCAGGATCCACATTTCAGGCCAGTGTCTCAGAGCATGCTTACTCCCCCTTCCTGGCCTCGGGACAAGACCAAGGCTATTCAGTGAAGTACCCGGATCCCTCGTGCCCAGAAAACAGGATCTGACGGACAGGAACACTGAGGAGCCATCTGCAGAGGTGGAGCAATTTTTCGAAGAGCTTTAAGCGTGCACGCAGAAAATACCTACCCAGACACGTACACCAGGCTCCTGGCATCTCAGAGGGTGGAACTCAGGGACGGTCCCTTCTCCTCATCACATGTTTCTATGTTTAAATAGAGTATTACTTGCATAGTGAGAAAAATAGAAAATCAGTATTTTTTTTAAAAAAGACAATGAGAGATCCACTTTGATTTACTTCTTTTTGAAACTTCCTACCACTCGTAGCTCAACCTCACAGCCTCTACTTCTGAGTTCCCACATGGGAGAATTTCTCCAAAAAAGGGAAAAGGTGTTAGAAGAAAGCCACAGCACATGCTGGAAGGCCGCCCCGGGGCCCAGCACGGAGCTAGGGGTCTCCCCGATGTCATCCGCCCCCTCTGGCTAGCTGGACAGTGTCCTGGCCCTTCGGGACAGCTGCTAGGGCTGTCTGCAGGCAGCCAATGCGCCTCGAGGAAAGCCGGTCGTCTCCCAGGAAGGGCACCAGGAGCTTTCAGCCGGGTCTCACTTACTCTCTAAAACGCCGTGAGGCAGTTCACGGAGACCAGCGCTCCTGTTTCAAGGAAGCGTGGGAGAGCCCGCATCGCACAGAACATGAGCTTCATCCACCGCGGCCTCCTCCGCACCCAGGACAGTGGGGTTCCCAGGAGAGCCTCCAGAAGGACTGCTGGTGGGTGTGGGGGTGAAAGCTCACAGGCTTGGAGAAGCGGAGTGACTTGCACAAGGCTGACCAGCCAGGAAGCAAACGGGTAGTCAATCTTTGAGTCCAAAACAGCAAGCCCTGCCGTCCGCCACAGGTCTCTGTGACACACAACGGACATGGACAGCAGCAAGGCATGTTTCAGGACCAAGCTCCGCCTCTCCCCTCCCCACCCCACGCCCACTGCCACTCCTGGAGCTCCTGGTGGAGGGGGACACAGGCCTGCCCAGCAGGCCTCCGCCCACACCACCTGCTCGCCTCCCTCCTAACCCTCACAGCCACCCACCCCACCTGCAGCACTGCTGTAAAACGCCCAGCTCTTAAAAAACATGATTGAACTTTTACTTAAAACAAGCCTTTAAAAAAAAAGTTTTAAGTGTTTTAAGAAAACAGATCTATTTTTAACATAGCCATTGCATAAATAAAGCCTTCACTGGAAACGAGCTCAGAATGAGGCAGATCTGAGTGGGTATGTGAACTCTACAGTCAATGGACGTCCCAGCTCCAGGTAAACGACTTTGCGGAGCCTCTGCGTTCGCATCTGTGAAACCAGGAGAGCCTCACAGAACTAGCCTCCTTGGGACAGATTAAATCATCCATTTAAATGAGACAATGCGTTTATTTAATGTCTCGAATCCCACGCCCGGCACACAAGGCTGTTCAGTAAATAAGCGCTATTGCCATCCAAGATAAAATCATACAGTCTGGTCCATCTGGTCCAACACCCTCAGTACAGAGGGACCCAGACCCCAGGAAGGTCAGCTGAGCCGAGTAACGTCGGACTGCCCAGCCCAGCACCCAGCTCAGTGCCGTAGCAACAGAGGGCACCCACGAAGGTGCTATGCGCACAGACAGTAGTACTGAGAATGAAACAACATATTCACCCAATCTGCTCCAAAATCACTTAAATCATTTAATGGCATGCCCTTCGGCTACAATCTAGAATAATGTTTTAAGTTAAAGAGAATGTTTCAGGGGGCATCAACCTTTGCCTGGACCTGCACTGCCCAACACCACAGCCACTAGCCACACCTGGTTATTTAAGTTCATTAAAAAATTAAATAAAACTAAATATTCGGTTCCTCAATCACACTAGACACATGTGAAGCACTCAAGAGCCACATGCATCTGGTGGCTGCTGGACTGCGCAGATACAGAACAATTCTAGCATCACGGAAAGTTCCAGTGGACAGCACAGCTGCAGAGGACAGAAGACATCCTTAAACACTTTAATTTCTTTCACAGTGATCCGGTTTCCCAAATCCAACTGCCTGGTAACAGCGCTACCAGAAGATCAGAAAAAGACCTCATCAGCCTCTTTTTTTTTTTTTGGATGCAAATCTGCATATTCTTAACAAGATTAATCTCCCTCAGGAAGTTGCAAACAATGTATTACTGGGGGAGTGACGGTGTTGGGATCTAGAAGGCCATCAGGACTAGGGACAGGTAAAAGTAAATAGCAGTGTAATTACCTGTGTTCTGAGCAAACACAAAAATTGCACTAGTGTCCTCCACCCACATCAGTAAACTGAACATGCTTCTAAACAGGCCAGTGGTCCACTCACCAAGGCTCACTTACATAGAAGGACCACCAGAAGCCCAGTAGTTTGCCTCTGCTAAGTTCCCATGGTCTTGCAACAAGATATATTCAGTGCACAAGCTGATTTCTTTTCTTTTCTTTTTTTTTTTAAAGATTTTATTTATTTATTTGACAGAGAGAGATCACAAGTAGGCAGAGAGGCAGGCAGAGAGAGAGGAGGAAGCAGGCTCCCTGCTGAGCAGAGTGCCTGATGCGGGACTCGATCCCAGCACCCTGAGATCATGACCTGAGCCGAAGGCAGAGGCTTTAACCTACTGAGCCACCCAGGCGCCCCGCTGATTTCTTTTACAATTTATATATTTATATATATATTTATTTATTTATTTTTAAAGATTTTATTTATTTATTTGACAGACAGAGATCACAAGTAGGCAGAGAGGCAGGCAAAGAGAGAGAGAGAGAGAGAAGCAGGCTTCCTGCGGAGCAGAGAGCCCGATGCAGGGCTTGATCCCAGGACCCTGAGATCATGACCCGAGCCGAAGGCAGCAGCCCAAACCACTGAGCCACCCAGGCGCCCCTTCTTTTACAATTTAATTCTAACGCCAAAATACACATGCGACCCCGCCTAAGCCCAGCACAGCCTCCCACTGGCCCCTTTGAACGGTCCACCAAGCGAGAGTGGAATAAGACCCAGAGGGCGACATGCAACATGGAGTAAGACCTAGAGAACGACCCCCTCTGCAGCTTTGCCCGCCTCCACCACCTTGTCTGGGGTCCCAGCAGGCTGGCAGCCCCTCCAGGAGCCAGGAAGGCCACTTGGCACCCTTAGCTCCTGGGATGCATATGACATATGACCAAATTAAAGATTCATCTAAGCCTTCCATGTGGGAGGGAGGCCCTTTTAAAACAAAAACAAACACAACCCAGAGTGTAGGAACATTTTAATAATACTCCACTCTTC
The DNA here is from genome assembly GCF_030435805.1 of Mustela lutreola. Taxonomy (NCBI): domain Eukaryota; kingdom Metazoa; phylum Chordata; class Mammalia; order Carnivora; family Mustelidae; genus Mustela; species Mustela lutreola. Next base: position 13,716,439 of record NC_081299.1, read on the forward strand.
ATGCTTACAAACAGGGAGGGATAAAGAACTGACTTGTATTTGTGTGTTAACGCCTAAAGAAATGAGTTAAGAAAAGAAACCCTTCTACACAAAAACTTACCCATGAAGATTTACAGCAGAATCATTCACAACATCTAAAACCTGGAAGCAACTCCGATGTTCAGGGACTGGTAAAACGGACAAACAACGATACACCCACGCCGTGGAATGCGACAGAATCTCACCCAGCAAGAAAAAGGAATAAAATCTCAACACGCGCAACAACGCGGGCAGATCTCAAACAATCCTAAATGAAAGAAGTCAAATACAAAAGACAACATACTGGGGTGCCTGGGTAGCCCAGTGGGTTAAGCGTCTGCCTTCAGCTCAGGTCATGATCTCAGGGTCCTGGGATTAAGCTCTGCATCAGGCTCCCAGCTCTGTGGGGAGCCTGCTTCTCCCTCTACCTCTCCCTGCTGCTCCCCCTGCTTGTGCTTTCTCTGTCAAATAAGTAAATATTTTTAAGACCTTTAAAAAAAAGGGTTTTGAGAGAGAGAGAATGCACACAAGGGTGAGTGGGGCAGAGGGAGACAGAGAAGCAGGCTCCCCACCCAGAAGGGAGCCTGACCTGGGGGCTCGATCCCAGGACCCTGAGATGATAACCTGAGCTGAAGGTAGACACTTAACCAACTGAGCCACCCAGGCGCCCCCAATAAATAAAATCTTAAAAAAAAAAAAAAAGACAATGTATGATGATTCTGTTTCTATGGATTTACAGAAAAGACAAAACCAGTGTAACAAAACGGACCAGTGGTTGTCCAGGGATAGGGTAGGGACAACAGGAGAGAGGCAAAGGGGCACAGGCGACTTTTTAGGCAGAGGAAACTATCCTACAACTTGACTGTGGTGGTGGCTCCATTACTATTACCAAAACTCATTAAACTGTATACTTCAAACTGGTGAGTTTCAGTGCATGGAAATAATGCCGTGATAAACACAACCAAACAGAGACTTGGAAATATTACCAGTGTGGGATCCTGGACTTGCGGAAGGAGAGGCAGGCTGGGGGAGATGGGCCCATGAGGGCAAGGACAGGAGGGAGACTGTTCATTACACAGTACCGTACGCAAGCATTTTTATTTTTAATCTTGAGATTGCATTGCCATTCCAAAGCTGAGTTACAACTCTTTCAACATTGGACTCAAAGGAGAGCTCTGGGCACTGGCTCTGCTGGGGCAGGGTGATCGACCCATGGCTGGTCCAAGGCCAGGTTCCTGCTGGTGAGTTATAGGCACGAAACCTTAAAGGGGTGGGGGAGTGGAGAGTCAAATGTAGAAAATCATCATCTTCTCTCCCCACACAGGTCAGCAGTGCCTGTCCCAGCCCCCCAGCCACTGTGCTAGTAGAAAAACAATGATGACCCTTTACTGAGCGCTTACTGTACCCCAGGTGCTGCTACTCACGCGACCTGTGTCACTCGTTAATAGCCCCAAGGCCAGCGACAGCATGCCTGGAGCCCTTACCGCATGCCAGGCAACAGGGGGCATGTTACCTGTTTCAACTCGTGTATCCTCCAATAGACACTATGATGGGGCACCAGCCTCATGGTCAAATGACACCCAAAGCTACGCTGCTGAAAATGAAGGGGCAAGGACAGAAACCCAGGCTGTATGGCTCCAGGAACCGGTCTTGACATCTGTGTCCAAGAACAACTCTGTTCCTGGGCCAGAGGTGATAGTGACCACGCAGCACGTCACACACCACAGAGCTCTGTGCTCCTGGCCTCCTTTCTCAGTGTGACAGGCCTGCCATGGGGGCCACCCACTCCCACGTTCGAGAAGGAGGCCAGAAGGATGGAAGGGGTTCAGGATGCCGCCAGGCCCCAAGGCCTTATTCTTTGCACCAGACCAAGCTGCTTCCTTGGTTAACAAACCATGAGGGGTGAAACCCAAATAAAAATGAGAAGCACGAGGGAAGACAAATGTTCCTGAGCTGCAGTAATCTTAAATCTCTACTTCTCTGAGTAAGTGAATGACAGGTCCAGGTCAGAATCCTGAACCCCGGTCTGAGGAGTTGGGAGAGGAGAGGTACCACTAGAAGGCACAGCCTGGATTTCTCGAGCCTGGAGGGACCCTGGTGCTCATCAGTCCAATCTGAAAGAGGAGCAGGGAAGAAAATTCCTGCCAGAGATCACACAGCCCATCGGGGGCCAAGACGAGGCCTGTACTCTGGGCTCTACCGTCCTGGAACGGTGCCCTCTGCCTCTGCACCATTTCCTGTATGCTCTGCAGATCCCTGGGGTCTGAGAGAGGTTTTAGAGGGGTACAGAAAAATGGGGTCCTGTGCTCACCAATTTATAACACATACAGAAAAAATGTAAATAGCACCTCAAACATGATCTTACAGATGTTTCTGCTTAGCAAGAGGCGAAAGCAGACTGAGGTGTTAGGCTCGAGCCAATTTAAAGAAAAATATTAAATAAATAATGATCAAGGTAGCATAGAAATATGGTACTGTGCGCTGGCAGATGGCCAAGTAGGGACACCCAACCTACACGACCCTGGGCTCATCCTGGCAGCAGGCCAAAGCAAGAACCCAGAGGAAAACGTGAAAGAGTGAGAGGAACAGAGGTGTGGAGCCCCAGGGGTAGCTCAGCCCTTACAAAGGGAATGACTGCTGGCAGCCAAGGGTGTCCATGCCCCACACTCCCCACTCCCAAGCTCTGCTAGCCCAAGCCAAGGCACCCCAAAACTGCTGCCAAGGTAGCCTCACCCTGCCCCTGATACTTGAGCCATGAGTGTTCAATCCCGGTCTCTTGCCTCAGAGATGCAGATGTCACAATCAGATTCTCCTTTCTTTTCTGCTGCCTGGTTCCATTAAATTCCTGGGGGCGGGCCGGAAGTCCCCCTCAGAGCCTCCCAGTTGCTAAGAGCCCAGGGCTGTTCTGGTTTAAAGTATAATTTGGGTTCACGAAATACCTCATTATGCTACCCCCCCCACTTCCACGCCAGTGCCAGAGGCTGGAGGCAGGATGTGTGGCTGGAAGACACAGGGGCAGCAAGGCTCTCCAGAGTCACCCCCACCCACCCCTCAAGGACCTAGAAGTGGGCTGCTCATCTAAAATCCCCAAGGAGGGGTGCCTGGGTGGCTCAGTGGGTTAAGCCCCTGCCTTTGGCTCAGGTCATGATCTCAGAGTCCTGAGATCGAGCCCTGCATGGGGCTCTCTGCTCAGCGGGGAGCCTGCTTCTCCTTCTCTCTCTCTCTCTCTAGTTGTGATCTCTGTCAAATAAATAAATAAAATCTTTTAAAAAATAAATAGATAGATAAAGAAATAAAATCCCAGGGACACAAAGGGTGTTATGATCACACTGGAGTCAGACTCGCTCTAAACGCCCAACCAGGCACTCAAGTATCCTCAGACTCTGAGAGTCACTCACTACTAGGAAACCAGCTCTAATTCTCGCAGGGGGTATGCTTCCCCTACGACTCCCCTCCCAACAACAACAACAATTCAAAATTTGTGGAAGAATTCTATTACAATCTTCTATTTTATTTTTCTTATTTTAGAGAGAGCGACAGTGCGTGCCTGAGTGCAGTGGGGAGGGGCGGAGGGACAGGGAGAGAGAATCCCAGCGGACACCGTACTGAGCTCGGAGCCCAGTGCAGGGCTCAATCTCATGACCTGAGCCGAAACCCAAGTTGGACACTTAACCAACTGCACCACCCAGGCAACCCTAAAATCCTGGGGGTTTTTTTGTTTTGTTTTGTTTTAAAGATTTTATTTATTTATTTGACAGAGAGAGTTCACAGTAGACAGATAGGCAGGCAGAGAGAGAGAGAGGGAAGCAGGCTCCCTGCTGAACAGAGATCCCGATGCAGGACTCGATCCCAGGATCCTGAGATCATGACCTGAGCTGAAGGCAGCGGCTTAACCCACTGAGCCACCCAGGCACCCCCTAAAATCCTGTTTTTAAAACATCGTCACTTTATCCTATGGTCTCATGCATGTGGGATATAACAAACAGCACAGAAGCTCATAGCACAAGGGAGGGAAAACCGAAGGGAAGAAATCAGAGAGGGAGACAAACCATGAGAAACTCTGGACTCCAGGAAACAATCTGAGGGCGGCTGGAGGGGAGGGGCGTGAGGGGATGGGTAACTGGGGGATGGCAAGGAGGAGGGCACGCGGTGTGACCAGCACTGGGTGTGACACGCAACTGATGAGTCACTGAACACTACATCTGAAACTAATCAAGCTGGCTAAATGAATTTTTAAAAATTAAAAAAAAAAAAAAATCAATAGTCATCACTGTGACTACCTCCATGTTGCCAGGCAGACACGAGGTGGCCACATACTACACCCGTTTGGCGCCTTGTGTGCACCGCTGGTTCTCGCGATCTGCAGATTCCACGTTTACAAATTCACCTGCTCACTAAAATGTTATTTGTAACCCCCGAGTCGACACTGGCGGCCCCCCCAGTCACGCGCAGAAGGACGACTCTGAACTGCCCAATGCGCGCCATCGGAGGCAGAACAAGGCAGCGCTCTGCTCCTGGATTCAGCTGTCGCACCGTGGTCTCCTCAGCGCCCCCCTTTCCCACACACCTGCCTCTCTGCTGGGTCTGCAGTCGAAAAATGGCGCCCAAGCCTGCTTCTGTCCAGCGTTCCTAAACACAAGGCCGAGTGTACTACAGAGCACGTGCGTGTGCTAGAGGGGCCTCGTCCAGACCGGGCAGGACTGCAACGTGAGAGAACCAACCCTATCAAAAGGTGCCCTTAACCAGAAACACACAGAAAATGAGGTTTCTTTTGTGTTTCACAGTAGATCCTCAGACCTTATTCCTCTCATGGCTGAAAGTTTGTGCCCTTTCGCCAAACTCTACTTCTGCTCTGCCCCAGCCCCGGGCAACCACTGTTCAACTCTCTAAGTTTCACTCTGAGCTGTTTAGATTCCACATTTAAGTGATACCATTTGTCTTTCTGGTTAGGCAATAATCGGATGACAAAAATGTTGTGACCAGCGGATCCCAGGGACTGTAGCCTGCATCTCTCCTAGGAGCAGTGGCTCAGGATTTGCTAATTCACTTATCGTGGTGACTGTACATATGTAGGTAGGAAGACAGCTCATACCTCAGGACACAAGCACATAGGTGGGGAGAGAGCTTATACTTCAGGACACAATCACATGTGAAGGGACAGAGTTCATGCCTCAGCACACTATCACACGTGAAGGGAGAGTTCACACCTCAGGACACAATCACATGCAAAGAGAGAGAGTTCATACCTCAGGATACAATCACATGTGAAGGGAGAGTTCACACCTCAGGACACAATCACACGTGAAAAGAGAGTTCATACCTCTGGATACAATCACACGTGAAGGGAGAGTTTACACCTCAGGACACAGTTACACGTGGAGGGAGGGAGTTCATACCTTAGGAAACAATCACAGGGGTGGGGAGAGAGCTCATACCTCAAGACACAATCACATGTGAAGGGAGAGAGTTCACACCTCAAGACACAATCACATGTGAAGGGTGAGCTCATACTCCCAAGGCAAGGAGTTCACATCGCAGACAAAGCTATAGGAACAAAGTCATAGCATGCAATAAACAGATAAGGAGGACCAAAAAAAGCCCTGTAGGAAGACCCTCCCTGCAGCTCAACATTAAGGAAAATTAACCCCTACTTATCCAACAACAGGGGGAGGGACAGTTAAGCAAATGACAGTCTGACCCAGTTGAAATATTCATCTAAAACGTTCCTGATCTTTTTATAACAAGAAAATTATTGTGAAAAGCAGCATGACATATAAAAACCACAGAAGTATGAAGGCAATCCATGAGAACCCTTTAAAAACTGTGCAGAGACAAAGACACTGAAGCGAAACACCAAAGGCTGACCAGGACTGCTGGCAGGCCACTTTCCCCTACGTTTCTATATTTCCCAACTTTTCTATGATGAACACAGTACTTTTATAATAAAAGGGAAAACACTAAGAACTTTAAAAAATAATCCTTCACATTCCAGAGGGATCCCTGACGGGGGTCAGGAAGCTTCCCAAGGCCCCTGGCCTTGGTGTTCACGCCCAACTAGATGGCCATGTGTCTCCCCCCCCCCCCCCAAGGCTGTGAGCTCTTGAAAAACAGGGTCCTCCTCTCATTTGGCCAAGTGCCCCAGGACTCGGCACAGAGCACAGGGGGCACTCAGCAAATAATGATGGGGGAGGGGGATGGGCAATGAACCACCACTACTCAAGACGGGAAGACTACTGGTAAACCTCATGGGGCAAGGTCCCGTTGTAGAGGTCAGGTCAGGGTACGGGGAGGGCACAGAAACGGACATGGGTGAAATAAGAGGCCCCTTAACGAGTGACCCCTACCAGGTGGCATCAAGCCTCCCACCCCTACCATTTTGGCTCCAACAACTAAATCACTGCCAGTTCCTCTGACGTGCCACACTCTCCCGCACACACTGTTCTGTCTACTGCATCCCCACCATTTGTCCTCCTGGCAAATCAGTCCTTTCATCTCAATTACGGCAAAAGCCTCTCCCCGGGACCCCTGCAGTGCTCCCCTCCTCTGCCAGACACCCTCTTTGCTGCACCTGCACACACCCCCTTACACCGTGATTATCTTCCACCAAGAGGTTCTTCTGACAGATGGTGTCCCCTTCTCTGAATGGTCCCCACATAGATATGGAAGGGACCTTAACGACACCCACCTCCAAGGAGTGCAGAGAGCGTTGTTAAGCTTCTGCACGGATGGATGGATACACAGACAGGATGTAGAGGGCTGGAGTAGTCAGAGAAGGCTTGGTGGCCACGAGCAGCAGAGCCAGTCCCCGAAGGGTAAGCCGGATGGACACCGGAAGGGAGGAAGGCAGGGGGCAGGGGGGATGCTGCAAGCTGAGGCCCAGAGGCGGAAGGCAGCCAGACTCTGGCCACCATCAATTTTAAGTGGTCCACAGATAAGCATCTCTTACATCAGAAGTTAGAGGAGTCTACTTTCATGTATACTTTCTACTTGAGGCATCGGGTACTGGTTTTCCACTTATGGTAATGACACAGTTTCCCTCCTAAATAACTTCAGGTTAAAAAAAATAATAAGCAATTAAAGAAAAATGAATGAACAGATCTATGGAGACAGACGTGGCAAAATCCAAGGAGGCTAACCCTAGATAGGATATGTGTGGGGAGAAAAATGCTTGTCCTCCTCACCCCACAACCCACTGCTGAGGACACAGTGTAAGGAAGTGACTCTAAGGAGGGGAAAACGTACATCTGTGTGTGCGTGTCCAGGTAAAGAGTCAATATCCACTGCAACGGACAGACACAGTAGTGTCTGCAAACCGGTCACTGACTGAATCCTCACAGCCCCAAGCAGGTAGGTAATTCTAACGTGAAAATTCTAGAGAGCTACGACAGAACAGACCGATTCGGTGCTTTGCTTTACTCAATACTATCACTTTTTCCTTTCCTTTTCTTTTTTTTTTTTTTTTAAGGGAGGCTCCACACTCAGTATGGAGCCAGACATGGTGCCCGAACCCATGACCTAAGGAGCAAGAACTGACCTGAGATGCCCAACCACTGAGCCCCCAGGTGTCCCGACAATCACACTGTAACAGCTGGTTTTAGTTTGATATTATATACCATAATGCTGCTCTACCTCCATTTCTCAACCGAATGGCGGGACAGCCACTTTCCCCTGAGCCTGGCTGCTACAATCATGGTCCCTTACGGACACGGCAACAAAGCAGGAGCTAAAATCAAAGGGACCCTGGTTTTAGTCCTGACCTGTCCCTTGATTTCTTCTTAACTAAGGGAACGGGCTTTGTGGGCTGGTCGACCCTACTGCCACGAAGCTATGTCATGTTGGAAAGTGTGATCTTTGCACACATCACTGGAAAAGCATGTTCAAAGATGAGTTTCCAAATGCACTGAAGTTTTTGCAGCAGAAAACAGAGGACTCTCATCCCAACTGCACTAGTGATTTTCTGTAGGACCTGGACAAGCCTCAAGCCCTGTGTGTGCAGCAAAATTCCACAATGGCAGAGGTTATGTGCAACGGCTTTCAAGTTAAGACAGTCAGGTTCAAATCTGGCTCTGTCATTTACTAGCAATTTACATCAAGTCTCTAAATCTCCATAATTATGATTTACATAAAGTCCTAAATTCACAGGATACCATGCTTAGGAGAAATCTGGGCACTAAAGAGGAGAATGCATGTTAAGTGCTAAGTAAAGTAGGGAGCGACAGATGCTAGGACCTTCCTTATGGACTCTGAGGGCCTGCAGAATGCTTCAGCTGACTTAGAATCTGCTTGTACTTGTTACAACACACGGCCCATGATCTGAGGCTTGGAAATTGTTTCTTCCCTTTCCTGAGAGATTCCGGCATGTTACAGAATTCAATTCCTGGGATTTTATTAGTTAACTCAATGGCTCACAAGGCACTCTGAGCTCATCATATGGAGGTCCAACACTCTATTTGTGTGTCCATGTTCTGCCAATTAGTCACATGATGGGAGGGCCTTTCCCTGGGGACCATGGCAACCATTTCTCACTTGTTATTTCAAGAAATGCCTCCCCAAAAATCAATATGTACCAAACAGATACTGTGGAATCAAAATAAAAGCAGGATCCTGGGGAAAATTCCCAGGATGCCCCTGCGTACCCTCCATCTGGAATTCAGCAAGCTCAGAAACCACACAGGCTGTGACCAAGAGAGGAAAAGCCTTACAGTTTTATTTATTTATTTATAAAGATTTTATTTATTTATTTGACAGACAGAGATCACAAGTAGGCAGAGAGGCAGGCTGAGAGAGTGAGAGGGAAGCAGGCTCCCTGCTGAGCAGAGAGCCTGATGCGGGACTCAATCCCAGGACCCTGAGATCATGACCTGAGCTGAAGGCAGCGGCTTAACCCACTGAGCCACCCAAGTGCCCCTACAGTTTTTATTGATATGCAAAAGGACAAGGGAATTCTACATAACAGCTGGATAATCCATTCTGGAGGAAGTGATTTAAAGGAAGAACGAAGAAATCAAGGTCGTTAAGAAAACATGAAGATGGGACCCATTTTCCAGGCATATCACTTCCTGCTAATAATAAGACAAAAAGGAATAGAGGCTTCCACGAGTGGAAACTAGAGACCCTACTCACGCTGCAGACAGGTGCGGATACCCACAGCTTAGCACTGTCAGCTCTCTGCTTGTCAAGAATCTCTTCCAGAGGGGCGCCTGGGTGGCTCAGTGGTTAAAGCCTCTGCCTTCAGCTCAGGTCATGATGTCAGGGTCCTGGGATCATGCCCCACATCGGGCTCTCTGCTGAGCAGGGAGCCTACTTCCTCCTCCCCCACCTACTTGTGATCTCTGTCAAATAAATAAATAAAATCTTAAAAAAAAAAAAGAAAGAAAGAAAAAAAAGAATCTCTTCCAGTATCTTCGATTGGTTTTACCTCATGGGGCTGGACTAATTCCACTGGTTCTGTAGGTAGGCAGACGACTACAGCGTCTCTGCTCGTCTCTGACCCTCGCAGCAGGTGTAACCCAGCGAGGACATGAAGTACGTTGGTCCTGAATCCAAATGCTAGCGTGGTCACATAGATGTAACAGCTATTATAACCCCACACTCCATTATTTCAGTCCACCTGGATGAGCACACTACAGAGGAGAAAGGGCAGGCAGAAAGAAAGACTACAGGGTGCTCAGGGTCTCAAGAGTGATTCCAAACTGTGACTACAGGTTAGCAGTTACATTGGGGGAGACAAGGCTCCCTTTTAAATGAAGAACTACAACGACTGCAAGCTCATTCCTTAGCATCTTTTTTTTTTTTTTTTAAAGATTTTATTTATTTGAGAGAAAGAGAGCATGAGCAGCGGGAGGGGCAGAGGGAGAGGGAGAAGCAGACTCCCTGTTAGGAGTCCAACACAGGGCTCGACCATAGGACCACAGGATCATGACCTGAGCTGCAGGCAGATGCTCAGCTGACTGAGCCACGTGGGCGCCCCTCATTCTTGCAGCATCTTAAGATGTGCTTCAAGTCATCAAAACAGAACCAGGGGCAGCCATCTAGCAGACAGTCTGCTTTGAGCTGCAAAAGGTACAAAAGCACTGAACACTGGCTAGAAACATCAACATACTTTCCTCTGTACATTATAACCTCATCCTCGGACCAGCCTTCCCTGAGTACTGACAACTGGAACCTGGAATCAGAAGATGGAGGGTTTTTGGTTTTGTTTTCTTTAAAAGATCCTTATTTATTTTTTGAGAGAGAGAGAGAGTGAATGAGTGCACGCATGCACGTACAGCAGAGGCAGAGGGAGAAGCAGACTCTGAAGCTGAGCAGGGAGCCCAATGTGGGACTCGATCCCAGGAATCTGGGATCATGACCTGAGCCGAAGGCAGATGCTTAATGACTGAGCCACCCAGGCACCCCAGAAGACAGAGTTTAAAGGCCACCTCTGCTCTTTACTAGCTGTGTGACCCTGTACAAGACACCTCTTAACTTCCTGGGCTCCCATTTCCACATCTGAAAAACGTTTTGGGGGGCCACAATCAAAATGGGGCTATGGTATAGATTACATGATTAGATGACTACGGTACCCATAGTGCTCAGCACACAGACTGGCTCAGTGCAAGACCCCTGCGTGATAAATCCTCCAGGCTGATGTGTGGAGGGCTGCCCAGAACACGGCCCCTAGAAGCCAGAAAGTCAGGGCTTCCCCTCATTGTGATCATTACCTCTGCTTTTTATTTTTATTTTTAAAAATTTTTTTGAAGATTTTATTTATTTGACAGAGATCACAAGTAGGCAGAGAGGCTGGTAGAGAGAGAGGAGGAAGTAGGCTCCCCGCTGAGCAGAGAGCACGATGCAGGACTCAATTCCAGGACCCTGAGACCATGACCTGAGCCGAAGGCAGAGGCTTTAACCCACTGAGCCACCCAGGTGTCCCTACATCTGCTTGCTTGCTATTTATTTATTTATTTATTTTAAAGATTTTATTTATTTATTTGACAGAGAGAGATCACAAGTAGGCAGAGAGGCAGGCAGAGAGAGAGGAAGGGAAGCAGGCTCCCTGCTGAGCAGAGAGCCCAACGTGGGACTCGATCCCAGGACCCTGAGATCATGACCCGAGCCGAAGGCAGCGGCTTAACCCACTGAGCCATCCGGGCGCCCCTACATCTGCTTTTTAGATGATGGTATTCCTCAATACATGGATTTTTTTTAAATTTTTTTAAAGATTTTATTTATTTGTCAGAGATCACACGTAGGCAGAGAGAGAGAGAAGCAGGCTCCCCACCAAGCAGAGAGCCTGATGTGGGGCTTGATCCCAGGACCGAAGGCAGATGCCTTAACCCACTGAGTCACCCAGGCGCCCCAATACAGGGATTTTTAGATTCAACTCAATTCTCTTCCCCACGGTATGATGTAATTTACACGATGAATGATGAAGTTCCTACAGATAGTAATGAACCTGTATTAAATGCCCACATAGGAGGCCTGAGCCACAGCACTTCATGCACACTGTTCTTATTTAACCCTCTAGCTGCTGGTGAAGAGGCAGCTAGTGTGTCCATTTTTCAGATCAGGAAGCTGAGGCTCAGCGAGATGAAGTGACTAGTTCAAGCTCCCACAGTTCATGGGCACCCACGGAAGAAATAAGATCCAGGAGTCTCCTCCCACTATACCTTAACACGCTGCCTTCCAACAAGTGTCTTCTCTGCCCATTTTCTTTTATTTTGCCTCCTTTCTCCCTAAACCCCAACACTCTACCTTCAAACCCACACATGTCCTCAGAACACTCCCCATTGTGGCAGTGAAGTCGCGCCCGTCTGTGACAGCGAGCTCACAAATGCAGCTCTGGTTAGCAGAAGCTGGGCGCACCTACGGACCCCTGCCGTCGCCAGCAGAGACGAAAATGGCTCAGGTACAGGGGTACGGGGGGGGGGGCAGGAAGACAGCCATCACTGATTAGCACCACGCCCTGCTCCCCTCAAGGCCTGGATACCAAATGTGACTGGCACTTCAGGGTTGGCCACTCGAGCCATTTTCCAGAAGAGTGACTCTTATTATAACCTGGAACCAAAGAGCCCTTTCAGACACCGTATCAGGGGATAGCCAGGTGCAGCAGGGCAAGGCCCACAACCGACAGGAGTTTCCCCTGAGCTACAGGAGAAGGACCACTTCCCTGCGAGATAAGCCAGGACACAAAGTCTAAATTCCTTCCAACACCAAGCAAAGGGAGTTTCCACCTCGAGGTCTCTTCCGGCTCCAACAGCATGTGAAGACTCTCGTCTCTAATAACACCACCATCTCATTACTGACTTAATAACAATAACATCACTGCGTCCGGCTTCACAACACGGAAACTGAGGAAGGGAGAAGGCAGCCATCCAAACCTACAGGCCTGAATCTGAACTCGGGCTCCCGGCTGGGCCCTTCACCACCCCTTCACGGAACCCCAACTGCCTGCGATCACTCGGGAACTCCAGGCCAGTCCCGTGACTCTGCACCAAGTGCTGGGTGCGCACCACGTGCAGAGCCACCAGCGAAGGGCTGAGCCTCTAGGACTACCGCCACCACCAGCGCCTCCAGAAACCTTCAACGCCAGGGCGGCCTGAAGAGCTGAAGGGTGCACTGACCCCCTCCTGGAGGCAGGCCTTGCCCAGCTCCTTCCATTCTTGTCACCTCTACCTAAAGTGACCCTGACACCAACTCTGCCCAGCCAGAAAGTCTCACCCTTGGAAGCGGCAGGGGCACTCACATTTACTAAAGGCCTAACAGACATTCATTCATGCAACAAACCCTACGGCGCAATGGCCCATGTGCCAGGAACAGCAGGACACCGCGATGACTTTCATACTCTGAGGGGGCACTTATCATCCATCTTCCTTCCTCAGGATAAGAAATATCTTTGTGAGGGTCACCAATTGACGCTGCTCAAGGTCAAATGGCCTTTGAAATGGGCGGCTAAACTCTTTCCCCTCAGAGGCCCTGCAACCCGCCCCCGTGTGTGGCACCCTGGACTGGGCTGGAGCTCTACGGGAAAATGCCAAGGGGGTCCTGCAAGGTTCTGTTCAACCAACAGTTGTCAGCGGGAGGCTGTCACCATCACTAGGATATGTACAAAGATCCACTGCCCTACCCAAAATACCAAGACACGACCCTTCGACGGCCGGCTAAGACATATCACCCTTTGCAAAAAACAGGCCACAGCTCAGAAAGATCCAGTCACTTTCATTTTAACAGCCTGATCCAACAAAACCTTCTGAGGTCTAAACCCAGACTTCAGCCACCATGGCTGGACATGCAGGTGAACCTCTCGACCTCTGCTTCCTCATCTTTAAAATAAGCATCTTGGCGAATCCGCGCAGGACAGGCGGGGTAGCAGAATTCGGGAAGCAGGCACTTCTGAGAGGGTCTGGCCCGCAGGGGGATGCTAACTAGCTGGGGGCCTTTCCACAAGCTCCTCAACCTCTCCGAGCTTCAGTTCCCTCCTCTGTGTAATGAGGAAACCACCATCACAGGGTTGGGTTGAGGGAATTAAAGGTCGTGACTGCATTCAGCAGAAACAGTGGGAGAAGGAAGGCACCTTCCAGACCCATGAGACCCAGGAGGAAACACTCAATAACCTAAGGGACGAAGACTGCTAACTCGGGCACCTGCAATTCCCACTGCACAAGGGCACTCTTGAAGACCAAGTCAGAGGACTCAAATCTCAGGACGACCAGTGGTCCCCAGCTGGCAGGAGGGAGTAGGCAAGAAGCAAACACAGTTGGCCCTGGACGTTCTCCAAGAGCAAAGCAGGGAAAGGGGCCCAATGCGGGCCCTGCTGCGGAGGGGTGCGCGCCCCCCAGTGGTGCCATCCAGCCCCAGTGACTACAAGGTAGGGGCGGGGAGAGGGCCAGTTGGTGAGCAGACAGGCTGTGTTCAGCAAAGAAAAGGACTGACAAAAACAAAGCCAGATCCATCAGGGGAGCATGCGACTCCAGATCTTGGGGTTGTAATTTCAAGCCCCACGTTGGGTACAGAGATTACATAAAAATAAAATCTTTAAAAAAAAAAAAAATCAAAGCCAGAGAGATGATACAGAGAGAAATTTAAGAATAGCTCCTTCGGTGGCCACAGTGGCTAAAATCGGGTTTTTCACCAGGAGGTGTGGCGGATAAAAGCTCCCCCTTTCAGTTTCTTAGCAAAAAAACTCTTTATGTAGCCCATCCCTGTAAAATCAGACATACCCCTTCAGGGCCAAAGCTTACCACGGAGAACCTTGTGTAGCAGCATCAGATAGAGCGAGCCAACCCCAAATCCTCCATCCACTAATCATGGCTACGGATAAGGACGAGGGCATTTGGTACCACCAGAAAACACACAATTCCCCCGGGAGGCTGCTTGTTACTCAGCCCAGCAGAAAGTACATGCAAAAGCATCTTTTCACAACCTTAAATTTTAAATTAAAAATATTTAACTTGGGGGGGGCGCCTGGGTGGCTCAGTGGGTTAAAGCCTCTGCCTTCAGCTCGGATCATGATCCCAGAGTCCTGGGACCGAGCCCCACATCAGGCTCTCTGCTGGGCAGGGAGCCTGCTTCCCCCTCTCTCTCTCTCTGCCTGCCTCTCTGCCTACTTGTGATCTCTGTCAAATAAATAAATAAAATCTTTTAAAAAATATATTTAACTTGGTAAATGTTGAATGAATTCTCTGCCTGAATCTCAGAGAAACCTCTGCAACAGTAAGCCCGGATAATATTAACGTAACAAACTCTGAGCAGGAAGCCTTCAGTGGTGGGTGAGGATGTTCAGGGACTGAGCTGGGGCAACTGCGGGCCCTCATGGCCAGAAAACAACAGACTGCAAGCCCTCAAGACTTCCAGCCTTTAGCAGGGGACTTCTTGGGCTCTCAGCAGAACGGGAGAGCTACACTGCCTTCCAGGTTGGCTGGGAGGTTCGGTGGGCCACCACCGAGCAAGCGTCCATATTCGTAAAATACCAGGTCGCAGCCAACACTCCGGCTGCACTTACAGAGTGCCAGGCACCATCTACACTTGCCACACACAGGCTCACCCCACCCTGGGACAGGTTGATGGCTCTGGGAGCCACTGGGGCTGCTGTCTTGGAAGAAACAGGGCTACTGGACTGGAGACTTCTCACTAGGAAAGTTGCAGAGGAAGGCTCCCTTTCATAAGTCTCCAGATGCTGCTGGGGTGTGACCAGGAGGGAGAAGGGAAAGCAAGTGGCTCCCTTAAGCTCAAGCCCTTCTGTTGTAGACTTCAACTTCACCCAGCTGGGTCTGCACCTGGGCCCCAGGCCGTTAGACTCTAAGATTTCCCTGCGTCCATCCACCTCCTCCATGTAAGACTCATACTCTACTAGGTCTGTCTGATGGCTCCGTGAGCATCCATGGAATGAATGAACAGCTGGATGGGAAAAAAACCTAGATGCAGCAGCACCAAAGGTCCAGAGCTCGGGCTCCAGGGTCAGACTGCGGAGGCTGGCCTGGGTTCTCGCTGGCCTGTGCCTGCGTAATGAGGGTGAGATGAGAACCCGCCTCACAGGGCTGCTTTGGGTATTAAAAAGCCATCAATAAAAACCAGCTCCTGCTATTTATTCGGGACACCATGCAGGGCCCTCACCGGGTCCTTGCCACCCTGGGAAGACTGGCTGTCTTGGGCGGTTGTTTGCCCTGAGCCTAAGGCCAGCAAGCCCTGCAGAACTGGGAGCCACCCGCAGACACAGAAACGGCTGGGCTAACCACTAAAATCCCTGCTCTGTTGTTAATAGGATATCAAGGCTTTGCAGACACTACTATCTAGGATTTCAAGTGACCAGAAATAGCAGTTGGATCAATGATAAAGCCCCCTATCGGAAGAGGGTGGGAGGGGACGTTAGGAGTCACCTAACCAGAGAGCTGGGAGGGGGTGGCAGAAGCGTCCCCCTCAGCCCCAGAGGTGGTAAATCACAGCATTTCACTCTGCTTTCCTAACTTTATCTTTTTCAACCATGTGTTCCTTTTCACACCCATGGCCTCACGGGGCCTGGGACCCTCCTAACTCCACAGGCTGGTACTGGCAGATGCCTCCAACCCATCGCTCACCTCCTGGGGCCTCTGTGCACACCACGGCCTAATGACGCTTCCTAAAATACCACAACTCTGCCAGCCTCCTCCAATTTCTACCTGCCCCGCCACATGCTTAGCTGGCTCCACACTGTCCCGGATCGAATGCAAACTCCTGAGCTTAGCAGCTCCAGCGCTCCCCAACACACTCCCGGGACTGAGGCACCCGCTCTGTCCACTTTGTGGCTGGTTTCCAAACGCACGAGGCTGACCGTACCCCTGAACTTTGCTTTGGTCCCAGGCAGTGCCTAGAATGGCTTCTCCTGGACTGCACCCCAGCCTTCTGCCTGGGCTTCACACCCAGCCCCCACCCACTGCCTGTGAACTTAAGTGGTCTGCAGGGCTTCCTGGAGGAAGTAGAACGCAGGCCAAGCAGACAAGTTCCCCATGCTATTTAAGCCTTTTCTATACTGTGTCCTTCTGCTGCACTCAACTTTTTGGATGTATCCTGTGCCCCTTTCTTGATTAGAGGACAGGGATTATGGCTTCTATTGGTGCACCTTACTCTCCCATATGCAGAATAAGACAATAATCAAAGCTACCAACCCTGTGTGCCAAGCATTGGGTTAAGTGCTTACAAATTTTCCCATCTTTTTCCCGGTAGCCCTATAAAAATGTTATCCTCATGCTACAGATGAAGAAACTGAAGTCAGAGAGGAGAAGACCCACTTCAGATCACATGCAGAGTGGCAGACACAGGACTCCAACCCACATGCGCCCAACGCCAAAGCCCACATTCCGCGGAGCAGGCAGCAAACAAAGTGCAACCGGTCTCAGCTCTCTCCACGCCTTCACTCGGCGATGATGAAGCACCTACAAGCCCAGGCGAAGTGTGGGGCGGTTAGTGGGAACCAGGCAGACAAGGGCCCTGCTGCCCGGAGCTCACAAGCTCTGTCCCCAGTCCAGGAAAGAGGGCAAGGACTCACAAGGGCCTCCACCAGCACAGACAAGGCATCCAAACTGCAGACAGACAGCATCAGGCTGTGTGCACAGGAGCCTTTTCTGCAGGGGAAGTAGAGCCTCGGGCTCTATTAGAGAAGCTCTTCAAGACATAGCCCATAGCCAAGCGAACGCCAGCAGGCAGTCAGGAGCAGTGGACAGGGGTCTATCTCTGGACTCAGAAAACCCAGTTCCTTCACTTCACAGCCACGGAGGGCCTCACCACGTACCCTTTCGAACATCATCTGTAATACGGTGACGAGAATAGTAACAGTGAGCATGTATGTAATTACGTGCCCGATGCTGCTGGAAGGACTTGAGGCCTACTGTCTCATTTAATCCTCGAAACAAGCCTTATGAGGAGGTCCTGTTCTCATCCCAAGGCAGTTGGGATCCCGGTCCTAACTGCTTATCCTGTGCTGCCTCCCTCCAAAGACTGAGCTGTCCTGGCAGGGCTGAGGCCCGGATGCAGTGGGCTAAAGCCCCCAGCACAGCTCACGCACATGGCTGGTGCCCTAAAAACATACACCTCCACCTCCTCAAGCTGCAACACGACTCTCTGAAAGCTTAGGTTTAGAAATAGCATTGCTGTAGCTGGTCCTAACGTCTGCAGCCTCTGGCCTTGCACACCCCGCTCTCACTGCCGGGATCTGCTGCAAGAGCTACGGGCCCTTCTGCTCTCAGCTTCCGAGACACAGCGAGCTCCAGCACCGGAGTCAGAGGGACCCAGCTCCGAGGCCCAGGCGCGCCACTCTCACGGGTCGCTCCACCTCTCAAGCTTTAGGTTCCATGTAAGTAAACTGGGGGAGGTATCATGTGAGCCATGTTTCTGGATCAGGAGCTCCCCCATCAATGGCCGCTACGCAGGTCAGAAGGGCAGGACTTCCAGGGCGACACAAGGTCACACTTCCAGGCAGGAGGGCTGCTGGGGTGCAGAGGAACCAACAGGGGGGTGTGCCGGGCAACCTGCTTCCACAGTTACAGCAGCAGGAAGAACAGACACACTCCCAGACACACGCTCTGGGAGCGAAACCAGGCACAAGCCCCCACTTTCTCTTAAATCTCTGCCGGGTCTCACGCAAGTGGCTTGCCCTCATATCAAACAAGGATCTTCCCTCTTCAATTTTAGGTAAAGTGACATTTCCCCAGCCCCAGAATGTAAGCTGTGAGGAATGGACCCGTATCTTGCTCAACAGTGCGTCCTCAACACATAAAGCTGTGCAGAAAAGGCACTTACTATACACAGAATTAACGCCGTCCTATAGCTTCAGGTGCCCCGAGGCGCCTCTGTGTTTGCCTACGGGCAAGCATTTCCCAGCCTGGGACGCGGGCGTCTCCAGTCTATGTACTTGCCCCGCTCCCATCTCCCTGGGCTGTTAGTCACCTGTCCTCTGGTCTCCCCCATGGAATGTAAAAGCAGCACTGTACTTCCGAGTTATAAATAGGAATATCTGCTTTCAAACTCTGATTTATCAGCTCAATCTCAAGCTATTGACTACTGGCTACCCTCTGCACCCCTTCCACCAAGGAGGCTAGTTGCGTTTAAATGAACACGGCTGTATATAGTGTGGGGTCTGGGTCCATACCAGGAGCCCAGCCAAGACAAATTAGCGTCAACTATATTGTTTCACCTTGCAGCAATGTGACAGGCTTCCATCAGCTCCAGCCAGGCAAAACCATCTGTGAGCCGGAGGGACAACTCCTGAGGGGGCCTGCCTGTCCTTTCACTGCTGCAGCCCCACCAGCTGGCCCTGGAATCAGAACTGGTAAGTCAGAACAATCACTCCCGAGTTAGAAGCTACAGCTGTGTAAGGAAAAGTGCTCTGAAACTGTAAAGAGCTTACAGCGGTAAGATTGTTGCCTGCTAAGGGAATGCATGCAAATACATTTCATCTGCCTGTGCACTTAACTGATGCCAACAAAAATCATAGAATTCACTTCAAAGTCCAGTGCATTTTAGACTCTCAAACTGCTATTTCCCTCCATGGCTAATAGAGAGCTAGCTGTTTTCTCTACCATCAAATCTACTGAAAATAAAAAACACAGTGGCCTTAATTCATTTACCTATTACACAACACCACATCACCACTCGTGTCCTCGCCCAACTGTCTAGTCTGGATTATTAGAGCGTCCATGTAAGGGATCAATTTGACAATACAGAGTCAGAAATTATTTCTAAGCCTGGAGGATACTAAGAACGAGTTACTGAGGAGAGAAGCATGAAAATCCAAGCGCCTGAGTTCATGGACTGAGACACAACCTAAAAGAGCACTCTATGCCACTTCCTTCAGAGCCAGGTGATGTTCCAGGCCCCAGCTGTGCAGGCATGGAAAGCACAAAAGAAAACCCCCTGCCCTGGAGAACTCACACCCTGGCCTGGGGCCAGATATGCCCGCACCACCATGGGACTACCACACTGCTAGGAGAGGTCTCTTATGTAAAGGACCCAGAACACAAGCACGAGTCAGTAAATGCTGGTCCTCCCTTGCCATCCCTGAGTATCCCATTATTCTGTTTTCTAAACAGCGTCCTTTCTTTTTTTTTTTTTTTAAGATTTTATTTATTTATTTATTTATTTATTTGACAGAGAGAAATCACAAGTAGATGGAGAGGCAGGCAGAGAGAGAGAGAGAGAGAGGGAAGCAGCCCGATGTGGGACTCGATCCCAGGACCCTGAGATCATGACCTGAGCTGAAGGCAGCGGCTTAACCACTGAGCCACCCAGGCGCCCTAAACAGCGTCCTTTCTATCTCCTGCCACAGAAGCAGCCTGGGACAATGGGGAGGATGGAGGTTAGAGCCTGCCGGGCCTGCTCTCAGCAACGGAGCAACACCCTGAGTTAAGTCACTCCACTTACAGCTTCACCTGTAGAACAAGGACAGCCACTACCCTCCAAGGGCTCTGTGTGGGTTCAAGAGGCTCATACAGGTCGACTGCTCGGCACAGGACCAGGCACCCAGCAGTTCTCAAGAAATGTTAGCCCTTTTCCTCCATCCCTTTCACAGTTTTCAGACTGTCCAAATAAAACCCCAATACAGGACTCGTGAGAAATCATGTCGCTGTGCTCCTCCTGGATCATGATATGGGCATTTCCCACTACCTTGGGAGAATCAGAACTAAGGCAAGATGCCCCTCCCTGCCAGATATGCTGCCCTAAGTAGCCCCACCTGGCCGCTGGATCCACACTCCCCTGCTTCTGACCCGACAGCAAATTTATAAAACCTCACTCCACTTTCACCGTCCTCACCCAAACCTGTCCTGGAGTACTTCCCCACCCACGCCTGGGGTGGGGCCACCTTTGGGCAACATAATCACTGGAGAAGTCCAATAGCATTAAAAATGGCTATTAAAATAGCATTCAATAAGCCACAATTTTAATCAATATACAGGAAGGCAGCAAGAAAAAACTTAGCCACTCTTTAATTAGTCATCCTGGTTCAGCAGCCACATCACTTCATTAAACAAGAAACTGAGATCCTCAAAACACTTTGGGGCCCAAAGTTCACATGCAAGCCGCTGCCAGCACTGGGCAGGAAGAGTAGGTGGATGGCCTGAGCTCTGTTTGCCCATCTCCAAAGGTTCCTTGACCATGTAAGGCAGATGCCCTCTGGCCCTTCCAATCCGGGTGGTGAGCCTGCCCCGCAGAAGGCTGCAAAGTGGAGGCAGGGCAGGCTCACTGGTGGAGGCCACGGTGAAAACTCAAGCCAGTCACAGAGCCCCAGAGCACCTCGCTCATTATCAAAACAAACACCACGAGTGGAAGTAGCCCGCTGGCTCTCTTTCCAGCTCTGTCCTCCAAGTCCCGCTCACCTGATCCGAGGTACCTCCATAATCAGCAGTTCCAACCCTCACGAGCTGACAGTTCAGGGGGAAAGGGAGGCTGCGTCTGCTGGGGTGCATCGTGTCCAGGCCATATGTTGGCCTCGCGGCCCAGCGGCCCCCCCAAGGGCTGCAGCCTCACAAGGGCGATTGTGCGTTCATTCCTGTCCTGTCGGCTCCCCCCCACTCATTCCTCGGCTGCGACTCAGGCTCGGGCAGGGCATCCCGCAGGCAGTGCACCCTTGGCAAGGAGGCAGTGGCCACGGAAAAGGGCCCGCAGAGCGCGGCGCTGCCTTCCTGCCTTCAGGGCACACAGGTGCCCGCCCTTCCCTCGCTCGCCCGCTCGCTGCCGGCCGCCTCCCCAGAAGGAGGCAACCCTCCACCTGCGAAGGCACAGCCCCGGGACCACCACCCGCCCCCCGAGGGCAGGAGAGCTCCCATCGCTGCCTAGAGGCGGTAAAGGTCCTCCAGGGGCAGAGGGGAGGAACTATCTGGGTCGGGGGCAGGGCAGGGACCAAGGCCCCGGAAGGAAGGTAAACCCCGGGACCTAGGATAGCGGGGCTGACGCAGGCTACGCTCAGAGCGGTGAGATGTCCGGGGAAGGGATGGCGGGGGTTAACGTCCAGCGAGGGCCGCGGGCGGAGGAGGGGGAGGTTCAGACTAAGACCAAGGAGGGAAGAGAAGATTTAAGCTGAAGCCATGGAAGAGCGGGGCAAACAAATCGAGACTGAGGCCACTGGAGGAGGGGTTGACTGGGGTCCAGACAGAAACCATGGAGAAGAGACAGGCCCAACCCGAACCACAGGGAGGGGAGCCCAGTCTGGGCCACGGGAGGGAGAAACGACGGCCTACCCCGGCGGCGGGGACGGGCAAAGGGGACCAGCCCGGGCCGTGGCAAAGAGGAAGGGGGACCACCCTGGATCACCGGAGAGGGGTGCCCGGCCTGGATAACGGGTCCAGGAGGGTCTCGCCTGGGCTATGGGGGAGACCCGCCTGACCGAGAGGCGGAGAGTGGGACTCCAGCTTGAGCCAAAGGCGGGGGCTGGGAGAGGGAGGCAGGGTCGCTGCCCAGCCCAGGTGCTCGTGCAGGCAGCCCCCTCCTGAGCCGGCAGCGATGGTGTCCACCTGGGTCCGGGACCCCGCCCCTCCCCCACCCGGGGGACCCACCCTGTTCGGGCCAGGGGCTGTGGGGGGACGGCGGGGGCGGGGGCGACTTGAGCTCCGGCGGGGCCCCCGGGCCTGGGAGAGAGTGACGTCGGGCCTTTACCATGGTGGCGGCGGCGGCGGTCCCGGTCCCGGCGTCTGTGGCTCTCCCCCCCGCAGTAGGGCCCGGCGCTTCCACTTCCCCGGGTGCCCAGGAGTGAACATCCGGGTCAGCGCCCCCCTCCCCCCGCGCCGGGCCGCCGCCACCTTCCTTCCCCGCCCCGGCCGGGCCCGGGCCCGCCCCCACGCAGCCGGCTCTCGGCCAATGAGCGCGCAGGGCCGCGGCGATCGCCAAGTATGGAGCGCGGCGCGGGGGGAGGAGCGCCGAAGGGGGAAGTGCGGGGCGGGGCTTGTGAGCGGGGCGGGGCGGGGCGCGGCGGCTGGCTGGGTGGGCGGGCCGGCCCGGGACTCGAGGACTGGGCGGGGACGTGGGCTTCCGCCCGCACCCACGCCCCACCTCCGGCTCTGGGGCTGCAGAGGTGGGGGTGGCTGGGGGACCTTGCGCGCGGATCTCCCGGGCCGGGACGCGGAAGGCGCTCGGGCTGGGAGGGGTCGGGCCCTGCCCGCCCTCCCGGCCCCGCCCGGTGCACGCGCTTTCCCGCGCCCCGCCCGGTGCACGCGCTTTCCCGCGCGGATCCGGAACTAGAGCTGCGGCGGGGCGGACCCATCCCGGAGACCGAGGCCGCCCGAACCCGAGGTGGGGTCCCGGCGCTGCGACTTGCTAGGTGGGGGGCCCGGAAGCAAGTCGCTGCACCTGAACCCGATCTCTAAAGGAGTCTGGGGCCGCACCACCCACTGAGTACCCGCTCTATACAAGGCCTTGTTGGAGGCACCGAAGGAAAGCAGAGGTGCAGGAGACAGGAAGATGCCCCCAGAGCTACCTGCTGCAGGATAGCTGTGTGGACCACACAGGTAGAGATTAGAAAACTGCATCAATAAATCCTAGGCTTTTGCGAGATGTGTTACAGAGAACCAGCCCATTTGCCCAGTGGGGCTGCCTCACTCCACAGAGTGACTCAAAGTCTTTTTTCCCCCCCATTTCTCCTCTCTCACTCTCTCTCCATTCAACAAATAGCCCCTGAGCTTGGTCTAGAAGGCAGGAGAACCGGGATTCTAACCTTGCTGGTAATAACCTGCCTTGCCTGGCTTGCTCACTCTCTTTTCTGAGAATCAAATCAGGACACCCGTGAGGGGATTGTAAACTGTAAAGGGTTGCACAAATGGAATTACGACCACACTCCAGGCTGTGTCCTAGGCCCCCATCCTCGGGGAGCTCATAGTCAAAAGCTGCCAGTGTCATTAAAATGGATTCAAGTGAGTGTTTAAGGCTGTGTTATGGGAATTCAGAGAATGGAGTGCCACTTGGGAATTCTCACACTTGGTAAGCATTTATTGAGCACCTGCTGTGTACTGAGCACTGTTCTGGGCTCTAAGGATAGAGCAGCAAACTTGACAGTCCCAGTGCATGCCTTTGCAGAGCTCGAACAGTTGAAGGGGATACCATCAGCTATGAAGTAAACATAGTATCAGGTGGTGATTAGAGATGTGGAGGAGACTCAGGGTGGGGGAATTGCCAGGCAGATTAGGGAAGTGGGGCCTCAGGGAGGGCTAATTTAGAAAGTAACATCTGATCAGAGGGAGGCACAAGAACCAGCAAGAGCACAGACCCAATGGGGGCAGTCCCTGGTGTGTTTATGGACCGAGAAGTCCAAGGTGGCTGGCCCAGATTGAGCAGGAGAAAACCGGTGGAAGCTGTCAGAGAAGTGCCCAGCAGGGACAGGACGGGGCCTAGGCTGGAGAAGGATTGGGAGGCTGCTGTGTCCCGAATGGACTGTAGGGGGCTAGGGCCAGTAGAAAGCTATTTAAGGCATCTATTATTTATTTAAAAAGCACTTAAATGGGGCTTCCTATACGATGAACACTGTTAAGCACTTTACAAATAGTAGTTCATTTAATCCTCAAAACAGGTAGAAAGAGGTACACTGAAAACCATACAGCAGATTGGACACTGCTTACACGAGGGTAGTAGCCACAGAGGTGGCAAGGGAAGATCCCATTCTGGATATTTGCTGTTAGCTTGATGAGAAGAAGGAAGGAGTCAGGGATGATGCTAACAGGTTTGGCTTGATCAGCACCAGAAGGATTTGCCATTTACCGGTCTGTGGAAGATTGTAGGAGAAGCAGGGTTTGGTTTGGTTTGGTTTTGGTGGGGGAGTGTAAGAGTCAGTTAGGGGCAAGTTCTCTGGGATGCCTTTTGGAGATGCGAATGGGTAAGTAATCAGAAGAGGCTGGAGTTGCTATGAGAACTGTCGGCTAATAAATGACATTTTAAGGTACTTAAGGGTGCAAGACATCTAGGTGAGTTCATGGAAAAGAGGTCGAGGTGGTAAAGAGGAACCAGCAAGTAGACAGAGAAGGCGTGACCTGAGAGGTCTCACCAAGAGAACGTGGTATCCCTCCTAGAAGACGGGGGATCAAGGCATGAGGGAAAGATTTGGGAAAGAAAGAACCCTTGAACGTTTTATTCGTAGAAAATAAGATTGACAGGGAACCTTGCTGTTCAAAATGCATTATCTGTATAGTCTCATCTGGTCCTCACTGCCACCTTGTGAGGTCAGTGCTATTAGTCCCATTTCACAGATGAGGGAACTGAGGCACACAGGCACAGAGGTTAAGTCATTTGCTCGAGATCACTTAACTAATGAGTTCAAAGCCAGCCAAAGCCCATATTCATAACCCTAGGTCTGATCCCGTTGCTTCCCTACTCGAAAAGTTAAGTTCCCTGCTTTGAAAGTTAAGTTATATCATGGAAGAGGGTGCGGGGGCAGGCTACACCATCTCTCTCCCGCAGCCCCATTTCTGCTGCTTTGGATGCACCTGCTCCATTCCTTCTTTGCAGTCCTGCATCGTCAGCTTGTTCATAGCACTATTCCCCTCAACATTTCAGCCTGCTTTGGGTCCATCCTGCCCCCTCTTTTTCTGCATCAGCTCCCTCTATTAACTGGCAAATTATTTTTGTTTCCTACTTCAGATTATTGTGTCTCCTACTTCAAATTGCAACAGAATCCAATGGCCCCATCTCCTGTTTTAATGATGACAGCTCATTGGACAGGTCCCCGGCTGGTCCACAAATTGGGTCCCCACAGGTTGGACCCTACCTGTGACTAGTCAACCATGGCCATGCACATGGGGACTGTGGGCATTACACATAGCTGCCCACCAGGGGCTGTGGATAGGCAGACAAGGACCATAAATATTTTTAGTATTGTTTCTTCTCCCCTCCTTTTTCAAAATCCCAACCCCTCTTGAGGTTCATGCTGTCATATTTTCCATCTGGCACCACCCCTCCTTTTTGCTCTCATGACCTAACTTCCTCCCCTCCTGTACCTTTTTTTATGACTTCAGCATCCATATACATAATCCATCAAAAATAGTCTTGACTCCTCCCTGATTTCTTCCCTAAAAATGAGTTTTTCCTTCCTCCCACCCCGGGTCTTACCCTGGACTTGCTCTCACCCATAATTGCAATGCCTCAGAAAACACAGACTCATATCTCAAGTCTGACTTGAACCTCTTTACTATAGTGGCACACGCAAGCATTTCTTCAAACTTGTCAAGCCCCGCAAACCTTTGACCCTACCCGATCCTTGTCTTTATTCTCCCTCTCAAGCTCACTTACCTCCTCACCCAGCTTAGCCATGATCACCACACCTGCCTCCTTGCAAAAACCCCTAACCTGTTGTCTGTTTTCCTCTAACTTCTGCAAACCCAAGTAAATCCAGCTAGTCTCCGACACTCTGCTTCGGAACATCTGAACATTGCTGGGAAATGGAAAGTGACCAGCGTCCTTTAGTTTGATGCCCCCAGATTTCAAATGAGCCCTGGCTAGCAACCCTGCTCTATATCTCCATGGTCTTCAGTTCCCCTTGCTACTGTGCCAGGGTGATCTTTCAGTCTCCCACCCGTGCCCCTTCTCATGCTTCACTCTAAGCAGATGCACCTGCCTCTTACTTTACAGAACTCTCTGCTCTACCACCTGCTCCACACTCTTACCCACCTTCTCTGCTTTCCAGCTTTTGCCCACCTATCAGAGCGGACGCCTCTGCTTGCACCCTGGATCTCTCTGTCCCTCGTCATCTGTTTTTCCCTCTGTACTGGATCATTCCCATCTGTTTAACATAATACGCTCCAATATCTTGTATCTTAAACACAAGGATTTTTGTTGTTTCAGCAAAAAAAAGCTCCTTGATCCCACGTCTCCCTACAGCCACCTCCCCATTCATTTGCTCCCCTTCACATCAAAACCTTGTGAGAGTTCTCTGCAACTGCTGCTCCCACATTAGCTCCAGTTTCTCAGGTCAGTCTGGGTCCAGCTTCTGCCTCCACCCGCCGACCTGGAAACTCCATATTGCGGAAGCCAGTGGTCGCTGTGGGGCCTCAGTTCACAGCTGACTCCTTGGTGTTTGCTGCATTGGCCAGTCTCCTTGATGCACCCCTCTTGGTTCTCTCGTTTCCCCAGAGTTTCCTTCAATGCCTCCTTTTCTGTATCTAAATGTTCCTTTGGTTACTATGGCTCTCCAGCACCTAGAACATAATACGTGTTCAGTGGAGGTCTAAGAAATGAGATTGTCATATTGACATCATAGGACTGATTATTGTGTGTCTATGTGGACCTAGAAAAACAAATAAAGTATGGTTACTTTTAAATGAGTGCTTACTATGTGCTAAGCTCTTTCGGTGTATTGCCTCATTAATTCCTCTCAACAATCCTTTGAGCTAGGAATTTCTATTATTACTACTTTATAGAAAAGGAAGCGGAGGCACAGAAATGACATGCCTAAGGTCACACAGAAAATGCCTGGATGAATCCATCCTCACTCTGGTCTTTCTGACTCAGAGTCTGTTCTGAGAATCCCTAAACTGAGGTCATATGTAGGAGAGTGCTTTGTCAATGCCAAAAGATGATGCTACTACATTCCAACCCATAACAAGGCAACTTACACATAGTAGGTGTCCATAAGTGTTTGCTGAATTGAGACAGGGTAGGAGGGAAGCCCTGAGCCAAATTGTACTATCAGCCAGGGAAAGAAGAAACAATCCCAAGGACCTCAGGGAGACCGCCTTCCCCTGTACACTGAATCTTTTGTGATGCTCACCAGCTAATACAGGACACCTTAAAAGCAGGCATTATCCAGAAGCTTCTCTCCTTCCTTCCTTTGATTAAATCCCCACAGCTGGAAATGTGGGTTCATAAAGGCACAGGAGACTGGGGCTCACTCAGCCCCAAATCAGCCCCAAATCACCTCTGATTTAACAAGCCTGAGCCTGCTTCCTGAGTTGGGGATCTTCTTGGATTACTAACAGTGGTTCTAGATGTTCTACCATGTCTTTAGGGACACAAGAGAACCCTAGAATTAGCTTCTAACCCCTCACCACACTGATCATGAGGGAGGAGAACTATTTCCCTGGTGGTAGGGGAAATCGGGGTACTGTTACAAAATGAAAGAGAAGGGATGCTGTAGAATAGAAAAAAAAAAAAAAAAAGAAGAAGGTCATACGGCCATCCATTCTGGGTAAACTCATGCAAAGCAATGAAACAGGCTCCTTTTGGGACTCAGAAATTTCTAGTCATTGGAACCCTAAGCAGGACTGGATACAGGCAAAACAAAATCCTGATTTCCTTTGAAGACAGAACACTGTGTGGTTTGTAGAGGAGGCAGTCTTGGCTAGACAGCTTACATCAACTTTTCCACCCCTTAGCATCTTGAAAGAACATGTAGCAAGAAGTGGGAAGGTAAACAGACCACTAGCAATCCAGTTCTTTTTAAACACATCCCCAAAGTCAGTGCCAAGAGGATATCTTGGTCTGAGGTTGGACACCATCCTCTTAGGGCTTTTGTTTTGGCTTTTCTAGAAGGTACCTGGGAGAACTCACAGCTGCCTTCTGCTGGACCAGAACTATTTGTATTCTGACCATCTGTGGGGTCTTGCTCAGAGTTACAGAAAGGCCTCTCACATGTGGGCCAGCTGTTGGAGTTTTTATATGCATATTTGGGAAAATTCATGTTTAGTTTATTAAACTGGCCAGCCAGCTGCCCACCAGGCTTGGGATAGGCCTCTACAATGTGTCTGAGGCTGACCCTTCCCCGTGTAGTTTTCCCTGACAGTCCCCTCAAAAGCTGAGTTTGGGGCCTCCTGCTCTGTGTTCCTCTGGAAACCTTGTACTCTGAACACCTTTATACTTGCAATTTGCCCCTACTACTTTCCGGGCTCCTTGAGGCAGGGGCTGTGAGTCCTCATTCACAACTAGCATCGTACCTGGGACGCAGAACTCTGTGAATGAAGTCTGGTGAGCCAGAAAACCTCCAAGCATAGTTGTCCAGGAGGATGCAAACCCCAACTCCTCCAGTGTGCTCATAGCTAATTCCAATCGGACACTGCACTGCTGGAAATGAAACTGAACCAGACGTGGAATTGGCGTAGGAGCATGTGACTCTTGATCTCAGGGTTGTGAGTTCGAGCCCCACACTGGGCATAGAGATTACTTACATATGTAAACAAGCAAACAAACCATTTACTGGGGCCCCTGGGTGGTGCAGTTGGTTGAGCAACTGACTCGGTTTTGGCCCAGGTGGTGATCTCAGGGTCATGAGATCGAGCCCCATGTGGGGGTGCTTTGTGCCCAGTGTGGAGTCTACTTAGTTTAAGATTTTAAGATTTTCTTCTCCCTCTACCCCTCCCCTGGTGCTCACTCTCTCTCACTCTCTCTCCCAAATAAATAAATCTTAAAACACACACACACACACACATACACACACAAAAAACATTTACCATAACATCAAAACACACAAAAAACTTAAGGATTCATTTAATGAAAGATACACAAGTCCTGTGCACCCTGAAAACTAGAAAACTTGCTAAGAGAAATTAAGTTGCTAAATAAATAGATGTACCCTATTCATGGATTGGAAGACTCCGTATTGTTAAGATGTTCATTTTGATGATCTGTAGATTCAGTGCAATGTTTTCCATTTCTAACATTCATTGGTGCTGCCTATTTCACACCTTAAAAGGTCGGACAAGATCAGATGTCCTTGATCCCAGATTCTGTAAGGTCGGGCCCCATTTAAAGCCTATATGGATCAAGAAAACTCTGGTGGCCGGATTTCTCCATCAGGATTTGTCCCTCCCTGGACAGCTGGCATTACAGTGCCATTGGGCTCCACCTGGATGACTTTTTGCCCTCTGCTTTACAATACCGTGACTGCTGGAGGTGTGTGGCACACGCAGGCCACACGTTCACCTTTTCCACGTCTTCTTCCTGGGCTCAAATATAGTCTGTGTTTCCTAGCATCCCTTGAGGGAGGTCGTGGTCATATGGCGGGGTTTGTCCATTGGAATGTGGGAGGAAGTGAGAGGACCCACCTCCAGGTAGGACCCTTAAACCCCACTTGTGGCCTGTGCCGTACTCTCAATCTTTCTCTCTTTGATTGTCCACTAGTTGAATATGCATAGGACGTGAGGGAGGACTCCAGGGTGGACGGAGCCTGAATCCCCTCCCAGCACAGTCCCCTGAAACATCCGATCAGACTGTCTCAGGGAGAAAATCAACCTGTGTGGTCATAAGCTACTAAGAGTCCGGGACTGTTTGTTTCAGCAGCTAGCATGATCCTGACTAATACAGGTCGAAGGAGCTCCCGTGATAGCTTCCAGTACAGCAGGAGATGTTTGGGACAACCAATTGAGGCAGGATTTCCCTAAACATGTGAAGATTCCATGGCTATCTCCAGGTAGATCCAGGGAGGCAAGACAAAGACCACACAGCTACACGGATGGTGAGTCAAGGTTTGAACAGGGAGGTCTGTCTGACCCCAAAGCCTATGCTTTTCCCACTCTTCCACACCACCCCAAAACAAAGAGGTAGTCTAGATGTTTTTAAGTGATGATCATAGTGAGGATAGACTCTAGGGTTCTGTATATTACCCTCTGGCACATTTGTGCTATATATTACCGCAAAGCTCCCGCTACTTGCCACGGGTGAGTGAGATTGATTATAAGAACACTCTAGAATCCTCATTTTGAAATCAACATCATCCCCAAGGGCTTGAAGGTGGGTAGTTAAAATTATTCTCCATTTCCCTAGCTAGCAAACTAAATTTTTACCAGTCTGGTCAAAAAACAAAACAAAACAAAAACCTCTTGGGACCATGCCATACAAGTAGACGTCGTCCCTCTCCATCCACTTCTCCCTTCCTCCCTCCACTGTTCCAGTCATAAACTGGGCTTTCTGGTGAATAAAAGCATCTTCTTTCTCTCCGTGATGTTGAAAAGTCAGGTGGCCGAACCTCCATATCCTGGTTTCCGCAGCTATAAAATGGGGATATCGTGCCTACCACATACAGTTGTTGTGAGATTTAAAGAAAATAAGCAATCAACTCGTGGCATATAGCATGCTATCATAGTTCTGCTCTTCATACTTCTCCCCCATGCCCCAACAGTCTTCACTGTTCTCACCAAACATCAGACAAGTCTTGGTATTTTGTAAACACATTTGCCAATCTTATTATATTATCCACACGTTTGACACCTAGTTAATGTCAGCCTTGAGTATCTGTGACCTTAAACTCCAAGTAGAAGGAAAACCCATGGTAATTAAATATTTATGGGTTCCACGACCCTACAGTGAATTCATTATTCCAACCACAGTAAGAGATCATTGAGGACCTCCTATCTCATGAGTTTTAGGCAAGGAGGCTCCGGGAATAAGACTCTGTTTCTGCCCTGTAAGACCATCAGAGAGATGATTTGAAAAGGCATGACAGCTTATTATTCTTCAAAATAGCATTTGAAGCATCCGGCTACAGAAATAGCTGCCCGTTGTAGAAAAATTACAGATACAAGCACCAGAAAAAAAAGAAAGAAAGAAAAAAACCCAAGAAACCATCACTACTGTCTTTTTATAGAACTTATCCTATCAATCTTTTTGTCTTTTGCACATATATAAATATTTTACAAAAATGGCATATTTTGGGGCGCCTGGATGGCTCAGTTGTTAAGCGTCTACCTTTGGCTCAGGTCATGATCTTGGGGTCCTAGGATCAAGCCCCACATCAGGCTCCCTGCTCGGCGGGAACCCTGCTTCTCCCTCTCCCACTCCGCCTACTTGTATTCCCTCTCTCACTGTCTCTCTCTCTCTGTCAAATAAATAAATAAAATTTTTTTAAAATGGCATATTTTTGTAACCTGCTTTTTCCCCACCTAATAACACATCATGAATATTTTACACATTATTAAAAATTCTCCAACAAATTTTTTAAAAAAGATTTTATTTATTTATTTGACAGACAAAGATCACAAGTAGGCAGAGAGGCAGGCAGAGAGAGAGAGGGGGAAGCAGGCTCCCCGCTGAGCAAAGAGCCCAATGTGGGGCTCTACCCCAGCACCCTGAGACCATGACCTGAGCCAAAGGCAGAGGCTTAACCCATTGAGCCACCCAGGCGCCCCAATTTTTCACCATTATCAGCAACGAATGTCTTTGTGTGTACTCCTCTAGTCACATCCCTCATCATTTCTTTAGAACCCACAAGTAGATGTTAGCATCAAAGGAAGGGCGCATTGTCAAGGTCTTTCTTCCCTATTGCCAAATTCTCGATTAGCAAAGTCATACAAATTCACAACCCCACCGGCAGTGCACAAGAATTCTATAACAAAGGCTCTTGTCCAAGACAATGATTATTAAAGGAAAATAGTGGAGAAGATAAGCATTTGCTAAAGGCTCACCGCACGCCAGCTGTGTTTATTTGCGGAGCTCTGTAACCATGCTCCTTGGACCGAACACCGAAGGTCCTTAAGATTTTTAGTTTATTTAGTGCCTCTTTCAATACCCTGAAACTCTGACACAAGTTTTATCTGAAGGAAAGGAGATTTCTGGTAAATACGATTTCCAGTTTGGAAACTGAATTCAAACACTTCTACCCCTCATCCTGGTGGGGACCGCCTCTGTGATTTTCACTGCTGGGAATTAGAAGGAGCTGCTTCTGACTTGGAGCGGAGAACTTAAGTGCTTCTAAGAAATGAAAGAGCTAGTTTGGGGTGAAAAAGTCATGTTCCGAGGTACAAAGGAAAAACCAATAACAACCCAAGGGTTTGGAGTTTCATTTGACCTGCTCTGATAATATCGCTATGGTGATGGTTTCTGTAAACAGTTGCAAAATAGAAAGATGAAAAGGAAGGAACCAGTTCCACCTAGGAGATCTGAAGTTATTTTAGGGATCAAGGCAATGTCATCTGGGGTAAAGATGAAATGCAAAATCTGTTCTTTTCATAACCATTCTCTTCTTTTGTGAGGCCGAACAAAGGCCCAGGCAGAATGGTCTCGTTTGTGCAGAAAGGAACACTGACCCAGCGTCTTCAGAGCTAAGGAGGAAGCGTGACCAAAAGAATGGAAATAATGGTGAATAACAGATGCCGAGATGATCCTTCTCACACCCTTGGCCTCTGAGACTCCGCTGAGCCTGGTATGGAGTCCAAGGGTGGAACACGGGTGATGTTGGGAAGGGCTGACCTGGTTGAGAGGCTGGGATCGGGACCCCTAGGGAACTGAGCTTGGTTGTCTGCCCCTGACCTTGATTTCTGAGCCAGAGGGGGTGGAGGGAAGCATCTTCAAGGCCACAGGCGGTCCCTGGGGCATCACCATCTGCCGCAGAGGACATCTGCCCCTCCCATCCTCATGCTGCTCTCTTTGAACCCCTGACTCAGCGAGTCCCAGTCCAAAAAGCAGAACTAGCTATTTTTTGCACCAAGAAAAAAAAGTCAGGCAATACACTTGCTGAACCCCTTCCTGACCTCATTCTTCCTGAAACTCATTCTTTGCACTTAACCCCTCGCTCTTCCCTTATTCTCTTCGGTCCTTTCTCTCTCTCTCCCTCCTCTTTTAGACTGCTGGATTGGAAGCTCTAAGGGAAAAGTGTGCCTGGCACACGGAAGGTCTGTAAGTGCCGGCTGGTAGGAATGGAATCAGAAAGCCCAGGCCTGCCCTAAAGCGGACATTTCCCCAGCACATCTGACACCATGCTGCTCATTCACTCATTCACCAAATATTTATGGAGTACCTATCTACCAGGAGCCAGAACTTCTGCTGGGGACTGGAGCTTCGGGGATGAGCACAGATCGTATTCCTGGGGATAGACACTACTGCCTTGCTGTTGACCACAGCTGTTACCCGACCGCAGACCCCTCTATGACCTTTGGACATGAAAGCACACTCAACCCCCTTCTCTGTTTAATTTTCCTCCCCAGTGCTTAGCACAGGGCATATTCGTTTTGGGTTTATTTGTCGGTTTTCCCACGCAAAAGTGTATCTGCTGGTGTTCCCTGCTGAATCCACAGCACCATGCCTAGCACACAGCAGGAGTACAACAAGGATAAGTCAAATCAATCTGTTCAATGTACTGTGCAGTCCTCTAGAACTTTATAACAGAAACCTCCAGAGAATGCGCTGAGAAGAGCTCCAGAGAACCATAACAACCAATTACGACAGTCCAGGGCTTTCGGTTTATAAAGCAGTGGGGAACCCAGGGGTAATCAAGGGCGTTCACACCCCGCCCCTGATTTCCTCCTTGTAAAGTGAAAATAACGATGCCCACTTTTGGGGGCTGTTGTGATATCCGGAGAGGGGCATGCGCACAAACAGCCCACCTTGGAACCTGGTATGTAACAGGTGCTCCCTGCCTGGGGAGGAAAGCTGTGGTTTCTTTATGACATGAGCTTCATAATTCCGCGTGAACATTTAACCAACAAGGAAAACAGAGCTCACTGAGGTTTGATGATTTGCTCTCGGTAGCTCAGGTGGGACGAAACCCCCCCCCCCCAGGGGGGCAGAATTCCAAATGCCAGTGCCTTAACTGTATGCCCACAGCTGCCAACTCCGGTAGGAAAGTGCATCTTACCAGTACCTCCTAATTTCTCCTCTGCCCTCACTTTGACGTTCCTGTTTTCAGTCATCACACCACCCATGGCTGTGGGAAGAGAAGAGCTCTGGGAAGTAACCCTAAGGGGAGGTTTGTGCATTTGGTTAGTAGGGGAAGGACAGATCTCCCTCCCACCCAGCTCCCTAGCCTTTTCTGCTGCTTCCACTAGCACCTCCCCAAGGGTCCCACGGCCCCCACTTAGGGACCCATGACCCCCCCAGCATCTAAGCCTATGGGGATCCTGGTCCAATCAAGGGCGACTGGCCAATATACTCATTAGCATAAACCAATCAGGAAACTTCTCAAAATTTAAAGGTCCTCTGACTAGCAAGACTACCAGTAATTGAACTTCCTAAAAAAAATTATACATATTTTTAGAGGGGGGGAGGAGCAGAGGGAGAGGACGAGAGAGAATCTTAAGCAAGTTCCATGCTCAGCAAGAAGCCTGATGTGGAGCTTGATCTCACAACCCTAAGATCATGACCTGAGCCAAAATCAAGAGTTGGTCACTTAACCTACTGAGCCACCCAGATGCCCCCCAAATTAATTTTTAATTTAATTTAATTTTTAATTAAATAAATAATTTTAAAAATATATAATAGTTTCATAATTCCTTGTACATTTCCTCCGTCTTAGGCAGTTGGGAGGTAATTTACAAATATCCAACCCAGAAAGGCAGATATTATTGTTCCCATTTTATTGATTAAAAAATCGGAGCCCAGGGAGATGAATGATCTCACTGAAGTTCATGTAACCACCAAGCGAAGAAGGCTCAGGACTTAAACCCAGGTCTTCCCGCCTTCAGAACTAATGCTCTCTGCCACACACAAAAATTGAGGGAGCATTGGGGACTTACGTGCATCAGGACACCTATTCCAGAATCATTCTGAAAGAAGTTGGAAACATCCTAAGAAATACAAAAATAAGGGGATAGTCCAATGAATTATAGTGACAGTGGCCAGTTGAATATTTTACAATTATTGAAAACGATACAAGGAATATGATGACACAGAAAAGTCTTTACGATACACAGAAGATGTAGGCTACAAGATATATGCCCATAGAGATTATAATTTATCAACATGCATGTGCAGAGGACCGAAAGGAACCCTATAAATATGATCATCATCGTGTGGGGAGATTTGGAAGGATTTTTTCCCTCTCTAGCGATTAATCTTTCTGCAATGTGGTTAAATTACTTTGCAATTTACAGATTAACAAGACAATTATCAAACACAGTTTTCAGAAGTCTTGTAGCTTGGCGCATGGGGCCCAGAAACCAGCATGCATAGTTTTAAGTCGTTAATTAGATAGATGACTTCCATTTACCAACTGCTTCAACCCTGGAGACCCACCTGCTCCCACGTCTTATCCCTTCTCGCTTGAGCTCCTGCCCACACAAGCACTGTCTTTCTCATCCACCTTGGTGCCCGCCAGTGCCAGCTTCCATCTATAGTTGCTCTGTCCAACATGGTAGCCATGGCCATGTATGGGCGTTTAAGGGAAAATTAATTTAAATAATTTGGTGCCTCAATCTCACTGGCCATATTCTAAGTGCTCAACAGTTACACTCAATGAGCGGCTACTTTCGTGGACAGCATAGATATAGAGTGTTTCAAACATACAGAAAGTTCTATCAGGTAACACAATCTCTTGACCTTTGGACCTCCGTCACCTGCTGTCAATGGACTGGCTGGACCTTGACTTTTCCATCCTGAGATTTTACTCTACCACCCCATCTGTTCTCTCCAGAGAGTAAAAGGGTCAGGGAAAATTAAGGAGGGGCCCTCCCCACTAAAAGGTGGAGTCTCTGTCTCCCAATTATAGTTATTTAGAAGTGCTTTATGGAGTGAATATTGGACAGGCAGGGTGGGACAGTGGGGAGAGTTAGGATATTGCTTTTATGTATGTTCTCAACAGAAGCCCTTTAATGATGTCCACCATGCTCCAAGTGCTTGTGTATCTTATTCTTGTTAATACAACACTGCAGGATAGGTTTTACTCTATTATATACTAAAAGGAAGACACTGAGGCTCAAAGAAGTGTAAAAAAACAAAGCACGTGCTCACACACACACAAAACAAAACTTGCCCAACTTCATAAGCCAGAATCATAGCTTCGGACACCAAGGCTCATGTTCTATTACACCAATGCACCTCAGGGGAGAGGAGGGTTCCAAATCTCAGAGAAGGATTCTCATTGGCCCTGCTTGTGTAACATGTCCGTCCGGGGACCAATCACATTGGAAGGAAAGATTAGTACCATGATTGGCCTCGCCTAAGTCATTATCCACCGCTGTCCTGGCAGAGGGAGTGACTGTCCAATTGAACCGTCTAAGGTTGGGGAAAGATAGTTGCCAAATAGAAGGATGGAGCACACAGAAACAATTCCTATTTGCTACTTTCACCCCACCATTATCATTGCCACCGACCCTACCCACATACTGATCTCATTCATTGTCAAAATTATCTCGATGGCAATATCGATGGCAATCACTCCTTTTATTGAGAGCCTAGGTGATGGGGCACGTGCTTTTCCCATGCATTACTGTGAATCGTTATACTTGCACACATTGTTCTTCAATAATGTTGTGATTGTTTTCTTACTGAGAATAGAAATAGTAGATTTGATTTCCTGGACACTCAGATGTGACCTCCCTAGGTTCTCTCTGGTCTGTTTCCCATAGCTGGCCCACCCCTGCTTTATGCGCCAAACTAATCCAAGACATCCACATTTGAAACATCAAATCCTTTATCCTGAAGCCTACGCCCTCTCTTTGAGAGTTAAATGAATAAGCCATTCACACACAGGATTACTCATTAGGTTGGGCGCCAAGGGGCCAATTCTAAAGCAGAACTCCGTCTACACAGTTCAGCGGGGGGACTGGATGGTTGACCAGAGGCTTGGCTGGATGCCCTCCAGAGGGCCCTGGAGAGCTAAGAGGTCTGAGTTTCAATGGTCAGGGGAGAAGGAGGAATGTTCCCGGGCCATGGCTTCTCCTTGGATTGAATCCAGCCTACACAAGAGCCGCTTGGGGCCCAAGTTGTCTAAGTAAACACTGATTCCTTGACGAGTTTCCAAAATCAGGAACAGAGCAACTGTTTGGTTTGAACAGGCTGTGCTCCGTAAACGACCGCCTGCATGTCACCAGGGCCCCATGTAAATATTTTAGCTACAGATTGGAAGAACACAACTTTTTTCGAAATCCCATCACTTCATCGCTAGACTTATAATGAATTATTTGTTATTTCGATTTATTGGGAGGTCCAATTCTCTAATTTGATTATAGGCGTCCTCAATGTGTGTCTACGGGGACTGTTAGGGTTTGGGAAGAGCCCAAGAAATCACATGCCAATTTTTCCTGCTTGAGTTTAGAACAAAATGAAGGGAAGACAGAGGAAACAAGTAGGCAGAGATGAAAGTGTCATTTTGATCAGTAGAGTTGATTACGCAGATGTTGGCTTTGAGTGTATGACTTCGGGTCTTTCTAAATCCTCCCTCCAGAGCTAGGCAGACTTAGCCACCCAGTGTGAGACAGCACTGGACTGGAGGAGACCATGGAGGAACAGAAGAAAATGTGTGTTGGAAGAGGAAAGAAAGGAAGGATGGCACTGAGCCAAGCATTCCCCATTTCTTCTCCCAAAGCCACCAATCAAGGAAGCTTCCTCTTCTGGGAAACAGTAAGACAGGGGATCAAGAGCTGCTGAGGCATTGGTGTGGTGGACCTCCTACCACATGGAATCGTGAAGCCAGAGAAAAGGATGTTCTCCACCAGCAGACACCTTGACAGAGGTGGGGACCTGGTCATGGATCCGTACCCCACCCCCCCAGGCACAGCCTCTTGGCAAAGATGATAACTGCTTGAACCAGAAAGCAGAACTTGATCTTGAAGAGAAAGTTTTCCTTCAGGAGGAGCTGTAACAGTACTGGTAACCCTCAGGCCACATTATAAGTAGAAGAATGGAGACTCCAGTATTGTCCCCATTATTGCTTGGATCACCGCAATGATCCATTGGTGGTAAAATAAAGTCTGAGACCCGAGATCCCCAGGCAAGCTTCCAACTTATTCCCCCCCACCCCCCGCTGTTATCATTCACACGTCCCCGCTCATCTAAGACAAGTATAGCTAAGCGAGAATGGAATGTTGGATTAGAAAGAAAGAGGCTGGGGGTAAACTGGACAAGGGAACCAGATTTGCAGGAACCTGGTAGGAAGGAGAAGCCATCTGGTATTTTTAATATTTAATGGGTCTTCCTAAATGTCCAACCAGAGGGGAATGGTGATGTATGCAATCTCTGCTTAGGATATGTTATATACTTACAGTTATGCTTACAGTTCAAAAACAGGGAAATAGGAGCCCTAGGTGGCTCAGTGGGTTAAAGCCTCTGCTTTCAGCTCAGGTCGAGATCCCAGGGTCCTGGGATAGAGCCCCGCATCAGGCTCTCTGCTCAGTGGGGAGCCTGCTCCCCCCCCACCCCGCCTGCCTCTCTGCCTACTTGTGATCTCTCTATCATATAAATAAATAAAATCTTTTAAAAAATTTTAAAAATATTTTGAAAAGGCAGGAATAAAATACACTTAAATGTTGGCAGTGGTTGTCTTGAGGTGCAAGTATTGTTTTTATTATGGGAAAAATGTTTTATTTAAAAATCTGTTGTGATATTATACTGTTTCCTTCAAAGAAACAGAATTAATAGTACTGGTGGCTTGACAACCATAATAGCTACATGTGCTGCTGCATGGATGATGTTTGGATCCTGATTGGAATGAACCGATTATAAAGAGAAATTGATGAGAGAATCAGGGAAATCTGCACATTCACTAGATATTCGTTGATATTAAGGGGTTTTTTTACGTGTTATTCATAACATTTTTTTAATATTTTCTAAAACAAGAGGTCTTGTTTTTTAGAAATATGTAATGAGGTGCTTACACATGGAAGGTTTGACATCTGAGCTCTGCTTTTAGGACAACCTAGCACATTTCGAGGAAGGAAGTATAGGTGAAGAAAGGGTCTTCCATACGTTGACAATTGTTGGTGCTAGAAGATGGGGATCATTACATTATTCTCTCCACTTCTGTGTATGTTTCACATTTTTCCATTAAAATGTCCAAAAGAATTACCTACTCTGGAGTATGGACATTCCATATTCTAGGCTCTCACATTCCTACAAAGGAGCACATCAGTGAGATTCCCCCAGCTCACAAACCTGCAAGCCGAGACGAGCATTCTCCCGTAGAAACAGAATACAGACCTCATCTGTAATTTACGTTTTCTAGGCTATATTAACAAAAGTAAAAAAAAAAAAAAATCAAGTGAAATCAATGTTAGTAACAATTTTACTTGGCCCAATATTTCCAAAATTATCCTTTCAACATGTACCATAAAAATTATAAATGAGATATTTTACCCTTTTTTAAAATCCTTAGTATATAAAATCTGGCATGTATTTTATACTGATAACATATCTCAGTTTGGCCTAGCCTCATGGCAAGAGCTCAGGGGCCACATGGGGCTAGTTGCCGCCATGTTGGACAGAGACAGCTTGCAGACTGGGCAGTCAGGACTCCGGGATTTTTCCCTACCCTACTTCACACACATGGTCTAGTTCTTGGGCTGACTTCTTCACAGTTGCATGAAGACTGCCCATAGATACCAGAACAGTGTGTTTCTAGTTCATGACCTGGCAAACATCCTTTGATGTCTCATTGACCCATATCACCCTAGACCTGCCATCTTGGAACCAGTCATTGGCAGAGGGCCCAGGATTGTCGGGATTGTATAGAGTAACCAGAGGCTTGCCATTGGTATCAATTCCCTGAGTCTCACAGCTGCTAATCAATAGAGCAGGGATGTATGGATATGGGAGAGCCAAGCCCAAACTCTCTATTACGGTAGATTCTAGCCCCCAGGAATACCATCCAGATCACTCGAAGTCTGTCTACTACTCATGGGACAGGAGAACACAATTCCTTGATGTGGCATCTTTATTGACCTTTGCCACAAAGGAATAAAAAGCTCATGAGTACTATCTGCTTTCAGGCCGGCCAGCGTGAAGCTGAGCTATTGACATAGATCCAAGAGGCTTTCCTAGGGAAACAAAACCTCCAAATCCCATATTCTCTCTGCACAGTGTAGATGAAACAGCCCTTCCCTAGCTCCTACATCTGCTCTGCCAGCCTCTCATTGGTCATGGGAACTTAGGCAGAGAACTTTGCTGTCCTGGCGATGTTTCTCCTTTGTAAAATATGGGATTATATTACAACAGGGGTGGTCAACCTTGGTTCTTCCTTTTAATGAGATTTTATGAGGAAGCCGGGCCTGTAAAACAGATAAAAGCAGAGTTTCTCCAAGGACCTAGCCTCTCTGTTAGGCCACTACATCATTCTTTTTTAAACTTAACACTTATATTGCGTTTACAGTATGCCCAGCTCTGTTCTAAGTGACTTTCGTGCATGAATTCCTTTAAAATTTCATCTAAAGCCGCGTAATGGCCCTACGAAGTAGGCATTATTATGAGCCACTATTTACATCATGCAATCAAGGCCCAGAGAGGTTGAGTAATTTGTCAAAGGTCACACAGCTGGTAAGTAGCAGAGCTAGGATTCAAACTCAAGACAATCCAGCTCTGATCCTCGTTCCTATCTCCTCAAAGCCCTGTGACTCCAGTGAGCTAGATGATGCTGAAGATCCTATCCAGCCTTCAGGTCTGTCAAGCTACGAGTAACAATCTGGTTTGTTGCTTATCTATTTCAGCACTATGACTTCTTCAAAGCAGAATTTCATTGTTCAGGGGTTCCTGGGTGGTTCATTTGATTAAGCGTCTGACTTTGGCTCTGGTCATGATCTCAGGGTCCTGGGATCAAGCCCCGGATTGGGATCCCCACTTACTCAGAGAGGAGTCTGCTTGTCCCTCTGCCCCCCTCCCCCAACCCATTGTGTGCTCTCTCTCTCTCAAATAAATAAATAAAACCTAAAAAAAAAAAAAAATCCATTGTTCAGCCTTCAGAGTTTTGTGTATGGTTCAAGGGGCAGGGGTGGTGAGGTAGTGACGGAGAGAAAGGAATCTTCTCCAGACCCTGGAGGAGGCTTGGGCCCCCTTATCCCAGCACACTTCAGCTGAAGCCCACTGACTCTGACTTCCAGCTCTTGCCCCTTTACCCTTACCCCATAACCTCTGGGTAGTGGCGGGGCAACATTTTCCTAACCTCAATTCGGGTTTCATGGCTAAAACTGGACACATGTTATGATATTGTAATATAATAAGAAATATATTTGGTCATCGTCTAGTTTCTGGCACCAAGTTCCAAAATCTCTTGTCATTTCTTGGGTGATAAGAGAAATTGAAATATCTTTTATTGTAATATCTGGTTTTTGTCCCCAGTTCCTGAAATAGCTCCAGAGGGATAGAAGTGGAAGGAGCATCTTTTGTTACTCATAACAAGGCCCTTTCAGTGGCCCCTGAGTTTATGTTAAATCGGTGACTTTTGAAAGCCCTTAAGGTTGGGGAGCTGGTTGCCAGGGAAACCAACAGTGATTAGAGGGTTGAAACTTTCAGCCCCGCCCCCCAGCTTCTGGGGAGGGGAGAGGGACTGAAGAGTGAGTTCAACCATCAGTGGCTAATGATTTAATCAGGTGTGCCTACGCAAAGAAGCCTCCATAAGAACCCCCTTAACCTAAGAGATTCAGAGAGCTCCAGGTTGGTCATCTTCCAGGTAGAACGCATCCCTGTGTCAGGAGGCTAGCACAACCCAGACTCCATAGGGGCAGAAGAAGCTTTCGTGCTCAAGACCCTACCAGATCTCACCCTATGTGTCTCTTCATCTGGCTGGGTTTTTTTGGGTTTTTTTTAAGATTTTTATTTATTTATTTATTTATTTATTTATTTATTTGAGAGAGAGAGCGCAAGAGAGTGCACACAGAGGGAGAGGGAGAAACAGGCTCCCCACTAAGCAGGGGATGATGCGGGGCTCATCCCAGGAGCCCAGGATGAGAACCAGAGCCCAAGGCAGATGTTTAACTGACTGAGCCACCCAGAGGCCCCTGGCTATTCATTTTTATTCTTTAAAATGACCAAAATGAACAAGTCAGTAAACAACATGTGTTGGAGAGGATGTGGAGAAAGGGGAACCCTCTTACACTCTTGGTGGGAGTGCAAGTTGGTGCAGCCACTTTGGAAAGCAGTGTGGAGATGCCTTAGGAAATTAAAAATAGAGCTTTCCTATGACCCTGCAATTGCACTACTGGGTATTTACCCCAAAGATACAGATGTAGTGAAAAGAAGGGCCATCTGTACCCCAATGTTCATAGCAGCAATGGCCACAGTCGCCAAACTATGGAAAGTACCAGGATGCCTTTCAACAGATGAATGCATAAAGAAGATGTGATCCATATACACTATGGAGTATTTTGCCTCCATCAGAAAAGATGAATACCCAAATTTTATATCAACATGGATGGGACTGGAGATTATGCAGAGTGAAATAAGTCAAGCAGAGAAAGTCAATTATCATATGGTTTCAGTTATGAGGAATAACACGGAGGACATTGGGAGATGGGGAGGAGAAGTGAGTTGGGGGAAATCGGAGGGGGAGATGAACCATGACAGACTGTGGACTCTGAGAAACAAACTCAGGGTTTTAGAGGGGACAGGGGTGGGAGGTTAGGTGAACCTGGTGGTGGGTATTAAGGAGGGCACGTATTGCATGGAGCACTGGGTGTGGTGCATAAACAATGAATCTTGGAACACTGAAAAAATAAAATAAATTTAAAAATATATATCTCTTTGTGTTAATTGAGAAGGTTAAGTTTAGCGGTGTGTATGTATGTGTGTGTGTATGTTTAGGTAATCTGTATACCCATTGTGGGGGTTGGAGATCAAGATCAAGACCAACCCCAAGATCAAGAGTTGCACACTCTTTTGACTGAGCCAACTAGGTACCCCAAGTTTAGCAATTATATAATCAGACAAATGGGTACACTCTTACCCCTTCTCTTACCCTTACCATATGATAGCTGTGGGACCACAAGTTACTTAAAAATAAAAATATTGAGGAATATTGGGGGACTGGACAGATGTTGTTTAACTGTACTAACTTCCAACACATCATAAATAAGTCCTAGAGATTTAACGCACAGTCTGGTGAATGGAGACAACAACCTTGCATTGTAATCTTCAAAATTTGTTAAGAGTCTACAAATTAATTATTCCAGCCACTGGAAAGAAAGGACAGTTAAGTGACATGATAAATTATCACCACAATGACAGTCATAGTGCTGCATATAAATGTACACGACATGTACATAACCTGTTATACACATTAAGTTTCCACAATGTTATATGCCTAATATAGTTCCATTAAAAATCGATTAAATTACTTATTGAGCATTTTACATATATTTCTTCCCTTCATCCTCGTTATCACCATCTATGATAGAGCTACCCTTTATCCCTGTATTCTAGAGAGGGAAAGTGGGGGATGGAGAGGTACAGTAACTCTGCCAAGGTGAGGGAGACAGGACTCATACCCAGAGAGCGCCTACTTCTCCATCAACCACAGGACACCTAGCACATAAGGCCCATGATACCTTGAGGGTCCACAAAATTGTTTTCATTTTCATTTATTTTATAATCAGAAGAGAAATGAAAATAATGACAAAAGAGTGTATAATAATGAATTCAGTCTGGATTAGAGTCCCCTTTATTCCAACACACCCATAAAATGTCGTGTTTAATGTTTTTTTATGGAAGGAAGGGCCCCACAAGGCAAGAGTGCCCATAAAATCAAGTCCCATTATCCCAGGAACGAGGGCTCCCCAGCTCTCTGAACCCCACCTTAAGACTGGATACCTGCGTGGCCTCGGGCAAGTCACCTTTCTCTGCCGTAGGTTTCTCCTCTGTAAAATGAGAATCATAAATAGTATGGATTTGTCTATAGCCACGAGGATGCCCCGAGTAACTGCCTAGCGTCTTAGCAACATCTTGATGCTCTAAGGACTTCCATACTGACTAGCTACGGGTGATCTGACTTGTTGCAGCCTCAGGGTCCAGAGCGCCCAGACCCCACAGGGGCTGTCCCTGCGAGAGCCCCATGGCTGACAGGCTCAGCGCGGCAACGCCTCATCA
Source organism: Mustela lutreola (assembly GCF_030435805.1). Lineage (NCBI taxonomy): Eukaryota > Metazoa > Chordata > Mammalia > Carnivora > Mustelidae > Mustela > Mustela lutreola. Next base: position 13,760,590 of record NC_081299.1, read on the forward strand.
GGGGCCACCAGAAAGTCCAGAGCATCTTCACAGCAACCTCTGGAGAGATTCCGATGTGTTCTTCACCCAACCAGGGTAGATCCACACTTACGAAAGCTTCCAGGCCTCAGCGATCATCTTACCCTTTCCCACACCCCTCCCCACACCCCTGGGCTCTTTTCTCTCTTAGCTCTGTTTCTGCAGGACGCAGGACAGAAAGGTCTCAGTCTTACGTGAGTCTAGAAGAAAAAGCTGAGACGTAGAGCTCTTGGGAACTGGCTTTGCAGCCTTTGGAATAAATTAATAGAGTAGAAATAATACTTGGAGCCATTATTCTTACAGTGTGGTACGAGAAGCATGAGGGCTTCGGGGGTCAGAGGGCTTTGGTTCAAATCACAGCTTCCACCCTTTGACAGCACCTGACCTTGCCTTTCCAAGTCTGGGTTTCTCATTTATAAAATCGGGAATAATAATAGCATCTATCTCAAAGGGTTGTTGGGATGGTAAAATGAGATACCTAGATCTAAAGCTCTTTGCAGCTCTGGGTACACATCAAGTGCTCTATAAAGATGAGCAGTGGTTGCTTTAATTGTAAATGTGCTTCTTCCCAACCCCTTTGGCCTGTAGCCCAGTCTCCCAACTGCGCACAGTAGATGCTCAATGAATAGCTGTGGAACAAAGAAAGTAATGAATGGATGCGTGAATTAATGAACAGACTTGCCGTCCTTTGCAACCCAGAACTCAATCCAGAGCTACTTCTGGCCAAAGTCCCTTGACCTCACAGCAACGGGAAGTCTTGCAGCCTCAATACTTTCAGTGTTCTTGTTTCTTCTTGTTTCTTCTTGAAGCAGTTACAAATATGTCCCCAGGTCTGAGCCTCCTTCCAAATTAGGGACCCTAATCCCCTTCTTCCCCTTGACTGTGAGCTGAATTTAGTGCCCCAACTTCTTTTTTAAACTAAAGATATATTTATTTATTTATTTATTTATTTATTTATTTATTTGAGAGTGAGCCAGAGAGCATGGGTGGGGGGTGAGGGGCACAGGCAGAAGCCGATACCACGCTGAGCAGGGTGCCCAATGTGGGGCTTGATCCTGGGACTCTGGGATTATGACCTGAGCTGAGGGCAGATGTTTAACTCTGTTAACAAGCTGTTAGGTGTGCTCACTTCTGCAGCACATACACTAAACACAAGCTCTTAGGGAAGCAGGTCCTCCGGCCCCAGTCAAGCCTTCAGATGCTGCAGCCCCAGCCAACCATTGGATTGGAACCTCATCAGAGACTCTGAGCAAGAACTATCTGTCTGAGTCACTCCCAATTTTTGGACCCCCAGAAACTATGGATTCATAAGTGCTGTCTTAAGATGCTATGTTTGGGAATAATTCATTATACAGCAATAGATAATAGATAATATTTGCACAAATATTCTTGAAGAAAGGTTGAAGATATGCCTTTCTTTTTTTTTTTTTTTAAGATTTTATTTATTTACTTGACAGAGAGAGAGATCACAAGCAGGCAGACAGGCAAGCGGGGCGGGGGGAGCAGGCTCTCCACTGAGCAGAGAGCCCAATTGTGGGGCTCTCTGAGCTGAAGGCAAAGGCTTAACCCACTGAGCCACCCAGGCATCCTGAATGAATGCTTTTCTAACACATGGAAACTTCTGAGAGTTCATTCTCCTTATCGCTTTAGCACTCTTCAGAAAGCCTGAATCCACACTTTCCTAGACCATGCCTGCCGGCTGATTAAGAACCCCTAGGGTCCCAGGTGGGAGGCATCATGATGTCTGTTCCACACCAGTCCTCAGGGGAGCTGGCACCACCAGGTCCCCAGCTGGGAAGGAAGAGTCAGGCTTTGTGCAAGCAGGCTGATCAGTAGCTCATGTTTAGAAGAATCATATTTTCAGTTTCAGGAGGGTCCATCTCAGAGAAACGGTTTCCTTACTTCCAGCTCCCATGTTGTGCTAACAGCAGCTAATCCTTTCATCTTTTTAGAGACAAGTTCAGAATCCTTCCCCTGCCTAGCCAAGGCTCTGCACTCACTAGAGAGAACTCTGGTAGCCCTTTGCCTCTGGGAAATCTCCGCCTAATGTGGGAAAGTGCCTGGAAAGAGTGTCTGTGCCTGACCAGGTTGAGAACTCCAGGCTGATAAAGACAAGCCAGCTCTTCTTATCCCACAGTGAGGACTTGAGCCAGCAGGCTGTCCTGAGGGCATGATCAGTGTGGCTGTGGCCACCAAGTTCAACAGTCTTTTTTTTTTTTTTTTTTTAAGATTTTATTCATTCATTTGAGAGAGAGAAAGAGAGAGCACGCACTCATCAGCCAGAAGAGGGGGGCCCCTGTGATAGTCCAAGCAAGAGGGGATGGTGGCCGAGACCCTGGTGAGGACGGTGTAGGTGAAGAATGTGAACAGATTCCAGATTTGACAAGAAATCTGCCCTTGAGCCTTGTCTCAGGATCCCTGCTACAAGCTGAGCATGGTTTAGGGATCTTGACCTCTTTTTGTAAGATCTTCCTTCAGATTTCAAGCCCAGTTTGGTAGTTAATGTTCCTGGTGGACTCCAAGAGGGGTCAGAGGAGGACAAGTGAGATCCCACCAGTCCTCAGAAGTTATGGCCCGGAACCCAGAGGAATCCTTGCCCTGGCCTTCCAAGTCCTCAGTCTAGGATTTTCTCTTCTCTGTACTTGGCTCATGACTGCGTCTACTTGTTAGTATTTCCTGAATCAGCCCAGTCTCTTCCATCCCTAGGGGAAGGAACTTCTCCTTGTTCTCTTCTGCTCTGTGCTCTTGGCTTACCTGGTTTATGGGTAAACCTCTGCTTTTGACCTCAATTGTAATTATTGGTTGGTTTGCCTATCTTCCCTGGCAGGCCATGAGTTCCTTGAGGGCAAGGATCTTGTGTACTCATCTTTGTGTCCCAACCTTGTCTGCAGCGACTGGCACCTCGCTAAAAGACTATTGAACTTGGGATGCCTGGGAGACTCATTCATTTGAGCATCTCCCTTCAGCTCAGGTCATGATCTCAGGGTCCTGGGATTGAGCCCTTGAATCGGGCTTCTACCTCTCCCTTTGCCCCTCACCCCTGCTTGCTTCCCCCCCCCATCTCACTCTGCTCTCTCTCTCTCTCAAATAAATAAATAAAATCTTTTTTAAAAAATTTCAAGTTGGTTAGATTCTTTTGCTCAATTGCTTAGACCCTTTTGAAAGGTCTTCCATTCCTCTTAGGATAAAATCCCCCCTCCTTTCCGTGGCTTACCAGGGCCATGTGACTACCTTCTACCCACCTCTCCAACCTCCTCTCCTGCCCTGCCCCACCTGCTCACCATGTCCCACACATTGACCTTCTATTGTCAGTGTAGAAATACACCAAGTACACCAAGCTCTTTCCCAGTCAGAGTCATCCATTCACTCAGAACATATTTATCAGTAAGCTTCTGCATACCGGATATTATTATTATTATTATTATTTTGCTGAAGATAGAGTGGGGAATAAAATGCACACAAATCATTGCCCTTGGGAAGTTTATATTTTAGTGAAGGAAGACAGCCTGTAAACAAGTATCAACAGTATGTTGGATGGGAATCAGTGCTAAGTGAAGGGGGGAAGCAGAGAGAAGAGAGTAGAGATGTTGGGCTTCAACACAGGAGCCAGCGATGGGCTCAAGAAGGTGATACTTGAGGCCTGAAAGGGGCGAGGGTACAAGTCATGCAGATAGATATGTGGGGGAAGAGTGTTCTTGGCAGTGGGGATAGCACGTGCAAAGGCCCTGAGGCTGGGGCACACCCAGTTTGTTCCAGGAACAGCAAGGAGGCCAGAAGGGCTGGAGGGGAGTGAGAGGTGAGATTTGAGAGGTAACAGGAATCCTAATCAGACTCTCCTGAACACGAGATTGGCATAAGAACTTCGGCATCTGTGGAAATTTCCACCTGGAACATTCCATCCTGACTCTTTACCTATCTGGCTCTTTCCCATCCTACAGATCTCAGAGAGACTTTCCTGGGCCACCCTCCTGCCTCACTTTCACAACACTCTTTTTTCATCATAGTAAGTGCCGAAATATGCAATTGTATGATCTAGTTCTACATCCTTGTCTGCTCACTATAACACAAGCTCCACCGAGGGCAAGAGTGCTGTCCGTCCCTTCCAGCCTCGGAAGCCCAGCACTTAGCAGACTGCCCAGCACTTAGTAAGTCCTCAGTAAATAACTTGTGCAATGAAAAAGAAAGAAAGGGGGAAGTTCTGTTCATTATTATTCCCAGCTTGAATCTTCTGAAGTATGAAGAAATGTGTTTTGATATTGGAGGGCCATCCCTAGGAAATCTGTGGGCAAAGAGCTTTCAGAGAGACTAAGAAAAGAAAATTCAGACATGCACCACGTTGAAAGACTTGAGAATTAGGATGGCCCAAGCTTCTGAAAAATAATATTAGAAACTAGAAGGAACACAGAAGGAACAAAGGAACACAGCCTTCAAAACATTGTGTGAAAAATATCATTAACACAGAACTAACTCTGCATCTAGCCAATCTATCAATCAACATTTCAGATATGCAAACGCTCAAAACATTTTACCTCGCATGCCCTTTTCCCCAGAAAGTGATTGATGATGTGCTCCACCCAGATGAGAGAAAAACAGAAAGACAAGTATCCAGGAGACAGTGGCTCCAACCCAGGAAGGAGCAAAGCAAGGAAAACTTCCAAGCCCATGGCACAAGGAGAACTCAGCAAGACCCCCCTGCGGGGGCTCATTCCAGATGGGAAGAGAGCAGATGACTCCAGGACTGAGATCTCCTGGAAAAAACGGAAATTCACACATTATCTACTCTGTGCAGCCAGAGCTGGCTGCCTAAGTTGCAGGGCCCCCTGCAAGAGGGAAACAGACACGCATCTGGCTTAAAGCTTAAGAATTTCAGGGTGCCTGGGTGGCTCAGTTGGTTGAGCGACTACCTTCGGCTCAGGTCATGATCCCGGACTTCCAGGATCAAGTCCCGCATCGGGCTCCCAGCTCCTTGGGGAGTCTTCTTCTCCCTCTGACCTTCTCCTCTCTCATGCTCTCTCAAATAAATAAATAAAATCTTTAAAAAAAAATTTTTTTTCTAAAAAAATAAAGAATTTCAAGATGGTGGAATCAGAGCAAGTGGGTGGGCTCTTCTTGAGAGTGGGGTCTGGTGCCTCCTGCCCAGGTCACATGCCCAGGAAGGTGGCCCTGCCTGTGACCATGTGGAAAACTGTATTGCTAGCCATTCTTTTCTGTAAGCTAGGAAGAACCAACTCTAGTTGACTTAAGAAGAAAGGGAACTTATTGAAGGAGTATTAGGTGACTTGTAAAATCCCACGAGGGCTGGAGAATGTCCATCATAGCTACCCAACTAGAGACAGCTCCTCTGCTGGGCTGTCAGCTGGTATAGTCAGGATGACACTGCTGCTGTCCCCAAGTAGCAGGCACGGCAGCTTGCAGAGATGGCACTGACAGGTCCCCGGCACAGGCCACTGCCACTGTCATGCACTGCTACCCCGCTGTAACTTCTTCTGCCAAAAAAATGCTCCTTGCATGTTCTGCTTCTGCACCCAGCAGTTACCTATTGAGATGAGTCCATCTGAAGGGTGATGTCCAAGTTGAGTGCCTTAACTGCAAGTGGCTGAGAAAGTGAGTTTCTAGAATCTTCCATTTCCCTGGTGGAGGTTCTGTTTCCCACAAGTCTCCTAAGGGGAAATTCCCCAAATACAGGAAGGGTTTAGCATCTGGGCAGTAAGGAATGACAGATATCCACTGTGGAAGTATGGAAAAAAATTGGTGATAGGGAAATCTACAAAAAACAACGAAGCAAATAAAAATAAAACAAGACAAATAAAAACACAGATACAAATAAAATTAAAACTTGCTCAAGAAAGGGGGGCGCCTGGGTGGCTCAGTGGGTTAAGTTTCTGCCTTCGGCTCAGGTCATGAGGGTCCTGGGATCAAGCCCCACATCGGGCTCTCTGCTCAGCAGTGAGCCTGGTTCCCCTTCTCTCTGCCTGCCTCTCTGCCTGCTTGTGATCTCTCTCTCTCTCTCTCTGTCAAATAAATAAATAATCTTTAAAAAAAAAAAAACTTGCTCAAGAAAGGAAATGTAGGGGGACCTGGGTGGCTTAGTTGGTTGAGCATGAGACTCTGGATTTCGGCTCAGGTCGTGATCTCAGGGTCGTGAGATAGAGCCCCGTGTGGACTCCACACTCGGTGGGGAGTCTGCTGGAGATGCGCGCTCTCTCTCTCTCTGTCCCTCCCGCTCGTGCTTTGTCTGTCCAATAAATAAATAAATGAAATCTTTTTAGAAAAGATTTCATTTATTTATTTGTCAGAGAGAGAGAGAGAGCAAGCGAGCGCACAAGCAGGGGAAGTGGAGGGCAGAGGGAGAAGCAGGCTCCTCGCTGAACCAGGAGTCTGATGCAGGGCTTGACCTCAGGGTCTTGGGATCATGACCTGAGCTGAAGGCAGACACTTAACCCACTGAGCCATCCAGTCTTCCCAGGAAATAAATCTTTAGAAAAAAAAAGAAAAAGAAAGGCAAAGTAACGCCACTGTAGCCTCTGGCTCATCAGAATCCTACACTTGCATATTCTGCATAATGTAAAAACTGAATGGGATTTAGCCCCAGATGGCACATTTATCACATTGTAAAGTTGGAGAGGGGACAATCAGAGCTGTTGATCCTTTAAGAATGCTAACTCATTTGCTGTAACAGGAAGTTCATCGATAATACCTAAAATTGGTAAAGACAAAGTTAGAATTAAAATCGTATTTAGAAATGTGGACATAAATGCCCAAAGAAGTTGCTGAAACCTTTCAAGTGGTCGTCTGGGGAAGAAGACGGAGCGTGAGAAGATGTGAGGCAGGGGACCGGCTGCTTTAGCTGTTGTTTGTTTTGTTATAAGCCTTTCGGTAGTGTTTCTGGTCCAGTTATATTATGCTGTGTTGCGATAGAAAATCCTGAGGTGCTCTGTGGCTTTTACCGCAATAACAGGAGGGGATTTTTCCTCCTTCTTCCAGAATCCAGTGAGAGTCGGAAAGCCCCCCAGTCTTGTAGCCCCATCATCCTGAGCAAGGTCATTGCCAAAAGAAGGAAGGGCTGGAGGGACTTTTGAAGGACCACGCCTGGAAATGGCTTACATCGCTTCTGTTTAGTGCCCAGAACTCAAGACACTGGGGCCCAACAGAACCCTAGGAGAACAGGGAAATGTCATCTTCCCAGGAAGACACAAGGCATGGTTTGCTGCGAGACCATTCACTTTCGAAAAATTAATAGACTTTATTATTTAGAGCAGCTTTAGGTTAAAAGGAAAATGGAGCAGAAGTCCGGTTTTTCCATATATCCTCTTTCCCTTCACCTCACACATGATCTCCTCAGTTTTTAAAAAAAGATTTTATTTATTCATTTCTGAGAGAGAGAGAGAGCCCGAACAGGGAGAGGGAGAGGAGCAGTAGACTCCCCCGCCTAGAAGCAAGGCCGATGTAGGACACGATTCTACCACCCTGGGATCATAACCTGAGCCCAAGGCAAACAGATGCCCAACCAACGGAGTCACCCAGGCACCACTCAGTTTTTTTGTTTCTTTTTTTTTTTAATACGGAACACGACACGAATTTACACATCATCCTTGTATGATGACAGGTTAATTTTCTCTATATTGTTCCAATCTCTGTATTACGTGCTACAGAAGCGAGCACAATTTCTTCAATTTTTATTTTTTTTATTTTTTTTTAATTTTTTTAAAAGATTTTATTTATTTATTTGACAGAGATCACAAGTAGGCAGAGAGGCAGGCAGAGAGAGAGAGAGAGAGAGGGAAGCAGGCTTCCTGTGGAGCAGGGAGCCCGATGAGGGGCTCGATCCCAGGACCCTGAGATCATGACCCGAGCCGAAGGCAGCAGCCCAAACCACTGAGCCATCCAGGCGCCCCACAATTTCTTCAATTTTTAATATCTTGCAGTGATGTCGAACATTTGTCGTAATCGATGAACCAACACACATCTCACTATTAACTAAGTTCATAACATGCAGTAGGGTCTCCTCTTTGTGGTCTACAATGCCGTGGGTTTCATCAAATGCGTAATGTCATATGTCTACTACTAATGCATCATAGAGTAGTTTCACCGCTGTAAATACCTCCCGGGCAGCACCTCCTCATTTCTCCCCAGCCCTGCCTCCCTCCACCAGCCCCCCGTGTTCCCAGAACCCCTGGCAACTGCTGATCTTCTTACTGCTCAATAGTTTTTCCTTTCCTGGAATGCCCTATAATTGGAATCATACAGGATGAGTGAAACCTTTTCAGATTGGCTTCTTTCACTTAGCAAAAACGCATTTAAACCTCCTCCATGTGTTTTCGTGGCTGGATAGCTCATTCCCTTTTAAGCGCTGAATAATACATTCCATTGTTTGGGTGTCCCACTGTTTGTTTATAACCATTTGCCTAGCGAAGGACATCGTGGTTGTTTCTAATTTTCGGCAATTATGAGTAAAGCTGCTGTAAACATTCATGTGCAGGTTTTTGTGAGGACATACGTTTTAAACTCACTTGGGGTAAATACAAATGCAATTGTAGGAATGCCATTGCCAAATCCTACGGTAAGATGACATTTAGTTTTGTAAGAAACTGCCAGACCATCTTCCAAAGTGGTCAAACGTCTCGGATTCCCACAGCAATGAATGGGATGTCCTGGTAATCCATTTCCTCACCAGTATCTGGTGTTGTCAGTATTTGGGGTTTTAGCCCTTTTAATAAGGGTATAGTGGCATTGCCTTGTGGCTTTGACTTTTTTTCTTTTTTTCTTTCTTTCTTTCTTTCTTTCTTTCTTTTTTTTTTAGCAAGCTCTGTGCTGGGGCTCGAACTCAGGACCCCGAGATCAAGACCTGAGCTGAGGTCAAGAGTCCGATGCTGAACTGATGGAGCCACACAGGCACCGTGAAGATCATCTTAAGTTTTTCTTTTGCAGTTTGTACTTCTGGTGTTGTGTCTGAAAACTCCTGGAGAAACCCCAGATCACCTAGATTTTCTGCTATGTTATTTTCCAGAAATATTTTAGTGTCGTGTTTTCCGTTTAGGTTTATGGCCCGTCTTCAGCTCGTTTTTGTTGCAGGTGTAAGGTCAGTATCTAGACTCCTTCTGATTGCCGGTGGATGCCCAGTTGTTCCAGCAACATTTGCCGAAAAGACTAGCCTTTCTCCATTGAACTGCCCCTTCGTTCCTTTGTAAAAAAAAAAACCAACTGACTATATTAGTGCGGGTCCACTTCTGAGCTCTCTGTTCTGTTCCGTTGATCTGTCTACTCCTCCATTAATACCACACTATTTTTTTCTTAAGATTTTATTTATGTATCTGAGAGAAGGAGCGAGAATGAGCAAGGGGGAGAGGAGAGCATAGTTGGGGAGCCCCATGCGGAACTCGATCCCAGGACCCTGAGATTATGGCCTGAGCCGAAGGCAGAGGCTTAACCCACTGAGCCACCGAGGCACCTCCCACACTGTCTTGATTACCATCTTTTCACATTAAGTCCTGCAGTTGGGTGATGTCTGTCCTCCGACTTTGTTCTTCTTTAATATTGTACCGGCGATTCCAGATTCTCTTGCTTCTCCACATAAACACGGTTTGCTGAAATCCACAAAATAACTTGCTTGCATTTTGACTGAACTACAGGCCAAGCTGGAAATAACTGGTGTCTTACCAAAATGGATTTTTCTTATCCACAAACAGAATATCTATTTCTTCGGTTGTTCCTTGATTTCTTTCATCAGACTTTTGTAGATCTTGCATATATTTTGTTAGATTTTATACCTCAGTCTTTGATTTAGGGGGGTGCTAATAGAAATGGTATTTTTTTTTTTTAGATTTTATTTATTTATTTGACAGACAGAGATCACAAGTATGCAGAGAGGCAGGCAGAGAGAGGAGTAAGCAGGCTCCCTGCTGAGCAGAGAGCCTGATGTGGGGCTCCATCCCAGGACCCTGAGATCATGACCTGAGCCGAAGGCAGAGGCTTTAACTCACTGAGTCACCCAGGCATCCCAAGATTTTATTTTTAAGCAATCTCCACACCCACCATGGGACTCGAACTCATGATACTGAGATGAACAGTCACACACTCTACTGACTGAGCCAGCGCCTCTAGAAATGTTTCATCTGAACAACTGAAGGATACGTTGGAAGCGTATTCGGACTATGGATGAGCTGAGGCACTGCCACCACACACAAAATCTCAGGTGTGGGGCACGTGGGTGGCTCAGTCGTTAAGTGTCTGCCTTCACCTCGGGTCATGATCCCAGGGTCCTGGGATCCAGCCCCGCATTGGGCTCTCTGCTCAGCGGGGAGCCTGCTTCTCCCTCTCCCACTCTCCCTCTTGTGTTCCCTCTCCCGCTGTCTCTCTCTCTGTCAAAAAAATAAATAAATAAAATCTAAAAAAAAAAAAAATCTCAGGTGTGTCAGTCTGTTCCTTTGTTCCTCAAAAGCTAATGGTCTCACAGAAAACAAGTGTTGGCAAGAATGTGGAGATAATGGAATTCTAGTGCACTGTTGGTGGGAGTTTCGAATGAAGTCACTTTGGAAAACAGTGTGCAGGTTCCTCAAAGCATTAAAAAGAGTGTGAACACACAAGCGGGGGAAGGGCAGACTCTCCACTGAGCAGGGACACGCCCCTCCCATGCAGAGGCTCAATTCCAGGACCCTGAGATCATGACCTGAGCTGAAAGCAGATGCTTAACCAACACCCCTAGAATTGTCATTGGACTCAGCAATCCCATTTCGAGGTATATATCCCCAAAGGACTGAAAGCAGGTTCTCAAAGAGATGTTTGCACACCTATGTTTATTGTAGCATTATTGACAACTTGGGCTGTGGAAGCAACTCAAAGGTCCAAAGACAAATGAATATAGAAAATGTGATAATGCATCCAATAGAATATCTTTAAAAGGAAATTCAGTCTTTAAAAGGAAATCCTTGTCAGGGTGTTACAACATGGATGGACCTTGAGGACACAATGCTCAATGAAATAAGTTGGTCACAGAAAGACCAACGTATGATTCTACTTACAGGAGGTACCTAAGGTAGCAAACTCTTAGAAGCAAAAAGTGGAATGATGGTTGCCTGGGGCCGGTGGGGAAGGGGAAGTGGGAAGGTATTTAATGGGTATAGAGTTTCAGTTTTGTAAGACAAAAAGATTCTGGAGGTCTGTTGCACAACAAATGTGAACATACTTAACACTACTGAACCGCACATTTCGAATGATTAAGATGATAAATTTAATGCTATGTGATCTCTACTACAATTTGAAAAAATGTTAATGATCTTTCCATATTGAACTGGAAGGCTTTTCGGGTCCCACCAGACCCTATAGAAATCTATCTGTAAGCAAATACTTAAACATGTCATGTTATTACTGTTTAAGTTTTAAATGGTGAGTGCCTTTTAAGTATCTTAGAGAGACTGCTTGGGGGAAAATAATGACTATTTTGCAGTGAGAGCCGCCAACTCTAATTTATCAGATTTGAAAAGTGAAATTTTTCTTTTTGGGTTTTCTGAAGGGCATCAAAAGCATACAGCATTTCCTGGCATTAAACATTTTCAGTTTTCTGAGACTTAAAAAAAAATGCAGCTATTCAACTTCTCTTCTTCTTCTTCTTCTTCTAAAAGATTTTATTTATTTATTTGAAAGAAAGAGCAAGAGAGCACAAGCAGGGAGAGCAGCAGAGGGAGAGGGAGAAGCAGGCTCCCTACTGAGCAGGGAGTCTGATGTGGGGCACCATCTCAGGACCCTGGGATCATGACCTGAGCTGAAGGCAGACGTTTAACCAACTGAGCCACCCAGGCACCCCTCAACTCTCCTTCTTGTATAAAGAATTAGAACGAGCCATGATGGGGCACATGGGTGGCACAGTCGATTAGACATCCGACTCCTGGTTTTGGCACAGCTTGTGATCTCAGGGTTGTGAGATGGAGCCCTGAGTCGGGCTCCTCGCTCAGTGCGGAGGCAGCTTGAGAACTGCTCTCCCTCCCCCTACGCCCCTCCTGCTGGTGCACCCTCATTCTCTCTCTCTCTCTCAAATGAATACATAAATCTTTATTAAAAAAAAAAAAAAAAAAGAACCAGCTATGTCATCTGGGTAATTAGTTTGTTTCAATCTGAAAACCACATCAGAAGTAATGAATAAATAAATCTTAAAACACACACACACACACACACACACACACACACACACACAAAGAACCAGCTACATTGTCCGGGTAATTAGTTTGTTTCAATCTGAAAACCACATCAGAAGTATTTCCTTATTTGCTGTGACGACCGGGGAGCTCAGAACAAGTACATCTCTCACTTCTAGCAGAAACTGTATATTTATTTATTTATTTATTTATTTGAAAGTAGGCTCCATGCCCAACGTGGAGCTCCAACTCACGACCCCAAGATCAAGAGTCACATGCTTCACGGACTGAGCCAGCTGGGCAACCTCTACCAAGGACTTTAGGCAATATGTGTTTAGGCAACATTTTGTTTCACTTGTCTCTTAATTCATCTGCTTTATCCCCTCTCCTAATGTTTGCTTGGCTCAACTTCATCACTTACTTTTTTTTTTTTAATCTTTTGCACAATATATTTAGGAAATCCTCTTTGGGACATGGTAGGGTCCGTAAATATAAAATAAGATGGGTCACGTGAACTGTGCACCTTACAGATATGGTCTTATACAGTCAAAAATCTCCAAACATCATCAAGTCCATGACTTCCAAAGACAAATAAAATTCCAAGGCCAAGTGAAATTCATCCTGAGAAGCAGAAGGAAGTAGCAAAGCATTAGGGGTGGACTCTTCAACTAATCTATTTCATATCTCTTTGTAAACAGGAAGCACACTCCCTCTAACAGCCAAGCAGCTGGTGGGGGGAGGAAGTGAGAAGGAAGGCTGGTTCGTGAACCAGCTCGTTCTGGGTGCAGTTATTGTTCTCAGCAGCCTCCACTGAAGAAACCAGCAACCTTCTAAGAAAGAGGTAGGAAGATATGCAGTGAGGGGTGCCTTGGTGGCTCAGTCGGTTAAAGCCTCTGCCTTTGGCTCAGGTCATGATCCCAGGGTCCGGGGATCGAGCCCTGCCAGGATCTCTGCTCAGTGGGGAGCCTGGTTTCTCCTTTCTCTGCCTGCCTTTCTGTCTACTTGTGATCTCTGTCTGTTAAATAAATAAAATCTTTAAAAAAAATTTTTTTAAAAAGCTATGCAATGAGGAGACTTTTAAACACATAGATGTATCATAGATCAAGAGAACACTAATGACTCCTGTTAGTCATAATCTGCTTGGAGTGGTTTCCCCAGCAAAGGGAGTGAGGGACTTTGAGCTAGCCCCTTTGCAAAGGGCCTCATGGAATTAAATCAAATTGAGTATAAGTACTGTTTCAATTAGGGTTCTTGGTTACGAGCCAAAGAAATGGACTCTCGCTTAGGCAAAACGAAAATACATTACAAAGATGTTATGGACTGAACACCCATGTTTCCCCAAAATTCATATGCTGAAGCCCCACTCCCAGTGTGGTGGTATTTGGAGAGGGAGCACTTGGGAGGTAAATTGGGAGGTTAGATGAAGCCATGAGGGTGGAGCCCTCGTGACGGGATTAGTGCCCTTAGAAGAGGAGACACCAGAGGCCCAGGGCTCCCTCCCACCCACAGCCTTGGCAAAGAAGAGGTCATGTGAGCACATGGGGTGATGCCAGCCACCGACAGGAGAGAAACCCACCTACCAGCACCTTGATCTTCAACTTTGCACCTCTGGAACTGTGAGAAATCAATGTCTGCTGTTCAAGTCACCCAGTCTATTATATTTTGTTATGGTAGCTAGAGCCGACTGAAACACAGGATGGGGGGGGGGGTTCACAGAATCCAGAGGAAGCTGTGAGACTGGCTTGGAAAAGCAGCAGGAGGGGCGCCTGGGTGGCTCAGTGGGTTAAAGCCTCTGCCTTCAGCTCGGGTCATGATCTCAGGATCCTGGGATCGAGCCCCACATCGGGCTCTCTGCTCCGCAGGGAGCCTGCTTCCTCCTCTCTCTCTCTGCCGGCCTCTCTTCCTACTTGTGATCTCTGTGTGTCAAATAAATGAATAAAATCTTAAAAAAAAGAAAAGAAAAGAAAAGAAAAAGCAGCAGGAACACAGAGAGCTCCAAAAGTCCAGCAGCCGTCTGTACCAACCCTGGGCCCAAAGCACTGTTTCTACCCACCAGGAGTCAGTGGACTCTGGCACCCTGGCCCAATCTTGCCTGTCACATGCTTTGGCGAATAAAGTTTTATCAGAACTACCTGTTTCTTACAACACTGCTGGTTTCTCTTGTCAGAACCGCAGAGAACAATAACTCGCCCTGGAATATTCTTAAGTTTACCTGTTTTCTATGCTGCATTTGCACTGTAACAGCAAAGTTGAGTAGTTTTTACAGCTCACATGACCCGCAAAGCCTAAGATACCTATCCAAAATGTTTGCTGATGCCCGCCGTAGACTAACATAGTAGAGAATGAAATAGTGTCCCCGAAAGTTGTACAGTGCCCCGCGGGCCTCATCTGGAGGGAGACTGGGCAGCAGAAACCCAGCTGAGGGGCGCCTGGGTGGCTCAGTGGGTTAAGCCGCTGCCTTCGGCTCAGGTCATGATCTCAGGGTCCTGGGATCGAGTCCCGCATCGGGCTCTCTGCTCGGCAGAGAGCCTGCTTCCTCCTCTCTCTCTCTCTGCCTGCCTCTCTGCCTACTTGTGATTTCTCTCTGTCAAATAAATAAATAAAATTTAAAAAAAAAAAAAAAAAAAAAAAGAAACCCAGCTGAGGTTATGTGGTAGGACAGGTCAGGTTCACGTGCTGCCTCTGTGATCGATCTGGGGTTTCCAAACCCTTTCTCCATGCTCTGTGTCCTTAGAGAGCCCATTGGCTGAGCTTATGTTCTAGACTTCTCCCTGTGCCATGGGACAGATGGTGGAAGGATCGGGCCCTCTTGGCCTCATTTACAAGGGTGGGCAAGGGTGCTAGGCATGGCCCTTCCTATGAGACTCCAAGTGAGTTCCTAGACAGGGGGCTTCGGGTCCTAATAGGAGAAAGGGGGAGCTGGATGCTGATTGGCTGAGTCTACAAACGTCCTCAAAAATATGAGGAGCACGATCATTGTCTTACGACCCATCAAGGTAGACATGGTTGTCTCATTCGCTCATTGTCATGCCTCAAGTCCAGAATCTTCTCCCCACTGGCTGCAACCCTAGCCGGGGCCAGCATCATCTCTCCCTTGCCTCGTTGGAACAGCCGCCTTCTCCTGCTCTCTGCTTCTGGCCTTGCTTATGCAGTCTCTTCTCCACACAGCTGTCCGAATATTTTTTCCACCGCTTATTTCATCGCAAACTTGAAGTCAGGTTATATCATATCTCTGTTCACACTGTCTAGTGGCTTCCCAGCTAACTCAGGGTCCAAGCCAAAACTGTCACCCTGGCAGACCAGGGCATGACCGTCGTTCCTTCAGGGGCTCTCTTATCTTACCTCCTACCCTTCTTCCCTGCACATCCTCTGTTCCAGGCACACCAGCCTCCAGGCCATCCCTCCAACCATGCAAGCCTTCTCTTGCCCCAGGGCCTTTGATCTTCCCCTTCCTTCTGCCTAGAATTCTGTTCCCCCATAGCTGCAGGACTTCATCTCTCAAGCACCTTACTCAAAGGTCTTCTCAGCAGAGAGGGTGTCCTTGACCACCCTGTGACCTTTATTTATCTCCCTCACCCTGCTTTCTCCCTCGTCCTAGCATCTCCCACCACCAGATACCTTCCACACGCCCGTTCATTTGTGTGTGGTCCGCATGTGATCTCAGAGAGTAAACTCCGGAAGAGCCGCCGTGTCTCTGTGAGCCCGGCCTGGAGCAGAGCAGTGCTCGATGAACAGAGGTTAAAGGGAAGAATCCTGACCCGGGAAGGGCCACGGTTTCCCTTGAACCTTGGGCAGCTGGGAACTCTGAAGCCCCCTGGAGAAGGAAAATGACCTCTTTTCCCCACCCTTGGAATGTTGAACTTGAATTCCCTCATTTCACACTGGGGGGATTTCCAGACTATAAAACTAAAAGTTAAAGGCCTTGACCTTTTAAAATCCCAAAGCCTCAAGAGCAGGGAAAGGGGGACGAGTCCCATAGCAGGGTCAAAACGATTTTCTTTTTCCTTGTCCCTATGACCCTGCTTTATTTTTCTTCATAGCATTTGTCAGTGTTTGAAACCGAGCTGAAGCCCCATCTAGCCACTTGGCTGTTTCTGCATTTTGGGTCTGTTTTCCTAAAACTCTCTTTCTTCTGATTTTCCTTGGGAACCCCACCCTACCCCTCCATCCCCTCAGTTCAAGTGACTCGGTTGGTCTAACTTTCAAGAGCTCCAGGAAGGGCCACACAGATAAGGCTTACACTAGTCAGTCTGCTTTATGCCTGGCTGCTTGAGTATGGCCATGGGACCCCATTGAGACAAAAGAGAATCAGGACCAATTTATGTCAATGGGACTGCTGGAGAAATAGAGCATCTTTTTTCTGCCCCCTCTTCTTTTTTTAAAGATTTTATTTATTTGTTTGTTAGAGAGAGAGAGGACACAAGCAGGGGTGTGGCAGGCAGAGGGAGAAGCAGGCTTCTTGCTCAGCAGTGAGGCTGATGCAGGGCTTGATCCCCAAAGGCAGATGCTTAACCGACTGAGCCACCCAGGCATCCCTTTTGCCAGTTTTATTTTATTTTATTTTATTTTTTTTAAATATTTTATTTATTTATTTGATAGAGAGAGATCACAAGTAGGCAGAGAGGCAGGCAGAGAGAGAGGAAGAAGCAGGGTCCCTACCGAGCAGAAAGCCTGATGAGGGGCTCCATCCCAGGACCCTAAGATCATGACCTGAGCCGAAGGCAGAGGCTTTAACCCACTGAGCCACCCAGGTGCCCCACTGAGCCACCCAGGCGCCCCCCCCCCCCTTTGCCAGTTTTAAAAGAGAACAAGATATAAGCCTAAAATTGCTGATACCAGTGTCACAGCTGGGGAAGAGCCTTCCTATATAAAGTTTTTTTTTTTTTCCTTTCTCCATTAAGTTTCACAACAAAGAGACAGCGAGAGACTAGTCCTGATACTATTGAGCCCCTGGATCCAGCCAAACCTGAAGTCCATAAACATTTCCGATACATGTTGCCTAAGCCAGCTTGAACTGGATTTTCTGTTACTTATCACCAAGAGTTCGTTACCTTTTTTATTCACTCTTCTCTCCCAACTCACTGTTCATTCATTCCCTCTGATTCCTCTTCTGCTAGTAGGAGCCATAACTCTATGTCAGACCTCAGGCCCTGAAATGGGATACAAAAGCACTTCCTGCTCAAACCAAAACAACAGGATGAAGAAGGGGAAAGGTCAGCCCATTTTCCCCATGTTTCCAAACATTTGGATGCTTGTCAACACAAAAACAGAACTTCTAGCTTTTGATCTGGTAATTTTGGAACTCTGTCGATGCCAAAGGGCTTGATTCTCATGCTCTCCTTAACACTAAAACTTACTAGAATTTGTGCAGAACTTCGAGAGAAGGACCCTAAATACATTTGCTGAAGTATTTGTACAACTTCCTCTTAATCAACTTAAATGACATCATTGTTTTCAGAGCATTTTGAGCTATTTTTCCTTTTAATGTTAGAAGAATAGAGGTAGACCCATGTGAACTGTATCTTTTTAATATTAAATAAACAGAGGTAGACAGGTATCTAGACTTAAAAAAATCTTTCACCCTCATAATTTTTTTCTTATGGAAGTGAGAAATGTCTTACAAAAATAAAACATTACAGGACTATATAAAACAGTATACGTCAGTTTCCCCGTCACTGACTCTCTAGAGATGGCCACAATTAACAGTTTGCTGGATATCCTAGCTCCCACTAAACCATAAAGTTCTTAGACCCCAAGGGATTATATCATGTATATTTTTGGTGACTTTTTTCTTCCATATATCATGGACAATCCACCATTGTCTTTTTTTTTTTTTTTTTTTTTTTAAAGATTTTATTTATTTGACAGAGAGAGATCACAAGTAGGCAGAGAGGCAAGCAGAGAGAGAGGAAGGAGGAAGCAGGCCCCCCGCCGAGCAGAGAGCCCGATGCGGGACTCGATCCCAGAACCCTGAGATCATGACCCGAGCCGAGGGCAGAGGCTTAACCCACTGAGCCACCCAGGTGCCCCACCATTGTCTTTATATACCCTTTTAAAGGGTTCCATCATATTTCACTGTGTTCAGGGCTATGCTTGTTGTCTGAGTTGCCAGTGTGTGAAAACTCTGATTTTATAGAAATTCCAGGGTGCCTGGGTGGCTCAGTGGGTTAAGCCGCTGCCTTCGGCTCAGGTCATGATCTCAGAGTCCTGGGATCGAGTCCCACATCGGGCTCCCTGCTCAGCAGGGAGCCTGCTTCCCTCTCTCTCTCTCTCTCTCTGCCTGCCTCTCCATCTACTTGTGATTTCTCTCTGTCAAATAAATAAATAAAATCTTAAAAAAAAAAAAAAAAAAAAAAAAAGAAATTATTATAGAAATTCCATAATTTATTTTTCCATTCTCTTTCAGCTGGGCATTTGGGTTATCTCTAACGTTTGATTTAATAAAGAATGCTATATTTGCATCTTTCTATGTTTGCTTGCTTGTGGAAGTACGTAGAACTTAACTCTAAATGTCGAATTGCCAGGTCAGAGGGTATACACACTAAAGTTTGTTTGTTTGTTTTTTTAAGATTTTGTTTATTTATTTGAGAGAGAGTGAGAGAGTTTGTGCAGGGAGTAGGGGAGGGAGAAGCAGCCTCCCCACTAAGGAGGGAGCCCTTGGGCTCGATCCCAAGATCTAGGGATCATGACCCAAGCTGAAGGCGGCCGATTAACTGACTGAGCTCCCCAGGTGCCCCAGCATTAAAATTTTAATACCTAGGAGCTAACTTTTATCCTCTGCAGAGGTTGTACCAGCTTTTTACCAATCAGGCACAAGGGTGCTTTGGTCGGTAACTTTTTTTCCCCCTCACTAAAAACCATCAGGAGGTGTCTTCATCTGTCCGGGCCGCTAGGATAAACTACCATAGACCGGATGGTCTCCACGAACAACAGACTTTTATGCCTAACGGTTCCGGACACTGGGAAGTCTAAGATCGAGGTGCTGGTAGAGTGGGTGTCTGGTGAGAAACTGCTTCCCAGATCACATACTCCTATCTTTTTGCCCCCTTCCTCCTGTACTAGGAAGGACAAATGAGCTCTCTGAGATACTTTAGAAGGGCACTAATTCCATCTTGGAGAGCTCCGCCCTCAGGGCCTCCCAAAGACCCCCCCTCCCAAGTACCATCCCGCTGGGGATTAGATTCCAATCTATTAATGTGGCAAGGACACAGACAGTCAACGTGGTGGCACTGTATGTCTTTATTCCCTGAGGACCTAGTCAGGATCAAGGACTGCATTGTGGTGACCCATTTGCTTTCATTTCACCCCCATTTTATCAGCCAGAAACCAAACTCAAATTGGTTTGGCGACAAGTTCACTTTATGAGGTAAATGGTTTCAGGCAAGGCTGGATTCAGGGCTCAGATGTTGCCCTTGGAACTCATTTTCTGTTTCCCACGGGGTTGGCTTACTTCTGTTCTAGGTCATGCCTCCAGCAGCTCCAGGCTCACTCTCTCTCTCTCTTTTTTTTTCTTTCTTTCTTTTTTAAGATTTTATTTTTCAGTAACTTCTACGGCACACGTGGGGCTCAAACTCACAACCCCAAGATCAAGAGTCCCGAGTTCTACCGACTGAGCCAGCTGGGCGCCCCCAGGCTCTCTCCTTTCAGGGGCCGGGTTGTTGCAGGAGCTCCAGCAATCCTACATGCTCAAGTTCAAGTTCTGCACACGGGAGTACTGGGAGGGCTGCATGGTTGCTGGGGAGACCAAACTCGGTGGTCACCCTGCCTCCAGCGCTATCGGGGGTAAATCCATTCTCCATACTGCAGCCAGGAAGGGGCCCTCCAAAAGGAACAAATCTGAGCCTTGTTTCAAACCCTGGTTGTTCTCTGCCTTCAGGGTAAATTCCATCCTCCTTAACAAGGCCTCCAGGACCTGGCCTCTCCCACCCCCCCCACTCCCCAGCATTCCTTAGTAAAGCCAGGCTGCGTTGCCTAGTTGTCCAAATATGCCTTGTTCTCTCTCCTACTTCTTGGCTTTTGCATAAGAGTGTTGGTGATTTACAAAGAATTTACCAAGTGCCAGGCAATGTGCGAAGCATTACATGTGTATTACATACCCAACATGGGTCCTCCCGCTAACTCTGGGAAAGGAGGCAGGGTGTTCTGGAGACTACAAACACAGCAATTGGTCTGCTGGGTTCAGATGTAGGCTCGTGTATTAATCATATCTATCTCCATTTTCAATATTTTATGATGCTTTCACATCTTAGGGCCCAGCAAATCCTGGAGAGACAGCCCCTCCCAGGACTAGCTAATTCTTAGAGATAGGGAACAACTTGCCTTCCAGCATGCCTTTCCAATACAAACCACCGGGTTCAAAGCCCACACCCGCAGCCCCTCCTTTATTCAACTCCCCAGCAGCAAGTCAATAGTCGCCCTGCCCTCATCACACACACACACACACACACACACACACACACACAGGCCAGCCAGGTAACCAAACCAGGGATCATCCCACAGGCAGGAACCTGCTGATATTATTCATACTAGCCAATCCGAAACTCATTCCTTCCCCTGAAAACCACGATCAAGGCTTATGCTGGTGCTTTTTCCTGTCTAACTTGGCCTGGTGCTTTTCCCGAATGGCCCTGTGTAGCATGAGGTGCCCCTTCTCCTCAGGAATTTTAAGTAATAAATCCTCCTTTTGAAGGCAGTTGTCTCATGTCTGACATCTTACCATATCTGATTAAAATCAAATTGTAGAGGGACGCCTGGCTGGCTCAGTTGGTAGAACACGTGTCTCTTGATCTTGGGGTCATGAGTTCAAGCCCCATGTTGTGGTAGAGGTGACTTTAAAATAAAATTAAAAATTAAAAAAAAATTTTTTTAAATCAAACCACAGATACATCTCTTTCTTTCTTTTTTAAAGATTTTGCCCATTTATTTGACAGAGATCACAAGTAAGCAGAGAGGCAGGCAGAGAGAGGGGGGAGGCAGGCTTCGCACTGAGCAGAGAGCCCGATTCGGGGCTTGATCCCAGGACCCTGGGATCATGTCCTGAGCCAAAGGCAGAGGCTTTAACCCACTGAGCCACCCACAGCCACTAGCTGTGTGACCTTGAGCTCGAGCTCTCTCTGTCTTGAGTTCTCTCTCACTAAAATGGGGAAAAAAGAGTACCTACTTCAAAGATGTGGGGAGGGCTGCCTGGGTGGCTCAAGTCGTTAAGCATCTGACTAGGGTCTTGGTCTCAGGGTCCTGGGTTCAAGCCTTGCACTGGGCTCCATGCTGGGTGTGCGGAGTCTGTTTAAAAAAAATGTAGGGGCACCTGAGTGGCTCAGTGTGTTAAGCATCTGCCTGGGGCTCAGGTCATAATCTCAGGGTCCTGGGATGGAGACCCGCATCTGGCTCCCTGCTCAGAGGGGAATCTGCTTCTCTCTTTCCCCCGCCCCTCCCCGTGCTAGTGCTCTCTCTCTCAAATAAATAAATAAAATCTTTTTTTAAATGTAGGGAAAAATTGTGAAAGACTTTGAAATGGGAAAAAACCCAAACTATCAATGGGTGTCTGGTGATGAACTCACTCATCATAGTTATTGCTACCTTTCGTGGTCTTTGAGTTATTTTGCAACTCTGTAGGTCATGGGAAACCAACAGTAATGCAATAATTATTGAATAATTTTTTAAGGCTTTCTTTCTTTTTTTTTTTCAAGATTTTATTTATTTAGTTGTCAGAGAGGGAGTGGCAGGCAGAGGGAGAAGCAGGCTCCCCACTGAGCAGGGAGCCTGATGTGGGGCTCGATCCCAGGACCTTGGGATCATGATCTGAGCCAAAGGCAGATGCTTAACCGACTGAACCACCCAGATGCCCTGAATAATAATTTTTAGTAGAAATGCAAAATTGTATCTGGTGAAAGGCAGCTGATTTTGCCCTGAGGATATTGACCAGTTTTATCAGTTTTGCATCTATTTGTAAGTTTCAACATTCTCTTCCCAGCTACCACTGGTAGCACTTCCAACTTCCCAAAGTTCTATTCCCACCGATAGTATCTGAGGGGTTTCCTCCTGGCTTAATGAGTCCAATAAAGTCTTTGACGACGTTCACTCTATCTGTCCAAGTCAGGATTTTACCCTATAATGTGCTATCAAGACATCCTAGAGATCCACCTGCCAGCGGGGTGGACTGCACCTGCAGAAGAGAGCCTGGTGGCTGGTCTAAGTGCAGACACATCTCTTCCTGGCCCTCGGAAATAGATCCCAACTAGCAAGACAACCTTGACTTTCCTAACTCTCTATTTATCTCTTCTCTCTCTCTCTCTCCACTAAGTTTGTGTTTTGTTTTTTTGTTTTGGATCATATACAGCCAATAAATTATTCCCCTTTAGTGGTGGCAGTAATGGGGAATTTTATTTTTATGGTCAGAACATTTCGCAATCTCTGTAAATGGGCTCATGGATTATAAGAGATCTATTCTCCATCGAGAGAGGCAGAGAATCTGGCTCACTGGTCTTTTGTTTGTCTGTTTGAGCTCAAATCAGTTAAGACTTTTATGCCTGCCAGGAAGGAAAAGAACTCTTTGATATCCAGACCAGTGAGTTTTACGTGTTTTTCAGTTTATTCTTGACCCTTGGCTACAGTTGTAGGTCTGAAGGGAGAGGCTTTGTATGTTTGTCTATCTGTAATACAGAAAGGCCCTTATCTCTTTTGTAACTATGTAAAGTTTTCTTATCTTTAGAGGCTCTCAGTAAATCAGATTATAAAGTCTTCTAAAGTCAAGAAGTTCTTTTCTGAATCTCCTAGAGATTTTTAAACAGTGATTATATTTCTGAAATATGAATAAAAGGAGGAAATCGAATGTCTAATACTTCCATGTGTGACAAGTAGAACCCATTATTCTTCCTGAAACTCAGAAATGTTTTCAGGATTCAAGTTCATGGACGAAATAGGGAGGTTGAAGGGGCTCCGTTTTTTGTTTTTTACTTTTTTGAAGGAGCTCTGTTTTAGAAAGGCTCTGCTATCTTTCTGCCAGCCCCCACGGACCCACGTTTTGCCTCTGAAGAAAACAAAGAAGCTTTGTTCCCATTGCAAGGAGGAAAGCAAGGAAGTTCTTCATTCTCTGAGTCTTGTCGTTGACCCCCAAACACCTGATAACACCTAAGATGAGCCAGATCGCAAATATGTTCCAGGACGGAAACTTTGAACAGACTCAGCCGACACAGGCCTCTGGAACCCCTACCTTTAGGAATTTATGGACTACCTACCACCTACTGTTCACCTCTCACTTACCTTTGTTTGGACCCTACCCTGGATTCCTGGAGGAACAGTTACCCTAGGCCCATTTCTTTCTTTCTTTCTTTCTTTTTTTTTTTTTTTTTAAGATTATTTATTTATTTATTTGACAGACAGAGATGACAAGTAGGCAGAGATGCAGGCAGAGAGGGAGAGAGAGGAGGAAGCAGGCTCCCTGCTGAGCAGAGAGCCCGATGTGGGGT
Source organism: Mustela lutreola (assembly GCF_030435805.1). Lineage (NCBI taxonomy): Eukaryota > Metazoa > Chordata > Mammalia > Carnivora > Mustelidae > Mustela > Mustela lutreola. The sequence goes on from NC_081299.1 coordinate 13,784,201, forward strand.
TCGATCTCAGGACCCTGGGATAGCGACCTGAGCCGAAGGCAGAGGCTTTAACCCAGGCGCCCCTCTAGGCCCATTTCTAATATAAACCCCCAGCCCCAAGCAACGACAAGACTCTTTTTCCTTTCCTTTCCAAGACCCCCCGTGCATTGTCTACTATTTTCTCCGATTCTGTCACTCAAACTAGTCAGTCAACTTTTCCACTTCTCTGGCTTGCTTTTGATTTCTCTCTTCAGGAAGCCAAAGACCCTCTTGGCTGGTCTTGTGGGACCTCCTTCTCCCCATGCCGGGTCCTTGCACTCAGCCTGCCTGCATCACATATGGAAGATAAACCTTTGGCAAAAAAAAGTTTAGCTTAACAATTTTGCTTTCATAAAACCTATGTCTGATTTATCAGTGTGAGCAATAACAGTGTACATTTTATTCTACTTGGCTTTGCTTATCTCAAACTTATTCAGCTTTATTGATCAAATAAGCTAACTTATTCATGCATCACATTGATAAAAATGAAGAAATGTAAATTTGTATTCAACTAAATTCAAATATTGTATTCAGCTAAATTGAGTCACTCCGAGACACTTTAACAGTGATCATGTCTTACAGTCTTTCACCTAATAGATAATTTCCAAGGTCTTAAGATGACTGAAAACCTTGAACGGATAGTAAATTGAGTTATTTAATGGATACCCATTGGTATTCAAATAATTTCCAAGAAAGAACAGTGAAACATTGTTTACTAGGCAGAATTTTATATATTTATTTATTTATTTTTACTAGGCATAATTTTAAATTTATATACTCTGCTTATATGTTTGTTATAGAAAGACTACGTTCTGAGTCATTTTTTTAAATTTTATTTATTTTATTTGAGAGAGAGAGAGAGAAAGAGAATGAGATAAGCAGAGGGAGAGGGAGAGGCAGGCTTCCCCCCGAGCAAGAAGCCCAATGTGGGGCTCGATCTCTGGACCCTTGGATCATGACCTGAGCTGAAGGCAGACGCTTAACTGACTGAACCACCGAGGCACCCCTATTCTGAATTATTTTAATGAGCATTTTTAAAAAAGATTTTTACTTATGTATTTGACAGAGAGAGAGAGATAGTGAGAGCAGGAACACAAGCAGGGGGAGTGGGAGAGGGAGAAGAGGGCTTGCAGTGGAGCAGGGAACCAGATGCGGGGCTCGATCCCAGGATGCTGACATCAGGACCTGAGCTGAAGGCAGTCGCTTAACAGCTGAGCCAACCAGGCACCCCTTAATTAGCATTTTTAACAGGCATAAGAGAGATGTGTGGCTGTAGAAAGATGCATTGTAAGTTTTGCTTATCTGGTATAATACTGGGGGGTGGCTGACAGGTCTTCCTAAGCTACCCCACATGCCCCAGTATTATTTATGAAATGGAAGTTAATTACTTTGGTAAAAAGTTAAACTTCGGTTAAAAATAAAAATTCAGAGTTTGTGTTTCCGTCAAAGAACCCATACCCAGAGCTTCGTGGGAAAGGACTATATCAGATACTTCAAACTACTGGCACTCAAACCTGAGCTGACTCAGTTTTAGACTGTACCAATAGGGTGAATCAGGATTTCCAGGACTCTACGGCTGAGCAGGTGGCTTCATGAGACCCCAACTCGAGACCCAGCAGAAGAAGAATTAATTACATAGGACCGAATGAACAGACAAGGGAAATTTTATGGTAGTTATTTGTTTGGAAAGCTGTTGGTCTTGTAATGTTCTGTTTTCCAGATTCGTAAGAAAGCCCTTTGTCTTTTCTTCTCAAGCCATCTGTAATTCATAACAACTTAGTTGATTTTGCTTTTGTAAATTGAACGAAATCTTTTTTTAAAAGATTTTATTTATTTATTTATTTGACAGAGAGAGAGAGAGATCACAAGTAGTCAGAGAGGCAGGCAGGGGCAGGGGAAGCAGGCTCCCTGCTGAGCAGAGAGCCCCATGCGGGACTCGATCTCCGGTCCCTGATATCATGACCTGAGCCGAAGGCAGAGGCTTACCCCATTGAGCCACTCAGGCACCCCTGAACTAAATCATTTAAAATGTCTGATTTTCACTGACTTTACAGAATCTAGAAACTCTTACTGTCTTGCTTTTCATGGTATTAGTTATTTGCATACCTTTGATAAGGATGTGTCCTACTTCTTGCCAGGACAAATTGTACATCAGGGCATGAAGAGTCATGTTTGAGAACAATCCTCATCAAATCAGGTATGACAAGACATTTTAAGGAATGAAATTTGGCTCTATCCCTGGAGCTCATACCTACAAAACTCTCTGGGAAGACTGATCTGGTACCTGGTTTACAGGTTATAAGGCATGATACTTGGAATATTTGGGGACGTCAAAACGAGAAGAAATCACCCAAATTTATTGATGACAGGTCAAAAGAAATCTGGGTTGGGGTTCTTAACCTAGGAATTACAAATAATAGAGCCCCTTTAAAATTCCAGTTGGAGATTCCTTACAAAAATGTCCAGACAAAAGTTAATTGTGCAATTATTTAAAACTGTGTGGCTTTAAATTTTGCAAAGCAAATTTAGGGGGTCTATATGACAAATTAATGCACTCACTGGACTTATGTAAACAATCAGACCAAATTTCATGAGACCAGCCTTATTTTGTGATCAGGAATAATTTTTCTTTGAGATTATTATGATCATAAGGGCTTGGCGGAGACCATAGGAACGAGTCGGAAGGACCTTGAAATTCAGTGGGCGCCCTGACTGGCTTCACCTTACCTCTGTCTTTTATCATTGAGCTACTTTACAGCTCAAAACTGTAGCAAATGGACAGAAATGCAGATGAGTCTTGTCTATTGAAATGTAAATCGCTTACGGTACAGTGCAGTTGTCTTGGGGACACTGACCAAACTTGCCAGTTTTGTATTTGTTTCTAGATTAATTTCATTGTTCCTTATCTCCCTATAATGGTGGAATACTTTGATTTGTCCATTGCACTAGTCATAATGTCTAACTGGTTCCCTCATTATTTCATAGGTTCCATAAAATCTTTGATATGTGTTCATTTCATATCCTTAGGAGAATCAAAATTTTATCTTTTTCGAAAATTACCCTCAGAATTAATGTATGTAGGATGCATAGAGCAGGGCCTGCCATCCAGTAGAGACTCAATAATGTTAGCTTTTTTAAGTAAAGGATTCAGATTATCCCTGCCTCACAGATGAGGAGAATAAGGTGCAGAGAAGCTAAGCAAACTTGCTTAAATGACAGCTTTTCAGAAGTAGAACAGAACTAGAAGTCAAGTCCATCTGCCTTCAAGCCTCTGTTTTCTTGTCCCCGCCCCCTCCATCCCCCTGCCCTACCCACAGTCCTCTCTGGCTGTGCTCTGCTGACTCCCACTCCTTCTTCAGGTTTCAGAGTCGGAGTCTTTCTGGATCCTTCTGGGCTAGGTTAGCATCTCTACCTCCAACCTTGGGTCATCCCCTGTCAAGTCTGTGTCGTAAATATGTTGTAACCATCAATGTCTTTGTCTGAAGGATGAGCCCCATAAGACCAGGGACCAAGACTGTTGCCATCACCATCCAGCCCAGAGCTGGCATCCAGCAAGTGCCTATATCTGAGTGCCAGAAGTGAGAGGTCATGCAGGCGTGGCATTTTCGCCCCCCCTCCCCCGACACTGAGAGCGGGGATGTGTTCTGGAACCTCCTGGAACGGTCAGCATCTCCGTTCTGCCAAACCAACACTCCCTGGGCTCCTGTCGGCTGGAGCCACTAGCCTCTCAGGACTTGAGTTTCTGGGGCTTTTGGGGTTTTGAGGGTTTTTGTTTTTGTTTTTGTTTTTTTTGTTTTGTTTTATGTTGTTATTGTTTCTTCTTCCAAATCAAATTCCAGAAATCCAGATTTAAAAATAACCAAGAAATGCAACCTTCTCTACCAAGCTTGGCAACAACAACTCCTCAACAAAGACCAATGTGCAGTCTTGCTTTGCACTTACTCATTTTCAGACGCCAACTCAGCTCTGTGTTGGGTTGGGAGGAGGACTCTTTGGGGCTGGTGGGCAAGGGCACAGAGGCTGTGCACCGGCTGGGCTGGATGGCGGAGCAACCCGGCGGGGCAGGCACACGCCCTTGCAGGAAGACAGCTGCCTGGGAATGCTGTGAAGTCCCGTTTTCCTTGGAGTCCCAGCTTGCTGGTCCCCAGCCCTGGGTCGGGCAGAAGATCAAAGCAACCCTGGAAAATGGTCTCCATTAGCGATCCAGAATTCATTCTCCTTCCCTGGGGAGACATCAGCTTCTGCTCTAGCCTGCCTTTCCCCATCATTACTTAGGGAACTGGCTGGTGGTAATAGAGAGTAGCATTTATACTCCTGCTAACAACAACCTCAAACTCCCTCCTCTTTTCTACATGGTCTATTTTTTGACCCGTCATCTTTCTTAATGCCTATTTTGTGGGCGAGAAAAATGTGTGATGGAAGAGAGGAAATTCGGGACCAGGGAAGGCCTGGAAAACTGTCAGATTTCATATTTCCTCCTCCTTTGAATCAGCATTTATGTCCCTCAGTGGGGTTTTCCTGCATATGCTTGTATAACTCCCTCTTAAAACAATTTTTGCTGTTTTTTCCTTTCCCTGCCCCTGGGTAAGTTATTCCAACGACTACTTTCCACCTCAAAAGAAAGTAGTGGACAGGAAAAAAGAGGTCGTGTGGTCTGTTGGCTACCACTCCAAGTGGAGCCTGGAGACTTTGGTTCTATTCTGAGACTTTTTGGGAACAGGATGAAGGGGGGGACGCGAGCCTTGCCCTTCTACGGGGACTTCCCGGGACCCGGTGCCAACCGGAGGAAGTTGCTTCCTCTGGATCCAAAGGGGCCCGGAAGCAGCATTTATGAAACCTGTAAAGTGCCAGGCTCACTTAATCCTCACAACTGGGTAAGAGAGGTCTGTTACTTCCATATTGCTGCTGAAGAAACTGAGGCTCAGAGAGATGTAGTGAGTTGCCCCAGGGGAGCACAGCTTGGCAGCAGGGAACACAGCCTGACTCTGATTCTTTGGTGTGAGCCGTTTCATTGAGTGACTCAATTTATTGAGCACTTATTATGTGCCACTCCCTGTACTAATTGGGAGCAAAGATCCATTTTTTTAATGGAGCTTCTATTCTCATTGAGGGTGGTGCAAAAGAAGGAGGTAGACGGGAAATAAACTCAATAAATAAGTAAATTATGTAACACGCGATGTCTTCCAGGCTGAGAACAAAAGAAAAAATAAAGCAAGCTAAGGGTATTGGGAAGGCTGGGGACAAAGTTGTACTTTTGTTTTGTTTTGTTTTTCTAGAGATTTTATTTATTTATTTGACAGAGAGAGATCACAAGTAGGCAGAGAGGCAGGCAGAGAGAGAGGGGGAAGCAGGCTCCCCGCTGAGCAGAGAGCCCAATGCAGGACTCGATCCCAGGACCCTGAGATCATGACCTGAGCCCAAGGCAGAGGCTTTAACCCACTAAGCCATGCAGGTGCCCCAGAGTTGTACGTTTACACGGGGTAATCAAGAGAAGCCTCCGGGAGGAGGTGACATTTGTGTGAGGATTTAAAAGAGAAATGAGAGCTGGGGGTGGTGTTTGGGGGAAATTATTACTGTCAGAGGGAACAGTCAAGTCAGGGCCAAGACCCTGAGGTGGAAGTGTGCCTAGTGCATCTGACGGACAGCAAGAAGGCGAGGGTGGGCAGAGGGAGCGAGGAGCCCTTTCACAAAAAAGGGCCACTCTGCTGTGTTGTGAATACACCGGCCAGGGGTGGGGAAGAAGCAGGGAGAGCAGGAAGGGCTGTTGCAGTCCCAGGCAAGAGACGGGTCTGGCTCCGTGGAGTGGTGGTTGGATTCTGGATTTATTCTGAAAGCAGAGTCAGCGGGATTTCCTGACAGATCAGATGTGCGGTGTGAGAGGGAGAGGCGTCCGGGCACTTTCCAAGGTTTCTGCTGGCAGGAGAAAGGTTTTGAGTGGGGCAGATGTAGGCAGGGAAGGAAGATCAGGAGTTTGGTTTTAGACAAAATGCGTTCAGGATGTGTAACTTCTCTCCCTACGGGGTCAAATCAACATCATCCAAGAGCAAGACCCAAGAGGCCCATTTATAAGGACCCTCCAAACTAAGCATCCAACTTCAGTTTCCCCAACATCATTTTCCTCTCCTCTCCTTCCTTCCTTCCTTTCTGTCTTTCTTTCTTTTATTTATTTATTTGACAGAGGGAGACACAGCGAGAGAGGGAACACAAGCAGGGGGAGTGGAAGAGGGAGAAGCAGACTCCCCACTGAACAGGGAGGCCGATGTGGGGCTCAATCCCAGGAACCTGGAATGATGGCCTGAGCCGAAGGCAGATGCTTAACGACTGAGCCGCCCAGGGTCCCCCTCTTTTTTCCTTAAAAGATTTTATTTAGGGGCATCTAGGTGGCTCAGTCATTAGGTGTCTGCCTTTGGCTCGGGTCATGACCCTGGGTTCTTAGGATCGAGCCCCACATCCAGCTCTCTGCTCAGCAGGAAGCCTGCTTCTCCTCCCGCTCCTCCTGCTGGTGATCCCTCTCTCGCTGTGTTTCTCTCTGTCAAATAAATAAAATCTTCAAAAAAAAAAAAAGATTTTACTTATTTATTTGAGATAGAGAGGGAGAAAGAATGGGCAGAGGGGGAGAGACAGAGAATCTCAAGCAGACTCTGGGCTAACCCGAACCTGACTCTGGGCTTGATCCCCAGACCCCAATATCCTGACCTAAGCTGAAATCAAGTGTTGGACACTTAACCGATTGAGCTACCTAGGAGCCCCGACTTTACCTTCCTTTTAACTTGGATGTCCATGAACTTGGATGGGAAAAAAATTACATCTTTTTCCCTCCCAGTAACCTCTGTTTTTTTTTCTTTTAAAGATTATATTTATTTATTAGACACACAGAGAGAGATCACAAGTAGGCAGAGGCAGGCAGAGAGAGGGGGGGAAGCAGGCTCCCTGCTGAGCAGAGTCCAATGCGGGGCTCAGTCCCAGGACCCTGAGATCATGACCTGAGCCGAAGGCAGAGGCTTAACCCACTGAGCCACCCAGGTACCCCTCCCCCAGTAACCTCTTACTAAAATTTCACATTTCTTTCAATTATGAATGTAGGCAAAAAAAAAAACCAGTAGATTTAGGAAGGCCAGTGACTGTTACCAATAAGAATCAGATATTTTTGTTTTGCATAATTGGTGCCACAGATTATCCTCAAAGGTCTTTTATCTTCACCACTTCTTTGAACTTATGGTAATTATGAGACGCCACTACATTGTATGATTTCTAGCATTAGCAATCACATATACTACTATAGCATAAATTTAAATTTTTCTTTTAAGATTTTATTTGTTCATTTGACAGACAAGATCACAAGTAGTCAGAGAGGCAGGCAGAGAGAGATAGAGGAGGAAGCAGCCCCCTGCCGAGCAGGGAGCCCGATGTGGGGCTCAATCCCAGGACCCTGGGATCATGACCTGAGCCAAAGGCAGAGGCTTTAACCCAATGAGCCACACAGGTGCACTAAATTTGAATATTTTGATAGCAGTATTTCATCATACTTAGTTTCCCTGGTAATCCTATGCATTTTATCATTTGCATCTAAAATCATTATTCTGGGGGCACCTGGGTGGCTCAGTCAGTTGAGCGTCAAACTCCTGGTTTTGGCTCAGGTCATGATCTTAGGGTCATGAGTTCGAGCCCCTGAGTGAGATCAAGCCGAGTTCAGAGTTGTCTTGAGATTCTCTCTCTTCCTCTGCTCTCTCTCTCTAAAATAAACACAATATTTAAAAATAACAATAAAAAAGAAATTAAAGATAAAATAATAATTTTTTAAGATTTTATTTATTTATTTGACAGAGATCACAAGAAGGCAGAGAGGCAGGCAGAGAGAGAGGGGGATGAAGGCTCCCTGCTGAGCAGAGAGCCCGATGTGGGACTCGATCCCAGGACCCTGAGATCATGACCTGAGCCGAAGGCAGAGGCTTTAACCCCCTGAGCCACCCAGGCGCTCCTAAAATCATTATTCTGAGAGAAGCTTCAGCAGCTTCCACAGACTGCCCAAGGTGTCCACAACCCAAAAAAGTTAAGACCCTGATATAAGTTAAAGACTCCTTCACAAGACAGGAACAAAAATGAATAAATAAGCCACTAATATTTCTTGAGCTGTGGTGGGAACCACGCCAGGAGCTTTACAGACCTTATTTCATGTAACCTTTCCAGGTGGAAGGTGGGTATTTGTATGATTTTCCCTTTTACAAATGAGGAAATTGAGACTCAGAGACATTAAAGTCACCCAGCTGCTCAGTGAAGAATCAGGGGTTCAAACTCAGGGCTCTCTCTCTCTTTTTTTTTTTTTTTTTTAAAGATTTTATTTATTTAATTGACAGAGAGACAGACAGCTAGAGAGGGAACACAAGCAGGGGGAGTGGGAGAGAGAGAAGCAGGTTCCCCACTGAGCAGGGAGCCTGATGCGGGGCTCGATCCCATGACCCCGGGATCATGACCTGAGCTGAAGGCAGGCACTCAACAACAGAACCACCCAGACGCCCCCTCAGGGCTCTTTCTAAAGCCTGCGTCTATGTTACTAAAACAAACTGGGTCACACGCGGAGCCCCACACGGCCCTCTGAATCAGCACAGTGTCGTAGCCCAACAGCAGGGTGGTATCAGTTAAGAACTGAGAACTGGAGGGGTCCGTGGGGGGTGGGGTGCAGTCGGTTGTGCCTGACTCTTGATTTCAGCTCAGGTCGCAATCTCAGGGTCCTGAGATGGAGCCCTCCATCAGGCTCCACGCTCAATAGGGAGTCTGCTTGAGAGTCTCTCTCCTTTTCTCTCTTCTTTCTCTCTCAAATAAATTTTTAAAAAAGAAGAAGAAAGAATTCAGGTTGCCCTGGATCAAGCCTCACATTGGGCTCTCTGCTCAGCGGGAAGTCTGCTTCTCATTCTCTCTCTCTTTCTCTCAAATAAATAAATAAAATCTAAAAAAAAAAAAAAAAAAAAAAAGAATGCATCTGCCAGTTCCGCAACCCTATCCTTGTCTCTGAGATTGCGTTCATCTGCTCTAGCAAGGTTATCACAGCTGGGGTTGGTGTTGCTGGTTGGTGGGGTTTACAGTAGTCCATTGTCCTCTTCCAGGACCACAATGGCGCGTTCATCCTCCATTGGTCATAAGCACCTTTGGTCTTTTATCATCTTTCTCCAGGGCATGGGTAGCCTCCAGGAATAGCCAACTGATTCCAGTCTTTGAAACTGTCAAACACCTGGCATATTGCAACCATCGGTTCCTCTCCTATCCCATTCCGGTTTACCACCGGTGAAAATTTTAACAATGGTGCCATCATTGCACACGAGGGACCACTGGAACTCCACAAACCATCAGTGACAGGGTCTCCATTGTCAGGCAACAGGCCAGGGACCCAGCTCTAAAATCCCAGTTTCGCTTTCTTCCTAAAACCACTTTCTGTAGCAACAGATACAGGTTGGGTTCTTGGTGAAACAGATGCAGAGCCTGAAATCTGTACATTAAGAAGGTTTTTCAAGGGTGGGATGGGGATGCTTTCGGCAAAGATACCAGCAAATGAGTGAGGGGAGCAGAATCGGGCAGAGGGAAAAGTTGAACAGTGAGGAAGTTGCTCCCAGCCCTCAGATGCAACCCAGGGGAGCTCTGGAGTTGAGTTGGATTTTTAGAGCTGTCCTGCCTGAAGCAAGGGGGCTAGGCACTGACTATCCCTCCTGGACCAGTCATTAGATACAGGTAACTTTAAGGAGGGGGTCTGATCTTGGGCAAGGCACCACTCTGTGGCTGAGCTGGGGGAGGGAGTGGCCCGGCTCTGAAATATGTGATGTGAGAGAACACCACGGCAGCCTCTACGGAGACTCTGCCTGTTCTTATATCCACGTGCAAGGATTTAATGCACACGTTAAATATTAGATAGTCTCAATATATTTTTTCAATCTGTCATCTGTCCGTTAACTCTTAGTGTCATTTGTTAAGCCGAATTCCTTAATTATGATGTAACCAAATTAATCAATTTCTCTCTTTAAGGATTTGTCCTCCTTCCTGAGGTCCCAAAGAGATCCTCCGACATCATGTTTTTTTCATTAAATATATTTTTACCTCTCCAATTTAGGTCTTCAGTCCTCCTGGAGCCCACTCTGAATGCAGGTATTATGGGGGGGGGGGGCGGTAATGCTTCCTTTTTCCTCTGTGTAATGAACCAACTTTCCCTACGTGTCTTCATCTCTCTGCTCCCTGGTTTCTGCTCTCATCACTGTCTTAAGATGCCACATCTGCAGAGAATCAGGGCTATCTTTATACTCTTACTTTAGGGCTTTAAAAAAATATATCCATTCATCTTGCCCTCTATACAACACTGGGCACTTTGGACCATTTCCACTTCTTGCAGCTCTGTGCGGACGACCTTTCCAGACTTATTATTCCTGTTTGCCTTTTCTTCCTTCATCCTTTCCTCCTCTTTCATCCCTAGGGCTTTGTGGGTTGACTTTCTCTTGCAGCTCCTAACAATTGGTGTAATTTAAGGCTCAATGCTTGTCTTTATTTTTATCCTGTGTAATTCTATCTTCTATGAGAAATCCCTTTATTTTCAAGGTCTCAATACTTCCAGGTGTGTGACTTCCCAACGGGCAGGTCCAGCCCTGACCTCACTTGTGAACGCCAGTCAAATTTCAAACGGAAAACTGGACATTTTTAGTATGTGTAGATTCAAATCAATCTTCACCATGCAAGTAATGTTATACGATTCACCTATATTTTATACGTTTCCAGACACGTATTTATTCAAAGGATGAGAGGACCGCTTATGTTTAACTGTATTAACAGTCAGAGTCCAATATTTTTATTCATGGTTCAAAAGATCAGAGTCACTTAAATTTCAGAGGGAAGTTCAGCCATGAGTCAGCTTATCTTCTTCTTCTTTTTTTAAGATTTATTTATTTATTTGTCGGAGAGAGAGAGCATGAGCAGGGGGAGCGGCAGGCAGAGGAGGAAGGAGAAGCAGGCTCCCGGCTGAGCAGGAAAAGGGTTGGCCGTGGCCAGAACCATAGTCACGTGCTGTAGTGGAACGATCACAGTTTTGGAGTCGGAGAGACCTACATTCAAATTCCACGCCCTCCACTTACAAGGGCCTGCTTCCCTATCTACCGAAGGCTCAGGCCAGACGGCCATTACAGACTAAAGCAACACATGGGAGTGCTTTGCCCCCGAAGGCTGCTAAAGAAAATTCTGAGTTCCCTTTCCTTCCTTCTCCTTGCATCCCTCTCCTGCATTCAGCTTCCAGATGAAGACAGAAGTGTCTGAGCTCTCAGGATAAGTGGTCGGTATGTGAGCATCCTGCAGAGCCCAAGGGGAAGGTCAGACTGCAAGTCTCAGGGATCTACAGAGCCTTCCCCAGGCATCTATAAAGCTGGCCGAGGGAACTACAACTGTCCCCTGTCCCCTGTTTGCATTAAAAATTCGAAGCGACAGGTACCATCCCAAGAGCATCCAAGGGGCACTTTACAGTTTTCGACAGCTCAGACCTCAGACTCTCGGGAAGTAAGCTCACTCTTAACTTGTCAGATGGGCAGCGGAGGAGATCTCGTCAAACCATCCATGCACCATGATCTTGTCCAGTGACGTGGGCAGCTTGTTCAAGCTGGCGCAGGGATGAGACGGAGAGTCCCCACAAGCATCCCCAGTTGGTCTCTGGAATTCCTCCAGACCACCTCCTTGTTTTTCCACCCTGCGATGCCTCATTCATAAGTTTCTTAGTCTTCAACTCTCTTTGTTTTGGCTTCTACCGTGAGGTTTCTACCCTCCACCCACCTCTGTGCTGGACGGTCCTCTGGGCTTGACTCTTGCTCCTGGCTCTCAATGACCACACCCATCCAAGCCATTGCTTGATTTTCGTGCTTCGATCACCCACACTGCTCCCACGGGTAAGCAGCCCATCGGTCAGATCTGCTGGAGATGCCCCACCCCTCTGCAGGACCACGGGGGTCATTGATGGCCTGCCAGTTTCAAGATGGCAGAATCAGGACTTTTTTGTGCCCCCTCATTAAAAAAACACCCCAAAACAGTGCAGGATATGAAAACTGAAGTATTGTTTTCAAATTAAACCAGGAGAAAACAGCAGCCCCTGTCCAATGCACAGGGATCAGGAATGTGGAAAGACCAAGGGCCGAGCACTGCGTGTAGACATCGGAGCCTCCTCACAGAAACCAGACTAGACTCTGTAGACAGAGGGTGTCTTGTGCATTTCTTTATCCTCAAGGCTTAGCATAGGATTAATCAAGCATTCAACTAATCCTCATTCAACATTTGTTGAATGAATTACATCATTTTATATATATCATATAATAGTCATCCCCAGACGAAGGCATATTTTATTGCAAGGGGAATCATTAGAAATGTTTCCTATGCCATGAACTGAAGCTGCCATTATTTCTCTTAGAGGGATGGCCCTTCCAAACCCATACGCTGAGGAAGAGACGTCTGAGCGACACCCTTGCCTTGATACTCAGCATTTCATTGCTTCAAATACTTCGAAAACCTCACCAAAACATTGCTCGGTGTTCATCTTTTATTATTTTAACGTGAACTTGGCCCCTATGGCGGTCAGGACCTGATAATTACACGCAGCCCTTTGCCATTATGAGTAAGGAACCAGGTAACAGCGCTGACATTTAATATTTAATTGTTTTTGATCAGCATTAATTAGTCACAGATGCACACCAGATTCCCATTGAATTAAATTCTCTCGGGAACAGATCGCGGGCTCAGGGATTCTAACCACATCAAAAAGTAAATGTTCGACTTTAAAAGTTGGGCCCTAGAGACCCAGGCATCCGTGGAGAGGAAATGCCAGATGTCTCGCATTCTCCCTCTTTCGTCAGAAGTCAACCTCCTACTCGCAGCCCCGTGGAATCTAAAACCTCAGGGTTCTGCGGGGGACCGTGCCGGCTGCAGTCTCCTCTCCCTTCCTCCAGCAGTTTAAGCCTCTTCCCGGAATCATTCCCATCTGCCTGCACACGCACGTAATTTCTCCAACCCTAGAAACCTCCTGTGGACTCCACTGCTTCTCAAGCGATTGCCTCTTCTCTTTGTTCCTCTTATGAGAAACACTCCTTGAAAAGACCATGTTCACCTGACATCTCCCACCCGGCGCCTCCTCGTCTTTCTCAAACCCACAGTCTTCAATCTACCCTCCGTCCCCTTCAAGTAAACGGTCCTTGTCAATTGTAACCAAAAGAACCACCAAGGTGAGAAATCCAACGGTCGGGTCTTCACCTCCCTTTGACCAAGTGGATCATATTCTCTTTCTTGAAACAGTTTTTCATGGTCTGGCTTCCAGGACACTGTTTGGGTTGGGTTTCTTCCCATCGCCCCCCGACCCCCACTGTTGTTCCTTTTGATTCTGCCGGGCTCATTCACCCTCTGCTCCCCAGCCCGAGAGCATCATGGGCTCAGCGCTTTGCTCTTCCTTTTTGCTCTGTCCACACTCATCCTTTAGGTGGTCTTAGAGAAGCACATCTACGCATTGAACTCCCCATTTTTTAGAAAAGATTTTATTGACTTGACAGGGGGGAGCACCAACCAGAAGGAAAGGGAGAAGGAGGCTCACGGAGCAGGGAGCCCGACCCGGGGTTCGATCCCAGGACCCTGGGATGATGACCTGAGGCGAAAGCAGATGCCCCAAACGTGGCATTTTTATCTCCAGCACTGACCCCTCCCCTGCTTACTCTGTGTGTCCACTTGAATGTGGACTTAGCCTGGGTGCCTTAAACATCAGAGCCTGAGGCCCAGCTCAAACTTGGGCATGCTGTATTAAAGGACTGCAAGTCCAGGGCAGAGGTGGGGGGAGGAAACAAGGCAGGGAAGGAGGTAAAGCAGACACCAGTGGGTGCGTTATCTAGCTAGCCCTGTGTTCACGAGAAAACCCAGCGAGCAGCTCCCTGCATGGGCACATCTCCAGAGAGAGGCTGGGGATGGAGGAGTGGTGTCCAGAGGGACCACAGCACCTCCGGGCTGCCTCTCTGAAAGGAGGTTTATTTCTGGCCTGCAGAAGGAAGTAGAATTTGTCTGTTGGCTCCTTCTTATCTCTTGTCTCTCGACGATCAGTGTTGAGCCCTGAAGTTCAGGGTTGTGGTCCCCAGCCTTTTTGAACTCTTTCAGATGCCCATGCTCCCAGCTCTGGTTTAGAAGTTAATCTGGGCTCAGACGTGTTTGGAGGGGCCAGAGCCTCAGTGTCGGGACATGCGGGTCGTGTGTGTGGAGAGCTGGTGCAGGTCCTGGTGCAGCAGGCAAGAGAGAGCCAGGAGAGACTGAGGCAGCCGGGCTTCGCAGGAGGCCATTTGCTGTGGTGGCCAGGTCCTTCTTTGAGGGCACAGTCAAGAGCGGGTGGGAGAATGGGGTTGGGGAAATATGGGGCAGCACATAAGTGGGTCTCCTAGGGAGCCCCAAGCTTAAGCTAGCCAGAACTGAATTCCTTCCTCTGTTGCCGCACACAAACTCCTTTCTCCTATTTTCTTTCTTTCTTTTTTTTTTTTTTTTTAAGATTTATTTGTCAGGGAGAGAGAGAACACAAAAGCACAAGCAGGGGGGAGAAGTAGAGAGACAGAGGGAGAAGCAGGCTCCCTGCTGAGCAGGGAGGGAGTCAAATGTGGGACTCCATCTCCCAACCCTGGGATTGTGACCGGAGCCGAAGGCAGATGTTTGACAGACTGAGCCACCCAGGAATTCATCCCCTGTTTTCTTCTGTCTGAGCTTCAACTCCTACCTTTCTGTTTGCTCATACCCCAAATATTAACACTTAAAACTCTTTTTTCCCCCTCAAACCTACATCCCATCCATCAACAAATCCTATCAGCTCTACCTTAAAAATATATCTGGCAGCCGACCTCTTCTCACTGCCTCCTTTCCCATCATTCTTAGATGATTGCAAGGGTCTTTCTGTTGGCTCTTGGCTTCCGCCCTTGCCTCCACATTCTGTTCTCAGCATAACCCTCAAAACCATGCTTTCCAAACACAAGTGAGATGGTCATTCCTCCCCTCAGGCCTCTAATGTCTTTCCATCTCACTCAGAGTAAAACCAGGCTTTGTGATAGCCCGCAAAGTTCTGTACCATCTGCTTCTACCACCCCTCCTGTTCGCACACTCTGTTCCAGGCACACAGTGCCTTTGTACGCTCAAGCAGAGTCCTACCCCAGGGCCTTTGTACTTGCCCTTCTCTGTGCCTACAGGACTCTCTCCCCAATATCTGTGTGGCTTGCTTCCTTGTTCCTTCAGAGTCCTTAACCTTGTGTTCCACTGCTTCTCAGCTGGAGACGGCTCCTCGGAGGATGGAGCTGAAGGATGGGAAAACAGGGGGGAAGAAATGATCCCTTCAGGAAGTTGTTGGAAAGCTCAAAGCAATTGCAAGGGTAGTTTAGCTAACAAGGAGACCTTAGGCGCGGGAGAAAGTCCCATGAAAAGGAAGAGTTGAAGGTGGAGTGGAACATTTTCAAAAGGCTTTGAATGCTAAGTAATGCAGAGAGATGTTTATTCTATAGACAAAGGCCTCCAGGGGGAATCCAAGTCAGTTCACTTGAGTTCCCATTGAAGACTGTCTTAACACCGGGATCTCTGAGTCAGAGTTTGCTCTGGTGGTCTGAACATATCCACGGAGGAAGCAAGAGAAACCAGCACTGGGAGAGGAGCAACAAAGCTGAGAAAGATACATGTTCCTAGGAGGAATTTTCCAGGCCCTTTCAGGAAGTTGATAGGAGAAAATAGTCTTCCCAGAGGCAGTGTTGGAGAGCTTATACGTCCCATGAGGTGGCCACTGGGGGATTGGAAATGGGATTTCAAAACCAACCCAACAGGAAGAAAAGGGGAATCTTGGTGTTCTCTTCTGGTGCTCTCCGGTCAGGCCTCCCTGACTCCATCACTGGGCTCTCTGGATGCCCATGTTGCGAGGTCGAAGAGGTCAGCGACCGTGGGCGCCACTGCCCTCTGCTGGAGGGACTGAGCTCCTCCCCCAAGCCTGTATCGAGATCAGGGTCAATGGTTAACCTTCTTTGGATCAGGAGTCCCTTTGACCATAGGAAGCAAGCTATGGACTCCAAGATAGGCACTCATACATAAAGTTGCAAGGATTTGTGGAAAGATCCTCTGAAACCCATCCACCAACCTTCCACATAAAGGTATGACTTTACTTTTTCTTATTTATGTATTTATTTATTTAGATTTCTATTATTAAATCAAAGTATAGTTGACACACAATGTTACATTAGTTTCGGGTGTACAACATAGTGATTTGACAAGTCTACACCTCATGCTCTATGGTTCCGGTAAGGGTACCTGCCATCTGTCACCACACAAGGTCATTATAATAGCACTGACTGCATTCCCTATGCTGTGTGTTTTTGTTGTTGTTGTTTTGTTTTTATCCCGGGGATTTACTCATTGCGTAACTGGAAATCTGCATCTCCTACCCTGCTTTACCCAATTGCCCATCGCCCCTTCTGGCAACCACCCATTTGTTCTCTGTGTTTTTGGGTGTGTTTCTGCTTTTTCGTTCATTTGTTCACTTATTTTGGTTTTTCTTGGTTCCGCACATAAATGAAATCATATGGTGTCTGTCTTCGACTTATTTCATTTAGTGGAACACCCATTAGTTCCATCTACGTTGCTGCAAATGACAAGATCGCATTCTTTTTTATAGCTGAGTAATATTCCATAGTATATAGACATTGCATCTTGTTTATTCGTTCATCTATGGGTGGGACACTTGAACTGGTGCCATGTCTTGGCTATTGTATCTGATGCTGCAATAAACATAACAGTGTATGTATGTTTTCCAATTAGTGTTTTCATGATCTCTGGGTAAAGACCCAGTAGTGAAATTACTGGATCATATGGTAATTCCATCTTTAATTTTTAAAAAAATATTTTATTTATTTATTAGAGACGGGGAGAAGGTCAGAGGGAGAAGCAAACTCCTCATAGAGCTGGGAGCCCAATGCAGAACACATGCTGGGATCATGACCTGAGCTGAAGGCAGTCGCCCAACCAACTGAGCCACCCAGGTGCCCAATTTTTTGAGGAACTTCCATACTGTTTTCCACAACAGCTACACTAACTTATTCCCATAAAGGTGTAACTTGCAAACCAGAAAGACCTAAGTGCCAGTGGGCTAAGATGCCCACCTATTTGGCTGTGAGACAGGAGAGAAATAAAAAAGAGCGTACCCAGCCCATTTTCTGCCAAGAATGCCTTTTCCCGTCTTTGGATCCCATACTCAGAAATATTTTCCCTACCAAACAAGTTGCATTGATAAGAACCCCCCAAATTTTTTTTTAAGATTTTTATTTATTTATTTGACACAGAGAGAGAGAGAGAGATCACAAGTTGGCAGAGAGGCAGTCAGCGGGGGTGGAGAAGCAGGCTCCCCGCTGAGCAGAGAGCCTGATGCGGGGCTCGATCCCAGGACCCTGAGATCATGACTTGAGCTGAAGGCAGAGGCTTTAACCCACTGAGCCACCCAGGCGCCCCAAGAAATCCCCAAATTTTTTGTTAACAAAACCGAACAGGCAAGTGATAGCTGGTAATCTCATTATGGCCGAGTTCATACAATCCAGGCAAAAAATCAAAGCTGACATGACGTTCAGTTGGCCCAGGGAGCTGTCCTATGGACCAAATACATGGCTTTGGTTGGACTTTGAAATATTAACACTCAATTATAATGATTACAGTGCATTTGTCTCAATGATTACAGTGAATTTGTCTCAAACTCACGCTCATGCTCTCTCACAAATCTGTTTCTGTGCCCCTTCAATGTGGCTTCAAATGCAGGTAAATGCACCTACCAGTGTGTCTTTCCAAGCATTCCCATAGACTCAAACTCTCTCTGAGGTCAATTCAAACACATACTGACCACAGAGCTACACTCAAGTCTGCTCTGGTGGTTACTCTTAAACTGTGTCCCTCCCTGGCCTCCAGCCTCCAAAAAAACAAAAACCAACCTCATTCCTGCTTCTCATTCATTCTTCCAAGAAATATTAAATGCCTTCCATGTTATCAGACACTGTGCAAAGCACTAGGGGTGTAATGACAATGAGACATACGAAGTCCCTGCTTTCATGATACTTGAGCTCTGGCGGGAGAAACAGGACAGGGGAGGGGCTGGGGAGGACAGGAGAGGAGTAAATACACAAGAATGTGATTGCAATTTTTGATATGCACTAGGAAGGAAACAAAGAGGGTGGTGGGCAGATAGAGAACAGGGGCAGAGCGGGGATCTGCCGTGGATTTAGCTGCCAGGGTCCCAGTAGGAAACACAGGGTACACCCAAAGGGGGACGTGGAGAGTTTAATAAGTTACGTATTAGTAACAGTGGGAGGCATTGCCTGCATTATGTCTGCAGTACTGTGCAGCCTGGGTGGCTTAAAGTAACAGCATGTTATTCTCGGTGCTGGAGGCTAGACGGCCAAAATCAAGGTGTCTGCAGGGTCAGTTTCTTCGTGGAGGCTCAGAGGGAGAATGCGTTTCACGCCTCTCTCCCAGTTTCTGGTGCTTGCCGGGAGACCTTGGCTTCCCTTGGCTTGTTGCCAGGTATCTCTAGTCTCTGCCATCATCATCCCCCAGCTAACTCCCCCTGCATCTGCCTGCCTCTGTATTTTTTCTCCTCTTATAAGGACACCAGTCATTTTGGATTTAGGGTTCCCCTTATTCCAGTATGATTTAATCTTAACTAATACCATCTGCCATGACCCTATTTCCAAGTAAGTTCACATTCTGAGGTTCCAGGAAGGATGTGAATTGGGGAGGACTATTCAACCCAGTGTACCTGCTTTTTTTTGTAAAGCATTAATTTTGCACTGTCTTCATCATCTTCTTTTTCAGGGACACTTTCATTCCACTCAAATCTCCTACTCCTGCCATATTATGGATTCAGAACATATGATCGAGTAGTATCAACATTTGAGAAGTGAGGGTTATCTTAATGAGATGCCATGACACACCGATCACATTGGCAACAATTTTAGAGTGTAATTAAAAATCAACTGTTGGGGGGCGCCTGGGTGGCTCAATGGGTTAAAGCCTCTGCCTTCAGTTCAGGTCATGATCCCGGGGTCCTGGGATCAAGCGCCCCAGGGTCCTGGGATTGAGCCCCGTATCAGGCTCTCTGCTCAGCAGGGAACCTGCTTCCCTTCCTCTCTCTCTGCCTGCCTCTCTGCCTACTTGTGATCACTGTCTGTCAAATAAATAAAGTATTTTAAAAAATAAAAATAAAAGTCAGCTGTTGGGGAGGATGGGGAATAACAGGCATGTTCATACACTGCTGGTGAGGATGTAAACTGGTATAATCACTTTAGGATAAAGTTGTATCTAGTAAAGCTGAAGATGAGCATTCCTATTGTCCTCCTTAGTTACAGATGCTATAAAAATGTATGCCAGTGTGCATCAGAATACATGTACAAGAATGAGAAGCCTTGTGGGTAATAAGTCCCAAATGGAAACAACTCAAATATCCATGGACAATAGAATAAGTAAACACATTATGGCTAGAATATAATGGAGTACTGTATAGCAATGAAACCAGGACAAATTATACACCCAACACAGGTGAGTCGTAAAGCATAATAATGAACAAAAGAAGTCAAATATCATAAATAGAGACAGTATGATTCCATTTATATAAAGTTTGAAAGCAGCAAAATTAAGCCATATTATTTAAGGATCTGTGCTCAGGCAACAACGCTTAAAGAAAAGCAAGGAAATGAGTCACATGAAAGTCAGGATAGTGGTTATACTTGCAGGGAAGGAAAGGATGTGATTGGACAAAGGACTCACCCAAGCTTGGGCTTCCGAGATGCTAGCTATTTTCATTTTACACCAATTTATTTGTTACACTGTATTTAGACTTTTAGCACTTTTTTGTACTCTTGTTAACACATACATATGTAAAATGTGGGATTAGCATGTGGGCTTTAGAACCAGACAAAGAAGCTACTTAGTAGCTGTTCAACTCTGGATACACAGCTCAAGAGGTGCAACCATCTAAGACCCTCTGGGGGAAAGGAGATAGGAAGCAAAATAATGTATATCTCCTTTTAAGAAAGGAATTCACTTTTAATTGAAGGGAAATGGAAGAAGAAAAAAAAAAAACCCCAAACCTCCTGGAATCTAAAAGACCTTTATTTGTGCAGGTGCTGTGCTATAAAATATTCTAATCTGCGTTGTTAATGAAGCTGGATTTACAGCCTAGTAAACTAAACAAAGAGCTTATGTTTAACTGAGTAACCAGTTGAGGGTGACATCTTGACTCCTTAAGTGACAGTTTTCACTCTTTCATTTTTCTTCTGTTCAGTGTGAAAAGATGCCAGCTCGTTTGCTGTGTAACTGCTTTATTACAGGACTCTGTCTTTACCCACTTGAAGTGCAAACTTCATCTTTGTGAAACTTGTTCCATACAGTTGAGAGAAGTCCCAGCCACAGTAACAAAGAGATCCAATTAGGAACCAAGCGCTACTTCAGGCAGTTTGGAGCTATGCAAACATTTTGACATGACATTGTTAACCTTTGAAGACTTCCTTACTCTGTGTTTATGACACAAGAAGACATTCATCTTGTATTTTCCCTGCTTCGGCCCTGGAGTCTCTGTCATGTTCCTAAGGAGTCCTTGTATTTAGAAGCCAAGAGCCAGGCTTGCATATTGCTACTGATGGGTCATTGCTTTTCTTTCTTCTTTTGTTTTCTTTTGTTCTGTTTTGTTTTCTTCTCTTTGTCCATTCCTTCCTTCTTCCTTCCTTTCTCTCTCTCTCTTTCTTTCCTTCCTTCCTTCCTTCTTCCTTTCTTTCATTTTTAAGTGGATTCCATGCCCAGTGTGGAGCCCAACATTGGGCTTGAGCTCACAACCCTGAGATCAAGACCTGGGCTGAGATCAAGAGTTGGACTCTTAACCAGCTGAGCCCCCAGGTGCCTGGTGTCATTGTTTTAGACCTTTTCCTACACAGGATCAGGACATATGCACGCATATATTTGTATTTACCTCTGTTTTATTAAATATCATGAGTTCATACCAATACATTCAATTCCAATCCAAAAGCAAAGAGGTCTTGCAAGGGTTCCCCCATTCCATGTTTGTAAATCCCTTCTCCAGCACTGGGAAATCTGTTTCTAAACATTTCAAATGTTTACTAAGTTTACAATGAAAGTATTGCTGTTTTTTAATGTCTATGCTCCACACTTGTATTGGTCTTTGTTCTCCAAGAGCCATGAAAACACAGAGTTTTCATTTCTTTTATTCAACCAACACGTATTTATCTAGCAAACATTATGTGTCACATAATGTTGTAGCAGTGGGGATATAGCAGTGAACAAAGGAAAGGGACAGAAAGAGAGAAAACTAGATACAAGCCTAGGAAATGACAAAGCTGGGATCTAAACCCAGACAGCCTGACTCCAGAATTTATTCTATACCATCTGCCTCTGATTGCTTTTGTAAGTTGCTCTCTGCCGTCTACAAAAGTTTACAACTCTCTCGAATCCAATAAAAATGCCTCTGTCAGTTTCTAATTCTACACAATGCAGAGCCTTGTGCATCTTCCATACGACTTCTCTGAGACTCAGTTTCCAAATTTGTGAAAGTGAAGATACTAATTTTAATCTGCTGTGAGGATAAATGGAATTATATGAGATGCCTGATGCTATTTGTGACACATCATAGGTATTTAGTGAAGTTAGTTTTTTTCCTTTTTCAACACAAATGCTATATTATACACCACCCCTAGAACAGCGTTTTTTGTTTTTTAAAGTTGGCTCCATACCCAACATGGGTCTTGAACCCATGACCCTGAAATCAAGAGGCTCAGGCTTTACTGACAGAGCCGGTCAGGTGCTCTGAGAGAATTTTTCTCTCTAATTCATCCAATCAATCATTATTTATTCATTCACCCATTCTTACATCCATTCAAAAAGGCATTTATTGAGAATCTAATATATACCAGGCTCTCTGCTCGTCATTCAGGATACAAAAATGGCACGGACCTCATTCTCACAGAGCTCCCAGTCACATCCAAGAGATACACAAAGAATTAGAATATAATCTGATAATGTAACTCAGACGAGAGCTAGAAGAAGGGTGGTCATGGACGGAAGCCTTCCTGAAGGAAGGGGCTCTGTCATGGCAAGAACTGGTCCGGCAGTTCTACTGTTAAAGTTGCCAAAAATAAATGAATAAATTAATGGGTCAATGAATTCAGTTCAGTTCAACAAGTACTTCATAGAAGATCCATCCTACTGTCCAAGGCATTGCACTCTGAATAAGGAGTGTGCGGACGAAGGGGAATGAGCTTCTAGTTTTACTGGCAGATACAATCATCTGTAAAGAGATGTTCTAATAGAATGTGGAGAATTCTATGGGGTACCCAAGCTACTTGGAAAATAAGAAGATAGAGGGATCTCTACGCTCTATTAGTGGATGAAGAGGGGGCTCTAAGATCCAAGAATGAACTCTGAGTCTTGGATATATATGGAATGTCATTGACAACTTTTTTTTTTTTTTTTTAAGATTTTATGTATTTGACAGACAGAGATCACAAGTAGGCAGAGAGGCAGGCAGAGAGAGAGGAGGAAGCAGGCTCCCCACTGAGCAGAGAGCCCGATATGAGGCTGGATCCCAGAACCCCCGAGACCATGACCTGAGCAGAAGGCAGAGGCTTTAACCCACTGAGCCACCCAGGTGCCCCTCACTGACAGCTTCTAATCAGGATTAATAGGGTCAAATTTGTGTTTGTTGGTAGCATGGGGAAGGCAAACGGGGAAGGAGGGCTAAAATCAACGCCACCAGCAAGGAAGTTGGATTATGAACACGAGGCTTGAGCTAGACGTTTGAGCTGGAGATAGGATTTGAAAGCGGTTGCCATCACTCAGGGAGAGTATGCAGAGGGAAAAGGGGATGGGAAGGGGGGGGGGGACTCCTTGGAACCCACACCTTTTAAGCAGCTGGCGGAGAAAAAGCAACCCGGGAAGGACACCGAAAGATTAGAGTCGGGAGCAGCACTAGGAAAGTCTGTGTCCTGGAGATCGGATGAATAAAGAGAAAGCGGAGACAGGGGGGACCAGGAAGGAGGGCGCAGCTGTGCCCAGCGCCGTGTAGAGGTTCCAAAGCATCCCTTTCTCTCTGGCCTAGGTGACCTTTGTCAGAGCAGTTTCCCAGGTCGCGGCGCAGGCGGGAGTCCCACTGCACTAAAGGAGCCAATGAGGGAGGAGAAACAGTCCAGTGAGTGCAGGAATGAATAAAGCAACGCTGTGCCCTCACTTTCCCTGGGACTTTCCAGGGCCAACGCCGGGAGCTGGTGCGGAGGAAGGGCCTTCCCGACAGAGCTCTGGATGCCGCCCGGGAAGCCCGTCAGCCACGCAGCCTTCAGGTAGGCGCGGCTCCAAGGTCAGGGTCACCTCGGGCCTCCGGGCAACCCGTCACCCGGACAACCAACTGAAGGAAAAAAAAAAAAAACCCCACAAACCGGAAAGGGCGAAAGCATTCAGATCATCTCGCGATATCTGTCAGGCCGGCGCCGGCCTTCCGGGCCTGGGCCCCGCGGCCGGCTCTCGCGAGACTTCCCTGCAGTTGGAGCGCGGGGCCCGACCTTAAGGAAAGCGGGAGCTGCGGGTGGGGAACATGTCGGATTCAGAGCTCGGCAGGAAGTGGGACCGGTGCATGGCGGACGCCGTGGTGAAGATAGGTAAGGGGCCTCACGCCCCTGGCAGGCCCCGCCGGGAGCCGAGCGGCCGGCTTCAGGTCCCGCTGACCAGGCCGGCGGAAGGGAAGCTCTGGGGGAGGTCAGGCCGACCGCTCTGATCCAGCCCCTCGGGCCGGGGCGAGCTGACCGAGCCGGGCGGGAGACCACTCGGGCGGCGGAGGGACGCGGCCGGAGGAGCCTGGGCCCCCGCGGGAGGCGGGAGGGGAGGGGAGGAGTCGCAGCTCCGGGGGCGAGGGGTTGGGGGGCAGTCGGGCTGGCAGGTGGCCGGAGAGGTGCAGAGCTCCTCGAGTAGAAAGAAAGCGGTCTGCCGGGCGCAACCTCGTGCCAGAGGCTGGACATTCTCCTCCCCGGTGCCACATTCCCGGCACGGGGCGTGGAGCCCGGTCCGGGGTCACAGAGCTCGCCGGCTGAAACAAGTGCCTTCTAAAGAAGGTCACGGGGAGCGTTTTATAGACACGGCCAGGCCCTAACGAGCGTCGCTGTCCTTCCGGAGTCGTAACCCGGTTTATTGGCAGCAGAGTCGTCTGCGGCCTGAAATTGGAGACCTCGTCATCTGGAGGGAGAATTGCCCTGGGAAGTAAGGGACTGGACACCTTTTGGTCCCGGGTGTAACTCCGCGGAGCCTTGTCACACGTGCTCAGTGACGACGCGGATTATGAAGTCACTGGATGGAGGGGAGGGGAAAGATGGGAGTTCCCTTCTGGAGCGCGTACTAAGTGCCAGACACTGTGGTAGGTGTGCGAGTCTCAGTACATTTATCTCACACAGGTCGTGAAATCGCGAATCAGTGGACGGTTTTGTCCAGGGTCCAAGAAGTGACCAAGTTGCTCAGAAATGGCAAAGTTGGAAGTGTAACTCAGGTTTTCTGTTTTCGAGTCCCATGCTTTTTCTTTGATACTAATTCTTACCAAATTTGATGTTTTTTTTTTTTTTAATGGAAAACTTGAGTATTTAAGGGGATTTAGGATTGTGTCCGTTGAATGACGGTGTTGGTAAGCGCGGTGAGAGCAGAGATTTCTGGTTGTAGTCACTGCTGTTGCCCAGACCCTTTCTGGGTTTGCTTGTGCTTAATAAAAATTGTCGAGAAGGAGTTAGTAAGAGGAGTACGTACTTGATCCCAGCTGTCGCTTCACCTTTGAATTCACTTACCAGCTGTGTGATTGGGGGCAAGTTGTTGAGCCCCTGTCCCTCTGTTTCCTCATTTGTAAATTGACAACAGCAATTATTATCTCACAGAGTTGTTAGGATTACAAGTTTAAGTAAAGGCTTGGGTATGAATCACTTATTAAGAATGGGGATGCCCGGGTGGCTCAGTTGGTTGGCCGACTGCCTTCCGCCCAGGTCATGATCCCGGAGTTCTGGGATCGAGTCTCACATCCGGCTCCGGGCTCCATGGGGAGTCTGCTTCTCCCTCTGACCTCCTCCTCGCTCATGCTCTCTCTCAAATAAATAAATAAATAAAAGAATGGGTTATTCTGTCAGTGAGCCAAGAAATACAGTTTTTGCTATTGTGAACAGTTCACGTTTAGGAGAGATTTAACATGTGGCTCTTAAATGACCACACTAAGTACTAAGCAATACAATGACAGTAGGTACAGGAGTGGGAGGCAGACCGCTCAGTTTGACGTCATCCCTCTGGCTCTTCACCCTGGTCCCCATCCCCACTAGCTTTGTGGCTATGGGTCGGCTGTCTTCTGCCACTATGAAATGGGGATAAAAAGATTAACTAAAAGAATTAGGAAGATTGAAGGATAGTAAAATACACAGGAAACTGAGCGCAGTGCCTGGCCCTTACAGAGGCAGCAGATATGGTCATAATAATTGTTGATATTAATATTGTGTCACTGAGGATCACCTGAGGGAGTGAGCGGCATGGCTGTCATTTGTGAGTGGGACATTGGTGGGGGAAGGGTGTACACAAGGGAAATAATTCAGTGAGACGCAGTGATTCATGATTACCGATAAGACTTGAAATGAGCGCTTCAGGCTCCTTGCGTTGTAGAGCTGTTATGAACCCAGTCAGTTTGGTGATGGGCTGAGGTCATCCAGTGAGACTTTGCAAGGAAAATGGGCCTTCATCCGACCATTGGAGAATGACTTGGACTTGGATAGTCAGGGAGCGTGGGAAAACTGGAACAGAGGCCCAGCCCTATTGAACTCGTGTAGTTTGAAGCATGGAGAGGTTAAGAAGCTAGCCATGGAGGAGCGGGGGTGAGAACCCAGGCATTCTAAATCCAGTACCCCTGCTCCTGAAGAAGGGTGGTTTGGGTGGAGTCAGAATTGTGAAATGTCTTAGAGAAATTCCACTTTATCTTAACGGCTCCTGATTTGCTTTTGGCTTTTTCACATGTGTGGTGCGGATTCAACACAGCTGCCCTAAACACCTCTTACTTTCTGCTTCTTGGGCTCATTAGCTCTAAACTAGTGGAGAATCATGGGATGGTTTTAAGCAACAAATACTTACTGAATTCTGGGCCAGTCTGTGGGCAAATAGAGAAGCAGAAGGCATTTCACTTCCCTCAACAGGGAATTGGTGTGATATAAATGGAATTTTGGTATGATTGTTCTGGCAGTGTTTTATACAGAACAGGTCAGGAGTTGAGGAGGCCAGCGGTGCTGTGGATTTGAAGTGGTGAAAGTCTGCTCTGTTAGACCAGAGAGGAATGGGTGTATTGAAGAAACGTTCAACTTTGTTCCCCATTTATAAAATGGAGATAGAAATTCTCACCTCCTAGGCTAGAACAGTGCCAAGTTCATAGTAGGAACTCAGTAAATGCTATTTTCTTCATCTTTCTCTCCAACTGGTTAACTTTGCCTCATTCTTTTTCTTACAAAGAAGACTCCAAGGTTAGAATGTGGTTAAGGGGTGATCCGCTGATGGGAACTTGGACATAAAACAACTTGATGGGGCGCCTGGGTGGCTCAGTGGGTTGAAGCCTCTGCCTCCGGCTCAGGTCTTGATCCCAGGGTCCTGGGATCGAACCCCGTATCGGGTTCTCTGCTTAGCAAGGAGCCTGCTTCCTCCTCTCTCTCTCTGCCTGCCTCTCTGCCTACTTGTGATCTCTCTGTCAAATAAATAAATAAATCTTAAAAAAAAACACACAAAAAACAAACAAACAAAAAACACCTCATTTACACAAAGTAAGGAAGGACTAGAAACTGATCATGGGGGATGACAGAAGACCAGTGAGAACAGCGATCATGATTTTGGTCACTTTTCTACTTACATGATTGAGTTGTTTGAGAATGATAATGAAGCTGAGTAGGGAGTTTTAATTTTGTGGGAGAAGCTGAGTTCAGATTTGGAGGGTGTCGTCCCTTTAGTAGTGGACTTAGAGAAAGGGCATAAGAGTGAGGAAGCACAGAAGGGATACTCGGGGAGCCTTTAGTCTGAGAGTCTTGGAGACGGTGGAGATGAGCACACTATAGTGAGCAGATTGGTTCCTTGTCCCGTTGGCAGTGATGTGAGACCCTTCAAACCTCCTTGGCTGCTTGTTGCCTGGTCCTTCAGGATGGAGGTGGACACTCACAATGGCTGCCCGCCAGAAGTAGATGGGAGGTTTTGTAGAAGATACAGGCTTTCAGCTACATATTGGGAATTTCAGACTCTGGCTTGACAAGAGACTGAAGGGAATCCAAGGTGAATGGACAGCTCCCTTCGTGAGGGCTTCTCTGTGATTGGCTGCCTTAAACCTGAAGGGTTTTTGTTCTTTTCCCACTGGTTTGCTGAAAAATGACTTTTCACTGCTCATGTTTAGCCTAGATGTAGTACAGCTGAGTTAAAGAACATATAAGCTTGTACTTAGACGGTAGTTCTTTAGAAAAAACTGCTCTTCGCGGATCTCTTACTCCGAAGCTGGAGCAATGTCTCAACAGAAAATTCTGTGATTTCATCCTGTGGGAAGAGCTACATTGATTCACAAATACCTTTTCCCTGCCCTTCGCCGTCATAAGAAAAGCAGTTTTATTTCCCTCGTTAATTTTGGTTTTAAGATACTACTTGTGTATAATAGGAGTGTGATAGGATAGGTGGTTTCTAATATGGCTTGACCTAATATATTGAGCCCACGAATCAAGCAAAACAAAACACATGCCTCCCTGTAATAGACACAGTAGGCCATTGTTCCTTACACATCTGTTCTTTCAGCTCCTGTGCCTTTCTTTTCCTTTCTCCCCCTCACATTTTTACCCTTCTCTTTGGCCTGTGTTCTTATTCCTGCCACTTATATGCCTTGCCTAGTTCCTCCATAAAGCTTGAGCTTAATGTATTTTTTTAAGTGAATTTGTTAGCATTGAATAAGTTCCTAGGTGTCCTGTTTATTCTCCATCACATCACTAATTTTTCTTAATAGCGCATGGCACCATCTGAAATTTGTGATTTTTTTCTTTACTTGATTGTCCATCCTTGCTAGAATATGAACTCATGAGGCCCAGAGACATTTTTGTTCCCTGTTGATCGCCTAACCCCTGACACAGAGAAGGCATACAATAATTACTGTTAGAAAGACGTGAATTGCTGAGAATTTTGCAGACTACATTCTGTGCCTATATTTGTATTAACTGAATGAATTACCTTTTAAGTTAAAAAGTCAAGTCAGGTAGATTTCAGGTGAATTTTTGCTAGTTCACATGTTTGACTCTGTGTCCCTGTAATTTAGGGGCTTTTTACCAACTCTTTATTTCATCTGGGGATGTAAATTATTGTCAGTAGATCTTCATAACAAAGTAGTAGTAGAAATGTTTGGGAGTAGTCAGCTAAGAAACATGAACCAGAGAACACTTTTGTATTTAAACAAGTAGAGGGTGATGTTGGTTTCAGTGGTAGTGCCAAAGCCTTATTGCAGGAAATTAAAAAAGGAGTGAAGATTACATTTTATGAATGGCATGTCCCGTTAGTTTTTATGTGAATGCGTCATTAATCGTTTTTTGCTAATTTTATGGATTTACTTTTAAGTTTTATCAGATTTATTGAATGCTCTGGTTTTCCTTCTGCCCTCAGTTCACAGACTGTGCCGGCTGTTTTCCTTGTACATACCGAGTAATTTGTGTGTACCCACATGAATAAATCATACCTTCTTGTTAATGAGGTTAGAAGGCAAGATATCTTGCCAAAATTGAAGGCTTAAAAGCCCTGGGACAGAGCTGGTACCCTCAGCTTGTGCTTGTTTCTCTGGATTGGCTTGGTGGTTCTATCTGTTTTTTGTTTCCCCAGGAAAACATGATTCCAGGAGATGAGAAAAACCCAGCTATAAGACTTCAGGAGGTGCTTCCCTGTGATCTGAGAATTTCTAAGCCCTGTAAGCGTGGGTCATGGAAGCACTGCCATTGTCCTCAGAGCCTTGTTATAACTCTCTCTTGAATGCTGGAGGTCCGGCTGGCTGGCTGTGACCTCATGACCAAGTCGATGTCTGCGTGATAGTGGCCGGGCCTCAGAGTTGCAGATTTGCCCAAGGAGGCTTGGAGGAAAATCTGATCCCAGTACTTCCTGAATTCATGCGGAGGTCCTGGGTTTCCTAATGTGACTTGCAAAGTTGTACTATGGACTGTGTCCCTTTTTCCCGCATTTCTCTTCCACTGAGAGGCCAGAGGCCAGAATATCTAGTCTTACTAACTTGTGAATTGGCCAGGAGATCAGAAGGAAAGGAGATGTCATGGTTGGGGCAGGGATGTCCGAGGCTGTGGTGCCTTCCTGGAAAAGGCTGTCTCTGCAAGGCAGGTATATTCAGCACAGCAGGGTTTTCATTTTCTTGGTAACGAGGAAAAGTGCAAGCCTGGGACATTGGGAAACAGCCCTGGAGTGTGTTGCGTTCAGTGGACTCTGGGGCATTCACAGTCCTTTCCTTTTTTTCCCCTGGCTCCGTTGGTAGTGTGTGTCTTTTGATCCCAGGATCATGAGTTTAAGCCCCACATTGGGCACAGAGTTTATAAGAAAGAAAGGAAGAGGGGCGCCTGGGTGGCTCTGTGGGTTAAGCCTCTGCCTTGGGCTTGGGTCATGATCTCAGGGTCCTGGGATCGAGCCCTGCATCGGGCTCTCTGCTCAGTGGGAACCTCTCTCTCTTTGCCTGCTTCTGCCTACTTGTGATCTCTGTCAAATAAATAAAACAAATCTTTAAAAAAAAGAAAGGAAGAAAGGGAGGGAGGGAGGGAGGAAGGAAAGAATAGAAAGAAAGGGAGAGAGAAAGAAGTTCCTCTTTGTGCCTCAGTTTCCTTATCTATGGAATGGTAGTATCTTTCTCAGGGGGTTGTTACAAGTAAGGATAAAATGAGATATTTTTTATAGAGCAGTTAGGGCATTACCTGTACTTGATAAATATTAGCTGCAGGCATGTGAATGAAAGCTGGCAGTCATAAGTTAAAATATTTACCACATTTGCTTTCATCTTGTAGGTAGTATGGAAGCCTGGGGGGTGCGGGGCACAGATGGTCAGTAGCAGCCTTACTCTGGAAGGGCTTACCTTCTGGAGGAATGTGCAAAGAAGGTGATGACCTTGGAGAGTGTGTAGGTATGTAGTAGGGGACCAGGTGGAGGACTGCATTCAGGGCCTTGGAAGCTGTGCAAGCGTCGTCCCAGAGGACCGAGAGGCTCTGGCTTCTGCTGGAAATGATGACAGCGGCAGCCATTTGTCCAGCACTTAGCGCGAGCTGGCAGACCCTGGCATTTCCGTTTTACTTCCATGACCACACTTAAGCCTGATAGCCCTATGGCGGATTTCCCCTTTTTGTTCCCCGCATTTTTTTTTTTTATTGTGATAAAATACACATAACAGAATTTACCATCTGACCCACTTAAAAATGTGCAGGTGAATGATAGTCCATTCGTAGTGTTTTACAGTTAACGCCGCCACCCATCTCCGTGACTTCATCTGTGAGCCTGAAGCTCTGTACCCATTTAACACTGACTCCCCATTCCTGCCTACCCCCAGCCCCTGGCCACCTCTGTTCTACTTTCTCTCTGTGATTTTGACTTCTCTAAGTACCTCCTGGAAGTATAGTCCCACAGTCCTTGCCTTTTTGAAACTGACTTATTTCAGTTTATGTGATGCCCTCAAGGTTCACCCACATTGTAGCATATATCAAAATTGCCTCCTTTTTAAATCTGAGTAGGATTTTGGTGTGTGTGTAACACATTTTGCTTATTCATTCAGCTGTGGACAGATGGACACTATTGTGAGTAATGTTGCTGTGAACACGGTATACACCTGTCTTTTGAAGACCTTGCTTCCATTTCTTTTTGGGTACATACCTAGAAGTGGCATTGTTGGGTCATATTGTAAATCGATTTTTTTTTTTTTTAAATTAAAGATTTTATTTATTTGACACAGAGAGAGAAATCACAAGTAGGCAGAGAGGCAGGCAGAGAAAGAGAGAGGAGGAAGCAGGCTCCCTGCGGAGCAGAGAGCCCGATGTGGGGCTCGATCCCAGGACCCTGGGATCATGACCTGAGCCGAAGGCAGAGGCTTTAACCCACTGAGCCACCCAGGCGCCCCTGTAAATCGATTTTTAACAGTTTGAGGATCTGCCACACTGTTTTCCACAGCAACTGGACCATTTTACGTTCCCACCTGTAATGCACCAGTGTCCCAATTAGTTCACATCCTCACCAACAGTTGTTTCCTTCCTGCCTTTTGTTGGACAGTAGCCATCCCAGTGGGTGTAAGCTAGTATCTCATTGATCTCGTTGTGGTCTTGATTTGCATATCCCTAATGATTAGTGATGTTGAACATCTTCACATGTGCTCACTGGCCATATGTGTATCTTCTTTGGAGAAATGTCTGCTCAAGTTCCTTTTCCATTTTTGAATTGGTTTATTGTTTTGTTTTAGTTCTCTTCTATATTCTGGATATTAACCCCTTGTCAGATAAATGATTTACAAATACTTCATTTATTTGAGAGAGAGAATGAGAGAACAAGAGGAGAGGCAGAGAGAGAGGGAGAGAGAGAATTCCAGGCAGACTCCCTGCTGAGCATGGAACCCAGTTCGGGACTTGATCCTATGGTGCTGAGATTGTTACCCGAGCTGAAACCCAAGAGTCAGATGCTTAACCAACTGAGCCACCCAGGCGCCCCTATCATGGGATTTTGATAAGGATTGCTTTGACTTTGTAGATTGTTCTGGGTAGTATTGACATGTATTAACAAACAGAATGCTGTTTATTAGTTTTTAATACTAATATTTATATTAATGATAATTATATTAATACTGTTAGTATTAATACCATTTATTTTGCTATCATAGAATACTACGATATGGACATATACAATATTTTGTTTATCCATTTACCAGCTGATGGGCATTTTTGTTCGTACTTTTTTTCTTTTTTTAAGATTTTATTTGTTTTTGAGAAAGAGCACGAGTGGGTGGGGGGAGGAGGCAGAGTCCAGGACCCTGGGATCATGACCTGAGCCAAAGGCAGACGCTTAACTGACTGAGCCACTCAGGCGTCCAGTTGTTTGTATCTTTTGGCTTTTAGGAATAATGCTGCTGTGATCAAATATACAAGTTTTTTTTTTTTTTTTTTTTTTTTTAAGATTTTACTTATTTATTTGGCAGAGAGAGATCACAAGTAGGCAGAGAGGCAGGCAGAGAGAGAGGGGGGAGCGACATGGGCCTTGATCCAGGACCCTGAGATCATGACCCAAGCTGAAGGCAGAGGCTTAACCCACTGAGCCACCCAGGTGCCCAAATATACAAGTTTTTATGTTGGGGTCTGTCTTTATTTCTCTTGGGTATGTATGCCCCTACGGGTGGGTTTGCCGGCTTGCTGGGTTGTGTGGCAACTCTTTGGGTAGCATTAGGAAAAACCTTGGAATGTGAAGGCGAAGAGTGACATGGTTGGGTTTCTGATTTCAGAAAGATCACTGAAGTAGCACCAGGAGAATGAGTTAGAAAGGACCGAGATGAAGGCAGAGAGATTGCTTAGTATGTTGTTGTGAATTTATGCTGAAGATGAGGTGATGTGATAGAAGAAACCAAAACTAAGATGGGGACAGAGAAGTGGAACGGAGACCGATGTCCCAGTGCTCTGCAGCGGTCCTATTTACAGAACTTGAAATGTGCACCCTCAGGAGTCAGGGTCTATGTAAATGGAGGTGGTCTTGCTCTCGACAAATAGGAGAGGCAGGAGGGCAGCCCAGGCAACACTTTGCAGTTTATTAGTTTCTGGTACCTCTTGGGCTAGGTCGCTGGTTATATGCAGCTCAGTGAACAGAGATGAAATTGCTTTGCCATGCGTTCATTTTCATGAAAAGAAAGGGTTTGGTCTTGTTTTCTTCCTTGTTAAGAAAGTGGGACTTTAAATGACTTAGCAGGTGACCTGCCTTAGAATTAACCAGCAGATTTTGTGTTTTCATCCAGTAATCAGTTAAGTGTAGTGAAATTAATTGTGAAGGCCATTTTCATGTAAAAAAAAAAAAAAAAACAAAAAAAAACCCACTGTACTGAAAGAGGCCAATGAATAAGGTCATGGAAAAAGAAAGCAAATTGTTGTTTCTCTGTAAATATCAGTTCATCTGATAAATGTGGGTTGCCACAAAGTATTGGTGGCTCACCAAAAACTGCCTTTTGGTAGCCTGTGTTTGCAAACTGATCTGTCTTAGTTTCATGGAATGATATCACTTAGGCTAAACTAAAATACTTCAAAGGGTTTTGGCTGTTTATAGGTTTTGGGTCTCAAATTTGTACATGTTAATTGTTGAGTTAGTAGCCATATTTTGTTTGTTATATGTATTTCTAAACAGTTTTTGAGAGTAAAAATACTTTTTTCAGTCTGCGGCAGCGGTATGAATAATGGAACATTGTGATCTTGCTAGAGGGGAATTTTGTGTTAGTGTTATAGAATAATGTAATTAGGCACTATATGGGACTTCCAAACATATTTAGATTTTTGTTCTGGCTGTGGTTTCATGCTTTCCTAAAATGTGGCCTGAAACAGTTTATTAGCAAATATGTCGAATTGCTTTCTCTGGCAAGTGCATTTCAGTATTGAATCCAAGTGAAAACACAAATATTTACTTACAAAAGTCTTTTTGGTGTGGTAATATTTTTACTGTGGCCATTGACCCACTAGTAAAATGTGAGGGCATTGCTAGATTGGATCTTGTTTATTTAAAGACCATGAGAGAGAGAGGAGGCTAACTTTGTGTGAATGCCTGGTATCTGCCACTGTACTTGGTACACTAATGTATTATCCCCTTTTTACCCTCCTGGCAACTCAGTGAGGAAATTTGTATTCTCTCTCTAGCAAGAAAAATAATGCTCAGAGATACTTATAAAAATTGAGCTGATTTTTAAATCTGTATTAAAGTGTAAACAATCCAAAGTCGCCAGAGCGGTTTTTACAATGAAAAACAAAGTTGGGGGCGCCTGGGTGGCTCAGTGGGTCAAATGTAGCCTCTGCCTTCAGCTCAGGTCATGATCCCAGGGTCCTGGGATCCAGCCCCTAGTGGGGCTCTCTGCTCAGCAGGGAGCCTGCTTCCCTTCCTCTCTCTCTGCATGCCTCTCTGCCTACTTGTGATCTCTCTCTCTCTCTCTCTCTCAAAATAAGTAAATAAAATCTTAAAAAAAAAAGAAAAACAAAGTTGGAAAAGTACAATCAATACCTGCCATCAAGGCTTATTGTAAAGCTGTAGTAAACGAGACAGTGATATTGGGGAAGAGAGACACACCTAGATCAGTGTCAAGAAGTAGACCCATCAGTAGATGGTCAGTTAAAGATTCCCCGGCAGTTTAACGGGGAATGGAACATCTTTCCATCAAACTGTGCTTGAATAGCTGGGCATCCATATAGAGGGAAAAAACTGAACTTCATTATCGTGCATAAAAATTAACTGGAAAGAATCATGAACCTAAATGTGAAAGTTAAAACTGTAAAACTCCAGAAGAAAACATAGGAGAAAAATTTCTGTGACCTTGAGTTCTGAAAAGATTTTTTAGGTCACAACAAAGTCACAAAGGAAAAAATCTGATACATGGGATTTGACCAAAATCTAAAACTTTTACTCTTTGAAAGACACCATTAAAAGCACAAAAAGGCAAGCCACAGAATGGGAGAAAATATTTGCAGTACATGTATCTGACAAAGGGCTTGTTTCCATAATAAATACAGAATTCTTGGGTGCCTGGTAGCTCAGTCGTTTGGTTTAGCACCTGCCTTGCTCTTGGGCGTACTATCCCAGGAACACTCCCCCTCCACGCGGTGAGTCTGCTTCCTCTGCTTCTGCCCCACCCCCACCTTGTGCTCCCCCTTGCTTTCTCTCTCAGATAATACCTTTTTAAAAAATAAAGAACTCTTAAATTTAGTGGTAAGAAGACCGCATTTGAGAAAATGGGTAAGGGTGCTTGAGTGGCTAAGTTGGTTAAGCATCTGCCTTCAGCTCAGGTCATAATCCCAGGGTCCTGGCATCAAACCAGAGTTGGTTCCCTGCTTCTCCCTCTCCTGCTATCCCTTCATCCTGCTCGTGCATGCGCGCATGCTCTCTCTGTCTCAGATAAATAAAATCTTAAAAAAGAAAGAAAGAAAGTGGGGAAAATGTTTGATAAAATTCTTAACAAAAGAAATTATACTACGGGTGCCTGGGTGGCTCAGTGGGTTAAAGCCTCTGCCTTCGGCTCAGGTCATGATCCCAGGGTCCTGGGATCGAGCCTCGCATTGGGCTCTCTGCTCAGCAGGGACCCTGCTTCCCCCTCTCTCTCTGCCTGCCTCTCTGCCTACTTGTGATCTCTCTCTGTCAAATAAATAAATAAAAATTTCTTTAAAAATTGACACATGAAAGGATGTTCAATATCATTAGTCATTAGGGAAATGCAAATTTCAGTCATAATGAAAATACCCCTCCACACCATTAAAATAGTTAAAAAGACAGACTGCACTAAAGTTTGACTAGAATGTTGGACAGGTAGAATTCTGGTGCACTGTTGATAGGGTTGTAAAATAGTATAACCACTTAGTAGTTTTTTGTATATATACCATCTAGTCATTCTACTCATACGGATTTACCCAAGGGAAATGAAAACATTTGTTCACATGAAGTCTTATGCATGAATATTCATAACAGCTTTACTCATAATGCCCCCAAACTGGAAAGAACCCAGAAGTCCTTTAGCAGGTGAATGGATAAGAACAAAATATAGACTGTCCATAAAGTCGACTGTTCATTAATAAAAGGAACAAATACTAATACATACAATAACATACGTACATTTCAAAATCATCTTGAGTAACAAGCTAGACACAAAAGAGTATATACTGTATTCCATTAAAAAAAAAAGTACGATCCATGCCCAATATGGGGCTTGAGCTCACAGCCGAGAAATTAAGTCGCGTGCTCTACCAACTAAGCCAGCCAGGCACCTTCACAATATTCCATTTATATGATGCCATTTGTATATAAAATTCTAGAAAATACAAACCAGTCTGTAATGACAAAGTAGAGAAGCGGTTGTCTGGGGTAAAGAGTGGAGGGAAGGGTAGGCTACAGAGGGACACAAGCGACGTCGAGGGGTGACGGCGGTGTTCCGTTTCACGATTGGAGTGCTGGTTTCACAGGTATAGACACTTGTCAAACACCATAAGTGGCCGCAGTTCATTCTGCAGAAATAATACCTCCGAAAGTTCTTTAAAGCCAGAAAGAAGGAGAATACTCCATGTTGGTGAGGATAAAAGCAGCCACAGCCTCAGACTGCCTGTGGGAGTCTTGATCGGTGAACCACTTTGGAAAACTGGCAGTATTTACGAGAGCTAACCAGATGTAAACCCCGTGACACGACGATTTCAGGCCTGGGTATCTACCCAGCAGACGTGCCCCTGTGTCCACCAGATGACTTGCCCTGGAATGTTCATAGAACACTATTCATAATGGCCCTGACTGGAAGCTCCCCAAATGCCCATCAGCGGAGAATGGATAAGTAAATCGGGCTACACTGATGTGATAGTGTGCTCTATGGCAATGACTGTGAACGACCTCCTGCAGCTGCTCATGGTGTTCTGCTAACATTCTCACTGTGTGAGTCCACTGACAGAAGTTTAGAAACGAGCAAAACTACTCACTTGTCAGAATATGATTGCCCTCGGATGGAGAGCTTTGCAAAAGGGAGCCCAGGCAGGCTTCTGACGGTGTTGGTAATCTTCTGTGCCCTGCCCTGGCACACCTTGGGTGTTTTTCATCTGCAAATACATCCCGTGGTGCACTGAATTGTGCAGCTTTCTATCTGTATGTTGTGATTTAGTAAAAAGTTTGTTTTTTTTTTTTTTGTTTTTTTTTTAGTTAAATGTTTTTGAAGATTTTATTTATTTATTTATTTATTTATTTGACAGGTAGAGCTCACAAGGCAGAGAGGCAGGCTCTCCGCTGAACAGAGAACCTGATGCAGGACTCGATCCCAGGACCCCGAAATCATGACCTGAGCTGAAGGCAGCGACTTAACCCACTGAGCCAGCCAGGCGCCCCCAATTCAGTAAAAACTTTTTAAAAGACATGTGCTGTGGAGTACCTGGGTGGCTCAGTCGGTAAGTGTCCACCTCTTGATTTAGGCGCAGGTCATGGCCTCAGGGTCATGGGATTGAGTCCTTGTGGGGTCTCAGGGTCAGTGGGATTCCTCCTCTCTCTCTCCCTCTGCCCCTCCCCCTGCTCACAGTCTCTCTAAAATAGTAAATAAATAAATCTTAGGAAAAAATATGTACTATTACAGAATGGTGTCCTTTATAAAATGAGAAAAGCAAATTGTAAAACATGCATGATATGTGGTCCCATGTATATAAATGGAATGATAAACAATAAACCAAATTATCTCTTGGGAATGATGATGATGTTAGGTGGGGAAGATTGTTAACTTTGCTGTTTTTATAATGTAAGCAAGAAAACACATAAGAACAGTTTCTGTTTAAAAAAAAAAGTTATTTAGGGGCGCCTGGCTGCTTAGTTGGTGAAGCATGAGACTCTCGATCCTGGGGTTATAAGTTTGAGCCCCATGCTGGGTGTAGAGATTACTTGAAAAGAAAGTCTTTTTTTTTTTTTTTTTTTTTTTAATTTATTTGACAGAGATCACAAGTAGTAGGCAGAGAGAGAGAGAGAGAGAGAGGAGGAAGCAGGCTCCCCACCGAGCAGAGAGCCCGATGTGGGGCTTGATCCCAGGACTCTGGGATCATGACTTGAGCTAAAGACAGAGGCTTTAACCCACTGAGCCACCCAGGCGCCCCTTGAAAAGAAAGTCTTAAAAAAATTTTTTTTAAGTTATTTGTGGAGTCCGTTTGGTTCCTGTAGTTGAAGATTATGAATGATCTTCAAATGCGTATGTTACGTCTAGTTTGTTATTTAACAGGTTAGTACTTTAAAGTGAAAACCTTTTTAAGCTTTCTGGCCAATTTTGAAATTACATTTGCGTCTGTTAATGGAGTTTCTCATTGGGTGACCTGTTAGTGGGTTTGCTTTTGGTGGGTGTGATGACCCATTGTTGCCTGAAGACCCCAGTAGGATAACATCCCTGGTTGAGCAAGCTGAGGGCTGTTTGCCGGAGAAGCCGTGTGGGATAGTGAAAAGCCAAATGGGCTTGGGGCAGTTACTGACTCGCTCTGAGACTCAATTTCCTAGTCTGTAGGAAACTGGTTGTCTTTTTTTTTTTTTTTTTTTTTAAGATTTTATTTTTATTTTTTTGACAGAGATGACAAGCAGGCAGAGAGGCAGGCAGAGAGAGGAGGAAGGCAGGCTCCTCACTGAGCAGAGAGCCTGATGTGGGGATTGATCCCAGGACCCTGGGATCATGACCTGAGCCGAAGGCAGAGGCCTTAACCCACTGAACCACCCAGGAGCCCCCCCCCCTTTTTTTTTTTTTAAAGTAGGCTTCATGCCCATTGTGGGACACAAACTCATGACCCAGAGGTCGAGAATCACATGCTCAGCCCACCGATCCAGCCAGATGTCGCTCTTCATCTGTAGGCTTGCAATGCTAGTCCCTACATGATTTTGATGAGCTCAGGATGAGATACTAATCAAAATGGATATGAAAGCACTTTATAAATTGTAAACCCCTAGACGGGTGGTTCTCCACTGGGAGTGATTTATAGCTATGCTGTGGGAACATTGGGCAATGTCTGGCGACTTGTGTGGTTGCCATATAGGGAGTGGGGGAGTGGGAGTGCTGCTGACACCTAGTGTGTAGGGACAGGGATGCTGCTAGACATCCTGTCATGCGCAGAACGGCGCCCAGGAGTTGTACACCCCGAATGCTGGTAGTCGAGTTTGAGAAACCTTGCCCTAGGCTTGTGTAACTTCTGAACTTCTTACTCTCTGTGGCTCTCCCACCACAGCCTTCCAGACTAATGCTCACACAACATGGGTCACATATTCATGTATCACGTGCACGTACTTTCTCAGCAGCTGAAATCGACGTGAGAAATGAAGAAAAAGTAACAAATAGAATAATTAGAATGATTTGAAAGAAAGCATAGCCCATTATTTTTAGAGCCTTAAAAATAACACCGCATGCATGCATATGGGAAGGATAGGGCATATGAGAATATGAGTCCGTATTGATGATGACAGGAAGCCAAGTAGCAGAATGGTGTGCGGCACGGCTGGGAGAGCGGGCTGGCCGCAGGGCTTTTTCCCGGGGTGCTTTAGTTGGGTTTCTGCAGGTAGAATTTAGAACTATTTGATTGAGAGTTAACAGTGCAAATGGGAGGCATTGAAATCCCATGTGTTTATGTCAAGTTTCTTTATCCAACCTAAAGCTGCATTAGAATGCTTAGAATAGTTTATAATTATTGTAACACTCTGACATAATTGTTGACAGATTTGTAGACTTACTTTGACAAATGTTTACGAGTCAGAACAAATGTTTCTGATTGTCAGAACTTACACATGTAAACCACTCAAAATTTCTGTCTGATTTTCAATGATTAACTGGAGTGTATGGTTTAAGCAGCACATTTCACCTTTTGCTAAAAAGCAGCCCTAAGAAAGCTGCTACTTTCTTGGCATCATCTCAAATGATTAAATTGAAATCATTAGTTCAAAGGCTTTTCTTTTCTTTTCTTTTCTTTTTTTTTTTTTGACCATTTTCTTATAGGCCTACATGTGACAAATCCTGAACTCACGACCTCATAAATATCCCATTTTGATCAGAAGCAAAAATGAGTATATTAATGCTCTAGACTCACATTGTCTTGACATTAGAATATGTGCTACCAATCTTAGGAATTCCCAGAAAAGATTGGCTCTCACCATCAAAAACCCACAGCGTATTTTTCTTCTTGTTCCCACTACAACTTGAAATTCATTTTATTTCAGCTCATAACTTCTGTTTTAGAAGACTTTTTTTTTCTTTACTCAGTTTATGAAAATTAATTTCTTGGCTTCTTTATGTATGCAAGTGCAGTGGTTTGGAGAGGTGTATTATGGGGCTCTGTGGAAGAAGGATGCCTTCAAGAAAGACTGCAGACCACTACTGGAATATAAAGTCAGCTGCGCACTGTTGCTTGTCTTGGGCCCCTTATTAGAGTCAGATTTGAATAGCGAGAGAAAGATGCTTACAGAAGTCCCGAAACTCAGATGAATCCTTGCGACACCTTTGCAAAAGCTCTTTTGGGATATATTCCCCATTTGCACCAGCAGGATCTTAAATGCAAAACCACTGGTGTATTTTTCAAATATTTGAGCCCCTTTTCTATCTCTGCTCACCTTTGTCCGTGACTGTGTCTTAAGGATCCCTTATTTAAGAGTCGTTACTGAGTGTGGTCACTCCTATTGCTTAGAAGTTCCTAACCCCGGACCATAGTCACGCCTCTAATGCCTTCCCTTTCCATCCTGCCTAGCAGGGGGGACAGGGGAGCGAGAGACCACAGTATATAAACTACCATTTTCCAGTCAGATGGGCAGAGGAGAGTGTGGTCTGGACCTGTTTCCTGCTTGGGCTGCTGTGACAGCTATCTCTTGTCGGCACCCCCCGTTTCTGAGGTCTCTGATGGGGGCCTCTTCGCATCTGTCCCCGTTGCCGCCAAAGCAGGCATGTTGTCAAGTGCTCATTGGGTATGTTGTTTCCCTCGCTTGATTCCCGGTAGTTTCCCTCCTGCTTACAGTAGAGGCCGGGGTGGGGGGGTGCTTAGTGCGGCAGGAAACACCCTTGCTCCATCGACCTCACACTGGATGACTTGGCAGCAAGGAGCTCCTTGGAGCCTGTCTCCCTTGCCCCCTCTCTACCCCGCAAGAATGGTTTGCGTGTCTTCCTCAGTGCTTTTCATGCATTGTGCCTGTTCCCGTCATCGTACCTTGCACCTCAACCTCCTGGCTACAGTCAGTTCCAGCCCCGGACCACGAGCTGACCAATCGCAGGGCCTGGCCCGGCAGCTGGCACACAGTAGGGGCTCAGTTTGTATGCTTAAGGAAATGCTCATGCATCGTGTTGGCTGGCACAGCTTGGGAAGGCATTTCGTCTACGTTAGGGTATCAAAAGTATTTAAATAGCTTTGTGTGTCTGTGAGGGGGGCAGTCAAGCACCAGGCCTCTGGAGTCAGGCTGCCTGGGTTCAAATCCCAGATGTGTGACCTGGGGCAAGGAACGTACCCTTTCTGTGTCTCTGTTTCTTGACCTGTAAGATGGGGCTAATGAAGGAAGTTTATCGTGAGGATTAAATGAGATAATGGATTCCTGAAGCATAAGTGCTTAGTGAATGCTTTTCACTTAATGTTCTGTAGTGTTCTGAAAACATCGTGGATGTCCCCCCCTCTTTTTTTTTTTTAGGATTTTATTTATTTATTTTAGAGAGCATGGGGGCAGGGATCAGAGGGAGAGGGACAAGCAGACTCCATGCTGAGCTCGGAGCCAGACATGGGGCTTGAT
This sequence comes from Mustela lutreola, assembly GCF_030435805.1. NCBI lineage: Eukaryota > Metazoa > Chordata > Mammalia > Carnivora > Mustelidae > Mustela > Mustela lutreola. Next base: position 13,825,763 of record NC_081299.1, read on the forward strand.
CCCACGACCCTGAGATCATGACCTGAGCCAAAATCAGGAGTCTGACACTCAACTGACGGAGCCACCCAGGCGCCCCAACTGTTGCGGTTTTATAAACCCAGTTATGTTGTAGATAAAGGGGATTTGGTATTAAAAGGTTAGTTGATGAATGTTATAAATATATATAACTATTATAAATAGCACCCATGTTTTTCTAGTTATCCAGATAGAGGTTCTCAGCATTTTCTTTGACAGCCTGCCCCAGTGCAGCCCCCAAACCCCAGACTCACATATACATAGTCAGTTGTTAAGCCTATAAATTCTGCCAGCAAAATGTCTTCTTCCTTTCCAAGTGATCCTACACACCTTAGTTAGACGAGTCTTACTAAAGCACAGGTTCAATCAAGTTACATATTTTTCTTTCGAAGACTTTATTTATTTGACAGAGAGAGAGGGAACACAAGCAGGGGGAGTGGGAGGGGGAGAAGCTTCCTGCTGAGCAGGGAGACCCATGCAGGGCTTGATCCCAGGACCCTTTTTTTAATCCCGAAGCCAGCTGCTTAAGGACTGAGCCACCCAGGCGCCCCTCATATTACATATTAAAAAAAAAAAAAACTTTAGGGCAGCCTCCTGCCTGCTAGAGTAAGTGCCGTGATATTTTGGGGCTTTCAGAATGGCCCTGATCCCTTTCTAGCCTTATCTCCTGCTCCAGGACATGCTTCATGCTTAAGGCAGGCTCTCCCCGCAACCCCCCCCCCCCGTTCCCCTGTTTCCCTGCATGAGCCTTGGGTGGATGGAGCACGCACCCCTCTATACAGACTTGGGCTGTTAACCGTCTGCTCTTTAAGACAACTCAAATGACACACCTCTTTTGCAGGCATTTAAAAAAGTCTTTCCAGCTAAGTGTGTTCCTCCCACTGTCTTCCTCTGGACCAGCAGAACGTGGTCCCCTGCCAGTTTTCTGGATACCTGACTTACTCTCCTTCCCTGATCAGAAGCTCCCCAGGGAAGAGGCTCTGTCTCACTTATTTCTGACCTGAACTCTTGTCCTTCAGCACTCAGTAAATATTTGAACTTTTGATTTGTTCTTGAACAGGCTTACCACCTTCTCCCTACTCCCTTCTCTAACCCGCCGAGATGGTTTGGCTGGTTGGGAGAGGAAGGGGGTGACAGTACGGTGCGCCGTGTGCTGTTCTTCCAGGCTTTTTACACACACTGTGATGGGTCATCCTCGCTGTTCCCCGGTCGGGGACAGGTCCTGTCGGTATTCCTGATTTCCATATGAAGAAACAGATGCCGCGAAGTTCTGTCATTTGCCCAAGGACTGAGACACGCTGAGACTAATAAGTAACCTAACCGGTATTCTCCTTCATGTCTAGCCTGTCTTACCCCAAGTCCACACAGCCTTATCGCTGAAATAGACCGCCCTGTAACGATTCCCACCTTCAAAGAGGAAACACCTGTGCCTTCTGCTTAACAAATGCTCATAAACGTGGTTTAAGTAGATGCTCAAGGAAGAGAAATTACCGGTTCTTGTTTCTCCATTGAATTTGTCACTTGAATCAGGAGTAGGCGACCACGTAGTCGCTATCATGACGTCCGTGTTGGTAATCCCGAATCCCTGATTCTTACGTTTCCTTTCCCAGAGGTGAGAGTCCAGTTACTGTATTGATGGGGATGGGCTGGAGGGATGGGGGTGTTGGGAAGGAGGACCCTCACTGGAAGTACCCTTTTGAACAGTTTGGATGAATTTGGATTCATTTGATCAGCTCTCAGCTCATTTGGTTTCATCCAGTCTCAGCCGGTGAGCAGAGGGAGTACTTCCCAGTTTGAGTTTTGAGTTGTGGACTCTTTCTCATTGATTCTGTGTAATTTCAGGCTTTTGTTTCCCCTCCTGAAAAGTCAGACATCTGTGGTTTCTGTTGTTTTCTTGAGGGACTGAAGAGTGCCATAGTCATAAACTACGTGTCATAGTGCAGAAGACACGTTATCATAAATAGCATGAGACCAGTTGCCCTGCTGTTTCAACCCTCCGTGAAGTTGATCCCTGTGTATAGGAAAGAGCCGTGACTTTGGAGTCAGACAGCCTGGGTTGGAATTCTACTTTTATAGTTGTGTGTACTCGGGTAAGTCAGTTCCACTAAACTCTTTCCTCTTCTGGGAGACAGGATTGTAGTACATCTCATAACGCGGTTCTGCGGATTCAATGAAATAATACACAGAAACAGTCTACAGTGCCCGACACTGTCAATGTTAGTACCTCCAAAGCCTCCTCTCCCAGAAAAGTGTAATGCATTGCGTCTTTTACTGTGTTTATTGAAACTTAGTAATTCTGCATTTTTTCAGTCTCCCTTAAATTAGTCTTAAGAGCGTTTTCTCATTTTCCTGCATGCTATGCCCACATGTGAATTTATTAGCTAATTATATGTTAGTAAAATGTGTACCAAACCTGTTCCTTTCTTTGTGCATTCTTGGAAAGCTGTATGGCTGTCAGAATTCCCAAAGTTGGATCATGTGCCACACGCACTCATTTAATGAGTTTGGCTGTTCTTGAAGCAGAGCGCCCCAGTAATGGCTTCCACATTTGCCTTCCCTGTCTTTACTGTGTTCTGCTGACTGGCTTGCTTGTTCTGATCAGGATCCTGGGAATTGACGTCCACCTGAGAAATTCCCTCAGATGTTCCGGCCTCTGTCTAGTCCGGAGAGACCCAGGAAGGTGGAGGACTTGTACAATATGACGTTCTTGGTCTGGTTCCTGTATACCCTGCAGCACCGCAGACTTTGGAGAGGCTGGTTAACACAGACTGAATTTACCATCGCTGGGTCTTTGGTCCCGCCCACTTTCTTGGTTAATTCACACGACTTGGCATTTACATGTGAACACCTGGGTCCGTCCGTCCTTTGCCTCAGAGCATTAAGTAACACAGTTTGGAGCTGACTTAAAACTTTTTTTTTCCTCATAAATTGGGCCCTGAGCATCTTTCATAAATCAGAAATGTTTCTTGGAAATGTAATTCTCACTAAACTCAGTCCCAAGGGTACTTTTTTCTCTATAAAAGCACATTCTTGTTTGTTCTGTCATAACAAATGCATTTGATGATTGTAATAGCGTTGATCGAAACATGATTGAGCAGGAAAGCGTGCCCATTATAAATAGATCGGTTTGATATTAATCCGTGTTCAAAGCATAGCTAGAGCTTTATGAAACACCAGGTAGCTCTAGGAAAATTTTTGTCATATTTTAAGCAAAATGTTCTAGTTAGCCGTGAGTCTGAAGGAATCCCCTCTTTTTAAAAGAAAAAAACCCGCCTGTCAAAGCCTGAGATGTTCCTGTAGAAAAATTGCTGATACCCATGCAGAGTTGGGGGGGGCCAGGGATTGTGACTTTCAGCCATGGCTCCCTCATGGTGTGATCTTAGGCAAGCCAGTGGGTTGTATTTTATTTTATTTTATTTTAAAGATTTTATTTATTTGTTTGACAGAGAGAGATCATAAGTAGGCAGAGAGGCAGGCAGGGTGGGGCGGGGGGAGGAGGGGAAGCAGGCTTCCTGGTGAGCAGAGAGCCTGATGCGGGGCTCGATCCTAGGACCCTGAGATCATGACCGGAGTCGAAGGCAGAGGCTTAACCCACGTGCCCCAGTGGGTTGTATTTTAATAGAGGATTAACTATTACATGACACTTTTGACCTATTTTGAGTTTTATTAGACGAGTAACAGAACTTACTACCACTTGTTGAGTTCTGTCCCAGATACCTTACATTTTCCTGAAACAGCAACCCTGTGAGATTGTTTTTACTCTGTAGCCTAGCAGGTTGAGGCCAGGTGACGTTAGTAATGGCTGTGAGGTCAGAGCTAGCTGCTGAACAATAGTTGGGACAATGGTTGACATAGGCTCATCTCGTGATGGCACCAGTCCTCTTGCCATGCCACTCAACCGGAGACCAAAATCCTCCTTGCTTTGGGAACCTTTATTTTTTACATTTACAAATAAAGTTGGCACGTGGCTTCTAGGGAATCTGAAAAACTTGCTTGGAATTCCTGAAGCTTCTCATGGTCACAAAACTGCCAGTTGCAATGGTACTTAAGTTTTTACTCCTACATTTCGATATAAGTTAAAGAAATTAAAATGGAGTTGCTTTGCAGTTTCACTTAATTTTTTGATACGGGTCAGATCTTACCATTGATAACTGTACAGTAGGCTTGTGAATCTAGGCACTTTGTTTAATATGTGAAATCTGAGTCCAGTTCTCATGATGAGCACTGAGTAGTGTAGAGAATTGTTGAAATCACTGTATTATGCACCTGAAACTAATACAACACTGTTAATTATACTGGAATTAAAATTAAAAACTAATAAAAATAAAAAATCAAAATAAAGTGCTAAACGTAAGCTGGAAGGAGAGCTAAATTATCGTGTAGTAAGTTACTGCTAAAGTGGGCCCATGGTCCCTCCCCCGCCCCCCACCGACATCTTTCCTAGAAATGTTTTCTAAGTGACTTAATGAGGATTTTTTTTCTGTGCCCCTCCAAACAAAGAGTCCCTCGCCCTGGCCTGCAAGTCCGTTGGCAAGTGCAGCTTTTACCAAGTCGGTGCTGCAGGAGAGTGAATTGCTACAACTTGTTCTGTGTAGGGGCTCGCATCCAAAGTACACTTCTACCCCAGGACTGCAATCCGATTGTGTAGTCTGCTTGTTAATTCTTGCTGATTATGCTTCTTAACGATTGGCAGTGAAGTAAAGCTTTATGCTAGGTGGCATGGCGCGAGCAAAGACTTCTCTAAATAAAGTGGGAACCAGAAGTCGTCCTCAGGTCACCATCATGGCCGTCAGCGTACATTATGTCCTTCCCTTCCTTGCACAGAACGTGGCTTCAGGCATCCACGGATGTACTGTCTTGGGTGGTTATTCTTTTAAACCCGTTACGAAATCTACTTGGGCATAAGATACGGCAGTATTTTATATGTATTTTATGTGTCGTTAGTGGGAGTGAGTTCTTTCTTGTTTTGTTATTAAAATAGTATCTGATGAACTACTAAGGAATTGGTCCTCCCTAAACATTTGTGCTTCTCCGCTAGCCAGCTCTATGATGTCCTTTTGGGCACTGGGCATGCACTGAAGTGCCAGGTTAGATTGATTTGGAGTAATTTCTTTTTGAAAGAGTTGGTGCCAATTCTTTTTCCTCTCCAAAAGAAATGGTTTTGGAGCTTGGGCTCCTTGCCTAATGTCAATTCCATAAGGCTCCTGTGTGTGTGTGTGTGTGTGTGTGTGTGTGTGTGTTTGCCTTGCCCCCGCTCCTTCCTCTCATAACTGGACTTTGCCACGAGGAAGATGTGTACCTATAAGCGGGCATTTCTTTCCTTTAGGGTGATTTATCATTCCAGACAGCACAGAGCAAAAAACCAGGCTTGAGGTGGGGGGAAGGTGAAGTTATATAAACTTGATTCATAGTTAAATATTTGCTTCCAGGGAAGGTGAAAAATGCTTTGTACTTTTTCCTTTGGCTTTTTTCCTCTAAGAGAGCTTGTCATGCAACAACACAAAAAAGTGGCCAAAGGCGGAGAAAACTCTTCTCTTTTCCATGTTGGTTTGTTTTTATTGTAAGACAAACCTTTCATGTTTTATTGTTATGAAGTTTAAATGTGGCCTAGAGGTGCCAATCTTTAGTGGAAACAGCTGCGGAGTGGGTGTCCCCGGATCAGGTGGGACTTTCTTTGAAGCAGCGTGTTGCCTTTTAAAAGAAATCGAGCATGTGAGAACTTGAGCCCGTAAACTCATCGGCGGCTCCACCATCGCTAATCTCGCAAATAACTCAGATAGCTAAGTTTAAATAAAACATTGGTATTGAAAAAGTCAGTTTCTGTATTATATTTTTCTGAAGAGAACAGTCTTGTTATTTGGGCTCTTAAAAATACAGAAACAGAGAGGGAAAGAAACTGCTGTTAAGACTTGAAGAGGTAGCGGCCCATTTGGAGAATGTGGAGCTCACTCTGTCTTTCGGTTAGTCTGAACGGGGATTTGGATCTCAGACTTGCAGAGAGGTGCCTTCGCTGGGAGCAGAACTGGGTGTTGGGCATGTACCTGAGCTTAAGTGTCCAGTAAAGATTTCCTGGGCTCTGTTGATTGGTGTCGACACATTTCTCATCTCTGTGATGAGCGATTCTCCTAGACCATTCTTGGTCTACTATTTGGAAAAACTGAGCGTCTGAGAGCTTTCTTTCCTTGGGGAAAAGTAGGAGAGACAGGCATGGAGTCAGAGGGACAAGAAAAATGCTGAAATATTTTCCTTTTGGGCTTTTGATTTGTTTGCCAAAACATCGCCTTCCAGATGGAGAAGACCAAAAGCTCTGATTGTAAGCCATTATGTTTTTACTGGCCTACCTCCCCGTCCCATTGCCTGGTTTGAGATCTGTAAGCCGGTCCAAATCCTTTACCTCATTTTCTAGTACCAATTTACTTTCTTACTCATCTTCCAGCTGCAAGGGGGTGAGGCAAGTTGCTTTGAAATTGAACCTAGTGCCATTTTATAAATCTGCAACAGCAGATTCTCGCCAAGGAGTATCAGTCACGACAGCTTGCGTTTCTTCGAAGCTCTTGGATCTCACCTATCAGGTGGACTTGTGTCTGTGACCTGTGCAGTAGGATTAGTCTGGGAAGGAATCTGAACAAGCCCTTTGGGCCTTGTGCAGACTTGTTACTGCCCTGGTCGTCCAGCGTTCTGGGCTGTTGCATGATAAGCACCACTTGGTTTTTGGCTATATCTCACTTCACTGGCAGTAGAAATCCCGACACCCCAGCTTTCTCTTGGGAGGTAGGGATTGTGTGGGGGTTGAGGTTGTAGGAGACTCCAGTGTCAAGACAGCTGGGAGGGTGGCTTTGGAGTCCGGCAGACCTGGTCCCTACTCTGCTCTTCCACTCACCGAACGGAGTACCCTCGAGCAAAGTATTTTCTGCACCTGAAAAATGGGGGATATTACTGTATCAGGTTGTTGTTTGGTTTGAAAGAGAATTTGGGGGCAGGGTGGGGAGAGAATGGTGGGTACTCATGGGGAATACCAAAACGTTAATTCCTTTTCCTTCAGATGATGTCCGCTTTGAGCAGGTTTAACTATTGTGGTCTGTAAACTGATGAGCTTTCCACTGTATTATAAATTATATGAACAGTAGGGTGACATGAGTGATTTTCAGATACTGCGTTTTAAAGTTGAGCACCAGGCCTCATGCAGGGTCTATCGGACAGGGCAAAGTCACGATTTGTAATAAAAACTCCTATTTGTGTAGGATGTAGTCATAGGGAAGAAACCTGTGCTGTGGCCACATCTATGTGGCAGACGAGAATAATCAGAAATCGTTCTCAGTAAGTGGCATAAATACCTTCTTCAGGCCGCCATCAGCTGGGCGGTTGCATGGATGGATAAAAACTGATGTGAACGAGGTCGCTTGGGCCGACATTCTGCATTTAGAGCAGAGAGGTCAGGCCGGTGGCCGGAAAGTACGCTGAGTGTTTGCGCTGCAGTAGCCCAAGGTCAGGGTTAGACAGAGAAGATGCTCGTGGAATTCCAACAGCCAAAATCGGAAAACTATTAAGGCAGAGTGAGAATCAGGACTTTCTTGTGGTGCTTAATTGTAAGGAGGTTGGTTGGGGGCTCAGTTGGTCTCTGGAGTAGACTCTTTGTCAAGAGCCTCAGAATACCCTGGAAGGGTATACCAGGGTATACCAGAATACCCAGTTGTCACGTCTGAAAAACAAATAGAAAATTAGGCCTTGGTACTCTTCTTGGTGTATATAACTGTTTCGATAATAGAAAAATTAGTTACTTCAAACTTTAGGCCATGCATCACTATTGTACGGGCAGAGGGCTGTGATTTTCTTTTTTTCCCTTAAAATGGTACCACAGACCAAAAAAAAAAAAAAATTATTTTAATGGTTCTACATTGATGTTAACACATTTTGCTAAAGATTTTATTTATTTATTCATGAGAGACAGAGAGAGAGGCAGAGGGAGAAGCTGGCTCCCCACAGAGCAGGGAGCCCAATGTGGGACTCAGTCCCGAGACCCTGAGATCATGACCTGAGCCCTCGACTCAGCCACCTGGGCACCCCTCATTTTAACACATCTTATGAAAAAGATGTAACTCGTACTCAAAGCTATGATTACACAAAATTCATTTAATTAAACACATGCATTGATTTTTCTTTTTTTTTTTTAAATAAACAAGTAATTGTGAAGATAATGTAGATTTAGCGAAAATTGTGATGGCAGTGCTCAAATGACTAGGTTTGAGAAATACTGGTAAAAATGAGGATCTGGTCATTTTCCCCCACAGGCTTAGGTTCCTATGAGTGAGGTTTGATTGAAAATTACATATTTAGTTTTTTTTTCTACCAGACCATTAAAATAGGCTTGCATCTGTTCTTTTATTTTGAAAGATCGTGGTTGAAAATGCCCTGTGAGTGAAAACAAGGGAAGGGGACTAATCTCCACATTCGGGACTTTTGAGGAAACGCTTTCCCTCTGACGGAGGACTCTTGTGTCTTGACATGTGACAGCCTTTGGGAATGTTCTGCATCACTCCTTTCCCTATTTCTCAAGAAGTAGCCATCACTCAAAATGCTGCACTGACAGGGGAACTTCGGTTGACATTGTTTACAGTCTGATGTTCTAGCTCCGGCACCCCTTTGGAAGAGGGCCTGGCGCGCCCAGAATGCCAGACACTGTTTGCAAGCAGGGCCCAGAGCGTCGGCTCAAGCATTGTCTCTTGGCTCGTTCCCCCTGCCCTGCCAGACTTGTCTAGACAGAATTGGGAGTAAAGTTTCTCTCCCCTGTTATATGCAGAAGGACCAAAGGCATGTGTAAAGCCTCTGACGATAAGGTTAGAAATGAGAAAATCAACTCCGTACCAAATTATTTAAGAAAAGAATTTGTTTTATAGATGTTCACATTTATGAAATGCTCGTTTTATTTCTGTTAAGTTACTGTTTTAAGATTTAACGTGTTTCTCCTCCTTTGTAGGTACTGGTTTTGGATTAGGACTTGTTTTCTCACTTACCTTCTTTAAAAGTAAGTGTGACTTTTACTGTCTTTTCAACATAATGTTCTTGGGCATGCGCGCGTGTGCACACACACACACACACACACACACACACAGCAGGCACACTTCTGGAGGGCATGACCACTTGGTTGCCACCCCATCCGTTTATGGGTGTAGGTAGGCCACTGTCAAAAGGTGCTAGACAGAGAACGTGGACTTGGAAAAGGTCAGAGTGGGTTGGGTACCTCTAGAGCTCCCCGCTGGGCGTTGAGTCAGGGTGCCTGATATCTTCAATATGATATCATCTGAAAAGCCTCTGCTTTATGCCAGTGAGTCACTTGGCCAAATCTACATGCTCAAATATTTCTAATTAATTCTAAGTTTTTCTAAAGGAACTTGAAAATGAGTCTTACTGGTCATAAAAACAAGTGGACCAGAAACACACATACTTTTTGTCCAGAAATTCTCCTAAGCAAAGTTCAGGCAGTATCCCTTTCATTCTGAAGTTTGATTGTTGAATAGAAGCCAGAGGGTTCCCTTTGACCCCTTTCCCCAACGAATGGGCAGGGAACACATGACCAGAGAATCCTAACACGCAGGGCTGACACAAACTAATCACGTGCGGTATTGGCATATATAGGCTTTATGACTTGCTGCAATCAAAATTTACTTGATTCCATTTAAAATTCAAGCACCTTCCCAAAGGGTGGTATTTCTGATAAGGTTGAGAAATGAGTTAAAATGAGCAAATGATGAGAACGGATATATATAAAAATGAAAAGGTTGAACCACGTCTGCTCTCATGTTGCGCCACTTGTTAAGACCTCAAACGCAGCAGCGTAGGTACTTAATAAATATTGGCTGAATTAATAAATTCAGTATTAATTAATAATTAATATTAAATAATTAAATAATTCAAGTATTGATTCAAGTTTTAATTAATGAATTCAGTGGCATTTCACTGTTGATTAAACCCTGATAGAAACGTGTGGTGCATTACGGTTATCAGTAGGAGGCATGCTGAATGTTTATTAGCCCTAAGCAAGTGTATTTAAGCCAGAGAAAAAGCTTTATCTTCTCTTAATGGCTCCCTATGAGATTTTCCTTTTTCTGTTCACCAGGGAGAATGTGGCCGTTAGCCTTTGGTTCTGGCATGGGATTGGGAATGGCCTACTCCAACTGTCAGCATGATTTCCAGGCTCCGTATCTTCTCCACGGAAAATACGTCAAAGTACGTACAGAGTTGATCATTCTCTTTCTTTTAAAAGGCAAGGAATTTCCCCAGAGGACCTGAAGAACTCTTTGGAGCATATATAATTCATAAACGGTGCGTGTCATCATGGCACCACTGAGCTCCTAACTGCTCTTTGGCCTTCAGTGATGGTGACACGGCTTTGGTGCCTGAAGTCCCTCCCTCCCGCTGCGGCCTGAGACGCACCTGTGCATTCACGCGGGTGCCCTCACGCTAGCAGGCGGAGCAGGACAACCTGTCATTGCAGCAGTAGCTTCGTCTTGAGTGTCCATAAGGGGCACCGAGGTTCAAGATCTCAGTGCCATGTCAGCATCTCAACACGGGCTCCCGCCAAACCAAAGGACAGCTGAGACTCGGCATTCTTCCACTGTTTATTGGAGAAGGGAGGTTCTTGACTCTAAGTCCCATCTGATCCTGCTGCAGTCCTTGTCTGCAGGTGGACTTTTAGTAATGGCAGCAGGATGAGAACCTGTGGCCCGCACTTCAGGAAGGAGAAGGTAGCCCTGAGGCTCCTCCCGTTGCCTTACTTTTGATGACTGATTACTGCCAGGTTTGGGGGAAAGGATCATGGGAGGCTGGGTGCCCAAGGACAAGGGTGGTATTTACTTTTGTGTCCCCAGGGCCTGGAACAAAGTAGACACTCAGATAGGAAATGACGGAGTGAAGTAAACCGTGTATCCTAGTAGATGTGGGTGGCCTCGGGCTTCCTAAGGCATAGTCTTCACAGCAACACCAGCTTCGGTGCAGAGCGTCCCGTTCCCTGGACGTATGGAACCCTCTCCTTTCTGGGTCACCCTTGAGCCGTAGTTGCTAGGGTCTGGGCACAGCAGGGAGGGGCGGGGAAAGGGCTGAGAAGCCACAGGGGCCTGGGGTGTGGGTCCTGGGCCGCCCCACCGCTCGCCTCCTGTGTGTTTTCACTCGTGAGGTTCTGGCTTCTGTCTGTAAAATGAGGGTCATGATTTCCGCCTACGTGGTTGCTGTGAGCAGGGGTGTGAGAATGACCAAGTGACCGGGAGCTGTGAGGTGCCGCATCTGTAGAAATGCCGGCGGGAACAGTCGAGGCCCGCTGAGAAACCGTGATGGACTTCCCCAGCGTTCCACCAAAATGACAGGTAGAGCAGAAGATGCCATTCTGTCAAGTGTCCCGGTTCTGGTTGAAAGCTGGAGCCAAGGGTCCCGAAAGCTCAAATGACAGTCCCCACCACAGCTCAGTGGCCTCTGTTTTAGAGCCTGCTCGGACCGCCCGTTGCCAGCCGGGCCACCAGCCCGCATGCTCTGCCAGAGAACTGGCGGTGGCGAGACCAGTCGGCCGGGGGAGCCTGGGCGCCCTCCGTGGGCGGTCCCTGTTCCAGAGCCCAGGTGAGGTTCTCGAAGGGACGAGAAGAGGCACGGCCGTGTGACACCAAAGCCAATGACAGGCATTTTCCACCACCCCCTACCCTTTGCTTTCTTGGCCCCACAGCTGGATTTGGGGAGAGCAGAAGGGAACCAGAGAGGAGCTTCGGGTCTTTTAATTGTTTGGAAGGTTTTCGTTGTTGCAGACTTGAGCTGTTGTGGATAGTGTGGCTTGGGATGATCGTATGCATATTATACATTTCATGGCTGGGAGCTGCTGTGGAAAATATTGTTCCTTTTTAACAGCCTTGTGTGTACTGCTCCAGAATAGCCCTGTAGCCGTACCTGGACTCGAGTCTGTGCCTCTGGTCAGCTCCATTCTCCGCAGAGAGGGGCATGGCGCAGGCGGTCCTCCCACAGTCGTTGGCTGCCGAGGGTGCACTGCACCTTTGTGGGCCCTCCTAGGTGCCTCGGCTCTCTGTTCTTTCTCGAGACTTCCCTCCCAGTAGACTCGTGGGAGAGGTTTTCCTTACCCTTCTTCAGCAGATGAGGAAACGCAGTCTTCCCGCCGGTAGCCGGCTGATCGGTTCCAGAGCCGCGCGGTGTCCGCTCACTGGCGATGCAGCCCTTGGACAAGTTTTAGGAACAGTTGTCCGGGTCCTGACTCTGGGCCTTTCCCCCCCTGGCCTCCTCCCAGGATTAGGGAGCCACTCTGGAGACCCTGAGATCGGTGTTCACAGTTCTCTCGTGCTCTGTAAAGCAGGTCGGGCGTCAAGGTTTGGGGCCCCTTGGTTCTGTGGGTGGGAGATGGTTGTGCACATGTGGTCCGCACACTTCTAATCAGTGTCCTCACTTTCTAGGAGCAGGAGCAGTGACTTACACCTGAGAACATCCCAGTGGGAGGAAAAGAGAAATCGTGTTCATTCCTCAGGAATACTGAAGTGCCTGGAGTAAGCTGACTTTCTTCTGTAACGATGTTATCAGTAATGCTTCAAACTCCAGCACGCTGTTCTCGTATTTGAAATGAAGTCTGTTTCTTGTTTTGTATTTTCTCTCTGGAAATTGCAAGGAGGTGGTCTTAAAAAAAATAAATTAAAAATAGGCAGCCCGGTGCATCGCCTGCGTTTCTTTGCCTTTGGTCTTTTGAGCCTCAGGAAGACTGTGTCAGAACTGCCAGCAGCTGTCACCTCCTGGTCCCCGCGAGCCTTCCTGAAACCGCAGCCCTTGTGCGTCCCGCCCCCTTGTCCCCTGCCGGTGGTGTCGCGGCCGCCTCTGCCTTGCTGAGCTGGTGCTCGGAAGCGGCGGCTGCGTTGTCTGCCCACGAGGACAGGCGTCTTGAGGTACCTCGCCTTCCGTAGCAGCTCTTTAAGGTTTGTGTGTTGTCCTCACCGTAGACCCCACGGGGCACGCTCCAGAGGGGCCTGCAGCCCGAGGCCCAAGGCCGGCTATGGGGAAGGGTGCGCACAGGGCTGTGTTGGTGGCTCACTCCATCCCTGTCACTGTTGCCAGCAGCTTCGTGGGGCTGGGCCTAGTCCAGGCTTCACCTCGCTGGGGGCTTCATCCTGGGGGGCGGGGAGAGCTCGAGGCATACGCACCCTCCGGGCTGGAAGGCCATGTTCAGGGGTATTTCATCTTCATCCATCAGTTGAAGGTTGAGGACAGAGGGGCCGCTTCTCGTGGCGTTTGTGAGTTTATCCCTTTAGTTTCACTTGAACCAGGGAGGCTGGATGCAAAAGTAATATCACAGCAAATTCTTGTGAGAAAGTGTAGAAACCCGGAGAGAGCTCAGTCTTTCCTGTTGTGTCTTCTGTCTACAATAAAGTGAAGATGAGCAGAGCTCGATCCCACGGGTCCCTTCATCCTGTTACGTGTGGGTGGAGCATCTCGTGTGAGCCAGGCCCTGTTCCAAGCTGCAGAGATAGAAGGAAAGGTAAGACACAGCCTCTGCCCTCGAGTCACTTGGAGTGTGCTGGAAGGCCGGGCCTGCAGTCTCTTGGAGGAGGGGTACCGTGGACCTTAAAGCTGACGTGGTTCTTAAAGTTGACGTGGACGTTTGAGCCAGGCGAGGAAGAGCGGGAGGGTGGCTTCCGTGAAGGCGCTGGGTCACGTGGTGCATGTGGTCATTGGGGAAGGACTAGGAGGTCCGCAGGGGCCAGAGGTGTGGAGGGTGAGGCCAGGCACCGGGGTGGAACTAGCGTCTGACCCCAGTCCTGGAACATGGATTAGACGGTTCTTGCAGGTGTCGTAAAGAGTCGATTCCAGGTAGAAACACCGTCTCTTTTTTCCCTCCGTCATCCTTACCCCGCCCCCCCTTTCAGAAGCGGATGCTAAACTCTGAACCAGAGCAGGCAGCAGTGGCTCTCTGCCCTGCGAACTGTCCAGACTCCTCTGTTCTCTGAGCCTTTTTGTTGAGTTGAATCACTTAAAGCTCAAAGTGGGCCTGAGCCCAGGACTAGAAGTCCTGGCTGTGGCTTCGCCGTAGCCATTCTGCTGGTTTGCATTCCTCCCCTCTCATTCCGTGATCAAGACCACCCATGTCATGAAAAGAAAAAAATGCCTTTGCAGCCTGGCTCATCCCTTACTCTTGTCTTCATATTTGCTTTAAAAGCTACTGTTTCCCTCCAATTTTTGTATCTTCATTCAGGCAGAAAGGAGAATAACCGGTCCCTTTCCCAAAAAAAAGAAAACACAGCATGCCCACTGGTTCTCTGAACGATAGCAGAAGGATATGGAGTGGAAATGGACACTGAAGGAGGCTTCCCTGTCTTGCTTTAGTCATCAGCTTGGGCATCATCGATGTTTGGAGGGTCCCTTTGCCCAGCATCTTTGAAATGCCACTTCTGTGTTTGAGAAACTGGTCAGCCCTGTGAGGGAGTGATTCCCGGCAAAGGCTGGCCAGAGGAAGCGTTGGCTGTTTGCTTTAATTCCAGAGCACTTTGTATTCCGGCCTTGGAGCTCTGAGCAGACACTGGCCCAAAGCACGGTTGCCTGATCTTGTCCCCACTCCCTGCCCCCATCTCCGATCAACCTGCCGAAAGTTCCAGCTTGTTGGCAAAGGCACACGTTCTGTTCTACTTTAAGTTTCATTAGAAATTCAAGTCCTCTGGGGCTCTTTTCCCTTGTGGGGCTGTGAGGCGTTGACTTTGCTTCTTGTCTGCCCTTCTGGAACCAAATACAAGGAAATTCATGGGTTCGGGAGAGAGTGATGGGAACCCAACTGGGCACAGGATACTTGGATAAGGCTGTGGCGCCCCGAAAGTGGCCTGCTCTGCCAACATATATAAATTCATACAGTCTGAGCTTGACACTGTATAATTTGGCCCAGAACAATATGTATTTTGAACTCATTTAGGTGAATGACTTTGGCATTCCCAGTACCCACTGGGGGAAACCTTTATCAGGCTGCTTTGGCCTTAGGCAGAAGTGGGCCTTTGTTCTGAGAAATGGCCTCAAACATACTCTTGCTTAGCTGTCTCCTTAAGCGAGTGTCATCCGTTTTCATCCATTTCAAAAGACCCCAGGACTCCGTATTGAAACCATGCCCATAGGAAACCCCGAGACTTGGAACAGAAGGAGAGATCTATGTAGATTTGCTTTTAGCTTTCCCAAGCCTCACTGTTTACTTTTTTTTTTTTTTTTTTTTTTATTGTAACCAAGCCATAATTACATTTTACTTGTCATGGTTCAGTCTGATTGTATTGTTGACGGACTATTTTTGAACATGTCCAAATAAAGTCTGCAAAGTATTTCCACAAGGACGTCGTCCGTGGGGCTGGGGCGGCCTTCCTCCGGAGCGGGCGGGAGACTCGAACACGCTTCCTGTTGCACGCTTTCTAATTACAGAAATGCGAAGCTGTGGAACGGAGAAAGTGGAAATTCGAAGTACCAAAAGGAATGTTAAATTTAGAATAACAAGCTCATCTGGAAGCTATCACCACTTTGTTTTTTTACAGTGTGCTGCAAGCACCACTTCGCCTGGGACAGCAAAGGTTGAGGTCCGGGGCGGGGGGCGGACACCGACCTGGGCCGGAGTGGGGCGGAGGCTCCTGTGTTCACGGAGCGGCCTCCGTGTGGAGCCGGTGTGAGCGTCAGCGGATCGCTGTTAGAGCCGGGAAGTGCCTTGAAGGACGACGACAGATGGGGAGGGAGGAAGTGGCCGGAGGACTATGCAGGGAAGAGCATAGGATTTGAAACCAAGGAGCTGGGTCCGAGCTCCCATTTCCACCACTCCCTCCCCGAGCGACTCCCTTCTCTGTAAAGGGAGCAGAAAAGAATTCCTACGTTCCAGGCTCTAAGACGTAAACCTATGTGCTAACACAAGAACTAGAAAGAGGTGCTTGGTCTTTGAGTCAGAACGGAGCACACGGTATTAAGGGTGGGAAGGGGACTGTTGCAGAACAGAAAGGGCATCATCTTTGGGCTCAAGGAGTCCGGTTCTTAGAGTCTACATGAGCAAGATGTGAGAAAGAAGATGATGTGTCCAATGAGTTTCTCGTAATCCAATAAACTCAAAGTAGTTAGAAAACCCTGCATCTTCATGAGTAAGTTTTAATGTCCTCTGTTTTCACTCTGCCCCATGACTGTGGCATGTCCCCTTCCAACACCGCCCGAGCTAAAAGTCACTCGCTGTGAGCACCCAGTACGCAGCAGGGGCAGGGGGACAGGACACGAGGGAAGGAGAAGGGGAACTTGAGACCTCAAGGAGCTTGGGGCTGGTAGGAAACAGCATGGGGACTGAGCATTTGTATTCAGGATAATTGGCTTCAATTGTGTGACCCTCACTTGGGAGCCCAGAGCCAGGAGATGTAAGTGGGGAAAGGCCGTGTCAAGAATTCTTGGAGGAATTCGGGAGTGGGCAGAAGAGGAGTCTTTAACAGGGAAGAAACTGGGACTAGAAAAAGGAACTCATTTATCAACTGTCGGCCAAGTCCTCTTTCCTTCTTCGTGGTCCAGCCAGTCTGAGCCAGACAGAACTTAAGTTGATCACTTCGGTTGAATATATAATGGTATTTATGGGGCACGGGCTTGGTGCCGCTTACTGTTCTCAGGCTTTACATACGTCACGATGCTTCATTTTTATAACTCTGTAAGAGAAGTACTCTTATCCTCATTTTATAGATGAAGAAACAGATTTGGAAAGGATAAATAAATTAATGCACAAGGACTTAAGAGCTAAGGAGTGATACAGGCAGGGTTTTTATCTGATTCCAGGACCCAGGCTCTGAACTGCTCAGTTGAAGACTTGAAACTGGGAAGGGTCATTCAAAGGGGCTTGATCCAGTTTAAGTCCGATTTGAGACTTTGAGACACTTGAACTGGTTGAAACCAGAGCAGTTTCGTTGAGTTTAAACTGTTAAGAACAAGTTGATTCAATTTCAAATGAGCTGTATTTATTTAAAAAAAATAATTCCTATGTTTATTAATCAGAAACATAATTGTCAATCAGAACTTCAGGTGGGTGTTACTGATGAGTTTTGCTAAATCCTTGCAAATGTGGTAAGTAAAGCATCATGACATTTTATTGACCTATGCATACCCTTTCAATTAGGTTTTTTTTTTTAAGACATAATTTACAAATAGTAAAATGCACCCATCACCTTGTTAAAAAATGATAGAATATATATCGTATACCTTTATTTTATAATGTATACCTTTGTATTTTACTTGTAAGAGGGTAAATATTTTTGTAACTTGATTTAATTTTTACAGAAAAGTTGTGAAAAGGGGCTCCTTCATACCTTTTTACCCATGCTCACCAGTCATTCACCCTTTTCCTCATCTACTGTACTACTCTTCGTGTGTGTATAGTATTTTTTGAGCCATATGAGAGTAAAGTGGAGACATCATGTCCACTGACACACAAATATTTCAGCGTACGTTTTCTAAGAATAAGAACATTCTAGATCACCACAGCATGATTATCTAAATCAGAGATGAATGGGTGCCTGGTTGGCTCCATCAGTAGAGCCCGCGACTCAAATGTCGGAGTTGTGAGTTGAAGCCCCATGTTGGTTGTAGAGATGATTTAAAAAATAAAATCTTGGGCCCCTGGGTGGCTCAGTGGGTTAAGCCTCTGCCCTCGGCTCAGGTCATGATCCCAGGGTCCTGGGTTCGAGTCCCGCATCGAGCTCTCTGCTCAGCGGGGAGCCTGCTTCCTCCCTCTCTCTCTGCCTGACTCTCTGCCGACTTGTGATCTCTGTCAAATAAATAAATAAAATCTTTTAAAAACGAAAAGCCACCTGGGTGGTTCAGTCAGTTCAGCATCTAACTCTTGATTTCAGTTCAAGTGGTGATCTCAGAGTGTGAGATAGAGCCCTATGTGGGGCTCCATGCCAAGCATAGAGTCTGCTTAAGATTCTCTCCCTCTCAAAAAAAAGAAAAAATATCTCCCCTCTCTCCCTTAGCCCCATTGCTTGCCCACCTTCTCTCTCAACGGAATACAATCTTAAATAACAACAATAAATCAGGGAATTAACATTGATACAATAGTATCCTATAATCCACAGTACATGTTCAAACTCTATACATTGTTGCGACAGTACTCTGTCCTGCTCTTTGAGTAGGCCAGGATCACCCACGATCGGTATCTGGTTGTCAGGTTTCTTTCTTTAATCCAGAACCCCGCATCGGCCTTACTGCTTACTGTTGACATCTTTGAAGAGTACAAGCCAATTATTTTGCAGCGTGTTTCTCAACTTTGGGTTTGTCTGTTGTGTTTACTCACAATGGATTCAGGCTTTGCAGTTTGGGCAGAGTGTGTCTGCCAGTGCACAGGATGTCCATGTGTCCGAACAGTAGTGGTGTGAACTTCGGTTACTTGGTGTAAGTGCTGCCTCCCTGGTTTCTCCAATGTACACTGACTATTTTTCTTTCTAATTTAGTAAATAAATTGTGGGGAGATACTTTTGAGACCGTAAATGTCCTCCATATCAAGTCATGGTGAGTTTTAGCATCCAGTGCGATTTTCAGAATTCATTATTCCTTATGACCTGCTGGTGCCATGAGGAACTCTCTCTTCCTCCCACTTGATTTGTTCGTTTCTTTCATTCTCATTTTACGAAATTGATTATAATCCGTGATTGTCAATATTCTAAAGATTTTATTTGACAGAGAAAGAGAGATCACAAGTAGGCAGAGAAGCCGGCAGAGAGAGAGGGGGAAGCAGACTCCCCGCCAAGCTGAGAGCCCGATGCGGGGCTCGAGCCCAGGACCCTGGGATCATGACCTCAGCCGAAGGCAGAGATTTTAACCCAGTGAGCCAGCCAGGCGCCCCGATAGTCAATATTTATTACTCAGTTTGTCCAGATGCCTGTTGGGAGCTCTTCCCAGCTGCCACCTGTTTCCTTTAGATGACCCGCTCCATTCTCAGGACAAGATAGTCCAGACCCTTCCAGTATTTTCTTTACCTTAGCCTTGGAATCCCGCCATTTCTCGGGGGAGCCCTGGTTCCTTTTAGAAGAGAGCGGTAGTCGGAAACAATGATCCACAGGTGCACGCTTTGCTGTCCATGTGCCACTGTTCAGCAGAGCTAGGAAATAGGTATGTGCGTGCGTGTGTGTGTGTGCGTGCACACGTGTCTGTAACCTTGAGTTCGTACTGATAAGCGAAGTCCAAAATCAAGGGTTTTGTGTGGCCTTAGCGCTTCCCAGTTTGTGACTCCCTCATCAGCAAGAATCCTAGCTTTGAGGGTGCAATTTCTAGAGAGCTGTAGCATCCGCGAGATCCACTTGGCTCCTGTGTGTAGG
The DNA here is from genome assembly GCF_030435805.1 of Mustela lutreola. Classification (NCBI taxonomy): domain Eukaryota; kingdom Metazoa; phylum Chordata; class Mammalia; order Carnivora; family Mustelidae; genus Mustela; species Mustela lutreola. The sequence continues at coordinate 13,845,103 of NC_081299.1, forward strand.
TGTAGAGATGAGTGGAAATACGCTGGGATTCTCTGGGAGGGAGTCAGGGTGTGAGTGCCCTCCGGGCTCTTGGCGTGTCTTCCAGTTCTCTTTCCTTACCTTCTCCCCCTCCTGCTGCCTACCCCTTTGGAGGCCATGAAGGCCCAGGGCACATTTTTCTTGTGCTGTTTGTGAAGCAGTTTTACCCTTACAGCTTGCAGTTAGGTAGTAGAGTATAATGTTTCGTATATTTTCAGAACCCCTAAATTAACTTGCTTTTTAAGTGGGTGGCCCTGACTAATCATTTGTATGGGTCAGTGACTTTCAATGCGAAGAAAGGCTTCCCCAAGTTCTTACTATAGGGCATCCTCTGTTCTCTTCTGAGCTGCTTCCCTGGGTCACTGTGTCATCATGAGCAAGTCACTCGATCTCTCTGGGCCTCATTGTAAGACGGTTGTATGCTCCCTTCTGCCGCACTGTACGAATGTGAGGTCGTGCGCCCTGTTATTTTGGAGAAAAGTGGAACAGCCAGCCGAATATTATTTTATGATATAATGAACTATGTAAACAACTACGATCAAATGAATCATTTTCCCAGTTAAAACGGGGGTCTAGCAATTGTGACGTCACACGACAGACTCTTAAAGCGCAGAAAGGAAAGGCCCGCCCCTGTTGCAGACTTCCTCTTCTCTCTGTGGGGGACTTCATGCATAAAGCTCAAAGTTCCACTTGGTTTACCAGGAAAAGTCCCCCTGTTGAGGAGTATAAGGTAATTACAGATTTTTCCTCAAGCCCTTTGGATACCAGGGGATAGAGCCTTGGAAGGCCAACGTCAGGACATGGTTGTCCGCAGCCACATCCCTCCGGTTTGTTTGTTTGTTTGTTTCTTTCATTCTTTAAAATTTTATTTATTTATTTATTTGAGAGAGATCATGAGAGAGAGAGAGAGAGAGAGCATGAGAGGGGAGAAGTCAGAGAAGCAGACTCCCCGCTGAGCAGGGAGCCCATGTGGGACTTGATCCTGGGACTCCATGATCATGACCTGAGCCGAAGGCAGCTGCCGAACCGCCTGAGCCACCCAGGTGCCCTCCCTCCAGCTTTCTTGACTCCTCTCCTTGGGCCCCAGAAACCAGCCATAAAGCTGCGTGTTTGGCCCAAAGCTGTTATCTGTAAAGCCTCGCTCAGTCAGGGCCGGGGAGTCTTGGGGATTTCTTTTACCTCCCCAGAATCTCTGTAAGACTTCCCACGGCCTCTCAGCCTCCAGCCGTATTCCTCCCCCGCAGGTCTTTAGTTTTTTGTTTGTTTGCTTGTTTAATATTTTATTCTTAAGTAATCTCTGCACCCATCATAGGGTTCAAACTTACAACTCCGAGGAGGTGCCTGGCTGGCTCAGTTGGAAGAGCATTGCCACTCTCGACCTCAGAGCTGTGAGTTCAAGCCCCACGTTGGGTGTAGAGATAACTTGAAAATAGAGTCTTGGGGTGCCTGGGTGGCTCAGTCGGTTGAGCGGCTGCTTCTCCTTCTCCCTCTGCCTGCTTCTCTGCCTACTTGTGATCTCTATCCCTCTGTCAAATAAATAAATAAAATCTTTAAAAAAAAAAAAATAGAGTCTTAGAACAACAAAAACTTACAACCTGGAGATCAAGAGTCGTGTGCTCTGCTGATGAAGCCAGCCAGGTGCCCCCCTGCCTCTCCATCAGTTTTAACACTGTTTTCTATCCATTGTTTCAGTTTATAAATTTTCAGTGGTTCCCCACTAACGCGCAGAATATCGGTCCAAATCTCTTAGTTTAGCATTCAAGGCCGTCGTCCACCAACCAGCTCCTACCTCGGCCTCCTACTCTGCCCACTGCTCTCTCCACAAAAGAAGTTACAGAGCAGGAGCCCTTAGTGGGGGTTGAGGGGTTGAATCCCAGTTCCAACGCTTACTTGCTGTGGAGTCCGGAAAGTTACTTATTCTGTCCATGCCTCGCTTTCCTTGTCTGTAAATGGAACAAAGATGATTTCTTCAAAAGGTTATTATGAGAAAAATGCGTCCGCATATGTCTTCATTACTGTAAGAGAAGCCTTGATCTATAGGAACATGGGATTATATCATCACCCCCCCCCCCTTTATTCTCCACACAGCAGCCAGTGTTAAAGCATACATTTGATTATGTCAGTCATCTGCCCCAAACCTTCCAGTGGCCTTTCATCCCATTTGGAGAAAAAGCCAAAGCCAATCCAGCAGCCTCCAAAGACCTTGCAATTTCCGGCCCTCCCACCTCCCCCGGCTCCTCTGCCCCAGTCCATCCGTCCTCGCTGTGCCCGAACTCACTGCTGTGCTCCCACCTTGGGGCCCTGAGACTGGCTGTACTCGGGCTGTGGTCTCTGACCTCTCCTCGCCCAGGTACCCCCAAAGCTCCTGCCGTCTTCTCTTTGCCAGTCTCTCCTTGATGTCTCCTGCTCGGTGAGATCTCCCCTGACCGCTTCGGTCTTTCTAACCCTACACACACCCTAACCTCCCTGCTCTGCTTGATTTTTCTCTCCGGCCTTTCCCACAGTCTCCCACGGTCTGTGTCTTTATCTACATTTATTGGTTGGCTGTCTGTCTCTTCTTACTAGAATGTAAGCTCCCTGAGGGCAGGGATTGGAACGTGTTTCTCAATAAATATTTGCTGAGTAAGTGAACAGTAGTCTATTAACTCTGTTTCGATCAAACTAGTTATTTGTTCCTGATACACAGTTTCCTGTGGGTGGTACATTCATTCAACCAAGCTTCATCTCACAAACCAAATGCATCCATTTGGCAGTGAATTGTAGAGGAGGTGTGTTCAGGACTCTGGGGCAAGCTTGTTTTGTTACTTTTGTCCACTGGCGCACTGTGGAGGCCCACGGGCCACGTGTTGGTTAAATACCGCTTTCCCTGGCTTTTTCTTTCTTAGTATGGACAGCTTTCCCGGCCTGCTCGAATCTTGCTCCTATCTCAAGCCCCTGTTCAAATCCCGCCACCTCCAGTGAGCCTTTCCTGGGCCCATCAGCCTCCTGGGACTTTGCTGCTTTTCGCTGTGTGTCTGCCCTTTTTCCTTACAGGGCAGACTTTCGGCTTTTTGCTGTCCCTAGTACCTGCCACTGTGCCAGACACTTAGGAACTAGTCCCAGAAAGACATTGTTTCAATCAGACTTTTGGGGGAGGTGAACGATAAACTGCAAATTAGCTTAACTCAGAGATTCCAAGGACAGGTGAATGTCAAGGATGTACAAGAACCAAGCCCTCGCCGGCTTCTTCAGGAGCCTAGAGTTCTCTAGAATCCCACTTGGATTGGATTCAGCTGCCCAGCACGGCTCCTGGCCTTACAGTTCAGAATCTTCGGAGAGAATTTGATCAGCGCAGCCTCACTCGGCTGTCCACTCTGGTCCCACCGCTCTGGCCACGAGGGCAGGTTCTAGGAGAACCACTCACCGCGAGAGAGCCCTGTTTATTTTTTTTCTTTAAAGATTTTATTTATTTATTTGACAGAGAGGGAGCACAAGCAGAACGAGTGGTAGGCAGAGAAGCAGGCTTCCCGCTGAGCAGAGAGCCCAATGTGGGACTTGATCCCAGGACCCTCGGATCATGACCCGAGCCAAAGGCAAACACTTAACTGACTGAGCCATCCAGGCTCCCCAAGAACCCTGGTTATTTGTAGATATAGTCGGAGGCCGTCGCCCTAGTGGAAGGGCTGGGCAGACACCCAGATGATACTCTCTTGTGCCTTCTTTTTCTCCCCCAACCCCCACGTTCCTAAAAAGGGGATTTTTCAATGAATTTATCCGGAACACAAAAACCTTAAGGAAGAAAGAGCTGTTCTGTAGGATATTAAATGCGCATCAACTGTTGAGGAGGGAGAGAAGCTCTGTTCTCTGTGGGTTTGTGTGGCCGCTGGGAACCGAGCAGTGGAAGAAACGCTGTAAGGGAACAATGGACAAATGACACAGTCGAGGAGTGGACGCGCCCTGTGTGGGCCCCGCCATGGCAACCTTGTTTAGTGCTTACCACAAGCAGCAGGGTGAGACGCTCATGCCCGTTTCTGGACAGCCCGGCTCTTTTGCTGCCACACGGAGGTGGCAGTTTGCAGAGAGGGTGAAGCGAGGGAGGAAGCAAACAAATGAGGGGCAAGGGGGTGGTTGGGGACAGCCCCTGGCACCCCTCCCTGGCAACACCAGGGTGTTCACTGTTGCAGCGGAGTGAACAGCCGCGACCACCGTGCCGGGCTGCCCGCCCCTGGAGCGGAAAGCGGCAACCACTGGGGTCAGAGGGACTTGGGCTGAAATTTCTACTCAAAAATTCCCAGGCTTCAGTTCTTGTCTCTGACTCTCTTCCCTCCCCTCGTCCCCCCCATTCTTAGCACGTGGTCCCTCTTCTTGGTTCTTGACCTCCCACTCCTTTTGAATTTGTCCACGGGCCCGAGGGCTCCTCCCCCCGCTCTCCCATCCAGCCAAGGACACACCTCTGCACCAGACTCTGCAGTGCATCGCCACCTTCTTGTCCTCCCACATGGGGCCCCCAGAGCCCTCCTGAGCCTCCAGAGACAGAGGAAGGAAGAGGCCAGGGGACACAGCCCAGGGGGCGGGCTCAGAGTCTGAATATCTGATTCTACACCTGCACCTGACCCTGACTCGCAGGGCAGACGTGGGCAAATCCTTTTCCTCCATGGGAGGGGTGAATACACGAGCCGCTCCCCCTTCCCGAGAAGGGGGAGCCCGTGCCAGGCTCTGGGCTTCGTGTGCGTGGCTCTCCGTAAGCCTGCGGTTGGGCGCTGTTAAAATTCCTATTTCACAGATGAAGAAACTGAGGCTCAGGAAGCGCATTAGTTGAGTCAGAGGAGAAAGCTTTGTGTTGTAGCCCAGCTGTGGTCCAGGGGAACGGACCCCCGCCTCCCGTCTGCTGTACACGAGCCTTCCAAAGATAGCTTTCAGTTTCTGGAGCACGCGCTGTTTCCCAGAAACTGTACCAAGCATCCATTCATCTCCTGGAGTCCTGACTCCTTATCACAACCTCACCTTAAACATCACCTCTGAGCCCCTCCTGCGGCATCTCTCAGCCCAGCACCCCCTCCAGCTTCCTTCATCCCTTCAGAGCCCTCGATGAGAAACCCATTTGTCTGTTCCCTGGACTCCGCTCCCTGTGCAGAACACGCATCTCGAGGCTGGGACCTTATTGGTCTTGTGCGCACTGTCGTGTCCTCCACACTGTGTGGCACGTAGTAGGCACGCTCCGTATCTGTTACATAATGAATGAGTGCTGACCAACGACCCTGTGGGGTACCGTGACCAGCTGCACTTTGCAGGGAAGGAAACCAAGGCCCAGGCAGGAAACAGCTTGCACCGAGTCCCAGAGTCAGCGGGTGATGGAGCAAGGATTCTGACCCAAGCAGGAAGATTCCAGAACCTTCTGTGATGAGTCCTGGCGGCCCCTCCCAGCTGCGAACATGGATGTGTAGAGATGCTTGGTCTTTATCTCATAGAAGAGGGTGACCCTGGGGCGCCTGGGTGGCTCAGTGGGTTAAGCCACTGCCTTCAGCTCAGGTCATGATCTCAGGGTCCTGGGGTCGAGTCCCACGTCAGGCTCTCTGCTCGGCAGGGGGCCTGCTTCCCTTCCTCTCTCTCTGCCTGCCTCTCTGCCTGCTTGTGATCTCTCTCTGTCAAATAAATAAATAAAATCTTTAAAAAAAAAAAAAAAAAAAAAAAAAAAAAGAAGAGGGTGACCCTGTGCTGCTCTCCGGGCGGAGTGGGGGAACCCATCAGCCACCCCTGACTGAGTGGGCCGCACTGGGAAGGAAGGCCTTCTGCTTGTTTTCACTCTCCAGGAGAGTGCAGAGGTTTGCACCCCTGTCCAGGCCAGGCTGACGGGATTAGAGGAAACAGCTGGCCCGAGCCCGTGCCCTGCGGGAGGGAGCTCACATTCCCCGGACTCAGGGAGGGAGCAGCTCCCCACAGCCCAGCCACATTCCAGGTCGGTCATTTTCTTGAGCCCAGATGTTTGCTAATGAGCTGGGGAGAGAGGCTTTCAGCCCTCTACCCCGGCTCTGGGCCCCACATTACTCGGCCCCCAGAGGCTGGCCGGGGGCCAGCAGGCTCTGGCTTCGGGCCCGTGCCCTGTGCCAGCCAGGCCTGTCGGGGCAACTGGCGGGCTGCTGACGACCAGGTGCAGCTCCGTGAGCTCGGGGACTCTGGCGTGACAGGTTCTGCCTTTCCTGCAGGGGCCCTGTCACCCTGGCTCCCGGGGGTATAGTCTCCTCACCACAGCCTGATGGGGAGAGGCTCTGAGGCAGCCAAGAGGGTGTGGCGGGCAAAGGAGCACAGGCTTTGGACTTGTCGGGTCTGGGTTCAAGGTCGACTCTCACTAGCGGTGTGATCTTGGGCGGGTCACTCCACTTCCTGAGGACTTGACTTTTCTCACCTCTAAACCAGGCATAATGTGAAGACTGTGGTAAGGATTCGATACAATAAAGCGGGCGGAGTGCTTGGCATGATACCGGGCATGTAACGGTGGCTGTTGGTATTATCGACAAGTCACCTTCCAGACCCCCTGAGCACATTGTGGTCCTTCGGTGATGACCGGTCTTCCCCAGGCAGGGGTGACTCAAGACCAAGCCCCGTGTCCTTGATTAGGTGGTTGGGATTGTTCTTGAACATCCCTGGGTTTGGGGGGAGTCGTGTCTAAACTGTCTAAACTGTCAAGGACTATACTCCCTGCTCGCTGTGCCATCCGACAAGCTCATGGGTCTACATGTTGGAGTGGCAGAGATCCACAGCCCACCCTACCCAGAGTCTGCACTGAGAACTGAGTAAGCACAACAGTAAAGATTTCCCAGGTGCCTACCGAGCTCCAGGCAGCAAGGCGAGGCTCTGCAGGTCGTGGTCATCCAACAGACAGTAGCTGGCCTCATCTCCTGCTGTGTCACTTTAGGCCAGTTACTTAACCTCTCTCTAGGTTTTTCTCCTTTCCCTGATAAAATGGGGGATAACAATACTGTTTATCTTCTAGAGTTATTGTGTGGGTGGCAAGTGCTTAGAATGGGAGCAGGCACCCAGTCAGGGGCTCAGTATGTGTGAGCTCTTGTGATTATTATTATACATACGAATACCCATCATAAGTAAGATACACATTCTATATCGTAGGATTGTTATTCTTGTATTCTCCTGGGAACACTTCTCAATGGCGGTTAATAATTACTTCCATTCAGCCAAATATATCGGGGACACGTCCTTAGGCACTGGGGACACCAAAATAAACCAGCCATCACTGCCCTCAAGGTGCCTGTGGTCTAATGGAGGAAAGAGATGTGCCCAGCCAGCTAGAAATTGCCAGTCTGGGAAATTGCCAGACTTCTTTTCCATGCCAAGGATCACACCTGAGGAAGGAGAGGTTTAGGCTCTCCGAGGGTCTTGGGAAGTCCTTCCAATCTGGTGCTCGGGGAATGACTTTGCCAGGAGAGGAAAGGAGAAGGGAACTGCAGGCAGAGGGAACAGCATAAGCGGGAGCTAGGAGGCATGGGGATGCGTCTGGGTTTGGAACCACCGGAGCACACCGTGGAGTTACCACCAGGCCGCCTGGAGCCACCCGGGATGCTCGGCCACCCGTGACAACCATCGGTCTGGGGTAAAATAGACGGACACGCACAACTCTGGTAGAAAGCAAAATGTGCAGGTCCCCCAATTGTGTCCTGGGCTACCACTTTCCAGGAGCAAAGCTGTTTCCTCGTTCCCCTGAGAGCACAGGGAACAGAGGGGGCACACCCGCCACCCACCCAAGTGCGGGCTGATGAGTTGGACCGCCGAGGCGACGCTGGGCGCCGGGCCTGCGTCCTGCCCTTCCCGGGAGCCGGAGAAGCGAGTCCGTTGGTCGGTGCTCTCGTTCTGTAGAGTCCTTCCGGGGCTCCCACCCCCTTCTCCGGATGCCCACACCAGTGCCTGAGCTGAGAGGAGGCTGGGCGGAGGGCGAGGGGCAGCGGGGTCCCCAGAGCCGGACCTGACCTGCCCGAGAGCCGATAGGTGGGGCGCCCCGCGGGACTGCAGAGCCGGGACGGTCGCCCGGTGCCGGGACTCGGTGGACTGGAGCGCCACAGCCTCGGAGCAAGCCCGCAACGCCCGGGTCCCCGCAAAAAGGAAGACCTCCATCTTTGTCACCCCGAGGCCTGGCCAGTGTCGGGAAAAGTTAGGCAGAGGGAAGTTGGGCGCGCAGAGAAAGTCGGCGGAGGGCGACTTGAGAAGGGATCGGGGCGCGGGGCTCTCTGCCCGCTGCTCGGGGGCGCCTGCCCGGGCGGCTCCGCAGCTCGCCGTGCCGTCGGATCGCCGCGCAGGCCGGCCCGAGGCTCGCAGGCGGGGAGAAGGGCCGGGCCGGGCGGCCGGGGCGCCCCCTCCCGCGAGCCCGGAGGGAGCGGCCGTGCGCGCCCGCCCGCTCTTTCTTTTTCGCGTCCCTCCCTCCGCTGCCCCCGCCCTCGCTCCCTATTTGGAGCGGAGACACCCCTGACGTCGGAGCCGCTCCGCTCGCCGCTCCCCCGCACCGCGCGCCCGCCCGGGGCCGCAGACGGCGCGCAGCGCAGCCCAGCCGAGCCTCGCGGGGCCGCCGCCAGCCCTGCCGGCCGCCTCCCGAGCCTCCCGGGGGCGCCGGGCCTGCCGCCCCCCGCGGCCCGCAGACAGCTCCGCGGGAACCGGCGGGCGCGCCGCGCTCCTCGCCGCCGCCGCCGCGCGCGGTAAGTCCCGCCCGGGCCGGCACGCGGGCGCCCGGCTTCCAGAGGCTTCGGCCGCAGGGGCAGCGCCGCGCCCCCGGCCCGCCCGGCGGCCCCGGGACACGGTGCGGAGGCGCCTCCGGACGCCGGGGCTGGGGACGTGGGCGCGGCTCGGGGTGGCTGGGGGCACCGCTGCGCTCCGAGCCCGTCCCCGGACTCGCCGGGGGTTTCCACCGCTTGGTGAGAGTTTCGGCGGCCGGGAGAGGAAGGGAGGGAGGTGCGTGGCGAGCGCACGCCGGGCGGGTCGAGGGCGGGTCGGGCCGCGCGGGCGCCGGGGCAGCGGCCGGAGCTCGGCCGCGGGGCTCGCGCGTCTCCCCGGCTCTGCCCGGGCCTCGCCGCGCCGCGAGCCGCTCCGCTGCGGTACGTTTCTGCCTCCTTTTTGTCTCGCTCCCTGTGTTTCTGTCTCCCCATCCGACTGCCCGTGTCTCTCGTCTCTCTGTTTCCGTCCCCCTCTCTGTTCGGTCCCTTTCTTTCTGTTTCTTCTCCTCTTCTGCCTTCGTGTTCAGCCTCCCTGGGTTTATGCCTTTATGTTGTCTGTCTCTCCGGTCTGCCCCTCTGGGAGGGGGTACCTTTGTGTCTGTGCATCCCCCTGACCCCCCCACCCTAAAATGCAGACAATCCCCCAGTGTCAGAGGCACGAGCCCCCGCAGTGGGGTTCATGAATAGTTTCCTAGACCCGGTAAAAGACGCGTAAACCCTCCCCCTACCTTCCGCCTGCCCCCGGGGCCTGGCCTGGGTCATCCCCCTGGAATTGAGTCTGGGGCAGAGGGAGCCAGCCTTTCCGGGGGCTCAGGGGGCTCAGTTTTCTTAAGAATTCCACCCCCGCGAGGCGGCCGGGACAGCGGGGCCCCGCTGCCGGCCACCTGCCCGCCCCGCTCCCTGGGCGGGGCGATTCTGATATTTTACAAGCCGCTGTAAAGGGGGCAGCTGCCCGCCTTGGCAGGGGGTTGGCAGACATCAGGGGAGAAGGGCACATTTTCAGGCTTTCTGAGGCCCTCGCCCAGCTGGAGGACACCAGCCTGTAACTACGGGAACCCCAGGAAAACAGAGGTCAGGGCTGGAGGCCAAAGGCTGGGCGCTGGCTGGGGAGGGGAGTGGGGAAGCACTTTGTCAACAAGGAGCCCCTCACCCTTTGTTACTGTGGAAACCCCCAGCCTCCAGAAACTCCCCTCAGATGCTGGAGCTGCTTGGGTGTGGTTTGCCTTTAGTTGGGGCCAAAGGAAAGGCAAGACTGGAGCATTTCCTTGGTGACCCTTGCTCCTCTCCCCCCCACCCCTGCAAGCTGGACCTCTTTCTCCTGGGCCTGCGCCTGGGAGGGGTGGATGAGGAGAGTAGGTGGTCTGCATTAGCCACGGGTATATCCTCATTCTTTTCAAGTGAGATTTCAGACTGAGTTTGGCTCTTTCTCCCCACCCCCAGCCCCAAGGGTCGGAGGCTGCAGAGTGGGCAGGGATGCTGGTGAGGTCTGCAGTGGGACTTCTGCTGAGCAGATGTGTAGCGGGCCCTGCAGCAGCTCATTAGCATAGATTTGTTTTGAGACAGTTTTGGGTCTGTGGGCAGGAGGGTCTGCAGGTGGGAGAGCCCTGGCCTGGGGCGGGGGGCGGTGGGGCGGGGGGTGATTTGCTGTGGCCCCGAAGCGGGACCTGCCTGGCAGAGGCGGGCAAGCCTTGGGAGCATGGGCCTGGCTCTGGGCGTCTACCCCCTGGGACAGTTAGTTCATGCTCTGCCAGCGCCTAGGGCTGAGGGGAGGAAGGAAGCCACCCCGCGGTGAGACTGGGGTCATGGAATCACAGTGGCCTTAAGCAACATGCTGGAGCCAGACTGCACTTGAGGGAATCTGCTTAAATGGACCTTCCCAGGCCATGCTCGCTCTTCTGGAGGGGACCAGTGTGGGGCTCGGGGAGGCAACGCAAATGTTCAGGGGGGCTCCGTCTGTAACTCCTAGACTTGATCGTGCCCGGGGACACAGTGAGTCAGTGGATGGGCTTGGGCCTGAACTTGCCCTTGGACCCCAGAGCAGGCCCAGTAGAGCCTACTGAGAGGAGCGGGGCTGGGGTCTGATGCCTCTTGGCCGGAGTCCCAGAGCGACCTTTCCAGCTGCACCATTCAAGGAAGTCCCTGCGCTCATTCCAAGACCTGCAGGGACTGCCCCACCCTGGCTGAGCCCAAGCCTGGGGCTGCGGCCACAGAGGCCACGCCCTCGCACCCTCCGTGGGGACAGCCTGGCAGCCAGGCCCAGCCTGTTTTCTCCTGGGTGGGTCCGAGGGGACTGATCTCTCCAAGACCCTGTCCCTTCAGTCAGTGGCCCCAGAGTGAGAGTCTGAGGATTCTTCCTCTTGGCTCCGACCCTGGCCAGTCCGTGTGGGAGGCAGCACTCAACAGTTTATAAAACCCTTTCTAAGACATCATCTCCGATGGTTGAGTTTCCCCTAAATCCACTCTCATCAGGGCAGCTGCAACCCCGGATTTGGTTATTTTCAGGACCCACCCAGGATCTGATGGGAGGAGGGGAGGGGAAGGGGAGGGAGAAGGGCATCCTGTGGGAGGCGGGGAGAGGGTGGGGGCAAAGTTCAGGGACCCCAGGCTAGCCCTAGGGGTGACATTGCTGAGGCTGTATCCTGTGGCAGCTGCTCTCTGCAGACCTTTCTGCGCACTCCGTGTGCCCACCTTACAGATGAGGAAATGGAGGCACAGAAAGTTTATGTTGGCCAAGGTAGGATATGAACCTGGGTCTGTGGCCGTCCGTGGCGGGGGACCCAGAGCGTGCTCTGTGCATATGTGGATAGGGAAAGCAGGAGGGGGTGGGCTGGGGTCATCTGATCACTTTGAGAGCAACACACCACACACACCACGGGCTTGGGGAGTCCATCACCGTGTCGCCCAGATGCTGGGCCCACAGGCAGGAGCCTCCGTCTGACTCAGGTGGGGCTGTAGGCGGGAAGGGTGCCCAGGAGAGGTTAGGAAGCAAGTGGAAGTCGGGGAGATCCTTGCCACCAGGGGTTTGCCAGCCCTGGCCTCACCTGCTTCCACACCAGGCTCATTGCTGCGAACGGTGACTCCAGGGGCCTGTGTGTGTATGTGACTGGTGGGGAGTGGACCTTTCTAGCAAGAAAATCCTGGCAGATGTGGCCTGAATATTCAGATTTGCCCTAAAGAGGAAACAGGCAGCGACTGTTCACTTGTTACACAATATAGGCTCTGCGAAGGGGTTCACGGTGGGGGTGGGTGGGCTGGAGGGCTCCCTGGAAATCTGGGTCCCTCCAGTGACTTGAACACTTTGTTCCAGGCCCTGGAATCCAGGCAGCAGCGTGGGTGGCTCCCGTCAGCAGTGCTGTTATGGGGGTCCCTGCCCTGGGGAGTTTGGGGGGCCATAGCTCCCGACCTGGCTGGGCCTCAGAATCATGTGGGAGTGTCGTTGATGATGCCCAGACCACAGCCTGGACCTGTGGGGTTTAAAATGCAGCGCCGGGGCCGGGGAATGTGGGCTTTGGCAAGCATCTCTGGGAAGATGCTGGGTTCTGGGCGGTGTGGAAAGAGAGAAGGGGGACCCTGAAGGCCCAACCACGGAACATGTCTGCTGCCCCTCCCCCACCCCTCCCTGGGGACCTTTTGAATGAAGGATCCCGAGAAAGCCCCCCACCGGCTCTGCTGTGTTCGTCCACTGCCCTTTTCTCTGGAATGAGAAAGCTGGGCGCTCGCCTCCTTGTTCTGTGCCTCAGTTTCCACGCGCACGGCCCCTCCTCTCCCCCCAGGGAATTTTCTGTGTCATTGGCAGCCTCAGGATGTGTCTGGTGTTTGCATAAGGCCTCTGAGGATCTGGGGGGTTTGGATCTAGGCGCGACAGGGGTCTGGTGAGAAGGCACTCACCCCCCACTGAAATCTTGCCACGACTCGGAGGCAGGCCTGTATCAGACCTTTCCCGAGGCTCCAATGTCCCAGGGGTCGGCCCTGGCTGCACTGTTGTCAGTGGCGGGGTGTGTGTGTGTGTGTGTGTGTGTGTGTGTGTGGTGGTCTCATGGGCCATACAGTCAGGAGTGGAACTTGAACTCTGCTCCCAGGTAGTGCGAATAAGGATAAGAGACGCAGCCTGCCGGGGCAGGGAGCCCCAGGCCTCTTGCCAACTCTGGACCCTTCCCTGGACGCCTCTTCCTGTTTCTGGATTTATCCTCCGGGAGCCTTCCCGTCTGCAAAGGTAGCTGGTGCTTATCTTGCTGCTGTCCATATTCAAGTCTTGGTGTTGGTCAGTCCTGATCTTGTAAGCTTGAGCAAATCTCTTAACCTCCCCATGCCTCAGTTTCCTCCTCTGTAGAATGGGGGAGCTAGTAGTCGCTATCTCACGGGTGGTTGTAAGGACTGCATAAATGCATACACGTTAAAAGCACCCAGAACAGTGTCTGGCCCAGTTAGCACCAACTCTTGCTCTGAGACAGGTGGGGCATGGGCCGGGCTCTTAGCAACGAAGCCCCTCTCCTTGCTTTTGCGAGTGCGGTCCCCTCGGCCCGGAGCTCCCTCCTCTCCCGGTCATTGGTAACTCACCGCAAATCCTGAATTACATCCAGAATTAATGGGGTGCCTGGGTGGCTCAATTGGTTAAGCATCTGCCTTTGGCTCCGGTCATGATCTCAGGGTCCTGGGATTGAGCCCTGCCTTGGGCTCCCTGCTCAGTGGGGAGTCGGCTTCTCCCTCTCCCTCTGCCTCTCCCCACTGCTTGTGCTCTCTCACTCTCTCTCTCTCTCAAATAAATTCTTTAAAATCAATAAATCCAGAATTAAGAATCCCTCCTTCCCTGCACCCCAACCTTCCCCGACTTCCCATCTGAACAACTGCTTCCGTGAAACCCCACTTCCTTCAACCTCCTCCTCTAGGCTCTGAGCTCTGAGCGGGCATAGGGTCTGCGCTCCCAGCTACCCTGCGCTCCCTTGGCCTCCGTCTCCCCCACCACCTAGGAAGTGCTTAGTGGACTGAGCGTTAAACTGTGGGGAACTTCATGCTTCATGGGAAGGGCACCGCTTGGCCCGACTTGCTGGGGGACCTTGGGGATGACCCCTTTGCAAAGCAAGGGGGTGGGGGGCTGTGGGCCTGGGGGAATCCCTCTGCCCATCCTGGCATTCTAGGAGTCCCATGACTTCCGGCGTGATCTTTAGGGAGGGAAGAAGAGATGAGAATCTGTGGGTGAGGCTCTTGTCTGAGGAAGGAAGGTCCCACTGCTGTCTAGAAAAATTAGCTGAGCATAAACCAAAAATAAAGAAAACCTGTGAGCCGTGTGAGGCCTGCCCCGCCTTCCTGTGCTTCTCCCAGGGGATGGGGACCCGACTGAGCTGGGGGCCCGCTGACTGCCTTCTCTGAGTCCCTCTCCCCAGCAGTGCTGTGCTCCCATCTTAGGGTAGGGGAAAGTAGGTGCAGAGAGGTGAGCTTTATTTCTGGAAGTCACACAGCTCCTAGGTGGGAAGGCCAGACTTGAACCAGAGGACTCCGGGGGCCATGCTTGGGGTGGGAGCAGGGCCGCCAGTCTGGGTAAGCAGACAGTGGCTCCAGCTTGCTCTGAGGTCCTGGGTGCTGGCAGGTTGGCTAAAGGGACCCCCCACTTTCCCCCTCTGGGCCCTGCTGGGTTAGCTCTGGACTGTGCCCTGGAGAGCAAGATTCCCCCTTCGCTATAACCTGAACCTAATAACCAGTCCCTGTGCTCCAGGCCCGTGACTCCCCCTAAAACCTCACCACTGCCCTGTCTCTCAATAAGCCTTGTTATTGGTCTTACCCCTGTCTCAGCTCTGCCCCCCTTTAGCCTGGTCCAGGCCCACGGCTGCCATTCCAAAACCGCCCCCCCCACCCCCCCGAAAATCACCTGCAAAGCAGATCCATGGGACTCAGGGCTACTAACACACCATCCCAGCCTCAACTCCCAGTCACCTCCTGCCTGGCCCAATCTTCCTAAGGAATCGTCACAGGGTCAGGGAGAGGACAAAGTGCCCAGACCTGCCTGAGGTCTTTGAGGGAGCTCTGGCCTCAGGGGGTGGGGGTGGGGGTCCCTGCGGGGCTCCTTGTGGCGTGCTGTGGTCAGACCCCGACTCCAAGCCCGATTCCCCAGGTACAGAAGAGGACCCAGTGGGGTCAGAGAGACTTCTGGATGCCCCACTGGTTGAAAAATTAGTTGGGTTGCCAGTTAGGAATGAGTCCGTCCTATTTTGTTAGGATGTGGTTGTACTGAAAACACGGGTTCGCTGTCGGTCTTGTGAGTGAGACCGGAAATATGTGGGTGAGAGCCAGGGTCATGACACAAACGCAGTTGGGACTGGGCAGGCTGTCCCGACTCACCTCCTACTGCTCTCCCTGCTTCACCCCTCCCCGCTGGCTGGGAGCAGGGGTCACCCAGGCGTTGGGGTCCAGTGAGATGGGACTCAGCTCTGCTTCTGGAGACCTCCTGCAGGGAGAAGGGGCTGAGCAGGACTTTCTGGGTGGAGGGAACACGGGGCTGTGGAGGTGGTCCCAGCCCTGCAGGGGGCCCGGGCCCTCTCCTAGAGCCCAGCTGAGCCAGCCCACCTAGGTCTTCCCTGGAGTAACAGGCAAGACCCCCAACACCACCCCCTTTCTGGACACTTCACCAAGGAGGCTGACTGAGGGTAGGGTCGTTCAGAAAGGGTATGTTCCCACTCTAGTGCTGGGTGTCTGTGGGACAGTACCTGGCCCCTGATCCCGACTCGGCCATGCCCAGACCCCGCTTGGGACCGTCCCAAGGCATGGAATCCTGGACTGACTGAGCTGGACCAGTTCTCGAGCCTGGCTCCAAGTCGGAGGCACCTTGGAAGCTTGCTAGAAAATTCGCAGCCCCGCTTAGCCCTAGAACTTCACTCCAGAAGTCCCTAGGGAACTCGGGATTCTTATGATCCGCCGACTTTGACAACCAGTGTCCAGGGCACCTCACTCATTTTAGAGGTGGGGACACTGAGGCCTGGGTGTCCAGGGTCGTACAGCAGGTGCGGACTCCCGGATCCCCATTCTACACCCTTTCCCATGTCCTGTCCCCAGAGCACCCCCTTGCAGGCCTGGCCCTCATTTCCAAGTCGCTCTGAAGCCTCCCTCTTCCACACGTTTGGAGGTTGAAGTCGGGGAACACTGGGAGAGCCCCCTCTGAGAGCCATCCTTCGGACACACGCTGCCCGGCAGCGCCATCTTCCGGCCAGTTCTGGTATTACCGTCTCCTTCCATCCCGTCAGACTCTGGTCTTGCCCTGGAGTTTGGGATGGTCCTGGGGATACATAAAGATGTATGTATAGACTCAGGGCTTGCGGCTCTGGTGGGGGATCCAAACAAGAAGTAGCCTGGTCCGGGGTTAGCTTTTTCCCCTGACGCCCAGCCAGCCAAGGTGGCCCAAGAAGTCACAGTGCTGGACGGAGGAGGTTAGCTTTCCTGGTAGCTGACATGCAGGCGGTGTGCCCAGGAGATGTGCTGGGTGGCCAGCCCCTCGAGGGCAGGCACTGTGTTTCCCGGGCAAGCCTGTGTGTTTGCCAGAGGCCCTGAAGCATCACAGTCCTCTGCCATCCTGTCTCGCCATCCCCATTTCTTGGATGAAGAAACCGAGGCACAGACATAGAAAGGAACTTGCTCAAAGCTGCACAGTAGGGTAGCAGAGCAGCACCCGCAGAGCGTGCATTATGGGCTAGTCTCACCGCTGGGGCTCTCATAACCTCCTGGGCGCCCATGGCACGTGCATATGTTAGTGCCTCCACTGTCGAGGTTCAGAAAGGACAAATAACGGCTCCAAGGTTGTGCTTTGCTGGTAAGCGGTAGAGCTAGGGCTCGAACCCAGGCAGTCGGGTGGCAGAGCCCGTGCTTGTCATGCCGCCGTCCCCTCTGTCCACGGGGCCTCTGGGCCCCACCAGCCTCACCTGCATCTGTGCTCAGTCCTAGGGCCCTAGAGGCCACGGGCAGGATGCTCCGGGTCCTGGTGGGGGCCGTCCTCCCCGCAATGCTGCTGGCCGCTCCGCCGCCCATCAACAAGCTGGCACTGTTCCCGGACAAGAGCGCCTGGTGTGAGGCCAAGAACATCACCCAGATCGTGGGCCACAGCGGCTGCGAGGCCAAGTCCATCCAGAACAGGTGCGGGGCAGGGCCAGTGGGGGGAGGGGCAGAAGACGGGGCAGCCCATCCCCGCCGCCGCCGCTGCGGTGTCACGGGCACAGTGACCTCTCCTCCTGCAGGGCGTGCCTAGGACAGTGCTTCAGTTACAGCGTTCCCAACACCTTCCCGCAGTCTACGGAGTCCCTGGTTCACTGCGACTCCTGCATGCCGGCCCAGTCCATGTGGGAGATCGTGAGTACTGCTGCCTGCCCCTGTCTGCCTGGGCCTCGGCCGCAGGGCCTACCGGTCAGGCCCTGCCCTGTACAGGGGCCGAGAATTGTGCTGGGGCTCCAGACGTGGCCCTTGCCACAGGATGGCTTATGTGTCTGACACCAATGTGTACTGGACAAGAGCTCTTCCTGCAGCTCCATTCTGATGTCAGTCCTACAGTGAAATTCTTTGAGTGGTTTCTTACTCTTTTAAGATGAGACCCAATCCTCGCCGTGTCCCACGGTGCCCAGCGTAGCCTGGCTCCCCAGTCTCTTGAGCTTTGTCTCACCTCCCTTATCTTTTTTACTTGCTTGACACTTGACATCAGTATGCTTTCTTTCAATCTCTCATACCTGCTCTGCATGGTACGACCACAGGGCCTTTGGATGTGCTCTTTCCCCTGTTTGGAATACCTCTCTTCAACTTACTCACTTAACATGTGTTCATTCTCCTGCTCTTCGCTCGGCAGCATTTTCAGGGCCCTTTCTTATCCCCCTGAGCACTGTGTGCATCTGCTTTGACCTCTGTCCCCTCACAGTTTTCCATCTGCATTTGGGTGATTGTGACAAGTCTGCTTCCCTCGTTAGACTCTGAATTCTTTGCAGGACCATGCCTATCCTTATGTCCCCAGCACTGGCAGGGAGTAGGTGCTTTGTGGAAGGAAGGAGGGAGAAAAGGGGAAGAAAGATGGAAAAAGGGAGAGCTGTTGGAAAAGCAACAGCAAAAGCAAGACCCGACAGGGTCCAGTGGGGCAGACCTAGGCTGGGCTGTGGCTTTGAGATGGGGCTCTTTGAGGGTGTGATGTTGGAACAGCGCCCCAAAGGTTAAGTGGAAGTCAAGTGGGCGATTTGGGGGCAGGTGGTCTGGGATAGGTTAGGTGAGGACCTTCCAGGTGGAGGGAACAGCATGTGCAAAGTCTCGGGCTGATCAGGCAGCTTAGACTTGATGGGAGTGACACGAGATCAGGGATGGAGAGGTCAGCCAGAGGCCGCCTGAAGGTCCTGGGGGTGGGGAGCTTGGTGCGGAGTCTGGACTTTTCTTCAAGTCCACTGAGGTGGACTGTGGACAGGGACAGGCCCCGTTGGATTTCTCCCCTCAGGCTGCCGTGAGGAAATGGGTAGGGAGGGGGCAGGACAGGTTGTGAGGAGACAAGTCGGGTGGCTCTTGCGGCGGCTTGCCCTCCTCCCTGTGGAGGGGCCCGCAAAGCTGACAGGGGTACCCTCCAGGCAGGCTCAGGCATTCTGGGGTCTCTGGGACTGTCGGTCCCATGAGGAGTGTTGTTGCCCGTGGGGCCTCTGGAAACATGTCTCCCCTTTTCTGCTGTCCTCTGCAGGTGACCTTGGAGTGCCCCGGCCACGAGGAGGTGCCCCGGGTGGACAAGCTGGTGGAGAAGATCGTGCACTGTAGCTGCCAAGCATGTGGCAAGGAGCCCAGCCACGGGCTGAGCGTCTATGTGCAGGGCGAGGACGCGCCGGGTTCCCAGCCGGGCACCCGTCCCCACCCCCACCCGGGCGGGCAGACCCCCGAGCCCGAGGATCCCCCCGGGGCCCCCCACGTAGAGGAAGAGGGGGCTGAGGACTGAGGCCCCAACTCCTCCTCCCCTCTCATCCCCTGTGGAATGTTGGGTCTCAACCTCGGGGGAGCGGTGGGGAGACAGGCCGGAGCCCCCCTTTGGCACTGGATGGACTTGGATTCAGACTTGGACTTGGAACGCTTTCCGGTTGCCGTGGAGATCTGAAGGGAGGGGTTGGGGCCAAGCTGCACAATTTAATATATTCAAGAGTGAGGGGAGGTAGCAGAGGTCTTCAGGGTCCTTTTTCGGAGGGGGTGGGTGGTTCTCTTCCTTTCTGCCTCCTAGAGATACGCCTTTGGGAGCAGGAAGAGGTTGGCTAAGCTGCTGAGGTGGGTGTGAGATCCTGACCGTCCTGGTGGGGCGGGGCCCCTGGGGTACAGATGGTGGAGCGGGGACCCTGGGCTGAGGGTCGGTGCCTTGCCAGCAGCAGCCTTGAGGAAGGGGCTGGGTCCAGGCTAGGAAGACCACTGGCAGAAGCTCGAGCCCCATAGGTTTCCCCAAAGGTCTCTCGTCCCCAGGAGAGCTTCTCCCCATTGGCACCAAAATGGCCCTCCCTCGATGGTGTGCTTGGGAGTCAGGTCTGGGCAGGACCCTGCTGACTCATGGCCCTGGAGCTGAGGCCTTTCTGGCTTCCTTGGCTTTCCAGGGGGTGGAGGAAGGCAAGGGAGGAGCTTACCTGGGCGGGCGGAGGGGAGGACTCCGGGACCAACCCTGGAGTCTTCCTCACCCTCCCACTGCCCCCCCCCAAGTCTTGGGCAAAAACGGATGGAGCTAGCCTTCCCCCTCCTGGGGAGCTCTTTCTAAATCTGACGGGGAGGGGGGGGGCTGGCGGGGGGTGGGGGGTGCTCCAAGGAGGGATCTGGGTGGGGTAGACTCTGGCTGAGCCTCAAGAAACCAGGAAGAGGAGGGGGGAGGGCTCATGGCGGCCAGTGTCCCTACAGCTCTCCAGCACCCAGTTCTACCCATCACCCCCACCCCCCCAGCTGCACTTTAACCCAGAGGGCAGTGAGGTCCCGGGGACAGGGCCAGCGGGCGGGCCGTGAAGAACGCCTCGGTACCCACACCCGCCTGTGTCTGCCCTTCTGTCCCCAGGGTGGCGGTCAGCTCCCCCGGCCCCCCCGGCTCCCCCCGGCCCCCCCGGCCCCCACTCCCGGCTGTTCCGACAAGGGCTTCTGGAGCTTGTAACCAGCAGATTGTTTCCCTGAGTTTTCTCATGATTAAATTTCCTTCAATACTTGTGTTCTCTTCCTCACTGGGTGCCTCTGCTGACCCAGAGTCCCCGAAGGGGTCCTCAGCAAGGCCTGGGGGAGGGGGTCAGGCTGCGCAGTGAGAAGCCCCTAGTGGCCCTCCCACTTCGCTGCCTTGTGGGCCTGTGGCTGCTGCCTCCTTGGCTCCCAGCTCTCTCCTTGGGCGCCCATGTCTGGCCTCGGGTATATCTTGGGTGGGCCTCCAGACCAGGCGCTTTTCATCTTGACCCCTGGGCCCTTTGGGCTTAGCTCATGCCATCTGTTCCCCCTCCCAGGGACCCAGTATCAGCCCTTTCCTGGACCCCCGTCTAGTCTGACCTGGTAGAAGGGGAAAGAGACAAAGCCAGTGGTTATAAAGAAATATACAAGTTTGGGTGCTGTGCTAAGTACTCTACACAAAGTCACTCACTTAATCCTCGGCACCAGCCTGTGATGCAGATATTGGCCCGCACTGTACAGAGGAGGCGGCCGAAGTGGGGAGAGATTGCATCATCTGTCCGGGGCAGCATGGTTGAAAGACGGCGGCCACAGGACTCGAGCCCAGGTCTGATCCTGCTCTCAGCGTAACGTCAGTGGTTGTCATTTGTAGGTTTCCTGCTGTGTGCCAGGTGGGTGCCTGACCACCTCACAGGGACCGGGGGATTTGGGATCACTACCCCCAGGCCATTCGGTACCCCCAGTTCTCCATCATTGAGACACGGCAGGGCTGGCGGGGTGCGCGAAGGCCCAGACCCTTTGTTCCCCATCCTTACCAGACAATTCACATATATTACTACTAATCCACGGAAAATCCACTTTTTGGAATCGAGTGCTTTTATGCCCTGGGAGTGCTGTGCACAGGCCTTTCAGCAGCGGCGCCCGGAGTCTAATCTTGCGCCCTCTAGCGACAACGGTGCTGTACCACACGCGCGATTTCCTCAGAGGATGCTGCCTTCCCAGAGCATGGCTGCTCTGGGCTGTTGTGGAGGTTGTGTACTTCCCAGCTCCGGAATGGCGTTTCTTGCGGTTGTGCGGGCGTAGCCATCCACCGGGGCCCTACATCCCTGACGTGGAGTTGGATTGGAGAGAAGTAGACCTCCTGCATGCAGACTCAGTGACTCCTAGTCTGGTAGGGACAAGCCCTGGTCATATTAACAGCCATTCCGTACGGCTGGTGGTGAGGCCTGGCCCAAGGATGCAGAGAAGATGCTGCGGGGCTTCCAAGGACTCAGAGAGCACGTCCAAAGGCAGGGCTTTCTGGGGCCTTGGACGCGGTGCTGGAGCTCAGAACCAAGCACCGTGCTGGCAGGATGAATCTTGGGTCAGGAGCCTCCTCCAGCCTATGTATGGAACCAGGCAGGGTAGACATATAAAGAAATTAAGAAGCTCATTGGAAAGAAAGCAGGAAGATGGGTTGGCGTGGCTGGTGGCAGGTGTGCAATGCTAGCCAGAGTTCACACTTCATTCTCCTTGCAGTAAGAGCCCCGGAGGGCTCTGCACAAAGCTGGGTTTCCCAGAGAGTGGAGACGGATGGTGGTGACTGCAGTGGTCCGGGCAGGAGATAGAGACCAGAGACCACAGACCAGAATTGAGTGGGGGCCCTGGGGAGGCGGGGCCAGGTTGGAGATGAGTCGCTGATTGGATGCGGGAGCAGCAAATGGGAGGAGCCAGATTTGAATGCTGACATCGCTTGGGCCCGCCTGCCATTGGGCATGGGATGGGAAATAGTGACTTCTCTTTTCCTTGCCAACCTCAAGCTGAACCACCAAGAGAGCCCAGAAAAAAACATTTCAGGTCCTCCTCTGCCCTTCACTCCCTCCCCTGCTCCCCGCCCCACAGCAATGGTAGAAAGATCTTAAAATCTTTACAAGGGATTAACACCGAAAGCACAGGCTCCTCTCAGTAAGGGTGGGTTAAGTAATTAGTAGCAGCTTCCCCTCCTTGTGTGCCTACATGGAGCCTACAGCTCCCAGTTTGTTTTCTTCCCGGGCTCCAAGCCTCTGGAAATATCCAGTCAGCCTGGGTTTAAATTCAGGCTGGGCCACTTCCTAGCTATGTAATCTTGAGCAGGTCAACTCCCCAGGCTCAGTTTGCCCATCTGCAAAACGGGGACTAATGATCACACCTCCTTTAACTCCCAGGGTCATGGTGAGCTTTACCTAAATGAATGAGCAAGTGGAGTTTGGAACAGTGCCTGGCATGTAGTAAGGACATATGGCTGGCTCAGTCCACAGAGCATGTGACTCTTGATCTCAGGGTCCTGAGTTCAAGCCCCATGCTGGGTGCGGAGCTTACATTACAGAATAAAACACACACACACGAGCAAAATGATGGCTGTTCCTCTAGTTATTGAGAACGAAGATTGGGTCCCAACTGCTGGTGGCTGGGCTAATAGTTTTGTGCATTTTTTCATTGAACAGATGTTTATTGGGAGCCCATTATGTGCTGAGGATAGAGCAGTGAACAAAACAGACAAATTCCCAGAATCATGGAGTTTAGGCAGTTAATCTGTGAGAGCAGCTTTGAGCAGGCTTCACGGCCTCCCTGGCTCTTGGTTTCTCCATCTCCATAATGTGGAGCTCCAGTGAGCATGGAGGTCCAGGCCAAAGGCCTTCTGAAGAGTCACCTGTTCCACTGTGACATCAGCCTTCTCCTCCAGAGAGGGAACTCCCCGTGGCTAGAAGTAATCAAGCAAAGGCTGAGGATCCCTGGAGGCTCCTCTCTACCCTGAAAGATTAAGAAAGTCTGGGGCTTTATTATTTCACAACAGATAACAATAAACTTGTGAGTGTGGAACTTTTGTAAAGTTCTTAAATTCATGATAATAGTGTGGCCACAAGGTGGCGCCACCACCCAGGCCCAATCTTGAAAAAGAAAATTAAAAAAAAAAGAAAATGATAAGTTAAGGGGCGCCTGTGTAGCCCAGTGGGTTAAGCATCTCATGCTTGGTTTCGGCTCAGGTAGTGACTTCAGGGTCATGAGATTGAGCCCCTGTTGGGCTCCATGCTCAGTGGGGAGTCTGCTTGAGGCTCTCTCCCAAACCCGTGTGCACGCTCTCTCTCAAATAAATAAATGGATCTTTTTAAAAATTATAGTTAAGCACAGATCACAATATAACAAACGTCTGTGAACCTGTCACCCAGAATGAACAAATATTAACAAATCTGTCCTGTTTTCTTTGGGCCTTTAAAAAAAAATAAATGAGGTTCCTGAGTCCGCAGAGCTGGTAAGCAACAGCAGTGGGATTCCAAGTCTGGTCTTTATGATGCTCAGCCTAGTGCCTGGTATCCTGTCCTTCGGGGCATGGCAGAAACTGTCACAGGGGTGTCACATGGGAGGGAGGACAGTTCTCCCTTTCCTGCTGCCTAGACCCATCTGTAGACCCTACGACTGGGACTCTGGGCCCCAAACAGTGGCCTGGGGGCGGGTGAGGCGCTGCAGGGTCGTGAGGTTTTTGTCTTGGGTGTTAGGCAATCCTGAGTTTCAGTTCCACTTGGTCTCTTGCTCCTGGTGGACCTTGGGTGAGGCCCCTGGACTCTCCGAGCCCCTGTTTAACACCTACCTATCCGCATTATTGGTAGGAATAAGAGAACAAAACCCTTGGGACATCGCAGGAATCTTTTACATGGGGCTATGAATTTTCTCTTTCTGCGGAGGGAAAAAGGCCCCCTTCCCCTTCAGACTCCCTTTATGTTGCTTTTCATTTTCTTTTAAAATATATATATATATTTTTAAGATTTTATTTATTTATTTGACAGGCAGAGATCACAAGTAGGCAGAGAGGCAGGCAGAGAGAGAGGAGGAAGCAGGCTCCCTGCTGAGCAGAGAGCCCGATGTGGGGCTCGATCCCAGGACCCTGGGATCATGACCTGAGCCGAAGGCAGAGGCTTTAACCCACTGAGCCACTCTGGCGCCCCATCTTTTTAAAAATATTTTATTTGACAGAAAGAAACACAGCGAGAGAGGGAGCACAGGCAGGGGGCAGAGGGAGAGTGAGAAGCAGGCTTCCTGCTGAACAAGGAGCCCCATGTGGGGCTTGATCCCAGGACCCTGGGATCATGACGTCCGCTGAAAGACGCCTAATGACTGAGCCATCCAGATGCCCCCCCCCCTCCCTGCCATAGCTGGGATCCCTTTAGGATGACTTTACAAGTCTGTTACGCTTATTGTTTATTGTCTGTCTCCTTCCACTAGAATGAAACTCCATGAAGCTAGATCTTAGTTGTGGTTACTGTAGTGCCCTGCCTGGCCAGAACACTGCCCAATATCTAGTAGGTGCTCAATAAATGTTTGTTGAATGAATGGATGGAATCCACAGTACTGATCTGTGAAGCGTCTGGTAGTGACTCCCTTTTTTTTTTTTTTTTTTAAGATTTTATTTATTTATGACACAGAGAGAGATCGAGAGAAGGAACACAAGCTGGGGGAGTGGGAGAGGGAGAAGCAGGCCTCCTGCTGAGCAGGGAGCCCGATATGGAGCTCCATCTCAGGACCCTGGGATCATGACCCCAGAGGAAGGCAGACGCTTAATGAGTGAGCCACCCAGGCGCCCCCCTGTACAAACTCTTCTTCGCTGGCAGGCAGAGAGTACGTTCAGGGGGTGCTCCACATCTACCTGCAGTGCCTGCCTCTACCCCATCTGGCCTAGGGATTCCCAGATCTGTTCCCATTCTGTGTCAGACTAGGAGGACCAACCCATCAGACTTCATCCTTCATGTCCGGTGCTGTCGGGGAACGCTAGGTTTCTGCTCAAAGGACCCCGAGGAGGAGGTAACCTGCTGTTTAAAGGTTCCAAAAAAGCTATATGGGTTGTTATATATTATGTATACTATTAGATACATGTACATATGTGTATGTATGTGTGTGTGTACACATCTGGGTGTCAAGCGAGCTCCCCGGTAGCTCCCAATGGGCTGCGAACCGGCAGCTCCCCCACTGGGGAGCAATCCTAGATGAAGGCAGCCACGGCCCCTCCTCTGAGTTCCTCCTGCGCCGCTGCCACGTCAGGTGGGAGAGGGGTGTGCGGGGGCGCAGGGGCGGTGGAGGCTGCGACCCGGAGGTGGGAGGACTCCGCGCGCCGGGGGGTCGGAGGCTCGGTTATCCCCGCCCACCGCGGGGCGGGGCGGGGCGCAGGCTCCGCGGCTCCGGGACCGCGCGCTCCTGGAAGCACCACCCGCTCCTCCGCGGCGCGGGCCCCTAGCGGAGCCTCCCAGGCTAACTGGGCGCCTGCCTGGCCCGCGGCCGCCTTCTCCTTCCCCAGCCCTGCAGGGCCTGCCGCAGTCGCAGGCAGCGGAGCAGCGCGGAGCGCCCAGGTACCGAGCACGGGCGGGAGCGGGGCCGGGGACCCCGCGGCCGCACGGCCGCTGCTGCTGCTCCTGTCCCGGCGGGCCCGCCGGGCATCCTCCCGCACGCCGCAGGGGGCCGTAGTCGCCCAAGCCCGGGCTGCCTCTGCGTCGGCTCAGAGACCTGCTTTCTTCACCGAGGGCTTTGCTCTGGCCCGGCCCCCGCCCTGCCATCCCAAGTGACCGCGGCTCCCCACCTAGCGCCCGGGCACAGCCACCTGCCGCGGAAGGGGCTGCCCCCTGCGGAGCGCGCTCGTTCGTCCCAGCTCCCGGCTCCTCAGGTCCCCGCCCCAGGCACGCGTCCCCGCCTCTCCCTTCCCGCCCTCCCCTCTAGGGTGCTCTGCCCTTTCCCGTTCAACCTCCCAGCCACCTGCAGTCCCTGATTTCCCGCCCGCTCTCTATGGGGGACTCTGCACCTCATCAGGTACCCCCTTCCAAATCCCTACCGTTTGCTCCGTGTCCCCACCTCACACCATATAACCCCTCTCCATCTTCCTTGGCTCGTTGCCCCTTGACCTAGTGCCCCTGTCCCTCTCTTTCCCCCAGACCCCTGGTGGCGGTCCGTTCTCACCGACGACGCCCACTCAGCCTCTGCTCAGGTCCCTCCCTTTGGCCTCCCGCGCATCCCACCTCGTCCTCCGGAGCCCCTCGGGCCTGACGTCCTCGCCCTCCGCCCCCCGCCCCCATGGTCCCCGAGCCCGGCCCCGCCAACCACAGCACCCCAGACTGGGGGTCGGGGCCGCCGTCGCACCCCGCGGGCAGCGGCTGGGTGGCGGCCGCGCTGTGCGTGGTCATCGTGCTGACGGCGGCGGCCAACTCGCTGCTCATCGCGCTCATCTGCACGCAGCCGGCGCTGCGCAACACGTCCAACTTCTTCCTGGTGTCGCTCTTCACGTCGGACCTGATGGTGGGGCTGGTGGTGATGCCGCCCGCCATGCTGAACGCGCTGTACGGGCGCTGGGTGCTGGCGCGCGGCCTCTGCCTGCTCTGGGCCGCCTTCGACGTGATGTGCTGCAGCGCCTCCATCCTCAACCTCTGCCTCATCAGCCTGGACCGCTACCTGCTCATCCTCTCGCCGCTGAGCTACAAGCTGCGCATGACGCCGCCGCGCGCCCTGGGGCTCGTCCTGGGCGCCTGGAGCCTGGCCGCGCTCGCTTCCTTCCTGCCCCTGCTGCTGGGCTGGCACCAGCTGGGCCGCGCGCGGGCCCCTGCCCCGGGCCAGTGCCGCCTGCTGGCCAGCCTGCCCTTTGTCCTCGTGGCGTCGGGCCTCACCTTCTTCCTGCCCTCGGGCGCCATCTGCTACACCTACTGCAGGATCCTGCTGGCGGCACGCAAGCAGGCGGTGCAGGTGGCCTCGCTCACGACCGGTGCCGCCGGCCAGGCCTTGGAGACGCTGCAGGTACCTGGGACCCGCAGGGAGGCCTGGGCTTGGGGGATGGAGAGCCATGAGCAGCCTCTGGGTGCCCACAGGGCATCCGTCACCTAATATATACCTTTGCTGGTGACCTCCAAGTGGCCATTTCCAACACACCCGACTCTTCTGCGCTCTAGACTCAGTGCTGACTGTCCCCAGGACAGCTCCGCCAGCATGCGGGGTTGGCTTCAGGAAGGTAACATGGGCCAAGGGAATTCTGGGTGTCCCCCCCCCCCCAACCTGCTCCTCTCCCTGTCTTTCCCATCACGGCAAGTGGGCACATCAGGGCATCACCCCACAGAAACTTAGGAATAATTTCTCTCCCTCATGCTCATGGGGTTCATTATCAAGGCCTGTTGGTGCTGTCCTCCCGAATACGCCCCACCTCTAAGGCCACCCTTCTGGCAGCCCACCATTGCTTCTTTCCCGGAAGCCGTCACTAGTCTCCTGCCGGCTTCCCCTGCTTCCACTCCACACTCACTCGGGTCGACTCTCTGCCCGGGAGCCAGCGCTTGACAAAACAGAAGTGGTCCTGTCTCTCTTAAGATAAAAGCGGAGACCCCTGTTGGGATCCGGCCTGGGAATGTGCCTCTGCCAAGCTCTCCAGCTTTACCTCCTCCCCTTGCCTTCACCAGCCCTTCCGATGTTTCTGGAAGGCACCGGATTGTGGTCGGTGTCCAGGACTTGGCCTCGCTGTTCCCTCTCTGCCTGGCCGGCTCTTCCCCTGGGGCTGTCCTGCCTGCCTCCTTTTCAGCTCACAGGTCACCTCTCCCCAGCGTCTGTTCCGGACCACCCTGTCTGCAGACCGTCTAAGCTCCCTCACCCTGTTATTCTCTATCCCAACCGCAGGTTTATGTGTCGACTTGGTCATTGTCTAGCTCCCCCACGAGAGTGTAAGCTGGGCGCATCCGGTGTGGTTTTGATCCTCATGGTACATCCTGGGTGCTCACTAATGACTTGTGAGTGCTAAGGCCCTGCGGTGACTGGAGTGGGGTTGTCTGCTTTTGTCACTCGGACCATATGGCACTCGAGTCTGACTGTCCATAGTTCTAAACCCCCAAAGAATGGGGCTTTAGCTTGACCAGGCCTGAGGCACAGAGAATTAGGGGGCAGGCCCCGAGGAAGGTCCTGAGGGCTTCTCCGGTCTTGATGTAGTCCCAGGGGGAGGAGCCTCATGCAGGATGGGAGGTACTGGGGGTTTGTGTGGATGGTGGGGGGTGGCTGAAAGGCAGGCCTTGGGAGCAGCTTGCCTGACACCCCCCGACCCCCAGGCCCTGCGTCCTGGAGCTGCAGCTACCCTATCAACCAGGGGGTCAGGCCTTCAGGGAACCCGAAGTCAAGGCTGCAGTCCTACTCCCTCCCTCTGTCTGTGCGCACTGGAGAACATTCCTGAATCCCAGTAGGTGGCTGTGACTCTCACTTGGTTCTCCAGCAGTAGAAAGGCCGCCCTGAGCCATGCACCCTCTCCCCCTGGGTTCTTGTAAAGGAGCGTTTCCCAAACTGGAGGCATCTGGAACCACGTGGGACTTTCTGCCTTCTCTCCACCCACCCACGCGCCTCAGGGGCTCCCTTCTTCTGCATTTTGCATATTTCTCTCCGCTGCCTCACTTATCTTTTTCCTTCCATGCCTTGGTTTAGAAAGGACCCTTCTTATCTCTTCCAGAAATGGAAACTCAGTACCTTGGCCACAAACAGAAGGTGGTCCTAAAGACAGCTGCCGTGCACTCTTCAGGAACCCCAGCTGTGTTGCTGGAGTTCGGAGGGGAGGTCCGAGGGGCCCAGCCCCAGGCCCGCTTTCTCTTTGGTGCTAGCGGGTTGTTAAAGACTGAGCAGCATCAACACCCACTTTCTCTTGACACAACCAGAAAAGGAGCTGGGAGAGTGCTGGAAAAGTCTCATGTTCTCGCTCCGTCATTGAGTTCTCTTACGGGTCATCTTATGCTCCTGCACCTCGGGGAGCTCTGCGCGAGTGACCAAGGATATGAGGAGGTGGCTGTTCTTGGTGAGGTTGAGGTGGGGGGGGGGGGGGTCTGGATTCTCCGTGCCAGTGGTACCCGTGACACAATTTCTGTCCCTGAGGCTAACTGGCTGGTGCCAGGATTGGACCTGAGACTGTGGCCCGGAGCCCCGGGGTGCCGACCGCCGCAGTCCCACGGTTTCTCTGTGCCTGCCATGTACTGACACTGGGCTAAGCTTGTCCCCCAAACACCCACCATCATCCCCATGGGGCAGATGGGGAGACTGGGGTTCCGAGAGAGGGGAGGGGTCTGACCCCACCACTTCCCAACCACTCAGCTCCTTAGCCAGCCTCCTGTATGCCTGCTTTCTGGCTCAACTGCCAGCATTTGGGGATTTTGTTCCTGGAACACGGCCTCTCCTCCGTTTTCCTGGGTCACAACCCCTTTCCTCCCACCCAGGCTGGCCTGTCCCAGAACCTAGGCTTCCAGCCGGGCAGCGGAAGCTCCAGTGCCTGGACTAAAGGAACTGATGAAAATGAACACAACTTGGGGTGCCTTGGACCCCTTTCCTCCAGTCCTCAGCCCTACTTAGCCCTGAGCTCCCTTCCCCAGTCCGGCTGCTAGCTTCTCCGCAGGGGACGGGTGGGGGCACATGGGTTTCGGAAGCCCCAGCTCCGGTTTGAGGACACGGAAACTGAGCAGGCTCGAGTATTTTAATCGCTCCTCCCCGCCCCGCCCCCCACATCGGCCTCGTTGTGTGAACTGGCTTTTCAGAAGCCACTGGTTAGCTCGGCGGTCTCAGCCAGGGCTTCGTGGCCCTGCGGCTGTGAGGTAGGGGTCTCCCTGCCAGCTGCAGCAGAGACTGGGCTGGGATGAAGAGCGGGGCATGGGGAGAGTGGCTTCAGAGTCAGTGAGATGCTGCCAGTGTAGGGGAGAGAGGGAGAGAGAGACGTGCAGAGATCTGTGCCGGGGCGGGACGCCGCTTGTCCTCGGGAGGGACCAGTGGGGGAGGTCAGCGATGGAGAGCAGCAGGAGAGAAGGAGGTCTGCCGGGTGTTTGCCTCCCCAGCCTCTTTGTCTCTGCGTCAGGACCTGTGCCTTTGGTTCGCAGCCCTTTACCCGCCGCCTCCCTCTGCACATCCTCTTCCTCCGCTTTCCCCAGCCTTCTCCCCTCCAGGTCCACCTCGCCTGCTTCTCCGCCTTCTCCATCTTCCCATCTGCCTCTCCCCCTTCTCTCCATCAGTTCCCCCCACCCCCCGCCTCCTCCGCCAGCCTTTTCCACCCTCCCTCACCCAGCTCCGCATCACTTTGTCTTAGCGATCTGTCTTCCCTTCCATTGCTGTCCTTCCTCCTCAGAGGAGGAGGCTGTGATCACAGAAATATCTCAGAGGGGGTGGAGGGGGCTGAGCTGGGGAGAGGCTGACAGAGCAGCGAGGCTGAGCATGGCAGACTGGGCTGCTGATGGGAACAAGGGGGTCCGGGGCAGCCAGGGCTGGCTGTAGAAGCTTGGGCATCCGGCTGGTCAGGGGTTCAAATCCTGCTTCCAGCACTGCTGATGACTTTGGACAAGCCACTCAGCTCCCACTACCCCAGGAGCAATGCTACTTATGACTTGGGGCTGTTTGAAGGATCGGCGAGACGACGTATGTCAGCCTGGCACACACTAGGTGCTCAGCATGTGTTTGTTCCTCCTCTTTCCTCTCGGTGGTGAGATATGTGGTTTTGGAGAAGTCATCCCTCGGAGTGTTTTTAGGGGGGAAAAAAAAAAAAAACCTTCGTTGCTGCCAATAACAGCATCATCACCAGAATCAAAGAGCTGAGCCGGACTCTAACAACAGAAATGCTGGCTGACGCTTCCGTGGGGCTTACTGAGTGCCAGGCTCTGATCAGCTGACTCTGTGCGTGCTACCTTCGCTAGTCCTTACTACAACCCTGTGGGGCGGATGCCCCTGTGATGGCCATTTTACAGATGAGAAAGCTGAGGCACAAAGAGGTGAAACTCCTTGCCTGGGGTCACACAACCAGTTAGTAACAGAGCCAGGATTTGAAACCAGACCGTCTGGCTCCAGAGTCTGTCTTAGAACCCTCACACTACAAGTAGGTGATTATAAAAATTTTGAATTATACAGGGGAATACATAAATACACTTTAAAATAAAAATCCAGAGGGTGCCTGTCTGGCTCAGTTGATAGACCATGTGGCTCTTGATCTTGGGGTCCTGAGTTCAAGCCCCACGTTGGGTGTAGAACCTACTTAAAAAAATAGATAAAAAATTTTAAAACTATCCAGCCATAGAGATAAGGTGAAAGAACCTCCCAAGTCCCACCCAGCCACCTTCGATTCCTAGGGATATTCTTACTGATTTAGGATGTGTCTTTCCACTCCTGTGTGTGTGTGTGTATGTGTGTTTCCATGTTTGTTTATGTATCCAAAGAGACTTAGTGCTTTGTTTTGTGTATTTTTTTATTTTTATTTTTTTACTTAAAAATATTTTTTGAAGATTTTATTTATTTATTTGAGAGAGAGCGAGTGAGAGCGTGAATGCACACAAGCTGGGGAGAGGGAGAAGCAGGCTCCCCGCTGAGCACGGAGCCCAAGGCGGGACTCGATCCCATGATTCTGGGATCATGACCCGAGCTGAAGGCAGATGCTTAACCAACTGAGCCACCCAGGCGCCCCTGTTTTGTGTAATTTTAAAGCAAATGGAGTCCTGTTGTACCTACCATTTTGAAACTTGCCATTACCACTTAATATTGGTATTATGTCTTGGAGATCTTGTCATTTGACCAATTATATTCTTGGCTCCCGGGGAGGCACTGCCAGCCTGTCACCCAGGCAGCTGCCCTCGGCAGTGGTAGGGGTGTGCAAACAACAGCACATGGCCGCGAGGGCAGAGAGAAGTGGGCAGTTGCAGCTGGCATGAGCTAGACCTCAGGGTGAGGCCGGCGGCTGCCACTGGCTTCTGCCCCATGAGGGCCTCTGTGACAGTGCTGGGGTTTCTGTAACCCCCCGCATGCAAGCAATTTCTGGAGCTAGGAATGCAGTTTCTGGGGCTAGGAATGCAATTTCTGAAACTAGGAATGACTTTGAATCCCAACTCAGCCCTTATCTGCTGTGTGGCTACGGGCAAGTTCTTTTGCCTCTCTGAACCTTATCGGCAAAATGGGGATATTAATACCTACTTCATGTCAAGGCTGAATGGCACGAGGAAGATCAGATGCTGACACACAGTAGTGCTCCTTAAATGCGGACAAAGTGCTGATTGGGGTCACTTGGAGTGCTTTGCTTTGAGGCCTTGTGCTGGGACAGTATGACCTGGGGAAGGTGCCCTATCCTCTCTGGGCCTTCTCTCTTCCCTTCTGCTTGTGTTCTTGGGTTAAATCTTTGGGGGAGAAGAAGAGAAAGAAAAACCCAGGTTTTTCCCAGGAAGATTCCTAGAGAGGGAACCTGAGGCCATCTTTAATCCCTTCTCTGGAGCTCCTTTCCCAGTGATTGCCTCCCATCCAGATATCTCTCCAGGGTCTCAATTCCCCAGTGCCCTAGAGCTCTGACAAGATCAGGGCTGTCTCTTGCCCCGCCCAGGTTGCCAGAGGTCAGGGGGGTACCGGCGTGAGTGGCTTCTCTGGAGATGGTAGCTCCCTCTTTCCCTATCATCTGTCCCCATCGATGGCAGCAATGTGAGAGCATGGAAGATCTTTGGGGGAAGCAGGAGGCTCTCCAGGCTGACCATGATGGGGCCACAGGAGCCATACAGAGTCTACTCTGGGAGGGAGAAAAGGAGACAATGAAAGAGAAGAGCAGAGCCTTTCTCCCTCCCTAGTTACAGCATGGTGAGTCAGAGCGTTTGTCCTGACATCTGTGCTGCTTTGGAGAGGCTGAGCTGCTAGCAGAAGGATGGGGCTCCTGAGGGTGCTCAAAATTCCCCCAGCCTCCAACACACAGCACTGAACCGACCTCAGGGCTACTGTGTATGTAGCACTTAACTCCGCGTCAGGCACTGTGCATGCATTTATTATCCAAAGCCTCGCAACGACTCCACAAGCTGAGTATTGTTTTTCCCATTTTACAGATGTGGAAACAGAGACTGTCTCAAGATCACAGAGCGAGTAAGTGGTAGAGGCATGACTTGAAGCCAGATCACTTGTCTTACAAGTCCAGCTCTTGCCTCTGCACAAGGCGGCCCCACCAAGACGGAGGGGAGAAATCAAAGGCTTCTCTTAGGCTGTGCTTTGTGAATTTGTCCTTGGTATTCATATAACCAGATTTCACCTGGATAAACATACTGAGAGGTGGGAGTTACAGTGTGCTTCATCTCCCCACTCCTGCCTTCCGCCATTCTAGCCTCCTTAATCTTAAAGATAGATAGCATCTACCTGGGCTTTCAGCACCATGGACAGGACACCAAAGGGGAGGCAGGGAGAGATGGGCAGGGCTGAAAGGGGGCATTTCTGCGCCAGAGCCGGGTGGGGGTTTGGCTTTGGTGCTCCCGGGACTAACACATCTTCTTGGCTTTGCCTCCTCCACCCCCTTTCCATCTGCGAAGGTTGCCTGGAAATCTGGTTCCCTTCCTGCCTCCTTCTGTCTTTTTCAATTACTCTGTACTCAGCCCACCTCTGGCTCCCTCAAGAGCTAAGCTGGGCTCTCCTGCAGTATAGGAAATTTTGGAGGAGGAACACCTGGCTGGCTCAGTTGGAGGAACTTGCAACTGTGAGTTTGGGGCTGTGAGTTTGAGCCCCACGTTGGGTGTAGAGATTACTTAAAAATCTTTTTTGTTTAAGATTTTACTTATTTGGGGCACCTGGGTGGCTCAGTGGTTTAAGCCTCTACCTACTGCTCAGGTCATGATCTCAGGGTCCTGGGATGGAGCCCCATATCGGGCTCTCTGCTCAGCAGGGAGCTTTCTTCCCCCACCTCCTCTGTCTGCCTCTCTGCCTGCTTGTGATCTCTGTCTGTCAAATAAATAAATAAAATCTAAAAAAAAAAAAAGATTTTACTTATTTATTTGACAGAGACACACACACACACACACACACACACAGATAAGTAGGCAGAGAGGCAAGCAGAGAGAGAGAGGGGTAAAGCAGGTTCCCTGCTGAGCAGAGAACTTGACGTGGGGCTTGATCCCAGGACCATGAGATCATGACCTGAACCAAAGGCAGAGGCTTTAACCCACTGAGCCACCCAGGTGCCTCAAGTTTACTTAAAAATTTTAGAAAGAAAGAAAGAAAGAGAAAAGAAAAGAAAGGAAGGAAAGAAGGAAGGAGAAAGAAAGAAAAAGAGTAGAGGAATCCCTCGCTTCTAAAGGCCAGGCATGGCTCCAGGCTACACACATGACCTTTACATAGTTCAATGAACTGTGCATACCTTGGCATACTGGTATTTACTTAAATTATAAATGTAAGTTGGTCTCACTTTGTGTAAAACTAGTGTATGAAAATCCAAATTGATTACAACATGCACTTTAGAGGGGGGTTTCTATGACCCAGCTTTTGTGGGCATTGGGGGTTTCGTGGCTGGGCCTCAAGGTGGTCTCTGAATCCACTGGAATTATGGGATGTTTCTTCCTTCTCTGTGTGTGCATGTGTAACAATTTATATGCTTTTTGTTTTCTGGGGAATTGTTTTGTAGATTGCATTGGATTCTCAGTGAGCTCAGGAGGTCGAAAAATTTGAGGTAAGAGCTGGAGAGAAGGATCGTCTAGTTCAGAGCTTTTTAGTGTTTTGGGACTGCTGGTCACCAGTCTGCAAACTCATATTCTTTTTTTCTTTTATAAGTGTCTTTTTAAAAAAAAGATTTTATTTATTTATTTGACAAACAGAGATCACAAGTAGGCAGAGAGGCAGGCAGAGAGATTGAGAGAGAGAGAGAGGAGAAAGCAGGCTACCTGCCGAGCAGAGAGCCCAGTGTGGGGCTCCATCCCAGGACCACGGGATCATGACCTGAGCTGAAGGCAGAGGCTTTAACCCACTGAGCCATCCAGGTGCCCCAGCAAACTCAAATTCTAACCTCTTCATGCCTGCATCCCCTTCAACAGCAGTTGGGGGAAGCTCCTTTCTCCTTCTTTTCTTCCCCGTGCTCTAGCTCTTGAGGTCAATGTTTGGGAATGAAGATGTCTGTCAGTTCACAGTGTAATTTGAGTTGTTCAATGCCGAGGTCACTAGCACCCCTAGGAGTCTAAAATGGATTTATTGAAAACATATACTCCGTGCATGTGTTTTCAGAAAAGCACCGTATTCTGTGCGATGTAAGGGTAAGTGTGCAGGCAAAATCATTACTATCTTTACTCCCAAATATGAGGGAAATCTCTCTATGAAGAGATTGCCAGGTCCTGGGCAGTGGCACGGCCTCTTTGGTCAAGTATGGTTTAATTGCAACTAGTTGTTGAAGGGTCAAAGGCTTTGTGTGGTGCTGGGGCTCATGGCCACATGTGTTGACTTGTACTGAGTGTTGTCCTTGGCGAGGTGGGCAGGGGCTCCCCTGAACTGATAGTGTTGGCTTTGTCTTACTATCCTTCCTAAAGCGCCTTGTGTCAGGGTCAGTGCTCAGTCTATTGCTGAACTCAAGCCACAGTCTGGGCTAAGGTTGGGATCAGTGCTCTCCAGGGTCGTGGCTCCGTTTGAGACCTTGGTTACACAGGTTTCAATCTATGGCAACTATCCGGGCTTAGTCTGGGACCCTGAGCAGGGCTTGGTTTCTTGTTGATGTTGGTGCATGGTCTAGAGCCAAGATCAAGGTTTGCTCTGGAGTCAAGGTCAGTTCTGCTGTTGGGGAACCTAGGGCTATATAGCTGGGCCTCGGTCAAGGATCAGAATGGCTCAGTTTATTGCTGGCACTAAGGCTCAGTCTAGAATTAGGATTGAGGCTTAGTCTGTGGCTGGGATTAGGGTCAGACTGGGGCTCTTCCTCAGGTAACTTATGGATGTGGCCTTCCTTCCACAGGTACCCAGGACCCCACGCCCGGCGATGGAGTCAGCTGATAGCCGACGTCTGGCCACCAAGCACAGCAGGAAGGCCTTGAAGGCCAGTCTGACACTGGGCATCCTGTTGGGCATGTTCTTTGTGACCTGGCTGCCCTTCTTTGTGGCCAACATAGCCCAGGTAATGCCACCCCAGGGGGCAGGTGGGTCCAGGCCTCGCTGGGGAGGCCCCGACCTGCACCCCAGCCCAGACATGGGGATAAAAGGAGGGTGGGCTGCCTCTCGGGGCATAGGTGTTTGTGGTGCCTCTCCCACCCGTGCTGGCTGGGGTGGCCTGTGACCCTGCTCCGGGACCAAGCATGACGTACGCCATCTCTCCAGGCTGTGTGCGACTGCATCTCCCCAGAACTCTTCGACGTTCTCACGTGGCTGGGTTACTGTAACAGCACCATGAACCCCATCATCTACCCACTCTTCATGCGGGACTTCAAGCGGGCCCTGGGCAGGTTCCTGCCATGTTCCCGCTGCCTTGGGGAGCGCCGTGCCAGCCTCGCCTCGCCCTCTATGCGCACCTCTCACAGCGGCCCCCGGCCGGGCCTGAGCCTGCAGCACGTGCTGCCTCTGCCCCGGCCACCTGACTCCAATTCTGACTCGGGCTCAGCTTCCGGTGGCTCCTCCGGCCTGCAGCGCACGGCCCAGCCCCTGCTGCCTAGAGAGGCCCCCACGGGAGCCCCCAGCCTTGGTCAGGGCTGCCGCGGTGGTCAGTTTCTTCAACATCGATCCCGTGGAGTCCCAGCTGCAGCTCCGTCCACTTGGGGCTCCCACGACCTGACCCGGGCTTGGAGCTGGTCGGTGGGGAGCTGTACTGGATAGAACCAAGTCCCCAAGGCCTTGGACCAGCTCTTGGCTAAGGCTGGGAGGCTGCGGGTATCCTGGGAGCCCTCGGAGGGTCAGCGGGGGCACTAAGCCAGCCCCTACTGCCCCCCCCCCTCGGGGGGAAAAT
Organism: Mustela lutreola; assembly: GCF_030435805.1. Classification (NCBI taxonomy): domain Eukaryota; kingdom Metazoa; phylum Chordata; class Mammalia; order Carnivora; family Mustelidae; genus Mustela; species Mustela lutreola. The sequence continues at coordinate 13,881,592 of NC_081299.1, forward strand.
AGCTGGTTCAGACGGTTTTCTCCAGGATGCCTCACTGCCGAGTAAAACCTGTGTGTGTGTGTGTGGAGGTGGCTGGGGGACTCTGGCAGAGGGGAAAAGGACTTCTCGGTTCAACTTAGGGTGAAGACAATCATCTTTGACATTTCATGAGTGTGCAGGGGAGGGTTGCCTCTGCTTGCAGAGGTGGATGAGGGCTGGGCTGGCTCCCTCATTCCTCAAAGTGTAGTCCTCAGGCCACCAGCATTTGTGTCACCTCCTTGGAGTTTGTTACAAATGCACACCCTGACACCTCCCCCCCCACCCCAAGACCTGCTGCGTCAGAACCTGCATGTTAGCAAGAGCCCCCGGTGAACTGTGCCCAGTGTAGTTTGAGACGTGCAGGTTTGGATGATCTTTAACTGTGAGGATGAGGATGTTCAGTCGGGACAGCGTCTTGGGGCGGGGTGGGTGGGTTGTGTGTGGAGCCGCACAGAACCTGACCCAGGAGTCGGGAAGACAGAAATCTGAATCTCCGCTCCAGTACTCACCAGCTCTTGCACAGGTCCCTTAACCTATCTGAGTCTGGTGTTCCATGTACAAGTGGGGGTAACAATGCCTGATCATAGGGTGTCACGAGAATTAGGAGAGCACGTACAGACTACCCAGCAGCCACAAGGAGTGCTGTAGGTGATACCTGTGGTTGTCAAACTCCCGGGCTTCCAGCCCCCGTGGCCTCTCGCTGTGGGCCAGAAAGGGCTGTTTGTTCCCCCATTTTTCCCGTTTCCCTCCTCTTCTTCAGGCCTGGCCCAGATCCCACCACCTGACTGCCCGTGGCTCCCCAGCTTCTTGCTCTGGATGCTGGGTGGGGCTCCCGTCCCCGCTCCCAGGCTACTGCACTGTCTCTCCTGGAGAGCAAAGCAGGAGCTGGTAGTTTCTTGCTCAGCACCAGGAATAGGTCTCCCTCCATCCTGGACTTCCTCGGGCCTGGAAGGGAACCAGCTGATGGGGATACATCAGCCCAGGGCCCCACCTCCCCCTGGCATTGCCTGGGTCAGCCAGAGAAATGGGACTGGAGCCTGCTTAGGAACGCAGAGTGGAGCACAAGAAGTTGGTGTGGGTTGCTGCCCTCAGGCAGCTTGGTGAACCCTGGCATAGGGTCCTGGGTCGTTTTTGAGGGGGACTCTTGGTTCCCACAGTTTACCTGCCATAAGGTCCTTTTAGGTCCGAGTCCCCCCGGATCCATCACCCCAAACTCCCAGGGAGCCGTCCACGCGTGGCCTGGCGCTCTCCTTGGTGCTGATTTGATTCAACTCTGGCCCCAGTCACTGGCCACAGAGGGGCCATGGTGCTCGTTGGGGCTTCCCCTCTGCCCCAGGCCTGCCTGTGTGGACTCTTAATAAACACTAGCTGAGGCTGTGACTGTGGTGTGGACTGGATTTGCCTGAGGGGCCCTGGGGTTGGAGAAGCAGCTGGTGAAGTGGGACGAGACCCTGGGCAACATGAGCTGTCTGGACTGGCAGAAGCGGTTCTATAAATATTTGTTGAATGAACAAGCAAACACACACACACACACACACACACACACACACACACACACACACACACAATTCAGCTCTAATATTCTAGTTCCTTCTGCAGTCCTCCACTAGAATGCCTCCCCTGCCCCGCTCAGAGCTTGTCAATACTTCCTCTGCCTGGGTTCTGGCTTCCCCATCTGCACAATGGAAGACCACCATCTCTGGCCTCTCATTCAAGGACAGTGGAAGGAACCCAGGAAGAGGTTCCCAGGGATACAGATATAGTGGCTGAGAGCCGGGCTCTGGAGTCTGAGACTGACCAGCTGTGTGATCTTGAGCAGGTTAACTAACCTCTTTGGGTCTTAAGAACTTTCAGTTACATGAAGATAATAGCAGCGCCTCATTAGGTTATTGGTAGGGTCAGCTGAGACAGTCCGTGTAAGCACTCTGTTCCAAATTCTCAATTATTATTTATTATAAGCATTATCTCCCCTTCCTGCTTTAGGAAATTCTTCCCCTGTGTAATTCATCCTTGTCACCGGGCCCACTTCTCACCCATAGTGCATGCTGACTCAGCATATATTCAACATGCTGTGACACTTACATCCAGGGCGCCACATAACACAACTGGGAGTACCCTTCACATACATCCATGTGGTTCATGCTCTTGGGGTTCTGCAGTGCACAGCCTGCACAACTGTACAGGAACATCTGATTGCACATCCTCAGAGCAGTCAGCTGCTGGCTCCCCACCTATACCCGCTCTGTAGGTGTATCAGTGGTGCCTGTGGGCTGGCGGGCAGCCCTGGCGTGTGGATGGAGGAGCAGGTATCTACCTGGATTTACTGGGGCTGGGGGAGCCCCCTGGGCCCCCAGATGGCCAGCCAGCCCCCACAGCTGTGGCCTGAAATACAGGAAGCCCAAGGCTGATAGGGTCCCTAGGGCTCTGAACTGTGCTGGTTGTCTCTGCAGGGCTCTGGCCTTGCTTCCTTGGGGAGGGGAAGCGGTCTAGTTTTGACTCCCCTCCTTCCAGTTCCTTTCTTTCCGGTCCCAAAGCTTTCAGCTTGGGAAAGGCACTGATGGAAATTCCGAGCTCACGTGGGGCAGCTGGTGGAGGGCTAAGGGAGTGCTACATGGAGGAACCTGGGAAGGCAGCTCAAGTCCCCTTCCATGGTCAGTCCAGCCCTGGGCAAGGCCCCTGGGTCTCGCTGGCACAATCGGGGCAGCCCAGTGGGTTGGGGCCCATGCTGTGGCTGCAGATCTCGGCGCTCTCAGCCAGGCTGGCAGCGGCAGGAAGGGAGGGTCCTTCACACTGGTCCAGTCCTGTTGGCGCCTGGGCTTGGCTAGAGTCGGTAGATATGGCCAGTTTGGGGTTGTCTCCGGGTGTGGCCTTGTCCGATGAGGAGGCGGCTGCTGCCTGGTGATGCTGCCCTTGGGGCAGATTCCCTGGAGCCAGCAGGAGCCCTGTTTCATCCCAGCCTGGCTTGGTGGGGATGCCCACAGTCTTCAGGATGACTTCCATCTGCTTGGCATAGTCCAAGTGGCCGCTGACCTGCAGAAGGACAGTGAGTGAGGGCCCCGGGGGGCGGTGGTCAGAGCCCTGCCTTCCCCAAACCCCCCAGCTGAGCTCTCAGGCCTCACACTCTCCCTCAGCAGCCTCAGCCACCCGGTCACCAATGCCAGGACTCCAGCTCTCAGCGACTCTCAATCGAGTGGGGTGGGAAGCCTCTGGGTTCAGGACCACTCCAGAGTTCATTAAATAAAGGTGAAGGATGTTTCTCTATAAAATCTGGGTCCTTTGGCGCAGGAATCATCACGAAGACAAGGTTGAGAACTCAGAAAGGCCAACCTTCTTCCTCAAAGAGTAGAGATACCCCATTTTGTGCTGGGATGTGTCAATGCGTAGAAAGTAGGGGAGACTGAGAACATCCAATGCCTCCCGGTGATCATGGACAATGCCCCGCGCGTAGTATGTCCTTAACACACTGTAGATGAATTTATTGGATACAGTCCATTGACAGGTATTGGCTGCTGACTGGAGCTGAAGGAATTGAGCCTTGGAGAGGCAAGGTCATATAGCTAAGTTGCCCGAGGTCATATAGCTAGGACGGGTCAGAGTTGGGTTTTAAATCTGGGCCTGTTCTCTTCACAGAAATGAGCTGGGGAGGGGAGCTTTGAAAACCACTGCCAGTTTACCAAAGAGGAAAGCAGTGTCCAGAGAGGGACGTGGTTTGCTTAATGGCACGACCTGTGAAGAGCAAAGCCCCATGGGGCTCGGGCGTGAGATGATGCCTGGACAGTCTGCTCAGCTCAGATCTGCTCCTTAAATGCAGCCAAGAGCTCCCGCCACCAACGCGCCACCATCCCCCCCACCCCAACGCTCAGTCCACAGGGTCTGCTTCAGTGCCAGAGGCAAGCGCAAGACAGAACATTCCTTTTTGTTTAGAAAGAACGGTGAGGGGAAACGCTGGGGACACTTCCGGAACCACACAAAGGCTCCGTTGATAACATCTGCATTTCCATTTGAATCACAAATCACTCTGAGCTATTCAAATGAGTTTTCAAGAAAGCAAGAAGACAATTCCCTGTACGGTTTTGTTACTTTCTCATAACCAGAGCCTGCTGACTTCTCCTTCCTCCCCCACCCCCCCTTTTTTTTTTAAGATTTTATTTATTTGAGAGAGAGAAAGAGACAACACAAGCAGGAGGGGCAGAGGGAAGAGGGAGAGAGAGAGAATCCCAAGCAGACTCCACGCTGCGTGCTAAGCTTGACACGGGGCTCAATCTCACGACCCTGAGACCTTGACCTGAGCTGAAACCAAGAGTCAGACACTCGACCGACAGTGCCACCCAGGCGCCCCTCGTTCTGTTCTTCACAAATGCTTTTAAACAGTGTTCAGTGAACACAGACCTGTACACACCCATACGAGGGACTTTTTAGATCCCTGGGTTCAGGTCAAGGGGGCAGTGTCTTCCCGCAGAGGGTGGACATTACTGACTGTGAGGCACTAGAAAGAACTTAAGCTTGGCATCAGAGAAACAGGGGCTCCAGCCTCAGCTTACTCTTACTAGTAACTGGATGAGTCTTTACCATGTCCTGAATTCCAGCTTCTCCATCTGTAAAATGAGAATCAGGAAAGTCTGCTACAAGAGTTCAAGGGCCCAGCACTTTGTAGGAATCAGCATATGCGACTTCTAACTATTAAGCTCCATATATGGCCCAAAACACTTTCACGGGGAAGTTACCCAATTAGAATTAGTCATACCTACCTCATGGGGTGGGTGGGAAGAAATAATACACACAAACCATGAAGTATAGCACTGGCGAATTGCCAGTGCTGCACAAACCTGAGCTCCCTTGCCTCAGTGTTCTTGGAAGGGGCGATGGGGGACAAAGGGCAGGGCCTCAGCAGGGCTGATCCATTTGGGAACCCAAAATGGCTGCTGAAGCTCTAGCCATCACATCTCAATTCCTGCCAGCAGAAACCTAGACCCACAGAGACAGACAAGAACTGCTGAAGGGCTGGTGCTGGGCTGGGTGGAGACAGACAGGATGGAAGGGAGATATTCGTGGGCACTGGCTATGAACCTGATTCCAGGTGGAAATCCTACCAGGCAGCTCTTCTAGAATGCATGGCTCTGGCCTTCCTTGGCTTCACGTTGGCCCACGTCTCGGCCAACCCTAGGCTCTGACCTGCCACTCTGAGAAGACACAGGGGAACCACTCGTTGGCAGAGTTCCAGTTTTCCAGTTAGTCAAAGGGATGGGAGAGCCCAGGTGAGGCCAACTCATGAGTGGGAGCAGAATCTCTTCTCGGTGGTGGGAAGGTCCGCTGTGGCTGGTGTAGGACCATCTCCCCGGCTGTCTATGGAAATGGGCCACTCATCTGGATTCACACTGGGTGCCACTGGTGCTGAGAAGCCCTCCTCGACCTTCCCATGCTGGCTAGGGACCGTCCCTGGGGCTCCCCGGTGACAGTGCTTGCCGTGCCCCGTCGTCTTCATCTGCTCATGCAAACGAGGGAGCGCAGGGGCCGCTTCCGACTCCCTTGGTGCCCACGACTGGCCCCGAGCAGTGCCACCTGTTGGCTGCCTTGCAAGGCACCGTAGGACTTGCCCAAACTGGGGCTGCTGTCCCCGCCTCCGCCTGCCACCAAATGCCTTCCAGGCCTATCAGGTCCCTTCAGGGCCCTTTCCCACTCCTGGGACCTCTGTGTCCCCATCTGTAAAACGGGGCCATTGAAGGCACCTGCACTGTGTGTGCGGGGGTGAGGAGTCAGGGAGCTGACACACGGGGCAGACTCCGTGACCCGGAGCTGGAGGTCACTGACGGCACACGGGAGCACTGTAGCAAGGAGCCTGGGCTCTGGTAGGCTCCCTGGGCTCCAGGCCTCACAGGCCGCCTCGGCTTGCACACCTGTACCGCAGCGCCGCTGTCCCTCCCTCACCGGATGCTGTGCGGGCTGACGACACGAGATCTCTAGTGCAGGGGGGCAGCGCCTGGTACGAGCCAGCTTTGTTATCATGAGTCCCTGCCTGGCCTTGGGCTAAGTTCTAGAAGTCAGATGGCATTTCCTTTGGGATATGAGGAGTCTGGAGACCCCCATGCTGGCTCTCCAGCCCTCCAGAAACCTCATGAGTCGGTCCCGAGGGTGGCGGCATCCCCCACCCGCTGCACCCCTGCCTCCGCCCGGGGGGAGGCCAAAAGGCAGGTGGGTGGCCCAGCCTTCGTCTCCTCCATTCGCCCCCTTAGGAGATGGCCCCCGCCTGGCCACAACAGGGCCAGCCCCTCATTCTCTGCCGGCTCAGGCTTGTCCGAGGCCAGGAGCCACTGCAGATCACGTCTGCGACCACGTCCGAGCACGTCTGGATCGGTGGCTGACGTGGGGCTGGTTCATGAAGGCTCGGCCCGAGTCGGTCCAGCAGGGACAAGGCGACTGTGCAGGCCTCGGCTCTGAGCTCCGGGCATTGGCGTGCATCCCACAGCAGTAACTGAGGGCAACTCTCTTGCCAGGGGCCCCTCCTCCAGCAAGAATTCTCAAGAAAAACAGGAGGGCAGCACAAAGGCAATGCTAATTACCTCCAATTACCCAGAAGAGAAAGGCACTGCTTTTCGTGCTGTGCACTCCTGATGTGTGACAAAGGGCTATGATCAGGTAAGAGCCGGGAAGCTGCCTCAACACAGCCTGACGGGTCTCAGGGGCAAAATGGGGTGGCAGGAGAGGAGGGAACTAGTGTTGAAATGAAGGCCTCTTAGGGGCCATGCGTCTTACATGTGCTGCTCTGGAAGGTGATTCCCTCCATTTCATAGATGAGAGAACTGAGGCACAGAGAGGTTAAGTCGCGGCCTGAAGTCATACAGCCAACACGCCAGCAGCAGAGCCTGGCCTCTCTGGAGCCAAAGCCTGTGCTCTTGCCACTGCCTCCTACTCAGGCTCTTCCCAGGGCAGAATGTGGGTCTTGTCCAGGGCTCTGTGGTGTTTAAAGGGAATTTCATTTATGAGCGTTTCTTCTAATCCTTTTTACTTTTGATTCAATAGGACAACGACCCCGGGACACAGGTTGTGAGGCCTTGCTCTTGTCCTGTGGTGTCGCGGTCTGGTCACTCATCTTACCTCACCCCGCAGGGAGGTGGACTGCACAGCCCTGGGCCTGGTGGCCGGCTGTGCTGGGGGCGGGGTCCAGGTGCCTAGCTCCACCCACCATCAAGGTGTGGGGCTTGGGCCAGCCAGGGGTGGGGGTCACTGGCGCAGGCTGCTTAGGAGCCTGGGGGGGTGGGTGAGGCCTGAGTCCTCCAGAATGCCCCTCCCTCGGGGCATTTTAGATGCCCATGGAGGGGTCTGGTCTGTCTGCTCTCACGCAAGGGGGTGCCTTGTGTGGAACCTTGGGGAACAGGGATGTGCTGGGAAGGGCTTGGCACTTGAGCGCTGGCTGGCAGCCAACAACGTAGTAACTAGAAGCCCTCGGTTCTTGCTCTCATGGGCCACTCACATTGCAAGCATTTGCACTGGCCCAAGTCTGCCTGGGGACGCGACTACGGCTGAGTGCCCTCACCCTCCGGGTGGCTCACCGCTCTCCCACTGCCGGCCGTATCTCCCCGAGCAGGAGCGATGCCCACTGGCCTCAGGCCTGGGTTTGAGTCCTGCTTGGCCGTGTGCCCGCTGTGTGACCCTGGGCAAGTCCCTTCGCGTCTCTGAGCCTCAGTGTCCTCATCTGTACAATGGGGATGCTGGTGTGTGCAAAGGCTCAGGGCGGAGCTGGACAAGGAGACTACCCCACATGAAGCTCTCGGCTCCCTGTGACAGGCGAGTGCAGGAGGACGAGGGTCCGCTGAGCCCGAGAGATGGCTCTAGAACCTCAAGTTCAGTGCGTCCCACTCCATCCCCAGCAAGAATTCTTTTGAACCCTCTGTACACCTCCAACCTAAGCCTAGTCTTCCACGTCTAGGACTGTTGGGGATAGCGGGGGCCAGTTCGATAGCAGGTGGCAGGCGCTGCTCCCAGAGACCAATCTAAAGGTCTGTGCATGGGGCCCTGGGGTCTGCATTTTATTCATTTATTTATTTACATTATTATTTGTTCTCGGTGTCCCTGGGAAGAGGGGGCATCCTGCACTTCAGTTAAACCCCCAGATCACTCCAAGGTGGGGGTTCCTGGAACACCTTCCCTGCTCTGCATTCCACAGTGTCACAGCCCGGCCGTCAGGGGCTTCTGTAGTCTGGCCCCTGCCCTCCACCTGTGTCCTCTGGGGGCTCTTGGGACTTCTGGGGGAACTGGACCGTCCTGACAAGTAACGGGGTGGGGAGGGCACTAATGTAGGTCCCAGAGCAGGGGCTCTGGAGGTGCACATTCGGGCTGCTGATGGCCACGTGTGTGACAGGAACTTTCCTAAACCTCAGTTTCCTAGTCTGTGAAATGGGCACAATCACGGCCGCCCCAGGGGCTGGGTGAGGTTTGGAGACAATGTGTGTGAACGATGCGGTGACAAAGCGCTGGCAAAGAGACACAGACAGGAGTTACTCCTCCCCACCGCCCTCACCCCCCAACCCCAGCAAATTCTTAAGAACTCCCTTCTCCAGGGTGAAACGGGCCAGTGTCCCTGGGGCCAAGGGTGGCTGGGCTGGAGTCACAAAGCAGCCTTAGCTGGCAGATGCAGAGCCCAAGGGGGGATAGGCGGTACTCACGACAGATGACAGGTCCACGTTCTCCACCCTCCTGTCCCGCAGCTGCACGGGCTGCAGGCCGGCCACGCGGAGCTTCACAGAGGACGTGCGGTACACGAAGCTCAGCAGCCAGTCCCCCCTGCGGGCGGACAAGGGAGCAGTGTCAGCCGGGAGCCCTACCTGGCCCTGGGAAGCCCGGTTGGCCCCGTGTGCGGGCAGCCAGGGCCCCGGCGGCTCCATGGAGCAGGACTATGGAAAGCAGCTGCCTCTTTGGGGGTGCTGCCTGGGCCACGGCCGCCCCAGAAGGCTGTCCGTTTGTCCCTGTGGGGCCCCCAGAGCTGAGAACAGTGCCTGGTGCGCAACGGAGAGCGCCTGGTGGATGCAGGCATGGGGACCCTGGACCACGTCCTCACGAGTCAGCACGTGGCTTTGGAGGGGTTTCCAGTTCCCGGGGTGGTGGGTGACTGCTCTAGGGCTCCGTGGGAAGAGCAAGGCAGCAGAGGTCCTCCAGGGGTGAGCGGACCGTGGGGGCTGGGAGCTACTGTGCTCCGGGGGACAGAACCCGGGGCTCTGGGTTCCTGTGAGCTGGGGGGCTCAGCTTGCCCTCGGAGTCAGGTCCGGCCCAGACAACTTGGAGGTGGAGAGGCTGGCCGCCCAGGGCAGGTCCCGGACTAGGAACACCCTTCCAAGTACGCAGGTGTGGTGAAGCCCGTTCCCGGCACCCTCCTCCCCAGCCAGCCACACCCCTACAGCACTGAGAGAAAATAACCCTGGATCCTATGCTCCCTGTTTCTTCAGGTACCGTGAGCGCTATCCACAGAGGACATGGTAGGAGGGGCCACGGGACAGCCTCCCCCTCGGACCCTTGACATTGTCTGGCTGAAGCCAACCCAGCCAAGAGCTGTGCACTTGGCCTCACTGCCCAGCAGGTCTGTGCGAGGGGACACACCTCGTCTCCCCTCTGCAGCCAGGACTATCCCACTTAGCACATCTGGTTGTCTTTTATTGAGACCGGTTCCAACCCTGGTTTGCATGGCCACGTGAGACCATGACTTCAGCGCACGCGTGTGGAAGAACGTGAGCTAAGAAGGGGCTCGGAGTTGGGGCCCCTGGCCTGTCTCTGTGACTGCTCTCTGGGGCCCGGGGTGTGGCGTCGCTCTCCAGGCCCCCCCGCAGGTGGTCTCTGACCACGAGAGTGCTCCTGTGCTTACACCCCAGAAGCCCCCAGAAAGACTGGGGCGCAGAGTTGAGGGGCCTCTGTAGACCCTCCTGTGTGTCCCACACGGAGCTGGCCAGCCCTTACTCCCCCTCCACTGCGGGGGGAGTGCCCAGTCCCCCGGGGCAGACACCGGTGAGGTGATGGCAGGCCCCCCTTTCCCCAACGACCAGCCCAACACAGTGGTGATTATTACCGGCACACATACCGGTCCCTTTGGCTCCAGCCCTGAGATCAGACCATCCAGCCTCCACAGACCAGTGCAACGGCCTCCTGCCTGCTCTCCCTGCTCCTGGCCTCACCTCCCCCACGCCACCACTGATTTCCTGAAACACCCATCTGATCACAGCCCTTCTCTCTTAGAAGCTGACCGTGCCTCCCCATTGCCTATAGGCGTTCTCTTCTAGAAAATTCCTTTACTCTCTCCAGAGAGCAACGCTTACAAGTCCCAGGGATTATCTTAACACTGAGGGCCCAAGAAGCACCGTCTCTAACCACGGATGGCTGAAGGGAGAGGAAAGATTCACTCGTGTTGCTTTACTGCGCTGACCGTGACCTCTGTGCGTCACACGCTGGGTACGAGGGTGGTCCGTACACATTTCTGATACAGACAGTTAGAAACGAGCCAAGTCAGCCTCATCCCTTCCACATTGTTTCTGTCTTCATCATGACAACACTCTACTTAAAATGTTAATTGCTTCTGGCCTGCAATGTTTCTGCTAAAAAAAAAAAAAAGTTAATTGCACTTCCTTGTGTACATTTAGGGACAGAACAGGGACATATGTTAGAAGGTTCCATATCCTCTAAACTGTGCTGAGTAAACCACAGGGTCTTCCCTGGCACTCGAGACCCCTCTCCATCTGGCATCTGTCTCTCTCGCCCGAGGAGGGCCACGATCCCACGCACGAGACCACACAGAGCCAGGCTCAAGTCCTGCCTTGTCAGGTACTAGCTGTGTGAGCTTGGGCGAGTTGCTTGGCCCCCCTGGGCCTCAGTCTCCTCACTGCATCTTGCCGGCCAGGGTAGGCAGGTAGCACACCATGGACACAGTGCTCACGCACGTGAATACTCAAGAAGCATCTGGTCCGATTATGCCTCCCGCTCTTGGAACCCCTTGCTTGGCCTGGTCTTCCCGTGTCTGATGGGCTCTTATCCAACCTTTCAAAATTCAGCTTGGACACCACCTCCCCCAGGGAGTGTCCCTGAGCCCCTTAACCTGATACTATTAATCCTTTTTGTCCCTCATGTGCCTGGAGTATATGCTCCTTTGGGGACATGAGTCCAATGTCCTTTGTGTGTCCATTCCTTTTTTTTTTTTTTTTTGGGGGGTTCTTCCCCAAAGGAATGCTTTATTGACAATTTCCCCATTATCCACTTGAAGGAAAAGATGAATCCGTTACTACGGTTGTGTCCTGCTTTCTCACCACACCCCATCCGTGATTCTAACCCTGAAGAAAAAACACCAAATGCTGTTCCTCCCATGGCGCCAGCACAGACCGCAGTCCACCCAGGGTGTCTGAAGTGACCAGCGGACACTCGGCTTGCCAGAGGACACCACGGTCTCCCGGAGTGGACTCTGCTCTCGGTGCGCTCTCGACCTGCTGGGAGCCAATAAGGCACGGAGCTGCCCCTCCAGACACACGCCATGCGTGGGGCCCTGACCACAAGGCTGCTGGGGTGTGGCAGCTTCAGAATGGGAATGAGATCTTTGTAGCTCCTGAGAAAAGGCGAAAGCAGAGTCCCAACCGACCTGATGCAGGCAGGGCCCATCTGCTTCTCACTTGTCCCCAGGGTGCAGCAAACGGGCATGTTGGAGCCAAGCCGTCTGTGGAGGGTGCTGGCTTCTGCCTCTCCTGCCCACCCCCACCTCCACCCCCCGAGGCCCAGAGCCCTCTGACTGGCAGGAGCTACCCCAGTCCTTGAGGAGAGAGAAGCAAGCTTCACACACTGGAATGCAGTGTATCAGCTGAACAAAACACACCAACAGTCCAAACATGCTGCCCTTCGGGCTAGACGCAGAAGTCTACATAACGCTCAAAACCCACTGAAGAACCCTTATTTTCATATAAAAAACATTATAAACAAATAAAGCATATTGCGATGTAAGGCTTGTATGTCAGCTTGAGTCCAACGAAATAGTGTTTTCTAGCGGAGACTAAAGCTGCTTCGCTTGGCTTAAATTGTCGAAAAATTCACTGCATTTAAAAAATAAAGAATTTGCTTTTGTTAGAGCTAGATCATTAGTGTAAGAATTAGGCGGCTGTTGATAACCAGTTTCTTGCTGGAGGGTTTCAAAAAATGGAGTTTTCTCATTTAGCATTTGAAATAAAAACTGAAGATCAGATGACTTTCTGGATGAATCTTTCTTCCGCAGACTCCTTCTATAAGTCACGAAAGGGGAGGCTGAGGAGATACCATTTATTTTATGCTTATCACACTCCCGTTCCTTCCACGCTCTCGCGAACTAACAAGACCGCCAAAGGGCCCGCTGTCTACTCCCTGCACCCCAGGAAGGGCGGCACAGGGGTCTGCATCTACCAACGTCAGTGGAAAGCATCTGCGTACAAGACCGCGTTCTGCAGAACTCATGCGAACACAGCAGCCACGTCTACATGGGACGGCAGGACCCTCCTCAAAGCCAGCTCGGTGCATCCACCCGGGGTCTGACGGGCGGCTCCGCTGCGGCGTCGCGGCTGTGGCGATGAGGGCGGGCTTGCACTTCTCCATGGCCGGGCAAAGCTGGGATGGGCTTAGAAAGGCGTGGGATCGGGCAGGGGCTTGGAGCCACTCCCGGTCGGGGAGGGCCGGTTCTCAGTGCCATTCGCTCTGCCACCGACCACCTTAGACTACATGTGGGGAAAAAAAAATCGAGACAAAAAATAATAAAACCTGAGACAGAGCACACAATGCTGGCACACCCTAGGCCTTGCTGGGAACCCCAGCTGTTCAGCTCTCTACGACGTCTACACCACATCAACACCAACGGGCAATAAAGAGGAACAAATCCCCGACACGGGCAACAGGCTGGCAGTATCTCTAGGGGTTTAGGCTGTGTAGAAAGAGCAAATCTTCCAAGGCTCCACGCTACATGGTTCCGATCCTAGGACACTCTGGCAATGACAAGTCATCACAACGGAGGACAGATGAGCGGTGGTGGGGGCAGGGCTAGCAGAAGGTGAGCCCCGGGAAGGACCACAGTGGGGATGAGACCGCTCTGCACCACGACTGTGTCACTGTCCTATCCCGGTGGTGCTACTGCGCAACGTGATCACTGGGGAAACTTTATGTTCCCAACTCGGTCTTCAAACGACTTGAAGGTGGCAGAGTTCCTCATGTCCCCGAGCTTTCTGCTAATGGCGGAGCCCACGGTGGACAGGGCAGCCGACGTCTTCTGTCCCGCCTGGGAGAGAGTTTCTTGAGTCTTCTTGTAGAGGTCTGACTGGGTCACTTTCTCATTCCACTCTCCAAGTTTCTCAGAAGTTTTCACATAGGCGTTAGAGACCTGCACGTCATGCCAGCTCCTGGACAGGTTCTGCTTCAGGCCCTCCAAGGCAGAGAGGCCCAGCTTCCTTTTCAGCTCTGCACAGTGCCTCTCCTTGGCCGCCAGGACCTGGCGCAAAGTGACAATTTCCTCTTCCACCTTTGCAAGCTCAGCCCTAAGCTCCTCCTCCTCAGCCTCAGTCAGACCCTCGACAGCAGGAGTCTGGGCAGCCACCGCTGTGTCGACAGGGACATCTGTCATGGAGTCGGACAGCAGACCTTTGTTAGGAGAATTCAAGTTGATATCTTGGCTTGCGGAGTCCATGCTCGGGCCGCGCGGGGTCGGGGCCGGGGCCTGCGGCGCTGCGGAGCCGAGCGGGTGCGCCGGGACTCGCTCGCCCTCCTTTTTTTTTTTTTTTTTAAGATTTTATTTATTTGCAAGAGAGAGTGAGAGAGAGCATGAGAGGGGAGAGGTCAGAGGGAGAAGCAGACTCCCTGCAGAGCCCGGAGCCCGATGTGGGACTCAGTCCCAGGACTCTGGGATCATGACCTGAGCAGAAGGCAGTTGCTTAACCCACTGAGCCACCCAGGCGCCCTGTGTGTCCATTCTTGAGTTTTTCCTTCTCTAGGCAGAGAACTTCCTGAAGGCAGGCCTGTGCCTTAGTCCCGTGTCCCGTATCCTGAGCTGAAACAGCGCTCCCTGGTGGGGACCCAGCAAGCCAGGTTCCCAAAGCCCTCAGGCTTTAGGGATGCACCAGCCACAAGGGAGCTCTTGATTTGCCACCATGTGGCCTGTGGAAGGGCTGCCTTGGTTACTCACAGGCCTGGAGGGCACGGGCAAGCAGGAGTCATCCCCTCCTCACGGGGCACTTGGAGCAGTGATCGCAGGAGTGCCCCAGGAGGCTCCCGATGACAAGCTCTCTCCATGGAGGGAGATGCGCCTGCCTCCGTTCCCATCCTGGCTGTGCTGTGTGACCCTGGCAAAGCCCCTGACCCTCTCTGAGTATGACAGAGAGCAGTACCACTCGCCCGGCTAGCTTCCAGGGGCTTCATGGAAACCCAAGTAAGGAGATGGATTTGCAAAGAGCTTTATTAATGTATATGATACATTTATAAATGTGTAATTTGGGGGAGTTTTGGCCTGAAGCTCCCCCATCCCCCACCCTCCGTGTTTAAGGAGTTTTGAGGCAAGTAAATCACCTTTGGGGGCCCAGACGATGAAATCCTGCTTGGTGCTTAGTTTGACCAAGAAACTAGAGTTCTTGCTGGTCTGTGTTCCTTCCCCGACTCAACCTGCTTCCCCCCTCCTCTCGCTCTCGCTCTCCATGGCTCAGGATCTCACAAAATCATTGAAAACCAAGCTTATTAGCCTCAGGTTTGCAGCAGAACAGATGGGTTTAATAAGTTTTTGCTGCTTTCATATGCACCCATGCAATTTTAATTCTTTCCCTTTGCTGTTTATGAAAAGCACCAGAAAATCATGCACTATGCGAACGGGCCCAGTTATTAAAACTGCTGGAGTTTAATGGGCATCTACTAAGTGTCTGCCCTTTTCCTAAATAAGATCATTTAATCTCCCCAGAAGCCCTGTGCAAGAGGAACTATTATTCAGTAAGTGACAGGCAGAGCCAAGATTTTAACTGAGGACTTTTTTTTTGGAGAGAGAGTAAGAGCATTGGGGGGGGGTGGTTTGGGGGGATGGGGAGGGGCAGAGGGAGAGGGAGAAGGAGAAAGAGAATCCCCTACTGAGTGTGGAGCCTGACCCGGGGCTCGACCTCACGACCCTGAGATCAAGACCTGAGCTGAAACCAAAGGTCGGAGGCTTCGCCGACTGAGCCCCCCAGGCGCCCCAACTGAGGACTGTTTCACATCAAAGCTGCTGTGATTCCCTTTGAGCACGTGTGTATCTAGTCCAGCAGGGTCGCAGAAATCAGAACGTGTGGCATCAGAAAACTGGCACACTAACAATTTTGGTGGGTATGGCCACTTGTTCTCCAGAAAGTAGTTACTAAATTCAGCTGTCACTAACAGTGTATGGCCGTGCCCAATTCTCCACATCTTCACCAACACTGAGTGTTATTCCCATTTCAGATATTTGATAATCTGATGGGCGATAAATATTATCTGATTTTAATCTGCATTTATTTCACTCATGATGAGATTGGGCATCTTTTAAAAAACTTATTGACTGTGGGGCACCTGGGTGGCTCAGTTGGTTAAGCGTCTGACTTGATTTTGGCTCAGGTCATGATCTCGGGGCCATGAGATTGAGCCTGCACTGGCCTTCAAGCTCAGTGGGGAGTCTCCCTCTCCCTGTCTTCCCCCATCCTCTAAAAAAACCAAGCAAATCTTTAAAAAAGCTAATTGACTGTATTTATTCTGTGAGTTTATGTGTAGGTATCCTTTGAACATTTTCTTACTAGATTTTTTGAATTGATTTTCATGGACTCTTTATATATTATGGCTCTGTCTTTGTTTCTTTGTTTTTCCTACCATATCCTAATTAAGAACTCAGCTTAGAGCCTAAGTGAGAGAGCCAAACTGATGGTCAGAACTCCTGTGTCCTGGCTAATGTCCTCTGTTTGTGGCTAAAAATCATCTTTTTCTTTAGCTCTGAACTGTACAGCTATTGCTGTGGGCTAAATCATCAAATGATAAAGACTTTACCAAACTGTTCCATTTAATTTGGTTCCTACTTAGGGTGGTTTGGCTTAGGTAAAAATTAAATTTAACTGGCCTCAGTTTTCTCATTTGTATATGGGGATTAAAGTACTAAGACCACAAAGTTTAGGGGAGGTTAAGGGAGATCATAGTCACGAAGACAGGGGCAGGCCAGAGAGCCTAATACTCCTCATGTCCCTTCCCTCACATTGGGGCCTAGTTGTGTTTTTAGTTTTGACTTTTTAGTAATTGTCTATTTCCGTATGTGCCCTTTCCACTAGCCTTGAGCCTCTCTCATTCTGCCCATCTTCACATTTGCGTGCCCAGCTATGGTGTTGGGCACAGAATGCTGGATGAACCCATGTTACACCCAACCTCGGCTTGGAGCCTTTTCCTCTTTGCAAACACCAAACATATTCTCTAGACTTGGGAGGCCAGCACTTTGCTTGTTCTCTCTGCTTTGCCTTTCCAGGGCTGTCCCCTGCTCTTTGGTTTCAGTGGAAGCTGGGGACCCCACTGGCCCTCACTCCAGCTTCGGCTTCTCAGAGCTCTAGTGCCCCGTGTCCAGTCGGTTGGGGGAAGCATCATGTTGGTGACCCAGGGGATCTGCTGCTTCCCCGAGTCCTACCTCCTTGTTTGCTAAATTGTCATATTTTAAGTTGTGTTCTTGGCGCCCACAGCCAGTCAGCCAACCCTCCTGTTTTCTAAACTCCAAACCTGTTCCTTGGATCTGGGCTTAGAATATCACCTTCTCGTCCATACCCAGTGCTTTGTGTGGCAACCATAAAACATGGGTCCCTTATCTAAAATCCAGAAGGCTGAATGTGTTCCAGAATTCAGACCCAGGGCTGTGCAATTCTTAATCACTGCTCTCAACACGGTCACCCCACTGTGGCCTCCTGTGCAAGCTGAGGGGCCGAGCCCCTTCCCAGGCTGCCTTCTTGTGGTCTCAGTGGCGGGCTTCCTCTTTCCTTCCCCAAAGTCTGGGGCATGGCCTTGGCCAAAGCTCCCGAGTCCCTCTTCTCCGAGTCCAAACAAAGGGTGCCTCTCTCTAGCCTCACAGGCCCCCCACATCTGGCTGAGGGGCATTACTCAGGGTCCTGACTCCTCCATCGTTGGCTGACTGTTCTGTCGCCCCGCCTGGAAGGGTGCTTTGAGAGCTCGGCTACACACCCACCCACCCCTCCCTGCACTGCCAGGTAGCACCCCCAGGAGCTCCACAGCCAGCGTTCACAGAACTCCCCCTGGGACCCACATCCCCTTCCCCAGCCATGGTGACCAGCCCGGCCTCTCCTGTCACCTGGTAAGCTGGCCTCCAACTGACCCAGGGAACCCCTTTTCCTTCATCCTATGGGGACAGAGGCCTCCCCAGTCAGAACACGTTGCCCGTAATAGGCCAGAGCCCCACTGGTCCCTGGGATCCTCCAAGACCGGGACCAGGCCTCGGACATCTGCCTGCTATGTGCTCAGTGAGCACCGTCACCCCCCGGGGCAAGGCTCGGACTGACCTGCTGTAGCCATTAACGATCCTTCCACACACCACCTTCCGGAAAGGCTCCCAGTGCTTGGCCTCCCCTTCCACGGGCGCGCCCAGCAGGACGACATCCTCAATGATCCCCTGGCAATCTGGGAAAAGAACCCCGAAAAGGCGGTCAGTGTCGCTGGCCACAGCAGGTCCTGAAAGGGACACTCCAACAGTGGGGGAGGAGATGGCTGTCACACGCCCATGTGCTCACACACACACCTGTGCTCACACACACACATGCTCACGCAGTAGTGGGGGCCTCCATACACTGAGTCACAGGCCAGGGGACTGATCTCTTCCTGCAAAGCGCTATCATCTCTAACTCAGAGTTAAGGAAAACCACAGACATGGTCAAGGTCACATGGCTCAGAAGTGACACAGCCTGAGATGGGACCCGGATCGATGCTCAGCATCCGTGAAGCTCACAACCAGCCATGGACTCGGAGGGGACATCTTTAGAAGGGACCAGTGCACACCGGGAGGGAGACGCCCAGCCCAGTAGCTTCCTGGGGCCCGGGCAGTGTGGTGGGAAGGTGGGGGCGCCCAGGTTCCAGGGCAGGGGGTACACTCAGCAGCTGCACAGACCAAATGGTTCAGATATGTTTTAGGCGGGGTTGCTCAAAGTGAGATTCGATGGACCAGGGCTGGCCCCGGGATGGTCCGTCCTGTAAAGACAGACAGAGGGAAGCCACATTTCTTCTCCCCCGTGGCAGACTAGAAGGCAGGAATTGTTGGACGGGGGTGAGCACACCTTGAGAAGCCCTTCTCCTGACGGAGGAGGGGGGCACACACGTCCCTCCTCCCTCCCCATCACTCTCTGTCCCCTCCTCGGCTGTGTTTTCTTCTTGTCCTGACCGCTTGTTTCTGTCTGTCCAGGTGCCGGGAGGGCGGTGCTCTGGCCGTCTCCATCCCAGCTCTACGGCCGGGTCTAGAACAGTGCCTGGCCTGTGCCGGGAGCTCAGGAAAGATTTGAATCAATGAACAAAGAGGAAGTCAAGCGCCGTCCCTCAGGGAAGCCAGTATATGGTCTTTGCAAAGCCTTTGTAAAGCCGTGGCTTCGAATAACTTGAGTTGGGGGCTGAACTTCTCTGAGTCCACAAGGGGGTGATGACACTGGCCTCGAGGGTCTTTATGAGAAAATCAAGTCACAGCGTGGGAACCACCCAGCACAGGGGAAGCACAGCGGAAGTGAGTGTGGTCGCCCTCTGCTCTGCGCCCCCGCCTCCCCAAAGGTAGCTCTTTCTTATGCTTCTGGGTGTCTGCATGTCCCAGGAAGCAGCATGCTCAGTGTCACTCCTGGGGGATGTGCCCAAGAGGGACCACTCTGCCCTGTCTGCTACTCTTCTCTTGTTGACGGACGCAGGCCTGGTGGCTTCCTCTCTCTGGGCTCCCATTTCCAACCAGAGTGATTCTAACTGTTCTCCGTCTGGGATTCCAGCTCAGCACTGGTCTGAGTAAAGGGTTCCAGGCTAACAGGTGTCCAGGAACCCCTACCGTATCACATGTTCTAAATGCTCCCCTGTCTCTGATCTCGAGAGATGCCCTGGCACAGAATTCTGATTTCACTCCTTTTGCTTCCAGGGAGACGATAACCTGGCAGAAGGACTTGAAACTTCAGGAAGTCGGCAGTGTGTGCTGAACAGCAAGGAAGACTCAGGGGACCCTTGAGAGAAGGGCTGTGGATAATGGGGTTTTATCCTAACCCTGTCTCTTGGCAGGTAGGGAAACTGGTTCTCAGAGGGGGATGGGAGAAGTCCAAGGTCACCCAGGTAGTGGGAATGAAGCTGAGCCCAGAGCCCAGACTGCTTGGACAGAAGTGGCTGGGTCCTTGGGGCCATGCTCTCTGCTGTTTGCACTAACACCACAAAGCACCGGGGTCACGTGTGGGTCGTCACTGTTCCCAGAGTGCCAAACGGTTGTTGACCCTGTGAGTCAGCTGAGCTCATCAGCTTTCTCTAGGGGCCCGCGGCTCAAAGCA
Organism: Mustela lutreola; assembly: GCF_030435805.1. Taxonomy (NCBI): domain Eukaryota; kingdom Metazoa; phylum Chordata; class Mammalia; order Carnivora; family Mustelidae; genus Mustela; species Mustela lutreola. The sequence goes on from NC_081299.1 coordinate 13,901,109, forward strand.
CCTGCTCAAGGCCCCACAGAGTCTGGCCTTCTCTGGAGGGCGAGGACCCCTTGTGGCCAGCGGTGGTAACGCAGCATTCTGGATGGGTTGGATCCTGGCTGTTAGGAAAAGCCAAAAAAGGTAGTTGCCGGTGACCTTGAACTGACACCAGCAGTTGAACCTCACAAAACAGTCCAGAACCCAACCAAATCAAGTCTGGATGGGCAGTGAGCTGGAAACACATGTACCCATCAATGACGCCTGGCTGGCTCTGGGTCATCAGGCCAAGGTAGGCCACACTCAGACACGTGCCTTAAAGGTTTGCTGTCTGCGAGGCTGCAAACCCGGACACAAGCCACGTGCGAGGCTCTCAGGAACGCACAGGTGTTAGCTGAGGGAAGTCGGTGAGAATTACTTTAGACCCACCCAAGGTAGACCCTCTACTGCAGGTCATGGCCACCTGCCCAGTCCTGGGAATAGGATGGTCCAGGAAGGAAATCTGGGGTCAGAAGAGGACGCTGGCTGCTGTAGTAGATGCTGGAAAGGAAAAAATGTCAAATTTAACTGTTTGTTTCCAAACCTCATAATACCTGAAGATTTCATTCTTCTGGGTAAAAGAGAGAAAACTCTCACTCAGGCCCTGCTTTAGTGTCAAATAGTGTCCTCGCTGCCTTTCTGCTTCAGGGACAATTGATGAGGGAGCAGGAGGCTGGCTGAGGACAAAGCAAGAGCTGGTGCCTTGCACCCCCTCTCCACCTGCTCCCCTCCATAGGTGTAGCATTCCTCAGGCACCCCTGACTGCCATAAAACGATAAATAGTTAACTTGCAGGGATCGCAATCCTGCAGAACAGGAATCTCCGTTGCTCTACAAGATGTCCTAGAGACCTAAACAGGGAGGTTACCTTATCAATAGCACAAATTTCCAGAGGCAAATAACTCTTGGTTCCTGAAGCCCTAATGTCCCCCTCCCACCATAAACTGGAGGAGACTGGAGTAGAAAGGAATGTAAATGATAGCCAGATCATAATGCCCCACCAAGAATCTCCCAATTATCTTGATGTTAATGCCTAACCTAAAGACGACATTGATCAAGCCATAAGGGCAAAGACTCCCCCCCCCCCCCCCGGCACCTTGTAGACCCTCCCTAGCATGTGAGAACTCTGTCGAAATCTCCCATTCCTTCACCACCTCCCTCCAACCGTGGGGTATATAACATGCCCACCTTCACAACCCGGGGCAGCAGCTCTTCCTGCCCACGGGTCCTGTCCCTGTGCTTTAATAAACCACCATTTTGCACCAACGACGTCTTAAGAATTCTTTCTTTAGTCGTCGGCTCCGAACCTCCTCACCCCACCAAACCTGACTTAGGTTCTGGGACTTCATCACAATGAATGTTTGCTGAAACACGCTTGCATTTGGATTTAGTCCTGTTGCTACCATCGACTTTTCTTCTTGTGAATTCTTTTTTTTTTTTAAGAGAGAATGTGTGCATCTGTGGGGCAGGGGAGGAGCAAAGGGAGAGGGAGAGAATCCTAAGCAGAGTCCAACATGGGGTTTGAATTCACAACCCTGAGATGGTGACCTGAGCTAAAATTAAGAGTCAGGTGCTTAAAAGACTGAGCCACTCAGGTGCCCCTCTTTTTATGAATTTTTAAGGTATGAAGATAGTTCTGTAGCTTCATAAATAGACTTCTGATAAAGGGAGGGAGGGATCCAACATGGGTTCGGTCGCCTTCAAGTCAGGAGACATGGCCTTTGAGGCTTGGATGTCTCATTTAAAAAAAAAAAAAGAATTTATTTACTTTAGAGAGAGCGAGTGAGTGAGGGAAGAAGCAGAGGGAGAGGGGGAGAGAGAGTCCTAAGTAGACTCTGTGCAAAGCATGGAGCCTGACACACGGGGCTCGATCTCACAACCTCGAGATGAGGACCTGAGACGTCAAGTGCTGGACACTCAGCTGACCGAGCCACCCAGGCACCCCAGATTCCTCACTTTTTGAAACAATTCTCTGTATGTTATTAATATCCTACTTTGTGGGGCGCCTGGGTGGCTCAGTCAGTTAAGTGACTGACTCCTGGTTTCAGCTCAGGTCATGATCTCAGGGCTGTGAGATCGAGCCCCACACTGGGCTCTGTGCTGAGTGCAGAGTCTGCTTGGGACTCTCTTTCTCTCCTTCCGCCCTCCTCCCCCCCTGCTCTCTCTCTAATAAAAATAAATCTTTATTTTTCTTTAATTAAAGGTTTTAATTTATTTGTCAGACAGAAACAGCACAAGTGGCAGGGGGGCAGGAAACAGGTGGAGGGAGAAGCAGACTCCCCACTGAGCAGGGAGCCCGATTAGGGACTCGATCCCAGGATCCCAGGGTGGATGGATGCACCCGACCACGTGCCTCACCTCCCTTCCTTGATTTTTCTCCATTGCCCTTAAGACTGCCTGATTCCTACCTGTCTTTTGCTTTTAAAAGCCTCATTTATGGGGCGCCTGGGTGGCTCAGTAGGTTAAAGCCTCTGCTTTCGGCTCGGGTCATGATCCTAGGGTCCTGGGATCGAGCCCCGCATCAGGCTCTCTGCTCAGCGGGGAACCTGCTTCCTCCTCTCTCTCTGCCTGCCTCTCTGCCTACTTGTGATCTCTGTCCGTCAAATAAATAAATAAAATCTTTAAAAAAAAGAAAAGCCTCATTTATAGTCTGTCTCTTCCTAGCATGCAGGTTCCCCAGGGGCTGCTCTCCAGTGACTCCCCAGTGCCTGGAACAGCGCCTGGCACAGACGCTGAGCTCCCCAGCCATGTGGAATGAACGAATGAATGAAATGGTTGTGGCATGAATGAAAGCGAGCAACGCGACTGAGCGGTAGGAGCCCTTCATGGTGAGGACACATGGAAAGAGGTTCTTTCTTCTTTTTCTTGTCTCCCCCCCCCCCTCCTAGCCCGACTTCTTCCCAGCAGCTATAGCTGGGGATCTCCAAAGACTGGCTAAAAGCAGAAGAAAAGCACTACCCCAGCTGAGAGTAAACAGCAGTGTCTTTAACCATGGTTCTCAGCTCTCCAGTTGCTCATTTCCAGTGCTCTGTTCCGGGGGGACGGACGCTACTGCACATGACGGCGGTCTGCAGTGGGCGGAAGAGTGAGCGATCCTTCTGAGGCTACCACTGGCCTTGTCTCTTCCCCCGGCCTCAGAGAACGTGATCCAAAGGCTCAGGCTAACTCTCCCGAGAAGCATCTGACGTCGGCTGTATTTTTAGATTCCCTTGCGTCCAGCCTACCTAAGGAGACTCAGGGTCGCCAGCCCCTTCCGGAGATCCACAGTGCCGCTCCGGGGTGCCCCGTCTCTGGGGGGCAAAGATCCAGAGCGATTCTGGGAGCCTAAGAAACTGCATAAGCACCAGTTGCTGTCGGTCCACCCGATGCCTCCAAGGACTCACACGTCAGGTGTCAGGATTTCAAGACCATGAGGGTGCCGTGGGGACTCACACGATTCTGGGTCAAGGTCGCTTGGGGTCATTACCTATCTTCTCAACCAGGAGACTCTGCAAAGGGGACTGCTGCCCTGGGCAGGTCTGCGAAGACATCTGCCATTAGCAAGGGCCCACGTGCTCGAGAAGGCTGGGTATCACGGGTCCAGGGAAAGCGGTCTGGCCAGCAGCATAAGAGATACCTGGGATCAAATCCCAGTGTTGCTGTGTTCTGAACAGAGGTCAGTTATTCAATAATGTGGATTCTCAGCCCTAAACTGGGGTTCAACACTTTAACCCACTTAACTTTTCTTTAAACAGAATTTTAAATTGTGGTAAAAGGCACATAATGTAAAATTTACCATCGGACCATCTTTAAGCGTTCAGTCACTTTTCAGTCGCAGTTCAGTCAAATTAAGAATGCTCCCATCGTCGAGTCACGGACCCTCACTTCGATCAAGCGGAATCTAGATAAACTGGGGAATGTCTTGTCTTGCATATTCTTACACTTCCTGGAGTTCCCACTGTATGCTCGACAGGACCCTTTTACCACTGGACCCTCTGAAGATGGTCTTAGCTTTTCAAGAAAAAAAATCAAGAGCTGGAGACACCTGGGTGGCTCAGTTGGTGAAGTGTCTGACTCTTTTTTTATTTTTTAAAGATTTAAGTTATTTATTTGACAGAGAGACACAGCGGAAGAGGGAACACAAGCAGGGGGAGTAAGAGAGGGAGAAGCAGGCTTCCCGCTGAGCAGGGAGCCCGCTGCTGGACTTGATCCCAGCACCCTGGGATCATGACCTGAACTGAAGGCAGATGCTAAATGACTGAGCCACCCCCAGGTGCCCCCGAAGTGTCTGACTCTTGATTGTGGCTCAGGTCATGGTCTCGGGATCATGAGATCAAGCCCCACGTTGGGCTCCATGCTGGGTGAGGAGTCTGCTTGAGATGGTCTCTCTCCACTCCCCCTCCCCCTCCCTCTCCCTGTTGTAATGAAAATTAAGAGCTGAGAACAGACAGCTTCAGTATGACAGCAAATTTCTGTTTACACTGTAACACGGGTCTTGAAAATTGTATACAAGTTCAGTTTTTTGTGAAACTAACCATTCTTACAACATACTGAGTAGGGTCTGTTCTTCCAAAGAGCCCTGTGGAGAATCTTTATGTATAGTGGGGGGTCCCTGTGTCCCTGGGAAGGACCCTCCTAACTTCCCCTCTGTCATTTTGTCTTAACCATACAGTGGGCTTCCTTCCAGTGAGGCAGGCCTGCGCAGCGCTTTCCAGGTATTTCCAAACAAACCCCTCTAGGAGTTCACAGAAATCTCATCAAACGGCTGGCGTGGTGACAGGACAGCCTCCCATACGCCTGTCACGTTGTCCGTAACGCGATTCCCCTGGCTTGCAAACACCAAAGGACCTCAAACTTGAGAAGCAAAAAAAAAAAGCAGCATTTTTCCCCTCCTGGCAGGGGGTCCTGTGTGCACGGAGTGATAAGGCGGGAAACGATGAAGGAAGTTGCTGCCTGACTGCGGATCCGGAAAACAAACCGCATCTAAAACAAACAAAATCCATGCCAAAGGTACATGCGTGCGCGCGCGCGCACACACACACACACACACACAGGCACACGCACATGCTAAACACACGGACAGAAGTGGCCGGAGAAGGAAGGAGGCCGGTGGCCGGGCAGGAGAAACGGAGGCTTTGACTGTCTGCCTGTCCCCCACCCTCCGGGAATGATGTTCACATTGGGAAGAATCCCCTTGGGGAGCCTGTCTGGACAGACTCTAAGAATCTGGGATGAATTCTTTAGGGAACGAGGAAGCCTTTATCCTCTCCCTACCCCCATCCCCGGCTCGATTCCCGTCTCTTTGATTTGGTCGTGCGCAGTGGTTTAAGGCTGTCGCCAGCATCCTGGGACCCTGGAAATTCATCTGCAAGCCTGACCTCTCCTCGCTTTTATGGGGCAGGGTTGGGGGGGGGAAGCCTGGTCTGTCTGAGGACAAGGGAACGGGTGAGTGCGGTTCCACGTGAGGGAAATAAATCACATCAAACGTGAGGTCTGCTATAGCGGACATGAAAGGGCCAGATGACCACCCGGCCGTCTGTTCTGCGAGTCAGCTGGCTTCTAGCGACAGCTCAGAAATAGTTTTCAGCCAAGCGGGAGATTAGCGATTCAAGGGCCAGGAGGCTGAAATAATTCTGTGTGAACTTATTCACGAGCTCTTTTGCCTTGGGTTTATCTTGCAGACATCAGGGGTGGTGATGTGGGTCCAACATCTTAGGGGCTGGGAATGAAACTGGAGAGAGAGATCTCATGGCAAAGGTTTTTTCTTCTTTTTTTGTCATAAACAAAACTCTAGAATTTGATTTCATAATCCCTCTTCTTCATTTCTTTATCATCATTACTGTCATCACAGCTTACTTTGGGAGAAATAACATTCACACATGTTATTTCGTTACCCCGCATAAGGATCCCAGGAGGTTAGCCAGACTACTCCCATTCCAGGATGGGAAAATCTTGCCTCAGAGACACTAAGCAGTCTGTCCCAGGTCACACAGTACGTGGCATCATGGCATCTTTCATACACGTTCTCTCCTATTCTCTGTCCCTTTTCCCTTGGCTATCAGATATAGCCTTGAACCAAAAGCCATGTTTATGGATAACTGCGACATCTTCCAAAATTGTGTATTAAATATAGAACATGCACAACCTACTAAGACGAACATTTCCAATGTGGCTGATTCAGGAGACACATTAGCGGGTTAAAATTTGTTAAAAGGTTAATTTCCTGATGCATGCACCAGGCCAAGGGTATGTGGCCTTTTGTTTCGGTAATCTCGGGTACATCTACCAAACCAAGTGGGTGAACAGATACTGCTGACAGAGAGAAAGCACAGTCCTGGGTTCTGGCCATGTGCTAGATGTCCTCTTTGTACCGAGGACCTATTTCCTCCAGATCAGTCTGGTATCGATTATTTGATTTGGGGATTCCTGGATCCCTCAGGTGGTATACGGTTGAACCCTACATCCAAGTGAAGCATGGTCCTGTGTCTCTGAATTCCCTCAGTTCAGTCAAAGAGATGTTTCTCCCCCCTCCCTCCAGCCAAGGAACACGCTCACGGCTCTCATTTTCTGCTTCCTCCTTGTTTCTCATCTTGGAATGATTTCCTTTAATTTGGGGAGTGCTGCCTTACAACACTTTATTCCACTCGCAGTGATCCCTGGCGAGGGACGGCCAGGGCAGAGAGCACGGACCGACCTGCTGCTGGTAATATGTCTGTAGGACAAACTCTGTCGTCTCTTTGCATGAGCTGCCCCGCCAAATGGTAGACCCTGAGACTGTGGGACGGCCGAGATCCAGCAGCAGCCAGCATCTTTGAGTGTCCCTGTGATCATGAGTGTGCCTCTGTGGACCTCGGAGCCTACGCTCAGGTCACCGGTGACCTTGATCATGAACTTGGCCGTTGCACTTCCATCTCTCTGCCAACGACTTTCTCCACTGGGGCCCCTCACCATGGCAGGGGCCTCCCGGTGTCCTCTGGGATGCTGTGGAATTCTCAAAGACAGCCCCACCTGAGAGCCCCTTCATTTTTAAAGCATGCCACACCATCCTGCTTTCGTCGAGTTTTGGTCATTTTCAAAAAAAGGTGGCTTGTCACTGATGGGATCCAATTTTTCTTCGTATTTTCTTATAAGAAATTCTTTATCAGACTATTTCCTCTTGATTTTCATTTGCAAAAATGTGAGGTCCCTGAAATAGCAGCGCACTTCGGGCAGTCGTGCTTGGACGGGCAGTGCTTTGGCTCAGAGAACGTGTAAGCAGGGGTCTGAGACCGGCCCTGTGCCGCCTTGCTGGGGGAGTGGGACAAGAGGGAGCCTCTCTGTGTCCTCATCTGGAAAGTGGTCCAAGAATCCCTAACTTGAGGGGCTGCTGGGAAGGTTCCAGGGATGAGGTCTGGAAACCCCTGTTACAGCAGGGGGGGGGCAGTATCAGTTCCTTCCCCTCTCTGTATCTTTGGTGCCTAATAAATTCAAACACAGAGGGCACAGGTGGGTGCCTGGGAACTTCTCAGGAAGCAGGAGCAGTTGCTGGGCTCCTCAATGAGGGCAGTCTGTAGACCCTCCCCAGTCAGCCCTTGCTGGAAACCAGCCCACGCTGGGCTTGGAGGAACCCTTTCCCACCACAAGGTGGTGCTATGGCGACCACAAACGCTCCTTCTGTCTCCAGCACAGGGTGTGTGGGGAGGGGTCCTACCAGAGGGGCTTCCTGGAATGCCATTCAGGTTAGACAGGGTGGGGGCGCCCCTTCAGGGGGTGGGCTGACCACATTGCTGAATGCCTGTTTCCCTGGGGATCCCTGAGAGGAGCCACCATAAGAAGAGGGATCTGGCCCTGGGCCCTCAGGGCACGTTGGGTAACTGCTCAGCTAAAAAATCAAAGGCAGGGGTGCTTGGGTGGCTCCATCAGTTAGGCCTCCGGCTCCTGGTTTGGGGTTGGATCAAGATCTCACGGAGCCCCAACTCGGGTTCCACGCTCAGTGGGCAGTCTGCTTGAAGATTCTCTCCCTCTGCCCCTGCCCCATTCATGCTCCCCCTCTCTCAAAAAATATCTTTAACAATGAGAGGGACAAGTCAAGGGACCCTGTGGGTGGCACAGAGGCCGGCTGTGGGAGTCTTCGCTTGCATCTGTGTCACTGTGGACAAGCTCCCCGGGCTCTCTGAGCCTGTTCTCTTGAGCAGCAGGGATGGCCTGGCACTCCCTCCCCCGCTGCTATGCCGGCTGATGATAGCTGTCCTCATGCTCCAGCTCCAGCCCCGGGAACTGGAGTGAGAAAAGAGGCCGGGACAGCCTGATGGGCGGGTGGGCGCAGTTGCAGGGGGAGTTGCCGAGGGACGTGGAGGGAGTGTGGCTGGCAGGGAGGTCCTGTCCCCTCGGAGATGCCCGCAGGTGGTGCTGGCGACCTCTGTGCCCTGAGCCCTGAGCAGTTACAGTCACAGGGGTGGTCTTCTCAGCAGGACTCTGCTGACCAATGGATAAATAAACACAGCAGGGAAAGAGCCGCTAAGATCAAAGACTCTAGGCGGTGCCTGCATCCAGGTCTCTGCATTCCATTTGGCAGGTCAGGCTCCTGAGTTGTGGGCGCTGCTCACCTCTCCAGCCTGACTTTTCCCAGCTTCCCGGAGAAACCTGGGCTCCGGATGCCTGCCTTCCCTAGATCGTCCACCTTCCTCCCTCTGGATCTTTGCTCTCGCCAGTCCTGGGCTCGGAGGCATCCGGTCTTCCTCCCAGCTTGTCAAGGCTCATCTTTTCTTCCAGGCCTGCCTCTGCCCTGAAGCCACCCCTGCCTTCTGGAAGGAAAGCCTCTCTCCTTTGAACTGCTTAACATTTGGTCCATGCGATGTAGCATTTGGTACTGGTTTTTTTTTTTGTTTTTTGTTTTTGTTTTTAATGGTATCTATTCTCCTCCCTAGATTATAGGCAACTTGAGGGCAGCAAACTTGTCATGAGACGCAGCATAAGAAGGGCTCACAGGAAATGGTTTGGAGTCAGATGCGCCCGTGTTAGTATCCCAGGTGGGGCTGTGTGTCATCCCAGATTACTAGCTGTGTGTCCTTGGACAAGTCACTTAACCTCTCTGGGCTTCAGGCCCATCCGTAAACATGGGAAATTCAACACCTGCTTCCAGGTGTAATAATGCCCACACCTTCCAAGATCGAGAGGGGTCCTGTTCTGGCCAGCACACGGCTGGTGCTCCACGAAGATCAGCTCCCTTCCCCACACCCCACCTTGGAAAGATGGTTTCTTGTTTTGGAGGTGAGCAGTTGTTCTCTGTCGAACTTCAGGAGAGCGAGGCAGGGTGAACTAAAAACCGTGCTTTCCACAGCTGTCTGAGCCTGTGATCCAGGCTCAACCACTGTCCCCGAAGCCTCAATCTCTAGCAACTGCTAAATGACAAAATGTAAAATCACTCACATGGAAATGCACCTGGAGACTTGTCACCTAATTAGCAGAGTCTCCCAAACATCTGGCTGCTTGTGAGAGCTCGAGGGATCATCATCTCCCTCTGAGTTTCCAAAGAAGCCCCCGCGCAGACCTTCCTGATAACAGTGAAGCACCCTGGGAAGCTCATTCCCAACCATGACAACGTCCTCATAGCCATTCGAGACCTTTCCAGGGCACTCAGCTCCTAAAAGTCGAGCGCGCGCCTGGACAGAGTACGTCAGGGGGAAACGGAGCGTCTGGCTCCGCGTGGAGGTGGCATCTCCACGCCCCCTCCCGGAAGTGAGAAATCCGCACTCGTGGCTTTCCACGACTTTGTTGGGAAGCTAATAGCGAAATTCCCAGCTCAGTTATAGCAACTGGGTAATAACAGGAGGATGTATAATAAGAGGGACAGCCTCGAGGTTGCCGAATGCCAATTACGTGCCAGCCATTCTGCTGAGTGCTTAACTTCTATAGAAAGTACTATGAGACCCATTTCACAGGCAAGGAGACTGAGGCATAGGGACTAAGGGCCTGTTTGTGGAGCAAGTGAGCGGCAGAACTGGAATTCGGATCCAGGCCAGGCTGTGGGGTCTGAACTCCTTCTGCCCCAGGCCCTGCTCCCCTGTGTCTGAGTTTCCCGGCCAGCTCAGGCCTCTACTCACACGAACGTACTTTCCACCCCGGATGTTTACACTTATCTGAAAGTTGTTGGATAAATGCTGCACACGGCCCTGGAGGCTATCTGCCCTGAGAAGTCCTGCAAGTCCTTTGAGGAAGGAGATGGAGCTTTGCAAAGTTTAATAAATGGGCATTCGAGAAAATGAGTGACCAAAAGATGGAAGAAATAAACAATAATGAAGACTATTCTAGAGACTGGAAAGGTCAGAGTTCATGAGGGGACATCCCACACTGGGGCGGCAGGGACAGGGACCCCAAATCTCAGACCCTTCATTAAAATGTCAAGGACAGGACACACTGACTCACAGGAGAGAACGTTTTTTATCTTCTGCTGCAAAACAGGCCAGGCCAGTGCTGGCTAAGCAGGCCTGATGATCACGCGCGTCTTAGCTACAAGGAAAAACCCCAACAGTTTCCATTTCAGAATGCTGTGAACTGAGATGGTTAATTAATATGTAAATCAGTGGGACTTGGGGTTTTTTCTTCCCTGGTTGGAATCCACCTAACCCCCATGGGAGCATGTGTGCTTTCACTGCAGAACGTCTGGGTTCTTCCACGCCTATCAACTGGGGCTCACGCAGAGCATCTACTTACACAAAATTCTGAGTGAGGGGCGGCCGAGGAGGGAAGGAAACCGACAATGGCCATGAGAGGTGGGACCTGTCCATGAGACTGGGGGGTGGGGGCATTTACCAGGGCTGACCATGGCCAGGAAAAGGAACACTCCTCGAGACCATCCCCTCCCTGGCTCTGTGCTCACCACAGAAATTCTGGCAGATCATCTGTTTCCCCAGGAGCCTGGGCAGTGAGCACGGACATCTGCTCCATCTGCTGTCATCAGAGGGTGACGATTATTGGTGACCTAATGAATCAGCATTCAGTTCCCAGTACTGTGTCTTGTGAGTTTGTCTGATGGGACTCTGATCAGCTCTGGGTGCAAAGGAGACAGAATCAGGTTTCTGAAAATCCCAGAAGCAGACCTGGGGATGTGCAGGCTGCTCAGGTGCTGTAGGGCTTGGGGCGCTCTGTCGCCATGCCAGCGGGCCCCCTGGACAGCATTTGAATGTGAGCAGCCTCAGCAGATATCCTGGACAGAGCCTGCTGTTCCCCAGGCCACAAGCCATTGATGCTCAGATGAAACAGACCCGTTCCTGAATTCCTAACCACGCTGGGGCTGAGTAGTAAGCTTCCTGTCACTGGAAGCAATTAAGCAGAGGCTGGTAGACACCACTGACGGATGAGGTCAATGTATGTATGGGGGTCCTGTATGCGTGGAGTTCTGAACCAGAGGATTCCGGGTAACCCCTTGGAACCCAGATAGAAGAGTCTGTACTTCCCGGGGTTCACGGGATGGGAGAATGCACTGAGGCCCTTGCTGACCGACCCCAGGGATATTGTGAAATTCTCCTGGATCAGCAAACTGATTAGACTGAATGGTGAGTGGCCCTTCCAATGTTCTAATACTTTCAACACGCAAACCACCTCCTGTATCATAGCCAGTGATCAAGCATTTCCTACGTGTCAGGCTGGTGCAAGGTGCCTACTATGTGCTGTTTTCTTTATCCTCATGGTATCTCCATGAGGTGGGTATCATTAGGTCTATTTTACTCGAGAGGAAGGCTTGAAGAAATTCTATAGCCTGCACAGGGTCGCAAGGTTGGTAGTGGAACCAGGATCTGAGCCCAGGGCTCTCTGACCCTGAGCCCATGATTTTAACCCTGGGGTATTAAGAACTGTGGCCTTCTACAACTTCTCATAGAGTTAACCCTCTAAAATCACGGTTAGGAGGAAGAAGCATGTCTACAAATGGTTAGGGTAGTAGGAAAGACACTCCAGGGGGAGAGGCTGATTTCTAGAGGTAAGTGGGCTCATCTAGTAGGCGCTGGGGGCTGGGGGTGTGGGCTGACGGTGGAGCAGAAAGGCCAGCCCCAGAGGCCAGGCGAGACAAGCCCACCAATCCTTGCCTTCTTCCTACAACCAACCGGGACAACCCAGGTTCTCCGTGTGAGTAAATGTGTTTCAGCAGGTGGCAACGGCCAAAGTCAAGGGTGTCTGCATCCCCAAGAGAACGCAAGCACCTTTCCAAGGGAGTCAGCGGCCTAATCTGCAGCCAAGCCTGGCAGAAAGACCCTGTTAGTTTAGACGAAAACAGCGAATGGATCCCATGTTCTGATGAATCATTCCTGCCCTGGGAGCCGCCGTTGGAAGATGATCCTGTCTTACGGCAAGCTCAGACCAGTGTGTGTTACAGCCTCGGAGAGAGCCACCTGGATGAGCGAATGGAGAAGGGACAAAGGCATTCTTGTGTACTGAGGTCCTCTGTGTGGCAAGCACTGTGTTGTCACATCTGCTACACGGAAAGGCCAACAGAGCGCTAGAGTTGAAGCCCGGGCCCGCCATCCGTACGCGATCACACCTCTGCCCTGTCCCAGGTCCTGTCCCAGGGGCTGGTGACACAGGGGAGAAGGGAAGTCCCTGCCTTCAACCTCTTCACAGACAGAACAGGAGTGTCAATACCTAGACCTTAGCACTGTCTGTTCATTAAGCAAAGTGCTTAGCGCTGCGCCTGGCCCGTGGTAGGTGTTCGATAAACAGAAGTTACCGAAGCCCAGAACCAGCCCGAGAGGCGTCAGTATCCCTATTTACCAACTAGGCCAAAGCTCAGAGGGGGAGTGACTTGCTTTCGGGGACCCCAGAGAGTTAACAGAGTAGCGGAGCCTGGATTTGAACTCGGGTTTCTGCACTCCAGATCCAGTGCTCCTTGATGTCATCTGGCTTGGCGGCCACAGTCCCTTGCATCTTGAAGATCCAGGAAAAGCAATCCAGGGGCACCAGCTTACAGATGGAGCAGGGACTGGGGGGTGGCCAGGACCCACTTAACACACGCACACGGAGTGCAGCACGCCTGGCCGCCTTTTATCTGCGGAATGAACACGCCGACAGGAGGGCTGGCGCATCTCAGACGTCTCGCTGACTATGCGGACAGGGCCACGGGGCAGGGACAATATGTAATGCCTCTAATTAATTCCCCTCAAATCCTTTTGGAACGAAGAGGAGGATAAATGCGTCAATGAACTGAAATGGAACCGATTTTTTGGTTCACGCGGCCATTTCCTAGCTCAGCCTGCTACCATGAGTCAGCCTGAGCTGGGCTCGCTTTCCAGCTACTTAATTCTTGAAAGCTTTTAGAGCAAACACATGGAGAAATGAGCAATCCGTTACGATCGGGGGCCCAGAGCCTCTCAGCAAGTGCCTGGATGGTGGCTCTTCCTGGCACCAGGCTCTGCTCCCCCACTCCTGCCACCTGCCGGAGCCAGAAATACCCTTGGTTGGCGGGTCCGTCACTCCCCAAGCCCATTCATCCCGCCGGCTGGCAGACGGGCCGTCGGAAGGTGCCCGTTCGTCTCTGGGAATTCTGGCTCCATGCATTTCCTGCCCATGGGCACAAACGTTTGTTGGCAGGTGCACATTCTATCTCAGTTGGGAATGGGTAGGATCATGGCGTGGGGAGTACGCGTGCTGGGTGGTCTGGAAGTAGAGGGACCCGGGTGCCCTGGGTCACTGGGAGGCAGGGCCAAGCTGCGGGGGGCTGTGTGCTGTCCTCTGCCGGCAGCGCTCATGGTGAATGTCATGGCTGCATTCCTGGGCCTCCATGAATTAACTACTAACCTGTATTGGGCACCTCCTATAGGCCAAGACCTGGGAAGGAGCTGAATCCAACAGGCAGGTCCTCCATGAGGCTGACCACCCTCTGGTCGGGGAGGGAGACCCGCAGGCCGTCCAAGCAGAATGGCCCCCACTGAGGGCCTGGGTACTGGGCAGGTACCCCAGCTCGGCCACCTCCCTGGCTCTGCCTTTGGGCAAATCCCTTCAGCTCTCTGAGTCTCTGCCTCCTTCTCCGCCTTTCTGGACAATGGGACGAGCACTGCCCGCCTCGTGTGATGCTGTCGTGAGGCTCGGGGATGGACACTGCTCCACGAGGGCCTGAGCACCACGTCCCACCCCGTCGCGGCCAACACCCCACACAGAAGAAAGCCCACGCTACGCCTGTATCCTCTGAGAGAAAGCAACAAGAGGGTGACCTCGTCAATGCTTGTTCCTAAAGTGTGTGTGTGTGTGTGTGTGTGTGCGCGTGCACGTGTGTGTGTTAAGCATAGCCTTTTCAAGTTTGACTACTTACACCTTTCTGCAAGAAACACCCATTTTCTATTTTTTCTTTTTCTTTTTTTAAAAAGATTTGTTTTGCATGGGTGGGGAGGGGCAGAGGGAGAATCCCGAGGAGACTCCCACTGAGTGTGGAACCCAACGCGGGGCTCAATCCCACAACCCTGAGATCACAGACTGAGCCGAAATCAAGAGTCAGATGCTTACCCGACTGAGCCACCCAGGCGCCCCCCAAAACATGTTTTCCTTTCTAATTGCTCCAGAGACTTCCTTCCATGAGGCTATTGTGCACACAATCCTGAAACGATGCTGTTTTTCACCCATGCTCCAAGCAACATCTTTGCCTTAGAATAGAAGTGTTTTATCTTATGTGAGTAAGACTACTAAAAGCCATTTGTTGAACTCCTCAGAACAATACGGTGTTTAAGCCACTTGTCAAGAGGGGTTTGAGAGCCACATCCTGAAAAGGTTGTGTCTGAGCTTGCCCTGGGGTTGGGAGAAGGCCGAGAACCTTCTGGGCAGCAAGACAGGGACCCAGCCCGGGAGGCTCTGCCCAAGCAGAGAGGAGTTACCCTGAACCTGCAGTTTTCTTTCTCAGGCATGGGCAGCTCTGCGGGAAGGACAGCTGATGGGGATCTAAAGCCAAAACCTCCTAATGGACACACCTGGAAATATCACTTGGCCTCACACGGAGCCTTCGATGCAAAAGGGAGATAATTATCCTGACCTTAGGTTGTCATAAGGATCAGCTGCCACAGTCGTGAATCAGAGCAGGGCCCAGCTGCGGTGGACGCGAGTTCCTGCTGCATCATTACCAGCTCTGTAGCCTAGGCTAGGTGCTTTATCTCTGTAAGCCTCCATTCCTTCATCTGTAAAATGGGGATAGGTAGACTCTCACGGGATTATCATGCGGATCAAATAAAATGTGGTGTGCATTGTATTTAGCTGTGCCTGGCGCATCGCAGTGCCCGCTGTCAGCTGGGGAGAGGACCAGGAGGAGGAGGCCAGGTCGGGGGGTGGGAGAGGGGGCTGGATTCTTGTGTTTCCTTCTGTTTCCTGAGGCCAGTGCTTACGGGAGCCCGTGGTCTCCCCCAAGGGCAGGAAACTCAGGTTAAGGATGTCAGCCCCCACCTGGTGGCTGCCCTAGAAGTTGGTAGCACAGGACAGTAAGAACACCCCATACCGAGCACCTACTGTGTGCCAGGTGCTTTCCAGATGACTGACGCACGTCACTGCCGACCCTGCGAGACCCCAGCTCGTGTCTCAGACGGCGGGTTACTTGTGAAGATCGGACTCTAAGGTCCATGGGGAGAGGGGCTGTCCTGACTTCCTCACTGCGGCTTCCCCAGGGCCCTGCACCTCGCCTAGCGCACACCAGGTGCTGAATGCGCAGGAGCTGATGGAGTGAATTTCATTTAGAGAACTGCCATATGGCAGGTGTGAGCTGAGCTGCGGAAGGGGCAGAGAGAGTCTGATGCAGACTCCGTGCTGAGTGTGGAGCCTGATGTGGGGCTCCATCTCACGACCCCGAGATCACGGCCTGCGCCAAAACCACAAGTCAGAGGCTTCACTGACTGCGTGCCCAGAGACACTCCCATGTCCCCCCATGTTTCATATACATCAGGGCAGTGGAGATGCCTCAGTGATGGGCAGGGTGCTGGGTCTGGGACTCCGAGGGGACACTCTCACTCCAGAGCCCACTGCTCACAGTTCCTACTTCCCGGTGGGGGAAGGGATGAGCTGCCCGTCACCGTCACCGTGTGGCTTTGCAGCCCTGTGTCTTGTCCCCTCCTTCTTGCTGTGCCCTGTCTGCTGGGTGGGGATGCTGGATGGCCAGCTGTGGAGCTCCGGGGGCCAGCGGCTTGCCGTATTGCTGGTAAGTGGGTGTGTGCAGCGGGGCTCTGCGGGCTTCCCTGGAGGACATCTGTGTAAACACACACGGCTGTGAGCAGGTGTGCATTTTTGTGAGCACGTGTGTGTCCGTGTTTCTATTTGTTTTACTGTCTGGTGTGGGTTAAACAAGGGTGGCCACAAGGTGCTGCTGGAGTCCCGCCTGCGCCCTCGGCCTGCCCCGCCCCCAACCCCAAATGCCGGGGAGTCCCAGTCTTGGGATTCAGGCCCTTTCAGCTCCCCTTCGCAGGTGGGTGTTTCGTTTTCCGCTTCCCGTTTCTGGGCGCCGTCAGGAGTTCCCTCACTTTCCGAAAGAGAAAGGGAAATGGGGGAGGGGGGGTGCTTAGAAACGGCTCTGAGGCCCAGCTTTGGAGAGGTGGCCCCTCCATGTGGAGTCACTGAGAAGGCCAAGGGTGTGAAGCGGCTACACACCCTGGGCCAGGGAGGGGCCATCTGGCCGGGCCTGCCAGGCCACTGAGGTGTGCACAGCTGCAGAGGGTTACCAGAGCGCTCTTGCCTCCTGTCCAGATACGGGGTGGGATGGAACATTACTAACAGGGGGACAAGATCAGAACAATCAAGAATAAAGGCTTTCTCAGGGGCGCCTGGGTGGCTCAGTCAGCTAAGCGTCTGCCTTTGATTCAGGCCATGATGCCGGGGTGCTGGGATGGAGCCCCGTGTCTCGGGCTCCCTGCTCAGCAGCGAGTCTGCTCTCCTTCTCCCTCGGTTTCTATTCTCCCCTCCCCAACTCATGTTCTCTTTTTTCACACTCTGTCTCAAATAAAGAAAATCTTTAAAATAAGTAAAACACAAATAAAATGCAGAGGTTTTCTCAATAAATGTAAATGAGCTATGCTACCAACATAAAAAGGCCTCCCTTTATCCTGCAAAAACTTACAAGCATCTGTGCTCGGCATGAAGCTGAGCAGGACGTGGTTCCCCCCTGCAAGGAGCTTCGAGAGTGGGGGAGGCTGACATGCGGATCCCGCCCCAATGCGTGGTGAGGCTCATTCCTTTACTTGGTTCACTCTCACGGGTCCATCGAGTACCTAGTACATTTGGGCAGGTGACAGGCTCAGGGAGCAGGGATGAGAAAGAGCAGCAGCACCCTGGAGCCCATCTGTGTTGCGGTTCCTGGCCGGGGCTGCACGGCGGGGAGCCCCAGCATATTGGTTTTGGGAAAGAATTGCCCAGGTAGTTCTGCTGTGCGCTCCGAGGTTACAGTTAATGGGTCGGCGGGACTGACGAGTAAACAGGCAGTTCTTAACGACGCCAGAGCTGGAAAAGATGCTCAGGCAAGAGCAGAACAGTGGCTTAGAGAGACGGTCTGGCACTGGGGTAGAGATCACACAACTCTTAGCTGGACTGCCTGCTCTGCTACCCGCCAGCCGTGTGATTTGGGCAAGTTACCTACAGTCCATACTTCAGTTTGCTCATCTGTACAATGGGCACGACACCAGCATCAACCCGATAGGGCTGCTGGGGAGGGTTATGTGAGATGACAGGGTGAAGACGGTCAGATGTACGTGCGACACACAGGCTCCTCGGCACAGACCCTTTCACAGGACCTGCTCAGCTGCTCATTTCTTCCATGATTCAGAGGCTGAGCATCTAACCAATCAGTTCCAGCTGCTTAGCCCGGCGTTCGAGACCTTATACCAGGCTCCTCTCCTAACCATCTCCCACTGTCCCACAGTCTCCTTTCCGGGCTACAAAAATGCTGGGCACCCCGAGAATCCCTCCTTTGCTACGCCAGCCTGACTCTCTGCAATGCCCTTCCCTCTTGCCTCACTGGATGACCCCTGCCCACCGTTCAAGGTCAAGGTCCTCTGCAAAGTATAGCACAGGGGTTGAGAGTGAGGTTTCTGGAGCCGGGTGCCCTGGGGTGGAAGCTTGTCTCCAGCACTTGGGATTTGCGTGGCTTACCCTGGAGGTCTGTGTTTTCTTGTTCGCGAAGCATGGAGTATGGCTACCTCCCAGGGTCGCTATCAGACTGAACGAGATCCTGCACGTAAGTGCTTTCTGTGTGGCAGGGTGCACAGTGGGTCCACACATGGTGCATGAGCCCATCAGCCTGTGCTTGAGTCCCTTGCCCCAAATCAAGTTCCTCCATCTTCCTGAGCACTCAGTGCGAGCCAGGCACAGACGGGGCTGGGGGGCTGGGAGGGTGGGGGGTTGGAGGGAGGCTCAGACAGACCCTGCCCACCTGGAGTTCCTGGTCTCATGTGGGGGTGGGGAAATGGACACAGAATGACAAGCTCCTTTATCTACACCGCATTCACTAATGTTCCCTAACTCTAAACTCAGAGTTTAGAAGCAGAAATACTCCGAGTGTCCCCAGATCACAGCATCTCCTCCACATACATCATCTCATTGTCTCTTGAGTAGCCTTCGAGGTAACGGGTATCAAGCCTGTATTCACATGAGCACTCTGGGGTTCAGAGAGGTTAAGTGATTTGTCCAAGGTCCCACAGCTGGTCAGCAAAGAAGCTGGGACCCAAATCCAGGTCTACCTAATACAGAAGCCCCAATTCTTATGGGCAGGCCATGAAGATGCAGGGGAAGGAGCAGTGAGCAGGAAGGAAGTCGCCTTGGAAACCAGCCCCCAAAAGGCTGAGGTGCAGGGACGTCTCAGTGTCTCAGCACCCCCTTGTCACCGAGGGGCCACTTGTCTCCCTCCTGGCAGTTCCCTGCCTCACATGCACATACACCAGGGTGACCTCACTTCTGAATATCACAGCCAAATGGACGATGGTAATTAATTCAATCTGTTCAGCAAGGAAATTGAAGACTTGGCTTATATTACTGATCTGACATTAACAAGTAACTTATGCTAGTTGGGGCCACAGACATGCCTTTCTCCTCTGAACTGAGAATGTGTCCTATAGAAGACCATGTCCCTCCAGCTAATGAGGAGCCTGGCAGGTGGTCAGCTGCTTGGGTTGAGGGAGAGATGGCCAAGGACGAGCAAGATGATGTCAGCACAGAGGATGACAATTCTTCCAGAACTCCCAGGGAGAAGCAGATTCAGAGAAGCGGGGGCGGCGGCGCGGGGGGGGGGGGGGTAGTCTGCAGCCAGCCCTAGACCGGTAGGGGGCCTCACAGTCTGAGTGAGATGCTAGAGGACGTGTTCACCAGGACCCAGAGTGGGGCTGGGTGCCTGACCTCCATGTTCTCCAGCCTTTGCCACTGCCCGCAGGCAACATTAGCCTCTTGCTGCAAACAGACATATGGAGGTCCAGGGAGGCTGTGTCCTTCCCCAGCCCCAGTGACCCAGCCGAGCAGAGTCAGAACTCAGATCCACGTCTCTGTGGGCTGCAAAGCCAAGCTTTCCTCACCCTGGCACAGAGTCTGGATTGCTCTTTGGCAATTTGCTCCTCTCCCCCTCATGGTGGGTAGAACACACTGTCCCACACTGACCATCCAGGGCTTGGCCGTCGCTTTCTTTGGCCAACAGAATGTGCGGAAAATTAAAAATTGCCGAAAACGCTTTGCCACGCCTTGCATTCGGGGAAAGCACTTCCCCTCTGATCTCTTGAATCTGGTCTGTCCTGTGACTTGTTCTGACCCACAGCATGTGGCGGAAGTGATACGTTCTGGGACCGCCTTCTGAGGTTTTGCCCCGTTCACTCCTGCCTTCTTGAAATGCTGCCCAGAGAGAGCCCATGAGGACATCAGGTGAGCCTGCTGGAGGGTTCACAGTCTGCTGGGAAGGACTGAGGCATGCCGGGGACCCCCAGCCAGCGGCCAGGCAGTGAAGGAGGTCGGCTCCCCTGTTGCAAGCATTCCAGCTCTGGCTGCAACCACACCAGTGAGCCCAGGCGCGAGGAGGAGAAGAACTTCCTAGTCAACCCACAGGACTATAAGAAATACCCAGTTATTTGCGTTTTAAGCCACTAAGTTGGAGAGGTTGTCTGCAGCAATGAACAGCTGATACGGAATGGTGGTAAAGACGGCACGGCCAGAGGTCTAGAATGTGCATGTGTGGTTTGCCTTGGCCCTGGCCCTCTAGTGCTCTGCCCTGAGAGGAACATGCCCCGGAGGGCCGCTGCCCCATTCGGCTCCACTGTGACACACGCACATGGGGCAGATGTGAGCGCAGCCTGCAGCCTGGGGCCAAGCCTGTCCAACCCATGGCCAGAAACAGAGCCTGTTCTAGAACAAGCGAACCACCGTAGATCCTGGAACATGGCAAGGGTGTGGTGTAACCCTGTGAGTTTGGGGGTTAGCTTGTTACCCAGCATTACCCCAGCAGAAGCAGACCGGTACACCCGTCCTGCCTCTCTCTAACCCACACATTTTTAGCAAGAGTCCTGTGTCCTGCATGAGAAATGCCAGCACCTAGTTTTCCCGAGAGATTCTGACAGCCCTGTTATCATTTGCATAAAGTCATAGGAGCAGAACGTGACATGATGTTGGGGACGTCAGTGGTGCGGCTGTGGTTCCAACAAAGCCCTCTCCCACAGGGGATCAAAGAGCTGAAGGCGGGGAGACACGTGGGCCTCCAGGGGGTTCCTCCCAGCTGGCCAGAAGGTCCCAGGCAGATTATCTGTACTAGGAAGAGCTGCAAAGGCAGGGGATTGATGACTTTCTGACTTGCTCTGCTCTGGTGATGTCTAGTTAGGGGAAGAACTTACAGAGAATGTAGGACGTTCTCTATGCTGGAAGTGGAAAATCACTGATACCAGAGCCCCAGATTCAGCCCTGCTTCCTGGGTGGTTTCTGCCTGACCTCTGACCCCAGCCTGAATTTTCCTGGTGCAGACAGCTCCAAGATGACTCCCCAGGCCCTTCTGGATGGTGGTCCCAGGTTACCCAAAGCTACTGGAAACAGGACAGAGGCGTCTCCCCATTGCTTAGCGATGCAGACAAAACCAAGTGACAAGGGGGCTGTTGAAAGCTACGAGGGAGCAGGGTACGGGTGTGGGGGTGTCCTCCAAAATGACAGAAGATGAAGCCTCTTCTGCAGGGCTCACCCACAGGGGCTTGGGCCACAGTCAATGGACCATTCCATGGTCAATGCCAAGGACAGCACACCCGCCTTACTTGCGTGACCAGGAAAATAGCTCTGGTCCCCAGTCCAAGGTGGGGAGACATTTTAGCAAAACAGAAAGAACAGGAATGAAGCAGACCCCTTAGCCCCAGGGTCTGTCCCACGCCCCCTGGGGATGCCAAGGATGAAGAGAACACCAGTCGGGCCGGTCTGGCTCCCTCAGATCCAGCCAACTGCGAACATTCCCCCCACTCCTCGCTTGCTGGCAATGGGTCGGCAGTCGGGTCACATGCTCAGGGGGAGTGACCGGGGGCCATCTTCAGGGCTGGCCTTAGGCTGGCAGCGGCTCTGAGAGCAAAAGCTGCAAACAGACATCCCAGAGCGCAGTTTGGTCAACAAGGGAGGGCTCTACAAGATGCGGAAATGCTCTGTGTGGAGTCCCTGGAAGCAAGCACGCAGGCCGGGTATTACAACTCCATTTTATGGGTGGGGAAGCCAAGGCCCAGAGAGGCGTTCCTAGAAAATCCCCAGGGAGACGGCCGGGTGAACCCCTCTCTGCCGCCCACCCTCTGCTCCCAGGCCGGGGTCATTATCAGCTCCCTTTCTTGCCTCAGGGGCCTGCTGCTGCTGTGCTCCACCAGGAGAGGGGGGAGTCTGGGTCCTGCAGACTGTGGGCCATTCCAAGAGCCCCAAGCTCTACCCCTCCCTCCCTGAGCTGTCCCCCGCTGACAGACCTGCCCGAAACTGGCCCTTCATCCTGGCACCCCTCCCACCCAAGGTCCAGAGCAATGGCACTCAAGCTTTCCACTGTCCCAACACTCAAAGTGTGTCATTGGACAGCATGAACACACACCAGAGGTGGTCTGGTGGCTGGAATGATGGCTTCCCCAGAAGGGACATCCACCTGGAACCTGTGGATGAGAACTTCTTAGGAAAATGCATCTTCAGATGTAACTGAATTATGCAAATGTTATAAAGTTAAGGATCCCGAGATGAGATCACACTGGCTTTGGAGGGGAGGAGTGGGGGTGGCTAAACCCAACGACACTGTCCTTACAAGAGAAGAGAAAGCAGGATGGAGAAGAAGACAGGTCAGGACAGAAGCAGAGAACGGAGTGAGGCTTCTACAAACCAAGGAGGGCCAGGGACTGCCAGGAGCTGGAAGAGATAAGGAAGGATCGTCCCCTAGAACCATCAGAGGGAACGTGGCCTTGCCGATACCTCTCAGTTTCAGACTTCTCATCTCTCTTCCCTCCCACTCAAGCACACACGTGACAACACCAAGGCCAACGTCATTATTATAGGACCATATAATCATTACTATAGGACCATTATTATAGGACCAGCCCCTCAAATTTACAGTACAAAAAAAAAATAAAACCAATTTCCAAATGACTTAATGGTTTTGTCTATTTTCAAACCACTTTTAACTTCTTACTAGTATCACCAAGAACTGGGAAGACATTCCCAAGGCTCGTGATCCCTGGCCCGGAACCTTCTGCTGAGGATGACCTTGGGAAGCATTTTCATCTGTGACAGTAAGCCAGACTTACCTTTCTCCTGAGCCATCTCTTGCAGACAGAAGTAGATGACCCTGGCTCCCAGGCTAAAGCCAATCAAGGTGACAGGTCTCTGGCCCTGTGGGAGACAGGACACAGGTGTCTGGGTGGGGGGACACTTGCCAGTTCAGCATCGGCCCTGATGAGGATGGCCCTTGTACACTCCTTAGTGCTTGCCTCACGTTTAATGAATCATGCATCTGCTACCCCCACCTCCGATGGTCCCGGAGCTCTGATGTCTTAATCGGGACAGACAGGGCCCTCATTCCTGCAAGAATCCACCTGCTGCTGGAACTGCTTCCTCCCAGGCTAACAGGCAGCCTCTGGCTGGGTTAATTCCTTTTCATCGCGAACCATTACCCAGCCACTGTCTGTCTCTTCTTCCCCAGGGGACAGGACACATCTATTGGGTGGCAGACGACGACACTGAAGTGGGATATGCCAGGGAGAGGAGGCGGCGGTACCCCAGGCTGTGACGATGGGGACCCAGGCAGGGACATGTGGGGGAGAACTGGTCTGTTTCCAGAGGGGAACATGGGACTGAAATATTGGCTTTACATAAGAGAAGGTAGTAAGTAGTCACAGAGAGGGATTTTCTAACTAAAGAACTTGTAGGAAAGGCAACTGCTAAGAGGAAGAAAGTTATGGGGGATAGCGGTGCCAGTTCTACATGGAAGGAGGGGACAGGAGCAGGGGGGCTCCCAAGGTCTGGTCTGGTCCCACAGTCTCTTCCGTTTCCTTGGTTTTGTGCCAGTACATGAAGATTAACCTTCCCCCCGTGCTGCCCCCATCCCCCGCCATGTATGAGGACAGGAAACCCTTGATCAAATAATTAGCCAATTCTGCTGGAACCATGGCAATGGCTGCTCATCCCCACCCCAACACCTGCTCACCCTGCAAAGTCCCTGCTAACAGAACTCCTGAGTTTTGCTGGTGCACAGCCCTCTGGCTGGGAACAAAGTCCCTCCGACTCCCTTACAGCTAGGGAGGCCCAAGGACCAGAAGGGACGCAACAGTGTGACTTCCATGCCCCTCACTCCGCTTTCCTGCCTCTAACTCTCCGGGATGGGGAGGTCGTGCCAGCAGATCTGTCTTGGACCAAAAGAGAGACTGAATGCAGAGGATATGTGGCCATGACACTGAAGGAGTTGGGGCTCCTGTACTGCAAGGCCGTCCATGTGGGAGGCAGAGTAACAGCCCGCCGAGAATGGCCCCATCCAAACCTTGGGGCCCTGTGAATGCTGTCTTAGAGGACAGAGAGGGAGGCAGGAGGGTCAGAGTGAGACAGGTGACGTGCTGGCAGAAGCAAGAGACAGAGAAGCAGATTTGCAGATGCTGCACTGCAGGCTTAGAAGCTGGAGGCAGGGTGCTACCAGCCAAAGAAGGTAGGTGGCCTTTGGGAGTTGGAAAAGGCCGGGCTGTGGGTGCTCCCTGGAGCCGCTGTCAGGGACCCGACGCTGCAGACCCACGGGAGACTCCTGACCGCGGAGCTGTAAGATAATACACGTGGGTTGTTCTAAGCCCATGGTCATGCGTTACGGCAGCGAGAAGAAGCGAAGACACACACGTCGTCATGGAGGCTGAGAGCCGGCTGTTCCACGGGAGAGGACAAACACCCGCCTTGTTGAAGCCAATACCACTCTGGTCTTTGCCTTACAGCCAAACCTGGCGCAGGACTGCTCCATTGCTTCTGGCAAAGACACAGTGATCGGAGGGAGGGTCTATTCCTCAGTTTACCCACTGTGGCGGAAACTGCTCATTGTCCCTCAGTATCCGTCCTCCCCTTTTCCTGTAGCTGAAGGTCAGCAAGGTTCACGGACACACGGAAGACAGATGGCCTTCCCCTGCTTGTGCACCCGTAGGAGTGGTCCTAGGACCAGGGTCTGGCTGATGAGAAGTCAGTGGAAATGCTACCAACCAGGCCTTTGCTCTTTCTTCTCCGACCCTTGCTTTCCCCTGCTGGCTGGGGCTGAGGCTGACATCTGGGACCACGGGGTCCAGACTACGGATAGCAGAGCAACACACCCCAAGGCAAGTAGGTCTCTTCACCACGGCAAGCGCTCCGGTGTAAGACGGCCTCCCTCAGCTTTTCCTTGAGAAACAGACTTCCGCCTGCTGGAAACCACCGTTGTGGTTCCAATAATCCTAACCTCACAGTCATCTCTGAAATGCTTCTCCAAACTTTGGTCTCCATTTACTCAAATTCATCTTGAAGGGGGCAGTTTCATTTCCCTGGTAGGTACTGGATTCAGATTTGGAAGTTTTCCAATTTCAGATTTATTTATTTATTTGAGAGAGAGAGAGAGAGAGAGAGAGAGAGAGAGAACACGCACGCACATTAGAGCATTAGCAGGTGTGGAGCCGAGGAAGAGGGAGAGAGAGTCCTCAAGCAAACGCCCAGCTGAGCGCAGAGCCTGACGTGGGGCTGACCCTGGGACCATAGGATCATGACCTGAGCTGAGACGAAGAGCTGGATGCTTAAGTGACTGAGCCACCCGGGTGTCCCTAAATTTGAAAAGTCTGATAGTTATTTATCTTCCTGACCATCGTACACGGTATTTGACTAAAGATCTGCTCAGATGCTCGCAGGAAGAAGCACCTGGCCTTGTCCATGCCCGCAGATGTCCGCTTTTCAGTGCTTACCTAACCACTGGCTAGAAATGCACAATCTCAGATTCTCCTCTCACTGGTTCATCCTGGGATACTTCTGGGACTTGAACTAAGGGGCAGTGAAGACCGTCCACCCCCACAAAGCCACTAGACTATCTCCAAGTGGCTTGTCTCTAGGGCTGACGTCTGTGCACAGGTCCGGTCGCTCACCGCCCCTCTTGCCCCTGCCCCACGTCCCATGGCCAGTCCCAGGTACCTGCTGCCGGGAGAGTAGGATGTGGGCCAGGTGCTTGCCAACCTCTGCTGACCGGTGGAGACACACACCCCAGGGGTTGTCGATGACGTTGGCCACAGCGAGGAGTGAGGCTGGCCAGGTCAGGGCAGCCACGATGCCTGGGGAGGCGGGACATCAGTGAAGAAAGCAGGGTGGGGAGGCCCTTCCAGGGCAGTGAGGGGCTGGTTAACGGAGGCTCAAGGGAACGCATGCAGAACCTTGAACTTGGAACCTGTGAGTTTTCTAAGGGCTGCCAAACTGCTAAGTAGCAACAAAGCAAGCTGCACCTTGTGCGGGATCCCTGGACTAGATTCCTTCTGTCCAAGCCTCTGTCGTGGCTGGGAGTCCGAGGATGGCCTGGGCTTGTCCCTCCACCCCGTGTCCTCCTCCCACTTTGTGCGACGCTCTGCAGAGCCAGTCCCGCGCCGTGCCGGCCACACAAGGCTCCGCCGTGGGACTGGCTTTGGCCAGCGAGACCTCAGTCGATGTGAGGCTTGGGATGGTTTTGGGGCAGCCTCTCGAGCACTCCTACAGCTGGTGTGGGCTGGCCGGCTGACCCCAGGGGAGGGTGACAGACGCATGGCGCAGAGCCGAGTTGCCCTTGCTGCCCCCGACAAGGCCAGCCCAGATCACTGGTCGGTCGGCTGATCCACAGCCTCCCTCAGCCGTGTGAGCAGGGCCCGGTATCAGTCAAATGAAGCCTCACGACTTCTCTGCTGCTGTGAGAAATGAGTGCTGTCGTAAGCTACCGGGTTTGGGGGTTGCTTGGTACGCGGCAATAGCTACCATATATGCTGTGTGATGATGTGGTTGGCTGTTGGCCTGTCCCCTCCCCACAGAGACCACAAACTTCACAGACAGGAGTGCAGCCTCGACTTCTATGTATTCCTAAAGCCTGGTACAGTGCCTGGCTCACTAGCAGCCTCAGGCGTGCACAGATATGGCAGTAGTGGGCATGCAGTTGGCAGTGGGGTGGGGCGGGGGGGTGCTTACCGGACAACACCGTGTACTTCAGGGCCTCCTGGGCCACCATGTTGGCAAGGCCACTGAGGATGGTCTCCAGGGCATTGCCGAGCTCCATCAGGTATTTGGCCTCCCAGGCCAGGCAGTACTGCTCCCGGCTGTGGGCCAGGGCTGCCCACGGGGCACTGAAGGTGCCTAGGGGAGAACACAGGTAGGTGGGGTCTCTCCTGTCTGTGGCAGAGGGTGCCCCAGCCCAGCTTCCCAGACAAGCAGTGACGGGGGGACCACGTGCCCTGGTGGATTGGGAGCGGCAGCTGTTCGCGGAGCAGACGGAGCACTAGGCAGAGCAGAGTGTCACTGCGGCAGTCAGCAGGCTGGGTTCGGGTCCCAATTCTGCGTTCATTAGTAGCGGGGTGACCCTGCACACGACTGTCCCACCCTGAGCTTTGCTGTGCTTATCTGCGCAGGGGGAGATGAACATGGAGCTCCCTTTACAGCAGTCGTAGGAATGAAGTATTGGAAGTTGTGTGTATGTGAAGTGCTACTCTTTCTCACCCTGCAGACCTTCTGGCATCAGGTGCTGAGGATGGATGATAGGAATGTGCACTGCACCAAGCAGCTGGCTCTGGGAATCAGTGGGAAGTCATTCTACAAACTCAGGCTGGGAGATGGTCTAGAAGTTTGGGGTAGAGGCACCTGAGCCCAGCTCTGCCCTGACCTCACTGGGTCACCCAAGGCCCTTGAGCTTCAGCATTCTCACTTAGGGACTAGAAATGGGGGATGAAGACATCATCACGACAGTGACCAACGTCAGACAGAAGTCCAACCCCGACTGTGTCATGTCCCTAGCATGATACCGAGGCCCTCAGTGAGCTGGCCCCCCCTCCTTCCCAGCCCCATCGCTCCCCAATTTCTCACTTATACTCTGCCCTCCCCCCCCCAGAAACACACTGCAACTTCTCATAGCCTCTGAAACAGGCTTTGCTTCGTAGCTGAGGAAACTGAGGCATCTAGGCCTCCCTCGGCAGGGGCAGGGCCGTACACATATCACAGTCACTATTCTGTGAGCACAACAAAAGGGCACAGCAGGACACCGAGTCTGGACACCCCTCCCCACCCCCCCAAGTGCCTTCCTGCCTGCTGGCGTCACAGTGCACAATCACATGGTCTGTTTGCCACGGACTAGACTCCCGAAGCCTGGGGATGGAACATGTAATAAACACTCACGAAAATACGATCATGAGAGAATACGTGGCACCCCCTTCCCGAGGCTTCGGGTTCTGGACATCAGCTCCCTGCCTGACTCCAAGGCCCCATCCGTACTGGAGGGTGTCAGGCCGACACAAGCACCACCCTGGGGCCACCCTCCACCCCCTGCAGACACACGGCCATGGTTCCACAACAACTCAGGGTGGAGAGCAGGGGCTGGGGTGTGGGCAGAGAGTAAGGGTGAGGGTGTGTCCCGGCCGGGTAGCTCCCTGGTTACTTGGCTCAAGGCCAGGCATGCCCCCTCGGGTCCTACATCTGTAAGAGTGGAACGGTAACATCTGACTTCGGAGTGTCATGGGGATCACGTGAGAGGTCACACGCACCACACTGTATAAACTGTAGAGCAGTGTATCACCCGAGGCCCTGAACAGGGGCCATCGAGCCAGACAGAATGGTGGTGAGTCCTGCCCCAGTCCCTGGCTAGCCAGGGGACCCTGAGAAGCCCTTATGAACCTCAGTTTCCTTATCTGTAAAATGGGGGTGACCAGGATGTCCACCTCCCTGGCCTGGAGCGAGGGACTCAGTAAGCAAGTCTCCTGAAATGCTTGGATTAGTGCCTGGTTAACGCAAAGCTGTTGTCATTATTGTGCACAATCCTGTTTAATTGGGGGGTGGGCTGCCGAGAATCCAACAGTTCCTATCACGCAGAGCAAGCGTGTGATGTCACAGCGGCTTCTCTCCCAGGAGAGACAGGAAGAGGTGCCGTATCTCCCTCCTGAACTTAATCTAGTTTGCTCCGTTTTTTATCTCCCCTGCCCCCGCTTGCCGGGACGGCAGGCTGCACCAGCCTGCGGGAGGAGAACACTGAAGAGGGTTTTGGGTTTTGACCTGGGGCCGAGAGAGAGCAAATGAGGGTAAAACAAGGAGAAGGAATGTGCTTTCCCGAGTGGTCAGAATCGCAAATTCCTCAACTTAATGCTTGCTCTTGCTCCTTCCTTCCTGTGTTGGTCCTGCCTGCAGCGTGGTGGCGCGGAAAGGAGTGAAGAGACACCCACGAACTTTGGGTCAGGAGACACGGGTTCGAATCCTCCATCTCCCTGACCTCCCGCGACCCCTCTGGGCTTCCTCTTTTGCTAGATCAGGACAGAAACAGCCCCCACCTGGCGGGGGGGGGATGCGAGGATTGGGGGATACAACACATATTGAGTCCCCATTGTGTGGGTAAGATGCCTGACTTGGGGTAGCTATGCACTAAGTGCTCAGTCCACATTAGAGGCCTACTGTGTGGGGACGGGGACTGGTGATCCCACACCAATGAGGCTTGGGCACCTGGTCATGCCTCTGTACAAAGCCTGGACATTTTCTCACTTGCTTTCTTCTGTGTTGTTTAGAAGAGCTGTGCCTTCTACGCTCAGATCTCAGAGATCCGGAAATTCAGGAGGCTGTCAGCATGTGTCTGGCTGGGGTGTTCTGGATTCCCTGGCCCACCCTGCTTGCGCTCTCTCTCTCTCTCTCTCTCAGTGATGAACTGTTTGCTGAGCCTCACACCGGGCACTTGCAACAGGGAGCCAGGCAGTGGGTGGACCACGGTGTTAGTCCTTGATGCACCCCGGTTAGAACCCCCTCGAAACGCATGTTCAAAAGAGAGCCACAAAGGGGATGTGTGTTTGTGGAATGTCCATGAGAAACTGGGTGCCTTCCATGTGTTAGCTTGTTTAATTTAAACTTTGCAAGCATCTCGAAAGGCAGCAATCATTTGTTCTACTTTACAAATGAAGCACCTGAGGCACAGAGAGGTTAAGTAATTTGCTTGAGGTCACATGGTCAAGATGTACTGATCTCTCACCTACTTCAAGTCCTTTCAACTTTAAGCCACACACCGAAAGTCCTCTGGTCTCTCCCACTTTCTCTGAGGATAAATTCAAGCTCCCTGTCATACCTTACATGCTCTAGCATGATCTGACCCTGTCAACACCCC
Source organism: Mustela lutreola (assembly GCF_030435805.1). Taxonomy (NCBI): domain Eukaryota; kingdom Metazoa; phylum Chordata; class Mammalia; order Carnivora; family Mustelidae; genus Mustela; species Mustela lutreola. Next base: position 13,930,839 of record NC_081299.1, read on the forward strand.
TGCCTTCTAGCCCCCCCATTCCAGCCATCCTGTGCTTCTTTTGCACCCCTGGACCTTGGTACATGCTGCTTCTTTGCTTGGTTTATACTTCTTCCTCCTTCTTCACCCAGTTAACTCCCGGTCTTTAGCCTAAATGTTACTTTCTCCAGTAGAACCTCGTTCCTTCATTCCACAGAAACACTCTGTTGGTTCCTATACTGTGCCATCCATAAACCTTCCATGAAATTATTGCTCAATCGTCTGTCTTCTGTCTTGGACCACATGTCCCAGGGTTGCTGAGGCCATAATGGTGCTCTCACCATTGAGTTCCTAGGCTCAATGTCTGGCACGTGCTGTGTATGATACTCTAGGAACACTGCTCAGTGGCTAAATTAGTAGGTAAATGGGTGGGTGAATGAATGGTGAATGGAGGGAAGGGTAGATGGATGGTTGGGTGGAGACAGCGATGGAAGCATGCATCAATGAGTGAATGGGTGGGTGGCTGAATGGACAGGTAGTTGGATGACAGGTAATGGATGGATGGGTGCACAGATGAGTGAGTGGATAGATCAATGAATGGATAGGCGAGTGGGTGGATGGTGATAGATGGAAGGGCGGTTGGATGGGTGGGTGGGTGGGTAGATGGATAGTTGGATGGATGATGGATGACAGGTGTGGGGATGGACTGGTGGACAGGTGGAGGGCAGGGGGATGGATGGATGAGTGAATGAGTGGACAGACTGATGGAGAGATGAAGGGTGGATGGGTATGGGATGAAGTCATCTCACCTTCTTGAGCCTCAGTTTCCTCCTCTGCAAAACTGGGCCCCTCCCCCACCTCTCCAGAGGTACACATAGGCAAGAGCATAGGCCAGTATTTGGCCCACAACAGCAGTCCCAGCTCGGTCAACACTTGCCCCACCATCCCCCCATCTCTGCTCTGCCCCGGTCCTCACGGTATTTGCCGGATGCCAGCCATCCTGTGATGGCAATGGTGATGTGCAGCTGCCGGCCTTCCGTGAGAGGCAGAAACGTGAACTCTTCGATGGCCCCGACACGCTTCTTCATCTTGTATCCTAAAGACCCAGACACAAAAATGAGGGTGGAGATGACCAGGGACAACAGGAGTGTTGGTCAGAGTGACTCTCCGCGCTCACACACTCGCAGTGAGTGCCAACTGTGTGCCTTCTCCCTCAACAAAATGTCTCGTTTTTAAAGTCATTTAATTTAGGTGCCATTATTGTCCCCAGTTACAGCCAGGGCTAAGAGGCCTCTGAAGGCCTGCCAGCTCCCGGAGCAGAGCTCGGGTCGTAACTCACTACTTCATCCCGACTCCATTGGTTCTAGATCTTTTCTTCCCACGAACATCACGGGAGTAACACATTCCTCTCAAAAAAGTGGGTCAAAGTGACCACAATTCTCCATGTGGGGAGGGATGGATCCCATTTGGGGAGTGGAACAGGGATCTGTGTGTGGGACTGGGGTGCTGTTGGTCTATGATATAACCCCCCCCAATTTACCAGTATCACCCCCCTCCCCAATAATACTAGTAAATGCAGGAAGCCTGCAGCCAGTTCCTGAAGGGCTGGGACCCAGCATGAAATAGAGCTGTGTTCTCCTCTGTCCCCTGGGGAGCCATGATGGGTGAGAATCTGGGCCTGTCTGTGAGAGCCGGGACCCCTGGCGGAACATCCCCCGGTGGCCCCACATTCCTCTGTCACCTCACCTGTCAGGCCAGCTCCAGCCGCCCCGAACAGCGAGGTCATGACGGCGATGCCCGCCACCGAGCCCAGAGCCGCTGCCCCAGCACTGCCAATGATGGTGGCAGCGCCAGCGGCCACGAGAGGGGCAGCCAGACCCCCGGTCACGCCTGCGAGGAGAGCGGCCCATGGTAGGTAAAGGGGAGGAGATGCGGCCTACCCGGTTCTTCCCCCATTGGCCGCCCACCGCCTTCCATGGATGCTTCTAAGAACGTGAATGAATGTACTTCTGCACCTGGTGTGCGCCGCGGCCACCTCCCAGCTGACCCCCCTACCCTCTCCTCTCTAGCCTTGAGCCTGCTAGGATTCTATTCTATGATTCTACACTGCTATTCTGCACTGCCTCAGCGCATGCGCGCCCCCCTACCCTGGCCAACCTGGGCGGGCCTTACCGATCACAGTCCCGCCCCCGACAGTTGCCAGGCCAATCAGGAGATAGCGCTTCCATTTCCTCCGGTTTTCTTTCTTCTTCCGGGATGCCTCGGCCGTTCTGTGGGGGAAAGAGGTCGGTCTTTAGGGCCGGCGGTGCCTGGCACCCCCTGAGACCACCCTGCCTCATCGAGGCCCCAAACTAGGATCAAGGCCGGGGACGCTGCCATGCAGAGCGGGGTACCAAAGTCACCCTGGGCCCATCGATGGTTTTAAAAGGCTGGAAATTTTCTAAAACCCAGCTGGGAAAACCCAGTGTGTGGGATGTGCTACTTACCTAATGGGTCCGTCCTAACAGGGTTGCAATTTGAATAATAAAAAGACAAAAATAACAGTAATAATAGCAAAAGCAGCACAAAAAATATCTTGGAACAGATGGACCCAGACCAAGTACAAATACGATCACAGACTCCATCGCCCCTGTCTGCCTTTCCCTCCCCTGCTCCCTACCCTCTGAGCCCGTCTCCCGCTGGAAATGTCCGCCTTTGGAGACCTTGGCCTCGGGGCATAGCTGGAATCGGCCAGACCTGACCTTTAAAAGCTATAACATGGAGTAGAAGGGAAGCATTTGGGGTGAACGGGGTCAGGTGAAGCGGGGATGGCCGCGTGAGCACGTAGAGAGTCACCAAGCCCAGCCCCCGTGTCAGGTGGGCAGCCCCCGTGCTGTGGGGCCATCAGGAGCACGATGGGGGAGCCAGGGCAGGTCGGTCGGTGCAGTCCTTATGAGGGCGAACTCTGAGCTGAAGTTGGAGTTTGGACAACAACTCAGTGTGTAGCATGACAGCGAGACGATCAAGAGGGAGAATGGTTAATATTTACTGAGGAATTCCTTCTCGCCAGCCACAGTGCTTTGCACTTCACATGGCTTCTCTTACCTAGGAAGCAGTTTTATTATTGTGCCCAAATGACACAATGTCCAGTTGAGGGACAGCAGCAGCCCCCTCCTGAGGGCTGCGGGCGTGGAGGAAGAGAATGTCCGTCAAGCGTTTAGCACCACAGCACCCTGCAAGGGGTGACCAAAATGGTGGCTGTTATATCACGCGACTAGGCGGATTTCCCTGATCCTCTACTTCTTCTTGGGTAAAATGGGACTAACAACAGGTAGCAAGTCAGGTGGCAGGTTGTGAAGATGAAACGCATTCTTTCTTCACCCATCCAGCCAACAGCCTGTCACGGAGGGTAGGCTTCGTGCTGGTCATTCTGTATGTCGTGTATCTGTGAGCAGAACCACGTGGCCCTCGACCAAGACTTGTTTCTTGCCCATCTCGTTCCTCCTGAACCGCACGTTGTATCGAGAAGTAGCTCATCCATCGAAGAGGAGTGGGATTTGAGCGGAGCGTTCAGGAGCTGCGATGCCGTTTGGTTCTCTGCCGGCTTACTTCTATGAATTCTTTTTCTACACACCCCCCTCTCGGGTGTGGAGTATGGCCCTTTGCAGCTCCTTCACTGAAGGGAAGGGGAAACCCAACATCAACATCCCCACGCACGCCACAATTCATGCTAACGGACATGAGATGAGGCTGAACTGTGTGCATTGAGCCTAGAAGGCAGGATGGTGACAGGGCATGGGTTCTGACATCAGGACTGTGAACTTGACCTTGACCCCTGCTGTGTGGTACTGGAACACCATCCACCCGGTTTGGCTACCCCTCCCTGTACTAGTCCTCCCTGCACAAGCCTTACACACCCCTGCCCTTGGAAATGAGGGGCCCTAGGACCCACTGTCACCAAAGAAAGGTCAGTGGAAGGGGTGTGTGTCATTTCTGGAACAATCTTTAAGCGTCACTGCAGGGGTCTGATGAGTCTCCTGCTCTGCCACGAACCAGCAACATTCCAGATAGGGGTCACTCTGTCCCCCTGGGACCTGGGACCAAGACAGTGCAGTGAGGACTAAGGCCACCGCCAGTCTGCAACGGACACATCCTGTGAACAAGAAATGCACCTTCGTCGAGTAAACCACTGAGACTTGGAAGTCACCTGTCCCTGCTGCAAAAGCCAGTCTATCCCGTTGCTTGAGCTCCTTGCTGTGACCAAGCAGTGAGGATCTGACCCATCTGACCTGCCTCACCCTCCAAGTTGGGATAATAATAGCACTTCCTCCCCGGGGGCGCCGTGAGAGCACAGGAGATAATCCACACGCCACTAGCGGCATACTGTGATCAGTCAGTATGTTTGCGGCTGTACGGGTCCTGTCGTTACTACGGTAACCCCCCTCCACTCGGGCTGCAGATAAGCTTTGGCCCTTGATCTCTAGCACCATTCTGGGTAAACAGGGAGGTTGGAAATGAGTTTCTCTGGGCAGAGTTCAAGGTCTGAGGAAAAGACTCGTGCCGCTGAGGACGTGTAACAGGAATGTGCACTGCACCAAGCAGCAGACTCTGAGTCAGCGGCGTCCCATTTCACAGACTCAGGCTGGGAGACAGTGTGGGAATTGGGGGCAGAGGCATCCGAGCCCGGCTCCGCCGTGATCTCCTGCGTCACCCCGTGCTCCTGAAGTATCATTTTCTCACGTAGGGACTGGAAATGGGGGGATGAGGTCAGCTCCCACCACAGGGATAGATAGGATAACCCTGATCCTTGGCTTTCCTCCCTCCCAGCCTCCGTGTCTCCTCCCTCGGCCCTGAGTGACGATAGTGCCCCCCCCCCCCAGCATGACACTGAGGCCCCCCGGTGGCCTGGCCCCTGCCTCCTTTCCAGCCATTATTTCCTCCCTCACAGTCTGCCCTTCAGAAACACTGCACTGCCCCCAGGCAGTGCCCCACTGCACTGCCCCACTGCACTGCCCCACTGCCTGGGCCTTGGTCTCTGTGCTCCCACTGGACCTCAGCTGTCAAGGACCTTCTCACCTTCCTCTGGGCTGGCTACACATTCATCATCGTTTAAGAGTCACCTCCTCCAGGAAGCCTGTGTGAGCCCCAGGGATGCCTAAATGCGGGACTCTGGGGCCCTTCACCTTCTGTCCTCAGCATGTAAGTCTGGACCACTGGTTTTCAAAGGGGGGGGACTTTGTATTAACTGCATCACAAGCTCCCAGGGTAGCTGTTAAAATCACAGCTTCCTGGGCCAGAAGCCCTGGGCAAGGAATTGTGCCCATGGCAAGCCCTCCAGGGCCCCGCTGTTTCTTAAGCCGAACAACTGCCCAGACAAGACCTTTCCTGCTTTCTACCCTCAGCAGCTTGTCCTGGGCTTGGGACCTGGACGGTGCTCAGAAAACGTTCTTTGAGCAGAACCTAATCATTCCAACAAGGACTGGCCGTGGACATGTTTCTACAGTATCTACTTCCCCTCGCACTGCCCAGATCTGTAAAGCCAGTGGGGCATTTTGGCTAAATAAAATATTTAGCCACAGAATGGGCCAATCACCACCAAGAGTAAAACTTCTGAGATACTAGGATCTGTCTGGGATGTTGTAAAATTTTATAAATTTCTGCTTCTAGATTCTTCCTGCAGCGACATCTGTGCAACCATGATAGGAGATAATCTTCCCTTTTAGCGGAGTTTATGCAGAGTAGGGGGGAGCTTATACCCTTAAGGGAATAAAATACATAACCAGTAAATATGGTTCTTGAAGCTGTTTTACTTCAATGTATGAATCCTAGTGTATCGAATCCATGTCACAAAGATTAGATGGGTGATATACTCTAATTGCTAGTGTTATTATTTAAATGTTTATAAAAATTTGCTGAACCACAGAGAATACAACATTCCCCTCCCCGCCAAGTTATTTAGCTAAGGACCTCTCTCTCAGTGTTAACCCAAACTGATTGCCTTACTTTTATTTAAGTACTCGAACGTTCTTAATAACTGTTTTGTACATGAAACGAAGGGCTTTGCCAATCATCATTAACTAACACAGCATTTTACTCCTGCGATTAATTCCATTGTCTGGCTGAATTTCAACATCTGAAGCACCGCAGGAGAGGCTGGCTGGGAGACAGGGCTATAATGCTTCCCATATTTGGAAGTGGGAATTCAGAGCACGATGCTAAAACCGAATGGAGCCCTGTTCCCATCAATGACCGTGCACTGGTCAGATACCACAGCAATCTCTGCCATCATCCAGTCCTGGTCACACTCGTGTTCTGGGATGCCAGAAATGACCTTGAGTTGGCGTTCCCTGTCAGCCTTCCAAGAACAGAGGCCGAAGCCACGGATACATAGTGAAGAGAAAGACACCTACGTTGCCCGTGTCACGGATCCACAAATAAACGTCACCCCTGCCACCACATCTCCCATGAGAGGGTGTTTCTTATCCTCATCATCAAGGGAGAGCATATTTCTGGGAGTTCACACTTCTTAAATAAAAGTGCAGAAAGCCCCATTAAGAATGATCTTTACTGGGGCACCAGGATGGCTCAGTCAGTGAAACTTCTGACTCTTGATTTCGGCTCAGGTCTTGATCTCAGGGTCGTGAGTTCAAGCCCCGTGCTGGGCTCAACACAGGGCATGGCAGTTGCTTAAAAAAAAAGAAGTATCTTTACTGCTTTCTTCAGAATTAAGGAAGGAACCAGGGCGTGTCCACTGTGCCCTGAGGGAGGCACTGAGTGCCATGTTCAGATGGGTGCGTTGGTTGAAACTGGTGGTGCCACTGGCCAGCGGTGTGACCTTGGCCGAGGCATGTCACCCCTCTGACCTTCTGTTTCTTCCTCTGCAGAACCGTGAAGGGACTGTCTGAGAAGGCATCTTCCGAGCGCTCAGGACAGCTATGGGTTGACCGTGTCATTCTGATATCATCAGTGTCAAGCGCCAGTAGGACATTCACTAACATTTATGGGCACCTACTAGGTGCTAGGTGCTGGGCCAAGCTTCTGACCAGCATCCATTCATTTAATCCTCCCAATAGCCCTGGTTTGGAGATACTACCATCATCCCGCTGTTGGAGGTAAAGGAGCGAAGGCACAGGGAAGTAAAGTCACTGAACACACAGGAGAAGCTCGCACGGCCTCCAGGCTTGGGGGTGGGAGTCGGGCGGGCAGATCCAAGAACAGATATATCCTACGTGTCATCCTCTGAACCCCAGCTGCAAAGGATCGCCTCAGGGTGTTGAGTGATCAGCTCACCTTGCAGAAACACAAACCGTGGAACTAAAAGAAATTCAATCCTCTACTTGTGTAGGTGAAAAAAACTGCTGTGGTTGCCCAGGAGGGAAAGCAACGTGTCCAGGGCCACACAGACATTCAGTAGCAGAATTACACTGAGAACTAGGTCTCCTGGCCTAATGGTCTCTAGGCCTCCCCTGGGTCTCAGATCCTTCCAGAGGCCACAGGAAGAACCCGATAGGTCTCCAGAGTCTCTAAAGCGGAATCTAAAAATTACACACGTGGAATATTTTTCTGGGGAAAGGGCCTGTATGTAGGAATGTCAACAATGATGATTGTACTACGGCAAATAATGTTTTATTCAGCCAGTGACTCTGCAAGGTTTGCTCAAAGCACTTCACATGTACGAACTCATCTGAGCCCTCCCAGGGACCCTAGGAGGAGGGTGCTGTTTTTGTCCCATTTTGCAGATGAGGAAAATGGAAGCCTGGGGGGGTTAAATAGAACTTTTTTTTGCATCCTCCCTGACCTGGCATTATGAGTATCAGCAGAACATATTTTTTTCTTCTGATACTAAGATTTCCAAACAAACAGCTAGGATTGTCCTTCATTTCCAAGCGTACACATATGCGTGTGTGTGTCTGTGTGCAACAAGGCTCAGGGCCGAGCTCCTGATTATGGTCATGGGCCTGGATCTAGGGGTGTCTTCACTGACACAGCTCTGGGAATCAACACAAGCCTGTTTTCGTGCTATTTCAACTGATCAAGGTGCTTCCTTTCTCCAGGAAACAGCCCCTTCCTTTGCCCTGCTAACCGGGACAGGAGGGCAGCTCTCGTTTGAAGCCGGCTTCAAAGCTACATTCCCAGCTGGGTGGAACTGGCACAAACTGGCTACTCTGAGAGAGCCATTGGGCAGGACAAAGAGGACGCTGGGAGACGTGCCTGGTGCGGAGAGCCTGCGATTAGGCTGTGACTGGGACTGACTGATTGCTCTGGTATCAGAACCCGTGTAAGGTGTTCTGGGGCTCTAGCCACGTGACCAGGATAATTTCCCTCTGTACACAGTTGACCCTGCAGAGAGAGCAAAGCCGCTCCACAGCTGGGAGGGACGGGGGCCTGCGGGAGAAAGGAGGGACTCCTGTGTTCTGCGCACCTGCTGCGGGCCAGCCCTGGGCCCAGCCCTCTACCCCACTGCATTCGTTTTTCACAGTGCCCCCGGGAAGACTATCCTTATTCCCATGTAACAGATAAGAATATTGTAGTTTAGGGAAGGGGGGGCCCTGTCCAAGGTCAACAAGTAGATGGTTGTCACAGATAGGATTTTGATCCAGGCCACTCTGGCCCACAGACAAAGGGTCACAAGAACAGAGCTGGGTGTCAGGGTCACGGACTGCTCCAGTCACAGACCCATGCCCCCCCCGGCCATAATCCATTCAATCCCCACTTTGTACAACCGAGGATTGGCACCTAGAGAGGGGAAGTGACTTGCTAGGACCAGGCCACCCAGAGAGGCAGGGCCGCACTGGGACTCTCGGGCCGGTGCCTCTTCCATCTACCTGCATCAGCTGTTACCGAGGGGAGCACGTGTTAGCGGGACAGGGCACTCAAGTGGAAATCCTCTATTCCTGGCAGGCAGGGCTGGGGTCACAGGGCTCCCCTTACTCAGACTCCTCCTCTTTGGTTTCCTTCAGGCTCTCAAGGAATGTCTCTTCAAGGAGATCCAGCTCCCCCAAGGGCACTCGGAAGACGGAGGTCATGTGGCATATGAGGACTCGGGCCCGCGCATCATAGCGCCCTGGGAAGAGAGAAACAAGAACAGAGAATCAGTTTAGCTTTTAAAGAGCCGTGCAAGCCATACAGCCCCAGGCCTGGAAACGGCCTCCATGCACCACCCCACGGAGGCGGTCAGCTAACCCGTGGGCCAGCCTCCTGGATGGGATACCGTGTAGCACTGAAAACCACTGATCAGAGACAAGGTGGTATTTTCATGAGAAGAGCAAAGATCAACTTTTTTAACCCCAACGGTTTTAAGGAGGTGTTGAAAACAGGTGTGTGCTTAAGGACCTCCCTGGTGGGAAGTGCATATTGATTTAATCACCCGGAGGGCCATTTGATAGTATGGACCAAAACCTGAGAACACCGTGTATCCCCCAAATCATAGAGTCACAAAGCAGAACAGTGACTGAGGGCTGGGGAAGGGGTAAGGAGGGATTCAGTGTTTAGGGGGACAGAGTTTCAGTTTTGCAGGATGAAAAGAGCTCTGTAGGGGTGCCTGGGGGGGGGGGCTCAGTCGGTGGAGCGGCTGACTCTGGGTTTCCGCTCAGGTCACCGTCTTGGGGTTGTGGGGTCGAGCCCTGTGTGTGGGGGCGGTCCGCACTCAGCAGGAAGTCAGCTTGAGATCCTCTTTCTCCCCTCCGCCCCTCCCCCTGCTCATGCTCGCTCTTTCTCTAAAATACATAAATAAATCTTAAAAAAAAAAAAGAAAGAAAACAAAAGAGCTCTGGAGATGGACAGTGGTGGTGGCAGACACAGTGAATGTGCTTAATGCTGCTGAACGGTACACGTAAAAATGTGTATTTTACCCCAATGTAAAAAGGAGGGGGGAAAGATGTGCATCCCCGCTGGCCCCGGAATTCCATTTCTGAAATGCTAATCTTGAGAAAACAATCCTGGATGTGGGAACTAGGAAGTAAAGGCCTTGTGGAAATGAGAGCATTCTGGAGATTTCTAACACCAGGGTTCCGTTCCATAAACGACAGCACATCCACCCCACAGAGAAGAAGCCGTAAAAAAAAAAAAAGAGAGATTCTTAAGAAGTTTGTAAATCTGAAAAAGATGCTTAGGTAATGGAACAAAATTTTTAAAATGGATGGATTTACTTAGGAATAGGGTCCTGACTAAGGGGAAAAAAGCCCACTGCTGAGGAAAAAGGGAGAGGAAGACGTCAAATTGGATTTTCTCTTCTTCGCTCATTCTCCTCCTCTACCCCGCACACCCCAAGTCCCCGAGACCATAGTTTATCTAAAAACATCTCTACTGGGGGAGGGCAGGAATCTCCCTTGCAACCCTGTCCCTGCTCCCCAACCCTCTGCTGGGAGGCCAGCCTCTCTGACTGGGACCAGTCCCGGCGAGGGTTGCGGGGGGTGGGGGGGGAGGTCCCGGTTCTCTGTCGAGAAGCCATGCGCCCAGCCATCTGGTGGGCACAGCTGGGTGGCGAGGCCCCTCGGGGTGTAGCATGTCAGCACCTCAAGCCCCCAAACCTCCACCAGTCTCCAGTCACTCGCTGACACTGGGGCTCCCCTCTGCCTCACTCATGTGGCTCCAAACTCTGGTGGGACAGGACGGGTGTTATTTGGACCCCGTTATCTGGACGCCCCCAAACAGTCTGGTCCCATAGTGTGGAAGTCTGTCTCTGCAGGTGACAGCCAGGTTTGAAGACCACTGGTCTGGGGGCTGAGTGTAGGAGGAACAGAGCTGCTGTCACTCCTGACCTGGCTCTCGGTTTCTCTCCTTGGTTTCCGCGCAGCCCAGAAACATCTCCAGGCCTGGGCTCCTGGCACTCTGCTTTCTTCTTTCTTTGGCAATAATGTAGAAACGTCATGATCAGAACCACATCCAACCCCTACCATGACCTACGAGGCCCCTCGTCAAAGTCCCTGACCTCGACTTCTAGAACATTCCTGCTTCAAGGGCCTTTGCACTTGTCGGTCCACCACCTAAAAGGCTAATTCCTGAGATCTTCATGTGGGCCTTCTCCTCCTCATTCAGGTCTCTGTTCAAAGCCTCCTGTCCAGAGAGGCCTTCCTGACCGGCCGCCCATCGCTCTTTATCTCTTTTCCCTGGCTTTTTCCTCCTCACAGAGCTCACTATCTCTGATATATTCATTTACTTTTGTTTGTCTCTCCTCCTGAAATATAAACTTTGTAAAACCAACCTTATAAGAGTAATCTTTGCTCTATCTTTAGTTCTCCGAACAGCGCTTGCCACAAAGAACAAATGTTCAATGAATAATTTGACGGACCTGGGAGGGATTTGTGTGTCTAACCCTCAGCAAACAGCTCATCCTTGCTTGGGTGGAAAATGGAAATGGTGAGTCACTTCACAAAGGTTTGAGGAGAGGACTTCCAGTCCATGAGAGGCCCCTAATGAACATTACGGAATTAGACTCCTCCGCTGGGCGCCCGCGATGTGGGTAAGTATATTATACTAAAGTATTACTAAATTATACTACAGTAGTAGTGGCTAGCTTCACCACGTGTGGCCCTCCTTAGTCCTGGAGTCTGAGGTTTCAGCTTCTGCAGAATAAACCAGTCCCTTCCTAGCACTAGGGCACTCCGCGAGCCGCGAACTGGCAGCGTTTGCCTCACTGTCCTTGACCACAACTGCCTACGTGCTGCGGAATAGGCATGTCGTGTCCTGGGGTTCCTGGGTCACTTACACACCCCACTATCACAGACTCTTGCATCCAGGTGATAGTTAAGCTGTGGAAAGTAAGCCAGCCTCCGCCATGGTGATTCATTGGTGGCAATGATAATTAGCTGTGAATTCATACTACACTGCATAAGGCTGCAGTGATTGAGTTAGCTTCTGGAATATGGGTTGCCAGCAGGACTCGTGATTAGCTCCCTGAGTATACTGGGGCATGGGGCTCGGGAATGTCAGCCCTGTGTAAAGGTCACTGGCAGCCAGGCTGGTGGACTTGGAGGTGAGGTCCCACATAAGGCAAACGGTAGCTGGTGGGGGAGGGGCATGAATCCGAGGTGACCCAGACACTGGAGTTTTCTGGTTCTGGCTCTACTGCCAACTTGCCAGTTGGCCGACTCGCTCCTCAAACACCCGACTCTCCTGTTGTGGAGCTCAGGTCAAAAGCCTGGGCATTGCCCTGGTTTTTCTGGTCGCCCTACCCTGACATCCCATCCACCAGCTAATGCTGTCAGCTCCACCTTCAAAATATATCCTGAGTCGGGCCCTGGCACTCCGCTACCACTGGCCACCGTGGCCACTGGGACTACCTTTCCTCTTCAGCCACTGGCCATTACTCTGGTTCTCATCTTTCATGCTTGCCAGCGCTCTATCTGCCACAGAGCAGCCAGAGGGGCAAAGTCATACGGCTGATTGTGCTCTTTCCCCAACTAAAAACTCTCCCAAGGCACTCAGAATAAAATCCACATTTCTTCCCAGGGTCCATAAGGCTGGACATTACCTGGCTTCTTCCCACCACCCTCTCCCACACCATTTTCCACTGATCCCTGTTTCATGCACCAGTATCTGGCCCACCAAGAAGCCAAGCTCTTTTTCCCACCCCAGGGCCTTTGCACTTGCTATTCTAATGGGAAGGCTCCTCTCCCAGAGCTCTGCCTGGCTGGTCCCTTCTCATCAGTCAGGTCAAAAATATTCTCTCCTAGGGCACCCAGGTGGCTCACTGGGTTAAAGCCTCTGCCTTCGGCTCAGGTCATGATCCCAGGGTCCTGGGATCAAGCCCCACATCAGGCTCTCTGCTTGGCATGGAGCCTGCTTCCTCCTCTCTCTGTCTCTCTGCCTATTTGTGATCTCTGTCAAATAAATAAATAAAATCTTAAAAAAAAATACAAATAAAAAAAAAAATTCTCTCCTTACAGAAGCCAGCAGCCTCTAAAGTCAAGCAGCCCACCGCTGGCCAGACCTTTCCTGTCCCTCGTTCCTATCACTGTTGCATCTGTGGATAACTTGACTATCTGGTTCTTCCCACCAGACTGTCAGTCCCACAGGGGCAGAAACTTTTGCTTTGTTCCTTGTTGTCCCCCAGTGCCCAGAGCGATGCCCAGCAATTCGTAAGATGTGTTGGCTCTTTAACTAACTGAAGCTTTCCCTTGTCTGCAGGGTTCTCTGATGTGCCCACCTGTTTCTGCATCCCGCCTCCAGCTGAGACTTTTTCTCTCTTTCCAGTGCCCTCTGAACTCTGCATCCCCAGGGGACAACGGAGACAGTGCGTTTGCTGGGTAAGGCCTCTCTCCTCCTCTGGGTAGGATCATCTCTTACAGTGACGAGTTACTCTTAAATGTCAAAGTCTTGACAATGCCTCAAATACTCTCTCGGAGCTGCTCATCACTCAGATCCTTTCTCAAATGTCACCTCCTCTGAGAAGTCCTCCCTGACTCCACTCCATTGCTTTCTATTCCTTTATCAAAAGGTATTTTCTTATCACCTTTTAAAACTTGATTTTTAGGGCGCCTGGTGGCTCAGTGGGTTAAAGCCTCTGCCTTCGGCTCAGCTCATGATCCCAGGGTCCTGGGATCGAGCCCCACATCAGGCTCTCTGCTCAGTGGGGAGTCTGCTTCCTCCTCTCTCTCTGCCTGCCTCTCTGCCTACTTGTGTTCTCTGTTTGTCAAATAAATAAATAAAATCTTAAAAAAAAAAAAAAACTTGATTTTTACATTGGCCGACTTATTTATGATGTTTCCCCCTCCGGAATAGAAGCTCCAAAATCACCATACATTCCTAGCATCCAGGCCTGTGCCCAAAGCAAAGCAGATGTGTAATTATCATTGTAAGAGCAAAGAATGGGCAATTTGTAGGAATGAATGAATGAACGTATCTCTGTTGGGAGAGGTCCAAAATAGGGGAGAATAATTATGCTGGATAAGATTTGTATCTCCTTCCAGCAGAAACACCCTATGATTAATACTCATGAATACTGGAAGCTTCCTTTATGCACTGCTTCCTCGAAACCAGACTTGGGACTACCCTCTGCACGTACTGATTCCCTGAATTCTCACAGTCACCCAAGCAGGTGGCTGTGGTAGTATCTCCATCTAATCCAAAGAGGCACGGAGACTGAGACAACTGGGTCACTTGTCCTGGGTCACCCAGCTGGTGGGTGGGAAAGCGGAGGGTCTGACCACAAACGCTGTGCCCTTGGCCCCACCCAGGACACAGGAACCATGGCTGAGGCAGCAAATCACTGTCTTTACACATTTCTCAGGCCCATATATTGCTTTTGGCTTCTGCTCCTTCCTCCTGGCCTCCCCTTGAGTCTGGATCAGGCCTTGATCTTACCTGAAGTGGGCAGTGGGCAGGTAAGATAGCCCCCATTGCTCCTGAGGGCTGCTCAGGTCCCAGTCCAGCTGGAAACCCACCCAAAGGACCAAGGCCAGGGAAACTGGTCTCCCGAGGTCCCTTCTAACTCAGAGATCTAAGGGTCAGTCTCAGGGTGCCTGTTCCCCATCCCACCTCCCAGGAGGCAACTTCAAAAGTCCAAGGTTAGCTGGACTTGAAACAGCTCCACAGCAGCCTCTGCCCTATCTTTCATCAACCTCAGGAGACCAGAGTCTGCAAGTCACTGAGGACGTGAATCCAGATAATGCCATGTGGGGTTGAGACCCACGATGGAGGTCATAGGGCGGCTCGTGAAAATTCAGATTCCCCAGCCCCATACTCAGGTCTGGCACGGGGCTCGGGAATGTGTACTTTTCTCAAGCTCCCCACGTGATTCTGAAGCAGGGGGTCCCTACTCTGAGCAACACAGTGGTGGGTGAGCAGGTTAGCACTTCCTGGTCTGAGAAGGTCTGGGCACCCTCATGCCTGGAGGCAGGGGCGTGATCGAGATCCCCTATGCTACCTGGTCCATGGCGTGGTCCAAACCGTGGTCCAAACCGTGGTCCATGGCGCTCCTACTAAGTGCCGAGCACCCCCTGAGGCGCTGGCCCGTGTGATCGAATGCCCATCCTCCCCACGGTCTTGGGAGTTTAGTATGACAATGCTCAGCTTTGCGCAAGAGGAAAAACAGGTGCAGAGAGACCTTCTAAGTCACTGAGCTGAGAGAGAGGCAGAGCTCAGATAACAAGCAGGATTACTGGGTGCCAATGCCTCTGTCCAGTCCAGTGTAGCTGTCTCTCAAAGGCAAATAGTATCCTCTCAAGTGAGTTTGGGGGCTCCAGGATGATCCCATGTGGTCAGCGGTGCATCTTTTCTGTGTTCAGGGATATGTGGTGTGCACACACAATCCCAGGCCCAGCCCCAGCCCAAATAACAGGTCACCCTGTTCTTAGGAAACTCTTTGTGGTTGTTGTTGGTGGTGGTGATGGGGGAACCGAGGGAGCTCCTCTGCTCAGCCACCAGGGGGCAGGAGTGTACCAGCCCCGCACAACTAAGAGTGGCCCTGGTGCCCACTCCAGACCTACAACCATGCGCTGCAGAAGCCCTTGGTGTCCAACCCGTTCCTCTGACTTAGGAAGAACAAGGGCGTGTCCGAAATCACCCAGTATGTTCACGACAAAGCGGGGGCCAGAACCCACACTTCTGGGCCCTCCTCCCCACCAGTATCTCCCAACAGAGAAGCTATGGCTCCAGTACTTCACTGTCCAGGGCTGTCCTATGCATCAGAGGACATGTGCCCCCCCCAGGTGTTGTGATAACAACTCCACTCTCCCCACATTTTCAAACACACCCCCGTCCCCGGAAGGAGGTGGTATGACCTTCACTGCAAGGCGCTGAACAAGCCTCTGGGCTCAGTATGGCTCCATCTCTAAGTACAACATCGGCAAGGCAGGCCCAGGGCTGACCTTGTACTTTCTGCAGAGCAGCAGGATCCCAGACCTTTGGGAAGAGCTCATGGTCACTGCCTTCCCTTTGGGGACTGCCCTCCACGCCAAAGAAAGGGAGCCCAGAGGCAGAAGCCTCACCTTTGTTGTCACACAGATTGGGTCTGAATTCTCAGCTGCCTAGCTGAAAACTTCAGGCAAGTTTCTTGACCTCTCTGAGCCTCAGTTTCTTTGTCTGTACGACGGAGACAAGAATACCCTTTTAATCTGGCTTTTGTTGAGATGAAACAGGAGGATGCCCACGAAGAGCCTGGCCAACCCGCAGGATGCACTCCCCGTTCAGTAAAGGGTGGCTCGTCCTGCTCTTTTCCTGGATTCTGACACCTCCTCGATCCTTATGCTAAGACCCTGGCTAAGAAGCCGGCTGCTGGTACCGCCCTGCTGGTATCCCGCAGGCCAGGGATTTTACTTCTCCCCCTAGGGTGTGAGAACACCCTTCTCAGGTTGTAGTCATGCAACTGTCACCCAGCCTGCTCTACCAGCACCCCTCAGTTGACCCACTTCAAGAAAATTTTAAAAACCTCTCCCTGTTTTCACTCTCAGTGAACCTTTTTGCATACAAGGAATCTATGCCTTACTCTGATCCTATTCTGCTCTGCCCAGCACTTGGCACTGGCTTTAAGCTTTTACTTCTGCCTAGGGTCCTCACTTTGCGTGGCGGAACATAACTCGGGGAACAGGGCTCTGAGGATGGACCCCCTCATGGGAGGATCTGAACTCAGATTGTTTTTTCCCATGGCTTATTAGAGGGGGACGGTTAAGGGCAGGAGGCTGGTGACAAGGTTCCTTGAGGACTAGTGGTCATAGGTGTAGAGGGGTCACTTCCGAGACTCTCCTTCAGCTGCACCTTTTCGCTCTTCCGCTCCTGCCACCTGGGGCCCCCCACTCTTTGTTCTGACCTTGTCAAATCTCCTTAAAAAGTCAGCTGTAAGGTGGAGGTCTTTTATTACTTTCTATCCGCTTGAGAAGCATAGGGGTAGTTAAGAGAAGATTCTGGAACCACGCCTGTATTTGCATCCTGGGCCCATCACTTTGTAGCTGTGTGACCTTGGGCACGTCATTTCCCTCTCTGTGCTACAGTTTCTTCTTTTGTAAAATGGAAACAGTAATGGCATCTGCGTACTAGGGTCACAGTGGGGGTTAAATGAATGAGCATAAAGCGCTTGGCTCGGGGCCTGCCCATAGTGGGCCTTCCATAGTATCAGCTGTGATGAGAATTACTCCCGGGGCCAGACAAGATCTGGTGCCCAGAGTGGGTGCTTGGTTCTTGCTGATGGATGAACCAGTCAGTTCTGATACTGGTAACAGACTGTATGAGTTTCAGCGATGCTGACAGAAAACCCAGTGTACACAATTTGACCATATCGAAACACCAATATCTCAAACTTTTCTGATTCACCAGGGAGGTAGGGTTTGCAATTCAGTAATAAAGACCAGGTCACAAAGCAGAGTCAAGTTTGCGGTAAGGCAGTTGTCCCAGGTGGCAGGTACTTCCTTCGGGTCCGTGGCCTGGAGTCAATGTTATCTTTGGATTCAGAGTCCAGAGGGCGAACCCCGTGATTCGGGGCACCTGGGCACCTGGGCAGAGCTCACAGTGACATTCACTTTGCCTTAAATGGAATTTTGAAACTTACTTTGAAAGGAAACCCTGGGCTACTTATTTAACCTCCTGAGCCTGACTTCCTCCCCCGTCCATGGGGGTAAAACTACCTCCCTTTGCAGTTGGCCTGAGGATTATACACCAAACAGCAATCTACAATCTACATGTAAGACATAGGAAGGCAAGTAGAATACCTTACAAAATTTACCAACTACAAATAAACTGGCCCCACATGACATGGACAGATGTTGGGTCCTAGAGCAGTGGTTCTCGGCCAGGGACATTTTTGCTCCCCAGATGACATTTATGGAGACATTGTTGGCTGTCACAGCTCAGGAAGTGGTACTGATGAGTACCAGGTCAGGATACCACTAAACATCTTACAACACACAGATGGCCCCACCACACAGAAAGATCCAAGTCCAAATGCCAAGAGTGATGAGCCCGAGGAACCTGGTTTAGAATTACTGGCTTAGATTCTGTTTAACCTTCAGCGAGTAAGAGAATTACTTTCTCGGTTGTGTGGGAAAAGAGTTTGGTGGTTGTTACTGGATGAGACCATGGTTATCACCCACAAAAGTCCACCCAGCTGCCGAGATGGCACCGTCTGGTGACTGAGATCCCAACAGTGTTGGTTAAGTTCAACCTTCCAGGAAGTTCTGAGAAATCCAGCCTTTCGTATTGATTTCCTGGGCTGATTCCATGACTAATCACCCTATCTCACACTCACAAAGAAACCTAGCTGCCTGGAAGGCCTCCTCCTATCCTATCAGTCTCTGTAGAAGATGGTTTAACCCTCAAGTACCTAACCCTTCTAGTACCTAAATGCATTCTCTAAAAAACAGCCATCCGTCTATCTTTCCATTCATTGATCCATCCTTCCATCCATCCATCCATCCATCCATCCATCCATCCATCCATCCTTCCACCTATCCTTCCTTCCTTCAACCCATCTATTCACCCATCTGTCCATCCATCCATCCCTCTATCTCTCTATCTATCCATTCTCCCATCTAGCCATCCAATAATTACTAAATGCCCACCATGTGCCTATCGTGTGGTAGATGTTGGGGTGCAATGGTGAACAGGCCAGACCAGGGCCCTGCCCTCATGCAATTTATGGGGGAAGCACCTGAACAAATGGGCCAACTATGACACTGACCTTCTAAGATTCTTAACCATGCTCTTAGAACCAAAGTCAGGGGGGCGCCTGGGTGGCTCAGTGGGTTAAAGCCTCTGCCTTCGGCTCAAATCATGGGATCGAGCCCCGAATCGGGCTCTCTGCTCAGCAGGGAGCCTGGTTCCCCCTCTCTCTCTGCCTGACTCTCTGCCTACTTGTGATCTCTCTGTCAAATAAATAAATAAAGTCTTTAAAAAAAAAAAAAGAACCAAAGCCAGTTTCTTTTTTGTTTTGTTTTTTTAAGGAGTATCTGTCTGTGCCTTTATTTGCATATGATGCTGCAGTTCAGAGAGGTTAAGTGACTTGATCAAGGTCACACCATGAGATAGGATGAGTATCCAGGTTTCCTGACTCTCAGGGCTTTGTCACTTTACCTCTAACCATCAACCCCTGTGAGCAGCACTCACGGCCCGCTGTCTGGGGCACTCTGCATGGTACACCTCATTTAATCCCCACCACTGCCCTCTAAGGTAAAGATTACTGTTATTCCCTTTTGACATGTGAGGAACTGAGGCACAGAACAATTCATAAACTTGCCAAAGTGGAGCTTGAATTTTAACACTCAAACAGGCTAACTCCCCAAATGCCGCCACTTCTTTATTCATGAATATGGATAAAGATTTTCGGATACAACAAGGACTGGCCAGCCAGGCCCACCTCTGGGCCTCATTTTCCTATCTACGCACTGAGAGGATGGGCCAGAAGGTTTGCGGATCCGTCCACCCCTGACCTCTGTAGACCTTCGGAGCCCTAGTCCCTGCCCCTTTGGGGTCCCCATGTGCTGTGCACTGTCAGAGCTGCAGAGACCTGGGGAGGCTATCAGATAATAATGGTTTCAATGCCGCTCAAAGAATGCCCCTGGGAGGGCATGAAGTACCAGGTGGTGACATGAGACACACCATTTTAAACCCACTCCAGTTGTTCTGTGAGACCCAGGCCAAGGTCACCCACAGCAGAGCGGGCTAGGTTGTGTCCTAGTTCCTCAAAGGGGGCTCAGGAGGATTTGTGGTTTGCGGGTTGGGGGCAGGAAGAAAGGTAAGATGAATATGAGTCTCTAGGTAAGGAAAGGGAGAAACTGAGGCAGAGGCAGGAGCCCTGGGACACCTGCTCCTCCTACCCGGTGATAAGGCAATGGGGCAAAGTGCTGGCCCCAGAGGCCAGAGACCCAGTTCTAACTCCCAGTCTGCTTCTAGCACTGTGTGTCTTGGGGAAAGCCCCTTCCCCTCTCTGGGCCTTCATCTCTCCACCTGGAAAACTGACAGGCTCATCCAGGATGCCCTTGAGACCACGCGCTCAGGCCTATACCCTCAACTGCCCCTTGGGGGGGCTCAGTGGGCTCCATGCCCACGCGGCCCTCAGCCACAGGCCAGGCCCACAGCGAGCGCTCAGCAGCGGATGGCATCGTTGTTACAGGCATTATAACAAGAGCGTGTCTGTGCTCTCTCCTGGCGTCTCCCTCTGTACGGACTCAACTCCTGACTCTATGAGGGTCCAGGAGCATCAGACATGATGATTCCTTCCTTAATTCTGGTTAAAAACAGAAAAAAGTAATATAATTGGGCCACGCTCTCAGACCGTCTCTGCCACGTCCTAGGGCAAGCCTCATCAGCCAACGGGAGTATTACTAAATGCCGTGCCGGCCCGAGCGCAGGGGCTCAGCGAATCATCCTTGCGGTCCCATGCAGCTGTGAGACGGGCAGTGAAGATCGTTTGTCTGGCTAGAGCACAGCAGTGAAGATTGTTTGTTTGGCTAGAGCACGGCCAGAAATACACAGAGGGCTTGGAGCCCGAAGCCGCACTTCTCTGACTAGCAAGGGGCCGCCTGGGATCTGGTCAGGGAGCAGAGTCCGAGTCAGAGGTGTGGGTGAGGCCCGGGAGTCTGGATTTCTAACAAACTCCTGGCCGCCAGTGCTGCCCGTCCACAGACCGTACTGTGAGAGCAAGGACTTAAAGTTCTTTCTTTTTAAAAAATAAAAAAGAAAATGCATTAGCCTTCTAAGAAGGAGCCCCAAGGTTCAGTGTCCTGTGCGCCCTCCCGCCCTCGTGGACACTGACCGCGCTGAGCACAGCTGTACGAAGCAGGCATGCGTGAGGGGACAGGTCCCATGACCTCTTGCGTGGGGCTGGAGGAGGTCCCAGCGCCCTTCTCTCAGGGTCCCTGAACCACCACTTTGCATGAAAGGGGCACTCAAGACCAACCAGGGTTCCCCAGCTGGGTCCCAACACCCTGGCACCCTGGAAGTCACTAGACTTCCAGAGCTGAGACATCACTCCCGCTTCCTCTCCCGCGTTCCCTCCATCTGGTCTGTCAGGGATCCTGCCGTCTCTTCTGACAGAACGACTCCTGGGTCAGCCTTTCACCCCCAGGATCTCTGCTGCCCTCGTGGAGGCCATGTTTCCTCACACCGGACGGATGGGGACGCCTCCTAGAGTCTGCCCAGGTCAAGTACATCCTGCTTCCTCCCCAGGCTCAGCTAGCTGCCCAAGGCCACTGCAATGGCCCGCTTTCCTGCCCGTGTTTCTGCACCTGCTTTTCCTGTTCTCATAATCCCGTTCCTCCTCCCCCTCCCGCCCCTCCACTCCCCCATGAGCTGGGGTTCCAGCGGGGCGGCGGGGTGGGGTGGCTGGTGTGACTTTCCCTACGTAATCTTTCATAAAGGTGTAATGTACTTCCCACGTGATGGTTTGCAGGCTGCTGGGAGTTCACTTGCAGTTCAGTGCTTCTCCTCCCTGCTCGCCGTCAGAATAAACATCGGGGGTCTTTGTGCCCAAATCTCTCATTAGCGCAGGGAACAGAAGAAGCCACACACACAGTGATGGGGCGCCCGGGCAGAGAGGAGGTGGGAGAAATGGATGCGGAGCGACGGGGTCCGGGGAGCCCTATAGCAGTCTGGTACAGGACACCCTGGGCGCTGCAGTGGGTTGCAATGTTGACCCCCGAAACGATATAGCCAGGTCCTAGAACCTGGGAAGGTGATCTTATTTGGAAAAAGGGTCTTTGCTGGTATAATTAAAGGGCTCTGGTTGAGGCCACCCTATCCAAGGTCTTTGCAGGAGGCACAGAGAATGGGCGGAAAGGGAGGAGCAGGCCCCGGGCTGATGAAGGCAGAGAAGGGACAGACAAGACTGTAGGCTGGGGTAATGCCTGGAGGTAGCAGAAGCTACAAGAGGCAAAACACGTTCTCCCCTACAGCCTTCAGAAGGAGCGAGACCCCGCTGACACCTTGCTTTCTGGATCTGGGCCTCCTGAGCTGTGACGGAATACATTTCTGCAGCTTCAAGCTTCCCGAAGTTCGGTAATTCGTCCTGACAGCCCTAGGAGAGAACGTGGGTCGAATCCCACACTGCCACTTACTGCGCAGCCTCGGGCAAATCACTTAACCTCTCTGAGCCAACTTTTTCATCCACAAAACGGGGCAGTAAGATCTGTCTCTTTAGTTCATTCACCAGGTATCCACTGAGTATGTGCTAGGTTCCAGGTGCTGGGTTAGGGACTAGAAACACGTGGTGAAGGCAGCCAGATGTGGCCCTGCCCTCCTGGAGCTCCGGTCTAGAGGAGAAGCCTTGGCCACATGGTGCTGGGAGGAACACTGCAGATGGGAGCCCAGGGGCCTCCCCAGGGAAGTGCTCCCTGAGCACAGGGAGGAGGGCAAGAGAGCAGGATACTCTCTGGGCAGGGGAAGGGCACCCGCGAAGTCCATGGTGCCGGAAGCACAGGCCCTTGGGGAGGGAGGCTGGCGAGGAGAGCAGGAAGGGGTGTGCTGAGAGATGAGGCGGGGCTGCCCCCCCCCCCCAGGAAGACCAGTGAGGACACCCCTGCTGTCTGTCGTCCAGGAGGGGGTCATGATGGCTCAGACTGGAGTGGTGGGCAACTTAGCAGGTAAAACCGTGGGGCCTTGTGAGGAGAGATGTAGTAATGGCCCCCCATTACTCCCCCTCATTGGTGCCAAGCCCCCACGGTGTGTGGCACCAATGAGGGGCTCACTGTCTCCCCAGCTACATGACGTTTCCTTTCCTCCCCTGCACCAAAAAGGCCACGGGGGACGGACCCACAGGTGGCGACACCACCTGTGGCTTTGCTGGCCAAGCATGAAGAGGGTCACCCCAAACTTACTGAACTTTACGAAAACATATAGAACTGAGAAAATCAACTCACCATCCTTGAGTGAGAAGCTCAGAAGGTCCTGGGGAAAAAAAATAACAGGAATTAGCAATATGTTGGCGGGTCATTATCTCCTAGCTGAGCCATTTGTTGGCCACACGACCCCGAACGTGTCACTTCACCTCTCTGTGGCTCTGTTTCCTTACTTATAACGAGGGGAGGACCATACTACCTACTTTATAAAGTTGCTTGGAGAATTAAATGAGTTAGTATTTGTCAGGTACATAATAAACACGATGTAAGTATGAAATTAAATCAATGGTAAATATTTAACAATAATTTACTGTTAGCTGTGATCATCATTCTGTGATATTATGATAAAATATTTTATCTTTCTTATTTATGTATTTCAAAAGATTTTTAAATTTATTTTGACAGACAGAGATCACAAGTAGGCAGAGGCAGGCAGAGAGAGAAGGAGGGGGAAGCAGGCTCCCCGCTGAGCAGAGAGCCCGATGTGGGGCTCAATCCCAGGACCCTGGGATCATGAGCTGAGCCGAAGGCAGAGGCTTTAACCCACTGAGCCACCCAGGCGCCCCTATCTTTCTTATTTTAAAAGTTTATCTATTTGAGAGAGCGAGAAGGACGGAGAGCATGAGTGGGAGAGGGGTTGGAGGAGCAAAGGGGGAGGGACAGGGACAAGCAGACATCGCACCGAGCGCAGAGCATGACGCGGGGCCCGAACTCAGGACCCTGAGATCATGACTAGAGCCAAAACCAAGAGTTGGACGCTCAACCGACTGAGCCACCCAGGTCCCCAAAATATTTTCTTTCAACTACATCACCCCAACAGAAGCGATTTTCAGACTGACTTTGGAAGGAAATACTTAGTTCTCCTTTCCCCGGCAGCTGCCCCCTGGCGGTGGGCATACCTGAACGATCACCAGTGGGTCATCCTTCAAGATGGGGTCCTTCAATAAAATCGGAGCAAACATGTCTGCGCCTTCGCCTCCCAGGCCTTTGGCGAAAGCAGTCATGGTTGGCAAGACGGCTTCGGGCAACTCCAGCCACTTCACGAGGCCTGCCACGAACTCTGCGCAGAAGGAGCTGAAAGACAGACGTGGCTTGGATCCCCCAAGGCTTCCAGAAGAGGCCTCACGAGCCCACTGGGAAGTTTAGGTCACACATGGTCACACGGGTGCAAATCCGCATACGAAATCCATGGTGACTGCGGTCCATGGAAGAAGACGGGGTCCCCAACACCTGAGAGACAGGGAGCTAGTGGTACAAGACGACACGTCTGGAAAGAGGCTCCCGGCAGGGTGGGGACAGGCAGGGGACTCACACACCCTCGTGCCATTGGACACACCAGGATGGAGGCAGGGATGGAGGCCCAGGGAGTCCAGAGAGGCAGCGCCCTGACCCACCCAGGGAGGGGAGGAGCGGCTGCTGGAAAAGGCATCCTATGGATGATTTGCCCCATCGGAAATCAGAGCGGACACTCTCTTTTCCAGGGAAACAATTGGGCCACTGCTGAAGCGGCTTAGTGCACAGGAAGGGACTGTCCCCACCACAGTGTCCAAGGATGCTGTTTACTTCAGTGAACACAGGAGTCCCCGGACAGGGGATGGTCGGGTGCTGATGGGGAGATGGAACCTGGGAACCGAACCCGGGAACTGTGGGAAGCACGTGGGATTTGGGCAACGGGGGCGGAGACCACATCAGGCTGTGCTTCAAAGCCGCCATTCTTGGCAGTGACCGTGGTAAACCCACGAGGTGGGGGTGGGGGGTGGGGATGTAGAGCATGGGGTGATGACACCAGTCATCACCAGAGTTTGGAGGTGATGACACCAGTCCAGAAAAAAGGCTGAGGCCTAGAGGCCAAGTCTATATGCAAACCATCATCCCAGCCTGCCTCGACCGGGCTGTCCTGGTGCTCCCTGCACTGGCTTCTGTACCCGGGTGGAATCAGGGCCTCCCAGAAACAATCAGAGCTCCCTGGCAGTGCGGGCAACCTCGGGAGGCCCCCGTGGACACCAGGCAGCCTGCCCACCTCCTCCCTAGAGCCTCCAGTGCTGAGGCCCAGTGAAGAGGTCACTGCGGGCCATCTACAATCCTGTCCCATCAGTGTCATGGGTTCAGGTTCCCAGGAAGCAGCTCTGAAATGGAGATTATTAGGGGTCCCTGTGAGGGGGAGTAAGGAGGAAGCGGGACTGGGCAGGGGGTACAGTCGAGTTGCAATGTAGCCTCAAGAGGAGGCTCAGCCAGCCCTGCAGGGAGTTCTGTAGACGGGTGAGCCCAGTGGGCCCTTTATACCCCTCCTTGCTCAGGCAATCGTCCAGCAAAGGCTGCCGGGGGAAGAGGGTGGAGGCGTGGGCAACATGGCTCTCTTCAGCCAAGGCAGCCCTCTCCGCAGCAGCGGGAGGAGGCCATTGCCAAGGGGACATCTGAGCAATGCAGCACGGTGCCAAGTAAACTGGCCTCCCCATGCCTCAGTTTCCCTATCTGCAAATGGGTTTAAGAGACCAACCTCATTAGGTTGTTTGAGGATTCAATGAGCTGGCAGAGCCTGGCGCATAAGAGATGCCCAAGGAATGTCAGCTGGCCTCACGACTTTTACTTCTTTTTTTTTTTTTTTTAAATTAACATATAATGTATTATTTGCCCCAGGGGACGACTTTTATTTCTCTATAGATATAAAAGGTGACCAAGGGAGGCAGTGGAGAAGGGGTTTCAGAGTCGGACTCTGACGTCCAGGGCATGAGGGGAGTCCTGGCTCCCTCGGTGACTGGCTTCATGCCTGTACTTCTCTGAGCCTGGTTTTCCTGTGCTATAAAATGCGGAAGATAACAGGATATGCCTCGGAGATTGGACAGAAAGATTAAGTGACATCTTAATAGGGCCCGGCACCTGATAACCCTCAATAAATGTTGGCTACTGCTCTTACAATTATTGTCATTTGCACCATTGCAATCTACCGGGATAATCCCGGGGCGGTTGTGTGGGTGTGCATGGAGGCACGGAATGACCGAGTGAGCTGAACATTACTTACAGGTCAACGAAGCGTGGCCTGGCCCTGTGTCCAAGAAGGAGGTCTTGGATGTTAAGAAGCATCTCATCATAAGAGAGGACGGGTCAAGAGCACAGACTCTGCTTCCAATCTCAGCACTGTCACTACCTGTGTGATCTTGGACAAGTTACTCAACCTCTCTGTGCCTCACTTTCTTTATCTATAAAATGATGGCGATAATGAAGAAACCCATTTCATCGGGTCACTGGAAGTTAACATTTCTCCTTGGGCTTAGAACAAAATCTGGCCCATATAAAGCACTATATATGTGTCTTACAATAAAGAAATGAGGGGCGCCTGGGTGGCTCAGCTGGTTAAGCATCTGCCTTCGGCTCAGGTCAAGATCTCAGGGTCCTGGGATTGAGCTCTGCATGGGGCTCCCTGCTCAGTGGGGAGTCTGCATCTCCTTCTCCCTCTGCAGCTCCCCCTACTTGTGTGCGCTCGCTCCCACTCTCTCACTGTCAAATAAATAAATAAAATCTTAAAAAATATGAATTAATGAGTACGCACATAAAGTAGCAATACAGCAGTGGATTACAAAACAAACAGCGTTGCAGATTGGCAGGACTTTGAGAATGGCCAGAATGGGTCAGAATCAGCCGCAACAATGATACCAAATCATAACCACAGAGCAACGGTCTGTCAGCCCCTGGGCCACAGAAGTGCTTTATTCACACTGAGTCTCTTACTTCTCACCACACCCCACCAGGGAGGGAGGTGTTCTTCTTACCCCCAGCCTAGAGATAAGGAAATGCAGCCCCAGAGAGGTGAAGGGATAACTCTAGGGTTCAAACCCCTGTCTATCTTCACGACACCAGAGGCCTTGCTTACCCACCGGGACACTGCCCCTCCCCAGCGATTAGGTGACTGGGTGCTCACCCAGAAGCACCAAATATTCCCTTAGTCCTGCCCCCCCCCCTTGCTGATGGAACCCCTCGCTGCAGAGGTTAAATCAAGGTTCTCACCCCTGGGAAGGGACAAAGCCTCACCCCAAATCCAGGGTTTCTCATCCCGAGTCCAAAGCTGCTCCTACTCGCCAGGAGCTGGCAAACTACCCAAGTGGGCCGGAGCGGGCCTGCACCTGCTTTTATAAATAAAGTTTTATTGGAACACAGCCATGCGCATCCTCTGTGTACTGCCTCCTGCTGCTTTCAGGCTAGGACGGCAACGTCGAGTGAGGACCACAGAAGCTGCACGGCCTGCGAGCCGGAGATCCCGGGCCCTTCACAGAACACGTGTGCCGTCCCCTGCTCCACCCCATAATTTCTCCATGGTGAATAAACAGAGTTAATTCTAGGGAGTGGCATCTGTGATGTTTCTGGCTCAGATACAAAATACATAAAAAAGACTTACACACATCCCCAGGGTGCCCTGTAAAGATTACTGAAACCGATGGTGTTTCTGGTTTGTAACATGATCGAAATTGCTTTCAAAATGTGTTTCAGGCCTAAAGAACATGGAGCTTGTGGACGGAACTGACCTTCTGAAAGGGAAGCTTTGAGGAAGGACACCCAGGGCACATGCCTCTGGCTGGGCAGAAGCAGCCACGTTTACAGGGGTACCCGGATGTGTGTGTGTTTGTAGGGCGGGAGGCTCACTGGACAATAACTTGCTCCTCTATGTGCCCTCCCAGGATGTGCCCAGCACAGGCCTGGCACACAAAGCAGGCTCAGGAACGTCTGTTTATGGGAACAAAGTACACAGAGATCATCCCCCACCTGCTCCCCATGTACTGGCTTGTTGGGTACACCCAGCTGTAGGGGAGGCTCTGGGACTCACAGGTGGACAAGGCAGCTCCTGCCCTCTGGGAACCCCAACTGGAGGGGAGGCCGGTGTGGGAAAAGCTGCAGGGCAGCACGGTGGCTGCAGGGCTGGGCTGCTGAACATATGGCTGGAGAAACACTCTGGTCTGGGGTTTGGGGAGGTCTGGGAAGGCTTCCTGGAGGTGACGCCCAAGGAGATGAATATGCCTGAGTATTCAGTCTGGCAGGGGAGATGAAGATAAGAAAACAACAAAAAAAAACCCCCAACAAACTCAAACCCAAAAAACACCAAACAAATACCCAGCTAAGACCTACGGCATGGGGAAGTTTACTCATGGGGGACGTTTTGGGGGTAAGTCTTGAAAATGCCGCCAACCCCAAAACTTCCTGTCATTTCCTGCCCCCATCTGTTGTTTCCTGTCTCAGTAATGGTATTTCTGTCCTTCTAGCTCCACCCACCACCTGGAGGTTTGGGGCCACAGCAAGCTCCTCCCTCTGCTCCATCCACAGCAACCGACCTGTCTCCCCGAGAAAAGTCTGTCTCACCTGTGCACCCCTCCATCTCCTGGTGTCATACAATGTCCACCTTTTGTTCTATGACACCTGGATGAAACCCATCCAGACACTTAACCTCGTCTGTCTAGTATAATGGCAGTCAGTTATCCAGGTGCCCTACCCAGATGGTGAGCCCCGAGAGGGCAGGAGCCAGGCCCCATTTTTCTCCTAGCACTACACCTAGCATAGAGTAGGTGCTCAATAAATGCATGCTGTATGCGTGAATAAATATCTTTCCTCCCATCAGACTGTGTCCTGTTTGAGGGCAGTGATTCATCTCTTTCACGGGTACCTTCCATGTCCTCTAGATCACACCTGGCACACAGGAGGTGCTCAGAAAATGCTTGTTGTGGTTAAATGAGCAAGTACTGAATGAGGTATGTCTTATGCCCCAGATCGCGAACTCCTTAAAGGTAAGGACAATGACTTTCTCCTCTTTGCCAGTACTATCCGGTAGGGAGCCTGGCTGTCAATAATTGGTTCCCTGAGGTGCCTGGGTGACTCAGTGGGTTGGGTCTCTGTCTTCAGCTCAGGTCATGATCTCAGGGTCCTAGGATCGAGGCCCACATCGGGCTCTCTGCTCAGTAGGGAGCCTGTTCCCCACCCCCCGCCTCTCTGCCTGCCTCTCTGCTGCTTGTGATCTCTCTCTCTGTCAAATAAATAAATGAAATCTTAAAAAAAAAAAACTGGTTCCCTGAGAAAGCTTGACACTCCCTCTGTGAGACAACAGCACTCACCTATGCTCAGGTTCTGGAAAGAGCTGGGACAGGGAGACGCCACAGAGGGCGGCATAGGCAAAGCGGTTGGCCTCGGCCAGCTCACGGCCCGTGGGCAGAGGCGACTCCCCCTCCACAGCTGGCTCGGGTACTAGAGGCAGCCTCTGGCTCGATCTTTCCGGTGTGGCCATTTCCAAACCTGCAGGAAAAAAAAAATCTCAGTGAAAAATGCAACCAGGGGTAGGTAAAATTTTTGTAAATGGCACACAATGACTACCAATCATGAAAGAAAAGGCTGATAATTTGAACCTTCATTCAAGATAAGAACTGCTATTCATCATCACCCAGAGACTGAAAATACACACCAGGGACTGGGGACAGATATTTTCAATGGGTATCAACAAAGAATTTGTACCCATAGTATATAAACAACCCCTATAAAGTCATGAAGAAAAAGAAATAAGGCAAAATTTAAAATAGGCAAAACACCTGAACAGGCACCTCATAAAAGATACCCAATGACCAACGAACACATAAAGTTCAATGTTGTTAGTCATCAGAGAAATAAAACAAAGCTCCAATGAGATAGTGCTATCTATTCATCAGAATGGCTAAAATTGAAAGTCTGACAATACTAAGTGTTGGTGAGGAAAGGGATACATAAGACTTCCACACACTGCTGGGGGGAGTATTTGTGGTACAACCTTTTGGAAAATGGTTCGACATTTTTCACTAAAGTTAAATGTATGTCTTTTCTATGCCCCAGAAATTCTACTCCTGAGAAACGAGGACTAATGTCCACCAGAGGGCACATACATGAATGCTCATAGAAGCTCCATTCACAATAGTCCCAAACCAGAAGCAAGCTTCATGTTCCTCTGCAGTGGAATGGAAAAACTGCACCATATTCAGACCACAGAATATCACAAAGCAATGAAAAAGGGTAAATCTGGCTAACTGCAACAACATGAGTGAACCTACAGGCACAATGATAAGCAGACAAACTTATCTGCGGAATCGTGTTCGTATGAATGTGAAAAACAGGGTGAAAGACGATAGAAGAGAGGTTGCCCATGGCAGGCAGTGAGTACTGGCTCGGATGGGGCACAGTGAGGCTTCTGGATGATGGAAATGTTCTGTATCTATATCACCCATTGTGATTACATGGATGTGAATATACTTAAAAATTCACCAAGCTGTAGGCTTACGATTTGTTTTCTCCATGTAGGTCACACAACCCTGAGATCTTAACCTGAGCCAAAATCAAGAGTTGGACACCTTCACTGACCAAGCCCCCCGCCCCGCCAGTGCCCCCTGTCTCCCTGCAGAAGGCAAGCAGAGTATTTGCCATTTTGTCACCTGCTCTCCCTAAGACCCAGACCAGGGCGTCACATATCATTTTCCCTTCTTCATGCATCCAGCACACACTTACTGAATGTCTGCAGTATTCCAAGGCCTGTTCAGAGAGCTAGGGGCATAGCAGGAAACAAAACTATATATATATATACCCCTTATATAGAAGGTATAGAATATATACCTTATATTCTATTGGTATATACAGGTAAACAAATACTTTATTTTTTTTTTTTTGCTTTTTTTTTTCATTTTTTTCATTTTTTATTTTTTATAAACATATATTTTTATCCCCAGGGGTACAGGTCTGTGAATCACCAGGTTTACACACTTCACAGCACTCACCAAAGCACATACCCTCCCCAATGTCCATAATCCCACCCCTTTCTCCCAAACCCCCTCCCCCCATCAACCCTCAGTTTGCTTTGTGAGATTAAGAGTCACTTATGGTTTGTCTCCCTCCCAATCCCATCTTGTTTCATTTATTCTTCTCCTACCCACTTAAGCCCCCATGTTGCATCACCACTTCCTCATATCAGGAAGATCATATGATAGTTGTCTTTCTCTGCTTGACTTATTTCGCTAAGCATGATACGGTCTAGTTCCATCCATGTTGTCGCAAATGGCAAGATTTCATTTCTTTTGATGGCTGCATAGTATTCCATTGTGTATATATACCACATCTTCTTGATCCATTCATCTGTTGATGGACATCTAGGTTCTTTCCATAGTTGGGCTATTGTGGACATTGCTGCTATAAACATTCGGGTGCACGTGCCCCTGTGGATCACTACGTTTGTATCTTTAGGGTAAATACCCAATAGTGCAATTGCTGGGTCATAGGGCAGTTCTATTTTCAACATTTTGAGGAACCTCCATGCTGTTTTCCAGAGTGGCTGCACCAGCTTGCATTCCCACCAACAGTGTAGGAGGGTTCCCCTTTCTCCACATCCTCGCCAGCATCTGTCATTTCCTGACTTGTTTATTTTAGCCATTCTGACTGGTGTGAGGTGGTATCTCATTGTGGTTTTGATTTGTATTTCCCTGATGCCGAGTGATATGGAGCACTTTTTCATGTGTCTGTTGGCCATCTGGATGTCTTCTTTGCAGAAATGTCTGCTCATGTCCTCTGCCCATTTCTTGATTGGATTATTTGTTCTTTGGGTGTTGAGTTTGCTAAGTTCTTTATAGATTCTGGACACTAGTCCTTTATCTGATATGTCGTCTGCAAATATCTTCTCCCATTCTGTCAGTTGTCTTTTGATTTTGTTAACTGTTTCCTTTGCTGTGCAAAAGCTTTTGATCTTGATGAAATCCCAATAGTTCATTTTTTCCCTTGCTTCCCTTGCCTTTGGCGTTGTTCCTAGGAAGATGTTGCTGTGGCTGAGGTCGAAGAGGTTGCTGCCTGTGTTCTCCTCAAGGATTTTGATGAATTCCTTTCTCACATTGAGGTCCTTCATCCATTTTGAGTCTATTTTTGTGTGTGGTGTAAGGAAATGGTCCAATTTCATTTTTCTGCATGTGGCTGTCCAATTTTCCCAGCACCATTTATTGAAGAGGCTGTCTTTTTTCCATTGGACAGTCTTTCCTGCTTTTAAACAAATACTTTAAATACATATTATTTAAGGGGCGCCTGGGTGGCACAGTCGGTTAAGCGTCTGCCTTTGGCTCAGGCCATGATCCCAGGGTTCTGGGATCAAGTCCCACGTCAGGCTCCCTGCTCCGTGGGGAGCCTGCTTCCCCCTCTCTCTCTGCCTGCCACTCCCCCTACTTGTGCTCATGTGTACTCTCTCTCTCTGACAAATAAAAAAAAAAAAAATAAAGTCTTTAAAATATATCTGTATCTATCTATCTATCTATAATTTAAGATAAAAATAAGTATTATGAAAATAGAGCAGAGTGTTGGGATAGAGGAGTAGAAGTACTTTATAGCCTGGGAGGTCAGGGAGGGCTTCTCAGAGGAGGTGGGCATTTAGGCTGAGGCAGAATGATGTGAAGGTCAGAGGAGGAGTGTCCCAGGCAGAGGGAACAGCAGGGATGAAGGCCTAGAGGACGGACCAGCTTGTGTATTCGAAAGTGCGGTGACAGCCAGTGTGGCTATAGCATAGTGAGTAAGCCTGGTTTGGGGGCATGAGACGGAGTTTGGGGTGGAAGAAACGAGCGGGCGGGGGAGCTACTGGGGGCCACACCATGTGGGACCACATCCTCCCAGCTCACAAGTCAGACTACATCATGAAGGCAGCAACCACGGGGATGCTGAGTAAGGGTTTGTGGGACCTCTTGGGACTAATTTTGCAAGTGCCTGCGAGACTATAATTATTTTCCAACAGAAACCTTTTTATTTTATTTTATTTTATTTATTTTTTAAGATTTTATTTATTTATTTGACAGACAGAGGTCACAAGTAGGCAGAGAGGCAGGCAGAGAGAGAGAGGGGTATGCAGGCTCCCAGCTGAGCAGAGCCCCCGATGCGGGGCTCAATCCCAGGACCCTGGGATCATGACCTGAGCCGAAGGCAGAGGCTTTAACCCACTGAGCTACCCAGGTGCCCCCAACAGAAAGCTTTTTAAAAAGCAGCAGGATGCCTCTACAGATTTTTAAAGACCTTTTCTTAAGTTCTAAGCAAATGAAAAATAAAAGTCCACTTCACCCCAAATGAACTAGTTCATTTAATAAATATATACATGCACCCATAGGCACCAGGTGTCACCCCACGTGCTGTGGCACAGCGGAGACGAAGACAGACAGCAGCACTCCAACCTGGAGGGATGTTCCAGCAAAGGAGATAGACGATACGCAAACTCGTAATGTTTAAGATGAGACAGCCTTAAATAATGGTGAGGATGTGAAGAACAAGAAACCTTAAAGAACACTCACCCAGAGGGGCGCATGGGTGGCTCAGTGGTTAAAGCCTCTGCCTTTGGCTCAGGTCATGATCCCAGGGTCCTGGGATCAAGCCCGGCTCTCTGCTCGGCAGGGAGCCTGCTTCCTCCTCTCTCTCTGCCTGCCTCTCTGCCTACTTGTGATCTCTGTCTGTCAAATAAATAATAAAATCTTTAAAAAAAAAAAAAAAAAAGAACACTCACCCAGATTTCAGGAAACAGTTGCGGGCCTCCCTTCTCTAAGTCTGAAAACAGGCTGTTCAGCTGCTTGAAGGTTCTTGGAGAAATATGCAAATTGCCCTGGGGGGGGTGGGTAGCAAACTGGAAAAACCAGCCTGTGGGTCCATAGGGTGTGGGATCTGGAGAAGGAGAGACTGGTTAGCCCTGGGGTTCAGGGCAGCCTCGATGCTACTTATATTCTCCTCTGGGCCTTGGCCCCAGCACGTTCCTCTCCCTGGGATGCTTTTCTCAGGAGGCTGGCAGTCACGGCCACTCACTGAGCACAGCCTGGGCCCCTGGCATGGGTCTTCTCGTTTAATATCCCCTTTCTAGCTCCTCATAACCGGAGATGTGGTTATAGCGCCCAGCAGCTGCAGGAAGACTGGCACAGGGTCTCCTTCCTATCTGTCACTGGTGCCCTAAGCAGTTCCCTTGCCAGAGCGGATGCTCAGAAGACGTCTGTTAGAGGGGTACCTGGGTGGCTCAGTTAAGCATTTGCCTTCAGCTCAGGTCATGATCCCAGGGTCCTGGGATCGAGCCCTGCATGGGGCTTCCTGCTCAGTGGGGAGCCTGTTTCTCCCTCCAAAGATGTCTGTTACAGGAACAAATGAAGGAACTAGCTTTTAGGCTTAAGCGAGAGCTAGATTTTCTTGCTAATTCTCTTCCCAAAGACACTCCTGTTCTTAAATCGAACATCAGATGAGGAAGGGAGATGGGGCAGGGACCAAGCACCTGGAAGGACCCAGGGTTCCCCAAAAACTTCAAATAATCTGAGTTTCCTCCTAATGGCCATTTTCCATGCCAAAGAGCCAGAATATTATTTTCCGCCTCTTTACTCCTTTTGAAAGGAATTATCAGGGATAAGGCCCTGTTCCTGAATAGCCCCTTCCCATGGGGCATGAGAATGTGCCCACACCATGCCTACAAACGACGAGATTCAAGTTATGAGCCCAACCATGTTAAAAAGACACAGAAAAGGGGTGCCTGGGTGACTCAGTGGGTTAAGCCTCTGCCTTCGGCTCAGGTCATGATCTCAGGGTCCTGGGATCGAGCCTCACATCGGGCTCTTTGCTTAGCAAGGAGCCTGCTTCCCTTTCTCTTTCTGACTGCCTCTCTGCCTACTTCTGATCTCTCTCTCTCTGTCAAATAAGTAAATAAAATCTTTAAAAAAAAAAAAAAAAAGACACCGAGAAGACAAAACGGCTGGAAGGATATTCTCCCGAATTCTCTATGAAAAGCGAGATACCAGAGACTTTTCAGGATTTTCTCTGTTTCCTGCCATCAATATGTGTTGCTTCCGAACTCTAAAGAAAGTTAGTATATGTGGAGACTGGCAGAGACTGTCTCTATCTTACAGCAGGAGGGTCTTGGATTCTGGATTGTGATTGTTTTCTTTATTATGTTTTATGAATTTTTGGTAATGAGTATATATTGATTTTAAGTTCAGAAAAAAAAAGTCATGATTTTAAATGATAATGTGGTATGCGGAGGCCAGCTCATTCTGGCTGGGGAGAACTGATTCTGCCTGACTCCGGCAGCCTGAGATGGACCACAGCCGAAGGAATGACACCACAGAAAGTGGGAGATGCTACACAGGATGGGTTTTATTTTCCAGGGAGCTGGTTAACAGCACATCACTGGATATAAAATGTGATTCCAGGTAGGTTTTTATAAAACATTTCACAGACCAAAAAGAGCACAAGCAAATCTATCCAAATGTTAATGACCACTGTCTCTTGGTGGTGGGGCTGTGGGACTAGATGTAATTGGGTTTTGTTCTTCCTATTTTTGTGTACTTTTTTTTTTTTTACAAGATTTTATTTATTTGAGAGAGAGAGAACATGAGAGAGAGAGAGAGCAAGTAGAGTGGAGGTTGAGGGTGGGGAGGAAGGGCAGGTAGGGAGAGGAAGCAGACTCCCTGCTGAGCAGGGAGCCCCCCACGGGGCTCCATCCCAGGACCCCAGGATCTTGACCTGAGCCGAAGGCAGATGCTTAACCAACTGAGTCACCCAGGAGCCCCAATTTTCTGTATTTTTCATGTTTTCCATCCTGAGTGCATTGGTACTTTTATAATGAAAAAAAAATTTTTTTTAATTAAAAACAATTTTGCTCTTGATCCTCAGAAGAGGAGTGCTTTATCTCAGACAGCCTTGGACCTGGGTGGCCCATCGACCTGAGGTCACAGTTAAGTCCCAATCCACTGACCAACAACCAGGTCTTGTAACCCACAGAATGGACGAGGGGCAGCGTGACAGGCTGAGGCAAGCCCCATGCTGTTGTGAAGGAGGAGCCCCTGTTTCCGACCCTGCAGATTATTCGCCTGGATGGGCTGGGCCCCCCAAACTCTCCCAGCTGACAGAGTGTGCTGGCAGCTGTGGGGCACGGAGATCTGTCACCTGAACGGTCTACACTGGTCCTCAGGAGTCTCTACCCCTTGCTCGGTCTGATTTGGGAACAGGGTCTGGTCCAAGGGAAACTGAGATTCTCAAGTATGTCTGAGAAGCTAAAGCAGTTTTCAGAAGGAGTGCTGGCTTCTCGCGGTGAGAAGACCAGTGGTCAGGGCTCATGGTGACTCCTGGGGCCACCTAGAGTGCTGGGAGCTGGTCCAGCAGCACCCAGGGCCTAGGAGGTCAATGACAGATGGAGTAACTTCTGGACATCAAGGGTCTCCTGGGGATCTGTCCCGGTCCAGGTGCTGTGAAGACACCAAGGGACTCTGAGAAAGGTGTTGCACTTGACTCAGAAGAAAGAGCACCCGCTGGCAGGGAGAGGACATACACAGACTGAGAACCAGCAGGGCGAACGGTCACCCATGGCTGGACGGCAAAGGCCAGGCCCAGGATGGACAGGCGTTACGCCAGTGTGGGCGGTGGCCTGATGGTCTATGATTATGAGCTTTATCTAGCCTGCGACATTACCTATGCCAGAAAATGCTGGCTGAGGTCTTATGGTCAGTAGTGAGGGTAGTGAGCCATTCCACACAGCTGTCCTCAGCTCCGCAAGCACCCACAGTAGGTGCCCCACTCATATTTGCTGAGGAATGCCACATAAACCCAGCGGGATTTCTTCCTGGGGGGCGGGGAATGAAAAACCCCCGAGTCAGTGCCACAGAGAAAACAAGTATGATCAGTATCGTCCTGAAACATCCTTTAAATCATACTTAAAACACCATGACCTGAGCCTTTAGGAGATCACATGCAAGAATTAATTTCTCTTGTTTCTTATTTTTTTAAATGCAGATTTTCTTTATTTATTTGAGAGAAAGAGAGAGTGCACATGAGCCGTGGGGAGGGGCAGACAGAGAGGGAGAAGCAGAGCCCCCACGGAGCAGGGAGCCCAATGACCTGAGCCAAAGGCAGAGGCTGAATTGACTGAGCCACCCAGGTGCCCCTGAACTTCTTTTGTGTTCCTTACATGGCAGCCCATTATGGCCTTTTTAACCCCTTAGAGCAGTCAGTGGAGGCCAAGGTCAAATTTGACGTGAATGTGTGTGTATGGAGTAGGTGGGAAGAGGTGTTCTTTTTCTCTTTCTTTCTTTTTCTGGTGAACTGGTTATAACCGAGGTCTGTCTTTCTTTCTTCTTTTCAGAGAGGGGGATGGAGGGAGAGGAAGAGGGAGAGGGAGAATCAAGCGGACTCCACGCCCCATGCAGAGCCTGATGGTGGGGCTCGATCTCACAACCCTGAGATCATGACCTGAGCTGAAATCAAGTCAGACACTTAGCTGACTGAGCCACCCAGGCACACTTATGGTTGAGTGGTTTTTTTTTTTTTTTTTAAGATTTTATTTATTTATCTGACAGACAGAGATCACAAGCAGGCAGAGAGGCAGGCAGAGAGAGGAGGAAGCAGGCTCCCCGCAGAGCAGAGAGCCTGATGTGAGGCTCGATCCCAGGACCCTGGGATCATGACCTGAGCCGAAGGCAGAGGCTTGACCCACTGAGCCACCCAGGCCCCTACAGTTGAGCTTGTGGTACAGTAACAGAAGCATCACTAGTGGGATAACAACAGTATTACGAGAGGGCCAGGGACTAACTGTTCTGGAGCCAAAGAGAAAGAAAAGGACTCGGTTGAAGAAACCCTTCACAACAAATAGAGCTACAGCATTGTTCTCAGGCCAGAAACTCTGAAGACAGTAGTTCAAAGTTCATACAAACACATACCCATACCCACACACACACAACCTTGAGATGGTTCTAGAAGGGAGGATTTGAGGCAGTCCCCATTCACTCCCCCCACCTCGCCCCCCTTCCAGCATTTTATTTTATTTTATTTTATTTTTTAAAGATTTTATTTATTTATTTGACAGAGAGAAATCACAAGTAGATGGAGAGGCAGGCAGAGAGAGAGAGAGAGAAGCAGGCTCTCTGCTGAGCAGAGAGCCCGATGCGGGACTCGATCCCAGGACCCTGAGATCATGACCTGAGCCGAAGGCAGGGGCTTAACCCACTGAGCCACCCAGGCGCCCATCCCCCTTCCAGCATTTTAGAAGAGAAACCCATTCATTCTATACCTCTCTCTGGAAGTTAAATTGGAAGCCACTGGTCCAGGTAGCATTTCAGGAGGTCTCCATGGCAACAGTTCCAACACAGAAGAATCCAGAGGGTTTCAGAGAATCCCGCTACAGACCAGAAGAAGAGAAGGATGTTGGCACGGAGGGAGAGTTCCTATCCCATCTCACTTCAGCAACCGGGAGGATGGGCAGGTGGTGGAGTTGGGGGGACAGTGTGCCGTTGGGATGGACACTCAGGTTGTATGATGTTCTGTCCACATCACGGTTGCTCCATTCCTGCCCCGCTAGCGCCCTGGTACAAGCCAACATCATCTCAGGTGGATCCCGGCAGAAGCCGCCCCACCAGTCTCCCGCTCCGTCTGTTCTCCCTGCTAGCTGTCCGCCACGCTGCAGCCAGGAGCTCCATCTCCACCTGAAGTCAGATCATGTCCTCCTCTGCTCCAAACCTCTGCTAACCGCTTTCCAGAGTCACAGCTCTTCCAGCGGCGCCTGCGCCATATACAACCTGGCCCCTGGTCTCTCCACCTTCCTCCCCTTCTCCCCTTCACTCGCTCCGCTCCACCGTACATCCTCCTTGCTGCTTCTGGGGCCCATCAGCTATGCTCTCACCTCAAGGCCTTTGCATGGTCTATTCCATCTGCCCGGAATGCTCTTCCCGCCGACAACCACATGGCCGACTCCCTTCACCTCCTCCCTGTCTCTGTTCAAATCTCGCAGCTCAGTGAGACCACTCTGCCCCTGCTTTCCATCCCAATCCCTTTCCCTGGCTCCCCTGCTTGGTCCCCAGCATGAATCTCTGTCTGCCATACTGGATCATTCACTTGTTTACACCCGTTGCTTATTGTCTGTCCCTTTCCGCCCTTATGCAAGCACAGCAGGCACTTACAGACATCTGCTGAATGAACGGACGGTTGTTTCTACTTGGGAATAACTAAAACATAATGGGAGGCACATATGCTGAGGACGTGGGTGGGGTGGGGAATGGCAAAATATGTGATGTTCACTTGATCTGCTGGTTTTCAAATCACCCCACAGGGCCCCAGGGCCTTACTATGGTGGGCAAGAGGAGATACAGTGGGGACCCTTAATGCCTCGTCTTCAAATTATAGCAATAAATAATCCAGGGTACTATCCCTCCAAAAGAAATGAATTATATTTATATATATAATATGAATATATATTATATACATATAAATATATGTATATATACACACATACGTGTGTGTGTATAATTTATGAATGTATTTATTTATTTGAGAGACAGCACATGCACACACATGCGTCAGTGGTGGGGGTACAGGGGAGAGGGAGAAGCACACTCCCTGCTGAGCTTGGAGCCCCACACAGGGCTCAATCCCAGGACCCCGAGATCATGACCTGAGCCACCCAGGTGCCTCTCAGCCTTACATTAAAAAAAAATTATTTATTTATATTATTTTATTTTATTTATTTATTTGACAGAGATCACAAGTGGCAGAGAGGCAAGCAGAGAGAGAGGGGGAAGCAGGCTCCCCACCAAGCAGAGAGCCTGATGCGGGGCTCGATCCTAGGACCCTGGGATCATGACCTGAGCCAAAGGCAGAGGCTTAACCCACTGAACCACCCAGGCGCACCCCTCAGCATTTCATTTTTAAAGAAGGACAATACAGTTTTATATAAAGTGAGGTTCCCATATTTGCTCAAATGGTACTCCCAAATGTAGATTTCATTCCTGAGCACCTCTCAGCAAACCCAGTCCAGTCCTGGAAGTCAGGAGGGGACAGTTGGGGTGGTAACAGGGTATAGGAGGAAATTACCCCCCCGAGATGAGTATGCAACTCCCTCCTGAATTAAACCTCCCACACTTCTAGGGATGTCTCGTGGCCTGGGGTTGGGCTCAGATCAGAAGGATAAGGTGATGTTAACCTGGGGAAAGGGAGATACAGGAGGAACGGTGGTCTAGTGGAGCATGTGCAAAGGCCCTGAGGAGGGAGGAGGCAGCATGCTGCAAGCACAGAGGGCTACTGATGAAGTGGCCTGAGATGGGGCTGGAGGTGTAGGCTAAACGGTACAGGGCCTTATGGTCCATGTTAATGGTCTTGTTGTTTGCCCTAAAATGAACAGGAAACCACAGCAGAATTTTAAGCCGAGGGTGGTGCAACTGAATTGGCCCAAATGCCCAAGTGGAGGGCGGCTAAGTAGAAAGTGGACTGGGGTCCCCCCTTTGATTCCCTTCTGACCACTACTGCACACTCAAGGCAGCAAGCCCCCCCCTCCATCTTATCTGCAGCCCCAGTTTAACATGTACAGCAGTGTTTACAACACACACAGGCCATAAAGGACCAGATGACATTTCTCAGGTCAGAAATGAGAGCCCAGGTAGCTGGTCCTGCCTTTGCGGTCTAGAGCACCAGCCTGGAGCACCTGTGCAGGCTCAGGAGAAATTCTGTAGGCTTCAACCTTCTTGAACTCTCCACGCTAAGCTATGGCAACCTACTTGGCCAACCTACTCGGCGCCCATCCAATTGCTCCTGGGCCTTTGGCGGAAAAAGCAAAAAGGCTCCCAGAGCACCAGCGCCAGGCCCTTTGTGGTTTCAGCTACTTTCCTCTTTATGACAACCTTAGAGGTAGCATTTTACAAATGAGGAAACTGAGGCACAGGGTGATCATGTGGCTCCATCAAGATGACTCAGCAGGCCACTAAGCCCCTAGGGACCTGAGCCCACATCTGTCCGCTACCACACCCGAGACAGCAAGCGCTGTTAGAAGCTGAAATGCTGTGGGGCAAACAGTCTGTTTCTGACCTTGAGAGGGAGTCTCAGCCTCCTTGCCTGGAACTCAGCCAACCACCCCCACCTCTGCCTCTTACATTTCTCTGTTGAGAGCGGTAACAGAGTACCCACAGGGTCACTGGAGCCTCTAAATAAATACGCTCTAAGTAAATACACCCTCACTCACTCCTGATGCGGCAGGGCCTCGGCCAAAGGCCACATTTTAGACCGTCCTTTACCATTCAAGAAACATTCTGGGGGCGCCTGCGTGGCTCAGTGGGTTAAGCTGCTGCCTTCGGCTCAGGTCATGATCTCAGGGTCCTGGGATCGAGTCCCGCATCGGGCTTCCTGCTCAGCAGGGAGCCTGCTTCCCTCTATCTCTCTCTCTCTGCCTGCCTCTCCGTCTACTTGTGATCTCTCTCTGTCAAATAAATAAATAAAATCTTTAAAAAAAAAAAAAAAGCAGCATTCTGACGTGATACTATCCGCGCCAGGCACTTTTACCACCCCTGTTGGATGATAATGAAACAGAGGCCCACAGAGTTCCTTTGGACCACCCTCTACCCACCTAGCTCCTCCCCACCAAATCCCTGGGGAGTCTGGAGAAAGCTCAGGCTGTCTGGGCATCTCGAACCAGGCCCACGAGATAGGAGGTTCAATTGACGCGAGGAGGTTCACTCTTCCTCGGCCCTCGTCACATACTTCACAGCTGGTAACATTCCAGGTGTCTGTCCTCTCTGCCCAGCCCTTACCACCCCTCCACCCCCCAAATGGACAACAGTGTTTTATTCCACTCTTCCTAGGGTAGTCCCCAAGGGCAACACTTCTCTTGTTCACGGCTGTATTTTCAGTGCCTAAACAGTGCACACACTGGGGCACACAGTAGGTGCTCAATATGTGTCTAATAAATGAATGAATGCCCCTACAATGTAAAGGGGTTTCACATTTTCTGCAGTGAAACGAACACTGAGTCAGGGAAAAGAGAACTAACACGGTTAACTCCTACTTTGTGTCAGGCAGCGGTCTCTAGGCCAAGACCTAGAGTCTAGGCCCACTGTGCTCTTAACTCTGACTCTGGAGCAGAGCAGAGAAAGGACGTGGTGAAAGCCTACTTTGTCTCTGTGCCAGGCACTGACTGGGTCAGGCTCTGGAGTCAGGTAACCCAGGTTCTTAAAATGTTCTCCTTCCTAGGGGTGCTGTCGTGGGGGAATTCATTTTTCTGAGCCTGTTTACCTCTCTATATGGTCCCCCCAGAAGTTAGTAGCAGTTCCTCTTTCCTGCTACACCAACAGGTGGCAGGGTGAGAAGTATAGCCCATCTGTAATTGGGGGCCTGGGCTTTTTTTCCAGACCCCCGCCTGGAATTCTCAGTCTGAATGTGTGCTATGAAATCATAGGGCTGTAAGGGCCAGGAGAGAGGGGGTGAGGGGATGCCGGAGGCCTTCCCACTAGTCCGTGGAGGGGACTCTGGGACACAGTGACCCTGTGTAACCTTGGGCAAGTTCCTTCCTCTCCCCGGACCTCATTTATCAAGGGAGGTACTGAGCAACCTTGAGCAACCTTTACCGGCTCAGAGCCCTGAGCTGGGAGGCAGAAGGTGCCTGGGTGCACCGCCCGGCCTCAGTTTCCCCATCCGCCGCTCTGTGTAATTCCTAAAGGCGCTTTCCGGCTCTAAAAGCAACCAAGCAACAACCACGCAGCCTGGACCCCAAGCAGGCAGCGCCTGGAGCAGCTCGTGGCCACTCCTCGGGAGGCCTGGCGCCCACGAGGGGCAGAGGGCAGGGTGGGGGGCAAAGGCCCGCAGGGCCTGGTCGGGCCTTGAGGGAGTAACCCTGGTGAGGCCAGAGGTGGGGAGTGGCCCTGGCGTGGGCGAACTCCGCCCGCGGCCCGACTCAACCCGTATTTCTTACCTGGCGGCGGCGGCAGCGGCGGCGGCAAAGGCAAGGACTCCTCCCGCCCCGCTCGCCTCCTGGGCCTCGGCCCCGCCCCGCCCCGCCCCCTCGGTCTCTCCCGGCCGATTCCGCAGCCAGTATCGCCGGGAGCTCCCGGCCACCCCGCCCCTACTGCCCGGCAGGCTCCGCCCCTCCTGCCCGGCTGGTCCCGCCTCTTGCGCATACTGTCCCGGGCGCGTGGGCCGGCCTTCCGGCCCGTGTCTCAAGCACTGCGTGTCCCAACACGGCTCTGCTCGTTGCCACCCCGCGACAGGGGAGCCGGCATCAGGAAGTGACGGGCCAGCTGGGGCTCGAGACGCGGTGTGTGGATCTGGTTGCCTTCCAGGAAGCAGCAGGACCTCAGAGCCAGAGAGGACCCTGCAAGGCTCACTGGGGGACACTGCTAGCCTGGGGGTTGGTCCCAGAGTGAGTGGAGGGCCAGCAAGCGACTTAGATGGAAACTTCCAAAAGTAAAGGGTGTAAAATCAAGGAGCCAGCCACAGAAACAACCGTCCTGCCTGTATATACAGGACAGAGGGAGACACAGCGAGAGAAGGAACACAGGCAGGGGGAGTGGGAGAGGGACCACTGAGCAGGGAGCCCGATGCGGGGCTCCCTCTCAGGACCCTGGGATCATGATCTGAGCCGAAGGCAGACGCTCAACAACTGAGCCACCCAGGCGCCCCCCTTGCTCTGATTCTTGTCTAGTTTGTCTAGCGCTAGTTTGGACCAATGAGGGGGCCTTCGTGTTTGAGGGTCCCTTGCCTGGCACTCTGCCCAGAGACCTTCCTTTTTCTGCATCTGTTTCCAGCTTTCTGTTACCATCTCCACTCAGGGTGTCATCTGTATCTTCAAGGCTTAAATGTTTCCTGTTTACAGTTTATTGTCTGCCATCCCCACTAGAATTTTAAACCTCTGAGTGTAGGGGTCTCGGCTGCCTGTGTGCCCAGCCCCAGCGACTGTGCTGCGCACTTGGTGTTTAGAATTTTATGAATGAAAAATTATTCATTGTGTATCTGAAAGTCAAACGTTACTCGGTGTCCCATATATTTACCTGGCAATCCTACTGGAGCCCCAACCCCAGAGCTTCTGATTCTGTTGATCTGGGGTCTGGCCAGGCATAGCATTGTCCACAACCTCACCAGGTATTTTTAATAGGTGCATAGCTTCAGGAACCACTGTTGTCGGGCCTTGTCTATGGATTTTAGTCTGCATGTGTTGGAAAGTTGTAGAAGGTTCTGGGCAGTGGTGTGACATGATCTGACCTTTTAAAAGGATCCCACTGGCTCCTTGCAAGGACAGAGGGATAAAAACAGGCACAGAAAACCCGTTAGGAAGCTGTTGCATTGTTCAACTCAGGGAAGGGACTTGTATTTGTTGCATGGCTGCTACGGGCTAGGCTTGAGGAAAGTATATAATGGAGGGCATAGAATCTGGATCCCAGCCCCAGACCTACCCAAAGGTTGAATTTTTCAGGGGTGTGGAAGCTCAAAACTTTCTATTTTTAACAAGGTGCCCTGGTGATCTGATTTGGAACAACTAAATGGTTAGATTGGATTCTCCCAGAAACTATAGAAGTAACCATGAATACTGTTTCGGGGATATTACCCGAAATAGCAGGTGGCTGGCTCTACATGCTTTCTGTATTTACTTTATGTTATTCGATCCTATGCAGTGGATACTATGATTAGCCCCATTTCGAAAAAGAAGGAACTGAGACTCAGAGCGATTAAATACCTTGGCCAATGTCACTGAGAGACTAGATGGCAGAGCCAGGATTTGATCAAAGACCAGATTCGATTTGGACGATTCCGTTGTCCTGCCTTCCACAGGCTTCAGTATCGACACAGGTTCAGAGTTGAGCTGAGTTTCAGATCAAGAATCCCCAGTGGGAAAGGCTTCTTCATTATGTCCCATACATGTCTGTCCTTCCAGGATGTACGTGGGGCTGGGCTGGCCTTGGTGTTCGTTGAATGGAACTGAATTATGGGGGTGATGTCACTGGAGGCAGCCCCCCATTCCTTCCTGTAGAGTATCCTTATGATGCCCTCATGGTGACTTTGAGACTGAAGGACCCAGGAGATTGTTTATGGTCCCTACTCTCCTAGCTGCCATGAGGAAGGACAGGAGACACCTTCAGAGGAGGCCCAGGGTGGAGGGCACTGCAGACGGTTTGTGGCTACCATGGATATTGTTATAGTGCTGAGAAATCTCCTGTTTGTGTTTCCAAGGCATAATTGACCTGGGGAACTGAACATCTTTCTGTCAACTGGACCATCAACTGGCCCCATTAATTGGAATTGGAGAAGCTAAGCAGCTGAGGTTTGGGGTCAAAGCCACGTGGGTTAATATTTTCCCCTGACTCTACTTGTGCATTAGGTGATAATTTCGTAGTTCTCTGCCTTATCTCTTACACAGAGGCTTGGGTGGCGATGACCTCTGTCTGCTTCTCATCTAAGAATGCTTT
This sequence comes from Mustela lutreola, assembly GCF_030435805.1. Lineage (NCBI taxonomy): Eukaryota > Metazoa > Chordata > Mammalia > Carnivora > Mustelidae > Mustela > Mustela lutreola. Next base: position 13,975,723 of record NC_081299.1, read on the forward strand.
GCGCTTTCCCCTGCCCTCATATTTTCTAGTGGATGAGACCCACGGCATTAGTGATATGTGAGATCATTTAGCTGGCATGTGACCCTGCATTAACTCTCCCCGGATCATACACGAGAAAGTTATTACCTTCGAGTCTTATCCATTGAAAATACAGTTTAATGCCATTGAATCTTTTTTTTTTTTGAGGTACAATTTTTGTTTCCTGTAAACTACTAATCAAGGCCATTAATTAAACTCCTATTTAAACCATTTTTCTTTGTGACTTACAGGTTCACTAACAGAAAAGATATCTCTACATATATATGTATACTTTTCTTTCTTTTTAGAAATGTATTGATATATCTTTAGTGTGTAAAATTATATACATTTAAGGAGTACAATTTGATATTTTGATGTATATATACCTTGTGAAAAGTTCACCTCGATCAAGTTAAATAACTTAACCTTTACATAGGTACCATTGATGGTGTGTGTTTGTGTGTATGTGTGTGTGTGTTGAGAAAATTTACTTTAAGGTCTGTCCTCTAAATCAGTATGGAGTTTCCTCAAAAAGCTGAGGAAGAGTAGGGTAGAGCTACCTTATGACCCAGCAATCACGCTACTGGGTATTTACCCCAAAGTTACAAATGTAGTGATCTGAAGGGGCACCTGTACGCCAATGTTGGTAGCAGCGATGTCCACAATAGCCAAACTGTGGAAAGGGCCCAGATGTCCATCAACAGATGAATAGATAAAGAAGATGTGGTATGTATATACAATGGAATACTATGCAGCCATCAAAAGAAATGAAATCTTTCCATTTGCAATGACCTGGATGGAACAAGAGGGTATTATGCTAAGCAAAATAAGTCAATCGGAGAAAGACAATTCCCAAATGATCTCATTCATATGTGGAATTTAAGAACAAAACAGGATCATGGGGGAAAGGAGGGAAGAATAAAACATAACAAAATAAGAGAGGGAGATCATAAGAGACTCTCAACCATAGGAAACAAACTGAGGGTTGCTGGAGGGGAAGGGGGTCGGGGTACGGGGTAATTGGGGGATGGACATTAAAGAAGGCACGTAATGTGATGAGTACTACGTATTATATAAGACTGATGAATCACTGAACGCTATCCTCTGAAATGAATTTAAGTTCAATTAATTAGCATATATCAAACACAATAATTTGAATAATTGAAACTAATTTAAGTTCAATTAATTAGCATATATTGTATACAATATATTGTATACAATGTATACAATATATTGAATACAATATATGCTAATTAATTGAACTTAAATTAAAAAACAAGATCTATCCTCTTACGAAATTTCAAGTCTCCAATACAGTATTGTTACCTGTGGTTGCCATGCTGTACATTGGATCTCCAGAACTCATTCAGGCTTAACTAAAACTTTAACCTTTGATCAACACCTCATTTCTCCCTTCCCCCTGCCCCCAGGCCCTGACAACCACCAGTCTGTTCTCTGCTTCCACCAGTTTGACTCTTTAAGATTCCACACATGAGTGAGATCAGTCACTGTTTGTTTTTCTGTGTCCGGCTGGTTTCGCTTATGACAACGTCCTTCAGGTGCATCCACGTGGTCGTAAATTGGAGGATTTCTTTCTTGTCTACTTCCGAGCAATATTCGCTGTCCCTCTAACATTTGCTCATCTTCCTTTTTAACAAAGGGGGAATAAGCCTCCGCTCAGAGCCTTTGGTTCTCCAAAATACCGAGTTAGGATTGGATTCTTCTGTTATTTATTTATTTAATAAACTTAGTATTTGGAATGAGCTCAGATCGACAGAAAGCTTACCCAAGTAGTACAGAATTCTTACCTAAGAACCGTGGATCCTTCGCCCTGTTTCCCCAAGGTTCGTGTGTTACATAATCATGTTACGTTTGTCACAAGTAAGACACCAATATTGGTAAATTACTATTAACAAAAGTATGGACTTGACTTGCTGGTTTTTCTCCTTATGTCCTCTCACCATTCTAGAATCTGGTCCAGGATACCACAGGTGCTCAGTGTTATTTATTTTTTATTTTAGGTCTTTTTTGTTTACTGAAGTGTAATTAACATACATATTAATTTAGTACCATATTAATTTTAAGTGTACAGGGTGGGAATTCAGCCATTCTATACGCCACTCAGCGCCCCCTACAGTAAGTGTACTCTTTCCCCTTCATCGATGCCCGTCCATCCCCCCACTTACCTCCCCTCTGGCAACCACCTGTTTGTTCTCTGTATTCAACAGTCTGTTTTTTGGTTTGTCTCTTTTTCAGTCTTGATTTCATTCTTAAGTCTTTTTTTATTGCTTTTTATAATACAAATGGTTTTTTAATGGATGACAGTGATCTATTTCCTTTTAGAACATTCAGCAAAGAAAAATGGCATTATTAAAAAAACTATAATGGTAAAAGTGATATGCGGACATGGAGAAAAATATCTCCATTTCCTCTGGATCGACTGCGCTGTGGGCTGGGATGATGGTCACCAGCCCGATGGGTGGTCTTCCAGCCAGACTGGTTTCTCTCACTCGTCTTGAGAACATACGTTTCCTGTAGGAATGGTCGGCCCCTGATGTGACTATCAGACACTGACCAGCTTGGTGGCCCGAATCACGACAGTGATGACTCATGGAACGTAAAATCCAGAGAGAGGTGGTTCTAGGGTTGGCCCAGAAGCTCAGTGATGTCAGCAAGGACTTACACTCTTTCCACCATACGTCATCCTCAGCATGTTGGACCTCTCTGCCCTGAGGTCCAAACACAGCTCTCTCCCCTGCACTTATCCTTCAGCAGTTATGTCCAGAAGCAGAAAAGAGGAAAAAGGGAACTCTCCCCATGAGCCTTTGCTCATGGGCTTCTCCCCTATGGTCAGGGTGGAAATGATTTCCCAGAAGCCCCCTTGCTGGGATCACATATCTGAATTGCATGACAATCTCTGACTGCAAGGGAGTCTGGGGAAGCAAGGCTCTGGCAAGGAGACTGGCTCAGATCCCCGAAGGTGAGTGAAAACAAGCCAGTCCTAACATTTGTGGCGCTCAGGGCAAGAACATGAAATGAGAACGAAAACATGTCCTGACCTTCCAGCCCTGCAGATACACCATGAGAACCACATGGAAGACCAGGCGTAAAGTTAGAATCCGTCAGCTTGTCAGAGTTCCGTGCCAGCATGTAGCTCCTGGTATGCTGGCTGGCCTTCTTTCTCTCCCATCCCCGTCCCATCCCGTATCACGTGAGGTCTCGCACATAGGTGTGTGGACACTCCAGCCCGCACATCCGAGCTGTCAGCCCCTCCCACAGACAACCACGGGTTGGCCACTCCTCAAACCTAGGAATGTGGGCACTTGGCCGCACCCTTGGGAGAATGGGTCAGGGAAGAGGCTCACTTCTGCAGGTTGGAAGTGGGCTTGGCCCTGCTCGGACAGGGAGTGTTGGGGAACTGGGTGTCCAGAGGGTGTGGACTTAGGTGGGCTTATCCTCTTGGTTTTGTAGACTCCTCTGTCCATGGGGAAGGGCATGGCTGGAGGAGGGTCAGAGTGTGGCTCTCTACTAGATGGGGCCCACAGCAGAGATTACTCGTGCCGTTGTGGATTGGACACCTTGCTGTCCAGAAAAATAATCAGGTTCCTCTTAAGGCAGGAGGTGGATGGGCTGTTGAGCGGGCAGCCCTCTCCATGTCCGCCCCAGTGCAAGCTCGGTGATTGTAAGTCTTACTAACTCCTGCCTCTCTAGGCCCGAACTCTATGCATGGTATGTAGTAAGTGCTCGGTGATGGACTGCGTGAATGAGTGGGTGGGTATCCCTAGGATGGAAGCAGTTGGAGGCCAGCGTTTAGAAGGGAAACCCCGAAGGGTGCTGAACCCCCTCCTCACCATGCTCTCACCTCCAGTGCACACACTTTGTTCATGCTCACGGCCATTGCCTTCCACCCAGCAAGGGTCCGCCGGTGCCATTTCAGAGTCTCAGGGCTGCTAGGAGCTCTGAGCATTCCCACCCCAAGCCCCCACCCCAAGCCTGCCCCGCCGTCCAGGTGTGGAGCTTTACCCTTGGCACACAGGACCGCTCGCTGTCAGGTCCGCCTTCCTTCCCCTGACACATCCCCGGCTCAGATAGGTCTGCTCTGTGCCCTTGGCTATATTGTGTATTGACCAGCTTCCTGCTGCCCGCAGTGCTCTCCTTCAGCCCGTTTTTTGTGGCAGTTCAAATTCTTCCTTCAAGGCCCAGCCACTTCCCATAGGCTTCCTGAGGCTTGCCTTGGCTGCCCCAACCCCCCCTCCTCAGGTCTACCCTGGGAATTCACATATACCATATCCTGCTCCAGACACTCCTCCATTTAACAGACATCACAGGCCTCACCAGGCACCAGATCTTTTGTTGGGGGAGGGAGGAGGTTATCAGAATTCTCTGGGTAGCAATCTTACTCAAAGAGAGATACGAATGCGTAGAACAGGGCCTCGTGGACAGGCAGGAGAGGAATGGCAAACAGCGACGACCCACCAAGGCTAGTGATCGTGGAAGCCAGGACAGGAGGCTTCTCTCTCTGCCTCTCAGAGGCCATAAGGCCTCGCTCTTGTCTTCCTCTCTGTGTGTTCCAGCTCCATTAGTCATTTGCATTCAGCTTTCCACCTTCCACATGCACCTGGCTCCGTATCAGCTCCTGAACTTTCACTGCACGTGACCTTGTAACTCAAGCATGTGCGAATGAGTCAGGGCTCCTTTAGATTATAAGAGAAACAGCCCAGTCAAAATGGTGTAAGCAAAGAAAGGGCATTTATTGACTTATGTGACTATTGAAAACTCCAGAGGAACATCAGGTTTCAGACATGCCTGGTCTGGATACTCAAATAATATGCAAATAATATGATTAGGAACTTCTATTAGAGAGAAAGCTGGGCTCAGCTTCCCTCTGGGTTGGCTTTACCAGTAGAAGAATCTCTCCCCTGAGGGTGCCAAGACTGCCACCAGAAAGTGCCCCCAAACATTCTACCAGCTTAGCAGCTCTGGTGGAGAAAACTCTCCCTCCGGAGTGTTACCCAGATTCCTGGGTAAAGCCGTCCCTGGCTTGGCCTGGAACCAGACCTGTGGCCAGGGCACACGGTGCTTTGATTGGCAGATTTGGGATACAAACTGTCCCCTCAAAAGACATACATGGTATTATTACCATGAGAACCCACCTGGACAGAATGTGGGTGGGGAGGAGACCAGCCCCTCAAAGAGAATCCCCATCAGGGTGGAAGGTCTCCTCTCATTAGCTGGGGTCAGGTTGGGGGAATGACGCAAACACCTAGGTTCTCTACAGGACCTTCCACTACCATCCATCTGCTCAGTGCCCCTCATTCTTCGGCAAACAGCAGAATGTTCCAAGTCCTTCTCCTCTCCATCACAAGACTCTATTGGGGTTGCCGATCACAGACCAGCTGGTCACGGAGGAGGACATGTGACCCAAGAGGACCAATCAGAGTCCTTCCTTGGGATTTGTTACCATTTACCAATGAAGAAACTTGGTCTCTTTCTTTCTGGAGGTGAAGTGAGAAAGATGTCAGCAGGAGACGGTCAAGTTTCCAAGCTATCGGAAAGAGCTAGTTGGAGAGAACAAAACCCAGATGCAGAGGGGAAAAGGAGGCAGAAATGGGGAGAAAAAGTCTGAATAGAGAAGGCCTGGCCCCAGTGTCATCCTTACCAAAGCTTGCCAGGAAACTGCCTTTGCCACCACTTGGTTAAACCAGCCAGTACATCCAACTCTTTGCCTAACCAGTGCAGTTAATGTTTGGGTAATTGGCATAGAGTCTATGCCAATATACAGCACTAAGTTGTCTCTACCAATTCCCACAATCGGTGATTGTGATGATTTTTCCTTCCTACAGATGTGAGAACGGAGGTTCAGAGAGTTTGAGATTAGGAGCCATGCATACAGCCAGCAAGTAGCAGAGTGGGGACTCAAACCAGACTGTCTCCAGAGCCACCCCAAACTCTGAGACCCTGGGGCACACAACTCAGCAGGTGATTAGCCCTGGGCACCCGTTTACCCCTGAGTCTTTGTCCGTCAGCTGCTTAGCATTGTTATGTGGGGCTCAAATTATTTTTAAACTATGAAATATGTACAGAAATGGACATGCAGGACATAGGCACCAACACTCTGGGTTGTAAGTCTTTAATCTGTGGAATGAGGTTAATAACTCAGTAATTGTTATACGGTTGTCACAAAGACTAAGGATATTTAGGAAATGTGGGTGATGAATCTAACTCCATCTCTAACATGTTGGGCACATTTTTTTGGGGGGGGGGAAGAGGAATCAGTGGGCTTCTCTGAGCCTCATTTTCCCATCCATAAATGGGAGAGGTAGGACGTAGTCTTAGGAGCCCAACAGACGTGACGAGCTGACGTTGCCACTTACGTGCGACAAGACCCCAGGGGAGTTAGAGGATGAACTTGAAGAAGTCCAGCTGACTTCATGAAGAAGTCCACACAAGCCCGGGCCCAGGATAGGGGTGGTAGGGTTTCCCAGGGCTATGTGAACAAAGTGTCCCTAACTGAGCAACTTAAACAACAGAAATTGTCCCTCACATTCTGGAGCTTAGGTGTCCAAGAACCTGGTGTTGGTGGGGTTGGTTCCTGCTGAGAGATCTGGGGGAGGAGAATTCCTTCCAAGCCTTCTTCCCAGCGTTGGGTAGTGGGTAGTGTGATGGCCATGAATGATGTCCCTTGGCTTGTAGAAACATCACCTCAGCCCGCCTTCATCCCCACATGGTGTTCTTCCTGTGAGTCTTCACCTTGTCTTCCCTCATGGGCGTCTGTCTCCACATCCACATTTCCCCTTTCTAGAAGGACATCACACGTATTGGATTGGGGCCCACCCCAATGACCTCATTTTTAATTGATTATCTCTATAAAAACCCTATTTCCAAAGAAGGTCACATTCTGAGGTAGCGAGGGTTAGGACTCCAACATATTTTCTTTCTGAGAGGGAGACACAGTTCAACCCCTACCGGGTGCTCAGTGCAAAGTAGTTCTCTTTCCTCAGCAAACGTCCTTATGGAATAAGGTTAGATACCTGGCATACAGCAGGTGTCCAATCAATGTTTGTTGAATAAATGCATGGATGGATCCTAAGTTCCAGAGTGTTCTGAATTCTTCAGAGAGTTCTCTACTGACCCAGGAAATAGCTCCCTCCCCCTTTTAAAAAGGTGATTTCAGTATATTCAGATCAAAGTATAAAGTTCCTAAGAACAGCTCCAGGCAGATTAAAAAACTTTTTAAAATTTCTCCTTGAATGTGTTCTATGCTGTTCCTACAGCCCGAGAAATGGCAGGCAGGTCCTTCATTCCTGGAAATACTTTCCTCTGCCACTAAGAAGTCGTTGCTTTAGCAAGGGCTGAAAAACTTCCTCCAGGCATTTGAAAAGAGGTTCCAGCAGTGAACAGGGTCTTATCAGATGAGATGAGAAAGTGCCTGCAGGTAATGGGTCAGGTGGGTTCCCACAACCCTGTGTCCCAAGCACCCGCTAAGCCAGAAAGCTATAACCAAGTAGAGGAAACCCAGCTCTTCTTAATTCTTTGCCTTTCAGGCCAGGGCACCCCCGTGCCGTGAACACTCATGATATGCCGGGAATGTTCCATCAGGGACAGCTAAGTGACTCAAAGTCCAGACTCCGGAGCTGGACTTCGGTGGTGCACTCCTGGCTCCAGCATGGCCTCAGTGTGTGACCTTGAGCCAGTTACTTCTCCTCTCCCTGCCTGAGCAGCCCTGTTGATCATCTGGGGGCTAAGAATAGTATCTATCTTATGGCCTACGTGATAACATATGTAATATGCTTTGCACGGTGCATTCAGGTCACGTTACCGATTACTTTATTAACTGTTGTTGAGACGCTGCTGATGCTGAGGGTGAAAACAGAAGAGATGAGTTCTAGTGCCCAGGCTTTAGTAGACTTCCTTATCCATACGACTGAATAGAATAAGACGAGCCTGTCCCCATCATTCCTGTTAGTGCTTTCTAGAACTCAAGCCATCTCTTTCTCTCTGTCTTCTCCCTCCCTTCTTTAACAACCTGTGATCCCAAGGGCTCAGCCATGGGCTATTTCACTATTCCCCACAACCCAATGAGACAGGTGATGAGGCTCAGACAGGTGATGAGGCTTGTGGATGGTGACGCTGGGATCAAGTCAGCCACATCTGACTCCAAGGCCCCAGAATGGGGAGATGGTCTGATAGGGATGAAATTTGGCTTCTGCCTGCAATTTCTCTTCATCCTTAGGACCTCAACACCAAGCTGTCTACCAGATTGGCTTAGATAATGCTCCCATTCTGGGCTGGCTTCACCCCACTATCAAGGCCTGCCCCCTGCCCTTTGTCACGCTGAACAGGCCCCAAGAGACTCAATCACCCACAAAGGTCACTGATTGATGATAAAGGCAGACTATTAGGACCTGAGATTCTCATCCAGTAGCACTGAATCCTCCTGGGGGCCCTGGGAGGAGTGTGGCATCGTCTTCCACTTTATAGGTGAGCGAAGTGAGGCTCAGAGAAGTTCTGTAATGTCTACTGGTCACACTTTGGGTCAGAGCTTAGCTCTGGGCTTAGGCCTGCCTCTCTTTCACAGGCATCCTTTCACAGCACTGCCTGTGTCCTCTGTTCTCCCCCAACCCTTCAGGACAGCCAGCACCAATACCGGCCTCTAGTGCCCTCTATGCGCAGACAGCCAGGGGCCAGAAAGTGCTTGGGACCAGCTGGCTTCCAAGGGGGTGAAGATGGCAGCATGAAGCCATCTTCTGCCAAGGGGATGGAGGGCCCCCTGTTTAGGGACCATGTGCCAACACAGCTTCCTGCAGGGGAGGTTGGGACTGGGTAGTCAAAGTCTATAGGAAACCCATTCTATTTTCATCATTCTCTTTTCTTTTTCTTTCTTCTGCTTTTTTTTAAAAAAAGATTTTATTTATTTATTTTGAAAGATTGAGAGTGTGTGTGTATACATGGAAGGAAGGACCAAGGGAGAGGGAAAGAGAGAATCTCAAGCAGACTCCATGCTTAGTATGAAGCCTGGCACAGGGCTCGATCTCATGACCCTGAGATCATGACTTGAGCTGAAGTAGAGAGTTGGACACTTCATTGATTGGGCCACCCAGGAGCCCTTTTTCTTTCTCTTTAGTGTAGACCATAGATTCCAGAATTCTGTGGCCCCTCTGGGCACCTGACTACTGGAATTCAGAGCCTCCTGGGGTTTCTCCTGTTATCCTTTGCAAGGCTGGACCAGCACGTAAGTGAGACAGCTTGATGGAACAGAAAGAGCTCTGGATTAATTCCTTGGGAGAGTTCTGGAAGTGATTGGCTGTGTGACCTTAGGCAGAGGAATTTACCTCTCTGACCATTAGTCCCTTCATTGGCAAGATGATTTCAACTTCATCAGGTTGTTATGAAGACTCAGCTAGAAAATTCGTGTTAGTGTGGTGCTTGTCACATTGTAAGACTCAGTAAATATGTGCCCATCATTATGATGGTAGAAATGGGGTTGTCATTGGCAACTTGAAACCTTGGTGGAGGTTTCTTCTTGGTGGAGAGCCCGAGAACCAGATAGAACGTGAGTGGAGGTGCGTGGGGGAAATGTTCTTTCTCTATCCTACCATCCCAAATGGCACATGCCCGAGGCCGGCTCAGGAAATGCAGAACAAGTTCCATCATTTGCTCATCGTGGGAAGACAGGGTGTTCTTCAAGCTCACCTGAAGAACTCACACTCACACACACTGCCAGCACGAGGAGTAACAATAGCACGGGTATCCCGGAGTTGCCCTGGAAATACCTTTACAAGAAACAAAGGAAGGCACCCAGATTGCAAGAACAGCTATTTGCATGCATCCTTATGTTTTGAGTTTTCTCTGTGTGAGTTCAGAGGGGATGTGACTCCTGTCCACTGCTCAGGGGCCCAGCTGTGCTGCCGTTCCTGGGCTTCGGGGGACTTAGGAATAATCCAGTCCAATGAGCTCAATGAAACGCAGAGAGGCAAATGATCTTGGTGGACAACATATACCCACGAGGCCAGAGTCCTTCCTTTGGGCTCCAGTGGCCGACTTCTGTCATCCCTCTCTTCCAGAGGCACAATAACCATGAACAAACGCCCAACGTGCACCTGTCATCCTCCCAGGAGGCAAAGTGGGGAGGGACAATGGATCGTGCCCAGTGAGCCTCCTGAGGTTTCAAGTCTGCTTCCCAATTAAGAGGCCTTTGGAGGGAAACAAGGCGTCATCTCCCACCCTCCATACCCCTGGATCCCTAAGCCCCTCCTCTAGCTGAGACCCGATCCTGGCAACCTGGGAAAGTCATTCCCTCCGGCAGAAGCCTCCTCTGTGTTCCAGAGCAGCCTTTCAGAAGGCAGTGACTGTCAGGGTGAGGCGGGAGAGGTGGGGTTATTGTCAAGAACCATTGCATTTATGGGGCCTTTTATCTTTATGACAAGAGCTCAGATGGGAGTTGAAATGCAATCACACAGGAAAAGCAACACCCTTACGGAGCGAGCGTGAGGCCGTGCATCTGATGAGCGGTGGGACCTGCTGTTGGGTGGGGGGCGGGGGGAGTCCTTGTAACCTTGAGATTCTCTGAGAAGCCAGAGCCCAATGACACGGGCCTGGGCAATCTGGTGGGTGTTCTGGAGCAATTCCCAGACTCCCCTACATGCTCTCCACCCGTCCCCAACTCTGCTGAATGAACGTGGGACCCCCAACAGCCCCAGAGCCACTCCTTCACACAAATTACCCCCCTCCATCCCTGGAGGCGACTCACGGGAACACCCAAACCACCAGGACCTTCGTGGAGCTGGGCAGCGTAGGAGGGCTTCGGGGGGGGGGGGGACTGCAACTTCCCAGGAGGAAAAATTTGTCAGAGTCACAGATCTAACAAACTGCCTCAAAACACAAAAGACAGAACCAAAACAAAGCGAGAAAATAAAACCACGTCCATAAGTTGCAAAAAAAATGAGTCTCGGTTCTATTTGTTCTGCAGTAAGTTCATCAACGTATACAAAGAAAAACCAGGAGCATTAGAGTAAGGAGGAAACAGAAGGCTCCTTGCGGTGGTCAAGAAATCTGCACCCCCTCCAAGACCCTGCGCCGTTTAGATGCGCTGTGTCTCGGGCAGACGTTACGTCTATCACCCAGGCACATAGTTCTTGACTCAACACAACCCGGCTTTGGCTCGCAAGTCCAGCAGGTATGTAATCCTCCAAGGGAAGCAGCCTTCGTTCAGAGTCCCTTCACCTGGTCGCTGTGAGCCTAACGGGGCCCAAGAGGCAGCAGGTGCCGTCTCTTGGGGTGCGCTCAGGCGATGGAAGAGATCTCGCTGTGTTTCTGTCCTCGGCAGAATACAGTCCCGGGGGAGGGACAGCAGCTGCCCTGGCTGCTGGCGTGACAGCAGAAGACCGAGGACATTAGCAGGGCCAAGGCGATCACCGAGGCGAGCACCCACCGGATGACGCCGGGGTAGACAAAGGGCAGAATGAGGACAATGAGCAAAACCAGCAGGAGCAAGTGCACGGCCAGGCGCCGGGCAGCCACGCGGTTGGCGGTCGCCTCCTCCTGCGCATCCTCTCCCGCAACGCTGGGGTGCCCTGCCGCCGAGGGGGCGGAATCTGCCAGTCTCTGAGGACAGAGCCGCACCTCCGTCCACGGCCGGCCCAGTCGCCCCACCACGGCCTCCTGGTCGCGCAGGCTGCAGATGAGGCCCCCGGGGACAGAGGTGGCCTGGCGGCACAAGGGGCAGGTGACGGACCAGGTGTTGTCCTGGACACACAGCAGGAGCTTGAGGCAGACGGCACAGAAGGAGTGCTGGCAGCCCAGCAGCTTGGCCGGCCGGGTACAGCTGTAGGGCTCCCGGCACACCAAGCACTCTAAGTCGCCATCCGAGGAGCTCCAGTGCCCCCCTGTCGGGCCCGTGGCCTTGGCGGAGGGGGGTGTGGCTCTTGCCGAGATGGGCTGGGGCTGCTCTGGGACCCGCAGCTGCGGGATGTCTGCGCAAGCCATTCGGAGTCAGAGGGACCAGGCAACTCCGAGCCTGGGCGTGGACGAAGGGTAACTGCCGGTGCCGCTGGGACCTGGATGCTGTCTGGCCTCCGGCCGGGCGTCTCAGCCTCCCTGGCCTCCTCGTCAGGCGCCTGGTGACAGCAGCCGTCTATGGCCCCTTCTCCTGGGGCTGCTCAGCTTGGCTCTTGGCTTATGTCTTCTCCTGAGATATTGTTATTTCTTTTCTGGAAACCTAGGGTTAATCAGTAACTTGTGAGCCTGGGGACCTTGAGTTGCCTGATAGGAAGGCCGGAGGGGGCAGGGCCTGAACTGTGAGTCAGGACTTTCCGGTTGGGACCAGGTGTCTCAGGAGCCCCAGTAGGATGGTAGCTGATGAGCTCTCAGATGCATTTGGATCCTCACCCTCTCCTGCCCCCTGGAGCCTTTAAAAAAAATGCAGATCTCTAGGCCCCAAACCCAAAGACTGCAATCCTCTGGCAGGTCTAGGTGGGATTTAAGAACCTTTGGTCACAGTTAACGGACATCTCTGACCATAATGCTGATGAGGGTGGCCGGGAGGACCCACTTTGAGAAATCTCACCCCTAGCCAGATTTCAGACAAAACCTTCCAGAGGTCAAGATGGGCGGACAACAGTTTTGTGCTTCGAGCACATTTGCTGACAGGTGACCTTGTGTAAAAGGGACACGGAGGGGAAAAAAACAAAAACAAAAACACACAACTGAGTGGGTGGCAAGGGGTGGTGGGGCGTGGGAAGAAAGCCCGGGCCCCCACAGAAAAACCCAAACCCAACTGCTCACGGGTCTCTCTCGTACCTGCTACTGTAGCCAGGTGCTTCCTTGTCCCAGCAGCTGTACGGACAGCTACGGAGTCCCGAGCATCACGCTTGGGGCCTGCTTTGCCTGCACCTATCCAATGACAGGTCCAATGACAGGTGTTATTTTTGGGCATGGGGAACATATGTCCTTGGGGGTCGTAAGAGCCCCTGCCCTTTATTTGGGGTTACTGGGAGCCAAGCCCTGTGCCAGGCGGTCTCCTGGGGTACCAGCACAGCCTGTAAGTGAGGCGCTGTGAGGCCCGGGAGCAAAGACGGGGTGTGGTCAGGGCAGGCCGGCTGGCAGCCTCCCAGGTGGACTCCCATGGGGTCAGGGCCCTGTGGAATCTGCCAGGACCCAAGGTCAGGTTCCCAGGAACTCAGTCTCACCAGCTCACATGGACTCCAGGAAGCCGACTCCACCGGGAAGGACTCCCGCAGAACTGACGGACGTGCACAGCGTGCAGTTAGGAGAATGGGATGCCCCTACGTTGCCTTGAACTTCGGAGGGTGGGGTGGCACAGTCCATTCCTTCAAAACATGCCTCCCGTCGGTTGCATCGACTCCAGGAGGACGTGCCGAATGGTCCTTTCCTGCTAATGTCACCTGTTGAGGTCCACACAGGGTCCAACTCTTTCCATCCAGCTCTTTCCTCCACCCCAAGGGGCAGGCACTGCCCTCCTGCTCCACCCTGCCCCACCCCCGACTGGGCTTCTGTCTTGGAAATCCAGTTCCTCAAATTCCGCCTCTGCCCAGGTGTTTCTTCTTGGCCCTCAGCTTGACCGGTTGTTTCTTCCCACTAATGCTTTCCCCCAAGTCAAGCTGAAGGGGGCCTTGGATCTGACTCTGGGCTTCCGTTTTTACCCCATGCCCAGCGTCCATCTTGCCTTCTCCAGGGGCCGGTCCTGTTTTTCTTTGAGGCAACCACTGTTGACCACTGTAGTTCGCGTTCTGAGGAAGGGGGAAGGGGACGAGATTCAGCAAAACCCGTCAGCGTATTCTGTCCTATTGGCTGCAGCCGTTGATTTCCACCCAGGCAAGTGATCTAAACCAAGCCAAAGAGATTCAACTCTGGAACTTCCGAGGAGAAGCTTCCCTCACTGCTAGGTTTCCAAACTGGAGGATGGGCCCCTGAGCCTGCTAGGACCCCCAGGTCAGAGAACTTGCCTGAGAGTAAGGCGAGCGCAAAAGAAAGATGAGAAGAGAGTCAGAAACAGCCCTCATGACATGGTTTGAAAGCCTGGATCCAGCCATACCTGCAGCGAGAGCTCTATCTTCAGATTTTTTAGTTATATTAATCTATGAAACCCACCCGTTTTCATTCTTCAGCCAGCTCAAGCTGGATTTCTGTCCCTTGCATGAGAAAGTCTTCTGAGTAACATAGCAAGAGATGAAGAAAAGCCTTTACTTGGGTGCCTGGGTGGCTCAGTGGGTTAAAGCCTCTGCCTTCAGCTCAGGTCATGATCCCAGGGTCCTGGGATCGAGTTCCGCATCGGGCTCTCTGCTCAGCAGGGAGCCTGCTTCTCCATCTCTCTCTGCCTGTCTCTCTGCCTCCTTGCGATCTGTCTGTCAAATAAATAAATAAATAAATAAAATCTTAAAAAAAAAAAAAAAAGCCTTTACTTGCTGTCGGACGCAGGGTCAAGCATCACAAGACAATCAACCCGTACTTGGCCAAGAGTGAACAAGCCTGTGTGTTCCTATGCTCAAAGGGAATCTGTCTTTTTGTTCCTTTGACTTGTATCAAATACTACTTCTCTGTGTTTTCTAAACCCTGGGAAGGGTTGGGGATGGAGGAGGAAAAATTTGTTGAGCTGTATTCATTTATAATGAGAAATAGAAAATCAGGTGGACAACACAGTGATGTCAGCATGGCTAGTGCTCCCCCCTGCCCCTGCACCTCTGCTAGCCAGCTCTAGTGAAAGCGAAATTATCAAGAAGGTTGCTCGCTGGGTGAGCTTGTTATCAGACCAAGGGAAACTATTTATGGGTCGTGTCTAAAGAGGAACCTTTTGATATCATTGGGCAATCATCATTAAGAAAATTTATTACGGGGCATCTGGGTGGCTCAGTCAGTTAAGAGTCTGCCTTCAGCTTGGGTTGTGATTCCAGAGTCCCTGGATTGAGCCCCACATGTGGCTCCCTGCTCAGCAGACAGCCTGCTTCTCCCTCTGCCCCTCACCCTGCTCATGCTCTCTCTTGCTTATTATCTCTCTCTCTTTCTTAAATAAACAAATAAATAAATAATGTTAAAAAAAAAAAAGGAAAATGTATTGGTTGTAACAGCCCAAATATTACAGGAAAACAGAAAGTAGAACATGGAAGTTCCTTTGACCACTGCTCCTGAGAATGATGGCTTTTCACAGCACATTCCATCGTGTTTCTTGCATCCTGCCATGGCAGTTTGGGAAACTATTTATTTATTTATTTATTTATTTATTTTTAGTAGGGCAACACAGGGCTTGAACTCATAACCCTAAGATCAAGACCTGAGCTGAGATCAATGGTCGGACGCTTAACCCACTGAACCTCACAGGTGCCCCAATACTTTGTATCTTAAAGCTTTGGCTTAACTATCTAGCATTAGCACTGGCTTTAAACTGGACATCCGGTGCTTGTCACTTGACTAGCCGTGTGACCTTAGGCGAGTCATTTCAGCTTCATTGAGGCTCTGATTTAAATTTGGTCAAATGAAGACATTAACATTGTAGGAAATTGTGGGAGACAGTGCTTAAGCCCCTCACCTCCATCTGACTGCTCAGGGAAGACTCAGAAGGGTAGGCACCTTGCTTTGTAACCAACCTCGATGTCATTGATGTCTCCCAGGGACGTGGAGATCAGACGGTTTGGTGATCTGGTTAGCTGGTGCCTCTCAAGGAGGAGTGAATATGTGCAGGGATCTGGAGCTTAGCCTGAATCAGCGCTGTCTCAAGGGAAGTGCAAATGTCTCCAGAGACGTAACATGCAAATTCATCTAGGATTCTCAATTCTGCTCTGTTATGTTTGTGTTTGCTGTAATATGAAAATTTGAAACCTTCGAGTCCTTCCACATCTTCAAACAAAATACATTTGTTTTTTAATTGCTATACAAATATGAACTCATTTGTTCTTTGTAAAGTCTTCCCCCCCCCCTTTAAAGTGCATTTTCTGGGGCGCCTGGGTGGCGCATCGGGTTAAGCCTCTGCCTTCGGCTCAGGTCATGATCCCAGGGTCCTGGGATGGAGCCCTGCATCGGGCTCTCTGCTCAACAGGGAGCCTGCTTCCTCCTCTCTCTCTGCCTGCCTCTCTGCCTACTTGTGATCTCCCTCTGTCAAATAAATACATTTAAAAAAAATAATAAAGTGCATTTTCTTCTGTCCAGTGGCTTCCTCCAAACCTGTCGCTCTATGGAGCTTGAGAAGTACAGCCTCGAGGGAGATAGACTTCCACAGTCCACTGCCAGTGGGGAAGCCAGAGCCAGTTCTCCTGATGGACCCTCTGGGCACATCGTGCTGGTAACCATGGACTGACACCCTGCAAAGACATTGCTGATTTGAGCTTAAGGTCTGTCTCTCTCAAGTTCACCAGGGGAGGAGTGAGAAAACAGCAATGTCATGAGGTTAAAGTGTTTGATCCATGCCTGGCCTCTGATTTTGGCCAACGCACGCTCACTCCACATTCCAGCATCCACCAAGGACTGTGCCCCAGTCAGATGCCCCATCGTCTTTGGTCCTCTCTGCCTTGAGCTGGCTGGTGTCTCAGCTTACAGCCTTATTCTAGAATTCCTGCCTCTGTGCACATCAGGACCCCGCCCCCTACACCTCCCCCGCACCCCCTACCCCCACACCCCAGCCCCGAGCATCTGTGGTCTAAGGACAGTCTGCTAGAGGAGACAGAGGAATAGCATTTGGAACAAAGTCACAGTATCAAGATGACAAAGATCAAGTACAGAGGAGAGGGAGAGACGAAGCACCCACTGCGGGATGTTTGAACTGTGCTTTGCTTTCTTTTACTGTTTTTAAAAAATAATTACGTAAAGAAAATCCATGTTTATTTATAGAAAAGGAAATTGCTGATGAACAAAAAGAAAAAGAATATCAGTAATCAGCAGCCTCACAAGCCACAGAAAACCAGTTTCGGGATCTCCTTTCAGACTTCTGTCTGTGCATACTTACACAAAGAAAGGGTTTGCCTATTACAAGGGGATGCTGCTATTTATATTTTGATAATCTGTATTTTTACCTATGAGTTTATCATGCATTTCTTTCCATATTAATACACGTACTTCAAACATTCCTGAAGGGGGTGGGATATTCTGTCTCATGAATGTATCGTATTTTTGTGAATCAGTTCCCATGAGGACCATGTCTAGGCTTTCCCATTTTCCAGCATTATCAACAATCCTGGGATGTACATCCCCAGACATGTGTTTTTTGTGTCTGGCCCTTTCAAAGTTTCCATGTGTACATGATCTCTCTAGCAGCCGTTTCGGATGGGGAGCATCTGGTGGGTCAGGTCCCAAATCCAGATCTATGTTGAGTTGTCGATGGCCCTGCTTTAAGCCCCAAAGGCTGGAACCGTCAGCTGATGGGCTGTAGATGAACCCACTTTTGACCAATTCAGAATCATCACTGTGCCTCTCTCCCTGAGGTTTCAGAAATCAGGTAACGAACCCTAAGGCCACATTTTCTTTGAATTCACAGTGATTCTAGGGTCTAGACCCATTTCCCAACGCCACCTCTGAAATTACTTTCCGGTCCCTCCCACTTCTTATCTCTTTGCCTGGCTCTAGTTCAGATTTCAACTTGGAATTCTTCCTTGATCCCCTCTGTCTACCTCCTGGGGTCTAGTCCTGAGACCCCAGCCCCTTAACAGCTCCCTCAGCTCCATGGAGCTAAGCCATGGACAAAGGAAACCCCACCCTTTGCATATGGCCCGGGCCCTGAGGGGAGCACGTCTGTCTTCACGTGGTGGAGGCGGAGCGTCTCCTGGGTTCCGAAAGGTCCTTGTCTTTGTCTTCTACAATCTCTTTCCTGTGACCTCCAGTTGTGTGAATTGAGAAGATGAGTCCAGGAAAAGAGGGGCTGTAGGAAGAGGTGTTCTTATTACATCACCAGAATAACAGAGCACCGGAAGTTTGGTCCCAGTTGCATGCCATGGCCTTAAGACTACCAATGGGCCAACTCTACTAAATGCCTGGCTGAGAGATAGTTTAGTTGGAGTTTAGTTCACCCATTCTTCCAGATTTTAATTTCTCATACCATGCCCATGCAACTCTAGCTTTCTGTGAGCTTCTTAAAAGGTACTCCTGGAAAAATGGGAGTGGGTGGAGAATAAGGTTCCAGAGACAAACATGGGAGAGAATGCATCCTTTACCTGAACTTGGAGATTCACATGGATGCTGGAGTGTTAAAAGCTCTTTGAAATCCCATTGTTAGAAAACCTGCTTGATTTTGTTTAATCCCGATTTTATCTTGAACTTCTCTGACTATGGAACCGGTTTCCTATAGAGTACTTTTCATTGCCACGTAAAACTTTGGGGGTACTGAGAAACAGTTTGGGAAGTGCTGTTGGATCCAACTAAGTCATCAGAAAATTGCATTTGCCTCCATGTTTTCTACAACTCTCACTGAGTTGTACTTGGGACTATTTTGTTGGCTTTTTCTTTCCCCAAAGGGCACTCTAACAAATAGGCTTATAAGACCACTACTGGTCTTATAGGGATGTGGCCAGGGAAACCTGTGTCTGACACTACTCAGTGTCACTCAGTGACACCTATATACACACACACACGTGAAAAATGTCCTTTTGGGCTAAGTGCTAGAAAAACCTTTGTTTCACCTGAGGGCAGATTGTCTGTCCATACTACTTAAATATTCCAAATTATATATTGTAGCTTCCCATTTTTGCTTTGGCCGCCAAGAAGCTCAACCTTAGCCATGGTGAAATATCCTACTTAGCATGTGGTGCTGCTGCAGCCCATCCCCATCCCCTTAGGGTACATTTCCTATTCTAGTTTATGGTTTATTTAGTCCTGAGGTCTGATGTTCCATCTTTGGATTTATATTTCACTTATATACATATACATATATATATTATATAAAAATAATTTTTTAATTTGTACAAAAGAATAATTTGTACAAAGAGGAGATGTAGACAAAAAGAAGAAGAGACATGGAGATAGAATAATAGAAGAAAACTTGGTAAATACAGAGGTGGGGGAGGGTGGGTGTGTAACATGGATTTCCTTGCTTGAAAAGAAGCCCATGGGCTCTCGCCTCCTTCAGCTCACACTGTCCTGGATCCAGGAGCCTGGAGACGATGTGTGCCCCTCTGGGAACACCTCTCTACTTGTCCTCGGCTCACCCCATTCCAGGGAGCACAGACCTGGGATCTGGACCACTGGGCCATGTGAAAATTAGTCCTCCCAGGCATGGTCTGTGACTGTACACTCTGTTCTGCAGAGTGATCAGCCCAAGGTCAAGAGGCAGCCAAATCAGCCTCTCTTTTCTCCACAATGTCCAGTCCTGGCCTTTGCAGAGTCTTCCTGGGAGGAAGACACTTGACTACACATTAGAGTCTCCTGGGAACCTGGGCTTTGAGTCATGGTGGGCTGGCTAATTTTGAGCAGATTGGCAAGACAGACAGAATTGCGTTTATTATTATTTTTTTAATTTTTAACTTATTTCTTATTTAGAGTCAATAAACCAAGATATAGCACATTATTAGTTTTTGATGTAATGTTCAATGATTCATTAGTTGTGGGTAAGTTGGAGATGTGGAACTTTGAGGAGCCAGGTTAACCTGATTCTTAGCTTCCTCATCTACTTAATGGAGATGAAAATTGTGTCTGTGCCAGGAACCTTTTAGTCATAGGAGTCAGAAAACTCAACTCAAGCTTGTACAGCCCATGAGGAAAGGGAGTTTGTTGGTTCATGTGACTGGGAAGTCCAGTGGCATCTGGCTCCAAGTGAACCTTAGCCTGGGGCTCTCACAGGAACTACTGTTTGTTGAATGTTGTCATGGCTTAGTCACTTACTCCCCACCACACACACCTAGGAAATAGAGTTTATTTCTACTCTGTGGATGAGGAAACTAGGTCACAGAGAGGGTAGATGGCACTACATGGCTAGCAGGTGACAGCCAGGGAGAGAGGGGGCCAGGTCTTGCTCCAATGCTCCAGCCGCTCAGTTAGATTCCTCCTTTGCCAGCAACGCGTGTGTGGGTAACATGTACCTTTAAGGGTAAAGAAGGAGCCCCTAACACCCGGCCCTGCCTACCCCAGCACTCCTACCTCACCACCACGATCTGCTTTGAACTCCATGACTGATCTATGAGCCCCTTCGTCATTGCGTTCTCAGTCGCCACTTGGACTCCAGACTCCCAGGTCATGCCTCATCTTGGGTCACTGATCTCCAAAAGGCTCTATCATGCCCTATTCAGTCCCTTTCTCCCACTCATCTC
This sequence comes from Mustela lutreola, assembly GCF_030435805.1. NCBI lineage: Eukaryota > Metazoa > Chordata > Mammalia > Carnivora > Mustelidae > Mustela > Mustela lutreola. The sequence continues at coordinate 13,995,981 of NC_081299.1, forward strand.
TGACTCCTAAAAACCTTCCACTGTGCCCTCTGGGATTGGGTTATCAACAAAAGTATCTCCATATCTTGCATATCTTGACTTTTCCCTGAACATTCCCTTTGCCCACACATACGACCAGGACCCAGCTCCCCCTTGGGATTTTACTGTTCCTGCTGCCCTCTCAGGTGGAAGCTGTTGGTCCTCTTACCACCCTTGTACTGAGGGGTTTGGAGGTGGCCAAGTGTCCTCTTACATCCTTACTGTCACAAGTAGACCCTTCCCCCCGCCTTCCTGAAAGGAAGGTTTGGACTTAACTGTCATCATATACCAATTTCTACTGTCTTCATTGATTTCTGGCGCATTCTCCTCATTTCCCAGTGATCTGGGCTCCTGGATCACTGTTGCTTTCCCCCCTACATCCAGTCTGAATTTGTGATGCTTGTAACACATTTGTGTCTGAACCTTCCAAGCACTGGGACTCTCAGTTCCTTGACCATCCCTCTTCCTATGATCTTGACTCCCACCCAACCCAGTATCTTAGTCCTCCAACCATGTTTTGCTTTTACTAATAAGGCACAATGTCAACTTTGTGCATCCAACTCTCTACCTATCACTTCCCGTCTTTCTAGTTTACTTTCTTTAATACCCAAACTCTGACAATCCCTGGACATTGGAACCTCCAGTGCTCCTACCAGTGTTTTGTGGCCCCTTGTCTTTTAATGTTCTCACTCCCTTTCTTCCCCAGCTACAATTCCATGGTCACTTACAACAATCACTTGATTTCTTGATGAAATCCAGCTCTCCACATGTTCTGTGCCTGTCCCAGTGAAGCTAAACAAAGTTGGAGAAAAACACACAACCAAGATGACCATGATCTTCCAATGGAGCTTTAATACTTCCAGGCAAGGACCCACCATGTCTTTAGTCCATTGATTTCCCCCTCTCCGGAATGGCTAGTTTGCATCTTCTGCTCTCTCCTAAAACTTCCACTTCTTCCCATCCTTACTTTTACCTGTTGACCTTGCTGCCCATTTATTGAAATAATGAAAAGAACTTCCTTAGTCTGCCCCGCCCCATCTGCCCATCCACCAGGATCTGCCCTCACATTCTCTGCCTCTGTTCCCATGGGTAAACTTCTGTGCTTCTGCTAAAATCAGTGCTTCCATTTGTGAACTCCACCCCCCTCTCCTTGGGTCTGGCCAAGGTCATTACACAGACAATGCTCTCCTCTCTTTTGTACAACATCACTTCTCTTGCCTCCTTCAGGATCATTCCCGAAAGCATAAAAACATCTACTATTTTTCTTATAAATTCTTCTCAGGTGGACATGCAACATTTTTCAAAAATAGATCACATATTAGGCCATCAAACTAGTTTCAATAAATTTAAAGGGATTGAAGGCATATAAGGTATGTTCTCTGACTACCATGGAATGAAATTAGAAATCAGTAATTGAAGGAAATTTGGGAAGTTCATAGATATGAGCTAATTAAATAGCATACTCCTAAATAATTAATTGGTCAAAAAAGAAATCACAGGAGAAATTAGAAAACACCTTGGTATGAATGAAAACAAAACCACAATGTAGCAAAAGTTATGGTATGTAGCTAAAACCGTGCTGAGAAGGGAATTTATGACGACAAACATCCATATTAAAAAAGAAAAAAGATTCCAAATGAATTACCTGAACTTCTACTTCAAAAGTCGACAGAAGAAGAAGAAAGAGGAGGAGGAGAGTTGGAGGAGAAGGAGGAGGAGAGGAAAGGGAAACTAAACCTGAATAAAACCCCCAAAAAACAGAAGGGAGAAAATAACGATTAAATGAAACAGACGATAGAGAAATAATAGAAAAAAAAAATCAATAAAACAAAAAGATATTTCTTTGGAAAGATCAATGAAATTGACAAACCTTTAGTTAGACTAACCAAGAAGAGAGAAGACTTAAATCACAAAAGTAATGAATAAAAAGGGAACATTGCTACTCACAGTACAGAAATAAAAAGGACTATAAGGGAATACTATGAACAATTATATGTCAATAAATCAGATAACCTGGATGAAATGGACAAATTCCTAGAAAGATACACATTATTAAAACTGATTCAAGAAGAAATAGAAAACCTGAATAGATTTATAACCAGAATGGAGATGGAATTAATAATCAAAAAATTTTCACAAATTAAAATACAGGACTAGATGGCTTCACTGAAGAGTTCTAGCAAATGTTTAAAGAAGAATTAGAACCAACTCTTCCAAAAGAAAATAGAAGGGGAGGGAACACCTCTGAACTCATATATTCCCCTAATACCAAAACTAGACAAAGACATCACAAAGAAAAAAAAAATAGAGACCAACATTCCTTATGAATGTAGATGAAAAAACCCTTGACAAAATTTAGCAAACCAAATCCAGCAGAATATAAAAAGAATTATATACCATAACTAGCTGGGATTCATCCCAGAAATGCAAAGATTGGTTCAATATAAACGATCAATTAATGTATTACACAATTTTAATAAAATCAATGAGAAAAGCCATATGATCATCCCAATAGTTGCAGAAAAAGCATTTGGCAAAATTCAACACACTTTCATTATGAAAACACTCAGGAAGTTAGGAATGGAAAGGAACTTCCTCAATTTGATAAAGGGCAACCACAAAAAAAAAAAAAAAACCCTATTGAAAACCTAGCTGTTGCTTTGTTTTGTTTTTCACAGAAATTGACAAGCTGATTTTAAAATTCATGTGGAAATGCAATGGACCCAGAATAATCAACAGCTTTTAAAAAGAAGAATGAAGTTATAAGACCCAGTTCCTGATTTCAAAAATTACCACAAAGCTACAGTTATCAATACCATGTGGTGTTAGCAGAAAGGTAAATGTAGAGTTCAGGGGAGTTGAGAGTCTGGAAGTAAAATCATACATTAATGGCCAATTGATTTATTTCCCTTTTAAAAAGATTATATTTATACAAGAGAGAGAGAGAAAAAGAAGGAGAGAGAGAGGGCATGAGTAGGGGAGGGGACAGAGGGAGATGGAAGGGGAGAAGCAGCTCCCGAATGAGCAGGGAACCCAACGCAGGCTTGATCCCAGTTAGACCTGAGCCACCGAGACACCCCTATGGCCAACTGATTTTCAATGAGGATGCTAAAACAACTCAACAGGGAGAAATTGTCTTTTCTTTTTTTAAAAAAGATTTTGTTTATTTATTTATTTGTCAGAGAGAGACAGAGACAGAGAGCACAAGCAGGCAGAGTGGCAGGCAGAGGCAGAGAGAGAAGCAGGCTCCCCACTGAGCAAGGAGCCCAATGTGGGACTTGATCCCAAGACCCTGGGATCATGACCTGAGCTGAAGGCAGCAGCCTAACCAACTGAGCCACCCAGATGTCCCAGAAATTTTCATTTCAACAAACGATGCTGGTTTAACTGGATATCCATGTACCAAAGAGTGAGGTTGGACATTCTATATGAAAATTAACTCAAAATTCAACAAACCTATATTTAAGAGCTAAAACTATTAACATGCAAAGCACAGAGATGGGAATCCTCATGACCTTGGATTAAGCAACAGTCCCTAGGTCTGACATGTAGAACACAAGCAAACAAAGGGAAAATATAGATAACCTGACCAAAACTAGCAAAGACACTCTCACAAATGTGAAAAAAAAAAATCCATAGAACAAAATACTTAAAAATTCTATGTCTGGTAAGGTTTTGGCATCCAGAGTACATAACAAACTCTTGCGACTCAACAGTAAAAAAACAACCCAATTAAAACATTGGCAAAGGGGGCGCCTGGGTGGCTCAGTGGGTTAAAGCCTCTGCCTTCGGCTCAGGTCATGATCCCAGGGACCTGGGATCGAGCTCCACATCGGGCTCTCTGCTCAGTGGGGAGCCTACTTCCTCCTCTCTCTGCCTGCCTCTCTGCCTACTTGTGGTCTTTGTCTGTCAAATAAATAAATCAAATCTTTAAAAAAAGGGGCCAAGGAGTAGACATCATTTCTCCAAAGAAGAATTGTAATTGATAAGCATATGAAAAGATGCTCAGTATCATTACTTATTAGCAAATTGCAAAGCAAAACCACAATGAGATATAACTTTCACCCACTAGAATGACTGTAATAAAACAAGCAAACAGTAACTAGTGTTGGGGAAATTGAAACACTCATGATTGCTAGTTGGAAAGTAAATCATGCAGATACTTTGAAAAACATTTTGGCAGTTTCTCAAAAAGTAAAACATGATTACCCCAGTACTTGGCAATTATACTCCTGGGTATATACACAAGAGAATAAAAAAAACATATTCACATAAAAACTTGTGCAATGTCCACAGTAGCCAAACTATGGAAAGAACCTAGATGTCCATCCACAGATGAATGGATAAAGAAGATGTGGTATATATACACAATGGAATACTATGCAGTCATCAAAAGCAATGAAATCTTGCCATTTAAAACGATGTGGATAGAAGTGGAGGGTATTATGCTGAGCAAAATAAGTCAATCAGAGAAAGACAATTATCATATGATCTCCCTGATATGGGGAATTTGAGAGGCAGAGTGGGGGCCTTGGGGGATAGGAAAGGAAAAAATAAAACAAGATGGGATGGGGAGGGAGACAAACCATAAGAGACTCTTACTCTCACAAAACAAACTGAGGGTTGCAGAGGGTAGGGGGGTAGGGAGAGGGTGGTTGAGTTATGGAATTGCGGAGGGTATGGGCTAATGTGAGTGCTGTGAAGTGTGTAAACCTGGCAATTCACAGACCTATACCCCTGGGGCTAATAATACATTATATGTTAATAAAAGTAATTAATAAAATACAAACTTGTGAATGAATGTTCATGGCAGTATTATTCACAATAGCCAAAAAAAAAAAAAAGTGAAAATAACCCAAGTGCATTAACCAATAGAGAGACAAAATGTACTTTATCCATACAATGGCATTTGACTGTAAAAAGAATAAAGTTATGACACACACAGCATCATGGATGAAACTTGAAAACTCTGTGCTAAGTTAAAGAAATCAGATAGAAAAAGTCACATATTGTTTGATCCCATTTATAATGTCCCCAGCAGGCAAATATGTAGAGTCAGAAACCACACTATTGATGATAGGGGATAGAAGGAGAAGATTTGGAGAGTGGCTTCTAATGGGTTTGGAGTTTCTTTTTGGGGTGACGAAAATATTCTGGAATTAGATAATGATGATGTTGGCACAACCAGGTGAATATTCTAAAAGACAATAAATTGTGCACCTTAAAAAATTATTTATTCATTTTTAAGAGAGAGAGAGAACACAAGCAGGAGAAGTGGCAGGAAGAGGGAGAAGTAGGCTCCCCACTGGGCAGGGAGCCCAATGCGGGGCTGGATCCCAGGACCCTGGATTCATGACATGAGCTGAAGGCAGACATTTAACTGACTGAGCCATCCAGGTGTCCCTAAATTGTGCACTTTAAACCAATGATGTGAGTTATAGCTCAATAATTCGCAGGTCCTAAGTTTTCACTGCTGGGGAAGAAAGATACAAATATTGAAAGGGAGAAAACTAGAATAAACTCTGAGGTTTTGAATTAGAATTAGGGATCAGTGTGAACTCTTGGCTTTCAGTGAAAAAAAAAAAAAGGTTCAGAAATAAATACAGATGTGTGTGTGTGTGTACATGTGAATCCTTATCTCTTTGCTGAAGGGGCCTGGGAGCAGTGACACCCCCATAGTGATCCTCAGAGACAGCTAGCCTACTCAGGTTTTGTTTCTAAATAACATTCTCCACGAAGGATTCTGCTAAGGAGTGCAGGAAAGCAGAGCACCTTGGATAATGGTTGATTCCAAGGCTGGGGGAGGAGCCCGGAACATCATCTGGTTGCCAGGAAAAAAATAAAAAAGAGGAAATCGTCAAAGGGCAATGTTCCAGTGTCCAAATCAAGGACAATTTGGCAATAAAACAATTAATGATGATAATGGATTAAAACTCATGAAATGAAACAAGAAGAGTCCATATAGATACAAATCCATAAAGGAATGAATTGAAAATGTCATGAAGAAAAGGATAGTTACAGAATTTCAAAGTATTAACCCACACAAAGGGAAAGAGAATAACATATGGTGCTGGCAGGCACCACCTTAATCAAGAGATAAAAATGAACATCAATAATGGGATAGATCTAAAGAATGTTCCCCCTAATAGGACAAAGTGAGAACTCAGCAGTGCTCTTCTAGTGTTCCTGCCGATGATGCGAAACTTCAATAGAATCATGAGGAAGTATCAGTCAAACCCACACCCAGGGACGATCTATGAAATCTTAAAAAATGTTAAGATCATTCAAGTCAAGGAAAAGCCAAGAAACTGTTCCATATTAAATGAGTCACAGCATGTGATTTTGAACTCAATCTTTTTGCTATAAAGGACCGTGTTGGGACAATCAGTGAAGCTTGCATGAGGTCTCTGCATCAGATGGTGTTTATTTCCTGATTTTTATAGTTTTAGTGTATGATGGAATGTCTGTATTTGGGGGAGACATATACTGTTGTATTTGGGGGTGATGTGTCAGGCTGGCAATTTTTTTCTCAAATGGTCCAGGAAAAAAAAGCTCTTTTTGTCCATGGTATGCTGGAGTCCACTATGGTTGTATTTTCCCACCTATGCATTCAGTAACATCACGTTGGTAGCTTGAAATTGTGGTGGGAGTATTTACACCACGGCAATTGGCAAATGTTACAACTCAGGGCTTGTCTGCACTGGCGAGCCAACAGTTGAACATTAATCAGAATTCTTCGTAGCATCTTTCCAACATTTTGGTACATTTTTTTGTTATTTCAAAAACCTATTAAGTTATAAAAAGGAGAATATTTATTTTTTTATTTTTATTTTTATTTTTTATTTATTTATTTTTTTTTTTAAGATTTTTTTATTTTTTTATTTTATTTTATTTGACAGAGAGAGATCACAGGTAGGTAGAGAGGCTGGCAGAGAGAGAGAGAGGGAAGCAGGCTCCCTGCTGAGCAGAGAGCCCGATGCAGGACTCGATCCCAGGACTCTGAGATCATGACCTGAGCCGAAGGCAGCGGCTTAACCCACTGAGCCACCCAGGCGCCCCTTATTTTTATTTTTTTAAAGATTTTGTTTCTTTATTTGACAGACAGAGATCACAAGTAGGCAGAGAGGCAGGCAGAGAGAGAGGAGGAAGCAGGCTCCCTGCTGAGCAGAGAGCCCGATGTGGGGCTCAATCCCAGAACCCTGGGATCATGACCTGAGCCGAAGGCAGAGGCTTTAACCCACAACTGTTTCCCCTGTCCCCTCACTCACCTCCCCTCTGGAAACTGCCAGTTTGTTCTCTATAGTTACGAGTTTCTTTTTGGTTTCTTTCTTTCTTTCCTTTTTCTTTTTCTTTGTTCATTTGTTTTGTTTCTTAAATTCCACATGTGAGTGAAATCACATGGTATTTGTCTTTCTCTGACTGACTTAATTCACCTGGCGTTCATTTCACTCTAGGTCTATTCATGTCTTGCAAATGGCAAAATGTCATGCCTTTTTATGGTTGAGTAATATTCCATCATGCATATGCCCTCTCTCCCCATACATTATACCACATCTTCTTTACCCATTCATTTATTGATGGACAATACAAACTGCTTCCATGTCTTGGTTATTGTAAACAATGTTGTAATAAACACAGGGATGCATGTATCTTTCAGATTAGTGTTTTTGTTTTCTTTGGTAAGTACTCAGTAGTGGAATTACTGGGTCATATGGTAATTCTAGTTTTAATTTTTTGAGGAACCTCCATAGTGTTTGCATAGTGGCTGCAATAAAGAGAGTGTTTGTACAGTGTTTTATAGTTAACAGAAGTATAACTCCTGTACTTTCACTTAGGATTCTTGACAACCCTGGGAAGTAGAAATTATCATGCCCATTATAGAGACAAGTAAATTGAGACTGAGATAAGTTGGGATCTTAAATTTTAGAATAATGGCTCTTTTTATGTATCTTTGTGCCCTCAGTGCCTGGCATATTCTTTGACATATACTGGTTGCTCAATAATGGGAATCAAATCTCCAAGCAGAAGAGGCAAGTCTCCAATCTAGAACTTACAGCTATATAAATTCATCCTAAAATGGAATGGACCCCAGGTTGAGTCAAACTTCTCCCTGACCACCTATACCAGCACCCCAGGACCCCAATTATAGTCCTCTCTGTCAGTTTGGTCTTCTTCTCCAACACCAGTTCTATGCATCTGAGTTTTCCTCTGGGCCACACTGGGTGGCAAGTTCATGGCCAGCTCTGACAATCCTGGAGCATTAGTGTTTTTCCTGTGAATGAACTCCACCCACCTTCTTTCTCCCTTCTCTCTGTTGACCTTAATTTTCCTTCTCTCTTTCATAAACAAAGCATGAAGTCATCTCGCTAACAACTGAGCCATCCTCCTCTGCACAGAGACTTCCAGAAGAGTAATTTCACATCAGAGTGAAGTCCTGGTTTTATAGCTTTGGCCCCACATCACAGGAAAAATCACCAGGGTTGTCTGGCTGTTTCTTGACAGTGAACTTGTGCTCTAAAATAAACAGCGGTGACTCAAAAAGAGGAGGAAGGAGAGACAGAATATTTTCCTCATGTAAGGAAGGGTGTGAGGGTGAGGGCATGGGGGTGGGTGGAAGGTAGTGCTTGGAATTTCTTTTCTTCCCTTTGGGCACCTTCTGGGGAACTGTCTTCACCCTACAGAGTCAGTATTACCTATTCATCCTCAAGAGATTTGTCTGCCTCCTCTTACAACTGAGTCAGGATCTAGGGGGATCTTCATCCAGTTGGTGTCAGGATCATGGTCCGAGCAGATGGTTGGCATTCTAAGTTTTCTGCCGGCAACACAGTTTGCTCACAAACAAGTGGATCTTTCATCAGAAATAAAAGGGAACTCATTCCAAACATTTCACTTTATTTTTTTTTTAAAGATTGTATTTATTTACTTGAGAGGAGAGACAAAAAGAGCATGAGTGGGGAGGGACAGAAGCAGAGGGAGAAGCAGACTCCCCACTGGGCAGGGGGCCAGATGTGGGGCTTGACCCCAGGACCCAGAGACCATGACCCAAGCCAAAGGCAAATGCTTAACCGACTGAGCCACCCAGGTGCCCCTAAACAGCTCACTTTATTTATTTTTTTAAATTTAAATTCAAATAGCCAACATATAGCACATCATTAGTTTTTTGTTTGTTTGTTTAGTTTTTACTTTCTTTTTTATTTAGGGAGAGTGAAGAACATACTGTAAGGACCTATTTAGAAACCGTCCCTGCTCCCCTTCCCCCAGGGGATTTACTTGGAGACAAGTCCCGGAAACCAGCTTCAGGTAACAAAGCCCAGACACAAAGATGGGTCAAGCCAGGTGGAGACATCGATGGGGTGGGGGGAATGTATACTGTCTCCCTGGTTACCAAGGAGTATGGGCCCCGCCCTTTGGGAGCCTTTTTGGCGCTAATCCCAATCAAGGTGTAATAGGCTGGTTCAAATGTCTACTAGGGTAAATTGTAACTCAATTGGTCACCTAGCATCACTGTGGAGTTTCCTGTATGTGTTACAATCTCATTGGCCACCTGTGCGTGGCCAGGCCCGACCGAATGGCCCTTGCCCTTAAAAGTTAGTCTGTGAAACAGAGAAGTGTTGCCCTCTCTTGTAAGAGGCGCGGCTCTGAACGTTCGGTTAGATTCTTGATGCTTGGCGCGAAATAAAGCTTTGCTTGACCTTCGCTTTGTATCAGTCTCGCTCCTTTAATCACAGACCCATTATTGGGGCATAACATATGGGGGCTCGTCCGGGATTAAACGACAAGAACTGAACCAGCATCAGAATTTCTGGGAAAAACCTCGAGGTAAGATCTCACAGATTTTACTCTGTGGGATCCACCGATCTCCAGGTGCTCTGTGAGATAGGTTGGTCTGTCTGGGTGGAGCTCCAGGTATAGCTCACTGGGGTGAAGCCAGACGCGGCCATGATCCCCAGGGCTGGAGAGGATGCGGGGACGCCCCTCCCCTCCACTGGTAGATCGCCAGGGGGTTCGAGTCCCCCTAGACAGTCGGGGGGTTCAAGTCCCCCTAGACAGTCAAGGGGGTTCGAGTCCCCCTAGGCGGTCACCTAGGCGGTTGGGGATTTGAGTTCCCCAGGTGGTCACCAGGGGTTCAAGTCCCCCTAGGTGGCCAGGGGGTTCGAGTCCCCCTGGACGGCCAGAAGATCAAAAATTCCCCAGTGGTGGCAGGTTCTGGGTAAGATCTGCTGGGCCTGTGGTTGTCTTTGTCTTGTCTTTTTGTTGTCTGCTGTGCTGTTTGTTGTGTTTGAAGGAATGGGGCAAACAGAATAAGGGAACTCTGACTTTCAAATGGCTATAACTGGAGCCAACTGGAGTTAGTCTAACTTAAGACAGAGACTTTAAGGAATATTCCCAAGCAGCTGCCGAAACAACTTTGTTTCGGGGACATTCCTTGCCCTCTCTGGCCCGACTGAGACTGACGAGCTCCTCCCCCTTGCTGGCGGGAAAGCATGGTGTGTGCTCCTCTCTTGGAGCTGATGAGTCCTAGAACTGGGAACCCTTTCTCTGCCTTCTGGTGGCACTTTGTTCTGTTCTTCACTGTCGGGAAACAAGAAGAGCGCCCCTGGACCTAACACCCCCACTCCGGATCTTCCCACCCGGGTCTCAGGTAAACCTTCGAAGTGGAGTGGGCCCAGGTGGAACGTAAATCAGTATTGGAACTAAGTTCAGCTTGTTGGGTTAATTAGGATAAACATGTCTTTTGAGTTAACAGTAGTAAATGTGAAACTTCAGAGTTTTTACTTAAGGTAAAAAAAAAAAATCTGTGTTGAAATCTGTTAGCAAAGAGATGACTAAACTGATGGTTGTCTGTCTCAGTTTCAATGGGTAATTGTTAAAGTAGCTTTCAAAGTCTTTGCTAACCTGACACTTCAACCAAATGGGATAAAATGCTAAAGCGCTGGTTGCTGGAATTAGGTTTGTGCTTTTGAAATCTGTTGGTACATATGTTTTGTTCTTAACTAATTGATAAATTTGCCATCTGAAGAATTCTGTTGTAACAGTTCACAATTGGTTTATATTTAATCTTCAGTAGAGGTTAAGGTATTTCTAAGAGTATAAAATTCTGCTAAGTGTAATTAAGACTGATGGAAATAAAGGAAACAACTCTGTAGAAAAGTAGGAAACAGGTAAAAAGGAGAGAAAAAATATCAGATGCCTGGGGCCACTGTTTGAGCTAGATCCATTCCTACACGATGGATGGGGAGACCTGGTCGGGGGAGGTGTCCAACCTGTTTGAATCTGAAGAGTGCCTGACTGTGTGGATGTGTCTCTGTGGCTCCACTGCTTCGGCCACGGAGTCTGAGTGAGCTGCACCCTGAGTCTCACGGGGCATCATATGGCATAACGGTCATCTACTCCACGGAGTATCCTGGTCTGGGGTTTATATGGACAGACCTTAGCTAAGACGCTCCAAATTCCCACGAGGGATGCGAGCAGGACAGCATCTGAAAGATCCCCCTCCCTTTGTTTGCAACATCATTTATGATGGGAGGGAAACCCAGAAAACTCATATCTTAAGGATGCACACTTAAAAATAAAAAAAGGAAAGACACTGGTATAGAAAAGCTGGTCTTCTCTCTGGTTAAAAGGGCAAAGTTTTCTTCAGTTAATTGAAATGGCTTTTCTTTGCCTGCCCAGAGTTGTAAATGAGATCTCTTTGGCTCATAAGGCTTCCTTGATATGCTAAGTTACTGATAAACCTTGGGTTGCATTTGGGTAAATGCTGTAATTATTCTAGAGGTTCTATATATTTCCTAAAATTTTAATGTTCTGATAAGGGTCTTCACTTGATATTTAACTATATCTGCTCTGTGTTTTTTCATTTGTAATTGTTTTAGTTCTCTTGTAAGATAAGTTTCGCCTTAAAGGAAATTCAAACGGGAAGACTTTCAGGACAAATACAGGTCTTTGATATGTTAAAATCCTGGGAACGGAAATGGGTAAAGATTTACAGAAGTAAGGGCTACATTCAGACTAAACCAGAATTGGTAACATGGGACTAGATAAACTGAAAGGTTGTAATGTTGTCTCTTCATGTTTTAGAAACATTATTAGTTCTGTAATGTTTGCTCCTCTAAACTAGGGAAACCTTTTTTTAAAAAAGATTTTATTTATTTATTTGACAGAGATCACAAGTAGGCAGAGAGGCAGGCAGAGAGAGAGGAGGAAGCAGGCTCCCCGCTGAGCAGAGAGCCCGATGCGGGGCTCGACCCCAGGACCCTGGGATCAGGGCCTGAACCTAAGGCAGCAGCTTTAACCCACTGAGCCACACAGCTGCCCCGGGAAACTTTTTTTTAAGTTACCTGTAACTTATAGAGATGTAAAGGTGTTTATTTGTAAATGAATCAAGGCGTTCAACTTTTCTCTCTATCTGAAACCAAAAGGGCTCAATAAGTTCTTCCTTGGCAATTAGTCATTTGCATAAGTTCAATAAAAATCTGTTCTCCTTGTAACAGGACAGCATTGGACACTGGTTATTTTACCAGCTTTGACTGGAACGTCATATTTGAAAAGACTCAGATATGGCCGGCTTAAAGGAACTAAGGTTGACTTTGTAAAACCTGGAGCCGTAAAGGCCTTTGGAACTGTTGGCCTCACACCTTGCTTACAGAGTTCCCAGCAGCCTCACCAGGTGAGTAAAGAATGTCACTCCCTGGTAGGAGGAGAAGCCTCAGATTACTTTGGGCACCTCAGGAGTTCGCCCAAATCTGACAGGTATTGCAGGCATGTCTGATGGCGAGTACGTGGCTTGGCTTCTGGCCCCCAGAGGCTAGTAAAAGTTCAACCTAGAGATTCCTTATAAAAAGTTCCAGCAAAGCAGATTCTAAAGATCTATATGATTACTTACTCTTCTTGCTGAGCTTATGTAAACAAGTAGGCCAAGTTTGTTAAAACTGGACTTGTTTTTCAAACGAGTTAGTCCTGATTTGGCTATCTCTGGAAGTGGTTATTTTAGAGAGAAAAATTATGTTTTAATAACATGGCTTTATGGGTGTTAAATTCTAGATTAGATTGTTATTAAATGTTTGTTTACCTAAGCTAGACAACTTAAGGTAAACTTCAGAGAAGTTTCACGATAACTTGTGTAAACGATCTTGCCTTTGCCAGTAAGTCAGCCCCAGATATAAGGAAGAAACTTCAGAAAATTGAGGAATTTGAAAGGAAGAATCTGACTGAGTTAGTGGGAATAGTAGAAATAGCCGCTGAGGACTATGGGTCTTGCTTGCAGGGGATGAGAGCTCTCTTACAGATTCTGCAGGAAAAGGTATTGGATGTCAGCAATGAAAACACAGCTTTGTAAGAGCCACACCACTCACTTAGGTTTTGGTCTCCATGAGGGAGTTTCTTGGGACATTGGGCTACTGCAGGCTGTGCATACCGCAGTTGGTGGAGATGGCGCGACCTCTCTGAACTGACTAAGGGAGGACTCACTATGGTAGAGTGGACTAAATTAGACTGTAAAGGAGATTGGACTAAGACTAGAAGAAAATTAGTAAGTCAAATACATAGGGCACTCATTTGGGGACATTGCAAGTTTAAGGAGCTTATGGGCAAGCAGTTCTAGGTTTCTAAATTAGGGCATATGGCTCAAGATACGGTTGATAGATGTGTTCAATGTCAGGTGGTAAATGCAGAAAGAACTAGAATGGGAAGAGGGAAAAGAGAAAGAGGTTGCTCTAGCAGAAATGACTGCTCAGTCTGTGCTCCAGTCACTGCAGGCATCACAGTCTGTCTTAAAAGAGCCCATACAGGGATCTGGACTGCCCACACTGGGACAGAATCGGAGGTGGAGCAACATCCTCACCAACCCAGGGACTTAGTTTGGAAGCGCTGCTGCCAAGTGGGAGGCTTGGAGCCTCGCTGGAAGGGACCGTTTACTGTCACCCTGACCACACCCATGGCAATAAAAGTAGACCTGGATTCATGTGGGTCACGTCAAACAAGCCGAGGATGAGAACGCCCCCCAGAGGTGGATGCCGCTGCCAACGGACCCTGCCAATCATGGACCAAAACTAAGACTCAAAAAAAAACCAGTGAGTTTATAAATTCATTGTTGGCCCTGTTGTTAAGATATTGGCGGGAGGTATAAGCAATTATGAATAAAAAAGGGGGAGCTTAACCTACTGTTTGATAAAAGGAGGAGGGGGGCTCTGCATAACCTTAGTAGAGAAATACTGTTTTTGGGTAAATCACACTGGAGTCATTAAAACGGTCTAGCAACCATTAAAAGGAGGGTATAGAACTGATGAAGTTCTAGAACCTAGGTGAGGTTTGGTGGGCTGAGGTCCGGAGCCGATGACCAGTTGGGCGCCATATGATGAAGTTCTAGAACCTAGGTGAGGTTTGGTGGGCTGAGGTCCGGAGCTGATGACCAAGAAAGAATTCTTGAGACATCTTTGGTGCAAAATGGTGGTTTATTAAAGCACGGGGACAGGACCCGTGGGCAGGAAGAGCTGCTGCCCCGGGTTGTGAGGGATGGCAGGTTCTGTACCCTGCTGTTGGGGGAAGGGGAGGGGAAGGGAGGTGTCAGTGGAGTTTCATATGCTAAAGAGGGCCTACAAGGGGCCAGGATGTTCCAGGCCTGCCGGAGGCCTTGCCCTTGCTGCTGGATCAATGTTGTCTTTAGACCAGCCATTAACATTAAGATCGTTGGGAGACTTTTTGGTGGGGTGTCAGAATCCTGCTATCAATCGTCTTTGTTAGTGAGATTTAGGACATTTGTAAACCAGTTTTTGCTTTGTCCTCAGCCAGCCTCCTGCTCCCTCATCAGAACTAGCTAAAAAGTCCAAGATTTTGACTAGTCTCCAAAGAAAAGGAGGGAATGTAAGGACCTATTTAGAAACTGTCCCTGCTCCCCTTCCCCCAGGGGATTTACTTGGAGACAAGTCCCAGAAACCAGCTTCAGGTAACAAAGCCCAGATACAAAGGTGGGTCAGGCCAGGTGGAGGCATCCCATCATTGGGGGGGGATGCATACTGTCTCCCTGGTTACCAAGGAGTATGGGCCCCGCCCTTTGGGCACCAATCCCAATCAAGGTATAATAGGCTGGTTCAAATGTCTACTAGGGTAAATTGTAACACAATTGGTCACCTAGCGTTACTGTGGAGTTTCCTGTGTGGGTTACAATCTCATTGGCCACCTGTGCGTGACCAGGCCTGACCGCCTGGCCCTTGCCCTTAAAAGCTAGTCTGAAACAGAGAAGGGTCACCCTCTCTTGTAAGAGGTGTGGCCCCGAACGTTCGGTTAGCTTCTTTTTTTTTTTTTCTTTTTTTAAAGATTTTATTTATTTATTTGACAGACAGAGATCACAAGTTGGCAGAGAGGCAGGCAGAGAGAGAGGAGGAAGCAGACTCCCCGCAGAGCAGAGAGCCCGATGCGGGGCTCGATCCCAGGACCCTGGGATCATGAACCTGAGCTGAAGGCAGAGGCTTTAACTCACTGAGCCACCCAGGCGCCCCTCGGTTAGCTTCTTGATGCTTGGCTCGAAATAAAGCTTTGCTTGACCTTTGCTTTGTATCAGTCTCGCTCCTTTAATCACAGACCCATTATTGAGGCATAACACATACTACTTGTGTCCTTGTGATCATTTGCTGAGCCATTATTAATTTTTATTTTTGTTCTCATAATGATGGATCGCTTCCTGTTTTTCATCCCAAGAAAGTAGCTAGAAGCAGAAATTTCCAGGCCTCCTTAAATCACAGGCCCAGGACTTGAGCTCCTCTGGGTGACCAGAGTGGATTGTCTGCAAGAGGATGGGGCCCCAAGGGTTGGCAGAAACAGCTCCTAGTAGGGAGGAGACAGAGGAGGAATTGGGAGAGCGCTCCCAGAGAATAGGAAGGATAGGATAGAAAAATGTAACTGGTTCCAGAAAAGAGGAACTGGCAGGATCTCTGATGGGCACGGCTGTGGGCTGAGCAGAGGGAGTTCCGATCCCAGACACAGAGCCCGCCTCTACACCTCCCTGCCCCCCAGCTCCCATCCTGGCCAGGGCCCAAAATGTCCTGTACACAAGCTTAGCTTTAAGGCAACAGAAATGCCACCTTCAAGGTAAGCTGGGATGGTGGGCTGATGGTCAGAGGGTCTCTCCTGGAATGGTCCAGATTGTACAAGCTCCCAAGGACTTTTGCACAATTCTTGGCGGAGGAGGGTTTTTGCAAAATATGACTGAGATGGAATTTTCTGACAGCTAGTCAGGTGGGAGCTCACTAGCTGATATAGAAAATGAGCATTTCTTAGGCCAGATCGTTTGGGAGTTTAATGTACACTCATTACACCCATTATATAAACACTGACTTTGATCCAGGTAATGACTTTATACTTCTTTTACTTTCAGATTGAATCTGTATGGGTGTATTTCACTGAATAGTCTATGAGATTCAAGAAAGCCTTGTCACAAAGTCCCATGTTATCCTCACATTACAATTTGAATAAGGGAGGTATTGCCTGCTTTGTTGAACAGAGACAAACCTGATCTATAAATGGGTCCCAAAGTGTGTCCCACGGGACACCTATTGCATGGTACATTTTGCAAACAAATTTGGGAAATGGGGTTTTAAGTAGAGTTAAACAAGATTCGCTTTTGCATTCCTGCTTATACAAATATGTGCATTTGAATCACCAAGGGATCTATGGAGTGTTTCCCAGACTTCTTTAATCACAAAACTTCCTCTCCCCTTTTCACATAGAACATTTCCTGGGATGGGGATTCAGCAGGACAGTTTCAGAAACTGAGGTTCTAGTCAGCTGAAGACATTTTAGCATTTCACCATGTGGCCCATCACAACCACCAAAGTGGTTTTGGTCTCTGAAAACAGCCAAAGGGGAAAAAGAGATGATGTGCCTTCCCTAGCAAGAAAAGTCCCTTGGACTTCGAGTTGGTAGGCCACCACTGGACATACTGCCCCTCAGGGTCCTAAGCAATGATAAGAGCAGCCCCTCATCTTACAGAAGGGGAAACTGAGCCCAAAGAGAGAAATCAACTTGTCCTAGATCACCCAGCCAAGAGCACAGTTCCTACAATCCCAATGTCCAGCACCAAGAGGTTCAATCTCACTGAGTGGGGGCACTTTTCATACTTTATCTTGTTTAATGTTTAAGAATAATACTGTTATGCCCCAATAATGCGTCCGTAATTAAAGGAGCAAGACTGATACAAAGCGAAGGTCAAGCAAAGCTTTATTTTGCGCCAAGCATCAAGAATCTAACCAAACATTCAGGGACGCCCCTCTTACAAGAGAGGGTGACCCTTCTCTGTTTCACAGATTAGCTTTTAAGGGCAAAGGCCATGCGGTCGGGCCTGGTCACGCACAGGTGGCCAATGAGATTGTAACCCACACAGGAAACTCCACAGTAACGCTAGGTGACCAATTGTGTTACAATTTACCCTAGTAGACATTTGAACCAGCCTATTATACCTTGATTGGGATTGGTGCCCAAAGGGCGGGGCCCATACTCCTTGGTAACCAGGGAGACAGTATGCATCCCCCCAATGATGGGATGCCTCCACCTGGCCTGACCCATCTTTGTATCTGGGCTTTGTTACCTGAAGCTGGTTTCTGGGACTTGTCTCCAAGTAAATCCCCTGGGGGAAGGGGAGCAGGGACAGTTTCTAAATAGGTCCTTACAAATACATGCACAGAATTTATAACTCTTCATTTCAGGGCACCTGGATGGCTCTGTGTTAAGTCTCTGCTTTCGGCTTAGATCATGATCTCAGGGTCCCAGGATCGAGCCCCACATCAGGCTCTCTGCTCAGCAGGGAGCCTGTTTTCCCCTCTCTCTCTGCCTGCCTCTCTGCCTACTTGTGATCTCTCTCTCTGTCAAATAAAGAAACAAAATCTTAAAAAAAAGAAAACAACCTTCATTTCATGGCACCAGTAACTACCTATAAAGGTAGGACTGGCAGTAAAATTCAGGACAGTCAGTTGAGTGTGAACTTCAGACAAACAACAAATAATATGCCAAAGAACTTACTTGTATTTTGACTTGCTAAATCTTACAATCTTGCATGAGCCCAAAGCCCTCCGGGTGCTTTTAGCCAAAATGCAGGAGAAAGCATGGAAAGGTTTGCCATTAGGTTCACATTCTAATTTGGCCACTTACAGACTTTGTGACCTTGGACAAGTGACTTAACCCCTCCGAGCTGCAAACAGTTGGGAGTAAGAATTAACCAAAGAAAACATATGGGCAAACTCCCAACACAGTGCCTAGCATGTAGTTGGCACTCAAATATGGCAGTTATTATTCTATTTTACTTAGAATAACATTTTTTTCTCGGGCCCTTGTTCTGGTAAAAAAAAAAAAAAAAAAAAAAAGTGTGATTGTGGATCCTGGGGGCATTAGTTGGAAATGTGTACCTGACTTGGGCAACCTTAAGAACACCCTTCACCCCATCACCTACTACAACCAGAAAATCGCAAAGCAATCAGGAGAGTGTGGGCTTTGGCCCATGTGGCAGGCATAGCTAGAGGACCTTCAAGTGTGGATCCAGGTTATGTGGAACCTGAAGTTTATGCAATTGTGGGGGGGGGTGGTGTTAAGAAAAAGAATTCGAAACTAAGTATATAAAATTAAATATGGGGCAGGGGTGCCTGGGTGGCTCAGTTTGTTGGGTGTCTGACTCTTGATTTCAGCTCAGGTCATGATCTTGGCTCAAGTTATGATCTCGGGGTTATGGGATTGAGCCCTGTGCTGGGTTCTGTGCTCAATGTGGAGTCTGCTTTTCCCTCTCCCTCTGCTAATCCCTCCGTCCCTGTTCCCCCCAACCCCAAAATAAAAAAAAAAAAAAAAAAAGAAATATAGGGCATTGGAGGAGGAAGGACAAAATGAGTTTCCCTGAAGCTTAAGCTTTATTAGCTTTTCAGTAAACATTCTGACGCAGGTCCAGTATCTACTCTCTACTTCCTAATTTTATTAAGTTATTTATTAAAGATTTTATTTATTTATTTGACAGAGAGACACACAGCTGAGAGAGAATACAAGCGGGGGGGAGTGTGAAAGAGAATTAGGCTCTCTGCCAAGCAGGGAGCCCGATGCGGGGCTTGATCCCAGGACCCTAGGATCATGACCTGAGCTGAAGGCAGATGCTTAATGACTGAGCCACCCAGATGCCCCTTCTTAACTTTTTTTTTTTTTTTAAAGATTATTTATTTATTTATTTGACAGAGAGAGATCACAAGTAGGCAGAGAGGCAGGCAGAGAGAGAGGAGGAAGCAGGCTCCCTGCTGAGCAGAGAGCCCGATGCGGGGTTCGATCCCAGGACCATGGGATCATGACCCGAGCCGAAGGCAGCGGCTTAACCCACTGAGCCACCCAGGCGCCCCGCCCTTCTTAACTTTTTAAAAAAGATTTTATTTATTTATTTGAGAGAGAGAGAGAGTGATGGGAAGGGGTGGAGAGAGAGAGAGAAAAGCAGGCTCCATTTAACTGACTGAGCCCCCCAGGTGTCTCTCCACTTCTTATTTTTTAACAGAAACTGGATTTTATTTGGGTAGTGCTGTGGACTGAATGTTTGTATACCTCCAAAATTCATATGTTTCAAGGTCATCCCCAAGGTGATGATATTTGGCGGGGGGGGGGGCTTTGGGAGGTGATTAGGTCATGAGGTGTGGCATCTTTGTGAATGAGGTTGGTACCCTTATGAAATAGGCCTCAGTCCTTCTGCCGTGTGAGGCTGCTCATGAACTGGGAAATGGGGTCTTACCAGACACGGAATCTGCCATGGCCTTGATCTTGGGCTCTCCAGCTTCCAGAACTGTGAGAAATAAATTTCTGGTGTTTTAAAGTCACCCGTCTATGGTATTTTGTTATAACAGTCCAAACAGACTAAAATAAGGGCAATTGTCCCAGCTAAAAAAGTTAACACCCCCCACCCCCATTTTCTAGATTCCCTTGCAGCTAGGCATGTACTTGTGGCCTCTCTTCCCAAAGAGATGGTGGCAAAGATCTATTGGTCATACTTGCAGAAAAACAATTCTTTCCTTGATTATACGGCATAGATTCAGAGGGTGCACTTTTGTCTTTGTTGTCTCCCTTCACGCTTCTTCCTTCTTGAAATGAGGACATATTCTAGGAGGTGCAGCAGCTGTCTTTTAACTATGAGGACGAAAACCACACACTAATATGGCTGGTTGGAAAGATAGAGGGCTCCTGGATCCTCGGTGGTATCTTGGAACCACTGTCCCTGTACTGGATGGTCTACCTCCAGATTCTCAGTATGTAAGAAAAAGAAATCCTTTTGTTCCAGCCACTGTAGTCTGGTTTCTGTTACATGGAGCCACATACAGTGTTAATGGAACAGTATCAGAAAGACCCAGGTTCAAACCATAAGTCTAACAATTACTGTTTGGATGACTTTGGGCCATTTAACCCAATTCTCTGCAATTAAAAAAAAAAGATTTTATTTATTTGAGAGAGAGAGAGAGAGAGAGAGAGTATGTGCATGAATGGGGGAGGGGCAGAGAGAGGGAGAAGCAGACTCCCCACTGAGCACAGAGCATGACACAGGGCTCAATCCCAGGACTCAGATCGTGATCTGAGCCGAAGTCAGATGCTTTAACTAACTGAGCCACCCAGGTGCCCCCCAATTTTCTGCAATTTAATCACCATATTTAAAACACAAGGGTTATGGTGATGATTACATATCAGAACAGAGAACTCAGAAACAGACTACATATATGGCAGCTGATGTATGACGGACATGGCTTCACAAATGAGTTGAGAGAGGACAGATTATTTAGCAGATGGTTTTGGGAAAACCGCTCATTCTATAAAAAGAAGTTGAATCTCTTCCCAACAATATGAAAAAAAAATCCCCATGGACTTAAGACCTATTTACAAAAGATAAAAACCATAAAGCTAATAGAAGAAAAGTGTAAGATTATATCTTTGACGTATCAGCATGGGTATGGATTTCAAAAACAAGAGGGTGAAACACAGTTTTTTTGGAAAAAAATGGACTTAGGTACATATATACTTAGATTTTTTTTTTAAAGATTTTATTTTATTTATTTGACAGAGAGAAATCACAAGTAGATGGAGAGGCAGGCAGAGAGAGAGAGAGAGAGGGAAGCAGGCTCCCCGCTGAGCAGAGAGCCCGATGCGGGACTCGATCCCAGGACCCTGAGATCATGACCTGAGCCAAAGGCAGTGGCTTAACCCACTGAGCCACCCAGGCGCCCTATACTTAGATTTTTTAAAAACAGAAGACACCATAAACAAAGTGAACAGATGGGCAGACTAGAAGGAGAAATTTTCAGCTTAAACCAAGAGAGAATTATTGCCTCAAGTCTAGGTTCTAGGCCTGCACTGTTGAATATACCACTGACCACATTTGCCTGATGAATACTTCATATGTGACTAGTACAAATCGAACTGTATTGTAAGTGTAAAAGAGATAACAGATTTCAAAGACTTAGCATGCATAAAGCAATATAATGTGTCTGAATAATTTAAAATTGTTTGCACTTTGAAATATTTTAGACATATTGAGTTAAATACATATATTGTTAAAATTAACTTCACTTTTTACTTTTTAAATGTGGCTATTAGAAAAATTTTAATTACGTATGTGGCTCACAATATATTTCTATTGGACAATGCTGTTCCTTGGCAATACAAGAAAGTCCTATACATCTGCAGGGAAAAAAGTGTGGAGACTTAGTAGAATAATGGGCAAAAAGCATGAATAGGCAATTGATAGATATAAAGGGGAAACCCAAATAAAGGGGGAAAGTAGATGAAGAAAAAGAACAAGTAACCAGAGAAAACAAATAAATATAACAATGAGAGTAACTTGACCCATCAATTTAGCAAAAATGAAAAACTAGTAGTTGCAAATGGTGACAGCATTTGGAAAAAAGGGGATCTTCATGCACTGCTGGTGGAGAGCATACTGGCAGAGCCATTCCTGAATAACTCTAGTTGCACTAATGAAACTGTGTTTGTGCAATTGCAAGGCAGATGTCCAGCTTGTGGGTACCAATCTGGTTCATGGGTAGTGCTGATTCTGAGTGGGCAGTGCTTACATCTGGATGGCTGTTAAATAGTTTGAATATCACTTATGTGTGTATCCTACTGAACAAGCTATCCCACTCTTAAGAATGCTCCTCTGAAAAACACTCTGATACACATCTGTAAGATAGAGAAATACAAATAAATACAAGATTGATTTGATACACACCATATGTGCACACAATCTGGCCTAGATTGAAGCCAGGAGGTAGACATTTCCTTGGTGTCTACCACTGGGGAACTGTTAGGTAAAATCTGGTCTATACACTGAATGAAATGTTATGTAGAATCCAGAACTAATGGTCCAGATATACATGTAGTAACATGTGTAGATCTCAAGAAGAAAGTGTTAAGGAAAAAAGAAGGAACAGAATGAGATTTATAGTGCAATTCCATTGTGTGGATTAGAAAAAAATCCATACAATACAGTTTTGCGTATATGTAGACATCAAAATAAACAAATGAAAGGTTAATTAGATGGATTTAATTAAAATCAATTTGGGTTGTTATGGTGGGAGAGAAAAACAGAAGTGGAAATTGAAGTTGAATGGGGAGGGGAAAAATAAAACAGAATAAAACCAAAGGGGACCTCTTTCTAGGGCTGCCATCTTTAACAAATAAAAACATAGGATACCCAGTTAAATTTGAATTTCAGGTAAAAAGCAGATAATACACTTTAAAAAAATTTTTTTTAAAGATTTATTTATTTGAGAGAGAGGAAGTAAGAAAACATGAGTTGGGGGGAGAAGCAGAAGGAGGGAATCTTAAAGCAGACTCTCCTCTGAGTGTGGAGCCTGATACAAGCTCAATCCCACCATCCATGAGATCATGACCAGAGCCGAAACCAAGAGTCAGATACCCAACGGACTAAGTCACCCAGGCTCCCAGAACAGATATTTTAGTGTAAGCATGTTTCTATACTCACACATGTAAGTACATCTAGAATGTTGACTGTGGCTGAACAAATGGCAAAATTCAAATTTAACTGGATATTCTGGATTTTGTCTGGTAACCCTAGACTCAGGATATAGGTAAGTTCACTCCTTTATCTGGCTGAACTGACTAAACAAGTGATAAAAGTGATATTTATCAGTTCTTGGGAACTCAGTCCTTGCTTACTACCCTGATTGGTCCTTGGCACAGCTCATACCTTTCTGGGTGGGTCATTGGGTATCAGACAGCTATCCCATTGGATGTATGAGTGGTATGAATTAAGGGTCTTTTTGGCCATTTACAGTAACATCCAAACCTTACATGTATTTAACCTTTGTGCTATGTCAGAGGCCTGTCACTAGGACCCCCTGGGAACATTCAGCCCATCCCTCCTCACATCCTACAAGGGAGAACACCTAGGAAGCTGAGCAAGAGAGCAGGTGTTGGACAAAACCATGGGCGTTACTGCCAGTTCAATCCTGGTTCAAATCCCAGCCCCGTCATTTATTAGTTCTGTGACCTTAGGTCACTGACCTCCAGAGCATGGGTGATTTCATCTATAAAATAGGAGAAGAAACAGATACCTCCCAAGTCTGTTGTGAGGATTATAAGAAATAATAGTGAGAAGTGTGATAACAAAACATATATAAAGGGTTTAGTACAACTATCAAAAATATTTATCTTGTATTTAAAAAAAAACAAAAACCTGGGAGAAAATCTGAAATGTCAGCGGTGGCTAAGTACATGACTCAAGGAGACAGAGCATATAAAGTGCTCAGCACATGATCGTCACCCAATAAATATTACTTATCTTTTTCTATTAGTATTTCTTGGCAATGGGCTCATGGATAATGGATATTCTTCTCTTTATACTTTGTGGTTATCCCCCTATTTTCTAAAATGAAAGCATAATTATGTTTGAGCCAAAAAAACTTTTGTGGGGTGTTTACCAGGTCCAGGGCACCATGTTAGTTCCTTGGCATAGATTTGGAAGAGAAGAGGTCGTAGTGGGAAATCTAGGATGAGATGACCAAATGGTCTCTCTACAGTCGCTGTTCTCCCTCCTGCTCTTTGTGTGGCAGGATCTGTAGACTAGTTACAATAAATGAGATAAGCAACATAGCTCTCAGGGGCTCAGCAACTTCCTCTAGCCTTTCAGACCACTCCTTTTCAACATGTACCCTCTTTTTTCTCTACTATTTTCCCATCACAGAGTACAAGAAAGGGGTGCTAAAAATCACCTAGCAGTGCCCGCCTTACAGATGGAGCTCCAGCCTGTGGCTTCTCTCCTCTCCCACTTTCTGCTCTATCAGGGTTCTTGCTCCTTAAGAGACAGAATTAGATAGGATTAAGATAATCTAGACCAAATGTTAAAAAGTCTCCAAGTTCAAGGCCCCAGATACTAAGATTATCAGTTGAAATATATTCTGAGCTTACATTCTGGTGCCAGGGTGTGTACTGAGCCCTTTTCATAGACCTTCTTGCTGATGCAGAGACACCCAGAAAGGTGTTTGGAGAAAGATAGCTTCATAAAATAGTTTATTCTCAAGTATTAATGAATGCCAGCAGGCCCCATCCTCCAAACCCAGTGATTTTAAAAAGTTGCTCTGGTGCAGAAGTACCTTTAGTCATAGTACTTTTGGTAGAACATTGTAAAACTCATGTGTATGCCCCCCAAAGAAGAAGTTAATGCAACTCTGCTGTATGTTTAACTCTATTTTAAAAAAGAGAGAAAGAGAAAGACTGGATGAAGCAGAGATATCTTTGAGCTTCCTTTCTAATTTTAGGATCCTTCTTGTTTATGCGTTTAGTCGTTTTTGAGCATTCATCGGATAACAAACAGATACTATATTTATTAGGAACCTTTTATGGGTCAGACTCTCAACAGACAGATGGTAGCAGGTTCCAAAAATCTGGGAAAAGAAGTATTTATGGGGTAAAAAATTAAGATTGACAGAAATTCAGGACCCTTTCTGGGAAGGTTTACATTTTGAAAGAGATTTTACTATTTTTTCAGCAAAGGAGGACAACTCTGATGGTGGAATTCCAGCCAGTGTGGTATGTCAAGGTAAGAGGAATATTTGGGGGCAGGGATTCCCTTCCAAAGCCACTAAGCTCATGAACCTGGGACAGCACTTTCTTTGGGGGTGACAAAGGTCTTCCCAGTGGGCGGGCCTTTGTGCCAAAATATATTTGAAGATTTATCCTCAGATAAGATGGGGATAGGGATCCTTGGGAGCTCCTTTGATGGGACTTGACCTTCATACAGCTCTGAAGAATGAGAAGAGAGTAGCTGGAAGAATGTGACCGGGTGGCACTTGCTCCATTAGCCGCCAACTGGGGTGTGGAGCAGCTGTTTCCAGGTGTGTCCAGATTGTCATGTTGGCAAACATGTCAGCCTGCACCCACCCTGCTGTTTTCAGGGAAACCCTCTTCTCTTCCTGGTGTCCTTTGCTCTGGCGTTCAGCTCCCTCAGCTGTGACTCTGGGTGAACCCAGACCCCAAGGAAGCCCCGTGTCCCTACTCTGTCTCTCAGTATCTAGAAACATGTCTGGAGGTGGGGAAAGAAAGGCAATGGAAGATCACTGATTTCAGAGGGTCAAACCAAAGGGCTGCTTCTTCCTAACTAGGTGGTCATAGAAAGTTGTCGTAAGGCCCTTCCCAGGTCTCCATTTCCTAATCTGAAAGTGAGAATAAGAACAGAATCTTCATTAGAGGGTTGTCCAAGGATTTAAAAAATGCATACAGGTGCCTTAGCACAATGGTGAAGGTTTCCATTAACAGTAATTTGGATGATTATTAATTCAAGGTAGGGGATCCCCTGATCCCTAGGGAGACTCATGCATCTGTCATGAGTCTTGCATGCATCTGTCTCCCACTGCCCTGTCCCACAGTCTACTTTGCATATTTCTTGGAAGAGAAGTGGCTTTCTTTATGGGGTAAAGTCCCCTATGGTAGGAGGGAATTCAGAGGGGTGGAACAGACCAGGTGTTGGATTCTGATCTCTGTGGATGACTCATCCACTTTGGCTTGGAATTTGCCTTTGCAAAATGGAGACAATAAAACATTTTCCCCATTACTGCCTCACCCTTTTTTCAACTTATGAGGTTGGCGGGAGCACTGATTAGCCTGTGGACTCTTTTGGTCTCCCTTGGAGTATAGTATCTGATGGAGGTGATGAGGAATGGTTGTCGTTTATAGAACTGAAGATGTGTTTTCAAAAAAACCATTCCTGATACCTGGAACTGAAGACTTTGTTAGGCAGGTGTAGGTGGAAATAGAATGAAACTCATTCTGGAGAAATCAATAGTCCTCGAATTGATATTTGTGCCTGAATCTATGCAGTAGGATCTGTGATTCTCAGGTTCTTGAAAATAGGATAGTTTTGTTTAAAACTTTGTAGTTAGGAACACAGGCTCTAGACTTGGAGTCACGTTTGAATTCCAGCTCAATTCTTGCTAGCTGTGTGACTTTGGATGAATTTATTAATCTTTTTGGGCCTCAATTTCCTCATCTGTAAAATGGGAATAATGGTCATACCTAAGATTGTTTTGAAGATTAAATGAGTTTAAAAATCTAAAGCTCTTTGAACAGAGTGCCTTACAGACTGGGGGTTTAGTAAGTGTTAGTTTTATCTATCTATCATCTGTCTAACCTAACTATTATCTATCTATATCATCTGTCTATCAATAACATTATCTTCTGGATTGAGCAGTGCAGTGTAGAAGAAAGAATCTAGGATTTGAAACAAATCTTTTTCCAAGCCTGCCTATACTATTCAGAAAATTTGAGATCTCTGGGCACATTACTATTCTTAAGATTTTGTATTCAGTAATGGCTGAAAGCTGAAGATACTTAGATGAGCTGTATAAAATACAAAAACATCTTAATAGTATCAAAGACCTAGAAAGAGAGTGAAGGGTACTGGCTGAGATCTGGGAACAGATAGCATCCCGGAGAGGTGAGCCACACTTTCAGGGCCACTTTCACTCAAGAACAATTGATGGTATCAAATAAACAGCTAAAATATTAAGCTGTCTTTTGGCAGCCTTCCAGAGCTAGGAGGACTAAAATGGGATTTTTTATCCCATCAAGAGTAGTGATCCTGGTAAACTATTTCCATTTTTAGCTGAGACTCAAAAGTGCTGTGTGGTAGGAGAAAATGTGAAGTGGAACTAAATCAGCTCTAGCTCAGACTATAGCTAGCTAGTCTTTGAGTCATTAGAATGGCCCAGAAAACCGCAATCTTTTGATTTTGTTTAAATTGTTCTAGATAGTTAGTACCCTAAGGTATATGATAGAAGCTAATGAGCTAATGGAAATCATTTTTTTTTTTAAAGAAATTAACATCATTCTAGGCCTCAAATTATTGTAACAAATATGTTTAAGAATATAATACGTAGCAAATAATTAAAGATAACTAGGTACACTAAAAGACAAGACACCATGAGTGAGTGTCTACAGAAAAAAACAGACAACAGAGACAGACCCATACAGACTGCTATTGTAAGAATGATCTGAAACCAACAATCAAACAACAGCACTTACTGTGTTCAGGGAGATAGAACCTCAGCTGGAAAATTTGATTAGGAAACAGGAAGTGATAAAAAAGTGATGTAGCAGATTTTAGAAAGAACCAAGTAGAAATTCTAAAACTAAACAACATAAGAACCCAAACTAGGAATACAATGGATAGGTTTAACGTCAGATTAGACACAGCTAAAGATAGGAATAACAGCATATACTGTAAGACAGGTAAAGAAAATCTCCAAAAAAAAAAAAAAAAAAAGGATAGGTAATCAAAAGGGTATGAACTACACAAGAGGTAAGTGACATAGAATGTCCAATTTGGAATTAATAAGAGTCTCAGAGGGAAAACAGAATGGAATGGAGGTTGTATTAGAAGAAAATGATTGAAAAGTTTCCAGAATTGAGGGCATATCTCTCCACAGACACATGAAGCCCAGAAATTCCCAGACAGAATGAATAGAAAGAAATCAGACTCAAGCACATAATGGTGAAACTGCCCCAGTGGTTCCCTATTCCTGCAACATTCTTCCACAGTGCCCATTCTGGCTAAAATATCCACGAGTCACATCTAAACTTACATATAGCCTAAATTAAAATGTTTCATGTCTCACCTCCTCTCCTCAGTTCTGACTTAGGTGACCCTTCCTCTGTGCTCTGATAGCATCCCACACTATCAGATTTTTAAGCTTACCATACTAGAAGTTGCCTCTTTATCTGCTGTATCTCACACCAGACTGTGAACTCTATGAGAGCAAGGAATGTGTCTCAATTGCTTATTGTTGATTTCCAGCATCCCAACACGAGCCTGGCACACACAAAAGTACAAAAAATGTCAGAGAATGAAAGTTGCCTATACTCTTTGAGCCTCAATCTTCTCAGCTAGAAAATGGGTACAGTAATACCAATCTCATGCATTCTTATATGGTTGTTAGAATTAAATGAGATAAAACATGTACCAGACATCTATTGGCATAATAAGGCTATATATTTGGGATGCCTGGGTGGCACAGTCGTTTGGGTGCCTGACTCTTGGTTTCGACTCAGGTTACGATCTTAGAGTTGTGAGATTCAGCCCCGATTTGGGCTTCTTTGCTCAGCATGAACTCTGCTTAATTTCTTTCTCCCTTTCCTCTGCCCCTCCTGCTTGTTCTCTTTCTCTTAAATAAATAAATAAATAAGTCATTAAAAAAATAACGCAATGTATTTGACCTTCCTGAGCCTCCGTTTTCTTATTTACTCAGTGGGAACAATAATATCGGTTAAGTCACTTGTATTATGTCTGAGATAAGCTTTCAATCTGTCAGAGCTGACAGTGAGCCAGCAGGAGTTCAATGAGCTAAAGGGAGACCAGGCTGATGTGTCACATTTCTACTGTGTGTCATTTCCTGTGCTGGGAGCTCTATATTCGCCACTTCATTTTAAAGTGGATGAAAACGCGAGGTATATAGTTTTTTCTGCCCGGTTAGTTGCCCGAGAGCTAAAAGCCTTGAAGGAATCCTATCACAGAACAATTGTCCTGGGAGAAGAGGAAGTAGAAAGGGAAAAGATGTTTTATATTCTGGGTGAAGCTCTTGATTTTCAAGTTTCACAACAAACTGAGCCCAAGGAGGAGAGAGATTACACTGCTGAGCAAGACTCTTTTCTTCTGTATCCCCAGCAATTAAAAAAGTATATATTTTTTGACAATACAAATGTGTTATATCCTAGGAGCCTAATACCCCTCTTCTTATAGTTACTGATCGTCCCAGAAATAAACATCCAGTACAGTAAAAAAGAAAGAAAGGAAGAAAGAAAGAAAGAAAGAAAAGAAACACAAAAAAACCCTCCCAACATTTCTGGAAGGGGGAGAAGGAGCAGGGGGTCAAAATCTCATGAGGCTCATTCCATATGATTCAAAGCCGTTATGTTTGGCCAGCGATCACTTTGAGTCGGCTGTGTGGGACACACTCATGCACTTCTCCCAACAGGGCAAGGCTGCGTTAGCAGGCGCAGTGGTGTTGGATGGCATCATGAATAAACCATCCAGCTCCAGACTTTGCACACAATCAAAGCTTTTTTTCCCCTTAGTCCCTTGCTCCTGGGCGATGCCTGCTTATCCTTCTTGAGGCCTGGAAGAGACATGCATCACTTTTGTTCATATCTCAGTGGTAAAAATTTGGTTTTGGTGGCATCTGGGTGCAGGAGGGGCTGAGAAATGCATTCTTTGGTAGGGCAGCTGCCTGTTAGCAACAGCTTCTGCTCTGGGAGAAGACACATGGATTTTTGGTGTCTCATCCCTTTTGTAAAAAGTCTTATTATTAATCATCATCATAATCCTCATCATTCTTATTTCTGGATGGGGACACAGATGCTCCCATGCTGAGGTAACCTCTCCCGGGTCTATAGCTTGGAAATGGTGGAGGCAGGATTTGAACCGAGGCAGTGTGCTTGGAAAATCCCACGTGTTTGCCACAAAATTCTGCCAGCTCCCTGTGATGAAGGAGACCTAGAGCCCACTGACATCAGGGGCGCCTGGGTGGCTCAGTCAGTTAGGCATCTGCCTTCAGCTCAGGTTGTGATCTCAGGATTCTGGGATCGAGCACCTTGTCCTCCGTCTCCTGCTGCCCCTCCCCACATTTGTGCATGTGCGTTCTCTCTCTCTTTCTCTCAGAGAAAGAAATAAAATCTTCGAAAAAAAGAAAAGGGTGATGTCAGACACGTCCCTGAAATTTTATTTTCAGGAACAGAGCTTTTGAAAAAAGCTAAGTAAGTACTTGAAAATGAATTCTTTCACAGTGATCCAAGGTCTGAGCTCAAATGCCACCTTCTCAGAGGGGACTTCCTTGCTCGCCTTGCCTTCCAGCCACCCTGATCCCCAAGGCTCTCTGTTTTGTGTGACTTTACAGCCTCTGCCATTTCACCGTGCTGCTCTCACTGTCTGAGATCAGACGTATGTTTGTTTCCTGTTGGACTGACAATCTCCCCAGCTAGCATATCAGCTCCTGGAAAGCAGTTTACTACTTTTCCCACAATAAATGCGATAATGTTTGCTTTTTTTTTTTTTTTAATTTTAGGTTAGGTATCAAATCAAATGGCGTGTACATTTTTAAAGCGTAACTTAAAATGGCAGCCAAATAGGGGCATGATTAACTAAACACAAAATTCAGAAATTAGATACTCATTTCTTTGAATAGATCTACTCTAAGGGGGTCAATTTGACCTCAATTTCCTTTCCTCTAACTATCCTTTCAGGATACTTCTGGGTCATGCTTCTGTAGCTGGAGATATTAGACGGAACACGTACAGGCTTGGGAACAGTCCATTTTACCCCAGAGATCTTATCACGAGGTCTGGGTCTCCCTGAACTTTGCAGATACATACACTTTTATTCCTTCCATCATCCTGAAGAAGGGAAATGGGCCCAGAATCCTGGACAGCTTCCTGGGATGTCAGAGCAGGACCTTTTCAAAGGACAGACATGCTTCTTGAGGAGGCCTGAGAACCATGCCTCTCAGCTGCTAGGCAGGAGCGCCAGCTTTTGCAACAGCAGTCATGGTGAGATTCTGGGTTTTTATAACCGTGAGGAGTTTCATTCTTTCTCAACGACCATGGCCGGCTTCAATAGTCAGTGGTAGCTCCCTCCGACCCAGCTTGCTAATAAAAGTTTCTTCCGTTTATAGGATGTGCACCAAGCAGTAAACCAGGTAGTTCATACCCATCTCTTGCCAGGTGGTGTGTCTGTTTTGCAGATAAAGGGACCGAAATTAGATGAGGTTAGCTCTCTCGCACAGGGTCACACATTCATTCGGGAAGCAGAAGAGTCAGGATTCTAATTCAGCTCTGTCTGATGCCAGAGCCCCTCAGCTCTGGCCACTGTGTCTAATTGTCCCTTTGGTTTATGGTTCTCTTTCTGTTTTATAGTTCAGTTTACAGCCAAACTTTAAACGCATTAGAGTCAGGAAGATTTTAACAATCAAAGGAATTGCATGTGTGTGTGTGTGTGTGTGTGTGTGTGTGTGTGTGTGTGTGTGTGTGGTTGCCTGCATTCTAAGGCCCCGGCAGTGCCATTTTCTACCACCCATAGATTAGAACTGTCTGAAAAACTTGGAGATGAAGAGAACCAGAGTCCGGAGACCACACCATCGTCTTTATCTGAAAATGTGGGCTTTTGGTTGTGATGGCAGAAGGAACCTAGTTCTCTTTCAGGAGTGTGCTCAGGACCTTCTAGAAGCTTTTCCTGATGCCACTGCTCCTCCCCTAAAGTTCTGGACAAAACTATCTAGCACCCCGTGTCTGGCACCAGGGAGATGACCTCTGAATGAAGTGTTCCATTCAGCCTTGACGTCTGCCTGTCCAGATGCGAGAGCTGTCTTGTCATCACAATGCTGTGTCTTGGGTCCCCAACAAAGGAGTCTGAGTCTTCTAGCACAGGGATTCTTACTCATTTACTTCCTGCATTTATCCATTTATTCAAAGCCCATTTGTGGGGCCTCTCCAGCCACATATAATAGAGTCTCAGCATAGAGAGGCCCACAGCCTAGTGGAGAGAGGCAGATAGTGAATCTGTATATTTAATAGTGAAAAATTGAAAATGTATGAGCAAAACTGTATGTATCAATAGGGATACATTTCCAAAAATATTATGTTTAATCAGGCATACAAGTCACAGGATGATATATCCACTTTGGTATCATTTACATAAAGTTAAAAATGCTAAGCAATCCTGTGTACTGTGTGATATAAACCTAGGTCTGATGAACCCCAGGTCTATGAGAATGGCTACCTCAAGGAGATAGGGAGGGGTGACTGCTGGGGAGGGACATCTATGGGTCTTCAGTTGTATGTGTGACATTTCATTTCTCATGGCAGCAGTATTAGGCATGCTAATATACACATACACGTTTGTTATCAGTATTTCTTATTTTTAAGATTTTATTTATTTGAGAGGGAGAGAGAGAGAAAGAGAGAGCATGAGCAGGGAGCTCAACGTGGGACTCGATCCCAGGACCCTGGGATCATGAGCTGAGCCAAAGGCAGATGCTTAAGTGACTGAGCCACCTATCATTAATACCTCATTTAAAAAGGCAAGTTTTATTTATTTTTAATTTTTTATTAACATATAATATATTATTTGCTTCAGGGGTACAGGTCTGTGTGTCATTGGTCTTACACAATTCACAGCACTCACCATAGCACCTACCCTCCCCAATGTATATCACCCAGCCACCCTATTCCTATTCCTCCCAACCCCCCTGCACCCCGGCAACCCTCAGTTTGTTTCCCAAGATTAAGAGTCTCTTCTGGTTTGTCTCCCTCCTGATCCCATCTTGTTTCATTTTTTCCCTCCCCATCCTCCACGAACCCCCGCCTGGCCTCTCAAATTCCTCATACCAGAGAGATTATATGATTATTGTCTTTCCCTCATTGACTCATTTTGCTTAGCATAATACTCTCTAGCTCCATCCATGTCATTGCAAATGGCAAGATTTCGTGTTTTTGATGGCTGCATAGTATTCCAGCGTGTATATATATATATATACACACCATCGTGTATATATATACATCGTGTGTGTATATGTATGTATAGATATATATACACACACACGATGGAATATATATATATATATATATATATATATATATATATATATACACATCTTCTTTTTTTTTTTTTTTTTTTTTTTTTTTTTAAAGATTTTATTTATTTATTTGACAGAGAGAGATTACAAGTAGACAGAGAGGCAGGCAGAGAGAGAGGAGGAAGCAGGCTCCCTGCTGAGCAGAGAGCCCGATGCGGGACTCGATCCCAGGACCCTGAGATCATGACCTGAGCCGAAGGCAGTGGCTTAACCCACTGAGCCACCCAGGCGCCCCTATACACATCTTCTTTATCCATTCATCTTTTGATGGACATGTAGGTTCTTTCCATAGTTTGGCTATTGCTGCTATAAACATTTGGGTGCACGTGCCCCTTGTATCTTTAGGGTAAATACTCAGTAGTGCGATTGCTGGGTCATAGGGTAGCTCTCTTTTCAACTTTTTAAGGAACCTCCATACTGTTTTCCAGAGTGGTTGCACCAGCTTGCATCCCCACCAACAGAGTAGGAGGGTTTCCCTTTCTCCGCATCGTTGCCAGCATCTGTTGTTTCCTGACTTGTTAATTTTAGACATTCTGACTGGTGTGAGGTGGTATCTCATTGTGATTTTAACTTGTATTTCCCTGATGCCGAGTGATGGAGAGCACTTTTTCATGTGTCTGTTGGCCATCTGGATGTCTTCTTTGCAGAAATGTCTGTTCATGTCCTCTGCCCATTTCTTGATTGGATTATTTGTTCTTAGTTCTTTGGGTGTTGAGTTTGATAAATTTTTTATAGATTTTGGATACTAGCCCTTTATCTGTTATGTCATTTGCAAATATCTTCTCTCATTCTGCCAGTTGTCTTTGGTTTTGTTGACTGTTTCAGAAGGCAGGCTTTAAAGATATACTCACATATGTGTATATAATCTCATCTTGAATTTTTATTTAAAAGTGCATTATGTTTGTCAGACAGAAAGGGTGGGAGGAAATATTAGGTTAAACCACATGAAAATTGTGACTTCTGTAGGTTAGAAATGCCCAGCTATCAGCAATCTCATACGTTCAAGCTGTTAAGCACATACATAACTACAATCACTACCTCTGATAGTGGGATTATGGATGATTTTTTTTCCCTCTGCTGTTCTTTAATGTCAACATATTCTCCCACGAACATGCTGTGTTTTTCGTATCTGAAACATTGCCACGTGTACTGTTTGAGAGACAAGAGAGAAAGCTTTCTGCTGCCCCCTTGTGTGCCCTCTGGCACACGTCCCTTCACCGGCTGGGTTGCTGTGGCCACTGGAGACAGTCCTTGTGCAGATGCTGATGGCGTAGGTAAGTTACGCAGGGTAACTTTAACAACAGACTCCGTGGGCAGTTAGGATCTCTAGCACAGAGACACCAGACAAAGAAATTGTCATAGAGCTGTAAAGAAATCTGCCCGTCAAGGACCAGCAAAGTTATTGAATGAGTATGAGCATCTAAAATCTAGCCCAGGGACAGAGACCCCCCCCCCCCCATTCCCATACCCCATGACCTTCAAGGGCCATGGATAAAATGGAGAAGTCAAGCAAGGGCCACACAAAACCGAAAACTGATGTTTTTCGTTCCCCATGAGAGCCGTGAATGTTCTATTTAGTTGCTAGAAAAAAGAATGCTGGATAATATTAACTACCTCTTTTACATAGATAAATAATTTAGTATATATATTTAAGTATATTGTTGTATATAGCATAGGGTCATTTAAGGGAAAGCGCAGAGATTGGGCAGTGAGGAGGTAGGACAAAAGAGAGGTAAGGGAGACAGAGAGAAGGAAACCAGTATTTACAGACTTAGGTCACTACCCTGTCAGGGTCGTGATCTTGATGTCTCAGGACAACTCCGAGAGGAATCCGTGGCTGCCCACTTTTTCCAGGTGAGAAAACTGGAGCTTGGAAAGATAACACGGCTGTTCGCATGGGTTTCAGCAGAAATGGAATTTGGGTTTATTTCAATCCAACCACTCCCAAACTCTTTCCCTTTTGGTCTACCATATGCTAAGTGGGCGAGGCAAAGGGGCGCTGGAAGTCCTGAGAAAGAGGATAAGGTCCGGGAGGGGGAGCAGGACGGACAGAAGGAGGCACCGGAACGACCAACACTGAAAGCAGGAGCCACAAATGGAAAAACAGACAAGGGAGTGACAAATCTCTCCCCCAAGACCCCTCCATGCCCTGTTTGCGTGTACACATACACACACACAACAACAACAACAACATAAAATAAAAGATGCAGAAACGAAGAATGACGGAGAGAAAAGAAATTTGAAGAATAGATTTTGCTATTCCAGTGAAAATAATGTAATGTAATTATACGCATCACACACAATTACACTGCCTTTATTAAAAAAAAAAAAAAAGAAAACTTATAAAGATAAGGTCTCTTTCACTCTTCCCTCCGCCCTTACTCTTATCAGGCTGGCATTTATCTTTCCAGACCATTTTTTTATCATATGTTTCTGTCCATATATAGACCTGCAGAAAACATAACTCTTCTGTTTTGTTTTATGTTATTTTCGTGATGTAGGTAAAGTCTACTTGGAATGCGTTGTTCTGCCTTGTGGTTTTTCATTCAACCACAGGTCCTGGAGAGCTGTGTATGTGAATTCTAGACACCCTCATTTCCCTCCCCCTCATCCTTTTGAACTGTTGCAAAGCATTTAATAAATGGCTGCTTTGTAATTTAAGAAGCCATTTTCCTATGGATGAATTTTTACATTGTTTTTAATTATTGGCTTTTACGTACCATTGTGCCTTAAAGCCATGTGGGTATAACTCCCGGTCCATGGCCCAAGACTTGTTTTAGAATGGGTAATGAGATGTGGCCTCTCTGGGTCATCAGACATTTAAAATGCTACCAGGGACTGCCCCATTGTCCTTCAAAGGGTCCAGACTATTTTACCTCCAAAATGCAGTGCATGAGAGTTCACATACCCTCTATCGTGGGTTCTGACAGGTCCTAGAGTTGCATTTCTTCACTAAAATTCTGCCAATCACACTTAAAAAAAAAAAAAAAACTAATTTGCAGGTAGTTCCCGCCCCCCATCCATGGTTTGCTTTCCACAATTTCAGTTACCTGCGATCAACCCCAGTCCAGAAGCAGATGATCTCCCTGGTGATGTTAATGGATTGTCAGAAGTTCAATAGTAGCCTTAGGCTACATCATATGTCTGGTCATTTCACCTTCACCTCACCACGTCTCATCACACGGGCATCTTATCATCTCACATCATCACAAGAAAGGTGAATACAAGATATCTTGATAAAGAGAGAGAAGCCACATTCACATAAATTAAAAAAAAAGATTTTATTTATTTGTGAGAGAGAGAGAGCACAAGAGCAGCAGAGGGAGAGGGAGAAGCAGACTCCCAGCTGAGTAGGGGCCCGATGAGGGGCTCGATCCCAGGACCCTGAGATCATGACCTGAGCCAAAGGTAGGCGCTTAACTGACTGAGCCACCCAGGTGCCCCTCTTAGAAATTTTATTACAGTATTTTGTTGTGAATTGTTCTATGGCATTAAACATTATTATTGCTAATCTCCTTCTGTGCCTAATTTATAAATTAAACTTTACCATACGTTTGTGTGTATAGGGACAAACACAGTATATACACAGCGCTCGGTACTTTCTGCGGTTTCAGGCACTTGCGGGGGGGTGGGTGTCTTAGAATGTGTCCCCTGCACATAAGGGGCGACTCCTGTACTACATGCCACCAAGTGAGGTTTCATGAGTCTTTGAATGAACTCTGATGAAGCTTGTAGAGCATTCATTCAGCACACAAGTACTCCTTCCTTTCGGCCTTTCGATAGAACATATAAGCATTATTCCTTCCCACTCAAAGGGAGATGTCATCTAACACAGCTCTTCGCTGAGGGACAAGCAACTAGCTCCTTCAACAGCCTAGGCATTGGGCACCTGGGTGGCTTAGTGGGTTAAGCCTCTGCCTTCTGCTAAGGCCATGATACCAGGGTCCTGGGGTTGAACCCCAAGTTGGGCTCTCTGCTCAACAGGGAGCCTGCTTCCTCCTCTCTCTTTCTGCCTACTTGTGATCTCTCTCTGTCAAATAAATAAATAAAATCTTTAAAAAAAGAGATAAAAAGATATTCTAGGCATGGGCCAAAAGGCCGTGGGCCTCTGGAAGAAAAGGATTTTATGAGGACAAGTGTTTGCATTTCTGTCACTATTTGCTCATGTTCTGGCTTTCCATATGTTTTGTGAAGACAGGCCTTCCTCTTCTGGTTTCTGAAGTTTGCAATGCCAGACTTTGCCTTGCCCCCATGAGCTTTCCACCACAGAGACACGTTTCAAGAAACTCTGTTAAGCTAGTGAGCCTGGGGCTTTATGTTTCTATTAATGTCTACAACTCTCCCTCCCATTTCTACAACAGCATGGCCATTTGACAGAATAGTAAACTGAGGTTCAGAAGTTAAATCACTCACCTAAGGTGAACTCAGGATGGAGATCTAGGTCTATCAGGCTCTAAACCGTTATGATCTGCTTTAACACAGAAAAACTTTAGGTTTAATTATTTATTTATTTTACAGACAGAGATCACAAGCAAGCAAAGAGGCAGGCTGGGTTGGGGTGGGGGAGCGGGCTCCCTGCTGAGCAGACAGCCCGATGCGGGGCTCCATCCCAGGACCCTGGGATCATGACCTGAGCTGAAGGCAGAGGTTTTAACCCACTGAGCCACCCAGGTGCCCCAACAGAAAAACTTAAATAGAAGATCAGACAACAGTGATATGTGATAACAGAGGTGGTAGAAAGACCGTATTAACAATGAATGTGGGGGAAAGAGAGCTAATAATGAAATTATTTATGTGTTATATAGAGTTTTGTGCAGTTTGTGAAAAGTTATGTGTGTAGTATAATACAGTGGTTAAGAGTATAATATAGTCCTGGGACACCCAGCTGGCCAAGTCAGTAGAGTGTGGGACTCTTGATGTTGGAGTTGTGAGTTCAAGCCTCATGGTAGGTGTGAGGCCTACTTAAAAAAAAAAAAAAAAAAAAAAAGGCATATCGTCTGGAGTGAAATGGTCTGGCTTTGTGACTTTGGGCAAGTTACTTAACCCCTCTGTGCCTCAGACAGTACCTATTTCATTGAGTTGTTGAAATGACTAAATAAGACAGTATTTGTAAAGCAATGAGAGCAGTGCCAGGCACACGGTAACCCCACAGAAGTCTGTTATTACTGTCCTTACTGTTGTATTTGGTCTTTGCTGTTACTACTGCTGTTTTACAGATGAGCAAAAGGAACCTGGGAGGTGGAGTAACCAACCCAAGCTTGTGGCATCTGCTGGTGACAGACCCAGCCCCGAACCTGGGTCTCTGCCTTCCTGTCCAGGGGTTTGCACTCTCAGCACTTCCTGTCCCCTCCCCCCACCTTACTAAACACAGCAGAGGGGGTCATCTAAGACCTTGGAATGTCTGTGCAAGAAAAGGTGGGTCCAGGCACAATTCACACTCTTTCTTCCTGAGAACAAAAGAAGGATCTGTAGTGGAAGAATTTCAGGAACTTCAGTGAAGCCTGTGAAACATTCCAAGACAAGTCAGTCCAGTTCCCTTCTAGGTGCTTTTACTAGCATGTGAATCTATCTTTCCAATCGCCCTCACTTCGCCTCCGTCCTAGACCCAGCATCATGTCCTTGACCCAGAATCACATCACTGTCATCTGTCTTTGGAGCCTCCCATGTGACATCCCCCCCTACTCATTCGCCTCATCAAAGCTGAAGCCTTATTTCTAGACATACACCTGATTGTGTCTGTCCCCAGGATGGCCCCGCCAGGGCTCTAAGGACTTAGGCTGAGTCCCTTCGTATGCTCTATGGAGATTGCGCTGGAGTTGGGCTTTCCTTCCGCATCCTGCTCAAGCCCTCGTAATTCTGTCAGATGGTACTTCCTTCAGTTCTCAAAACAGAGCACACTGTCCCCTCCCTCTGAGCTCTTTTAGTCTGCCCACGTCCCTCTCACCCTTTCAGCTTCAGCCTGGCAGTCAGTTCTTTTGGCATCTTTCACTCCACTTTTTTCCCCCCAAGGCATCTATACCTCTGCCTTGATAGCATTCCCTATACAGTATTATAATTTGCTGTCTCCTTGTCTATATGTCCCACTGGAACCTGGGCTTCCTGAGGGCAATCCCCCTATCTCTTTGGTTCGGAGTTACGCTGGGCATCCAGCACAGGGCCTGAGATGAGAGTTACTGGTGGGAGATAAATACGGATGCTGGTTGAAACTGAGTGCGCAGATGCTGCTTTTGGCCATGACCCAAGAGGACCTTGTAAGTAGAGTGAGCAGATAATTATTATGGGCGGAAGCATTAGGAACATTCCCAGGGATGGTGAGATTAGTTTAGAGGGCCATGAAGAGAAGGCAGTAGCAGGACTATGGGAAGGGCAGGAATTAAGAAAAGGGGCTGAGACTAGGGAGGAGAGGGTGTTACGGTAACCAAACGGGGAGGCTATTAGACCAAGGTGGCTGTAATGCCTTGTAACTACAGAAGCGAACCAAAACCTAAGCCAGACTCAATGCACTCAAATCCCAGAAACTGAAACTTAAGAACCAAGCACAGTCAAGTAGGTTTTCCCAAATAAGTCAACGGCTCATGCTACAACCATCAGATAATTTCCTGGCTTAGCTTCCTGTCTTCTCTATAAAATCCTCTCCCCTAGCTACTGTTGGAGGACCGTCCCCAGCCACCTTTGGTTTGGCACTGCTCCGTTCCTATGATGTATGCCCAAGATAAACCCTCGAAAATGTTGATGTGCCTCAGTCTGCCTTTTAACAACGGGATTATTGCAGGAGACGGGGTTACCTGTCAGTGGGGTTAGGTTCCAGAGTAGGTGGGTGTGAGTTAGAGTAATGTGCAACGATCCTGGTTTACCCAGGACTGTCTCGGTTTTAAAACCACAAGCGCTGCGTCCCAGGAAACCCTGAATTCGAGGCAAACCTAGGAGTGTCACCCTAGACTGAAATCTAGATTCCCGGAGTTGTCAGAAGTTCTGGACAAGGGCAACCTCTCCCTTTATGAGGATGGTGGAGAGGGAAGGATTAAAGAAACAAAGCATATGGGCTTTAGAACCAGGGCAAAGCTCTGCTTCTTTGCTGTGGGATCTTCCGGAAATTCCTTAACCTGTCAGATCCCATTTCCCGTAATATGGGGATAATTAAACACGACTGAGCCATGAGAACGGGCCTATCCCAAATGTAGGCTCAGAAGTAGAGTTAAAAGTTTTTAGTTTCCTTTCTTTCCTTACTTTGGTCGCCGCTCTGGCCTCCGACTTTTCAATCCTTCTCTTTCTCCCCTTGACGATCCCCTGCCTCCTTCTCAGCAGCCACCTGCTCCTCACTCCGAGCACCACCCACCGCCGGGGGGAAGAGCCGAGCCAACAAAGCTCGCCGCCCCTCTGGCTCTCACAGGCGAGCTCTCTATGGTGCCTGCCCACAGAGCCACGCGGAGGGGGCGGGGCACATCACGTGACCCGGGAGCCCCGCTCCCGCGCAGGCGCGGTGGCCGCGTTGCCGTCGCCGGGCTCCGTCGCCCGCGCCGCTTCGCCTTTTTGGCACCTGAGACGGCCGCCGGGCGGTCCTGCGGCTTTTCGTCTTGCAGCTGCGGGCCGCGCGTCGCGGCCATGTCCCGAAAGCAAGCGGCCAAGGGCCGGCCGGGAAGCGGCAGCCGGAAAGCCGAGGCCGAGCGCAAGCGCGACGAGCGGGCGGCGCGCCGGGCCCTGGCCAAAGAGCGGCGGAACCGGCCGGAGTCCGGCGGCGGCGGCGGCTGCGAGGAGGAGTTCGTCAGCTTCGCCAACCAGCTGCAGGCCCTGGGGCTGAAGCTGCGGGAGGTGCCGGGGGACGGGTGAGGCGGGCCCGGGAGCGCGGGAGGCGGCGCCGGGGGACGCGCGGGGCTTGGCGACCGTCGCCCGCTCGCGTCCGCTCATTCATTCCGGAGGCGCCGAGCGCCACCGCTTCCCAGTGCGGGAGGGGGGGTGGGGGTGGATCCCTCCCCTCGGGACGCTCGAGTAATCTCAAATTGACGTCGTGGTGGCAGAGGCCGCGAGGAAACGGTGAAGTGGTCCCAAGAGACAGCAGTGGAGCCGGTCTCCTTGAGATAGGTGCCCAGGAAGGCCTCTCTGAAAGGTGACATTTAAGCCGAGACCTGGAGGAATGAGTTGGAGCTGGTCCCTCGAAGAGCAGGACAGCACGTAGGGCAGTCAGAGCGACGCCGAGACCGGGAGAAAGAGGCGAAGCTCCGCTTGGTATTACCAACACGCGGCCCTTCTCGAGTTCTTACTGTTGGGCGCTGCGCTCCTTTTACGCTTAGCACGTTAGGTCTTTGAGGGCCTGCTGTTGACTGACCTGAAAGGTAACTTCTCCAGTTCTGACTTCTGCGCGCCCGAGTTTCTCCTCTGATGCTTAACTCCAGCTTGCTTGGGGCTCAGACTGGAATCTAGGGCGAGCTCTTTTAGGGAACACGAGCTAAATAAGTGGGATGGGAGGGAGAAAATGGGGAAAGGGAAGGGGATATGGATCCAGAAGCATGGATGACAGCGGGAAAAAGAAGAGGGCGGGGGGGGGGGGAGAACAGTTGGCATCCTCATTGCAGGGATAGGTCAGAGGGAGTCTGGTTGCCAAGGTGGGTCACTCTGGAAGAGACATTAATAATAGCCTGGCTGCTGCTGTTCTTCCCTGCATTTAAGGGCTCAGAAAGGGCAGAGGGGAGAATAAGATGAAGTTCAAGACCATATAGAATTGCCTTACTTACTAAGCATGGAAAAGAGGGAAGAAAGTGTTTTTTTTTTTTTTTTTTTTTTAATTTCACATCACACTGTACCTTATTGATCAAGACAGTGTATGAACTGGCACTAATTGATATTTCCCATCTTTTCCTGCATATGTTCAGTGCTTAAACACTTGGCTTTAGAGCTTGGTTGCATTTTACTCACCATCATCTAGCGTAGTGCCTAGTACATAGAGGGCATGCAGTGCATTTTTGTTGTACGAATGAATGATAAAAATGTCACAGAGGCCAACTGCACCCTCAGGAGGGGCTCGCAAAGGGACGTTTTCTTAGTGGAGTCACTGCCATTAAAGACTTGCTTTGCTGTGTCTTGCTTTTAGCCTAGTACTTTGATTTCGTCAAATATAGTTTATTAACTATTCTGGGCCTTACTTATCCTAATCAGACTTACAAGCACAGGACACTGCTGTATAAACTAAAATACTTTACAGTTGAGTATTTTACACTGGGATTGAGGTGAGGCTCTTCCTTGCAAATGATTGGATTGCTTGTGTCTGTTATACTGGACATGGTATTCTCAATGTCAGGGTGCCGGGGAAACTGAAGTACTCAGCAGAAGGTTGCTTCTGAGCAGGAATTGCAGCACAGGGAACTGTAAAATCCTGAGGGAGCTCTCACAATGTGATGGAAAACTTTGGGGATACTACCTCTCCTCTGCTCTGCCCCCCAAGAGAACATAATTTAGTTAATTCAGCAAAGGTTGAGCAAGAGCTGGGAATCCATTGATGACTAAGATACTTAAGGAATTCACATCTAGTAAGAGATAAATGAAAAAGGGAGCTTTTGACCTAGGGACTCCTTTACACTCCTGAAAATTACTGAGAACTCCAAAGAGCTTTTGTTTATGTGGATTATAGCTATCAATATTTACTGTATTTGAAAGGAAAGCAAAAATTAGAAACACAAGACTACACAAACACACATTCCATTAACTGTCAGAATAATAACTTATGTATCATGTAAGCTCTGGAAATCTCCACTCTATACTTGAGAGAGAGTAAGAGTGCAAAAGATAAGTGACATTTTAGTTTTGAACTCAGGAATACCCCGAAAGGGTCTCAGAGCTACCTTCCTCTCTCCCAAACTGGGCCCCACTTTGAGGATGGATGATACAAATAATTACAGTTTGGTATGTTTTTAACAGTGGCCGATTATAGTACTATTGAGAAGAGGTGGCCAGCACTCCCTCAAGCGATCAGGGAGGCCTTCTCATTTATTCATCCAATGTTCAGTGAGCTTACACCACACCAGCTGCCTCTCGGAGGAGGTCATACTCTGACTGGGTCATTCCCATACCAATGGGAATATGCCAAGAGAACATTCCAGGCTGAGGAGTAATATAATACATGTAAAGGCACAGGAGCGCTTTATTTTTTAGAGAGATAGGAGTTGCTTCGGATGCA
Organism: Mustela lutreola; assembly: GCF_030435805.1. Classification (NCBI taxonomy): domain Eukaryota; kingdom Metazoa; phylum Chordata; class Mammalia; order Carnivora; family Mustelidae; genus Mustela; species Mustela lutreola. The sequence goes on from NC_081299.1 coordinate 14,039,295, forward strand.
GGAGTATCAGGGTAGAAGGGTAGAACACTGGCAGGGAGACTGCGGAGGCCAGAGGAATGTTCATGTCTCTCCCTTCCGGGGTCACTGTTCTTGAGACAATGTTAGTTAAAATGATCATGATAACTCCTTCTGTGTGTTCCATGAGGCTCACCACTTTTGGTTCACACATTCTTCCCACGGGGACCATGAGATGGGCTGTGGTTCAGCCTTCTAGTGTTGTGGTGCTTTTGAATATAACGACAACAGGCTTTATCACTGTGCAGTGAATGGGGTTCCCTGTGTATGTGATGGCTTAGTAGGTATCATCAGATTCTTTATTAATATTTATTGAGTACTCTTGGTGAAATATAATGAAGTTATGATAACAGAAGTTGACAGCCTCCACTCTTCGGTCTTTCCATTCTGGTCTGATGTCCATATTGAGTAGCCTGACCTAGCATCTCACTGTGGAGGCATATTCACTGTAGGCGGTATGGTACTTAGAGCATCCTGGCACCTCTGGGCACCTGCTGTCCTCTAATGTAGCCTTTACGTGACATGAGTCAATTTAGCCTAGATTAATCTCGGAGCTACTTACGGGGTTTGTCATGCATCATGGGCCGCCTTTGTATTTGTCATGTCTGGAGGGAGGGCCAACATAAATTAGATTCCGTTTCAAAACAAAGAAATATTTTAACCTTGGTGTTGTCCTTAAAAACGTGATTGGCATAGTGTGAAAAGAATGTCTGATTGGATTGGGCAGTACAATATTAGCATCTCTGAACCGTATCTAGTTGCATCTTACTAAATCTTGGCCTCAACTTCCTAACTAATTAGTAGTGTTCTACAATGAAAACGTTAAAGAATCACTAATTTTAATCATTTATCTCTCCTAAGCAAGTTATTTTTTAAATTTTTGTTTTGCTTTTGGAATCTTAGGATTCCAGTGATGGAAGGGTATTGCCACATCACCTTGTTACCTGCATCCTGTGGACAACTGCTCTGCATCTCGCTCACTGGTTTTCAACCTTGCTGGCACACTTAGGGAGCTTTGGCAAAAATACAGTGTCTGGGCCTCTTGTAGATCAACTATACCAGAATCTCAGGCAGTGGGACTTGGTTATTGAGAACCTTTAAAATATCCACAGGTGATTCTAATATGCAGCTGTAATTGCGAACCAGGGAGCTAGAGTCTAGAGTTTAGGCTAGTGTTTCTCAAACTTTAGAATTTGACAGAACCATTTCGAGGAGCTAGGTTCTTGGGTTTAACCCCAGAAGGTTTGAGTCAGTAGGCCTGGGGTGAAGCCTGAGGGTTTTCATTGCAAATAAGTTTTCAAGTAGTTAGGGAATCACACTTTGAGAATCAATGATCCAGACCAGTGCTGGTCCGATAGAAATAAAACAGGAGCCAATATGTAATCTAAAATTTTTCCGTTAGCTACATTAAAAAAATAAAAAGAAACAGGTGAAACTAATTTTAATATATGTCACTGTATGTCATAATATTGATATGTTAAAATATTATTGTTTTGACAGAGACAATATAAACATTTTTTTTAAACATCTTTTTTTTTTTTTTAAAGCTTCTATTTATTAATTTGACAGAGAGAAATCACAAGTAGATGGAGAGGCAGCCAGAGAGAGAGAGAGATAGGGAAGCAGGCTCCCCGCTGAGCAGAGAGCCCGACGTGGGACTCGATCCCAGGACCCTGAGATCATGACCTGAGCCGAAGGCAGCGGCTTAACCCACTGAGCCACCCAGGCGCCCCGACAATATAAACATTTTTAATGAGATATTTTATGTCTTAAAATACTATTCAAAATCCAGTATCTTATCCTGAAAACACGCTGCAGTTTCAGTTAACTACATTTCACGTGCTCAGTAGTCACACGTAGCTGTTGGCTACCATTGTGTAGAGCACATATATAGACACCGAGGATTGCCAGTAGACAGAAATTTACAAAATCCTTAGTTTATGACTTGTTTCCATAGAGCTAAAATTTCCTTTCATTTGCCTGAATCTGTGTCTCTAGAGGTCCCGTGTTTTAGTTTTATTGTATAGATAACAGCGTGCCTTTCACCATGACACACAGTTCGAGGTAGATCTTGTGTCCTGCCAAGCCCGCTGTAGGCGAAGCTGTAGTTCATGTTCTTCATCTTCTGTGGTTTAAAGCCACTTCCCATTGGAACATGTCTCTCTGAAAATGTGGTAACTTAGAATCGTATCTAGTACTCGAGCTGTGGTCTGAGCTCCCAGAGGACAAGCCCTGTCCCTCCCCTGCCCCCACCCTGCCCTTTCTGCACATTTACTACTATGATTGCAGCCTCAGAGGCCATTAGTTAGTTCTTTTGGCGGCTGTTACAGTATTGTCTCCTCCTGAACTATCACTGGGCACCCAGAACTCTTACATATCACTTATGTAATTGCTTTTTTTTGTGAACTCAAATGCAAGACCTTACATAGAACCTGGTAGTGCAGTGGTTCTCACCGGGAGATGATTCTGATGCTTCCCCAGGGAACGTTTGGTGATGTCTGGAGACAGTTTTGGTTGTTCCAGCTGACAGGGAGGCAGTGGAGGTGCCGCTGGCATCCAGTGGGTAGAGGCCCAGGATGCTTGTCAACATCCTGAGGTGCAGTGCACAGCCCCCACAACAAAGAGTCATCCCCAGAGGGCAGTAGTGTGGAGAAGCCCTGCCCTAGTGTATGGGGCTCAGGTGTGGGCTCAGGAAACGGGATCTCCTAGAGGGCCTTGGGGCACTGGTCACCTTGTGCTTTTGCTGGACTCCCCGAGGCCGCCCACTATGCTAAGCGTGTGGTGTTTGTTCAGTTTTCCTGTATCACTCTCTTGTAACTCTGTCAGAAAAGAAAGTGATTTGTCTATCCTGATTTTTCATTTTCATTACTTATTTTTAGTAAGCTCAAGGAGAGTTTGGTAAATAGAGACACATATCTTAAAATACTTTCAGCAGTTACTTCTAATTCCACTGTGTAGGGATAACTACAGGTAACATTTGCCCATGTTACTGAAAGTTCTTAGAAAGCATGTTACTTTCTGCTGAATACCATGAATTTAATGTAAAATAACTAAATACATAATTTTGTGCTAAATCACACCTCGTTTTTTTTTTTTTTTTAAGATTTTATTTATTTTTTAGGGTGCCTGGGTGGCTCAGTGGGTTAAGCCTCTGCCTTTGGCTTGGGTCATCATCTCAGGGTCCTGGGATCAAACCCCGCATCGGGCTCTGCTCAGCAGGGAGCCTGCTTCAGCGCCCCCCAACACCCCCAACCTCTCTGCCTGCCTCTCTGCCTATTTATGATCTCTGTCTATCAAATAAATAAAATCTTTAAAAACATTCATTCATTCATTTATTTATTTAATTTAGAGGGAGAGTGAGAGGGCACATGTGCCGACAAGCAGACTCTGTGCTGAGCACAGACCCAATGCGGGGCTTGATCCCATGACCCGGAGATCATCACCTCAGCCAACATCAAGAGTGTGAGCCATCCAGGCACCCTCAAAAGTAGACTGACTAGTGGTAGCAGGTACTAAGGGTTTAAAGAAGTTTGAGAGAAAAGCTTAAAGTTGAGAACATCTTATCTATTAGGTTACTTTTTTTTCTCATGGGTGAAAAAAGATGGCTGTTTTATTTTAGTAAAAGACACCTCAGTGTAGTATGCACAAATGCTATATTCCAGTTGAATCTTACCCCAAATTGATGCATAATTTTTTAGTTTCTAGTTTATAGTTTATAGAACGTGCATTCTTTAAATTTTCTCCTCCGCCTTCACAAATAAATAAAGTATATGTCTTTATATGCTTGAAGAGATTCCTGCCTTCTCCATAACTTTCTGTTGAAAACTCATTTTTCTGAGTTGGAAACAAAAACCTCTTTCTGCTGCACATTTAGGTCTGAAATTATGGAAGTAATGATTTATTTTTTGTGATGAGTTTACTCTTCATTTGAAAGAGCGGACAGTTTGGTGTGAAACTGGGCAACTATTGGGCTTCCCAATGGCTTATTGCCTTAGTTTCAAGGATGCTAGTTGGTGTTTGTCTTGTTTTGGTTTCCGTGTGTCTGGGCTCTGTATTCGTGATATAATTTGAAATTTTAGAAGCCTTTGAGGAGTTTCCAAGTAAAGATAGCTCTTAAAGTTTACTATCAGCATTTTAATTTTTGAGAAACAAAAAATGGCATTTAAAGTTTCCATCTGGCAGGAGTAACAGTGGCTTTGTGGCTCCCTGGGCGGGAGGAGAGGAGCCCAGGAGGGAGAGTGTCATTGCACAGTACAGCTCTGTGTTGTCCGCGGGCTTTCCTTCTCCTGGTCTTCTCCACTATGTTTATAGGACCCAAATAGGATGTAGAGTTCAATTGCTTGTATCAGGAGCTTGACAAATTGCTGTCTTTTGGATACTCTTTGTTAGATGAATGATGGTAGCTGGGCAGCTGTAGCGGAGCTCGTTTCAGAAAAGAGGTGGTAGATAGGATTTATTACTTGGAAAGGGCCTCTGGGAATCACAGTCCTTAGGTGTGGAATGGCCTGTAATGTCTGGACCCTGTCTTCAGGTGGTTACTGTATCACCACCTGCATGAGTCGAAGCAGCTGAGACTGGGGAAGTTCATTGACTTTCCTGAGTCAGCTAGCTGCCAAGTGGGGAATGAGGTCCAGTTTGTAGCCTCTCAAGAAGATGATGTGGTTGAATGCCTGCCCTAGTGCTCTCCCCACAGTATTTGGGAAGAATCCTGGACTGTCAGCATTGAAGCTTTATCTCCAGGGGAATGATTCCCATCAGTGGCCTAGTGCAAAGCGTCGTCATTTCAAATGAACTAAGTTCATTTTTAAGAGGTCTTGACCAACATTTTTGTTTTGATAGCAATTGCCTGTTCAGAGCACTTGGTGATCAGTTGGAGGGACACTCACGAAATCATCTCAAGCACCGACAAGAGACAGTGGATTACATGATAAAGCAGCGGGAAGATTTTGAACCCTTTGTAGAAGATGACATTCCTTTTGAGAAACATGGTAGGTTCACTGTGGGACACTGGATCCTCTAGGAGTAATGCATTGGGTAATTAAATCCATCAGCATTCAGGGGTTTCATTTCATAAATGATGGCATTCATTTATTCAAAAAATATTGGTCTGCCTTCTAATAGGCAGCATGCTAGGCAGTTGGGAATCAATAGGTTAAGGTATCTGTACCCTTAATAAAAGTGATGCTGTTAATTAACCTGAAAGCTATTTAGAACTTCTTATTCAGTGGGAGGGGAATCAAAGAAGCCTATAAAATGTATACAGACTGATCTTCATTTTGAAAGGTACAGAAACACACACATACACACTAGGAAAAGTGGCTAAGTCCTAACATATTATGGTTGGTAATTCTTGGTTCTGCTTATTTTTCAGAAACCATTTCCTTTCAACAACTTGGAGGTATAATAACACCAATTTATAGGGGTTTTGATAAGGATTAAATTAGATAATATAATTAAAATAAGTTCTTAATAAATGCCAGCCATCTAGGTGTGGTGGGACTATGACAACTTTAAATGTTCTTCTGCATATTTTTCTGATTTTCAAAATGACCACATACTGCTTTTTTTTTCTCTGCTGAGCAGAGAGCCGGATGCGGGGCTTGATCATGACCCGAGCTGAAGGCAGTGGCTCAACCCACTGAGCCATCCAGGCACCCACGTATTGCTTTTATAATCAGAAAAAGCAGTAGTCATTTCAATTTCTCACCAGAAACCCAAACACAACCACTTTTCTTTGAGGCAAGTCAGTGATTTAAATTAGCTCAGATCTAGTAAGAAAGTACATATGAGCTTCCCCCTGCCTTTTATTTAAAAGATTTTTACTTATTTATTTTAGGGAGAGAGAGAGAAAAAAAAAAAGAGTGTGCACAGGGGAGGCGCAGAGGGAGAGGGAGAAGCAGAGTCCCTGGGGAGCGCAGAACCTGACACGGGGCTTGATCCCAGGACCCCGAGATCATGACCTGAGCTGAAATCAGGAGTCTGATGCTTAATTGACTAAGCTACCCAGGAGCCCTAGTACATTTGAGCTTTTAAACTTTAAGGTTCGGGGTACCTGGATGGCTCTGTCGGTTAAGCATCTTCCTTCAACTCAGGTTATGGTTTCAGGGTCATGAGATAGTGCTCTGTCCTGCATTAGGCACCCTGCTCAGGGGGGTGTCTCCTTCTCCCTCTGTCTCTCCCCCATTTGTGCTCACTCTCTCCCTCTCAAATAAATAAATAAAATCTTAAAAAAAACTTTAAGGATCTACTAAACAAGGTGTTGATATATTTGTATTTTACAACTAACATTATCATCACAGGGCTCACATAATACCCTTACTAGGAAAGAGACAGGATTGTTCTGTGTTTTAGAGAACTAATTGTGGATGCCATGTCAGGAATGGATGGAGAAAGACTGAGCAGGAGGATGAGTTAGAAGCCTGTCCACACTGGCCAGATGAAACAATAAGACAGGCTCCACCAGCTACTTGGGGGTAATCAGTAGAATCCAAGCTAGGACACAGTTTGGTATCATAATTGACAGGCCTCTTTGGAGGTGGGGAGGAGGGGAGGAGGAGGAGACAAAAGTGGTTTGGAACGTTCTGGAGAATGGCTGGGTAGTTGTATCCTCTCTCATCGAGAGAGAGGGCAGCAGGAGGAAGACCTTTGGCAGGGAAACTATCCATGACCGCAAAGCCTTTTTCATTGCTACCTAGGAAAGGACTCATTCATTAGGCACCAGCAACAAAGGGGCCCAGCAGCAAACCACCCCCTCCATGAGTAGTTTGTGTTAGTCACTGAGTTCTAATGGTTCCTTTCTCTGGCTCAATTTCTGTCTGGCAGATAACAGGTTACCAGATGGTCAGCTGTTGACAAGTGTGGGTCTACAGGGCAAGTTTTGCAGTTTAGTGCTATATAAAATGAATGGGGTCATTCGTCCAAGTAAAATATCATTTTGGGTGGAGAGAGTTTTCACTTTGACTGGAAACACTGTAATATCCCCTGTGGATATCTGCAGTGGAGTCACGTGGTAGATTTGGGGTGCGGCAGGAGAGGGGACTCCAGCCTGCAGCCAGCAGCATGATGTGATGATCCCTGTCGATGCACTATGGGAGTCTGTGTTGTTGAAATGCCACTGGGTTTGCCTGATGACTGGTTGGTGCTCTGTGAGAATTTGAGCATCAGAGGTGTGAGAGGTGGCTCTGGCTGCCATAGCGGAAAGAAAGGACCCTGAGAAGTCTGCACATTCCATTCGAGTGTCACCAGAAGGCTGGACTTGCTCCATGTATCACTCTTCTGGTTAATGTGGTTTTAACGCCTGCCTGCCTTTTTACACCGTGAGATTCCTGGGGACAAGGACTGTGGTTGTTCCGCAAAGTGGCTCTGCCTGGCACGTGGTAGGCACTCGGAAGACGTTTGTTAAGTGAATAAATAAATGGCTCACTTAGCTCTTTGGGGCCTGGTTACCCTGGAGGATGGCTGTGTTGTTTACGATCGTTCTTTCCTTTAGACTCTGGCTCTCCAGCTGCACAGAGACCTGAATCTGCTCAGTGCCTTCTCCCCCTCTTATGCCCAGTCATTTATTAAGGCTTGTCACTTCTACCTCCGTGTCTTTTTCTTTCACCTCTTCTCCCTCATAAAATCAAGCCTCGGGGCCATTTGCTTAGACTTCTTCAATACTTTCTGGACCGATTCCATTGCCTCTTGAGACCCCTTGAGTTTGTCTTCCACATTGCCGCCAGAGTAGTGAGCTAAATGCACATACATCTAAGACTGCTTTTCCCCATCAAAAACCTGTTGGCTGCTCCCCACGGACCTGAGGATAAAGTCTAAACTCTTCAGCTCTTGTTACTTCTCTACCCTCGTCTCTTGCTGTTTCCCGCTCTGTCTTCTGTTCCCCGCCCCCCTGGCTCTCGGCAGTCCCAAGTTCGCGCCATACTATACAGCGCACAAGCTCATCCTCTCTCTCTCTCGCCTCTGCTTGGAACGTCATCCGTTCCTCTTCTGTCTGTCTCCTGCTCGCCCTTTAGGAGTCAGTGCAGTTGTCTGCTGAGAAGCTTGTCTGATACACCTTACCTCCCCTCCCGCTACCAGACTGCGTTGTGGTCCTGACCTGGAGTCAGCCAGACGGCAGGGTTTGGGGGCACAGTCTCTCATAAGACTTCCCTCTCTTCTTTCTTTCTTTCTTTTTTTTTTTTTTTTAGATTTTTAAAAATGTATTTGACAGAGAGAGAGATAGAGCAGGAACACAAGCAGAGGGAGTGGGAGGAGCAGGAAGCCCAATGCGGGGCTCAGTCCCAGGACCCTGGGATCATGACCTGAGACGAAGGCAGACGCTTAACGACTGAGCCACCCACATGCCCGACTTCCCTATTCTGATACCAGCTGCAAATTGGGGGTTTCCCAGAACCAGGTTCAGGTTCAATAATTGGTTAGAAGGACTCAGAACTCACTGACGGTGGTTATACTCACAGTTACAATTTTTTACAAGGAAAGGATATGGATCAAAATTAGCCAAGGCCTAGAGTCAGGGAGGGTTACACAATCACAGAATACTGTCAGCCAGGGAGCCCCCCGACTTCCACATTTACTGGGGCCTCATTACGTAGCTATTATTGATTGACTGCCTAGATGGTTGCTCTCAGTATCCAGCTCCCAGTCCCCCAGGTCTTCCTACTGTCATGTGGCCAGAGAGGCCCACCACGAGTCACCTCATTAGTATAAACTCAAGTGGGGCCAAGGGGCCCATCATCCTTTCACGTGGGAAATTTTAAGGGTTTAGAGGTTATTACCTAGGAGTCCGGGACAAAGGCCAGACCTCTCTGGGTGAGGCCAAGTTCCTTACTGTACATCCCTTCCCTGCGACACTTACGCATCAGCGATGCCTGTTTTCTTGTTGTTTGTCCCCCACTGGTTGTAGACTCCTTGAGCTCAGACTGTGACCAGCTATGTAATGGCGTGGTCAAGAGCCAGGGCTTGGAGTCAGGCTGCCTGGGATGCGGTCTCTGCTCTGCTATGTACTGGCTCTGTGACCTTGGGCTCAGTTACAAACTGCTCTACCTGGAGGATGGTATGCACGATGATGTCTCTTTCAGAGAGTTTTGAGGATTAAAAGTAATAATCCAGAAGTGAGTAGAGCCGTGCTTAACACCTAATCACACTCATTAATGCAAACTGAAGGTTACTCTGGTTGTTGTTCGTTTCCAGTCCTACAGAGTTAAGCATATAGGAAACAGTAAGTAATTAATGAGGGAAGAAATGACTCCTTTCTTTATGAATGATTGGTACTCTTCCAAGTAGCAGACGACATACTGTGCAACCAACTGAATTCCTGGTTCTGACAGAGCTTATGGATTTCTCAGATGGATCCCTCTGTTTCATACTATTTGGAACTAAGCAAATACCAAAGCATGTTTGCACTTGGATTTTTCCATTCCAAAGAGTTCATTTTCCTCTCTCTCCTGTTTTGTGCAGTGGCCAGTTTGGCAAAGCCTGGAACCTTTGCTGGCAATGATGCAATCGTAGCCTTTGCAAGAAATCATCAGTTGAATGTGGTGATTCATCAACTTAATGCCCCTTTGTGGCAGGTAGGTCACCTACTGGGGGACTTGTGTTAAGCTCTTACTTATAAATTAGCATTAGGGGTGTCCAGAGATGGTGATACTGAACTGTACGGGTCACTTGGACTGCTGGCCTAACCACAGACGGGAAGCTGCCAGTGGCTTTGAATTAAACCCCGTGTTATGTACATAGGGAGTCTGAAGTATAAGGCACAGACCTTTAGAAGGTTAACAGTATTACTCAGCAAGGTGCTGGGGTTGCAGGAGGGCACTTGTGTGAGTACTGGGTGTCCTATGCCAGTGTTGAGTCACTGAATTGTACATCTGAATCTGATACACTGTTTACTAACTTGACTTTAAATTTACAACTTAAAAAATATGTATTATTTAGCAGTCAGTTAACTGGGTAATTTGAGGGCCGACAGCCTAATATGGAAATACTTTAGATCACGTTGTAGAAAATAGTAAAGTGGGAATCCAGAGGATTTGGGCCTACAAATTCCGGTTGGAGGTATGCCTAACCCACGTTATGTTTTGTTTTTTTATGTGGAGGGAGACAAAAACAAAATGCACGCAGTAAGTGTTGCTAAAAAGTGTGATCCGAACAGCAAGATACATTTCATGGCCTAGGATGTCAAGCTCGATTCTGTGCTCTGCCCAGCCACACAGAATGGTTTTAGTGGTTTTTCTACGGCAAATAAGATTTTAACAACACGTACTCGGTGTGTTCCCCTGGCCCCTTTCATGAAGTACTTGTCCATTCATCTGTTTTCGCCTTTCATTACCTTTGGTATCCTAAATTAACCTCATCTCCTCCAAACAGTCCATCAAACTAAATGTTCTGGAGTATAGAAAGCCACAGGACAGGGCGAAAGTGTCTGTAGGCTACCATCCCCTTATTCTTCATACTTGCATGCTTGCTTTCCCATTGTGGCTCTGCTCCTAAAAACTGTGCATAGGATTTCTATTAGTTCTCTCTTCTTCCATTCACTTCCCCATTTCTTTCTCTCTCTTTTTTTTAAAGATTTTATTTATTTATTTGACAGAGATCACAAGTAGGCAGAGAGGCAGGCAGAGAGAGAGGAGGAAGCAGGCTCCCTGCTGAGCAGAGAGCCCGATGCGGGGCTCGATCCCAGAACCCTGAGATCATGACCCCCCTGAGATCATGACCCGAGCCGAAGGCAGAGGCTTAACCCACTGAGCCACCCAGGTGTTTCTCACTTCCCCATTTCTAAGCTGTTTTTTTTAAATTAGCTAAAACATGTTAATCATAGAAAAATTTGAAAATTCAGAAAAGCCCATAAAAGGAAGTAAAAATCACCCAGAGTGTCATATTACGCAGAGATTATTACTGTTAACATGTTAGTGTGTATCCGTGGCATTCATGTGCACTGTTTGCTGAACCTGGAAAAGAGACACATCGCAGTGGTCTCATACCTGTTTGAAGCCCATCTGCGCACCCGGAGATGCGTCTGTGTGCACGTGTACACACTTCTTACCCATTTCTCTGATTATTTTCATAAAGGCAATGATGACCTCCCCCCCCCCTTTTTTTTTTAAAAGATTTTATTTGTTTATTTGACAGACAGAGATCACAAGTAGGCAGAGAGGCAGGCAGAGAGAGAGAGAGAGAGAGAAGCAGGCTCCCTGCTGAGCAGAGAGCCCAAGTAGGCAGAGCGAGAGGGAGAAGTGGACTCCCCACCAAGCAGGGAGACTGATGCGGGATCATGACCTGAGCCAAAGGCAGCTGCTTAACCGACCTGAGCCACCCAGTCTCCCCTAACTATTTATTTTAAGTTTTATTTTTATTATCTAGGTAGTTGTGGAAGGTGATTCTGCATAGTTAGAATTTTTTTCCAAATATATTTCTGTAGTGTTCTTTTTCATGGATTGCTAAATACTGAAAGTGTTTGCTTTGGTTTTTTGTTTTGTTTTGTTTTTTTGAAAGTATATGTTTTCAAAATAAGTATAATTGCTGTATAATGGAACTGTGCACTGGATCTCCTCCATCTTTCCACTTCCCTTTGAAGCACCTTATAAAACTTTTTAAAAATTTATTTATTTGACAGAGAGAGAGAGATCACAAGTAGGCAGAGAGGCAGGTAGGGGTGGGAGTGAGGAAGCAGGCTCCCTGCTAAGCAGAGAGCCCAATGCGGGGCTTGATCCCAGGACCCTGAGATCACGACCTATGCCAAAGTCAGAGGCTTAACGTACTGAGCCACTCAGGTGCCCCGGATCTTATAAAATTTAAGAAGCAAGTTATAAAATTTAAGTAGCAACTGCATTGGTTGCTACTGTCTGGGGTAAGAGCTCTTGCATGAATAATGAGTAGACTTCACTCACAACATGGAGACCCTGAAACCTGCATTTTTTCCCTCGTTACAAGTGGAGTATGTGCTTCTGTGAGCAGTGTAGACATGTGTAGCATAGAAAGTGGAAGTCCTCTGTAATCTCTTTCCCCCTGAAGATCACAGTTAATGATTTGGTGACTATTCCAGTTATTTTCTCCTATTCATACTGTGTGTATATTACTGTTACTTAAATGTGTATGTGTTGTAGGAACAATGTCATTCAAAGGTTCTAATCAACTAGTTTCCTTTTCCATTACTCTTCCTGGAGATTTAATTTATAATTGCTATAACCCCTCCCAAGAGAGATAAATGGTACTCGCTCTGTTATATGTCAAAATCAGACTGTCTGTATTTTGAGACCTAAGTATTCCGCCTGGAGGAAATTTCCATGGTTCTGATCTCTTAGACTTGTGTGGTTCCGGCTTTTGTTGTGTTTTAGACCATGGATACTGTTTGAATTAATGGCAGAATCTTACTACCTATGACTTTCAGTAAAAACAAGAAGAGGTGCTGATGTTTTGGTGTTTAACAAAGAAACAGGTACGGGCCTTTTTAAGGGACAGATTCAGAATTACTTCAGAGTTTCTGTGGAGATGGTGGTTTCTGACCCAGCCTGACCCTTAGGGCTTCTGTACAGCACAACTTCAGGGAACACCATTCTTTTTGGGCTGCGCTCCATGGGTACCATTCGCATGGAGTGCCTTGGAACAGTGCCTTCATCATTGGGCCAAGTAGTACTGCTTGACTGTATCACGTTTTGTTTTGAATTTGGTATAAGTGGGAGATTTTTGAATTTGTTCTTGTTAATTTCTTAGTATGCAGTTGATGGAAAATGCTATTTTTGTTTTAACAGTGGGTGGATTTACTGTGAGTGTCAGGTCCCTCATTTTTGTAGTCCCCTTTCAAGGTCTTGGGAGGGGTTATAGCAATTTAATATTTGTAATTTTGTATTCTTTTTCTCAAAGAGGGCCCCAGGTTGTTTGAGCTTCAAGCTGAACAGATCTGTCTCAGCCCCTGGGCCTTCCACCCTGGAAAGGGTCTGTGCATGGAGAGGCTGAGGGGTGCGGAAGCCTCTGAAACATAAGCTGCTGTAACTTCCTGGTAAATCTGCTCTGGCTTTTGACTATGTTTTTTCATGTGGATGGATTTCCATATAGTTACACATTAAGCAGTTTGAAGCCTATGTAACATGGGTAGGAGAAAGAGAATTCAGAAGTTACTTAAGCTTTTTTTTTTTTTTTTTTAAGAGAAAGTCTTTCCTTTATTTTTTTCCCCCACAAATTAAATCAGAGGCTGAAAACACAGGGCCCAGAGTCCAGGTGCGCAGCACCAAATCTCTCGTCGCAGCAGATACTTGTCCTGTATCTGTTCTTCCGGCCCCGCCCCCTGGCATATCCCAGCCTATCCGGAATTCGTGTGTGCATAGAGCCTGCTCACTGGGCTTCCTGGACAACCCAGGGGGCCTTTCCCTCCCAGACTTGACACCATCCAGATCCTCGCTGGCATCTGTCTTCCCTTCTGCCTGCAGATTCGTGGCACAGAGAAGAGCAGCGTAAGGGAGTTACACATCGCATATCGGTGCGGAGAGCACTATGACAGTGTTCGGAGGCTGAATGACAACTCGGAAGCCCCCGCACACCTCCAGACAGATGTGAGTGAGGCCCCTGTTTTCTTCTGTGTTCTCAGCCCTGGTGGAACCGGGTCAAGAGCTATGTGCCCTGGGAGCTAAAAACCAGTGATTTTTTTTTTTTTTAAAGATTTTATTTATTTATTTGAGAGAGAGAGAGAGCTAGAGCGAGAGCATGAGTGGTGGGGAGGGGCCGGGGAGAGGGAGAGAGAGAATCTAAAACAGATTCCGCGGTGAGTGTGGAGCCCAACCTGGAGCTCAGTCCCGGGACCTGGAGATCCTAACCTGAGCTGAAACCAAGAGTCTAACATTTCAACTGACTGAGCCATCCAGGTGCCCCCAAAACCAGTGATGTTTTTATGGGAAGCTGTCTTTAAGAATTTATGGGCTTGATTTTATATTTTTTATTTTTTTTAGTCTTAGAGCAATAGATAAGATTGCTTAGCATTCTTTTGCTCTTCCTAATAGCTGATGACTGTGATTACATGAATAGGCTTTATATAACATTCTGAACTTACTTCTGTGTTCTAAAATTAATCTGTGCTGGGGCGCCTGGGTGGCTCAGTGGGTTGATCCTCTGCCTTCGGCTCGGGTCATGATCTCAGGGTCCTGGGATGGAGCCCCACATCGGGCTCTCTGCTCGGCAGGGGGCCTGCTTCCTCCTCTCTGCCTCCTCTCTGCCTGTGTCTCTGCCTACTTCTGATCTCTGTCTGTCAAATAAATAAATAAAATCTTTAAAAAAAAAGTATATAAAGTCAGGCACTTTTTTAAAAAAGATTTTATTTATTTATTTGACACAGAGAGAAAGAGATCACAAGTGGGCAGAGAGGCAGGCAGAGGCGGGGGGCGGAGAATGCAGGCTCCCCGCTGAGCAGAGAGCCTGATGCAGGGCTCGATCCCAGGACCCTGAGACCATGACCTGAGCTGAAGGCAGCCGCTTAGCCCACTGAGCCACCCAGGCGCTCCACACGGACACAATTTTTGTTACTGTTTTGGTGCTTACCCAGCAGTATTTCTCGCTTTGTTCAGTTAACATTATTCCATGAGCCTGTTCTCACTTTATTAAAAGCTTTCTTTGTCATTTAAAAAAAATAAAGTGAAATCGCTCTTCCAACTTTGTTGGAATGCACCCAGTATTATCGGCGTGTCATTAAACCTCCCGGAGGTCCATTTCGAGCAAGTGTGTGTGTCTGTGTGTGTATTCTGCTTTTGTGGTCTTTGCTCGGTCTCTGCCCCCCGGTTGGAGCATCCTGCACGCCGTGTTGTGGACTGTACTTTTCACAGTGCTCTTCGCTTGGAGGCTCGCTGCTCGCTGCAGCGGTCCGTAAGGCCACGTAGTCTTCTGTCCGGTGGACACGCTGCGGTGTGTTTGACCGGTCCCTCTGCTGACTTCGGAGGCTGTGTTCATGCTTTCGCTTTTAGAAACAACATGTGGTGCCTTATGTACATCTTCTCACACTTGTGTAAGTGTGTCTGTGGGAGAGATTCCTACAGAGTCCTTCCTGCATTTATAATAGTGACCGGTATTGCCACGCTGCTGTCTGTGAGGTCGCACCCACACTTTCCGCCCACATCGCTTTCTGCCTCCACGTTGGCGTGGCGCCGCATTCTCCAACCTCTGACCTTGCCGTGGGAGACATTGTTTTCCTCACAGTTTTAATTTGTGCTTCTCGTATTAGTGAGTTATGTTTCTTTTCCTGGGTTTATGACCTATTTGTATTTCTTTCTTTCTTTTTCTTTTTGTGATCTATATTCATATTCTTTGTCCATTTCCCCCCTATTTGGTTTGTTTTTTTTTTAGCGATCTTTCAGGAACCTTTACATATTAGGGAAATTAGCCCCTGTCTGTGGTGGGGTCTGCCAGTACTTTTTCCAGTCGTCCATTTGTCTTTAATTCCCCAACAGTCTGTGGTGGAGTTTTAGATTTTTATGAGGTTAAGTTTATCAAGGTTTTTCTTTTTTTTTTTTACGTGCCTTCTAGGTTTTGAGTCAAAGTTAGGAAGGTTTTTCATTCTCTGAGTTTAAAAAGAATTCTCCCATAGTTTATTTTAGCATTTTTGTGGTTTCATTTTTTCAAAGAGAATTAAGTCTTGTCTCTCTTTGGAATTTATATTCCTATAATTATGTGAAGGTATGGATCCAACCTTATATTTTTTTTCTTGTGGTTACCAAAACCATGTATTTATTTTGTATCTCTTCTCCATTGGTGTAAAATGCCACTTTTTTCCCCTATAAAATTCCCATATGTAGTTGGATCTGTTTCTAGATGTTGGTTCTGTTTCACTGGTTTCTCTGTTCATGTGTTGATGTATTTATTGTTTTGATTAAGAGTATATTTTGAAAACTGGTAGAATTTTTTACTTATTTTCTATATAATTTTCTGTGTATTCTTGCTTTTTATTGTTTTGTGTATGAATATTAGAATAAGGTTGTCAAGTTAAAAAGAAGTCCTCTTGATTTTGTTTTTATTGGGATCTCATTAAATTAATAGATAAACTTCAGGAAAAAGTGACATCTTTATGGCATTTGAGTCTTCCTAGCCAAGAACCTGATAAAGCTTTTTTTTTTTCCTGTTTAATTGACTTTTTGGGTGATCCTCAGGAGCATTTCCTATATGTGGATCTTGCTAATATTTTGTGGAGTTTGTTCTTAGGTATTTTGCGTTTTTGTTTCTATTATAAGGAAAGGATCTTCTTCTTTTTCTGTTTCCTAGCTGGTTATCATTTGTATATATGAGAGTAGTTAACAAAATGTTAATTATGCGTGCACCCAGCTATCATGCAGAATTCTGTCTTTTTTAAAAATTTGGGTAAAATTCATGTAACATAAAATTAACCATTTTACTTTTTAATTTTTTTTAAGACTTTATTTATTTATTTGACACAGAGAGATCACAAGTAGGTGGAGAGGCAGGCAGAGAGAGAGGGGTAAGCAGGCTCCCTGTTGAGCAGAGAGTTTATGCAGGACTCAATTCCAGGACCCTGAGACCATGACCTGACCTGAAGGCAGAGATTTAACCCACTGAGCCACCCAGGTGCCCCCAAAATTAACCATTTGAGAGATTTTTTTTTAAAGTATGCTCCATGCCCAGCATGTAGCCCAATGCAGGGCTCAAACTCAGGATCCTGAGATCAAGACCTGAGCTGAGATCAAGAGTTGGACACTTAACCGACTAGGCCACCCACTCGCCCCCAAATTAACCATTTTGAAGTGTACAATTTAGTGCCAATGATACACCCACAAAGCTGTGCAACTCCTTCCTCCATCTAGCTCCAAAACATTTTCCTCACCCCAGAAGGAGACCGCGTGCCCATGAAGCAGGTCACTCTCCATTCCTTTCCTCCCTCAGCCACCACCAATCTGCTTTTTGTCTCTATGGATTTACCAGTTCTGGACATTTTATATAAATGGGATCATACAATATGTGGGCTTTTGTGACTGGCGTATGTTACTTAGCATCACGTTTTCAAGGTTCGTTCATTTTGTGGCAGGTGTCCGTACTTCCTTCCTAAGCCTGAGTAATAATACCCCATCGCGTGGATAGAGCCGGTTCATTTAGCCCTTCATCTGTCGACAGGCATCTGTGTTATTTCCACGTTAGGCTCTTGTGAATGGTGCTGCTATGAATATTTGCGTGTAGCATTTGAGTCCCAGTCTTCAGTCTCTTAGATACATACCCAGGAGTAGAATTGCTAGGTCATATGTTTAATTTTTTGAGGAACTGCCGCACGGTTTCCACAGCAGCGTATCTGACGTGCTATCAGCATCGTATTCCGGGTTCCACTTTCTCCACACTCTTAACCAATACCTGCTATTTTTCCTTCTTTCTCTTTAAAATTATGGCCATCCTACCAGGTATGAAATGCTATCTCATGGTTTTGATTTGCATTTCTGTAATGATTAATGATGTTGAGCATCTTTTCATGTGTTCATTGGCCATTGTGTGTCTTTGGAGAAATGTCTGCTCACGTCCTTTGCCCATGTTTTAACTGTGGTATTTGTGCTTTTGTTGTTGAATTATAAGAGTTCTTTATATATTTTGGATACGAGATTCTTGTAAGTATATGATTTGCCAGAATTCTTTGTTTGTGGTAGTTTTTTGATTGATTCTCTTGGGGTTTTTTTTTTTTTTTTTTTTGGTATAGAATTATATCATCTGCAAATAGTGGTAATCTTTCTTCTTTTCAATTTCATACTTCTGGGGTTTTAATTTTTTTTAATTTTTTTAAAATTTTTTTGCGGGGAGAGGGCTAATTGCTTTTTGCTATTGCCAAAACATTGTTAAATAATAATGAGAGTGAAAATGTTTATTGAGCTCCTTACTTTAACAGAAATGAAGCATCATTGTATGGATTTACCATAGTTATTTAACTATCCATACACTGAAACCCTCAGGTTTCCAGTTACTCACCACCATTAGTAGTGCTATGGTGAGCACTTTCACATAAACCCTTTCTAAAGTTGACATTATTTGACATTATTTCCTTTGGATACATTTTAAAGACTGGCCAAGTTGTTTGGGTTAATTTTACAATAGATCGCTTCGTGCTGGAAGGAATGGACTGCACACTGCTAGATTCCACTTACGCTTTTACAGGCGAACAAGTAGGAATTTGTCCTTGCCTATTTCCCATCTCCCTGTGTTAGCAGAAGTGAAGAGAGAAGGTGATTGAGCACCATAGAGGGACGATTTTTTGCTACTGTGCAATAACCTTAGGTTGGAAAGGCCTTGTGGATACCAATCGAACTGCTCTTTCTGTTTTTAGGATTTGGATTGCCAGGTTCCCTTGCACGTGGTGGTATGCCTGTGGTTAGGTGAGGTCAGATGAGGTTAGAGCAGTCACGCTCACCTGTGACTGTCCAGCTGGGACAGGAACTTCAGCACACCAGAGCTTGCTGATGATCAGATAGGGCCTTGGGACCCAGGTGAGGGATGTATGAATGTTTCTTCAGGACAACTTGTCCTGCTGCAGAAGCTTATCAGTTGAGCTTCTGTGACTAAGCTCCTAGCTCTGGAGATCAGCTGAGGCAATGTGTGCTGTTCAAGTCAGCGGTCATTGTCAGAATGTTGGTGTCTAGAAATGATGTAGGAGCTCTAATGCCATTCTTCCTGAGCAACTTATCCTGTATCTTGGGCCTTTCTTTTTAACACTTCTTTTATGGTCTGGAGTATCCTTGTCGGGATGAAATTTAGCCTAGTCATTGCTATTCCCTGAAGATTGCTCCTGGAATCTTCTCCTCCTCAATAAATACTAGAATGATTTTGAAATTAAAGTGTCTTCCTATGTGGAAGATTCTGAACCTTATTTGCATGTTCCATGATTATTACTCTTTATATTTCCTTTAGTTTCAGATGCTTCATCAAGATGAGTCAAATAAAAGGGAAAAGGTCAAGACGAAGGGTGTTGATTTTGAGGATGACCTGAGAGATGAAGTAGAAGATGCTGTCCAGAAGGTCTGCAATGCGACTGGATGTTCAGTGAGTACTAATGTCCTGTAGTAATAATGGTGCATGAACAAGCATTGCTGGGCCGAGTTTTCCGGCCAGTTTTGTAGCCCCAGTGTAGGACGCCCACACCTGGTGGGCCGAGCAAGGTTCATGATGTTTGTGGCTCATCAGATCGAGTGAGATGACCTAAGGAGAGCTGCTTATTCACTTGTCTCTTGTTTGCTAGATTTTACCCCGTATTGCTCAGAACCCTAAGGAGGTGTGTGGGTTTTTTGTTTTTCTTTTTCTGACTGGCGTTTACACTAGTAAAAGTGCAGTTTTATATAAAGGAACTCATTTATATTAAATAGTTATTTCAAGTTACCAGCCTTATTGAAAATTAAGGCGTTTCCTAAATGGAAGGGTCTTGAAGGCATGCCCTGATTCTCACTGTTAGCTTTTCTCACGTATCAGGTTGTTGACGTGGAGGTAGGTAGAAGAGTCTACCCAGCCTTGACGTGTTCCTTTGTTTCTTGGATAGGATTTTAATTTGATAGTCCAGAACCTGGAAGCCGAAAATTATAACATTGAATCTGCAATAATTGCCATGCTTCAGATGAACCAGGGGAAAAGAAATAGTGAGTCCATGATTGATATTTATATGCTTTCAAAGTTGTTGTGTTGGTGACTTTTCAAATGTTTGATTTTTATCAAGGCACAGGTAGTGGTTATACTGCCATTTATCACTTTCTGCATGTGGGTGTGTTTTACAAGGCCCTGGCCCTGCCTCAGGGAGAAGATAATCTGGAGTTGAGGGGAGGGGGGCAGAGGGGAGACAGGGAAACCAGCATAATAATACGTACCAGTGGAGGTATAGAGAACCAGGGGGCGCATGGAAAGGCCACTTAAGCTGGTCTTGGAGGGATGGAGAGTTCAGGGAGGACTTTTTTTTTTTGAAAGAGGAATCCCTTATAATAACAAAATGATAACTGAAATAGACTAGAGAGAACTGAAATAGACTAGAGAGAGAAATAACTGAGTTTTCTAATGGAAATATATAGATAACTAGTATCCATCAGCTGGTGATAAATTAGAATTTTGTTTTACTTGAACTGGGTTTAATTCTGTGACTTCGTAGATGGAAAAAAAAAAAAAAAGACATAGTCTTAGTGTCCTCACAAGTTATTCAGAATGATTTTGGTACATATTGCCGGATATGTGCCAGGTTCTACTCCCAGCATGACTGTTTTCTATGTGTTTGGGTATTTTCTTCTTTATATATTTGCTGTGCTTTCTCAGAAAGCTGCGAGTAACTGGGTCTTTGTGACGTTAAAACAGCACCATCCGGTATAGTGTGTAGTTGACATGTATGGCTGAGTGAGAGTAAGGAACTGAAGCTTCAATTTCATTGAACTTTAATCATTTTTTTTTTTTTTTTTTTTAAAGATTATTTATTTATTTATTTGACAGAGAGATTACATGTAGGCAGAGAGGCAGGCAGAGAGAGAGAGGAGGAAGCAGGCTCCCTGCTGAGCAGAGAACCCGATGTGGGACTCGATCCCAGGACTCTGGGATCATGACCTGAGCCGAAGGCAGCGGCTTAAACCACTGAGCCACCCAGGCACCCGAACTTTAATCATTTTTAATTTAAATGGCTACATATGGCTGGTGGCTGCTGTATTAGGCAGTACGGATTTGGAGTCCGTTTCCTTTCTGGGTTTTGGGTGCAAATGAAAGATTTCCTCCTAAAAATACGTGTTAAAAAGTGGTTTAATAAGACACTCTGCAGGTGGGAAGCTGATGATTAGGCTGGTCAGCAGGTTTTTTAAAAATTTATCTTCCAAATAGTACCAGTCATTCCCCCCTGTGATCCCCACTGTATTGACTTGATGTTAGAATTTTGCTTCAAGGAAACATGCTCTCTTTGGAGTTATGCATTGTTCGGTTGTATAACTGTCTTAGGTTCTCAATTTTAATAAAATACCTTTCTTTGGAAGATGCAGAGGAGAACCTTGAGTCCAGCGGCCAAAATCTGAAGCCGTGTGGCCCTTTATGGGAGGAGGGTGGCAGTGGCACCAGGCTCTTTGGAAATCAGGGCTTAAATGAAGGCAGAACTGACAACAACAAAGAGCGAGCCAGCCCCAGTGAAGAAAACAAAGCAAATAAAAACCAGCTCCCAAAGGTATGAAAAATGGGCTCGCAAGGGCCAGTGATGGGTGGCGGTGACTCAGTGACAGTGGTGGGAACTGCGAGCTCATCTTAGTGCATCATTGTTTTCTGGTGCTTTGAAAGTAGTTATTGCAGAAAAAATGGGAATGCATAAGGGGGCATCGAGAAGCAGAATGAGAACCTTGCTTGTCTAGTTTGCTGCATGCAGTGACGTATAGAGGTGGGCCCGGCCGTGCTGCTCTGTGTACACACATACAGCCTCTCTCCCCGCCCAGTGTTACTGTGCGTCCAGGTGCTGCCAGGTTAACCTGTGTTATACAATAAATGCCGTCATCTGCACTGAAAAACTTTGTGTGTAAATCTTTGTATGTTGCTTTTTTTTTGTGTGTGTGGCTAGAGTCCCAGAAGAGGAATGGATAGGTTAAAGGGTATGGACATTTGAATCTTTTTAAGGCCTTTTGATAAATTGTCAGATGTTTCCCGGAAGGGTTGTCTGTCTCTCTCCCCGCCCCTGACTCCTGCAAATAGTATATGGTACCATTCCTTTTATGGAATTGGGAATTAATTTTAAAGATTTTTCACCAAGCAGTTCTGAGCCCCAAATGCAGCATAATGTCAAAAGCCACAGGCAGTGGTAAAAATGCAGTAAGCTTCTGAGGGTTTTATTAGGGTTACCTGGGGCATTAAATTATGTAGAGAAAAGGGTCCTCTGGCATGTTTGAGCATTATCTCGTGCAGAACTGGGGTTAATGTTTCTTAGGTCATCGTGAATTGGATTTTGAGAAGAATGAAATTTATTTCTTTTGCTAGCTCAGCAAAGAGATAGAAATTTAAGTGTAAATTAGAGCTGTGATGGGAAAGGCATCACTTCTGGTGTATTAGGTGGGTTTTCTCTGTTCTTGCTGAGAAGCAGCCCCATGACCTCTTGGATCTGTCCGCCCCGTGTGTCCCCTTGGCCTGGTGGAACCTGAGTCCGCGGCGCGGGCAGCTCACACGGCCTTCTCTTTCAGGTCACCAACAGACAGAGGCGGGAGCAGCAGCGACTGGAGAAGAAGAAGCGACAGGAGGAGAGGCACCGTCACAAGGCCCTGGAGAGCAGGAGCGGCCACAGGGACAGCAGCCGAAGTGAAGCGGATGCAAACACGCAGGTCACCTTGGTGAAGACCTTTGCCGCTCTCAACATCTGACTCTGGCCTTCTGGGAGCCGCGAGGAGCGGAAGGGAAAGGAGCGTCGCGTAGCAGGCTCTCCAGGGAGGCCGACCTCTCACAAAGTGACGTGCAGGCGCCCAGACTCACACACGAGCTCGTACACTGAGTCAGTCTGCTTTCAGGCTGCCTCTGTTTGGCTCAGACTTTTGTTAGTGGTATGTTCTGTCTGATGAACGTTCAGTGAAGCCATTCCTGTTCTGCAATTAAAACATCGAGTCCTAGAGTTGGATAGTTAGTTTAGGCAAAAACCTTTTAGGTGTGGTTTTATTTGCCTTGAAAATCAGAGTTCAGTGACCCTGGGATTTTTCCTGAGCACTTGGGGTGAGTTTTGCCGTAATTGTTCACGAAGTAGTTTAGATTAATTGTTAGAAATTCAGAATAACAAGTTTCCTTTGGTTTCCTTTAATTTTCAAGCAGATATTCACATACAGGATAGTTTGTAAATGGTCTTCAACTCAGGAACATGTTTAGATTTAATTTTCTACTAGTCCAAGTTAATCAGAAATTAATTCAGGAAAGATTTTTCCCAAAGTTATAGGATACGAGGGTTGCGGCTGTAGTCAGGGTGGAGATTCAACAGCTCCGTTTCTCTCCTTCCTCACTCTGAGGCTGTTTCAGGTGGGATGCAGGTGCTGAGTTTGCTTGTGCGCACGCCTTCTCAGAAACGCGCCCGATGTTGATTAGGCCCGGACTTGGCTGGAAAAGTGGTAGTGGTGTTGAGGTTTTGGTACTTGTTTCTTGACACAGAGAAGGTGGCATGTTACTGCTTATGAGGTAATCCTGAACTTCTGACCGTATGGAGAGCAGAACCCAGGGTTATAAAGGGAGAAATGAAGAGAGTCTAGTCTTGGTCTGCAGAGACTCTAAGGAGTTACTTGATTTTGTGTGGGCAGAGGTCTGGAAGAATAACTAAAGCCTTTCAGGTTCACCTTTTAAATAATTAACTGTTTTCTTCCTCACTGTTCTAGACTTAGATACCTTCAGAGAAGTAGTTTGACCTAATGCTCAGTTTTCTTAATGTTGTGAAAACGGAATCCCATCAAATGCTGCATTTCTTTCTTTCTGTTCCAGCCCTATCTGGGATTTTGATGTTGGAAAAATTCTTCCGCACTCTAGCACTTGTCAGGGACTCAGGTCAGCCCAACAGGGCAGAGGCCATGGAATGACTCCACAGTTCTGACATGAATTTGGGAGGTGGAGAGGGGTCAGTCCTAAGACTGACAGGTGACTGTGAGCTTTTAACCCAGAACGTATGAACTGGACAGTCACGGACAGTCTTGGCCTTTTGGGGACCCCATATTTGGACAGATAAGTTCTGCTGAATCAGAAGGTAAATTAGTTACTTCACCTCAGGTTTCAAAATTATAACTGTTCTAAGGACAAGGGAAAACAATAAAAACCTTTTGACTGAATGGATGTACCATTATCTGGGCTGGGCCTGGATTTACTGAATTGCTTTTTTCAGCAGATGATTTGCTTTCTTCAGTTTTAATGATGTGTTTTAATTTTTTGTTTATTGACTTTGGTGACTTTTTGTAGTTGGAGCACCTGTAGTTTCTTGGAACTGCTCTTAGGCCATTGCAATTTGGGTTTCTTCCTGGTACAGAGCTTTGTAATAGTCAGCAGATTGGAAAGTGCCGAGCATGTTTTCTTTGCACATTGTGGAGTCCTGACTCGGAGGCTCTTGTGTTCAGTCCCTGCTCATGGGCTCTGATGCCTTACTGTTTCCAAGGGAGTGAGATCAGTGCTTACGGATCGATCATTCTCTTGGCTTTTGACTCTGGACACTTTCCTGACTGTGGTTGATCTTTCCTGAATGAACACTCTTTCTTGTCCATCCGGTAGTCCTAGAGGGCAAGAGACCAGATCCTCTCAGGAAGGTCAAGATCGTGGTTTTGGAAACTCAGCAGGATTAGGAATCTGAAATAACCATAAGGGATACCCCTTGTTGGGAGCAATAGAATTGCTTTATTTACCTGGTTAGTGAAGGTGGCCTTGGGCCCTGTTGGGTTTTAGAAGTTTAACTAGAAGCTGCTAAAAAGTTATTAAATAATATTGGGCACACTTGTTAACAAATTACCAAATTCTGATAATAGACTTCAGCATTTCTGGGGTAAAATAACAGTGGTTTTAAAAACTAATCTGGCTTCGGGAATTTTCTCTTACTACCATTTCATAGTTTCCCAGTTTAAATTGGTCTGCGTTTAAAACGTTAGTTATTAGGAATGGGGTACATGTATTCGACTTTAGTGATCTTTCTCGCTAAGCGTGTGAATTTAGACTTTACTGCCCCAGTCTCACTGAAGGATGAGGTAGATGGGATCCGTATACTTAGCTGCCTTGTAGGCATTTGAAAATTACTTTATTGGCGGCCAGCATGGAGGCCCAGTGTGTTTGGCTCTGGGTTGACTGTTGTTGGAACTCTCATCCCCAGCCCAGTGACTCATGTGCACCCCACATTAGGAGGCGCGTGTTGCTTAGCCTCTGGGCTGCATTTTGGCTATTAGAAGTTAATGTTACCTGGGGTTGTCTCAGTAGTCTTTAGTGAGGTCAGGAGAAGGGGATGGGGCAGTGGTCTGTAGCTGCTTATTCGTCTTAGAAACTATATATAAAGGTTTTATGGATTTTAAAATAAGATTTTTTAAAGGTCAAAATAAATAAAATTTTAGTGGCAACAGCTTTGTACTAGAGAGGTGGATGTATTAAAGCAACCTAGAACCACACCTTCTAAATAACACAGTTGCCATCAGGAGGTATTAGAGAGAACGCATCTGTACGTGTAATTTTCAGTAGTGTGCACATATGCTTTCTGGAGCAGAGCCTGGTTGAGGGATGGTGGCAGAAAGCAAGATCTTCGATATCAGCGGAGGTGGTTGTCTGTATTTTCTTTTATAAGCTCTGAAAACACTTCCAAACCTGTTTTGATCCTGAGGGCTTGTGAAGTGGAATCTCCCTTGCAGGGCGGCTCTAGCAGGCATCACGGGAGCCTTTGAGTTGGTCATCGGTGGCGCCCTGCCTCCTCTCCCTGGGGTTTACGATGTGAAATGACAGGGGCCTGGGCGAGGGGGGCCGTGCGACGTCGGGGAGAGCCGCTCACTCGTGAAGTCGGTCGGCATCGAGGGACTTCAGCGCTGAACTGTCCTCGTGGTGCATCCCTGTCGTCCATGTGCAGTTTCTCTCATTCTGAGAAACTTCAGTCTCTGCCCGGGTTTTACTGGGTCTATATAGAATGCTGTCACTTGACCTCTGAGAAATGGTCAGCTTGAATGTGCAGTTGGTTCCCAGAAACTGGGATTTCTAGTCCACGCTGACTAACGGTCTCCCTGAGTCAATGGAAGAAAATGGAGCGCTTGATCTCCGTGGGTCACACCTGGGGCCCTCGCAGACTCCCATTTTGGGCAGACACGTGGTTCTTCACCTTTTTACCTTTTTACCTCAAGGCTCTGTCTGTCTGTAGCAAACATCTAGATTCAGAGTCTGCTGCTGTTCTCCCGTTTGGTCATTTTCAGTTGTCACTGTCCACCTCCGCGTTCAGAACAGGCGTGGGAAACTCTGGGGCCTTCTGACAGTTGTTCGGAGGTGATTGAATAATAGCACTTTTTTACGACCTGTGTTTTCCTGACTCTAAAGCAGATTGTGTTTTTCTGCTGACACTGAAGCGAAGGTCTTCTAGATGACGTATTTAGGGAAATCTGCTGCCACATACTAGAGGGCAAATGAGTTACTGGAATGAGGCGGAGGTGGTGACTCCCCCCCCCTGCCCGTCACAGAGTCTGGTCCCCGGGGAATTGGTGGGCCTACAGGTTGCCTCGCTCTGCTCAGGCCCCAGGTGATGCTCCTGGTGACCTCAGGCTCTTAGCCATGTCTTCTAAGCATACTAGTCTCTCTCTGCTAGTTAGGGGTGCTTTGTAGCTTGGTTAAAATGGTTAGCGTCTTTGCAGAGTTACCAGAGAAGGGGCTGCGGTCATGAAGAATGTTTCTGTAAAGCATGAACTTCTGCGCCGTGGCTCGGTTTCCAGCAGGGCAGCCCCGCGCTCCAGAACGGCTGCGACTTCCTATGCCTGTCGTCAGGTGGGCGGCCATCCTCGGACAAAGCACGTGAGGGCTGCCCCTACCCCTGCGCACATCAGCAGCCAGCAGGCCCCATGGCCGGCCGTCTGGGACAGTCACTGGAGCTCAGTCAGAAACCTCAGCCTGTGGTTTGAGCCTCTGGCACGTCCCTTGACCAAAACTTGAAGAACACTATTGTGGGGCTGTCCGCCATGTTCCCACACTCATTGTTCATTTTCCATAGCAGGAGGGCCCTCGGCCTCCCCAGCCACCCTTCCAGCAAGCTCCAGGACCACCGAGCTCAGTGAGAAGACAGAAGGAGCCGGGAGTTAGACTCGAGCCCTGTGTGTTCCTCTTGCTGGCGCAGAGGTGCCGGAGGGTGTGAACCCCCCGGAAGGAGCGCGGTGTGTCTGTGGGGAACACGGGCCTTCGCAGGCTCAGGAACCATCTCTTTTTTCTAATTGCACTATACTTGTCCTAGCTTCAGTCTGGAGATACTTACCTCCATGGGGTCACAATCCTTAGACTTAGCAAGTCTTGCCTTATCTCTGGAGCTTGACGGGGAGAAATGTGACCATTGTCTGATGTCCATAGTTCATTTCCTCTCAGTGGTTTCTTTTCACAGATTGTGTTCTTCTGAACCATTTTATTTTTATTTACCAAAGTACTGTACTTGGCTATTTGCAGTGTTTTCAAAACCAAATGTTTCTTTTTTTGTGTGTTTTTAATCTTCCATACTTGGTGCAATAGAAGCTGCAAAGATGTGCCACTTTATCTATGAAATGGAGTTTTGTATACCAATAAATTCTAGTTTAAAGACAAAGCTTTGCGTTGTTTTCGCCAGCGGGACCACCGTTTGAGTGCATGAGACTGGGAGAGCATGGCAGCTAGTGGCCTTTTTAGAGGCCGTGGCATGGAAGAGGGAGGGCACGGTCATTTGGGTTCTCACCAGGCTTGGAGCAGCTGGCGAGCTTCGGTACAGGTGGGTGCCACCACCGCGCTCGATGGCAGAGCTGCCCTGAAGGACGGGGCGCTAAAGGTGGGTGGATACCTAGGAATATGTCTGAGAATTCGGAGTTGTCTAAATACGGAGCAGCTTCTGTTGGCTGCCACTCCAGAGCTCTAAGGGTCGCTTTGACCCGTGCTGGGAGGAGGCCAAGCCCACCAGACGCGTGGGCAGCTGGGACTGGAGCACAGACGCCAGGAGAGGTCCTCCGCAGCGGGCAGGGCAGGGAGAAGGGCAGCTGCAGAAAACCAGGAGGTAGGGAAGTCCCCAGTGGTCACAGGGGCCAACCCACACGAAGTTCTCTGGCCAATCACGTGGTCAAGGCCGGTGCGATCTCATTGGGCCTTGCCACATCCTGGGAATTTTGGCCTCGAGACTCCCACTCTTTCTAATTTTATACTCAAATTGGCTCCACAGTACCTTGATGCCAGAAGGTATCCAGTAGCACCCTGCGTGAATGGAAATGTGGCTACAGGCATAGATGTTTCCCCCGGTCACTATCCTTGAGTGATCTTCGTCTCCGTCCATGACTGAGAGACCTCCGGGCGCACATTCCTGAGTCTGTGAGGCCAGGGGTCCAGATCCTGTCAACCCAACTGAGAATCTTTCTGAAAGAACCTACTAGAATCAAAGCGATGTCCCAATTCAGGTGCTCCCTCAGCTGGATTCCAGCCGGCAGTGATTCACCAGAGACCCAAGGTGCCACCTGCTAGCTCAGGCGGGGGTCCAGGGGCTTCCTGCCTGGGCCCAGGTGACCCATGAGGTCCTGTCTATGGGGCGGGCTGAGCCTGTGAGGTTAAAATGTTCTCGGGCCAAGTAGGGAATGATCAGAGTATAGGAAGTTTGCTGTTTACAAACGGCAGTGCTCACTCAGGGTGAATGACAGCAGGATGCCAAAGACTGAAATACCACAAGGGGGACAGTGGCTGGTATGTGTCCCTTTTCGGTAACTTCATGGTTGCCTAGGAGAAAGCTGGTTTGGAAACCCAGGTTTAACGTTTCTTATTTACCAGTCGTCCCGCGAGCCTTTACACGTGCCCCAATGCTCGGAAGGTGGAGATGTGCCTTGAGATACAATAAAAATTGGTCATAGGATGCTCTGCGCCAGTGTGGGTTTTGGCTGGGCCGCTGGACGACGTGGGCCCTCGGATCACAGTGACTCAGCGATTGAGAACTTGTTTGTTCGTAAGGGGCCGGGACCAATCTTGCCGCTTCATAGGTACCGGCTTGGCAGAAGGGAAACTTGTCTGAACCTCCCTATGGCAGAGTGACTTCGGTACCTCAAGGTTCTCCCACTTTTATTCAATTTTTTCACCCATCCAAGCATCCAAGAGTCCATGCTGCATTTACTGGACCTGTATTGTCCAGTTCTTATTTCTGGGCATAGAATCAGGCATGGACTCTGTCCTCCCAAGTTTCCAGGAGTGAAAGGGGACATACACACGATGTGAAAGGTGATCCTATACCAGGAGGACCGTGAACTCAGGGAAATCAAGGAGGCTTGGCGGAGGAAGCGACACTTGGCCTGGGCTGAAAGGGGAGAGAGGGAGACCCTACGGGGGTTATTGCATGTTCTAAGGACAGTTTATTAAGGATATACAGTTTGTTTGGGGAAAGACTGGGCCCTTTTTGTTGTTGTTGTTAAGATTTTATTTATTCGAGAATGAGCAGGAGAAGGAGCAGAGGCAGAGGGAGAAGCAGAGCCCCCACTGAGCGGGGAGCCCAATGTGGGACTCTATCCTGCCACTCCAGGATCACGACCTGAGCTAAAAGCAAACACATAACTGACTGAGCCACCCAGGCACCCAGACTGGGCATGTCTTCAAACATGTGTCCTGTGGCTTTTCCTACCGAATGACCAAGGCCGTGCTTGCCGCGCGACTCTCCGAGATGAGGCGGACTTCGCCTATCCTAACTGTTCAGTGGTGTTGGGAGTTGGCCTCTGGGTGCATTTTGATTTTGGAGCCCTGCACAGGTCGCAGCCCTCCAGGAACAGAGCTGCGCATGCTCTCTCTGGCCAGGTGTTTCCTCTTTTGGCCCTCCGCTTGCGGCACTGACAGTGAATGATTTTCAAATGTCTCAGCTTAAGATCAGTGAGCACTCAGAGTAGTGAGCTCCGGGGCTCCTTGAATAAACGAGCATAGGATTTATCCTGTGCCTGCTGCCACATCCCTAAAATAATTCCGATTATCATGTGTCCATGGATTCAACCGAACAGATACTTATCTAGCATGAACTGTGATGGGTGCGGTAGGGGAGGCAAAAATGCTTAGAGCAGCTCGGCCGGGATGGAGCTTCTGGAACGCTCCACGCACTCTGAATACATTGTCTCACTTAAATCTTTGAACCACTCTGTGAGCCTGGTGATTCCATACCCATTTTACACATGAGGAAGACGTAACAGGCCCACGATCGCAGACGTGCAGCAGGATTTGAATCTAGAGCAGTCTACCTCCACTGCACTGCCTAGGAACCTTAGACAGGGACCCCGATGATGGGGCGTAAGTGGACCAGGAAAGGTGCCAACACGTTGCCTGGCATTTCAGAGGAGGGTGAAATCTCCAGCTGGAAAAGCATCACGGAGAAGGTGGCATCTGAGATATGCCTCAAGCGTGCAGATTTTCACATGTGAACAGGGAAGCTTCCAGGCTGAAGACAGCTCTGTACAGAGGTGTGAAGGCTGAAAGGCGGTGGGTGGAGGCAGGTTCTGGGACTGTTCATGATGATGTTGTGCTATAAAGAACTGTATATACGGCTGGATCACCGAGGCTAGAAAAGCAGATGATGCCACGCCTGAACACCACGGGTTGATGGACAGTGGGAGCTACTGATGGTTTGGGGGCAGAGGAGAGAGCGACATGATGGAAATCAAACTGGGGGAAGAGGAAGTCAGCCTCGGACGGTGACTGGCTGGAAGAAGAGGGTCCTGCTGGTCTAGTCTTGCTCTAGGAAAACACTAGTATAGAATAAGGTGTCTGTCTGCAGGTTGGCCACATCTGATAGGTCTCTATCTCTGGCATTCAGCGAAGGACCAGCTGTGTCGCCGGTGCACACACATACACACTTACTGGAGGTTCAAATCTCCAGCAGTGACACCACGAAGAAGTCCCAAAGAAGCAGATGGAGGTCTGGTGGAATCCTAATCGGAAACTCCAATCTGCTTTGATTTCTCATCCTTACTCAGCAAGTTACTTGATCAAGCATTTCGTGAATAGCTTATGTTAGGGGTTAAGTGGAACAAAGCAAGTCAGTCCAAATCGTGTCATCAAAATTGGAGAGGCCATCTATGAACATTGAGGTAACAGGGTCCCGCCCCCAGCCCTGAGGTAGCCCCCAGGCCTCATGCGTTCCTTCGTTTATTCAGTGAATTACTAAACACAAAGCACTTAGAACAGTGCTTTAATAAACAGAAAGCATTTAGAAGTGCCAAGACTTGTTAAAGTGTCAGCTATCATTATGGCTGTCATTCATTCACAGGACACGAATGCTTATTATGTGCTAGGCATTGTCTGCACTTTCACAAACGCTAACTCATTCAAACCTTGCCACAGCCCGCCCACCTTGTTCCAGTGGGCCCCGCGTCCGGGTGTTTTGGGTTTCAATGGCCACACGAGTCACTCGGGGTAAGGGGGTGTCTTGTTAACCTATAGGTTTTGCCTCCGTGGGCCTGGGGTCAGGTCTGAGAGCCTGCATTTCTGACAAGCTCCCGAAGATGCAGTTGCTGGTGTCCACGGGCTGCACAGAGCCGCAGGCCTGGAACAGAGGCACCGTGGCTAACTGGCTGAGCAGAGAGGTCTTGACCTGGGAACTGTGTGACCTCAAGTTCAGGGATTTTTGGTCATTGCTGCAAGTGTGCACCTGGCGACGAATGTGCGTACCACAGACATGTACACAGAGTCCAGATCCATTTATTGATTCCATGAACGGTTACGGATCACTGGGAAAATGGACTGCACGGGTCTAGCTCGGAAGTTCCAGTTTTCACTCGGCCGGATGGCCGCACACCTGTCGGGTGAGCCGGGGGCCGTCCCGTTGCTGCCTCACACCCATCGCGCCCAGAGCGTACTCTCTCTCCATCTCCCCATGCCAGCTCCCTCTGCCCGTGTGCCTCGCTTATGCAGTGACATCTAGTGTTCTAAGATGTCTGTAAGGGCTTTGTGGTTTTTCTCAGCATATTATTGATGATGCCGAGGGACCCATTTCACCCGCCCAGAAGCTACTTTGTCCCCTGATGAAGGGAAATCTAGTTAAGAGCTGAATTTAGGTTTCCTCCTTGTAGCTTAAACCTAGTGGACACCAGAGGGCGCCTTAGGACCACTCTTCCCGACACACGCGCTCGCTTGCCTCTCCAATCCCTGTGTCGCTCTTAAGACCTGATGGTCCTGTGACTCCTTGCAGGGGACCAGCATCATTCAAAGTGGCAAAGTGCGCTCACCACCTCCCCTCCCTCTTTTGTTTTTGCTAACACAGAACATCTGCACCTTTCAAAGTTTATGACGATCATGTGTCTGCTGTTTTCTCACTCTTCCCTGCCCTCCAAGTCCAGAAAGTTGCATACGCGCCATGAAAACGACAAATGGCGTGAACATTTATTGCGTGTCTGCTGTGAGCTCTGTCCCTTCTGTGTAATACCTTGTCCCATGCTTGTCTCATTGGATGGGCTCATCCCAGTCCTGGCAGGCTTTATCACCCTACTGTAGAGAGTAGAGAGAATTCTGTCCATACTGAGTAGACTTTGCTGACGTACCTCGCTTCCAGGGTTGGCCGCATCCCACCTGGGGGGAACCCTTCAGTGCCTTAAAATCTTCGTGGCTCCAGAGTTAGATGCCGGAGGCTGATGTCTTTCCTCCCCCCTCCCCCCCATATCAGAAGCCTGACCCCGCAAGGGCACGCTCTCCGCGGATCTTCTCTGGCCACTCTGGCCTCTCCAAGTTGACAACCAGAGGGTTAGGTTGACATGGCCATATGTGCCCATGCAGGGTGTCATTGGTTGATACCAACGCATGAAGAAACAGAGGCATGCTGGCTGGGAGGGAGGACACCCCTGCAGGTAGAGCGTCCCCTCTCTGTCCCCTGGCCACCTTTTGGTCAAAGGGAGGGTTTGAATGATTCTGGAGCTTTTTTTTTTTTTTTCCCCCACACTTAGCCGTTCTGCTAATCGGAGGGATTTGAGGCCTGCTGACATGGTGGGGACAATATTTTTAGGTTGGTATTTTTCATGCTTCTCACATGACACCATATGGCCAGATCTATTCCTTCTGGAGATCGCCATTACTGTCTTGCATAAGGTTGTAGAATGTTAGAAAAAGAGAATCACAAAAACTTACTCTAAGGGGAAATGGAAAGGGCAGAATGTTAGAATTCCCCGCAGAGGTCACCGTGTCCCATTGGTTCCTGCCGCATCCCCAGTGCTTATTTAGCACATTGCTGGCACAGGGTAGAGACTCGGAAGAAAAAAAAAAGTGAATGAAAGAAACTACGGACTAATGAAATCCTATAATGATAGAATCTGGGAATCAGAGAATATTAGAATCATAGGACATTATTCACTTACTTAGGAGAGGGAATGGGGATCTCAGGGCTGGGTTATAGAATCTTCTGGGTGCTAGAGGGTCCCTTGGCTCTTCCTAGGAGGACCAGCAATGGTCCAGGCCACAGTCTGGGAGCTCTCGGGGGTGGGGTGGGGGTGGGGGTGTGAGAAAGGACTTTCTGGAGGGAGAGCCTTTGGTGTCAGTGCTGCCCAGACCGGGGCCGCTGGAGGTGAGGCCCAGTGCAGAGGTGGGCCTCGCCCTAGCAGGGCGGTGTGGGGCCGCTGCACAGTGTGTTGGGATAGCGCACGAAGTTGCGGTTGTAGGTGCCCAGGTTCTGGCGGAAGCAGAGGGCGGCAGTCCGGTCACACTCGCAGGTCTGACGCTGGCAGATGGTTCGGCCGGCTGATGGGACAAGGTGGGTCAGGGACCCTAGGGCTTGAGCCTCCCGCTCTCTGAGGTCTGCGTTCTCTGTCCCATTCTGCTGGGAGCCCACAGCCGCGGGGGTGTTTTGGGTGTGGGTGGGGCGGGGCAGGGCCCAGGGGGTGTCTGGGGGACTCCCAGGACACTGGGAAGCTGGGGGACATCTGTCCTAGCTGTTCTGCCTTCCTCTCCCACACCCATGCACCACCCACCCCCGCCCCGGCCCTCTGGTCGGCCGTCTGGGTCTCTAATGCACCTGCTCCAGCCCCAGGACAGATTTCTAGACAACCCCTTCCCTGTGGGAGCCATGGATGGTGCTGGAGGGCAGCCAGCGAGCTGTCAGGGGAGCAAGAAATGACAGCAACTCAGTCCCAGGTGACCTGTGCGTCCTGGAGCAGCCTGGGCCCAGACTGGAGCCTGTTGGGACTGAAGCTCGGGGCTTGCTCGGGCCCTGGGGCTGTCTCCATTCGAGGGGACAGAGCCCGTTTTTCTGGCACTTGTCTTCAGACTCCCTCTCTAAGTGTGTGCTCACACCTGGCCTGGGGTAGAGTCGGCTTCGGTTCTCTAAACAGCGGGGTCCCAGGGCCTCCCCTTCTCTCCAAAGCCTCTGTTGGCCCTTGGCAGCTCTGGCTCCTCCCTGTTCCCATGAATACATCTCACAGAAATGTCCAAGGCTCCTCTTTTTCCCCTCAAAGGTCAGCCTCCACTTCCCACCAGGGTTCTGCCCACATCTGCTATTCCAGCAAAATTCAGGGGTTTATCGGCTGCCTGGGTTCTTTTGGGTGGTTCTTGCTAGGAGCTAGATTAAGCTGGGAAAGGCAGTGTGACTGGCTCCATTTTATAGATGAGGAAACAGAGGCTTTGGAGAGGTCACATCTCTTGCCCAAAGTCACCCAGTGGGGGAGAAAGTGAAGCCCTGATCCTCTGACCCTGTCCTCCTGACACCTCTCCGCAATTATGCCCTCAGTGCCATTCCAGACAGGTGACTTGTTCCTACCTTGCATAACCCTGCTGTGACGGAGAGCTCACTACCTGTCAAAGCTGCCTTGCTGTGTAAAGAGATGGCTGTGGGAGCAAGAGACTGAGCTAAATCTGCCTCCAGTGGTTTTGGTCCTGGCTCTGCCCACCCTGCTCCCAGGACAGGCCTTAGAGATGAGAGCTGTCTTCTTTGACTCCCCTGGGTTCTTCGGCCACCCCCTCACTCAGCCCCCGCCCTTCCCTCCAGGCGGCTCTGGCTTTGCAGCGGGGAGGCTTGATGCTTGGATCTGGACTCCCTCCACACTGCCACCTGGTCTGGGAGGCTTCCATGGGGCTGGGGACCAGAGGAAAACTAATCCTCAAGTGGGCATTGGATCTGGCAAAGCTGAGCAAATAGATCCAGCCTGAGAGCCCCACCAGGGGGAGTCAGCCTTCGACAGTGGAGTCTGCTGTCCCAAATTGTAGTTCTAGCTCGGTCTGGGACTGTGCCCTCGAGGCTCTGTCCTGGGGACATTGCTCTGAACCTTGCTGCCCAGGCCCTGGAGAGGGGGTGTGGGTATAGCTCCTCTGGGCCTGGCTCAGCTCTGCCTCCTTTGTGCCTCCTTCTCAGGCTGGAGCTGGGGGTTCTCTGGTAGGGAAAAGGCCTGGAGCCAGGGCAGGAGCCCACGGGTCCTGGGAACTTTAGACTGGATACCAGTCTGGAGGGGGGAGCTCAGTCTTTCTCTACAATGCCCTGATGATGGAAGACCTACCCCGCCCATCCCTCTAGCCCAGGGTCTGGCCCTGATGAGGAAGCAGGGGCCGCCATGGGCGGGGGGTGGGGTGCTCCTGTCTGAAGCTGCTCTCCCCCATCCAACCTGGGGTCTGGGGCGTTCCAGAGCTGTTCGCTTACCGCAGAAGATGTTGTTCTTGCTGGCAGAGAAGAGATACCTTTCCAGCTTGGGTTCACAGCCCATCTTCTCCAGGCGCCCGTAGCAGCAGTCATGGGCATGGCAGCACCTGGAAGGGTCACGTTCAGTCTGGAGGGGCCTGGGAGCCAAGCTGGGGTGGACCAGGGACTGCTGGGGGGCCCAGAGCTCCAAGGAGAGGTCAGCCTCCACTCGCAGGGTGTCCTAGCTCCTCCCCGCCCCCGGGAGCCACCCCCCCCACCGCCGGCAGGGCCATCTGCTCACCAGTCCGTCTGGTCCACGGGCCAGTGGGAGCCCCCAACGCCGCAGTAGCAGCCGTAGTCATTGTACTGCAGCGCTGGCTTCCCCGTCATCCTCTCGATCATCACCCCAAACTGGACCAGGTTCCCGCTGGCCAGGGCCACTGCGGGGACGGAGGGCAGAGGCGGGCAGACCCATCAGGGCCCTGCCCTCTGCAGCCAGCTTCCCTCACATCCCCTTAAATCTGAGTCAGACACCTCCAGATCATCCAGCCCACCTCACCACGCACCTTGCTCCCAACAACAATGACGCCAGCCAGTAATGATATTCCCACGCCGCCAACCCACCCCGATCCCTAGTGCTCACCCCGCTGTGACAACGTACCCAGGGCTCCTCCCGCCCCCCTCCCTCATCTCCAGACTACCACCCACTCATCCTCCTGCTTGCACCCCCCCTGCACCCCAAATGTCTCCCAGCGGGTCCTGGTCATTTCCCCAGGCATCAGCTCCATGCCCCCAGAGCGCTCTTCCCCACCAAGTCCCATCAGATGCCACTGGATCGGCTTCATGACCTCCTGGACTTCCCCGAATGCCTCCAGATCCTGCTGATACAGCGGTGGGGGTTTGTCCATCCAGGCAGGCTGGAGCCCAAAATGGAAGCTCATGGGGAAGACGTGGAGCGCAGGGGGCAGGAACCTCGTCTGTGTTACCATGGGTCCCCACCAGCCCCTTTCCTGTGCCCTCCCAGGCCCCTCGGGCTGCATTCCCTCCCCCCACCTGTCCCTTCTTCCCTGGCCTGTGCTGCCTTAGGCACAACTGGCCTAGAGTTGACCCCCCACAACTTCCCTAGAGCCTGGTTCCAGGACCTCCGGGGAAGAGAGAAGGTCACATAGGTCACTTACCCAGGAGGCAGAGGAAGGTCAGAAGAGGGGGAGGCTTCATCCCGAGGGGAGGGGAGGTGAGCAGGGGGCAGAGGAGCTGGGCTGCGGGAGAAGGAAGTGAGCGGGGTGCTTCTGATCTCAGGGCAGCTCCCCAATTAGTTAAATACTGGGTCCTGTCCACTCCCCATCATTAACCCCCGAATGCGCAGTGATGCAACTATACTTCCAGGTCTTTGGTCAATTCCCCAGGGGAGGGGCCAGTCGGGGGCCTATGCACTTGGTTCCCAAGGGGTTTTGGGGAGCAGTCTGTGGCTCTCTCTTTTCCCTGCCTCTCCCTTCACCTACCCCTTTCCAAAAACCATGGTGATAGCTCTCACTGGCTGGGCTGTGAGCGAGGGGCTGTACCAAAGGCTTCTCATTCGTGGCATCTTTTTCTCACCCCCATTTTACTGATGCAGCAACTGAGGCCCAGAAAAGCTAAGAAACTGACGTCCACATCGCCAAGTCTGTCCTGTTTCCATGCCGTTAGCTACTGCAGCAAGCCCTCTGCTCCCTGTCCCCTGCTCCGTGTCCCCTGCTCCATGTTACCCAGTAGGAGAGCGCTGAGTGTAGCTTGACCAAGAGGCAGGACCCTTGGGGACCTGGAGGGCCATTTGTCCAAGATTGAATAGGCCAGAGGCTGGGAGCTCAGCCAGCTGAGCTTAGGGATTTTTCTTCATTGTTCTTTCCTGGGCAGGCTCCTGCTTGTTTGACAAGCAGTGAAAATGCTCCCAGATGTGACTTCTGTCTCCCTAGATCCCCAGGCAGTGGTGTAGTGTGTAGCCATAGAAATAGACTCTGTCTGAGTCAGCTGGAAAACCCACATTCCAGCATGGACTGGAAACTTCCATCCTTTTGATGTTATCTTAGGGAATGTGTTGGGGAGACAGTACCCCCTGGCCCAGCTTGTCTCCCAGCATGAGCTGCCATCCCCATGGTGAGGTCAGAACACAGAGGCCAGGCTTCAGAGCTTGGCTAGAGGTCGGGAGGGGCCGAGGGATGGGAGGAGGGCCCAGCTCTGTTGTGCTAGGAGATTGCCAAGTCCCAGCAGTCACGGGCGCACCGTGGCCTCGTGGGCTGGTTGCTGCCCACACCCCTGAGTCCACGGCGGCAGAAAGGGAAGCAAGATGCCCCTTGTGCTGGCCTGGGACACCTCATGCCCTGCCCTCCCTGTTCCTGGTCTGGAGTGGGGATAACTTGACCAGCGATTTCCGTCAGCACAGCACCTGGGAGCTGCCTGATCTGCAGCCTCGTGGTCCTGCTTCTGCCACTGAGGCAGGTCCTTTGCCTTGCTCGTCTCCTTCGTTTTCCTGTCTGTATTATGGGGACGGAAGGCATCCCAGCTTGCCTCCTTCCTGGCAGGATGGGAAGCTCAAATGCCACCAGGCAGCTCGCCCCCTCTGAGTACTTGCTATGGCCAGGATGGTGCCCCAAACCCTTCTTAGGCAAGATCTCAGGGAGGCTTCAAAGAGTCCCATGATGCTGCTGCTCTGATCATCCCCACTTTATGGAGAAGTAAACTGAGTCCACGGTGAGCCAGAATATGGGCCCAGACAGTTTAAAGGGCCTACCTCGTGCTTCTAGTAAGGTTGGTGCCTAGCATGGTCGTTTTAAGGGCTCCCCAAATGCATGAATTTCTTTACAATCAGAATGACTATAACACAGCCTAGATTATATTTGCCTTCCTACCAATGCGGTCATACATATGCTTTTCACTTTTTTATTTCTTTTCTATTTTAATGGAGGAAAGTGCCCTTGGAGGAAAATCGCCACATGAGACTGACCCCAGGCAGAAGGCCAGCCGCTCAGGAGCTGGTTTGGTGCAGAGGCTGGGTCTCACGCCTGCAGACGGGACGGACTTCCCGACAAGATCCGTGACACTGTGGTTGGGGGGTGCAGGTCAGGGGTCCAGGACTGGGGCGGATGCCACCTGCAGAGGGGAAGAGACATCTGGGTGACGGGATCTTAGCCAACGATTTGGGATTAAAAGTTTTTAATGCAAGGTAAGGCCGGGTGAGCACTGGCCGAGCTGGGGTTCAGGCTTGCCTCGAACCACTCCCATTTCCTGCTCCTGATCCTCTGGGAACTCACACCCCCCACCCCCACCCCATGAGACTAGGGGGTGGGGAAGGGCCAGGGAGGTGTGTGCACCTGGCCAGGATCACCCAGCAGCTGTGAGTCATGGGCTCCAAAGAGGGGGCTCCCCATGGTTCACCACTGCCTTTTGATTTTAACGAGGGCCCCTCCTGGCAGCCCCTGGCTCCTGGCCTGGGTCATCAGAGCCCAAACAGTGAGTCACTGAGGAGCTAAGTCTAAACAACTGAAAAGGAGCTTTGATTCCTGGGAGGTTTGGCCCCTAGCCCTTCCTGCAGCAGCGTAAGGGTGTTTCCCAGGAAGGGCTGAGTTTCTGAGGCAGTTCCTTGGGTGAGCCATTTTGACTTCTGGCCTGGCCATGATGGGGCCCCTGCCAGCTCTTCCCATGTGTGCCTGGAGCAGAAAATCAAGGACTGGGGTAGGGGTGGGTCGCAGAGCCAGGTGGAGAAATCTAGGTGGGCTTGCAGGCAGAGGTGTCTGCTGCTGAGGTTCTGGGGAGGACTTGGATGTGGAGGAGAGTTTCAGGATTCGGGACATGTGGTTGGTTTTATAGTTTTCACACAGTGACACCATGTGATGGAAAGGGCCAGGGTCTCTGCACCCACAGGATTAGGACTGGAGTGTTTGCTCTGCCCCGTAGGGGCTGTGTGATCTTGGCCAGGCCTGTCACCTCTCTGAGCTTAGCTTTGTCATCCATAATAAGGGGGATCATTGGCCCTACCTTGCAGAGTTTGGGACTGGATGGAAAGGAAATGAAGGGTGTAGAGTTCTCTGTGGGATGCCGCGCCCACAGGAGGCACCCACAAATGTTGGGTTCCTCCTTCCTTTCCTCCTTACCTGGCCACAGGGGAGACGGTCGCTGTCCCAGGAGCTCCGAGCACCTACTCCTGCTGGGGTGGAGCACAGGTGGCTAGGCCAGGGCTCCCAGCCCTCGGATAGGATGATGGTCCCCGATTGATAGATTTTTAACTTCCTCAATGGAGGGTGGTCTGGGGGAGGTGAGTAGAAGGATTAGAGCCCAGTCTCGAAGCAACGTCTTCTTCCTTGTGGTGTAAATGAGTTCCTTGTAGCTTAGAAGCTGTCACCATCACCACCACCACTGTCACCATCTCACCATCTCCTAAGCTCCAGACGCGCTGCAGGCACCAGACTGAAGGCTTGATCTCATCACTTCTGTGGCTTCCCTCAGAGTCCAGTGACTCCTGCAGACGTCTCCCAGCGGAGTGGGGGGAACCGGATTCCTGAAAGGATTCGTTGCCTCTTTAGTCAGTCACCTCCACGGGGGACTTCCTATGGGCAAGTCACCAAAGAGCAGACACCAAAGAGCCACACGCTGTGATTCTGGCCCTCGTGGAGCTCACAGTCCAGCAGGGAGACAGACATCAATAATTACACACTGAAGGGAAACTTACAAATAGGCATAAGTGGTTTGACAGGATGTTCCATGGGCCTATGGGAGCATTTATGGGGGTGTCTGATCCAGGCAGGGGGCCAGTGAGGGCTCCTCTGAGGAAAAAATTGTTTAGCAGAAGTCTCAAGAATTTAATTGGGTGAAGAGGAAGGCAGAGAGAGTTTAGATAGGGAGACAGCTTGTGCAAAGGTCCTGTGGTCTGAGGGACATGCATCCAGGAAGGGCTGAGAGGCAGCAGAGGTTGCTGTGCTACTTACTGGTGGGCGGGTCTCAAAGGGCATGATTCACTGGGGAGCTGACCCCAGGAACTTGACCTCCTGTTCACCCCTTGGTATGCCTTTTGCTTGAGCAGGTGATCTAGAGCTTGAAGAATGCTGGAGAGGACCCTGGATTCCCCCATGAAGATGAGGCCCCTCTCAAAAGGAGATCTGTGGTCTTTTCATCCCAATGGGGAGACACCGTGGGCACCCGAAGTCCAGGGAGACTAGTCCCCTCCACTGGGAACAGGTTTTGTACAGTTGTCATCACACAGCTGGGTTCTCCCATTTGTGATGGAGAGGAAAGAACAAGACTCCTCGGCGTGGGCCTGCTGTCATCTTTTATAAGGTCGCCAACGTCCTTGTAAAATGGTACAGCTGTGCCTTTTTGGTCTTTGTCCAGGGAACAATGCAACGCCAATGAAGGGTTTTATACCAGGAGGCGTCCTGCTCATAGCCGTGTTTGGACAGGATAGCGCTGGCCGCGGAGGGATCCATCAGGAGGGACCCCAGCCGGGAAGAGAAGCCCAGTTCGCAGGTATGGCCAGCTCCAGGATGGTGTGGGCTGCAGGTATCAGTTGACATAGGGGCTGTGCTGGGACAGACCAGGTGGGTAGTGGCATCTGAGAGATGGTGGGAGTGTAGGGGCCTACCACCCTGTTCACTGGGGCTTCATGGATGTGGGGGTCGTGGGGGAGGGACAGGAAACCACAGACCCTTGTCCTGTGAAAGTGCTACTGCCCGAGGCTGATCCAAGGAGGTAGAGGGAGCAGGGAGGCCCAGGGGAGTAGGGATGCCCCCGGAGGTGCAGGCAGGTGTCTGGTGCGGCACAAGCATCCATGCGTTTTGCTGGGATGCCTGTGTCTCTGAGTGCCTGGATGTTGGGGACACGTAGACCCCCACCCACTGTGGGGGACCCTTTTGCTCCTGAGTGCAGTAGTGTCCCGATTGAGAGGACATTCTGGGCTCTAGGGTCGGGCTGCCTGACTTTACCATTGGCTAACCAGATACTCTTGGGCAAACAACCTCACGTCCCATGATCTCAGTCTCCCCACCTGTACAATGGGGATAATAGTGGCACCCGTTCCTGATATGGTTGGGAGTTAATCCAACAGGACCTGCGGAGTGTCTAGAAGAGGAACCTGTTAGGAGCCGTCATACTAGTTAACACAGATTAACCAGCGGGCCTCCCCTGTAAAACGCCTTCCTGTTTGGAGCCCCCTCCCCATCCTTTCTTTCCCAGAAGACTCCAGAACCTGTTCTGGGTAGTGGTGGTGAGGCTCACCCCTTAGACTTTAATGTTTAGGGGGTCTGGGTCAAGAGTACATGTGAGGATCCCCGTGTCATATGTCTAAATATTTAAAAGTTATAATCAAGCTGCCAATGTGGGAAATAAAATAAAATATATATGTTCTATCCTTCTATCTGAATATGCTTTCCTAACAACAGGTTAAAGAATATATGGAAAGTCACAGTTCTTACATGAATCAAGTCAGACACGTCCAAGTCACTCAAGTTTAATTATTATTGTGTGTGTCTAGGTATTTTGTTGATGGGTTTGTCATGTTTGAATCACTTATAGAATATAGACAAACATATTTCATAAATGGTTGTACCTTTATCTTGCTCTCATTTCAGCAAAATCTCCAATTACATTATAATCAAATACATTATAATCAAATTTTTATGTAGTTTTTGCTCCTCTGACCATAATGATTGAAACGACTTTTAAAATGTAATTGTATTCAAAACGAATACGATTCACTTTGAATACAATATTCAAATAAAATTTTAATACAATATTAAATATACTTATTTATTTATATAATTTATTTATACAATATTAAATACAAATATTAAGTTCCAATTTAATACAATATCAAATACGAATTTCAATACAATATTCAAAACAAAAAAATTCTTTGTTTCATAAAAAACAAAGTAAATCTAAAGAAAAAGTAAATCTAAGGAGAAAAATTCAAAATATTTTGTTGCTTGCTAAAAGGTCTTCTAAAATACTCTGAATTCTCTATTACAATGAGTAGGCAAAATATAAATTATAGGCAATGAATATAAAAAAATTTAAATGATTTGAATAAAGCTGGCTCTTTGGAAGCATTTTTGTTGAATCACATCTTGCCAAATATATATTTTTTAAAGATTTTATTTGAAAGAAAGAGAATGAGAGAGAGCACAAGAGATGGGAGGGTCAGAGGGAGAAGCAGACTCCCCACCAAGCAGGGAGCCCGATGTGGAACTCGATCCCAGGACTCCAGGATCATGACCTGAGCCAAAGGCAGTCACTTAACCACTGAGCCACCCAGGTGCCCCTTACCAAATATCTTTTTTTAAATGTGACTATTAGCCATTCAGGCGTTTGGTGTCACGCAGCTACCAATAAAAGACACTGCTCTCACCACACAGTGTTTGCATCAACCTGCCTGATATACATTTCCCAGTGACAGGCATTGTTTGATAAAGCCCAGGGTTCCTCAGTGACCCTGTGATACTGGGGCCCACAAGTGTCTTGACACCGTGAACTGAATGACCATGCACAAGAAAATGGGTATTTGGAACAGGTGGGAAGTGATTTTGCTAGGCAAGACCTGGTGTGTCTTCCAGAGGAAGGCTCTGATGAGGTCATTTGTCCCGGAGTGCCCACTGCCCACCCATGGCCCCAACAACCACGTGACCACGAGGCAGCAGCCACGGCTCACAGCCTTCTGAGATTTCCATGCAGGTGCCTTTCGCTGCCAGGTCACGGGGCAGGAGATGCCAGGAAGTGGTTCACCAGGCCGAGCAGTGTAATTATGAGAACAGAGGAGAGAATTGCAAACGAGGAGCCAAGAGGCCAGGAACTGCGCTGACCTAGAGCTGGGTGCTGGCAGGGGCCAGGGGCACTCAAGGGCCTTCCAACAAATTTGGTGTGTGTGTGCATGTGTGTGTGTATGTGCATCTGTGTGTATGCATATGTGTGCATGTGTGTGTCTGTGTGTGCTTGTGTGTTCACATGTGTGAAGTTGTGGGTCCTCTGGAGCACAGGAACCACGGTGGGCCTGGTGCACCTCCTGTGTGTTCTAGGGACTTTACATTTAACCTTCACCCCAACGCTGTGAAGTGGGCATTGTTGTTGCTGTTTTACAGATGGCGAGACTTAGGCTCAGAGCCCTGCCAAGGAAGGAACCAGCCAAGGCCACAGACTGCCCAATTCCCAGGGTGGCTCCCAAGCCGGTCTCCTGCTGTTGCTCCATGCTGCCTCCCAGTGGTGAGTTTAGGAACAGGCCTGCCGTCCTGGCTCACTCAGGTGCCCTCGGTAGGGGGTCCTGGAAGCTGGTGTCTAGTTCCGTGGAGGCACTGAAGCTGACTTCGGTGGCCTCCTCTGACCATTTGCACTTTGGTTTTCCACCAGCCTGCTGCTTTGCCCTCCCTCGAGCTACCCAGGTACCCAGAACCCAATCCTTAGGGTTTCTTTGGCTCCTGACCTGGATACCTTGAAACTGAGAACTTCCTCCTCTGATTGAGATCCAGCGTCTGACATCCCCAGTGACCCAGTGCTCCGGCGTGCTGCTCCTCAGAACGTAAGAGGCCCGAGACAGAGGCGTGAAGAAAGAATTCCAAACAAGGAGGTGAGAGCTCAGGCTTCGGGCTCTGCCACTAACCCCTGAACCAGATCCAAGTCGATTCAGTAACCTGGTGGGGCAGGGAAAATCCAGGAGGACCCCTGCTGGGGCTGGGCAATTCTGGAGGTATTTTCTCTAAGCCCCAGAGTCTGACTGCCAAGGACACGAATCTTGCTGTCGGAAGTCGCTGGAAGAGGCGTGTGTGATATCCAGGAAGTCCGCGCACGGAGGATCTCGGAGGCTGGGGTGCCTCCCCGGCAGCCAGAACCCAAAGCAAACAATTGGATTTCCTTACAGAGA
Source organism: Mustela lutreola (assembly GCF_030435805.1). Taxonomy (NCBI): domain Eukaryota; kingdom Metazoa; phylum Chordata; class Mammalia; order Carnivora; family Mustelidae; genus Mustela; species Mustela lutreola. The sequence goes on from NC_081299.1 coordinate 14,083,367, forward strand.
AATGCTGGCCTTAGGAAGATAGCCCAGCAAGATCAAATGCAAGGATAAAGAGCACATCTCAGAAACAAAGCTTAGAGGCTCCTAGGGAGGCTCCCAGCAGAAATAAAGGAGCTGCCAGAAGTCAGAGAAACTGCCGGGGCAGCAGCGAACGGACGCCCCAGGGTCGCCTGGAGATTCCCAAGTAGGTGCAAATTAATAGTTACCGAGTCCCCGCGACGCGACGAGAGAAAAGAATCCAACACCTTCCACTTGGCCACCGTGTAGGGCCCTCACACGTGTCCATCGCCGAGAGGAACAGGCCCCACCGCGGACCCCATCGCATAGATGAGCAAATTCGCGGGCCGCCCCTGCAGAAGGCTGGTGGAGAGCCGTGGAGGACCGAGGGGACGATTCCCTCTTCCTGCACCGAGAGGAGCTGTCACCTGAGCTGGGCCTTGAAGGGCAAACTGGGTCCAGCGGATGGAAGCCCCGAGGAGGGAAACGCAGTGCGAGCCGTGGGTACAGATCCCCAGGGGCTCAGAAGTCCTGTGGACGTCTTTGCTTTTCCCTGCCCGGAACCCTTCCTCCCCTTGGATACCATCATCCCAATTTCCGCCTCAAATTCTAGGTGGTCCTGGTGGAGCTGCCAATCACAGTGAGGCTCGCTGGCGATACCTCGCCTTCTGTCTTTCCCAAGCCCTGCTGGATCAGCTTTCCCTCCTATTTCACGAGACAGCCAACTTCCTTTAACCCAATTCTTTTTTGGCTTTGGTTGGGCAGAAGCTTCTATGGTTGGCAAAGATATTTCAGTGATACCAGGAAGAAGGTTGTAGGCCTCAGGCCCGGAGGGGAGAGGTGGAACTAGGCAGAGGTGGGACCGGGATACCGACAGTCACTAAATAGCCTCCTGCTCACCAAGTCCTTGGAGGACTGGGTGGTTGCTGACATAGAACAATTCAAAGCGGATAAAGAATGGGGAGGCCTCATGATGGGATGGTTGCTTTGACAAAATAAGGGTAATTAAAGAGGGAGATATTTATCATACCTGGCCCCGCCTTACACAATCCATGTCAGGTTTCTTTTTGTTTATTTTTTTTGTTCTTCCCAAAGAGAATGTGGGTTCCTTGAAGACAAATGCTTTGTCGTGAGCATAGCTCCATCTCCAGCCCTAGAACAATGCCTGGCACCCAGTAGGCATGTCAGCATTCCACGGGCAAATGCACGTGGGAATAAACATCTAGCTCAAGTTGAGGATTTCCAGAGCAAGAAGCAAAGAGTTATCCCAGGAAGAATCCAAGGGATTTGCTAATTCATGTTATCCAAAGTCTGGGGAGAAATCATGAGCATAGATGTTGGGGCTCCTCTATCAAGAATGAGATGTTGGGTCAGGCTGGACATACGACTATGGGTGCCCTGGCCATGGTTCTGCAATTTGGGGTGAGGATTTGGGCAGCCCTCTGAGTCTAATATTGCCTGGGTTGGCAAGTTCAAATACTGGTATATGCTACACAGCATGGAAAGCCAGATTCATTGTCTTGATGCACGAGGAGGAGACAGGAATTTCTGATTGTTCTCTATCCCATGCTCCCTGGCTTTTCTCTCACTCATCACCCCAATGATCCTCCTAGGGTCCAGATTTCTCTTCTGTCACTCTCACTTTGAGAACCTGATGGGGGGTTGTCATAATTTTAAGAAAGCTTATCCTGGGATTTTCTTTCTTGACCAGAGATGTTGGTGGAAGGGCTGAAGCTGAAATTATTTCAGAGGCATTGAGGGATGGCCAGGGATGCATAGCCAGGAGGCAGCAGGTAGTCACCAGGACAAATGAGTGGGGTCACCATGACAGGTAGTCAGTGGGTGAGGTGACGAGATCTCAGAGCATAGGTGGGGCTGGTGACCCTCTGAGTTTCATTTGATTTTTGTGGTTGACACATCTGAATGAGCTGAATGAAATCCCTAGAGTCCAGGACCCTGTCAGAAGAGAGTCAGACTGGCATTGAATTTCTATCAGAAACAGCTGTCATTCATTTGTAGGACTTCCTTTTAGTATCTTTGTGAGTTTGATGCACTGTTTTTTTGACTTTATATCTTTGTCTTAGCTTACCTTCTTATTTTGTTGGAATGCATTCTCGGATAATTTTCTGGGAAAAAGAAGCAAACATCTGAATCTTTCCGTGTCCCAAAATATCGTGGCTCCCTTATACTTTTTCTGGATGTAGAAGTCCAGCCCAGCGGTTGGCAGACTAGGGCCCATGGACCTTATGCCCAGTTCTTGTTCTTTTGTAGACAAACTATATATTTCCCCCTCTTTCATGGAAGCCTTTAGGATCCCTGCTTTGTCTTTATTGTTCTAAAAGCTTACCATGATGGGGTTGGGCATAAGTGTTTTTTCCCACCTGAGTGGTTAACACTCGGTGGGGTCGTTCAGTCTGAGGACTGTTATTCTTCAGTTTTGGGGAATACTCATGTTTCTTTGAGAATTCCTGTTGCTCTGTTTTCTCTTTTTGGATTTCCTTAGAGTTGACTGTTGGACTTCCTGGACTGATCCTCTGAGTCTGTTATCTTTTCTGTAATATTTTCTTTTTTTACAGTCTTTTTGTTCTACTTCCTGAGAAATATCTTGACTTTATCTTTCTTGATTTAAAGAATTCCAGCTATCATATATAGAGAAAAGTCCTCTGATTTTTTGCTTGGAGTTTGTGGTGATGGTACAGTAGGGCATGGGGAGAATGATTTCCCAGGCACTAGGTTTTCTGTGTGTGTGTGTGTGTGTGTGTGTGTGTGTGTGTGTGTGTGTCTTGTAGTGAGCAATTCATGTCAATACCTTCTGTCCATCTTGTTGGTAGTAATCATTTTTTTTCCTTGAAAAACCATCACTCTGCTCCATAGTATGGGATCCTACAGGGTTTTGTCATGGGGCCCTGTACTTGCCACAAGGGTTGGCTTGTGACCCATGATGTCCAAACACTAGTTTCGTTTCTCCTAACCGTGGGGAAATTTCCAGGTGTCAGCACCCAAATGGTACCACTCAGAACGTTTCATTAGATTTTGATTACAAGTCTTCTTTTTTCTTTGGGGCCTTGGCTATAAGGACCATACAAGTCTGGAGCTGCCTGTGACCACCTTTCTTACCTACCTGGAAGCAGCTGCCTGTAGAAGGAAGCTAATGGGCTATCAGAGGCAGAGAGGGATTCCCAGAGACAAAGACCCTTGGATCCACCATTGTTTGACTTCCACTCTGAACCTTCAAATCATGTGACCCAGTAAATTCTCTTTGTGACTTAGGCTTGCTTGACTTGGGTCTGCCATTTGAAACTGATAAAGGATACAGATTCATCTGGGAAATCTAGTCTACCCATAATCAGGAGACCCCTGGGTGGTCTATGGAGGTAAACAGACTGATTGACCATCAGGAAGTGCAGCCATAGTGTACCAACCTGGGCAAGGTGAGCCAAATTGATCTGTTTTAGACATTCTTTATACTTGAGTGTCGTGGAAGAAATCATCCTGATGACTCCCCCTTCTATCCGATCATTTTTATCGTCCTCTCATGTTTCCCCCCTGCCCATGTGGGAGATACCAACAGCCAAGCTCAAGCCCATCCCTGTCTCATTGTTCCTCACCGAGGACTAAAACAGCTTCGAGTCTTTTCCTACCCAGAGTCACCTTGTTATACTTTGATGTTAGGCAGAGAACATTTTCAGATCTAGATCTGAAATAATTCGTTAATCATACCCTTTGCCTAGGTAATGGAGCAAAGGTGATCTGAGAACAGATGAAAGCAGACAAGGGACTTCAAACATTAGCTAAAGGCTAGCAGTGAAAAACACAAGGAGAAATCAATCAGCAAATCAGACAGCGTGGCATATGATCTATAAGATGGAAATGTCAGACTTCCGGTGTGTGGGAAGGTCTGGGTGGTCTAACCCAGAGAACCAGGCTCTATGTCACATCTGGAAGGAGTTGAAGAATTGCCTAACTCATAAGTAAAATGGACCAAGGGGCATAGTGAAAACAGTCACAACCATTCATGAGACAAATGTTTACTGAGCATCTCTTAAGTGCAAGCTTTCCCCGGGTGCAAAAAGGAATCAAATAGGTAGCCTGTCTTCCAAGTTTGTTGTCCCAAAGGGGAGACAAGCAGGTGCAGAAATAACTTTAACTCTCAGTAGAAGCTGATAAACAGCTTACGAGAGGTTTAGGAGAGGTGGAGATGTCATTCTTTTTTTTTTTTTTTTTAAGATTTGTATTTACTTATTTATTTGACAGAGAGAGAGAAAGAGAGCACAAGCAGGGGGAGGGGTAGAGGGAGAGGGAGAAGCAGACACCTGGCTGAGTGACATGGGGTTTGATCCCAGGATCTTGGGATCACGACCTGAGCTGAAGGCAGATGCTTAACCGACTGAGCCACCGGGTGCTCCTAGAAATGTAATTCTGTAGTATTTGTGTTAAAATGTTAAAAAAGATAAGATGGTCTTCTGGAATGGGTTAACAAAAGAAAGTTTAAGGCCCGCTGCAACAGCCACCTAACACGGGAAGGGGAAAACACATTACTTAATGACTGCAAATCCCAAATCGGATGTTGGCTAGGAATTTAAGAAATGTGTAAGGAGGAGAGCTGCGGGGAGGAACACGCAGGTGGCATCTGTGACAAGCTGCTGCTCGCCTATAGCTGAAGCTTTGGGGGGCAGTCTTAGTAGACATGGGCGGGTTCCTGGGAGGGACTTAGCGGGAACATGGGCCGTGCAGGCCTTGGGGTATAGACTACTTCAACTTGACTTTGCATCAGAAGAGGCCAGCCCTAGCACAGTGCAAGGGATAGCAGGGGTCTTTAGCAGATGTCCCAGGGCTGTGGGAGCCTCGGGGAACCTGGGCAGCTGAGCCATGGTTCCTTTAAGAGGGGCCTGGATCGGGGAGAGAGGCTTCCCCAGGCAAGTCCTGCAGAGGCTGGGGGCAGAAGGACAACTGGCTGCCTTTCCTGTCTCTTCGGCCAGGCCCGCATGCCAGGACTTTAGCTTTGGCATAATTCGAGTGTTTTTATATAGCAGTGCTTCTCGTACTGTAACTTGCATATGAATCACCTGGAGATCATGTTCAAATGTGGATTCTGATTCACTTAGTCTGGGTTGGACCACGCTTTGGGCATCCAGGTAGGTCCCACCTAGACCTTGAATCAGGATCTGCATTGTAACAAGATTGCCTGTGATTTGGGGGCATGTTAAATTTGGAGAAGCGCCACTCTAGGGCACGAGGCTTTTAGCTTTTAGCATTAAGGCCCTGTCTGGTTGGTGTAGATGGACTGCCCAAATTCCTTTCCATTTGAGTTGTTTCAGAGCCAAGGGACAGAATGGTATAGAGGACTGCTCTCAACCAAGGGGGATCTGGGCTCCCAGGGGTTATTTGACAATGTCTGGAGATGAATTTGACAGTCACAACTGGCAGGAAGCTCCTGGGATCCAGCAGGGCCAGGCCAGGCCAGCTGCTAACCATCCCATGACGCCCACGATGGCCCCACAGTCGAGAATGATCCCGCCCAACTGTTGATGGTGTGAGGTTGAAAAACCCTCCTGCGGAGGGACCAGCCTTGTATCTCGATGGCTTGTCCAATGTGGTCAGTCCCATGGAAGTCTCCAGTTAGCTTTTATTATTTCCAATTTACTAATTACAGAAGTCAGATCATGGCCGAACACTGGATTCACCAGTGGACAGAGGGTAGGTTCTATAACAGAAAATAATGAGAAAGGAGCAGGCACTCTTTTTTTTTTTTTTTTTTAAAGATTTTATTTATTTATTTGAGAGAGAGACAGTAAGAGAGAGCATGAGTGAGGAGGTCAGAGGGAGAAGCAGACTCCCCATGGAGCTGGGAGCCTGATGCGGGACTCGATCCCGGGACTCCAGGATCATGACCTGAGCTGAAGGCAGTCGTCCAACCAACTGAACCACCCACTCTTATTAGAAACATAACACACCACCCACTTGTACTGAGTATAGAAATGATGCAACTACTCAGGGATACAGGAAATTTTTAAGGGTCAGAATTATTTGAGAAGTTACCTCGTTTTTTTGTTTTTGTTTTGTTTTGTTTTGTTTTGTTTTTTAAATCTCAACAAGAGCAATAGAAGAAGGGAAACAAAATAGAAACAGGCAGGTGAATTTGGGGGAGAGCTTTCCTTCGAATTATGGTTCTTAGCAGCAGCAGCACCTGGGAACCTGCTGGAAATGCAAAATCTCAGGCCCCAAACCAAACCTTCTGAACTAGAAACTCTAGGGCCACGCCAGGGCCTTGGAACTCATTTTTAGAAGTTTTTCAGGGAATTCTGCTGCTCACACGGGTTGGAGAACCACTGCCTTGGGAGAAAGGCTGAGATATCAGGGAACCAGCTAGAAAGGGAGAAACACACCGGAGAAGTTGAGATCTGCCGCTGAGACGAAGCCAATGAGGTGCTGGGGTGGACACATTTTGAACCAAAATTCCCTTGGATTTTAGCATGCTGGGCAAAATTATACTCTCTTTAATCTAATATGCTTTGATGTTGGTTCTTCTTTGATCTTACCTGAAGTGGTCAACAGAAGATTTGTACACCACTGGGTCAAGAAAATGCTCCCTGTCAGACAATTGTCAATTGTCATTGATTTTTTTTTTTTTTTTTTTTTGTCATTGCGTCTGGATGGTATTAATGCATTAAGTCTGGATGCATTAACATGAGTGGAGAAATGTGCAATTTAGAATAAATGTATTAGGGTAATTTTCAGACCTCACTTTCTTCCTGGGGGTTTGACTAACAGAAGAGGGTTCATTTCAATGGAGGAATTTGTTGTTAGAGTATCGTTCTGATGTCATCTGAACTCATTGTCGAACCTAATAGGCTGTGTTGGACAATGAGGCTGAACATGAAATGGGTAACAGAATGTGGAATGTATTTTCAGCTTTGGGTTCAAGGTGGTGTATCAGAACTAGGTTCAGCTGTAATAACAGAAACCCCAGATAATGATGGCTTAAACAAGATGGAAGTTTATTTCCCTCTCGCAGAAAAAAAGTCTGGAAGTAGGGGCTCTTGAACATAAAAACGAGTTCACAAGCACTGAGGACTGGGTGTCCTCCATCCTGCTGCTCTGCTATTCTAAGTGTAGGACCTCATGGCTCAATATGGTTGCTTGAGTGCCAGCTATCGTGTTCAGATTCCACTTAGGGAGAAGGATGAGGGCCAACCTCAGGGGAACTCTGGTCAGATAAAGGAGGATGCCTGCCCTGGAGATAGAGAAAGTGGCCAGTGAGGTGAGGGGAAAATCAGGAGAGTGTGGATGGAAAGGAAGGGAGAGTATGAGGAAGCAGCATGAGGGCTTCTCATTCTTACTCTGATCAGGGCCACTGTGGTTTTTCTCTAGTCACATGATTTACTCTGCTTCTTTAGGAACATTCTGTTGAAAGATCCATCCCACAAAAACAAATCACATTTCTCATGACCTCATCATTTCAACTGAAAAAACGGTCTTTCCCTTCGGTAAGTCCTGAGCGTCTACTTCTTTCCTGTGCAGCTCTGTTGCTCATATCGGGCACCATGGAATTAAAAATGCAACTCTGGTCAGTCTGCCTCCCTCCCAGGGCTTCACATGGCCCTTCCCCAGGTCACCGATGACTACCATGCTGCCGGCCTGAGGCTCATTCTCAACACTCATCTTAGTGGACCTGTCCCAGCACTGAACACGTTGATCCTTCCCCCACCTACCAAGCCCAGGCTCATCCTTGCTGAAAGGACAAGATCGCCCTCCCAGCTCCTGGACACCCCCCAGTCCCTTTTGCTGGCTGCTCTGAGTCTTCCTTCCCCGTCCCTCCCACTGGGGTGTGCCAGGCTGTCTTTGAACCTGTTCTCTTCTCCGTACCGGCGAGCGAACCCAAGTCCTTCCGCCTGGTGGGCAGCAAAGCCAGTCACTGAGACATCAGGTCTGCAGCAAGGAAAGGGTTTATTCCAGAGGCAGCCGAAGGAGGGGACCAGAGGACAAACTTCAAATCTGCCTTTGAAGGGGAGAGAACAGGTTTTTATAATCACAGGGGTTGAGATAGCACACATACTGATGAAAAGGGCCGGGAAACTAGGGGGCATTCACTACAAAGAACAGACATGTGCATGGAGTGGCGTCCATGTAACATTCCGTGTTCACCTGGGCCGGGGGAGACTTGACACTGGAACCAGGCCCTATTCAGCCCAGCCTTCCAGAGGTTCTCAGGATGAGGAGAAGGGCTATGGGCACGCTCTGAGAGCTGGTGCAAACTGGATGGGTTCTTGGGCTTGGTGTCTCCTTATCTCGGGGAGGGAAGGCAGGGCGTCCCCCCTTCCTAGACCAGAACCCTACCAGCTGACCCTGAGTCCAGGCTTCTGCAGAGAGAGCTAGTTTGTGAGGTCTGAAAAGACACAGTAGCTGATTAGGGAGAAACAGTTCGATGAAAAACATGCTTTAAACTTTCTGTGGGTTTCAGCCTCATTAACCCCATGGGGCATGAATTCCTACTCCCTCCTAGGGTACTACAACCAACCCCACCAGCTTTGCAATCCTCTCCCCGGCGCTGCTCTGCGTGCCTGGTGAGTCCCAAGTCTATGCCTGCAGCCCGGCCGCTCGAGGGGCATGTATTCGACTGTCTACTCGACCTCTCTACTCGGATGTCCCCTGGGCGTCTCAAACTCCACGAGCCGCGGCCCCAACTCCTGCCCTGCCCGCGGAGAACCGCTCCCCTCGCCTTGCCCGGCTCAGCAGACGGCAACGCCTTCTTGCAGGAGCTCGGACTCAACACCTGGACTCATCCTTGACTCCGGTGATCCGGTCTGTCAGGAGGTCCTGCTGGCTCTGCTTTCCAGTGGCATCGAGCCACTGATGGCTTCTCAGCGCCTCCACGGAAACCGCCTTGTCCGCGCCGTCGCCACACGCCCTTCACCTGGATGGCTGCCACGAGCTCCCTCCTTGCTTCCTACAGGCTCTTCTCCACGCACCAGCTGGAGTGAATCATGTCACGTGCAAGTCATGTCATCTCACTCTGTCACAGAGTGAAAGGCACAGTCTCACGGTGGCAGTCGGGGCCCCACCTGGTCCAACCCCCTGATCCCAATCCCTGGGATGCTTTCTTGCTCCTTCTACTCCCGCTCTGGTCGCCCTGCCTTGGGGCTTCGGCCCTGCTGGTTCCCTCTGCCTGGCAGGTGTCCCCTCCCAAATATCCATATGGTCCACACCCTGGTCTCCTGCAGCTATTTGTTCAAATGTCACTTTCTCTGAGGTTCCCCACCCCCACCGTACTTACAGTGACAATCCTTTCCCTTGACCGGATTTCCTCTCCCTCTGCTGTACTTTTCCTATTTCCACAGCACTTGTCACTTTCTAATGTACTAGGTAACTTACTTGTTAATTAGGCTTGTTGAGCATTGATTGTCTCCTGCCTCCTCTTCGCTCCCCGTGGCCACCCCAGGACCTTGGTCAGACATCTGTGTTTAGTTTAGTTTAGTTTACTTTTGTTTGTGATGTGCTCTGAGCATACAGAACAGTGCTGAAACATACTCAATGCTCGGTCAATGTCTATTAGATGATGGTATAAAGAATCTAATTGGTCTAATTCTGTGCCCTATAAATTAAAAAAAAAAAGCAAAAAGAGGGTGGATTTGGTCTCTAAGGCACAAAGAAGCAGTAATAATTAACAAAAGACAGAAGGAGAGTCCCCAGCCACCTGGACAGGTCATCCTTTTAAACGACTGGTACAAACATGAAGACATTTTTAGTCTTACAGGATAGTGAAAAACATAACAATGAACACACGACATTTCACATTTCAGGGTTACAGATCAAACCGTGCACAGAAAGCTTACTGCCTTCGAGGCATTTATCATAAATCAGGAAGAATATGAGCAGTGAATGAATTATTTGATGCAGGAAGTTAGAAAAAGGAGGACAAAATAAGCAGGAAGAAAGCCAGAGAGACAAGAAAATATGACAATAGATAATACAGAAAAAAGCAGAACTGACAAAGAGCCTATTCAAGAGCAAAAAAAAATCTGAAATAACATAATCTGCAGTCAGCTTGATCCTCAGAAAGGGAGCGCAGCACAAATGTGCAGAATTAGGAGGAGACAAGAAATCCCTTCGGAGGTGGTGGTGGTATCAGCATCCATGTTGTCCTCTCCCAGGGTACGGGGGATGGGCACAGCTGAACCACAGCCGAACCACTGAGATGAGGTAGCCAGGCTCCTTACCGGTCAGCTGCAACATGGGGTAGAACTCTCACTGTCTGTTGAAGTTAACTGTGTCTGCTTGACTCTTCCATTTTCAACACCAAAACTACCCATCTCCTGTGCCCCTTCTTTTATGGTCTCAATTGGTCTCACTCTGGTCTTTGATATGGGCTCAAATCCCAAGTCCCCCACCTTAAGGTCTGAGGGAGGGGGCTTCCAGATTCCCAGAGCCACTGACCAGGGTCCTGAAGTCTCCAAGAGATGTCACTGGGTTTCCACCCTGCAGACAGCAGCCCGTGTCCATCCACCTGCCACTGTCTTCTTGTCTCTGAGTGAGGGGACAAGTGGAGGTCCTCTCTGGCCTGGCTTGGCTCACCTATTTATCTGATCCTGGTTGTTCCTCTCTTGGGAATGGGTCAATTTCCCGCAGTTCTTCAAGGAGGTGGTGGAGGATGAATGGACTGGTCTATAGGGTTGGAGAGAGGGAAGATGGCTGAGAAGGGGAACCCAGTGAGAGTCCCCTGGTTTGGGGTGTTCAAGACATGCTCAGTGGTTCTGGAAATCAGGAAGTCCCCTTTTCAGCCCTTAAGGCAGAGCACAGAGAATTGGAATCTGTGTCCAAGACCAGAATGAGGTTATTAGTGACAGTGGAAGAAGAGGCAAAGCAGGGGCAGGTCCAGTGCCTTTTAGGTGAGCTTTGTACAGTGGCAAGGTCATTGGTCAGTGGCAAGGTCATTGGTCAGTGTGTCACCAGTCATGCTGGGGCTACTTCCAAAGTCTTCTTCAAGGCCCTAGCTCTGAGCTGCCAAGCCAGGAACTTGCTCTGGTGTCAGCACCCTTTCCCGCCCACATGTTATTCTGGGGGCAAAGCCATCTGGAGTTGGTGGTCTGTTCGGGTGCCCAAGGCTGCCTTAGGGTCAGCTGCCAGTCAAGCACAGGCTCCTCCCACCTCCTTCCTGGTGGTCCAAGTCCTTCCAAATTCACCTCTGTTTATAGTCTCCATTTTGGCTTCCTATGCCTGCTCTAAACTTACCACAAAGTTGGTGGCTTGAAAGAACACGTGGGATTCTCTTACTGAATCAGAGGCAGAAGTCCCAAGTCAGTCTCATGGTGTGGAAATGCAGGTGTAGTCAGAGCTGGTCTCCCTTCCGGAGGTCCCGGGCAGAATCTGTCTCCAGGTCTTTTCTAGCTTCAGGAGGTGCATTCCTTGGCTCATGGCGCCTTTCTTGGTCTGCAAAGCCAGCAAGAAGGAGTCTTGCTGCAGTGGTCACTCTGCTTTCTTCTTCTGTGGTATTAGCCTTCGCTTTGCTTTCCTCTTGCAATGGACAACTTTGTGATTCCATTTAGGACCTACCTGGATAATTCAGGATAACGTCCCCATCTCAGATTCCTGTTTTGATCACAGCTGCCACATCCTTTTACCACATTAGGTGACAGTCCTGGTTTCCAGGGATCAGGACCTGGATAACTTTGAGAAGTTCAGCTTGTTTCTCCCAAGGATGTTCAAGCTGTTTTTGTCCCGACGCCTGCCCTTACCTACCGTGAGCCCCCGGCTGCCAAAGGTGGGGGTGCCCAGTGTGCGCTGTGCAGCTCATTCTTTTCTTGGGCAGGACTGTTATTGGTGGGCAGTCCCATAGGGACAAGGGTCCCCCCACTAGCTCTGCCCTGTCCCACCACAGAACCCCTCTCTTCCTCCATACTGCATGCTGCAGAAGTAAGCACCCTCTTCCCCTGAAGCTCCCTGCAGGGACCTTCCCTGAGCAGGGCTGGGGCAGCGTCCTCCCAAGTGAGTTCCTGGGGCAACCCTCGTCCATCTGTTGTGCTGGAGCTCCACCCCCAGGAGGGGAGTGGTATTACACCTAAATCTTAACAAAAAGTCCCTAGGTATTCGTGTCCTTTTCTCCTACGAAATGGGAGGCTTGGAGAAGTTAAGATATTTGTTCTTAGTGGCAGAGCCAGGATTGGAGAAGTCCATTTACTCTTTATATGCCACAAGGCGCCATTGTTGTAAAGTGAGAGTATTTGGGGTTGAAAGACACAAAAACACAACAGCAAAAAGGCCCCAAGTCCTGGAGGATAAAACCCTACTGTTTCTGGGGTGGAAGCAGGACAAATACCCACAAGGGAGTGGCCGGGGATTTACCCTGAGACCTTGTGAAGATACAGGGAGAAATCAACCATACCCAAGCCAACAAGAAGATACCAACCCCACTGGGACCTTGATCTTGGATTTCCAGCTTTCCAAATTGTTATTCAAGGCACCCAGTCTGTGGCACTTTGTTATGGTAGACTGAGCAGACTAATATACCCAATCTGGGGATCCGACTGGGCAGAGACAGGAGGGAACTTTCTGGGAAGCGGAAATGTTCTATACTATGATGGGATGTGGGTTACGTGGGTGTATCGACTTGTCAAACTTGTCCGGCTAAAATTTGCTCATTTCAGCATATGTATATTTTCCCTCTAAGAAAGAACCATAAATATAATGATGATGATGAGAGCTGAGTGCAGGTGCAGAGTGGGTGGAGGGACGGATGATACAAGAAGGCAGGATGCTGATAAATGTTGAGGCATGGTGATGAGCACAGAGGAGTTCATGATATAATTTTGTTTACTTTGTATATGTCAGACATTTTCAAAAAATCAAAAGCCTGAAATAAAACAGAAAGCACACGGAAGTGATGCTCTCTTCTCTCTCTCTTCCTTTCTGGTGGTGGACTTCCTGGCTCTCTCTTCTGCCCTTCCAAGGGACTGGTTGAGGTGTGGAACGATCCTGGGATTCAGGCTTTGTGAAGACTTGTTACTGTGGTTCCATAGCCCTGACATATCAGAGAGATTAAGCACTCATTCTAACTGCCACTAATGAAATAAGAACTTGTGTTAATCATTTGACCTTTTTCATTCTCAGTTTTTCACCTATACAGTAGAGTTAATTACAGCTATTTCATTAAGGAAGTTGAAAAATACTAAACATAAGGATGTATGCAAATAATTGAGGATGATTTAATGCAAGTAAATGAAAACCTGACTTCAACTGGTTTAAACAATAAAGAAAATCTATTGACTTCTGTAAAGAAAAAAGATTAGAGGCTTTCAGGTACAGTTTGATCCAGAGACACAAGATTATTATCATTATCAATTCTGAAAACCTCCAGTTCTGTATATATGTTTAACCATATTTTATTCCAGATATCTAAGACTTTTTTCTTTCCTTTCCCCCCTGTTTGCTTATCTATCTGAGAAAACATTTTCCACATAGGTAGGATTAAGCAGTCTTGATTTTATTTCCTCTACTCTCCTGCTTGCTAACTGCTCCTCTTCGGGTTCCCTATGCTTCTGTTCTGCACCACATTTTTCTTTCTTCTGTTCTCAAATATGTCAAGCTCAGTTCTGTCTCTTTGCCCTGGCATTAGCTGCTTCCTCTGCCTGGCTTGATTTTTCCTTGATCATCTTAGGACTGACTTCCTCATATCATGAAGGCCTCATTTCAGAAATCTTCTCCTGTGCAATATCTTTCCTGGCCACTCTCTCTCAAATTCATATCCTGCCTTCTCTTATTCTCCTGCCTTATTTTCTTTATATACTTATGACTATCTTTTTCCCCTTTTACTTTGTTTATTGGCTATTGGCTATCTCCATCTACTCCCAGGGACTTGTAAGTCCAAGTCCAAGAGACAGGGACTTTGCCTGTCAGGCTTTTTTTTTTTTTTTTTGGCAGTGCCTGGTTTTACACCTGAAACATTAAAAGTTCTTGTGATACATACCCTATTGAATGAATGAATGGAAAGCAGGAAAAACAATATAATCTACCTCATAGGATTGCTAAGTGAGTTGAATGCAAGAAATGCATTTAAAATGAGAAGTACAGATTAAGGAATATCAGTAACACTTTAGTAATTTTGTGTGGAGACAGAGGGTGAAGACACTTATTGGGGTGAACATTTCGTAATGGATGTAACTGTTAGATCACCATACTATGCACCTGAAACTGGTAAGATATTGTATGTCAATTATACTTTAGTTTAAAAAAAAAAAAAAAAAGGACTTGGCCTGGGGCCTGCCACAAAGTGCGTGCCAGAGAGTGGGAGTTGTTCAGACGCACTGTTGTTGCTGCTGTCAATATCCCCATTTCTAAGCACCTCTCTCCATCACAGTCTCATTCAGATGGAAATTACTCCCAGGCCATGACCCAGTTGAAAAGTGGGAAAGTCCCTTGGTCAGCCGGCTGGCTTTTTCATCTCATCCATGCAACATAAAGTGGTTGATGTGATTTATTTCCCTTAGGGAAGGGAATTCATCAGTAGCTTTGCCCTTGAAAAAAAGTCTCTGGGGCTAGGTTTGAACTAAATGTGGGAAGCTCAGATGGTCTGGATTTTATTGTCAAGGTCTTCAGAGACCAGTGAAACCTTCCTTGCTTCACTGGCCAGATAAAATCGTGGAAATCAAATAAAGATATCTTTGCGGGAAGGTGGTTAGAACAGTTTGGCTTCTTCCAAAGGCTTAGCCCTTCTTGAAACAGCCCCCTCTTTGGGGGCAGTTCTCTCCAAGAGTCCATACTCGGAGTTTCTTGAGCCAAGAGAGCAGCAGTCCCATTTTCAGACCCAGAGGGCTAGTTAGTGCCCCTGCCCTGGGGTGAGGACTCTGCGGGCCAAGGTTGTGCCTCCCTGGTGCCCGTGGTTCCCCTTCTAGACTTTGTTCTGGGTGCTCATGACTCTGAAATTTCCTTGCCCAAATGACCCTGAGTCATCTCCAGGGCCCCTGTGGGTTGTTTGCCCAAGTCCATCTTCTTGAGTGAAGGTGACGGATGCCATGCTATGTGAGCAAGAAATAAGCCAGCTTCCAGTCAAGCCACTGTGCTGGCTTGAGAATGAGAGGAATCTGGAATGAGTGTGGGAGGAAGCAGATGTGAGTATCATCTAAGTCTTTCGGAGTAGCCGAAAGAGCGGGGATGTGGGGATATCACTAACCTTCTTGATTAAAGTCTTTTAGGAGATATGTACTGGGTCTTGAAAAAGACTGTGACCTGTTGGCCTTATGCCTCCCTCTCAGTGTAGGAGTGAGGGCACCTTGTTACCATTAGATGATGGAGGCCCCATGTTTACAGGGGAAGCTGGGTAGAATGGGATGATTGAGTAGAGTTCATTGGCTCAAGGGGAGAACTGTGTCAGACACCATTGATGTGTCTCCCCAAATTCTTTATATATATGAATATATATTCTTTTTTAATATTTAAAAAAAGATTTTATTTATTTATTTGAGAGTGAGAGAGAGAGAGAGCACACAAGAGTGGGGGATCCCAGGATGCTGGGATCATGACCTGAGCTGAAGGCAGATGCTTTTAATAGACTGAGCCACCCAGGTGCCCCGTGAATCTTGAGGCCCCACCTGTGTCCTGGACCCTCAGCAGCCTGCATCCAGGCCAGGCTTCAGGTGATGAACCAGGTGTGGTTTCTACCCTTGAGCTTCTCCCAATCTGCTATTCACTCATTCACGCACCTAATTACATCTCACTGTATTGTGTATAGAAGACTTTCAGTCTCAGTCGGTCCCCTTCCTGCCACTTGGCATGCGCCGGACTTTATTCTACTTGCATCCATTGAACTCTGTCCTAAAACTCAGGACCAAGGCCAAACAAAAATGATTTTTGGATTATGTGTGATTTCTGTTAAGATAGCTGAGAAATAGTGCAGGGGCCAAGGGCAGGCTTCCCCCAAATATGTCACTTTGACATATTGATCATTTCATTTCATTTTATTTATTTTAATTTTAATTTTTAAAGAGTTTTAAAATGTCCACCACAACCTCTTTATTGAATTCTTTACTCTTTTGCATTCTTTCCAAACAAATTTTACTGATTCTATTTCTTCTTCTGATAAAAGATCTGCCAGGAAGGTATGAAAAGCAGAAATAGAACCAGTAAATTTACTTAGCACCATTATTGTCTTTCTTTCTATTTTTCTCTCTAAAATTTGACCATCCTACTTTTCTATACAATTTTCCTAAGAAATTTATTTATTTTCATTGCTCCAACTACTGCTTTGTATTTCAAGTGTTAACAGATCTGTAGATCCAGCTTAGGCTGACATGCTTTGTAGGCAAAAATTTTGGATCATCACTGTTAAAGATTTATTTTTAAGTAATATCTATGCCCAATGTAGGGCACAACCCCAAGATCAAGAGTCATGCTTTACTGACTGAGCCAGCCAGGCATCCCTTATTTTATGTATTTATTTTTAAGCCAGCTTTACACCCAACACAGGGCTCGAACTCACAGCCCCGAGATTAAGAGCTGCATGCTCCAATGACTGAGCCATCCAGGTGCCCCTGCATATTGATTATTTTAAATAAAATTACCCAAGGGACAGCCTGTACAAAAAGGACTCTCAGACACTGCCCCCGCCCCCCCACCCTCTTGAAAGCAGGAAATAAATGTCCCATGTGAAAGGTGTCCTCCCTTGCTTAGAGGTAAAGAGACATACCTTTCACCAGAGATGGGAAATTTAGAGCCAAGAAGGTCATCTAAACAACCCTTGTTACTTTTTACTCACTTACTACCCCAGCCCAAGTTTGGTGTAAAATTATTTACTAATCGAAGTTCCCAAACTTCAGTATTGTTTGTTCTGTTGATTTCTCAGATTTATTATCTTCTTGTCTAAAAAGTATAAGAACTGCCTGTCCTGGTCATTTCTGTAGGTCTCAATTTCATTATTGGGCCCCCATAACCATGTAATAAAACCCTCCTTTTTTCTCCTATCAATCTGTCTCATGTAAATGTAATGCTTAGTCCTGCTGGAAGACCGCGAAGGGTAGAGGAAGAATTTTTCCTTCCCTGCAATAGTAAACATTGGGGAATTCTGATTTCATCCTGGCCAGACTGTATAAACTAGGATCCTGAGGCCTCCCGGGCAGGTGTGTTGGCTGCTACTCATACAGATATTCTGGTCAAGTTTTTAAACATCAGGGGCAGTAGAACAACAAACTCTGGATCACGACAGCTCTGGCTTTGAATTCTCCCTGTTCCTTACACACTGCTTGTGCACATTGTGCGTGCATATGTGCATGATGGGGTACATTTCCAGGAGTAGGTTTGCTAAGTCAAAGGGCAAAGGCGTTTGTAGTTGACCAGTTGCTTATCCTGTTACACCACACTTTTCCCTCCCAGCACACTGTTATTATTGGTTTGGGCAAGACACGTTTTATTTTATTAATTTCATTCTTTCTCTCCCCTAGGGATTTATTCTTCATATGTTTATTTAGATATATCGTTGCTTGAAAGATATGTAGTGCCTCTGTGTGTGCTCTCAAATTATACATAAGGTATTGTGATATACATTCCCTTTTCTCTTCTGTCAAGTTTGCAAACTGGCCTAGGTGTCCCTTAGCTGAGGCCAATGTGGCCAAGCCAGATTAGAGAGAGAAGCTTGGGTTTTTCGGGGAGAGAGGGATCTGATCTCCACTGCTGGGGATGGTTGTTGGGGAGAAGGGACCGGCCATGCTCCGGAGCAGAGGACAGCCTCTTTTGGCAATGACTGGCTAAGATGGCAGGAATCTTCCGGAATGCTCTTTTTCCTGTCCCTTTGCTTCTTCACCCTGAGATGCGTAAGCTCTGGAGGCAAATATGAGGACTGTCCAAAGCCCTGCTGGAGTGAGGAACTGTTGAAAACAGCGTAGGCTGCTCGGCTGCCCTTAGCCCTTCATTTGTGCCTCTCCTTCCCCTCCCAAGCGCACAGTCCCAGGGACTGTCGATTTCAGTCTCGCTGATTTCAATCTCGGGACATGGCTTCCTGCCAGTTCTGCTCCTTCCCAGGTGTTTAATGATGAAATCCTGAGCGGAAGAACATATCCTTTCAAAACGTCATTCCAGGTGAGGTTGTAAAAGCAATGTTCTCAGGAATGGAAGGCCTCCAGATTTTTTGCACACAAAAACTTAACACTGAAAATATTCTGGGAAGAATGCTCAGTTAAGAAGTGCCAAGGGTCTCCTGGAGGGAGAGCTGCAACAGAGCGAGTAAGTCCCTCCCTTCCTTTCCCGACCAGAGCGAAGCACTGAGGCACTGAGAGGAAAGAAAAGCTCTTGGTAAGCATTGAATTGTGGCTTTTTACAAAGGGCCCTTTTGGGCCTCCCTTGAAACTGAAAAGCAGATACAGAGGAATAATGTGGTCACATCCTTATTCCTCCCACCAGGGCTGAAGAGTAACAGGAAAGGAAGAAAAGTTGGGGCACCTGGGTGGCTTAGTCAGTTCAGTGTCTCTCTTCGGCTCCGGTCATGATCCCAGGGTCCTAGGTTCGAGAGCCCCATCAAGCTCCGCACTCACTGGGGTTTGGGTTAACCTACTTCTCTCACTCTCTCTGCAGTAACTTCAGCTTGTGCTCTCTCTCTCTCCCCATCAAATAAATAAAATCGTTAGGAGCACCTGGGTGCCTCAGTGGGTTAAGCCGCTGCCTTCGGCTCAGGTCATGATCTCAGGGTCCTGGGATCGAGTCCCGCATCGGGCTCTCTGCTCAGCAGGGAGCCTGCTTCCCTCTCTCTCTCTGCCTGCCTCTCTGTCTACTTGTGATTTCTCTCTGTCAAATAAATAAATAAAATCTTTAAAAATAAATAAATAAATAAAAATTTAAGATATATATAGGAGAGGAAATAATTTTACCTACACAGCAGTAAGTCTCTTACTTTAAGTCAAAGGACAGACACGTATCGCTAGTTATGAAGTTGTAAAGGGCATCTGTCTTTCTTCAATACAGGTTCAACAAGTGCTTCCTAAGGTGGGGTCCACTGGCCAGTGTGTGTCATTTCCCATCTACAGGGAGGTATGTATAGAGATTGAGAGTGTTTAGAAATTTCAAATGATGATAAAATGAGTTTATTATGTTCATTGAATCAAATAATGAAACGCGTGAGTTCCTATTTCATCTGTCTTTTGTTCTGCCAAAACAGCGATCTGAGGCAGGTTAAAGACAAAAAGAATTGGTCCTTTACCAGGGACAGTTTGAGAAGCACCCTGTTAACCAGGAACGAGTGAACTTTTCTTACAAAAGGCCATACATTCTCTGTCACACTATTCAATTCTGCTGTTGTAACTCAAAGCCATCTAGACAACATGTAAACCAAAGGTCATGGTTGTGTGCCAATAAAACTTGATTTATTGTCATTGCAATTTAAATTTTGGAGCCCTAAAGCTTTTTTTTTTGGAGCATTTACTGTGTCTCAAGGTATTATCCTTCTTTTGACTTTTCCCCCAACCATTTAAAAAATGTAAAAACCATTCTTAGTTTGCAAGCTTTATAAAAACAGGCAGCAGAATGACTTGGCGGGCAAACCTAATCCCTGGATTAGACTCTATTGTCTCTGAGAATTAGCGTCTGATTTAGGGAGAGGAGAAAGTTTGTGTGTGTTTGATGATGCTAATTTTGTTTTGAATCAGAACTATATCCATAGGCTAAAAATTATATATTGAGAAATCTCCCTTGTACCCCATCTGTGTCTGCTCATTTCCCCACCAGCCCTGCTCCCCAGTTAGGTCATCACTTAAATTAGCTTCTTGTGTGTGAAGTGTTTCTGGCAATATTGGCAAATACATGCTCACCCTTCCGCGCTCCCCTACCTACATGGAGCACACTGCACACTGGTTATCCTGTGGTCTGCTTCCCTTGCCACCATACCCCGGAGATATGCTATGTTGCAACAGAGGAAGGAGATTCACTATGTTGCAACAGAGGAAGCTTCCGGCATTGAACAGATCGAGTCTCCTGGTTTGAGATTGTGTCCTTGTTTATTTAACTAGTCCTCTCTCCACACATACTTGGGTTATTTGCAACCGAATTCAAAACAATGTGGCAATTAAAAAAAAAAAAAAACTTGCTCATGAATCACTGGGTAAGTGCTTGTGCGTGTGCATGTGTGTATGTGTGCGCCTTCACAGGGGAAGCATCCAGAAGCGGGGTCACTGAGCCAAAGAATAAATGCATTTATCGTTTTGGTAGCTATTTTCAATTTGCCCTTTCTGGGCATTTTGCTCTCCTACCAGCCCCCGTTGGGTGTTCGGGATTTTTATCTCTTCTAACAGATACAGTTGGTACCCCAGTGGAGCTTAATTGGCATGTCTCTAATTATGAGTAAGGGTGAACATGATGAGGAATACTGCCCCAAAACAAAGCATTTTGGGGCAGAATTAGAACAAGTCACCCTTCTGGGCATTACAGAAAGGCACCACGTCTGGGTGAATGCAGAGCCGGCTGAGCTGTGCATGGTTCAAGTTCAGCTCCCATGGCGCCCCATAAGTAGGGTGCCTTTGTATTGAGATCCACACTCAGCAGCCCTGATGATTCAAGAAGCAGGTGGGAAGAGCTTAGAGGAACCCTGAACCCTGGATGACCCCAAGGGAAGAAGCATCCAGGTGAAGGTAGGACCAGCTACCTAGTTTGTGGGTCCCTTTACAAAATAAAAATGGGACCTCTTGTTATGAACGATTTGACAATGGCTGCAGGAGGGCATTAAACTAGGTGTAGCGCCATTCCAAGCACTGGGCTGGAGGTTCTGGACCCAGGAAGCTGGCTCTGGGGGCAGGGGGAATGGTGTCCTGAGTGGAGTGCCTAGCTGGGGGCCAGCATTATCCTGACCCACCCGCATGCGACTGGCCACACCGGAGAGGAAGGTACCATGCAGAGGATGCAGACTGTAGCTTCCTGGGACAAGACCGATGGCTGTTTCCTCCCAGCAGGCCAGCAGAAGCTGCTCTCACCCTGGAAAGGGGTAATCCATGGGTAATCATAATGACAGCCACAGACAGGTCAGACCCAGCCCTTGGCATCTGTTGTCTCTTTTAATGCTCCAGTGACCCTGTGCACTTGGACATCAATATTGTCTGTGTTGGGATGAAGAAACTAAGGCTCGGGTTGTGGGTGGAGGGGGACTGGACTCAGCCCGTGTGACCCCAGTCTGTCTTTTCACCCCTTATGCTATATTGCCTTGTACTGGCTGGTTTGCATGCCAACAGCACACACACGCACACACACACACACACACACACACACACACAGGTGACCCATGAATCACTCTATTCAGAGGAGGTTCCAGGAGTGGAGCTGCTGCTGCTGAGCAGGAAGTTGGGCTTGGAGACGGTGGAAATGGGGAAATCTCCTGCCCAAGGAGGCAGGGGGAATGGGGCCAAGGCATACATGGCCCAGGCTTTGGGCTTCTCACTCTGGATAGAAGACTTCTGTCTGAGGATAGAAGGGCTCCTGTCTTGTCTCTAGAATGGAAGAAGGTTGTACTCTTCTTTCCAGGGATGGCTAGGGCAGGGAATGGAATGCTAGAGAAGGAAACTCAGTGTCAGGTGGGAAGATTCTAGGGGTAGGGGACTCTTGGCACCCAGGGCCCTCCCTTTGCACCACGGGAGTACCTCTTACTGGAGGTCTTCCAGTGTCTTGCAGAACAGTAGGCATCAGTTTTACCATGTTGACACAGCTGACTCCTACAGTGGTCCTGTTAAGTTGAAATTTTAAGAAATAAACACCAGATGGGGGGGTTAATATTCTATGGCTTTGGGGGGAACCCTGGGGAAGAGGACACAGCCTCTGTCTTCCAGAAGCTTCTAATCTGAGATAAGTGCCTAGGCATCAGATATTTCTAGCTGATGGGGAGACAGAATTCCTGCCCTTGGGCAGCCAGCCCTGGTCTGATAGGGACAGACAACAGCCAAGCATGGGGACACTCTACTAAAGGCCTTCCCAGCAGCCATTGCCTTTTTCTTCTTACTGACAGATGTGTCCAGGTGCAAAGCCCTCCATTTTTAGGTTACGATGTTTGGAACTGCAGCATGAGTCTTGGCATCACGAGTGTAGAGATGGCCAATATGGCAGAGCTGACGGTCGGGGAAGCTGAGTCCCTGCCAACACGGTTGGAACGCTGCCCTCTTTCCAGACTCCTGTCATGTGAGAGTCAGTCTTCCTCATTGTCCAAACCTCTTTTTGCTGGGCACTTTGATCCCATGAAGGGGTCATGACAGGGAGACAATTTTTGCTCTTTAAGGGCTGTTGGGCAGGAGCCATGCCCACCAACACTTGTTGTTTCTTGTCTTTTCAATACCAGCCATTCTGATGGCGACAGGTGTGAGGTGGTCCCAAAGACCATTGTTAGGTGTCAAGTTCTTACTATCTCTTGACTGCGATAGCAATGGTCTTCTCACTGGTCACCCTCCACCTTGTCTCCAATCTCCCTATAGCCAGAGTCAGTCCTCTGACCACCAAATCTGATCAGGTCACTGCTTTACTTAAGAGCCCCATGCTGCTTTAGGACAAAGTCTAAATGCCATATGACCTTGAAAGCTAAGCTCGGTCAAGATCCTTCCTCCTTCTCCTCTTCCCAGAATCATCCCCTCCGCCCACTCCTCCTCTGGATTGCACCGCACTCCTACAAGGGTGCATTAGACCCTGCTGTGCTCTTTCATCACAGTGGCCCAGCTTTCTTTTCCTATGACTCCCTTAAGACTGAACCTTCCTGGAACCTCAGGCTGTGAGGTTTTGCTTTCTTCTTTCCCCTTTTGCTTTCTTCCTCCTGGAGTCCACCATATTGAATCTCATTTTCTTTACTTCACTCAGCTCTGAGCCTCTTACATGCAGCAGGGACCCTGTCCCCTTGTACTGGTGCCCAGCATAGTGCCTGGCACAGCAGACGCTCAGCAAAGCCAACAAGGGGGACTGGGTGGTGTTGTTGGACTCTCGATTCCACACGCAAGTTTTCCCCTGTGGTAAGCAAACTCAGAGTACAGCAATTTGGTGCCGCAGCTGTGTTTCTGCACAGCTGTGCAGAAACTGTGGGGCAGTTTTCTGTGGGGTAGCCCCTGCGACAAGAATACCTTACTGAGGCTCACCCCCCTCCCAGCTACCTGGTTCCCTGTTCTCTCACCCATTGACCCTGGGCTGAGACCCAGTAAGTACCTCTGGAATAGTCTAGAGCAGAGTTTCCAACATGCTGGCTGGGGCTCTGTGCTGACGGAGCCTCACCGTCACCCTTGCAGCTCCCAGGCCTGCTGGGGCCACAAGTGGGCCAAGGGAAGGGACAGATGGGGCACACTCATTGTTTCTCTGCATCCCTGGGGGACCTTCGCTGTTGATAGCAAGCATAGATGGCATAACGGGGCACAGCTTCCTTTCTGTTGCCAGTGGGGTCATTTCCCAAGAAGTCAGGCAGATCCCTAGACTTAGAAGGACATTACCTTGTGATGGGGCTGGGCCCCTGTGTCCTCCCTCTCTGGTACCCCCCCCCCCCAGTGGCCTCTCTCTTTCACCCGCTGAGACACAGCCTGCTGCCATGAGACCAGAAACTGAGAGATGAGGACGTGCCCCTCCTTGGGTCAGAGATTGGGGTCAGCTCTCACTGAAGGTCAAGACAGTGGCCAACAAGAAGAAGGACTTCATGTTGAAAGTACTGTAGAGGGACAGGCCTAGACTCCTTGACCAGGTGATGCCAGCATCTGTCCCGGCACCTGGCATCCCACTTACACTCAGTACCCCCGGAGAAGGGAGTGTTCCCGACATGCTCCTCCATGCCAGGTGGGGTCCAGGGTGACAAACCATCACACACAGAGGACACAAGGAGTGTGCACTCACATGAGCTCCTGGCCCTTCCCATCCAGGTAAACATCTCACACGCATGCAGGCCTCCGATCCTTCAAGACCTCCCCATGATGCCCTAAAGAGACCTCCATACTCCTCATCCGACTGAAGTTTCTGGAAGGTTGCAAGGGGGTCATCTCAAGAGACTGGGGCAAGGGGGAATCTCTGAGGTCATCGGTGATATGTCCCCCATTAGACATGATATACTCATCCCCACCTTGGATTCAAGGCTTGGAAATTCCACTCATGGAACTGGATCCCCAATGTTTTTCTTCAGAATTAAAGCAGCAGCCTTCTTATGCAAGACTCTCCAATGCTTTACACATAAAAACAAGCACAAACACCTCCCCACATACATATATATGCGTACACACACTCAGAGCTCACCCACTAGGGCAGACCTCCTTTCATACAATATATCCCCACACGCACATGACACGTGGGAGCACATATGATTTGTTATCAACCCTCTGTACATAGCAAATCATGTGCATGCAAGTTCATGCTCATAGACACCTACACACGAATGCTCACACACACACACACACACGCATGTACAACACAGCCCCTTGCGAAGGCAGCCAATGAGCAGGGACTCATACTCCTGACAGAGCATTAATTTCTAGGTATTTACCCTTTAGAGGCCGCCAGAGTTGGTATCCCCAAGCGACAGCCTCATTTATTCTGAACTCCAGCCCCTCTTAAGAAGCCGCTGCCTCTGAGAAGTTGGGGGCTGGGCAGGAAGGAGTACAGGGGTGTGTGGGGCCGGGGAGTGGACTGCCTGTTATGCCCGAGTTTTCAAGTTCGAGAGACCACCAAGGAGCAAACAACGATGTAAACACACAAGGGTTTTTTCAGTAAGCTTAAGCTTGGGCTCAAGGACACGCGACACAGCGGAGTAGGGACTTGGACCCCGACCCAGATTACAGTCAGTTTTTAAAGGCAGAGTAGGGGTGGACTCGGCGGTGGGTGAGGACAAAGGCGATATTTAGAAGGGCTATCAGGGTAAAGAAAACTGTCAGGATATTGGAGGCCTGGTTATTATCAAGCCAAGGCCGTTTTTCCCTCTAATGAGGCACTAACATGAAGACAGTTGGGAGTTTCCTGGTGGAATGTCACATTCCTCCTATCAAGCATCCTTGTCAGTGAGATTTAGCACTGGGACATTTGTTAACTGAAGGGGACTCCTGTCTTGCAGAATTGTGATTTCTGCAAGTTTAATATTTGTTCACACATACTATCGAAGGGAGGGGAGCGGGTGGAGAGGGGGTGCAAGGTGCCAGCTTTTGCTTTGTCCAGATGGCGGTACTTATGTCAGGGCTAGACTCGAGGTGGGTACAGCCTTGTTTTCTTGGCCTCCACACTGCCCTTGCTCCTTCCCCTCACCAGCTGGCAGGACAGAGAGGAGGATGGAAGAATTGTGGGTGCTGTGAGCTGATGCCCAAGCCTTAGATTATTTTAGAATATTTCCTGCGGACCT
Organism: Mustela lutreola; assembly: GCF_030435805.1. Taxonomy (NCBI): domain Eukaryota; kingdom Metazoa; phylum Chordata; class Mammalia; order Carnivora; family Mustelidae; genus Mustela; species Mustela lutreola. The sequence goes on from NC_081299.1 coordinate 14,108,652, forward strand.
CACTCCTGACTGAGTGACTTCTCATGACTGGCTCTGGGAGTCGCAGCCAGTCATCTCCCTGCCCGCGCTTCCGGGAGGGGCCGGAAGCTGGCTGCTGTTCCCGGGCCCACAGAGCCTTTGACTGAGTGAGGACCGCTCTTCTCCTCTGCTAAATGTGGCATTTGGGACTAGGAAACGGGGCCTTTGGTGTGACTCATGCATTCAATCAATCACTCATTCACAGAAAGTACATGCTAAGCCTCTAGGAAGTTCCAGACACCTGAGAGCCTCTCGGGAGGTGAGGACGACTTGCCTCTGGGAGCCCTCAGCAGGGAATGGGAGGCGGGGGGGGGGGGCAGAGGGTCCCTGCCCAGTGATTTGGGCCAGGACCTCCACCTTCTTTTCTTGTCCATCTTTCTTCTCCTCCTTCCCCCTCCCTCCCTTCTGGAAAAAGTCAGATACTGTCCCGGATTCCCCCCTGCTGAAGTACTCCTGCCACCTTATCCCAGGCCTCACATGCTTGCCGATGGGGCTGCTTAATGCTTTCTGGTCTCTTGCTCTTTCCTTTTCAGCTTTCAGGGACACAGGGACACCAGCTTTCATTTGTGAAGCAAATCGTTTTCCCTGCCCTGCCATACTTGCTCAGAATTTAGTTTCTGCGGCCTTAAATAAACATCCCTTGATACCAGTCCCCCCAAAGTCAGCGTGGCCGAGAGAGGCTGTGCTACTCACATACACTCCGTCTGCTTCTCACCTTCCCCAGGCCCCCCTCCAGGTACACAGGCCCAGGAGACCGGCTCTGACTGTCAGAACCCGAGCATCTGTGCCAAGGGCCAGGTCCAGGCTGAAACAAGGTAAAAACCGTGTGCCACGACTCAGCCTTTCTCAGCCCCTCGTGGCAGCAGCAGAAGATGAAAGAGGCTTGGATCTGTGAGTCATGGCCCAGAGGCACCTGTCCTGGAGCACTCCCCAGACCCAGGGATGTTAGTGTGAGCCACACAGAAACACTTGCTGTTTGAGGCCACTGATCATTGAGACTGGAAGTGACTGCAGGTACCTCTCAATAGACAGGACCAGGCCTTGTGGTTCTTACTGCAATGGCAAGATTCCCTTCAGCAATAACCATCAGGAAACTTTTCAACAATAAGGATTTATTACTTCTAGGACTTGGGAATTACATAGCACACCTGGGGCCACACAGCGAGGTCATGGGTAGAGAGTGTGTGTGTTGGCCTGGGGTTCTGCATTTCTTGGGGGTGAGGACCTAGGATTTTGCAGGCTCATTCTTTATTGGTGAATTTAAAACTCAAGAGCAGGGCTCCTGGGTGGCCCAGTAGGTTAAGCCTCTGCCTTTGGCTTGGGTCATGACCTTAGGGTCCTGGAATGGAGTCCTACATTGGGCTCTCTGCTTAGCAGGGAGCCTGCTTCCTTCTCTCTCTCTCTCTGCTTGCCTCTCTGCCTACTTGTGATCCCTATCTGTCAAATAAATAAATAAAATCTTAAAAAAAACCCCAACAACCAGGGGGTGGGGGAAGTGCCTGGCCGGCTCAGACAGTGGAACGTTGGGTTTGTGTGTTACAGCTTCATGCTGGGTGTAAAGATACTTTAAAAAAAAAAAAATCTTAAAAAAAAAAAAAAAAACCAAATCCAAAACATAAGAGTGGAAATTTAAAGAGCAGGAAGAGAAAAAAACAAGCTATGGAATGGTCAATTATCTAAACCAACCAAGATTTCTAAAACAAAGGAAGCAGAATGGACGGATGTGGGTGCCCTAGCTCTTTAACTAGTGGCTGGCAATGTATTTATGGACACAGTTAATTGAGATAGCCTTTGCAGTGGATGCCTTGGAAGCAAAGCTCAAGTCAGGCACTTGAATTACAAAAAAGAGAAAACCCAACCTTGGGGGTTCACACCAAGATAATTGAATCTATCCTAACAACCCTCTAGGCTTCTTTCGTCTCTAAAGATGTAATTCATTTTGGGGGCTAGAGCTGGTTATGAGCTGTGTTGTGTCCCCCTCCAAATTCCTGTGATGAGGTCCTAACTTCCAGTCCCTCAGAATGTGACCTTGTTTGGAAACAGGGTCTTTGTGGAAGTGATCAGTTAAGGTAAGGTTATTAGGACGGGCCCTAATCTAGGATGACTGGTGTCCTTCTAAGAAGAGGAAATTGGACAAGGAGATGCGTGCCTAGGGAGAAGCCCATGTGAACATGAAGGCAGAGATTGGGGGATGTTTCTATAAAGTAAGGGATGCTAAAGGTTGCCAGAAAACCCCCGGAAGCCAGGGCAGAGGCCTGGCACAGACTGTCCCTCCTGGCCCCCAGAGGAACCAACGGCACTGAGACCTTGACCTCTGTCTCCAGAACTGTGACATTTCTGGTGGCCCCCGCTGTCACATCCAGGCCCCAAAACCAAGGACTCTGGTTATGTCAAATGCAGCTTCTCCTGGTCCCATCTTTTCAGGATTTTCCCCAAGAATTCCAAGTCCACAATTTGTCCTTTTGTCCTTCATCCAAGGACTAATATAAACATTTGGAGGACATCAACAAACAAAAGCATTGCTCTCTTTATACGGCTTACCCTGTAGTGGAAAGACAGACAATAAAAACAAGACACTGTAGGTAAATCAGACGCATATCAGGTGGGGACAATGCAATGCAGCAAGAAGGGGTTGCAGGAGTGCATGGTGAGAGGTGGGTTGCAGTGTTTCCTAGGACAGGTGGGCTCTAAGGCATTGTGCTTTGAGCATACTCAGCACTCAGGAAAGTTTTCTCAAATTATTAATAATTAAGAGTCAGCGTATTGGCAGTGGTGGTTTTCGGTGTCAGGATTGCAGTTGAAATTTTTCTACGAATCTCTGCTGTTTCCTGATTTTTCCTTTGTGAGAAAAAATTACTCACTGTTCCTTTTTTTTTTTTTTTTGCTGGAGGGAAATTCTTTTTATTTTGAAATACATTCGTGCTTACGGGAAAGTTACAGAAGGAGAGTTCTTGTATCTCCCTCCTCCAGCTTTCCTGAATGTTATCATCCTCCATGGAACCATGGGACAACATGGAACCCAGGAAATGAACATGATTCATTAATCTATAGCTCTTCTTAGAGAGTCTAATCAATGGTCCATGATACTGATCACCTCGATCAGTTGGTTAAGGTGGTATCTGCCAGGTTTTCCCAGTGGAAAGTAACAATTTTTCTCTTTGTAACTAGTAGTTATCTCGAAGAGAGATACTTAGAGACAATGCAAATATCTTTTTCTCATCATACTTTCACTCACTAATTTCGGCATGACCCAATGTCTCTTACCTGCAATAATTAAAACTGGTATTTTTTATTATTACTTTTTCATAAGGAATTCGAATTCTGCTATAGGCAAGAACTTTTCCTGTATCCCTTATTCAATTATTTATTTATATTCTATGCAGTCATCATTTTCATCTATGGGTTATAATTTAATGGCATCATTCTTTTTCTTTCTCTCATATTGTTCCATCTTGGCCATGGGGAACACATTCAAGTTGAAACCTATGTCTTTTGGTATGCCCTCATCATTTTTTTTTTTTCTTAGCATTTCCTTACTTTCTGACACCACAAGATGTCCCAAGCTTGTCTTATATTTTGCCTTTCCAAGCTCTAGAATCAGCCATTTCTCCAAGGAGTCCTGGTTCTTTTCTTCCCCCACCTCCCTCCCTCTTTTTGAGGATGGTATTTAGAAGCAGATATTCAAGAGCCAGCGGTGCTCATTGCTACTGGGGTGTCATTGCCTCAGGGCTTTCTCAGCATTCAAAGCTGGAAGTAGACACACACACACACACACACACACACACACTCATATGCACTTGCACAGTGACTTTACACTAATGCCTCCAATTCCAAACTAACACCACAGGGTTCATTCTAACACTCTACCTTCCTTATTTAGAACTTTAAAACATATATTTTATTTATTTATTTGAGAGAGAGAGAGAGCACAGCAGGGAGGGGCAGAGGGAGAGGGAGAAACTTATGGCCTGCTGAGCAGGGACCCTGATACAGGACTTGATTCCAGGACTTCAGGATCATGGCCTGAGTGAAGGCAGGTGCCCAACCAGCTGAGTCACCCAGGTGCCCTTAGAACTTTTTCTGAAAGGAGTTTCATTACTCACTACATATTTACCTATTTGTTCAGTTTTAGGACAAATACAGTACTTTCAGAATCATAAACCCATGCCTCTGTGAGAAACAAATTTATGAAGTTCTATACATATTTTCTCCTGATCTGTGTCTTTTCTCTTGACTGTGTCTTTTGCAGCACAGAAATTTTTAATTTTAATGAAGTTGTCCAAGGTATCTCAAAAGTAATTTAAAGCCAAAGTCATCTAGATTTTATCTTATCTTGTTTTCTAGGAGTTTCATGATTTTGTGTTTTGCATTTAGGTCTGTAATCCATTTTGAGTGAATTTTTGTGAAGTATGTAATGTAAGTCTGTGTCTAGATTCTTTTTTTTTTCTTTCTTGCACGTAGATGTCTGGTTGCGTAAGCACCATTTGTTAAAAAGACTATCCTTTCTCCACTGAGTTGCCTTGTTTCTTTATCAAAGATCAGTTGATTCTATTTTTGTGGGCTTATATCTTTTGCCTCTCTGCATGAAGTTTAGAATCTGTTCATCAATACCCACAAAATAACTTACTGGGATTTTGATTGGGATTATGCTGAATCTATAGATCAAGTTGGGAAGAATGGACATCTTAGCAATATTAAGTCTACATATCCATGAACATGGACTATTTCTCCATTTCTAAAGTTCTTTGGTTTCTTTCATCAGAGTTTTATAGTTTTTGTCATATAGATCTTGTACATTTTTGTAAGTGTTATACCTAAGTATTTAATTTTTTGTGGTGTTAATGTAAATGATACTGTTTTTAATTTCAAGTATCAATTGTTCATTATTACTATATAGGAAATCAATTAACTCTGGTAGATTAACTTTTTAGTCTCTGATCTTGCTGTAATTGCTTCTCAGTTCCAGGGTCTTTTTGTTGTTATTGATTATTTGGGGGTTTGTTTGTAGACAATGTACATAGACAATGGAAAAAGACAGTTTTATTTCTTTCTTCTCAATCAGTATATTTTGTTTCCTTTTCTTGCTTTATTATATTAGTTAGGATCCCCAGAATGATGTTGAATAGGAGTGGTAAGAGGGGGCATCTTTGTCTTGTCCTGATCTTAGTAGGAAAGCATCTAGTTTTTCACTCAAGTGTGACTTCAGCTGTAGGTTTCTTTGTAAATGTTCTTTATCAAGATGAAGAAGTTCCCTTCTATTCCCAGGTGCTGAGAATTTTTACCATGCATGGTGCTGGATTTTGTCAAATGCTCTTTCTGCATCTATTGTTATGGTCATGTGGTTTTCTTCTTTAACTTGTTGATGTGATGGAATACATTAATTGGTTTTCAAATGTTGAACCAACTTTTTATATTTGGAATAAATTCCACTTGCTTGTGAGGGATAGTTCCTTTTATACAGTATTGGATTCCATTTGTTAACATTTTTGAGGATTTTCACACCTATGTTCATGGGAAATGACAATCTGTAGTTTTCCTTTCTTACAATGTTTTTGGTTTTGGTGTCAGAATGCTGACCTTATTAAAGAAAAAGGGAATATTTCTTCTGTTTCTCTTTTCTGGAAGAGATTGTAGAGAAGTGGTCTAACTCCTTCCTTAAATATTTAGTGGAATTCACCAGTGACCTCATCTGGGTCTGGTAGTTTCTGTTTAGGAAGGTTTAAGGAGGTTACTAATTATTGATTCAGTTTTCTTAATAGATATTGACCTTCATTAGGGTATACAAAATTGGTTTAGTTAAACTGAAAGTGAATTTCACATGGAATTACCATATAGCCATGTTGAATAGCTCATGCCATTGGGAAAATCAGCTCAAAGAGGGACCACTTAGCTGGAAGTGAGGTACAAATATGGGAAGAAGAATGTGTATGACACTTGAATAAACAAAGAATTCTATGGACCAGCCAGTCCATAGAATTCTTTGTTTATTCAAGTGTCATACAACTCCTTCTGTTGTATCTTCCTGTACTGCTGAGGCTGGAAAGCTTAAAACTTGTTTATAAGACTTGCTTGCAGGTAAGATTCCATATAGCTTAAGATTCTGCTTATCAGATGTATCTGTTTGGGGTCTGAGGGGATGGGAAGAGGGACAGGACATGGAGCCTCACTTGGCTGGTAGAGGCATGACTCTGTGATGGGAGCTGTGACACCAGCTTCATGGCTGGTGAAGGAGCATTGATCGTGTTGTTGCCAGAGCAATGGCTCCCATGGCAGGTCAGTTCTGTGAGGTGACTCTGGGGGTTTGTTTTGGAAACTCAGCCTGCCTTTCGGCACTCCCAGGGCTTCTGTAGGATTTGCTGCTCTCCTGTAAATATTTTTCTTCTACATAAACTGGACCTCCAGCCCTGAGTGGTGCCCTAGAGGAAGTTTGTTGGGGCATTTTAGGCAGAGGAAGCTGTAAGTCCTGTGGCTGGCTATGAGAGGAAGTGTGCTGTTGGAGGAAGTGAGAAAAGGCCAACAGAGCCCAGAGGCTGGAGTGCTGGTGGGAAAGTCAGAAGGGTCCAGGTTACTGCAGGCATTCCAGACTTCTCCGCTCAACCTCTGGCACTGTGAAGCCATATTGTGAAAGATGGACTCTTATTCATCAGCCCTTATTTTCAAACAATTCAATATTTTCGAGAGAGAGAGAGGGAGTATTGTGGCAGGTTTAGGTTTGCTAAAGAGGACCTCATTTGGGGATAATTTTAAAACCCACAGGCAACTAGAGGCTAGTGTTAGAATAACCTTTAGGAACAAACCATGAGCCCAGATGGGAGCAAGTCTTTCACTGTTGCACAGGTTGGACTCGTAATGACCCTTTGTGGACTGTGCAGCCTGGTGATTCCATTCCCCCCTTCCTACTTGGCTGTGTGTCTCCTTGCTCACACCTCTCTCTGGGAGGCGATCCAGGGACGCAAATAAAACCACGTCTCCATCTTTGCCAGAGCCTCGTCCTTCATTCTGTTTTCCACTATGAAGACTTGGCACCTGGGGGGGCCTCCTCACACTCACCCCACGCCGGTGTGAGGGCTGCGCTCACGCAAATCTCTCAGCATAACTATGAACGTGGGCTTCTCCTTCGTGCTGGAAATGAGCAGGGCTTCAGAGAATCCTCCTTGTCACATATCTTATGTCAACGGACCTCTCCTGGGTGGAAGCCATTTCCCTCCCTTCCCTTGGCAATAAGCCGGCCCACCGCTCTTCGATAAGATGTGCAAGACCGTGGATCTTAATATTTGTGTGTCCAATCCGCCCGCCAGACAAGGAGGTCTTCCAAGTCTGGGGGCTCTCCAAGCATCAAGCCGTGCCATCTCTTTCCCATCAGACAGGAAATTCCCTCTCTCTCATATAGCTCGGTCACCCCATGTCACACTCTAAGAAGCTGTAAAAAACTTGTCCCTTTAAGTCAAACCACACAGATGGTGCCAGGACAGCGGCGAGGTGAACGAGGAAGGCCACCGCAGAGGAAAATCTCATCACAGAAGAGGTCAAGGAGAGCCCCCTCCCCTCTTCAGAGCTGAACACTCAGAGGGCGCTTGCTGTGGGCTGACAGGGCAAGGTAGTCATTGACCTGCATCTTGTTCCTAGCACATGGCTCAGGAATGGAATGGAAGGGGCTCATAAGTGTGTGTTGAGTGAATGAATGGACTATAAATACATGATGTAGAGTGCTTATCCCAGACACCATGTACTTGGTCAACACGACCCCACCTTTGGAAGCCACTGAACGGGCAGATAAGCTGCTTGTCTGTCTTGTGTCTGGAAAGAACTGTGGTCTGTAGTTTCCAGAGTCCTAGAACTGGCAACAAAGGGCCAGTGTCCACTCATGGCTTCTCAAAGTTTGTGTTTGGTTTAGGTCAAGAGTTTGATTTCCTCATGGTAAGTAGGTGCTCTAGATAGTAATGGCCACTTACTTAGTCATTTTCTTAGCTGACTTTCTTTCCTTTTTGTTTTTTTTAATATTTTATTCATTTATTTGACAGATAGTGATCACAAGTAGGCAGAGAGGCAGGCAGAGAGAGAGAGAGAGAGAGAGGAGGAAGCAGGCTCCCTGCTGAGCAGAGACACGCCCCCCCCCCCCCCCTTAGCTGACTTTCTGCATCTGTTTCAACTGCAGTGAAATCTTCTTAAGCTCCAGGGAAGAGCCAGGAATGTCTCCAGCCAGTTGTCCCCACGGCTATCTGAAGTCAATGGAGGCTACAGCCAGAAGTTGGGGGAAGAAGGTGTTCTATTGGTGCCCAGGAGAGGCTGTCTGTCCCAGAAAGGGATTCTCCCTTAGCTCTGAGATGTGAAGTCAGGCAGCTGGATGGCTAGAACCTTGTCCGACTGCTGCTCAATGGACCAAAGGAGAAATCAGCATGGGGTTAGGGTGGGGAGTGATACAGCTAGAAGTCTGAAATCCTCGCTCTGGAAAAAGGAGAGCCACACCTTGATTTGGAAGGAACATGTTCAGAACGAAAGTAGAGGATGCAGTGCTGGGAGGGCCCTTCATGAGGGTGGAGCTCAAGCATCTCACTTTACAGATGGGGAAGCTGAGGTTCAGAGAGTTCCTGGCAGAACTGGGACAGAACCAGGCAGAGTCCTCCTGGACTGCTGCACTGTGCCATAGCTAGCTGGAAACATAGACTTTGTACAATGCAACCACCTCCCTCTCACAGTGTTTGCCCCCTGACTCAAGACTCTCCTTCAAGTAAGCAGCATGTCCTTACTAACCCCAAAGTACCTGTTGTCTGGGCAACCCCAGGAGTGACCTTCAAAACGTCTAGAATGTTATATGCACTTGGCTTGTGCAGACACGCGTATCTGGTGGCCCTACGGGTGGCCATTAGAGTGTAATTGGCCTTTTGTTGAGTTTCACTCAGACATATGAACTTCTAATCTCAGCTGCTTCGTTTAGTTCCAATGCCTTTGGAAATGGAAAATACATATGATGCTGAGAGAAAGGGCAGGGAAAAGAGCCTTTTAAAGATGGATATAAAAATTACCCCTAAAAACACTGATTAGCGTTGCTGTGAAATTAGATATTTCTTCCTTCCCTTTTATTTAGGAGGCAGATTACAGAGGGTTGAGACTGGGTTTTCTGGTCCCATTAAGTTGTCTGTTTGCATGTCCCACTACTCTTGTGTAGCAGAGTGTAGACCACATACCAGCAACACTGGGATCTCCAGGGAGCTTGTTAGAAATGTCAAATCTCCAGCATCTCCCCGGACCTGTGGATCAAAATCTGCATCTTGACTCAATCCCCGGGGTAATCTGTAGGCACAGAAAGATTTGAGAAGCACTTCCCTAGAGCGTGAAAGCCAGTTAAACACAAAACAGGCTCCGAACAGAGAAAGAAAAGAAAATTTTGATCATGCTTGTGTTGTAATCGAGAATATATGTAATCATATAAAAGCATTTATTGCAAAAATGGTTCTTTTAAAATTAATAGGCTTTGTGCTTTTTAGAGCAGTTCCGGATTTGCACAGGATTTCCATATACCTCCTCTCAGTTTGGATGTGCACAAAGTTTCCTGTATTGGTAACATCTTGTATTATTGTGGTTGCTTGTTATGATGAAGGAATCAATACTGATACATTATTATTAACCAAAGCCCATAGTTTATGTGAAGATGGACTCCGTGTGTGTTATGTTCTGTGGGTTTTGACAGATGCATAATATTGTGTATCTACCATGATCATATCTTACAAGATGGTTTCATGCCCTAAGGTCACCCCACGTCCCGCATTTCACCTAGATATCCACTCTCCCCATCCCACATTCGTGCAACCACTGATCTGGTTACTGTTTTCATTAGTTTTGCTTATTCCAGAATGTCATATTGCTGAAATCATATAATATGTAGACTTTCCAGATTGGTTTCTTTCATTTAGTAATCTGTCTTGAGGACTTCTCCATATGTCTTTTTGTGGCTTGATGATTCATATCTCTTGTCGCTGAATAATATCCCACTGTATGGATGTACCACAGTTTGTTTATCTGTTTACTACTGAAGGACATCTTGGTTGTTTCCAGTGTCTGGCAATTATGAATAAAGCTGCTATAAACATTCATGTGCAGGTTTTTGTGTGGGTGTAAGTTTTCAACTCAATGGAGCAAGGACCTAAGAGTACAATTGCTGGATCATATGGTAAGACTATATTTAGCTTTGTAAAAAAATTGGGAAGCCAAACTGTCTTCCAAAATGGTTGTACCATTTTGCATTTCCACCGTCAATTTCCACCACCCGCACCAGCATTTGGTGTCGTCCGTGTTTTGGATTTTAGCCATTGTAATAGGTGTGTCAGGGTTTTTGTTTTATTTCCCGAAGACAGATGGTGTGAAGCATCTTTTCATCTGCTTATTTGCCATCTGTATGTCTTCTCTGATGAGGTGTCTGCTCAGATCTTTTGCCCATTTTGTAACTGGGTTGTTTGTTTCCTTACTGTTGAGTTTCAGGGGTTCTTTGTGTATTTTAGATACAAGTCCTTTACCAGATGTGTCTTCTGCAAGCATTTCCTTCCAGCTTGCGGCTTGTGTCTTTCACAGAGCAGAAGTTTTTAATATTAATAAAGTCCAACTTAACAATTCCACACTGGGTGATGTCACGTTGGTAGCTTGAAATGGGTTATAATGTAAACACTCACCACCCTTTGGAGCTGGCGAACTCTACACAGCAAGTTTTATTTTTTCTTTTTTCCACCGCAAGAGCTGGTTGTAGAACATTAGCGGGCAAACCGCTGCCTCTCGCTGTCTATTGAATCATTCCAATTGTTCTATGACTTTTCTAATCATTTTTTTTCTGTGTGCCGTAGAAGCTTTTCTGTTTTGTGTATGTAGGTAAAATATTGGTATTTTCCCTTTCTTTTTGTTTAATTGCTCGTAATTTTCATATGTTCCCCCCAACATTGGAGATATGGTGATGGTCATTTCTTATCAGGGATTTTTTTCATCTTAAATAATATCAATTTTTAAAAAAGATCTATTTATTTATTTAGGCCAGTGGGGAGGAGCAGAGGAAGAGAGAGAATCAGACTCCATGCTTGGCACAGTGCCTGAGATGAGGCTCAATCCCACGACCCTGAGATCATGACTTGAGTTGAAATCAAGAGTCAGATGCTTAACCAACTACGCCACCCAGGCGCCCCTACAAACTGGTGGTTTTTAATCCTCAATTTTTACTCTTATTTCTTTATAAATGACATTGATATTAATAATTAGACTGAGTTCTGACTATTGATGCAATGCATAACAAATGATTATTAGTTTAAAAACAACTAGTTTGGGGGGCACCTGGGTGGCTCAGTGGGTTGAAAACAACTAGTTTGGGGATGCCTGGGTGGCTCAGTCGTTAAGTGTCTGCCTTCAGCTCAGGTCATAATCCCAGGGTCCTGGGATTGAGCCCCGCATCGGTCTCCCAGTTTAGCGGGAAGCCTGCCTCTACCTCTCCTCCTGTTTGTGTTCCCTCTCTTGCTCGCTCTCCCTCTCTCTGTGTCAAATAAATAAATAAAATCTTCCAAAAAAACTCCCAAGTTTATATCTAAAATGAATAATCACCAATAACAGACCAACTCAAAGGAGACAAAGAGCTTTTTTAACCTCAGATAACTAATTTTTTTCAACATATGTAAAATCATTCAAAGTATAAGCAGTAGTTATATAGTGAATTTTTGGAATTTAATTTAAAGAGCTAAGTGCAATTTGACAAGACAGACCTCCTATTTTGCTTTGCTGTGTACTTGAAGTTCTTTTCATAAAGGAGGCACTCAATAAATATATGTTAAAACTACAATTAAAGTTAGGAATAAGACAGATACCTGCTATCACAACAGCAATTCATTATTTTACTAGAAGTCTAAGCCAATGGAATAAGATATCAAAAATAAATAGGTATAGGGCCATCTGGGTGGCTCAGTGGGTTAAAGCCTCTGCCTTCAGCTCAGGTCATGATCCCAGGGTCCTAGGATCAAGCCGGGCATTGGGCTCTCTGCTCGGCAGGGAGCCTGCTTCCCCCCACCCCACCCGGCCTGCCCCTCTGCCTACTTGTGTTCTTTGTCTGTCAAATAAATAAATAAAATCTTTTAAAAAAAAGGTATAAAATTCAGTCTAAAAAGACAATATCATTGTTTGTAGACACTATGATTCTCTTTGCAGAGACAATTAGCATTAGAGACTAAGAGAATTTGACAAAATTGCTAAATATAACAATATACCAAACAATCTGAAGTCACATCCACATACCACCAAGAGCCATTTAGGAAATAAAATAAGAAAAAATTCCATTTACAATAAACACCAAAAAATACAGAATTTCTACAGGAAATCTACTCTATAGTTAGTAGATTTTTTTTTTCTCTTGAAGAAAAATCCCCTTGTCCTATTTTTTGGAAGAAAAATCAGACAACTTTATCAAAGAACATATAAGAAGACCCAAATAAATAGTAAGACTATGTTATGTTCAGACATGGTGGAATGAAAGATCGTTAAGCCATATGCAAAATTCAGTGTAATCCCAACAAAATGCCAATGGAAGTTGTTATGGAACTTGAAAAACCTTCTTCTAAAATTCACGTGAAAGAGGTGGTGTTTAATCAAATCCTTTGGGAATAAACAAAACCTTTCTGAAGAAGAAGGAAGGTAAGAGACTTTCTTTAGGATACGTGAAGGCTTAAACAGTCGTAGACATCAGGCAGAGTGATACCAGGGCAAGTGTTCACAGGTAGATGAACGTGAAATAAGGAAAATCCAGAAAGAGATCTAAGTATAGGTGGAAGCTTTTGTTACAGAGGAAATACTAAAATCGGAGGGGAAGGTTTGGACCATTCAACCAAAGGGGTTGTAATATTTGACCTTTATGGAGACACTCAATTCCTGATTCCCGTCATGCTCACAAGCCAACTCTGATAGAAGAAAATGCAGAAAACTCTTCTTTTGACCTCAGAGTCATGAGCGGCTTTGCAAACAAACTACCAAAGTGGACTGGCAACTTATTACATAAGAGTCAAACGTTTTTATACTATAAAAGATGCCATAAATAAAGCTGAAAGACAATTGGCATGCTTAGAGCATATATGTGCCACATAGGTAGCAAAAGGTTGATGTCTTGCCAATCTTCTGCTTCCCGGAAGCATCTGATACAGGAAGTGTGCCCCTTCACAGCACCCCTGCCCCTAAATAGAGCTGAGCATAGTGCCTGAGGAAGTGCCTGAGCTGGGGCACATGGCATCAGAAGTAACACAGATATGAACAGACCATTCATGAAAGAGGAGGTCCAAATGGTCACTAAGAGTATACAAAACGGCATGACTGCACTAATGGTGTTAATATACCACTTCATTAGGAAAAATTGACAAATGTGACTAGTAAAGTGGAAAATGTGCATGGCCCCTGCCTCGCCTGGTTCGCATCCTTACCAAACATGCTTAACCTGACAACCACGAGGAAACAACCAGACCAATCTAAATTGAAAGGTATTCTGCAAGGCAAATGGCCTAGATTAAAAAATGTCAATGTCATAAAACACTAAATAAAAAAAAAAAAGATTGAGGAACTTGGTAGATTACTAAAGAAGATTAAAGAAGCACAACAGGGGCGCCTGGGTGGCTCAGTGGGTTAAGCCACTGCCTTCGGCTCAGGTCATGATCTCAGAGTCCTGGGATCGAGCCCCCGAATTGGGCTCTCTGCTCGGCAGGGAGCCTGCTTCCTCCTCTCTCTGTGTCAGCCTCTCTGCTTACTTGTGATCTCTCTCTGTCAAATAAATAAATAAAATTAAAAAAAAAATAAAGAAGCACAACAGATTACAACTAAATGCAATGCCTGATTCTTGTTTGGATTCTGTATGGAAAAAAGCAAAAAAAAAAAAAAAAATTGGACCTAAAAGATGCTATTTTGGCAATAGGAGAAAATAGAATATTAGACATTTTTAAATGTTCACCAGATAATAGTGTTACCTGGCATAGTTGTATTGGATTATTTAAGAAAATGTCTTGTCCTTAGATGACAGATGCTGAATTCTTTAGGATAAAATATCTGCGATTTATCCTCAAATGTGTGTGTGTGTATAAAAGGGAAGCAGAGCAATTGTAGCAAAATGTTAACAGTTGGTGAACCGAAAGGTTTATGGGTATTCACTGTATGAATATTGCAACTTTTCTATAGATTTCAAATTTTTAATTTTTCAAAATAAAATTTTAGGAAAAAACCTGAAAACTCTATGACCCAACATTGCCTTTTTCAATACATACCTAAGAAGAAATCGGACCCAGAGGGACCAATATGGATTGAGTGAACAAAGCAAGTTGTGTGATGTTAAGTATGCTATCATTCCACTTGTAGAAAAATAAATAACAACAACAAGAAATAATGTATATTGTTTATGGATACATGTATGCAGCAGGAGCATTAACTGCGCACTTGAACAATTTCAGAATCTGGTTGCCTGTGGAAGGGGAAGGAGATATGGAGGTGGGTTGGGAAAAAGGGCAATGAGTCAGTTCCATTTAATTTGTAAGGCATTGATTATGAAGGAAAAAAAAACCCCAAAAAAACAAAAATCAAAGCTAACTAACACACACACACACACACACACACACACACACACGAAAGAAACAACAAAAACACAAAACAAATACAAAAGCCAATTTAGACAAAAACAAACAGGGAGAAAAAGAAAAATTCTCTTGGGGGTGAATATGGGGAAGTTTCACATTTCTAGTTTTTTTTTTTTAATGATTTTTTTCCCCTCCTCTCTGATCATGAAGAAAAATAAGATTTAATATCTGTATTGTGTCACGGATTATAGCAATCAAACTAGGAGTTGCCAGTCTGGACAAACAGAGTCCTTCTAAGCTCCTGGGAGCCTCTGGTTAGCTGTGTGACCTTGGCCACTTTTCTGAACCCCCTGTCTGAATAGCACGTTTCCCCATGGAGTTAATGTCTGTATTCAAAGGAGTAAATCATGTGTTGCACTTAACATAGCTCCTGGCGCACAGTAAGCGTCCGGTAAGCATTAACACCACTACTATTATTGCAGTGGCTGCTGTATTATTATTCCCCAGCCCCCACTGACCAGGGCAGGGAGACCCTCTCTAGGCTGCTGCTCTGGGCTTATCCATCTCTGCACTTCTGCAATGTTTTGGGTGGTGTGTTCATTCTCATGCTGTCTCTACCTTTAAACTCCAAGCAAGGAGTCTCCTGCTCCCATTCATCTCTATATCTGGCGGCTGGCACGGAGTGGGTACTCAGGACATTGGTTTTGAGTGAGTGTTGACACCACTGCATTTCTGGCCGCTGATCCCCACTCTCAGAGCTCACTTACGATATATTTACTTCCTCAATGGCTCCAACACCTTGCGTCCTCCCTCGCTCCTCCCCATGTGTGCTCCTGGCCATCCCATTCCTGGGCTCTGTGCTCACGCCCTGTCTCAGCCAAGACCGAGGACCCCGGATGCTCCAATAGGCAGGTTACTTAGCAGATTGTCAGAGCCTTGAGAGAGTGCTGAGCTCAGGGCCACCAAGGTGGGGGTGAATCCTCCAGGCTAGGGGGATTAGCAAAGGAAGAGGCTGTGACCAGGATCATTCTGAAGCCACCGCCCCTGGAATTCTCTGGGTCACTGCCCACAGACAGTAACACCTGAGTAATACCTCCAGGCCCAGGCTCTGGCTTTCTGTTGGATTTCCTGCATCTGTGAAGGCAGTTGGGGCCGGAGCAGAAGAAAGCCTGGCTCGTGCAGGCAGAAGTGTCTCTCACCACCTCCAGACCTGTCTTGATCACTTGCTCCCATTCGGGCCTTTAGGATTCTGGAGTCTATTGGGATTTGCAGCCTGTGCACCCCAATGTTGTGGCTGTGGGCAGGGAGCTAGCAGGACCTGGAGCCCAATGGGGCTGCTCGTGAGAGCAGGTCCCAGGAGCAGGAGCTGAGGCCAGGCCAGAAAGGTCAGTCATGGCATGAGGCTGCTTATAGGGGAGGGGCAGACCAGCTGGAATGGGAGAGATGGGAGAAGGTGGGGTCTGGAGAGCAATGAGGGCTCTCTGGGAGCACAGATCCCCAGGGAGTTTCGGCAAGACATAGGCCCTGCTGGAGGAGTCTCACTAGGGCCTTGGGGTCCCTTTCCCACAAGGTGGCAAGCCCTGGGAGCTGTGTGGTTCTCACGGAGGCCAGGCCGACCTGAAGGGAGCCGGACATCACCTAGAAGGTTGTCCCCGACACTGGGGGGCAAAGCCAGCGCAGTTAGGAAGAGGGGTTAGAGTTGGAATCTAGGATTACTTTAATCTGAGGCTTTGCCTGGATTTCTTCTGAACTCAAACCACAAGAAAATATTCGTCTTTGGGAAAAAGAATCATCAACAATTTCTGAACTTTTCTGAGCATCCCCTGTAGGCAGGCACTTGGGTACAGGTGAGTGGGAATGCAGAGCTGCGGGGTGCCATTCCAGCTCAATAGGGAAATGGCTCTGGGCTGTTCCTCTGGCCCCCTGCAACCCTCCTCTCTCCCCCTCTCTCTGGAAGACAGTTTAGCTTTGGGCTGAATTTATGCAGCCTTGGGGATCAGACCCATCAGGTTCGACTCAAAAGCTTTGCTGCCATTCTAACTGGTATAAGGTGATATCTCAATGTGGTTTTAATTTGAATCTCCCTGATGGCTAGTGATGATGAACATTATTTCATGTGTCTGATAGCCATTTGTATGTCTTCCTTGGAGAAGTGTCTGTTCATATCTTCTGCCCATTTTTTGATATGATTGTCTGTTTTGTGTGTGTTGAGTTTGAGGAGTTCTTTATAGATCCTGGATAAAGTGGAGGTGAACCATGAGAGACTATGGACTCTGAAAAACAATCTGAGGGTTTAGAAGGGGCAGGGGAAGGGGTGGGAGGTCGGGGTACCAGGTGGTGGGTATTATAGAGGGCACGGATTGCATGGAGCACTGGGTGTGGTACAAAAAAATGAATACTGTTATGCTGAAAATAAATTAAAAAAAATTAAAAACAAAACCAAAAACCTAATGATGTACCCTACCTCGGCTAATTGGATTAAAGTTAATTAATTAATTAAAAAAAAGCCTTTGCTGCTTACCAGCTGCATGATGGGGCGAGCCATTTCTGCTCCTTCCATCCTCGCTGTCCTCATCTACAAATGGCAGATGGTGGCAGTGGCCACCTCCTAGGATCCTTTTAAGGTAAAAGAGGAGAAGGCACATAAAGAGCTTAGCATGATATCTGTGCTCAGTGAGCCTTGGCTATTTCTATTAGTCACTCCACAAACATTCTTTTCTCAGACCCGGTCCGTGCCAGTGTGTTGGATCATGGAGATGAAGTAGGACTTCCTCATGGATGCATGGCCCAGTTTGTTCATTCATTGATGGATCCACTCAGGCAGCCAATAAATGTATATTAAACCCAACACTGGGCACTGAGGGGGTCAAAATAAAGGACACAGTCCCCGTGCCCAGGTGGCGCACAGTCTTGTGGGGGAGAGGCTATGATAGAACACGATTGTTCTGGGATGAGGGCGCTCAGGGGCCACAGAGGACAGAGAAGGGAACCCATCCAGTCCGGGGTGGGGTTGGGCTCACTAAAAGCCTTTTGTGGGGGGCGGGGGAGGGCAAAGGAAGACCCAGTTTCCTTATTGTTTCTCCAACTCACAGCCACGCTTCTACTCCAGGACCTTTGTCCATGCTCTTCTCTCTGTCTGCGGTGGTCCTCTCCAGGATGTCCCCCATGGCTCCCTCACCTCCTCCATTGCTTATGTCTAATGTCGCCTCCACAGTTGGACCTTTCCTGGCCACCCTATTTAAACTGGCAGAGCCCACTGTCAAGCTCCCGGTCCCAACACATGCCCACAGCCCTCTGGTCTCCCTTCCCAGCTTTGTTGTGGGTTACCACCTGCTAAGCTGTATCTTCTATGCGGTATATTTGGGGACAAGTTGGGGAGCCATAAGGGTTCTTCCCAGGAATGCACTGGGAAGCAGGTGGTAGATAGGTGGGGCTGGAGAGGGTGGTAGTGGGGCCAGATCATGAAGGGTCCCATTCCTGGGGGGTGGGGTGGGGGACAGGCACCTTTGACCTTGGCAGCAGGTGATATGTGCTGACCTAGAGGTTAAGAAGCTTGATCCAGGAATACAGGAGGAGACCAGGCTGGCAGGTATCAGGAAAGGCCTCTCAAAGAGGGCACAGTACCTGTTAGTCCCAGGGAAGAGGTCCATATGTTATTCTAGGTTTATGGCATTCTAAAGGCCTGGTCTCATTTCCCCCATCCTACCAGCAGATGCTGGATTCTCGAGGCTATAGTGCAGAGGCTAATTTCCTTTGTCTCCAGCAGGGCCCAGCTGCAGCCCTGCCCACAGGAGTTGCTCCAGAAATGATTGCTAGGTTGGACTGGGATAGGAGACAAGTGGAAGGGCCTGGGATTGTGTCAGGATCATGAGCCCAGAATCTCGGGCGCCACGTTGGATCTTGCCAGTCCGAGTCTGTTCTAGGGTTTCTCTAAAAAAAGAAGTGACGTTACAGTGTGGAAAAACAAGTAGGCGTTTACAAGGCAAAAACGACAACGAAGAGCATTCTGGGGGCGCAGGGAACAACAGAAACAAAGACAGAAAGAAGGTTGGCTCCAAGTATGTTTCTTGAGCATGAAGAGTTTGGTTTCTCAAAGATAAAACAAAGCGGGTCCTTGTTAGGGACTAGGTGTTTGATTTTGCGTTTTCAGCAAAGGCTTTGGTGGAATCAGAGTTCAGTTTGTTGTTGAAAAATAACCATTGCCAATGTAGGAACAGATTGAGCCCCAGATAAGACGAGCTGTGTGTAACTTTATTTTATTTTTATTTAAGGAATCTCTACACCCAACTTGGGGCTCGAACTTGTGACCCTGACATCAAAAGCTCTGAGGCAGCCGGGCACCCCTGTGTCTGTGTTTAGAGCAGGCTGCCAACTTAGAGAATGACTGAAATCCGGGGAGGTTTGCTGCTCCCTCAAGTCTTGGCTCCTTTCCTCCAATTATTCTTTATCCCACAGATAAAAATCAAATACCCTTATGTATTGGGTTCTGTGCTAGCTGCTGAAAATATGACGAACAAGACTGATGGGTTTCCTGGCCTCTAGTGGAAGGGGCAGGAGACAGAAGTCCTAAACAAGTCAGGAAAGAAATCCATGAGAGGTAAAGATGATGGTCAGGGCCGCAAAGGGGAAAAGCAGTGATCCAGGCTTAATTTGAAGGGAGAGGAAGAGCTACCTTGGGTTGGTGGTCAGGGAAGGCCTCCTGGAAGAGGTGGCGTTATGAGACCTAGAGCTCATACTGATGCTAAGTATTAGTATTCCAGGCAGGGAGAGGGGCAAGTGCCAAAGTCCTCAGTAGAAATCTTGGAGTGCTCAAGGTTAATGTGACGGCAGGCACTGTCAGTAGAAGGTCAGAGCCAGTGAGTGGGCACCCTGGAGCTCATCCAGTCCGTATCCTACTCAATTAATGTTTTTTTTGTTTGTTTGTTTTGTATATATATATATATATATTTGCAACAGCCCTGAACATGACTGTGGCATGAATCAATGTCAGGCGTGGGGAGCCCCATGAGGCAGGGAGCACAGACTATTTGACAGCTCTCCCCATGCAACTGAAGGGCTCCTGACTTTTCTGGGTGTGTGTTTTTTAATTTCACTAAATTGTCATTTTTTTACACTTTTACAGACTAGAACTGTTGCTTCATAATTGACTTAGCTAACTTCATGTGCTTTTGACTGGTCTCTCGTATTCCTAAAACTTAAAGTTCCTTTCCCAGAAGAGCATGTGGCGGCTGACCCCACCTCCTCAGTCCCCACCTTTTGAACTATATTTCTTGTTCTCAGAATGCGATAAAACAAAACAAAACAAAACAAAAAAACAGTGCCTCTGGGGACGGGAAACTCACCACCCTCAAGACTGTTCATTCTATCCCCAGGACATCTGGGCTTTTCAGAAAAAAACTTCCTGGGCTTGACCCCAAACCAGCAGCCTCACCTGGGGCTGGCTCTGAGATCTGGAACCATGTGGGACAACTGTGGTCCCTTTTTAGCCTCAATGGCCCTTCACGAATTTGGAGACAGAGGCTGGGTACCCTGAGCCCCCTTCCAAATACCAGTCAGCCCCTGTTCCCTCCATCTGACAGGTATCCCGTGACCCAGACACCCCCAGTTTTCTGGAAGCACTCTCAGAGCGGGGGTCAGGACCAGGCGCATCTCTCCCAATGAGGTCGGCTAGGATCCCTCACTCAGGGCATCACACTGCCCCCCGCACCCCACCCCCCACCCCATCATGGCAAGGATGGCACCGCCTCTGTAATCTGAGTGCTACCAGGCTTGGGGTCACAGATCTGATGGCTGAGCTGTATTGTCCTGCCCTGTCCTTGCAGGGATCCATTTTGGGGTTCTCGGGGTAGGATTTATTCATCTCTTGTTGAACTCATGTTCATCTTGCTCTTGATCGAGGCTGTTCTGGGACATCATCAAGAGAAAAGTCCAAACTCCTTAGCCTGACCCCCAAGGTTCTTTGGGACCTACCCAGCTGCTTCTCTTCAGCCAGCCCTTCCACCATTCCTCAATTCCTACTAAACGCGTAGAGAAAGTTCCTTTTTCTGAGAAATCGAGCGTGGGCCTGCCCCACTTTCCTATTAAAAATAGCAAATGTTTGCTGAGCCTTTCTGATGTGACAGCACAATTCTGAACACCTGCCACCATCAGCTCAGAACATTGGGATGTGGCGGGTGCGATGATTATCCCCATTACTGAGCTTAGCAAACCGAGGCACAGAGCAGTTAAAAACCTTGTTTAAGGTCACACAGCTAATGAGCGGTGGTTCCAGAACATGGGCTCTTTATCAGCAGGCAGCATGCCCCAGTCAGTTTCCTGGACGTCTTCCTGACTCTGCATCTGGTAACATTCTGTTAAGAACATGCTATTGCCCACGGTGTGAGTTATTACAACATGGCAACGGGCAGATGTTAAAAATCAGGGCTTGTCTCCCCACCGTCCCTGAGATCCAGTTATTAAATATTCACTCAAATATCACTGCCTAATGCCTTCAGTCTCAACCATTTATGGCTTCCCAAATGAGCCCTCGTGACGTATACCTGCAAGTCCTGCATAGGCTGATCCTTCTACCTGGGATGCCCTATCTTGCATCCCTGCCTGGTGAACTCTGATCGACTTTTTTTCCTTTTCCCCAATTTTTAAATTTTTGGCAAAATACACTCAACCTCAAAGTTACCATCTCAACCAGATTAAATGTACAGTCCAGTGGGTTGTTTCCACATTCAAGAGACAACGCAGGTGTACAGATATCTCTTTGAGACCCTGCTTTTCATTCCTTTGGGCACATACCTACAGGCGGGACTGCTGGGTTATATGGTGATGATACTTTTAATTTTTTAAGGACTCTCTGTACTGCTTTCCACAGCAACTGTACCATTTCTCATTCCCACCAACAGTGTACAAGGGTTCCAATGTCTCCAACCTGCTTTTAAAGATTCAGTTACAGGTGTCTTTTCTTCTAGAGAGCCCTCCGTGATCTCCTTGTCCTGGGATAGGTGTCCCTAATGTACATTTACGGAGGACCTACTGTGTGCTAGGCTCTGAGCTCAGCCCTTCAAGCATAAGTTTGCACAGGAGATGATCTCTGCTCTCAAGGCGCTCCCTGTCCTATTACTGAGGGACAGAGAGAGGGTAGGACTCAAACTGGAGTTCTATAACAGGCCACTAGAGGGCCCTCCAGGCAGGGAGCAACCGTATGGTTGGTGCAGGATAAGACAGTAAGGACCAGTTGGTGGGGGGTAAGACATTAAGAACCAAGGCAAAGCTAAACACATGTCCAGTGGATGGGTCAGCTCCTTCTCCGCTCTGGCCAGCTGTTGTCATGTAGGAATCTAGAGCCGGGATCACTAGGTTTTTTATTTATCTATTTTATTAAAATTTTTTTTTTAATTTTTAAAAAAATATTTTATTTATTTATTTGAGAGAGAGAGAGTGAGAGAGAGCATGAGAGAGGGGAAGGTCAGAGGGAGAAATTGACTCCCCATGGAGCTGGGAGCCCGATGCGGGATTCGATCCCAGGACTCCAGGATCATGGCCTGAGCCGAAGGCAGTTGCTTAACCAACTGAGCCACCCAGGCACCCTTAAAAAAATTTTTTTTTAAAGATTTTATTTATTTGTTTGGCAGCACAAGAGACAGTGAGAGCAGGAACACAAGCAGGGGGAGTGGGAGAGGGAGAAGCAGGCTCCCCACTGAGCACGGAGCTGGGTGTGGGGATTGATCCCAGTACCCTGGAATCATGACCTGAGCCGAAGGCAGACGCTCAACGACTGACAGATGCCCCTTGCCAGGTTCTTAAATGAGAAGCTGACAATCTGGACTTCTGTCTGAGATCTCTTAAGGCTCACGAGTGAGCGGCTAATTCCAATGTTTTGAAAGGCACCGTGGAGGACAAGCTCAGCGCTAGCTTCGGGCTGCAAGTTTATAACCCAGTTCCACTCATTAAGCAATTATCAGGAATTAGGAGCTCAGCTTTCACTTCTCCATGTGGAGTATGAGGAAATCACATGACACTTTTCTCAGGGGTCTTGTGAAAATCATGATGATTAGGTCTTTATTGGATGTCAACGCCCTTGTGGGGTGGCAACCACATGGGCCAGGTGACTGGCCAGGCTTTAGGCTTTGGGTGTTCTTAACACACCTGTCCCTCAGTCTGGGCTCCAAATGCCTCACAAGATTTTGTGGGATTTCAAGATCCCAAGTAGTGACCTCGCCTTGTGCTGGTGGCACTGTGGACAGTCACCAAGTATGGAGTTTCTCCCTCTTTCCTTCCTGATAAATCAGCTTCGAGACTCCCTCCAGAAGGAAGTGCTAGAGCCAGCAGTATGTGTGATGAGTTCTACAATATTCCAGAGACAGACAAGCTTCTTGTGGAAGGAGGAATCAAGGAGAGCTTCCTAGAGGAGGAGGCTCAATACGGCCCATCAGTTAGAGAGCTCTGGGCAATCCTGCTCTATGTGCCCGCCTCCAGGGTAGGGGCAGCTACAGACCCTCTGATGAGACCAAGGGCACTTTGGTAGCTCTGGTTTCGGGATGAGAGAGTGCCCGGCTGTCTCCGGCTGCCCTCTGTGGGGCTTCGGCCTTGGGACGAGCCTGCAGGAAAGTGCCACAGAACAAGCATGTTTATGAGATGTTTAATTTATCCCACAGATCCTTTTTGAGGGCCGAGCAGGTGTCAGATGCTCCTCTAGGTGCTGGGGTCAGAAATGAATCGGAGAAGGATCCTGCCCTCCAGAGGCTTCCACTCAGTGGAGGTGGAAGTGCTTAGGGTGTTTTCATCACTGAGGTGTGAATGACTAACTGGATCTGGCACCTGGAACAGGGGGTGCTGGGAGAGGCTGGATTGTGGGGGAGACAGTGAGTTTGGTCCTGGTGTTCCTGCGGGACCTGAGCTACACTCTCAGGCAGGTATTTGAACTGTAATGATTGTATATATTTAATCACCATATATGAAGTGTGGGCCGCTGCCCTGGGTATGAAGCTGGAGCCAGAGGAGGCGTGCATTTCCTTGGCAAACCTACCTTAGCACCTGCTCTGTGTGCCAAGTGCCAGGAGCACAGACGGAAAGCAGACACAGTGCCTACCCTCGGCGGGGCATGGCTCTTAGTTCAGCGTGATGTCATAATAATGATAATATTTATAATGGTTACGATTCACTGAGCACCCACGAGGTGCCAGGCACTGTGCTGAGTCTCTCTGTCCACTTCAGTGAATGATCACAGCTACAGAATAAAGCTGGGCCCGTGACTGGCCCGTTCTACAGGTGCTGGTAAAAGCAAGTCTTGAGGACACCAGGGGATGCTGGTGGTCGGAGGGGACATCCAGATTTGAATCCAGCCGACTGGAAGCTCAGACGCTTGGACCTGACCTTGTGCTTTCTCTTCCTTCCCCTACTCATTTCAGGGAGCGTCAAAGTTGATGCTGGACACTGTTTGGCCAGGCTAGCCCCTGGACATTTGCAGAGAGATAAGCCCTAAGTCCCTGACCATGGCTGAGCTCAGCTCGGGAGAGGTGGAGACAGACAGGAGCAGACTTCAAGGGCAGATCTTTGAAAACACCTGTAAGTGGGGGGCCCACAGAGGTGGGGGTTAGCCGCGGAGGGCGGATGGCGGAGCGTGGCTCCCAAAGCCAGAGAGAGAGAGAGAGAGAGAGAGGGTTGGGGATAGGGAGTGAAGCCCAATCTTGGGCAACACCAGGCTTTGTGTGTGTGTGTTGGAGCTGGCTCCGGGACACAGCGGAGGCTTCAGGTGGCCCCGCGTTCAGAAGGCAGTGTGCGATGAGTGAGTGGAGACTTCTCAGTCCAGAAACGTGACTTTTATTACTTTTTAATTTTTTTTCTTAATTAAATTTTATTTTTTCAGGGTTCCAAGATTCACTGTTTATGCACCACACCCAGTGCTCCATGCGGTACGTGCCCACCACCAGCCTCACCCAGCCCCTCACCTACCCCCTTTCACCTCCAAAACCCCCAGTTTATTTCTCAGAGTCCACAGTCTCTCCTGGTTCGTCTCCCCCTCCGATTTCCCCCAACTCACTTTTCCTCTCCTTCTCCCACTGTCCTCCGTGTTATTCCTTGTGCTCCACAAGTAAGTGAAACCATATGATAATTGACTTTCTCTGCTTGACTTATTTCACTCCGCATAATCTCCTCCAGTCCCGTCCATGTTGATGCAAACGTATCCATGGACCATATCTTCTTCCTTATCCATTCGTCCGTTGAAGGGCATCTTGGCTCCTTCCACAGCTTGTTGATTGTGGCCATTGCTGCTGTGAACATTGGGGTACAGCTGGCCCTACTTTTCACTACATCTGTATCTTTGGAGTAAATACCCAGAAACGTGGCTTTTAGAGGAAAAAAAAATGCTGGAGAGACAGGTCGGCAGACGCAAGGCTTCCTTTTCCTCACTCATTTTGTTTAGTTTCGGACGGCGAGGCCTGTGGGTGTCCGCAGGCGGAGAAAGGAACTGGTGGGGAAAGGGAAAAGTTGCTGAGGAACAGAGAGGCGTCTCCCCTACCTCTCCACTGGCGCCCCCGGACGCCTTCACTATCTGTTCCCTCAACCTCAGGTGGGGCGCGAGGGGGCCCGGCCTCTGTCTAGTTCACAGCAGAACCCCCGAGCGCCTTGCGTGTAGGAGATACTCAGTAGGTCCTTTCTGTATTGAACTGGGGTTCACAGGGTTCCATGGGGTGCCCGGCCGTTAGGTCTCGGGAAGAGAAGGGCTCGTGAGGGCTGGAAGAGGAGCTTCTTGCTGATGCTGCAGCGAGCTGAGTGGAGACAGGGAAGAAAAGATGCCAGGAGGCAGGAGAAGGAGGAGCTCACACCCACGACTCAGAGAAGTGTGTGCACCTGAGGGTCAGGGACGGGGCACAGAAGTGGAGGATCGAGAATAATAACAGTTAGCCGTGCTCCTCAAGAACGTTCTAGAAGGTTACTCATCATTTACTTATTCGCATTGTTTGACCACTGCTCTGTTGGAAAAGGCTTTCATTCACTTCATCCTCACAAGGACTCTCTGAGGCAGGACAGGTCCAGCCAGCCTGGAGGAGATGTCGCTTGTGGTGGGGAAGCCACAGGTTTGGAACCCAGGACTTGAAGCTCGTTGAGAGTCTGTGATGTCAACCCCTGAGCCACACGCTTCCCGCTCGGCCTTATTTCATACAGTTCGTTCCACACCATGAGCCTCTGGGGCAGCAGGGAGCCCTTATTCTCCGAAATCACAGGAACAGAGAAGTGTGGTGACTTGGCCCGAGTCACACAGCTCCCGCGTGGCTGAGTGGGGATGGTGACCTGCATGGCTCTCACCGCAAGCCTGGTGGGATCTCCTTCCCAGAGAGAAGGAGCGTAGGAATTCCATAAAGAGTCTGGTGCCCAAAGGGAGGTGCCGGCGACAGTTCCCAGCATCTCCAGAGTGGGGATCTCACAGGCTCCTGGGTCGCCCCACCCCAGGAGCAGACCAGAGTTGGGGGTTGGCAGGTCAGGAGTGACAGGAAGAGGGGGTGCTGCCTGGCTGCCATGGCTGTCCCTGAGTTGAACCCCAGGGAGACTGAATGAGGACTGCACAGGGACGCAGGGTCACCGGAGGAGGGCGGCTACCCTGGGAGGGTGATTCCAGCTCTCCTTTCCCTGCTGGAGAGTCCCGGACCACGGGTGGCCCCAGCTAGACCCTCCTAGGTGTCTCTCCTGAACATCGCCTGGGCACTGTGACGCGTTCCAAGGAATCACAGCTTCGGGACACAAGAGGCAAAAAGTCCTCTGGGGTCCTGAGGGGGCAGAAACAGGCCTTCCTGTTTGAGCCGTCAGGACTCCTGGATCCGGCCCAGGCCAGAGCGTGGGAGGAGGGCAGAGAGGCCTTTAAAACCCGAGGGCCCAACCCCTGTGTCTTCTGCAGGCCTGGGACAGACAGAAGGTCTCCCTGGTGAGGAATCTCATTCTGGGGGCTGCCTTGCTTGAGGTGAGGTGGTGGGCAGGGCCCAGGGAGGGAGAGGAGGCCCCTGACCCCCCAGTGCATCCCCCCAGATTGAGGGGGAGGTCTCTCACATGTCTGCTGTGCTGTGGGGCTCGGAGCTGTCCATCCTTTGTGGTTAGAGACCTGACCGTGGTGGGGGCGGGGCGGGGGGGACAGCTGCTCCATCCTCTCCTTCCAGGGACCCGGCCACTTCCGACCCCCACGTTTTTGGGCTTCTGTTAGGCTGTCTGTCTCCACTCCCTCCACCTCTCATGACCTCAGCCACCACTTGACTCCAAAATTATCTCGCGGCTGTGTTCATTTCCCTCTGTGGTCGCTTGATAAAAATAGCCAGCTCCACATCCTTCTCCTGGGGGCTGGCTCTGAGCTCCAGAGATGGGCCACTTTCCTGGCCACTGGGCCAGCTGTGTCCATGCCTCGGTCGCCTCCTCCGTGAGACCTCTCTGCATCAGATCCCTTCCCACGGGGCCTCACGCTGTTCTCGCCACCAGCGGCCCCATCCCAAGGTGTTCTAAAACCTGCCTGGGAGTTTGGTTCCTTTCCGGTGTCGTAAGGCCAAGAGATCAGCCATTTAGAAGACAGTCTGTTATTTACGGTTTCTGAAAGAAGGGGACCCACGGCGTGGTCAGGGACAAGCAGGGAAGCACCAGGGCCGATCAGCAGGCGGAAGAAATGAGAGCAAGCTCAGCCCAGAGCCTTTCTTGTGTTTTCCACGGGCAAGGCAGGGCAGGGCAGGGGAAATAGTTCGGGACTGGCCGGCTCCAAGGATTTCAGTGGATTCTGGGCTGCAGGGGTGGGGGTGGGGGCCCCTCGCTGCCTGCTTCCTGGTCCCGGCATGATTTAGGGCAGCGGAAATGCTGGCTGGAAGTGGAAGAGCTCGACAGAGGGGTTGGGGTGTGAGCTGCGGACTGGCTGGTTTGCTTGTATGAAAGCCAGGCTCCCAGGGGTCTTTTGTTCCCTCTAGAAATTAGCTACTCCCGGGAGGGACTGTGTCTTCCCAGGCCGGCAAAGCATCCACAGGACATCAAAGCATCATCAAATATGGAAAAGGGACCCCGTGAATAGTTCACAGGGGCTACTCAGAGGCAGTGAGGAGCGTAGAGTCACAGTCCTGGGCCGAAGCACTGGGTAACTAACGTCCCCCTGCCCGAGCCTCATTTCCCCCATCCGTGGGGTCAATGACTGTTATCCCTTCCTTCAGCAAGTTGAAGGGACAGACACTGTGCCAGAAGGTTTAGCGATAGTCACCTGGCAGGGTCCTCGGCAGGCTTGAAGCGACAGGGGACAGAACCCGGCACGCTGCGGATGCCCCGTGCGTGGTGGCTGTCTCTCTCCTCCTGTGGCTGCTCTGGGAAGCAGCCGAGGAAGACTAGTGTGGAAGGATAGGGTCTAGAGCCTTTTCCCTTGGCTGGTTAGAGCTCTCAGGCCAGAGGCCATGGATGGACAGAGCCCGGAGGAATGTTCTTGGAACGCAGAGGTGCTGCTGGACAAAGGGCGTCCGGGAGAGGCCAGCCCGGGTAGCCAGAAGCCCCGGGGAGCAGAAGCTTGTGTGTGCTTGCAGCCAGGCCTCGGGCGGTGCCGGGGGCTCGGGGCCAACACTGCACAAATGGCCTCTAGCCTCAGGGATCAGACACAGCTGGGCACCGAAGGGGAAATCCTGGCAAACCATCAGCCAAACGAGCAGCTGTGGATAAACAAGGGTTCTGGGGAAAGGAAGGAAAGGAAGGGAAACAGGCAGTTGCCGGTAAAGAACCTCTGAGAGGCCAAGTTTGAATCAGGCACTGGCCCAAGACACATGGAATTTCCTCCGCCTTCTGGGTGTGACTTTTCGGCACTCAAGTGGGTGATTCAGATGTTTGCCGAAGGCAGGTGCTGGGGAGGGAAGCTGGGGTCTCCAGGCTCCATGGCTCAAAGAGCAACTCACCCTCCATGACAGGAGGCTGTGTCCTGCCGTGAGAGGTGCATGGGCCAGGCTTTGAGCCCTTCCTCCGCTTCTTCCTAGCTGCATGGCTTCTGGCAAGTTCCATGAGCCCTTTGAGACTCCTTTTTCTCCACCAGCTCCATGTGAGCTCTCAGTGGGAACAAGGACACCTACCTTTTGGAGCCCTCATGCGTACCTCCGGTCGACTTATTCCTTAGGTAGGCACAGTGCCTGGGGCCCATGGAAATGTCTGAACTTGAACTCTTAGAAAATCAGGAGGAAAAAAAAAAAACGAATGTAAGAGTCACGAATAGGTAATACCACATTCAGCCTGGACTGGGTTCGTTTCCATGCCAACACAGTTGTAAAATAGCACTTGAGAGAATTTTTTTTTTGGAGGAAGGGGCCTGTGAGGGCAAAAGTGCTCAAGACCCACCAACCACAACAAGGCCCCAAAGGGTGGGCACATGGTCTGCGAAGTGCGCTATTGCATTGGGGCTTTTGTGGTGGGAAAGTCCTCTCCTACCTCTATGGGGAAAAGTACCCCATGAGGGCTCTGGGATCAACTTCTTATGGTTTCTGCCTCTTTCCTGACTGAGGTCACCAACATGCTGCCCAACAGGAGTGTGTAGGGCCTGGTGAGGACCCAGAGGTAGGGTCCGAATGTATCTCCTGAGAGACATGTCACGGGATGTGTTTTCTTTTCCAGAATCCCAGAGATGAACGGCTTTCTCCCACTGGCTTGGTTCCTCATTTGTAGTAAGTGCTGGCCCCATGACCTCTGAACTTGTGACCTTTCACCTCTAGGAACAATAGGGTAGTGGAAAGGAGCCTAGTCTTTAAGAATGGGGAGTCTTGAGTTCGAATCTCAGCTCTGAGCCTCTGTGTCCTCCTCTGTGACCCAGGGTGATATGCAGCCCCCAGATGGGGCTGTCACATGATTTCAGGTGGTGACGGGTGAAGACTGTGCTACGGGACAACAGGTGGCTTGCAAATGTGGGAGGCATATTTTTTCCTTTGGTGCAAAACAAAACAAAATAAAACCCAAATGAGAACAAGACCCATCTGTAATGTTCAGCCCTGGGTCATTCTCTGCAGAGGCTGGTCCCCCCTGCTAACACCTCCCAGCTGGGGAGAACTGGCATAGCACAGGGAAGCCCCATTACCATATGCACAGCACCCCAACAGGCTGGCCTAATCTTCAATGTCTTGCCAGATCCCTGGAGACTGCCGGAGAGCAGAGGGTGGAGATCTAGTGTAGGGAGGGAACCCTTGGCTCTCTGTGAAACCCTGAACCTTTCCCTCCAAACTAATGTTTCCCAATCTGGAAGGCAAGGGAGCTGGCTTCAGTGATCTGGAGGGATCCCACCTTGCTAAGGTCCTGGGCCTCATGTCCTAAATGGTATACATGGCATCATCAGGAGAGAAAGATACCCTATTCATTAGACCTCCCATTTCTTGGTCGTTCACTAGGTGTCTGCCTAGTGAAATTCACATACTTTCTCTGCCTAGAAAAGACACATGCTTTCTCTCATTTTAACCCTTAGGATAAGTCTAAAATGTAGGCATTCACTTTGGGCCCTCCCACCCCACCCCATTTCCAGAGGAGGAGTCAGAGGCTCTGAGAGATTCAGTGACACACTCAACCTCATGCTGTGAAATGAGTGGCAGAGGCAGGATTTGAACCCACGGTTCTCATTCTCCAAGTCCAGATATTTAGCTCTACTGCTTGCCTCCCCCTTCTTGCTCCTGTCACACTAATGGGGAGAAAGAGATGCCTGGGTCCCCACAAGCCCCAGGGTGGGGGCAGGGGGAGGTGCCTGCCCGATAAGAAGCGTGTTCCCCGGGGGCCGGGGGCTGTCTTCCAGGTGTTCCTGCTGTAGGCGGGGGCTTGCTGGAGCTCAAGTCCATGATTGAGGAGGTGACCAACAAGAACGCCTTGATGAGCTATGGCTTCTACGGCTGCTACTGTGGCTGGGGTGGTCAAGGGATCCCCAAGGATGGCACTGATTGGTGAGCTGATTACCATGATAATCCTTTATGCTCAGCTTCTGTGCCCACATGAGCTCGAGTAATTCCATGTCAGTTTTGGAAGATGAGTGTTCAAGGGCCATGTTATATGTGAGAAAATTGTGTATCTGGGGGGTTAACTGACTGGCCCAAGGCACATCTAGAAACGTCATGCTTCTCAGTGACCACGCGTGTCAGTTGGTCTGTTGTTATGGAACATATCACCCCAAAGTGTACTGGCTGCGAGTGACCATGACCATTTATTTTGCTATGAATCTGCCTTTGGGGCAGGGCTTGGTGGGATGGCTTGTCCCTGCTCCACCCGGCTTCTGCTTGGGCAGCTCGAACAAGGCTGCACTATCCAATTTCCAGATGGCTCGCTCCCACGTCTTCTGGCTGCTGACTGGGGGCTCAGTAGAGGCTGTGGGCTGGGGACCTCGATTCCTGTCACTTAGGCCTCTCCAAGGCTGTTGGGACTTCCCCACAGCAAGTGACCATGGGGTTCCAAGACTGAGTGTTCCAAGACTGCATGAAAAAGGGTTTAGCCTCAGAAATTCTATGGTGTCCATTGGTGGAGGCAGTCACAAAGACTTTGGAAGGAAAGGGACCTAGGTTCCATTTCTTGATTGGGAAGTGTTCAAATTCTAGAACATGTGAGACAGAGAGACGGTTCTTTGGAAAATTCTGAGACTCCTGGTGTGGATGATGGCATAGGTCCATTGAGCAAATGGATGGCAGATGGTGGGAGCCAAGTTTTCCACTGTTGGAGTTCACTTCTGGGGCGATGGATTGGAGATGAAGATGTCAGTATGAACTCCTGTTTAGCTTAATATAGGCACAGGTGGTTGCATACAGAAATAGGTACAGATGTGTGTACAAACACGGGTTAATAGAGACACATTTATTTTGCTCTGGCAGCTGAGAGGACTAAATGAAACAACATCCCAAGAGCAGTAAGCAACTCCTAGTGCCCAAACGTGGTCTCTAACACTATTTGCCATAAAGGGGAACCAAGGCTCCTTGGAGACCTGACTGGTTCTAGAACCAGGGCAGAAAATATACAGGATGAGTCTGGAGTCTCCTATAAGGCCAAAAGATAAGGAAGTTCTCCCTTGATAGAGATATGTGAGGGAGCACAGGAGCCAACGGGAAGGGCTCCCATTGGTCAAAGCTGGAGTAATTAGAGAAGCAAAATAAACCCATCGCCCCAGTCTTATCATGAGAAAAACATCAGGCAAACCCCATAGAGGGCATCCTACAAAATACCTCCCCATCATCCTCCAAACATCAAGGTTATCAAAGCCAAGGAGAGTGTGAGCAACTGTCACAGCCAAGAGGAGCCTAACGAGACATGACCACTAAATGTAATGAGGCGTTCTGGATGGGATCCTCACGTAAGAAAACATATTAGGTAAAAACTAAGGAAACCTAAATGAACTATGGACTTTTTATAATTAATGAATCAATAATGCTGTGTTATGATTTCACTGATTATTTTGTCAGTGACATCAACATTGGTTTGTTCACTGTAACAAGTGTATTGTATAAGATGTTAATGATGGGAAAAACTGGGTGTGGGGTAAAAGGGAACACTCTGTACGACCTTCTTTATTTTTCTGTAAATTAACACACACACGAGAAATGCAATTGGCCGCACCTCACATACTGGAAGTTTGGTTTTTTTGCTCACATGACAGTTCCATGTGAATCACGTGTGAATTCCAGGACCCAGGTTCCTTCCATCTTGTGGCTCTGCTATCCCCGGTGGCCTCAGGGTCCCCTGCAGGGTCATCGCCATCCTGCTGAGAGATGGACAGTGTGGGAGGGTTTCATGGGTGGGTCTGGAAGTGGTGGGCATCCCTTCTGCCCATGATGCCCTGGTGGGAACCAAGTCATGTGGCCACACCCAATTGCAAGGAAGGCTGGGAAACGTAGGCTCACGTAGGCTTTCCTGGAGGAAAGAGGGGGTCAGTGAACCCCTTGCCGATGGTAGGCAGCCTCAGTGGAAGAGCAGAGATGTATCTAGCCGTATCCCTAGATTCTTTCTTTGCCAGACCACACCCACCTAGTGGCCCCTGCTCAAGTGACGTGCCCCCTCTGCTCAGGATCTATGCCTCTTGCAATGACAGGTGCTGCTGGGCCCATGATTACTGTTATGGGTGGCTGGAGGAGAAAGGCTGCCAAATCAGGACACAGCCATATACATACAGATTTGCACATGGACGGGTCACCTGCGGTAAGACTGGGTCTTCCCATTCGAGCTACTGATAGAACCTGGGTCTCTGCTGGTTCTGAATTCAGCTTCCCCTAGATGTTAGCCAGCCTATACCTTGGAGGGCAGAGCTGGGGGGGGGGCAAGGGAGGCAGGATTATTGCAGCCACATCTGACCTCTGGGGAAGGGCTGAAACGTCGCAGACTGAGGATTCACCAGGTGTCAAATGCTTTGCTTACCTCCATTTACTTGCTCCCCAAAACACCTTTTGAGGCGTGTTTAGTCTTCCTATTTTACAAATGAGGAAACTGGAACTCAGAGCCTTGCCAGTGCCCACAGCTACAGCTGGGATTCAAGTTCATCTTGAATCCATCTGAGTTCAGAGCTAAGTCTGGGGGTGGTGTCTCCTCTATGAGAGCTGGAGTTCCTCCGGAGCAGGGGCTGACTCCACCATCAGACTGGGGACTCCCAAGGGCAGAAAAGGTGTCTCTACCACCAGACTGGGGACTCCCCGGAGGGCAGGGGGCCAAAACCTCTCCCTGGGGCAGGAGCTGTGCCTCTTCCATCAGATCCCACATTTCCCAGTTTGGAAGCTGTGCCTCCCTCATCAGGCTGAGAGCTTCCTGGGCCAGGAAGCAGACTGGGGAGTCCGCTCAGACTGGAAGTAAGCCCGAGGGGCATTGTTGATGGAGCCTACTTTCCCTTCCTCACTGTGCATTTAGTGTCCTGTCTGCAGGGTCTGGGTCCCTCTGCCAACAGCAGCTCTGCACCTGTGACCAGAAGCTCGCCTACTGTCTAAAGAGGAACCTGAGGAGCTACAACCCTTTCTACTTAAACTTTCCCAAAGACGACTGTTGATTGAGGCTTTTTTCCCCTTCTATACCACGGAGCTCACTCATGCTGCTGGGTTCTTTGCTGTTAGGCTCTTGAGAGAGGCTCCTGATCTCGGCCCTCCTTCTCTCTCCATGGCCCATGGGGCTTGGAGGAGCCCCACGGCCACTCTTCATGCTGCACAGAGTCCCAGGAGAGGATCTCTGCTGGTAGGACATGGTAAGGTCAGGGTCCCTGACCTCCGCTTGTGAGCTCGCCCCTAGCTCCGGGCTGGCTCTCTCCCCCTTACCCTGAAGACAGCACCACCCCCCAATCCAGGAAGATGCATTTACTTTCCAGTTTCTGTAATCTTGGATTCTCACCACCACCCTCTAGAGAATGTTTGCTCAAGGCAGAAGCCAAATTGACCCTATAAGTCTGCCATAGAGATATTAAATAAAATTTATTCTTAAGACAAAATCCCATAGGCACTTTCCTCTGCTCCGGGGAATAACCCGCACCTCTTCTCCCTCTGCCACTGGGGCTCTGGACCCCAACTTTACCGTAGACTCTCAGGAACAGAGAGTGTGGGTTCATAAATAGAAGCTTTTCGGGGACCAGGGGCACCGGGGTGGCTCAGTGGGTTAAGCCTCTGCCTTCAGTTTAGGTCATGGTCTCAGGGTCCTGGGATTGAGGTTCCGTGGAGAGCCTGCTTCCCCCTCTCTCTCTGCCTGCCTCTCTGCCTGCTTGTGACCTCTCCCTCTGTCAAAAAAATAAAAAAAATCTTAAAAAAAAAAAAAAAGAGAGAAATTTTTCAGAGACCAGATCCAAGTATCCTTCGGAGTTCATCTCCTGACACCTTGGGGGGGGTCTCTCCAGCCAAGCACTGGGTTTCATTCTACCTTGAGTTGGTGGGGAGAAGATGCTTGGGAATCATGCCAGCTTGGGCTTCTGGGCCAGCGAGGGTCATGGTCCAATCCCAGCACTGGCTTCTCCAGCTGTGTGGTCTCAGGCTTGTTACCAAACCTCTCTGACTTTCCGTTTCTTTAAAAAAGAAATGAGCTCCTTGATATGAGGAAGTGGAGATGCAACGTGGAGGGGTTTGGGGGGTAGGAAAAGAATAAGTGAAACAAGATGGGATCGGGAGGGAGACAAACCATAAGAGACTCTTAATCTTACAAAACAAACTGAGGGTTGCTGGGGGGAGGGGGCTCGAGAGAGGGGGGTGGGGTTATGGACATTGGAGAGGGTATGTGCTATGGTGAGTGCTGTGAAGTGTGTAAACCTGGAGATTCACAGACCTGTATCCCTGGGGCTAATAATACATTATATGTTTATCAAAAAATCAAAAAAATCAAAAAAGAAAGAAAGAAAGAAAGAAAGAAATGAGAACATTTCACGTAATGTAAGTGAGTAATCCAGAGGTCACCTGGGTGCTGACACAGGAACGCTGAGGTTCTGGCATGTCATAAAGAAGGACATTAAAAAAAAAATGGGGGGGGGCGCCTGGGTGGCTCAGTGAGTTAAAGCCTCTACCTTCGATACAGGTCATGATCCCAGGGTTCTGGGATCGAGCCCCGCATCGGGCTCTCTGCTCAGCAGGGAGCCTGCTTCCTCCTCTCTCTGCCTGCCTCTCTGCCTACTTGTGATCTCTATCTGTCAAATAAATAAATAAAATAGAGGCTTTAAACCACTGAGCCACCCAGGCGACCCTAAATAAATAAATCTTAAAAAAAAAAAAAAAGAATCTGTTTCTTTCTAAAAAAAAAAAAATATATATATATATATATATATATATATATATATATATATATATATTTCAGAGGAGGGGTTTATTTTTACCAAGCAAGGACTCTTAAAAAAAAAACCCACCTCATCTATTGATTCATCAAAGAAAGGATGTTCTAATGCCAAGATGGCAGGAAGAAAGCGCACATTCCAAAACAGAGGAGAGTCCCTTCCAAGAAAGGACCTTTGGTTTCCTTACGTCGACAAACCCCAAAATAACCGTATCATAAATGGGATCTATATTTAAAAATTCCAACGCTGAACGTTTCCAAAATAAAATTTAATTTTATGAAATGACTCCTAATGTCTTAGAAAAGTTTGCGTCTGTATTTGACAGAGTTTCACGGAAGGGCGTTCAAACGTCCCATTTGATCATCAAAAAATAATTTTTTAAAAATCAAAACCACGTCCTAAGTCCAAAGTTAAATAGGGCTGTTGGAGAGTCAGAATCTTTGCTCTGATGCCATCTCTCCCCAGTTGTGATATCCTGGTTGATGGATAAGAGATCCCAGGTGGCAGGCGGGGGTGGCCTTGGTGCTAGGTCCTGCAGGACGGGCAGACTGCAGGCTGTCCTCTCTGGGCATCCCAGCTCGGGGCACCAGTATTAAGACGGGTGCAGGCAGGTGTTTTTGAACAAGGGAGGCTGTGAGGTTGGGAAAGCAACACCACAGGCTGAGATGGGCTTGAACTGAAAGGACCCGTGGGGGAGCTTTTTTTAATCTACTAGAAAACTGAGGTGCAGAGAGATCAGGAGACTTTTCCAAAGTCACACAGCACATCAACAGCAGAAGGTAGAGTTGGACCTTAGATCTTGGTTCTAAGCCCTAGTCTCTGACCGCTAATTCCACTGTCTTCTACTCCGGTCCACAAAGAGAGAATACAGAACTTCGGGTGGTTCAGGGACTCGTCCGTATTAGGGGGTTCTCAGGATGATCCCTTGGATTCCACCTGAGGGCCAGGTTCCTCTCTGCTCTAACTGTCTTGGATAACAGAGGCCATCCCTGGGTGGTTAGGCCAGTTGGAGCTCTAGCTTAATCCTCTGGAGAGGGGGACCCCACTGGGGTCCTCCATGGTGACTGGTCCAGATCCTGTCTCGCTGCCATGAACCTCTCTGGGGAAATGATGAAATCCAGGAATCACCAAAACCTGGGAGGAAATGTTCTCTCTGACTCTCTTATTTGACTAGCTCTTGAGTGACAGGAAAACCATCAGGGAAGTCATGTCTCAAAACGGCAAGGCCCCCACAAGGGGTGGACTGTCCTAGATCTATCCTATGTCCCTTGGCTCTGTGGAAACTGCATTTCCCAGAAATTCTATCCCTGCAGAATCCCAGGCTGGTGTGGGTCTCCGGAGATGTTCTGGTGAGATAAGCACCTGTCGAGGCTGACACCTGTTGTCCTGTATCGGCTGTCTCACTGTGCCGGTGTCAGGAAGTACCAGGACCACAGCTGCTCTGGGTCCTGCCGGGGCACCTGCTTTAGCTCCTATCATTGGAGGTGTCGAGATGGTGAAGGGCATCCTGGACTAGCCTCACAGGTTCCACTCACCCCTGCCGTTTTGGTTCTCCCTGTCACTTGGGCCACAGTATTCCAACAGCACCAGCAGAACAAGAAACAGCCTCTCATAGAATTTATTTATTTATTTATTTATTTATTTATTTTTTACTGGCACCCACAATCATGGAAGTCCAATCCCCGTAAAAAGTTCCTGGTTTTTTAAAAAAGATTTGTCAGAGAGAGAGAGAATGAGAGAGAGAGCACAGGCAGGCACAGTGGTAGGAGAAGCAGGCTCCCTACTGAGCAAGGAGCCCGATGTGGGACTCAATCCCAGGATGCTGGGATCATGACCCGAGCTGAAGGCAGCCGCTTAACCAACTGAGCCACCCAGGTGTCCCCAAAGTTCCTGATTTTTTATATCGGAATCTCCTTGCTGTTCTGGGGCTCCGATCAAACCCTGGTTGATAGAGCCGTCTTCCTGGGGCGTAGCGGCGTGCCTGGCACACAGCTGGGGCGTCACAAGTGTATGCTGGCTGAGTAAGGGGCTGGATGATCAGATGAATGAATGAGACACAGTCAGGAGCCAGGGGACATAGCTCGGTGCCCCGATGTCTAGCAAGGGGGTGTGGTCTTCCTGCAACTGGTTTGCCTCTGGGATGAGGTTCCAGACTGCTCCATGTGTCCAGAACCTGACCAGACAGGACGCCAACTTCTGGTCACCGCTTCTGTTTCTGACACTTGCTCTCCGGACCTGTGCCAGCACGAGAGTGCTCCCCTCTGCTGCCATCAGAGAGAACCATCCTATCCCACTCAGGTGGCAAGAGCCTCCCTTGAAGTTCTGCCGCCTCTTGGAGGCCTCTTAGGATGGTGACCATACCCTTCCCTGCTGAACTCAGAAAGCTCACCACCGTGGCATAAGTCAAGCCCTGGTGCAGGTTTGTTGCTATCAGTCAAGGATCCTTAATCCATCTTTTCTTTCACATACTCCAAATTGTGCCACTCCCTCCCTCTAA
The DNA here is from genome assembly GCF_030435805.1 of Mustela lutreola. Taxonomy (NCBI): domain Eukaryota; kingdom Metazoa; phylum Chordata; class Mammalia; order Carnivora; family Mustelidae; genus Mustela; species Mustela lutreola. The sequence continues at coordinate 14,146,453 of NC_081299.1, forward strand.
GGCCCTCAGTGGCTCCCCATTGCTGTGTTCTTCAGGCTGATGTTCAAGGTCTTTCCGCGGCTGGCTGTGCTGCCCTTCCACTCGATCTCCCAACCATTCTCCACTTCCCCAGATCTCCGCGCCTCCCATTTTGCCCCGTGGGTTCCACTCTGCCTCTGTTCTTGCTGCTGCTTCTCTTCTGGGATGCTGTCCCCTCTCCTTTACCTGTGAGTTGCTTTTGTTCCTTATCAGTCATAATAATCATGAAAGCTACCACTTACTGACCACCTGCCACATGCCAGGGGCTTTCCCATGAGTTATGTCCCTTCATCCTCCCGACAACCTGACAGGCAGGTGTCACAATCCCGCTTCCTGGGCAAGTCCATTGAGGCCAAGCATGAAACCTTGGCCACACACCCAAGAGAAGCAGAGTGGAAATTTGAACCTGGGGCCGTACAGATCCAGAGCCCAAGCTCCCCAGGGCAGGGAGCCTGTGCCTCCCTGCTGCCGGCTCATCTTTCCTTGCTTGGCACAGGGTCTGGCACAGGGGGCGTGCCCGGTGAGTGTGCCCTGTGTCAGACCCCAGGCACGCTGCTGTGTCTGACCGTGCTGCCTTACATCAGAGACGCTCAGGGAGTGAGCAGGGAACCACAGCCAGGAGGCAGACTTATGTGCATACAGAAAACCTGGGCGTGAGGGGAGCCTAGCTACCTGAGACTCCACTGGCTCAGTGAGAGCTGATGGCCACAGCCGGGACCCAGAGCCTCCACTCTGTCTTCTGAGCACTCGGAGAAATGTGCTGTTAGACCCTGACTAGCAGTAGCAACTTCATACCCAGACCATCAGTTGCTCCCTCCGCACTCAACGGGGCTAGCATTCTATTAATCGGAATTCAATAACGAGAAGTATTGGGAACTAGATACCAGGTTCTAGTCCTGACTCTGCAAACATCTTGGGTGACCTTGGGCCACAGTTTGACAGATAATTTTAACCGTAGCCCTGGTCCATGAGTGGGTTGTGAAATCAGTTTTGAGGGTTGCATCTGGTGTGTGCATGTGCGTGCGTGTGTGCACGTGTGCACGTGTGTGTGTGTGTGCCACATGTGTGTGCTTGTGCATGTGTTAATATATCACAAGCAGTAAAGTGCTGCTTCAGCAAATTGTGCCTCTCTGGTAGGGGTGTGTGTGTGTGTGTGTGTCTGCTGGAGGCTGGCTGGTTCCAGGTGTGAAATTTCTTAAATTCTGTGGGCTGTCATCAAAAGGATCTGAGAGACCCTTGCTCACAGACCTGCCTGGGTCTGAAGCTGCGGGCATCTGAGTGGCTTCCCTGTCTGAACCTTAATTGCGCAAACCCGGAAAGGCACCCCTGGGGTCTGGGGCCCCTGTGCCCCCTCATCCTTCTCCTCAAGCCTTAGATTGGAACAGGGCTTCTGGCCATGGACCTCCAAGCTCATGATGGCATGAGTCCCTGAATGTTCTGGAACCACACAACAGAGGAACTGGACATAAACACAGGTGTTTGGCTCCTGGCTGGGATACAGAGAACTAAGCCATGAGTTTAAGTCCTGGGGAGACAGCGTTCAAGGGCTTTGGCTTGAAGGTGGTAGCTCTGTGTTTTTCCTCACTGAGTGACCCCAGGCCTGTGATTCTAATTCTCCAAGCCTCAGTTTCTCAGCTGTCAAACAGGCTAATAATACCTTCCTCAAGGCTGTTGGGAATATTTGATGACATGATGCACGTAAATTACCTGTTGCAGTGCCCGGCAAACAGTAGGCACTCAATAATGGCACCTATTGTGGGAGAGGACCACCAAACCCAAGCCCAAGAGTTTGATTGCAACCGGCTGGTTCTACACACAAGCACTAGAGGCCGAGGTTGGTGTCCAGGGCAGAAGGCTGCCCCGTGAAGTGCTTACCACATTCAGCGTGGGCGTTGGTGATGCTGTCATCACAGGTGCGGTGACCCCACAGGGAGCACAGAGATTGATCTCTCTCAGGCAAGCATAGCAGCACTTACAGGTGAGGCTGCACCTATGGGCCTGCGGCAGTGAGCCTTGCATCCGGTCAGAGGCTGTGCGTTTCTGCACCTCCAGCCTGTCTGCCCACTACCCCGGGCCACCTGTCCACCCACCCTTACCAGCTAAATCCCTCCCACCTGCCCAGGCCAGCTATGTGCTCCTGCCAGATGACCTCTGTCCCAGTGTCTCCAGCAGAGGCCACCGTTCCTCTCCAGGGCTCCCGTGGAGTACCAGTCATGTGTCCACTCAAGCTGCCTACCAGGTCTTCACTGCCCACCTGGGTGAGGCATGGGGACACAGAATAGCCATCACAACACAACATCAACCTCTCCCTCAAGATGCGCAGTCGGGGAAGGAGACAGCCACTCCCCACCGTGGCAAGAATGAGATGCTAGATGAAGGAGTTTGCGTCGAACCAAGAGGCTAGTTACATCCAAGCAGGAAGGTGGTGGGTGGTGCTGCCAGCAGCCTCCCTCCCCACAGAGCCTCTTGGTCCGGCACAGATGGCTGGACACCATCTCCACCAAAGCAGAAAAGAGCAGTGCTGCTTGCACACGAAGGCCCCAGTTCACACATGCTCAGGCTTGGCGAGGTCACTGAACCAGACCGCCACGCCAGGTGACCCTGTGACTCTAGCTCGACCTCCTAGCGTCGTGCATCTTTTCTGCTGGGATAGAAAGGGTTAGGAGTTTAGTCTCAGTGGAGCTGGGATAGCTCGTCCCCCCGACCCCTGCCCCAGGTACCTGATGTGTTCTCGGGCTGCCCTCTGGCCTGGCAGGTGGAAGGCCTACTTCTGAATTACCTGTTGCTGCCAAAACAAATCCCCAGACTGGGTCCCAACTTTCAGGCTGGGGACCAGAAATCTGTGTTTGTAAACAAGTTCCCAGTTGCACCCAGATGTGCAAAGCAGTCAGGTGTGGGGAAAGCGGGAGGCAGGGCAGGTCACTAAAGATGAGCCAGACCCATCTGGTACACTCGCATATACCCATGGGGACAGCCTGTTGACATCCACAGAGACTAGGATGACCTGTAGTCCTAGCCCTATTTTTGCACATTTCTAAATTCTAGACGGTGCCTCCAGGGGTAAAGGTGTAGGAGGTGTGCCCTCCTAACAATACTGAGTTATAGATGACCATCCTAGTCCACTTAACCCATGTACATTTCATAACTTTCCCTTTTAATTAAAAAATTTACTTAAGGGGCACCTGGGTGGCTCAGTGGGTTAAGCCTCTGCCTTCAGCTCAGGTCATAATCCCAGGGTCCTGGGATCGAGCTCCGCATCAGGCTCTCTGCTCAGCAGGGAGCCTGCTTCCTCCTCTCTCTGCCTGCTTCTCTGCCTACTTGTGATCTCTGTGTGTCCAATGAATAAATAAAATATTTAAAAAAAATTTACTTAAAACATTTTTCATTTTTGGGGGCGCCTGGGTGGCTCAGTCTGCTAAGCATCTGACTATTTCTGCTCAGGTCATGATCTCGGGGTCGTGAGATGGGACTCTGTGCTCAGTGGGGAGTCTGCTCCAGATTCTTTCCTTTCTCTCTGCCCCTCCCCCGATCTCTCTCTCTCTCTGTCCCAAATAAATTAATAAATCTTTAAAACATATTTCATTTTTTATGATAGAATATTTTCTTTAAATGTGTTACTCACCTCTCCACTGTTTAAACCAAGAACACCCCTGTAAGTTTGTTACTGACAAAGGCTCACCTTACCCAACCTTTCACCCAGGCTTCTCTAAGCCCTTGTTTGACTGGGCTCTGTCCCTGAGTCTCGTCCCCAACGGCAAGAATTTTGTTAAGTCACTTTAGCGAGGATCATTAGAACATTGCTGGGTCTCTAACGTTCTATTTTTCAGCTTTATTTTTCATGCCTTTTTTCTTGTCTTGTAAGTTGTCTGTGCTCATAACACTTTAGTAGACTCTACTTTTGTAAACGGAAATGAAATATTTATGTCTTCTCCTTACCTGCTCCCTCCAACGTTCGGAAATTCTTAGTGAGTCTTCTTATTTCCATGGCAATATAATTATTTGCCTGAGTTCACTAAGAATCAGTTCTCCCTGCAACAGATACTCAGTGGAAACATTGGTTATGTAACTGAGGCTCTGATGGAATGTCCTATTTGAGAACGATGTACATAGTTTTAAGGACTTAAGGTTGACTTAATGGAACCAATGCTCATGAAGCCCTTTTGAAAAAAAAATTTTTTTTCTAATCCCTGGCTTTATAGGGCTCCTAGCCTTGCAGATGAGTAAAGAAGGTAACTTACTGGCAGACCCAGGGACCACAGGATATCTTGGGGACCTTGAAAGGAGAGGAAGTCACCCAAATCTATGGATGCAGAAGGCAAAGTCTGGTGAAGATTTCCCAGACTTCCCAGCCTCCAGAGTTTTCTTAAGTGTCTAATCTGAGATTCCCTGTGAAAACTTCTAGGACAGAGCAAACTAAAAAAGGGATATGTGGTCAAAATCTGTTTTTGTCATCCTTATGTAAATAATCATGTCCAGTTGGATGAGACCAGAATAATTTTGTAAACAAGATCAGCTGCGCTTAGATTATCTTTGGTCAGAAAGGGGAGGCTGACTGCAGAGAGAAATTTCGTGTTTTAACAGAAAACAACAGCTCACCCTTGGGGTTCTCCAATATCTGACTCTAATTCCCCAGACTGAAGTTTCTAATTATTCTCCCACCTCCCTGGCTCGCATCCCTGAGAACGGAAACTGCCGTGTTCCCAATGCCCTATAAACCGAAGCTGGACGACTTGAAAAAAAATCTAGAGAACTCATGGTCGATGGTGTCTGCTGTCGTGTGAGCCACTCAGAATGTTTACTGGAATGCCCGATGCCATCGCCAAAGACATTCGAACCGCAAGCTGGCAAGGTCATTGGATCATCATTGCTGTCCTCACTCTGTCCCGTAGATGTCTCCAGCCCCACATCTAGAACTCTTCCAACTGGCTGCTTTCGGGTCTCAGAAACTGGGCTCCCCATGACTAATCTTCGTCTCTCCATTATTTTCATAGAAACTCCCCTATCTGATGCCTGACTGCTCAGACCATCCAGCAGCTAGCTGCTAGGGCCAGGTCCCAAGTAGTGGGTTATCTGATCCTTCATGAAAAAAAAAGGCAGCGGAATAATAAAAGGACTCATGGTGTTCCGAGGAAAGATTGTCTCTTCTTTCCTTGAACAAGAAGAGGGACAGATGAAGACTCTTCTGGTCCAAATTGAGTCAGGCTCTTCTAAGACCTTTTTTGACTCAGCCACATCCTTAAGAGCAAGAATCCTGCCAAGGAGCTTTAACCAAAACCCTCACCCTCGATATCTGATCACTTTGATATCTGATCAGGTTCCTCACCCCTCATCATCCTTGAGGTGATGTCTGATCAGCCAGGGCTGCTTTTGGCAAGAATCCTGTTCAGTCAGCTTAGCTGGAATCCCCCCCTGCCCCTTACTTCTGATGTATATTCTTTGAGTGATTTTCCAGGCCCACCTGCTCCATGGTTGTAAATCCCCACATGTCCATCCTGTATTCTGAACTGAGCCCTATTGTATGTGAAGGCTCTTGTCTCCCATTGCAATCATTCCTGGTTAGAATCTACTTTTTTTTTTTTTTAAGATTTTTATTTATTTGACAGACAGAGATCACAAGTAGGCAGAGAGGCAGGCAGAGAGAGAGGGGGAAGCAGTCTCCCTGCTGAGCAGAGAGCCCGATGCAAGGCTCAATCCCAGGACCCTGGGATCATGACCTGAGCCGAAGGCAGAGGCTTTAACCCACTGAGCCACCCAGGCGCCCTGGTTAGAATCTACTTTTACCCCATTAACTACTGCCCACCTCTGGATTTCCTTTGCTTTTACCTTTTCCTGGAAGATTCCTGGTCATTGTGCGAATTCCTCTGCACTGATGTTTTCATTCTACTTCAGCTGCCCTGTCCTTTCTCCAGCAAGGAGCTGGAGAGAAAGGGAGATGGATCTTCTAGCAAAAAAAAAAAAAAAAAAAAATCACATCTCAGACTCATCAGTCCATCAACACCAAAATGATAGATTCTGGGAATTGGCAAACAACTCATTTATCAGGTTTGACAACCCCTGAGGCAGAGAATCTGAACATTGTTTGGTTGCCGTGCCTAAAAACTCTTTGAATCATCAGTTCTAAACAGCTGATTTAATAAATCTGGAATGTTGCACAATTGGTTTCCTGCCAGACGCCAAGATTACTCAGGTTTCAAATAAACGTGTTGATTGTAAACCTACAACCTCTTATTATCTTCTCTAAGGATCTCTGTATCTGGACACGGTTGTGCTATCATACTGTGCATCCAGCCCAAGTTCTAACGTGTTTCAGCTTGCACACTTCCTTTCTATGTAGAACTCTCCATAGAAAACTCTCCATATTAAAAACCTTCTAATATTTTATTCTTCGCAAAGTGTTGTCAAATCCATGATCCAATAGAACCTCAAAACACCCCATTTTACAGAGTGGGCAACTGAGGGATAGAGAGAAAAAGGTCCTGCTTGAAGTTATTGCTGTCAGCACTTGAACCAGCTTCTCAGAAGCTGAAGTTTGGGGGATTCTCCCCCTCATGGGAACAGGGACCTCTTGGGGGCTGGACTGGCATTTCTTCATGAGCGCCCACTGCCTTGCCTGGTGTCTGACACAATGGGGCAGATCCCAGTGTAGATCGTATCCTAAGTGTGCTTCGCCATGGTTCCACTGAATCCTCATATTAACCTACAAAGGAAGTACAGCAAACACCTTATCCTGTATGTGAGGACACTGAGGCACGGGGAGGTCAAGGAGCTTGCCCCAGGAACCACAGCTGGTAAGCAATGCAGAAGGGAATGAACCCCAGAGCCCGCCCTCTTCGCCCAGGAAAGCTGTGCTGAATCAGTATGGCGGCCCTGGCTTTAAACGATGCCCAGACAAGGTTTCAGTTCAGACCTTGGCCAGCACGCCTGCTGACCCAGGAGGGATGCGTTTCCAGTTGCTGGCACCGCAGGCTACCCTGGTCTCCCAAGCCACAGTGACAGCCACAATGAGGTGGCTAAGGAGGGGTGTCTTCTCCACCGCCTGCCTGCAAATGCCATAGAGCTCCAATAAGCAGGCCTGGCTGAGCACGAGCTCTGGGGAGAAGGAAAGAAACAACAGTAAAATAATGATGGGGATGCCACTACCAGGACCCACGACCACTGCTGCTAACAGTCCTTCAACAATGAGCCTGACAGTGACTGCTATGTGTTCCGCAGGCTCGTCTCTAGGGTGCCAAGTGCCTTCCAGAGGTCTGTCATTCACCCCTGACAACAGCCTGTGAAGACAGTATGATAATTCCCATTTTATAGATAAATAAATAGAGGCCCAAAGAGTGACTTGTGCCCAAGATCCTACAGACCCCAAAAGCTGGCAGACCTTATATGTGGGACTCTGAGCCCACACTCTTGACCACTACATTAGAGCATTTTTCCTGCCAACTTTTCATGTAGTGCATTTTCCCCACAGAGTCAAATTGTTCATCTTGTTTTATTCACCTTTCCATTTAACATGAGCCTTTTCACCCTGACCGCTATGGGGTCAACAGGGAACTGCAGGCCAGTGTTGGTGAAGAAAACTTTTCTCTACCCTCTTAGATGTAGTCCATGGGGGCTTGCAAATTAAACTAACAAAAGACAGAATAACAGGAGAAAAGCCACATGATATTTATTCATATTGACATGCACAGGAGTTCACAGAAAAGAAGTGAAACTCTGAGTGATAAGACCCAGAGGATTCCTTTATAGCAGAGAGAGAGTTTGGACTTAAAGGAACATAACCTGTGAGGAAATGACTAAGAGCTATATGGGGGCAACTAATGGAAGAAAGGCTATTTTAGAAAAGTCTGTTTATGCAAACCAATCTGGCTGTTGACTCCCCAGCTTTGATGATAAGAGCTGCTGTTCTCTCCAAGTACAAGGTTGGGGGCAGTTTCCTCAAAAGGAAATTTATGTCCTGCTTTGAGGCAAATAAGGGATGGACAGAGAACTCTTCCCGCATCTTTGCATTCTCAACTGTCTTCATCTCAAAATAATTTCTATGCAAAGTGGCATATTCTGGGATGACATATTCTGATCCCTTTTGAGGCCTTGGAGCAAGAGTATCACAGAAGCTGGCTTAGCGTGGGTGTCTCCTAGCTCCCGGTCCGGCACTCCGTGACTGCCTTCTTCCCCTGTGTGCTTGTGCTCCCCAAGAGCAGATCTTGTGTTCCTCCTCCCTTGTCTCCAGAACCTTCTACAGCATCAACCAGCTGGTGTCCCCCCATTCCCCACCTGGCTTGGGACTCGCCAGAAAAGAGGACAAACAGTGTTGCTCACGGAGCACCTGACCTGCTCTCTCTCTAGTTCCTTCTAGTCCTTCAGAATACCACCAGTTGAAGTCGGTCTCTGCATGGAGCCCGGACATCCTCAGCGCCTCTCCCGTACTGGCTAGTTGACCCAACTATTGGTCCTGCTTTTCTCTCTCCAATAAGAGTTTTATTTCCATTGACTTGTTTGTTTGTTTGTTTGTTTTCAGTCACCTTCTGTGGATGACAAGTGATACTGGTTTTCTCTATACCAGAATGGAATTAACTTCCTTCTTAAATACATTTATTTAGGTTAAGAAAAGTTAAAAGAAGAAGAAGAAGAAGAAGAAGAAGAAGAAGAAGAAGAAGGAGGAGGAGGAGGAGGAGGAGGAGGAGGAGGAGGAGGAAACTGAATTATTAAACCAGACATCTGGATGGTGGTGTGTGAAAGGCTGAGGTTTGGGAAGCAGGTTCCTGCCCCCTCCTACCTGGCAGAGGAATAAGTGGGGGCCAGGAGAACGGGGCTTGCATGGAGTCTGATCTAGAAGGTGGGTCTCCAGGCTTCCAGCTGGCTGAGCTGTGCTGGCACAGGAGGAACCAACCTTGGCATGAACGGGCTGGTCAGCCCCACAGTTGACCATGGGGACAGACTCTGCCTGCTCTGGATGCTAGCCATAGGGGGAGTGGGTAATGGGGACCTGGGGTTAGCGGTGACAGCCTGCACCCTTTTTGAAAGATGTTGCTGGGCCAGTTAAAGCCAAATGTCCAGCAGCACTTGGTAAAAATACAGGTTCCTGGGTCCCATCCTAGACTTACAGAATCAGACCTCCTGGGTCTGGGTTCTGGCCTAAGAACCTGCATTTTAAACACTCTCCTCCTGGGAATTCTTGTCCACTGTGAGGTTTCAGAACTTCCCCCTTCGGGAGCCCACCTTCCGGGCCGGAGAGAGTGGCCCTGGGACGCGGAGCTTGGTGTGGTCTGGCCCTGGCCTCGTGTGCCCAGCCTCTGCAGCTTCTTGCTGATTGAGTTACCTCGGGCAAGATATTTTACTTATCAGAGCCTGCTTCCTCCCCTATAAAAGAAGGTCAAAATACCCGGCTGGGGGGGCAGGTGTAAGAGATCATGTGTAGAAGGTTCTTAGCACCGGGGACTCCTGAAAAACGGCATTTTCCCATCTCCCTCTTAAGAAGCCAGAAGAAGCCTAAGAACCTGCATTTTAAACACTCTTAAACACTCATTAAACCTGGTTTAATTATTTCCTCTTCCTGCTGCTCTGTGGCGCCCAGACTTGGGGTTTTGGGGACCGAGGAGACTCAAGTACAGCAGGGATCCGTAGAGCTAGGGCCTGGGGCAGACTCATCTTGGGGTTTCAGGGGAGAGGAGAGCCCCACCCCAGGTCAGCCTGGGCCCCGGGGGAGGGGCTCCAAAACAGATAGCCGGCCTGGAGAATGATCTCTGACAGCAAGGTCTCCTGGGAGGAGGGGCGTGTCCTGGGAGGAGGGGCGTGTCCTGGGCAGAGGGAGGGGCTGATTTCTGAGCGTTCTGAGGGAGGGGCTGGGAGGTGATCAACTAAGTTTTTCCAATCTAAGATAAACAAACGGCTGGATGAGTGATTAAGAAAACCAACAGAAAAGGCAAGCAGAGCATTGAGATAAGTCAGGGTGTGAGGGGGGTTGCTTTAGGTTGGGAGGACCCTGATCTTTCTCAGGGAGTGACTCCTGGCTGAGCTCCTGACGGAAGGGGGATGGTCTTGGAAAGAGCCGGGAAAGTGCATCCAGGAGAGGCGCCAAAGCAGGGCTTGGCCAGGAACCTAAAGCAGAGAGAGGAAGGAACCTCTCCGCCTTGCCTTTTCTGACCTACTTTGAGTTTTCACAGACTACTTTAAAATCTCTCTTTTATTTTAAGTGGGAAAAAAAGAAAAAGAGGACCTCCTCCAACCCCAAGTTCTAGAGAGAGCCAGGCCTTCACTCCCTGTTGTCCAGGCTGCCCGGTGAGGTCGGGGCGGGTCTGTCCTCAATAGTGAGCAAGGACACCTTGCACTCCGAGGGAACACCCCCAAGCCCCCTCCAGGGGCACTGGCACAGGGGTACTGACACAGGAGCCTCAGCCACCCCAACCCCCTCACCCCTCCACCCCCCACCCCCTCACATCACAGCAACAGAGAGGACCTGTGGAAGGAGCTTGGGTGTTTGGGAGAGGTTCCTACTGGGAAAACAGGCAGAGCTGTGGAGAAGGCCCCTCATGCCCCAGGCTAGGTCCCCTGCCCCCTGGAGGTGGTACCCTGGGTCCAGGTGGCCTGGGGATTCAGCCAGCAGTGGGATTAAGGGTTCCCACCCTGAGGGCTCTAAGTGAACCCTGCTGTGATGGGCTCCTCTCAGTACAATATTACCCCCATCTCTCTCCCCAGGCTGCTTCCTGCCTGGCCACATCCCCTCCTACCTCCTCATCCTCTTACCCACTAAGGAGCACCCAGGGCCCTTATTCACCAACTTTCCCAGGAAAGAGTGTGGGAGGTAGGGGGAGACACAGCCCCTGAGCCAGAGCGAACTGGGTTCGAGTCCTGACTCTGCCGCTTATCAGCAAGTGACTCACCCTCAAGTTTCAGTTTCTGCAGCTGGAAGATGCAATACCATGCCCCAGGGAGGGGTGGGGAGTGGGGGAGTGGGCACCCCAGGTGTTCCGTGTCGGCAGCTCTGTGCTGGCTCCACTCCTGCCCCTGTGGTTGTCCCTTTGTGAGTCTCACCCCCGAAGGGGCGGGGAAGCACGGTGACTCGTGTCCTTCTGTCTGCCTCCTGCATCCAGGCTCCTTGAGAGATGGGTGCGGAGAACGGAAACTGCCGGTGAGTCTCTCCTTCCTTCATGCCTCTTACCCAATTCCAGGAACTATTCCAGAAACTGGAAATTGGCCCAGAATGAGAATGCACGGGAGGGAGCGGGGTCCTACCTTACTCTGCGGACTCAGTCCTGGCTGCCCTGAGACCCCATGTGCCCGTCCCACCTCTCGGTCCAAAGTCCCATGTCTTTACCAACCTGGGATTCATTCATTTATTCATCATTCATTCATTCATAACAAACAACTCTCGATCACCAAGCAACTGTGACCACCAGGCCCTGCACCAGGCGCTTAGCTACAGGCACTGTCCTGCTCCTGACCCAGCCTTGGACTTGCCCACCCAAGGCCATCCTATCAACAACCCCAACCGCTCTCATTGTAGCTGTTACCTGCAACTCTGGGACATTGACCCGGTCTCCTCTCAAGGGTAAGTAAAACCGGAGGAATCGACACCAACCAGAGTAATCCCATCACCTTGAAGCACTAGGGTTTGGGGTAGTCAGTCCTGCGGGTGGCGGTAAGGCTCATTGAAAACAGACACAACAGGGACCGCATGCTCTCTGCTGGATGTTATCATGTCCAGGTTTGGGGTCTGGACCACAGCTGTGATCTGGAAGCTGGGAGGAGCCACTCAGGGTACGAGGTGGGGAGGGGGGGCAAAACAGCACGGCCAAGGTGGTCCATGAGCTAGAGAGACCCCCGGTGCTGATGCCATCACCAAGTCACCAAAAAGCCACCTAACCCCTGGACTTCTTGTCATATGAGGTCATGGCTGAAGCCCATCAAGTCACAGGAAGCCTCCTGACCAGTACAAATGGGACAGGGTGCCAGGGGCCAAGTAGGGAGAGTCTGGGGTGGAATCCTGGCTTCGCCTTTTGCTGGTTGTGGGACCTCGGAGGTTGCCGTCCCCATTCTGAGCCTCAGGTTGTAAGATGAGGACAGTAACGCCCAAGCCTGCCAAGACGGATCTTGTCACCATCCCAGAGCCTGGCATACAGGAGTGCTAATGGACAAGCAGGGTCACCAGCTCTTGAATAAATGAACCTTGTGCACCAGGATCTTACTGACACGGCTTGCACCGTCACGTGGATGGGAGAGAGGAATTGGGTGGAAAGAAGGGGGACATCGATTAACTATTCTTTCCTGATGGGTCTTGATTTCAGATGTGGTCATTACATAACAACAAGAGCAAGAGTACTACAGGTAACATTAAAGAGGCATTATCGGGGCACCTGGGCGGCTTGGTTGGTGAAGTGATGGACTCCTGGTTTCAGGTCAGGTCATGAGCTCAGGGTCATGAGATCGAACCCGGAGACGGGCTCCATGCTTAGCGTGGAGTCTGCTTGGGAGTCTCTCTCCCTCTGTCCCTCTCTTCTGCTTTCTCCCTAAAATAAATACATCTTTTTTTTTTTTTTTAAATAAAGAGGCATTACCATGTGTGGGGTATGGTGCTGACAGCTACCTACGCATAAATCTTGTTTAATCCGCTGACCTTGTCTTATTTTCTTCTAACTTTTGCCTATACTTTACATGTGTGGAAACCCAAGATTCCTTAGGTGAGGTCACATGGCCAGTCAGGGGTATGACTAATATTTGATCCCAGTGCCCACGGTTCTTAATTCCAATTACCTGCCTCACATGAACCACTGAACTTCATGGGAAAATAGGAAACATGCTTTGACAGTTGTTTCACTTATGTGTGTCACAGGCTGGAGGGCCAGTAGCTCCTGGTGCTCCAGCCCTGTTGCTGGGGACACAGCTAATTACATATAAATGACAGATCCTTATATGAAGAAGCCGCCCGTCCATCCGTCCACCCGTCCATCCATCCACCCATCACAAGTCAGCTTCCCCAGAAGCTGAGCCTGAGACAGGATTCTTGTGCAAGTGAGCGATTTATTGAGGGCATGCTCTCAGGAGAAACCTGTAAGGCAGCAAGGGAAACAGGCCGGACCAGGGTATGAAGCTAAGCAAAGAGGTGTTCCGGACATCTGGCCTCAAGCCTGCTTCCATGCTGCCCGGTGGTCCTGCAGAGAGGCTGGGGCTAGTCAGTTACGTCCTTATGGTATTACACTCTCTAGGCACTGATTAGAGGTGAGCGGGGTGGGGGGGGTGGTAGCTCCCAGCAGACAAGGAGGAGGAGACAGATGTGAGCACACAGCAGCCAAACATCTGGCTTAGCTGGGGATTGGGGAAAGGGCCAGGTGGGGATCTGGGTTGGGTACCAGCAGCATCTACCACAACCTCCATCCATCCATCATGGGATCATTTTGTCTACGAACATTAATCGAGCCCCTTTGCTATTTCGGGGAGCAGAGGAAACAAAGATGAGAGACAAAGCCCCTGTCCTCTAGGACCTCTAGTCCAGCAGGAGGGGATCAGAAAAGGCCAAATGTTAAATCCCACTTAAGATCAAACCTGGTAGACTACAGACCCGTAAAGTGCTATGTGGGTCTGGAGGATGGAACAAGCCCTCAGAGCCAAGGAGGAGTCAGCCAGGGGAGGCTTCTGTTGCAAGTGGCCCTGGGACCCTGAGGAGCCTCGGTGGGGCTTGGCCACCTGAGGATGGCTCCGCCAAAGTTCCAGCCCGAGAAAGCTCCTGGAAGCAGGAGCGGACACACCAGGTGTGCTTGTGGACCTGCGTTTGGAGCAAGAGGACCAGGCAGCTTCATCTGGCCTTTAGCTCCTGAGGGATTCGTGGAGTTCCTTCTTGATCCTGGGCATGACTTTGGATGCACAGATGCAACAAGTCCAAAACAGTCATGGGTGCTTCCCACAAGGACCGCCCAGCCTAGTTTGGGAGAGCGACATAGTGGTGGACAATGTGGGTCCCAAACTCTGTGAGATGTCCTCCCTGGGGCGGGGGTGGTGGGAGGCTTTGGGTTTTAAGAAGTAGAGCCATGTGGACAGAAGGGTCAGCATTGCCCTTCAGAGAGGCCATCCCGGCTGCAGCTTGGACAGTGTGTCGGACAGGGGGAGACTCGGGCTGGCGAGTGGCTGTGGCAGGGAGGACGCGCCGCACCATGGCCCCCAAGTCCCCACCCCTAATACCTGCAGCTTCAGCCCAAACACCATCCCTCGGGGGCTTCCTGGACTTGCCTTCTTCTCAGATCTTAATCCACAATCAGAAGAGAGTGTCGGCCTCAGTTGGAAAGATTTGGAAGGTCCAAGAACAAGAAGGAGGGTGGGGCGTGGTGGAGAACCTCCCAGGCCAGTGGAGGAGGTCCGACGCTGGGGCAGGGGTGGAGTTCCAGAGCCGCAGATGCTGAGGAACGGAGGAGGGCGTGCAGGGCAGCAGGCTGGGCTACTCCTAGCACGTGGGGGTCTGGCCTTGGCAGCGGGGACGCCAGTAGTAACGCAGGTGCTTCTGATAGGTGTCCAGGTTCTGCTTCAGGCAGAGGGCTATCGTCTTGTCACAGGCGCACAGCTGCTGCTCGCACCAGCTCCCCTTATCCGCTGCAGGTGGAGGAGAACAGAGCTCAGTGTCTATTCCTTCCCGAAGCAAAGCTCAGGGTGGCCTTAGGGTGCCTGGAGGGAGTTTCTGAAGGCAGTCCTGTCCTTGCTCAGCTAGAGTACCCTGCCCAGCTGCTTGGGCTCTAGCTGCATGACCTTGGGCATGTATGGTGACCTCCCTGGGTGCCTTGCTCCTTTATTCATTTATTCATCCATTTACTAGACAATTGAGCACCCATCCTATGGCAGGCCCTAGGGGGACAGGACTGACCCAAACTGACGCATAGGGTTTACACCCCCGGTGGGCAGCGGATATTCGAGAAGCACAGAAATGGGGATCATAGCCTGTTCCTCGTGGAAGTAAGGAATGAGGCAGGGTCTACAAGACAGTAAAATGGGGGAAGGGGACTCAGCACCAAGAGCCATTTGAGCTCTGAGGTGGGAGGGGTCTGCTCCCCCTGCGGAAAGCCGCCGTGGCCGAGGGGGTGTGCTCCAGGCAGAGGGGACAGCATGTGCAGAGACTAAGGCTGAACGGACCTTGGTGCATCAGTTTTAGTATCTGTCCTTGGGATGAAGGGAAGAGCTGGCCTTGGGGCTGCTGAGAGTACAGGAGAAGCAAAGCGCTCAGCACACAGTAGGTGCTCAATAAATGTTGGCTATTATTATTGCTATTATCATTATTGAAAGATTTTATTTATTTATTAGAGAGAGAGAAAAGAGTGACAGTGAGCATGAGGGGGAGGAGGGGCAGAGGGAGAGGGACAAGCAGATTACCCGCTGAGCAGGGAGCCCGACATGAGGGTTGATCCCAGACCCCGAGATCATGACCTGAGCCAAAGGCAGATGCTTAACTGACTGAGCCATCCAAGCACCCCTGTTGCTATTATTATTAAGCCTTCAATGAATAGGCAGTGATGTGATGAGCCCCCTTGATTCCCAGGCATGGGAGCTGCTCGCTGTCTCCAGGAAGGGGCCCAGGGCCGGGGGGGACCGGAGGTCTAGCTCAGGCTCTGTCACCTGCATCTGGGTGACCCTGGACAAACACCTCGTCCCTCTGGCCTCACTTTCCTTGTCTGTAAAATGGAGATCATCAGGGTGATGCCGCTCCTGGCCGGGCTGCTCTGAGGACCAGTAACGATGTAAGTTGTAACTTGATACCATACTTAGCCCAAGTGATTGATCTGAGCATGCGCCTGGCAGCATGTGAGGCTCATTCGGTCTGCTTGCATTTTAGCTCTGGAATTAACTTTAGGGAGTAGAACGCTCTTATCATCCCGAGTTTACGGATGAGACTACTGATGCTCCGAGGGGTTAAACAATGTGTTCAAGGTCACGCAGCCGGTTGATTGTGGCTCTGGGATCCAAGCTGAGGTCTGCCGCCCTTCCAGATCCAAACGCCCATTGGACCTCTCCCTACTCCCAGCCCCATTCCTCCAGAACCCCGCTACTGTCGCTGGACATACGAGAAAAACAGACAGCTTGAGGGGCTTGTGTACTGTCACAGAGCACGTGAAGGCAGTAAGTGCCAGACCTCCCTTCCTCAGCCTCTAACTCCAAACCCGAGACCCCCGGCACTCACGGCACTGGATGTCCCCGTCGGAGAAGGTGTAGTTGTAGTGGTCTGTGTGGACACGGCACTGGTGCTGCCTCAGGTAACCATAGCAGCAGTCGTGGTTCTGACAGCACCTGGAGAGAGAGGACAGGAGGAGGGACAGGCAGGTAGCACGGCTGCATGAGGGGGGAAACTGAGCGCACGCTATGGAGGGTGCACTAGCTCAGGCCTATTGAGGACTTCCTGTGAGCCAGGCATGTGTTTCCTGCGTGAATACTCCCTTCATCTTCACTGCTCCCCTGTGATGGGGGCACTAGTATGATCCCCATTTCACAAATGAAGAAACAGACTCAAGGAGGTCAAGCCACATGCCCAGGGCCACACAGCCTGTAAATGGTGGATGAGGGAAGTGGCCCTGGGTCTGGATGGCTCTCTTCCCTCCTGGCCGATTCCCCAGGGGGCCTGGTGAAGATTGCACGAGACGGTGGCAAAAAAGAAGTAGGAATTTTTTTTAAAAAACAGCACGCAGGGGCGCCTGGGTGGCTCAGTGGGTTAAAGCCTCTGCCTTCAGCTCAGGTCATGATCTCAGGGTCCTGGGATCGAGCCCCACATCGGGCTCTCTGCTCAGCAGGGAGCCTGCTTCCCCCTCTCTCTCTGCCTGCCTTCTGCCTACTTGTGATCTCTCTCTGTCTATCAAATAAATAAATAAATAAAAATCTTTAAAACAAACAAACAAACAAACAAAAACCAGCATGCTGTGGCAGCAGAGAGTGCGTGTGGGTATTCTAACTAGATCAGGGTTGGAAGGGCCGGGGGCCTTCGGAGACTCTGCAGAACCAGCCAGAAGGCAAGCTCCAGGAGGGCCTGGACGGTACCGGGCCCCAGCAGGGTTGCTAGAACAGATCACAAAATGAATTCGTGGAATGAATCCATGGGAGAACAGGAAAGGGGAGAGTCCCGGGGTGCGGGCAGGACGGGACAGGACAGGACAGGACCGCCGCCCTGCCCGTGAAGGGATTACCTGTCTGTGGCATCTTTGGGTTGACCTTTGCCCCCAGGTCCACAGTGACAGCCATAGGACCAGTAGGAGACGAGGGGTATCTTTCTGGTCATTTGTTTGATCATCTTGTTCAGGTTCAAGATCCCGCCCTGGGTTGGAATCACACCTGCCAAAGAGTCCAGCAACAAAGAGAGGACGTGAATGTGAGAGATGGCCAGCAGACCACAGGCCTGGCACTTGTGCCCGGTTGCACCAAACCAGTGACCTTGGATAATAAAATGACAACAGCCACTGTGCACTATGGCTGTTAAAAATACAGCACTAGTGAGGGCTTATTGCGTTTTCTTTTCTTTTTCTTTTTTTTTTTTTTAAGAGAGAGGGAGAGCGCGAGCAGGGGGAAGGGGCAGAGGGAGAGGCAGAGGGAGAAGCAGGCTTCCTGCTGAGCAAGGAGCCCAAAGCAGGACTTGATCCCAGGACCCTGGGATGCTGAACCGACGGAGCCAACCACGTGCTCATGTAGTCATTTACTGACTTCATTCAACCTGTGAGATAAATCCCCCCCACCCAATAAATTACTCTTTTTATTTTGGTACTTTCTAGAGGTACAGAAAAGTTGCAAGGAGTTACAGAGCGATCTTATACACCCCTCGCCTACTTCCCTTTGAAGTTATGATCAGCTTACGTAATTACGGTATACTTTTGGGAACTAAGAAACTGACATTAATACAACAAGAACTACGATTAATGCCCACTTGATAGATGAGCAGCTCGAGCCTCGTACTGGGTCACAGTGGCCGGTACATGGAGGAGCTAGGGCTGAAATCCCAGGCGGCTTGGCACCGTTTCCTGCTTCTGCACTGAGTTTCCAGTCTGTAACAGGAAGACTCACCTTTCTCCCTGCACCCTGCCTTGCACACCCTCTCCCCCACCTCCCTTAGAGAAAGCTACAGAAAAAAGCTCTCCTGTGGCTCACCTGGGAGTGAGCCCTAAATTGGGGGAGGGGGAGGTGGGAAGAGAAGATTTGGGAAGGGATCCTACAGTGGGCCAAGGGTGAGATCCCCAGCAGGTTGCCTTGGGCTGCAGCTAAAAGCGACCGGGGGTGTCTGGTACTTGCAGGTCTGTTCTGTCCCCGGTGTGTCCCCTCAATGTACAGGAACCCATGTTGTTACTCCTGTTTGACACGGTGGCTCCAACTGGACACCCTTGCTAAGTCTTAAGGGGACTAATGACCCATCCCAGGCCCACCGGAAGCCCAGTTTCTGTGCTAAGGAAACTGGAGGCAAGCCACAGCGGACTTCCCCCCGACCTTGTGCGTCAACCAGGGACCTGAGTTCAGAATCTTGCCTTCCTGGTCTACCTCCTCCCTCTTTCTGCCCCAAGTCTGGCTCTTTCCATGTCAGCTTAGCAATACACAAGTAAACTCACACTTGAATGATGTTGTTTTCCCTTGCCAAGCAAGCTGTACGTTGAGTTTTGGTTCAGAATGCTTTGGTATGGTCGTCTTCTTTCTTATAATTTTACAGTAAGGAGCAACCAGTCCTGAGACACCGAGGAGCTCCATCTGGGGTCACGATGCCTTTGGTGAACTGGCTTAGCTTGTCAGTAATTCCTGTCCTGGCAACTCTTTCTATCCTTCGCTGCCACCAAGGGGGATGGGCGCCCTCCCCCAAGAGTTACAAGGCTATCAGCTCATCACGCACATGCCATGTGTGAAGCTATTGTTTGCTCATTATTAATCCCACTTGCTAAACCCTTTGGATATATTTTCTCTTCAAAGTCCTAACAACCCTATGAAGAGGGTGTTATTGTGTTCATTTTATAGGTGAGGACATAGAGAGGTGGAGTGACTCGGCCAAGGTCATCCTGCTAGGAGACAGCATTTGAATGCAGGCTCGCCTGTGTATTTTATCTCTCCAGCGTATTGCTTCTTTATATCTGAGAGATGAGTTCCTGTAGCTTGACTGCAATTTCCCTGATGGTTTTTGCTGTAGCCCTGGAGATGTGTTCCTCTAAAACAAATGTAGTAGTCCCAGGATTATATAAAGCCCCACTTTAAAGTACAAATCCTTTCTAACACTGGATACTTGGATGGATTGAGGAACAAAAACACTGATTTGGCTAGCCAAGCACATTTTTACATTTGATCTGCGCAAGTTTGAATGGAAACCGCCCCATCTCCCACCACCATTAACAGGACCCCCTTCCCAGGTTCGAAGGAGACAATGAACATGAAAGAAAGGGTTCTAAAAGTACATGGTACTGTGCATAAGTGAAAAATTGTTATTATCTGGTCAAGGTGACAAAGGGGAGCAGAGTGAAGCGGGGAGATCCTTTTCTGTAACTTGGCGTCCAAAGCCCTGCAGGCACCTGCTTAGCTAGCCCCAGTGTCTGAGCCTCTAGCTGCATATCCTCATGGCAAACCAGAGGCATGCTGCACAGCGTGGCAGCCCAGAGCTCCCCAGCCAAAGCCAGTGTTCTAGGGGACCAGCCACTGCTGCTGGCTCCTTGCAGGGGCAGAAGGATTGAGGACTGGGGGCCAGCGTAGGGGATCAGAGCAAAGGCTCAGTTGAGGAAGAAGATACAGCGCCCACTCACATCCCACCTTCCCTTCCCAGCTCACCAGCAAACACCAGCAGCGTACACAGCAGGGGAAGCTCCATGGTCCCAGCACAGAGCAGTGGACACAGCTGCTGGAAGTACCTTTCCATACTGGCAGCCTTTTATATCAGAGTCGCCCCACCCGGCACAGCCCACCCCTGTCCTTCCCAGCTCTGGCATCCAGCACACTCTTTCCATTTCCTGTTTTTAGCAACGGGGAATTTTATGGTTTTTATTTTTAATACCAGTTTTTTTTAAACCTTTTGATTGCAAAATGAACACATTCAGTGGAGGAGACTTGAAAATCATAGACAAAACAATTTAAAATCGCTTGTGAATCCGGTATACACCATTCCCTTTCTTTGGGATTGAAATATATTTGACATATAACATTGTGTAAATTTCAGGTGTGCAACATGTTGAGTGGATACATTCATATATTACACCATGACTGCCAATTTAGCAATAATTAGTACCTCCGTCACGTCACAGAATTATAATTTCTTTTTAGTGGTTGGAATAAAGATCTAATCTCTTAGCAAGTTGAGTGATTATAGTGCAATATTGTTGTCTGTATTCGCTAGACTGTGCATTTGATCTCTAGGACTTATTTATTACTTGTTGCAAGCTTTTGCTTATGAACATTACTTGTCCTATTTTCGCTCCTCTCTGTCTCCTGGTAACCACCATTTTACTCTCTGTTTTTATGAAGTTTTTTGTTTGTTTGTTTGTTTTAAGTACTTTCCATGCCTCATGTGGGCTTGAACTACTAACCCTGGATTTGAGATTGAGAATTTCATGCTTTACTGCCTGAGCCAACCAGGTGCCCCCTGCGTTTGACTTTTTCAGACTCCACAGATAAGTGAGATTAAACAGTATTTGTCTTTCTCTCTCTGACTTATCTCACTTAGCATAATGTCCTCAAGGTCCATTCATGTCACAAATGGCCGGATGGCCTTGTTTTCACAGCTAAATCCTGTCTCATTTTGGTATCTTTACCCCATCAACTTCATTCACCCACTGAGAGGCACCTGAGTTATTTCTACCACTAACCTTTGGGTCTGTTCTTCTGGTTCTATGGCTTTACGGACCTTTCCACACTTTTCCCTTTCCAGATCAGAAAAATGTTACAAGTCGTCCTTTGTCTTTTCTTTGACCCATATAGCTTGAACCTATTTCTATGTCATTAAGGATTCTTTTGTGGTAACAGTTGGCAAGGCAACTCTGTATTCCTTTACACATCTCTGCTGTACATTTAATGAATCCCCTATTGATGGACATATGGGTTGTTTCCACTCATTTTTTTTTTTGTAATTTTGTAATACTAGTCCATACAGTGGTACAGTGAGAGACATCTTTGAGGCTAGATCTCAGTTTGTGTCCAGAACTATTTCGTAGGATCTGTTCCTAAAGTGAACTTGAGAGTCTCAGCATGGGCACAACTTGAAGGCATTTGATGGGTGTTGCCATTTTATTCTGTGGGTCTGCCTCCGTTTGTGTAGAAGAATCCTAACACATTCCATGGTGTGGACCCAGCCTAGCTAGGGTGAGTGGTAGCAGGCGTTCTAGAGATGGTCTCCCACAAACACTCCACTGGTAACCTTTCAAGCTTTAATAGAGGGTCCACTGGTAGTAGAGATTGGTTTTCTCCCATGCCTGTTAAATGGCGCTCAAGGACATAGTCCACAGACTGACCTTGCTGCCAATTCACCCAAAAAAGTGTGCCAGTAAGAGTCACTGCTGAGAGTTCTTTCTCGAGTCTAATTTTTTTCCTTTGTTCCTTGACTCAGTCACCAATCGACCACTTCATCTGTGAGAAAATAATCTTCATGCAAAATAAGCAAGCAGTAAGCTCACCATATGTCCCGGGCATGGTCTGCGACATGTCTTCCTGTTATGGGCTCTGTGGTCATTCCCTTACATGCTCTCAGTGTGGGACTTCACCATACTGTCCTCCAGATCTGGGCTCCTGATGGGACATGTGGGTACCTCTCAGAATCCCAGCTTCTCCTGATCTAGTTATCATTTGGGTAGGGGCAAAACCAGCAAGGACCACAGGTACTTTGTTGATTCCAGAGACTTTTCCCTAATGGGAGAGAAGACATACCATTCATGCTACAAAGAGGCCTCAGAACCACTGTCCCTGACATGTCCTAAGACCCCAGGGCACACCTGAAAGGCTAGGTTTGGGGCCAGAGGGACCTGCTTCAAATTCTGGCTCCTTCTCTTACCAACACTGGGACTCTGAGCCAATCACTCCCCCTACATGAGTCTTGGTTTCCTCATTTGCTGGTGGGGACAATATGAAGACAATAGTACCTCCCTTCTCTGGTCACTATGGAGTTTAGAGACCATGTGCATCCAGCACACTGTACCAGGCCCCACCTATGGAAAGAAAGCCGCCACAGTGACCACAGCTCAGGCCGTGTAGCATTATATGGAGGTGAAGAGGGTGGCAGGTGGTGTTCAAATCCAGACCACCTGGGTTACGGCTAAACTCCCTGGAGCTCCAGCTGCCTCACCTGGAGCATCATGTCTTCCTCTTCCTCATGTGTAAAATGGAACAATGATAGTACCTACTTCACAGGCCTGTTGCAGGAATTAAACAACATGGTAGGTGAATGGGGCTTGGTCCAAAGCTGGAGATCAACAGATGGTAGTTATGATGGGTCCCACCATCACCACCATCTTTATCAGTACCATTCCTGCTTCAATGAACAGAAAGCAACTAGCCTTTTCTTCTGTGTTGTCAAATCTGCCTTAGTCCTGTCCACTATTCCTTTCCTCTGAGTGTATTTGTTTTTCGCTAGAAATTTGATCTGGGTTTAAACAAAAAAATCTATGATTCTACTTACCCCACTCAAGCTTTCCTATCTTAAGCATAAGGAATATTGTTATTATAAGTGTTCTAATAGCTCTATCTATTAATTCTGTCATTGGGATCATTTCTGGGTCTGTTTTTATTGATTGTTTTTTCCTTATTATGACTTTCAGTCACCACCCCCCCCCCTCATTATTATGGTTAGCGCTGGGATGTTAAAGCTTTGTCTATGTTTAAAGGGTATTTGCTTTATTTTTTAAAAATATTTTTTTATTTATTTGACAGAAAGAGAAATTGCAAGTAGGCAGAGCAGTAGGCAGAGAGAAAGGGGGAAAGCAGGCTCCCTGTCAAGCAGAGAGCCCGACTTGGAGCTTGATCCCAAGACCCTGAGATCATGACCCGACCCAAGGTAGAGGCTTAACCCACTGAGCCACCCAGGCGCCCCAAAGAGTATTTGCTTTAAAATAGATATCCAGAAGTGGAATTGCTGGGGTGGAACAGAGCAAGGGTTTTGTTTTTGTTTTTGTTTTTTTGTTTGTTTGTTTTCTTTTTTTTTCTCTAAAGATTTTATTTATTTATTTGACAGACAGATCACAAGTGGGCAGAGAGGCAGGCAGAGACAGGGAGAGGGGGAAGCAAGCTCCCCATTGAGCAGAAAGCCCAATGCAGGGCTCAATTCCAGGACCCTGGGATCATGACCTGAGCTGAAAGCAGAGGCTTTAACCCACTGAGCCACCCAGGCGCCCCACAGAGCAAGGTTTTAAGCCTCTTCCACTCTCTGAAGTCTGTAAGAATTTAGAAACTCTCTTGCTTCTGTCCCCATTGGCACATATGAGTTTCCACTGGGCCTGGTCGTTCCTCAGGACTTGTTAGCAAGTTCTGTGTGCTTTTAATTCCCTGGAAATGGCAGGAAAAACACTTGATGATACCATTAGACTGCAACCCATCAAGACCTCCTGGTGGCGGGTGGAAAGGAGCAGGAGGGGCTTAGATGCTGGCGTGCAAATTCTGTTAGGAATATTTACCATTGGCTGAGACTCTACTGTGTGTTCGGCACTGGGCTGCTGTCTCATTTAATTTTCACAACTGCACCTTGAGGAAGATACTGCTATTCCCATTTTATAGGTGAGGAAAGTGAGGCTCAGAGAGGTTAGAAAGTTGTCTAGGGTCACATATCTGGTACACAGGGAATTTGGGTCTGAACACAGATCTGCCAGAGTCACCCTTATTGTGAGCTGGGCACCACTCTAAATGGTTTACACATTGTAACGTAAGGGTAGATACTGCCCTAATCTCCATGTTACAGATGAACTATTCAACCCAGGGGCTCCACCATACTTTCTTGCCCTCCCCACACTGATGGAGATAGAAGTGAGAATTGGCCTGAGTCTGGAAACTGGCTTCCCCCACCTCACTGCAGAAGAGAAGAAGGTGGACCCCATCTTCTAACGGGTATCCTCAAGGGGGAAGCCTGTCCTTTTAGCCAGTGATGGAATCCTCCCCTCGACCCATCCCTCGCTTCAAAGCTCCACTCACTGCCACAGTCCCGTGGCCTGGGTTCCATCCACCGGAACATGCAGAAAGCATCAAAGAGGAATCTCGGAGTTGCCAAAGGTTTTCAGGAAAGGGTGCTTCCCTGGAGGCTCTGAGCTTTGTCTCTGATCTCCTGTGTTGGCTGGGTGTTGGTTACCTTGGCGTGCTCACATTGTGAAAATTCCTTCGACATCTTTGCAATCAGACTCCTGCGGCTTTGAACTCCAGCTTAACAATGGCATTACCTTGATTCCACTACTTCATCTCTCTGAGCCTCAGCTTTCCCGTCTGAGAAATGGGGCCAGCGATGCATCCCCTGCTGGCTCTCTGTCATGAGTTCAGGTGGAATGACAGGGAACACAGGTACACAGGCGGTGATCGGGAAATGTATGGCACCTGGTGACCCTTCCTCCTAGGAAGAACGAATCGAAAGTTCTGACCAAAGCAAGGAGCTGGGCAAACTGACCTCCCCACATGTCTCAGACCCAGAGTTTCTTGTTTCTAAATGACCCAGGGCTGGTCACCCATAGCAGGGGGATTTCCACTTTGACTTCTCAGTTCATTCAGAGTGACCTAAACACAGACAAGTGGCCATGGAATGTACTTTCAGAATCACTTGAAATCCCCACAGGCAGCAGCTTTGTGGTGGTCATTGCCAGAAGGTTCTTCTGTTCCCAGCCCCAGCCTTGCTCCTGCTGCCTTCCTCCAGCACCACCCCAACCTGGGAGTCGGCAGAGCCTGGGCATTCAGAAGGAAATGGGGCCAGACCGCCTGGCCTGATGTGGATTCTCACTGCTCATCTGTTTCCTCATCTGTTAAATGAGGTGGAGGGAAAGGAGAAAGCACCCCATCGGGGTTTCTGTAAGGATTCCAAGGGGCATATGTGGTGCTTGGCTCGTATACTGTAAGCTCTCCATAATGACAGCCAGTGTCGTTACTGATAATTGGCTTATGGGAGGCAAAGACCACACTTCCAAGAAATTCCATGGGAAACCAGCAAATGGCTCCATTTGATAGGCATTTCCTGAGTACCTACTACACGCCAGCTGCCAACAAGTACAGCAAACTGGGTAGGATGCAGAGAGGAAGGAGTAAGGCAGATCCCCACCAGGATCTCATTATGTCCCCAGGGCAACCAGACACTTTGGAGCTGGTTGGAATCTGGGCTGTGCCAACCCCTGGTGCCCCAGCTCCTGGTGGGGATAGAGGTCTCCTACCAATTTACATGAGATGATTTGGATGGAGGTGAGTTGATCTGCCTGAGGAGTCAGAATGTGGGGGATGACTGTGGACACCAAGATATTCGTTTGGGGGATTTGGCTGGAGCCCCATGGAGAGGGCCATACGGAAGTTTCAGGCCTAGGCTACAGTCATGGGGTAGTTCCCAGGGAACAGAGGAGAGCAGACAGGGCACAGTGTGGAGCTGGAAGAATGTCCCCTCCTCTGAGCAGAGTAAGAGTGGCTCTGAGATGGGGTGGCCCCAATGAGTGTCTGAGAGCCTGCAGCTTTGGGGTGCTGAGACCTCCATGAATAGCTGTGTAGGTCACGTGGGGGAGCAGAAGAGAAGACTAGGAGAAGCCTGGGGCTCCCAAGGCTCCTACAGAGACTCCCAGAAATAACAGCAAGACTTTATTTGGGAACTAGGAGCTCAAGGGGGTTCTGACTTACGTGGGCTGGATAATAAACCAGAGGCATTTCTTACTGTCGAAATGACCCAGAGGCCCTGTGAGCCCTGGTAAAAGGGTTAGCTTGGAGGGATACACCATTAACTCCGTGGAAAATAACAGTGCTTTGCCTTGCACAAAGCCTTTGCTCTCACTCCCTCCTCAAAGCACAATTTAGATGCTGGTACTATTTGCTCACTTCCAGAGGGGTTAGTGGGACTTTAAAGGGTCAAACCACTCAAACAGAGGGCTAATCAGACCCAATGTCACTCCCAAGTCTGGTTTTTCTAGTGGGCTGTAGCTGTGGGCCATGTGGACAATGGCTGAATGGTGTCCTCCCTCAATTTACATATTGAAATCCTAGTCCCCGGTACCTCAGAATGTGGCCATATTTGGAGAGAGTCTTTAAAGATGTAATTAAGTTAAAATGAAGTCATTAGGGTAGGTCCTAATTCAATAGGACTCCTTTTAAGAAGGGGAACTTGGGACAGGGACTGGTAGCGAGGAACGACCATGTGAGGACCCAGGGAGAAGATGACCATCTGTAAACCAACGACAGAGACTTCAGAAGGAACCAACCCAGCTGACACTTTGATCTGCATCTTCCAGCCTCTGGAAGTATAAGAAAATAAATGTTGTTGAAGCCACCCAGCTTGTGGGATTTGTGATGGCAGCTGGAGCAGACTAACACAGGTGTTAAGGGAGCCCAGAGAGAAGCCTAACCCACGTAGGCTCCCTGGAGGAGGTGAGCTTCTATTAGTCATCATCCTCTTTCTTCTGCTTGCTCCCCTTCTCCACCCTGAGTGTACACACACAAACAGTGCCTGCAGTGCAGGGATCTGATCTGAGGGACTGGCGTGGTCCTCCAGACACTGCCTGTAGACAGGCCTTCCCTGACTCATAAGGCCCTCCGGTTTATTGCCTCAAGTATCCGCCTCCATGAAATGGGAGCAATGTCCTTTGATGCCTCACTTCCTCCACAGTCAGCTGTCTAATGATTAGGGATGACTTGGCAAAGCAATCATTATAGATATGGATATATAAAACATTTTTGTTATAAATGTAGAAGCCATCTGTTTTTTCTTAGAAAGGTTCTTTGTTTCTTTTAAAATCAACTTTACTGAGGTACGATTCACATAGAATAAAATGTACCAATAAATGCATCAAGTTCAATGAGATGTGTCAATGTACACATTGTTTCTTTTTAAAATCAGCTTTATTGAGGTATGATTTACATAGAATAAAATGTACCAATAAATGTGTCAAGTTCAATGAATTCTGACAGATGTGCACGACTGTAGAACCACATCCCCAGCCACCACAGGAAACACTTCCATTCCCCAAGAGAGTTCCCTCGGGCCCCCCTGGAGGTTGTGCTGTCCCATGGAACAGGGGTCCCCTCTTTTCAACTGCGGAGCTGGTATCTCGTTGTATGACTGTATATGTATATGTGTATGCATCACATACAAAATCCTTTTTCTGGTTGGTGAACACTTGGATCATTTATAATTGGGAGCTGTTAGGAATGTTTGTGTATATGTCTTTGTATGAACACGTGCTTCCTTTTCCCTTCGGTAAAAAGCAAGTGGTGGAATGACCAGGTCATATGGTAGGTGTATGTCTAATTTGGTAAGAAAGTGCCCATCTGTTTTTCAGAGTGGCCATACCATTTTACATTCCTTCCACAAGTACGTGAAAGTTCAGTTACTTCACATCATCCCCCAAATTTGGTACGGTCAGTCTTTTATCTTTTAGGCACTCTCATAAATGTGTAGTAGAATTTCATGTGGTATTAACTTTCATTTCCCTAATGCCTCATGAGCCTGAATACCTTTTGTATATGCTCATTTGTCAACTATTATCTTCCTTGGTGAAGAGTCTGTGCAAATCATCTACTCATTTTAAAAAATTGTGGTCTTTTCTTATTATTGAGTTTTGAGAGCTCTTTATATATTCTGGATATAAGTCCTTAATCAAATTTTTGCAATATTTTCTTCTGGTCTGTGACTTATCTTTTCATGCTCTTAGGAGCCTCTTTTAAAAAACGGAAATTGAATTTTCAAGAAGTTCAGTTTATTGGGTTTATTTTCCCTCTTATATGTTGTTCTTCTGATGTTGTAATAAGAAATCTGACTCCTCTGACACAAAGATTTTCTCCTATGTTTCATCTAGAAATTTTATAAGCTTAGGTTTTTACATTTAGGTCTGTGATCCATTTTTAAATATTTACTTTTATAAATATTTTATTAATATATACAAAACTAACATTTGGTATCCTTACCATTTCCAAGTGTACAGGTTAATGGTACCCAGGACGTTCACACTTTTGCAACCGTCATCACTGTCCATCCACAGACTGTCTTTCATCTTGCAAAACAAACCCTGCATCCTTTAAATATTAACTCCCCATCCCTTTCTCTCTCTAGTCCCTGGCCACCAACATTCTACTTTCTGTCTCTATGAATCTGGCTATTCTGGAGAACATCATAGAAGTAGAATCATATAGTGTTTGTCCTTTTCGTGACTAGCTTGTTTTACCTAACGTAATGTCCTCAAGTTTTATCCAGATGACATGAATCAGAATTTCCTTCCTTGTTAAAGCTGAATAATATGATCCATTAAAAAATGCCTTTAGGGTGCCTGGGTGGCTCAGTGGGTTAAGCCTCTGCCTTCCGCTCAGGTCATGATCTCAGGGTCCTGGGATCAAGTCTCACGTCAGGCTCTCTGCTCAGCAAGGAGCCTGCTTCCTCCTTTCTCTCTGCCTGCCTCTCTGCCTACTTGTGATCTCCCTCTCTTTGTCAAATAAATAAATAAAATCTTAAAAAATGCCTTTATCGAAATATAATTTCGGTCCCATACCATTCATTCATATTAAGTATACACTTTGGTGTATTTTTTTCTCTATATTCAGTTATGCAACCATTACCACAATCTAATTTACCACACCGCCCCCCAAAAAACCTTACTCATTAGCAGTCACTCTCTAACCCCCTCGGTCACACACTCCCTCCCCACCAACCTCCACCATACCCTCCCCATTCCCAGCCCCAGGCCGCCATGAATTTACTTTGTGTCTCTACAGATTTGCCTATTCTGGACATTTTATGTAAATGAAATGATATAATATGTGGCCTTTTGTAGCTGGCTTCTTTAATTTCACATACTTTTTCAAGGTTCATCCATGTTAGAATATGTTTCATCAATATTTTTTTTCCTTTTCATTGTTGAATAACAGTCCACAGTACAGATAAGACACATTTTATGTGTCAGTCCATCAACTGATGGACATTTAGGTTTTTGCGACTTCTTCGTTATTATGAATAATGCTGCTATGAACATCTGTGTGCAATTTTTTGTGTGTGTGTGGATGTGTGTTTTTATTTCTCTTCGGTATATAACCAAGAGTGGTATTGCTGGGTCGCATGGTGACTCCACGTTTAGTGCTCTGAGAACCCTTGAAGTGTTTTCCCAAAGTGGCTGCTCTGTTTCACATTCCCAGAGGCAATGTATGTGGGTTCCAATTTCTCCACATCTTCACTATTGCTTGCTGTCATTTGTCTTTTTTATTATAGCCATTTAGCGGATGTGAATTGGTATCACATTATGGTTTTTATTTGCATTTCCCTACTGACTAATGATGTTGAGCATCTTTTCATAGGATTCTTGGCCATTTGTTTCCTTCTTGGGGAGAAATGTCTATTCAAAGCCTTTGCCTATTTTCAAGTTGGGTTGTTATTTCTCGATTGCTGAGTTGTAAGAGTTCTTTTTATATTCTGGACACAAGTCCCTTATTAGGGATGTGCACGTATTTTCTCCTATTCTGTGGGTTGTCCTTTTACTTTCTCGATAGCATACTTCGCAGGGAAAAGGTTTTAATTTTAATGAACTTCAGTTTATCTTTTCCCCCCACTGTACTTTCATTGTAGTATCTAAAACTTCATCCAACCCAAAGCCACAAAGTTTTAATCCTATGCTTTCTTCTGAGTTTTGTAGTTTTAACTTTTCCGTTTAGATCTGTCATCCATTTGGAGTTAACTTCTGTGTATGGTGTGAGGAAGGGATCCAACTCCATTCTTTTGCATGTGGATATCCAGTTGTCTCTGCCCCATCTGTGGAAGGCTTTCCCTATTGAATTGTCTTGGCACCCTCATCAGACTATAATCCATTCTGATAAATTTTTGTATATAATGAGAGGCTTGAATGGATATTCTTTTTTTCTTTTTCCTTTTTTCCTTCCTTCCTTCCTTCCTTCCTTCATCCCTCTCTCTCTTTCTTATTGATTATTATTCTAGCACTATTGATTAATTATTCTAGCACTATTATTGAAAATCTATTCTTCCTCCATAGAATTGCCTTTGCATCTTTGTTGAAAATAAATTTTTCCAGGGGTGTCTGGGTGGCTCATCATTTAAGTAACCAACTCTCGATTTTGGCTCAGGTCATGGTCTTGAAGTCTGGGGATTGAGCCCTGTGTCAGGCTCCATGCTCAATGGCATCTGTTTGGGATTCTCCCTCCTTCTCTCCCTCTGCACCCCCTACCCCACTCATGCTCTCTCGCTCTCTCTCAAATAAGTAAAATCTTAAAATGTTTTTTCCATAATTGTGTAGCTTTGATTTTGCATCATCTATTTAGTTCCATTGGTCTTGTTGTCTATTTTGATACCAATGCACACTGTCTTGATTATATAATGTTACGAGCCTAAAATCAGATGATGTAAGTTCAACAACCTTGTTCTTCATTTCAAAGTTGATTTGATATTCTAAAGGTTTTTAAATTTTCATTTGAATTTTAGGACCAGCTAGGCAATTTCTATAAGAAAGGCCTATAGTATTTTAATTGGGAGTGCATTGGCTCTATAGAGCAAATGGGGAGAACTGACATCTTAACAACATGCAGTCTTCTGATTCATGAACATGGTATATCCCTGCATTTATTTTTGTCTTCCTTGATTGTCCTGAACATTGTTTTATAGTTTTCAGTGTACATCTTTTCCATGTATTTTATCAAATTTATCCCTAAATATTTCATATTTTTGGATATTATTATGTGTTTTTCAATTTCGATTTCCAGTTGTTCATTACTAATATATAGAAGTACAACTAATTTTCTTACAATTTATCTTCTATTACATAATGTTTTAAGCTCATTTATTAGTTCTAGTAGCTTTTTAAAGATTCTACAGTGTTTTTTACATGGACTGCCATGTTTATGCCGGTAGAGACATCTTACTTCTTCCTTTCCAATCTGAAAGTCTTTTATTTCTTTTCTTGCCTGGCTAAAACAAACAGTACAATGTTGAGTAGAAATGGTGAGAGTAGATATCCTCACTTTGTTCCTAATCTTTGGGGGAAGAGCAACCAGTCATTCACCATTAGTTATGATGTTAGTTGCAAAGGTTTTTTGTACATGTTCTTTTTCAAGCTAATGATGTTCCCTTCTATTTCAGTTTGCTGACTTTTTTTTTTAAATCAGAAATGGTTGTCAGATTTTGTCAAATGGGCTGTTTCTTTGTATTTATTAAAAATATCATATAGTTTTTATTTTTTAGTTTGTTAATATGGTTAATGACATTGGTTGATTTTTTTTTAGATTTTTTTAAAATTTTTTATTTTTTATAAACATATATTTTTATCCCCAGGGGTACAGGTCTGTGAATCGCCAGGTTTACACACTTCACAGCACTCACCAAAGCACATACCCTCCCCAATGTCCATAACCCCACCCCCCTTCTCCCAACTCCCCTCCCCCCAGCAACCCTCAGTTTGTTTTGTGAGATTAAGAGTCACTTATGGTTTGTCTCCCTCCCAATCCCATCTTGTTTCATTTATTCTTCTCCTACCCACTTAAGCCCCCATGTTGCATCACCACTTCCTCATATCAGGGAGATCATATGATAGTTGTCTTTCTCCGCTTGACTTATTTCGCTAAGCATGATATGCTCTAGTTCCATCCATGTTGTCGCAAATGGCAAGATTTCATTTCTTTTGATGGCTGCATAGTATTCCATTGTGTATATATACCACATCTTCTTGATCCATTCATCTGTTCATGGACATCTAGGTTCTTTCCAGTTTGACTATTGTGGACATTGCTGCTATAAATATTCGGGTGCACGTGCCCCTTCGGATCACTATGTTTATATCTTTAGGGTAAATACCCAGTAGTGCAATTGCTGGGTCATAGGGCAGTTCTATTTTCAACATTTTGAGGAACCTCCATGCTGTTTTCCAGAGCGGTTGCACCAGCTTGCATTCCCACCAACAGTGTAGGAGGGATCCCCTTTCTCCACATCCTTGCTAGCATCTGTCATTTCCTGACTTGTTAATTTTAGCCATTCGAACTGGTGTGAGGTGATATCTCATTGTGGTTTTGATTTGTATTTCCCTGATGCTGAGTGATATGGAGCACTTTTTCATGTGTCTGTTGGCCATCTGGATGTCTTCTTTGCAGAAATGTCTGTTCATGTCCTCTGCCCATTTCTTGATTGGATTATTTGTTCTTTGGTGTTGAGTTTGCTAAGTTCTTTATAGATTTTTGGTTGATTTTTAATGTAAAACTAACCTTCATTTCTGGGATAAACCCCACTTTCTCATGGTCTTTTTTCCTTCTTTATATTGCCAGACTCTTTGCTAATATTTTGTTAAGAATTTTTGTCTCTAGGGACCCCTTGGGGGCTCAGTTATTTATAAGTCTAGCTCTTGATGTCAGCTCAGGTCTTGATCTCAGGGTCATCAGTTCAAGCCCCACATTGGACTCGAAGCCCCAAATAATTTTTGCATGTATCTTTATGAGGGATATTAATCTGTAGTTTTCTCTTCTTGTAATGTCTGTATCTGGTTTTGGTATCAGAATAATCCTGGTTATCAGAATAAGTTAAGTGGAAACATTTCCTCCACTTTAATTCCCTGGAAGAATTTGCTTGAAATTGGTAATTATGGGCTGCATTTTGCCTCCTCCCCCCCATTTATATGTTGATGCTAACCCCCAATATCTCAGAACATGACTGTATTTGGATATATGGCTTTAAATGGGTGATTAAGTTAACATAAGGTCATTAAGTGATCCCTAATCCAATTGGACTGGTGTCTTTGTTTTTAAAAAGATTTATTTATTTATTTATGAGAGAGAGACAGAATGGGAGAGGGGCAGAGGGCGAGGGAGAGAATCTAAACCAGGCTCCCTGCTGAGTGCCGGATCTCACCACCCTGTGATCATGACCTGAGCTGAAATCAAGAGTCAGACTCTTAAATAACTGAGCCACCCAGTCACCCCTAGAGTGGTATCTCTATAAGAAGGGGAAATTTGGGGGCACCTGGGTGGCTCAGTGGGTTAGGCCTCTGCCTTCAGCTCAGGTCATGATCTCAGGGTCCCGGGATTGAGCCCTGCACTGGGCTCTCTGCTCAGCAGGGAGACTGCTTCCCCCTCTCTGCCTGCTTCTCTGCCTACTTGTGATCTCTGCCAAATAAATAAATAAAATCTTAAAGACATAAAAAAAAAAGAGGAAATTTGGACATAAAAGAGACAAGAGGGATGTACCCGTACAGAGGAAATACCTTGTGAGGACACAGAAATCAGATGGCCACCTGTAAGTCAAAGAGAGAGGCCCTCAGAAAGAAACCAAACCTGCCAGTGCCTTGATCTTGGATTTCTAGATGCAAGAACTATGAGAAAACAAATTTCTGTTACTTAAGTCACTCAATCCATGGTAGTTTGCTACAGTAGCTCTAGCAGTCTCATACAACTTGTATTATTTCTTCTTTAGTATTTGGTCAAATTTACCAGTGAAGTTATATGAACCTGGAATTTATTTATGAAAATGTTTTTTTATAAATCTTTCTTTCTTTCTTTCTTTCTTTCTTTCTTTCTTTCTTTCTTTCCTTCCTTCTTTATTTGACACACACAGAGAGAGAGAGCTAGAGAAGAAACACAGCAGAGGGAGTGGGAGAGGGAGAAGCAGGCCCCCCATGGAGCAGGGAGCTAGATGTGGGGCTTGATCCCAGGACCCCAGGATCATGACCTGAGCCAAAGGCAGATGCTTAACAACCGAGCCACCCAGGCGCTCCTATGAAAATGTTTTAATCTATGTATTTAATTCCTTTATTAGATATAGGGATAGTTCCAGATGTGTGAGCTTGTGTCTTTCAAGGAAATTGGCCTTTCCATCTTGATTATCGAATATATTGTCTTGCATTCATTTTAATAAAAAAAAAACACCAAGAAGAAAACAAAGCCACCAGTTATCCTACTGTCTAAAAATAACCATTACTCATGTTTTGCTGTATATTCTTCCAGATAATTCTTATATACGGGCACACCAACTTCCTTATTTCCCTCTGCCACCCCCCCCCTTTTTTTTTTTTTTAATAAAACTGTTATTACTCTTAATACCCAGGGTTTTTGTTTTTTGTATCACCACATTTTTGAAGACACAATTGTAGATAGATGTCTACTAATGTGCTTCACTCACCTCCTAACGGACGTTTGTTCTGATTTGTGGAGGGAGCACCGCAAAGAATGCCACAGTCTGTGCTCTCTGCATTGTGGCTGGGGACAACTCAGGTGTGCATCTTGGTTTACAGGCATAGCAGTGGAAGGACTGGGTTGGCCGGTTTATTCTTGACTTCTGGTGTGGAGTACCCTGTGCTTCAGGGGAAGTAGGGGGAGGGAAGAAGCCATCCCAACCCCTCCCCCCACCCCCCAGGGACTCACTGTCTCTAGAGAACAGCCCAAGCAGCACAGCCAGGGAGGGAATGTGAGATGGGAAAATGGCAAAAAGGCAGTTCAGAGGCTCTCAGGAGTCCCCCGCTCTGGCCATGGCCTCTTGCATAGATCAGCAGGTTGGAGCTGTATCTTCAGTGTGTGGACTGTATTGGGCCTTACTTCTTGGCTCTTGTTTCCTTCCTCGAGCGAGTGATATCATTAAGAGGTGTTTGCAAAGAAGCTTTGTGCAGACATGCTACAGCAGAGACCAGCTTCATTCTCCGGTCTTGCTACGTCCTCAGGGATCTCCCAGTCTGCTGGGGCCAATGCAGCCCCTGTCCCATGAGGAACCCCCCAGACATTTGGATAAAGTTCTAGCCCCCTGTTCTCTGGGATTCCCAGGCCGAGGGAAGGGTCAAGATCCACAACTCCAAACATGGACAGGTACCTACAAAGGAATGAGTAAGCAAGTGTGCGGTAGTACCTTCCGTGCAGGGACACGTGAGTGGGCGCAGTGGGGTTTGGGTACAGTCACTTTCTCGGAAAGAGGAGGCCTGGCATCCACAGAGAGGAAGTGGGCCAGGGGAGGTGGAGGCAGGGAGAAGGGGAACAAAGGCCACCTGGTTTGGCAGAACCAGAAGAGGAAGTTGGAAAAGTGAAGGGTAGGAAGGGAAGCCCCACGGGATCACTTCTGTCCCTTGTCAGCAAGTTTGGGGACGCTGGGGGACACAGGCTGGCATGAAGGTGGGAGAGGTGGTATGGGCTAATTTCCTAGAGTGTTCTTCTCTCCCTCTTCCTTGTTCCCCTTCCCAACATTTCAGCTCACCTCAAGGGCTGGAGAACAGGCTTCTGCTCAGTAGCAGTCAGATCTTTAACTGGGCCACAGATCTTTAACTTGCCACAGGTCCCGGATGACTGGACACCTGTCCGTGTGATCCTGACTTGGTGAGGCCCGGTTACAGCTGCAGACTCAGAAGCCAGGATAGGGAACCCTCCTGCTGGGCTCTCAGAGCGAAGAAGAGGGGGTGCTGAGTTCGAAGCCCTTGTCGGTGCAACTGTCCAAACCTTTGGGGGCTCCAGGGCTCCAGCCCTGTTCTTTTTTTTTTTTTTTTTAAGATTTTTTTATTTATTTATTTGACAGAGAGATCACAAGTAGGCAGAGAGGCAGACAGAGAGAGAGGGAAGCAGGCTCCCCATGTGGGGCTCGATCCCAGGACCCTGAGATCAAGACCAGGGGCTCAACCAACTGAGCCACACAGGCACCCCTCCAGCCCTGTTCTGTTTCTCTCCTGTCGCTCTCCTCCCACACACCTGCCACCCCCAAGAGAGGCGAATGGCAGCAACTCACAGGCCACCAGACTTTCAACTGGAGACAGCTATGCTCCCAAGGGTACCTCTAGAAATGTCTGGAGACAGTTTTTGGTTGTTACGACTTGGCAAGGTTTGGGGAGAGGAGCGTGGGGAGGGGGCCCCTGCTGGGTCTCAGGTCAGGGACGCTACCCAGCACTCTGGATGCCCAGGACAACCCCCAGTGGTGGGTTAGCCCAGTGGTGCTATGGCGCAGAAGACGGCTCCCAGAGCAGATGGGCTCGCCCTTTCAGATGACAGCTGGGGCGGGGGTGGCTTCCTCCAGTCCTCACAGATGTGCTGGCAGGTGTGGGTAGAGCATTCCTTACAGATTCTGGACCAGCACCCTTCCAGCTGTGCACGGATGCTTTACAGACATGGGCATAGCCACACAGAGAGCCCCTGACAGAGACTTCCTCTTTGACCAAGCCCTGCTCGGGCTCCCTTGAGCTCTTCTTCAAAGAGGGCTGGACTTTCAGACTCCTGTGTTCGTCTCTGCGCTGACCTGCATTCTCTCCAAGAACCTCTGGGAGCCAGCTCAGCCAGGAGCCCCCAGCCTCCATATCTG
Source organism: Mustela lutreola (assembly GCF_030435805.1). Classification (NCBI taxonomy): domain Eukaryota; kingdom Metazoa; phylum Chordata; class Mammalia; order Carnivora; family Mustelidae; genus Mustela; species Mustela lutreola. The sequence continues at coordinate 14,182,820 of NC_081299.1, forward strand.
ATCACCCCTGATGTCTGACAGGTGTCCCCATCAACCCCCACCCCCAGGTGATGTCACCCTGGCCTGTCCTTTACAGGAGTCCTGTCAGGTGGGTTTTGCTAGGATCCCCCCGCCCCTTTAGTAATTTTCCATCTGTTGACCCTGTATTTGGAGTCAGACACAGTCTCTGTCCCCCACCGAAGTGGCCCCACTTCTCTCCAATGCCCCCTTGTGCCAGACCCCCTGCCCTGTGCTTTAACAAATGTAACTAAATCATTTTTTGTTTCACATCCGTTTCAGGTGGGAACAGGGAAACCTCCAGGTGATTTTCCTTCCAGTTGTGCAGGGAGGGACCAGCTCCTGGGCAGGTGTGCAAACCCCCACCTGCACCCTCCCTGGGGCAGGGACCGTACCAGGCAGCTGTGGGCAGGGCGGTGGCTGTGGGAGGGAGGAGGTGGAGTCTCCTTTTTCTAGGGCAGTGTCACCAGCCTCCTGCCCAGGGGCACTGCCCCAGCGCTACCCTGCCAGTGCGTGTGGCCGTGTGAAGCTGGGGCCTGTCCCCGGAGCCTTCAGAGAGATCACAGACCTTACAAGCCCTATGTTGCTGGACCCCCAGAACACAGAACATGGCAGATGGGGCACAGGCCAACCCCAGAGTGTTCAGGAAGAAGGTGCTGGTTAGACATCTCTCTGGGTGGAGGGGCCCAAGCCTCAGGGCCTCTTCTCCTAGGAGAAGCTCCAGGTATGTGCCTACTACCCTGGGATGAAATCCTCCATGGGGAGAAGCAGGGATGGGGCTGGGGAACTGGTGCCTAGAGTTCATTTCTCCAGAAAGAAGAGCTCTAAGTCTCTGAGTGATGGCTGAGATATGTCACTGCATTTGCAGCACCAGAAGGGCCTTGGGATCATCTAGTCAATGCTCATGAGGCACTTGAGGCCCAGAGAGGGTAAGAGATCTACCCGAGGTCACACAGCCATTTGGAAGAATAGCCAAGTCTAGAATGTAGGGACCCAGGTCTCTTGGCTTCAAGTGCAAGACCCAGCCAGCAGGTTGGGTCATGTGACTTCCTGGAGTGTGTATGGAAAGGGGGTTGGTTCTGATCCGTGACAGTGGCCCGACCCCATGGGACAGTGAGCTTCCTGTCTTGGAAGCTGGTGCAGGAAGTGTACTCCTACTCAGGGTAAGAAGGAAGGAGGCTCCGGTGCCTCCTGGCTCTGCCATCCTGGGGACCATCCTTTCAGCAGATGCTGGGAAGGTGGGGAGAGCGCCCCACAGAGCCCGGGGAGCCAGGAACAGAGGCCTGAAGGGGCACCATTGATGGGGCCTCTAATGAGGCCCAGGAGGGAACAGCAGGCCCGGGGCTGCAGGAGAGTGGAAGGGACAGACCCAGGACTTGGACTTTTCTCCTCTCTCAGATCTAGCTTGGGTATGAAGAAGTTCTTTGCCATGGTCATCTTGGTCAGCAGCGGTGAGTAAAGGCTCTGGGGAGGCTCCTCTTTCTCTCCTGCTCCCAGACTTTCTCCTGTGACCTTGGGCACCTAGGTTCTCGAGCCACTGGCTGGCAACAAGCCTGTGGCCTGGGCTGCCTGTCTGGGCCACCAGGGAGCCCTTCATTGTCTTGGGGCTCTTTGTTCCCCTGGCCAGCCGTCAACACACCAGGGGCCCTTGGCTTGGCATTTACGAGCCTGCAAGGCGGCAGGGCCCAGAGCTGAGCAAGCGTCATAAAACGGTCGTGTTTGCTTAGGGCGTCTGGCCGCCCCGGGACAGCCTGGGTGTTTGTGTACATGTGTACATTAGACAAGAGGTAATGAGTTTGTGTGTGGCTGTAAGCATGTCTATCTCTGCGTGCAGAGGTGTGTCTCAGCACATGTCGGGAAAACGTGTAGGTGTATGTTAATTGGGACACTGGGACCGGCATGAGGTGTGTGTAGCAGGTATCTGTGAACGCTCAAGTCACTGGGGGTAGGGCCTGGGGGCCCCTCCTTTCCTGGGACTGCTGTTCCCAGGTGCACCGCCTGGGGACAGCTGAGGCTCCTGACACAAATATGGCCCCACACAACCAGGTGTCTTGGGGAGGTGGGAGGTGGCCAGACCCCTCGCTGACTTCTCCTCCTGCCTGTTATACAGCATCCAAACGCAGCCTGGTTTGAGGGAAAGAAAGAGACACCAGGTACAAAATAGGGTTCAACACGGCCAGAAGTGAGAAAGGGGGGGACTTGAATCGGCTGCTAACGTGATTGTTGTGTAGAAAACAAGCATCTGCCTTGAGCCCCAAGCGCTGGCCGGGGACTGCTCCCGAGCGTGGACTCCGTCTCTTCTGCTTGGAGCACGCGTGTGGGTTGTAGGGGCCGCATGTGTGTGTGTGTGCAGATGTGAGCCTGAGTGTGTGAGGTGTATGTGTGATCATGGGTGTGTTTGCGGGTGTGAAGTGTGTGAGGCGTTTGTGGGTGAGTATGAGCAGGACTGTGTATGTAACAGTGTGTATTCGTGTGGGGGATGTCTGTGAGCGTGTCACAGGTGTGTGCTTTGACACACGTGTAGTGTGTAGGGGCAAGTGTGAGTGTGCATCTCTCCTGAGGGTGCTGTCTGTGAGGTGGGGGAATGTGTGCAAGTGAAGTGTGTTTCTACGTGCACTATGCATGGCTGGGTGACTTGTGTGTGTCTGAGTGTGAGGCCGCTGGGCGTGAACACGTGACTGTGTATGAGGTACGTGTGGGTGAGTGTGTGCCCCAGAGTGTGGTGTGCAGAGGAGAGTCTGAAGTGTGTGTGTGTCCGTGGGAGTGTAAGGGGGTGTGTCCCTGTGCATGAGGTGTGGAGGGCTCTTGTGATCATGCCCACCTCGTATGGAGCTGCTGGTCAGGGCGCCCCGGGGAGGGAAGCTCCTCCACCCCCCACCCCAGGGTAACACCTGCGCGGCCAGATTGCAGTGGCAGGAGGCGGGGGCTTCGGGCCAGGGAGCCAGGAGGCCAGGACCCCACAGGGCACCCTGCAGGAGTGTGGTGTTCTCCCCAGCTTGGGCCATGGTGTCAAAGAGCTTATGCAACCTGCTTGCAGTGCCGCAGCGCTCAGGGAGAAACCTGTTTGCAAACCCTCGGGTGTCTGGGTTTGACTTCCAAGGTCAGATTCAAGATCGGACTCCCTGTGCTGCTCGGCACGCCCACCCTGAACCAGCTGCCGGAGGAAGGCCTGGGGGACAGAGGTAGCATCCGGTTTCTCCCTCCCCTCACCAACAGCCCTCACACCCTTGTGCAGCTCAGGGATGGGCTCAGGCCCACGGGACATGGGGTCCTGCCTCTCCCTGCCCCAAATCCCGCTGACACATGTACTTTGCTCTGCAGCATCCTCTTAAAGCCACTTGTCCCAACTCCTTCCCCATTTCCTCTCTCCTTTGCTCCTTATATTCTGTAATGACAAAAATCATCCAGCCAGCAGACAGGGAGGCTCAGGAAGAGCAGGGATCCCCAAGCCCATTAAATGGGGCTGCAGTGGCTCTCCTGCCTACGTGCGGGGTGGCCTCCCCCGAGAAAAGACTTAAGCACCTGGCTTGGGATTGACTCAGCGGTGAGCGTGGAGGAGATGCTGAGTCAGCACAGGCCCAGGGCCCAGGAGTCGGGGAGCAGGGGAGGGGAGAGTCTGCCAGGGTGGGCTGGCCTGGCAGGTGCGGGGAAGCTGCTGAGTTTGCTGGTGCGGGAAGGGGTCATTGTGCTATTGCTTCCTGCGAGACACAGACCAAAGGAGAAAGTGTGTGTGTGTGTGTCTGTCTGTGTGTCTGTCCATCTGTCTTTGCTGAACGACCAGAGCGCTGAATTGTCTCTGGCTTCATCGTGACTGGCACCAGGCCCAGGACTGTGGCAGGGACACTGAGTCCTTGCTGGAGGCAGAGAAACCCGACCAAGCCCAGGGCCCAGAACCAAAGCCCTGTGTTCAGGGGAGCACATGGCATTTGTGAACCCCGTTACGGTAAGTGGACTGGGCATTGGGGTCTCACTACCCGGGTCCAAGTTCTATCCCTACCAGTTTTGATAATGTTCTCGGGCAAGCTGCTGGGTGCTCTGGGCCTCAGTCTCCTCCTCTATAAAGTGGAGATAATAACACCACTCAGTGAGTTAATGCATGGGAGCGGCTTAGGACAGAGCCTGGCACAGAGCCCTCAACAAATAGCAACAATGATTACTTTCTAAGGCCCCTGGTGCCTCACGGTTGTGGTTGTTCGTTTGTTTGTTTTAAGATTTCATTTATCTAGGGGTGCCTGGGTGGCTCCGTGGGTTAAAGCCTCTGCCTTCGGCTCAGGTCATGATCCCAGGGTCCTGAGATCGAGCCCCTCATCGGGGCCTCTGCTCAGCAGGGAGCCTGCTTCCTCCTCTCTCTCTGCCTACTTGTGATCTCTGTCAGTCAAATAAATAAATAAAATCTTAAAAAAAAAAAGGATTTCATTTATCTATTTGAAACAGAGAGAGTATGAGCAGGGAGAGAGGGGTAGAGGGAGAGAGGGCAAGCAGACTCCCCGCTGAGTGGGGAGCCCAACGCGATGTAGCACCTGATCCCAGGACCCCAGGATCATGACCTGAGGACCACCCAGGAACCCCCTGTCACAGCTTTTTATACATGGCTTCCCTTCCTGCCTGTGCTCACCTTCCCTCCCGCCCCCCTTCCCTGGCCCTGGGGTGTGGGGAGGACAGTCACTCAGATGGGGCAGGGGTGGGCACCCACCAGGCAGGACACTCACAGCACCCCTTGATTTTCTTGCAGTCCTGCCCGAGGCCCACGGCAGCCTGCTTAACTTGAAGTCCATGGTGGAAGCCATCACGGGGAGGAACGCCATCCTGTCCTTCGTGGGTTACGGCTGCTACTGTGGGCTGGGAGGGCGCGGGCTGCCCATGGACGAGGTGGACTGGTAGGTCCCAGAGCGCCTGCGCTGCTGTTGTGTCAGGACAGGGAGGGGAGACAGTGAGGGTTGGACTGGTCTCCATCTCTGACAGATGGGAGAGGACTCTTTCCCCAAAGGATGAGCCTGGTCCAATGAGTTAGTGACCTTGACTCATGCCCTCCTCCACTGTCGTGGATGCTTTCTACTGTCCTTCTCCAAGTCTTGGTCTTGGAGGCATTTGAACTTTGCACTCTTGCCAGGAAAGAAACATTGACCTGCCCCCAAAGCACATGGGAGCAACGAACACACAGCTCACGCTCAGCAAAAGCAAGGACTGTGACCCCTCTCGCCCCCATCACCCTAAGGGGCTCTGATGGAGGGCTTGAGCTTCTTCCATCAGACTGCTGACTGAAGCCATGGTTACTTTCTGCTCCTATCTCCCCAGAAGCAGCCAGCACTAAGTCTGGCATCATGGGGGGCAGGAGACGGGGGGGAGACTTGATAGATGCATGTTGACTGATTGCCTTCCTCCACCAGAGGGGATGGAGTTGGCCACACTACATTTGCTTCCTGTCCCTGCAACTTTGTCTCTCCCTGGCCATCCCGCATAGCCAGGCATGGCCCCTTCTTATAGCCAGGCAGGCTCCTTGGACACTGACTGAGCCCTGATCCTCTTTCCCATCCTGATGGCATTGCCAGAGAGCCTGACGCTTCCTGCCTCCTGCAGCTGCACTCAGGGCTCTCAGGGGGAAAGGTGGGAGGCAAGATCATGGGCAAGAAACTGGGGCACTGGCCGGGCTCTGCCGGGCTGTGTGACTTCAGTCATGTGATTGCCCCCTCTGGGCCAGAGTCTGCAGGTCTGATCTGTAAGGAACTGGTACAGAGAGTTGGGATCTCTGACAGTAGGAGACAGGCCAAGCCTGCCTACATCGCCTGTTCTTTTCCACCTGCCCCGAGGTGCTGCCACGCCCATGACTGCTGCTACCAGAAGCTCTTTGACCTGGGCTGTCACCCCTATGTGGACCACTATGAGCACACCATCGAGAATAATACTGAGGTCGTCTGCAGTGAGTTCTCCCCTTGCCATTCCCTCCTCCCCAACCTAGGAGAAGAGCTTAGATTGCCAGTCCCTCTCCCCACCACCCTGTGTGCACAGTTGCCAGGCAACAGACAGGGTGCCCAGTTAAATTGGAGTCTCAGATAAACAATGAAAACTATTTTCACATCATTCTGTCCTAAATATTGCATGGGACATACTTATACTAAAAAAATTCAATGTTAGCATAAAATCAATTACTGTTAGTATAAAAGTAAGAATTAGCATAAGTATATCTCATGTAATATCTGGGATATACTTATACTAAAATATTTACTGTTCGTCTGAAATTCAAATTAGCCAGGCCCCTTGTTCTTGTTCGTTAAATCTGAGAACCCCAGCCATGGTCCTCATCCTGATGTGCTCAGCCTGAATGAGTACCCTCATTCCCTGATCCTTGATTCCTCAGCTTCTCGGGGTTTAAGGAGCAGTTCTAAGTCAGTGGGTCTGGGCGAGGGCCCAGAAATCTGTTTTTAACCAGGTCCTCTGGTGATGGTGAGACTTTGTGACATGCTGACCTGGGTTCAAACCTGGATTCTGCCAGAACCTCCTGCTGGGTGTAACCCTACCCAAGGTGTTCCCTTACCTGGCCTCAGTCTCTCCATGAGTCCTTGGAAGAGTTTGGATCAGAACAGACTTATTTCTTTCTAATTCTGCCTTTGGGACCCTGCTGGAAGATGGCCTCATCCTAGGATGCTCAGTGTTTCCAGGATTTAAGCGATGAGAACCAGGCCTGGCAACATTCCCTCCCTTGCCATGGACTTTCCAGGCCATTGCTCAGTTGAGGGATGTGGCATCCAATTTAATGGCTCAAGTGTCCCTGCCCTCTCTCCCCTTAGGTAGCAGGTGCCTCCTGGCCCGGCCCCATGGGCAGCCCTGGGCTCCCCTTTGTCTCCTTGGCTTAACCAGGTTCTGCTCACTATTCTTCAAGCTCACCAGCAAGCCCAGATTTGCAAAGAAACCCCAAGTCTCCTGTTCTCTGGTGGGGAACTGGGCTCAGGTGGGGCCCTCTGGGAGCTGAGGTCCCTGTATTCTGCTATTCAAACAGTGGATTGGCGGGGCTGGCTTGGGAGAGTGGGGTGGTCCCTCATTAAAGCATTTTAGGGATCCCCAAAGGCAGTGGACTAACCCAAGCAGTGGTTTTCACGTTGGGTTTTGGGGGCTCCTAAGGTCATGGGGAGTCAGGGGATGGGGGTCCTCTAAGTGGTCCAGCTGGCCCCGTTAGCCCATCTGATAGCCTAAGTGCTTCTCTTTAGGCCATTTGATACATTAGCCTCCTGCAAAGAGTTTCATTTAAGAGCAAGGATTCTGCTGATGCAAAGTTTGAGAAGTATGCACACCACTGAGCTGGGGGCAGTTCTCAAAGAGGGTTCCCTGACCCAGCAACATCGCTATCACCTAGGAACTTGCTAGAAATGCAGATTGTCGGGCCCCATGCAGACCAAGTGTACCCGAAGCCATGGGGCCTGGGCCCAGCAGTCTCCGTTTCCATAAGCCCCCGGCAGATCCCCAGGCAGCCCTCAGGTCGATACGGCCAGGGTGGAGGGTTTCTGGGCGCTCACAACACTGGCAGCAATGGTGGCAGTGGGAGCAGTGACTAGGTCTTAAGCCTTTGCCCGTGGGTGGCCCTGCGCCAGGTTCTTTAGGAAGCCAGCCTTCCACGGAGGCTCCTTACCACCAGCTACCTCCAAGGGCAGGGGTCCTGTGATTCCGTGATGGAAGAGAGGAGGCCCCGGGGCAGGGAGTTCCTGACCCCTGAGTGTTTGGCCCAGCTCTGCCTTAGATTGGCTGGGTGACTTAGGTAAACCAGTCCCCCCTTTTCTGTGCCTGCCTCAGTTTCCCCATCTATAAAGTGGCCCATTGGACTTCAGGGCTTCTCCGATTGAAGCGCACCCCAGAGCCACTGGCAGGGCGGTGGACGCAGATGGCGGGGCCCACTGAGCCGTGGGCCAGGGGTGAACCCCCAGTGAGGTTCTGCTGCCCGTCCCCCCACCATGGGACCACCTTCTGAGGCCCACTAGAACCTCTGCCCCGCGCAGGTGAGCTCAACGAGACGGAGTGCGACAAGCAGACGTGCGAATGTGACAAGAGTGTGGTTCTGTGTCTCCGGAACCATACGTACAACGAGAAGTATCGAAACTACCTCAACATCTACTGTCAGGGCCCCACGCCCAACTGCAGCATCTACGAGCCACCGCCCGAGGAGGTGGCCTGGAGACACACTGACCCCACTCCCCCTGCACCTCCCTAGTGCCCTCTGGGGACAAGACAGACTGAGCAGGGGGAGCTGGGGCGGGGCGAGACTGGGAGTCCAAGGACTGTGAGACAGGCTCCCAAGGGCTCGGGAAGGCCTGGGCTCTGACTGTGGCCCCCAGGCTGGTCCAGCCTGGCCCTGGGTGTGGCCATGTTCTGCCACCGGTCCTAGACTTGGCAGAGAACATGCAGCTTGTTGGGGCTTCTCCTGAGTGTGGAAGGCAAGGCCTGAGAGAGAGGAGGTCCCCTGAGTGGGGCCTCTGCTCCTGGCCACAGCCTGACTTGTTCGGCCTCACCCTCCAGGTTGGACCCCGGGGACTTAGAGACTGAGAGTTTTAGCTGCCGGCACAACCTCAGAGCTTGGTGTGTTCTCAGACAGGTTGCCAGACCGATGGCGGGCTGGTCCCAAGGTCTGGGCTCTGGAGGCCTCCTGGCTGCCCCTAGGAGGACTCAGGGTGACCCTTGCTTTCTCCCTGGAGCTCCAGGGTAGGTGGACCAGAGTCAGAGGTGGCCCAGACATCAGAGGGTGACCACAGTGCTTAGCGTCTCTGCCCCAAAGTCTGGCCTCAGAGCGGTCTCCAGGGCTCCGACAGAGCCCACATTCCTAGTGGCACTCCCCTCGGTGCAGGGTAACCCAGATGGGGGCACCGATATGTCCCCAAGAACTCACAGTTCTTCCCCTGCCTCCCTGCTGAGCCGGGCCTGCCATAGGGCATGGCCCAGAGGAGCTCCCAACCCCAGGCTCCTGGGACCCTGGCAGACGTGGAGGCGACAGGGCTGTCCCCCCATTCCCACACCTCCTGTCCTGCAGCAGCCAGGCCAGTGGGTGGAGAGACCCCAAACCCCTCTCTCCCTGCCAGGGAGAGACGAGGCTGCACCCTGGGGTCCGAAGTCCTCTCCATGGGGAGGAGGCCGAGGGCGGGGACCCACCTCCGTGAAGGGGGAGACAAAGGCAAGAGGGACCGGGTCCAGGAAGGAGGCTGTGGGGAACATTCAGGAAGGCCGTGGGGAGGCAGCAGCATGCAGAGGGATGAAAGCGGAGAAAGTGGGAGAGAGGTGGGGCCCAGAGGCACCCAGACCTGAGGGGTCTGGGTAGGAGAAGCGCGGTAAAGGAGCCTGGGTTGCAGGACCCTCCTTGGGCCCAGGTTCCCACTGAGCCGGTGGGACTGTGGGCCGAGGTGGAGGAGGGTCAGCCTCGGTGGGGGGGTGGGTGCAGCTTTCTTGACTCTGCGCCAGCACTGCTGTTTCTCCAGGTGCACCCTCCCCTGTCTTGCCTGCCTCACCTCCTGACCTCAGCGGCCTCCAAGTAACCAGCACGCCCTGCCTCACCCTGATGACCCCCTGGCCCAGCACTGTGACTCACCTGGACACCGAGAGCAGCCACCAGGAGCTCGCCCTGCCCTGCCAGCACCCCGTAGGCTGCTGTCAGCAGGCATGGCCAAGAAAGCTGGAGGCAAGAGAGGCATGGGGGTAGGGAGAGACTGCCCACCCCCCAAACAGCAGGACGGGGCAGACGCCTTGCCTAGTGGCACCTTCTAGAACACCGGCCTCGGAGACTAAAGATGAAGCCGTTGGCGTCAGCTGTCACTGTGCGTGAGAGGAGGCCCTTCCACCGCTCACCTCCCTCTGACGTGGTGGCCGTGGTCTGCTGTGAGCCTCATCGCTGACGTCTTCCAGCTAACGAACTACCCTCTCCTGGCTGTCTTGGGAGGGCCCGTTATCTCTGAGCCGAAGCTCCCACCAAGCCAGGGGTGGGACCACGATGGGGCACCCAGTGTCCCCGCTGGACTTGGGGTCTGCAGAAGCCTCCACCCTTCCCCCGTGGGGGCCCAGGTTTTGGGCTGTGCCTCTCCACCTTGCACATGCCTCCACCACAGAGAGTCTGGGCCCATGTGTTGGGAGTAGGTTCTTCTGGCCAACAGTCTTGCCTGCTCCCCCCCTCACCTTGCCCCGGCCTGTTCAGGATGCTGCACCCCAGAGACACTCCCTAGGACTCAGCACGCCCTCCTCAATCTAATAAAGTCATCCTGCCTCAGTTTCCCCCTGCTGGTCCTTTTCTCCTTGGCTGGGTGCGCACTGACCAGGCATCAGGGGAGGGCACAGAGACTCCCTCCAGGGTTTGGAGCTCTGGGGAAAGCTCTGGGAAAACACCCAGCATCTGGCATGGCCTGTCCCCTTCCTGCCCCGGGGCCTGGAGGCAGTGGTCCCGCTCTAGCAGAGAAGCGAGTATTAGGAAGGCTGGAGAGTGGTGTGTTGCAAGGGCTGGATGACGATAACTGTTGGGCTGGGTGCTTGTCAGGCATCAATCTCCACCCCGTCCTTTACGGCTGAACATCTGAGGCCCAGAGAGGGAAAGTAACTTGTCCAAAGACACAGGTTGTCAGTGATGGGGCTGGGTCTGACTCCTCAGGGTCAACTTTTTTTATTTAAGATTTCTTTTCTTTATGTATTTATTGGGGGAGGGAGCAGAGAGAGAGAGAGAGAGATAAGCAGACTCAGAGCTGAGTACAGAGCCCAACTTGGGGCTTTCTCACATGACCCTGAGATCATGACTTGAGGCCAAAACCAAGAGTAGGACACTTAACTGATAAAGCCAGACAGACACCCTGCATCTGACTTTTAACTGCCCTTCCTTGCACTTTCTTAATGATGACCTGTGCAGCTGGGCACAGTGGAGCCAGCAACTGAAAATCCACAGGACACCAAGTCCCGGTCCCCCCCCCCCCCAAGCCCCTTCTTTGATTTAAGTCCCTTCCCTGTTGTGGGCATCAGTTTCCCAATGTGCAAGGGGACCAGAGGAACTGTTCCCCAAAGCCATGTGTTTTCCTGGGCACATCTGGAATGATCTCTGGGGCTCTGCTCCCCACCACCTCAATCTTCCATTGAACAGCTCTGCTTTGCCTCTATTATGTACTGAGCTTTCACACGAACTACTGTAAGAAGAAAGAGACACTCTTTATTAATTTCTTTCAAAGCTTGAAAGCTCCTGGACAAGACTGTCCGTTGGTTCATTCATTCAATGGACCTGTACCGATGCTCATCGGGAACCGGGTGGGGGGGGTATATCTCTGATCAGTCTCAGACTCTACCCAAGGAAGCCCAGAGGCTGGCGGTGGGGGCAACCTGAGAAAACCTGGCCGTACGGGGCCAAGTGGTGTCATGGGAGCTTGGGGAGCATGGAGACTGAAGCCCCAAGTGTGTCCGTGGCAGTCCCAGAAGGGACCGCGCACGGGAGAAGGGGTGGGGCTCCCAGTATCTGATCAAATTCCTTCCCCTCCCCCATTTCCCAGGTGGTCTTCCGTCCACCAGCCTCTCTCCCTGCTCCTTGGCGATACGTCCCCATCTAAGAAAAGGGAGTGTTCATAATTGTCTTACTGAGAATGAGAGCCCAGTTCCATATGGGCCCTTGTTGCAATAGTTCTTGAATAGAATCTGTTTCTACCACCGAAACGACTGTCTGGCTCTGGTTTTCTTTTCTTTTCTTTTTTCTTTTTTAAAAGATTTTATTTATTTATTAGACACACACAGAGAGATCACAAGTAGGTAGAGAGGCAGGCAGAAAGAGAGGGGGAAGCAGGCTCCCTGCCGAGCAGAGAGCCCCATGCAGGACTCGATCCCAGAACCCTGAGACCATGACCTGAGCCGAAGGCAGAGGCTTAACCTACTGAACCACCCAGGCGCCCCTGGCTCTGGTTTTCTAACCGCCGTGGTGCCATGACTCGTGTGAGAACAGAGTCATCATACTGGGCCCTTTGCCATGTCACCCAGGACCCCAAGCGGACATCCTGAGGCTTTCGTCTTCAGCCCTGACTGATTGATGGGGGATCCACTGTGAGCCCCACCCCTGAGCCGGGGCTCTGTGTAAAGGTCCACTGAGGCCCGGCAAGGATAGGTTTTGGTTCTTAAGGTTCTGAGTACACTCTGTGAAGCCGGATGAGAGGTATAGGCTACTTTGTTTGACAGAGACCTGCTGGGCTGCAAGTCTTTCTTCCTGGCCCTTTCGAGTGGGGATCCACTCCCTGACTCCCGAGGCTGGAATACTTTTCCTGGTTCTTGGAATGCCTCTCTCTTCTATTTGATCCTGCTTCTTCCAAGGAAACTTCTCAGCTGACTCAAGCGCACCCCTCTCCTTCCTGACCCTCTGCTGAATTTGGAAACTCACTGCTTCCTCTAAGACCTCTCCGTTCCCACGCCCCGCACCCACACCTTCTTTGAGCCTCCCTTCAGCCCCCTTGTGTCGTCTTATATGATGCCTTCGAACCCCTGCCTCCTCCTTCCCTCTGCCTGCCCCTGCCAGACCTTTTCCCTGCCCAGGCCAGCCCTTTGGGTCCTTGCATATTTAGCTCTCTGCCTCCGTAAGCATTTCTTAAGGGACTCTGGGACCCCTAGAAGCAACCACCTAAAGCTAAGAAGGAAAATGCTCTTTGGAAACAACTAGATATTTTATTCATTTAGAAGGGCTTTGGAGACATCCCAGCAGCTGCTTGACGTCCCCTCAAATCTCTCCCTTAAAATGTATTCCATGGCCTCCTTAAAACTACACATTGGAGTGGGGGGGCACCTGAGTGGTGCAATCAGTTGAGCTTCCGACTCTCGATTTTGGCTCAGGTCATGATCTCAGGGTCGTGGGATCGAGCCCCGCATCATGTTGCCCACTCAGTGGGGAGTCTGCCTCTCCCTCTCCCTCTGCCCCTCCCCCGTTTGTGCCCCCCCCCAAATAAATAAATAACCTCTTTTTAAAAAAATTACATATTGGGGCAACTGAAAAGCTTAAAAGTCTCTGCCACAAACACCAGTGAAAATCTTAGCTCTCATGCTGAATACACAACCTCAGCTTGTCCCATCTGCCAGAAACACAATTCAGATAAAGAATACACAACGGAGTGAAGACCAGATCCAACTATTTTGTATAAATCAGAGAGCGTGCATCACTAGGTTTTGCTATTCATGGGCTAAATTTTTAGAGAGAAACTGGTAAGGTCTCTGTCTGCCTGTAAAATAGTTTGTGCGTGTGTGTGAATGTATGTAATATATATGGGATATCATTCTATTCAAGATAGCATTGCCAGATTAATTCACGACATCTCTTCACGGAGCTCTGTTCAAAGGGGCTTGGATAGAAATCAGCACTTCTGTTAATTAAGTATTCCTAAATCACACAGAAATCTAGCAAAGAACCCAGGTATTTTCCAAGCCCATACGATTCGAGCAAATCTTGGCTTAATGGCATTGGTGGAACAAAAACAGAAATGTCTTCCGATTTACCAGCAGGAAAGGACGATATGAGCATATGTTTCATTCTACTGGGGTTTAGTAGTTAAATAGATAATGTCATACCGACTAGGTATTTAAGATTATAAAAAATTATAAACTGAACCTAAGGAAAAAATGTCTAAGTCAAGGTGCAGTAAAAGTGAGTTGCTTGATATCTGTTCATTTGTGTTGATCAAGCACTGCAGAAAACAGAAAACCCGTGTCTGTAGGTTGTTTAGGTTTTGGTTTCTACAATGTTTGCCTAACGGGCAGGTACTGTTAATATAGTTAAGGGAAATAGCTTGAGATGCTAGAGAGTTTTGCTTGATGTTCTTCTATGCTCGCCTAAGAACAGCTTCCATAATTTTTTTAGTAGCTTGCCATCTTTTTTTAAATAATTTTTGAATTTTTTTATTAGCATATAATGTATTATTAGCCCCAGGGGTACAGGTCTGTGAATCACCAGGTTTACACACTTCACAGCACTCACCTTAGCACATACCCTCTCCAATGTCCATAACTCCACCACCCTCTCCTTACCCCACTACCCCCGGCAACCCTCAGTTTGTTTTATGAGATTAAGAGTCTCATGGTTTGTCTCCCTCCTGATCCCATCTTGTTTCATTTATTCTTTTCCAACCCCTAACCCCCCACATTGCATCTCCACTTCCTCATATCAGAGAGATCATATGATAGTTGTCTTTCTCTGATTGACTTATTTCGTTAAGCATAATACCTTCTAGTTCCATCCACGTAGTCGCAAATGGCAAGATTTCATTTCTTTTGATGGCTGCATAGTATTCCATTGTATAGATATACCACATCTTCTTTATTCCTGCATCTGTTGATGGACATCTAGGTTCTTTCCATAGTTTGACTATTGTGGACATTGAGTAGCTTGCCATCTTAACAGTTAAGCTAATTAAATTAAGTAATAGATAGTCATTAACTATCTAAATCATTTCTAAGTCAGATAAACCACTAAGACATTAATAACTAAACACAAGTATATGCTTATATACTTTTGTCTTTTTACTTTTATAAGGTATGAAGAAATACCTTTGGGTTTATTAATAAAAAGGAAAAATTGTGGGCGCCTGGGTGGCTCAGTGGGTTAAAGCCTCTGCCTTCGGCTCAGGTCATGATCCCAGGGTCCTGGGATCGAGTCCCGCATCAGCCTCTCTGCTCAGCAGGGAGCCTGCTTCCCTCCCTCTCCCTCTGCCTGTCTCTCTGCCTACTTGCGATCTCTGTCTTTCAAATAAATAAATAAAATCTTTAAAAAAAAAAAAAAAAAAAAAAAGGAAAAATTGTACCAGAAGAACTATATGTATTTCTAGGAATTGTGAGATGGTATATTCATAAAATTTACTAATTTACTATAGAATGTTGACATATAGCAGACAGTTAACAAGTGTCTATTTCCTTGTTTTCACTGGAAATTGAGATTCCTGTGGTTTAAAGATCCCAGTTATGTATAAGTGAATTGCTAGAGATTTCTAGGAATAATAAGGATAAAGAAAAAACTGCAGGGAAATTATGCAAGAATGTAGGCTATATTTCTGTTAAGGAAAAGGAGAAAAATTTTGTCTTCAACGTACAAATTGTTTAGAGGTTGATTCAGTTATTTTAGGGACATCTGGGTGGCTCAGTGGGTTAAGCCTCTGCCTTCAGCTCAGGTCATGATCTCAGGGTCCTGGGATCGAGCCCCGCATCAGGTTCTCTGCTCCGTAGGGAGCCTGCTTCCCCGCGGCCCCTGCCTCTGCCTGCCTCTCTGTCAATTTGTGATCTCTCTCTCTGTCAAATAAATAAAATCTTTTAAAAAAATAAAATAAAAGTTATTTCAGAATGAAAAAGAGGAAAATATAGGACCAAAAAAAAAAAATTTGCATGGCTATAGAAAGTTGTAGAGGGTTTGTGAGAAGGAATTTCCTGTGTGGTCAAGCTGGCTTCGTTGAATTGATTGATTTATAAAGTTTTAAAAATGAGCGCAATAGTGTAAGATGCAAAACTAGCATTTGGTTTGCTTTCTGTTGAAACAACAAACTTTTCTTGGATGATTCGTCTGCTCTTTCTATGAGATTGTAGAAAGCTTTTCTTTATCTTTTAAGTAAAACTGCCTAGAAAACAAAGATTATGTTTTATCCGAATAATTTCCTGTGTTTACATTAACCATACCATGTCAGTGATTATTTAAGAGAACACGGACTTCTCACTTCTTAAAAAAATTTTATTTATTTGAGAGAGAGAGGGAATGTGCATGCACAATCGTGGAGAGGAGCAGAGGGAGAAGGAGAAGCAGGCTTCCTGCTGAGCCCCAGAAGCAGGGCTCCATCCCAGGACCCTGAGATCGTGACCTGAGCCAAAGTCAAATGCTGAAACAACTGAACCACTTGGGCACGGCCCCCCACCCCCCAGACTTTTCACTTTGAGAAGAGCTAGGGGTTTACGGCTTTTTTCGTTTTTACTTTTCTTACAATTTTGCCTTCCCAAAAATCAACTCCTTAATGAAATCCTGGTCTTAAACTGACCTTGCACTGGGTCCCTGGAAAATCTCCAAGGATTTGTTCTCTCACCTTGTAAAAGGAGAGATGTTAAAAATAATCTGGTTTATTCGACATGTTGGATTGCTTGGACGGCACTGTCAGATCAGAAGAAGTACTTTAACTTTCCTGTTATACTTGAATGGGTAAATATTTTAAATTAAATATATAAATATTTTAGAAATTGTATGAAATTCGTAGAAATTTGTCTATGCTTTGTTGCTTATGAAACATCCTGGCATAATGTTATCAGTCATAATTCTAGTTATTATCTTAATGTGTTGTATGTCACAGAGACGATTACATTCCTTTGTTGGTTAATTGTTTTATAATGAGTTCTCATCAGATCTTTAACCGCAGCTATTTTAAGCCTCTTGTCATTTACAGATAGTAAGCTTTCCTCTGATGCTTTCCTGAAAGGTTATGCCAATCACCGGGCAGCCAAAATGCTCTATTTTCATTAGCAAGGACAATTTCAGAGACCCCTGGAAAGGACTAGGGGAGGTATTGTGGGGAGCAGACTTCTGATGACATTCAATGACCTTTAGATCACATTGCTGACCTCAGTAAGGGTTTCCAGAACCAGTAGAGAAGCTGACGGGTTCATCAAATTGCGAACCCAAGATCAAGCAGAACAAGAATTAATTACATGGGACTGAATTAGCCAGTGAAGGATGATTCTAGTTTTCCCTTCAAATGTTGCTGGTTTTTTTTTTTTAAATGTTCTATTTTCTGGGTTTACAGAACTGTTTTCCCTTCTATCTCAAGCTGTCTATAATTCATGACAATTTAGTAGATGGTACTTTTGCAAGCAGAAACAAAACAGGTTATCGTTTCTCCCTGCCCGATTCCTCCAGAATTTGGAAACTTACATTGAGCATTCTTATTTTCATGGCAATATAATTATTTGCGTAAGTTCAAGAAGAATCCGTTTCCTTATGACAGAATGTCATTGGAAACTGGTTATATCCCCAAGGCCTTGGCTGGAATGTCATGTTTGAGAATGATGTGCATAGAACACAATGGAAGAAACTAAGGTTGATTCATGGAGCCCTTCTGGAAAAACCAGCCCGGGACCTGGCTTTGCAGGGCTCCCGGCCTTGCAGGCGAATAAAGAAGGTCATTTCCTGGCAGACCCAGCAACCTTAGGCTATACTGGGGACCTTGAAAGGAGACGAATTCACCCAAATCTATATAGGCATTGCCAGAAAAATCGGGTGGTGAGTTTTTAACTTTGCTTCCTAACCTTGAGAGGCTCTTGAAAGGCTAGCCTGAGATTCCTTACAAAAGATTCCAGTAAAGCAAAGTTTAAAAGGCCTATGGGTCAATTACCTTTTTCACTGCCCTTGTGTGAACAATCATGTATTGTAGAAACGGGAATCAGATGAATTGTATGAAATCAGATGTATTGTAGAAACGGGAATCAACAAGGGAGGTGTCTGTAGAGACAGATTTTCAGTGTTCCAATGGGAAACTATGGCGCATGTCCTTGGCTTTTTAAATGATAGTCCTATTCATTGTTTTTGAGCTATTTTCGCCCCTTGGTGAAACTCTGTTTTCCTCTCTACTTAGATGCCCACCTGTAAGCTGGACTGGGTTCTGTCTTCTGCACCTGGTGTTGGATCTTCTGGAGAAGAAGATCTCTCCTTGGAGATCTAGCTACAACTCTCCAAACTGACTTTTCTGATTTTCCTGCTGACCTGCAGTCACTGAGAACTAAACCCCATTGCCCAGATCCTTAGGGGGAGCATCTGAAGAAGCCCTGGGAGCTGAGGCCGGATGCTTCCACGTTCTTCTCAGAGGAAGAGACGTGGCCGTGACATTCATGGCTGGGCCATCGCCCAGGACATTCAAGTCACACGCCAGGGGGTCCTTTAGATTTCCTCTGGTGTTCTCACTTCACCGTCTAAAGATGCTCCAGGCTCAACTTCTAGAAATCTCCACTGGCTGCCTTCTGGGCTCAGAAACTGGGTTTCATCCAGTTCCAGCCACTCATCTTTGGTTTTCTTTTATTTGCATGGAAATCTCCCTCATCGAAATGCCTGGTACTTTGCAACCTCCAGCAAACATCCTCTACTACCAAGCCTCACAGATGGTTCTGCGGGCCACTTCCGAACAAAATGACTGATGAGAAAGGGATGCGTATTGCTCAGAAAGGAGAATGTCTTTTTCTTTCCTCGAACAAGAACAGGGACGGACAAAGACTGTCTCCTCGACCAAACTTCAGTCAGGCTCCTCTGAGACCTCTCCTCAATCAGGCCTGACCATTGGGCTTCTGTGCCCCTCTGACATCATTGGCATGTGGCCAGATATCTGCCATGTCTGTGTGGTAAGAGCGCCCACCTGTCCTCAACACCTGGTCAAATTCCCTCCTCCCCCACGCCGCACTCCCCACCGCCGGTGCGGTCACCAGGCCTGCCTTCAGCAAGACTCCTGTTAGGTCAGTTTAGCAAGAGCCCCCCACCCCTCACTATCTTAGCCATTCTCCACCCAGAGAAGCCTCCCCCTGCCCTGCTCATTTGGCTGTAAATCCCCATTTTTCTGTTTCAGGTGAGTGCAGTTGATATACTGAAGTTTTTTCCCCCTCGTTGCCATAGTTCTTGAATACAATCGGTTTTTACTTGCACCTCCGTCCAGCTCTAGTTTTCCACATCAGCATCTCTGCCCAAATCTAGGTCAGAATTCTGCATTCGCTGGAAGCACAGCTCTCCCTACCCCATTCTTCAGAGCCCTCCAGGAGGGGCTGCCAGCTCTTTTCCAGGACTCGAGTGACACCTAGTGGTCATTCTGGGTCACCGCCCATTCTATGCTCCACATCCCCTGCCCCTCTGCTTCTGGACCCTGTTGCAGACTGGCCATGCCCAGGAGAGCACAAGGACATGACCAACTGGTGACCAGCATTGCCTCTGTCATCCTTTATTGCCATCAACACCGTCTCCTGCAAAGAGCAGACGGAGCCACATGGCCCTGAGCCCAACACCCCCCCCCCCCACCTATGCACATGCCACCTCCCTTCCTCTGCCCTGCACAATGAGGGTCCTAATGAAGAGCATATTGTGGGCACGAAATGAGGCCACGGGTGGGAATGCCCTAGCACGGAGTCTGGAGCAGAGAGTGGAAACTGTCCGCCCCAGACACTGGTGCCCTCGGCTGACGTTTCGGACCAAAGGTCTGCAGGGCCAGATTGGCAAAAAGCAGTGGGTAGAAGGAAGAAGGAGCTAATGGAACATTCATGGGGGACCTTCTCCCCAAAATGGAAACCTGGCAAAAGCAAAGCTGTGGGTTAGCAAGAAAATCTGGCTCCTTGCATATGGGTGTGAGGGGGAGAGGGAGAGCAGCAGAGAAGGAGGAGGAGGGGAGAGAGACAGTAGCAAGGTTCCGTGCAGCACGCATGGCCATGAACCCACAGGTGGGCACCTGGCATCTGTCCAGCCCTGCGTTTGCTCCACTGGGCCTGGGAGCCACCACTCCCCCCAACTCAGGATCGGACTGTGAATTCAGAGAGGCGGCCCTCTCCTCCCCAGAGGCTGGCACGGCGATGCGGGTTGTCAGCTACCCAGCTGTGGCTTTCTAACAAGCAGCTGACACCACCAAGTGTGACAAGAAACACAGTTCGGGAGGCAGGGCTGCCCGTTACGCGGGTGTGGAGCCCGGGCCCTGCCAACAGCAGCCCAGCTGGAATTCGCACCCTCTACCCGGGCCGCCCGTCCGGGATCTCATGCTGTCGGGGCCCTGTAAGAAGAATGGGATGTATTAAGTGCCTGCTGTATGCTGAGCAGGTGCTCAGGGCTTTGTGTTTGCTATCTCATTCAATCCTCTTAACGACCCCATGAGGTGGGGGCTAGTGATGGCTTTATTTCTAGAAGGAGCAAACGGGGTCCCAGAGAAGGTCAAGGCCATGCAGCAGAAACAGAGTTTGAACCCTGATTCCGGAGCCTCCGTGTCAGAGAGCAGCCAGTCCAGCCCCCTCCTCTTGAGAAAGGGGGTGGGAAATGAGATTTGAATCAGAAGACATGGGTTCCAACTCCAGCCAACCTGTTCCCTTGGGCCTTCTATTTCTATCTGTGAAATGAGGATGAGTCATTCCTGAGACCCTCTGGTGATCAGTAACACAAAGCTACACAAATGCTGTGTTTTCGGGACCAGGACGAAATCAGGCTCAGAAAGAGGTGGGGCTTGTGCAAGGTCATCCTTCCTCCAGATGCCTTCCTCAAGACCTGGGCTTTCTCTCCCACGCCACCCCTGCTCTGCACTCACCTCTGCTCCTGTGCACCCCCTCCACACCTCCCCACTCTGCACCAGCCTCCCTCCTGGATCACGGGCTCCCCTCCTCTCTACCTTGCCTGCTAACACCCACTTATCCTCAGGCAGGTCCGAAGGCTTCCCAGAGCTGCAGGTCTGGATGGGGGGCCCCCGAGGTCTGCCGGCCGCCGGGCTCCCTGCTCCTCACTGTGCTGTTGGTGTCTGTGTGTCCCTGCCTGGGCTGGGAGTCTCAGGTGGAGGGGAGACCCCCTGCTGCTCCCACTGAGTCCACAGTGCCCAGCCCAGTCTCACCATGCTGGATATCCGTGTGATGGATGGATGAACCCATACCATGAGTTAGTGGCTTAGCCAGAACCTAGGCCTCCCCTTAGGGCAAGTGTTTAAACCCTTGGAGTAACATCCTCAGTCACTGCCCTCCCCACCCCTGAGTCTCTCCAGTTCTGAATTCCTTCTGGGACAAGCCTGCTGAGGGGGACCGTGGGGTAGCGGGGACAGAGTCTGACAACACCCTGCTCTGGCCGTGTTAGCTGTGTGGTTTTGCAGTAAACTGGAACTTTTAACAGCCCGTGCCTAAAGGTGGGTCTCTACTCTGTGTCTGGACAAGGTGAGCACTCAGGACATGGGGGGCTACTTCGGGGGTGGCACACGTGGACTTCCCCTCTCCCCACTCAGGGTTTCAGGGCCTGGACAATGCCCTACTTTGTTCTCTCATCTGGATGGGACCCCGTTTCCCAGCCAGCCCAGCAATGCCTGGCCCATCCCAGGAGCCACCAGCCCAGGCACCCACTGACCCAGAAACCCAGTCACCTCACTCCCCACCACGCCCCAACACCACCTGAGCTCAGGCCCACAGCCACACCCCCACGGCCATACGCCACGTTCCTCACGTCTGCTCGTCAAGACTTTCACAGCTTCACGGACACCCCAGGAGTGGGAATGCAGGATAGTGACTCCAGACTCAGCCCACATGTGCACGGTCAGCCCAAAGCGGCGACTGCAGAGCGTCTCCCCAGGAGGGCACTGAGCCTAGCACCTTGGTGGAGGGTGTGCCCGCCGCTCCACCTCCCTCACTGGCTGACAGCTTCCCCAGGCAGCAAGAAACAGCCGGGGAAAATCTGTAGAGAGCTGCTGTAAAAAATGCATCCACATTCAAAGGCTGTCCCCTTGGAGGCGGGGCTCTCACTCCAACAGCACCCAGTGGTGAAGTGATTGAACCTTACAGAGTCCCTGTCACCTCCCTGTGGGTCCCCCTTGATCACCGCAGGCCACGCTCTCGGCCATCTAGGTTGCCCCCGAGGATATTAGGCCTCAAGACGCTTGAGCTGCCCAAGTTCACACATGCGGAGAGTGGTCATGTTGCAGAGAATGGGGTAGGGGTATCTCATTGCTCCCAGGATCAGCCCCAGGCTTCTCAGGGGGGGCGGCAAGGCTCTCCGTCACCCAGCCCTGCCCGCCACCTCACTTGTGTTGGCTCTGGAAAGCCCCTCTCCACTCTTGAGCTCCTGGCCATCCCCTTACCTTCCACATTCTCTCTTGACCGTGTCCCATTCAGCATATACATCTGCGATTAAGAAAAAAAAAAAAAGAAAAGAAAGTTTCTTGCCCTCATGAGTTTACACTCTGGCTGGGGAGACAGAGGTCAGGTGTCGAGTGGCAGAGAACAGAGCTGGAGGGGGCAGGACCAGGGAGAAGGGAAGTGCCAGGGGCCAGTGGACAGCATCCGGCAGGCTGGTGGGCACCAGCTTTATGAAGACGGGGAGATCCCAGGGCAGCTGGAGGTGGTAGGGAGTGAGCGGTTGGGGAAGCCCATTCCAGGAAGAGGGGAGAGCCGGGTCCTCTGGAGGGAGGGAGCATGCCCGTGTGCTGGAGGTTTTGCAGGGAGAGAGCAGAGGAGCTGGGTCCAGAAGCAGGCTGGGGCGTTATGGGGACCTCCTGGGTCCCTGGAGGACGATGGCACTTACAGGGAAATGGGGAGCCATTGCCCAGCATGGGTAGAGCAGGGACCTGGTGGGACGCCAGGCGCTGTGCTGGCTGACCGGCTGCTGCGTGGAGAAGAGATGGCAGAGGCCCAGCGTTGGGGGGGCGGAGAGAATGAGGAAGAGCGGCTGCTGTCGCCCACCCTGGGAATGGCGGCTCGGACCAGCCATCATGGCAGCCCTGAAGGTGGCGAGAAGTGGTCAGATTCTAGATGTTTCCTCTCTCATTTTATTTTTTTAATGTGTGCATTTTACTAAGTGTTTTATAAATACATACAGAATCTAGTTTTATTTTGAAAGGAGTGCCAACAGATTGGATGTGGGATGTGAGATATGAGAGAAAGAATTTGACACGCAGATTTTTGCCCTGGGTGGGGGACGGCAAAGATGGAGGAGGCCCTCCCCGGCCCCCCAGCGGAGAAGGGGAGAGGCAGGTGGCAGAGGCTCCCGCGTGTGTGCATATTGAGTTACCTTCCATCCCTCCATGGGGAAGCTCTGCACGCCCCGCTGGGCCACCCCGAGAGCCCACTTTGTGAGATGTCAGACCCTCAGCATTCCTCTGGGCAGCCTGGCCTGGCCCTCCTGGACGGCAGTCGTTGCTCCCCACGTGGACCCTGTTCCAGCATATTCTGCAGCCTGCTTTGTGGTTGCCTGTGGACTTGTGACGCCTGACCTGAGAGCCACTTGGAGTCTGATGCCTCTTTGTTTCTCTGCTCTTAGCACAGGGCCTGGCTTGGAGCAGCCCTGGGCGTGCACCTGTGGGTAGGGGAATGGCTGTCCTTCCAGGAGAGCAGGCTTTCCCAGGGAAAGTCAACGACATCCCTTTGCAGTCCCACGTCTCAGACCCGAGCAAGGTGGCCTGGATCTCTCACTGGAACCTCTGTCCCCCATGCAGAGTGCAGTCCTGGCCTGCCTCTTCCTTGGTGGCAGATGGCCCAATACGTCCAGAGCCCTAAGCCTGCCTCTGCTGTGGTCCGAATCCTGCTGGGAGCCAAGGTGCCTGGCTGGGACCCGGCCACACTAGGTACGCACCCGCCTCTCTGCAACCGCCTACCTCAGACCTTTAGGACAATCGCCAATAGATACACACATTGACCTCAAGCTCCTCCTCTGTGGTTGTAATGACTAGAGCATGTGGGTAGGGGAGGGGGGAAGGAAGGAAGGAAGGAAGGAAGGAAGGAAGGAAGGAAGGAAGGGCAGGTGAATTTACCACTCGATTTTGCCTGCTGAATGAGGCAGAGCACAGAGCACCAGCTCTCAGACCCTCTGCCGACCACCCCTGGCTTCCCTTACTGTCTTCCCATCAGGGAAGCATCACTCAATCCAGATTCTAAGTGTCTGAACTTGAGCTTCTAAAGGATGCTATGGCTCTTGAAGTTCTCCCCAGGATATTGAGCCCTGATTTTGTTTGTTTTCTTAAAAATCTCTGAATCCCTACTGCCCAGCGCTGGTGGGGGTGCCCAATGCTCAGTGGGGGCTCACTAAATGTTTGTTGGATGACTGTGTGATCACAGCCCCTTGCATGTTCTCCCTTATTATATGACCATGGCCTTCCTCCTCCCAGACCTCAAGGTATGGGTCAGAGGACACGTCTGTAATATTTTCTGGCCTCCAAGGGCAGCACAGTGCTGAGAACCTGGAGTCTCCAGGAACAAAGACCCGTTATATCGGTGAGCTATCCTGTGTAACAGACTACACCACACCTAAGAGACTTGAAATGGCAGCCTTTATTCAGCTCACAATTCTGCAAATGGCAACTTAGCCTGGGCTCAGCCGGAAAGTGTTCTTTGGTCCCAGAGAGCGTCTCTTGTGGGTCATGGTCAACAATGAATAGGTTTTGCTGACCTTTGCCAAGAGTTCTTATATGTCAAATGTCTGAGTGGACACAGCAGGGCTGATGGACTTTGGCTCCCATCTGCCATTGGGCCAGCCCAGGCTTCTTCTTGGAGGAGCCTGGCATCCTGAGAGAGTAGAGCACCAGGTCTCCTTGGCCCAGGCTCAGGAACTGGCAGACCATCATTAGGTTCCACTACATTCTACTGACCAAAATAACTCACAGGGCTGGTGCAGAGTTCAGATTCAACCACTGGGAAAAATAAACTCTACCTCTTGATCGACAAAGCTGCGCATTCCTTCACGAGAGCCAAGGATGCAGTGAGGTTAAGGACAATTGTGGCCAATTGTGCATTTTGCCATGCCAGTGGGGCATTAAAAAGAACAGAATCCGCTCAGCTCAGGTCACTTTGGTGTTCATTAAACTCTAAATCTGATAACACTAGGAGCTTCTGAATTTGGGTAGAAATTTTGGGTCCCTCTGATGCCCCCTTCCAGGTCCTTTCTCCATCTCTGTGACATTTTCCTGGGACACCCATGTGGCAATGGTGGGTGTGGATATCTTCATGCTCTGTCTCCGGAGAGATGGAAATGACATTAATCTTTCCTACCTGAGGGATTTTGGGGAGCAGAACTGGAACAGAGGAGAAACGAAGTCCAAGTGCAGCTCTCAGATCCTTGGCTGTGTGCCAAGACTGTGTTTTGCAAGATCCCTGCTTTGCCCACACCTGGATGTGGGTCGCATGACCCGTTCCCAAGTCCACCCTGCATCCTGATTTGGGGATCAGGGTGGAGGGAGAACTTAGGGTAGATCCTGCATCCTATTCCCCTTCTAGAAATTCCTGGGTTGGGGTTCAGAATAGCTCTCCATCCTACCACCAGTTGATTGCTTCTGAGCCCATAGGACTATCGGAAAGTGTTATTTATTTGTGTCTATATGCAGGGGCTCCCTCCATAGCATGCCAGGATTTTATCTTTTACGTTGCTGATCAGTTGCTTTCTGGGCTCGAGTGACAAAGGTGTACCCGAGGCCATGTCCTGAAGGATGACTGCGGAACTAGAGCCTCTTGAGGATGGCATGAGAAGGCTTCAGGAAGGACAGGTGACCTTGGATCCCATGCTGGCCCATGAGGAGGCCCATGGCTGCCTAGCACTGGAGCTTATGCCTGCACAGCGGGGCCGGCTGGAGAAGAACGGCTTGAAGTTTTTCTCGTAGGTGGGCAGGCTCTCTCGGAAGCAGTAGGCAGACTGCCTGTCACACTCACATGCCCGCAGCCCACAGAGGCAGCTGATGCTGGGGTCAAGGGCACATTGACCTGCAGAGAGAGAAGGGGTCACTGGGGGCTCCGCTTGGTTCTAAGGTGTGGGAAAATGGGAGCTTGCTGCAAGGGGTCAAGGGTTGGAAACAGAAAGGGAGGAAATTTGGAGTCTGTCTTCTGGGTCCCTGGTCACACCTGGACATGCCAGAGAAGCCCGGAAGGAAACGGGGAGGGGGAGGCTGGGCTGCATATGGGGGTACCCTGAGTGGGCACGCAGACCAAGGACACAGGACCACTTTCTCAGAACTCACCTCGTATATCCAGCTGCTTGCTGGACATCTCGCTGGGATGTCTCAGGCATCTCCAGCTTAAGGCATTCAGGAGGGAACATTCAATGTAGTGCTCCCTCCGCCCACCAACCTGTCCTTCACCCACGCTCGCGGCTCGAAAACGGCACTGCCTCCTACTCGAGCCCGAAAGTGAGCAGCAGCCTGGGTTCCTCCCCTTCTTCCACTTTGCACATCCAGTCCACAGCAAACGCCACCGATTTCTCTGTTTAGAGGACCTCACGCTCTGCTCTCTTCTCTCCCCCTTCCTGGCCACTCCCGCATTCCCGGTCCCCACCAGCTCTTCCTCCCTAACAGGAGGAAATGAACAGGGACTTTCTTAGACTGTCACCCCCATCAGGTCCACTCTCCTGCTTCAAGCCCCAGTGCAGTTTCCTAATACTGCGGGAAGACATCCAAATCCTCACCAGGGGCCGGAGAGCAGCCTTGCTGTGATCTGGCCCTTGCAAACCTCTCCTCCCCCACTGTCCTTTGCTGTGCTCTGGGAACATTGTCCTGTCATATGCTTGGCTCCCTCTTGTCCCAGGGCCTTTATTCTCATCATTCTAAAACACTGCTCTCCAGGACCTTCAAGTGACTGGATCCTACTCCTCCTTTGGTTCGTGGTCAGATTTC
This sequence comes from Mustela lutreola, assembly GCF_030435805.1. Taxonomy (NCBI): domain Eukaryota; kingdom Metazoa; phylum Chordata; class Mammalia; order Carnivora; family Mustelidae; genus Mustela; species Mustela lutreola. Next base: position 14,209,102 of record NC_081299.1, read on the forward strand.
CTCTCTTCAGAGAGGCCCTCCCGGGCCCCTGACCTAGAGCGTCATCCAGCAGCCCCTTTCCCGTCTATCTCATTCACTGTGTTTTGTGCAACCCACGCATCTCTTATGCATTTGCGTGCACGTGTCTGTCTCCCCTCGACAGAGTGTGAGCTCTGCGAGGCCAGGGTTTTGTCTGTCTTGTCCATCACAGCATCCCCAGCGTGCAGAACAGATGGTAGCACATAGTGGGTGCTCATCCGAGGTCGCAGATAAATGAATGCAGCCAGCCCCTCTCTGGGCCTTTGGGGTTGAGTGTCTGCCCTTTGGCCAAGTCACCACTAGATGGAGATCTTTTATTTAGTTGCCAGAGCTGCAGTGCTCTCTCTCTCTCTCTCTCTCTCTCTCTCTCTCTCTGTGTGTGTGTGTGTGTGTGTGTGTTCTGCTCTCTTCTGAGGGTGAGGGTTGGGGCTGAGGAAGGGAGGCAGCCAGACTCACCAGTTTGTTGATCATGGGCAAGTTACTTGCAGCATCCACATTTACAAAATGATGATGAGAACTATAAGTGTCAAAAATAAATCATGGTGTCTGCGGTGCAGGCTCCTTGTGAGGGTTCTGGCCGCAGGGTACGGAGGGAGCGGTTTGCACATGGCAGGCACACCCACCGTGCTCCGTAAGTGCTGACGGTGATGACGATGGTGATGCCTCTGGGAAGAAGAGGAGCCCTTCGAAGTTGGTCCCAGCGCCGGCCGTCCTCCGTTCGCTTGCCTTTCTCCCACTAAAGTCCAACTCCGGCAGCAAGCTGTCCTCCCACACCTCCCCAGAGACTTCGTTTCTCAAGACGCGTCGACAGCCCTCCTACACTCCAGCTGTGCCCTCCGTGTGCCCTCCTGGAGTGTGCCAGGGATGTTCCCGCCCCTGGCTCTGGGCTCCTGCCACTCCCACTGTTCCCGACACCTGGGTCACCTTTGCCCTCGCACTCCCTCTTTCCATCTGAGAAAAATCCTTCAGGATCCATCAAGCCTCAGCTCCCCCCAGAAGCCCCGCTCAAGCCCCTGTCCCCTCCGGGTCTCTGGTCTCCCTCGTACCCAGCACACCCCTTGCTTCCTGCCGCGGTCTGAAGGGGCCCACCTGGACCTGTGGCTGGTGTCCTCGGGGGGCTACTTGGATGCAGGGCACTGCCCCCCTTCAACCATGCTCTCTTCGGGAAAGGGCCTGCCACTCGTCCAGGTCATTGTCACTCATCCAGGCCACCGTCACTCTGCTTGGATCCCCTCCTCTCTCTTGTCCTCTTTCTGGTTACCTCTGTCTTCTGTTCCTTGCTTCCTCTTTTCCATCTCTGTTGTCCTTTGTCTTTTCTCTCACTCCGCTGTCCCTTTCTGGCTTTGTCTGGTCCTTTCAGACACACAGATTCTGACCCTCTCCTGACACAGAGTGTGACCTCTGAACACCTCACCTGGGCCCCAGGCGCGCTGGAACTGATCTTGAACTGGGGCCAACGGCTGTGAGCTACTATTTCCGGGGCATCCCAACGGCTGTGAGCTATTATTTCCGGGGCATCCCATAGCCATGGCCGGGCCAGGCCCCTCAAGACCTAGAAGGAGAGGAAGCCTGGGCCGAGAAATGTCCTCCTTGCCTGCCAGCTCTTCCCAACCAGCCTGAATCCAGTCCCTGCATCTTTCGGTTTGCTCGTGGAGATGCCAAGACAGGAACTGAGTCTTGAAGAAAGGACCTGAAGGCTTCAGGGCTGTTTTTCTCAGTCTGTGGAGTAGACTTCCACGACGGGACGAAGCAGGACGCTGTACAGGAATGTTCACCACAGAGAACTCGGGCTGCTGACAGGCCTCCTCCTGCCTGTGTCCCAGGCCTCTGCCCTGCTCTCTAAATTCTCTCCCTGGGCCTCTGGTTTTGTCTCAGGGAGTTAAGTGCCATCTGAAGGATGCCTGCTTGGCTCAGTCGGTTCCGTGTCTGCCTTTAGCTCCAGTCATGATGCCAGGGTCCTGGGACTGAGTCCTGTATCGGGCTCCGTGCTCAGTGGGGAGCCTGCTTCTCCTTCTGCCTCTCCCCCTGCTTGTGTTCTCTCTCTCAAATAAATAAAATCTATTTATAAAAGAAAAATAAATGCCATCCGAACGTCCATGGCTCTTGGGTTCTTGCCCCAGTCAGGTGTCTCCCCTGAGGTCGAGACTCCCGTATGCTCCTGGACACTTGACTTCCCCATTGGGTGTCTGATAAGCATCTGAAACTCAGGAAGCCTCATGCCAAGTGCTTGCTGGGTCTCCGTAGCCTGTTCTTCCCCATCTGCACAAGCTCAGACAACACCTTCCGCACAGCCGCTGGGTCCGGGAACCTTGGATTCGGTCTTTTTCTTCCACACCCCGCATCTTATCCATCAGCGACCCCTGACAATCAACCTGCAAAACACCCGGCATCCGACGCTTCTCTCCTTCTCCACTCCACGCCCCGTGGAAGCTTCTCGCAGTGCTCACTAATGGCTCCCCATCTCTCCTCCCCGGTTCCCCAACCACCATGGACAGTGGCCAGAGTGATCTTTCTAAAGCAAGAGCAGACTGTATCCTGCAGCAAATGCTCTGGAGGCTTCCCCTGCAACGGATGGAGAAGACGCCCTCCTCACCTGCCGGCCCAGCCCCGCGGACCCTTTCCCCGTGCGACACCAGCCACCGCGGTCCCGATGCCCATGGCCTCTGCTCCTGCCACACTGGCTAAATGCTGCTTCCGTCAAGGCTTCTTCGGCCCCCTGAAGTAGCGGTCCTTCCCTCTCCCTGTTGTCATCCTTCTGTATCCTGTTGGCTTGTTGGAACACTTCATTTCTCAATATTTGGGAATATTGACTCGCTCCCTGGGCAGGGAGTGTGCCTTCTCATTACATATCTTCCATCCTAAACATCCAGGGAGCACTCCGTCCCTAGGCGCTGCTGCCCCACTGGCTGGAGGTTCACCCTCTGTGTGGCAGCAAAAGATCCCCTTCCCAGGCAGTGGGAAGCAGGCTCTCCATTCAGACCCACCGCCTGCGTGCTTTAGGATTTCAGGCAAGTTGCTTGTCCCCAAGCCTGTTTCCTCGGCTTTCAAATCGGGAAACAGACATTAGCATTGACTATTTTATGAGTTCATTCATTCACTCATCAAACACGTATTGAGTTCTGAACATGTGCTTGGCCTTTGGCTAGGCACTGGAGGTACAGGTCTGAGCCTGGAGACCCCACTTTGCATAGCTCTCAGGGTGTCCTTCTTTGTGGGTTCTAATGGGGACGAGTGCCCCCCCACACAAGGCAGGTCTTTTCCTTGCCCTCCCGGACCTCACATTCTGGTTGGCAGGAGAGCGGATGCATAAACAAGCAAGGCAATTTCAGGTAGAGACAAATGTGAGGAGAAAAAAAACGGCGATGTGTCAGTGGTGAGGTGTTGTGAGGGATACCTCCAGTAATGAGGGAGGAAGAGCTTTGCACACCACGAATTCCAGGGTTGCCATGTTCACCTTCCCTCGTCGGTGGAGGGAGAAGTCAGAGGCTGTCAGACATAGAGGTGGAAGAGGGACCAGGGCTGGAACCTGGTCTCTGTTTCCCATGGCCTCTTGCACAACGCATACATGGCTGTGTGGGTGGAGGGGGTGGGTGTCTCTGCTGGCTAATCTTAAAGTCCCTTGCAAATGCCAAGAACTTACATAAGCCCACTCAGAGGAGGGATAACAACCTCCCTGGTCCCCCGGTTGCTTGAGGGCGGCCATCCCCACCTGGCAAATTGGCCCCAGGGCTTGGGTTATAGGCCTTTCTCTGCACTGATCTCCCAGTGACATTTAAAGACATGGACAGGCCAAGTTGTTTTCTTTTCCCTTCCCTGCTCTCTAACTGCATCCCCGGATCAGCTGCAGGTTGCTAGGCAACCTGGGGCCAGGCTCTGGGTAGGGATTTCAGAACTTGAAGGTTGGGGGTTGGTGGTGGTGGGGATAGAGTTAACCCTTACGGGGCTGCACTTTGAACCGCAGTGTAACTGAGGTGGGAAGAGCTTTTCTTCTCTAGGGAGTTAATAACGTTAGCTTGAGGGGATATAGGGGCAGAGGAGAGGCTTCTGAGAAATCTAACAGTCATGAAGAAAATCCCAGTGCTTTTCTGCAAAAGTAAAAGGGAAAAGAAAACTTAGGAGCAAAAAGAAGTCCCGGCTTCTAAGAGAAAAAGCCTTGCCTAAGCACCTGCTATGGGCCAGACCCTGTAGTGCGATTACTTTAGCAACTTTACAAAGTGCAGAGTATTAGCCCCATTTTACAGATGGGGAGACTAAGGCCCAGGGTAGTCATGCAATTATCTGGCTAGAAGTGGTGGAGCTGGGATTCAGACCCAGCTCTAAGCCTGACTCCCAAGTGTGTGCTCTCTCTGGGCCTCTTAACGGGGAACAGAAAGCTATAACAGAAAGATCTGGGGCATCACAGAGGAGCCAAATCCATCTGCCTTTCTCTGTCTGCTGGGCCGGTGCTGCGCATTCTGATGAGGATGCTGCCGACAAGGAAGGCAAGTCCAACAAGACTTGCAATTGTGGGAGCCCTCCAACCAAGCACACCCCCATAACACCCTCTAACCAGCCCCATACCATGGGGGGGTGCAGTGCGAGGCCGGAGCACCAGTTCTGGGACCAGACAACCTGGGACCGACTCAGGACTCTTTTCCTGGCTGTGTGACTGTGGACATCTCAACTAACCTCTCTGAGCCTCAGGGTCCTTCTTGATAATCACATTCACCTCAAAGGAGGATCCCAGGGGTTAGCGTGCTCTGTGTAAAGCACCCATCACAGATGCTCACAGACCGCTGCTGTCGCTAATGCACCTGTTTTATGGATTAAAAAAACTGAGGCCCAGAAAACTCATGCCAAGCAGTGCGTTCCAGAGCATTGGAAAAGCTAAAGACACACGTGTTTTAGTCTTGCCTGTTAATCAGATCAAACGCTTACGCTCTCTGAGCCTGTCCCCCTGTTCCTATAATGAGAGGTTGGTCTAAAGGGACCCCAAGGGCGCTTTCGGCTCTGGAGAATGCCAGGAGAGCAGGACCTGAGTCTGCCTTGCTCTGCGTTCCAGCCCCTGCACAGCACTGGCTCTGGATGGGCACCCAGTAGGCGCTCAGGCAATACTGGACAAGTAAATGAATGTGCCTGGGTCTGGTTTGTGGGCTCAGCAGGTACCAGCAGCAGACCCACCATCAGAACTCAGATCACCAGCTCCTGGCCCTCCTCCTGGGAGCTGGGGCTTGGCAAGGTCAGGTGGGGAGGACGGGGGTTGGCCTGGTACTCACTGTCTAGGAAGCACCTGCCCCCTCCCCATGCTAACACCCTTAACAGGGTGCCAGACTCTAGGAGGTCTTCTCAAGCTTTAGGGGCAACTGGCTGCCTGGCAGGATCTGTGGGAAGCACAGCCCAGGTAGCAAACTTTTCCCACCACTACCCAGCAGGTGTCAAGCAGAGGATGCTTCTGTGTGCCACCTTGGTGGGGGGAGGGGAGGGGTTCATCTGGTCACTCAGATCACTGTCTTCCCCAACTCCTGGGGTCCCAGGCTGTGGCTCTGGCCCTACATGGGAGAGGGAGGAGGACTGCTAAAGAAGCTGCACCAAAAAAAAAAAAAAAGAAAGAAAGAAAGAAAGAAAGAAAGCAAAGCAAAGCAAAGCTGCTCCAGGTGCAGAGGGCAGAAGCTCGCCCCAAACCTGGGACCACAGTGTGGGCAGGTGCTCCGCACCGGCTGAAATTCTACTTCCCTTCTCAGATCACCCTTTCCCTTCTTCCTCAGTCCCCACACTTCCTGGGGGCACTAGAGGACAGAGCTCCTCGAGGATATTTTCTCTAAAAGTGGTAACTTTTCAAGCACCTTTAAAGTAACACTTGACATGACAGATGTTGTGATCAAGAGGAAAAGCAACGAGAAGAAACCATATGGAAGGGAGACCATGAGCCAGGCTGAGAAGAGTCAGGGGCACCTTTGCTGCGTGCCCCTGCTCCAGCCAACCGCCAGGCTTGCCCCCCTGACTCCTGCCAAGGGTGGGGGCGGGGAGGAAGGGTGAGAAGAGGCAGCCAGAAGCTTGGTCCCTGCCTCTGAGGGCATCATGCGTCAAAGTCAGCAACACTTCGGGGGCAACTTCCTCCGGCCCTCTTCCCTTGGCCACCCACCAGGCCCTCACCCCATCCCAGCCCCTGCACATGGTCTGCAGGATCTCCCAGGAGACACACGGCTTTAGGTATGAGCACCGTCATGGCCAGAGAGCTCCAGCACAGAAGTCTCTTTGAGCTCACGTGGGAAATCGGGGTTCTCCCCATTGGTAGTGTGGCTGGGGGCTGAGGGCTGTGGAGGCTGAGACCTCGACCATCTGTCCTCCCATTGTGGGGCTCTGAGACCCCAGCCTCATCCCCCACCCCCGCCCGGCTCAGGTCTCACCACTGGGTCAGGGACACCGCATAGTCCTAATGCTTGGTCCGTCTTGGTATGTCCTGAGGGAGGGCTCCGGGGTTGGGGGGGCGCTGGGAAGCCCTAGGGTTTGGGCACTGAGCACCCATTCTAAGGTGGGGGGGGGATGAAAGGAAGGGAGGTGGTTGTTCCCTGACCTTGGGGGGCAGGTGAATCCCGACACACTCACAGCCGAGCACAAATACACGTAAGGAGGAAAGTGGTTTGTGCCACTCCGCAAGGCCAGGTGGGAGACCAGTTGCCGGAAGGGACACTCAAATCACTGGCTCCCCCGGAATGAATGACATTTATGAGAAAGTTACAGCCAGGGACTTCGAAAGTGCTTGCTCTTTAGACCAAACTTTCCCTAGACACACACCCCAGGAGCCTCCAAACACGCTCCGGGATAGCGGGGGCCACTCCCCACCTGCTGGACACTCAGGCTTGCCCGCCCCTGTTCTTTGCTCTCCTCCTCGAATGGCCTTGATGACACATGGGTTCCCTCCCCCCACCCCTCCTAATTACTTTTGTGTCCCCCGCCCCCCAGCCGCCCCTGACAGCCCCTACCAGGGCTTGGCATGTCCTCGCCCTTAACAAATATTTATTCAACTGAAAGACAGCTAAGCTGCTTTGTTAACACATGACAGACAGAGGAATGTTCTCGACAGCAACAGTTGCCAAGCAAAGCTGCAAGATGCAATGTAATCTCAAGTCAACAACTACTTATCGAACAGGTGTTATACCCCAGGCTCCCGGAAGGTGCTGGAGATGCAGCCACGGACAGGACAGACCAGAGACCAAGCAAGCACTCCCAAGAAGCTCTGATTGCTAGAACTGTCCATTTTCATCTCAAAGCGCTCCTCTACCAGGAGGCAGGCATTAAGGAGAGGCCCAGGTTCAAAGTCATGTCCCTGCAGAGAGGGCTACTCACAGGCCACGGTCCCGTTGGCAATGTGGAATTCGTAGCTGTTCAGCACGGGCTGGCAACCAAACTGCTTTAGCTTCCCGTAGCAGCAATCATGCGCCAGGCAGCATCTGGGGGCCAGACCAGAGCAGGTGATGGGGGAGGGCCTCGGGGTATCGGGGATGGGGGACGGAGGGGCGGGGGGAGCCATGGGTGGACCCTGGAAAGGACGCCCCTGCCTCCTCCCCAGAGCGAGAAAGCATTGATAACAAGGAGGTAAGTTCCTGAAGATATTAACAATATAAACATTACCACTCACATTTCGTGAGCCCTTTCTAGTACCTTCTGCTATCTCATTAGTTCCTCCATGTAACCCTGTGAAGTGTGATTGTTGTTCCTATTTTTGTAGGGGAGGAGATGAGCTCCCAAGGGGGGAATTTCATTAAAGGATACAGCTGGAAAATCTCACACACACACACACACACACACACACACACACACACACACACGGGGCTCAAACCTAGGTCCATGTGACTCGGTCATTCACGTAATGAATTTTTCCTGAGCACCTACCATGTGCCAAGCACTGTGATAGTCTCTGAGAAGACAGGGCTCACCAAAACACCCAAAGCACCATGTTCTCATGGTGCTCAGAGTGGCCCAGGGCCGAAAGGGAGAACACGAAGAAGAGAAAGCAGCTGGGGCAGGACCGGGGACCGGATTCTAAGACACAGAAAAGCAAATGCTCTGGGCCAGATGCTTCCATCCTTCCTCTCATCAACCCTACCTGGGAGCGGGCTCTTTGCTCTTTGTCGTCTTTGTCTCATGGTATTAAAATTGTCATCAGCCTTTGGGCTTGGAAGGGGAGGGACAGTGGGTCAAGGGTCCGGATTTGGAAACAGGCAAATTCTTATTCAAATCCTAACTTGGCCACTCAGGGGCTGGCATGTCTTTAGGTTTTGCCATGGTGGTTTAGGGGATCCTCATGGCTGCTGCCTGTCACCTAGGGATGGGACCACTGCCTTGGCCACCAGATATGTAAGGATTAAGTTAGGTCCCACTTGCCAATCACCGATCCCAATGCTCAGCACAGGATGGGGATTCCATCTGTGTCTGTCCCCCTGTAGTGCTCTGGGATTCCTCTGGATGGAATATTCCAGGCTCTCAGGAGCCCAGCCCCAAGGAATCAAGCTCTAGGAGTGACATTTCGGGTCCCACTACAAGAACATAATTTACACACAGGAGCTTAAAAGTGGTGAGAAACATCGTATTTCTCCACATGAATGATGTACAAGCTTTCCTGTTTCCTCCCTCCCCATGCCCTCGCCAGGTTACGCCAACCTCCACTTCTCAGGACTCACACTCCCCACCCCACGCTCAAGAGTAGGCCTGGCAGCCACACTGGGCCATGTGGCCTCGCCCAGATGGACAACTTTTCCAAACTGGGCCACTGGGATTCTCTCTCCCGGATTGTGGAATTAGGCCCAGGAGACAGCAGGGCGGCCTTGCCGCGGTCTAATCCTAAAAACTGGGTTGCTGAGCGAAGATCACGTTTGCCGTGACGTTGGAGAACTGAAGACGTTTCTCGAGCTCTGAGCAGGACTGACTGGATGATTTTTCAAGGCCTGGTGCAGCACGAGAACTCGGGGCACGTCGTCTGGACACAAGGATTTCAAGATGGTGGCTGCGGGACTGCGAATGGGCTTCTGTCTCTCGCAGCGTGAGTGTCCTAACACCCTGCCTCACCTCAGGCTTGGGTTTCAGTGCACATGAAAGGAGCCCCCAGACTCACCTGTCTGTGTCGTCCACGGGGGTCCCTTTGCCCCCAAGGCCACAGTAGCAGCCATACCCGTAATACGAGAAGAAGGCACTCCGTCCCGTGATGAGTTTGACCATCCTCTGAAATTGCCAGAAGCTGCTGTGGGCAGGGGCCATCACTGCCGGCCAGAACACAAGAAAGAAGACATTGGGGAGTGAGAACATGCCAGCCTGGTGACTCGAACCAAGAGCGGTGGCCTCTGGGACACCAAGAGACCCCGAAACATGCCCCCAGATGTGGGCATGGCCCGGGATCATCAGCCCCTTTCCTGGGGAAAGGAATAGGATCAGAGAACACTGTGCCCCAGAGCCAGTTTCTTGCCACCCCAGGACGAGAACCCAGCTTCCATGATGTTTGGGACATTACCGTCAACTACGTCTCCCCACAGCGCACCCCCCACCCCCGCCCCGCCAAGTGAAAAACCAGCACCCCAGGCAGAAACACCCTTGGGTCTCATGCAACATTAATGGGAAAATTTTAAAACCAGAGATGCCAGTTCCTACTAATATCCTCAGGCATGTACAATCTCTTAAGAGGCAGAAAAGATGCCCTCAATCTTATTTTTTTTTTTAATGGCAAATATACAGGGACCTGGCAATTTTTACTTCTACAGAATGTTTACAGAAGTGGGGGGTAGAACACACACAGACACACACACACAGACACACACACACACACACACAGAGGGATGTTTGCTGCAGCTTGTCCCTTGTGGTATCAAAAAATTGAACACCACCCACATATCTACTAACAGAGGGAGAGTAACTAAATTGTGTCTTGAAAACATCTACTTTTAATAGCAATCTCTCCGGGATTGAGCAGTGGGATTGAGGAAGTAGGTGGAGAAGAAGATAGACACCATTTATATACTTTTATGCTATTTGGCTTTTTTTTTTTTTTTTTTTTTTTTACTGTGACCATGTAATACTTTGTGACCAAGTAATACTTTTCTATTAAAATGGTTGAAATGAACATGTGGAAAAGTCTAGAAGCATGTCTACCAAACTCTGAAGAGTGGTTACCTTTGGGTGTAGGAAAAGGACCAGGGTCTGGGAAGGATGAGAAGTAGCTTCAGCTTGTTATAGTCATTTATTTTACTTTTTAATTACCTGCATATATTAATTTTGCAATAAAATAACATAAAAACATGAACTTGGGAAGAAACACAGAGACAGAGGCGTGTGGAACATGTTCACAGGAGACTCCCCATGTGAAACTGTGGTTTTATTGTCCTAAAGCACCACAGAAGGGGTGGGGAAGCCTGGGGTAGTCACAGCTGTTCCCCAGCAGCCCCTCGAGAGAGAGAGGCCAGGCACTGATCTTGTAGAGAGCCCACCACAAGGGCTGCAGAAATGGTCCTCCCTGCATTACCCCCCCCAACCCCCCCCACCCCCGCCAAACAACTCACCATCTTGAAAACTGTAAATTCCACCCCGGACTAAAGGGAAAATGGGAGCTCCATTTCTGACATTTTGACTTAGAGACCTGACAGTTACAAAGCTGAAACAGACAGAAAAATGGATCCGGAGAAAATTCTATAAATCAAACCCATCCGAGTCAAAGAGTTTTCTAACAAACTCAACACAGTTTGCTAGCAAGTTCTTTCTCACTGTGCAGGGGTGTGTTATCTGATCTCTTGGTAGCAATGACTTATAATTATCCATTATTCCATAAGTCACCATAAGAGAGCCTTTCTGATGAGAATTAATTGTCCCTAAATTAGCTAGATATATGTCTGCATTTTTGTTCTGGAATCTACATGACTTTAAACAAAGGCAAAGAAGGAAAGAATAAGAGGCTTCCAAAGGGGGTGTGAGGTAAAACAGTAGTCAAGGCCCCCTTTCCTTAGCAAATGGTTAGCAACCTTTGATTTTCTCGAAGTTTCATGAGGTCCCAGTGCTGGGACCAGCCCATTTTGTAGAAGTAACAGAAGGAGGAGGACTTTGGTGGGCGCCTACTCTCTTCTGATTTCCCCCCCAACCCGATGCCACGTCAGGAGGGGCTGCCTGGAGACACGGACACCCAGACAGGAGGACAGAGCCCTGGAGCTCTCCCAGCTCCATACTACTTACGGCAGGAGGCAAAGACCATGAGAACTCCAATGGCCTTCATTCTGGAGGACACCAGGGGGTCGGGGGCAGGGCGATCACACCTTTCTCTGCTCATGAGGGGTCTGCCAGCCGAACTCCTGAAAATAACCAAAATGAGGCGAGGCCATGTGGGTGCCAAACCCCAATCACAGCTTAGGGCTCAGAGCAAAGGGATCTTTTCAAACCTAATTATCTCTGAATATGATACACTTTCTGGTGTTTAGAGCCTAAATACAAAGATACGAAGGGCTCCGTTGTCTGAAGAGTACAAGTGTTTCTTTTTTTTTTCTGGCAATACCGTCCCCTCTTTTTTTCATTTGAGGAGTCGGTATTTCCACTGTTCCCAAGTTTAAAGGCATCCAGGGTGTCCGTGATGGAAATCCCATGCCGGGAAGTCCAGCCCCGCTAGCACGGTGGGCCCACACCCGTGTCTTCCTTCCCTCCTTGGAAGGGAAGCTCCTCCGTCAGAAGAGCTTAGCTCCTCTGAACCTGGGCTTCCCCTCCTATCAAGTGAGTCTAAAAGACCTGTCAGTAATTTCAAACAGTTATGAAGGAGTTCCTCAATGTCACATGCTGTTTTCTTCGAGGTCTTTGTGAGCATTCCATGGTTTCATCCTCACAAACTGAGAGGCTCTGTCAGAAGAGCCTTCTCGAACCCACAGAGCCCCCAGCTTCGCAGACTTGGGGGACCAATGGAAACAAGGCAGGTAAATCTGCTCGGTACCGAAAAATGCTAGGACAGCGAAACACACCCTTCTTAATACTATTTGCAGCACTAGGTGTCCTCATATGTGGCTCGCTTGCCATAGGACAACAGAGGAGGCTCAGGGACCCCTGTTGTCCCCAGAAGCCTTCCCACCCCTGTTCCGGTACGAGCTCTAAGTGCAAGTGGCCTTGATGTGGCCCATCGGGAATCGGGCTGGATCTGATAACAGCAGGACTCAGAGTACAAACAGTAGCTCTGCTGAGCCCAGAGAATTTGATAGGCACTGAGCTTTGGCTAGCGTTACTCTCCGTGACAAAGTTTCCCGGGAAAACTTCAGAATGAGCTCCCTGCTGTAGGGCCCCGGGCCAGGGCGTCAGGTGTCCTTGCTACCTCTGCCCCTCTCTGGCCTGGTTCTGCTGGAGGATGTAAGGCTCGGCCTGGACCAGGCCTGGTCTCATTCAGCCTCCGTTCCAAGTGCTGCAGGGAAATTTTTAAATTAGGTTCCGTCTCTACAGGCTGGCTCCCTTTCCTCTTCTGAGTCTGCAAAAATAACCGTGCGATGGTGTAGTCCAAGAAGAAGGCATGCACGTCTTTTAGATGAGCAGGTGATGACGCTTTGGAGAGACAAAGAAAGGGACTCGGGTGTGTTACTGGTAATGAAATCAGTGTGTCTCTGGGCGCCAAGTCCTCCTCTATGCGTCAGGTCCTCTTGAGTGTCAACTCCCCCACTGTGTGCCAGCTTCTCCTTCTCTGTCAGCTTCTCCCTCTGTGTGCCAGCTTCTCCCTCTCTGTCAACCTCCCACCATGTGCGCAGCTTCTCCTTCTGTCTTTCAGCTTCCCCTTCTCTGTCAGCTTCTACTCCTGTGTGTCAGCTTCTCCTTCTCTGTCAGCTTCTCCCTGTGTGTCAGTTTCTCCCTTTATGTGTCAGCTTCTCCCTCTCTCCAATCCATCTTTGTTCACTTCCTGACAGATGTCTCTCCTGGGACATCTCATCCTGGGATCCTCCCGAGAATGCACTTCTCCGTCTCAGAATCTGTGTCCAGGGAGGCCAACTTAGTCCCATGTAGAGTGATAAACAGTGAACTCACCTTCAAAAGGAGGAGTTGGAGGGGGCCTTAAACTACCTTAAATTTGTATTCCACTCCTATTGGCTCCTCCTACAACCCCACAGGTAAAGCCTATCACTTTCCCGTTTGGCAGTTGAGGAAAGCAAGGCTCAGAGAGCAGTGAGTCACAGCTACCAAAGTGGCAGGACCAGAACTGAACCTCTGGTCCAGACCTCCCAATTCAGCGCTCTTTCCACCTCACCAGGCTCCCTGCCTAGACCTCTTGCCCATGTGGCCTTTTGAGGGTGACAGAACATTTTCAAGGACGTCTACTGGCCTCCACGGCTGTGACTGAGGCGGGACGGGCACGGTCCTCTCCTTTGACTGACCTCTTGTGGGTGCTTTGGGGCACAGGGCCGGAGGCCCGGGGACATGACGAAGGGCGAGAGCATGGTGGGGAGCACGGCACGGGCTCCAGCTCCAGCTCCAGCCTCTAGCGCAGCAGCCAGCGGGTCAGCAGGTGCCGGTGAGCAATGCCCTCAGACCCATCAATTCATCTGATGTAGACAACGCTGAAATGTGGGCTGGCTTTATCCCCACCGAGAAAATGAGGAGGAAAGAACCCACAAGCTCCATCATCAAAGCTCATTCTATTTTGCTCACCTCTTTGTTCCCAGTGCCTCCTGGCACACGCAGGGCCTGGCACACACGAGGATGATGGTGAGGATGAGTCACTTTTGTGTCACACTTCCACACCCTGCGAGGCTTCTGAGCACTTTGCAGACAGATACTCCGTACGTCCTCACAGCCCTCAGCCAGAGAAATGCCGCTATCAACTTCATCGTGAGAATGAGAAAGCCAGGCACGGAGAGGGGGAGGTAAATCCGTATTTGAGGAATGAATGAAGGAAGGAAGTGATCAGAGTCTGATGATGCTTTGAGTTACAGAAACATAAACAAAACCATCCCCTCCCCAGGGCCAGCACGGACTAAGCACTGTTTGTGGATTATCTCCCTTGATTCTCTTCCAAGTCTCCCCTTGTGGCCCAGATGATCCACCCCAGTTTCTAGATGGGAGAATAGAGACTGGCAGGAGTGAGGGGTTTTGTCCTGCACACTGATGGAGCCAGGACTCGCTGCAGGTGTGTGGACACCAAAACTGGCATCCCTAACCCTGAGCCATTCTCCTGCTTCCCTGTAGGGCACGGTGCCCAGGGCTCTACCTACCCAAAACACAGTGAACGTTCTTACTTGAGACACAATTCCAGCAAGGGGTCAGCTTCTTTTTTTCAGACCCAGCAGTGGAACGGGAAGGGAGTTAAATGGTGGCTTTTAGTAGGCGGGCAAGGGAGAGAAGGGAGTGATGAAAATGGTAACGGACCAAGCCTGCAAACCTGGAACCACGGAGTGTGGGGACGGATAGTTCTGGCGGCAGTAACACCATTGCACCTGGAGTGTTGTTGACTTCGAGTCATCAAGAAAAGGTGCATTGTGTAAGAGACCGCGATGCGGGCAAACCGTTCCAGCTTCTCTGTTGGAAAAGAGGGTAGGGGCAGGGGGCCCCCCACTTCCTGGCAGAGCCACTGAAAGTTCCTGAACCTTCCCTTCATCATCCGCAAGGTGGAAACAATGAGCCTGCCCCTCCCTCAGATTGCCAGCAAGACTGAACAAGTTCCTGAGGTCGAAAGCACTTGGCCAACAGTAGCCAAGGTGAAGTACCATGTTTGCTATGTTCTGCTTAAGAAGACAGGGAAGGAGGCACAACATTAATGGATGTTTTCTAATAATATGGGGAAGCAGTAGAATCTTGCACTTTAAGAGGTGGATTTCATTATCTAAAAACTTCCCTCTGGCAGGTCCTGTTGGGATGCTCAGGCATCAGGACGCGTAGTAATTGTGCCAGCGTCTTGGCCTCTCCACCAGGGCACACACCCTATTCTACTTCTGCTTGAAGATTACCCACGGTCTCAATCAACACGTCTAATGGGATCGAGGGCAGAATAGTACACTGGGTATAGACTCCAAAATTTGGAAGCTGCTAGTTCAAAAAGAGGCCACCTGCTCTTTGGGGACAAGCTGCTGAGACACTGAAGCTCTTGCCTTCAGCCCAGCCCTGGGGGAGGTCATTTAGACTTCAAACCAGTTATCCTTGGGGGATGCCAAACGGCAGTCAGCTGGGTCCCTTGGTGGAAAAGCCGGCTGTGGAATCGGCATTGTCTCTTCATTAATTTAATTCATTTGCTGAGCGCATATCATGAAGTGGGCACCGTGCGGGCAAAGCAGGGGACTCAGACACAGGCAAGTTCCTAGCCCCGAGGAGCTCAGGTCCTGCTGACGGAGGGACACACGGAAGGCGAAACCAACGTGATAATGAACACTAACCCTCCCCAAGCAGTCACACGTTCCCCGCACATGCTAAGACCTTTCCACGTAGCATCTGATTTCACGCCCAACACACTCCCATTCTTAACCATCTACGTTCTACAGAGTTAGAAACCAAGGTCCAGAGAACACTAATCAGCGACCCAAGGTGTCTAGCAAGCTAGCAAGCGGTGGGGCCAGGATTTAAACTCAAGTCCGGATTCCAGGGCCCATGCCCACTACCTCACAACCAGGGCAACAGGCGGGTGCAGGTAAAGGTGCCATGTGGGTGGGCTCTGGAGTACGGGGTGGAATCAGTCAGATTGGGGTTCTGGAACAGCTCGGCCACTCAAGAACTTGAGGGATCCTGAGGGTCCGTTGTTTTTTGTTTGTTTGTTTTTGTTTTTATTTTGTTTTGTTTTGCAAAGGAGGCCAATGATGCCTTTCTGGAAGAGAGCACTGAAGATCGGAGGAACTGACCTGGTGAGGGCGGGGGGTGCCATCTTGGACACGTTCGACTGGACCAAAAGGGATCAATGTGGTTTGGGGTTGGGGAGGAGGTGGTCAGGAAAGGCCTCCATGAAAGAGTTGACTTTTTAACAGGGGCCTTGAAGGATCAGTCAATTTGGATTGACTTCGAGGAAGGAAGCAGGGGCAGGCATGAGTAACGATCCTGGAGATGAGAAGACCAAAGGCCCGTTTGGGCAATAAGCTGGCTGGAACCCACGGAGGAATCTGGGGAGTAAGGGAACCACGGCTGGGAAGGAGGGTGACCCCACTTTGAACCTGGCAGAGCAGGTGCCTCTGGCCACCTTTACTGAGAGTCCATTTTGCACGCGCGTCAGAGACTAGGCCTTATAGGGTTTGTCTTTTGAAGACACGTTCTGTAAAGAAAGGGGAGACAAAGGTGGCAAAGTCAGGGCTCTCTCTAAAGAGCAGGAAGGCACAGCCATTGGCGGGTGGGCTCTCCTTCCTTCCCCCCAGCTTCCCCTGGCACTGTGCGTTACATAGCACTGGGGAGCAAAGGACACGTCCTGCTGAATATTAAACAGACCCCAGGCATCAGCCCCATTTCAGTGCGTGCCCACGTAGGGACACACACACACACACACACACACACACACACACACACACACGGTAGGGGGAGAAGCGGATTTGATTTTCCAAAAGATTGCATAATCCTTAGGTGTTATTAAAATAGCTGATGAAGAATCTACTTTAATCTTTTTTGGGTGGGCGTCAAAGGCCTGAAGAGCATTGCTTTAGATATTTCTGACAGAATCATTTACAAGCAAGAAGCCACCCAGCACAGAGCTGCAAAGCCAACGGCTCCTAAGATCGTCACCTCATGCACCTCTTTGGGGCCCCAGGTGCCACCCCAGATGTCCAGAGCCAGGGAGGAGGCAACCCCAGCAGGTGGCATGGCTCACCCGCAGCTTCCACAGGTCAGGCACAGCTTTCCTGGGACAGGAGGGAACCTCACTGCTGAAATGATCCCCACCTCCTGGGGCCTGAAGACCTTCCTGTCGGCGTCAGAGGCATATAACCACGTCCAACCCCTGCCCGCTCTTCCATTCTTGGCTCAAACTGTATTTTGAAAACAATCTGATCTATAACTCCTCAAGGGCGTGTGACACGCCTTCTCAACCAAACTGTAACCATCTCAGAGGAGGGTCACAGTTGTGCCCTAGCGCAATCCCATGCCCGTGTGTCCAGCACACACGAGACAGCAGATATCTGGCCACAATGCTAGGATACCCTGATTCTTTCTTCTGATAATTTGGTTTTTGTCTACTAACATTACCCTCCAATAATACAATCACGAAATTATTCGTCTGCGCATTCCAAGAGTCTAGAACCATGCCTGGCACACAATAGTAGTCCAGTAAGGGCTCCTTTTGAAGCTATGTTAATTCCATTTTGAAAGAAAGCCTTCATCCATTCAAGTTGTGATCTGAAGGCTACGTGGGCATTAGGCAAAGGAAGAGAGGAGGCAAAGCTTGGGGAGGATGGAGAAGACTCTTCCAGGCATCAGGGACAGCAGGAACAAAGGTCTGGAGCGTATGTGTGTGGCCTTTGGCAGGGGACTGGCTTCAGGGCCGTTGGAGGAGTAGGTCTTGGACAGAGGCAGAGGACATGTCCCCTCCCACTGAGCAGGAGGGATGGAGGAAAGCAGGCAAGTGTGTAGTCTGATGACAGAACACTAACAAGGCTTCCATAGGATGGTTTCTCTTTTGTCTCTGAAGAGGGAAGTAAGAATTCTTCTGCGTTGGAGGAGGGGCAGGAGAGAGGGGTGAGGTTTCAGGAGTGAGGACAAGGTTTGAAATAACCACCAAAGGGGAGAGGAGACCGAACTGAACTGGGAAGTGGGGGGATTTCTGCCTGGGGTTAAGGGTCCAGTAGGTGTTGGAAACCACACCTTTCCACAAATTATGCCAAGGTCTGCGACTGGTCGAGGTGTCTTCAGCCCCTGGGTGCAAGTGGACTGATGGAATTTCATCAGGTGTGAGGGACCGAGTGGCAGCAGGACAAGGGCGCGGGGGATTCTCCAAAGGGAATGGCCTGAGTAAAGGACTGTGGGCTGGTCAGGGCAGGAAACAAGCAGGTTTGGGGGGGGTGCGGGGGCAGTGAGAAAGCCTAGAGGGCAATGGGTTGCGGTTTCCACTTGAAAGACTTGAAAGACGAATGGGGGAGGTGGACGGGGTTGCTGGAAGTGCAGGGGTCCTGGTTAGAGAAGGCAAAACGGGGCAGATGTAGTTGATCCCAAGGGTCCCGAAGCCCCCGGGAGTGTGGCGCTGGTGTTAAAGACATTGCCCTGAGAACAGACAAGGCAGAGAGAGGCCCCAACTCAATACAAGCCCTAGAATCAGCCGCTGAGCATGGAGGGTGCCCCGGGAATCAGTCCAGCAGCCACTCCCCAAACCGGGGACACTGAGCGGGTTGGGGCCTGCCCCCAGGTCACAGCATACGGTGCTCCCCAGCCCCGCCCAGGAGAGGACCCAGGAGGCCCCCCACCCGCTCGCCCCTGGGGCGGGCGGGGTGCCCCACCGACCGGAAGCACGTGGCCCCCTCCAGCCCGTTGCCCCGGAGACGCCGGCTGTTTACCAGCCGGACTGAGCCCGGCGACTGCAGGGCGGATGGAGCAGCGGCCAGGTGAGCGCGCCCGCCGCCCTGGGACAGGCCGCCCCCCGGGGGGGGGGGGGGGACAGGAAGGGGTCCCGGGGAGAAGAGGCAGCCAGCCCGGCCCAGCTCACCGTTGTCGGATGGGACAGTTCCCGGGCTCCGCGGAAGCCGAAGGGGCTGGGAACCGGGCCATGCGCTCCTGGCTGGGCAGTACGGACTGGGACACAGACAGACCCACGGGGACTAAAGGACGTCCTGCCCTCGGAGAGACGGGAACTAGATCAGAGCCTCCCCCAGACCCATGCGCTTTCACCCAAGGCACCTCTCACTTTCTAGACGTTCTTTCTTGCCTCTCCTCCAAATGTCTGCTTCTGCTGTTCCAGCTCAGCTCCTTTCCTTTTAGAGATGTCCCCACTTGGAAATAATTAAGCTCTCCTCCTCCTCCTCCTCCCCTCCCCCACGCTGCTCTTGCAACCATCCCCACTGCCTTTTCCAAACTTTTGATCACTTGGTGGCTTGTGGTCCAATTTCTCCACTCCCCCTTGTAAAGGTGGCACTCTGCACTCTGCGTGGGACAGCGCATTCTAATCATTTAGCTGGGGGTAGAACTGGGAATGGTACCAAAGTTTTCTCCTGCTCAGGCCAACTACCATCTCCTGTTGATTCTTCTGAGTGCTTTCATCTTGAAAGCCTTACAGAGGTGGGGGTGGACTGGGGCTGGGGGGTGGTGGGGTTGTTGGCAGGGGATAGTATTAACTGATAAACATTTTTAAAAGACCAATTCAAATTATGCATGCTCGGTATATACCAGCAGATGGTACGTGGGTGGGTGTATTTTACTGCATTTGCTGTGGGTTTAGATTTGGGTTGCCAGTGAAAGGGGGTGGTCTGACCCTGTGCTAAGAGGTGGGCTCCTTTGGAAAGCAGGAATATGGACTCCACCTTTCCTGTCCAATGTTCTTCCTTTCCAGTCGATTGGACAATTCATCTTAAGCAATGGGTACCTGCCCTTTTGGCAGTTCCCTGGAAACCGTTAACTGATGTTTGTTTCCTGACTCCTAGCAGGCCTCTGGGGTGTAGCTATTCTGTTTAAGCAAACAGGCCACTTGCCTATTTGGTTGGTGGCTTGATGGGTGCCTACACCAAGATCTTGTCAAATCACTTTGTGGTTGAACGTCTGCCAGGCCTCGAGGTGGGGAAATGAGCTAAGCGGGGCGGGGGGGGGGGGCTGGTAATGATGGGCACTGCCCAAGCCTTCCGGCACCTAGGGGAGTGGACAGGGTTTGGGACCCAAGGTGTAGATACAAAAGCATGGTTGGCCCAGGTCCTTAAACACCTGTTCCCCACCACCACCTCCCCAGCTTCCCCTTTCTATGGGATAGATGCTGGGGAGAGTTGGTGTTCCCTCCGTGTAACAGATGGTCCCCGCGCTCGGGAGGAGGCAGTGGGTTATGAAAGCAGGTTCGATGGAACGGTTTTACCTGAAGGAGGTGTTAGTCTCTAAATAACCATGAGTGGGCTTATAGGAATTAGTCATAATTGAGGTTTTTTTTTTCTCTGAGATAGCTCGCAGTCATGTTATCTTATGACCAGGGTGTCTTGAATATGACACCCCCCGAACATGGATAATTATATAGTACCAAAAGGTATAGAAAGTGCATGCACATAGTCAAGTTTTACTGTTAAAAATAATTCAGCAGAGAGCCTGCGAGAACACATGACTTTCCTCATCAAAGTTGTTAAGGAAGAGATTTCTAAGTTACCAAACTTACTGACAGTTAAACCTTCCTGAGGCATGTGTGGGAGTTAGAAGCCAAGTCTGTGATAATTCTGTAGAAGCTGTGGCAAATTAATAGCCATTGCTGGAGGGGGGAGGGAGGACCGAGAAGGGGAGCTGGTTCCCAAATTGCGCTTATCTTTGGCAGAACAGTTGGACAATAATGACCTCCTCATGTCACCCTGAGTTAAAGTGCAGAGCTGCTTAATTACAAGTAAAAGACTTTAGAACTCAGCCAGCAGGGGAAAAACCACATTCTTCACAGTTGATCAGAAAACAGATTAAATTAACAAGGAGACAGGCCGGCATTTTTTTTTTTTTTTCATGCCAAGGAGAAGGTTCCTGAACTCCCAGCAGCCAGATTGGGTGTGAAAACCTAGCGAGAAGTAGAAGATGGGAAGTGTGGAAAGACCCAGTCTGTGGACAGAAGGGAGCAAACATAGAGGCCTTTAAGTTAAGAAAGGAAGGATAGCTTTCGAACTGGCTAGTGCCTGGGGAATATAGGGGAAGACTGTGTCTTGTTTGGGTATGGTTTTAATGAAGACGAAAAGGATGCTTTCTAAAATTTGGCAACATGGATAAGAGGCACAGAAGAATAACATTAGAATGCAAGGCTACAGGGTTGGAATTACATTGCTCAGGACTGTGTGACGAAGGTAGCTTGGTGTAAGTTGGTTTGACGTAAGGATACAATTAAAGTGGGACATCAGAAGACATTTCTTAGGAAAACATGATTTTGCATTTTTGAGCCAAGTTCATGGGCAGTTTCTGAAATCAACCTTCCTGCATTTCTGTGCAGTGGGCGGGGCAGGCACGGGTTCCAGGGTTTGCCCTGCTGGTCAGAGGTGGCTAGGAGCAGAACCACCAAGGGTCCCCTGGGGGAAAAACTCTGCAGCAACAGGTAAGGTTTTTGGACCTAAAATAATAGAAAGCACTAAGCAAACAGAAAACCAAACACAAAAGCAAAAGAACCTTACCTCTTCTTAAGCCTTGACTACACATGCCCCGAGCCCAGTGTTTATGGCCACAGTTATGTGATTTCGTATTACCGACTTCCTGTTGCGGAAAAAGGGACTGATTTTAGAGGTATTTAAATAATGTCTTCAAGGTCATATGGCTAATTCTATAAATGAGGAAAGGGATGTATCAGGAAGGTAGATTGACAGTCCCATGGTTGCCCAGCTAACTCCCAGCAGAGCCTGCAGTAGAACCCCAGACTTAGGACATCAGGTCCTGGTTCCTTTGCACTCAGACGTGCTGCTCCTTGGGCACTGTGAGGCACTGGGAAATTACCAGAAGGTCTTTAGAGGGCAAGGAGACACCTGGTCAGCCTATGCGGTGGTGGTCAGGATTCCAAGGTGGGGGAGCCCTAAACGTCCCGCAGTGTACAGGAAAGGATGTCACCAGGGCCTGGAAGGGGGGGGTGGCCACAGAATTAATGAAGGGGCCACCAAGATGGTTGGGGGGGAGAAGGAGACTTGATCTGGCCATTGGGGCCTGCACAGAGAAGTGCCCACACTACCTCCTGAGAGCTTCTATGGGACTTTGCTAGCACGCATGAGCACCCCCGGCGGGAGGTGCGCATACGGAGGCCCTCGGAGGGTTCTCCAGGTAGCTAGGAAGACAGAAAGTGAAGCCTGGTCCTCCAGAACAGGACCTGCGGTCACAAGACCTGGGTTCAAGTCCAGGCTCTGCCGATAGGGGGCTTTGTGAGCACGGAGCACGTGTTCTGGGTCCTACACCTGTGGGATGACCTCGTGCCCAGCGTCCCTATGGAGATGGTCTAAGACCCGGTTTGGTACACGATGGCCCACTGCCAGTTTTGTGGGGCTTGTGGGCTAAGAATAGGTTTTATACTTTCTAATGGTTGGGGGAAAATGGAAAGAAGAGGAATCTTTTGTGCCCCATGAAAATGACATGAAATTCAAATGTCAGTGTCCACAAGCGAAGACTCATGGGCACTCAACCACCCCCGTTCATTCACCTGCTGTCTGTGGTGGCTGCCACACCCTACAGGCAGAGTTGTGGAGTTATGTGACAGACCCCGTGGCCGGCAAAACTGGAAATATTGGCTATCTGGCCATTTACAGAAAAGGTATGCTGGCCCCTGGCCTAGAACCTGCATACCTCCCTGTGAGTTCAGGCCGAGTGGCTGAGATCAGCAACGGTGCTCCCTGCTCCCTGCCCAACCCCGCAAGAATAAGAATCCAACCCCCCCAAACCAAGTCACTCCCTGGTGCCGACTTTGTTTATTTTCCTCATGACAATTATTACTTATTGAAAATATCTCTTTACTGGTGGGCTCGACACCTGTCTCCCCTCACTCTTGGTTCACTGATTTTTCCGAGTGGTTGGAATGATTGAGGTTGAGAAGGAATGCGTGGCACCGGGTACCCCTCCCCCATGCAGGAAATCCAGAGAGGAGCCCCAGACTCCCGGCCAGTTGGCACTGATTCCGGCCCCGGGGGTGACCGGCTTGGAGTCAGGAGTCCCGGGGAAGTATAATCCACGGCTTCTCTTCTCTCCTCCTTCCTTAGGGGTCTTGAGAAGCAATGGCCACCGAGGCCCCTGTGAACATAGCCCCCCCTGAACGCAGCACCGCAGGCCACACAGCCGCTGACGGCTTCATCTGGCAGCCAGACTCGGCGAACATGCACGTCCTCAGGCCCAAGTCCGCCAAGGGACGGACGCGGCCGAGCCCGCACAGACCGCAGGGCACAGAGCCGGGTCCTCACCGCCCGCCGGCCTCCCTGCCTCCAGCCATCCCCTGTGAGCCGCCCAGCGGCCAGAGGCCGGGAGCCTGCGCACCCAGGTCTCCAAACCAGGGAGCTCCCAGCGAGATCCCCGAGCTGCGGCAGCAGGTGCCGGCTGGCGCTTCCTCCTCCCTCAATAAATACCCAGTCCTCCCTTCCATCAACAGGAAGAGCCTGGAGGAGGGGTCTGTGGAAACAGTGGTGAAACAGGCCGGCTCCCTGCAGCTGAGCGGCACAGTGAATAAGAATGAAGAAGAGTCCAGAGTTCCAGCTTCTTCCCCAGAGAGGAAAGTCATCATCCGGACCAGGAGACAGACCTCCCCCAGGGTGGGGGACCCGGAGGAGCCCTCAGATCAAGAGCCCAGGCTGCTGCTGGCCGTCAGGTCGCCATCGGGCCGAAGGTTCGTTCACCATTTCCGGCCCACCGACGCCTTACAGATGGTTGTCGCTGTGGCCGAGGACAAGAACCAGGCCAGCTACCAGCCCTGCAGCATTGAAACCATGGAAGTGCCCAGGAGACGGTTCTCTGACCTCACCAGATCCCTGCAGGAGTGCAGAATCCCCCACAAGTCGGTGCTGGGCATCTCGCAGGAAAAAGGGGAGGGGGAGCCCTGAGTCCGCAGCCCCCTAGCCGGGGTCCTGGGTCTCTGAGCAAGGAGCACGCTTGGCTGCTGTGGCCTTCCGGGCAGCTCAGTCCCAAGTGCCGTGTGAACTTGGGGGGGCTGTGATCCTTGCGACCCACCTTCACAGCCTCTCCTCTGCAGGAGTGAAATTTGCACATGCGCCAAGCACATTGAGAAGGTTCTCTTCCAGTTGTTGAAATTCCCTCCAGCACTGGAGTGAACTGGCAAGTTACCAGGGCTGTTCCTGAAACCACCGTGACCAGGTCTCCCCCTTTCCCGAGGTCTGGGTCCTTTCTGGAGCACCCGCTTGCCTTTACAAATGAACTCTCCCTCTCTTGAAGCCAATGGTTTGCCTTTCTGTATTTGATGCAGGATTAAATACTTCCCAGAGAGGATTCAAGTCTGGTAAATAACCAGGGCTCAGGAAATGTCGAACTGGCATTTGTATTTCTTGCAAACATCTTTAAGAAACAGGCAGTTGACACTATCTTGGAAGCAGCCTCTTTGCTGGGCTCGGGTGACTAGAGTTTCTCAGGGATTACAGTTTGTGTGATGTGGCTTCAGAGGAGAGAACAGGTCTTTCGCTAATACAAATCCCCCAACACATCAATGTTTCTGAAATAGTCTGGGAGCTAGAAAGCATATAGCTTCCACAACTGTGGATTAGCCAAGTAGCCACTCTTAAATAGAGACTAAGTAGGTTTGCAAACATCGGTAGCTACTCTCTACATGCTGCAGTCTTCCCAAACTGAGATAAACCAGTGTACTCTGATTTCCTTCGCTTTTGTTGCTCATGGAATCTTTGTGTTTTTAAAACCATACGAACATACAAGTCTGTACAAGTTTGCCCTGAAGGCGCCATTGAGGTGTGGAGATGTAGTCTCGGTGTTTCGCCTCCTTCCCACAGAGACTCCCTGGAGCGGGGACAGCGGTGTCCCTGTTTTGTGATTTCGGAACCCCAGGGAGGACAAGGGTTCCTCTGTTGGGCCTCATTCGGCTGCACCTGTGCCGAGAGACCCTGTGCCCACGTGTCCGTCTGATTGGCATGTGGTACGTCTGAATGCCTTAGCCCATAGCCATGTTGAAGACCACGGGGTCTTGGCTTTCCAACTCTAAAGTGGTGACGTGGACAGCTCGCCAGAGTCCTCTTATGTCGGGAGTTCAGCAAGACCTCCAGGTCTCATCAGGATCCTCTTTGTGGCCAAATCACCATTCAGAGTAGGGGAGCCGGTCCCTCAAGAGCTCTGCCATCATGGAGCACTGAGTACCGAGGCGCCCTCCCTGTTCCTGGGTACACAGAGAAGGCAGGAGTTCCAGAAGCCTATCAGCATGGCGGCCTCAGCAGCAAGTGCGCCTTGTACCTAGATAAGGAAGGCGGCTGGAAATGTTACATCCAGCAACTTGATACTCCGCCATGGAGATTAACGCCAACGTCGTTTCCTCTCAAGAAGGCTCGCCTTGTCCTTCCCCATCCCACACCACCCAGATCACTCAAGAGTGGGTTCTTTCATAATGTGTGGTCCAATTTCCCAATACTAGCTCGGTTGCAAAGGTTGCAAAGCTGGGACTTGCTGGACCTTGGGCAGCTCACGCAGCTGGCCACCTCTCCCAACCAGCGACCATGGTGGAGGGGACTTGGGCGGGCGGAGGGTGGGGGATCAGCATCCAGCCTGGTACTCTCAGGCTGGGTGCATATCCGCCTCTGATCCTAGGAGGCTGGGGGAAGAGCCTCCCTCAAAATCACACCTACTCTGTGGTAAGAATAAAATCCCACCCACCTGGGACTCGGTAATTTCTCCAGGCAGGAAATCTGTAGAAAACTTCAGCGAAACAGCATGCTGGAGGGAGCTAGAATCTTCTGCACTTAGGGCTTTGCTGCTGCAATTCAGCTTGGAATTTGGGGGTGGCAAAAAAAAGTGGAAGGCATGAAACATAGAAATATTTTAAGGTATCTTAGGACATGAGAATAGAGCTAGATTTGAGCCACCTTGATAAACTTATTTTTTTTTGGACAAAAGGATGATGACACAATAAAAATTGATTTGTGTGACGCCAAGTCGGCGGAGAAACACGCCTTCTGTTTTCAAGCAGGACTCCGGCCCCTGGGCTCTGGCAGACAGAGGGGCTCACCGACCTCACCTCCTTGGGAAAACACTGAGCTCTGCTGTTAAGTCCAAGTCCCCGTCCCCAGGCACCCCGGGTCCCCACCCTTCCCATAGCTCTTGCTTTCAGGTTACAGGATTGCACCAAGCTCTCTACAGCAAGAGTCTCCTGAATTTCTCTGAAAAATCATTCCGAGTATTCTCCTTAGGAAGTTGGCAAGAGCCGCCTCTCTATCAGAGAGGTGACTTTGCAGATGGCGCTGTCACGTGGGCACCCCGGTCTAATGGGTGGCTTTGGGTGACCACTTTGTAGTCACAGACCTCACTCATTCATTGAACCAGTGGTCACTGAGGGCCTACCCTGTGTCATACACGGGTGACCGGCATTGGCGTCCCACCAAGGGACCATTGACAAGGAAGCGTAAAACCATCTCGGGAGCTGAGAGTCCGACCCAAGTGAGGGGCTGTAGATTTACCCGTGAAGGATCCTGGAGTGAGGAGGAAAGGCTGTTGCTGTCTCCCCGCTGACTTGCAAAGGCGAGTCCTCCCCACCTTTCCAGCGATGGCACCAGGAAGAGTGATCATTAGGGACGTGAACTTTGCGTAGGACAAAGCTTCAAGACCAGTTTTCCCAGCATCTCCCCTGACACAGTCCAAGAGGTAAATTAGTTCTGGCGGCAGAAGGAACAGCAGGAGACATAAGTGACTCATCATTTAGAATCCAAAAACTTTTCACCAACAGATGGCAGGTGGTTTTAACACAACAGTCCTTGCCCTCAAAGTACCTGGGGATCCAGCCAACAGCCGTCAAGGCAGGGCGGTCCTGATGAAGAGATGTAGGTGAACGTGACCGTGGGCCGGTAGTCACTCCAGAGATCCCGCAGAAATACTCCACAAGCGAAGAAACGTAGACAAGCCTTGAGGTTTCCATTACCATGAAAAACCTTAAAGTCTAGTGACGGATCACTGTCCCAGGCATGCATTACGAAAGGAGGTGTACCGGGAACCAAGTTTCGCTTTTGTCTAAGCATTTTACCACCATCTTGTGTGCATTTCTCGTGTCAAATAAAACCACGCTGCCCCAAGGGGCCAAAAAATAAAAAATAAAAAATAAAAAAAAGTTTCTCTTTACACAGTTTTTTAATAAGTTGAGATAAAAGGGTGCGTGGTTTCCTGTAGTCTGAGGTGTATCTCAGATGAGACTTTTATATGGTAAGAGGATCTACTTTCCTACCCTTTAAACAGAGCTGCAAAGGAAACTAGATGATTCAACTTCAGCCTCCATCTGGAATCAGTCTGCGAAGCAAGCGCAGGAACATCAGTTTCCGTCGTGCACGAGGCAACACACCACTGTCAAGTGCAAGGTTTGGGCCCCGTTCACCCTCACCCTGAGCCAGAACCAGCCCAAACCCGGCCAAGGTCAGAGGCCAAGGTGGAGGAGTTGGCGAAATGCAAGCAGAGCGGACTTGGGGTGACTCACCAACACACAAGACAGTAGCTCACGTTGTACAAATAAAATTGGGTGTTTTGTTTTGCGTCTACACTGGTGATACGGCATTTTCCTTCCCTGGTGAGGGCAGGGTCTGGTAGCCCTCTCTGATGCCCCTCTGTGCTCCTAGACTTTCAAGTCACGGAGGAAGCGGCAACGCTCCCTAGTGATTTGTGCGGAAGATCAAATCTCTGGAGGTATTTTTGGACACACTTGAACCCTATTCCAGGAGGCTGAACCGCGGATAGGACAACTGCTCATGGGTAGGGTTAACCAAGTCTCGCTCAAAAGGTCTGCTGTGCTGGGGGAGGGAGAATCACTCTGGGCGCTGTGTTGAGAGTTGGCTGTGGGGGTCAGGTTGGGAGATGGAAGACCAGCTCTGGCCGTTGCCAGTGACCAGGGGAGAGACGGAGCTAACTTGGGTCAGAACAGCAGCCGTAGATAACATGGGAGGTGTCAGATTCTGGACACATTATCGGTTAAGGGGGGAAGAAAAGGCAAGATAGTTTTGGGGATTCACCCAAGTGGACATCACTTGACCATATCGCCACGGGGGGCCGTTCCTGCAAAAACGAGCAGACACATCAGCCGCGAATATGTGCTTGGGCCGGGAGAAAGCACTGACCAGCAAACATATTCATAGGAAAGAAGTACGTGAGTGTTTTTGGAGGTGTACAGAGAATCCGAAAGCCACTGGTTGCTTTAATTGAGAAGAGATGCAACTAGAACTGTTACTTCACTGAACATCAGTGAATCACCATCTAACTCTTGGGGTATGATTCCTGACCAAGGTTTCTTATTAAATTAGTTCCCGTAAAAAAAAAAAAAAAGCGTTGTTTATATCCCTTTCCTTCCTTTCCTGCCTGCCTCCATTCTGTTTATTCAAACCCAGCAGCTGACTTGGGATGTATTTCTTGGAAGGGCAAAGAAAACCACTGTCCTCCAACCTAATTAACAAAGCTTCCAAATTTCAAGATTTTCGTACCCACCTGTTTGTTTTTTTTTTTTAAGATTTTATTTATTTGACAGAGAGAGATCACAAGTAGGCAGAGAGGCAGGCAGAGAGAGAGGGAAGCAGGGTCCCTGCTGAGCAGAGAGCCCGATGCGGGGCTCGATCCCAGGACCCTGAGATCATGACCGGAGCTGAAGGCAGAGGCTTTAACACACTGAGCCACCCAGGCGCCCTGGCCTTGGTCCTTTTTGTGAGCAGCTGAGAGCGGTGCGTTCCGGCATCTGCCCCGGTTGGCAGGTGCCACTGACAGACACCCTGGGTGGGTCCAGCCCAGCCCACTGGTGCCCAGAGTGGCCAGCCCCTCGCCAACAAACCGTGGGAAAATGGCAGCAACTCTCCTGTTGCCAGCTGGGAAGTAGAGTCTGGGAATGACCTGCCGTCCCCGCTCCAGCCCTGCATCCAGCTTTGGGACCCTGCAGTGTCCACCTAGACCAGATTTCAGTATACCAAGTCCAGAAGCCTCGGATCCAAACTCTGGAGGGTTTATTAATTTCCCCAACCCAGCCTGGGCCTCAGTTTGCTCTTTACCTTCTTCTTTTTTTTTTTTTTTTAAGATTTATTAGCACACAAGAGCGGGCGGGGGCGGGAGGGGCAGAAGGAGAAGCAGACTCCCCTCTGAGCAGGGAGCCCAACACAGGACTCGATCCTAGGATCGACACTGATCCTGGGATCAGGACCCGAACCAAAGGCAGACACTTAACCAACTGAGCCACCCGGGAGCCCCACTCTTTGCCTTCTTAATGGAGCTCCCAGCGGGCCCTCGTCTTATTCAAATCATTCAAATCATATTCAAATCATCTGTAACAATTTCGTTCCAAAAGTATATACTAAGAACCTATATGCCAGAACAGAGCAGAGCGAAAGTCCCTATCCATATGGAGGTTACACATTAATTAATGTGGGGATACAGAAAAGAACAATAAGGAATAAATAATGCAATGTGGTGGAAACGGATACATGTCATGAAAAACAGAGCAAGGTAAGGGGGATCTGCAGAGCATGGGGGTGGGGTAGAGGATGAGCCATCATGTGGTGGTCAAGGCTGACCGAACTGACAAAGTAGCATCTGGGCAGAGAACTTGCTGGAGGTGAGGGGGTGGGGGTGGGGTGGGAGGAGGGGAGGTGGGGGAACCTTGTTCCTGGCAGAGGGGCTGCAGAGGCCCTAAGGAGTGAGTGCATCCAGCCTCTTAGAGGAAGGGTCCCAGGCAGGGTGGCGGGAGTGAGGGAGGGTGGAGCCATCAGACATGGGGGTGGGGAAACAGATCACAGGGGACCCTGCAGGCACCATCGCTGGGTAAAATGGGGAGCCACTGCAGGGTGCTGATCGGAGGATTGGGAACCTGAGGTGTCTTCAAATCAGCGCTCTGACTGCTGTGCTGAGAACAGGCAAAGGGAGCCAGTGGAAGCACAAGTAGAAGCTACAACTTCCCGTCATCCAAGGGAGGCATGAAGACCAGAGCGGTAGCCACAGACCTTATGAGAGGTCATCAGCTGCTGGGTAGATCATCCCTTCACTTTTTAAAAAAGTAGTACTTACTTTTTGGGGCACCTGGGTGGCGCAGTCGGTTAAGCATCTGACTCTTGATTTTGGCTCAGGTGGTGATCTCAGGGTCATGGGATCGAGCCCTGTACTGGGCTCCACACTAGGCATGGCCTCGGCTTGAGATGCTCTCTCTCCCTGTGCCACTCCTGTTTGTGCTCTTTCTTTCTCAAATAAACAGATCTTAAAAAGAAGTAGTACTTACTTTTTTTTTTTTTTGCAAAAACAGTATTAAAGTAAATACTAACCCATAATATGCATCATCATCCTTCTTAATCAGTTTTCCAGGCAGGAGAGGTTCTTACAGAATCCACGATGCTCTGTCCCCCAAACAAAACACATGCCTTTTTTATTTTTTAATGCAAAACTTAGAAATTATAAAGAAGATTGAAGAGGAGAATAAAAAACCCCGACAATCCTTTCCGTCAGAGATCCGTTGTTATTAATATTTTGGCATATGTTATTTCTTTCCTAAGGATGAAATTGATTTTGTACATCACTCCCTTGCCGGCAGGTGCACATACATTTAACATTTGCAACCTCAACAAACACAGCGGTTGTAGGTTCTTTTCTTTTTTTTTTTTTTTTCAAATTTCTCCCCTCTCCCTAATTATTTTAAGGCTGAGTAATATTTCAACATGTCGCTGTACTGTAATTTATTAAGCCATTTTCCTGTTGTGGAACATTCCTAGGTTTTCAGCTTTTGCTATAGAAATCAATGCTTGACGCTGCATCTGCGTTTTCAAAATCTTTTGAATGATTTCTTTAGGACAGTTTCCAGAAATAGGACTGGTAGGTCAAATTATCCAAAAAAACCCCAAAGAAAACAAAACAACACCTTGTGGATTTTGCTTTGCTTTCGAAGGATCCTATAACAAGCATCTCACGTTTCATCACGGTACCCCCAGCTACTGCTGTGGATATAATGTTCTTTACTTTTATTGGTTGAAAATTGTAAAAAAAAAAAAAAAAAAAAAAAAAAGTTTTTTCTAATTTTGCACATTTTTGATTGCTATTCAGTATTAAACATCTCACGTGTCTTTCAACATAATTTTGACGTTAAAGCGAAAGACCCAAAGTGCAGTGAATTTGTTCCCTTAACCTGGGGCAGTTGGTGGGCTGGGAGATATATGTCTTTGTTCTCAATATTCCTATTAATTAATATATGCATTTACCGGATACGAGGATTACACTTTTTAAAAATACATATAGTCATGAACAGAACTCTGTGCATGTTGGATTTTTCTGAATCAAATCTTAGTTACATCCATATCTTTTCATCGAGCCAACAAACTAGCCCCACCCGTGCATGGAGGTGGGGCATAAAGACGAATCAGGTAGGTCTTGGCTCTAGATTGGGATTTCCAATCTAGAGGGAAGAATCATGTAAACAAGAAATCTATACACCATATGCAGTAAGTACTATACTAGTCTTTCACCTCATTTCACAATAGTCTGAAACCCACTGAGTACAATCGTGGCAGAAAATGGCCTTACTGATTTACAACAAACGGAGCTACCCATTTGTTGGGTACCCCTCTGAGGACCTGGGCTAGCCAGCCACTGCCTCCTAATGCCTTTTAATTGGGGTTTTAAAAGAGGGCAGGAAGAGGTGGGAGAGGCAGATTGAGGCAAAGGCCAGACTGGGAGCACTGGGAACCTACAGAGAGCATTTGCCCCCCAATGCCATTTACCTTGGAGAGGGGCTATGGAGGGGACACCCTGGGACTTACTGGAATGTTCTTGGACTGGGTCCTGGCTCTTCAGGCTGTGGGACGCTACTCCAATCATTCCCCACCAGGAGGGGCCAGCCAAGGCATCTGGTAACCAACCAGTCTAGATTCCTCAGTCCCATCTCTAGGAAAAGTCAAGGTGTGAGCCACAGACACCTGCTCATGAGAGAAGAAATCAACAACACACACACCCGCAGTCAACCCCCTACACACCCCCCCCTTCGTTTTCAGGCAGAGGAGCGTGTCAGATGAGGCAGGAGAGCGTGCAGCTGGCAGAAAAGCACTGGGGAAATGCAGACCGTCACCAACAAACCTCTGACTCATCATGACTGGAAATGGGGGACTCAGCCTCTAGAAGGCTCTAGAGCTTTTTTTTTTCTCTTTTAAGATTTTATTTATTTATTTGATAGAGAGAGAGAGAGAACACAAGCACGGAGAAGGACAGAGAGAGAGGGAGAAGCAGGGAGCCTGACTCAGGACCCGATTCCAGGACTCAGGAATCATGACTGGAGACCAAGGCAGATGCTTAACCAACTGAGCCACCCAGCACCATCCCTTCACCCACCCCGCCTCTAGAGCTTTTTAAAGTGATCTGCTCCAGATCCTCTGAATTAAAGGCTCAGGGGTTGGAGGCTAGGAAGCATGGATTTAGAAACTCCCCCCGTGCTAAGGGTCAGCAGGCTCAGAACTGCTGGGCAGGGCTAGGCCTATCCAGGTCCCTGCTAACTCCTATGGTCTCTGAGTCTCTTCACCTCTGCCCTAGCAGGGCAGGCCTGCTCTCAAATGTCCCCTGGGGCTTCCTCCTCTCAGAGCCGACCCCCCACTCCCCCCGGACTTGTCAGGAGCTGCCTGGACCCAGCGTCAGCCCACCTTCTGCTGGAAGGGAAGTTTCTCCCTGCCCTGAGCTGCCGCAGCTCATTACCCCCCTCAGGTTCTCAGAGAAGAAACAGTCCTGTGTGGAGTTCAGAGAGCACAGGACTCGGCATCAAAAGTCCCATGTTCCACGGAGTGGGTCACACGCTGCCTCAGTCTTCCCGCCCAACTGTTTCCCAAGGGGCTGTTGAGAAGAATCCGATGACGTAATGTTTACTGAGAAAGGGTGACATCTGTAAACACGTGTGCAAATGCTTGTCTTTATTCTCGGAGCCACCCACATGATATCCTTGCTATTTGCTGTCTTCCTGGGTTCACTGAGCAGCGGCTTTGGGCAGGTCCTGGGGACGCAAGGGTGAAGACGTGCTCCCTGGCCTCCAGGACCTCCAGGCAGGTCGTCCACAGAAAACTAGAGCCTCAAGGGATGAGTGCACCAGTCTCAGCAGCAATGGGCATACAGCAGGTGCTCATTAAGTGCTTGTGGAATTAATGAATACATGAAAGGATGCTAGGGGATCTCAGATTGAGGATGGAGGAAGGTTCTGGAAAGTACTGTGGGAGCTGAGGCTCAGAGGGATGCGTAGGAGAGATGGTTCTCCATCTCTCCAGCCAAGGCAGGAGCCGTCTCCTAGGACGGGCACAAAGCTGGCCTCTTTCTCCAGACCATGAGGCCCTTCGACAACAGCCCACGACTCATTCCCCCTCAGGCTGCACTGGGCATCTGGCAACGGGCCCTGCACATGGTGGGTACCCACCTCCCACAGATGAAACTGTGGAAGATCCTGCTTTTGAGACCAAACAATCGCTTAGCACCAAAGGTATTAGGCTAACTTGGGTCATTTGGCTTATCTGTGCCCTTCAACCAGTTCACAGCAAGGTGTCCCATCATCGTGCCGTCCCCAGTGAACGGGACAGGATTTACAGTGTCCTCACGAGTGCTCTGTGTAGTGCTGGCCAACGCAGGTTGGTTCAGTCCATCTGCTTAGTCCTTAGGCAATATAGCAGCCCACGCCGCTCCTTGCCTTAATCGAGATAATATATTCTTAGCAGGGAGGGCCGTGGAGACAGGTGGGATCCCGTTCTCTAAATATTTCGCATTTTCACAAGAACAGAAGCCTGGTCTGCAGCTGAGACAGCCACCATATTAGTCATCAAATATTCTAGTGGCCCTTCATTAGGCCTCTTTCAGGAACTCTGTTTTTGAATGAATGAAAATACTATGACCTGGGCTTAAAGAGTCGACCTGAAGCAGAGTGTAACCCTGGTAACATTAGAGGCCCCCCGGCCCGTGACCTCCGTCTTTGGATATATCCAAGAAGAGAAATGGGGCTTTGGGACCAGGGTTGATCACACATTCCCTGTCTGAAGACAGAGGCTGGGCCATGTCTCAGGATCCTTCCAATTCTCCGACTCCACAGAGCACAGTGTGTGGGGGGGGGTGTCTTGAAGACTTGTAACTGGAGATTTTGCTAAAAGCAAGCACCACTGCCAAGCTGAAAGCATGAACAGGTTCCTTCCTCCAAACCCTTCAAATCTGAGGTTCAAGGTCGGTGATTGCCCTTGAGCTCTCGGAGCCCAGGCTGAGCCCAGTGACCCAGCCTGAACGGGACTGCGTTCCCGCAGCATCTGCACCTGGGGCCAGGTGAGCAAGCAGGCGCACAGACAGCCTGACCAAGCTCCAGACCCTCCCAGGTACAAGTCGTCCCTTATTTAATGCCTAGCCTGTGCCCAGACCGGTCCTACCACCAGAGAGGGAGCCAGACAGGTGGGTGTGTATAGAGCTCTCTGTACAAGGCAGATGACATTTTCTCAGCCCAAAGGAGATCACAGAACTAGGGCATATTTAGTTTAAAATCTATACAGAACGACCCATACAGAATGATCTCCCTGCTGCCCCGGGTTGTCCACGCCCTCCCCTCCCCCCCACCCACCACCCAATACCATTCAATCTCTGCCTCATTCACCTATCTTTCCTCTCCTTCCTTTTTTAGGATTACCTGAATTTTTCTTATTTATTTATTAGCTCTTTTCCCAACCCCAATACAAGGTCTGGGACCTTGCCTGTCTGGATCCCTGCTACCCCCTGCCTGACTGCTAAACATGCATTGAATAAATGAATGGATGTCCCACATCCAAGGGCACCCCCCGGCCCACTGGGTTTGGGCGTCTTGAAGGTGGCAAGCAGAAGGTACCAGAGGAAGTGGAACCCCCGTCTTCCAGGAGTCTCTTCTGCACACCGGAGCCGCTGACTTCGCCTCAGCCAGAGGTAGCCGGCGCCACGAGAGTTATGTCAGCCGCTGGGGCAAAATGAGCTCTGTTGCAGGGCGGTGCATGTTGAAGAACAGGCATCCTCGGGCCAGATCCCCTGGGCTCAATCCTAGCCCTCCGACCTGCCCTCCAGGACAGCTGGGGCAAGGATTGCACCCCTCTGTGCCTCAGTTTCCCAGGGTTTTTAGTGTACCGAGCTCCCAGGGTTGTGAGAATTGAGCAGGCTGACACACGTAGCCCCTAGAACTGGATGTGGCGCAAGGTGACCCCTCTTGTCAACAGCAAAGAACACGGAGGAGAGCCTCCTGCCTGAGCTCAGACGTCATCTGGAGCCGGAGGATGCCCCCCAGCAGGGGGCGGGGTCCGTCCCCAGCCTGCCCCGCCCCTCCCCCTTCCCAACTCGCCCTCCCCATCCTTCCCCTCAGTCCCTTCTGTCACTCTACAGCGCCACCTGCCGAGCTACCTGGAAGAGGGGGGCCGCGGGTCAGAGGCCAGGCTTCCTGGCACCGCCCCCCACCCCCCACCCCCGCCGTGAGTAAATCAGGTGGACCCTTGAACGCTGACCAGAAATGTGCGGCAAAGGCCCCGCCCCTGCAGATCTTCCCCGAACACCGACGTGAGTTCAGATCCCTGCAGCCCCTGGCTCAGAGGTGTCTGAGGGCAGAGCTTTTCCCTGAGGAACAGAAGGGAGAAAAGGGCTGTATTTCTGCCCAAGCGCTCCCTGACCCCTCTCTGTGCTGCGGCTGAGAATCTCCTCTCCCCGCGGCTGCAGCAGCCAGGAAAGGGCGGGGCATGAGCCCTGCTTTGTGTCTACTAAGAGCTTCCCAGGTAGACCCTCCTTTGATCTTAAGGATGTTCTTCTTAGGTAGACATCCCAGCCAGGGCCTGGACGAGGCAGGTGGGAATTCAGAATGTGACTTTGGCCAGCCCACGGGTGTCTCCGATGCTCAGTGATCACTGGGGTCGGAGTTGACAGAGGGTGGGTGGGCTGGGGGGTGGGGAGGGCGCCGGTCTCCAGTCTGGTAGGAAGGAACACCTGCCCCCGGAACCCCTACTGGGGGTTCCATTCCTTTCTGGGTGTTTCTCCACGTTGTCATCACACCAATGATGAGACCATTAATGACATTTAATGTCTCCTAATCAATTCCACAATTTCCATGTCTAGGACGATTTCTGGTGCCAAGGTTGACCATGTTTCCTAAGGAGGGTGACACAGAGAGCCTGTGCCCCATCTGGAAGAATGTTTTCCGTGGCGGGGCTACACTGTTCTGCAAGGCCCGAGCCTGGTATTGACCTGCCAGGTGGCGGGAACCAGGGGCCAGCTCTCGAGTGAATCGTTGAAGACCTAGGTGCCTACACCAGGCAGGAGGTTCCTGCTCCCAGAAGACTGTGGGACCTTTGCCTGAGAAAGTCAAGAAAGGCCACACAGAGGGGCTCGCCCTGCCACCTGAGTCTTGAAGAACCAAAGAGGTGTTTGCCAGGCAGAGAAGCTGAAAGGGAACAGCCTTCAGGCAGTGGGAAGAACATGTGCGGAAGTTCAGAGTCAGGAAGGGCCTGCCCTGCCTGGAATGAAACCTTGGCATGCCTGGAGGGTCCTCCTGAGACAGTAGGAGGTGAGGGGCTGGTACAGGGCTCCACAGGCCCTGCAGAGGAGTAGGCGGCTGCTCCCTTCAGGCAAAGGAGAACTGGCCCTTTAAACAGGAGTGTATCATGTCCCAGATCAGAAGCTGGTTCTAGAAGGACTTCTTGGTGGCCATAGGAAGGGTAGCCGAGGGTCAGACAGCCTGGAAGCAGGAGCGTGGGTTTGGAAGGTCTGAGCTAAGGCCGTGGCAACATCAAGCGTGGCCTCGATCCAAGCCACTAGGCAGTTATTAAGGTTCTTTATTATAATGGGCAGCATGGTGCTTCTGCATTTATAGCCATCCTGGTGGGTCAGCATCCCTGTCTTAGCACAATCTGGACGCCAGCCTGCACAGAGAGGGGGCGGGGCGGCAGTGGAACCAGACCCCCAGGGCAGCGGCTCTCCCTGTAGCATGGGCGAATCCACCACAGTCATGCTGGCCCTACCTGCCTGTGAAGATAAGCCTGAGTGCGGCTGAGACCTTCGGTGGTCATGGCAGCAGGCTTCCTTGACCTCTGTCTCTGTTTCCCCATTTGCAGAAAGGGACACATCTCCCCTGATGCTAACATTATGAATAAGGCAGGCAATGACTACTTTAAACAGCGAAGCTTAGTCATCCTAGGGACAGGCTCTAGAAGGGCCAGCAAAAGCCAGATTGACAGAAGCGTCCCCACAGAGAAGGGAGAACCAGTTCAGAATCATCGGAACCCTGAAATCCCCAACCAACTGCTCTTGTTTGATAACAGAGCACCTCACGTAGAGAAATCTCTTTCCCCACCTCTCTTGCATCCCTCCGCATCCCAACGGACATCAGAGTGGCTTTTCTGAAGGCCTCTAGCACATGCTCTTTGTCTACCAAAATGTCTGCGGAATATTTATCATATTAAAAAAATAAAAGCGTTTCCTTAATTGGCCTTTCTTTGGGGACTTTCACTTGTACCCAACCTGAGAAGCGACTCTAACGTTGAATGAGGTGGTCTGTGGTCTTCACCGTGCGCTCATTGGTTATGTCTCCCAAGTCGTGATTTTAAAAAGACATTGAACTCTACAGGTGCACAATGAATTCCTTGCCCCCCTAACATTCACCACTCTCTAATGAGGCCCTAGAGAGTGACTTGGAAGCAACCTGGTTCACGTCCAGCATTTGCAGCGCGGAACGGTATTGGGGGAGGGGAGCCAGTGTGAGCTACCGCTAGTCTGGCCGATTGGAGGTGAGTCCTGCACGATTCTACTGTTACTAACTTAGGAAGACATCTCAGCCGGCAAAGTTAACTAAGAGCAGAAGGATTCTAAACAACTACTTCTGCAAACTTCTCATGTACCATTTTAAGAAATGCTGCACGACTCGCCGTTAGCAGGTGTCTTCATGGGTGGAGACGCGTGTTGCCAAGTTGGGGAAAGAGAACATTTCTTTGTTCCTCTGTGAAAAGGCCAACCGAAAGTCCAACCGTCTCTGGGGCCATATGTCAGAGAGCTGCCCCATCCAGTGCCTGAGAAAGAGGGGATCTCGGGGTTCGGTCAACCCTTGCACATGATCTAGAGGCCAAAGGGTGTCAGTGAGGAAAATGGCCGCAGGGCAAAGCTACGCCAGAGTGGGGACCAGAGAGGAGGGTCTCTGAGGCCCTCAGCATATGACAACTCTGGCTTCCCTGGGGAACCATGGGTATTTAGGGGAAGATGTTTCCTCTCTGGTCTTGAAGCAGAGTCAGGAACTGCGGAGAAAAACGCCTATTAGGATTCTGTGGCTCTGGCCTCCGAGGGAAAGTTGGGTCATGGGCCTCTCCCAAGTAGTGTCCAGATCAGCCTCCACGGCTTCCTGGTAAACCTGAGGTGTTGCCTAACGTGAGGCTGAGAGAGATAGCAGAAATGCCTGACCCAGGGCTCTCAGAAGACACCCCAACACACTGCGGTGTTTAGAAGGACCCCTGGCCTCAGCCCTGGGAGACTCCCCCACCCTCCAGTCCTGGCCGTCACGTACCAGCTCAGCAAACAGATGCCTAGAGCCTTCGTGAATCTCGGCCTCCTCTGCACCGTGGGGCTGTTGTGGACGCTTGCTCTGCCGGCTTTCCAGAACGGGTCTGAGGAACCAAAGAGAGAGTAAATGCAGGAGCACTCTGTATACCATAGAAGCCTGTGTCCACGCCACGTTAGGAGCTCAGTGTCTGTCTCAGAGACCCGACCCACCTGAGCCTCTGCCTGTGGGCCCCGAACTGCTTGTGGGACTCGACCTGAACCCCAGAAACTCCCATTTCTGCTTGACCAAACCCCTGCCATAACCAGCCTTAAAGCTGGGGTGTGGTTGTTAACTTTAGAATTCCCCAGACATTCATCTAGGACTGGTAAATCTTTACCATGCCTTTACATGCTGAAAGGCATGCTCTGGAGAACACAGGAAAGGATCCACCAGGCCCCGTATTCTGACCCAGTGTGGTCAGACTACCAGACACCAGGTCCCGTATTCTGACCCAGTGTGGTCAGACTACCAGAGTGCAATACGCACCCCCGTCCAGACCTGGTTTCTAAGGCAAAATCTAGCCCTCTCTTGTGCGATCACCAACCAGAAGGTCAAGGTTGAAAAGGCCCCTGAGCCATTTTCTTGTGGAGGGGAGGTGGAAGCCAAGGCCAGCTGTCTCTCGAAACCAAGGGGAGTTGCAAGGCGGCCAGGTGGTCATCTGCCCAAATATAGAAAGAAAACCTTTACCTAGATTCTGCTTCCAGAAGGGATTCACAGTTTGCACTGGTGGAACTATTTGCTGGCTGAGAGCTGACCTACATTGCCATCCAAGCCCACACTGGTAATTGTTTACTGCGGGGGGCCTGTCCTTTGGCCACCATCCTTCCTCTGGTTTCCAGGCTGTTAATTGGTTTCCAGTGGTTCTGTTGCACCAACTGTACTGCATCCCTCCCTCTGATCTTTCACTGGCTTCCTTGGGCATGCTCAGGGGAACAGACGCCCCCCCCCCGCCCCCGCAAAGGCATCCTAGTGGCCCCAAAGAGGCATCCCACTCACGAAAACCACCTTTGAAGATGGGATCCTTTGACCATTCTTGACGAATGCTTGCGACCCCACGGTCACGGAGAAGGGAGAATATGGCGGAGGGGCGCGTAAGACAGGGGGCAGGCAGGTGAACATGATGGAGAGGTTCTACGCTTTCTAAAGACCAAAGAATAATCAAAGCAGGAAAGAACTGTGCGAGGCAGAAAGGGAAGTTGGTTGAATGCCTCACTTAAGGAGAGGCAGGGGAGCTCTTCTTTCTCGGCTGGGAAGCCAAAAACAGTATAAGGAGGGTCACAAAGCAAAGTGCTTTTAGATAAGTCTCAGGTGCAAGTCCTTACTCGGGACGGAGTCAAGTCTTTCCCTTCTCCGGAGGAGGAGACTAGATCAGAGAGGGAGTAGTCACTTGGCTGATTAGTGGAAACAGCATCTGGACTGGCTCCCGAGGCTTCCTGACGCCAGAGC
Organism: Mustela lutreola; assembly: GCF_030435805.1. Classification (NCBI taxonomy): domain Eukaryota; kingdom Metazoa; phylum Chordata; class Mammalia; order Carnivora; family Mustelidae; genus Mustela; species Mustela lutreola. Next base: position 14,248,814 of record NC_081299.1, read on the forward strand.
CAGCGGTCTTTCGACTCACTGGACAAATGTCATTTATGTCTTCCCCTCAAGAGCCCCATGTGGGTTTTTATTTGCTTTATTCACAGCTATGTCCTGAGTGCCTTGGGAAATGCCTGGCATGCAGAAAGAAATCAATCCTATCTTTGGAATAAATGAATGCGTCCTATTGACCTTCAGGCATCGTGGATTTGGGATATATCTTGCTGCTTTAGAGCTCTGACCTATACGTGCATTATATAGGACCTTTTTTTTTTTTCTTTTACATGCTAATCACGGTCCAAATTCAACAGCTTGGGGAGGGACACTGTTGTGACCGGCTGGAGCGCTGCCCGCTGCCATGTGCACCGTGTCAATGCGGGGCTGGAGGCAGAGGAGGGCAGAGGACATTGTGAAGTGTTCAAAGGCCTTTTAGTTAAAGGGATTCGGTGAAGAAAGAAGAGCCGGCCCCGTGCAGCACAACTAGGGGGCTCGCGGCCTCAAGATCAAGGCCAGCAGAGGAAAGGAAGGGGCTGCGGCGTGTGCAGCTGGGGAGGGACAGCTCAGTTCAGGAACGTTGAGTAATGAGCTGAGGCCCCGCCAGAATCAAGAGGAAACAGGCGAGTCAGAGATTTTCTTCTGATGGATGATTACAGAGGTTCGGGGACATACTGGCTTTTAGGACAGGCTGCCGGATGTCACTGCGATCCGTTCGGTGCGAGGCCTCTGGCGAGCAAGGGACCCCAATTATAAGTGTTCCTGTGGGAAAATATAGTCTGCATCATGAAGATCTTCTTTACAGCCTCTTTGGCAGGGACGTGTTGGGCTGGAAAGCAGGGCTGTCTGCGTCTGCATCTCAACAGAGTCCTGGATGCTACAACAAAGGCCAGCTTTCACCAAACACTTTGAGAATTCATGTTGGAGAATTAATGTTGGAGGGCAGGACAGGGACAGTGGAGAGGCTGCAGGTGCAGGTGGAAGCGGGACCTCCCCAGGGGTGGGGGCAGGGAGGGCTTTCTGTTCCGGGAGCTGCCAGGCAGCAGACCTTCGGAGCTCGGCGTCCAGAGGCTGTGCCATCATCCAGAGACCTCAGAACACTTGTCCTGGGGTAAACCAGGCCATGCGATGCTGCACTGGGACTCAGCCAGTGCCCTAGGCACTGAAGGTTTTGTCAGATCCTGGCCAATTTGGGGCATTCCAGTCCACAAAAGTCCCTGAGTCTGATTCCCTGGGTTAGAAAAGCAAAGCAGCATGAAAAGTTCCCCTACTCTAATCGACTACGAAGAAATTAAATGAAAAGAACACATTTAAATGTTAACAGCACACCCTTGATACTCACGTTCACTACTCAGGACTCTGCCAGGAATCTTCGGTTTGGAGCAGGACAAGCTCGACCTTCTGGCTGGCATGATGACGGTCCAGGAGTCCAGGGAAGGCCCTGACTCAGAAAGAAGAGAAGCAGTCAAGAAATCTTTCTGCTGTTTTAGGATGAGAAACTAGACTAAGATTTATCCCAAGGCATAGCCATATGTTTCGAGTCAACATTTAGGATTTTATTTTGAGGGAATGAAGTTGGGCATTGGCGTTCACCTTTTCCTGCATCCCTCATACTGACACTGAATAATGTAGCGTGCGGTTTCCACAATCGTGGGTAACAGGCTACTCCGTGTACATGCCTTTTAGCTAGAGACTGGCTGAGAAGCCCACATGGTGTGTGGTTCCTCCCGGCAATCTGCTTTAACCCGAGGTCAGGCAGTCCCTAGAGTGCAGGAAACAGGGGTCCTGCGTCCCCTCCTCCACCCCATCCCTTTGCTGGGATCTGGGTAGCCTGTGCATCTGGGCACCTGGGAACACAGGCTTGCAGGGAATTTCTAAGAGGTGGGAGAGGGACGTAAGCTTGAGATCAGAGGTGCAAGCTTTTCCTGGGCTCTCAAAAGAGTGGACAGGAGGGCAAGAGCTTGGGAAGGGCTGGGGATGGCTGCCTTCCCCTCTTTCTCTTCTCCCCGCGGGGCACAGGTAACCTGTTGCATCTCCTACTCCATCACACATTGTCATGGATGTGGCCTTATCCCATGCAGAGTTTCAGGATAGACTTTGGGGAGGCAGGGGCAGCAAGATGGACAACTGACTTTGTTCTAGCCTTGCACCCATCCCTGAGAGAGTGCGGCCAAGGCATTCTATAGGACAGAAAATAACAGAGGTCCCCACCTGTGTTCCCCTCCACCTCAGCAGAGGTCTGAAATGCCACCTAACAGACACTAGAAGCTCGTTTATCTTCTGGTTTCTTTACTGTGGAATCTACAGCTACAAGAGGGCGGAACCAAGGCTCGACCGACGAGATTCTGTAATGTTGAAGCTGCCTCTGGCTGGCTGTGTGACATTTGGGAAGCCCATTTCCTTCTCTGGTTCTCAAGCTTCTTTGATATCAAAGGAGGACAGCTGATTCTTTGGTCTATTTCAATGACACTCTGCTAATTTAAAAAAAAAAAAAAAAAAGGACCAGAGCGGGGCTTTTCTCCCCCTTTCCACTAGATGGCACTGTGCCTCCAATTGCTGTTGCAGGACCTGGCTCAGTCTGGTGGATATTAATCTATTTGCTCCGTAGTTTCACCCTGGGAGCCCTGTGAAAGCAAGGGTGGTACTGCTCTGCCAGGACCAGGCAAAGATGGTGCAATTGGGCTTTGCAGGTTGAATCAGGACAGAACAGGAACTGGTCCGGAGCTTGTATTTCAAAAAGCAACTTGGTTTTAAAGGGATCACGTTCTGGTGAGGGTTGGACAGGCTAGGCAGGTCTTAGCCTCTGATTCCTACAATGTCACCCTTGTTTCCACATGTATTTGCTGATTTTGCCAGGACAGAGTCCCAGAGGATTCTGGTGCAGGCTCTGTGCTGGACCTCCCTTTAAGGCTCTGCCTTCTAGAATGTCAGCCTCGCAGCTCAAAGACTCTGCTTAAAAAGAACCTTAGGGTGTGTCCCCTCTGAGCTGAGAGTGTCCTGGTCCCCTGTGACCAGCACCTTCCTGCATGTCTGTTTGAGTCAAAAATAAGACTGACATTCTTTCAACTATAAACTTGCTTTTTATTTTTTTTTTAAAGAGATGTCAAATAGCTAATTCAACAAATGTTCCAGGACAGCCACATTTTAAAATGTAGCCAGTAAGTCCTTTTTAGAGAATCTGAAACAATGCAGTATTGGATAAAATTACTTACAGTCTTTTGTAGGGGGAGGACAAAACCAGTGTCTAAAGCTATGTTAAATTTTGTTCAGGTATGTGGGCAAATATTATGAGATAAAGGACAAATAGAAACATAGTTTTGTGTACAACATTTGTGCCTTAATGGGAGAATTTTTCTTTCTTATTAAAGTTAGAGCGTTCTTAGTTTTGTTCTGATGTATTAAAAAAATGTCAATAGCAAATCCCTGATGATCAGGAGCTCCTGATCCCTAAAAAGCTTCCTGCATTTCCCTAAAAATGTGTTTTGATTTTATAAAACCCATTTTCAAGCCCTCTGCCCAAAGGTCAGAATTTCCATCAAGAGTGACTGTTCTTGAGTTGTATTTAAAGATTCCCTTTCTGAACCTCACTATTAATGATTTTCCCATTGATTTTTAAAAGATGCAATGTTTGGGATATAACAGAATAATTATTGGTTCTTCTCAAGTTGAAGGCCATATTACATAGGAAATCCATTTCATAAAATATTAATTCATAATCTTACCACTATAAAATATGTACTTTCCCCGTGTGTATTCCCACCTGGATGCTGGCCATATACCTGGATAATTCGGTGTAGTTGCAGGCATAGAAATCATGCTATTTTGCAGAATTCTTCCTTCAAGAAACTGGTCGATATTTTTCCAATATCGGGCTCACATAGTTTCCAATGCCAAAATTGTCAATACCTGATCCGAAGAATGATACTCAGCCTAAGCTAAAAGGATACTGGGAAATCACGTTACCGAACGCGACCCATTTAGTTCTTAGAAATAGTAACATCTCCAGGTTCTGATTAGTCTCAAAGGGCAAGGAGGCACCCACAGACATGATTCAGCGATCCTTACCCCGATCCTCAGAGTTAATTGGCCCCCGCCTCTGCATGTCTCCCCTCCCCCCCCCCCCCCCCCCCCGTGTCTCTGTGGAGCACATTTGAAGTTCAGTCTCACTTAGCTTATTGTTTACCCCTGTGTGTGGTTGGCACTGGGGCGGTGTCTCCTTACCTTCCTCTCCTGGCCCATTGCCTAGTGCAGGGATTAAACTCAGAGAGTGAGCGATTCCCAGGAGGGCGCACCTTCCTTTGTCAGAGACGGTGAGCTGCAAGCCATGGCAGAAACTGGGCTTCTGAAAGAAGGTGAGAAATAAGAAGGAGCCATCTCCCAGGGCCCAGAATTAGGGAAGAATTAGAAATATTTCTCAATTACCAAGAGTCTGCCTTCCGTCTCGCACCGCAGGGAGGAATGACCACCTGCCGTAACCACACAGGTTTACGCACACCATTCACTGCCCCAGTCCTTCTATAATCTCAATAATATCTTTTAGTGGTCTATGCAAATCTAGAGAATTCCAAACCGTCCCTCTTCTTGGGGCAGGGCTTCCTGCTCACTGTACACCAGGCTCTCTCCAGCTGCTGGGGCTTCCTGATAATGGGCAGGAGTGCCATCAATTAACAAAGGGCAGGAATGAGACAGGGGAGTCACTTCAACATCAAATATACTTCTGGCAGCAAAAGGGATTCAGACATCACTTTGCAACACAGTATTTTTGTTGTAACTACCTACAGGACAAGTCAAGACCAGCCCTGATGTTTAGTTAAAACAAATACAAGTAAACTACTGTTGTGTCCTTAAATTTTGCTCAGAGCAGCCTTGCAGATTCCAGTAATGAGACATGGCAGGCCAGTAATTAAAATGTAAACTTTGCTTTCATGCCCTTGCAGGGTAAGAATGGGCACAGCTTGCTAAAATACTTCCATACAATGGTAATTACTTGATACTTCTCTGCAAGGTTCTATTAAAGCATTCCCTGCAACCCCAGATGCCAGGATGAAAGAGATACCTTTTAATAAAGCTCTATCCCGTCGTCATCTATTTATAACCTGCCTTGACTCAGAAAGGATTTGAGGTAGCCCACAGTAGTCCTGACAGAAGTCGCTACCATCTGTGATTCACTATCACATGTCAGACGCTGTGTTTTATTGACATTGCCTATAATCGTACAGAAGTCCCCCCTCCCCTCCAAGAGAAATATTATTAGGGAGATAATCAGTGCGGAGGTTCAGCACTCAAGGTCCTGAAGTCAGACTCTGGCTTTAAGTCCTGGCTCCATCCCTCACCAGCTGGGATGCTCTTGCCTTGACCTCTCTGTGGCTCAGTTTCTCATCCGTATAATGGAGGTATTAGCGATTACTTCGTAAGATTGAGGATCGAATGGGGTGAACAGGTGAAGCATTTACAACGTCGCCCGGTCCACAGGAGCCGCTCTGTTGAGGGCAGGCAAGCAGCAGAGACACCTGGCACTCACTCAGAAGTCCATGTGTCCAAAACGGCCAATCCCCCAGCAGTTAAGCAAAGCCCTGAGACCCAGTCTGAGTTAATAAAATATGAGTGGAAGTGACATGTGTCCAGAAACCAGTCCGTGACTTTTTAGCTCTCTTCTCTGACCCGGTGACCCTGGAAACCACATATTGAGATGGTGGATGGAGGGCACCTGCTTCCCAGAGTCACCAGATGGAGAAGTGCCCAGATGATGCACAGATCTTGCAAGAAGGTAGAAGAAAATCCACGTTTGCCTCATTAAGCCACGGGGATTTCCAGATTTCCTTGTTACTGCCGCAAAGCATACCCCCTCCTGACTCACGTAGTTACTGCTGTTCCCATTACCTTCTTTTTGTTCTCCGAAGAAACTCAGAGGTTCTCAGGGAGAACCTCCATTCAAAACCAGGTGTTTACTGAACTCCCACAGCAGCACGATTGCACTAACGTTTGCCCTCTCTGGAGTCCCAAACTGGTGAGTGCTATGGGAGAAAGTCCATCCTCAGGTCAGCACGGATTGAAATGTCAGTGATGGTAACTGTCGGGAATGTGTGTATTTGCCTCCTCCAAATTTGTGCCAGATCACCCTTAAAGACTCTATCTGGGAACTGGGAGGGAGAATGGCTTCAGATTCTTTTATACCCTGACTCCTGAAGTTGAAAGTTATCAGAGATGGGCCAGTGTGCTAGAGACACCAGTGACGGAGAAATCTGGGAGACTGGGACAGCAGGGGTGGGGGAGGAGGAGCTCAGGTCGTCTGACTATCACAAGAGGACCAGAAGAGTGCCAGACGCTTGGACCTGGTTCAAATTCAGCCAGCAGGAATTAGGGCCACTTTCTCCAGCTGCCAAGAGCCTTCCTTCTACACCACCTCCAATTTAATCCTGAATCATTCAGTGTCCCTCCTCTCTCTCTCTCCCTCCTTCCCTCTCTCTCTCTCTCTTTTTTTTAATTTAGACAGCAAGTGGGGGGAGGGGCAGAGGGAGAGGGAGAGCAAGAGAATCCCAAGCAGACTCCATGCCCAGCACAGAGCCCAATGAGGGGTTCGATCTTAACGACCTGAGATCATGACCTGAGCCGACACCGAGAGAGTTGGATGCTTAACCAACTGAGCCACCCAGATGCCCCACCCCTTTCTCTTTTAAAGGGCTTTAGCAGGAATAACATTATATATGAGACCAAAAGCTCTAGAACATTCTCCATGCCAAGGAAGAAGGCGTGGGAATTAGCTTTCCAAACACTAGGCAAGCTCACTCTTCAATCTCTGTCTCCTCTTTTCGAGGTAGGGGACCACAGGCTATTTCTAGGTCTCCTGCTGATCCTGACCACCTATGCATCTGTGAACAAGGAGCAGTGGCCATACGTCCTCACACAGGGTCCAATCTAGCAGCTTAAAAACATCTGTAGAAGCAAGCAAAATGCAGTCTTCATTTTTCACCTGTTTTTTTTTTTTTTAAATGCACAAAATCATTACAACTCCTGTTGCCTACCATACAGGATGGTATGAAAATGAGAGCTCAGGTGCTATAAAACCCTGAAAAGCCTCCCAAGAAATGTTATGTAAATGCTAAACATTAATACCCAACAGCTATCCCTTGCTACCAATTTCTAATTTAAAAATTCTACTGCTATCACATCCATGAAGCTATGAGATTAGATCCTAATCTTTCTTAAATAACATTTAACAATAACAATAATGAAATCTACAATAACAATAGCAATGAAATTTACATTGAAGTTTTTAATGTGTATTATGAAAAGTTAAAAAATATGGGATGTATGAACAATAAAATAAAAACCACAGTTCCACTGAAATGCACAACTTGGGGCAACTTTGTATATTTACAAAGATAAAGATTTTGTATCTTTACAAAATCTTTGTATCCTTAGTGAGGTCAAGACCAGAACCAACATACAATTTTATGTTCTTTGGCATACATCATGAACATTTCCCCATGTCTCCTAAGAAAATCTTCCCTTGAGTACAACTTTCAGTGGCTCTGTGAAACTCCATCTTCTGGTATGTTCCAAACCCCTTAACCAGGACTTTGTTGCCAGACATTTTAGGTGTCTGAGATGAATCTCTTAAGCTTCTTTGGTGTTCCTAATGTTCTTTGGGCATACACTCACGTGCAGCTAAGTTGTACTTAAACAGCTTCCAGCAAATACTCAATACTGGAAAAAAAAAAAAAAAGTAAACAGAATCCCATCATTGTATTTGACGTCACTCAAGTAGCAGAGCTCCTTCAGGAAAGGTTTATGAATAGAAAAGCTTTGTCTTCCAGCATAAAGATGCAAAGAAAGAGTAACATTTCGGGCTGCTTTTAAACTAGGGTTAAGATACTGTTATATGGTACCTCTTAACCAGAGACCTATTAAATCAAGATCAGACATTTGTTTAAAAAGTGTAATATTTCCATGCAAGGGGAAGAATCTGGCCACCCACATCTTCCTTGTAATCCATCAGCCTCTCTCAAAAGCACAGATTGCCTGCAGACATTAGCTGACAGACATAGAGAGCTTTGAAAGGATAACCTTTGTGTGTCCTCCATCTGAAAGCAGAGCTCTGGGGAGCTCCACGCTCCCCTAAACAGTTGCCAAGGATACTCCAAGTAGCTCCAGAATCAACACCCAATTAGTCCAAGTGTCCCCATTGGTTAAACACTTTTTCTTTTTCTTTTGACAGATTAATTCACATTTTTCAAACACAAAACAGGCCAGATTCATAAAGCGATTTGGGTTTCATTCTCTGTATGCAGAGAATTCAGCTGCAAGCAACTATTTTTCATGCAAGGATCTCTCTTTAACAGAGGCCTATCCCATCGATAAGGATCCAAAGAGTGTCATTAACAACAATAATTCAGAACAGCAAACCACGGTTGCGTCAGGCGGTGCTCACTTCCATGCACACGGTGGGGAGACGGATCCATCATAACCATTTGGGATGCGCCACTGGGATGACAGCAAGTGAAATGAATGATTTCCCCTGGGGGGAAAAAAAAATCTGGTTTTTGAACAATAAGTGTTTCTTAGGTGACTGCATAGGCCAGACACGTTACCGGGGGCTTTCTGTATATTTTTGCCCATTTCCACCACTAGTCTGCCGCAGGGAGGGGCTCCCAGGTCCAATGTGCAGAGGAGGAAACCGAGTCACCCAGAGGTTAAGGGACAGATCTCTCCCGTGGGTAGTAAGTCTAGAGCTTAAATGCGGGATCGTGTCCGGAGCCCTTGCTCTTTCCTTCATTCTGCCTCCTTCGACTTCCTCAACCGGATCGGTAGGCTGGCGGTAATCCTTGGCTGAATGCCAGGGAGGCAGAATGGTTGAAGAAGGGGAGATCCGAAGGGAGACAAGCACCTGACCCAGGTCCACGGTAAGTGGGAGAGAGAAGTGAGCAGCCAGCTTCCCGGCGCCGTCCTCCTGTGCCTTCTAAATTGAGGGTCACAGCATGGCAGCCACAGACGGTGAACGAGAAGTGTTTACAGCTTCTCTGCTCAAGGATGGCTCTTGAGAACTTTTTTACCTAGTCGTCAAAAAAATAAAAAAAAAGAACCATTACTCAAGTCTCCAAGGGAGGGAGGCCAATTCTGCCTCCCCCGCGAGGAATTCCCTAACCCTGTCCACTCAGAGAAAGCGCCACAGAGCCTTTATATTGGAACCATCCTTGGGCCAAATCCTGGAAAAGGAAATGAAAAGAAAACAAAAAAGCATTTCCACGAGAAAATGTGAGAAGTGGGCTCTTTCTTGAAGGTAAGAATTCAAAGGGATGGGGAATCCGTGAAGGAGCCGGAGCCGTGACAGGTGGTGAGGACAAGCAGGAGACGCAGTCCCACTTCTGCTCGGGAAAAAGGAGTCCAGAGAAAGTCACTTGTCGCCGTGGGCCTGGTGGGTGAAACGGAGAGAATGCCATTTAAACCAGCGAGAGCCACCTACGGCTCGCAGACCAGGGGGTTCTCGCTCCAACATTTCCATATTTATCCAGCGCTGGTAACTCCAGAGCCCTGAAGGAAGGATCCTACGAAAATTGGGCTTGAAACCAGGACTCGGGATTCCAGAAATCACGCTTGCCAGCAAAGAGTTGAAGCTTATTCTCACCTTTAGGTAAAAGAAGGAAAGACCGTAGCAGATCGGAGGGCCCTTCCAAGTTTAATTCAATGTAATTTAATCCAATTGGGCTAACACTGATTCAACACCCACACTGTGCCAGGCATTATCCTGGCTTTGAGATGTAAAGACTTGGTCCCTGTCCTGGAAAAACAAAGTCTGGTGGAAGAGGAGGGTGTGTAAATAAATAACCTCAGGGAGGAGCCCCAAGCAGGGGTGGGGGTGGGGCATGATCAGTTCTGAATCATGGGCTCGAGGAAGGTTCCCAAAGCCAGTGATATGGAAGCTGAGTTTTGAAAGATTATGCGACAGGGGTTGATGGGAATAGAAGGTGTAGTGTCTGGTAAGGGGCTCCCCAATGCTTTCAACCCGGAGCAAGGCAAGAGAAGTCAGATTCTATAAGCTCCCTCCATGCAAAGGAGCCAGACCTTTGGTTGGCTCAAGTGGGCATCCTTTAGGGCAGAGCTCTACTGATGCCCTTCCTCAGAGCCTGGGATTCAGAGGTGGGCGGTGGGGCTGGCAAGAGCAAGGCAGAGAGAGCAGGACCCCAAGCCCAGCCTCCACCTTTCCAGGTGACATCTACAGAAAGTTTCGGTCTCAGGGGACTTCTGTTGCTTAAATGCCTTTGCAAACCACTGCTCTCGGGCCTGGAGTGGTGATCTGTTCATGGTGCTCTCCTCCCGGAAAGCCTTGAATACAAAACCCCAGTCCCCCGAAAGGTCCTTCCTGATTCCTCTTCTCCTCTCTGAGAACTCCTTCTTAGTTGCCTTGGCTGATTCCATAGTCCTCCTCTGCTCAGAGACCATTAAATGTTGGAATTCCTCTGGATTTGAGTTTCCTCTCAAAGGAGGGGATTTCTTCCCCCTGCAAGAGGATTTGGGGGAGCTCCGCAGATCACGGACCCCTGTCGGCCCATCGATGGCTCGGTCATCTCCAGCTCATCCAAGCTTCAGACCGTCCAATCCCACTGCCCTCTTTGACATAACCACTGGAGACCCCCAACCAAACATGGCCAAGACTGGATTTATGATCGTCCCACCCCCACCCCAGGTCTACTCTCTCCCCATCTCCCTAAACTCAGCAAAAGGTCCCACGGTAAAGCTGGTGTTCAAGTCATACTCTAAGGAACCCTTCTGGCTACTTCCTCTTCCTCATCCCCACATGCAATCAACCAGCAACTCTTGCCCCTTCCTTCTTCAAAAGGCCTCTCAAGCCGACATATCTGTACCCTTCCCCCTTACCAGCGTCCCAGCCCGGGCCACTTAGACCACGGATCCCCCCCACTTCCCATCTGGACTCCTCTGATCAGTCCCCCACACAGCTGCTGGGATATTTTGAGCACACAGTCTGATCCAAAGAATCTCCTGCTTAACAGCTGTTAATGCCTTCCTCGCAGCCCCTTACAGTCCAAAATCCTTCCTGTGGCTTAAAAGGCTATGCATGACTGGGCAAAACCCCGGCCTCAGCTCACGGAATCCTACCCTGGGGTTTTTTCTTAGTTCCCAGAACCAAAACTGCTCGCCTCCCTTCACAGGGGCTATTCCTACAAGGGGGATGGTTCTGGCCCCACTGCCAAGCCCACGGCGCCCTTGACCTTCAGTTTTGAGCTGCAGCTTTGTTCCGCAGGGCAGTCTGCGGCGTCTGTGCAGGACCTGCCTATGGCGCTCGGGACTGGTCTTTGGCAGCACTGCGCACATTTAATTTATCTACAATCATTTGCTTATGGTCTGTCTTGTTTTGTTCCGCTGCTCCATAACCTGAGCTCAGCAGAGCACCTGACACACAATGAATGCTCAGTATGTATTTAAAAAAATATATATTTTATTAAACCGCTTTGCATCGCTCTCTTCTTTGAGGCAAGCACGTACCGCCCTCCGATGCTCGCTTTCTTGGCGCCTCCTCTCCTGGGTCCCCATCTCCTGGTGTTTCCGGTCATCAGGATCACTTTGGGGTTCGCAGGCCTGGCCTCACTGCAACCCTCACACGTTCTGGAGATGTCTGCAGTCTAGAAAGCAATCTTATTTTCTACTGAGTAATGCCTGCCATGTGAGATTTCACCTGCTATTGCTATTTCTACAAAATTCATCACGAAAATTCTGTGTGGACTCCGGTCTCCAGGTTAGCAGGAGAAGAAGAAGGAAGGGGGGGGGGGAGGAGGAGGAGGGGAAGAAGGAAGAGAAATATTATTTAAAAGCTTTCTTTGGTTTCAATGCTCGCTGCCACTTTTTCGGGTAGCTACGTGTGTATAGGCTATGTCAGCAGTCAGGAGCAGGGACAGGTAGACAGGGTGGTCCTCTTGGAAGTGTGGGATTTAGAGCTTCAGGCACACAGAAAGAAGAAACCTTGCTTTCTACAGTCCCATTGCACGCCCCCTCTGCAGCGCAGCCTCTGGCCAGCCCTGGCAACGTGACCAGGAGACAAGCAGCGGCAACAGGGGCTGACTGGTTCCACGCAGCCTGGCTCAAAGCAATTAAAAAGAGAATGTCATCTCCTGTGGAGGCTGCAAACAAAAGGCGAGGGATGTTTTTTCCCTTTTTTAATTGATCTGAGCTGTCAACTACTTCATTAGCAACCCGATTAGGTTCTAATTAGCATCCTAATTAAGTGCGTTTAAATCAGAACCTGAGAGGGGTGTGAACTGAAAAGCGAAGGTTGGGGGGCAGGTTGGACAAGACACTTGCAAGAAATGCAAACGGCTTTCTTAACCTGAGGCCGTGGCACACACTCTGTTCCTGCCAGTGGATTTCCAGAGAGAGGGAGCGAATGGCTCAGCCCCATGCTTAGGAAGTCCGGGACGATAAAGCACAAAGGATGGCTTGGTTAAGAATAACACGGGGACACCTAATTGGAAAATATTCCACCTGCAGGAATGAAGGCAGAAAACAAAATTGATGCTTGTAGCTCAGTTTGTCCACACGCGTTCTCCTGGATGACTTTCTCTGACCTTATGAAACCACTGGACTTCAGAAGGACCAAGAAGGACCTTGGAAAGAGGTCTCAAACCTAAGATTCATGCAAAACCCCGTGCCATGCCTTGCAACAGTCTATTTTAAAAGTACTTCACTTTGAGCTGTTGGCCGGGGGTGGGGGGGTTGTGGGGTGGAGAGGTGCTCAACAGCTAATGTGTTCCTTTCAGCCACCAATCTGAAGTGTCCTGGTCACGCTCCGAACAGACTGTGGGATGGAAGGCGGCTCAGCGCCCGGTGGACGTCCAACATAAAGACTGGGGAATTATAGTTTTCAAAACCACAAGCACCAAATTTCAACCGCTAAGTTTGGAAAAAGAAAAAAAAAATCAAGCACAGAGGAAAGAAAACATCTTTATTTATTTCCTAAATTCTTTCTTTCAAAATAATTTTGCTTTCTCTTCCTGTGTTGGCGGTAGTGGTAAAAGGACATCAAAGAAGGGATTTGGTAAGGCTCTTCACAGAAGCAAGAATTTTCCACACACGTGTCAGCTGGAAAAAAAAAAAAAAAAAACCAACCTGAAATTAGGTTAGTCACTGTTGTATTGGTCTTACTGGGGAGATGGTATTTCAGATTGCTCTGAAGGAACTGCTCCGAAACTTGTCAGTTGAAAAAGGGATTATAGGCAAGAAGGGGAAGGGGCATACACGCTTGTGAGAAGTCCTAAGATTGGCTGTCTCAAGGTATAATGCATTTGACTGTAAAAATTGAGGCTGATTTCCACATTGACACGTAAAATGCCCTTAGTGATCTCCATGCACCATATCTCCATCATATCGGATCGTTCAAAAACATCGCCCGCCTATGCCCCCACTTCACTGTTTTCCTGTCCCTCATTTTGGGTCTCTTCCACTTGAGATGGTCCCAGGGGCCACCGCCGGTTACCTCCTGCAGTTGTAGGCACACTCAGTGTGGCGGCTGGCTGGTGCGGGGAGTGAAGATATTATAATCGCCACTCCGCCTCCGGAATTTTCTAAGCTCCGAAAGTAGGTTCGATCCATCTGGCTACACCACTGGAACCATAGATAGTGTGAGAAGGTACAGAATTAAAGCCCTCCAAAGCCTTGTGTGAGTTCAGGAGAGGGTCCAGGGTCGGCGGAGTGGGAAGCGGAGAGGTAGGCATCCGTCCCAAAACTGTCCTTGGTTGGCATTGTCAACAAATCTAGATCAGTACGTAGGAATGTCTTGTTTGGTCATGTCCGTTGCAGCACTGCCCCTCCATGTCACAAGGGTGGTGAGAAAACTGAAGTTGCCTAAAGAGCATCTTGAAGTTACGATGACGTCACAGAGCCCTGTTTAGTGCCCTGTCAGCCCTGCCAGCGGGTGGAGTGTGCGGGCCACCCCTGCTGCCGTGGCCTAACGGAGAGTCTTTCCTTGTTCCGAGTCCCTGTTTCCAACCCCCTCCTTAAAAAGGTTTTCTGGCAGGACGCCTGGGTGGCTCAGTTGTTTAAGCGACTGCCTTTGGCTCAGGACATGATCCCAGTGTCCTGGGATCGAGTCCCGCATCAGGCTCCTCGGTTGGCAGGGAGTCTGCTTCTTCCTCTGCCTCTGCCTGCCTCTCTGTCTGCCTGTGCTTGCTCTCTCTCTCTCTCCCTCTATCCCTAACAAATAAATAAATAAAATCTTTAAAAAAAAAAAAAAAAAAGGTTTTCTGGCTATTGACTAAGAAGATATCCTTGAGCATGCAGATATGAGTTCCTGTCTCCTCTCTTCCTTCCCTTTTACGGTTCAGTCCCTCTCTTCCTCCTCTCCTCCTAGAAACACACTCTTTAACTTCTGAAGTCAGAAAATATATTTTCATCGATTTAACGGAGATCAATTGAACCCGAAACATGAGACCATCAGTACAATTCCTTGCCTATGATTTTCATGGGCTTTTCTGGAAGTCTCGGAATTCCTGTGTAAACAATGGAGATTCGGGGTGCTTACCGCAACAGTCTAAAAATGAAGCCTTGAGAATAATGGTTCATTGTCCCCATTATTCTAGGATTTTTGCAGAATCTTTTTATTCCCATCTCTTGTCATAGAGCATGAAACAGTAGTTACCTCTCTCTCTGCCTCCTCCTGCCTCCCTGCATTATCAGCCTTGACAATAGCCCCTGTTACAAGATGAGAGGGTGCCCTTACTCAAGGGCGTAAGTTGAAAACAAAATCACTAACACAATTCACAAGCTTTGACAGACTGACTTTCGGAGCCCAAATGCGAGATGCTCTGGTTTATTCCTGCAAATGACGGGTCTGCCCGTCCTCCCTAAAAGCTGTAGCATTTAAAAAAATAATAATAATAATAAAAAAATAAAATACACGCAGCCGACTGGAGGGCTATTCACAGCCCCGGAGGGTTTATGGGCCACTTTCAACGCAGTGGGAGACACTGGAGAGAAAGAACAGGGGAAAGGAGGAACGAGGGAGCAGGAAAAGGGCCAGAATCGGAAGAACACCCCGAATTTAGAGGGCAGGAAGAGGGAGAGGGGCCAGCAAAGGAGACCAAGAGCTAATGGGGAGAGAAGCAGGTGAACCACAGAGGTGATTTCAAGGAGACGGAGGAATTGGAGAAAATGAGGGCGCTTTTGACAGCATTTACTAGTGGGGATACCCAGCATTTCCTGCCATTGCTGGACTCTCTTCTCATGCATCTGCTACCTGGCTTACCAACGCGGATGAGCTTGAGGATGCTACTATGCTCCTATTACGGATAATGAACCTGGGGTCGTGGGCAGACTAGTCAGTCTGCAAGAGCCCCCCACGGTGGGTGGCAGACAGTCAGATTCTGGTCTAGACCACATGGCTCGCCAGTCATTCTCTGTCTCCTGTTAGCAAGATGCAGGCTTATACCCCGGATGCTGGGGCACAAGAGGGTGGACATTTCTGCTGAGTGCATCTCTGCTGACAGCTGATTCCCTGGGAAGCAGATCCAGAAACAGAGATTTGTACAAGATGGTTTACTGGAGCAGAAGCCCCAGAGCACACCTGGGGAAGACGGAAGGCTACTACATAAAGGTTTCCTCCCCGGTTTCGTAGAAACCCAATACTCCATCCAGAAGGAACAAAGTGAAGCTACCAGGGCTGCCATGAATTCACACAGGATACACTCGCTCCAGCCCCTTTGGGAAACACCAGGTCTTGGCCACACAACCTTATCCTCTGGAGGTTTGCATCTCCGAAAACAACTACTTCCTCGCTGTCTGTGTCTCTTCCTGCCTTGTCAGGCAGAACCCAGAAAAGGGGGCTGGAGGCCCTGGGAGTTCCTAGAGTCAACCCACTGTGACATTCCCAAGCTCAGGAAAGCTGGTCAGACACACGACCAGAAAGAGAGAGAAGAGACCACCCAGGAGAGAATAGTGACCTCAGCAAATGTCAGATGCCGTGATGTTTTCTCTGGTGGGAATGGCAACAGGCAGAAAGCCCAAGGGTTTCTTAATGAAAAAACAAACAAACAAACAAAAACAAAAAAATCCTGTCCAGGCTGTAATCTTCGATTTGTTGGAGACTATAAATAAGCACAGAGGGTAAAGGCACCCCTAATCCGTAAGAGACGCTATATTCCCTAGCCAGAGATGCAAGGAATTCTACCCTTGTCCTCAAGATTAGATGTATTTTCGGGAGGGCGGGGCTGGGAGGGGAAAGAGGATTTAGGGAAGCAGACAGGGCCTGTCTGGGGAGGAGGAGGGACAAGAGAAAGCTATTATTCGGTGAGCGTTCAGTATGGTGCTAGATACTCAAGCTTTAGCTCATTTCATCTTCGATAGAGCCCTGAGAGAGGGTATTGGTATTATCCCTGATTTTCAGATTAAGAAACCGAGAGGCAAAAAGGCTAACATTTTCCCATGTTCACTGGATTTGGACTGGGGTTTCTCCGCTTCCCACCACCATTATTGTGCCTCCAGTCAATGACCTTAGCGTGCCTAGAACAGCCTCAGGGCTCGCCACTTTCTTGCCTCCCCCATGTCCCACTGCAGACCCAGGCAGGCCTGCCCCCAGCAGGAGGTGGTGGAGTCCACTCCCACAGCTCAGGGTCCAGTGGCATGTGGCTGCCAACTCCATGGATTCCCCTCCTGCCCAAGTCCAGCCACCTCCCCAGGGGTGTCAGGGTTCCCCCAGCTGCTAAGGTCCTCAGCAAGTCAGTGAGCTCCAAGACCATGAGCCTGGAATGGAAAATTCCAGCGAGCACTCTGGCACCCCTGAGTGGACCCTGTCCTCAAACTTGTGGAAGTCTGACACATTGCTCTCCTGTGTTGTTGACAAAAGACCTTGGTTCTAACTCTACCCTGGATCATTTATTAGATGCACGATCTTGGGTAAATGACGTGACCTCTCTGAGCTTCTGCCACCATCATCGGTAGCCGGGGAGAAGGATACTTCCCCTGCAAGCCTTACACACAGCAGTGCGTCCCTCAGCAGGAGACAGAGACACTGCAGTGGCCAGCTGCATCCTGGCAGGGCATCGAAGAACACGTGAGAATGTTCCTCTCTCCCAGTCATTCCAGCTGAGAGCAAAGAACCCACCTGTTGGGCTCCAGGATATCTTCATGGCTTCTCTGACACCTGCTAATCTCCCTTTTGAACAGAGAGGAGACCTTGCATCAAGAGCATCATCTGGCTGGACCTTGACAATACTGCTTTGGTTTGTTTGTTTGTTTGTTTGTTTTGTTTTGTTTTTGTATTTAAGTTCCTGGCCACCTTCTATTTATGATAAATGATGCTGGCTATCTATTTGCCATGGTGGCAACAACTTTTTTTTTTTTTAAATTTGCTTACTTAGGTGATAATGTGAATCAATTTTAAGGACAGTTGAATAAGACAATGGTATAGGTGATATACAGAAAATGGTAAAAATCATGAAGACAGAACACAAATGACTGAGTTTTGGAGAACACTGTTGAAGAGAATAGAGGATGCTGCCAATTTCCTAGCATACGCCTCCCACCCCGTATGGTGGGTACTCAATAGATACTAGCTATCATACTGTAATTTTTAAAATTATTATTAGCCTTGGTTTTAATTGCACAGCTCACTGCCAAAGTATCCAGGAGCCCCAGTTGCTTTTTTGCAGTGCTCTGGTAGGGACACTGCAGCCTTTCTAATAAAGGAGGGGAGGGAGAAGGGGCAACAGCTTACAAAGATCCGGATACATAGCTCTTCTATCACTTGCTAGGTGTACAACCTTATTTAAGTCAAGCACCATGGCCAAGTTCAAACTCTCCACGATAGTAGCTACCCCTTCTAAGCCTTTATTATACACCAGGGCACTGGCTTTCCATCAACCATCCTGCTTAAATCTCACAGCATTCCTATGGAGGGGGGATGGCTATGTTCATTTTTCAGATAGGGAAATGAAGCTCAGAGAGGTCCCTTGAGGTCCCACGGCTTGTGAGTGGCAATGCCAGCGTTCAGACCCAGGTCTTTCGAACTCGACGCCCACCCCCGGAGTTGGTACAGAGATTAAAAGATGTCACAGGGAGGATGTGACTTCGGCCTGACAGACATTTGACAAACAGCTACACCTCAACCCATTTAGAACTGGGTTAGATCCTGGCCCAGGCGTCAAAAGGATGTTATTTTCTTAAACTGAGTTCAAGAGATGCACGGGAGGAAAACAGGAGGAAGCAGCTGCGGCTCAGGGAGAAGTCTGCCAGCATCCGAACATCCGGCTTCCAGCATCAGTAGCTGGGCTGGAACGTGTGCTTCCCTGGCGCTCTGCCTTGAAGAAAGACAGCTAATGAGGTTGAGCCAGGATGGGTGCACAGCACACAGCTGCTCCTGCCAACCACGTTCGCACTTGGGATGCTCAGGGCTGACGAAGAGAGCACTGCGGGGAGGAATTACCCCCATCCACTGCCGATCAGGGACCGACTCAGGAAATACAGACTGCACAGGGCCGGGGGCCAGGGCAGGGACTACGTAGGGTCAAAGCCCGGCTCCCCAAAGATCCAGGACAGGTGGAAACACGGTGGGATTAAGAAGGGGAGGTGATGCCATTCACCATTGTCTGCACTTAAGAAAGCACCTGCTGCAACAGAGAGGGGCGCTGCTTCCAGTGAAAGGCCGGGTTCGGCCTGCTGGTCCCATGAGTCAGGTGTCTGCACTGTATAATTCATGACATCGTTATTATATTCAATTTTCACAAAAACGAAGCTACGAAGGGAAGAAAGAATGGAGTTTATGGGGGGCTGTGCCCAACAAAAGTAGACAGGACCTTGAAATAGGTGTGGAAGGCCAGGAAGATGGGGCAGCAAGCTAAAGTTTCTTTGCGCCTCGCCAGGGAGAGAAGACAGGAGCCTCTTTTGCAAGAGCAGGAAAGGAAGGAGAATCAGCTGACGGCAGGCTGCATGTCAGAGAGACAGGGAAAAAGACACCTCCGCAGAAGCATTCAGGAAATGGCTCCATTAATTTTGAAGGGCATGAGCTGATAAATGTTGATTGTACTGGGGTGTGTGTGTTTGTGTGTATTGCAGATGAACCCAAAGGGGAGAGATAATGCTTAGGGTCGCTGCCTGTCGTATTCTAGTACCTTGCATTTTGAAAAGGGTTAGGGGTGGCTGACTTAGTCCTTAAAATACCTGAGTGGGAGTCAACGGTTTTAAACACCATTATTTCAGATCTGACTCATTGTGGGCAACATTAATTTCCTATTTACAGAAGCCGCTTTCCAGCACATGATAGATCGTATTTATTCAATTTACCACCTACATACCTGTCAGATGCTCCTGATGTCCAGAGGCTTTACAAATGCTAGTCTTCCCCACACATTTGAAAAAGCTATGCTCTTTCAATTACAGTCTGAAAATGTTCGTCTCAATCACATTAAATTAATAGATGGGCCATGAATTGTTAAAAAGACTTAAGAGTCCCGGAGAGGGGGCGGGGGGAACCCTGCATCAAAGTAGGTCAATCCGTCAGATGGCAATCTTTCCACGAGAGCTTCCCACACCAGCCCATCCCCCTCTCAGCCAAGGTCGCCACAAAGCAATTCATCACCCTTGTTCACAAACATGTGTTTAATGCTCGCGTGGTTATATGGAGTTTTCAGGAAGTTGAGAGCTCATGGACCTAGCCAGCTCTCAAGAGATGACATTGGAAGATGGAAAATGGTTTAGAAAATTTGCATCTGTTTCACATGGAAGACTGTGCAGTAGAAGAAATGCCTACAGGCAGAAAGTAAAAACACTTTATACGGATTCCTTTCGGCTCTCCTTAAGCTCCTCCTCCTGAATGGGACGAGTATGGACTATAGCTTTTCTTGTCTAGCCAGTCCTTGTTAAAAACTTTGCCAGAGCTACATTACAGTTTGTACTAATGTGCCTCTTGGTACTATTACAAAATGAGGTGGTTTTTTTGTGTTTTTTTGTTTGTTTGTTTTTTTGGGTTTTTTTTTTTTGACAAGTGCACATTGAGAGGATATGAGATAAATTGAAGACACAGTTTATACATCTGCCACGGGCCTTGTGTCTTATTAAGAAGACATTTACGGTAGCCTGCTATCCAACCCCCACCTTTTATTCTTCTTTTATTGTTGTGATGTTATTTGTGCAATAAATAAAAATGATGAGAAAACTTAAAAAGAATCCGGTCTTTTTTTAACCCAACTTTTAACAAGACTTGTTTATTTGAAAAAGAGAGCGGGGGAGAGGAGCAGAGGGAGAGACTCTTAAACAGCCTCCCTGCTGAGTGGGGGAGCCCCTCCTCAGTGGGATCAGCCCCAAATCAAATGGGGTTTGATCCCTCCACCCTGAGATCATGACCTGAGCTGAAACCAAGAGTCGGATGCTTAACCAACTGAGCCATCCAGGCGCCCCAACCCAATTTTTATGACAACTCATCCAGAAAGAATGAAATCCCCATGAACATAGACAGGTTAACAATCCTGTGAAATTCTCAACCTCTCCCTCCAAACATACTGCTGCAACAGCTTCCGAAAAAGAAATGTGTCTTCTGTTTGAATGGCAGCGGGTGACCAATTTGTGGGTGAGGAGATTGGTGGGCTCCTAGGCACCTTGTCTGCCTCCCAGCTCCTTCCTCCCCTTCTGATTTATCGCCCTGGAGACAATCCAGCAGATCTATGGTGATCTCTGGCAAACAGAGAGTTATAAGAGGCACTCAGATGGTTGCAAAGAACTGAGAGACAGAGATGCACGCTTGCAGGCCACCGCAGAAATCAAAGAATGGACCACCCCAGCAGGGCACTGCTCCCTGCTTCCTTCATTTCTGTATATTGCCAGACTGACCCTCTTTCCTGTCATGGACATTCACTGGTCTGGGGTCTAGTCTCCAAGTACTTCGCAACAATTCTCTTTTCATTTGGAAATTCACTCCGCCCGGGTTTCCTTCACTGTGGTTTGGCCGGGGACGACTCCACCCTGAACTGGGGAAGCAGGGCTATGAATTTGAATTATATGGGCCTCAGCCACCTGGCACATTGCTTTCCTCTGGTAACAAATACTGGACCTGCGGGGGCACCTGAACCAAACCAGGTTGTCCCAGTCATCCAGATTCAATTCCAGGATCGCTATTAGAGCCACCAGAAAAGTTGATGATCCCTTCTTCTTGGACTTCGGTCTGGAGTTGCTGCAACCATTCTATCACCATGAGGGGGAGCCTACCAGAGAAAGGAGCCTACTCAAAGGATGCTGAGGGCAGAAGGTTCAGAAAGAAACCAGTTATACTGTTTGGGCTTTTTGATTAGGCTATGCCTAAAGTAAGGTCTACTCCTGGACTTCCCAATTGATATAAGTGAATAAATTCCCTTTTATTTAAGCTTGTTTGGAAGGGGTTTCTCTCACTGGCAACTGAGAGTTGCAAGGGTTTGCCACTGATTTGCAAACGTTACCACTCATGCTCAAAAATATCAATGCTTTCCTACTGTCTACAGAACAAAGTTTATCAAAGTTTAACAAAGGACATCCACAAGATGGCCTTGACTTGCTTCCCAACCTGTATTTTGAATTGCTTCTTTATATGAAACTCTCCTTCTGTCAACTGGCACACTCTTTGTCACTCGAATATTCAAAGCCCACGGACACCTTTGAATCTTGTTTCCCCTCAGAAATAACTCAAGTCTCAGCCACCCGAGGCCCCAGTGAACTCTTCTGCCTCTGAATTCTCATCCCATTCATTGTTTTTGAGATTTTCTTTGATACCTGACATCTTGCTGTTCATTCTTTCACCCATTATTTAAGGGGCTTCCGTGTATTCTAGGCACAGGGCTGGGTACTCAGGAGATGTGATGTCTGTTCCCAAGAAGCTTATGGACTAGTGGGCAAATCAGTAACCAAATATTGATGCAAAGAGTACTATATAATTACAATGAAGATGAATTGAACCCTCCCAAGAAAAGTCAGGGTTCCACAAAAAGTATAATAAGGGAACCTATCCAACTAGTGGAGGGCTGGGAAGATTTCCCTGAAAAAGTGAACATCGGTGCACAAAGAGAGCTCCGTGTGTCTGGAAGGAGGCAACTGGGTGAGGAGTGGTAGGAGATGCATCAGAGAAGTCAGTGGGGCAATGTGTATGGACTGTTAGGGGGCTGGGAATGACTCAGAAACTTAACCTACCAGCAAAGCCATTGGAGGATTGTCAGTGGGAAAGTGACCTGACCAGCTCTGTGCCAAAAAGAGGCGGCACATGGAAAACGGATTAGAGGGGATGGTTGAGAGGCAGTTGTTATGGTGGCACAGGAGACAGATGGCGGTTCAAATGTTGAGCTGGAGAGAATTGCATGGTCCAGTTACATTTTGAACGCAGAAACTGTATGATTTCATGATTTGTTGGATGTGGGCAGAGGGAGGAGGTACAGGAGCCTGGAAGGAAGACAGGGGACACTGGAGGCAGAACGGGGTTGGAGGAAAAGGAGGCTTGTTTCAGATGAGTTTAATTTGAAGTAGGTGCAGGGTAAGTGCATTTGTTAAGTAGTTACATATTTCAAGTTTAAAAGGAAGGTCTAGACTTCAGATATAAGTTTGGCTGTCTCCAGCATGTACTGTGTTTTCAAAGCCAGGGAGGTGGGCCAGCTCATCCAAGGAGACTGTTAAAGCTAAATGATGACTTGCGCCATTCCTCAGATCATCTCAACTTTCAGAGGTTTAGTTGTTGGGTTAGAGGCAACACACATAGGAGATGGAGACCTATAGCTTCTCAGACAGACTGAAACCTCCTGGGTACTGGAACCCAACCTCATCTATTTCTTTGAAGAGACAGTATTCTGAACTTAATATGTATTAAAGAAATAGTGTAGGTTACACCAAATAGTGGAGTGGACAGAGAATCAGAAGACGTGTCCTCTAAAATGCTATGATTCTGGGTGAAAACCTCAATCCACACTCATAATTTAACTGTAAGTGACGGGCCTTCATTCATCCCACTAGTATTCAAAAGAGCCTATAGACACGAATGCTGGATAGGGCCCGGAAGAGGAAACATAAAGGGGAGGAGGGAAGGGGAAATTGAAAAGATGTTTCCCATCTTATTTCATTATCTGAGTCTCACTACATACCTATGAGGAACACTCCTGCAGAAGATAGCTTCACACGTGACAGCGGAACAAACTGAGGTTCATGAACATTTAGAAACCTAGCCACTAAGTAGCAGGACCAGAATTCAAACTCAGATCTGCTGATCTCCCAAACCTGTGCTTTTTCATCTACTGTAGAGTGTCCCTGACTCCCTGCTCAACAGCACACAACGTATATGAGAGTTAACTAATAGTGCCAAGTGGTCTATGGTTAAATGTCCAGGTACGAGCCATGGATGGTGAATGCTACTGTTTAAACAAAAAGAAGATCAGGATGATACAGACATAGTTCCCTGTGCCTTGAAATAACGGTAAGAGATCTTAAGGGCCAAGAATATGTGTCCGTGGGATAGGGCAGCAAAACCCAAAGCCACGATGCTAACAAGAAAAGCAAAATTAAGGCTCAGAAATTCTCCTGTTCTGTCCCTCACCCAGCTCCTTTGAGAATATGTTCCCAGAAGCAGGGGAATGTCTGTGATGGTGGAGGGTTGAGCAGGAGCAGGTAAAGTACTTAAATTACTTTTTAGGACAAATAAGTGACTGGGAAAGCATGTAACTTTGGCTCTAAACAGCGTTCCCGGAAGACACAAGGCCAATCACGAGTAAAATGAAACAACCCACGGCTTTAATAAAATAATGGAGGTTTTCTGTGAAATCCCCATTTAATCCTAATTTAACTCGGTCCCCTACCACATTCTTTCCCCTCAACACTGTAAGCCTCTTGATACCAGGGACCATATCATAGTCATTTCTTTATGTCTTGATGGCTTGTCACAACATCTTGTCCAACTTAGTCTTAGTATGAACATGTTTTAACGTACTAGAAAATAGATGTTCTATTATACGTCCACAAATGGAGCCCCGATGCTTGTGAACGAAAGGAGGAAGGAAAGGGGATGACAAGGGTGTTGATCCTATCCCTGGGCTTTTATCAACCCAAGGGCGAAGGAAGGCAGGAGCCAAGGGTTCCATTTCGACATCAACAATTTTCAACCTCCCAAACTCATCAGGAGATTGAAATCTATTCCGAACCTGCCAGAGAACTACTTAAGAGCAGTTACAAATCGCCAATTCACTTTAACCCCGGTGAAGGAGCCGTCAAGATACCCTGCAGGGCCAGGGCGATATGGTAGTCATCTGTCTGCACTGAGCCAATGCTACTCTCAGCTCTCCCAGTGACTCATTGGATCCATTTAGAAGACATCTGGCCGGGGAGAGCGGGGTGACCCGAGGCCAGGAAACAGTAAAGCTTGAACTCTTTCTTAATAAAAATGACTACAAACGCAAAAGTGAGTTCCTAAGAGCTCACATCTATAACACGCTTAAAAGCGTGCCAAGCGCTTTTGTTATCTCATCTGACAGTCTTGTGAGTCAGCAGCACTTAGCACAGTGCCTGGTATTCTCCGAACCCACAGGACCAGGCACCCAGAGTCCTGTTCTTTTTTTTTTTTTTCCCCCATTAAGATTCTATTTATTTATTTATTTATTTATTTATTATTTATTTATTTGACAGAGATCACAAGTAGGCAGAGACAGGGAGGGGGCACAGGCTCCCCGCTGAGCAGAGAGCCCCACGCGGGGCTCGATCTCACCACCTTGAGATCATGACCTGAGCCAAAGGCAGAGGCTTTAACCCACGAAGCCACCCAGGCGCCCCCACCCCCAGAGCGTCCCCTTCCACCGATGAGAAACCCCCCCGCTCCGAGCAAAGAAAAAGGAAGCCAAGTTCTCGCCAGCGCTCCCAGGAGGGCAGGGTTCAGTCTGCCCATCTGCAGAATGGGCGCATGCACTGAGCCGATCCTCCCTCAGGTCGAGGCCATGGTGTCCTCGAGGTTTCACACACCACGCGCGGCACCGAGGGCCCTTCTGGGTTCCACATTTTTCAGAGCTGCCCGGAGTCCACCCGCTCCCACCCAGCTCCTCACTGTCGCCCTGCCCACCGCCACGTCTGCAGGTCGGCGGGGAAGGGGGAAGGCCGCCTGCTCCTCCCACAGCCGGACCCGCCCGCCACTCCCAGCCGGTGCGGGCTGCGCCTGCGCAGGAGGCGCCTCCATTTCCGCCCGGGTGGGAACCCAAGCCCTGTACTTCTGTTCCGGGGCAAACTCTCCAGCCGCGCCCTCTCTTTCTAACCCTAAGGAGCAACACCAACCCCCACCCCTAGAAGACAGACCTTTACGTTATTACTCCAAACGGCTAGTTAGGATAAGGAAGCTAAAGTCTCAGCTAAACGGTAGCTCCTGGAGAGGCAGACGAAGAGCCAGGCTGCCTGGGTTCAAATGCCAACTATACTACCTACTGCCTAGGTGATGTTGGGCCTCAGTTCTCCTCCCCTGTGAGTGCGAGTTTTAAATGTGTTCATCGATGCAGCCCGCCTACTCTGGAATTATGTCGGGCACGCAGTGAGCGTCATATAAATGTGAAGTTTAACTATCCCAAATATTTTACTGGGCTAACAGGTTATCAGTACGACCCTTGAAATAGCATTTTTGGGGGCGCCTGGGTGGCTCAGTGGGTTAAAGCCTCTGCCTTCGGCTCAGGTCTTGATCTCAGGGTCCTGGGATCGAGCCCCACACCGGGCTCTCTGCTCAACAGGGAGCCTGCTTCCTCCTCTCTCTCTGCCTGCCTCTCTGCCTATTGTGATGTCTGTCAGTCAAATAAATAAATAAAATCTTAAAAAAAAATAGCATTTTTGGTATTAACGTGTGATGACAAGATTCGATCTCCTTTCTCATAATTGTCAGAGAGTCTTCTCTCCTTCACCTGAGTATTTCACCATCCCTCCTGCAGGGCTGACTGCAAGCTTTGTTCCAAAAGAAGGGGTCTTAGACTGTGCTTGCATACACAAAGACATCGACACTTTTCATATTATCAAGACACTGAAGTCAGCTGTTGCTCCACATTTGTCCGGTGATGGTTCTCTAACATGTCTTTCCTTGGTACATATTTTTCAATAAACAAACAAACAAAAAGCCTTACTTTGCCTTCTGAATCTGTGGTTTTACGTTGGCAATACCTGTAGTCAATTGCAAAAATCCTCCCATCCCCGTATGCATTCCTCTTTGCAATAGGTGTTTCAGAGACGGAGTCCATTTCTCTACCCCTTGAATCTGGGGTGGCCTTGGGGATGCACTTAACAAAATGCAACAGAAGTCTCACTGTGGGAGTTCTGAGCTTAGACCTCAGAAACCTCACTCCCATTCTCTTTCTTCACACTCCCAGGATGACCACCCATCCTGATTCTCCTGGGAGTCTCCCGTTATATAGGGCTTTCATTGTTAAAACCAAGCTAGTCCCAGGAAAAGCAGTATGGTTGGTCATCCTTACCCGTGGCCCTGAAGCTGCCATCATCCTTGAGGATGAGAAGTCAAGAGGAGAGCATGGCCTAGTCAACATCCAGCACCACCAGCATTTGGGTCTTCCAGCCCTAGTCTACTTGCCAGATGATAGCAGCCATGGCAGTTAATTCAGATGAGACCAACAGAACTACCCAGCTGAAATTATCCCACATTTCTGTCCTGCAGAATTGTGAGCAAATCCAATGGTGATTATTTTAAGCCACATAATTTTGGTTTGTTATGCAGCAACAGATAACTGATACAATACTCTAACCCTTTAACTACAAGGTCTTAGCCAAGGCCCCCACATGTCCCAGTAAGAATCATAGGTGACTTAATCACTCCTTTTTCTTTGTCCTTGGATGCTCCCCATCCTATATAAGAAAGCTTGTCCCACTTTCTTACGGAACCAACAGATAATGAGTACATTAATCTCTGGATTGTACTTTTTTTGGAGTTTCTTGAGCGGTAGCTATGTCAGCATCCGAGCATGCATTTTTTCCAACAAACATTTTTTGTGCATCTACCTCTGTGTCAGGCACAGTCCGTGGCACTGAGGATACAGCGAGCAAGACAAAGTCCCTGCCCTCTGGTGGAAGAGACAAGATGCCAAAACAATAATTCTGTAAATATAACATCAGGTAATAAAAAATACCACGAGGAAGCAAAAAACTCAATACGAAAATAGAGAGTGATAGGTAAAACAGAAGAGCCTCCCACTTCAAACAACAGTGTTGTAAATGAACTAATTACCAAGGAAAAAAAATTGTAGCCATTGTCCAAAGTTTAGAGGCGAGGCCAGGGAGCTGTTCTTTCAGCACCTCTCCCATGATCTGAACTCCCTCTTTCACCGGGCATGTACTGTGTTGTGGGATATTGCTCTGCAGAGTAAGAGGAGACAAAGGCAAACAAAGCATGGACCCTTTCCCCAAGGAAATTCTACCTGGAAACATTACAAAAATGCGCCATACTGCAGCACATTAATTTTGCTAGTGCCTTGCCAGAGCAGGGAGGCTGATAGGTATCTCTTTCCTTCCCAATACTCTTCTACCTCACCCGACCACTTTCTTACCCTCCAGGATATCCTGATTTCTTTTACTTTCTTAAATATTTGTGTCCTTCCCACCTTGCGAACTTCGCTCATCCCTCAGCCTAGAGAGGTCCTCTACCCCTCTTCCATCCATTTACTTTAGCTTTCACTGAGATGCCATTTTTTTTTAAAAGGGAATCTTGCCACAGCCTGCTCAGACTGCCCGTGTTATCATTAACTCTAAATAATAATGTTGTATAACAAATAACCACAACAACTTAGCAGCTTATATCAATGAGTATTTATTGAGCTCACAAAGGTGCAGGTTAGCTAGAGGTCAGCTGACCTAGGTTCGGATTGACTGGGCAGCTCTGCTGATCACAGCTGGTCTCTCTCAGTCATTTTTTCAAAATAGCCTATTCCTTTCTTTATTGACTAGTACATGCATATTTCTCTAGCAGGGAGTGACCCACTCACGTCTTGTCACATCTCTTCCCTCCTTTGCCCAGTTACAGATTTCTTGAAAGTCCCTCAGCATGAGGAACATGTTTATCACACCTCCCATGGTACTCAGAGCATGTGATGTGGCTCCTTGAGTGGCTTTTAAATTACTATGTGTTAGAAAAATGGATGGTATGATGTTGTGTATTTAGCAATCAGGAGATTTAGTTCATGAAATGTTTTTCTGAAAACTCAGTGCTTGAGCATTGTTGGTAATTTTCCTCATATTCCTCACTGAGGCATGGGAGAAAAAAAATGAGCTTTCCAAACATGAGTTCAATTAGCCTGTGATGAGGCTGCCCCCCAAAGTTGTCCATGCTCATGAGTATTGGGGTTTCAGAAGCTATTGCAGTGATCCCACTATGGTTTGATGGAACTCCAAGGTACCATGTATGGGAAGCTCAGTGGACTCTGATTCAGTTCCTACAGGTTCCCAGGAAGGCTCAAAGTAAGTGAGCATCTCTCATTCACTTTTTTTTTTTTTAAAGATTTTATTTATTTATTTGACAGAGAGAAATTACAAGTACACTGAGAGGCAGGCAGAGAGAGAGAGAGAGAGAAGGAAGCAGGCTCCCTGCTGAGCAGAGAGCCCGATGCAGGACTCGATCCCTGGACCCTGAGATCATGACCTGAGCCGAAGGCAGCGGCTTAACCCACTGAGCCACCCAGGCGCCCTCTCATTCACTTTTAAGGCTCAGGGGTCAGTTAATCTAGACTCTGCTTAGCTTGAATGGCTCCCCTGTGGAGGCTTTGCTCCACCCACCTTTTCTTCATAGGAAGCTTATTTTCAAGGTGATGGAGGGGCATAAGAAGGCAAATGGGAACACACAAGACCTGTCCTACCTACACATGGACTTGGCTCACTGTCATCTCCACTTCATCTCCCCAGCCCAAACAAGTCATAGGGCCCACCAAAAGTCAACAGGATGTGTTATGGGAGAAACTTCCAACGTTGACAAGTTGACGTGACAAGGTTGAAACCATAAGGAGACGCCAAGAACGGGGGCCAGTGGTGCAATCTGCTATAATCGGGTTCCCTCTCACATCCTTCCCAGGCAGGCTCAACTTCTTCATGGGACTTGACACACTTAAAATTGTCTTAAAATGGGTGCATTTATGTGTTTGATGTTTATTCTCCCAACACAATAAAATCCACAAGGACAAAGAACACACCATGATTGTTCATTTCTGGATCTAAGCACAGTGCTCATCCCACAGTAGGCACTTAGTTAGGATTTGTTGCTTGAATGACTGAGAGTGGCAGAAACAATGGTGGGAAGGCCTCACAGGAGGGAGAAATAGTTTCTGAATGACTTGAGCCAGGCAAGCTTCTTGAAGGAAGGGGTTATGAACTAAGAATTCAGCGCATTTCTCTCTGGCTCAATTCCACTCCCTTCAACTTAGTGACCAGTCTTCAATTTATTCATCCCAAACAGCAGATGGTTTGCTATTTCCCAACCCCCTCCCCTTGTGCATGGTAGTGAGGCCTTTGGGAGGGTCCAGAAGCATAGCAGAGAATGCCCAGGACTGGAGCCACAAAGCTCTAGGGTCTGGCACTAGGCTTCCCATTCACACACTCTCCATTTGCCCCTTCACCTTTAGCATCCCAATCCTACAGTCAATCTTCTCTCTGCAGAGTGAGAAAACTGATTTTGTTAAAATCTCTGTATCAAAAGCCTTCTAACAGTTGTCGTAATATCTGAAGCTCAGGTATGGCTGACAGCATCCTCAGAACGGCACGTCTGCCTCCTGAGTCAGCTGCACTTCTTGACTTGTGCCTGGCCTGTCTCCACCTAAGCTCGAGAAGCACTGTATTGGCTTCAATTTCTAGAAAACACCAAGCCAACTCCTGCCTGAGACTTGATTCACGCAGTCTCTCCTCTGCCTGGAACGTCCTGTCCTACTCTTTCCCACAACCTTCCCGCCCCCTCCACACCCCCCAGCTTTGCACTCCTCTCTCTGCCTTCCATTTATTACGTCCTCTGGAAAATCTTGCCTGACGTATCTATCAAGCTGATCTCTCCCTCCTTCATTTCTGCCTCTCAGACTTCTCTTATCACACATGAAATACTGTTTGAGGATGTTTGTATGACACGGTGGTTAAAAGCATGGATTTCAAGTCCCTACTGTGCCACTTGCTTGTAGTAGATGATAGCCCCTCCTTTATAAAGTGTGGCTCAGTCAGTTAAGCATCTGCTTTCGGCTCAGGTCATGATCTCGGGATCCTGAGATTGAGCTTTCCTCAGCAGGGAGTCTGCTTCTCCCTCTGCCCTCCTCCTGTTCATACTCTCTCTCAAATAAATAAATAAATATAAATATAATCTTTTTAAAAAAACCACTCAAAATATTGCTGGCACAGAGGTGATGATCATTCAGTGTTAGTCACCATTTTACTTTGGTTTCTCTTCTCAACATGCTTCCTCTCTTGCTTTAGCTGCTAGGAAGCTCTGAGAAAGTGATTGTGAAAGTCAAGACATCTTTGATCACCTCCTTTGGAGATCTTTTTGTCCAGTTACAGGGGACAGACATTAAATCAATAATTGCACAACTAAGAAGTCAGCTCCAGCATTGCTGGCACTGTGAATAAAGAGTGTGGGAACTATGCAAGCATGTAACTTGGAGAAATTAAACTGTTTGGGGGTAATGTGACAGGCAGAATACTGACACCCCCCCCCCAAAGATGTCTACTACTTAATCCGCAGAACCTGTGAATATGGCACGTTATATGGCAAAAGAAACTTGGCAGCGGTGATGAAATGAAGGATTTTGAGATGGGAGATGATTCCAGATTAGGCGAGTGGACCTAATGGAATCACAAGAGTCCGGAAAAGTGCAGGAGGAAGGCAGGAGAGTGAGAGTGAGACAGCATCGGGAAGATCTGACTGCCCTGCTGGCTTTGAAGATGGAAGAAGTGGCCATGAGTTGAGGTACTGGGTGGTCTCTAGAAGCTAGAAAAGACAAAGAAATGGATTCTCCCCTGGAACTTCCAAAAGTAATAGTACCACCTTGATTTTTAGCCTGCTGAGGTCTGTTTTGGAGTTCTGACCTCCATCAGTGACAGATAATAAGTTCATGTTATGCTAAGCCACCAAGTTTGTGGTCATTTGTTATAGCAGTCATAAGGAACTAATAGAAGTGGTCATCTTAGCCCAATTTTGAAAGGAAGGGAAGAAAAGAGAGAGGAAGGAGGAGGGAAGGGAAAAGTTTAAGTCAGGGGAGGTGGAACCAGTTAAAGGAGATGGTCTCTAAGGTGGGCTGTAACCTACCAGCCTCTGATGCTGTTTGTGGGAAGGAAAGCCTTGGGGGGGGGTCACTAATCACTACCGGGGTGTCTAACCCCCATGCTATTCCTTGTACTACTTTATTGCAAGTCACCTTTGGCCTTCATTTTAAAGCACTCAAATCAGACACACAGATGGTCCCAGAGATCTTGGAAAGGTACAGAATGGAGATAACCCATGGACATATTGAAAACTAATACTGAAATGTAAACTAATATTTTCCTATGAACCTGGTTGTAGTACCATAATCTTCCGTGTTGCAGAGCAGACCATGGGGGAAGCTGTGATTGGTTTGTTGGGAATGCCCAGCGTCTCTGTATATACAGGTGGCCTGTTGGTGGCCTGCACTGCCTGGTGTTGGTTAAAGCAGGACGAAGCCAGGCAGAACTTTGTGACTGAGCAGGCCAGCAAAGAAGGGGGTAAGCCCAAGTGCAGAGGTGGCCGCTGTGTGACAGAATGTCCTGGAAAATGGCCCACCCTAATGGGGCTTATTTAATCTCATTTGAAAACTTTCCCTCCAGTGCAAACAAATGTGTCCCTCAAATTCTCTTGCTTTCTACATCAGCAAATTTGCCCTCTGGATGAAAACCGCTCATGGCTTGTTGTTTACCTCGTTTCTTCTGCCGGGACTGAACCACCCCAAATGGGGCAGTCAAGGAGTGATGTTTCCATCTCATTCCGGGATCAGCTTTCAAATCTCCTCCTCAGAGAGGCTCTCCCTGACTTGTCTGAGTTGGCTCACTCATTTTGTCATATACCGAATTTGTCACTCTTGGAATAGTTTATTGATTTGTTTATTATTATCAATAGTATTGTTATCAATAGTTTATTGATCTGTTTATTGATTTGTATGCGGTCTAAAGCGGGTACCTCATCCCTCTTGAAAGCTGCCAGGTTGTCTTCCTATTCTTCCATCACCAAGTTACAAACTGAACTGTGTCCCCACAAAAATTCATATGTTGAAGTCCTAACCCCCAAGGCTTTAGAATGTACCTGTGTTGGAAGAGAGGGTCTTCAAGAGGTAATTGAATGGAAATAAGATCTTTTGGTGGGCCTAATCCATTTTGACTGGTATCTTCATGAGGAGAGGAGGTTTGGATGCAGACAGGGACTGAGGGAAGACCATGGGAGGACCCAGAGAAGGGAAGGCCAGGAAAGGCTATCCAGCAGCCAAGAAGAGAAGCCTGGAACAGATCCCTCCCTCGTGTCCTCAGAAGGGCCCTACCAACACCCTGATCTCAAACCTCTGGCCCCCAGAACTGTGAAAAAACAGATTGCTATTGTCTACACTGCCCCATCTGTGATGCTTTGTCAGCAGCCTTAGCAAATCCACCCACACCACCACGAGGAGAACCAGGGGTTTGCAAGAAACCCCTGGAGGGAGTGTCTGTTAGGAGTTCCTCCTCATCAATTAATTAAAGGCAATAAACAATTGCCCTAGTGTCAAGGGCACAGCACACTCGAATTAGGTAATTGGGGGTGAGTTTAATAAAAGGACCATTTGTGGGGATGTGGCCAGGCCATGGGGCAGCATGAGGGAGAGTGCAGCAGGCTGGAGCTAGTGACTGTGGGGAGCCATTTCTACCCCCGGGCTGCTGGGGATGGGGCAGGGAGCCATCAGCAGGAACAGGAACAGAGAGTACATTCTGTGGAAGCAGAGTTACCTGAGTAAAAGCTGTGGCCTTTGGGGACCAGCCAGCTGGCAGTGACGCTGCAGGGAAATAAACACCCCTACCTTACTCTCTTCCTTCCCTTGGCAGGCAAGGCTCAAACGTGGCAGGTGTCATGAATGCGGTCCCTGGGGTCTGGCCTTCTGGGGCAGAAAGCAGGTGGAAAGTAGGTCTGGAGAACCTAATGGAAAGTTCCAGCACAACACCTTCTTTCCTCATTGTTGTGAAGGATTTCTCTTCCGCTTGCTAACTCCTGCAGAGAAATGGGCCAAACTTACCTTCATCTTCAGCTCCTGCAGTCTGGGAATGCCATTTCTAAACAACACTTTGGATACTGAATTTCATCACAGATGTCCCCAAATGAGCCCATAAATAGAGGTTTACTTCTATTTTACTGAGAACATGTTCTGAGAAGGGTAGCACGGTCTTAGCCCCTGCCTCGCACAGATGTGAGCCCCTAAACCTTTGCTCTGTGGGCTTTTTGGTCACCCCGATGAGAAGATTATCCTCTCCAATCTTTCTCAGGCACGAATCAGCTTCTGCAAGTTTGGTGTGCGTAAGATGCTTCCAAAATGTTCATTCATCAACATCCAGGAAGATTCAAAAATAGAAGGAAATGGGTGGTTCATGTTTACTAAACACCTATTAAGTGTCAGGCATTTAATCAGCCTAATCCTGAAAGAATTTAAGGTCAGAGTGTTATCTCAGCTTTCAGAGGAAATGAGGCTCAGAGGAGGAAACTGACCAAGGTCGCACGGCCAGCAGGTTAGCAGAACTAACTGACCAGAACCCTGGGATGCCTCACTCCAGTGTCTGTGTCCTTCTCACTCTCCCAGATGCTTTCCAAAGAAACAAAATGGCTCAAAAAAAAAAAAAAAAAAAAAAAAAAAGAGTTTACTGGTGAAATAAGGTGCTCAAAGTAACAATAATGCCAGATGTATATTGAATATTTAACATCTGCCTAGGCACCGTGATTTACGTGAGTTATCGCATTAAGTCCCCCCAATCAGGGCACCTGGATGGTTCAGTCGTTGAGCGTCTGCCTTTGGCTCAGGTCATGATCCCAGGGTTCTGGGATCAAGCCCCGTATCTGGTTCCCTGCTCAGCAGGAAGCCTGCTTCTCCCTCTCCTGCTCCCCCTGCTTGTGTTCCCTCTCTCATTGTCTCTCCCTCTGTCAAGGAAATAAATAAAATCCTTAAATCAGTCAATCCTCAAAACCACCCTAACAAGTTCTGTGCTCTTTTTATTCCCATTTTGAAGATGGACCTTGAGTCTTCAAGGACTTAAATGACTTGTTCTGGGTAAGTCATGTGCTCACGATCCAAACCCCACGCCTGAATTTTGGAGGCCAAGCTCTTCACAATAATTACAACTTCGAAGAATCCATTAAGATGAATTTAGGAGAAGGGCAGAGAAGGGAGACCCTCCCACCCCACCTCCCTCCGCCCCATGTGTGGAAGCCCCAACCAGCACAGATTACCCACCAGTGCAGGGTAATGTCCCTGCTTGGCACTGAGTTAAGAGCGAGAAGAGCAAGCACAACCAGAACTGCTGAGGGAACCTTCCAGAAAGAACCTGCTTCCTCCATGTTCACAAAGACTTGAAGAGACTGATCTCATCCCCAGCACTAGTGACGTTTGGGTGGGAGGAGGTGCTGTGTCCTGCAGAATGTTGAGCAGCGTCCCTGGTCTCTCTCCTCTAGATGCTGGTGTAGCCCCTTTGTCCAGTGAGATAACTGAAAAGGTCTCTAACCCTTTCAGATGCCACCTGCAGAGGAGCACGCCATCTCCTCCATTGAAGAACTCCTGTGCTAGCTTGGGATGAAGGTGAAGAGGAGGAGAAAGCCTCAAATAGGAGCTCTTCATGTGGAATGCCCAGATATAAAACCTCGAAACGGAAGGGCTGACCTCTGGAAACAAAGCAGAGCCCGGGACAAGGAAAGACACCAAGAAGAACTCCTGTTTTGATGGAAGCGTCACTATGACGGGCAGGTGTGTCACTTATTACTACTACCCAACAAGGGATAAATTGCTTCGCCTTGCAGACTTCTGGTCTCCCCAGCTGTGCGAGGCTCATAAAAATACCCACCGCTCAGGGTCATTTAGGGATCAGATGATGTGTCTAGTGTTCCTCATGTGACTGGGATTTGCAAAGTTAGTTTCCCTTTTCTCTCATTTCTAAGACCAGCAAAGTCAAGTTCTGCAGCTGGGCCATGTGACTGCTATCCAACTTCCTGCCTTCATCTCACTCCGATGAAGTCCTTTCTCGCCCTCCAAACAGCTGGCCAAGAATGACTCACCACCACAGGAGAGCCATATCTCAGAGAATGAAGGGGGAGGGGCACTGCAGGCAGGGGGAAAAAAAAAAAAAACAGCCTTCGCACTGAGGGAAGGGCATAGAGAAATTACGAACTATGGAGTATGTGGGAGTGGCAAGTGGTCTGGGGAACCCTAAAGCCTGAAGAGTACTATCATCCCAGCAGCTGAGGCTGAAAGAAATTGGAGCCAGAATTTGAACAGCCAAGCTCTTATTGTTTGTCCGCCAAACTCCTACTCATCCTTCAAGACCCGCCCCAAAGAATGAAAAGTAGAGCTAGTCATACGTGGGTGTGAAGCATTCGGGATAAATAATCCCAAGAGTTGGATCCAAAGGAGAGTTTGAGACTAACCTTTTTTTTTTTTTAATTAACATATAATGTATTATTAGCCCCAGGGGTACAGGTCTGTGAATCACCTGGTTTAGACTTCACAGCACTCACCATAGCACATACCCTCCCCAATGTCCATAACCCCACCCCCTTCTCCCTCCCCCCTCCCCCCAGCAACCCTCCATTTGTTTTGTGAGAGTAAGGGTGAGACCAACTTTTGAAAGGCTAGGCCCTCACTCTATTTGCATGGTAAACTACCTTCCTATTGTCATCTATCTTAAATGCCCAAATGTCATCCTCTTTGTGACACCAACCCAGCTTCCCCAGGTAATGTACAAATTTCTCCTTACTTTTCTGTGCTCCTACCGCTCTTCTAGCAATATATCCGTTGTACCATAAAAGCTTGTTTTGTGTTGGGCTCGCCTACTAGGCAGTATGACCCATGGTGGGAAAGGATCACATGCCATACGTGTTCACACTCCACGTGCCTAGCACAGAGCCTGTGAGACAGATATTGCTAGTGGCCTACTCAATATCCAACCCTCCCGTCTCCTTTTCTAACAGAATCCCAACGGGGCAATATGTTTGATCAAAAATATCCATGGGGCACCTGGGTGGCTCCGTGGGTTAAAAGCCTCTGCCTTCAGCTCAGGTCATGATCTCAGGGTCCCGGGATCGAGCCCCGCATTGGGCTCTCTGCTCAGCAAGGAGCCTGGTTCCTCTTCCCCATTTGCCTGCCTCTCTGCCTACTTGTGATCTCTCTCTCTCTGTGCCAAATACATAAATTAAAAAATCTTTAAAAAAAAAAAATCCACCTCCCCGGGCACCCCTGAAACAGGTGCGTTGTGATCTGGCTTGGACTAATGACTTGCGACCTGGGTACTCTAGGGCTCGCTTCTAGAAAAGCCATCGCTTTCCTGATTAAGGGTCAGATCCATCTGGCTTTTTGACTTTGACCCCTCATAACCACCTCATTTCCCTGCCTGTAACCCTGGACACCACACCTCGAGGTGGAGTGGTCACTTGTGACCATGAGGATGAAAAGTCACAGTGGGGATGGCTGAGCAAGCATCTGGAACAATCCCGAGTCCTTAAGGACTTCCTTGGGCAGCTGTGAGCTCTTGGGATTTTCCTCTTCTGGACTGGTTGTCAGATATAAAAATCAAACCCCAGTATGATTAATCTATTGGATGGGTACACGCAGCTCCCTGAGATGCTAAATGCTATGACTAGGTGCAGAAGCCGAGCTTAGTGAATTGTGATGATCCAACTGAATGGCCAGATCTCTACATGCTCAGCTCAGGCCACTTGGCTTCCCCTGGACCAATAAACATGTGTAAGAGAGGCACAACTGTGATGGAACCCTTAAGATTTTTCTTATTGCGTTAAAAATTCTCAGAAGTTCCCAGTATCCTTAACATGGCAAGGAGCTCAGGGCTTTCTCCATCTGGGGCACCACCTTTCTTAAAAGAGGCTAAATTTTGGAGACCATTCCCATCTAGTTGGTATAAATTTTGAGGCAATTGTCAGACTGTGGCATGGGATCATTTGGATCAATCACCTTTTCTTTCTTTCAACACTTATCGACCAGCTGGTCTGCCAAGGGGTAGGCACTATAATGAGAACTGGGGCTATGGGAGGGTGTGGTTTGCAGAAACAGCCCCCCCACACCACCCCGCCAAGGAGCTTACGGTCTAGTGGGAGAGGCAAAGCCTCCTTGAACAACAGCACTGTTGAATATTTAATTATAAAGGAAGATAGGTAATACATAGAGACTGCTTGGACATACTACAAGGATCTGTTCTGGCCTGTCCTGGTTTTCAGGGAAGGCTTCCTGGAGAGGGTAGCATTTAGGCTAACATTGGCAGGTGACCTGTGTTTAAATCTCCCTCTGTCACTTACTAGCTAGTGTACCCTGGGCAAATAATTTAGCTCTTCTGGGCTTCCATTCCTACAATTGAAATGTAGAATTTGTAATATTTTCCACTAATATTTGTGAGGCTTAAATGAAATAATGTTCATGGTGTGACTCATAGGAAGCACTTGTTAGGCAGCTGCTCTTAGGATTTTGTTTAGGTCTGAGCCCCCAAGGCTGTCGCCACCTGGGACCAGTGTGCTAAGCACCAGTGCTCAGAATGGGACGGATGCTGGCGATTCCCACCAGTTCAAACCTGTGAGGACTCCGCTCAGGAAATCATGTGCCGGTGAGAAAGAAAAAAAAGGCTTAGGACACAGTGATGGGTAATTAAGTCCCTAAGGCTGACCATAGCAAGGTCTCCTTCTCCGATCTCTGCCTCTGCCCCCTCCATGGGGTTTCCAGTTACTTCCAGGCTTGGCTGATGCCAACCTGATGGGGGCGGTGGGAGGGGGAGGTAGTAGAGACCACCCCGTGATACCCTGGAGAGATTCAGAGATGCTGGCAGGGAGGGGCTTCAGAGAGCAGGATCTGCAGCTCCAACCAGCTTCACTTCCTCTGTACCCCACCTGCGGGCCGGGCCGTGGGGAAGAGAAACTCTGGGACGTCTACTCCCCTTCTTTAAGCCTCAACTTCCTCATCCGCAGATAGGTTGTTAGATGAAATCTGTGCTTCTCAAACTATGCTGCATGTCAGAATCATCTGAGGGAGATTTTAAAAAAGCAAACCAACCCAGAACCCAGCTGAGCCCCAAACCAATTCAGAAGCTATTGGTGGGACCCGGGCATCAGCATTTTTCAGACTCCCCAGATGATTCTAATGTGTAGGCAGGTTGAGACCCACGCTAGACAAGCCCTAAGGATCCTTTCGGCTAGGAGGTTGGATGCGACCTCCTCCAGCTGTGTGACCTCAGAGACGGGACTGAAAGTCTCTGAGCCTCCATGTTCTCAGCAGTAAAGAAAGGGCAGAAACAGCATTCCCCTCTTAAAAGGATTCATTTCTGTGAAGTGCTAATAATGGTGATGGGCACCACGGAAAGCTTCCAACAGTGGGAGCTGGGGCTACTCTCGCTCCTATTGTGACCCGAAGAAAGAGGAGGAAGAGGAAGAGGAAGGAACTCTGTCAGCCCTCGCCTTTGTCCCTTCTCTCAATGTGCCCACAACTCTCACAACAATGAAAGGAGAACACATTCAGCTCTCACAACCTGAGGAGCCCAGGATGTGGGGATGTGGCGCTTGAGAGTGCCCCATTGGTAGAAGAAAGGAGGGATGAGCACAGCCAGTTAGCAGGGGTCTGGTGTTGTGCTGCCCAGCATCTTTGGAGAACTGCTGAAGGAACCTTAGACATTACCTAGTCCTAACTTATTTAATCAATGAAGACTCTGGGGCACAGAGAGGTTAAATAATTCATGCAAGGTCACACAGCCTTGGGTCTAGCCAGGCCTCAAATCCAGGGTTCGTTCTTTCTTTCTTCCTTCCTTCCTTTCTTTTCTCTCTTATTAACTTCAGTCTAGAAGTCATTAAAAAGAAAATAAAAACACCCTGCAGCCTCCTCTCAGAGGACAAAATCCATCAGCATTAATCAGTCTTTTTGCTTTGGCAGGGATGCCTTATCTCTTCCTTCTAAGCAGACACTGTGCCTACAGCTGAAAGAGCAATCGTGATAATTAATAATAATATTTTGCACTTGGAATTTTCCCCTGGCAGCAGCTGCTCTGAAAGCATCCTCTCATTCAGCCACACGGTATCAGCCAATCAATCAGTCCCCAGGAGCCCGTGGCGCATCTGCTGCCAGCCTCTTGGCCTGTGCTGGGTGCTTGGAAGGACCCAGCCGCATAAGAAACAGTTCCAGAGCTCGAAATGCTGGGGGAGGAAAAATAAACCCCGACAAAAGGCTGTCACTGGCAGAGGCGCCAGGCCTTTGTCACATCAGTTTCTGTGCACAGTAATGAAAGTCAGATACCATTATAGGAGCTTCTGTTTGATTTGCCATGCCTGGAACTGCCCCTGAAGTTCATTGGCCAAAGGTAACTAGCATTCATTCAAGAATAATGCCAGATAGCGCCCGCTGCACCGAGAGGCTTAAATGAGTGAGAGCATGTGAGGCTCTTAGAACAAGACCACACATGGGAGAGCACCCCATAAATGCTAGGCTTGATTTGTGTTGTTCTCTGTATCAGCAAGAGTCCCGCTCAGGAGACAGAGGGAATGCTCAAAAGGTTTACCAGGAAGAGAAAGTAATAAAGAGATTGTTTATGAGGTGTGGGCAGGATTAAGGGAAGCTATAAAGGGTGGTGAAGCACCCAAGGGGCCAGCAAGAGCAGATCTGCTCCCGATCTTGAAGGACAAGAGAAGGGGTCATAGAAGAGGGAGCTCCACAGGGGCTGTGGCACAGAGAAAAGCAGTCACTATGAGACCCGCCACAACCAAGCAGGAGAGAGTCGGGAGAATAGAGGCCCCATTGATCTTTCTTCTTGCCTTCCAATCACCTCTTGGAACCTCCAGTAGGAAGCTAGAAGCTAAGGAGAGCTGGCTGTTGGGTGTGGAGTGGTCAGCCTCTGGGGACACAGAGTAGGTAAGAGAAGAGCAGATAAAAACCCAGAAAGAGGGACGCCTGGGTGACTCAGTTGGTTAAGCAGCTGCCTTCAGCTCAGGTCATGATCCCAGTGTCCTGGGATCCCACTCGCCCTGTCAAGTCCCACATCGGACTCCTTGCTCGGCAGGGAGCCTGCCTCTCCCTCTGCCTCTGCCTGCCACTCTGTCTGCCTGTGCTCGCGCTCTCTCTCCCTCCCTCTCTCTCTCTCTAACAAATAAATAAATAAAATCTTTAAAAAAAAAAAAAAACCAGAAAGAGACAGTAGAAGTGGAGAGGGGACAAACTGAGACTTACCAAAGGTAAACCCAACCAATAATTCAAGATGGCGGTGAAGGTTTGGCATGACCATACTTTCATGGCATGAGCTCTAAATCTTTATTATAGAATTCTGGAGAGGCTCTTGAGCCAAAGTTTTGAAAATGTAGATCCTTTGAAATGGAAAATAGTGCAAAACTGTGGGAAAACTTACCCCCAAAGTTGGGTTTGGGAGTAGCCAAGGAAGGATCCTGATAAAGCTCCCCTCACATTAATGTGGGCCTCTCTTGTGGCCCTGATCCCTCTTCTGTGGGAAGGGGGGTCTTCAGGCTAGGCTTCCTTCCCCCTTGCTCAGAACTATGGAGTTTTCTCTGTTTTGGATTTTAGAACCGGACAGCCTATCTTTGGCTCTCAGCTTTCCACCCTCAGTGGCCATGTGTGTTTTGCCTGATCACTCTGCCCCATCTGAAAGTGGGGATAATGACCCTTCCTTCCTCACAGAGATGTTCTGAGAATTAAATGACATAATACATATAAAGTGCTTACAACCCATTGACTGCTAGCTTTTTGAGGTCAGAGGTCAGGATGATTCAACTCTAAACCTCAGTGTCAAGAATGCCTCACATATACCTAGTAAGAATCACCGCACAAGACAGGACACTACTCCTATTTTCCCCAGTGAGAAACTTGAGTCTCACAGAAGTTACTTGAGTTGGCTCAGGGCCACAGAGTTATTAAGAACCAGAGCCATGATTAAATCCAGGTGACCTCACTCCAAAGCTCTATCTTCTACACCAGTGGTTCTCAAGTTTTAGCAGGCATCTAGGTCACGCCAGGCTAGCTAAGACTTCCCCCAAGTTTCTCACTTGGCAGATCTGGGATAGGGCCCAAGAATTTGTATTTGTAACAAGTTTCCAGATGATGTTGGTGCTGCTGGTCTATGGGCCCCTCTTTGAGAACCACTGGTCTACATTTTCATCTGGCCAGTGTTCGTCTCCACTGTGAACACTCATCTGATTTCTTCAACCTCCTGGGAGCAATCTGCACAATCCAGTTCCAACCTGAGCCCATGACTCTATCTCACTTTCCAGATGGAATCCTAGCATGTTGCCTGAGTTTGCCTGAGAGACTGGCAGCTCCCAGTGGGCAGAGACCTTTTCCCTTGCTGCTTCCTACTCCCACTTATCATCTTTCCCTCCCTTCTCCACCCTCAGCCCTTGGGACAGCCTTGGTGTCTACTCTACCACGTCTGTCTGTGCTCACAAAAACATACACATGTAGGTTTTTCCCTTTTTAAAAACAAAAATAAGTTTGTGTTATATAACCACTTCTCTCTCTCTCTCTCTCTTCTTTCAATTTTACCCTCTTGGGAGAACATTTCTTCCCCACTCCAGATGAATCCTCCACTCACTGCTCTCCATCTCTTCAAAAGCCTGCCCCACTGAGTCACCTAGCTTATTGTTGGGTCTGGCATACGGAACGTGGCAACAGTAGCCCAGAGCCTTCCTCCCCACTATCTCCATGAGGATCCAGGTTCTGCTTGGTTCTCACAGTCCCTGCCATGGCCCAAAGCTGCCTACACCCCAGGAAGAGGGGGGCAAGTCTGCCTATTCTGGTGGAACATAAGGCAGCCCACTTTCCTGCACATAGAGTCATGTTCTCCAGGAGCAGCTATATCTTTGGTAGAGGCGATGTTTTGGGGCTCCATCTGCCTTTCTCTCCTTCTTATTTCTCGTTGGTTCCAAACGTGGGTGGGGAAACAAGGTATTGTTTATCAGCTCCTCTTGACGTGCAGCACTTACAATATATATCGGACCCAAAGACCTGGCTCATTTTAACAGCTAATTCTGTTAGGATGCTTTTGGTTGCAAACAACAGACGGTGCATCTAAAAGTAGCTTGAACAATAACGGGGCTGTTATCTCATATGGTAAGAATTCTGTAGACAGATCTCCTCATCAACCTCCTGATCTCAAGTTCATTCCTTTCCTCAAACTGAGGCGCAGCTCTGGGTCACTTTTCCCATCATTACACATTCCGTAATGGCAGGAGAGATGGGACAAGTTAGACTATTGGGTCTCAGTATCTGTTGTGCTACCTCCTGTCTATGGGTCCTCGGGTAAAGGACCCAAACTCTTTGACCCTCAGTCTCATCCTTTGTGAAGTGAGGATAACATGATCTTCCTTCTAAGAGTGCAGGAGGGATGGAATTAATCCACGAAGAGTGTCTTGCACAGTAGGACTCAATGCCTGCTCATTCCTGCTGCATTTTCTCCCCTACGACCTTCTCAGGTGAAAGAGACCTAACTCAGTACTAAGAGATACTTCGAGTTGCACCTTAAGTCAGTTTTGTGTGTACGTATTTGCATGTGCTTTCCCCAGGCAGTGGGGAAGAGACCCCTCTTGAACCAGCTGGCCATCCTCCTACTTGTTTCCCCTTGGGACAAAGGATCTTCTTGGGTCTAAAAGTACAATTCCTAGGTACAAAAAGCGTTTTTCTTCCTCGAGCCCATCTGTCAACACACACAGAACAGATATGCTGTATCCTTCATTAGGGCTGCCGGAACAAAGTACAATTTAAACAATGGAAATGTATCATCTCCCAGCTCCAGGGAGAGAAGTCCAAGATCAAGCTGTCCTCAGGGCCACACTCCCTAGAGGGTTATAGGGGAGGATCTGTTCCAGGTCCTCTTCCCAGTGTCTGATGGCTTCTCCGCCAGCAGAGGCGTGACTCCCCCTTCACGTGGCGTTCTCTGCATGTGGCGATGTGTTTAAATCTCCCCTTTTTCTAAGGACACTGTATCTTATGGGATTAGAGGCCCACTCTACTCCATCATGAACTCATCTTAACCAATTATATCAGCAATGACCCCATTTCCAACTAAAGTGCAATTCTGAGATGCTAGGGGTTATGACATCAACATACGCATTAGAGGAGGGGACACAGTTCCATCCATAACCCACCCTATGCTTCAACAACAGTATCCCCCAAACACATCCCCTACTCTTTTCTTTCTGTTTTTGCTCACGAGATGACACACCCCCTCCCTTCCATCTCTTCCAAATCCTACCCATCCTTAGAGGCTCTATGCAGACCACCTTCCTTCAACCCTCTGGTCAAACACAGTCCCTCCTTTCTCTGTCCTCTCATACCTTCTCACAACAGTGCTTTTCAAAATCAGCCCCACACTTGGTTTTGCTGAGTGTTCAGATCCCAGATAGTCACTTTCCAGCTGGGTGATCTAGAATCTCCCTACTTGGGTGTGGTCTGGACCAGAGGAATCTGTGTCATCCAGAGGCCGTTAGAAATGTGGAATCTCAGGTCTCACACCAGATCCGAACAATCTGGGACTAGACAAGATCATCAGCGGTTTTATATGTACCCTGAAGTGTGAGACGCTCTGTTTTAGCACCAGGAACTTATTTGAGCCTCAGTTCCCTCACCTGTAAGACAGGAATATAATAGTATGAGCCTCATAGGGTTTCTGGGGGTGTGGGGGATGACTGAGAACGTGTGTGGTGCTCAACACTGTGCCTAGAGTTGGATCATGGTGGTGACAATCTTTGTGGATATTAGCATAAGCTCTTAAATAGCAAAGATCAAGATTCAAGAAAGTAACGCACACAAAGTTCTTCAAATAACCAAGCTCAGCACTCAGCGATTGCCAATCCTATCTATGACGCTCCCCTGTTTTTTCCTGCTCACCCACGGTGGGGGGCACTACCCAGCTCAAACATTGCTCAT
The DNA here is from genome assembly GCF_030435805.1 of Mustela lutreola. Lineage (NCBI taxonomy): Eukaryota > Metazoa > Chordata > Mammalia > Carnivora > Mustelidae > Mustela > Mustela lutreola. The sequence goes on from NC_081299.1 coordinate 14,292,868, forward strand.
CAGTGTTCCTTGACAGGAGCGCAATGGCCGGGTTCACAAGCGTGTATGGAGAGGGGTTCCTGGGCCTCATCAGTACTAATTACATTCACTGGCCATGCCAAGGCCTTCCACCCAGGCTGTTGTCCCTGAGCCAGCTGCCCCTTGCTCCAGTTCCACTGCCATCCAAGAGCCGTGGACACAGAGACACAGTGGTTTCCTGTCCCCCTTCATCTCCAGGAGGATCCACAGCAGTGGGGAGAGGGAGGGAAGCAAGAGAGAGGCCAGAGCGAGCTAGAGAGAGAGCAAGAGTGAGAGCAAGGGATAGAGAGAGGGGGAGGAGGACCTGGAATTGTCACGGAGGGTCAAGCGAGGTTGTAGGATATAATTTTGGAACATGATATACTGTGTTTCTGCCAGGAAGGGAAGGGACAGGACTTGCTATATGCTGGGAACCCTCTGGCACCTTTCTCATCCCGCATCTTATTGATGAGGAATACGAGTCGTAATTTTTATTCTCCTTTTGTAGACGAGAAAATGGAGGCCTATAGAGATGAAGGAACTTAGATGAAGTCTTCAGGCTGGTTTGTGGCTGAGTTGAGGGTCTAAGACCGGTGTCTCTGACTCTAGCCCCCCTGCCCTGAGATGGACAGGGGTGAGCAGGGAAGGGAAGACACACAACCAATCAATCCTGCTTCCCAGTTTTGTTCATAGCAGAACAAAGCCTAACACAGAGAAGAGGGTGGGCTTGAGCAGAGAGGAAGGGTGGAGAGGGTGCCACCTGGCCTTCTCGCAGCCCCTCCCTTCCACAGATGGACAAACTGAGACCTTGTATTAGCAGGGCAAGGAGACGCATATTTATAGGGCCCTGTGCCAGGTGACCTCCCAGGGTGCCCCACCGTGTCCCTTCAGCAGCTGCGGAAGCTCACCAGACCATTCTGCTCCCCGTCAGCCGCCATACCAAATTTTCCGTGGAATTAAGCAGAGTCCAGATTTTCCAAAAACTCCTATTGCCCCCCACTTCACAGATAAGAGAGCTGAGGCTGAGATCCAAAGGAGACTTACCAACCCCTCAGAGCCAGGGAATGGCAGAACCAGGATGTGAACCCATCCTTCACGGCTCTCAAAGCCCACGGGTCCTGTCTGTGCCCTCTGAGAGAGGGAGTCAGCTCAGAGGCACAAGAAGAACGGATGGAGGCTACCTTCCTCTGGCCCCGAAGCCGCAGCACACCTCGCCCTGGGGGTGGAGGATGAGAGAGAGTTTGTCTTCCTGAGGCACAGCAGACACCACCCTTATGGTGTGGGGAGGCGGGTAGAAGTCTGGCCCAGAAGGCCCTGTTCATTGAGGGCTTTGGACATCCTGTCACCATCGCCGGAGACAGAACATTCCACAGTGATTTCCGATCTCTGACCTCAGCAGACCCAGGTCCAGCCAGGCCATGCCTCCTGTTGCCCCACTCCCTCTCACCAGTCATATGCATCCTCGGTGAGCACCGTGCCCAGAGTTAATTGCCACATCCTTTTACCAACCGGTCCTGTTATGTGCTTAATCCTTTTCTTTAAAATGATTAACTTTTAACGTGGCCTCTTCCTGAAGAATAATATCCACAAAATTGCAGTCATGGGATGCTCATTATTCATGTTGATGTCCATGGAAGTGAACACACACCATTAAAGTAAAGTGTGCCTATTTGTGTAGTAAATGAAATTATGTAATGCTCCGCCAGTGAGTGATGTAGCCATAAAACTCTGGGTATGGATCCAGAAAACTCTGACTGGTATGCACGTAATGAATCCCCCCCACCAACCTCTAGGTGGTAGGGTTATTGCTTCTCTCAATTTGACAGATGAGGGAATTGTCCCAAGGTCACACAGCCAACAAACGGGGGATCTGGGACCCCTGGTTACTGATGCGCCCCCTCCCCACTGCCCTGAAGAACAATCCCCTTAACCAACAATTCCCTCTTAACCAACCTCCCTGAGTCCCCGGCAGTGGCTTTGGGCCCACTGCTCTGCCAGAGTGACCATTGAGAGGACCACCAGTGGTTCTCCCTTTGCTCAAATCTCTGTTTCCCTCCAGCATTGGATGCCCTCATACAGGGTCCAGAACCCTTCCCCCTATGCCAGCGGCCTCTGAGGCAACCCAGAATGGACAGACAAGAAATACAGATCAAGCTGTCTTACCCCAATGTAATCAAGATATTGCAAGGGAAAAAGTCAAGCAATGCTTCCAAGCAGCATCAAACTCCCCCTCCCTGCAGGACCATTGGACGTCCCTTTACACAACTCCCCTCTCTGAGCCAAAGCTTCTTTTTGCCACCGTGGCAGATCTCTGCAGCCAACACCGAGGTTAGGGACCTTTGACTGCATGGAACAGAAATCCATACGGGCTCACTTCAGCAAAAAATAAATTTATTGGGAAGATTTGGGGAAGCTTACAGGTCAAAAGAAAAATTGAAACAAAACAAAATAAATCAGACCTCAAAAAGACTAAGAGAGCAAGGATTCAGGCAGCAGGAGCTAAAGTGTAAGCCAGGGCCTGGTGAGTCATGGTTACCCCGCCACTGTCTTTATGCGGCTGCTCCTTAGACTTGAGCTCCAGAAGCATCCTGAGTTCTGTGTTCACCTCTAGGCCAGGGGATGGGCAGGTGTCTTGGTTGACAGCCGCACAAATCCTGCCCATGGTGAAGAAGGGGGGGGGGGGTGCAGAAGCAACACCAGAGCTTCACGATCCTAAAAAGGAGGCAAACCCCGGGCATCTGATGTCCTCTGCCATGTGGGCTTTAGAGGATGCTGAGGGGTCCATCATTTGAGCACTCCAGGCAATGTTAGGTCCCTATCAGTGCTGTCAATTGAGGAGGATTTCAGTACGGATGTTCTCAAACACCTAGCTAGACATAAGGAAGGGGACAGGAAACTCTCCTGGGAGCGTCTTGGCCTCCAAAGGGCTCTGCCTCCAGATGACTGTCAAGTCCCTTGGTGGTGACCAGAGGACCAGGGGCAACTCAGAAGTTTCCTCCTCACTCATCTTTGAAGCCTCCCTCTGTGAGGCTCGCTTCCAAAGTTGGGCACATGATCCCTCCCTCCTGCGTGCCCTTCCACTGATACTGGCTTTGCCACTCCTCCCACCAAGAATCTATTTCTGCTGTCCCCTTGAATCTGAGCCGGCCCTCTGCCTGGCTGGATGTGATGCTGTGTGACTTTCCCATCTAAAGCATCAGAAGCCTTGCAGCTTTGGTTTTGCACCCAGTGCCTGGCGCTTAGGGGATGTTACCTGTTATGGGTTGAATTGTGCCCCATCAAATGAGAATGTTGAAGCCCTAATCCCCATTGTGACTATGTTTGGAGATAGGGCCTTCAAGGAGATCATTAAGGTCAAATCGTAAGGGTGGGGCCTGAATTTAATAGGACTGGTGTCCTTACCAAAGGAAAAGCCATGTGAGGACACTGCTGGCAGGCAGCCATCAGCAAGCCAGGAAGAGAGGTCTCACCAGAAACCAGCCCTGCAGAGACCTTGATCTTGGTCTTCCAGCTTCCAGAACTGTGAGAAAATACACTTCTGTGGCTTAAACGACCCAGTCTGGGGTGTTCTGCTATGGCAGCCCCAGCAGACTCATGAACTACTCATTTGTTGGTGGGAAATCTCAAGAATTATCCCTACTCCCTTTCATCATTCTGCACTCTCTTCCTGGTGGATCAATCCCAGGACCTAATTGCCACCTGTATGTTGACAACTGCAAAATATATCTTGAATCTGCCCACTTTTCTCCATCCCATTGTCATTACCCTAATTCAAGCCAACCTCCTCTCCAGCTCAGTATATTAGCCAGCTATTGCTATGATAATGCTGTATAACAAACACTCCCCATGTCAGTGGTTGGTCACAACAAACATTCACATTTCTTTTTTTTTTAAAGATTGTATTTATTTATTTGACAGAGAGAGAGAGAGAGAGAGAGAGAGAGAGAGAGATATCACAAGTAGGCAGAGAGGCAGGCAAAGAGAAAGGGAGAAGCAGGCTCCCCACTGAGCAGAGAGCCTAATGCTGGGCCAGGTCCCAGGACCCTGGGATCATGATCCACACTGAAGGCAGAGGCTTAACACACTGAGCCACCCTGGCGTCCCAGCACTCACATTTCTTGATGATAGGTTTATGAGTCATTTGGGACAGTACTTGCTCAGGCTATAGGTCAGGTTCTGGTCTTCTGTATTGGTCTCCTCTTTCTCCATGGACCAGCACCTACCCTGGGCAGGTTCTCATGGCAGGTAGCAGATGCATGAGTGTAAGCCACATCTTGCAGGTAAAAGCCCCTGCTTGTGTTACACCCACTCATAGTCTATTAAAGCAAAGCTATGCAGTTAAGCCCAAAGATGATGAGGCAGAAAAATATTATTCCTCCCATAAAAGGGAAGCCAGCCAAGAGCCAGGAAGAGAGGAAAAACTGAAGGCAAATAATATGTTACCACACCTGGGCTACTATGATAACCTCTATAATAGACACCTCCCCAAAACTCTGGAAGAGATATCTTCTAAAAGAATATTCCAATCAAGTTGCTCCTCTGTTTGAAACCATTGGTGGCTTCCCACCGCCCATAGGATAAAAGTCCAGGTTCCTCCTGTTGTCTGCAAGGTGCTGTGTGATCTAGCACCTTCCTCCCTCCCACACCATCCACCCCGACTCAAGCTGCTCCAGCCGCACTGGTCTTCTAACTCCTTGAACTCACCAGGACACTTGCCCACTCTTGGCTTCTTTTCTTTTCTTTTTTAAGATTTACTTACTTATTTGAGAGAGATAGAGAGTACACAGGGCAGGGAGAGGGAGAAGGAGAGGATCTTTCAAGCAGAATCCTTGCTGAGCCTAGAGCCCTATGCAGGGCTCCGTCTCAGGACCCATGAGTTCATGACCTGAGCTGAAATCAAGAGTCAGAGGCTTAACTGACTGAGTCATGCAGGAGGCCCATGCTCTTGGCCTTTCCACCTCTGTTTCCTGCACCTGGAAGCTCATCTCTGTCTTCCCCCACCTGCCGTCCTAGAAACCTTCCAGTTCTCCAAGTCCCTATGGAAATGCCATTTCTTTAGGGAGATCTACCTTGCCCCTCTTCTACCCTGCAACCTCAGATCCCCTCTTACAGATTTTCTAACTTCCTGTGATGGGCTGAGATTCAGGTACTGAAGTCCCAACCCCCAGCACCTCACAATGTGACTCTATTTGCAGAGAGGGTGACAGAGTTAAAATGAGGTCATTAGGGGGTGGGCCCTATCCAATGATTGCTGTTCTTATAAGAAGAGCAAATTGTAAATTAGGACATACACACAGAGGTAAGACCATGGGAGGACACGGGGAGAAGGTGGCCATCTACAAGCCAAGGAAAGCCGTCAGAAGAAACCAACCTTGCTGGTTGGTTATCTTGGATATCTAGCCTCTAGAACTGTGATGATATAAATTTTTGTTGTTTAACCCACCCAATCTATGGAATTTTGTTATGGCAGCCCAAGGAGACTAATACACTTCCAGCACTTTCCTTTCTAGCATCATCCACAATGTGATATGTTACTGTGTACTTTCTTGTGTGTCCATCTCTCCCACTAGACAGTGAGGTGAGCAACCATACCAGGGACCACATTGTCTTCTTATCCCAAACTCTATCCCCAGCACCTAGCTTGATGCCTTGCATACAATAGGTGCTAAAAGAAATATTTGCATAAATGAATACACAAATGAGCCTCATCTCAGGAGACAAAGGGAGGTGAGGGCTTTGCAGGGTGGGAGAGGGTCTCAGCACTGACCCACCCCGTGCCTCCCCTGCCTCCATTCTTCTGTTTCTAATGACCTTCCCAACACAGAACGGGCTCAACTGTGAGACTTGTGATTTGATTTACTCCCTGGTGACATCATAGCCTTCACCATGGCAACACCCAGTGATGCCTGTCTGCCAGACAAAGTCGCTTCCATCAGGAAAGGGCAAAGGGACACCCAGAATGGGAAAAAGTCTCTTGTGAGCACAGCAGCTGCCCCCACAGCCCTCCATGGGCAGCCAGGACCCAGTGGGGCTGTGGCTGGTGTGCAGCCATGTCTCTGTCCCCACGGAGGGCCTCCAGCCTTCCCTGCCTGCGAAAGAGCTCTTTATCTTTGAGACAAGCCAGCCAGCCGGAAGCAAAAGTGTGTAGGTGGAGGCCAAATATAGTACTGGCCCGTCTGGCTGGTTTACCTGCAGCATCTGCTCGTAGCCGCTCAGACACCTGCGCAAAGCTCTTGCTTCCCGTCTGTACATCATCTTTCTTTCCTGGCTTTGTGCTTTCCCTCCTGCCTGCCATCCTCCCCACACCAACCTCCCCCATTTTCTTTTTTCCTTCTTTCTTTTTTTGGGGGGGGACCAAAAGTCGACAGAGAACCCACTGTGTGTCAGGCACTATCTTAGTGCCCAAAGGGCTCTCTGCCTTATAAAGGAGTTAAGCCTCCATGCTTCCCCTTTCGGAGGGGCTTGACAGTAGGAAGCTTTGAAGGAAGCTTCAAAGAGAAGAGATATATTGCTGGTATCATGAGTGAAATCTTGGAACGCATTTCTTGCATCAACAAGGTTCTAAGTGGCCGTTAAGTGTCATTGAAACACTACTACTAATCCTCAGAGTATTTAGGGGATTTTGAGGGCCAGTCTGGAAATCCAACTACCATCTTACCTAGGCAAAGGGATTCTAGATTTCAAACGTTTAGACGCTACCTTCGTATTGGCTGAGCACTCTGTCTGGTGGTATCCCCGAGGCCCTCAGACCTCCTTAATCCCCACAAAAAGGCATCAGACACTTAGGAGACATCACAGTTTTGTCCAGTGCTTACCCCCAGAGAAAGGGCTGCCCAGTGATGAAACAACTTGGTACATAACAATCAATGCAGGTTTGCATCGGGGGCACCAGGGCTCCCACCGACCACTCCCCTGGCCAGCTGGCTGATCTTAAGTGAGGTGCCCTCCTTCCAGAGGCCCAGTGTTTTCAGCTATAAAGTGGGGATGGTCCCCCGTCCATTTCATTTCAGGATCATTGGGGAGTGACGACTCAGCCTGGTCTACAGAAGGCACAGAATACACACCAGCTGTTAGAGTAGCTTCTTCAGGAAGGTAGAGCCTGCCTTAGAGTCACCCCACTGGCGGAAGTGTCAGCAGGAAGGGCGAGATGTTGAGAGATGCCTCCTAAGCTGGCAGGGAAGCCAAGACAATCTGCTCTAGAAAGATCCCAGCAAGCTGCCTGGGTTAGGGGAAATCCAACCGTGATGACACGGCACCGACTTTGCAAGATGTTACCTGATTGTGGAGGCTCGTGAGGGACAAGCAACCACTGGGCTGATTTCTTTTCCCATAGATCAGCGGCATCTCCCCAGCCCTTACCAGAGCTGGAAAAATAAGGACTTTCTGGACAAGCTTTCAGGCTGCTGACCTTTGATAAGTCGCCCAAATCCAGAAATCAGATTTTATAACTGGTCTCTGCATTGTCACCAATCACTTCGGTAGGTAGAGAACAGCACTGGCCTGTGGGTTCTCGAAGGGCTGTGCCTTTTTGATCCGTATAGTTTCCAAACATAGTAGGGTATGGCACGCAGTAGGTGCTCATAAATGTTTCTTGGATGGATGGCTGAATCTATGAAGTGCAGTGAGCTGAACTGAAAATTGCTTCCTTTCTGCCAGACAAGTCCAGAAGCATGTGAAGACCCTGGCCTCGGGGGCTCAGGCTCTGGGAAAAACTGTGAAGACCATGAAAGTAATTGAATCCTTAGGGCCCTTGAGACCCAGAGCAAACCATTCCTTACCCATGTACAAGGCATATTTCATAGAGGAAGGGACTGTGGCCTTGGGGGCCAGCCCCATCCAGCCTCTCCTGTTGATGGTGAGGGCTTGGCTCTGTTTCCTTTCTATAGCAAGGGCATAATGGCATCTCCCTTGCAGGCTTCTTACAAATTTTTAAAAATTATTTTTATTAACATGTAATGTATTTATTTGCCCCAGGTGTACATGTCTGTGAATTGTCAGGCTTACACATTTCACTGCACTCACCATATCACATACCCTCCCCAATGTCCATAACCTACCCACCCTATCCCTACATGCCACTCTCCAGCAACCCTCAGTTTGTTTGTGAGATTAAGAGTCTCTTATGGTTTGTCTCCCTCCTGATCCCATCTTGTTTCATTTTTTTCTTCCCTACCCCCCAAACCTCTGCCCTGCCTCTCAACTTCCTCATATCAGGGAGATCATATGATAGTTGTCTTTCTCTGATTGACTTATTTCACTAAGCATAATATCCTCTAGTTCCATCCATGTCGCTGCAAATGGCAAGATTTTATTTCTTTTAATGGCTGCATAGTATTCCATTGTATATATATATGCCACATCTTCTTTATCAATTCATCTGTTGATGGACATCTAGGTTCTTTCTATAGTTTGGCTATTGTGGACATTGCTGCTATAAACATTGGGGTGCAGGTGCCCCTTTGGATCACTACATTTGTATCTGTAGGGTAAATACCCAGTAGTGCGATTGCTGGGTTGTAGGGTAGCTCTATTTTCAACTTTTTGAGGAACCTCCATGCTGTTTCCCAGAGTGGCTGCACCAGCTTGCATTCCCACCAACAGTGTAGGAGGGTTCCCCTTTCTCCACATCCTCGCCAACATCTGTCATTTCTTGACTTGTTAATTTTAGCCATTCTGACTGGTGTGAAGTGGTATCTCATTGTGGTTTTGATTTGTATTTCCCTGATACCGAGTGATGTGGAGCACTTTTCCATGTGTCTGTTGGCCATCTGGATGTCTTCTTTGCAGAAATGCCTGTTCGTGTCTTCTGCCCATTTCTTAATTGGATTATTTGTTCTTTGGATGTTGAGTTTAATAAGTTCTTTATAGATTTTGGACACTAGCCCTTTATCTGATACATCATTTGAAAATATCTTCTCCCATTCTGTCAGTTGTCTTTTGGCTTTGTTCACTGTTTCCTTTGCTGTGCAAATGCTTTTGATCTTGATGAAATCCCAATAGTTCACTTTTGTCCTTGCTTCCCTTGTCTTTGGCGAAGTTTCTAGGAAGAAGTTACTGCAGCTGAGGTGGAAGTGGTTGCTGCCTGTGTTCTCCTCAAGGATTTTGATAGATTCCTGTCTCACATTGAGGTCTTTCGTCCATTTTGAGTCTATTTTTGTGTGTGGTGTAAGGAAATGGTCCAGTTTCATTCTTCTGCATGTGCTGTCCAATTTTCCCAACACCATTTGTCGAAGAGACTTGTCTTTTTTTTTTTAAGATTTTATTTATTCATTTGACAGACAGAAATCACAAGTAGGCAGAGAGGCAGGCAGAGAGAGAGGAAAGGAAGCAGGCTACCCGCTGAACAGACAGCCCGACACGGGACTTGATCCCAGGACCCTGGGATCACAACCCGAGCCAAAGGCAGAGGCCTCAACCCAATGAGCCACCCAGGCACCCCGAGACTATCTTTTCTCCACTGGACATTGTTTCTTGCTTTGTCGAAGATTAGTTGACCATAGAGTTGAGCTCTCTATTCTGTTTCATTGATCTTTGTGTCTGTTTTGTGCCAATACCATACTGTCTTGATGATTACAGCTTTATAATAGAGCTTGAAGCCTGGAATGGTGATGTCACCAACTTTGGCTTTCTTTTTCAACATCCTTCTGGCTATTCGGGGTCTTTTCTGGTACAATATAAATTTTAGGATTATTTGTTACATTTCTTTGAAAAAAAGTTTTGGTATTTTGATAGGGATTGCATTAAATGCATACATTGCTTTCGGTAGCACAGACATTTTTATAATATTTGTTCTTCCAATCCATGAGCATGGAATGTCTTTCTCCATTTCTCTGTGTCTTCCTCAATTTCTTTCATGAGTACTTTATAGTTTTCTGAGTACAGATTCTTTGCCTCTTTGGTTAGGTTTATCCCTAGGTATCTTGTGGGTTTGGGTGCAATTATAAATGGGATCAACTCCTTAATTTATCTTTCTTCTGTCTTGTTGTTAGTGTATAGAAATGCAACTGATTTCTGTGCATTGATTTTATATCCTGAAACTTTACTGAATTACTGTATGAAATCTAGCAGTTTTGGAGTGGAGCTTTCTGGGTTTTCCACATAAAGTATCATATCATCTGTAAAGAGTGAGAGTTTGACTTCTTCTTTGCTGATTCAGATGCCTTTTATTTCTTTTTGTTGTCTGATAGCTGAGGCTAGGACTTCTAGTACTAGGTTGAATAGCAGTGGTGATAGTGGACATCTCTTGCAAACTTTTTATGGAGCTAATGCTAGCTAAGCTGTTTGCATAGAGCCTGACATATATATGTGCATAGTAAATATGTTAGTGTTGTGTATGCATAACATAACGTACATATGTAATAACATAACAATAGTTATACGTACCCTTAATGAAATGTATCAGTGTTTATAACATACAAACACCCAATAATAATATCATTGCTAAGACAGAGGGACCTGGGGCAAGGAGCAGATACAGGGAGAATAAGAAGTTTACCTTTCTTTAGTTACATTGCTTCTTGAGTCTTTCCTTTCCTGGTTGCAGTGACCCTTGGGGGTGGGGGATGGACAATGACACCGCCATCCGAGCCCTGCTCAGAGAGAGAGAGTGCTATCTGACCTATGATGAGAGCCCCAAATTTCAGCCCAAAGGAAGAGAGATGGAGAACCACCATGAGGTCCTTGGAGAAAGCGTTGATTGAGCTTGGAGTTCTGAATGGGCCTTCTGCCAGCCATGATGAAGGGGGCAACAGGTGGGCAACAGCAGAGGCCAGGAGCCCAGTTAGGGGCCTGATATGCCTGTGAAAGAGAAGAAAGGAGGTGGTGGCTGTGCGGAAGGGAGATGGGAAATGGATTTGGAATATAGTTTCAGAATACCGATGGAGCACCTTTCCTATCACCTCGGATCTCTCCATAGCCACTCTGGGCCTGCCCTCCAAATCTTCACCCGGAACTCCCCTGACAGTTTCAAATCAGATCTCATCTGCATCAGCCCCTGCTTTAAAGCTTTCTGATGGCTTCCTACCACCCTTGAAATTAAAGGCAGATTCCTCAGCACGGTCGGCAAGACTCCGCCAGGTCTGGCCCTCATCCTCTTTTGTCCATCTGCACCACCAGGCCTTGCACACACCGTTCCCTCTGCCTCTGCCCTTCCTCCTCCTCCCCCTCCTCTAATGAACACCCATGCATTTGGATCTCAACTCAAGTAGGCTTCCAACCTCCCTGATTAGCCAAATTCCCCGTGTCAGGCAAGCTCCATAGAGCTCTCTTGGTGACATCTGTCCCTTTAATTAGTAGCTCCCTCTTCCACTAAAATATAATCTTTACAAGGGTCAGTCCTGTGTGTGTTTGCACTCTCTCCCTGCATCCCCAGGGTTTGGCACGTAGGAGTGCTCAATGAACAACTTGAGCAAATGACTGTCATGGGCCAGGCATGGTGCTAGGCACTTGGGAAGGCATCAACAGGCAGGGATTTTTCAGGAGCAGAGAAGCAGTCCCTGGGAGGGAGATGTCCTTCTGAAGCTCTGTCCCTGCTTCCCTGTGTCTCCTCATCAGTATTCACAGCACTGGAGCATCTCAAAGGCTGGCATCCCCTTGGCAACGTTGCCACCAGCCTGGCATGATCTGATACTTATCTGGACCACGCCGGCTGTGCCCAGCCTCAGAGGAGCTCAGGAGGATGCCATGGCAACGGCCTAGCTCCTGGGAAGGTCCAGACTTCTCCTGGACATGCCAGATCAGGCTTCTCCCCTCTCTGGCAATAGAGTCTGGGGTCCAGCCTTATAGGGACAAAATCTTTGAAGGAGAAAAATCAGCTTGAACCTTGCTGGGAATGCATCCTTGCACTCCATTGCCTCTGAGAGCCCGGGGGAACCACAGACCCATCGGTCCTAGCCATGGGCCTGTCTGCATGTCGACAGTGACTATCCCCAAGGGGATGAGTTTCCTTGGTGAGGATGGGGAATCACGATGAAGGAGGCCACAGAAAGCTCCCATGTGGGGGTTGGGGGGAATGGGCATGATGCCAAATCTTGGCTGTGCCTTCTAATTCCCTTTACCTCTAAGTCCAGTGTCCTCCTTTACAAATTAGGGATTGTAATGAATAATAATATAATAATAAATAATAATAAAAACTTACTTTGCAGGACTCTTGTGAAGGCCAGATCTGTTGACAAGTAGGAAGTTCTTGGAACATGGACAGTACACATGAAATCATAGCTGTTTTTACCAGGACCGTGGCAGGTGAGTCTGTCCTCACAGTGCGGGAGCCATGCTGGGGGTCCATGCAGAACAGGAATGACTCGTTCGTGGAACAGCTGTTTATTGAGCATCTGCTGTGTGCCAAGTCCTGTGTTCAGCACTGGAGCTGCCCTGGGGAACAGATGGGACGTGGTATTCATCCTCTGAGGAGCTTGTGGTTCGGGGGGTTAGTGAAGGGGGGAGATGACAAAGCACAAATGAACAGAGAAATTTCAGGTTGTGGGAAGAGCTACTAAGGAGACAAACAGGACGCCGTTTGTGTAAGATAAACTAAGAAGAGGTTGTATCTTTGCATCAGTAGTCAGGGAGGACCTCCCTGAGGAGGTGAAAATTCTAGTAAGACTTTAAGGGGATTCTGCCAAAAGTGAGGGGCTGGACACTCCCTGGGGGAGGGAGCAGGGCCCCGGGGAGGCCCTGGGGGCTGGGCTTGAGGAACTGAGAGGAGGGGAAGTATCTGGAACACAGGTCGAAGAGGGAAACTGGGCCCTGGGAGGGGTCATCCAAGACCAAGGTAAGGATTTCGGATTTTGAGCGTGATGTAATTCCCAAAGTGCTTTAAGCAGGGCAGGGAGGTGATTTAATTTATGTTTTTAAAGGTCACTTTGCAGGGCGAAGCAAGAGGGAAGCAGAGCCATAGGAGGCCGCTGCAGAGTCTGGGGATGGTGGGCGGAGGCGCTAGGGGCAGAGGGATCAACTTCAGAAATATCTGGAAGAGAGAATCTGTTCTGCCCGGGGATGGACTAACCACAGATAGATAGCGCGATTATTTTGTATCATAAAACCAACAATACTCTTCGTTTCAACCAGGAAGTGTTCCAGGCCACACTTTACACACCTCTCCCCCTCTGGCCCGGGGTGCTGGCCCCCAAGTCTTCCTGCACTCAGACTCCCTGCCTCAAGCGGAGCTGGCAGCAACATCAGTGGGCTGCGTTGACTTCAGCTCAGCCAGGGGCGCCACGCCACCCGGATGAATACATGTGAGTTCATCTTGGCCAAGCAAGCAAGAAACCAGGCACAGCAGCTCCTTTCTAGGCTGTGTTTGGGAGACACTGGGGCCCAGAGAGGTTAAAAGACTTACTTACCTAAGAGACATCCTTAGAGATTTTGCTTCAGTAAATAGCTAAAGATTCATTTATTCAATAAGCCCATCGAGCTTCTGTTATCTATTGTGAACACTGGCTGTTCATTAACTCTTGCAGGCCCTGCACCCAGGCAGCCTCTGGAGTTTCAAAAGCAAATCAGAGAAAGCCCCCTGCCCTTGCAAAGCCTGCTGGGTTTTTTTTTTTTTGGGGGGGGGGTGGATGTTGGGGGGAGGACCCTAAGGATGTCTCCAAAGGAAAGGGGCAGAATGCCATAGAGGAACACAGAAGCAAAGACACCTCCAACAGCCTACAGAAAAGCAAAGGCAAATGGTGCAGCAACCTGGTAAACATGTATCCAGTATGAACATAGAACACATACGTCCAAAGGGCGTGGAAATATCGTTCCCCAGCTCTTTATCCGTCTTCCTTACAAGTTGTGCTTAGCCTTTTCCTTCGGACCACACATGAAAGCAGACTCAGAGGGTAAGGTAAATGTCATCCTTGGCTCTTCGGAATAGTCCCACATTCCAAACTGTGTGGCTATTGTTCTACGCACATCACGCTGCCTTGGCTTCTGGGGCTCCCTGAGTAACATAAGCTCCTTGAAGAAAGAGATTATGACCTTGGATTTCTTTGCATCTTCGTTTTTCCTTCTTCTATAATGACTTAACAAACGCTCTCTATGCGTTGGGTTGTAGATGCTGGAGTCATAGGGCAGTGACGATGATGGCGTGGTGACCGCTGTCATGGGACTGACGACAGTTCAGCCAACTCCCAGCCCACAGAGGGTCCTGCTATGCGGGGCTAAATACCATCTCAAGCTTAAGGACTCCCAAGTGTCGTCTTCTGCTTAGTGTCCTCTGAGCTCCAAACTCATAAATCCAACTATGAACTCTCCTCAGATAGCTGATTTGCCATAAACTCATTATGTTCAACATAAATTTCTAGATTCCTACCCATGCTGCCTCCGACCAGGTCCTCCCCACCTTCCTCACCTCTGTGAAGGGCACCCATCTCACTGCACAAGCCCATAACCTAGGAAGTGCCCTCGGTTCTTCTCTTTCCGGTACCGCCCCCCACCCAAGCCACCACTGCTGTCACCACCATCTCCCCCACCGCCCTCTGTTACTTCTATTTCCATGATAGCTTCCCCCTTGGCCTTCTCCTAGCTCACCCCACTCGAAGCCATTCCCTACACAGTGGCTAGGATGACCCCATCAAATGTAAACAAAGACCTATTTCTCCCACTTTATCATCTCCATGGGTTTTCATTGCTCTCAGAGTAAAATTCTTGCTCCGCAGGGACAGGCACTGCTCCTGTCACCCCGCTGGCCCTCCCCCACTATGTGGGCCACTTTTACATTGCTCCAGCTAGCCTGCTCCCCTTCTCTTCCTGGAGCCCCTGGCACCCCTCCCATGCTTTGCACCTGCTGCACCTCTGCTCCTCCCCCACCCCATTTCTGAGCAGCTGGATCCCTCCTCACCGGCTTCCGCTCAGATGTCACCTCCTCAGAGAAGCCTCCCCTGACTTCCGGATCCGACATCAGACCCCTCACCCTAGTGGCTCTGTGCCACGTCGCTCAAACTGTCCCCTCTGAGGCTTTTCTCCAACCTTGAATGTTCTCATGACTGCAGAATGTAGGAATCATGATGGCAGGGGCAGTGTCCCTGCTCACAACTGTGGCCCCGAGGCTGGCAGAGGAGACACTCAAATAGTTGTTGAACTGAAACAGACCAAACAACAACAGAAAAGGCTTCCCAGAGCTGTGTTGAGAATTATGCGAAACAGTGTGTGTACGTGTGTGCGCACGTGCGTACATGCAAAAGAACCTGGCACGGTGCCAGGCTCATTGTAGGTCCTCCATGCACAGGATGTCCCAGGCTGGCCTGCAGATTTGTAGGGACTTGAAATGCATTCTCTCCTCTTCTCCCAGGAAAAAGCACGAAGAGACGAGAGGACAAGAAACGTAAGGAGGGCTCCAGCCCACACTTGAAGCGATATATGCTCCTTTGTTCTCCTTCCTTCCTTCTCTGTGATGCGTCTACGGTTTTCAAAAGCCGAAGAGCACAGTCCGAGATTGATAGCTTCAGAGATTCGGCCCTTCTCCGTCCCGTGAGCGATGCCTCCTTGCCTCCTTCCCATCACTGCTGAACTGCCACCTGTTCCGAGCCGCCCACGTCTGTCCAGGCGCCCGCCTGTCCCTGCAGCGCTGAGCCATCCTCGACCCCTGGCCAGGGTGTCTGTGTTCCCGCCTCCGGGACGGCTTTGAAGCCAGGAGCTGCCGCTGCCTGTTTGTTTGTACCGAGTCACCATGTAGGATAACAGAGCATGAATAAGAAACAGGTACCTGATGGCAGAGCAGCTGTCTCCTGCCAGCACTGACCTCTGCCAGCTGCCATCCGCAAACCCCAGGCATCCCAGGTTCTGGAGAGGCGGCAGGGTGCAGGTGACACACCCTGGAAGTGGAAGCAGAGCACACTTCAGCTCAGCACACAGGGACCCAGCCCCTCCGGGTGCCACCAGCCACGTCTGAGTTCTGGCCCTGGCTGTGCCACTAAGCCAGGAGAATTGGGTAAGTCCCTTCACTCTTGTGATCGTCCATTCCCTCATCTGTAAAGTGGATATAATAATAATTCCAAATGGGTACCCAGGATTTATATTTTTGATCAAGGGCTCTACCTGAAGGGTTTTATTCCATTTCATTTATTCAGTCGTTCAGAAAATATTTACTGAGTGCCTGCCCTGTGCCAGGCACCGCGCTGGGTGTAGTGTATACAGTTGCCAAAGAAGATGAGATATTAGCCTTCCTGGAGGCACCTTTGCCATAGGGGAGAAAGACATGCACCATGTGATCCCATGGTAAGATGTTCAGTGCTGTCTTGATAAGCGTCATAAAGTCTACAAAGGACTGGTGCTCAGGGCAAGGAGACTGACCTGGGGAATTTGGCCTCAAAAATCCCACGAGGAAGTGATCCTTGATCTGACATCTGATGAAGTAGAGGTGTTCATTAAGAGAGGAGGGAAGAACGTTCCGGAGAATGGGAACTGCTCTGAGTCAGAAGGTAGCTTGGAGACCAGGGGGGCCTGGCAGGGAATACAGTGCCTTTGGAGGGTGCAGAGTGGAAACGAAATGGGAAAGTCATCAAAGACCAGATCTGTGGGTGGTCCTTGTTGGCTGAGGTACAGAGGAATTATGTCTTTATCCTGAGAGTAACGGGAAGTGTTTGCAGACTTAAACAGGGTCGGATGCTCTGCAGGGTTCACTCTAGCAGCCGCATGGAGAACTGACTGGAGGGGCCTGAGGGGAGTAAGAGCCTAGAGGCTATGGCAGTCACCCTGGAGGGGGCTGAGGGAGATTTGGCACAGTGGTGGCATCAGAACCAGAGAGAATGTCCAGTGGAGGGCTGCACAGTGGGATGGACGGGGTTGCCATTCATCAGGGGGAGACAGGAATTACCGTCACCACTCTGGAGATAAGAGAATCAAGATTCTGAAAGGGAAGTGGTCCCTGCAAATAGGAGTGATAGGACCAGGCTCATGGCCTGTCTTCCAACTCAGGGGTTCAATCCCCAGGAGACCAGTGTCAGATATCATCATGTAGGTGAGTGCCGAGTGGCTGGGGGAAGACTGGTAACCAAGGCCAGGGCTGACTTCTTTCCAGAAGCTCATGCTGTCAAAGGTGATGAGGGCAACCTCTGGGTTGACTGGTTCTATCTTCAGCCAAAGCCCAGGGTTGCCAGCCATGGACAGGAGAGGGGGAGAGAACTTGAGGGCCAGCTGGAGACAGGACCTGGAAAGAGTGGAGATGATAAGCTCTGGATGCACACAGACCTTGGTGCAAATCCTGCCTTCACCCCCTTTCAGCCATGTGCCCCATGGCCTTCCCAGTAACTCCCAGCATGTAATCTGAGCTACAAGCGTTTGTAACCCAGACTGGGCTCACTGAGGTTGCCAGTGTCCCTCTCCCTAGAGTCTGAGCTGCCCTTTCTCTCCAAGGATGTCCTGAGCGGGGTGTAGTGCAGACGCTCGTGAGGGTGGTAAGCATCAGAGACGGAGAAAAGAGGTCCTCCCCACAGCAAGACTTCAAGGCAGAGGTGACAGGAGTGGTCTGCCCAGTAGGGAAGATGACTGGATCATTGACATCATTCTAACTTAGCACTGCCCGGTGATAAAACAGACTGATTAGTCTATCTGATGGTTTTGAGCTCTCTGCACACAATGCAACTTCTCTCGCCTGAACTCAGAGCAGACGGGCGGCTCCCCGTGTCCCTCAAGGTCCCTCCCACCTTCATCCCACTATGCCCAATGCCAATCCCCGCCACACACACACCCCTGCCACGTTCCCTGGGGAGGAGAGGAGGGGTTTGCCTTCACTCTCTGAAGGGACGCAGTCATGTTCATGCATTCACTTATTCAACAGATATTTGTGAAGCCCACGTGCCCCAGGATCAGCAGGGATGTTAGCATGGGACTGTCTATGAGAGAGACTCATTAGTCCACACCCTCGTTCACTTATTCATCCAACGTGGTATTAGTTGAGCACCTACTGTATGCTGGGCTGTGCACTGAGCACAGGCTACTATAGCTCCTTGGTCAGCTGATCTAGCGGGGACAGTCAGCTTCCTCAAGGAGCTGGGGCTTCACCTTAGCTGGACAAGTGAAAGAGAGCTAAACAGAAACAGGGAAGGTCATCTTTGAGCACCAAAGCGATTAACCGTAGGTCGGTTCAACCCCAGAAGTTCGAAACAACCCTGTGAGGAACCACAAGTAGTTCTACATGGCTGGGGGAAGGGTCTATTTGGGGGACTGGGCAAGAGCAGGGCCAGAGAGAGGACGTGGCAGTATCATAAAGGGCCTTAAATGCTAAGCTAAAAAGCAGACTTTCTACCGAAAGCCGTGGAGGGACATTTTAAAGGTTTAGGCTGGGCTGAGAACGGGATAGTAAGTAGGGACCAGCCAGAGAACTGGCTACAGTGTGGGGATAGGAAGCCATTAGGAGGCTGGAACTGAGGCAGGGGGTGGAAAGGAGGCAGGTGCTCAGAAGACATCAGGAAGCCAAAATCTGCAAAAGGTGGCTTATCACTTCTCTATTGCCAGAAAATGCTGCTAACCAAACCACTCCACTCCTAGTGATTTACAGCAACAATCATTTATTCTAGATCAGCTAGGAGTAGGCTGATCTCAGCTGGGCTAGACTGGGGTGGTTTGATCCTGCTCCATGTATGCCTCCCCCTCCTCCTCCTCCTGGCCCCAGCACACCACTCTAGGCTTGTTCTTCTCAGGGCAACGGCTGCAGAGGCCAGCGAGAGCAAGCCCAATCAGGTGAGCACTTTGCAAGCCTTTGGTTACGTCATAGCCTCCAACATCCCATTGGTTGTCACAGGGCAGATGTCAAGGTGAAGGGGCGGGGGCTCTAGCCACCTTGCAGCCAAATCACGGGGCACAGAGGGACGCATGGATATAGGAGCACTGATGATCTGGGAGGATTTCACTATTTCCGGCAGCGGAGGAGGGGCTGGAACGGAAGGCAAAGAAAGGGAAGGAGGTCATGAGTTTGTTGCCAGGAGTGTCCCCCATGGCAGTCCACTGCCTCCAAAGCTGGGACCTGGTCCCTTTTGCACCCCAAGCCATGTAGCCACAGGAATTAAGCCTGAGACAGGGGCTGTCTCCCACACTCTATGCGTGCAGCCTGGTTACCATGCCCAGGGGCTTCCGGTGAAAGAGCCCACCCACTGCCCATTACCCCAGCTGGACCCTCCCGATCTGCCTGCCAGCCCTGCCCTGGGCCCCCAAGCTGTGTTGCTGGAGGACTCGCTTTCCCTTCTCACCCAGACTGTGTTGATTACACATTCCGGAGGCTTGTTTTCCTCTGTGTGGGCAGAAACAGTTGCACGATTGCTTCCAATTCTGCAAACAGAGGGCTGGGTGGGAAAAGAGGTGTGTGTCTGGGGACAGGAGGAACCTGCTGTTTCTGTCCTCACTGGGGTCCCCTCTTCCCCTCTATACCCCCTTCTCCTCTCTTGCTGCCCCTGTGGACCATCCACCTGATTTCTCTAGCTGCACAAGAAATGGGAAAGAGATTCAATCTCCCCTGAGGGGAACCCTATACCCTAGCTGACCCAACGAGGTGATCTTAGGATATGTCATCTCCCCTTTCTGGGTCTGAGTGTTCACACCTATAAAACAGTAACACTGCTCTAGGGAACACTTAATGCTTACTTTAAGACTCATGGGATGCTAACTAAGTGCCATACTTTCTTAAATGTTTTGCAAATGAGAACCGATATAATTATCATAATAACACTTGGAGTATCCCCATTTTACAGAGGAGACACACTGAGGCACAGACAGGTTAAGTGATTTCCCCAAGGGAGCACAGCCAAGGAGTAAGAGAGTCAGGGCTTGAAGCCAGGCAGTCCAATGCCCAAGTCCACACTCAACCACCTTTTTATACTGACGCATGCTTTCCTCTCCTCTCTGAATTTCTAGAAGTCCAGAGAACTGGCCATGTGGAGTCATGTACCAGCCCCACATCTTTATTACCTTCTGAATGCCTTTTGCAGGTTGAATTGTGTCCCAGGAAAAGATATGCTCAAGTCCTAACCCCCGGTGTGTGAACATGACCATCTCTGGATGGGGTCTTTGCAGGTGTAGTCAGGTGGAGACGGGGATGGGTCCTGATCAGCGCCAAGAGCTTGTAGAAGGGAAAGGAGAAGGGAGTTTGGAGACAGACACAGGGAGATAGGGAGACACACCTGTATGAGGCTGCGTGACACAGAGGCAGGATCCAGCCACGCAATGCCAGCAGAGGAAGGCTGGACGGCGGAGGATCACCGGGAGACCCCAGGGTGTAGACAGCAGGAAAGGCTTCTCCTCTAAACCTTCAGAGGGAGCAAGGCCCTGCAGACACTTGATTTTGGATGTCTAGCCTCCAGAACTATGCAAGAGAGCCCCCTCACTTGGGGGCCATTTATCCCCGGGACCCTGGGAACCTGAGACAGTTGGTAAGGAAATCTCAGGGCTTCGAGCAGAGGCAGCTCTGGAAAACTCCTACAAGCTGGCAGGCTTCTCTCCCCACCCAGACCTGGGCTCAGTTCCTCCGTCTCCCGCCCCCTGTGTTTCTCCTGATGGCCTCATCGCCCCTCCCCCAGGCCGACCTTGAATCCCAGAGAACTGGGGTCCTCTAATGCAATTTCCAGGCGTGGAGTGGCTGAGTAGAAAGGATGATTCTGGAAGTGGCCTGAATGAAGTGGGCTGGGGTGGGGCAGAAATCTTGAACTTCATCGGAGTTTAGAATTGGGCTCTGGAGAAGGCTGGGGATTCCAAATGGCTGTGCCCCTTAAGCCCCAGCATGCTACCTGCAGAAGAAAGTGGCTCAGGAGGACTCCAGGTGCCAGTCCCACCCCCTTCTCGGACTCCACCCCCCACCCTTCCAAGAGCAGGGCAGATTCACCTGCTTCCTGGGGGATCCCGAGCATTCGAGCATTCGAGAAGACAGAGTCTGGGGGTAAGTGTTCAGGGGACCGCCAAGTGGAAGGAAGGTTGATTGGGAACCCTTGTGCCTCTTCCTACCCGGGCCCGGTTCCTGGCCTCTGTGTCTCGCTCCTCAGCACCTTCTCCAGCACGGAACCCAAAGCCTGGCTCACTGTGGGTGAGCGACGGCGCTGCAGTGAATCCTGCCTCGTATCTCTAATCTATGCTGAAGTTTTGCTCAGGCTGGATCTCGTCCCTCTCCACGCCTCCATTCCCCCTGCCCAGCAGGACCCTCCCAAGTCCCTCCCTCTCTCCCTCTAAACTATTCTCCAAGATTCTCTTGCTGGGGCCTCCCGGTCAGCTGGCTGATAGCTGCAGTGCTGAATGAAGGTCTGGGGGAATGTTCGTCCCCAGGGAACCCTAAGATGTGACTCTCTAATGGTGGAACCATCCATTCTCAAGCTTCCAACTCAGATCTCGTGTCTTGGATCCCACGTGACCTCTCTGCTTCTTTCACCCCTTCCTTGCCCGAGGGCATCTGCCCACTCTCCCCAGCCCACCCTCAGACTCCGCCCTCCTGAGACAGAGGGTCCAGAAAAGGCTCTGGATGTCACCTGATAGGTGGTGAAGGAGGCAGGGTGGAGAGATGGAGTCAGACAGACCTGGATTTGAATTTTGGTTCTCCCACTTACTGTGTGGCCTTGGGCAAGTTACTTCACCTCTCCGGGCTTATTTTTGACATGAAGAAGAATACAGCCTCCACCACCCCATGTGTGGCACAGAGCAAGCGAGCATGCCCTTCTTCCAGGCCCTTGGTGCTGTGTGTAGCACATAGTGTGTGGCACATGAGTGTGTCATGGGAAGTCCCCACTCGGCAGAGTCTGAGAGGCACGAGTTCGCGTCCATTCCTTCCCCTCCTAGCATGTGTCCTTGGGTGAGTCATGTCCCCTCTCACGCTGGGATGAAGCCCCTCTTCTCAGGGTTTTAGAAGGACTAAATGAGAAGCACAGGGAAAGGGTTGCTGGCTGGTTCTGTTCTCCCTGCACATTCACCTTCTCATCCAGGGGCTCCTGAACTCTAGACTCCAAGTTAGGTTTCACAGACCCTCCTGGCAGACCTCTAGCCTCCAGATCTCTTTGTCCTTGATACGATAAGCCTCTGGTTCTCTGTGTGGTCCAACTTCGTACCCCAGAGGCCAGACCTCTAGTTTGATGCCTCCTGGAGCTTCACCAAAAAGCCTAGCAATTTCTCTTGTGACTTCGGCATGACCCAGGGCAAGAGGCGAGGGCTGGGGGCTCTAGGGCTAGATAGACATGGCCAAAGTAAGTAGAGCCAGCTGCTTGGCAGCATCATGGCCCCAGGGGGTGAGGGAGGCACTTTGTGATAAAGCCACAGCCAGGACTTGCTGGAGGACAAGGAGACACAGGGGGACCCAGCTCTGCTCCAGTCCCAGGGAGAGGGGTCCTGGGGCCATGGCAGGCCCAGCATAGGGCTGCAGGACTGGAAGTGCCCCTGTCTCCTCAAGGAGGGGCCACCCACAAGCCTGTTATCACTGGCCAGGCCCTTCCCATCAGCCCCAGCAGGAATTAGCAGAGGCTGCTAAGTGGCCTCCTGCTTCCTCCAGTGGTCGAGAGGAGGGGGAGGAACGGGGGAGGAGGGAGCAGCACCCGCGCTGTGCACATACGGTGATTGTCATGGTTACGCTCTGACAAAACCGATGGCTCTGCTTCCTGCAGGCCACCTAACCCGCCGTGGCCATGTGGGCATCCATCATGCCCGCGGCCAGGGCGCTGGGCACTGGGCTTGGGCACCCCCTCCAGCAAGTCTGTGTCAGGGGAGGCAGCCTCGGGGGCTGTGGACAAAGGGAGTATTTTGCGCAGGCACGTGTTGCTTCTGGGGCAGGTCAGGGCTGGTCCAGCTTGCTGGGGGAAGAGGGGCCGGCTGCTGGGCTGTCCTGAGTGTGTGCGTGGAGGGCGTGCACGGGAGTGTCAACGGGACGACTTCGGTGGGGGTCTCTACTAGCGCCTGTGTGCCGACAGACATCGGGTTGTGCTCGGTGTGTGTTTGCTCTGGGGAGGGGTCAGAGGTGATGGGATTCAGGATGTTCCAGCCCGAGAAGTGAGAATTACTACTACCACATGTTGCTGCTGGAATCCTCCTCCCTCCCTCCCCCTCCCCCCTCCCTCTCTCTCATCCACTCTCTCCCTCTCTCCCTCTCTCCCTCTCTCTCTCTCTCTCTCTCTCCCCACTCCTTCCCCCTGTCTCCCTCTCTCTGGAGCTCTCTATTTCTCTCTTCTTTTCTGTGTGTGATTCTGATCGCCTTCTCTCTGTGTCTCTCTTCTCTGTCTCTGCCTCCCTCCTACCCCCCATCCCAGCCACCTGTTTCCACCATCATTGGGTCCCCATCACCTCGTGTCTTGTCCTCCGGAGCCCTGGGGCTACCAGGAAGTCTGCGGGCTCTCCATCCCTGGCTGCCTGGCTCCTACCGGCTGCTGTCCAGGTGCCCGGCGTGGGAGTGTCCCCCTAGCCACCGGCTGAGTGCGGCACATGTCCCCCACCTCCTGCCAGGTAAGCAGGGCTCCAGGACTGAGAAGGGTCCTCCAGCGGTGGGACGTGGGCTGTGGGCGGTGGAAGGTGGCAGGCGGCGGCAGGCGCGGGGGACTTGGTCCGGAGTGCAGCAGTGGTGTCTGCTAACATGTCAAGCCGTGCTGGAGCCCTGTCGCTGTCATTACATCTCCCGCAGCCCCAACAGTTCCCTCCGACGCGACGCTCCCTCCGCTCCCTCCACAGGGCACCAGCACAAGGGCAACCGCAGTGGAGGGAGGCTTGGTGGAGGTTTGGCCACTGGGTGGAGGCCAGAAGCTTCCCCTTCTCTACTCCCTCCGCGAGCAACAGGCACTTTCCTGCGTCTCTGCTCCTACTCTTTCTTTCTTCTTTTTTAGCTTGCTTTCTTTCTTTCTTCTTTCTTTCCTTTCCTTTGCTTTTTTTTTTTTTTTTTCTTTTTCTTTCTTTCTAGAAGTCTTTAGAGGAAGCAGAGCATTCTTCCTCTCCTCTGCTGGCGTAAAAGCTCAATCCCCGGGTTCATTTGTCCAAACCTGGGCAGGTCCCCAGGAACCGGGCTCAGAGGGCACTCCATGAACTCCTGCCGTCTTGCCCAGGGTGAAGGGCGCTCCCTTGGTCAGCTGGGCTTGGAGGGGGCTGAGCACATGTGTATGTGGTATATAGGATGTGAGTTGAGAAGCGTATGGGGTATGTGTGTGCCGGATTGTGTCCCTGGAGGGTAGGGATACATACGGAGTGAGCTCCATGAGTTGTAACGGGGGGCACGTCGCATGTATAAGTGTGTTCATGTGTCTCAGGGCACTTGTGGCACTTCTGTGGGATGCACAGTGCCTGCGGGGTTTTAAGAGCACGGGGCGTATGTGTGTGTGGCTCATGTGCACACATGCACGTGCACAGATGATTGTGGATTAAACCTCGCCCAGAGGTTTCTGGGCAGGGTCCCTGAGGCCTCACCCGACTTCAGTTAGCATCGCCCTCCAGGAAGGCTGCTCATTTCCATCCGGCCCTCCCGCAGCTGGCCATCCAGGGCCCGAGGTGAGACGGGCTCTGTGTTCTGATGGGTGGACTGCACACCCCACCGCTTTTCAGACGTGAGACAACCCAAGGTTCCCAGCCAGAAGGGCGGGTAACTAGGTGTCTGTGGCCTTGCAGAAAATAGTGCAAGGACCAACCCCAAATCCAAGCCAGACTAAGCTCTCAGTAGAGATCCCAGCCATTGACTGTTGTTTTGCTGGGCGGTGGAGCAGTCTGTTAGTAAAGTTGTCCTGAGCCAGAGGAAAGAAAGAAGGAGAATTTCTGAGCCTATGAGTGTCCCTCACCATACCTCGCTCTGAGCGGACACCTGCACGGAACCCCTGGCTTCTCCTTCACCAGCAAATGATGCTGACTATGGTTCTGCAGGAGGCTGGCTCCACAGGGAAAGGAGGCAGCCCTGGAGGACTGGGGCCAGAGGTTCTAGGTCAGCCACTCCTTCAGGACCCTGACCTTAGTGTTCAAGCTATCTTTTCTGCTGGGTGAGTGAGGCTCTTTGAACACCTCCTGGCTGGGTCCCTCCACCTACATGGCCAGGGTAATCAAAGGCCAAGCTAGCCTAGATTTCTCATGGCCTCCCTAGTGCTCCCAGTCTGGCAATGCCAAGTAGAGGGTCACCATAAACCCAAAACAGACTTCCCTGTGGGCATTGGGAACTGCCCAGTGGGCTCAAGGAGCAAAGTGTGGTTCTAGGTCAGCAGGGATGAACACATCTTCTTATGCCTTTTAACCTCCTTAAAGAAAATGTGACCACTGGGGACTCCATCGTGAAAACCCTAGCCGGTGCTCTGGGGGGAGGTGGGGGCTCACCCAGCAGCATGGCTGACACAGGAAGCCTTCTGGGAGAAGGGGTTGGGATCACGGGCTCAGCGTGGGGCTAAGAAGGCTTCCTGGAGAAGGTGGTATTGGAGTGGGGACTTGGAGGCAGCAACCAGAGGGGGTGTGGCAGTATGAAGGGACAGAGAGGGACAGGGGAGGGTTCGTACAGACTGGAGGCGTGCCTACAGGTGGGGAGGGGCAAGAGGGCTTTGTCCATGGGCATCAGATAGGCCAGTCTGAATGGACAGGCAAGGTAGGGTAGGACGAGGGGAAAGCATACCAATCATCTGGGTAGTGGACGCCCACTTTATGCCAGGTTCTGTACTGAGTCCTGGGGCCCTGTCCTCAAGGAGTTTGCAGTCTCCAGGAGGGAGACCAACACTAATCAACTAGCCAAGATTATGTAAAATAGTGCCCAGGAGACGGGCACTTGACGTCTCCTTGAGCCAAGCAGAGGAGGCAATGCCGTTTCTCTGGACCTGAGGCAAAGGGATGGGTCCAGGCTGGGGAGACACACTTAGAGGAGTTGGCTGTCTGTACATTGCAGCGGGGCCGGGGTCCACTGCTTTGGGACAGCAGAGAAGGCCTGAGGTGGGCCCTGGAGGAATGTGTGTCTCCATGCCCAGTCACTTGCCTCACAGGGGGATGAATCTGCAAAAGAGACAGAAGGTGCAGCCAGAGAGAGGGACCAGTACCTCGTGTCTTCCCTGCCCTGCACTGTCCCCTTGCCAGGGACCTTACCCCTGGTATTTTATTTAATCCCTACATTACAGCTGATGAAACTGAGTCTTGGAGATCTCCAAGCACTAGGTTTGAGGTCATCTAGCAAATGACAGAGCCATGGCACTGGAAATGAAGCAAGAGATGTTCCGGAGCACATGTTATGGGCCTGGTGCCGGGAGAGAAGAGGAATAAGGAGGTCTCCTTGCCATCCTCTTGGAGATGTTAGAACCATCACGGAGGGGGATGGTTATGGCAGGATATGGCTTAGGGGGTTTGGGGGATGGAGCCTCATACCAGATAAAGGGATCAGGAAAGTCTTCAAGGACGAGGCGGGACCTTAAAGGGCCCAGAGGACAAGGAGGCTTAGAAACTGGTAGATGAGACAATGGTCTCTTGGTGGAGGGGAGCATATGAAAAAGGACATGGATCTGGGGGCTCATGGGGTTCTAGGGAGAAACATACGTACTGCTTTGCCAGGAGCACAGAGTTAAGGGGAAAGGAGAACTATGGGATCAGGCAGCAGAAGTGGAGAGACGGGTGACCATCAGGGAGGCGGAGTTGGACATGAAGGAGTCAGGCTTCAGCCCAAACTACTGGCAATCCTGAAGCAAGGAAGCACTGGACAGGTGGCGACCCCAGGACGACAAACTGACGAACCCAAGCATTTAAACTTCACCCCTTGAATTGTCACTGGGATCTGGGAGTATTCCGGTCCTCAGTATGAAACTCTGTGCTGGATTTTGCACTGTGAATGTTCCTAAATTCCAGGCGATCCCAGTACAAAGGTCTTCTCCCTCTTCTTAGATCCACACCAGGGATCACACTGCTGGGCCCAGGACACGAGGCAGTTCCTTCCATAGGTGCCATTCTGGAGACAGGGAAGGACCCAGGGTCAGGACAGACAGCTGGAGTGGATGCTCCCAGGACAGCCTAGAAAGGAGCCGTAGGTGAGAGTAGTTGGAGGTCAGGGGGTGGGTCCATCAGGTTGGAAACGTATCTTCGCTGTTCTTTGTTCAGATCCCGTCCAGTGGTCCCAATAATCATTATCTGAGACCCCACAGATGTGAGATTGTAGGTTTGAAGAAAGTCATCCTAACAGAAGAACATTAATGAATGTTCTTCATTCTGACTGACCACTCAATGACCACTTAATGCCAGACCACTCTGAATGACCACTTCATTCATACTGACGACTTAAGTACTTCCCGACTGAACATCTTTCCTTGCTCAATGCCAGCATCCATCCCCGGCCATCACTAACACCGACACCCATCAGGCTGTCTTTGGGTTTGGGGCCGTGTCAGCAGCCAAACTCACAGTGGTGAAGGATCACAGAACGGAACTGAAATCTTGTGAAGGTTGTACGATTTGTATTCTAGTGGACCCACTGGCCAAGCTCCCTTCCCCAGCTATTACTCCCTTCCTAATATTGTGGTTTCTGTCCCTGGACCGTCATCTGTGCTCAGATACCCAAATAGTTCTACTAGCCAAGTTAGATCAGATTGTGCTGCAGGAAAAAGCAGCAACCTTTTCCTTCTTGCTCCTGCCACACACCCAAAGTGGGCCATGCATGTTGTCACAAAACACAGTCACTCTTAGATCCAGGATAACAGAGGCTCCTTATGGACACGTGTCCCCACGATCACAGTGGCAGGGAACATGACACAGCTAACTACCCACCAGCTTGGAAAGCTTTCTCCTAGAAGTGACACTCACTTCCTCTCAGTTCATTGGCGAAAGCAAGACACACAGCCATACCCTCCAGGGGACAGCCTACAAGTGCCCAGAGGAGGAGAATTGGAAAGGTCTGCCGAGCAGAGTGAAGATCGCATATGGGCTTCTTCAAGACAGAAACATCATAGTCTTTATGGTGATGCAAATAGAAAATGGGGGGAAGAGGAAGGTTTACCTTGCTGATGGTTACCTTCCCATCAGGCATCTTGGCCCCCAATCCCAGCTGCCGAATGCCTTGTGGCCAGCGGAGTCATCTCCAGTCATCCTCAAGCCCAGCCTTAACAAGGCCACTGGAGAGTCTTCATAGTGTCTTAGTGTCTTGGCCTGCTGTCCTAAGAATACCCTAGAATGGGTAGTCAGCAATTTGCCTTTCACAGTTCTGCGAACCAGAAGTCTGAGATCAGGGCGCAGGCGTGGTGCGCTTCCTGGTGACGGTCCTCTTCCTGGTTTGCAGGTGCTGGGCACCTTCTTGCTGTGTCCTTACAGGGTGGAGAGAGGGAGAGCTCTGGCTTCATGTTCTCTTCATATAAGCCCATGTTGGGGTTCTACCTTCATGATTTTAGCTACATCTGATTGCCTCCCAAAGGCCATCTCCAAATACCATCGCGGTGGGGACCAGTGCGGACACGTAGGAATTCGCGGAGACACGGGCCTTCAGCCCAGAGCACGGAGACCGCTCTGCTGTAGGAGCTCCAATTCTTCTGGGTCCCTCCCCCACTGAGCCTCAGTTCCTGATCCTCAAAACGGTTAAAATAATCGTTATTTTGCCCCAAGTCACCGAGCTCTGGTTAATTCACAGATATTTTGTTATAAATCGCTCCATATGAGGGAAGGACACTTGTTATTCATACTTTCATGGCACCGTGGTCGAGGCGGAAGGGTCAGTTGGTCAGAGACTAGAACCCCCTCACTACTTTAAATTCCATCATTTTCAATTCTTTGAATCTTGAAGTTTTTTTTTTAAAAGGTTCCTCAAGAGCCTGCCGGGGGTTCTGACCTCGACCAGCTTTGCCCCTCTGCCCATCTTCCCCCACACAGGCCAGAGCTGCCCGTTTACCTTCGAAAGCCAACCCTCTGTTGTTCGCACAGCTCTGGGTCGCTGCTGACCACCTCAGCTGAGCTGTACACGCCTGTACAGATATGGTCAGCCCCGACTCTGGGGCCGGGCACCGATTGTTCCACCACGTCAGGACGATGCCCAAAGCAGGCCTGCTACTGTGTCCATTTTACAGATCAGAAAACTGAGGCTCAGAGAAGTGAAGTTGACTTGCCCTGGTCACTCAGAGGTACCAGTCAGAGTCCGGCTTCCAACCTAACTGTTGGGACTCTGGAGCCTGAGCTCTGGACCCTCAGGCTGGCTGGCCAGAGGCACCCTGCTCCTGGCTTCCTCTCTCCGCCTTCTCCTCCCCAGCTGGTTGTCTTCTAGTCTCTGTTGCGGACCACCCCACTTTGTATCTTGAATTCTAAGAGAAGGCTTTTATCTTGCTTCTGAGCATGGGGGCTATTGTCATGGCTTCTACAATGGCTCGAGGACAGTCGCAGAGGCCCCAGAAGGAGACTGCCGGACTTCTAGCCCCACACCTCCCACGGACTAGCTTTGTGACCTTGGGCCAGTTTCTTAACCTCTCTTATGTGCACCCAGATCATCTGTAGAAAAAAAGAAGAAGAAGAAGAAGAACGAATGAAAAAAGAAGCGCTGTAAGCTCATGAGGAATCCATGGGCTAATCCACGTAAACCACTTAGCGCAGTGCCGAGTCGGTGACAGTTTGTTTTAAGTGTCAGGAGCCTCTGAATCCTATCTCCTTAAGCCTGGTTGGCAGTGGGGACTCTGTCTCCTGGACCCAGCTCCTTCCACGCCTTCCCCAGGTTCCCTGCTAACCTTCAGCCGCTCCCCAGCAGCTGGAGTCCTCCTGGGAAAAGGGAGGCTGCAAAGCTCTTCTGAGTTTCTCCTGCACTGGGACCCCCTGAGACCCATTTGGACGCCGGTTTATGTGTCCACAATGTTCTGTTTGCCTTTTGGCTCAGCCGATTTCCCAGCAGGAGTTGCTTCAAATATGCCGGCCGGTAGGAAGAGGAGGGGATGTAGAGCCATCCCTGCTGCTGGAAGCCTGGGGAAGGAATGTCAGAGGATGGGAGCCAGTGCGCTGTGGAACCTGGGGCTTTTGTCCCAGCTGATGCCAGGATGGCCCCTCTGAATAAGAGCAAGCAGCTCCTGGGTGCCCGGCCAGGCTCTTGGCACCTGGATCTGACAAGGAAGCAGCAGAAGGACCCAGTTAACAGATTACATTCTAGAACTGGACCGCTGGGTTTCAAACCCTAACTGTACCACCAGCTTGCTGTGTGACCTTCTTTCTTTAACCTCTCTGGGCCTTGGTGTCCTCTGCTATAAAGTGAAGAGGATCTGCTTCATAAGGCCTTTGCGGGGTCCGGGGGCTTAAGTGAGTTAATCCCCTGGGGAACTGCAGAAACAGTGACGCCTCTGAATGGAGCCTGAAAGTCACACATGGGCCCCCTTAAAATGGGAACCTTAAAATGGGGAACCCATATAGGGCACGTGGGTGGTTCAGTCAAGTAAGCATCTGACTCTTGATTTTGGCTCATGTCATGATCTTAGGGTCATGGGATCGAGCCCCTATTCAGGCTCTGCATTCAGCCAAGAGTCTGCTGAGGATTCTACCTCTCCCTCTGCCCCTCCCCACGCTCATGCCCCCTCTCTCTTAAATAAATAATCTTAAAAAAAAAAAAAGATGGGGAGCCCATGCACATCTGTTCCCTTAGAGCAGTTGGGAGCACTCGATTTCTTCTGGGTGGACCCTGGACTTTCAACTTGGGAGAGAAGAGAGAAGATTAAATTCTCCAGGCCCCTCTCTTCATGTTAGATAAAGATGCCAAGACTGGGTCAGTGTTGGGAGGTGACCTTCACCAGGTCACGGCATTAAGTACAAAGGGACCTTGTGGTTAACAGACAATCTCTGAAGCCAGAGTCTAAATTCTAGCTCCATTACTTAGGAGGGTATCACCTTGAGTAAGAGATGTAAACTCTCTGGGCCTCAGTTTCTTCATCAGCAAAATGGGGATAACAGATCTGCCTCCTCTTCACAGGGCTGTCCTGAGAGTTCCTGGGGCTAAGGCCTAGCAGATACTCCTTGCTTAACATGCGTTGGCTGGTATTACTTTTATTTTTCTATTTATTTTAGATTTCATGTATTTATTGATTTTTAGAGAGAGCGAGTGGGGAGAATGGCAGAAGGAGAGACTCTTAAGCAGACTCCAAGCTGAGCATGGAGCTTGACGCACGGCTCGAACTCGTCACCCTGAGATCATGACCTGATCCAAAATCAAGAGTCAGATGCTTAACCCCAGGCACCCTTGGCTGTTAGTACTTTTAAAGAGCTCTTTCAGCCACTCCCTGTGTGCTGGGGAACATAACAAGGAATGGGACAGTTTGGGTCTCTCCCCCTGGGGACGGGGTGGGCAAGGACAGACGCTAAGCCAGCACCCTGCCCGATCTGCGTCCCACCAGGCGCCCTGAGTGCAGGACCAAGTCATGGGCACGGCCAGAGCGTGTGACAGCAGGGTCCCCGGCGGCAGCCCACACAGAGCGGTCGGCAGAGCTGGCCCTAAGGCCTGGGAAATCTGTCTCTTTGTCCAGCGCCCTTGCACTGTCCCACGCAGCCTGTCTGTGCCATCCGAGGGAACAGCATGTGCGGGGGCGTCGCCTCGCAGTGTGGCACAAACCGACCTGGGACCTCACAGGGAGTTAAGACAATGAACCCACGCTTCTCCTATACCCAGGCTGGGTGCTATAGGAGAGGGGTTCCCTGGGGCGGCTGGATGGCAGGTCTGGGGGCCATGGGTGGCCACGACCACCATGGGGAAATGCCAGAAACACAGGTGCCCAGATGCAGCCTGAGTTGGCAGGAGAGCAAGACCAGGAAGAACTCCCAGACAGGAAAGGAAGTGAAAGTCCCGCCAGCATGTATCTAGGAGGCGGCCCTGGGGTGAGCAAGCCCTCTAGACTCAGTGTCTCACTTGCAATCCTTGCAAGAACCTGGGGGGCTAGGCTCCCCCTCTGCGTGCTCCTTACACAGAGGGCGAAACTGAGTTTCAAAGAAGTTGCTTCGAGAAAATTGGCAAGAAAGAGCAAAGGCGGTTGGTGTCCTGAAGCAGCAGCTCGCTCCCTAGTCTTGTCACTGCATCCCTCCCATGCGTTTGAGGAAGGCACGGTTCAAGGGTGTCACGTCAATTTCCTAGGAGCCCCCCTGTGCAAGAGATCAGTTCTAGAAGGCAAAGGACTGCGGAGAGGGGGCGGAGGGATGGATTCTAAAACAGCCCTTCCCTGGGGGCCGTCCTCCAGGGAACTCCTCAGTGCCAGGGAGGCATGGACAAGGCTGAAACCACAGGCGACCATTTAGTGCCTTTCCTGGGGCTGCGGGGACGCTGGTGGCTCCGCGCAGGGGGTTCACCTTGTACCTGTGGCCCCAGAAAGATGGGCACCAACTGCGTTTGTGTCCATGGAGTGCAATTTTCCCAGCGATGGGGTAGCTCATTTCTGAATGATTCTCCGTGGGCAGAGACCCCAACGCTGGGCCCTCACGGGGTCCCCGGGAAACAAGCATCTGTGCACCTGGCAGCCAGCACCGCCCGTGAAGACTCACACCACCTTCTCGATGGTGGACAACAGAGACTGTCTTCAGAAACCTGACAGCCCTCATGGAGGGCTTGGAGGACGCGTACTTTTCGGTGTGGTTGTGCCTCTTCTTCCTCTTATAGCAGGCTTCTTAACTGGAAACTTCTGCCGCCGTGGGTGGCTTGGGCCTCAGCCACCCGCCAGGCTGGCAGAGCGTACATCCGTGGCCTGATTATCCCATGAAAGTCCATGCTTTCATGCATCCCCCACCCAGAAGAAGACTACGTCTGTCCCTGGGATGGACTTCTACAGGCTTTGGGCTGAAATCAAGAGATTTCTCGCACTGTTAGCTGCTTTAAAGGAACCCATAGCCGAGGCCTGTCCCCACCCACAAGACCGTCTGTCCGGTTCATTTATTCATTCATTCCCTCACTCGTTCAATCACTGGGACAAACGGAGCACCTGCCAGCATCCATTCCAGTCATCGGTGAGCCCTGACTATGGGCCAGACAGTGAGGGGGATGGTCCTGGCCTCGAGCGCTGGGAGCTGATGGGACACAAGGGGACAGGACCCAGGGCCTCGGGAGCAGAGTTCTTGTCCATTGTGCTCGCCTCTGGGACCCCGGCGAGTTCTGGTACATGGGCGGCCCCCCATCCGTGTGCACTGAGTGGACAACACATGGCCGATGAGAGAGTGGCTGGCAAGTTCACGGAGGTGGGGTGGCATTTAAGCTGGGCCCGAAAGTACGGGTGAGTGCTCCCCGGGAGGGCAGGGTTGGGGCGGGGATGGCCTTCCTGGCAGAGTCAGTCACACCAGAAGAGATGTGGGAACAGGAAAATCAGGCTTGTGTAAAGGAAAAGCAAGTGGTCGTGACAGGTTGGAGCGTGGGGTAGATGGGGCAGGGGTGGGGGTGGTTCGGAAGCATCGATGCGGGCCCAACGCGGTGGGGAGGTGGAGAGAAGGAACCAGAATGTGAGAACCTCAGAATTCTAGAAGCTTGGGACAATCGGCCAGGCCTGAGAACCCATTGGCTCTGCCCCAAACTTGCAGGGAGCCCTGGTGCTGCTCTGTGTGGGGGGCCGTCCTTGGAGCCCAGGTTCCCAGTGGTGCATGAAAGCACGGACTTTCTAAACAGCTCGGTGACAAGGAAAAGGGTGAGGACCCCCAGCCCGAGGCGAGTGGGCAGGGGGCAAGGCCTGAATTGCTTGCTGGGCTCACAGTAGATATGTCTGGCCCGGGCCTGGCCAAGACCACTGAGCTGGGGAGGCCCAGCCCCTTGGACACAGTCTGGGGGCATCTGGCCAGGGGGGAGGGGACAGGTGTCCATAATGGCTTCCCAGGTGAAGGAAGGCTGCCGTGATGTCTCTGGGACAAACTGGAACGGGAGGGGAGAGGGGACAGGGCTCATTTCAGCAGCAAGACCCGAATCAGAGGCTTTCCTGAGGTGGGCTCTTGGGTGGGGGCCTTCTCAGCTTCCCGGGGATCCCAGGGATCCCAGCTATGCGGACTTGGTCCCTGTGCAAGCTCCTCCAGCCCAGGAAGAGGGGGTCCCTAACAGGGAGGGTCTACTGGAAAAGACATGGAAGAGAAGCCTCCAGGCCCATCCAGAACCCACTAACTTCCTGTCCACTCACGTGCAGGCATTCTGTCCTTTATGCTCCTAAGGAGGTGGGCACCATCATCCCATTTTACAGCTGCGAAAGGCACAAAGAGGTTAAGTACCTTGCTCAAGGTCACACAATATGGAGGTGGCAGAGCCCAGCTGAGTAGCCACCAGGAAGTGGCCGTCTAGGACTCTCACCCAGGCAGTGCTCCAGATCCTGGGGCCTGGCTGCCAGCCACTAGCAAGTTTCCCGCCTCTCCAATCCCCTTCTGGCAAGCAGGCAGGAGGGCCCTCTCCTTGAACCCAGGACCCTGATGCATGCGTTCCCCAGCCTGTTGTGAGGACCGAGGACAAGCAGGGCTCCCACTCTCTCTTCTCCCGGCTCCTTTCCCTGGGCATGGTCCCACATTGCATCTAAACCAAGCCCTCTGTGGGTTCCTGTTGGCCCAGGAACTCTAATGGGGTGCCTACCAGGCTGTAGTGCTTTACAAGCATTCCTAGTGCTCACACCCACCTTCCCTTTATGAGTGGGGGAAATGAGCTGCCAGGGATGTCTGGAAGTGTGCTGGCGAGTGGTCGGGCTCGGTGAGTTCTGTTGTCAGCCTAGAGCCCTGCACCCCAGGCTATCCCAGAATAACTGCCCAGAGGCACCGTCTGGGGTCGGCTCCCGGGGTGGGGGGGGAGGTTGTATGCAGGAGCTGGGTGAGCTCATGTGCTCAGAATCAGAGCAGCAGCTCGAGAGCATCCCTGCCAGGGGAGGCCTCATGTCCTGCAGCTCAGGCTCCCCAGGCTCCTGGTGCTCCCTCCTCTTCATCCTCCCTCCTTCGCCAGCCTCTCCTGGGCTTGGCATGGACTGGGAAGGAGCTGGAGAAGGGGAAGGGCAGGTGCTGACTGGGAGCAGGCTGCTTCCTATCCCACCGAGCCCGACCACTCGCCAGCACACTTCCAGACATCCCTGGCATCTCATTTCCCCCACACATAAAGGGAAGGTGGGTGTGAGCACTAGGAATGCCTGTAAAGCACTACAGCCTAGTAGGCGCCCCATTAGAGTTCCTCCTCTGAACTGAGCCCCATGCGGGGAGCTAGGACCCAGGCACAGGAGGGAAACCTACGTTCTTGCAGCGCCTGGGGTCGCCAAGCATCCCTAATTAGAAGTTACTGTGCTTCGGATGACAGCTGTGACAGACAGGTGCTCAGAGGCTGTGGAAGCCCCGGAGGAGGGCGTGCCTGATAGACTGGGGCGTTGGGGACCGCACGGGGAGGGAGGCTTCAGAGAGAAGGTGGCTGTGAAACTGGGCCTTGAAGGCTGAACAGGTCTTTGAAAGGCAGAGAAGGAGGAAACCATCTTTTCAGGGAAAACCCCAAGAGTGAGAAAGAGCCCCATCCGGGGCACCGTGACAAGGTCAGGGTGTCTGGAACAAAGTGACCACGCAGAACGAGGCAGGAGGTGACACAGGACAGAGATGGGGACCCAATGGGGATGAGCCCGTATGCCATGCTGAAGGTTTAACCTGTTCCGACAGAGAAAAGCGATGAGGAGCCATGACGCTCAGGGTGAAGGGAGACTGTGCGTGTCGCAGTGTGTGTGTGTGTGTGTGTTTGTGTGTGTCAGGGGGGTATGTGTGTGTGTGCGCATGCGTACATGTGCACACATGCCTGAACTGACAGAGTGAACTGGAAGGGAGGCAGCCTGGAAGGTGAGGGACCAGGGCAGAGATGGTGGCGATGGTCCAGGACAGAGTAGGGAAGCAGCAGTGGTGGAAATGGAGAGAAGAGGAGGATGTCAAGAGAGTGCCTGGGCGGAAACAGCACAGCTGGGGGGGCAGGTTAAACAGGAGGCTGCACAGCTGCACAGTGAAGCGAGCACTCGGGCTCTGCGGTCCTTAGCTCCCAGCCCTGTTACCTACTAGCTGTGGGACCTTGGACCGTCTACCTCACCTCCCTGAGCTTGGTGTTTTTATCTATAAAACAGGGATGCTAGGAGTGTCTATCCTGGAGGGCTGTTGCCAGACTTTATAGATGAAGCCTGTGGAGTGATGTTTCATTCATTCAAACACAAGTATTTATTGAGCATCTACTAGAGCCAGGCGTTATTCTCTTGGTAGCGGGGTTAAGCAGTGGAGGAACTGAAGCCGTCCCCGTGCCCTTGTTGGGGATGACGCTCTGGAGAGCTGGGGCGACACGTCAAACCAGCATACACAGCACGCCAGATGGTGACAAGTGTGTAGGAGAAATCAAGGGAAGAGGGCTCAGAAGTGCTGGGAGTTGTGATTTTTAGAGCGACCTATGTGACCGAGAGAGCGGTTTCAGAGATGGAGCGCTCAGGGATGGCGTCCCAAGCTCACGGCGTGGGAGTGGAAGTGGCAAGCTGAGCTGGAGTGGGAGCAAAGCTTTTGGAGGGGCGGGGGCAAGGGATAAAAGCGCACGGAGTTGGACACACCATCGCTATGAAGTTACTAGGTTCATGGCAGGGCTTGGGGAGCGGAGGAAGACGGGAGTCAGAGGCCAAGTGTTTGCTATGAGGAGGGTGTAACCAAAACCTTGGGAATGACAAGCAATGGTGGGGGGTGCCTAGCCAAAGGGCATCAGCCCTCTCCCTGCCCCCAATCCCCACCATGGAGAATGGGTTTTATGAGCAGATTAAAAGTGGTGATCTTGGAGCCGCAGCTGAGACCAAGCATCTGTCCCAACTCCTGACTCAGGGGTGACAAGGAGTCAGCAGTCCTTCCTGTCTAAGGCTGCAGGGGAAGCAGGTCCTTGGACAAGGACTCAGAGGGAACCCCAGGAGAGGCCCAGGATACAGGGTGTCCGGTGGCTCCAGTGTGGTGGTCACAAAAGGCACAATGGGGCTCGAGGCGGGGCGGGTGGCCAGAGCCTGGCCCAGGAACACAGAATCATGGTGTCCCCTGTGGACAGAAGGTAGAAGAAGCTGGGACCCTGTGTTACCAGTGATGGTGTATTTGAGGCCTTGACATAAAAATGAGATGGAAGCCTAATGGATTTAACATCAGCTTCTTCCCTGAAGAGTCGCCTGGGCCTGGTGGTCAGAGGACATCTCTCTCTCAGCCGGGTGAATGAGGAACCCAGGAACTGCTGGCCTGGTGTTATCATTCATTCATTCATTCGTTCGTTCATTTCACTGTGTAAATATTGAGCACTAGTGTGTGCCAGGCACCGTACTGGGTACTTTCTATACATTATTCACTGTGATCTTCACGGTGCTGGTGAGGTGGCAGTCAGTGGCCCTTCTGCTCACCCAGTCTTGCTGACGAGGGAGCTCGCATGCGGGTACTAACACGTCCCCACGTGGGGGAGCAAAGCAGTTGCTATGAACTGGGACTCACATCTGGGCTTGTCTGGCTCCAGAGAGGCCTTCTCGAAGGACAGGGAGTGCTGGAGATTTACAGGTTCTAGACCATCAAGGACTGTCTTGGTTTCAACAGTCACCCCGGGAACCTCCTACAACCGGAGTGTTTCCTAAGCCCCGGTGGCCCCTTGAGCCCCAGCTTTGGATGGTTGGAGAGAGGATCCCGGTCCCATGAGCTCTGGGTTCTACCTCCCACCGGGCTGGCAGTGGGCTGCTTCAGGGGAAAGCCCCTCACACAAGCACCCATTGTACCCGCCTGTTCTTCCACACCACCCCTCAGACTCGTGTGCAAAACCAAACACATCTGTCTCTGGGCCTCAGTGTCCTCGTCTGCAAAACAAGAGTGGGCCTTAGAAAGTGCTTGTGAGGATTAAGAGAAATAGTGCTTCCTTCCAGCACATTCCATGTTCCATAGATTCCAGCTATCGTTACTACGCCTCCCCCGACTCCCCTGCCTCTGCCGCTAGATTGGTTGTAAGGTTCTTGAGGTCAGAGTTGCGTCTTACCTTTGTACCCCCAGTGGTTAATTCAGGGCTTAGAATCTAGTAAATCTTTATCCGTGTGGATGAATTGGGAAAAAAATGTGCATTGTTTAGGCCCCAAAGAATTTCAAGTTCCCTCTTCCCAAGAAGGGAAGGTATTGATACTGTTAAAAGGTCGATTCTGAGTGAGTCTGCTCCTGGGTTACCAACTTCATTCAGGTAAGCCCCAATTCCCAGGTGAGCCCACACCTCCCCCCACCTCCTGGGCAAGGTGCTCTAGGCATGGGCCCCATGGACAGTGTGGGAAGGTGCCCCAGGGGCATCTTCCTGGGATGGACTCCATCCTGGGATGGACTGAAGCAGAAGGCCTAGTTCCCCACACAGCTGGGCACTGGTTCCCTGAAGCTGCATTCCTTGGTCAGCATTCCGACCAGGGGTGACCCAGGCTGAGGAGGAGGGGTTGGGGGGGAGGGTGTGTGGCAGCAGGCGTGGCCGAGGAAATGAACTCCGCCATCTTGTTCTGTCCCCTGGGAGAAGACGGGCTTTGCTGGGCCAGCACCGGGACAGAACGCTCCTGAGAGAAGGCAGCTGGGCATACAATGGCCCCCTCCTAGCTCCTTATCTGCCTCCTGCTGTCAGTCAGCCTGCCCAGATAAGGCAGGGCTGAGAGCTGTCTGGGCCGGAGCCCCAAGGGAGAACATAATTAAAAAGACATTGCTGCCAGACAGAGAGCGTGGGAGCACCAGAGGATCCTATCAGGGGCATGAGGAGGACCTGAAGGGGATGAGTTCCCTTCTTTGAGTAAAGGCAGAGTAATAAGCACACATTGAACAGTCTTGCAAACAAAAGCCGCAGAAGCTTGGCCCAGCTCAGCTCCACGGGGTGGGGGGAGGGGGGAGGGGACCGGGGTGGGGGGACTTGGAACAAATCTGACCTCAAATTTGTATTGTCCCACCCTTTGACTTTGCTTCCCATTCCCAGTGCACCCTTCAAGCACAATGATGACCCAGGGAGGGTCTTGGGACCCCAAGAGACAGCGGACACATCCCTGCCCTGAGAAGTCCAGTCATCCATTCCCGTATTCATTTAATCAGCACCGAGGATAGGACAGGGAGTGCGGAGAGACCCAGCTCATCTCTCCAGGAGCGCAGGCTGCAAACGGGATGACAGACAGCAGCAAAATAATCTCGCACAACACACAGCATCCTTACAAAGGGACGGAGGAGCTCCCAGGGCTGTGCAGGGAGAGGACGCTGGGCCCAGTAGGGGGGAGGGTGGTGTGGCTTCCACCGGGGTGACCCTCGGTTGACACTGAAGGACAACAAAGAGGTTACGAGTCACTAGTTTGAAAGTAGGTCGAGGGGTGAGCCTTTTGGGGGTGAATGGCGGGACAAAGGCGGGAGATCACAGGACGTGTTTGAGGAATGGACTGGAAGCTGGGAGAGCCACGAGGGCTGTGTGAGGATGCGGAGACCCGCAGGGAAAGCCAGCCGGGCCGGACTTCACAGGTACTTCCAGGTTTGGGTCTCTACCCCAGGAGCAAGCAGCAGGGGATGGAGACTCCCCCGTGGCTGTGTTCTCTGGGGGCCTGGCCGCTGAGAGAATGGATGGGAGTGCGAGGGACGGTAGCTCTAAGAGGCCGATTGGGAACCTCCGTCCAGATAGACATGGTGGCGGCTGAGAGGATCATGCCTGTGGTGGGGAACGGACGGGTGCCCCGGCGTTTGCAGAGATGAATGACGAGCTTTAGCTGTGGACTGGGTCTGGGGGGAGGGGAGAAAAAGAGGAGCCAGGGATGACTCCCAGCGTTTTGACCTGCACACGTGGAGGAATCAGGTGGCTCCTTTCACTTGAGTATCTTTTGGGGGTACCCTCACTCCCCTCACAACCTGTGCTGACATGGTGGGTAGATTATTCTAGATGCCTTCAGAGAAAGGGGGATGTGGTGAGCTAGCCCCGTTCCCTCATTCTGCTGAGGAAGCAACCACAGCTCAGGGATTAAGGTACTGACAGAGGGACGGGGTCCGGGCCCGAGTCCCTGGACTCCCATCCAGAGCTCTAGGAACACTGTCCCCTGGGGAGAATTCCAGGTTGGCCGTGAACCTGCTTGGGCTCTGGCCCTGACTCTGTTCTCTCCCGCTGAGTGAACCCAAACAGGTCCCCCGTCTTCAGGCCTCAGTTTCTCTGCTGTGAAATAGACAAAAACAGAATTCCCACTTCTCTCAGGGATGGTGGAGAGCAAGCAGGAGTGACTCCCACAAAGGCCGTGGGGACAACTGGGAGAAGGCTGGCCGCCTGTGGGGACGGAAGGGGAGGCCTGGGCTGGGGAGGGATGGGGGCACCTCTCCCCACTTCCGCCCTTCCTGTCTCTTACAGGCCCTAAAGGCTGAGTAGCCAGCGGGATGCCAGGTCTGCTGAACCAGATCACAGGGGCAGCCCTGCCCCTCACCGCCTCTGACGTCACCTCCTTCGTCAGTGGTTACGCTCTGGGTCTGACTGCCTCTCTCACCTATGGCAACCTGGAAGCCCAGCCCTTCCAGGGTGAGGACCCCTGATGCGGCTTCCCCAGGGCCCCCGTCCACCGTATGTAATCCTCACCTTGACAAATACTAGCCCATCCACAGGACGAGTTATGTTCATTCTCTGACTCTCAGTTTGCTCATCTGTGAAATGGGAATGGCAGTTCTGCCCCTCGGGCCTCAAAGCCAGTAACACAGCAGGTCAGGATTTGCGCTCGGCCCCAGCTGGCTGTCCCAGGACTATCGCCATCCCACAAGCGGGCCCACCTTCCTCAAAGGGTCCGTCCCCCCACTTTCTCAGGAAGCCTCCCAATAGAAGAGGCATCAAACTCCACAAAGAAGTAGCAGCTCCCGCTCTTTGTCCCTGTGACCTTGGGGAAGCCACTGTCCTTATCCAGATCGGGGATGCTTCTCTGCCTATCTGGATGCAGGGGTTTACAGGAGGAGCCAATGAGGTAACACGCAAGGAAGGACCGCGCGGAATGAAAAGCAACGTGAGACTATGAATCATCCCTGCGGGGCACTTGAGAGAGAACGGGAAGCTGGCCAGCAGAAGTCTGTCAACCCATCGCCTGTCTCCCCACTTAAGGAAGGGGGTCACGGAAAGGCTGGCTGGGAGGGGCTGCGTAAAGCCTTGTTGCAGCCAGGATTCCTCCTCAATCTAAGCAATGAGGACTTCCTAACCCCCAGGTTTCATGTCTTGGGGTACCACCCTCTTTCCCAACCATCTCGGTCCCCAAAGGAAACCGTAGGGAAACTGACTTTTCCTCAGAAAACTTCTGGGCAGGACAGATCACCCTGGCTGTCTGTTTAGGAAAATCTCCAGGGGGCAACTTAAAATGGAACTTGCTAGGGGCCCAGGAGACCAAAGGACTGGCCAATGTGGGGAAGGTCCTTGAACTTTCCATGTGCAGGGAGAACCAGTGTCCCCATCAGTGTAGAGGAGGTTGCTGAGGCCCAGAGGGATGGGAGCCGGGGACTAGGGACAGCTCGCCATGGACCAGGCATTGTGCTGCCCCAGGGTTCGTGGGCACTTCAAATGAGGTACTGTCTTGATCCCTCGAGAGTGGTCCCAAAGCCATTGGCATCACTCAGGAGCTGAGTGGAAATGCAGAGTCTCAGGATTTGCCCAGAACTGCTGAATCAGAATCTGCATTTTAACAAGACCTGCCCCCCCCCCCCGACCCCAGGTGACTCGTGGGCTCTAGGACTCTGAGAAGCACTAATGTATAAAAACACAGGGCACGTGGCTAAATCACAGTGACTACTTTTTCCAGTTCCACGACAATACCGTGAATTTGGCTCTCTTGGCCTCATTGTACAGATGGGAATGTAAGGCTTCAAGAAGCCCCATGTCTTATGCAAGGTCACCAGGCCAGGAGGGGAGGCAGGGACTGGGTTAGAGCCTTCATCTTGTCTCCTCCGATGCCCCAGCTCCTTGGCAAGCACAACAAGTCACATAAAAACCCAGATTTCTCTTGTCTCTTGAAAACTCAGACACCCTGGCCACATGGGTCTCAAACGCCTGCACAGTGAGAGCCGGCCGGGACAGACGACCAGCTGTGCCTTTGCCAGCCCCGCCCCCACTGCTCCCACAGGGCCTCTGGTGCACTTACATGAACTGCCCCAGAGCCATGACCCCAGCCAGGGGTCTGGGGTCTTTTAAGTGGCAGTGAGTCCCGTCCATCAATCTGGCAGCTCAAAGGCTTGGCTTCCCTCCCAGGGGTGGAATGTGCGGGGTGCCGCTGGAGCCCCCCATGATACCGGCCCTTCCCCTGCAGGCCTCTTCGTGTACCCACTGGATGAATACACCACGGTGATCGGCTTTGAGGCGGTCATTGCCGACCGGGTCGTGACCGTACAGATCAAGGACAAAGCCAAGTTGGATAACTCCCATTTTGAGGGCACCCATGTCCGAGCCACCTCTGTCACAGGTGAGGAGAAGGGTGGTGGCAGAGGTCCCGGGCCTGGCAAGGGTCTCGAGCAGACTGAAGGGACAGCAGTGGGACAAGGTAGAGAGAGCACTAAACGGGGAGTCAGGAATGCTGTGTGATCTCAGGCCAATCATTTAACTTCTCTGAACCTCATTCTCTTTTGCTCTCACCCCCAAAGCATCATGAAGATCAAAGGCAACAACCCCATGAGTTGTGGCCTCTATCTCTACAGGTAACAAGTCCGTTCAGCTCGGAGGCTGTGGAATGAATCACACAGGGGCTTGACTCCCCAGCCTATCTTTTGCAAATGGTATGAGCTTAAATAAAAAATTAAGCTTCATCTGTAAAATTGAACTAGTAATTGTGTCCACCCAAAGCTCAACAGAGCCATGGTTGCAGAGATGACAGTCTCTGATACCAGGGCTACTGGGCCCGCTGTTGAAGGTACCGAGGCACAGAGAGGGTGAGTGACCGGCCTAAGTTCACACAGCACGTTAGTGACAGGCAGGATTTGAATTTAGATGTTAGAGATTCTTACCATTGGATCTGTGATCGAATGGGGTTAGTTCGCCTGATCGTTAAGACGTTCGAGAATATTTTAATGAGCAAGTAGCATGTGTAAGATACCAAGTTGCCTTCAGGTTGTTCCGGGAAGAGAGCAAGGACAGGCTGGGGGGTAACCACAACAGGAGGTGGGAGGTGGGAGTGGCTCTGGAGGAAGGGGTGTGGATGATGTCCGAGGAGGGAGAGAACGGCCAGGTGGGGACCAGGGAAGTTTCCATGGAGGGCTTGGTGGCTGAGCGCTGCCAGCTAAGTGAGGGTGAGGAAATGGGCCTCTCGGACAACAGGAGAGAAATGAACAAACGCACTTGCCTCAAAGCTGGGAGGGTGCTCAAATGTGATTCTGTGAGAGGAAGCAGAGTCGGGGATGGGGACATGACTTCTGTCGGGGTTTCGTGGGTCCCAGCCCCCTACTCCCAGCAGAAAGTACACGGGGCCTGGCCTCAGACCCCTGTGAGTTCAGATCCCGGTTCAACGAGTAAGTTATTCACTGAATAACTTGGGTAGGTGGTACGCCCTGCCCCGAAGCCTCAGTTTTCCCATCAGCAAAAGGGGCTCGCAAACCTACCACAGTTACAGGAAACCAGAGATAACATATGCAGAACTGCTGACTCCAGGCCTGTCGCTCAGGGAACGCTCTGCAGGAGGCAATGTCCGCCATCCCTCCTTCCTGCACACCAGGGAAGCTGGCTTTGGATGAGGATCTGGAGCGGATTCTGTTTGTGGTCAACCTGGGGACCATTGCCCCTATGGAGAATGTCACCGTCTTTGTCAGCACCTCCTCGGAGCTCCCGACACTGCCCAGCGGGGCTGTGCGGGTCCTGCTTCCTGCTGTCTGCGCCCCGACCGTGCCTCAGTTCTGCACGGAGAGCATCGGCCCCTCCACCCAACAGACCCAAGGGTAAGGAGCCTCAGCCTGGACCAGGGGTAGAATCTTGGGTGGCCACATGGAGTCAGTTGGATGAAGGCAAGAGAGTGAGGGGTGGGAGACATAGGCAGAAGAAGACGAGGCTCAGTGCTAAAGTGACCACCATCCAAATAATTACTCCCTTCAGCTCACTTTAGAACACTTAAGAATCTCCCTGAAATGCCACCCTGTCGCTATTGGCCAGAAACTCTGGTATTTGGGCAGCTTGGGATGAGAATATCCAGGCTTTATTTTATAATGCACATGAGAGGTATTTTCTGAGCACCTACTAGGTATGAGACACCAAGCTGAGCATTAGGGATACAGAGGGCACCAAGCCATGGTGGCTCCTTCCTATGTGGAACTGGGTGGCAGAGATCATTATCCAACAGAGAACACTACTGATAGGGGGGTAATTGTTTCTGTGCTTGCATGTATAACTAATGATGTGAAAAGTGCAATGAAGGAGAAGTTCATTGGGCTGATGGTATAAAAAAGGGACCCATGCTGGGGGGCAACTAGACTTCTCTGGGGAGTCATATTTCAGCTGGGAGCTGAGCCATGACAGGGAGGTGGGCACAGACAAGAATGTTCTGACAGAGAAGGACAGCAGGGGCAAAGGCCCTGAGGTAGCAAGGACAGGACCCCAGAGAGAAACTGAAGCAGGGTGACAGAAGATGGGGCTATAGACACACAGGACGCCCTGTGGCCCTGACCAGCTTCAGATCTCTCCCAAAGCCACGAAAAGCCAGTACAAGGGGTTTCAGCAAGGTGGGGCTGGGAATACTACAGACCCAGGGCAGGACAGTTTCTCTCTGGGCTGCAGCCTAGAGCCCTTGCTGCTGAAATTGGGTCCCTTTTCCCCACCTGAGGACTCAGGAGGGGGAGCGTGTCCCATGCAGGGAGAGGACGCCCTCCTTACCAGCTGCATTCAGATGTCTTTGGAGGTGCCTTGTATTTTGTCATTCACATGTGAATTTTAAAAATCTATTCCAGAGGGTCTTTGCATCGCTTTGGCAGAAAAATAACCTTCACAATTAATGGCCAGTGACATTACCTAACTCCCCCACCCCTAATGAGGGTGAGTGAGAGCCAAGCTGAAAACTGGGAAGGTGAGCCAGGTGTATCTAGAAGTTTCATACACATCCTCGTGAGGTTCTGGGGACTGCCAGGGACACAGAA
The DNA here is from genome assembly GCF_030435805.1 of Mustela lutreola. Taxonomy (NCBI): domain Eukaryota; kingdom Metazoa; phylum Chordata; class Mammalia; order Carnivora; family Mustelidae; genus Mustela; species Mustela lutreola. The sequence continues at coordinate 14,337,736 of NC_081299.1, forward strand.
GACAGTGTCAACAAAGTTCTGGAGGCCACCATTAAAATGCTGGCCTCAAGCCAAGCTGGGGTTGGCGGGAGGGTTATAGCAGCTTCCCACATGAACTCAGCCTGGAGGGCACTCCTCGGTCATGACCTGGGCATTAATTAAGCACCTACTGTGTGCCAGGCACGGTTCTGGGTGCTGGGAATATAGCAGTAAACTAGAAAGACAAGGTCCCTGCTCTCATGGGGCCGGCATTCTGATGGGGGCAGGAGGGACATGGGGACAGACAATAAAGAAATAACCTCACAACATGTAATATGTTAGGTGAGTTCTATGATGCTAAATGCTTCATAGCATGGAGGTTAGAGTAGAGTGGGGTTAGTTGCTATTTTAGCTCAAATAGATGGCTTAGGCAACATGTGAAGCCTGATCTGAAGAAAAGGAGGCTGGAAATATGCTGGAGAAAGAACATTTTGGGCAGAGGGCAGAGCAAGTGGTAAGTGCAAATGCCCTGAGGCAGTAATAGGTATGGTGTGTTGGAGGAGGAGCAAGAAGGCTAATATGGCTATAGCAGCTTGAGAATACAAAAGAAGTCAGAGGGATGATGGTGAGTCTGATTATAGGATCTTGAAGCCTAGGGTGAGAACACCTGTTGGCATAGCAGAGAAGCTGGCAGCACAAGCCAACATCAGACCAGAAACACCAAAGACACACTGTGTATTGCCAGACTGCTTTCTAGGCTGAAAAGTTTCCACTTCCACCAGTAGAAGGAAGAGTCTCCTCTCCTCCTCCTCTAGCATTTGGTATTACCTATTTTTCTTTCTTTCTTTTTTTTTAAGATTTCATTTATTTATTTGACAGAGAGAGACAGCTAGAGCTAGAACACAAACAGGGGGAGTGGGAGAGGGAGAAGCATGCTTCTCGCTGAGCAGGGAGCCCAATGCGGGATCCCAGAACCCTGGGATCATGACCTGAGCTGAAGATGCTTAATGACTGAGCCACCCAGGCGCCTATTATTCTTGTTTTTATTTGTGTCACTCTGTCTGAGCAACTTCAAGGTTCATGGGGATTTGATGCCGGCTTCTCCCAAGAGCATCTGTTTCACTCTGCCAGCCAGGAGGGGCAGGAATAAGCTTCTCAGGGCCTCCCAGGCCTCGTGTTCCTGGTCCCACCAAGGTCTTGAATGTCCCCAGCTCTGGTAGGCCCTGCCTCTCAAACACAGAAGGCTTGCTGCCAAGGCCAGCAGGTATAAAGACAGCAGCACACAAGCCTTTGACCCAAGAGCCCCGGAGAAATTCTTTCCAAAGTCCAAAAAAGGGACCCAGATAAGGATCTTCTGGGCAGTGTTATCTGTTGGGACAGGGAGGCAGGAAGAAATAAGTAGGAGATAAGATGCTCCTAAGAAATGCCCTGTCCCGGCAAAGGCTGGTTTGCAGACGGCCACAGAGAGGGAGCTCAGAAACACAGCAGTGAGCGAGACGAAGGAAGTGATAGAATGTGATTCAGCACACAGTGTGCTCTCTTCCATTGAAAACACACAACCTCGTGCCCCCCTCCCCCGCCCCAACCCTGGGACATCACCAGGAGACCTTTCTGTCAAGTATTAAGCAGACAGAGCAAAGAGCTTAGGGGGTGTGGCCCTGCAGGTGGGGGATGGATCAGGGTCCAAGACCGGGTGAGGATGACCCAGAAAGAGAGCCCAGAAACTTGAGGCTTCAGCCGGGGACGCTTCCCTGAGCTCTCATTCAAGGCGCCTCATTATCATCCCCATTTCATGGATGAGAAACTGAGGCTTGGAGAAGCAGCTCGTGCAGGCACTCCCAGCTCACAGAATAGGGCAGGGAGCCAAGAAGCAGGGTGATGTGGTGTTAACCTCTTCACCGTGTAGCCAGACTGACCAGCAAGAACGCACTCTCTGCCCAGTCCTACCTATAGGAACTTAGGCTAACCGCTGCACCTTGTGGAGCCTCTATTTTCCCATGTGGGAAATGGGGAGATGGGGACCCTGATCCCTCTTCTAGAAGCACTGGTGAGAACGATGTGCGCCGCTGCTGAGGGGCACCAGGCCTGGCATCTGGCTCACCACTGTAGGTAGCTGCGCCTATGTCTGAGTGCCCCCTCTCCCTAGAGGCAGGCCTTGAGGAGGAGGAGTAAGGGTGTAGGGTCGGGGGGAGCAGATCAGCCCCCTGGAGAGATAGGCTACGGGGGTATCAGGGCTGCTGGGGCTCACCATCTTCTTCTGTCTTTCCACTGGGCCCCTGCTGCCTCCTCTTCCTCTCTCCTCCCCTCTCCCAGGAAAGACAAGCATTGCTTTGGCACCCGTTCCCTGGACTCCTGGAGCAAACTGTGCCTGGCGACTCTCCTGGATACCGACGTGTCCAACCCCATGGAATATGAGTTCAACTTCCAGCTGGAGATCCGTGGGCCGTGCCTGCTCGCAGGTGAGACACAGCTGCCCAGACCTGGACTGGGACTGGAAAGGAGACCCAAGGCCCCAGAGTAGGGGGAGCTTCAGACCGAAACCTGCCAGGGATAGAGAGGAAGAGGAGGGCAGGGAAGCAGTCCTGTCCAGATGGAAGACATTCTGAAGCTCACGGAGCCTTACAGACCCCCCACTTCCTGCCTCCTGACATCTGGCCCTAAGATGAGCCCCGCCCCAGGCAGGTTTCAAGGCTGACCCCCATGCCCACTTCAGTGGCTCCCGTGAGCGATGTCCATGGGGGCATGGACATCCTTGGTCCTCCCCTAGAGGCCACAGCCCCCCAGTGCTCCCTGCTTTTTACCTTGCGTGGTCGAATCACCTGGGGAGCTTTCAAATCCTGCCGCCCAGACACCCCCATCACCACCACCACAGGGCTCCTGATGACAGTGGTCAGAGGTGTGTGCCAGACACTGGAATATTTCAGAGCTCCTGGGCGATTCTAACATGCAGCCAGAGTTGGGGACCATTGTTCTGATGGCTCCCCTCCCCAACCCACTCAAGGATTTAAAGGGATACAAGGACACAGTTTCTTGTCAATGAGGGCTCTCCCAGAGCAGCACGATGGTCCAAGACAAAAGGCATTTACAGGGTGCCCAGTGATCGACCGTTGAGCTTTTTCTTTATGTGCCCCAAGAGGAAGCAACACTTTGACCCCAGTGGGTCCTGAGGTTGGGGCAGGAAAGGCCATCGACACCATCCATCTAAGCCCCCGTTTTGCCAATGGGGGAATTGAGGAGGCCTGTCCGTGGTTACAGCAGGTCGGGGGTCCCTCATCTCTGACCTGGGTCTCCGTGTTCCCCCACGGAGCTCCTATTTCTCCCAAGACTGCTGAGCCTCTGCCACCTTTCTGTGCCACCCAGGGGTAGAGAGTCCCACCCACGAGATTCGAGCCGACGCCGCCCCGTCTGCACGATCGGCCAAGAGCATCATTATCACGTTGGCCAACAGGCACACCTTCGACCGGCCCGTGGAGATCCTCATCCATCCCAGCGGTAGGGGGCACCAGGCAGGCTCTGGGGTGGGGGTGGGGGTGGCCTATGGGAGGAAAGAGATGCTGAGCCTATGGGGAGCAGACACAGTGATGGCCCTTCGTCCGGTGGGCCAGACCAGGGAGAGCGCAGGAGCATATGGCAGAAAGAGAAGACCAATGAAGTGACTCCTGGAAAATGAGTCCAGCTGGCAGAACTGAGTGCCCAGATTCTAGCTCCAGAGGCCCCAAGGTCTCATTCACCTATTAGGGAACTTTGCCTCCAGGGTAGCTGAGCAGATGACCTTTGAAATCCTAAGCTCAAGGGGACCCTCCCAGCTCTGAACACTCAGGGAGGAACTGTTCTGTCTCTTTAAGGATTCCTAAGATGTCAGGATCTGAAAAGATCAGAGCCCGGTCTGTCTCCCATTTTACAGATGGGCCAACTGAGGCCCAGAGAGGGTCAGTGAGTTATCCGAGACCACTAGGCTCTCCTACCTGCCAGCTCAGTAGTCTTCCCATGGCCCCACACGGCTCCAGGCAGTCAGGAATTCTATTTCCCTCTTCCAATCGGGATTCCTCCCCAGATCCTGTTCTTAAACCAAGGTCCCTGGTATTGCCCTCGTATTCAGACAACCGCCAAGCGTTGATCTCATCTCTGCAGAGCCCCACATGCCACACGTCCTGATGGAGAAAGGGGACATGACCCTGGGAGAGTTTGAGCAGCACTTGAAAGGAAGAACGGAGTTCATTAAAGGAATGAAGAAGGACAGCAGGGCAGAGCGACAGGTGAGGGTGGCTGGGGCTGCGTCCGTGTGGCAAAAGTGGGGTGACACTGGGAACTGGGTCATCACTGCCCCAATGAGGATACTGAGCAGGGGAAGGGGGTGGCTTGCCTGGTCATTCTCACAGCGAGCTGGTGGCAGATCCTCGTCCATGCTTCCCTCCGTGGGCTGGGGCACCTCTAGGAAGGTGGACATCCAAATGCGGCGGCTACCCTGTTCTCCCGCTTCCTGCCAGGCCACTTGTTCCTGGTGCCACCAAGGGGCCTAAGCCCGGTGGCGTTTCTAGGCTGGTGGCAGAAACAACCTTGGTCTTCTCCAGGTTAATCCACCCCAAGTAGCTCCCAGGACCCTATAGGCAGGTGCCCTCCTAGCCCCATCTTTACCTCTGGTCTTCCCTTTCCCTTCCTGCTAAATGGGTCTCTTGCTCATCCTGTCTCTGAGATCCTTGCTACTATGACCTAAAGAATAAAGGCAGAGCGGAGAAAGCCTGATGAAGACCCTTTCTCGGCCCGCCCCCTCCAGCATGAAGTGCCAGTACAAGGAGGCTTCAGCAGAGCAGGACGGGGGTGGGGGCGTTGGGGAAGGCTGCGGAGGCCGGGACCCCGGCTGTAAGCTCTACCAGCAGTCTTCCCTGCTCATGGCCCATGGCCCTGCACCCCAAAATGGGCCCTGAAGACCAAGGCAGGTTTAAGAGCGATGTCATACTTCTTTCTCTGGTCTCCCCTTTTTAAATGAGAACATGAGGGTTAGCACCCGAAAAGAATGGGTAAGCTGGGAGGAGAGGGAAGACTATTCCCTCGGGAGGTGGCTTCGGTGACATGAGGCTAAGGACTTAGAGTCCATCTGGGGGGGTGCAGCTTTGCTGGATTTAAGAGCCCCTCCCTGAGTGGCAGAGGATCCTGGGGTTTGGGGGGAGGACGTATGGGAATGTGTAGATTGCTTCCTGCTCGTGTCTTCCCTCTTGTTAGATATCCCACCAGAGGGGCCTGGTGGGGCATAGGAGGGATGGCAGAGATAAAGGGTCAGTAGCTCATGTACTATATCATCCCATGTTTAGGGAAACACACCTGCCTTCGCAGAGGGACCCTCTCACCCAGATGAGTCAACTGGGGGAAGAGGCTGGGGCCAGAGCGGGGGTGTCCCTGGGCTTTGAGAACTATAGCATGTGAGCAGCGGGTGGGGTCATTGGGGATCTCGGGACTGGGGCTGGCTCCCCTACCTGCCAGCACTTCTCGGTTAGCTCTGAGACAGCTGAGGCAAATGAGAATTTGCCAGCTTGGGTTGGTTATGCAAATACCCTGTATTCCCATGAGCTCCAGGACTGATAGTGATCACTCAAAGCTACTAAGAAGTGATGAGTTTATTGTAATTGGATAAGGGCAGCTGGAGAAGACACTGGAGAATTCCAAGCCGGGCCCCCACGCCACTTCTCTGAGAGGCAAAAATCATGTTCCCAGAAGAGGCTTCTTGCACAGGCAGATGGGGCTGTTGCTGCCTTGGGCTCTGTCTTCCAGAAAGCCCAGCTGGGCAGTGGCCTTTGGCAAGAGAGCTCCACGTGGGAGGGAGAGCATAACCCCTCACCAAGGAAGGAGGCAGGCATCCAGAGCATGAGCAGCAATCAGGAAGAGGGGGCAAGTGACAAAGAGGAAGATACCATGTACAAGAGACAGAGATGCAGATAGAAGCAGAGACAGGTAGAGACAACAGAGAGACTAGGCGAGGGGGCGGGAACCCCAGAGATGCACACAGAGGTCAGTGGCAGATAAAAAGACCCATATAGATTCAGCCTCTCGTTTATTCATTCAACAAATACTAGGTCCCCCATAGATGTCAGTCTCTGTTCTAGGCACCGGGGAGACAACACTAAAAATGACAGGTCCTTTTTCTCATGAAGCTTGCATTCTAGCACAGACAAGAAGTAAATGAATGAGCAAGATGAGTGTGCAGAGGACTGGGGTCCATGAAGGAAACAAAGCAGGATGATACACTAACGAGTGATAAGTGTGGGTGCTCTAAGCCCGGGGTTTAGAGAAAGTCTGTCTGAGAATGAGACCTGGTGAGTGGTGAGGAACGGGAAGCCATGCACAGATCCGGAAGCAGGACAATGGTGACATGTTTGGGAAAACAGGTGGTCGGAGTTGTTGAAATGTCGCGAGCAGAGTGGGCAAAGATGGGGAGGACAGGTAGCCAGGGGTCAGGCATTAGGGGGCCTCATACCCATGATCCAAAGTATGAGGGGAAGCTATTGTTTAAACAATGGGATGACAAGGATGATCACGCTCCCTGCTCTATGTGGAAGGGACCCCAGGAAAGGACATCTGGGGGGCTCAGTCAGTTAAGCATCTGACTTCAGCTCAAGTCATGATCTTGTGTCCTGGGATCCATCTCTACCTCTGGCTGCCTGCTCAGCAGAGAACCTGCTTGTCCCTCTGCCTCTGCCCCTCTTCCTGCTCATGCTCTCCCTTTCTCTCCCCCTCCTCTCTCTTAAATAAATGAAATTAAAAAAAAAAAAAAAAAAAGATGGACCGTAGGGAGATAAAAGTGGCAGAAAGAGGACACTCAGGCCCCAGACAAGAGATTGTACTGTCCCGCACTGGGGTGGTGGCAGTGGAGACAGAGCAGAAGACACGTTCAGAATGCATCTTAGCTGCAGAACTAACAGTCCTTTGCTGAACGGTGGATGTATGGGGTGGGGACAGCCCCTAGGTCTTGGGTTTGAACCCCTACATGTGTGATGATGTCATCGATTGAGTTGAGGAAGGGACTCCCATAAAAAGAGAAAAACAGACCCAGAGAAGCTGGTACCCAGGCACAGTCAGAGACAGAGAGAGGAAATCGGGGTGGAGAGGGAAAGAGTGGGGCAGCGTGAGGAAATGAGCATGGGTGCGTCTGGAAGCAGCATTCAGCCCCAGCAGGCCAGCGGCTTAGACACTGAGAGCAAAAGACAGAAAGATGCTTTCCAGCCTGCACCTGTGCAGGGACTTCCTGCTCAGGGTCATCTTCTAACCTCCCTGAGAAGGAGATGTCATTTGCCCCATTTTATAAACGAAGAAACAGACCCAGAGGAGGGACTTGCCCAAGATCACACAGCTGGATGGTGAGAGCTGGGATTTAAACCCTGGTCTTTCCGCCTCCAAAGTCCACACAACTGGGAAAGTCTAGCACACAGAAGAGCCAGGTGCAGTCGACCTGAGGCTCTCTCTACAGAGCATGATTGGGGTCTTGACAAAGCTTGGTGAGTAGTGGGGGGACCCCCAAGAGCGGGCCCCCAAGAGTGGCTCTGGACCCCTGAGATGTCCAAGTGAGAGAGCTTTCCTTTCTCCTCCAGACAGAAATCATCCGGAAACGCCTCCACAAGGACATTCCCCACCACTCCGTCATCATGCTCAACTTCTGCCCTGACCTTCAGTCAGTCCAGCCGAACCTGAGAAAGACCCATGGGGAGTTTATCTTCCTCATTGACAGGAGCGGCAGCATGAGTGGAACCAACATCCACCGTGTCAAGGTACTATAAGAGAACCCTTACCCACGGGGACTTAGGGTTCCAGACTAAATCAGCTGTGCTCCCCCAAACCAGCTTCCTCAGTGCTCTTGTGCTCCAAGCAGCCCTCCTTCCACACCTGAACTACTTTTTCTCAATGACTACATGGAACAACTTAACCAGAGACACCCAAACTCAACTGTTCCCAAAATAAAACTTTGAAGTGTATGAACGGAAGTAGAACTATTGTCCAAGAGAGAAAGTCATCTAGACCTCTCCTTGGCACCCCCCAAACCTCTGTTGAGTGCATGCTTTGACTGAAACACCTCAGCAGGTCCTGGGAAGAGAGGGGCCCAGAAAAGAGGGGAAGGAACCAACATTTGCTGAAGCTTACTATGTATCAGATACGACCCTAGGTATTTATTGCACAGCTTGATGTTTAATCTGGACAGTAATCCTTCGAGGTTGGCCCTATTGTCACCATTTTCCACATGAGAAAGCCAATCCTGAAAGTTTCAGTAACCTCCCCAAGGTCACACAGCTGGTGTGGTCTAAGATCAAACTCTTGTCTGTCGAATTCCTGCCACTTGACATCAGAGATCCATTGCACATGGCCTTGAGGAGTGTGTATAATCCAGTAGAAAATATTTGGTTCAGTTTTTTTTTTTCCTCAAGCACTGTGGTTGGCCAACTGGAAAGACAGCAGGTTGTAAACATAGTTCCTGCCCTCCAGGAGTTCACAGTCGAGTGTAAGGGCAGCCCTGCTAACCAGCCATAGCTGGGACCATGGCCTCATTGCACTGAAGTTCAGAAGAGGAATAAACCTTCCTCTCCGTGTACCCCCAAGTGTTTCATCTCCCTCAGGAGATTATTTGCCTCGATTATGGCATTATCTAGCTCTTCTTTGCGTGTTTGGTTGTGTAGATGTGTGTCTCCTCCTCTGGAGTTATGAACTCATTAAGGGAAAGGGCCAGATCTTTTTCATCTCTCTCTCCCTATGGAGTCTGGCTCTGTTCTTATGCATAAAAAGCCCCCAGTCGCTGTTTATTAAACTGGGTAAAGGCGCATCGTTCAAGGAAATGAAGGATGCGGGAACAAGAGAAGGGTCTGCCATCACCTGAAATTTCATCCCTTTACTTTGTCCCTGGAGCAAACTCTTGTTTCCAGGGCAACAGGACTGACAAGGAAGGAAGGGGATGTGTGGGATCTGTGATATCCGCCATCTCCTCGGGCTTGCTATGACTGGGTTTAGTCTTGAAGTACGACTGAGCAACCATGTATGAGACCAAAGTTCCCCGTTTGAAGCCTCCTGACACTGAGGTGCTAGACTGGCCCTCTGTCGTCCTTCAAAGACAAGAATGAGACTGGGGAGCTGTCCATAGTCCTGCTGAGACACACTCCAGGTCCCCAAGAGCCTGTTTTCCCCAGCATCATAGGGCTAATGAGGAAATCAAAGTTTGCCCTATCTTGGATCAGTGCTCATTTTCCTTACCCTGCTGATGGGGAATGACAATACTTCTCTACGGAGAAAACCTCTCTTCTCTGATTATGTCATCTACCACATGGCTTACTAGAAAGAGCAATGTCTGGGTTTAGGAGCCATTCTGCCACTGATTTGCTATGTGGCTTTGGACAAGTTGATTCTCAACTCTGGGGTTCAGTGATCCTTTCTGTAGAATGAGAAGGAGGGATTAATTCAGGGAGTGCAAACATATGTCACATGTCCTTTTGTTCTCCTCTCCCAAGGCCAGACAGACATCAATAATTGACCCATGGCATTTTTTTCTCATGCTGAGCCTGGACTCATTCTCTTTATCCTTGTCATCTCTGGGTTCCAGGCTGTTACTGCCAGTTAAATGGAGTTAGTTTATGAATGGAAATCCATTTCCTAAACTAAAGACCTTTCCAACTTTACCTCCCAGAATTTTCAGACAATAACTTCCTCTGACTCTCCTCTCTGTCCCTTTCCCTTTTGGAGTCTCCCCTGCTCTCTTGTCCAGTTCAGCTCACTGAGCTCAAGGTCATCCCTTCATGAATGGCTTTGCTCTGGCACAACGCATTCTGCTACACATGCCCCCTTTTAAAGAAAGGTGCAGAAATTACCTAGGACACACATTCCTTTCCCCACTGGCAATGAGGCCATAGATGTGTTGCTTGGGTCATTAATTGTGGCCATCAGGTAGACTAAGGAAAAACTAGTCTTAGGGTTGCCTGGGTGGCTCAGTGGGTTAAAGCCTCTGCCTTTGGCTCAGGTCATGATCCCAGGGTCCTGGGATAGGGCTCTCGGCTCAGCGGGGAGCCTGCTTCCTCCTCCTCTCTCTCTGCCTGCCTGCCTCTCTGCCTACTTGTGATCTCTGTCTGTCAAGTAAATAAATAAAATCTTTTTTAAAAAGGGGGGTGCTGGGGAAACTAGGCTTAGGGAAATAGGAGAGAACAGAAATCTGAACAGCCACATCAAGGGGGAAAGTTCAGCCAATTTAATCTCCTGCAGCTGGTCTCATTCTCCTGCTGCCACTGGCTGCCAAAAACATGGCTTTCAAAATTCTAATAGGTGTGAGCGGAGACAATCTGTATGTATCAGCAGTCTCTCGCTAGCAGGAATATACATTAGTGGCTAATGAAAAAATAAGCAGATATTGACCTCTTTTGTAGAGAAACAAAATGTATTGACACGGGCAAAAAAAAGAGATGAGGAAACATGGATGTTAATGTTTGATGTTTACAGAGGGGGATGGGAGAGGGGCTGCAGGTCTATGCAGCCTGCAAGGCTATATGCTATGGAAGTGGCCAAGATCCAGTTGTCGCTGCTTCCTTCTAGATTCTGGAACACAAACAGAAGCCATGTTCTCAGAAGCCATGCTGAGGTCCCTGGGGTACCATCAATAAACTATTTGGGATGAGGGAGAGTCCCCACCACCCTTCCCGAGCTCTGTGTCATGGCAGAGAGCCAACGTGAATGATGATTTCGGAGCTGTTTTCTGTTTGCCTGTTTGTTTTTTTAAAGTTTTTTTTCTTTAATTTAATGAGAGAGAGAGAGAGAGATTACAAGTAGGCAGAGAGGCAGGCAGAGAGGGGAGGAAGCAGACTCCCTGCTGAGCAGAAAGCCCAATGCGGGGCTTGATCCCAGGACCCTGAGATCATGACCTGAGCCAAAGGCAGAGGCTTAACCCACTGAGTCACCCAGGTGCCCGCCTGGAGCTATGTTTTAAAAGCTGTTCTGTTCTTCGGTTTTGTGATCCAGTGCAACTTCTTAACTCTCTGAGATTCAGTTTCCTTTTCTGTAGAACAAAGGTGTTGCTATTAATGTTTCTCATGGGGTTGGTGACCGTAACCATTTACTGAAGGTTTACTAGGTGCCAAGCTGAGGCTCCAAGGAGTGACCTAACAAGTCCAAGGTCAAGTTAGTAATGGTATAAGTGAGATTTAAAACCACGGATGTCTAACTTCAAAATGTATCTTCTTCTTCACTGTGCTGTAATACATGTTACAGAGGTGAAAGGAGATAATTAATGGAAAGTGCTTAACACGGGGCTTGGCACAGAGTAACAGCTTGATATTTATTGTTGCGCTCTGCGGCTGTCATCGTCACCACCACCACCACCATCATCTTCATCCCTCCTGCCATCTCCCCCACCTTTCCTCTTTGTGATTATTTATTTCGACAGACTCTGTCGGGCTCTTAGTGGTGCAGAGTTAAGCCGGTTAGCACCCTGTAATGTTCCCAGACTCTGGAGGCACAGCGACCCGCGTTAGAGCGCTGGCTCTGCTACTCTCAAAATGTGCACGAATGAGTCATCCCACCTCTCTGTGGCTCAGTTTCCTCTTGTATAAAATGGGGATGACATTGTGCCTTCCTCAAGGCTCACAGTGAGGATGACATGAAGTAAAGCATGTAAACGGTCTCCCAGGTGTTTAACAAATACGAGCTGGAGCGACTGCCCCTGAGAGACTTGTTGACTGGAGCGTTAGCCATAGGTAGGGCACGTCGGATGCAGAAGGGCCTGGACGAAAGCCTGTTCCATCCACGGTGTGCCCCGGACCCAGCCACGTGCCCCCCTTGGATGTCGATTTCGTTTTTGCAGAAGGAAGCAGGTGCTCCCTGCTCTCCCTACCTCTCAGGGTCCGCAGGAGGTGAAATGGAACTGGCAAGCATCATAGAAGGGCTTTGAGAAGTCAGACTTGCCACACGGATGAGAAGTTTTATGATGATGGCTTTGGTCCAGCCTCGGGTTGCTGTCAGCAAATTTCTTGATCTGAGGGCAAAGGCACTGTTGGGTGTGGGCAGAGGGGGGAAAGCCCACGCGGAGGCTGCTTCTAGCTGCTGGGTGGTGGCAATACCAGTAGCTCCTTCCCAAACTCTGAAAATCCCTTTCTTGTCTGCCAGGATGCCATGCTGGTAGCTCTTAAGAGCCTCATGCCAGCCTGTCTCTTCAATGTCATTGGGTTTGGATCCACATTTAAGACTCTCTTCCCTTCCAGTCAGACCTACAGTGAGGTAAGGCAAGGGCAGGGCTGGGTCCAGAATGGGTGGGTGGTGAGGAGCAGAGGGAAAGAAGAAAAAGAAAGTGTGGGTAACACTGAGGACTGCCTCAGCTGTCGCCCCACCCCTTGCTTTATAGAAACTCAGTGATGCCCACGGCAGAGAACTCAAGAGGTTCTCTCTGGGTAGGCCATTAGCTGACATCTCATCTTCTGACATCCCTCCTCTTTATAATAAGGACCATTGGGGGGGAAATTATGGGTGTGCTCGGAGAGAGGGCAGAGGGAAGGGGTATGGAGGGGATATATCCTGCTTCTGTTTCAAGAGAACGAGACACTCACGCAAGTTTGAGCTAAAGGAGTGAATGGTAAGGGGTTACGGAGTGAGTAGGTGGGGAGGGGGGCTAAGAATAGAACTCACAAGGCTCCAATGACAATTTAGAACAAGAGGATGGAGGCCCTAGCAGCACATTCAAAACTGGAGCCTATCCTGTCCAGGTCTAGGAACAGGAAGAAAGAATGTAAGGGAAGGGAGGGAGAAAGGAAGAACATGTTTCCATGAAAAATAACTTCAGAGGTTTTTAAAATACAAGAATAATATATATTGATTATCCCCCAATTTTTAAAACCAGATAATCAAAAAGAAAAATTAAAAGGTCTCCCATGATCACATCAGGAAAAAAAAGGAAAGACCACCATTAAGAGCTCCGTATAAATCCTTCCAGACTTTGTTCTGTGTGTTTACATGCATTTTTAATAAAGACAGTATTCGATCTGCCATACCATTCTGTAACCTTCCAACACAACAGTCTATCATAAGCATATTTCTATCTAAGTAATATTAATCTACACAATAACTTCAATGGCTGCCTAGTATTTCACTACACAGATAAATTGAGATGTATTGAAATAAATCCCTACTTGAGCTCGCTAGTTGTTTCCATATTTTTCTCTTCAGTCATCTTTGTAGCGAAGACTCCACACCCATCCTTAATGATTCCCTTGGGATAACTCCTTGGTCTTATTGTCTCGGAAGGTAAATATCCATTTCAAGACTTTTGATACATGCCATTAACCCAAGCATAGATGTTGGAAGAGCATCTTCATGACTCAGGAGCAGAACATCTGATATCCGTCTAGTGCCAGGAGTCCTTGGGCAGTCGGGTTCTGCAATGCTGATCCAGGAGGAAGGGAATCTGAAGCCCACATTGGGCGCTAAATCTAGGGATTTAGCACCACAGGCAGGGCTAGAATTTGAGTCTTAAGATTTCTAGTGTAATGGTCTTACCATTACAGACCACCTGCCTCGCTCATCAGAAAAGGACACCTCATTTGTGCTAAGCAGTCAGGGCTTGTCATTCTACCTTTTCCACGGGTGTTTATATTTTTAATGAGGAACAAAGAAAGGACAGTAGTAAGTTAACAAACCATGGACAACAGCACTTAGGGCATTCGTAGGGGTTGCTATTGGGCAGAATCACACCTAATGAGTGGCTATCCTTCTTCCTGTGCATGGGAAGAGATGAAATCGGGAACATGAGTCAATTCAATGAGACTCGGCTAAGATCTAGGGAAACAAAGTACTCATCCTCCAAGGACTTACAGTTTCGGTGTCATACGGTGATCCTGAGGACTATCTTCCCTCTCCATGGCCCTTCCCTGCAGGAGAGCGTGGCCATGGCCTGTGATAACATCCAGAGAATGCGTGCTGACATGGGGGGCACCAACATTCTTTCCCCGCTCAAGTGGATCATCCGTCAGCCAGTGCGCCGAGGCCACCCACGGCTTCTCTTCCTGATCACCGATGGTGCTGTCAACAACACCGGCAAGGTGCTAGAACTGCTGCGAAACCATGCCTTCTCCACCAGGTGGGCACAGCCTGAAGGTCTAGGCCTTGGTTATCCTGGGCTGTCCTGGGCTGGGGGGTGCCAGAACTGGGGCATTATGGAGGATGCCAGAAGGAAAGGAGAGAATTCCAGTTCCTACGGTGCTTTGTTTCCAGGGTGGCTGGTGTAACTGACTTCAAAGTTTGCCTCTTTCCCTCAAGAGTTCAGATGGGATGCGATAGCACCTCACCTCTGCGTATAGCTCCCAAAGGGCAGCCTAGGGGGGACGATGTCCTTCCTGCTCCTTTGACTGTGTCCTGGGGTGAGATTTAATGGGCTATTGTGAATGTTGGTGCCTACTGATGGCTCTCTGCCTTATTCTTCACCCTCTGCCTGATGCTAGGATCAGCTCTGAGATTGCTCTCCTCACTCATGCTTGGTCCCTTTCCCCACAAAAGGGACAAAGAGGACACAGAGGATGGGAAGTAGCCTCCTCTTTCTTTCCCTTCTCCCAGGTGCTATAGCTTTGGAATTGGACCCAACGTCTGCCACAGACTGGTGAGAGGGCTGGCAACTGTATCCAAGGGCAGTGCTGAGTTTCTGGTGGAGGGGGAACGGCTCCAACCCAAGGTAGGCAAAAGGAGCTCACTGTGTTCTGGTGCCAGTACCTCAGAAGCCCAGACTGGCCATACAACAACTCATTGGTTGGGATTTCATTTCACCCAAGTCTGAGCTCCCCACTAGGCCATTATACACCCCAGTGACAATCAGAGAGGTAGAGGCCACAGAGTAGATAGTCCCCAGGATCACCGTACTGGAGTCAGTAGAGGACACTATGCCCACAGGTCTCCAGCCACTGGATCACATGCTCCAGCCACCGGATGGGCAGGACTGGGGCTTCCGAGTCACTGCGTCTGTGGTTATGGAGTTGTGTTTGGGGTCATTTCTGGCCACATTCCTGATGATGACAAATGGTGGCTCAGAAGCATTTAAAGGACCCAGAAATCAAGGAAATTATAGTCATGTCTCCATTTTCTGCACAGTTGGCACAAATAACCCAACTCTTTGAAAATCCTTGGGTCAGTCCAGATCCTCCAGGAACCAGAGAACCACAGACAGAGCAGGATTTAAGAAGTTCATAACTACAAGAAGTTCACTGGGGGATAATATCTGTGAAAGAAAAAAGAGGAAGAAGCAGGAAGGAGAATTCTTCAGCCTGTAATACCCATGCATACCTGTGAAAGGAAAGGAGGGAAGCAGGACTGAGCAGGGAGAGCTTCACACTGCAAGTCTGGCAAGGTCTCAGCCAACCCAACAGGGACCTTGGGAGCAAAGATTACCCTTTAGGCAGTCAAATCAGGCTGAAATGCCTGCACCAATACCTGGGCAGCTCAGTCATTGTGGAAGGGTTTCCACAGGGAGGTGTGGTCTTGGCTTGAATGCTGGGGCATTGCATCTGGAGACTATCACCTAACTGCATTCCTTGCAGCAAAAGACCATAGTCTTCCTCAAGGAAATGTGGGAGTGCACCCTTACGGCTCTCACAATTCCCAAATCATTTTCCCCCAACTTTGCAGTATATCTGAAGAAATCAGCCTAGGTGATGCTTAACCACAGCTGTCATTTATTGAACACCTATCATGAGGTAGCGACTTCAAATCCAGTATCTCAGCTAATTCTCCCAACTACACTGAGAATTGAAAATTACTCACTTTACCAGACAAGGAAACAGAGGCCCAGCAAGGCAAATTAATTTGCTCAAGATCACTCTCCAGTCCCATGCTTTGACACAAATTTTCTGTGGGTCCCACGCTAGTCACAACCTTTCTTTAGGTCTTAGATCTCCTCCTTATAAAATGCTAAGCTTAGAGAAACAAGATCTGCTCCAACTCTGACATTCTAGTAGTCTAAAAAGCTAGAGGCATATTCACTGCTGGACAAGACCTAGTGTGTCTTCTTCTCTGCTCACACCCCTTCATGCTCATATCCCTATGGTCTTTGTACTCTTCCTCTGTGCACGTCCTTGCTCAACAACCTGTGTTCTGACCCTGCCCAACAGATGATCAAATCTCTGAAGAAGGCCATGGCCCCAGTCCTGAGTGATGTAACTGTGGAGTGGGTCTTCCCTGAGACCACCGAGGTCCTGATCTCACCTGTGAGCACCAGCTCCCTCTTCCCCGGAGAGCGGCTGGTGGGATATGGCATTGTGTGTGATGCCTCCTTATACATCTCCCATCCCAGATCTGTAAGTATCTTAGACATTCCGTAACAGTGGGGCTCCGGAACCATGCCCACAAAGCCACCCTTAGCTGGAAAGGCTATTGGTAGCCTCTAGAAAGTAATTGGGTCTAGGCTTACAGTTGTGGGGTTTGGTTGCCTGACTGTAGGCACGCAGTCAGGATGACACTGCTTGGGTCAATGTTATCCTCACAACACGTGGTTCTTAAGATCCCCTGTAGCAGAAAAATTGGGAGAACATGTCTAAAATGCAGAGCCCAAGGGGTGCCTGGCTGGCTCTGTTGGGTAAGTGGCCACCTCCTGATTTTAGCTCAGTTTTTAATCTCAGTGTCCAGAGACTGAATCCCACAAGGCGCTCTATGATAAGCAGGAAGTCTGCCTCAGGATTCTCTCTTCCCTTCCTATCCCACCCCCAGCTCGCTCTCTCACTCTCTCTCTCTCTCAAATAAATACATAAATTTTTTTAAAAGATAAAGTAAAATGCAGGGTTTCTGAACTCTGCCTCTGAAACTAATGCTATATGTTAATTGAATTTAAATACATTTTAATTTCATTTAAAAAATACTTACCAAAAAAAAAAAAAAAAAAAGATGCGGAACCCAAGCTCCAACCCAGGTCTACTGAATAAAAAAGTCTTTGAGCATAAGGCCCAGGTCCCCACATTTGACATAATCTCCCCAAATTGATTTTTGACAAACAACTCCGTTCAGAACAACCGCACTTAGGTTTCTTTCCCTAAAAGCTCTATTCAGGTCACGTCTCCTCAGATGAGTTTGTGTTTTACTCACACGAATCATTCTCTTGTATGTGGTGACAGAAGTGAGATAAAAGTGAGGAACTTCTCAAAGGAAGGTGGAATTCATGCTAAAATGTGGGGGATTGCCTGAAGTTCCCCCATCCCTCCTCTTTAGCGAGTCTCTCCACTTCTGCTTGAAGGATTTGTCATCTTGCCTCATTTTCAAGCAGGAGTCACCAACTCATTGCCTAAAGGGACTGGCAGGTATAAAATGAATAAAATGAACTTCTAAAAATAAAAGTAGAAAACACCATGAAGGATAGCCGTTATGACGGAGTCCATAGAGAGGCAAGAGGGGTAATGAGGAATATGGCGAACGGGATGGCACACGGCCATCTCAACTGGACACCCCCTTCCCAGGGTGGGCTCTGTATTAAAGGTGTTTTCAATCTTGCAAGAGAAGTGAGAATGGGTGTGTGATATTTCCAGCTTTTAGAATGTTATACACTCTCCTAAGAATCACGGTCGGGGTAATGGTTAATGTGTTATGGAGAGCGGGGAGTTCAAAAGCAGGGAGAAGATGCTAAAGAGAATGTTGGTCAGTCTTTGAACAATCTAGACCCTTCTTGGAGGTCTGGGAGGCATCCGATCATCAACAGACTCTACCACTGGAAGGAACCATCAAATAAAAGCCTTCTCCTTTCCTTACCCATAAAACTGGCCAAGTTTTCTCCTGATACCACACAGCTCTTGGGGAAGGGTATCCTTGCCTATTGTGGTTTAAGTATGACTTTCCCTCCTTTGGAAAGCAATCTAGAAATAACTAATGAAATTAGAAATACATAACTTTTCAGCCCAGAAATCCATCCTAAGAAACTAACACCTAGAAATAAACGTGATGCAATGGATTTATGTCAAAGGATTCACTGTAGCAATTTTTTATGGTGCAAAAACAATGGATCACAAAGCAAAGGTTTAAAAATAAGGAGTGATTGAATATTGTACAGTCAAAGGTTTAAAAGAATGGCTGATATACAGGACTTCCAAAATGTTTTAAGTGCAAAATCCAAGATACTGATAAATGCAGGCAATATAGTCCACTTCTTGTAAAATAAAAATTACCCCCAAAGCCCTTATGTTATATATATATGTGTGTTTATATCATGGAGAATGGAAGAGAAGGAACAGATGGTTCATTTTGTTAATTTTGGTTACCTACTTGGAGACAGCAGTGGCATTTAGAATACACTAAAAATTCTTTTAAATAAAGAAGATAATTAAAAATATAAACAATATAAATGTTATGAAGAGTCAGTTCCATTCACCATCTCTTAAATGGAAGTCTGCCCAAATGACTCAAGCAAGAAAAAACTTTCCTGTTATTCCAGATCCTCAAAGACAGAATGTCTCCCACCTCCTGTCCTACCCCTGCCTCCCCTACAAATGCTCTTTCTGACATCTACTCCCAGCCCTCTTTTCTCTGCCTCCTTCCAGGACAAGAGGAGACGATACAGCATGCTTCACTCCCAGGGGTCCAGTAGCTCTGTCTTCTACCAATCCCAGGATGAGGGGCCCAGCCCAGACGCCAGAAACTCTGCCAAGAGCATGGGGTCACACTTCAACCTCAGACAACCCAAAGATGCCCAGCCAACCACTGGAGATGCCACCACTAATCCTGGTTAGTCTGCTGCTCCTTGTCTTCACTCCTTTTCCCAGGGAGGCCATGATTGCTACATTTTACTGAGCACTTACTCTGTGCTGAGCACTTTATAGAACCCATCTCACTGAATAGTTAGCACCTGTGAAGATGGGTCCTAGTTCACCAATTTTACAGATGATGAAACTGAGTCTTGGGCGTGTTAAGCAACTTGGCTAAGCTCATGAAACCCAGCAAGAAGGAAGGTACAGACAGGTCTAGAGCTGTTTGCACTCTTTATGGTGTTAATTTCCATTCATAGGGCATTTGTTGATCACCTACTAAGGCTAAGTACCAAACACAGCATGGGAAACAAAGATGATGCAAACATGAATTCTTGTCTTTCAGAAGTTCTCTGCCTAGGGGAAGAGATACAATTGGCTCTAATATTGATAGAAGCAGAGTGACAGGGACCAGAGTGAAGTTTAATAAGCTGTGGGAGGTCCCAAGAAAAGACACATTGTTAGACGATATCAACAGAGACATAATGAGGGCACTGCTTCTTAGACGTGGGAAGGGAGAGGAGATTCCAGGCCGCAGAAACTGGCTGAGCAAAGATGTAGAAATGTGACACCTAGAAAACATATCGCAATTGATTACTCATCTCTTACATTTGAAGCACAGGGTACACTGAAAAAGGAGCAGAAAGGTCAGTAGCTGGGTAGATGGATTAGGACCCCAGTTTACGTAAGGCTTTGAATGCCAGGGTTGGTGAGACATCTACAAATATTTCATCAGGCAGACAGTGGGTAATGCAAGAATTTTCCAAGCAGGAAAGGAGCATGCAGTCCTCTCTCTCTTTCTCCACTCTTCCCCACCCTGCTGGCTCCCCTTGTCACCACCCTACCCAGCTCTAGACTTCTCCCAGCGACGGCGGGCATACAGCACCAACCAGATCACCCACCACAAGCCCTCCCCAAGGGCTCCCACAGCAAGCGACCCCACAGTGCCTGCCAAGAGATACCCACTTCGGAAAGCCAAGCTGCAGGACCTCACCAACCAGAGCATCACAGATGACCCTTGGTGGCAGATTGATCTGCAGGTACCTGAGCAGGGCGGGTTGGAGTTGGAGAGACCATAGCTGGGGAGAGAGCTGTCTCCTGCTTCAGCCACAAGGTCCACTATTTATACTGCAAAATGAGTGTCTTCTTCCTCATTTTTCTGGATCTTGATCTGCTTGAGCCTCTTTATAATAATGGTATCCAGTATTCAGTGACATCACCCATTCTCCACACACAATACTTCCCAGCTGGCCAGGAGCAGCCCCATTGACACTCATTTGAAGGGGCTATGTCCTGTGTCTTCTAGAATGTTTGACAGCATCTCTAGCTTTGATCAGCTGAATACCACCTTCATCCATGATAACCAAACCAGTCTGCACTCATTACCAAATGTCCCTGGGAAAGAGGGTAAAACCACCAGATGGAGAAACATGGTCCTAAACCAAATTGGTGTTTGTTATTATCTGCATACATTATCCACTTTCTTAAGAATGGGTTTCATGTAGCTTTGTCATTGTAAGTGACGGTTCCATAAAAGCAGTCCTTCGCTCTCCCCCTTCCACCCACCATCGCCATCCCTCCCTGCCTTTCCATAAGCTCCTCTAGTTCCCAAGGGGAGAGATATTGCCACCTTGTCCCTGCGAGCCCTTCTCTGTGCTTAACCAGGAATCACTTGATGCAGCTAGAAGACACTGACCTTGGAGTCAGGTGGACTCTGCTCCTCAAACACATGTTGCTTACCCTCTCTGAGCCCCAACTTTTCCATCTAGGAAATGGGGAGAGTCGTTTGTACAGCGGATTGAGCTAACTGCCATCAGCAGGCATTGACTGGGAGCTAACTCTAAGTGGAAGACTTGCAGGCAATGGCTGATAGGAGAGGAAATGCCTGGTGCAGCCTCTGGTATACAGTAGGTGTCCTTTAAATGCAACTCTCCTTGGTGAGAGGTCTGGGCAGTTTAGCATCTGTTCTTTACTGCTTACTCCTGGCCCATCCTTGCTCATGTCTTTCTGATCGCCTGCTCAGCTTCTTCTCCAATCTAATTCTCCCCTGCACACGCACACACACATGCCAGCACACGCACACACACATGAGCACACACATACACCCTCCCTGAAGCCTCTGGCTGGGTGAAAGGCTGAATCTTAGACTAATCCGTTGCTATGGAAACTGTAGCAGCGTCTGTTTCTCAGTGTGTTGATGATGGTAGGGCAGGGGTGAGGGGAATCCCAGCCTCTGATGGGAGACAGGGATTAAGTACCCCTTGGAACCCAGGATCTGGCTGAATACCAGCTCCTACCAAGGCCATCCAACCAGTGACCAGTCCCTTTCTTCTCCCACACCCTTGTACCATCTCTAGGACCTCAGGCCCAGAGGAGACAGGAAGGAGGAGCCCAGCCCTTGCCCTAAGGAGCCCCTATCTAATGGAGAGACACAACCCTCTTCCCAGTAAATACCTAATAGAGATGAGAAAACCTCGATGATTAACTGTTGACCTAAAAACCTGAGAGGCACTTTTTCTGTTTCACCCTGCAAGTGCCTTTTGCCCCTGCCCCACCCCCTTCCCCCTACCAAACATATGTGCTCCCGGAGGCACAAAATTCATTTTTAATTAATTTAATATTCTTTAATTATGTAAGTAAGTATGTATTACTTACTCAGAGTTTGCAATGAAAACCCTCAAACAGTTCAGGCAGGTATAAAGTAAAAAAATTATCCCTTCCCTGTGCCCAAACCCTCTGATTTTCAATGTTTCCTTCCAAAAATACTACACACACACACACACACACACACAAAACACACATATGTGTTTTGCATAATCACATTGCAAATCTCCAATCATATCCAATTATCATTGGATATCTCCAAAATCCAAACGCAAATCTTTAATTTACTCTTTTAATGTCTTTTTAATTCTCTCTCTCTCTCTCTCTCTTTGGTATTCAATAAAATTCCTCTTTTTGGTGAACAGTTCTGTGAGTTTTGACATACGCATAGTTCTGTAACTATCTCCACAGTCAAAATACAGAACGGTTGCAATTTACTTTTTTAAGATATGTTTGATCTTGGACATCTTCCCACCCTGGTATGAAGAAATCTGACTCTTTCATTTCAGTGTTTGTTGTGTGGCATTCCATTGCATGTATCTTCCATAACTCATTTGTCACCCCCATTAGATGTGCATTTTGAGAATGTCCAAAGATTCACTTTTACAAACAATGCTGCAACGAATCTACAAACATGCACATAGATATTCACTTCCTGTGCATTTCCACAGAACCTCTAAAAATGGAATCATTGGGTCAAAAGAGCTTGTGCATATTTAATGTTGCTAGACAGCACACAGCTAAAGTGTCCTCCCACAGGTGTGCCTCAAGTTCATACTCCCATCAACAGTCCACAAGAGAAACCCTGTCTCCCAGTTGGCCACAGTAGGCGTCATCAAATGTTTAAATATCTGCCAATCTGGAAGATGGAAAAAAATCATATAACTTATTTTATTTTAGAGCAATGTTCATGAGGCAGAGCATTTTTTTCATGGGTTTATTGGGTACTTTTTCCGTGTATTGCCTATAGATACCCTGAATCCATAGTCTCCCTCTGCCTCTCTGCCCCAGTGATTTATAAGACCTTTTTCTTGAAAATGATCTTTGTCATGTGTGTTGCAGCTATATTTCCCAGTTTATCCCAGGCCTTTTGGTGTTTTTTGTACCAGCACAAGAACAGACAGATTAAATCCACAATACAGAAGAGAAGGTCCAGAAATAAAACCAATGTACATGTGAGCTTTGACAGGATACAGGTGGGAGATTGATAAACCTTAGAAACTTAATGAATGAACCATATTTAAGAAGTAGTGTTGAGATCTGTACTACTGAGAAAACCAAGGAAAAGGTTTGTTCCTATTTCTTTACACTAAAATAAATTTCATGTGAGTCAAAGATTTAAGCAAACAAAAATAAATCATAAAAATTCTAGAATTTTTTTTGAGTGGGAAAGACCTTTTAAGCATGACATATGAGAAGACATAAGGAAAAGGCTGATAATTTTAGCCTCCTTCCAACACACACACAAAGTTTTAAACTTTATGGAAAAAAAAAAAAAGAGTGCGTTTAGAATATTATCCCTGGTATGTGATTTTTCACAGTTTTCCATGGTTTGGGCTGTATCCATGCTTTGGGATTATCTGTGTTGATGGTTCTCATGGGTAGTGGAGAGTAGGTTATGTGGCCTGCAGTACTATAGGACCTGGGGTGCCCTGAGAAAGAGCTGTGGCTAGGGGTGGAGGGAAGGGGCAGCCACCAGGATCTCAGCTTCCACCCCTCCCTCTTGCACTCCTAGCCCTTGCTGAACAGTGGTCTGGACCTGAGCCAGGGCCCCAAACTCCGGGGCCCAGGGGCCCGAAGGCCCTCTCTGCTGCCCCAAGGCTGCCAACCCAGCCTGCCCTCCAGCCAGGAGACCCAGACCTGGAGCCCCATGAAAGAGCAAGATCTTGGGTCTAGCCTGAAGCTTGCCTCAGACAGACGTAGCCCTGGGGACCTGGGTAAGTGCCTACAGGGTTTAGGACCTGATCGGGGACAGGGACGAACTCTTGACTGTAGCCCAGCTTCATATGATAGGACTGAGGGCAAACGCCTTTGTCTGTGCCCTTGGCGGGGAGGGGGGTGGAGAGGCCCGTCCGTGCCAGAGAACCTCACAAATCCTGATCTTCCTGGACCAACCTGGCCCTTGGGCTGGCTGTGAGGCTCCCAGATGTCCCTGTGGCTGCACTCTTCACTGCCCACCCTATCTGGCCACCTCGGGTACTGGATTCCTGGAGGTGGGTCTGCCCCATGTTGGGGACAGGTCCATACCATCCAGCTGCCCTAGGGAAGAAGTCGTGTGTTCCTCGAGGTGGAGGGTAGGGGGAAGAAGACTGTACTTGCTTCGCGATGTCTGCGCCCTGGGGAGGAATGACGTCCCTGAGGGTTGACCCTCTGTGCCCCAGCTCAGAGCACCGCTTGGTTGTCCCTCTGCCCGCAGAACCGTCCCATCACCCTTCTGCCTTCGAGACTGAGACGTCCTCGGACTGGGAGCCCCCTTCAGAGTCCGAGGAGCGGATCAATCCGGGCAGGCCCCCCACTCCAGGCCCGGTGCTAGGCAAGGCCGTGGTCAAGGGCTTGCGGGACAGTCAACGTTTGCAGTGGGAAGTGACCTTTGAGCTGGGGCCCCCCGGCCCGGAGCGGGGAGGGGCACACGACGCCGACCTGTGGAGCGAGACCTTCCACCACCTGGCGGCCCGCGCCATCATCCGCGACTTCGAGCAGCTGGCGCAGCGCGAAGGCGAGATCGAGCCAGGTGAGCTCGGCTGCCAGCGGGCTCCTGACCGCCTCCGGGAGCCCCTCCTCGAAGCCCCGCCCCATACCCCTCCCCACTTCAGGGCCCCGCCCCCTCCTCGCAGCCCCGCCCAACGCCCCATCTTACAGCCCCCACCGTGATCCTCTCTCCTCCTCCCCACCCCGGGCCCTACCCCCTCCATAATGTCCCGCGGAAGGCCCCACCCTCCTCCTGGCCCACCCAAGGGTGATCTGCTCTCCTCCCCAGGCTTCAGAAACTTCCTTCCTCCCACAGCCCGCCACTGTCTAGTGCTCCACCTCTTCGCCCCCACCTCCACCGCCCGCCCACCCCGCACCATTGCCTCCCGGTGACTCCCCACGGTCCCAGCACAACCAGCCCCAACCTCCACTTAGGGTTCCATCCCTTCCTTGATCACCGCCACCCCTCGCCCCGCCCGGTCACCCAGCCCCCAGATGCCTCCCGGCTAGCCCTGGGTTCCTTCACCCCTCCCATCCCTAACCGTGATCCGGGGATCTGGAGATCTGGTGATCCGGCGATCTGTCCTGTCCTCTCCTCTCTTTCCTTTTCCCCGGCTGCTGCAGTACCCATTCCTTCTCACTTCCCAGGTCGTCTCCTTGCAGCGCCCCCCGTAGGCCTCCAGAGACAGAACAACGGGGCCAGCCGGATCGCCCCTGACCTGCTCCCCTGGGACCACACCTTATTACAGAACCCACTAGACCTAGTTGGTCCACTCACTCATTCCTCAACGCCATTTATTGATCTTGGATCATTTCGGGGCTAGGCTCGAGGCTGAACAGTGCAGTGACCACCACAATTCCAATCCTTAACGCACGCACTAGCGGGGAAGCCAACATGAATCAAATAATTGCACGCATAATTAATTGATTGCATTTGGCCTGATTGTCCTATTAAGAAATACAGGGTTCCAAGAAATCCTGTAACAGGGATGGCGGGGAACTAACGGAGTTCAGGAATTGGGGCAAAATTTCCTAAGACCGTGATTCCTGGGATCACGATGGTGCACACTGAGAATAGATGGATATAGATACAGAGAACACACAACCCTCTGGAGACTGCTCACCTGTTTTGTGGGAAGAACTTGGGTTTGGAGGTCAGAGCATCCTGAGAGTTCTGATCCCAGGGCCATTACTAACTCGCTGTGTGACCCTGTGTTTTCTGCTATCCCTCTCTGGTTTTCAATCTTCTCTACAAGATTGTCCCAATGGGCCAGACCAGTGGTCCCCACCCTGCCAGGGGACCTGTGAAATCCTGCAGCATAGTTTTTATCGGATAGCTGCAAAATTAAAATAGACAATACAGGTGACATAGAGGGTTTGGGAGTTTTGCTTTTTTGCTTTTAGCTTTTATTTTTAAGTAATTTCTACACCCAACCTGGGGCTCGAACTCACAACCCCAAGATTGAGGGTGGCACACTCAGGCCACTGACTGAGTCACCAGGTACCCCTAGAGGATTTTTTTTTAAATAACACTCAAGTTATTTAAGGGGTGTAACTATCTTTTTGTCCTAGATGTCTTAGCTCTTTTACATTAAAATGTCCTCATTTTATGAAATGATGATGGAGGTTAATAATCTTGGGGGCGGGGGTTAATGTTCTTAACTGGCAAGTGCACAAACCCTTTGATTTGAAGGGCTTCTGGAATCCCAAAGACAGAGACCACTGGTCTAGTCCTTCTTTTAGCTTCCAGAATTCCTGGGTCAGCTGGGACTTTCTGGGTCCACACACTGACCCCCAGCCTCTCCCTCCGCAGGGTCCAGCCGCCGTTATCAGGCGAACGCTGTGCACACCAGCAAAGCCTGCAACGTCATCAGCAAGTATACAGTCTTCATGCCTGTGGACGTGAGCAAGAGCCGGTACCTGCCCACCGTGGTGGGGTACCCCAACTCTGGTAAGGCAGATGGGCTCTTCTGAGGGCCAAGCAGCCCCCCTTGGCTGGCAGAGGGGAACTGGGACACATAGGAGCGCAGACCCGCAGAGAGGGGTACAAAGAATGGCCCAGAAGCAAAAAGGCCCCTGGCCAATGGTTCAGTCACCACAGGGTGGTGGGTACGTGAACCCCTACCCACTATTCTGCAAAGGACAATGAAACCACCCCCACTCCCTTTTTCCCACCAAAGGAATAGGACTTGACTGTATTCTTCCAATTGGGACAATGTGTGCGCTCTCCATAGAAAATTCTAAAATACAGAAAGACATAAAATAAATAAAAATGCCTGGACTTGACAGTCATCCAGAAATGAGTACCTCATTACCTCCTTGGCGTGACCATCTTTCCAGACTTCTCTCTATGAAGTCAAAAGACAGATAATTTTTCATGAGTTGGATTATACCGATAGGTGCTGTGTTCTACCAAATGTGGGTGTGGAAAAAAATCTTTCCACGAAGGTGAATGTCTATCACCACTTCAATAGCTACAGGGTTTTCTATGTTCATCATCAATTAGACAGGATTCTAAAGCACTTTATCTACATCGAATGTCTTTTTTTTTTTTTTAAAGATTTTATTTATTTATTTGACAGAGAGAGATCACAGTAGGCAGAGAGGCAGGCAGAGAGAGAGGAGGAAGCAGGCTCCCTGCTGAGCAGAGGACCCTGGAGGATCTGCTGAGCAGAGGATCCCAGGACCCTGAGATCATGACCTGAGCCAAAGGCAGCGGCTTAACCCACTGAGCCACCCAGGCGCCCCTCTACATCGAATGTCTTAAGCCTCAACACAGCTCTGCAGAGTAGATGCTATTATTACCCCCATTTTACAGGTGAGAAGATAGAAGCAGAGGGAGCTAAGCTCCCTGCCCAAGGTCACACAGCAGTGAGAGGCAAAGCTAGGCTTGGAATCCTGTGGCCTGGCTCCCTCCTGATCCTCTCAATTACCAGTTAACGTTTATCAGAACCTTTTCCATGAGCCCCCCAGATACTAGACCTTCATTTTACTCCCCTCTTGATTATTGTAAATTATGGTGCAAAGAACATCTTTTTTTTTTTAAGATTTTATTTATTTGACAGACAGAGATCACAAGTAGGCAGAGGCAGGCAGAGAGGGGCGGTGGGGCGGGCGGGGGGAGGAGCAGGCTCCCTGCTGAGCAGAGAGCCCAATACGGGGCTCAATCCCAGGACCCTGAGATCATGACCCAAGCCAAAGGCAGAGGCTTAACCCACTCAGGCGCCCCCAAAGAACATCTTTATGCCCCTGTCAGGTTATCTCCTTGGGGCTAATTAACTCTCTGAAGTAAGATTGCAAATCAAAAGGCCTGCCTGTTTAAAACTGGGATGAGTTTTAAAGTTTTTCAAAGTGACCTGACTACAAAGGTTGTTCAGGGGGTCGGCTTTGCACCAACACTGTGCGCTGCTTGTCTTTCTAAATGCTGCCAGGCTTGTAGGCAAGGGAAGAATCTCTCTCTGGGGAATTTTTTTTGTGTTTTTTTTTTTTGGTGAGATACTTTTCATAGGTACATAAACTATATGTACTTTTTCTTTCCTGAATTACATTTTCCTACCCTCTGCAGCTCCTTTTTTCCCCTTTCTTTTTCTTTCTTTTTTGTTTTTTTTTAGCAGATCTCCTGAAAGAATGTTTAAAAACAAAATGTGCCTCTCCTTGTTCCCGTCTCCCTCCTCTCCTGCTGCTTTTTATCTATGGCACCAAAACCATCGATGACCTGTTCCCTCCTTGGGTTGCTCTCATTTCGGGCTCTGGCCAGCAGCCCAGACTGTTGCTGCACTAGGCATATTTTCATTCACTGGGCTTTGTCAACCCAAATGACATTCTCTCCCTCCCTGCCCGTCTCAGACCATCCCCCTAGCGTCTGTAGCACACACAGCCTGGAAGGTTCAGAGAGCTGGTCCATGTCTTAACCTAAGTCCCACAGCCCCCTAAGACCTGGATCAGTACTTCCCAAAGTGTAGTTCAGGAAACCAGGACCCTAAGTGCATGTCTTGAGCACGGCCATTCTGCGCAAACTAGGAAGTCCCAGTTTAGGAAATACATTTAGGAAGCACTGGATTAAATAAAGTTCAACAGTTTTCTTGATTGCAGAACTTGTCAGAGCCTTTAGTATGTTAACATACATCACGAGGCTCAGAGAAGGGACTCTAGTATAAAGCTCAACAGTTTTCTTGACTGCAGAACTTGTTAGAGCCTTTAGTATGTTAACATACATCACGAGGCTCAGAGAAGGGACTCTAGTTTGCAGCTTCTTCCAAACTTACCTCCCTGTAGAACTCCTCATTTATTTTTATTTTTTTTAAAGATTTTATTTATTTATTTGACAGAGAGAGAGAGATCACAAGTAGGCAGAGAGGCAAGCAGAGAGAGAGGGGGAAGCAGGCTCCCCACTGAGCAGAGAGCCCGATACGGGGCTTGATCCCAGGACCCTGAGATCATGACTTGAGCCGAAGGCAGAGGCTTAATCCACTGAGCCACCAAGGCGCCCCAAACTCCCCATTTTTTTTAAGGAATAGTTTACAGACTTTTGTTCTCCAAGAGTGGAGCTCCCAAAAACTCACTTAAGGGTGCTATAGCTTCATTTCTCTTTATCCACGTGCTGTTTGAGGCCCTGTGACTCCAGGGGCTTGCCCTGTGGGAGGGGAAGGGGAACCTTGGTCTCTGAGACCACAAATTAGGAGAGAATGAAAAATGGGATGTTCTAAGAAAACCAGCCTTTTAACTAACTAGAAAACACTACTGCTTCCTGAGCATCGTCTTGGCAATAGCACGCACCTGGCAAGGTTATTATCCCCCTTTTCCAGATGAGGAAACTGAGGCACAGAGGGGCTAGCACCCCCTCCAGCTACTAAGAGATGGGACTGAGGTTCAAACCCAGGTCATTCTGGCTCCAAAGTTCATGGTCTTACCTTGTACAATGTCTTTCTGCCTCTGGACAAGTGACTGACCCCGGGGGAAAGGCAAAGACGAACACAGTTATACCCAACTGACCCCCTCTCCTTATCCTTGTGAAGGTGCCGCATGGCGGATGGTCAACTCTCAGGTCCTGACCCGACAGAGGAGAGGCCCGGCTGCTGGCTTCGGACGGTCTCAGACCCTGCTCGGGGAAGACTCGGCAGCAGGAGATGGCAAATTCCAGAACCTAAGTAAGAGCTGCCTCATGTGTGTTCTATGCCTAAGCCTGGGAGGCACCCTGGTGTCCAAGGTTCCCAGAAGCCAGGCTCCCAGAAGCCAGGCTCTGAGTCTGCGCTCTGGGTCCCCTTGCAGAGCCCAGGTGAGGCCAGGCCTCCCAGACAAGACTCAGTGTGCCGCCACCACCGTTAACACAGCTTTGCTGAGAGAGCTGCCGGGAGCCCACGTGCCCGCAACATCCCCCCCCCGCCTTTCAAAGTCTGCCCAGCCCCGGGGCTGTTCTCAGCTGCAATCTCTTGAGTCCTCTCAGGCACCAAAGGCCAGGAAACCTAATAAGCAAGGGGGGAAGCGAGGAACAGAGAGGCAGCTCGATCTGTCTGGGTCCCACCATCTGCTGCTTTCAGGATTCCCGAAGCTTCCTTTCTGCCTTTGCCTGATTTTGTCAGGTCCTTAAGTGTCTATGAGTTGACCCTTTTGTGATCTGGCACTCATTCACAGGAATAGTTTTAACTCTCTGTGTCCTGGATGCGTGCATGTCTTTTGGTCCCTCCAAAGACAGCCTAACTGCTGCACGGGTCCTAACCCCTGCTTCCTTCACGCCCTCTCACATTCAGTGAGGATCTCGGCCTCCTCCTGTGCATGGGAAGTACATCAGAAGTCCCACCTGGCCACGAGGCCAGACACCCAGATCGTACTAAGTTTTTACCTGAGGAAAGCGAAAGTTCTCACAGACATTGATGGGGTGAAAAAGGAACAGTGTGTGAGGGGTAGAAGAATGTGTAACTCCAAAATTAAAAAGCTCTGCCAGCTCTTTGGTCCCTCAGGGCCTCCCAAACTGGGGATGGGGCTGCGGTGGCGGTGGAAGGGGTGGGGGCAGCTGTAAGTCCTGAGGCAAGCTGGGCTTCCCGTCCAGAGGAAGTTTCTGTTTACCTTTTCATTTCTCCATAGCTCAGTTCTTGGTGGCCCATGGCTTCCCTCAAAATCACAAATCCCTTCTTTTCTTTTTTTTTTTTTAAATTAATAAATTTATTTATTTATTTTGAGAGAGAGAGAGAGCAAGCGTGGGACTCTTAGGGTAGACCAGGGGTGTTATCTCTGGAAGACAAAGGCGCACGCAAGCAGGCTCTCCCAGCCCACCCCACACATAGTGTGGATTTGGACCTTCACTCTCCTTGGGAGGATGAGGAGAGAGGGAGGGCCAGAGGAGCTCAGGCCTCACTGGCTTCATCATCTGTTGTAGATGAGGAAGAAAGCCCCACTGCACCCTTTGGTGAGACCACGTCCCCGGGCCGTGAGAAGTATGTTGCTTCCGAAGGTGAGTAGGTGGTCAGCTGACTCTGTCCTTAGTTAAGGTAGGGACAGTGACTGACCCACTGGCCAAGAGAGTGTCTTAGCTCAACAAAGTCCTCAGTGGTTCATTTATTCCTCAAACACCCCTGCGTGAGATTAATAGAGGAGTACCCTCAATCTAAAGATGTGGAAACTAAGACTCAGAGAAGTCAAGGGACTTGTCCAAGGTCACACAGCAAGTTAGTAACAACACCAGGCCTGAAATCGGACTTCCCGATTCCCAGCTGAGGGACCATTCTACCACCTAACCCTGCTCAGAAGCCTCCACAATGTGCCAGGGAAGGAAACTCAATGTCCCCCTCTCAGGGATGGGGGAGGGGCTGATGTGAAGCCATCACTGTCCCCCACGGGTAACCTTCCAGAAGATACCAACAGCCACTGGCCATGGAAACTCAGAGGCCTATTTCTTACACGTGGACATACATATTTCATCCTTCCCCACACCACCTGGACCAAAAGCAATCCTGTAGTCTAACGGTTAGCTCGGATCCCCCAGGGATGGAGGCAGGCCCCTGCTCCTTTCTGGGCCTCTGTTCCCCCCCACTCCAGGGCAGGAAGCCTGTGGACAGGGTCGTCTGTCATGCCCCAACTGTCATTCTATGGCTCTCCAGGTCCCCTGCGCAGTCTGGCCACCAATACCCTTTCTTCCTTCAAGACCTCAGACTCTCTCTTTGGATCCAGGTACGTGGGGTCTCCCCTCAAGGTAGGCTGTGCCACCACTTGCTTCCCCAGAGCCGTTCCTGCTTGGAAGGCGGAAAGCAGGTCCAACCTGACATTTAGACAAAAATGAACAATCTGAAGGGTATTGAGAAGGCCCCCTTACCCAGATACACCGCCTTCCGGTCTTCACACTGTGGAAGCCCCCCGCCTCCACCGCTGTGGTCTCTGTGCAGGTGCAAATCCCCCGGGAGAGCTAGCCTAAGCTTCTCTGGCCACTGGGCTGAACGAGAGCATGCTATTGGAAGAGGGCCCCAGAAAGAACCCTCACCTATTCGTCATCTAGGCTGCCGCTAACTCACTGAGTGACTCAGGAAGCACAAGCTCCCCTCCCTGGGCCTCAGTTTCCCCAGCTACCAAATGAGGAAGTTGGAGGAAGCCATCTTTCATGTCCCTTCTGGCCCTGACTTTTGGGGGCAGCTAAGCGGGCACTGGGTGGGGTGGAATGACCGGGGACGCCAGGGGACAGCTCTGGCCACTCTTCCCCGCTTCCACCCACACAGGCTGAGTCTGAGCAAGTCCAGGCTGCTGACTCGGGCAGCCAAGGGCTTCCTGAACAAACCGTTGACCAAGGCTCCAGAGTCAAGTCCAGGGACCCAGAGTTTCGACTACATCCCACTGGTGAGTGCCCCAGACCCCAGACCTCAGCCTCTAACACTCCCTGAGGGGCCTTCCTGGGAGCCTCCTGCCCACCCGTCCCCCTTCCCAAAGGGAAGAAGACTGAGACCTTCCCCCCCAAGTAGGCAGCAGGGCAAGAGCCGGGGGGCCTAAGAGTGCTGCTAGAAGCCAGCGCCAGCATCACGAATATTCTTTGCAATCTGCTCTCTTGGCTTTAAAAATTCACAGGAATTTTGCGTTCTACTCCACCATCTATGTGTGTTTATTTTCCAATACATAAAAATAAGCCTTGAAATAGCTCACAAGCAAGTAAAATTAACACCGCAGGAACACACACTGTGTTTAGCAAGTGACGCTGTAGACAGCCCGGCATGCTGTGGCAGGGTGAGAAGCCCAAGTCTGGAGCAGGGAAGCTGGTGGAGGGGGGGGTCCTCTGCATTGAAGAGCAAGGGGGCCTGGCCCCACCGCATGGGGGGCCCAGTGAGGCTTGGGGATCAGAGGGTGCTGGGGGAGGGGCCACGGTGTGAGCTGCCCCACACAGTCCGAGTCCCTATACGCCCGAGGCATAGTGTCACATTGAATTTCCAAGGCACCTGGGCCACAGAGCTTTGTGCTTAAGTGTTTGTGGAGCCTGGCATGATGCTAGACCCTGGGAGACGACCCTGAACTGGATGCACAGAGTCCCTGAGCTCATGGCTCTCAGTGTCTAGTGGGGGCACGGACAAGGAACCAGACATTCCTGATGCTTGGGTGCTGTGAACTCAGAGGTCGGGTTTGGTGCGTTGAGGTGTGGTGGCTGCGGAGGGACACAGACTCCAGGCAGTGGTCAGACCGAGACCAGAGGGTGAGGAGTCGTGGCCGGCAGTGTGGGGAGGAGAGAGCTTGGTGACCAGAGCACTGGGGGCTGGGGGCAGAGAGAGGATGAGCCAGTGCTCTGGAAATCGCGGATTCTAAGAGAAACTTGAAGTCACTGAGCTGATGGCTTCCAAAGAGCTCCATGGTTTATGCCTTACTAGAACCCCTCCAAGGCAGGAAAGAGGAGAAGCGGGCGGGCAGGGGAGGGGAGTGGAGGCAGCTGTCGGGTTGCTGAGCAGAGTAGAAAGTATACCCGTACTTGGAAACTGATCAGTGTGGAGGGAGGGACAGGGAGGTGAGCTGCCCTGAGTCTGCCGAACGGCAATGGATGACCCCAAAGCCAGAGCAGGGCCCCCCTACACAGGACAAGAGGCAGGTGTGGAGTAAAGAGCTTGGGTTGGGCCTGACCAGCCTGAGGTGCCCATGGGGTAAGCTCGGAGATGCTCGGAGATGCTCGGTTGGCTGGAGTACCCTGCAGATCTCCAAGGTGGGAGGCGCATCTGGGGGGATGAATGGGCGGGCTGTGTGGACCCAGGCTTTTGCACGGCCTGGTGCTCCACAGTCTAAAAAGTTTGAGGCCCACTGAGGGGCTGCCCCACACACAGGTGTCTCTGCAGCTGGCCTCCGGAGCCTTCCTGCTCAACCAAGCCTTCTGCGAGGCCGTCCACATCCCCATGGAGAAGCTCAAGTGGACCTCACCCTTCACCTGTCACCGAGTGTCCCTCACCGCCCGCCAGCCAGAGTCTAAGACCCCGAGTCCCCAGGGGTGCACCAGCCCCTCCGTGCGGCTCCCCTCCTGCGACAGCTTCTCCCCGGAGCCCCTGGCAGAGGGCAAGCCAGGCTGGGAGCCCAGGGCTGTAGTAGAACACACGGGGAAGCTGTGGGCCACCGTGGTGGCGCTGGCGTGGCTGGAGCACAGCTCAGCCTCCTACTTTGTGGAGTGGGAGCTGGTGGCCGCCAAAGCGAACTCATGGCTGGAGCAGCAGGAGGTACCCGAGGGCCGCACACGGGGCACCCTCAAGGCAGCTGCCCGCCAGCTGTTTGTGCTCCTGCGGCACTGGGACGAGAACCTGGAATTCAACATGCTTTGCTATAACCCGAATTACGTGTAGTAGGGGTGGGAAGAGCCGAGAGGGAGGGGACGGTGCGGGCCTGGCAGGGGGGGAGCTTTTGCAGCTGTAGCTAATATACTGATTGCTAGAAAGAGCCCTGGACTGGCAGTCAGGAGGCCTGAGTTCAATCCCAATTTGCTACCACCTAGCTGTGCGATTGTAAGCCAGCTCCTACCCCCTGTCTGGGCCTCAGTTTCCCCACCTGTAAAATAAGTGCGTGAGGTAAGGGAGGTTGGACGAGATCTCTAGAAGCTCCAAAGAATGCCCAGGCAGCTGTGGGGTGGGGAGAGAGAAAATACAGCTTAAACCCCAGTTCTCTCTGGAAAAGGGTCCCATGGGCAACGCCCCCCCCCAATAAAAGGGTGGATGAGTGAACCCAAAGACTGCCAATAACCAGACCTGCAAGCTTTCGTCCAAGCACGGGAGACCACCGCTGCCCACTGCCTTGTGTCCGTGGTGATGGTCCAGCACCCTGAAATCCCACTCACAAACCCACGGGAGAATCCCCCTTCCCAACGTGCTACAAAGAGTCACTCGGGGGCCTTTTCCCGGGGCTTGGAAGCCCTAGTGTACGTCAGTTTGCAGACGGTCGGTGACCTCCAGTCTAAGAGGAGGAGGTAGGGAGACCCAGGAGGGACACCTGCTGCTGAGGTATTAAAACCAAGCTTCAGTCTGTGCTTAAATAGTCCGAACAGAATAGACATGGTCACAGAAGCCGGTGGAGAAACCAGGCGACAACTTAAATAATTTGCACGGTTTCAGGAATTGTGCAAGGCGAACTCCACCGGCGCTGAGGGGCAAGAGGGGGCCCTGCGTCAGCTCTATTTTGGGATCCCGGGGGCCCTCTTTGCAACAGAGAACCAGACAGAGCCTGGCTGTGCGTTTGGGACAAGCAGCTTTAGCTGGGAAGGGGCTTTATTCAAAGAAATGAAGGACACTTGAATGGTCCAGCAGACACCGCCCGGGAACTTCCCCCCCCTCAAGCTCACCTGGACCCTGGGTGATGGGCGCAGCCTCGGACACCCTGGGGGCCCAGTCACCTCTGCCCTGAAGACTCCTCTGGAAGCCGAGCTGTCCGGGACCCCAGGCTGAACCCTCACATGCCCTCTCCAAGGCCTTAACATCGCTTCACCAAGTGGTCCCTTTGGGCCCCAGGGCCCTGGCACAAAGCCAGTCCCTCTCCAGGGAGATCTGGAGGTCCCCACAGAGCAAAGTGACCTGTGGGGGGTGCTGTGGGCTCTGGCACACGTCCCAGCCTCACGAAGCCTTGAGAAATGACCATTCTTTCTCAGGGGCAGAGGTGGAGAGGGGCTCCAACAGAATTCCCTTCAGGCGGAGAGAAGAGGCAGCCTGGATAGGATATGGTGTCCTGTGGGTTGGGGGCCCTTCTCTACCCTCCCCCTGTGCTATGAAGTTTCCCAGGAGGGGTTTTCTCCACACCGGTCCTGCTGAGGTCAAAGAGAAAAAGGCTTAAGGAAAAAATAACCGTAGGTAATTAGCGCAGGCATTGAAGCTAAGGTGATTCCAGAAATTATCAAGGAGGGACACATTGCTCCGGCAATTGGGATTAACTTGGATTAATCTGGATTTTTTGTTCAACTAGCCCTTGCTTTCTAGGTGATGCAAGGAAACGTTTATGCCATGCCTGAATGAATGAGTACCCTGATCTGCATCCTTCCTGCCCAGTGGTCCCCTCCAACAGAGGCGGGCCTCCAGGGGCAAGAACACTGAGGAGAGCTGGGAAATCTCGGTGCTTGTCCGAACTCCCATCAGTATGCTGTGTGGCTTCTGGCAAGTTGCTTGCTTTCTCTGGGCCCGGTTTCATCTTCTGTAGAATGAAGAGGCTTATTCAATCAGCATTTCCAACACTATTCTTTGGTTGATATGTGAATTAGCAATTCATGAGAAACGGTCCAGCAGGCAAATATGTTGGGGAAACCCAAGGAAAACAGATTTCTTTAGGTCAAGACAGACTCGGAGTCATGAATATGTAAATGTGTATTGTCAGTCTCCCATGAGGTGATTCAGAAGGCTGCTCTCCCCAGGGTCATTCAGCTGGGAAAACGCTGGTCTAGATCTCCCTAAGGGATCTTCAGGCGCTGACATTCAAAGAGCCTTTTTTGAGAGCCTCCTGCATGCCAGGTGTCCCGGGGCAGCAGAGTGAGCACCACATCGGCTGGGGGTTCCTGTCCTTTCTGAGCTTGGTGAGAAGCATCAGAAGCGAGTTTGCTCCACGCACCATTAACCCCCTCCCTGGCATGCCAGGGAGGGCATGTCTTCGCCTGCTGCTTCCCCAACCTTTGAACCTGCCATATGTCAGGGTGGCTTCAGACTGAGCTGTCCGGGCATCCCTGGCACTAGAGGCTAGCCCCTGAGCTTTCGGACACGGGTGTTGTGATAGAGTGGTTCCCAGCAGCAGCGTGGAACCCTGGCCAGAGCACCTGCGGTAGGCTTCCTTGCCCCGGGGTTTGGGGTAGGGGGGAGAGTCTGCCACAATGTGTCCCAAGGGGCCAACCTCCCGCCACACACAGGGCAGCATCATCCCTCTGAGGCCCCCCTCTGCTGAGATCAACTCCAGATCCCGGGAAACTGGACCCCACCCTTAGGCAGATTTGCCCTGGATTTGAAAATAAGCGTTTTCTCCATCTGTCCCTGCCCGCGGACAGAACAAACGACGTCCTCTGTCCTCTGCTGCTGTGACCGAAGGAATAGAGAGTCGAGTTCTCAAACTACCTGCTGTGGGTTGGAGGGGGGTGCACCTGCTCGCTAGGAGGGGAACCTCCTCTCTCCCTTGGCAGGGACCCCCACTGAAAGGAAGTGAGGAAAGGAGTCTCCCCGGATCTGTGTGCAGCCTCCACCATTCACCGGCTCTGCCAGAACCCACCACACAAGGACCTGCTCGTGTAGGGTACAAAGGCTGCTTTTCACTATGTGCATCTTGGAACCTCTCCCAAGTGGTCCCCAGACACAAATGCTTCTGCATCCTTCCTGCAAAGGGAGAGATAAGGGCTTTTCTACCCCAGGAATGGGCTGTGTATTCATTGCCATGGTATTTGCAAGGTTTTTTTTCCACCAATCTAGCAGGGATGAGGGAGATCAACCCCCCCACCACCACCATGGGTGCATCCCTCAGCGGGAGCATGTCCCCCAGCGTCATATAAAAATAAGCAGGGCAGGGGATATATGTGGTATTTCACAGCTGGAACATCTGATCTGCAGAGACAGGTCCCTAAAGTCAGGACCTTGGCAGCATCTCCCAGCCAGGCTCCCTAGCACTCCCTACCATGGAGCTCCCTGACCTGCGTGTTTACCACCACCCCCCCACCTGTTGAAGTTGACCTCCAAACTGCCTCCCAGATCACCTGACAAAGTGGGATTCCTCCTGTTCATGCTGCAAACCTTGGCTTGTGGCCAGCTGCCTTGAGCTTACAGCTGCTTCCCGTGGCAAAGCACCTTGGCTCCATGCGGTCGAACGTAGTGACACACCCAGTATAGTTTCACTATTTGTCCTGGTGGCTTTGGCTCAAGCGGCATGGGCGGTGCTTGTCCCCCTCGGAGCCTTAAGTGCCTACAACATGCTGCCCTGTTCCCTTGCCTGCTCACCTATAATGTCCCTCCAGTGCCTGTGACACTTGCTGTTCTTAGAATACCCGCTGCCTTTTTCCAGTGGCCAGTCCCATGGACCCTGCGAGAGTCCTGGATGGCAGCTGTCTTCTATCCACCAACAATTAGCAAACCACACCCGGGGGCTGTATGACCATGTCTGGTTTCAAAGGAATGGCTTATTTGTCATTGGTGGCTACTGTTCTCTTAGAAGCGTTTTTAGCTCGTAACAACTAATGAAACTGATATGACAAAATGATACTTGTGTCTGCTCTTTTGTTCTCATTTTGACAAAATGATACTTGTGTCTACTTGGCTTTCAAACTAGTGGTTCAGTGGTCTGTTTGCCTTGCTCAGTGTGCTCACATCTGTCTTGGTTTGGGACTCCCCCCCTCTGGTGACCCATCATCCCTGTCTGTCTGGTGCTGAGGTGCGGGACAGTCTTGGGATATGGGACTTTGACTTTTTAAAATTGGAACAATCCCAGGAAAATCAGAACAAGCTGGTCATGGTGGTTCCCCAGAAGCAGAGCTTGAGATAAGGATTCAGTGCAGAGAATGTATTTGTGTGATCCCCAGAAATACCCTAAGGCAAGTGAAGTAAAAGGGCACCAGTAAAGGGAAGGTTACGGCTGTGAGTGTGGACTTTGATCCCTCTGGAAACGAGAGTAGACACACATCTCCAGTGTGTTCCAGCTCCACTCCGCCACTGGTTGAGGGTCTCTCCCAAGAAATGCCATTCACTCCTTAGCACTTCCGGCCCACACCGGTGTCCCGGCCGGGCTCACTTCTGCAGTAGAGAAAACCACCAGTCAGAGACGTACAGGTACAGGCAGGTGTCCAGTCCAGGAGCTCCGGGACCTGAACGAGCTGTGGGGGCACGCCTGCACCCAGACAGCACCTGTCACCACAGGTCTGCACGGCTGCCTCCCACATTTCAGATTTCCCTCCAAAGCAATTAGTGGTCACAAAATATATTTATTTGAAAATCATCACCAGCTGTCATTTTGTCTTAAAACCCACACAAACTGCCCCCAGAAGCAAACCTAAGTCATTTGGAAATCCTTTAGCATCTTACCTTATTTCATCACACCGTGGGTCATCCCTCTACAGCCTTCAGGGAGAACAGGCAACTAAAATAGGAATTCGCAATAGACCCAAATCATCGCTCTGATGTGCTAACTGCCCTAATAGGAACCATTTGAGGCTCCAACAGGCTGCAACTGACGAGGCCAACAGAAATACTGCATACTGGCCTGGCCCTCGTGGATGACTCTCAGCTAGGTAATGGGCCTTTGCTGAGCTAGACAAGCCTTTTCTCTGACCTCCCACCGCCGCTCTAGGCTGCTGGGGGACCGAAAACTCCTTTAACACCTCACTGACCTATGAACAGGCACAACCTCCGTCTTTATAAGAAACCTGCTTCTTTGTTTTCTTCTCCAGTTGTGCATTCTGTAAAAACCACCGTGTGTGTGTGTGTGTGTGTGTGTGTGTGTGTGTGTGTCCTGGTGGGGTGGCAATAGGGATCTCCTAGCCCCTTGTGCTATGAAATACATACTCAGGAAAGCAGACCCTCGACCCTTGGATTCTCTCCAGGAACTCTGCGGAAGGAGAGAATGAAGGGATCCCAGTGGTTCAGGTCTTGGGTCTCCTGGGTCTTCTATCCTGTGGTTACCAGTTCCCTCCAAGGCACTGCTGGCCTCCTGGGAACCTGAGCCTCCTTGTCCAAAATGGGGAGAAAACAGTATGTTGAGTCCTAGCCTAGCTCTGCCAAGCTCTCTCGTTCTGCCATCCAGCAGCAACTACCCTCCTTCTCATCTGAGCCTCACTTAGAGTCTCCCAATGGTGAAGCCCTTCTGGAAGCATCCAGACTACCCACATGAAGTCTAGCCACTCCAGATCCAGGGTTGGAGAAAGAGAGGGGGACATCCGCTTTGATATAATGAGACATAGGTCATCTGTTGGGAGGAGGTCCTCTTCTGGCCTGGGGGTAGGTGGGTCCTGGATACTCAGAGCTCCTGCTCTCCAGTAAGATCTGGAATGGGCAAGGGGAGTTGTCTATGATGGCTCCCTTAGCCACTCCAAGTAGAACCGACCACCCCCTACACTCCTCTTAAGCTCCAAGATCTTTCAGGATGCATATATGGACCATCCCAGGCACTGAACCAGTTCCTGCCTATCCTTCATTCCTGGCTTCTGAATGGGGCTTCCAGAGAGCCAGAACCGGGACTGTTTGCACAAAGGCCTTGGCGCCCAGAGCCTGCGGTGCCGTTCTGCTGCCTTCCGGCAGAGGGCGCTGTGGGCGTGCACTGCCTTCCAGGTCTGGGCCTGCAGAGACATTTGGGGAAAGAGGAGCGCCGCGGCAGGGATGAAGGGAGGCTTCAGAAGCTATTCCTGTCCCCTGTCAACAGCCTTTTTTCCCTGCTAAAAATGGGTGATTCGTGATGGCTAGGAAGCCCACTGAAAGGCTGTGCCGGCCACGTACTCACCCGTGAGTCCAGGCCCTGGGCTCGCTCCCCTGGAACTGGAAAGGAGGTGACCACTTGGGCCTTCCCTGCTCTGCCCACTCCTCCTCCTGGTCACCCTATGAGTACCCCTCCTTCTCCAGACTCAGTGAGAGCCCACCTCCTTCAGGAAGCCTTCCCAGGCCGCCTCCAGGCAGCAGCTTCCTACGGGATATTTACTAGTGTAAATGTTTGTGTGTTCTGTCTCCCCCATCAGACTGGGAGCTCCCCACCATACCTGCTGGTCTCTCCCAGGGCAGGACTATGTAGCCCTCATCAGATCGGAGGCTCCTCAGGGGCACAGACCTTATCTCCTCCATCTGACCACGGGTTTTCCAAATAGGGTCTGGCTCCTCCATCAGACTGTGCTCTCTGAGGCAACTCTTGCACAGTTCTGGGGACACCTGTCTCAGGACTCTGTGGGCAGACAGTAACAGTCTGAAGACAGCGTTCCCCCTTTCCCCCACGGGGACATCTGTGATGCTCCCAAGTCCCCTGAGCTTTGCACCGGGAGGGAGAAAGATGGGTTGGATCAGAGGAAAGATCGCCACTCCGGGAAAGAATAGAAAGCAGGCAGGCGAACCTCGAGAAGGATTGAAGACAGCAAACCCCCTGTTTGCACCACACACTGGCCCAGATGCTGCAGGTTCCCCCCATTCCATACGGGCTGCAACCCAGGATGTGTCCCTCATCACCGCATGTCAAAAACAAGGGCAGTCTATTCGAGAACTGTGGCTGGTGCCCCCTAGTGACTGGGTGACACAATAACACAACAGCCTTCCCCTGGGCGACAGGCTAGGGCTGCACAGTAAAGGACCACAAATCGGGAAATGCCACGTCTCTTGTTTTGGAGGCTAGAA
This sequence comes from Mustela lutreola, assembly GCF_030435805.1. Classification (NCBI taxonomy): domain Eukaryota; kingdom Metazoa; phylum Chordata; class Mammalia; order Carnivora; family Mustelidae; genus Mustela; species Mustela lutreola. Next base: position 14,378,447 of record NC_081299.1, read on the forward strand.
GTCCAAGATCAAGGTGTGGGCAGGGCTGGTTCCTTCTGAGCACTGCGGGGAACGGGTCTGGTTCATGCCTCTCTCCCAGCTGCTGGGGCTTTCGTGGCTTGTGGCAGCCAACCCCAGTTTTCACATGGCCTTTGCTCTGGGACGCAACTGTCTCCAAATTCACCCTTTATCCAAGGACCCCAGTCATATTGCATCAGGGCCCACCACAACGACCTCGTTTTAATTTTATTACCTCTGGAAAGATTGTATTTCCGAATATGATCACCTTCTGAGTACTAGGGGTTCAGAGTTCAACATAGGAATTTGAGGGGTGGGGGACACAAGTGCACCCACAAGGCTGCACTCATAGGGCTGATGGTCTAATGGAGAGAGACAGACAAGAAACACAAAATCAAGGAAATGTACATTAAGGCAAAAAGTGACGAGGCAGAAAAATGAAGCAATATCAGGAGAAATGGAGCGTCAAGGAGGGGAGGATGCTCTCCGAGGGTCGACAGAGATGACCTTTGGACAGATGACAGAGGAGCAGAGACTGGATTCCAAGTGTCCCCCAAGCAAGACGTTCATGTCCTTGCCATGTTTTCTCGACCAAGTTGGACATTTATCAAGAGCCCAGTGGGCAGCCCACCTCCTCCAGGAAGTCTTCCTTGACCTGTACCCTCAGGGCCGGCTGGACCTCTCCCACACTCCTTTGTACTCCAGGTTACAGCTGTTACCAGCACTTTCCAGGTGTGGTATTTCAGGGTTGTGTGTCTCCCCATCAGACTACAAGCAATCTGAGAGCAGATACTGGGCTTGTAGATGCTCCATACATATAAGCTGAAGTGCTCGCTTAGAGGGTGAGCCAGTCTCCTCTCTTTAATAAAAAGGATCAGAAGTTTTAAATTGGGGAGTCCTAAATGTCAGCCATATTCTAAGATCGTTCCAGCAATGTCTCTCATGGGCTCCTCACAACTCGATGAAGTACCCTTTTGGTGTTTCCAGTGAGAACACTCCAGGTCACAGATACTCATTAATCTGCTCAAGGTCCCCCAGCCAGAAACTGGTGGGGTAGGATCCAAACCCACGTCCGGCAACCTGAGGGCCAGTTCTCACTGCCCCACTGGTTCCCTCACCCCACATCTCCTGGATGCTGGGCCACGCAGGAGCAGGGAGCATTTGCTACAAGTTTTTCATGTTCTCCTGCGCTACTGAGCTCAGCTGCTGGGACCACAGGCTCGCTGTCCCTCTTGCCCCCTAAGTCCCCTCCTCTCCACCCTACCCCCCAGAAGGCAAGCACAGCTGCATATTTCCCATCCCTCCCCAGAAGGCAGCAGAGGACCAGGAGTCTCCAGGCACAGGACGGGAATGGGTAACAAGTCCTCCTCCTGCATAACACGTCCACAGAGCTTTGCCTCTTCTCTGCTGTTTGTCCCAATCACCCCCGCCACTCCGGCCCCAAGGAAGCGAAGCAGCAGATGGCCCTGGCCCATGTGACCCAGGTCCCAGCTGCTTCTCCTACTGTGGCCAGTCTTGAGCTGTCAGGGCTTGAACGGGTGCTCAGAATCCTCCAAATGCCCACTTTGCCCCATAATACAGATGGAGATATTGAGTCCCAAGGAGGGATGTGGCCTGGACCACTCAGGTTCCCCCAGGCCTACCCTTGTTGGGTCTCAAGAGCCTACATTATGGCTACTCTAAGAGAAGGTCTTCCGAAAGGCTCCTGGGGACACAGGTGTGTGGGTAAGGACGTTCCCACAAGCTAGACCCTGAAGCGGCAGAGTCAAGTCCTAGGGCAGGAGAGAGCACTAGGTGCTCTAGGGGGAGCAGAAGGCCGGGCACACAGAAAATGAACGTTGCCACCCTCCCCACTTTGTGATAAAAACCCAGCCGCCCTGATGCTGAAATAAGGAAAAGGGGACAGGTACCTTCCACAGCTCACCTACCCTCTCCCCCAGCTGCCCTGCCGTGAAGGCCCAGGTCTTTCCAGGACACAGACTCTGGGTCTCAGGTGCCCCATCTGGCAAATGAGGGTGGATAACTCCCAGGCAGTGACTTTACCATCTTGGTTCCAGACTTCAGAACATTCCAGAACATCCATAGGTGGGGATGCCCATGAGGTTGTATCCACTCTCCTGAAGACAAGGACTCTTCCCTTGGGCCACAAGGCCCCAGCATGCATGGCCACAGCTGGTCCACGGGTGGAGACATGAGCTCTGGGAGTCTGGGGAACCTGCAGAGCACCACCGATCCCACGGATCCACCGGATACCATTCCAGAAAGTTCCACAGCCACCACAACACTGTCCCTCAAGACCAGAGGCTTGATGAAATTACAACCACTATCAGGGAGTGTTTGGCCCTGAGTGGTGGAAAACACAACTCCATCCAGCGTTGGCCTGTCACCATCCCCCGCCCCCCTCAGCGCTGTTCAAAGGAAGAAATGTGCTTGGCCCCATGCAGCTCAGAGGGGGACCCACAGGGCTGCTAAGCTGCCAGCCTGAAGTCAGTTTTTACTGAGGGCTCTGGGGCGGGGATGCCTGGGGAGCTGGGGGGCTGGGCTCAATTCCCTGGTTGTTTTTTGTTTTTCTTAAAGATTTTATTTATTTATTTGACAGAGAGAGAGAAAGATAACAAGCAGGCAGCAAGTCAGGCAGAGGTGGGGGGAAAGCAGGCTCCCTGCTGAGCAGAGAGCCCGATGTGGGCTCCATTCCAGGACCCTGAGATCACGACCTGAGCTGAAGGCGGAGGCTTAACCCACTGAGCCACCCAGGCGCCCCTCCCTGGGTTTTCTCAAGCTGCAATTCCCAACCAGCAGAGAACGTTCAGGGTAACACCAACAAGGCCTGGGAGTGGGCAGACACTGTACCGACATCACCAGTAATAAAATGAATCAGTGTCCCCAGGCTAGCCCCTCCCGCGAGGAGGACCGCCGCCTGGGAAGGGCTGCGCTAATACGGAGAGGTGGGTGCTCCCAGGCCAGGGAGGCAGCCCTCGGGAAGAAACCAGCTCGCCAGCGCCCTCTCCCGGCTGTCTCCTGCAGCCTCCACGCCGCCTCTGTTCTTCCCCAGCTGTATTTGCCGAGGTCCCTCTTTATCTGCTTCTCGCTCCCAACTGTCGCCCACAACTGCCTTTGTCTCCTCTCTCCAGGGGCGCCCAGCCGGGGTGTCTCTCGGTCTATTTTCCCCGCCCCCCTCCCCACTCCGTCCAGCCACCCCCCCGCCCCCGCGCGCCCTGCCTCCAAACCCGGCGAAGCCACATCTGTCCTTAACCCAAAATCCTTCCAATTAAACCGCTCCCTCCGGCTCCGGCGGCTGCTGCTGACGTCGGGAGAATCGGGCGAGACGAAGCCCCAGCCTACGCGCTGGGGTTGGGGGAGGCGACGGCCCCCTCCCGGGGCCCCGCGGTCGTCCGTCTGTCCGCCCACGGCCAGGCGAGCCGCGCGGAGGCCCAAGCGTCCGGAGTCCAAAACTCACTTCCGCCAGGCCTTGCGCTCGGGGTCCTCCCCCACCACCCGCTCCAAGACACCCCCATCTGCGTCCCCTCCCCCGCCCCTCCCCCCTGAGATCCCCGATCTTTCCTAGACCTCCACCTGAGTCCCCCTGCCCGGCCTCCCGCTCTCGGGATCCCCCACCTGCTCGAAGACACCCACCCCCCAGCCCCCCCGTCTTCCCTGCTCGGGGAAGCTGAGTTCCTTGTGCTCATAGTCCCCCGCCCGCTCCAAGACTCGCATCGCGCTCCAGGCGTGAGCTTCGCGACCCCGGACCCGCGCTCCCGCCTCCCCACCTCCCGACTGCGCACTCCCAGCACCCTCTGCGCACTGGCCTCTCTCCGCGCCCGCACCCAGCGGTCAGCAGCACTCCCGGCACCCTCCCTCCCCCCCCACCCCCGCCAGCGCGTTCCGGCCTCAGTTTCCCCTCTCCAAGCGGCGCCGACTCTGCAGCCAGGAAGACGTCGCCGTGGGAACCGGGACGGGGCACATTAAGAACGATTAGCCCACGCACAGCTGAAAGCGACACCTTAATAAATAGTAGTCTGACCCGCATGTAAATAAATATTGGAACGCATTAGGCGGGCAGGAGGCGCGCCTTTTGGCCCACAAGCTGCTTCCAAGACCTCGGGAGATTGGCTGGAACCTCGGCTGCAGGAGATCCCCGCACCCCAGGGCCTCAGCCCCTGCGGCGCTGAGCAGGGAGGGGTGGAAGCCCAAGCTCAGGAAGGGAGGCCAAGGGAGAGAGAAGAGATTGGAGACACAAAAAGCCCTGGGGAGAGAGAAAGTGAGCGTGGGGGCAGGGAGGGACAGGGATAAACCCCAAGAGGGGAGTGTGGACAGAGAGGAGAGGAAAAAGCAGAATCTGGTGCCCCAGGATAGAGAGGGGAGAGCTCCCTCCCTCCTGCTGACCGGCTTCCTTCCTTGGATTCTCCTCCTTACCTCCCTAGTCTCTTAATCCTGGGGGACCCCAGGCTCAGACACAGGCCTCTTCCTGTCTGTCCCCACTTACTCACTAGAAGAGTGCATTTAATCTAGATGTTTTAAATGTCATCCGTGCACAGGTGGGGGAGGGGGCTTCCACGGGCACCGCCCCAGCCATACTTGTCTCCTCTGAACCCCAGACTAGCACCCCTCTCCCATGGCCAAGACCTTAACACAAGGGAGCACCTGCCCTCCTCAGAAACCTGAGTCCCCCTTGGCTTTCCCATTTGCTAAGTGGCAACTCCCTCCTTCCAGCTGCTGAATCCAAAAACCTGGGTGTCATCCTGGATACCTCTCTCCTCGCCTATGAGGGAATCTTGTCCTCTCCACCTTGAAAATATTTCTGGAATTCTTCCACTCTTCCCTGCTCCCTGGCCAAGCCCCCACCATCTGATTGTTGCAACTGCCCCCCCCCCCCGCTCTCCCCAACCCTGCCCCCATCGTCTCTCTCTCTCTCTCTGTGGACAGAGTAGCCACACAAAAACACGAGTCAGATAAGGCCACTCCTCTGCTCAGATGTTTCGTTCAGAGGAACACTGCCAGCCTTAAATGGCTCACCAGACCTCAGCAACCTTCCCTCACCGGCTCCCTCCCAGTGCTGATCACCTACCTCCCCCACCCCCCACTTGCTCACACTCGCTGCTGCCTCTTCCTGGAACATTCTCTCCCCACATACCATCAGAGGTTAACCCATCACCTCCTTCAAGTCTTTGTTCAAGTGTACCATTCCCCATTAGCCAACTCTGGCTGTCCCATTAGAACTATGAATTTCTCTAACCTCTCCCTCCCCTTCATCCCGCCTATCAGTCTGCCTTCTATTTCTTCACAGTGCTCAACCTCTTCTAAGAGCATAACTTACCCATTCATTCTTTATCTCTCTCTCTCCCAAATGGACACTGAGTTCCAAGAAAGCATGGCTTTTGTCCAACCGCCCTCCCCGCTGCCACAACACCGCTGTATCTTTAGTACCTAGAATAGGGTAGGAGCATAAAAAAAGTCTCAAAAATAATTGAAGGGAGGGAAGAGGAGCAGGTGGTTGGTTGGAGGCAATGAAGAGGAATGACAGAATAAAAGAGGAGGGAACAGCCCAGGCAGATATAGGGTTGCTCGGGCAAGCATTAACCGGATGGGGAGCATGTAGCTGGACTAGAGCTGGAGTGGCCCTGGGACTGTCATGTGTGAGCCATTCTTCGCCAGCCGGTGCCCAGGCTGGAGGAGTACCTGGTGGGGGTGCAGCAGTCCCATCTCAGGTCAACCCCCCCCCAACCCTAGGGCAGGGAGCACCAGCACCCCCTCCAGCCCCAGCTGGGTGTTGGACCCTGGGGCCGCGGGTGGTGCTGCATGGGCAGGCCCCTAGTAACAGCCACAGTAATTACTGGTTGTATGTGATTAGGGGATAATTATGCTTAATAAGTCCAAAAGTAATTACCATGCAGGCTGCTTGCTGCTTTGGAAAACAGAGGTCCCTGGTGAGCAGGAGCCAGGGAATGGAGAAGGGGGAGAGTGGGCTTCCCAGAACATCAGAGGCACTGGTTCGTTTCTCCAGCAGGTGCCTGAGTCCTCTCAGTGGCATTCCCACCAGGGGCTTGCTCACCTCCGACGATGAGACAGCTCCTTCCATCATTGGATATCCACATATACAATTTCAGCTACTTCTGCCCGTACCATAACCTCTGTGCTCTCATTGAACATCTTAGCATATGCACAAACAGAGAACTAAAGTACCATTTGGAAAAGGAGTAAAGTGCACCATCACATGCATTGCCACGGACTGATTTATTGGCTCACAGCACTACTAACATAGGGGGTCCTATTAGTCCCACCGCCCAGATGAAGAAATGGACCCTCACAGAGGTCAAGCTCAGAGCAATGGAGAAGAGCAGAGTCTGGGTTCACATTTCAGTCTCTCTGATGCCAAAGTCTATATTCCCAGCATGTAAGCTCTGCTCCTTCTCCCTGAGGCCACACAGAACCAGTCCAATTCACCCTCCCAGAAACTAACCCAGATCCCCAGGACTCTAGTCGTTTTTACTCTAGACAGAAGCAGTGGCTGGACTCTGCACCTGCCCAGGAGATCATGTGGTACAATGAAAAGGACATCAGTTTCTTTCCATTGGTTCTGCTGCCAACTAACCCTGTGGCCCTGAGCAAGTCGTTGGATGCCCTTGGGCCTCCATGTTCTCATCTATGCAAATGAGGTAAAGGGGCCCCCAGTTTGTGACTCTGGATTCTCTCCCCTCCACCCAACCCTAAGACCTGAGCTGCTCTAGGCCCACAGTGGCCCAAGGCCTCAACACCCACGGCCGGGGAAATCTCAGTGACCTTCTCCAACCCCCGGGACAGCTTCCTTTCTTCCTCTGGACTGGACTTCCCTTTAGAGTTAGCTCAAGAAGATGCTTTAGAGGGGATCAGTGACCAATACCCTGACCGGACACACAACCCTACCCTTCCACAACCCAAACATCTACTTTCTTTTTTTTTTAAGATTTTATTTATTTACTTGACAGACATAGATCAAAGGCAGGCAGAGAGGCAGGCAGAGAGGCAGGCAGAGGTTGGGGGGAAGGTTCCCGCTGAGCAGAGAGTCTGATGTGGGACTCAATCCCAGGACCCTGGGACCATGACCTGAGCTGAAGGCAGAGGCTTTAACCCACTGAGCCACCAGATGCCCCAAAACATCATGCTTAGAACTCAATTTCCAGGGGAAGGGGAGAGAAGTGGAAGTGTGCAGTCCACGAAGAATATCACATTAACATGCAAATGTCCTCCTTAAGTTTGCTGCCATCATCTGGGTAGATTCATTTGTATGATTAGAATAACTTGAGGTTACTTAAAGGATGACACCTTGATGTCCATTTTCTCCCATATCTCTACACCAACCCTGCTAAGGCATGGTTAGAGCTGTCCTCATTTCACACATTCAGCAACTGAGGCCCAGGGAGTGAAAGCAACTTGTCCAAGATCACATGGCTAGCAAAAGCAGAACCAGACTTTGAACCCAAGTCTGACTCTGAGCCTTTAATTGTGATCACTACTCTATACCTCCTCACAGCCTCAAAGCCAGCTTCTCTGGCATCTGGAAGTTAGATAAGAAGTAATGAGGGCTTAAAGGGTCAGATCCACCCTCCCCACAGCATTAGAGCCCGTGGGGGTCGTTAGAGGCTGGGGAAGCTGTCTCGCCCCATCCTGCTGGCATCTTTCTTGGTAGAATGTCTAATGCAACCATTTCTCTACTGACCGTCCTCAGGGTCCCAGAAGGAAAGAGAAGCATCTAAAAGAGAAAATACCACAATAGAGACATCTCACTGATTCCTGGAGCATTGCAATGTGGAGACAGAGAACACAGAAACATAATTAAAACTGCTCTAGCACCCTAAACTGCCAGGCCTGCAGGCCGAAGGAAAGAATGGAGTGGACTTCATATGGAATCGGGAGGCAGTATGCACCCTCAAGCTCCAAGTGTGGGAAAAAATGGCTGTAAACAAGATAGAAGAGCCAACCACCCATAAAATCTGCCCCATTAATAGAAAACATATAAAAATTTTTTTCTCTGTGAGAGTATCAAAATTACAAACTGCTTTCAGAAAATAATATCCCTGAAAAACACTGATCCATGGAGAAGCAGACTAGGGCTGGGACACACAAATGCTCCCTAAGGCTGTGGGGTCCCCAACCACCCCTCGGAAGATTTCCAAACATGAGGAGGCTGACCCCTGGCCCCAGGAGATCCTGATGGAGCAAATAAGGTGCAAGACCTGGGAATCACAGTATTGGTGGACTCTCCCCAGGAGATGCAGCGGTATTTCCAGCCGGGTCTGGGGCCGAGAGACCACAACCCCAAATGCCAGACACGGTTCAGCACCAGGGACAGGGGCACATGCACAGGAGCTTGCAAAAGTGGCAATCACTATGCCCATGTGGGGAGTTAAGCAATTTTACTCTTACTCTTTTCCATGGGGAGAGAAGAGTGGGAACTTCTTACCCCTTCCTTTGTGGTTGGGAGGAAAGCATATGCTCTTCATGGCCGCGGTGACCCAAGCTTTGCAGGACATGAAAAGTCAATGTGGAGCAGGGTGGAGACTCACACCAGTCTCAAAGATGAGGGTTGCCCACCCCCCACCCCCCCCCCGCCCCAGTAAAGGACTTCCTGCTTTTACTTGGCAATGAGGGAGAAGCAAGAGGGAAGTGGAAGAGTCCTGGACTGGGAGTCCTGTGCATTAGTCTTGAGTCTCTCCCTTGGGCAAGCCACCTTCTCTCTCTGGGCCTGACAGCATCATTGCCTGGGCTCTGTGGCTGACAGAATAAGGCTGAGGTTTGACCCTAGATCTTTTTGTTGACTCAGATAATGCTTTCTACCTCGACCTCACTCATCATGATCTCCAAACAGTGAATAATCCCAAACCAGTGTTTCTCAAAGTGTGACCCTCCAAAGTGGGCGTGTTCCAAAGGACAGGTGTTTCGTGGCTCCAAAGAAGGAAGGAGAAATACGATAGAAAAAACAAGTTTGAGAATCACAAAGGTAAACAAGGTCAAGGCAGCCTCTCTGCTGTAGGACTTCTGGGCCCTCTAATGCACTATTGAGTGTTATTTCCAAGATGGTGAGCAAGAAGTACTCAGTGTTTCTCAAATGTCCTTCCATGGAACACCTATAGGAACAGCTAATGGTTTTATAAATACACACACCACATATATAGCCCTTCTCACATGCCAGGAGCTATTCTAAGATCTTCCCATTTTAGGGCACTTAACTTCACAACAATCTATGAAGCAGATACTCTTACTATGACCATTTTTGCAGAAAGAGAAACTGAGGCACAGATGGGATTTCATACTTGCCCAGTCACATGGCTGGTGTGCTCCAGAGGCTGCACTTTAGCTGCGTCCCTGGACCGCAGCTCCCACCTTGAGGACCTGGAGTTCACAGGCCACAGTCTGGGAAATGCTGTCCCCACATGCAAGTCTATTTAGCCTTGGATTTTAGCAATAGATTTTCCTTTCCACTTTTGTTTGCTTTGGACTGCTGTTTACATTCCCTGAGCAAACCGTGGCAGGCCTGGGTGATGACTGGGAGGCAAGAAGAGCCTGTATGGTTAAACGTATGTGTGTCTGTGTGTGTATGTGTAAAGTTCAGGTTGGCCTGCTGTCGGGGGTGCTGAGAACTGTTGCATTTCCAGTCACCTGGTGGTGGAACAGGAGACAGGAGAGAATGGAAGGAGACGAGAGAAAGGGGCAGGGGAAGAAGAAGGAAGGGGGAGAGAGAAGGAAGAAAGCAAGGGTGTGGGGGGTGGGGGATAGGCTGGGGAAGAGGGAACAGAGCAGGGAGCAGGGAAGAGGGGAGCAGAGGAAGAACTCAGGATGGTGGGAAGTTGTGAACCACCTCCCCTCAGTCCCCAGACCCTGGGGTCTTCTGCCCTACCTTCCTCTCAGGGCCTCACTTACCCCCACCCTCCTCCGTGAGGGCACCTCCCTTCTCTGTAGGCTCAGCCCAGGTGAGTCCCCCTCCCGCCATGCATAAGGGCTCTGGGGACACCTGGGGGGGGGCAGGATTTGGAGCTGGTCCTGCCTGCCTTGGGATCCCCAGGACTGTGTCTTGGGATCCCCTCCATCCCTGGAACCCCATTCTGGGTCTAGCTCTCTCTCTCAGGACACTTTTCTGCATTGTTTCTCCAGGACAAACCGACACCTGTCACTCACCAACACTCCTGTCCCTCCCTGGAATTTCAAATGGGCCTGACACAGTTTCTCTCCAGCGGCCCTTCCCTGCTTCTGTGGTTCATCTGCTCTAGGACTCAGCTGTGTTTCTCATATTCTGTTTTTTTAAAAAAAAGAATTGAAACATGGGTCCTTCTTCTCTTGCCATGGGTAACATCAACACCAAACTGGAACATCATTGGTGACAGTCCCTGCTCCAGGCCCAGCCCTGGGGCTTCCTTGAAGGCATCAGGGTGATGTCATCCCACAGGCCTGAGATACCAGTGGACTCTGGCCCCATCCAGGTCAGCCCCCACCCAGCCTTAGGTCTCTCCCAGCCCAAACCCTACTCCCAGCCCGTCTGGGAAAACATTTGGGTTAATGTTGCCATGGTAACCATAATACCAGCGGTTCTCATTCATTAGGTTCAGGGTGTAGAATTACATGGCCTGGAATCACAAAATAAGAAACATCTAGCATCACGGGAAGAACAACAGCCTGGGCTCACCTCTGGCCATGGCGAAGTTGCTATCAGGCAGAGGGACCCCCAAGTTACCTGTCCTTGCTGGGACCCCACCTGTCACACACACACATGCTTGTGTGAATGTGGGGAGGGCTGGATGAGATGATCCCCAAAATCCCTGAATTGCTGGATGCCACCAGGAGCTAAGTGACTACATGAAGATCCCCCCGCAACCACCCAAACAACTACCCACCAGCTCCACGGAGAGAATGGAGAAACGGTCAGAGGAGTATCAGCAAAACCTCTGTTTTAGGTCTCCCTCCCACGGCCGGAAATCAGGAACACCTTAGTCCAAAGGAAGCCAGCCTCCTTCAGGAGTTGGCCTCCCTTGGAAAGAAACCACCCTCCCTGGGCCAGACTGCCTGGAGCCCCAGTCCCTTTCCCATCTACCTGCCCCTGGAAGCAGCCCCTCCTTTGGTCTAATCATTTCCCTTCCAGAGATCTAGGCTCAGGCAATCACCTGAAGTCAGGAGGAAGCTTGAGCTCAAAGAAGTGCATCCATGTTGCTTATAACATGGAAAACTTGGGAGTCCGTGTTTTGGCTATGAAGGAGTGGCTAAGGAAGTTGGGGCACATGTCCCCAACCAGAATACTGCGACAATCATTAACAATTATAGTTACTGGGACTTGTTTCTCACCTAGGAAATTGCTTATGCTCTGGTGCTAAGTAGGAAAAACAAGCTGCCAAGTGGTCTGTGCTGTATGGTTTGTTTTTTGTTTTTGTTTTTGCTTTTGTTTTTGTTTTTAGAGCATAGGAAAAAAAATAAAACCTTGGCTCAGGATAAATTGTCTTCTTTTTTGAACCTTACTTTCCAAATCTTTACAGCTAGCATGTATTATTATATTCTAGGAAGATTAACTCATCATTTTTTTTAAGTGAGCCTTGACAGGTAGGCAACAGGGTTTGACAGTCCTTGGTTCGAATCTTGACTCTGACATTTTGTCCTCATGGGCTTGATGATTTCCTTAACCTGTCTGTGCTGTGGTTTCCTCAAACAGGGATGGGGATGATGTCTAGTTTGAAGATAAGATAAGAAAGGGCCTCTAGAATACCCAGCACAGCCTGGCAGAGTGGGTACCCAGTAAACAGCATCTAGTAGCTGGACTCCCTGTGGCCATCGTCATATACCTGGGCTGGCTCAGTCCTCAGCCCCTTTTCAGATTCTTGGCCTCTGTCCCTTAGCCTACAGTTGTAACTCTCTCCTGCTCTCTCAGCCCAGGTCCAGCTCCCTTTGGTGAGTCTGTCCCCTGCCCCAAGCACAACCCCATGCCAAGAGCCCAGTAGCCCCACATCGTGCTCAAAGAGTTGCCCAAAGGATTCCTCCAGGATGCCCAGCTCACTGTGCACACTCTTCCCACGCCCCTTCCATCACTCTGAGCCCCCCACCCCAGCCAAGGACACTCCAGCCCCAGGGGCTGCTCCTTTCCATAGTCTTTGTCACCTTCCCTGAGTCCTCTGGGGGAGACACAGTCAGGCCTGAGTCAGCCTGTGTACCCTAAAGCCCTGCCCCGGGGGATAGGAGCATCTTTCGATGAATCAGCCGGTGGCAGCAGCCCCACTCACCGGGCCTGGTGACAGACATGTTTTACCTCTGATAATTCCACCATTTCTGGCGCCTAAGAGTCAGGGAGAGATGGAGCAGAGCAGGCAAGAGAACCGTGAATATTTCGTGGGAGCCAGAAGCAAGGGAAGCTCTCTGTGGAGTGACAGGCAAGGGAGAAGGGACAGGCTCCGAGGTGTCAGTGCTGAGCAGGGGGTGGGGGCCTGGGAGCACAGCCCTGAAACCCATCTTCCCCATCATCTCTCGTCTTTCCCATTTCCTTTCCTCCTCCCTTCCTCTCCTTCTGTGTTCGTGTTTCCCCCTCCCTCTTTTCCTCCTCATTAATTCATTCCTATTTTTAATTCTTCTCCATCTATTTGTTCAACTGTCCTCCCTTCTGCTCTCCCACTCTGTGCTGAGTCCTGTGCTGGGCACTGGGGACATGGATGAAAGAGACACAGCTTAGGTCCTCGGTGCACACACCCTGACCTTCATAACCCCTTCACTCCAGAGACTCCAGAGCTCCCGCCAGAGAAACCAGGGCTAACCAGCCCTCTGGGGTACCTGGGAAGGCTTCCCTGAGGAGGTGTTCCCCATGCAGAAGGATGAGGCCTTCGTCCAGGGCACAAGGGAGGGCAAGGCAAGGACTGCGGGCCCAGAGGCCAACAGTGGGCCAAAGTCAGAGTGTCACAGTGTGGCCAGATGCTGAGAATATGGTGCCTCTTGATTTCCTGTGACCAGGCACTTTGCTAAGTGCTCTCCCTGTACAGAGAGGAAACTGAGGCTCGGAGAGTTGCATGACTTGCCTAACATCACACCACCAGTAAGTGGCAAAGCTAGGACTTGAATCCATACCTGGGTAGCTCTAAAGGCCATCACCTTGCTCCTTGACCGTGATAAGCCTCATTTCAATGGTTCTCAGAGGTGCAGGCCACTCCCGACAGGAGACCCATGAGGCCCATCCCTGCAAGCTCAGGACACACGTGGTACTTCTCTGCTGCCCACAAAGGCAAGGAGCCTCTGTCCTGTGAGCATGAGGCCTCAAGCTGTCCTGTAAAACCAGGAAGAAATCAGGACAGGCCTTTCCCCTGGCCCCTTTCCCATCTCTCCAGGAGAGGTCTGGCTGAGCGAGCCCAAATGGTTCTGAGGACAGCGCTCTCCCCAACGCCCTAGCACCATATTCACACTGGGCATCTGTCCCTGGCTTCTACAGGACCCAGCTGCTGGGGGCGGTGGGTGGACAACACAGCAGTCTCCCAGCCCCGCCCTGGGCCTCCCGAAATCACAAGGTTGCCGGTGGTGAGAACCAGAACACGTAGGGAGGTCATTACCACCAAAGGCCTGTGGGTGGCAGTGCTGAGTACCACCAGCCAGGAGCCGGACTGACCCTGAACCACCACCTCCCTCTAAATGCAAATAGCAACTCCCACTTCCTCATTGCCTGGGACTCCTTTTTAGCTCAGCAAACGGTGGGGCAACCTGGGGAAATGGAAAGACTGAGGGGCAGAGTCCTTGGCCTGGGTCCCAGCTATGGGACCTCACCTCTGAGAACCTAGGTTTCCTCATGTGCAGGAGGCTGACAGTGATATCCCCCCAGTACCAGGGAAAGTAAGTATTCATAATACCTACATGAAATAACACCAATTAAGCACCAGTGCTTTAGCTGCATTTCATTCATTCATTCATTCATTCACTCATTGATTTTGTTCAGCAAATAGGCACATAGTGCCTATGTATGCCGGGCACCGAGTAAGGCACAGGGATGAGAGTTGAATACTCAAGACTAAGAATGACAAGGTCCCTCTTTCAATAGACTGCACGTGTTTGGGGCTGCCAAGAGTGGAGTGCCAAAAAGTATAAAACTGGGTCACAGAATTGCAAATGACTGGGAAGCTACCTGAGACAGGTGATTGTGGATGAATGGCAAGAAGGAGCCAGTCATGTAAAGACCAGGAGAGACATTGTGCAGAGGGAAGAGCATATGCAAAGGCCCTGAGGGCTCAGAGATCTCCCATCACCTCCCTCAACACCTGCAAGCTGTGTTCACATCTCCTGGTGACCCCTCAGAGCCCCTCCAAGAATGTCTGGGAAAGCTAGTGCCCCACTGTGGGATTCTTGGAACTGGCACTGCTCAGGACTGTCCCCACAGAACTACCTCATCTCCCCTCTCCCCGGTGCCTTCTCTCCCCGCTCTGTCTCTGTCCATTTTCTCTTTCTCCTCTCCCTTTGCATCCATACTCCATCTCTCTCCATCTCCTCTCCTAGTTCACATTCTTCCCTGTCTCCATCCCACCGTCTTCTTCCTATCTCATCTAGATTGACTAGTTGGTTGGTTGGTTGGTTGGTTGGTTGGTTGGTTGACTAACTTCTCTCTCTTCTGGTTCCTGGCAGACTTTTAGGAATACATGAAACTCGAGGTCAACAATGATCCAGTCCAGGGGTCTCAGGTGGTCAGGTGGTCAGGCTCAGTCCAGGAACCGATGTCTGTATTCCCAAAGGAAGACAACTGCCCCGACTGACCCACCATCAGAAGACCTCCTACCAAGAGTGCTTCTCTCCAGAAGGCTGTAGATAAACCCTGTGATGGGAGACAGTGAGGTGTGTTCCCCAGCAAGTGTCATAGGGCAACATCCCACCTTCATGTGGCTGATTGAAAACCAAACTATTGGCTTCCGGGAGTCCCTAGGGGACAGCCAGTTCAGACCACCTGGGCAGTTTATTGGAAATAGAGATCCCTAGACTCAACCAAGAATTACTGAAGTGAATTTTCCAGGGCTGCAGCCCCAGGATTTATATTTTTAATAAGATTGCTGGGGATTTTGACAGAAAGTGGGAACTGAAGAAGCCAACCAAGGTGAGATCTGCAGAGAGGGGAGTTCTCTCCCTCTTGAGTTAGCCATTCACCACCTCCTACCACGTGCCAGGCAGTGTGCTCAGAGTGGGTACTCATGGGTGGAAACGGACAGAGTGCCTGCCCTGTAGAGGTCATTCTGCCAGGATCCTGACCTAAACCCTAATGCTCCTAGTAGGACCCATGCAATCGGCCCATCTACCACTGGACCACTCATGCCAGCTGCACTGGCCCTCATCTGGCTCCTTGAACACTCTGCATTCTTCCTATCACCCAGCATTTTCCATGCAGCTCTATTCCATTTGCCTGGAACTCACCCCTATCCCCACGCACACCCCATCTCTGCCTCATTAAATTCTCTCATCTGCCAGAAACATTGGGAGTAAAATGGCTGAGAATCTGGATTACAGAGCCAGAGGGCCTGGGTTCAAATCTCCATACCGCTACTTACCAGCTGTATATATCAGATTCTACTCAATCTTCCCATGCCTCAGTTTCCTGGTATGAAAAATAATGGTCATTACTTCTTCGAGGAAGCCTCGACTCCTAAAACCAATTCCAGTTCCCTGTTAATAACTTCTCTTAACCGTCCCCATCTCTTCTGGGTAGAGATTAAAGTATTTGTAATAAGGTTTCTGTTTGTAAAACTATTGGAGTCATGTCTGTCTTCTCCACAAGAGCAAGGACCACTTCTACTTTGTCCTCACCACTGGTCCCGCACAATGCCTGGCACTTCATGGGAGGTACAAGAATCTGTTGTATGAGCAAACCAAAGAATCAAGCGTTGCCCCCCTCAAACCAGACCATTTCACCTCTTCCCTGAAATCAACATCAAGCATGAGTCACAGTCAGAGGAACATTTGTCTTATACCCAGAAATCATAAGAAGGCAAGTTGAAGGCTTTCTCTAGTCTCTTGAGAGAATGCCAAAAGTGGGGGTTATAATCTTTGCTCAGACCAAACATCTTTAAATCCCTCCAACTCTGCCTCTGGGCTGCTCTAGCCTCTCAGGAAAAGGGGACAGTCTGCTACTCTAGGCCAGAAGCCCAGACTGAAATGCTGCTGGTCATCTTTCTCATGGAGGGATCTAAAGACCATACCATGTACTCTGGAACCTTCCTTCTCTAGGGGAAGAATTCCCTGGCCAGCCATGGGACATACAAACCCCTGAAGGACTGATGGACAAAGAGCTCTCAGTTCCCCACTCCAGGCCCAACCAGCCAGTCTTGAGGTCCCCTTGGAAGGGACTTGGAGGTCCTTCCTCCACCATTTACTATAAACCAGCAATGAGGAAAGACAGTCTTAGTGTGGGTGCCTTTCATCACCTTTCATTCTTGATAAACATAGAGTCCATACAGTCCTCACAGAATGTCTGTGCTGTCAGGGAGTTGACAAAAAGGAAATATACTCTGAGCCTTCAGGAAGTTTCTTCCCCTCTCTGAGTTTTCATTTCCCCATCCATGAGAGGCTGCTAGACTCCCTTCCAGCTGGAAACCAACCCAGGGTTCAGGTACATCTAAAACAGCAAAAGGAATTGGTCCAGGGCTTTAAGGCATGGAATTAGAAAGAGCCAAGTCTTCCCTGGAGACTTCCTGGGGCAGTCATAAAGACAAGAAGGCTCTTAAGTGACCAAAAAGCCCAGGTCAGCTTTTATCAAAATGTATATGGTATAAGAGTGCCTCTAGGTGTGGGTCTGAATCACACATAACATTTCTTTCCCATCACCCTCAGTCTGCCTAAGACACATTTGCATCTAATCTCCCTCAGAGGGCTGTAAAGGCACCCACGGTCAAGAAGCACACACATTTTTGTGTCCCTGGTAATGCGGGGCACCATACCATGTGTGCTAATGGAAAATCATTAAGTGTCTGCTGAGATGAGTTTTTTTTTATTTTTTATGGCTTCATAGCCTACTGGCTGTGTGCTTAACCTCTCTGAGCTTCAGTTTTCTTACCTGAAGGAAGAAACTAAACAATATACATACCTATGAGGTCATTCTGAGAATTAAATAAAATTATGCATGTAAGATGCTAAGCTCTATGTCACCACAGAGAAAGCTCTCAAAAATGTTAATAATTAATAGTATTAATTATGGTAGTAAGATGGTAATGATGGTGATAATGGTGGTGAGGATGGTGGTGATGGTGGTGTGGTGGTGTTGACAGTGATAAAGTTGTGATGATGATGGTGATGATGGTGATGATATTGGTGGTGATGCTGGTGGTGATGGTGATAATGGTGGTGATGGTGATGATGCTGGTGGTGATAGTGGTGATGACAGTGATGTAACGGTGGTAATGGTGGTGATGTTGTTGGTAAGGATGGTGGTAGTGGTGGTGATGATGGTGGTAGTGATGGTAGTGATAGTGGTGGTGATGGTGGTGGTGATGATGGTTGTGGCAATGATGGTGCTTGTGATGGTGGTGATGGTGGTCATGATGTTGGTGATGTCGGTGGTGAGGATGATGGTGGTAATGGTGATGGTAGTGGTGGTCGTGATTATAGTGGTGGTGGTGGTGGTGATGGTGGCCGTGATGTTGGTAATGATGTTGTTGTTGGTGGTGGTGGTGATGTTGGTGGCAATGGTGATAATGTTGATGGTGATGATGATGACGGTGGTGATGGTGGTGGCGGTGATGTTGGTGGCAATGGTGATAATATTGATGGTGATATTGGTGGTGGTGGCAGTGGCATTGGCAGTGGTGAAAACAGTAATGGTGCTGATGGTGGTGCTGATGATAAAGATAATGATACTGTGATGGTGATGACAGCTCTGCCTAGGTCAGCTCAGGTTAGTCCAGAATCACCGCCCTCTGGTCCTTTGAGTCCAGACAATACTTGGCAAAGCAAGGCACTTGAAACCCCGACAAGTCCTTCTGGCCTTAGGTACTGCCACAGAGGCCGTAGCAGAAAGTACACACCCACACTCAGTAAGAGGTTGGGATGTTTCATATGGCATGTTCTGCCAACAAAAGGTGAATGTAATAATTTTGAAAGTAATATTTGCGCACTTGAGCTACCGAACAGCCATTTAACACAGTGCTCAGCAGGGAAGGCAAGACACACGGGCAATAAGGAATCTGTATCCATTACACCCTAGAGGGCGGCTGACGCCGGTGGGTCGGGAGCCGAATTCCATTTGTCTGGGAAAGGGCTACCTATGGAAATAAACCACAGACATTTGTTGAGCATCTACCGTGTGCTGTGTACAGGCTGGGCTCTACAAAGGGGTACCACTGAGTATGAAACCCAGCTGTTACCCTGAAAATCTAGGTATGGAGAAAGGAAGCACAATACATAGAATAGCGATGCTATCATCTGTCCATCCATTCAACAAAAGCACTAAATACCTAGCTTGTATCAGGCCTGTGGCATGTACTGGGAATACTCAAATAAAAGAAGGCTCTGTTCTCAAGGAGCTCCCAGCTTGGAAGAAAGACAGATGAATAAACAAATACTCACAAAAAAGCAGGCTCCAACGGATACAATGGCCATCACTCACACAAGGCTCGCTATGTGCCTGGCACTGGACAAAGCATTTTACTTCTGTCATATTTAATTAATCTTACCATGAGCCTGTGAAGGTGGAACCATTAGGATCCCCACCTTACAGAGGAGCAGCCCCATGGCCACATAGGGTAAGTCATTGGCCCTAAGTCACACAGTTCCTAAGTGGAGGAATCAGAATTGGAGCCTGGCCTTGGGACTCTTGGGGACCCTCCTGGTCCAGGAGATAGGGGGCCAATGCTCCTTGGAGGACCAGGCAGGGGTTCAGAGGAGGCCCCTGAGCCGGGCCATGAAGGAAGAGGAGGAGTATGCCAAGAGCTGGGATGCAGAGGGCAGGCGGGGTGTGAGCAGATCAAGGCATTCTAGAAGTAGCCACAGAGGGAACCACACATGCAGGTGAGAACACATGTGGCATTCTCAGGGGACAAAGAGAAGAACCAGGAGCTAGATGGAAAGTTCCTACAGGGGAAGGGGGAGTTGAGATTGCTAAGTGAGGGGTAGGGGTCTGATGCAGACCACTGGACTGAGAGCTGAACTATTGGGAGTCTCAGCCTGTGCTGAGCTCTGCAGGCCTGCTGGGCAGTACAAGAGCCAGGAGTGACTTCTTGACCTCCAGGCACCTGGTCCTTAAGAAAGCCAAATCCTTCCCGGGCACCGATTAAAATTCCACTTTCAAATACAGCTCATGTGGTAGAAAGAGCACAAGCCTGGGCTAGAATTCCACCTCCAACCCATGCTATCTGTGCAACTTGGGGCAGGTGCTCCAACTTTTCTGAGACTCGGTTTTCTCACCTATAAAATGGGCTGATTTATACCTACCTCACTTTTGTGAGAAGCAGGACAGTGTTAAGAAAGAAGGAAGAAAGGAAGGGAGGAAGGGAGAGAAGGAGGAGGAAGCAAGGCAGGTGGGCAGGCAGGCAGACTAGACTAAGAGCTGACATCCAGTAGTTCCTAAATAATAAATCTTTACTTTCTCTCCACTTCCTTCCCTTTTGGTTTCCCCCATTCCTAGAGAGCATGGAAAGTACAGAGCCTCAATGTTCTGATTGTCCTGATTTCAAATATTCTGTTCTCTTGTCCCCACACATCATCAAACATCCCCAAGATCCTAAAGTTTCTGCATCCAACATGTCTTCCAGAACGTGCAGCCCTCCTAGAACTATCCTGGAAATCCTCTGTGGGTGCTGGTTTGGGGTTCAGAAAATACCTTCCCCATATAGGGAGGGCGCAGGTTTAACACAGGTAACATGGGAAGACACTTATCACATTCCCCAATGTTCTGTCTACCTTGAATTAGAAATCAGTCTGCAGTACTAAGGACAGATGAGGCTGGTTGCTTCTGGAAGGCGCTGGATGCAGAGGAAACCTTGATGTGTCCCCTTAACCTGAGGCTGGGGCCTGGGAGGACACCACACCTCTTTCCACCCCTTCCCGGAGCTCCACATGCTTCTACCAACTGCCATGAAGATGCCTCAGAGGCGATGCACACTCTACCTGACCCCCACGCTCAGCTCCTGCTCTTCATCCCCAAACCTGCCCCCACCTGCAGCCCCATGTTTACCACTTCAGTCCATGGCTCCAAGGCAGTCCAGATAGCCAGAGGTCATTGCCAGCATCCCTCCCCCTACTGGTCTCCTCCTCAACTGTCACAAGCCTGTGCTGCCGCCCCAAGGTCTCACAGCCTCCCCTCCTCTGCATCTCCATCCTTGTGACCTAAGCCAAGCCCTAGCCTTCTCTCAGGACAATATGCCCCTCCTGTCTGGTAACCTGGGGATCCTGTGCTCACCCCACCCATTCATCACACCACAGTCCAGCCTTGCAAAATGCAAACCTGCTTCTGTCACTTCCTGGCTTGATGGTTCCCACTGCTCTTAGAATAAAGGCACCAGTGGGGGACCTGGGTGCCTCAGTCATTAAGCAACTGGCTTCAGCTCAGGTCATGATCCCGGGTTCCTGGGATGGAGTCCGGCATCAGGCTCCCTGCTCAGTAGGAAGCTTGCTACTCCCTCTCTCACTCACCCTGCTTGAATCCCCTCTCTTACTGTGTCTCTATCAAATAAATAAATAAAAATTTAAAAAAAAAAAAAAAGGAATAAAGGCACCATTGCTTCTTATTTTTTTTTTTTTGGCACCATTGCTTTATTCAAGCCCAAGGCAGGGCTCGAACCCAGGATCCTGAGATCATGACCTGAGCCAAAGGCAGAGACTTAACCCACTGAGCCACCCAGACTCCCTGGCACCACTGCTTTAAAGACAATTTTCCCTAATGGGTCAGAAAGACCCCAAATTGGCTGACCCCACCTTCTTATCTATTCTTACAACCCCTCACTCAGATACCGTACCTTCCTCTCCCTTCTGCACACTTGCTCTGCTCCTTCCCACCCCAGGGCCTTCGCACATGTTTTCTTTTCTTCCTGGAAGGCTCTTCTAGCCTCTCTTTACCTAACTAGCATCGTATATCTAACATCTCAGTTGGAAGACTCTTCCTCCAGGAAGTCCTCTGTGACTTTTCAGACTAATTCTGGGTTCCCACAAAGCACCACACGTCTCTATGGGGCATTTATCACAGTTGCAATTGTACATCGATTTGTGTGGTCATTTGATTAATGCCAGTCTCACTGGGACTCCCCAGAGGCAGGCCTCGTGGCTGGTTTTATTGATTCCAGAACAGAGGGCACTGGTATATTGTGAGCACACAATGAATAAAATCAAATGAATGAATGCATGCGTGAATGAATGACTTACTTCTTCGGGTGCACACCCTCTACTCCCTGACCTTCTGCAAACCCTAGACTTCTACAAAGTCAGGTGGAGACAATGAGAGGAAAAATGACTTGTCAAGTCACAGAGCAAGTACACAGCTGAGCCAGGACCAGGAGAATCCAGGCTTCCTGAATGCGACACCCTTGCCACCTGCTGACTTGGGAGTCCAAGCTCCAGAGTGGGGGGATGGGGAGGGGGTGTGGGGAAGACTGCCTAAGAGGGCCAAAGAAGGGAAGAATTTTATAGGCCTGGTTTCTGCACACCTGGGCTCTAATCCAGGCTGCAATCACCCTGGCGAGAAAAATGTGTTTTTCCCATGTTATGCTGGGCCCTGCCGACACCACATGCAAATGTATGCAAATTATGTGCAAACACAGTCTCTGGCTTGGATGAGAGAAACCAAAAGCCTGGTACCAGGGGGAGCCATCTGAGATCAGACCAAGCTGGCCAGCCCTTCTGGCCATAAAGGCCATAAAACTCTGACGCAAGCCTTTGGGCCACACAAGTGAGCGGGGGCATTAGCAGGTGGGAGCATTTCCCCCAGATAATCCCCACTCCTGGCCTCCCGTCAGCCCTGGGGGACTTGGGTGCTGGGAACTTCGGGCTGTTTTTCTAGGAATGGGGTCGTCCCCTGCCCACCCATCCTTAGCACAGCTGTAAGAAGGGTCTGTTCTGAAGGGAGCACCCTTTGGAGTCCATAGTGGTTCCTCGTGGCTTCACTCTGGTGTCCTGCAAAACACAGCCCAGGGCCCACCTTCAGAAACAGAACTTGCAGGTCCAAAAGGGTCCTCAGCTTCCGCCTAGCTGATGCCTTTCTGTCCCTCGACACTCAGCTCTAGGATCCCCTGTGAAACATCTTCCCCTGCCCCTCACTGTCCCCAGCTGGCATGGACCTCCACCCTCCTTGTGTCTCCCTGGATGCCATCCAGCAGCACATAGCCCTCCCCCTCCCCGGGGAAGCTCGCTCCATAAGGATCTGTCTCTCCCACTGCACCGGGGCGGCCTGGGGAGGACACGACCTAAAGTGGGGGGCAATGTGCTGAGTGAATGACTGAAAGTGAGTGATGGGGAAGAGGGAGAGAAGAAAGGGAGCCTCACTGATCTCTTCAGGAAAATCCTAGAAGGTCTGAGAGCGCCAGTGAGGCAGGAAACTGTGGGCTGGGTGGGTCTGGCCTCCTGCCCCAAGGGGCCACTGAGACCTGGCCCTGCCTGGGCTGACACCTTCCATGGCTCCCCCTTCGCCCCATCCGAGCATCAGCCTAATCAGCTGTCGGCGTAGGTCCTCCCGTCCTCCGTCCAGAAAGTGAGCTGTTCCTTGAAACCTCACAGCCTGTGATTAGATCTATGGCAGCTTTCTAAGCGGCTCAGTGGTTCCCATGGCAACCCAACTGGTACCCAACTGGCAGTGGGCCACCTGGAGCAGAGGGAGGGAGGAGGGAGACAGGTGTGGGGCGTTGCCTGAGGCAGGGAGAGGAAGAGGGAGCTCCAGACAGGATGGAGACCGAAGGAGAGGCCTGGGAAGAGGGAAGGGCCCAAGTCACAGGGACCCGGGGGTGAGTGGGGGTGAGCTGGGGAGGCCGCGGGACCCAGGAGTGGTCAGACAGCATGGGGGGAAGCCGAGGGAGGTGGGGGCGATGAGAAGGTAGGACTTGAAGGGATCTGGGAAGGGGTTGGGGGAGGGGGGCCTGGGTGAGAAGGACAGAAAGCCAGGGGGGATGACAGAAAACAGAGAGAGCCTGAGTGGGCTGAGGAAAAAGCAGGAAACCAGAATACTGCACGTTGGGGAAGCTAAGGCAGAAAATGGCCCCCGATTGGCCGGCACCGGCACATACCTTACATAAGGAAGGAAAGAGAGGGACACGGCCACTGCCCACCAGGTCCCTCTGTCTCTGACCTCAGCCCCTCTCCTAGCTTGGGGCCTAGGGCCTTACAGCATCCACAGAGGAGAGATCTGCTTGACCTCTGAAAGGAAAAGGGGCCTCATCAAAAAGCCCCCTCATGGCTTCAGGGCCCAGGTGTGGGACCAGGGTGACGTGGAGCTCGGACTCAGGCAAAAGCGCCGCTGGCCTCGCAACGCCCTGGGCCTTCAGCACGCGGGGCTGCCTGAGGACTGCCGGCCGGAGACAGCCACCACACAGGCCAGGCGAGGAGGCCCGGCGGCGCTCTGTGGCCGTGAGACAGCCCAGAAGAGGTGCCAGGCTGAGGTCAGAAATTCAGGAACTGCCCCAACTCTCGGCCCAGTCGTGGGCTCACTTCAGTGGCCACTTTACAAAATGTCTGGGTTAGGGAAGGCACTTGGCGGGAGTCCTTCACACATAGGCCACAGGAGCCCAGCTCACAGCAGTTAAAGGCAAAACTAAATGTATTGAAATGTATTAAATAAACTAAATGTATGACATCGAGAGCACAGTAAATTCAAGTGTGGACCAGGCAACATCCCCGAAGGACTCCCCTCCCCTGTCTTCTTCTTTTTCCTCTCAGGCAAGCTCTTCCCTGAGGAGGAGCCTGGTCACAGCAGCCGCCACAGGCTAACTTCCTCTCTCAGAAGAGACTTCCTGATGGCGCCCCCAAAAGCTCTCAGGGCGATACTGGGTCCCATGCCTGTCCCTGAGTAATGGCAGGGTGGCAATGAGCCCTCCAGCCACTGGTCACATGCCAGGGATGGCTCTAGACACTTGGTATTATATATATATATATTTTTTTAAATGATTTTATTTCTTTATTTGACAGAGGGAGACAAAGCGAGAGAAGGAACACAAGCACGGGAGTGAGAGAGGGAGAAGCAGGCTTCCTGCTGAGCAGGGAGCCCAATGCGGGGCTCGATCCCAGAACCCTGGGATCATGCCCTGAGCCAAAGGCAGATGCTTAACGACTAAGCCACATAGGCACCCCCACTTCATACGTATAAACCCCTTCGTCCTCAGAAATGCCAGGACTGCTCTTACTGCCGTTCCGCAGACGAGATGGATCTACCGTAAGTTCTGTAGCTGGTCCGTGGCTCATGATGGCGGAGCTGGACCTCCAGCCCCCACCCAGGTGGTGGCTTGGGAAAGCAGATACCTGAGAGCCCGGAGGTGTGGGCTGGGTCCACGAATGGGCGCTGCCGCCTGCAGACTACGCTTCCAGGAACACAGAAGTGCCGTCACCTGAGCCCCTTGACTCAGCCACTTGAACCAATTATGGTGGCTCTGATTTGCCACACGTGGGTACCATGGCCAATCCTCGTGTTTGGGAGACAGAGGGAACCAGACCTAAGCCATGGAGACCCAAAATGGGAGGAGAGCCTCAAGGATAAACACAGTTTCTGTAATCACGTGACATGTTTGTTTTGGACAACTTGGTACACCCCCCCCCCGTGCCTCAGTTTCTTCATCTGTGATTTGGGGACAATAGCACCTGCCTCGCTGCATTGTTGTGAGGACAAAATTAGTGAGACCAGTTAAGCACTTCAGCTCGTGCCTGGAACAACAAGCACCTGATGAGAATTAGATATCCACTTTGTGCATGTTATAGCATGAACACAACATTTATGTTGACGCTTGTGACAAGGGCACAAAAGCCCCCAGCCCCACGTCTGCAAATACACATGAGGATGCAAACATGGACGGAAGCCACACCACCACTTGGAGCGCACAGGCACATGGGACATCTGGAGGATGTTCACACAAGACACGTATGTGAACACAGATGGACACAGGCTCCAAGCCCTTTGCACACACGGTAAGTTAGCCCCCCCGTGGATCCTCTCTGTGCCCACTGCTGTGGGATGCTGCCCCGAGTAAGCTCCCCTTGAGGGGTCTCAGAGAGAGGAGGCAGCTCAAGGACAAGGCCACATCACAGCGAGGAGCCAGACGTTTCAATCCATTGAAGTTAGATTTGGGACCATCTCCAACAATGACGAGCATTGTGACCTCAAGCGAGTTGCTTAATCTCTCTGAACCTGTTTCCACCTTCATAAAATAGCATGATCTATACCTACTTTCCAGTACTGTAGTGAGAATGAAGTGTGTGGGCTACAGAAAGGGCTCAGTGAGAGCTGCCTGTGCACACTGCTTTATCACAAAAAGCATCTCTTGACTCTGCATGGCGTGGGGAGAATCCGTGCAAATGTGGACCAAGAGCCAGGCCCGGTCAACCTACGATGTTGCCGCAGAACCAGGTCCTCCCTCCCGCCACCATGGAGGTGGGAGCAGCCACAGCGCCAACTTACTCTACCCTCCCAGAGCTGCAGCGTGCCCAGCAGGGCTGACAGCTGTTGACAGTGTCCCCTGCAGTTCAGAGCCTCCCCCTGCAGCTCCAAGTGGCAGGGCAGTGTTTAGAAATTACAACAATCTGTAATTTGTATTCAGTGATTTGTATAAACGTATAGGATCCATATTAGCTCTGGGCAGACACAATCTGCATTGCAGAATGGCCTTCTCTGTGGGCAGGCAGCAAGGAGCCCGGCTTGAGAGGTCTGCCTGAAGTCCCCCTGTGACAGCCTCACAGTCAAGGACAAGAGGGATTAGGGCCAAGACAGCATCCAAACTACCTCTCCAGAACTCTCCTGCCTAGCCCTCTCACTACCCCCTCCCTCCTCCCTGGCAGTCAAGTCAAGTGGTTCGGAAATTGGGCATGGGAACCAAGCAGTCCTGGATTCAAATCCTGACCTCTCGCCCTCTCCCCATGCGGCCTTAGGTGAGGCACAGCAGCTTCAGGGGTCTCAGGTCCTCTTCTGGAAAGCAGAGCAAATAAAAGAGCCTATAGGCTGGTACTTAACAAGTGCTCAATAAACAGCACTTGGGATTTTCCACCACTCTGCATTCCTCGTTAGGTGCTGCCCTATCTTCGCCTTTTTTTTTCCCCCCCAGAAACACCACTGAGCCTAGGCTCCAAGTCAACCATCATCCACTGGCCCCTACAAGCACGACCCAGCACAGACTCAAGAAACAAAACAGTGGCAGCACCTACCCTATAAGACAAACGACTCACCTCTGTCTTTTAAACCCTCTGATCGTTAAACTGAGATCCATGATGATGGGGCATCTGTTCTGTCTATGGTTGTGCCCCCAGCTCCTAGGACAGTGGCTGACTCACAGGAGACACTCAACAAATATTTGTTGACTAATAGGTACATTTGTCTGCTCACTCATCCTGTAAACATTATTGGCATCTACTGTGTCTCAGATGCTGAGTGTGGACAGAAATCAAGCACAACGTATGGGGAGAGGGGAACATGGCGGCAGAGAGAAAGTATAAGGTGACAGTTCCTCCAAGAGGCCTGACCACTCTCACAGGCCCAGTCTTGGCTTTGACCCTGAAGAGATACTTGTGGTCTCTACTCCAAGACAGGTGCTTTTGAAAGTCAACCCTACCCAGATTATTTGTCCATTCAAAAAGTGTTTGTTCCCCAGTCCTGAACCCAACAGGAATGCCAGAAAGCCTAACTAGCTGCTCTCCCTTTTAAGAACATTCAAGGACAGCCAATTCAGATCATTCCATCTGCTGTCCTATACTCTAGAGTTAGTATAAACTGATCAGTAAGTACATACCCCAGGTGTTTTGCTCATGAGAGCCTCTATGTCCCATCTGCTTCCCATCTCTCTCTAAAACTGGCATGAGGCTGTGGAGAGGTCTCCTCCTGAAATGCTTAGGTCCTACTTACTCCAGAATCTGCAGACTATCCCTGCTTAAGCCTTAATTAGCTTTTAGCATGCACTTGGGCTATTCATGCAAATTAACCTCCCCTCCTTGACAGCTGTCACAAAAGTTGGTTTTCGGTCTAAAGTCCTAAGCTGGCATTCAATAGCAATGAAAAATCTGGCTCCAACCCTTGATGGATGGATGGATGAATGCATGAATGAATGGAGAGATGGTGGATAGATGGATGGATGGATAGATGGATGGATGGATGGATGCATGAATGAATGGAGAGATGGTGGATAGATGGATGGGTTGGTGAGTGGATGGACAGGTGGGTGGGTAAATGGAGGAACGGGTGTGTGGGTATATGGATAGATGGGTAGATGGGTATACGGATGAATGGATGAAATTCCAACACTCTCCTCACCTCTGATGGGCCCATGTCTCTGGTCCTAAAAACCTGAAATATCTGGCCCCAACCCTGGATAGGTAGGAGAATGGATGGGCCAATGAGTGTATGAACTGTTGACTCCCTGAGCTCCTCTACTCTCTCAGTCGGCCTACCCCTCTAAGCATGAACACCTACTGCCTTGAGGGTTTCCTACAAGCCACTTACCCAAAGCCCCAATGTTTCTTCATCAATGAGGAGCCTCCAGTCAGCAGCATCTAGTGAAATAAGTGAGATAATACAGATAAACACTCATTCATCTAATCCACAAATAATTATTGAGCACCTACTATGTACTAGGTACTCAGTTAGGCATAGAATAATAAACCAACCTCTTGATCACTCCAGGCACCTGACCAGGGTCAGCAGAAGAAACAAAAGACCTACATGTTCTCACACAGAAGTTTGGATTTACACATTTATACAAAATATTCAACCCCTTGCCTCCCTCCCCCATCCCACTTAGACCTCCCCCAATCCAACCCCAGTGAGAGTCCCTCCACCCAGAGACGTTGGGTGGACCTACAGGAAGAGTCAGGTCAGAATCACAAGGTGAGGTTGATTCCCACCAGGTTCAGTTTGGCTCCATTCTACAAACATCCTCTGAAAGCCTTTCTGTGCCCATTTCTGTGGGATAGAAGAAGGGGTCCTGCCCATGGGCCCTCACAGAACAATGGCAGGGCAGTGAGAAAGTCTCAGCTACAACTAGAGACAGTGATCCAGGAGGGGCTCCTCTGGGGCAGGGGCTGTGTTTGAGTCATGGCCAGGTCCTCACACCCAGCACACTGTGGTACATGGTTGGTGTTCAATACAGATTTGAAGAATGAATGAACCTACAGTTCTCTCCTTTGAATTTTACCAGACCCACCCTAAAAAAAGCCAACATGGGAATTTTTATTCCAACTTCAGAGATGTCAATTACGTTTCTCCAGAAAGGACAAGGATGAGAAGGGGAGTGGAAATGAGATCAGGGTGAGGGTAGATTTTCTCTGGAGTGGCTCCTTTGCGCTGGATCCTCAGGAAGGAAGACCCCCCACAAGGTCTACAAGTCCAGAGTAATGATGATGCATGTCCAGAGTGAGCAAGCAAGTCCGAGACCTTGACTTCTGAATCTGCAAATCTTCACCCAGCTTCCTGGCATCTTTGCTTGTGCCCAATTTTGTTTTCTTAAATTTTGAGTAAATCTCTCAGTGGTAAATGCAGCTGTTTCTCTGCTCTGGTCCAGGGGAACTCAAAAAAGAGCTGAAAATTAATACCCTCTGCAGGGAGCACTAGCAGCAGGAAGCAAATGTGGAAAACCCTGAGGGCAAGTGCATTGGAAGCCCCAAGCAGCTTGGTGTTGCTAAAAGAGCTGACCAAAGTTGAACCAGACTCTTCTGCTTACTAGTTGTGGATGATCCTGGCAAGTTGTTTTGCTTCTCTGAGCCTCAGTTTCTCTCTCTGCAAAATGGGGATCATTGTAGCAACCCATGTGGTGCACGTGAAGATCCTCCATGGAAGGGAAGAGATTTTCCTTGTGTTTCTATTTCAGGGTGGAAATTAAATGGAATGATGAAAGGAAGGCACTTAGCTCAATTCTTGGCACATGGCTGGCACTTCCTACTTGCAGAATCTCTAGTACAGGGGCAGGTATCTGGGCAAGAAGAGAGATCTGAAGAATGATGGTAAAGATGGTGATGGTGATGACAATGGTGATGAGTACGATGGTGGCAGTGGTGGTAATGATGTTGGAATGAAGGTGATGATGAGTTGGGGTCAAAGCGATGGTGATGTTGGTTGTAACGATGGAGGTGGTGATGATGATGTTGTGATGATAGCAGGAAGAGAGAAGAGATCTGTAGCACCTACCTTATTCCAGATTATGCTCTGCTCTAGAACTTTCCTGGACACTATCATACTGAATCCTCAATTGAACCATACTGTTTGCCCATTTCACAGATGAAAAACAGAAGCTTAGAAAGGTTCAGTGACTCACCCAGGACCATACATTGCAATTCCAGGTCTGTCCAATGCTGGGACATTAGCTCTCAACCTGAGCTGAGCCATCCTTAGTGAATGGGAGGCAGACAAAGTTATTCCAGAACCCAAGACGTGGCCTCTACGCAGAAAGAACTTTTTCTGATCTTCCATTCTCTGTAGCTTCCTGATCTGCTCTTGATTCATCTGCTCAGCCTTGGGGCTGGAGACACCGGAGTGGCTCACACAGTTCTTTCCCCCACTCTCCCAGGGACCTTCACGTGGTGTGAGTTGGGGAGAGCATTGCATGAACAGTTAACCACAAAACTAGGTGACGAGAACCACTCTCAGGGCCATAGGAGCATCAAGAGGGACTGTTGTTCCTCCAGGAACAGGCATGGAAAGCTTCAACAGAAGTGACTTTGGGCCGGTTTCAAGGGAGGAACCGAAGTGTGAGGATAGAGTGAGTGTCTGAGGGAGCGAAGGCATGAGGGAGGAATAGAAAACGTGTCCAGAGAACCATGTGGCCAGAGTCGAGGGACCCTGGAGAGGAGGGAAGGCGGCAGCTTATGAAAGGGAAAAGGCCCTGAATGCCACCTGAGGCGATTTTTATTTTCCCTGGAGATGGGGAGAGCCATGAAGATTCCAGCTGGGGAGCGGGAAGATCAGGTTTGTGTCTTCTGAAGACCAGTGCTGGCAGCAGTGGTGTGGAGAGGGGGTTAGGCAGGGGTGGGCAAGAAGGCATCTGGAGAGAGGCCTGGACAGAGGGCTGAAAACGCTGGCTTGTATGTACCCCCATCCCTCTCTGCAATGCTCTTCCTCCCACCATTTGTCTTTCCTTCAGCAACCTGACCCTTCCTCCTGGGGCAGGGGGACCTCTGAGACTGGCTCAGTACCTGAGTTCTGAAGACAGACCCAGGTTCTGCCACGTAGCAGCTGAGTGACCTTGGACATGCCATGTAACCATTCTGACCCTCCCACTTCCTCATCCGAAAACTGGGTCGTCACAAGGTTGAGTAGAATAACATGTGAAAATGACCAGTCTAGCACTTGGTAAACGCTCATGATTGTCCCCTACTTGATAAAGGAAGAAGCCGCAGTCCAGAAACGTGCCGTGACAAAGTTATGCAGCCCGAGAGCCTCAAGCCAGGGGCAGAGGCTGTCTTCCCAGTCTCTGTGTCTCAGTTTTATCCCATTTTTTTCTGTAAATGGCCTTCCCTCAATTTCCTGCTCCGTACAATAGGATCAGGGACCTCCCTGGTGCCATCAGTCAGGGCAAGAAAAGTGGCCAATGAACCAAGAATCAGAAGGGAGAGGGTAGGGGGGGAGCCGGTGGGGACCCTGGGGCTCGGGCAGGTTCTCCCTTCCTCCCCACTCAATATCCTCTGCTGTCCTCTGGCCTTGATCATGAAACCCTGCCCTGATTCCTTCAACACAGCATCAGTGGACACAGGAGGGGTCCCTTCCCCCACCTTCCTACAGGGCAGATAAAGCTCCCCTACCCAGGAGCAGAGCCTCCATGAAATAGGGAATCCAAACTTGCTCTTGCTTCTGGATCAAGCACTGCGGGTTCGAGTTCAGACTCTGCCTCTAAAACACAGTGTGACCTGGACCTTTTCATTCTGAGGACCTCAGCTTCCCCATCTCAGAGGGACTGGGCTGGACTCTCAGCTTTGGAAGGACCCTCTCAGCCACAGCCCGCAGCCCATCCCCCCTCTCCTGCTCTCCCTGGCTCATCCTTCCAGGCCTCCGACCTGGCCCCTTGCTCCCATGGGCTTTGCTCAGGCTGCCTGGGGCTCCCAGGCTCCAAGGGGCACAGACCCCAGCCAGCGCTGAGCCTCTCCCTGACAGGGAACAGCCCCCACTTACCAGCGGGGTACCTCCCGATGCCAGTGATGCCCCCCAGCCCTCTCACTGAGAGTCCGCAGTGCCCAGAGGAAACCACACCCCCAGCCCCATCTCGATTGACTTCCGAGGCTGGCCAGAGCCGGGGTTTAAAAATACAAGTGCCCGCGCACCCTCCGTGCTGACCGCCCACGCAGCCTGCGCTTGCCCACTTCACAGATGCCGCGGTGGCCACCGTGGGTGGCACAAAGGGAACAAAGAGGGGTGGGGAGTCCAGAGAGGCCCGGGGGTGGCTAGTGAGGGGGACGGACATTCCTCAGAGCCTAGACCACAGAACGGGGCTGTTTACGCCATCTGGCCATTCCCAGCTCTCTGGTGTCCTGAGAGAAGCAGGCCCGCTTGGTGCAGACTCACAGGGTCATGGGCTCGAACATCTCACGGACCCGCAGTTAACTGCTGGTGTGGCCACTGACTGGCTGTGTGAGCTGGGGTAGGTCCCTTGTCCCCTCGGAGCCTCAGCCCCATCTGTAAAACAGTGGTAATAAAAGTGCGTACATACTTCACGGGTCTCTCGGGAGAGCTAACCAGGCCCAGGCCTGGCCGAGCGATGGTAGCTCTCTTCATTGTGACTGTTGCATCTGTGTTGTGGCCGCTCTCTACAAGGACTCAGTCAGGGGGCCAAAGAGAGAGAAGGGACAGAACGCCCGGCTTCCGCTCTCTTGCCCACCTCCGGAACACCCCAAAAGTCCAGGCACGTCTGGCACCGGCGGGTGGCTGAGAGTAGAGCGCCCCTCCCTAGAGACACACAGGCAAGTCAGGGCCCGGAGGGAGACGGCCCCCATGGACAACCACGGGAACGTCAGACCCTAGAAATCTGGGCCTTGCCCCCAAGGTGAGAGGGACGTAGCACCCTTGGAACTGTGAGGGCCCCTGGAGCTTCCCCAAGCCACTCCTCCTCAGCGTTCCAGAAAAGGAAACTGAGGCCTGGAGAGGGGAAAGGATCTGTCCAGTTCATGACAGAGTGGGAATCCAACCCAGGCTTCCCGCAGCCCTGACGGGTGCTGCCCCCCTCCACACCATGGCCTTGCCCTCCCCTGCCTGGTCCCAGCGGGAGGTCTCAGCCCCAGGCAGGCAGCTGAGCAGCTGTGGGAGCAGGAGCCTGGTCCCGCACCCCCCTGCCGCACCCTTCCCCCCCCCCAGACTTCAGCTGGGGGTTCAGGAGCAAGGGCTGAGAGCACTGCTCCTTCCCCAATCCCACCAGGGCCTGCTACACCCTTACATAACCTGTTCCGAGTTATACAATCTGCAGCCGCTTCATTCCAGAATGGGAGCTCCAGGAGCGGGTTCTAGCGTGGGGAGAGGCTGAGGGCCTCCGTGTGAAAATCGGGTCATTACCAGCACTCAGGCTCTAGCCCAGCTGATGGCCTTCCCTCCACGGCCTGGGGCCTGCCAACCTCCTCCAGGCTCCGGGGAGTGGGAAGGCCCAGGGAGGACCCAAGCTCCATACCCAGGTTCAGTGCAGAGGGCAGTCCCTGGCAGTGGGGGTGTGGGGCTGGGTACCAACCCGGGGCTGCATCCTGCTGCTCCAGCCTCCACGCAGGCTCTTGCCCCCAGACTCCACAGCCCCAGGCAAGCATATCAGCCTGAAGAACTCCCCGGAGGGAAACCTAAGGCGGACACTTTGAGGGGCCATGAGCTCTAGGATCTCAGGTCTGCGTTCGCGTTGGATTATCTTGGTCATCAGCCAAATTACCACACATCAATTCACTTCTCTGCATCTTGGTTTCCTTATCTGAGAAACGGGACTAAAAGAAATTGGCCTCCTTGGTTACCGTTCATATTAAACAACATCCCGACTCACATAATGCCTGGCACAAAATAAATGCCCATTTGGCAGACGAAAAAACTGAGACCTAGACAGGTGACATCTCACCTGGGAGCAGCAGAGCTATGCACAAGCGAGCGAGCCCCTGCGTGCCAGGCACACGCTCTGCCGAGACTGGGCTACTCCCCGAAACAGCTCTGTGGGGTCGGTCCCGTTGTTCCTCCGATCTGACAGAGGAAGAACCCAGGCTTACAGGAGACAAGGCACCCATTTGGTGGCAGACCCAGGACTCAAACACGGACGTGGAGCTCCAGAGCACAGCGGTCGACAGCAGGTGAGCAAGACAGCAGCCGGGAGTGATGACCCCCAGGGCTGTCCTCTCCTTCAGAAACACAGTCACCCTCCCCATTCCCTGTCTCTGCCACTGCCGTGATGCCCGTGACCTTGGCCAAGCCAGCTGACCTCTCTGGGCTCTCATGGCCCCTCTGAAGCAAGCCCCATCCCTGGGCTAACCATTACCGGGGTTATGGTGAGGACACATTAAGACAACGAGTTAGAAACTGCTTTTCAGCAGAGAGAGCCAGCACAGCTGCGCAGCTCAACACTTCCCCAGCCTCCTGCTCCCTCCGGCTCAGCAGGAACTAGCTAATGGACAGACACCAGGGGCCTCTCAGCATCTCTGGCTGTTCAAACAAACACCTCTCCCCTCTACTGCCCCCGCTCCGGGCTGCCCTTCGATACAGGCGAAGCCCCCGGTCTGTTCTCCGGCCTTTCTCGCATGCTGGGGCAGACCAGGCTGTACACGTGAGTCGCCCCCTTTCTGCCTTTCTCTCAAAGAGCATTCCTTGCTTCGTGCTTCTCGGGGCACCCTCACACTGAATCCTCGCCACGGGCCTCTGGGAAGCTGGGATTCATCCCCCTCCTCACACAGAGGAGGATGCTAAGGCCCAGAGAGGTGAAGTCACGTGCGGGGGTCCCACAGCCGTCAACCTCCGCGGAGTCAGGATTCAAATCTGTGCACCCCGGCTGCAAGGTTCAAACTCCTAACCAGAGATTTAAGCCAGCCCAGCTGCCAAGGCCACAGGATGCCCATTTCTCAGATCAGAAAGGTTAGGGCACTTGCCCAAGAAGCCCAAAACGAGAGCCAGTACAGACTCAGCATCTGCTTCTCCCCCCGGCCGCTCTGTGTCTTGACCAGGAGGCACAGGTGGGAGCCACGCAGTCAGCGCTCAGTCAGCCAGGCCTGGTAGACGCCAGGGGTGTTGACAAAAGTACATGTAGAGAGCCCTGGCAGACTGCCCACGTCACAGGGCGAAGGACTGCCGGAGCTGGGCCTGGGCCTACTCATGCTCCTCTCTGGGCCTCAGGCTCCCCAAGGGTAGAAGAAGCACCAGACCCCGGATGGGCTGGG
This sequence comes from Mustela lutreola, assembly GCF_030435805.1. NCBI lineage: Eukaryota > Metazoa > Chordata > Mammalia > Carnivora > Mustelidae > Mustela > Mustela lutreola. Next base: position 14,412,881 of record NC_081299.1, read on the forward strand.
GACACCCCTCAAAGCCTAACTACAGGAGGCTCTGTCCTGAGCAGAAGAGCCCACACCTGGCCACTCACCAGAAGCCCCGGGGGGACTTGTCACACCCCGAAACACTGGCCACACCCCAGAGTCTGATTGAGTAGGGATGGGCAGGGGCCTGGGAACCTGTATTCTTTATATCCACCATGATTCCCTCCCATGCCCCGCACCCCTCACTGCCACCCCAAACTCCTGTCCTCAGCCAACTCTGAGAATCCCAGGCTGGGACAATTCTCCCAAAGCCAGGGGGACCCTAGTCCCCTGCCTGTGCTCAGAGTTCCCACCTGGGGGTGAGATGATCCTTAGGGGTCCGTGGGGGTCTGCAGTAGGTCAGAGATGGTGTCGAGGAGGTCTCTAATGTTGGTCTCTAACAGCTCAGAATCAGGACCTGGTAGAATTCTAGATGTTCCGGGGTTGGGCCAGGACCTTGACCTGTCCCCATCTTCTTATCTAGTTCTTTGGTTAGCAACTACTAATGAGCAGCTCCCATGTGTCAGGCGCTGTTTTGGGTGCCGGGGGGTGTAAGCAGTGAATAAAACAATGTCCGTCCCCTTGGGACATTTCCGTGCTGCCAGGGAAGACAGTCGTAAAGCAGCCGAGATTGGGCAGCCCCTCTGCAGGTTCCAACAACATCCAGCATCCACGACCCCTTACCTCTGACCCTCATCATGAGCTAGAAGCTCAGCCCCCATTTTACGGATGAGTCGCTGAGGCCCAAAAGCCATTTTGATAGCCTGTCTCCTTACTCCAGGCAAGCAACCCTCCCAGCCAACCCTGTGTGCGGCTGCCTCGGAGCAGAACTTTCCCTGTTGCCACGGCAACCCCCCTGGGGAGGCCTGTCCTACTTTGCATCCCTGGCGCTGAGCTAGCGGCCTCACCCCACCCCCCTAAGACAGAGAGGTGGGTTTATCCCACACAAGGGAACAACTGGTCCCACCGGGAAAGGACTGGACTCCCTCACTCAGACATCCAATCACAGCCAAGCCACATCAAGGAGGCACCAGGGACCAAGCCAGGCCCTGGGACAGAAGAGGTCATGGTCATGGTCCCTGCCTTTAGAGAGCTCCCTACCCTCCCAGGGGTGGTGACAATTGCCACAGCCCCAGGGACGGCGTAGCCAAATGCCAGGTGCAGTTCTGGCCCTTCCCATGTATGACCCAAATAATCTTCCCATGAACTCTTGCAGCAGGGGTCACTATTCTCCCTTCACAGATGAGGACGCTGAGGCTCAGAAAGGCTAACAAACTTGCCTGAGGTCACAGCGGAGAAGCAGCAGGGCCCGAAGTAGGACTCAGGGAGATCCCAAGCCACACTGCAGGTGCTCAACATTGCGGGGGGGGCGTGGGAGGCAACCCCATCAGACTGGTCCAGGAGGGTCGGTCACAGCATCTGTCCTCAAGAGTCATCTCCACAAGAGGAGAGGAGGGTAGGAACAGGAGTATGGTGGGGCCCTAAGAACTACACGACTGTGGGGGGAAGGGGGAAGAGCCAGGACCGCAGGAGCAGCTTGGTTTGCCTCCTGCTGCCTGGTGGGGCTCAGCTGGGACTTGGGACCTGGGAGACCTGAGAAAAGAAAGCACAGCGGAATGTGGTCTGCCCAGAGAGCCTGGCTCAGGAGCCACAGCGCACCGGCCCCCTGAAGACAATGCAGTACCCCTGGCAGCTCCCAAGGGGGCAGCCTGGAGCAGGCATGCACAACTCACCAGGAGCCCACCTTCACACTCTAGGGAAGGAAAGAAAGGCCCAAGCAAAGGTCTGACTTCATTCCTCAGCACCTTGTATTAACACGTTAGTGCAGTGGTTCCAGGCACAGACCGCAGAGCAGACAGCCTGGGCCCACAGCCCGTCCCTCCTACGTCCTAGCTATGGGAACTTGGACAAGGGATGGAAACTCCCTGAGCCTCAGTTTCCACATCTGTGAAATGGGGATAATAATACAGACCTACATATGTGTGTGTTGGAAGGGCTCAGTGAGTCTACACCCCCTCCCCCCCCCCCCATTCACGGCACCTGGCACCTAGCATGTTCACTGTCAGCTGTTGTGATTATCTCTAGCACACGGACACAAAACAGGTCTGCATTTTTACACAGACAGGCGCATGAGGGTGTGCAGGCCTGTGCATACTGTATACCAGTGTGCCGGTGCATGTGTACATCTACCCCTTTAGGTAGACCTGAAGGGACACCCACCAGGCGTGTGAAAGATAGCCGAGCACAAAGGCTCGGATCGCAGACAACAGCTGCACGCCTGCAGGGAGGCATGCCCATGCGAGGTCCAGCATGGCCCATCCCCTTGTGAACACCTGCCTTCTCGTGTGCACCCCCAGGGCCTGCACGGACAGCAGGCACACGCAGTTGCACAGTGGAGGTTGATATGTATTACATAGATGGGTTTTGAGTTTTTCTCCTGGAACCACTGTGATGCGAACAAATCTTAGCTCTGGAAATCACAGATGGATTGGGGGGTGAGGGAAACAGGTGCTCAGGGCATAAGCCTCCTCCCACAGGTCCCCCCCACACCCAGAGTGTTAAAGCCACCATCAGGGAAGAGAACCTGGTGAAGATGAAAATGAAGAGCCCAGAGTGGGGGAGCCAAGCCACCAAGTGCTTCTGTTTTCCCAGCCAGGAGACTGTCCCCGAGATAGCCACATCCTCTTGGGAAATCCTCAAACACCTGTCCAGACACCCCCCCCCCACCTCAACCAATCAGGAAGCCCGGCTTCCAGGAAGAAAAGAATTCCACCCATCCCTACCACTGCCTTGGGTCTTACTCGGAGAGAAGAGAGTTAAAAGAAAAGCTTGCCTAGCAAGACCCCTCTTGGGAAATTGCCCTGAAGTGAAGCCTCCCCATCTCCTGGGGTGTGAGGAATAGGGGAGGGGGGATATCTGTGCCTCAAGCAACTGATAATTAGTCAAGCCTACAAGCCCAAGCAGCACAGAGGGAAAAAGATCCTGAAATGAGGAAGACTTCTGTTTATTCAGCACTTTATTCAAAGGCATCAGCTTGTAGAACTGCATTGCACACTTCTGCAGTTCAGAGAGGTTCAGCAACCTGCTCCAGGCCACACAGTATTTCATCTGTAAAGCTAAGACTTGACCCCCTGTCTGACTCCACATCCCGTGGCATTTTCTTTGCATCACGGCACTGCCCAAATGTAATAATGAGCAATCAAATAACGTGGGGTCTGTTCCCCAGGAGCGATGTAGGACAAAATCAAAAAGCAGAAAATGGAGGCTCATCTGTGCTGTTCCTACTCCAAAGGTCATGGGAGAAAGGAGGGCTCGGATGGCCTTGATGGCAAGGAAATTCTTTGTGGAGGATGGGGGGAGTTTTTCGTGGACGAGGAGGAGTAGGGTTTGGATAAATTGTGAGTTACCGTGGCATTCCAGACAGGGGGACATGATGAGCAAAAAGGCAGAAACTAGGAGCTTAGGGTGTTGGCACTGCGGGGTGGAGGCAGAGATAGACATGTGTTGATCTCAATGGGAGAACATCTGCTTGGTTGAGGGGGAGATGGATGGCGGGGGGGGGGGGCGCGGAGGGAAGGGTAGGGACCAGCTGACCCAACCATGAGCTTTCTGTCTTGTTCATCCCATGATGGTACAGGGCATTCAGCAGGTACTTAATATCTTTCTGAGTGGCTGAAGGGATGGATGCAGGATGGATGGAGGGAGGGATGGACAGACGGACAGATGAATGAATTATATGAGGTAGAGGTAAATATGACAGCAAGAGCTCTGGGCTGGGAACTGGAAGCCTGAAATTCAGATCCCTTTCCTGCCACCATCTGAAGGAATGTCTCTGGGCCTCAGTTTCCCCATCTGTAGAGCCCAGGTGATTCTCAAAGGTCTTCCACACATGACAGTCTGTGATTCTGGAGACAAAAGCAGAGTTCAGGGTGGGGGTGAGGGGCGCTGGCTGCAGGGGCTGAGCCTGACAGCCCCAGGGAGGGGAGATAGGGTTCAGCCAGCCTCTGCTCCTTCCTGCTATCACCTCCCCTCCCTAGACCCCAGTTTCAGCAGATGCATTCCAGGATTTTAGGACCCTGTGAGACTTTGTCTGAGGGTGAGGAGAGGGAGGAGTGAGGAGCCCAGCCCCAGCCCTCTCTTACCCCACTTAGGAGGTTAAAGCAACTTGGGAAAAAGCACTTATTCTGGGCTCCTGGAATCACCCTTCATTTTCCTGGCAGATAAATGGGGCAAAACAGAAGATACTGATGCATTTAAATGGATCAAGGCAGGCGGAAGTTTATAGGATTTGAATACACTTTTTGGCTGCCTTTGAATATTCATTTGCCCAAGGGAGTGTTGGGCAGCCAGATCCATGGGTCCTAGTGGGAGGTTATCTGAGGTTGGGGGGAAGGGAGGCACACAGGAAGGGTTGGCAGGAATCCCTGCTCATCAGGCTCTTGGGAGCTAACTGCGCTTCTCCACCAGCTAAAATGTCACAGGCTTAGAGTAAATTCTAGGAGTTGATACACCCCATGGTTGCGGTCGTCATAGCAACCACCTCCCTGCAACCATGTGTCCCCGCAGATCGCAGCAGATAAGACAGGTCTAGCAGGTGAATAATGAGGAACTTGCCCAGGACGCCAGTGGGCCCCCCAGGACTCAGAAATCTGCCTTGGAATTCCGGAATACACCGTAGGCTTCTCAACCATCCCTGAGATTCTGAACTGGAGCCCAGAGTTCCAGAACAAGCCTAGAATTCCAAAATCTGTCCTCAAATTCCAGAATACTTTTCCCACGGCCCAGAACACATTCTAGCTATCCAAAGAATCCCCCTCATATCTGGCAGTCAGGGCACACTCTGCAGGCAGCTCCACCAAACTCTAAAACACACCCCTAGACAGACATACCCTTCCATTCTCATCTCCCTCTTGAGTCGATTCTTCCCAGGGGCAGGTTTTCTGTCTGAACCTCAAGGACTATGGAGCACTCGGGTCTCGTGCTGGAGAAAGAGGAGGATCCAGGGATGAGCCTAGGGTTTGAGAAAATTGACCTTGTCCTCATACCCAGGAAGTGCACCCTGCCCCAGACGTGTGGGCACCTGCCAGCCAGGCCTCAGGGTCAAGGGCAGCTCCCCCAGCCCGGTGCTCGTAGCACTTTCCACAGTGTACTCTGTTCTCCACAGTGGGGATGAATCGATGTGGAGTCACCCCTACTCTCACTAAGGCCCCTGGGTGACCATCAGCACATTAACCCTGGCCCTTCCAGGAGGAACCAAGCTGGAGGGTGGCCCAGGCAGCCTGAGATGGGGGGCAGCTGAGTTATGAAGCCTTTCCCTCCTGGCCTGGGGTGGGGGTGGGGAGGGTGAGAGAGGTTGGGGGGTGGGTGAGAGGAGTCCACAGCCAGCCCTCCCCCACCACCTGCCAACACTGTCTCCCAGAGCGATGGGTAAACCAGAGCATCCTCTCTGCAAGCTGCTGGAAGCTCCCGTCTATTTCAGTCTGTTCCCTCTTCCTCTCCAACCACACTGTTCACTGCCGCTGGTCATCTCCATCCTCCGTTCCCCTTCCCTGAGCCCACCCCTCACTCCGCCCCTCCTCCACAGCCCAGGCCCTACAGGCTCTCAGCCTTCCCTTCTCCCTGCCTCCCGGCCTCCACGTCTCCCCTCTCCGTTCTGCTGCTCTCTCCCAAGGGCCTGACCATCCTACCATCCTGCTCAGAGCCCAAAGCGCCACCCGCACACCTCACATCGGCTGGGCCCCCTGAGGCCTGGACACACCCCGCATCTCCCATCGCATCTGCTTCTCCGCATCTCCCATTTAGAGTCTCGACTCCTGCCGTGACCTCTGCCAAGCCGGCTGGCTCGCTATTGTTAGAGAAGGCCCAGGCCGAGCTCCCAGGCCTCTGCTTCTCTTCTCTTTTCCCTCCTCAAAAGCTCTTTGCACCTCTCTAAACCTGCAAACTGGTTTAAGGGCCCCTCCTTGGAGGTGACTGGAGATGCTCCCCATGGTTCTCTAAAGCCGCAGCCCTGCTTGGCAGTGGGGCAGACAGAGCTGGCTGTGGACTGTCAGAGCTGCAAGGGGCCGTAGAGATAAGTCCTAGTGGTTTTCAAGCTGGGTTCCGTGGCATCCGACTGGGGGGCGGGGAGGAGCTTCAAAGACTGTGGGAGGAGGGAAGTCACAAAGGGTGGTGGAGGGCAGAGCGTCCTTAACCAGGCGGGTCAGAGAAGGTGCTCGAAGGAAGCGACATCCAAGCTGACTCCTGAATGGACAAGGGCCACCTATGTACAGATCATTCTAGGAGCAGGATATTCACGCGAAAAGAAAAGCCAGTGTAAAGGTCCTGAGGCAGAAACAAGCCCGCCTTCTTAAAAAAGAGAAAAAGTTCAGGACAATAGTGACCAAGAGCCAGAGCCATCCGAGGTGAGACCTCCATAGCCCATTCCATTTGGGGAAAGTGGGTTTCACTGCTCAAAAAAAAACATCAAACCCATTGACCTCGTCTAATCCTGCTGCTTCATAGGAGAAAAACTAAGGCCCAGCATGTCCAGGCATTGTCCAGCAGAGAACTGGTGGCCAGGCTGAGGCCAACACTCAGGTCGCAGGACACGGCCCCAGGCACCGTCTGTCACCCCTTGTGGGCAGCATGGACCTCCCTGGCCTCCGCCTCTCTCTTGAGCCTGCTCGGGGGTCCCTGCCCCGCACCACAGGTGAGAAGCATGAATGAGGTAACGTCTCCCAGGCTGGGGAGCTCCGGGGAACAAGCAGCCGGCCAAATAAAGGCTTTATTGGATTTGTCAAACATGCGTCCTGTGGCCAAGGGCCTCCTGGCACAGATAGCCTCACAGAGGAAACACCAGACGAGCAGACGATGAAATTAAAAGGCTTTTCATTTCCAGAGTGGAGGCTGACAGACGCACATGGAGAACATGCCTCTCCCCAGCTTCTCCTCACCCTCTTCCCCGGGCCCCCTCAGCCCTGCCTGTAGAGCAGGTGCCTGGGCATAGGGCTCCCCATCCCCCTCCTCAGGGCCGCCCACACCTTGCCCAGGGGTCAGAGACCTGGAAGGGACTCCGGTGAAGGAAGGACCCATGGGAAGTGTCTGAGAAGTCACCGAGTCCATCCCACTGGCTTGGGGCTGGATGACCTCCATCGCACAGGACAGCAGGCCGCAAAGGCGAGGCAGGTGGGGAGATGGTGGGAGAAGCCAGAGAAGCCAGACAGGCAGGGGTCCTGTCCCCACTCTTGCCCTGACCAGCCCTGCAGCCTCTGGCACATTACCTGGGCACCAAGTGTCTCCATGTCCTCGGCTGCAGAAGGGGAGGGATGGCCAGTACGAGGATGAAGTGAGAGTTGTCCGGGGAAAGCTCTGGCCTCCAGTTGGCATCAAACAAAGATGCTAGAGCTCCAGTTTTCCTCTGAGGGCAAGGGGAGGCCTCTCTGTATTTGCACTCCCCGCTCACAGCCTCACACCAGCTTCCCCTGAGCCTCTGATCATAGTAAACTATTTGTGTACAAATACATCCCATTGTACAATATTTTCACGGCTCGCCCTGGAGAATATCACCTGGTTTCCTTTCAGACCAATCAGAGCACTAGGATATTGATCTGGAAACAGATGCTATTTCCCTTCGTGATCACCCAAGCCTGTGTAGGTATGTATGAAACTTTGTTAAATGCAGATTCCAAGGCCAAGGTTACCCTCTCCTGTCCATGTTGCCCTTAGAAAAGGCCTATGGGAATTGCACCATAAGAAAACAAGATAGTTTATACGTCACTTTAAAGGAGACCGAGTCACTGCTGGCTCTTTTCAATGTTTGTTGAAAAAACAAAACAAAACAAAAAAAACAAACCCAAACAACTATTGGGCACTTAGTGTGTACAAGGCAAAGCATTAAATATATTTTGTTTACAAGAGCAAACAAATCAGACCTACCCCCTTTCTTTTCAGAAGAAGCAGCCCATGTAAGGGCTGAGGGACTGGATGGTTAAGTAGAACCAGAAACAGTCTGGTCTGCTTCAAACAGACCCAGTTCAAGGGGTCCTGGTACATGAATCAATGGCAGCCTGCAGGAAGACTCTGCCCACGTGGAACATGATTCTTTCTTCGGACGTTCTCATCAAGGATAAGATGATGGAGGAGTCCTGGGTGCCAGCAAGCTTGGGCGTTCATGCACAGATATTCACGGAGCACCTCCTCTTGGCCAGGCACTGTTCCAGGCACTGCAGACACAGCGATGAGCAAGACAGACCAAAACATCTCTTCGTGGGGCTTATGTTCTAGTTGAGGGAGACGGATAATCAACCAATCGATAAGTAAAAGAAAGAGAAGACCAGATGCTAGTAGATACTATAGAAACATTAAAGGGGAGGCTACAGAGTGCTGGGAGGTGGGGGATGCCTTTAAATATGACCGGGGAAGGCAGCTCTTTCTGCCCATGAGTCCTGTCCCCATGTTTCAATAAAACCAGTTTTTTGCACCACAAAAATAAATAAATGAAAACTCAAAAAAAAAAAAAAATTAAATATGACCAGGGAAGGCATCGCTGATAAGACAACATTTCAGTAAAGGCCAGACAAACCAGCTGGGTAACACAGAGCATTCTGAACAAAAGAGAAGCATGTGCAAAGGCCCTGCGGTAGGAGTGTGCCTGGCATATTCCTGAAATGGAAAGGCCAGTGTGGCTGGAACAGAGTGGCCAAGGAATATGGGGTAGGAGATGAGCTCAGAGGGGAAACAAGAAGAGGCCATTGCAGGAATCCCCACAGCAGGCAGCCAGTGGAGACACCTAGACCAGGTGAGACGTGCTGAGGGGTGGGTACAACATGGGCTTTCTAGTCAGGTTGCTGGGATCAAGGGGAACCTTGCCTAGATGACTTTACCTCAGTGCCTCCCTTTCTCCATCTTAAGATGGACATGGTAAGCAAGTGTCCCTCCTGGGGAGGCATGAGGATTAAATGAGCTAACGCCCGTGATCGTGTTCGGTACACATCAGGCACTTCAATGTCAGCCCCTTCCCCTCACAGTGGGTAGCCCTGGCAAATGTCACCTTCACCTGATGGTCAAGGTTCATGTCACCAGTGATGCCGTGCACCCCCAATGTGATGGGACAAGGAGGCCACTTGGCCTCTGTGGTACACTTCCCCAAGCCCCATAACCTCAGTCTCGTCATGAGAAAACATCAGACGAACCCAAATGAAGCGGCGTTTTCCAAGAGACCTGGCCATTACTCTTCAACCCTTTCAAGGTCACAGAAAGCAAGGAAAGGCTGAGAGTATCACAGACCGGAGGACGTGAAGGACACAGGCCAGCCACACACTGCACACATTCCTGGAATAGGAAAAGGACATCAGTGGGGAAATGGGTGAAGCCCTGAGGAAGTCTGGGTTTGGGTGAATCATCATGTACCCAAATTGGTCTCTTCACTTTGACAAAATACACCACAGTCAGGTATGGTGCTAACAGCAGGGCAGACTCGGGGAGGGGGTGGAAATCTGAGCTCGTATGAAACTCCCCAAGGACCAGACTGGCATCTTTGTATTATTTGTTCAACAAATATGGAGAGGGGCATCAGGCCGACCCCCCTTAATTCTGCAGAACCCCCCAGGGAGAAATGAGGGCCAAGCAAGGAAGGGAAGCCTGGGGAGGAGAGGTTCCCTAACAATCTGGGTTATTCACCCCTGCAAAGGGTGCTTCCCCACTGTGGGAAAGGCTCCAACAGAGGCTGGAGAAGCCCTCGCCTTGGAGAGCACAATCTATTCCATCCAAAGAGGAGGCTGAGAACAACCTGGGCAGCTTGAGTCCCCACCAGGACATCTGCGTCCCTGGTTGATCTCCAGCCTGAACCCAATCAGCCCAAGGGTCAGCCCCAGATCACCCTTTCCTGTCCTGTCCCTGACGAATGCTGCAGCTGGCAGAGGGTAGTCACTCCACCCCTCCCCTGGTGATACATCCGCCCCCCACTGCATGCTTTACTGCCAGGGGTTCAACCAAGTTTTTGCCCCCTATGGCAAAGGGCAGAAAAAACAAGGGGGCAGGCCATGGAGGGGTCGGATCTCAGCCTTGCTGCCTCCAGCGGGGAGGTGTGAGACCAGGACCAGGCTGGGCCGCCTACCATCTCCAAACCCACTTCCTCATCCCAAAGAGGGCAGAGTAGTAGAACCTACGTCAGGCCTGGTGTGAATGCTCATTTAAAGAGAACACTGATGGGTGCCTTGGTAGCTCAGTGGTTAAGCCACTGCCTTCGGCTCAGGTCATGATCTCAGGGTCCTGGGATTAAGTCCCACATCGGGCTCTCTGCTCAGCGGGAAGCCTGCTTCCCTCTCACTCTCTCTGCCTGCCTCTCTGCCTGCTTGTGATCTCTCTCTGTCAAATGAATAAATAAAAATTAAAAAAAAAAAAAGAACACTGATAATCATTCTGATACAGTACACATTGAGCTGGACACAAAAGGGGCACGAACTTGACCAGACCTGACCCTGACATCTTCCTGGAGGGAAGTCGGGCCTTTCACAATTCAGTGCATCAAAGGAGAGAAGGACTATGGAAACATCTATTCGGTCAGAGTGCCCGTGCCTGGCCCCCAGTCCCATATCTCAAGGCTTCAAGAAAGGAATTGTAGGGTCTCCCCCTCAACATTTAGGGATCCTAGCTTAGTCGGACTAACATGCCAGAGAAGACTGGTATTTGAAATCTGCAGGCCTTGATTAGAGAAAAACTCTTTCGGCTTTTTAAAAACACAACAGAAGCAAAGACGCCCTCCTCCTTTCCCTTACACACACACCCCAGCATCCCTGCCTGCCTTCGCTGCCGCAGCAGCTCCGGTCCAATGGGCACCCCAGGCTCCAGTCTGCCTCTGCTGCCCCCCACCTTGGTGCCACACCAGTTATCCCAGTGATGACTGTCTCCAGTATGGCCAGCAGGTAAGGACTCCAAGTGCCAGGGCCAGGCTGTTCAGAAGCCAGCACCACATGCAAACGGGCCAATCCCTAAGTGGCAAAGGGCCAACCTGGGGGGGACCAGGGACTCATCCAAGCTGCCCTGGGCACCAGGAAGGAGTCAGGTGGAAGCATCTGCTGTTGGATGTGCAAAGCCAATGAGCGGGGGCCAGCGATGCTTGGCTCATAAGAACAGCAATTTCTATCCCACGCCTACTCCATGCCAGGCCCGGCAAAGTGATTTCATTAACTCATTGAATCCTCGTGGAACCGGGAACTCTTTTTCCCCCTATTCTGTAGGAAAAAAAGGATTGAGGTCCAGACAGTTGCGAAACTTCCCCAGCTAGTGAGGGGCAGACCTTGACTTCCTGTCCAGGTGCCCATTCTGACCACACCCCTAGTCCGCATCCTTCATTCCATTCAGCTGCTCCTTTTGCGCCCCCCAGGCTGCAAGCTTCATGGGACACTGAGCAGAGCAAGACTCAATCTGTCCTGGAAGAGCTTGCAGATGAGGGTGGACAGAGAGTAGCAGCCATTAATAAGAAATCGGACACTCCCCCTGCCAGCAGGTGTAACCAGCTCTGACAAAGCAGGCAAGGAGCAGCTACCTCTGTCCTGGGCAGTCCTGGGGGCTTCCTTGAAGGGACATCATTGGAGCTGGATCTTGCAGGATTCCCACAAGGGCCTGAACAATAGGCAGGGAGAAGTTTATGGGCATGGGCAACCTAGGGGTAGGCACCACTCCAACTTCTTTCCCCAAGACAAGAAACTGGGTTTTAGTCTTATTCCTCCAGCCTTATGAACAGCATGGCCAGGAGCCAAGGCTCTTGGAGCCAGGCTGGAGCCAAAACACCCTCTGCCACTTTCTGCCTGTAAAATATTAACACTCACAAGGACAATGATAATGCATGGATGGATAAAGGGATAAATGGATGGATGGATGGATGGATGGATGGATGGATGGATGGAAGAGCTATAGACCCAGAGCTCCTTAACAACTTTGCCTGGAACAAGGTGAGTCCCAGAAACAGAGCCAGGGCTGAGCAAGCATTCACTCCTTCATGAATGCATGCAGGCAACACAGACTTGCTGAGCACTTACTAGACGCTAAGGACTGTCCTAGGTGCTGGGGATACAGCAGGGAACAAAATGAGCCCAAATCCCTCCCTCAAAACCATCCACAGTAGAGGATGGAAGCATCTGCTTCCATAGGATAACTAAATAAGCAGATATAAATATGTCTAGCCTCGGGAGTTGCTACAGAGAAAGATGAAGTGGGATAAGAAAGACGGGAAGGGTATGAGCCCCACAGGTATGTGCAAAGAGAATGCTCCAGGTGAAAATAACAGCCAGAACATGAGCAGGCTTGCAGGTTGGGAGATGACTAGGTGGCCAGTGTGGCTTGGAAGGTGTGCAGGGCTTGATCACACAGGCTTCTGTTGGCCTTTGTTGGGATCTGGGCTCTTATGCACAGTGAAAGAGTAACTCAGGAGAGCTTCAGGAAGAACAGTGACAGAATGTGGCAAGAACAGGCTACTGTGCTAACTGACAGTAGGGAACACAAAGACAGAAAGAGGCCAGCATGGAAGTTCCTGCAAGCACCCAGGTGAGAGTCAATGTGGTCTGGCTTTGGATGGTAGCAGTGGAGGCGGTGAATTCTGGATATGCATGGGAGGCAGAGCTCAAGAGATTTGCTGAGAGCCTGGATGTGAGTTGTAGGGAAAAGGGAGAAGCCAAGATGGCTGCAGAGTTTTGACCTCAGCCACAGGAAGTATGGAGCCCCCATGTACTGGGTTGGGGAAGGCAGTGAGAGGATGTTCATGTAAAGAGGGCAGGTTGAACACACACAATCACCTTGGTTCCCCCCACCTCTCAGGTACTAAAACAATAGTAAAAGGGCTTCTTTAAACGTTTGAAAGTTTTGAGCCCACAGGATGGGAAAAAAATGGGGGAAGAAACAACAGCAACAAAAGTTTAAGAGCTAGAAAATAAATGGACAATTGAGGAAAAGGAATCAGGGCAGGGGGGCATCCCCCAAAGACTCAGAGATTGACCATATCAGATACCTCTGGAAGTTGGAGTAAAGAGCAATTTAAATAAAGAAGATTCTTTGAAAGGCTGATTAAGAAGCTGTTATCACCCCAGCCCACAGACACCTGTAGATTCGGGGACACCAGGCACAGTGCCCAGGATGGTCCTCCACTGACAACAGGGAGAATCCGTGAAGAAGCTGGATGTCAAGACCCTAACCACCTCCCATCACTCTGCTCTCAGAACACCCGCAGCCAGACTTACACCCTCTGGGCAGACAACGGGAAGAGCTTTTTCTGGGAAACATGATGAACCAAGAAGAGAAGACCCCGAGAAACCCTAGAGATACCAACAGTGGAGGTCTTCCAACCAAATAGCTCTGACAGATCACCCTATGAAGAAGCCCATAGCCCACAAGACCTACCCACGTACACAGAGCTTCCAATGAGCTCCTACTTTACTATTTTTAAATATGCATAGATAACAAAGGTTTGCCAGACATCAGAAGAATGCCTTCAACCTGAAAGATAAAAATAAAACAAACAGAAAACACCAACATAAAAAAACATGTCTTAGTATCATCATAAGACATGCAGAGGTGAAATTAAAATAGGATTCTCATTTCTTTTTTGAAAAGACACAGAGCACAAAATTTAAAAAAAGCTTTTAAAAATTAAAAATATAACAGCAAAAAAGGAAAAGGAAAAAATTGGAAAATAAGGTTCAGCTTTTCCAAAGTGACAGGTAAGAAAAAAAAAGGGGGGGGGGGAGAGAAAATAAAAGAAAATTGGAAGACTTGTCCAGGAGTTCCATCTTCAAATAATAACAATTCTAGGAAGAATAGAAAAATGTGTAGGAGGGACAGGAATTGTCAATAAAATAGATTAAGAAGATTTCACAGATCCAAAAGATAGCTTTCTAAATCTCAAGGACTCAGAGAGGCCCCAGCACAATACATAAAAATAGACCCACACCAAGGTACATCATCATGAAATGTCACTATCTTGGGACCCTAAGAGAAGATTCACTAAGATTCCAGACTGAAAAGGTAAGGAATGAGAACAACTTCCTTCTTCTGGAATAGCCAATAGAGCAAAACCTTCAAATGTTTTGTAGGAAAATCATTTCCAACCTGCAATTCTATACCTAGACTAACAGCCAATCAAGGATGGGGATAGAATAAAGACATTTTCAAATGTGCCAAGTCTCAAAAAATTAACATCTCATGGATCTTTTTCCGGGGGCTAGTGGTAGATATGTTCCCCTAAAACAAAGGAACAAACCAAGAGAAAAGAAGACAGGCAATACAAGAAGCTAAAGACCCAACACAAGAGAGAGTCAGAGGAATCCATTTGGCTGGTAGCAAAGGATCCTGGGATAACAACTGTGCACCAAGTGCAGAAAGCAACCAGCTCAACAAGAAGAAGGTCAGGGGCTCTGGAAGACTTATGAGGGAGATGAAACTGATAGGAAATGGATGCATGCACATATCTTGAGAGGAGACTCACATTATTGGCCAAAAACTTGCACAGAAAAGGGGGAAAGTCATTGCATTATTGGGAGGCTAGTAGAACGGAAAGAGCAAGGTGATGGGGGAGGGAGCGAAGAGAGCCAAATCCTCAACTTCCTTAGTGTACAGCCAGATAGCTAGAGTTCCACTTCTGACATGGGAATGTGAGGAGCTCTGCAGATTTGTTTCCCAGTGAAACTGCTGAAAATTATTTTAAAACAACCATTTAAAGTCTGTGGAAATGTTCCTAAGGGCATACAGCAAATGAAGAAACATTCATTCAAGAAAACCTAATAAAGCTCTATAAGAACAGCAAGAGTCTGCAGCATTTGAACTATGACCCACTTCCTCCCTCTTCCTTCTCAGATCAGCATTATGGAAACTCCACTCTAGATGGGCAGAGCCAATAGCCCAGGGCTCTCTCCCCCCCAGTTCCCAGTTGGAGGCCTACAGTATCTTCCCAGGAAGGGGAGGATATCAGTATATCTCATCCTGCCTCAGCTTAGTATTGCACATGTTAAGTCTAGGTGAGTACAACTGAAAGATGGGGGCTCCCTTCTTCTTTCCAACACCCACAGTGGGATGAAGGCTCTCCTTTGTGTATGGCATGCTGGGGTCCCAAACACCTTCATACTGGCTCATTTATAAGGCAGAGTTTCCATGCCAGGAGAAGCAAACTGAGAAGATCAAAGGCCACATCCAGCCCCCACTCCATCAACTACCCAGCTCCTAAAGGCAGAACATCACTCAAAGAGAAGGCACCACTGTCCCCACACCCAATTCCAGAGCCCTGACTCAGATACCTTGCCCATGGAGAGAGAGAAACCATAAATAGAGAAGTCCAAAATTTGTCTCAAAAGCACTGAATTCATTTGCAACACAGGCTGGGGAAGTTGAAGCTTAAGGACACTCTCAAAACCAATAAATATTGCAGTGAAAAACAATTAAGAGGAGACCAGGGGTTCGTTTGACATTTAAGCGAAATCCTAAACTGATCAGTGTATTAGAGAAAACCAGGGAAGGAGACAGATAGGAAGATTCCTCTTAGGGTCAGAACAAATCTCAAGCAACAATCTCAAAAACTATATCCTCAGAGAAGACCAGAATTGCTATCATATATTATTTAAGACATTCAATTTCCAACAAAAAAAATTTACAAATTATGCATAGAAATGAGAAATTTTGGCCCACACACAAGAAAAAAAGCAAGCAACAAATTGCCTGTGAGAGTAACCAGATGTCAGATTTAACAAAGAATTCTAAGTAGCTATTATAAATATTTTCAAATAACTAGAGAAAGTCATGCTTAAAGAAGTAAAAGAAGGTATAATGACAATGTCTCATCAAATACAGAACATTAAAAAAGAGACAGAAGTTATGTTTTAATGGAAATTCTGGAGCTGAAAAGTACAATAATTGAAATGAAAATTTCACTACAGGGGCTCACCAGTTGATTGGAACTGGCAGAAGAAATAATTAGCAAACTTGAAGATAGATTGGTAGAGATTATGCAAGCCAAAGAACAGACAGAAAAAAGCACAAAAGAAAATTAACTTTGGGGAAGTGAGGAACCCTATTAAGCTCACTAACGCATGCATAATGGGAACATCAAAAAGAGAAGAGATAAAGAAATGAGCAGGGAAAAAAATCAAATAATGACTAAAAATGTCCCAAATTATGAAAAACTTTAATCTATAGATTTAAGAACTTCAAAAAATTCCAAGAAGGATGAACGTAAAGCAGCAAAATTGCTGAAAGCCAAAGATAAGAAGGAAATCTCCAAGATAACAAGAGAAAAATTATCACTTATAAGGGAACTCAATAAAATTAAGAGCTGACCTCTCACCAGAAACACTGGGGCCACAAAGCAGCAGCAAAACATATTCAAAATGCTTACAGAAAAATTCTGCCAACCAAGAACCCCGAAAAACCATCTTTCAAAAAAGAAGGAGAAATAAAGACAATCCCATTATTACTCTAATACCAAAACCAGAAAAAGACATCACAAGAAAAGATTACACACAAATATCTGTTATGAATATAAGTGCAAAATTCTCCATAAAAGCTAGCAAACCTAATCCAGCAATATATGAAAAGAATTATGCACCATGACCCAGTGGGATGTAGCCCAGGAATGCAAGGTTGGTTTAACATCTGAAAATCAATCAATGTGATACACCATATAAACGGGATTTTGTAATGTCACATAATTACCTCAATAAACACAGAAAAGACATTTGACAAAATCCAACACCCTTTTATGATTAAAAAAAAAAAAAAAAAAAAACACTCAACAAACCAGGAATAGAAGGAAACTCTTTCAACTCGATGAAGGGCATCATTGAAAAATCCACAACTAACATCATACTTAATGGTGAAATACTGGATTGCTCTTCTGAATTTGGGAACAACACAGGGGCACCTGGGTAGCTCAGCCGGTTGTGTATGAGTCTTGATTTCAGCTCAGGTCATGACCTCAGGGTCATGAGATCAAGCCCGACATTGGGCTCCACACTGAGTGTGGAGTCTGATTAAGATTCTCTCTCTCCTTCTGCCCCACACCACCCAAATTAATTAATTAATTAAATTTAATAGGGAACAAGACAAGGATATCCACTCTCACCACTTCTATTCAACATTGTATTGGAGGTCTAGCCAGGGCACTTAGACAAAAGAAAGAAAAGTAAAATTCCTCTATTTACAGATGATATGATCATATATATAGAAAATTCTAAGCATCTCATTGAAAACTAACAAATTGAGCAAGGTTGCAGGATATAAGAGCAATATACAAAAACCAATTGTATTTTTACCTAATTGCAAAGAAAATGAAATTAAGAAAATGGCTCCATTTAGTATCAAAAAAATCAAATACTTAGGAATAAATTTGACAAAAGCAGTGCAAAACTTCTACTTTGAAAACCACAACACCTTATGTGTGACTCTTGGTCCTGGGTCATGTCAAACCCCACATTGGGTGCAGAGATTATTTAAATAAATAAAAACTTTTTTTAAAAAAAAGCTTAAAAAGAAAAGAAAAGGGGAACTTGGGTGGTTCAGTTGATTAAGCCTTCAGCTCAGGTCATGATCCTGACATCCTAGGATCAAGCCCTGTGTCAGTCTCTCTGCTCAGCAGGGAGTCTGCTCCTCTCCCTCTGCCTTCCCCCCCACCCCACCCCTGCTTACTCTCTCTCTCTCTCTCTCTCTCTCTCGTGCTCTGTCTCTATCTCTCAAATAAATAAAATCGTTAAGAGAAGAGAAAAAAATTAAAGACCCAAATTAAACACAAGACATCCTATGTTTATGGATCATAAAAATTAATATTACTGGGACACCCAGGTGGCCCAGTCGATTAAATATCCAACTCTTGACTTTAGCTCAGGTCATGACCTCAGGATCATGAGATCAAGCCCCTCATCAGGCTCTATGCTTAAGATTCTCTCTCAGGGCTCCTGGGTGGCTCGGTTCCTGGGTGTCTGACTTTGGCTTGGGTCATGATCCCAGGGTCCTGGGATTGAGCCCCACATCGGGCTCCCTGATCAATAGGAACCCTGCTTCTCCCTCTCCCACTCCCCCTACTTGTGTTCCCTCTCTCCCTATGTATCTCTCTGTCAAATTAATAAGTGAAATCTTAAAAAAAGAAAAAAAGATTCTTTCTCTACCTCTCTCTCTCCCCCTCCCATTCTCTCTTTCTCAAAAAAATTTAATATTATTAAGATGGCGATATCTCCCAAACTGATTTGCAGACTCAGTGCAATGCTTATAAAAATCTCAATGGCATTTCTTATAGAATTGGAAGAATTGGTCCTAAAATTCACATATCATTGCAAGAGGCCTCAAAAAGTCAAAACTATCTTTAAAATGAATAGAGTTGGAAGAATCATACTTTCCAATTTCAAAACTTACTGCAAAGCTACAGTAATCAAACCAGTGTGGTACTGACATAAGGATAGACATACAGATCAACAGAATGGAATTGAGAGTTCAGAAATAAACCCAAAAACCTACGGCTACTTGATTTTTGACAAGAGTGCCAAGACCATTCAATGGGAAAATAACCATCCCATCAACAAACAGTATAGGGACCACTGGATAGCCTCATGCATAAGAATGAAATCTGACCCTTACCTCCCACCATGCCAAAAAAATAACTCAAAATGGATCAAAGATCTAAATGTAATATTTGAAACAAAAAAACTCTTAGAAGAAAGGGTGAAATCTTTATGGTGAAATAAAACCTTGGATTTAGCAATATATTCTCAGATGTGATACTGAAGCTATAAGCAACAACAACAAAAAGCAGGTAAACTGGAGCTCATCTAAATTTTAAAAATTTGTATTTCAAAGGATACTAGCAACACAGTGGAAAGAAAACACACAAAATGCGAGAAAAGTGTTTACAAATCATAAATCTGATGAGGGATTTGTATTTAGATGATCTAAAGAACTCGTACAACTCAGTAACAAAAAACAAACAATCATAATTAAAAATGGGCAAAAAATCTGAATAATCATTTCTCCAAAGAAGATATACAAATGTCCAAAAACACTTGAAAATATAATCAACAGTATTAGCCATCATGGAAATACAAATTGAAACTTTCAATGTGCTACCATGTTACGCCCACTGGAATGGCTATAATCAAAGAGTCAGATAGTGACAAGTGCTGACAAGGCTGTGGAAAAATTGGAAATCTCACACATTGCTAATTGGAATGCAAAATGGTACGGCGGCCCTAGCAGAGAGTCTGGCCGTTCTCAACTGTTTAAACATCAAATTATCTTATGACCCATCAATTCCATTCCTACGTATGATACACTCAACAGAAATGAAAACTTAGGTCCACACACAAAATTTGCACACAAATAAATATTCATGGAAGCATTATTCATAAGAGCTAAAAGGTAGAAAGGACCCAACTGTCCATCATTTGATTCGTGGATAAACAAAATGTGGTCTATCTATCCAATGGAACATTATTCAGGTATGAAAGGGAAGAAAGGACTGACACCTGCTACAATACAGATGAACCCTGAAAACATACACTAAGTGAAAGAAGCCAGCCACAAAAGGCCACATGCTGTAAGACCTATTGATATGAAATGTCCAGAGTAGAGAAACATAGAGAGAAAGTAGATTTGTGGTTGCTCAGGACTGGGGGCAATGGGGACAAACCTTGACTATGGCACCTGCAAACCTCCTACTGGCAAGGAGTTCACGGTTGCTTTTCACAGGCTAGCTGGGACACAGTCAAGACTAGCTCTCTTCCTATCACAGATGGGCAGGGAGTCAGCCCATCATGCAAAGACCCTCCAGGGACAGCATCCTAGAGCCCAGGGACCTGACCCTCAGTCGTCCCCCGGATGCCACGGGCTAGCTTAGCCTCCTGGTCTGCTTGGGCGTCCCCTCGGGCCTCCCCTCTTATCCACATCTGAGATCCAGTGTGGCGATGCCATCACCGAGATGTCCTCTCCATGCCTATTTTATTTTTAGATGTTATAAGAGTGTTAGGGAAGAAAAAAAAAATCCGCTCTCCTGTTCAGACACATTGACATCCCTCTGAAAACGCCCACCTCCTCTGTCACAAAAGGGCCAACAGGTTTTCTACTTTGCCGTACTTGCACTCATCTTCTCCAGGTGCTCAGCCCTGCCCCCTCTCCAACTCATCTCATACCCCATTCCCTCTCACCCCCCTCCACACCGGACAGCCTGGAATGCATCCCGTACCTCCTCCCTTCCAGGCCTTTGCACCTGCTGCTCCTTCTGCCTGGAACCCTTCCCTCTTGTCTCCCTTGTGACTGAGCTCTAAAGGAAGCTCAGCTTGAATGTCAGACGGGGTCAGGCTCCCTGATCCTCATTCCCACGGCATGCAGAACTTTTCTTTTGCAACACATTACACACATTTATAATGACTTAAGAATTTGCAATTATGTATAATAATCTCATCCCTGCTAGACTGAAAGCTTCATGGTGATCAGCCCTGTGTCCACCTTGTTCCCAGTTATCCCCAATGCCTAGCAGAGTTCCTAGCACTTAGTAGGTGCCCAACAAACATTAATTTGTTGACTAACTGACCTACGAAGGTCAAAGGAAAGCTCCCACTTGAGTGCCTGTACTTAACTCTGTGCTATTCTCACAACTGTTTTACAAAAAGAAAAAAAGCAAAACTGCAGCTTGGAGAGGTGATGTGACTTACCCAAGGTGATGCTATGCAGGAGGAAGGAAGGGGGCTGGGATGGAAATCCAGGCTGGGTCCTTCCAGGTCCCAAGGGAACACCCTCTCCTCCAAAACCTCCTCCCCTGGAGGTTGTAAGGGAGAGGTCCTGGCGACAGCCTCTGCCACTGAGGGCAGCCCAGACCTGCCCCAGGCTCCAGAGTACAATCAGCCCAGCTCTTCCGAGGACCCAGTTGCTGTGGGGCCTCCCTCACCTACCCCATCCAGGCGCCCACCGCCCGTCCTAGGCAGGTAAGTCAAGGGCGACCGTGGCGCCTCGGCGCCCTCTAGCGGTGGCAGGAAAGGGCGGCTGAGGGGAGGAGAAGGAAGGGAGGGAAGTGGCTGGGAACCGGTAGGGGAGGGGACAGGACGGGACCTGACGGGGATTGGGGGTGGGGGGCAGAGGAAGAGGAGGAGGGAGAATTAAGGCTAAGGAAGGCGTAGGGCTGGAGCCAGAGGAGACCCCGCAGGGCATTTTTCTTGGCTCCAGAGTCCCTCCTCCTCTTGCAGTGCTCGCTGGGCAGGTGGTCCCTCTGGGTTTCTGCCCTCCGGCTCAGCTCAAGCCCTGGGGACTTCAGAGGGACACCCCTGCCCCACGCAAATGGTTGAAACTCCGTTCTCTCCCTCCAGGCTGGGATAGTCCCTCTGTCTCCTGGGACAGAACTGCTGACCTTCTCCCCCCCAAGACTTCACTCAGTCACTCAGCTGTCGCAAGAGGAGGCACAGCCTCCCTCCCCACCCCCCCGACCCCCGCATCGAGACCTCCACAGTCACAGGGACAAAGGTCCCAGGTCGGGCCCCAGCCCAGCCCACTTCCTCCCCTCCCCCATCAACCTCCCCCAAAATCCCAGCAGCTGCGGTTCCCATGGTACCAGCACCCCCCACCCCACCCCCACCCTAGCACCTAAGAAGAGGCCAAACGTGCAAGGCGCCAGCTCATTTCCCGCCCCCCAACTTCGGTGTAATTAGTGCAAATTAAATTTCACACCCCTTCTACTGAGAAGTCAGAGCTCCCTGGGAACGAAGGCCCACGATTCATGGGGGAACACACTCTGTTCGCAGTGTGCAGACGTGACAGAACATTTCTCAGCCGTGAGTTCTCACGGTTCCCCCAAGTCACCGAGGCAGCCTCAGACATACACGCACGTGCCGCTCAGGGGCGGCGGGGCGGGGGTGGGGGGCGACCCGGGGAGATGGGGAGGCCAAACCCCTCGCCCCAATTAAGGCCTCGGGCGCATCCATCCAGGGCCTGCTTCCCTCCCGCCACCTGCACGCTCACAGGAGACCTCACGCTCAGAAGCCCCGCCCCCCACCAATTTCTCTTTTAACAGGGGGCCCGCATTCCATTTTGCACTGAACCCAGCCAACTTCGTAGCCAGCCCTCCCTCCTGCGTGCATTTATTTGCACAGAAGGATCCGGATAAGCAAAGGAGCACCATACACCTCAGTGCAAAGAACATTAATAGATCCGATCCTGCGCCGCACGCTTTGTAAATGCTTTCTATACTTTAACCCCCTTGAATCCTCACAACAAACCCTACGAGTCACTGCCTCCTACAGTGTTTCTTGAACTTGCCTTTTCAGGTCTGGGAATCCTGTTAAAATGCAGGTTCCGAGCCAGTAGGTCTGGGGAAGTGCCTGTGACACCGCATGTACAACAAGCTTCCAGGGGAGGCCAATGCTACCGGCCCCAGAAGCTCATTTTGAGAAGCAGAGGTCTGATAAAGGCTGCTGCGGTGCAGGGCTCTGGAATGCTTCCCTCAGCCCAACCGGATCTCCCCAGAAAATGCCTGTGAGACTATTTCTTCCTCCTAGTGGAGGGCTCAGGAGGCACAGCCAATGACCCCAGTGACTGGTAGGCAGCGGCTGGTCTCCCTGCCCCAGGCTGGGTTAACCCCGGGGATCATTCAGGCTCCAGGACTCCACACCGGCTGAGCCCAGGCAACCTGTCGGATGAAGTCAGATGAAGCCACCTGGCAGCTTAGCACCTCCTCTAGTTCCACCTGCCTCCCTCATTCCCTTACCATCTCTCCCTAAACGAGCCCCTCGTGTCCCTGTCTCAGGGGCTTTGCAGACACCCTAGCTAGCCAGCAAGCTACTATCCCAGTCTACGAACAAACTGATGGACCAGGAGGTTAACTTGCCCAGGACTTACAAGCAACAGAGAGAAAATATGAACCAGCAGCCTTGTTCCGCTGCATGAGGCCGCCCCGGAACGCGTGTCTATACCATGTCAACCATGTTTGTACTCACATGCATATACTCCTGTGAACACACCTGCTTGTGTGCACATCCACACACACACGGCGTTTTCTGCACGATACCGACACTCGGGCACGTAAATGGCTAACAGTCCCTTCCGACATCTACTCACACACAGGGACACCAGCACACACACGCACACACCCCCGACACCCACATCCCCCGAGACACAGATGTGCAGAATCTCTCCTTCACTCAGTGAGCAAACGAAGGATCTCACCTGCACCTGGACATCTGTCCATCAGACTTCAACTCAGACATCACCCCACCTCCCCCCAGAGCCCTCCCTGTCTCCCTGAGATTAGGTCTGGAGCCCCTCCTCCCAGCTCCCTAAGCTGCCACCCTCACCCCTGTTCGCAAGTTTGTCTCCTCAGCTGCTCTGAGGGCTCCCCTAGGGCCGGACACACAGTACAGGACCTGGCCCACAGCAGGCACTCAGCATATATTCCCTGAACATTTCACCCGCTCTGCCATTTCCCAGTCTTGTGGCCTCAGACAGGTTCCTTCCCTTTCTGGAGTTCCTCATCTCCCAGGGACATGACACTGGGAGCTGATGGGTCCAGTCCAGACATTAGGAAGGCACCAAAGATTTCCCCCAGGAAAGAAAGGGACATTGAGTAGAAATTGGAGGGAGGAACGAGATTTAGCCAGGAGGAAAGGGAAAAGGAGAGCGGTAGGCAAATGGAACAGCACGTGCAAAGGCCCGGGGGAAGGGCTTTTTCAAGAAGAAACCCACTCAAAGGAGAAACCCATATGTCTGGAATGTGGGGAGAATTCTCCGTGAAGAGGCAGGATTGATGCTGAGGGGCCACAGTTTGGATTTCATCCTGGGACCGATGAAGAGTCCTTGAAAATTTTAACAGTGATATGTGATCTGCGTTTTTGAAAGGGCATCCAGACTTCTATGAAGAGACTAAATCCAGATGAGGGTGGGGGCCAAGGGAACAAGAATGGAAGTGGGGGGTAATTTTTTTTTAAGTAGGCTCCACATCTGGTGTGCTGCCCAATGTGGGGCTTGAACTCGCAACCCTGAGATCAAGACCTGAGCTGAGATCAAGAGTCAGCCACTTAACTGATGGAGCCACCCAGGTGCCCCGAGAAGACCATTTGGAAGACTGTTGCCAGCAGCCCGGTGCAAGATGATGGTATCTCGGACTCGGGTGGGATCAGTAGAACCAGAGAGAAGTGGACGGTTTAGAGGTATTTGGAAGGCAGAATCAAGAGGCAGCTCAGATATGGAAATGCAGGGAGAAGGAAGAGTTGGTGAGACACCCCTCGCCTCAGACAGACCTCCATTCTGACAGATCCTCCTCACCCTGCCCCACCCATCCCCATCAGAAGCCAGGGAGCCACTCCCTTTACTCGCCTCTGGTCTACTCTCTTCACTTTTATTGGCCATGGCCAATCCCACATGAGCTCAGAGCCAATTCGGTCACAAGGCTGTTGCTGCAGCCAGCTGGTCCTTCAAGGCCTTGAACTCCTGTCCTTTCCAGCCTCTTCTCCAGGCAGCGCTCTCCCACAGCACCCAATACAGAGACACCAGTCCACAGGGGTCTAAGTGCCCCCCCTCCCCCACCAGCTGCAGCAGAAAGGGCCCCTGGACTGAAAGTTCTTACTCTCACTCGCCACCCACTTGCTGTGTGGCCCTGAGGAAGTTGCTCTCTCTTGTTTCCTATTTCTGCATCTATCAAGGAAAGGATGGAGTGCAATGATCTCTAAGGATCTGGCCAATCAGAGCACGAGACAGATCTTCTAAGATACAGTGATTGGTCCCAGACTGGCCCGAGCTGAGCCAATAAGAGTCCGTCCTGGGACTTTGATTGAAATTATAATAAACATCGCCCTTGCTGCTGAGGTTGCTGGCTGGCAGCGTGTGAGCTTAGAGATAACAGGTACACCTGGGAAGAGAGTCTGCCTTAGAACGAAGCCAATATTTATCCCTAAGGATGTGGTTCAAGTACCTGGATCTAGCCATGCCTGAAATTGGTTACATGGGCTAATAAATTTCCCTCTTTGCCTAAGCCAGTCTAAACTGCACTTCTGATGCTTGTCTCCAATGGAATCTTGACAGGTATAAGTCTTTCCACTCAAATGTATTATATCATATTTAGTGCTTTCTCCTGTGATTCATTTAAGATGCCTTCCCTGTTCTCAGCTGAAATCTCCCAATCCTCCCATCTTTGAATGTAGCTGAGGTGCCTCCTCTTCCAAGAAGCCTTCCATCACCATCCTGGTCCATGCTGATTCTTCTGTGTCTGGAATTTCTCAATATATGTTTCTCAACATTAATCCTTTAAAAATCCCACTTAATGAAAGGATTGTATGGTCAAACAAGCCTGGGAAACACTGCATGCTATATCCTCCTTCTGAGGGATTCGCTGTCCTGAGCCTATTAAGAATTCTGAGGGGCAACTGGGTAGCTCAGTCAGTTAAGCATCTGCCTTTGGCTCAGGTCATGATCTCAGAGTCCTGGAAGGAAGCCCGGCATCAGACTTCCTCCTTGGGAGGGAGTCTGCTTCTCCCTCTCCCTCTGCCCTTGCCCGCCTCCACACACTCCCCCCCTCCCCGCCAGCTAATACTGTCTCTCTTTCTCTCTCTATCTCAAATAAATAAATAAAAGCTTAAATTAAAAAAAAAAAAAAAAGAATTCTCAGTTCTAATGTGAAGAAAAAAATTCACATTATGTTTCACAAATTTATTTCCTTCTTTTCTCGTGGGATACCTAATAACCCCCGACAGGACAGTGTTCGGGGTCTTACAGGGTAAACACTACTTCATCCTCAACTTCCATGGATTCTGCCTTTATGCCTTCTGGGGGTACTTTTCAGATCAATTTCCCTAGTGCTTATTAAATGCCTACTGCATGCCAGGCCCAGACCAAGGGGCTGAGAATGAGTGAATGGGCAACCATTTCCCAGACTGGGAGGACCCTGCAGGTTGAGAGACAGCCATGCCTGACTGCACAAGTCTGACCAGGGCCCACCAATGCCATGTGACCTCGAGCAAGTCACTCTTCCCCTCTAAGCCTCAATTTCTCCATTGATAAAATGAGAGGATGGGATGTCATGGTCTCTGAGGATCTGGCCAACCAGAATACCAAATCCCCAGGGCTGCAGTCACTGGTTCCAAGCTGGGCACGAGACTCAAGGTGAGCCAATGAGAATCCATCCTGGCACCCTGGGGCCCTTCAGGAAGTCAGCTGCCACAGGAAATCATAAGGCAAGTATGGATCTGAGTACAGGAGTGTATTTTTTTGGAGCGGGGGTGGAGGGCAAGGTCCACAGCTCTCAGTACATTCCCCAGTGCCTCCCTGACCCAAAGGAGGTTTACAAATGCTGGCAGTAATGAAAATTCAGTAACAGGAGACTGTTCCGGTGAGGAGCTTAAGACCCGTGTGAAAGGGCAGGGGATGAAGGTTCTGAGTGAATGAACTCGCTCAAACCTCTTTGAATGCCTTTATGTTCACCAGGCTGGGGGACGGTTTTCATCACCTGGCAAGTAAAGACTTTGTCTCCGATGAATTCCAATGGCTCTACTTAATAAGCTATGTGTCTTCAGGCAAGTTACTTAACTTCTCTGTGCCTCAGTTTCCTAATCTTATAAAATGAGGATGCTTTATGGTCTGATGTCATAGGGGAGGATGAGATGAGATCACTCAGGTCAAGGTCTTAGTCCAGGGACGGACACAAGACAAACGTGAAATAAAGGTCAGCTGGTGTGATCGCAGCATTGTGTAAATCAAGCAGAAAGAAAAGTCCTATGTGAAGAGAAGAGCAAGGGTTCGTGCTCCTTGGGCCCATGGTAGCAGCTTCCAAGCTGGCTCCCAATGATCCCCCCTCCCTGGTTTCGGGTCCTTGTGTAATCCCCGCCCCTTGAGGCTGTACTGGACCTAGTGACTTGCTTCTAACATTAAAAAAAAAAAAAAAAAAAAAAGGCAACAAAAGTATTGGATGTTGCTTTCAAAACTAGATGACAAAAGACTGCCTTCTATGCTGCCTGCTTGCCCTCTCTGGCTCCCTGCCACGCTCGCTCTGTTGGAAGCCAGCCGCCATGTTGGGAGCAGCCCCATGGCGGAGGTCACGTGGCAAGGAACAGAGGGCCAAGAACTGAGGACCTCCATCCAATAGCCCCCAAGGAACTGCATTCTACAACCACAGGTGGGCTCAGAAGCAGGTCTTCTCTCTGTTGAGCCTTGAGAGGATGCAGGTATAAGTCCTCCCCAACAGCAATTGTGAGATACTAAATGTTACTGTTGAAAGCCACTAAGGTTGGGGGCAATTTGTTACACGGTAACAGGGAATTATTATCCATCTAGTAACAGATAACTGATACCCTAACAAAAAAGGAGACTTTTTTTTTTTTTTTTTTTTTTTTTTTTTGGCTCATTTAACTGGAAAGTCTAGGAGTGGAGTTTGTTTCATGTATGGCTGAATCCGAAGGCTCAAATGTCAACAGGCATCCATCTTTGTTTGGGTTTCTAGGAGAACAGGCCTGAGACAAGGACCCGGATGCCGGTGGTTTATTTGGGAGGGAATTACAGAAAGCAGGAATGGGAGAAAGAGGGGTTTGAGACAAGCAAGAAGGAAAGTGGGGAGAAAGAGTGTGTTTCCACATTTGCTGTGATAGGCAACATGGGCTGGACTGCTCTGCAGTCTCTGAGAAGCGTGTTGCCTCCCAGCATTGTCCTTCTGAAGAGCAAGAGTGGGGGGCATTGACACTGTGGCCCCTCACTACACTGGCTGAGAGGGGCCTGGAAGGGATTTAACCTCCCGAGAGGCAGGGCTGCACCTGTGCTCTGGCTGGGCGGGCTCCTCGGCTCCTGAGATGCTCGAGGTGGATGCTGGGAGCTGGGAGCATCTGCCCACTACCTCCTGGTTTCTCAGCTCCCCTCCTCAGATCCCTGCAGCATCAGGCATACTCTCCCCCAGGGGCAGCAACACTGACATGGGCAGTCCTGGGCTCTCCTCTACAGCTCAGCAAGGCTTGGGGATGGAGCCTGTCTTTCCCCATAGAGGCAGCAAATGTCTTAGGATCGGGTTTCATTGGACAAGAAGGATCCCATGCTCGCTGCGTCAGCTGACCAGGGGTCTTGACCTATCCTTGGAGCCAGGGATAACAGCCATAATGACGTCTGTTAAGTCTACATGAGTCTGACTCCTATTAGTGGTTTATGAGATCCATATATTAGGTGATAACTAGACTTTTTTAAATAAATGTAGTAAAACAGTGGTTCTCAAACTTTAACTGCTTCAGAACCACCCACAAGCCTTGTTAAAAAACAGACTGGTAGGCACTACTCCAGAGTTTCTGTTTCAGCAGGTCCAGGATGACACCCAAGAAATTGCATTTCTAACAAGTTTTCAGGTGATGTTCATGCTGCTGGTCCAGGGACCACACTTTGAGAACCACCGGGATAGACGGTATCAGAGGCCACTGTATGTCATAAGGCTAACCTCTGTCCCAGTGACTTATGAGTGTGGACGCAGGGTCACCATGTAAAAGGCACTTCCTACTGAAATCTTCCCAGTGCCATGAGATTAAGTAATTTGCCCAAAGTTGTAAGTAAGAGCACAGTGGCTTAAAGGCAGGTCTCATGGGCTTTGAACCATAACACTAAACAACTTGCCACGGAACCACACACAAGAACTCAGGATTTGGGCTGGTTGTCAAGTTGTGCTTGCCTCATGAAGAAGCAAGGTACAAAATAAGCCTTTATAACAAATCGACCCCAAAATACATTGGCTTAAACAAGATAAAAGGTCACTTCTCTCTCATATGACAGCTTACAGGTACATATCCAGGACAGCTCTGCCAGCCTCCACATGTGGCTTCTCTCCTGGGATCTAAGGGGTCTTCAGCAGTAGGAATAGGAGAAGGGAACTCCACTCCTTTTAAGGGAACACCCAGAAATTGCCTAAGGCACTTTCATTCCCATTCCCATTGGCTATATCCCAGTCACATGGTTGGATTAACTGCAATGGATTCTGGGAAATGTAGTCTCGAGCTGGGGGACCAGAAACACTGGAGACCACTGGTGGACTCTCCAACACCAGCCAATGTGGCCCAATGTGCCCCCAGGGGGAAGGAGTACAGTCCCTAGAAGGACCCCTAAGGACCCCCTAAGGGGGTCTTGTAGTGGAATCCCCTTCAGAGGACAGGATGGTGGCCCAGCCTTAAACCCCAGAGACAGGGGCCAGCCACCTTCTCCAGCACCCCTCTGTGGATCTCATACTGAACTCCGACCCAGACCATTCTCTGTATTCTAATAGGTTTCTACAGACAGCACATTTTCCAGTTTATTACATCGTGTCAAGTAGAGCTTTCGATTTTAAGCTTCAAAGTTTATTTACGTAAAAGATGTTTGCTTTATCAAAAAGGATGCTGCTGTGTGGATATTAATAAAGCCATGTACCTCCAGCCAACAAAGTGATCTGTCTGGCTGAAGGGGGTTGAGACCGTTAGACTTTATGCCGGAGCTTATTTTTACGGGCCCTGCCACTGAACTTCACCCCTCACCCCCCCTGTTTCATTCCCAACCACAGATGCTTCTTTTTCTAATCTTTCAAAAAAAAAAAAAAAAAAAAAGGCAGTGACTCACAAACAAGAACAGATTTCTCTTGCTTGCAGAAAAGGTAAATTGCTGGCAGAAATAAATTTGCAGATGCTAGAATTTCACAGAAAGGAGCTCATTGGTGGAGAGGGTTTAATATGAGCCCCCCCATCCCACCTTCCCCTTCGGAACTCTACCCTCCGGTCTTCCCTACTGAGCCCAGCGGGGTGCTGTTGGGGCCTGGCTGCCCCCATGTTGGGCGGGGCCCAGAGGTGGGCTCCACCTCTGAGAATGACTCCCCTGTTTATCTCCAGGTTTGTCCCAGTTCCTGGGCCTGGGATTGGGCCTGGGGGCCCCTGAGGTGGAGGACTCCTCTGTATCCCGGCTCCGCACAGTACACCGACCTCGATTTATGTGGGTTACTCCCAGCCCGTGGATCTGTGGCCTGGCGAGGAGAAGGCCTGTGGGACCTGCCCAGGGCCTGTGGGAGGGGGTTCCTCACTCAGGCTGACTGTGGAACCCAGGTCAGCAGGAGACAGGCTCAGACAGGCTCTCAGGCTTCACCCTCCTCCTGAGAGTGAAGGCCCTGGGGTAGGGTCTGGAAAGTTCCCTGTCTGAGACAGAATTCATGGCAGAGGGGTTTGGGGTCAAGACTGCGGTTTCCCAAGCAACGTTGTGTGCTCTCACCATGCCAGGCCTCCACGGGCATCTCCCCCAGTCCTCACAGCCACCCCAGGAAGGGAGTGTACCCATTTTACAGATAAAGAAACTGAGGCACGGGGAGGTGGGGAGAAGCCACTCGCCCACACTCACATGCCCTCTAGGGACAGACTAGGGATTCAAACAGACCCTGCAACTGGTACCCTTTTCCTTCAGACCTGCCTTCTCTTTCTCCCTCTCAGTCGCCCCCTCCCACCCCTCCCCCGCCAACTCCCCCCCATCCCCACTTCACTCCTCTCCTGGAATCCTGACTTCCTCCTCCTCTCCACTGCTCTTTTCACACTTCATAGAGAATCCAAGGGAGAACATGAGAACATTTTCCAAGGAAAACAATCGTAGAGGAGCCAGAAGTGGGGGTAGGAGGATCTTGGAGCCCAGCAGAAAACACTCAGCTCCCCACAGAGGCAAAGGCCTCAGAGACACAGGCCACGGGAGACATGGGACTCTCCCCTCCTCCCGCCAACTCCCGCAGACAAGTTAGACTTGCAGTGCCCAACCACATACCCAGAACCACTTCCACAACTAATATTTTTTTTAAGATTTTATTTATTTATTTGAGAGAGAGCACACAAGCTGAAGCAAAGGCGGGCAGAGGGAGAGAATCTCAAGCAGACTCCAGGCCGAGCACCGAGCTTGATGTTGGATTTAATCTCACAACCCTGAGATCATGACCTGAGCCAAATCAAGAGTAGGACGCTTAACCAGCTGAGCCCCCAGGAGCCCCCACAACCAGATTTTTAAATGTCTAATATCCCTACACGTCCCTCTCATGCCCCAAATCTCCTCTATTGATCATTGGTTTATTTAAGCTTCTAATTCCTATTAAAGCCCAACTATCTGCACTCCCTCAACCCACTGCTCTCGTAGAAGGGGTTAGTCATTTACACTGTATTGTGAGTAAATCTTTGACCCTTCCCTGGGAGAGGATGTGACCAGGAGAGGTTAAGCCCATGGGCTCTCTCGATGTCCACTCTTCTCCGGTGGCCAGAGGGATCTCAGGCTGCATCGTCGCCCAACTCTCCAGGGCTGCAAGGTGTCAGATGTGGCCAGTAGCCATCCCGGATCTTGTCAGGTGCCTCCCCACACTCATTCCTAGTGTGGCAAAGGCCTGACGGAGGTCCCCACAGGCAGCAGATGGCGAGCCAACTTCTGCGTTGCCATGGCAGCCCTGGAATAGGGGTGCGGAGACCATGCTGTGTCTTATGCCCTAGATTGCAAGAGAGCACATGGGTGGACTGATTCAAGTTTCCACCGTTATCATTCCCTCCCAGGTGGCTGCTGGAGTCTCTGGCAAGATGGGGAAGTGGCTGGGGGCCCAGCACCTAGAGGCCAACACACCTGGACTCGAGGCCACCTAGCTCCTTCCTTCCTGGCCGGAACAAGGCCAGCTGTAAGGTCAAATGCAACCAAGGGGCTTCCAGGAGCCCACACCCACCCCACCCCCTGCATGGTGGTTCAAGGACCTCTTATTTGTGGGACCCTCAAATACAGCATGGGTCCCAGAGGCTAAAAATCTTTGGGGGCCAAAGATGAAGGGGTAGGTTGGCCAAGAGAAGCCCCCCAGGACCTGCTTCCTCCATCTCTGCCAGTAGGAGAAGCAGGGGCCCAGGTCGCTGAGCGGTACCAGCCTCCAGTGCAGGACACAGCCTGAGGGACGCCACCTCCCTCCAGCTCCCTCCAGGCAATCTCCATGCCCTGGACCTGTTTGAGCTGTGCAGGTAGGAACCCCAGATGCAGGCCCTCAGGCAGGAACTTCCCCAGCCGAACCCCAGAGCCAACCCCCCACTTCTGAACACTGACCACTGCACATTTACCACATGTATAATAAACGGTGTGTTTGTGTTGTACACGTACACACCTGCACACACACCCAATGTGCATGCACTCAGTTCACACACAGTGCACACAGAGTGGATAGTAAGTGCTCAGGGTGTGAGCTCGGCATGCCTCTGCCCCAGGGCCCTGTTACCTACCAATGCATGCACACACATGGTGCATAATTTGTGCACACACCTCACGCGTGGGAGGCCCACACATCGGACAGAAACGGGTACGGTGAGAACTTAGGAGAACACACCCACACACCTACCGGCCATGTCCCCAGCGAGCGCATGGAACAAACAACACGTGCATACGTCCCCAGCACCCGCACAGGGCCGGCGCAGGGAACCACCCCTTGTCTCCTCCCTGGAGACAAGCTAAGACCTGGAGGGTCATCCACAGAGGCAGGTTGGGGCCTGGGTGATCTCTGACTCAGCATCTGTGCAGCCCCTATACACAATGAGGTCAGCGACCAGTTCCCCTGGAGAGGACCCAGGAGCCAGTGTCTGGGCCACAGCCAGGCCCTGCAGTCCTGTAATCATCGGGCACAGAGGTGGGGCCAGAGGACCTCGCCAGGGAGGTTCCCGGAGTCAGGCTGAGGCCTAGGGTGGGGTGGGCTCCACAGGGCCTGGGGAAAGGCGGGAAGGAAAGCAAAGCAAAAAGCTCCAGGATGGGGCATCAGGAGGCCTGGGTTCTAGGCCTGGCTCTGCTTCTGCCCCATTGGGCCCTGCCCCGATGTCCCCGTGGATACCCAGGGGTGGGACCCTAGGTCCTGCTGCCCCCTGTGAATACTGAAGCCTGTGTCATAGAGGGTCACTTGCCACCTGCACATCCTGACCCCAGTACACAGGGTCCTCCATGGCCAGGGACCCGGTCCCATCTCTCTGGGAGCTCTTCTGCACCAGGCCTGGGTGGGCTCATAGGAGAGTCGTTGAGAGGCTTTGCCACCCAGGGAGAGGGAGCCTGCCCCTTCCGTGTGGCCTGGGCAGGACAGGGTGTGGGAACCAGCTGAGTCTGCTCTTTTGAGCCCCCTGGTCAAGGACACACATACCTCTTAGGGGCATGACCCCCTTAAATCATGGAAAGCGCTCCAGGCTACAGGTCAGAGCACGTGGGTTCTGGCCACAGACATTGTGTGACCTTGAGCAAGTCCCACACTTGGTCTCAGCTCTGCTGTCTTTAATCTGAGGAATCTGACTTAGAACTGGTCTCCAAGGGGCACCTGGGGGACTCAGTTGGTGAAGCATCTGCCTTTGGCTCTGGTCATGATCTCAGGGTCCTGAGATCGAGTCCCCCATCAGGTTCCCTGCTTAGCAGGGAATCTGCTTCTCTCGCTCCCCCTGCTTGTAATCGCTCACTCGCGTGCTCTCTCTCTCTCTCTCTCTCTCTGTCAAATAAATAAAATCTTAAAAAAAAAAAAAAAAAAAAAAAGAGGGGCGCCTGGGTGGCTCAGTGGGTTAAGCCGCTGCCTTCGGCTCAGGTCATTATCTCGGGGTCCTGGGATCGAGCCCCACATCGGGCTCTCTGCTCAGCAGGGAGCCTGCTTCCCTCTCTCTCTCTCTGTCTGCCTCTCCGTCTACTTGTGATTTCTCTGTCAAATAAATAAATAACATCTAAAAAAAAAAAAAAACAACAAAACTGGTCTCCAAGGGACATCCATTCCATGTCACCATGAGCAGCAAATGGTTCCCCAAGACTGAGGCCTCCTAAGCACCCCTAAGGAAGGCCCCAGGCCAAGGCCTTTGTAGCCACCACCTCAGCGTTGAGGAAGGTGCTCGTCAGAGCCCCAGTTTATAGATCAGGGCCGGACAGCTTAGTTAAGGACCGAGGTCACAGCCCCAGTCCATAGCAGAAGAGAGACTCAGTCTCACCTTACCTGACTGCAGACCTTAAACCCCTAAAAACTATACCATAGGCACAGTTTCTCTAAGTGCTTTACATGCATTAACTCAATCCACAGGCCAAACCCAAAGATGGGTTCTATGATTCGCTAGATTTTAGAGAAAACAGAGGCCTCCCTGTGAAGCAATTTGCCCGAAGCCATGCAGCTAGAAAGGGGGAAAGCTGGAATCAAAAGCACAGATAGGGGTGCCTGGGTGGCTCAGGGGGTTAAAGCCTCTGCCATGGGCTCCTAAGGTCATGAGGTCATGATCTCAGGGTCCTGGGATCCAGCCCTGCATCGGGCTCTCTGCTCAGCAGGGAGCCTGCTTCCCTCTCTCTCTCTCTCTCTCTGCCTGCTGCTCTGCCTACCTGTGATCTCTGTCAAATAAATAAATAAAATCTTTAAAAAAAAAAAAAAAAAAGCACTGATGACAGTGTCCGTCTAGAGCTTGAGGCCTCAAGCGTGGCACGGAGCCCATCCTCCCCTTCCCCCCACCCCCTGCAGTCAGAACAACAGACAGTCCCCAGCAGAGGTTGAGCAGTGGGTCAAGCCACACTTTTCCCACTGGCCCTGGGTATCCCTTATCTGCTAACGTAAAGCCGAGTGACAACCACGAAACAATACACACTTATCCCCTCTCTCAGCAGCGCATGAGACAGCCGGGTGCTGCTGCTGCTCTGGGCCGGGCTGGGCCCCCGTCGGCTTGCCTCCGGGAGGGCCTGTCCATTGCTGGCGGCTGGGCTGGGCTGGCGTGTCCAGGGTGGTCTCTCACCTGGCTGGCGTGTCCAGGTCTCTCACCTGGCTGACAATTAGTGGGCTGTCAGTGGGGATGAGAGAAGTGACTGGGCCACCTGTCTCTCATCCTCCAGCAGGCTCACAGGCTAGCCCAGAAGTGCCAGCGGGACGGTCTCAAGGGTCAGGGGGAGGGAGAGACCATGAGTGAGATGAAGGACTAGACAGGGAGGGAGAGGAGGCAGGCTTGGGGCCAGCACCGTGCACTTTGCATTAGCCCAAGCTAAGCATCAGGACAACCAGAGCCATGGGCTAGGGATGGAGACCCCACCTCCAGAAGGGACAAGGTGCAGAGTCATTTGTCAAAGGCATGCTTACAGACAGAAGGCAAGAACGGGGCACACTTTCACAATCCATCCGCTACACCACGTGTCTGCTTTCCAGTTTTATTGTGACACACCTGCTCCTTCTATCAGAGTCATAGAAAATCAGAGCTGGGACCGGGGAGCTTAGACATCAGCTCGTTCCCAGTCACCCATTCTACAGATGAGGAGCCTGAGGTCCCAAGAAGGAAGGAACTATGCCAGGGGTTGGCGTCCCCTGCACTTTTCCTTTGGTTCAGGGAGCAGAGCAGACTGGCATCCTTCTTGTGCCTCTCAGCTGCTGGTGGCCTCGCTACCATCCCACTGAGCTGGTGCTTGGCACCCGGGAGGCTGGTTCCCATCTCAGCCCCCACCCTCTCCTGCTATCCAGTGAGTCACACCGAGCCCTGACATTTGTGTAATTGTCTTCCATGTACAAAGTGCCTTCACCCATTACTCAGTCCTCACGATCACCCTAAAGGGGGGGGGGGGGCAAAGCAAGAATAACAGCCACCCTTAGCACTCACCAAGCACATTCTAAGGGGCACACATTGTTCTAGGTGCTTGGCATATATTAACTCATCCCACGGAGGAAGGCATGATTGTTATTCCCGAATTACAGACGGGGAGAGTAAAGTTTCATTGAGGTGAAGAGGCTTAACCAAGACCACATAGCTGGTAAGTATGGGAGCGGGGACACAAACCGAGGTCAGTCTAGCATCTGACCACAGTCTATGCCAAGTCATCAGGGTGGCCCGGAGAGGTACCCGGCTCCTATTTTTATCTCTCCAGGGTTCTGGCCTGGAGTGGGGCTGGGAGAGGAGCTATGCACCAGCCCACATGGAATCGGGGTAGCAAGGAGATAGAGAGCCTAAGAGCTTGGCACATGGAGCTCAGCCACCTGAGATCAAATCCTGGTTCTGTCGCCCAAGAGCTGTGTGACTTTGGATGATACATGTAACTTCTGTGCACCTCAATGGTCCAATCTATAAAATGGGGATGATGATACTCAAACTCATCTCCCGACCTGGCTTGTGAAGATTAAATGAGTTACTATATAGAAGACAATTAGCAGCGCATAGTAAATGCTCAATAAACATCGTCTATTATGATATCTGCCTATTACATCACTATCTAAGCCTCTTGGCTTCCGGGATGCCAGACTGACTGCCTGAACCAAAGCTAATGTGTCAGGTCCCCAAGCTGCCCTGCGGGGCTTGAATCTTTCGGCAGGAGGGCTGGGAGGCAGTCGTCCAGGGCTCTGCTCTTCTGCCTTCACATCCCCTGAGGGCCAGGTCCCGACTTTCGGAGACTCCAGTGCCATAAGAAGAGTGTGGGGCTCCCCATGCTGTATCAGTCCAAATAAAAACAACACCATAAGATAGAAGGAGCACAAAGAAGTTCACCAGAGACCTGATTTGGGGGATGAGGAGCCCGTGAGTGCTTTGTCGGGGGGTAACGTTTGAGTTTATTTTCCTGTCTCCATCTTGTTGGCATCTTGAGGAAGTGCTTGCTCCAACTTGGCACCTTCCTGCACGGGGCTCTCAGAGGGCCTGAGGAGTCCGTAGGCACCAGGCTGGGAGCTGGGGCCCTTAGGAGGCCATGAGCCCATCCTCTCCCCAGAGCACCCACCTTTTGGGGGGCGATGCTAGAAGAAAACCCCCACCCGGAACGCTAAAAAAAAAACCCTCCAACCAACAATTTGGCAGCTGCGGTTACCAGGGAGATGGTGAGGGCTGCGTGTGGTGCTGCCTCCTGCTTGGCAGAGCCTCTGCCTCCACCCCCAGGGGGGCATTCTCCTGGTGTCATCGTGGGGGCGAGGGGCCAGGCCAGGAAACAGAAGCCCACGATTGCATTCCCCCATTGTCCCCGCTGTCCTCAGAGCAGAGGGCGTAGACCAGACAATGGGCTGATGGACAATGGAGAACAGCAGATGGTCTCCCCAACCCGCCCCCCTGCCAGCTGGAGCCACTCAGCCTGCCAGCACTGCCGCAGAGGTCGGGGTGGGGGGCCCCGGGCTCAGCTGGCTGCAGACCCCAGCCTTGCACCTGCCCGCATCGGGTTTTCTGAAAAAGGCTTGAACCGGGAATTAGGGCCCCTGAGTGATGGAAAATAAGAGGAAGCATAATAACAGCCAGCACTCACTGGGTCTAAAATAAATCTGTTCTTCATGTAAAATCCAAACTCCTGCAAGGCTCAGCACAACCGGGAACTCGCCACATCCCGCTCGTGTCCCCACACTACTCTCTCCTGGATCTCGGCTGGCATCTTGCCGCCCCTCCTGCGCGTGGCGTGTGGTCAGTCCTTTCCAACCTCTGCACCTTTGCCTCTGCTGTTCCCACAGCCTGGAACACCACCTGTGCTTGTGGTCAACTCCCCCCGCCCCGGCCCCCATCATCAGGACTCCCCTTAAGTATCACCTCTTTGCAGAGACTCTCTGATCGCCCTCTCTGAAGTAGATGAAAATTTGGCTCCTTCAAGTAACACCTGTCACAAATCATAATTAGTGACTTTATCTGTTTGTTTCTTCATAATCTACTCCTCCCCCGGTCCTGCAAGCTCCAGGAGCACAGGGACTCCTATCCCCCGTACCAAGTGCCTGGCATATCCGAGGTGCTCAGTAAATGTTTTGGGAATTCACCAAGCTCCAGGCACTTGATACTCCCAGTCTAGCCTATGAGGCTGTCTTTGTCCCCATTTTGCAGAAGCAAGAGTGGAGGCTCAGAGAGGTTAGCAAGCCAAGACTAGATTCGGGGCCGAGCCAGCTCAAATCTTTGTTCTTCGTCCCACTCCATCCCACTGTTTCCAGGCCTCAGTTTTTCCATCTGTAAAATGACAACACTGAGATTCCTATCCCTGGCGACTCTTGTTACTCTAACAGTCTAAATCCTCACCCAGATAAGCAGCCCAGCCAAGCGTTCCCCACCTGTCTGCCCTCTTCAGTTCACTGTCTCTCCGCTGCTTGGGCTTCCGGAGCCCCAGGCTGAAGAGTTTTAGCAAGGATATGGAGGAACCTGAACTCTCATTCCCTGCTGGAGAAAAGGCAAAACAGGAGAGCCACTCTCCGGAACACTCGACATCCACTTACCATGTGACCCAGCAATTTCACTCAAGAGGAATGAAAACCTACATCCACACAAAGACCTGGATGTGACTGTTTACCACAGTTTTATATGCAATCGCCCCGAATTAGAAACAACCCAAACATCCATCAGCCGGTGAGTGGACAACTGGTGCGTGGACCCTAGAACGCTCCCAGCAATGAGAAGGAATGCACAGACACAGCAACGGGACGGCTGAGTCTCACCGTAACTGTGCTGAGTGAAAGAAGCCAGACACAGAAGACACATCCTGTATGATCCCATCTGTGTGAAATCTGGCAAAGGGCAAGATCACACGGAAAACAGATCGGTGGTTACCTGGGCCTGGGGGTGAGGGAGGGGACACCTGCAAGGGGGCACAAGGGAGATGACCAAGTTCTCCATCACGACTGTGGTCACGGTGACACCGCTGTAGGCATTGGTCACAAGTCATCAAACTGTACACGTGAAGTTGGCACGCTTTCTTACATATAAATTATACCTCGATAAAGAACCCAAACAAGGGAAAAGGGGGAGGTCTGGATCACGTGCCAGGCCCGCCATGCCACCCTCATGCTATGAGTCTGCCTGGGGACTGAGTCCGGGCCTCCCCGGTGCAAAGATCTCACGCAACCCAGTGAGCAAAGCCTGGCTGGGAGCTGATGGGAGCTGATGGGAGCTGGCCTGGCCCGTCCTTAGCGCTGCTCTCGAGCCCCACCAACAACACTCAGTGCACTTGGCCCTGACCAGGGTTCGGGGCTCCCACTGTCCCTGCTCTCCCTTTCTGTGGGGCCCTCCCTCACCGGCTCCTGGGCAGGGCCACAACTTGGAACAGAGCAACACGTGGCACTCAATTCACCCCAAGGCCAGAGAGTGCCTCCTCAGAACCTCCTGACATCACTGAGGGCCACCTTGTCCCCCCTGTTGCTACGCTTCCTCCCCACGGACAGGATGGCCCATCCCTGCCCAGTCATGGTTCCAGTGGGTAAGACAGCTCCAGACCCAGCCAAGAGAGGAGTCCGCAACACAGAGGCCTCCAAACTCACGCTCACACTTCCCTGCCTCCACACCTGAGGAGACCCTCTTTCCTGCAGGACAGTCAGAAAGTTGGGGGTACTGGACCCTCACCTAATATTGGCTAGGCCCCAGGGCAAGCATACCAATGGAGGTCAAGTCAGGAGCACCCCCGACCTCCTCTCTCCCCAACACGGATTCCATTTCACTCTGCAAAGGGTTTCAGGAGCACAGGTGGGGACTCACAGGAATAGGGCCAAGCACCATCCACAGGTCCGACAAGCGGCTGCCCGTTGGACGTAGAGACGCACACACCGGAAGTGTGGTCCAGCTGTCAGAGAAGATGACCCTGGGAAGAGCCCCAGGCAGACAAAGAAAGCAAACCTAGGGCCATTCAGCTGGGAACTGGGGATCCCAAAGCGTAGTCCAGAGGAGAAGGTGTGGCTTCTGGATGGATGTGTCCCCTTGACCTTGAAGACTACTTGCCCCAGGGGGAGGGGCTAGGCCAGAGGAAGGCCAGAGCAGGACCTTCTTCTTTTTTTTTTAGGATTTTATATTATTATTTGTCTGAGAGAGAAAGAGCACGCACGAGCAGCAGGGAGGCACGGAGAGAGAGGGAGAAGCCAACTCTTCTCTGGGCAGGGAGCCCGATGCAGGACTCGACCCCAGGACCCTGGGATCATGACCTGAGCTGAAGGCAGCTGCTTTAACCAACTGAGCCAACCAGACACCCCCAGAGTGGAACCTTCTAAAGCACAGGCCCAGGGCAGGGGCCCCGGTCACCCAGGTCTGAGGGCTAAGGGCAGTACTGGGAGGTGGTGATTCTGGGATCAGATGACGAGAGGTTTCAAATGTTAGGCGAAAGCCCTCAGCCTGCAAGTCTGACAGAAATGAACACCGACTGACGGGTTCTGGGGGCACAAGAGAGTCCAGAGCAGATCTGGATTTTGGAAAGATTGATTGAATACCCATTTGTGCATCATCTGCTGTGTTCCAGTGCCTAGGCCAGAAGCTGGCGGTGTGAACATGACCCCAGGGTGACTGTCAAGAAACCAGCCACACCAGAAGGGTAAAGAGAGAGTGCTCGGTGGGAAGGGGAAAGGAAGCACCGTATGGGCTGAGCAACCCTTCTGTGCTGGGCTCAGTTCCCGGCATTTTAGCAAAATGACCTGGGTTCATCCTCCCCATAATTTACAGATGAGGAAAGTGAGTTGCCCAAGGTCACGCAGTCGAAAAGGAGTTGAGCTTCATTGGAAACTGGGTCTGACTCCAAACCCATGGTTTTGTTGGCTTCTGCAGAGAATGGGGGTCCTGGGGGGAGTGGAGGCTGGAAGGTGATAATACCGTGCAGGACAAGGGGTCGACTGACCCCCAAGGACCAGTCAGTCCGCAGCCCAGCCAGCCAGAGGGGTCACCTGTCTTGTGGAAGAAAGAATGAAAAACTTGTCGAGCAGTTGATTCCAGCGGGAACGGCTGGACCCCCAGTTTCCCTGCGATTCCAACCCTCTTGCCTACCTCCTGCCCCTCCCCGGCTGGATTTCCCAGCATCTCAGAGGAGCAAGAAGGAAGTAGAGGAAAGGAGAGGTTCCCCTCTCCAGAAAGCTTAATTCTTTGTATTCTTGAGAAGGATTGGATTGCAACTGGCCAGGGAACACCCAAAAAGAAGATTTCTCTGGATTTACTCATGTGAAGACCCTAGCCAAGGCGTCGGGCAATCTTCTCCAAGGACCACAATTCAGGGGAATGTGTCCGTCTACATGCATGTGTGTGTCTAGGGGTGTGTGTGTGCACGCACACGTGTGCGTGTACCTGTTTACCTGTATGCGTCTGTATGTCTTTGTGTGTGACTGTGTCTGCCTGCGTTATCTGTGTGTGTCTGTGGGCATGTCTGTGTGTGACTCTGTGTGTGTGTGTGCGCACGCGCATGTGTGTTTGGCTGGGTAAGGGAGCATCTGATCTGACTACTGAAAGTGCAAAGGCTCCATGGCTGTGGGACCCCTCACGGAGTTGCCAAATCTCTGGGGTCTCCCTCCCTCCCCCATGGAACGGGAAGAGGACTGTCCTTGTGCAGCTAAGTTGTAGGGAAGAGGGATTGAGTGACGTATTATGTGCGTCGTTCCAGATATAAACTAAGTTTGATAAGGTAGATTTTTACACCAGTTGGCCCTTTCTCTCCCACCTCTTACTTCATTCTGGTACCACTTTCATTCGTTCATTCAACCCCCATTCTGAGCCAGGTACTCTGGTTTTAGGCAGTAAATACCCTCTCTCAGAAGTTCTAGAAAAAGAATAGAAACCAGACTCGAATCATCCTGGTTTAAGCTTTTTTTGGTTGTCGTTGTTATTCTTGATTTTGAGATTTTTTTTTTTTTTTAAGATTTTACCTTTAAGTAATCTTTATGCCCAGCGTGGGGCTCGAACCTACAACCCCGAGATCAAGAGTTGTGTGCTCGGCTGACCAAGCCAGCCAGGAGACCCATTCTGGTTCGAGTTCTTCTGAATTCAGTATTTCCTGCGTCCCTTTCTACTGCGTGACCCCAGGCAAGTCATTTTCCTCAGTGAGTCTTCATTTCTTAAGCAGTAAACAGGGAATGGGAATAATGCCTGCCTACCTTGTTTGGGCATTGGAAAGCTGAACTGAAAACAATAGGCCTTTTTCATAACACTGCACAAATACTAGTTGTCGTTAATGTAAGCAGCTGCATTGCCATTTACGGTACAAAGCTTTATGCGTGCAGCTGGAGGAACGCTTGGGTTATAAATGATAAACCCAGCGGTAGCTCATAGGCGTCCTGAGGAGCCACATCACCCAGCTTGCAGAAATTTGGTACGAGGCTCTTCCTGACTCTGGGTCCACCCTGGCCCAGGTGGCTCTGCCTTCTCTGGGCCTCTAGGTTTTCCTTCCTTGAGACGTTCTCCTCTTGGTCTTTGCCATCAGGATGCAGCCACTCCCCTTCTCCAGGCCCGCATCCCCAAGCAGATGTCCCCCCCACCTGTTAACCTCAGGGGCAACAACACATCCCCCTCAACAGAAACTCTTCAAGAATCTGGGTCACCCACGCTTACCTTCAAAAACATTTTTGGTTTACCAGTTGCCCAGCCTGGAATCTACCTCCTACCCCCTCCATATGCCATGGACACACCCCCCAAAGCCTAGCAAAGCAGAAGGAGCTCGGGGTGCACCCCAGCTCTATCTCTAATCCCTGTGCCTCTTGCTTCATTGCATTTCCTTCATCTGTATAATGGGAAGAATAGTAGTACCTACCTCATAGAGTTTCTGTGACAATTCAGTTAGAATGTCTGACTTTCTTAGAATAGTCCCCGGCACATAGTATGCACTTAGTAAATGTTAGTTTATGACTCCATCCTACATGACTCAAGTCAAGAAGCCTCCCCTGGCTAGCCAATTTCTCCCTCTGAGCGATTATCAACACTCCTGTGGGTATTGACTTTTTCCTAGCTTCATCCCTTTTACAAGTGAACACTGAGTTCCCACAGAGATCAACAAAGCAGGGCACTGTCCCCAAGGCTCACTTACCTAATGGAGAGGAAGAGGAAACAGGTCATCAAATCCCGAGTGCGGGGACGGAGAGAGTGAGGGACAGGAGTGGGGAGGGCTGGAGAAGCCCAGGGGTCAGCTGTGTTTGGTCAAGAAGCTTCCTAGAAGGAGAGCTAACTGAACATAGTCTTAAAACATGAGTAAGCAGTAGTCCACGAAAGGGAATAGGGACTCCTCCGACAGAGGAGATAGTATGTGCAAAGGTCCTAGAGGAAGAAAAGGCCTGGCCTTTTGAGGAAGTGCAGACAATTCAGGGTGGCTTGAGCACAAAGGGTTAGGGTGAGGGGCTAGAGATGGGCTTGGAGGTAAACAGAAGACAGACCACAAAGGCTTTCTATGCCCTGTTTAAAAGCTAGGAGTTCCCAGTGCAACCTGGTATCCTGGACCAGAGTCTGAAGCAGAAAAAAGGACAATATTGAAAGAACTGGTGAAATCAGAATGAAGTCTATAATTTAGCTAACGGTGTCATACAATGCTAATTCCTTGATTTTAACAAACATACGGTGGTTACGTGAGACTAATATTAGAGGAAGCTGAGTGTA
Source organism: Mustela lutreola (assembly GCF_030435805.1). Classification (NCBI taxonomy): domain Eukaryota; kingdom Metazoa; phylum Chordata; class Mammalia; order Carnivora; family Mustelidae; genus Mustela; species Mustela lutreola. The sequence goes on from NC_081299.1 coordinate 14,456,077, forward strand.
GGATATATGGGAGTTCTCTACAATATCTTTCCAACCCTTCCATAAATCAAAAGTTATTTCAAAATGAAAAGTTTGGGGGTTTTATTTGGAAAAGCTAGGACTTTATCTTGGGAATAATGGGAAAACCAATGAAGGGTTTATAGCCATGGAATAACCCAATATGAGCACTCTGGCTAAAGCCAAAGGTTGAAGGGGCCAAGCCTAGACCCAGTGAGAGACTCACCCATAATCCAGAAGGCTGTGAGGCTGGAGAGGAGTGAGCAGAGCTGAAGATTCATCAGAATGTGGAGTTTAAGAAATTTGGTTTTGGGACACCTGGGTGGCTGAGTGGGTTAAGCATCTGCCTTCCGCTCAGGTCATGATCCCAGGATCCTGGGATCGAGCCCTGGATCAGACTCCTTGCTCAGTGAGGAGCCTACTTCTACCTCTGTCTGCCACTCCCCCCTACTTGTGCACAAGCTCGATCTCTCTCTCTCTCTCTCTGACAAATAAATAAATAAAATCTTTGAAAAAAAGAAATTTGGTTTTGTTTAGATGAGAAGATAAGGGGGTTGCTGAACCAAAGAAGACACTTGAGTTGCTAGTTTGCGCAATGGAATCACCAGCATTCTTTGATTGCAAGTGACAGAAACACCCTAAGAGAAAAGGACAAATGTATTAGCCACCCACTCGGCCCTGCCCTGAAAACAAACCGAAGGGAAGCCAGAGAAGGAGTTGACTTCAGGAACAATTGGAACCTGGCCTCAGGCAACTTGAGGACACCCTCTTCCTCCTGGTGTCTTGGTGTCTATCCAATTGCAAAGAGCTCAGGACTCATATCTTTAAAGCCTTGTAACTTGCCAGGGAGGCATCAGGCTCAGGAGGAGTCCTCTCTGGGAACCCCATTTGGCTTCCTATAAACTTGGAACAGCCAAACTTCCTGTCCCCAAAGCCCCAAGGGCTTCTGAGGCCTAGTGCTCTTAGCATTGATTGGCCCTCCTGGCCCTCCTGGACACATTGACTCATCACCACCCACTCACACCAGAGCTGCACACCTCATGCAGCTCCAACCCCCCTACCCCCCACTCCAACCTCCGCCAGCAGAGGGAATATAAGAAGAAGGCTTTGGGCTGCCTGTACAATGTTCTCTTCTTCCTCACCCCAGACCTGGCTCAAATGGAATGCCCACTCAGGCCTTTTTCTCACTCTCTCCCCATCCCTAGGAATTACAATGGGGAGATAAGGCAGGCAGATGGTCAGAGGTGGAGAAGATGACGATTGGGAGTGAGAAATGTTAGGTTGTTGATGGGAAGGTGTACAGGTCAGCTTAAATCATTCCTCAGAGATATTTCCCATCACAGTGAAGCAAAAGATACCGGCTCTGGAGTCAGACACCCAGCCTTAAATCTCACTGATGCTTTGCCAACCATGTCACCTTGGAAAAGTTGCTAAAGCTCTGTCTATCTTACTGTCCTCATCTGAAATGTGGTCATAGTAATTCTACCTCATGGAGTCTTCGGAGGTTTTAGTTTCTTTTACTGAATTAGTTAATATATGTGCTGCACTTGGCACAGTCAATGAGCCTTGGGGGAAGGATAACTGCTTGTAGTTCATCCTGTTTGATTTTATTTGTGCAGCTTCCTTGGTTTTGAAAGAATGGATGGTGGGTGCATTGATGATAGATAGATGGAGGGCTGGATGGATGGATGATGGATAGATGGATGATTACACAAATGAATGATTATAGAGACGGATGGGTGGATGAATGAATGGATAAGTGTTGAATGGAAGGTGCATGACGGATGGATAGAAGGATGGGTGGATGGTTGGATGGATGAATGGATAGGCATTGAATGGACAGGTGTTGAATGGATAGGTGGATGGTGGATGGAGGGATGGTTGGATGGACAGATGAATGTTTGGTGGTTGGATGAATGGATAGGTCATGAATGGATAGGCAGATGATGGATGGATGGAAGAATGGATGGTAGGTTGGATGGATGTTTAATTTGTTAGATGGATAAATGGTTGCATGAGATACTGAAGTGTGAAATATGTAGTCCTTGTCCTCACTGAACTCACAGTTTCATTGACACCAAAGAGACAGAAACAGATTATTACAACAGAGAGGCAGAAAATCCAGCCAGGGGTGTGCAGGAGGTAGGGGCAACCAGGAGTCAGCCTGTCAGAAGAAGAGGAGAATTAACAATGGTAGCTCCTGCCCTCAAGGAGCTCACAGTCTAATTAAATAATTAGCCACTTCAGATTCTTTTTGAAACTGAGCCAGATATAAATAAATCTCTAAACAGAACAGTTAAGTAAACAAGGTGTTCTTTAAAAGGCAGTGAGCTCAGATGTATAATAAATCCTGATTCAAAACATCATTTTCTCCTTGGAACAGCCTCAGAGTTAATTCCCCAAATTTGCCAGAACACACACATTTCTTTGTCCCTGCTGCTCAGCCTCACCTCCTCGCTGATCCGCCTGCGCTACTGTGATAGGAAAATAAATACCCAAAGCCCTCTCCACCCAGCCCACCTGCCTGCCGCTGTGTGTTACAAGGGGAAACAGATCCAGTCCTCACCCTGACAACTCTGCACGCATCCCCCCAGAACAGGCCATCAGAAACAGGGATCAAAGGGCCGAGAGCTTGTTTTCCCAGTAGTGCTTTAAGATTCAGTCTTAAATGGGAACTCATTCACGGCACAAAATTTGAAAAATACCTGGCCAAGAATAATTGAAGGAGCCCCAGACTCAGCCCTTGTCCCAGCTCTGTCAATGGACATTGTGCAGAGCGTGGGGTTGGGGTGGGGGCAGTGAATGAGGTCCCCCATCTGTCTAACAGAAGGATCCAACAGAATGATTTCTGAGTTCTCCGTTCTGCTATTGAGCAACACACACACACACACACACACACGCGCGCGCGTATTTTATTTGTAGGTTAAAAATTAGGGAGTTTCAAGAGTTTTCAAAAGGAGCAAGCCTCTCCCCCACCCCCTCCCCAGAATTAGCATCTGCTCCAGGAAGGTAATCGTGCAACCTCCCAGCAGGGCTGCAGGGTTCACACGTGACCACATTGGTGTGGGCATCGACAAACTGTAAAGCTCTCCACCAGCGAATGGGAGGATCCCTTCTTTCTGGACACTCGGAGTTGTGAGCTGGGAAGAAGCAAAAGAAGTGAAATGTCCTACTAACTCTGAAGGGCCTTAGATGCCGGTTGCCCACCTTTGGGTGGGGACCTCTCCTGGGACTAGAGCCAGGTCCCTTTGCGACCAGGACTCTGCTCATCACAGGTGTGGGCCTGGCCAGAGCCTGGGTCCTCCAGGGTCTCAGATCTCAGGGGAAGGCAAGAGCAGATTTCAGATCTCTTCCAGCAGCTTCCCCAGCAGCATGAGGCATGAAGTTTGCACAGGTGAGGACATCCAACCTGCCTCGCACTGGTAACAATGGTTATCCATCAGCAGCTGGGGAGTGGGTGGCCCGGGAAGGTGTAGCTTTCCACCGTGTGGTGCTGGCACGCAGCGGAGGGCTGCCAGCAAGGCAGGGAAAGGGAGTGGGTGGGGGGGTCTTAGAGCCAATGGCAGTGGTCCAGAGTCACCCGGTTCGCAAACCAAGTCCCGCCCCTTCCGTCCTACCTGTGTGGCCACAGATTTCATCTAGTTAAGCGTTTCTCTTGATGTCAAAATGGTTTAATCGAGGTGTCTCCTTCAAAGGGCTGCTGGGGGAATTGCATGAGACAGGGGACAAAGGGCTGCCCTACGTCAGACTCCAAGATGAAGATTTGGACACAGGAGCCAGGGAAGGCCTGGGGAAAGCCCCGCGAAGGGTGCAGGAGGCAAGGCTGGGCAGGGAGACGGGGATCACCACCCACCCCCTAGCCAGCCCTGAGTTCTCCCACACTGAGGCCAGGGGCCCAGCAGTGAGCTTTTAGCTGGCAACACTCCTGGAAACCAGCTGCGAGGGCCTCAGTCCTGAAGGGGGACCTCAGCAGGGCACTGCTTCACCCCCTTAAAAAGATTTAAGCCTCAACAAATATTAGCTCTTAATATCATCTTCCTTCTCATCACTACCTTGTTTAACCCTCACAGCCACCCTGGGATGTCTGAATATCATTTTACACCTAAGGAAACTGACGCTCAGAGATGTTAACTGACTTACCCAAAGACGCACAGCTTCCACATAACAGAGCCAATACTGGAAAACCAGATGGGTCTGTGACGAGTGCTCATGCCTCTCGACTCCAAGACGAGGGTCTGCCTATCCCAGTCACTCTTCCTTCCAGAGCTGGACAGATGGCCCCCCAGCTAGTCCATGAACAGGAGCTGACGCCCTCCAGGGCACCCCGATCCAGCACCAAGACTCCGTGTTGGGGCCAAAGTCTGTCTCATCTCTCCAAAGCTTTTACCCATTCAAGCACTAGATCCTAAAATAGTCTAGCTCATATTTCAACCATAACTGTCCCCTTTCAGGGTAAGAGAAGGGAGCTCCAGAGGTGGGGCCTTATGAGACCCAAGTCTCAGAAAGACACCCATGGCCCTGAAATGCCCTTGGCCAGACGCCTTTCCAGAAAGATGCTGCTCAGAGCCCTCGGTGGGAGCTCCGAACCCACCCCAGACTTACCCCTCCCACTTTGGGCCTCCCTTCCATCATGCTGGCATGTTCCAGACCCTCCACACAGCCTGCTTACTCCCACCTGCACCTTGGTTTCCTCCTTTTCTTCCTCCTGGTGCTGCCCCTCCCCACTGCCTCCCCAGGCTTCCCCTCTGGGTCCCAGCTTAGATGTCAGCTTCCCCCAGGAAGCCTCTGACCTCCAAGGCCCAGGTGAGGGGCATTTCCTCAGTGCCCCCCAGCATCCTGTGTTTGCCCCTCCCCCACCACCTTGGGCCCCTTGGAAGATCAGGAACCATGTCTTGTTCGATGCATCCAGCACAGCACTGGGCACGTGGCCTGTGATGAATAAGTAGTAAGTGAGTGAGTGAGTGAGTGAATGAATGAATGAGGTGATGGTATGATCTAACCCAGTCCTCCACTGAGGACCCAAAAAAGGAGAAAGCACTCACCCCAATTTCACCCTGCCCCTCTGCCCCACATTACTCCAAAATCTGACACCCATTTAGGAAACCCTCCCCAGCCCTACACAGCAAGAACCCAAATGGCTCCCAGGCAGGCATGTTGCGTTTGTCCTAAAATCATAGCCACGAAGGTCCTTAAAAACATGTCAAAGCCAGATGAGGAAACTGAGGCCCTTGAGAGGCGACATAAGCTATCCACACAGCTAGCTGGTAGTCCAGTCACCCAGCCCTCCCTCGGCCTCAGAAAATCCCATGGACTCTTTTTCGCTGTTGGGCTAACCCTGCAGCCCCGTTGGCTCCACTCTCTGGGGACAGCAAGTGCAAGACACATCCCTTCTCCCTGTCCCTGCCACCAGCAGGATACTTGGAAGTTCTCCGGAATGGGCGGGTCCCTTATCCCCCCTCCCTCCCCCACCCCCAGCCTCCCTGGCCCCCGCAGCTCTGCAGGGGTGGGAATGTGGGAAGCTGGCACCAGGGAGGCTGCAGGTTGGAAATAAATTCTAATCAAAGCCAGAATCATTCTGTCTTCTCCCTCTGCTCCGAGGACAGCGTTTTTGCTGGGAATTACTCATAGGTTCGGAGAGAACTCTTCTGAGGTTTCTCAGAGCCAGAGGGGAACTTGCAGGGTTGGAAGGATAAAAATCTTCTCTTTTTCCCCCCAGGCTGGTTCTTGCTTTTATTATCTTCTCTCTCCCTCTGCCTCTCATTACGGGCAGGACTTTGAGGAGACAGACTTCACTGGGCTCTTGTCTCCTGATCTTAAAGGCAGAGGAGGCAGGGTGCTGACAGCTGACTGGAGGCTAGAGGCAGGGGGCTGCGGGGTGGGGTATGGAGTTGGTGGCCCCGTGTGTTGACGGGAAACAAGAGGGGGCACAGGGGATGCATTCTCCCATGCACTGAGGACAGGGGCCACTAGCAAGGAAGTCACTAGAGAGAGGATAGCCTTTCCCAGAAGCAAGGACCAGAATCAGTATTATTCTTAATCAGTATTATTCTTAACTCCTGCCCGTCCTTTATCCCAAGGCCACCTCGGTCCTATCTCTGTCCCCAGAGGGATCCACAGTCCAAGCACCCCTCTCTCTTCTCACAGCTGCGGCACCTCCATTCTGGTGGACATTACCTCCTCTTTAGCTCGCCATGGTGGCCCCCCATTCCAGCACCCCGCCCCAAGCTTCCAGTCCTTCCCGCCCCACCCCAGTCCACCCTCCACCCAGCCTGAGCTGGGCCACGCCACTGCCCCCTCTTCCCACAGAGACCAGAGTCAAACCCCAGCCACAGTGAAGGGGGGCTCCGCTCCCTCTCAGACCCCTCTTGGCTTCTGCCCTCCCCTGCAGGTCCCAGCCACCCCAGCGTTGTCCCTGACCCTAGAACACGGCAGCTCTCCTCTCCAGGTCTTGTCACAAATGCCGTTTCCTCAGATGGGCTTTACCCATCCACCCTCCCAACCCCGTCATCCCTGCCACGGGATCCCCTTCATCTTCAGGATAGCTGCTGTGCCCTGAAGCCGAGATGACTTCTCCCCAAACCCCCTCCTCTGGCAAGCACTAGGCAGCAAGAGACCTCTCCAGTGACATTGGGAAGCAGCCACCGCCATGTTTGCTATGCTCTGAAGGTCCAGGGCAGGGCGTGCCCTGGTCACCCACTCCAGCTCCCCCAGATCTCCCCTGAAGCTCGCCGAGTTCCGAGGCAGGTATGCGATCAGCTCCATGGTGAAGGATGCTGGCTTGTCCAGGAGCTCAGCCCAACCTAGGCTGGAGGTCGGGGGAGTCCTACGCAGGTCCCAGTTCATCCTTCCCCAAGTCCATGGGCAGCTCTCCTTCCCATTGCCAGCCTGAGCAGCCTAGAGCGACTCACGCCTAAGCCCAGATGCGGGGGCCACAGCCTGCCCATGAGTCTCCGCACTTGCACCAGGTCTGACCCCTAGAGCAAAGCCTTCTTCTGTACCCTTTGTAATGATGCTGCTTCTCTGATGAAAGCCCAAAGGATACTCTCTTCATTTTAGTCCTTGTCAGTACTGAAGCTTAGTTTAGTTATAATATGCCCTTTTCTTTCTCACCACCCTACCTGGGAAGATCCTGGAAGGCTAAGATCCAGTTCATCTTTTCATGGCTGCATCTGCAGGGCCTGGAACAGAATCTGGCACGGGGCGGTGCTCAGGGGTTACTGAGGGGTGGACTAGCTACCGTTAACTGGCAGGACTTGGGGAATAAGAAGGTGCTGGAGACATAAAAGGATGAGAGGCCATTAAACACTGGCCACACACCTACTATATGTCCAGCACCGAGGGGACCCTGCCCTTCTGTCTCAAACTGCATCCCACCCAAAGCTGTCTCCCACCCCAATAGCATCCCCCCTCACTGCCCACCTCTTCCAAAGAATGGCCACAGCCCCCTACCTCTTGACTCTTGGTTCTCACCTTATGCTCACAGAAGTGGCCATACCTGAGGTCACCAGTGTCAGGAGACCACCAAGCCCTGGATCTCCTCTGACGATGCTGACCACCATCTTTTCCTGGTCTGGTCCTGCGGCTTCTGCTCCCACCTCTCCGAGCATGCCTGGTCTTCCCATTGCCTGTTACCCAGATTCTGTCCTCAGCCTCCTCTCCCTTCTCTTCCTCACTCCACGTGTCTCTCTGTGGCCCCAGCACCCAGCCCCAGCCTAGGCAAGACCATCCCCCCATCATCTGACCCATCACCACCAAGGTCATAAACTTGAACCTTCACATCCCAGTTCAAGAAGTGTCCTGACGCCCCCATGTCCAATGGCCTGGGAGAGTTGTGACCTGACACGGTGTATGGACCCAGAAACACCAAGTGCTTGTGGCCAATTTTAAGTGTATCCTTTTTATTATCAAGTACTAGTCCCAGCCCGCCTCGATGACTTGGAGCCCACTGAGCTAGGTGAACAGACCCTTGGGGAGAGACAGGAATGCCTAAAGCCTAAAGCCATGCACCAGGTGAGTGATCCCCGCTCAGCACTGGTCACCCACAGCACCCTGCTTCATGCACAGCCTTCAGCAGGTGGGTAAGACTTAATAAACACCTACTGAATTAGCGTGTGAATGGGTTGGGCTGGGGGAGGGTAAGCGCTGATTCAAACCCCAAGGCAGGAGATCAGAGCGCTTGATGGGAGACCAATGCTCCCCTTCATGCATGAACACAGGACGTCAGGAATCTGAAAGGAGAGCACCCAGGGATGGTGGCCGAGACTCCGTGGGGGACACTGGTGTGGGCGAAGTCTTCACCCTCAGCTTGTAAGACTCCTTGCGAGGCCCTGAGTGGTTAGACCCAGGGGAGGACCAACCAGTCTCAGGCCACTCTGACACCAAGTCACAGCCAGCCCACAAGGAATGTTCCCTGGATCTCCAGCCAGCAGCACCTCTGCCTTTGCAGGGGGAGCGTCTGCAGAGCCGTAGAGCTCCTGGCCTCACTCTTGCACCCATGTGGTGTCTGACGTGTTGCAATGACCTAGTGTCCATCATCCAAGCAGGTACTCCTATCTCCCTTTCACAGATAAGGAAACGGAGGCTCAGAGAGGGTAAGTGACTTACTTGCCCAAGAGCTAACAAAGAGGTTTGGTGGGATCTGCAGCCAGGCCCGTCTGGCTGGAACCTCACCCTTCCCACTCCAGGCTGCTATCTTCTGAAGACAGCGGAAGTCCGGACCCAGTTGCGGTGCACCCGAGAAGCGCACAGGCGAGGCTGGGTCAGGCGGCCGGGGCGCACTTCTGGTGTTCCGCATCCGGACCATCTGTGCACGACTGGTGTTGAATAATGCGGACAATCCAGCACGGACTGCGCTGATCAGATGCGCGATGGTGATGGCACATGTTGCCGGGGTGGGTGGGGGGTGTCGCAGGAACATGTTAACACCCGTATCAGCCCATTTACACAAGCTGGATTATCAACCCAAATAGTTGCCATCCAGCAAGAATTGGGGCTCTGGAAACGGATGGATTTGACAGGTAGGGAGTAGGGCTGGAGGGGTCAGGGAAGAGTGGGGAACAGAGCCAGGAAAGGCAGCAGAGGGGAGAAATAGGGGCTGGGGAGAGGGGAGAGTTGGTGTGCCAGGGGAGGACACATGCCAGGAACCAGCCAAAGTGTACGAGCCAGTGATTCCCTTTTGACCAGTGATTCAAAGGAATCTCAGGGTGATGATGTTGGCAATAGCGCTACCCAGGGAGCAGCCTCTCACCCCCAAGGCTCCAGTTGGGTGTCAGACCCCTTCTCTCTGCAGTCACAGACCCCTGAACTCACATGCCACCTCACTGTTTGGTTACCTGCCTGCCTCCCAGACCACAAAGAGATTTAAAACCAGGCAGTCTGACCCCAAAGGTCTAATCCCTTACCCACCATTATACTGCTTCGTAGTGGGTGGCTGAATGAATGGATGTTTAGGTGGTTGGGTGGGTGGATGAATGGGTGGAGGGCTAGATGGATGGGGGGAGGGATGGAGGGAGGGAGAGATGATGGATGGAAGGATTTAAAAAAAATAGGAGGATGGGGAAGTGAGAGGTGGTAAGATGTTGCAATGATGGCAGTCATGATCATTTAAAGTCAGAGCCCAAAAGGGATTAGGAGAAAACCGAATCAAGGTCTTGCATAGACCACCGTCCCCAAAGCCCAGAACTCAAGCCATCCTCAGTAGAAGGGCCTGAAAGGACCTATGGGCCTTTGATCCCTAAAGATAAAGACATCCTTCAGCACCCCTGGTCTATACCAGGACATAGGACAGTGCCCAGATAGAGCCGTGCACATCAGCCAGACCTCACACAACTCCAACTGAATTTGATGAGGACTAATATTTGCATACCTACTATGTGCTCAGCACAGTCTTCTGCTGACCAGCTGGCCAGCTGGTTGGCTCCCTCGTTCTGGCTGGCTGGCAGCCTGGGCTTGGCCAGGCGGCTCACAGAGCCCGTATCAGCTTACACAGCAGTTGGTGTTTCCTTCACTGTAAATGCCCTTGTCTCCCTGGATGGAGGGAGAGTGTGATGATGACAGGGGTGGTCAGAATGATTTAGTTTCAGCTCTGATGAGCCCTGCCTGGGGAATTCTCATTGTCATCAGGTGGTGACAGTTTATGGTTGTGAGTATTTGAACAGCTCAGCGCCTTGTTTCGCTAAGCATCATAAAAAATTATTAACCAAGCAGATGAGAGACGAAAGGGACAGACAGCCTGAGCTGTTTGGGGAACGCTTACCCGGGAACTGCTGACCCAGGCAGAGGAAAAATATTGACATGAGTGTGTTCTCAGGGCATCCCAGGTGTTAATTATGGAGGCGACTCCCTGTGGTCCCCCCTCTTGAATCCAAAAGGCCTGAGTCTGTCCCGTCGTGATTATTGTGGTTTTGGGGGGAAATAGCTTATCCTCTAGTGATAATAAGAGTAATGCACCCTTACTGTAAAATATTTAGAGAATTCAGGGAAGTGGGGGGAAAAAGAAGTAAAAATCATCCAATAAGCCTCATCTGAAAGAAAACAGCATTGATCTTTTCTTCCATTCTTATTTTTTCTTCTGCATATTTGCAGTAGCCGAGATGATCATAATAATTACCATAATAACCATATCTTAATATGTGACAGGCATTGTTCTAAGTGCTATCTGTGTATTAATTCATCTAATCCTCCCAACGGCCCTCCGAGGTAGGACGACTAGTAAATACCTGATTTACAGATGAGGAAACTGAGGCACCAAGAGGCTGGCTTGCCTGAGCTCACAGCCACTAAGGGGGCAGAGCTGGCTCCAAACGGTTCCACAACCCTGTTCTATTATGGGTCCAATTTATATTCTCCTTTTCGCCTTGAGCATCCTGACATCCGCACTTTCCCATGTCAGCACACAAACTGCAGAAACATCATTTTTAATGGTTGCTAAATATTCCAAGTGGATGGACTACAGTTTACTTAGTCATCCTCCTATTTTGGATCTCTCTTTCCTGAATGCTGGGTGTTCCTAGGGCATCAGCAGCACAGTGGCGAAAACTACTGGCTCCCCTTCCCGAGAATGAACTCACACACCCACCCCAACACCACCACACAAAGCCGGCCCCAACTCCACACCAAGGACTTGACAGCAGCCACCCCTAAGCCCCCAACTCCCTGCCCCGCCCCGCCCCCCAAACCGAAAGCCTGGAATCAGAACTCTGAGGAGGCTCCCACCGTGGGCCAAATATATCACACAGAGATCCATGCCTGCCAGACAGTGTGGGCAGTGCACCTGTCCCGCCAGCCACCTGGGCAATACACCTCACTGTTTTCTGCCTTATAAACCAGAAACACCGAGCCCAACCCTGCCTACCTCGAATGACAAGTTCTCTGCGAGGATCAGATGACATAATTGCCATAAAAAAGCTTTTGAAACTGGAAAAAAGCTTTACATATGCAAGAGCTTGTTATTATTGTAACATTAATTCAACGACATTCCTGAGGAGCTGCTCCACAGCAGGCATTTGTGTGATGCCCCGGGGAAATAAAGACCCAGAGGAGAGCCCCAGTGCCACCCAAGAGGGAAAAACAGTCTGATGGAGGAGCACAGACCAGCAGGAACACACAGGAAGACAAGTGACGGAACAGAGGAGTCTCAGTGAGGGAGCTAATTCAAGGGGAGGGGTCTCAGGGAAGGCTTCCTGGAGGAAGTGGCGTCTCAGCTGAAACCTGGAGGATGAGCAGGATTAGGCCGGACAGAAAGGGGGTGGCAGACTGAGAGAACAGCCTATGCAAAAGTGCGGGGGCAGAAAAATCATGGCATTCTGGAAAGAAAGCATGACCAGGGCATAGGGGGTTTATAGAGAAGTGGAAAGAGGGCTGGCTTATGGTGTAGACACACCCCCATCTGCTCTCTTAACTGCCAGTGATCCCCTAGCTGCTTAGGGAATGGGGAGGGAGCACACGACCCACTCCCCAGGAAGGCAACTCCACCAGGCACACTGGCAGCTGACAGAGCAGCATCACACACTTTACAGCTGAGAGGCAGCAAGGCATTGTGGGAAGCCCGCCCGCCGCCCCCCCCCCCCCGCGGTGGGGGGAGATGGGTGGGTTGGTCTGTGCTCCCCAGACAGTACAGGGCAGCTCCCCAAGCCTCAGCCCACCCTTGACCCTGCATCCTCCAGGTGGGAATAACTGGTCTGCGGTCTCCCCCTTGGTTCCTGGGGATGGATTGCCGCTTCTTGAAATCTCGATTTCACACCCGTCGGCACAGTAAGGACAGTGCCACTGGCTCTGGGGGCTGCGATGTGTTCCAAGAGGCTGTAGCGTGTAGACCGAGCAGCAGTTCCGCTGGTTCCCAAACACAGTGTCTCATGCGCACACGTGGCAGGCACCCACTTCCCCGAGGTCAGGACTAGGGTTGGGTGATATCTGAAGTCTCTCCAACATTGGTCAGAGGAGTAGATGAGTCCAGGCCCAGACACTAGGGACTGCTGAGCTGACGGGCTCGCAAGTTGGGTCACAGTCCAAGATGCCAGTCCTTCCTGGCTCACATGGCACTCTGGGGAGACCCACGACCCTCAGAGCATCTCAGAAAAGCCCCAGGGTCCCTTTCTGCCAGTGGTAGGAACCTAGTGAGGTTCCAGGGAACCAGAGAAACCACCCGGGGGCTTTCCGGAGGCCTCAGCCAAAAAGCAAGGGGATGAAGGTCCTGCTGTGTGTCTCCAAACAAGACCCTCAACCTTTCTGTTGAGCCCCAGTGTCTTCCCAGTCGCAGGAGGCTTGGGAGCCTGCCAAAGTCCACAGAGAGTTTACGTACTTCCCACGAACATTTATTTTGACACTGCTCTAGATGCTGGGGAGACAGCTGAAAACAAGACATTGCCCTCGGGAAGCTTCTACCCTCTCTTCCACCCTTTTCCCTGTTAAATGGAGCTCATAACATTGCCCATCTCCTGGAGTTCTGAGGAGTAAAAAAATTTATATATGTAAAGAGCTTAGTGCAGGACCTGGTGCTTAGGAAGTGCCCCCCCCAGGGAGGCCTGGGTGGCTCAGTCAGTTAAGCATCTGCTTTTGTTTGGCTCAGGTCACCATCCCGGGATCCCAGCTGGGATCGAGCACCTTGTGCACAGAAACCCCCACCCCCACATGGCTCCCTCCTCAGAGTGGAGTCTGCTTCTCCCTCTCCTCCCTCTACCCCTCCCCACCTCACTCATGCTCTCTCTCTCTCTCTTGCTCTGTCTCAAATAAATAAATAAAATCTTTTTTTTTTTTTAAGTGCCCCCCAAACACAGTTATTAGTAGCAACAGCATCTGTGCCTGGGTTATAAGGATTGGATGAGCTACTGTAAGGACAGCATTTATGGGAACATGGGCAGACAGCAAGTGGGAAAATAAAAACAGCCATTTCCTCAAATGGGAGCTCATATCATCAGCCCATTTGAGAGAGGAGGGACCTGAAGCGTGAGAAGCCAAGTGACTTGCCCACAGTCTCATTTTGGTTAAGTGGAAAAGGGTCTTCAACAGACTCCAGTTCAGGATTCCTCAACCGCAGCACATCCGGGCCTGGCTAATTCTGCATGGTGGGGGCTGGCCTGGGCGCTGTTCAGCAGCATCCCTGGCCTCTGCCCACTAGATGCCAGGAGCTCCAACTCTTCCCCACATTTCAACAACCAGAAATGTCTCCAGACACAGCCAAATGTCGCCTGGAAGGCAAAGTTAGCCCCTGTGGAGAAGCTACTGAGCTCAGATGCAATCCCCACCAGCACTGCCCGAAATGCCTTGTTCAACCACTCCCCAGAGGACGGGCCCTTTCTCAAGCAAACCCCCAGCTTACCAGCCTCTGTCCTTCTGCTCCTCTCCCCTACACCCAGACTGCCTTTCCCACTCCCACCTCCATCTCCAAGGCCCTGCCCAAGCCCACCTGCTTCCTGAATGGCTCCCCCACCTCAGCCCAGAACTCACTGTTTCCTCCCCAGCTCTCCAGCTGGTATCCTAACTAGTCATAAGCATGTCTGGCCTTGCCTGCTCCCTGTCTGTGTGCCCCACCCGCACTCCAGACTGAAGCAACTTGAGGGCAGGGGCTGTGCCTGACTCACCCCTGTGTCCCCAGCACCTCAGAGGGGCTGGTGACACCAGGCGGGCCCCCTGCTCTGTGCACCTGGCGGTCACAGAGGAGACTGGCTCCCAAGCTGACTCCCGGGGGCTGAGAAAAGGTCCTGGGCCTTGGGGAGGCAACGGCGCTATCCCACTCAGGAGGGGTTCAGGATTAAAAGTGGGAGCCAGGCTTGGGCTGTTGCCACCTCCGGTTCCTACTAAGGACTGGCTGAGGACAGGCTGGGCAAACCTCCAGACATTGGTGTCTCCACAGGTGAAATGGGGATGATCTCCAGTGACCCAGATTGATAGGACTGCTGGGAGGGCTCCTCGTCCAGTGCTCGCCCTGGTTCCAGCACAAGGATTCCCCGAGGAAGGTGGGAGAAGGTGGGAACCTTCTGGCCGCGCTCCCGGGGGAGGCTTGACATTTGAAATTCTTGGATCGGGAGGGCAGGGGCTACCCCGCCAACCCGGATAAGGAGAGGCCGCGGGGACCCAGTGGGCGGAGGCGGGCGGGAGGCCGCCCGGGAGGCCGCCAGACGCAGTAAATAATTCACACAGATGAACTGGCGATAAGTGCGGCTTCGCGGGGGATCGAGTTCAGGTCGGAGGAGGCGCAGACCGCGGCAGGGGGCCTGTGGTCTCCGCAGTCTAGGAGGGGAGCGCTAACGCGGCCCCGGCTGCCGGGAAGACGCGGCCCCAGGTGCCGGCTCGGGCGGCTCCCCGCGACGGGCGGGAGCTCCCCGGAACTGCCCCGCGGGGCACGGAGCCCCGCCCGCCGCCTCCGCCCCGCCGTCCCCATGGCAACCGCTGGCCCGGTCCAGGGTTCACTGCCGGCCGGATCCTCAACCTCTCCACCCCCGCCCCAGATGATGGGCCTTCGGGGCTCTGTGCGCCGGGCGCTGGGCGCGGGCCTAGCCCGACCCCCTCCTGATCCTGGAGCGGTTGAAACCGGGGACTCTTGGAGTCGGGCCCCCTAGGGTTCTGTCCCAGCTCCACGACTTCCTGACTGTGCCGGGGCAGGCAGAAGACGCCAAGGCTCTGTGCCTCGGTTTCCCCTATCTGTAAAATGGGGATAATAATCCTAGGAACTATCTCCTTGGGCTGTGAAAATTAAATGAATTAAATGCGAAGAGTGTGGAATGGTTCCTGGTGTACAGTGAGCCCCGCACAAACGTTATTTTCCGCGTGGGGAGAGAGAGACCCAGAGGGGCAAAGACCTGCGGTGAGGTTCACACGCAGCACATTTGGGGTTGGAATAACAAGTCACCAGTCCTTTCTCAAACACCCACCGCGTGGGCTGGCCGTCTGCTCTGGGGGTTCCCCAAGGGTTTCCTAAGCTTCCTGCAACACCAGCCCCCCTTCCCAACTTCTTGAAGCTGCCCTCTCGTCAAAGGGTCATTGTCCAGAGAGTGAGGTCCCTGAAGGCCAGTTCTGTGGCCCCAGTGCCAGCCAAGTCCAATACCCAGCCCGCCCACACCCCTCATCCCTGGCACAGGAGTCTTAAAGGAACAGGGATTTAGTTCATTAATTAGTTCATTTCCACTGCCTCAACACTCTCCCAGACCAAGCCCCCTAAGGCCTTGGCTACCAGCTCTCTGCTTTCCAGGACACCCCTTTCCCTGACAACTTGCTGCCATCTCCGCCTGCCCCTCATCTGCCCAGCCCCCATGGCCATTCAGTTAGGATTTCCCATGGCACATTTCCCAGATCCTTCTCCTCCCTTCGGCCTGTTCTCCTCCCTGACCTCCCTTTCCCTCTGGTGACCCTTTGTCCTCGAACAGCTGTTTCTGGGTCAAGGACCTTCCTCCAGGCCCGAGGGCATGCACAGCCCTGGGTTAAGGACAAACCCTCCAATGTGAGAGGTGACAAGATAAATCAAATCTTCCTCCCAGAATGATGGGGGGGGCTGGTGAGGCCCTGAGGTGGGGCTGTCTTCCCGAGACTTTGGGTTGCACTGAAGAAGCGGCTGGGGCCCATAGGCATGGCCTCTCTGTCCCTGGGGGCCACCCCACCAGCTCGGGCCCAGCTGCCAGGTTTCCCGGGATACAGCCCGGTCCTCGGATTTATTTTTGCATATGGTTTGGGAGAATCTCTGTTGCTGGAATAACGACAACCTTTTTTTTTTTTTCTTTTTGCTTCCCTCCAATAGGCAGATTTTATAAACCAGAGCAGCTGCCTGAGGTTTCCAAGAGAAAATTCTGCACAGTTTCTAACCAGGGTGACAGTTCCCCTCCACAGGAAGTTGCTTTTATTAAGGTTGTTGGGTTTTTGTGTGTGTGGGTTTTTTTGTTGTTTTTTTTTTTAATCTATTTTTTTGTAGGACTCCATCTATCGGTCATCAGGCAGCACCTTGGCCTTATGGACATTTTTGGTTGTTGTTGTTGGTTTTTTTTTTTTCCATTTGCTGGAATTCATGACTACATCTAAACCACAGTAGGCTTGTCCAACACAGGGCAAAGTTGAATGGCCAAAAAGTGGGTCATTCACATGACCTGAGCAGAAGAATCCCAAGTAATTTATGGAGATATTCTCCCAACAGAATAACTCCCCACACCTTAAGTGGGCTACACATGATGATTTCCTTCCAAGGAGGACGGTATGGAAGGAGACAGGAGGGTAAGACACCTGACCAATGCCGCCTCAGTTGAATGATCAAGGTCAATGGCAACAGTGGTAAGTCATGCTCTTGATATGATGTAATGAGGGACAATTTACCTCCGTGCTTCCCAAAACCCATAACCCCAGCTGAATCACCAGAAAATCATCAGATAAACCCCAGTCAAGGGACCATCTACCAAATACCAGTCCTCCATCAAAAACAAGGGAAGTCTGAGAAATTTTGCTGGCCCAGAGGAGCTCAAGGAGATCCAATGACTAATTGGAATGTGGTGTCCCAGGTGGGATCCTGCAACAGAAAAGGGACATTAGGTAAACAAGGAATGAAATCCAAATGAGCAGTGGAGTTTCACTAGTGGTGGTGTACTAGGGTTGGTTCCTGGGTTGCAGAAAATGTACCAAAGTGGGGCATCTGGGTGGCTCAGCCACCTGGGTAGCTCAGGTGAGGCATCTGCCTCCTGCTTTTGGCTCAAATCATGATCTCAGGGTCCCTGGGTGAAGGCCCGAGTTGGACTGCGCTCAGCGATTCTCTCTTCCTTTCCCTCCCCCTCTGCCCTTCCCCTTGCTCGCTCACTCCCTCTCTCAAATAAATAAATAAGTGCACAAAATCTAAAAAAGAAAAATGTACCATAGTAATGTCAGACATTAACAATAGGAGAAACTGAGTCAGGGGTATTGAAAACTCCATGCTATCTACACAACTTTTCTGTGAATCCAAAACTATTCTAAAGTAAAAATTTACCTTTTGGAAAAGTGGGATTCAGGCAACCCCTAAGACCAGGTTCTTTTTGGTTCCCTCTTTTTTGCCTGAAGCAAGGGTCCAGGCTGCGACTTTAGCGGTACCCCAGCCCAACCCCCTTTCCACAGAACTGTCATTCTTTTCAAGCTCAATGAAAACTCCCACTTCCTAATGGCTACATACTTGGTGTTTGGCCCATAGCAGGTGCTAAGTTGATATTTGTGAAAATGAATGGAACTTGAGGACTTGTCAAAGTGATGAAGTCCCAAGGCGCCAGCTCTTGCTTTGTCCTCAGCCAGCCTCCTGCTCCCTCATCAAAAGGAGAAGATCTGAGCAGAGAGCCACACTCTTCCTTTTCTTAGGCAAGAGGTTCAGTACCTGCAAGTCCCCATCCAAGTCCCCATCCGGAGAAGAAA
Source organism: Mustela lutreola (assembly GCF_030435805.1). Lineage (NCBI taxonomy): Eukaryota > Metazoa > Chordata > Mammalia > Carnivora > Mustelidae > Mustela > Mustela lutreola. The sequence continues at coordinate 14,473,924 of NC_081299.1, forward strand.
GACTTCTGGCAACATGGTTAGAGGGGTAGACTTCTCCGAACAGGGCCTTTGGAAAACAAGCATTGAGATTTACTTAGGGTTGAATTTATCGGGGGTTTTGAGGAGCTGATGACAATAGGTAAGCGGACTCCTCCAAACTGCTCCCAGACTCCACAGTGAAGCCTCCACTGCCCCCTCCGTACCCCCAATGGGTACTTCTACAAAGACGCTTCGTACAACAAGATCTGTTTTCCAGGCTCTAAAAGTCTACTGCCTGGCACATAGTAGGCACTTAATATACATTCATTGGTGGTTACCATTCATTATGCACCAGGCTCTAAGCAGGGGAGAGGTAAGAGTTCCTATTTAATCCTTTAATCCAGTGACATTCGAGTCTCTTTCTTTTAAAACTCAATTTGCCAATTTCTCCCTTAAAGGTGCTTTTGGATATTCCTCCGGACTGTCGACCTGGATGGGCCACAGAAGCAGAATCCAGGGAGATGCATGCTTATTTGCAAGCATTCAGTTAGTGAAGTTTGAACAATGCAGCCCTGGTGGCTGGATGGATGCAGGGAGGCCCTCCCCCACCTTGGACTCGTCATGGCCTTTTCCATATTTATTGCCACCTAACCGGATACTTCAAACATATTCGGCCCTTTGTATAATCCGGTATCTGCCCAGTTCCCAAAGTGCCTTCCCAACAAATGTTTACCCCAATGTTGGAGTATATTTAAAAGATTGATATTCCCTTTTGCTGAATGGAGCTCTCCGGAAAAGCCGACTCTTGTCTTCCCAGGCAGAGGATTCTGCCTTGGCTGACGGGGTGGCCTCCGGCGAGAACATTTTAATACGTCACTTATTAAAGTGGACCCAGAGCCTTGGCAGAAGGCTACCGTGCTCCCCCCATTCCTGGCAGAGGGCAGCTCCAGGCCTTCGCTGACACATCCAAGCACTGCCTCCCTCCTGACCGCTTATGCAGTTGTCTGTTGTGCAGAAGGCAGAGAGCGTAACCTCGAAACAACGAACCAGCTAAAGGGTCTTTAAGGCTGAAGGACAATGGCTGCAGCTGGGACTGAGCTCTGGTGATTCTGCATTGCCCCCCCCTCCCCCCACAACGTCCTGGAACTGAGGCTCTGGGTTCTACTCCTGCTGAGCCGACCAACTAGCACACCGGCCTTATGCAATTTACCTCGCATCTCTGAGCCCTGGTTTCTCCTGCACAATCCGGATAGGAATAAAGCCAGCTTCCTAGGGCTATTGTGAGCCTGGCGTACAGTCAAAGCTCAGCTAGTGTGGTTGTTTTGTGGTCCTTTTAGCCCTTCTGGGGCATCCATTTCTTCACCTACCAGAGAGTTCATCGTTGTGGGTTTCCAGAGTTGCCGGGTGGATTACGGGAGAGAAGAGCTGCACTGTATCGAGCAGCTAAGCAGTAATTACTCCAGGTATGGACCAAGAGGTGTCTTCAGAAAGACTCTTTTCATATGGCTCCCGCCCCTCCTGGCCGACTGAGGCTGAGCAGAAGGTGGGCCCTGCCTCGCACTCCCAGCGTGGCAACCTTCCACTTTCTCACGGGAAAAGCACAAGGGGAAAGAGAGTCAGGCTCTGTGGTGCCTACAAGCCCATCAGCTCCAAAACACTGGGATTCTTTGGGGTTGGCCGGACACAGAGCCAGGTTCAGGAACAGGTCACGCGCCTGGGAAGCTCAAGCTGCCATCCCCCGGGCATCCTGCTGCCACCACCAGCTCCCACTTCCCACCACCAGCCTTCCATTCCCACTAATGGCTCATAGGATGTCCAGCCTCTCTGCTGGGCCCTCCTGAGGCTCAAGGCCTCCACTGCCTGGGAAGGGGGATGAGACATCACCCCCTCCCCCACAGGCCCTCTGGAGCCCCTCTTCCCCACCCCCACTGCCACCACCCTGGGGCCTGTCTTACCTGATGTCTGAGTCACAATCACACTCCTGTCACCATGAGCGGTGTTGTGACTCCCTGGCTGACAGTTTTACAACAAACACATTAAAAACTCCCGGCACTGAGGCTCCTGGATGCAGAACAGCCCCCGGAAAAAAGAAAAAAAAAACTTCTCCAGGCCTTTCTTCAGCCAAAAACCCTTCTCCCAAACCCTCCCCCCACAGCGACCTGCTCCATCACCATTACCTGCCCCCAGAACCCCGCGAGGGACTGAGATTTTGTTTCATAAGGACCCTCTTTGGTGATTGGGGGAAGCCTGAGACCTACCAGGCTGTGTGGGCCCCAGAAGACGGGGCCCATCCCTTACACAGTGACCTGTGAACTCTGCAATGGCCTGTGAACTCCAGAAGCCCAAGGTGCAGGGGAAAGGGTGTCGCTGCTCCTCAGTCCTGCCTTTGAGGACAGATGGCCCCCGGTGAAGCATTCTATGGGCATAGAGCGGCCTGTAAGAGTGCTACAGCCTGCTGGGTGTGGTGGTAAACTTCCCACAACTCCAGGAGGCAGGAGCTGCCTGACCCCCAGCTCACAGATTTGGAAACTGAGGCTTCAAGTAGCAAGGTGACTTGCTCAAATCCATATAGGTAGGACGCGAAGAAGCTGGGATTTTAATCCAAGTCCACCAGCCTCTAAACACTACTCTTTTTAACAAGACTGCCTGCCTCCCAACACACGGGACCTTCATCGCCAGCACCCAAGGGATGGCAGCAACCCAGGGAAGCAGGGAGAGCCCTTTGCAAATCCAAATGGAACAAACTCTCCCTCCGGCGATGGCCCTGTCAGTCTACTGTCTTTCCTGCCATCTGAGCCCAACACCGCCCTGGGGGCCCTCCACACTGCCTTGCTGCCTCCAGGATCAAAGCTACCAGTCCCTCCTTCTGGTCTGCAGCCAGCAGACAAAAGCAAGTCCCCCGACACCAAGGCAGAGACCAGAGAGGAGTGAGACACAGGGACAGTTCTTTTATTTTAAGTTGGAGAAAGAGCCCCGTGTGCTGGTTACAGGTGCGACATCCAGAATATCGAATTAAGAAAAGAGGGAACAGGGAAGGGAAGAAACCTCTTGAGGTCCAAAGTTGCAAACAAAAAGTGGTAAAAGATTTCCTCACGCAAGAGGTGTTTTTTTTTTTTGTTGTTGGTTTTTTTTTTTTTGCAAATACCATGCAAAACAGGCAGCTGGTGTGCCTTAAGAGAACCCCTATAAATAACAGAAAAGACACTCCAAGCATTCCTTTACGTGGACTCAGAGCACAAGGAAAAAGAAAAGAAACCAAAATGCCTTTCGGCATTTCAAGATATTTGGCACTCTTGTGATTACATTTTTTTACAGCCCATTAAAGAGAATAAACTGACACAATATTAGAGAAAAAAAACAGGCTGCTCACACAACAGACTGCAGGAAGAGGTTAGAAAGAGCTCAAGCATTTTTTTTGTTTGTTTTGTTTTGTTTTTCTGGGGTTTTTTCCTGACATATAAAATGTGTCCATTTGCATTAACTTGGGCAAATAGCTTGCAGCAACAAAGAAACACAAGCTTTACAAGTCATTTTAAAATAAAACAAGGATTCTTCCTTTGTATCATTCCTTAGAAAAGTTCTCTTCTTGTTTTAAGCACATTCCTGATAACTTCAAATGATGACCAAAATAAAACATAGTATCTATAGAGATCATCTGCTGATTTTTCATACATCCAAGGATAACAACATAAAAAAATAAAACCGGACAGCATTTCACATCCAAGTGCACAGAATCATTTTTGCAAGATTAAATAGTGTAAACATTGGGAACAGCCAAATCAGTGAAGAATGCCAACACCTCAAAACACCCGGTGTTGCCGCTTCATTATTTAAGTGGTTCAAAATCCAGATCATTGCGCAATATTCACTGTATATAAAAGGAAATGGATATTAATTTTGACAAATAGCTGTACTGAGATTTCTTTTTTATTTCTTTATATGTGTGTATATAGTGATTTTTAAATTTTTAATTTTTTTTTAATTTTTATTTTTGCTGAGGAGCCCAGAGCCTTCTCCTCCTCCTTCTCGCGCCTCGTCTGTCTCCCGGCCTGACACGAGATACAGGTTGTTGATTTCATCGTGGGTAGCAAGCTAGTCATGAATTTCAAAGTGCTTTCTCTTTTCATGCTTTTTGCCAATAACTGTTACCGCCGTTCTTACTCTCCCTTAACTCATTGTCTTTGGGGGAGTTAGACACCAGGAGGTGCCTTGTCTGTCATATTTTTCAGCACGTCATCAATCCTATCATCTTCAATAACCACTGCAAAAAAAGGGGGAGAGAAGGAGACGTGAGCGCGCCTGGGCCTCGCCGGGGGTCTCCGATGTCGCCCGCTACGTCCGGGGACTGGGAAATGCGGGAGGCCGAGGGAGGGGGGTTTTCCTCGTGCGCCAACCTCCTCTGTCTCCGCCGGGGGGGACCCTGTGCCGCTTCCCTTTGAACCGCTTCCCCCCGACCCCAGGCTGAGTCCGGGTTCGGGTCTGAGAAAAGGCGGCGGAAAGGGCGCAAATCCCGCAGGCCCGGCCGCAGCCGAGACGCCGGCCGCAGCCGAGACGCCGACCGGCCGCGTCCTCACCGAACCGCACCTCCCCGGCGCATTTATGGAAAGAAGGCTCGCCGGCAGAAGGCGGAGGGGAGGAGGTGCTAGGGTCCCCGCTCGGGGACCCTCGGGGGTGCCCCGAGCACGGCGCGGGTGTCTAAGGCTCTGGGTACGGAGATGCGGGGAGCAAGGGGGCACGCGGCGGGTCGCGGATCTGGCCTGGCCAGGGCCGGCGACCCCTCCTGCGCGCCCCCTCCGCTCCGCCGGCCGCGGCAGAGGTCAGAGCCTCCCGGCGCTGCCGGCACCCGCCGGCCCCTCCGCCTCTCTCACCGCCTCTACCTAGCCAGCCTCGCCTTCCTCGGTCCCGCCAGCAGTCTCTCGGCGTGGCCGTCACCTGTCGAGGTCTTTGGGTCTCTCTCCGTCTGGGGTGTCGGTCTCCCTCATTGTTTCAGCTGCTTCTCTGTCCTTCTCCGACTGGCGTCCCCGGCTCGCTGTCTCCCGCTCTGGCTCCCTCTCCCGAGCTTTGTCTTGGCCTCTGCCCCTCTCGGTCTCCCCCAATCCACCACCCGCCTCCCCCACCAGCCCCCCATCTCTGCGTCTCAATATCTCCGGGCAGCTATAGGTCCCCTCATTGTCCCCGCGCCTCTGGAGCTCCTCTCCGAGCCTCGCTGCATCCCAGTCTCCCCCCGGTTTTTCCAGCTCCCGCGCCTAGCGCTCGGACTCCGCCACCCCCTCCCCGTGCTAAGTAACAAGGAGAAGCCGTGCGCCCCGAAAGCCCCTAGCCTTCCCCGCGGGAGTGGGGTTCCCCCCAAGCAGTTCTCCACGCCGTCCCTGGGGGAGCCCTGGGACCCCCACCCCCGGGTTATAAAGCGAGTGCAGCTGCACCTACACTGCGCAAAAGGGGAGGGGGGCTAGAAATCGAAAAGCAAACTTTGCCGCGGGTGGGGACCCGAGAATAACCTTCCAGCCCCCGCGGTAGCTCGGGGCCGCCACGCCCCCTGGGTGACCCCAGCGGGAATCAGGCTGAGGGGGAGGGGTTTCTGCGGCCAGCGGGCGCGGGACCCGCAGTGCGGGATCCCCCCAGTTCCGCGCGATGGGATTCCGTTCGGTCGGAACCGGCTCCCGGGTGCTGAAGAGCCCCCACAAACCTCGGCCAGGTCTCGGCGCCCGAGAAAAGGGGCGTCCGGGGAGGGGGCCGCTAACTCACCCCGCTTGCTCCGGCCGATCTGGCCCAGCTTGGGCGGCCGCTTGTTCTGCCCCGCGCCGAAGAAGTTGTTGGTGTCCTGCAGGCGGCAGGAGAAGATCTGGCCCACGTCGCCGCCGTCGCCGTAGGGGCTCAGCTTCTCGTCGCCGTAGGGCAGCACCTCCGACATGGTCGCGTCCGGGGGCTCCGCGGCGGCGCCTCCTCCGCCCGCGTCCCCGCCCGCGGCGGACAGGGTCAGCGGCGCTGGGGCCGGGGGCGGCCGGCCGGGGACCGCCCGCGGGCAGCTGCGGCGGTGGCGCCGGCGAGGGGCCGGGGGGCACCGCGGAGGCGAGAGCGCGCCGCCCGCCCGAGCGATCCTGCGAGCGCCCGGCGCTGCGCTGCGCTACGCTCCGGCTCGGCGCGCGAGTGGCTGCTGCTCCGGCACCGGCGAGCAGGACTCACATCCTCGGCGCGCTCGGGCGCTGGGCGGGGGCCGGGCCGGGCGGGGCCGCGAGCCGGAGTGGGGGGGCGGTGTCCCGGCGAGCCCGCGGGGCGCTGGGCCGAGGAGGGCGCACCCCGGGGAGCCCGGCGGGCCGGTCCTGCGACGAGTGCGGGCGGCGGCCGCGCGGCTTCGGGGAGGCTGACTGGGGAGCGGCGAGCGGCGGGGCGCCGAGGGGCGGAGGGGGAGGGGAGCGAGGGAGGAGGGAGGGCACGGGGGTGGAGGGGAGAGGATGCCCGGAGGGAGGGAGGGGAGAGAGAAACCGGGAGGGAGACGGCGAGAAAAACGGAGGGGAAAGGGAGAGGGAAGCAGGGGAACCGGCAGGGAGAGACGGAGGGGAGGGAGAGAAGAAAGGGGAGGCAGCGACGGGTCCGGCTCGCCGCCGCCGAGGGCGGAGCGGAGAGGCGCGCGGACGGGGCCGGCGGGGAGAGAAAGAGGGTCGAGGAGGGAAGGCGGAGAGTGGGAGCGCGGAGGAGGAGGCTGGGACGGAGAAGCCGGCCCGCGAGCGAGCTGCGAGCGAGAAATGCCGGCCGCTGCGCGGAGGCGAGGCGCGGGGAGGAGGGCGGGAGGAGGGCGGGGACGAGGGGACCCGGGGCCGCGGGGAGAGATCCCTGGAAGCCGCGCGACGTCACCGGGCCGCGCGGGCCGGCTCGGGCCGCGGCTCGCTTCCTGCCCCCGCCCCCGGCCCCCGCCGGCCCGCCTGCGCCCAGGGGCCCCCCGCGAGCCCCGCCCCGGCCCGGCGGCCTCCGGGCGCCTCCTCCCCCCGCGCCCCTCCCGCGGGGTGTTTACCCGGCCCCGAGCCGGTGAGCGCCGGACCTGCCGCCCGCTCGGCCTCGGCAGGGCGCGGGGCACGGGGCGTAGGGCGGGAGGCGGGGGTAGGGGTGGGGGTGGGGCGCGGGCCCAAGACCACACGCCGGGAAGGACAGATGGACGCTGGTCTCCCCCGAGGCCGGACGCTTGGGCGAAAGGTCGGAGGGCGCGAGGGCGACCTGAGGACGCAGCCTCCCGCGCCGGCCTCAAACCAGGAAGCCCCCTTCCCCCGCCACACTGGCGCTCCCCCCTTCACACGTCCGGCGCCCGGCCCCTTGGGCCTCACCCCCTTCCTCCCCCACGGCGATCGCCCTGGAAGGCCCTGCTCCCAAGCCGAGACTCAGAACTCGGGCTCCCGCAGGGCCTCTGGGTGGAGGCGGATGGGGGGGGTGGAGGGGGCAGCCCCGCCTCCCGGAGGAGAGGGGAGTGCCTCATTACGCCGGGCTTGCCCGGGGTGCCGGGCTCTCGGCGTCCACCGCCTCCTCCTCCTCCTCCGGGGACGCCCCGGGCCTGCAGCCCTCTGCCCTGGGGGACCTCCCTGCCAGCAACAGCCTCGAGCCCTGGGGAGACCCTGTGGCTTCTGTGGCGAGGAGCGGGCTCCCGATCCCGGGAGGGAGACTGGGGCAGCCCCCAGAGGCCTGGGAGGCGCTTCTGCCAAGCAGATGGTAACTCCGAGGGGGGAAAGGGACGTGAGGAGGGCTCGTTATCCTCGCCCAAAGCCAACAGCTCTTCCCCTAGAGAGCGCCTTCACTCGGCAGAGCCAGTGCCGAGAGGGGTAACCGTCCCTAGGTCGTGCCACCAGCGAAGGCAGAGCCAGGGAACACATCTAGGTCCCCCCCCCCTCGTGAGGCCTCAGCTGGACCAACCGCTGCCCCAGCACCTGGCCCCACCCCTGGTGAAGGAGCACCCCCAGGTTCACGCTCCCCTTCCATCTGGAATTCCGCGTGGGGGCAGGTGGGAGGGAAAGGAGTGTGGTTTTTAGGACACCACATCTGGTCGAGGGGCCACGAGAGAGGAGCCAGACCAGCCCCCTCTCCCAACTGTGCAAAAGGGACCCCTGCCCAGAAGCCTGGCACCCTGGGGGAGAGCGGAGGAAGGGGGCTGAGAAACCGGAGACAGAGACAGTGGGATGCATGGGATGGGTGGGGAATGGGAGGGGGCCTGGGTTTGAATCCCTATCCTGTCATTGGCTAGCTGTGTGGCTTGGGACAAGTCACGTCCCCTCTCTGAACTTCCATTATCTCAGCTGTAAAATGGGGCATTTGGCTGGCTAGCTGCCTGGATGCCTCACAGGGCTGTTAAAAGAACAAAATGAAATCAGGCTCCTGGTGCTTAATGAGTAGTGAGAAAGAACACTAGCGCTTCATTCATTCCCACTTCTGAGCTGTCAGAGCTGGGAGGATCCCTAAGGGTCGAGGCAGCCCAACCTCATGGACAACGGGGCAACTAAGACCCCGAGACAGAGGCTCAGGGGCCTGCCCCAAATCCCCCAGCGAGTCAGCTGGTCAGTGCCGGTCTGCAGCTTCCCTTTGCTTCCCCTCCACAAGCCGCCCCATTCATGAAGGCTCTGCAGAGTGTCTGCTTTGAGGTTAGCATCAGGCCAAATGCTGGAAGAGAAAACAAAAGCATAACCAGGAGGATGATCGAGTTACAACAAGAAGCTCTTACAAATGTATCCTGCTTTTCTGTTTTCCCCCCAATGCATTTCACATCCATGATTGACCTTGCTTCTCAAAATAAATATCTTCCGAGGTAGAAAGAGGAGACCTCCCATCCCTGTCTAACGATATTCCCAGAAAGGGGATAAGTGCCTTGCCAAGGTCACAGGCTAGTGATGGAGCCAGGAGAAGCCACTCTTGCCAGCTGTAGTTCCAGGTCCTTGTAGGGGACACTCCTCGCAGGGTTGGGACCACCCTACTCATCCAGTTACCTGCAGAGATATGAAGCAATTTACACAATGAGCATGCAGCCCAGTCCCTGCTCTACAGAGGTGAGCACAGCAGCACAGGGAGGGCGGAGGAACCCTGCACACACAGCAAGAGAGAGTAAGAAGATAAACCGGCTTTTAAACCGCATCTGTTTTTAGGTTTTCCTTGCCCTGTTCCAAATAAGGTTAAAGGTGGCTGCATTGCACCTTCCCAGCTCAGTACACACCCCCTTCCTGAAGCACACCCACACACACACCCTCCAGGCACTCAGCACTTGACAGTTAGAAAAGCATTTCCATGACTGTTACACCCTCCCTCAGAGCCTTCCCTTAGCCTTTAGAAGCTGCAGGACTAGGACAGTCAGGCCCATTTTACAGATAAGGTACCTGAAGGTTGACTGGTGTCTTCACTGGTGTCTTCAAGTTCACATGACCGTGCTGCAAGAGCAAGTGTGAATCAGTGTGGTATTTTGTCCACACCTCTACGACTCCCAGCTGTCTCAGTTACAAATACCACAACCATCCTCCCTTCTGTCCAGCCTCCAGTGGGGCATCCCTTTATTCCCGGGGCACTAGACCTGGATGCAGACATAGCCTGGGGATTTGTGCGTTCTCCTCCAAAGCTGAGGGGCTGGCTCTGAGCCAGATGCCCAGGGCTGTGTTGAGGGTTCCAGGGCCAGATGGAGGAGTGGACCAGGCAAGACCGGAGAGGAAGCTGCCCTCCCTGCTACCCATCAAGGAAGACTGGCAATACACGGTCTAGTGCAGTAGCCCCCGGGGTGGGTGGCAGCCTTCCCTGGGGGCACCACATTCAAATCCCTAACCTGGCATTTCCTAATTTCATGATTATTTCACCTCATGGTGCCCCAGTTTTCTCATCTGTCGAATGGGGCTAATAATTATTCCTATTTGGTCAGGAATAAACAATCATTCCTATTTGTTCGGGAAAGGAGCTCATACACTCATCATATGCCTGGTACACAGTAAGTCCTGGATGAACGTACTTCTCATCCTCAGCTATTGACTCTCTTTGTGGCCCTGAATAAGCTGGTGCTCTCCCCTAGGCCGCTGACTCTACATCACAAAATAGAAAACAAAGAAAATCGCATCTTTTTTCCAACTGCAAAATCTGCCAGTTCTCCCAAATCTCAAATAGACAAAAACTCCTTGAGGCAAAAGTGGGGGGCATTCCCCTCAAATTTCATCTGAAATCTCCTTCAAGGGACCCTAGGACTCTGTAGAATTGGGGGCCACAGGACTGGACTACATCCATGGCCCCTGGGGCACTGACATTCCCAGGTTGAAGTAATAGATCTTGGCAGGTCCCTGCTGTGCACTGAGCCCTACACCAGTGTTTGTGGGGGGGTGGGGGGGAATAAAGGGAAAGCCAGCCCCGGCAGCACCAGCACAAACCTGGCACACAGTGGTTCTCTTTCTTTCCTTCCCTTCTCTCCTATCCAGACGGGGAAACCAGGGCACAAGTGGCCGCAGCCGAGAGCGATGGCAGAACTCAGAGAAGAATGAGACCGTGGGGAAACTTCAGCCTCAGGGATGCTGCCACAGAGGGGAGTGCGGGGAGTGTGGAGACTTGCCAGGACTGGCTCCGACCCTAGCCTCCCATCAGGATGCTGTGCGAGGTCAATGGCCAGCTGGTCACCTCCAGAGAGGCTAAGAGGCCTCCCAGCAGGGCATCGTAGCCCTGAGCCAAGTCTGGATGCCAACCCGTGTCACCCCTACCCTTGTCGGCTCAGGGACTGGAACCTGGGTGCAGCCAGGCAGGGCCTCTGCTGCACACCCCCCCACCCCCCCCCACCCCCGCCCCCCGCTCTGGCACATATGCCTGGGGAACACGCCCTGAGAGAGAGGCGTGTTAACGCATGGACGTGGCTTAGGCCTTGAATGGAAAAACAGAAAGAGAAGAATTCGTGTGTCTCTCCCTCCTTCAGCAAACGTGTGTTGAGGACTTCAGTGGCCGCACCGTCCCTCCCTCAGGACGGCTCAAGGGCTCTTCGCTTCTTCCCTTCATCTGTCTAATCACCAAGCCCCTTTCTTCAGAAATCATCTCACAAGGGACCCCAGTAAGTAAATAATAGATAAAGGGCAAGCTGCTGGGGAGCTAAGCGTTCAAGACCCACCCTTTGGCTCCCCCCAACCGCCCCCTCCCCGAAGGGTCTCCAAAGAATGCCCAGAGCTCGAGACAGCTCCGTGGGAAACCACCCAGAGTTCAGCTAGTCCAGCCTCCTCTCGGCACAGACGGGGAAACTGGGGCCCCGATGCCAGGCCTTGCTGGAACGGAGGGCTCCCCTCCATCAGCACTGTATCGCTCAGCCCACCCGGAACTGCACGGGGGCGGGAGATGCAGCACCCACCATTAGTCAGAAAAAAAGGGCCTTTCTCAACAAGGACGTTCGCTGTGTTTCAGACAAAATAAATAAACGTATCGGAGAGTGATTTTTTAAATTTTTAAGTTTTTATTGTGCCCACGGCCCACAGAGTTAAGAATCCCATAGGTTCTTCAGGAAAACCTAAAGAACGGTGGGTGAGGACAGCTGGGAGGGGTTTAGGAGCCAAATGTCACCAGAACATGAAAAGGGGACAACCCGTATGGCGTCCTGTCTCCGCTCACCCCCACCCTCCTCCTTCTGCATCCTCACACGTGGGGGGACGGGGGGTCCTGGAACTCTAAGAGAGCAGCTCTGCCTACAACCCCCAAACCAGACCGAGCCCCTGGGGTGCTGGGGCTCTGTGTCACCCTGGGAAATGATAGCCCCTCTCGGGCTGGGAAAAAAAGAGAGCAGCTGACAGGCCTGGCGCCATGGTGCTCTCCGGCATCCACACGACCCCAGGGGCAGACAGGGATGGGTAGCCCTAGAGACACATGGGGGGGGGGGGGCTCAGGAGCCTGAGAACTGGGGTCTGACTCTGAATCCAGGGCTCTGGATACTTTACCTAGGTGTCTGCCTTCATCTGTCCAGAGCTCCCAAGAGGCCCAAAGTCTGCTGACGAAAGGGTACCTGACCCCACCACAGCTATGAGCCGAGCTAAAGGGGACAAAGAAGGAACTGACCCCCAGCAAGTCAGAAAGGGCCACCACCACCACCTCCTGACCCCAAATTCCTACTGCCCAGTCACTACTAAGAGCTTACCAGGCCCCTGATCATGCTAACGGCTGTAGACAGTCTATGCTCACCATTACCTTGGGAGTGACTCTCATCTGTCTTAGACCATTTGTAAGGGTCTGCAGCCAGGAAAGTGGAGTGGCAAGCCCAGGGCTGCAACGGCCCAGGAGAGGCAGCAGGTCTGTCGTCTGTCGAAAGGCTGAGCTCTCAACTGTTGGGCAACACTGCCTCCCTGAGGATACCCAGGACAAGCCTCTTCCAGCCTCTGCACCTCGGCATACCCACAGAAATGGAGAGGCTCTAAGCTTAAAGAGTCTAACCCTTGTAAGCCGAGAACTTGGAAATCTGATCAAAGAGAGGGGATTCTCTTTCCCAGAAGCAGAAAATTGTGTACCCAGTTTCCAGGGGATCTCTGAACCTCCATGGCCCCTTAAAGTTAAAGAACGCAGGACTAGATCCCACAACTGCTATTCCCCAACAGTTTCCTGTGACAACAGAAGGAGACAGTGTCAGGACCAAGACCCCAGGTCTCCCAGCACAGATCTGTCTACTGGACCTGCTGAAGAGCAAGTAAAAGAGAGTAAATCAGAAGACCCGTGCCTCGCCCAGCTGCACCCCTTCCTAAAGCCCTCCCTACACCACACGCATGGGCGTGGATGCCTTGCTTCCCTCTCTGAGCCAGAATTCTTCACAGCTCTGAAAGGGGGATACTTCATCAGCCTCAAAGGGAGATTGTATGGATCCGATGAGATGCTGTGGGGTCATTGCAGGGGATAGTCCCATGCTGTGAATCCCACCACCTAAAGCCCTCCGGGGGTGGACAGAAGGGCCCTTGCTCCCTAGGAATGGAAATCCCGATGTAACAGGAAGGGGAGAAGAGTGAGAAGCAGCCACTGCATGGTCCCAGAGCCCTCCGCATCCTACCCTGCCTGAGCAGGGCACGGGGAAAGAGGAAACTCCGTCTGCGAGGGCAGGTGCAGGCGCAGGTGAGAAAGATGGAGGGGAGAGAGCCACACAGAAGCAGAAGCAGACAGAAGCAGCCCCTGGCTCCCCAGAGAGAAGCAGAGAGCCGAAGAAAGCCTCAGGGAAGAGGACAGATCCACACGCAGAGGAACAAACTCTTACCCACATTGGAAGGCAAGAGGCAACAGGGCAGATAAGAAGTAGGACTGCCGAGTAAAGTAGTTGACAAGAGGCAGCCCGATCAGGGGACAGAGGAGCTGGGCACTTGGATGAGGGAGCAAAAAGGCAAAGGCAGGGCAGAAGAGACCGAGAGCAAGGACAGCAGGCCGGGCTAAGAGACACTTCTTTCTCCTGCCGAGAAAACACTTCTTGGGGGAGAATCAGAATCGATGCCATACAATTTTTTAAGCATCCTTTAGCAGTGTGAAGTCATTTGGGTATTTTAAGAACATGTGATGCATTATGCATATCTCATTTTTGTTGAAAGAAATCATGGTTAGTATATTTAAAGATGTGAATGCCTGGAAAATTATCGGGGGAGAAATGGCGGATTTTTTTTTCCCCCGGAATTTTCTGGGCTTCTTGAAACTTTCACATCTCCACCCAGCTTCCTGGTGAGCTGGGCAGAGAAAGGAAAGAACCAGAGAGAAAAATCCCTGCTTCTCTCCTTTCCAGGCTGTGCCCCGCTAGACTTGAGATCAGCAGTTCGGGATCCTTCCAGGCCTGTTTTTGCCCCTGAGAGCAGAGAAAATTTGCAAAGATCTTTAGAAGCACAGCCTAGGTGGTTCCTGAGGCCTCCAGCCGGCCTCAACTGTGAGGGCACAGCGCCACCTGGAGGTAATAGCAGGAACTGCAACCGTAGGAGAGATCCCATGCAGCGAGTCCTGGCAGTGGGAAAGGGTAGGAAGAAATAAAGACTATGGACAATCTGAGGGGTTTGAAGTGGCGGGAGGGGGGGGAGGTTGGGTTACCAGGTGGTGGGTATTATAGAGGGCACGGATTGCATGGAGCACTGGGTGTGGTGAAAAAATAATGAATACTGTTATGCTGAAAATAAATAAAAAATAAATTAAAAAAAAAAAGACTATGGGCCAATTTATTGCAAGAGTCTATGAATCTCCAAACTATGAAGAACCTTAAATACTAGGAAAGAAGATGAGGGGCTGGGAGGCCTTCAGTTGGGGCAGTTTGGACTTTAATATTAATACAACCTCCCTCCCTCCCCTCCCCCAGCCTAGAGAACATTCAGGTTACAGATACAAGGTGCCGGGCACACTCAGTGCCTAATTAATGCTTGTTCAATTATGGCCCCCCAGAGTCGTGGCTGAATCCTGGAGGGATCTGAATTTGAGGAACTTCGTGGAAGGGAATCACTCTGACAAGGACAGAGGGTAAAGGGTAAGACAGGAGGACCCTGGCCCAGGCCTGGTCAGTCCCTCTAACCAAGGCTGGAGTCACTGGCTCAGCCTCGTGAGGCCCGCTCTTGGGGAAGCGAAATGCCAGGCCCCTCGGCTGGCATCTGGAAAACAATAAGGCAGCTGCAGGGGACGTGACTAATGAGCATCCCGGGGAGCAATTCAGGACATCATACACTGAAACTTATCTCATTCAAAATTGATAAGTTAACACTATCTAATTAGAAAATGTGCTACTCTCCACGGCTTTAGGGGAATGTGGTCCTGAAGCTATGGTGGGCAGCTAGCCTGAAGAGGGCCCAGCTCTCCTCTGTCAGACCTGCAATCCCAAAGAGGGCCCCCAAATTCCCCTTTATTGCTCCCCCACCCACTCTTAGACATGCAAAATGGCAGAGCTGGTTGGAGGTTTGGAGGGCTTTGATCCAGCTCGCTCCGTTTATAGACAGAGCTGCAGCCCAGAGAGGTCAAATCACTCCATGAAGATCACACAGACCCAGAGCCAGGACCTGAGAGCAGGCCAGCGGTTGGGCTGCCAGTGCAGACTATCTGCCACCACACAATGATATGGTTCCAACTTCCCTATGTGGAGTCCTCAATGCTCTGGTCAGCTCACTGGACGTGATGTTCCTCTCGTATGGTTTATCGTCATTGGCCCAAAGCCCTAGAGAGGAGGTCCTTCCCTCACTTCATACAACCAGGTCATGGCTCTCATCTCTGGCCCAGTTAACCGACACCCACAGGCAGCCTTTCAGGACCACTTCCCGCACGTCTAGGACACTTGCTACTCAACACGCATTCCATGGACATTCACTGCTTGGGCCTGGAGTCAGACTGCATGGGCTTAAATCTTGACTCTCTATGAGCTCGCAAGATACCTGACATCTCTGGGCCTTGGTTTCCTTCTCTTTATTTATTTATTTTTTAAAGATTTTATCCATTTATTTGGGAGAAAGAAAGAACACGAGTGGGGCAGAGGCGGAGGGAGAGAAGCAGACTCCCCACTAAACAGGAAGTCCACTGGGTCTTGATCCCAGGACCTGGGGATCAGGACCTGATCCAAAAGCAGACACGTGACCGACAGAGCACCCCCCCCCCTCCTCCACTGGGAACCCAGGTTCCTTCTCTTTTAAAGGAAGACTAATACAAACATGTAACTCAGGATACGGATTAAATGACATGGATCTTGGCGAGCACTTGGTGAGTACCCAGCAAAGAACAAACCCTGATGTTAGCTCTAATTAGTGTATAGAGACGACCTGAGAGAAAATAAGATGTGGGTCCTTCCCAAGATTAGTGTGAAGTTTTTCCGGCGAGATAAACACAACACCAGGCAAAGTGGGTGCAAGGCAAGATTTATTAAAAACACTCTCCGGCGAAGTTTCCAGGCTCAGAAGAAGGGGAGCCAGGAAAGTTGCGCCGGGAGGAGGTGGGTACCCTCGGGCGAGGTTCCCTGACTCTGGAAAGCAGAGTGGCAGAAGTCGCGCCCAAGGCAAGGAGGAGGGGGCTTTTAAGGGGTCTTGAGGGGAGCTCAGGGGTCTTTTGGCAAGTTTCCCTTATTCGGATATCTCCCCTGCTCGTAGGGGTCCCATTGGTCCACTGGAGCCCGGGGCGGGGGTCTCAGATTCCTGCTTGAGCATTTGTTCTCCTGTCCGAGCTCAGGTCTTGTGGCAGGAACTTTCGCCATCTTAAGTAGCCCTTTCTGCCAGCCCAACAATTAGGTGCAGGAATGAGAAGACTGTATTATGGAACCTCAGGGGAGGAGCCCTAACCCCGCAGAGGCATCTAGGAATGGAGGGGACACTCACCTAAAGCTGAGTTTGAAAGGGTAAGTAGACATGAGCAACTTGAAGGGCCAGGATGCCACGGGCAGGACCCGTCACAGCCTATCTCAGGAGCCTCACTGACTGCATGGCCAGAGCTACACGCGTGGGACAGAGGAATGTGGAGAGGTGTGGACAGGTGGCCCGGGCTCTATTACACAGGCCTTCAGATGCCAGGGAAGAGTCAAGGCCTGGGGCTGGAGATCACAAGGAGCCTGGAGAAGAGCTTCCAGCAGAGGATGGACACGGTCAGGTTGGTGTTTTCCTAGGTCATTCTAGGCTCTATAGGGTCCTTCTTCTCTGCCTGGCTCCCCTTTTGTAACACAGAACTGCCCTTGGTTGGTTGATTCTGAATGGGAATCTGCTCTAACCAGGTCCGTTTCAAAGGCCCATCCCAGCTCCTGTATTCTGTGAACCACAAAAATGCCCAATCCCTGAGGGTCATCACACTGCCCCCCTAAGGTTTACTGCCTTTCAAACAATGCTGGTGGCTGGTGTATAGAGACAACTCAGAGCCCTTTGAGGGCAGAGACTATCCTACTCATTTTGCATCTCCAGGCACAGACTGTTAAATATATGTTTAGCAAATATTTGTTAGATGAATAAATCCCCATCAATGAGCTTGAACATGACCAGCTCTTGCTCTGAGCATTCCAGAGGCCCTGTGGGATCATCAGCCTCAGACCCAACGTCCGGTTGGGATTTCCATGGCCTGGGACCGGCCTTGTAAAGGGTGCTAGACTGGCCAAGTTTGTCGTGTTGTTTGCTTTTTAAATGTTCCCTATATTGTTGCTTCTTTAATTTTCTATCATAATTCTGAATGAGTTAGGATTCCAAAGACCTGCCTTCTGGCTTCTGTTCCATGAGGATAAGGTGGGGAAGTGCAAAGCCTCTCCCTGTGATATGTAAAACCAGGGGGTGACTGGTGATTGTTGAGGTGCTGACTGGCCAGGAAAACGCTGGGTCTGCCACACTCAGGGGTCTGTTGGACAACTTCCCCTTCCCTCTCAGGCTTAAAGTAATAAAGACAAAATGTGGAGGCATTCCAGTTGGATCTTAGTAGCCTCAAGCATATCATATAACCTGCAAAATGGGGTGATACAGTCTCCCCCTCTTGCTTGCCTTAAGTCTTAGGAACGCCGCCTGTGAGGAACCTGACGCGGGCTAGCTCACGATGTACGTGGCTGGAGGCAAACCCAGAGCCCTTCTGAGCCTCGCTTGTGAAGCAGGGATAACCATGTCCACTCTATGGACCCTACCCACCCACCGCATTAATGCACACAAGTGCCTCGCAGACATTCAAGAAGCCAGGAGCAGATATTCAAGAGGACCCCTGAAGGTGTCTGTCTAGGATGGAAGTGACGGAGCGTGAGGGTTGAATTAGCAAAGAACTGAAAACTCACAACTACCCCAAGGTCGGTTTGACACTAATGTCCTATGGTCCTCCCCTCCCTGTCACTCCCCACTCCCCGGCCTGGGCCCCTCTGTCTCAGGGTAGGTCCTGTTCAGCCCTCCTGGAGATGAGGCTCCTCAGTAGAAGGTGGGAACTGCCACAGGGCCAGGAGGCTGGGAGACAGTGTCAGCCCCTCCTGGGCTAAGACTGAGCAGGAACCTCAAATGCAGAACCCGGGTACACACGTGTCCGTTTCCTGCCATCTGTCACTTCCTAAGGCAGGGAGCGTGTGGCACGGCTCTGTGTCCCCAGCTGGGCTTGGAGGAACAGTAGAGGCATATATGGTCTGCCCAGATCCGAGTGGGGTTAGGATAGAGCTGGTGGCCTTCCCTGTTCAATCACTCTGGTCCGGCTTACTCATGAAATCTGTGCTGAGAGCTGAACTCTGGATAGATCGCCACATACGCCGGCCATAGGCAGCTCGTTCAACCTGTACTGAAAGCCCGGACCGGGGCGCCTGGGTGGCTCAGGTCATCTTCTCGGGGTCCTGGGATAGAGCCCCAAATCAGGTTCTGCGTTCAGTGGGAAGTCTGCTTGAAGACTCGCCCCCTCTGCTCGCTCCCCGCCCCCCCCGCCTTTACACTCTCTCAGAGAAATAAAAATCTTTTTAAAAAATAAAAATAAATTGGGGTGCCTGGGTGGCTCAGTGGGTTAAGCCTCTACCTTTGGCTCAGGTCATGATCCCAGGGTCCTGGGATCGAGCCCCGCATCAGGCTCTCTGCTCAGCAGGGAGTCTGCTTCTCCCCCATCTGCCTGCCTCTCTGACCACTTGTGATCTGTCAAATAAATAAATAAAATCTTTAAAAATAAATAAATAAAATTTAAAAATAAAAAAAATAAAAGCTGGACCTTCTGAAAAAGTCAAGGCTGAAGGACAAGGAAAAAGGGGCGGGTACTTTCAGGGCACTGGGTCACCCCTCACCCGCCCAGCCCCCAGGCTCTTCCCACATCCCCAGACAGGACTCAGTGCTGGCAAGAGGCTTCTCACCTCTGCCCATGCCTCCACAGGCCGCCCCTCCATGAACTCGGGAGTGAGTGTCCTACGCGGTTCCCATGGACCCTGAGGAACTTAGCCACCACCACCGAACTTTCGTTGACAAAGCAAAAGGCTAACACTTGGTTGTAACATGTTTATTTCGTGCTGTCCACACTGGATCCTGCATACAAGGAGTATTCGCCCCAAGAGCACCCCACCTCCCCCAGAGGAGGAAAGGGGATGAATATTCAAAGCCAGGGAAGGGAGAGAGCTGTGCACAAGACCTCTGACTAGTCGGAGGCGAGGGGGGTTCCCCCACTTCTTTCCACAAACAAGAGTGGGGCAGGAGAGGGGATGAACAGCAACCCAGGGAGGGACAATGCGATTCTGCCACGGGACGTTCACTTCTTGATGTGAGGCAGGACCTGGAGAAGGCTCTGTGCTCGGGGTGCTGGCTGGCTCCCTTGCCTTGGTGACAGCCTGGGAGGGAGGCTGGCAGAGCGAGGCTGGGGGAGCAGTGGCCCTACTGCTTCCTGCAGGAGGTGAGGCCTTCCGGGCTCATCTCGGGCAGGGTAAGTCGGAGCCAGCGTTCAGCCTCCTTGGGCTCCAGGAACTCCCAGTCAGGGCCGGCGGGGTGCGCGGTGTGCTCCATGTGCTGGGACGGCCCTCCCTTTAGGTCATGGAGACGCCAGGAGGGCGGCTGCCAAGCTGCCATCTTCACCACTGGGGACGACGCGACAGTCCGACTGTCCCTTCAAGTGGCCGCTCTTCAGCCAGCTGACCAGAGCCCCATCTTTTAGGCAAGCAGCAGGCTTCACTCCCTTCTGTCCTGACACACACGTGCACGCATTTAAGAGGTAAGGAGGTGAGGGGAAAGGGACCCAGGTGACACGTCCAGCCTGGCCTTTCTCCTGGGGTATAAGCGAAACAAAGATAGACTTGACAGTCTCCTCAAAGGCGACTCTTCAGAGACAGCTTGGTGAGGCGTACACCAGACCCAGCGCCCA
Organism: Mustela lutreola; assembly: GCF_030435805.1. Taxonomy (NCBI): domain Eukaryota; kingdom Metazoa; phylum Chordata; class Mammalia; order Carnivora; family Mustelidae; genus Mustela; species Mustela lutreola. Next base: position 14,493,592 of record NC_081299.1, read on the forward strand.
GCTTGCCACCCTGCTGGCTGAGTCACTCAAGGTTCCAGATCACAGTAACTCCCCAGAAAGGACCAGAAGAGCTAGAGATCGCCCACTTGGGCCCTTAGGTCACACACACACACACACACACACACACACACTCTCTCTCTCTCTCTCTCTCTCTCTCACACACACACACACACACTCTCTCTCTCTCTCTCTCTCTCTCTCTCTCTCTCTCTCCAGGTGCCAGGAAGGAATGCAAGGCTACCACATCCACCCCCGGAGGGGGGAGGGGGGGCGTGAGGCTCAGCCAGCGGAGGAAGGGTCCCCTCTCACAGCGGCAACAAGGCAGCATCCCAGTGTCAGAGGCATGGGACTAGGACACTCCCCCCACCCAAGTCCCCTCCCTCAGTCGTAGCTGGGCTAACAGTGGCCCTCACCACTGCGCTCCGAAAGGCCTCACGACAAAAATTCCTGAGAAGGGGTGTCCCCCCTCACGTCGCCCCGTGGGGCCCTCACACGGTTAGCTGTTGTACAGGGGGATCACGCGGGCGATCTCCTGTCTGCAGATGGGGCACCGCTTGGGCTCCGGCAAGGCGCGGTAGCACTCGGCGCAGGAACACACGTGCCCGCACTCCAGAAACACACACGACTTGAAGCTGCTCAGACACACGACACAGGCACTCTTCAGACTCTCCCTGTCCTCGGGCTTGGCGCGGCTCAGCAGCTGCGCCTCGTGCTCCTGGAACTCCTGCTCCAGCTGCCTGAGCCGCCGCCTCTCCTGGCGCTGCAGGTAGTGCTTGCGGAGGATGAAGAAGAGAGCGGCACAGGTGGCGAAGCCGAAGACCAATGTCAGGACCTTCCAGAGCCGGACGCGGGCCTCCTGGCCCTGCAGCAGGCTGTCGAAGTCCTGGCTGCTGAGGAAGTACGGCAGGCCCTGCTTGGGGGGCTGCAGGCGCACGGAGCTGCTGTCCAGCACCAGCTCGCCCACCCCCGTGAGCGTGGCGCCCACCTTGAGCATCTCCTCGGTCTCCTGGATGCCCTTGGGCCGCTCGCCGCTGATGTAGTGGCCGATGACATCGGTGAAGGACTGGACCGAGGGGTGGAACTTCTCGTACACGGTCTCCAGGCCCAGATCCTGGGAGTCCAGTGGCTTCAGCACTCGCACAGCCATGGCCACGCCGTCCTCGTGGGGGACCAGGTCGAAGGGCACTGTGTTGGTCCTCTGGTGAATGATCTTTGAGTAGTCGTTCCTGAAACAACGAGAGAATCCCAGATCGAAGAGACGACAGCAAACGCCCCCTGCCTAGGCAGAGAGGCGATGGCCTAAATGCCAGGACAGGGTGACGTCCGCACTAACCGGAAGAATACGCACAAATCTCTGCTATCCTAGTGCCTTGGGACGGGGAAGCTCCGTTCTTGAGGTTCTCAGGCCGATCAGTAGGCCCTAAGCACTGTCCTAGACCACCTCCTCCGTTTACCACTCCTTGCCACTTTCAAATAACTATCCAATTCCTTAGAAAGTCAAAAACAGGACTACTGTATGATCTGGCAATCTCACTTCTCGGGGTATGCATCCCAAGTGAAATCAGGGTCTCAAAGAGGTATCTGCGCTCCGGTGTTCACCGCAGCGCTATTCACAAGAGCCAAGATGTGGAGACAACCTAGACACCCACCAGCAGATGAGTGGAGCGAGAAATATGACACACACACAGTGGGACATTATTCAGCTATAAAAAGGAGGGAAATTCTGCCATATGTGACAGTGACAACAGGGATGAGCCTGGGGGATGATAAGAGGAACTACGCCACCACACAGAAAGTCAAATACTTGTATGAAGGACCTAAAATAGTCACACTCAGGGGCACCTGGGTGACTGAGTCAGTTAAGCGTCCAACTCTTGATTTTGGCTCAGGTTATGATCTCAGGGTTGTGAGATCGAGCCCCACGTTGTGCTCCATGCTGAGCGTGGACCCTGCTTAAGATTCTCTCTCCCACCCCCTCTGCCCCTCCCCCATCTCACACGAACATGCACACATGCTCTCCCTCTCTCTCAAAAAAGTAAAAATAAAATAGTCATTCATGGAGACAGCAGGATGGTGGCTGCCAGGGGCTAGGAAAGAAGAATATGGGAGCTGCTGTTCCGCGGGTATAAAGCGTCAGTTATATAAGATAAATATATTCTAGAGATGTGCTGTACAACTTTGCACCTGTCGCTAATAGTACTGTATGCCCCAGTACTGTTAAAAGGATAAATCTTGGGGCGCTTGGGTCTCAGTCAGTTAAGCATCTGCCTTTGGCTCATGTCATAATCCTGGGGTCCTGGGATCAAGTCCAGTGTCGGGCTCCCTGCTCAATGGGAAGTCTGCTTCTCCCTCTCTCTCTGCCCTTCTACACCCCTCCCCATTCTCTCAAATAAATAAAATCTTTTTTTAAAAAAAGAGGGGGAGGGCGCCTGGGTGGCTCAGTGGGTTAAGCCGCTGCCTTCGGCTCGGGTCATGATCTCAGGGTCCTGGGATCGAGTCCCACATCGGGCTCTCTGCTCAGCAGGGAGCCTGCTTCCTCCTCTCTCTCTCTGCCTGCCTCTCTGCCTACTTGTGATCTCTGTCAAATAAATAAATAAAATCTTTAAAAAAAAAAAAAAAAAAGAGGGGGAGTTGGTATCCTGTTAAGCGTTCTTACCACAATAAAAAATACAAAACAAAAACCCACTAGGATTGGCTGGAAAAACCGTTCTTCCGCAAGAATACCATCAGCATGAAGGAACTGGTCTAGGCCTTGTCTCAGGAGAACCGGAAGACATGGAAACAGCACCCAGGACACCCGCGTTTGAGCAGGCCAACTGGGAGGCCTGGCCAGAGGAGAAAGGCTATGTACCAAAGGTGGGTCGTCCGGTTCCACACCATCTTGTGTTCCTGCAGCGTCAGCCGCTGAATCACGCCCTTGCAATTTTCCACGAACTGGCTGTTGAGCGTTTCTTTAACAGATCGAACAGCCCCTAAACAGAAACAGATTCTTTTACTTCTGAAGAACTGTTCTGCCCTTTCCATTCAAGGTGATTTAAATATTGTTTTTAGTTTGAGTTCCATTGATCAAAATGAGGAAAATGACATCACTGTAAGTTCTGCTCTGCAGGCACTTTACAAGGATCCATCATTTCAGCTCTCCAACCCCCCTGAAAGGTTGGAATGTTTGTTCAGATGGGGTAAGGGAGGTTCCGGAAGGCTGGGTAATTGCACCAGGATCACACAGGTCTTCCTGACCCCAAGGTCCAGGTTCTGGACCACTGCCCCAAACAAAAGGACCTCAATATCAGCCAAGAAGATTTTTCATCAAACTTGGGAGGAGGAAATGTTTAATTTTGCCAATAAACATACCTTCAATAACAGCGTAAGGCACACATTTTCCTGGAGCTTCCGAGAGAATGTTCTTTAAGTCTTCACCCAAGTGGATTCTTTTAGCTCCCTAAATGGAAACAACACATTCAACCAGCTGCTGAAAACTCCATGTTCTACCACACTGACAGGCCCAACACGAAAAAAGCCTATTTACTTTTTTCACGTAATGAAAAGAGAACAAGGAAATCAGGCAGGAAGGAGAGGATGGAGAGTCACACTCCCAAGCTGTGCCCCAGAAGTTTCTCCACATAATCAGCATCTGTCACCCTCCAAACGGGGGTGCCGGGGACATTCTCTCCCCAGTTAACGGAAACACACCCTCCTCTTCATTTTAACTTTTTTTTAAAGTGAAAATATGAAAGGGACTTATTGGTTTTCATGCCACAGATAGAACACAATTTCATCTCTTCTTGACGATGACACAGAGCCGCGCGCCTAGAGGGCTGCTGTGGAAGGCAGCCGCGCCAGTGCCTCGGACACGGCAGGGGCTCAGGCAATGGTGGGCCACCCGCTCTCATTCACTTTCCAACCTGCTGTGCACGGGGACCAAGCCAGCCTGGCACTGCTGTATCGAAAATAAAGAGATTAATAAAACCAATGACCGGTTCCTGAGAATCCATGTGGGCTGGGCACTGGGGGTTCATGGATGAATCGAGGACACTTCCCGCTTGCAGGGAACTGCCATCGACAAACTGGAAGGATGGGAAAAAAAATCTGAAGGTTGCCAGCTAAGTAAGCCCTTGAGGGGTGAAGAGGGATGGGTACTCTAAGGTCACTGAGGTCGCTCGAAATTGAAGCTCGACCTGCAAAGTGCATGACAGGAGCAGGGTCAAACCAAACTTATGAACCACCTACAGTGTGAATATAGTGCAGTAACATCCCAGTAACACTTACGGTCTATTGACTCCTTTGTTCTGTGTCCCTCCCCCGGACTATTACACTGGAGGACAGCTGCGAGCTCACTTGCCTTGTTCACTGCTGTCCCCCTAGGGCCAAGAACAGTGCCTGACCCACAGTAGGCACTCAGTATGTAGTTGAATAAGTCAGTGAATGAACCATCACTTAGACTACCACTGGCCCTTGGACAACGCAGGGGTGAGGGGCACTGACCCGCCACGCTGTCGAAACTCTGCATTCTGCATATAAATCTGGCTCCCAAACTTCACTACTCGGGAGCTTACTGTTGACCAGAAGCCTTACTGATAACCTAAACAGTCAATCAACACATATTCTGTAGGTTATATATACCATAGGCTGTGTTCCTACAATAAAGCAAGCTAGAGAAAAGACTTTTTAAAAATCATGAGGGACGCCTGGGTGGCTCAGTCAGTTAAGCATCTGCCTTTGGCTCAGATCACGATCCCAGGGTGGTAGGACTGAGCCCCACCTAGGGCTCCCTGCTCTGCAGGAAGCCTGCTTCTCCGGCTCCCATGCCCCCTCCCTGTGTTCCCTCTCTCGCAGTGTCACTCTCCCTCAAAAAAATAAGTAAAATCCTTTAAAAAAAAAAAATCATGAGAGAAAATACATTTACAGTACTGTATTTACTGAAAAAATATCTGCATGTAAATGGACCTGCACATTTCAAACCCATTTTGTTCAAAAGTCAAGTGCATATACCAGGCACTACGCTAAACACTTTAAAAGCATAAATGCATGTAATGCTCCTACTGTCCCTATACAGAAGATATTATCCCCAATCAAAGATCAGGAACCAGAGGCTCAGAGAGGTGAAGTGCTTTGCTCCAAGCCATACAGCGAGTGGAGTATCCACCACAGGAGAGCCAGTTAGAATTTTTTTAAAGGGGAGAGGGAATACTATCAGAAAGACCTGGGGTTGAATCAAGTTTCAGTGCATCTACCATGACTGAACAACCTGAACCTGTTTCCAAAGCTGTAGAAAACGGAGAGGAAACTGTCACTGATTTTTATGTGTATTAAATGACGGAAGGACACCCAGGTGGTTCAGTCAGTGAAGCGTCTGCCTTCAGTTCAGGTCATGATCTCAGGGTCCTGGGATGGCTCCCCACGTGCTCCCTGCTCAGCGGGAAGTCTGCTTCTTCCTCTCCCACTGCTCATGCTCTCTTTCGCTCTAATAAATAAAATCCTAAAAAAAATTAATAAAAAATAAATGATGCATAAGGTGTGAAGGAATCTAACCCAGGGGCTGGCACGTGTAGGCAAGCCATAAAGAGCCATTCCCATCACTATGAGAGCTACACAAGGATAAGACTCAAACCTACTCTGGAGGTTTTATAATCTGATCAAGAAACTAGCATCTAAAATTTTAGGAATTCCAACTCTTTCCAGGAAGGGGCTATTTCATCCTCATTTGGAAACTGACTGGCAAAACTTTTAAGGTCACCCAAAATGGGATCCTGGAGAGTTCACTGCTTCAAAAGTCCCACATTCGGCCAGCCTGATTTCAAACTTCTAGGATCAGAAAGTGAAGTATCGGTTATACCTCTAGTCACTGACTTCAGTAGTAAACTTGCTTATTTACAATCAGACAAGCAACTGGGCAGCTGGAATTCCCTAGGAGGCCACTTGCACCACAAATCCAACTGTCTGGTAACTTGCTTCATTTCAGATGGGTTACCAAACTCCCTTCCCCAGCAGGGACTTCACACACTGGTTTCTAAGCCCTTCCTGAAAACAGTATGATGATAATGAACTAAGGTTTAGGAATCCTTCTTCAAATAAATATCAAGTGAAGAAGCCCTAACTGTGCTACTGTGACATTGTGGTATTTCAGCCAAAAGGAATCCACAAACATTTACTAAGCATCTACCACTGAATCAGAACCTAGAAAGGGGGGGGGGGGAGGATAAATAAGACGGTTTCTGACCTAAAGAGGTCCACCTCTCACGGGCCAGTCAGACATTCACAATAAAGCAATGTGATCAATGAGGAGGGGAAAAAAAAAAAAAAAAGCCTACACTTGGAATCAAAAGACCTAAGCTCAAGTCCCAACCAGAGGGGCTGTAAGACCTTTGCTCTGCGTCTCCATTTCCCAATTTGCAATCTGGAGAGGACTGTCGTTTTCCCTACCCCAAAAAATTATTGTAGGGGTGCCTGGGTGGCTCTCTGGTTAAGAGGTTAAGGCCTCTGCCTTCAGCTCAGGTCATGATCCCAGGATCCTGGGATCAAGCCCCACATCCGGCTCTCTACTCAGCGGGGAGCCTGCTTCCTCCTCTCTCTCTGCCTACTTGTGATCCCCCGTCTGTCAAATAAATAAATAAAATATTTTAAAATAATCATTGTGAAGAAAAAAGTAACAAGATGAGAATGTGCTAAGCTGTCGAGGGCAGCCTAAGAAAGCAAGCGTTATTTTAAAAAATAACTAAAATATTAAAAAGGAAGCGTCTGTAGTAGCAAGGACGTGAGTGGTTACGTCAATGGGCAAGGTCTAGGGCTCCTGCACTGGCTGCTCCCCCCGCGTGAACCGCTCTTCCCCTAGACACCTGCCCGGTCTCCCTCGCTTCCTCCTGGGCTCTGTTAAACGTCACCTTCTTTGAAATAGCAACCCTCCCTTTCTCCAGCGCCGCATTCCCCCCTCTTCCCCGCCCGAGTCTGCAGTATTTTTCTCCCCGTCTGTCATACCATCTGAGCTACTCTCTGTCTCGCCGTAGGGGAATGGAATCTCCATGAGGGCAGGGACTTTTGTCTCTTCTACCCATGCCAGAGCCCCCCAGTGCCTGGAGCCGCGCAGGCCGCCCCTAAGTATTTGTCCAATCGAGTAACGAAGTCGAGATTCCGAGGAACGGGGGCGGCTGAGGAGAGGAGGGGCCGGGCAGCGGTTATCACGAGACCCGAATTCTGATCCTAGCTCCTCCCGTGCCTGGCGGGGCGACATCTCTCAGGGGCCGACTTCCTCTTTAGAGCCGTTTCGGACGCTGGAGCGGCGCGAGGCGAGCGGCGGGCTCACACCACTCCCGGGGGGCAGGGGTGAGCCGGCTGAGGCCAGGCTGGCTCCAGCACTGACCTTGAGCTCTTGGGCGACCTGGGCCTTCTGCCGGTACACGGAGTACAGGACGGCGGTGACGACAGAGCTGGTGCCCAAGAGGAGGAACTGGCCCAGCGAGGGCCGCCCTCCGCTCTCCATGGCTGCGCGGAGTCCCGCGTCCCGGCGGCGACGCCGAGGTCAGGCCGCGCGCCCCCCGTGCTCCGCCGCCCTCCGCCCCGGAGCGCGTCCCCCACCCAACCCGCCCTTCCGGAAACGCGCTCCTTGTCGCGCCGGGCCGGAAGTGGGCGGGGCCGAGTCGACCGGAAGACGGCGTAGCCGAGGTGTTCGCGGGGCCGCGGAGCTGCCGGAGCCTCCGCAGGGGCGGGGTCTCCCTCGCCGAGGGGCGGGGCGAGCTGTTAGGGCCGGGATCGTTGGGGATCGGTAGTCGCTCGTGACCTTTTGCTAGATGCGCGGGGTACTGGTGGCGAGGGGCGTGCCCGTGTCGCCCTGGTCTCGATCCCTCTGGTTTTCTGGGTTATCGGGTTGTTGGATGGGTTCTTGATAGCTCCAGTCAGTAGACTGAGAGGAAAGAAGAGAAGTAGTGTGTAGCAAGCCCTTGGGAGTACTGCACGTGGAAACTCAGGGCAAACCTCGAGCCTTGGATTTTATTCTTCCACTTTCCAAATGCGAAAACTGAGGCGGGGGAAGTTAGGGGATGGGCTCAAAGTCACACTGCCGGAGAGAAATCCATCGGGCTCCAGAGCCCTTACTGCCGAGAGGGCAGATTTTACCACCTCAGCAGCCCCTTAATCTGTCATCGCAGCATGTAACCTATTGTTTGTTGGCTAATAACTAGAGCTACTTTATTGAGCGCCTATTATACGCCGGGTATTGTGACAAAAGTTTTGCAGACATCCTATTTAATCCTCACAACACGACTATGGGGCAGATTTCAGACTATCTTCTGACCTCTTTAGTAATTTCCTTACTAAAATAATCAGTAGATGCCCGAAATCGAAATCAATGCATGTAAAATGCATCTAAAATCTGTAAATTGCTCCACAAGAGTAAAATCTCTTTATTAAAGAAACAGGTTCTCTGTGACATTTTTCTACCACATTCCTTAATTACCCTTCGAGTCAAACAAGAATTACTTTTCTGTGAATATGGGTTTAGAATCTCCAGATTGTTAACACCCCCAGATAATTTTGATGATTTTCGACCCAAGAAGTGATCATAAATTTGTTACACACACACACATACACTTAAAATTAAATCAAGGGGCACATGGGTGGCTTAGTCCTTAAGCATCTGCCTTCATTCAGCTCAGATCATGATCCCAGGGTCCTGGGAGCGAGCCTTGCATCATCCGGGCTCCCTGCTGGGTGGGAAGTCTGCTTCTCCCTCTCCCACTCCCCCTGTGTGTGTTCTCTCTCCCTCTCCCTCTGTCTCTGTCAAACAAGCGACCAATCAAATAAATAGCTGTCCAAAGTTAATAACACATCATGTTGGCAACAGTGAAGGAAAAGAGATTCCCATATATCACTTATGGGTGTGAAACTGGATGTTCTTTGTAAAGAACAATTAGGCAGTGATGATCAAGATTAAAAGTGCTCACACTTACTGGCCTAGCAATTCCACCTCCAGAGATTCTTTCTCCATAAATAGTTACACATCTGAACAAGGCAAATATACAAGATTATTCATTGCAGCATTGTTTTTAATAACAAAAGAATGAAAACAACTAACACATTATCAATAGTTAATTTGTTAAGTAAGTTTTAAATGTACATGTATGTGGGCATCTTAAAGTGAAAAAGCAAAATGCAAAACTATTTAAATATCCCATTTATTTTAAAGAGGAGGAAGAGGGGTGCCTGGGTGACTCAGCGGGTTAAAGCCTCTGCCTTCGGCTCAGGTCATGATCCCAGGGTCCTGGGATCCAGCACCACATCGAGCTCTCTGCTCAGCAAGAGCCTGCTTCCTCCTCACTCTCTCCCTGTCTCTCTGCCTACTTGTGATCTCTGTCAAATAAATAAATAAATAATCTAAAAAAACAAAAACAAAAACAAAACAGTTGGCAGTATTAAAAAAAAAAAAGCACTTTCAGGACACCTGGTGGCTCATTTAAGCATCTGCCAGGGATCAAGTCCCACATGGGGCTCCTTGCTCGGCAGGGAGCCTGCTGCTTCCTCTGCCTGCCACTTCCCCTGCTTGTGTGCTCTCTCTGACAAATAAATAAAATCTCTAAAAATTAAATAAATAAGCATTTTCATCCAAAGTTTTCCATTTCATAGAGTAGTTTACAAAAAAATTCCCAAAGCAAATTAACTATTAAAACACTGTCAAGGGTGCCTGGGTGGCTCAGTGGGTTAAAGCCTCTGCCTTCGGCTCAGGTCATGGTCCCAGGGTCCTGGGATCAAGTCCCGCATAGGGCTCTCTGCTTAGCAGGGAGCCTGCATCCCCCTCTCTCTTTGCCTCCCTCTCTGCCTACTTGTGATCTGTCTGTCAAATAAATAAAATAAAATCTTTAAAAAAAATAAAGAGGAGGAAGAAAAATATATACATTTATATATGTCTAGAAGGATTCATAAAAAGCTGATAATATTGGTTATTCACATAGAATGGAATCTGCTGGCTAGAGAACGGAGTGACTTTTCACTCTTTTATACTTTTTAGTGTGCATATATGGCATACTTTGAATTAATAAAACTTGATTTTAAAAGAACAAGAAGAGGAACGCCTGGGTGGCTCATTCGGGTAAGTGTCTGCCTTTGGTTCAGGTCATGATCCCAGGGTCCTACAGGATCCCTGCTCGGCAAGGAATCTGCTTCTCCCTTTGCCTATCATTCCTGCGGCTTGTGTTCTCTCTCTCTGAAAAATAAAATCTTTAAAAATAAATAAAAAATAGGGGCACCTGGTTGGCTCAGTGGGTTAAGCCTCTGCCTTCGGCTTGTGATCTCAGAGTCCTGGGATCGAGCCCCTCATTGGGCTTTCTGTTCAGTGGGGAGCCTGCTTCCTCCCCCACCCCCGCCTGCCTCTCTGCCTACTTGTGATCTCTGTCAAATAAATAAATAAAATATTTTTAAAATAAAATATAATATAATAAAAATAACAAGAAGAGGATTGCCTGAATGACTCAGGCAGTTAAGTGTCTGCCTTTAGCTCGGTTCATGATTCCGGGGTCCTAGGATGGAGCCCAAATCGGACTCCCTGCTCAGCAGAGAAACTGCTTCTCCCTCTGCCCCTCCTCCCCTGCTTCTCTCTCTCTCTCTCTCTCTCTCTCACGCTCTCTTCTCTCTTTCAAATAAATAAATAAAATCTTTTAAAAAATAAGTAAAAGAATAAGAACATGCCACTCCACGTGATACAACCATATCCAGCCAGGCTCTTGGGGAGAAACAGACATGGACGGTTATCTGTTATGCAGACCTAGTGAAATTAGGACAAGCAAAGTACCACCGGCGTAGGGAGGTGCAGTTTATTTTCCTCCCTAGGGAAGGAATTTGAGTTCTGCAAACAGAACAGAGGGTGGAGTGGACAGATGGGGCTAGGAAAGACTTTTCACGCAGAGGAAAGAGGATGACCAAAAGTGCGGAAGCTACCGAGAGCTGGCTGGTATAATTCAAGCCCAGGACATGCAATAACAGAGAATGTGGAGCAAGTAAATTAAAAAGGAGGGATGCAAGCAGATCCTGTAGGATCCTAAAAACCAAACCAGAAATTTAAACTCCCTCATATTAGGGATTAGATCTACTAAAGCTGTTTGAGAACCAGCAAAGCATGATCTAATCTGTTTTCTTATCATCAAAATTCCTATATCCTTAGCACACAGCAGGGGAAAGAACAAAGAAGGGGCCATAAAAATGAAAACAGGTGTGGTGTCTCCACTACTAGGGGTCCTTGTTTATGACTTCTGACTTTCTGGGGCCCTCTTGCTTTTTAGTCTGCCGACCCTTTCATGGGTTCCTTGGGAGCTCATTAAAAGACCCATCGCTCCTCAACGAAACAGTTCGGTTTTAACTAACCCTGCCATTTCTTTGCCAAAGGCTGAAGTCCTTCGTTAGCCAGGCTGAGCACGGTCCTATTGGAACATTTTGAAATGCACATCCAATGGCCCTTGTTAGGAACGATGAGAGATGGGCAGTTTCGGCTGCAGCCAGATGTCCCTAGGGAGCCATTCCCAGCTCCGAATGGCTGTTCCTCACAGAGTCACAAGGTAAAGATGAGCCTCTGATTTCAAGAAAGTGAGGTAAGTTCCCAAGGCACGAGGCAGAGACTTTGGGAGTGCCAAACCTGGGAGAGATAGGCTACCAAGGACAGCGCCACCACTGGAAGCACAGAGTTGAGGCCATTAATTTCCTCTCGGAGGAGCAACAACTCCCTGTGAATCACTGAGTAAATGCCCTCTTCGGCCATCCATCCAGCAAGACACTTAGCAGGGTCCAGGCCCCAAATTAATACAAAAGCAGTCACCTTAGCACCTGCACTGACGTTACCAGACAGGAGCCATGGGAGACAGAAAATAGAAAAGATCCACATCTGGTTGTCACTCAGTATCCCTACTTTCCCTTGGGGGGAGCCTCTAACATAATAAGTATCATATATAATAATTATATGCTGTATATATAATATGATTACATAATTATATATAATAATTATGTAATTATATAATATTATATAATGTATTCAAAATATTTTTAATAAGCATCTTCCCCATGTAATGTACTCTTCCAGATATGGGACACAAGGATAATGTACAGGACATGCCCCCTCCTCTCATGGGGTACAAGTGAGACTTTTTTTTTCTTTTTACAATGGTTGACGCCCCATCTATTTGCGAAAAGAAACTGAGATGATTTCCTAAGATGGAACATATCATAAAACATATATTAAAAATAAACATAGAAATCAATCAATAACAAAACCCAGCTGAGGGGCGCCTGGATGGCTCAGTGGGTTAAAGCCTCTGCCTTTGGCTCAGGTCATGATCCCAGGGTCCTGGGATGGAGTCCAGCATCAGGCTCCTTGCTCAGCAGGGACCCTGCTTCTCCCTCTGCCTGCTGCTCCCCCTGCTTGTGTGCTCTCTTTCTCTCTGACAAATAAATAAATAAAATCTTCAAAACCCAGCTGAAAGGAGCAGGAAACTAACAGGTACTGGGCATCTAGAATGAGTTAACAATTACAGTTGGCACCATCTTTGACCGTGAGCTTCCCAACAGCCATGGCAAAAAGGAAGTGTGTTGGGTACGATCTCATACAAAAGACAGGGTGAGTACCTGAGAGATCAATTCAAGGCAGCTGGTGAAAAGTGTGATGAAGAGGGAGGGGCCAAGTTGACTAGAGGTCAGAGGGTCAATCCACCGTCCATCCCCAAGGATGCTGCAGTCAGAAGCTCATGGAAGGATGCAGGCTTTCAGGATTTCCCAAAAGAGGGTGCACTCGGGGTGGGAGCGGAGGGGGGAGTGTAAGCCCAGTGGGTTCACTTTCACTCTCAGTTGTCTTTGGGCCCATGGCACCTACTTACCATTGACTGACCAAAGGTTCCAGCACACAGATGGGAAGTCTTGTAGAAGGCAAAATGGCCTGTGAGGATGTAGGGTTGGGCCTTGGCCTCACCAGCACCGCAAACCATGGCAGAAGTCCTAGCCCCTAGATGGGGAATGACCTACTTCACTCTGAAATTCCTCAACACAGTATGTTATCAACTGAACATTGTAATTTTCTTTTTTAACAGTTTTATTGACATATATTTCAAGTGTACAATTTGATAAGTTTTTTAAAAGCTTTCTTTTTTTAAGATTTTATTTATTTATTTGATAGAGATCACAAGTAGTCAGAGAGGCAGGTGGTTGAGGGGGAGGGAAGCAGGCTCCCCACTGAGCAGAGAGCCTGATACAGGGCTTGATCCCAGGACCCTGAAATCTGACCTGAGCTGAAGGCAGAGGCTTAACCCACTGAGCCACCCAAGCGCCCCACAATTTGATAAGTTTTGACATTTGTATAGACCCATCAAACCATTAGCACAATTAAGACCGTAAACATACCCATCACCCCAAAAAGTTTCCTAGAATCCCTTGGTGATGTCTCTCTTCTGCTCCCACCATCCTTCATCCCCAGGAAACTTCCTATCTGCTTTCTGTCACCATAAATTAGTTCGCATTTTTTGAAATCTTCTGTAAATGGAATCACACAGCAGGTACTCTCCCGTCTCTGACTTCTTGTGCTCAGAATCTTGTGCTTTGGACATTCGTGTTCAAATGTTTGTGTGGACATAAACTTTACCACTCTGGGGTAAATTCCTAGCACTAGAATGCTGGGTCATACCGTAGATAAACGTTCAAGAAACTTTTAAGAAACTCCTAAACAGTTCCCCAAAATGGTTGCACCATTTTACATTCCCATCAGTGGTGTATGCGAGTTCTAGATCTTCCAAACCCTCACCAACATTTGGAACAATAAGCCTTTTTTTAAAGGATTTTATTTATTTATTTTTGCAAGAGAGAGCATGTGCACGAGAGAGCGAGCAAATGAGCAGAAAGGAGGGGCAGAGGGAGAAACAGACTCCCTGCTGGGCAAGGAGCCCTATGCCCATGGTGGACTGGATTCCAGAGGGACTCGATCCCCAGACTCCAGGATCATCACCTGGGCCGAAGGCAGACACTTAACCGACTGAGACACCCAGGCGCCCCCAATCAACCTTTTTATTTTAAACATTCTAATAGGTGCAGAGTGGCATTTCATCATGGTTAAAATTTGCATTTCTCTAATATTACACTAATGATGCTGAAGGTTTTTATGTGTTTATTTTCCACTCATCTGTGTTCATGGTGATGTGTCTGCTCAAATCTTTCTCCCATATTTTTGTTGAATTGTCCTGCTAATTACTGAGAGTCCTTTATATATTTTGGACACAAGTCTTTCATCAAATACGTGATTTGTAAATATCTCCTCCATATCACGTCTTAACTTCTCTTAAATTGTCTTTGGAGAGCAGTAGTGTTGATTTTTATGAAGTTCAATTTATCAGTTTTTTTCTTCTCTGGACCATGCTTTCTTTCTGGGTTGCATTAGCTAACCTAAGATCACAAAGATCTTCTCCTCTTTTCTCCCCCCAGAGTTTTATCGTTTTCGGTTTTACATTCTGACTACAATCTGTTCGGCATATGTGGTGAGCCAGGCACTGGGATTTCTGTGCACCATCTCCTGCTATCCTCGCGTTTCCCTGCAAAGTGGTTACATACTATTTTCCTCCCCCATTTTCAGATGTGGGAACTGAGGCTCAGTGAGGTAAAGTTATAGGGTTTACCCAACTTCATCTCCCTCCAGATCTATATGCCTCAGCACTAAACTATACTGACTCATTTCTCTCTTGTTGTTGGCCCTAGAAACAACTCAGTGATCAATCAGTCCTTTCCTACCCTGAACCCCACAAGTTACTCCTGTTCAAAGATTGAGTCAATGACAACCCATGTGGGGAAATGGTCTAGAAATCGGGACTCCTGAGCTCTAATCCTGAACCAGGTTGGTTTTACCACTGCAGGGGGAAAAAAATGGAAATTATTTGTAAAACGATCTCCAAAGGTCCTTCAATGTCTACATTCTGTGATTTCGGGGATTTTCCCAAGAACCAGTGCAGTGGATACTTTTAGCCACAAAGAGGCGCAAGGCGTACAAGAAGCAGCAGGCGAAAAGCCAGAGGATAAAAGGGACCAGGGGCCTAGGGAGGGGAGGCAAGGACCGTGGAGGGAGCGCTCAGGCTAACTGTAGTCCCTGGCTGGACTGTATCCAGGGGTCCCACTGCGACCTATTTGCTGGCAGGTCCTGTGACCCTCACGTGTTGCTAGTTTTACCACCAGCCTCACCTGGAAAATACAGGAGCCCCCCTAATTATGAACAGCACCCCTTGGCCAATTAGAAGGACCAGCACCCTGGGTATTGGGAAAGGGGGGAATTAGGCAAGACTGGTGTCCTAGGCTCTGCCATTTACTAGCAATGTGGTCTTCGGCAAGTCCTGGGTAAAATGTTTTTCATCTATAGATGTAGACGGTCCCCAGATTATCCTCCAGCTGGGATTCTGCTAGTTAATTTCAAACTACTTAAAAATTGGAGAAAGAAACATTCTCCTCCCCAGGTACTAAACAAACCATTGCCCCATTCCGAGACTGTTTTTCTTAACTGGAAAGGCAGGTGATGCTCCCTGGTCTTCCACCCAGGACTGCTGTCACCCCACATAAGCTGATGCGTGGGAAACCGAAATGGACATGTTAGGAATTGTTTTCCTTTTAATTATTGTTTGTGTTCTTGGCTTGTAAAACGTCGGCGAGGAGGTTGATAAAATTGAACAATTCGAGATTTTTAACTAGTTGAATCTCTTCGGCATCATTTGGTAGGTTGATATTGTAGTTTCTGGG
Organism: Mustela lutreola; assembly: GCF_030435805.1. Classification (NCBI taxonomy): domain Eukaryota; kingdom Metazoa; phylum Chordata; class Mammalia; order Carnivora; family Mustelidae; genus Mustela; species Mustela lutreola. Next base: position 14,509,321 of record NC_081299.1, read on the forward strand.
TGGAGAAAATGTACTGTAGACACAAAATAAGTTAACAGTTTAATAATAAAGTCAAAATGTGGCCGAATGGCAAATGAGTAACACACAGACACAGATGACACAGAGGTTCAAAGAAGGAAAACTTTGTCAGAGGGTTTCTATGGTTAGGGAATAACAATAGCAGTAACATTTACTGAACACCTACTATGTACCATGCCCTCAGCTAAGCAACTATGTACAGAATCATCCATTTTGCAGTCAAAAGGGACTCTGGAGCTCACCTGTCACACCAGCAATTCTATATTTACATGTATAATGATTCATTTCCGGTCCATCTCCCCTGCTGAATTCAAAGCTGAATGAGCCCAGGTATCACTCTTGTCACCTGCTGCATTCTCAGTACCTAGACCAGGAGCTGGTATACAATAGATGCTTAATAAATACTTGTGGAATAAATAAATGAATGAGCAAACCCAGTCTAAACTCATTCCCAGTAGAAGAAGCCCTTCTTCGGGGATTCAGAGTCAGCCAACCGTTACCTGAATAATTCCCTCAGTGGGGAACTCACTACCTCACAGAAGTCTATGGGCAGCCGTCTGTATCTCTGGCACTTCACCTTCTTGGCCCTGGTCCTGCCATCCCGAGGCTTTGACCATCCTGAGGAAGAGACTGAATATTGAGCCCCTCTGCATACCTCAGAAACTTCCCTTGAGTTCTGCCAAACCTGAGCCCACCTAACTCTAATGGAAGGAAGTGGAGAAACATTATGGCAGGTAGAAAGAGTATAAGATGGTGCGGAGCCTGGGCAGCTCAGTCAGTTAAGTGTCTGCCTTCAACTCAGGTCATGATCTCAGGGTTCTCCGATTCGAGCCCCAGGTCAGACTCCCTATGCAAAGGGGAGCCGGCTTCCCTCTGCCCCTCCCCTTGCTTGTGCTCTCTCTCTCTCTCTCTCCCTCTCCCTCAAATAAGTAAATAAAATCTTTACAAAGGAAGGAAGGAAGAAAGGAAAGAAGGGGGAATACGATGGGAGGAAGTTATCTATGTGTGAAGCAGCTGGGATGGACCCTGAGAAGGAAACAGACTGTAGACCCTGGAGAGGGAGGGATAAACAGAGAAACTTCTGGGGGACCATGTGTTGCAGGAGGTGGGCCTTGCCTTCAGCCTCAACCAATGAAGGTGACCCTGGTTCCCTTGCCAGGGATTGGCTTAGGAATGAGCTCATAACCCAGTTCTAGTCAATAAGCTCGAGGGAAGGTCTGCTGAGGGGCTTCAGAAAAGCCTTCTCTTAAGACTTCTCTTAAGAAGCACAGGCTGAAAGAGATGGCTCCTGCTCCACCTCTGATGGATGGATCTGGATGTGATGCAACTGTTGAAGCTCTCCTGATGCCACCAAGACCAATACATGGAGAAGGGAAAATCCAAGAGAATCATAGAGAAGTGGAGTTGGAACCTTGATCAAACTGTGCCTGAAGGTGTTCCGTCTCTGAACTTCTCATCAACGGAATAATAAACCCTATTGCATAATCCCAGTGAACTGGCCATTGGTATTACCAGCAAGAGCATCCTAAAAGATACAAAGATAAAAAGACAGCTGCATTATGAGGGCTCTTTCAGGGACAAGTGCAGAAGCTCAACTTCAACATGCTTGAAAATAGAATGCATTAGTTCAGAAACTAAAACATTCAGTGTTGGCTAGATCCAGGACTCATTATGTTATCAGGACTCATTTTCTCTCTCTCTCTCTCTTCTCTGTTCCATTCTGAGGCAGTCAGTCCCCAGGTCATAAAGCAGTCACCAGGAGCCCTAGACCCATATCTTTACAGCTTTGCAGCCCCAGTAGAAGAGGAATTCCCTTTCACAATTGTTTCAAAAAAGTTCCTATGATTTGAGTTCCATGGACTGCCTTGGATTTCATATCCATCCCTGAGCTAATCACGGAGGACAGGGAAGGAAAACACTGACTCGTCAAGAAGGAATGGTGTAACCAATATTAGATGCATTATGGTGTGAGGATTGGCCAAAGATCAGAGTGTTGTTCAGTCCAATCCAATAAATATTTACTGATTGCCTTCTATGCAACACACACTGTTCTAGGCACTGTAACCCAAGAAAGGGAGATGGATCAGTGTCCACTCCACCAGCCATAAGACATAGCGGAGCAACAAGAACTTGGAAATGTACAACAACAACTGATCACATTATAACCGACACAACCATATTCTTGATGTAATAGCTTGTGTTACAGCCCAACCAGTAGTTGGCACATGTGAAATGAGCTACAGTTTCCTTTCTTGGTCTAGATACCCATGGGCTTTGATCCAGTCACCTATGTTCTACAGGAGGCACTCATTAATATTTAGATGTATTTGGCCAATTTGGTCAACGAATATGTTTTTAACTTGTGATTACAAAATATAAATAGAATTTTTATTGATCAAAAATTCATTCAGTTCCAAGTTAGTGAAACTCAATGGAGGGCCAAAGATGAAGGTGAACCAACTTGTACTCTAGGATGCAAATTTAAGGAGGCACTCATTCTCAGGTCTCTACAAACAAGCTTGCCTTCCTCCAGTCCCGGCTCTGGCTCAACTCAAACTAGCTGAAGCCAAAAAGGAAAAAATATTTTACAAAACAATATTCTAACTAGGAAAGGTACAGTGGTGATGCTGGCCAATAGGGCACATGGATCCAGGACTGAAAGGCACCCGTATTTATTCATTCTCTTCTCTTCTCCCCTTTCTTCTCCCTCCTCCTTATTTTTCCGCTGCCTTTTTACTTCCTTCTCCTACCACCATTCATCTTTCTCCTTATAATTACATCATCATTGCAAGCAGCTCTGGGTTAAGCTCTTTGTCTTGTGTGCAAAATGGGAGAGGGGACTGGAAGAGTTTCCTGGTAGTGGCATTAAAGAAAACTCTCAGGGAAGACCTTGCATTGGTTATCTTTGGTCACGTGTCCATGCCTGGACCAATCACTGTGACCAAGGGGTGGGATAATACGGTGGTATCATCTGGGACATGTATTTGTTCCTGTGGTCCAGGGGCTGCAGGTTGAGGCCAGGAAACTGTCTGGTAAGCTAAGACAACCCCGAGTATTGTAAGTCTGAAACAGTTTAGCCCTTGTTTGTTTGGTTTTTTTTTCCATTGAAACAATTATTTTTAAATAACAGTTTGATGACCTGATGTTCAAAAAAAAAAAAAAAATGCAACAATTGAGTTACAAAAGAAAAGATTCCACTTGGAGCAGGGAGTGTGGAAATTGTGGGGAAAGAGGCTGGGAAAATAAAGCCTGATCAAAGAGATTCTGTAACTGATTAATTTAATAAACTTGTACATCAATGCCCACCAAATGGTGAAGTCCGCACTCTACTCAGGAAGCAGCAAGGAGTTTTTGAGCAGAGCAGAGGCATGTCTGAGTAAAAGAAATGGCTCTGAAAAGCCACCAAACTGTGTGGCAAACACCTCTCAGGCTGGCAGGAGAGGTAACAAGGCCCACATGCTGGAAAGGACTGCAGTCTGGGGAAGCCGGTAGCCCGAAGGCACAGAGCACAATGCACATTGTCAGGGCCCTAACTCCTATGGCATCGTGTGGGTCCTCAAACTCAGAGGACTTCCACAGGGTCATCCCTGACACACCCTCACCCCCATATGACTCCCTGCTCTTTCCCAGGCAGACCCACTCAAGCTCCCCAGACAGGACCCATGACAATTCCATTCTGTGGCCATGGGGCAGTCACTTAAGACCCTTGGACCCCCGTTTACTCAATGTTTACCAGGCACAAATAGCTCCCAACCACACATACATGGAGAAAACCCGCACTGAAATATAGCTAATATTTACCGAGTGCTTGTTCTATGCGAAATCCTTTGAATGCATTATCTAATCAAATCTGTGTGATAGTGAGTGGCAGAGACGCTAACGCACCCAATATTGGTCCCATCCATTCTTGCCTTGTCATAAAATCTCCTGGTTTCAGCTGGGCACATAAAAACGGCATTTCCCGGCCCTTCTTCCAAAGGTATAACCATCTCAGCAACAAAGTTCCATACAAAGGAGAGGAAAGGGAAATGTCACATTCCAAGGAATGTTCTTAACAAACATCAGTTTAATTAAGAGTAGGGAAAGAAACACTTCAATAGCTACATACTTGGATCATAAGACACGTCCTGATTTTATAAAGAAGCTCATCCTCCTGCACTCCCTCTTTTCTTCCTGTCGGCTAGAATATAGTCAAGATAGCTGGAGCTCCAGCAGCCATTCTGGATCATGAGGGAGAAGCCAGGTGCTGAGGATAGCAGAGTGGTAAGATAAATGGGTCCTGGATCCCTAGAGGGTATAAAGTCAGCCTGGACTTCCTACATCTATCATAAAGAAGTGAACTTCTGTCTTTCTTTAAGTCACCATCATTTTGACTTTTTTTTGTTACTCCCAAGTGAACCTAATCACAACTGCTAAGCCCAACTACCCTGCACTAGCTGTCCCCCACCCCTTCCTGCTTCATTTTTCTCCAGAGCACTTACTACCATTTAATGTACTCTATTTTAATAATTTGTGTTTTTATCATTGGTCCATCCCAATGGAATGTAAGCTTACAAAGGCAGAGATTTTATGTTTTGTCCACTCCTGCATTCCTAGTTCTTTGATAGTGCCCAACTCAGAGTAGATGCTCAAACAAAATTAGTTGAATGAACAAATGGAAGGATAAAGTTACATAATAAGATGAACTTACAGATGAGGGTCTGAGAGGGTCTCACAGTGAGGAGCCTGGACCTGAAGGGAACCCAGGCTGTCTGACTCTTGAACACTAACTTAGCTGCTACCCAAGTCAGGGAACCCCTCAAAATCCTTCTGACTGGAACCATACCTTGTTTCTTTTCTTTTTTTAATTGATTAATTTGTTTGTTTATTTGAGAGACAGAGAGAGCATGCACACAAGCTGAGCGAGGGACAAGAGGAGAGGGAGAAACAGACTTCTGGCTGAGCATGGAGCCCTGACTAAGGGCTTGACTTGGGACTCAATCCCAGGACCTTGAGATCATGACCTGAGCCAAAGGGAGACACTAAACTGACTGAGCCACCCCGAAGCCCCTCATACCTGATTTCTAACGGGAAAGGCTACACTTCTTCAGGGAAAAAATACGAGCAGGAATCCGAGGCGGAGGAGATTCTCGGAGGTCTCAGGCTTAGTTACTCATGACTATTGGGAACAACATTTTCTTGATTCTAAGACACCACTGATTATAAGACACACTATCAATTTTATTGGGAGTGAGGAAAGAAACGCTTCATTAAATAGGGACATTGATCATAAGACATCTTGATTTCAGAAACACTATACTGGGGAAAATGTGTGCCTTCCCTTGAGGGAGTGGAGGGGCCAACATGCCTTTAAGAAAGCTGTCAGAGGTATTTTCTTAAGTCTTCCTCGAATGAATAGAATTGGGCCAATTTTTTCCATAAAAGAAGCTAAAACAAGGCTGGGTTCTTTGATTTCCTCCCCCCACCTACATCTACGCCAGAGCTAAGCACCCCCTTCCTCCCTGTGCCTTATGCACGACGCCTCTTTCTTTCAAGCCACTATGTAATTTGAGTGTTTACTTATCTCCTCTGCAAGATTCTGGGCTGGAGAACGAGGATCACTGAATCGTGTCCTACTTGCCCCCACAGCCCCAGCACAGGGTCTGGCACACAGGAGGGTCTTAGTGAATTTTTACTGAGGAAATGCATGAATGAATCAAAGAGCAAGTAAGCAGGACAATGGGTGAAGTGTTATAGGGTTATGCCTCCACCTGTCAGATCCTCAGCCCATGGGAAGTGGGGGGCGAGGGTTCCTGTATATGTGCCCAGCGGAAGCCAAGCAAGGCCCCAGGGATTTGAACAGCATCAAAGAAGAGAGGGGCAGGAGTCAGATCTCCTTCCCAGGGGGTGTGTGTGTCGCGGGGGGCGGGGTGTGTGTGTGTGTGTTAGATATTGGTTATGCAACCCTGTGGAAAAGAGCTGTTTTTACACTGGGGGAGGGGTTCGGCCTCTAACCCGATACCCTCAGGGGCTCATCAATTCTGGAAGGAAACCTGGTGCTGCTCAGCTCACCTTCCCCCTCCTCAATCCCCAGGCAGGAAGAAGACAAGACACATTTTCTCCCCAAAATATGCAGAACAGTGGTTGCCATGAGCACTGGGATCCGCATGTTGCTTGACATCCGTTTTTTTAGAAGTTCAGTTGCCATGGTAACCAAATACCGTTTTCGAGACTGGAGATGAATCTCGGGCTTGAAGCTGAGGGAGACGGTGGCTCTTTCTAGACATCTCCTGGTGCGGCGGGGCGGGACTGAGCCTTCCACCTCGCCACTCAAAAAAACATCAAAGAATTAAATCGAATTGCACTGAAGCAGCCTAGGAAAAAATGGAAGGGAAGTGCAGCTCCCATTAGCCTGGCTGGGCTGGGGGGCTGCCCAGTGCCCTCCTTGAAACCACACTGGGCACTGTTAACACTGCCTGCTGCCTAGGTGGCAGGGACTTTCCAACAGGAGCCAACGTTGCTGGGGGCACATAGCCCCAAAACAGGCAAACACAACCACAGCCGAAACAACAGGTGTTTATGCCACAGTAGCATTTATTGAGCAGCTACTATCAACCACGGATAGTCCTAGGCACTGGGGATACAGACAAAAACCTTCCTCAAAGTAAATCCTGCCCCCAAGAAGACAGATGATAAACAACACAGAAGGAAAAGATGGTTTTTCAGAAGGTGGGGTAGGTTGACAAGTGCCCCACCCCCTGCAAAAAATGTCCTAATCCCTGTGAATCTGTGAATATTTCATCTGAAGTAGCAAAAGGGGTTTCCGCAGTCATGATTAAGTTAAGGATCTTGAGATGAGGGTCTTATCTTGGATTATCCAAGTGGGTCCCAGATAAACAAGAGGCTATGCTGCTGGCTTTGAAGGTGGAGGAAGGAGCCACAGACCTAGGAGTTTAGGAAACTTCTAAAAGGTGGAAAAGGGAAGGAAACAGATTATCTCCCAAGCTTCCAAAAGGAATATAGCCCTACGGTGTTCTGATCTCCAGAATTATTAAGATAATAAGTTTGGGTTGTTTTAAGCCACTGCTTGTAGTCATTTGTCATAGTGACAATAGGAAACTGAGACAAACGGAAACACGTCAATGGAGAAAAATACAGCAGAGAATGAGGGCAGAGAGTAGGGTAGGGGCAGTGGGTGTGGTGGGAAGCGGTCAGACCTCCGACGTTCTTGAAGTAAGAGCCGAGGTAAAAGGGAAGAAGGACTGGCTGAGGGTGTGAAGGAAAGGAAAGAGTCAAGATTGATGCTCAATTCTTGCCCAAGTAACTGGCAGGCTAGTCATCACTGGTTTGGGTCATTTTCAATTTGAGAAGTTTATGTGACCTGCAAGTCTAGGATAGGAAAGTGTTTGGAGTTCAGAGGAGAGGTCCAGGCTACAGATAGAATTTGGAGGTCGTTGGCTTATAAAATGGTATTTTGGGCTAAGAGCCCAGATGAGATCACCAAGGGAGTGTGGGCACTCCAGCACCTGAAGGTCAAGGAGATGAGGAGAGCCCGGTGGAGGAACTTGAGAGTGTGGCCATGGAGAGACAAGGACACCAAAAAGGATGTAAAGACGAATGTTCTGGAGGAAGGGGTGACCAGATGTATCAAATGCTGCTGGGAGCTCAGTTATGGTGCGCACTGAAAGTTGACACTGATTTAGCAGTTTGGCAGTCGGCCGTGACCTTGAGAAGCACAGTGGAAGCCAAAGCCGGATATGAACGAACGGATCCAGGAGACCGGGAGGGAAGGAACTGGACCGAAGAAGCAGAGAGCACGTTTTCAAGTTCGACTGCAAAGAACAGTGGGGAAGTAGGCACTGGCTAAAGACGGCATGTCAGATCAAGAGAGGATTTTATTTTGTTCTCATTTTGTATGGGATGAAAAATGATGGCATGTTTGTATGCTGATGGAACAATTCCCCAAAAGAGGGGAGTGGGGGGGGGACTGAGAACACAGAAGAGGGCACAGGGGCTCTCGGGGAGGGGAATGAGGTGGGCTGTGGGCTCACTCCCTGCGGTGGAGGGCCGGCTCTAGGCAGCTGCTCCACGGTAGCAGAAAGGAAGCAGCATGTGAGCACAGATGCAGGTGGGCGGGTGGGTGTGCTGCTGAGTCTGAGGAAGTTCTCTTCCTAGTGCCCCAATTTTCTTTGTGAAGTAGAAAGCAAGATCCACAGCTGAGAGTGAGGACCAGGAAGGAGGTGTGGGGGTCTGGAGGGAGAGGAGGTGTGAAGTCATCACGGAGAGCGGGAGAGTGAATGGACTTGGGACATAGAGTAGAACCGGCTGGCTGGCTGATGTCTGCTTGAGATGAACAGTCATGAATGGAGACCAAGCTGCGGTCTCCGTCTTGGTCCAGCCAAACCGAGCTGCGCGGGTGCAGTAGGTGAATGGTTGGGTGAAGCGAGATTTGGGATTCTGCTTGGGTTAGTAACTCAACCTGGGGGAAGAGCAAAGCACTTGAGGGGACTTGTGGGAGGCAGAATAACGCCCCCCTCCCCAAAGATATCCACAGCCTTATCCCTGGAATCTCGGCATATTTTAGATTACAAGGCGAACAGGAATCTGAGTTAAGGTAGCAGATAGAATAAAGACTGGCAATCGGCGGACCACGCAACGGAGAGATTATCCTGCGTTGTTCAGGATCATGGGAATGAGTGCTAAGACTGGGGCAGGAGACAGGATCCTCACAGGAGGACATGGGGGCTGAAATGGTGGGGGATCCTGTTTGTGGCTACAGCAGAGAACAATGAGCCAGGACTTAACATCTTTCAGGGGGAAAAGGTCCCTGGGGCTGGTAAATGGCCACAGCATGTGGGTGGCACAGTCTGGTGACATGGGAGATTTCAGGGGGGGAGAAAGGGATTTTGATTTGGGAGCAACAATGGGTAACAGCAAGGACCAGTACCTGGCCACAGGTCCAGTGGTTTGAGTGGTGTGGGATAGGACCCACCCACCCATTGCGAGGGCTCCAGGAAAATGTTGTATTGGAGGGCCATTGCTCAACCCCTACTGACCCATCATTTGTAACTAGCCTCTAAAATGCCTCCCAAGAGTCCAATTTCCCAGCACACATAACCTGATAGAGTCCCTCCCAGCCTGGAGCAGGACTGGTCCTGTGTGACTAATAGAACATGGCAGAGAGACACTCTGTGACTTTGGAGACTAATAATAAAAGGTTTGCAGCTTCTGTGATGGCCTCTAGGCTCATTCTCTCTGAGGAAAAGTCAGCCACCATGCCACGAGAACACGCAAGCAGTCCCATGAAGAGAAACTAAGGCCTCTGCCAACAGCCATGCCATCTTGCCAGGTACAAGGGTGAACCTTGTCACAGTAGACACTCCAGCCCCAGGCGACCCTTCAGATGACGGCAGCCACAGCCAGCATGTGGCTGAGATCTGAGTAGAGACCCTGAGAATTCCTGACCCACAGAAACCCTGAGAGGTAATCAAATAATTATTGCTGTTGTAAGCCACTGCATTGTGAAGGGAATTGTTTCATAGATAACTAAATAAACCTGTGCTTTAAAAGGAGGGGGCGCGGGGTTCCTGGGTGGCTCAGTGGGTTAAGCCTCTGCTTTCAGCTCAGGTCATGATCTCAGGGTCCTGGGTTTGAGTCCCGCATCAAGCTCTCTGCTTAGCAGGGAGCCTGCTTCCTCCTCTCTCTCTGCCTGCCTCTCTGCCTACTTGTGATCTCTCTCTCTGTCAAATAGATAAATAACATCTTTTAAAGAAATCTTATTTATTTAAAAAAATCTTATTTTTTTTTTTTTTATTTGAGAAAAAGAACATGAGCACGGGGGAGGGAGAGGGAGAAGCAGACTCCTTGCTGAGCAGGGAGCCCAATGTGGGACTCCATCCAGGATCCTGGAATCATGACCCGAGTCAAAGGCAGATGCTTAATGACTGAGCCACCCAGGTGCCCCAAACCTGTGCTTTTTTAATAGTCTCTCCTCGGCCAACACCCCTAGATTTCAAATGAAATGACTTCCTCAGGCAGGTTGCCCCTGACCCTTTTCAGAGCCCTCTGTTCTTCTCACCACATAGTTAAATAATGATTTGCATAATCGTTCGTTTTGTGTACATTCCTAGGACACACACCCCTCTCCCAGCCAAGAATATAAGCTCCAGACACGGCCCACACATAGCTGGCGGGCTCCTGTCCCCGTGCCTGCCACATAGCGAGTGCTCAGAACTCATCTGTTGAAAGGCTGGCAAAGTGACTGAAGACTAACCACATTTGCTTAGGGAAGGGGGTCCAGTAGAGGGGGGGGCCCGTCGAGATCAGCTTCGGGACAAAACGGAGCCACATCCCTGCCTCTGGCCTTGTCTTTGCTCCCACCTGCCCGGGCTCAGGGCCTGGGGAGGGTGGGGGACACAGCTGTCTCCTCTTGTCTGCATTCCCGAGAGCCAGCTGTACCCAAACACAGGCCTCAGTTGAGACTCTTCTGTTTGTTACGCAAACGTGATTTTGCTTTGAACCAGACTATAATTTGATGGATGCACCAGGAGCTTATCTCGTGAACACAGGTGCGCTGAAAAGAACATTTCATCCATCACCCGTGTTCATCTCCTACCTTTATACCACTCGGCACTCAGGCATCTGATCATGGACCAACGAACGCTATCCCGAAGGCTCCTTGACATTTTACATCCTCCTGAATGAATAGGAATTCTTGCCACACTCCTCTTTTTCTTTCCTTTTTAAAAAATTAATTAATTATTTATTTAGAAAGCACAAGCAGGGACGCCTGGGTGGCTCAGTGGGTTAAGCCTCTGCCTTTGGCCCCGGTCATGATCTCAGGGTGCTGGGATCGAGCCCCACATCAGGCTCTCTGCTCGGTGGGGAGCCTGCTTCTCCCTCCCTCTCTGTCTGCCTCTCTGCCTGCTTGTGATCTCTCTCCCTCTGTCAAATAGACAAATAAAATCTTTAAAAATAAAAAAAAGAAAGAAAGCACAAGCAGAGGGGGAGGGAAAGAGGGAAAGAGAGAGAGAATCTCTGGCAGACTCCACGCTGAGCTCAGAGCCTGACGTGGGGCTCAATCTCTTGACCCTGAGATTATGACCTGAAACAAAATCAAGAGCCAGAGACCTGACCGACTGAGCCACTCAGGAGCCCCTACCCCACTCCTTTTTTAAAATTTCTGAATCACAAATCCACATGTGCAATTTTTCCAAAGGTTAAGAGCATGCCAAACAGATTTCAGCTCTTTCTTCACCCGCTGCGTGGCCTTAGAGAAGCTATCTATCATCTTTGAGCCTCAGTCCCCTCATCTGTAAAATGGGGATTACAACAGTTCCTGTCTGGCAAAAAGTGACTGTAAGGTTTGGCTTGGTGAAGGAAAAGGTTTTGCATAATGCCTGGTGCCGAGTTAGCTTTCACTAAATATGGGTTTATTATTATCACAAAAGAATAGAGCCAAATGACTGAGAAATGAATACAGCTTCAAATACAGCTTCAAACAGGGGCACCTGGGTGGCACAGTCAGTTAAGCATCTGCCTCTTGCTTTCAGCTCAGGGCCTGATCTCAGGGTTGTGAGATCAAGTCCCATGTCAGGCTCTGCCCTCATTGTGGAGCCTGCTTGATGTTCTCTCTCTCCCTCTGCCCCTCCCAATCATACTCTCTCTCCCTCTCAAATAAATAAATAAATCTTTGTAAAATACACAGCTTCAGGGGCATCTGGGTGGTTCAGTCGTCAAGCATCTGCCTTCAGCTCAGGTACTGATCCCAGATTCCTGGGATCGAGCCCTGCATCGGGCCTCCTCCTTCTCCCTCTCCCACTCCCCCTGCTTCTGTTCCCGCTCTCACTGTCTTTCTCTCTCTGTCCAATAAGTAAATAAAATCTTTTTTTTTTAAGATTTTTATTTGTTTATTTGACAAAGAGATCACAAGTAGGCAGAGAGGCAGGCAGAGAGAGAGAGAGAGGAGGAAGCAGGCTCCCCGCTGAGCAGAGAGCCCGATGCGGGACTCGATCCTAGGAGCCTAAGATCATGACCTGAACCGAAGGCAGCGGCTTAACCCACTGAGCCACCCAGGCGCCGCAGTAAATAAAATCTTTTAATAAAAAAATTCAGCTTCAAACAAATCTGTAGAATTTTAGATGTTCATGAGCAGTCTAGAACAAACATAAATTCTTCTTTAAAACAAATAGACACACAAAGGTCTATCAGTTTAGCACCCAAAGACCTACACACACACACACACACACACACACACACACACACACCTAGAACTGTGATGCCTCCACACTGGAACATAACTCATTTCTATTCACAATTTACGCAATCACTTACAACCACCTGAATATTAAGAAAACTGTACTTTAAGAGCTCTGAAAACCTTGCCAAAAGCCCTCTAAATGAAATAGTTCCCAGCCTTCAAGAGAAACATTGCACCAATTACTCTCTACCTTTTTCAGAGAAGGAAGGCAAGCTGCCCAAGGTCACAAAATGAGTCATTGTCGGAAGTGAGTTTTGTGTTTTAGGTTTCTTTTTTCTCTTTTGCTTTTTGTTTTTTTCTTTTTTAAATTTAAGTGTGTGTGCTGTCCTTTTAGAACAATGAACTCGGGATTTGCTCTAAGCTGCTTCTGTCTTAGCGGAGAGGACGACCACTGAGTCAGCAGGCAGAAGCACCTCTCCTTCTCACGCTCATGTCCAACAAATGTCTTTTCAGAACCTGCTAGGTTCTGGATGCTCTCGGGGGCACTGTGGGGTTCAGCAGCGTAAAGCATGGACATACTCCCTGCTCTCGGCGTGCTCCGAGTCTTAGGGGTAGAGAAAGTCAAGCCTTATATAAATGATTACACATATAACGACACGATGACAATTCTGATCAATGCTTTAAGGGTGCTGTGAGGGACAGAACCAAGGGAAGGCGGGAGAGCTTAGAGGACTGTTTCCCTGGTGGTGACACATCAGCATTGGCTTGGAAGATGAACAGGCTAGAAGAGAACTAGATGAAGGGGAAGCACGGGGGTGAGCAGGAACAACCTGCAGAGAGGAGGGGACAGGGCTGGGGAGGTGGCAGGACCGGAAGGAGCCTGGCATAGCATGGCTGAGGCCAAGAGAGGGTCTCCCAGGGAAGCCAGGCGTGGGGGTGGAGCGCAATCACATAGAGATTGGGGGGGGTGCTGTTGACAGAGTAGGGATTATCTTAATTATCTTCTGCTTAAAAAAAAAAAAAAAAAATCCTCCCTCCCAAAGCTTAGCAAGTGAAGACCCCAGTAAGCATTTATTATGTCCCAGTTTGTGGAGGGCAGGGGAGCCTCGTGGTCTGGCACAGGGTCCTTCACGAGGTTGTAGTCCAGATGAAAGCTGGGTCAGGGTCACCTGAAGGGCTGACTGGGGCAGCCAGGTCACTTCCAAGTGGTTCCCTCACATGCGTGATGAACTGATGCCAGCTCTTGGCTTGAGGCCTCAGTTTCTCCCCATGTAGACTCCTCCAGACACTCGCTGCTCGAGGGTCCTCGTGACCCAGCAGCTGATTTCCACCAAAGACGGTGACCCACAATGTCCTTGCCTCAGAAACCACACCATGGGGCACCTGGGCAGCTCAGTCGATTAAGCATCTGCCTTCAGCTCAGGTCATGATCCCAGGGTCCTGGGATCGAGCCCCACTGCTCAGCAGGGAGACTGTTTCTTCCTCTGCCTGCTCCTCTCCCTGTGTATGCTCTCTCTTTCTCTCTCTGGCAAATAAATAAGTAAAATCTTTAAAAATTTAAAAAAAAAAAAAAAGGAAAGAAAAGAAACCACTCCATGTCCTTTCTCCAATGGCTGGTCTATGACCTACGCCAGTACTCCTCAGTGTGGGGGCGGGGGGACAGTGCACAGGCATGAATACCAGGGAGGCAGGGATCAGCAGGAGCCTCTCAGTGGCTGGCGACAGTGGGAACATCTCACGCATTTCATCAGTGTCCCCTGCAGTGTCTGGTTTTGAACTCAGCACCGACCCAGTAAAACGATTCCTATGATGGCACAATGTCCAGACTAAAAAGGACAGTGGCAATGAGTCCAGCTTCCTCAATTGGCAGAAAAACATTGTTGAATGAATATATAAATAAATACAGATGAACGAATCAATTGATGTGCATCGAGGTGCTTTTATGATCCGAGGAACAAATGGTCATGAGAATATGACATGTGACTCCTAAGCACAGCATTGACCCATCTGTGGGGCGTCCGGGGGTGGGGTGGGGGGCTCAGTCGGCTCAGTGCCTGACGCTCGGTTTTGACTCAGGTCAGGATCTGAGGAGAGTGAGACGGAGCTGGGTCTGGCTGGCACTCAGCACAGAGCTGCTTGAGATTCTCCCTCTCCCTCCGCCCCTCCCTGCCTTGCTCTCTCTTTCTCTCTCTAAAATAAATAAATCTTTTTTAAAATGATAAAATAATAATGGGGTGCCTGTGTGACTCAGTGGGTTAAAGCCTCTGCCTTCGGCTCAGGTCATGATCCCAGGGTCCTGGGATCGAGCCCCGCATCAGGCTCTCTGCTCAGCAGGGAGCCTGCTTCCTCCTCTCTCTCTGCCTGCCTCTCTGCCTACTTGTGATCTCTCTCTCTGTCAAATAAATAAATAAAATCTTTAAAATAATAATAATAATAAAATAATGGTTCCTCTGAAACTACTGAGGAGAGACCGGTAGACATGGAAAATTGAGGTAAACTCCCCAGTCCTTCCCCAAGCCTCACCAAGATGACAACAAAAGACCAAAAGTGGCATCAACTGACAAGAAAAAAAGAGAGAAGTGGATGACAGACACTTCGAGGTGTTAAGAACATTCTGGAAGGCACACGGGGAAGGGGTAGCAAGCTCAGTAGGGTGGGGACAACAGAAACCTCACAAGAGTCATGCCGGGGTTGGGGGGAGGCAGGAACCGGGGTCGGGTGGAAGGTGACAGTGAAAGCCCCAGATGCCATCCCCTTTCCTGAGAAGTGCACACATTCCCACTTCTGCCCTTGGGTGGTGGACTAGAGCCTTCCTCTCTGAAGGGACTGTCCCCGGGGCACAGCCCAGGTGAGGGATTCCCTGGCAGTCTGCCTGGCCATCAGGAGGCAGGAGGCCCCATCTCCACTCCTCCCCCAGAGGGAGGCAGCCCTCCCCCAGGTGCAGGCCGCTCTAGAAGTTCTCTCTGGGGCCAGTGGCTTGCCCAAAAGAAAAGCCCTACAGACCTTGATGTTGTGAGGGTTGTTCGAGAAAAGCCAGAGCTGGACTGTTAAAGTGGTAAAAACAGGTTTCCTCCAGAAGTGATTGCAACAGGGGAAATGAGACCTCGGTACAGAACTGGGCTCCATTCCCAAAACAGCAAGAACAAGTGGGGCTTTATAGCCAAGGAGTAGCGTGGACTCAGTGGGTGGAGAGTTAAGAGGCTCCAACAGGGATGAGGGGCTCTTCTCACTAAACCGACTCCGCAGGATTCTTGCTGAAGGTGATCAGATCTCCCCTGCAGGGTGGTGGGGGGTGAGGAGTTGGATCAGACATTGAGGGTGACCAGATACGGAGGGCAGGGCCCTACTTCATCAGTAAAGTGACTTACTGAGTTTCTTGCTATGACCAAGCGATGCAGGACTGGGGCCAGAGCAAAAACGGAGCACAAGGGTCTGACTCAAGCTCTGGCAAGGAGAGCCTTTGTCCGGCTTGCCTATAACATCGACGGCTGAGTTCGTCCTCAGATACTGAGGCCAGGCACAAGTCCTGTCATCCCTCTCCACTCCCCAGACATAACGAGTTTCCAGACAGCGTTTGTGCCTCTCAGACACAAGAAACAAGGATTTCCAGACAGTACGGGAAAGCTGTCCACAGGAGAATCAGAGATTTATATTTCTAGAAATGAATAATAAAAAAATGAAAAACAAGAAAAAGGAACCCAGGGAGCAGAGCAATGCCTGAAATGGAAGAGGGCTTTTTAAAACAACTATAATTATAATTCCAAGGTTATCTTTTTCTCTATATATAATCAATGTAAATAAAGCCTTATCAGAATGATGTAGTAATAATGCAATGTTTATAAAACGTAATTCTTATTGCTCTTATTTTAATCAGGATACCAAATTGAATAAAAATCACAACAGTCCCCAGAAATAATAACAACAATAATAATAAATAAATAAAATGTTAAAATAAAAACAACTGGGATGCCTGGGTGGCTCAGTCAGTTAAGCGTCTGCCTTCAGCTCAGATTATAATCCCAGGGTCCTGGGATGGAGTCCCACATTGGGCTCCTTGCTCAGTGTGGAGCCTGCTTCTCCCTCTGCCTGCTGCTACACTTGCTTGTGCTCTCTCTCTCTCTCTCTGTGACAAATAAATAAATAAAGTCTTTTTAAGAAATAATAAAAATAAAAAATAAAAACAACTATAATTAGAAAACCATAAAAATACCACAAAAAAAAACTTTTAAAGCAAGTTCAGCAAAGTTACAAAATATAAAATCAACACACAAAAATCTGTTGCATTTCTATACACTAACAATGAACAATCTGAAAAGGAAATTAAGAAAACAATTTCATTTACAATAGCATCAGAAAGAATAAAATAGTTAGTAATAAATTTTACCAGGAAGGGGAAAGATCGGTACACTGAAACCTATAAAATGTTGCTGAAAGAAATTAAAGAGGACACAAATACATGACAATGTTCATGGACTAGAAGACTTCATATTGTTACAATGTGTCTATCCTACCCTAAGAAATTTACATATTTAATGCAATCCTTATCAAAATCCCAACGGTAGGGGAAACCTGGGTGTTTCAGTCGTTAAGCGTCTGCCTTCGGCTCAGGTCATGATCCTGGGGTCCTGAGATTGAGCCCCGAATCAGGCTCTCTGCTCTATAGGGAGCTTGCTTCTGCTTCTCCCTCTCCCTCTCCCACTCCCCCTCCTTGTCCTCCCTCTCTCGCTGTATCTTTCTCTGTCAAATAAGTAAATAAAATCTTTAAAAAAAAAATCCCCATGGCACTTTTTGCAGAAATAAATATATTCATCCTGAAGTTCCCACGGAATCTCAAGGGATCCCGGATAGTAACAACAATCTTGAAAAAGAAGAATAAAGTTGGGGGTCTCACACTTTCCTTTTTCAAAACTTAGCACAAAACTATAGTAATCAAAACAGTGCAATACTGACACAAATACCAACATAAACCAATGGAATAGAATGGAAAGCCCAGAAATAAATGCTTGCATATGTGGTCAAATGATTTTTGACAAGGGTGCCAAAATCACTCACTGAGGAAAGTACAGTCTTTTCAACAAATGGTGCTAGAAAAACTGGATACCTCTATACAAAAAAAAAAAAAAAAAAAAAAAAAAATTATGTTGGATCCTCACCTCACACCATATGCCAAAACTAACTCCAAATGTTTCAAAGACCTAAAAGTAAGGGTAAAACTATAGAACTCTTAAAAGAAAACAAAGGGAGAAAACTTTATGACATTGAATTTGATGGTGCACCAAAATGGCAGGCAACAAGGGTAAAAATAGTTAAAATAAACTACAGCAAAATTTAAAACTTCTGTGCATTAAAAGACATAATCAACAGAATAAAAAGGCGACCTAAGGAACAGAGAAAATATTTGCCAGGCATAAGGGGTTAATACCTAGAATATGTAAAAAGCTCCTACAATTAAACAATTTTAAAATGGGTAAAGTACTTGAATAGACATTTCCCCAAAGAAGATACACAAATAACCAATGGGCATATGAAAAAAAATGCTCAACAGCAATAGTTAGGGAAATGCAAATCAAAACAACAATGTGATACCACCTCACAGCTATCAGGATGGTTACTACATATTTTTAAAGTAATAATAACAGAAAAATAGCAAGTGGTGAGGAGATGAAACTAAAACCCTCGTGTGGTGTAAAATGGTGCAGCAGCTATGGAAGACAGCAAGGTAGTTCTTCAAAATATTAAAAAAATAGAATTACCATATGATCCAGCAATTCCACTTCTGGTTCTAGATCCAAATAATTTGAAAGCAGGGCCTTGAAGAGACATCTGTACACCCACATTCACAGCAGCATTATTTGCAGCAGCCAAAAGGTAGAAGCAACCCAAATGTCCATCAACAGATAAGCGGGTAAACAGAATGTGGTATATCCATACAATAGAATATTATACAACCTTTAAAAGGAGGGAAATTCTGGCACCTGCTACAACACAGATGAACCTCAAGGACATTATACAAAGTAAATAAGCCATCACAAAAAGACAAATACTGCATGGTTCACTTATATGGAACCACAGAGATAGCAGAATGCTGGTTGTGAAGGACTAGGACAGGGAGAAATGGGGAGTTGTTGTTTAATGGGTATAGCATTTCAGTTTTATAAGATGAAAAAGTTCTGGAGATTGGTTGCACAACAGTGTGAATACGATTCACAATGCTGAACTTACATTTAAGAATGGTTAGATGTACTCTGGAAAACAGCATGAGGGTTCCTCAAAAAGTTGAAAACAGAGCTACCCTACGACCCAGCAATCGCACTACTGGGTATTTACCCCAAAGATACAAATGTAGTGATCTGAAGGAGCACTTGCACCCTAATGTTTATAGCAATAATGTCCACAATAGCCAAACTATGGAAAGAACCTAGATGTCCTTCAACAGATGAATGGATAAAGAAGATGTGGTATATATACACAGTGGAATACTATGCAGCCATCAAAAGAAATTAAATCTTGCCATTTGCCTCAACGTGGATGGAACTAGACGGTATTATGCTGAGCGAAATAAGTCAATCAGAGAAAGACAATTATCAGATGATCTCCCTGATATGAGGAAGCTGAGAGGCGACATGGAGGGCTTGGGGGGTAGGAAAGGAATAAATGAAACAAGATGGGATCAGGAGGGAGACAAACCATAACAGACTCTTAATCTCACAAAACAAATGGAGGGTTGCTGGGGGGTGGGGGAAGGGAGAGGGTGGTTGGGTTATGGACATTGGAGAAGGTATGTGCTATGGTGAGTGTTGTGAAGTGTGTAAACCTGGCAATTCACAGACCTGTACCCCGGGGATAATAATACATTATATGTTAATAAAAAAGAAAGAAAGAAATTTATCTTGGACTGTCAGGGGTAAAAAAAAAGGTTATAGGCTTATTTCCTTCCAGATTTAAAAAGAAAAATTTCTCTTATGGAAAAAAGAAAAAAGAAAAAGAAAAAGAATGGTTAAGATGTGGGTGGGTGCACCTGGGTGGCTTAGTCGGTTAAGTGTCGGACTCTAGAATTCAGCTCAGGTCATGATCTCAGGGTTGTGAGGTCAAGTCCCAAGTCTGGCCCCACATTCAGCATGAAGCCTGCTTGGAGATTCCTTCTGCCCCTTCCCCCACACGCTCTCTTAGATAAATAAAAATATTAAAAAAAAAAAAAAAAAGAATGGTTAAGATGGTACATTTTATGTTATGTGTATTTTACCACAACTAAAAACTAAAAAAACAGTTAAAGCAACTATAACTACTATTCTTTGAGACATGAACAAGAATGAGATGCTCTAAAAAAGAACAAAAAATTGCTTTTAGAAGTGAAAAGTTATGGGGCACCTGGGTGGCTCTGAGGGTTAAAGCCTCTGCCTTAAGCTCAGGTCATGGTCGCAGGGTCCTGGGATCAACACCACATCGGGCTCTCTGCTCAGCGGGGAGCCTGCTTCCCTCTCTCTCTCTCTGCCTGCCTCTCTGCCTACTTGTGATCTCTCTCTCTGTGTCAAATAAATAAATAAAATCTTTGAAGTGAAAAGTTATGAGAAAGATATGAAAAAAACAATCTAATAGAAAGGTTGGAAGATAAAGTTGAGGTAATGTCCCAGAAAACAGAACAAACATTTTTAAAAATGGAAAATTGGAAAGAGCATTGTGAAAAATGAGAAGACCAGTCCAAGAGGTCCAACATCTGACTAAACTACATCTGCAAAGAAAAAACAAAAACAGAAAACAGAATGGAGGGTATTAACACAAAGAAATGTCCCTCAAACTGATTTCCAGATGAAAAGAGACTGATTTCCAGATTAACAGACTCACCAAGTGCCCAGAGTCAATGCACATCGCTATGAAACTTATACCTCTGGGAGACCATTAAAACTTTCAGAGAGAAAGGCACCTGGATGGCTCAATGGGTTAAGCCTCCGCCTTCAGCTTGGGTCATGATCTCAGGGTCCTGGGATCGAGTCCCACAATGGGGTCCCTGCTTGGTGGGAAGCCTGCTTCTCCCTCTCCCCCTACTTGTGTTCCCTCTCTCGCTGTCTCTCTCTGTCAAATAAATAAATAAAATCTTTTTAAAAAACAAAATAAGATAAAAATAAAAAATAATGCAAGTATCAAAAAATTAAAATTAAAATAATACAAGTATCAATATGATGGAAATAAAAATGAGCGGAAGAAGGACACCCCCCCCCAAAAAAAACTTCAAACGGCACAATAGTCCATAAAACAACGATGGCTGATGCAAAGGAGCTTGTACCAAGGACCAGAGTGAAGAGAATCTGAATAAAAAGAACAGCGGAGCTCTGGATGCTGCTGAGCCTGCTAAGGGACCAAACCTGGCAGAAGTGCAGGTCTGAGACCAAGCCCAAGGGTGTAAGGAGGAGCCCTGAAGTGAGGCGTGGGAGGAGGGGGGGACAGGGGGGGAGGGAGAGGTGGGTATCCCTGCCAATGAGGACAAGTGAGTTGTGAACAAGGTAACAAATGAACTCACAATGTCAATTGCAGCTTTGACGTCCAGGGGACCTCACATAAAAGCAGACTACTGCACACTGATCTCCCACAGCCCTGGGGACGCCCTCCAGAGAGGATGTCCCAAAGGCAGTGGCAACAGAAGCCATGGCAGCTTAGAGAGGCAGTGAAGGCCCTCCAGGCTGCACACCTACCTGTAGCTCCTTGATCTCTCCTCCTCTGGGAGGCACGAGGCTCAGGGACCAGACAAAAGGCATGCAATCCTGAGGACCTACTTACGCGAAAAAATGGTGGTTTATCTGAAATGCAGATTTAAGTCTGTGTCTTGCATCTTGTATGTGAACCTAGTAACCTCAAAGGCCTGGACGTATGTCCTTTTTTGCAGTCAATACTTCCCTGCTGGGGCCACTCCCACCAGAGCGAGGGACTCAAGGCACCCTCACCTGGAGCTTCTACACAGGAGACCCCAAAGCAAGAAACAGCAGGATTTCTCCATAAGCTACTCCTCTGGTCAAAACCACCTCAAGCTTTTCCCATAAAGGGAGTTGGCTGAATTAATGTCTCCTCTGACCCAAGAGGCAAATCTAGCCCCATGAAAAGCACTCAAAACATTCATTGTGCTTCTCAGAGCCTGTTCTCTTGTGGAGAAATGAGACCACATCTTCAGGGCAGCGGGAACAGCGGGAGGCTTCCATGTCCTTCTTGAATGATTGTTGATCACAAGCACGTATTACTTTTATAATCACTAAAAAGCAATAGACATTTCCATATTGAAAATAAAATGAGGCCACAATAAACTAGATCATCTGTGAGGGCCCCTCCAAGGCTAAGAGTCTGCAATTCTAAGTAATTGTCTGTTCATTATTTGCATGTAATTTTAGAAACATTCCGTGATACAGCCTAGTTGTGGGTTTTTATTTGTTTGTTTTGGGGGGGTATTTGAAAGATTGGGTGGGGGGGCTTTGATTCCCCCAAGGACTCTGAACTCAGCCACTCACTACTGCTGCCTGCTGACCCTGAACGTTGAACAATCTTCCCCCTGCCCCCACTCCCAGAGGTCACCTGGCTTGCCTGGCAGGGCAAAGCTTCTGAGCTGGTTCTTGACCTAGAAGACTCCCCAGATGACCTGTTCTGAAGCCAAGGAAGGAGCCTGGATGTTGGCTGTGTAAGAGTTATGTAAGAGCCCCAAGGGCCCCATCGGAGCAGACCTGGGATTCTATAGAACCTATGGTTTAACAAATCCTGAAAGGGGGAGATGCGTCCCCCCACCCAGGCGGTTCCGAGTTCCCAAACAGGAGTTTTACCTATTTAATCCTCAGAGGGCCCAGAGGCAGCCCTTTGGCCAGAAGGAACTTTTCAGCTGCAATTCCCACAGACCCAGGACTGCTCCGGAACGTTCCCCCACCCTCAAAAAGTATCCCTGTCCTTCCGGCCAGGCGAGGGGCTCTACCAGGCGCTGGAGCAGTGACTGCTCTCCCGGCTCAGGCACAGCAGCCTGGCCCATGACCTTGGAAGAACCGAGGAGAAAGCTTCACCAAGCGACAGTACTTTTCCACTACAGGACTCGGCCACCTCAGCTGGCTTTCTGCTGTGCAGACTGGAGGCAAAGTGCGCCAGGCCAGCCCCATCAGGAACCCACCCAAAAGCACTCAGAGATGGGGGTAGGGATGCGCGGTGACTGACAGGCAGCAGGAAACCTGGAGAGAGGAGGGGGGTCCCGAGTGCGCCAAGGGGAGTGTGGAGACCACCAGGGAGGTCAGAGAAACGTGCATTTAGCAAAGCCCTCCCGTACATTTCAAAAGATTTCTACTCCTTAACCGCCCCTCCTTCCCCACTCCTCCAGGAAGAATGATTAAACCCGTTCCACCGCGCCTGTGCCGGGTCCCGGGCGAAGAGCAGCGCGAGCCGGCGCGGGGGAGGAGAGAGAGGAGGGCGAAGGGAGGGGACAAGAGAGCTAGCGGTCCCGCCCGGTGATGTAGGCAGCCCGGGGAGGTGGAGCCGCGACGCCTGAAGGAGTCCCCACTGCAATCGCGCTCTTGGTTTACCCCTCCGAACGGCCAGCCGCCAGCCCCAGCTCCCGCGACTTCCCTGCAGCCGCAATTTGAGCGCCAGGGGCCGCGGATTCCTGGGTTCGGGCCTGGGGGTCGCCTCCACCACGCCCAGCCCCCTCCCCTCTTCGCTTCCCGGACGGCTGGAGCTACTCCCGGGGGAGTCTGTTCCCGGACGCTCGGCCGCCGCCCGGGCATCTCGGCTGCCAGACCGGCCGGGCACCGGGCATCTCCGGACACCGACTGGCCCCGGCGCCACCCAGCTGCTGGCGACCCCGGGGCCGCGGGCTTCTGATCGCCCTCCCCTCCCCCGGCCGCCGGGCAGGACGCCCGTGAGCTCCCCGAGCCCCTAGCCCCTTTGGCCCCCGCCGCCGCGATGCTGCCCTGGAGACGCAACAAATTCGTGCTGGTGGAGGACGAGGCCAAGTGCAAGGCGAAGAGCCTGAGTCCGGGACTCGCCTACACGTCGCTCCTCTCCAGCTTCCTGCGCTCCTGCCCGGACCTGCTGCCCGACTGGCCGCTGGAGCGCCTGGGCCGCGTGTTCCGCAGCCGGCGCCAGAAA
The DNA here is from genome assembly GCF_030435805.1 of Mustela lutreola. Classification (NCBI taxonomy): domain Eukaryota; kingdom Metazoa; phylum Chordata; class Mammalia; order Carnivora; family Mustelidae; genus Mustela; species Mustela lutreola. The sequence goes on from NC_081299.1 coordinate 14,532,620, forward strand.
GTGGAGCTCAACAAGGAGGACCCGACCTACACCGTGTGGTACCTGGGCAACGCCGTCACCCTGCACGCCAAGGGCGACGGCTGCACCGACGACGCCGTGGGCAAGATCTGGGCGCGCTGCGGGCCGGGCGGGGGCACCAAGATGAAGCTGACGCTGGGGCCTCACGGCATCCGCATGCAGCCGTGCGAGCGCGGCGCCTCGGGAGGCTCGGGGGGCTCGGGGGGCCGCCGGCCGGCGCACGCCTACCTGCTGCCGCGCATCACCTACTGCACCGCGGACGGGCGCCACCCGCGCGTCTTCGCCTGGGTCTACCGCCACCAGGCGCGCCACAAGGCCGTGGTGCTGCGCTGCCACGCCGTGCTGCTGGCGCGGGCGCACAAGGCGCGCGCCCTGGCCCGCCTGCTCCGCCAGACCGCGCTGGCGGCCTTCAGCGACTTCAAGCGCCTGCAGCGCCAGAGCGACGCGCGCCACGTGCGCCAGCAGCACCTCCGCGCGGGGGGCGCCGCCGCCTCGGTGCCCCGCGCCCCGCTGCGCTGGCTGCTCAACGCCAAGTGCGCCTACCGGCCGCCGCCCGCCGAGCGCGGCCGTGGGGCGCCGCGCCTCAGCAGCATCCAGGAGGAGGACGAGGAGGAGGACGCAGACGCGGAGGAGCGCGAGCGGCCCGAGGTGCTCAGCCTGGCCCGGGAGCTGAGGACGTGCAGCCTGCGGGGCGCCCCGGCGCAGCCGCAGCCCGCGCAGCCGCGACGCTGGAAGGCCGGGCCCAGGGAGCGGGCGGGCCAGGCGCGCTGAGAGCGCTGGGGGGTGGGGGGGGGGGGCAGGACTTGCGGCCCCAGCCCCTGCCGGCCTGACTTCCTGTCTCCAACCCTGGCCGTGCCCGCTTCGGCTCCCCTCTGGTGCCCTGCCGCCCCCGCCCCTTGCCTCCCTCGTGGTCTCTGTTGTTGTCTACCCCTTGTCTCATCCTGGCTCAGGGTGACGCCTGATAAGCCCTTGATTATTGGGGGACAGAGGGGAGGAGAGCAACAGAAGTATTCGATGTTCACCTTTCCCCCCACATCCGGAGTTTCTGACTGCCTTCCATCGTGGAATTGTCCATAAGCTTTACAAGAGGTCTTTGTCCATAGACCACCCCCTCCCTCCCAAAACAACCTCTCCAAAGAAAGGGAAAGGAGTTTCCAGAAATCCAGGCGGGTGGCCTTGGATGTTGACCAAGTGGATGCGGTGGTCCTCCCCTTGGCCAGTCAAGCCTTCCTCGCTGGGACTGGACCAGTTCTGGGCAGGCATTCTCACAAAGCACGAATAGCGGCCCCAGAGACCTGAGACCAGGTCCAAAGTGGGAAGAGAGCCCGCTGCCATACTCACAGGCCCTATTCTTGGCCTTTCTGCCCCCTGGAGGACTTCTGGACTTCGCTGCTCTGCCTCTGGAGAAGACTGGGCTGGTCCTACCAACCCGAACAACAGGTTAGACCAGGTAACAGCCTTCTGCCCAAGGCAGCTGCCCAAGATTGTGCCCTGGTCCCTGGCACCCCCAGAAGACTCCACCCCCCATCTCCACAGACCGATGTGTGGGGTTCCCCACTAGGTGCCTCCAAGTAGGACCAAGATGGGGTCTTCAAAGGAGGTAAGGAGAACCTCTGGCAGGTGCTTGAGGACACTGACTACCCAGAAAGTGGACACAGAAGGGATGTCCCCCTCCCCCCACCTGCAGTGGAGGCTGGTCAGAGCAGGAGGGTCCTGACAGGAGGTGGGTTCTCATAGCCAGCTGAGGAAGGGGAGTGTGTTCACCCAGCAGAGGGAGAGGGCCCCTGCTCAGGTGTGTCTCAAGAAGGCCACAAAAAGCCCAAAGATCTATGTGTCACCAAATGATCATTGTAAATAAAGTGGACCTGCTTTTTCATCCTTGTCTCCACTCTGGTGTTTTGTTTGATGCCAGGCTTGCTAGGGACAAAAATACTATCAGCACTCTAAGGGACAGGACAAGCCCCTAGAAAGGGGCTCCCTTTAGCATCTGGAGCCAAGAGGCAGGATGGGCGGGGAGGGGCTGCCGCCAGGAAGCTGTTCCCTTAATGTCAGGGAAGGAGACAGTAGCACGTGTGACATCACCTGTGCCAAGCCTTGGAAGAGTGTCTGCTGTCTGTCTCTGCCTCCCAGAATGTCTGTCTGTCTGGGCACTCAGAGGCGAGTGTCTCTGGGATGTTGGCAGGGAGGGGGCACGGGGGTGGGGACTTCTCATCAGCCCCACCTCTTTGAGAAGATTCCCATGTATGTCAAAGCCTGTGGTCTGAGCACGGTGTCTCCCCAGGGATGAGGAGGGGAGCGGGTCATAAAGGAGATGGGGTGGGTAGCACATTTTTCTTTCCGAGGAGCTAGAGAAATCTGCCCAGACCTTTGTGACACGGTGAGTGTTGAGCTGGGATATCTTTTTTATTCCTGTACTGAACTGGGCACCGATCCCAGACTTGTCCGGAGCCCAGACGAGTAGCCTCTGCAGTGCCCGGCCGTCAGGACAGTTCTGTTTCCTGGAGCTTCGGGAACAGAGGGTAATGCTGCCACTTCACCAGGCAGAGCCCAGGCAGGGGCGGGGCTCCTCGAAGGGGGAGGCTGGAGATGACTGCACGTGTCGGGGCAGAGGGACGACAGGGACCCACCAGCCAGGATGCCCTGCATGTTCATGGCTCCCCTCTTACGCATCACCAGCGGTTCTGTTGGTGTTCCTCTCCATTTGCAAAAGAAGAGGACCCAGGAAGATGTCAGACCAGAGAGACCAGGATGCGCTGCGGGCAAGGCAGCTGCTGGTGTGTGAGGCAACCTCACCCGGAAACAAGGTTGCAAGTGCACCATCTTTAATCAGACTCATGGGGGTGACGCTGACCCAATGCCTGTCTCGGGACAGGCACTGAGCTGGACACTGGGGGTCCAGGAGTCCCAGTAAGAGTCCAGGCTCTTACAGTCTTAGGTGAGATGCACATGATTAAAAGAGCAGAATTGCTGCATAAGAATGCACAGGCACCTTGTCAGCCTAGCTCCTACTCTGCTTTTCTCTGGGAGCCTCCCAAAACACACATACACACACACACACACACACACACACACACACACACCTCCTCCCTCCTTCCCACTCTACTCTCTATGCCTGGGGTTAGAACACCAGGGCTAGGGGACTCTGACTCCTTACCAGCTGTGTGACATGGGGCAACTCACTCAGCCTCTCTGAGCCTCCTCTTGATTAACAGTAAAAAAAAAAAGGGATCATATCAACTTCACAGGCTAATTGTAAGAATGAAAGAATGAAATAGAATCCTACCCCAAAACACTTTGGTAAACAATAAAACACCCAGCACATATGAAGAACAGCTGCTTTACCCAGAGGGCCCTTCTCTTAAGATTAGGACTTCAGCATGCTTGCCCAGCACCCACTGCAACCCCACAGCAGTGGTTACAAGTTGTCTTTCTGGCCACATCTCCACCTTCAATGACATGAGCCACAGTGTAGCACAAACTGACATCAGGTTATAGAAGGATATCTCTGGGAGCATCATTCCCACCAAGAGAAGGGGGCCACTCCGACCTCCATCTCTGCACTGACCTTGGCTTTCTCCCTGATCTTAGGTACAAAATGGAGAGGAGCCCTGACCCACTGGTTAAGCTGTCTGGTGCCCCTGCATATTCTCTCCCGGCCGCTATAGGTTCCCCATCCGTAAAACGAAAATTGGGTGGACAGGATGCTGCTGTTGGGAGTGATAGGCAGATGGGATAGGAAGGCTCCCCAACCTGCTTTAACTGAAGCCACTTATCTATTGTTTTCTCTTTGGGGTTTCTGTGATTCCCTTTGAATAAAGGGATCCTCCTGATTTTTCTTAAGTTCAAATCACTGGGTGACCTGCTCTGTCAATTCCCCTTCCAGCCCCGAGGCGGCACGCATCTGAGGTCCGTTGGGCTGACGGGGTCTGAGAAATAGCACCGGCATGTGTCGTCCCAAGACCTCTTGGGCCTCATTTCCCACTGTCCTGATGCCGCTCCACAGCAGCTGAGCTGTGACAAAGGTGGGTTGTGCCACCGTCCACAGATCCCAGGGTCAAGTCGCTGACCCACCCTTAATGCCCATCGTGACTCTGTGGCTCATCTTCCGGACGGGGTCCTGTTCCCAGTTCCCCAGACAAGTCCATGTGCTCCCACCTCGAGGCTTGTGCCTGTTCTCACCACCGGGCATGTCCTTTTTGGCTCCACATTTTCAAATCCTACCCTCTCTTCAAAGCCCAGCTCAAATCCCACCTCCTCCAAGCTTTCCCTAATGCACATCCCTCTTCCCCTCCTGCCAGATCCAGGGGTGAGCTCTCCTTTCAAGCTCGCGCAGGGCATGGTCCTCCTCACGTGACCCCTAGGATTGCCCTTTTTCTGTGTGTCTCTCATAGAGATCTATTTCACTTCCCCGCCCCCTTCGTTACCTTGACCACAGCGGGGCAAGGGCCGGTGCTTGATACTAATTTGTTGAATGAGTGAGTGAGTGAGCCAGATGGAAGAGCCATCACGGGGTAGGAAACCAAGTGGGTGGAGAAGCTTTCCTTCTGCCAAGCTTCTGCCTGGAGATGCTGAAGGAGAGCTATATCCTCAGACGCCCTGTTCAGATGGATGGCTATTCTTGGGGAGAAAATCAGCAGCCTGACATGAGGTCACTGGGGGAAACAGAAGCCACCGTCCCTGGGATCCGCTCTGTGCTCCAAAGCCTCAGGACTAGGCTTTCTCGCTCTGCAGACTAGACCAGCGCCCAGCACAGGCCTGACGCAGAACAGAGCAGCTCCTCGTGGTGACCCTCCAGGCTGGCTGGTTGGGCAGCTGGAGGACCGTGCAGACAGCTGCAGTCTCTAACACACAGATAGTCGAACCTGGATTTGGGTGTCAGACACATTCGAATGCCAGCCCAAGAGCTGCGCTTTGGACGGCTGTGTCACTTTGGGCAGATTTCCGAAGGTTTCTGGAGCCTTGGTTTTCCATCTGCAAAAAAAGCGATAGATGAGTCTAGGTCTTATATGGGTGTTGGGAGGATGAAAGAAGGCGCTGCCTTTGGGTAATTTATTTAGCCCTGTGCCCGCCAAACCCAATAAGCAGTAGCTGCTGCTTTCTGTTGATTATTACCATTCTAGCTGACGCTGCTCACTGATAGCACTGGGATGACATCAGGTGCCTGGTCACATGATGCCTGCTCCCCACCCCAGGGGGGCTCTCAGCCTAAAGTCCCATCATCTCTAAATCATGGGAGGAGATTCAACTACAGCTTGTCTCATTTTTGTCTCTAGTTGTTCAACAGACATAAGCCCAATCATCTTAACGCTAGAGTAGACCTAGTATCTTGTGTCTTTTTTGTATATCCTTTTCTTTTTGCAAAAGCACACCGAACAAAGCACACCTAGGTGAATGAATGAATGAATGAATGAATGGGTGAATAGTGAGCTAAGATTAGCAGCTGCAGGCAGCAGTGCAGACACGTATCCTTCCTAGCCAAGGTCTTCAGAAAGCTGGGAGGTCATTCCTTTGTGAGTGATGGCTCAGCTTCTCCCTGCCGCCCCCCTCCGCCCATCCCTGTTTGTCCTTGGCTCCAGACTATGGAGATGAGGAGGATGCTGCTGGCTTAGGGACCAGGAAAGGATCAAGAGGGGTGACATGCAGATGTCATGTGTCTCGGAGCCAGAACGGTCCTCCCTCTCCTTCTGCTCCACCGCCTGCCTGTCCAAGAGCCCATATGGGTTTGCTGACTGACCCGGAATAACTGACTTTCATCATCCTCAACTTCTAAGGGGACAGGAAGCTGGGCAGGCAAGACACTAAAGAGGAAGCTGGCAGTCAAACCACCATAACGGAGTCCTCAGCTCAGAAGAGTGGGCTAGTACTGCTGTGTGCTGGGACATCTTGGCAAAGAGAGAAAGGAGCTGGGTGGTCCTGGAAAACAGGCAGATCTTGGTTTTGCCTGCCCAGCATTGCCCCCCTTTATGGTGGAGTCTGCTTCCTCTTTCTCCTGGGAACACAACTAAATTCTCCCACTCTCTTCCTGTGCTGAGGTGGCGTTGGGCGACTGGGTTCTAGCCAACACAATTTATGACTGTCACCTGGGAGGGGGATGGACCACAAAACATAAGCTTTGCTTTATTCTCCTGTCTGCCTGCTGGGTGTCATCACCCAGGGTGTCCTTGGCAGCCGTGTGTTGAAGATGACAGCGCCGCCATCAGCCTGGGCCCCTGAATGACCGCAGGAAGTGGACCCCCACCCCTGCCACCAAGGGGACGAAGAAATAACATTTTCTTGTTAGCCCCAAACCTATCAGGGCTGTTGCAGCACATAGCTTACCTTCTTGTGACCCACTGCCCTGGGGCTCCCGGTGAAACCACCATCCCCCACTCTTAGTCCCTGGCGTTCTTTCCAGGGGAGCTGACTTTGCTCACTTGGGCTCCAGCGGAGGTCATATGATGGGGCCTGACCAATCAGAATAGCCCATTCATTTCCTCAGCTCCAGAGATTGGTTCTGGGATGGGCATGAACAGAGACAGGAGAACTTCGTTCTGGGTTTGTTGTTGAAACTTGGGGAAAGACTCTCTTTCTGCCAGGGTTCCTAAGAGGTGGGGATATATCCGGTGTTGCCAGCAACCATCTTGCCACCATGAGAAAAGAGAGCCTTAGAGATCAGCACTCTGAAAAGCAGAGGGGTACCCAGAGAGAGCAAGACCAAGCCCCATGACGTTGCTTGAGTCCCTGGATCCCACCACACCTCCCCAGTTCTGCTTTTGGTGTTTTCAGTTCGTAAAACCAATAAGTTGTACTTTTTGCTTAGGCCAGTGTGAGCTGGGCTCTGTGTCCCTTGAGGTAGAGAGAACCCTGACCCTGACATCACTGTTCTCTTTGGGTCCCCCATGCTGGAAAAGGGGGATCCTTGAAAGGCTTCAGGGTCTGTCACAGGTCAGGTCTGGTTATGGGACATCCAGCTAGTTCACGAGATCCCTAAGTCCCCAGGCCCCTTCCCTCTCTGGGGGCCACACGGTCTTCCATCCTGGCTACCCTCTACACCCCTTCCCTCCTCCTCTCTCTGGTGCGGCTTCCCTCCCTGTTCACGTGCCTCCGTGCTGTTGACCAGGACATGGCTCTGACCCCAACTCCACGTCTGGTTATACTTGAGTATAATCAAAGTCTCTGGCCTTCTTTCAAGTGCTACAGCATGAGGCGGATGGGTGCAACTCAGCCTCTGGATGGTCCCCCAGTTCGAGAATCCACCTTCCCCCACTTAGCTCCAGCTGGGGAGTGGGCTCACCAGATGGAAATCTCTTAGGGGACTTTCCCTGGGGAGGCTCGCTTCCAACAGTGGAGCCGAGGCTGAGCAGGCTGATCTGAAAAGCAAAAGCCTAGAACTGCCTTCTAACTGCTCTGAATGTCCACTTTCTCTGTCATGTGGAGGTGATGCTCCCAGCGGCTCCTGCCTCAGAGGGTTGTTCTAAGCGGCCGGCCAAATGGGATGGAAGGCCCAAGAGCTGTGAAAAGCATCAGCTTCCGTAAAAGAGCCTGGGGCCTGGGTGCATCCTTATTGGCTCCAAGCCAAGAAAGCTGGAGCGAGGCAACTCTGCAACACCCAGGCTGAAGGCTCCCATTTGCAGGAAGGAGCCCACAGCAAAGGAAATGAGCACAGAGCCCAGGAAGGGAGGTCTAAAATAGACATTTGCAGGGATTTCCCGCAGGGGAGAGCCACATGGCCAGGAAACAGCTTGTGGAGCTCCCAAGATAAGCTCTCTACCTCCGCGTGTGCACAGACACCACCCCCCAGGGTGGACTTGGGGGATGGGTGGTGCACCCCTGTCTGCACACAGAGGGGACCCCCCAAAGACCCTTGCAACCGGAGCTGCCCCTGAAGTTCTAAAGCAGGAATGGGGAAGAGCGTAAGCCCACCTGTGCTCTCCTACTCACGGGCCCTGGACAGCTCCAGTGCACTCCAGCCACTAAAGCCAGCCTCAGATCTCATCCATCGAGTGTGGAGACAGGGAGGGGAGAGAGACTTTGCAGTCAGATCAAAGAGGACACTTACCGCTTACTCAGTCTCCAAGGGACAGGAGACTCGCATCATATCAACCCCTCTGCCAAATGCCACTGAGACACAGGTGCAGATGGCAAAATGGACTCTGGGAAGCCTCCCGCTAGCCTTAGGGAAAGCACACTGGCAGATGACTTCCAAGGTCTAAGTATTGCCCATGGAGCCGTGCATGTGGTCAGGGCCAGGAGATGTCTGCAAGGATGTGTCCCCCAGCGGTCTGGCTCCTTAGAGATGAATTAAATTATTTTTCTAAGGTTATTAAAGGGAACACTTTTTTTTTTGAAGCTAGCAAAATGAGAAAGATGTAAGAAAAAATTAATATTCTCTCCCAATCCCTCTCTATTCCTTGATTCCCGTGCCCTCAGCATGCACACACTGCTAGATAACTAATGGTACAGACCGGGGGTTCCTCTCTCCCACTGTTTTCCTTAGTTGTGAATGTAAATAAACCCACATACATGCATATAGCGATTTTGCCATTTGGTTGCACAAAAATGGAGTCATTCTCAAACCCACTCTGCAAGGAGTTTTATTCTCACTTACTTCATGCACCAACCCCCACCCCGCCCAGTTCCCTGGACCTGAGTCTGACTCCTTCTCTTTCAATAGAAGCACAGTGTAGTCCACATCTTCTGTTAGTGTGTGTTCAGGTGGTCTCGTGTTTTTAAAAGCACCTAATGAACCCCTGCCAAATGCAGATCTCCAGACCACGTCTCCAGGAACTGGACCATGAGTTCTAAGAGCGCTTTCAGCTGAGACATCCCAGCACCAGGGAGCAGGAGGGAGGAAGCTCTTCCCAGCTGTGAGGTCTGGAAAGAAGGAGCAGAGGTGTGCTAAGCATATCCACATGTGGGCTGAAAATAAATAGGGTCAAGAAGAATTGGCAAGAACTCCTGGTGCTGGGATATCTCAGCCGAAAGGGCCCCTAGAACTTGTGGTCCAATTCCCCAATTTCCAGAGGAGAAGGAGGATTTGTCCAAGGTCCCTCCTGGACCCCCACCTGGAATCCTGGCCTCCCTGTGGGTTTCCCAGCAGGCAGAGGAGATACTGACCATCTATCTAAGGTTTCCTGTGCTCCAGGAATTGGGCTACAGACCAGGAATCCATAACCCACCTCCATTCAACTTTCTTTAGATAAATGCCGAGTGCTTACCACATGTCAGGCACTGTCCTAGGTGCTGGGGAGACAGTGAACAAAATACACAAAGATCTTCCTGCCCACATCCTAGTGAGGAGCAGCCAACAATCAATAAGAACCATAATAAATGAATAAATTCTGGAAAAGGTGATGTGTATATGGGAAAGAAAAGAAAAAGTAGAGTGGCATAAGGAGAGTGTGTACCTCTTCCCTCCCCTGGTGCCTTGAGATGGAAGAGTCTAAGGTTGTCAAATTTCTGGGCTAGCAATGGCCATGGTGGCAGAGACTGGTTAGATGGTCACCAAATCCTCTTCTTCCAGAACCATAACTACACATTTCCCGGCCTGGCATGGTGGCAGGTGTGGCCATGTGACTGACTTCTAGCCAATAACATGTGAGCTCCTTCAGGCATGGCCCACAAAAACGTGCCCTGAACACAGCCTTGTTTTTCTACTCCCCGTCTGCCAGCTGCATGGAGACGACACCAGGGGAGGGGGGTGCGAGTAGGGAGCACGGCCACAGGTGGATGGCGTCTGGCTCCCTTCGGGGAGAAACGGGGAAAGGGCAGAGTCCCTGAAGAGACTCAACTCCCTCATCAGACTTTGCATGAAGGAGAAGAGGGTTCACCAGGGGGCTTGAAGACGAGGGAGGTGGTTTGCAAATCATTTCTGGCAGAAAAGAGATGCCAGGGGCTTTTAGATCTCTTTGAAGGACTTCTCAAAGCCACAGCTACCTTCCTTTCTCACTGTCCCCCTCCACAACCCCCACTCATCCATCCATTTGCTTAGTCATTCAACTAGTACTTATTGAGCTCCTATTATATCCCAGGCACTGTTTGAGGCCCTGGGAATATGGCAGAGAACAAAGCAGGTGAAAATACCAGCCCCCAAGGGGTTTCCATTCTCTCCAATCTACCAATCATCAGACCATAAACCAAATAAGAAGAAAAGAGAACGCTTTTACCGGACCCATTTTACAGACGAACAGCCTGAGGAGCAGAGGTTAAGTGACTTAAGCGGCTATGATTTTGGCTGCTTGTAATAAAAGCACAGCTGGGAGCCTGGGAAAGATGTCATTACACAAAGTGGGGATTTAATTCCTTTACAAGGCAGTGGAGCGCCTGAGCCACGGAAGCCAAGAGCTTGGGTTCACACTGCCTCTCAGCAGGCAAGTGGCCTACAGCATGTTTCTTACCCTTTCTGACCCTCAGTCTCCCCACCTGTAAAGCACAGGTAATAACATCCTAACCTCTGTGGCAGATTGCTCCATAAGGTCCACACATGAATTCTCCCTCCCCATACCCACTCCCTCATGTGGCCCCTTCTCACGCTGACTCTGAACTTGGCCACGTGACTTCCTTTGGTAATGGGACTTCCACAGACTCGATGTCTCACGCAATGGGGTGAAAGCTACAGGATGGGGCTTGGCTGTCTTGGGACTCTGTCGCCCCATGGAAGAAACCCAGGCTGGCCTACAGGAGGCAAGTGGCCCCGTCCACAATCGGTGCCCTCCCCCAGACATGCGTGGGAACCCATCTTCAACCATGTAGCCCCAATTGTGCCCTGATGGGATTGCACACGCAGGACCCCAGGCAAGACCATCAGAAGAACTGCCAGTGGAGACCCATCCACATTTGCTGGCCTACAGAATGGCAAGCAAGTAAAATGGCTATTCTGTTAAACCAAGGAGGGTTGAGGTGGATTGTTTTGTGGAAACCTCAAGGCAGGGGTCTAAGGAGTCAATGAGAATATGCATGCAAAGCAATTAAAGTGTGGTTTGGCACAAAATAATAACTCAGGGGCGCCTGGGTGGCTCAGTGGGTTAAGCCTCTGCCATTGGCTCAAGTCATGATCTCAGGGTCCCAGGATCGAGCCCAACATCGGGCTCTCTGCTCAGCGGGGAGCCTGCTTCTTCCTCCCTCTCTCTCTCTGCCTGCCTCTCTGCCTACTTGTGATCTCTCTCTCTCTGCAAATAAATAAATAAATAAATAAATAAAATCTTTTTAAAACATTTAAAAAAATAAAAAGAAAACAAAATAATAACTCAGTAGGTTGTAGCTATTATTAATACAGTATCACCTGAAGCCAAGTTTCTTAGTTTCAGGAACCCTCCATGTTGGCCTCTTTAGTTACCCAAGTGTAAAGTGAGCAGATTCTGGAGAATTCTGTGAGATCGCTTGAATCGGCCTGCAGTGGCTACAGACCGGGAGGTTAAGGGCTATTTGGGTGGACTTTAGCCTAACTACTCCTGAATGAGGAAAGAAAAAGGAATTTCAGGCAGAGACCGGATGGCCCCAATAGGGAGTTATTTAAGGTTATGTAACCAAGACTGGCAACACTGTTACAGACTCTTGGGTGTTTTCTGGGGCCCCAGAGTTTGCCCTGAACTGTACTTTGCGGGCTACTTCCCTCCCTTCCATGTCTGTGTTTTGAACCTCTACTGTGTGCCAGAGACAGGTCTAGGTGCCCAAAACACAGCAGGGAACAAGACAGACAACCATCTGTCTATAGGCAGAAAGACCTATAAGTAATGCCATCAGACAGCAATCAGCATCTGAAGGGACATGGGTAAGGTAACAATAGAGAGTGATGGGGAAATGCGGTCAGGAAAAGGCTCATGGAGCCAGGGCCATGTGAGGACCCCAGGGAAGGAACATCCAGGAAGAAAGAAGGGCCTGTGCCAAGATCCGATGATGAGAACCTTGGTGTGTTTGATGAGGCTGGCAGCTGATGGGAGACAGCAGGGGCCTGTGGCCAGAGGGACAGACAGAGGGACAAAGGCCAGGGTGAAGATTCTGGGTTCTCTTCTGAGCAGTGGAAACTTCTGGAAGCCTTGTGTCTTCGAAAACTCACTCAGGCCACTTTTTAACAGGATGGAATTTGGAGAAGGAGACACAGAAGAAGCAGGAGAACCAGTCAGAGATGCAGGTGGGAACCAGTGGTACCTTGGACCAGGACTGGAGCCGTGAAGACGGGGAGAAGCAGCTGGACTCAAACCTAGTTTGAAGGAAGAGCCTGGGCGTGGTGCTGGAATGAGTGTGGGCATGAGAGGAAGCGAGGCGCTGGGAGTCACCGCCAAGTTCGAGGCTTGAGTCACTGGGTGACCAGCTGTACCTTGAACAGAGGTACAAGGCGGAAACGGGCAAGTCGGGGGCCAGGAGAGGGGAGAAGCAGTTCTGGTTCAGACCACCCTGGATTCAGATGCTAACAGGCCTCAGCCAAGGGGCCCAGAGGCCGAGGAGGCAACTAGGTAGGCAGGACTGGCTCCAGGATGGAGGCACGTGAAGTCTGGGGGCCACGATTCTAAATGGCATTCCAAGCCATACTTCTGGATGGAGTCTCCCTGCAGAGGAGTGGCCGCAGAGAGAGGCAAAGAAGATCCCCCATGCCTGGTGGCTGAGCGGAGAAGGAAGGAGCCCAGGGTGCAGTCACAGAGGGACCAGAGGGAACAGGGAGCTCAAGGCTTCCTGGAAGCCAAGTAAAGAAAGTGAACCAGAAAGAGGGCGTCCACGCATCTAACAACACTGCAAGGTCGAGGGCGATGACCTCAGAAAACTGACTAATGGTTTTGGCAAGATGAAGTTCACTGGTGATCTCAGCCAGGGCGACTCCAGCATTAAAGAGAGGAGGGAGAAACAGATGGGGAGAGAGTTTTTTGAGAGCACCTAAAACAGGGTGACCGGCGGGGACGGAGGTAGCAGAGCCTTCTCTCGGTCAGCCTCTCGATCCCCCAGCACATGGCTTACAGAGCACCAGAAAGGGCAGGCCCTGAACCCTGGCAGACAGTAGGGAACAGGGCAGTCCCCTCCTTCTGCCTCAGCTTACAAGCCACCTCATGAAGAGGTCTTGTCAACCCCTCTACCCAAAGTGGGACCCTTGGGCTCATCTCTGGGCCAGATACAGTTCATACTTACAAAATTCAAGGTCCCTTTAGGGAACCTGACCCTGATGACTTGTTACCCCCTTCCTCGATAACTAGAGAACTAGAGTAGTGATTTGGCCTTAAAGGAGAAATACTCAGGTGCTTGGGGAAGCAGCTCATGAGGGGCCCTGACCTGGCCTCAGTGGTCAGAGGCCTCCTGAGGATCTGACTTTTGAGTCAAGTCCCAAAGGACAGGGCATCTCAAGGAAGAGCAGCTCAGACTTGGGGGGAACAGCAGATGCAAAGGCCCTGAGGCGACAAGGAGTTTGGCACCTGAAGGATAGAAAGTGAGCTCTGGAGAATAGTGACCAGGACAGTGAGGGTTTGGAAGCAACAGTTTAGGAGGGACATTAAAGAAGCAGGACGTGGAGCAGGAAGGAAAGAGGACTGGAGGGGGGCAGGGGGCAGGAGGTAGGATCCCTGTCCCTCCCAGTCGGCCCTACCCTCAAAGCTAACACCTGCGCAAAGAAGCAGCTTACCTCCTCCCTCCCTGCGCAGTTCCAGGGCCCAGGGGGCAGCACGCCCACCCTCTAGAGGTGGAATGTGGTTTAAAAAGACCAACAGGGAGACAAGTGACAAGGGACAGCTGTGGTGGGTGGGAGTGGGTAGAAGAATGGGAAGAGCCCAAGGTCAGGAGGGGGCAGGTTGGGCCCTTCTATGTACTCATCTTGGTGCTTTAATTAGCAATCACTGAACCCCCTTCTTCTCCCTCTTCAAACCCCACTCCAGAGGAGATTTCCATCTGTGGACGGGCCCCACTGTGGGCGAACCTTGGACCATATAAACTCCCCCACTTGAATCTCTGCTGGCAGGAGGGAGCCATCCCAGCTCCCTCTCCCCGCCCCACCATGGGTCCCCACGCAGGGATCCTCTCATCATCCCCCTCCCATTTACTGGCTTCCCTGGGGGTCCCATCAGCATTGAGGCTGTGGTGGCCACAAGGTGTCCTGAGGCCTACAAAGCTGTGGCCCGTACGCCTGACCCCATAGCTGACATCCTGAGAGGGCCTTCCGTTCCCCCCAGTGCGCCCTGCTGAGCCCCACCCCAGGCAGGAGGCTCCTCCCTCTCAAGAAGCAGGGTTCCCCGCTGCGACAGTAGAGTCTCAACGGAGCCACTCATGCACAGGAAGAAAATGCCGCTGCCTATTTTGGTCCCATGTTCTCCTGCTCAATGGCGTCCAGGGTCATAAAAATTATGGCTCCCTCTCTCGCTTGCTGAGGAATTCTGTGCAAGGGTTTTCACCTCTCAGAGCCTCGATCTCCTCATCCATGCAATGGGCAGCACACCTCCCTTGCCACGGTGGCTAAGAGAACGGTGAGTGTGTCATGGCACCCAGCTCAAGTCCTGGCATGTGGTGGTGTTCATCAGACTCCTATCTCCCTTTTCATGGCTGCCCCAATCCAGTCAATCACCTGGGCTCTCTTTTCTCTGGGACTAGCCATGACTTAGAATATTCTCCCCAGCATCCTGTTTACAGGCTCCAGAACAAGCTCACATATCCTTGATACTTCAAAGATTTTTACCATTAATCCCTATAGGGAAACGGAAGTAGCAGGACAGTAGACAGCACCTCTGAACTATTGTGCATGCTGTTCCCCCTTCTTGGAATGCCCTTCCCTGCTTAACTCACTGGTGAGCTACTCATCCTTCAAGATCCAGCTATCATAGCCCTTCTTCTGGTGCAGGAGTTTCTTGCTGCCCCCTCCCCAGGTAGAGACTCCTAGCCCTCTGTGCAGCCCTGACCCATAAGAGGAGGGAGCACGGCAGAGACACACCCTGGTCAAAGGTGCATAGAGGGTAAGCACAGAGGGAGCATCTTTGCAAGGTCCCCTGCTGCCTCCCCCCAGGCCGGCCCCTATCCTACCCAGAGATCTCTGGAATCCTGGAAAGGGATTCTTGGTCTCAGGGGTGGGAGCTCAGCCCTTTGGACCCTGGACCATGTTAAAAATTAATCTACAAGTACTTCATGAGCAGGCCACTCTGCAGAGAGTTCTAGAAATTGTCCCTCCCTCTACTCTGTGGCTGGGGCTTGGAGAAGGGGAAGGACTGGTCTGTGAGTTCCCCTAGGATGTTCGGAACATGGGGGTTATTGTCCACGGGCCTTGGGCTAGAAAGGATAGTTACTCTGGGAAGGACTGGCTCAGCCAGTGGTTAAGCAGGGAAGGACATTCCCTGCTAAAGAGGGAAAAGTTTGTGCAAAGGCTCAGAGGTACAGTCCATCGTCCTGCTAGACTTTCGCTTCCCTTCACTGGGCTCAGCCAAAAAGGTCCCCAAAGTCCCAAGGCTCATAGTAACTATGGCATTAGCATCAATAATAATAGCTTACAGTTAGTAAACGTTCTCTATGTGTCGGGCCTTGTGCAAGGGCTCCGCACGTATTCTCTTGTGTGTTCTCAGAATAAACCCACCAGAGAGGTGCTGTTGTTACCCCCACTTTCTAAATAAAGAAAATGAGCCTCAGGTCACTCGGGTGGCTCAGTGGTTGGAAGGCTGCCTTCCGCCCAGGTCATGATCCCAGGTCCTGGGACTGAGCCCCACATCAGGCTCCCTGCTCAGTGGGGAGCCTGCTTCCCCCTCTCTCTCTGCCCTTCCCCCACCCCTGCTCATGCTTGTGCTCTCTCTCTCTCTCTCTCAAATAAATAAATAAAATCTTTGGAAGAAAAAAAAAAAAGGAAAATGAGCCTCAGAGAGAAGCTAAGTCATGATCAAGGTCATAGAGCTAATCCACTAGTCCCTGTGTGATTTAGCAGTGGCCCCTTTTTGCAAATACACTTAATAAGTTTATTTAAACAGAAAAGATCGGCTTTATCATGCGCATGTCTTTTTGGTTCAAACATATACATTTATCTAACCTTAAGTCAACCACTGAGAACCGTGAGCCCTTGTAATATTTTGAAAATCTCGAGCTGGAGCTCTTGCCTGATCTTTCAATCTTACAGCAGCTTTAGGATCCGTTAGACTGACGTTTTGTATGAATGCCTCTAGAGAATGCTCACTCTCAAGGATAATAGCTACAAAGGTAACCATTCAGGAAGAGCTCACCTGCAGCATCAGCATGCTCGCTAACTGTTCTGATTCAGAAACTTAAAAGAGGCATGATAAATAAGCACATTTTGTTTTAAAAACAAATTCTTTATCTAAAAGTTACTCACGCTTCTAGCGTAGGAGAGGGTCAGGAGTATTCAAAGTGTACCACAAGGGGACGCCTCAGTAGGTCAGACGTTAAGCATCTGCCTCCGGGGGCTCAAGTCATGATCCCAGAGTCCTGGGATCCAGCCCCACATCTGGAAGAAGCCTGCTTCTCCCTCTCCCACTCCCCCGCTTGTGTTCCCTCTCTTGCACGCTCTCTCTCTCTCTGTGTCAAATAAATAGATAACTAAAATCTTTTTTTTTTTTTAAGTACCAAAAGTAGTAAAATGTACGTTAGACAAAAGGTCACCAGCTGTTGTAAAACCATCTCACTCAGGGGTTAGTGGGTAGAAATCTATCTAGGCACTCCAGGCAGAAAGGAATTTAATACAGAGAACTGATGCTTACGAATCACGGGGCGGGAGGGGGGGGTTCCGAGTAGTGGAAGTCAGGGGGTTCAAGGTCATACTACAATAGCTTCCAAGGTCACTGCTACCATCCACTGCTGCTGCTGCCCAACTGTCCCGCACCTATGACCCACTCCCCTGCTTGTGTGCTGTCTCTCTGGAAAAAAAAAAAAAAAAAAGAAAATCATTGGCACTCTCCTAGGTACTAACATTCTTATATGAAAATTTGGGGATATAATTTTCTTCAGTATGATTTTTTTTAAAGAGTTAAAAATACATGTTAAGGGCTCGGTTGGTTAAGCTGCTGCCTTCAGCTCAGATCATGATCCCAGAGTCCTGGGATCGAGTCCCACATCGGGCTCCTTGCTCAGCAGGGAGCCTACTTCTCTCTCTGCCTCTGCCTGCTGCTCTGCCTGCTTGTGTTCTCCCTCTCTCTCTCTCTCTGACAAATAAATAAATAAAATCTTTAAAAAAAAATACATGGGGGGCGCCTGGGTGGCTCAGTGGGTTAAAGCCTCTGCTCAGGTCATGATCCCAGGGTCCTGGGATCGAGCCCCGCATTGGGCTCTCTGCTCAGCGGGGAGCCTGCTTCCTCCTCTCTCTCTGTCTGCTTCTCTGCCTACTTGTGATCCCTGTCTGTCAAATAAATAAATAAAATCTTTTTTAAAAATTAAAAAAATAAAAATAATTTAAAAAAATACATGTTAGGAATGATAGACTTCTAGTTCCTGATGAAAATCACAAACCAGCAAAGTTCCCAGTCTCCTTCCCTCAATCCTTGCCCTGTGAGTGCCCTAGAAAATCAATGTGGCTGTGGAGTGGTGACGGATAGAAGGAAGTGAGAACATGCTAGGGTGTAGTCTTGTTCAGAAGAAAAATACAAATATTGATAAGCTTTAGAAATTGATGGGAAATTAGCATAAGCACGAGTCATACTAATATGGATAACCACTAAAGAAAATGAATAGAAAAAAAATACGGATTTAGTAAAAGTCAGAAAAGGTGAGGACAGGAGAAAACAAAAACACCAAATCAAAAAGATATCTGCACCCCAGGTTCATTGCAGCTTTACTTAGAAGAGCCAAGAGCAACCTCGTGTCCATCAGGGATGAGTGGATAAAGAAAATGAGGCATAAACATGCCATAAAAAAGAAGGATCTTGCCATCTGCCACAGTGTAGAGGTATCTTGAGAGCATTATGCTAAGTAAAATAAATCAAAGAAACAATTCTGTGTGATCTCACTTATATGTGGAATCTAAAAATAAGGGGCAAAAATGAGCTTCTAGATGGGGAACAGATTGGTGGTTGCCAGAGGCGAGAGATGCGTGTGGGTAAAATGGGCGAGGGGAACAAAGGTACAGACTTCCAGTTATAAAATAAGTAAGTCCTGGGGGCACCTGGGTGGCTCAGTGGTTTAAAGCCTCTGCCTTCGGCTCAGGTCATGATCCCAGGGTCCTGGGATGGAGGCCCGCGTTGGGCTCTCTGCTCAGCAGGGAGCCTGCTTCCTCCTCTCTCTCTGCCCGCTTCTCTGTGATCTCCGTCTGTCAAATAAATAAATAAAATCTTAAAAAAAAAAAAAAAAAGTAAGTCCTGGGGATGTCTTACACAGCATGGAGACTATAGTTAATACTGTATTGCGTATTTGGAAGTTGCTAAGACACTAGATTCAAAAGTTCTCACCAGAAAAAAAAAAAAAGTGTGTCACTATGCATAGTGATGGACGGTAAGTAGACTCGCGGTGATCGTTTCACGATATATACAGATATCAAGTCATTACGCTGTGCACCTGGAACTCATATCAGTGGCATGTCAATTACATCTCAATTAAAAGAAAGAGGGGATTGACTATGGGGATTAGGTTGGCTTCAGACTCGTTTGAAGGACGGAGACACAGATTCTATTTCAGGAATAACCCTGAATCTCACTGCAAAACTAGACCCGTGGGGGCCCCTGCCACTACTGCTACCACGGCTGATTTAAGGACTTTATGGCTGGTTACCGTCAGGAAAACACTGACACTCCCGCTCTGCACCAAGAAGGCAAGGACCATCCTGGCATAAGGCTTCTGCTGCAGCTTCTGCAAAGGAACTGAAACACCTCCCAACAGTGCATCCAGAAAAGCTACGTGGCCACCTCCTTCCAGGGCTCTACTTTCCATTTCTGGCCATCTGTCATCTCCCTGGCAGAAGCCAAGTGATCTGTGGAAATCCTAGTGGCAAGAGAGTCTGGAGATGTCCTCTCTAGCATTCCAGACTCTCCAGCAGAAGCTGTGAGGGAAGGAGCTTTGGAGGGATGCTGAGTAGGATCAGTCTTCAGTATTGGCCACAGTCCACCTCTTGGTTCCTCAACATCCATCCCCACGCTACTTTCCATTCTTAATCCCACAAAACAGCCACCACGTGTTACCACCCAACCTAATTCAAGTGTGTCTCAAACAAGAACATCTTTAGCCTTTCCTCGGAAAACCAAATCGTAAGGCCAGCAGTAACCGCATCCAGCTCTCACCCCAGGGAGCCTGGGGAATGTTCTCCTCTTCTCTAATCACAGTCTTACCTTGATATCCTATAATCTATACACTTAATGGTAAAGTTTACCACCAACAAACCACACTGTACAAAATGGCAGAGGAAGGAGGGACACTTGGCACCATCAATAAACATTTACATGACTTAGTAGAACACATCAGCAAGTACTGTAATTCTCATTTCTGTTACAAGCCATGAGGCATTTATAACATCTTTCCTCTGCTGTCTATTCCATGTTCCCTAACCCTTCAGCAAGTACGTCTTGAGGTCAGAGGTTTTGACCTCCTGGGATGATCTGAGCTTCATTCAGGAGGAAATTGAGCCCGCAGTTGTCCTGCTCATTCTGGGCTGCTGTCCTCTTCCATTAACTTTTACCACCAACCACGGAATTAGAAAACACCCCGGAGGATTTCATGGGATCCAGAGATGCCCGTCTCCCTGTTCCTACTGTGCAGCAGCAATCAGAATTCCCCCTTAATGACCAGAACCAATCACTCCAGGCCACACGGAACCATTAGCCACCCCCAACCCACTTTATTCCCCCCATTCATCCAGGGCACGTGGATTCTGAAATGGCCAGATGTTGGTCTCAGTTTCCAAATAAGGGGGACCTCTGTAGTTTGCCCTGGCGGAAACATTCTTCCTAGCATAATAAAACCTCTAAACTAGCAGAGCCCAAGATCTTGGGGAACAAAAGCTTTTGAAGTTACCCAGCCCAAGATTCCCCAATCCATGAATTCTGGAAGAGAGAGAAGTAGCCCTTTGCACTGGCTGCCCATTCAGAACATATGCCAACACTGGGCAAGCACTTCAGAGTCATACGAGGTCGTCTTGTTTGCTGATCCTAATCAAGTCACTGACCCATAAAGCAGAGTGATTCTAGTGATTAAAGCATGTGGCAAGACCAGTGAATCTCATGCTCACCTACCAAATTCTTTATTGCTTTTGCTGAAAAACGAGGCCTCTGGTCAGAAGTAAGGCTATTTGCACTACCAAGATTGTGAATAAGATGTTCAGGCAATCCACCAATGATGTTTCAGGCAGAAAGATGGCAGGCAGAGCATGCAAACCCATAGCCAGAATAAACACCTAGTCCTGGGAGGGCATCAATCCAGCCTCCCTAATGAAAGGAATCCAATGTAACCAATCTGCCACCAGATGGCAGTCTGGTCCTCTCCAGATCAGGTACCATATTGAAGGCTCAGAGCCACTGCGGAAGGTTGGCCTTCAGCCATGGTGAGGAGACTTGAGCAGAGACTGCTAATGGTCACCCAATATGCACTGATTTTGTTCAGGCCATCCATGTACCCATCCAAGAGAAAGCATTTCTCAGCTTCCCTTGCTATGAAGCAAGACCATATAACTAAGCTCTAGCTAATGAAATGTAAGCAGAAGTGCACCCTTACTACTCTTCTACCCTTCTTTCTGCTGCTCCGAATGAGTTTGTGAAGGCTTAAGCTCCTGTAGCCATCTTGGGCCATAAGAGGAATTTAAAAATGGAAACCACAAGCTAAGCAGGTAGAAGCTGGGTCCCTGATGGCTATGGGATCCTAGACTAAGACAGAGAAAACTGTATGTTATTTAAACCACCTTTATATGGTGTTTTCTCTAATGTACGTCAAACCTATTTCAAACTGATATATATAGATATCATGAGTAAGATGTTAGAGGAAAATCTAAAACATAGCAATAATTACAATAAGTATAAATGAACTGGATATCTTATCAAAAGACAGAGACTTCCAGAAGAGTTTTTTAAATCACCAGTAATATGTCATTTATAACTCAATTGCTTACAATGAAGGATCAAAAGATTAAGAATAAGGCAGGGGATGGAGCACCTGGTGGCTCAGTTGGTTGGGCGTCTGACTTGATTTCAGCTGAAGTCATTGTGAGGGTTGTGAGATCAAGTCTGGCATTGGGCTCTGCACTGAGTATGGAACCTGCTTAAGATTCTCTCTCTCTCCCCCTCTTTCCCTCCCCACATTGAAGAAAGGAAGGAAGGAAGGAAGGAAAGTAGGAAGGAAGGTAGGTAGGAAGGAAAAGAAAGAAAGAGAGGGAGGAAGGAAGAAGGGAGGAAGAAAAAGAAGGAAAAATAAGAAAAGGCAAGAGTTCTTGTTTTAAGACCCACAGACTCCCAGTAAGTCACTGGATGAAATTCAAAGAGTCTGTGAACTTGGAAGGAAAAAATATGCCTTTATTTTCACTAACCTCTAACTAAAACTTAGCATTCCTATTATTTATAAATGTCGACAACAAATCACAGAAATATTAGCACATCTATGACTTTGTCACCAAAATAAATCATACATATTTTCATACCACTTTATTGTAGTATCCTAAAATATCCTTTACTCCTATCACTACTTCAAAACCACAGTAGTTGTTAGGCCTACTGCTCAATCTTGTGATTTGATACATCAATAAAAAACTACATATAATATGACAAATATTTTAACTATTCTGATAACTATTTCAATATACTTGGTTTGCTTTCTAATTCCATGCATTTTTAAAAGATTTATTTATTTACATATTTATTTAAGAGAGAGAGAGAGTATGTGTGAGCAAAGGGAAGGGCAGAGGGAGAGGGAGACAAGTAGACTTCCCATTGAGCAGGGAGCCCCAAGAGCGGCTCAATCCCAGGACCCTGAGATCATGACTTGAGCCAAGATCAAGAGTCAGATGCTTAACTGAGTCACCCAGATGCCCCAATTCCACGCATTTAAAAACATTATTTTAGGGGATACCTAAGTGGCTCAGTTGGTTAAGCGACTGCCTTCAGCTCAGGTCATGATCCTGGAGTCCCAGGATAGAGTCTCACATGGGACTCTCTGCTCAGCAGGGAGTCTGCTTATCCCTCCCCCTCCCCACTACACTCTCTCTCACTCTCTTTCTCTCAAATAAATAAATAAAATCTTTAAAAAAAAACACACACACACATTATTTTACGGGGGCCACCTGGTGGCTCAGTTGGAACAGCTACATGCAAAAGAATGAAACTGCCCACTTTCTTTTACCATACATAAAATAAACTCAAAATATGATAAAGAGGGCTAGCTGGCTGGCTCAGTCAGTGGAGCCTGTGACTCTCAATTTCAAGATTATGAGTTTGAGACTCACATTGAGTATAGAGATTACTTAAAAAAATAAAATCTTTGGACACCTGGGTGGCTCAGTAGGTTAAGCCTCTGCCTTCAGCTCAGATCATGATCCCAGTGTCATGGGATCGAGTCCCACATCAGGCTCCCTGCTCAGTGGGGAGTCTGCTTCTCCCTCTCCCTCTGCCCCTCTTTCCATTCATGCTTGCTCTTTCTCTCTCTCTTTCTCAAATAAATAATTTTTAAAAATCCTTTGATGGATCCACATGAAAGTACTTGCTTTCTAGGTAAGCATCTTTGCTTACTTAGAGCTGGAAGCACTGCATCTCAAGGTAAACACGCATCTGATTTCACTAAGTCCTGCGACATTACACTCTGGAAGGCGGTTCCAATTTGCAACCCCAGCAGCTGCACATGAGGGTTCCAGCCTCCCCTCATCTTTACTAACACTTATCACCATCCGGCTCTTCTTTTTATTTCTGCCATCCTAATGGGTGTAAAGTGACATCTCCTTGTCTTAATTTCATTTCTGTGACTGTAAAGAGGTCAAGCAAATACTTCTTTCACCATTTGCATTTCCCCTTCTGCAAATTCATGCCTACTCATATCCTTTGTCCAGCTCTCTGTAGGTCTCTGGTCTTTTTCTTGTTGATTTGCCATGAGCTCCTTACATAGTCACTATATTTGTTTGCTATTGTTCTAGTCTTTGAAAAGATAGCACCCCCCCCCCCAGTTTTTGAACCTTCTTCCAGCTTTGTCTATCAAGTCTTTAACTGAACAGAACTCTTCCATCTGTATATGGCTAACTTTGAAGACAAAATTCTGACAGAAGTTCTTTCCATCCCCATTTCCTCTGTAAAATACCTGTTCGAGTCTTTTGCCTACTATCCTATTGGGATATACATGGGTGTGTGAACCCAACTCCAACCCTGGGGCTGGGGTGTTGCCCATACATCCAACAGCAAGCAATTCTCGAACCCCAGTTCCCTGTCCTACAATTCAACTCAATTCGAGCACTATCCACCATTTCCACAGGCTACGGGTTCTGTTCTACAAGAGGGCACCCCCCCATCCCCCACCCATCCAGGTGTCAGTTACAAGCCCAGATTGTCACCTGGGCTTCTGACCAACCAGCTACAGAAGGTTCCAACGACCCCTCCTTAGGTTCAATTAATTTGCTAGAGCGGCTCACCGAACTCAGAGAAACATTTAACTCACTCAGTCACTGGTTTATGGCAAAAGGCTAGAACTCAGAACAGCCAGATGGAAGAGATGCACTGGGCAAACAAAGTATGAGGAAAGAGCTGTAGAGCTTCCGTGCACCCTCCGGTGAGTCACTCTCCCTGAGCCTCCACATGCCCACCACCTCAGAAGCTTTCCAACCTCCTTCCTTTTGGGTGTTTATGGACACTTCATTATAGAGATGGATTAAATAATAGGACATTAGTGACTGATTCAGCCTCTAGCCCCTGCCCCACTCTTGGAAGTCAGGGTTGGGGGGTAGTAGGTAGGACTGAAAGTTCCAACCCTCTAATCACGAGGCTAGTCCCCTGGCAAGCAGCCCTCCTCATTCTTAGGTAAGGTCCAAAACTCACCTCATTAACGTAATCAAAGATACCTCTTATTAACTTAGGGAACTCCAAGGATTTTTGAAGCTCTGTGCCAAGAATAGAGTCAAAGACCAAATACATACTTTTTTAAAGACTTTATTTATTTATTTGACATAGAGCAAGAGTGAGAGAGAGAGAGAGAGCGCGCACACAAGTAGTGGGAGCAGCCGGCAGAGAGAGAAGCAGGCTCCCTGGTGAGCAGGGAGCCCCATATGGGGCTTGATCCCAGGACTCCAGGATCATGACCTGAGCTGAAGGCAGACGCTTAACAGACTGAGTCACTCAGTTGTCCCCAAATACATATTTCTTAATATAAATGAAAATATTACAGGATACCTGCCATTTTTCCTACTGATTTTAGGATTTTTTTTTAAAGATTTTATTTATTTGAGAGGGAGAGAACATGAGCAGAGGAAGGCACAGAGGGAGAAGGAGAAGCAGATTCCCCACTGAGAGGGAGCCCCATGTGGGGCTTGACCCCAGAACCCTGGGATCATGACCTGGGCCAAAGGCAGACGCTTAATGGACTGAGACACCCATGCGCCCTGATCTTAGAAATTCTTGATGTATTCTGGATCCTAATCCTCCAGGAGGCATTAGCTCCCCTACATTTCTGGCCTACCCTAAGCACTCCTACGCCCAGGGTATGCTTAAGGTAGGAAGCCATGGGTCTGTCCAGGAGCCACCCACCAAAGCTGGAGGAGACACCTGAAGGGGCGGAGGGTACAGAGGTGAGACCCTCAGACTCGCTGTGCTCACTGGAGTGGTTTCCTAGGGCCACCATGAACAAGTATCACAAACCAGACTTCTTTCCCAGTGTTAGAGGCTGAGGCTACCAAATCAAGCGGTCAGCAGGTTGGGTTCCTTTGCAGCCTTGCAAAGGAGAAAGTTCCACACCCATCCCCTGCCTTCTGGTGATGACCAGCAGTCTTGGCTGGTCGATGCCCCGTCCAACTCTGCTTCCATCTACACGGGGTCTTCTCTGGTGTCTCTGCGTCTTCACGTGACTGTCTTCTTAGAAGGAGGCTGGTCCTATCGGATTGGGGACGGACCCTCCTCCACCATGACCTTGTCTTAACTAACTGCATCTCCAGTGACTCTGTTTCCAAGTACACTCACAGGCTGATGTTCTGGAGTTCAGGATTTCTACGTATCCATGCGGGGGTGGAGGGTGACACCATTCAACCCATCACACCCACTTTGTCCACTGTGGACATCCACCCATCATGTAATACTCCTGTCATTTGGGAAGCTTTCTCTACCCGCACCCCCCCCCCGCCCACCACTTTCTCCTGACAATGAATCACCATTGCCACGGGCCCCAGGAGCTGCTCTTGGGTTGGGGTGTTTTGTACTTATCCAGTGACGTGTCTGTCCCTTCATGAGAGCGTGAGGTCCTCCAGCGCCGGGTTCAGGTCTCATTCACCTCTGATTCCCTGACACCCCGCTCAGGGCCTGGCACACGGTACTCTTTTTTTTTTTTTTTTTTTAAGATTTTTATTTATTTATTTGACAGAGACACAGTGAGAGAGGGGACACAAGCAGGGGGGATGGGAGAGGGAGAAGCAGGCTCCCCTGCGCCCAGCAAGGATCTTGACTCGGGGCTCGATCCCAGAACCCTCGGATCATGACCTGAGCTGAAGTCAAATACTTAACGATTGAGCCACCAGGCACCCCCACAGCACTCCTTACAATAGGAATGACCACTAAGCGCTTATCCTGGGCCGGTCCCTGCACTAAGAGCTTTACATGTATTACCTTGCTTGATTTTTTACAATCCCAGGAAATAGTACAATAGTCTACATGCCACGGGGTTGCCAGAAGCAAAACTCAAAAAAGTTTAAGCAAGAAGTCAGGGTTCCTGGGTGGCTGTTAGCTTGTTAAGCATATGCCTTCGGCTCAGGTCATGATCCCAGGGTCCTAGGATCGAGTCCTGCATTGGGCTCCCTGCTCAGTGGGGAGCCTGCTTCTCCCTCTGCCTGTTGCTCCCCCTCCTTGTGCTCTCTCTCTCTGACAAACAAAATCTTAAAAAAAAAAAAAAAAGTGAATTTATTGGTTCAATTAAAAAAAGTGTAGCAGTATATGTCTTCATGGCCAAACCCAGATGCTCAGAAAAAAAATCAGGTTTTTTTTTTCTCCCACTCTCAGCTCTCAGCTCTGCTTTTTCCACTTGGCTTCACTTTACAAGCAGGCTTTCTCTGCCCAGAAGGCAAGCGAGCTGTCAGCAATAATCAGATCCTCCTAGCTCAGCAGCCACCGTGGGAGAAACCAGGGCTCCCACTGACTCAGGTGGAAAGTGAGGTCTCTGGCTGGCCATCCTGTGTCCACCGCCTCTCTCCACCAGAGAGTGGAAGCACCATGTCCGGGCACCCACCGGGAGGTCTCCCCGAAAGGAACCACAATGAAAGAAGCGTGAAATCTTCCTGTGCCCAGCAGGACTCCAGTCACCATGACCCACCACGGTGGCTACTAGTGCTGTCCCTTGTACAAACAAGGAAAGAGGACACGGAGGGATGAGCTAACCTGCCTGGGTGCACAGCTAGTAATGAGAGGCAGAAGGAGGCTTCAGACTGGGTGGTCAGATGCCAAGGCTTGAGCCCCCAGTTGGTTCGTCATGGCAGTTCTCCATCAGTTCTGGGACAGACCATAGCCCATGAGTCATTCAGATGGAGGCAAAGAGACTCGGGTTTGAGATCCCCTTCTGATCTCTGTGAGCTCAAGTGTCCTTGAAGCAGGAGAGCAAGGTTCTTGTCTCACGGAGATGTAGAATGAGTCTCGCAGACAAAGGAGAGTGAGCAGAGCCATCGAATGTCACAAAGCAAGGGTACAGGGAAAGCTCTCAGGAGTGAGAGGGGTCCTGACCCCATCACCAACATGGGGACCTTGTGGCCTTAACAGTCTTGTGACATCTTGGTTCGAGGAAGGACTGGTGATAACATCTCTAATGCCTTCTTCCTCTTTGGGGTCTGGCCATTCTTTGTAGTCACGATGTGATGTCATAAGAAGACCCCACCTCTGATACCCAGAAGTGGGGTGGTCTGTTTTGTTTTCTTGTCTCTGATTTCTTTGGCCTCAGCATTTCTGGGATTTTTGCGGAGCCTGATCCTGTAGACCCCTGCCTGTCCTTTCCTACCTAACCCTGTCTGTCCCTTTCTCATTCCTCCCCCTGGAAGAGTAAACCAAACTGCCATCAGGGAATGGGACGGGGACTGCTCTGGCTGTTTCCTGCTGAAACGGGGTGACAGGCTGTGCGGCTGTTAGAGTCTAACCAAGGGTCAGTCTGGCTGACGGTATGGCTCCGGGAGCGAGGAAGGGGTTGTGTATCAAGATGGACAGCAAATAATACATGCATCACACAAAAGGAGAAGCATAAAACGAGTATGAGGCCCAAAATGATGACCACATCCCTTAGATAAGATCCCCAATTACCAATTCCATCAAATAGACCAGTGGATATCTTGATCTCATTTAACTGATCGTGAATGTCCCCTCTTAATTAATAATCAATTAATAATATATAAATTTGTTTTAATAATATATAAATTTGTTTATATTATATAAATATAATATACATTTGGTATAATTAACTAATAATTAATTAACACCTTGCGGGGATTATCGGTAAAGTTATGACAATACATGTGAGGAAACTCCTCACACGCTTAATGGTATAGCAACAGTGGAAAGCCAATAGTGGCCCAGTTTTTGACTCTCTGGCTTCATTTAATTCTTGGATGAATGCGTCTACTGCCTGGGAGATGCCATTCAGAGTCCAGCCAAGCAAGTATACAGACGAGGATTGCCATGGGACAAGAATACTTACTGAGACCTTTTGAATTTCAGAGCGTTCAGGTAGAGAGAAAAGTTAAATGCTACAATTTGTTTATAAATAAATACTTCGTCACATTTCTATAAGTCGTAGATATCGATTGTTTCTTTCTTTATCTCTTTAATTTTTTAATTTTTTAATAAACATATCATGTATTATTAGCCCCAGGGGTACAGGTCTGTGAATCGCCAGGTTTACACACTTCACAGCACTCACCATAGCACATACCCTCCCCCCATATCCATAATCCCACCACCCTCTCACTACCCCCCTCCCCTCAGCCCCCCTCAGTTTGTTTTGTGAGATTAAGAGTCTCTTATGGTTTGTCCCCCTCCCGATCCCATCTTGTTTCATTTATTCTTTTCCTACCCCCCAACCCCCCCACATTGCATCTCCACTTCCTCCTATCAGGGAGATCATATGATAGTTGTCTTTCTCCTATTAAGTCATAGATATCTTAAGAGAAAGTTTCCTTAATCTGGAAGACTAAACTTTAGAGAACCAGCAATGTTTCAAACAAGGGTCATGAAACTATCATCTTTTTAGTTCCTTTGGTCCCATGTTACCAATTCTTGTTCGGTCTGAATACAGTCTTTTGGTTACTTCTGGAAATTCTTACCCATTTCAGTTTCAGAATACCTGTATTCATCCTAAATACAGGTAAAGAATACCTGTATTCATCCTAAAAGTCCTTTTTGCGAATCTCCTTGAAGATGACACTCATTTCACAAGAGGACAATTATAAGTGACAAAAAAATCAAAAACAAATCTTGTTAATCACCTGAGAGTTCATGATGATGCCACTGACAAGGAAATTCACTTATCTCTGCACATAATACTTCAATAATCAGAATATCAGGTGATGGTGGCCTTATAACCAGAAGGTAACATACCAAACAAACAAGCCTAATTAGTCAACGAAACTTTGAGATTTCATTTATGACTCAAATCTTGGGGAAGTTTGTTTGTTTGCGGGTTTTCTAAGATTTTATTTATTTGAGGGATGCCTGGGTGGCTCAGTCGGTTAAGCGTCTGCCTTCGGCTTAGGTCATGATCCTGGGGTCCTGGGATGGAGTCTGGCATCAGACTCCTTGCACAGCAGAGAGCCTGTTTCTCCCTCTGCCTGCCATTCCTCCTGCTTGTGATCTCTCTCTCCCTCTCTGACAACAAAATCTATATATACATATATATGTGTGTATATATATATATTTTTTACTTTATTTATTTGATAGAGAGCATGAACAGGGGGAGCAGCAGAGGGAGAGGGAAAAGCAGATTCCCCACTAAGCAGGGAGCCTGATTTATGCAGGACTCTTGGGGTCATGACCTGAACCACCCAGGTGCCCAGGAGGTGGGGAAGAGGGGGGATGCTGTTAAACCCTTAGAAAGTTCTAAAGCACAGTCCTAAATAGGATTAGGGATCATTAAAGACCTGATTAAAGTAAATAATAGAAACCGGTTTTCCTGGGAAAAGAAAAAAAGCCTTTGCTTCATTTCCTTATAAAGAGCAAACCAACAATTCAAGGAAACTTTCTTCTTAACAGAGAGAAAGCAGACTTTCAATCTTGTATCAATATACCTTAAAATCCATCTTAGTCCATCCTGACACCTAAAATTTCTTTCCAAAGATTTCCCTTCACAAACTTTCCACAACTTTCCTTTGCATTCAGATTTTGTCCCAAGCCATTTCTTACCCAAAAAAACCATCTTACTTAGGACAAAATTACCTTCATTTACCTTCAACAAAAATGTGGTTCCATTCCTTATAGCTTTCTTAAACCTACCAAGCTGCTTGCCTATTTCCATCAACCTTAATTCCGCTTAGCCAAATTTTAACTCTTAGAAACCTTAGTCAAACTACTCAGTGAAGACAAAGTAGTAACCAATGCAAATTGTCACACTAGAATTCTTTGGATCGCAAACCCACGAATCTATTAAGCATGGCTTTTTCCAACAGAAAAAGGCGCCCTCAGTCGAGGTTCTGGGACTCAGGAGGAAAGTCGGGGAAGTTGTGCCCGGGAAGGGGTTGAGTGAGCTTTTATTGGGCCAAGGCAGGGCGGGGCTCATAACCATATTTGGTGAGGTTAAAGGTTGGGGGTTGGAAAGTCCCAAAGTGGCTGGTTTCTGTTTCTCACATAGGTATCAGTTTACTCAAAGTGCCATGTCCTTGATAGATGTCCTTCTGGCCAGAAAGTCATGGGTAGAGGAAGAGGGCAGTCTGGAGGCCATTTTATTGTTCCTCCTGCATTCCCAGGGCCACCCCACCTAACAAAGAGGTCTTGTCCTTTATGGCTGCCACTAGAACAATGGCTTCCTTTTGGTTGCCCTTTTCCTTCTCTTGGGCCTCTATTTAAAAAGAGGAGACGTATTTGGAGACCTATTTGGATAATTATCATCCAATAGATCACAAGGGATCTCTATTTAAAAAGATGAAATTATCCATCTTCAGCAGTGTGTCTAGGGAGCTGGCTGGACCTACACCAGCTTGTGCAATTTCTGCACAGAAGCCGATTGAGTTACAAACTTATCTTGTGATATTATTCTCCCTCTGGAGTATCCAGGACGAGAGAGGTGTGTTGTGTTAAAGCCTCTCTTAGTCTAAGGTAGAGGGGGGCTCAAAGGGCTCCTGCACTACATGGGCCAGCTTGGACTAGTTTAAAGACTTAGCCCTAGTTCTCTTAAACCTTCTAAAACCCATGCCTGAGAGTATTTTTGTCTCCAGAATCCCAAGAACCATCATAGTCCCATTTGGGGTCTTCTAGAGAGACCTCCTGTTTACCAGCGGGGCAGGTCTCCTGACCTATTCGTGTTACAGGTTTTCTTTCTCCACCAGTGCCCGTGGTTCTTGGTCATGTGTCTTCAAAGAACAAAGAGGTAGACCAGAGAGTGGTAGGCAGCAAAGCAAGGCTTGCTGAGCACCAGCAAAGCCATCCTACAAGCCTCCCAAAAGAGAGGGGACCCGAGAGGGTTGCCACCCAAATTTCTATGTCTGGGGGTTTTTATGGGATTGTTGGCAGGCTGTTTTAATCTGATTAACCCTCCCTGCACGGGTCATCCAATCACATTTTTGTGACGTGGGAAAGGGTGGCGGGCTTCTTCCAGGATGCTGTAAAGGGTGGTTTCCTCTTAGGGCAGGGGCTCCTGTCCCTGCCTGCCGGTTTTCCAACGCTCTGTCATTACTGGTATTCCTTTCCCCATCGGCCATGCTTCATCCCCAATGTACCGAGCAGCCCGTAGGGCAGCTGGCTTTTCTGTAAGAATCAACATTCTAGCTTCCCAGTCTAATTCCAACATTTGAGTTAAATCTTGAAAGACTTCAGTGTATCGGCCAGGGTTATCTGCAAATTTGTCCACATCCCTTTTAATCTGTTTAAAATCTTGGAGAGAGAAAGGTCCATGGACCTTAATTGGGCCGAATTCACTGGCGTCTTAGTTCATGGACATAACAAATGTATCTCTTTGTCATCAGGAAGACTTTTGGTCTCAAGCAACCCAGGATAAGGACGGGGAGAAGGCTTAAAGGGCAGCAGTACCACCAGGAAAGGAACCTCAGGGAGTGAGTTACTAGGTATTTGCTTTTCTTGATCACTTATGGAGGCCAGGAGACTGGGGCCCAATTTATAGGTTTTACAAAAATCTGCCTGCTTTCACAGGGGGAAAAATAACCCTGAACATAAGGAACGTCCTCCCATTTACCCGCTCTTCTACAATAGAGATCTAATTGCTTTAAAAAAAAAAAAAAAAGATTTTATTTATTGGGCGCCTGGGTGGCTCAGTGGGTTGAGTCGCTGCCTTCGGCTCGGGTCATGATCTCAGGGTCTTGGGATCGAGTCCCTCGTCGGGCTCTCTGGAGGCTCAGCAGGGAGCCTGCTTCCCTCTCTCTCTCTGCTGGCCTCTCTGTCTACTTGTGATCTCTCTCTGTCAAATAAATAAATAAAATCTTTAAAAAAAAAAAAGATTAAAAAGATTTTATTTATTTATCTGACAGAGAGATCACAAGTAGGCAAAGAGGCAGGCAGTGATTGGCGGGGGGAAGCAGGCTCCCCACTGAGCAGAGAGCCCAATGCGGGGCTCAATCCCAGGACCCTGAGATCATGACCTGAGCCAAAGGCAGAGGCTTAACCCACTGAGCCACCCAGGTGCTCCAATAGAGATCTAATTGTAAGGTAATATTATATTTAATACTTGCCCTCTGGGGGCCAAATTTCACTATCCTCCAGGTGACATTGAGGCCAGGCCTACAAACAGAAAAACTTCATACATTTCCTTTTAAGTATCTGTGGATCATACTTCTCCCCGTTTTTGTTTTTGTTTTTGTTTTCAAGATTTTATTTATTTGACACAGAGAGACACAGCGAGAGAGGGAACAGAAGCAGGGGGAGTGGGAGAGGGAGAAGCAGGCCCCGCGATGGGCAGGGAGCCCTATGTGGGGCCCGATACCAGGACCCTGGGACCACGACCCAAGCCGAAGGCAGACGCCCAACTGACTGAGCCACCCAGGTGCCCCAAACTTCTCCCGTTTTTCAGGATGCATTCCAAAGGAGTTCCCGTGGAGGATGGGGTGCTTCCCATCTCGCCATCCCAGTGGGAGTCAGTTGCCTAGTACCTGTTACAGAGAGGTGACTACAAAGGTGTCTGTCATCTCTCTCTCATAAGCCAAGGCATCCCTTAGCGTGCCTACCCAATGTGAGAGGACGGCCTAACATCTTGGGGTGAGGAAGGACCAGGCCGGCAGGAGTAGCCATCTTTACCTACTCTGGGGTGTGACCCCTCAGGGCTGTCTCCATCCTTTTATGTGTCTCAGAGACCCCCGGGTCACCCATGGAGACCAACGCCAGGTGCAAAATGTCAGATTGCCAATCCTTACCTGTGCCCCCTGGCTGAACCTCGGACAGAGTAGGGGAAATCCTTTTCAAGGGCCTCATTCTTCGGAACCCTCTCAATTTAACTCTCATTGTTTGGTCATATAAATTTGCTTGCCACCCTAGCCCCGTGGTGCCTGGTCAATCAGGCTAATGATAAGCCAAATTCAATTATATTTCCTTGCCTTACTCCTTGGGCACTTTTTCCATCCAGATACCTGATGTCCCAACTGCAAGTATGGCCTGATGAGGGGGGCGGGCCCTGACATTTAGCATCATTGTTATTCCATATTCTTGTGTTGGGGCAAGAAAGTCTCAACCGTATGACCCCTTAAAGCCTCAGCCACTAATGCAACTAATCAAGGAATTGGCTAGGGGTTTAAAATTCCCTCCTTAATGTCCAAAGGATTCCATGGAGAGTAAAGACCCAGGAAATTTACCACATAAGAAGATAGCTCTAATCCTGCTTGCTGATAATTTGGGTTTTAATTTCTGTGATTACACTTAAATTGTACCTAACAGAAAAACCCTTGTCTTACCAGGCAGCAAAAAATGAGGGAAAGGTGATTCCTCCTAAGCTAAGTTCTCATGAAAGATACTTTTTTAAAAAGAATTTTATTTATTTATTTATTTGACAGAGAGGGATCACAATAGGCAGAGAGGCAGGCAGAGAGAGAGGAGGAAGCAGGCTCCCTGCCCAGCAGAGAGCCCGAAGCGGGGCTCGATCCCAGGACCCTGAGATCATGACCTGAGCTGAAGGCTCAGCCACACAGGAACCCTGAAAGATACTTTTAAATGAAAAAGTCTTATATGTACATAGGCAACTCCCTTCCCCCAGATGACAGTCAGCAGGAAGACCACTTTCAGAACCACTGAACCCATGACATTCCCAGGTGCTTAGAGAAGAAATTGCAGAGGATAGAAATCGATTTTAAATCCTGAAATGAATCCCTGATTAGAAGGGGGTA
The DNA here is from genome assembly GCF_030435805.1 of Mustela lutreola. NCBI lineage: Eukaryota > Metazoa > Chordata > Mammalia > Carnivora > Mustelidae > Mustela > Mustela lutreola. The sequence continues at coordinate 14,566,173 of NC_081299.1, forward strand.
CTTGAGGCGCCTGGGTGGCTCAATGGGTTAAGCCTCTGCCTTCAGCTCAGGTCATGATCTCAGGGTCCTGGGATCGAGCCCCGCATCAGGCTCCCTGCTCAGTGGGGAGCCTGCTTCCCCTCACCCCCCGCCTGCCTCTCTGCCTACTTGTGATCTCTCTCTCTCTCTGTCAAATAAATAAATAAAATCTTTTAAAAAAAGAAGAAGAAGAAGAAGGGGGTACTGATCATCGGGGGTTGGAAGGGCCTTACTATGGGCAAAGTCCCTGAGGTGGGAGAAAGCCTTTTTTAAAAAATCAGTGAACAGAAAGCAGAGCTGCGTAGAGTTAGGTCAACATTCCCTTCTTTTATGGAAGGGGGATTGACCAAATCTTTGTCCAGAAGCCTGTCCCCTAAGACTTGAGACCAATGGCGACACTATTCACTTTTAACTGGCTGACAGGTGCCTGGTTTTGTTGTTTATTAAAAGAAGAGGTCATCCAAGGGAAAGACTCCCTCCCAGGAAAGAAAAGAAAAGAGTTCACTTTTCTCACCCTTTAGTGGGAGTGTTCCCAGGTTTCAGCACCAAAACGAAGCAAGAAAGTGAGATTCTTGTCTCACGGTTGAAGAATGAATTTTGCAGACAAAGGAGAGTGAGCAGAGCCTTAGAATCTCATGAAGCAAGGATATGGAAAAAGCTCTCAGGAGGGAGAGGGGTCCTGACCCTGTCGCCAACTTGGAGACCTTGTGGCCTTGACAATCTTGTGACATCTTGGTTTGAGTAAGGACTGGTGATGACATCTCCAGGGTGGGGTCATCTGGTTTGTTCCCCTTATTTCTGGTTTCTCTGGTCTCAGCATTTCTGGGGTTTTTGCTGAGCCTGATCACGTAACCGTCCGTACCTACCCCGCCTGTCCCTGACTCATCTTCATCAGTAAAACATGGGCAGGAAACTTGTTTGCATCTACCTCTTGGTGAGGAGAACATGAAATAATTCAAATCATTGTGTTTAGCCCAGGGCTTGGCACATGGGAAGAGCTTAATAAGAGTTAGCTGTGATTATGAGTAACTGTTCTTTGAATGAAGAAGTCAGTTAATGGTATCTGAGCTCTAACTCGGGGATCCTGGGTGGTCCTCCTTCACAGAGGAAAGGTCTGGGGGTTGGAGGGGAGGGCTTTGGGCTCTGACAGTCTCCACCGCCACTCAAAACTCCTCTCTTATATATTCCTCTTCTTTGAACTGGGCAATTAACCTTTCTTAATTTTATATAGAGCAGAGATTAAAGCAAGTTTAGAAAATGTTGGTAATATTATTAATCTAAAACTTAGCTCTGTACATGTTTTCAAGCCCTCTCTCCCCCTCCAGATGGCCACTCCAAGCACATTCTGTCAGGAATTCTAGAACGACTATTGGTCCCAAGCCCCATTCAGCTGGGTATGCAAGGGGCACTGTCCCCACTTATGACCCAGGTAAAGAGCTTTGAAGGGGCCAATGCCATAATCTGCCTGGAGGTTATCCAAGTTTTCCTGATGCTATGGAGCCAAGAAGCCCAGCCCCAGTCCCAGGCAGGGCTGGCCTCGGCTGATGTGAGTCAAGACAGGGCAGGGGACAGAAAGAGCACTCCGACAGGCCTGATAGGACAGCAGGGCCTATATCCCTCTTCCCTTTGCAATTATACTTGGCTCCCAAAAGCTTTACAATTATTTCCTTGTGGAGTGGGTGCACTCGGTCCCCAGACATCCTTGGTTTTCTTTCCTGGAACCTTAGGAGAGGGGTCATCAGGTAGCCGGGTACGACAGCAGTACAAAAGCCAGGGGAACACAAGGACAGGTATCTCTGCCAGTCCTGCTTCAGATCCAAGAAAATGCTCTCAATGCCAAGTGTGTAGAACCAGAAGAAAATTGCACCAGCCGGCAGGAAGGAACCAGCTGCCTCTCTGAGGGCTAGATGTGTAGAAACGGGGTGGGAGGAATCTGAAGGGAGGAGGGCAGGGGAAGGGAGAGGAAAATGAGACAGACTTTGCCCAGCTGGGTGTTTCCCTATACCTCCATGGAGGAAGAGCTCCAGGCTAAAGGACAGAAAGATACTGGGCTGCATCTGTTTTGCCCGAGATGTCCGCATGCAGGAAATGGACATGCTGCCTCATCTTCTCCCCTCCTCCACCTTCCCCTCTTCCCCTGCCCCACCCTCCGTCCAAGCCCTCGGAGAAGCTGCTGGTTCACTTCCACTTGCTGGGGGTCCGCGGACGTTTGGACACCTCTGGACACGCTATCTGGTGTTCTGCCTTTCTTATGTGATCTTGGCCCAGTCGCTTAATGACAATAACTTCGTCTGCATGAAGTCACAAAGAGTGCTTTGTCCTGATGCCACAAGAGCCTCTAACCATACTCACTGGACACACATTATCTCATTCGAGCCTCATGACAACTCTGCAAGATACTGTTAGTGCACCCGCTTTACAGATGAGGAACCTGAGGCTGCAGAGACAGATGGTTATTAATTTCCTAAGGTCCTATGGCTAATACGAACTGGAATTCCAGCTAGGGTCTACTAAACTCCAAAGTTCAAGCTCTTCTCTAAGGAGGTAGAACAGAGATGGTCACTATCCTCACTGTAGAGATGAGGAAACTAGCTCAGAGAGGTCAAAGAACTGGCCAGTGGTTGTACATGTGGAAAGTGGTGCTGCCAGTATGTAAACCCATTTCTTTGGCCACCAACCCAATGTTTATTTTGCCAACAAAAATGTGAGGAAACCTGAGTAGACCACCTCAGAGATTCCCTCCAGCTGAGATACATTTAAATTCTGGGTTAAGAGAGGAGTCAGAAGGAGAATGGGTGAAAATAAAGAAGCAACTTGGTCTTACTGCTTTGTCTCACACTCCCTCCCTCGGGAAGCCAGAGTGGCTGCCCCAGCTCTGCCCTTTCAGCCTCATCGCATCACCCAGGGAAGGAGACAGTCAACACATTGAGGTGCATTTCAACCCTTGGAGTTTGGACTCCCCAGACCTCACACTGACGCCCCTGCCCAGCAGCCTCTTCCCCGAGGAGCCTGTGTCCGCAGTTGCCCCTTACACAGGCGCATCCATGCCCTGACCATTCGCCCCTCAGAGTGTTGGCAGCGAGAGTGGTCCCCAGGGGAGAGGGTGAGCACACGTGGGCACAGTCGCATCCTTACACACTGCCCCCCCCCCCCACCGCACCCTCCAATCCCAGCCTGCGGAGCGGGGCGGGGGGCGGGGGAGGCGGTGGCTGGAGACCCCGGCCCCGCCCAGCGCCCCACAGGGACACGCCCCGGGGGAGGAGCTAACGTTTCGCCGGCCGGGTGAGGCTGAGAGCGGACTTCTGCGCCTCCGCCGCCCTGGGGGAGAGACATGGCCCACGAGCGTCCCGCCGCCGCCCTGGAGCCCGAGCTCGTCCAGCGGCTGCTGCTCTCCTGCCGGGAAGCCAAGAAGTCTGCCTACTGCCCCTACAGTCACTTCCCCGTGGGAGCCGCGATCCTCACTCGGGACGGAAGGATCTTCTCCGGTAAGGGCGCCCCTGTCCCCCTCGGTCGCAGCCCGGGAGAGAGGTCGCCGGAGGACGGGAGGGAGGCGGCAGAGCAGAGGGCAGCTCTGGCCGCTCGTGGCTGGGCCAACACTGTAACGCTGGCATCGCCCCCTCCCCACCAACTACCCTCTCCCCCGCGCCCTGCCTGCTGTCCGGGACCGTGGGGCTGAATGCAGGTGCTGCTCAGATGCAGCGACCTTTTCAGTTCTTAGAGGACTGGGAAGCCAGAGGTGGGACGGGGAGGGACATGGGAAGGGGAGGCTGTAACTCAAAGCTGGGACACGGCTGATACTTTGTGAGCCCCCCCTCCACGCGTGGCCCTCTGCGAAGGCTTCCAGGTTTCATCACTCTCACCCACCCATATCCGTGTTCGGCCCATTTTTCAGTAGAGAAACTGAGGCCCGGAGAGAGGGACACGACTTGCTCAAGGTCACGCTCAAGGGGCGTTGGTGGTGGAACTCAGGGCTGGTGTCCCCCAAACCCTACTTTCTTCCCATCACCTACTGGGCGAGGAAGGAAATTGAGGAACCTATGGCCAACAGGCAGTGACTTGTTAGCGGAGTTCAGGCCTTGCAGAGTGATCCTGGAGGAAAGAATCAGAGAGGAGTTTGGGTGACTAGCAATGATCACTGGCCTGGGGAAGGTGAGAACTGGACGATGGAAACTGGAGTCAGCACTAATCGATTCCTAAGCTCCCTTTCTCTGGTCTGTTGGTTTTCTAGAAGGGCTCACTTGAACAAAAGTTCAGACTTGTTTTTGCTAAGCTAAGAGGCATTCGCATTCAAAGCAGCGGGGGACTTGGTGAGGAAGTAGTAGGGAAGCTACGCCCCTCCCCTTCAGAGGGTAGATGAGAATTGGCACAGTGGGACAGATGGGGACACCCAGCACTGCTGCCCAGAATCCGCCTCTACTTGGCAATGGCAGCTATTTAAAGGGACAGAGGTTCACAGGTGGACATCCAACCCATGACCTCCAGTAGCCTAAGCCAGTTGTGAGCCACTGCTCAGCTGTGAGTCTGGCTGGGGATCCCTGTCTCCCCTTGTATGGTGCCCCCCCCCCCGGGCCCGGGCTCTCCTTGCTGTTCATGTTACCTCTTGTCTTGGAGGTTCTGTCCGGTTTCAGGAGTCACCTGGGTCTTAAACCTCTTTGAGCAGGAGAAGGAACCTTGAGGGAGTGCTAGTATGTGAAAGGATAGTGAAGAATGTTATCCATTAACCCTTATAACCCCTCATGGCAGTTTGGGATCACAGAGAAATAAATGGAGGCTTGCAGGAACTAAATGCCCAAGTCATAAAGTTGAGATTCGAACCCAGAGCTCCCCTGACTCCAAGTTGGCTATTTCGTAGGGAATCAAGACTCTGTGTGTCTGGTGGGAATTCAGACCTGGCCTGGTGGGTCAAATGACTATTAAACATTAACCACCACCACAAACAACATTGCAGCCCACACTGTCCTTGGGCTCCAGGGGCTTGAACGCTGAATCCGCCATTGGCTCTTTCCAAAGCCTCCTTGCATGGATTTATTCATTCAACAAATATTTGTTGAGCACCGTGACGTCCGAGGTAAAGTGCCAAGTACCAGGGATATTGCAGTGAGCACAAATGATGTAATCTCTGCCCCCCCAATGGAGGTTCTGCGTCTTACACGGATCATGGTTTGAAAGGGGAAGCCTCAACCAATGACTGTAGGAGTGAATGAAGGAGGCGAGCCCGAGTGCGGCCTGTTGAGATTGCAGGAAAGAACCTTGTCATGCGGTGGAGATTTAGGGAAGCCTTTTGGGACGGGGCGGAGTCTCTGGACTTAGAGGCTCCTGGGTGTGAATCCTGGAGCTGCTGTTTTACCAGCTGTGTGACCCTGGACATGACCCTTCACCCTAATGTGTCTTACACATTTGTAAACTGAGGATCGTGCACTCACCTTTCTGGATGACTGTGAAGAGAGCTGGTTTCTGCCCTGATGGTTGGTGCCTGTGCTGATCAGCCATGGAATCCTCAGGCTATGAGCTCATGCCTATAAAATGATTAGCACAGTTTCTGCCCACAGGAAGGATGCCACTAGTGGTGGCAGCTTTCTCTCTCTCTCTCTCTCTTTTTTTTTTTTTAAGATTTATCTATTTATTTATTTGACAGACAGAGATCACAAGTAGGCAGAGAGTCAGGCAGAGAGAGAGGAAGGGAAGCAGACTCCCTGCTGAGCAGAGAGCCGGATGCAGGGGCTCAATCCCAGGACCCTGGGACCATGACCCAAGCTGAAGGCAGAGGCTTTAACCCACTGAGCCACCCAGGCGCCCCAGCTTCTTCTCTTTTAATATTATTATATTATTATTACTATTGATAATATAACATTACTATAAATATATAATAATATATATTATTATATTATTACTATTTGGAGGCAGATTGTGGAGGACTTGTGAAGGCTAAGCATTGACACTGAGATTTGGGGAGGTAGGAACGTAGGGAACCAGGAACATTATTAAGAAGAAGAGTAACATGAAAATGGAATTCAAGAGCAGTTAGTCTGACAAGTACTCAGGGAGGGCCAAGACAGAGGAAGGAGTGTCAGGAGGATGACGTCTGTCTTGTTTGCTGACCCGTCCACAGGGCTGGCACATTGACCAGCCTTAATATGTCCTCAGTTAAAAGTTTGTTGAATGCATGAGCGAGTGACTCGAACTAGGACAGTGGTAAGTGAACAATAAAGAAGGAAGGGACTGAGAAAAACTGTATGGAATATAGTTTCTAGATCTTCAGAAAGGAATATCTTCAGAAAGAAAGGAATATGTTTCTAGATCTTCAGCCAGGTAGACCAGGGGAATGATGAGGCACTGGCCAAAGCAGGGAGCAGAAGGCAGAGCTGGATTGGTTGGTGCTGAAGACATCACGGGCAGGGACCAACAGCTATAGTGGATTGATCACCCACTTAGTGACTGATCACTTGCTAAGCACTTGGCATGGAAGATCTCTTATGAGATCTTATATGGTATCTTAGAGCCCCCACATGAAGGGACACAATGACTGTCACAGGCACTAGAGCTGTTTCAGTTGTAAATGACAGAAACCAATCAGAAGCATAATGGCTAAGGGTAGATCTTAACTCAGGAATGGCTGGGCCCAGGAACTCAGATGTCACCATGCCCTTTATCCTTCTGGGTGTTTATTTCTTTCTCTTATCCTGTAGATGGGCTTTCTCCAGGCATCAGGGAACATGAGTGCAGGCAGCCTCTGGTTCACATCCTTAGAGCCTCAAAAGCAGAGAGGCAAGAACTCTTTCTCCACTAGTTGGAGATGGAAAAATTCCAGGGAAGGGCTCTGATTGGTCCTTCTCCAATCACGTGCACATCCCTGAGCCAATCACTGTTGTCATGATAGAGTAGCGCAATTGGTCCAGCTGACTCACACGCACATTGTTCCCAGGGCGGGGTGGGGGGGTGTGTCACCACAAGAAGGAGTATGGAGGTGCCAGAGCAAAACCCAAACACACACTCTACAAATGAGGTAACTCAGGTCAGCTTTTTGTGCTGCCCTCTGCCGCAGGGTGCATGTGCAGAGGGGGCCTGGGAGAGGGGGACGAATGGAGGGTGTTTACCAGAATCCCTGAATCTCCTGTCGATGGGAAGAGAGGGCAGAGGGTAGTAAGGCAGGGATCGGAGAGGTGTGGACCTGGAACAGTCAGAGGAAAACTGACATGCGTCGTGGGGTGAACTAGAGATGCTTGGGAGACAGAGCAGGTGCGGCTGAATTTAGACACGGAGTTTATTGTTTGGTACGAGACAGGCCTACCTAGTTCTGTGACTTCTTCCAGCCGCACCAAAGACCAGCCTCTGTGGAGTTTCCCTCCTCAGGACAGCTGGTGCCCCGTTCGGTTCAAAAGCAAGTCTGACAGCCTTGCTGTCACGGGCTTGTAATAATGATGCTTCCCCTTGACCCTGGCCGGGTCTTGTGCCTCTCAAGGATGGGCCACAGGATGGTGACTCATTACCTTCTGTGATCGCTGCTGGAGAGTTGCAGGGGAGAGGAGGAGCCCACCAGGGAAGGAGGAGCTGCAGAGGGAGAGGGAGGTGGGGGCACAGAAGAGATAGGGCAGCAGGGGGAGTTGGTAGGGGCAGTGGGGTAGCCCGGGGCAGCCAGGGTTTGTGCAATGCCAGAGGGGAGGTGTTGGAGGAAAGTCATGGAGAACACTCTTTGCTGGCACCATCCAAGGGATGGGCAAATTTGTCCTTGGGATGGTGGTCTGTCTCCCTCACCCCCTTGTCCCTAGAGGGACTTCAGCACTCTATATCCTCCTTTGCTGTTTGGGGGGAAGCCACTTTACTGGATCAGCTGTAATGAATTCTGGGAGGAACAAACCACATTTCTAAAAAGACACTTAAAGATGTCCTCGTTAATCGCTGAATCCAGCTTGTCTTGGCTTTAACTGTTAAATCTGATCCTTCATGGTCTTCCCCCAGACCAGCCCCTGGCCTCCTGACTCCCTCCCTGGGCTTCCCTTCTCCTCCAGGACTGCTCTCCAAGCCATGCCCTGCTCCCCAAAGCACCTCCAGGTGAGTCAAAGCAGGCATCTCTAACTGGCTTCCTGTCCTTCCCCGCCTTGCCCTGTCCTCCCGGCGGCAGGCCCATCTAGTAGCCCTCTCCAGTGTCCCTCAAGAACAGTTCCTTACAAAGATGAGCGTCACTAAAACCCCTGGCCTCTGTAGCTGAGTTAGAATAGGATTCCTGGGTCACAGTGTGTTGCATGTGCAGTGGGTAGGGAGATGGGAAAGTGGAAAGGGTGTAGTATTTCTTCAAGCACGTGGCCGTGACATTTCTTTGGTTCAGTGATTCTCAAATATGGTCCCAGACCTGTGGCCTGGGTACCTCCTGGGAACTTGCAAGAAATGCAAATTCTTGGGGTCTGACCCAGGCCTACTGAAGAAGAAACTCCAGGAGCAGGGCTGAGAAATCCCTTTTAAGAAGCTGTCCAGAAGATACAGACGCCGGGGGCTGGTATGAGAAGGACTGCCCTAACCATACCGAGATCCCTCGGGACGGAGTAAGCGCCGTGCTTTCGAACAAGGCTCTTTTCCCTGCGGGGTGGTCGGGCCCACATCCTCTCCTGGTAAACTTCCTTCCTTGGTGATAGCTTGATAGCCTCTAACCCTCGCCCTGCTGTCAGCGCCAAACCAGCTCTACCACATGTCCTCACAGAAATGCCATAGAGAAAAAGGACAGTCCTTTGTACCTGACAGCTCAGGGTGTGAGTCCAGGCTCCCTGCCAGCAGGCTCCGCTTTTATCTTCTCTAAAATGGGCTCCTAATAGTCTTTGCCCTACAGAGCTATTAAAAGGGTTAACGACGTAATATAGATGGAGTACCAGGCGGGTAAAAGAAAAACAATGAAAGAAAAGAATAAAAGAAAGCCATTAGCAATATCTTATAATTCGGGATCCCTAACTTGCTACCATGTCAGCCTGCGTGTGTCTGTGTGTGTGTGCGTGTGTGCATGTGTGTGTGTTTCAGAGCAAAAGCAAAGACAATACGGAGAATGATACTGGTCTGCTTGAATGGATGACGGCCTGTTTTCTGAGCTGAGGGAAGCAAAAGAAAATTGTCTGGGAAGAAGCTAAGGGCTTTCCTCTTTTTTTTTTTTCCTTTTTTTTAATAAGACTAGAAAATTCCACTTGAAGTTGTTCCTTTGCATCTCAGAGATCTAGCACCCAAGTGGGAAATTCCACTCATTGGATAAAAAATAACTGAGGGTCTGGCTGGCCTCCTTGTTCCAGGACCCCAAGCATTCTGCAGCACGGGGGTCCCTGCCCTCAGGAAGTTAATCTGTGATGAGAGAATGTGACAATAGAGACATTTCTTCAGGAAAGTGTTAAGCAAGGTGATGAAAATTAAAGCAAGATAAATGGATGGAGAAGGTTGGAGGCCGTGGGGGTGGGGGGAGGCAACTTGAACTAGGGTGACCATGGCGGGGTTCTCTGAGGAGGGAACATCTGGGCAGAGACAGGAGGACAGTGAACCATCTGCACACGGGGGAAAAGAGTTGCAGGCAGTGGGAACAGCCAGTGCAAAGGCCGTATGGCGAGAGAGTCCTTGGCATCCTTGGAGAACAGCTGGAAAGCCAGTGATCCTGAAGAGCCAAAGGAGATGAAGTCCAACAGGTAGGCAGGTTGGGACCAGGTTTTGTGAGGCCTTGTAGGCCCCGGAAAGGATTTCAAAGTGTCTGAAGAGAAGAATCAGAGCCACTGTCTAGAAGGAGCAGGTGCTCAGTCACACAGGCCTACCACCACCAAACCCTTGCCTTTATTATCGTTAAATTTTATTTTCGCATGTAATGCGAATTTCAGAGGTAGAGTTTAGTGATTCATCAGTTGCACAGAACACCCAGAGCCCATTCCACCCGGTGCCCTCCTTCATGCCCAACCCCCCATTACCCCATCCCCTACCACCACCCCTCCAGCAACCCTCTGTGTTTTCTCTAGAATTAGGAGTCTCTTACGGTTTGTCTCCCTCTCTAGTTTCATCTTATTTCATTTCCACCAATTCCAAAATTGACTTTTGTGCAGTTGGTAACAGCAGCTGGCCATTGCTGACCCACAGCGCTGTGCCAGGCTGTGTGCTCGCTGCTCTACGTGTGTGATCTCCACTCGTTCTCACCAGAGTCCTCCGAGGGAGGTGCTATGGCTTTCACTTCATAAATGACGAAACTGACCCTCGAGAAAGTTTTAGTGTCTTTCCCAAACTCTTAAGAGTCAGTAGGGCCAAGGGTCCCAGGGTAGAACAGAAACTTGGGGCTCTTTCTGCAAAGCCCTGATTCAGCCATGGGCTCTCTTCTAAAACAATCTCTCAAAAAAATGAATGAGTGAATGAACGAATAATAAAACAGTCTCTCTCCCTTCACTGGCCCTTTTAAATTTTTAGGCACAGTAAGGAAGATTTCTCCATATGAGGCCATTCTGAACTTCAAGTGCAGACACAGGCAATCGTCCTGAGGAAGGAAACTTCCGCCAAACCCAAGATTTCTGTGAATCACATTTAACAGGGAGAGTGCCCCTGAGTCAGGGAGGAGGCAGGGCTGGGGCAACCGCCCCAGGAATAAGGTGAGCAAGGATCTTACTCTGGGAGAGGCAGAAGTCAAATGCAAGCAGGCCAAAGTCAGCAGAGATGGGCAGGGCGGGCAAGGGCTTGTTTAGAGGAAGTCATTTCAGGCAGGCACCAGGAACTTGGCTGTGGAGACTAGGTGGGGAGTGAGCTGCATTCATTCATTTAACTTTTACTGCCCTTGCGAGAGAGAGGGCCAGTTATCCGGCTGTAGTGACTCACATTGAATGCAAAGAAATGCTTGGCCGAAGTCAAAAACACTTGGCGTTCAGTAAATGTCAACCATTGCTTTCAGGGTTGGAAGTCCCTGGTCACTCCTTGTCCTGGAATCCAACTGCACGGGCTGATTTCTGGATGGCCATAAACGACAGATGCCCATCCGCACTATTAGACAAAAGGAGGGCGTGTTGGCTCCTAAAACTGTGGGAAGATATGGCGTGCAGCCAGGCCTCAGGGCAACGGCACCAGCCCAGACTCTTTTCTGGCCATCTCTCATCTCAGCTCCCATCCGTTCTTCTGAGTGTCCATTTCCCCAGCGGTCTCCTCCATAATGAATGGAACCAGCGCAGCAGCCCGACCCAAGCCCAAACTCTCAGTCTCCTAGAGGAACTGAAGTTCCTGTGTAGAGAACTGTGATTGGCTAGGTCTGGGTAAGGCGCCTGGCTCTGATTGGCCCAGGGAGTTAGGTGCTCAACTCTGATTGGCCCAGTATGGGTCGTCCTGGCAATAGTCCTTCGGCCTATAAAAAGGTCATGTGAGACAAGATGGAGGCTCTCATCTGAACTGCTTGTCGGGCCGGTTGTTGCAGGAGGTCTGGTGACATTCATTCCTCTCCATCTGTTGGACATGAATGCCTGTGATCTTGAGAACCATGATGATGATTAGTGGATCAAATGATTAACTGAACCCCTCCTGAAGCGTCCATTTAAATAATGCACTGACAGAAAATTCTGTGGGGAAAATACATGAGGAAATAATGACCAGTTTCCAAATTTGACTACAGTAGGAACCAAATCCTGCAAAATCACGTTAAAAAAAAAAAAAAACACAAAGGAATGATTTAGGTAAGGAACAGTCTCAGGTGATGAGACAAATGGAAACGTAGTGACTCGCACAAGATGGCTGCTTGCTTCTCTCACCTAACAGATCCGGGATGGGCCGGAGTCTTGGGCATATAGACTGTTCTGCTCTGCTGTGGTCTACGAGGCTGTTCAGTTCAGATTCCTTGTCTCTTGATGTCCTGCCATCCCTAGAGTGGTGTCCACAGCCATGTGTTCAAAACCAGTACACGTCATCACATCCATGTTCCAGCCCCCAGGAAAGGGAAAGATGAGGTGGGGAGCAAACAATGGCCCCATAAAGATGTCATCTGGAGGGCACCTGGGTGGCTCAGTGGGTTAAGCCGCTGCCTTCGGCTCAGGTCATGATCTCAGAGTCCTGGGATCGAGTCCCGCATCGGGCTCTCTGCTCAGCGGAGAGCCTGCTTTCCTCTCTCTCTCTGCCTGCCTCTCCATCTACTTGTGATTTCTCTCTGTCAAATAAATAAATAAAATCTTTAAAAAAAAAAAAAAAAGATGTCATCTGGAAATTGCACCCACCGTTTCCACTTGTATCTTAATTGATTAAAATGACAAGACTATAGGAAACCTTCCAGTGAGGCTGGGAAATGTGGTCTCTTGGCTGGGTAGTAACATGTCCCATTCAACTCCAGTGGCTTCTGTTGGGACAGTAAACCCTGGGAACAATTAGTCTTTGCCACAGGACTACCTGTGGCCTGTAAGTATCTGTGTACATCCTTCTTTCCACATGTAGGATCCACTTACCACCTTCTTAAGAGAGGCAACCCAGGGGCACCTGGGTGGCTCAGTGGGTTAAGCCTCTGCCTTTGGCTCAGATCATGATCTCAGGGTCCTGGGATCGAGCCCCACGTCAGGCACTCTGCTCAGCGGGGAGCCTGCTTCCCCCTCTCTCTCTCTGCTTGCCTCTTTGCCTACTTGTGATCTCTCTCTCTCTGTGTCAAATAAGTAAATAAAATCTTTTAAAAAAGAGAGAGAGAGAGGTGACCCAAAGTCCCCACCCAGTCACGGCATCCAGCTCCAAGAGTGGAATCCCAGGGCTGTTCAGTCTCCTTCCTGAGATGTGGATGTGGTCCTGTTGGCCTAGTGGCCCAAAATCTAAAAGTAATCACCAACACCCCAGTTCCCACTCACTCCCACAATATTCAGTGCGGAGAAGAAGCAGGAAAGAGTAGGAAAGAATAACCACTATCAAATCTTCTGATAAGAAAAAGGAAGAACATGGAGCACACAGTGGCCACCAGTCCATGCAGTTGTCAGTCCTACTGGGCAAGAAGTGTGAAGGCTCCCTGCCCTGGTACACACTCTCTCACCTTTCTGCCCTGAGGGAAACTGTCCACTCTCTATGGTGGCCCCAGACTTTGCCCTCTGGGAACTCTTCCTTGACTATCCTAAACTCAGCCACACATCTGAAGTGGGTTTGGGGGAGAATTCCCCACCTTGGGGGCACACAACTCTCTGAGCTCACTTCTGATGGTGGGGTTTTGGGGACCCAAGTGTTTCTTTGGGGATTAAACAATCACAGGATTTTACAGAGCAGACTTTTGGCTTCTCTGGGCTAGCCAGTTCTGTGAAACACTTAGAAACCTCCTGGTTTATTTGCTTCATCTCTTCCATACAGGAGTACCATACTCAAAGATCCTTTCTGGGCATAGTTCTTAAGCCTACCAACTCCCCTTTTTTAGTAACTGGCTTCCCTGTTTGGCCCATCCCTGCTGCATCATTTTGATGATGGCCCCCCTTGAGGTCCCAAAACAATAGACTGGGTAAGAAGGTGTCACCCTTCATCAGATCTTTGCCATGGGGCCGATTCCCATTGTCAGGTAGTAAATCCTAATGGTATGTAGCACAGTCTGCTTCCCAGGTTATTAAAGGATGGGACCTTATTAAATAACCTGCCACAGAATAACAAGGGTCATCAGCTTTCCAGAGGGCCATGTCTGTTTTCCCATTCACGTCATCCAACTACTAAGCCAAGGCCGTGTATTTTTTTTTTCTTAAGGTTTTATTTCTTTTGTCAGAGAGCACAAGCCAGAGGAGCGGCAGGTCAAGGGAGAAGTAGGTAGAGGGAGAAACAGGCTCCTAAAAGGCCAGGCACCTGATGCGGGACTTGATCCTAGAACCCTGGGATCATGACCTGTGCAGAAGGCAGACACAACAGACTGAGCCACCCAGACGTCCCAAGACTATGTATTTTAGATGTTTGCTTTTTCAATGCTGCATTTCACTCTCATTACCAATTTCTCTATCAGTTAGGTGTAGGTTAAAGCTGCTGTAACAAAAATTCCCAAACACAATGACTCCAACATGACAGGATTCTCTTTTATTCTCCCATAACAACTCAGAGTAGACAGTTGTGCCAGGGCAAACAGGTGATTCGACTCTGCTGCATGAGTTGGACTAGGGTCCCCAGTGCCTTCTATCCTGTTGCTTCTCCATCCCTATGACCATAAAGGACACAGCCAGAGCTGTCCCACTTCCCCTCAGCCTGTAGAACATAAAAGAAAGGAGTAAAAGGCTATTCATTTCTTTACCAAAAATGTGATCCTGAAGTTTCCCATCTCGCTTTGGGCCACATCCCACTGACCAAAACTTAGTCGCATGGTTGTACTATGCTGCCGAGGAATCTAGCAAATACGGTCTCTAGCTGAGCGGCCGTGTGAGCCGGCATATTGGCTCACTTACTTACTTCTTACTTAAAGCAAGAAGGAGAGAGGCACCTGGGTGGCGGTTAAGGCTCTGCTTTGGGTCATGATCTTTGGGTCTGGCATGGTCAGGTTGTGATTTCAGGGTTCTGAGATCAAGCCCCACATCAGGCCCCCTACTCAGTGCTTCTCCTTCTCCCTTTCCCCTGTCTCCCCCCACTTGAACATGGATGACTCCCATCTGTCCGTGCTCTCGCTAATAAATAAATAAAATATTTTTTTAAAGAAAAGGAAGAAGAAGAAAATAAATCCTGGGGAGCAATTAATAATCTCTGCCTCGGAGAGAAAGGCAATCCATGAAGAGTGACACAGACCACATCCCGACAGTCAGGGGAAGCCCACTTTCTGCGGCGATTATCTCTGTGAAAATGGGAGTTTGTTAGTCAGTCAATCTGGCTATGCCAGTGTTTTGTGTCCTGGGAACAGGCTTTGCCCATTGTCCCCCAGGGATGCTCCTAGGAGGGACACTGGGGAGGACTCTCTGACTGTGGGCTCTGCCACCAAGCAGCCCGCCGTCCATTGGAGGGCTGGGATTGCCTGAAGCCTTGTGCAATCACGGACACCTTTTGCAAGGCTTGCGAGTTCCTTGTTTGTTAGTGTGTTGGTTTTGACAGTTTGTTTTGCAACACGACTCAAATAGAGTTCACTTGAACTCTGAGAGCTGGTAAACACCACCAAAATTTTGCCCAGACCCAATCGTTGAAACTTCTGTCTCTTAGATCCAGGACTGGGGAAGCTCTGCTCAACCTCTTAAGCCATGGCATCTCCCTTGACCTTGACCTTGACCTTTGCTGGGGAGGTGGGGCTGTGCTGCCCCTGCTCCAGGGCTATGCTTCAAGATGGAGGTATTGCGTGAGCAACAAGGGTCGGAATGCTGGGAAGGGTTATAGCAGTAGCAGGGGGTCACCAAGTCTCCCAGTGCTTCCTGTCAAGCTGTCCTCTCTGAGTAGTAGTGTTCTCCGTGCGCTGGAATGGGGCAAGGCTCTTCCGCAACACCTGCCACGAAAAGTGGTTCTGCTAGAAATGCCACTGGGTTTTCCTCTCTTCTCAGGGTGCAACATAGAGAATGTCTGCTACCCATTGGGTGTCTGTGCGGAGCGGACGGCAATCCAGAAGGCGATCTCAGAAGGACACAGAGAGTTCAGGGCCATCGCTATCTCCAGGTAAGGGGTGGGAAAGGCAGGTTGCAGCCGTATGCATCCATCTGTTTGGCCATCGCTCACCACACGCATGTTATCCATCTGTTCATTCATCTAACACATTTCTTCTGTACTTTCAATGTGCCAGGCACTGTCGGGCTTGGCTGAGTGCTGAGAATAAAGAGAAAAATCAGAAATGGGCTCTTCCCAGGATGCCTGGGATGGTTCAGTCAGTTAGGCAATGCCTTCAGCTCAGGTCATGATCTCAGGATCTTGGAATCAAGTCCTGCATCAGGCTCCTTGCTCAGAGGGGAGCCTACTTCTCCCTCTGCCTGCCACTTCCCCCGCTTGTGCGTGGCCTCTCTCTGTCTCTCTCTCTCTCTCTCTCTCTCCCCCTCCCACAAATAAATAAATAAAACCTTTAAAATAAAAAAAAGAAAGAAAGAAATGGACTCTGCCCTCAGTGAGCCCAGAGCAGATATCAACCAAGGTATCTTTAGCTTAAGGGTAGGTATGGTTTTTGTTCTAATAATAGCACAGACTACACCAGGATGCCTACAAGCCACAACAGAAAGGCAGCATAGAAACCTAAAGCTAGAGGGACCTAAGAATCACCTGATATAGACTCCCTGGCCATGACCCCATTTTACAGATGGACAAACAGGCCCAGCGAAGTTGGGCGACTTCCCTGGGCAAAGCTGGGAGGATCCCAGATCTCTGCAGCCTCACTCTGGGCTCATTCTACGCCACCATGCTGTGCCGGGAAATCAAACACCCTTCCCCACTCTCATTGAGCTGCCTCAGGGATCCCTCATTGGGAGAGGTGACTGCTACACTTGGCATTCCCCACCTCTGAGTGCCAGGATCACGACCTGAGCCGAAGGCAGAGGCTTTAACCCACTGGGCACTCAGGCACTCCCAAGATCCCATTTCTTTATAAGATCCTAAACTTTGCCTCAGTCTGGCCCCGAAGTGGACCAGGCTATTGAAGTCTATTTTCCCGAGCGACTGGAGTTAAGGGGCGCTGACGGAGAAGGGCCCAGCTTCCCAGAGCCTTCCCTTGTCACCAAGGTCTGTTCTGGCTCCCCTTCAGCTTAGGGAGGAATAAATGAGGCTGTGCTGGGAACATTTTGTGCAGATGAGCAGAGCTCAGGATGTGGATTACACTTAATTTAAAAGCAGGGTGTGGGGAAATAACTCATACAAAGCTGATCCAAGAAAATAATGGTATTCTGGGTGAAAAAGAGGCCAAAGTCAACAAAAGAGGATAATGGCACGGGAGCTTTGCTCTGTTTAGAATGTTCTAAATGAAAGGCTTTTTCTCCTCGTCATTATCTACTTTTAAAAAGGACTGGGTAGGGATGCCTGGGAGGCTCAGTGGGTTGGGCGTCTGTCTTCAGCTTGGCTCATGATCCTGGGGTTCTAGAATCGAGTTCTGCATTGGGCTCCTTGCTCAGAAGGGAGTTTGCTTCTCCCTCTGCCTGATCTGCCTGCCTCTCCCCTTGCTTATGCTCTCTCTCTCTCTCTGTGACAAATAAATAAAATGTTTAAAAAATATTAAAAATTAAAATTAAAAATTAAAAAAACAGGACTGGGTATCACTAGTGATGATTAGCAAATGTCCTTATTTACATTAAATCTGCATTTTTCTAGCACCCAACTACTCTGCTCCAGGGATCCAGCCTGCCCCAGCGTCCCTGAGCCAGCAATGCAGCCATTATTACATTAATGACTTGGTAAATTGGGTGCGTGGGTTTGCAGAATGAGTGGAAAGTGCCAGCTCCCTTGTTACACTAATGGGTGTGAACAGTTTCAGAGAGCCCCTTCGAGAGCTCCAGGACGTGTGGAGCTCCAGAGTGTGGAGCCCAGGATGGGATTTTGCTAACAGAAAGCTAAGCTTGTCCCAGGGTGGGCCCCAGTGTAGGCATCCAAGGCGATCGGTTTCCAGCCCGTCGCATCTGATAAGGATGGTCCCAGCACATGAGCAGAATCAGCACAAATACAGAAACTGTCAATCCCAGCACAAGGTGGGAGAGGTCGATGTCCTGCTGCACCAACCATATTTCGGGGCGTGTCTTCTCCCAAGCTTTCGATTCTTACTCTTAACAGGAAGATTGAGTAATGGTTAAAAACCCTGGTTCCGGGGTTAGTGAGACCTGGGTAACCCTGTTCCACTGCTTTTCGTCCCTAGCATGGAGGAGATTAACACACACCCCCTGGGCTGTCACCACACGACAGGAAGTGATTTCTGTACAGGTGCCGGCACAGAGTATGCAACAAACTACAGCTATTGTTTTCACTTTATCCTTTACACCTATCCTTCTTCAAGCTCCAAAACTCCCAAAGGCAGAGCCCGCAAATCCTGGATTCAGATTTTGGTCCTGCTAGCTCTGTGACCTTGGGCAGGTCATGTCATCGTCCACGACCTATAACATAAGGATGATAAGACTACCTACATAGCCCCTACCTTATGGGGTTGTTAGGGGATTAAATGAGTTCGTGTCCCTGAAGTCCTTAGCACAGGAGCCCGGCACAAAGAAGTGCAACGTAAGGGGAAGCCAGTACTGTTACCAGGCTCTCTCTCAACCTAAGAGCTATGCTGCCTGGAAGTGATTTCTTCTGACCTTTGAAGCCAAAGCCAAGTCCAACTTCCTGGTTGAATGCATGTTCACCCCACCCCCTTGAAGACCCTAATGCCAGTCACCTTGTCCAGGGAACTGTCCTTTGGACAGCTGGCCATGCATATCACAAGAATGAGAAAGGGAGTGGTGAGCTTGGCAGAGGCCAGATTATACAAGGCCTTACAAGGCATGGAAAGGAGGCTGAATTTCAATCAGAATGCCTCTACCATGGTCTTTTTTTTTTTTTTTTTTTAAGATTTATTTATTTTAGGGGAGATGACACAGAGAGAAGGGGAGATGGGGAGGGAGAGAATCTGAAGCCGACTACCCGCTGAGTGTGGAACCTGACGTGGGGCTTGACCTCACAACTCTGAGATCATGACCTGTGCCGAAATCAAGAGTCAGAGTTCAACCAACCGAGGCACCCAGGGGCCCCCGTCCTCTCCCATGGTCTTAACCACAGCCTGCCTGTTTGGAAGTATAAACATGCAGACTTTATCTCCTCTTCCAGACAGTAAGATCCCTGAAGATAGAGATTCTCCAATTGGTCTTTGTTGCTCCTTTCCCGTGCCTGCCTGGTGTAGTCAACATGTATGGGGAAAAGTAAAAAATAATACAGGATCCAGCCTCCAAAGAGCTTCTGGAAGGCTCTGGCTGCAACACCTGTCACCTGGTAATCATAAGGGTTCATTTGGCTCAGTGTGCATCCTGGGTCACAGGTCCCCACCCTCTCACACCCCCATGGGCTTTTGTTCTGAAGCTGGGAGCCTGCTCAGAAAGGACTCACCTTTCCATGCAGCACAACCTTTCTTTGGAACCCCACATATGAAAGGGAGTTACGAGGATTCGATGAAATAACACAATTTTCACTGTCTCTTCCCTCAGCTGCTTTATGCCATCCCTACCATCTGTGTGGATCTCTACCTCATGCATCGTTGGTTGGTTCGTTAGTCAGTTTATCTGGCTTCTCTCACTAGTCCTGACTCCTGAGTGCAATGAGTTTTGTCTGTTTTGTTCATTGCTGTATCCCCAGCACCAACAAGGCCTGGCACAATGCACCAATAAACATTTGTCAGTTAAAATGAGATAATTCATTTAAGTGCTTTGCAGGATGCCTGGAACCCTCCAGGCACATATTAAATAATATGGTAATCATTGCCAACATATATATGATAAGTTAATTTTAAATTATATGTAAGTTATATATAATAAATCTGTATGAGGAGGTACTAAAATGAAGACAGAGCTAATACGTGTAAAGGAATGAGTGCCTAGTAGTATAGGCAGTAGTGATACGTGTAGACCACTCTAAGGTTTACAAAGCCCTTGGCACACTTTTTTTTTTAAGATTTTTTATTTATTTATTTGACAGAGAGAAAAATCACAAGGAGGCAGAGAGGCAGGCAGAGGGGGGTGGGAAGCAGGATCCCTGCTGAGCAGACAGCCTGATGCGGGGCTCGATCCCAGGACCCTGAGATGACCTGAGCCGAAGGCAGAGGCTTTACCCACTGAGCCACCCAGGCGTCCCGCCCTTGGCACACTTTATCTCATTTTGTCTTCCAGCATTCCTGCAAAGTAGGTGCCACGATTCCCTACATGTTACAGGCAAAGAAATGCACACTGAATGGGTTAAAATGACTTGGTTAAAGTCACACATGGTTAGCGAAAGGAGGAGCCAACAAAAAGCCAAAGCTGAAGTCCTGTGTTCTTGCAGAGGTCTCTCAGAGCTGTGGGTCTAGAAGAGCAAGGATGATGATGTTAGTGGACATAACCGCTGGTGCTCCAGCAGACTCGGCGGCCCCTACTGTTAAACTCACCTTCCTTAAGAGCCACCCCTCATCCTGCTCAAAGCTAGAGGACTGCCTGTAGGTGGCTCTTTTCTGAGAGGCCTACCCTTGGCTGTAAGCATCTCTTCTCTAGACTTCTCAGATGCCAAGAGCCTGTTTTACCCTTTGACTCACATGTCTTATTTTTTTGCATGCCTCAGGGCCTTCACACATACTATTTCTGTTGCCTGCAGCACAGAAAAACATGGGGCTTCGGTCTAGCACCTCTGTTAGTTACTTCATTTCACTGAACCTGTTTTCTTGCAGATAAAATGGTCATTCTGACACTCAGGTTGCACTGAGAATTCAAAGAAATAATGGATAGCCAATGCCGGGTACAGATCTTGGCACACAGTAGCTGCTTGCTAATGGTGACTTAGGAATGCTCCATTTCCTCCAAGAACAGGACCAAATGCCATCTCCTCCACAAAATATTCTCTATTGTTCCCCTGACAGGGATTGTCTCCTCTTAGAGTACGTTCTTACCGCGTTTTGTTTAAAATGATAATTCATCCAGGTTTCTGCTTGTTCACTGGGCTGAGCAGACTCCTGAAGGCCAGAGAGATATTCCTCTTAACCTTTGTGTCCCTAGAGTGTGGGTGACAGTGAGTGTTTTGTGTCCCCGGAGTGTGGGTGACGGTAAGTGCTCACTAAACGTTTCCCAAAGGCACTGATGAAAACGACACGCCTCTGGTTGGAAACTGCCTGGTGGGATGGGGTGTGACCTCATCCAGAGCTGGGCAGAGCCTTGGGGCCTGATCTCCGCAGCTGTCCTCATGCCTCGGGAGAGACTGATCCGGGTTTGATTCTCTGTCCCCACAGTGACCTGCAAGATGACTTTATCTCACCCTGCGGAGCCTGCAGGCAAGTCATGAGAGAGGTAAGCACCTTGCCTTTCTGGAAAAGGTACACCAGCTGCGTCCCTGGCATTCCTGGTCTCCCAGGCTGTGGGAGCAAAGCCAGGCTGCCAGCCAGGACACTTAGCTACCGTCCTGTATGCCCTGTTGGCCGACAAGCTTGCCCAAGCTTGCATGAACCGCTGGAAATTATTCCTTCCTACAACAGCCACTGGAGTGTCTTCTGTGTGCTGAGCACTGAGCTAGGGCTGGGGAGACAGCAGTGAGCAGACAAGCCAGGCCTTGTCCTCATAGTTCACAGTCTAGTGCAAGAGACAGACAACAAACAAGGAGCAAAATAAACAGTTTCTGAGAATGATGAGGGCTATGGAGAAAAGAGTGCAGAAACAGGAATCCGAGGTCAACAAACATTGGTCTAGGGCAAAGCCAGCCCCGTCCCCTTACTTTTGTAAATAAAGTTTTATTGGCACACAGCCCCGCCCATTCCTGTATGTTTTGTCTGTGGCCACTTTGGCCCTACGACAGCACAGCTGGACAGTTACAAGAAAGCCCTGTGGCCTGCAGAGTCTAAAATAGTTCCTGTCTGGCCTGTTACAGAAAAATAGTTTGCCCACCGCTGCTTTAGATAGCCAGGAAGGGCCTGTCTTGGAGGATGACATCAGTGCAGAGATATAAATAATAAAAAATGAGGCAGACAAAGGTCTAGAGAAGATTTCCAGACAAAAGCAACATGTTTAGTGCCCATACACTTGGTGAGTTTGATTAAGTCGTGAGAGGGCCAGACAGGCTGAAACACAGTGAATAAGGAGGAGAAATGATGGGACTGAGAGCCTTATAAGCCATGGGACAGGGGGTACACTGGATTCCAAAAAGAAAGGGAACTGAGGAGTGCCTGGGTGGCTCAGTGGGTTAAAGCCTCTGCCTTCGGCTAAGGTCATGATCCCAGGGTCCTGGGATCGAGACCTGCATCAGGCTCTCTGCTCAGCAGGGAGCCTGCTTCCTCCTCTCTCTCTCTCTGCCTCTCTGCCTACTTGTGATCTCTGTCTGTCAAATAAAATAAATAAAATCTTTAAAAAAAAAAAAAAGAAAGAAAAGGGAACTGGATTGTGTCCTTAGAAATGGTGAAAAGCAGATTCGATGAGTTCTTAATCTGGACTCAGTGGTAAGTTTTTTTGTGCATGTATGTACATTTGGGGAGTGTCAGTAGCTTTCTCAGGCTCCCCAAGAGGTCTGTGTCCCCCAGAATCCCCAAAAGATTAAAGCCACTGGCCTGGAGAATCCCACAGGCCCTTGAACTTCCAGGTGACATCATCAGCCCTTCTAAACACAGCATCTCATTTCATCTTGACCCCAGCCTATCAGGGAAGTGGGCGGGCCAGTGCCCCCACTTCCAGAAAAGTAAAACGTCCTGCCGAAGGGCATGCAGCCAGATGGTGGTGAGCTGGCATTCATGGTCAGTTCAGGCTCACTGCTCCTCACGGCCCTCTCCCTGCCTTTGTGGGTCTATAAACAAGACCGATTCCCTTGGGCCCTGGAGGAGATATAATGGTGCTTTGCAGACTAGGAGAACAGGAGCGCCTGGTGCCCTGGAGATGTCTGCTTTTGGAGTTGTTTACATCCTGGGAGAGAAGGGGTTGTTTCCTTTCATTTGCTTTTGTGCCCTGGGGTTTCAAAGCATTGCCTATCGTGCAGACAGCTCCATTGTTTTTCTGCTTCTTGCTAGGCCTGCAAACCAGACAGAGTTAGCAGCCCATGGTTCCCCAATTCAGATGCAAATGCCACCATAAAGGCATTGAATCCACAATATGGACTCCTCTCACGGTTCGAGGGGCAGAAATGGCTACCCAGCACCTTGGCATGTCCAAGGCCATGTGAGGAAACCACATCAGGGTGCCAGCTCCCTGGCTTCCCAGGCCCCAGCTTAGGCCAACTGCTCATTGCTGTTTTCCCCAAACAGATTAGATGTTGGCAAAGGAGAGAAGGTGAATAAAAAAAAGCTGAAGGAGGGAGAGGCAGAACTGAAACCAAAAATGCAAATAACCAATGATGAAGCTTGGGGGCCGAGGATGGGGCCCTCGGACTCACCACCACTCAGGTTTCATCCATACCCTCAGGCAGAGCCTGCCAAGCAGAAAAATCTCCTTCCTTAAAGCATTAATTTAAAAAAAAAAAAAAAAAAAAAAATCCAGGGTGCCTGGGTGGCTCAGTGGGTTAAAGCCTCTGCCTTTGACTCAGGTCATGATCCTAAGGTCCTGGGATTGAGTCTTGCATCGGGCTCTCTGCTTGGCGGGGAGCCTGCTTCTCTGTCTCTCTCTGCCTACCTCTCTGCCTACTTGTGATCTCCGTCTGTCAAATAAATAAATAAAATCTTAAAAAAAAAAAATTCAGAGACTGATCATGCCCCGTAATAATGTGATTCAGACAGAAGCGTGGAAAGCCATTAGGCTACTCAACACCAGTTAGTAAGAACGGCTTCCATTAACTGAGCACCTGCTATGTCCAGGCACTATGTCCAGTGCCTTCTGTCCATCATAAGTCTCACAACGCATGGGTGGGCTGAGCCCCAGTTTGCTGACTCCAGCTCTGGAGCCCTGCGTCATGCACAGCTGTCTTCCTGCCCAGTACTTTCTTCTGTTCTTTTTTTTTTTTCTTTTTTTTTAAGGTTTTTATTTATTTATTTGACAGCTAGAGAGAGAGAGAGAGCACAAGTAGGCAGAGAGGCAGGGAGAGAGAGAAGCAGGCTCTGCTGAGCAGGGAACCCGCCGCAGGACTCGATCCCAGGACCCTGGGATCATGACCCAAGCCAAAGGCAGCTGCCCAACTAACTGAGCCACCCAGGCGCCCCACTTTCTCCTGTTCTGAAAGTCGTTTCACACATCAAGATGCTGAGCCCCAGAGGATCGGATCATTTGTCCAAGATCAAACATCAAGCAAGTTTTAGCTCCTGAAAGTAGAAGAGAAAGATGGGGAGGCAGATCTGAACTAAAATTTCTTCTTTGCTGGCTTTACCCTCTTAAGCGTAAAGTGGGGGTATGATAGCACTTACCACAAGAGCAGAGAGTAAAATCATGCATGGGCAGTATCTGGTGTGTAGTGAGCTGGGCGTGTACCTGCTCATGCTTGGGAGGAGTGGAGGACATGCTGGAGGGAAGCAGGGTTTTAGTTGTCCAATGTCCTGGCAGGAAGAGGTCTGGCCCTGGGGGTTACTGTTCCTGTAAAGCCTGGGGCAAGTCTCATCACAGAACAGAGCGCTTACTGCTCCTTAACAAAGTGCTGAGCACTGTTTTAATTGCTCAGTGGGCATTCTTGCATTGGCTCTGTCCTCAAGCTCTCTGGACCAGGTATTATGACTGTCATCCCCACTTTACAGATGAGAAAACTGAGGCACAGAGAGGACCATTCTGCAGCTAGAGTCAGACTCAAATCCAGGTCAGTCCTAACCCCTCGGGCACGCTACCTCCCTCATGATGGCTTTGCTTCTTTTCCAGTTTGGCACCAACTGGGCTGTCTACATGACCAAGCCAGATGGCACCTATGTTGTCAGGACAGTCCAGGAGCTGCTGCCTGCTCCCTTCGGGTCCATAGGCTGGCAAAAGGTCCAGTGAGTTCGGGAAAATGCCCACTGCCTGGAAGAACCTGGGTTTCCACATGTATTTAAGGGGACAGCTGCCCAGAGAACTTCACGAAGATGTTCTTATAGACCTGGAGACATCTGCCAAGTGAACAGGGCTGGGCAGAGATGGCTTTTCCAAATGCACTCGAGCGCAGAGATCTTCACTGAAGCAATAAAGGGTTTCGTTCCGTCCTGGGCCAACATCCCTCCTGGCAACCCACCTTGTCCTTCCTGGGACAGGAACACCCATCCCTTCCTTTCCTTCCCAAGGGCCATCTTTAAAATTCCAGCCAAGTCTGGACTGCTTCCCCATCAGCCTTCCCAAGGTTCTATACTGTTCTGAGCGACTTTTCTAATCATAGACCTCACAGAGTGCACGTTTTGCTCCATCTCTATCATTGTTCACAACTCTAAGGGTGACAGAGTGATTTGTCTTTCTAGAAAGACCTGGACATCTTCTGCTAGGGGAAAGTGGGACTGTGTACCCTTCGGTGTGGAGAGCTGGCTTTTTAGGCAACTTGCTCCTCCAGATGGGACGCCCCGCTGAGCTGAGCCAAACTGCCAATGGCCATTTCTAGAGTCTATTTTGGACTCAGGGTAGACCTGAGCACCTCTGGATGCTGTCCCCCTCTCCACGGCTGTATCTGAGTGATTCCAAAGTATAAGGGGAAAGGCAGGAGTTCGTCTAGACCGGGTAAAATTGTTTCTCTGGGGGCACCTGGGTGCCTCAGTGGGTTAAACCTCTGCCTGGGGATCAGGTCATGATCCCAGGGTCCTGGGATCGAGCCCCACATCGGACTCTCTGCTCAGCAGGGAGCCTGCTTCCCCCTCTCTCTCTGCCTGCCTCTTTGCCTACTTGTGATCTATCAAATAAATAATAAAAATAAAATCTTTAAAAAAAAATGTATCTCTGAAGACCGACTGTGTGCCGAGTACTTCCCCATGGATTCTTTTTTCTTTTCTTTCCTTTTTTTTTTTTAAAGACTTTATTTATCCATTTGACAGTGACACAGCAAGAAAGGGAACATAAGCGGGGGGCAAGGGGGTTGCCAGGAGTGGGAGAGGGAGAAGCAGGCCTCCCGCTGAGCAGGGAGCCCGACATGGGGCTCAGTCCTGACTCTGGGATCATGACCTGAGCCAAAGGCAAACACTTAACATCTAAGCCACCCAAGGTACCCGCATGGATTATTTTTATTTAAAGTGCCCAGCAGCTCACTAAAGTGGTTATCTACCCCTTCTTAGAGATGAGGGCACTGGGCTTCAGAGAGGTTGAATGACTCACTCTAGGACTGTGGGAAAGCTCAGACCCGAACCCAGGTCTCAGAACTCTGAGTATGGTCTCAAAATAGTGCGTGATCTTTGCCAGGAGCTGTGCTAAGGCGTGTAACACATATGAAGGCTTATGTGAACTCTCATTCATCAAGCTCAAAGTGCATTGTCCTCATTTTACCAAGGAACAAATAGAAGCTCAGAGAGGTAACGTCACTTGCCGAAAGTCACACAGCTAAGAGGCAGCAGAGCTGGAACTGGAGTCAGGTCTGTCTGATTCCAAGTGTTTTGTTGTTTCTGGCTTTTTTTCCATTCTCCTGCAGCTGAAGTTTGGCTGCCTTTGTATCTTTTACATGGCAAAAACTGCAAAGTTAAAGATGTGTAAGATTGGGCGCCTGGGTGGCTCAGTGGGTTAAGCCGCTGCCTTCGGCTCAGGTCATGATCTCAGGGTCCTGAGATCCCTGCATCAGGCTCTCTGCTCAGCAGGGAGCCTGCTTCCCTCTCTGTCTCTGCCTGCCTCTCCATCTACTTGTGATTTCTCTCTGTCAAATAAATAAATAAAATCTTAAAAAAAAAAAGATGTGTAAGATATAGTCTGCGCCCTTGAGGAACTAACTCCCAGTCTGACGGAAGAGAGATGTAAACAGGTCAAGTGCATGGAAATATACACAGTGATCCAGGCGAGTACCGGATGCGAGGTGGGTACAGTCGAGGTGCCATGCTGCCTTCTGGGGTGTGAGGAGGTTAGAGAGGGGACCATTGCATTGATGCACTGGTTATCAAACCTTGTCCGCCTCTCTGTCTTTTGCCCTTCTCTCTCATGCACACACAGAGTTAGGAAGGTGAGGCCTCAGGAAGGAAGGGAGCCAGGTTGGCCCTCTAAAGGGGGCTGATGGCTCTGGGTGTCCTCCCTGGAAGTTGGCCTTGGGACCAACCCCACTGGATGAGTGAGAATAGAGCACAGATTTCTTCTTTCCTAGGCAGGCAAGTTGCTGGGGGTGCTTGTAGTGGACAGGCAAGTCATCCCTTTCCTGTGAGTCTTTCTACTCAGGTTCAGAGCTCGTGGAAGTATTGCTGTCTGGCTTCTCCACAATACACCCAGACCTCCCCCCTGCCGCCATCTTGGGAGGCAGGAACAGGGTCCCAGCCTGGCTGCACGGCGCAGAAGTCGACTCTGCTTTTCTTTAGAAGTGGTCGATGGGGTCTTCAGCTTAGTCTCCTGAATGTTCTCAACAAAATGGGATGGAGAAAGAAAAAAAAAAGAAAGTTGAAAGAAAATGCACTAAGATGTTAACATCAGTTAAAATTCTGGTCAATGGGAATCTCAGTTCATGATTTGTTTTCTTTGAACATATCTGAATTTTTTAAAAATATTTTATTTATTTATTTATTTGACAGAGAGAAACATAGCAAGAGAGGGAAAACAATCGGGAGAGTGGGAGAGGGAGAAGCAGGCTTCCCGCCAAGCAGGCAACCTGATGGCGGGGCTCGATCCCAGTGTGACCTGAGCCGAAGACAGACACTTAACAACTGAGCTACCCAGGCGCCCCCATATCTGAATTTTTTTAATTTCCAAAATGTTTTAAAGAACTTTAAAAAATGAGAGAGCCCAGTGGGTTTCAAGTTTGGAGCCAGCCAGCCTCCAAACTAGGTGGCTTTGGGCAAGCTGTTTGATTACTCTGAGACTCAATTTCCTCATCTCTAAGACAAGGATGATAGTGTCCACCCCATAGAATTGTTGTGCGGATTGAATGAAATCCTGAGCCCAGAGGTGGATCCTCAGTGAGCTCTTTTTGATAAAATCAGTCATGACTTTTATTAAGGGTGACAAATGTTGGTCCTTTGAGAACGGATTTGATTTTTACCAACAAGCCCATCTACCTGTTCCTTTAACAATGATTGATCTGATGCCTACTGTGTTCTAGGGCTGGTGCCAGACCCTGGGGACACGGCAGTGAATAAGACAGATAAAATTCCTGCCCAGTTCTCAGTTTACCCCCTGGGAGATGAGATCTAAAGATTATAGGACGTCATGACAGTCACTGAGGGGAAGACAGCGCTCTGGAAGGAAAGCAGCCAGAGTGGAGCTTGTTTGAGAATGGGAGGGCAGCGCGGAGGAGAGATCGCAGCCAGACCACGAGAAGAGTCCTCCCACTAGGGAACAGAGCTGGGGAGGGGTGAAGAATGCGGACTGCCAGAAGCACCAAGTTCAGTGTCCTTAATACGTCCGTGGAGACAGACTGGGGAAGACAATCCTCAGAGATCCCAGAATTACTCAAACAATGACCGCTTGGAAGAACAGGACTCCCTTGGCTAGAGAGAGGCTGGGATGTTTGTTTAAAATAAAAGGATTCTCATTTTGTGTCCCCTGTTCTGAGGCCCTGTGATTTCAGAGCAGCACATGCACTGTTATTCAGAGCTGTCTATGTTTTTTAGGACTCTAAAGCAGAGTCCCAGATTCCCGTGGAAAAAAATAGAAGCATGTATATTTCTGAGGCTCTTGGCAGCCGCTGCTAATTGCTCATGTAAAATAGAAGATTCTTGAGGATTTCCTTTTAGCGGGGGGAGGGGGGGGGAGCACAGCTATAACTGACAGGTACAAGGGGTACTTTGGGTGCCTAGGTCAGAAGTGAGGCTAGAAATTACTATTCATGAATAAATAATGGAATGGCCTATCTCTCACACTTAGTATTTTGTGTATGATTAAGGACACAGAAACAAACATGGAAAGAACATCCAATGTGTTACCCGTATTTTTGAGGACTAGGGTAAGGGACAGTTAAGGGGAGGGGGATTAAAACCTCAATGACTGGGGCGCCTGGGTGGCTCAGTGGGTTAAGCCGCTGCCTTCGGCTCAGGTCATGATCTCAGGGTCCTGGGATCGAGTTCCGCATCGGGCTCTCTGCTCAGCAGGGAGCCTGCTTCCTCCTCTTTCTCTCTCTGCCTGCCTCTCTGCCTACTTGTGATCTCTGTCTGTCAAATAAATAAATAAAATCTTTAAAAAAAAAAAAAAAAAAAAAACCTCAACGACTGAGCAGGAAAAAATAGGGCATAATGATTGCATTATGTACCGATGGCCGTGTAACAAATTATGCCTAAATCTTGCAGTAGCCTAGGACAACAAAAAAATGTATTATTTAACAGTTTCTGTAGGTCAGGACTCTGGGCAGAGGCAGGTTATTTGGCTCAAGGTCTTGTACAAGGCTGGGGTTTAGATGTCGGCCAGGACTGTGGTCTCCCTTGAAGGCTTGACCAGGAAATGGCCCACTTCGAAGCACACTCACATGGTATTGACGGGATCAGGTTCCTGCGGACCGTTGCTGTTACTAGTCCTTGCTACATGGGCCTCTCTGCAGGGCAGCCTGCAACACAGCAGCTGCCTTCCCACAGAACAAGTGAACAAGACAGCGGGAGAGAGTGAGCCAGATTCCTTTTGTAACCCAACCACAATGGCAACATCGTATCCCTTTTGCCAAAACAAAAAAGCCATATAAAAATTCAGTAGCAATCCTGTAGCTTAAATACTACGGGGTAAATGCAGTAGTTGGTCCAGAGGTGGTGGGGAAGGTTAATCAGGGATGTGTGTAAGATATTTGACATTCCAAACTGCTTCCTTCTGGCTCCTCTCTACCCCCTCCCTCCTTCCCAGGGGGAGTGAGCACTGTGATTGGGAATTTAATCAGCCCCTTCCCCTCTCCTCCCCCTTGGGCGCCAGGCTGCCCACAGAGGGCTGTCAGGCAAGAGCTAGAGAGCCAGCAGACCCCACGCTGGGTGCTAAAGACCCAAGGTTTCAAAATCACAATCCCTGAACTAACAGAACTAACAGTATAAAGGAAGAGACAGAGAGGAAGCATCCAGCCCAGTCTAGGAAAGGTCAAGGAAGTCTTCCTGGACTAGTTATGAACAGGGATCCTTTCAAAGAGGTAAATCAAGACAGAGGCACCTGCATGTTGCTGGGGACATCTGCAAGTAACTCAATATTGCTGGGCCATAAATAAAGGTCAGGGAAGGGAGCCAAGAAGAAAGATGCCAGGGCCAAACAGAGAAGGACTTGCTGTACCAAGCCGAGGAGGTTGGGCTTTGAGGGGCAACGGGCAAGGGCAAAGAGCCTGCAAAGGACTGTAACAGCAGGGGACATGGCCATGTTTCTACTTTGCGTTATCACTGCGGGGCAGCGAATTTATAGGACTGGAGCCACAGAGTGTTGAATTTCTGAGCCACACACCTTCTCCCTGACCCCCATCATGTTTTCCTCCATCTCGGCCAGACGAACAAACACCCTTCTTCCCAATGTAGTCTCTCTCTCTCTCTCTCTCTCTCTCTGCCCATCACGGTCTGGCTCTAACCTCCAAAAACTGCAGCCCAGGAATTTCAAGTAGCCGGATTTTGATCTCGTAGCAGCTTTGCTCGGCCAACAGCTTTAGCAAAAACTCCTCCACCTCTGCTGGCAATTTAGAGATAGCGTTTCTGAAATGGTCTGTGGATAAAGGATGTTGCTGCTCCGGGAAAATTTGTCTCCTGCCAGGAGGAGACAAAGAGCATGAAATGCTGCCAAAGGATGTTGTCCACAAGGGAAGGTTAAACATCCCTCAACACTTCTTCTTTCTTTCTTTCTTTCTTTTTTTTTAAGACTTGTCTTTTTCCATTTTTACACCAGCATCAGCTTTTTCTCCCCTGTGTCCTTTGGGGGAAGGTTAAGAGATGCTTCTTAGGAATATTACCAAAACAACACAGTCTTGTCACCTGGAGGGAAAAGTGTACAAGGAAGACGGAGGGATGCCACAGAGCTGTGTGTCAGAGAAGTGTCCTAGGGCTTCTTCAAGGACTCCCTCTTTTCTTCTCGAATTCCCGTGGCTGAACATAACAAACCACGCCTGGTACGAGTCGATATGTAATACATGTTCTAGGGATGAAAGAGGGTACACAGACAGCTCCGCAGAAGACCACATACCTCACACCCTTCCCCAACTTCATCATCCTGGATAACACAGAAGAGACCGAAGAGGTTTCAGGAGGATGCCCTGAGACCTGAGGCTTGGGGCCACTCTCAGAAGCCCTTTCCTTCTCAGGGGGACTGAGTGGGGCGAGTGGAATCAGGGTCACAATCCCTAAGAAAGTCAGCTGCTGTGTCTCACCACATGAGGCTGTTTCTCTGCCCCGAGAACAGAGAACACAGAACCCCTGCGATTTCTTGGGAAGCCTCTCATTTAGAAATCCACTCGCCTGCCCTTTCCATACAGAGGGCAGTGGAAGACTCGAGCTTTGTGCTGTGCTTGATTCAGACCTGTCAGAAGAAACATCGATTTTTTTGTTGTTTGTTTTTGCAGGAGAACTCTCTGTTGAACCAGAAAGTGCCACGCCTCCAATGGAGGGCTAATTAATATCACTCTGGAGAGTTCCTTTCTGCAGGTGGGTGGGTTAAGCATCAAGGGCTGGCGAGGTGGTCTGCAGCTTAGGGGAACAAAACCAAAGGGGAACAACAAATGCCCTCTTTAATCAAAAACACTGGTACGCTGTCCCTGTCCCTTCGGTGAATACCTCTTACAAGCTGGGTAATTCATCACAAGCCTTAGGGTAAAATGTCCATTCCTAGGAGAGTAAAGAAAATCCTTGTAGTTAAAACATTCAGTCTCTCTGAGAACCTCTTGTTCCTTCTCAGTAAACGTTAAAGAGAAGAGCTGTGACGACAATGACACAGAGCAGATGAATAGATGTAAACTTCAAATGAGACCTTTGCCCCGACTAGGTTTCCATGGATCAGCCTGAGATTACCGGAGTGTGAAGTTTCTCCAACCTTCTCTTCCTCCGCTTTGTCCAAGGGGCAGTTTCAATGGAGCATTTAAAATTATAATTTAAAATTCTCTGAGATCCACTGAAAAGAAAAAGATAATACCTGATGTCTATGTGCCCCTAGAAAGAGGAAAGAAACTCATCTATGTATCTATGTATGTCTCGGGGCACCAGTGTGGCTCAGTGGATTAAAACCTCTGCCTTTGGCTCAGGTAATGAACTCAGGGTCCTGGGATCAAGACACAACAGGCTCTCTGCTCAGTGGGGAGCCTGCTTCCCCCCTCTCTCTGCCTGCCTCTCTGTTCTCTACTTGTGAACTCTGTCAAATGAATTTAAAAAAAAAAAGTGATACATATCTATGTATGTCTCTCCCAAATTAATATGAAGGGGTGTCATCAGGGCCCTGCAATTTCTCCTGATAAAAGAGATCAGGGGCGCCTGGGTGGTTCAGTGGGTTAAAGCCTCTGCCTTTGGCTCAGGTCATGATCTCAGAGTCCAGGGATCCAGCCCCGCATCGGGCTCTCTCAGCTCAGCAGGGAGCCTGCTTCCCTTCCTCTCTCTCTCTGCCTGCCTCTCTGCCTCTCTGTGATCTCTCTCTCTCTGTCAAATAAATAAATAAAATCTTAAGAAAAAAAAGGGAGAGAGAGAGAGAGATCAGAACACACACACACACACACACACACACTGCTCAGACAGTTGACTGACTACCTGTTCCTAGCCAGGGGTCCACCCTATGGCCAAGCAAGCCTGGGGGTAGGTGATTGAAGACTCCTTCCCGCATTAACATGTCCCCCTTGACTTCATATTTAAGGTGGAAGAAAGGGGTTGAAACATGTTCTCTCTTGGTGTCCTGCCTCTCCCACAACACCATCATCAGGAGAATAGAAGAGAAGACGCTTCCTAATGTTGACTGGCCCTGAACAATGGTAATTCCCATCCTCTGTTTCAGAAAGAGGTTGACTCAGATGTTTGCTACTGCAGAGCCAAGTTCAACTCCAGGTTTATAATACAGCAAAGTTCATTATTAAAATGCATTTGTTGTATGAAACCACTAAGTTCAAAGACAGTAAACTTTGTGAACTTTAACACACTATTCAAAATAAGTTCATTTTGGGGGGCACCTGGGTGGCTCAGTCGTTAAGCATCTGCCTTCAGTTCAGGTCATGATCCCTGGGTCCTCGGTTCCCCCTGTTCAGCGGGAGGCCTGCTTCTCTCTCTTCCACTCACCCTACTTGTGTTCCCTCTCTCACCATCTCTCTCTCTGTCAAATAAATAAAATCTCTAAAAAAAAATTCATTTTTTAAAAAATTGAGACCGTGAGTTAGACCAAACTTTTCAAAGAAGTTCCCATGATGTTAAAAAGATGTTTATGTAAAATGTTTATTGAGA
Organism: Mustela lutreola; assembly: GCF_030435805.1. Classification (NCBI taxonomy): domain Eukaryota; kingdom Metazoa; phylum Chordata; class Mammalia; order Carnivora; family Mustelidae; genus Mustela; species Mustela lutreola. Next base: position 14,599,066 of record NC_081299.1, read on the forward strand.
TATTACAAACAGAACATTGCACAAGCCAGAGTATAAATCTAGATGAGCTTTCATCAAGTGAACGTACCCAGATCAAGAAAGAGAATGTCACCAGCCCCCAAATCCTCCTTGAGTCTGCTTCTAGTAACCAGCTCCCCAGGCCAACTGCTCTCCTGACCTCTGACACTGTAGATCAGTTTCACCTGCCTTTGAACTTGATGCAGATGGAATCATAATAATCATTCCTTTCTATGTTTGCCTGCCTTCCCAATCAGTGTATTTATAAAATATATCCATGCCGTTGCACGTAGCTGTAGGTGCTTTTAGGCTATTTAGTAGTCCACTGGGTGAACATATAATTTACCCAGTCTGCTGTAGATGGCCATCTGAGTTTTTCCAGTTTTACACTATGAGAAATAATGCTACTACAAACATTTTTGGGGAAATATATATGCATTCCTCTGGTCTATACCTAGGAGTGAAAAATACCAGGTTCCCATTTAATGCTTATGTTAGTTTCAACATGTTTAAATTCACCAATTCAAGGGTGCCTGGGTGGCTCAGTTAGTTAAGCAACTGCCTTCAGCTCAGATTATGATCCCAGCTCCTGGGATGGAGCCTGGAGTTGGGCTCCCTCCTCAGCATAGAGCCTGCTTCTGCCTCTCCCCGTGCCCCCTTACTAGCTTATGTGCTCTTTCTCTCTCTCTCTCAAATAAATAAATAAAATCTTTTAAAAATTCATCAATTCAGGGGTGCCTGGGTGGCTCACTGGTTAAGCCGCTGCTTCAGCTCAGGTCGTCATCTCAGGGTCCTGGGATCGAGTCCCACATCGGGCTCTCTGCTCAGCGGGGAGCCTGCTTCCCTCTCTCTCTGCCTGCCTCTCTGCCTACTTGTGATCTCTGTCTGTCAAATAAATAAGTAAAATCTTTTAAAAAAAAATTCATCAATTCAAAGATGAAGCATTTTGCTGTTTTTACATTTACAGGCCAGCATTTTTACATGCTAGCCTGCTATCCCTACTTACTGCACAGCGTGGAACCAGGGCTGTTGGGAAGGACCCATGGGAGCTCTGAAATAAATGGGTTAGGCTGTGTCTATTTACTCAAGCAACGGGGAGGTGGGTCTCAGGGTAGACAAATGTCTCCTTGCGGAGAGAGGCTCATGCACACCGCACACACACTGAGCTATGGGGCCACGCCACGTTTCACACACCTCCTAGGGTCTCTTGCTTACAACCCGCCTTAGGGGTGAGGAATAGAGCTACCCATGATTACAAGGACATTTAAAAACTGACACCACATGGGGCACCTGGGAGGCTCAGTGAGTTAAAGACTCTGCCTTGGGCTCAGGTCCTGATCTCAGGGTCCTAGAATGGAGCCCCGCATCGGACTCTCTGCTCAGCGGGGAGCCTGCTTCTCTCTCTCTCTCTGCCTGCTGCTCTGCCTACTTGTGATTTCTGTCTGTCAAATAAATAAATAAAATCTTAAAAAAAAAAAAAACTGAAACCACCACAAAATATACATCTGAGGTTTGGCTTCATTTCTCGTTAAAAAGTAACTCTCTGACCCAAATAAATTATGTAAACCGTGTTTGGATCCTAATCTGAATAACTATAAACCAAAATAAAAAGATGGGGAGATCTGAGTATCAGCTGGAGAGTAAATGATATTATGAAGTTCATGTTCATATTTCTAGAGATGATAATAGTATGGTTAATGGGGTTTTTCTTTTAAAAGAACTCTTATCTCTTAGAGATAGCTACTGAAGTATTTATAAGTGAAATATAATGTCTGGGATTTGCTTTAAAGTAACGGGGGGAGGAGGGTTAGTAGGAAGATATAAATGAATAAAATAATAGCTATTTGTCGGTAATTGTTGAAGCTGGATAAAGGGTGTATGGGGTCACTAAATTTTTTTTGTTGCATAGGTTTGAAATTTCCCATTAAAAACAAAGTCAAGGATGGGGCGCCTGGGTGGCTCAGTGGGTTAAGCCTCTGCCTTCGGCTCAGGTCGTGATCTCAGGGTCCTGGGATCGAGCCCCACATCTGCCTCTCTGCCAGCAGGGAGCCTGCTCCCCCCCCCCTCTGCCTGGCTCTCTGCCTACTTGTGATCTCTCTCTCACTCTCTCTGTCAAATAAATAAATAAAATTCTTAAAAACAAACAAACAAAAAAGTCAAGGAAAGAAAAAAGAAATCACTCAGTACAAATCCATTGATCAGCTGTTCCTAACAGCGGCTTTGGGTAAAAGGGCTTTGCCACCAACAGGCAATGTGACTTTAGGCAAGCTGCTCTGTGTCTTGGGGCCTAAGTTGACACATTGGAAAAACGTAGATTTCAGGCGAGATTTCTCGTGGGGGGTCCTAAGAAGAGAAGAGGACTGTGGGTTTGTAGAGAGGAGGGGGTGGGATGGGTGTTTCAGGGGATCCATAATAGCTGAACTTGCCGTTTTGAGAAAGGAACACTTTATTGCTATTATAAAAACCTAGTAGAAACAGAAGTGGAAAGGGAAAAACAAAGGAATCTACACACAGACAAGGGTACTAGGAAGCAGTAAAGGAGAATAAGGCAAAGTTACATCTGCAGGATCTTACAACATCCAGCCTCATCAGCTGGGGAAGCCCCTTGGAGACAGCCAAGCTGGAGGCTGCATTGAGGGGCCTGGGCTGAACATCCTCCCCTCAGGTGGGACTTCTACCCACCGTCCCATAAGGGCCAGACTTCTTCGGCAAATATTGGAGTCTGAAGTTAAACATTTGTTTGCCTACATACAGTTTGGAGCAAGCTGCATTCCTCCATTATCATGACTTTACAGCAAGGAGCCTGGGCTAGGTGTGTTTGACCAACCCGCTCTTGGATTCCATTCTGGGGGGCCAGTCCAGCCTAGAGCCAAAAGGGATATAAGGCAAGATGTATAGCTCTTGGGAGTCCAGACCAGAAAAGCTAGTTTTTGTTTTTGTTTTTTTAAGATTTTATTTGAGGGGTGCCTGGGTGGCTCAGCGGGTTAAAGTCTCTGCCTCTAGCTCAGGTCATGATCTCAGAGTCCTGGAATAGAGCCCCACATCCGGCTCTCTGCTTGCTGGGGGGCCTGCTTCCTCGTCTCTCTCTGCCTGCCTCTCTGCCTACTTGTGATCTCTCTCCATCAAATAAACAAAATCTTAAAAAAAAAAAAAAAAAGATTTTATTTGAGAGTGAGAGAGAGCACAGGGGGTGGGGGAATAAAGCGCAGAGGGAGAGGGAGACGCAGACTTCCTACTGAGCAGGGAGCTCAAGTTGGGGTTCCATTCCATGACTCTGAGATTATGACCTGGGCCCAATGGCAGATGATCAAACAACTGAGCCCCTCAGTCACCCCCAGAAGGGCCAGTCCTAACCTGGAGCCCAGCTAAAGTCAACTAAGCAGGCTCCCAAAGTCATTCATGCAGGAGTCTCATAAACAACATTCTTTAGCCTGCCTGTGTGGGTGCAGGTCGGGGTGGTAGGTTACGCAGGACAAATCACAGAAACCTCCATCCATATAGTGCAGTGCGCAAGGACTCAACAATCGGGGCAACGTGAACTTTCATCTCAGCTCTTACACCGCATGTGACGACAGACTGTCACCTTGCTTTCCTTGCCTCAGTTTCCTTATCCATAAAAATGGCATCCTGTGCGAAAATGAAATGAATTAACAGATGTAAAGAGTCTGGCGCGACGGGCAATGGTCCATCAATATCAGTTTCCTTTCTCAATTTCTCGATTTCGCCCAGGAGCAGAGATGTCCACACTCGAAACCCTTAAACCCTCCACGCCGGGTTCAAAGTGCGCAAGCGAGAAACTACCCGCCGCGCAGGTACGCGCACGGCGCCCCCTCGCGCCCAGCCGGGGAACCGCCGGAGCGGAGGCCCCGCCCCCCGGCGCCCGCGCCTGCGCAGAGGCACTGCCCCAAGTTTGTTGTGGTGCCGAGCGTCCCGGACGCCTGAGGGGGCTGGAGGGAATCGGGTCGCGGTGCCACCATGGCGGTGCGACAGGCGCTGGGCCGGGGCCTGCAGCTGGGTCGAGCGCTGCTGCTGCGCTTCACCGCCAAGCCGGGTCCGGGCTACGTCTGGGGGCGGCCCGAACGGCCGGGCCCCGCGGCGGGCTGGGGTCGCGGAGAACGCCGCGGTCAGGCCGCGGGACCCGGCGCGGAGTCGCGCAGGCTGGGGCTCGGGCTTCCCGACCGCTACCGCTTCTTCCGGCAGTCGGTGGCCGGGCTGGCGGCGCGGCTCCAGCGGCAGTTCGCGGTGCGGGCCCGGGCCGGCGCGGGCCCTTGCGGCCGGGCCGTCTTTCTGGCTTTCGGGCTGGGCCTGGGCCTCATCGAGGAGAAGCAAGCGGAGGGCCGGCGGGCGGTGTCGGCCTGTCAGGAGATCCAGGTGAGGGGCGGCCCGGGGCGGGGCGGGGCTAGTGTGGGGGCGGGGAGGGGCGTGGCGGAGGCGGGGCTGGGAGTCCCCTGCTGCCTGGGACCGCGGGGCCAAGCTCTGCCTCTGTCCCAGCTGGAAATGCGTTGGACCTGAGCACTTGAGGTTCATTTGCAGTGGTACTGCTCTCCTGGTTTGGGGCCCGCACGTCCCATGTTCCCTTCCTCAAACGGCATGTTCTGGAGGTCATGCTGAGAATTTTAGTGCCCGCTGCAGCATAGCTGATGGCTTTGTGTAAATTTTCTAAAATGCAATGACAGTTAAATCATAACACTTCCTTTCCTGAGGTAGTTGTCATCCCCAGTCTATGGATGAGGAGAAGTACTCAGAGAGGTCAAGGAATTTTCTCGAAGCCGCACAGCTATTAGCAGTGCCCAAAGTCTGGCTCTGCAAAGCCTGTGCCTTTAACCTGAGCCTCCACAGTTCAGCCGATTAGTGACGTAGCTGAAGCCAAAGTAAAAACTATGAACCACCGTAGCAAACATAAGGACTAACAGTTTTTAATGCGCCTGTATGAAGTTACCGGGAGTCACTGGGTATGGGGGAGGGGAGACTTTGTAAATGCCTAAAATAGCTCAAAGACCTGTTTCTGCTGAACCAAAATATGTATTAGACTTGTCCAGACCAACAGAACCAATAGCATGTGTTTATTTATTTATTTATTTATTTATTTTAAAGATTCCTTTTAAGGAATTGGCTCTGCCGTTGTGGAGGCTGGCAAATCCAAAATCTGCTGGGTAGTCCGGCAGGCTGGAGACCCAGGAAAAGCCATTCTTGGGGTTCAGGTCTGAAGGCCATCTGCTGGTCGAATTCCCATTTCTTCCGGGGAGGTCAGTGTTCTGGGGTCTGAAACCGCCCACGGAGTTAGCAGAGAGCCTGGGTTGTACAGCATAGGGCTGAGGTCAGGGAAGATGGGGTGACTTGCCCAAGGACACAGCTCGTTAAGGACTGGGCAGTGTCTCCCATGTTTCCTGGTTTCCAGCCCTTGTTCCAGTTCTTACTCATCACCAGAGTGTCTCATGTTTGAGCTCTGGCCAGTCTGGGCGACAGGTGACATCTGGTCTAGTCCCCAGCTGCTGTCCTTGTCAGCAGTAGATGTAGCTGTGGAAAACAGTATGGCAGTTCCCCCAAAATTAAAAATAGAATTATCGTTTGACCCAGGAGTTCCACTTTTGGTAATATGCCCCCAAAGAACTGAAAGCAGGGACATGAGCAGAAGTTTCTAGATCCATGTTCATAGCAGCATTATTCACAATCTTCAGGAGAACCCAGATGTCCATGGGCGGACGGATCAACATAGATGAAATTTTGAGGACATTATGCTAAGTAAAATAAGCCAGTCATGAGAAGAGAGAGATTGTATGATTCCACTTACCTGAGGTACTTAGAGTAGTCAGGTTCACAGAACAGAAAGTGGAATGGTGGCTACCAGGCACTGGAGGGAGGAGGGAGTGGGCAGTTAGTGTTTAATGTGTATGGAGTTTCAGATTTGCCAGACGAAGATGGAGGTAGATGGTGGCGATTGGTTGCACAACAGTGTGAATGTGCTTAGTGCCATTGAAACTATACGTTTAAAAATGACTTAAATAGGGGCACCTGGGTGGCTCAGTGGATTAAGCCTCTGCCTTCGGCTCAAGTCATGATCTCAGGGTCCTGGGATCGAGCCCTGCATTGAGCTCTCTGCTCAGCGGGGAGCCTGCTTCCCCCTCTCTCTCTGTCTGCCTCTCTGCCTACTTGTGATCTGTCTGTCAAATTTTAAAAAAAAAAAAAATCTTAATTAAAAAAAGAAACAATTTAAAAGATGACGTAAATAGTCCTTTTTATTTTATGTATATCTTAACACAATTCATAAAAATAATTTTAAACCCTGTACATGAATGTTCATAGCAGCAATATTCGTAATAGCAAAATATTAAAAACCCAAACCTCCTTCAGCAGGTGAATTGTTAAACTGGTACGTCTATACATAAATATTAAGCAATAACCAAGAATCAACTATCAGTACAGGTAACAACCTAAATTAACCTCAAGAGTATTAGGCCTAGTGAAAAATGTCAGTCCCCAAAGGGTACATACTGTGTGATTCCATTTCTGTAACATTCTTAAAATGAGAAAACTGTACAGATAACAGATGAGTGTTGCCAGAGGACAGGGGTGGGTTAGGGGTAGGGGTTCTTCTGCAGTGATGGCACAGTTCTGGATCCTGATTGTGGTTGTGGTGGTGATTACACAAATCTGTACATGGGATCATTTGCATAGAGCTGGCGGTCCTAGCAAGATGGCGGCACCCAGGGCAGGATCGGAGCAGGCTGAGAGAGGACTGGGGAGAGGTTGAAAGAAGAGTTTGGGGGCTTTAAGAGACTGCTCAGCTCACCGCACGCCACAGCATCTCTGGGCTACGCTCACTGAACGCCGGCAGTGTCCTGAGTCCCACCGTGTTCCCCCTTACCAGTTTATTGACTCGGCTCCAAATTCAGCTTTCTTGTTTGCTCTGTGAAAATGGACCTGGGTCTTTGAAATGTTTTCCTTTGCTAAGTGACAGGGTAAGATTTGTCAGTAGAGGGTCCAGGAGAGATTGCAGGAGGAAGGGCTTTTGCTTCCTGGTTCCTCACCTGTGTGCTTGCTCTGCAGCCTTTGGGCCCTTGCATTGCCTGCGGCCTCCCCAGCATGTGGCTTCTGAAGTGCTGGGTGGTCAGCAGCTCCCCCCACCCCACACCCACACCCACAGTGCCTCCCTGCAAATGACTCTCCATCGCACCCTAGAAGGGGGATTTCCAGTCAATGCCAAGGCACCTTACCAGTGAATCTCTTGTTATTTCTGTTTGCTGTTAAAGTCAATTTATTATTATTTTTTTAATATTTATTTGAGAGAGAAAGAGGGCATACACAAGCTGGGGAGCAGCAGGCAGAGGGAGAAGCATGCTCCCCTGCTGAGCAAGGAGCCCAGGACTCTGGAATCATGACCCAAGCCAAAGGCAGATGGTTAACCAACTAAACCATCCAGGCGCCCCGCAGTTAATTAATTATATTAAATGTCACATATTTTTTTAAAAAGTTGCATAGGGCGCCTGAGTGGCTCAGTTGGTTGAGCGACTGCCTTCAGCTCAGGTCATGATCCTGGACTTCCAGGATCGAGTCCCGCATCAGGCTCCCAGCTCCTTGGGGAGTCTGCTTCTCCCTCCGACCTTCTCCTCTCTCATGCTCTCTCTCACTCATTCTCTCTCAAATAAATAAATAAAATCTTAAAAAATAAAAAGTTGCATAGAGCTGCACACACACACGAATGAATGCAGGTTTTAAAAGATGGTAAAAACCGAGTAAGGTCTCTGGTTGATAGCAGTGTGAGGAAACTAGGCGAAGGGACACAGGACATTTTGTGCAGATTTTTTTTTTTTTTTTTGCAACTTCTTGTGAGTCTAAATTATTTCAAAATTAAAACTTAAAAATTAGGGGCATCCTGTGTAGCCCAGTGGTTTAAGCCTCTGCCTTCAGCTCAGGTCATGATCTCAGGGTCCTGGGATCGAGCCCCGCATCAGGCTCTCTACTCAGCAGAGAGCCTGCTTCCCCCTCTCTCTCTGCCTGCCTCTCTGCCTACTTGTGATATCTCTGTGACAAATGAATAAATAAAATCTTTAAAAAATATATATCTCATTCTCAAAGCCATGGTTGATAAAGGATTACCGTACAGACCACTGCTTCCACTCCATGGAGTTTAAAAACTATTTGGCAAGGCAAGATAGACTGACTCTCTCTTTTTTTCTTTTTTTTTTCTTAAGTTAAAAGTTCTCCCACAAGGTGTATTAGCTTATAGGTACCCAGTGCTGTAGGAATCCTCCAGGTCAGGTTGCTGTGGGCTGGGCTGTCCCTTCTGGTTCTAGAGGAGGGAGGAGCTTCAGGTGGGACTTGATGGGTGAGTAGGGAGCCAGGCCTAACCCCTTCACAGAAACAGGTTTGGAGAGAGGCGCATGAAGGCGAGTATGGGCAGTGCACAGTAGAGCCCAGTGAGCTTCCACAAATAGGAAGCACTAGGCCAAGGTACTGGAGAAAAGGTGTTTGAGTGGAAGAGTGACCTGTGAACATGAACTGGTAACCAAAGGGTTAGTGGCACTAATAAACACAGCTGCAGTTTTTACCCAGGCTTTCTCCACTTGCTGTGAAGTACTCCTGACTCTCCTCCCCCAGGGAGGCAGATTTGAGCCTTCTCCCCACTCCCCCCGCACTCCCACCCCCGCCTTATTTCGTGACCTCTCAAAAAAAAAAAAAAAAAAAAACCCTTACCTTGCTGTCTCTGTGATTTTGCTGCGAGTCAGCAGGAGTTATACCCCAGCTAGTGTGGGGAATGTGGTGACCTAGGCTCTTTGTCCTAGGGACTGTCCCCAGAGTCAGCCGTGGGCACCTAATTTAACTCTTGCAGCAAGGAACCAGTTTTTTATTTCAGTTTGGACACGTGTCTCTAAGTGAGTATTTCGTGTGCAAGACCCTGTGAGCTTCTCTCCTCTTCCTGGTGGGTTGCCTCCAACTAGGGGGACTGCTGTGGATCTCGGAGCCACAGCCTGCTCGTTTGAGAGTTGACTAGGGAGCCCTTCCTTTCAGTGGTGAAACCCCGGCTTTAGGGGAGGAACCCGTGTTCACAGAGGCACTCATGACTCCATTTGGTTTCTCTGTTGCTGCAGGTTTTGGTATCTTTGGACAACACCAGCCATGTTCTAATTGGAAAATGGAAAGTGAATTTGATTCCCCAGTGCAGCCCAAACTTGGGCAATCTTTGTTTTGTAACACTGCTGATCATAATATTCATTAGACTGGAGAAAAATCCCCAATTAATGGAGCCATAAATCATATGTTTGGAAATTGGGCCTTTAAGATTTTGTTCGCATCTCGTTTGTGTATTTGTCCATGTATGCACGTTGTAAACGTGAGATTTTTTTTTCTCTACCTCTGGATGATGTTGCCAAAATTAATTTGTAGAAGAGCTCAATTTAGTTGGTGTAAAGGCAAGTGGTTGTAAGAATTGGGCATTCTGGAGGTACCTGGGTGGCTCATTTGGTTTAGCATCTGCTTTCAGCACAGGTCAGATCTCGGGGTCCAGGAATGGAGCCCTGTTTCAGTCTCCCCTGCTCAGCGGGGAGTCTGCTTCTTCCTCTCCCTCTGTGCTCTCTCTCTCTCTCAATTAAATAAAATTCTAAAAAAAAAAGAATTTGACATTCTGATACCAAGAAAAATACTTTAAAGTTCATGTGATCTGGGAAAACATTCAATATTAAAGATAATTTAAGGTTGTTGGCTTAATTACAATGGACATGTTTTTAAAGTTTCTAGTAATAGAGGTAGAACTTTTGTTCTGCCTGTATTTACTGAAAGATAGGTTCGTGTTACAAAGTATTATGAATAATATAAACATAATTACTGAAAGGAAATATAGGTTAGTTTTGGCTTCTTTTAGGAGAAACAGCCCTGTATGCAAGGGAAGTGTGACCGATTATTTAAAGAGGGAAAACTTAGGACAAAACCTGAATATTAGAAGAAAAGCTGTAGAAGGTCTGTGAGAAGGGAGTCTTTGGAAGGAAATTTTGTGCATGGTTGGGACCAAGATTATGGAGATTAGTCAAGAAGTTTATTCCGGAGTGATCGACAGCTGGGGAGAAGACAGGTGGTTAAGGGAACAGAATCAGGCAAAGGTCGAGCAGTGACACAACATCAGCAGAAGCCTCAGCCCATTCTCTGAGGAGTTCCAAAAGCTGGATTACCATCCAGAATTGGATTTTATGTACTCCTGTTGAACAGTCATTGGTTGAGACCACCTGGGAAGAGGGCATGACCTCAGCAAGGCAGCTGTCTTCAGTCAGGGCCTTCTCTAGTGACCACCGAGAGCTGAGGACTATTGGCTACATTCCCACAACTGAAGGTCCTTCGTTCCTGCTGGGGGTTCTGGCCAGCACATCCCAGCACCCACCACAAAGGCTCAGGTCCATGCAGCACCCCGGCTGGCTCTGTCTCAGTGTACATCAACACGGGCCATGACAGGGAAGGACAGCAGAGGGACTGCATACATTTTTTAATTTTAATTTTTATTTTTTTAAAGATTTTATTTATTTGACAGAGATCACAAGTAGGTGGAAAGGCAGGCAGAGAGAGGAGGAAGCAGGCTCCCTGCTGAGCAGAGTCAGATGTGATGTGGGCTTGATCCCAGGACCTGAGATCATGACCTGAGCTGAGGGCAGAGGCTTTAACCCACTGAGCCACCCAGGAGCCCTGGGACTGCGTACATTTTTTTAAAAAATTCATCTTGTTAGAATGAATTAGTTTTACTCTCAGAAGTACATCAGTACAAGATTAGAATTTGGTTTTCCTATTAAAATGACCATTTTCTTAGTTATTAGACTACTCGTAATAAGAAATTAAAATAAACAAAGGCTTTTTTCTTTATCTTTAGTCTTCCTAGAAGAAAAGTTTCCATGTTTTGTCTCCATTAGGTCTTTGATTACTTCACAGTTGAGTCTTAATATTAAAAGAGTAAGTTTTGCTCTATAGAGAGCTCTCTTTGCCTTTAGAATCTTATTGCCACCTTGGTTAAGTAGATAATTAAGTATTAAGCTTTGTAATGATCTGTAATCGTATTTAGGCATGTGCTGTAAAACCTTATGATATTTTTGACCAAATTCCCAAGATTCCGCTTCTAAATGAAATCTTTTTTATTAACAAGGCTTGTTTGTTTGGTATCTTACGTGGAAAGCATTGTCAAACAAGTGGTGACAAACCTTAGATTATGTTATGTGGGCGAATAGGATAATTATTCCAGAAATTATATAAAATTCCCAAGGTTTTGCTATGTCCTGGTATAATATCATCACTTACTCTTTTTTTTTTTTTAAGATTTATTTATTTATTTATTTGACAGACAGAGATCACAAGTAGGCAGAGAGGCAGGCGGGTATTGGGGGAGGGAAGCAGGCTCCCTGAGGATTGGAGAGCCCGATGTGGGGCTTGATCCCAAAACCCTGGGTCCATGACCCAAGCCGAAGGCAGAGACTTTAACCCACTGAGCCACCCAGGAGCCCCATTATCACTTATTCTAATTATTGAAGTTTTGTGTGTCACGGAAAAACCATGGCCATTTTTAGTCCTTTGTCATTTACAGTCATTGTTTTAGTCTGATGCTGTTACAGATATGTTTCAGCTTCAAAGAAATTTGTGGAAAGGACTTTTGACAAGTACAGGTCTCTGATACCTTTAAGATTGTAAAACCAAACTGAGTAAGAATTTTAGGAACTAACAGGAAAACTGCATTCAAGCAGAACAAGAATTAGTAAAGTGGGACTGAATAAACTGAGGAAGATGATTACTCTTGTTTGAAATGTTGCTGGTTCTCTAATGTTTGCTTTTTCAGACTTAAGGAAACTGTTTTTCTCCTAAGCTGTTGACTTGCAGAAATTTGGTAAAATATTCCTTTGTAGACAAATATGAAACATTTATCTTTTTCTCCCCACCTAATCCCTCCAGATTCAGAAACTCTCACTGAGCATTTTTATATATTCATGGCATTATATTTATTTGCATAAGTACAGTAAGAATCTGTTCTTATGATAGGACACGATTGGATTCATTGGTTTTATTATCAAGGCTTTGACTGGAATATTCACTTTGAGGGTGACATGCATAGACTCTGATATGACCAGGCAACTTTAAGGAACTAAGATTGATTTTATGGAGCCAGTGAAGCCCCTTGGAAAAATCAGCCTACGACCTTGCTTATAGGGTTCCCAGCAGCCTTTCTGGGTGAATTAAGATCACTTCCTGCAGGTGCAGAAACCTCGGGTTATTTGGGGGACCTCAAGAAGAGAGGATTTTACCCAAATCTATCGGTATTGCAGGCAGAGTCTGATGGCAGATATTTGGCTTGGCTTCTTAGCCTTTAGAGACTATTAAAAGTCAGTCTGAAATTCCTTATGGGAAGTTCTGGCAAAGCAGATTTTCTGTTTAAAAATAAAGCAAATCCTGTATGGCCAATCACTGTTTATTCTTGCAGCACTTATGTAAATAAATAGGCCAAGGTTATTGTTAAAACTAGAGTCTTAATTTGGCTATCTTGAGTGGAAATGAGGGTGATTTTAGAAAGAGAAACCACACATTTATGGAAGTTAAAGGAACTGTCTTTGGGTGTTTGTTGTTTGCCTCTAAAACTAGGATGGATCCTGAATTCTGGTTTCCTCTAGTATCTGGTTATGATTCTCCAAACTAAGCTTTCCAATTTTCTCCCATTCCCTAAAAATGCCCTTTCTTCTGAAACCCTGCGCACTAAAGCTAGACACCTTGAGGTGGACTTCAGATGTTTTAGTATTACTAGAGCTGTTTTGGAACCTAAGGAGGCAGATATTGTCCGCTGCCAAGGACACCAAAAATGGGACTGCTTGATTGCCCATGGAATGACCGGGCAGATCAAGGTGCCAGGCTGGCGGCCCACACAAAGACTCCAAAACCTTTTACGGTGGCTTTAGTGGTGGACACAGACTTAGCCAAACAGCAGCCCTAGATCTCCTCTGAAGGTCCGAGAAGAGCTGCCCGAGAACCATCCCGTAGCTGCCCGCCAACGCCTGCACAGAGAGCTGTCTCTGTGATCAGAAGCCTCCAGGGTTGTGTGGGGAGCTTGACAGACAAGGCGTGCCAGCCGCAGCAGGGAGACGTTTTGACCTCTTAACTAATGCAGGTTCCATGCTCAGCGGTCTCTGATTGCAGTGAAGGCACAGAGTTTGAGAAAAAATTATTCTGAATGATGGGAGAGAAAGGGAACTTGGCCTAAGCCCCGGATGAGCAGTGAAGACCATGCCTGGCTCTGCCTGTCCCCTCCCCCCCCCCGCCCTTCACTTGGGCCTTACTAGGCATCCTGGCTCATGGTGCGTGTTTTGTTCCTCACAGGCAATTTTTACCCAGAAAAACAAGCTGCTGCCTGACCCTCTGGACACCCGACGCTGGCAGGGCTTCCGGCTGGAGGAGTATCTGATAGGGCAATCCATTGGCAAGGGGTGCAGCGCTGCTGTGTATGAAGCCACCATGCCTGTGCTGCCCCAGAGCCTGGAGGTGGTGAAGAGCGTCAGGCCTCTTCCAGACAGAGACCCAGATGTCATTCCACGAGAAGAGGAGCCAGCCTCACCCCCCGCCTTTCCCTTGGCCATCAAGATGATGTGGAATATCTCGGTAAGGAGGGGGCCTTTCGGGCGCCTGGGTGGCTCAGTGGGTTAAGCCGCTGCCTTCGGCTCGGGTCATGATCTCGGGGTCCTGGGATCGAGGCCCGCATCGGGCTCTCTGCTCAGCAGGGAGCCTGCTTCCCTCTCTCTCTCTCTGCCTGCCTCTCCATCTACGTGTGATTTCTCTCTGTCAAATAAATAAATAAAATCTTTAAAAAAAAAAAAAAAAAAAGGAGGGGTCCTTTCATCTCTAACTTGGGCATTTCTCAAAACACCAGGGGTACCTGGGTGACTCAGTCAGTTAAGCGTCTGCCCTCTGCTCAGGTTGTGAACCGTGGGTTCTGGGATCAAGCCTCACATTGGGCTCCCTGCTCAGTGGGAGAGTCTGCTTCTCCCTTTGCTCCTCCCCCTGCTTGTGATCTCTCTCTCAAATAAATAAATTAAATCTTAAAAAAAAAAAAAAAAAGCCCCAATCTTGGTGGACCTGCCAGTGCTTTTTCCCAGGAGGCAGGCAGGCGGGCTCACCACAGCCCGGGCACCTGTATGTATGTTTAGGCTTCCTTGCCCACTCATGCAAGAGTTGGAAGCACTCTCAGATTGTCCTGTCTGCCAGTCACCTGAGGATCCAGTTAAAAGGCAGATTCTGGTCATCGGGCCTGGGGTGGAGGCTGGGATTCTGCCTTTCTAACCAGCTCTCACGTGATGCCACCCGGGTACCCCCAGGGAGTTTATCCTAACTTGAATATCAAAACCAATTCTGGAAGCGCCTGGCTGGCTCAGTCAGTGGAGCATGCAACTCTCAATCTTGGGGTTGTGAGTTCAAGCCCCACATTGGTGTAGAGATTACTTAAAAATAAAATCTTTTTTAAAAACCTCAAATAATTCCAGGCAGTAGCTGTCTATCCAGATTGCATGGAGGACATGGACACGCTCAGGTGTGTGTAACTCCGAATTCATGACTGTGTTCCAGGCGGGCTCCTCCAGTGAGGCCATCTTTAGTACCATGAGCCAGGAGCTAGTCCCAGCTAGTCGAGTGGCCTTGGCCGGGGAGTATGGAGCAGTCACTTACAGGTAAGCACTCATCTGCCGACCAGACTGGCTGTGAGTTCTTAGCAAAATCCTCACCTGTGTACTCAGAGCGGTGTCCGGCGGACGTGTAATAGACGGTAAGTGATTCCAGTCTTGGCAGGGCCAGGAGCTTTAAAAAAATGCGGCCTGTTCCCCAAGAGTTGTGTGTGTGGCAGAGGAAACAACGAGTCGGGAGCAGAGGTCAGGGTAGGAAGTGCTAGAATCATGGACGCTCAGGTGCTGAGGGGAGCCCATTTGGAAAGGCCTCTCGAAGGGACCATCCGTGGTGCCTTTTGAAGATGAGTAAGCAGAGAACTAGCCAGGCCTTCTCGCTGGCAAAGAAGTAGCCAGAGTAGCCAGAGAGGCCTTCTCCACAGAGGGAAGAGGGGTGGGTGGCAGCCCGCGCTCCCAGCTCTGTAGCAGGCGGTGTGCTCGCTTTCCTGCTTGCAGACCCTGCGAAGAGCTGCGTCTTGGCTGCTTGGGTTATAGCCGCAGTGCTGTCAGAAGCAGGGGGCAGACACAGGGACTTGCGAGAGCACGTGGAAAGCCCCTCCCATGATCTGGAAGGCTCCCGTGTGCCCGAGGGGCCATGCGGGCCAGCAGAAGCGGCTGCTTGATGGGCTTGGTGTCCTCTCCTCTCCTTAGTCCTTTGTAGGGAAGGACTGCTGCTTTTCCTCAGGCGGTTTTCCTCAGGCGGTTCTGTTGCTCACTTGGGCCTGCTGACGTCTGCGGCTGAGGCTGCACAGTCCTCCCACCTGAAGTGCCCCCTGTCGGCCTCCGGGCCCTTAGCCTGCTTTCTGTTTTTTCATAGCATTTCTCACCATCTGACCTTAAATCTTAGCTCTGTCTCTCCCGTTGTACTGTGAGCCCTCTGAGGGCAGGACTTTTCTATCCCTACAGCTCAGTAAATGTTCATCAAATGATTCCATGAATTTGAGAGAAGGTCTGTTACCTAAGGTACTGATGACGTCAGTGACTCAGACCCTGAGAGCTAGCTCTCTGGGCGTGTTTCTGTCCACCCTCTCTGCCCATCTAGGGATGTCAGGCTCAGCCCTTGTCATCTGCTCCTCCTGCCGGTCCCACCTGATCTCTGATCTTGCCCCGTTTACACCTGTGCTCCACCAGACTGAATCCATACCGCCCTGGACAAACACGCCAACTCCTGCATGCCTGTCTGCTGTACAGTTAGCTCTCCTCGGGCGGCCCTCCCCGCAGCCTCCTGTCCCACTCCATGCGTCCATTCAAACACACCCACATGCACACGTACCTCCACCGCCACTCTGCCCTTGGGCTCCCACGACAACTGGGCTGAGCTTTCCCACTGTGACATGAACAGCCTTGAGCTGTGATCCCAATTCTCCCACTAGCCCCAGTGGCCCCAGGCTAGGAGCAACGGTTTAACTCCCTTGATTACTTACAGAGCTGCTCTCAGATGGACTCAGGAGAAAGCAGTAGGCTGCACATGGACAGACTCCACAGCTCCGGAACTGAGGCCAATCTTAAGACGGGGGCCGGCATCCTGCTCCCTTAGTGTTGGCTTCCTGTCTCTGGGCTTCAGCTCCATTCTCTGCTTTCTGCCACCCCAGTGTCCTTATTTCTTTTTTTAAATTGTTTTAAGATTCTATATATTTATCTATTTATCTATTATTTTAAGATTTTATCTATTTTATCTATATTGACAGAGAGCACAAGTAGGCAGAGAGGCAGAGAGAGGGGGGAAGCGGGCTCCCCGCTGAGCAGAGAGCTTGATGCGGGCCTCAGTCTCAGGACCCTGAGATCATGATCTGAGCCTAAGGCACAGGCCCAACCCACTGAGCCACCCAGGTGGCCCCCCAGTGTCCTTATTTCTTACCCCACGTTCTTCGGTGTCTGTGTGCCTTTGGTTTCTACATCTCTGACTTCCCGTGACCCCGGTCAGGCCTCATGGCATCCTTCACCTTCGGCTCCACTGCTGACTGCTTCGTTACTACCATGTTTTTTCACTAGTGCGCCTCAAAAAGAGAAATGAACTGGCCCTCATCCCTTTGCCCACCAACCATTTGTGTCTCGGATGTGACTGCAGGCTCCTTGCCCCGAAGCTAGGAGCCCACCCAGTGAGAGTACTGGCTGAGGGGTGGGGCCCAGACCTAGCAGGCTGACTCACGCCATCCAGAACACAGCCACTGTGCCGCTGAGCAGGGCTGTGAGCGGGGGGGCTCCCCGAGGGGGACAGGTGGGCAGGCAGGTGACTTCTGTACTATAAACTGCATCTGTGTCTGTTCATTCACTTAGCAAAGGTTTTGTGGGGTATTTTAAAAGATTTGAGAGAGAGAGAGAACGCATGAAAGAGCAGGGGGAGGGGTAGAGGCAGAGGGAGAGGAAGAA
Organism: Mustela lutreola; assembly: GCF_030435805.1. NCBI lineage: Eukaryota > Metazoa > Chordata > Mammalia > Carnivora > Mustelidae > Mustela > Mustela lutreola. The sequence continues at coordinate 14,616,093 of NC_081299.1, forward strand.
GCAGACACCCCGCTGAGCAGGGAGCCTGATGCGGGGCTCCATCCCAGAATCCCAGGATCATGACCTGAGCCGAAGGCAGATGCTTAACTAACTGAGCCACCCAGGTGCCCCTCAACAAAGGTTTGAGCTCATACTGCACTTTAAGGGTTATGCCAGAATCTGCCATCAGAGATTCTAGGTCCTTTATATAAGCATTAACCTTACAACTTAATGTTACTACCTTATTCCCTTTGGCAATTGAGACTGAGCCTAGAGAAGGAACCTGGCCAAAGGCTTACAGTAGCGGACCTAGAATTCAAACCATATAGTCATGATTCCAGTCTCTTAACCACTGTATTCCGCTGCATGGGATTGACAGATGGACAGATGGACCAACCAGGGGAGTCATCAGATGTGACAAGTCATATTTATGGGTTTATTTTTTCACTTTAACCCCAGGTTCTGTACCCAACACACAGCAGATCTACAGTACATATTTGATAAATTAAAAAATGGGTGAATGTCAGTATTTATCATAGCATGATTATCTTTCCAACCGGTTTGTCTGATACTGGATTCCTATATTTGTCCCATTTGGCCGAAATAGAAGGTCCAAGGGAGGTCCAAAGCAACTGGCCCCTCACCCCAACATCATCCGGGTCTTCCGTGCCTTCACCTCTTCTGTACCACTGCTGCCAGGCGCCCTGGTTGATTACCCCGATGTGCTGCCCCCACGCCTTCACCCCGAAGGCCTGGGCCACGGGCGGACGCTCTTCCTTGTTATGAAGAAGTAAGTAGGAGCTGGTCATGCCTCTGTGCACCTGGAGCCCCCGGGTGGCAAAGAGGGGGGCCCTCACCCATGCCGAAGGCATAGTATCTCAGAAGGCGGGGTTCCTTTGGGGTGACTTTTCATGAAAATGGAGTCTCCTCTTCATTCAGAACCTCGTTCTCACCAGTGTTTTTAGTCCATTCGACTCTTGCCCCTCTCTATGGCTTGCCTTACCAGTTGTGTAAAAACAGTTCTCCTCCCTAACCCCCTGCACCTCCTGGCACGGCTGTCACTGGTGTGAGGAAGGAGTATCTGTACCATTACTTCTGTCATGTGGGGCCCCAGCTCTCCCTCCCTGACTTCAGGATAATGGGGTGGGGGGAAGAAGAACAAAAAACTCCAAGAAGAGGAAGGGCCATCATCCTAATAGTAAATAAGATGTTGGGGGGACCACTGATGTGCAACAGCCAGAGACCCTGTCACCCTGTCCACCAGCTACCCCTGTACGCTGCGCCAGTACCTTCGTGAGCACACCCCAAGCCCCCGCCTCGCCACCGTGATGATCTTGCAGCTGTTGGAGGCCGTGGATCATCTGGTTCAACAGGGTGTTGCGCACAGAGACTTAAAATCTGACAACATCCTCGTGGAGTTGGATGCAGGTGGGTCCTGGCCGCACCTTTCCAGATCTCCAGGGGCACCAGATTTCAGCTCTGCAGACACTTAGGACCCCCTTCAGTCCTTTCGGGTTTTATGCCCTACTATAAGTTGTGTCTTAATTTAGCTCTGTACCCAAGAGATGAGCAATCTTTCCTTCAAAATGGAGGCTTTCTTCTCTTTGTGGGGCTTTTGAAATGATGGTTAATAGTCCCCCAGTTCCTTCTGTTGCCCACTTACAGAACAAAAACCTCAGTGGCGGAAGTTTTCTCAAAGAAAAGAGAGGTAGATTTAGCTCAGCAGAACAAAGAATTTTCAGACAGTGGGAGCTGTCCGAATGTAAGCCCAGCGGCCCCTGGAAACAGTGAGCTCCCAGTTCCTCACACAGGAAGCACTGAAGTGGAGGCTGGTGGCCACTTAGCCTGTGAAGGACAGCCGGAGGGTGGGTACATTTTGAGCTGGAAGACTTGAAGTAACGGGCCATTAAATTGCTAGAGGAACTAGCTTCTTGAAGGAAGTCTGTGTGATTCCTTTTACAAATAACTAAACCCCAACATACCCATTTCTTAGGTTTGGACTTGGGGTTTCAAGTTCAATTTTAGTATATGTGCTGCCAAAGCAAGCACGGGGTTTCAAGTTCAGATCAAAGATCTTTGGGGCATCAGAGCTAAGCGCCATCTGCTGAGTAAACCGGGAGCAGCTCCTTCAGTCTTGGGACAGCTCCGATTACTTGATCAGTTACGTTGAGCCCAACTTTCATCGAGTTCTTTGCTTGAGAGCTTTGGTTTCCTAGGAGACATCTTTGGGCTCCTGTAGCCGGCCTCCCATTGAGTGCCCTGCTGAGTGGCCACCCAGCCGGGCCTCACTGGCCCGCACTCCTGGGCCGATGCCGTGTCCCTGTTAGCCCCTGACCCACGTCTTGGTGTCTGTGGTAGGGCACCTACGAAGGCCCCTCAGGAGAGAACCACTCACCTCTGCCTGTCCCCTCCCCAGACGGCTGCCCCTGGCTGGTGATCACAGACTTCGGTTGCTGCCTGGCTGACGAGCGCACCGGCCTGCAGCTGCCTTTCACCAGCTGGTATGTGGATCGGGGTGGAAACGGCTGCCTGATGGCTCCAGAGGTGAGTCTTGTGGAACGTGTCCTGTGCCCAGCAGACGTCTCCATCCTGTACCGCTGACCAAGAGGACGAGACTCGCTGCCTCATTACCCACCCGACACCTCGCTTTTCTGACCCTTAATTTGGCACAAGTCCCTTTCCCCTGTGTGTTAGTCTGGCCCTCCCTAATGTTTGCAGGAGATGTGTGTTTTGTCAGCATAAAGTAGGCAACCAAAGAAGATTCTTCTGGGTCTGAGCCACGACTCACTCAAATTCTGGGTTCCTTGGGACAGAGTTCAGATTAGCCCATGAGTCAGGTGCTATGTGTTAGAAATGCCAGCAGCGGGGCGCCTGGGTGGCTCAGTGGATTAAAGCCTCTGCCTTTGGCTCCAGTCATGATCTCAGGGTCCTAGGATCAAGCCCCGCATCAGGCTCTGCTCAGCGGGAAGCCTGCTTCCCTCTCACTCTCTGCCTACTTGTGATCTCTGTCAATCAAACAAACTCTTAAAAAAAAATACCAGCAACTCACCCGTTGCTTTCTAAACAGGTGTCTACCGCCTGTCCTGGACCCAAGGCTGTGATCGACTACAGCAAGGCTGATGCCTGGGCCGTTGGTGCACTTGCCTACGAAATCTTCGGGCTCTCTAATCCCTTTTATGGCCAGGGCGGGGCCCACCTTGAAAGCCGCAGTTACCAGGAGGCTCAGCTGCCCGAGCTGCCCAAGTCCGTGCCTCTGGATGCAAGACAGTTGGTGAGGTCACTGCTCCAGCGAGAGGCCGGCAAGGTGAGGCTGTCCCCAGGGTTTGCAGGGAGTGTGGAAGTTTATGTTCCAGAGTAAAGATCAGGTTTGGGCAAGACTGGAGTGACAGCTCCTCTTAGAAAGATAAAGGCCAAGTACAGGAGAACAAACTTTAGTATTATCACGAGTAGGGGAGCCGGCCACCAAATGCGAATTCCAGCATCGCAGCTCTTCTCTTCTTGGCTGTAGTGGCTTAAGTTACTTAGAAGATAATATTTTTAAGAAATATATAATGGAGTTGTAGTTTATACAACAGTTGACACCTAATGAGACAGATGTGAAGACCTCTCTCAAGAGCAGATCTGGGCATTTCCAAAATCAATTAGGGAACTTAAAGGCTAGAATATTTGAAGTCGTGATTGGGCACCGTAGGCCCAGTTCAGCTGGAGTGCCTCGTGGAAGGGCACAAAGGCAGATTGGGTTCAAGCTACTGTTCTGCCACTTCCTCCCACTGGGCGGCATGCTGTCAGGGCCACAGCCTGTGCTCACTGCTGCCAGTTACCGGCAAGGAGAGGACCCCTCACTCCAGAGAGTGCTAGGATCCAGGTGGTTTGTGGGCCTTCCTTGTTGGGGCGGCTGTTTCAACAATGCAGATTGCACAGGGCACGGGTAGGCCCCTGGAAAAGCCTGGAACAGGGGTAGAGAGCAGCCAGCAGGTGTCTGGTGAGTGAATGGTATTCTAGGAAGGAGAGACAAAGGGGTGAACAAGAATTTGGTTTTGGGGCCAGAGAAGGGAAGATTCTAAAATAAGAATTCGCTAACATATCAGGTGGTGGGTGGAATGCTTTGCCAACGATGTTCTAAGCTTCCGCTTCCCTGCCTGTTGCAGAGACCATCTGCCCGAGTAGCTGCTAACATACTTCATTTAAGCCTCTGGGGTGAACATACTCTAGCGCTGAGGAATCTGAAACTAGACAAGATGATCGGCTGGCTCCTCCAGCAGTCAGCCGCCACCCTGCTGGCCGACCGGCGCACAGAGAAGAGCTGCGTGGAGACCAAGATGAAGATGTTATTTCTGGCCAACCTGGAGTACGAGGCACTGTGCCAGGCAGCCCTGCTCCTCTGCTCCTGGAGAGCGGCCCCATGAGGGCTCTGCTCTAACTGGCGTATTACTAAAGAACTTAGCACTATCTGTGTGGTACTGGTCTGTGAGTGCTGCAGGGTGAGGTGGGCTCCCATGCGCGAGGGTGGGCGGCACGTGGAGGATGGCGCGGAGAGGCTGGTCAGCACTGGAGAAGGCCTCTGGTTTGGCAAATGGAAGGAAGAGCCAGTGGCGAAGTTCACGGTCTGCGGCCACTAACTCACCCTAGCTGTGCGATTTCAGGTGCATCGTGTAACCTGCATGAGGTTCTCTCACCTGTGCTGGGAGAAACTGGACTAGAGCGGAGCTGGAGAAGCTGGCAGACTTTCTACGGAGCGCCCATGTCACAGCTACTCCACTGTTGTTAGAGCACAAAAGCAGTTTGAAATACGTAAATATACCGAGATATGAATTCATGTGTCACTAAATACTCTTTTTAAAATTTGCTTCAACTATTTAAAAACATGAAAACCACTTTTGGCTTACAGGCCAAACTGGCCACGCCATCATTTGTCAACCCGCAGTCTAGATGAATCCAAGGGGCCAAACTCTAAAAAGAAATGATAATCACTAGGCCCTCTGTATATTAGTACTAACAATGTGGTAAGATCTGAGTACAAATCCACAGGACTGAGTTCTCTGTAGCAGGTGAGGAGAGGGGCTGGTGTTAACTGTGGGCCAGAAGCCCTGCCTCCCTCACAGACCTCTGTGAAGTCCCTGGCTGAGCAGATCTCTTGGTGGAGGAGGTTCAGGCAAAGCAGGGGTTATTAGAACAGCATGGACTCTAGGAATGGACCCTGGCTGGTTTGAAAGTGGCAGCCAGGACCTCGGTCTGCATGTCTTCCGAGCTAAGGCAGAATCTGCCAGGTCAGTATCCGCAGGCATCAGGATGAGAAGACGCTCTAGCATCTTCTATCAAGGCCTGGAAAGCTCGGGGCGTCTCTGAGAAAGCACTTCTGCTGAGCTCCTCCAGCTACTGACTGACGCAAGTCTAACAGAGCTAGAAGTGATGATGAAGTGGAAATTGACAGTGTGTTGTTTTACTTGCTGATCTGCCTTTTGACTAGTGTTTCTTACAGGAATTGTGAAGAATTAAATGCACATTTACAACCGAAGAACACATATTTGCTTTGAATTGAATATGTGGCTTTAAGAGTGATTCTTACACCCTAATAAAAGACAAGAAAATTCTGTGAGATCAACAATGAGGAAGGGATTCCACATACAATTTTACACGTGCTTTTTAGAGATCCAACTACCGCCTAAAGCAAGGTGAACATACACGTCAGCTCAATAATCCTATTAGAAAGTCAAACACCTTGGTGTATTTAATTAACCATGTCCTCTCCCTCGAAGTTCTAGGATTTCATGCTTAAGGGAAATGCAGTCCTTGGTCAGCGACACAACTGAACTGCATCCCCACCACAGCAAAGCACACGGGTCAGACAGAGTTGGAGGGCAATGTTTATCTTAGAAATGAGAGTGACCACATATGAAAAATACCACTTAGCACACATAAAAATCAGTCCCCACCCCCCACCCCTTGGTACTCGATGCTGCATTTCTCCCCTGAGGTAAGGCTGAGCCACTGTCACACAGCTTTTAAAAAAAAAAAAAACACCAACCAGGAAGACCCAATCCTACATAACTGCCATCCGCGCGTCTCAAGGAGTCCCAGGGCTCCGCCCCTCAGTCAGACTTCTCCTTCTCCTTCATGTGCAAGAAGACCGTGCTGAAGATGAACAGGCCCAGCATCATGGAGAAGGCGCTGGCGTAGTAGGGATAGGCCGAGGGGATGAAGCGCTCGTACTGCGTGTGCTGGAGTGGCCTCACGGACACCTACGACAGGGCAGAGGTGACAGGTCCGGGCCGCCCAGCAGCACAGGCGGGGCCGCTGGAGCCAAAAAGGGGACCGTGACTGACACTCACCTGAGTGGAAGAGTGCAAGTGCGTGTAGCCCAGCCGGTTGTAATCCACTTTAAACTGGAACACTCCATACACGTCCGGCAACTTGAACTGGACGCTGTATTTGCCACCTGGGGAAGATCCGAGACCGTAACCAGGAGCGGCTTCCTGCCTCACGAGAGCAAGCCACCGTGGCGCTGAGGGCCCGCAGCTTTCCCACGCACCGCTCCTACTTACCTTTCTTCTTCAAGAACGTCCTCACGAAAGGATCGATGCGGACAAACTCCAGCTGAATGTCATCCCCATCAAAGGGGACCCATCTGCCATCTGAGAGCTGCTCGATCACGATGCTGTACTCCTGAGACCGCAGGCTGGTCAGCGGGGGGCCGCCACCCTCAGAGCTGCTCTGAACCGCTCGTCTGCCTGACCGGACTCCGGGGGAGCCCCACCCCCCACCCAGGACAGAACTCCGAGCCACAGCTTGGCACAGGCCCATCCAAGTCTGCACCCAGACCCAGCTCGGCTCACAAGTGGGCCGGGCACTCTCGGGTCTTCCTGCTGCCACCTTCCCTACCCCTCTACATCTTCCAGACCCGACTCTACCAAGTCCCGCTCCCAGCAGCAAGCACCCGGGGAAGCCGTCCCGCTCCTGTCCCTCCACGGCGATCCCACGCCCCTTCGAACCCACGCCCCTTCAGACATCAGCTTATGTGCCAGGCGCTCTGCACCTACACGGACATTCTTAGGAATAGAGATGAATGTCTTCTTCCTTATTTAGGCCACTAAGGCCATCAGAGAAATGTTCAATAAAGACTTTCACGCCAAAGCAACTTGGGCAAAACTGCAAGGGGACCCTCCTGCTCCAAGGCGCGCTTACCACGAGGTCGGTGACGGTGTATGCATTGGGTGGGGCTGTCTCCCCCACCCGATGGTGGGACACAGGCCCCACGCGGAGGACCCCTTCCTCCTTGAACACCCAGCGGGACAGGGCCACAGCTAACTCATAGTTGCCTGTCTGGGAGTACCTGCAGAAGGGGAAATCGAGGCTAGAGCACCAGAACCGGCTTCTTCCCAGTGGTGCCTGATGGGTGAGACAGATCCCTGTTAATCAAGATAAACCCTGGGGGCCGTGCATATCTAGGTATCCTGCCTGGAGGGCATGTGGCAAGGCTGTCAGGTGGTGGTGCTCTGGGGTCACCTGCACGATCAATACACATCGAAACATCGCCAGATAAGCCATTACTACTTGAAAAGTTTGTGGAGTGCCAACACCAGTAACAGCAACAAAGTCGAGTCTTCAAATTATTTTAAAGTATCTGAAGATAGCTAGCCTCTGACACCCCTGTCACTAGAAGGCTCCTTCTTCCCCAGCATCCCAGACCACACCTGCCGGAGCCCCCAGCACCGACCTCTGGGAGCCAGACGCGGCCTTCTGCACTGCTGAGTTGAAGAAGGCATCACTGAAGAAGTCTAGGGAGCCGCTGAAGATCACCCGGGCGTTGTTCCTGGCCTGGAGCCCGGCAATGAGCAGGGTGTTCTTCCCCACTGCATGGGGGTACTGGGAACAACAGGGGGGTGTCATCCAGGAGAGCTTGGGCAAAGGACAAGTGACTAGACCACAAGCACCTGGGTCCTACCTGATGGTGGCACCTGAGGCCCCACTGCCTCTACCCTCTCTACCCGCCCCCCCCACGTCCACCAACCTCTCATTGCCCAGTCCCCACAGTGAGCTCTCTCCTGCTTTTGGTTTTTTAAGAGCCAGAGAAGGGGGCACAGGGACAGGTTCCACATGCAGCATGGAGCCCAGCAAGGGCTCAATCTCACAATCCTAGGATCAAGACCTGAGCTGCACAAGAGCTGGCGCCCCGCTTCTCATTTTCAAATAAAGTGCTCTACCGCCAGGTCCAGGATTTAGAGGCCTCAAGGCAGCAAGGCCCCTCACCTGGGTGATAGGTTTATCCGGGAAGAAGGAGTAAGAGGTGGAGGAGCCCGTCAGGATGTCCAATACCAGGGGATTGTCGGGGTCGGCCACCATCCTGGGGAAGGAAAAGAGAACACTCGACACTGAGCCCAAGGACCTGGAGTCCCTAAGGGCTGTTTCTTCATAGGGATGAGTCCTGCTTTCTCAACAGCTAAACCCCTGCTACAACAGCAGCCCTCCTTCCACCACAACAATGACGTCTGACTCTGCATTTCCGAAATTAATTTTGCGCACGTCCTCCAGGGAAAGGAACGCCCCCAAATCATCAAGTTTGGGTTAGTTTCCCAACAAAAGAAAGTGGTCCTGTCCTTTCCAGGGTTCTAGCACCCTATGCCTTCTCACTCACCCGACCCCTCGAAAGAGGATGGGGTTCAGAGATGATCTCCCGACAATGGTTGGGGCCTTCAACAGGTTCTCAGGGTCAGCCACGATGAGCGTATGCTGCAGCGGCAGAGGGAAAGACGAGGGTCAGGAAGAGGGGCCCCCACACCAACGACTCCCTCCCGACCTCCTCTCGGCTTCCCAGCTGAACTCTGCTCTAAGGGCCTGATTACCTGGCCAAGGTCTGAGATGTCGTAGTTGTGATGGTCAATGACAGCCGTTTTCTCCTCGTCAAACTCAATCCCACACTCACTGCCCAGCTCTCGAAGAGGATCACCTGCACAGACCCAAGAAATGCCTGGCTCAGCCCTTAGAGGTATACCCTGGGCCAAGCAGTGTTGCTTGCCCTGGCATCCTGGTGACTCGCTCATCCCAGTCATCCCAGAGCCCTGCAGCTTCCCCTGGCTGAGGTCAGCCCCAGCTGGACCGCAGGACACAGCATGGCACTCTGACTGCGGGGGTCAGAACCTGAATGGGTAACACAACCAACCACCTGGCTGCCTCCACCCCCAACACACAGAAACCCCTGCTGGGGCAAAGCAGGTACCTCAGACAGTCGTGACCTGGACGAGGCTGGCCTCACAGGACTTCTCTCCTCCTTGTCACCCCCAACGAGAAGCCCACCCAGTATGGTTGTAAACATCTGGCAATGCTGGGGCCCCTGGGTGGCTCAGTCGGTTAAGCATCTGCCTTTGACTCAGGTCATGGTCTCTAGCCCCAAGTCAGGCTTCCTGCTCAGCCAGGGAGTCTGCTTCTCCCTCTCTGTCCCCCTACTCCTGTGCTCTTTCTCTCGAATAAAATCTTTTAAAAAATAAATAAATTAAATAAACATCTGTCAATGCTGAGAAAAATGAAACAAGGCTGGCCAGGTGCCTGCTGAAGCCGAGTAATAACGCATGCAGGCTTCAGGATGCTGCTCTCTCCCTAATGCCAGGTATCTTTGAAATTTTCCAAAACAAAAAAATAATCTACCAAAATGCTCTGAGGTCTGCCCAAGGAGCCCCGACTTGTCATCTTTTTGTAAGGGGAGTCCCACCAACATGAACAAAAACAAAACAAAGGGAAAAAACAGGGCCCCCAGCCCTTAAGAGGCCCAACATCTCTGGTCACAGGAGCACAGGAGGGACTGAATGGCTCTGGAGTTCCCATACTCACTGCTCAGCCCGCCTAGCGAGCACCAATCTGGCAGCTTCCATTTGTAAAACTCGCCAAGCTTCCCAGAGAAATGAGGGAAAGCACTAGACCTTCCCAACTCAGACTTACCAATGTCTGAGCTAGCAGCCACCAGGACACTGCCTCCACCATCGATAAAGGTACTGATAGTCTCCACATTGATGTTGCCTCCGAAATCTGAAAGAAGCACCAGACTGAGCCAGAATACTCCTCCGACACGTGGGCGGGGAGGCTAGACCACCGACCAGCCACGATCCATCCCAGCCTCTGCGGCCCACAACGAGACAGTCATTTACCATATATGCCTGTTTCCCCAAACTGAAGATCTTAAAGGAATGACTTGAATTCATAAGCTTTTAACTTTGAGAAGTATAAATGACAGAGACAAACACCTACCAATTATAGCTATCAAGTTAGTTATGCACATTTCAAGTCACATATAAAATATATGTTCAGAAAAGATGCATTTTCCCACTCACATGTCATGATACAACTTCATTCAAACTCACTACCTGCACCTTTCACATCAGTATCTCTGTCATCACTGGAGTGACTTCCGGCTGACAGTCCTCTAGAACCCATCAATTTCACTTCCATCTAAATTGTCTTAGAATGAGCACTTCTAAATGAGGATGTACAGTCACTTAACACTAGTACTCATTTACCAACATGCGTAACTTTTCGCCCTATTAATCCTATGATTTAGATCCACAAGAGCCATAACAGAACCACTCTGTAGACTGCTTTTATTAAAGTGATCCCCAAAAAGGCACATTAACTTCCAACCTTTGTACTTACGAGACGGTATCTTTCTTTGGTCAGTCAATCCTGGTCAGGGGACTGCCAAGAGCACCCAGAACCAGATCAAGAGTCTTCCCCAAAGTACAACCTGATGTTCAACATAAAGTAATGGAGGGAGTGCTTAGGAATTCACTTAGTCATTACAAGAACGTTATTTCTTTTCTGCAGAAAGAAAACGACAGTGGGAGGGAGTGGGAGCTACATATACAGGATGTCCGGGAAGACCCAGGGCAAGTAGCATCTGAGGTCTGAGAGTGGCCCAGGCAGCATGGGGGGCATCGAGAATGACAGGTGTGGGGTCCCCGAGGCAGGTGAGCCTGTCCCAGCAAGGAGCCCAATGTGGCTCAGCTGGAGTGTGAAGGGGCGAGCAGAAGCAGGTGAGGCCATGCTGAAGCGGAGAGGGCAGCTCACGAGGCTCAACAGGCCCCTGTGAGGTTGGCCATGAGGAGGAGCCATTGGAGGTTTTCAAACAGGACACCAACATGACCTGCTTTTTATTTCTAAAGGACGATTCTGGAAGCTCGGTGGAGAATCGGGTACGGGGACTAGAATGGAAGCAGAGCAGTGGGTTAGGAGGCCACTGTGATAATCCAGGCAGTGAAGAGAGAAGGGTAGGGAGGGAAGGAAGAGAGGAGGAGGAGGAAGACAGGAGGGAAGCAGGAGGGGGGCCTCACTCCTATTCTGAAGGTAAAGTCAGCAGGGCCTGTTATGGACCAGATACAGGGTATGAGAGAGAGGGGGGCGCTAAGGGCAACCCCAAGATTTCCAGCTCAAGCAAGTGCCGTGCACTGAGACTGGAGAGAGAAGTCTGTCCGTCACATGTCCATTCTGAGTCCGTAATAGGACTATGTACAGATACAACTATGAGAATGGCCTTCTGAGGGGACATTTTCAGGAAAAAAAACAAAAAAGCAGTTTACCTTACCTTCAGGCACTGACAGAACATTCTGTACCTGCAACTTCACCTCTTCTACTACATTCAGAAAGCCCTCTATCCCCACTCCTACAGACAGGCCAGACAGGTCAGACAATTCAAAAGCAGCTCCAAGCACAGTGGACAGTGTGGTTCCCGGCCAGGGGCAATTCTGCCCTACGAGCAATGTCCAGAGGTGGCTACTGCCATCTAGAGCGACACAGGTTCAGAATGCTGCTACACATCTTACAGTGCCCAAGACCGCCCCCTACAACAGCATTATCCAGTACCAAATGTCCAGAAGCGCCACTGTTGAGAAATCTTTGTACAGTGGCAAGAATCCAGGCTGTGAGATAGAGCTACCTGGGCTTGAATCTAGGACACCTCTCCACCTTTCTGTACAAAGGTGTACAAAGGATGTGCTAAAGGACCATTCTTCTATGCCAGCAGTGCATGTGACTTGGGAGCTTCCTAATCCCAGAGTCAGGGAGGAACCCAGGGGCATGGAGAAGGAAGCCAGGCCAGGGTTCTCACACCTGAGGAGGCTAACTAGTCACAGCACCACAGAGCCAAGGCCAAGTTCTTACCCTAAACTGCCCCCAGCACATACAAGTCTTCTCCCCAGGAGTACCCATGCAGCTTTCCTGTAGCATGCGAGACTTACTGTGCTAGGCGCAGAAAAAGTACATGTGGGGCAGAGCTTTAAACACTGAATCTCAGAGAGACCTTCTTCCTTTTCCAGTGATTTTTCAAGCTTGCCCCATCAAAGAGAATGTCTTAGTTTGATATTGATCTTAACATTTCTCTAATGTTTGCTAGCCTCCTTTACGTGGAAGCCTGACTCCGTGCCTTCAGCAGGCAACAGAAGCTGGCTAGAACTTAACAGTGTTTACACTATTTATAGTTACGTTTTAGTGAAAAGAAGTGATGATACCAGCTTTCCATTTTTAGTGGAGATACTGGGTTCATCACTGGTTTCCTTTTAAAATGCTGTTAGAGTTTTGTTCTTTCTTTTTTTCCTTTTTTTAAAGGGGTCAATTTAAAGGAACATTAAGTATTAATGGGTGATGTGGAATACAGTAAAAATCAGGAAGGAGGTACAGAAATGACTAAGATTTGAGAAACACTGTTTAGCTTCTCTGACATTCCCAAAGCAAGAGCCTAGCTCGGCCTTCCCCCAGCCCTTCTCACCTACAGCTCGCTCCCTTCTCGGTGACATTCCCATCCACCTGGGCACAACTTGTAAGCTGTCACAGGAATGCTGACGTATCAATTGGATAAGCCAGCGAAGACATTCATTCTGTTCAACAACCAGCTCTCTGCTAGACCCATCCAGTCTCCAGTAGGGGGCTGGGCTAAATTATGGCTAATGTTCTAGCCATCAGAAACCGAATCCATCTCAATTCTTACCATCAATTACCAAAATGCCTCTGCAGACAAACTATTTAATAACATGCCATTTTCTCTCCCCACAGAAGCCAACCCAAGCAGGGGCACTCTCTGTTCTTTCCCACCAGACTCTTTATAGAGAAAACCCCCCTTCTCAGGGTAGCAGGGCCTGCACTTCCACCGTCTGTGCAACACCTGAGCCCACAACCTTCAGGTGTGTCTTTTAGAAAGGAGACATTCCTTCCCAGGCCCAGGTCAGAAGTGAACATTTCCTCTTCCCCGGTAGCAGCAGTGTCCAGGGCTGGTGACCCGTGCCATGACCCAGAAAATGCACAAGATCCAGAAGAAAAATCAATCGTGGGCCTTGAATCCCAGTTCTGGGAGCGACGTGCAGCACTTACCTTCTACCGAGGGGGAGAAGATGATGAGATTGTCGTAGAGGAACTCCCCGTACTTAATGAGGGACAGGCTCGGGTCATCTGCGGTCTTGAATGTGAGTTCAAAGGCCCTGTCTGGACGAGAGGAACAGGGAGCTGCGGCAGACGGGACGCCAGGGGAAAGCACCGCTGCAGAGACCTCGACCGCCCCCCGCGAGCGAGAGGCTAGAGTAGTGGACAGCCTCTTCGTGGAAAATCGGAAGGAGGGAGGGAGGGTAGTCGCTGCCCTGGGGCTCGGGAGCTTTTCCAACCCGACTTTCCCCCACTGCCCCATCGGGCCCCGGTCTCACCCTTCAGGCTTCGGAAGAAAAGCGAGTGCGTCTCCCGCAGGTTGAGGTTGTCTAGCAGCACTAAGGTGCGAGGACCGCTGGCGCAGGCCGGGCCAAGCAAGGGCAGCAGCAGCCACAGGAGAGACCAAGCGCGGGCCGCGGCGCCGGGCTCCATCTTCTTCCTTCTGCCAAGAACCCAAGCACCTGGGCACCGGAAGTACCCCGTCTAGGCTGCCCAATCGCAGCTCGCGGTCTTGGAGTAACACCCGGAAGTGATCTGGGTACGCCGCGGCCAGGCAGCCGGGGCCGCCGCCGGGGCGGAGATGATGGGAGAGCATCACCGGAAGTGCCCCGGTTGGGGGCGGAGTCTCTGAACCCTATTGGCGGAAGGGGCGAGAGGTCCCGCCTCCTCAAAGGATAAGGTTCAATCCTAGAAAGACAGCTCCGCAGCCGCGGACAGTCAACAAGGCCGAGCGCCCGTAGGCTCCGCCCAGTCCGGAATGGTCCCGGCGGGAGTCCGGGACCAGTCCGGACTCCCGCCGGGACCCCAGATCCTGCCTCTTCATCAGACCTGCCCGTCCCTCTTGGGACCTGGGGCGGTGGTGGCCGCCAGGGAGCACCTCATCGGTTAGGGTTAGGCTGGAAATAGAAACGACGGCGAGGCCCAGCTCTCCCACTCACCTGCGGCCTTTGATAAAAGCCTGGGCTCGTGGGAGCTGGAGGACAGGTTTGAAGCACCCGGTGCAGAGTGAGGCTGAGCATCGGCCCCACCACGGGTCTGAGGAAAAGCTGCCGCAATCAGTTCCAAGATTTCGGTGACTCTCTGGTCCCAGCCACAATCCTGGGGCAAATGGGTGAAGGTAATCGCGGAGAGAGAAGGTAGCTGTTCTGACCTTTCACACTTGTCCTCCAAGCGCAAAAGTCAAAATCTCCCTCCATCCGTCTCCTTAACTGATTCTACCTCCTCTCGGTCTCCACTGGCTCCGCTGTGAGTTCAGCCTCACCCCTGCGGGGGGCCCCAGTCCAGCAGTCCCGCCCTTCACATCGGTCCCCCTGGAACTCAGACCCAGTGATGCCATTCGGTGGCTTAGGAGTCTGCCACAGCTCAGGGACACCCAAGACTCCTCAGGTCTCTCTTGAAGCTGATCTTGGCAGCCACATACATCCTCCTCTTAGCCCTGCTCAGGGCTTCCCTGCTGCAGGGCTCCAACAGACACACTCTCCACCTACTGCCTTTGCTCATGCCCCTGTCCAAAACAAGGGATCTGCTTTCCTTACTCAGACCTTTGGAGAACTGAATGAGGTGCTCGCCCCAGAAAAATGCACTTGTACTCATGAGTGTGGGGAGTTGCGGAAGCCCCACAGCCCGTTTTTAAAGGCATCAGGTAGTTAAGAAATACCGCTCCAAAAAGCGCTTCCCCATGAAGGCCAGGCAGCCGTGGCAGGAGGGGCCCCAGTGACACTGTCAGAGGACTAGGGAAGGGAGCTCATTGGGAAAAGGCAGTTTATTGGGGCAGCCTCATGTGGAGAAGCCTCCTCTAGGCCACAGAGCAGCTGAGTGTGAGCTCCAGGACTCCTGTGCCCACGCCATCCAGCTTCCTGGCCTAGTAGACAGAGGCATGATGGTCTATCACTGAGATGCTGTCCTTGATCAACACGGAAGTTGCTGCCCACTCTGTCGGGGCTGCTGGTGAATGCCGTGAGGTTTCTGAGCCCATGGAGGCACAGAGTAACGGAACGGGGGTGGGGGGCACGCGCGGTGGGCTGTGGCAGGTGAGCAGATAGAACACTGGTGTGGCATGGAGAGCCAGAGCGCACCTCCGCAAGGATGGGTAACAGGGAAGGGAAAGTCTCTTCCCAGGGCAAGGACCCCTCTCGAGCATCCGGACACCGTGGGGGCAGTGGGGAGGAGGCTTGGCTAGGGCTGCCCTGGCGGGGGTGGGGGCGGCAGCCTGGCAGCCTCACAGATGCCCCAAGGCAGGGCAGCAGCAGGAGTCCGTGTTCACAGAGGCTCACTGCCAAAGCTGCTTTTGCTTTTCTTACGCTTGGCCTTGGAAAAGGGAATGTCGAGGGACTCGAGGCGGAAGGGCCGGGGCTGGGGCATTTCGGGGGCCTGGGTAGGTGACATGGCAGAGGTGTTGCTGAGTGGGGAGCCGAGGCCAGGAGGCGAGCTGTGATGCGCTGTGGAGAAGGGGACAGAGAAGCCAGTGAGCCAGGGGGCACGGGGATGGGGAGCCCACCTCACCCCGCCCAGTTGAAGGTCTCGTCCCACCAGAGGGTCTGGGCCAGGAGCTCGGAGTCCTAGAGACTCAGACTCAGGCAGCCCAGGATCTTGAGCCAGACAGGCCTGCACTCGGGGCCCAGCTGCGTGCACGTGTGACCTCGGGGTGCAGGGCCTCAGTTTCCTCATCTGCAACATGGGCACGGTGCCGGGTCCTCAACTGATGTTTGTTTGTGTCCTGTGCTGTTTTTCCCTCCTGATTCTCAGCTCTACTGAACTCTGCCTCCTCAACAGTCTCAACGTAGAACTGAGATTTGCTTTCTGTGGCTATTAGAAGCTCTGTGGCCTTTGATTTTGCTTTTAGAGATGGAAGAATGCAGGGCACCTGGGTGGCTCAGTTAAGCATCCAGCTCTTAACTTGGTTTTGGCTCAGGTCATGATCTCAGGGTTGTGAGATCGAGCCAGCGTCAGGCTCCTCAGTGGAGAGTCTGCCTAAGACTCTCCCTCTCTCTCTCCCTCTGCCCCTCCCCTGTGCTCTCATGCTCTCTCTCAAATAAATACATAAATAAAATCTTGAAAACAGAAATGGAAGAACAAAGTGACTTTCAATTCTTGCTTTTAAAAGTGTTTCACTTCTGTGGCCCCGTCTGCCCCCTTTGGCTCCGTGGGAGAAAGCCACACTACTGACATTTGTGGAAGCCGGCGAGCACATGCCAGGACCCCAGCTGTGTGTCACAGGCCTCCTGTGCTCGGGGGAGGCAGAGGAACCAAACATGGCCGCTCTGTGCCAGGAGAGGAAGGGGGACAGGGAGAGGGAGTCTGGGCACGGGGCACACACACACCATGTGCCAGGCTCTGGGCTGGGCCGCTCCCCCCCAACCCTGGGAGGCAGGCATGCCCCCTCTGTGTACAGCTGAGGAAACTGAGGCTCAGGGATGGGAAGGGGTTTTTACCCTGAACCTGACTCCAATCCACCCATCACGTCTGTCCCAGCTGGCAGAAGGCCGGGCAGGGCTCTCCCTGGGAGCGGCTGCAGGACAGGAGGTGGGCGGGGCTCTCACCGAGGCTCTTCATGGGATCCGTGCTGAGGATCTGGCTGGCTCGCTTGGACCGGAAGTAGTTACTGGCAATGTTCTCGCTGTCGCTCCGACTGAGCATCAGCCTGTAGCGGTCTTCTTCCTGCTGAGATTCCACGTTCTCGTGGGTCAGCGCCCTTTGTTTCTACAGTCCTCGCCTCTGCAAGCCTGCTGGGGTGGGGGCCGCCCGGAGCCTCCCGGCCCACTCTCCGGACCCCACTAGAGACCCCAGACTCCTGCAGTGGGATCCGGGCAGCTCGGGAGAGTCACAGCTCCCGCCAAGCCGATGCCACCCGCCTTCCTTGGGATAGGAAGTGTCTTGTTCTCCAGTACCACGAAGCCCAAACCCATCACGACATATTCACAGACTTGGAATGCCCCACAGGCACCGTCAAGGTCATTACAGCTGGAGCCCCCATCTCTCATCCCCAAAGACTATGATTTGTCACCACTGTAACAGACTCTGCGTCAGCCTGACTCTCCCTTCAGGGCTACCCTTCTCCCCTCAACATGGTCCTGGTGAGGCAACCGTTCTCTGCCCGAACACCACCACGCCCTCTTGCCCACACCCGGCTGCACAACTGGGCATGTGACCAGCCCGAACTAGTCACAGAAATATACATCTTCCGGACATAAGTCCCTGGTCCAAGAGCAGGTCCCCTGACCCAGACACGGCTGATCAGAATCTTTCCACAAGGGCTGGTTTGAGATGTGGTAAGAGACTGGGTCTCTTCCTCTTGGATCCCCATCTTTCCTGCCGCGCAGAGAAAGCCTGCCTGGGTCGAAGCTGGCACTGCCAGGGAAGTGGAACGGAGAGGTAGAGAAGCGCACAGAAAGACGGCGTGCTCTACAGGAAGGTTTCCTGACCTCCGCTGTTATAATACGAAACACGGGAGATGGGAGAACCGAGTGACTCTGGAAGCCCAGTTACTGTTTTGTGGGCCCTTGAGGGCCCTTTGGTTGGAGGATCCCAGCGAGGGCCCAGGGAGCCAGAATGTACAGCCTGGCCTCTGCGACTGAAGACGAATCTTCGGTCCTTGGTCAACGGGATAGGCTACCTCGCACCAAATGATGGCCAGAGCAGGGGAGGGTCCAACAGAGGGACACAGAAAAGATCGCCTCCTGCGTGACCCTCAGGTGGGAGGAAGTTAGAAGCCCATGGCCCTATAGGGAGGCTGACCCGCAAGGACCCCCTCCCCATCGCCCCCACCCCACGCCAGCTCCCCACGCCTCACCCCCTCCCCCACAGGCCTTACCGTGCCGGGTTCACCATTGTCTGCTGTGGAGGCTTTGCGGACTGCCTTGTTCTGTGGCCCTGTTGGAACTGCTATGAGAAACACAAGCTGAAGTCACTGCTGCCTGGTCCCCAGTCCGCAGGCCAGAAGGCCAGGGTGGGCAGCACTCGCCCAAGCTCGCGAGGCCCGGAGCGGGGGGAGCACACTGCCCAGGCCACAAGATGACTTTGGGAAACATACCAGGAGGGCTCAGAAGCCAAAGCAGCCATTCTCCTGCTTGTCACAACCCAGCGGGCAGGAGAAACCCTGCTGACAGATGCCAGCGCTTGGGAAATGACTCAGAGACTGAACAAACGTTCTCTGATGGAGGAGGGGGTGCTCCCAGCTGCGAGGCCGGAGACAGACCTTCAAGACCACCTTCCCCAGCCCCTTCTTTGTGAGGATCCAGGACCAAGGCCCAGAGAGAAACAGTGACCTTCATCATAAGGTCACACGAAATCAGGGCCAAAAGCAGAAGGTGAACCCGTTTCTATCCCTGGTCCTGGGCCTCGCGGCTCTGACTGGGACCCTGGTTCAGTCACTTCTCTATCTGAGGTTCCAGCTCCTTAGATGTCAAACAGGAGCGATCATCTTTGCCCTCCCCGGGAGTGCTGGGGGAGCTAAAGAGTGAAGATCGCAACAGTGACCAAAGGTAGCACGTACTTGCCTCAGGATGGCCATGGCGCTAAGGGCGTCACACACATGAACACAGGCCCAGCCACCCAGCGATCTTTACAGAAGGTGCGGTTACGAATCCCCATTTCACAGATGAGGACACTGAGTCCCAAAGAGGCCACTCAGGGAGCAGTGGAGCACGAATTCCAGCCCACATCTGTCTGACTCCAGAGCACACCACTTCTCCCCCGGGTCCCCACTGTCTTGGAGCCCCAGGGTCCCTGTGGCTGCTGCACCCACAGCCAGCAAGCCCAGGGCCCCGGCCCTGGCGGGTCAGCCCGCAGGAGGGCACGCTGCGCGGAGGAGGGCCGAGGGGACAGCCGAGCACCTGACCTACTGGGAGGCTGGTTTTTATGATGATGGGCTCGGGGATCTTCCAGAAGCCGTTGTCTTCGTCCCAGCAGGCCTCACGCCTTATCTTCTCCAAGTTGCTGTAGTTACAGTCCCGGCGGATGAGGGGCTGCACCTGCTCCAGGAGCTGCTGGAGGAGCATGGAGTCGCGCTCCTGCCGGCGGATGGTGGCCAAGTAATCGATCTTCTCCAGCTGGAACTCCGACTGCAGGTCTTTGATCTCCACCTCTGCTGCCCGGAGCTGAAAGCAAGGGGTCGGGAGGGCGGGGTGGTGAGCGGTGAGCAGGGAAGACACGGAGCCATGTCGCCATCTGCTCCCCTGCAGCACCCACGGCCTGCGCCTCTAGCCGCCCACTTGCCATCCGGGCGCTGACCCGCCCATCCACCCACGTCCGCCGCCCATCTGTCCACTGGCACTAAATGAGCACCTACGGTGTCCACAGCCCTGCAGGAAACAGGAAAAGGACTCACTCATCAGTAGCCCCTGCTGGCCCCCGGGATGATCCCACACAAACACATTTTATCCAGGAGCCTCCGAGAAAGTGCCACACATAACACTGGGGTTACCATGTCCTAAAAGGTCAGAAAGTTGTACAAATCCTTTTCCTGGGGGGAGTGGAGGCATAAACTCTCAGCCTCAGCAGTGATGGCTCTCCCATGACCATGGCCAAGTTATGATGTGACAGACATCGGACTTAAGAGGCAGAGCCACCCCGATTTGACCATGGATTCCAGACTTTTGTGATCTCCTGCCCGGGGCTGCCTGAATGGAGATTCCCCCCAAGCACAGGTGACTCCCAGCTGCAGCCATAACCCTGCTGTCCCTGAGCCCCAAGACTCCTGGGTGCACAGTCTGTTTCCTCAAAGAGCAGGTGCAGTTTGGTTAGTAAAGAAGGATGTTTTCAGTTCATCACATGTAACCAGGCAAGAATGGACACCACCTGGTAGGACACAGGTGGGGAATTAATAATGCTCCATTCCTTAAGCTGGATGGTGGATACGTGGTATTAAGGGTAAAAACTTTATGTACTTTTGTACATCTGGAAAGATCTGGAATCCTTCACAGTGACTTTTGTAACAGATTTATTGAGATAGAATTCTCACGTCCTACAACTCACCCATTTAACATGTACAGGTCAATGGTTTCTAGTATATTCCAAGTAGTGCAGCCATCAGCATGGTCAGGTTTAGAACACCTCATGATCCAGAAAAGAACCCCACCCCCACAGGTACTCATCCTCCACTCCTCCCCAACCCCCAGCCCTACACAACCACCAATCTACTTCCTATCTGTCTAGATTTGCTTATTCCAGAAATTTCATATCAAAGTTATATACAATATATGATCTTCTGTGTGTGGCTTCTTGCACTTAACACTGTTTTCAAGGTTCATCCCTGTTGGAGCATGTGTCAGGACTTCCTTTTCTTTTTTTTAAAGATTTACTTATTTATTTGAGAGAGACAGAGTGGGGGAGGGGCAGAGTGAGAAAGAAAGACTCTCAAGCAGATGCCCCGCTGAGCACAGAGCCCGAAGTGGGGCTCGATCTCACGACCCTGAGATCACAACCTGAGCTGAAACCAAGAGTCAGATGCTTCAATGACGGAGCCACCCAGGAGCCCCAGGATTTCATTCCTTTTTACTGCCCAATAATATTCCATCATGTGGCTATACCATATTGTATTTTCCCATTCATGATTGTTTCTACTTTGAGGTTAGAATGAATATTGCTGCTATGAACATTCGTGTACAAGTTTTTCTGTGGCCAAATTTTCATTTCTCTTGCTTGTAACTGCTGGGTCACAGGGTAACACTATGTTCAACCAACTGAGGAAATGCCGGACGATTTTCCAAAGCAGCTGCACCATTTTACATTCCCACCAGCAATGTATGAGGATGGTCATTTCTCCACCTCCTTGCTGACGTCTGTTACTACCTGTTCTATTATGGCTAACCCCCGTGGGTGTGAGAGGGTAGCTCTACACCATAGATGGTAGTTTTGTATTGGAGATTTGCATTTCCCTGGTGGCTAATGACATTCAGCACTGAGTTTCTTGTGTTTATTGCCCATCTGTTTATCTTCTTTGGAGAAATGCCTGTTCAGATCCTTTGCCCATTTCTAACTTGGATTATTTATCTTTTTATTCTTGAGTTGTAAGCATTCTTTATATATTCTGGATATAAGCACCTTATTTGCAAATATTTTCTCTCATTCTATGGGCTGCATTTTCTCTTTCCTGATAGTATCCTTTGAAGCACAAAAGTTTTAATTTTGATTAAGTCCAATGTATCTATTTTTTTCCCTTTGTTGTTTGTGCTTTGGTATCATACCTAAGAAAGCAATGTCTAATTTATTTTTTTTAAGATTTTATTTATTTACTTGAGAGAGAGGGAGGGAGAGAGAGAGAAAGAGCAAGAGAGAGCGCAAGTGCACAGAGGGAGAGGGAGAAGCGGACTCCCCACTGAGCGGGAAGGCTGACTCAGGGCTCCATCCCAGGACCCTGGGATCATGACCTGAGGCAAAGGCAGCTGCTTAACTGACTGAGCCACCCAGGTGCCCCAGCAGTGTTGAATTTAAGGTAACAAAGATTTACACTTTTGAGTTTCATAGTTTTAGCTCTCCCATTTAGTTTCTTGATCCATTTTTTAATTAATCTGTGTATATGGTGTGAGGTTGGGGTCCAACTTCATTCTTTGCCATGCAAGAATCTAGTTGTCCCAGCACAAACTGTTGAAAAGACTGTAATTTCTTTACTGAATAATCTTGGCACCCTTGTCGAAAATCAACTGACTATAAATACGAAGGTTATTTACAGACTCTTAGTTCATTCCATTGATCTATATTCCTGTCTTCATACCAGTACCACACAGTCTGGATTACTGTAAATGTGTAGTATGTTTTGAAATAAAGAAGTGTGAGTCCTCCAACTTTGTTCTTTTCAAGATTGTTTTGACTATTCTGTCTCTTGAATTTCTATATGAACTTTAGGGTCAGCATGTCAATCATTGCAAAGAAGTCAGTTGGGACTTTGATAGTGATTGCCTTGAGTCTGTAGAACAGTTTGAAGAGTATTCCCATCTAATCATTATTAAGTCTTCCAATCCATGAACATGGGGTCTTTTCATTTATTTATTTTATTCTTAATTTCTTTCAACAAGGTTTTATAGTTTGGGGAATATAAGCTTTATACTTCTTTTGTTAAATTTATTCCTAAGTATTTTATTCTTTATTGATGTATTATAAATAAAAATTTTTTAAACATTTATTCTTTTTTCTTAAGATTTTATTCATTTATTTGAGAGAGAGAGAGAGAGAGCATGCACAAGCAGGGGGAGCAGCAAGTAGAGGGACAGGGAGAAGCAGGCTCCCCACTGAGCAAGGAGCCCTATGTTGGGGTAGATTCCAGGACCCTGGGATCATAATCTGAGCTGAAGGCAGACACCCAATGACTGAGCCACCCAGCGCCCCATGGAATTATTATTTTTTTAATGTTTATGGATATTATGTATTTTTATTTAAGTAGTCTCCACATCCAATGTGGAGGTTTAAACTCATGACTCCGAGATCAAGAATCTCATACTCTATGGACTGAACCAGCCAGGTGCCCCATGGAATTGTTTTCTTAATTTTATTTGTAGATTATTCATTGTAAGTGTGTAGAAATACAATTGCTTTTTGCTTATTGATCTTGTATTCTTCAACCTTGCTGAACTTGTTAATTGATCCTAGTAGGTAGGGTTTTTTGTGGGGGTTTTTGGGGTTTTTTTTTTTTTAGGCAGATTCCTTAGGACTTTCTACATAAAAGATCATGTCATCTATAAATAGAAATAATTTTATCTATTCTTTTCCAATTTCAGTGCCTTTTATTTCACTTTCTTGCCTATTACCCCAGCTAGAACCTCCAGCCCAATGTTGAACAGAAGTGGTGAGAGCAGACATCCTTGTCTTCTTCCTAATCTTAGGGGTAAAGCTTTCAATCTCTCCTCATTAAGTATGATGTTACCTGTGGACATTTCATAGATGCCTTTTATCAGAATGAATTAGTTCCCTTCTATTCCTAGTTTCCTGAGTGTTTTTACCATAATAGGTGTTAAATTTTTTTCATATACTTTTTCTGTATCATTAAGATGACCACGTGGGTTTTGTCCTTTATTCTATTGATATAGTATATTACATTAATTGATTTGGGATACTAAACCAACCTTGCATTCCTAGACTAAATCACACTTTGGCATGATGTATAATTTGGTTTGCTAGTATCT
This sequence comes from Mustela lutreola, assembly GCF_030435805.1. Taxonomy (NCBI): domain Eukaryota; kingdom Metazoa; phylum Chordata; class Mammalia; order Carnivora; family Mustelidae; genus Mustela; species Mustela lutreola. The sequence continues at coordinate 14,639,579 of NC_081299.1, forward strand.
TGTGGAGCATTTTCTGTCTATATTCATAAGAAATACTAGTCTATAGTTTTCTTGTTATGTCTTTCTATGGTTTTGGTATCAGGTGATATGGGCCCCATAGAATAAGTTAAGAAGTGTTTCCTTCTGTTTCACAATTATTTTTTTTAATGTTTTTTAGGGGCACCTGGGTGGCTCAGTGGGTTAAGCCTCTGCCTTCAGCTCAGGTCATGATCTCCAGGTCCTGGGATCAAGCCCCATAGTATGGGGGGGGGGGGGTCCCTGCTCAGCAGGGAGCCTGCTTCTCCCTCTCCCTCTGCTTCTCCTCCCTGCTTATGTGCTCGCTCTCTCTCTCTCTCTCTCTCTCTCTCTCTCTCAAAGTCCTGGGTACCTAGGGATGATGGAAGCTGACTAAATCTGAATCTCTCCACAGAGACCCTCTGAAACAACACAGAACAGGGAAAGAAAATGAAACCCCACTCCGCCCAGCCTACACCAGCAGGTCCAAAATGCCCAAAGTCCAGCAAAGAGCTGGTGGGCCTGCCCCACAGTGGGAGGAGTGGAAAGCACCCAGCAAAGTACTGGAAGGCAGATAACATCACTCCCCCAATGAGAAAGCCCTACTTTGAGCAGGGAAATACTGAGGATAGATCAGATACTGCAAAACCCAGAATGCACTGGAATGCAGGTCGGTCTCTGCAAGTCTCTGAAGAGACCGAGGGGTTAGTCTCTGCAAGGCATTGCTTCTGGACGGTGTTTAGAAGTGGAAGACCCCTTGAGGTGCAAAATAAAAGTCTGCAGAAACAAGAGACCCCTCCCACTAAAAGAGAGATTGAGAGAGAAAGAGTGGACCCAAAAATGAGAGCGAGATTTGGAAGGCAAAGTCTCGACCCCTGTGATTTCCACCCCTTAGGACGTGCCTGTAACTATGTTCCTCTTCCACAGCAAAAAGGACTTTGCAAATGGAATTAAGGTTATTAATCTGTTGACTTTAAAACAGGGAGATTAGGGCAGTGGGTTAAGCCGCTGCCTTCGGCTCAGGTCACGATCTCAGGGTCCTGGGATCGAGTCCCGCATCAGGCTCTCTGCTCAGCAGGGAGCCTGCTTCCCCCTCTCTCTCTGCCTGCCTCTCCGACTACTTGTGATTTCTCTCTGTCAAATAAATAAATAAAATCTTTTAAAAAAAATAAATAAAATAAATAAAACAGGGAGATTAGGGGCACCTGGGTGGCTCAGTGGGTTAAGCTGCTGCCTTCGGCTCAGGTCATGATCTCAGGGTCCTGGGATCGAGTCCTGCATGGGCTCTCTGTTCGGCAGGGAGCCTGCTTCCCTCTCTCTCTCTCTTTCTCTGCCTGCCTCTCTGTGTACTTGTGATCTCTCTGTCAAATAAATAAATAAAATCTTAAAAAAAAAAAAAACAGGGAGATTATCCTGGATCACCTGGTGAGCCTAGTGTAAACACGTGGTGTGACCAAGGGGTGTAGAGAACCAGGCAAAGGAGAAGTGATGCTTTAGATGAAGGAGAGTCAGAGAGCTGAAGCCTAGGAGGGGCTGGCCCCAGCAGTCTCTGAGGGGGCCAGGAGGCAGGCGGCCTCTAGAAACAGAATGACCCCCAGTGGACAGCCAGCAAGGACATGGGATCCTCAGTCCTACAGCCGCATCGGCCTGAGTCCTGTCAACAACCTGACTGACCCTGGAAACGGATTCTTCCTTAGAGCCTCTGAGGAAAACCAGCCCTGCCCACACCTTGGTCCCAGCCATATGGAATTCGAAGCAGAGAAGTAAGTCATGCTAGAGCTGGACCGTGACCCAGAGAACTGTAAGATAGTAAGTTTGTGTTTCTTTTAGGCAACTCTATCTGTGGTGACAGCTAACTCCCACAGCAATAGGGGACAGTCTATTTAATACTGCACTTCACTACAGGAACAGAAGAGTGTGCTGTCGACTGAGCAAACCCAGCCAGCTGCCCAAACCCTCACCTCTGCTTTCAGCTGGTCCTGAAACTGCAGAAAAACAAGACACTGCAAAATACACAGAAAAGAGCAGAAGTAGCTAATCAAAGCTGCTGTTTGAAGAAAGAGGAAATGAAAATCAAAGCATTTCAGAAGAAAATCCCCCCAAACCATGAGCACATAGAACCAAAATATAACCCAACATCCCAATGTGCATAAAATTTCCTTCAGTTCACACACATGAACATTTCAAATCAGCAATCCAGAAACCTTAAAGTGGAAACGGGCAGAAACAAAAAAGGTATAACACGGGATGTTTAACCGAACTCCAGAAAGACTTTTTCAAAACTTAGGTGCATAGATGAGATTACAAGATAACCCAGGAAGAACAAACGTGGCTGAAAACATAAAAAGGGTATTAAGAAAAAGCATGAAAATAACCAAGAAAATGTAAACACTACAGACGTTCAAAGAGGGGGAAAGCATCAGCTTCTGCTTTTGGCGAGGTCTTTGGGTGAAAGTGTCTGCTGGGGAGGAGAGGTGCCCTGTGGTTGGTCCGTTGGCCAAGGGGGACAAGTCAGGGGCCAGAGCTCCTGGGGATGTGCCGAGGGAAGCATGCAGAAGCTCCTGCCCTGCTGTCCTCACTCCCCGTGCTCAGTCATATTTACCTTCCTTCTCCTCCTGGAGCCACTAAACTCATATTGGGCACTGATCCCTCCCCCAGCGTGGAAGGCTCTGCCTTGCGGTACAACCTGGCCCCACCTTTCCTAAGGTTCAGGTCCCCCCTCAGAAGCCACCAGCTCCAGAGAATGTCCCTGCCCCCCACCCAGGGTGGCCCCCGGGAACTTCTAGGGTTCTGCTAATGCTCAGTTCCCCAATGCAGATGCTGGTTCTATGGGTGCGTTCACTTTGCAGAAATGAGCTAAGCTGCATACTTGTGATTTGCATATGTGTACCTCAATCCAAGAAAAAATCAAAATAAAGCCACCTGATGTGGAAAACAAAGGCAGGAGAAAAATGATTAAATTTCCTTACTGCCTACAGCCCACGGACATGTCCTTGAAACAGGCAGAGGGACTATGCCTTGATGTTGACACTTTGTTTAAGGGCGAGAGGCGATCCTAGCCTGACCCCCACCCCCGACCCCTGCCAGGAAACCTACTTTAACATATAAAAATTCCTTTGGAAAGTTCCTTTATCTCTACCCGCCAAGATACATGCTGGCAACCGTCCCCCAAGCCTATGTCCCACCGATACACACCTGAAGGGTCCATGACTCGGGTGTTACTAGACGGTCATGAATGACCTTTCCCCAACAATAGCTAGCCCCCTCAAGGTCCTGGAACCTTCCTTCCAAAATTCCTCAGAGGCTCACGCTATCCCAGCGGGCCACTCCTCATGGCCCCGGTGCAGCTCTTTCTGCCCACAGGTCCTGTCCCCGTGCTCTGATAAGGCCACCTTTCTGCACCAAAGACGTCTCAAGAATTCTTCTTGGCCATCGGCTTTGAACCCTGATGTCTTTCCTACATCACCACCCTCCCCCCGAGCTCCCTTCACGGCAGGATCACAGTCCAGCCCTAGCCAGCTTGTTTCTCTGCTGTCCCTTTGTTGCACACACTCGCCCAGCACAGCAGACACACTTCGGTCACGGGACGGCCTCCAGGGCGGGCGACGCATACAGCAGGCACCCGATAAATGCCCATCTGAGGAATTACGGGTGGCGGCTGGGGCCAGCGGGGCGTGCGCCAGGGCCTCACCTTCCGCTGCATCCTCTCCAGCAGCTTGCTTTTGGCCCGCACCTCCTCCTGGATCGAGTCGTAGACGTTGAGCAGCACCCAGTCGCCACCATCCTCGTCCGAGTTCTGCAGGGCCGCCACCAGCTGCTTCTTGCGCTCGTCCGCGTACCGCTTCCGGCGTTTGTGCTTCTCCTTCAGGTCCTTGTTCTTGGCCTGCTCTCCCCCTACCACCTGCTGCTCCAGCAGCTGCAAACTGCCGGTGGGGAGAGGAAGGCGCGGGTCAGTGGGGCGGGGCCGCCACCGGGCACTCGCTGTCCAGTGGGACATTGTGGGGTCCTCGAAACCACCCTTCATGGACACGGGCTCGGGCTCAGAGAGGCAGAGCCTCTGGCTGGGGTCAGACCCCGGGGGTTCCAAGCAGAGTCACCCAGGCTGTGCGCCCAAGAGGATGGCGAGCATCTCCCCGCAGGCCACAGCTGACCCACCTACCACCTGCCCCGGGCCTCCCAGAGCCCAGGGTCCCCACAGTGCACAGGCTGGCGGCCGTGCTCCCTGGCACCCCGCGGGACCAGAGCAGCCCAGGCTGAGCAGTGTTCATCGTCTCCCTCTGCAGCCCCCCAACCAGCTTGCTCCAGGTTTCCCCACTGTGCATTCTCCAAATAGCCAGGCTGCTCCCCCGTGCCACACTTTTGGGGCACCCTGTAACTCGATGCCTTCCTGAGGCTTCTGGCCTTCAAACCCCATTCAGGTTTGCTAGAGTAGCAAAGCTACTCTAAGAAACAGAAAACAAAAGCTTCTGTGAAGGCTTCCCGGACCACATTCCGGACCACACCCAGACCACGGCCATGGACGTGGAGAGTTTTTTCCAGGTTTGATGCTTGACAGGCGCGGAATCCTTTGACCCTCATGATGAGCTTCTCAAACTGGAGTTCTTATTATCACCCATTTTGTAGATGAGAAGCTAAGGCACAGGGAGGTTTAACGTTGGCTCCGGTGGCAGAGGTAGTGGTGAAGGTGGATGGGAGTCCAGACAGTGGACTGCACAACCCACTGGCTTCTCACACTACAGAAGCTGGTCCTCCCTGGGCCTGGGTACCTGGTCCCCCTGAACCATGGGCTCCCTGCAAGCCAAGGTGGCAGCTCATTCATCCTGTGTCCTGGTTCCCAGCGTGCAGTCTCTGCTTGGTTCACGTTTGAACCATGGACCGTAGGACTGAGTTTGCCACTGCTAAGAGGAGGCTGAACCCTGGCCATGGGGCAGACCATCACGGACCATGGTGACCCTGATGTTATTCTCATTTACAGAAGTGAGAACCAAGGCTCAGAAATGTTAAGTGGCTGACACGGAGTGAAGACAGCCCAGCTCCCCAGATGGGCAGCCTCTGAGGGTGATCAGGGTGGCTTGTCCCCAGGGTGAGCAGGTCTCACATCAGGAGGGCACACTGGGAGCTGAGAAAAGCCTGCATCACGCCACCCTGGGATTCCTGAGAATGCCAGGCAGGCGACAGTCCCTTCCCTTTCTCCTGGAGCACCTATGCCCCAGCAGGTGCCTGAGGGAGTCTGGTGGCACCTGTAAGGTTCCCCGGGCAGAGCACTGCCTGCCCAGCTGATGGCACCATCCTTGTCCCTTGCTCCTAGAGAGAGGACCGGGGCCTCTCCAGCCTCATCAGGCAGGGGAGTGGAGTGGAGCCTCAGCTCTCCAGGCGCTTCCATCCCCAGGCCTGGCCACAGCCCCTCCCTGTCCTGCCATGGGGCCCTACCAGCCCCACGCCCCAGCACTTACCGGGCAAGCACCTGCTGCTGGTCCACGACAGGCAGCAGGTCGTCGGTCAGCACCGCCACCTCCACACTGTCCCTTCTCACAGTGGTCGTGGCCAGCAAGGGCTGAGGCTGAGCCTCCAAGGCCATCTGGGCCTCAGTCTCAGCCCCGACGCCAGGTTCTGCTGCCGGCACCACCTCCTCGGCCACTTCTGGGCCCAGGTCAACCTCCTGAGCACAAACAGAAACCAAGATGGAGGCAGAGAGGCCGAACCCTGGACACACACTCTGCGGCTTCAGTCCCAGATGGCAGCAGCAGGGTTCCTCATGGCCCAGGATGGGTCACTTCGGGCTCAGAGCCACCCAGTACCTGGTCAGGTTCCTACCCGACCATTTCCTCCACCCCTCCTGCCCCTGGGGACTCAGCCTCCCCACAGCAGCTGGGCCAATTTTCTCCAAATACAAATGCATGACAGCCCTTTCCCGGTGAGAACCCTGCACAGATTCCCAGCACCCTGGCAGTAAAATCCAGCTTCTCCCATGGCCTTTGTGCCCTCTGTGCCTCTCCCTGCCTTCCCCCTCCCCCACCGCGTCCACCCAGCTGCCTCTCTGGCCTCTGGTTTTTCTATTGCTGAGAAAGTCGAGCTCTTCCGGCCACAGGACTTTGGCACATGCCATCCCCTGGCCCCTTCTTCCTGCTTGTGTCCCCTCTCAATGTCACCTTACAGCCAGGGTGCCCCAGGCCACCCCATCTCCCCTCTACTGAGAACCTCAAGTATGCCAGCTCCTACCCAGTGATCCAGTCCAGAGGCTGGAAGATAATTTTCTCTCTCCACACATGTGCGTAGATGTAAAGCCTTGCTCTCATTCTCCGTGGCCTCTTGTGCTTTCTTAAGCAGAAGAGAGAAGGGAGGGCTCTGAGAGCAGCCGTGTTCAACACGGGACCCAGGCAGTTCCCTGCCAGTGCCTTGGGACCCCTGCCCCCGCCCAGCAGCCCTCGCCCTCAGCACACACAGGGCCTCCATGCTCTAGACAGGCTGCCAAGGCCAAGCAAAGACTAGGAGCTGCCGAGCAGTGGCCTCTTAGTCATAGCAATAATAAGAGGTAGGCCTGCTTTGTGACGGGCCAGTTCCAGCAAGCTGGGGGTGGGCTGGGTTCACAGCCTCCGTCTTGGGGATGAGGACACTGAGGTCCAGAGTGCCACAGGAAGACCCAGGCTCCTGGGACTCCTCCTCCAACCTGAGGGTCTGGACCCGGGGGGGGGGGGGGGGGGGCGGGACTCACAGTCCCGGGCAGGAGGAAGTCCGCTGCCTCAGCTTCAGACCTAGGCCCCGGCAGATCCGTCAGGGAGGGGTGCTGGCAGGAGGACGGGGTCGGGGAGGGAGAGGGACAGTGGGCCAGAATCATCTTCCACTCCCTGACCTCCCCCGCTTCAGTGCCCCACGCCCCAGCCCGGGGCGGGGCGCCTCACCAAGCCACCACCTCCTGCTGCCTGTCACCGCTGGGAGCAGGGGCGAGGGGAGGAGAGAGCAGGGAAGAGAGAACGTGGGAGGGAGGGAGCTCCGGGAGCATCAGCTGCGGCACCTGAGATAAAGCACGCATCAGCACCCCCATTTTAGAGAAGAGGAAACCGAGGCCCAGAAAGCTGACTGCTCAAGGTCACACAGTTCTGTGGGTAGTTGCGCCGGGGTTTAACCCGGGTCTGTCCGGCTCAAAGGCCTGTGCTCTTTACACACACACAGGAAAGGAAAGCAAAGCAAAGGAAAAGGAACACAAGAGAGAGAAGGGGAAGGGAATTTAAACCAGGAGAGAGAGTGGAAAGGGGAGAGGCACCCAGCAAAGCGGCAGGATGGCAGGGCAAGCCCTGCCGGACCCGGGGGGTGCAGTGGGGGCGTCCCTAAAAGGTGGCAGCCTTCCCGCAGCCTCCAGCCTCCTCCGGCTCCTTCCTTTGGGGCCTAGAAGCTAGTGTAACCACGACAACTCAGCAAACCCCCCAAGTGGGTGTCCCTCCATCAGCAGAACAGGTGCCCACCCGGCAAAGCCTCCTGTCTCCATCCCTACTTTCCCACCGATGAGCCGAGACAAGGCTTCTGCGGCCACCAAGCCGGAGCCGCCACACGGACCGGACCGGACCACCAGCACCTGCCCCAGCGACCTGCGTGCCTACCCCACCCCACCCCACCCCCGCTGAGCTCTGCCTGCCGCCTTTCTGCACGACATCTCGTGTGACATCAGCTACCTGTGTGGGGAGCCTGGGGGTGGCCGCCTGGGGTGCCTCAGTGCCCCCCATGGCGGAGGAGAGCCTGGCCAGCTTGGCTTCCACCTCGGCGAATGGGTCGTGCAGGCTGGGGAGCAGACCCAGCGCCGCCAGCTGTGGCTGCTCGTCCTCGGGGACCGACCCGGCCCACCGTGGGGCTCCGGCGGCCTCCCAGCTGAGGTCGTGGTCCGGGAGGGAGCTGCCCACGGCCTCCGTCTCGGGCGCGGAGAACTCCACGTTGGAAGGCTCCTGGGGCGCCAGGCAGGCCTCGGACATGGAGGTGTCCTCGAGCGTGGAAGACTCATCAGATCCCAGAGATGCCTCAGACTTGGAGGTCTCCGCCGTGGGCAGCTCCTCGAACGCTGGAGAAACCTCAGTCTTGGAGACATCCTCGCCAGGCAGAGCACATGGCATGGAGTGGATCTCAGGCTTCGTGGCCAGCTCGCAGTGGAATGCAGGGGAGGGCTCCGGCCAGCTGACAGACTCCGCCCTGGACGTGCCCTGCGCCTTGAGGACCTCCGCCTTGAGGACCTCCGCCTTGAGGACAGCCTCTGCAAATGGAAATTCCTTTCAGCATCTGACAGAGGACGACGGGTGACCCCCTGGGGGCCGGCCCCAAGAACAAGGTCTCTAAGGGGCAGGTTTAAGAGCCAGAGCCTCCCAGACCCCCAAATACTGGCCTCCATCTCTGCCCTCTCCTCTGTCAGAACTCAGACCCCTCTCCTGCCTCCTCTTCCAGGAAGTCTCCCCTGACCAGCACCAGGAGCTCTCTATTCTCTGACCTCCCCGGCCTTCAGCTGCCTTTGGGCTGCTCTTCACACAGAAGGTGACTTCCCTGTGGGTCTTATGGCCTCCGAGGCCGAGAGCTCCCGCTCAGCAAGCAGACTTCACCCCCGAGACCCAGAGCGGGGACCTCAACATGGCACCCCTGCTCCGAGCTCTCGTCCACAGGAAATGCTAGCTCCATGGGAGCTAAAGCAACACTGAGGATGATCATCAGACTAAATAAAACCACCTGATGGCCTAACATTCAAACTGGACTAGAGGAACACTCTGAAGGACAGAATATGCTAGAACCTGCCCTTCGCTCTCCTCTGGGTCTGCCAGCGTGGACTACAGCCCCACAGGCCTCCTCAGGGCTCCCAGCTCATGGGCGCTACAACCACTCACTTCTTTGTCTCTGTGTCCTGGGCTGGAGACACATTCCCTTTGCTGAAAGAGGACATCCTCTCCCTAGCTCAGCCGCCGGAAGCTCTCCAAGCCTCAGTGTGCACCATGGCAATGTGAGGACTCAGCACGTCCTCACTCACTGAGGGAGTACCCAGCACCAGCACCGGCTACACAGCAATGCCCAATAAATGGTACCCACAATGTGACCAATACCATCATCATGACAAAGGGAGTTTTATAGTATTTGGGTGAGTACTAGGAAGTCTGAGCTGCCTGGCAGCACAGATGTTTGGAGGATAGTGGTAGGGTAGAACATTCTAGAATGTCAAAAAGACAATGAAAATCTTCAGCAAGGAAGAACTTATTTTGGAATGTGGTTGCTTTGTTCACAGAGAGGCTTAAAAATGAGAGGAGAGGGGCGCCTCGGTGGCTCAGTGGGTTAAAGCCTCTGCCTTCGGCTCAGGTCGTGATCCCAGGGTCCTGGGATCAAGCCCCACATCGGGCTCTCTGCTCCGCAGGGAGCCTGCTTCCTCCTCTCTCTCTGCCTGCCTCTCTGCCTACCTGTGATCTCTGTCTGTCAAATAAATAAATAAAATCTTTAAAAAAAAAAAAAAAAAAAGAGAGGAGACCCGAAACTGCAGAAGCAGGAGGAGGGAACTTACCCATGAAATATGGGTGATACGTTGTAATGCTAAGTCAGCCTTGGGCTAGGGCCCAGCCTGGAGCCAAGGCTTCACAGATGCAATGCTGGGTGAGTGAGAACACTGCCTGGGTTCCAATCCTGACTCACTTCACCAGCTGTGTGACCATGGACAAATCACCCTCTCTGTGCCTCGGTTTCCTTACCTATAAAATGAGCCTCATGGTGGTACCTACCTGGCTGGGCTGTCATAAGGAGTAACTAGAACTGAGCCTGGAGCATAGGAAGTGCTCTATGAATGTCAGTTAATAAAATGGGGAGGGGGAACCAGCTGGCCACCCTCCCGACAGCCCAGGTTGGGTGCCCACCTGTCTCCCTACGCAGGTTCTCCTCCAGTGTGGACAGCTTCACGTCGTAGGAGTTGCGCATGGCAGTGATGTCCTCCTCCAGCCGGGCCCTGGACTCCTGCTCCGCCTCATAGTCAGCCCTCAGCCGGGCCAGGCGCTCTTCGTACTCCTGGGAGCCGGAGTGGGGGCGGGGGTGGGGAGAGAAGACAAGGTGGGGGGAGGGGGAGCAGGCAGCATCAGACCACAGTTCACCTTCTTCGTCATTCAAATAACCCAGGAAATACCAATAAGCCAAAAGACCTAAGTTAAAATTACCTACACAACATGGGGACGAAACTGGCTGCTGTAGGCCCTTCTGAAGTTTATCTGCATTTTTTAAAAGATTTATTCATTTTATTTTTTATTAAAGATTTTATTTATTTGACAGAGAGAGACACACAGCAAGAGAGGGAACACAAGCAGTGGGAGTGGGAGAGGGAGCAGCAGGCTTCCTGCTGAGCAGGGAGCCCAACATGGGGCTCGATCCCAGGACCCTGGGATCATGACCTGAGCTGAAGGCAGATGCTTAATGACTGAGTCACCCAGTCACCCCTTTATTTATTCATTTTAGGGAGAGAGAGAAAGAGAGAGAGGAGGAGCAGAGGGGAGAGGGAGCGGGAGATCATCTCCAGCAGACTCCCTGCTGAACACAGAGCCCCACATGAGACTCGATCTCGAGACTCTGAGATCATGACTGGAGCTGAAATCAAGAGTCGGACGCCCAACCAACTGAGCCACCCAGGCGCTCCTAGACTGTGTTTCAGTGGCTTCCTATGTTACAGGGCAAAATCTAAGCCTCTAGACTTGACCGAGTCCCCAGAGATCTGGACAGCCCACCCCATGACATATACCCCACACTGGGCACATGGGCCACTTTCCACTCTTTGACAGGCCCATGTTCCCCTGCCTCGGAGTCTCTGCCCTCATCCCCCAGCAAGCTCTTCCTTCAGGTCTCAGCTCAGTAACACCCCCTCCAAGCAGCCCTCCCTGACCACCCTCTCAGACAGCACTGTCCCCTCCTGCAGCCTCAGCACCTAGCACAGGGGAGGGAGGGGCTCGGGGCAAACTCCTGAGTCCGCGAGTGCCTGGAGCCCACCGCTGGCCTGGCCGGAAGGATAACCGGACCGCTCTGGCTTCCAAGCACACCTCCCATGGGCAGGGCCGGGGTTCAGGCTGATGACAGTACATGACCTCCCGTGTCGTGGAGCTGCCCCTGAGAAAGCCAGACGGACAGGCCAGGGGAGGGGAGGGACAGCCCCTGCGCACACACCCACTTCACCAGGACCCTTCCAGAACAGAGCCCAGAGTTCTACAACGGCACAGACTCTATGACCCAGGCTCTCGGGGAGGGACAGAGGATCATTAATATGTGACTGGGCGTTCTGTGGGCACACCTGAGATGCCCTCGAGTCCCAGGGCCATACATAGGGCTGCTGGGGCCCAGGGAGGTGACTTGCCCAGAACCACACAGCTCTCCAGTGGCCACAGACCTCCTCCTGCACCCCATCTGCTTTCTCACTGCCCCCCCCGCCGCCCCCTGCCCTGGCTTCCTCTCCTTCCCAGCAGGGACTCGGGCCCTACCCTACACTCATCCTTCAGCAAGCTCTACCCAGCCTCCTCCACAGTCCCCTCCCTGCACGGCCCTGGCCCCAGTGTCACCCTGGCTCAGCCTTGTCACACCTACACAACCAGCAAGATCTGGCTGGAGATGCAGGTGTGTGCATGTACACACTCATATGCACACGTGTGCGCACACACACACACACATACAGCAGTACCAACCTCCAGTCCGAGTGGTACATGTGTGACCCCGAACCACAGAGGGCCTCTTACGCTGCCGAGCGCCCCTCCTGGGTCCTTCTGCAACCCTCCACCTCTCCCACTTCCCGTCTCCTGCTTCCCGGAGAACTCTGAAGCTTGCGCTCGCCATCCCAGCCCACACCTTCCCGTCTACCTGCAGATCTACCCGAAAGCTCTTCGTCCTCCTGCGACAGTGGACAGACCCTGTGAAGCCAAGCCACCCGCTGAGTGACTTCGCTCTTCCCATCCCTGTCTCCCTCCCGCAGCGCAGATTTCTTTCGAGATCACCCCCAGCAGTTACAGCATGGGCTCTGATACTCGACACAGAACTCCTCTCCCGTGGCCCCTCACGGACCCCCAGCTACAGGGCCCAGTGCAGCAGGGGCTTGGAAAATGCCTGCCAACCCAGACTCCGAGTCCTGCTTGGTGCTAGTTCCATGGTCCCATGGTGAGAAGATGCCCAAACAGTCCCCGAGAGCTTAAACAGCCTGTGCTGGGGCACGGAGCCCACCAAGAACTGGGCTTGCAGAATGGAAAAGCTGGATGGACCCAGGAATCTTCTGATCCAAATCCCCCCTTCTCTGGAGCAGCCGGGAGACTGAAGCCCATGGAGTCACATCTCCCACTCGTGGCAGAGCCCATCCCTGGCCCCGTACCCTCGCCGGCCCACACAGGGGCCACCCCCTCACCCTGAGAGTCCTGACTGGTTCCGGGTGGGAAAGGAAAGCACGGTTCCAGGCACATAGTAGGTGCTCAATAAATATGAGAGGCTCATAAGTGAAATGGGAAGGAAGGCGAGAGGAAAGACAGACACCTTTGACTCTTCCTCCAAGTGTGGCTCACAGAAGAAACAGCAGGGCCTGAGAGGACACTTGGTGGTGGCCACGGGCGGGGGGGACGTTCAGACACAGCAGCCACAAGGCTATCCCGTGAAGACAAGGCCAGCGACCGCCACCTCTGGCAGAAGGACCTGCCAGTCACTGGCTCCCTGAAGCCGCCAGCCCGGAGCGGAGTCTCCTCTCTGGTGACTCAGGGGGGATGGCGGCGCCCTGCTCCTCGGCCGGGGTGCCTGCCCCAGCCAACCAGGCTCCCTCAGGGGGAACAGCTGTTATGGGTAGCCTTTAGGGACTCTGGCCAATTTCTCCCAGCTCTCCAGCCCACAGGACTCAGACTCCCAGGACTTACCTAGTCTGCCCCTCAGAGGCTGGGCCCCGGATCCCCACAGCCTCACCAGGGCTCCCAGGGGTCCCCAGGGCTTATCACTGAGTTTATAATTGAGGGGCAGAGGCCCAGCTGCGGACACATCCAGGGACGCAGTCCCTGCAGAGCTGTCCCAGTCCGGCATCCTTCTCTGCCGGAAAATGCCAGTGTTCCACCCCATGCTCAGTTCTCCGAATGGGGCCCTCAGATGGCAGGGATTTCCAGAAACCAGCAGGGCCCAGAGTCAGGATGGAGCCTAAGCCGGGAGTCAGGGGCTCTGCTGAGTCTGGCTGTGTAAGCCCCCTGCTAGGGATCTGTAAACCAGGGCATTGCTACCTGGCCTGCTGGTTCCCAGAAATGCTGGAAGGCACACATGGGGAGAATGAGGGGCCCCCAGGAGACAGCTTTTTCTGGGAGGTCAACACCCCATTTACCCACTGGTCAAATGAGTGCTGGGCCTCCCCACTGCCCAGCCAGGGCACCCGGCTCTCAGCCTCTGACTTGTGGGCACCTGACGAAGTTACCAATTCCTTCCGCTCCGTCCCCTCTGCCCAGCTCAAGCTGTTCCCACCGCCAGGAAGGCCTCCATTTCCAGAAACCCACAGCCACCCCCCTTCCTACAGTATGGAAAAGAGACAGCACCCCTGCAGACACCCCACAGCCCTCCCCGTGCTCCCCATGTTAGGCCCTGATGAGGGATGGATTGCATTCTGGAGTCAGGACCTGAGCTCAAATCCCACTCAGACTCTCCTTAGCTGGGTGACCTTGGGCGAGTCACGGCACCTAGCTCCAAAAAGGAGACTGAGGTGCCAAGCCCACGATTCTGGTGGGGGTAAAATGATATCATTCGGCAGATGCTCTCCTGCTGGGCCTCACCTGCCTGCCTGTCTCCCACCTACCGCCGGGTCTCACCTCCCGGATCAGCTGCTTCTCGGCCTCTGTGTCAGGCTGGATCACCGGTGGGGGCGCCAGCTTCTCCTCAGTCTGGACAGCATTGAGGGGGGTCTGACTGGACAGCAGGTCTGGGAGAGAGACAGAAGGGAGGGCTGTGACCAAGCTGCACAGAGTCTGCGAGAACCAAGCCAAAATCTGAAAAGAGACAACCACAGACTTATGCAAAACACACTTCACAGCACTGAGTTTCTTCCAAGCACATCTCTATGTAAAATACTAATTTACTCAGTCATTCAACGACTATTTCTTGAGCACCTGCATGTTCTAGGCACTGGCGACCCAGCATTAAACAAAACAGACAACACTCCACACCCACACTGAGTTTTCATACAGAGGAAGAAGGTACACACAGTAATAAGCAAAATGTTAACATATTATAAGCGAACGTGTTCTAACAAGAGAGAGAAAGCAGGGGGGGTGCTCAGGAGTAAGAACAAAGCGGGGGGCAATTTAAACAGTGTGTTCCAGGAGGACCTCTTAGATAAGGTAAGGCAAAGTCAGTGACCTGAAGGAAGTGGGAGAGAGAAGCAGGCAGAGATCTTAGGGAAGAGCTTTCCAGACAGACGAGAGCAGTGAGTGCAAAGGTCCTGTGGCAGGAGTGGGCCTGGACTTCCAGGAACAGCCAGGAAGCCAGCCAGGAAGCCAGTGTGACTGGAATGGAGTAAGAGAGGGAGAGAACAGGTGATGAGGAGCTCAGAGAGGGCGTGGGGGATCACAGGGACACTGAAAGCTGTGCTGATGACTTTGGATTAAACAGGCCAAGGAAGGGGGTTGTGCAGGGCAGTAAAAGGATGTGCATTTGGACAGGACCTCCCTGGCTGCTGAGTGGGGAATGGACTGAGGGGGCTAAGGACAGACTCCTGGATACCTGTCGGGGTGGTGCCCCCTAGTAATTCAGGTAGGAGATGCTAGCGACTCAGGGGACAGTGGTGGACAGATTCTGGACATCTCTTAAAGGTAGAGACAAGATCTGCTGCTGGACTGGATACAGGTTTGTGCGAAAACGAGAAGCCAAGGGCCACCCCAGGGTTTCGGGCTTGAATACTCAGAAGGAAAAGGGTGGCCACCCCCTGCGCGGGGACCGGCAGGCTGGGGGGCATCAAGAGGTCAGTGTCAGACACGCTAAGTTCCAAACGATCCCTCAACAGCTGGATGCTCAAGTCTGGAATTCAGAGGACACTGCGTCGCAACTGTTTTTTTTTTTAATTGTCTCTATTTTGTGATGTTTGATATAGCGGGGGATTGCCAGCCAGGCAATGGATGGATGGATGGGTAGACAGGTGATAGATAAATGCGTATGTAGAATGGACGGACAGAGAGGAAGGTGGGTAGGGAGGTAGATGAGTGAATAGACAGACTCCGGCTCTTCTGTGCTCCCTTCCCCGGGGAATTCTCGGGTAAAGAAAACCCCAGAATGTGCAAGGACCCCAGAGAGCCTGAGCTGCACATAGAGACCTCTCCTTGCCAGATGACAGCCCAACACCTGGGTGTGAGAGCTGCGATCACAAGGTGTCTAACCGGGGGTGGGACACGGGGGAGTGTGTCACCCGCTGCTCGGCAGCACGGTGTCACGATGCTGCCACAGAGACAGCAGGCACACAGGCGGGATGGTGGCTGCGTGGCCAGGAGCCAGGAGGCGGTGAGCCCAGCGGCTGACGGAACAGACCAAAGAGACCCCTTCCCGAGTCCCTGGGGGAGCAGAGGGCCTCCGACCATCACCACGCCGGCTCTCGCTGACTGTTCATGCTCACGGGATGCGGAGAGGAGACGGGACTTTGCTTCTCAGTCTCTCAGATGGGCAGCCAGAGGCAGAAGACTAAACAGGGGCGGGGGGAGCCTCTGTCCCCAGCCCTGGGCCTTGCCGCCCCCTCCTCCCCCAGCCACCCACCTGCCAGGTTGCCGGGGCTCATCTGCTGGGCCAGGATCTCCTTCAGCTTCTTGATCTCCTCCTGGTACTCGCGCAGGAGGGCGTCCTTGGGGTCCTCGTTGATGCGCGGCTTGTTCTTGATGTTCTTGGCCCGGTTGGCGTAGCGCAGGGTGCTGAGCGTCTCGTCATAGTTGTTGTCCGCGGGTGACAGGCAGGCCACCATCAGCGTCTTCGTGTTGCCGCCCAGCGAGTCCTGCAGCAGCCGCGTCAGCTTCGAGTCCCGGTAGGGGATGTGTTTACAGCGCCCGTCCACCAGGGCCGAGATGACATTGCCCAGGGCCGACAGGGACAGGTTGATCTTGGTGGCCTCCTTGAGCCGCTCCCCCGTGGCACCCGTCTTGGACTGCCGCTCGCTGCCCGCCAGGTCCACCAGGTTCAGCTTGCCGGCACGGAGGTGGTCCTGGCCCCGCTCGTCTGTGGACGGACCAGGCGGAGGGTGAGGGGCTTTTGGTGAGCCCCACGTGGGGCACTTAGCCACAGGCACACAGTGCTCCCACCACCAGCCACATAGGAGCCCATGAGAGAGGCACTGTCACCATCCCCATCTTACAGAAGAGGAAACTGAGGCTCGGAAAGGCATCTAACTGGCCCAAGGTCACACCCCCGCTAAGTGGCAGACCCAAGGTCAGAACACAGGGCTGCTTGACTCGGGGAGCAGAAGCTAGAAGGTCCAGACTGTTCTCTGAGCGTGGTGGGGATTTTTTTCAGGGATCACAATGGCTCCCCCAGATTCACTGTGAGGCCAAGAGTGGAAGGATGTGACTGGTCACCGAGGGCCTTGTATCCTTCACTGCAAAAGACACTGGCTTTGGAGGCTCTTGGACCTGGTTCCCGGCCCCGCCCCACCTCCTCCTTGCTGGGTGACCTTAGCAGAGCCCTGCACCTCTCTGGTCCTCAATTCTCACAGCCACAAAATGAGACTAATAGCAGCTAGCTCCCCACTCCGGCTGGTTGATGGGAGGAGTAAAGTAAATGGAGGGCACATTTTTACAGAGTTGACTCAGGGCCCAGCACACAGCAGGGGCCCGTGCCCCCGAGAACAAGCCTGGATCTGCGGTGACCAAGGTCCTGTGGACAAGGCAGACCCCAGTGGTGAGGGTGACAGGAGTCGGGCCCTGGCTGGTAACACGGGCTCAGAGCACAGGTTTTGAAGGCGCAGATCTTGGGCATCCAATCCTGATTCTATATCTTAGTTGCTATGAAACTTGGGGAAAAGAGACCAGAACGAATATGGGGCACCTGGGTGGCTCAGTGGGTTGAGCCTCTGCCTTCCGCTCGGGTCATGATCCCAGGGTCCTGGGATCGAGCCCCGCCTTCGGCTCTCTGCTTGGCAGGGAGCCTGCTTCCTCCTCTCTCTCTGCCTGCCTCTCTGCCTACTTGTGATCTCTGTCTGTCAAATGGATAAATAAAAATCTTTAACAAAAAAAAAAAATGTTCATGGTAACATTGTTTACAACACTCCTGAATGGAAACAACCTCACTGCCCTCTAAAGATTGGTTAGAAAATCGCATGAGAGATGCACCCTCCTTCAGCGGGCACTCAGGGTCTCAAAGACCAGGCAGGAACGATGCTCGGGGCTGGCGTGGGGAATGAGACGCAAGGGAGAAATTAAATACAGCATCAGAGTTCGATTGTTTTTATAAATTTCACAGGATAACAGGGACCAAAAAACCCCAATACACTCAAATGCTAATAGGTGTGTTTATGAGTAATTTACCTACCTTTCTCTAATTCCTAAATAGCATTATTGAACTTATTTTATAACAAGAATGATAAACATCTTTTAAATTTATCTGCAGGGCGCGTGGGTGGCTCATTTGGTTAAGTGCCCGACTCTTGATTTTGGATCAGATCGTGACCTTGGGGTCATGGGATGAAGTCCTGCTTGACATTCTCCCTCTCCTTCTGCCCCCCTCCCTGCTCACACACACACTCACTAAAAAAAATTTAAAAAAATAGAAAAATAAATTTGTTTAAAAGCCTGTCTCCAGGCAGCCTGCTCCATCCTTCAAACCCTTCTGCAAAGACCAAGGTGCACCCCAAAAGGCACCCTGTCCAGATCCTTCCTCAACTTCCCTAGGCCCTGCCCCCCAAGCACAGCCTCATGGCAGGATGCCGTGACCTCACTGATCCTGCTCAAACCATATCAGCACCCTGGGGAGACTCAGACCCAGCAAGCACCAAGCAGTTGGCCTAGGGCCAGGTCACCCCACATGCTGGGCCATGTCGTGAGAGATATCCTGGCTTTGACCTTGGGTCCAGGATCTCTCCAAGATTATGTTTCTGGTTGGGCGGAGGCTGCTTCCTGCTGCACTGCTCTAGAGAGTTCTATCCGTGATGGACTTGGAGGCAGCTGCCGTGTTATTGGAAAAGCCCAGATGTCAGAGAGAATCAGGTTCGAATCCCAGCTCCCCCACTTATCAGTGGGGCCCCACACAAGCAAGCCACTGCACCTCTCAGAGGCTCAGTTTTCCCGTCTGTAAAATGGCAATGAGAATGCCTGCCTCTAGGACTCCCGTAGGCTGTAAACAGAAGGAAGCCTGGGAAGTGCTTAGCACAGCCGTTACTAGGGGCCAGAAATAAATATGTGTTTCTTCCCTTCCTCTTCTCTTCCTCAGGGACTCTTCTAGACAGGGGGACGCAGGGGATGACTGAAGGGTGGGGAGCACCGCAGAGAAAGAGGAGACACCGAAAGGTCTAGGCAGGACATGCTGGAGACAGAGCCCTGGGATCGAGGCCCAGCTCTGACGCTTTCTAGTTGCGGGACCTCAGTTTCCTCATTTGTAAAATCGGGGAAACACTGGTGGCCACCTCCTGGGCTGTGGTAAGGAATACACAAGCTAATGCGCAGAAACTGTGGCACATAGTAGGTGCTCAGTGTGAGCGGCCAGCAGCAGTATTGATGCTGCTGCTCCTTAACCAAGAAACCTGGGCCCTACCTAGCACAGGAGGGTCCTCCTGGGCGGCCTCCAGGCCGTTTGAGCACCTTCTCCCAGTTTCGGATGGGGCCCCCAAGGCCCCTGGAGGTGAAAGGTCTTGGCGCCCGGCTCCGGCTCCCCTGCCTCCAGCAGCCCCTGCACGTACCCACGGCGTAGATCTCGATGCTGATGGTGAAGATGGAGTGGGAGCGCGAGGAGTCCTTGTTCATCAGCGTGTAGCCCACTGAGCGGTTCTTCCAGCCCGTCTCCATGATTCGCTCACACTGGGCCACGCTGTGCACCGTGTGCATGGAGAGCCCCTTCACGTACACGCCCCTCTCTGGGTGCTCCTTCAGCTGTGGGCGGGAGGGACGGGTCAGAGCCTCGTGGGACCGGGGATCCCCAAGGGACCCAGGGAAGGGCCCAGTTCGGGCCACCTCTGCCCTCCTGCAGCGCAGGGAGGCACCTCGCGGTCCCTGCAACAGGCAGGGGCTTTGCCCTGGGTGGAACCAGCCTCAAACCCACCCCACCTCTTTCTTCCTTGTTGTGGGACCTTGAGCCAATAATTCAACTTCTCTGGGCCTCAGTTTCCATATCTGTAAAATGAGTATGAGATACCCATCTCTTAGGGATGGGATGGGGATTCAGTCAAATAAGGCTTGTCCACGCTTGGCACAGGGCCTGGCAGGTGGCAAGTGCCCCGTAACGCCAGGCGCTGTCCACGCTATTGGGTGGTGGCGGGATTATTATGAAGGGGTATTCTAGCCCGGGCACTCAGCTGCCAGGGGCTGACCCTGTAGTCCCCCGAGGGCTCGGAAAGCTGCTCTTTCGCCCTTTCGATAGGGCTCCTGATCGCCTCTCTGCTGTGGCTCCAGGGAAGCAGGAACGTTCCCAGGCCCTTGGATCGTGGCCGGCAAAGAGCCATTTGTTGCCCAGAACTTCCACTGGCACCAGCTCAAACCAGTCGCCAGCCCTCAGCGTGATGGCAGCGAGCAAATTAATTTATCTGACTGCTCCCTGCTTCCTCTCCAGGCAGCCAAGTTGTTTTGTTGCTGACACAGAGCTGTGAAATGCAATATTTTTCAAGTGTGAGGAAATAAAACCACCCCGGCGAGAGCAGAATGAATTAGGACAAGTCATGTCCCTGCTGGTCTGAGCCACAGAGGCTCAGGTGCTTTGCTCCCGGCGGCTCTGGGGTCCCACGTGGGGCTGGGCCCTCGCTGCGTGGGGTCAGGAGGTGGGCACCCAGGCTTGCCCTATCTGCTCAAGTGTGGAGAAACACCCAGACCAAGACTGAGGGACAGGAAAACCATCAGAGTGACAAAAGGCTGACCTTGACCTAAGACGTAGGGGTGAGGACAGAGCACCAAGGACAGAGGGAAGCAGGAGACCCTGCCAACAGAGGGTGGTTGAAGCTGGCCTGAAATGCGCTGGCAGCGACCTCTGGCTCCCATCACCTGCCCGCCAGCCCCCGAGCCCCAGGACCTGGAAGCCACCTGCACACAGTGGGCCCTGGGCCCTGGGGGTGAGCAGTTGCTCCGGGCATCAGCCTCGGGGAGCAGCAGGCTCCTGGTCTCCTAGGTCAGAGGCCTGGCCTTGCCACTTGCTGGCTGGAGAAGTCAATTCGCCTCTCTCCGCCCCGGTTCCCTCTTCTGTCTGATGATGATAAATCCTGTTTCTGCAAGACCACTAGGAGGACTGAGAAGAGGATGGAGCTAAAAGCCAGTATTGCGGGTACGCGGAGGGGCGCCGCCAGCCGAGGGCATGGGGGGTAGGGGGGCGCCCCTCAGGAGCAGGGAATGTGGGCGGGGAGGCAAGCCCTCCCGCAGCGATGCCACTGCCCTGCTTTTAGGCCCTGGAAGGCTTGCTCCCCAACCTCACGATCCCCCACAATCCTGCCCCACTCAGTCCCAGCCCTGCTGCCCCAGGGAGGCCCTGAGTGCCTGGGCACCATGGCAACAGCTGGGATGCAGCCGGCGAGGGGCAGGTGCCCCAGGAAGAAGGGGCTCCTGACACTGCCCCCCAGAACAGTGAGAGACCCCCGAGGGCTTTACCTCTACCGCTCAGGATGGCCTGGTTCCCTGAGGCTGGTTGGTAGTAGTGTCCGGGCCGATCTACTCACCTCTAATTACCAAAACCATCAGGCCCTGTGGGAAGTCCGGGTTCCGAGCCCGTGCTGCGGGGCCGGCCACCTGGACTCAAACCCAGCCTCCCCCTTCCCTGACCGTGTGCGCGGGGGCTGGCCTCGCCCAGGCGCATTGAGCCTCCGTTTCCTCCTTTGGCATAAAGGTACAGAGCAGCACCCCCTCCTAAGGCTGTCCTGAGGTTCCCAGGAGCCCCATCCGCACCTTCTCCAGGAGACAGCAGGTCAAATCCCCCACACCCGGTGCCCCGGCGGGGAGTGTCTCAGGGTGCCTCTGTCACTGGCACCCCCAGCCCCCCCACCCCAGCAGGCTGACTCACCAAGCCTGAGGCCTGGGGCCAGGATGGGGCAGGGGCACAGCTGCCAGCCCTCAGGGCCTGTGTCATTGAGGCCCTTCTAGGGTCCTGGGTGTGGAAGCAGGGGAGGTCGGCCCCCTGCTGCCCAGTGCAGGTTGGCAGGGGGCCCTGATCCCCCAAGCTGGTCTTTCTTGGGACTGACACGTGGGAGCAACGTCCTGTGCCTTCCTCCATCTCCCTGCCTCGGGGCTGAGCTATGACTCAGCGGCTCCAACTCCTCCATAGAGAAAACAGTAGAAAGACAGCAGGTGGGCGGCCAGAAGTCCCAGCCCAGAAAGGGCAGAGTGCTGAGGCTTCAGGGCCAGGCCTGGACAGGAGGGTGGTCACACCCATGTGGACCTGCTGTAGCACACAGCCGGGCACCTGGCACTGGAGGTCTTCCCAGGCTTCGCTGCACGAACGGGTCACCGGCTGGATGTGCTTCCCTTGGCTGGAACCCCATTGCTGGCTTCTTAGTGCCCCGGGGGGTTCTCTGTGTTGCTGACCCCAAAGCATTCTGGCAGGGAAGCCTCTGACCGCTCAGGTCTGCTACCAACACCATTGCTAGCAATTAGCTGTGTGGCCTCGGCCACGACCCTTCCCTTCCCTGGGACTCAGTTTCTCCATCTGTACTAGGAAACAGCCGACTAGAAGCTCTCTAAGGGTCTTCCCAGCTCAAATTCTGAAGAATTTTTCCCCAGTATGGACAAAACAAACACATTTTCCAAGACAGCTGCTGCCTGGGGTCTGATCTCGTCACTTGGGTCAAAGTGTGGTCGCAGGTCAGAGAGGAACTCGCAGACATCCCAGAGGGGGTGCCCAGGGGACAAGTAGGAGGCTCAAGCAGAGTAGGGACATAGCCCTGCCCCCTCCACGTGGGTAGGGATCGGGGGAACCAGGTGCTTCCAACACCCTGTCCAGTCTGGAGGTCACCGGGGTTCAGGAGGACAGGGAGGCATCAGCAGCAGCCCCTCACCTGGTTCTGTCAAGGGATGGACCCTGGGGAGACTTAAGCAGCTCATCACAGAAAATGTCCAACCCCAAGGGTTGCCAGGGTGGCTCAGTCTGTTGATGGTTAAGCATCCGGACTCTTGGTTTCGGCTCAGGTCACAATCCCAGGATCTCAGGGTCCTGAGATCAAGCCCGGAGCTGGGCTCTGTGCTCAGCGCAGAGTCGGCCTGGGACTCTAACCCTCTCCTCCCCCTCCCTCTCTGCCCCTCCCTTCTTGCTCGCAATCTGACTCTCATTCTCATTAATTAATTAATTAATCAATTTTT
Source organism: Mustela lutreola (assembly GCF_030435805.1). Lineage (NCBI taxonomy): Eukaryota > Metazoa > Chordata > Mammalia > Carnivora > Mustelidae > Mustela > Mustela lutreola. The sequence goes on from NC_081299.1 coordinate 14,662,009, forward strand.
TAAAAAAGAAAGCAAATGTCCAACCCTGACTCTGGCTTCCTAACCTCAGGCAAGTCACCTACTCTTTCTCACACCCTTTCATCCATAAAATAGGAATCTCCATGGCAAGCTCCTAGGGGTGATGCGTCCCCAGCTTGGGCGTTCTGACTCTGCAGGAGGTGGGCCTCTTGGGAAGTCCCCTGGTTGCTTGGTCAGATAAGAAGCGTGGGAGTCAGGGGTACTCCCCTGCAGTCTGGCTACAGAACTGGTTCAGCCTCCTCTCCACCCCCACCCCCTGCGCTGGCCTCTCCCCCTTGGGCCCGACCCCGCCGCCCCAGCATTTAAAGAGTCCCAGAGAGGACGCATAATCCAGGCCTCCCACTCAGGCCAAGACCTGGGTCCAGCCTTGCCACCAACTGGCTGTCGGGCCCCAGCAAGTCACTTGACCTCCCTGGGCTCCCCAAAGGGTCAGCCAAATTCTGCCTATCATGTGTCACCCCCTCAGAGCCACCTGTTGAAGGCCTTCTGTGCGCTGGGCTCTGCGAAGGGCTCACGCTCTCTGCCCTCTTTGGTGCTCGCTTTGTAAGGGTCATGTCACTGGCCCTGGGGTGCCCCACACCAGACACCTTGCAAAGGAAAACAAAGTCCCAGAATCTGAGGCCACAAACAACCGTGAAATGTGATGCTTGGAGTCACGACCTTGAAGTCAGACAGACCCAAGTTCAAGTCCAGTTTTGGCCACACACATAGGCAAGTGAGTTAAGCTGTCTAAGCGCCCCTTCCCCCACGGGGAGACTGGGGATAGCAGCTACCCAACGGGACCACTGTGACTAGCGACAGGGTCGTGTGCCTCGAGCAGCAGCAAAGAGAACTCAATAAACAATAATCATTATCACCTTCTTTCTAGCTTTTGGGGCCCTTCGAGATTTTTTTTTTTTTTAAGATTTTTCTAATTTATTTATTTGACAGAGAGAAATCACAAGTAGATGGAGAGGCAGGCAGAGAGAGAGGGAAGAAGCAGGCTCCCCGCTGAGCAGAGAGCCTGATGCGGGACTCAGTCCCAGGACCCTGAGATCATGACCCGAGCCGAAGGCAGCGGCTTAACCCACTGAGCCACCCAGGTGCCCCCCTTCGAGATTTTTAAGTAATTTTTTTTAGAAGTGGAACCTATTTTTCAAATGAAATCTACCACAAAACTCCATCTACTTCACCAGATTTAGGGGGCCTGACCCCAGGTAAGGTCCAGTCCTCTACTGTGGGGTCGGGGGTAGGCCTGTGGGCACCTCCCCTCTACCAGGGACTCTGAGAATCCTCCAAAATTCAAGTTCCAAAGTCCCCACTCTCATCTGAACCAGTGCCTGTGGCTCCAGGATACCTTCCACATGCTTCTGAGGGAGCACTGATGCCAGCCTCTCCCCTCCCTCGGCCCCTCCCTGCCCCGGGCCGTGTTCACACCCACCTCTAGCTTCTGCTTGGTGTCTGTCCCCAGCAGGTCACGGACATCTTCGTTGTAGATCTCCAGGTAGGAGGCCCGGACCAGGAACTTGGTATTCTCTGCACACTGCCAGGTTGTGGACAGGGACAGCCGAGACACCTGAGTGCCTACTGCCAACACTGACCCAGCCCCCTACACCCTCTCCAGCCAGGACCTAATAAAAGGACATCGCGGCCAGAGAGGTGCGACAGCCTAGCCCTGCCTGCCTGCCTGGCCAGCTGCCCGCCGCTCCACTCCAGCCCCGTGGGCCCCTGGGCTCCTCTGACTTGCTTAATCCTCATACTGCTACTGTCGAATGCCCTCTCCACTGCCTCATAGGAAAGGAAATTGGAGAGGCCTCCCCATTATTCAGGTAGAGAAACTGAGGCCAAGGTAAGGACCAAGCACTGGCTTTGGTCTGATCCTTCCTTGTTGCTAAGGTTCCCGGGCGTGGAGGGAGGGCACAAAATGAGTCCTGGGAGCAGGTACGGTAGGCTCCACGGCTGACCAGGGTCGCAGATCCCACTCTGCCATCTCTCCGAAGCAAGGATCTCTGCTCGTGGCCAGGACTGGCCACCAAGGCAGTCCTCACCTGCAGCCCAGACACTGGGATCCCCAAGTCTTGCCCTGCATAGAAGGGGGGGGGTTAAGTCTGGGCTTCCCTATGTCGAAAATGGGGACAATGGAGATCTCCTGGGCAAGGGTGGGGGTTCGGTGAGATCATGACGCAAAGGGCTTCCCACTAGGCTTGGTCAGTAGCAACTGCTTCATTAATTGTCACAACCCCGTCTCAGGCCGGCGCTCTGGGTCATCGGGTCCACGTGGGACAGCAAGTAAAACGTTAAAGTCCAAAAATGGCAGGAGAAAAACACGGAACTGGGAGGCAGAATTTTCTCAATGTGAAGTTCTTCTCCCATCCCCCGTTCAGAAACCGGAGCCTGCCTCTGCTCACGGCAGTCTCCGATGTGCTTAGAGTCCTTGCTGCGGGGCCCCGGTGCTCCAGGACCCCTCGCCGGAACGTGTGGGGAGCCCCCAGCCCTGAGCGCCAGCCCTGCCCCTTCCCGCCACGAGGGCCCTACCTGGACACTCTCGAAAACGTGCTCGAAGGCCCTGGGGATGATGCCTCTCTGGGAAGGTGGGTCCGGCAGGCCCTGCATGGTGAAGGACTTCCCGCTGCCCGTCTGACCATAGGCAAAGATGGTGCCATTGTAGCCCTCGGTGACACCCTGCGTGGGGGGACCACAAGCCCGGTGCTCAGCTGGCCGGGCCCCGCGGGACTCGGGGCCCCTCCCCGGGTCTCACGATGGCACCCAGCCAGCAGGCAGTGCAGAGACGAGTGAGTCCCGCTCTGCCCCCAAGGAGCTCACCTCCTGGTGGGGAGCCTGACACACGCAAGTGACCTTCATACCAGGCAAGCGGCGGTGTCCGGGGAGCGGGCAAGGAGGGTAACCCAGAGCCTCGGGGGGCGGGGGCAGGCAGAAGAGGGGGAGCTGCAAGGGGGCTCAGGGTTCAGGAAGTTCAGGAAGAGGATGGCTTTCCAGGCTGATGGGAGCTCAGAGCGGGCATTGGCTGAGGGCAGGTGGAGCGGGAGGAGGGGGGCGAAGACAGGAAGGAAGCCAGAGCAGCACTGAAGTCGGTCTTCATTCACCGACGCGTTTATTCATTCCGTAGGCGCAGGCACCACGCTCTAGCTGGGGACATGGTGATGAACAAGGCGCAACCCCAGTCCCTGCCCTCGAAGAGCTCATGAGCTCATGGATTCTAGAACTCAGCATGGGGGAGGGGGGAGCCTGTGTCAGCACAGGACAGCTGCTCCCAGGTCCCAAGGGCCCACCTGGCATCTTCGCCCAGCAACATTGCCAAGACCCATCCTGTGGACCACCGTGGGGCCTGGGATCCCCAGGGACTGCTGCTGGAGGAGACCCCAAGTCACGATTCACGGCTTCTCGGAGGCCTAGGCCTCATTTTTATGGGCAGAACTGGACAAGCACCTCTGCTTTGTCCAAGGAAGCCCTGAACATGTGGGTTCCTGCACCTCATCAGAGGTGGGGGGAGCTGCATGAAGGGACAGCCCCCCGCAGGGGTGGGGGAGGCAGGGCAGACCAGTCACCTGCTGGAAACCTCAGAGCCGGGGACACCTGCAGCCCCGGGATCAACACAGTGCTGGGCCCAGAGTATCTGCGTCACCCAAACCAAGAGAAGATGTTCTACACGAAAACAGAGATGGCTTCACTGGCGGGTAGGGTAGCCAGCAGCCATGCTAGAAATGGGCTCAGTGGGACTGAGAAACTGAATTTCTTTGATTTGATTTAGTTCATGTACATTTAACTGAAGCAGTAGGAAATGTTCTTCCATTAAGCATCACTTTATTTTTGGTTTCATTTCATCTTAACTGTTGACACCCGAGCATCTGCATGGAAACATGCTACAGTGTAAAACATGGCTGAGTTCAAAGACTGCATGAAGAAAGACTGGGAAATGTCCCACTGTCATTGTATGAGGACAACATTCATCAGCGTGTTTTCTTCAAATAAAATTTTGGGTATACTGGGTTAAATAGAATTTATTATTAAAGCTAATTTCATTTTGTTTCCTTTCCCTTTTTAAAATGCTCAGTTGGGGGGCACCTGGGTGGCTCAGTGGGTTAAAGCCTTTGCCTTCAGCTCAGTCATGATCCCAGGGTCTTGGGATAGAGCCCCGCATCGCATCCAGCTCTCTGCTCATCAGGAAGCCTGTTTCCCTGCCCCCAACTCCGCCTGCCTCTCTGCCTACTGGTGATCACTGTCTGTCAAATTTAAAAAAAAAAAAAAAAATCTTAAAATAAAATGTTCAGTTGGTTGAGCGTGGGACTCTCGGTTTAGGCTCAGATCATAAGGGGTCCTGGGATCGAGCCTCATATCGGGCTCGCTGCTAAGCAGGAAGCCTACTTCTCTCCCCTCTCCCTCTGCTTGTGCTCTCACTCTCTCTCTCAAGTAAATAAACAAAACCTTTAAAAAATAAAAATCTAAAATTAAAAAAAATTTTTAATTAAAAATTAAAAAGTCACACCTCTCACAAATCATATATATAAAACAACAAATATCTTAACAAAATAAAATGTGCTTCTAGAACATTTAAATTAAGCATGTGGCTCATGTTACATTTGTACTGGAGATCCTTGCTCCAGAACTGGGCTCTTCAATGGGGCGGCCACTAGCCACATGTAGTTATTTAAATTTTTTTTAAAGATTTTATTTATTTATTTATTTGACAGACAGAGATCACAAGTAGGCAGAGAGGCAGGCAGAGAGAGAGGAGGAAGCAGGCTCCCCACCCAGCAGAGAGCCCGATGTGGGACTTGATCCCAGGACCCTGGGATCATGACATGAGCGGAAGGCAGAGGCTTTAACCCACTGAGCCACCCAGGTGCCCCATAGTTATTTAAATTTAACTTGACTTTAAACAAAATTAAAATTCAGTCCTTCAGTAGCACTAGCCTCTGTTCAGGTGCTCACCTGCCGTCGATGGCCGGTGGCAGCTCGAGACAGAACGTTTCCACCCCTGCAGAAAGTTCTACAGAACAGGGTATCATTCCACAGCGAGGTAGAAAACAATTTTACGTGCATTTTTAAGGCAAAACATAGGATTTCAAAAAGTTTTCACCCATCAAGTGATACCTCCAGAGCTGCAAGGGACAAGCTTGCCTGAGGAACAGGTCCTGACTGTGGCCCCTCGTTCCTCCACCCCAGGGTCCACAGGTCTCCCTGCTCTCGAACCAACCAGCAGACTTGCAGGAAATCAATGACTAATGGACTCTTTTTAACTTGCTGTCACCCTTGGCAGTAATTCCCATGAAAGTGCATTACAGGCTGGATGTGCTGAGTACTTTCCTCCCCTTACATTAAACATGTAACTACTGCAACCGAAATTAAAAGCATCTGTCCAGGGGCGCTTGGGTGGCTCGGTTGGTCAAACGTGTGACTCCTGATTTCAGCTCAGGTCGTGATCTTAGGGTCTGGGGATGGAGCTGCCTCTCTCCCTCTCCTTTTGCCCCTCGCCCCACTTGGGTTTTCTCTCTCTCTCTCCCTCTCTCTCTGAAATAAATAACTCTTTAAAAAAAATGTTTTTAAGAGTATCTGTCCTAAATTGCCTTATGTCCCCCTTCTGTCCCTTCCCAAGGACACCACTGAATGTCCCATCTGGGAACAGAATCCCATGGCTTCTACTGCACTGATGTCTGGGCATGGTAGAAGTCATGGTACCCGGCCTGTGGATGGGCTGGGGATGGCTCATCAGGGGCAACTCCAAGGCCATGGGTGTGAAGCCAGGAGAAGGGGCAGATGGCAAAGTCACTGGCTGGGAAAGAGACCGTTGGCCAGGTGGCAGGCCAGGTGTGGAGGTGAGCAGCTCAGGAGAGAATGGGGTGAGGAGGCGAAAGTGGGGGGTTTAGGGTGGGCAGCACCCAGGAAAGCCAAAGAGATCACCCAGGGACAGAGAAGATCAGGGATAGGGACTAGATTTGAGGCCCGGAGAAGCAGGAAAGAAAAGGGCAGGAAGGGGCCGTCAGAAGTGCTGGGGGCTTTGTGCAATAGGGACCCAAAGTCAAGGGCCTGGATGGGAGGCCCCATGGAGATGGCACAAGCCTTCAGGAGAGCCTGAAGTGGGCTCAGAGCCCCGCCGGGCAGACCCACAGCCCCCTGGCCCTAATGGCACAGCTGCTCCTGGCTCAGAGTCACCTGAGCTGTGCTGGGTGTGCTGCCCATTTAATGGGAGGCAGCAGGATGGAGTACAGGACCAGGCACTGTGCTGGGTATCAAAACCGCCCCTACCTCATTCTGCGATACTCCAGACCTCAGAAGTTTCCCCCACCAAGAAGGAGGACTCCAGCTCTATACTTGTCCCCAGAGTCAAATGCAGGCCTCCACCTGGAAGGCCCCTGCCTCCACCTTCCTACCTGGCTTACCCCTCTCTTTCTTCAGGTCTCAGTTTAAACCTCACCACTTTCAGGAAGCCCTCCCAGACTTCCCCTCCCTTCCTATACCCTCCAAGCCCAGGTTCTCCAGCTGTCAACATGCCCCAGGCTTCCTCATCATTGGAGTATTACAACCCTGGACTGTGAGCAGGGGGCTGGAATTGGTGTATTAGCTTAGCTGCTCCTCCCCATGACCATGAGCTCACCGAGGGCAGAGGCCACGCCTTTCAGGGCTGTGCTCCCCAAGCCGAGGACCGGCCTGGTAAGGAGCTGCTACTTTTTAGCTGAATGGGTGAATGAATGAAAACGAGTTTCTGTCATGTTGAATTTAAGGCTCTGGGGGATGTCCAGAGGCAGGTGTCTGGCACAGAATCCCAAGAAGTGGGGGAACTCAGGAGAAGAGGGAGAGCCAGAGGGGAGATGTGATAGAAACACCATCCCTAGTGTCTCCTACCTGGGGCTGGGGTTTCCTGAGGAAGTGCTCAGGGGAGTACTTCCAGGATGAGACAGGGACCCACAAGCAAGGCCAAGGGTCTCAGTCTCGGAATCTAAATCTCTAAGGGGCCAACCCTGGAAAAGGGAGCAGAGGAGGTCTGTAAGGCCTCAGAGACAGAGCCAGGACAGGTGGCTAAAAGCTTCAGGGACACTAACTCTGACTCACCACGAAAAACAGTCTTCTGGGAGCCAAAAAGCAAAGGGGAAAGGGGCTGCTTTGGGAAGAATGAACTTCTGCCACTGGGTGGACATTCAAGGACTCAATGGGGAGAGGGGGCACACCAGACACAACCCCTCAGGTCCCTTCCAGCCTAGGAGTGCGACAGCCTGCCAGTGCAGGAGGACAGCCTAGCCATCCCCAGCGTCTGGGACCACAACCTACGGAGAGCTGCCCTCATCTCCCGGGCATCATTTCCATAGGGCCCTGACCACTGGGGAGTTCTGGGCTTCAGAACACTTCAGTGCTCTCAAGGGAGAGCTTTGAGCCTTGGTCGAGAAGTGGGGCAGTCGAAGGAGGTGCTCTGAAGGATTTAATTGGCCTGCTAGCGAAAACAACAAAGGTTCTACTGCACATTCTAGAAACGCTGGGTTTAGGAAGTCAAATCAATTTCTTCACTGCAGGACCCTCCAGAGTCTCGGGTACCTGAATATGCCTCGGGACGCTGACGCTTCAAGCGAGGGAGGATGTAAGCACCATTTCCCAAAGTTTTCCTTTTTTTCCCTGGGACAACCTGTGACAACCTGTGACATCTCACTTCACTAACGACTCGCTGAACGGCTGGGGAGATGCCTTGGGAAAAGCCCGTGGCCAGAAGACATGAGGCGTAGCTCCAGCCACTCCTCTGCTGGAAGCTTGGGCAAGTTTCCCTCTCCTGGGCCTCAGTCACCCCATCTGTGAAATGTGCAAGCGACCTAGTGTGAGTGCTCCGGAAAGCAAAAGCCCTATGAAGGGTGACAAACTGGTGTTGCCTCTTTGTTCCTCAACTGCTGAGAAGAAGAGGATGACGGGTTAGACCAAAGGGAAACGGTTTCCGTTCCTCCCAGACAAAGGCAGAAAGGAGGGAAGCAGAGATCTTTGTCCAACAGAGGATGAGCCACGATTCTGGGTGCTGAGGGGAGAAAGCGGAGGCTACAGCCAGGGAAGAGGAGGAGGAGGCCGGGGGAAGAGGCTTGAGCGTTTGGAGGAGTCCTCGGGTCCTCAGCTGATGGTGGAGGGCAGGCCGTCCTGGAGGCTGGAGCTCTTGGGGGCAGGGGGCTGGGAGGGGTGGGGGCGAGGGCCAGCTCTGGCCTTGCAGACAGTGGACACCGGAACCTGGACGTTGTAGGTGGGTTCCAGCTGTCTCCTACCTAGACAAAAGACTTCAGCCCGACCTGTTGGTGTCCACCTACTTCCGCCAGAGGGGCGTCCCAGCCCAGCTCGGGAACAGCGCTGTCCCTTCAGGCCCCCTGGGCGGCGGCCCCCCGGGCGCCCTCACCTCCACCAGCGGGTAGGCGATCTCGTTGTAGATCTGCTCCGTGAAGTGGTCCATGTAGTAGGCGCCGTCGAAGGTGAACTGCTTGGGCGGCTCGTCGGCGGCGCCCGGGTTCTGGATGAAGCACTGGCCGCGCGCGGAGTCCACCGTCACCACGAGCTGGCAGTTCAGCTCCCGCTCCCGCTGGTTCATGGGGCGGCAGCGCACCACCACCTTCACGGACTCCGAGGCCATGGCGCCTCGGCGGGGGTCCCCCCCGGCGCGGCCCGACGTGGGCGGTGCGGCCAGGACTCAGGACCGCCGGGGTCAGGGGGCGGGGCCAGCGCCGGGTAAGGGGGCGGGGCCGCGCGGCGGGGGCGGGGCCGCGCCCGCCGCCGGGGGCCGGGACTCCCCGCGGAGCGCCCCGAGAAGAGAAGGGGCGCGGCGGTGGGGTCGCAGGACCGGAGCAGGGACCGCCGCCTCCTCCCGCGCCCGGGCTCGCCCGTCCCTGAGCCCCGGTCCGGGGAGGAGGCAGTGGGGGATCCGCGCTGCAGGCGCCGCCGCACGACCGGAACCCCGGAGCCGCCCCAGCCGCCCGCGGGCACGCGCGCCGCCGCGGCGTTCGCGGTTGCCCGGCAACGCCTGTGGCGTCACAGCCGACGGCTCCCGGGGGGTGGGGGTGGGGGTCTGCGCGTTCTCAGCACCCAGCCCCTGGGAGAGTCGCGCAGGAGTCTAGCTGTTGGCTGGCCGGGGCAGATCGCTTCGCTGGAGCGTCAGCTCTCTCCTCTAATCCCCACTGCCCAGTTCAGAGAGGTTAAGCAATCTGACCGAGGTTGCTCAGCTAGGACGGGGAGAGATGCAGGAGGCAGGCCTTCACGCGGTAGTTAGAGGCCTACTGAGAAAGGCGACAGGGACCTTGCTGCCTTTTATCCACACCCCTCTACTGATTCAGGGGAGGGCTGCCTCCGACAGAGCAAATCTTCCTTCTAATGCTGCCCTCATTTTTTCTAAGACTAAGGTTAAAAAACAAAACCATTTTTGAGAACCGAAGTCTTTTTTGGCTGGAGAGGTTACCGGGCCAAAATCCCACGGCTCAGCCAAAGTCCCTCCAGCCAGAATGGCAACTGTCATTTCCCTGCAGGAAGTACCCACTGAGGATTTTAACAGAAGAGACAGGATTTGAATTAATCCACCTATGCTATTCCTTCAGGACATCCTGAGCCCCTGAGGACAGGATCCCTCTGGTTCACCACCCAGCACCAGCTAAAGTTACGGTTGGCAAACCAAGATAGGCAAACTGGACAAAGACCCTGACTTTCAAAGGAAAAGTCTGTGCTAGACAATCGGAAGAAATGCATTTTATTTGTTTCAAGTGCACACAGTAAGGAGAGCGGGTTACCCAGATGGTGCCAGTTGGAACAAAGAGAAAACTGATCTATGGTTAAGACATTGAAGCATCTGCACACGTGGGTCAAAACCCTTGCCCTATGCATACCACGCGATGAGTACTGTGTGAAGGAATGTTAAAGTGCTTTGAGAACATTCTTGATACCTTGTCCACACGGAGGATATGCTCAATGATACCCATCTCTCACAGAGGTAGGCTTTGGCCCCAGGCCAGGCCCGTCGCCAGGTCATAAACACATGTCTCCGGTGCTGTAATTCCAGCACCCCAGGACACCCTGTGTCGGCAAACCCCTCTCTTTGCCAGGGAAATGTGAAACCAGGCCTCCCACGAGAGACCATGGGTTCTGGTGGAGATGGCTATAAATTGAGCCCCAGTTCCCCCTCCCATTCAGTGTAAACTCAGTGTTGTGGTTCCAGTGAGGAACCTCCTACAGGCACCTCCTACCCCTGCTATCCCTTGTGATGAATGACATGGTCCCCAGCCCAGCCCATTCCCTAGGCAGGAGGTTGTCAGCTGGGAAGCCAAGGCCTGACCTCCAGAGGAGCCTCCCTTCTTTCTCTTCCATCAGGGCCGCCCTCTTCCTCCCAGGAGTCAGAAATCATCATTTTCAAGGCATAGAACTGTCACATCCCACTCCCAGATGTGGGAGAGGGCAGCCCCCAGATTCGTGACTTGGCCTCTGCCTCAGGAATAGAAGTTCCTCCAAAGTGAACCTGTTCCCTAAGTAATTCGGTACATGTGTCCATCTTTCGAGCTTACTTGTTGTAAAGGCGCTGGGTACCTGTCACTCACTGCAGGGCCACTACCTTAGGCCCAAGTCATTCCCCTGTTACCCCACCCACCCCGCGAGGCCCAGGCCCCTCTGGCAGGACCCAAATCAGTTCCATCTTTGGGTGGTTCCGCTCTGAGTCCAACCCCAGTACAGCAGGCCTGGTGAGGCGGCCCCTGATAACCATGGCCAGCACCCCGTTGTGGGGAGTGGGCCAGAATCAGGTGGCTTCCCAGGCAACCCCCAAACCCAGACCAGCCCGCAGGATGAGCTGAATAGGACCCTGGTCACCCTGCACACCTGCGGCTCACTGCGGGCCCCTCCTGGTCAAATGCACAAAGGAAATGAGCCTGTGTGTGTGTGTGTGTGTAGGGGTGTGTGTCCCAGTGGTCCTGAGGGTGTGGGGGCAGGAATCACAACCCTGTGGATTTGATTGGCGACAATCCAGCCTTTCTAAGCATCACAGAGTTTCTTTGCGCTGTTGGCTCACATCCCTTCTAGAGCAGGTGTCCGCATGTGTGCGAGCGTGGGGGAGGGTGCGCAGCTCTTCGTCCATCCTGCCTTTCCATGCCCTCCTAAGCTTCATTCCTAAGAATGGAATTCACAGAATTCAATGGAAGACTCCCTCGCTGTCAGATGCTGTGAGACACAGGCTGTGCTCTGCCGGCGGGTGCAGCTGGGCCCAGCTGCCAGGCCTGTCAGCTCCTCCGAGCGCTCTCCGTTTCTCTCCTGGAAAGGGTGGCTCACTCCCAGGTCTGAGGACTCACTCCAGCCTCCCCAGTCACCTCTCCCTCATGTGCCCGCCGCCTCAGTCAGGTACTGTCTGGAGACTCCCGGTCAGGGCCCCGAGGGCTGGCCTCTTTGGGAGAGGACCACATCCCTCATGAACAAACCTTCCTGCCCCCTCAGAAAGTTCCCCTCCCAGCAGTAAAGTGAAGCCCAGAGACAAGCATCCGAAGTCACCCAGCAGGTGACTGGAAAGCCTGGAGCTCCGCCTGCCCCGCCTGCCCCGCCTACAATCTCTGTGGGCCACATGTCTCGTGAGAAGCCACCAGCGATCCCCAGTGTCAGGGCTCCCCCCTACCACAGGCGGTGACGTGATGGAAGACTGGTCCGAGGGGCAGAGTCGGCGGGTGGAACTGGTGACCAGCAGGGCAGCAGAGGGGCAGGGTGGCCTGGTGAGGCCCAGGAGCCAGGGTGAGGTAGGGCCGGGGGCTCGCCTCCTAGCCCAGGCCCTGCAGCTCTGCCTCGGACTTGGCATGGCCAAGGGGCCGCAGTGTCCGGGGGGGCCTGCCCTCGGACCCGCAGTCCTGCTCTTCGTAGCCGGGGTTCAGGCGGCCCATGTCAAGGGAGCAGAAGAGGCTGCGCTCCGTCCCAGCGTGGTGCTCCAGCAGGGCCTCCAGGCTGGCAAACTCGGCCGGCAGGTGCTGGGCGGAAAGGGCTGAAGCTCCAGCTTCCCTTCCCCCACAGCTCCGCTCTGGGCACCCCCCATCCCCTCACAAGGGATCCTGCCCTACTTCAGAAGGGAGGAAATTTGACCTCAGAGAGGTCACCATCTTGCCTATGGCAGAGCCAGACACTGTCTCCTCTCTTTCTGTCTCGCCAGCCTGGACGGGACTGAGCCATTTATCTTGTAACAAGTGCGCACATCCAGCCCCTGGAAACCTGTGACTCAAGACCAAGACTCCAGACCAAGACTCCAGACCTGGAAGCCCAGAGGCTGGGTGAGGTTAGGCCAGTGTCTGCCCCTCTCTGAGTCAGTTTCCAGCTCCACTAAAAGACGGGCTAGAGCGTGGGAAAGCCACTTTTAAGAGCCGGGATTCCTATAGAAATGGGAAGCATGACCAGGGCCCAAGACTCTGAGGGCACCTGGGTGGCTCCCACAGTTAAGGGTCTGCCTTGGGCTCAGATCATGATTTCAGGGTCCTGGGATCAAGCCCAGGGTTCGCTCCTCGCTCAGTGGGGAGCCTCTTTCTTCCTCTCTCTCTGCAGATCCCCTTGCTTGTGCTTGCTCTGTCTCTATCAAATAATTAAATAAAATCTTTAAAAAAACAAAAAAAGCCCCTCTGGAGGCCTGAGGGTGGGGCCAGCTGGACCAATGACAAACTAGATGGAGAGTTAGTTAAATAAGGGGTGTGGCCAGAGAGAACCAATGGGGTACCATGATGAGGCACGTGCCCCCCCCAGCTCACGTTATAAAGGGTGGGACTTGTAGGGGCGGGGCTTTCGGGGGGCGGGGCCCCAGGCTGGGCCCAGTGGCAAGGGCGGAGCAGGCTGCTTGCTTGCTCACCTCCACGCAGTAGCGGCCCAAGTGGTTCCGGAAGACCTGGTGGGGGACCACACCACACTGTGTCCGCACCGACAGGCACCACTGGCCACTGGTGCCGGGCTCGGGCCACAGCAGGAAGGCCCCAAGCACGTCTCTCCGCAGCAGGGCGAGGGCGCTGGGCCTGGAAGGGCAGCGGGGAGAGGCTGAGGGCAGGACTCCGGCCTCACGTCGCTCCCCGGGGTTGAGGGCATCATCTGACCCCTCTGCCAAGGGAAGCTTCCTTCCTATTTTTTTTTTTTTAGTATATGTGCTGCCGAAGCGAGCACGGGAAGCTTCCTTCCTAAGAGGCGCTAAGGGGCCCTTGACTGCTGACCGCTGCAAGACCCACCCTGGAGAGTTTTGCAGAGGTGGGTGGCGGTTAGGAAGCAGCTGCCCTGTGACAGGCGAGGTGCTGAGAGCTTTCCTTGAGTGACCCCATTTGATCCTCTCCACAGGCCTGCGATTATCCCCATTTCACATTTGAGAAAACAGGTCCAGTGGGGGAAGCCCCTGGCCCCGGGCCCACCAAGGCCAGGACAGCTCTGTCTCTGTCCAGGAAGGTGGCACACCTCAGGGCCCCTGGGCAACCCAGGATCCATTCCTCTGCCCAGCCCAAGGGGCTGCGTGCACACCAGCCGGGTCAGGCACCCCCCGTACCTGGAGATGCCAGCAAAGGCCCAGATGTTCTCCGTCAGGCTCCCCTCGCTCTCCACCAGACACGAGGGGCCACCAGGCCCCCGGGGCCACGCCTCCCACGCGGCAGGAACTGTGGAGACCACCGAGGGGTCAGAGAGAGGGAGAAGCCGCCCCACAGCTACCAACCCCATCCCTGCTATGCTCATCTCCTCACCAAATCTCCCCCGCGCAGAGAGGTCCACCCACGGGCTCAGCCCACACGCACCCACCGGCTCACCAGCTGAAGCACACCCACAGCTGTCTGATCACCTGCGCAAGCCCCCAGGTGTGCACACCTGGCTGCACACTCACGTGCACACAGGCAGATGCACACATAGGCCGAGCCCTCTGATTCACAAGGACGCACCCGGGCCTGCGCCCCTGCACCCACACGGCAGGCGAGCCCCGGGGACTCACAGGCCTCCCGAGCGGACAGCTGCAGCTGGGTCTCGTAGGTGCAGCCGCGGTAGGCCCCAGAGCGGATCACCTTGCTGCGAATGGCCTTCTTGCGTACCAGCGTGGGCGAGCAGTAAGGATTCCCCAGGCGGGCATGGCGGGCCCCGCCTCGGCCTTCGGACTCCGGCAGCTCCTTCTAAGGCACCGAGAGGGGCCCACAGGGGCAGGCCGACTCAGGCCCCGGCCCAGTCAGGCAGAGCCCCATGCTGCTGCTGTGCTGCATTCCCCTCCCATGACCCCCAAACCCTCATCCAATTCCCTCGTCCACTGCCCGCCCCACAGCTGGGGTGCTGCGTACCCCACTGCCCATGGGCCCCTCTGCTGGCAGCCGCCGGAAGGAGACCAGCGCGTGCACATTCTGTGAGAGCTGACCACGGCCGAATGGTTCCCGTACTAGGCCAGGGGGGCCCCCAGGGCTGGACAGCTGCTTCGGGGCTATGTCCCCTGCAGACCCCAGGCAGGGCTCAGGCTGTGCGCGCTGCTCAGGGTGCTGCAGGAGGTAAGCGAGCTGGAAGGAGCGGCAGAGCAGCAGGTGCAGGATCTGGACCTGCGGAGGAGGAAGAGGCTGGCTCAGGTGGGACGGGGCCCCTGGGGGACTCCTTAGATGGCAACCCACTCGCTATTAGCGCGTGCAGCCCTCGGCTTGGGATTCTCTGCCCCATCCTTCCTGGGAAAACTCCCACTCATCCCTCAAAACTTCACCACCATGCAGTTCCCCCCAGCAGCTTCCTTTGTTCATTGAACAGATCCTGAGCTCCGCTTTGTTCCAGACGTCACGCTTGGAGCTGGGAATACACAGGCTAAATGCACGCCCGCCCCTAGCTTGACTACCCCACCCCATGTCCATTTCCTTTTAGAGGATCAGCTACGAGCCCAGGCCCTCCAATCCCACAGCCTGGGCTCCAGTCCCAGCTCTGCCACTTAGGGGCCGCTGTGTGAATCTGGGCAGACAGACGGGGGACTCCCCATCCCCACTTTCCTGTGCTCTTTCAGTGAAGTAGAGCACAGAGAGCCACCAGCATAAGCCTACCGCTCTGGGGCCAGTACGTTCTACCCCCCACATACATTGCCCAGCCCCAAAATATTGGAGCTGTGAGCTCCGGAAGGTCAAGGGCAGTGTCTCAGCCCCCTGTCCTTCCAGGAGCCCACACAAGAGCTTGAAATACAGGGCTGACGGCAAATGTTGCTAGCTGGCACCAAGCCCAGCCCCTGCTGGCCACATAGTCATCTGCCAAGTCTCTGCTGATCATGGTGGCCATGCTGGCTTTGGCTTCTGGGATCCACCCATTCACCCACTAGCCGCACAGGGCCATGCACCAGAGCAGTTCAAGACCTGGCCCCAGTTTCTACTGTCAAAGAATTCCATCGTCTGTGATTAGGGACAGACCAATGACAGTGTGGTTCACGTTCTGAGACCTCAGAAGGAAGAGTGGTCCAGAGGACTCAAGGTAGGCTTTAGACACATAGGCTGGCCTTAAAGGGCAAGCTGGAATTTGCCAGAAGGGGAAGGGAATTCCAGGCTAAGAGCATGAGCAAAAGCCTGGCAGAGTGACTATCCAATTTCTAAGCACATGGCCTGATCCCCATGTCCAGGCCCTGGGGAATGCTGAGGCCACTAACCTGCTTTTGTGGGGTCCTCAGTGGGCAGAGACACAGAAGGAGCCAGTGCGGGAAGGAGTGGCTGCCTGGAGGGGACTCTGGCCAGCTTAGCTGAGCCCCCCGAGGCCTAGATGCCTGGAGCCCATGCTGATGCACGGCACATCCCCAAACCCAGCCTTGGTGGTGGCTCCCCTGCCCCGGGCCCCAGGTACCTCTCCAGGCTGGTTGCCCACGAAGAGGTGGCAGAAGAGCTTGTTGGCCGGGCTCTGGGGGTTTCGGGCCATGAAGGCGAACTGGCAGTCAGCCGGGCACCAGGTGGAGTAGAGGATGCGCCGCAGGGCGTGAGCCATCAGGAGCACCTGGGACGAAGCGGGCAGGACGGGCTCCGTCAGCCCCACGTGGCCTCTAGCTGCTGGCCCAGGGGGTGCCCGCCCTGTGGGTCCCACACGCCTGCTAGCTGGCCTCTGGGGCCTGGTCTCCGGCCTCAGAGCCCAGCCTAACCCAACCCCCCCACCCCCAGCCCCTGGGGGAAGAACTCCTCCCTCCTCCCAGGCCTGCCCAAACCCTGCTTCAGATGGGAACGCTCAGCCTTCACATGCCCTCGGTCCTGTGCTCCCTACTGCCAACCTGCTGGCTGGGATCGTCCCCGCCCCCACCCACCCATGCTATGAATCCAAGTGGCAAAGCGCTCACTGCCTGCGGAGGCATGGAAAGAGGCAGTGGCCGGCGCCCTGGGGTGCATGTCTGGTGTCTGGAGTCGGAAACCGCCACTCTCTGGGTGACTTGATCAGGTAAGCACAGCCCTTTGAGCCCGCGTGACACTTACTAAGTGGGGACGGTGCCCCCTCTGATGGGGTTGCGGGCGGGGGCCAGTGAGATCTCGTGCAAGTGCCCAGGACCTGACCGCAAAGCCTCAGTTCTGGGACGCACAGCTCTGGGACACGGTTCGCACCCATCTTAGGAGACCGGCCCCGGGGTTGTGGGGTACACAGTGTGACACAAGGTTAGTGTTCAACACACACTGGCTTGCCCCAGGACGAGAAGGACCCGCGATCAGGCAGGCACTCCCGACGGGCCTCCGGCCTGAGGCTGGCCGCTGGCCAACCTTGGGCAGATCCCCCCAGAGGCCCGCAGCCGGCAGAGAGGTGACAATCTTGACACTCAGGCCAGGAGGTAGCACCTGGAGCTTTTGGAGGGCAGGGCCGGGGGTGAGAAGCCTTTGCCAGGGACGTTCAAAGGCCCAGAGCAGGCTGGGGAGGCAGGGACGCTCGAGGGCTGGTGCAGGGCCGGGGGCTTTCTCAGGGAGGACGACAGCGGTCCCGTCCAGTCCTCGCTGCCCCCACGCAGGCTCCTACCTCGCCCTCCCCGCTGTAGATCTTGAGGCCCTGAAGGCTGAATTTCAGGATGACAGCCCGGCGTCGGGGACAATCCTAGGTGGGAGAGAGTTGGTCGGGGCCGGGCGTTACCTTCCAGGCCCTGCCCTGCCTCAGGACCAGGCCCACCAGGCTACTCCGTCAACTCCTCCCCCGCTGCCAAGGGACTGGGCCCTGGAGAGTGGACTCCCCAGAAGCTGCGGAGGGGCGGATGGGGCCTGGCAGATCGCCCCCGAGCCAGGGTCTTAGCGGGCCACGCTATGACCATCCCCCACATCTCCACTGTGGCCTCCACCCATGGGAGGCAGGTCACGATTGCCCAAGGGAAGCGGTCCCGGGCTTTAAGGGACACAGCTTCAGGAGCCTGGGTGTGGTCGTCTCTGGGCCCACTTCTCAGAATGACTTTGGTCTTGCCCCCCCCCCCGGGCCTCCCCCGCCCCATCTCTACGATTGGGGGGTTGGGTAAGATGGCCGCAGGGGCCATTCCAGCCTGACCCTCCCAGGCTGTGAACCCTGCTAGGGACAGGGACAGGGACAGGCACATGCCCGTCCTGGCTCCCTACCTTCAGTGCCCACAGCTGTTGCTGCACGAGCCACACGCTCTCCTGGGTGTCCAGGTCATCCACAGGGAAGGAGCCCACGTACTGCTTGGGGATGTGGTGAGGGCGGGAAGGAGGCCAAGCAGTCAGGACCAGGGCTCCTGACCGCATCCTCCAGACTCTTCCCCCCGCCCCGCCACCAAACACACACTGCTCTGCCGGCTAAGCTGGGGACAGGGACAGAGCACTGGACTCGGAGTCTAGCAGGCCCTGCAGCCTTCCCAGCAGGTGGCCTTGGTCACGCCCCTCTGCCCCTCTGAGGCCCCATCTCCTCATCTGTGCCCACATGCATTCTAGAGTCCGGGTCCGCTGGGCAAGACAGGCATAGCTCCTCCCCACGCCCCAGGACCTGCACTCAGCTCCGGCCCACGAGAGCGCACCCCGTGGGGCGGCCCCACCCACCTGGGCGAACTTGGTGATGCACCTGGGCCGGTGAGGCGCAGGGCCGCAGTCAGAGGCCCTCCGGCCCCCTGCCCCGGCCCTCTGCATGGCCCCCAGGGTCCCCAGCTTCCAGCTCCACGGGAGAAAAGGCTGCAAAGGGCAGGGGAGAAAGGATGACTCCCAGGAACTCCCGCTCAGAGGCCGGGGAGCTCCCTGCCCCTGGAGATCCTTGCTGGGCCCTTGCCGTGTGCCAGACACTGTCCAGGGCACTGGGAACACAGGGAATACACGGCCCAGAATAAGATGACAGACTCCCTCCTGCCCTCGGGGAGCCAACAGGCTTGTGTGGAAGACAGTCACTGAACGGATCAATCAGTAAGATATGGAACATGCTAGATGGTGACAGAGGAGAGAGGAGGCGGGGAAATGCAGGCTGGGGGTTGCTGCAGCGAGGAAGGCTTCGAGGAGGGGAGAGCTCTGGGGGAGGAGCTTAAGGTAGGGGTGGGGCAGGCCACCTCTGTGCTCTGGCCTTGGCCTGCCTCCAGGGTGGAAGTAGGGGTGCAGGCCATGGAACCAGCCTGTATAAAGTGCCAGGGAAGGGGCAATGCCTGGGAAAGTAGCACCCGAGAGGAGGAAATGTGACAGCAGCCACTGTGCAGCAGCCACTGTGCAGAGGCACAGGGAAGAAAGCAGCTGACCCCTTGGCTAGACCTTACCAGAAGAGTGGGCCAGAGCCAGATTGGGATTGGCCTTTAATGTTACTCCCCAAGGCAACTGAAGCTGTGCCCTGTGGGCAGTGGGGAGCCATAGAAGGCTCTAGGCCAGGAGTTCTGTGACCTATGGGAATGGCCCATGAGCTTGGTGGCCTGAGCTCCTGAGGCTAGCGACGTGCTACACAGGCCCTGCCTCATTCGGCCAGCCTGACTGAAGGAGCCCTACCCCCCAACCCAGCCCAGGTTTTGGTCTTTCGTGGGGCCCCTTTCCCAAATCCACTAGTGGAGGAGAGAAGGAAACCTCCCTTACTAGACCACCCTCAAGTACAGGGAGAGCGCTCACTCCCCATTTAGAGCTCATGACCGCAGCTGGTGCACAATGAACACGGAATCAAGGCATCTTGAGAAAGAGTGGCTGATGGCCTCTGTCTGGGTGGCCTCATGACTCAGTTCCCTCAGTCCTTGCTGGGGCCAACTCAGACCCCACCTCCGTCTCCCATCCTGCCTGGCTACTCACCAGACTGCTTCCAATCACTGCACTTAGGATCAGAGAAATCTGGGTCCAAATGCTGTGTGACTTCAGGCAAATAGCCCTACCTCTCTGAGCCTCCATGTCTGCATCCCCAAAACCTGGGATCGAGTCAGGACTCCAGAACTGAATGGAGGAGCAGGCACCCAGCATGACCCCAGCGTGGCCTGGAGGAACGCTTAACAGGTACACGGAGGGTGGGGGGACCCCAAAGTCTGCTGTTCAGGAGGGAGCTTGGGAGGGCAGCGAGGTCTGACCACTTTCAGGGCCCTCCTTGCACGGAAAGACAGGAAGACCTCCCAGGCAAGGAGAGTGAGGCAGAGGGCGAGGCCTGCCTGGGAACCAGGATTCCTCCAGGAGAGAGCAGGTATTAGGGCGCTGGGCAGGAAATGGGTGTGTCCCGGGTGTGCTCAACCCACCCTCCTACAGACGCTCTCAGTGCCAGGAGCCCAGGAACCTCTCTTTCTCTGCCCAGACCTTTAGCCCCAGGCTCAGCCCGGGTGGGGGCGGCAGCCGCCGCCCACGACATTCTGGGAGCAACCCCTTACTTCACTTTCCATGAGCGGCCATGCTAGGAGAGCCAGAAATAAAGGCTGCACGGTCCCGTGGACGCTGTCCTGGTTCCTCCCTCCTGGACCCTCTCCCTGCTTTTCCGGCCTCGCACCCTCCACTGTTTGATCCTGATCATTTTTTCACATCACGTCCATCACCTATTGTCCATTTTATGGTTTTTTAAATTTATCTTGCGTTTTTTGGTCCATTTGATGTTTAAATACAACCAAGTTAGATGCGTAACAGGCACAAAGGCTGTGTGGCTGCTGTCGCAAGGCGCTTCCAGCGAACTCGCCTTTTGTCACTATCACAGTATGGGCTGGGGTGCCCTAGACCCACACAGGTGGAGTCAAAACCCAAACCCCAAGTGGGGCAGAAGGGAGAGAGGGAGAGAGGAGAGTCTGAAAGGCAGTCAGCACACGTGGGAACAGAGAAGCAAAGACAAAATAATAAATAAAGGAGGGATGGGGGGAGGAGAGATGAGCACCTTCCCATCCTGCCGGTGCTGACACAGCCCCTCAGACACTAAGGGTGTAAGACAGCAAAGAGCCACATGGGCCCTCAGGCACACTCACGTTCACACTCACACATGGCGAGACAGCTGTGTCTAGGGCTGCGAACCACCTCCTCCTTCCAGATACAGAAAGGCAGCTTTCCTGGGGACACTCCAGGGTCCAGATAGTGGGGGTGGGGAGCACCCCTTCACCTGATCCTTCCCCCAGGAAACTGGAAGTTTCTCTCTTCCTCTCTCCCTCCCAGTGCATGTCACCCCCAGGCCTGAATTTGAGGGTACCCAAATGAGGAAGGGTACCAGGCTCACCCCAACCCCAGAAACAGACCTGCTTACTCATTTTGGGCACAAACACACACTTATCTCTTTGGAGCACACTGGTTTTTCCAAGGTTTTACATAGGAACCTGGCTGGGCCACCACCATTCTAGAAGGACACCTTCGGAATGAGACCAGGGCTCTTCTTTTGTTCCTATGAGAATTTCCAGGTGGTTCTGCTTAGAGACAGGGTACTGGATGGGTTGACTTGCCTCCAGGGTCAAGGACAGAAGCCCTCTACTGCACTGCACCATGGCTGAGTTGAGTCATGGGGTTGGGGGGGCGCTTTATAGCATCCTGGGAGACCACTCAGCCTGGACCCTGGGCTTAGCAAAGGGGCGCTCAAAGGGGTGAAGCCACTTGCCCACAGTCACACAGCATAAGGGAGAGCTGGGAAGCAAACCTGGGTCTCTGGGAGCTTTTGCCCTAGGCCATGGCAGTGTCCTTCTGCTTAGACTCCTCTCCCAAGTAAGCAGGGCATCCATCATGGGATCCTGGCGAGTCCCAGTCTATCCAGCTGCCCCAAACACCTCAGGGGCTGGGGGCTGATCTTACCAGCAAAACAGCTGCTTTCTCAGTCTGACTGCCTCCTGCCCAGATGGTCTGGGGCTGCCAGAGCCTCTCTGACAGCTGCCTCACCTCCACCACCTTTGGCTAAGCCTCACAGAAGAGCCTCCCCCCCACCCCCAACACACACACTCCTTCTGCCCTAGGCCACCCAAGCAGCCAGAGCTCAAGATCAGCATCATGGATTGTGAGGTCCGCAAGTCCTCTCAGCCTCCGTTTATTTCCTCACCTGTAAAGTGGGGATAGTAACAGCAGCTCCCTCCTGGGGTGGTACATTTATCTGCTCCTTCTGACAATATTCCAAGTGCCAGCTATGTGCCGGGTGAACGAAACAGAGTCCCAGCCCTTGGGGAGCGCCCAAGCAGGGCTGGGGCAACGTACTGGAAAACAACATTTCTGCGGGGCTTAAGTGATTTGGAGAAAAATACAGTAGGGTGAGGAGGATATATGATGTATGTGTGTGGGGGGGGGGGGGGGTGCTATTAATACAGGGTGGTCGAGGATGGCCTCTCCGAGCAGACGACTTGGAGCGGAAAGTGCTGTTTTCAGGATTCAGTGGGGGCGCTCCCCCGCGTGGGTCATTTGTCCTGCTATCATCGTCGCGCCTGTGGAGTGCGGCCAGGGCTTTGGGCTGACAGTCCCCGGCCCAGGGCAGAGAAACTCCCCGGACCGCCCGAGGGGCGAGTGAGGCAGGACGCTGGCGGAGGGACAGGGGAGGTGACCGCGGAGGTGATGGACGGCGACCGTGGCGGTGGCGGTGATGGAGGGAAGCGGCCGAGATGCTCCTCCCCATCCGAGACTTCCTCCCACCTCCGCGCCGAGGGTACCGAGCCCCGCTCCCGGCGATCCGCCAGCCCCAGCCCCGCTGCCCCGCGCGCACTCACCGCGCCCGCCGCGTCTCGAGTCCCGCCGCCGCAGCTCCGCGCAGCACCCCCGGCGCTCCCTGCGCGTCTCCGCCGTCAGCCCCCCGGCGCCCCCCGCCCGCGCGCCCCCCACGTGGCCGCGGGAACCAGCAGCCCGTATCACCTGGCGGCGGCGCCCAGCCCTGGCCGGCCAATCGGCGCCCGCGGAGCCGCTCCGGTTAGGCGTGTGGCCCAATCAGTGGCCGCAAGGGGCTCTGGCACCGCCCCCGCCTGCTCGCGCCCCGGCGCTCCGCCTTAAAGGGCCTGAGGGGTCCTTCCCGCCCAGCGCCGTCCCCTCTTCTCAGGCTGAGGAGTCCGAGTGCCCAGGGCCTGGCTGGCGGTTCCCTCTTTGAGGAGACCTTACCCTCCTACTCCCTGGGAAGCTCCTCCTCCTCCAAACCGCGGCTCCCGCAGCTCCTCCTCCGGGAAGCCTTCCTAGACCACCAGTAACTCCTCCACCCCCTGCAGAGCCCTCGCGACTCTCGCTGGTCACGCCATTCCTCTTACTAGCGCGCAAGCGGCACTGATCAGCAGGGGCCTCCATCCCCAGGGCGCAGGACAGAGCCTGGTTGGTTCAGTGGTTGTCGTCTCGACGATCGAGTGAATGCGCTCCGGACCCGGCGTCCGGGGCACCCGGACCAGTCTCTCCTTTCCTCCCCTCAGCCTCGGAGGGCAGTGGGTATCCGCCTCCTCTTCCTCATCCTCTCCCCGCCCAGCGGCGTGAACGTTGGCCCCCCGCACTGGGGCCGTGACCCTATCCTTCGGGTCGCACGGAAATCCACATAGATGGGGGAAACCTGGTGGGCACACCCAGCCCGAGTGTCAGCTTCAGCTTTGAACTGGAAAGCACTCTTGTCCCCATCAGACCAGGGACCTTTTAGGTGCCAAAAAATACACTGCAAACCCGAAACAGCCCAGCCTTTGGTGCATGAGAAGCGCGAGTTCTGCGGAGGAAACGCGGGACATTGTGCACGTGCCACTCCTGGGGGTGGGGGTGGGGGATGCCGGGGCTCAAGTCCAATGGGAAGGGCACGCTGATAGAGGTGGGCAAGGCAGAGGGGCAAGGTCTGGAGCTGAGGACCTCAGGCGGGTTCCAGGAGGAGGCTGGTTTCAGCCACGCCTGTCGGTGTCCGCCAGAGCATCTGCAGGCCCTTCCAGAGGCAGCACTGGGCTGTAACGGCTAGAGAGGCTTGGTCCGGAATTTGGGCACGTTGTCTTACGAGATGTGGGACCTTGGGCAAACACCTTAATCCCTTTAATCCCGAGTGCCTCGTCCGTAAGTGTTACTAACACGTGACTCATAGCAACGTCAGGATCCAATGAGTTATGTGGGCAAAGTGCTTGGCACAGTGCCTGACACACAGTAAGTGAGACACTCGATAATTAATACTAGTTGGTGTTAAACTTTGCTTCTGTCGTTGAGTCTCTTTTACATATGACCAAATGGCAGGTGTTTAATGAATTCCACATATCCAGTGCTCTAGGAAGCCCTTCATGAAGACATGTGAGGGCCTTAGCCTTGAGTACGGTGATGAGAAAGAACTAGATGGTTTACAACTTGCTCCTGCTTTTTGAAAATCTCAATTTATGGAATGCAGGGTACACAAAAGATAAAGGGTTAATTCTTACTAGCTTTTTTCAAAAAAAGAAAAAAGCGTGTGACTTTGTTTTGAAAAGATTTTTTATTTGAGGGGCACATGGGTGGCTCAGTCGGTTAAGACTCTGCCTTCAGCTCAGGTCATGATCCCAGGGTCCTGGGACTGAGCCTTATGTCCGGTTCACTGATCAGCAGGGAGTCTGCTTCTCCCTCTCCCTCTGCCTCTACGCCCCGCCTTGTGTTTTCTCTTTCAAATAAATAAATTCTTTAAATTTTTTTTTTAAAAATAAAGATTATTTATTTGAGAGAGCTGAGGGTGGTGGAGGGGTAGAGGGAGGGTCTCAAGCAGACTCTGCGGAGTGTGGCGCTTGGACTGTGAATTTTATTTTATTTTTTTTCGGCATGTGAATTTTTAAAAAATTTGACAGGGAGAGAGAGAGAGAGATCACAAGTAGGCAGAGAAGCAGGCAGAGAAGCAGGCAGAGAGAGGGGGAAGCAGGCTCCCTGCCGAGCAGAGAGCCTGATGTGGGACTCGATCCTAGAACCCTGGGACCACGAACCTGAGCCGAAAGCAGAGGCTTTAACCCACTGAGCCACCCAGGCACCCCTAGTTTGTGAATTTTAAATAAAGGACTTGCCAATTACTAAATTTGCAGTCCCACTTTGACTATTCAGAGAAAGCAATACAAGTCACAGTTGTATTAACTACCGGCTCTAACAAGTTTCTGATGCATGCAATTAATTCTGATCATGCACTTTTAAAAACAGGGATGGGGAATGCCTGGGTGGCTTTGTTGATTAAGTGCCTGCCTTCAGGTCAGGACATGATCCCAGGGTCCTGGGACAGAGTCCTGCATCAGGCTCCTTGCTCAGCAGAGAGCCTGCTTCTCCCTCTGAATGCAGTGCTCCCTGCCTGTGCTCCCTCTCTCTCCCTGACAAATAAATAAAATATTTTAAAAATAAATAAATAAGCGAGGGACTGGAATTTGCTTCAGGTCAAAATGAAAAAAGACCAAGGGTTTAAAATCAGATGGTGAAACAGGCAAATCTGAAAGAGAATTCTGCTTTCTAAACGCTTCTCAGGATAAGGGGACAGGTCAAGATCTCAGCGGCAGGCACTGCGCTAGGTTCCAGAGATCCTGAGATTTTAAACAAAACATCACAGAGCTGGAAAGATAATGTGTGAAATATATATGTTACATTGGCTCCCGACCACTCAGGATCCCCTTTTCATTGATCTTCATCCCTACCCAGGGATACAATGTTTCAAAACCATTAAACACATTTATACATTTGAAGTTCATTCCTTCATTTTTATTTATATATCAAAGTGATGTAAGTGCTTATCTGAGCGATTCCCCCAGGTTACCAAATTCAGTTGATCTAATTCCAGTAGAAGCACAGAATCTCCAAGCTTCTACTGTGCACACAGCCTTACTAAAGGTGCGTTAGATGTAAAAGCTGATGTTTGCATCAAAGGAGACAGACGCCAGCGGGTGTCAGCCACCTCCGCGTCAAGCCAACCTAGTTCTGCTCAGGATGGCCACATAAGCCGGTCATTGCTACATCCTTGTCCACCCCCTGTCTCTAATCCTACATTCTTGACAACACAGCTCCCTGGAGCCATCAGGGTGGGACTTCAACCATTGGATTCATGACTCACTCTTGCAGGAAGCCCAAAGGAATGATCTATATTCAGCAGAGAAAGAAATGACAAAAAAGGCAAGCTGGGGCGCTGGATTCATGAGCCCTGAACGTGCTGGGGCGCGTGGCCAGGTCGTGGTTATTTCCTGATGAATCAGTAACATTGACTGAACTTGCTTGCTCTCACAATCTCCCCTTTTCTCTAAAATCCCAGAATCTCACACTGGAGCTGTCAGCTGATGAATGTGAGTGGGAAGTAACACCGCCTCATTTCGAATCTGATCGCCAAGGTGGTGAGCCTGCCACAAGCCTGGGTGCAGCAGCTCCTGCACATCTGGCTTTCACAGGGCAAGCTGCCATGCGTTAGCTCTGTAACACTTCCCCATGTTACTTTCAACCTTGAGCACCATTAATTCCATTCTCTAAGGTGACTTACCCCCAATAGTGTACCCTCCCAAAGTAAGTGACCTAGGACACGAATTCAACAACAACAGAAAATCAACCAACCCAGAAATGTGTTATGGGTTGAACTGTATTCCCTCTCTTAAGCTTGAACTGTAGTCCCTCTCTTTAAGTCCTAATCCCTAGTGCCTCAGAATGTGACTGTGACTCAAAGAAGGGGTCTGTGAAGAGGTAGATTAAAATGAGGTCACTCGGGGCACCTGGGTGGTTCAGTGGGTTAAGCCTCTGCCTTCAGCTCAGGTCATGATCTCAGATCCTGGGATTGAGCCCCGCATCGGGCTCTCTGCTCAGCAGGGAGCCTGCTTCCTCCTCTCTCTCTGCCTGCCTCTCTGCCTACTTGTGATCTCTGTCTGTCAAATAAATAAATAAAATCTTAAAAAAAAAAAAAAAAAGGTCACTCTTCCAGTATCACGGTGTGGGGGGGGGGGTCCCGATAAGAGGAAATTCAGACACACACACACACACACACACACACACACACGGAGGGGAGACAAGGTGAAGACACAGGAAGAGAGCCATGCCTAAGCCGAGGAGAAGGACTGGGACAGATCTTCCCTTGGCTCTCAGAACTAGCCCTGCTGACACCTTCAATTTGAACTTCTAGATGACAGAACTGTGGGATGTTTACTGCTGGTAAACAACCTGGTCTTTGTTACTTCGTGACAGCAGCCCAAGGCAACTTAAGACTGTGATTAATATAAGATCCCTTTTCACCCATTCAAAACGTGGAGGACAACCCTACGGGCCAGATCGCTCTTCCCATGTATTCTGGTTTGGCAAAGTGTGGAGGTTACGGGATCAAAGAAACGTGATCACTTTTTCAGTTGGGAACCAGAAGGTTAAGTGCCTTGCCGGAGTTCCAAATGGGACACAGACTGTAGGCACCTGTCAGGGGGTCCCGGTTCAGGAAGTGCTTCTGCTTCTGGGGGAGAGGGAAAGGGCACTGCCCTGAGGGTCATCTGCGAGAGCCCAAAGCTGCTGCTGCTGCTGCAGCTGCCATTTTATTTCTAGGAATCGTGTTTCATCTTAATTACTGTGGACTTCACACTTCCTTCTCTTTCAGGGTTACCGTTGATACGATGGCATCCCTCCTAATACTATGGACTAAAACTGGTGCCCTAGCTCTAGGCACTCTATCTTGCTACCCGCACCCTACTTGAGCAGGGGAACAAGGGATGGTTCCCATTACTTTCCCACCTGAAAAGTATAGGTCTGAAGAGGCCCTTTTTCCAGAAACACTTGTTAGGGCTTTGTTGCCAGAGACAGATCAAATAGAGGAGACCCGGATATGTTTTGGAAAGCTGAAGAAAGGCAGTTAATAGTGAATACTCCCTAAAGTAATGACTGTGTTGAAAAACGTAAGCTGGTAATAGTATTTAAAGGAGCTTAAAAAAAATATTGGCGTCTCTGGAAGGCTCAGTTGGAGAAGCATGTGACTCTTGACTCCTGGCAAGAGTCACCTATGTTGGGTGTAGAGATTACTTAAATAAAACTTAAAAAAAAAAAAATTGCACATGGAGCAGGCACAGTTTTCTTTGAGCCTCTCTTCACCCACAGCCAGTTAAGGCCCTCGCTTTGACCCAGCTGGCAGCTGATGACTGCCTAGGCCTCTGGTGACCCCAGCTTAGAGGGGACTCCTAGCTCTCAACCACCTGGCTGCCCTTCTCTCCTGCTCCCTGGAATTTGAAACTCAAAGTTATAACTGTTTCCTCTTTTCTTACTCATCTTCTAACAAGCTCCTAGCAGTTTAAAAACCTAATTTCAAAATCTGCTAACTGCTGCCCATTGATCTTTAGCCCAATCCTGTTGTAAACTGTGGCCCGAAAAGTTTTGCTCCCTGAGCTATCAGGGTCTAAAACTGCTAGGGAAGGTGTGGAGGAGAGGTAACTGGCATCAGGTCTACCAAGTCTGGGTTCATGTGTAACTCCACATCATTTACTACACATTTAATCTGGGGGAAATTAATTTGCTTCTGCAAATTGGGGTTCATTTCACACATCTTTGAGAATATATTTGTGAGGACTTGAGCTAGTGTGATTACAGTGCCTAGCAATAGGAAACTACTGTGAATGGTAATTTAAACAAGTACTGAACTCTTGTGAAATTAGATATTCTAGCTCATTTATTTAAAGGGAAAAAAAAAGTCTTTCCAAAAATTCTAAAATGACTTAGTAACCTTAGTGTAGTGATCATGGTTCAATTCTTTCACACTTGATTATCTCACATTACCTTTGGGTGGTTATTCTAAAACAAACAACTGTGGATTTAAACACCTTTCTCTTTCTTTTTTTAAAAGATTTTATGGGGTGCTTGGTTGGTTCAGTTGTTAGGCATCTACCTTCAACTTGGGTTATGATTCCAGGGTCCTGGGATCAAGCTCCACAGGGGGTTCCCTGCTCAGCAGGAAGCCTGCTTCTTCCTCTCCCTCACCCCCTGCTACTGTTTGCTCTCTCGCCATCTCTGTCAGATAAATAAACCTTAAAAAAAAAATTTTAGGGGCGCCTGGTGGCTCAGTGGGTTGAAGCCTCTGCCTTCGGCTCAGGTCATGATCCTGGGGTCCTGGGATTGAGCCCTGCATCGGGCTCTCTGCTCAGCGGGGAGCCTGCTTCCTTCTCTCTCTCTCTCTGCCTCTCTGCCTACTTGTGATCTCTGTCAAATAAAATCTTTAAAAAAAAAAATTTATATACTTATTTGAGAGAAAGCACACATGCACCGAGGGAGAGAGGGAGAAACAGGCTCCCCGCTGAGCACAGTCTGATGTGGGGTTTCCATCCCAGCACCCTGAGATCATGCCCCGAGCTGGAGGCAGATGCTTAACCCGACTGAGTCACCCAGGCGCTCCAACACCTTTCTTCACACGAGGAAATAAAAGCTCAGGGAGATGAGGCACTTTGGCTGGTAAGTGATGCAGCCTCCAAGGACCACAGCTACAGATGTTAGGATCCTGACCTGAGCAATGTACTCTAGTCACAAGTCTATTTCAGTTTGGAACTGATGAATATTCCTTACTTGATATACTGCACCAGCAAAGTTCTGTTACACAAACAAGCAGAAGCAGTGTTAAGGGATTTAGGTCTGATGGGAGAGTTTCATCAGAACAAAAGTTCTTGAGCAGTAAAGTGGGTGAGCAAGGATGCTGGGTAACTCTCTGGGTTTTAGGAAAGTGTATCTGTTGGTACTGAGGGCAAACAAAGCAGAGAGAAGGGGAGACCAGGTGACTAAGGTTTCTCTCAGAATCATGAGTATTAAACACAAGGATTACTAATATTCCAGCTCATGATTACTAAGCAGATATCCTGTCCACAACATTCAGCTATCAAACGATCCCCCTTCTGGCACTGCACTTGGTAGGCCTCCTGAAGTACAAGTTTACGACTTATAAGGAGGGGAGAGCTGCTTACTCAGCAATGTCACGGTTCCGATAGAGGCTGTGACTCCTGGAGAAGAGCTCACAAGCATCAGGTCCCATCAACTCCAAGAACCTGCCTGTAGTAAGCCAACTGCGAGGAAACCAGAATGTGTCCCAAGGCTAGGATTTGAGAATGACCAAGTACTTGTACAGTATCCAAAATACAATTTAGGGAGGCCTAGATAACATTCCCCAGTAATCTGAGATCTAATTGTAATAGTTCTTATCAAACTTCTTAAGCAAACGTCTAGAAGCAAACTTAATAGGTCTCATCTCATTTCCAAATCCTCCTGCTCTTAAGTCCTTTGTCAGGAACAGAAAACAAACTCCACTGGGTTGCAGGGTAAGAGAATTCAGAACCCTGAGGAACTGCTGGTGGGAAACAACAGGGCAGAGCAGCTAGAGACAGCTCGGCATTCTGAGAGTGTGGGTTTAATTATGGCTTTGCCATTTACTATGATCTGCCGCCAAGTCCTGAACCACATCTGTGCCTTAGTTTTTCCCTTCTGCAAAATGGGGATGATACACAATCACCATCTCATAAGGTTGCAAGGATTAAATGAGATAATGTATGTACAGAGCCTGACTTGTAGAACAAATTCAGTTAGTGTTCACTATTATTATCACTAGTCTTTCTTGTGTTAATAAGTCAAATTTATAACTACACTTCATTGACCATTCAAGGCACTGTAAGCACAGATTTAATAGCAAACAGTGCTAATTACACATTTATATAGTACTAAGAAAAAGAGAATTGCAGATTTTGAGGAAAATGACTGGGGAAGGTGCCTTTCGAAACTTCCTTTGACACACCAGTTGATGACAAAACTGAGTAGGAACAGTTCAGACTAAGTGAATAAATTTAAATAATCGAAGGTAGAAAATTTCTCCAGCAGAAAAACCAGTGAAGAATCTTACGGAAAATGATAGAAGAAAATAATGTAGAAAAAAATGTTAGAGATTCGTTTTTAAAGTTTTTCTTAGTTGGCTAAATACAGCAGTTCATGAATATGGCTGGCTTCCCCTCTTTCTCCTGAACCATCAGGATGGCAAGAGCTATCACAGCTGGAGCAAGAAAAATTTCATAGGTTCTTTATGGTAGGCACAAAAATCGGTTAGCAAACCTAGACTAGGGCTGATAAACTTTTGTTTTCATGTAATTTTCTGGTTAATTATCCAATAGATGTGATTAAAACATACCTCTTTCTTCTAAGATTTATATTGGACCAGGCTTTCTTTAATTAAGTCCGTGTGGATGGTTAACATCTGTATTGAATGCTTTTATCATATTACTAAGAAAAGATCTGAATTTTCTGTTGTTATTGTTGCAATGGTAGCTCTTCTTTCTCATTGTGTAGGTTAAGAAGCTGACAATCTCTCTCCCAGTATTTTCTGAGACTCCTTTATCAAAGCTAGTTTGTAGATGGTTTAAGAAAACATCAAACAGGGTGCCTGGGTGGCTCAGTTGGTTTAGCGTCTGCCTTTGGTCTCAGGGTCCTGGGATTGAGCCCTACAGCAGGCTCCCTGCTTGGTGGGAAGCCTGCTTCTCCCTCTCCTACTCCCCCTTCTTCTGTTCCCCCTCTCCCTGTGTCTCTGTCAAATAAATAAAATCTTGAGAGAAAAAAAAAAGACTACATGAACCACTGTACAGTTGAGCTCAGTCAGTCACTAACAGAGAGAAATGAAGCCACTGATCTGTGCCAGAAGTTGCTGGGATTACCTCTTGAGTTTGCGGTTTTCCCTGCTGTAACAGGGAAGTAAAATTTAGGTGTCCTTCTCCTGTAGAATGCCTAGAAGGGAGAAAAACTCAAACATTCCTTTATCTCATAACAAGTAAGGTGCTTGTTTTTGATGATAGGGATTTTCACTGAAGAGTGCAGTGGCCCTTTACGTGATTCTAAAGCAAGGACAGTTTTGTCCTTACCTGAACTTTGTGAAGTTAAAACAATGTCAGAGCTGGAAAGGATTTCAAATGATCTAAACTTCTTCCCCGACGCTGGAGCCCCTGATGTACAATACAGCCACCAGGTGACCATTCGGGGTATCTTCTTAAAAGCAGTATCGTAAAACAAAGAAACCAACCCAAATCCTCCAACTTTTGACCTCAGAAGAGTATTGTTCGCACAGGTACCCAACACCCATACCTAAGAAATTACTACGTGCCAGACAGCGTAACAGAAAACAGAATTAGGTCTGTAGGGTTTATCAACCCTTCGGCAGTCTCATTTTGTTTTCCTAACCCAAGAATATACGTGAACATTAAAAAGAAAATAACTGAACTCTAATTTCTTGAAAATAAGGACCTTAGCAAAATGCAAAACAATTTTTTTAAACCTCTTACTCATTAAATAACCAGGTTCAATATTATCGAGAGAGACATCATTTACCATCCATATAAAGAATTCAAAAGCAAATAAACTGAAGTTTATATTTAAAAAGGAAGATGGGGGTGTGCTGCTGGCATGTGAGTCACATGTCAGCCCAGCATGTGACTCTTGATCTTGGGGTTTTGAGTTCAGGCCCCACACTGGATGTAGAGATTATTCTAAAATAAAATCTTTAAAAAAGTTTTTTTTTTTAATTAAAAGAAAAAATAAAAATAAAAAGGAAAATGGATGGCAGCTATTCCAAGGAGTAGAAAAGACTCAAGTGAATGTGACTTAGCTACTTCAAAGGATGTACTAGAAATTTTTAAATATAAGCTACAGTTCAGCAGCTTTAAAATTTCATGTTTATTCATATTTTTCAAAATATATGTACATAAAAAAAGGAAGATTTACAACAGGAAAGATTGCCTTACATGCAACACAAATTCCAATGGGCTCATGATGGGATCACACATGATTATGGATCTACTTCCAGCCAATCTTCTCCAGTCCATTTCCCAGCTGCACGCTAGGCTGCAGACGAGATCCCAGGAGACAATGCAAGTGGAATGAAGGAAACCAATGTCTTTTGCCTCTGGCAGCACTCAAAGGGGCCAGAGGCATACACCAAAAAGTTTAAGACAATCAAAATGTCAAGTGCCACAGGGAGGGTAAATGATAACCCAAAATCAGTATTTCCCAAGTAGAAAGCTAGCACTATTGAACACAACTGCACAATACTGAAACAAATACAAATGAGGAAGTTTTAGGTAGTCGGGCTTCATTTGCCCTTCTTTTTTTTTTTTTTTAAAGTATCTCAAAAAGGAAGCCACTTGCTTGATATCAAAAGTGCCGTGGAAAGAAAGGAGGGGGAAAAAACCCACAGATGAATCTGGAATTTAGTTTATTTTAGCAAACTTACGTTTTTCCACTTAACATTTCTACATTAGCAATGATGTTAACTCTCCAACATTTCCTTATAAAAAAGGCAAACTGGAAATGACAAGTCATGCTCCAAATATTAAAAAATATATTTAAACATTTGATCAAGAAGATTTTATGTTTTGGTTTTTGGTAACACAGGGGACACCAGAAATCACAAATTCAATGTATTCCTGTATTTCTCCTTTAGTCAAAAATCAAGTGGTGGAGGGAATTTGTGCTTGCGGTTGAGGGAACACAATGCCCTGGGCCAGTGAAAAAAACCTGGAAATTGACCAATATGAAAGTGGCCCAAAGGAGTCACAGGTCTTCAGAACCTAATGAAATCATAACGTTTTTTGGCTTATTCCCAAAGCTAAGATGTCTCTGTATTTATATAATTGGAGAGAGAGGGTTAGTGGAGTGGTTTTATAAATAAGATTAATTATTATAGCTATAGCTGGAGTCTCCAGGCAGAAGGCTTTACAATTCAGTCAGTGCTATATACTGCCTCTTTTTTACTTCCAGCACCTGACCAGCATCCTATTCATGATGCTTTCTACAAATATAAAAATCTTTGCAACTGTTTAGATAAAGCTGGAAGGGGGAAAAAAAAAGCCAAAGCTGACCATAAAAAGAGGGTTGGGGTGGAGGAGGAAAAAATGACAAGTGTAGATTATACAGTTCAGGAAAATCCAGAGTTCTTGCAGAAATTAAAAGGACTGAGGGAAGGGGCAGGCACCAAGAACAGCACCTAAAGCTAACAAATGCCTAAATTGGTTTATTTATATTCCCTCCCCACAATGTTCATAGGGGAGGAAAAAAATGTAATTTTTAAAAGCATCAAAACTAAAACAAATGCACACTGACCTTAGAAAATAAGATTCTGAATTTCATCATGATACCCTTTTTTTTTCCCTATAAAATTTACTTTTTTGCTTTGAAAGATTTCTTCATGTTGGATTTGCCCTTGCCGGGCAATTTCACTTCCTTTCTCACACTGGCTGCAGGCTTCTTTGAAGAGCCACCACTAGGTTTCTTGATGACTGAAGGTGAGGGTCTGGCTTTCTTGGCAGGAGTTTTAGCCTTGGGAGGGGCTTTCTTGGGCGGGGGCCTAGCTTTCCCACGCTGGGCAGCTGGGACTTTAGGTGCAGGCTTGGACACTCTCTGTTTCACAGATGCAGCCTTCATGGATGCCTTCGCTGGGGTTTTCTTCTGCAACCTGTGAGAACCAAAAAGCAAAGACTATCACTTAGTACTTGAGAGAGTCACTTTGCCAGGATGACCAGATACTTTGCCACAAAAGATCTAGCGCGGATAAAAAGCCACCCATTAAAAGGATAGGAATGTTGTTATTATTCTTTAAAAAAGATTTTATTTATTTATTTGACAGAGATCACAAGTAGGCAGAGGGGCAGGTGGGGGCATGGGGGGAACCAGGCCCTCCCGCCAAACAGGGAGCCCCAGGACCCTGGGATCATCACCTGAGCCAAAGGCAGAGGCTTTAACCCACTGAGCCACCCAGGTGCCCCAGAATATTATTTTTTTTAACTGGAGCCTTTACTAAGGATTCATGGAAGTCTATACGTAATTCAGGACGTTTTTACTAAAAAAAAATACGGGATTATTTTTTTTTGGACACACAGATTTGACCAAACCGTAAATTATGTATTCACAGGGCTTCCTAAGCTCAAAGCCCCTGAACTTTCAAGAAGACAAGATCAAATGTTACACAAAGAACTTTCGGAGAGGGATCCAAGTTGTTCAGTCACTATCACTATTACGGCCATTTTTACCTCCTCTTAGGTGGAGGCTCTTCATCGTCAGAGTCTTCTTCTGAGGAGTCATCCTCCTCTTCATCCTCGTCTCTTGAATCATCTAGCTCTTTCTTTGGAAATAGAACTCCCGGGCTATGAAAAGGAAAAACGGAAGAAAAATTAGGTAAACTTAGGTCAAAGAGAAGTGCCATATGGGACAAGAGAGAAAGGTGAAGCGAGGTGCTATTTCGTGGACATTCGAATGCCATGGTACAAGCATCAGGTCACAGTTGAACTTACTCTGAACACACTGTCATAACGCATCTGTAAAAGTCCCAGACCACACCTCATTCCCTTTCTCCTGCCATTTAATAAAACTAATTCAAATCACTTAGTAAAATGATTACTTAAGCTCTTAATGTCTGTCCAACACTGTATTAGCCACTGAATACAGAGCAGTGAATTGTCTGTAAGGCAGCAAACTGTCTGCACAGCAGTATACATTTTTTGCCCTCCTGATACTGGCAAAGACCTCAAAATAATATAAAGGCCGAATCTCTTCAAGTTTTAGAGAAATACAGCGAGGATTTTCTATTTTCTTTGCCCTTACTGATAAAAATATTGATCTCATTGATTACTAATTCCTTAAAAAATAACATTTTATGTGCTTGACTTTAAGAATTAAATTTAATGTCTGAGAAATTTAAGTAATATGCAACCAACCAAGTAACACCTATTTAGGCTTGTGCACAAGGTCCAATATAAGAAACTACACTATACTCTCGCTAGAATAAGGTTTTAAGAGAGCCTGGTTGGCTCAGACATTAATCACCCGCCTTCCGCTCAGGTCATGATCCCAGAGTCCTGGAATCAAGCCCTGCATTAGGCTCCCTGCTTGGCAGGAAGCCTGCTTCCCTCTCCCACTCCCCCTGCTTATGTTCTCTCTCTTGCTGTCTCTGTCAAATATATAAATAAAGTCTAAAAAATTAAAATAGGGGCACCTGGGTGGCTCAGTGGGTTATAAGCCTCTGCCTTCGGCTCAGGTTACAATCCCAGGACCCTGGGATTGAGTCCTGCATTGGGCTCTCTGGTCAGCAGGAAGCCTGCTTTCCCCTCTCCCTCTCTGCCTGCCTCTCTGCCTACTTGTGATATTTGTCTGTCAAATAAATAAATAAAATCTTTAAAATAAAAAGAAAATAAAATAGGGTTTTAGTGGTACATGTCACAGCACTTTACTAGAAATGAGAGCATAAGAAGACCATCGCATGGGCACACAGGACAGTGCTTGGCCCATGGGAGGCGCTTAACTTATTTTTTAGTGCAGTAATAAATAAAGATAAAAGAGGTTTTCAAGGAAATGGCCTCTGTAGTATCGAGAAGGCAAATCAGGATTCTTGGAAGCAGCCAATGCTCTTTTTTCTTGAGCAACTGACAATTAAAAAAAAAAAAAAAAGATTTATTTGTTGTGAGAGAGCGAGCGAGCATTAGCAGGGGGAGGTGTAGATGGAGAGGGAGAACAGATTCCCCACTGAGCAAGGATCCCGATGTGGGACTCAATCCCAGGATCCTGAGATCACCACCTGAACCTAAGGCAGATGCTCAACTGGCTGAGCCACCCAGGCACCCTGAATGATGGACAATTAAAACATACCCAATCCTCTAATAATCTTCTTCTCATTAGCATTTACTTAATAAAGAAGGGCTGAACATAAAAATGGCCAAGGAACTCAAAGAATTCAATGCCTGATTGTAGGAACGGATGGCTAACAATAAGCTCTGGCAGGGTAGCCCAAATCCCAACTCCTACATGAAAAGCTTTTACTCTAAAACCATATTGCCTTAGGTAGGGGCACCCAGGTGACTCAGTCCGCTAAGCATCCAACTCTTGGCTTTGGCTCAGATCATGATATCAGGGGTCATGAGACTGAGCTCTGAGTTAGGCTCTATGCTTAGTGTGGGAGTCTGCTTGAGATTCTCTCTCAAGATCCTGGGATCAAGCCCCATATCAGGTTCTCTGCTCAGCAAGGAGCCTGCTTCCCCCCCCCAACCCCATCCGTCCCTCTCTGCCTACTTGTGACTGAATGTCAAATAAATAAATAAATAAAATCTTAAACAAACAACCAAAACCAAAACAATACTGCCTCAAGAAGTCTTTACTTTCAAGTAGAACAGTAACAAGTTAATAAGTTAAAAGCCCAAGCCTGTAACCTAGAATCAGATTTTAAATTTACAATGACCAACACTTCACATTATGGGCTAGCTGCTTACCTGGGATAATAGGGAAAACAGAGCTGGAAGGTGCCACTGAATCCTTTGCCAGAGATCTGTTCCATCCACCCATTCTTTTCACATTTCTGCAGAGTTTTCTTCAGCAAATGCACTGAACAAAAAATTCAGAAAGAAAGTTGTTTATTAAATTTGATAATTAACCTCAACTCTAATCAGTTATATATCAATTTACTGTCCTGTCACAGATACTAGTTGACATGTGCTAAGGGAATTCTTTGTGGTCAAAGGGATGAATAATTCACTACACAATTAAGTGCCCATAAATTTGAAAAGGTTAAACTGTCACAGCAAGAGATTTAGAGACCATTAAGCCAAGTTCCAAATTTCACAGAAAGGAAAACAGGACCTCAGAGTGGTGGTCACTTGCCCTACAGTGGCACAAAATGATTAAGAGCCAACTTAAAACTAAATCTCTCATCTCCATTCATTCAAACATCCCCTGAATGCCTGTCTGTACTAGGAAAATCATCTAAGAGAATATCAATAAAGAGTAATATCACAGCAAACCACAGAATACTATGCTTCTAAAGGCCTCACCGATTCTCATCTTTCATACAGAGATACATCAAAACTACATTTTAAGGTGATTCAGTGTCCACAATACAGTAGCAGTATCAGTAAAACTGAAAAGGTTAATAACCAACTTCATCTTCTCTTCTAGATACTCAACCGAAAGGGAAAATCATGCAATGGTTTGTAAAGGGTCAGCAGACACAGTAAACACAGTACATATTTTAAGGAAGGAAAGATTAAAAAAAGTTACAGCAGTTTTCAAAGTAATGCATGAAAAAAATGACCAGAAAGCATTCTTCCCGCAACACTAAAAAATGCATACTGCATATATGCTAAGTCACTTAATATTAAGGCTTCAAAGGTACTTTTAATTAAAATAATACAGTCTAGTTTGCATTTTGTTACTTACTTTCCACATTCTTTACCTACACCACTATGCCTAGTCTAGCACCTCACTGAGAAAACACCCAGCCACATTACTCCATATGTAACTGTGCTGCTAGGATGAGACTTTGAATCACAAATCACTACCTGACAGAGTAAATACACTTCACTGGAAAAAAAAGCATTTTCTGTTTTAGGGCTTAAAAAGCAATGAGAAATAGCAAGTCATATTTTAAAACACCAGCTTGGTTTCAAGGTGAAATTAGATGCTTTAGTAAATATTCAGAAAGGCAAAAAGAAACTATACTTGAGAAGTGTCCTGAACCAAGGATTTATCTAAATTACAACAAAAATATATATGAGAAAAACCTTTACAGCGAAATAAAATCAAATCCTGATCTTCAATAGAGATTGTAAAAATTAAGGAAAAGGGGACGCCTGGGTGGCTCAGTGGGTTAAGTGGCTGCCTTCAGCTCAGGTCATGATCCCACGGTCCTGGGATCAAACCCCAAATCGGGCTCTCTGCTCAGCAGGAAGCCTGCTTCCTCCTCTCGCTGCCTGCCTCTCTGCCTACTTATGATCTCTGTCAAATAAATAAAAAAATATATTTTTTAAAAATAAGGAAAAGCTTTGATAATGTTTCTTTGTTGTTCTTTGCTGTTCCCTCTTAGTTTCACAGTCGGCACTTAATGCTTTGTCATTAACAGCACAGCATTTTAATGGCTCTAAAATGTTTCACAAGGTAATTCCCCTGAGCCCAGTCACTGCATACAACTCAGAGTCTTACTTTGATAGTTAGAATTGGTCCCTGGGT
This sequence comes from Mustela lutreola, assembly GCF_030435805.1. Lineage (NCBI taxonomy): Eukaryota > Metazoa > Chordata > Mammalia > Carnivora > Mustelidae > Mustela > Mustela lutreola. Next base: position 14,700,174 of record NC_081299.1, read on the forward strand.
GGTTCTCCAGGACATACTTCTTCAAAGCAGTGGTTGAGCAGGTCTTCGGCTCATTCATGGCAGCAATGGCAGACAAGATTGCATATTCCATCAGGCTTCCACCAAGCAGGGGTTTCTCCCCTGATTTCTTCAGCTGTTTTCCAAGGAGGAAGAGAAAAGCATCAAGACAACACTCTCCCAAAGCAGGTCAAGACAAGACTCCTCTGCACCAGGTGGGTCGGAGTTCCTGCATTAGCACAGATATGTTTTACAATAAATTGTCAGGTTAGGGACTTTCTCTTCCCACTCATCAGGTATTCAATCTGACTGAGGAGTCCCAACCCTCCTATGGCCTCTCCTCTCTCCATTTACCCTTCCATCCAACCTAAAACAGCAATAGCTACCCTAACTCAAACAGAGTAACTGCTCTACCCCAATAAGCAAGTTAACTTGTTATGCCCCAATAAATAAGATACTTTTGAGAGTACTTCCTTTGTCCCAATCTGAAAAATGCAGTAGTTACATAAAAAAAACAAATAACCTTTTTAATCCTCCAAAGAAAACAGCAAAGGAAAAGTTTAATAACTATTTAGGGTATCATACAACAGAAAATTACATAGCATATTCCAAGGACAAAAGGATGGGGAACAAAGATCAGCACCAATAATCAAAAAGGGTAAAAGGAGAAACTCAGATATGGTCTACAAGTGAGATTCTCAAAGAGCAGTCTACAAATTCTCCGGGGTTCCTGAGACTCTTTCAGAGGATGTGTAAGGTCAAAACAATTTTCATAATACTACTAAGATGTGATGTGCCTTTTTTGCTGTGGTGACATTTGCACTAATGGTGGGTAAAACAGTTGCCACCTTACCACAAATCAAGGAGGAGACAAAAAATGTACCAACAGTTACTGTAGTCTTTATTGCTATGCACTGTGTTTAAAAAAATAATAAAAAGTCAATTTCACTTAGGAATGCCTTTGATGAAGTAGCAAAAATTATTTTATTGAATCTCAACCACAGTGCACTCTATTTGCTATTTTATGGGATGAGATGGGAGAACACATAAAGCCTATCAGCTGCATTGGAGGTATGACAGTGGTCTCAAGGACAAGCACCTTCAGCGACTGAGCTGTGAGCTGAACTAGCTCCATTACTCATGAAACACCCCTTTTTACTTGATGGAACAACAAACAGATAAATTATAGTTATTTAGGACTTGGGATCCTGGTAGATATTTTCTTGAAAATGTATTAAATAAGTGTCTCCTTCCTCCAAGGAAAACTAGCAATATTTGTTACCAAGCATGAAAAGCAGTTTTTAAAAAAAATTTATTTATTTGAAAGAGAGAGATAGAGTGTGACAGTGGAGAGGTCAGAGGGAGAGCAGACTCCCCACCGAGCAGGGAGCCTGATGTGGGACTCGATCCTGGGACTCCAAGATCATGACCTGAGCCGAAGGCAGTTGCTTAACCAACTGAGCCACCCAGGTGCCTCTAAAAAGCAATAAAAAAAAAGCAATTTTAAAGAAAAATTTTAAACCACAGAACACTTGTATTTATACCATGGTGAGCCTGTTAATTTTCCAGTACTTAAATATTGTTCTGATGAGGTCAGCAGGTAATATAATGTTACTTTTGTTATTATTTGATTAAATGTGATAATATTTTAATAAGCTACATAATTCAGTGAACCACTATTTTCCAAATGATCCTGTTATGAAACTATGGTTAGAAGATCCCACTCCAAGTTCAAGACCAAATGATTTTAAGGGCAAGAATAAAAATTTCACTCATATGGTCTCAGGTTCTACATGGCAATTAACCTTTAAGGAATTACTACAAAATCAGTTAATATAATACATGATATTAACAGGATAAAGAACAAAAACCACATGACCATCTCAAGAGACACAGAAAAATCATCTGACAAACCCAACAGCTGTTCACAATAAAAACTCCCAGCAAACAAGTAATAGAGGAAAATATTTTCTCAACTTGGTAAGAGGCATCTATGAAAAACCTACAGCTAACTTAATGGTGGAAGACTTGATGTTTTTCCCTCTAAAATGGGGAACAAGATAAGGATGTCTGCTCTCATCACTGTCCTGGAGGTTCTAGCCAGTACAATTAGGCAAGAAAAAAGCAAAACAAAACATCTAGATTGGAAAGGTAGAAGTAAAACTGTCTTTATCTGCAAACAATATGACTCTGTATGTAGAATATCCCAGGGAGTCCACAAAAAACCCTAAGGAGCCTACAAGAAAACTTACTAGAACTAGTAAATGAGTTCAGCGAAGTTGAATTAATATAAAATCAATAGACAAATCAATTGTATTTCCATAGACTAGCAATATCCAGAAGTGAAAGTATTTCCATTCACAATAACATGGAAAAAGAATAAAATACTTAGGAACAAACTCAAGGAAAGAAATCTAAGATCTTTATACTACAAAATGCTGCTGGAAAAATTAAAGCTCTGAATAAACAAAAAGACAGTGTTCATGAACTGGAAAAATCAGTATTATAAAAGGATAATGATTCTTCTCAAACAGGTTCAATGCAATCTCTACCAAAATCCTAGCTAGCTTTGTGAAAATTGACAAATGATCCTAAAATTCATATAGAAATGCACAAGACCCAGAATAATCAAAACATTTTTTTTAAACTACATTTTAACATCTCCCAGTATCAAAACTTACTGCAAAGTTTTCAAAGCTATAGTCATCAAGACAGTGTGACCCTGGCAAAAGAATTCACTTATAGGGATGCCTGGATGGCTCAGTCAGTTAGGTGACTGCTTTCAGCCAGGTCATGAGCCCAGGGTCCTGGGATCAAGACCCACATCGGTTCTCCGCCTCCCTCTGGTTCATGCTCTCTCTTGCTATCTCTCTTTTAAATAAGTAAATAAAATATTAAAAAAAAAAAAGAATTCACATGTAGATCAATGGGACAAAATTTACAGTTCAGAAATAAACCCTTACCATTTACAGTCTTTTTTTTTTTTTTAAATAAAAATGCCAAGGTAATTCAGTGGGCAAAGGACAGTCTTTTCAATAAATAATGTTAGGACAAATGGATATCCCCATGCAAGAACATAAATATTTATATCCTCACCTCATACCACAAATAAAATTCAAAATGGATAGGCCTAAATGCAAGAGCTGAAACTATTTAAAAAAAAACATGGTAGTAAATCTTGTGATCATAAGTTAGGTGATGATTTATTAACTACAACACCAACAGCAGAGGCAATTTTAAAAAATGATCATCTGGCTTTCATCAAAATTAAATACTTTTGCACGTCAAAAGACACCATTAGGAAAGTGAAAGCATAGACCACAGAGTAAGAGAAAATATTTGCAAATCATATATCTAGTGAGGAACTTATATCTAGTTACATAACTTTTGCATCTCAGTAAGATAAATAATCCAACTGTAAAAACAGGAAAAGTAATTAAAGAGACATTTTACCAGAAAAGATAAACAAATGTCCATTAAGCACATGAGAAGATGGTCAACATCAGCAATCATGAGGGAAAGGCTAACCCAGACCACAATGAAATGACACTCTCTATCCACCAGTATGGCTAGCATTTTAAAAAGATAGCAACAAGTGTTTGCGAAGATATGGAGAAATTAGAAACCTTACACTTTGTTGGTGGGAATGTAAAATAATGCAGTCACTCTGGGAGTTTCCTACAACATAAATTTACCATACAGTCCAGCAAGTCCACACTCCTAGTTATGTATCCATGTGAAACAGAAACATGTGTCTGAACAAAAGATTGAGATGTAAATGCTCATTGGCAACATTACTCAGAAGAGTAAAAACAGTGGAAATAACCCCAATTTTCATCAACTTGTGAATAAACAGAGAGTGTTAGATTCATACAGCGAGATACCATGCGGCAGTACAAAGGAATGAAGGCACGGATTCATGCTGCAACAAGGACAAGGCTCAAACAAGACTATGCTAAGTGAAAGAAGCCAGACACAAAAGCCACATCTTGTATGACTCTATCCATATGAAACATGTAGAAAAGGCAACTCTATATAAAGAGAAAGTCCATTAGTGGGTTGGCTGAGAATGAGAATGGGTAGACACTCCAAATGGGCACAAGAGAGCTTTCTGGGTGAGGAAAATGTTCTAAAACTGGATTGTGGTGATGGCTGCACGACTTTGCAAATTTACTAAAAATCACTAAAAACTATAAATCATAATTTAAAATAAACGTATTTTGGGGCACCTGGGTGGCTCAGTGGGTTAAAGCCTCTGCCTTCAGCTCAGGTCATGATCTCAGGGTCCTGGGATGGAGCCCCAAATCGGGCGCTGTGCTCAGCGGGGAGCCTGCTTCCTGCTCTCTCTCTGCCTGCCTCTCTGCCTGCTTGTGATCTCTCTCAAATAAATGAATAAATAAAATCTTAAAAAAAATAATAATAATAAAGGGGTGCCTGGGTGGCTCAGTGAGTTAAGGACTATTAAGCCTGCTTCCCCCGCTCTCTCTGCCTGCCTCTCTGCCTACTTGTGATTTTTGTCAAATAAATAAATATTTTAAAATAATAATAAAAAAATAAATGTATTTTATGATATATAAACCATACTTCAATAAAGCTATTAAAAAATTATCATTTGTTCCAACTTTTGGTTTTAGCTCAGGTCATGACCTCAAGAGTGGTGAGATCTGAGCCGTGGGTGGGGCTTTGCACTCAGTGAGATGTCTACTTGTCCCTCACCCTCCCTCCCTGTCCCTCACCCCCTACATGCTCAACAGCTCTCTAATAAATAAATATATATTTTTAAAATTATCATCTGTTGAGTTTTCATATAGGATCAAATAATAATGTCCACAACTATTTAAAAATTATCTGATACTCCACACTTTTCTAACTATATTACTATGTGTGGTGAACTTTCTTCAGATACAACCCAAAATGTGTTGAACAGATAGATACCAGCTGTCTTCTCTTTACCAAGATATTAAAGACTTTTGCAAGTTTTTAATAAACAGTACCTTTCTTCTCCTCTCATTCAATTTTTTTGTTTTGGCAAATATAGTTATTTTTCACAAAAAATTTTATCATTTATGTTAATGTGAAAAAAAATTTTTAATTTAATATTTAAAATTTCCTTCAGTTTTAATTTCTAATACCATAAATATTGAGATATAACCCACATAAAAAAAAACCTCTTGGGGTCCTCAAATTTTTAGAGTGTAAGGAGGTCCTGAAATCAAACTTCTGAGAACCACTTCTCTACAATCCTTTTCAGCCTCTAACCTGGAATGTCCCAGAAGCACCTTTGCCAGTTATTTGTTCTAACTGGCCTCTCTCTACTGCTCTCTGAAGAGCATTCTTCAACAGCTGAGGCCTGCAGAGAAAACAAAAGAATAGCAATCAATACATCAATGAAGGAGAGATTTGAAGAAACAAATCCAGGGTTATTCCCTGAACTGTGTTCTAATTCTTATTATACATGCTACTTTGTTAAAATGGACAATAAGAGGGGCACCTGGGTGGCTAAGTGGGTTAAGCCTCTGCCTTCAGCTCAGGTCATGATCTCACGGTCCTGGGATCGAGCCCCACGTCAGGCTCTCTGCTTAGCAGGGAGCCTGCTTCCCCCTCTCTCTCAGCTCTCCCTCTCTGTCTACTTGTGATTTCTCTCTCTCTGTTAAATAAATAAATAAAATCTTAAAAAAAAAAAAAAGGACAATAATATAAAGTACTGGCACCCTTAACACAAGTGGCATTCTTTTTTCTTTGAGCAAAGAAGTCACTACCCAGATACACAGAACCATATACCATATACAACCAATTTCTGAACTTCAAGACACTCCAAACACCCTCCATTTATTTTCATCAACAACAGTGGCAACCATACCATGTAATCAAGCAAAGCATGGGTATGTTTAAAGGTCCCATTCAAGGGGCACCTGGGTGGCTTACTAGGTTAAGCCTCCGCCTTTGGCTTGGGTCATGATCTCAGGGTCCTGGGATCGAGCCCTGTGTGGGGCTCCCTGCTCAGTGGGGAGACTGCTTCCCCCTCTTCCTCTGCCTGCCTCTCTGCCTACTTGTGATCTCTGTCAAATAAATAAATAAATAAAATCTTAAAAAAAAGAAAAATCTCAGAATGGCCCATTCTTTCACCACTGCCATAATCTTAGTACCACCTACCATCCCCTCCCTTCTGGGCACTGTGCTGTTTTCATAATGCATATCACTATTAGGTCAACACACCTACGAAGGCCACCTTTATGATGTTACTCAACTGATGAGATGTCAGGGTCCTAATGCCTCAACCCAGCTTCAAAGCCTTCCATGACGTAATCCCACTTTTTATTAGTCTAGATGCAGTCAGACCCTTTAGTTATCAAAAAAGAATGCCAACTCCTCCTGCAATGGTCTCACGAGGCTCCTTTAAGAATGCCTTCCCCACTCCACCATCCATCTAAATTCTACACCCCTGGGACACCTGCGTGGCTCATATCAATTAAGCGTCTGCCTTTGGCTCAGGTCATGGTCCTAGCGTCCTGGGATGGAGTCCTGCATCAGCCTCCTTGCTTAGTGGGGAGCCTACTTTTCCCTTTGAATGCAGCTCCCCCTGCTTATGCACACTCTCTCTCCCCTGACAAATAAATAAAATCTTAAAAAAAAAAAAAATTCTACTTTCTTCCAGATCTGATCAAGCCCCATCTCTTTAACTTACCGCTAATTTGCAGGCACAGATCCTTGTTCTGAAAAATTCTATAGCCTGTATCACACCATTCTGCACTTACTAAGATGCCAAGTGCTATCTGAAACGCTTTATTTGCATGGAATAAACTAGAAAATACAACAAATCCAAGAAACAGGTACTATTACTGCCCTACTTTACTGATGGGGAAAAGCTGAGTGACACAGCAGTCATTTCTCCAAGGTCACAGAGCTAGGCAGTGGAAGATCCAGTTACAAATTTAGATAATCTGATTCCAGATTCTACAATCTTGCTCACTATGCTATGCTTGCATTTTCCAATAAAAGACACCCAGAACAGTGGAAAAAGCAGGAAGTATGAAACTGAAAAACAAAATAAAAGTTCTGGCTTTACCAGTGAACAGTCAGGTAACCCCAGGTAAGGAAAATTGGTGTTGGGATATGTATTTTTAAGTCTATTTTAAGAATTATGGAAAACAGTGTAAACAAAAGTGTTTTATACTATGAAGTGCTATATACCTTTAAGGGACTTTTTATTATTATAACAAGTTTTGTTCTTTTTTTTTTTTTTTAAAGATTTTATTTATTTATTTGACAGAGAGAGATCACAAGTAGGCAGAGAGGCAGGCAGAGAGAGAGAGGAGGAAGCAGGCTCCTGCTGAGCAGAGAGCCCGATGCGGGACTCGATCCCAGGACCCTGAGATCATGACCTGAGCCGAAGGCAGCGGCTTACCCACCGAGCCACCCAGGCGCCCTCAAGTTTTGTTCTTAATTAGATCATTATACCACTTTAATTAGAAGCAGGGAATAATGGGTGACTGCTGATAGCCATATTTTTCAACTGGAAAAAATCAGTCTGCATTGAGGGATATAAAAATGAAAGCCATGCACAGAGAGAACCAAAGGTAAGGGATGGAATACAAAAATGCAGCTGGCAGCATCAAGGATTCTGAGTTGTAAGCATCTGAGTAAGAAAGTTACATCAGGGATGCCTGCATGGCTTAGTCATTAAGAGTCTGCCTTCAGCTCCGGTCATGAACCCTGAACTCCTTGTCCTGGGATCAAGCCCCACATCGGGCTCCCTATTCGGAGGGAAGCCTGCTTCTCCCTCTCCCACTCCCCCTGCCTCTGTTCCCTCTCTCACTGTCTCTGTCAATTAAATAAATAAATAAAAATCTTAAGAAAAGTTACCATCAGTCTGGTAGAAATGCATTAATGGGGCGCCTGGGTAGCTCAGTCTGTTAAGTGTCTGTCTTCAGCTTGGGTCATGATCCCAGTGTCTTGGGATCAAGTCCTGCATCAAATCCCTGCTCAGCGGGGAACCTGCTTCTCTCTCTCCTTCTGCCCTTCCTCCCTGCTTGTCCTCACCCTCTCTTGTGCTCTCTCAAATAAATAAAATCTTAAAAAAAAAAAAAATCCATAAATGGAATTAAGAACATCAAAAAACTCTTGAAATTGAGTGTTGAAAATGTTAAGAGGGGTCACCAAAGACCCTTCTAAATTAATTCTCTAAATTTACCCTTCTAAATTATTCTCTAAATTAAAAAGTTTAGAGAAAAGTATAGGGCATACAACAAAATCTTGTGCTATTTTCTTATTCTGGTGGCAGAAAAAAAAAATCAAAAAGACAGTATGAATTTATACCAGACAGAATGATTCCTAATGCCTTGGAAAGTTTTTAAAAATTTTATTTATTTAACAGAGTGAGAGAGGGTGTGTGCATGTACAAACGGGGAACAACAGAGGGAGAGGGAGAAGCAGGCTCTCTGCTGAGCAGGGAGCCCAAAGGAGGGCTCAATCCCAGAACCCTGGGATCGTGACCTGAGCTGAAGGGACCATGACACTTGACTAACTGAGCCTCTACCCTTGAACGTTCTAAAGGTATCTTCCTAGAATAAACCCCAAATCTCTGTAAACCCCACATACCCAGTTTTTAATTTAGAGTTACAAAAAATCATTGCTACCAAATTAAAGAGGTGACTTACATATTATATAAAAAACACTGTCTTAAAATTTATATATATATATATATATATATTTTTTTTTTAAGATTTTCTTTATTTGACAGACAGAGATCACAAGTAGGCAGAGGCAGGCAGAGAGAAAGGAGGAAGCAGGCTCCCTGCTGAGCAGAGAGCCCGATGTGGGACTGGATCCCAGGACCCTGAGATCATGACCTGAGCCGAAGGCAGCGGCTTAACCCACTGAGCCACCCAGGCGCCCCTAAAATTTATATATTTTTAAAGATCTTATTTATTTAAAAAAAAAAAAAAAAAAAAAAAAAAAAAAAAAAAAAAAAAAAAAAAAAAAAGATCTTATTTATTTGACAGACAGAGATCACAAGCAAGCAGAGAGAGAAGGGTAAGCAGGCTTTCCGCTGAGCAGAGAGCCTGATGAGAGGCTTAATCCCAGGACCCTGAGACCATGACCTGAGCCGAAGGCAGAGGCGCCCACTGAGCCACCCAGGCGCCCCTAAATTTTAATTTTTTTTTTCAAAGATTTATTTATTTGACAGAGACCGCAAGAGAGGGAACAGAAGCAAGGGGAGTGGGAGAGGGAGAAGTAGGCTTCTCGCTGAGCAGGGAGCCCGATGTGGGGCTCGATCCCAGGACCCTGGTATCATGACCTGAGCTGAAGGCAAACACTTAATGATTAAGCCACCTAGATGCTCCCAAATTTAAAGTTTTTTAGAGAGAGAGAATGGGGGGTGGGGAGAGGCAGAGAGGGAGAAGAGAATCTTAGGCAGTCCCCACACCCAGCACGGAGCCCCACATGGGGCTTGATCTCACAACCCTGATCTCATGATCTCAACAGCAATTAAAAGTGGGAAGCTTAACTGACTGAGCCACCCAGGCGCCCCTAAAAAATACTCCTTAAATATTAGAATCATATTTAGCACAGTGTAATGCTCATACGGTAAGAATGATGCTGGAACTGAGGCTAAAAATATTAACATGAGTTGAGCACTACCTATATGCAAGGCACTGTTCTAAGAGTTTAACATGTGCTAGAGATTTGAGCCTCCTAACGACCTTATCAATACACTGCTTATCAATGAGGAAACTGAGACACAAAGGGATAACTTAATTAGTGATACAAAGCTAGAAAATGACAGAATCAGGATTTAAACCTAAGGGGTCTGGTTACGAAGTCTGTGCTCTTACAGCCTCTAGATATATGGGAGAAGAAATTCACACCTCATTTCACATGCTCCAGGACAAAGGCTCCTTGTGGACTGGCCAGGTGAAAAGCCCATATTCATTCATTTATTCACTCATTCAACTAATATTTACTGAGCATCTACTATGTGTTAGGCTTAGAGGAAACAGAAGTGAACAATTTAAATAAAAATCCTGGCCTTCAGGATTCTGACATTTTAATGGGGTAGGCAGGTAATTTTAGAAAGTAGTCTTTCTACTTTCTAACATATGCAGATATAGCATATGTTAGAAAGTGATGAGTGGTATGGAGAAAAATAAAGCTTCAGAGAAGTAGAATTCTGAATCCTGGGAGAGAAAGGAAGGGCTGCAGATGTATTTTCGGTGGTTCCATCAATAAAATGCAGCGCCTGGGCCATGGCTGGATATTGACTGCAACAAAACTACAAAAAGTCATCTTGGAGGACACTGAACATGGCCTGCACATTAGATGTTAAGAACTTAAATAATGTTAGTATGATGGTTTTGTTCTCACTGCATTTATGTGTAGGTTTGTAAGTTTCCAAAATAAAATGATTTAAAAAAAAAAAGGGAAGGCGACCATGGGAGAGTCAAGGCACTCTAACGATGACATGAGTAAAACTTGAGGGTAGTGAAGGCCAAGTGGATTATGGGGGAAACCATCCAGGCAAAGGGAAGAGCAAGCATGCAGACTCTGATACCAGTTAAGTGAGAGAAGGGTAATGGTGGTTTGGTCAGAGATGCAATGGAGTGTAGTGTCTTGTATACTGTTTCCAGAGACTCTGGCTTTAATTATGTGGAAGTTGGGAAGCCACTCGAAGGTAGAGTGGCAAGGGGATATGATCTATCTTATATTTCTACAAGTCCCACTCTCATTGCTATGCTAAGAAGACACTGAAGGGGAGGGAGCATGAGAGGCGCAGTTAGGAAGTTATTGCTGTAATACAAGTTAGAGACAATGGTGGCTTGGAAGAGAGCAGTACAGTGGAGGTAATGAGAGGAGGTCTGTTTATAGTAGTATCTTAAAGCCAAAGCCAAAGTAATTGCTTACAGATTAGATGGAGGTGTGGAATAAATGGAAGAGACTATCATAAAAGCAATGTTTCTGGCTTCAGCAGCTAGAAAGATGATGTCGCCATTAACCGAGGTGGAGAAGATACGGAAGACACAAAACTTTTTGGGGAGGGGTTCAAGAGCTCAGTTCTGAACATGTGAAGTTAGAAACGCTCAAGTAGTGACAGGAAATAAGCACCTGTCTCTGTGAATGTGCAGCCAGGAGGGAGGTATGGGCTAGATTTATATATCTGTGAATTAGTAGTGTACAGTTTTGACAGTAAAAAGCTGTTACCAAGCGAATGTGGATAAAAAAGACAAGAAGGAAGCCTGGCTAGCTAGCTCAGTCAGAAGAGCCTGAGACTCTTGATCCCAGCATCAGGAGTCTGAACTCCCTATTGGGTATAGAGATCACTAAAAAACAAAAACAAAAACACTAAACAAAACAGAAACCAAACAACTAAAAACAAAAAAAAAAAGACAAGAAACCTACAATCTAATCCTTAGGAGACTGAGAAAGAATGGGTAGTGAAGTTGGAAGAAAATCAGGAAGACAGGCTGTCCTAGAAGGCAAGTAAAGTAAAGGAAGGAAGGAGAGGAGCTCGTGAATGCGCTAAGTCAATGCCAGTGAAAGACCAGCAAGTAAATTAAGGACTATGAATGGACTACTAAAATTTACAACATGGACATCACCTGTGGCACTGACAGGAAAAAGTATTTCAGGTACGATGGCTGAGAGTGAAGTGTGACAAAAGTGGGTTCAAAATAAGGCAGGAGGGGAAGGGCGCCTGGTGGCTCAGTCGTTAAGCGTCTGCCTTCAGCTCAGGTCATCATCACAGGGCACAGGGTCCTCGGATCAAGCCCTGCACTGGGCTCTTTACTCAGCAGGAAGCCTGCTTCTCCCTTCCTCACCACCCCCCTACCCCCGCCCTGCTGTGTTCCCTCTTTCGCTCTCTGTCAAATAAATAAAATCTTTTAAAAAAAAGTAAGAGGGGAAAGGAGTGCCTGGCAGGCTCAGTCAATAGAGCATACAAGTCGGGGGCATGATCTCAGGAGCATGATCTCAGGGTTGTGAGTTCAAGCCTCACACTGGGTGTAGAACTTATTTAAGAAGAATACATAAAATTAAAAACAAAAAAGGGCAGGAGGGGAAAAACTGTAGACATCAAGTACAAATAACTTGTACTTTAAAACTGCATTTTTTAGGGCACCTGGGTGGCTCAGTGTGTTAAGCCTCTGCCTTTGGCTCAGATAATGATCTCGGGGTCCTAGGATTGAGCCCTGAAATGGGCTCTCTGCTCAGCAGGGGGCCTGCTCCCCCCCCCCCGCCCCGCCTCTCTGCCTACTTGTGATCTCTCTGTCAAATAAATTTTAAAAATCTTTAAAATAAAATGAAATAAAACTGCATTTTTTTTGCTCTTTTGTTTGACCAAGTCTAAGTACAACTAAATTGTCATGTTAATTGTATGTATGACAAGATTCCACTACAGTCAGAGACAAAATCATTATGGTGTCACAACAGTAAAATGAAAAAGGGTTTCAAAAGAAAAAGTTATCGGGTGCCTGGGTGGCTCAGTTGGTTAAGCGACTGTCTTCGGCTCCTGGAATCCCAGGATTGAGACCCACATCAGGCTCTCAGCTCCCAGAACCAAAGGTAAGGGATGACCTTCTCCCCTCTCATTCTCTCTCTCTCTCTCAAATAAATAAAATCCTAAAAAAAAAAAAAAAGTTATCATTAATAAGGTCATAAAGATCTTCAGGTTTGTTACCATTATGGGTTGGTAACCCATCTATGATCAGACAAATTTTGCTCAAAATAAGACGATGACGAGAAATGTTCCTAAAGATTAGACGTGGGGTGAAGTTCTGCTGCTAGCAACAACCTGTTTCCTGTGAGAAGAGCAGTATGGTAAGAAAAGAAAAAAGCTGGGAGGTGATAAGGTCTCTAATCACCAGAGAGTAAAGAGCAATGAACGTGAAATGTGTTTCCATCTTTAAATGCATCATACATGCATTTCTAGCTCAAAGCTCTATCTGTGGGTCATACTCAGCAGAAAAAGCATGAAAAAATCAGGATATTAATTTCAAACTTAGTGCTTCTATGATTCCCTTTTCTTTTGTACCATTTCATTGACTCTTTAATTGGGCACTCTGAAGATCACGAAGTGGTTTTCTGAAAATGTGGCGTCTGGATTGAAACTACAGCAATTCTAATCGCAGGCCTCAGTAATGCAAGTACATACTGGAGCTAAACAGTATAGGACAATGTGCATGCAAGACAGAAATCACAGAAATGACTCTGTACTGGAAGACAATTCCCTAAAAGTCATATAACAAAGATCTCACATAAACACACTTAAAACACAAACTGTGAATTATAAATTTAAACAATACGTCTGCATGAAACCACAGATTAGCACATGTGACAGTCTAAATTATCATTCTACATATTTTTAAGTAGCAAATTTTTAAGAAATGAATTACTACCAAAATTCTCCCAGAACTCTACCTTAAATGTTTAAATGACAAAGACAGTACTGTCTCTGTAGAGGTTTTTAGAAACCCGAATTCTCTTACGTTTCAAACTCTAAATAAAAAATAGAGCATACACCAATCACCTCATACCAACTGAGGATAACTAATATCAAAATACCAGAAAAACAGGGGTTGGTGAGGACATGGAAAAATCAGAACCTTTGTGCACTGTTGGCTGAAATGTAAAATGATACAGCCGCTATGTAAAATAGTATGGCAGTTTCTCAAAAAAAAAAACAAAAACAAAAACTGGAATTATTGCATCATCTAGGAATTCCACTCTTACGTATAGACCCTTAAGCACTGAAAGCAGGATTTTAAAGAGATGTTAGTACATCTCTAGTCAGAGAGCATAGAGCAGCATTATTCACAAGAGCTGGAATGTTAAAGTCAACCTAAGCATTCATTTTTATTTTTAAAGATTTATTTATCTGTCAGAGAGAGAGATACTGAAAGACAGAAGGAGAGAGCGTGTACACAGGCTAACAAGCGTGGGGAACAACAGGCAGAGGGAGAAGCAGGCTTTCTGACAAGAAAGAAGCTTAATGGGGATTTCAATCCCAGGACCCTGATATCATCACCTGAGCCGAAGGCAGACTGAGCCACCCAGGTGCCCCTAAATTTTCTCCCTCTTGAATATTTACTCTTTCTTCTTTCTCATGAGAAAGGAGCTAAGGGAATAACACAGACATCTGTATTTTGAAGTCTAGGCAAACAGCTCATACCTGATGTCCACTCTAAGTTTAGGGTAATACTGAGACACGTATTTCCTGATGAGACTGTAGGAAGCTTCTTTAGGTTCACAAAGGCGAGTAAAGGCCAATGGGAGAATATCCTCCAACTTTACTTGTGGTTCTGGATCCACTGCAGAGTTTCTGTTCTAAAATATAATATCAAAAATTATCATCATTACAGAATATGGAGTTCTCTGTTCGAATGCTTCTATATTCAACTCAAGGGCTTACCTAAATTGACTGCTAAATCAATTGTAGAATACTATCACTTTTTCCCACATTCAAATAAATATACCACAGGGGTAGTATAATGGCACTTTTGTGGCAACTTATTTGAGATAAGAACTTCAGATTGAGAGTTAAAATATGTATAAATATGAAAAGAGGGGTGCCCCAGTGTCTCAGTCAGTGAAGCATCCGACTCCTGATTTCAGCTCAGGTCATGATCAGGGTTGTGAGAGCAAGCCCCAGACCGGGCTCTGCACTGGGTGTGGAGCCTGCTTAAGATTCTCCCTCTCCTTCTCCCTCTCTTAAAAAAAAAAGAAAGGAAGAAAGAAAAAGAAATTGTAGACTTTAATTAAAGGTCCTAGTTTATCCTTAGCCTTCAATAACAAAGAATGAAAAGGAGCACACGGCACCAAAAAGCTCTGTGAAGAGTTTATTTCATTCAAAGTTTTAGAAAAAAAGTACAAAAATCTTTGGAGTTGCAAAAACACAGACACAGAAAAATAGTCATGATTTCAGTTACTGACATAGAGGAAATACTACATATTTTACTTTATTATAGTTCAAATACTTTCCATAAATGAAAATATGTATCTCAAAGAACAGAAGTGTTAGTATGCACAAAAAAGAAAAGGAAAAAAAAGAGAAAAACAAAAACAAAAACAAAAAGGCTCTGGGTATAGTTTTGGGGTCTAATATTGGGTAAAGATATACTCATATGCCCTTTTAGTTTAACATTTCATATTTCAATAAAGGGAATATAATTCATACAGTTGCCCATAATTCAACACCTGGCAGTTAAGTGCATGGGCTCTGGGGCTGGAGTGCTTGGATTTACACACTGCCTGTTTTCTATTCATTAGCTGGCCAATAGTGAGCAAATCATTTACAACCTCTCTAGGCCTTAGGAAAAAGGCTACACTCGGCACAGTGCTGGCCCACAGGGAACACTCAATCAGTGCTGTTATGTCTAGTGGAAGAAATAGTTTTACAGAGCTCAAACTGTGGTAGAGACTTCTTACCTTTCTGTTTCTGGATTTCTGAGGTGTTTTTCTTGATTTTTGGACCACAATAAAACTCCCAGAAGCACCTTTTCCTTTTACCTAAGGTAAAGTAATTACAGTTGCAATAATCAATATTTTTAAGTTACTGTGTTATTAATATTTATAACTTTATACTACCCAAAGTACAGGGCATGGTACTATAAGAACTAATGTACAGTACTGCTCAACCCTTCAGAGAAAAAAGAACAATGGACAGACTGAAAGACTTGGGATTGAATCCTTTTTACAGTTACCATCTAGCCATTTAGTATTGGACAACCCCCTAAAGTCTCTGAGCTTTTGTTTCCTCATTTACAAAACTGGGAAGAATGCTATTGTGATACCAGGTTAGATAGTCTACGAGCTTTCCACCCCCCAAAAAAGTACTATGAAAGAAGGGACAATCTTGGAGCATCTGGGTGGCTCAGTGGATTAAGCCTCTGCCTTCAACTCAGGTCATGGTCCCAGGGTCCTGGGATCGAGCCCCGCATCGGACTCTCTGCTCAGCGAGGAGCCTGCTTCCCCACCCCTCTCTGCCTGCGCTCGGCCTACTTGTGATCTCTGTCAAATAAATAAATAAAATCTTTTAAAAAAGGGAGGGGCGGACAATCTCTTAGGGATAATAAGAAAATCTCTGTCTTGAAAGGAAGATCATTCCTTGGCAAAAGTTTACAGCCTGCTGATCTCAAACTACAGTGCTTCCCAGATCGCCCATTAGTGATTATTACTGCACATGGGAATAGTTATCTGATTAATTCTTAGCCACCCCATATGGTATGTGTAAGTCTTACCACATATTTCCACAGTTTACAAAGCACTTTCATAGAACTTTAAAGCTGATTGGCACTAACCTGAGTCCTCCACACCTTAGCTTTATTTGTGCTACTATGAATGTAGCAATCAAGCTGAAATGCTTTCAGCCTATAAACTGTTGTTTAAGCATCAAACTGAGGTCAGCCTACGAGGCAAGAATAGGTCATAAACTATATTTCATAAAAAAAAAAAAAAAAAAAAAACACAAAAAAAACCCCACCACAAAGGCAGCTCATAAACTGTGCTGACATATGCTATGGTAAAGGACAAGTGTTTGGTTCTAATTACATTGGTTAGATAATACCTTTTAATCAGTGACTGTTTTGAAGGCCATACAATTATCGTTATACAACATTCTGAGAAAGCTGTAACATTAGCTCCACAGCAGGAATCTGTTTTACTCACTGATGGGCCGCTAAGAACCCGGCACACAGGAACAATATATATTTGTGGAATAAAGTAGTTCTTGAAAGTTCCTAATCACAATGTAAATGCCTGAGTGGCACAGAATTCTGTATTAATCAAACTGCGCAGAAAGGTGTAAGAAAGGCAACACGACTCATGGAATGCAGTTAACTAGGTCCTCTGACCATTTCTGCCACTACCATCGGATTGTGATTACTGGACCCATGAAGAGGATTTAAGATAAAGTCCATTCCAACTTTAAATTTTTATGATTCTAAGCAGTATTTTTATGTACTATGCAAAATTACATAGATTTAGGTCTGAAATCAATATTGGTTTTAGACCAGTCTCAATTTACTCAGGCTTCTCTGAGCTCCTAACAAGCTTTAAAATTAAGTTAAAGTAAACCTATTTACAAATACATTAACAGTAACAAGTCTAGTTACATAACTTCGGCTTTAAAACTAACAAACACGGGGCAAGAATAATTCTTTTTTGCTGCTCCAAGAAAATGATTCTGTAATTCTAGCTCTCATCTTCAGTACTAGGTGATCTCAAGCATAAGTGGCCCCCAAAGAAAATCTAATTATGGGGCACCTGGGTGGCTCAGTGCTTCCCAGATCGCCCATTAGTGATTATTACTGCACATGGGAATAGTTATCTATTGGTCTTTGTATGCTTAAACATTGGTCTTTGTATGCTTAAAGCTCAATCCATAAAATGAACCAGATCTATAATCCTACAAGTAATAAACATGTTATGTTTTCTTCATTTTAATGCTGGAGATCTGTCTTTTAAATGACCAGGTCATGGGCGCCTGGGTGGCTCAGTGGGTTAAAGCCTCTGCCTTCGGCTCAGGTCATGATCCCAGGGTCCTGGGATCGAGTCCCGCATCGGCCTCTCTGCTCAGCAGGGAGCCTGCTTCCCTCCCTCTCCCTCTGCCTGTCTCTCTGCCTACTTGCGATCTCTGTCTTTCAAATAAATAAATAAAATCTTTTAAAAAAAAAAAAAAAAAATGACCAGGTCATGATCTCAAGCCTTGTGTAGGGCTCTGTGCTCAGCATGGAGTCTGCTTAAGATTTTCTCCCTTCTGCACTCATGTGCTCGCTTCTCTCTCACTCTGGCTCACTCTGCCCCTCCCTCCTCCCACCCCTAGCTCATGGACTGTAGCGTGCTCACTAAAAACAAATAGATAATTAAAATTTATAAAAGTACGAGGAGCACCAGATTACATCTATCATAATACATAATGTAATGTATCATAATTACACTATATAATGCTTCTGCTCTCCAGAACAGTTAACTTATCAAAGGTAACCAGCACCCGTGATTCTGAAACCTTGTCTCAAATAATAAAAATAGGTAAAGTTTAAGCATTTCATCGTCATATTAATTTACAAAAGAGAACACAAAAACTCTAAATGTTGTGGACTTATAGTTAATACATGCTGAAATGATCTCATCCCCAATAATTGGTTAATACCTGTTTGATGACACCTCTATTTAATTCTCTTTTCAGTGCTTGTTTGAGGAGGTAGCCCCTTCTCTCCAACTCCAGAGAAGGGTACTTATGGATAATGTATTTTCGAATAGCAACAACTGATGCACCACTCTTCTGGAAGCATGCCTAGAAAACAGATTTACCAAACCATACACATTACTTTATACTAGCTGCTTTTCATTAGACAGAAAAACTGACACATTTTCAAAATAAATTATTTTGGAGGTGAACTTGACAAAGGATGATAAAAATGGCAGAAAGAAGTAGTCTTTCAGGTAACTTCAGTTCATCGTGGCTGTTGAAAAATACAGAAATACAATCTTTTTGCAACAATAATTTTAACTTACTTCAAGACAGGCAAAGAGAAAATACAACATATGAACGATATTCTGTGTGTCAAGGAAGAACCTCTTCCCATTTTAATTCTATTCTATATTTAAAAGACAGATCTCCAGCATTAAAATGAAGAAAACATAACATTTTTATTACTTGTAGGATTATAGATCTGGTTCATTTTATGGAATGAGCTTTAAGCATACAAAGACCAATGTTTCTCTGTAGACTTTGTGTGAATGTCAGCAGAGAACATAAAGATAATCTGAATAAATGGCGTAAAACGGTTTACAGATGGAAAATCTAAGAAGAGTTTTGGGTAACAATGAGGGCATTCGGCTGCGACTTAAAATGCCCTCTTCTGTTTCCATCCAATTTATCTATATTCCATTTGAATAATGACCATGGAAGACTTACATAGGTCATTACGTCACGAAGGTGGCAAATTTTTTTCACATACTTTACATAAAGAGCATCTGTTACCAACCTAATCGGCTAGTACACCAATTTTGTGTTGCCCTTGTCTATAAACTAAATGTGTCAATTAATTCTCATTGCATAAAGACTTGGTTGAATGTTACTTTATAAACTTTGACAATAAAGAAAAATTGTACAACATAAAACAAAGTTGTGTTAATATGGTTCACCTACTTCAAGAATCTTTGATCTATTACAACCCATTAAAGTTTACTCATAATCTTTTAAGAAAATACAAAGAAAATCAAGCAGAAAAGAACTCTCTATTGCTAAAACAATTCATGCTGCACCAAACTAACAGAGATGGAAGTAGACATCAGGACTCCTATTTATTCACAAAATGGTATCAGTGGTCTGAAATCATGATTTGTTACATTGCATGGAACACACATACACACACAGCCTCATTTGTACAAATATGTGCAGATTCAAACTATTCTTCAGGCCTAATTATATTGTTCTTTTTGTTTCACTACTTTAAAATTTTAGTCCCTTCTCCAACCTCATTGTAACTCTGCTCTTCAAAATCTAGGCTGAGAGGTCATGAAGTGAATGAAATCCTGGAAGAAAGGATATACAGAGAAAAGAGATCTCACTACAGTCAAGCTATCTAGACCAAGAAAGTTTTAAGGAGTTGAGAGCCCTCTTAAAAGAGTACAGGGAGAGGTCTGAAGGCTAACCCTTTCCCAGTTCATGTGTCATTCTCAAATTCTGAGAATGACCACAAGGCTCCTCTTTCCTCTGTATACCACTGCTGATTACGCTGGTTTTTATCCCTAATTTTGACTGAGATCTTAGCAACAAGGTCCCTAAAAATGAGGGCATTTTGTTAATTTGGATGATGAGATGGTAAGAGAAACTAGTGAGATTATCATCTCATCATGCAAAATTAGCAAGGTAAGCATAACCAGAAAAACTTAAACAGAAAAGGCAAGGTCAGATTAGAAGAAAACCTTAAAAATTAAAATAAGCAAGCTATTGGTAAACTAATGGGAGTCAGTGGATTACAGCAAAGTCATAAAACTGTGCAAAGAGAATTTATGGTGATGAAGCAAAGTAGTAAGGTTTTTAAGAGGGTTTCTTAGAGCTCAGGTGAGCTAGCTATTACCAGTATTAGACACTCAGCTTTGAATTGGACCTAAAGAAAGTGTATCTTTTTAAAATAAAAATCCTCTATGCTACTCAGTTACTCTCAGTCAGAATCAGACTTCTTAAGGGCAAAGATGACCCTGTTTGTTTTCTTCTCTGCTATATCCTTAGCAGGATTACAGATACACAGAAGTTAGTCCTTAAATATGTTTGTCGAATGAATTAACAAGTTCAGCCGCCGAATAAATAGTATATTTAACCATTAAACTGGGGAGTAACTGAGTAGCATAGAGGATTTTTATTTTAAAAAGATACACTTTCTTTAGGTCCAATTCAAAGCTGAGTGTCTAATACTGGTAATAGCTAGCTCACCTGAGCTCTAAGAAACCCTCTTAAAAACCTTACTACTTTGCTTCATCACCAGAAATTCTCTTTGCACAGTTTTATGACTTTGCTGTAATCCACTGACTCCCATTAGTTTACCAATAGCTTGCTTATTTTAATTTTTAAGGTTTTCTTCTAATCTGACCTTGCCTTTTCTGTTTAAGTTTTAACCAAAACACTGTTTAACCAAAACACTCAAGTTAAAAATATTTGCTCTCATAAATTTGAATTAAAAAATTAACAGTGCTCACCAAATGTGATTTTCTTAAAAAACAAAAATAAAACATGAACTTCACAATGGCTTTCTTCTATTTAAGTATCTTTAAGGAAGCAGAGCAAGATTTCTCATGTCTGGACAGGAATATGCCATTTTCAAATAACCCAAAGACGAACAAAATAAATCTAAGATGAACTGCTTGTAATAAAAACTTGCCTTAATGGCCTCAGTTAGGATTGCATCCATCTTGGGACGTGGGGAGGAAGCCATCGGTGTTTGTTTCTGGGCCCTGGCTAGCTGGCTGGCAGAAAGGGTAGCCCAGGAAGGTATTGTTTTTTTCACTTTCTTCTCCTTTTCTTTAGACTGATCTTTTTCACTTTAAAACAAAGAATTGTTATTATGCAAAGTAAACTGCAGAAAGAGGTATAAAATCAGAAAGAAGAATAGACAAAGGAAGGATAAAAATTAATGTTTTATTTCCACACTAAAGTGATACATAAAATGAGCAAAATTTTCACAAAATAAAAACTTTTAAAAAAATTGGATACTATAAATGAACAAAAAGGTGTTTTCTCTTAGTTGTAGAGGTCAGATAAATTAGCACTATGATGGTCCAGCACACTAAAGAAATTAGAATTTTAAAACATATTCTAACTACAACAGCTGTCATTTAGCACAGCGGAAAAAGAATTCAAGCTCTAAAGTTGGAAGACTTGGGTTTGGGTTTTTGCTCTAACATTTACTAGCTATATGACCTTGGCAGGTGACCTGAGTCTCAGCCTCCTCAGCTGTAAAATAGTAATATAAGGCCAAATATTTTACAAGTTTGTTGCAAGAATTATATTTGTAAATACAATTTTGTGAGCATAAAGCATTACTCAGATTGTATTCTAAAAATAATAATAGCACTCCATGCTCCTAAAATACAGGGTAGCTGCTAAAAATTCCAGAGAACTTAAGCCTATGAAGAATTCCCTGAGGACTACACCCAGAAAGTGCAGTTATTCCTAAGTTATTCATTCATTTAAAAAGCAATTCCTGGGCGCCTGGGTGGCTCAGTGGGTTAAGCCGCTGCCTTCGGCTCAGGTCATGATCTCAGGGTCCTGGGATCGAGTCCCGCATCGGGCTCTCTGCTCAGCAGGGAGCCTGCTTCCCTTCCTCTCTCTCTACCTGCCTCTCCATCTACTTGTGATTTCTCTCTGTCAAATAAATAAATAAAATCTTTAAAAAAAAAAAAAAAAAAAAAGCAATTCCTAACAATTCTGACCAACTATGAAAAGAACAGAACAAGACCAGCTGTCCTGCAAACAAACAAAAAATCAAAAACAAAAAAACCCACTTTAAATTAAAAAACCATTACTGGGGGTGCCTGGGTGGCTCTGCCAGTAAGTGGCTGCTTTTGGCTCAGGTCATGATCTAGGGGTCGTGGGATGGAGCTCTTGTTCTTTGCCCTCTGCCCCTCCCCCTCTTGTGTGCACATGCGCTCTCTCAAATAAATAATAAAATCTTAAAAAAAAAAAAAGATAAAAAAGAAATGCCACCACATTGCACAGATTATCAGTAGCAAATTTCACTTTCAGATTCTCAATGTCACCCTCCAACTGATGACTACGTCATCAAACATACACAGAGTTTTAGGTGACTCTGGCAATAGCTGGTACAGACTAATGTTTTCTTACAGAAGCATATAAAAACAACTCACAGAGGCAGAGGCAGGAATAAAATGGTGAAGTGTTTCCCAGGTCAGATTTTTAGAGTCATGTTTCATTTCTTATTGAAATTATGTCAATGATTAAAATATCAGACACTCCCACAATGAATTCTAAGCAAAAGAAATTCCAAAGGCAAGAGCAATGAATTTTGAGTTACTCAAACCACTATCACGATAACTACTACAAACTCTAATAGGCCATACATACAACTACACAACAAACCTATTTCAAACAATATTCTAAAAAGTAAGTCCAAGTTTATATCTATCATAAACCAATGTTATACTGCCTTAAACAATCTGATCTACAGTCCTTTTACACAGTCTTCAATTACTATAAATAGCAAGAATGCATGACTCCTTACTCCTTTTTGGTTTCCTCTGAAGACTTGTTCTCCTCCTTCTCTTCATTCTCAGGCTCTCCCTTTGGCTGCTCCGTCTCACTAGATGTAGCAGGTGGAGTTTCATTCTCTTGTTCTTCTACAGTAGAGACAGATTCCTCTGAACTTACGTCTGGTTCTAAAAAATCAGGTGAGCAGAATTGGATCAAGTAGATATATTAGAGACTGAGTCAATAAAAGGGCAAAAGTCTTATTAAACAGAAAATCCAAATGCTCCAACTGACAGATGTATTCTAAAACAAACAAATGACAATCAGTTGCTGTTTTCTTTTCTTCTTTAGGTCACTCAAACTGCCTATTCAATGGATTGTTTATCCAGACCAGTAGGTGAGAAAAGGAGATGGACTAGGCAATTTGAGATTATCTCAAATCAAATCTCTTGCCCACAATATGCAATATTAATGATAAGATTCATAATTAAGAAATTAGCTATTTCAGAATTTAACAGACAAATCTTAGGAAGGGAATGAGTAACAGAAAATTAACACCTACTTTCCAGTTTAAAGGACTGGGACAAGAGCAGAAATCCGAGAGGGGGAATAGTGAGGTCTGCAGTTGCTAATTTGGGTCTTTCTCAGCATTTCTCTTTGACCAGTTACTACAAAATACAGTATGCCAGATATGGTTAAGTAGGGACTTCAAAGAAAAGGACTCTCCAGTGGCAAAACTTGGGCAAAAAAAAAAAAAAAAAGTATAGGCTTGAAGAGTTTGGTCACTTAATGGAGTGCCTGGGTGGCTCAGTCAGTTGAATGGCTGCCTTCAGCTCAGGTCATGATCCCAGGGTCCTGGGATCAAGCCCTGCATCCGGCTCCCTGCTCAGAGGAGAGCCTACTTCTCCCTCTCCCTCTGCCTGCTGCTCTGCCTACTTGTGCACGCGCTCTCTGTTAAATAAATAAATAAAATCTTTTAAAAAAAGAGTTTGGTCTTTTAAATTATGTGAACAAATTACTATCATGATGAAAACTTCTAAGAAAACAACAACAAAAAAAGCCACTTCCTTCTTATAACCAAAACATATATACAGTTCTACAGGAACTTCTAATTTTTGACAAATTAAAATTCTAAACCATGAATTTCAGGACAGTCAACTATCATTTGTTGATCTCATCCTAGTTATGCCCTTCAGCCAGACTTGCATATTAGCTGAAAATCCTCCCATATACATTTAGCCAAAATTGAGGTTTTAGAGTCAGACACACCTGGATTCAAGTTCAGCCCTTACAACTTTCTAGCTTGCTATCTTAGGGCAAGTTCTTTGATGTCTCCAAGTTTCAGTAATCGTACATCAGATCTATCATGGGTATTGCATACAGTGCTTTGTATGTTCACATGCACTATATGGGTGATTCCCACTCTCCTTTGGCCTCTCCTACTGGTTCGAGAACTATTTTGCAAAGTATTAAAGCTAGAACTTCATTATAACAATGGTATCTGTCGCCTCAGATAATAACTGTAAAATGTATTTTTTAAATCATATCTTTTATTACCCCTCACCCCACCGATTTAACTCCTGCGAGCATTAAGAACTTATTAGTAGTTAGTCATTATGCTTATTTATACATTGTCTTATTCTAAAAAGGACGAAAAAAACTGTTTACTGGGTTTTACTCTAAGAGTAGAGCTATAAATTCAATTTCACATTATCTTCTCAAGAATAACGCTTAGGAGCACCTGGGTGGCTCAGCGGGTTAAAGCCTCTGCCTTCGGCTCAGGTCATGATCCCAGGGTCCTGGGATCAAGTCCCACATTGGGCTGGCTCTCTGCTCGGGAGGGAGCCTGCTTCCTTCCCTCTCTCTCTGCCTGCCTCTCTGCCTACTTGCGATCTCTGTCAAGTAAATAAATAAAATCTTAAAAAAAAAAAAAAAAAAAAAAAGAATAACTGCTTAACAGTTGATGGATTAATAAACGTGCAGTAAACGCAACAGACACTAACTACACAGTATGTATAAGACACTGTTTCTAACTCAATAAACTATTGTGTCTGTCTCTGTGAAATACAGGATTTATAAAATTTAAAATATGAGTGAAATCCTATTATTTTTACATACAAAATACTGTAATGGGGGATTACACACAGAACTTGTGAAGTGAATACGGACCCTTTCTAAATTCTTGGTTGACTTCTCCAATACCTAAACTCTCTGCAGGTATTCTGAAAACTTATGCGATTAGTGATTTAGTGGCTTTTAGCTGACTGTCGTTAAGCAAATGTGGCTTAAGATGGGCCATCAAGTGTAGTTCAGGACAAAATAACCAATTTCACCTCACCAGCACCTCTCCTTTTTCATTCACTGATTCCCGTGTCTCCTAAGTGCCTCAGGCTATTCATCTGGATCATCTTTTAACAGTCATTTTGAAACAAAACCCAGCTTCAGCTGGAAAAAGAGTATACTCCTGCTGCAGTGAGGTATAAAGGCAACAGCGTACACATATTTTTTATTCCCAATCTATGCTGGTCAGCAAATATTTAGTTCTAATAGCCACAAAAGGGACAGCACCATGTGCTCATCCCTGGCAAACCAAAGCTGAAAGGCAAGGGAGAAAGGGTAAAAGGATAAGGAAAAGAAGAAAGTCATAAGAAGAAAAACAAGGAAAAGGAGAAGAGGTGATTAGAGATGCCATAAAGGAGCACTATTACCCAGTTTGATGGATCTACATTTTTCTTGATTCATTATGTTTCCAACTATGTCTAGCCGATCTTCTCTCCACCAACGCCAAATACAAACCAATACTTTGATTGCCCATTTGCTCTTTTAAGGCCTCATGATGATTTCTGGGTGACACTGCACTGTCCATCCTGAAGGCTCAAGTCCCCCATTTCTCCATGGCCTTCATCACCACGACACGGTATGCCCAGAAGCCACTCTGATGGTTCCTGCTCTTGCCAACTATTTTCTTTTTAATTCCGAGAACCTGAAATTTTTGCCTTCTAAAAATCTTTAGAGAAGATGAAATTCTTACTTCACTCACTTTGGTCTAGAAACGACGTATCTATAGGTACCACTTCTCTCTTTCAATGTCCCCCCAAAACAGCCATGAAAAAAGAACAATTAAGTTCAAAGGAATTTATGGGATACTCCAAACTGGAATAGAAACTTTTGCCATTTTAGGTTGTCTACTGCTTTACTTTACCTGGCTTTTCTTCCTCCCCTTCAGCAAGCTTGCTTTTGGGAGGAGTTTCCCGCGTAGAATTCACAGTTCGACGAATTGGCATGGTGCTATCTTCTACCTTCTAAGAAAAGAGACAGCCATAATCACACATGCATAAGAAAACTTCTCTATTTTTGCTTTCACAAGGGGCCTAACTGGGTGTCAGAAGATGTAGGAGAATTCTTCAAGTCGACTCCAGGATCTGATGCAAATTACTTTTAACAGGTTTTTTGGAAGTAATAAATATGGTTTTTAAGATGTACTTTACAAAATATTTTATTTTAGCTAGGATTTCAAATGGAAGCAGGTAATTATACTTGATTTGGAATAAATTTAGAAGATTGGAGGTTTTCTCAGGAATTTGAGGGGAAAGGGAAGATGAAAAGAATTTTGTATGTTTGATCTTTTTTCAGATTCAACCCCAGAACTCCCCAAAGTAAGGAAAGGAACATGTACCAAGAAGGACCCAGCAGGGCCTGAAGTCAGGGACTGATCCAAGAGTGAGCTTCAAGAATGTGTCAGCCCCTACCTCACCTAACTTGTCCGCGTGGATCAGCTGAGCTCCTACTATAAGTGGGAGTGCCTTAGGATGGACGAGTTCACCTTGAGACGCATCAGTCGCCATTTAAAATAATTTCTAGGCCCGAGTACAGGTTACACTCTGAAGCCTCTGCTGTTAACCACAAGGATTTTTCCTAATGGTTTCAGTGTGAAGAGTCAACCTAAAGCACAGAAAAGACCTGGTGTGAAGATTAACAGAAACAAAACTAAACTAAATGTCTAAATTTAATACACATCCAAAGGGGAAAAAATTAACTATAAAACTTATAGGTAAGTGACAGATGACTTGATCAGTTATTCAGAAAGATAAAATCAACTATCACAATATAGACTATGTAAAGCAGCCACTAAGACAAATGCACAAGCCACAGCAGCTGTTGCACCTTCCACATGAACAAAGGCAACACAGACAAGAAAGCTTCTAAGGAACCTATCCCCAATCCCCTCCGGGTACCATCAGGAACTTAGAAAAGACAGAATAAGGAGACTAAGGAACAGTTTAGTCAAATGTTACTCAATACTGAAAAGAGAAGGTTTTTGTTGTTATTGTTCTCAAATGGACTAAGAAAATAATCTGCAATCTTGACTTCATCTCCATTAGATAAGCAATCCAAGGGAAAAAATCCTGCTGAAGACAATGTGATACTCTAAGAGCCTCCAGACCTAGAGAAGCAAATTTAGACTGTCACCTAGAGAACAGAAGTACACCTCCAAGACCTTATTTATTATTTTTAAAATAGCCAAACTAGCACAGAAGAACATAATTAAATATTCAAAGATAAAACCCATGTTTTGAGTGACAATGTAGTCACTCAAATTTACCTGATCATTAATACTCTCTGCCCTCAAAAAAAAAGTTCATCTGGGACTCAATGACATTTTACAACAAAAATCTCTACAAAATATAAGAAAACGATCATTTGAGTGTTTAGTGTTTAGATTTTTATGCTAATGAACATTAACAAAGACTTGGGGAATAGCAGATCAGTCATTCAATCTCTACTTTAAGCTCTGGCCCTGTCTAGGAATTCAAGAGCTTTCTATTTGTCATGTAATAGTCCCAAGCTACAATAACTAGGATAAATCCAAAAAACCCAAACACAGAAAATCCTTTCACATTTACAGGGAAAAATCTTTTTATGGGAACCCCCAAGAGCAATGCCAGACTTGTGACTTGTCAATCAGCTGCAAGCAAAGGCAGCTGAAAGAATTCAAGATGCACTAAAACTTACTATTAAGAGTAAATTAGTAATATCCATGAATATTTTTAAAATTATGTTATAAAAACTACTTAAAATGTTCCTGTAGCGATTCACTTCAAAGAATTATAAAATACGGAAATAAGAATAATTGTTTTTTGGTCTGTGAAAAGACGGCCACACTGGGCTTAAGAACACTATTTAGGCTTGTGAAACCTCAAAGTCTATCTTGGAATAATCTGAATACAAAAACCTGCTCATTCATGCAACTAGCACTTACACAGTAATATGTTTTCTCGAACAACTAAAAAAAAAAAAAAAAAAAAAAAAACAACTAAGCAAATCTGCTGCTGTCTTCACATGTGAACCCTACAGAGAATTAAACCACCACAATCAGGTTATTCTTGGTAAAGAGATATGCCTAATGAATTCATCTTTCTTAACCCACAATAACACTAGCTATGCTGAAAATGCTACTGTGAAGTCAACAAAAACCTTCAGAAGACTCTGTTCATAGAATATCCTAAAAAGAAAAGTTCTCCCTGTAAACACAATACTGAAAAAAGTATCAAACCTTTCCAGACTACTGTATTAATTACTCAAAACTAAAACAAATGAGTTAAAAGGGGAGGGGACATGCAAAGGAAGCTACTACTAATGCCAATGTGGTGAAACTAGTATCAGGGCAACAAGCACATGGTCCATAAAAAAATATTAGACATCATTAATCCAAGGACAAAAATGACAGTTTAAATTAGGTTGGGTAAGAAGCATGCTCAGATTGGAATTAAAAAAAAATAAAAAAGTTGGTTTGCCCAACTTTCTGGCTCCATCTACCAAAAATATAAATCCTGACACTCTCCTGCTCAAAACCTCCCAATTACCATATCTCCCTATTTTACTAATCTTACCTCCTACTACTTCACCCATCACTCTACTCTTGACCCCAAACACAAAAACTTTCTTTTGGTCCAGGCACTGTGCTCTGCTCATCCCTGCCTCAGGATGTGTGCACCTGCTGTTCTCTTAAACTAGAACACTTTTTTCCTAGACACTTCAATCACACCCCTCATCAGGAAGGCCTCCCATCCTCCCCATTCTTCAGGTTTCTCTAGCATTTAATACCAACTGAAATTCAAAATATGTGTTTACTTGTTTATTATCTCAAATGCACTGCAAGCACTACAACGTCTAGGACCTTTAATTCACACTGTATTTGCAGCACCTAGATCAGTGTCCAACACATAATGTGTTGGGACAAAATTTTGGGGAAAAAAGTTAAATGAACAATGCCATCTAATTAACTACTTATCACTATATTTAGTGTATGTGAATAACACTCCAAAAATGAAACCCAAAGTTATTTGGGGATAAATATTAAGAAATGTTTGCTTCAGAGGCACCAGGTTGGCTCAGTCCATAGAGAGTGCAACTCTTGATCTTGGAGTTGTGGGTTCGAACCCCACACTGGGCAAAAAGTTAACTTTAAAATAAAAATGTTTGCCTCGGGCGCCTGGGTGGCTCAGTGGGTTAAGCCACTGCCTTCGGCTCAGGTCATGATCTCAGGGTCCTGGGATCAAGTCCCGCATCGGGCTCTCTGCTCGGCAGTGAGCCTGCTTCCTCCTCTCTCTCTCTCTCTCTCTGCCTGCCTGCCTCTCTGCCTACTTGTGATCTCTCTGTGTCAAATAAATAAATAAAATCTAAAAAAAAAAAAGTTTGCCTCAGCTCTGAATTTCCTTGGGAAGGGTCATGGAATTTAAAGCTTCAGTGTTTAATACTTTCTTTTTAATGGGCTGGATAATGAGTTACTTAACATGTTCAATGTTCATTATAGAGCTAACAAAACTGTATGAATGGTTAACTCACATTGCCTTATCATCACCATGTACCTATTAATTTAACTTTTTGTTGCTGCACTTTTGAATCAGACTTTTAGGCTACCATGTTTATTCCCCAGCAGAGATCTTATCTAGGTGGTTCACTGCTGCATACTTGGTGCCTAAGAATACACAAGGCACAGAATAGGTGCTCAACAAGTATTTGTTAAATGAAAGGATGATGAACAGATGAAAAAGTTTTCCAACTAGGTTTCTTTATGTGCCAAAACCAATATGAGTTTACCTGTGGTTTATGTGGTCCTCCTATGGTCTCCAATCTGGGTTCTTTTTTTTTTTTTTTTTCCTAAATGTTAGATTACACGAAGAGTTCCCTTTTTAAAAGGAAATTCTAAATTGTTTTTAATTTAATGCCAGAAATAGAAAGGGTCTGGAATTTCGGAGTTTTTATTTTTCTCTACATTATGAGAAAACAATAGAAAAATTAGTAGAAGGTTAACAATGTATTTCAGTTTACTGATATCCTTGAAGATATGCATTTTAGGGAACTACTACTATTTCATATTTTATCATAAAATGTGCAATAGGTTATAAATTACAAAATCACTATATGCACAGAATATATCAAACTGTTTGCAACCTTGTCTTTCACCGTTCTGACTTAATAGTAATGTCACAAAAAGCATGCCAGTAATTTGCCGGCAACTCCCACCCCCCCAACTTTTACACTTCAATAAAGCAGTATGTACCTAATTAGTGTCTACCTTGGGAATCTATGGTATGTATGGACACTTACATGGACCCCCTGAAAGACAATCACAATGTTAACTGCCTAAATAGTTAAGATTTTCATTTATCTATGGACAGTTCAGAGTACTTCCTCCAATTTTCCGCCCTAAATCGCCCAAGTTAGTTTAAAAACTCGGCCAAACCAAAAACTAAACAAAACACAAAATAAACCTTTAAAATGTTACTTCTACTTTGAAACACAGTAAAATGAACTTTTCAGAAGAGCACTAAAAATTTTTTAAAAAGGGGGCGCCTGGTGACTCAGCGGGTTAAGCCTTTGCCTTCGGCTCAAGTCGTGATCTCAGGGTCCCGGAATCGAACCCCGCATCCAGCTCTCCGCTCAGCAGGGAGCCTGCTTTCCCCCCTCCTCTCTCTGCCTGCCTCTCTGCCTACTTGTGATCTGTCAAATAAATAAATAAATAAATAAACCTTTAAAAAAAAAAATTTTAAAAAGTTCCAAGTAGCTTTATGCCCATGCCAGATAAAACAAAATCAAAGTATCTTCCAAAATAAAACCAGTCACATCTAATTTCACTCTAAGACACGAGAGCTTCCTCCCATCAAGTCCCAGGCGAATTCCTAGACGTATTTCTAATTGGTACCTCGCCTTTCAGTGTAATGAAAAGTCAGGAGCATAATAAACAACAGAGAATTCAGAATTTGTACGCTGAAGAGGCAATCAAGTTCACCTTGTCCAATCCTCCGTGCAGAAGAGAATACTCCCCCCCCCCCCAAAGGCTAGGTGACCCGTTCTCGGTCACAGACCGTGGCCAATTCGGTATCAAGACTCAGATCTGAGGCTCTCACTTCAGCAAACCTGCCTCCAGCTCTTGACAAACGCCCACATTCACGAGTTCGACTTTTTAAATTAAAACCACACCTTCTAAGGCGCGGTGAGTTTCAAGCTCCGGGCATGCCAGACGGGAAAACGAAAGCTCAGGCCCGCATCGCGGCAGCGGCAGCGGCAGCTCGGAAACGCCCGCCCAGACAGCTGAGAGGCACACGGGGAACAGCGCAGCCGAGACAAAGAGGCAGGGAGCGGCCGGTGCGGGGCGTGAGCAGAGGCGGGGGAGCGCGGGGCCAAGAGGAAGGCAGCGCTGCGGAGGGCAGGAGGGCTCGGCGGCGGACACCGAGGAGCTGCGGCGCAGGCTCCGCGCGGTCGGCGGCTCCGGGCGCGTCAGTCGCGCCCGGGGATGCACGCGGCCGAGGCTGACGCCACAACCCCGGCAGCGGTCGCACGCGCGACACCAGAAACGGCGGACCGTGAGCACTAGCGCTCCGCGAACTCACCACTGGGAGCTCCGTAATGGCGGCGGCAGAGGCGGAGAAGCCGGGGGGCGGGCCCGCCGCAGCCAGTCACCGCCGCCGGCATCTTTCGAACCCGCTCCGAAAACCGCTGAGGGAGTGGGGCGGAGGGGGAGGGTAGGGCGGGGGCGGCGGCGGAGTCCGCCGCGGGCCTCGGGAGCATGCGCAAGGCCTCAGCCAATCGGAACGCAGCGGGAGGACGCTGGCGCAGGCGCGCTGGGACGCAGGGCCCTGGACCAGGGAAGAGCTACCCCCTCCTCCCCCCAGCAAACAAAACAAGGGCGGGAGCGCGCGCGCTGGAGGGCCCCGGAGGAGGCGTCAACGAGAGGGGCAGGGGGCTAGGTAGCCGGGGAGAGGGAAGGGAGGGCGGAGCGGCCGGGAAAGGCAGACAAAAGGCACCACCTCCGGGGACCCGAGCGCCCCGCCCCCTCCACTCTGGGAGCGGCGTCGGCGCCCCGGGTGAGCGGCCTCGGCCACTCGCCTTCGGGGTCCAGCGAGTCCGCGCCCACTCCCCGCCCGCCTGTTCCGTCCTGCGTTACCTCTGCGCTCCCCCCTTCCTGGCGCCCGCGTTCGGCACGGCCTCTCAGCGCCGCTCCCGCTGCCGCTCGTCGTCTCCGCCGCCGCTGTCCTCCAGGCCCAGCCGCCGCGCTCTGCCGCCCCGCCCCCCTGCCCGCGGTCCCGCGCGCGCGCGCACTCCCGTGTCGGCCCCGCCCCCGCGCGCGACCGCGACCGCGCCCCCAGCCCGCGGGAGTCGAGGGAACGCGCGCGACTTGCCTCCCCGGCCGGGTGCGCGAGAACGCGAGAGGGCGCTCGGAGGAGGGAGGACGCCCGGGAGGCGGTGGTGCGTCCGGCCGCGCTTCTCCCGGGCACTGCCCGGTGGTGCCCGTTAGCTTGGGTGCGGTTTCGTTTTCCTCGAAGGAACCCTCTTTTCACTCCCTGGCCCTTTCACTACTCTTTAGTTGGCTCCCAGGTCGTAACCGGGTCTCCGCTTTGGAGCTCCGTCTGCCTTTAGAGGGGCTGGCATCTCCCTCTTCTCAATTCAGCCGCCGCACAAGAACAAACTGCCTTTCTCTGATGACCATGAAAGAGTTGAACAACCAGACAGCGGTGAATTCGATACCTCACATTCATTCCTATTAAGTGTCCAAACAGTATAGAGCAGAGTAGTGATTCAGGAAAAGAACTGGGAAAGTTGCTTTTCTAGTCGATGAAGTCCTTGGCCGCCTGATCTGCACACGCAAGAAGGGTTCTCGGAAAGTAAACCTTGGCATCAGGAAGGAGGGAATTCCCTTTGAACTGCCATGTCACTTGGTATGAGCGGACTTCAGCAATGCACATTCTATTGTAAAATGGAAATTTCCAAAGCCAATGTATTTAAAGTAGGTGTTTTGTGGTGGGGTAGAGGTAGTGCGGGTAATGAATATAGGGAAATAAACACTAGAATTACCCGGAGGCCACAGCAATGTGGCTGATACTCAAATGCCTGTGCTAATCATTCTAAAGATTTATTAGGAAACCATTTAAGCACTTGTTAGCCCAGTCCTCAGGCTATATAGTTAGCATTTTAACTATCTCACCAGCTTTCACAGTCATAGCCATTCTCTCCATCAGTTGCAAAATGAGCTGTATAAAATTTCACCACCACCACCAAAAACTGCTTACTAATGGCATGACTGTGGTCATATTCAACCTAGTTCATAAGGGGGTTCAGTCATTTTGTGCCATTTCTTTATCCTGCTCAATTCCTTTGTTCTTTGTTAACCTATCCTTTGTATCGACTCTATTCCATTTTTATGTTCATATACTTAAAACATCTAGACTTTGCTCTTTTACTCTAAAGTGTCTTTAGCACCATTTATACAAGAAGCAACCCAGTTAAGAGCAAGCTAGATTTCTCCTCCACAGACTTTTGCTCAACGCACACGCACACACACACCCTCTATTCTGTTGTTTACAGCTGAATACCCAAGAAGGGAAAACCTTAAAATTCTTCCTCAGGGATGCCACACACAAACCATGTGCTAAGGCTACACTTGCTGAAGTCTTGTTTTTTACTTACAAAGGGATTTTAAATTTTTTTACTGTACATATATATTGGTTGAGGCACCATACATCTGCTAAATGTAACATCTGGCTAGTTTTGACTTTTACACTTAGCTGCATCTGAGTTAAGACTCCTTGAAGGTATGGTTTTGTAGCTTATCTCACTTGGCTTTCTTTGAGCTATACTGTTAAAATATTGTTGTGTTTGTTGAACAGAGTTACATGATGAATTTTGTACTATTCAGCTTTTAAGGCTGTTTGGCTTGAGGGGTGCCTGGGTGACTTAGTTGGTTAAGCAACTGTCTTCAGGCTCAGGTCGTGATCCCAGGGTCCTGGGATCCAGTCCTGCATCAGGCTCCTTGCTCAGCAGGGAGTCTTCTTCTGCCTCTCCCTTTTCTTGCTGCTCCCCCAGCTTGTTTTCTCTTTGTCAAAAAAATAAAAATACAATCTTTTAAAATTAATTGATTTTTAAAAAATTTTTATTTATTCATTTGACAGAAATCACAAGTAGGCAGAGCAGCAGGCAGAGAGAGGGGGGAAGCAGGCTCCCCACCGAGCAGAGTCCCACTTGGGGCTTGATCCCATGACCCTGAGACCATGACCTGAGCCAAGGGCAGACGCCCAACTAACTGAGCCACCCAGGCACCCCCAATTTTTTTTTTAAGGCTATTTTGCTTGAACTGGGAGGAACACACACCTTGGCAAGTTTAGGAGCAGGTGAGCTCTTATGGAGTGTATGGAGACTACCGTCAAAGCCTTGGAGGAACCCTATGCTCACAGAGACCTCTTACATTGATATTAGAGCCCTCGAAGTCCTAGCATTCAGAGACTCATCTGGTTTAAGCTTCACTCTCTTCTGTAACACTTTTAAAGTGCTAATGCCAAGAAGAGCTAACAAACAAGTCTCACTGATCATTGAGAATTCATTGTTTTTCTACCTCTAAACTTGAGAATCTAAAGCCTTCCCTTCCACAGTTAGGGATCAGAAGAGTAAGAATTGTGGGTGTCTGATTAGAAGAGGAACTTAGCAGACAGAGGTAGTAAATGTGCTGTTGTCTGTGATGACTTAATTCTGCCCAGAAACACCTGCATACAGGAATGACCTGAGAGTTCCAGAAACACAAGGAAATGTAGGGTTTTATGAACTAGAAAAGCAAGTGTTAAGAAATCCCCACAATGCAACTGCATCATCTCTACTTTTCCACAAAACACCCACTTTTTCAGAAGCCGATTCCCTGTTGAAACTTTTAGCATATCGCAAGATTTACAGATGGCCTGTTGTCAGTGCAACAGATAGTTTTTCACTGTCCCTCAAATTTAAAGCTAAGTGATACTTAAGTCCATTAGGCTAAGACGCCTTGTTTTGTATGGAAAAGCAAAATGCATGGCTTTGGAGGTTTGGGCATAAGGATAAGGGACGTTGAAACAATTGCAGATTCCAGGAGGGTTCCAGAGCAGAGCTATGATATCGCAGTCATGGGACTGAACACTGAAAGTTACATCTACCTGTTTTATTCACATTCCACCTCATGTTAATGAGAGATTTGAAGAATAATTCTTTATTGCCTGGTGGGGAGAGGTTTCTGTTCCTAGCAAGGCTGATCTTTATTTTTTATTTTTTTTAAAGATTTTATTTATTTGTCAGAGAGAGAGGGAGAGAGAGCAAGCACAGGCGGACAGAATGGCAGGCAGAGGCAGAGGGAGAAGCAGGCTCCCCGCCGAGCAAGGAGCCCGATGTGGGACTCGATCCCAGGATATCATGACCTGAGCTGAAGGCAGCTGCTTAACCAACTGAGCCACCTAGGCGTCCCGCAAGGCTGATCTTTATTATCCCCACAAATCAAGGCTGAGGGTTACTTGTCATTTCATGCACAAGTAACCAAAAGCTAGGCCAGGGCTTGGATCCCTTAAGAAAGTAATGGTCCTGGCAGGATTGGAAGTCACTTGACATTTCTGGTTTCCAGCCAGAGAGACTGGAAATGACTCTCTACTTAGTTGTAGCTCAGAAAGAGATGGCGAGACTTAACAATTTGCACTAGTGAGAAAAAAAAAAAAAAAAAAAAAAAGCAGAAATATTATTCCTCCAACTCCCCTGTAATTTGTCTGTTATCTCTGGTTATCTGAGGCTACCACTTTGGTTTAGAGACAACAATCACCCTGGGTCCTCCAATGTTACACTTTCCTCTACTCACTGGTTGTAATAATTTTATTCAGCCCAGCGGTCATCGACCTGTAAGCCTTTTTTCTAAACTATAAAAAATTCTGGATCTGAAAGATACCTGGTCCCCATCATTTTGGTTAAAAGATGCTGAACCAGTTATAAAAAACCAAACACGTTTACAAAATAACACTTCCCTCACAGAACACGTGTTCTGTTCTATTATTTTTTTTTTAATGCTGGTTGTCAATGATTAATTTAGTCATTTGGTTTGATGACCTCTGTCCTAGAGGCCATTTGCCCTTCAGTGTTCAACTGGAGTCAACATTTCTGGGTACTTGAGGGGTATTTTGAGGATGAGGGTTTTAAATAACAGTGGTCTGTTAGTTTGAAGTATCTGACATATTGGATGGAGTTACAGTTAAGTCCTCAAGGCAACAAAAACATTTGGGTATGTTATTAAAGGTATCCTGCAGTGGGGAATAGAATCTAGAAGCAGGGTAAGTGAAGTAATTAGTGCTACCATCTTTAAGGAAAACATAATTTACTTTCAAGTTTGTTTTCATGTCAGGTTATGGAAAATGGAAACTGTATGTGTTGCACAGTCTTTTCCCCTTTCAAACACAAGAGGCAAGACAACTACACCTTAAAGACTAAAGATACTCTCTTTGCTAGATTTACTAAAAAGCAAAACATACTCAGTTTTGTTTTGAATATATAATCTGACGTCAACAGTATTATTCTTCTCTCTCCACTCCTACACGTTGTTGCTTATTTGGAGTAATTTGTCTGCAAGACAACCAGGCCTGTGATAGTGGCCAGAGACAGCTGTGGTTCAGATCAGTGACACCCAGGGTGACCAACTCTTCTGGTTCACCTAAAAGGGGGAAGTTGAGGGGTGCCTGGGTGGCTCAGTGGGTTAAAGCCTCTGCCTTCGGCTCAGGTCACAATCCCAGGATCCTGGGATCAAGCCCCGCATCAGGCTCTCTGCTCAGCCTCTCTGCCTCTCTGCCTCCTTGTGATCTCTATTAAATAAATAAATAAATAAAATATTTTTAAAAAGGGAGGGGGGAGGTTGACCATTAGTGGGAGATAGGACTCTGTTTTTAAACTAGGGAAGTTGCAGCAAAATGGATTATTTTTAAGACCTTTCTTTGTGGTTATGGAGTAGTTTTAGAAACTTTCTTTAAATGGGAAGATTTTGGGTGCCTGGGTGGCTCAGTTGGTTGAGCGACTGCAAATTGGCTTGGGTCATGGTCCCAGAGTCGTGGGATTGAGTCCCACATCAGACTCCTGGCTCCATGGGGAGTCTGCTTCTCCCTCTGACCTCCCCTCTCATGCTCTCTCTCTCTCTGTCTCTCTCTCTCAAAATAAAAATCTTAAAAAAATAAATGGGAATTTTTTTTACTCAGTAAAACCCAGTAATTTTATGTTTTTTAAGGTTTATTTGGTGGGGGCAGAAGGACGGAGAAACCCAAGCAGACTCTGTACTGATTGTGAGCCCAACACAAAATTTGATCTCAAAACCCTGAGATCAAGACTTGAGCTGAAACCAAAATTCAGACGTCCAGCCAACTGCACCACCCAGGCGCCCCTGAAACCCAGTAATTTAAAGGAAAACATGAGTCACAATAGAATTTTTTAAAATTTCAGAATTATGAAATTGGATCCATTTGTTTCAAAAAAGTTCTAAAAAGATGGTGATGGAAAGGATCCTTTCCTTTTATAAAAAAGTGAAACTGCATGGTGATAATGGAATCTTCTCAAAAAGGGAAAACCAGAAAATACCAACTTTGAGTATTATTTATTTTTTGAAGATTTTATTTATTTGAGAGAGACAAGAGAAAGGCAGAGGGGAAGGGAGAGAGACAAGCAGACTCTGTGCTGGGCGTGGAACCTGAAAAGGGACTTGATCCCACCACCCTGAGATCATGACCTGAGCCAAAACCAAGAGTCAGATGCTTAACTGAATGAGCCACCCATGCATCCCTGGCTTTGAGTATTCTTAAAATACTTGCAGCAAGGCTCTTAAAGTTTCAACCAAAAGTTCAGAAAGAGTGGCATAATTCTTGAGAACCGTACATATTAAGACCCAAGACACTTAGTTCATGTTTTAAAACTCATATTTTATCAGTGATGCCCCTGGCTCTTTCCAACAGATAAACATTTTACCAAAAAGACCCTACATGAAGATGTTCAAATTTAACATAACTTTTGTGTTTCTGCTTTATATTCTACTTGGTTGAGTCTATGATACTTAAAAAAACAACAACAAAAACTAGAATACATGTCTCATCAACTGGCAAGCTTATTTGGTATAGTTGTCTCTGTATCCGAAGTAGGTAGCATCTCCTATAACAGGAACAAGGCCAGAGTAGGATGTTACAGGATAAGCACTTTTACGTTTATTATGGTTTTGTAGCAAAAACTAGGCAATTTTTTCTTTCATTCTAGGTAGGGGAATGTGTAACTTGCAAAAGGACACTAACCATTAGTCCTGTTGCAATGCCTTATGAAACCCTAGGAAAAGAGAAAGCTAAAAGCTTCTACCCCTCAGGGTTGTTAGCAAAGGATAAGCCTGAGACTTCATAGTGTATATTAAGGAAACCAAAATAATGAAAAAATCTGAACTGTACAAGGAGCGTTAAAGAAATGTGGATAGGCAAACCGTGATCTCCTTTCTGAAGATAGTAAAGATTAATTGTATGTAACTGAATACAATTAAGGTTGTAGAATGTGGTAGAAAATGAACACTGAACACAGGTAGGATGTGCACTAGGTATTCCATGCAGAATGGTGAGCTCCTGATCTGATCTCTTGTTAATTTACTCAACAACCCTATGAGGTAGATGGTGTTATCTTATTTTAAGGATGAATAAACCAAAGGTTTAAACAACTCAAGCAAATTTAGAGTAAAGCCTCTATTCTTCCCATTCCAATTTTTTAAAGTATATCCACACTTTCTCCCCCAGTGTGGATTAAGACTTCTGGTGGAGAGCCAGCATATTTTTGGAAATAAGTGACTCTTAGAAAACCAAGTGCAAATCTCAGCTCTGACACTTGCTAGGTACCCGACTTCTGTGACATTTAGTTCCATACCTATGGAAAGTAAGCAGTACACCTCACAGAGGTCAGGGCTGATGAGATGAATTAGAGGAAACCCTGGAATGCTTGACAAACTACAGCTTACAAACGGTTTTAACATATATTGGCTCATTGATACTGTGATGTAAGAAGGGCTTATTGTTTTTGTATGTAGATGTGCAAACAAAAGCCTAAATGAGTGCTTGTTTTTAGTTAGCTTTATAAACCAACGCAGGCATAGGCAGTACTCCTCAAACTTCAGTGTTCCCAAGAATCAGCTCAAGAGTTTAAGTTTCTTGGGCTCTTTTCACTCATTCGATTTTAGTTTAGTAGGGCGGGATCCATGAATCTGCAGTCCTTTTTAAAGTTTATTTAAGCAACCTCAACACCCAAGGCAGGGCTTTAACTCATAACCCTGAGATCAAGATTCACATGTTCTGAGCCAGCCAAGTGCCCCCAATTTGCATTTCTAGCGAGCTCACAAGTGATATTGATGCTGCTGGTCTATGGCCACACTTTGCATGACTCTCATCTTAAATATAACTACTCACTCCAAAGAGCCTGAAGTTATTCCAATCCACTGTGTGGATTCATATGGGGATTGGAAATGATTAAAAGTACTGCCATGTCTTCTGCTGAGAACTTACTTAAAAAAACAAACAAAAACCAACCAAACAACTAAGGTTGGTCTCTAGGGAATTCTACTAAATTGAGAGTATAAGGCAAGTTTCAGAAAGGTCATTTCACCCATTTGTCCAGGAGGGATATGTCTGGATTAATTTGTATGGGCATGCTTAAATTCCACTTTTGCATGTGAAAGTGAACTTTCACATACTCTGCCACTCGTTCTTCATTTCTCAAATATAACATGCATCCCCCTGCCTTTGCACTCACAATCCCTTCTAGGGATCACCTAGAAGAGAGGAGACGACCACCTCCTTAACTATTCAATACTTTTCTCGGTTTAAAATTCTTTTCCTGCAGGAAGCATTCCTGAATCCCTTTACAGAAGGTCATTATATGTACTCGTAGCACTGTTTTCAAAACATGTGCCATTTACAGTTGTGTGTGCCAACACCCTGCAGTTAAAAATATCTTTTAAATATTTGAAAATATATATCGATGCAAGTTAACCAGATAAGCCATTCCACAGAGGTCTCAATCCTGCCTCATATTAGGATCACATAGGGAACTTTAAAAAAAATGATGCCCAGGTCTTAAACTTGGAGATTCTGAAATAACTGCTGTGAGGTGGGGTCCCAGGATTTTTTTAACATTTTATTTATTTGAAATCAAAGAGAGAAGGTGCTCAGAAGTGGGAGGAAAGGGAGAAGCAGACTCCCCGTGAGCAGGGAGCCTGATGCGGGGCTCAGTCCCAGGACCCTGGGATCATGACCCAAGCCAAAGGCAGATGCTTAATGGACTGAGCCACCCAGGTGCCCCTTGTATTTTTAAAAACTCTTCAGGTGAATCTAACATGCAGCAGTGCTGAGCACCATTACTCTATGTTCTACGAAGTAGTTAAGGCAGGATAGCTATTTGCGCTTGGGCAAAGATAGTTTCCTAGGCCTTCAGGCCAGAAGACCTGTCAGAGAGGACAGCACTGGTAGTACAAATTCAACTGCTAGGTGGTAATTGGTTTAGAGAACCTTGATATTAATGTTTTTTAAAAAAATTTTTTAAAAAAATTATTTATTTGACAGCGATCACAGGTAGGCGGAGAGGCAGGCAGAGAGAGAGAGGAGGAAGCAGGCTCCCTGCTGAGCAGAGAGCCCAATGCAGGGCTCAATCCCAGAACTGAAATCATGACCTGAGCTGAAGGCAGAGGCTTCACCCACTGAGCCACCCAGGTGCCCGGATATTCTTAACTTCTTTAAAATGTTTAATATCCTGTTATCAAGACTTTGTTAAGCATGGTCAGCAGGGATTCTGGATGTGCTCATAGGGTTGGTGTGAGTGAACCATTCTAGGGAGGACAGTGAAGCCCACAGGAGTGGAGTGGTCAAGTGACCGGGAAAGAGCAGCAGCACAGACCACCAATCTCCCACCCGTCAGGACCTCGTCTCCGCTTCAGCATACAACTTCCTCCCGTGTAGAAACTCCTGCTATCCACCTGATAACATTGTTATTCCCCAGTGGTTCTTCTGATGCCCAGTTTAACTCTTTCATGTCTCCTAATAGATGCATTTAAGATTTATATTTACTTCAAAATACTATTTAAGGGGGTGCTTGGGTGGCTCAGTCATTGTAGCATCTGACTCTTGATTTCGGCTCAGGTTATGATCTCAGGGTTGTGAGATCCAGCTCCCCCCATGTGTGGAGTCTGCTTGAGAGTCTCTCCCCCTGCCCCACCATTGACGCTCTCTAATAAATCTATTTTTAGAGGGTTTTAGTTTTTAAAAGATTTTATTTTTTTGAGAGAGAGAGCATGAGAGGGGAGAGGGTCAGAGAGAGAAACAGACTTCCCGCTGAGCAAGGAGCCCAATGTGGGACTCAATCCTGGGGCTCCAGGATCATGACCTGAGCAGTCGCCTAACCGAGCCACCTAGATGCCCCTCATATAAATAAAATCTTAAAAAACCCCAACAACAACAAAAACTATTTTAGCTGCAGTGTCACACAAGTTTTGATATGCAGTACTTACATTGTCTGTTAACTTCTAGTTATCTAACAATTTCCCTTATTATTTAACTAGTCACCCAGGTAACATTTTAATATTGCATTGTATCATCACTTGGTAAACTGAATAATCCTAGCTAATGAGGAAAGAAAATAAAGGGATAGTTCCAATCTTTTTTCTTGTTATGTAGAACGAGGAAAAGAATGATTGGAATATCTATATAGTTGTGTGTTCTAGAAACCAGAGGTATATCAAAAATGAAGCAATATTTTCTACAAGTCATTGGTGTTCCTTTGAAAGTGGCTTACTCACCTGGCAAGATCTTATCTTCAGTAAGAAAAATGGAATTTAAAGTGCTGGCAGACGTAGATGCAGACACACTCCAGGAATAATGAGCTCACCCAGTGGTCTGATTTTGGTGTCTCAACATTTTTCTAAAGGAAAGCAAGTCTCCTTAAAACGGCTGATCGTAAGGCTAGGGCAGGGAAAATACAAGATATGCCAGTAACAGGGCACCTGGGTGGTTCAGTGGGTTAAGCCTCTGCCTTCTGCTCAGGTCATGATCTAAGGGTCCTGGTATAGAGCCCTGCATCAGGCTTTCTGCTCGACAGGGAGCCTGCTTCCCCCTCTCTCTGCCTGCCCACTTGTGATCTCTCTGTCAAACAAGTAAATAAAGTCATTAAAGAAAAAAAAAAAAAAAAAGATTTGTGAGTAGCATCTTATAATGTCACAAAGTAAGTGCTCTAGAAGGAGAAGTTTGAAGGAATGTCAAGGGGTTACATGAATGAACTTGAAAGAGCTCCCAAGGCCGAAGCTGGAAATCTGGGCAACACAACCATGTTCTATTGGGTTACAACTCAAAGTATAAAATAAATATATAGGAGTCTGTAGTGATTTACTTATTTACACATATACACAACCAAATAAAGAAATGAGGAGACAAATCTTCCTTGCAGGAGGATTCCAAGTAAGTTTAGAGACTCCTCACTCAAGGAAAGAAGTGGAGCTTAATTCTCTCTTCCCTCCTCCAATGTAGGTTGGACTTAGTGACTAGATTCCAAATAGACCAGAATAAGAAAGGGAAAAGGGAAAAAAGGAAAGTACCTTGAGTGGAGACCCTAAACCCTGTAGTCAAGGTTAAACACCAGTGATGTCATTCATGGGAATCCTATTCCCCCTGATATGGTAAGGGCACTTCACTTACATGGTATTTTAACTTCAAACCCGTAACTTCAGTTTAGG
This sequence comes from Mustela lutreola, assembly GCF_030435805.1. Lineage (NCBI taxonomy): Eukaryota > Metazoa > Chordata > Mammalia > Carnivora > Mustelidae > Mustela > Mustela lutreola. The sequence continues at coordinate 14,742,929 of NC_081299.1, forward strand.
TATGAGAAAAACACCAGACAAAACAAATCAAAGGACAGTCTACAAAATACCTCACTAGTACTTCTCAGAGGTCATGAGAAAAAAGTAAAGATGAAAAAACTATCAAAAGGCCAGAGGACAGTAAGGGTATGTGATCACTAAATGCGATGTGGTATCCTGAATTTCACCACAGACTAGGAAAAGGGCATTAGGAAAACTCAAATAAAGACTGGAGTTTGGGACACCGGGCTGTTGGTAGAACATGGGACTCTTGAACTTCGCATCATGAATTCAAGCCCCATGTTGGTCTTAAAGTTTACTTTAAAAAAAAAAAAAAGTTTAGTGTTTTTTTGAAGTTTAGTTAATAGCAATGCACGAATGACAAATGTTGTATAGTAATGATAATCGTATTAGTGGTAACTGAATGAGGGGTATATGGAAATCTGTGTAAACCTGAACCTTTTCTGTAAGTCTGAAATTATTTCAAAATAAAGCATTTATTTAAAAAATTTGTCATATGATTGTCTTGGCTTTTTTCTTTGATATTTCTTTGATATGTAAATCATTTTGTGACTTGCTAATAAAAAAAATTGTCTTTCTTCTTTTTTTTGGGGGGGGGGTAGTCCCAACACTGAATGATTATTTTTCCCCTCTTAGGGATACGTGTAATATTTGAAGCTGGTGAGCACATGGTGTCTCTCTCCCTAAACTACTGGAGGATATGGAGACTTATAGCTCAAGCTTAAAGGTGACTGAAAGCGATCTTCTATAAGACTAATGAACTGGGACTAACTGGTGGTAGAGGTTCTGCCTCAATGCATTTTTATTCCTTACTGAGCAATTTTACTCTCAAGACAAGCAGTCTTAGCTGTTCAAACCTCAGACTCCAAGTCTTAACTTTTTTTTTTTAAGCATCTTAACTTTTATAGAGTACACTGTAGTAGCCTTTAATTCACACAGGAATTTCAATCCTGAAGAAAACTACTCAAGTAGCAATAAATGAGAAGTTAAAAAGACCAGATCCTCGGTGCCAGTGCTAGGATGTCAGCCATCTGTGGTCATATACTTCAAGTCCACAGGGTGACAAAAGGAGTCTCAGGAACTTATTTAGAATTAAATATGCTGCCAATTATATGAAAATAAGTGACAGAGAACAAAGCTAAATCAAAAGGCAGGGAAAAACCTGGGTCTGACCCCTGCAGTCAGGTCCCTCACACTGTAAACACCTGTGAGATTTGAACATTTGCTGAATGTTGTAGGTCAAAACAAAAAGCAATGGAATGCAGGATTTCAGTTATGTGCAATGTCCCCAATAAGCAAATTCATCTGAACAAAAAGTAGATTAGTGGTTCCCAGAGGCTGAGGAGAGTAGAGAATGAGGAAAGCCTGTTAAAGGATATAGGGTTTCTTTCTGGCATGATTAAAGTGTCCTCAAATTACACAGAGGTGATGGTTCCACAACTGTGACTGTACTAGAACCACTGAACCGCGTACTCCAAGAGGGTGAATTTTACGTTACAGGAACTGTTTCGGGAAGAGAAAAAGGAATGCAAACAAAGACGAAAGCAATGCAACATGTTCTTCTCCACAAAATGGGGAATAATGGAGTTCATAAGTGCTAACGGCATGGTCAAAATGGAACATCTGAATCCCTACACTTTTTTTTTTTTTTTTTTGTAAAGAACAAAACCTGAGTAATGAAAACACAGAATTAGATCCAATAGCCTAAGACAATTTTTTCTACCTTACAATCCACTGGACTTGAATAGACCCATTTGAAACAAAAAGATATGTCAAACCCCCAGAACTGTAACTTGTTTGGAGAGTGGTTCTAGAACAGAGAAAATGGTCTTTGGATATAATTATTGTAACTCATCTAGAATGCATTCTGAAATATGAAAATAAGACAAAAACCAACCAAAGATCTGTCAGGGTAAAGAGGGCAGACATTTCTTAGTGGGATAGGATGTTGATGAAACATGTGTAAACCTCTAGCACCTTTTTTTTTTTTTTTTTTGCATGAAGAACATGAGGTCCATGAGAGGAGAGACTGTTTTATTCACAGTTATATTCCCTGCACTTAGTACACAGTAGATGCTCAGTAAATATTTGCTGAACAAATCAAGTTTATGATGCAGCTCTGAACTGGCTTGTTCATCTATGCAAGGATCTAAAATGAGTTTATTTTGGAAACTGGCATCTTGTTCTTTTGCTAGAAAAAGATTCTCCTTTAACTTACTGAATAGCTATACGTTAACTAGTTTGAATACAGGCACAAACAACCTGAATTAATGAATTAAACTTAAATTAATGAACTTGTTCCGAAAGTTAAAAAAGGTGAAACAGCTTTTGCAAAAACTTGAAGGAGTAGAGGCCTGTCATTGCTGGCCATGTCACCGATTACTCTACAGCAAAAACCACCAAACCCTGCCTTCCAGTAAGAACACTGCAAAGAGTGTAGGAACCATGATGATGCTTTGTAGTACAGCTGGTATTAGCAGGGATCAGTTATTCCACTTGGCTCTTATTTTGCCATTAGTTAACAACCCTTCTCCCCGTAAGTAAAACTCTGTGTTTATGTAGAGCAGTAAGAGAACAAAAAATATTACTCTGTAGTCAGTTTTCATCACACCTCATGTTTTAGGTGAGATTTCAAACATTAGTTGCTATTGTACAGAAGCATATTCAACTCTAGAATTTTTTTTTCAAAAATAATATTCTCTTTCCTCCATTCCTGACACTTGTCCAAGTCAAAAATAGTGATCAACTGGCCCTCACTACCACCTGAAGGCCAGAGCCCTGCAAGCAACAGCCACTGATTTCCAAGAGGCAGTCACCACCCTGCTTTCCTCAAACTGGCCCCCTATACCCCGTGAGTGCTGCCAACACCTAAAAAGACCTACATCACTCAGGAGAGTCCTGGATCAGAATCCTCTGTACTTATTAAAACTCAGTATATCATAGATTCATGTTACTTCTTCCGACTGAGAGATTCCATGCAGAGCCCACAGCCAGACTCTGAAACAGCTTTTCATTTTTTATGACAGATGCTGTCACATGTCTGTTACAAGACTTCCAGGACTTGGTTCTTCGAGAACAGCTTTCCACCACCGTGGAATCAGTTCTGTGGACTCACGTAGCAGGATCCTGTATTGTGTTCAACTACACTCTGAAGAAAAACATTTTATTGCTATGGAAAATCTTGTTCTTGTGCTTCACAAGTCTTGCCAAGTCTCTTAATGTGGATATTTCTTCAGAGATGGAAGCCAGAAGAACTCTTTGGTTATACAGATAGAAAATGCAAAGACTGTTTATTTGGGAGCAGCCCTGGCTTTCTTCGTAAATACATTTTGTAGGGGGATGGCCTACAAACAATTGAAATGAAAAACCATCTGTAGAGACTGCAATTTCATAAAAGAAAAAACAAAAAAGCACAGTGTTCCAGTATCTGTAGGAGAAACAGGCTTAAAACACAGTTGGTTTTATACTCACCAGACTGGCTTGAGTGAAGTTGAAGTTGGGAATAATGTGATTGTCACATATGGTATTGGTTTGGTTTTAAATCCCATACCCACTTTTAAAAGGCATAATTTAGCTTTGGTTTCTTTCATTCTTTAGAAGACATATTTGGGTTTCTTAAGCATCAGAGGTAATTGATGACTTAAAATTAGTGGTAGTGGTAGTTTCAAAATGGATTAGTTTCCCTACTCCTACTACACACAAGGGAACATTATTTAAAAACTTGCCCTTAGGTTTGCTCCCATCCTGAATGCATTTCTAGCTGAAGTTGGAAAGAAGGTTCCTCTGGACTTCCCAAGGGGCTCTCCCACCCAAATACAAGTTCCCTCCCTACCCACAAAGTAGCTTGCCCTCTTCCGACTATAGACAGACAGACAGACAGACAGACACACACACACACACACACACACACACACACACACCCCTCAGGAGTGATCTGGATTAGACAACAAATAGCCAGACAGCACCTCCCAGAGATGGGCGCACATGCAGCAGCTGTCAAAAGGAGAAGTCATTTTACTTTCTTTTAAACTTGCAATGTTTGTCTTTATTTTGTTCTTTATATTTTGAAAGTGAAAAGAAATAGTATTGAGTCAATTTTTGTTTTTTTTTTTTAAATATTTGTTCTATGTATTTACAAGCCTTAAAGTTGCTCTAAAGATTTCAAAAGTATTAAGAGTACTTTTCGCAGGGTAGCACTTTTTTTAAAATTTTTTAAACAATTCTTGGAGTTCTCTGGTCCACAGCATTTCCTTCTGTTCCAAGGTTATGTATGTTTTGATTACTATTGTGATATTTTTTTAAATTTTCTGAAGCAAGCTGAGAGGCAGGCAGAAAGATTTGATGCCAAAAAAAAAAAATCTTTCTTACCTTGTTCACCCCAAACCTTCTTAAATGTGGACTAACTACTATGCTTTAAAACAAACGTGAGGTGCATCTGAAGGGGAGGGAAATTTATTTCTCTGCTTTTCTATTATACAAGTTGTTTACAGAAACTGCAAATTAAAAAATTACACTGGCATTTGCAGTCCTTAAAATAAATTAAAAGTTCTCAACTTTTTTTTTTCTGCTAAACAGATGTGTTTTTTTAAAGTATGAGTCCTTGTTTAAAAAGAAAAGATTAAAACAGAAAATATTTTCTATAAATAATACATGTATTTTGGTTTTAGTGCTCCCGCCCTCAGGTTTGAAGTTTACTTTTTTCCAGTACCTTTTTCCTCCATGATCACCTTTTTTCTCTTTCCCCTCTCCCACTCGTGCACACGTGGGGATTTCTGCGAGAATTGGCCTTGCTGCACTGTGATTGGCGAAGACGTGAAACTTTTTAAAAAAATACTTAAATTGTTTCTTTTGTTTCGTTTTGTGTATTTGAAGCTTTAGTTATCCTCAGACTCCTCTTCTGCTTCCCGCAGCCACGTGAAGAACGCTGTGACAGATTTCAGAGCCACACCCTTCCCATTCTGCTCTGCAGGGTCCTTGCTGCTCTCCCATTTGTAGAAGGCATCCTCGGAGATCACCTCCTCATCATATAGGCAATCAAAAAACATCCGTAGCAAATCTGTAAGGACGTAAAATACACCATCAGTTCTGGGCGCTGTAGTTGTAATGGAGAGACTGTATTTCCAAGGAATGAATGAATGAATGCACATGAATCCCCCTAGAGAAGAATATCCCTAACAATTTATCATACTCCCTCTTTATAGTATAATAGCAAAATAACTAGTCTAAAGAAAAGGAAAGGGGCACCTGGGTGGCTCAGTGGGTTAAGCCTCTGCCTTCCACTCAGGTTGTGATCTCAGGGTCCTGAGATCGAGCCCCACATAGGGCTCTCTGCTCGGTGGGGAGCCTGCTTCCCTGCCTCTCTCTGCCTGCCTCTCTGCCTACTTGTGATCTTTCTCTGTCAAATAAATAAATCTTTTAAAAAAATAAAGAACAGTAAAAAGATTCAAGCAATCTAAATTATTTTTATTGCTACTATTTTGATCAATCTGAACTATTTTCTCATAGTGCTGAGTTGTTGGATATTATGTAGTTCTCAAACTACACACTATAAAAATTAAATACAAGAATAACTTTATTTTCTTCTTTATGCATCCTAGACTGGTTGAAATTTTACAATGAAAATATATACTTCTTAAAAATCTTGGAAGAAAAAGACAGAAGGTACTTTTCTCTAATGTTGCTTTCAAATTGGAAAGAGTAATAATTTATATGGAAAATGTGGGTAAAAACTATCTCCGCTGGATTTTATCCAGAGGAAAAAAAAAGCCTGCTGTTTTCAATGCCCTGATGATCTGGGCAAATTTAATTTTCTGTTTTGCTCCCATAGTGGAAACTTAGCTTATGTTATTGTTCAAAAAGAGAAAAAGTTGGTAAAGTTATATATTCTTATTTTTTAATCCCTTCATTACAGGCTCTTAAGTTCATTTAAAGTCAGCCTCCATTCATATGAGTGAAGGGAAGCAACAGAATCAACAATAAATGATAATAAATATTAGGCTTAGAATGAGTCATTATTAAAACTTTTCTTTGGATTTATCTTTGTAATTTTATTAGTTAAGCTAAATTGAAATCACTTCATTCTCTAAACCTTGGTTGGCCTATGGGGAAATGGAAACAAGTGGTTAAAGATTCTACTGATGGCGGGGCACCTAGGTGGCTCAGTGGGTTAAAGCCGCTGCCTTCGGCTCGGGTCATGGTCTCAGGGTCCTGGGATCGAGTCCCATATCGGGCTCTCTGCTCATCGGGGAGCCTGCTTCCCTCTCTCTCTCTCTCTCTCTGCCTGCCTCTCTGCCTACTTGTGATCTCTCTCTGTCAAATAAATAAATAAAATCTTTAAAAAAAAAAAAAAGATTCTACTGATGGTAAATCTAGAATTAAACATCTCTCCAGGGATTATCAAAGCTGATAATTATGGGAGATACTTTAATGTGACTGGTTGAGCACATAGCATCAATTTCATCTCTTGAAAAGTAAATGAGTCCTCATCCTTATAAGAACAGAAAAGGGAAGTCATGATGTTAAATGACCCTCCAAAGGTCTTGAGAAAGAGAAAACAAAGTCAGTTAATTCTCTGATTCAGACTTAAATGTCTCCTCAGTTACAGCCTGAGGATGGATTGTTTCGATCTTTTCCTTTATCTCCCAGGGGGATTCATCAGCACTATCAAGGAAGGAAAGCCCAGCAGCAGATACAACCTAAGGAAGTACCAAAGAGCTACTTCAATGTCATCTTTGATATTGCCCTCTACTTTCACAAGTTTCAACTGAATTTTCAAGACTTAATATAATTCAGTTAATTGACCGGTATCACTAAGACTTGGGTGGTCCAGGTTACCTTATTTGTCTGGTTAGCAAAGAATTCATCATAACCCTGAAGTGAAAATTAGTCTAAAACACCTTGATGTCTCTGTTGGGTGTCTGAGGATTCTGAAGAGTACCATCCTCTTTAATTACTAAAACCTGTGTCAAAGAAGGTAAAAGACTGTAATGCATGTATGCTATTACCAGGATGGTCTGCATTATCCAAAAGTGTAGCCACTATCCATGTGAGTTATTTACATTTAAATTAAATAGTTTAAAATTAAGCTCCTTAGTCACAATAGTCACATTCACAGTGCTCAAGTGAATATACTGTACCATACTGCACGGTACAGATATATTCCCATCAGTTAGGCAGACTTGCCCTACAATGAGGATTAAATCTCTAATACAAACTAGTTTTATTACTGTTTTCTCACAAAAGTACAATAAAAATTCAGGTTTATTCAAGTTGTTGGTTATCTGAATTTTTGTTAGTAGTGATTATTTTATTATTTACTATTCAAAACCCATCAAAGCATCATAAATCTTCCCCACTGGTTGCATTAATTTTAAGAGATAAACTTACTGGCAGGTTGATCAAGTTTTACTATTGATGCCTGTAGTGCATAAAGTGCTTGCAGTTCCTTCTCTGTATCTGAGTCTAGGTACTTGAGTAAGATCGGCACTCTCTGCTTGATAACAGCAGTGTCCACTCGGAAGGTAGAACAGTCGGCTACAGGTGATACAAGAGCTAAATGTTACATTTAAGGAGTTAATACGCAGCCCTTTCAAATTTTCTGAGTTGATAAGACGCGACTACAAGGAAAGTGGAAGCAAGGGGGTCCAAGGAAAAGATTTTGAAATCTAAAATATTGTGAATTTATTAATGGGATATTCTTCCTGAAATAGTAAAAATACTTGGAGGAGGAATGTATTTTGAGTGCTGGGTTCCCTCAAAACAAGTGTACCAAATTCGTTATCTTTAATCATAATGAAACATGGACAGTGGTTTTGTGACATTCCAAACTACAAAAGAAACATTAAAAAGAAATTAAAGTGATAGTTCATGCTAATCTTTTCAGAAGGGTAAAACAGAACCATGTTATTGTTACTAGGAGGGTGAGTGAGGACCAGCTCCAACAGTGGCAAACAACATATACAATCTAAGCCTTCTGGAGTAAAGGCACAGTAAAAAGAGGCTGAGGAAATCATCCTCAACGCCAAGAAGCATGAGGTTTTATTTCTTCTGTAAGTTAGCACTGTGACACAACCTTGTTTTTTAAAGCAGGTTTTATACTTTCCAACTGTGATTTTTATTTTTTAAAATATTTACTTTGAAAGAGCATGTGAGTGAGCACGGTGTGGGGGAGGAGGGGCAGAGGGAGAGAGACAGAATCTCCAGCAAACTCCCTACTCCCTACTGAGCAAGGAGCCCAATACAGGGTTCAATCTCATGACCCTGAGATTATGATCTGAACTGAAATCAAGAGTTGGTCACTTGACCAAGCCACCATGCACCCTTAAATTGTGATTTTGAAACACCAGCCTTATGGAGAGCCTGCATGGCTCAGTCAATTGAGTGTTCAACTCTTGATTTCAGCTCAGGTCATGATCTCAGGGTCATGAGATCAAGCCCTGCATTGGGCTCTGTGCTCAGCATGTCCCTCTCCCTCTGCCTTTCCCCCCTGCTTGCTCTTGCTCACTCTCTCTAAAATAAATAAATAAATCTTTAAACACAAAAACAAATAAACTCCAGAAAACCCCCAAATACCAGTCTTACAGTTCCATAGATAGTAAAAATGACTTATGACATTTTTTATAAAGACTTTCTATTACCAGCTTGTTATTAATCTCATTAAAGACCTAACACTGAATATTCTACAGAAAATCTTAAAATATAATTCTGAAGCTATCTTCTAAAATGATGACAGACCTGAAATTCTGAACAACTTTTGAACTGACAGGATTTTCTTCCCCATTGCAGGAACAGAAATGTGAATTTCTACCTGAGGCTAGGTGCATGATCTCATTCAAAACTGTTAAATACTACACGCAGCTGACGCAAGCAGGGTTTGTACCCGCCCTAACCCTATCCACCTATGTGATTAGCATTCAGTGACACTGTCGTATTATCTAAGATCAACATAAAGCAAAAGAAACAATTGTTTTCTTTCCTCATATATGTTTTTATATAAAATGGCTTCTCTCTTGAGATGAGAAGTCCTTCTTGATTCTAGGTTAAGAATATTCAATCCAGGGGTGCCTGGGTGGCTCAGTGGGTTAAAGCCTCTGCCTTCAGCTTAGGTCATGATCCCAGAGTCTTGGGACTGAGCCCCACATCTGGCACTCTCTCAGCGGGGAGCTGCTTCCCCCCCTTCTCTCTCTGCCTGCCTCTCTGCCTACTTGTGATCGCTGCCAAATAAATAAAATCTATTTAAAAAAAAATATATTCAACCCATTCATTATAACTCTTGAGTGGAAGACAGAGGAGGCTTCACGTACTTAAGGTGAAAGGTGAAGGTAAAACCACACCCAGCAGAATAGAAAACCACCCAAGCAGCATGCACTCACTTTCTTCCTGAACTAGAACACAAGGCACAGGGTAGCTGCTCAGATCTGGGCTTACTACAGGCACGGCAGCTCATTAGCCCCCTGCTCGTGACAGCCAGGCATTGGAGACAGAAACGGCACCCATTTGCACAAGAAAATGAGTTTCACAGGGCAAAATTTGAAGGCCATATAAACTCAGACCCATATCATCAGCAGTTAACATACCAGGGATTTCAGATGTTAAGAGCTGCCTTCAGAAATGTTACTTACCTATAATAGCTGCTTTACAAACGGCTGTCATTAAAGCTCTAAGGAATGTAGGTGAACTCATCTGGCTTTCATCTAGATTAGCCTGAAATCAAAAGTAAATGCAACAGTTAAAAAAACCCTTACATCTGAGAAATTATTTCTCTTAAAGCAGGTCTCATCTGGCACTAAGGACAGATGGGGTCACATTCAACATTCTTGTAAAAATTAATCTTGATTCACAGGCAGATACTTGGGCTACCACTGGTTCTGTCTGAAAATACTCTAAGTGGCAGCATTTAGTTTTCAGAGAGCTAACTGCTGCCTGTATTTTGCTCAATTATACAGTGTTATGCACCATATGCATTTGGAAGTACAACCATTTAAAAACATTTTCATCCTCAATAAATAACTTATATTCAGATGATCTCACTACAGTGTGTCTTAGAAACTACTTTTCTGAGTAGTGTGTAATGATTTTTAGATGTGCTAACACTGCTTTTTTCATCTTAACTTTAATGTGAACTAGAGATTAAACTCAAGCATTGTCTCAAATCTTTCAGGTGGTGGTGAGAAAAATGTTACTCTTTTCTAAGGATGGCAGAAAAAAATGTATTTAGAGATATATTTAGTACAGTAAATGGGCCTCAAATTTGTTTTAGTTTCTCTTAAGGTCTTATCTTCTTATCTTGCTATAAAATGCTATACTATGCCAGGGGCGCCTGGGTGACTCAGTGTGTTAAGCCTCTGCCTTCAGCTCAGGTCATGATCTCAGGGTCCTGAAATGGAGCTCAGCGGGGAGGCTGTTTCCCACCCCGTCCCCATGCCTGCCTCGCTGCCTACTTGTGATCTCTGTCAAATAAATGAATAAAATTTAAAAAAAAATCCTCAAAAAAAATTAAAACAAAAACAAAAACGCTGTACTATGCCAGATGAATAGCAAAACAGAAACAAAAGGAGACATTTTCTAGGCAGGTATTTATTTATTTATTTATTTATTTATTTTTTTTTTTTTTTAAAAGATTTATTTATTTATTTGACAGAGAGAGATCACAAGCAGGCAGAGAGGCAGGCAGAGAGAGAGAGGAGGAAGCAGGCTCCCTGCCGAGCAGAGAGCCCGATGCGGGACTCGATCCCAGGACCCTGAGATCATGACCTGAGCCGAAGGCAGCGGCTTAACCCACTGAGCCACCCAGGCGCCCTCTAGGCAGGTATTTAAAATACTTCTCAAAGTTTATGTTCCTTATGCCTGTGAACAGAATTAATGCTTTTCTCAGCTTCTTTTAATAGCACAGCATAGTATTTTCCGCTGGATCAGCCTTAAAACGACTGGCCAGGAAAAAACTTAGGATATCACTATAAACCTCTGTGTTAGAAATTAAGAATTTCAAAGACATTCAGAGATCATTTAAATGTTTATGAATATTAAAACTGACACAGATTAACTAGCAGCTCTCCCTCTGTTGAATATTTAACCTCAAACATCACTTGGTGAGAGCCAAGTTAAAAGGGGTTAACAAGTCAGATGGTCAGCTCTGCAGGATACTAGCAGCACTGCACATGGCGGGCTATGTTACAGTAAGAGGTTTCATTACCAATTTTTTCCAAAAGAACAGAAACATGTGGTGCCACTGCTAACCGTGAAGGATGGGAATGGTATGGGGGAAGAGACATATATAAAAGATTTGATGAAAAATGTGTTATAGCCAGTTACTGGTTTATACCTTGTAAACAAACAAACTTTATTTAGACTGAAGCCAGGCTGGTCTAGGCCCAGAAATTACTTTTGCAAAGTCTGAACAATTATTTTTGAAGAAATTTGGTTCAACAATATTTTAAAAATAGGTTGACAGAGAGCTATTTCAAGTACTGAATATCATCTGAAATTCCCAAATACTTCAGAAAAAAATTAAAAAATGAGCTAAAAAGAATTAGATAATCAATACCACTTTCAAGCCATTTGACTGCTTCTTATAAAGAAACAAACTGCAGGGGTGCCTGGGTGGCTCAGTAGGTTAAAGCCTCTGCCTTCAGCTCAGGTCATGATCCTGGGGTCCTGGAATCAAGCCCCACATGGGGCTCTCTGCTCAGCTTCCTCCTCTCTCTCTACCTGCCTCTCTGCCTACCTGTGATCTCTGTCTATCAAATAAATAAATAGAATCTTAAAAAAAAAAACTAACTGCATATTGCTTCTACCAAATAAAGCTAAACGTTGTAATTCTAATATTTAAAAATAGACTAGACACTGTAGATTTAAGCAAATATCTTTTTTTAAAAAGATTTTATTTCTTTATTTGAGAGAGCGAACGAGCACGCACAGAAGAGGCAGAGGGAGAAACATGCTCTTCACTGAGCAGGGAGCCTGATGTAGATAGGACTCGATCCCAGGACCCTGGAATCATGACCTGAGCTGAAGGGAGGCGCTTAACCGACTGAGCCACCCAAGTACCCCAGAGATTAAGCAAAGATCTTAACAAAAATGGGCCAGAACAAGAAGGCAGGTGGGTCTGCTGAATAAGCAAACTCAGATGTACATAATTCTGGTACCAGACACAGAGCAACAAATGTCTTCATGCACTATGAGCTCAGATACTATTACATTTTTGGGTTTTCTCTCCTTTTAAAAAAGTCATCTTTATTAGCATAATCTACATTGTGAAATTTACCCTTTATCTTCTCTGTGAGGAGAATAATTGTTGGTCTAGAATAGGCAGAATAAATAGTGATATAAAAAAAATGAAGCCCAACATTGATGAAGAGGTGAAAATAGCCTCATTTTGCAATATATGAGAACATAAAAGACCAAATGGCTGAAATGATGGTGATCTATGAAAAACCATGGCAAAAGAAAGTAACGTTAAATATGTAAACACTGACTGGATTTCTATTTTTTTTTTTTTTTTTTTAAAGATTTTATTTATTTATTTGACAGAGAGAGATCACAAATAGGCAGAGAGGCAGGCAGAGAGAGAGGAGGAAGCAGGCTCCCTGCTGAGCAGAGAGCCCGATGCGGGACTCAATCCCAGGACCCTGAGATCATGACCTGAGCCGAAGGCAGCGGCTTAACCCACTGAGCCACCCAGGCGCCCTGGATTTCTATTTTTTAAAAAAGATTTTATTTACCTGAGAGACAGAGTGTGAGAGAGACAGTGGGCACGAGCAGGCAGGAAGGGCAGGGAAAGAGGGAGCAGCAGACCCCTCACTGAGCAGGGAGCCTGAAGTGGGGCTCAGTTTCATTACCCTGGGGTCATGACTTGAGCCATAGGCAGCTGCTTAAAGGACTGAGACACCCAGCGGGGCCCCTGACTGGATTTTTTAAAAACAGAAAATAAGGCATGTCGATAACATACCAGAAAGGCTATGCTAACTCCTACAACAAATTACCACATAAATGACTTAAAAGTCTTAGAGAGGAAAGAGGTGGTTATGCCAAGAGGAGTAAGTCAGTACATGAAAAACAAGTGACGCTAAACTAACCTCCTTGCCTTTTCTGATTTGATTAGTATACAGTAGCTCAGATGGATATAAGTATATATCCCCTGGACTTCAGCAAGGCTTCTGACCAATTATGTAATGGCAGCTGTACCCTTGTGGGCAAGATGAAGAGATGAGATAGACAGTAAAATGATGTGAAATAATAAACAGATTAACAGCTGGAAGTGTCCATGGGGGTAGGGGTGGGATCTTGTTCCTAAAAGGATGCTAATTTGCCTCATTCACATATTTTACCCACAACTTGGATGAAGATAAAGTTGACATATTAATGAAATGCAAGGAAGACACAAAGTCAAAAAGATGGCAAGGAAATTTTATGATCAAAGTCAGAATCTAAAATGTCCTGATAGACAAAAACTTGTATCTAGTTTAAGAAGATGAACATAAGCAGAAATAATTTTTAAAAGCCCCATTCTGGTTCCCAAACTAAACACATTAATGTTGTAGGTGGTAGAGATGACTAAACAGTAGAGCATAGAAGAAAGGGTACTCTATGACTGAAAGAGCAATCTGAGTTCAGTGTGGTGAGCACAGAGTCCAAAACAAAAAACATGACAGCACTGCCTAACTCTACACTGTTGCATTACATCTGGCAATCATGTTCAATTTGCACATGTCACTTGTGAGAGTGATACTGAAAATCCAGGCTATGTTTGTATAAGGGTAACCAAACAAGAGTCTGGATATCAAGATTTTAAGAAAGGATGAGAGAACCTAGAGAGGGAGACAGGGATATAATGGCAAACTATTACAATTAATTAAAAGATTCCCAACTATGTGACAGGATAGATTTACTACCCTGAATAGACATGGAGGATAAAAGATTAAAAAAAAAAATTGTCAGAAGTTTCACTATTTCTCAATGCCTAAAGTAGACAAAGAATGAACAACCCAGGGGCGCCTGGGTGGCTCAGTGGGTTAAAGCATCTGCCTTCGGCTCGGGTCATGATCCCAGGGTTGAGCCCAGCATCGGGCTCTCTGCTCAGCAGGGAGCCTGCTTCCCCTTCTCTCTCTGCCTGCCTCTCTGCCTATTTGTGATCCCTGTCAAATAAATAAATATAATCTTAAAAAAAAAAAAAATGAATGAACAACCCATTACAAGGACTATAAAAAAGATTTATCCAAGAGGGAAAGGACCAGATTAGTCCTCCATGACTTTCTCTCAACTTGATTATATGATCCCATGGAAAAGGTATAAAATTTTCAGAAGGGAGATTTACTATGAAGATGAAAGATAACATAATTCAGAAAAATTACATACTGTTTATTAATTTCATCCAGAATGGGATTTAAAATGCAGGAAAATTTAGGAAAAACATGTATTTTTTCTAATGAAAGATTTTTATTTATTTATTTGGGGGGAGAGAGAGAGAGAGAAGGAGAACAGAGAGGGACGGCACACTCCTGCTGAGCAGAGAGCCTGACGTGGGACTGATCTCAGGACCCTGGGATCATGACCTGAGCTGAATGTATGTGCTTAACTGACTGAACCATGCAGGTGCCCCAAATATGTCTTTTTTTAATAGCAAAATGTAGGGTCTATCCTAAACTAATGATAGACCCAGGAAAATGGCTTCTGTTTGGAGTAGTTTTATTTGACCTTATAAAAAACTTTAAATCTTATAAAGATAAAAACAGTCTTATAGTTTCAAATACACATACATGAAAGAATAAGAAGTAACTTCATTAAGGTTAAATACTCCTATGAAGTGGAAGGGAAGATACAAGCATACTTTGTTTTATTGTTTATGTACTTCAGTGGTACTGTGTTTTTTACAAATTGAAAGTTTATGGCAACCCTGCATCGAGCAATTCTGTCAGCGCCATTTACCCAACAGTATTTGCTCACTTCTGTGTGTCACATCTGGATAATTCTCACAGTATTCTGAACTTTTTTTATTATTACTGTATTTGTTATAATGAACTGTGATCAGCGATTCTGACTCACTGAAAGCTCAGAGGATGGATGGGTAGCATTTTTTAGCAATAAAGTATTTTTCTTTAAGATTTTATGTACTTTTTTAGATATAATGCTATTACAGACTTAACAGACTACAGCATTATGTAAACATAACTTTCATATGCATTGAGAAAAAAAAATTAATTTTACTCGCTTTATTACAGTATTCGCTTTATTGTGGTCTGGAACCGAGCCCGCACTCTCTCTGAGGTGTGCCTGTACGTGAATGCAAGTGTTCCCACAAGAATTGTTCTTGCAGAGATACCAGGGAAGGTGACATAATCTCTATACCTCTACCCAGTCAAAGATCTGTTCATCATTCGCTTTGTCCTCGATAATGAGTTTCTCGAGTCGCTTATACAGCTCTTCAGCAGAGAGTTCTTTTTTTGAAAGTGCTTCAGAGGAACAGGAACTATCAGACTCTATAAAGTCCAACTTCTGAAACATAAAATGTTGTATATATTAACGTAAGTCAATATCAGTAACACCCTGAGAGGAAAACAAAGTTATGGGCAATGTTTTATTTTACATGGGTCAAAATGGTCAGCAGAAGCCATTTTTTACTTATAGTTCTGTAAAAGTCTCATTCTCCTACCTTTCTGAACATTTCTCCAACTTTTTATATTGTCTATCTCTGATTTTCCTTAAGAACAAAAAACCAACAAGACCCCTAGAATTACCTCTGTGGCTATGCTCACTCCAAATCATTCAGTTGTGCTCTTAGCAATGACATAGCTGCATGGCACAGCATGAATACTAACAGTACAATTTAAATCCTTCTGCAGCCTATCGTTTAGTATCAGTACTGGCACAGAAGAGGTGTCAAAATTCTAAATTTGGTAAAGTCCTTCAAATACCTCCTGACCATTCTGAATCCAAGTCAGAGAATGATGCTATATTATACAATTCCTGAACAACCAGTGTATTGTAGGGAGGACAACAAAAATGAAGGGTTTTATCAGTATTGCATGAAAGACCTTTTTCCCCACAAAAATCATTCAATTTCAAAGGACTGAATATTCTGGTACGGAGAAAGACTGTATATATGTAGTCACTGCACCAAATCACATCATCATGGCCTGTGTGGGTCCAACCCAATGCAGAAATGCCTTTGCATCAGCCTTGACAGCACCACCTGCACACACCTGCAGGCAGCGGGCATAGAGGGCCCCTGGGAAGCTCTGTGAACACACATACGGAGCTCTGCAGCCCTATTAGGAGCACTGGTTTCACCTCTCCTGTCCTGCTCTCACTTTGTTCTTAAATACTTTATAAGAGTTATCTGGCTTTTGCTTCACATCCATGACAATGACCCTGGACAGCCTAAAAACAAGTGTACATGCCTTCAAATTCTCCTAGAACACTGGCTCGCTCTATCACGTAAAGTCTTAAGGCCCCCACAAGTGGCAGCTTGACGGAGCACAGATATAAGGACTCTAGAGTCAGTGACGGGCGGTGGAGTTCAGGCATGATTCAGTTCTTCTTCTTCTTTTTTTTAAAGATTTTATTTATTTGAGAGAGAGAGAGAGATCGACCACAAGAAGGCAGAGAGGCAGGCAGAGAGAGGTTGGGAAAGAAGGCTCCCCACCAAGCAGAGAGCCCAATGCAGGGCTTAATCCCAGGACCCTGAGATCATGACCTGAGCTAACAGCAGAGGCTTAACCCACTGAACCACCCAGGCGCCCTGACTCACCTACTTCTAAAAGGAAGGCTTGTTCTAAGATGAGAAGACCACCACCAACCTCAACCTCAGCCAGTTCCAAGGGCTCAGGGCACTAAGAACGTGCACCCTGCTGGCACCAAAAGGGCTCTAGGACCATACACTTGGTAGAGCCACCCATTAACCTGGAAGGGAAAAGCCCTATACCAGCAGGACCATGCAGGCGCCCCAACAATTCTTTTGCAATAAAAGTATTTTGGGGGGTGGGTATGCCTGGGTAGCTCAGTGGGTTTAAGCCTCCACCTTTGGCTCAGGTCATGATTTCAGGGTCCTGGGAAGGAGCCCCGCATCAGGAATCTCTGCTCAGCGGGGGGGGGGGGGGGGGGGGGGGCGGCGGCTGCTTCCTGCTCCCTCTCTGCCTGCCTGTCTACTTGTGATCTCTCTCTCTCTGTCAAATAAATAAATAAAATCTTTAAAAATAAATAAATAAAAAGTATTTTGGGTGGTGGTTGCACAACATTGTTAATACACTGTCATTGAATTGTACATTTTAAAATGATTAACTGGATGTTACATGAATTTCACCTTAATTGTTAAAATACTTGAAAAAGTTTGATGATTTTTATGCCATTCTGACACATGTACATAAAATTATGATCACACACATATACTAAATATAAAAAAAGGAAATCATACCATAATTGTTCAATTTTTAGAGGAGTGGTTAAAAAAATCAAAATCATTGGTAATTTTCAAGGGTATAAGGCAATGTGATATAGAAGTATGCTTTACTCAGTGAAGTTTCACTATAAAAAAACCATAGGTTAAAATATTAAAGATTATTAGCACCAGCTTTACTCTAATACCTTTGGGGACTTTGATATATTCCTATACCTTCCCCAGATCTACAAAGGAAAAGCTACCTTGAATTCTGGGGGGCGGGGGGATTGTGTGGAGAAGGATTCATCCTACTGTTTTGATTGTCTTTACCATTTATGTAGCATTTTATTTTTTATCTTTTGTAAGAATTTATTTATTAACAACAATAAAATCAAACAAAGTATATTGCTCATTAATAAAATACGACATAAAAATTTGAAAATGAAAGCTAAAGGGAGTTGGTGCAGAGCTGTAAAGTTTGCAGTTGTCCCTGGAAAGAAACAATTGCTTCTCAGAACCCCTGTGTTTCTGCATAACTTATCTCATCTTTCTAGAGCCCAGAAGGCTGGGCTTCAAATTTGCGAATTGGTTCATCACTACCTCTTGCAGAACATACTAGGGTCCCCAGGAAAAAAGGCACTGAACCAAGTATTTTAGAAAAAAGCCAAAAGTCAGGATAGGAAGACCAGGTTTTCTAAAACCTCATTTTTCTAACTACCCTTTAAATATTTTTATTAGTAACAACAATATTCATAATTGATTACTTCTCTGTGCTCAGTGTTTCTTAAACTTTATTCTATTTAATCCCCATAAAAATTCCACAAGGTAGGTATTATTATCATTTCCTAGATGATGATCCTGAGGCTTAGAGAAATCAGGTAATTTGTTCAGTCACATGAAGTGATTCAAGGCTGGAACCTGAATCCAGGTTTATTTGAAACCCAGGTGCCATATAATTTCCTATTTCCGGATATATACCTAGAAATGGAACTGCTGGGTCATATGGCAATTCTGTGAGAAACCATCTTTATGTTTTATAAATTATATCTTTATATACTGTGTGCCTGTTTATACATATTTATAATTATTATTTTATGGATTTGCCTTTTAAAACATATAGGAAACAAAAAAGAGAAACCACAAACCACAACATAGTAATACTAGCTTTTATATTTACCTATGTGGTTACCTTAACCACCAGTGATCTTTATTTCTTCATATGACTTGAGGTTACTATCCAGTGCCCTTTTATTTCAGCCTGAAAGACTCACTTTAGCATTTCGCATAGGGCAGGTCTCCTGCTGACAAACTCACTTAGCTTTTAAATCTGGAAATGCTTCACTTCCTCTTCATTTTTTTCCCCCCCTCATTTTTTTTCCCCTCTTCATCTTTAAAGGAAATTTTGCCATATATAAAATTCCTGGTTTAAAGTTATTTAATTTCTTTTAAAAAATTTATTTTAAAAGATGGTATTTACCCATTTGAGAGAGAAAGAAGCACAAGCAGGGGTGGGGTAGCAGTGGGAGATGGAGGAGATACAAACTTCCCGCTGAGCATGGGGCCCAACTAGGGGCCTGATCCAAGGACTCTGGGATCATGACCTGAGCTGAGCTGAAGCCAAACATTTAATAGACTAAGCCATTCAGGTACCTCCGAAATTATTAAATTTATTAAACAGATCATCCCAGTATCTTTTGGCTGATGAAAAATTGGCTATTGATCTTATTGAGGATTCCTTGTACAGGCAAAGTCTCTTGGTTTTTAGCTGCTTTCAAGATTTCCGTCTTTGTCACTCAAAAGTTTCATGTAATACATCTCTGAGTAAATCTCATTCAGTTTATCTTGCTTAGAGTTCACTGAAATTTCTACACATGTAGATTCCTATCTTGGATCAAGTTTGGGATGTTTGTGGCTATTATGTCTTCAAATAATTTTTCTGCCCTGTCCTTTCTCTCTCTCTTCTCCCTTCTGGAACTCTCTAATGCCCATCATGCTTGATGGTGTCCTATAGGTCCCCAGGCACTGTTCATTTTTCTTGATTCATTTTTCTTTCTGCTCCGAAAATTGAGCAATTCTTTCAAAGGCTCCTTTATATGTTTAATGAATTAATTTTCCAATATGTATTATCATAAAGTTTATTTTAAAAAAAACACCAAAGTATGAGAATTTTTAAAAATTTAAAACACTCAGTGAGAGGCGCCTGGGTGGCTCAGTGGGTTAAGCCTCTGCCTTTGGCTCAAGTCATGATCTCAGGTCCTTGGATCAAGCCCCGAGTTGGGCTTTCTGCTCAGCAAGAGGCCTGCTTCCCCCCCACCCTCTGCCTGCCTCTCTGCCTACTTGTGATCTCTGTGTTAAATAAATAAATAAAATCTTAAAAAAAAAAAAAAAAAGCAAATTAGTGATACTCATAATTTCATATAACACCACCAGAAATTTCATTTCAAAAATTAAAGATGGATTTTTATGGCAGCAAATTACTGCCAATCAGTGACCCCCCTGACAGAGCAATTTCAACTACTTTATATTCAAATTTTTAGATTCTTTCTTCTGTCTGATCAAATTTATTGTTGCACCACTCTAGTTATTTTCTCATTTTAGTTATTCCAACTTTCAGTTCCAGAATTTCTATTTGGTTTGTTTTTATAATCTCTACCTCTTTATTGATATTGCCAGTTTGATCATACATCATTCTCTTGATTTCCTTTGGTTCTTTGTCCATGATTCTTTCAGCAATTTGAGCATATTTAAGGCAGTTAGTTTAAATTCCTTGTCTGGTATGTCCAACATTTGGGTTTCCTCAGGGATGTTTTCTGTCAATTTCTTTTTTCTTGTGAATGAGCCATATCTTCCTGTTTCTTTATATGCTTTGTAATTTTTTGTTGGCAATTAGATATCTTGAATATTGTAAGGTGTAACTCTGGATATCAGACTGTTGTAGTCAACTGTATATTGAAGTTAGACAAAGACTACCTTCCTTCCTGTGTGTGGGGTCATTATAGTCTATGACCCATTATCTCCCCACAAGGCCAGTGACCTTGCAGAGATTTCCGTGAATGCATGAAACCAATGAGAAAAGTGTGGGGTAGGGTGGAGTGGGGGTGAGTAGGACCACAGTCAAATGCATCTGGTTCTTTAAATTCTTTGACAGATACCATACAGGAAACCACTTTGGTGTAAGCAGTTAAAACAATGGCCAGGCCCTGCACTAGACCCTCAGTAAACTGCCAGGCAGATTAAAAGGCATAGTACCCGTCTTTGGAGGACAAGGTCTTCAGTTCTCAACCTGACACCAAAAAACTGCACCACCATCTCCCCAACTGTCTACCACAGAGCTAGGGGCTAATAGCTTCTATGCAAAATGCCAAGGTTACTGAAATTTACCAGATTCTTTTTTCACAAAGCTTTTCCCTGGTGTTGGTAGCACACTGATTAGACTCCACAATTCCAAAATAGCTCATTCTAACACATCTTGCTAGCTCAACAGTTGTTTCAGTGGAAGGAGTAATTCTGGAGCTGCTTACTCCTTCATCTTCCATACATCCACACAGTGATTTCTGAATGTTTTATTATGTTATCATAATATTCCCATGATAAAGGCTACCTGGTTGTGATGTATTAATCTTTTAATATAATGTTGGACTTCACCTGTGAAAATTTTGTTGAGAAATTTTCTGGGCATTTATTAAGAATATTGGTTTATAGTTCTTTTTTTTTTTTTTTTTTTTCATCTTGAAATGTGTTTGTCTGGTTTTATTACCAGAATAATGCTGGTCTTATAGAATGAGCTGGCAGAAATCTCTCTAATTTTCTGGAGGAACTGGTACAGAATTCTTTGCAGAATTAGTATTATTTCTCCTTCAGATGTCTGATAGAACTCAACAGTGAAAACACTAGGGCTTGAAGTTTTCTTTGTGGGAATGTTTTTAACTACCTCAGTGTAATAGATGCTCAGGTTATCTATTCTTGAGTTAGCTTTAGTGGTTTGTACCTTTCAAGAAATCTGTTCACTTCAACTAAACTGAGGTATTTACTGGCATAAAAATTATTCATAAGTTTCTCTGATCCATTATTATGTGCAGAAACTGTGTAACATCATCTCTCTCATTCCTTCTACTGGTAATTTGCACCTTCTTTTCGAATTTTGTTTTCTCTGATTAGTCTGGCTAGAGATTTAATGATTTTATTTTTTAAGAGGGCCAGCTTTTGACTTCACTGATTATTCTCTATTGTTTTTTACACTGATTTCCACTTTGATCTTTATTATTCCCTTTTTTTATATCCTTTGAACTTTATTTGTTCTTCTTTCTTCTCATTTCATAAGGCTGAAAATGAGATCACAGATCTGCAATCCCACTTCTGTTCTAAATACAGGTGTTTAGTGCTAACATTTTCACTCTGAGTACTGCTTGAGTTGCATCCCACAAATTTTGATGTGTTGTGTTTCTTCAATCAAATATTTCTTACTATCTTTTATGATTTCTTCTTCAAGCCATGGGTTATTTAGAAGTGTGTTGTGTCTAAATATATGTCACCCACATTCTTAAAGGTTAGTTTAGTTGGAGAGACAATTCTAGATTAACTAACTGATACTCTCTCAGCCCTTTGAGATTATTCCACCACCTTCTGTTTTTCACTGTTGCTAGTGCAAATTCTACTGTTTATTTGTAGGTATCATACTCCTTTATAACTGTTTTAAAAATCTTTTCTTTGTCTTTTGATATTACGCAGTTTCACTGAAATTTAGTTACCCTCCATAGTATATATGTGCTTTCTATATCTCAGCTCAGGAGAAGTCTCAGTCACAGTCTCTTCAAATATTGCCTCTTTTCCATTTACTCTGTTTTTCCTCCTGGGATTCCCATGAGACATTTGTTGGACTTTCTCATTCTATCCCCTAAATCTCATAACATCTCTTAGAAATCTACCATAGTTTCTTCATTTCTTTCAAATCTTCTCAGTCATTTTGACTAGTCTTTTCTTTTTTTTTTTTTTTTAAGATTTTATTTATTTATTTGACAGACAGAGATCACAAGCAGGCAGAGAGGCGGGCAGAGAGAGAGGAGGAAGCAGGCTCCCTGCTGAGCAGAGAGCCCGATGTGGGGCTCGATCCCAGGACTCTGAGATCATGACCTGAGCCGAAGGCAGTGGCTTAACCCACTGAGCCACCCAGGCGCCCGTTGACTAGTCTTTTCTTATTTGCTCATTTTTGTGAATTCCTCTTTTGTATATAGTATTATGTCATAATGCCAAGTGAGAATTCCATTATTTCTAGTCTTTGGGGTCTAAATCTACCATTATTATCTGTTCATTCTCACTCATGGCTGCTTGTTTCATTACAGGTTAAATGGGCTCTAAGTATTAATCCATGTATTTAGATAATGTTAATTTTTAGAAAATAATCAAGAGACCTAAGTTGAGAATGTTTTTTCCAAAAATAATTTTGGTTTGCTTCTTCTGGGAGCCAGGGTAATACTGAACTAGGACCATTTCGACTTCTTCCGAGATTTTTGGTAGCACTTACAGTGGCATTGAGCAACATGCCCTTCATGTGTGCTTATTGCTAAGGGTTCAGGTTTCATCTGTGGCTTTTTTCTTCACTTACTAGGTTAGTTCCTTAGCAATTACATTTACTTTCTATGAACCCAGCAATGCAAATAAATTACGCTTCATCTAGGCCTTTACCTTTTGGCAGGAGGGCTCTCCAGAGTATCTAGGAAGTTAATGTCCCCAGTAACCTAATGCAGTATCTTTATCCAGCACAACATACTTAATTTAAAATAATTTTCAGATTGCTTTATTTTCATTTTACCTGAGTGATTTTTTTCTACTTATTCATCATTTTGTTAGCTATCTTGGTTTTAATTTTCCTATACTTTAGGACTTGATTTGCAGGATAATTTTTTAAAAGATTTTATTTATTTGTCAGAGGGGGAGAGAGAGAGAGAGAGACAGTGAGCACACAAGCAGGGGGAGCAGCAAAGGAGAGGAAGAAGTAGGCTCCCCACTGAGAAAGGGGCCCAATGTCGGACTCAATCCCAGGACTCTGGGATTATGACCCGAGCCAAAGGCAGACACTTAACTGACTAAGCCAACCAGGCATCCCTTGCAGGATCATTTTGAGAGGGAGTTGTTTCCTTTCTCTGTCACTCTTCCTCATCTAATATTTTTATGATTGCCTCTATCTGATCCTCCACAATTCCTTAATGAGAACCAGAATATATTGATCACGAGGTCTTATACCTTGTTGTGGATTTCTGGATCAAGTTACCAAGCGGACAGCCTATCCAAGGTTTTGGCTCTATGACTGTGTCTATTTCCTTGCATTTATCTTTCTATGGAGTTCCGACTTGGTTTCATGCAGTAAGCCTATCCTCCAATTTTCTGCCCTGTAAGGGGCATACTAGTCCTCATTACCTCATAGAAATGATTTCTGCCTATCTCTACTGGTTTTTAGACCCAGAGCTCAGATGACTTATAGCTTTAGCCCTATAACCCCTGCTTTATTTATCAACTTCCTTTCTGGTTCATGGAGATACATAGCTTGTTTTCCGTGTATGGCTAAATCCTTTAAATTTTATTCTTTATCTATCATCTAATGAGTGAATAGCTGGAGTGGCCCTAAAGCATGGACTTAAAATGACATTTTGACCATGAATCTTATTTTGGTCTACTTTTCATGACTGAACTACTAATGAAATTACCTTCATTTAGTCTATAAAACAGACCAACTACTATAAAACAGGAAGGTATAAGCCTTGTTCTTACCTGCTCCAAGAGAAAATTATGTACATCTTCTCCTTCTGGTAAAAAGTCCTTCCAGGTGAGGTCAGCCTCCCTCCATAAGGCTCCCACTTTCTTATGGCTCTAAAACAGAGATAAGTCCAATCCATTTACTTTTACATTGTGATAAGAAGGAAGAGGAGGAGGAGAGGAGAAGTCTTGCTTAAAGTCAAGAGTATAGAATTGTAAAGACTGAAAACTCAAAACTTTCCCTTGTTTGTTTTTTTTTAAATATTTAATTTTTATTTATTTGACAGACAGCGATCACAAGTAGGCAGAGAAGCAGGCAGAGAGAGAGGGTCAAGCAGGCTCCCTGCTCAGCAGAGAGCCCGATGTGGGCCTCAATCCCAGGACCCTGGGATCATGATCTGAGCCGAAGGCAGAGGCTTTAACCCACTGAGCCACCCAGACCGCCCAAAACTTTCCCTTGTTGATATGAAGTTAATGTCTCAGGACTCCTTGCTTTCACACCAAGGTATCTGAATGTATGCAAATGTAAGAGTGAATGGCTGTGATGTAGCTATTTAAGGTTCAATAACTTATTTTATCAGATGACTAATCTGGGGAACTGTAAACTCACGTTTGGGATTTATGAATATAAGCACCTAAAAAAGGTTCAATTCAGAGTTCATAAATTCAACAGTGTCTCTTGTCCTAGATAGTGTTATATACACCTGCTATTAAAGCCATTCATCAAGCCTCACTGGAACCCCTTCCTCTTCATAGTAGATCACAATTATGCAAACATGAGAATGACTAAGGAGGTTACTGCTCCTGAACCAGGAATGAGAAGTATTTCAAGGGCAAAAGGAACATGGTTGAGCTAAGATATAACAGAGAAGAGCTGCTGTCAGCTGAAAACTGATGAGAAGGTACAAGTCCACTGCCTGAATGAAGTCACAGTAATAAAGGGAAAGGTCAGCCGTTGAGCCATGGCTACTAGCTATGAAACATGTACTGATTATCTCATAGAGTAACTTGTCCAAGGCACCACAGCTAGCTGATAACCCACCAAATTCAGGATGTAAACTCAGGCTGACTGCAGAAATTATGCTCTATGAGAACCTGGTTAGGAGAAATGAGAATTTGCTTTCTGTTTCTACACATAAAAGTTAATAAGAATTTGAGTTTTTAATAAGGACCAAAGTGAAGTAGGTTAGGAAAGGAGGAAGGAATTCTGGACCTACAAATTAGGGTTCAATAAAAACTTTAGTGCCATCAAGTAAGTAGTATTAATAACAAATAACTAGAACTAGAGTCCAGGCTCTTTAGTACACCCGTCCATGAATAACTCGTACAGAGATGTAATACAAAGGGACTTCTGTATACCCAGAGGGAGTACTGAAACAAAACAGTTTTACTGATGCCTATAATAAAACAATGAAATCTATTATCCCAATACTTTTGACTCTGGTTTGAATAAGTCAGGAATCACTCCAGAATTTTCATGTATGAATTTTATTTTGATGTTTCTCACCCCGGGTGTTAATACCACTTTCCCAAACCTCTTAAACCTTTAATATAGCACTGAAACACTCTTGAAAGTTTTAGTTTAGACTTGTCTGTCTCCCTTTCTAGTTTATGAATTCTTTGAAGACTTAGTTCTTTGTAAACTAGGAACCTGGCATAGAGCTTTTGCAAAGAAATGTGCAGTATTTATTAAACTCAATTAAATATAACTTTAAGATAGCGATTCACAATCCTGTAGAATAATTTTTTTTTCTGTAGAATAATTTCTAACACCTATTACTCATCAGATTACCTATCCTGAGATCCAAAATTAATAAAATCATCATTTTAGGCACGTTACATTACTCTAAAAGCAAGGAGTTTTCACTGAAATCTACTAAAAGTAAAAATAATACAGCCATTATGTTTCAAGAAGATAAAATTACTGGTCACTAATACAACGTATTTTGAGATTCTTTACAATTATACCAAATCCAGTTGAGATTAGAGAATTCTTTGCCAAGTTACTACTAACAGAAGGAGAAATAGACCTTTGTAAGAAATCAGGTTGAAATACTTCTTTTCAAATAATAAAAGGCTACAGAAATACTTGCACAGTGATACCTAAGCTCTTCACGGATAACTCAGGACCCAAAATTACTGCCCTTCCTAATATGCTGTTGAGTCTGACACTCGGTTTAACACTCACCATTTGTTTGCATAGAAGGTGCAATATTTCAGAAAGCAAGACCCCAGCTCTTCCAACAGGAAGTAAAGGTTTGCTAAATTCTCTGTAAAAGACAGGAGTAGTAATTAAGTTCCTCTGAACAAACTCCCTATTCTAGAACAGTAGGCAAACAATGTGTGTCAAAAGAACAGATACTACGCAACCTAAATAATAATGGGCAAGAGAAAGTTCCAGGACATGCTCTAAGTAATGTTCAGCAGAAGACTTCAAGTTCACTTTATGCTTCATGGAAAAGCTGGAAAGGGACCTTAGAATTCCTGGGTTTTGCCTTTTTCTTTGATTGTGATAGAAGCAATGCAATGATCAGTCCCACTTAATCATCTATTTACATAAATACCACTTCAAGCCTAAAGGAGAGAAGAACCTTAGGTAACAGGGAACTACAAAGCTTAATTATGAAGTGTTTTTTTTAAAAAGGAAGATGTTCTTTAGACTATGGATAAAACAGAAAGGGACCATTTATTTTTCATAGTCTAAATTAGTATTTCCCACACTGTGTTCCATAGGATATGAATAATTATTCCTCAAGAAAAGGATTTTATAATTAAGTGAGGCAATGCTGAATTAAACAAAGATAAAATCTTTTCAAATTTGTATTTTTTTAAAATAAGCTCTATGCCCAGTGTAGGGCTTGAACTCATGACCAAGAGGTGAAGAGTCACATATGCTACAGAATGAGCCAGCCAGGTGCCCAAAGTTAAATAGTTTTTCTTATTTTGTTTTACTACAGAATTCTCATATTCTTTAATGTCCTGCAAGCCTCAAACAAAAGGGACACACAGTATGTGGAGTTTGAGCATATGAAGTTTTTGGGGGAAATACTACTGTTGTAAAAAAACGTTTAGGAAAAATTAGTCTGTACAATATAGCAACAATTCCCAACTCCTGTCCAAATCTAGGAATGCCTAAAATGCAGTTCATTTTATTATAACCAGAGCATATACAATGCAAGTGTCAGTCTGACAAGCTATTATGTAGAAATAACTTCTCATGGCATTTGAATAATGACAGACATAAAAGTCAGATCAACATTAAGTTTCCAGGACCAATAACTTTCCACTTAAGTGATTCTGGAGCCCTATCGACAAACATTGTTAACTTCAATGGACCACAAGGTCATCATATCCCCATGACTTCTCCACTGCAGATAAAGTGTAATGTAACATTTTCACACTGAAATGTCTTTTCTTAAACTTAAGTATAGCTGTATTAGTTTCAAGTGTATAACAGTGATTTGACAATTATATATATTATAAAATGCTCAGTGTGATAAGTATAGCTACCATCTGTCACCATACAAAGCTACTGTGATATTATTGGCTACATTCCCCATGCTACAGGTTTCATCCCCATGACTTATTTACTTATAACTGACAGTCTATACTTCCTAGTCCCCTGAAATGCGAAGTTGTGAAGAGTCACAGGCTGCATCCAAGAGCCTCCAAAGGGACCAAGGGAACAGCACTACGCTAGAGTTCGCTGCTAAAGTTTCGCATCTGTTTACCTTGCTGTATACACACCCACAAAAACAAAAACAAAAAGCAAGTAAAACTTACATGAGAAGTTCTCTCATGGAGATTCCTCCTTCTTTTAACATGGGGGTTACCAGTTCAGCAAGGTACAACCAAATGTGGGGAATATCAATGGCCATGTCATCTGCCAATTCCAATGTTTCTGAAAAACTGAAAAGAACAAGAGAAAAAGTCACACAAATGTAAGTCAAAAGTTAAGATTAAATAAAGAGACCAAAAATCAGTCAGTCAACAAATACCTATTAAAGCATCTATTATGTTAGATACCATGCTAGGCATAAAGTAACTGATAAATAATAAGTTCTTATTCTCAAGAGCTTATGGTAGGGGAGGAGAAAGAACAGCACAAACACAAGCACACCTGCAGAAAGGGCTAATAACTGAATGACATGAACTGTGGTACCAGGATGTGCCAATCTAGATGGGGACAGAAGGTAACTCCGTATAAAGGTGACACGTGGAAGATTCTACGATGAAAACAAGGCAGCCATGTTATGTTCTGGGGGAAGAGATATTCGATCTAATCCTACACTATCTACAGTTGAGTATGGTACTCTCTGTGTCAGTCACATGCCCCCAGTAAAAATTTTGGCGTAATGTAAACTAGACCCAAAGAGAAGAAAGGACAAACAC
This sequence comes from Mustela lutreola, assembly GCF_030435805.1. Lineage (NCBI taxonomy): Eukaryota > Metazoa > Chordata > Mammalia > Carnivora > Mustelidae > Mustela > Mustela lutreola. The sequence goes on from NC_081299.1 coordinate 14,771,442, forward strand.
CCTTGTCCTTGAGGAGCATACAATGAGGGAAACAAACTGATTGGATATAAAAGAGTCTGATGACATTACTAATAATATTATCATTATGACATATTAAAAACTGTTGTACCTTTAAATAAAAGCTAATGGTTTCAGGATTTCATGCTATGAAATTTTTTTCAGTGTGAAAAAAAAATAAATGGGATTTAAATATAAAAACGTGGAAAGTCAAACACAAAATATAAGTACAGATTTAATTAGGGTGAAAAATCCACAGCTATTCATTTATTAATATAAAAACGTTTAATTCAAGACTTTGTGAATTAGTCCCATACACAGCATATTAAAAAGGACAAAAACAAAAGTAAATTTAAATAAAGGAGACATACATATAGTTACAAGGACATACAGGTAATTTAAGGAAAGGGATGAGTGAGTGCTGGGGCATGGGCAGGTATATTTGTCTTCACAGCTTTCCATATCTCTGCATACAGGAAATGTGTGCTTTTTTCACTGTAGTTCAATTCTTAGCTAGAGCACGCCACTCTGTGTACCTACCATACGGGTCTACACGTCATTAAAAATTCTCACTTAAAAAGAGATACCACTAGGGGCGCCTGGGTGGCTCAGTGGGTTAAGCCGCTGCCTTCGGCTCAGGTCATGATCTCAGGGTCCTGGGATCGAGTCCTGCATCGGGCTCTCTGCTCAGCAGGGAGCCTGCTTCCTTCTCTCTCTCTCTGCCTGCCTCTCAGTGTACTTGTAATTTCTCTCTGTCAAATAAATAAATAAAATCTTAAAAAAAAAAAAAAAAAAAAAAAAAAAAAAAAAAGAGATACCACTATAAGGAAGGGTCACCCTTCTGAAGGTGCCATTTCAAAAGTTTGTAGCTCTGCGACATTACTTAACTCTGGGCTTCATGAATCCTTAACACCAACTTTCAGGCCTCACAGCTCATAATGATTTGAAATCTACTTGCTGTACAACAGATAACTTAACTGTTCTCTCATTATGTGCACACTTTAAGCTCAGTTAATGTGCCACTGATGGCACATTATCTGGCTGGACTCCCCAATTTCTGGGATAATCATCCTATAATGTCAATTCATGTTCTATGGCTTAGTGGCATAGATTAAGCTATTTAATGAGCCCATGAGACAACTGTAGCTATCTGGGTCTCTCAGCAATAGATCTGTGATTTTCACTTCATATTACAATTAGAAGACATCTACCCATACTCTTGCCTTTGTTTTCTTTCTTTCTTTCTTTTTTTTTTTTTTTAAAGATTTTATTTATTTTTTATTGGACAGATAGAGATCACAAGTAGGCAGAGAGGCAAACAGAGAGAAAGGAGGAAGCAGGCTCCCTGCTGAGCAGAGAGCCCGATGCGGGGCTCGATCCCAGGACCCTGGGACCGTGACCCGAGCCGAAGGCAGAGGCTTTAACCCACTGAGCCACCCAGGCGCCCCTTGCCTTTGTTTTCTATTTCTTGATTAGTCAGTACATCACGAGACAGTCTCTAGAACACAATCACTGGTCAAATCCATACTGCTGATAAAAAACATATTTGGCTGAACACAGGGTTTCTATAGAAAAAGCTTGTTAAGAGGCTTATTTCTTTTCAGACTTACAGGTCCTAAATCATCTTGTACATTTTTTAAAGAAAAACACATGGTGGGGCGCCTGGTTCAGTGGGTTAAGCCTCTGCCCTGGGTCATGATCTCAGGGTCCTGGGATTGAGCCTTGTGACTTCAGGATCTCTGCTCAGTGGGGAGCCTGCTTCCCTCACCCCCTGCCTGCCTCTCTGTCTACTTGTGATCTCTGTCAAATAAATAAATAAAATCTTTAAAAAAAAAAAAAAAGAAAAGAAAAACATATGGTGTATAAAAGTCCCTAGGTAATTATCTTTATGTCTTTGGCCTATTACATATCCTGTAACAATGCCTTGTATAATACACATTTTCTGCTGGCTGAATGAATGAGACAGAGCTACACCATAATCTTGCTTCTTGGTACATAGTGACCATTACATCCAATGGACTAAACTTTGGGGAAGTCCAGAGGTGGGACTTTAAGCATCCCTCCCTCATCTCAATTACAGAGGCTCTACTTTTACTCACTTTATGAGACTGAGTTTCTATCTAAAATTTAATTAAAGGGGTATGGTTAAAAGTAAAAAAAAAAAAAACACAACAACAAGAAAACCTTTTCTTTAGTTCACTGAAGTTCAGAAATCTGAAAAGGCAATCTTTCATAATTGGAAATGGTATTATCAGCAGCATCTCCCACAATTTCCACTGTGATAATCAAAAAATATATATCTTGATATAGAAAAACAAGAGAGAGATAGTAAGGACATCTAAAAATCAAACAGGTTAAGCATTATTATCACTGGTCATAACAGAATCTAACTACAGGTAAAAGGAAGAAATAAATGAGGATGAACGCTTCTTACACTTTAGTATCAAATTGAGAGGATCACTACAAAGAAGAGGTTTTTATTTTTTTTTTAAGATTTTATTTATTTATTTGACAGACAGAGATCACAGATAGGCAGAGAGGCAGGTAGAGAGAGAGGAGAAAGCAGGTTCCCTGCTGAGCAGAGAGCCTGATGCGGGGCTCGATCCCAGGACCCTGAGATCATAACCTGAGCCAAAGGCAGAGGCTTTAACCCACTGAACCAACCACCCAGGTGCCCCCAAAGAAGAGTTTTTAAGCTAGCTCTTACCTGTATAAGCAAACGTGGTCTCTACTGTCAACCAGCACCTCTGCAATTTTTAAAAAAAATTTGCACTTCTGCAATTCTGCATCTGAAACTTAAGTCTGCATGTCTGTGTAAGCTTTAAATAGTGGGGTAGAATTGCCCTAAGTGGCAGGAAAAGTTGCCCAAAGTAGTCAAAGAAATAAGAATTTTCTCTCTAACAAATATCTCCCAAAGTGAAACACTAATATATCAAACTTTCTAAAGGTACATATTGTGTGTCTATTGACAACTCCAATTTTTATCATCCTGGTTTTCATTTGTTTATTAAATTTCCAAATAGATTCCAATTCCATGGCTAATAGTGAACTGTACACAACTATTTTTACTAGATAGTTTTAAGAATGAAGTCTTCCAAAGCCATGTTATAGAATGAATGTATCAACACTGTATGCAATACATCTATCTATACAATAACACATATCTACCAACCAACATACCTAATTAGCATCATAAAGTATTCAGATTTAAGTCCTGAGAATTTCAAGATGGCTTGATGTCACCTTTGTGGGAATATTTTTAAAAATATTTTATTTATTTATTTGACAGAGACAGAGGAGCATAGCAGAAGGAGCAGCAGAGAAAGAAGGAAGCAGGCTTTCTACCAAGTGGGGAGCCTGATGTGGGGCCTGATCCCAGGACCCTGGGATCATGACCTGAACCAAAGGTAGGCTCTTAACTGACTGAACCACCCAGGTGCTCCTATGCTTTTGTTTTGTTTTGTGTTGTTTAGGCTTTATTTATTTATTTGAGAGAGAGAGAGAGAGAGAGCACACACGAATCAGCTAGAGCACAAGCAGGGGGAGGGGCAGAGGGAGAGAGGCAGAGAGAATCTCAAGCAGACTCCACAATGAGTGTGGAGACTATGCAGGGCTCCATCTCACAACCCATGAGATCATGACCTGAGCAGAAACCAAGAGTCAGACATTTAACTGACTGAGCCACCCAGTAGCCCCACGGGGATTATGTTTTACACTCAGCAACAATTATGCTTTGCGTTGATAAACTATCTAGTAAACAATATGACACAGACTGCCTATTTTAAACTTCTATCTAGTATCAGAATTTAGTAGCAGTGCATACTTTGAAGGGTTCTATAGAAGAAATGGCAGATTAATAGCTGGCTAATCAGGGCCCAGTAAACAGGGAGGCCTTCTACCTTACATCACCTCTGGCTTGGGGAGCTGGGCAGAAACAGCTTTAACAACTGCTCGGAAGGGGTGCCTTGGTGGCTCAGTCACTTAAGCACCTGTGTTCAGCTCAGGTAATGATCCACGTTGGGCTCCCTGCCCCTCACGGCACTCAAGTCTGCTTCTCCCTCTGCTCCTTACCTGTTTGTGCTCTCCCTCAAATAAAGAAAATCTTTAAAACAAAAACAAAGACATTAACTGCTTGGAAATTGGCATCTACGGGGTAGCAACATCCTAGGAAGCTGACCTTAGATGTTTGCCCACAATGCTATGTAAAGACAGAGGTCTTTGGATACTGGGACTAAAGAGACAAAAGTCTCGGGGTATTTTTGTGGCTCAAATGAAATGGCCTCTCTGGGCAATGTAGGGGTTTGGGGGGGGTAGGAAAAGAATAAATGAAACAAGATGGGATCGGGAGGGAGACAAACTGTAAGAGACTCAATCTCATAAAACAAACTGAGGGTTGCTGCGGGGGAGGCGGGTAGGGAGAGGGTGGTGGGGTTATGGACATTGGGGAAGGTATGGGCTAAGGTGAGTGCTGTGAAGTGTGTAAACCTGGCGATTCACAGACTTGTACCCCTGGGGCTAATATTACATTATATGTTAATTAAAAAAAAGAAAAGAAAAGAAAAGAAATGGCCTCTCTGGACAGTATGAACTATTTATAATTTGGGATTTAGAAGTAAATGAGAAACTCTGATCTATTTGCAAGAAAGCTCTTGGTGGAAAATGACAAGTGGCTATCACTTTGTGTTCATCTTAGAAAAAAACTGCTGGGCCTCTTGATTTAGGAAGAAACAGGGGTCTTCATAGGGGTTTTGGCCTAAGGATGGCATGGTTAGGTCTAAAAAAGTATTAAAAGCAAGGTCTAGAGCCATGTGGAAGGAAGTAGGGATAGAGGAAGATGAAGTAGATACTGAGATACAGAAGTGTTCATTTCATTTTCAGTATAAATAAAAGGTGGTGGTTTTATTGCCAGCAGTAGCAACAGCATCACCACCCATAAAAGTGTAGACAGTATCTCAGTAGAAAAGTAGAAAGTGTCTCAGTATGACACTTTTTCCTCAAAGAATCCCCCAAAGGAAAATACCAACATCTGAGGTAGCCAAGAAATCAAGCTAGCACCTCACAAGTTCAATGAAGCCATGAAGCTAGACCCTACTTCCTAGGGTCTTTCTAGATACAAATAAACTTAAGAGTATACTTTGAAGAAAGAGAGAAAGGGCAAATAGTAATCTAGCATTCTCATTTGTAAAATTATCTGGTGAATACATCATAACAGATGAGAAAGAAGCAAATATTTACAAATTAATATAATTGTGTCCTCAACTATAGTTTTCAAGGTTTGAAACTCTCATTTCAAGTTGGCTGGGCACAGAAAATTCGTGAGGGCACTGATACCCTCATTTGCTCTATTTACACAGGCTGATTATTGGAATGAACTGATTTCTCTTTCTGAAACTCAGAAACCATCTCGGTCTTAAAGGCCAAGAATCATAGTAACTTTAGCCACAGTTTCTAAGAAGACCTTAATCTAGTCTTTTACTGAATTTATCACAGACTACCTTATTACAAGACAAGTTATTAAAAGACTTATTGAAAGACAAGTTATTAATTATCCTAAGGGCAAGTATGTATTTTCTAGGACCTTGAAGACACTGTCATAGTTCCTCACAAAATCAAATGAGTAATTATTCCTAAATACGATCAACTTTGGCATTTAATGGTTACCTTATTCGAAAGGGTTGACCATATCTGTAAGACATACAGTGGCATTTCAACACACGTGCATTTAATTTACAAGAATGTACTATGAGCTTGGCCAAAATGGTTTACAAAGAGAAAAATAAGTAGTGCAGAATTCTTACTGCCATTCTACCCAATGAACATTTATGCTGAAAATGAAATATGAATCTGATGTTCAGCCTTCAGGAGGTTGTAGTTCCTAACTGATTAGAGAGTGGGCACCTGGCAGTGCTGGATGTGTTTCTATGTTGACATTTGCACAACATGGCTCCTAAAATGAATTTTTTACTATATGCAATTTTCACCTTAAACATTGATTTCAGAACCTAAGCCTGGGTAAGATTCTGGGCTATATCACAAAGAATCCATGCACATATGATGATCACAAACATATCAGAACTTGATCTGATGAGTAAACAACACTACTGATAGCTAGACTTCTTCAAAAGAGCCATCAACAAGACTCATAATGAAACCAATCTGAAACAGACTAAATCATTAACAGTTTGGAGTTAACCTCCTTCTAGGGGGCTAAAGTGGGTAGACAAGCATTCATTGGCAAAATAACCACATTTTATTGAAAGTTTTAGATTTAAGTTGATTTTCCACACACAAAAAAGCGTTTTCCTCAAAGAATATGCACAGTTACCATTTAAGTGGGCTGGTGAGGGCCTGAGATTCCCCAAGTTTAAGTGGTCTCTGGTACCTTACTTATACCATAATACAGATCTAACAGTAAAATTTTGGAAACCAGGAGATAACCTTTATGCTCTAGCACAATCTACCACATGCCATCATATCCACTAACATACTATCAACATATTATACATCAACACATTATACTGGACATAATTTTACTCTATGAAAATAAATGGTTAAAAATGTACTTTTAAAATTAACCACTGCTCAAGAGCCTAGAAACTGAATGTTACTCTTGAGGAGGATACTGACCCTTTGAAAATGTCCTGTTTGCTGAGTTTTTCTGACTGTACCAGCTGATAGAGTAATTGGCCCATGTGATCCCTGGTGATTTGGCTCCTTTCCAGGGTGGACTCCACTCCCATTCTCACAAACACATGTAGCAGGCCCTGGGCATTCAGCTCTTCCACACATTGCATGGCTTCCTGTTCAAACAGCAAATAAGAGCTTACTCTGAAACCTGGATCCCATTACCAGAGTGTTAAAAATAAGTTTAAAATCTTACACTTAACGACAAAGTCAGGAGAAACCTCCACAAACAAGACAGTCTTCAAATATTTTTTTAAACATTAACAGAGCTCAATAAATTGCAGGCTGACATGGGCGATATTAACCATATTAAAAAACAACAGAATAGAGATCTTTACAAGGGTAATATATTTAGGTTAACAATTTTACTAAAGATCACTCAAAGAACCAGAATCAAAAATATATTTTTCTATAAAATGTTTACCTGTGTTATGATCATTTAAAAAACTAAACATGGCATATTACAAAACAGATTCAATATTATGAGTCAAATGACTCAATGTGGCAACTGAGATAATTTTGTTTGTTAATATTTGCAAAATCTTCAGTGAAGAAGGTCTTCCTTTATAGGAAAGTTAATATGGTTAGCTTAAGTACTAAAACCTTTTAGGAAGTTCTTGGGGTGTGGACTTGTGAAATGGTCCTTAGCATAGGGGGATCTGGCTAGGTCTGTCTCTCTGAAGCCAGGCAGTCAGGGTTGCTGAATCACCAATATAGCAGTGTACCTCCCTGCCCTCAGGTATTCAACTTTGTCTGAATCCAAAATTCTTTGGTTGAACTTGTTAAGAGAGTAGCTCTTCTGAGGGGAAAGATGCACATGAGAAGGGCAGCCTCCTGACTGAGGAAGGGAGGAAGGCACATCTAGGTTTCTCACTGCTGCTTTATTTCCCCTCTGATTTTTTTTTTTTTTTTTTAAAGGTAATTTTTTTTTTTTTTTTTAAGAATTTTATTTATTTATTTGACATAGAGAGATCACAAGTAGGCAGAGAGGCAGGCAGAGAGAGAGGAAGGGAAGCAGGCCCCTGCTGAGCAGAGAGCCCGATGTGGGACTTGATCCCAGGACCCTGAGATCATGACCCGAGCCGAAGGCAGTGGCTTAACCCACTGAGCCACCCAGGCGTCCCGTCCCCTCTGATATTTTATTTCATACCTCCCCCACATCCACTTTTTAATCTAAAAAACTTTCAAACTACAGAGAAATTGAATAGTACAATGTACACATTTTTGCTTAATTCAATTGTGATTCATCAATTGTTAGGTCTCTCTACATATATGCAAGAATTTTAATATCCATATAATGTCAATAAAAATATTATCTGAGGGATGCCTGGGTGGCTCAGTGGGTTAAGTGGCTGCCTTTGGCTCAGGTCATGATCCCAGGGTCCTGGGATCAAGCCCCACATGGGACTCTCTGCTCAGTGGGGAGCCTGCTTCCCCCCTCACCCCGCCTGCCTCTCTGCCTGCTTATGATCTCTCTGTCAAATAAATAAATAAAATCTTTTAAAAAATACTATCTGATGGGGGGCCTGGGTGGCTTAGTCAGTTAAGCATATGACTTGTGGTTTCGGCTCAGTCGGGATCTCAGGGTGGTGAAATGGAGCCCTGCATTCGGCTCCATGCTCAGCAGGGTGTCTGCCTGAGATTCCCTCCCTCTGCCCCTCCCCCAACTCAGGCTTATTTGCTCTAAAATAAATAAATAAATCTTTAAAAAATGATATATGGGGTGCTTGAATGGCTCAGTTGGTTGGGTGACTGCCTTTGGCTCAGGTCATGATCTGGGAGTCCTGGGATCAAGTCCCCTATCAGGCTCCAAGCTCTGCAGGGAGTCTGCTTCTCCTCTAACCCTCTCCCCTCTCATGCTCTCCCTCACTCTCTCTCTCAAATAAATAAATAATATCTTGAAAAAAAATGCTACCTGATATATAGTATACATTCAAAATTCCCACAACTGTCCCCACATGTCCAACATAGCTATTTGTTGTTGTTCTGGATACAACTGAAACTCTAATATCCCATGTCAGGATGCATGATGTCTCTTTGGACTCCTTTAATAATAATAATTTTATATTTATTTATTTATTTTTAAAGACCTTTTTTTTTTTTTTTAAAAGATTTTATTTGACAGACAGAGACCACAATTAGGCAGAGAGAGAGGAAGGAAAGCAGGCTCCCTGCTGAACAGGCACCCCAATAATTCTATTTTTAAGTCATCTCTATACCCAACATGGGGCTCAAACTTACAAACCCAAGATCAAGGGTCACATGCTCTACTGAGCCAGCTAGGCGCCCCAGTATCATGGTACTTTTAATGTCTCAGCTATTCATAATCCTGTCCTTTCCCTGATTTTCTCATGATTTGAATCTTATCATTTAGTACTCAGTACTCAGCTGAACTGACACCTCCGATGGTCTCTGTGACTAATCATGGGCTATCGTATCACCTAGTTTTACTTCTGCACATATTTATTAGCTATCTTTAGGGCTGCTCTGTACCTCTCATTAGATGGTAAGCTCCACAACTGACCCACAGAAGCAGACTATGTTGTTCACTATATACACTACAGAATATCCAAGCAGTCTTCCCCAAAATGTGGCCGGCACATTTTAGATACTCAATTAACTATATATCACAAAGGCTAAAGACACAGGGTGTAGAATCAAAGAAATGTAGGTCTGAATCCTGGCTTTGCTTCTTACTACTAGGTGAATTTAGGAGTGTAACAATCTTTTAGTCTTAACTTCTCCTCATAGAGTTACTGTGAGGAATGCGCATAAGAAAAGGATGGGACACACTGCCAAACACAAAATAAAGGGTCAATAAATATTAATTTGTATTATTTTTTTAAAAAGATTTGTTTATTTATTTATCTGAAAGAGAGACAGAATATGAGCTGGGGAAGGGGCAAAGGGAAGGGGAGCAAGAATCCTCAAGCAGACTCCCAGCTGAGCAGGAAGCCTGATTCGGGGATCAATCTCAGGACCCTGAGATCATGACCTGAGCCAAAATTAAGAGTTGGCTGCTTAACCAACTGAGCCACCCAGGCACCCCAATTTTTATAATAGCACCTACTAAGATGCTAGAAAAATCTCTTCCTTAGGATGTGCTCTGTAAGCCTTTAGCACAACATACTGATATGCTAAAGGTAATAAGATATAGTCTATGCTCTGAAACTAGAAACCTAATTTTATTATTTTTAAAAAATATTTTATTTTTAAGTAATCTTTACACCCCATGTGGGAGTCAAACCTACAACCCTGAGATCAAGAGTTGCATGTTCTCCCAACTAAGCCAGCCAGGTGCCCCATTTTTATTTTCTTAAGGAATCTCTGTTCTCACTGTGGGGCTCAAACTCCTGACACTGAGACAATGAGTCACATGCTCTACAGACTGAGCCAGCCAGGAGCCCCTAGAAAACTAATTTTAAATCCAGAGTCAGCCACATAGCAGCAGCATGACTCAGAGAGAGTTATTTTACATCTTTGCCTCTCAGTTTCCTTATCTCTAAGATGGCTATTATAATAGTATTAACATCAGGAGGGTGATCCTCCTAAGGACTAAATGAACTAATACATTAATACATATAAAATATGTAAAACAGCACATCTAGCACATAGTAAGCCCTCACAATGGCTAATAATATTACTTGGTTCTTATCATCACTCACAGCAGAGCTGTTTTATACATTGTACAGTGAAATTCCTGAGTCCTTGGGTGCCTGAGGGGCTCAACTGGTTAAGCATCTGCCTTTGGCTCAGGTTATGATCTCTGGGTTCTGGAACTGAGTCCCACATGGGACTCCCAGCTCAGTGGGGAGTCTGTTTCTGCCTCTCCCCCTGCTTGTGCTCTGTCTCGATCTCTCAAATGAAAAAAAAAAAGAAAGAAAGAAAGAAAGAAAAGCATTTGCCTTCAGCGAGGGTCGTAATCCCAGGATCCTAGATTGAGACCCACATTGGGCTCTCTGCACAGTGGGAAACCTGCTTCTCTCTCTCCCTCTGCCTGCCGCTCCCCCTGCTTGTGCTCTCTTTCTCTCCCTCTCTCTATCAAACAAATTAAAATCTTAAAAAAAAAAAAAAAAAAAAAGAAAGAAAGAAAGAAAGAAAGAAAGAGAAAAGAAATTCCTGAGGCTTAATTAACGCTGGTTCTTGCATCCTGCAGGCCAGGCCTAGGGCTAATGATTTTTCAGAGAGCTCTCCTTTCACACTCAGGTGTTGCTAAGGTCTTCCCCACACCTCCCCGCCATGTCTTCAGTTCATCATAGGGTCATACTTTTCTCCTTTCTGAGTATTTGTTGCTCACTGACGGGGCATATCTTCCCAAGCTACCTGGCTCATCATCAAAATTTCTTGGTACTTCTTCTCAATTTTGGACAACTTCAGAGGACTGAGGGTTTTAGAAAGTTAGGTCTGGTTAACCAAGGTGACTGTTAAGTAGAGAAAGCAGGTAATGACTACACTGTCAAGAGAACAAGTAAGCTTGAAAGAATTTTTAATATAATGCTAAAGTAAAAGTAGTTAATATATCTGACAATTTAAAGATAAGCCTTTGCTGATTTTGGATCCCTAAACTAGGTCCTATTATATGATCTTCCCAAGACCCATAGGTCTACTGGCATTTATTATAACTACAGTTTAAATACTTACCTGTGGAGTTAAGTCTTAATGATCTGTTCTTCCATGAGACTACAGAGCTCATAAAGCCGAGCATTGTAGGTCTATCTCACTCACTACCACCTTAAAATGAAGCTCAGAGAAGGCTAGGGCTAAAGAATGGCAGATTCAATGTTTGAATCTTTCATTTCTTGAATGTTTCACTTAGGTTATTTGACCCTGACACAGTGCTTACTCCTTGGTGCCTCAGTTTTCCATTTATGAAATAAATAAAAAGTAACACCAGCCACACTTCAAAGTTAATACAAGAATGATGATAAAATGATTCCCATGATAAAATTCATGGGAGGCAATATAGAGGGAGACAGAAATTCCTAATAATGGTAACGTGCTGTTTTTTGTTTATTAGTATCAAAGTCAAGTGTGGTTATCCAACCGCAGGGATAGACTGTTTTCCATTCTCCCTTCCTGCTTGCCGTGCGATCCTGGGAACTCTGTTATCAATTTAAAAGAGAATAGTTGGCAAGGATGCATCAGAGTTGTGCAAACTGAACTGTGTGGGACTTGGATTACTTCCTGTAAGTTTTATTGACAAGAGACTTACTAGACCAGAACAAAGTTACTGTATCTGTTATCTGTTATCTGTGTTATTGTTGTTGTTTTTAAAATTTTATTACCTTAAAATCATTAATGTGTAGAAATTCGTCAATAATAGACTTGGACTTCTTCTCCATCTCCAATTCTGACAATGCAGGTTTGTCAGGAACTGATGTTGCTGGAACTTCTGGTTTCACTACTAGTGAGGTTAAAAAAAGTAAAAGGAAAAATGACAAAAATTATCATTAAAGTGGTGGGATTATAGCTGACAATATTTATGTGTTATTACATTAATTTTCCCATAAAAGCATTAAAATAGACACAAATTTGACAAGGGTAGACATCTAAAAGCAGAAAAGAAAAATGTTTATCACAGCATAGATACACACTAAGTAACTTCATATTCTATAATTAAGAGTATGTAGATATGGTAAACTTTTTAAATTAAAGCCTTTTTGTTCCTTTCTGCATTTTGATTCTTCTCCACTGCTTCAATGATGAAGAGCACATGAAGCTTCCACAACCACAAACAGAGCTCCAACCACACTGGCCTTCGGCCGTTGCTTGAACATACTGTGGTTCTACCTGCCTACTACTCCTTTTCTCACAGTACTCCTCTTGGTTGGAATGCTCTTTCTCTCTGCTCCATACCCATCCCTCCCTATAAACCTATTTTAACTCCTACTGGTCCATTGGACCTGAGAGAAGCCTTCCCATTCCTCTGTGTCAATTCTAGCTAGTTCCCTTGTCAAGTACTCTCTTAGAACTCTGCTCCTCTCCTCTATAGCACTTTTCTCAGTCTGTACTTGTATATGACTGAAGGCTGAGAATAGAGATCCAGGGCCCACAGTTCACTAGGTGGTAAGTGTGCATGTAGTGAATAAAGCAAATGACCCAGACAATAAACTTGCAGAAGGCAGCTGTGCAATATTATTTACTACACACTTGATATTTTCATGCCTTATCTTGTTATGTTCCCCAAATACCTACCATAGATATGAAAGCCACATGCCCCTAAAGCTAAAAGATCTGAAGGCTAGAGCTGGGAGAAGACATTTCAATTTGTCTTCGAATTCATTTAGAGATTATAGTTAGGAAACATAATTTAAATACTGAAACAAATTTGAAAACTATAAAAATATTATAAACAACCAGTACTACTTCAAAATTAAGATTTTAAGAATGCTGAAAATTACATTTAAACTACTTTTCATTGTTGCCATCATCATCATATCATGATGACATCTAGTACCTTTTGAAAAATCTATTATTTATCAGATAATGTTCTAAGTATTTACCTGCTTTAACTTCTCATTTAATCTTTACCATAATTCTACAGGTACATTTACTATCCCCATATAACAGATGAGGAAACAGAAACACAGATAGGCTATATTCATGATAGTAATTTTTAGAGCATTACTGGAGTTGGTCCTCTAATCATACACATGCTAAACAAACACAAAAACCACAGAAGTTACCAAGACTAAGGTAACAAAAGATGATCTGATATTTCCTCTTAGGTTTGCCTTGCAGTGGCACAATAATGTGAGAATTTTCACACACTTGAGGGCCCTACAAAGCATATATGCACTCTAATGCACACTGAGTTGTTATTTATTTTTTGCATAGTGATTTGTTATTTTGAAAACTTGTAAGAAATTCAGATTGCTTAATACAGCAAGTGGCCCTGGCCCTCGTAACCATCATATTTACTACAGAAAGTAGAAAACTTACAAATTATTGAACAAAGGGATAACCTGAGAAATGAGAACGATGTTACAGAACTACTTAGGTGCCCTTTACCTTTGAAGACACCACTGTGTCATTATCACACATTGATTCTGAAATCTACATAGGCACAAGGTCTCCTCTGCATTTTTTGTTCCATATTTAAGGCCCAAATTTCCTTCCTGTATGTATCAAGTCTCTCACCTGACTCACGGGCCTTGTTTCTGTCAGCCTCAGCACTGCTCCTTTCCACATCCATGCCTCCCGTAAGCTGTTTTACGGTCTCTAGCATCTCTCTGCGTTGCTCTTCCTGAGACTGATTGTCCAACAGGTCTTTGCTGCTGCCGCCCCTCATGAAAGTATTGGGACGAGCTGCTGCAGATGGAAGGGGCTTGTCATTCTTCTCTCTGCCCATGCTTCCACGACTTAAAAGACAAAATACACTTTTCAGAAGAAAGATCACTCCTTCCCCAAATATTCAAATTATAAAATAACACTTAGAGTTTCTAAAAGTATGCAGAGTATTTTTTTTTAACACAACTTCAAAGGTATGAGACACCAAATCATACTTCAAACTGTATTTATTTATTTATTTAAAAGATTTTATTTATTTATTTGACATACGGAGATCACAAGTAGGCAGAGAGGCAAGCAGAGAGAGAAAAGGAAGCAGGCTCCCCACAGAGCAGAGAGCCCGATGTGGGGCTCGATCCCAGGACCCTGAGACCATGACCTGAGCCGAAGGCAGAGGCTTTAACCACTGAGCCACCCAGGTGCCCCTTCAAACTGTATTTACATAAACAAGTGGAATCAGTGCTTTCAAGAGAATGTTAAGCATGTTTTTACTTTTTTCACACATGTTAAAAGGGATACTACTTAAAATTTTAAAATGCCAATGGCATCTCTTTATTTTAGTTTTTAAAATTTTTTAAGAATAAAGATAGTGGGGACGCCTGGGTGGCTCAGTTGGTTGGACGACTGCCTTCGGCTCAGGTCATGATCCTGGATTCCTGGGATCGAGTCCCGCATCAGGCTCCCAGCTCCATGGGGAGTCTGCTTCTCTCTCTGACCTTCTCCTCGCTCATGCTCTCTCTCACTGTCTCTCTCTCAAATAAATAAATAAAATATTAAAAAAAAAAAAAAAAAAAGAATAAAGATAGTGATGAATGTATGAGCTAAAAAACTGAGAGACAGAATACCAAATAAACATGGTATCACTAACTTACAAATTACAGAATTTATTCAGAAACTTCAAATAGAAGTAAAATATTTTGAGCACCAAGTAGAAGTAATTTAAAAAAAAAAAAGATTTATTTTATAGAGAAAGTGCACTAGACTAAGAGTGAAGAGGGGAGGAGCAGCAGAGGGAGAGAGTCCCAAGCAGACTCTGAGTACTGAGCCTAATCTGGGGCTTGATCCCATGACCCTAAGATCACAACCTGAACCAAAATCGAGAGTCGGACACTTAACTAACTGTGCCACCCAGGCACCCCAGAAGTAGATTTTGAAAGGCCAAAGTCACATTTTATTAAGAGATAATCTTCCAAAATCTCCCTATTTAATCACTAAACTCCCTATTTAGACAATTCTAATCAGCTGGGCAAATAGTTTCTTGGGCCCTAACAGATCAGATCAATTAAAAGGAAGAGAAGAGAAATGACTAGAGGCACAACAATGATCTAACCTCTGAAAGAACATACACAAACGAGAACCCAAAACGCAGAACCATCAGGGAAAATTTATGGCAGGGTAAAGAGCCACAAATACCTCAAGAGCACAAATGATGCTTCATGGCAATCTGAGCTATCATTAAAATCTGAATTAGGCTAAGTATATTTTGTTGCAGAAGCCAAGGGAACAGTTAACATTGTTTAGAAAGTCTACCTGGTCAAACTGATTACAATAATAAAAAAGAAAGTTTCAGAGCTTAAAGCAACTTCAGCACTAAAAGCGCTTAAATCAAAATTTTTGAGGGGAACCTGGCTGGCTCAGTTGGTAGATTGTATGACTCTTAATCTTAGGGTTGTGAGTTTGAGCTCCATGTTAGACACAAGAGATTACTTGAATAAATAAAATTTAGGGGCACCTGGGTGGCTCAGTGGGTTAAAGCCTCTGCCTTCAGTTTGGGTCATGATCTCAGGGTCCTGGGATTGAGCCCCACATCAGGCTCTCAGCTCAGCAGGGAGCCTGCTTCCTCCTCCCTCTCTCTCTGCCTGCCTCTCTGCCTACTTGTGATCTCTATCTGTCAAATTAAATAAATAAAATCTTAAAATAAATAAATAAATAAATAAATAAAATTTAAAAACTTAAAATTTTAGAAAATAAAAAATGTTGTTTTCTGTCATTATTCTACAGGTCTTTCTTTATTCATTCTTTGTAAACCAACCAATAGAACACTTCACTGTATCAGTCTTACAAAATGAAAATAGAAAGACAATACAAAGAATAGTGAGAAACAAAGGAGAGCTTCAAATATAACTCGAAGACCAGTGTGACAGAAAAACATACGGATAGGCTATTATGCCCTTTAATTCATGTGCTTCGAAGTGTGAGTCCAATTTAGAGCATACTGAGATTTAGTTTAGCAAGCCTGGCACCGGCCTCCAGGGCTATTTGGGTGGGTCTGGTCTCTTAAGAAACAAACTATTAGAAATTTTCCAGGTAACCTGCTCTTCTTTTCCACCTCATCCCAAATCTTCCACTCAATTATGTTCTTATCTTGGAAAGTACAAAATGTGAAGATCAAAGCAGGAAAAGAAAATCAACCTTAGGGATAAAAGGCATCCATGTCATAAAGATGATTATCATAGTCTCTGTGGGCGTGTGTGTGTGTGTGTGTGTGTGTGTGTGTGTGTGAAAGAGAGAGAGAGAATGATAGAGAGAGAATAGACATCGACAAGTAGGTCAGTCCTAAGTTAACAAGGAGTAGGCTTCTTACCTGGTTAAGGTCCGTCGGGAATCAAACTCTAAAGGCGTAGATGATGTAGACCCTGAAGGTGCTGGAGGTTGCAAAGCAGAGAATCTGTTTAAACTGGAAGCACTGGACCGTAAGGCATCTAAAGTTGTTGAGGATTGAGGGGGAAAAAAATACAAATCACATGACTAAAATGCAGCTGCTTTTAATTTTATTTTTTAAGATTTTATTTATTTGAGAGAGAGCATGAGTGGTGGGGAGAAGCGGAGAGGGAGAGGGAATAGCAGATTCCCCGCTGAGCAGGACCTCAGGATCATGACCTGAGCCAAAGGCAGAAGCTTAACCCACTGAGTAATCCAGGAGCCCCTCAAATGCAGCTTCCAGTTTATCTGCCTCCCTTGGGATGAAGGTGGATTGTTGGAAGACTGGGTATTTCTAAAGAGCCTAACAAGGTGATGTCAATCTCATGGTCCATAGACGATACTAAGAAGCATAATGTTAGAGGGCATTTATCTGTCTGAGGGATGGGGTAATTGGGTGATAGGCATTAAGGGATGGGGTAATTGGGTGATAGGCATTAAGGAGGCCATTTGATGTAACGAGCACTGGGTGTTATATGCAACTGATGAATCACTAAACTCTACCTCTGAAACTAATAATACTACTTGTTAATTAAATAATAATAAAAAAGGAATTAGTTGCAAAAAAACTCCCCAAACTTAGAAATCTTTGTTCATTACAACCATTTGCTGCTTTAAAAACATAATTAAATTATCCTAGGTAGGCAAGGGGATGGGAGTGGTAGACAGGGAAGGAGGGGGACAAGCAAAAACAAAACAAAATACTGAAAGCTAATACAAATCCTATGTATTTATATTATATAAATTTGCATGTGGGCCTAAGTGAATAACACAATTTATTAAAAAAAAATTTTTTTTAAGATTTTATTTATTTATTTGACAGAGATCACAAGTATGCAGAGAGGCAGAAAGAGAGAGAAAGAAGGAGAAGCAGGCTCCCTGCTGAGCAGAGAGCCGATGCGGGGCTCGATCCCAGGACCCTGGGATCATGACCTGAGCCAAAGGCAGAGGCTTAACCCACTGAGCCACCCAGGCACCCCTAACAAAACAAAAAAATTGTTTTTAGGGGTGCCTGGGTGGCTCAGTTGGTTAACTGTCTGCTTTTGGCTCAGGTCGTGATCCCAGGGTCCTGGGATCAAGTTTTACATCCAGCTTTCTGCTCAGCAGGAAGTCTGCTTCTCCTTTTCCCTCTGCACATCCCCTTGCTTGTGTACTCTCTCTCTACCTCAAATCAATCAATAAATAAAATCTTTAATAAGTTTTATTTGTAGAGAGAGTGAGAGCACAAGTGGAGGGAACGGCAGGCAGAGGGAGAAGTGGAGCCCAATGCAGGACTTAATCCCAGGACCCTGGAATCAAGACGTAAACTGAAGGCAGGCGCTTAACTGACTGACACACCCAGGCTTCCCATTTAACACAATTTTTTTAAAATTTAAAGAAATCGAAGGTCAAAATTCCTTAATAGAAGGGAAATATGGAAAGGAGGTTAACAATGAAGTTTTTTACTTTCCATCGGACTTTCTTAGCTTTAAAAAGATGTGTTTGTCATGATCTAACATTTGATCTCTCAAAATGTGACTTTTGTTTAAAATTTTTGGAAAATATTTCACTTCAATTCTTTTACAACTTCCTTTTATAATTCTTTTTCTTAGCGAAATGAGTTTTCTTTTTCCTTTGGGGTACTAGTAATTTCTCTAGTTATACTGAATTAGTGAACATCAACTTTAACAAAGAAACCTAAGAAATTAAAGTCTTAAATAACCTATCTGAACTAAAAAAATTGTAAATATTTAAAATACTTAAGGATCCATAGTGAGAAGGACACCAGTAAGTTTGGGCACCCTTCGTCTATAGATCTTTTCCTAAAACCATTATTAAACGATTGTGGGAGTGTGCTATAAGCTAAATATTGACAGATCACATCCAGGTTCCCAAGAAGGGACACTGCTTACTTACCAGTCTCACTTGCCTTTGCTCCACCACTGCTGCCCTTTCCCCAACTGCCCAGCTGTGCTTTAGGTACCAGCTGAATTTTCTCATCAATTGTGGGCTGTAACATAAGTGACCACAAAACAATTATAGGAATCATTCCAGAATTATTGTTCTTCTTTTCCTATAAAGATTTATTTATTTCAGAGAGATAGTGAGCATGCATGCGAGTGGCACGGAGGGGCAGAGAGAGAGGGAAAAAGAGAATCTCAAGTAGACTCCTCGCTGAGCACAGAGCCCAAAGCTGGGCTTGATCTCACAACCCTGAAATCATGACCTGAGTCGAATTCAGGAGTCAGCTGCTGAACCAACTAAGCCACCCAGGTGCCCCTAGAATGGTTTATCTTCTTTCCCCCTTCAGTGCAGTGAAAACCAACTTTGGCAAAAAGAATACTCCTTGGGGGGGCGCGTGGGTGGCTCAGTGGGTTAAAGCCTCTGCCTTCGGCTCAGGTCATGGTCTCCGGGTCCTGGGATTGAGCCCCGCATTGGCTCTCTGCTCAGCAGGGAGCCTGCTTTCCGCTCCCCCACCTGCCTCTCTGCCTACTTGTGATTTCTCTCTGTCAAACAAATAAATAAAATCTTAAAAAAAAAAAAAAAAAAAAAAAAAAAGAATACTCCTTGGAATAACAATTTAAGAAATATAAACTGGAGCTATTCACATTCACATGGGATTCTGGTGGACCCTGAACTACTTTCTTGGAATCCAGCATCCACAAAACAGTTTGGAACCAATGGTCTACAGAATGCATTCAGGTCCTCTAAGTTGGTACACCATTGAACTAAATGTAAGCAGTTTCTAGTAATTCCTCCTGTCTAGTGATGCCCAGTGAATATATAAATTTTGTATACCACAAAATTAACGGATTAATCTCTTCAAATTACTGTCAGAAAACAGGTCAGATGGCACAAAGATTTCATATTTCAGCAAAGCCCAATATGTGGGAGCTAAGGATGGGGAAGTGGAATTGCAGTATTCAATAAAAGGCAGTAAGAAAAAAAGTGAATATAGGAAATTAGACAGGAAGTTAAAATGCCTCTTTAAGGTTTAATCCCCCAAACACAACTTCAGCACAAATGAATGGACTTAGAATGCAATATTAAATAGAAGACACATACCACAGAAAGCTGCAATGTAGCTCTTTGCAATAAAAGTGTTCATAAATTCTCATAGTGCTGCCTTGCTCTACCACATGCTTTCACACGAATCTCTCCCAGTTAACAATGCCTTTGTTTAATGGCTTTCAACTTTTTCTAGGGTATTTAAGTAGCGTACCTACACTGCAACTATCGGAATATACACCAAATTTATTAAGAATTTACCAATTTACACAATATTAATAATGTTGTAGTTTTAATACCAACACTATTCATTTTTATAGCATCCATGCACGGAAACAATATGTAAAAACACAAGTATTATTAGTAAGTACTGATGTAATTTTCAAAGATGTTGGGGTTGATATTGGAGGGATTATCTTTTTAACACAAGATTTTTGTTAAAATAAAATAAGTCTCTTGCTAGAAACAGAAGTGGATGGGAATCAAGCTGTTTTTGGCAATAGAATCCCTGCACTGAGACATAAATAACTAGAAGAATGTACCAGAATCTTAGAGAATAGGATCTTTGCTAATTAAAATAAGGGCAATCTAGAGATGGAATGTTCTATCCTGAAGCAATACTTTGACATGAAGATGAAAATGACATAGTCCATCTTCTTCCAAATTTTCTCAAACTCTTTTTCTTTCTGTCAGTTCTCTTTCATTTGGTGATTCCACAATAGCTTTAGATTGCTATTAGTATCCTACCGGTAGGCTGCAAATTTTCAGAACTATGCAAAGTACATGACATAGGAAGGATCAAACCAGAATTGCACATGATTTGTAAAACTGGGCTGTAGGAGCTTTACTTTTACAAAAGGTAATGCCACTTGTTCTATGTTCTCCAAGGTTCTTCACATGACTTACAGTGATCAACTTCTACTGCTGAAAACATCTGCTAAGAGAAACCTTTTTCCTCTTACTGCCCACGGATTCTCAAGAGAGGAAGGTAGAATATTTGCATCTTCATCACAGAATGATTTCTAGTAGTAGTCTTCTGTGATTTCTTTGAGGCCTTGGATATGGCAAACCATTAATTCAAATTAGGCTTAAACAGGTAGTTGCTTCTTCCCCAGAGCTAAGGATACATTGTATAAAGCTTATAATTTATAGCTACTAAAGTATCTTTATTTTTTTTTTTTTTTTATTTTTTTATTATTTATTTGACAGAGAGAAATCACAAGTAGATGGAGAGGCAGGCAGAGAGAGAGGGGGAAGCAGGCTCCCCGCTGAGCAGAGAGCCCGATGCGGGACTCGATCCCAGGACCCTGAGATCATGACCCGAGCCGAAGGCAGCGGCTTAACCCACTGAGCCACCCAGGCGCCCCCTAAAGTATCTTTATTATTATCTCTCCTATAGTAAGCATCTCATAACTTCATCATCATAAAATCATCACTTCCCTTTTAGCAAACTCTCCAAGAAATGAGAGGAACAGCAGGAATGAGTAGTAAGAATATACGGAACAATACTGGCATCTGCATTAAAAAAAAAAAAATACTCACCTATAAAATCTGTAATATGGCTATTTCTGCTATGAACAAGAAATAATTTTGAGAGTCACATTCTCAGGCTGTCATAAGTTGTGTTTTAAATGTCACACTCACCTTAGTGATTTTAAGGAATTTTGAGGGGTCTAATACCCGACTATTCTTGGCCCCTTGTACAGTGTTCCATCCCCCTTCATCCACTCTCTGGACACCTGCAGGGAGAACAGAGTGTACGTCTCTCATCTACCTCAAGTCAGTTTGACAGCGACAGAGTAAGTAAGCAGTATTTTCAACTCAGGAGCTCCAATGAAAATCAAGGAAAAGGACCAAAGAGATTATTAAAGCATTGCTGACCATCTCTTTAACATCCAGGACGATATGAAAATATCAGGTAGAAATACCAGGAGAGCTGACCTAGGAGAAACTAACTGACACAAGGGCCAAATCTAGTGTTTATGGTGCATGATTAGAACCCTTCAGGAGGGACGCCTGGGTGGCTCAGTTGGTTAAGCAGCTGCCTTCGGCTCAGGTCATGATCCCAGCGTCCTGGGATTGAGTCCCACATTGGGCTCCTTGCTCAGCAGGGAGCCTGCTTCTCCCTCTGCCTCTGCCTGCCATTCTGTCTGCCTGTGCTCACTCTCCCCTCCCCTCTCTGATAAATAAATAAAGTCTTAAAAAAAAAAAAGAACCCTTCAGGATATGTCAGGTGGAAAGTATTTATTACAAAGTTTACTTCACTTAATAGTGTCAAATGACACAGTACACTTGGCTCATTCCCCCAAAACCTGCTTCTCCAACCCATCAGCTGCTCAGGCAAAAATCCTGTTCCTATTTCTCTCTCTCACTTGGCACCAAATCTTGTTAGTTTACCCTTTACAATATATTCAGCATCTAGCTCCGTCTTATTACTACCAACACTACCATTTTGGTTTTCACCAGCAACACTTAAAGCATAAAAACATCTTTGCTAGCTCCAATGCTTCCGCCCTCTACTGTCTGTTTCATGGCTGCCAGCACGACCCTAATGAAGTACAAGTCAGGTCCTGTGACTGCTCTACTCAAAACACTCCTATTAATCTCTCCATCTCACTCAGACAAAAAACCAAATTACTTCTAAATGGCCTACCAGCTCTGAGTAATCCAGCCTCCCCCATCTCAAACCCTATCTTCCACTACTCTCTCCTTATGCTCTTTGCTTCAGCCACTCTGACCTCCCTGCTGTTCCTTGAAAATGTTACTTCATGGCCTTTTACTTATTATTCCCTTTGCCTAAAAACCTTTCCCCAAATACCCATATGGCTTAATTCCCTCAACACTTGCTTCAGGTCTTCACTCAAATTCGAATTTTAACAGGCACCACCATCACCCTATTTAGAACTGTACCTTTACCCACCAAGCCTGGCACGACTCTAACTTCCTCACAAAATTACATATTTTATTTGAGCATCTGTTGTCTGTCCCCCTGGTACGGTGTAAGCTGCATGAAGGAAGGGATTTTGTTTCTCCTGTTAAGTGACAGGCACTTATATTTGTTGAATGTAAACCATCAAACTCTCTATTCAAAAGCTTTTTTGATCCTCACATACATGATTTTCTTTGTTGCTATCCAGTATTACTGATCATAAACAAACTTGTTTCTTTTTTTTTTTTTCTTATACCCTAGTCCTTCTTCCTCTCCAGTTGTTCTTTATCTGTCATTTTTCCAAGACTTCTTTTCTTTAGTCATCTATGGACATCTTCCCATGGACTGGGCTTTCAGTCTAGTTCAATAATAAGTCATTATGTGAAAGGCACTGTGTTAGGTTCTAGGGTGAAGAAGGTGTGGGAGTGTGGTGTCCCATGAAACTTAAAAGAACACTTTCTTCCATGGAGGATTCATCTCTCATAACTTCATTCTGAGCTCTACTGTCTGTGATAAAGAACAGTTCACGGTTGTTGAGTATTGACTCTGTGCCGGTTGCTATGCTGAACACTTTACACGTTATGCCTCACTTCATCCTCACACAAACCCCAGCAACCATTATTTGATCCATTTTACAGATTATGTGACTTGTGCAAGGTCCTACAGCTACGACGTAGGAGAGCTGAAATTCAAACCCAGACAGTCTGGCTTCAGAGTTTATGCTCTCAACCATTATTTACGTGACCCAGAACTGCCATGCTCACGTAACAGCACAGTGGACAAATGAAAGCTCTTATTTGGATGCCCTCTTGCCATCTCAAAACAAACAGGCTTATGAGAAGAATGATCATTTCCCTTCTGAAGAAGTTTTCTCTTCCAGTGTTCTTAAACTTAGTCAATGAACTTCCTATTTTCTGCAGGGCAGAATGCCTTCTATGTCAGCTTTCATATTTTCCCACCCATTTCTTCCTTTTATAATTATTGTTACCAGGATTTCAGCAATGCAACATTTCTGAGTTCAGTATGCCCTTTGATTCATCATGTAAAAATGATCAGACTTGTTTTACTTATATACCACTAGCATGACATCATTCCTTTGTTTAAAAATTTTTTTTTTTTTTTTTTTTTTTAAAGATTTTATTTATTTACTTGAGAGAGAGACAGTGAGAGAGAGCATGAACGAGGAGAAGGTCAGAGAGCGAAGCAGACTCCCCATGGAGCTGGGAGCCCGATGCGGGACTCGATCCCGGGACTCCAGGATCATGACCTGAGCCGAAGGCAGTCGTCCAACCAACTGAGCCACCCAGGCGTCCCTGTTTAAAAATTTTTGATGGCTCCTTGATGTCTATCATGTACAAAGTCAAAATTTCTTAATCTGGCTCCATTCTTTCAGAAAAACATTTTCCCACTGAGTCTCAACACTTAAACTTTGCTCCAATCAGGCTTGTCTGTGCCTCTTCACAATATATATTTATTTTAATTTCAGGACTAAAATTATTCCTTTCATTTCAAATATTTAGCATTCACCTGGACTCAGTTCAAGGGTGCATTCCTAAAATAAAGATGTGTTCTAGCTTGCTTTCTTCTTCTCCTCGGAGTCTTAACAATCCTTTTTTTTTTTTTTTTTTTGAGGAAACTTGAAGATTTTTATTTTAATTTGATTATGGAAATTTTTGAGCATAGAAGAAAATAGTATGAACCCCAATGTGCTCAACAGCCAGCAATAATTTAAAACATTTGCAAATATCCTTATATCTATCCTTTCTCCTTTTTTCTGTAGCATCTCAAGAATTACATAATTTTATCCATGTGTATGCATATGTAACCAAAAAGATTATCATTTTTAGATAATAACCATGATGTTATCCCAACTTTAAAAACAGTAATTCCATAATTGCATATATACAGTACATATCCAGATTTCTCCAGTTCTTTCAAAGATAGGTTTTTACAATTGAGGTTTGTTCAAATCATGGTCCAGATAAGGTCTGCACAGTGCATTCAGTTGCCAAGCCTCTTAAATTTTTTTAATCTACAGTTTCCCTTCTGTTTTTTGCTTTTGTTGTATTTTAACTGGTATTATTGTTTTGTAAAAAAAACTAGGCTGTTTATAAAATATTCTACATTTTGCTTTTGGCTAATTGCTACCTTGTGGTGTCATATAATCTGTTCCCCATTGCCCCATATTTCTTTTATTTCTTTTCTTTTTTTTTTTTTTGAGTCTTAATCTTGAGAATACATTTCATAATTTTATTATCTTCTACTTGACAAATATTCCCTTTATTAGTTTTGCCTTCTCAGATGTAAGCTTTCAGAGAAAAGAAACTGTATCTTCTGCTTCTTTTTATATCCCTCACCAATTCTGAGTATACAGAAGATGCTCAATAAAGCCTTGTTGATTAATGACTTTAAAGTAGTCAAAGAAACCATGATGAGTCCTGCATTCTTGGGTTTTACTCAAAAACCAGTCTCCAGGTGAAACTGCTTCACTTACAAATTACCACTCTATTTTTTGTTTATTCTTTATGATGTCATTTCACATCTAAATACAGAATTTTTAAACATCTGTCATTCATCTCCCTAGTTTTCCTAACACCCCAGTGGTCTCCACCCCTCACCTGTTCTTCTCTTCTCTTTGGTCATGAGCTGTTGGACCTTCCTTTGCTCTTCTTGTTCTTCTATTTTAGCCTCTTTGTGAATCTGTTCAATAGTTTTAGGTCCTTGATCTGCTCTTCGAGATACCCAGTTGCACTATAAAAGGAGAAAACAACATTATCAGCTAGAAAACAAAAAATGAACAAAATAAAATTTTGAAAATCTATTTTATACTTCTCACTGCTGGAAAAGTGTAAAATCTGTACTACAGTACTTTTTTTCATCTGTCTTACAGATGGCACCATGTGCAGTTTAGAATTAGAGACGAAGAATTAGTCTTGGTGCCCCTGGGAGTCTCAGTTGGTTAAGCAGCACAGACTCTTGATTTGGTTCGGGTCATGATCTCAGGTTTGTAAGATCGAGCCCCAAAACAGTCTCTATGCTCAGCAGGGAGTCTGCTTGAGATTTTCTTTCCCTCTCCCTCTGCCCCTTATCCCTGCATGCTCTCTCTCTTTCAGATAAATAAATCTAGGCGCCCTTGGGTGGCTCAGTGGGTTAAAGCCTCTGCCTTTAGCCTTCAGCTCCGGTCATGATCCCAGGGTCCTGGGATCGAGACCCACATCGGGCTCGCTGCTCAGTGGGGAGCCTGCTTCCTCCTCTCTCTCTGCCTGACTCTCTGCCTACTTATGATCTCTGTCAAATAAATAAAAAAATAAAATCTTAAAAAATAAATAAAATCTTTAAAAAAGATTAAATTTGTCTCAACCAACCCTGAACTATTATATGCTAAGTATTCCAATGTTAATGAATAAAAAGAGTGAAAGACTGATCCAAATCTATTTTTAAAAAATTATCTTGTGGGACACCTGGGTGGCTTAGTCGTTGAGCATCTGCCTTTGGCTCTGGTCATGATCCCAGGGTCTTGAGATTGAGCCCCACATCGGGGAGGCTCCCTGCTCAGTGGAAGCCTGATTCTTCTTCTCCCACTCCCCCTGCTTGTGTTCCCTTTCTTGCTGTCTCTCTCTGTTAAATAAATATACACAATCTTTAAAAATAAATAAATAAATAAATATCTTTTATATTTGTAAGGAGGAGCCAGAAGAGGAATCAATAAAGCTCAGGGTTCTTCAGCATTGCCTTCATCTGGGTTATTGGTACCTAATTCATAGCACATTCCATGGGGGCTCTAAATCGAGAATGACTAGCATTTTTCTTCCTCCATATTATGGTTCTCATATCCTGCACAAAGTGCCACCTCTCTGCCCTTTGATTATCCTATTAAGGACAAGACAATTTGTCTCATTACAATTATACTTCTCCCTTTCCTTCCCAACTATAATCCCAACACCTGATAGAAGTACAAGTAGTTGAGGGCACAGGTGAATAAGTTTTTTATGTTTATTTACATTTCCTAGACGCAAGGAGGCAAATATGTCCAAATCAGCCCATAAATTCTGATCATCTGGTAGTGGCTTTGGTAATAAGAAGAATCGTGAGGTCACATTGAACCTTTAGCAAGATAAAGAACCATCATGAATGCTATGTGGTCTAGGTATAGGGCAGGGAAGAGCTAGAACCTGCACTCTCTTTCTCTAGTTTAAGGTCAGCTGCAGTAAATAAGAATAGAGAAAAGAGGTGGACGTGGTAATTTCTCTGTTATGAGAAATAAGCAGCAGCAGCAGCAGCAGAATAGGAGGATATACAGGAAAAACAACGGAGAAAAAACACCAACACTTCCTATGAGCTGGGCACTTTACAAAATCACGTCACTGAAGCTTTATAACACACATGTAAGGTAGGCAACATTCCCATCTTAGAGAATAAATATGTAAGGCTCAGGGAAGTTAAATATAACCATTTTGAAGATGAGGAGTCCCGATTAGTACACTAAAACTAAATTTAATTGAACACAGTTTGAATTCAGAATGGCTGACTTTAAAAATACAGTGTGGTTTCATAATTAGCACAGAGAGAAGAAATGTAAGAGGCACGTATATGTGCTTCTATTCTCTCACAGAGCTCTGTCGTGGAAGTGCGTCAGTTCAGTTCTGGAAGTCCTTCCTGCAGCATTACGTTTTTACACATGCACATACTTGGACATCCTCCCTATTCCGACTCCTTAAAAAAGACTGGAGTAGTTGCCTTACATTTTTCTACTTACCAGCCTTAGGTCTATCACATCTTGAAGCATGAATCGAATCCTAGATGAGGTTTTTCTTTCTTTCACAATTTTTTCCATCTGATTAAAATACTGGTCCATACGCGGCTGCAAGGGACAAAATACTCAGTATTCTTGGCTGAGGAACTCAAATGTACTTTTATCATATAAAATTTTTAAAAGGGCTAGGTATACAACTTATAGCCAAAAGATAATGAGGCAGAATTTTTAACTAAGCATATGATGCCCAAAATAAAGGTTATGTATTCTAAGGGCTGTAGTCACATGACAGGCAAAGAATAAAAATGGAAGTGTCATGCTGCAGCCCCTGAAACCTTCCTTAAGAGAGGTGGCTGTGACCTTTGCCTCTTTCCAACCTTCTCCGCTGAGAATGTAAGGCCAAGGGCTATACTTTGGGGATGACAGAATTGTTAAGCGAGAGTGACTGAACTGTTTACCACCCCTGAGCCACCAAAGCAACCTCAGATTTCTTACCTCTGAACTTTACTTACTCGAGTGAGAAAACTTAATCTTACATAAACCACAGCTGATTTTTTGTCACAAACATAATCCCAGCTGATTCTAATGTTATTAAACATTTCTGATACTATTTCTTCAAAGCATTTCTAATTTTCCTGCCCCCTTATTTGGAGAGCACCATGTTATGTTTGAGTCATAATATTGTTAATGATTTTTAAAAATATTTTATTTATTTATTTGACAGACAGAGATCACAAGTAGGCAGAGAAGCAGGCAGAGAAAGAGGAGGAAGCACGGTACCTGCTGAGCAGAGAGCCAGATGCGGGGCTTGATCCCAGGACTCTGGGATCATGACCCCAGCCGAAGGCAGAGGCTTTAACCCACTGAGCCACCCAGGCACCCCGTTAATGATTTCTTTTATTATGGTTAGATAGCCCTGTGGTTAACTTGAGCATAAACTTAAGAATACTCCTAGGTTTTCACTTCCGTAACACCCTCAGTCCTGGCCCACAGTAGCTATTCTCCTTGTATTTCTGCCGATAATTTGCTATAAATAAAAATGACCTGTGAGGGGCGCCTGGGTGGCTCAGTGGGTTAAAGCCTCTGCCTTGGGCTCAGGTCATGATCTCAGGGCTCTGGAATGGAGCCCAGCATTGGGCTCTCCGCACAGCGGGGAACCTGCTTCCTCCCCTACCCCCACCCTCTGCCTGCCTCTCTGCCTACTTGTGATCTCTGTCTGTCGAATAAAGAAAGAAAAATCTTTAAAAACAAAACAAAACAAAAAACCTGTGAGATGGTCATGCAGAAAAAGGAAAAGGGACAAATAATCTGAACAATTCACAAGTTGGCCTCATCACTTCTTACCATGATGGAAAGGAGATAAGGAGCTCATTGGCCAAACACTTGACAATGAGAAGGGCAAAACAAGACAAAGAAGGAGCCTAGACTGCCGGGGTGAGCTGGAACACTCCTGCTGATGGTTCTAGTTCTTTTCACAACTGACAGAGGCCACTCTGGGTGCTTCTGAGATTGGGGTGCTTACCTTTGCCTTCTCGAAGTCCAGGTCTCTGCCGATGGTGGTCAGCAGGCGGCACAGGCATTCCAGGGACTCCTCATCATGGTTCTTCAGCAGTTTCACCACACAGTCATGCATGATGGCTTCCGTCAGCATCTTGAGTTTGAAGAGCTCCCCAATAAACTTGATATTACCAATGGATCTCCGCCGGGCTTTGTCCTTAGCTTCTTCTAGTTCATCATGAAGCCTCGTCCTCTCCTCTGGCTGTTGTATAAGGAAGAGTAATGGGAGCTTGATGAAGACAACTGTACTGCACACAAGATGCTAAGAACATACACTTGGACTCATGGTCTTGTGCTCTGTGGGAGGTCAGGGATAGACTGAGAATCTGACAGTAACTGTAGTCCTACTCCTTAGAAAAACTGCACCACACCCAAAACTTTGCATCCATTTCAGGAGATTTCTGGAACTCAGTGACCCCTCTGAAATCTGGGCTCTGAATTCCTGTCTTAGGAGGTTGAGCTGCTCTAACAGATGGCACTAAAAGGAATAAAGCATTCCTCTAAATGTCAATATAATGTCTCCACATGAAAAAAGCCACAGTCGTCTACTGAAATAGGGAGATGTAACCAGCTTCATGAAAATGCTGTTCGCTAACAGAGAGCATAAGCACACTGTCTTTCTGTGCAAATACTCACAGCACTGGCAGCCTCGAGTTCTTTCTGCTTCTTCTCAAAGACATCATCATCTGCTTTATCTTTTTCAAACTCTTTCTGGCAGCGGTTCAGTAGCAGCTTCCGGAAATTCACTGTGTTACCAGGTTTGTCTGCCATGGGTACTTTCAGCTGCATCCATATAGGAAAATGCAAAAGCATCAAGATTACTTAAAACATTTGACGATTCTCTCAAAATACCTATTGTCTAACTATAGGTAAAGCTGAATGAACTACAGGTAAGCTTTTATAAGAGGTATACAATTTAGTTTCAGGCAGTTCATGTTTTAGTGGTAAGAGGTCTGTAATTTTATACAGAAAAGATATACATTCCTTTCATATAAATGTACTCTATCTTTACGGTTGGTTGTGCCTCTAGCTGACTTTGAAATCCATGTCTTACTGTGACAACTACAGCTCTGTCCTTATCTAAGACCTTTGTAACTCTACAGGGTTTTACCTTTGTTTTTTTACTACCATTGTAGATACTCTGGTTTAAAGGAACAGATAGAAATGACATAAAGCATGGCCATAGGAAAACAGTTGTGGGTGGGGATCCTTATTCTAGAAAAAAGCAGAAGAGGGGTGGGGAGGACAAATTTGATGATTTTTGAGATATCCTGTCCTTGGGGAAATGTCATTAACAATGCGATGCTGGTACTTACCTTGACTATCCATGCCCTTTGTTTACTGATTATTTCTTATGTGCCCAAAGAAAATACTAAGTTTCTGAAAGTTTAGTCTAAAAAATGGCACCTGTGAAACATTTTTTTCATACACAGGAAGACCCAGACTGGAGGGGGTAGTACATGTGGAGGCAAGATGCTTACAGGGTTTCTGTTCGAATCTCAGAACTGCTTTCTAGTAACAGCAATAGCTCTTATCTTCAAGGTTATGTGTAACCAAACACAGAGACATTCTTATAAGAAAGTGGACTGGTGCACTGATTGACTAAAATGCATCATTTTACAAATGCAACCTCCCTAAGCACCATTCTGAACAGCTACTGTGTAACACAGCGAAATGTTTTTTTCTGGAATCACAAAATGGCTCTCAAAGTTCTGAAATGCATGGTCTTTGCCCTAGGTTTAATGGGAGAACTTCGTAAAAAAACAGAATGCATTGTATTTACACTCACAAAAAAGTTAATGTTATCAACCAGAATGAACTTGGACAGTTGCTGATTAAGGTCAAATGGCTAGAGAAACTTCTTGAGAATTGAAGACTACAATGCTATACTGGATTTGTGTTAGAACTGATGGGCACACTCTCCAACAGATGTGCTACAACACATGAAAGACCATTTAATAGTCCAGTGCTTTTTTAAACATTTTATTTATTTATTCATTTTTAGATTTTTATTTATTTGACAGAGAGAGAGAGAGAGATATCACAAGTAGGCAGAGAGGCAGGCAGGGGGGTGGGGTGGGCATCAGGCTCCCCCCGATTCAGGGCTCCATCCCAGGACCCTGAGATCATGACCTGAACCGAAGGCAGAGCCCAACCCACTGGGCCACTCAGGCGCCCTAAACATTTTATTTTTAGGTAACTTCTACACCCATCGTGGGGCTCGAACTCACAACCCTGAGATCAAGAGTCGCTTACTCCACTGACCAAGCCAGCCAAATGCCCGAACAAGTCCAGTTCTAATCAACAAAGAGAGCAAGCGTTTCATTACACATTGTTTTCAGCTGGAAATATTAACTCAGGAAGAGGGTAAAATCACCAAATATTTTTTTTTTTTTAGTAAGCATAAAAAAACTAACATGTCCTTATCACCAAATTCAAACCAAACAAATTCAAGTGACCATAGATAACTGCATAATCAGGTCTACTCCACGACTGCAAAGGAAGGCAGGCATTTAATCAGCCTTTAAGAAAGAAATGCTACATAAAGCAAGGGCTTTCCAAAGGAAAAGCCAAAAGTGGACTCTATTTAGGACCCAGAACATAAAACAACGTACCACAAAAGAGAACCAGAAAGCATATCCATGAGCAAAGTGATATATAATAGACCAACAACATGATATTAGGTTCCAAAACAAACTAAAACTCTTAAAAATCAGCAGAACAAAACCCTCAGCAGTTGTTTCCAATTTGTTGCTTTACAGGAACACAGTAAACCAGCCAAAAAGTTCTATCCAGCTTTTTGGCATATTTACCAGCATCACCTACATTAATACTATGGACATAATCGGTAAGATAAAAATCGGCTGAGCCACAATCTATCAGCCCTAAAGAGATGTTTCTTGTATTATGGATTGTAATGTGCAGGCAATGGAAAGACTGTGGACAACAGTATGAAAATCCAAGCAACACTCTCATGAGGAGAGGGACCAGAATTAAAATGAATCGAAAAGATTAAATAAATGCAACTTATGGCACTTAGCTTTACAGCGAACAAGTAGAAATGACACAAGGTAAGGGAGAGCTTTTCCTACACAAAGGATATAAAAAGCTATGCCTTTTAGGCTTTTTTTTTTTTTTAAAGATTTTATTTATTTATGTGACAGACAGAGATTCCAAGTAGGCAGAGAGGCAAGCAGAGAGAGAGGAAGGGAAGCAGGCTCCCCGCTGAGCAGAGAGCCCGAAGCAGGGCTCAATCCCAGGACCCTGAGATCACGACCTGAGCTGAAGGCAGAGGCTTTAACCCTCTGAGGCACCCAGGCGCCCCCCTTTTAGACTTTTTGTACAGGGAAGGCTATGTTCAGAGTGTTGGATTAAGGAATGGAAGATAAGCTTACTTACTTTTAAACAAAGGCAATTCTTTTAACCCAAGTTTCCATTTCATCCTCCAGAATAAGGGAGACACAATACCCAAGTCTAACCTAGGGTGCTGCTTTGAGAATCCAATGAAATAGGTTTAGTGGAAGCACTTTGTAAGTCACAGAGAAGGATGGGATGTTTCTCTTCAACTGCAAAAGGAGACATTCTAATGACTATAGACTGAATTATAAAATAGCTGTTCAAACAGAAACTAATCCCTGCTCTGCCAGCTGACTTTGGCCAAGTTATTCAGTTTCACCAAACCTTTATTTCTTTCTAAAATGGGAATGATAACATCTGTCTTTTAGGACTGCTGGAAGAATTACATGAGGTTAGTTTAAGTAATGCAAACGACAGCCGCTGGCACATCACCAAGAGTTTAATCAGCTAATACAGCTCTATTTATATACTCATGTTTATGATTAAAAATAAAAGAGTAATCTAAATTATAACATGGGTGTCAAAAAAAACATGTAAGCCAAGTCTGCTCACTAAGCAATTAGGAAGAAAGCCATAAATGGCAAGAAATAGGAATACCTGCTCTACCAAAATGATGATCAGGGGAGATTTCCCATGCACAAGTCATAAAAAAATGACTGTAGAGAGGCTTTTTAGATATAATCAAATGGAAATATAGATAAAATCAAACTAAATAATGACCAGAATGGCCACAGGTCTGCAAGTACACATATCTTCAAATGAATGAATGCCTAGCTATACAACCTCCTAAGGACTTGTTTTGGAACATGGTTTTAATGTTCTTGGGATGATGAACAGGGTAGTGGGAATATGGAAATAGGCCAGTGAGAACATATTCTCTGGGAATGGTGATGCATGGTAATATTTTTGTTCTTGAGATGATAAATTCAACAGGGTTATGACATCAGTAAGTCAGCCTGTGTTGTCTGCTGGACATTGACTGCTCAGAAGACCCAGTGAAATTGTTTGGTTAGAAGAGACATGATGAGTGGATGTCTTGGTCTGCAATGGCTGCTATACTAACTACCATAAAATCGTGGCTTAAACAACAGACATTTATTTCTCCCAGTCTCTCAGTCCAAGACAAAGGTGTCAGCAGATTGAGTTCTTGGTGGCCACCCTTTTCCTGACTTACGGCTTTCTCCTATATCCTCAAGTGGTGGTCAGAAGAAGCTCTTGAGTCTCTTCCTCTTATAAAGGCACTAATGGAGGCTATACCATTAGGACCTCATCTAACCTAATTACCTTCCAAAGGCCCCACTTACTGATGCCAGCAGACGAAGGGTTAGGGCTTCAAACATATGAACTGGGGGTGGGGGACAAAAACATATAGTCAGTAACAATGAACAAGGTAGATATTTGCAAGTGTGATCATGGAAAATAAAAAAAAGAAAAAGAAAAAGAAAAAGAAAAAAGGTGATGTGCTACAGTGAGAACTTTAATTTTCTTTAAGCAGTAGTCCACAATCAAAACTAAGAAATGTTTTTTAAATGGGTTGTCTGGGGGCCCCTGGGTAGCTCAGTGGGCTAAGCCTCTGCTTTCAGCTCAGGTCACGATCTCAGGGTCCTGGGATCAAGCCCTCCATTGGGCTCTGTCAATGAATAAATAAAATATTAGAAATAAATAAATGGGTTGTCTGAGATAGCTTCCCGGGTAGTAAGGGAGTCAGGGGGAATAGTTCAGTAAGGCTGTTCGGGTAAGCTAAATACACTGGAGAGAACCTGGCTTTTCATTTTTACACAAATGTAAACTAACAGTATAACATATTACACTGTAAACTAATCATACCATGTATCATCTCATATTGGGATGAGATCTGTGCATATATCAGTCACCCAGCAATCTTGGATATGAATGTTGTCAGCATTAGGTAGTCATTTTCTTTAAGCAAAAGGGCCTGTACTGCTGATATATTTGCTACTGTTGAGGGTAAATCCTTCTTATTCCTAAAAAGAGCAAGGGTTGCCAGCTCTGTGTTACTTATGGTAGTCAAATAAGAGATTAGAGTATGAAAGGACCAGCCCTAACCATGCTTAGCATGCTCCCGATTTTCCAAGCTGTCTCAGAACATAAGCAGTGCTAGTGGGAACCCACGGCCGAGGAGCCATTTTGCTCCTGAAGCAGGTTCCGGTATGAGGTAAAGTATTTGGAATGACTGGTGTAATGAAGTGGCACCTCCAAGCCACCTCTAACACATGAGGTGACCAGTAATAAATCAGTTGTCCAATTGTCCTCCTGAGTCCATGGTGACATACTACTTACTCTCTATCAGTAGTTCTGTCCTGACCTTAGCGAAATTACTTATAAAAACTGAATGAGCAGTTCTATTTTCAACATTTTGAGGAACCTCCAGTGACTCTTAATCTCACAAAACAAACTGAGGGTTGCCGGGGGGAGGGGGTTGGGGAGAAGGGGGTGGGATTATGGACATTGGGGAGGGTATGTGATTTGGTGAGTGCTGTGAAGTGTGTAAACCTGGTGATTCACAGACCTGGGGATAAAAATATATGTATATAAAAAATATATGTTTATAAAAAAAAAAAAAAAAAAAAAAAAAAAAAAACTGAATGAACACACATACTCTGAATGTACTACAAACATATGAATTAAACTGCATTTCTGGTTAGACACATCTGAAGCGGTATGGAGTTCTGAGAGATGCCCACAAGATTCAAAATGGAGTTATGATAGGGTAAGTCATTTCTCCTCAACGTTTCTTTAAAGTATTTTGCATATTTCATGAGGTGAGTTGAACATGCCTCCTCTTCCAGTTGACTCTAGCCACTTGCTGTTGCCCAAAGCTGACTTTCCTGGTCTGTACTTCAAAGCTGCTGCTTCTTTTTTTTTTAAGATTTATTTTTTTGACAGAGACACAGCAAGAGAGGGAACACAAGCAAGGGGAGCTGGAGAGGGAAAAGCAGGCTTCCCACCAAGCAGGGAGCCCGATGCTGGGGGTGGGGGGGGCTCAATCTCAGGACCCTAGGATCATGACCTGAGACGAAGGCAGGTGCCTAATTGACTCAGTCACCTAGGCGCCCCTATACTTCTAGGCTTTCCTTGTTTCTTTCTTTTTCTTCCACTTTTTTTTTTACTTGATTCATTTGACAGACAGAGATCACAAGTAGGCAAAGAGGCTGTGAGGGGGTGGGGGTAAGCAGGCTCCTTGCCCAGCAGAGAGCCCAATGCAGGGCTCCCGCCCAGGACCCCAAGATCATGACCTGAGCAGAAGGCAGAGGCTTAACCCACTGAGCCACCCAGGCACCCCTTAGGCTTTATTTCTGATGAGATTAAGTGTGTCTCCTTCATTCTTTCAGCGTCTCTTCCTGTACTCAACCCTCCCATTCTTTGCATGGTTTACACTTGAAGCACTTGATGAGTGGCAACAATGAAACCTCTGGATATGGCATAACAAGACACAGAATGCTCAAAAAATTAGTTCCTCCCTTTATAGATGAGGCATGCATGCCTGCCACAGCGCAGATAAAAAGTACGAACAAAGCCCCCCTCCATAAAATGCAAAGCATTTAACTAGAATTCAGTACTTCTCTTAGGAGAATGACAATCGAATTGAATGGCTAACAGAGTAGACTAGACAAGAAAGATTATTGTCCTGTATCGAAATTTGGAGTTAAGTTAAATAAAAGTTTTAGTTGGATTGTTGGCAATTTCAAACTGCTGGGCTCTTGTTTAATCATAATTCAAATCAAAGTCCACATCTCATGAACCCCATGAGCATGTAAACTTCTAAGGGCTGATACTTTTTCTGCTTTTTTGTTGTTTTGTTTTTTTCACTGCTAAATAAATTCCCAGTGCCTAGAATGGTTCCTGACACATCACAGACTCTCAGACATATGTTGTAAGTGGGTAATGCATGAACAGAAGAGTAACAACTTGAGTTTATTTTATGCTCAAAGTCTTTTTTGGGGTGTTGGCTTTGTTTGTTTGCTTGTTTTTACAATATTTTTATTTATTCATCTGTTACAAAAAATGCTACTAACATTTTTGCATATGTTGCCTGGTATGTAAGAAATGTAGGTTTATCAGTTGGGTACACACTTAAGAATGGAAATGCTTATTACAGCAAAAAATAATTTCAACCTTCTTTTCTTTCTTTCCTTTTTTTTTTTTTAAAGTAGGTTCCATGACCAGTGTGGAGCCCAGTGCAGGGCCCAAACTAATGACCCTGAGATCAAGAACTGAGTAGAGATCAAGACTCAGATGTTTATCTGAGCCACCCATGCACCCCCAACTTTAGCTTTTACAGCCAAGCTTGTCTCCAAAGTGGCCCTCACCACTTTATTTATTAATTTTTTAAAGAAGATTTTATTATTTATTTATTTGACAGACAGAACTCACAAGTAGGCAGAGAGGCAAGCAGAGAGAGAGGAGGAAGCAGGCTCCCTGCTGAGCAGAGAGCCTGGGATCATGACCCGAGCCGAAGGCAGAGGCCTTAACCCACTGAGCCACCCAGGCGGCCCCCCACCACACCACTTTATATTCCCACTAGCAATGCTTGAATTCTTGCTTCACATACTTGTCAAATCCTGGTAAGTTAAGCAGTCTGGAGTTAATGTAAAGTTTTATACCTAGCTGGTTAATGTCATCATTTTGTTGGTCATCTGGATGACCTCTTTGGTGAATTGTAGGTGTAAGTTTATTGTCTGTTTAAAACAATGAGTTATTCTTGATTTCTTTTAGCTTGACAAAAAATATGATCTAGACCCTTCATTGGGTTTTGTGTTGCAATTATCTTTTCCTAATACATGATCTGCATTTTTACTCCCTTAATGACATCTTTTGAGGAAAAATATGCAAATTTTAATGTAGTTCAGTTTACCAATCTTTTTTTTGTACACAGTGACATTTGGGTCCTAAGAAATCTACTAACAAATTATTATTCTTTTTAATATCTCCTCCCCATCCTGGTTTCTATTTTTTAAATGTAAGCCTTTACTATATCACCAGTCTAAACATTTTCCTTCATTTTCACTTTTTCTACTATTATTCATGACTGGGATTTGTAGGAAATTGTTTCAGCCTATGGTTTTAACATCTTAGTACTTATGAAAAATTTCTCAGCCACTCTCTTCAACCATCGCTTTCTTCCCACTCCTTCCTCTCTCCTCTTGGGACTCCAATTAAAGCAAAGTTTGACCTTATAGAAACTTCCTCATCATTTACTCTCCCTTTTGTATCTTTATTTTTTGGTCTGTCTGCTTCTTATGGATTGTGCAGACACATCTTCTACTTCATAATTCTTTTTATTTTTATTTTTTATTTTTAAAAAAGATTTTATTTATTTATTTGACAGAGATCATAAGTAGGCAGAGAGGCAGGCAGAGAGAGAGAGAGAGGAGGAAGCAGGCTCTCCGCGGAGCAGACAGCCCGATGCGGGGCTCGATCCCAGGACCTGACCTGAGCCAAAGGCAGAGGCTTTAACCCACTGAGCCACCCAGGCGCCCCAACTTCATAATTCTTTATTTCATCTGTACCTAATTGGCTATTAGGCCAATCCATTAGATTCTGAATTTTATTATATATTAAGTTCTAGGATTTCTATTTCGTTCTTTTGATACCTTTTCTTTCTCTGTTAAAAATTTCAGCTACTCTTTATTACCTTGAATATAATACAATTACCTGATGTCTGTGCCTGATAAAAGCCAATATCTCGAGTACCTGTGGGAAATTTGTTTATTGCTGTTTCCCATTCATGGTGATTTTTTTTCCCTTGTGTGACTTACTGTTTCTAACTATGTGCTGGACATTTTATTTGAAAAACTGTTCAGAAATAATCTGAATACTAATATGACAGTTAAAAAAATATATATGATAGTTTTCTTTTTTTTAAGATTTTATTTATTTATTTGACAGAGAGAGATCACAAGTAGGCAGAGAGGCAGGCAGAGAGAGAGGAGGAAGCAGGCTCCCTGCTGAGCAGAGAGCCGGACGCGGGACTCGATCCCAGGACCCTGAGATCATGACCTGAGCCACCCAGGAGCCCTATATATATGATAGTTTTAAAAAGAATTTGTGCTTGCTTCTTCCAGGCACCTAGCAGGCACTAACATATTCAGAAATCACTACAATTCTAGTTCAAGGATTGAGATTATCTGATGTTGAGCTACACCCAGTCCCTGTGAGAGCAGGTCAATTTCCGATTCGTCCGTGTTTCAAGCATGCAGTCCTTTGGGAAATCAACCTAAAATATGAGTCAAGCTCCAGAGCCTCTTCCAACACTCTTTTGGTAAACACTGTTCCCAAATTCTATCCCCTAGTCTAATGAATTTTTGAAAAACAAGTTTTTCAAGACATATTAGTTGCCTCTTCTAGGGGGAAATTTTACCAAATGTGTCACTTTTCTTTGGATTTCTACACTTTCAAAGATCTTAACCTTAGTAATTCTTTACTGTCTTTTAGTTCTCTGATACATTCAAGATTTTAAAGATTAATGTAGCCAATTTTTCTAATTGTTATCCATAGAATGGGTGGTCTGGATCACCTAACTTGTCAAAACTAGAAGCTCTAATACTTATTCCTGTGTACTTGTCCTTAATCTAAAGACTTTTTATCTCTTACCTTGAATTTGATGTTTAGTATTTCCAAATGGTCTAATTTTATTATATATATATTTAGTATAAGCAATAATTTTATTTTGCATATTATAAATATTATTAAATGATGTTATACTTTATTCAGTACTATTTTTGAGGTTGATTACCCCTAACACATTTAGTATTACTTCATTAATTTTAACTGCTGTATTATGTTACTATTCAAATCCACTGACCAAATAAATTGTGGTATACCTATTGTCTTCTTTAGGCTTATTTCATTTGTTTCCTATTATTCACTATTAAAACCAATACAGAAAATAAGCATTCTTAAAAATGATTCCTTGTGGGGCGCCTGGGTGGCTCAGTGGGTTGAGCCGCTGCCTTCGGCTCGGGTCATGACTGATCTCAGGGTCCTGGGATCGAGTCCCGCATCGGGCTCTCTGCTCGGCGGGGAGCCTGTTTCCTCCTCTCTCTCTCTCTGCCTGCCTCTCTGCCTACTTGTGGTCTCTCTCTGTCAAATAAATAAATAAAATCTTAAAAAAAAAAAAAAGATTCCTTGTATTCATCTCGTAATTTCTGTGGGGTATATATCAAGAAGTAAAATTCCTGAGGAATAGTATATGAACATCTTCAATGTTATAGTTTAATTACTCATCAAAGTGACTGTATTAAAATGATTTCATTTTTTTCCCTACTCTAACAAGTGTGACTTCTATAGAACTGCGGTTTGCTATTTCCCTAATCATGAATAACACTGAATATCTTGTTAAATTAATCAGCTAACAGATTTTTATTTCTACAAATTGCCCATTTAACTGGGCTGTTTTCTTATCGAGTTTTCTCCTTAATTCTGTATTTTAATATTTTATCAATTATTACGTATTCCAAATAGATTCTGCCATGCTGTGGCTTTATCTTTTTTTTTTTTTTTTTTTTTTTAAAGATTTTATTTATTTATTTGACAGAGAGAGATCTTTTTATTTATGGTATCATTTGCTACACACCAAGTATTGTAAATTTTAATAGTCAAATTTTGATAGCTTTCTGTTATTCACTTTGAATCTTAATCTTGCTAAACAAAATTTTCCCCAACATTCATGACGATAGTCTCAATTTTCTCCTAAAAGATTAGCTTTTCTTATTTGGATTTTCATTATTCCCATGACTAATTTTTGTATTTTCTACATAGTAAGAACCAGTGATGACTCTATTTCCATTGCCCCCTTTCATTTTAAGCCCTCAGTATCTCAAAAGTCCTAGAAGCCATGACAGTGGTTACTTTTAAGGAATAAGGAACAGTACAGTTTTATTTACTGACCAGGGTGGTAGGTATGCTCCCTTCACTGATATACACTGAGCTGTACACTAATGATCTGTATAACCTTCTGTATGCATGTTGTAATGGTGTGCTAAAGCTAGCTCATACTGGGTCACAGGAGCCAACTATTCAGTTGATATTTTGTGAACTACTGTCAAACTGTTAACTGGCTTAAGATCAGCCATGAAGAAACTGTATCATTACATTTGACAAAAGCAACAAATGAGGAATTTTTCTTTTCCCCAATAGCATGTATGTCTATTATACTTCAATTTAAAAAGTTTAAAAACTTTTATCATTTGGTATATAACTCTGGGGGAATTCATACTAAAAAAGTAAATCCTCAACATGTAAATAAAGGAAGTATACTTTGGTGTTTATTGGAGTGCTGCTTGTGGTTCCAAGAAAACCTGCAAAAACCAAAAAAGTAGAAACAACATGGAAGAAAAAGAGGAAGGGGGGGAGAGAAAAAAGGCTGGGGAAACTATGGTGCATGTATGTGCATATATGTATCTTCAGATATTATGCAACTACTAAAAAAGTAGGAGTAAAATCTCTGTAGTGACGTAGGGATATGCCCAAAACATATTAAGTGAAAAAAAGTAAACTGCAAAAAAATACATACGTGACAGAATTTAACTACTACAAAACCAAAAGTATTCTCTTTATATGTATATGTGTTTATATACTTTTATGAATATAAATAAAATTGTGGAAGTGCAGACATAAGCCATTCACAAAGGGAGGTGTAACCGGATGGGGCTGAAAGAGCAGCAGCTTTCTCTCTGACACCCCGTTTACTGCTGCACTTACTCCAAAGGTTATTCTGTAATTAAAAATAACCTAGTAAAGTTTAATCAATCTTATTTATTTATTTATTTATTTATTTATTTAATTTTTTTTAAAGATATTATTTATTTATTTGACCGACAGAAATCACAAGTAGGCAGAGAGGCAGGCAGAGAGAGAGGGGAAAGCAGGCTTCCTGCTAAGCATAGAGCCCGATGCGGGGCTCGATCCCAGGATCCTGAGATCATGACCTGAGCCGAAGGCAGAGGCTTAAACCACTGAGCCACCCAGGCGCCCCTAATCAATCTTATTTAAAAAGGGCTGAATCATAACAAAATTCACATAAGTGGTTGGTTTATCTATGATTGTATTTTAATCTACTTTCTTTTATTGCCTTTCCAAAGGCCATTTTCATCAAAGATACTCTTCTATTGAAAACATTAACATGGGCACCTGCGTGGTTCAGTTGGTTAAGTGTTCTTAAGTGACTCTTGATTTTGGCTCAGGTTGTGTTCTTGGGGTTGTGGGATCAAGCTCCACATGTGGCTCCCGTCTTCACAGGGAGCCGGCTTGAGATTCTCTCTCTCCCTCTGCCCCTCCCCCCACTCTCTCGTGCTCTCTCTCTCTTAAATAAACAAAATCTTAAAAAAATAACAACAACAAATTAATAATCCTTCACTGCCTGTAGGATTAAATCTAAAATTAGTAAAAAGTACTAAAGTATAAGCCAGGAGATCTGGGATCTAGTCCTAGTTCTAATAAGTGGCTACAAGATGGTATGGTTGCCACCTGCCACAAGGAAAATGAGAAGTATAAGATGGCCTTCAGATACCTACGGTATGGTAATTAGAAAGAAATATGGCAAGTGGCTCAAGAATCCTAGACATGGATTCTAGCATTGCCACTTACTAGTTAATGTGACTTTAAGCAAGTTACTTACCCTTTTTTAAGTCTCAATTTCTTGTTCAGTAAAGTGGGGCTAATAATACTAAACTTCCAGGGTTATAATAGCTATTAACAAGAATATATGTAAAGCATCTACCCATAATGCAACCTAGTAGGAGCTAAATAAATAGTTTCTGTTATCACAATCGTCCTCAATCAGCCAGCATTTTAAGACCTTTGCAATCTTTTCCACCACCAATATAATTCTGAATTATTTAGGGATGATACAGGTCAAATACTGAGCTAGGAACTTTACATAAACAATCTCATTAAATTATATTATTAGTAAATTAATGTTATCATTGTAATAGCCTCAAACTGCGTGACTTAATCTTATTTTATGATTAAAAAATGAGGTAATATAATTTTATGAAGTTACAAAGTTTATAACAACTCATTATAATTTATTATGAAGTTTATTATTGAGTTAGCAGCTTGCAGAGTAGGGACTTAAATTTAAATTTTAAAGTTAAAATTTAAAGCCAGAACTGTGAGACAAAAGGCCCGTATCTATGACTAATGCCCTGCATGCGCTGCCTCAGACATGAGCTTTTGCTGCTCTACACTTGTTCCCCCCAACAGCCACGGATCCTCTCAGGCCCACCCTGAACGCTACCTGCCTCACAGAAGCAGTCTGTCACTCTACCAATAACATAGTCATTTCTTTTTTCTTCTACTTGGTTTTTAGGTCTAGAACATCCATTCAAGCATCAACATATTGCAATTTCACAGAATATGCTCTAAGTGATCATTTTGTTAAATGCTAAATTTTTTTTTTTTTTTTCCAATATGAATTTTAAATTCCTTAAAGACAGAAGAAGTAAACTTTCCAGGTCACAACAGACTTACCTATCTTTGACACAGGACTCAAAAATACTGGGAGAATGACAGAATTCTGCACTTTTATAACAAGGCAAATGACAATGAATTGTGATAAGAAAAAACCCCAAATGTTAAAGGACACACATTTCTGACACAAGTACCTGGGTAACAGTAACAGGCAGAGAAAACACAGATGGTACATGGTAGTGTTCTGACTGCAGAACAGAGGACAATGAACACTAACCAGAAGCTCTTTGGTCTCCCATTCTGTCTTGCCCTAGATTTGACAGGCTGTAGAGATTAAATGGCTGTGGACAATGTAAAGAGAAAGAAATCTAATAGTTTCTAAGAGATGAAATGATCACTTTTGAAACTTTTATGACCATAACTATCTTTTCATTTCACCGAGGCTCAAATTAGAACCAATATATTTTCAGTTTTGAATTAAATGTGAATGTAAGCATTCACTTTATAAGAGACAACAGGAGAGGTAGGTTGCTCAGGCCAATAATTTCACATTACTAATTTAAAACTTATTCAATATTGCTCACACTGGGTGGGAACGTATCAGGCCTATTTCAGTCTATTTCCATATCCCCTCCAGAGGTGAGGATATATTTTAATAAAGCAAGATTCTTTTTATACATTGAGAATATTATATAAAAAAGTGCTAAAAATATATTCTCCCCTTTATGTTACCCCAATAACACTTCTGGGAAGAATGTGTAGTGAGGGGAGAATATACCTCTTGGAGATTTCTGGTTTTACTCCTTCCTCTCTTCTTACCGTTACTAGACATCGACACATGTTTGCATAAGCCACAGAGAAACTGGGCTCATCGATAGCCTTCTCAAAGACCAGGTCAATGACTCCCTTCAGCCGCTCCTCTGTGTCAACAGTAAGTCCTGACACTTGCTTCATCAGTTGGTTGAACATCTGTGGTGTCAGTTTATTTAAGATACTTCGAACTTTTCTGAAAAGCTCCTAGAGGGGCCACAAAAAAAGAAAACAGTGTTATAGTAACTGTGACAGGATGATTCTTTCTGTAAGGGTTAATATTTCGTTTATAATTTATAAGTTCAACTTCCCAAATTAACAAAGATTGTGAACTCATAACAGAAATAATTAAATCTATTTTAACAAACATCAAACCATTATATCACTTCTTTTCCATAACTGATGAGAATTCTAGGAACTAGTTATATTCACTGGCAAGAATATCATCTGGTACATTTCTCAAGGCAATTTGGCAAGGTGTATTGAAAGCTTTAAAACTATGATGTATCTTTTGTTTTTTTGTTTTTAAGATTTTTATTTTTTATTTTTATTTGAGAGAAAGAGAACAAGAGAGAATGAGCAGGGAGGAGCCAGGGGTAGAGCAGGAAGGAGAAGCAGACTCCTGCTAAGCAGGGAGCCTGATGAGAGACTCCATCCCAGGAACCTGAGATCATGACCTGAGTTGAAGGCAGATGATTAACAGACTGAGCCACCAAGGCGCCTTTATGATGTATCTTTCAAAATAACTATTATACTTTTAGAAACTTATTCATATTTAAGGATAGGTACAAAAGATTTTAGCCACAATAACTTTCATCACTACCCCTTTATAGCAAATAACTTAAATCTCCTAAAATAGAAAATCTGTCTAAATTATGATATAATATAAATTATGGTACAGAATACAAGGCAGGAGGTATTTTAAACTCTCATCAAATTAAAAACAGAAGAGAACTTCCTCAACTAGGAAAAAAAGCAAATATAACTCTACTTAACGGTAATTTCCCTCTAAGAACAGGAACAAGGCAAGAATGTCCATTCTTACCATCCAGGCAAGAATGTCCATTCTTACCATCCTATTCAAAGCCATACTGGAGGTCCGAGTCAGTGCAAAAAAGCAAAGAAAAAGAACTATAATCTGTATAGATTGTAAAGGAAAAAATAAAACTCTCTATTCATAAAT
Source organism: Mustela lutreola (assembly GCF_030435805.1). NCBI lineage: Eukaryota > Metazoa > Chordata > Mammalia > Carnivora > Mustelidae > Mustela > Mustela lutreola. Next base: position 14,816,124 of record NC_081299.1, read on the forward strand.
GATATGATTATGTAGAAAATCATAAGGAATCTACAAAGATATACTAGAACTAATAAATAAGTCTAACAACATTGCAGAATATAAGTCAACATACAAGTATCAATTTTATTTCTATATATTAGGAACAAACTAGAAATTACATATTTTATTTTTATTTTTATTTTTTTTTTTTAAGATTTTATTTTTTTATTTGACAGAGAGAGATTACAAGTAGGCAGAGAGGCAGGCAGAGAGAGAGAGAGGAGGAAGCAGGCTCCCCGTGGAGCAGAGAGCCCGATGCGGGACTCAATCCCAGGACCCTGAGATCATGACCTGAGCCGAAGGCAGTGGCTTAACCCACTGAGCCACCCAGGCGCCCCAGAAATTACATATTTTAAAAGTACTATTTACAATAGCACCAAAAACCAGTTAAGAATCTAACAAAAAGTCTACAGGAGCTATATGATAAAAACCACAAGTCACTAATGAAAGAAAAAAAGGAAGACCTAAATAAAGACACCTATGTCATGTGCCTGTATTAGAAGATTCATTATTATTAAGCTGTCAATTTTCTCTAAACTGATCTATAGATTTAAAACAATCAAAATAAAAATCCTAGTAGGGTTTTGGAGCTTTCAGACAAAAATCAAGAAGCTGATTCAACAATTTACGTGAAAAGACAAGGGGGGAAAAAAAGCGAGAATAGCCTAAGTGATTTGAAAAATAACAAAGTTGGAGGACTCATACACCCTGCTCTCATTATTTACTATACAAAGACACTGTGATATTGGCCAGGGGAGTGACACATAGATCACTGGGACAGAATATAAGTATAGAACTAGATTCAAACATATATGATGAACCAATTTTCAACAAACGTACAAAGAAAGCTGAATGGAAAAATGATTTTTTTAAAAAAGACTTTATTTATTTGAGAGGGAGTGAAAAGCAGAGCAAAAGAGAGAGAGAGCACAAGCTGTAGGGAAGAGCTTGACACAGGGCTCCATCCCAGGTCCCTGAGATCATGACCTGAACTGAAGACAGATGCTTAACCAACTGAGTCACCCAGGCACCTGAGAAAAAGGATAATTCTTCCAACAAATGGTGCTGGAACAACTGAATATACATAAGAAAAAGAAAAGAAAAAAAGAACCTTGATCCATATCCTCCATGAAATAAAGAAATTAATTAAAACTGAATCACAAACAGATATGTAAAACCTAAAACTATAAACCTTTAGAAGATATGAAAGGAGAAATTTTTTATGTTCTTGGGTTATGCAAAGATTTTTTAGATATGACAAAAGCACAGACCTATAAATGCAGAAGTTGATAAATTCAACATGATCAAAGTTGAAAACTTCATTTCTGCAAAGATACTCTTAAGAGAACAAGAAGACAAACCACGGACTAGAAGAAAATTTTTGCAAAACACACATCTGATAAAAGATTTGTATCCAGAATATACACAGAACTCTCAAAAATTGAACCACCAGCCAATGAAACAGGGTAAAAGAAGAGAAATTTCACCAAAGATACAAGAATGGCAAATAAGCACAAGAAAAGATTTGTTTATTCAATTTATTATTCATTTGGAAACACAAATTAAAACAATGAGATGCTACCACACATATGCATTAGAACGGTTAAATTTGTAAAGCACAAAGTAATAAGTGCTGGCAAAGAAGTGGAATAACTGGGATTCTCGTGCCTTGCCACCGGAAACGCAAAACTGTCCACCCCGGCAAACAGTCTGGCATCTTCTGATAAAGTCAAACCTTTATTTACGAGATAATTCACAGATGTCATAGCTACAATTTTACCCCAAGAGACAAAACCTTACGTTTACACAAATCCTATACAATGATTACAGCACTTTTATTCATAATTGCCAAAACCTGAAAACTGTGAATGGATCCCTGTGAATGGATACACTTCTATGGTGTATCCGGAACAATGGAATACTAACTGGTAATAAAAAAGTAATGAGTCATACATGCCTACAAATGGAATGTGCCAAGTGAAAGAAGCTACATTCAAAATGATTTCATTTATTTGGTATTTTGGAAAAAGCAGTGCTACTGGGACAAACAGAGTAGTAACTGCTAGAGGTGGGCATGCAGGGAGAAGATGGATATAAAGTAGCACAAGGAAATTTCTGGGGTCTGATAAAAACATACCATATCTTGATTGTGGTGGTTGTTACATGCCTATGTGTGTTCAAGAGTTGCAGATTTATATACCAAATAGTAAAGCTTACTAAATGTAAATTATGTCTCAGTAAAATATGAAGTTACAAAAATCCATGAAACCATAATATAACTGAAAAGGCCTATAAAATGTTTTATTTGATCCCTAAAAAGTTAGTATCTGAATATAAGGATTTTTAGAATACATGTCAATATGTTAATAGTTTTCTCTAGGAAGGAGGTAGTAAATAAATCCATTTAAATCTTTAAAAAATTATATAGTCAGGTTTTTTCAGCAGTGAGTTAGCACTGCCTTTATTTAAAAAAAAATTAAGTTTCTTAAGGGTGGGCAAAGTCACCAAACTTCTCTCAATTGCCTCAATCAATTGACAGTATTGGTGAGATCTAAAACAATCTGTGCTTTATATCAAGGGGGAAGAAAACACAACCTTGGCTCAGTCACTAAGCAGCCAGCTCTTTTCATGATATCAGGGTCCTGGGAAGGAGCTCCATATTGGGCTCTACACTCAGCGGGGAGTCTAACTTGAGTTTCTTTCTCCCTCTCCCTTTGAAAATGCACCTGTGCTCTCTTTCTCTCCTTTTCTAGGAAGAAAGAAAGAAGAAAAGAAGGGAAAGGAGCAGAAAGGAAGAATAAAGACAGATGGAGGGAGGGAGGAAGGAGGAAAAAAGCCACAACCTTCAAATATCTCAAAGATTTCAGATGATAATCTGAGCTTAAAAACTAGGATAAAAAAGTAATTTATTAAAGTAATGAACAGCAAGGTGACTACAGTTAGTACTGTATTGCATATTGCATCAAAAGTTGATAAGACAGTAGCTCTTATAGGTTTTCATTGCAAGAAAAAAAAATTTTTAACTATGCATGATAACAGATGTTAACTGGACTAATTATGGTGGCCATTTTGATATACATAAATGTTAAATCATTACAGTATATAAACTGAAACTAACATGATGTTATGTCAATTATACATCAATGAAAAAAAGAAATTGGCATCAAACAATAACTTTATTGAAAATCATTAATTCACATCTACTTGAGGCCCAACAAATTCTGTATCAGGTACAAATAAAGTGTCACACACAGTTGCTGCCTTCCAGACCACTGACTTCAGCTGCAAAGACAAGATAATTGTATGTGAGGTGATAGCAAACACCAGATGAATGAGGAGGCACAGAAGGGAGCAGTTTATGTGTTAGAGAGGTCAGAGGCAATGGGTTAGCCAGCAAATGAGAATTGGGCCAGGTTATGAAGGACAAAAAGAGCTGGCTAAGTGACTGTGTATCAACTATACTCAAATAAAAACTAAAATTAAAAAATAAACAACTAGGGGTGCCTGCACGCTCAGTCAATTAAGTGTCTGACTTAAGGGTCCCCAGGTCATGATGTCAGGGTCCTGGGATGGAGCCCTGCATGGGGGTTTCCTGCTCAGCAGGGAATCTGCTTGATCCTCTCCCTCCTCCTCTACCCTTCCACTCGTGCTCTCTCAAACAAGTAAGTAAAATCTTTAAAAAACCACCACCAACAAAGAAAATAACTAGCCAAGTAAAAAAGAAAGGGAAAAAGACATTTTAGAAAGGGAAAACTCCTTTAGGAAGGAGTTATTAGTGAGGGTTTCCTATTTTGGGAATAGGGAACAACAAGGAAAGAGCATAGGGCTAGTGTGTGAGTTGTTGAGAGAAAATGAGGTATTTTTTTTTTTTTTAATCTGAAAATGAAGTCATTAGAGACAGGTTAAAAGCTAGGGCAGAGATCTAAAAATCAGTCCTTCAGGTAGAAGAGTCAGGCAGAAGCAGTAAGAATGCTATAGCAAGAGAAGAGAAGAGAGACATAAGCAGGGGACCACATATACAGTAGTATATGTGGTTGAAGTCTAGACAAATCATGAGGCAATGACTCCTAGAACTGCCTCAAGGCAGTCCTATCTTATGACACAGGAAAAATAAGGTCATTGGTATTATTCATAGTGTTGGTTAAAATACAGCGGTAGGAATGAAGTCAGAATGAAAGAGTATTTTAGAAGTCGAAGTGGCAACAATAAAACTACTCTTTGACAAAAAAGTAAAGAAACAGAATTAGCAGGAACACCAGGTCAGCGTGATGTAGACCTATGCAAAAGAGAATGAAAACACCAAAAAAGAGAAGGAATGGAGCAAAGATGCACCATACTCAGAAGAAAAAGTATCAATAACAAGAGGATTGTACTCGCCCTGAAAAAGCCGCCTATTAATTCTCCACTGGGTTTGCTTTATCTTTTCACTAAAGAAAACTTAGCCAATTAATGAATGATTCCTCAAAACAAAATTGTTTCAGAAATAAAACTTAACCAGTAATAGGGAGAACTCTGTTACAAAGTAAACAGGCAGATTACAAGGTGCAACGAATGGACTAGTCCACAATACCGAGGGCAACTTAATTTCTCGATACTTCAATTTTCTCATATATAAAAGAAGGAAAATATCTATTCCCTCCTTCATAGTTGCTGCAATAATCTAATGAAATGAGGCACAACTACAAGTGCCTTAACCACTAAAACAAGACCTCTTCGCCTTCAGTGATAAAGATTCAGCAGGAATTTTACCTATCCTTGCAAGTCATTTAGGCCCCTTATCAATCAGCACTTCTCAGAAGGATTGGAGGGAGAGATACATAAGGTATTTCTAAAATAAGGTTGAGATACATTGAAAAGAAATTAGATACTTGATTTCAGTGACTCTGGAGGAGGATGTACCTAGGGACAAATAGCTGTGGAATCACTAAAAAGATGAACAAAAAGACAAGCAGCCAGTTGAGGTTTGACAGCATGGTTTTGTGATGAGTAAGTTCATCTTGGTCTTGATTTGTATGAACAACTTTGTTGGTTAGTTTGTTTATCAAGTAGAGTATCTACTATGTTTGTGGTTCTATGTTGGTGTTGAATTAAGATCTACATGTATAAGGCACACATCTGACACAGATCATCATCATACTGAGTACCTGGGTTCCAGGAACCATGCCAACTGCTTTATATGACTTTATTCAATCTTCAAAACAGCCCCATAAGGTAGGTAAAGGTAGGTAGTATTAGTATCTTCATTTTACAGTTGAGATTAAGAACTTGCCTAATAGGACTTGCCTGTCTCTAGAGCTGAAGCTTTTCACTGCTGTATTAAACTATTTACAATGAGAGGAAAGATATTTAAGGAATGAGACACTGACAAGTCAGCATATGATCTGTGATACCTAACTCTGATATAGGTGCAAAATTCAAGAGCAGACTATAGTCTTGGTGCCTAGAAGCAAAAAATCCAAACAAGATAGTAGAGGTAACCCAAGTATAGGAAATAGCACTGTATGTACAGCAAATGATGAATGAAGACTATATAATTTGACACAAAAATTAATTTCGTTTGGATTAAAGGAATTTATTCAATTTATGCTAAGGAGTTCTGCAGGCAGGTATGCATAGAAAGATGCGGAGAATTCAATTTTATTCCAAAACAAGATTGGTTTCTAAATTCTAACTTAATACAGAAATGAAGGCCTGACAAGGAGACATAAAGCAATATGCTAACTGGACTAGCACAGGGTACTAAGAATCTAAAAACACATTTTTAAGAAAAGCAAGCATTGCTCTAAGCCTAAATGATCAAAGTCTATGACATATAAACCCTCTAGATACAGTAGTTGTTTTGACAACCAAACAAGAAAATAGTAGGTACTTGGCACCCATTATGCTAAAGATTTTAGAATAATGCTTTTAAAAAACAAAAAATGTACAGAAATCATGAACTAAAATCTCTAGTATACTAATAGGACAAAATAACAAGTCAAAGCACATTAAAACAACAGCACTGTAATTCCAAAACAATGTAAGAATGTGCTTCTGTTCTCACCTGAGTTTTGATGTTTTCAGGATCCTCAGCTTGGCTGTCTCGTTTTTGGCTGGGCTTCCAGGCATTCTCTGCCTTTTTCAGGTGCACATCTTCTTTCACAGAGACTGTGATAATCTTCCTCGGCTCTCTTCTCTGGCCAGGTTGAGATCTTCGTGGTCCAACATTCAACAACTAGGACAAGAATATTCTTTATTATATCTACAGAGTGTACTTAAAATTTGCTGCCTCTGCTGTGCTTCCCAATTCAAATCTGATGATCACACTGAACATTTCTTACACACAAAGATGGATATTAAGCACTCAATTTGATGTGATCTTTCTGGGGGAGAAGAGGAGGACAACCTTAGAATACCATCAGTGCAATATTTTCCACTACTACAGTTTCTAACTCCGAAGTCCTAAATTAGATAATGTGATGGGAAAATTCTGTTTGATACTGCTATTATTCTTAACAAAAAAGAATACCCCAAACTGAAGCTTTATTTTTCACTAGCTGTGTGACTTTGGACTGCTCACTTGAATAATTATACAAATTCACAGGCAGTAATCATCACAGTCACAAAGCTGCTTCAAAAACTAGGTTTCCACACTGCTAGTGTGAAATCCAAATACAATTTTATCAAAAAAAATTCTTTATAGCATAGACATCCAGCCTTACTACAGATTTTAATGGATCCCTGTAAACTTCCTGGGCCAGATGAGATTTAACTAAATTGTTCCCTGAAAAAAATGTCTTCTCTTTTGTCAGTTCTTAGTTCCTGCTAGAGTCCCACTATACTCACTCTGTTAAAAACACTTGCTGGCCTGTCACAATGGTCATCAGATTAAGACTAACTACTGTTAGTCTTAATGTAAAACTTGCATTCTGTGTATTAAAATATCACTAACAGTTGCCATTTCAAATGCCAGGAAATAACTTTTCAAGATTAAACATTTGGGTTGATGTAAGTTTTGTTCCTCCCAGATCTATTGCATACTGACATATGCATATGTCATATGCCAAGAGTCGGATGCTTAACTGAGTCTCCCAGGAGTGTCCGTTATATCATTTTCTAAATCCTGAGTAAATATTGTAATTAAACTTTAAGAGGGAAGGAAAAGAAGTCACACAAGACATACAAATCAGAATCATATCTCTGTTAGTGCCCTAATACTGCCCTTCTGAATTTATATGAAGATTTAGAGAAGGAAGCAGAAACTTAAATTTCAATGCTTTATATTAAAAAACAGGTTCTAAGAAATACATAGTCTGAGGCTGAAGCTGGCAAGACTGAAAGCCTTTAAACAACACTCATTCTCAGAATTATACTTCACCATCTGCCCTAATCAGTAATAGCAGTATCAAGCATTTATCAGGATCAAAAAATAGCCTTCCTGAGCAATACACACTAATCTTGTCAAATATATCCAGCTAAGTACTCAGAATAAATGATACAATCTCAGAGTATTTGGTACACATTAAAAAACCTGAGGTACCACACATAGTTTAACTAAAAATGACCTGAAGAGGATCACACTAGAAAAGTACCAACAGGGAGCAGGTGCTAAACTGGATAGTCCTACTATAAAAACATTTGTTTATAACTGAAACTTTGATATAATAGCCCAGACAATTCTTTTTCTCTCTTTTTAAACAGAAATGAAGATCTATTATTTTTTTAAGATTTAATTAATTTGTTTGAGAGACAGAATACAAGAGAGAGCATGAGAGGGGAGGAGGTCAGAGGGAGAAGCAGACTCCTCACAGAGCTGGGAGCCCGATGAGGAACTCAATCTCGGGACTCTGGGATCATGACCTGAGCCGAAGACAGTCGCTAAACCAAGTGAGTCACCCAGGCACCCCCAAAACAATTCTGATAAGAGAATGCAGAACACTAAATATTATCTGATATTTTAAAAATTCAGGTTGTATTCTAGTGTAAACAAGAATGGGTAACTAGTGTGGGTTAAAATCCTTTCAGTGCTTGGATAAGTTTAAATAACTTATATATAACTTATACTATAGGACATTTAAATTAATCCATGCATTTGCACATAAAAATTTGTCAAGAACAAAGATTAGTGGGTATAATGAAAGGTAATTATGTCAAAATCAGATAAGAGGCATAGTAATAATAATTTGGGGATATAATGTTTTTTAAAGATTTATTTATTTATTTGACAAAAAGAGACATAGCAAGAGAGAGAACACAAGCAGGGGGAGTGGAAGAGAGAGAAGCAGGCTTCCCGTGGAGCAGAGAGCCTGATGTGCAGCTCGATGTGGGACTCGATCCCAGGACCCTGGGATCATGACCCAAGCTGAAGGCAGACACTTAATGACTGCACCACCTAGGCGCCCCAATTTGGGGATATAATTTTAATCATGTTTGAATGAAGTATGAAAGTTCTATTCCCTGAACGTACTTACTGGAAACATCAATGACTATGTAGCAGTGAGATTTGAATGTAGGAAGTAAATACAACTTACGCCAAATCTCTTTACCAGCTTTAAGACAAATATATATGGATTTCAAATGAACTGCATAAGATGTGAGAAATATTACTAAATAGGTAACAACATTTCAAAGGAACGTAAGTATTAAAAAGATTAACATAAGCTGTTAGTCCCAAATAAAAAATCGGTATTATAACCTATGTGCAAGCTCCCAAGACAACCTTGAAAATTATTTGGTTCATTGCATATAATAAGAAAGATATTGTTCACAAATATTTAACCGAGAATAGAGTCTTCAACAGATCTATTAGACTTATAAATGCTTTACACACTTAATAAATTAATCTCTAATGTACTCATGCTTATACTCTGAAAATGAAATCATTATGTGGAACATCAGTGCCTGGAAAGAGTATGTTACAGCAGAAAAAAAGGCAGATTAGAAGACAAAAGGACTGTTCAATTCTGCTACTTATGAGCAAAGTTACTGTAACCAGGTCTCTGAACTTTGTTAAACGTAGGCTTTCTCATACATTAAATGCCAGTCCTACCCACAGAAGTTATATTATGAGGATCAGGGATATAAGACATATAAAAGGACCTTAAAAATTAGGTAAGTTATCATCAATACAAAAGAAGAAAAAGAACTTTTTAAAGAAATGTTATCTAGGGGCGCCTGGGTGGCTCAGTCGTTCGGCTCAGGTCATGATTCCACTGTCCTGGAATTGAGCCCCGCATCAGGCTCCCTGCTCAGCGGGAAGCCTCTTTCTCCCTCTCCCACTTCCTCTGCTTCTGTTCCCTCTCCCGCTGTGTCTCTCTCTGTCAAATAAGTAAAATTAAAAAAAAAAAAAACATTTTATATAAAAAAGTGCTATCTATACTGATATATTAACCTTAAACATTTCATGTTCTTTGGCGTGTGTGTGAGCATGTGGAAAGCTTAATACAAACTATCAAATTTACGGCATCCTTCAAAAGATGCACCATATATAATGAATGATTTATTTACTAAACACACATGAAATTAAAGAGTTATGAAGTGTACATATATAAAAATGAGCCTGGTCTCCTTGCTTAAAGGAGAGACAATCCTGACTGGAAGAGGAACTCCCTGTCTGGCAGAAGAATTTTAAGGTATAATGTGCTCAGGGTCCAAAAATGTGACAACTCAAATGAAACATCAACATTTGGCATTGATTGGAGTGCCTGGATGGGTCAGATGGTTAAGCATCTCTCTTTGGCTCAAGCCATGGTCCCAGAATCCTGGGATCAAGCCCTGCATCAGGTTCCATGCTCAGCGGGGAGCGTGCTTCTTCCTCTCCCTCTACTGTTCCTCCTACTTATGCTCGCTCACTCGGTCAAATAAATGAATAAAATCTTTTAAAAAAATCTTTTTGGCATTGATTAACTAGTGAGATGCATTTTTTTCCCAGGTGAACTGAGTTTTAATTTTTTTTTTTACCTTTTCTCATATATTTTTCTTAAATGTATTACATAAAAAGCCATACCCATCTCTGTTTTAGAGATCAATATACATTGCTCTTATCTCATAGACTATAACATTAAACTTACCCCAACAGGACCAATAATCATCCTACCATGTTTTAAAGGGATTATGGAGAAAGGGAAGGATGATATAACCTCAGGAAACCTCTCTGCCCGTAGAATTTTTATTATAATATAATAATTATTATAATAGCTCAGCTAGGGGTGTGTGGGTGGTTCAGTTGGTTAAGTGTCTGGCTTCGGCTCAGTTCATGATCTCAGGTTCCGGGGATCAAGCCCCGTATAGGGCTCCCCACTCAGTGAGGAGCCTGCTTCTTTCTTTCCCTCTGCCTACAGCTCCCCTTGCTTGTGCTTCCTCTCTCCACCTCTCTCTGTCAAATAAATAAATAAATTAAAAAAAAAAAAAAAAAAAAAAAAAGCTCAGCTAACCTCAAAGCTAACTGAAATAAATATGAATGGTAAATTACTAGTCTCGCTCCACTGTCTCTCTTTCAATACATGTCTCTTGGGGCGCTTTCTGTGATGTCTGCCTAGATTACCATTTAAAGTAACATCACAGGCGCGCCTGAGTGTCTCAGTCCTTAAGCATCTGCCTTGGGCTCAGGTCATGACCCCAGAGTTCTGGGATCAAGCCAGGCATTGGGCTCCTTGGTCAGCGGGAAGCCTGCTTCTCCCTCTCCCATTCCCCCCAGCTTGTGTTCCCTCACTCACTGTCTCTCTCTCCTTGTCAAATAAATAAATAAATCTTTAAAAAATTAAAAAAAAATTTACATCACACTTGCTAAGTAATTCGACTTTTAATAAGGTAGAGAGAGGATACTGCCTGAGTGCTTCCAACAGATCTATACATTACTATCCATCAAAAGACCTTTATGTTTGAAAATGTTGCGTAACTGCACATGACATGTTAAAACAATTGCTACCCACTTGTAATAAGTCTTTTGCAGAGAAGTTTATAGTAGGAGTCACAGTTACTTAAGCCACACCATGAAAAATTAAGTCTAGCAGATCTTAAGATCTTTGGATGGTAATCATTTATAAGCCAATTGGGAGGCTGGGAAAAATTAATAGAGGTATGGTACCAAAAACGATGAAGAGTAAGACTGCTTCTTTTTTTCCAAACAGCATTATTAACTGTTCCTTTACATGTTACATAGCTATATCCTATGAAATTCCCATTTGAATCCACAACAACATACCAACATAAGCAGGATAAAATTAAGTGGAGCATGTTTGTTAGCTGTGGGAGATGCTGGAAGAATAAATACTTGCATTAGGCTTAACATATCAGTATTACTCTAACAGATCACAATTATACTTAAAAATTAGCTGTGTCACCTGACAAGAGCTATTTAAAGAAAGTGAAATAACTAGAGCTAACTCTTTTGGAGACATTACAAATTCCTCATAATGGCTCATTTCCAATCATATTTCTTGGTACCAAATAAATCATTTACATATGTAAGTAGGTAGATTAGTGGGCAAAGACACATTGTGATAATTTTAAAATTCATTTTCTAATTTCAATATTATAAAAGAGACATAGCTTATTCTCAGTCCATCGCACTTCCTTTTTGCTATACCTAGTTACTAAACAATAGCAAGCTGGTGATGTAAAGTGGCAGTATACACTGGAAGATGAGACACATCAAATCATACCTTCTTTGAGTGACATATGAACAAAACAGAGCAATATGATAATGACAGATATTGTTAACCTGAAACTAATAAAAAATGGCATCAACATTATTTCCAGTGTTTGGCAAAGCAAAGATATATATCAAAACCGAAACAAAAACAAAAAAACCACTAATAGAAACACAACTTTACACTACCAAAAAGGGAAATAATGCTGAAAAATAAGGTATCAAATGGTTTTTAGAAAGCTGCGCTCTAAGACTTTCTGGTGAGATAATTAAAACTTGAGAAAAATTTTAATTTAGTATACAGAAAATAAAGATTAAATTTCCAACCTAGGTGAGAATAGAAAATCACACACAGAGATATTGTTAAGATGGTAATGCTCAATAAATAACATGCTTCAAATTAAGGAGATTTTCTATAGGTTTTACAAAGCCTTCAATGCACTATAGGCACTGAAGTATTTTTAATTAGTATTTGGCTGCAGGCAAACAACAAATAATTCAAATATCTACAAAGTGACAATTGTTTCCTGATGTGTACAGTCTTATTCCAAAGCAGGTTTCAAAAGTTGCCACTCCAGAAATAAAAAGGTGATGGGAAAAATAAAAAGTGTCACCTTAAATAAAAGTATTTTTACAAACAAAATAAAGTAGATTTGCAAATGTACATCAAACTCCAAGCTCCTCCAGAAGTTTAAATTAAGTGCTCTCTGTACCACTCCAATTTGGGAAAAACAGGTATTCACATCACTGGCAACCTTCCCCCATGCTTTCTGCAAGTCTACAAAGCAGGGAGTAGGCACAGCCTGCCACATCTTGCACAGCGCAGTGCCCCAGCATAACTCCACTGGTGACGTCACTTCTACCGCTGAAGAGCCTGCCAATGGGGGTGTAAGTGCAACCTGCAGTATACCAACACTGCACTCTTTTGTACATGTCATGTGTTCATATAGTGACTTCACAACCTATAGTAAGTGAGAAAAACAAAACAGAAAATATCATAACACCAGAGACTATTGTTAAAAAAAAAAAAAAAAAAAAAAAAAAAAAAGGATTCAGCGCACCCCTAGAGGCAGGCTCTTCAGGGGTGGGTGCGACATCGCCAGTGGAGTACAAGCTGGGGCTTTGCTCTGTTCCAGAATTGGCAATCCATGCCTGCTCTGCACTTTGCAAATCTGTAGAAACAAAGACAAAGAGATGACCATTAGCCGAATGTCATCAGAGATCTCAACTATATCAGGACACCTCAAAATAAAGCAGGAATCCTATTTAAGGTTAGCTCTATTTTTAACCCATCTGCAGTTCAATTGAAAAAAATATGTAAAAAAATCAAGACCAAATTAATGCAGACCAGTTTCTCTCAGGTAAAAACAACTCAGTGTATTCTTTATTTGCTTTAATATTAGTTGGAAAAAAAGACAGTCTTCACCTCTTCTATGTCTTCTTGGTTAGAGGAATCAACGAAAAAATGCCGTTCTCTTGCCATTAGACAAGTTGTCATGAAGTCTCTAACAATTTCTAACTAACTGGGTTGTAGGGAACTTGCACTTACAGGTACGCCTCTTCCACCAGGGGTTTGCCTTCCAAAATCTGCAAAGGCTGGAGTAAAGTCTGGTCCTCGAGGCAAAATCCGAGGATCCAGAGTTCGCATTGGCAATTTGGGTTGGTTGATCTGCATGAAGAAGCAAAGGAAAGCTTAACACAAGTTTCAGAACACTCAGTACCCAGAAAGTAAAAACTTAGACTGAAAAGTTATGTCAACTGAAATGATGAACACTGGTTTTCTGAAGCAGTGAAGTCCAATCTGAACCATGGAAGCGTCTCTGGACTTATTCCTGGGAGTGATTAGGCCTAAAATTTCCAAGGAGAGGCTAGACATAGTAAGTAGACTGGCTCAACAGACACTCAAGGACCAGCAGAACAGCTCAAGAAAATCTGTAAGATCCTATGAAGTAGGGACAAATGAGGGAATTTTTTCCAGGATATTCACCAGGACATCAGAGCACTTGCTTTGAAAAATCCTGTTATCATTTATGTTAGCTGTTGTTTTATGGTTAGCAAAGCAAATATTCTCAGTGAACAGTAAGTCTCTAAAGGAGATATTTTAAAAATCTCACTCAATCCACCTTGTTAATTGGAGCTATCTGGCTTTGTATAGGCCATGTATTGTGATGGCAGACGAAACAAAGTGAAGTAGCTCAGGGAGAAATCAACTAGTAACTGGGTGAAGTCAAAAACCAGTAATATCGTCTAGAATATCTTCTAGACGATAACTCAATTTAGGGTATGTAAAACCCACCCTCTAAACAGTCTCAAATTAGCACTACCGTAAGTGCCCAAAAGAGAAGACTTAGATACCAACAGAAATAAGAAACCTTGTTGCTTTAAAGAGGAGAATAATATACATAGGGATTGGATAAGCAGCTGCTGGAAATCTCAAAAAGAGGTAGATCTCGTTCGGAAAGACAGTTACCCTTTATGCTTTAAAAAGGACTAATATTTTCTCTTCAAAACAAAAATATTTTAAGCTCTGTCATCATCACTGGTTCATCATTGAGAGACATAAAATCACTTGGGCAGCTACACATCTGACTCTACTCTTTTTAACTTAATAAAGACAAAATAAATATTGTACCAATTTCCTATATGCACTATTAAGCTCAGATGTAAAAAGAAAAGATGCCTACTTATTTGCCAAAACTGAAAAGTAATCACTATAAGTATTTATTAGAGAAATTTTGAGATATAACATTATTCAAATTATGCTTGTTTGATTTGCCAAATACACTTGTAGGCATCTGACCTGTCCTCAATGCCATTCTAACTCCATAATGGAATTCTAGAACAAAAGAGCTCCATATCCCTTTAGCTGTATTAGCCCAGCAAGACACACATTTTTTACAACACTATGCAATAGCAATGATAAGCAGACAATGAATGTTATTTTAAAACAATACCACTCAAATATGCACCAAACCCCAAAGTTCCAGTAATCCACAATAAACCCCAAATCCAACAATATGTAGGAAAACTCTAAGACTTAAAAATTATATATTTTAATTCAAATACATATAGGCTAACAATTCCTAAAAACTACTCATACTTCACACATCTGTACTGATAACTGAATCCAGTTCCTTGTAGAAAGACAGAGCTTTCTCTGAGCATACAGCTTACTTTGTCAAGAACCACATCACTGATGGGAGGCAGGCCCTCCGGTTTCTGTATACAGGCTGGCATGAACTGGAAGTCCAGCAAAAACTCCCTGTCATACTGCTTCTTGCCTTCAGTGTCAGCAGGCTTCCAGGAATCTAGAAAAAGAGATGCAGACAAAAAAGTCTCTAGGGTCATTATATGGATAACGCCTAAGAGTTCAAACTGGATTCCAATATTCACTTTACCTGTCATAGACTAAAATACAAAGCAAACACTGAGCTACTGTCAGAAAAATGTCATATAAAAACTTTAAACTGTCTTATGTTCCTTGATCCCTTCTGAATACCATTAGCCTGTAATCTGAAATTGCTACAGAAACCACTTAATATACACATTAGACAGCCTTTGGCCAGAAACATGTAATAATACTCATTAGATAAACTACCAAGCCTTAAAATACCTCAGAAATAAGGAATCTATAATACTCTTTGGTTTCACGTAAAAGGAGACTTTGGTTGTTCACTTGGAAATGCTATTTTGGAGGGAAAAAAAGGCAAAAGGATACAAAACAAATACAAATAACTTCTGTTAGATTCTGAAAAGGCTAACCAGCTATATATAATTTTTCCCCCGACCATGGTTTACTTTATTTAGTAGTATAGTTTTTATTATATATTTTATATATATATATATTATATAACTAGTTTTTATTTAGAAGTATAGTTGATTCAAAATATTGTATTAGTTTCAGATATACAAGATAGTGACTTGACAATTGCATACATTACAAAAGGCTCACTTACCATGGTAAGTGTATTAACCACCTGTCACCATATGAAATTATTACAATATTACTGACTATACATTCCTTACGCTGTACTTTTCATCCCTGTGACTTATTTATTTTGTAAATGAAAGTCTGACCCTCTTAATCCATTTACTTTTTTTGTCCACCCACATCTCCCTATCCTCTGGCAATCACAGGTTGTTCTGTCTCTGTTTTTGTTTTGATTTTTAGGTTCCATGTATCGGTGAAATCATATGGTATTTGATTTTTTTTCTGTCTGACTTATTTCACTAAGCACAATACCCTCTAGATCCATTCACACTGTTGGAAATGGCTAGATTTCATTCTTTTTTTATGGTTGAGTAATCTCCACCGTGTGTGGGTACACCATGCATGCAAAAACACATCTATATACACACATCTTCACCATCCTTTCATCTATCAGTGGACACTGAGGCTGCTTACAGATCTTGGCTATTGTAAATAATGCTGCAATAAACATAGGGATGCAGATGTCTTTTCAAATTTCTGTTTTTGTTTTCGTTGGGTAAATATCCAAAAGCAGAATTACAGGGTTATATGGTGTCTCTATTTTTAATTGTTTGAGGAACCCCCATAATGTTTTCCATAGCAGTGGCACTATCGTTATTCCCACCAATAATAATATTTTTAATATTAATTTCAAATTAGTTTTTTGCCATAGCATTCACTTTGCTACTATGACTATTGTTATAGCTATCATTTCTCACAATCCTAATCTCATTATATAAAGTTGGAGAATTTCCTGAAATTTTTGTTGGATAAGGAAAGCAAGTCACAGTATTTTTCTTTTAATTAACCAAACCCTCATCAAAATCAGGCCCCAAGATCACTTCACGATAGTTCTTTGGGTCCTTTTTTAGGTTAGTGATTCTTAATATATAGGTGATAGACTCATGATGGTCTGTGAGAACACTGTAGATATTTTCAACCAAATCCTTATTATCTTCTTATATTCATTAAAAGGCAGGCAGTTTACTGGGATCTAAATTTTAAACTGGCAGGGAGCCTGGGTGGTTCAGTCAGTTAAGCATTTGCCTTCGGCTCTGGTCACATTCTCAGGATCTTGGGATCAAGCCCATGTTGGGTTCCCCACTAAGGAGAGAGTCTGTTTCTCCCTCTCCATCTGCTTGCTGCTCTGGCTACTTGTGCTCTATCTCCCTGCCAAATAAGCAAATAAAATCTTTAAAAAAAATAAAATTTTAATTGCTATTTTCCAATTACTGCAAGGGTATATCAAAATTTAGTTGTTCAATATAGTTGGGGCCTATGGTTGGGTACCTTTTCCTTGCCAAAGGATAAAAATATAACTGACAGGGGGCGTATGGCTGGCTCAGTCAGCAGAGCACGGGACTCAGAGTCATGCATTTGAGCCTCATGCTAGGCATAAAGCTTACTCAAAAACACATCACACACACACACACTCACTCCTATAGACGACAATAGTGTCTCAGTCTATTAAAGGACTGGGGTAGCCACAAGTTCTTCGTGATATCATATAAGCCTAGATCTTTAGAATTTTAGTATACTGAGTCCTAAAGTTAAAAGAAAATTTTACTATAACATACCCCTACAATTTCATAAAGCCCATTGGCAGCAGTTTACTGGTAGTGAAAAGATCAGTTTATTAAGGTGGAGGTATCTATCAATGACTTTCAAACATTTCTTACTACAACTCCCAATAAGAAATATAATGACTCTATGACTCAGAACAAATACAATTTTTAAAGTTTTTTTTAGAACAAATACAGATTTAAATAAAAGAAATCAAAGTTTCTTAAAACAATATTTGCCCTTGCTCCTGTAATGCACTGACAACTTTTTATGCTCCATGTTAAAAAATGTTGGTTGTACATCAATAATTTTTGTCTAAGATTATTTTTGATGTCTGATATTCTGCTTTCAAATCCAATCTCACATAGAAGTCACTCAGATTTCGCAGACTATGAAAAAAGTTGTACCTATCCCAAACTTTCTATCAAATGAACCATCTTCCCCCACATGTCCATGCTACATCACTCTGAAAATTTCAAAGTCAATCATATTTATATAGGATTGGAACAGACTTTAATGGACTTGATGGTGCCTAAAGATGAAAGAGCCTCCAAGGCTCATCATGTGCTCCACAGGGCATGTCTCATACTGCATATGCTTAATAAGCTAGTCACACTGCTTCTGATGATTGTAGTTCAGTTCCACAGAGTGATTTCTGTCAACAAATTTCTCTTGTGAAATCAGTGAGTTACAACCAACATTTTAAAATTCTTTTTGTTTCTTTTTTCATTTCTTCCTTTTAGGTAGGCTCCACGCCCAACGTGGGGCTTGAACTCATGACCCTGAGATCAAGAGTCACTTGTTTTACTGACTGAGCCAGCTGGCCCCCTACAGTCCAACATTTTAAAAAGAGAATAGAGTGAAAAATGTCAGTGTGTTACATGTAATAAGGGTAAGTGTTAAAGGCTTGTGAAATGATGAGCACAAAAGAGCACTGAAACAGCCCTTTCAATTAAACTAAGTAAAATTAAATTCCTCTTGTTGAATTCCACTGGCCTAGCACTGACCGTTATCTTCTGCCAGCTGCTCTTCCAATGCCTGTAAAAGCAGAATACGGCATCAGATATCACTTCCGTCAACAGAGAACTCCCTGGATTTGCTAGTCACTAACTTATGCCTGCTAATCTATTCTGTAAATATTATGCTCTGATGAGCCTCTTATCTTCCATCCAATATCTCTCTACAAAGAGACAACATTGCTGTAAGGTTAGAACAGTGAAGGTGAGAAGGGAACACATGCACAGGAAGGCAGGGATACACTTACCTGGTTTGAATGGGAATGTCACCCCTTCACCAGAACTATCAGTGGAGCCTGAATTAGCATCTATTCCTTCACCCTCAGAAATACTCTCAGCACCATTACGTACAGGCTCAGCTTCTTCTCCATTTTCTTCCACAGTTTTTACTTTTTTTAGGTCAGAGGGGTCTCTTCCAGGATGAAACCCTTGGCTCATTTTATCCTGTTCAGATTCAAGTACTTTGTCACCTGAAAGCTCCTCTTCAGCTTTAGGCTAAAGCATAAGTGAACACAGAGGTTACATGATTTTTACCATGTAAATATGCATGAAAACCTGTACCTATCCCCTCAAAAGGCAAACAAAAACATCATTCAAAAAAAGGATGTCTGTGTTCGGCATATGGTACTAGCATGCTAAGTTTATTTAAAACACTTTTCTCATTTCATCTCTTGGCAAAGAGAAGACAAGTCACATGGCTACTGAAATGCTTTAACATGACTAATGACATCTAAATGTACCGAAGGTTAGAATGGAAAGAACTGTTAATCCTTGCACTTGTTGGACATGAAAGAGTCCTAGTCAGAAATCTAAATCAAGCACTCCTACCCTTGCCATTAAGGCTCAGCAAATATAAAAAGAAACATAAGAAGGTATTTTTTGTGTTCCTGTTGTTGCTAAATGGAGAGTTTGATGAATAAAGTATCTAGGTCCTGCAAAGTTGATCATCTCTCATTTTATAAGGAGGACACTTGTTAATTAAAATCTACCTTGTTTATTGGTTCCTGGAATTCTCTGTGGTTGTAACCTTATTCAAATTATGTATAGAAAAGTGCTTGGCATGTAGTCCTCTACGGAGGGAGAAATCTGGGTTCTGGTGCATCCTATTTCTATTTTTTGAAGATTTTTATTTATTTTTGAAAGAGCAAGAAAACACACAAGTGGCAGGGATGGAGGCAGAGAAGCTCAAGAAGATCCTGCGCTGGGCACAAAGCCAGATGCAGGGCTGAATCGTAAGACCCTGAGATCACAACCTGAGCCAAAACCAAGAGTGGGATGCTCAACTGTGTCACCAAGGCACTGACGCATCCTATTTTTAAAAAGCAAAATAGAATTGAAGTTATTCACCAGATGATTTTTGACCACCACCTGACCCTCGGTTTTGGCTCAGATCATGATCTCAGGGTCATGGAATGAAGGCCCGTGACAGAATTCTTGCTCAGTGCAGAATCTGCTTGGGATTCTCTTCTCTCTCTCCCTTTGGCCTTCCCTCCACATGCACTCTCTCTATAAAATCTTTTAAAAAAAATTTCTTGAGGACCATATATGAACTATCAAAATTCCTTGAGGCAGTTCTCATGAACTTTATGTCTTTCTTTACCATGAAGAGTAAGCACTCTAAAAAACAAGCCTTTGGAAGAAGCACTCAGAGGAAATAGACATTCTAAACCGATAAATTCATGCTAGGAGAGAAAAAATAGAGGCTCTGCTGAATTCTTTCAACAGAGGATTGTATAAAAGAATGTCACATACACAAGCAAGTGGTTATGCCCAACTGATTCATAAAACTGTTTTTCCAAAAGATTAAAGAGTTAAAAATCCTACTTTCTTACATAAGTGAAATATTATTAACGGGTATACTACCAGTCAATTTTCTTCTAACATACATCAGATCATGGGAAAAGACAAAATTTTAAAATGCTGTCTACTGGGGTGCCTGGGTGGCTCAGTGGGTTCAAGCCTCTGCCTTCGGCTCGGGTCATGATCTCAGGGTCCTGGGATCGAGCCCCACTTCGGGCTCTCTGCTCAGCAGGGAGCCTGCTTCCTCCTTTCTCTCTCTCTGCCTACCTGTGATCTCTGTCTGTCGAATAAATAAATAAAATCTTAAAAAAAAAATAAAAACAAAATGTCTACAGAAACAGATGATTTTGAGGACTTGCTTCCATGATGAACACAAAAAGTTCATGCAAACATGGACACACATACACCCACACTGTGTGTGCATGTGTGCTTTCTCTACTCGCCCAACAGGAAAACATAGTATGGAAACCATCAAAAGAAAGATATAAAAATTTCAAGAAAATACAGGTTGAAATAATTTCTTTTTGAAACATGGCACAGAATGAACATCTTTTAAAGTTTGAGAAAAAACCGAACTCCCAAGTTTAAATCACGAATCAACAAATTTCCTTTTTCTTATTCTATATTCTATTGTAGTCTAACTTATAATGACCTTGCAATGCCACCTTCTAATTAAGTACAGATCATCACGAAGATCTTTTAATAATTTGTTATGAGAGTCTGTCACTGTTACTTAAACTTACTAAAGAGCAGTATAGCTACATTATACAGTTACAGAGAGTTCTTTTTTCAGAGCTTACAAAATGAAGAAAAATGTTATTTTAGTGGAAAAATAATTTATTATGTCCTCTTCTCTGTACCTAAAATCAGCAAAAGGAAATCTACTGGATATAAGTAGAGAATGTATTACTTGGAAAAGTTAATTTCTAACTGGAAAAAGAAGTATGAAGAAACTTGGTTCCATGAATGACAAACCATAATTCAGAGAACACAAAATCATTGAGCTGTCTGAGGGACACTGTTAGGATATTTTTCAAGGGACTCACCAAATGAGCTGCGTTATTTAGCTGGATGAAGCCCTATTAAATGAACTTATAACTGAAGAAAGGAAACACATTATTGGCTGGACTGTCAAAGGTGAATTTAGTTGATAGAACTGCCTATTTAACTCATGAGTTTTAAAGTGCCAGAAAGTCAGACCAGACCACTACGTATGGTAATAACTGATGAAATATCCTACAATTTTTTAAAAAAGATTTTATTCATTTATTTGACAGAGAGAGATCACAAGTAGGCAGAGAGGCAGGCAGAGAGAGAGAGGAGGAAGCAGGCTCCCTGTTGAGCAGAGAGCCCGATGCGGGACTTGATCCCAGGACCCTGAGATCATGACCTGAGCCGAAGGCAGTGGCTTAACCCACTGAGCCACCCAGGCACCCAATATCCTACAATTTTAAAACAAGTTTTAAGATGCCTTGATCAGCAATTTTAAGATGACTCACCCTTCATGTTACCCTTCTAGGCTATAATTTGTAGAATTTGATAAAATATTTGCAACGATATAACAACCAAATATATAACCTAATATGCTAATATCTGAAACATTCTTTTAAAGGCTGAGAAAAATCTGTTAAGAAAAGGAGAGCTTAAGGATCAGTGAAAATAAAGATAATGATAAGCAGTATGCACTAAACTACTATAATAAATGTTCAACTACAGGAAAGACAAGGAATTGGATTTCTGGGGGGGGGTGCAAACAATCAAATTCTTTTTAATTATACCTTAAAACTATAAGGTAAAGAAAAAAGTGACTGATTCAGAATAAGTTAAAACAGTTCTCATGTCCGAAGAATAACAATCTGAAGCGGGCTTTAGCCAATTATGGCTCATGGGTCAAACGTGGCTCATCCCATATCTGTACAGTGTGCAAGGAAAGGATGGTTTCTGTATTTGTGGTCACTGAAAAAATTTCAAAGGAGAATATTTTATGACACATGAATATTATAGGCAATTCAAATTGCAATGTCTGTCAATGAAGTTTTACTGGAATATAGTCACAGTCATTCATTTATACATTGTCTATGGCTGTGTTTGGGCTACAGCAACAGAGCTGAGAAATTGTGACAGGGATCATTTAGTCTACAAATTCGAACTATTTACTATCTGGACTGTTACAGGAAATGTTGGCCAACCCCTGACCTAAAGAAGAGGATGAATATTTGCAGTAGTGGTGGCCTACCCATTTAATATTCAATAATGCTTAGAAATCTAGGAAAGGAATATGAAGTATAACAGAAGAAAATGAATAAAAATAGTGGAATCTAAAGAGAAACCAGTTTATGAAGCTCTTACAGCCATACCAGGAATGTATGAGATTCCCCTGCCTCTGGAAGGTATTTTATTCTCTGTAGGAGCAACATTTTCTTGTTCAGCTGCAAGACAAGTGCATCAACTATTTGCACCTCTACAACTTCCTGCCAATTTTTATCCCCGGATAACCACACTACAATCACTTCCATGAAACATTTTAGTGGTTGCTATGGGACTAACTGTGACATCAGTAGGGCATCATGTAAGACTAGTGACAGGACAGGGGGAAGTAACAAAGGGGTACTGTGAACTGCTTGGAAAGGGTAAGAATTATAACTAGAGAGAAAAGCCTTTTGAAACAAATGTATTTAAAGTCACTTTAAAATAATCTGTATATTCTAATGTTATCACCTTATGCATTTAAGAAAAATTACTTTAATAAAGTAGATGTTAAGAGTTTAAAAAGAAAAAAGCAACGTACAGATTTTTTAGATTACTCTTCATTTGTAAGCTTCAGTACATAGTGGGACATAGCACTAAAGATACTGAGATTATAGACTATGAAACTGATAACTCTACCCTTGTTTCTTTCTTACATGGTCTCCTAGCATGCTGTAACCTACAGCAAAATCTGGCATGGTTTAGTTCAAACAGATAAATCACGTGTGAAAAGTCACGTTACGGCGATGTAGTTAAAAGATGACATTTGCAAAATGAATTTCTCTAAATGCACTCGATAATTTCTACCATCACTGCTACTCAGTATTTGAAAAAACTGTTTCTATTTTTTTAAATTTAATTTTATTCTTTTTCAGTGTTCCAAAATCCATTGTTCATGCACCACACCCAGTGCTCCATGCAATACGTGCCTTCCTTAGTACCCACCTATTTTTGTTTACCAGAGTAGTTTTTCCATCTTGTTAACAGAAGGAAAAATTCAATTTGAGGGGGTTGGGAGATTAACCAAAAATTAAGCAGTAACTCACTTTTGCCATTTTAGAATACGCATTTGGAAAGATAGACAAGACTCTGATGAAACTGAAAATGGTATCAAAAATCTTTTAAAAATTCTGTAGGTGGACCAAAACAATCAAACTCTGAGCTCGATATATCACATTTTGTTTGAAAAACAGTATCTCAAAAAAGAGACATAAACCCACACTTGTCTTGGGAAATGGCACCACTACTCTAAAGAGAAGCTAAAGAGATTTACTTTGTCCCTTACCTCCACTTCTGCCTCTAACACCTCTTCAGTGGTTTGGGTCCGATCTTTTGGTTTCTTCCACATCTTTGGTGCGGTTACAGCTGTCTGAGCTGAAATACAAGATCAGGGCCATTACTTCCCACTGCAAAGTCATGTTTGGAAATACCGAGTCTAAAATGATACCTGTATTCAAATTTAGCAGAACACAAGAGGGCTTCACCCATATGGAAGAAACAGCTAAATGATCAAGTGAACAACTGTGTGGTTGTGGCCCAGAGACTGCACCAGCACATGCCTTAGGCACGAACTGGTCACATCAGCACATACAGCCTTCCAACCACTGTCCTAGGTTCTTCCTATTTCATGGTTAGGATACATAATTCAGTATCTATACAAGAAATTGGCCCACCAGCCAATTCTAGACTTGGGGTTTGCTTCTATTATTAATTAACTATGTGACCGAAAGCAAGTCACACTTCTCAGGCACCTGCACATTTAACTATAAAGAGGGGAATGAGATTAGGTGATATCTAAGCTTCCTTTAAGTCGCAAACATATCAAATTCCAGCTTCTGTTTTTCAAAGCTTTCTCGACAACAAAGCAATACTCTGATTAAGATTTCACTAGCTAGGCAGCACTTCTAAAACCTTTAGTTTTCATTTCAGACAATACTGTCAGTCTAGTCATCCACACCGCTGAGGAGAAAATCAAGAGACAATCTAATTTTTACTGATTATATTGGATCAGAAGTTCTATTTGGGAAATTAAGTCTAAAAAGGATTTTTAAATATTTATTTGGCTTGCAAATTTCACAAAATCGTTCAACATTTGGATGTACAATTTAAAGACTAAACATCAGATAGCAAATAGAATATATAAAAAGGAGTCTACAGAAGTCAACACATGAGTCAATAGATAGAAGTGAGGTATGACGGGCAGATAGGTAGGGAGAAGAGCCCACGGAAAGCCACTTAACAAATACAGACATCATCAGAAGTCAATAAACACAAAGCTGAAAATTTCCCTGTACTGTTTCCCTACAGGAATATAAGATAGTTCATTAAGCAAAACCAACCAATCTCTCTGGACAACCTACTCTTTTTCAGAAGAACAGCAGAATATGAACACTTACACTGTTCTGCGGAACAAGGAAAAAGAAATATTTAACATTCTTCTCAAAATTATTGCACCATCATAAAAAATACTATTGTAAATCTTCTTTGTTACACACACCTCAATTCTTTTTTTCCCCTTCCCCTCACGGACCATAATGAAAAAGAAAACGTTAGATCACTGTTATTCTTCTTTGGTGATCTACTCAAAGTAAACTTTTCTCCCAAAGTATGGAATTAAGATTGTGGTAACCATGCACAGGTTTAAATTTCCTATGTTCTCACAGTCTTATATGGAATATGTATGTTTATGTGTGTGCGTATGCATGTAGTGGTCTCTTCACTTTTTATGGATCTTCTGATTTTATATAACCGGTCTGTTGTATGTGCATCTCTCCAAAATGTGACTAATTCTTCTTCTACCGCAGAATCCTTTTTAAGAGAGTTTAGTAAACATATACATTTTATTTTAAATTTTATATCATATATACATAAATTTAGCTCTAAATTCCATTCATAGAAAATGGGAAGACCACTTTCTGGAGGATTCTTTGCTATCGAATATACACCCAGGACTGGTTTCCTCTAAACAAAAAAAATCAAAGATGTAAATAAACTTTATTTTTCAAGGATATATCAACCATGCCCACAACCAAAAACCATAAAAAAAAAAAAATCCAAAAGACAAAAAACAACAAAAAACCCCCACAAAAACCATTTCTTCCATGGACAATATAACACATTTAACATACCTTTCTTTAAAAAAAAGCTACTTATGCAGCAGAAATTGTTATTCTGTTTAGGTGGCTATTTAAAGTTCTGATTTAAAGTAATAATTCAAGGGGTGCCTGGGTGGTTCAGTGAGTTAAAGCCTCTGCCTTCAGCTCAGGTCATGATCCTAGGATCCTGGGATGGAGCCCTTCATTGGGCTCTCTGCTCAGCATGGAGCCTGCTTCCCCTCTCTCTCTCTGCCTGCCTCTCTGCCTACTTGTGATCTGTCTGCCAAATAAATTAAAAAAAAAAAAAAAAACACCTTAAAAAAATAAAGTAATAATTCAAAAATGAAGTGAGAGAAAAGACACACTTCTTTTAGGAAATATGCAATCTTTTGAAAACCTGAAAACTAGGTATAAACACATACCTAGTGTCTGGAGGGATTATGATATACATCCCCTCTCCTACCATTACTGATGGAGAGGTGCACTAAACTTTGGGTGTTCTACAGTGGGGAGGAGAGAAGAGTGGGGAGGAAAACAGAGACATCAACTCTGATTTACAGGACAATTAAACCTGAGTTAGCTAGAATAAGACAATTATATTTAAGACACTGTCTCAGATTTGCTGTTTCGTTTCTAGTCCATTCCCAAAGCCTACACCTTAGATTAGGCCCATATTATCGCACTAATGTTACCGTAAGATGGTCTCTTAACTAAGGATCTCTGATTCTTATTTTAAGATATCATATATAATACTGATGGATGGCCTTTATAAAGAATTGATCTGACTGGGTTATTCTTTTTTTTTTTTCTTTAAGATTTTATTTATTTATTTGAGAGAGAGACAGTGAGAGAGAGCATGAGCGAGGAAAAGGTCAGAGAGAGAAGCAGACTCCCTGTGGAGCTGGGAGCCTGCGACTGGGTTATTCTTTTATTGAAAATATTCTTCAAGGCATCATACACCATGCCAAGCATAGTTACACAGAGTGGACACTTAACTTTGTTGACTAAAATAATAATAGCAGCTCTATGTGAAAGATATAATACTGACATTCCCAAAATAAAGACATGGATTCTTTCCCCCTTGTCTTCAATTAAAGCACCATAGGACAGGTGATCATCTTTGTATGAGATTCTTAATTATCTGAATTTAGAGATACCTAAAGTAGCTTCCCCTATCCTTCATAAGAACTCAACTCTTAAAAACACATTTAATTTCTATGACTTTAAAATACAAAATAAGGAAATGTAAACAAAAAAGCAATACTATGATTTCAAGACTTTTGCAAATTTTACATTATTGACAGGAAAATGATGTTTTCCTTGAATGCTCTTGTTAGGAAATGACTAAGCTTTAAATTCAGGAAAATACTAGGGACACAGACAAGTTTAATGATTGGGTTTTTTTGTTTCTTTGTTTTTTAAAGATTTTATTTGATAGGGACACAGTGAGAGAAGGAAAAGAAGCAGGGGAAGTGGGAGAGGGAGAAGCAGGTTTCCTGCCAAGCAAGGAGCCCAGTGTGGGGCTCGATCCCAAGACCCTGGGATCATGACCTGAGCAGAAGGCAGATGCTTAACGACTGAGCCACTCAGGCAGCCCAATGACTGGGTTTTATTTTTTTTACTTTTATTTAAAAAAAAATTTTTTTTTAAGATTTTATTTATTTATTTGAGAGAGAGACAGTGAGAGAGAGCATGAGCAAGGAGAAGGTCAGAGAGAGAAGCAGACTCCGCATGGAGCTGGGAGCCTGATGCAGGACCCGATCCCAGGACTCCGGGATCATGACCTGAGCCGAAGGTAGTCGTCCAACCAACTGAGCCACCCAGACGTCCCTAATTTTTTTTTTTAATTTAAGATTTTATTTATTTATTTGACAGACAGAGATCACAAGTTAGGCAGAGAGGTAGGCAGAGAGTGAGGGGGGAAGCGGGCTCACTGCTGAGCAGGGAGCCTGATGCGGGGCTCGATCCCAAGAACCTGGGATCATGAACTGAGCTGAAGGCAGAGGCCTCAACCCACTGAGCCACCCAGGCGCCCCCAATGACTGGGTTACAGAAAGATTCTTTGTCTTTTCCGTGACAGAGGTTTTAGAATTTATGCCAAGACTGCATCGAGTTAGAAATGTTCCCATTTTCTACTCTCACCCCTGAGATAGAATACAGACTCCAGAAAACTGTGCTGTATCAAAACTATTTTAACTAGAAACCACTCCATTTTAAAAAAAGAAAGCACAATGCAATATATTTTTGTGACAACTGGTAAAGGCCTGACAAATCATCTCTGTAAAGAGTCCCTTGTTGTTCACTTACTTTTTATATGGCCTTTACTGGAGTCAAGGTGCTAATCTTGCAAATTAAAAGCTAACAACTATCCAACTATAACAACTATGTGCAACTCAGGAGGCAAATGCTGGGCTTGGAGAAAGGGGGCCAATAGAGAAGATTCATAAGTTGAATGAGTTTTATTAAACCAATGTAATTTGCACAGTCTTCCCTGAAGCCTGATGTAATTAGAATACTGAGAAAAACTACTATGTAAAATGGTAGAACACATAAGAACAACCAATAGCAGTTAAGAGACAGACACAGAATGCATCCTGAAGAGCTATCTAGATCATAAAAACATGATCTAGAATGTATACTGTCTATTCTTTCCAGGAGTATGAGTTAAAGAAAGTCCAAGTAGTTAAGTCCTGGTTACTAATTTGAACTTTTAACTCTAAGAGATGTCAGAAATGGTATAGGAAGTGCAAGAATGACACATGCCTCCTATCACTAATATAATGCTATTTCTTTATCTAGGGTATTTTTTTTTTCTCCTAGTCCTGCCAGTCACAATTCCTACATATACACGGACTATCATTCACCTTAAGACTTAGAAAAATTCCCCCAAACAGGGAGAGCTTGGAGGGTAGAAATTTAGTTTTAAAGGATGGAATTGGTCAGTTCCTTATATATATTTTCCAACATGTAGGGTTTTATAAGAAAAATATTTATAACCTTCCTCTCTTTCTTAATTTTTAAATAGGGTCCACATCCCATGTTGGGCTTGAACTCATGACCCAGAGATCAAGAGTTGTACATTCTACCAGAAGAGCCAGCCAGGTACCCCAAATGTATTTTTTTTTAATCATAAAAGTAAGATACAGCCATTGAGGAACACTTACAAAATTAAGACAGATATAAAGCTGGAAAAAAGTTCTATAAGATATTGTGAATATTTTGGCCAAACTTCTTGCCAGCATTTAAAAGGCACAAGTGTATGTACACTATATAGTTTTATTTATTTATTTTTTAAACTAAAATGCAAACAAGAATGTAAACCTTCATAGTTTTGCTCTTTCAGTACGAACTGTCATAACAAATCAACTTAGTCAAAATCCCTGTATGTTCAATCTACCACATTTTTATTAACTGAGTAAAAGAAAGTTCACAGGTTGGTATTTATAAGTAAATCATGAAGATAAAAAAAATAGGCAGTAAATAATTACAAAAGGGCTAGATGTACATATATTTTTTTAAAGATTTCATTTATTTATTTGACCTACAGAGATCATAAGTAGGCAGAGAGACAGGCAGAGAGAGAGGCAGTGAGAGAGGAGGAAGCAGGATTCCTGCTGAGGGGAGAGAGGATGCAGGGCTCCATCCCAGGACCCTGGGATCATGACCTGTGTGGAAGGCTGAGGCTTTAACCCACTGAGACACCCAGGCGCCCCTATTAAGTCACTTTTGTCAAGAGTAAGTAGGGAGAAAGAAAAGCTTCCTATGTAGGAAGTCTACCTTAACATGGAATTATTCTGCTGAAGCAGCAACTGACCAAGACCAAGTCGCAGCAAAGATTTTTATGAGCTGCTTCGAGTAGCAAAGATTTGGCTTTGGTCTAGTTAGATTTGGCTAAGGGCTTAAAAACAGATTAGGCTAATTAAGAGAAAAGGCAAAATAAAAAATTCATTACATTTATAACATGTAAAATACGTAAAGTCTGGAAGGAAATAAAGAAAACTTTTATGTTAAGACTCATTATTAACTGAAAAAAAAGATGCAGGACTATAATATTTGAATAATGGGGGGCTTTCCTCTGTTCTTTTATTATAAATATTTTATTATAAATAATAAAAATTATAAAAATAATTTGAATTTGAAGAAATAAAAGAGTGAAGCTTTTGAAACTGATTTTTACTAATTGTTTCAATCTTGTTTTATCTTATATGACTGAAGTGGATGTGTTTTGTTCTAGGTTTTAGGACTGCTCTTTATAAAAATATTACTGAAATAAATATTAAGAACTGTTAATCTTCTTCCAGAATGCCTTGGTAGCTCAGTCATCTAAGTGCCTGCCTTCAGCTCAGCTCATGATCCCAGGTTCCTGGGATCCAGCCCCACCCTGGGCTCCTTGCTCACCAGGGAGTCTGCCTATCCCTCTGCCCGCCACTCCCCCTGCTTGTGTGTTCTCCCTCTGGCAAATAAATAAATAAGATCTTTAAAAAAAAAAAAACTGTTAATCTTACCAAAGATGTTAAAATTTTACATATGTTTGTTGATCTGTGGACTTGGAGAACTCATGGAGCTCTTTGACAGCATTTGCTTTATACCAAAAAGTGGAAGCATCATCATTCCACAGAGATTAAAGGAATGTGAAAGAGGTGATTACATAGGAGAGGCAAACTTTCAGTCCCAACGTATTCCACTAGCTATGCAATATAAATCTGAAAACAACTTTTACTGAAGATACCATGTTGGTAAACTTGCTTCTCTTTATTAGATCACTTCTTCCTTATTACTTAGTTCTTCAGTAGTCAAGTCAAATTTAAGAAAATTTCAATTTTTTTCTGGTGCCCAAAAGGAAAAAGACCTTTTTTACTTTCCCTTTTCTTGGATCTTTGCCTAGAGAAATCTTGTAATTGTAAATCATTCCTCTATCCATCTGATATATGTGTAAATCTTTTTAAGATGCTAAAGACTCTTGGCAGCTTTGTAATTCAGGAATGTTTTTCTTAAGAGCCTGGGAGCCATCTCTCTCCTTGCAATCACCGAGCCTCCTCTCAGCAACTACCTGCTATCATAAACAAATGTGAAGTTTAACTTCTCCTCTGGATAAAGACAAATGACTAACACAGGTGTACACCCCAATTACAAAGATAATTCCTGATGAACTAGATACAACAGCAATGGTGCTGGTACAGTCCTACTACATGAGGACAAATTATCATCTTGAGAACATGTATGTAACGAATTGTATTTGCCTGGCTTGAGGAAAGGGTGAGGATTCCTCCTGTCTGTAATCTCATTAGTGGGTTGTATAGATGCTCACTTAAAGCTTATTCAATAATAAAACTACTTCCTTTCTTTTCTACATTTGTAAAGAGCATTTTCCGGTTTGGAAGGAGGTTTTATTTTTTTTATTATTTTTTTAATTTTTTATTTTTTATAAACATATATTTTTATCCCCAGGGGTACAGGTCTGTGAATCACCAGGTTTACACACTTCACAGCACTCACCAAAGCACATACCCTCCCCCTTCTCCCAAACCCCCTCCCCCCAGCAACCCTCAGTTTGTTTTGTGAGATTAAGAGTCACTTATGGTTTGTCTCCCTCCCAATCCCATCTTGGAAGGAGGTTTTAATTTTTTCCCCACGATCCAGTAACAAGAATGAGATGATCTAGGAGTACCTAAAATTAACAAATCAGCTAAAGATCTTGTGGCCATATAACCACCAGATAAGAGACCCTGAGTTACACACACACACACACACACACACACACACACATATATATTTTTTTTAAAGAGACCCTGAATTATAAAAAGTCTCCCTTCTAGCACTCTAGTCTTCTGGAATATAATATGAACTCCTTAACTCTAAGACTTAAGATGAGTGTGTCCAGAGTCTGAGTCTCTGGACTGAAGAGACACAACACTATGAAGAGTTATTAAAAGTAGACACTTCAATAAAAAATTAAAAAAAAAAATCTTAAAAAAAAAAAAAAAGTAGACACTTCACAGGGCGCCTGGGTGGCTCAATGGGTTAAAGCCTCTGCCTTCAGCTCAGGTCATGATCCCAGGGTCCTGGGATTGAGTCCCACATCCGGCTCTCTGCTTAGCAGGGAGCCTACTTCCTCCTTTCTCTCTCTCTCTGCCTGCCTCTCTGCCTACTTGTGAACTCTGTCAAATAAATAAATAAAATCTTAAAAAAAAAAAAAAAAGAGTACATACTTCACTACTGGTAAGGGAAGGGCCTCCTTACATTGTCACAGGGTTGTGTATAAAGAGTAGAATGTTCCAATAATGGAACTTCCAATCAGAATTCCCACACTTAACACCCAGTTCTAATCTCTTCTCTTTCCTATCATTTTTTCACATTCTTTCCCTTTTTTGGATCCTGGTTTTTAATTCCTAGAAGCTGGCATTAAATCATTCTGATTACAATATATTCAAGAATTTTATTTAAAGTTTCTTGAGGCTAGGGATCCTAATCTGTCTTTTTTTCTTCCATAGATCCTTATGAGGACCTAGGAAAATCTGATGATTCTTCTAAGAAACTGGGCTACAGCAAGGAAAAAACCCAGCGGAGAGAAGGTTAAGTTTTTACAATGGAGATGTACGTGAAGACGAAAACTAACAATTGGGATAAAATACATAAGAATGATGGGTCACCTAGAGATGTCAACAAAAAGAAACACTAGGGAGTAAGTCAGTCTGTCACTGTTTTCCAGCCATCTTCTCAGGGGTTACTATCTGAAATGTAGGAATGCTTGGTGATTATGCTACCCTTCATATTCCCTTCCCTTCGTATTTCCTTCCCTTCTCTGACTTCTTCAACTAAGTTAAAATAGTAAATAAAAAATAGTATATAAATACAAAATAGTAAATTAAAAAAAAGTAAAATAGTAAAACTGGTCTGTTCAGGGTCCAGCGCTGGAACCAAAAAAGGAAAACAAACTGAGGGCACCAGAACAGAATTCCACCACAGACAGACAGACATCTGTAACACAACTAACATTTTTTTATTTCCACGCTGAATCCCTACGTTGTACATCTGAAACTAATGTAACACTGTATGTTAACTGGAATTAAAGTAAAAATGTAAAGTTAAAAAACATACTTTTTTACTTCCAGCTTTAACTTTACATATTGTGAAGGTAAAAGTCAGGCTGTAGTTTTGTACATTTTTTTATTTTGGTTTGTTAATCCTTTTAATGTTCTCAATAATTGCTTTTTTCATTATATGGGTCTTTTTTCCTAATTCTTTTGTTTTCTATTTTTTTAAATTTCCCTATTACCTTTATTATTTCCGTTAGGTTTAATTTGTTCTTTTAAAAATATCTCAGCTTTGTTTTTGTTTTTCAAAGATTTTATTTACTTATTTGACAGACAGAGATCACAAGTAGGTGGGGGAGGAGGAAGCAGGCTCCCTGCAGAGCAGAGAGCCTGATGTGGGGCTCAATCCCAGGACCCTGGGACCATGACCTGAGCTGAAGGCAGAGGCTTTAACCCACTGAGCCACCGAGGTGCCTCTCTCGGCTTTGTTGAGGTAAAACCGACAAATCCAATAATAAGACATTTAGAGTGTACATTGTGGTGATCTGATAGACGCACACACTGTAGAATTCCCTTCACCTAGTTCATTAACACATCTATCACCTCACATATATATTTGGAGGGGTGCAAAGAACATCTAAGTTCTTTTTTCTTTGCAAGTTTCCCTTACACAATATGATACTATCAACTATAGTCACCATGTTTTACATTAGATCTCAGGCTTTATTCACCTTAGAAAATTTGTTAATTGAATAGCTTCGTCACATGGAGGCTGAGGTCATTAATTTGAGACCATTTTTCTCTCCTACTATGTGCATTTAGTGGTATAAACTGCCATCTAACATCTATATTAGCAGTTGTGATACACGGAACAATGCACTGCCAAAGATGTCCATGTCCCAATCCCTGCACCCTATGAATAGGTTACATGACAAAAGTAACTTTGCAGATGTGATTAACTTAAGGGATCTTAAGATGGGAAGAGTCTTATATTGAATTAACCTAGTGGACCCAATGTAATCAAAAGGGTCCATACAATTGGGTGGGAAGCAAGAGAATCAGAGACATATGAAGATGTTATGGTCCTGGCTATGAACATGAGGAAAAGGCCAGAACCAAGAGGAATATAGGTAGCCTTTAAAAAATGGAAAAAGCCAGGGAACAGATTCTCTTCCAGAGTCTCCAGAGAAAATACATTTTTGTTACTATTTCAAGTTTAGTCCAATGAAACTGATTTTGGATTTCTGACCTCCCAAAATGTGACATAATAAATTTGTGTTCTTTTCAGTCAACAGGTTTGTGGTCATTTGTTACAGCAGCAACAGGAAATGAGTATAAGCACAAATTTTGATTTGGGTTTTATTTCCACCCAGTTGAGAACACTTTATAGTTTCCCTTTTTACTTTCTCTTTTACCCCTGGGTTATACAGAAATCTGTAATTTAGTTTCTGAATATTTGGGGGATTTTTCCAGAGATGTTTTTCTTACTGATTTCCAATTTAAATGCATTGTGGTCAGAGAACATACCTGCTTTGACTTGAATCCTCTGAAATTAAAACTTGTTTATAAGTCATAATATGGTCGATCTTTGTAAATCTGCCATTTGAACTCACGTGTCTGTTGTTTGTTTTGTATCAATTGGGTCAAGTTGGTTGATTGTGCTACTGAAGTGTTCTATAGACTTACTGATTTCTGTCTACTGTTTCTATCAATTATGTTTCTCTAATCAATTAGGTTATGGATGTCACTACTTTTTGAACATGTGAAATGCAGTTATAATAACTGTACTCAATAATTATTCCGTCTGCTAATTCTAACGGCTATGTCAGTTACAAATCAGTTTTGATTGACTCATTTTCTCTTCATTACGGGACCTGTTTTTCCCATAGTTTCATCAGTCAATTCTACTAATCATTTGAGAAGAAATAATATCAATTCTACACAAACTTTTCTAGAATACTGAAGAGGAGGGACTGGTTACCAACCCATTCTATGAGGTCAACATTACCCAGATGTCCAAATATGAAAATTATCAGAAAAGGCTAATATCCATCAAAAAACCTAAATAATATTTTATCAAACCAAATTCAACAATACAAAAACAAACAAACCCACCCTACTTCAGAGAAATTTTATTTTAGGAAAGCAAAGTTGGTCTATTATTTAAATATCAAGTAATATAAAGCAAGTAGTTAACAAAAGAAACCATGACTGTCTCAAGATGTGTAAGAAAAAAATTCAATAAAATCCATTTCTATCCCTGATTGAAATAAAAAATCTCAGAAAATTAGGAATAAAAAAAAATTCCCTTGACCAAACATTCAAAAACTTACAGCTAACATCATACTTAATGGTGAAAGATTGAATGCTTTCTTTCTGAGATTGGGACCAAGATAAGAATGTTTACTTTCACCACTTCCAGTCAGTACTATATTGAAGGTACTAGCTAGGGCAATAAGTCATGAAAAAGAAATAAAAGGTGCCTTCAGTTAGAAATGAAATAGAACAGTCTTTGTTCAGGAATGACAAGAGTACTTACACAGAAAATCCAAAAAAAGTGCTACAAAAAAATGCTAATAAAATGAGTAAATGAATTTTAGCAGGACTGTAATGTAAGAGACTGAAAACTCCATTGTATTTCCATACACTAGTAATGAAAAATTAAAAATTGAATGGAAAAATACCATTTATAACAGCATTTAAAGATAAAAATTTGACAAAATTATGAAAGACTTGTACATTAAAACCTTCAAAACACTGCTGAGAGAATTAAAGAAGAAAAACTGTGATGATATGTCATGTTCATGAGTCAGAAGATTCAGTATTTTAAGATGTCAATTCTATCTATAGTATTCAACACAAATCCAATTAAATTCCCATAATGACATCAAGAGTTGCATGCTCTACTGACTGAGTTAGCCAGGCGCCCCAACCAAACGGCTTTTTTGTATTAAATATTTATAGAGAAAACGGATTCTAAAACATATTTAACTGTACTAGAATTAAGATAAAAAACTTAATAAGAAATGCAAAAAATTAAATTAAATTATCATAAAAAAGTAAAAGACTTAGAATAGCCAAAAAAATTTTTGAAAAAGAATAAAGTTGGAGGACTTAATACTATCTCATTACATGAATTATTATAGGCCTCAGAAATCATGACAGTGTGGAACTGGCATCAAGAAAGAAAACTAGATTAAAGGAAAAATAGAGAATCCAGAAATAGACCCACATATAATATATATAACATACTTTGGGAAAAGGTTTTAAGAAAATTCAACAGAGAAAGGACAGCCTGAAATTCTCACATATTGCTGGTGGGGCTGTAAAATAGCACAAATATCTGGAAAATGGTTTGTAGTTTCTTAAAAAGGTCAAAACATACATTTACATAGAACCAAGCCATTTCACTCTTACGTATTTTACTCAAGATATTCAAGAGAAATTACAAAATATATCCATAAAAAGACTTGTATACAGATGTTCACAGAACTCTGCTCTAATAGCTCCAAATTGCAAACAACTCAAATATCCAATAGGTGAACAAACTGTGGCACATCCATAGCATTATCAGTAATTTTTTAAAAAAATGAGCTACTAACATATGCAACAATATGGATATATCTCTTGAGTAAAAAAGCCAGATCAAAGTTTATGCTTTCTGATTTCATTTGTACGACATTCTAATAAATGCAAACTATAGTGACAGAAAGCAGATCAGTGCTTGCCTTTGGAATGGAGTGAGGGTAGTGCAGCTCAGAGGGATTTATAAAGAGGTATGAGGAATCTTTTTGGGGTGATATTATGTTTATTAGCTTGATGGTAGTAATAGTTTCATGAGCATATATGCAGATGTCAAAACGAATACAATACTTTAAAAATATATATGTTAATTTTATGTGAATCACACCTCAAAGGTGTTAAAATGGTTCAGGTTGTTTCTTAAAAAAAATTAAAACGGAAGTATATCCATGCATCTATTATGAACCTGCTAAAAAATGATAAGTGTCTTTAAAAGACTTTGAAATAGCTTGTGTAGTATTCTTCCATTTATAAAAAGAAATATATATCTGTACACCCAAGTACATCCCTTGGGGCTCCCAAGGGCTGTTTTTTCTTCCTGTTGTTGCTTTTTATGTTTTCTTTCTTTAAATGATAAAAGTATCAGTTGAAACAAATATAAAGGTAACACCCCCCTTTCCCCAATTAATTACTTCTAGTGGCTTGAGGTAAACAACATTAACACTCTTTGGTATACAGTTGGCCATCCCTTAACGACTCATACAAATAATCATAACCAAATACATATATTTATTTTCAATGGAAAAATAGTCATACTAAAGTTATTTTGCAAAATGCTTTATTTTCCCTTAATTTATTATGAAAATTTCTCCAGGTTATCACAGTTCTATCTCATTCATATATTAGTTGTAAAATATCCAGAATAAATTTGTATAATTCCCTTTGAAAGATATTTTGCTATTTTCCTACCAGATTTACCGCCAAAAAGGTAAAAGTTAACCCTTACACAAATACATGAGTGTTGTATTTCCTCCCTTCTCACAGGTAACTTGGTATTATAGCTAAAAATGGTATTTCCGGGGCATCTGGGTGGCTCAGTGGGTTAAGGCCTCTGCCTTCGGCTCAGGTCATGATCTCAGGGTCCTGGGATGGAGCCCCACATCGGGCTCTCTGCTCAGCGGGGAGCCTGCTTCCCTTCCTCTCTCTCTCTCTGCCTGCCTCTCTGCCTACTTGTGATCTCTGTCAAATAAATAAAATCTTAAAAAAAAAAAAAACCAAAAACATGGTATTTCCCACTTAATAATGGATGAGCATCTTTTCTTTCTTTTTTATAGGGGGCCTATTTGTTCTTTCTTTTCTATGAATTTTTATTTTTGTTAGTTACTCAATCTTCTTTCAGGTTGTTTGCTTTCTTATTTTTTTTAACTCACAGGTACTCTGCAGACAGGTTAACCTTTTACATACCCATTGTCCTGTTTCTTTTTGCCAAGATAAAATTCAGAATTTTATAATGAATTTTCTCTAATAAATGCATGTTGTTTTTACAAACAACACCAACACAAAAACTATGAAAGAAAACATGCATTTTAATTATTCTGAAATTAAGGCAAGGAAATTTGATAATGACTCAAAAACTTAAGAATGTAGAACTTTAAGATACAAAGATTTTTAAATGGATTCACTTGGGGGAGCCTGGCTGGCTTGGTCAGAAGAATATGCAACTCTTGATCTAGGTAGGGGTTGTGTTGTAAGAGTTTAAGCTCCATGCTGGGGGCAGAGATTACTTAAATAAATAACACTTGAAAAAAAAATTGATTCATTTGGATGAGAATAAATCCACTACTAGCAATCATCTACTTCACAATCGTTAGGACCACATGTTCCCCTAGTTTCTGAAGCATATCCAACCTAGGAATTTATCTTCTATCTTGCAGGACCACTTCCTGCCCCACCAGCACTAAAAATTTTACCACGAACACATTTAATGAGTCATTGCTATTCTAAGGCAATCAAGGACATGACACAAGTGAAGAATCCAATTATTAGAGTTTGAGCCCTTTGAGGACAAGGACTGCATCTTTCTTTTTGGTCTCCTTTGTATATCCACCATTTAATATAGCACCTAATCCATGGCAGATGCTCACTGAAAATCTGTTAATGAATGAACTCCGTGCAAGCAAAATTCAGCCCAAAGTTAATGTCTCTCCATAA
The DNA here is from genome assembly GCF_030435805.1 of Mustela lutreola. Taxonomy (NCBI): domain Eukaryota; kingdom Metazoa; phylum Chordata; class Mammalia; order Carnivora; family Mustelidae; genus Mustela; species Mustela lutreola. The sequence continues at coordinate 14,854,232 of NC_081299.1, forward strand.
CACTAAACACTGGTTCAGTCTCCTGTGCATTTGGAAGTATTGCATTATCTCCATTTTGGAGATGAGGAAACTGAAATACAGACAGATGAACTCAATTGCCCCAAGCCCAGAAACAGTAACCACTGGAGCTGGAATTGAAGCACAGATGTAACTGAAAAGTCCTTGGGTTCTCAACACAACACCCTCTTAACTCTGGTTTGTTCCTGCACCTTCTCCTCCAAATTCCAAATTCATTTACATTTTGGTTAAGAAGACTTTTATTCTGTAGCAGGAAGAGGATAAACAAGGGAGGGCAGTGTGAAGAACAGTCTGTCTATCACCACTACTGCATAGTATGTCATAAGGAAAATAAAATGGTAACGTGACGTTAAGGAAAAGATCTGTTCCTAAAAGCCAGCCGACGGTCCATATGCAATTCTGTCAGCAGTAAGAGCAAAGATGACTCCAATAAGGCCATCAGCATATTTTCTAAGTGTCTGTATTTTACTGCTCTTTTTGCATTAACCTAGGCATTTCTACATTTTAACAAATGCTCTTGTACCACCACTACCATAATCAAAATAGACTACAACTAAAGGTTTAAGTCCAGCACAGACGAAAAATTGTCAATCGCTACAGCACAAACAGACAAGACACTATAGCACAAACAGCTATGTTTCTGTTTACTCAATGCTTTTCACCTCTAAATACAACACTAAGGCTCACTGTCCTGAAAATTCTAGAAAGTAGATTTAAAAAAAAAAAAAAAAAACACCTTCCTGTTTGATCCATCAGTGAGACCACATTGCCAGTGCTTTGCAAAATGCCCAAGATCACGGAAACCTTGATTTGGGAGAGCCACGATGCGTGATAATATACATCCTAACAGATGTATTTCCTCATTTCTTCATCTTACTGCATAGATTTACTCATCTCTCTGTAAGATCACTGAGTTCCCAAATACTGTCAAGTGACAGAATTATTTTTAGGTGTTAAGGGTCGAGGAATTATCAGAATGGAAAATTCTGTGAAGACAGCCATACAAAAAAAACTGTCAACAGGTTCTTTAGCAAGGTGAAGGCTGAGAAGTGAGCATCATGACAACAATGTGGGAATTAGCACCTATTAAACAGTATGAAGGACTGGCCAAAACAAAGTAAAATTAGGGAGAGCTGGGAATTCGGCCTTAGCTGAAGGCTTAACCCGAGTCTGGATCTTAGACTTTTGAAACAACTGTCTATATAACTCTTGGAAATTATTTTCTGTGGAAGACTGGAGTTTCCAAGAAAAGTCTCAAAGCAGAAAGAGCTGTGATAGTTGGGGCAATCCACTAGTCTATGAAATGGACTTTCTAGAAAGGAAAGCAGATTGAACAGTTGGATGGATAAGTGAAGGGGATGGACAGCTGGAAGGACAAGAAAGGTCAAATTGTAGGAGTCCTTACCCAGAGTGACTCAACAGAGGCAAAAATACACAAGAACTTAGCTAACTAAGAACTAAGGAAATGCAGAATCATTACTTATAGAACACCAATCCCTGATGTGTTTCATCCATTAATACTGACATTGCGCTCTCAGCCCAGTCAGGTGTTCCATATTTGTGACATCAGACAATGCCCCTAGAATGGCTACTACAGTGGTGCATTCACTATGTAGCTGAGAACACCCTCTCAAACTCAGGTAAGACATAGCTACTAGTAAAACAATAAGATAGAGTAAAAATAATACAAAGTTCAGACATAAAATACATCAAAACACAACTGGTTTTTGGTTGTACTCCCAACATTCTTCCTAGTCTGGTACTGTTGATTATGATATTTTTGTTGAAATCTATTTCCTATTGTCTAAGCTATAACTTCCCTAACTAGATTCATTTCTAGCTTCAGGGTTTCCTAGCATTTACTTCTAAGGCTGATGCCTCTGACAGATCCTTTTCTTTTTTTCTTTTTCTTTTTTTTTTTTTTTTAAGATTTCATTTATTTATTAGAGACAGAGATCACAAGTAGGCAGAGAGGCAGGCAGAGAGAGCGGGGGAAGCAGTCTCTCTGCTGAGCAGAAAGCCCAGTGTGGAGCTCGATCCCAGGCCCCTGGGACCATGACCTGAGCTGAAGGCAGAGGCTTTAACCCACTGAGCCACCCAGGTGCCCCCCTCCGACAAATCCTTATATATACTGGTGACACAACCACTCGAAGTCCTATTCATTTTTTTAAAATAGCTTTATTGAGAAATAGTTAATATACTATAAAGGTCACTTTTTTAAAGTATACAATTCAGTTGTTCATAGCTGTAATGGAAAAGTCTTGCCACTTTCCTTTGTAGGGAAATTTCCTATTGTGTGTTTCCTTTACCACTTGGAACACTTCTGACACTTCTTGTCATCAAATATATGGGGTTTTCCCCTCCATAACAAGCAATTCTCCATGACACTCACTGGCTGTCCTACAATTTAACTCAACTCAAACATTATCAACCTGAAGATGTCAGATCCCACAGGTTAGGGCTCAGTTCTACAAGATTTTCTCCTCACTCCTACTTCAGATGCCAATCGAAAGCCCAGGTGGCCAATCAGTATAGCTCAGAAGTTCCAAAGACCACCCTCTCCTCAGGTTCGAAAACATGTACTTGCATTTACCCGTTGAAGATATGATTACCAGTTTAAAAGATATAAATAATCAGATGAAGAGCCAGATGAAGAGGCGTAAATAGACAGGGCGAGGTCTAGGAGGGTCTCAAGTGCAGAAGCTTCGATCCTTGGAGTTGGGAGTACATTAGTTGTTACTGGTGTGGACGTGGTTGCCAGCCTGGAAGTTCTCCAAACCCCCTCTCTCTGAGATTCTACAGAGGATCCCTCACATCCCTCATTTGGTATGACCAAATACTAATTCTATATGCAGTCCCGTTCTTCTCTCAGGAGGATGGGGCATGGGGCTGAAAATTCCAAACTTCCAATGACTTGTTGGTCTTTCTGGTTACCAGCCCCCATCCAGAAGCCATCCAGGAGCCTACCTAGAGTCACCTCAGTAGAACAAGAGGATCTTAGTACTATCGCTTAGAAATTTACAAGGCTTTTAGGAGCCATCAGTGGAGGTAAAAGACCAATATTAGAACAAGAGATGCTTCTAGTGTTCTTATCCCTTAGTAAATTACACGGGTTTTAGGAGCTCTGTGCCAGTAATGGGTGACAGAGACCAATATATATTCTCCACTGGAGTGCCTGGGTGGCTCTATCAGTTAAGTGTCTGCCTTCAGCTCAGGTCATCATCCCAAGGTCTTGGGATTGAGCTCCATGTCAGATTCCCTGCTCAGCAGAGGAGTATGTTTCTCCCTCTCCCTGTGCCCCTGTTCTTGTGCTCTCTCTCTTGCTCACTCTGTCTCTCAAATAAATAAAATCTTCAAAATACATACATACATATCTACATCTATATATATTCTATTATTGCACAACAGCATATTCACAGAGTTGTGTGACAATCACCACTATCTAACTTCAGACACTTTCATCCCCAAAAGAAAGCCTATACCCACCCTCCCTAGCTATTCAATCTCTGACAACTATGTTTCTATTTTGTGTCTCGAAGAATTTGCCTATTCTGGACATTTCACATAAACAGAATCAAACGCTATGTGGTCTTCTGTGACTTTTTCACTTAGTATGATGTTTTTAAGGCTTATCTATGTTGTAGCATGTATCCATACATCATGCCTTTTCATGGCAGAATAATATTCTACATTATACACACACACACCCCATTTGTTTATACATTCATCAGCTGATGGGACTTTAAGGTTGTTTCTGCTTTGGGACTATCCTATTCATTTTTTTCCCATTCGTTTTTTTCTCTCTGCTTTTCTTCCTAATTTTCTACTCCTGACCTAAACAGGAAGTTAATGTTATTTGTATCGTCTCCTTAAATACATGCCTAAAGTTTTTCAATGGTACAGATTTTCCTGGTAAAATACACTGTTCTAAGCATACCTCCTGCCTTCCAAATGACAGCAGAGGTCACCACTAGAGGTGTCTCGCCACTGGGAAGGTTAAAAGATATAATGGGCACAAAAGCCTCTAATCAAATTTACACACACAGAAGGGACTATTGTGAAGGACTTTCCACCATTTCATGCTCATGATTTAAGAACTTCTGAGATGGTAACATCTTATTAAGCTTCTCTTCTTTGGAATATAAATTCCTAAGGACAGTGATAACGACAACCATTTATTCTGTGTAATATTAGTAGAGTTCAAAGGGAACATTTGGTCCCTTAATACTAGCTGAAAATAGAAATATTAATATTTAACATTTACTGAGTACTTACCGTGTGTCAGACATTGTGCTAAGTGTTTTACATATATCACATTTTATGTTTACTAGAATTTTATGAAGTAAATACAATTATCATCTTAAAATTCTGGACAAGAAAAACTCTGAGGTTAAGAAACTGGCCCATGGTTACAGAGACAGGGGAAAGGCTAAGGTGCAGGAGTGTCTGACTCTGTTGTTTTGATCTTGACCACTACACTTTATTGATAATGTTGAGATTAACCAAATACACGAAAAGTAATAAACAGATCCTATGCATATATATTCAGAAGATTGCTCCTATAACTAAATATAACAAGACCTTGTAGTAAAAAGTGAAAGTGTAGAGTTTGTTTTGAAGGGGAATAACCCCCAGTGCCACCCAACATCCTAAAGGGTTTAAGCAGAGATAAATAAGGAGTGGCAAAGTCAGATCTGTATTTTTAAGAGATGACTGCCAGATGGAGAATGGATGTGAAGGGGGGCAAAACTGGACATGTCAGGGACACGAGAGGTCATAACGCAGTGAGAGCACTAAAAGGAGAGGAGGAAACAAATTCAACAACCATATCAGGTAAAAATCAGAGAACCTTGTTAAATGATTACACGGGGAAGATGAGTAACTCAAGGAATAAGTCCATCGACACTGGCTTCAGGATTTTAGCTTATGTAAAGCCTGTGGCATTAACTGAGATAAAGGAATAGGTTTAGGGAACTAGGTGATTAGTCAGACAGTGGACATGTTAAATCTGAGATGGCTCTGGGATTTCCAAATGAAGATATTTGGCAGGCAACAGGAAACGGAAGATAGAAACTCAGAAACAATTATGAGTATAGAGATAAAAATTTGGAGGTCATCTGCATATACCACTGGGAGCCATCTACCATCAGAGTAGATAAAATCAACCCTGAAGACTGTGTTGAATGGTGACAGAATGAGAGCATGACCCAAATATAACGAAATTGTTTTGAATGATGGAACGGTTCTGTATTTTGACTGTGGTAGTGATTACATGAGTTAATGTGTCTGTCAAAATCCACAGAAATGAATGCTAAAGGGAGTGAATTTAACTACAAAGAAATAATATGCAATAAATCTTACTAAAGGAAAAAAAAAAGCAGAGAGCCACGAGTACTGTCACATTTGGTGAAAAGACCATACGACAGCATGCTGGGGGCAGAAAGCAGATGATGTTAGTTGAAAAGTAAACAGAGAAGGAGCAAAAATGATTGACTGTTCTTGGGAAGCCTGGAAGAGACAAGGAAGAGCCGAATTTCAATGACAGCTAAGTGGACGTGTTGGACTGAGGGTATGTTTTCACTAGGAGGTAGACTTCAGCAGATTTACAATGACAAAGAAGTCTATGGGAAGGCAGTGAATATATAGGAGACTGCAGGGGACAACTAAGAGACTCCGGGGAAAGTTTGGATGGAGTCAGACTGGTAGTTCTAGCATAAGGTTTAAAAAGGCATACTTAGGGGCGCCTGGGTGGCTCAGTGTTAAAGCCTCTGCCTTCGGCTCAGGTCATGATCTCAGGGTCCTGGGATCAAGCCCCGCAAGGGGCTCTCTGCTCTGCAGGGAGCCTGCTTCCTCCTCTCTCTCTGCCTGCCTCTCTGCCTACTTGTGATCTCTGTCTGTCAAATAAATAAATAAATAAAATCTTAAAAAAAAAAAATAAAGGCATACTTAATGCACTCAATATTCTACAAAGACACAAAGTCATCTGCTGAGGGTGAGGAGGTTTGGGCTGAGTATAGGATTTCATATAGGAATGGCTGGGCAGAGAGCATGAATTGGTAGATATATCTACATTCACAGTGGCAAGCATTGTCCAATAGTACTCTGCCTGCTGGAATTTAAGAATAGGGAAGATGGGGTAAAGCTAACTAACGTTTCGCAAAAGGAAAAGTTGGTAGGAAAACCACAGATTTTTTTAAGAGGAGAGTCCAGATAATCATTCTCCTCCACCTCTGCTTAAATACTTGAAGACTACAGCTCTGTTCATGTGACTTAAACATAAAATCTGCTGCCTCTCCAACACTCCTTTCCCTGATTATTTTTATGTCACTTAAAACATTCTAACACATGGGGCACCAGGCCAGCTCCATCAGTGTAGCGTATGACTGGATCTCGGGATTGTGGGTTCTAGTCCTAGGTTGGATGTAGAGATTACTCAAAAATAAAATCTTAAAAAACAAACAAACAAAAAAAACCCTTTTTAACATACTACAAGGGCAGAGATCTTCTGGATTCTTCAGTTCTTGGAAACCTTGAGTGCCCGTAACGACTGACTCATAGGAGGCCCTCATTAACTATTTGTATAGTTGAAACAGGTGGGCTTCTACATTTCTCTCTGAATATGGGTCACCAGCCGCTAAATTCCAAAACATTCAAAGAACTTTACAGCAATATGGAAAGTATGTTAGAAAAAGTAACAGAAATGTGAGGTAACAGGCGGCTTGAGCCTCTGAGAAACCAATTTACCATTGCATGGCTTATTTTTTGTATCAGCAAAATAGGAACAATTCTATCCCAGGAATAACTACTTAAGTCATAAGATTAATGCCTGAGAAAAGGCTCTGTAAAAATTAAGAAAGTAACACAACTTTATTATGACTGCAGCAAAATTAGCAAATACGACTAATACTAATACAGCAACAGTAAATAGGAAAAAGAAATATATTGAAGAAATGTATTTTGGACCCCTTTTTGCACTAGTAGGTAAAATTTTCTTGTCAAAAGTATTAGAAACAGTTCTCAAGACTACCATGTGCAAGATGGAGATCAGCACTGGGAGAAGAAAACACTTTTAGCAAGACAAGGTTTTCCTATCGAGAGCTCTCTTGTCCAACAGAGAACAGCATTTCCTAAGCTGTCCGGATTACTCTGTATGGAGGCAGGTAAGCACAATGGTTTTTTTTTTTTTGAAAGTATATTAGTATGTCTGGGGAAAAGTGGGCTGAATTCTGAACAAAGAATCCATGTCTACTCATGGAGATATATAGGACTATGTTTATTAATATCCAATGAATGAAACTTTTGAGACTCATGTTGCAAAGAAATCAACTACTATAAATAGTAGGAAAGTGTATATCATACACAGATGAGAGATCATACAGGGGCTTGCCACAAGGCTTGGCACTTGAGTCTGTTAGTACATTATACCATTTGGTGTCTGGGCTCATTCTGCAGCATATAAAAGAACTTGAGGGGCACCTGGGTGGCTCAGTTGGTTAAGTGTCTGCCTTCAGCTTCAGATTATGATCCCGGGGTCCCAGGATGGAGCCCTGCATTGGGCACTCTACTCACTGAGAGTCCACTTCTCCCTCTGACCCCCAACCCCTGCTCATGCTCTCATTTGTTCTCTCTCAAATAAATAAATAAATAAATGAACTTGACCCAACCCCAATATTTTCCAGAAAATGCTTAAGATTTCACTGTGAAGAGCAGTAAGAAAGTAGGAATCACACGGCAGAAATGTACCTTTCAGGCAGCTTTGTTTCAACTATTTTTATAAATAAGGTGAGGAAAGTCAATCATTTTGATTTATTTATTCCTAAGGATCACTCAAACTCAAGCTTCTGAAAAAGGGAGCCTAAAGCCTATGTTTTAAAAAGTGCTCTACTATTTTGATGGATAACATGGAACCAGGAACATGTAAGAAGTCCTGCACATAAGGCTTCAGAACATATTTTCTGAGAAACTAAAGGAATATGAGAAACTAAATTATAAGGGTATAGATTAAGGGAGGGATTAGGCTGGCTTGTGGGAGATCAAATCACAGGTGATCTGTATTTAGCCAGAGGAACTAAATATTCTAGGATGTTTCAAATATTTCTTAGAAGGTGTAAGTTGAGCAAGGCAAGAATAAATTTTAGATTCCTAATTCTTCTTTTTTTAAAGATTTTATTTATTTATTTGACAGATCACAAGTAGGCAGAGAGGCAGGCAGAGAGAGAGGAGGAAGCAGGCTCCCTGTAGAGCAGAGATCCCGATGTGGGGCTCAATCCCAGGACCCTCGGATCATGACCCGAGCTTAAGGCAGAGGCTTTAACCCGCTGAGCCACCCAGGTGCCCCTAGATTCCTAATTCTTGCTGCTGACCATCAGATCATGGTTTTCACATGGGACTCGTGTTAGTCTACCCAAACTGAAAGGCTTTTGTTTTTTTGTGCTTACTTATGTTTTATTTCTTTAAAGGCACTACGAATTATTCTCACAGGTGAAAATCAATCAAGGATTACTACTAAAATATATTTTCCCGAGTTAAACTATGTTCCTTTTATGCTGAAGTGAATCAAAGCCAAAAGAGAGAACAGCAATGTCACTGGCTGTATGGATCAGTATTTTATTAACACCCACAAAACACACAAATGTACCTCCATTTGAGAAACAAATCTCTCGTCTTGCAACCTACAGAATCTAGAAACCATCCCTCAACCTTAGCTGAGATTCCAAGAACATAAGGGAAAACCCTGGAAGCCACATAAACAAGGTCTGTTGTTGCTACTACTGTAGTCACTACACTACCGGGGATATGGGACACTATGCCAGTCTCTAAAACACAGGAGTTTACGTTTTAACATCAATGTGGAGATGAAAGATCTTGGATCCCAGTGAAGTGAGGACTTGGAATTGAGGTTCTCACAAAAAGCCCTGAGACTCCAGGGGCGCCTGGGTGGCTCAGTGGGTTAAAACCTCTGCCCTCGGCTTGGGTCATGATTCCAGGGTCCTGGGATCGAGCCCCACATCGGGCTCTCTGCTTAGCAGGGATCCTGCTTCCTCTCTCTCTCTCTTTGCCTACTTGGAGTCTGTGTCTGTCAAATAAATTAATTAAAAAAAAAAAAAAAATCCCTGAGACTCCAAACAGAGTGAGAGCCTCAGTGAAAAGGTAGTTAAAACAATAAAAGAGAACAAAATAAACCAGTGAACGAACACAGAGTAAAGACAAGAAAGGATGCTTGGTTTCACCTAGGTGGAAAGGGACTGTAGTCATCTGAAAAACAGTATCTACAGGAATGCTTTCATACGTTGCTTGGAATATGGAAGGAGATTTAGGACACTGAACTCAGATTAAGGTCTAGCTAATGTTTTCCTCAAGACACGTGGTAAGTAAAGCAAACACAAACACGCTTTAGGATTACCTGCCCACAATGTACATCCAGGAAAGTTTTGCTGAAGAGGAGTTCATAAAACAATTTTTTAAAACATACAAAGAAACAATGTACTATGAGCAAGAGCCAGAAGACACAGTAAGTTGAAAGATCTCCCTCTGCCAAAGGAATGTCAAACAATATTTTTATATCAAACAGAGATAATAAAAAAGCTAAATTCATTATTTTCAAAAGCGAAAAGCTCATGTCACATAGTATGCACCTTACATTGTACACACATTCAGGAAATTATATAAAAATGAACTGCTGGATGAGGAGTCAGGAATGTTTTTCCACAAGTTCTGAAACCCTTTTTTTACCCAACAAGTACACAAAAGCCATAATAAAAACCCTAAGATTTCAAGAAATAGTCAATTAATAGAGATTTCTGCACATTTAATTATTGAGGTGATCATATGAACTAAGTAATCAAAGGTCCGGCCAATCTCTCAGGCTTTTCAGAGTACCCTGAACATAATAAACACAATTATCATTTCACAGGGCTTGCTCTTCGACACTTAAGTATTCAGAATTGCTGCATTTTGTTCCAGTCAGAAATATGATCTAGAATAGTTTCAAGAAAATGTTTTCCAGCACAAGTTAAGAAAAAGGACTATATGCCTATGTCTGATGTTACAGCTTTAAACAAGTATCTTTACGCCAACTATGAGGTAGTCTTCTTATGCATCACACCTGTCAAAAGCAAATGTGTTCTGAAGTGAGCTTTAAAGTGCTTTATCCTGAGGCAGATGCAGTGAGACCTATTCTCAAAAGTTAACAACAGGGGTGCCTGGTGGCTCAGTCTGGCTGAATATCAGATTCTTGGTTTTGGCTAGGGTCATGGTCTCAGAGTCCTGGGATGGTGCCTGATTGGGCCCTGCACACAGGGTAGAATCTGCTTGTCTCTCTCCCTCCCCTCTGTTCCTCTCCCCCCTCTTGGCTCTCTTTAAATTAATAAATATATTTTTAAAATCAACAAGAGGAAAAAAAAAAAAAAAAAATCAACAAGAGGGGTGCCTGGGTGGCTCATTCGGTTAAGCAGCTGCCTTCAGTTTAGGTCATGATCCTGGGTCCTGTGATCGAGCCCCACATTGGGTTCCCTACTCCTTGGGAAGCCTGCTTCTCCCCTGCCTGCCATTGCCCCTGCTTGTGCTTGCTCTCTCCTCTCTTACTTGCTGTGTGTCAGATAAATAAAAATCTTTTTAAAAATAAATAAAAATAAAAATCAACAACAGAAGACTGATATCCAAACCAAATTGTTATGATTTAATCATCTCTCAAAGTAAACAAGATATTGAATGAGTAAGTGCAAATAAGACTATAGTCATTGGGAACAGAACACTTCAAATGGATAGATCTTCAAGAGTAATGATAATTTAAACACTTGTACAGAAATGAGAGGGCTAAAATGTTTTTGGTAGCTTTATACTTTAAAAAATGCTCTTTACATGGGTTCTTCAAGTTCATTTACTTTGAATTCTGAAGAGTATAAAAAATCAAGGGATATCACAGAACTTCTAGTTCTTTTAGTACATATAATACAATTATAGATTTTTAAAAATCATAAAACCAGAAAAGTGTCAGGACACTTTACTTCCCGACATCACCAACATCTACCCTCACCCCTAAATCATGCAGAAGACAGTTCATTCTTTTCTAGCTATCTTCTGGTTGCTGCTGAAGTATCTATATTCTCTCACTAAGCTGCTAGTGACATATATTACTAATTCCCAGAGGACTGACATTTAAAAAAAAAGGGAACCATGATATGAAAATTACTTGCGCTAAAATCTGTCTGTCCATCTACCCCTGGGCACAGACTTGCAAACATCAGGCCACCTAACTGACATACTACTTAAAAACACAATGTCAGGAAATGAGTGGAAGTAGGAGCTTGGTGTGGGCTTGGTTTTTACTTATTTCAGGATTCAGGTATGGTTTGTATCTCTGACTTGTATTCCCTATGATTATTTTGTTTTTCTTTCTGTTCCTTGTTTTTTTTTTTTTGTTGTTTTTTTTTTTAAACGTTTGTCTTCAATAGCTTCTCCTAATTTTGGAGCTACCACATCCCTAGCTGTTGGATGACAGCTCACAGGTAAGCATGTGAAAGGAAACAAGGAAGGGTCAAGCTACTCTTCTCCAACAAAGGAGGGCTCCTTGGGGGGCCTTCACCTGTAGCCACATCTAAACTGTTTTTTTCATAAAGCCCCAGAGGTCATCAACCCACCAAGAAAGAAGGTTCCTGAAATAGTGATGATACTGTGAATTCTGATCCATTGGAGGACAATCTCTTGAGAAAACAGGTGACTTAGAAACTTTATGATAAATACTGCCTTTCTCTATAACCTTGCAATGTTGCACTACGTTGAACTAGATGTCCTTCTGTTCCAAGGAACCAGACAACCTCCTAAGAAATTCAGGAGGAAACTGCTTCAAAAACTGAGCTGTATGGGAAAGCTGTATCTTAAAACTAGGGATCAGGTTTTTGATTTCCTAAGTTTCCCTATGAATTAGACAGCTCAAAAAAGACAATTAGCACCAAGGATGTTGATGACTAAAACCTCCCCACCCAGTGCAGTCATCAACATCCTTGGTACTAATTGTTCTGGGACAACTGCTGTGGGAGCATACAATTTTCTAATTGTATAAGTCTACCTGGGAGGGATACAGAGGGTAAATTTTACTGCGTGGGGCCACTACTGAACCAGAGGGGCTAGCTGACTTATTAAAAGCCATATGGACTAATGACTCAAGTTGATAAGCCTCAGATAATTTTTTATTAAAATTATAAAAATTCAGGGGCATCTAGGTCAGTTGGTTAAGCATCTGACTCTTGATCTCTGCTCAGGTCATGATCTCAGGGTTGGGAGATTACTAAGCTGGGCTCTGTGCTGGGTGTGGAGGTTAAGATTCTCTACCTCTCCCTCTGTCCTTCCCCCCCACACCCCCCAGTCACCTGCACTCCCCTCTCACTCCCACCTCTTTGCCTCTCTTAAAAAAAAGGGACAGCACCTGGGTGGCTCAGTTGGTTAAGTGTCTGCCTTTAGCTCAGGTCATGATCCCAGGGTCCTGGAATGCAGTCCCAAGTCAGGCTCCCTGCTCAGCAGGGAGTCTGCTTCTCCCTCTCCCTCTGCCCCTCCCCCCAGTTCCCCCTAGCTCATACTCACTCTCCCGTGTTCGCTCTCAAATAAATAAAATCTTTAAAAAAAAAAAAAAAGACACAACATGGATGGAACTAGAGCGTATCATGCTTAGCAAAATAAGTCAAGCAGAGAAAGACAACTATCATATGATCTCCCTGATATGAGGAAGTGGTGATACAACATGGAGGCTTAAGTGGGTAGAAGAAGAATAAATGAAACAAGATGGGATTGGGAGGGAGACAAACCATAAGTGACTCTTAATCTCACAAAACAAACTGAGGGTTGCCGGGGGGAGGGGGTTTGGGAGAAGGGGTTGGGATTATGGACATTGGGGAGGGCATGTGATTTGGTGAGTGCTGTGAAGTGTGTAAACCTGGTGATTCACAGACCTGTACCCCTGGGGATAAAAATATATGTTTATAAAAAATTAAAAAAAAAAAAAAAAAAAGACAAAAGTCCAGTAATTCCTAAGTTCCTAAGATCCTGTGATGCTACATTAAATAAATAATTTTGAACTGGGAAGAATAAAATACTTTGAAAATATTAATGATAAAATTAGTATTATAAGGAAAAAAATGAAACCTCTAAAGGAAAAAATGAAGAGCATTAAATTTCTCTTTGAATCAGAGAGGGCCCTTTCATTTTTCAGAACTAGTTATAAACTTCGATGTTGTCACTGCTATTTTTCTAAATCCCAAATCAACTAAGCAATGAAGTCCTTTATGTTTAGGATTGATGGGGTTCTAATATTTTGAGAAGATAGAGTATGCTTGTTTTAATTGGTTTCCAGCCCCAAAGCTACTAAATTAACCACTGAGGAACTGATTCATATGAACAAGGCAAAAAAATAAAAATAAAAACAAAAAACACATGTACAGTGACATATACCTTGGAGGCATTTTGTATATTTGAAATTTCATTTGCATTTTTAGACAATGGAGTAACTCTTTTGCAGGCTGCACTAAAACATAAACACACCATTGAAGAAATCAGACTACGAATGTCAGCGTTCATTTGATGTTTCTGGAAGTCAAGGAAAGTATCCAATTAAAAAATAAGTCAAACACTGCTTCTTTTTCATGTTCAGCAAGCATACAATAATTAATGGCACAGCAGCTTACCTGGGCTGGGGCTCTTTCTTGAACTTAGGCTCTGAGCATCCATAATCTCTTCTGTTTGTCCATCTGCTTCTACCTCTATTTTTTTCTGAATCTCTTTTGCATCTTCACTAAGGCAAGTTCTTGTGCTCTCATCCTCTTCTAAGACCCTCTGGACTGCGGTGGGAACACCAGCAGTACTAACGTTAGAAGCAGCAGCAGGAACAATGGCTGGTGTGGGAGGAGGAGGAGCTGGAGGAGTTGGAGGAGATGGAGAAAAGGAAGGAACTGTGGAAGGGGTAATGGGAGCCGGGACACACTCCACTTTCATTTCTTCTGGGGCATTTTCCAGAATCTCCAATTCGAGAGTCAACGGCAACACCTCCTGTTTTACTATTTCCACAATGCTCTCTGTGGCTGGTAATGGTTCAGTAACTCCATTCATTTCATTAATTAGATTAGTACTAGCAATCAGTGGAATATCATTAGGTGCTACACTACAAGATTTCTTGCATATATCATCATCAATTACATCTGTTGGTGATGGATCTGATGTCTCTGTGCAAGATACAGGGCTGGGTACAGGAATTGTGTCTTCTTTTGAGGAAGAGAGTTCACACCTGTCATCTACAGCAGTGGCAAATATTGGCTGGCTACTAAGAGCAGCAGAGGTGGGGGAAGCAATTGTACTTCGAGCAAGTGGAGAAACAGTGGTAGGTGATGGAGGCAGAGGAAGCTCTGGCATGGATTCTGCTGCAGTTGTCTCTGATGTCTGGCCTGCTTGTTCTTTCTTCTCTCCACTAAAGACTAGCCTAAGAACTGGGGAAGGAGACTTTAACACTGGATCGGGTTTTGGCTTCTCTTCTGGGGAAGAAAAAAACAAAAGAGTAAGAATAATCTTAGATCAGAGATTATATTGTATTATTTTGTGCTAGTTCTTTTAATCTCTTACCCAAAATCATGGTGAACACAAGAAACACCAAATTATTAGACTTACTCTATCACTCTAAAAACACTGTCATATTTTCTGGTTATAAATAGTGTTACTTGGTCACCAATAATTTTAAAGTTTATTTTGGAGTAAAAGAAGGAATCAACAATTAACCAAATAATTAACTCAAGAATACAACAGAAAAGTTCATCAAAACTGAAGCTAAACCATCCAGAAATGGGAATGGGGCTTTATCTTGCTCCCTATAGAATTTTTTTCTACCAAGGATACACTACAGTGGCAGAACAGATCAAGAACAAATAAGAACAGATTAAATTATTGTAGACTGGCATTTGTATTTTATATATTTCTGCATTTAGGAGAATTTTTGTAAAAAATACGCATTACATGTATAAAAAACGTTTAAGAGAAGCTATCATGGTATCATTTATTATTGGTATAATTTATTATATGTGAAATCAAGTCCCTGAATATAAAAATTCAAATTAAGTTAACTTCCATTTTTCAAAAGAGGCAGCATGTATATAACCAGAAATAATGTGAAAATATAAAAATGAAAATTTATCTTGTAAAAAAATTTTTCTGGGAGAAACTGAAGTTAATATTCAGATTATCAAGTCCAATTAAGAAACACAATATATACATCTGAAATACTTGAGAATATATAAAATGTATCTGTGTATAGATGAAAAAGAAGAGAAGAAGAAGAGAGAAACTGATGATCACAATAAAGGTATACCAGAAACATGTAAGAAACTGTAATTCATGAAAATTTCCATATTCTAAAATTCTAGGTAAACTGATATGTGATTCATTCCAGGGTCGATGAAGCCAAAGGAGATTTAGACTGGTTTCTACTCTGATCCTTCTGTAGCAAGATAATTAGGCTCCACTGGAAAAACAGATATTCATGAGTATGTTCAACAACAAAAATTTTAAGCACTACTAAAAGACAAGTTTAAACTGAAAGAGACTTTACTTTCTCTGCTAATCTATATGTATCAGTGAAAACAAGTCTTTACAATAAATTATTGTAGTGAAGTTTGTCATAGAAAATGTGCTCTGTTAATCAGGAAAACAAATGGTAAATATTATCATTAAGTTGTTCAAGGATAATTCATCCTTTAATATCATTTATCATTCATCATTCATTAACCACTTTTGCTGGCCTTAAAATTCATTTTAATTTATAGGTGTAGTATCCAGTGCTTCTTAAATTGAACTCTACCTGTTCACTGTACAGGAGAAATAGGATCATTAGGCTCTCACTGTCAAATCCCTCAGACTAAGTTGTCAAGGCAAAAGACAAAAATATTTCAAAGCAATCTATTATATGTATTATATATATATAAGAAATATAAGTACACATTTATTAAAATATCACATTTATTAAGATATCACAAAAATTATTTCCAACTCACTGGAGTAACTGCTACAAGGGTCAACCAGATTATATGAAAGCACTGTGAAAGCACATCAGAATAACACCTTTTTTAAACACTGAATGAAGCAGTAAATAGTAAAAGAAGTAATGGTAAAATAAAATAAAATAAAAGCAGTAGATAGTAAAGAGTGATTCTCAATCTAGTAAGTTTGTCAATTCTATTATTAATTTTGAAAAATAAAATTTCCAATACCAAAACAAAAGCAGACCTAGACTGAAATTTCTATATAATCTTGAGAAAAATCTTACGAAGAAAAAAAAAAACAAACCTATTTTGAGAGGTCCTCATTCTGAAATAAAACTCCTTTAATTCATTCAAGTTTTAATACAGAAAGCTGAAAAGTATACATAATAAATCTAAACAAATAACACTGATTTTATCTGAAAAGTTTTATTATTAAGAGTATGCTTTCCAAAAAAAAAAGGAGTATGCTTTGCATAAAATTAGTCAAGCAGAGAAAGACAATTATCATATGATCTCCCTGATATGAGGAATTTGAGAGACAGAGTTGGGGTTTGGAGGATATGGAAGGGAAAAATGAAACAAGATGGGATCGGGAGGTAGACAAACCAAAAAGAGACTCTTTTTTTTTTTTTAATTTTTTATTTTTTATAAACATATATTTTTATCCCCAGGGGTACAGGTCTGTGAATCACCAGGTTTACACACTTCACAGCACTCACCAAAGCACATACCCTCCCCAATGTCCATAATCCCACCCCCTTCTCCCAAACCCCCTCCCCCCAGCAACCCTCAGTTTGCTTTGTGAGATTAAGAGTCACTTATGGTTTGTCTCCCTCCCAATCCCATCTTGTCGAAAAGAGACTCTTAATCTTACAAAACAGATTGAGGGTTGCTGGGGGTGGAGGGGTGTGAAGAGGGTGGCTAGGTTATGGACATTGGGGAGGGTATGTGTTATGGTGAGTGCTTTGAAGTGTGTAAGCCTGATGATTCACAGACCTATACCCCTGGGGCAAATAATACATTATATGTTAATAAAAATAATTAGTAAAAAAAAGTATTGCAAAGTCATGGTAGTTTGAAATCTAATATACTGCATTACAAATATTTCTACCATTTGGCCATCTTCAAGAAATTGTAGGAATTTCATCTTTAAGAATTTTTAAAATTCTTAAATCACGCAAGAAGGAGCAAAGATAGAAGTCTGGAAGATTTAAGGCTATTTATATTAACAGTGTATAAGCAACAAAATGAGAGAGAAATAGACTAAACATTGAACATAAAAGATTTATTAAAGAAACAACAGTGTGGGCCATATAATGGTATAATATGAAATCATTTAAAATAGGTTCTTATAAGAGTAGTGATATGGAAAGTTGTTTAAGATAAAAGATGTATTTTTTTAAAAAGCAGGGCACAAAACTGTATGAGAACATAAACCTAATTTGATAACTTAAAAAAAATGTATGCTACTAACATATGCACATGGGAAAGTCTGAAATTAAGCTTACTAACAAGGGCTCTAGAAAATGAGACGAGATATTTTCTCTTTCTACTTATCCATAGTTTATACAATGAATGCCATATTTATAAGGAACAAACTGTTCCCTTTATTCTCAGACGGCAGTGGAACCAAATGCCTAGATGGGTACCTTTTGGTTGCCAGGAGTCTCATGTAACTGAGAAGGTGATACCATCATTTAATGGGCAGAGATCAGGAACAGTAAGCATCCTGCAACTTGAGGGACAGTCTCACTTGACAGAATAGTCATGTCCTAAATTCCAGGGGAGCTCCAATCGAACAACATTGCTATAAATTGTTGAATTACAACACAGTATCATTCATTGAGTGTCTACTCTACACTAAGTGCTTTCAGAAAGCACTAAGGCTATGACTAAGTCTTTCACTGTCCATACCATGTCCTCCACACACTGGGCTTAATGTACCTACACAAACAATGGCAAACAACAATCAAGCTGTGTCTAGACACCATCAACGCCAACTGATAATTTTAATTCATTCGACATTCAATGGTTTTCTCTCTATAAACCAAGGTGAAGGTGTTCCCTGTGTCTCTCTCTTTATAAAGTAGCAAGCAATTGGAAATGTCCTATTTCTCTGGCAATTTGGTGTTCATGTAACCATTTCAGCTGTTCATATCACAAACTCTGAGAAAGCCAGAAGTTTAATAATGGTAGCTAATGTTTATTAAGCACTTCTTATGTAGTAGGAACTGGGCCAAACACCAAACATGCAGAGTGTCCTTTAATTTTTACAAAGACTGCTGGGGGTAGAAACTATTATGTTCATGCTTTACAGATGGGGAAACTGAGTGTTTTATAGATTGTCATAGGTCCAGGGTCATATAACTGGTCAGTGTTGGAACTTGAAAAGGATTCCAAATCCCATATTCTTCCAGTTCAAGGGGGGGAAAAAGGTGTATGGAAAAAGAAGTATTTCGATGAAGAAAGCTGGTAGGAGATTTTGAGACTAACATGTGATTCTGTTACCCAATGCAAACCCACAGTAATGACATTTCCACTGAGAGAAAAACCAATCTGACTGTAGGTGCAGAGGCTATTGTTTCTGAAGGTAATCTAGCAATCTTTGAGAACAGTATATTTTCGTATCTTTAATTTTAAAAGGAATAAAGGGTTAAGAAGAAAAATTTTTAATTTCTCAACTGTAAAGAAGTTTTTCTGAAAATTGCTAAGCCTTTTCTAATGTTACTTGAATTACATATATTTGGTTTAAAAATTACACGGAAAACTATTCTATCCATTGGCAAACTGTGGTTACAATTAGAATTAACTGAATTTTCTAAAAAATAATTGGTACTAAGAAGGAAAGGGCAGTGGTCCCCCAGAGTAATTTATAACCACTACAAAATATACTTAAAATTCAAATTTTCCTTTCCATCAAGGTAACCTAAAACATTTTCCATGCAACCATATCTATATTGAACATTAATCTGGAATGTTTATTATTCAAATTTCGACTAAACTTAAAAAAACAAGAAAAGACCGAGAGTCTTTAATGTCTGAACCCTGCTGAAAGAAGTATCTGACAGAGCAAGTTTTAGAAGCATGCCAAGTTAGGGTTTGTTACCTACTTTTTTGTTTGGAACAATCTTATAAAACAAAATATACAATGTATCTCTGTTCAAGTTTATTAGGTTTCTCAATACTAAAGGGCCCTAGAAAACACTGAAATCAAACATAAGTTTCTAAGTGTGAAAACATATTAAAAAATATTAAATAACATGCTTAGGCTATGTGCCAACTCCCAAGTACTTTTTAAAGAATAATTTTTAGAAAGTACATTAACATCCACCTATGAAGAGGTTTGGAGGAATGAATAAATCAAAAAATTAGAAATCACATATACTTTCTATTCATTCTTACAACGAAGTCAGAAACATTATAGAAGCATGTTCCAAGTCACATGTTTTCCCCCTTGTTTTTCCAATTTTCCCCAATTTTGGTTAAGGTCAACCTACATCTAACTATATAAAAAAGAAAGACTGATATCCCATTTTCTGACATGAACTTTCCCTTACAGTTTTCTATTATAATCCAAAAGGCAATTTGTGTATTTATTTTGTGTATTTATTTCAACAATGATTTTACACTTCATGTTCAAGGTAAATAGAATAGAGACCTCAGTATGATTAAGATACACCGCATAATGACTCATCAAGACCAAACACTAGTGCATGATGAAGCTAGAATAAACTCAGTACTTTTGAACTGAAGCTACAGAAGCCAAATTTGTAAGTAGACATATTTCACGTTTTTAAAAATAGCAAGATACTTAAGCACCCATGTTGTATCACCACTTCCTCATATCAGGGAGATCATATGATAGTTATCTTTCTCTGCTTGACTTATTTCGCTAAGCATGATACGCTCTAATTCCATCCATGTTGTCGCAAACCTGGCAATTCACATACGTGTACCCACGGGGATAAAAATATATTATATGTTTATAAGAAATAAAAAATTTAAAAAAAAGCAAGATACACAGGAACATATTAAATGTAAAAATGAAACTAGGTTATTATTGTAAAGCAACATATACTTTATTTCCCCAACCTTGTTGCCCTTTCCCACTAAAAAACAAAACAAAACCTGTTCCAGGCAACTAAGTTTTTAACCTATAAATATATATCAAAGTGAGGCATTACTAAAGTATAGGAAAACATTTTTACTAATCAACCCTATTTTACTTTCCTAGAGGTAGAATGCTTTGATTTTCTATTTCAAAGCTTTGTTTACAAGTGGGTATCTAAATAACCTTCAGATATTTCACTCTTGCTCTTAAATGCTGAGGGCAATATAATCAATTTAAAAAAAAAAAAAAGGGAAGAAAAGAGTTATACACAAACCTTGCTTCTGGTCGCTAGCTGCAGTGACAGGGGTGCTGGCAGCAAGATGAGCGCTCTCCACAGTCCCATAAACCACAGGGCTGTGCTCAGGGACCTGGCTGGACAGCTGCTGGGATTTGAAGTACAAAAAAGGGTGATAATGAGCGTGCGAACGTAAAAACTAGCAACATGGAACCCAAGCAAGTGGGAAACACAGAGTAGGGCGGGAGATCACAAAATTAAAGGAAAAAAAAAAAAAAAAAGGAAAGCAAGGAAAAATATATAGGCCAATTTAATAATTCAAAAAGTACGAAAGACGGCAAGAAAAGGAAAGAGGCAGCAGAAAAGGGGAAGGAAAAGAAATGATTACTATTAACCACAGCAAGCGAAGACAACACAAAAATCATTAGTATAAATGCATTCTCCAGAATTCCTTCTAAGGACAGACTTTCTACCTAATAGCAGACATCAGATCTGATATGGAATTTAATCTCTTCCAAGTCAAAGACCTTTAAAGGGATCTGGTGAACTTCACCTACAAACTACCTAGCAAAGTAGTTCATATGACAAAAGCTGGAAAAACAAAACACGATGAGTTTTAAAACCAGTCACTGAAAAAAAAAAAACAAAAAAACAGTCACTGATTCAAGAAAACTATATTGAAGAGCGATCCTCATCATTTGTCCATATAATCACAAATGTGAAATGCAACTTGTAAAGTATCGAAAGGCATTTTCCCCTTAAAATGTCTTTAGATATTTTTTTTAGATTCTTTTTTTTTCTTTTTTTTTAATTTTTTATTTTTTATAAACATATATTTTTATAAAAAAATGTCTTTAGATTCTGGGACAAGGATGACTTTTCAGAGTCAGAAATCTGAGTAAAATATCTGTTTTTCAGAGCTAAGAGGAAACTCTTCATTTTCACTCAGCCACTTTATTGGAATCAAAAATGGCCATGAAATCCTAGCACAGTAGGTTGAAAAAATTGCAGCCATTGTTCGACTTGGGAGGGAAAAAGAATTACACAGGAACGGACAAGAACACTCATTCTACATCACATTCCATGCAGGTATTTGTTCTGGATTTGAGGGTTACACAAAAGCCAAAAAAAAAAAAAAAAAAAAAAAAAAACAGAGCTGTGTCTCTCCTCAGAGATCTAAGGTCATTTTTTCATTAGCTAAAATCTTTTTTTTTTTTTTTTTTTAAAGATTTTATTTATTTATTTGACAGACAGAGAACACAAGTAGACAGAGGCAGTCAGATAGAGAGGAAGGGAAGCAGGAGGCCCCCTGCTGAGCAGAGAGCCCGATGCGGGACTCGATCCCAGGAACCTGAGATCATGACCCGAGCCGAAGGCAGCGGCTTAACCCACTGAGCCACCCAGGCGCCCTCATTAGCTAAAATCTATATTGAATTCTTTCAGTGCTATCAGAGCAGTCCCTGGACAATTCTGATAGGTGTGTGTGTGTGTGTGTGTGTGTGTGTGTGTGTGTGTGTGTTTTAGACACAAGGGGAAATTAAAGTGTGAATGAATTTGGGGTGAATAGGGACACTTAAAAAAGTGAGTCTTAATTAAAAATATTTCCAAATCAGTAAGTCACATTGAGAATAGGAATATAAAATAAACCAGTTTAGATGCATACCTTTTATCATATGTCATTTTAGTAACTACTATCCAGAATGTACAGCATGTAATTTACATTTGATTGTATCTGGACTGTTGAGAATAATAGACAGGAAGAGGGAAAATTCACCTATTCATCAGATGATAAGAGTGCTGATATTCCAAATTATTTCTAAATAAAGACTACTAAAATTATATTCCTATATATAAAAATTGAAAAGAGTTACTGTTTTTACTTTGAATCTTAGTTAAATAAATGAAGAGCACTGCCTTGATTGCTCTGAATACTTAGTTCCAGTGGGAAAAATGTTATTAAAATTCAAAAATTAGGACCTCTTCATAGCTATAAATGAAAATACGGACAGGCTAAAAATAGCTCTAGAACAAAGGAAAGGCCCTAAGTTACTTAGCATTTATTAAACAGGAAATAAAGATATATAAATGGTATTATTTACCTAAAAAGGGAAAAAATATTAACTACTCCAGTTGCCTGGCAAACTAACCCCCCAAATGGGTAACTGCTAAAACCAGGTCACCAAAATGACAGCTATACATAAAGTGAGATATGTAAGACAGTAAAAGGCTAATGATACCTATACATCTATGTTAAACAGAGAGTTTCTCAAGGTCAGATTAAAATATCTGCAATCATATTCAAGAGACAACTGCACAGACATTTTTAAATTAACAAAATCCTAGGAAGATTTTGCATACAAACATTTACAAGAAAGGACTGCGATAACAAACTGCTTAAATCCCAGTTCCAAACCCAAACATCCAGAACATAGTTAAACAACCACAACCTGCTAGGAAAGGACCTTTCAGTTTCCTCAGCTGTAAAATGAAAAGGAACTAAATAAAGATCCTCCTAAAGATCCTAAAGTCCATTCAGGTTTAACAATCTCTAAGCCTCTGAAAGGATCAAGAAAATGAAAACATAATATTCACATCAATATAATTCAATAATCTCACCTTGTTTTAGATTAATTTTAATGTAGGATAATCTTAAATTTCAGCGTAAGCTCTAACTTCATCTCTTTTCATTTAATGAAATAACTACAAAAAGCCTGTAACAAAGAGTTCCTTATCATTCCACAGTACAATCAATCATGGATTATTTTATCTAATTGATAAATCAGAAAAATCAGGAAACAAACTTGGAATATTGTGACTGAAGACAGATGCTATACACATCTGAATCCATATATGGACATATAGCTTTTGGATAGCTGGAGAACTGAGGTAGTATTTACTACCTAAGATCTACTCCGCTCAGAATATATTTAAGGACTTTCAGGATCTCTCCCCTTTATTCATATTCACTATTGGTGGGAATGAAAATTTATAAAAATCATTCTGGAAGAGCAGTTAGTATAAAAATATCAAGTAATTCAATAAAGATACTCAGAAAGTCAGAGTTAAAAGGTTAGGGTTGATGTGACAAGGACAATCTTACAATTCATAATTTAGGTCAATGCTAAATTCCATTACCTCCACATGTTTCAAAATTAAGGCTCTAACTGGCAGAAGAAAAAAACTTCTCTCATTTTTCAACTACACTTATAAGGAAACTTAAAATATGTTAAGATATTAGATATCTGATAGTATCAAAGAAATTAATTTCCATTAAAAATTCTTTTAAAAATCTACTCTGTTGAAAAAAAATTCACTCTGTTGAAGATTTACATATTAAATCTGAAGTACTGGCCTCAAGAGAAAATGGTAGATTAGGGCAAAATACTGGAGAAATTGTTTTTTATTTTTAATAGTGTTTACAAAAAAAAAAAAAAAATAGTGTTTACCAATAGGTAAAATAGGCAACAAAATCTGGAATTTGTCCTTAAATAATTTTTGTACAATTAAAAATTCCCATCTCTTTATATAGCCCACATTATTTCTATCCAGAAAGGGGCTATTTCCCTTTACTACCTATTTTAATCTTGTATATGGTTATGAATTACACAGAGGTAGTTATAGACAGAGTATCAGCAAACTATGGCCCAGGGACCACATACGTGTTTCTGTATCATCCATAAAATGTATTTTACATTTTAAATAATTACCAAAAAAAAAAAAATCAAAAGAATAAAAGTTCTTGACACTTAAAAATTATATGGAACTTAAATTTAAGTATCCACAAGTAACATTTTGCTGGAACAGCCATGGCCACTCGTTCATGTATTTTTTATAGCCACTTCTATTCTACAATGGCAGATCTGAGTATTGGTGAAACAGACTATGCCTGAAAAGTTGAAAATATTTACTATCTGCTCTTCTGTACAAAATGTTCACTGACTCCTATTATAATTCACCAAGAGAAACCAGAGACTCTAAGTAGTAGTGCAAATATCACAGGATGCTCATATAATTCATTACCATCACAAGAGACTATATTTGAATGTTTTGTATTCCATGACTTTAAAATAATCATTCTAATACCTCATGGGTTTTTGAACATCTACAAATCCTGGGAATAAACAAGTATAGCTCTCCTCCACCCTGCCCTGAGAAACATTATGAAGATTAAGAAGTAAAATAATAATAAATGATACCAGAAAAAAGGACCAAAACCTGCTTCTTTCTTAAGTGGGAGGAAGTCGTCTTTGTTGGTTTCCTTCTGGTGTCTATCATGTACAAAACACTGCTGATTAAAATAAGACAAAAATCTTTGCTTCATAGCACTTTAATCAACAGAAACAGATAAAAGAATAAAGCATAGAAACACACAATTATGGAATATTCACCCATAGGAAAGAATGAAATCTTGCCATTTGTGATAACATGGATGGACCTAGAAGGGGTTATGCTAAGGAAAATAAATCAGACCTTCAACGGATAAATCCCATATGAGCTCACTTATATTTGGAAACTAAAACAAAATAAAACCAAGTGAAAAGGCAGAACAAAGCTTGTGAATCAAGGGCAGGGAGGCCAGTAGCAATCACTGTCATGGAGGAGAAAGCAAAGGACAGGAGAAGGGATTAGAGAAGTAGCCAGAATTAAGATAATGTATGACCTCATAAAGACCTCCAAAATTCGAGAAGTATGGACTTCTATATAGTTTAGTCACCAGTAGAGAGACACTGAATAGTTTTTAGTAGGGAAGGGATGTGATCAGATTTATGTTTTATAATGACTCACTATGGCTACTATATAAAGAACAGACAAAGAATATGTCAAAAACTCATTAAAATTCAAGAGCCAAAAAACAATCCAATTTTAAAAATGGGTAGAAGATCTGAACATTTTCCAAAGAGGACACAAAGATAGCCAACAGGTATATGAAAAGGTGTTCAACATAACTAATCATCAGAGGAATGCAAATCAAAACCACAAAGGGATATCATCTTATATATGTCAAAATGGCTATTATCAAAAAGACAAGGAATAACTAACAAGTGTTGGTGAGGATATAGAAAAAAGGGAACCCTTGTGCATTGTTGGTGGGAATGTAAATTGGTATGGGCGCCATGGGGAAAAGTTTTAAGATTCCTTTAAAAAAAAAAAAAAGGTTAAAAATAGAACTACTATATGATCCAGCAATTCCATTTATGGGTAATGAAAACAAAAACACAAACTCAAAGAAAACAAAAACACAAACTCAAAAAGATATATGTACCCCATGCTCACTGCATTATTTAAAATAGCCAAGACATAGAAACAACCTAAGTGTCCATCAATTACTAAATGAATGAAGAAAATGTGGTATATATTCACACACTGGTCATTTTAGTTTCAAAGATACATTTTTAATAATAGATAAAAGATGAAACCTGATGGTTTCTTGTGATCTCTTGTAACACTTCTTCTGACCCCTGGAACTAAAGATATCATAGTTACTGGAAGACTGTAAGCTGCAACACCACTGTTCAATGTCTGACT
Source organism: Mustela lutreola (assembly GCF_030435805.1). Classification (NCBI taxonomy): domain Eukaryota; kingdom Metazoa; phylum Chordata; class Mammalia; order Carnivora; family Mustelidae; genus Mustela; species Mustela lutreola. The sequence continues at coordinate 14,880,135 of NC_081299.1, forward strand.
GGGAGTAGGTGGCAAGGGACAAGAATCGTGCTACATGTGTAAAAACTGAAGTTATACTTTCTTTATAATTAGGATTCAGATTCAGAGTATCTAAGGTAAAATCACACCACTATAACAGCAAAAGCTTTCACAAAATTTGAAAAACTATGAGAAAACATCGTTCAAAGTAAAGATGAAGAATCACTGAACATAAAATAAAATTTAATATTATTAATGTTCTGTAAGTGGATCTTTATTGGGATGCCAAAACAATTTAAAACACATCTGCTCCATGAGTTTCTATAAAGATAAGGTATCTCTCAAAAACAGCATTCCGACAAATTTTGTTTTCTGGCTTTAGGAGATTCCCATAGGCATTCAAAGCTTGGTAATCTTGGTTTTATTAAAAATTCAGGACATTTTTACAAAACCCTGATTGGATACAGACCTGATGAAATCAACCCCGACTGTCCATTTACAAATTCATTTTCAACAACAGAACAGATGAACCCTAACCATTAAGGGTCTTTGCTCATTGTGACATCTCGTTTAAAACTTTTAAGAGAATCAGCCTCTCAAAGTACTATTTCTTTCTTTTTTAAAATTTTTTGTCCAACATGGGGCTCAAACTGACAACCCCCAAGGATCACGTGCCCTACAGAATGAGCCAGCCAGGCACCCCAAAAAGCACTATTTTTAAACAAAAGAGATTACTAATGAGAAATTATTTTATTAAAGATGAAAAATGATGGGGCACCTGGGTGGCTCAGTGGGTTAAAGCATCTGCCTTTGGCTCAGGTCATTATCCCAGGGTCCTAGGATCAAGCCCCCAGTTGGGCTCTCTGCTCGGCGGAAGGCCTGCTTCCTCCTCTCTCTCTCTGCCTGCCTCTCTGCCTACTTATGATCTCTGTCAAATAAATAAATAAAATCTTTTAAAAAAAGATGAAAAATGATATGATTTAATTCCATGACCACTATCTTTACTGCAGACAACACTTAAAACAAAAACATACCTATGTGCTTCAAGACAGACAAGTATATTGACTCATTAGTGCTACGACTAATTCAAAAGGTGACATTTTAAAAAGTTAAGATGGAAGGTCCCTGGGTAGCTCAGTCAGTTAAGCATCTAACTCTTGATTTCAACTCAGGCCATGGTCTCAGGGTCCTGAGATTGAGCTTAGTGTGGGGCTCTGTGCTCAGCGCAGGGGTCTGCTTGGGCTTCTCTTTCCCTCTACCCCTTCTTGTGCATGCACATACTTTCACTCTCTCACTCATAAATACATCTTTTTTTTAATTTAATTTTTTATAAACATATATTTTTATCCCCATAAATACATCTTTAAAAACAAAAATTAAAAATTAAAAATAAACGTTAAAACTGGGTTTGTTTGCATTACATGGATATCTCCTTCAAATTCTTTATGTACAAACTTACCTACTTACTGTACAATTCCTTGTATCATTGTCTAAGCTTCAGAACCCAACTTAACTATTACTGCTAAAACTATAACAAATGGTCAGAATTTAAGGTTTCCAGTTATCAAGTTAATAAAAAGCTCTTCAAAAGACTAAATTATTTGCTGATTTTGGCAATTTTACTAAATGCCAAAGGGGAGGCTATATCTTTCCAAGATATTCTAGCGATCCATAAATTCCAACTTTTTCTCTGCTCCTATACCCTGTGGCATAGGACTCTCTCACATATTGTAATAGTACTTCACTGTAAGAGTAATTTTTAAAGAAGAGTAATTTTTAAAACAGAAAAAAGAACAAAGGTAGTAGGGAGAGGAAGAAAGATATATAAAGTAGTTCATTTAAAAAATTGAGTCATTTTTGATTCATCGCCCCAGCCTTTGGAAGTAGACAATTCTGGAAGCCTTGCCTATATAGCATCATATATTTATTTTTATCCTAAGGGGTTCCATAAAAACTTCCAGGCATCTAGCACATTTCTTAATACAGAAATGTTCCTTGTGCCTTATTGTTATCAACAGAGACACAGCTGAGAGATTATGATGCTGAGGGAAAGTAACAAACACATCCCTCTTCTTTCCCACTTTAGTATTTAAAAGCTAAAAGGGAACTCAGAGTTTACTTATTACAATCCCTCATTTTACTGATGAAAAAGTAGGGCTTAAAAAAGGACTTAATGTTCTGCACTAAGGTCATATATCTAAGTGACAGAATGGAGACCTGCAGCAAGTGTTCTAGTATGCGATGAGGTCTACACATTTACCTCTCTCAGTGCACTGTGATCACCTGAATGGGTACAAGTACATACATGCATGTATTTTTATATATATTTGAGATATAAAATCTTCAGGTGTTATTCTGTAGTCATTTTAAAACTTAAGAAGAAGGACAATTTCAAATTCAATCTACTCTTTAGGGCAAAAACAGTAGCAGCAAACCCTCTTTATCCTTAACCTTCTCCTCACATACCTACTACAGTTTCCCTAAATTCACTCCCTCTTATCTTGAATGCTTGCCAAAATGAAACTCATTCCCCTCTTCAAACATTCTCATGTATATTCCATGTTATATTTTACTATAAATCCAGGTATCTAAGCTGGAAGAGTCAACATCTGACCATTCCCTCTTTTACACGTAGGGGAACCATGCATCCTGTTTATCTGAACAGTACTGGTTTATGCCTGTTGTCCCAGCAAAATGATTCACAGCATCCCCATGCACTGTAAAACCCCAATTCAGATAACAAATTATAAGGTCACTCTAGTGACCTTATAGTAATCAATTGCTACATATTTTCTATTTGTAGAAGAATAACTCCCTAATCTATCACGTGAAACGACAATCCTCTCTCTTCCTCCTGTTTCTCATCTCTACCTGCCACCTTCTTGCACATGCTGTCCCTCTGCCTGGAATATCCTTCCCTGTCTTTTCATTATGTGAATACCAATCTGGGAACTCAGATCAAATGTCATCTCTGCTGTGAAGCCTTCCCAGAATCTTCCAGTCATATTCCGAGCCTCCTGCACTAATGACTGCAATATTAGTAACGGGAAGTGTGTATCGAATGTTCACTGTGCTTCGAGCTCATGCAAATTTTAGGTATTTACTCTTATTTAATGGTACAATAACTCTATATGGTAGGCTTCGTTTTCCTCATTTTTTTTTTTAATGTGGAAAATTAAGGCTCTGGAAAATTAAGTTATTTGACTAACATTACAAAACTAAGTGGTGGAATTAGGACTCAAAACCAAGAATGTTTGGTTCTGAGCCAAAGCTTTTAAATCCCTCCCCTATATTATCACACCATTAACAGGTTTCTGTGATCCAACACCTTTGAACCCGAGTTGTAAGTTTGTCCCATTAGGTCACTTCTGTGCATTCATAAGTCTTTGTTTACACTCCACAGGAAAGCCAATCATATATTAGTAAGTGTCCTCTGTCTCACTTAAGATGGGGATGACCTCAATGACAGGGAAAGGCTTTGCTATTCATGGCACTTGCATTGGTACTTAAGGCAGATACATGATAAAGCCAAAGCAATACAGTACTTACTATTCAAACATAAATTCTAATGCAGAGGGTTGTCTCATCTGTGGTTTTAAATTAACTAGAATGTGGTGCAGGAGTTATCTAGCATTAGACCACAGCTGCAAACTAACAATCTTTAGGGTAAACCTAATGGGTTTTCTTAGGCTGGCATAGTGCTATTTGTTAGTAGAATTAGCCGTCAACATTTAAAATGTGCAGATTTTTTACATAAATAAGGATCTCTAGCTTCCTTTGAAATACTGGGCCAACATTTTTACATAATCTAATAGTCAGGAAGTAGTAACTGCCTATTTTACCCAGGGATGTCTTCTCCCACTCTCTGTGCACCATTCTTTATATATTTCCAAAATTAAAGCCAACAGTCAGTTGCCATCATCATGTTTATGCGGTGGTTCCTTTTTTTTTTTTTTTTTTTTTGTAAGATTTTTATTTATTTATTTGACAGAGAGCCTGATGCGGGGCTCCATCCCAGGACTCTGAGATGATCATGACCTGAGCCAAAGGCAGAGGCTTAACCCCCTGAGCCACCCAGGCACCCCTATGCAGTTGTTCTTAAAAGGAAAACAGAATGCTTCTAGTGCCTAGATCTTTGCTAAAAAGCTATGTGTGCATTCCATGAATTTCATGCATTTGGAAAGGCTACACATTAATAAATGTGGTTTTTAGTGCAAATAACAAAGGAAACTCAGGCTTCAGGACAATATTACACATCAAAAAGTATTACCAACATTATAATTATTGACTGGTGGCCTTTATCAATTAAAAGCATATATTTAATGTGCTTTATGTTTACACAAACACATACACCTGTTTTCATTCAAGCCTGCGGTCCCTGATAAAAAAATAGAGAGCAAAAGGATCTCTGTAGCTAAGGGTAACCAAAAGAAGGTAGGATATCAAGCTGGTAATATTAAAGAAAAACAAACCATAGGGAATTAAAATACAAAAAGATATACTAAGACATATATGATAGAGAATTTGAACACAAATCAACAAAAGGTTGTCAAGTATATAGGCTGAAAGTAGTAATATTTTAACTAATGTGGGAAAACAGAGATCAAAATTTAACTGCCCTATGCAACACATTCCAGGTTTTTCTGTAATATGCTTTTACCTAACTGTGCACAAGCTTCAATGCATATAAATGCTACCTATATCATGTTCACTCACAGGAAGGAAATTAAATAAACTCACACATTTTCAAGGGGCTCTAAACTCAGCCATGTATTCGTGATCTCAATTTTTAAGAACATTTTTAACAAATTTTTTTAACCTGTGCTACTAATATCAAGTCAATAATCCATCATTCTAAAATATTTAATCATCCCTATCACTTGTTCATAAACTGGGTCCTGAGGAATACCTCAAAATCAAGCCACAAAGAGGGAAGCAAGCAGCCCCTACTCCTTAATAACTTTCATATTTTCTGTCTTATACGCTGAGCTCTCAGTTTAGGTATTTTAAAGCTTTGAAAATCACTCATCTCCTCCGAATGGTTTTTCAAAATTTAAAACGATCAAGTGATGAAATCAAAATCCTGGCAAATTCAGGGACTTTCAGCCTCTACTACAGTTTACTAAACTCCAGTTCTTCCTGGAATGTCTTGATTTCTAAAAGCAAAAAAGTGAACTATTAGAAGACCATGATAACTACATTCTGCAACAGGAATTAAAAGGTGCTTAGCTGACAGAATTTCCCAATACCCCCATGTAAATAATTAAAGATGACACCCTCCAAGCAAAAAGCTCATTTATATAGTCCTAAAAGGTAAGAGGGATACCTAAAATACATCCAACTGTGCTCTGAGTTACACAGGCACTTGCCCCAAACAATACTGTTAAGTAACAATGTTTAAATTTTCAACCTTAAAGTTTTCACGAACATAGTGTGCAGCATTTAATTCCTACGGCTTCATACTGAAACATGAAATACTCAATTACTGATGAGGTTTCCATAGGAATAGCAGCTCCTTTTGGTATCATGCAATAGTTCATTAGGAAGACTGGCAGCAGCTATGCTCTGAATGTGGAGACAATACATAGAAATATTACCAGTAAAAATCTGGAAGTTATAACAATTTGTAAAGACAAAGAACATGTCTGCTTAAATATCATTTAGATATTCAAGGCTATGAGACAACTGATGGACATAAGAAGTACAGAGAGTGGCTAGAGAAAAAAGAAGAGCCCAGCAGAGGTTAGCGAACAAATAAATACACAGTGTCATCCCTCACGGTTCACTCTGTCTTACCTGAGGAGGAGTAGGTGTGGAAGTGGGTCTCCCTATGGGAGGAGTAGGATTTCTGCTGCCACCTCCAGACATAATCTCCTCTGTTATGTCTTTCCCTCCCTGGTTTGGATCCCGAATTCTTATCTATAAGGTCAGAATAAGATGGTATATTGAGAGATGGGTATCTATGTGGTACATTTATAGGCATAAACTGGGAAATCTATCAAATGTTAAAGTTGATAATCACCACATCTGACTTTATTTCAATCACAGAACCATACGGGGTCATTCAAAGAAGTTTGGGACATTACATTTGACTTGAACTAATTAGAATAACATGCTAAAATTAGACCCAGTTGGTTGAATTTCTGGATCAAAATGGCAAAATATTAATGCTTGTCTTGTAAGCACTGGCAAGTTCACTGATTTTATTTACAATGCTTAACATAAGATTCATAAATAAAATCATTTAAAAATATACATTACTCTGTAGAAGAAAGCTTTAGGGGTTGTAAATGGTTCTCTAAAAAAATGAAAAATGCACAGATGCTGGTAATTAGAATAATTTATGTTGCAGATACCTTACATATGTATATAAGAATGTTCATTTCAATAGTGGCTTTCAAGCAAAGGCAAAGAAACATGCTCAAGGCTGATCAAGAATAAGTAATTAAAAAATATGGTACATCCTTACATTAAATACTAATCAGCCAATAGAAAGAATAAAGTACATCTACATGTATTGATATGGAATGACCATCTACATGTATTCGTAGGTAAAAAGCAATGCAGAACAATGTGTATGGTGTTCTTTCAATTTTTTAAAGACTAGTTATGCTTATAGATTTCATTGGAAATGGTGCTGCAAAGGAGACAGAGCACTTGGTTCTAGGCCTTCTATCCTATGACAGTGCTGAGACCTAAACTTCTGCTATCACTACCTCCAGAGTGAAACCAAGGTAGCCTTGGATTTCTAGAAATGTCAAAGCATTCGTTAATAAAACCACCTGGATCTAGAAACTGTTTTAGGAGTTCTTCAGTAAGATTTCTAATATCAGCTATTTTTTCAGATACAGAAACCTGTCTCTTCTACAGTTTTAAATATGGCTTCTCTTTCATTTGTTCTACTTTCTTTTTCAGCTACATCTATTATGTTTTCCATTTTCATCATCTTCTTTATTAATGTTTCTGCATGCTGGGTATTCTTCACATCTAACATCTACCATGCTGTTTCAACATTTCTAAAGCATACTTTCTCAACTCCAGTATTCTCATACATGGGTATGTCCTGCTTATTATGATGTGTGCACAAGAAATTTGTTTCTGGTAATAAGAGAGCCAAATTTTGGAACCTTATTAATTTTTATTAAATGAGAGTACTTTCAAGAGTACTGAATGCTATGGTATCTCTCCCACATATCTCATCCTTGTGAATTCCATTTGATGTGTCCTAATGGGTAAGATATTGCAAGCCACTCTTCTATAGGCTCTACTACAATGTGAATTTTATATTACTGCACTCTAATATTCTTGGGCCTGACTTACTAGACAGAAGCAAAGTCCCTGTAACTTCCTAAAAACACAATACATTTTCTAAATTCTGCTATTTCTAAAAATAAATCGATTCCACAGGGAGGATTTTTCTTATTGTCCTTAACACCTTGGTCATTTCCACTTGTGCTGTTTTTCCCCTGTAAGTTCATATTTGAATGTAGAGCTGATTAGAACTGAAGTTAAAGGACAATAATCACTATGTGAAGATAGAGCTCAAATTTCTTCCACTTAGTAAGATCTTAGGGGACTAAACTCTCCCAGTTATAAAGAAGGCACGTTCTCTTCTAGCATAACTAGCTCAGTGCTAGTTGATTGAAGAATGATATTAAGCAAATGGTTCTTGTAACTTCTACTTATTATGTCCATACAAACTGTCTAGGTCTAGCAGTAAGGATATAAGCAAAGAACAAAAAATGGCAGTCATTTGTGAACTCAGATGAAAAATTATTACAGCTGTGGGTAAACTTATTTAACAAGGGAATGGACATTTGATTGTAAAATAAGAAAAGTTAATAAGTATCTCTTACGGTTTTTTTCTCTCTCTTGGCTGGAGGGGGCTGCTGCTGCGTAGGCACTATGATTGGTGCTGACTGATACACTGGCTGACTTGGGTAAAAAGGCGTTCCTAAAGAATTAGAAAAAAAAATGAAAAGCATTCAGTTATTTTGGCAACCATTATAAGACTACTAATGGCACTGTGTCTCTGGACAATCAGTTAAAACCATAAGTGACTCTTAATCTCACAAAACAAACTGAGGATTGCTGGGGGGAGAGGGTTAGGGAGAAGAGGGGTGGGGTTATGGACATTGGGGAAGGTATGTGCTATGGTGAGTGCTGTGAAGTGTGTAAACCTGGCAATTCACAGATCTGTACCCCTGGGGATAAAAATATATTATATGTTTATAAAAAATAAAAAATTAAAAATAAAGTAACAAAAGCATTCTTCTTAATATTCTCTAACCATTAGCTCTCTTCTATTTACTGAAGTACTCAAGGAATGATTCCCAAAAACTCAAGAACACCTAACTCTTTGTCAGCATCCAATATGAAGACAACTAAATAAACAACTCCTGCAGACTGCCACCAGAGTCACCTTTCAAAGAAACAAATCATATTATAGCACTACTTTAAAAAAAATCTATTTTGGGGGCCTGGCCATTCCCTCCAATGTGATTCTCAAGCAAGGATCTGTGTGAATACGTTTTGTGTGGGGGTTTGGTCAGAGGAAGGAGAATACATACGATCATCTTATGGAGTGGGAGTAATCTGATTCTTCTCCCTACTTACAGAGAACCACTGTCATAGGGAACCACCCTTAAGGCTTAGAAAATATCACACTATTGAAGCAGAAAAAAGATGAAGAACAAACAGCTGAAAAATAAAGTCTAATACTAGGAGTCCAGGTTCCAGGGTTTTAACTACCTTATGTACCATTCTCTAGCTCCATACCTTTGCTCTAGCAAAAACCTATTACCTACTTCTATCCCTTGAGTACATGAATTTTTTCGACATTGTTCGTACCTTTGACTCCATTGTCCTTCTACCTGAAATTATCTTCTTCCACCCACCCCTTGGATGCTTAATGAATACTTTCTTAACTTTTGAAAGTTTGGCTATTGTTGCAATTATTATTAAGCCAGAGTACTAATAGAAGAGGTGATGAGAAAGGGTCAAATCCAGATTTGCTGACAGAGTGGATGTGACTATGACAGAAAGAAGTGTCAAGGAAAACTCTTCAAGGTTTTTTGTTGCAGCAAGTGTAAGAATGACAATGCTATTTACTGTGCTATTTCTTTACTTAGTGAGATGAGGAAAACTAGACGAAGAGTAGAGTTTAGGGCATAAGAGTCAAGAGTTCAATTTCAGACGTGTAAAGTTTAAGATTCTTACTAGACCTTCAAAGGCAGATAGCAGCAAGTAGGCAGGAAGAGACACAAGTCTAGAGTCAGAGAATCGGTATCCATTTTGGAATTAGTGGAGTATGAGGTAACTGAGGAAGTTAGTACAAATAGAGAATGAACCCAAGGATGAAATTTTGGAGCACGTTATGTTGTGCTTATAGAGATTATATATATATCTCTTATATATAGAGATTATAGGTATATTAAAAAAAAAACCTAGCAAAGAAGATGAAAAAGAAAATCAAGGCAGTGGTTGAAGTAAAGAGAAGGGTTCAGGAATGGGGAGCATGCATAATTATGTAAAATGGCATTGAGAGTCAACCAAGATTCAGCAAAGTAGAATGCACATGTGACACTGACAAAAGTTATAAGGGTGGAAGGGCAGGAAAGTGGATCCTGATTAGGGTGGGTTCAGAAGTGAATGAGATGGAAATAAAGACAGCTGAACATTCTTTTCTTAAAATTTTGCTATAAAGGGAAGCAAAAAAGTGGTTGGGTTTTTTGTTTGTTTGTATCCTGTATGCCAAAGGGACTAATCCACCAGCAGAGAGAGAAAGAAAATAATAAAGCCAGAAAGAGAGAAGAGAACAGCTAGAGTAATAGCCTTAAATGTGTACATGATGGGATCCAGTGAATGAGCAGTACAAGCCTTTGGTAGAAACAGTGATGGTTGAGTCATGATAGCAAGAAGGAAAAACATGAAGGTATAGGTAGGTAGTTAATAAAGGTAAAATCCGGGGCGCCTGGGTGGCTCAGTGGGTTAAGCCGCTGCCTTCGGCTCAGGTCATGATCTCAGGGTCCTGGGATCGAGCCCCGCATCGGGCTCTCTGCTCAGCAGGGAGCCTGCTTCCTCCTCTCTCTCTGCCTGCCTCTCTGCCTGCTTGTGATCTCTCTCTGTCAAATAAATAAATAAAAAATCTTTTAAAAAAAAAAAAAATAAAAAAAATAAAGGTAAAATCCTTGGTACTTTAGTTAGGAGTCAAATAATGTTGGCTCTATTATCACTGTCATCATCATCAACAAACCATCTCTGCCTTCATAACGTCTTCAAGAGGTAATTTCTTGGAAGCAGTACCACATTTGCAGGTACCAGAATTCTGCAGGTCTCAATCAAATCTGGAGAAGGTTTAAAAAGGGGGCATGGCTAGGATTTCAATGAATTCAGGGTAAAAAGAGAAAAACACCTTATTAGCCATACTTCTGGTAGTACATACACTAGTCTCGAAGTCAAGCTTAAATAGGTGATTCTATACTACCCTATACTACCCTTACTAGTTCCAAACTCAGAAAACAATCCCCTAAAATCGGTTTCAAATGCTGCTAGACAGGCAATACAGTCTGCTCTCTTTGCCATATTTTTTAAACTGAGTGACATAAGATCCAAAAGGTGAATCATCCTTTTAAGAAAAAAAATCAGATTGTTCTAATGAAACAGTTTTGATTCAACACGACTGGGGTAGGGATTTGCATATAATATAATACACAAGCAATAAGTATCAGCTGAATAAATCTGGTAGCATAAGATATCTTAATAATGGGGGGGCGGAGTCAAGATGGCGGAGAAGTAGCAGGCTGAGACTACTTAAGCTAGCCGAAGATCAGCTAGATAGCTTATCTAAAGATTGCAAACACCTGAAAATCCATGGGCAGATCAAAGAGAAGAACAGCAATTCTGGAAACAGAAAAACAACCACTTTCTGAAAGGCTCGGTGAGCTCGGAGCGCAGCCGGAGGTTAGGCAGACGGGAGTAACTGGGCGCTGTTCTCTGAGGGCACACTGAGGAGTGGGGCCCTGGGCTCTCGGCTCCTCCAGGCCGGAGACCAGGAGGCCGCCATTTGTATTCCCGTCCTCCGGAACTCTACGGAAGCGCATAGGGAACAAAAGCTCCTGAAAGCAAACCCTAGCGGATTACTCACCCTGGACCCTGATTAGAGCGGAGCAATTCCGCCTGGGGCAAAGACACTTGAGAATCACCACACCACGCCCCTCCCTCAGAAGATCAACAAGAAATCCAGCCAAGACCAAGTTCACCTACCAAGGAGTGCGGTTTCAATACCAAGGAGAGCAGCAGAATTCCAAGGAGGAGAAAGCAAAGCACGGAACTCATGGCTTTTTCCCTGTGATTTTTTTTAGTCTTGCAGTTAATTTGATTTTTTTCTTTTTCACTTTTTGTTTTTTTTTTCTTGCCTTCTGGTAATTTTTTTTTAACTTTTACCTTTTTCTTTTTTAACGTTTTTTAACTAGTTTATCCAATATATATATATATTTTCTTTTTTATATTTTTCTTATTTGTTTTCTTTTTTTTTAATTCTTTTTTTTTTTTTTTTCTTTCTTCCTTTTTCAACTCCTTTTTATCCCCTTTCTACCCCCTCAAGATTTGGGATCTCTTCTAATTTGGTTAAAGCATATTTTCCTAGGGTTGTTGCCACCCTTTTAGTATTTTACTTGCTCCTTCATATACCCTTATCTGGACAAAATGACAAGACGAAAAAATTCAACACAAAAAAAAGAACAAGAGGCGGTACCGAAGGCTAGGGACCTAATCAATACAGACATTGGTAATAGGTCAGATCTAGAGTTCAGAATGACAATTCTCAAGGTTCTAGCCGGGCTCGAAAAAGGCATGGAAGATATTAGAGAAACCCTCTCGAGAGATATAAAAGCCCTTTCTGGAGAAATAAAAGAACTAAAATCTAACCAAGTTGAAATCAAAAAAGCTATTAATGAGGTGCAATCAAAAATGGAGGCTCTCACTGCTAGGATAAATGAGGCAGAAGAAAGAATTAGTGATATAGAAGACCAAATGACAAAGAATAAAGAAGCTGAGCAGGGACGCATGGGTGGCTCAGTTGGTTGAGCAGCTGCCTTCGGCTCAGGTCATGATCCCAGCGTCCTGGGATCGAGTCCCACATCGGGCTCCTTGCTCCGCAGGGAGCCTGCTTCTTCCTCGGACTCTGCCTTCCACTCTGACTGCCTGTGCTCGCTCTCGCTTGCTCGCTCTCTGACAAATAAATAAATAAAATCTTTAAAAAAAAAAAAAAAAAAAAAAAAAAGAAGGTGAGCAAAAGAGGGACAAAGAGCTACTGGACCACGAGGGGAGAATTCGAGAGATAAGTGACACCATAAGACGAAACAACATTAGAATAATTGGGATTCCAGAAGAAGAAGAAAGAGAGAGGGGAGCAGAAGGTATACTGGAGAGAATTATTGGGGAGAATTTCCCCAATATGGCAAAGCGAACGAGCATCAAAATTCAGCAGGTTCAGAGAACGCCCCTAAAAATCAATAAGAATAGGCCCACACTCCGCCACCTAATAGTAAAATTTACAAGTCTCAGTGACAAAGAGAAAATCCTGAAAGCAGCCTGGGAAAAGAAGTCTGTAACATACAATGGTAAAAATATTAGATTGGCAGCTGACTTATCCACAGAGACCTGGCAGGCCAGAAAGAGCTGGCATGATATTTTCAGAGCACTAAACGAGAAAAACATGCAGCCAAGAATACTATATCCAGCTAGGCTATCACTGAAAATAGAAGGAGAGATTAAAAGCTTCCAGGACAAACAAAAACTGAAAGAATATGCAAATACCAAACCAGCTCTACAGGAAATATTGAAAGGGGTCCTCTAAGCAAAGAGAGAGCCTACAAGTGGTAGATCAGAAAGGAACAGAGACCATATACAGTAACAGTCACCTTACAGGCAAAACAATGGCACTAAATTCATATCTCTCAATAGTTACCCTGAATGTTAATGGGCTAAATGCCCCTGTCAAAAGACACAGGGTATCAGAATGGATAAAAAAACAAAACCCATCTATATGTTGCCTCCGAGAAACTCATTTTAAGCCCGAAGACACCTCCAGATTTAAAGTGAGGGGGTGGAAAAGAATTTACCATGCTAATGGACATCAGAAGAAAGCAGGAGTGGCAATCCTTATATCAGATCAATTAGATTTTAAGCCAAAGACTATAATAAGAGATGAGGAAGGACACTATATCATACTCAAAGGGTCTGTCCAACAAGAAGATCTAACAATTTTAAATATCTTTGCCCCCAACGTGGGAGCAGCCAACTATATAAACCAATTAATAACAAAATCAAAGAAACACATCAACAATAATACAATAATAGTAGGGGACTTTAACACTCCCCTCACTGAAATGGAGAGATCATCCAAGCAAAAGATCAGCAAGGAAATAAAGGCCTTAAATGACACACTGGACCAGATGGACATCACAGATATATTCAGAACATTTCATCCCAAAGCAACAGAATACACATTCTTCTCTAGTGCACATGGAACATTCTCCAGAATAGATCACATCCTCGGTCCTAAATCAGGACTCAATCGGTATCAAAAGATTGGGATCATTCCCTGCATATTTTCAGACCACAATGCTCTAAAGCTAGAACTCAACCACAAAAGGAAGTTTGAAAAGAACCCAAATACATGGAGACTAAACAGCATCCCTCTAAAGAATGAATGGGTCAACCGGGAAATTAAAGAAGAATTGAAAAAAATCATGGAAACAAATGATAATGAAAATACAATGGTTCAAAATCTGTGGGACACAAGAAAGGCAGTCCTGAGAGGAAAATATATAGCGGTACAAGCCTTTCTCACGAAACAAGAAAGGTCTCAGGTACACAACCTAACCCTACACCTAAAGGATCTGGAGAAAGAACAAGAAAGAAACCTTAAGCCAAGCAGGAGAAGAGAAATCATAAAGATCAGAGCAGAAATCAATGAAATAGAAACCAAAAAGACAATAGAGCAAATCAACAAAACTAGGAGCTGGTTCTTTGAAAGAATTAATAAAATTGATAAACCCCTGGCCCGACTTATAAAAAAAAGAAAAGAGAAAGGACCCAAATAAATAAAATCATGAATGAAAGAGGAGAGATCACAACTAACACCAAAGAAATACAAACTATTATAAGAACATACTATGAGCAACTCTACGCCAACAAATTTGAGAATCTGGAAGAAATAGATGCATTCCTAGAAACATATAAACTACCACACAACTGAACCAGGAAGAAGTAGAAAGCCTGAACAGACCCATAACCAGTAAGGAGATTGAAACAGTCATTAAAAATCTCCAAACAAACAAAAGCCCAGGGCCAGATGGCTTCCCGGGGGAATTCTACCAAACATTTAAAGAAGAACTAATTCCTATTCTCCTGAAACTGTTCCAAAAAATAGAAATGGAAGGAAAACTTCCAAACTCATTTTATGAGGCCAGCATCACCTTGATCCCAAAACCAGACAAGGATCCCATCAAAAAAGAGAGCTATAGACCAATATCCTTGATGAACACAGATGCGAAAATACTCAACAAAATACTAGCCAATAGGATTCAACAGTACATTAAAAGGATTATTCACCACGACCAAGTGGGATTTATTCCAGGGCTGCAAGGTTGGTTCAACATCCGCAAATCAGTCAATGTGATACAACACATCAATAAAAGAAAGAACAAGAACCATATGATACTCTCAATAGATGCTGAAAAAGCATTTGACAAAGTACAGCATCCCTTCCTGATCAAAACTCTTCAAAGTATAGGGATAGAGGGCACATACCTCAATATCATCAAAGCCATCTATGAAAAACCCACCGCAAATATCATTCTCAATGGAGAAAAACTGAAAGCTTTTCCGCTAAGGTCAGGAACACAGCAGGGATGTCCATTATCACCACTGCTATTCAACATAGTACTAGAGATCCTAGCCTCAGCAATCAGACAACAAAAGGAAATTAAAGGCATCCAAATCGGCAAAGAAGAAGTCAAATTATCACTCTTCGCAGATGATATGATACTATATGTGGAAAACCCAAAAGACTCCACTCCAAAACTGCTAGAACTTATACAGGAATTCAGTAAAGTGTCAGGATATAAAATCAATGCACAGAAATCAGTTGCATTTCTCTACACCAACAGCAAGACAGAAGAAAGGGAAATTAAGGAGTCAATCCCATTTACAATTGCACCCAAAACCATAAGATACCTAGGAATAAACCTAACCAAAGAGGCAAAGAATCTATACTCAGAAAACTATAAAGTACTCATGAAAGAAATTGAGGAAGACACAAAGAAATGGAAAAATGTTCCATGCTCCTGGATTGGAAGAATAAATATTGTGAAAATGTCTATGCTACCTAAAGCAATGTACACATTTAATGCAATTCCCATCAAAGTACCATCCATCTTTTTCAAAGAAATGGAACAAATAATTCTAAAATTTATATGGAACCAGAAAAGACCTCGAATAGCCAAAGGGATATTGAAAAAGAAAGCCAACGTTGGTGGCATCACAATTCCGGACTTCAAGCTCTATTACAAAGCTGTCATCATCAAGACAGCATGGTACTGGCACAAAAACAGACCCATAGATCAATGGAACAGAATAGAGAGCCCAGAAATAGACCCTCAACTCTACGGTCAACTAATCTTCGACAAAGCAGGAAAGAATGTCCGATGGAAAAAAGACAGCCTCTTCAATAAATGGTGCTGGGAAAATTGGACAGCCACATGCAGAAAAATGAAATTGGACCATTTCCTTACACCACACACGAAAATAGACTCAAAATGGATGAAGGACCTCAATGTGCGAAAGGAATCCATCAAAATCCTTGAGGAGAACACAGGCAGCAACCTCTTCGACCTCAGCCGCAGCAACATCTTCCTAGGAACAACGCCAAAGGCAAGGGAAGCAAGGGCAAAAATGAACTATTGGGATTTCATCAAGATCAAAAGCTTTTCACAGCAAAGGAAACAGTTAACAAAATCAAAAGACAACTGACAGAATGGGAGAAGATATTTGCAAACGACATATCAGATAAAGGACTAGTGTCCAGAATCTATAAAGAACTTAGCAAACTCAACACGGAAAGAACAAATAATCCAATCAAGAAATGGGCAGAGGACATGAACAGACATCCAGATGGCCAACAGACACATGAAAAAGTGCTCCACATCACTTGGCATCAGGGAAATACAAATCAAAACCACAATGAGATATCACCTCACACCAGTCAGAATGGCTAAAATCAACAAGTCAGGAAATGACAGATGCTGGCGAGGATGTGGAGAAAGGGGAACCCTCCTACACTGTTGGTGGGAATGCAAGCTGGTGCAGCCACTCTGGAAAACAGCATGGAGGTTCCTCAAAATGTTGAAAACAGAACTGCCCTATGACCCAGCAATTGCACTATTGGGTATTTACCCTAAAGATACAAACGTAGTGATCCAAAGGGGCACGTGCACCCAAATGTTTATAGCAGCAATGTCCACAATAGCCAAACTATGGAAAGAACCTAGATGTCCATCAACAGATGAATGGATCAAGAAGATGTGGTATATATACACAATGGAATACTATGCAGCCATCAAAAGAAATGAAATCTTGCCATTTGCGAGAACATGGATGGAACTAGAGCGTATCATGCTTAGCGAAATTAGTCAAGCGGAGAAAGACAACTATCATATGATCTCCCTGATATGAGGAAGTGGTGATGCAACATGGGGGCTTAAGTGGGTAGGAGAAGAATCAATGAAACAAGATAGGATTGGGAGGGAGACAAACCATAAGTGACTCTTAATCTCACAAAACAGGCTGAGGTTTGCTGGGGGGAGGAGGTTTGGGAAAAGGGGGTGGGATTATGGACATTGGGGAGGGTATGTGCTTTGGTGAGTGCTGTGAAGTGTGTAAACCTGGTGATTCACAGACCTGTACCCCTGGGGATAAAAATATATGTTTATAAAAAATAAAAAATTAAAAAAAAAAAGATATCTTAATAATGGGGTTAAACACAATGAGTAAAATATCAAGTAAACTGTGGACCCTAGCAGAGTGGGACTTCTATCCTACCAAATAATGGTTATCTTTTATAAAATACTAATTCAACTTCTTATATAGTAAGAGACGTTTAAAAACATTTATTTTATTCTATTAAAAATGGGAATAACTTTTACATACCATTTACTAATTAAGTATGTTACATGCTGTCCCTGACCTCTTATGCATGGAATGTTGCAGGTTTATCTGGATTAGGGGTATGTCAACTAAAGCCAACAGGCTAAATCCAGAATGAAGTTTTATTGGAATACACCTATATATAGTATTTTATCTGTTACCTGTGGCTGCTTTGTCACTAAATGGCAGAGTTGAATAGTTGCAACAGAGACCATATGGCCTGCAAAAGCTACAATATTGCCCTTTATAGAAAAAGGGCTAAACCTTTTCTTCCCCTGATCCCTGTTCTCCATTGGTGGTTCATCAAACCCCAGTCTATACAAAATGTGTCAATGATATATAGCAAAATTTATTCAATAATAAGCACAATAATAAAGCACCACATTACTATACTAACACACACAAAGTTACAACTATAGGCTTGCTAATTTGACATTTTGGAAAGGTCTGTTACTATTTTGAAATTAATTCAGTCTTGTTCCTTTGTTGTTCAAAATGCCTTCCTATATGAAATGCTGCTGACATTAAATAACAGTTTTCTTTGAAAGACTTTGTGGCAAAATTAAAAAGGGAATAGTTCTGTATGTTTCTTCCCTTATTTTACGGTACTTTTTAAAAATTTTATTTGACTAGGATATAGAAAAATTTAGGAACCAGTGGTCTGGTCAATATTTACATTTGTTCTCAATGGTAAAACCCCAAAGACAAACACAAATATCAAACAAATGCACTTCAAGAGCCTAAAAGGCAAGAAGAATATCTCAACATTTATATCCTACAAAATACCTACCACATTGTCTTATACACTGTAGGTCTTCCAAAAACCTACCAAAACTAAATTTTCCCACAGAAACAATATAAAAATAGCAGTTAAGTATGCAGGTTGGCACATTAACATCAGTTTATCCCATCCCAGAACAATAATGTTAGTATACAACCATATCAACACAGTAATTTTTTGTTGTTTTTTTTAGATTTTATTTATTTATTTGACACAGAGGGACAAAGTGAGAGAGGGACACAAGCAGGGGAAGTGGGAGAAGGAGAAGCAGGCTCCCCACTGAGCAGGGAGCCCAACATGGGGGGTCGATCCCAGGACTCTGGGATCACGACCCAAGGCGAAGGCAGACACTTAAGGCTGAGCCACCCAGGTGCCTATTCACAGTATTTTTAAAAAAGATTTATTTATTTGAGAGAGAGAGAGAAAAAGAGCATGAGCAGGAGGGACAAAGGGACAGGGAGAGAGAATCTCAAGCAGACTCTGCACTGAACACAGAGTCCAATGCAGGGCTCAATCCCAGGACCCCAAAATCATGATGTGAGCCGAAACAAAGAGTTGGTTGCTTAACGAAATTACAGTAGTAACATTCCACTGAACACATACTTCGGATGCCAGAAAGTTTCCCACTTAGACACCACGGGTAATAATGAATGAATCCCTCAGCTCTTAGGAGCTGCTGAATAAGGCACCCAAGCCCCCACAGAGCTCAGAAAAAGTGCAAAAAAAAATGAAAGGAGGAGGAAAAAAATCACACGGTACAGTGAGAAAAAGGGAGAGTATACTGGTTTGAAACAAAGGAGAATGGCGCTTTTTTTTTTTTTAAATATTATTTATTTGTCAGAGAGAAAGAGAGAGAAGGAGAGTACAAGCAGAGGGAGAAGGAGTCTCCCCACTGAGCAGGGAGCCTGATGAAAGACTCGATCCCAGCACCCTGACATCATAACCTGAGCCAAAGGCAGATGCTTAACTGACTGAACAACTCAGCTGTCCTAGAATGGGATCTTTTAACGATGTAAATTCTCACTCTTTTCTTTTTCTTTCTCAGTATCACTGTCGCTGTTAACCGTATCTTTTTGCTCCCAAACCCAAATTTTCACACCTTGGGTCATCACCTCTAGCATTTGCTGAAAATAATTTCAGTCTTCATGAGGTATTTTCTGATACAAAAGGCATCAAAATATTTAAGAAACACTGATGAGAGAAAAACTGAAAAGTGACATTGATTAAATACTACTCATTAGTTACTTTTCAACACTATAAAACACTCCAAGAATTATAATGTATTAACAGGATTTTATGATGTTGGTTACTGAACTTCAGTAAGGATAAAAACATTCTTTAAGAATCATTGTTCAAGATTAAAACTGAATAGAGGAGTAAAATATTATTACCCTAGAGTAAACTGTAAGCTAAGCACAAAGGACTAAGACTTCAGCAAAACAGACTGTCCAACTCACCAACTCCACCATTAGGGCAGGAAGGAAAAAGACTAGGATTCTTTCCTTACCAGTTCTGCCAGAGGAAGGCCCTCTGCCCTAGAAGAAAGGACTGCTGTGCTTTAGAACAGAGAATTAGGATTCCATTCCTTAAACTTGCTTTTTTTTTTTTTTTTTTTTAAGATTTTATTTACTTATTTGAAAGAGATACAGCAAGAGAGAGAACACAAGCTGGGGGAGTGGGAGAGGGAGAAGCAGGCTTCCCACTGAGCAGAGAGCCTGATGTGGGGCTCGATCCCAGGACCCTGGGATCATGACCCGAGCTGAAGGCAGAGGCTTAACGACTGAGCTACCCAGGATCCCCTTCCTTATACTTGCTTTTAACCTGAACCCAAGATTGGGAAGAAGAGGAGGAAGAGTAAAGGGGGACAAGGATCAGAGAGAAATGAAGAACTGGGAGTGGAAGGGTAAGAGAAGAAGAGATTCCAAAACGAGAAAACAGGAAGGGGGATGTTTATGTCCTCTAGACCGTAAGGCCAGAATAGCTGCCCTGAGGTGGTAAAGCTGAAGGACCTATAGCTGATGGGAACTATTGGATCACAACTTTTAAGTCTGATAAAAGCATACTAACTAATGATAAGCCTTAAAACTAAAATATCTGTCCAAATAATGAAAATAATCTAAGCCTATCAGTAGAGGACTGGATTATACATTGTGATTCATATATGATCATGTATGATTCATTCACCTAAAATGTAATGTTATGTAATTTGAAATTCTATAGGTAACGAAATGGAAAGATGTCCATGACTATATTGTGAGATAGGGGAAAAAATAACAGAAAGATTTAGAATATTATAAATAGTATGTGACCATTTATATTAAAAACTTGTTTAAATATAAAAGAAAAAGTATATATTAAGCTATTAAATCATTATTTCCTTAGGGAATGGAGAAGGGGAAAAAACTGGCTACTTCAACTTTATACATTCCATATTATTTGTATTTTTCTCACTAACTTGTTTACTTTCATAATGAAAAATTATTTTAAATTGTTTTTCCTCGTCCCAGCCTCAGCAATCAGACAACAAAAAGAAATAAAAGGCATCCAAATCGGCAAAGAAGAAGTCAAACTATCACTCTTTGCAGATGATATGATACTATAAGTGGAAAACCCAAAAGACTCCACTCTAACTCTGCTAGAACTTGTACAGGAATTCAGTAAATCAATGCACAGAAATCAGTTGCATTTCTTTATACCAACAACAAGACAGAAGAAAGAGAAATTAAGGAGTCAATCCCCTTTACAATTGCACCCAAAACTGTAAGATACCTAGGAATAAACCTAACCAAAGAGGCAAAGAATCTATACTCAGAAAACTATAAAGTACTCATGAAAGAAATTGAGGAAGACACAAAGAAATGGAAAAATGTTCCATGTTCATGGATTGGAAGAACAAATATTGTGAAGATGTCTGTGTTATCTAAAGCAATCTACACATTTAATGCAATCCCTGTCAAAATCCCATCCATTTTTTTTTCAAAGAAATGGAACAAATAATCCTAAAATTTATATGGAACCAGAAAAGACCTCGAATAATCAGAGGAATATTGAAAAAGAAAGCCAACGTTGGTGGCATCACAATTCCAGACTTCAAGCTCTATTACAAAGCTGTCATCATCAAGCCAGTATGGTACTGGCACAAAAACAGACACACAGATAAATGGAACAGAATAGAGAGCCCAGAAATAGACCCTCAACTCTACGGTCAACTAATCTTCGACAAAGCAGGAAAGAATATCCAATGGAAAAAAGACAGCCTCTTCAACAAATGGTGTTGGGAAAATTGGACAGCCACATGCAGAAAAATGAAATTGGACCATTTCCTTACACCACACATGAAAATAGACTCAAAATGGATGAAGGACCTCAGTGTGAGACAGGAATCCATCAAAATCCTTGAGGAGAACACAGGCGGCAACCTCTTCGACCTCAGCCGCAGCAACTTCTTCCTAGGTACATCGCAAAAGGCAAGGGAAGCAAGGGCAAAAATGAACTATTGGGATTTCATCAAGATCAAAAGCTTTTGCACAGCAAAGGAAACAGTTAACAAAACCAAAAGACAACTGACAGAATGGGAGAAAATACTTGCAAAGAACATATCAGATAAAGGGCTAGTATCCAAAATCTATAAAGAGCTTAGCAAACCCAAAGAACAAATAATCCAGTCAAGAAATGGGCAGAGGACATGAACAGACATTTCTGTGAAGAAGACATTCAGATGGCCAACAGACACATGAAAAAGTGCTCCACATCACTTGGCATCAGGGAAATACAAATCAAAACCACAATGAGATACCACCTCACAACAGTCAGAATGGCTAAAATTAACAAGTTGGGAAATGACAGATGCTGGCGAGGATGCAGAGAAAGGGGAACCCTCCTACACTGTTGGTGGGAATGCAAGCTGGTATAACCACTCTGAAAAACAGCATGGAGGTTCCTCAAAAAATTGAAAATAGAGCTATCTTATGACCCAGCAATTGCACTACTCGGTATTTACCCTAAAGATACAAACGTAGTGATCTGAAGGGGCACGTGCACCCGAATGTTTACAGCAGCAATGTCCACTATAGCCAAACTATGGAAAGAACTTAGATGTCCATCAACAGATGAATGGATAAAGAAGATATGGTATCTATATACTATGGAGTACTATGTAGCCAAGCCATTTGCAAGGACATGGATGGAACTAGAGGGTATTATGCTTAGCAAAATAAGTCAAGCAGAGAAAGACAACTATCATATGATCTCCCTGATATGAGGAAGGGGAGATGCAACGTGGGGGTCTTGGGGGTAGGAAAAGAATAAATGAAACAAGATGGGATCGGGAGGGAGACAAACCATAAGAGACTCTTAACTCTCACAAAACAAACTGAGGGTTGCCAGTCTATAAGTGATAGAAATAAAGCCAAATACATTATAATACTGTATATACAAATCAGAAAAATATTTCCCTACCAGTAAACTCATTTATATTGTTTCTATATATACTGCAGTAGTATTAAGAGCAATAAAGAAGGCTGGCACAGATCTACAACACAATTGTAATGACAACATTTTGTGTCAAAAAATTATGTAAAGTGTAAATAAACAGACTAGAATTCAGTGAGAAGCCTTTCAAAATGATTTTGTGAATTAGAAGATAGAATTGCATAAACCTGGTGATTCACAAGCCTGTACCCCTGGGGCTAATAATACATTATATGTTTATAAAACAAAAAAAAAAAAAAAAAAAAAAAAAGATGATACAATTGCATTCCCATTACAACTTGGGATTGAAAGAGAAAATTCTGTGGATTTTAGCATGCTTTCTCTGCCAGTCAGTTTCACTTACAGGTTTTCTATTCAATAAATTCTTGATGATACCAACTGTCAATTTTATACTTAAAAAGAATTTTTATTGGGGATGCCTGGGTGGCTCTGTCACTTAAAACATCTGACTTTTGATTTTGGCTCAGGTATGATCTCAGTGTCCTGGGATTGAGCCCCATGTCAGCTCTGCCCTCAGAGGAGAATCTGCTTGTCCCTCTCCCTGGACTCCTTTCCCTGCACGCTCAATCTCTCTCTCAAATAAATAAAATGAATAAATAACTAAAATCTTTCTTAAAATGGAAAAAAATTGTAAATGGATTTAAATTAAAGAATAACTACAAAGATACTAAATGGTATGAAAACCCAGAGTTCAAACTAACTTCAAGGGGCTCACAAGGGATGCCAACAGTACTGGCAACATTCCACGTCAAAGAAAATATCAAATATTTCCTAGTAAAAATACAACTTCAGTAAAACCATTTCATGACATTATGAAGTGTATCATTTTGCAACTGGCAGTCTCACAAGCAATAGTAACCAAGTTGTAAAAAAAGGTTTTCCCAGGGCTCCTGGGTGGCTCAGTCGGTGAGCCTCTGCCTTAGGTCCTGGATCCCAGGGTTCTGGGATTGAGTCCCCAACTGGGCTCCCTACTTGGCGGGAAGCCTGCTTCTCCCTCTCCCGATCCCACTGCTTCTGGTCTCTCTCTCTCTGTGTGTATGTGTGTGTGTGTCTCTCTCTGTCAAATAAATAACTAAATAAAATCTTAAAAAACAAAAACAGAAAAAAAAAAAGGAAAAGTTTTCCCTTTTCTAGAAGTAGTAAAACCAGGTAACACTTGGTTCCTTGGCCTGTTTCACCTCAAAACCTAAGGGAAATGTTCTTGAGCTATTCTAATGCCAATTAATTCTGATGTAAAGAACTGAGACACTAAATCTCAATGTTAGGAGATTGGTGAGTGGATACCTATTTATCTAAAAGTAGATTATACTGGGGTGCCTGGGTGGCTCAGTGGGTTAAAGCCTCTGCCTTCAGCTCAGGTCATGATCCCAGGGTCCTGGGATCGAGCCCCATATTGGGCTCTCTACTCGTCGGGGAGCCTGCTTCTCCCTCTCCCTCTGCCTACCTCTCTGCCTACTTGTGGTCTCTGTCTGTCAAATAAATAAATAAAATTTTTAAAAATTAATTAATTAATAAAATAAAATAGATTACACTATCTTAAAAGAACAAGTTAAAATTTTAATATGTCCTTACTGGTAGCAGAAAAGATCAATGCTTAGTGAATCCTAAAGTTTAATTTTTCAAGAATTTGCTGATTTTAACTCTTAAAATTCACGTTCTATATAATAAACCAAGTATAATATGTGCTAGAAATTTATGGAATAAGTCATCTTAGTACTGGTTCACAAAGTATAAACATGTCACTTATTTCTCTACATTAAAAACATTTGTGATTTTTTTAAGACATTTTCATTTCACTAATTCTCATAACCTTCCTATGACACAGATCTTATCACAATTTTGCAGAAAAGGAATCACAGAAACACTGAATTATACTCAGGCATCCCACTCCAATACCTCATCACTATTTTAGGTGTTAGAGATACCAGAGTGAACAAAACAATAAAATTCATTGTCTTTGTGGATACTATATTCTAGCAGGAAAATGTTAACAAACATTTTGGTAAATGGTGTTAAATGTTTGGAGAAAAAGAAATCATGGAAGGGAGATAAGTTATAACTGACCCTTGAACAACACACGCATCAGGGGCACCCTCTGCTCGCCTGCATGCAGTCCAAAATCCATGTATAAGTTTTGAAGCCCCAAAATCTTATCTAATATAGCTTACTGCTGACTTAGAAGCCTTACCAATAATGTAAACAGCTAACAGATATTTTATGTTATATGTACTACATATATATATTCTTACAAAAGCGTTAAGCTAAGAGATAGGTAAAGTTTTTAAAGAAATTGTAAGAGAAAACACATTTACAGTACCATACTGTATCTGTCAAAAAAATTCATGTTTAAGTGATCCCATACAGTTCAAACCTGTGATGTTCAACAGCCAACTGTATATTTATTCCATCAGCAAAAATGCAATAAAAATCTAAGTAATTATGAGTTGGTTGCAGATTCAGAACCTTAAGACATGGGTTCTTTGCAACAGAATTACCAGCTCTTTCAGGTGGTGTCATTAACTAAATATAGTTCTATAATACCCTTTCCGTGTAAATCACTCCCTAAAAAGCTTTTGATTCAGAACTGTTTGCACATTTTATTTAAAAATTCTTTATACCACTAAAACCTCACTGACTAAACTGATCAACCAAACACAAAAACGAACTAGCAGGAATTCCTCCGTATTTCATACTTACCGTAAGCATTGGGGAAGTCCCCAGGTCCTGGTCCAGGATAAAAAGGCCCTGGCCCTGGCGGCTGAACTGGATACTGTTGTGGGGGCCCAACATAAGGAGGGCCACTATGACGGTACTATAAAAGAGAAATTAAAGATATTTATAAATAATATGAAGATGGCTTACTATTAAAAAAAAAAAAGTTTTTGTGTGTATAAGACAATTACTGAAATAAGGTGAAAACTCTTGGTTAAATACATTAAAAAATGCTTGCCTGCCATCAAAATGCAATGAGGATGAAGAGAAAGATGTGCAGTAGGTAAAAACCTTACAGCACATCAGTGCACAGACAGACATCAGCTTGCTGTAAAATTATTTCAGGCTGGTAGCTTTCAATGAAATTGAATGTTATCACAGGAAGAGCATAATTACTGAGTCTGTTTTAGAGCAGATGGATATGGGAAAGGGATGGGGTAAAAGCAAGAAAATAAAAATAATTTCTCAAACATCTTAGAAAAATGGAAGAGAAATATTTCCTTACAATATTATGGAAAATGACAAAATGGCCAGACTTACAGCCAACAGAAAAGTTCACATACCACTAAAAACCAATGCCATCACCCACCCTTCCTGCTTCCTCTGATGAGAATTTGGGTTAATTCCCACTCTATTGCTGGACCGCACAAACCTGAGCGATACTTTACCTGTGGAATACAGTACTGAGGACCCTGGGGCACTGGGTACGGCATGGGCAGATGGTTAACCATCATGATGTGCTGATTGGCCTGATACACTGCAGTGGGTGTCTGTGCACCAGGACGAATGGAAGGACTGCTGTTCGGGATGGTAGCTCTAGGAGGCTGTATCTGAGGCCTCTGAAAAAACTGA
This sequence comes from Mustela lutreola, assembly GCF_030435805.1. Classification (NCBI taxonomy): domain Eukaryota; kingdom Metazoa; phylum Chordata; class Mammalia; order Carnivora; family Mustelidae; genus Mustela; species Mustela lutreola. Next base: position 14,906,140 of record NC_081299.1, read on the forward strand.
GGAGGGGAGAAAAAAAATATTTATTTTTTTTACTAAGGGGAATGTGTAAATTTTACTATCTTGAGCTTTCTCCTTTTGTCCACTAATAGAAATTTTACCAAATGAATTGGAAATATAATATACACAAAAAGAGGCTAAACTGCATGTGGCTGGGATCACTAAAAATATTCTATACTAGAATATTTTTAAGGCAAGTTTTGATCAGTGCTATCACATATATGAAAACAGTCAGGCACTCTCACTTTTAAAATGAGGCCTCAGCTATCTTAAACAAAAAATTATATGCCATAATTATTAATTTTAAAATGTGATAAAATAACAAAAGGAGTAGCTTGTGTTTCTCTAAAAGTTGTTCTACTATATAAAAGTACTTATATTAAAAATTAAAAGCAATCCCCTAAAAAGCTACCATTCAAGTAATTTATAAAATATTTCTAGACATAAAGATTTTCATCTCAGTCTATCGAAGTCAAGTTAAAAGCAAAACTATCAGGAGAGTTGTCACATGCCGATTTATTACATGAAGGGAATGGCCTTGCTTTTCTAAAAAGTGGCAACCCCATATTAAATTGGACCCAATTTTGCTTTCTTTAATAGTTTGCAATAAAAGTGGAAAATTTAGACAGACTTAAGAATGGTCTGGAAGGAGAAGAACTCAAATTTATCAAATGGCAGCCAGTACCTGTGGTTATTTATGGCTCTCACTGCAGGCTTAAAAGCCTTGAAACAATATACCAACAATAAATTCTCACCGTGAATGCATGTATATTCATCAGCAAACAATCAATCTCACTGTAATAATAAGGGAACAGAGTAATAAAGAGGCCATGCAGAACCAGTAGTTGTTACCTGGATGGGTCTGAATCCTCCCTTCAATTAGGAAGCAAGAAAGCAGCAGGAAACAGAAAGAAAGCCAATGGAAAAGCTTATAGATCAGTAGGAAGGGGTAGGACATAGCATGCAGCTCAACAAAAATATCTTTCTATTTAGTAATAATAGGAGAAGAAGGAAGATTAGAAAATCAGAATGACAATTCTCCACTTGAGAATTCAAGGACACATGGAACTGAAGAACTGAATCACACTTAATATAAATAAATACAGTGGCAAAAATATTCTTATAGTAGCTACAAGTTATAACAGCTTGAAAGGATATGTCTGTTTTTAAGTACAGGTGGGACTGATTCCTGTTCTTGGCTCTACAGACACCCATTATGTGATTTGGCATTAGTTATTTAGCTTCTCTATGACCCACCATCTTTAATGGAGAAAATAGTTAATAATAAAAGTGCCATTCATTATTTTAAAGTTTGCAAATGTCCTAAGAAAAACTAAACTTTTCAAAATATATCAGGCCCATCAGGAAAGAAATCTGCTCTTCTCAATTAACACGGCATATAAGAACCCACTTAAAGCTTTAAAATGGGGAAACATAAAACTAGTCTTAAAATGTGGTTTAGCTCCAAAATTTCTTAAGTTCTCTCACAATTCCAGACATGAATACTGATTATGATTGGTCCAAATAAAGCAAGGATGAGCTTTGACCTTTGGGCCCACTCAGGTCTTATCCTGCCTTACTTACTCTTAAACATCAAGTCACCTACACATAGTAGAAGAAATGACTTTTTATTTTGTGTTGTTTGGAAGAATTAGGATCCAACGTCCAAGGCTCATCCCCATTCGGCCTTCATAACCCAGGACAAAGAAAGCCCTAAAAAGAGTAAGTCACAGAAGTGCAATAGGCAGTACAGCAGGAGAATGGAGTGGATGAGGGAACCAGATGGGAAAGGCCATAAAGAGCAGTTGATGAAGATGAAAAGAAAGTACAAGCAGCAAAGCTGGGCTGGACCACCCCAACAACAATAGTCTTGCTGTTATCTCCACTGACACAGTTTTGGTGACAGACACAAGAATTCTGTTGGCTGCAACCAAGAACATGAACTAATAAATTTTGCATCCTACACTTCACCTCTCTTAATTACACAGCAGACAGAATCTATTATTCATCAATGTATGTGAGTTGTAAACACAATTCATGAATGAACTTAAGCATTTTTATAACTTGGTTAATATGAGAGGAGCCACAAAACTGTTACAGGCCTCAGAGAGAGGACAGTCATTCATCTGCTCAACTTAATGAGCATTACAACATGTTGGATGCAGTGGACAGAAATCTTATTCCTGTAAGATCCTCTTCCACCAACTCTAGAGGGCAGCCAAGACAAAGAGAGTCAAACACAAGAGGTGATAATCCACTGTAGTTATATTATCACCAAATTTTCTAAGAATATTTACTGCCTAGTGCACTGAAGAGGCATGGTGTTACTAACTTGTGCAGAGCAAGGAAAGCAGATATGGGCAAAGTTTCTCCACAATTTTAACAGTTTACTGTATGTGAGTCCTTCTCCTGGCACTAGTTTCCAACTCCTCTGCTGGGGTTTTTAACGCCCTGATTACGACAGTTGAGAATACAGCTTATTCAAAGAGGATTCAGAAGCCTATTTTCTTCAGTAGTTTTAAAAAAAGAAATAAACAAGTGTTTCTGATGATAGTGCTAATATTATCATACAGCTGAACCCACAAATACACAAAATTTATGGTTATGTGGACATGCAATATTTCTTATAAACTAAGACTTCAGCTTTGAAGCAGTGTAGGAGAGTGTATTCACATATGCATATTAAATAACACTGAAGCTTGATATAGCACTTACTAGCTACCAGATACTACTCCAATTATTTTCCACATATAGTAAATTATTCTTAAAACACACCTCTAAGGCAGGTAGTATTATTAACACCTCCATTAGATACATGGAGAAATTGAGGGACAGGGAGATTAAGTAACATTCTAAAGGTCTCCCACCCATAATTTAATAAGTACAGTCAGATTTAGGTGTATAAACTTTAACTGTTACACACCCTACTTCTCATGAAATGGAACACCCCTCATATTTTCAAACAACTGTTGACAGTCAAAAGAAATTTTTTCTAAGGCCCAAGGGATGTGGTGAGACCTTTATCCAAGTGCACTAATGGGCGGCATATCCCTCAATCGTAACGTTCCTGGTAACAACAATTACTTCACAAAATTCATGCTTATTATACAGGAAAATAAATTTCTTCTACTTACAAGACTCTAATTCTCTATCTCCCTTAAAGTAACTGATAACTGTTCATATGCTTTTACTTCCTCCGTACAACATTTAACAGACCTTTTACTCAAACTCACTGCCCAAGAATTTTATAAGGACAGGCTGTCTGGAGCTAATTTTTCAACCTTAAGAAGTTCCCTCCCTTCCTCATTCTCCCTTTCCCCTTCCCCCATACAGGAGATTCTACTATCTATAAGACTAAAAAAGGTGTAATGACTGGAAAGGCAAAGAAATAAAAAGAGAATGTACTAAAGAAATAAATAAAATAAATAAAAAGAGAATAAAAAATGAATGTACTCTCTCCTAACCATTCAATTGTAAATTTAGAGTTAGATTTAATAGTGGTACAAGAAATTAAAAATCTGTGGGTGGGCATGGCAGCAAACTACATGTGAATGTGAATGGTCCTTCCCAAACTGCTTGCAATGTTTCTGAATCCCTTTTCCTCTCCACTAATCAAACTCTCTGGGATGCTAGATGGAAGGACAGTACAAGCCATTTAGTCCAACTACATACCTAAAATTTAAATCTCTTATTTGACATGCCCTTCAGGTTGCGACACTTGAGCAACCAAAGACACAGTCCATTTCATTATTAAATGGAGTTCTGACTTTCCTTTTACTGGCTCCAAATTTTTCTCTCTGTATCATTTTCCCTCTGGTCCAATAAATATTCCTAAAATCACATCAAAGTCAAATCCTTCTTCCACAGAAGTGATAAATCTCTAAGTTATGTGGAGACATCCATCACTGCCAACCTTCGCACCAATGTCTATTTTTTGTTCAAAGCCAATTACTACCCTCCATGCCCTGTCCCTCCAACCAACATATTAAATTCCCTTTTCAGTCTTCTCTCAATATGGTCCCACAGTTAAAAGTCTCACTAAATAGAGATCAAAACACAAATATCCAGGTCGTGTCTCCCTAGACTGTATCTGGGCTCACTCAATAAATTTATCTGTTGCTAAACGAAACAGCAACATCTCTCTCTTATTCTGGCTGACTATATTTCCATTAATAAAACTAAGAATAACAGGAGCTGTTCTGTCAACCACATTTTACTACTGATTGGTACTGAATTACAATCTCATAAAACCCTTACGTCTTCTTTATATATAACCTGGCAACAAGTCATGTTCTTCACTTTTGTGTATACTCTTAGGGCTGTGTAATGAAGTTCAGATAAGGAATAGTGTATGTTGTTTCTTTGAAAATGTATTTGGCTAATTACAAACCCATCATCTCAGACTGTACAGATACTTCTGGATTCCAAATGTATAATACAAGGTCAAAACCACATAACTATCAGCAAATTTGACAGGCATGTCTTTAATCCAAGTCACTGATGAAAATGCCAGAAAAGGCTAAGTAGAGAAGGGAGGAATCATGTACAACATAAGTATCATTCCCAAACTTGATTTCAATCTGTTTTAAGTCTTTTATCTTTCAATGGTCCACTAATATGCCAGGAGAATGGCAAGGGAAAGAATCAGCTCTCATTTGGTGGTCATTGTGCAACTTTTCCAAAGGGCTTGGATACATTTATAACAGAGGCTGAATTTAGAGTACTCATGATAGCTAACTTTCACTGTAAAATTCTAGAAACCAAAAGGAAAATGTTACCCCTTGGAAAATACTTCTAAAGATGTGATAATTATACCGTTACCTAAAGTTTCCTTGCCAATAACATTAGGAATAAATGTTTTTTGAATATGTTGGCAATTCTATCACTTTTCATGACTTCACTCTTTCTAAAATCATCAAAAGACAAGGATATCTTTTTTAAAAACTAAATAATAAGTTGATATTCTCTGAAAACTACCCATTCATTTTCAGCAACTCGAAAAATCTATTCAATCACATTAGTTCTTCCTCTGTGGAAAAAACTACAGAATAATTATTATTTTGCAAAGCAATAAAAACTATATAAAAAATGTGCTTCTGAAATCCCTAGCTTTCTGCAATATATAGTTCAGCCTCCTAGAGGAACAGTAAGATTTGGAATTATGAATTTTTTAGGTTAATATCTTTAAAAATTCTAAAGTACTTTTGAGAAAAATAACTGCTGTAATTTTCTCACAAGTTGTAAGGGAATAAGCAGTGAAGAGTCCACGTAATGGGGTATCAGTCAAGTATCAACCAGATACTCTGCTGACTTACACCAATTTAAAACGAATTCTAAATTCTTTCTGTACCTTCCCTGCATGTGGCCAATATCACATAATTTATGTGTCATTAAGAATTAAAAGATGTAAGCTCTAGAGCTGAGTTGTTCAATAGAATAGCCACTCGCCATATTTGATGACTTATAATGAAAGTTGCGCTGCACAGTTTCAGTGCTCAATAGCCACATGTGCAAACGTGTCATGAACAACACACTAACATTTTCACCACCATTACAAGAGTTCTACTAGATAGTAGTGCCATAGAGGATTATGTAAGATGGAAGGAAAAAAACCCCGAGGATTCTGTTCAGGGACAGGTGTTCTGTCTGTCCATGCTGCAGACTCTGAAAAATGAGCATCCTTGTAGAATACTTTGCTCACAGGCAAAAACAGGCTGAGAAAGGAGGGAAAGATAGGCAGGTTATGTCACTGTTAAAGAAAATTGACATTTACCCAGAATCTACTATGTGCCAGGGACTCTGACAGGCAGGTACTCTGATCCTCATAACTCCCTTAGGAAGTAGGTGCAGTTGTTGTAAAACTTCAATATTTTATCACTTATGGGCATATTTTATCCACTTCCAAAGATAAGAAATCTGAGGCTCGAAGTTAGTTTGTAGTGAAGCCAAGATTCCCAGTTATGCCAACTCCCAACCTGTATTTTCCTTTACTATTTCTGCCCTAACCCTACAACTCTTTGGTGACTAAGGCACTAGATAAACTGCCCATGGCTGACTTACATTAAGCTCTGAAAAATCTAAGAGGACTGGTCATAAGGCTGCATAAATGCTTGATCTTATTTCTACTTTGCTTGATATGCCAAGTCTGACCCCAGAGGCAAACTCTAAACTTTCATTTATTTTATTTTCCAAATCTAAGAAACTGCACAGAGCAATACAAATATTTCTCCACCAGAAACTAAGACTTCAAATGTAACAACACAAAAACCTTGAAGGGTCATAATGAAAAAAATTTAAAAAATAAAAATAAGCCAGCAGTTTTCTTTTCTTTTAATCTTTTAGTAAAAAGAACAAAACTACAACAGGAAAATATGCACAGTTTCAATGCTGTTTGCTACTAGGTAACATATTTCCTTGATGTGAAATATTGTTAAGCTTTATCAAGCTTTTATTTGTTTACAATAAATCCAATTACTTCGAATATGGCACACTATTCAACATTTGTCAATATTATGGGAACTAAAATCATGTATCAACACATTGCAAAATATTTTTGTTCTATGAACACTTTTAAATACCAATTCCCTGATCTTTCTCAAAATGCAGACTACTCAGCCACAGAATATAACCAACACTTGATCTCTGTTGTGAAATCCAAAAGTAAAATAAGGACAGGAACACAAGTAACTTTAAACCACAACTACACAAATTTCAACAACTAAACATGAAATTAATAACACAAGCCAGAATCTACATTATACCAAGTGACTTGCTTTACTTATGAGTGTACGTTCTGTTCTTTCTGTTTCTAATTACCTTGGGATTTTCAAACATCAGAGTAAAAATAGTTGCCATATTTCTAAAGCCATGGGTGTCTGCATATAAAATTACTTAGTACTTCTTCTTTTACCTTGTAAGAAAATTGTTAGTCTAATCTAAAACTCTCTCCAGGCTACAAAATGCAAAAAGAATGGAACATCCTAATTAATTAATCTGAAAGAATCCCTGTAAAAGCCTAAAACTAAAAAACTAATGGTACTGGAAGAAGACACGGCTGACATAATTCTAACTGGAGCATGGTATCCCTGACTTGAGGGACTCAGTAAGAGCTCTCTAGCTGGCCACACATAAAGATACTCTACCTAAAAGTAGTTCCAAGAAAAACATTCTGTTACAGTTTCTTGATCCTATTCAACTAAAAATATCACTATCCAGAATGCTGTTTCATTTCAATTCAGTTAACTTCATTTTACAAAGAAGAAAAAAAATATACACATAGGTTCTAGATTACTAAACTGGACAATCGTGTTTTCATTTCGCAAGCAATTACCTCCAATTATCTTATCTAAATAACAGTATTTTTATTCTTTGTAATGTTTATAGAACCAATGGTTACTAAGCAGTCACAAAAACTTAACGTATTTACAGTTGGACTTTAGAAACAACAATCACAGGAGCCATCATCCAGCATCAAATTACTGTGTTTAAAAATATATATATATATCAAAGCATGAAAGGATGTGGTCAGAAAGGCAGCCACTGATGAACAATTCAATAAAGGAGAAATAGGAAATCTATTCACTAAGTCTAACTAGTCATAGCTAATTATAACCCCTGATTTAATTCTTTCTGGCCAAAGAAAACAATTATAGATTAAAAAATAATTTATGCCTTCAATTCACAACAAACCAAAAATAACCTAGGACATGGATGTTTTACCCTTTAAAAATGTATTCTCTGTGTACCACTCAATGTTTTTTACCATTTGCTCTCATTATACAAGTTTCTATCTACTATTTTGTCTTATGAGCATCTCCTTCTCTATGAACCTCTACTTGACTGACTTTCTTTTTCTTTTCCTTCCTTCCTTCCTTCCGTTTTCTTTTGAGACATCGGATGGGGATGTGAGGAGGAGCACAGGGAGAGGGAAAGAATCTCAAGCAGGCTCCATGCCCACCAATGGAACCCGAAATGGGGCTCGGTCTCACGACCCTGAGATCACAACCTCAGCCAAAAACCAAGAGTGGGACACTTACCCAACTAAGCCACCCAAGTAGCCCCTCTAACATGACTTTAGATTTGAGGAGAAGACTGTTTTAAATACAAACTTCAACCATTAATTCTCAAGTGGGAAATAGTATCATCTCCATGGGGGTTATCTGGAAATATGTGGAGGTGTTTTTTGTTTTGTTTCGTTTTTTAATTGTCACTGCGGGAATTCTACTGGCATTTAGAGTCCTAAGGTTGCTAAATGAACTGCAATTCACAGGGAAGGATTTCATAACTGGTTATCCCACCCAAAATGCCAATACCTATTCCATACTGGAACAAACCAAACTGGACTGTACAGCCATGGATAAAGCAGAGCAAACTCTTCCTAACAATTCGCTCTCCGCCACAGCACGGCTTCAGCTAACTCCCGCTCAGCACTGTCACTTCAACTCCCGGCCCTCTCTCTCCTAGTTTTCCAAGGGGACTAATTCCTACTGCTGTCTCCACCAAAGTTATAGGTTTCCGTACTCAATTCTCTCTGGTGTTATGAGAAATTTTAAACTGCTATGTAGAAAGGAGGAATACCAGAGTAAAAAGCAGCCAGCTCTCTGGTTTTTGTATCCAAAAGTAACACTCTGGATTTATGATCCATCTCAAGAATTGATCTTCAAGAACTTGTGTCAGAAAGTAATTACGTTCCTTGCTAATGAATAAATAATAAGCATATACACACAGGGAGTTCTACTTTTCTAATGGTTGAAATATGCCATAACTTCACAAGCATTATCCCATAGCTAAATAAAGAACCAATCTGCCAAAACTTTGAGTCATATGACACATGAAAATCATTTCAGAAACTAAATCAACCTTTTCTCACCAAGACTCCTTTAAGTGTTCCTTGGTTTTTGAAATTAAAGAAGACAAAGAGCATCACAAGACTTTAGGCTCAGGAGAAAGTTCAGAAAACAAATTTTCCCAGAGTAGATAAGACTCTTTTATAAAGGCTTAACTACAACATCCCTATTTGAGGACCAATGCAATTGAACAGAAATTATAGAAACACTCAGCCTTATATGAAGGAGCTTAGAAATAGTTTTTCTTAATCAGTAGTTTTTTTCCTACACTGCTTTTGGAACAGAGAACTCCCAGGTTTCTCTGTTAGGAATAGTTCTATGGCTTGATCCCTGAATAAAATTTAAGCCTTGCCTCTATGACCATTGACGAAATATTTTATAAAATTTATAATCAACCTTTTTACCTATGGGCTTATCTTCCTTTCAATTATAAGTAATCAATCTAGAATTGTAGTATATGCCAAACACTGCTAATCACTGTCCTTTCATTATCTCATTTACTCTTCATATCAGTCCTAAGATGGGTACTAGTATTGTCCCCATTTTACAGATGAGAAAACAGGCTGAGACCAATGAATAAATTGCCCAAAACCACTCAGTTAGTAAGACTCAAACCTAGGTCTAGTTGACACGACAATGCAAGCTCTTAAAGTACTTTAACAATGCTGTCTGTTGATACTAAAAAATACCCGAATTTTATTTCTTCATCTAACCCAAAGAATTGCCATCCATTTCACATAACCATATCTGAGTTCTCCTGCAAAGTGTCCTTAGCACCTCAGAATATGCTTGGTTTTTTATCATCTAAATTAAAAAGACTTCATTTTGAGAAATAGAGCCTTATATCACAGGTAGACAATGAAATCCAGCAATTACACCATGTCCATTTACTCAATAATAAGAATTCTAACTATGATTAACACAGGTAAACAATGGGTAACACTTCTTTCATTTTATCAAACCATGCTAGGCTGCATAACAGTATCAAAAAACAGCTAACACTTCCTGCTGTTTACTTTATGTCAGATGCCTAAAGAATCTTATCTCTAAAATGGAGGGCATTTATTCCCGTTTCCCATATGAGGGAACTAAGGCTCAGAAAGAAATCTGTTTAACCCAGATAGTTGCACAGTAAAGCTGGTAATATGAACCCAGATCTGTAAGGCCTAGGCCCTTTCAACTATAGCAAGAGAAAATGTTTCAGGATACTCTGTAAGAAGCTATTTGGAGGGAAAAACCCTGCAAGATTTTTCTTTATCCCAAACCACCTCCTCTAGTATATTCCTGCTAAATAAATTAGTGCCAGCATATACATTTTTTAATTTTAATTTATATAATTACTTCATTTAAAAAGAACCAACTGGCTACAAATATTAAAATTAAATAATGTATTTATTTTCTATGTATCCTGAGAATAATTCTATGAAACAAATGACTATGTATTAACTGTTAATTTAATATTAGATCTAAGTTAGTAACTGAGATTAAGTAGTTTTAGAAATACTAATGCTGTTTTATACACATCAATACAAGTTACATCAGAATGTTAACAGAAAACCCTTAGAATGTTGCCTGTTCCAGTCAAATTTAAACAATACATATAACCACAAAATCTGTGAGGGCTTACCATATTTGAAAATTTTCAGGGTTCCCTAAATTGAGAGCAATTGTTTTGGGGGGAAAAAAACACTTTATTATTTTTAAATTGTGCCATTAACAGAAGGGAATGTGTTCATTAATAACAAAATGCCGTGAAATTAGTGAAGGACAAAAAGAACAGAATCACAGGAGACTGGAGCTACTCTTAAAGAGTACAGGTTGGGTGGTTCCCTGGAATGGCAGCATTCTAAGGATCAGCAGCTACTAAAGCCCCCACCTATTAGTTAAAGGTGATAGTGAAGGGGCAAGGGTACAGTACCTGGTGATGGGCAGGTCGAGGCCCCGCTGCAAACTGAGAAAAGGAGGGAAAACAAACACAAAAGGAAAGGCACAAAGAGTCAGAAACACCACAACAAAAACCAAAATGTCACACAATATGCCAAAAGAAAAAAACCCACAAGAAAAAAAACAAAAAAAAACACAAACAGTCAAAGCTTTGCTGCAGGACAGTGACAGACAGGTACTAAGATTCAACAGGTTAACACCACTCCAGCTATAGTTTGCCATTTATCAGCTGGGAGAGAAACAGCTAAGCTGTTAGGCACATAAGGTATCTCTCTGATAGGAATATTAAAAAAAAAAATAAAATAAAATCCTAAAATAAAGCAAAAGAAGGTTTGAAATACTAAGTGATTATATTAAGACAAACATGAAAAAGTCAAGGGTGCTTATGCAACTGATACAGCTGGAGGAAATGGAGAAGTTTTTATATTATAAGAAATAGCCAGGAGGTAATTAAAATGTCCAACAGGAAATACAGAATGTTAACAGGACCGATTTCAAATTCACTTTAGTTTAATAGGGTATCTCACACGTGAAATGGAAATTTCAGTATCTTCCTTTATTTCTTAAAGAATAAAATTTCATTTATATATCTATAAATATACAAATATATTTATAATATATAAATATATATTTAAATATATAAATTACGACATATATATTTAAATACAATTAACTAGTAAAGTTTAATATCAGGCATACCAAAGCAAATAGCTGGTAAAGAACATCACCCTTTAAAATGATTAATCAAAGTGGTACTATTTTAAGCTCAGGAAGAAAAAAGAGTGAAAGAAATCAAATCTCTCAGTTTTTATACACAACAGCACAACACTGTCCATATGTACCTACTGCTATTTGATACTGAGAATAAAAACAAACAAAAAAATATAATTCCTTAGCCCAACAGAGTGCTTAAAAGCAGGTAATACACACTCTCTTACTTTCCCTAATGTACAATGAAAGAAAAAGCTTTCCTACTAATAAAATTTTAAGTACTAAACTTGTAAGATCAACTATTCTTCACTAGACCATTAACTAGACTTCCAGTGTGATTTCACTAAAAAAGACAGAGAAGCTGAGTGCCTGGGTGGCTCTGCTTTCTGCTCAGGTCATGATCCCAGGGTCCTGGGATTGAGCCCTGCATCTGGCTCTCTGCTCAGCAGGGAGCCTGCTTCCTCCTCTCTCTCTCTCTCTCTCTGCCTGCCTCTCTGCGTACTTGTGATCTGTCTGTCAAATAAATAAATGAAATCTTAAAAAAAGACAGAGAAAACTGTTCGGACATAGTGTCATGTCCTGGCTACTAATACATTAACTATTGAAATGTTAACGACCCCCTTAATAGTGAAAAGAAAATATTTACAAAGCAGTTTTGAACTCAAACCACAAGGACTTGAATGGAATACATTTAAGAAACTAAAATACGTCTTCAGTTATTTCCTAGAAAGCCTTCCTTCTATTAACTCAACACTGCAGGTGAATCAGACTGAAGATTAACTAAGAACCAATCCCTCATACTCAGAATTTAAGTTACATGCAAGAGATGTGGAATTATTCCCCAATTGCTGCTATTTCATGTAAATAATTTTCAAAAAATTGCAGTGGAGCATATGCCACAATGCAGGAGCTGGCTGAAGACTGCTTTATTAAGAATTCTTCTTAGAAGCTAAAACATCACCTATTTTTCAAGTAATGAAAAGTGTCTTAAACACAATTCGAAGTTTTTCAGCATAAATTAACAAGCCCTTGATGACCCGTGTGATTAGAGTGCGTTAGGTCAGCCATTATATCTGCTAACTACTATAAAAGAGTTTTTTAGAATGATGATAAGGGCAACTTTACTTCGTGAACTTTTTCTCTTCATAGAAACTGAGGTCTTATATTTTCAGTTTTCCAATTATGAAAAGAAAACAGATCATACCTCTACTATGGACACCAAATTTCAAGAATAGGCAATACCACCCATGTGGTATGAAAGTAGGAGGTGGAAGTGAGATGTTTCTACATGACACTTTTGAAGAAAATGAGAGAGAAGGGCCACGTTAAAAAATTAACCTGAGTATAGCAGTACCTGTCTTATCACTGTTCCACAGAAAGGTCTCATTTCTAAGGCTCTAAAATAAAAGTTGTAACTTCATATATTCGGAAGATTCCAGTCAAAAGAGAACTTTCTATGAGCAAGAGGAGTATCTTATAAAATTACACATATATTTTAAAAAAACCAAAAACAAAAACAAAAAACAAAACAAAAAAAACACAAGTTAGTTGGAAAGTACCCTAGTCTATTTTGCACTAGTCACCATTGGCTATTGAGCTTTCCACTTGGAATGACAACAGTCTTAATCGTATGGGTAACTGTAAGCAACAGAACAAACTGTAGTCACTGCTGGCTCATATTAAAAATAGAAAGATTCATTTCTTCTTTTTATTTTTTAAGGGGTTTTTAGATGGTGAGGACTGTAGATATTAAGGAAAGCAGCCTTCTGTGAACTTGGATCCAATGTTAATGCCACCCACCCACCCATTCACTCACTCTTCTGTGCACAGTTGGCAACAGGGCATGGCCAACATAACACTGATGCATTTTTGGCACTTAGAACCACAAAATATAACCAGTGGATACAGGTTACTACAAAAGCCAAACTGTTCCCCCTTCCAATGAGGCATTTAATAGATACTTTGGAGGCTATTTAAAAATAAGCTATTTTTTAAAGAGTTCCAGTATAACCAGAAAATGGAACAGATAGGTAGCTAACCAGTACCTTTTTGCTTTTAAACAAATTTTCAATAATATGAATTTCACTAAGATACTATACATCAAATAGAAATACGGACACAAAGATAACCTGAAAGAGGGAGGGGGTGCCACGTGAAGCCACTTGGATTGCAAAGGCAGCTGTCCAGGGAAGAACAGAAGAGCCTAAACTATGCAATTGCCAATGGCCCATTAATGCAGAAATAGAATGGAGTAAGTTTTAGCTGCTCTACAAAGCCAAGGGAAGGGTCCCTTCCTGAGTGCAACAGCTTACCTCTCCTCACCAGTTGAGATAGCTGTGGGATGGATGAGACTAAACTATGGCAACTTGGGATGTAGAAAGAAAATGCAATCCTGTCAAACTTCATATCCCAACTTCACCCTCCCAGCACCAACACAAATGAAATAAAGAAAACTGGACCCAAAACAACAAGCAAGAGTAGGCTAGGGTTTGCTAGTCTTGCACTTGTTTTGGGATATGTAATGGAATGTTATGTGTGTGGTTTTTAGTAATGGGGGTGGTAATGGTCACTAGCAGAGCAGATGGCAAAAATTGCATAGAGGATAGTATCTGAAGAGTTTATGACCACAGAAACATGGCTGACAACTACAGACAATTTCCTCTTTGATATTCAATTATAAAAAGGAAAGAGGGAAAAAGAAGCCTTGAAATTTATCTTTTAATATCAAATTTATCTGAAAGGGATATCCCTCTTTGAGTTTAAAATAAAGAAAAATCTAAACCCCAAATTACTCCTGTCTAATTCCCAATCAAGAAGACCCACCCAATTTGTTATTCTTTTCCCCGCTATGCCTGGCAGAAACTGCCATGCTAGGTTAGACTTCCAGAGAAGAAGCAATCAAAGCATTTCTGTTCATCAGCCAATAAATGGATGTGGTCAAAAATAATGAGTGCCAGAGGCACCACTGCCTGCAAGAAGTACAGTTTGTTATATTGCTTACAATGCAGTATTTTATCCAGCCTCTTCCAGCCAAGGACCTGTAAACGGGAGTCTGTTCCAAAACCTTCCTCCTCTTCCAGTTGTCTGTGCAATGTATTGGCACTGTTCTGCTGGGCTGTCAAAAAAACTGGTTTAGAGATGCAGCTCTTCAGTCAGGTTTTGCGCCAGTTCTAACCATGTAAATTTCTTTTCTTTCAATAATTATAAAAGGGGGATGGGGTGAAGAGGGCCATAGTTCTTTGCAGTAAGAGCTTACCATAATGTCCCATGTTTAATGACTAGAAGCAAGGCCTATCTAAATTAATCTGGTGAGATCTCAGGCCCACTCCAAGTAGTCAAGTATCCACAACCCCAAACCAATCTCAGAACACAACTTGCATCGGACATCTTGTTGATCATTTCAGCAAAAAAAAAAAAAAAAAGAAAGAAAGAAAGAAAGAAAGAAAGAAAAAGAAAAAAGAAAAAGAAAAGAAAAGAAAAGGAAAGGAAAAGGAAAAATGAAAAAAAAAAGACAAGCAAACAGGCAACTAGGACCAAAGTCCCACCTCTTTAGAAAGGTTCTTCCACCCCCTGGGGAGAACCAGGATCTAAGAACAGGTATCGGAGAAGAGGGCAATAGGGAAAAGGAAGACAGAAGAGGGTAAGAAAGAGATTACATTTTGGTGCAGTCCATGATCTCTAGTTCTTTGAGCAATTTTTCATACATTTCAACATTTCTCAGTTCATGCATAAAACCAAATGAATAGGAGCTAATGCAATGAAATACCCCTATACTATAGGCAAAAAAGCAGGGGTGGGAAACCAAAGAAGATACCTGTACTCTGAGGAAAACACAGAGCTGAGATACAAGTAGGAATGTGAGATACGATGTGAGATGTTACAGAAGCACCTTCTGGCAAAAATCAGTCATGCAGGGCAGGAAACGACGTTCTAAGGAATGGACAGCTGAAGCCACTATATACTTTTGTGAAACAGAGGGATGAACCTAGAGTAAATTCTCAGTCTTTGCAATATTTATTGCAATCCATGTAAAGGATGAGCAAAGAGGATGACAGCATTTTAATTTGTATCACAATTTATTTACCGTCTGAAAAAATAAATACACCACTGGTGTATGTCATGCATATGTCCAAACTGTCAAATGGTTAGAACTGTTCTAGCGACACCGATTCAGAAATCTTACTTCCCAAACCACTGAAATTTGAGAGTCTAATTAATGAAATTTAATTTACTTTTAAAATCACTGTGCTTTACTGTCCTCCTGAATTGTGAATAGTACAACAAATTAAGAGCTGAAATGAACTTGAATGCAACCAGATTAAAAAAAAAAAAAAATCATGCCACAGAAAAGTAAAAGAAGATAAAAAGCTCCATTTCTTCTCTCAATAAATTTAAATTATTCCTATACTAAAAGTCTGAAAATGCAGTTCTGACCAATAATAATAATAATAATAGTAATAATAATAATAAAGTAAAATAAACTGTCCTTGGAACAAGTTTCCAAAAACGAGTAAAAGTTTTAGCCAAAGGAACCGAAGCTCCTAAAAACACAAACTTAAACGGAAAACACTGTCTAGAACAAGCTTCTGTATACTTACCGGAGAACGGGTTTGAGGTTGTGAATTCATTGTCTGAGGGGCTTGAGGGTATACCAACGTGGTTGGACCTGCATTCTGTCCAGAGGGATATGGGGTCTGTCAAAAAAATGACAAGAACAATATCATATTTTGAATATACATGGCAGGATAACTCAAAGTATTCAAAAGAAATTTATTAAAGTATTTACTAGTACGGTTTACAACTCTACTTTTAAAAACTTATCTTTACCACAATACACAGCAATTCAGAATCAGAGTGGCATTTTTTTTTTAAAGATTTTATTTATTTATTTGACAGACAGAGATCACAAGTAGGCAGAGAGGCAGGCAGAGAGAGAGAGAGGGAAGCAGGCTCCCCGCTGAGCAGAGAGCCCGATGCGGGACTCGATCCCAGGACCCTGAGATCATGACCTGAGCCGAAGGCAGCGGCCTAACCCACTGAGCCACCCAGGCACCCCAGAGTGGCATTTTTTTAAGAGGTTACTTTAAACACCTCCTGATAAGAAGACATCTGCAACCCAACAACTAAGTACAATGATTTGATAACCTAAGTACAAAGAGCACTCACTGTCAATTCATCTATTTCAGAAACGGACAGACCATGCCACAAACAAAATGAAACATCGCTGAGAGAATGTGTTATTGCTGTGGTAAGTTTTCCAAAGTATCTATAAGCAAAGAAAACCACTGAGGAAGACACCCCAGAGACAAATTAGCAGTTCACTAGGTTTACTGCTATATTGTTGCTGTTCTCTTCCACTGCTTACACTTTAATCCTTTTACATGACCATTTTCTTTTTTTTACATAAAAATATATAATCAATACGAACTTTAGTAAAAAGCATGGGGTAAGTGGTACTATGTACTAACTTACCATAGGTTTTCTGAAAATAAGAATATCAGCTTTTCATTATGAAACCATGTTAAATACTACAAACTAGGGCGCCTGGGTAGCTCAGTGGGTTAAGCCGCTGCCTTCGGGCTCTCTGCTTGGCAGGGGGCCTGGTTCCCTTCCTCTCTCTCTACCTGCCTCTCTGCCTACTTGTGATCTCTCTCTCTGTCAAATAAATAAATAAAATCTTTAAAAAAAAAAAAATACTACAAACTAGCATTTGTGCTACTGAATCCAGGAAAGGGGAAAAAAAAAAAAGGGACGCCTGGGTGGCTCAGTTGGTTGAGCAGCTGCCTTTGGCTCAGGTCATGATCCCAGTGTCCTGGGATCGAGTCCCACATTGGGCTCCTTGCTCAGCGGGGAGCCTGCTTCTCCCTGTGCCTCTGCCTGCCATTCTGTCTGCCTGCGCTCGTTCAACCTGCCCCCCCCCCGATAAATAAATAAAATCTTAAAAAAAGAAGAAGAAGAAGAAGAAGAAGAAGAAATCTGTAACATGTTTAAAATGAAATAAGAGCAGGTGCCTGGGTGGCTCAGTGGGTTAAGCCGCTGCCTTCGGCTCGGGTCATGATTTCGGGGTCCTGAGATGGCATCCTGCACCGGGCTCTCTGCTCGGCAGGGGGCCTGCTTCCTTTCCTCTCTCTGCCTACTTGTGATCTCTCTCTGTCAAATAAATAAGTAAAAATCTTTTTAAAATAAATAAATAAAAATGAAATGAAATAAGGGCAATAGCAATGGATACAGAATCACAGGACTTGGCTTCAAATCCCACCTGCCATTTACTTGGGCAAGTAATTTATCCTTCCCATGAATGTAAAAATATTAGCTAATCTACTTCACAAGTAAATTCCTAAGATTAAATGAGGAAAATTCAATTACTGTACAATCACCTTTTACCACCACAATACCAGTTCTACAAATGAGGAAATCAAAGGTCACAAAATTTAAATGTCAGGGCACTTGGGTGGCTCAGTTGGCTGAATGTCTGACTCCTGGTTTTGGCTTAGGTCATAATCTCGTGGGTCAAGAGATTGAGTCCCATGTCAGGCTCCAGACTCAGTCAGGAGTCGGCTTAAGATTCTCTCTCTCATGGAGCCTGGATGGCTCAGTGGGTTAAGCCTCTGCCTTCAGCTCAGGTCGTGATCTCAGGGTCCTGGGATGGAGCCCACATTGGGCTCCCTACTCAGCAGAGAGCCTGCTCCCCCCACCCCTCCGTGCCTGCCTCTCTGTCTATTTGTGATCCCTCTCTGTCAAATAAATGAATAAAAAATCTTTAAAAAAAAATAAATTCTTTAAAAAAAAAAAAGGATTCTCTCCCTCTTCACCCACTGGCAAGCTTGCTCTCTTTCTCCCTGTCTCTGTCTCTAACAAATAAATAAATCTCTTAAAAAAAAAAAAAAGAAAGAAAATACAAGTGTCTTATCCAAGGTAACAAAGTAAATGCTATCTCTAGAAAGTATTCTAACTTTGTTTTAAAAGAAAATTCTACAATTTTTAGCGTCTGTTGACCATTCAGCGGCAGTTTAGCTGGGATTAACAATTTAAAGCAAATGTCTGAGGGATGCCTGGCTGGCTAAGTCAGTGTAGCATCCAACTCCTGATACTGCAGTCATGAGTTCAAACCCCAAATTGGGTATAGAGATTACACACACACACACACACACACACACACACAAAATCTTCAAAGCAAATCTTTAAAAACTTTATCATAACTTTTAATTAATGAAAACAAAACAAAATCAATGGACACACACTGGACACAGAGGATAACTTGTAATCTTTGAACATGGTAACATTATGCCCATCTCTATAACCAACATTAAGGTCCTACCTACATCAGGTTAGTTTCCCTTTTTCACAACAGGTGTACTAAATCTGACCACAAATTGAAAATTATGACAGCAAGCATCTCAAATCTATCAAATAGGTGATAATTGCATCACATATGACCCAAAAGTTAGCCATGGATTTCTCACCAAAGATAATTTTTAGCACTGTCTGAAAAATCAAGTTTATGTGTATATATCACATTCAAACTCTAGAAGGCTGGAGGTTGACTATTTCAACTTAAAGTTAACTTTCTAATTGAAGTTAACTATTCCAACATAAGAGAGGTAAATGGATTTCTTTGCCAATATGAATGCCTTTTATTTCTTTTTCTTGTCTGATTGCTGAGGCTAGGACTTCTAGTACTATGTTGAACAATAATGGTGAAAGTGGGCATCTCTGTCAGGTTCCTGACCTTAAGGGAAAACCTCTCAGTTTTTCCCCACTGAGAATGACATTCGCTGTGGGCTTTTCATAGATGGCTTTTATGATACTTAGGTATGTTCCCTCTATCCTTATAGTTTGAACAGTTTTAATCAGGAAAGGCTGCTGTATTTTATCAAGTGCTTTTTCTATCAGTTGAAAGGATCATACGGTTTTTGTCTTTTCTTCTATTACTGTGCTCTATCACGCTGATTGATTTCTGAAAGCTGAACCACCCTGCATCCCAGAATAAAACTCACCTGATTGTGGTGAATAATCTTTTTAATGTACTGTTGGATCCTACTGGCTAGGAATATTTTGGCATCCATGTTCATCAGGCTATTCGTCTGTAATTCTCGTTTTTGATGGGATCTTTGTCTAGTTTTGGGATCAGAGTAAAGCTGGCCTCATAGAAAGAGGAAGTTTTTCCATTATTTTTATTTTTTGAAACAGCTTCAGTAGAATAGGCATTATTTCTTCTTTAAAGGTTTGGTAGAATTCCCCTGGGAAGCCATCTGGCTCTGCACTCTTATTGTTCTGGAGATTTTTGATTACTGCTTAATTTCCTTGCTGGTTATTGGTCTGTTCAGATTGTCTATTTCTTCCTATTTCAGTCTTAGTAGTTTTTAAGTTTCCAGGAATGTGTCCACTTTTTCTTGATTGCTTAATTTGTTGGCATACAATTGTTGATAATAATGTCTAATAATTGTTTCTATTTCCTTGGTGTTAATTGTGATCTCTCCTCTTTCATTCATGATTTTATTAATTTGGGTACTTTCCCTTTTCTTTTGGATAAGTCTGGCCAAAGGTTTACCAATCTCACTAATTGCTTCAAAGAACTAGTTTCTAGTTTCATTGATCTGTTCTACTGCTTTTCTGATTTGTATTTCATAGATTTTTACTCTATTCATTATTATTTCTCTTCTGTTTGGCTTAGGCCTTATTTGCTGTTCTTTCTCCAGGTCCTTTAGGTTAAGTTTAGCTTGTGCATATGGGATTTTTCTAATTTTTTTGAAGAGGCTTGGATGGCTACATATTTCCCTCCTAGGACCACCTTTGCAGTATCCTATAGGTTTTGGGTCGATGTGTTTTCATTTTCATTAGTTTCATTGAATTGTTTAAGTTCTTGAATTTCCTGGTTGGCCCAAACATCCTTTAGCAGGATACTCTTTAACTTCCAAGTGTTTTAGTTCCTTCCAAATTTCTTCTTGTTGAGTTCCGGTTTCACAGCATTGTGGTCTGAAATATGCAGGGGATCATCTCAATCTTTTGGCACCAGTTGAGACCTGATTTATGACCCAGTATGTGGCCTATTCTGGAGAAAGTTGTTGGCACTGGAGAAGAACAAGTATTCTGTTGTTTTAGGATGGAATGTTCTGTATATATCTATGAAGTCCATCTAGTCCAATGTGTCATTCAAAGCTGTTTCTTAATCTGCTTAGATGATCTGTCCATTGCTTAAGTGAAGTGTTGAGGTCTACTTTGATAATACTACTAATGTATTATCAAAGTTTCTTTATTTTGGCTATTAACTGGCTTATATAACTGGCTGCTTCCATGTTGAAAACTTAGATATTTATAATTGTTAGATCTTCTTATTGGATAGACCTTTTAGGTATGATATAGTGTCCCTCTACATCTCTTACTATGGTCTTTGGTTTAAAATTGAATTTGTCTGATATGAGGATTGCTACCCCAGCTTTCTTTAGAGGTCCATTAGCATGTTAAAGGTTCTCTATCCCCTCACTTTCAATCGGGAGGTGTTTTTAGGTTCAAAATGAGTCTCTTGCAGACAGCATATGGATGGGTCCTGCTTTCTTATCCAATCTGAAATCCTCTGTCTTTTAATGGGAGCAATCAGCCCATTTACATTCAGTGTACTACTGAAAGATAGGAATTGAGTGCCATTTTATTACCTGTAAAGTCCATTTCTATAGATTTTGTTTCTTTCTGGTCTGTGTGACTTATGGGTTGCTCTTCACTTACAGAATCCCCCTTAATTTTTCTCACAGGGCTGGTTTGGTGGTCACATATTCTTTTAGTTTCTTTCTGTCCTGAAAACTCTATCTCTCCATCCATTCTGAACGACAGCCTTGTTGGGTAAAGTATTCTTGGTTATATGTTCTTTTCATTTAGTACCCTGAATATGTCTTGCCAGCCCTTTCTGGCTTGCCAGCTTCCTGTGGACAGGTCTGATGTTATTCTAATGTTCCTCCCTCCAAATATAAGAAATCTCTTCCCTCTAGCTTCTCTCAGGGTAACTTCCTTGGCTCTAAGATTTGCAAGTTTCACTATTATATGTTGGGATGTTGACTTATTTTTATTTATTTTGGGGAGGAGTCCTCTCTGCCTCTTGGACATAAATGCTTGTTTCCCTCCCCAGATCAGGGAAGTTCTTATCTATGATTTGCTCAAATATACCTTCTAGTCTTCCCTCTCCCTCCACCTCCTTGGGGAACCCAATAATTCTGACATTGGTATGTTTCATGGCATCATTTCATTGATCTATTTCCATGGGCTAGTAGCTGCCTATCCCTATTTTCCTCCTATCAGTTTTTTTCTAGATCACTGATTTGCTCTTCTGCCTCATTTATGCCCGATGTTAGAGTATCCAGTTTAGACTGTATCTCATTCATAGCATTTTTTAAAAAGATTTTATTTATTTGACAAAGAGAGATACAGCATGAGAGGGAACACATGCAGGGACAGTGAGAGAGGGAAACGCAGGCTTCCTGCCAAGCAGGGAGCCCAAGGCTTGATGCCAGGACCCCAGGATCATGGCCTAATGACTGGGCCACCCAGGCACCCCTCATTCATAGCATTTTTAAGTTCGACTTGCTTAGATCTCATTTCTGCCCTTAGAGAGAGTCTATATTGTCACTAATGCTTTTTTCAAGCCTAGCTATTGACTTCATGACTGCTATCCTGAATTCCATCTCTGACATCTTGCTTATATCCATGTTCCTTAGTTCTGTGGCAGAGGACATTGTTTCTGGTTCTTTTCTTTGTTGAGAGTTCCTCCTCCTAGTCATTCTGTCAAGGAATGGCTGAGTGAATGCAGAGTCCAAAATATCAACCATGACCCAAGCTAGATGCACCCTAGCAAAATGCAGAGGGGTCAAATGCCACCACCAAAAAAAAAAAAAAAAAAAAAACTAAAGCCAAAATGAAACACAAGAATAAAATTGAAAAATTGAAAAATGGGGGGCTATAATTTCTCAATGGGCAAAGCAGTGTATTTCAGTTGTTCCTGGGTGTATTTTGGTCTGTGTGTTAGAGGACACCACATCCCAAAATTAAAAGGAAAGTAAAACTTGTATATATGAAAAAGGTAAAACTGAACAGAGTGAAAAAAGGTCTAAAAGAAAGCATATATCTATTTTTTAAAAGTATACATGTGTAAAAATAAAAGCTAAAAAGCAACTGTGAAAAATGAGCTGATATGAGATATCTAGCTGAAATGAAGAGAAGAAAAATACAACAGAGAAAAAGCATGAGAAAAGGAAAAAAAATCTGAAAAATAAACAAGTCGTGAAGTCACACCTGGAGCTCATATACAATTTTCCTCTGGCGTTGGGATTTTACAGCCTCAGAGGATCCAGAGGATTCTCATTCACCTGTTCTTCCAGCCTGTCTTCTGGGGGAGGGGCCTGCCGCACTGTTTCTCAGGTAACCCCACCTGTGCAGAGAAACCCTGCTCCCTGTCAGGAGGATGGGCTCAGTGGAAACCAGTCTTCTGTGTGGCTTTTGCTTCCTGGATGCTTTCCCTGCCTCTTCAGAGAATCAGAGCAAAAATAGCCGCAGCCAAATCTCTGGCCCAGAGCAAAAAATCTCAATCTGTCCTCTTTAATAGCCCTTCTAGAACAAACAATCTCCACTTCTGCAGGTGTTGCTAAAAACTGCGGCCTCCTGTGGTGCGCGCCCATAGCAACTCTCTCAGAGGTAGTCTCAGGGGCCCAGGAGTGCCACTGCCTTTTGTGATTCTAAAACCATGAGTGGCTGTGGGTTCATGTGTACACCTAAAACTCTGGAATCAGGTCTGGGTTCTGCTCTGAAGCCTTCTCCTGGCCACTACCATGCTGCAAGTTTTTGCCTGGCTGAAGATTTGGGTTCCAGGTTTTTTCAGGCTCTTGAAGGAAAGAGCAGTTATCGACTGGCCTGGCTCTCAGTTTATGGTAATTGGAGCTGAGAGTCCCTTCCTGGGTTCACTAACCATAACCTGTTTCCTGTCTCCAATGCTAAGGCACTCTACCATTTCAGGAATCCCGTTTTGCTCTGTGGTTCCCCCTAAACTGAGATCACAATGCTCTACACCTAGAATTTTTGGCTTTTCATTTCCCGAGCCCCCATTAGAGAGGTATGTCTCTCACTAGAGCAGATTTCTAAGGGTTCTGAATTGGCACTCTGCTGTTGTACCCCTTCCAAGGTACGAGCTTTGGAGGTTCCCTCCCCCCTTCTGCTCATCTTCTGGTATCTCCCCACGGAGTCATGACTCTAAACATCCTACCTTGCAAAAAGCAGTCACATTTCTGCTTGTTGAGATCCTGATATATAATCATAATCTAAGGCTGATTTCATGGGTGTTCAAAATGGTTTGATATATATGCAGCTAAATTCAGGGGACCAGTTGAAACAGGATCCCCTACTCTCTATCATCTTGCCTCCTTTCCAAGAGAGGTAAGTGGATTTCTTATCAACTCTGTCTGCACTCTAAGTTGAAAAGTATTTTGTCAGGTTTCAGGACAACATTTGGAATATAATTGTAAAATACAGCACCAATTTCATCCTTTGTCAAATTAAACAAAGTGAACAACTGTTAAGAAAGCCATATTATATTCTCAGTGGTAAGGCTTGTTGGTTTTAGGGAATCTTGACACTTTATTCTCAACATTTAGTTGATGTTGGTGGAAGCAAAAGCTTCTGTCAAGATACCAAATATAACATTGAGAAGTACAACTTATAAAAAACATACAGAAGTGTTCTCTTTCTATCCTTCAAGAAGTTACATGAGAACTAGAGTACTACAAAAAGGAAGAGTACCCTAATTTATTTTCAGAGAAGATGCTGAAAATATGCTTAATGGCCACATCTGACTTAATACAAAATTTTCATTAATATCTTCAACACTGGAGACATATAAGGCAACAAACACATCTAAAGTTAATTGAAAAAATGGTATGTGAATTACCATTCAGGCACAAGTTCTTTCATTAGGTAATACACCATTCCTGGCAACACATATAGATGGTTCCCTGTCAATACATGCACTGTATCATAGGTCTTTTTTTTTTTTTAATATTTTCCATTTATTTATTTGACAGAGAGAAATCACAAGTAGGCAGAGAGGCAGGCAGAGAGAGAGAGGGAAGCAGGCTCCCTGCTGAGCAGAGAGCCCGATGCGGGACTCGATCCCAGGACCCTGAGATCATGACCCGAGCCGAAGGCAGCGGCCCAACCCACTGAGCCACCCAGGCGCCCCTGTATCATAGGTCTTAAAAAATACTATTAGAAGAATTTATTTTCCTTTAGCTTTGAACTACTATTCTAAACAAAAAATAATCAAGTACTTCTTCTACTTAAATTATATATATGCCAAGAGCAAATTCATATTCTATACAAGCGGTTTCATCTAAACACAAAGCATAATACCTGATGACAGTCACACCCAGAAGTGATTCCACTTTCACAATGTATGCCATTGTGGCCACTGTGCCATTATGGGATTTTAATAGAGCACAGATAAAGGAATTTTGCCAATAGCTCACTTAGCTTCTCTCAGAGGATTATTCAATTCTTTGTGGCTGGTTTTATAAACTTCTTTGGAATGATATAAGTTGTACCTGTCGATGCTGCAAAGAATGCAACTATGAAAAATGCATCTAGGTTTTTTCTCTCTTCTCTGCATGTAATGACCCAATTCACCAAGTTTAAGTCATTATGGAATAACTTGCTTAATATACTACTGTACTTTGTTGGAAAATATTGCCAATATTTAAATAGGAAAATTCTATAAGCGTGTTTCATAATATCGAGTGAACAGAGAACTAGGGACAGATCAACAGTGTATCATTTCAATAGACATCATAGGTTTTGTTTGTACTTTTTCTTTTTGCACCTTCACAGGTATTACAAAGACTTACTTCTCCAAAGACATACATATGAATTATTCATATTTAAACTGTCGATCAGTTCACTGTTAAGTTTACATGAGTTACAGACTTACAATCTCATTTTCATCATTACTTTTATGTTTCAATGAACCTTCCTAAGTCACAGATACTTTCTTATCAACTTGGGAAATAAGAACACAATAGTAACAAAAACTAGCAAATGGTGTTAACTGACAAAATGCTAACAGAATGCCAATTTAAAAAAAAAAGCCAAGCAAAACAATTTCTGTGCTGCAGACATAACCTTTAAGTCCAAAATAACTATTTAAGAAACAGTGATTTGGATATTTAAAGATAAAAATCTGAGGGTAAATTCCATTACAAGACAGAACACCATAATACAGCATCGGGTCCAGATGTGATGGTTTTTAAAATATATGAAAAAAATCAACAAAGATTTTCAGTTTTTGCAATATAATACAATGGACTTAAACCAACAAAAATAATTCTAACAGGGGTTGCCTGAGTGGCTCAGTTGGTTAAGTGCCTGACTCTTGATTTTGGCTCAGGTCATGATCTCAGGGTCCTGAGATCAAGTGCCGCATTGGGCTCTGTGATCAGTGGGAGTCTGCTGGAGATTCTCCTTCTCCCTTTGCCCCTCCCTCTACTCATTCACACTCTCTTTCTCTCTCTAAAACAAATACATAAATTTTAAAAAATTAAAGGGGCACCTGGGTGGCTCAGTCTGTTAAGGATCTGGCCTTGGCTCAGGTCATGATCCCAAGGGTTCTGGCATTAAGCACTGAGCTCAGGATCCCTGCTCAGTGGAGAGCCTGTTTCTCCCTCTTCCACTCTCCCTGATTGATTGTGCTGTTATATAAATAAATAAAATCTTTAAAAATAATAAGATTCTCCTATTTAAGACTCTTCCTTCACCTGAAACAAATACTACCTAAATGACTAAATTCAATACTGTGAATGCGTGCATGAACATGCAAATCTGATTGAAAAATGAAGTTGCAGGGCACCTGGGTGGCACATTTGGTTGGGAGACCAACACTTCGTTTTGGCCAAAGTCATGATCTCAGGGTCACGGGACAAGCCCTATGTGGGTGTCCATGCTCAGAATAGAGTCTGCTTGAGATTCTCTCTGTCCCTTTGCCCCTCCCCATGCTTTTTCTCTCTAAATAGATCTTAAAAAGAAAAAAAGAAAAAAGAAAAAATTAAGTTCCCACAACTTTCTGAGGAGCTAGTACATAACACCTGCCAAATTTTACTTTTTAAAATTTTTATTTCAGTAAAGTTAACAATAGCGTTACATTAGTTTCAAGTGTACAATGTAGTGATTCAACAATTCACACCACATCTTCATTGTCTATCCATTTATCAGTGGACACTTGGGCTGCTTCCATAATTTTTTTTTAAAATTTTTTTTTTTAAGATTTTATTTATTTATTTGACAGAGAGAAATCACATGTAGATGGAGAGGCAGGCAGAGAGAGAGAGAGGGAAGCAGGCTCTCCGCTGAGCAGAGAGCCCGATGCGGGACTCGATCCCAGGACCCTGAGATCATGACCTGAGCCGAAGACAGCGGCTTAACCCACTGAGCCACCCAGGCGCCCCCCATAATTTGACTATTATAAATGATGCTGCAAAAATCTTTTTGAATTAGTGTTTTCATAGTCTGACATTTTATTTTATTTTATTTTATTTTAAAATATTTATTTATTTATTTGACAGACAGAGCTCACAAGGAGGCAGAGAGGCAGGCAGAGAGAGAGGAGGAAGCAGGCTCCCCGCTGAGCAGAGAGCCCGATGCGGGGCTCGATCCCAGGACCCCGAAGGCAGTGGCTTTAACCCGCTGAGCCACCCAGGTGCCCCATAGTCTGACATTTTAAATAAGTTTATCCAAGTGACACAAGAATTCCTTTCAAGGAACAGATATATTCAGAGTGTCTGGGTGGCTCGGTCGTTAAGTATCTGCTTTAGGCTCAGGTCATGATCCCAGGGTCCCAGGATCGAGCCCCCATCAGGCTCCCTGCTCGATAAGAAGCCTGCTTTTCCCCCTCCCACTCCCCCTGCTTATGTCCCCTCTCCCACTGTGTGTGTCAAACAAATAAAATCTTTAAAATAAAAGAAAAAAGGAACAGATATATTCATAAGGCCAAATAAAGGGGAGGCATGTTAAATGTTCATGTTTTTCTAGAGAAGAGGTGAAATTATACTACAGTCATTCAATGAGAGAATATAAATGCAACCTACTTGTGGGGATTTTTTGATACATAAAATTAATATACTAAATGAATACATTTACATAAGATGTCTTCCTGAGCAAACTTAGTTTGCTAAGCAAACAGCATCACCTACTTCAGAGGAATGGGAACTGGAAGGAAAGTACAAGATACAACGTATGGTTCTATTTAAAAATTCTGTATTACATGTTTTTCCTTATTCAAGGATCAAAAGGATTACTTTAATAATAAAGTCATGAAAATAACCTTTATCCTTCAGTTTCCTCTTCACATGATAGAAAAGAAATAGAAACTCAGCCAGAAAATCCAGTAGGAATTCTGCATTTTGCAAAATTCTAAATATTCTTGGAACATAAATGTCATCTCATAAATTACAATTAATAAATCTCATAAATCATCTCATAAATCACAATCAATAAACAGTATTTATTGAAACCTAACACAAAGAGATACTATATATAGTTCTGGGCTATGTACATAAATGAGGATAAAGATTTATTGGTGCAGGTTTCTTAACTTTCAAGAAATTCACAGTTTAACTGTAAAAGATAGATATAGGTATAAAAATTATTTACTCAGCCATAATCTTTTATAGTCATTAAAAAAGATACAGAAGAACATGATATGGAATGAATGTTACTGACAGAGAATGTTAAAATAAGCACATATATGTATAGAAGGTACTAATAGCATTTCAAGTCAGTAGAAAAATACACAGAATTACTTAATAAAATGTTTTGGGATAAATGGATAACTTTCTGGTAAAAGGTGAATATATACCCTTAATTCATGGTACCAAAAAAAATTCCATTATTTATATAAAATGCTGGAATGTAAAATATTAAACTGTATGGGTGCTAGAGGCAAATCTTTTTCTATCATTCAGAGCTAGGAATACCTTTTAAAATCTGAAAAGAAGACTACAGCTACACCAAATTTTTAAAACATAATTATTAACTTATAAAAGTTCTGAACTATTTTAATTTTTTTCTTTATATGTGTGCATATACATGAATGTATTCCTTCATGCTTGTTATATATACTATAACAATTCTACTATAGAATATAAATAGTGAGAAACTCTTCCACCACACAAATAAATATTTGATACTTAAATCTGGCCAGAAAAGCAAAGATAATACCCTAAGGTAAAGTCTAGACCAACACTCTGACCATGATGGTATCCACAATGCCTTCAAGCATCTTGAGAACTATCTTCTTGAATGTTACACAACCAGTATAATTAGAAATTTCTGTAAATGGCCTCCAACTAAACTGTTCAATATGTGAGCCATTAGCCACATTAAATAGCTGAAATCTAACTAATGCAACTGAAAACACAAATTTTTTATTTTATTTAAATGAATTTATTAAATTAAAATACATTAGGGGCACCTGGGTGGCACAGTCGGTTAAGCATCCGACTCTTGTTTCAGGCTCAGTTTGTGAGACCGATCCCCACCTCAGGCTCCACAGCAGAGTCTGCTTAAGATTCTCTCACCCTCTCCTCTGCCCCTCCCATTTGTGCTCACACACTCGTGTGTGCTATTTCTCTCTTGTAAATAAACAAATCTTTTTAAAAAATTATTATATTTTACTATGGTATGAAACACAAAATACAATTTACAGCTCAACCATTTTTAAAAAATATTTTATTTATTTGAGAGAGAGAGAGAGAGCCCACAAGCAGGCAGAGTGGCAGGCAGAGGGAGAGAGAGAAGCAGGCTCCCTGCTGAGCAAGGAGCCTGATAAGGGACTTGATCCCAGGACCCTGGCATCACAACCTGAGCTGAAGGCAACTGCTTAACCAACTGAGCCACCCAGGCGTCCCTCAATCATTTTTAATTGGACATTAGTGTTAATTATATGCACACTGTGCAAAAGATCCACAGGATTTTTTCATCATGTAAAGCTGGAACTCCATAACTACTAATTCCACTTTAATTTTCTTTATATACATTTAATCTTTTAGATTTTTAATTTAAATAGCCAGCTAGGACTAGTTGCTACCATATTGCACAGCATAGGTCTAGAAAGCTGTTAATTCGAAAGTTTTACCCTTCTCATGTCTGTCATTTATATCATTATAAACATCTATTTCTGTGTTTTCAGAGAGCACAGTAATATCCAACAAATAAGAGTATAATAGAAAACACTGGAGAGAGATGCAGAGACCCATACACAGTCTTAAGTATATTACTTGTTTTCCTCAGCTAAATAAAGGCTGGGAAGCTTTAGGTGACTGATTCTCAAACTGTGGACTGCAGATGTCCGGGCATTCCTGAGAGCTCAATTAGAGGGTCTGCCAGGGCAAACAATTTTCAAAATATTAATGCTAAGCTATTATTAGCCTGTGCTAACACTTGCACTAATGACAGAAAAGCAAGGTGGGTAAAACTACTGGTAGTCTTCACTTCTACATTCTATGTACTAAAAAAAAAAAAAAGTATTAAAAGTGCCATTTATGTGAAAGTAAAAGTTTTTACTTCTTGAGTAAATCTAAATTCACATGGAGTTTAAAAAATAATACAGAGAGTTTCCACACAGATGCTCTTCATCTAATTTGCCCTAATGGTAGCATACATCTACAGGATAACAACAAACCTAGAAAAGTGACACTGATTCAGTGCATCAGCCTTATTCATAATTCAGCAGCTTTATGTACAATACACACTTCTATGTTTAGTTACTGGCAATTTTATCAAATGTATAGATTTGTATCACCACTACTATAGACAGAATAAATAACAGATTCTTCATAAGGATCCATCAGAGCACCCTATCGTAGCCATATTTACCTTCTTCCCTTCCTCCCTCCAGCTCTCATGCACCTAATCCATGGCAACCTAAAGTCTATCCTCATCTCTGTGATTTGGTCACATATAAATCATTACAAACTGGAACTACATAGTAAGGAAGCTTTAGCACATGTCTTTTTTAATACTTAGTGTGACCAAATAAGAGGAGATAAACAGTGCACTTCCAAAGCATACTGGAATAAGACGTCTGTACTGAGAAAGAGTAACTGCTTGAGTTACAAGCTGAATTACATGCTCATTTCATGCAACACCATTTTATTTGAAAGAATAATAGACAAAATATGCTTATGAAGACTTTGGCACATGGTAAAGATGAACAAAGTGAGCCTGTCACATCAAGGAAAATAAACAGTATTTGTTACCAATAATAAAATTAAAACTTTCAAATAAAAATCTGTCACTACGAGCTTGGTACCTTCCCAATATTTAGACTTTTCCGATGAGAACATGATTTTTTTATACTGTGTAATAAAACGTTTTGTGTATAGGGCACCTGGGTGGCTCAGTAAGTTAAGTGTCTGACTTTGTCAGATCAGGTCATGATCTTGGGGTCCTGGGATTGTGCCCCACAAGCTCCCTATTCAGCAGAGAGTCTGTCACTCTCCCTCTGCCCCTCCCCCTACTTGTGCTCACTCTCTCAAATAAATGAATAAAAACAAAAAATCTTTTTTAAAAAGTTTTGTATAAAACTCAGTGAAGCAGTATTTTTTGAAAGACCAATGTGTGATATTACAAATTCATATAATAGTAGATAATTAATTCAAGTGCAAGACACCCCAGTAGATTTCAACATTCCAGAGGACCAACAGGTCACGAACATGGATTCAGATTCCAGAAAGCAAATAATGTTACCACTTACTGAATTTGACATAATTTCAAAGAATTACCACAAGTTTCTGAAAAGGACTGTATAAAATATGTCTCCATTTCCCTACTACACACCTGTATAAGACTGTATTTTCTTCATATACTTCAGCTGAAATAATATATTGCAACAATTAGAGTGCAAAAAGAGATAAGAGATCCCATCTAACATCTATTATTGCAAAACTGTAAATAATACAACTTTTTTCATCAATATTTTTGTTTTGGAAAATATTTTTGCATAAAAATATATTATTGATGTGTACAATAAGTGAACTTTATTTTTACTTTAAAATAAATATTTAAAAATTCTTCAGTTTTAACTCCTAATGTAGCAAATACTAATAGATATAACATAAAAAAAATACTGAGAACCCCAGAGCTATTTAAGAGTATAAAGAGGTCCTCAACCAAAACACTGATCCAGATTAATACTAAAGCTAGAAGTGACCCTCCTCTTGCTCTGAAAATATTGGGCACTTTATTTCTCTATCCTTAAGTTTATCCTTAAAAAAACAAACAAGCAAACAAACGAAAAAAACACTTGCCATTCCTGATGGCTGTCGAACAGTTATTTTCACTCTCATATTTACACAGGTCCTGTGTTTTACTGTGAACCTAAAATAATTTTCCATCAACACTGTTTCTGAGCACCTTCAATCTTCTCGGAACAGTCTTCCTGAGCTCTATAGAACCACATTCAAAAGGATAGGAAATGTAGTGGTGTTTTTGCCTGCCCCTGCCCAAACCCCCTCCCTGGCATGACACAGTCTGAAGGAAGCCACCCAATTCTCAGTTTCTCCCTTGAGACATAAAAGAAAAATGGAAATGTGTGCAACATTCTGACTTCGCTTACCTAGGGGCTGCTTAAGAGACTGGTTTCTATTTCACCATACTCAGAACACTGATGGGAACAATGGCATAGTTTGTATATCACCCTGGAGTCCCACAGAAAGCAGTGGCACCTGTTGAGCTACATGAGAACCGCAGGGAGACTTCAGACCTGCAAGCATCTGGTACGAGAGATTACAGGAGGGGGGAATAAAACAGAATATTTAAGGTCATGAGAAGGAGCAAGGGTAAGACTCTTAAGGAAACTGAGACATTTAAAAGAAACCATGGATATAGTGGAATTGGAGGGAAACCACACACAAAGGCCCAGGGAAGATGTATGAACAGAAAATGCCTAAGAAGATCTTTAGCCTTCACACTGATAAATAATAAATGGTCTTGCCTTGTAAAGAGCCAGGTCCCCAGTACTAGGGAGTGTGGCTGCTTTTCAAATGCTCAATTACAAGGCATACAAATAAACAAGGAAAACTGACCAAAAGAACAAAGTAAATCTCTAGAAAAAAACCTTAAAGAAACACAGACTTGGGAGTTACTTGACAAGGACTTCAAAACAAACAAAACAAAAACAATAATCTTGAATATGCTCAAGAAAATAAAGGAAAACAGAGACCTAAGAAAACCAGGAAAACAATATATGAACAAAATCAGAGCATCAAGAGTATTTAAAAAAAGAGAACCAAACAAACTTTGAAAAGAGCACAAATCAGAGTATCAAAAAAATTGTAAAAAAGAATCAAATTCTGGAGTAGAAAAACTCAGTAACTTTATTTTGAAAATTCACTAGAGGGGTTGAAAAGCCCACTTAAATAAACTGAAGAAAGAATCAGTGACTTTGAACAGAGGACCCTTGAAATTACCAAGTGTGAAAAGCGGGGAGAAAGAGAAGAAAGGTGAGGAGCAGGAGTAAGAGGCAAAAAGTGAACAGAGCCTGAAGAATATAAGGAACCAAGGGCACCTTGGTGGTTCAGTGGGCTAAGCCTCTGCCTTTGGCTGGGGTCGTGATCTCGGGGTCCTGAGATCGGACCTGACATTGGGCTCTCTGCTTGGCGGGAAGCCTGTTTTTCCCCTCTCTCTCTGCCTGCTGCTCTGCCTACTTATGATCTCTCTGTCTCTCTTTCTCTCTCTCTGTCAAATAAATAAATGAAATCTTAAAAAAAAAAAAACGAATAAAAAGGACCTCATTGAAAAAAATCTATATATACATTATGGGAGAAAATAGAAAAGAAAGGTGCAGAAACCTAATTTGAAAAAATAATGACTGAAAATACCCTGAATTCAAAGAAAGACAAGGACACACAAATACAGGAAGCTCAATAAACTCCAAGTGAGAAACATTACAATTGAACAACTAAAGGAAAAAAACCTGTCAAATGAGAATTCTATGTTCCTCAAAAATGTCCTTCAAAAATAAGGGTGAAAATTCCAGATAAACAAAAGAGTTTATTACCACAAGACTTATCCTACAAGAAATGTTAAAGGGAATCCTGAAAGTGGGAACAAAAAAAATACTAGGCAGTAATTGGAAGCCAAAGAAAAATACAAAGTTCTCCAGTGAAGTTAAATTCATGGGGAAATATAAAAACCTGTATTCATGTACTTCTGGCTCATAACTGTTTAATTATTTTATGGGATTTAAAGAACAAAAGCATGAAACTAATAATTAACATTAGATACATCTTCTATATATACAATACAGAAAGACATAATCTATGACACCAGTAACATAAAAGAGGGAGGAGGCAGAGGTGAAAAGAAGTAGAGTATTTGTAAGTTATTTGTAAATTAAACTGTTATCAGTTTAAAACGATGGCTGTAACCTTAAGATGTTACATGTAATACTCATGGTAATCAGAAAGAAAACATATACAGAATATACACAAGAAGGAAATGAGAAGTGATTCAAAACATGCCACTACATAAACTCAACTAAGTACAAAGGAAGACAGTGAGGGGGGAAATGATTTTTTTTAAAAAAAGAGAGTTTTAAGTAATAAAATAAATAACAAAATGATGGGGTGCCTGGCTAGCTCAGTTGGTGGATGATGCAACTCTTGATCTCAGGGTTCAAGTTCCATGTTGGGTATAGAGATTACTTAAAAATAGAATCTTAAAAACAAAAACAAAAGAAAATAACAAAATGGCAACAGTGAATCCTTAAGTGCCAATTACTTTAAATATAAATGGATTTAATTCTTCTTTCAAAAGATGGATTTGCGAGGCCCCTAGGTTTCTCAGTCAACTGAGCGTGGAGCATAATTAAGAAGAGATATATAAAAAATAAAAAGTACAGACCAATAACCCCAATGAATATGGATGCAAAAATCCTCAAAAGAGTATTAGCAAACAGAATCCAACAGCACATGACCAACTGGGATTTAGTCCTAGAATGCTAGGATGGTTCAACATACAAAACCCAATCAATATAATGCACCACACTAACAGAAAGAAGGGTGGGGAGAAGTACATGATCATTTCAACAGATGCATGTAAAGCACTTGATAAACATCAACATACTTTCATGATAAAAACACTCAACAAACAAGAAATAGAAGGAAACTACCTCAATATAATAAAGGCCATACATGAAAAGCCCACATCAGGCATCATACTCAATGGTGAAAGACCAAAAGCTTTTCCTCTAAGATCAAGAACAAGACAAAGAAGAAGAAAAAAAAAAAAAAAAAGAGTAAGACAACAAGTAAGACAATATTTCAACACAAATATTCAACATAGTACTGGATATTCTAGCCAGAGTAATCAAACAAGGGAAAGAAATACAAGGCATCCAAATTAGAAAAGAATAAGCAAAATTATCTCTGTTCACAGACAACATGATCTAGAAAACTCTAAAGACTCCACAAAACACTGTTAGAACCACTAAGAAGTTGACCAAAGTTGCAACATAATGAACACACTAAAATCAGTTGTGTTTCAGTACTTTACTGAAGAGGAAGTTAAGAAAACAAGTTCATTCACAATAACAACAAAAATAACAAAATACATAGTATTAAACTTAACCAAGGACATTAAAGACTTGTAAAGTGAAAACTAAAAAACACTAATGAATGAAATGAAAGAAAATACAAACAGAAAGAGATTCCATGTTCATGGACTAAAAGACTTCATAGTTTAAAGAAGTCACTATTATCCAAAGAATTTTACAGATTTAATGCAAGCCCTATCAAAATCCCAATGACACATTTTTGCAGTTATAGAAAAACCCATCCTAAAATACATAAAGAATCTCAAGGGACCCTAAATAGCTAAAACAATATTGGAAAAAAGAACAAAGTTGGAAGTCTCATACTTCCTGATTTCAAAACTTGTTACAAGTCTATAGAAATCAAAACACTATGGTACCTGCATAAAGACAGACATACAGAACAAATGAAAGAGGAGTCCAGAAATAAACCCTCATACCTACTATCAAATTATTTTAACAAGGGTGCCAAGACTATTCAATGGGGAAGGAAAACGACAGTCTTTCAACAAATGACGTTTAAAACAAACAAACCTGGATGGGGCGCCTGGGTGGTTCAGTCATTGAGTGTGTGCCTTCAGCTCAACTCATGATCCCAGAGCCCTGGGATCAAGCCCCACATCCAGCTCCCTACTCAGTGGGAAGCCTGCTTCTTCCTCTCCCACTCCCCTTGCTCGTATTCCCTCTCTTGCTTTCTCTCTGTCACATACATAAATAAAATGTTTGTTTTTTTTTTTTAACTGGATAACCAGTTAACCATATGCAAAAGAATGGATATATCTTACACTATATATAAAAATGAATTTGAAATTAATCAAAGATCAAAACTAAAGAACTAAAATTATAAAAAATCTTATAAGAAAATATACTGAGCAGGGAGTGCCTGGGTGGCTCATCTGGTTAACTGTCTGCCTTTGGCTCGGGTCACGATAGCATCCTGGGACTGAGTCCCACATTGGACTCCCATGGTGTGTATACACTTTGTATGGCGACAGACGGTAACTACACTTTTGGGGAGCACTGCATTATGTGTAGAATCATCAAATCACAATATACACATGAAAGTAATGTAACACTGTATGTCAACTATACTCCAATTTGAAAACAAAATAAAACAAAACTTCTGAGAACCAAAGGACACAATCAACTGAGTGAAAAAAAAAAAAAAACCCTCATAATATTGGAGAAATTATTTGTAAACCATGTATCTAATAAGGGGTCAAGATACAGAATATATAAAGAAATCCTACAATTCAACAGCAAAAAAACCCAAACAGCCATACTGAAAAACAGTAAACACATTTGAATAGACATTCCTCCTAAGAAGGTACACAAACAGCCAATGATCACATGAAAAGATGTTCAACATCACTAACCACAGGGGAAATGCAAATCAAAACTACAATGATATAACAAATCAAGCCCATTAGGATAACTACTGGAAAGAAAAAAAAGAAAGAAAGAGAACAGAAAATATCACCGGTTGATGAGGATGTACAGAACACTGGAGAAGCCCTTGTGCACTTTGGGGTAGTAATGTAAAATGGTGTAGTTACTATGAAAAATATGACAGTTCCTCAAAAAATGAAAAACAGAATTAACCTTGTAGTCCTGGAATTCTACTTTTCTAGATATATATAGATACTCAAGAGACTTGAAAGCAAGGTTCTCAAAGGAATCTTTTTATACTTAGGTTCATAGTAGCATTATAATAATAGCTAAAACGTCAAAGCGAATGTGTCCACCGACATAAACAAAATGTGGTATATATATACAAAGGAATATTATACAGTCACAAAAGATAAGAAAATCCTGATACATGCATTATGAATGAACCCTGAAGACATTCATTATGCTAAGTGAAACAAGCCAGTTACAAAAAGACAAAATTCTGCACGATTCCACTTATGAAATATTTAAACTAGTTAAATCTAGAGACAGAAAATGGAGTAACTGTTGCCAGATCCAGCTGGGAAGGTGCAAATGGGGAGTTATTTAATGGATACAGAATTTCAGTTTTATAAGATTATATGGGTTCTGGAGAGAGATGGCAGAAAACATCACTGTACTTATTTAACACCACTGAACTGTACATTTAAATATAGTTAAGATCATAAATTTTATGTTTATCTCACAAATTAAAAAGTTTTATTTATCAATATATTTTTATTTTAAGTATCAACCTTTGTTAAAGTATCAGCATTACTGTAGCTCAAAGTCTGATCACAAAGAACTTGGTTTCAATAAAATTTATTCAACCTTGTCAATTAGTTGTCAAAATCATACATATTTGTACATATATACTTACATATACTTGCTTATAACTTCTTGCATTTTTTTAAAGATTTTATTTATTTATTTGCCAGAGAGAAATCACAAGTAGATGGAGAGGCAGGCAGAGAGAGAGAGAGGGAAGCAGGCTCCCTGCTGAGCAGAGAGCCCGATGTGGGACTCGATCCCAGGACCCTGAGATCATGACCTGAGCCGAAGGCAGCAGCTTAACCCACTGAGCCACCCAGGTGCCCAACTTCTTGCATTTTAAGCAGTACTTGGGAAAGCAGACCTGCCTAAACTACTGATGACTTGATAAAGCACTGTAATCAACTTGAAACTCATCAATAATAGCTAGCTATACAAAACCATCTAACAGATCAGAAAATCATTTAGCAGTCCGTACAAAACACAATGCCTTTCCCTCTATTTCAATGAAAGGAAAAGCCACATTCTTATCTTTTATTTCCAAGAAAGGAGAGTAACGAGGAGAATCAGACCCAACCAAAATAACGATTTTCCTGTCTCACAAAGTGTGAGGTATTATCAGAAACAAAAACAGCCCCCCTTCCCTGGACATCAAGAAACACAAGTGACTAGAGGAAACAAATAATCCTCCACTGCAGATGAGAACACTGTGTCTGTGTCATTCAGGGTTCAGTGGAATATCTGTTGCAACTGTGAATGTGACGGGAACTGGAGAACTACTTTCTCTTTTGCTAAATCTGAATTTGTCTCCTGTGGAACAGCTGAGTCCACCTGAAATTGTTTTCTTCTTTGCTCTTGGCATCATGCCCAAGCATCAGGGCTGGTCCTTGGGTTTCAAACCCAGATAATGTTAACACTGAGAAATGACCAGCTTGTTATGTATCTATCAAGATGAGGGCAGGTATGGTATCACACACCCATAATCAGTGAAATTGCTGGAATTATCTTCAAATGGTGTTCAAGTCAGGGTCCATTTACATGCAGTAAATTGAAAGGGTCATATTCTTTTTTTTTTTTTTTTAAGATTATATGTCTTTATTTGAAATAGAGCGAGAGAGGGAGCACAAGTGAGGTACAGAGAGAAAGGGAGAAGCAGGCTCCCTCCCTGTTGAGCATGAAGCCCACACTTGATCTTAGCCAAAAGTCCAAGAAGCAATGAGCATGGAGCCCAATGTGGGGCTCGATCCTTGGACCCTGGGACCACATGACCTGAGCCAAAGGCAGACGCTTAACTGGCTGAGCCACTTGGCTACCCCTAAAGGTCTGTTTTGTTTTATTTTGTTTTTAAGATTTTATTTATTTATTTGACAGGCAGGATCACAAGTAGGCAGAGAGGCAGGCAGATAGAGAGAGAGGTGGAAGCAGGCTCCCTGCTGAGCAGAGCCCGATGCAGAGCTCGATCTCAGGACCCCAAGATCATGACCTGAGCTGAAGGCAGAAGCTTTAACCCACTGAGACACCCAGGTGCCCCGAAGGTCTGTATTCTAATATACCATTCCAGGTATATTAAATTCCTAGTGACAGCACATGTTAAAAAATGCCAAAACAGAAATCCTAGTAAATATCCTAATGGTCTAATATTGAAAATAGAAACTTAAATCTTCCCATGTTTGCTTAACATTTTTTGAAACACAGAATGAAGCAAATACAGTGTAATAACTGTTTAATGCAAAAGCCATTTTTTCATCAACATGAAAAAGTATGTATTTCCCACCTTATATAGAGCATCAATCATCAAAAGTAATGTAATTTTACAGCTAATAGACTTATCAAATATTCCCACTCAGTTAAACATTATTGTTAATAGAATGCTGGCATTTATTTCTTCTTAATGAATCCAGTTTCTCTTTCCTTTTGGAAATAATCTCAGGCACACAAGTACATATGCTGCATAAACTGCACCTCCAAGAGCAAGAACACTCAGATGTCAAAAAGAATAAGTCATAGTGACTCACTGCTTCCTTGACAAATGAAGAGATTATGATTATTAGATACACTGAGACCTCCAAGTGCTTTTTCTTTCAGAGCCAAACATATAAATAGGCAAACAGGGTAATAATAACAACATTTTGACACACTGGAAGGCCCAATTACAGTACATGATGGCGCAAATCTTGAGTACAGGGTTAGTAAAACAAGAACATCAAGGTAAAAATATTATAATTCATGATTAACATAAAATCCAGCAAATACATATACCACACTAACATTTCCATTTCAAAAAGACATCCGCTATAACCTGACAAAAAGGAAACAAAATTCCCATGTAAACTTTAAGCACATAAACACCTGAAGCACCCAAAAGGTCTGTCTGTCCAGGATACAAGCTAAACTGTAATTGTACAGAATTATTTTCTGTATAATTAGAAGACTTTCTTATTTTCCTATCCTTTTATGTATCCTGTATACATTCATCTCTACACTGAAAGAATTGAAAAAGTACTGGCAAACTATTTATTCAAAGTTATCTATAAGGAAAAGCCCTCACCAGTGGGTCTCCATTATGATTTTTCTATCTTAGGATGCTAAATGCAATGAGAAAACAAAAATCCCCTACAAGTTATTTTTAGATCATCACAGAGCTGGTTAAATAAACATTATGCCTGCTGTGTAATGTGACTCCCCTAGTACTTACTCTGCCAAGAATAAACAGACATCACTGCACACTCAATCACATGAGACAGGTTTAGAAAACAGCTGAGTCACCCACCAATAGCCTTCCTGCTCCCAGTAACTCAGTGGAAATTTCTGTCTTACCACAACACTTGGCGTCTTCTCCCATTCCCACTAATAAGTTACAGTTCCCTGAAAGCTTTCCCAACCAGCTTATGATAAAGCTCATTTTAGGAATCACATGGTTCTACCTCCAACCCAATATGCCAAGTGCTCCTGACAATACAAAAACAAAGACAAGCAAAAACAGGAGGCTAATTAGGCTAGCAAGCTTCAACTCAATTAGGTCAGGTCTATTTTAGAGAAAAACATGTCTTTCCAGTAGACCTGGAAGTGAAAATAGTTATCACTGCACTGTCCAAACAGTATGCTTATCTTGGACTTGCCAATACATACCCTAGGTTTTCTTTTGGAAGCATCCTTGAATGAAGTGGTCTATGTTTTTGTCCCCCACCAAAAATAACAAGGCCACAAAACAAAACTGCTTTAAATTTCCTTTCCTCTGAGGATCCTAATTAGTAGCATCATCAATGGAAAACATTAAACACACAAAAGCCTTTCGCTCAAATTGGAATGAAATAAAGCCTCAAAACATACATTACTTAGGGACGCCTGGGTGGCTCAGTTGGTTAGGCGGCTGCCTTCGGCTCAGGTCATGATCCCAGCGTCCTGGGATCGAGTCCCACATCGGGCTCCTTGCTCAGCGGGGAGCCTGCTTCTCCCTCTGCCTCTGCCTGCCACTCTGTCTGCCTGTGCTCGCTCTCTCCCCCTCTCTCTCTCTGATAAATAAATTTTAAAAAAACATCTTTAAAAAAAAAAAAAAACATACATTACTTAAAATGTAGCAATTCATCAACTTTTTAATTCAGCATCAACTGGAATCCTAAAGTTGAATCTATATTCAAGGGATTTACAATTTACCTAACTCAACTGTAAGGGAATATAGACAATGTTATAAGGAGTGTGAAAACACGTCAAGAAGCAAAGCAGAAATGGATTAATTCTTCCTCCGAGAAGACTTCTAGAGAGCGTCCACAGGTAACAGTTTGACCATGGATGGACGGATGAGGGGAGTCAGCCACACAAGGAGAGAGATACCATACACAGGCGTAACTAACTACAAGTATAACAGCAGCGTGAAGACTTGGAAAAGCAGGGCTTATCTGCTAAGCCCTGAAACAGGTCAGTAACCGCAGACCAGAGTGGAAGGTGAGGAGTGAGGCCACACAATAAGGTTGGGACCAGACAAAAAAGGTATATAAAAATAAGGACTTTACCTTGAAAGGAACTCCAGGAAATGTTAAACAAGACAGCAATTTCACTGAATTTGTTAAATAAAAAGAACTATTACAACAGTAACTAGTCCTGGAAAAGACATCGTGTTATGGATACAAATCAGGGAGCTACTGCAACAATCATAGTCTACGAACACGATGATTAAGAATCTGGTCTACCACAGAACACCTGGGTGGCTCAGTTAAGCAGCTGCCTTCTGCTCAGGTCCATGATCCCAGGATCCTGTGACTGAGCCCCATATGGGTGGGTGGGGGGGGGTCTAGGCTCAGCAGGGAGTCGGCTCCTCTATCTCCCTCTGCCACCCCCCTCGTGCTCTCTCTAAATTCTCTCAAATAAATAAAATCGTAAAAAAAAAAAGAAAAGAAAAAGAATCCAGTCTATCAAAACGAATCTAGACAAAGGAGGCAGATTTGAGAGATAATTAGCACACTGAAACAGCAGGACTTACTTCACAACTCTGTACGAGGTAAGGAGGGAGACACTCCCAAGATTTGAGGATGGGTACGTAAAGGATACATATAAAACCAAAAATGATTGAGCCCCAGGCCACCTGTTGGACCTCATCTCATAGCCAACTACTCTTCAGCCACATTGTCTATCTTTATTTTCCTCAAACTTATCAAGGTTCCTTTCATGTAATGCCTTTCTTTTCATTAGCTGTTTTCTCTGCTTTGGATAAAAAAGTGATAAATTCCATTGTATTCTGTTGAGTTCTAACTGTTGGAAGAAACCCTCAAGTACAGATACATAGAGAGCAATTACACATGTGCAGAGCACAGTCATCTTCACAGAGGGATCTGGGAATCAGCAGCATAAAACCAACAAACAGTCCTTGCAGCAAGAGTGGATGAGATCACCCAGGACACAAGATCAAATATCAGAAAACAACCTGAAACAAACATACTTACAATAGGAAATGGATCTTTAAAACACAAAGATGTAGTTTCTGAAAGTTGGGACCTAAACTCCCTTTATTGAGACTCTGTTTACTACTAGTCACATATCTCATTTAATTATACGCAACCTCTATGAAGTAAATCTTTTTTTTTTTTTTTTTAAGTAGGCTCCATGCCCAACATGGGGTTTAAATTCATGACCCTGAGATTAAGAGTCAGATGCTTAAAAAAAAATAAAATAAGGGGCACCTGGGTGGCTCAGTGGGTTAAAGCCTCTGCCTTCGGCTCAGGTCATGATCACAGGGTCCTGGGATCGAGTCCCACATCGGGCTCTCTCCTTGGCAGGGAGCCTGCTTCCTCCTCTCTCTCTCTCTCTCTCTCTGCCTACTTGTGATCTCTCTCTGTCAAATAAATAAATAAAATCTTAAAAAAAATAAAATTAAAATTAAAAAATAAAGAGCCAGATGCTTTACCAACTGAGACAATAAATCATTTTAAAAATGAGAAAAGAGAGGCACCCGGCTGGCGCAGTAGGTAAAGCATGCGCCTCTCTAATAACAGGGCAGGAGTCCTGACCCCACACAGCGGGCAGAGTTGACTTGAAAAAAATAAGAAGAGGGGTGCCTGGCCAGCTCAGTGGGTTAAGCATCTGTCTTTGGCTCAGGTCATGATCCAAGCGTCCTGGAACCAAGCCCTACATGGGGCTCTCTGCTCAGCAGGAAGCCTGCTTCTCCCTCTCTCTGCCTGCTGCTGCCCCTGCTTGTGCTCTCTCTGTCAAATAAATATATAAAATCTTTAAAAAAAAGAAAAAGATAAAGAAAACAGGTTTGGAGGACAAAAAGTAACTTGCCCAAGGTCACATATATAATGGCTAATTCAGAACGTGAACTTCAATCTGCTGACATCAATGGAAGTATAAGGAAACCAATGGCAAGTGATGAAACAAAATACTGATTAACTTCAAGCCAAGATAATGGTTCCCAATGGGGAGGAAGGAAGGGATAGATCTAGATAAAGAAGCACAAGACGGCTTAGACTCCAAAGATACAAAGAATGTAAGAGAGCTAGTAAGATCCACCTGAAAGGACTTCTAGGAAAATAATTTACCTAAATTTCCAGAGTGAGGAGACAGTGGGAGGGTGAGAGAATGGGAGGAAAGGGTGCTAAGTCAGAAACCTGATAACTGGACCTTTCCAGAAAGTCCAGTAGCAGAGATTCCACAAGCACTTTAAAGGCTATGGAATAAAAGTATAAGCAGATAAGCATATAAATAGCAGAAGGCAAGTTTCCTGGTTCCAGAAATAATCTGGAATTTAGAGAATAGTCACATAAACTTTGGAATACTTAATCTTCTCAGAGATAAATGGCTTAAATACCGAGTTGGAAGCTTTTGTTGGTTTGTTTGTTTAAGATTTTTATTTATTTATTTGACAGAGATCACACCTAGGCAGAGAGGCAGGCAGAGAAAGGCAGGGAAGCAGGCTCCCCACTAAGCAGAGAGACCAATGCAGGGCTCGATCCCAGGACAGAGACCATGACCTGAGCCGAAGGCAGAGGCTTAACCTACTGAGCCACCCAGGCGCCCCCTGAGCTGGAGGTTTATAAGGAAAATAACTATCTTGCTTTTCACTTTATGAGATAGCCTCAAAAACAGCCATTTGTGCTTAGCACACAGTATGCACTATACAAATACCTGGCATCCAAATTATTTGTGGGAAGAAATGTGGGCCTTCTAAGAAAATGTGGCTATTTTTTCAACCAGATCATCTTAATAATTATAAGCTTATAATAAACGTATTAATAAACCCTAGTAATTAGGAAGGACATACAGTCCTTAAGAGACTGTATTGACATACAGTCAATAGGAGCTTCTAAAAGGTATAAAGGAAAATTAAACCACATAAATACTATTTTCTGCAATAAATCTATATGGATTCCTGTATCTTATTTAGATCACTTCTAACACTGTCTTCTACCAAAACACTGGGAATACAGCACAGGCATTTTCCTGCAAAAATTTAATTTATTATTATTTTTAATTCTCCTAAAAACCCAGCAAAATCTCTCCAGACAGATTTTCATATTTGTCTTATAACTAGTTCATCTACAGAATCACTCATTCCCAATAATGTGACTCATCTAATAGATTAAAATATGTATATTATAAATCAAAGTCATCTAATCTAAAGCACGGCTCTAACAGATGATGAGATAAATCTGAATGAAGCTTCAACTAAAACAAAATACAATTAATCTACCCAAATACTAATAGATAGTGTATCATCTCTCCTCCACCCCACTTCTCAAATTACAGTCTTAAAGAACAATTCTCGCTTTGCTTTTGATTTATTTAGGAA
Organism: Mustela lutreola; assembly: GCF_030435805.1. Classification (NCBI taxonomy): domain Eukaryota; kingdom Metazoa; phylum Chordata; class Mammalia; order Carnivora; family Mustelidae; genus Mustela; species Mustela lutreola. The sequence goes on from NC_081299.1 coordinate 14,950,733, forward strand.
AAAATATTTCAGCTGTTGAAATAAATGTTTATGATGCTGATTTACAATAAGGGCAAAAACAAACTTTATAGAAATGCCATGTTATCATTTCAGGTATGATTTTTAAATTTTTTCATCTTGAATTCTATTAAGAGTTAATTTTATTCAAAGATTTAACAGAAATGGATCAGATGTCACCTTTAATTTCTTTTGCCCAGGATTCTATAGAGCACTGAACAAATTACAAAAAGAGAAGATGGTAAAGATGAACCAGTGAGAGGCCGTAATACACTTCACAAAATAAAATGGAGCATGCATAAACCAGAAACTGTGCACTTTTTCCTAAATACATTATAATGCAATGAGGACTGCTTCTCAAAGCAAATAATAGATGTACCTACTAGATAGATTTTTTCCATTTTGTGTACTATAATGTTTGCCTGACAGTTAACAATGCTGAGTGATATCTGGTTAAGTTCACAGATGAACCTTACTATGTTTCTGGGTAACATCAAGGTCATTACAATGGCTGACTGAGTGGTTACTGTGGGATTTCTAAACCACTCTCAGTATCAGCTTTGCCCAACATATTGCATATGTTGTTGTTTTTTTTTTAAAGAATTCTGCAGGGGAAATATATCAGACATATATGTAATAAATATAGTGAGAGTCAAACTAATAATTAAATCTTTTAATAAGATAAGACAACAGTGTCTAATGATATAAGTGCCTATGTAGCAAGGTCTGGTTTTCAGCACTCATAAACAGTTATGACATGATTTTGAAGTGTTTAGAAAAAGTCCTATAAATATGACATTAAAATGTGATGCCACAAAAGACAAATACTTCATTTCCTGAATTAATTCGAACTCTAGAGAACAAACTGATGGTTACGAGAGACAGGGAAAGAGTAAAACAGGTGATAGGGTGAAGGAATGCACTTGGCGTGATGAGCAGGGGTGGGGTGTAGAGAAGTGCTGCCTCACTCTATTGTACACTGAAACCAGTATTACACTGTATGTTAAATAACTAGGATTTAAATAAAAATTTTTTAAAAACACAACAGAGGGAAAATAAAAACAAACTTAAAAAACAATGTTAAATACTCCAAACCTATTTTAGCACAAGGAGATACAACCAACATTTATAAGCTTTCAATACATCTGCATTTGTTGTTTGATTTAATTCTCACACCATCCTGTGATGCAGGTACAGGCATACTTCATTTATCATGTTTCATTTTACTATATATCGCAGATACAACTTTTATTGTAAATTGAAGGTTGTGGCAATGCTACATTAAGCAAGTCTATCAGTGCCATGTAAGTAAGTATTCACTTACTTCATGTCTCTGTGTCACTTTTTGATATTACAATATTTCAAATATTTTCATTACTATATTTGTTATAGTGATTTGTGATTAGTGATTATAACTCACTAAAAGCTTTGGATGGTTAGCAATTATCTGTAGCGATAAACTCTTTAAATTAAGGTTACATACATTGTTTGTTTTAGAGATAATGCTATGACACACAACAGATGATAGTATAAACATAACTTGTTTAGGATAGGAAAACCAAAAAATTCTGTTTGGAGGGAGGTTTAACTTATCCAAGTTCTCATAATCAATAAGAGGTAGAACTGGGTTTTATAACCTGGTATTTTTTGTTAAGGATTCATTTATTTTAGAGAGAGTGAGTGAGCCTGGGTGAGGCAGGGAAGGATACAGGCAGAGGGAAAGAGAATCCCAAGCAGACTCCCCACTGAACAGGAGTCTGAGGCAGGACTTGATCCCACGACCTTGAGATCATGACCTGAGAGCCAAAATCAAGAGTCAGAGGCTGAACCAACTGAGCCACCCAGGTGCCCCTGGTTCTATATTTTTTAAAAAGAAACTTCACTTTCTGTAATGCAGGCTTCATACGTAGCAACTGAGAATTCTCTCCCGTGGCTTATACTTTGGATGCGGGGGTGGAGCTCTCTGCCTCAGGAAAGATGGGAAGACTATAGGATCAATCTCGTTTTAAATCTAAATCAATAGAGAAAATCCTGCTGGGACTCTATCACTGTTCAACCGTTGGGCTGTACTCTAGGCCTCTTCAAAAGTACTCCAGCAGAGAGTATAAATTTCTGAATAGAATCTCTTTTCAACACCAGAGACATGATTGTTAGAAAATTAAAAGGGTTATATTTTAAATGTTATCTAACACAAACACTGTTCTTAATTGTGGCTTTTGAACATTTTAAAATAAATGTTTTCAGCAATTCAACTACTCATTAAGTCAGAATATGTGTTTCATTCTGCATTCGGACCATCCAATTACTCTTACTCTTTCTTACCTCACAAAGAGATATTTACTGAGCATTACTTTACACAAGCTGAAGTATACTTTACTACTGGTCACCACCCATCTCAACAGCTGTACCTGTTGTTTTTGATCAACCCAATACTAGAAATAATTACTATGATAAACATAACTCTAGAATGAGACAATTTTGACAAATAAACTGATTTCACAACATATTCTGTAAACTGAAATAATTAGCACAAAAAATGAACCTTAATCTCTCATATTACAATACCTTACCATATAAAATCAGTTACCCAGAGACTATATTTCTTTGCACCTAACCACCACAGCTCTATATAAAGCTTACCTGTGGATTATGTTCAGAGAATATTCAGACCAGAAAATGAAATCATTTGCTAAGAAAAGGAAATAAATTCTATATTCAATATAGTACTGAACTGATTTTTTAAAAACCTAAATCCCTGTCATAGTATCCTGACCACGGACTTTTCCAGCTTAGGAATCCAATTTTAAATATGTAATTCATGGGACTTCTAACTTCCTCTGTGGTCTTGATCTCTGACTCCCAGGACAGAGCCAGCCTCCAGCGCCTCATGCTCATCAGGGAGTCTGCTTGTCCCTTCCACTCTCCCTTTGCCCCTCTCACTCTCTAAAATAAATAAATACAGTCTTTAAAAAACATTTAAGGGTGCCTGGGTGGCTCAGTTGGTTAAGTGACTGCCTTCGGCTTAGGTCATGATCCCAGAGTCCAGGTATCAAGTCCTGCATCCAGCTCCCAGCTCTGTGGGGAATCTACCTCTGCCTCCAACCTTCTCCCCTCTCACACTCACTCATTCTCTTTCCCTCAAATAAATGAAGTCTTTAAAAAAAATAAAAAACATTTAATTCATGATAAAGGACAGTTGGAATACTGAGAAAAGGTTCCTACACACTTTCTCAAAATAAACCTCCTTAGAGCCAGCTCTCTAAAGATGCAACAAATGAGTATTTGGCTCTTTTTTAGTTAGGCCTATACCTGTAAAATAAAGTTTTACTGTACAACAAAAACTGCACAAAGTACAAACTACAAACAAAGTTTGTACAAAGTACAAACAAACTGTACAACAAAGTTAAAGGTACCAGTCGCTGTTTAGCAACCTCCGCTGTTTAGCAACTAAAGCAAACAGCCACGAAGTGACACTTCTGGAAAATTTCATTTAAGGCCATTTTCATCCATCAAAGATGTAAGGACTTATTTATGGTTCAGACACTGTACTAGTTTTATGGAAGAATAAAAACCCTTCCATTTAAAATTTGAAAACAACATACTGCAGCTGTAAATCCAGGAAGAGTTGATTGTACTGACACCAAAAGCAAAGACAACCAATATGCTCTTACTATGCTTGTATTAGAAGGCCCAATCATACAACACCTGCCAGAATAGAATTTGGTTCCATCACCAAATCACTATACATTAGCAATACTGTAAAAAACGTTTAATATAGACTGTGATACAGAAGTGTATTGCCAGTAAGAAGTTTTTAACAGTTTCCTGTAGACTCTAGATAGAAGTGATTTCTCAAAGCCATCTTCCCTAAATTAAGAAATGGCCAAATTCATTAAGTTTGTATGTCATCTCAAAGTACTCCTTTCACTAAAAACTACTCCCAGCAAAGAACACCTAAGAAGTGTCATTTAGGGAGTGAGTTCCACAGCTTTCTTCTCTACATTGGAATTACCTCAGGCCCCATCCCAAGCGATTAAATGCCAATCTCTGAAGAATGGGACCCAGGCATCAGAAGGTTCTAATGGCAGCCAGGATGAGAACCACTGATACTTCTCTCATTTCTGAGCAATGACATTATATGGAACAGGAAAACACTACCTAAATTTACCACTCTTTCTGTACTCTTTACACTTGGTTCAACACTTAAATGCTATGGTTTTTCACCTTTCAACTAGACAATGACGGACTCATACCATAGAATGGCTTTCACAACATATGTAGATCTGACAGGCTACTTGCTTTCCCACAATATTAACCATATACTCTTCCTTGTTTAGCTTTTCTCTCCACAGCCTAACAACCAGCACCATCTCCTCCAGGCTACTAGACTGAAAGCCCTGGTCTGCCTATAAAGGAGAGTTCAGTGCCTGGTTCACTGAATTCCCCGGGAGCGAAGGTATTCTATCATCTGTGCACTGCTGGCTCTGTGTTTCCAATGTCCATATGTGCTGTTCATCACACCTTCTATACTTTCTACATCTCTACTACTTTTCTCCCTCCATCACTCCCATCTTTATTTAGTTTCTGATTTCTTCTTCTAATTTTCATCTAAAACATTCCTAGCCAGACTCCCCATTCCAGTCATTCATCAAACTAGAGAGAATCTTTACTCTAGGTCCTGCTGAATCTCCGTTAAGACTATCTCCTCCTCCACTAAATTCTTAAATTCCAGATTTAGATGTGTGGCTCTACATTTAAAAACCAGAAGCCTAAATATTGTGTGGCTGAATTTTTATAAAGCCCCATGTTTGCAAATTTAAGTTGCTTCGCGTGACTGTTTTTACTATTTCATAAAAATAATGTTGTTTAAGTGTTGGCTATATTCCCAAAACAATTTATGAAAGCAGAGTCTATTTAAACTAAGCTTGAAATAAAGTACTATGGTGAATTATAAAAAAGGAAGGAAGTGTGCCAAGGGTTATGTGATAATCTTATGTGATCTAGTGATATGGACTTGGTCCCTTTACCAATGCTACCTAAGGTCCTGAAGCAAGTCATTTCGTATTTCCCACTCGACCCTCCTAAGATATAAAATAGGAATGATCATATCTATCTTATAGTGTTTTGTAATAATAAAATATGGTAAACTGAGAAATGCTCTGATAATTCTAGCCTATATCATGATCACCAAGATATTATCCTCAAATACTATAATCTGATGAGTACACAATAAACACTAGTTCACACTGTTATAATTCAAGTTATATTAGGAAGGACAGGTTGTTGTTTTTAAGATTTTATTTATGTATTTGACAGAGAGAGACACAGTGAAAAAGGGAATACAAGCAAGGAGGGTGGAAAAGGGAGAAGCAGGCTTTCTGCTGAGCAGGGAGCCCAATGCAGGGCTCAATCCCAGGACCCTGGGATCATGACATGAGCTGAAGGCAGACGCTTAACGACTAAGCCACCCAGGCATCCAAAGGGCAGCTTTTAGTTAAAAGTATTTCTCAATGTTTCCACAGTCTGGTCTTCCTACTACTGTCCTTATCTGTTCAAAAGTTGAAATTTTTGAGAATCTGTTATTCTGATTCCTACCATATTAGATCTACTTATAGAGCCAACGACCCTCTAAGGATGGCCATTCTTCAAGAAATCTGTATTTCCTTTTTTAAGATTTTATTTGTTTATTTATTAGAATGAGAGAGTCTCGAGCACAACCTAGAGGGATGGGAAGAGAGAGAGAAGCAAACTCCCTGATGAGCAGGGAGTCTGAGCATGACTTGATCCCAGGACCCTGAGCTGAAGGCAGACACTGAACTAAGCCAACCAGGTGCCCCAAGAAAACTGTATTTCTTAAGGCTTCTGGAGAAGTCAAACTAAGTTAAACACAAAGATTCAGTGAAGGGTGCCTTCTGTATGCAACCAGCTTTAAATAACTTTAATCTTTTCTATAAATTGTACAAAGTTCTACAATCTAATTTTCAAGTATGCATTTCAACAGTGGTTTTTGTTTTCCTTTTCTGATTTTATATCTTCCTAAAACTTCACTGTGATGGAAGCTAAAAGATAATCACTCTCAAAACCAAAGAGATAGTAGAACAATGCCTTCTAGGTCTTTGATATTTATTCTCTTCCCCTGTTGCCCAGCCTTCAGTTTTTCTGCTCCTTCCCTTCCTTCTTAAAAGTTGCCAAATGGTTACGTAAATAAGCCAGCTGGCTTCTGAGTCATCACTTCGTATCCAACTTCTCTGACTCTCAATGTGAACCTTAATATGCTCTATGAACCCTTAGCAGCCCTTGAAATTTTTCAGTGTCTTTTTTAACATAACAGCTGGACATTCAGGGATTTTTCTCACTGTGATAGGATTGTTAATGACACCTGTTGCTGACATTTTAATAAGTATATCTATCATCCCTTCTAAATATGCCTTTCATCTTGGCAACCCAAGACAGTTTTCTCTAAATCTGCTATTGCTTTCCAAAACAACAAAATCTCTACATATGTAAAATTTTTTAAGTTAATAAGAAATGCAATAGTCTACATTACTAGTTTAATGACATAATTGGGTTTGCCAATGGCTTCTTTGTTATGATACCAAAGACACAGGCAACAAAATAAAAAAACAAATAAATTAGACTTAATGAAAATTAAAAAGTTTTTTGTGCAAAGGACACTACCAACAGTGTGAAAAGGCAACTAATGAGATCATCTATTTGATAAGGAATTGAGAACTCCTACAACTCAACAAACCTAATTAAAGAACTCCTACAACTCAACAAACCTAATTAACAAATGGGCAAAGGACCTGGACAGACATTTCTCCATAAAATATATACAAATGGCCGGGGCGCCTGGGTGGCTCAGTGGGTTGAGGCACTGCCTTCGGCTCAGGTCATGATCTCAGGGTCTTGGGATCGAGTCCTGTTTCAGGCTCTCTGCTCAGCAGGGAGCCTGCTTCCCTCTCTCTCTCTGCCTGCTTCTCTGCCTACTTATGATCTCTGTCAAATAAATAAATAAAATCTTTTAAAAAAAATATATGGCCAATAAGCACATGAAAAGATGTTGAACATCACTAATCATTAGTAACATGCAAATACTTTCTCTCTTTGTCTCATCCACACTAATTTTCTGACTCCATCATTAAGTTTGCATATGCAAACTCAAAATGAGCATATTCTGAATGACAGTAGATGTAAGTTGTCCAATTCAATGATGAAAATATTAAAAGGTAAGTTAGTTACTACACAAAAATTCCTGATTCTTAGTATTAAAACAGATAAAGCACTGTGGTAATTACAATCAAAACCATCATAACAAGAAGTACATCAAGCACATGTATGAATTAAAGAAAACCTATAATACCAAAGTACAATGTAAGAATTTTCCATTCAGATCACCTGCTCAATTATCTATTTTTTTATCTTCTACTATATGCCCTTAAAACTAACCACTTTCCTCTGAATACCACTTTATTCACATGAATAGGATTCTCAAAATCTTATATGAAGTGATAGCTCTCATTCATTTCCAAAGATAACATTCTCTGTTTGGGTTTTATCTTTAATTCAAAAGATTTATAGACTTCCAAATAAATAGATTTTATTATTTATTCCTACATTATGTTTAAGATTATGAAAAATATAAAATTATGTTCAAATAAAATAAGTAATTCTGATAAGCTTTTTAAAAAATAATGTTCTGTATAGTTATAGCTTAAACATAATTTAGATTTTGTTATTCTTTTGTTGTTAAGCTCTAATTCCATTAAATATTCAAAAAAGGATGAGAAAGGGGTGCCTGGGTAGCTCAGTGGGTTAAGCCTCTGCCTGCAGCTCGGGTCATAATCTCAGAGTCCTGGGATCGAGCCCCACATCGGGCTCTCTGCTCAGCGGGGAGCCCGCTTCCCCCCACCCCCGTCTGCCTCTCTGCCTATTTGTGATCCTTGTGTGTCAAATAAATAAATAAAATCTTAAAAAAAAAATTAAAAATTAAAAAAAAGTTTTTAAAAAAGGATGTGAAAAAAATAAGGGAAAAAGGATGTAAATATGATTGGAATTTAATATTTTTCTCTCAGCCTAACATGATCAAATTTTTAAATGCTCTTGGAGTATTTGAAAAAATAAAGAGCATGATCTTAGTTCAACAAGAAAAAAGATATTTAAACAAATTAAGTAATTATTATTTCAATGAAATTATCAGTAGTTTTTAATATCTTTTATCTTAGTTGAAACAGTAAAAAGTTATCTACAGGGCACCTGGGTGGCTCAGTGGGTTAAGCCGATGCCTTCGGCTCAGGTCATGATCTCAGGGTCCTGGGATCGAGGCCCGCATCGGGCTCTCTGCTCAGCAGGGAGCCTGCTTCCCTCTCTCTCTCTCTGCCTGCCTCTCTGCCTACTTGTGATTTCTGTCTGTCAAATAAATAAAATAAAATCTTTAAAAAAAAAAAAAAAAAAGTTATCTACATACTGTTAGTTTGATATTTATGAATTTCAAAAATGATATCCTCATTTTTATCATGATTAAATTCGTACAATATTTCTCATACACATTATTCTTGTGCTATGTATGTACTATTTATATATTTACATCTGTATCTATTTATATAAAACAAGTTCAACTATTTGTATCATTTAAACATGTGTTTTCCTAAGGCCAGCTGAACAAAATTTTTCATATTTAAAGGAAGAGAAGGAGGAAGGGGGGAGAGAAAGGGAAGTTGAAGGGACTGAGGGAGAAGAATGGGGAGAGCGAGAAAAGAATGTGGGAGGGGAACAAGGGAAGGAGTGGGAGGAGAATAATATGTACAAGACTATCTGGCCCATAAAACCCAAATTTTTAGCAGCTGGCCTTAACAGATTAAGTGTGCTGATCGATGTGAGGGGTTGGCAATTTTTTTCTATGAACATTCAGATAGCAAGTATTTTAGGCTTTGCAGGCCACACAATCTCTAGCAACTTTTCAACTCTGCAGTTGTAGCACAAAAACAAAATCCACAAATTAGTGTGGCTGTGTTCTAGTAAAAAAAAAAAAATTTTTTTTAAAGATTTTATTTATTTATCTGACAGAGAGAGAAAGAGAGAGAGAGAGAGAGAGAGAGAGAGATAGCATACAACAGGGGAGCAGCAGAGGTAGAGGGAGAAGCAGGCTCTCTGCTGAGCAGGGAGCCCAATGCAGAGCTTGATTCCAGGACCCTGGGATGATGACCTGAGCTGAAGGCAGCTGCTTAACTGACTGAGCCACCCAAGTGACCCCCCCACCCCCATAAAATTTCATGTACCAAAAACAGCAGGAGGAGGGGGGTAAGCTGGGTGGCTCAGTTGGTTAAACATCTGCTTTTGCCTCAGGTCTTGATCATAGGGTCCAGGGATTAAGTCCCACATAGGGCTAGGCTCCTTGCTCAGCAGGGAACCTGCTTCTCCCTCTGCCTGCCACTCCCTGTGCTTATGCTCCCTCTCTCTCTTCTAAAAGTAAATAAATAAAATCTTAAAAAAAAAAAAACAGGAGATGGGCCATAGTTTGCCAAGACCTGATCTACATGATTATACTTACCGATCTGTCCACTTCTTTGAGCTGTCACTCTCCCACACTAATTATGGATTTGACAATTTCAATTTATTTTACATATGCTTCATATGTTTTCTAAACAAATTAAGAAAATAAGAGCTTATGATGTTACATCTTCTGGGATGTAACATCCTAGAAAAAGGATGTAATTAAATCTTTGACTATAGGAATTCTCTTTCTCCTACAGGTTTTTGTTTTTTTTTTTTTTTTGCCTTGAATTCTATGTTAACTTGTAAAGGTTGCTTAAGTCTGCTTTCTTTCTTTTCACCAGCATTTTCCTATTAATGGTTCCATATTTTTGTTTTCAATCTTTCTGTATGTTTACATGGATATACCTGAATTTTGGGTTTTGACCAATTTCAGTCTCTAGTTAATGGAAGAACTTAACTTCATTATTATAGTGACTAACATGTTTCATAGTCCTATTTTATCACATTTACTTTGTATTATCATTATCCCCTTTCCTGTCTTCTGTTAAATTCACTGGGGTGTATTGGTACCACCTTATTCTTTTTGTACTGTAATTTTTAATTAATGTATAATGTATTATTTGTTTCAGGGGTTCAGGTCTGTGAGTCATCAGTCTTAACACAATTCATCACACTCACCATAGCACAGACCCTCCCCAATGTCCATCACCCAGCCACTCCATCCCTCCCACTTCCTCCCCTCCAGCAATGCTCAGTTTGTTTCCTGAGATTAAGAGTCTCTTATGGTTTGTCTTCCTCCCCAATCCCATCTTGTTTCATTTTTCCCTCCCTTTCCCCCACGACCCTCCACTCTGCCTTTCAAATTCCTTATATCAGAGAGATCATATAATTGTCTTTCTCTGAATGACTTATTTCGCTTAGCGTAACACCCTCTAGTTCCATCCACATTGTAGCAAATGGCAAGATTTCGGGGGTTTTGATGGTTGCATAGTATTTCAGAGTGTGTGCGAGAGTGTGTGTGTGTGTGTACATCATCTTTATCCGTTCATCTGTTGATGGACATCTAGGCTCTTTCCATAGTTTGGCTATTGTGGACATTGCTGTTATAAACATTGGGGTACACGTGCCCCTTTGGATCACTACATTTCAGAGGTAGAGAGAGAAGTATCTTCAGGGTAAATACCCAGTAGTATGATTGCTGGGTAGTAGAGTAGCTGTGTTTTCAACTTTGTGAGGAACCTCCATACTGCTTTCCAGAATGGCTGCAACCAGCTTGCATTCCCACTAACAGTGTAAGAGGGTTCCCCCTTTTCTGCATCTTCACCAACACCTGTCGTTTCCTGACGTTAATTTTAGCCATTCTGAGTGGTGTGAGGTGGTATCGCACTATGGTTTTTGTTTGTTTGTTTGTTTGTTTGTTTGTTTTTTAAGATTTTATTTGACAGAGATCACAAGTCGGGAGGCAAAGAGGCAGGCGGGGGGAAGTAGGTTCCCTGCTGAGAAGACAGTCTGATGTGGGGCTTGATCCTAGAACCCTAGGATCATGACCTGAGCCGAAGGCAGAGGTTTTAACCCACTGAGCCACCCAGGCGCCCCTCTCATTGTGGTTTTGATTTGTATTTCCCCGGTGCCGAGTGGTGTTGAACACTTCTTCATATGTCTGCTGGCCATCTGGATGTCTTCTTTGCAGAAATGTCTGTTCATGTCCTCTGCCCAATTCTTGACTGGATTATTTATTCTTTGGGTGTTGATTTTGATAAATTCTTCATAGATTTTGGATACTAGCCCTTTATCTGGTATGTCGTTTGCAAATATCTTCTCCTATTCTGTCAGTTGTCTTTTGGTTTTACTAACTATTTGCTGTGCAAAAGGTTTTTATCTTGATGAAGTCCCAATAGCTCATTTTTGCCCTTGTTTCCCTTGTCTTTGGTGATGTTTCCAAGAAGTTGCTGTGACTGACTGAGGTCGAAGAGGTTGCTGCCTGTGTTCTCCTCAAGGATTTTGATGGATTCTTGTCTCACACTGAGGTCTTCCATCCATTTTGAGTCCATTCTTGTGTGTGGTGTAAGGAAATTATTCAATTTCATTCTTCTGAATGTGGCTGTCCAATTTTCCCAACACCATTTTTTGAAGAGACTATTTTTTTCATTAGACATTCCTTCCTGCTTTGTGGAAGATTAGCTGACCAGAGTTAAGGGTCCATTTCTGAGCTCCCTATTCTGTTCCGTTATCTATGTGTCTGTTTTTGTGCCAGTACCATATTGTTTTGATGATTACAGCTTTGTAAGAGAGCTTAAAGTCTGGAATTGTGATGCTGCCAGCTTTGGTTTTCTTTTTCGACATTCCTCTGGCTACTCGGGTTTTTTTCTGGTTCCATATAAATTTCTTTATTAGTAAGGAAATTACATATCCTTCTACCACTGTATATGCCAGTTACTTACCTATTATCTTTCAGCTCTAACCTCCTCTAAGAAGGAGGGTGCTTTCACCCTGTCAGCATGGTTCCAGACACCAGCTCCATTTCAGATCCCAGCCTCTCAAAGCTATTAGAGATGCCAACAACAGATAGGCATATATAAAGTATCAGCCTCACCTAATTCTCTCCTCTACAGAGTTTCTGTTGTCTAAGGACGAAAATTTAGTAAATCCCTTCTCAGAAGTGTCAGCAATAGTCCCCAAAGACCCTTCCTCCAAGCTCCTAGGTCTGGCAACACCACCACTTCTTTCTTTCCTCCAGCATTAGGGATGTTAGCTGCTTCCTATGATTATTAATCTCTGGATTACCTCAGCATCTCCTTGATAATCAATCAGCTGGTATAAAAAAATTATGTATTAAATCCTCTCTATTTGGAGCACCTGGGTGGCTCAGTGGGTTAAGCCTCTGCCTTCGGCTCAGGTCCTGAGCTCAGGGTCCTGGGATCGAGGCCTGCATCAGGCTCTCTGCTTGGCAGGGAGCCTGCTTCATCCTCTCTCTCTGCCTGCCTCTCTGCCTACTTGTGATCTCTGTCAAATAAATAAATAAAATCTTAAAAAAAAAAATCCCCTCTATTTGAAATACTTAGTACAGCTGTTTTCTTTCCCCTGACAAAATGTTAAGTAACTATTTAGGTTGTCATGTTGTCAACTGTACTGAACAGGGAGATTTAAATTTTGGAAATGAACTGTAAGAGAAGATGTCTAATTTTAATGGTTTTCAAGAATAAGAACCGAAATAAACAGAGTTTTGAATAATACAGTATACTATGTGAAAATGGAGTTTCACTGGAAGGGAACTGAGGACGCGATTTATTTTGCCTGTGAAGTATAACAAAATATTGTCAACGTAATTTTTCTTCTACATATTACCTAGTTAGGTATGTACAAAACAAAATACTGGGCAGACAGAAACACATGAAAACTGAGATGACTCTTCACTGAGAAAAAAAATAAGCATTCATCCATTGATAAAAAGCTTAAAAGCAAGGGTGTCTGGCTGGCTCAGTCAGAAGAGTATGGGAATCTTAATCTCAGGTTCCTAAATTCAAGCCCCATGTTGGGTGTAAGAGATTACGTAAACAACCTTGAAAGGTCACCTAAAAACTTAAAAAAAAAAAGTTTAAAATCTAAAACTAATGATGTTCTATATGTTGGCTATTTGTATTTAAATTAAAAAAAATAAAAATAAAAGTTTAAAATCAGATTTAGCTCTTCCTTACATCTATCGGTGTGAATGAGTATGTAAGAAAAAGGAATAGTAAATACATCTATGCACTGAGAAAAAAATTTGTTTGGTAAGTGAATTTTAACATTTTAAGAGTCATTTTATATATCAATGTATAATATTCATTATTGATCCTTACTTGATTCTGCTTGCTTTACTTTTTAAAAATATTTAAGTAATCTCTAGAACCAACATGGAGCTCAAACTCACAACCCAGAGATCAAGAGTCATATGCTGCCTTTTCTTTCTTTTTTTTCCCCCCTTAAAGATTATTTATTTATTTATCTGACAGGTGGAGATCATAAGTAGGCAGAAAGGCAGGCAGAGGCTGGGGGTGAGAGTGAGGCAGTAAATAGGCTCCCCACTGAGCAGAGAGACCCCAATGCAGAGCTTGATCCCAGGACACTGAGACCATAACCCTAGCTGAAGACAGAGGCTTAACCCACTGAGCCACCCAGGCATCCCAAGAGTCATATGCTGCTCTGACGGAGCCAGCCAGGCACACTGATTCTACCTGCTTTAAATGTAACTTAACCTCTCCCTCACTATTGGAAGAATTTAAAATTATTGCAAAGTTACATAACTTGTGCTGTCTGCTTTTTGTTGACTGTTGAGTCATTGAAATTCACAATTCTTAGTTCTATAAAGATGCTAACTTTTTTCCAAGATGCTAGTTTAAATACCAAACCTTGTATTTAGCAAAACATTTCAAATAATCATCTGATCCTTGATAAAACAGAGTTGACCCTTGCACAACTCAAGAATTAGAGCAATGACCCTCCTCACAGCTGAAAATCCACATATAACTTCTGACTCCCTGAAAACCCAACTACTGTTAGGTAGTTAGGCACTGAGCCTGGGTGGCTCAGTCATTAAGCTCTGCCTTTGGCTCAGGTCATGATCCCAGAGTCCTGGGACTGAGCACCATATTGGGCTCCCTGCTCAGCGGGGAGCCTGTTTATCCCTCAGCCTCTCCCCCGGCTCCTATTCCCTGTCTCGCTCTCTGTGTTGAATAAATAAATAGAATCTTAAAGTAAAAAAAATAATAAAATAAAAATAAAAAAGAAAGAAAATCTAACTACTAACAGCTTACTGCTGACCAGAAGACTCACCACCAATGACATAACAGTGGATTAACACGTATTTTGTATGTTATACGTATTATAAACTATTTTTATAATAAAGTAAGCTAGAGAAAAGAAAATATTAAGAAAATCATAAGGTAAATACATTTACAGTACTGTAGTGCATTTATCAAAAAAAAAAAAAAAATCCACAATTAAATAGACCTACACAGTTCCAACCTGTTTCACTCAAGGGTCAAATGTACTCTTGTAATAGTTTCTCTGTTCTTCCATTCCTTGGAAATTGGTTCCCCTCCCACCCCATTAAGCTGGGGTATCTGTACCAATTGTACAGATGGGTACGATTAAACTCAGGACAATATTCTACCTAGTATTTACTCATCTTCAGACCTTTCTCCCATAGTCTTAACTGCCCACTGCCCCCCACAGCTCTCTGAATCACAGAAATGGTACATGGATGGAGTTGTATGTCTCCCTCACCCACCCCCCAAAACTCATATACTGAAGCCCTATCCCCAATGTGATGATATTTGGAGATAAGGTCTTTGAGAGACAGTTAGGTTTAGATGAGGTCATGGGGATGGGGCCCTCATGGTGGGAGTAGTGCTTTTACAAGGGACACCATAGAGCCTGCATGTCTGTTTGTCATGTGAGAACGTAACAAGAAGGTGGCCTCCTGCAACCCAAAAAGGACCTCACACCTCACAAGGAACCAATGTAGCCAGTACCTTGATCTTGGACTTCCAGCCTCCAGAAGTATGAGAAATGAATGTCTGCTGTTAAAGTCACCCAGTCTATGTGGTTATGGCAGCCCAAGCAGACTAAGACAAATGGAATATGAATTTCTGTGGGAAATATCACAAGCAGATTGAATTGAATTGTCAGGCTGCTCCATCTCCTGATTATCTTTAAAATTCACCTGTTCAATTTCCCATCTCAAAATTTACTGACACATGCTAATTTCTGTAGCCAAACTAAAGTTGCAATTTTCACAGCCATAAAATCTAAAAATTCTGAATGTCACAGCCAGTAAAAAATAGACTGATGGCACTCAAGTGACTATGTCTTCTAAAACTCGGGAAAATAAGTGAAATGTGAAATTCCAAAGTGGTAAACTTGCAAGGAAAATGCTGAGAGAATGCACTACCTATTAAAACAGATGAGTGGTGGCCACAGAAATCAAGAAAACACAGAATCAGACGTATATATGCAAAGAACAAATTGATGGCTGCCAAAGGAAAGGGGGCTGGAGGAATGGGAAAATGAGTGAAGAGGAGTAAGAGATAATAGGCTTCCAGTTAAGAAATGAACAAGTCACAGGAATAAAATTTACACCATAGAGATTACAGTCAGAGGTTTGGAGTATCATTGTATGGGGACAGATGGCAGCTACATTTGTGGTGAGTACAGTATAAGGGTATAGAGTTGCTGAATCACTGTGCTGTATATCTAAAACATATGCTGTATATCTAAAACCTTATACTGGTACAGGATAAGCTTTAGAGTTGCTGAATCACTATGCTGTATATCTAAAACTGATGTAACGTATGTGGACTACCCTCAACTAAGAAGAGGAGGAGGACAAGGATAAGGAGGAGGAGGGGGAGGGGGAGGAAGCAGTGCCCACCGCATGATGTGTCCAGAGGAAGCAACTCTTAAAGATCTCAAACACAGAATCCTAAACCTTTTTTTCTCCCTGACAGAGTTTGGAAAAAAATGAACATCATCAATAAAACCAGAGCCCCTATCAAAGACAACAGAAGAAATGCTTTTGAAATAACAGTTTTTATAGATTGATTCTTACAAAATTCTTTGACTTTCTAAAACAAGGTTGAATTAATGTAGCATTTTAAAACTTTCACTCCTTATACTTTAATATTTCAAAATATAAGTTCTCGTCTTATCAATTTGCCAAACAGAATCTAGAACTCGGAGGTTAGGGTGACGAAAACCTGAGTAATATTTACAACTTAACTATCATCCTTGCAGCAATAGTTCAAAAAAAAAGAAGAAATTTTGAATAAAAATCACTGGAATTTTTTTTCTAGACACATGTAATGAAAAGTATGATCAAGCACATAAAAATTATTTTAGTCATGTTTCATGGTAAGTTACAAGACTACATAAAAAACGAAATTAAGCTAGTAGAAAAACATTCGGAAATCCTACTTTATAAATACTGTTACAATTATTTTATTTTTTTTTAAAGATTTTATTTGTTTATTTGATAGACAGAGATCTCAAGTAGGGAAAGAGGCAGGCAGAGAAAGAGAGAGGAGGAAGCAGGCTCCCTGCTGAGCAGAGAGCCCGATGTGGGACTCGATCCCGGGACTCCGAGATCATGACCTGAGCCGAAGGCAGCGGCTCAACCCACTGAGCCACCCAGGCGCCCTGTTACAATTATTTTAATAATAAAAACAAAAAAGACAAAACAGCTAAAATTCTCCAAATATAACAACATTAAAATAATCTCAACAATTAGAGGGAAAAGCTTATCACAATTATTTAGCATATACCAGATGAAACCACATACATAAATGATCTAGATATTTTATTGGTCCTTATATCTTATACGCTAATGATATTCTACGCTAATGATATTTGTAAAGGTATGTTAATTGATAAAGTGGTTAAGGACAGTGTGTGTTGCAGTTTTCAACAAGGTATACATTTTTAAGTACATATATTAACAACTAGGGGGGAAAAAAGAAACAGATGATTTAGCACCATGAGGGTCAACTCAATACAGTTAGCACTGCAGGTTTCTGAACCCACATCAAATCCGTATGTGGTAGAAATGCAGCTTCCAAACACCACACATCTTTAAAAAAAAAAAAAAAAGACTGCCTTAGATAGCTATGATGTGTTCCAAAGGAAGAAGGGGAGTAAAACATAATAAAATCTGCTTTGCTTTCTTATAGAAATTCAATACTCATCTATTTCAATAATGAAATATGAAAAAAAATTTCAAAGCTTCCTCTATTTTATCCTGCTTATTATAAGCCAGACCATCAGAGTTGTCAAATCAGAATTAATTTTCTTCATGAAAGACAAAAAAACCCAAAAAATTATAAAAGCTTGTATGAAGTAAATAAAATCGGTATCTTAATCATAAAAAACAATTTGCAAAGCCTAAAATAATCAATCAAGAACTGCAAAGAAACACGAGAATTTTTCTGTAGTAAAATAAGACTTCTGAAAGGAAAGTGAAGTCTGTAAGTTAAAATGAAGAGACTATAGGAACCATGACTCATCTGAAATGTACTAATAATGAAAATTGTAATGTTTAAAATATATATCATGGTACACTTACCGTAATAAGCACTGTGCAATGTATACAATTACTGAATCAGTGTACTGTACACCAGAACACTGTGTTAATTATACTGGAACTAAAATCTAAAACTTAATAAAATTTTAAAAAGAGAAGAAATATCATGACCAAGAACTATTCCTCAGTGAAGAAGTCCTTTGCTTAGTATTTCCAGAAACAATAAAGAATTGAACTAGGGGATCATATGCTATCACCATTCTCAGTCCACTATAAAACATGATTGAACTGATCTCTCTGAAGAAAGGGAAACTGAAAGAAATTTCCAAAAGCATACAGAAAATATCTATTGCTCCACTTCTTTGGCAATGTTCTGACCACACTTTCTCACTACCTACTGTGAGCATAGCTTAGGAGTCACACAGTCACACAGTGACATCAAGGAGTGGGGAGAAAAAGGCCTCAATGTTGAACCTGGTAATCAGTGCCAGTCTGATCTCCTTGTTTGGTAATTTTGCTCAATTATGTAAAAATTAACTGAGTCAAAGCAAATGTGTAACTACAATTAAGCAATAAGTAGGAAACAGTTGTTTTGCTTAACCTAAAATAATCCAAATAACAAACTTCTGTTATTTTTTGAAAAGATGAAAAGTAAAACAATATAAAAGTTTGTCTAAGTTTAAATAAAAAAATACAGCATTGGAGTGCCTGGGTGGCTCAGTGGGTTTGGGCCTCTGCCTTCAGCTCAGGTCATGATCCCAGGGTCCTGGGATTGAGCCCCGCATCAGGCTCTCTGCTCAGGAGGAGGCTGCTTCCCCCTTCTCTCTCTCTTCCTGCCTCTCTGCCTACTTGTGATCTCTGTCTATCAAATATATAAATAAATAATCTTAAAAATATATATACAGCATTCAGAAGATTTTCACAATAAGAATCGTCTACTCTGAACTAGTTTCTAAAACCCATGAAGAGGGGCGCTTGGGTGGCTCAGTCAGTTAAGCATCTGCCAGGTCAGACGCTCTGGGATCAGCTCATGATCCCAGAGTCCTAGGATGAGTCCCACATCAGGTTCCTTGCTCAGGGGGGAACCTGCTTCTCCCTCTCCCTCTCTGCTGCTCCCCCGGCTTGTGCTCTGTCAAATAAATAAATAAAATCTAAAAAAAATAAAAATAAAAAATAAAACCCATGAAAATCTTAAAGGGAATTCCAATCTCACTTAATACGAGCCTCTTGTTTACAAAGAGAAAAACCGCGCATTAGTAAGAACTTCCACTGGGTCAAAATTTGCAATAATACTGGCAGGACCGAGACTCAGGTCTCTTGACTCCTGGGAGAGTACATTTTTCTACTTACTTTGAAATCTGCCCCAAAAGATACTTTTAAATTCCAAATTCTTCACCATTTCCCAAGTAAGGACATTTTGGATTTAGAGACTATTAAAGTGCTGCCATTTCAGGGTAAATGAAAAAAAATCCACACTTAAAAAGACTCTGTGTCTCTCAAATTCCCTGTAGTTTGAAAATATCCTTTGAACTATTAATCCCTTCTAGACTAATAGTCCAAAGTTTCTCACTCTGATTAAACAAAACCACCAGAGGGGGCCCCTGGGTGGCTCGGTTGGTTAAGCCTCTGACTCTGGATTTCAGCTCAAGTCATGATCTCAGGGTCATGAGAAAGAGGATGAAGAAGCTCCTCAAGATTCTTTCTCTCCCTCCCCTCTTCCACTCTCAAAAAAGGCCCCAAAAACCCCCAGAAAGGAGAGGACTAGAAAAATTTAGAAGTCATATAACAACGAAAATGCAAATAAAGCTTTAAAATTTAGCATGCACACACACATATGTATCTTGAAGGGAAAGAAGTAGATGAAGAGGTTGCCATTGATGAAACAGAAACAGATGGGGACGGGGGGCCCTTGGTGGCTCAGTCGTTGAGCATCTGCCTTTGGTTGGGGTTGTGGTCCCAAGGTCTGGGAATCAAGCATTGCATCAGGCTCCCGACTCGGTGGGAAGCCTTCCCCCTTCTCCCACTCCCCCTTGCTTGTATTCCCTATCTCACTGTCAAATAAATAAAATCTTAAAAAAAAAAAAAAAAAGGAAGGAAGAAAGAAAAGAAAAGAAATAGGCGTGGGGGAGGAGGTGGGGGCCAGAGAGGGTATGCCTGGGTGGCTCAGATGGTTAAATATCTGCCTCGGTTAAATTCGGCTCAGGTCATGATCTCTTTGGTCCTGGGATGGAGCCCTGCATTAGGCTCTCTGCTCAGCAGGGATTCTGTTTCTCCTTCTCCCCCACCTCATGCTTGCTTGCTCGCTCACTCTCTCTCTCTCTCTCCCAAGTAAATAAATAAAATCTTTTCTAAATAAAGTTAAGAAACAGACTGGGAGCAATTTTCTACATTTTCCTTCTTTTATGTTTCAAAGCTATGAAATTCACTCTTCTTCAACTTAGTTGCTTTCACTTAAATCCTAATAGATTCATTTAGTGTCAAACATTAAGTCACAGACACAGGTAACTACCTAGGACAAAAACACGATCACAGAAGCAGGTGAGACTCATCATAAATGGCATGTGGCAGAACGAGAGTCTTCTTCTTTTTTCTTTTTTATAAAGAATTATTTATTTATTTATCTGACAGAGAAATCACAAGTAGACAGAGAGGCAGGCAGAGAGAGACAGGGAAGCAGGCTCCCTGCTGAGCAGAGAGCCAGATGGGGCCTGGATCCCAGGACCCTGAGACCATGACTTGAGTTGAAGGCAGAGGCTTAACCCACTGAGCCACCCATGTGCCCAAGAGTGTCTTTATTCTTAACTTTAGTTGATTTGTGCATAAGAATAAACGACACTAACTGCTAAAGGAAAATAAACAAGGCTGGCCTCTTCCTTTATCCTGCAAAGGATAAAGCAAAAACTTGGAAGAGATCTCGAGCTCTTGGGGAGAACTTCTGAATTTTACAGTAATACCAGTCATGTAGCTAAATTAGATGAGTTAGACACACATACACACGTACACAGCCACACACACGTAAGTCCTGAGGAAAACCAGTATGACAGCCATGACAGCCAGTAAATGCCACCTACAGAGAGCACTTACTGTATCCAAATCTAAGGCAGGATTTTATATAAACCTCATAAAAACCTTATTGAAGGATGGTCGAATTCAAATTCTCACCTATATAGCAGATGATAAAACCATGTTCAAGAAATATTAAATAATTTACACAACATCATGTAACCAGAAAGTGAAAGACTGAGCCCCAGACGCTAGGCCTGTTTGAGCCCAAGCGTGTAATCCTTTTTCCTCTATTTGAAGGCTCTGCTTTCCATTATGCTCCAAGAATATGTTAACTGTGAAACCTAAGGAGACTTGAGTTTCCCACAAAACTCCTCAATTTTCCAAGCATGCCACCCAGAAAAAATTCCTCACTCTATTAACAGAGGTTAAGACATTGCTCAGAAACCAATGAATCCCTGTAAATCAGCCTTTGTTTGAAAGGGAAAGGAAAGAGGGGACTGTGACCAGGTGATTTACTGGGTTCCTTAATCGTATAGGCACTATGGTAGCCAAAGAGACCACAAGGAAAGCAAGACAGATAATACATGGTGACTGTTCTCCTAAGATCTATGTACTCTTGACTTCTAAAGGTAACTAATAAAATCGCATACATAAAGCCATCTGTGGGCTCAGCGGCTGAGACCGCAGGGAGAACTTTCTTTTTTAAATGCAAACTATGCATTTTTAAGCAGCAAGGTCTTTCAGAAAACTTAAGTGCTTTGAGCCAATTGCCTAGGTCAAATCATAACTTGAAACAGTAGAATTTGAAACTGAAAATTAAGTTATTTCCTTTATGTGCCACTGATCAGTTGCTTTTAAGTTCACAATTTACCTTTTTTGTCTCTATACTCAAAATGGATCTGGGCTCCCTAATACTTAAATATTTTAAAATATTTTAAGTATTTTTCCATTTCAGCTGACACAATGTTATGCTTTGTCAATAGAGGGCCCCACAGACATAGTGCAGGAGGAAAGGGTTTTGATTCCTGGTTCCTATTTGGCTTGCACACCAAGCTCCTGCATTATGAGCAGGTTTTCCAGAATCTGGCTTCTCCAGGGCTCAGCTGCCCTAGAGTACACATCTTCAGTACGAGGCTGCTAGAGCAATGCGCAGCAGCCAGCTGGCCCCACTGGTTAACAGCTACTCCTGGAATCTTCTTAGGCAGCAAAATACCTCCTCTAAGAAAACTACCTGTGAAAAGCTTTCCCTCACCACCCCAGAGGGCAGCATTCTGGCAAGTTGCAGAGGGTGGATTTTTAGTAAATTCTACTGGAATGTCACCACAACTTCTCTACCACTCCGTGAGCTGCGCGTATGCCCTCTTCAACAAGGTCTGGATCTCAGCCCAAGATGGGAGAGGAGTCTCTTACCTAACACTAACTACCATGGAAAAAAAAGGGACAGACACAAGGTTTGGAAGCCTTTTTAGGAATTTTATTTTTTTAAAGATTTTATTTATTTGACAGAGATCACAAGTAGGCAGAGAGGCAGGCAGAGAGAGAGGAGGAAACAGGCTCCCTGCTGAGCAGAGAGCCCGATACGGGGCTGGATCCCAGGACCCCGAGATCATGACCTGAGCTGAAGGCAGAGGCTTTAACCTACTGAACCACCCAGGCGCCCCTAGGAATTTTAAGGACAACATACACTACACATTGGAGTGTGCCACACTTTGACCTACTTACAAAGTCACTGTGGGGGTTTACCATTTTGAGTTAAGAACGGAACAAAAGAAGTCCCTGCAGCAAGTTTAGGTTGTGATGCAAGCTACCACGTGGGGCCTATAATCCGGCATAGTCAAGGTTATCTGAAGTATCTATGGTAAACACAGAAGCTATACAAGGAGCCTCTAGCCGCTGCACACTGCAGTGGCTCTTTGCTAAAGGAGACTGGCACTAGAAGATCCAGCTTGGCCCAACACTCAATAAAGTACATTTCCAGCAAGTTCCAGAGGAAGGGTTTCTACCATATTCCACTAATACAATACTACAATGACTTGTGTACCATGAGGTGAGCCACAGCCATGCACTCTCCAGTATTAGCCCTGGAGAAGTAGACTCTTACCTATGTATTGTCTCAGCCCCAGGATAAGCATCTGCTCCTTATAGTTGCTATTTGTATATTCTTTAGAGTTCTCTTTCTTTAATAAGCCAATCCTTCATTACTCCAATCCCCAATTATACTGAATAATCTCTTTTTTAAAAATAATCTATTATAACCCAACATGGGGCTCAAACCCACAACCCCCAGATTGAGAGTCACATGCTCTACATATTGAGCCAGACAGGTGTCCCCTGAATAATCTTCTATATTAAATTTTCCCTATTTACATTACAACATAGTTTTTTTCTTCTTGATTAGAATTGGACTAATACACAATATTAATAGCTTGGGTGGTTCTGCTCCATGCCATGAAAGCCAACACAAGAACCTCCCTTTTAAACAATTAAGAGTTCATTTTGCCATTTTAGTTTTAAAACTCAGAATTAAATAGGAATGACTTAAACCAAGTTTAAGCATAAAACTAAGTGCAAATTAATTTATGTACTTTTTAAAATATCAATCATGGTTTGGAAAGTTGTACATTCCTTCTCCAAATGTTCCACAGTCTTTAAAAAAACAATAATCAGCCCTGTAACACAATCTCCAGCTTTTAGCATTACTTTGAATAAGTAATATTTTATCTCTTATTATGTAAGTTCTAAAAAGCCTAAAACATGGAAGCAACAATTGAAAATAAAAAATTTTCATTATTAAAAGGTGCAGTTGCTATGTATAAACACTAATAGTCTCAAACAGCATGGGTCAGTTAGCTTGACTCTCTCCACATTCCACTAAGAGACTTCATAATTCCAGCATGCTCTTAACCACAACAAAGCCCAAATAAGCATATAATGGTGGAATGGTACAAGCTAATCAGAATCGTGGGAAATGGCTTAAGATGAAGGGGAGCCACAGTGACTTCTTACAACAGGGTTTCAATGTCCCCTGCACCTGTTAATTGAAAATACACTATAAAATTCACATTCTTTAACAATCCAACATAATTTTAAGCCTAAGAAGGTCCAATAACCTATTTATGAAATCAAAAACCAAACCAACAAAGAAGCCCACTACTATTGCTCTAAGAGGTAAAAACACCCATTTCTTTTTAAGTAGAAAATAACCACCACCACTCCACCAAAAAGAGAGAAAGAAAACTAGCAGATTATACACTAGAAAGCAAAAAAGTGATTTGTGCGGTTTTTTAAATGGCCTCTATAACCATACGCTAATTTCCTCAACAGCAAAAAAGGAAAACTAAGTATCAATGATAGTTCATTTTGAATGACTCAATAAATATAACTGTATAAAACTGTCAGTAGCCACAATTATGAGAGGTATGTCTGAAAAATTACAAAATAGATAAATTAAAGAAAAACTATTCGTCAAGTAATGTATGTTACTTCTCAGAAATTTGCTTCAGAAAACCAGAAAAACTACTTTTATATGGAAATTTTTTTAAAAATAAAGTTTTTCTTACTTGAGAGAGTCCAGGGGACGATGCATGTCCCGGGGGCGTTGCCGCAAGATTTGGATGCCCCTTACTTATTTCATGTGCTGAATAAGGGGAAGGGGTCGGGGGTCCCGGTTGTCTTGCTACTTGTGTTACCTGTGAGGAAATCAATATTTAGTAAGAGCTTTATACTAGTCACCCAATCTTTTTTTTTTTTTTTAAGATTTTATTTATTTATTTATTTGACAGACAGAGATCACAGTAGGCAGAGAGGCAGAGAGAGAGGAAGGAAGCAGGCTCCCTGCTGAGCAGAGAGCCCAATGTGGGGCTCGATCCCATGACCCTGGAATCATGACCTGAGCTGAAGGCAGAGGCTTTAACCCACTGAGCCACCCAGGTGCCCCTACTAGTCACCCAATCTTAATAAATATTGCTGAACTGGTTACCTTTTCAAATTGAATTCTCTATCTCACAATTCATACTAAAATAAGTGTCAGACCGACTAAAGACTTAAAATTTCAAAATGGAGCAATAGAATGATTAGGGGAAAAAATGACTATTATCATCAGTTTTATAAAAGATTCCTGAAGCATAATCTAAAACCAAAAACATTAGGAGCACCTGCATAGCTCAGCAGTTAAGCATCTGCCTTCAGCTCAGGTCATGATCTCAGGGTCCTGGGATGGAGCCCTGCGTCAGGCTCCCTGCTCAGCTTGGAGTCCGCTTGTCACTCTACCTCTCCCTCTGTTCATACTCTCTCTCAAATAAATAAATAAAATCTGTATGAAAAATAATAAAACCAAAAACCTTAAGGAAAGTTATGCTAAATGCAATAAGGTAAATGTAAATTACATGCTGTACAATGCCACTTATGTGACATTTTGTAAAAGAAACAAAAAAGAAACGATTGCAAGGGAAAGAGGATGACTACAGAAGGGGCACAACACTGTTTTTAGAGTGAAGTAACCGTTCTATATTTTGACTACAGTGGGAAATACATGTCTCTAGGAGATTGTCAAGACTCCTAGACCTGTACACTAAAACGGTGAATTTTATATTATGTAAATATACCTCAATAAAACTGAACAAAATGGGGCAACTTATAGAGTATACCTAAATATACATGTATAGTCACATGCGTGTATATTTCTACACATATAGCTTTGCCTCCATTCTATGTCTAACGTATATGTGTATAAATAAAGTGCACACACATATACACATACTCATAGGTATATGTATTATATTAAAAAGATCTGTAAGGAAAAAATAAATAATAAAAATAAAAAGGAGATATGCAAATATCTTAACAGAAAGCATTACAGGTTTTTTTTTCTCATTTTTATTTTCTAATATAGTTCAAAGTCATAAATTTGTATAGAAAAATAATTACATGTGTTTTTAAGTAAACAAAAATTACTTTCCCACTTATCACTGGCAATAAAGTCCCCATCAATCTATGATGGAAATGAAAACAATTTACCCAGGCCACTTCCTAAAGCCTAGCAATCAACCTAGCCTGCTCATCTCTAACACAATCTAATCCAGACTATCACTGCGTCTGGAAAATGCCCATGAATGGGGGGTAATTCTGTTGTCATCAAATATAAAAAAATTTATTCACCTTAAGGTGAGGTTCTCAAATTTGGGGGGAAGGCCATGAAACCTTTTACAATCTGGGGGAAACTACAGACCTCTCCTCGAATATTTTGAAATGCATAAAATACATAGGCTAATGACAAAACTAATTATATTGAAATGTAGATATTAAAATACTAAGGTAAATTTGTGGTATAGTAACATATGTGTTCTTTACTTATGCATTAAAAAAAATAAGAACTAGTGACAGCTTTTGCCTAACTTCATAATTCAAAGAAATGATAACATTTGATTAGGTATTTTCTCCATCTAAGTTCTTAAATCCCCTGATTTCTCTCACAGTTGAAAACTCTCCCCAGGTAGAAAGGAAAGTGGTTTTCAAATGGTATCAGCTTTTCTTGGAATTCACACAGTCAGAAGCTCTGAAGAAAGTCTACTCCCCAGTAACCGAACTTTAGAATCCCTATGTCTATCTAAAATGGCTTTAGAGGTGCCCGGGTGGCTCATGTGGGTTAAAACCTCTGCCTTTGGCTAGGGTCATGACCCTGGAGTCCTGGGATAGGACCCCGTCTGTGTCATCTGGCCCTCTGCTGGGCAGGGAGCCTGCTTCCCTTCCTCTCTCTCTGCCTGCCTCTCTGTCTACTTGTGATCTCTGTCAGTCAAATAAATAGATAGAATCTTTAAAAATAAATAAACTAGGGTGCTTGGGTGGCTCAATGAGTTAAGTCTCTGCCTTTGGTTCAGGTCATGATCTCAGGGTCCAGGGATCGAGTCCCGCATCGGGCTCTCTGCTCGGCAGGGAGCCTGCTTCCTCCTCTCTTTCCCTCTCTGCCTGCCTCTCTGCCTACTTGTGATCTCTGTCTGTCAAATAAATAAATAAAATCTTTAAATAAATGAATAAATAAAAACAGCTTTAACTAGAAGCAAAAAGCTTAAAGGCTAAAAGAGATATGAATAATACTAACCAAAGTTTAAGACTTAAAGTAATTGTATTTAATTTTTCTTGTTTTTTGAATAGCTCTATGATTTTCTTTAAAAACTTTTCCAATTTTGAATAAAAATTACATTTATATGGACACAAGGTTTACTGTGAAATGCTACTGCATTTATAAGCCTCAGGAAAATCTTTCAAAGGACAAAAACTGGATTACCATTTAAGCATCTACTTTAGAAAAACAATAACTAGAAATGAATTCTTGCAACCAAATTTCTCCTTGACTAGGTTTTATAAATGTATCTTATTTCACATGTTTTAGAATCAATTATTTTAAATATATAGCTAAAGTAAAACAGCAAAATGGATATATATTTAAACATTAAAAAAAGAAATTCATGCAATGAAAGTGAAAACTAGTAAGTTATTAGCTATATAAATGTTACGTCAAATCTCCAATTCATCCTGATAAAACAAAGATTAAGTTTACTGAGAATAATATATCATTAATAATATAGAAAAATACAAAAAATAAATTGCTATTAAGAATAAATATTGGGACACCTGGGTGGCTTGAGCATATGCCTTCAGCTTGGGTCATGGTCCCAGGATCCTGGGATCCAGTCCCACATCACGCTCCTTGTTCAGTGGAAGCCTGCTTCTCCCTCTGCTTGTGCTCTCTTGCTAACAAATAAGTAAAATCTTAAAAAAAAAAAAAAAAAAAAAAAGAAAGAATATGGGCGCCTGAATGGCTCAGTCATTGGGCGTCTGCCTTCAGTTCAGGTCATGATCCCAACCAGGGTCCTGGGATCAAGCCCTGCATCAGGGGGGTCCCTGCTCAGCAGGAAGCCTGCTTCTTCCTCTTCCATTCCCCTTGCTTATGTTCCCTATCTCACAGTGTCTCTCTCTGTCAAATAAATAAATAAAACTTTAAAAAAAAGAATAAATATTAAAACATAGTACTCATACATGTCATTAATAACAAAAGTAAAATTTACAAAAAAAAAAAAAAAAAACCAAAAACAAACACACACACACACACACAAACACACAAAAAAACCTTGACCGTACTGGCAGGTATTGAATAAACAGAATATAGGTAGGTACTCAGAACGAGTTTACCTTGTCTCCCAAACTACAGAGCAGTGTGTCACAACTGCATTAAAACCACCCAAAAAGCGATTCCAAATTACGGTACAAATCTTCTAAAGAAATAATCTCACCTCAAAAATTAGGAACTTCAAAGATCTATCCAGCAGTACTACACGTGATAGCAAAAAAGGTAGAAATAGCAAGTAACAGGAAAATATAGTAACAAGTGGACTAAAGACATAAAAAATATATAGATGTGGACTGTTATCAATAGAAATGAATATGTAAAATAATCAGAATATAAAAGAAAAAAATATACTTTTTAGAACTATAAAGAGTTTCTTCCATATACTGATGAAGATGAAAAAAAAAAAACCCACATGAATGATTACAGATAAAGGTCAGTGTTCATCTCATTCATTTTCGCCTGAAAACTACTTGAGTGTACTTTTTAAGGGTATTAGGTCAGCCAATAAAATACAAATGTTTGGAGGAGCGCCTGGGTGGCTCAGTGGGTTAAAGCCTCTGCCTTCGGCTCAGGTCATGATCCCAGGGTCCTGGGATCGAGCCCCGCATCGGGCTGTCCGCTCCGCGGAGAGCCTGCTTCCTCCTCTCTCTCTTTCTACCTGCCTCTCTGCCTACTTGTGATCTCTGTCTGTCAAATAAATAAATAAATAAAATCTTTAATTAAAAAAAAAAAATACAAATGTTTGGAAAAAAAAATACAAATGTTTGAGAGAAAGAAATACAGCATTTGCCAAAGCCAAAAGTATTGTGCTATTACTACATTAAAAATTTCCTTAAACAAGCACTAGTGAAAAACAACCTGCACAGGCAAATATTCCTGTGGTGTGCAACCTTTCCCATTCCCAAACGGCTATGCCAAACTGCAGAAATCCTTCAGTATCGTATATTCTATAGGGCACTCCCTCCTAGAATTGGGGGTTTCTACTAATGAAAACAAGCCAGAGAAAATAAATCTGTATCAAATAATAGGAGAAGGGTAGTGGCTGGTGTGCAGGGCTGACATCTCTCTGCCAGGGATGGGAGCTGAGGTCTGTGGGGAGGAGAGGACAGAAAGAGCAGGGCCAGTGACCAGGCAGTCCATGTGGCCAGAGAGCACAGGAACCATCTCTGGCCACAGTCTGAAATCCTCCAAGACCCATGACCTGCCGAAGCACCCCCTCTGAGGAACCTCTGAAGGAAATAAAAATGTTCACATGGGTAGGCATTATCTACAACAAGGAAGTAATAAAAAGGACACCTGACTGAATTCTGGAAGATGACAAATTACCCCATTCCCCACCAGAAAAAAGATGAAACCAATGCTGCTCCCTTCAATGATTTGCTTCTGAGAGAAACATTAAAAAAAAAAAAAAAAGTAACAGGAGAATCACAAAAATCATATCATTCTAAATTTTTCCTAGGGGCACCTGGGTGGCTCAGTCGGTTATTCATCTGCCATCGGCTCAGGACATGATCCTGGGGTTCTGGGATAGAGTCCTGCATCAGACTCTCTGCTTAGCAAGGGCCTGCTTCTCCCTCTCCCTCTGCCAACTGCTCCTGGTGCTTGGGCTCGCTCTCTCTCACTGTCAAATAAAAGTCTTTAAAAGACATTTTTTTCCCTAGAAACAAGCTGCTCCATGCAATAAATCTTTGATCTGTAATTGCGCTCTGCTTAATGCAAAAAGACCCCTATTACAAGTGTCACACTGCACAACACACTATACGTTTGCTTTTAGTGTATTATAGAGCTTAATATCTTTGCCAGGGAAAAAGAGTATACCACCTTCAATGAGAAATTATACAAAATGTAAGTAGTTAACACAAGCCTAACCCAAGAAAATGGCACAGGACTAATGAAGTTGTTGTTACACACAACTTTGAATACCTCTTTCAAAATATTCCTAAATAAATGATTATTAAAACTTTTAATCTCTGACTGGAGTTTCTTCCTCCTGGCTAAATTACTCCATCTCAGATCATACTGTTAAAATTCATGTACTTCAAAGGTAGAGGAAAAGAGTTTTCGTAGAAGGAAAAAAACATTATTTCACACATATTACTACCATCTCAATTATGGAGGCAGGGAAGAGGTATAAAATAGCCGATTATGACAATACTTAACCAATTCCAAAGCAAAAAAGATTATTGTTTTTCATGTAATATTAATCCAAAGCAAAATTAATCAACAATCTCATGAAGTACACTGATGCACTGCATTAAAGTTTTAAAAAGATAATATGCCCAATAAACTTTTATATTTTTTAAAGATATTCTATTTTTTGGGTGCCTGGGTGGCTTGGTCATTAAGCAGCTGCCTTCAGCTCGGGTCATGATCCCGGCGTCCTAGAATCGAGCCCCATATTACGTTGGGCTCCCTGCTCAGCGGGAGGCCTGCTTCTCCCTTTTCTACCCCCTTGCTTGTGTTCCCCCTCTCAATGTGTCTGTCAAATAAATAAACAATATCTTTAAAAAAAAAAAAAGGAAGAAGAAGAAGAAAGATATTATATTTTTGCCTTGGCAACAATGGGCAGCTTCTAGAATTCTCACTCATTTGCTGGTGGGAAAATAAATTTGTACAACCACTTTGGGAAAGAATGTGGTACTAGCTACTAACTATGAAAGTAGGCAAACCCTATGATCTAGCTACTCCATTCCTAGCCATACATCTGTGAGAAACAGGAAAATGTGCAACAAGGCACATGTACAAAAATGTTCATAGTTGTATTGCTCTTAGTAAGCAAAAACTAGAAATAATATACCTGTTCATTAACAGGAGGATGGATCAATAATGCAAGATCTTCCTATACAGAAATTCAATGAAAAATTACAACAACACACCACAACCTGAATGACTCTCATAAAGAATATACACAGTATGATTCCCAAGAAGTTCCAAAGAAGAAAGCATTTGACTAAATTAGTTTAGAAATACATGGATGGCAAACTGTCAATAAAAGCAGGGACTTTTTTTTTTTTAAGCAGATACATTACTTTGAGAAGAGAGGGAGTTTTTAACAGGAAAGACCATACACTATTTAATTTTTTGTACCTGGGCGGTGATACACAGTTTCTGCTTAAAATGATTTTTTTTTAAAGATTTTATTTATTTATTTGACAGACAGAGATCACAAGTTGGCAGAGAGGCAGGCAGAGAGAGAGAGAGGAAGGGAAGCAGGTTCCTTGCTGAGCAGACAGCCCGATGTGGGGCTCGATCCCAGGACCCTGGGACCATGACCTGAGCTGAAGGCAGAGGCTTTAACCCACTTGAGCCACCCAGGTGCCCCTGCTTAAAATGATTTTTGAAGTCTTTTAATTTTCTGCAGTTTTAGGCATGCACATTTTAATACCTTCTACTTCCTAAAAAAGATTAAAGGCAAAAACAAGCCAATTACCCAGTAGCTGGAGTAAAATATTAGTCACATTAATATAAGTTATAATATGTCTTTACAGAATAGAAAGTATATATAAACAAAATTTTTGGTACAAGAGAGGGAACCTCTAAAACTGTGACTCTGAAAACTTCAGCTCACTAGTGATTTTCATTCAAGACTTCTACCTTAAAAAAATTTCCTTAAAAAATCGATATTTGGTGATTGCTGACCAATATAAAGGATCTTTTGAAAATATAAAGGTAAACCATAAAGTCATTACCTTTTTTTTTTTTTCTAACTTTGATAAAGTTCATTTAGTGAGGTCATCTAAAAACATTCCAAGAGCTTCAGCTCCCATATAGAAATAACCAGGTTCAATTTGGGGAAGACTGGAAAGATTCCAAAGTTTTCCTTACTTGGTTACTTTCAATACTATGACCTGCTAGCAGCTGGATGGGTAAATCGTTTTCCCTCTTAGTTTTTCATATCATATTAGTGTTTCCTTCAGACCATTTGTTTCCCAATATTTACAGATATTTATTAGAGAGACTGGGAAATACATAAAAGCAGGTATACTCAACTAAAAAGGAGCATCATACAGGATACTAAAACACTTTCCTTAATATCATGACATTTTTCACATTCTCTCTGACATTATCACTACCAATGCCCACCTAATCAACAAGAAAGAAGAGAGGGGCACCTGGATGGCTCAGTCGTAAAGCAAGACAAGATTATCATAGAGTAAATCAGTAATATCCTAAACTAAAATTTAAAAAAATTCAGAGTCTCAGGAGATGCCTGAGGGTCAGTAGGTTAAGTGTCTGCCTTCAGCTCAGGTCCTGATCACAGGGTCCTGGGATGGGCTCCCTGCTCAGCAGGGAGTCTGCTTCTCCCTCACCCTTTTACCCTCCCCCTTCTCGTGTTCTTTCTTGCTCTCTTTCTCTCAAAATCAATAAATAAAATCTTTTTTAAAAAAGTTCAGAATCTCAGAATTACAGAGGTGACTAAGCCAATTTCAGCAGTCCTAGGATCAATAAGGACATAGGACCACAGGGAAAAAGAAGACATAACAACAGATTTTTTTTTTCTTTAGGTAGCTTCAGTATTGTTTGTAATTGAGGTATAACAGAAAACAATTTCTTAAAAAATATTGGGTCTGCTGATACTAAAACAGAATAAAAAAACAGAAAAGATACCACGCAGAGATCATAATACAGACCAATTTGATACAATACCTAATTTTAAATCCTTTTTTTAAAAGATTTTATTTATTTGAGAAGGAGAGAATGAGAGAGAGAGAGAGAGAGAGCACGAGAGGGGGAAGGTCACAGGAAAAAGCAGACTTCCTGCTGAGCAGGGAGCTTGCCGCAGGACTTGATCCTGGGACTCTAGGATCGTGACCTGAGCTGAAGGCAGTCACTTAACCAACTGAGCCACCCAGGCACCCCATCCTCTCTCTTAAGTCAACTGTAAGCTTCAATGCTCCATCAAGGTCTGTATTAAGCTATAGAGATAAAATACTTCTTGTCTGAAAGGAGCTCCAACAGAAAGGAAGTCACAGGTAAATAAAGAAACAAATCCTGTGATAATTACTATTTGATGTACATTAAAAGTACTGCTGAAAACCAGAAGTAACCAGGTCTGAAACTTTGCAAAGGTCTGGTGACATCTGAATTGTATCTTGAGAGGGAAAAAGCTTCAGTTCAGACCAAGAATTAGAAACAGGATATCAAAAAGAAAGTTAATGGCTTCAGAGGTAAGAAGGCAAAACATGTTCTGCAAACTGAAAAAGGGTTCTCTTTGGAAAGGGTCTACGGAGGAGAGTTAAACAGAGAGAAATGGGACTGGTATTATTACAGCCTGATATTATAGCCAAGTTGTGAAAAACTACAGAATTCTTATTAAGATATTTTAATTTCTTATTTTCAGCAAAAAGGAGCCACTAAAATTTTAAAATCTCACCTCTTTTCTATTTTGTAATGAGAAGAGAGAGGCTAAATGTTGACACAAAAAGTGTACATAAAATGTTCAAAGCAGCATTATCCATACCAGCTGAAAAGTGGAAATAACTCAAATATCAACCATCCAGAGTTACTTACCAATAGATAAAATATGGTATATCCATACAACAGATATTATTCAGCGATAAGAACATTATGCTAAGAGACGTAAGTCATCACAAAGGACAAGATACTATATGATTCCATTTATATGAAATGTCCAGGCAAATCTATAAGAGACAGAAAGTAGATTAGGGGCTACCTAGGGCTGGCTGGGGGTGATGGGTGATGTTTCCCTTATTAGGAAAACAGGATTTCTTTTCAGAGTAATAAAAATGTCCCAGTACTGACTGTATTTATGACTGTGCAACTCTCAACATGATAAAATCCAGTGAACTGCAGATTTTAGATGGGTGAGTTACATGATATTGACTTTTATCTCAATGAAGTTGAGAGATAAGAGACAGAAGCTGGAGCTAAGGAAACAAACTAGGTAGTGGGAAAGGAGATGATTTTCACATGGGATTCAACTAAAAAAAAATAAATCTGTGGGATGCCTGGGAGGCTCAAGTCAGTTAAGCATCTGCCTTCGGCCTGGGTCATCCCAGGATCAAGTCCTACATCAGGCTCCCTGCTCGGCGGGGAGCCCAGGGAGCCTGCTTTTCCTTCTCCCGTCTGCCTACCACTCCTCCCGCTTGTGTTCCCTCTGACAAATAAATAAAATAAAATCTTTGGGGGGAAAAAAAACAATTTGAGAAATAACAATAACTTTAATCAAGAGTTTCAGAGATGACTTGCACTTTCTACCTGCAATACATTACAGTAACTGAAGGCATCAACAAGAAAACTATGAAGAACCACGTCTGACTGCAGGAAAAGACGTGGCCAACTTTGAAGTACTTTCTTCTGCTCACCTAATCTGAACTTCAGATCATGGGCTTCACTGACACAACAGCAAAGTTAGCAATATCTCTATCTTAAGTTACTACTATTCATGTTGGGTTTTTTCCATTCTTCCTTCATATGTTAAAAGCTGAGGTACCGAAAATATCATTGAAGAAAATATAACCATACATAGTTTCAGCTCTATCATTTAACAGGTGTATTACTATGGGCAAATAACTCGAAGTTTCACTTTCCCACCATATAAAATAAGGAAATCTTAGAGGTATGTATTGAAGATTAGAGATAAATTTTAAGGAGTACCTAATATAATGCTTAATACACAAAAATTGGAAACGAATACTATTTCTACCCACAAATTAAATAATAGGTTCATAAAAATCTTTGTAAGAAGATACAAATCATTTATTTATTTATTTATTTATTTTAGAGAAAGAGAGTGTGTGCCCCTGCAAACAGGGGTGAGAAAGAATCCTCAAGCCTCCACACAGAATGCAGAGCCCGATTGATGCAGGACTCAATCCTCGGACTCTGAGATCATGACCAAGACTTGGACTCTTAATCAACAGAGCCAGCCAGGCGCCCCATAAATTTTATTTTAAATACACAATTTAACCTGCTATATTGTTCATCTGTAAACATGAAGTACACGAGTTTGTATTACACATGTGTACAATGACTATTTTTAGAATATAAAAATATTCAATTGGGAATTAAACAAGGTTTATATCAGTTTCTCTTAGCAATGTTAGCATACAAAGGAATTGAATACGCTAGAGGGATGGCAAACTGTATAAACCAGGGGGATAACAAAGCTTTTTTTTTTTTTTTTAAGATTTTATTTATTTATTTGACAGAAAGAGATCACAAGTAAGCAGAGAGGCAGGCAGAAAGAGAGAGGGGGACGTAGGCTCCCTGCTGAACAGAAAGCCCGATGTGGAACTCCTGGGATCATGACCCAAGTCGAAGGCAGAGGCTTTAACCCACTGAGCCACCCAGATGCCCCATAACAAAGCTTTTTAACTCACTGTATCTCCTTCACTGATATGGTCACAGAAACAAATCAGCAAAAAGTGCAGAACAATGAGCAAATCATGAAATCCTTGTCAAAAAAGATAAAAGGGAAATGTAACACTGAATCACTGATTAGTGGAAAAGGGACTAATTGACTAATTGTATAATGAAATA
Organism: Mustela lutreola; assembly: GCF_030435805.1. Lineage (NCBI taxonomy): Eukaryota > Metazoa > Chordata > Mammalia > Carnivora > Mustelidae > Mustela > Mustela lutreola. Next base: position 14,985,916 of record NC_081299.1, read on the forward strand.
AATTCCTATATGCTCTGTTGAAGATTCTTTAAGGAAATGATCATTGGTTCCAAAAGGAACACCCCTACGTTTGAGAACCAGATTTTCAGTACTCTTACATAATTCAGGTTCAAACAGTACAAAGGAGAAAATCCCAAGGGAACGGATTGACACCATACCTAAAACTATATTTGGATTAGAAACAGAGATGGTTTCCGTAAGTTCAGTCTACTTTATTCAAAGACCACTTAAGAGCTCCTGCAAATCTCAAGGGAAAGATACCACAGAGATTATCATTCTACCTCAATACAGGAGTTAACAATAGAAATTCTCTTAAAGGTGAAACGAGAAAAAAATCAAACAAAGAGTAAGAGTTCAAAAAGCAACAGATAAGCAAACAGGACTGTTGCCTGGGTGGCTCAGTCGGGTCTAAGTATCTGACTTTGGTTCAGGTCATGATCTCAGGTCATGAAACCAACCCCTGTGTTGGGCTCCCCGCTCTCCTTCTCCCTCTGTCCCTCCCCCCTCACACTCTCTCTCCAAATAAACAAATAAATAGAATAGAATAGAATAGAATAAAATAGAATAGAATAGAATATGATTTCTATCAAGTGTCCAAACTGTATGTTCTAAAAATCTCCTTAGCTGTTAGGGGACCAAAACAGTGACCTAACTACATTGAGAGTAAACAGAGGCAAGAAGGGAGGAGCACAAGAGAACTGAAACACACCAGTCCTCAAAGCAAAGAGTCAGTGGGTAATCACTAATAGAAAATTGTTTTATTTAGAGATACAGAGGTAATACCAGAGAAACTAAATGCGAAAATAGCTAAAAGCAGGACTGCCCCTGCAGGGAAAGACTGGACAGTGAAGAGTAAGCAGGGGACTATTTCTTTGCATTATAAACCCTCCCATATTATTTGCAATTTTTTTTTTTTTTTTTAAGATTTTATCTATTCATTCGACAGACAGAGATCACAAGTAGGCAGAGAGGCAGGCAGAGAGAGAGAGAGAGAGGGAAGCAGGCTTCCTGCAGAGCAGGGAGCCCGATGCGGGGCTCAATCCCAGGTCCCTGAGACCATGACCCGAGCCGAAGGCAGCAGCCCAAACCACTGAGCAACCCAGGCGCCCCCATGCAATTTTATTTTTTTAAAAGACTTTATTTTTAAATAATCTCTGCACACAACGTGGAGCTTGAACTCACAACCCCCAAGATTAAGAGCTACATGCTCTGCCAGGCCTACTATTTGCTTTTTAAAAATCAGATGCATTCTCTGTTTTCGTGAAATAGATGGGTAAGTGATAACCAGCTGTTAACAATTATCATAAAGGGATGCCTGGTCAGTCAGTTAAGCGTCTGCCTTCAGCCCAGGTCATGTCTCAGGATCCTGGGACCAAGCCCCACATCTGGCTCCCTGCTCAGCAGGGCCTCTGCTTTCCCCTCTTACTCTGTTGTTCCCCTGTACATGCTCTCTTGCTCTCAAATAAATAAAATCTTTTTTAAAAAAAAGGAATTACCACAAAGAAATCACCAAGATAATAAAGATCCACAGACTAGGATAAGAATGTTCATCAGAGTATTATTTATTTTAAAAATATAAAAAGCACCAAAATGCGCAACAGATGATTAGTTTTATAAATCAAAGTACAAAAGGAATATTTTTATGAACATCTTCACCCCTATAACTGCTTTCTTCTCAATACAACCAAAAATCTCATGATATAGTTTTCTTTTTAATGATACAAACCATTAAGAAGCTAAGGTACTAAAAATATCATAGGAGTGGGGATGTATAATTCCAGGTGTATAATTCTTTTTTTCCCTTAAGATTTTATTTATTTATTTTACAGAGACAGAGCAAGAGAGGGAACACGAGAAGGTAAGTGGGAGAGGGAGAAGCAGGTTTCCTGCCGAGCGGGAGCCTGATTCGGGGCTCAATCCCAAGACCCTAGGATCATGACCTGAGCTGAAAGACGCTCAACAAGTGAGCCAGCTAAGCGTCCCCTGCGTGTATAATTCTATAATGACATGATAAGATATGCATGATATGCTAAAACAAAAAAATATAATTTACAAGCAATACATATTAAGAATAAACAGAAGGTTTTTAAAGTTATATCTGCATCGTAAATTTTTCTATGTCTATTTTATATGCATATAAAAACATAAAACATCCAAAAGAATTCTCACTCTATATAGGTATTTCTCTGGGAAATAAGATAATGGTGGACTTTCATTCACTTCACACTTTCATTTTGTTTTTTTTCCTAAACTGGCATTATTTCATCAGAAGAAAATTAAGGCAGGAGTCAGCTGTTTAAATATTATTTAGGGGCGCTTGAGTGGCTCAATCGTTTAGCATCTGTCTTCCATTCAATCATGATCCCAAGCTCCTGAGATCCAGCCCCGCATAGAGCTCCCTGCTCAGTGGTAAACCTGCTTCTTCCTCTCACACTCCCCCTGCTTATGTTCCCTCTCTGGCTGTCTCTCTGTCAAATAAATAAATAAAATCTTAAATAAATAAATATTATTTAAACATAATATTTATAGCAGTAAAAATATATTATCTCTTGGGGAATGGGTAATTACATCCTTCAAATATACATTTAGAAAGACTTTTTTTTTTTTTTAATTTAACAGACAGAAATCACAAGTAGGCGGAGAGGCAGGCAGAGAGAGGGGGAAGCAGGCTCCCCGCTCAGCAGAGAGCCCGATGTGGGGCTCGATCCCAGGACCCTGGGACCATGACCCGAGCCGAAGGCAAAGGCTTAACCCACTGAGCCACCCAGGCGCCCCTGGAAAGACTTTTTTTAACAAGAAGATGCCTATAATTTTAGGGCAAGAAAGAGGGGTATGAAATTATGGGACCATTAATTTCAGAAGTTTTTTTTTAAGTGTACAATAAAACAACTATAAGAAACATGTCAATATGAGTGGCATGATCCTTTTCGTGGCAAGAACATAGGTCATTTCTTTTCCCTCTTATACTTTTCCCTGAGTTTTGTTTTTTTTTAAGCAGGCACACATTAATTTCATAGTGAACAAAAATCTGCTCTTTGGAACTTGGTTGGTTGTTAAGGTTTCCAGATTGACCTAGGATATTCTACTTAAGCCAATAATGTAGCCAAAGAAAACAAGGTTCACATTATCCTCGCTGCCATGTTGCACTCAGAGCAGAATCAACCATCACGGTGATTCTTATTATCTGTTTGCCTCCCTGTAATACTTATGGAAAGGGACAGGATGTAACAAGCACTTATGACAATGCATGCAGACAAGTGGCCACTCAGACGATTAAGTATAAATACTGTATTATTAATTCCGCCAAATCTTAGTATTTATAATTTGGCTGTTTTGACAGTAAAATTGATTTAGACTATCAATTCACAGATACCAGAAACAACTCGGGTGCCCAGAGCTGCCTTAATATACACAAAGGGACTAGGCTAGGACAGTGAATGGATTTTTTTATTTCCTTCATTACGAACAGTAGCCTCGAAAACTGTCTTAAGAATCCAAGGTACGGCTTTTGAGAGGGAAGACGGCAGCAGAGTAGGGAATTGTTGAATCACTGCACTGTACAACTGAAGCTAATACAACACTGTATCTTAACTACAGTGGAATTAAAAGGGGAAAAAAAAAAGATTCCAAAGTCTTTTCCCAAGTCAGTAGTAAAACCTTAATCAAATTAGGAATAGCTGTCTTGGGAAAAAACTACAGAAATGGTTAAGGAGTATTTATTCTATGAATAGATAACCCAACTATTTAGTAAAACTAACTTCACACATAAAAATCAGTAACTTAGTTTTCCACCCTAAACAAGTCTGCATGTCAGTTGGGAGATTACTGTATAGATTTAACAACTGAGGTGGTACTAGTTATTTTTCATTTTACAACTTAATTTCTTTTAAATTCTGGTTTGCTTTCTTTTTGCTAATCTTTCAGGTGCTAATGAACCATTTATATAACTAATCAAGATAAGTGAATTTGTTTTTAATTCCAAGGTATTAGCACTTAGAACATGATATTCAATTATATATAAACATAAATTCAATTACATTATCAAAATCAGTATTAAGTTGCTCTGGAACAGACCTAAGGCACGGGTGACATATGATACATGATCCTACAGAGAAAGATGAGTTAAAAATCATCACAGTACATAAAAAAAATGAAACCTCTCTCTTATTACTTGTTCTCCCCCAAATCCTAGCCCAAAACATAAGCATGAAGAATGTCAGCTTCTCTCAAACCCTTTTCCTGTGATGTCATTTATTATCTTCTTCTGGAGAATACTTAGTATTTATGATAAAATGTTTGGCCAATCAATATTCAGAAAGACACTGGCATCAAGACCTCTTCCAGAAAGCTTCCCAGTCAACCCAGCTGACTATCAATCAGCCTAATCTTTTAGTCATACATCTGTGACACCTCTTTACTTCTCATTTCAATAAATGTCTTCATCAAGAGAAAACTCTCTGAATTGGCCTTTAAAAGTCTGAAATAAAGGGCGCTTGGATGGCTCAGTTGGTTGAGCATCCCACTCTTGGTTTCGGCTCAGATCATGATCTCATGGGTTGTGGGATCCAGCTCTGCCCCAGGCTCTGCCCTTGGTGGGAAGTCTGCTTGAGATGCTCTCCCTCTGCCCCTTCCCGCATTTGTGCACGCACTCTCAAATAAATAAATCATTTAAAAGATTTGAAATAAATATTTCACATGTGCTAATTTTTCTAAATTTTCTGAAAAGTTACTAACAAATGCTAATTGAACAAATAAAGACTAAAAATATACTGCTGATTTTACAAATCTTAAAATTCTTAATACAGCCAGAGGTTCTTTGGGATGTGTAAGAGTTAAAGAAATTAAACACCCTTTTATTGAACACTCTGCATGCTATATGGCAATTAAACAAGCAAAGAATGACATAATGAACAAAGATGCTAATCCTTCACAATCTCTGGCCTACAGGATTCCTGACAGCCAGAATTTGCTTTTAAAAGATAAAAAGGGAAACTGCATGAGGTGGAAGTTAAACGTCTATCAAAGCTTGCAGAAAAAATGACCTTGCTATTCATGCCACCAACTTCACAGTGATAATAAATCTATGGTGTTTGTTTATTTTTTCGTTTTCTTTTTCCCTTGAAATAATTACAACTCCATTTACCATACAATTACTTATGACAGTCCAATTTCCTAGGACTCATTTTATTTTAAATTGGACCCTATCAGTTGTTTTGTTTTTAACAACGGTACATATAATACTTTATAAATGAACCTGAAGGGAATATCCAAGTTTAATGAAACATTTTCAAAGTTCTTTGACATTATAGGTCTTGTGAATTGTTTCTATGATTTTTTTATCTGAGAAAGTCAAAAGCAATTTATAACTGACATTTAACAGAACAACTTTTATTTTTTTTTTTTTTAAAGATTTTATTTTTATTTACTTGTCAGAGATAGAGAGAGAGAGAGCGAGTGAGCACAGGCAGACAGAGAGGCAGGCAGAGGCAGAGGGAGAAGCAGGCTCCCTGCTGAGCAAGGAGCCCGATGTGGGGCTCGATCCCAGGGTGCTGGGATCATGACCTGAGCCGAAGGCAGCTGCCCAACCAACTGAGCCACCCAGGCGTCCCAACAGAACAACTTTTATATCTTTAAGGTTAATCATTCTTTTGAAGGAGAAAATGAGGTAAATACATATTAAATAATATTTTAATTAGTTATGTGATTTAACATTTAATGAGCAGATCTACATTTTATATATATTTGGGTTTTTTTAAAAGATTTTATTTATTTGGCAGAGAGAGACACAGCGAGAGAGGGAACACAAGCAGGTGGAGTGGGAGTGGGAGAAGCAGGCTTCCTGCTGAGCTGGGAGCCTGATGCAGGGCTCAATCCCAGGACTCTGGGGTCATGACCTGAACCGAAGGCAGGTGTCCCAACAGAACAATACTTTATGACCATACTTTTATGTGGAATATAAAACAAACTCATAGACACAAAGAATAGAATGGTGATTACCAAGGGCTGGAGTTGAAGAACTGGGGAAATGCTGAACAAAGATTCTGGGATCTAATGTAGAGGATGGTGATTATAGTTAACAATATTACATATTATTATGTAATAGCTGTTAAAAGACCAGACCTTAAATGTTCTCACCACAGAAAAGAATAATTATATAACATGATAGAGGTGTTAGCTAAGGTAATGCTGATAATCATATTGCAGTATAAAAGTATATCAAATCAACAGGTTATATGCCTTAAATTTACAATGCTATATGTCCATTACATTTCAATAAAAAGAAAACCTTCTAGGGACGCCTGGGTGGCTCAGTTGGTTATGCAGCTGCCTTCGGCTCAGGTCATGATCCCAGCATCCTGGGATCGAGTCCCACATCGGGCTCCTTGCTCAGCAGGGAGCCTGCTTCTCCCTCTGCCTCTGCCTGCCATTCTGTCTGCCTGTGCTCGCTCTCTCTCCCCCTCTCTCTCTGATAAATAAATAAAATCTATAAAAAAAAAAAAAAAGAAAACCTTCTACATGGAAATAAAAGTAATACATGCTTTAGCTCAACTGACTACCTTTCTATAGTGCCAATTTTTGTTACTTTTTTAAAAACCAATTTATAAAAATCAGGTGACAATCTATAATTACAATAATTCTTAGCAACACTGTTGAAATTCAATTATCTCAGCCAAAAAAATTTGTATTGAATTATTAAAAATAAAGCAATCTGTCCAACAGTATAGCAGTTATTGATCAAATGGAGGAAATATAAAGAGTAAACAGTATTTAACACATGTAATGAGATTACAAGTATTTTATCCCCTAATTTTCTTAGTTTTCTAAAATGTACATTAGTTTATTAAAGAAAAGAGCTTACTTTACTATTTAAATAAATTTAGACAATCCAAAGATTATCTTGTGTGATACTGAAGTTTTAAAAGCCACATTATTAATAATTAATAATAATAATAAACTGCTTATGGAATACATAAGCAGTTTATCTAACACTATATTAAGGATGTTCAGTTGTCACTTCAAAGGGATGTTAACAGCAGTCAGTATTCCCTGGTTCTTGTTATAATAGTGGTAAACCCAGAGTGGTGACAGGGGAGGCAGTTGCAGCTAAATACCTGAATGATGATCACAAATCAGGTTTAATCAGTTTTAAATGGATTTGTCTCATTTAACCTTCATAATGACCTTTGGAGATGAATATAATAACCATCTCCATTTTATCAATGAGGAAGGAAACTTAGGTACAAGCGAGTTAAGCCATTTGCTCAAGGACACAAACAACTGCTATGTGAAAGCACCAGTATCTGAATTCAATCTGTAGGGTTCCGGAGCCCGCTAGCCACGTATAACCACTGCTCCCCATGTAAACTACAAATTCCAATCCATCCACTAATACCATAAATATCAAAGTATTTTTATAACTTAAATCAATATCATGTTATATCCATACCTGAAATCCTTCAATGGCTGCTGCATGTCAAATAAAATCCAAATGCCTTTTAGCGACCTTACAAAATAAGCAAGATCTACACTTTGTCACTCTCTAGAGCTGCAGTTTCCAATATGATCACCACAAGCAGCTATTTAAATTTCAAAGAACAAAAATTAAATAAAATTGAAAATTCACCTCCGCGGTCACATTAGACACATTTCAAGTGCTGAGAAGGCAGGCTTTTAATGGACAGCACCAGTTCCCAGCATCCCATGTGTGCTGTCTCCAGAGCACTGACCTTCCCACCACCAGGAGAGCTCTACTCATCTGAATGCCTTGGAGCCTCTGAAAATCTATTCACGCATTTATTTCCTCCCATCCATGAAGGGCTGAATTCTCCTCATAGTTCGGATACCCTAAAATGCCACCTTCTCAAGGTTCCCACTCACACCTAATTAACAATTACTATGCTATCAGGGTGCCTGCATAGCTCAGTTGGTTAAACATCTGCCTTCAGCTCAGGTCATGATCCCATGGTCCTGAGATCGAGCCCCACATCAGGCTTCCTGCTCCACTGGGAGGCTGCTTGTCCCTTTCCTTCTGCCCTGCTCACGCTTTCTCTCTCTCTCAAACAAATAAAATCTTTTAAAAAGAAAAAAAAAATAGTCTGTTATTAATTCTGCATCCTGTGTATCTCCTTCATAGCACTTACTACAATTTTCATTAGTTTTTACATTCATACCAATGCTTTTCTCCCAAAAGTTGTATAGTACATAGTGGATATTCAACAAAAACTAGCTGGATTGAGTCTTAACAATTTTAAGTCATCTTAATAATGTTACTAACATCTAAGAAAAACAGAAACCAGGTTTGCTCAGCCATGATATTTTGGGTTAGATAATTTTTGTTGTGAGGCTGTACTGTGCACGTTGGAACGTTCAATTGCATCCCAGGTCTATATAGCCTTCAAATGCTATGGGAATTCCTTTCCCATTCCTGCACCAAATTGTGACAATGAAATATGTCTCCAGGCATTGCTATATGTGCCCTAGAGGGCAAAAGCATCTCTAGCTGAGAACCACTGACCTAAATTTTTTCAAGTGATTATACAGAATTCTAAGTTCAACGTTAAATCAATGGAGAATATTAAGAAAATAACTAAACACCAAAAAATTGGATAACCTAGGTGAAATAGACAAATTCCTAGAAATGCAAAATCTCCTAAGACTAAATCACAAAGAAACAGAAAATCTGAATAGATAAGTAACTAGGAAGGAAAATGAATCAGTACTCAAAAAACTTCCCAAAAGTAGAAAAGCCCTGGATTTCATGGCTTCACTGGGAAACGATACCAAACATGTAAAAAGGAATAACACCAATTCTTCTCAAACTTTTCAAAAAACTTGGAGAGAAGCAAATAACTTCCTAACTCATTCTATGAGGCCAGTGTGATCCTGATATCAAAGCCAGATAAAGACACTACAAGGGGCGCCTGGGTGGCTCAGTGGATAAAGCCCCTGCCTTCAGCTCAGGTCATGATCTCAGGGTGTTGGGATCAAGCCCCACATAGAGCTCTCTGCTCAGCGGGGAGCCTGCTTCCCCCTCTCTCTCTGCCAGCCTCTCTGTCTACGTGTAATCTCTCTGTCAAATAAAGAAATAAAATCTTAAAGTTAAAAAAAAAAAGACACTATAAGAAAATGAAAGACCAGTAACAATGCAAAAATCCTAAAAAACAAACAAACAAACCCCCAAAACAAAACAACAAGAGACACACAACACACAACACTAGCAAACAGAATCCAATAGCATATAAGAAGGATTATATATCAGGACCAAGTGAGATTTATTCCTGATATGCAAGGACAGTTCAATATATAAAAATCAATCAGTGTAATACACCACACCAACATGAATGAGAAAACCCATTTGACCAGAAAAAATTTCACCATCTTTTCATGATAAAAAAGACTCAACAAACTAAAAATAGAAGGAAACTGCCTCAACATAATAAAAGCTATATATGAAAAACCCACAGCAAATTTCATACTCAGTGGCAAAAGACTGAGGCTTCTCTCTAAAATCAAAAACAAAGCAAGTGCTTTCACCATTTCTTTTCAACACAGTATTGGAAACTCTAACCAAACAATTAGGCAAGAATAAAAAACAAAAGACATCTGAACTGAAAAATAAGTAAAATTACTTGAGATACGATCTTCTATGTAGAAAAGATTCTCTTTCCACAATAAAACCATCAGAATAACAAATGAGTTCAGGAAAGCAGCAAGATATGACGTCAACGTACAAATATCAGTTGAATTTCTAAACATGAGCAATAAATAATCTGAAAAGGAAAGGAGGAAAACAATTCCATTTACAATAGCCTTAGAAATTAACAAAAAATGTGAAAGAATTCTATAATGAAAAATATAAAATGCCACTGTAAGAAATTGAAGACATAAAATGAATGAAAATACATTACATATTCATAGATTTAAAGACTTAATATTGTTAAGATGTCAATACTGCTGAAAGTGAACTACAGATCTAATGCAATCCCTACCAAAATCCCAATATTTTTTACGGAAACAGAAAAATCCAACCTAAAATTTATGTGGAATTTCAAGAAAGCATAAATAGACAAAACAATCTTTTGAAGGACTCACATTTCCTGATTTCAAAATTTACTACAAAGCTTATTAATAAAAAGCAGTGTGGTTTTGGCATAAACACAGACATACAGACCAATAGAATAGAATACAGGGACCAAAAATAAATACTCGCACATATGCTCACATGATTTTCAAAAAGGACGCCAGGACCATTTAATGGGAAAAAGAGTCTTGTGAACGAAGGATGCTGGGAAAATGGAAAACCACAGAACTCAAAAAGGAAGGACATTCTGACACCTGCCACAATATGGATAAACATTGAGACATTATGCTAAGTGAAATAAACTAGTCACAAAAAGATAAATATAATTTATCTGTATATGTATAATTTGACTTACACAAAGTACTTATAGTAATCAAAATCACAGACATAGAAAGTAGAATGGTGGTTTCCAGAAACTAAGGGGAAGAGAAATGAGGAACTGATATATAGCAGTTGTAGTTGTTTTATAGGCAGAGTTTCAGTTTTTAAAATGAAGACTTTTAGGGATGGATGGTGATGGGGCTGCACAAAAATTTGACTGTATTAGTATAACTTTAAATTGATTAAGACAGGGGCACCTGGGTGGCTCAGTAGGTTAAAGCTTCTGCCTTTGGCTCAAGTCATGATCCCAGGATCCTGGGATCGAGCACCAAATAGGGCTCTCTGCTCAACAGAGAGCCTTCTTCCCCTTCTCTTTCTGCCTGCCTCTCTGCCTACTTGTGGTATCTGTCAAATAAACTAAAAAAAAAAAAAAAAAAAAAAAAAAAAAGAAAGAAAAAAGAAAAGAAAATTAAGACAGGGGATGTCTAGGCAGTTCAGTCAAAAGAGCACATGGCTCTTGATCTTGGGCTTTTGAGTTTGAGCCCCACATTGGGTGTACAGATTAAACAAATAAATAAAGGTTTGTTTTTTTTTTTTAAGATTTTATTTATTTATTTGACACAGAGAGAGATCACAAGTAGGCAGAGAGTAAGGCAGGCAGAGAGAGAGAGAGAAGCAGGCTCCCCACTGAGCAAAGAGCCTGATGCAGGGCTCGATCCCAGGACACAGAGATCATGACCCAAGCCAAAGGCAGCAGCTTAATCCACTGAGCCACCCAGGTGCCCCAAATAAATAAAGTTTTTAAAAAACAATTTTAAAAAATAAAATGATTAAGATGGTAAATTTTATGTTAAGCCATTTTACCACAATTTTTTTTTTAAAAGAGGAAGTATCGGGACGCCTGGGTGGCTCAGTTGGTTGGGCAGCTGCCCTGGGCTCAGGTCATGATCCCAGTGTCCTGGGATCTAGTCCCGCATCGGGCTCCATGCTCGGCAGGGAGCCTGCTTCTCCCTCTGCCTCTGCCTGCCATTCTGTCTGCCTGCGCTTGCTCTCTCCCCCTCTCTCTCTCTCATAAATAAATAAAATCTTTAAAAAAAAAAAAAAAAAAGAGGAAGTATTTTAGGAGTGCCTGGTGGCTCAATGGGTTAGGCCTCTGCCTTCGGCTCAGGTCATGATCTCAGGATCCTAGGATCGAGCACCGCATTGGGCTCTTTGCACAGTGGGGAGCCTGCTTTCCCATCTCTTGCTCCCTCTGCCTACTTGTGATCCCTCTCTGTCAAATAAACAAATAAAATCTTTAAAGAAAAAAATCACATAGCTTTTTTTTTTTTTTTTTTTTTAAAGATTTTATTTATTTATTTGACAGAGAGAAATCACAAGTAGATGGAGAGGCAGGCAGAGAGAGAGGAAGGGAAGCAGGCTCCCTGCTGAGCAGAGAGCCCGATGCGGGACTCGATCCCAAGACCCTGAGATCATGACCTGAGCCGAAGGCAGTGGCTTAACCCACTGAGCCACCCAGGTGCCCCAAATCACATAGCTTTTATTTAAAATAAATAAATAAATAAAAATTTAAAAAGAAATATCTAAATGTGATTTTCATCTTTTATTTTAATTTCAAACAAAAATCCTAGATTTCTAAATATGTTCACAGATCAGCAAAGCTACTGGAGAAAAGTGACAACAATAATAATTGTAAAACTACAATCTTCTTACAACAAAATCCTTTTTGTCACAACAGACAGGAAAATTTCATTTCTTTTGTATACTCCATAATGTAAAAATACTGAATGGGAAAAAGCATTAAAAGGCTTTTAGAAAGTCCCAAACATTCCTAATTACATTTCTATAACTGAGAAATGGATAATAATTAAACCTTTGCTAATTTTAGACAAAATATGGTATCATTTTACCAATGTTAAACATTCTTCCACAGCCACTTAAAACCTGCTAATTTTCTCCTTCATGAACTGTGAAATAGCACTTTTAACGGATCAAGTTAGCAAACACAGCTGAAATGGGAACACCTGGGGGTGTCTGGGTAGTTCAGTAGTTTAGGTGACAGACTTGATTTCAGCTCAGGTCATGACCTCATGATCGTGAGATCGAGGCCCACAATGGGTCCGTGCTCAATGCAGAATCTGCTTGAGATTCTTTCTCCTTCTCCCCCGCCCCTCCCCCTACTCATGCTCTAAATAAATAAAATACATGTATTTTTTTAAATGAATGTGAACCTCTGAAAGTCCAGATACAATGAAATGGATACACTCCTATACTGTGTGGCAACATAACCTACCATAACTGTATAATATCAAAAATATTAAGCATCTTTAAAGATACACATAAGTATCTATTATGTGTGTTACTTTAACATACTAAGGTTACTTTTGAGAATCTTAGCCTAAGGTAAAACTCCTATTTAAACAGATGAAAATATGCACACGTATGTGTATGTATCTTATTTATGCATATGTACATATCATAAAATTATTTGAAACAGAAAATAAAGGGAATCTTCAAGACAAACACTAGTTCTTAAATTTACTCATTATGGAACTTATGGTTCACCTCATTGACATGATACTTAAACTTATGTTTGTGCTTACAATGTTTGTAAGTGTCATGTAATAACATAGGAAATTATTTATAATACAATGTTGTATTAAAAAAGAAAGCAGGGGTGCCTGGGTGGCTCAGTGGGTTAAGCCTCTGCCTTCAGCTCAGGTCATGATCTCAGGGTCCTGGGATCGAGCCCCACATCCGGCTCTCTGCTCAGCAGGGAGCCTGCTTCCCTGTCTCTCTCTCTCTGCCTGTCTCTCTGCCTACTTGTGATCTCTGTCAAATAAATAAATAAAACCTTTTAGAAATAAATAAATAAATAAATAAATAAATAAAAGCAACCAAATTGTATATCACATGATTTTCATTATGTTTAATGAAAACCAAACTCTATCCTTAGAGGGAAAAAGAATATATAGAACATGTAATTGTGTCAGCCCTATATTTTGAACCTAAAGTTTATCTTTTCTAAAGATATTATAATAATAGTAATAATAATAATAATAATAATAAAGTTTACTTTTTCTCCCAGGAAGAAGCTACTGATAAACACAATATGGAAATATCTCAAAATAATTAACCTGAGTGACTAAAGTCAAAAAACAACCAGCACCTACTGCATGATTCTTTTTCCTATTATAGCTTTTAATAAATATCTAGAAAATGAATCCATAATAACAAAAAGCAGACCAATGGTGGGGTAAGGTGGAAAGAAAAGATTAGAAAGGCAAATGAAGAACTTAAGAATGATGCACGTTAATTTTGATTGTGGCAAAGATTTTCATGGGTGTGTGTGTGTGTGTGTGTGTGTGTATATATATATATATATATATATGTTAAAACTTCCCAAATTATATACTTTATTTTTTTTAAAGATTTTATTTATTAATTTGACAGAGAGAAATCACAAGTAGACGGAGAGGCAGCCAGAGAGAGAGAGAGAGGGAAGCAGGCTCCCTGCCGAGCAGAGAGCCCGATGCGGGACTCGATCCCAGGACCCTGAGATCATGACCTGAGCCGAAGGCAGCGGCTTAACCCACTGAGCCACCCAGGTGCCCCACCAAATTATATACTTTAAATAGTACACTTTAGATATATTTAAATCACTGGCACTATATATACTGTCTGTCAAATATACCCCAATAAAGCTGTTTTTAAAAATAAAGTCTAGGGACGCCTGGGTGGCTCAGTGGGTTAAGCCACTGCCTTCGGCTCAGGTCATGATCTCAGGGTCCTGGGATCGAGTCCCGCATCGGGCTCTCTGCTCAGCAGGGAGCCTGCTTCCTCCTCTCTCTCTGCCTGCCTCTCTGCCTACTTGTGATCTCTCTCTGTCAAATAAATAAATAAATCTTAAAAAAAAAAAAAAAACTTAAAAAAAAAAAAAATAAATAAATAAAAATAAAAAAAAATAAAAATAAAGTCTACAGAAACAAATCATCAGTTCAACTGGCATATTTACCACTGGGGGGAAAATGGACTGTCATTCTGGGCTGCATTATAGGGCAATTAAGTGGATTTACATCTTGCTAGATACAGCTGTCTAAGGAGTACTGATCCACCCAGGCTAAATTTTGTCCCTGTGCAGATATTTACACTGATATGTTGGCCTACTCAGTATTTATCAGTGACTAGAAAAAAAAAATAAAAGCATTCTTTTCTTATTTTTTTTTTAAAGATTTTATTTATTTATTTGACAGAGAGAAATCACAAGTAGATGGAGAGGCAGGCAGAGAGAGAGAGAGAGAGAGAGAGAAGCAGGCTCCCTGCTGAGCAGAGAGCCCAATGTGGGACTCGATCCCAGGACCCTGAGACCATGACCTGAGCAGAAGGCAGCGGCTTAACCCACTGAGCCACCCAGGTGCCCAAAAGCATTATTTTCTAATTAGATTCACAGAACTACAGTATGACAGAATCAAGACTTTAAAAGTATAACCTGGCTAAAAAGGATAAATGTTACAGCATTAAGGAGTAATTTACTCAGATTAACTTATTTACAGGAATTTTGCAGAAACTGTTAATAACACAACTCTTCCAATCCACCAGAATGTGTGATTGCTGCTTCTTGTAGTAAAGTCATTATTCCAGAAAATTTTGTATTAAGTTTATTTCTGCAATTTTATTAAAAATACTGGCTTAGGGACACCTAGAGATGGCTCAGTAAGTTAAGCAACCAACTGTTGATCTCAGCTCAGGTCTTGACCTGGGGTGGTGAGTTCAAGCCCCATGCTGGAATCTACGCTGGCTCGAAGCCCACTTATAAAAATAAATACTGGCTTAACAGTAATAAAATCCAACTTCTCTAAATAAAATATTAAGCCAAAAATATACAACATGGTGGGCGCCTGGGTGGCTCAGTGGGTTAAGCCGCTGCCTTCGGCTCAGGTCATGATCTCAGGGTCCTGGGATCGAGTCCCGCATTGGGCTCTCTGCTCGGCGGGGAGCCTGCTTCCCTCTCTCTCTCTCTCTGCCTGCCTCTCCATCTACTTGTGATTTCTCTCTGTCAAATAAATAAATAAATAAATAAAGACAACATGGTAAAATTTCATATTTTGTTCTTAAGAAGTATGCCAATTAGGAGAGTTATTAATAAATATACGCCAAATCAGCTCATTCCTTTCAGCTTTGCCATTTCCTCTCTACCATATAATATATATTTCTCTTCCTAGAATTTAAAAACTACTGGCTTCATTCATTTTTTGTTCATATAATCAATCACTCTCATGTAATTATGGCTAATAAGGAATAATGACAAAAGTATCTCTCCCATCCCTGAATAAGAAATATGACAAAAGTATCTCTCCCATTCCTGATAAACGTTCTAAAGAGAAACTTCTAGAAATCAGGCCAAAATAAAAAAATAAATGACAATCAGCCTAAAACATTAACTTGACAGCATTATAAAAACTGAGTCTTGGGTCACCTGGATGATGTAGCTGATTAAGCATCCAACTCCTGGTTTGGGCTCAGTTCATTACTGACTGGGATAGAGCCCCACGTCAGGCTCCACACTCAGCACGGATTCTCTCTCCCTCTCCCCTCTCCCACCCGCCCTCACCCACCTCTCTCTCTAAAATAAATAAATCTTTTTTTTAAAAAAAAGTCTTCTTTTTGCTGCTTCTTTGATTATCAGCAGAAAACCTATCTAAAATGCTGACATGAGGGCATAAAGCCTATAAAACAGACAAAAGAAATCAAACATTTGATTGTATAATGTTTTAAGACTGGCCAGGATTCATTTTTGCCTTTCAAGGAATTCAACCAGCTCAATTAAAGGAACATATGGGCACCATATGGTGAGACAGGAGGAGGTGAACTGAGGGTTAGCCTGTATTTTATGACAGAAATCATGCTAATGGACCTAGACACTAGAGAAATAGTAACAAGTAACATATCTTGGGGCTGAGAAGAAGGGGAATTAAAAATGTCAAAGCACCTGGTCACAAACTCTCTTACTCATTCAGTTAAAGTTCACAAGACTGTAAAAGTGAGGCAGAGACTTAAATTGCTAAGAATGGAAACATGTGATCAAGAAAGTAAAGACTGCCATATTTTAAGGTAAGTTTTTATTGCCTAAAATAAAATCTCTTATCCTTCCAGAATAGGCATCACATATACTTGGCGCACCCACTTTGTTCATTGACTAAAGGACTATTAGTATGGCAGCGGCTTAAAATAGTAAATGTCAAATTTGATCTAACTCAAAAATAAATTCAAAACCTTTGTTTCAAAACATGACATGTAAACTCTGTAGCAGGCATTGTGCTATCATTCACATGATCTGGATAACCTCCTCTCCAAATCACTAACTTTACAAAGTCACATGTCTTCATTTATGAGGAATTTCAAAAACATGTCTACATTTTTAACTCAGTAGTTTCACTTTTTAGGAAGTTATTCCATAAAAATAATCTACAATTCAGAAAAGGCTTTAAATTCAAGTAAGTTATTTCTAATAGGTAATATTACAGGTAATATTAGAAACAACCTAATGTTTGACTTCTCCCCTAAATAATGTTTACATCTACTATTTTTCTCAACAAAAATCTTGCTCCTCACCCAGTGTTCATCTGCACGAAAAGTACCATGTTCATTCAGTTACTCAAGCTAAATCCCTAGCAACACCATTTACTCTTCATTCTTATCTCACATCCAAGTTACCGTGATATCCTTTTCCATCTACTTTCAAAATACATACCAAATTCCACTACTCATCTTTTTCTGTACTGCCTTAGAGGAAGTACATCATCATCTTCTGCCTATTTTACTACAATCACCTTTATTTTTAGATTTTCTTTAAGATTTTATTTATTTATTTATTTGAGAGAGAGAGAGAGAGAGAGAGAGAGAGAACAAGTAGGCAGAGAGGGAGAAGCAGGCTCCTGGCAGAGCAGAGAGCGTGATGCGGGGCTCGATTCCAGGACCCTGAGATCATGACCTGAGCCAAAGGCAGAGGCCACCCAGGTGCCCCTAGATTTTAATTAACATATAATCTTAATATTATTTGTTTCAGGGGTACTGGTATGTGATTCAGCAGTCCCACACAATTCACAGCACTCACCATAGCACATACTCTCCCCAATGTCCATCACCCAGCATCCCCATCCCTCCCACCTGCCACCACTCCAGCAACCCTCAGTTTGTTTCCTGAGATTAAGAGTCTCTTATGTTTTGTCTCCCTCTCTGGTTTTGTCTTGTTTCATTTTTCCCTCCATTTCCTTATGAACCTTGGTCTTATTTCTCGAATTCCTCGTATCAGGGAGATCATATGATAAATGTCTTTCTCTGATTGACTTATTTCACTTAGCATAATACCCCCCAGTTTCATCCAAGTCGTTGCAAATGGCAACATTTCAGGGTTTTTTCTGATGGCTGCATAATAGACCATTGTATATACATACCACATTTTCTTCAACCATTCATCTGTTGATGGACATCTAGGCTCTTTCCACAGTTTGGCTATTGTGGACATTGTTGCTATAAACATTGGGTACAGGTGAACCTTCGGATCACTACATTTGTATCTTTGGGGTAAATACCCAGTAGTGCAATTGCTAGGTTGTAGGGTAGTTCTATTTTCAACTTTTTGAGGAACCTCCATGCTGCTTTCCAGAGTGGCTGCACCAGCTTGCATTCTGACTCTAACTAACAACCTCTTAACTCATCTTGCTTCCACTTCACCACCCCAGCACCTGCCCTTATCAGTCTACTCTCTGTAGAATAGCTACAGTGTCCTTTAAACAGAAATTCAGAACTACTGCTTTTAAGTTTCTAAAGGATTTCCATCACATTTAAATTAAAATCCAAATTCTTACCATAGTAAATAATGCCCTACAGAATCTGATGCTCCAAATACTTCTCTGAATTCTATCCCTACCCTCTCTCCATTCCAACCACACTAGTTTCCTTGCAGTTCTAAGACCACAGTAAGCACACTGCTATCCCTAAGCCTTTGCACTACTATTTCTTTTATCAGAAATACGTTTTTCTTAGAAATCTGCAAGGCCACTCCCTCACTTCTTAGCTTTCTACTTAAATGCCTTTAGACAGAATGTCCAGGATTGTCCAGTCATTCTCCATCCCTTTATACTACTCCATTTTCATCAAGACACTTATTCCTACACACCACTATATTGCACATATATTTGTTTACTTTCCTTCTATCCCACAGAACAGTATAAACTCCATGAGTACAGTAGGTTTGGTTTGCTCACTACTACATTCACAATGCCAAACAGTGCCTGACACACACTGAAAGCTCAAGAAATATCTGTCAAATGTCCAGTGAATATTAAATTCTTATGACAAAATAGATAACCATTATTTACGACATGCTTCAAACAGCATAGGAAAAGCTAACATTATAACATAAACTGACCAAATAGAATATAATATCTTATATAGAGTCTACAACACAGAAAAAAAGACAAAGGAAACTATACCAAAAAATGGTTATAGTAGTTGCTTCTAGAAATCACTCAAGATTACTAGAAATTTTCATTTTCTTCTTTTACTTATCTTAATCTTGGAAACAGAAATTGAATGGCAAAGAGTATACTAATTAGAAAAAAAAAATGTATTTTATGAGTTATGTCAGACTCAGGACACCTGGGTGGCTCAGTGGGTTAAAGCCTCTGCCTTCGGCTCAGGTCATGATCCCAGGGTCCTGGGATCAAGTCCCACATCGGACTCTCTGCTCAGCAGGGAGCCTGCTTCCCTTCCTCTCTCTCTGCCTGCCTCTCTGCCTACCTATGATCTCTGTCAAATAAATAAAATCTTAAAAAAAAAAAAAAAAGTTATGCCAGACAAATTTAAGATGCCCTTAAGGTCAGTACTAACAAAACATAACACAACAAAATAAAACCGTTTGCCTACAGAAAGTTTACGCCAGAAAAAAACTAAAAACTGTTTTTCAATGTAAATTGAATGTTCTCGATTACTAGGATGATCAGGCAATTTGTCACCTAACTGGAGTCCATCTGAAGAGTTGGGGGTTCAAATAATTTACAAGTGTTAACTGAACTACAACAGGTGTAAACTGAGACTTGTTTCAGGGAAACCATCCTACCTACTCATTCCTAAACAATAACATTCTAAGTCTTCACAACAATCTTAAAACCTCCAAAACCCATCTACTATCTCATCTCTACTTCTGCAACAGAACACTGCCACACAAAGCTGACTACTGACCAGTCCTTTAAGCATGTGTCTGAATTTTAACTTCCTAGAAGGCCTTGTGTTCCCTACTATGCCTAGAGAAGTTCTATGCCTTCCAGCTTAGTGCCACTTCCTTAATGAGTGGCCTCTTCCTTTCCCATCTCTAACTAAAGGTTCTTAACTCCTTTGCAACTCTAACTAAAGGTTCTTAACCTTGAGCTGATGAATGGTCTAACGAACATTTGCAAAATTCTGAAATTATATGTAAACACTTTTGAGAATAAAGCACTGTGGCTACATTCAAATTCTAAAGGTAATTCATAACCCAAAAGGATAAGAATCATTGCTTTATCATACCACGTTAGATTACAATGACTTATTTACTCATCTTTCTCACCATTCTGAGTTTCTCTGAAGCACCCTATTTGGAAGATGAGAAATTATTGGTATGATAAACTGAAACAATAAAAAGATGTCTGACTCTTCCATTCTACTTAAATTCCCTTAGGCTCACTGTGAGACACCTGAAATCTGCTTTTAATTTTATGACCTTCATCCTCTACCTTTTAAATTTCCCTTCATTTATGAATTTGAATTAATCATTTAACATAAAAAATTAAATTTCCCAGATTAAAACCAATGTTCTCATTTCTAAACCTCTTTTGCATTTTTTTGTAATCAGAGAAGGGTAAAAAATGAAAAACCTTTAAATATTAAAAAAAAATTTTTTTAAATTTTAGTATCAAAAAAGAAAATTAAAACTCAGTGTCTTCAAGAGTCACAAGATAAGGCCAGAAGTTGATTTACAGAAAGATGAAAAAGGAAGAAAAAGACAACGGTATACTAGCCAATGTATTTTAAGACAATGTTTGTTTCACTATTAAATTATGATGAAGGGGAGAAGAGCCTATTCACCCTTCTTATATTAAATATACCTAATTCAATTTCTGATTTTAATGAACCTTTGTCAAAAAAACATTTCACATGACAATCAAACAAACATTGCTGTGATATCAAAGGCTCACGTGCCAGAAGTTAGGCGCCGCAACAGAGACCTCAGGTACTCACCGTGCTGTACACCGCCGAGACAGCAGGAGTGAAGATTCGGTCCTCGAGGGGCTGTTGTACAGGTCCTCTAGGGATTCTAGAAGAGCGAGTTAAGGATAAGAGAACTCAAAAATGCCTTGCTTTAGCATTAACAGAAAATTACCGTCACAAGGTTCTGTCAATGACCCAACTTTCGTCACTCAATTAGTAAGGTTACTCATTTACTTCACTACAAAGCTGGAAAACAAATATTTCAAATTTCTTAATGTAATCAGGTCAATCTCTGCAAAAGTGATTCCCATGATAAACATTCCATGGCAACTCAAAACAAATAAAATTGCACAAGCCTCCACACTTTAGGTCCAGGATGAGACTGTACCACCTTTACTTTCTAGAGAAAAAGACTTAAAGTATAAGCAGGATATTCAGGAAGATACATGGAAATTACTGACAAAGACACAGTCTGTTCTGCTAACTACAGAGAAATAGCAAATATAATTGTCTCCTTGTTTTTCTACTTAGCTGCTACTTTCCCCATATCCCCATTAAAAAGAAAAAAAAAAAAAAAGGCTCCTCAGCATAATATTTAAAATATTTCAGCATGTTGCCAAGATATTCTGTTAAAAGACAAAAGACTATCATTTTATTAAGCTTCAAAACCAAATGAGCTCCATCTACCTGGTAAAGTGATATTTTACCTCTTTAAGAATGACAACCAGAAAACACACACACACACACACACACACACACACACAACCAAAAGATTAAAAGCAATTCTCTCCAGACAGTAGGATTACATAACTGTATTGTATGTTTCTATAATAATTCAAGTGTATTTTTTAAAATGACTATGAATATAATAAACCCCAAATGAAATAGAATGCTTCCTTAAACCTAACAAATACTTCATATTTGTTGTATCATAATTCTTTCTAATGCAATGAAACACTGAGGAAGACAAAATGACAGCTGCAAATAATAACTCTACATGAATCACCACAAATTGATGAAATCTGAATCCTTAGAAGATAAATCCTTTATATGTAAGTAGCAACAGTTTACTGAGGTGGGAGAGGGAAAATAAAGCAAAAACCCTCAAAGCTGGGGCACCTGGGTGGCTCAGTGGGTTAAAGCCTCTGCCTTTGTCTCAGGTCATGATGCCAGGGTCCTGGGATGGAGCCCCTCTCTGCTCAGCAGGGAGCCTGCCTCCTCCTTTCTCTCTGCCTGCCTCTCTGCCTACTTGTGATCTGTCAAATAAATAAATAAAATCTTTAATAAAAAAAATTCGTAACACTCTAAGAGTCTCTAGACAATTCTTAAAAACTAGCAACCTGAGACCACAGTTCAAGTTGTCATAAATGCCTAGACACAAAGAACTGATTTAAAATGCTGTAAAATTTCAGTAAACAGTTTTTTTCCAAATAATTTTTTTCTTTTTTCTTTTTCTTTTTTTTTTTTTTTTTTAGAAAGATCACAAGCAGGCAGAGAGAAGGGGAAGCAGGCTCCCTGCTGAGTAGAGAGCCCGA
The DNA here is from genome assembly GCF_030435805.1 of Mustela lutreola. Taxonomy (NCBI): domain Eukaryota; kingdom Metazoa; phylum Chordata; class Mammalia; order Carnivora; family Mustelidae; genus Mustela; species Mustela lutreola. The sequence continues at coordinate 15,008,101 of NC_081299.1, forward strand.
TGCGGGGCTCGATCCCTGAGATCATGACCTGAGCCGAAGGCAGAGGCCTAACCCACTGAGCCACCCAGGCGCCCCAGTTTATTTGGAAAATTTTTTAAATTAATAAAATGCTTCAAAAAATAACAAAGCTAAAGCATTTCATAAAGGAACTACTTCATTCAAACTATATATAAGTTTGCAATGTAGAAAATATAAGGCTAACAAGTTCCAGGACAAAAGCTCTTCATAATGAGTTTGTCAATTCTCTCAAAATGAAGATAACCCTTAGCTAAAATAAAACTTTCTTTGAATTACAGCTGCATTGTGGTTACATGAATGGTGGAAAATATAAGACTATTTTTTCTTCTGCAAAGCCAACAGCTATTGCTTTTTCTAGCTAAGGCTAATTCTCACACATTAAGAATAAGTTCTCAAATGAGAGTTCTCGGTACTATGTCCCAAACGTTGAGGCACACCATTTAAGATTACAAAGGAAGGCTAAGGTTCCTGATTTCTATTAGTTATTTTATTGGCTAAAATATAATTACAAGATTTGTAAAGAGGCGATCATTTTTATGGTCAATAGTCCCAGTAACAAACATTCTCCTGGGCCACAAATACAGAATGATGATTTTGTTTTTATTTTATTATCTGTAAACCACAAACAGAACACTGTGGATTGATAAAACGGTTTCTTAAAAAGAAGTTCTGAGTAAAAATCACTTATTTTAAAACAAAAACGCAGTTCTGTAAAAAAGAAAATAGAGGTCAAGAGATCTGAATCTAAAGTAGCCTGCAAGCCTAACCAACTATGTTGTCTTCACTGAACCATTTTATAGTATCTCCTGTAAACTGAGGTTCAGCAAGAAGTAACTTGCCCAAGTTAACAAGGCTAAATGGTCAGGCCAGGTCTCCCTGAATTGTAAAGATCACACTCTTGTTTAATTTAATTCATTAATTAATAAAATAGAGATCACTCTCTTCCTATTATATCAGTGTGTCCACAGACAGAACACTTCATTGCATAGTAAAAAACAGTATCACAACCTGGTCAAAATATGGTTGCCCTATCCACATGACAGAACTAAATGAGCAGTTCATCTCATAGAAGCATCAATGAAGTTTCACCCCCAAAATTCCAGAAACTTCCAAATTCTTGGTTCAAACTGAATCATCTGCCCACAAAAAACAAATACCTAGTACTACAGACTGGGCAAGTAATGCATCAGACCAAGTGAACTTATTTTACAAAGCAATTTTCTCCTTCTTTAATTCTTAGTGGTCATGATTGCCTACCTTCATAAATCCTATCTTCATAAATATGCTAAACTCACTGAGCTATACACTTCAAAAGTATGAATGTTATTATATGTGAATAATATCTCAATAACAAATCAACTTTAATAATTTACAAATAAGTTGTTTAATCCCATTTCCACTAAAAACAGCCTCTACAAATTAGTATGAAATAGGCACTTCTAGGCATTTTCTCCATAAATAAGTTAATTCAAAGAAATGACGGGCTTATAAAGCTCTTTCAGTACAACATATATCAACCTAATTCTGCCTGCATTTTTTTTTTAAAGATTTATTTGAGAGAGAGAGAGTGCATGAGCAGGGAGACAGGCAGAAGGAGCTGCTGAGCAGGGAGCCGGAAGTGGGACTCGATCCTCGGACTCCAGGATCATGACCTAAGCTGAAGGCAGTTGCTCAACCAACTGAGCCACCCAGGTGCTCCTAATTCTGCCTGCATTAAGCTTATTACCAGCTTTCACCAACCTCTGTATCCTCAGCATAAATCACTGGATGTTCACCTTTTTACGTTTGGGCTGAAGGTAGCAATCAAATGGCTTCTCATAGTACCACTTAAAATTCTAATTCAATCAATGAGCTGTGTAATATTCATGTGCAATGCTCTCGAGCATGTTGTTTTTATTTTTTAAATCTTATAACTGAAATACAGGATGCATACGCTCTTGACACCTCTGTGGTTCAAATTGCTATATATTATATCATTAGGAAATATAGGCAAAATCATTTTAAAAACTAGCCAGATAGTATGTAATAAGTGAATTTAAAACTCCTAAGTAGAAATACAAATGCAGGGTGCCTGGGTGGCTCAGTGGGTTAAACCTCTGCCTTGGGCTCGGGTCATGATCTCAGGGTCCTGGAATTGAGCCCCGAATCAGGCTCTCTGCCAGCAGGGAGCCTGCTTCCCCTCTCCCTCCCTCTCTCTCTCTCTCTCTCTGTCAAATAAATAAATAAAATCTTTAAAAAAAAAAAAAAAAAAAGAAATACAAATGCAAAATATTTTTAATTCCTCACTTTAATTTTCTATAAAAAATTAACAGATTTCAGAAATAAATAAAATTAGAAGATTAGAGAGTATTAAATATTAAAGCACAACAGACTCTAAATTGATTATTAAAGTACTTACTACATACTCTCCACATTAAATGTCAATTAGGCAGATAAAAAATTTTCAAGACCAAATTTCATCAAAGAAGTTCGAAGACCTATGAGATTACATAATGACCTGAATGTTTCCTACTGATGTCAGGAAAAAAAGAAGGGACCTATAACTTTTTAAGCACACATGTGTACTGAAATTTCATGAATGATGACCTCTCATTAGGATGAAGCTTCTTGATCAATGACAATCATATCTGACCCTGAGTTTGACCTATAATCAGTATTTCCTCAAAAGGCAGACTTTGAGAAATTAGAAAACAAGTAATCAAAGTCAACAGAAATCTTCCACCAGTACGCTGAAACACTAATGTTCCATTTACAGCTCCCCGCTGAATGTTCCTAAACGTTGCCTGGTCCACTGTAAGAAAAGCTACTATCCTGGATCAATGCTCAGCATAAGTAGTATTCTTAAAGTGACAGCCTCAATTTATTATTGCCTCATTGAAAAGGAAAGCAACAGTACAAATCCATTGCACAAATTAATATAGAGAAGACACAGGCCACTGATTTCAGGAGATGAAAACATGTGATAAAGATCTTTTTCTGCATCATTTCTTATTTAAGCCTTATGGCAATATGGTAATGAGTCAATTTACACCTTCTTTTTTTTGGATTTTACTTTTTAAAATAATCTCTACACCCAACATGGGCTCGAACCTACAACCCCAAAATCAAGAATAACATGTTCTGCCAACTGAGCCAGCCAGGAGCTCCTCTCTTCTTTTCATATACGAAATCGAAAAAGGCATGATAATGAGAAAGGAAGAGAACTTGTATAAAATATAAGGATAAGGGCAGAATTTTTATACTATGCACTGCTTCACAAAGATATCATGCATGGGGGTGCCTGGGTGGCTCAGTCATTAAGTGTCTACCTGTCTTTGGCTCCGGTCATGATCCCAGGGACCTGGGATCAAGTCCCACATATCAGGGTCCTTGCTCAGCAGGAAGCCTGCTTCCCCCTTTGCCTGCTGCTGCCCCTACTTATGCGCGCGCACATGCTCGCTCTCTCTCTCTCTCTCTCTCTGACAAATAAATAAAATCTTTTTTAAAAAATAAAAATTTAAAAATAAGAATGAAAAGATTAATGCATGTCATTATGAAGGATGAAATAGACAGGACTGAATTAATTTGAGGTTGTCAAGTATGGATCAAGTATGTAAAATGTCCCACAAAGTACAACATCCTGAATGATCCTATCCAGCAACTATAGAAATCTCATGGGTCAAAACGTTAGTAACTGAGTGGACAAAAGTGAAACAGAAACTGCATTCCCAAACCTAAACACTATGACATAACTATTCCTGCTTTAACTCTGGAGTCTATAAGAAAATATATTTTTTTAAAAAGATATCATTGTTCTAAGAAAACCAAAACTTTCTTCATTGTTCTGTATCTTTTCCCCCTAAAAATGCAAGGGAAATAAAACTAGCCAATTTTATTCCTTATTTCAATTCGATTTAATGTTGGACTGTTAATTTAGGTCCAAAATCCTTTACTGAAATTCAGATTTTTTCCACTGGTAGAAGACTAACACAGTTGTTGTATCATGTAACACCTCCAGCAGGGTCTTCGGCAGCATCCCTTAATTAAACACATTAATATCTCTTCTGCAAAATATGTAAGTATTCAGACTTGGAGCTTTCTGTCCAGAGTTTTTGCTAATTTACAAAAAAAAAAAAAGTTTTCTGAACCCTTTTATTGGAAACTACAAAAGTACAAAAAGCCTATACCTTCCTTCCCATCCTTGCTCTAAAAGTCTCTAGAAATCAACACATAAATGTTAACTAGGAACCATTATACTGCATTTTTTTTATAAATCTGGAAACACTGGTTTCAAAGTGCGCAGCCAGAAAAGCCCCTTTTCTGGCTCTGGTTTTCTACCAACTCAGAACTCTGGATTTCTACTAACTCAGAAATTGATTTCCTGACAGTAACATTTAAGTATACCCAGAAACATATGCTGCTTAGATGGGTTAAAAAAAGACAAAAACAAAAACAACATTACCGAGAAAATGGCTGCTTACCACGGTGTTAATACTTCTACTCAAGACAAAAATATAAAACTTTCTATGAAATACAGTGATAAAGACACATAAAAAAAAAGAAAAAGAAACTCAAATTCCAAACCTAGCTTTTAGTTCTCAAATTTTTAATTCTAAGACAAACACTTAAGTGTTACACTAACACCCACTTCAGATTAAAACATGGTCAATCCATGTGGCAAAGCAAAAGCAGAAGGCAACAAAGTACCCCTCTTCCATTAAAAATGCCCATCTCGAAGAAACATTAAAAAGGATAAAGTGCAATTAGCAATTCCATTTGCTTCCTACATCTCAAAAAGCCTTAGATAATAACCAAATAAAATATGCTGGTATACTAGATTTCTCTTGATATGGATCCAGATAATAACAAGTATGGAACACACATTTGACAGATTTTAAAAGCTATCCTCCAAAAAAAGAACTGAATGAGCTAGCCATTCACATATGACAAAAGTCAACCTTCACTGGACATTCTATTACTGGCTTCAAGTTTTTAATAAAACTCTAAACTTTGGAAAATTTTCAAGGACTTGACATTTACCTGAACTGGTAGACCATTTTTAAAATGTAATATGAAGATGAGATCATAATTACAATGTTCTGAAATTCTAGTAGTAGAACTTGGGCTTAAAAAGAACCATGACAAGTTAGGAAAGATTGAAAAAGACCTGGAGATGGACGGTGGTTATGGGTGCAGAGCAACATGAATGTACTTAAGGTCACACTACTCTACATTTTAAAAAGATTAAAATAGGGCCAGGGAGGTGCCTGGTCGTCGGTAGAACATATGATTCTTAGTCTTGAGGTCAAGAGCTTGGGCCCCACGTTGGGTGTCCAGAATACTAAAAAAAAACTTTAAAAATTTTAAGAAGGTTAAAATGGTAAATGTTAGGTTATATATGTTAACATAATTTTTAAAATAAATTTTAAAAATAAGAAATTTAAAAACCACAGACTATCGAAGAGCTAAAGGAGATTTTCTTGATTCTTTAAGATCTGGCATTACCATTCTGTATAAAATGTATGGGGATTCTATCAGTGACTCTACCTCTTTCTGATTTTCTACCTTTTTTCTGGGGTCAAAGAAATAAGAATCTTTCTTTTCATAGACATGGTGCAATACACCAGGATGATGCAGACAATGGTGATCGTGTACACCTGTACACAATGCAATCATTTTCAGTCTGTATTCCTAGGAAAGAATGTACACAATCTCCCACATTCTCCCCACATGATAAATCTTCTATCTCTGTGGGTCAAACTGTGGCTCCCAAATCCAGATAGAAAGGAAGAAATGACTCGTGAATTTGGGATATTGCTATATATTGTTCCTACATAAAAGAATATTATAGATTTGTTTTTAATGATAGGGAAAACGATGGTCCTGACTTTGAATAAAAAAAGGAAGGGAACATAGAAAACACATCCAAACCTTAAAATACATGAACCTCAAGTCACTGAGACATCAACAAAAGGACTGACAGACTCATCAATGAAACAGACTAGAAAATTCAGAAACAGAGCCATAAAAACCTAGTGAGTTTACTTTTCACAAAGATGTAAAGGCAATTAAATGAATAAACAATATACTTTTCAACAAATGGTGTTGAAATAATTTAAAAAACATATGCAAAACAATGAATCTTTGTCATATAACTTACCCCTTAAACAAAAATTCAAATCATACCATAGACATACTGTAAAATTTTAAATGCTAAAACTTTCTAAAAAACCTATAGAAAGGAATAGATGTGACTGTGGACTAAGCCAAGAGTTCTTAGATGTGATATTAAAAGCATGCTCTTTAAAAGAAGAAAAATTGATTAACTGGCTATCTCAAAATTAAAATTTTCTACTCTATGGAAGATACTGTTATGAAAAGATAGAATGGAGAAAATACCTGCAAAATCTTGAATCTGATTAAAGGATTTGTATTTAGATTATATAAAGAACCCTCAAAACTCAAAAGTAAGACTACCTTTTTTCAAAATGGGCAAAAGATTTGAAAAAATGCCACCTCACCAAAACAGATGTGCAGATGACAGACAAAAACATGAAAAGATGCTAAGCATCATTTGTCAATAAGGAGTGTAAACTAGAACAACAGTGAACTATCACTACACCTATTAGGTCTACAAAATGACAATACCAAGTGCCGAGGATGAGGAATAACTGGAAATCTCACACTTCGCTGTTGGCATAGTACAAAATGGTAGAGCCACTTGGGAAAACAGTTTGGCAGTTCTTACACAGTTAAGCATAAATTTGTATGTATGACCCAGCAATCCCACTTATACACACTTCCCAAGAGAAATGAAATTTTATCCTCACCCAAATGATTAAGCACAAAGGTTTATAGCATCTTTATCCATAATGGCCAAAAAAGGCAAAGAGCGCAATTATCTTCAACTGGTAAACAGATAAAATATGGTACACCCATATAATGGAATACCCCAAACCACTAAAATGGAATGAATTACTGATAGAACAATGTGAATGATTACCAAATGCTAATTAAGTGAAAGAAACTAGACAAAAAAGGCTTTGGGTTCGTTTATACAACATTCTGAGAAAGGCAAAACTACAAGAATGGAATAAAGCTCACTGACTGCCAAAAGCCAGGGCGTGGGGAAAGGTTATCTGCAATGCCAGCGAACTGAAAGACTAGAATTGGGTGATGAAACTTTTCTGTATCTTCAGTGAGGCAGGGTTACAAAACTCCACATTTGTCAGAATTCACTGAACTATATACCTACAATAAATGAAAACTGAGTTTCCCCAAAGGTTAAGCAATAGAGTAACCACGTGACTCAGCAATTTCACCCCTAGTTATATATCCCAAAGAAATAAAAACACATATCCACACAAAACTTGTTATGAATGTTCATATTAGCATTATTCACAACAGCCAAAAGGTGGAATCAACCTAAATGTCCATCAACTAAAGAACATATAAACCAAATGTGGTATACCCATATAACGGAATTTTATCTACCAAAAAAAAGGAAATGGAAAACCTGACACCTGCTACAACATGGATGAACCTTGAAAACAAAATGTTAAGCGAAAAAAGCCAGTCACAAGGGACTACATATTTGTACAAGTCCTCTTAAATGAACTACCCAAATTAGACAAATCTAGAGACAAAACGTATAAACAATAAATTAGTGGTTGCTTAGGGCTGGGGGGATTGATAAAAACAGGGGAAGGAGAAATGATGGCTATAGGGTATATACTTCTTTCTGAGGTAATCTGAAAGTTCTAAAACTTTGGTGATGGCTACAAAGTCTGTAAATATACTAAAAAAAACACTGAATTGTACACTTCATTGTTTTGGGGGATTTTTTTGTATCTATATGGTTTTATTAATGTCTTCCCGCTATGTTCATCTTTCATAAAGGTAGAAAGAGCAAATCACTTCACAGCAAAATCCAACCACACGGAACTCAAAAACTCTCAATTAAAGCTGTTACTCAAAAAAATGAGTATTATTACATGTAATTTTAAAATAAAATTTTTAAAATAAAATAACTGAGCCACCTGGGTGGCTCTGTCAGTTGAGCATCTGCCTTCAGCTCAGATCATGATCCTGGGGTACTGAGATCAAGCCCCACATAGGGAGCAGGGAGCCAACTTCTCCCTCTCCCTCTGCCTGCCACTCCCCCTGCTTGTATGTACTCTGTCAAATAAGATCTATGAAAAAATTAAAATTAAAATTAAATAAAAATAAAATTTTACAATAATATAAGAACTCCCCAGTGGGGCAAGCACTCTTATCTGTTCTGTCTACCACTCTATATCCCCAGAACTTGTTAGAATATCGCAGAAAGGGATCTTATACTCAAAATATTTCATCAGCGTGATCTAGCCCAATGAAGTTAAAAGTCTCATCCTAAGAATCCACAAAGCAAATAAGGAAAAGTGTTATGCAACATAATAGGAAACAGGTATCCAAAAGGAAAATGGGTAGCTCGATTTCTCAGCAAACTGCATTTCTTTCAATGACAGAAAGCAATACAGGATCTTATTAGTCTAAGGATCTCCTGAAACCCTACCTAATGACCTAGCAATATGCAAACTTGTCCAACAAGCTTTTTGACAGGACTCTTAACAAACGTCTCTCTTAGGTAGTAAGTGGAAAAGATCCATTTCTACCCATATGCAATAAACCCAAGCCAAAGCACATGTATACTAAACCAATAGGTCAACACTGCTTGTCGATGTACCAAAGGGGAGATTTAATTAGAGTACCTAGAAATGAGTCAAAGTATTTATGGACGCTAGAAAAATGGTAACACAGATTAAAGCTGACCACTACAAATAACTTCACAAGATAAAGAATCGTGGTGAATTTATCAACAGTAAAAACCATACCACAACATTTGTATTTTTAGGGTAAATACCCAGTAGTGCAATTGCTGGGTCACAAACGTAGTGATCCAAAGGGGCACGTGCACCCGAATGTTTATAGCAGCAATGTCCACAAAAGCCAAACTATGGAAAGAACCTAGATGTCCATCAACAGATGAATGGATCAAGAAGATGTGGTGTATATACACAACGGAATACTATGCAGCCATCAAAAGAAATGAAATCTTGCCGTTTGCGACAACATGGATGGACTAGAGCGTATCATGCTTAGCGAAATAAGTCAAGCGGAGAAAGACAACTATCATATGATCTCCCTGATATGAGGAAGTGGTGATGCAACATGGGGGCTTAAGTGGGTAGAAGAATCAATGAAACAAGATGGAATTGGGAGGGAGACAAACCATAAGTGACTCTTAATCTCACAAAACAAACTGAGGGTTGTTGGGGGGAGGGAGGTTGGGAGAAGGGGGTGGGATTATGGACATTGGGGAGGGTATGTGCTTTGGTGAGTGCTGTGAAGTGTGTAAACCTGGTGATTCACAGACCTGTACCCCTGGGGATAAAAATATATGTTTATAAAAAATAAAAAATTTAATAAAAAAAAAAAAAACATACCACATTACAGCTGGAAGTGCCTCACTGCTCTATTCAACCTAATATCAAATGCAGGGATTCCACACACCCAGCGTACACTACTCCACAGGAAAACCCTTCAAATATCTGAGAACTTTATTCTTTTCCAAGTAAAATATACTCACATCCTTTGACCACTCATCAAGAGGCAGATGTGCCATAATGCTGTGAGAGTAATGTGGATCGGAGACACTTTCCCATTATCAATGACCCAGAGATTACGTATGCTTTCTTTACTTCATAACTACTTTCTACTTCACATTGTCTATGATAAGCTATTTCCTATACGTTTTCCTCCCATATAAAGTTGCCACAAAGTCATGTCTGAGGCATTCTGTGCATAATAAGCAATCACTTCAATGCACACAGAACACTTGGCATTTGTACCTGTTTCATTTCATCGAGCAGATTTGGATTTATTTCATTTTGACACCTAACTCTACACTTGATTTTTTCACCTAAGTTACTCAGTAGTGTTAATGTACTATAATAACAGACTAGAAGACAGAGGAGTCCAGTAGCCCAGTCTGTATGGCGACGTGAACTCCTCCAATTCTCACTTCCTGTCCCTTTCCATACTCCAAATACTGCCAACTACTCCATCCCGTACATCTAATGTTCACTATTTAAACAGCAAGGAAGCAACCAAAAAGGAATGTTAATTCCTCTGTGTTCCCTAACTATTGCTCAACTTTTTTTTTTTTTTTAAGATTTTATTTATTTATTTGTCAGAGACAGAGGGAGAAAGAGCAAGTGAACACAGGCAGACAGAGAGGCAGGCAGAGGCAGAGGGAGAAGCAGGCTCCCTGCCGAGCAAGGAGCCCGATGCGGGACTCGATCCCAGGACCCTGGGATCATGACCTGAGCCGAAGGCAGCTGCTTAACCAACTGAGCCACCCAGGCGTCCCTATTGCTCAACTTTTAAAAATTCTGATTTTAGACTGTGAAAAAGTTGTAAAGAATTCCCAAGAGAATACTGAACACATTCATTTCATCTAAAGAAGGATGAGTGAATGGTGACTACGAATATACACTTAACAGTAATAAAAAGGTGAAAGAGAAGTAGTAAGATCCATTAACTGGAGGAAGACAGCAGAGGAAATAAGACTAGTTAGGAGACTATACCAGTGTCTAGGTAAGAGATGATTATGGCTTGAAAGACTATAGTGGAAATAAAAAGAAAAAGCCAAGTTTAAACAGTAAAATCAACAGGATTTGCTACTGCACTGAGAAAGAAAGGAGGGGCTAAGTTGGTTAAGCATCTGACTTAAGCTCCATTCATAATCTTAGGGTTCTGAGAACCAGCCCAGTGTCAGGCTCTGAGCTCAGCAGTGAATCTGCTTGTCCCTCTGCCACCCGCTCCAACTTGTACTTTTTCTCTCAAATAATAAACATATTTACATTCACTGAATTCTCATATTCAATAGCCATCTTCAAATCATTTAATTCTCTTCAAAGGGCTCTTATTTGAAAATCTAAATGCAATAATTAAGCACGGATTTTAGAATAACTTTCTTTTAAGATTTTATTTACTTGAGAGAGAAAGAGAAACAGCCAGCCAGAGAGAGAGCATGAGCAGAGGGGCAGAGGGAGAAGCAGACTCCCCACTGAGCAGGGAGCCCAATGTGGGGCTCAATCCCAGGGCCCTGAGATCATGACCTGCACCGAAGGTGGACCCTTAACCAACTGAGCCAACCAGGCACCCCACAGAATACCTTTTTCATATTATTCACTACCACATCTAGCATATGTGCTTTGGTTCTTTCTTACTGTCTATAGTCAGTCTGTGCGAAAACACCTGACTTTCTCTTTTTTAACTAGAAAAAGCACAGAATCCAAATACAGGAAGAATAAAACACAAATACAAGTACCTTACCTAAGCCTAGCATTTTGGATCAATCCTACAGAATTATAATATTCAAGGCAAGAGTATTACCTATTACCTATTAAATCAGGTAATAAAGATATGTTTTTTTTAACTTTAAGGGTTTTTTGTTGTTGTTTTTTAAGTAATCTGTATACCCACAGAAGGGCTCAAACTCATGACCTTGAGATCAAGAGCTGCATGTTCTTCAGACTGAGCCGGCCAGGTGCCCCATAAATGAGGTAATGAAAATTTAATGCTACAGGCAATAAACCAAATGGAACCCCAGAAATATTTTAGGGTAAAATTAACAATTTGGATTACTTTTAGACTGTATTGTACATCCCTGGGCACTGACAAACAAGTGACACATTAGGAAGGGCAAGTATTCTGGAAGTGGGAAAGAAAAGAATTTGAGTCCCAGCTTCCTCATTTACTAGCTAGGCTATCTTGGGAGAAATGATCTGATCTCCTCAAACCTGTTTACTCAACTATACTTTGTGGGAATGCTGTAAAGATTTAACAAAGTAAATTTTGTAATTTGAACAGCACATAGAGTAGGTAATGATTAATTATTATAAATAGCTCTTCATAAACATTGTGATGTTCCTTTCTCTGGGCCACTCAAATGGCAAGGTATTGAACTGTTTCCTAGCAACTTGCTAACCACCCGAGAACTCTCCTACTTCATTCTGCAGAGCTTAGAAAAGCTAGGGCGAAAGATGTGGTAAGGAAAAGAAGGTCTTTCGGAGCTTCTGACAGATACCGCGAGATGAAAAGGGAAGCTAGAAAGAATGCAATCTGTTCCACATCTGACAAAATTCTGAAAGATACTGATGGACTTCTGCAACTTGGATAGTGAGCTTTTAAACAGACATTTATTTGCCTCTTCAAAGACTTTTCTCTCTCCTATGAAACTTGTTGATTCTGAACTGTTCTTCCCAAGGTAAGCAGCTAATCATACAGATTTTTTTTTAAAGATTTTATTTATTTATTTGAGTGAGAGAGCGCAAGAGAGAAAGCATGAGAAGAGAGCACAGGCAAGAGGGAAAGGGACAAGCAGGCTTCCCACTCAGCAGGGAGCCTTACACAGGGCTCAGTCCCAAGGCCTGGAGATCATGACCAGAGCTTAAGGCAGACACTTAACCCACTGAGCCACCCAGCCACCCCATGAGTTCTCAGCTCAAAATTTATATGGAAGAGTGTCAGGTGAAGGAAACTGCTTTCCTAATTTATATGTGAACTAGCATCATTAGCCAAATTAATTCACCCAACTATCACGTGAAGTGATATTCAGATTACTGAAAATACTTGATCCCACCAGGCCAGCTATCAAGGAGACTTATACAGAAAATCAATACCTTTTTAGGAACAAAACCTATCTCCAAAGACCCCCACCCACTTAAAATTCACGTCAATCTAATTTTTCTCAAAAAAAAAAAAGATCTGATTAAAAACCAAAGCGGGGGTGACCTGGGTGGCTCAGTCGGTTAGGCATCTGCCTTCAGCTCAGGTCATGATCTCCAGGTCCTGACTGAGCCCCACATCCGGCTCCTGGCTCAACAGGGAGTTTGTTTCTCCCTCTGCCTCTGCCCCTGCTCATGCTCATGCTATCTCTCTCTGTATTGCTCTGTCTCAAATGAATAAATAAAATTTTTAAAACAAAAATCTATAACCTGGTTATCCATTAACATTTATTACTAGGGCACCTGGGTGGCTCAGTCATTAAGCTTCTGTCTTCAACTCAGGTCATGATCCCAGGTTCCTGGGATCAAGCCCCACATCGGGCTCCCTGCTCAACGGGAAGCCTTCTTCTCCCTTTCCCTCTCCCACTTCCCCTGCTTGTATTCCCTCTCTTAAATAAACAAACAAAATCTTTAAAAAAAAATTTTTTAAATAAAAATATATTAATAGCCTTTCCTGATAACTGTGGATATTCTTTTTTGCTATTACACCAAAACTTGACAAGGATTAGATGATATGGAATCTGAAACCATATTAACTTTTCATACAGTTACATTAAAATTGTTTTATATTGCATTTTATTTTTTTTTTTTTTTAAAGATTTTATCCATTTACCTGACAGAGAGAAATCACAAGTAGGCAGAGAGGCAGGCAGAGAGAGAGAGGAGGAAGCAGGCTCCCCGCTGAGCAGAGAGCCCGACGCGGGACCCGATCCCAGGACCCCGAGACCATGACCCGAGCCGAAGGCAGCGGCCCAACCCACCGAGCCACCCAGGCGCCCCTTTATATTGCATTTTAAATGGATCTTTTACCTATGCATAATTTTGGAATATCTGCATTAATCACCTAGAAAATGTTGGTACATTAAGTTATGCATGTTTTCCAAATGTCGACACATTTCATTGTATAGTAGTAAAATAAAATCTGTTAGTATCATCACTGATTTCCTCAGTAAAGTCTATTAAAGTATTGGGAAACTGTCAAACTCATGGTAGCAAATAAAAGTTTCCAATATTCTAATTTTCACTTGAAACATATAACTTTATTATTGCCAAGAGTTTTCCTTGAAGTAACAAGCACACTCATTTATTCCTGAAAATATGTCTGCTAAATATCCAAGTCTGAATACAGTTTATCATTCTTTCAAGTGAAAATGGTGTTACATAAAAAGCAGTTAGTGAAATACTAACACTCTATGTTAACTACACTGGAATTGAAATAAAAAAAAACAAAACAAAAGAAGTGGTTAAGTGTGCCTGGGTGGCTCAGTCATTTAAGTATCTGACTCTTGATTTCAGCTCAGGTCATCTCACAGGCTCATGTCATGGAACCCAGCATCAGACACCATGCTGGGTGCAGAACCTGCTTAAGATTCTCTGTATCCCTTCTCCTCTGTCCGTTCCCATCTCATGTGCTCTCTAAAAAAAATTTTTTTAAATTTACATTCTGAAAAAGTGGTTAGTTCCGACTGCAACTCACTCACACAAGTCGTCTGAACCACTACCGGAGGGATGCCTGGGTGATGCACTCGGTTAGGTGTTTGAGTTCTTGTTTTGGCTCAGGTTGTGATCTCAGGGTCGAGAGGATCAAGCCCCATGTCAGACTCCATGCTCCATGTGGAGTCTGCTTCAGATTCTCTCTCCCTCTCCATCTGCCCCTCCCACTAGTGCATGCACACACTCTAAGACAGATAAATAAATAAATCTTTTTAAAAAGCCATTAGACAACTATGTAACAGAAGTGCTTTATGCATGCCTCCCATTTCCTCACACAGAACATTAAAAAGATGTCTACTGAAGAGTCAAGATTTAACAAAACAAGTAAGTTTTGCTGTTTCATGAAATATATTAAGACAAACAAAAAAAAAAGATAATAAGTGAAACTGTCACCTTTGTTTTTTGTTGAGAATGCATGTTGGTGAAGAATACAGTAATTCTGAGGACAGTTTGGTACCACTATCTTGATTCATTCTAAGGCTCCAGCAGTGTGACCCACTTATGATTTTACACCATCAGTGAAGATGTCAATAAAGTGAAAAAGGAAAAAATACCTCAGAACAATTATTAAAATAGTTCTGACCTCATCTCTGCCTCCAAATAGCATGCTATCCTATGAAAACCATATTCTTTCATATAGGCTCACGAATGCCAAGAGCAAAATTTCAATACTACTAATATCCAAAATAAAAATCCCAGAGCATTGTAAATCTAGGTAAGCAGGCCAGAAGCACACTGCTCCAAGTCAGGGCACCAGAGAAACCCATAAATGTAGTTATGCTAAATTCATGCAAAAATGGTCGTCAAATGAGGTCATGAAAAAAATCCAAAGGGCTTTTCATTCACACTGACAGAGAACTACTGTGCATTTGAGAAAGGAAATATGATTACTCATTAAAGTTCTTTCTGGAAAAAAAAAAAAAAGAAAGAAAGAAAAAAAGAACAAACTGGTATTTATGCTGCAATGCATTCCGTTAGCCCAAGTTTAGTATAAAATGCTAAAATAAATGTAGCAGTAGCAGCCTTTACTACTGTGTCCCTAATGTAGCCATTCCATCTAGGCCTCAGCCCAGGGTCACGTAGCTCTCCGTCTTCAACTCATCTTTTGGATCTTCACGGCCTCACTAACCAGCACAGTTTAAACCACTAGAAAAACAAAGACTCACTGTTCTTTACTTCTCTTAAAACTTTTTTCCTTTTCTCTAGCTTCATCTTAAGTAGCTAAACACCCACACCTCATGAGATGTCTTTCTAGAATGGGTACAACAACTGAGATGGACCAAGTCAGTGGCTCCAATTTAGGACAAGAACTCTGGAGTTGAATCGTATACATCCCACACAAAGCTCTTTAACCTATAAACTTGAACCAATAATGCCAGCCAACATCTAGGATTCAAAGAACTTAAACATATTTCAATTAGAAGCTCAGAATGTAACTGAAATAGATCAATTCAGAATGTGTCAAAATTACAATTCTTTTTTGTTTTAATATTTTATTTATTTATTTGACAGAGATCACAAGTAGGCAGAGAAGCAGGCAGAGAGAGAGGAGGAAGCAGGCTCCCTGCTGAGCGAGAGCCAGATGCGGGGCCGATCCCAGGATCCTGGGATCATGACCCGAGCCGAAGGCAGAGACTTTAACCCACTGAGCCACCCAGTTGCCCCAAAATTACAACAATTCTAAAAACACTTAACTCAGGAGGTAGTTTACTCACATCACAGTCTAGAGCACAAACACGATTTTACCATTCCAGTTCTTTTCTACTACCTTTGTAACTTCTGGGGAAGTTACATTTAACGTCTATTTTTTTTTAAAGACTTCATTTATTTGACAGACAGAGATCACAAGTAGGCAGAGAGGCAGGCAGAGAGAGAGAGGAAGGGCAGCAGGCTCCCGGCGGGACTTGATCCCAGGACCCTGGGATCATGACCTGAGCCGAGGGCAGAGGCTTTAACCCATTGAGCCACCCAGGCACGCCTAACATCTTATTAATATGTGTCTTCACCTGGAAATTGAGGACAATAATAGGACAATAATAGTACCTACACTTCACAGGGTCAAGAAACAGGTTAGAGGCTTTACATAAGGCATCTAACCCAGTGCATGGTATACACTGGGCATACATTAAACCACTGCTAGTACTGATCTCCAAGAGCAATTACTCCAAGAGCATAATAGCACTGGTGTCTGAGTTATTCCCAGGGTCCAGCAAAGGGACGAGATTTCCAGAGCCCTGAAGACAAGGGGTAGCAAAATATGGACTCATTTTCCACTCTACCTTCATTGGCCAAGGCAGCTGCCAAGAAAAAGCCACGTCTCCTGATACCTGGCAAACAAATGCAGTACTGCCTCACGAAGTGACTGCTTCTCTGAAGTGCCTACAAATGTATTTGGGGAGAAGCTTCAAGAGCAAGTTGAGGAGCATCTGTCCTTCTACAAGACAGGAGAGATTCCACAGAAGAATCTGGATGTCATGAAGGAGGCAATGGTTCAGGTAGAGGAAGTAACTGCTGAGATGGTGGGGAAGCGGAGAAGCAGGTGAAGAAAGGCTTAAAGGAAGAGAAGAAATGGCTGGCTGCCCTCACCCTCGTGTCTCTGGAAAACAGCAATAGTACCCCAGAGGACTGTGAGGGGACAAATGAAAGACCCAAAAAGAAGAAAAAGCAAAAAGCCCAGGAGACTCCACAGGAGAATGGAATGGAGATCATGCTGTCTCTGTCTCTGTCTCTGTCTCAAAACCAATGAAAAAGAAAGCTCCTTCCAAGGAGGTGGTGGTTCGTATTGATCCTGAAGAGACAGCTGGCAGAATGTCTTCCCAAGAGGAAGAAATTTTTCCCCAAAGAGAAACCAGTTAGTGATGCTGAAGAGGCAGGAAACGGGGGCATCCCCAACAAAAATTCTGGACCTGAAGAGGCTGCTGGCAGCAAGAGCAGCAGCTCCAAGAAAAGAAGCAAGCTCCAGAAGCTAGCCCAGGAAGATGAGAATAGGCATTTACCTGGTGGGCATCACTCACATGACATTTCCCAACCCATCCCTTATATCCCAATAAAAACAAATTCACAAGAAAAGAAAATCAGAATAGCAGCAGAACCAATGACAAAGCAATAGAGAATCTCCCTCAGAGTTCAATTACATATTTATGTAACAGCTTAAGTAACGTTAACTGTGAATAAATTTTCACCATGTTGTATATTATATTCCCTTCATAGGACATGTACTATCAAGCCTTAGCATCTAAACATTTAGTACATATATCTAATACTGAGGTTATTAAACAGAACTTAAAATGTTCACAAACGTTTTCCAGCAGACACTATGTAGTGGCAAGGGTAACGAACTGTGATGTTAACAAATGACTTGTCTAAGAGTAAAATGAGTGACAGGGAAGCAAATAAAAAACCCTAAAATCAGTGTTCATAGGACACCAATCAAAAGACATTTGGGGCTCAATAAAATCCTCCAACATCTCCCAAGAATACGAATACAACAAAGCTGGGTGCTATGTGCACTACTGTTTATTACATTATTCTGTAATTAACTTTCTATATGCATAAAATATCTCACTAAAGATGACACACCTATGTAAAACAAAAATGACAACAGAGATAACTCAAGTAAATTAAAAATAAAATTGAATTAAAAATAAAATTGCAGGGGTGGCCTTGGTAGTTGGTTAACTATCTGACTCCTGATCTTAGATCAGGATCAGTTATGAACAGTTGTGAGTTTGAGGCCAGTGTGGAGCCTACTTTAAAAAAAAAGTTGTAAAATATAGCCCAGCTCTACCTGATAAAGTTTGCACATCCAAATGTGCTGTTTTAAGAACAATTTTGGGGGGTAAAAAAGAATAACTTTTGGGGGTACATGGGTGGCACATATAGTTAAGCACCCAACTCGATTTTGACTCAGGTCATTATCTTAGGGTGGAGGGATCATATACAAATGTACCAATCAGATACAAATGTAGTGATCTGAAGGGGCACATGCACCCCATTGTTTATAGCAGCAATGTCCACAATATCCAAACTATGGAAAGAGCCTAGATGTCCATCAACAGATGAATGGATAAAGAAGATATGGTGTGTATACATATATTATACACACACACACACACACACACACACACAATGGAATACTATGCAGTCATCAAAAGAAATGAAATCTTGCCATTTGCAACGCTCTGGATGGAACTAGAGGGTATTATGCTAAGTGAAATAAGTCAATCAGAGAAGGACAATTATCATATGATCTCTCTGATATAAGGAATTTGAGAGGCAGGGTGGAGGGTCGTGGGTGCAAGGGAGGGAAAAATGAAACAAGATGGGACCGAGGAAGGAGACAAACCATGAGAGACTCTTAATCTCAGGAAACAAACTGAGAATAGCTGGGAGGGGTGGGTGGGGGGAATATGGTGTTCGGGTTATGGATATTGGGGAGGGTATGTGCTATGGTGAGTGCTGTGAATTGTATAAGACTGATAATTCACAGACTTTTACCCCTGAAGCAAAGAATACATTTTATGTTAATTTAAAAAAAAAAGAAATAACTTTTGCTTATTTCATATTGGTGATTTATATAATCAATGCAACACTGTTTACTTTTTCCTGTCAACTGGGACAAGAAGCATTCTTTGAATAATCTATATAACTGTTCATATTATCTAATAAAAGAACTTCATATTATCTAACAAAACATAAAACAATAAAACCATTAGACATTGGTGAAAAATATTTTTTTTAAGGTTTTATTTATTTGACAAAGAGAGAACAGGAGAGCACAGGCAGGGGGAGTAGCAAAGGGAGAGGGAGAAGCAGGGCCCCTGCTGAGCAGGGAGCCCGACATGGGGCTTGGTCCCAGGACCCTGGGATCATGATCTGAGCCTATGGCAGTAGCTTAACCAACTGAGCCACCTAGGGATCTATCTGTATCTGTATCTGTATCAGAGTCCTATCTGTATCTCATGAATGACTATCAAGCATCAACAACGAGTTAGTGGTGCTGGTGGGGAGGGGAGTGGAGGGATAGGGTAACTGAGTGATGGGCATTAAGGAGGGCAGGTGGTGTGATGAGCACTGAGTGTTATGACAAAGAATAATGTCAACAAGATCAAGTCTTGAATAATGGCACTTATGTAGTAATGGCATTTTCTTTATCAAAAAAACCACGAGAGGAAATGAAACTTTGCTTTTCTTTACATTTTTCATTACAAGATACTGGATTTCACTTTTGCAACTGTTTATTTTTAAGTAACAAGGTAAAATTCTAAAACATCCTGTTGCTACTACGAAGTATGAACAATGAGACTGGGGGTGGTGAAAGAGAAAAGCTAGCACAAGCCCTAACAAAGGCCCAGCACACCGGCTTGGGCTAAACTCCCCAGAGTATGAAAGCACTCTTTGTCTTTCTGGTCAATGCAAGACCATTGAATGTCCTGGTATATAGTTGGGAGGGGGGCGGGTAGGCAGAAGAGGGAGGATGGGAGTTCTGCCTCTTTAGGGGATGTCTCCTCAGCTGCCTGGCTACAGTAAGAATGAAGACTGTAAAAGCAAATAAAAGCTCCCAAACATGCAATTACCCAGTCGTTGTCTATTAATACGCACCAGCAAAAAAGCACTCATGGTAGGGGTGGGAGACACTCATGTGCCTTCATTACATTACATCTTACTTTACTACTGAACAAAATTCTAGGACCTGGATTTCTATTTCACATTGACCCTCTCAATCTAGTTCATTCAGAAAACCACAGAGGAAATAAAGTGTTTTGGCTTCCAATTTGGACTCCAGTAATAATAATCTCCTTCCTTTAGTTTGAATAGTACTCAGAAAAGTTTAAATTAAGAAAGACCTTTCAGGGACACCTGGGTGGCTCAGTCGGTTAAGCATCTGCCTTCGAATGCAAGCTGGTGCAGCCACTCTGGAAAACAGCATGGAGGTTCCTCAAAATGTTGAAAATAGAACTGCCCTATGACCCAGCAATTGCACTATTGGGTATTTACCCTAAAGATACAAATGTAGTGATCCAAAGGGACACATGCACCCGAATGTTTATAGCAGCAATGTCCACAATAGCCAAACTATGGAAAGAACCTAGATGTCCATCAACAGATGAATGGATCAAGAAGATGTGGTATATATACACAATGAAATACTATGCAGCCATTAAAAGAAATGAAATCTTGCCATTTGCAACAACATGGATGGAACTAGAGCGTATCATGCTTAGCGAAATAAGTCAAGCAGAGAAAGACAACTATCATATGATCTCCCTGATATGAGGAAGTGGTGATGCAACATGGAGGCTTAAGTGGGTAGAAGAATAAATGAAACAAGATGGGATTGGGAGGGAGACAAACCATAAGTGACTCTTAATCTCACAAAACAAACTGAGGGTTGCCGGGGGGAGGGGGTTGGGGAGAAGGGGGTGGGATTATGGACATTGGGGAGGGTATGTGATTTGGTGAGTGCTGTGAAGTGTGTAAACCTGGTGATTCACAGACCTGGGGATAAAAATATATGTATATAAAAAATATATGTTTATAAAAAATAAAAAATTAAAAAAAAAAATAAAATAAAATAAAAAATAAAAATAAAAAAAAATAAAAAAATAAAAATAAAATAAAATTTAAAAAAAAAAAAAAAAAAAAAAAAAAAAAAAAAGCATCTGCCTTCGGCTTGGTTGTGATTCCAGGGTCCTGGAATCAAGTCCTACATCATGCTCCTTCCTCAGCAGGGAGCCTGCTTCTTCTCTCTCTGCCTGCTGCTCCCCCTGCTTTGTGCGCTCTCTCTCTCTGACAAACACATAAATAAAATATTTAAAAAAAAAAAAAAAAAAAAAAAAGAAAGACATTTCTTTTTTTTTTTTTGTGCAAATGTTTTTCAAAAAAACAAACAAGCAGCGTAAGTTCTCTAACAAAGGCAAAAGCTCAAGGTTCACAAAAAGGACCTCACAAGTCTGTTTCAGTGCACTACAAAAACTGTACACCCTCAGGGTGTGGACCATAACCATTTTCATCATTGCTATAACTTAATGAAATACAAGAAGTTGGTGAAAGAAGCTGGCATAGTCTAATTAAATTTGACTGATAATCCATTGTATAATTTCTATGAAGCTACAAATGGCATAAGACACTACTTCTTTTGAGGTTCTCAACAAAGAAAAGGCTCATTTTCCAGTATTATGATTAAAAATGAGAATGTTGATTTGCTTAAAATACACACACACACACACACACACAGCCCTAGTTAATGTCTTCAATGCTGGAAATTTTCATTTCAAAATCCCACTCATGACTCGAGATTTTATACATGCATACGGATGATTTTAAGCAGCACTAGTTTAGCATCCCAATAAGACAAATCCAATTGCAAATGTATTTTAATAATTAACATTTATTCTGAGAGTTATGCAGATTTTGGTTAAATAGAAATTTTGCTTGTAACACTACTTTAAGAATCACTGAATTTTCTTTTTTTAAAAGATTTTATTTATTTATTTGACAGAGAGAGATCACAAGTACGCAGAGGCAGGCGGAGAGAGAGGGGGAAACAGGCTCCCTGCTGAGCAGAGAGCCCCATGTGGGGCTCGATCCCAGGACCCTGGGATCATGACCTGAGCCGAAAGCAGAGGCTTTAACCCACTGAGCCATCCAGGTGCCCCTGAATTCTTCTGAGCTAAAATGAGTAGGATATTGTAAAATCAGCAATTTGGAAAAGTCCTGGCAGATGATCTTACAATACACATGTAATAATGAAGGAGGGTAGGGGAAGATAGCCTCAGAAGTAATATGCTTAAGGTCACACAGCTCAATGTCCTTTACACAGACACAGTGGAAAATAAAAAAAACCAAATTCATATATAGTTTACAACCTCAATTTTACTGGGTCATAATTTGCAAATGAATAAATCTTCTACTAGTCCCAAAGGGCCTCTAAACAATTTTCTGGAAATCATACTGACTTCTGAAGTGAAATGGTATTTTGGTGAGAAATTAAAAATATGTAATAGGGGATGCCTGGGTGGCTTGGATGGTTAAGCATTTGCCTTCAGCTCAGTTCACGACTCCAGGGTCCTGGGATTAGGCCCTGCATAGGGCTCCCTGCTTGGCTGGTAGCCTGCTTCTCCCTCTTTCTACTATTCCCCCTGCTTATGCTCTCTCTCTCTCTGCCAAATAAATGAAATCTTAAAAAGATAAAAATAAGAATGTATAATAAGAACAAAGAAAACCAGCTGAATTTATTTGGTAAATAAAAGGAAGGAGCAAACATTACTTATTTTAAAAATAAAGCAAAACTACAGATATAACCAAAGTCTGTGAGTCAGTAGCTCTCTTGGGCTATTAACTATAACTAGTTTTTATAAGAGCACTTCATAACTCTTAAACAAACAAACTGCAAATGGTGCAGAGGATATAAAGTAGAAAGTACCAGCAGGGATGGATCTAAGGTAGAAAGTCGTCGTCTTCTACAGGTAAACACAGTCAATTTTCTAATAAATCTTCCCACAAATATTCTACACATAAACGTACACTTTCATTTTTAACAACTCTTAAAAACTGCTTCTAAATTCATCTAAAATGTCAGATCACAATAGGTTTTTTTTTTTAAGGTTTTATTTATTTATTTGACAGAGAGAGATCACAAGTAGGCAGAGAGGCAGGCAGAGAGGGGGAAGCAGGCTCCCTGCTGAGCAGAGAGCCCGATGCGGGACTCGATCCCAGGACCCTGAGATCACGACCCGAGCCGAAGGCAGCGGCTTAACCCACTGAGCCACCCAGGCGCCCAAGATCACAATAGGTTTAAGAAAGGAGAATGAAATTCCTAACATGGGTCATTCACAATTATGAGAATATGATGATTATTACATGAGAGAAAAGTTGCAAAATAGAGAAAATAAATATTCAAAGTGTTAACTAACAGCACCATGTGGTCTAATCTCCATCTGCAAAGACCATTTCAGCATATAATTTCACATAATGGAGCCAATAAAAATATACACACTAAGGGCATCTGGGCGGCTCAGTGGTTAAGCATCTAATTTGGCTCAGATCAAGATCTCAGGGTCCTGAAATCAAGATCTGTGTCAGGCTCCCTGCTCAGCAAGGAGTCTGCTTCTCCCTCTCCCCCTGCCCCTCTCACCCCTGCTGATGCTTGCTCTCTCTCATATAAATAAAATTTATTAAAAGAAAAAAAATACAAAACGCTACCCAAGAAAAATAAAAGTAGCCACTGATTCTTTTATAATTTTCATATTATAAGCACATTATCAAAATTTTGTAAAATAAAAAATTTTAAAACTACCCACAAATCTGAGGACCCTGGATGGCTCAGTCAGTTGCGTGCCCAGCTCTTGATTTCAACTCCATCATGATTTCAGGGTCCTAAAATCAATATATGCATTGCGCTCCATACACAGCAGGGTATCTGCTTGAGGATTTCTCTCCCTCTCCCCTTCACTCAGCCCCTCCCCAGCTCTTGCATGTGCGCTCTCGCTCTCTCTCTCTCTAAAATAATCTTTTAAAAAAATACATATAGGGGCACTTGGTTAAGCATCGGCCTTTGGCTCAGGTCATGATCCCAGGGTCCTGGGATCAAGCCCTGCATGAGGCTTCCTGCTCAGTGGGGAGCCCGCTTCTCCCTCTCCCCCCTGCTCACGCTCTCTTGCACTCTCTCTCAAATAAATAAAATCCTTAAAAATAAAAGTTTAAAATTAAAATTAAAAAATACATATATATATATATATTATACACACATATGCACACACACAAAACCATACAGAATTATTTTGTTCCTCAAGTGTTTATATATAGCTAGAAATAAAAGTAAAATCTTCAAGTCTGAAACACTTAGGGTCAGAGCAGCAGGAGACACATACCTTTTTATAAGTGTTTCCTAACTGTTGGTGTATATTCTAATTCTGTCTCTAATATTTAAAAAAAAAAAAATGTTACTCCTTTGACAGATCCTGACCTGATCATTCAAGTCTGTTATGGAGCCCAGAAAAAGAATCACTGCAGGTTATCCACACCTCATCTCCAGAGCTCTTCCAGACCACCCACCATCTGCCCAAACAACTGTATATTCTCATCATTCCTAGTTCTAGGACACTCCTCCCACCACTATTTTGGCCCTATACCATTGATCCTACTTTTTGACAAATGCTTTAACTGACAGCCTCATTGGGAGCACCAACCCAGCCTATTCTGTCTGTCAGTCCTATCTACCACACCAGCTGAAAAACAGACACAAGCCAAATTTCAAGTGAGGTTTGAAACCCACTCTTCATCTGGCCTTCCCACACAAAAGAAACAGATACAGTGAGATATTTCATTCTTCAGCTCAAATGCAACAGAGGACTAGAGAGAACAGAAATACTTTCAGTTCTGTTAAGATTTAGTCATTCATTCGCTCATTCATCATTCAACAAATATTTATTAAGAGCCTACTTCATGCCAGACATTTTTAGGAACAGGAGATAAAGTGATTAACAACAAAGTCCCCACTCTCTTGGAGTTTATATAAAATCAGTTAACAGTAAGTCAACATCTTGGTAATGACATTTTCATCCAAAGGTTTTAATCTTCATATACTAAAAAAACAAATTAAAAACTGTAAAACAAAAGTTTTAAAAGAAAAAGGGGCACAGATGGTTTCGTTTAATGTTATGAACAAATTCACAATGTAATCTGCACTAACAGTCATACTAAATACATTTTGGGGGGAAAAACAGGTTTTTCCCTTTATAGGCTATCAAATCTCAATCTCCTATTGAACTATGATAGATATCTATTCTTTTTCTTTTTTAATTTAAATTTTGTTATTTATTTATTTATTTATTTGACAGAGCACAAGTAGGCAGAGAGGCAGGCAGAGAGAGAGAGAGGAGGAAGCAGGCTCCCCACTGAGCAGAGAGCCCGATGCGGGGCTCGATCCCAGGACCCTGCGATCATGACCTGAGCCGAAGGCAGAGGCTTTAACCCACTGAGCCACCCAGGTACCCTTATTTATTTTTTTTTAATAAACATATTCTGTATTTTTAACCCCAGGGGTACAGGTCTGTGAATCGCAAGTTTTAAACACTTCACAGCACTCACCATAGCACATACCCTCCCCAATGTCCATAACCCCACCTCCCTCTTCTCCACAGCAACCCACAGCTTGTTTTGTGAGATTAAGAGTCATTTATGGTTTGTCTCCCTCCAAATCCCAACTTGTTTCATTTATTCTTCTCCTATCCCCATAACCCCCCCATGTTGCATCTCCACTTCCTCATATCAGGGAGATCATATGATAGTTGTCTTTCTCCGACTGACTTATTTCGCTAAGCATGATACCATACAGTTCCATCCACGTCGTCGCAAATGGCAAGATTTCATTTCTTTTGATGGCTGCATAGTATTCCATTGTGTATATATACCACATCTTCTTTATCCATTCATCTGTTGATGGACATCTAGGTTCTTTCCATAGTTTGGCTATTGTAGACATTGCTGCTATAAACATTCGGGTACACGTGCCCCTTCAGATCACTATGTTTGTATCTTTAGGCTAAATACCCAGTAGTGCAATTGCTGGGTCATAGGGTAGATATCTATTCTAACTATTAGCAAGGGTGACCACAAAGTAACTTGGAAAAGCTAAGAGGGAATGGCTATTAATGGACAAAGAAAATACTAGGCAACTAGAATATAAAAGGGTAAAAGGGAATTAGTAAATGTACATCCATGCTGAGCATTATACTACAAAACACAGTCTCATCCTCAAAGAGCTTACAATTTGGTTAAATTATTAATGTGTATAACAAATAATCATTCAAGAAGTTTTCTGAGGAATGCCAATCCGTAACATCAGTGACTGTGTAGGACTTCAGAAAACAAAGAATTATTTGTGGACTACAAATGATTAGGAACCATCCACAAGGAAGAAAAGACTGAAATGGATTATACAGAAGGTTAAGACTGAGAAGTAAAAGACCAAAAGGCTTTCTTAGTAAAGAAAACACAGAGGCAAGAATGTACGTGGAATATTCTACGATTTTATATTGTGACTGGTATCAGTACTGCAAATAAACAGGAGGTCCACAAAAGTCAGAAAGTCATAGGATGGCGGAGCTAGAAAGAATTCCAAATTCTACCCATATTCTTCCAAAGATGAAAAAAGTGAAACTCCAGAAGGTCACCAAATAAGGCCACACAGTAAACTGATGGCAAAGTTTAGATTATAATCTAGGTGTGCTGATGTTTATGACTGAACACTAGCTCCCTTCGGACTATGAACTAATGGCAGGATGATCCAAGAGAAAACATGCTGCAGGTATTTAGGCAAAAGTCCAGGTAAAGAAACAGTATGGATTTGTTATCATCTTAAAGATAAGGTTTAAAGTTATAGGAGCAGATAAAATCTTGGGGAATTATATGGAAGAAAACAAGAGCCAAATCCGAAAAATTGTATAGGGATCATGCTCTCTTCCCCTCCACATATCTGTCTTACCCACAAAATGGGACACTACTACCATTTTTTCACACTAGTGTATAAGACATGGTGTCACTGTGCATGAGACAGGCCATTTTTTTCCTCTCCTCTAAGCAGTAAGCCCTGACCTAGACTCTTAAGGTCCCAAGTTCTGCTGGTGACTATTAAACCCAAAGAAGTTAGAAGGAATGACAAAATCAGAATGTTTCAAGATTTGAAGGAACCAATGTGATCATCTTTCTACCCACCACTTAAAATTTCTAAGTAAGAGAAAAACAGTTGTCAGAGAGAATTAAAAATGTCAGCTTTACTACTAATAAAACCTCGACTAGAGGGGTGCCTGAGTGGCTCAGTGGGTTAAGCCTCTGCCTTCAGCTCAAGTCATGATCCCAGGGTTCTGGGATCAAGCCCCACATTAGGCTCTCTGCTAGGCAGGGAGCCAGCCTGCTTCCCCCCTCTCTCTGCCTGCCTCTCTGCCTACTTGTGATCTCTGTCTGTCAAATAAATAAATAAAATCTTTAAAAATAATAATAATAAAATAATAAATTTTAAAAAGAATCATTCATTCATAATATACATAAAATGACAGTTTTGGTATTCTTTGTCTGCCTTAGGATGAAGTTCATTTCAATCTCATTCCAAGATTTTCTACTTTAGCTCAGATCATCACTGAACCTACTGATTCCCCTGTACTCCCCCAAAAAGTTCATCATCTTCCATCTTCACAAAATTCATTTTTTAACTTATGGTATAATTGGCATACAACATTATAATAGCTTCACATTTGGCAGTGTATACTGCAAAATTATCATCATGGTAAGTCTAGTTAACATCCATCACAATAATTTCTTTTTTTCATATGATGAGAACTTTTAAGATCTACTCTCTTGGTAACTTTCAAATATGCAATACAGTATTATTAACCATAGTTGCCATGGTATACAGTATTATCTGCACAACTTATCTATCTTATAACTGGGAATCTATGCCTTCTGACTCTCTTTATCCATTTTGCCCACCACTCACCCCTGGTAACCACCAATCTGTTCTGTTTATCTATGAATTTTGTTTTGGGGGTTTGTTTTTGTTTTAAATTTCACATATAAATGCAATCATACAGTATTTTTCTTCATAAAATTCTTTAGTGCTTGTTTTTCCAAGGAAAAATGAGAAAGAAGTCTTATTGTATGGATACAAATACATGGCAGGAATTTTTTTTTTTTTTTTTAAGATTTTATTCATTTGAGGGGCGCTTGGGTGGCTCAGTCAGTTGGGCAGCTGCCTTCAGCTCAGGTCATGGTCCCGGTGTCCTGGGATTGAGCCCTGCATTGGGCTCCCTGCTCAACGGGAAGCCTGCTTCTCCCTCTCCCATTCCCCTGCACGTGTTCCCTCTCTGTCAGATAAATAAATAAAATCTTTGTTAAAAAATAAAGTTATATTCTTAAAAAAAGAAACGAGTTTATTTATTTGAGAGAGCATGCATGGGGTGGGGAGCAGAGGGAGAGGGAGCCAAACAAGCAGATTCCCATGCTGGGTGGGGAGCCTGAATCAGGGCTGGATCCCAGGACCCTGGGATCATGACCTGAGCCTATGTCAGATGCTGAACAGACTGAGCCTCCTAAGCACCTGACCTGGAGTATTTTAAAGTTTGATATTTCAGGGGCACCAGGTGACTCAATCGGTTAAGCCTCAGACTCTTGGTTGTGGCTCAGGTTGTGATGTCAGGATCATAGGATACAGCCCCAACTAGAGCTCCAAGATCAGCTCAGAATCTGCTTATCCTTCTCCCACCACCCCTCCTCCTGCTAGCACTCGCGTGCACTCTCTCTCTCAAACAAATAAATCCTTTTTAAAAAATTATTACAAGACTAATACTTCAAATTATATCAACTAACTTGCCCTTTAAAACAGTATATTCTTTAGCAGCCATAAATTATTTTTAATAATATAAGCTTAGAACCTTATACATACTTTCAAGGCTTCTTTTAAAAAAAAGTCTGCTTCTCCTCTCCCCCAATCATGCACTCTCATATAAATCCTTACAAAAAAAATTTTTTAAGTTCAGCTCCATTTGTGTTCCATTGTACTAAAAAAAAAAACCTTTCAACTTTGCTTTTAAAGAGTTCAGTTAAATAATCTTTTTAAAAACTCATAGCAACAAACAATGCTGAGTAAAAGAAACCAGAAACAAAAAAGAAAATTCTGTATGATTAGATTCATACAGACTTCAACACCTAACAAAAAACAAGTTATGCTATTAGAAGTAGGTCAGTGGACACAGATACTAACTGGAAGGAAACATGGGGGGCTCTTCTGTGGTTCTGTTTACAGTACATTTCTAGCTATTCTACACCACTGTTTTCAGTATGTGAAAATATTGTGATGTTCACTAACAACTGTTTTGGGATAGTTTGTTATACAGCAACAAAAGAACTTCATCTATGCACAAACACAACTCTTCCATTAAAACAAACTTAGAACGCAGCATTATGACCAAGTATGGCCAAGCTTAGAAACCCCATATGTAAAACAGAATTGCTGTTAAGATTAAATGAGTCAGGGGTGCCTGGGTGGCTCAGTGGGTTAAAGCCTCTGCCTTCAGCCCGGGTCATGATCTCAGAGTCCTGGGATCAAGCCCTGCATCGGGCTCTCTGCTCAGCAGGGAGCCTGCTTCCTCCTCTCTCTCTCTGCCTGCCTCTCTGCCTACTTGCGATCTCTGTCTGTCAAATAAATTTTTTAAAAAAATCTTTAAAAAATTAAAAAATTTTTAAAAAAAAGATTAAATGAGTCAATCCTCTACACGGTAGCTGGCATAGACTCAGTGCTCAATAAATGTTAGCTCTGAGGTTTTTATTATTATTCCTTCAAAGCTCTCTAAATATGCCATATTCACTTCCCCTCCTGTATCTCTGCCTCACTTTCATCACCTAGCTCTTCTGAACTCACACAAATCCTAACTAGTCCTCAGGACCAAATGTAAACCCTTTCTCTCCAACAAAGTATTTTATGACTACTCTTACCTCCAAATTTCCCTTTTCTAAGGTCAACTGTATTTACTGAGTAAATGCACAGAACAGCAAAACACAATTATTAATGTATATATTTAAGTTTTGTTTATCTTCAAAGAATCCTATTTCACTTTCCCTACATGTTCCCTAGTATATAACAGAGAAGACATAATAAGCTCAGTAGAATTCACAAACTATTAGGTCCATCCATTGACCTGTCACACAGATGAGTAACAAGAGGAGTGTTCTAGTTGGATACCCCATGGGATCTTCTACATATCCCAAATACTTAAGTGACCACTGAAAACTATTCTATAACTTCAAAGTCCTACTTCAATGCTCCACTGAGGAGTCAGGTGAGTAGCATAAAAAAAGGGGTGGGAAGAAGTTTCACATTCTAAAATCTGAAACTCAGTAAGAACATGCACCTATGTATAAAAAACAAAGGCTAACTCCTCTACCTCATTCTGAAGAAGAATGCTGAAGGTAAGGAGAAAGGTGCCACTTTCGAGAAAAGAAGCTCTCGGTAATGGCACAGCACTGAGAGAAGAATGAGAAAATTAAACACAATAATAGCAAGACTACTGAGCATTCCCTGCAAGTTGCACTCCATGCTAAGCATGTACATGTACTTGTCATTTAAGGCTCAAAACAATTTGTGAAATAATGGCTCTTAAACCCATTTTAAAGATCAGGAAGCTGAGGAAAACAGACATTTGGTGGCTTTCCCACAGTCACACAGCTAGTAACAGTCAAAGCAGGGGATGCCTGGGTGGCTCAGTTGGTTAAGCGACTGCCTTCTGCTCAGGTCATGATCCTAGAGTCCTGGGGTCAAGTCCCACATCAGGCTCTCTACTCAGCAGGGAGTCTGCCTCTCCCTCTGACTCTCCCCCCCCTTTTTTTTTTAAGAGATTTTTTTTAGTGCTTTTTCTCTCTCTCAAATAAATAAATAAAATCTTAAAAAAAAAAACAAAAACAGTCAAAGCAAAGATTCAACCCAGGTCCCTGAGCTCGAATTCCAAAGAAGCTTATGGCCACCATCCTGTTTCCCCTGTAATGAATTCATGTATTTATAAATAATGGACTTAATGACTGGAAAGAATCTTAAACAAAGCTATATTTCAATTCAAAAAGATAAAGGAGTAACTCTCAATAGCACTTCTTTCACTACATTATACAAAAACTGTTTTATGCCAAAGAATAAATTCTAAATTACCAAATAAAAATAAAATCATGTGACCACTAAGACATCAAATAATTTCTATCTCCCTATATATGAGAAAACCAAAATCCAAGTGACTAATTCAAGCCATGCAACTTCTTTTCCTGTTAGTTCATTACCAGTTCTGAAGTATAGGGTGAGAGAAGGAGGACGACTTTTTTGTGAATGTCATAAGTTAGTTGGAATTTAGTCACAAATGTGAACTTGCTGCTTTTCAAATTAAACACTTCATTATTTAATATGCTTTCACATACCTAACGCTTAATACTTAAGGCAGTTAGCATACACATACAGGACAAATTTCCTGCCAGGTCAAACAACAAATTTTTTTTCACTTTAGACTAATTCAAGTTCAACTGTGATTCAATTACTACAGTCCAGGCCAATACTATCGAGTACTTTCATGTAAGAAAATAACACAAACTTTCCCTCTCCCACTCTCCCTGCTTGTGTTCCCTCTCTTGTGTCTCTCTCTGTCAAAAAAATGAATAAAATCTTTTAAAAAAATAAAGAAAGAAAGAAAAAAAGAAATTAACACAAATTAGATGTGTGAAAAACTACTTTCCAGTGCATTTAACACATCAGCTGGGGGCTTAGTCTGCCAGTTTGCATTACACATGTGAATAATGTGTAACTGCACTTACACTAGTAGCAATTCTGAATTTCAGACTCAGGCAAGACTTATATAATGATAAATTTGGAAGCTAGAAATTTACAAGACAAAACCATGTGTGAAGGCAAAACTGCCTAGCTGGAAATAGAATGTTAAGAGTCATATAATCTAATCCCAATTAAAAATAAAATCCTCTAGGGTCGCGTGGGTGGCTCAGTCGTTAGGCATATGCCTTCAGCTGGAGTCGTGACCCCAGGATTCTAGGATCGAGCCCCACATCATGTTCTCTGATTGGTGGAAAAACCTGCTTCTCCCTCTCCCACTCCCCAAGCTTGTGTTCCCTCTATCGCTTTGTCTCTATCAAATAAACAAATAAAATCTTCTAAATAAATAAATAAGTAAATAAAATCCTCTAGAAACTGTTGTACCATTTGAAACCAGGCTTTTTCTGAGATGTCTTCATGACCCTCCTCCTTCTCTCTTAATGGTGAATTATCAAAATATCTGAAGATTGTAAAACATCTCTTGAGTCTCAAAAGATCTGCATTCTTTCTATCTGCCCTAGTCTACAATGACTCTGAGTCAGTAGTTAAAATATAATAATGATAAATTAAATAATACAAGGCAAAACACTTGAGGGGGAAAAAAGGAATCAATCGAAAAAGAAAAACTTGATGCCTTCAGCACCTAAATTGAAAGAGATCAGAACATTTGGGACAAAAATTGGCTTAAACCTTACTGGCACTAGAGTAAAAAAAAAGTGATGGGATCAAACTGCTCCAAATGGGGGCAGGGTAGAGGGTGCTGGATGGCTGGGTTGTTTAAGCCTTGGACTCTTGACCTCAGCTCCAGTCTTGATCTCAAGGTCATGTGTTCAAGCTCCTTGTTTACTACCTGCTGGGTGTGGAATCTACTTTAAAAAAAAAAAATCTAATATGCCAATCCCCACAAAACAGAAGCTCCATAAATTTAGGTAGTTACCATACTGATACAGTGCAACAGTGGTTTCTGGAGTAGAAGTCAGTGATTTTATCACTGAATTCATACAGCACTGCACTGCTGTATAAAAGTCATTTATACAACACTGCACTGGTTAATTTTTTATTTTAAACAGAAAAAAAAAAACTTACCTGCAAAAAAATTTCTTTCCTACATTATAATTAAGTAAAATTTTGCACAGTGACCATGAAAAACAGGAATACTACTAAATGGTATAATCCCAGGGATGACAAAGTGCATACAGTGAAGGCAATTACTAGGAGACTGAAATGCTCTGGTACACAGTTTCGGATGGTCTAGGGATCAATTAAGAGACTAGAAACACATCATATTCTCTTCCTCAAATATCTCAAATATTATATATCTCCTCCTCAAATTCAAGTGGCATTCATTTTGGCCTGCCAATAAACTATTTTCCTAAATACTTAAACAGTATAACTCTTCGAAAAAAATTAATACCAACCATTTAAAATTGGTCAGGGGCACCTGGGTGCCTCAGTCAATTTAATGTCCAACTGTTGATTTAGGCTTGTCATGATCTTGGGGTCATGGGATCAAGCCCCCCCATCAGGCTCTGCCTCAATGTGGAGTCTGTTTGTCCCTTTCCCTCTGCTTCTCCCCCACCCCACTGCTCCTCCACCTGGACATGTACACATGCATACTTTCTCTCTAAAATAAACAAACAAAAAGCTTTTAAAAATATATACATACATATATACATAAAATAGGTCGAGCTAAAGACCTCATTTTTTAAAAAATACATGCTAAGGTATGCCTTTTCTCAACTGTTAACCAAAAAAGGAGAAAGGGGGAGCCTGGCTGGCTCACTCAAAAGAGCATGTGACTTGATTTCATGATCATGAGTTCAAGCTCCATACTGGGTGTAGAGATGACTTAAATAAATAAACTTTAAAAAAAAAAAAAAGGAGACATTAATATTTTGGTCATGATTTTTTTTGTTATTACAATGTTTTCTGGCTTTGTTCTTCTTTTTACCAAACAGATCTAAAATTACCACCACATCAACTAACTGTTTCAACTCATCCAGGTAAAAAACAAGTTCCACAAGTATACATCCGAAGTAAAACACGTTACCAAAAAAACATCAGCTACTATAAATTTGAACAAGGGGCAATTTAATTATATATCCAGTTAAACCCACTAATTTCTCAATAACCATGTGCCCATTAAAATACTAACATGTAAAAGATCAAATCTGACATGCTTATGAGATACAAAAAACAGGTTTTTAAAAGAGGAGATACAATAAAAAGAGTAAGAGGAGGGCAAACCATGAAACCGACTCAACTACGGAGAACAAACTTAAGGTTACAACAATGAAGGTGGGTGGGGAATGGGCTAAATAGGTGATAGGGATTAAGAGGTGCACCTGTGATGAGCACTGGGCATTGTATGCAAGTGCTGAATCACTATACTGTATACGTGAAACTAACATAACACTGTATGTTAACTAACTGGAATTTTAAAAAATGAAGCAAATCTACACTACACTACAATAAAGTAAATTAAAAGAGGAGACACAATTAGAAGTATAATATGGTGGTCACCTTAACAAACAACAAGATAGCATGACATTTCTTCATGCTTAAAGAACTAAACTCTTGGAATATAAAAAATTCTGATAATTACAGACCTAACTAACAAAGTTCTTTTTTTTTTTTTTTAAAGATTTCATTTATTTATTTGAGAAGGAAAGAGAAAGCAGAAGCAGGAGAAAAGGGCAGTGGGAGAGGAGAGGGAGAAGCAGACTCCCCACTGGACAGAAAGCCCAATGCAGGACTCGACCCCAGGACCCTGGGATCATGACCTGAGCCAAAGGCAGATGCTTAACTGACTGAGCCACCCTGGAGTCCTCTTTATAAAGCAGGAATTTTAAGTAAGATGCTCCATTAGCCTACAAATATGACTGGCTTAATTATTCAAACACAAGTTATTTCTGTATACCCAGTTATCAGTCAAATTTCAGGGATATATTAAGACTTAAAATTTTAATGGTCACTAGTTTATTTCAAAATAGAAAACTGAACCAGGCATATCTTGATGATCTAGGAGATAGTACATTCCATCAGAATCATTCAACTGCTGACAAAATTACTGTGAAACAAAAACAAATAGGGAAGTCCTAGAAATACTGTTTAAACACTGTTGAAACACCTCACTTTGTTAACGACAAAGCGCCCTTAAAAGCAAATGCTTACGGTTACATATTCCATATAATATGAACAGCTCACATTACTAGGCCCTTACTTTTGTATGCCCCACTTTGTTCCATGCACATTAATTCATTTACAACAAACCTCAAAGCAAAGTTTCATTATTTTGTCCCATTTCAGGGAGGACAACTGAGGCAGAGAAAAGCAAAAACAAAACAAAAAACTCGTAGGCTAGAATTCAAACATCAATATTCTGACTCTGGAGTCCACACTCTTAGCCACAATACCATTCTATGTTTATCTAAAGTATTAATATTGAAACTAAAGAGACTTAAGCAAACATTACACCAACATAAGGGAAACAAAGTCATCAGGTATCCCAGTTCACACATGAACAGAGCTGACACTAGGTCAACTGATGAAGTGGCTGACTTTTGCCCTCAGTACTCTCACTTCTGTACCCTCATCTATTTTGCCTCCCCTAGCAGCATTCCCCCTTTCTTTCATAGGCATCGAGCACCTTTAGCATCACTGAAAAGAGTAAAAGACTGAATCTCAACCGCAGTATACCTTAATAAATAAGTGACAAGGGGCACCTGGGTGGCTCAGTGGGTTAAAGCCTCTGCCTTCGACTCAGGTCCTGGGATCCAGCCTCAGCCCCACATCGGGCTCCCCTCAGCAAAGAGCCTGCTTCCCCCTCTTTCTCTGCCTGCCTTTCTGCCTATTTGTGATCCCTGTCTGTCAAATAAATAAATAAAATCTTAAAAAAATAAAAATAAAATAAAATAAATAAGTGACAAATAGCTAAGCCTTCTAGAATTATTACTATTTTACCACAACAATAAATTACTTAAGATCAAAAAAATGTTCTAAAAGTAAATTTTAAGATACTCTCCAGAAAACAGAACAAGTATTTTAGAAGAAAATGGGGTCTTCCTGGTATCTGTAGACAAATGGAACGATTTGATAAAGCAGTATAATAAGTCAAATGTTAATTACAGAATCTAGGGAGGTAAGTATATGTAAAATCGAATTCTTAAAAATGTCATATAAATATCATTTCTCTGCTCTAAACCCTCCAATGTTTTCTCGTCGCAGAATAAAATCCAAAATCCTTACCATTTCCTATGAGGGCCTACATGAACTGGCCCCTGACATCCTCATCTCAAATTATACTGGCCTCCTTCACATGCCAAATGTGTGTGAGTGGTATAAACTAAAGAGATTTTGCACCTACTGTTCCCTCTACCCAACACACTCCACCCACAAATATGCTGACAACGCTCCACTTCCTTCATATCTCTGTTCAATTTTCCCCTTAAAAAAGACTTTCTTGGAGTGCCTGGGTGGCTCAGTGGGTTAAAGCCTCTGCCTTCAGCTCAGGTCATGATCTCAGGGTCCTGGATAGACCCCCGCATCAGGATCTCTGCTCAGCGGGGAACCTGCTTCCCACCCCACCTCCCCAGCACCCTCCCCCCCTCTCTGCAAGCCTCTCCGCCTACTTGTGATCTGTCAAATAAATAAATAAAATCTTAAAAAAAAAAAAAAAAAAGACTTCCTTGATCACTCTAAGTAACAACTCTCTCCAATGTCTTTGTACAGTGGTTTGGCTTTTTTTTTTCACATAGCACTTATTACCAAAGGACCTGATATACTTGGTACTTTTTACCCCTGCTATAATACAGGTTTAGTTATTAAAGGGCTTGTTGGGGCGTCTAGGTGGCTCAGTGGGTTAAGACTCTGCCTTCAGCTCAGGTCATGATCTCAGGGTCCTGGGATGGAGTCCCGCATCAGGATCTCTGCTCAGCAGGGAGCCTGCTTCCCCCTCTCTCTGCCTGCCTCTCTGCCTACTTGTGATCTCTCTGTGTCAAATAAATAAAATCTTAAAAAGGGGGGGGGGGCTTGTTTTTATTCTCTGGGCTCTTAATATAACACCTGACACATAGCTGGTATGCAATAAACATTTCTTGAATAAATGAACAAATGAGTGAATTCCTTAACCCCACCTATTCATAAGGCCACCCTGACTTCCTAGTAATAACAGGTTAATGAAGACTCTGAGATTCAAACAGCAACTATCTCATAAACCATTTACCATATAACTACCATCTTATATCAACCTATCAAGCACTAATTGATGAAATTACCCAACTCCGACTCTACGCCCCAGCAACTGCTCTACTGGGTATTTACCCCAAAGATAAAAATGTAGTGATTTGAAGAAGCACATGCACCCCAATGTTTATAGCAGCAATGTCCACAACAGCCAAACTATGGGAAGAGCCTAAACGTCCATCGACAGATAAATGGATAAAGAAGATGTGGTATATATATGCAGTGTAATATCATGCAGCCATCAAAAAAAATATTGCCATGTGCAACAACGTGGATGGAACTAGACGGTACTACACTAAGCAAAATAAGTCAATCAGAGAAAGACAATTATCATATGATCTCACTGATAGGTGGAATTTGAAAAACAAGGCAGAGGATCATAGGGGTAAAAAGGAAAAAATGAAACAAGACAAAACCAGAGAGGGAGAAAAACCATAAGAGACTCTTAATCTCAGAAAACAAACTGAGGGTTGCAGGAGTGGTAGAGGGTGATTAGGATTGGGGGGCTGGGTGATGAATACTTGGGAGGGTATGTGCTATGATGAGCGCTGTGAATTGTGTTAAGACTGATGAATCACAGACCCACCCCTGAAATAAATAATAAATTATATGTTAATTAAAAAAAAAAAAAAAGAAAAGGAAAATTACCCAGCTCCTCCCATAGGTGAAGTAGGGAAATTACACACAATACACTTAAGAAGAAATAAGTACAGGTGAAGAAAGACAAGTATTTATGTTGAAAACAGATGTCTAGGGGCGCCTGGGTGGCTAAGTGGGTTAAAGCCTCTGCCTTTGGCTCAGGTCATGATCTCAGGGTCCTGGAATCGAGCCCCGGATCGGGTTCTCTGCTCAGTGGGGAGCCTGCTTCCTCCTCTCTCTCTGCTTGCCTCTCTGCTACTTGCGAGCTCTGTCAAATAAATAAATAAAATCTTAAAAAAAAAAAAGGCACCTATGAAAATAAATTTATACCAAAAGTTTGAGCACTGTCAATCTTATAACTTTGTTGTTGTCATAATGAAGCTCAGATCCAAATCTGCAACCCACACCCAACAACCATCCAAGGTCATTGGCATTTATTTCAATAGAATACTCAAGCTCTACCTACCTGTCTGCCTGTCTGTTTACCCACATCCTGTTTTCCCTTCGCTTTGATTTCCTTATCTAGTTTCTTCATCTAATGTCACATGAAGTATTTTTGTAAACCACACTGAATCCTTTTTGGAATTAAGTTTATCACAGGTTGATAAACTCTAGAGATTTTCATCAGATTACTGTTTCTGCTTAAGATATAAAAAATTGCAAAGAATATGGCACCCACTCTAAAAGAAAAGGCCAGATAATCGAAAACACCACAACTTCACTTGAGCCCATCAGAGACTGCTAAAGTTGTGAGGCAACCAAATAAGCCAAATTCTAAAGTCAGAAAAGGCCCCCCCAATAAAGGACAGAACACACATGGCAGGCTACAAGAAAAAGAGGTAATTAGGGCCACCTGGGTGGCTCAGTCGTTAAGCTTCTGCTTAAGCTTCTGCCTTTGGCTCAGGTCTCAATCCCAGGGTCCTGGAATCAAGCTCGCATCGGGCTCCCTGCTCAGTGGGAAACGGGCTTCTCCCTCTCCCACTCCCCTTGCTTGCGTTCCCTCTCTCTCTCACTCTCTCTCTCAAATAAAAAAATAAAAAAGCTTTAAAAGAAAGAAAAAGAGGTAATTATAATATCTAAAATAAGCTCCTAAGAGCTAAGTGTAGACTAGCCTAACACTCTCCCAACTCAGTATTCTAGGTACAATAGGAGTCTGCACTCACTTGCAAGCTCTTTTCTAAAGGCCTCCACTGGGTGCTCATGAGAAAGACTAGATTCATGGCAAAAAAAAACAGAGAGAGTCCCACTCAATATTACAGGAGTGTAGGAAGTTTTCAGCCATCACTGAGAACGGGCACAAAGACCCACTGGCTTCCCCAGATCCTTTTCTCCTATGAAGCAAAAACATTATTAGGCCGCTGGGAAAGAGGCAATAAACATTCACACTGCCAGGACACTGGCAAAC
The DNA here is from genome assembly GCF_030435805.1 of Mustela lutreola. Lineage (NCBI taxonomy): Eukaryota > Metazoa > Chordata > Mammalia > Carnivora > Mustelidae > Mustela > Mustela lutreola. Next base: position 15,047,069 of record NC_081299.1, read on the forward strand.
ATCTACTGTTGCCAGGATAAGACAATAAGCAAATTCCTCTACCCTTGTGGGGAAGGGTAAGAAATCATTTTGGGCCTAGGACTGAACACTGATATACCAAGTAGAAGTATCCTAACGCTGGGTGAGGGGCAGGAAACCCCATCCAAGAACAACCACAAATACAAGGCAAATACTGACTGTCAAGAGAAGGAGGAAAGGGAACAATGATAAAGCCCCATCTTTAGGGCCAAGGTAGACATTGAAGCCTAACACTGAAGCTGGACCAGAATAACTACGTCCACAATCCTAACATCAACTAGCAAGCAACAGCCTTCTACCAGTGGGCTAACATTAGCCACCACTGTAAGACTTTGAAGCCTGTGATACACTGAAGATGAGAACAATAAATCCCCAGACTAGCTCAACTCATGATGAATTTGACTCAACACCCCACCACAACGGATAGCCATATTTTCCAGAATAAATACTATTTCCCTCAGTCTCTACTATACTACACAAAATGCCCAACACTTAAATAAAAATTATGAGAAACACACACACCAAAAACCACCAATACTGAACAGAAAAAGCAATCAAGACAAGCTGAACTCAAGGATCACTCAGATACTGGAGCTATCAGACAGAATTCTTTCTTAATTATGATGATTAATATGTTCAAGGACTTAGTGAAAAAGGTAGATAATATACGTGAACAGAGACATAATTTCAGAAAAGAGATGGGAGGCTATTTCTAAAAGTCAAATTGAAATGCTTCAGTGTCAGAAATAAGGAATTCTTTCAACAAACTCAATAGCAGAGTGGACTCAGCTAATGAAAAGAATCAATGAACTTGAAAATACATGAAGACACATGAATAAACACTACCCAAATTGAAACAGAGAAGAGAGCAAAAAAAGCATCCAATGTTGAGAGACACTATCAAATGGCCTAACTTACATACAAAATGAAGTCCCACAAGGAGAAAAGAGAGAGACTGGGGCAGAAGAAATACTTGGAGATAATGGTCAATAACTTTTCAGAAATAGGGGCACCTGTGTGACTAAGTAAGTGTCTGCCTTCAGCTCAGGTCATGATTCCAAGGTCCTGGGATCAAGCCCCCCACCCCCACCCCTATCAGGCTCCCTACTGAGAGGCGAGACTGCTTTGCCTCTCCTTTTGTCCTTCCCTTCCTGGCTCAAGCACGCTCTGAAATAAAATCTTAAAAAGAAAAAAAAGTTTTTCAGAAATACAGGATGCTATCAAGCCACAGATTCAAGAGGCTTAAAGAAATCCCGAGACAACAGACACAGATGCCTCCCCACATCAAAGTCAAAAAGCTCAAAGGCATCTAAAGGGCTGGGGGTGGGAGGGGGTGAGGAATGGGTATTACATATACATTCAAGAACAAAGATAAAAATTTCATCAGATTTTGTCAGAGATTACACAAGCCAGAAGACAAGGACTTTTTTTTTTTTTTTAAACTACTTCAAAGTAGCAGAAGAAAAAAACTGTCAACCCAGAATTCTATATGCAGGAAAAGTATTTTTCATTATGAAGGCAACATTAAGATAACTATCAATATAAATAGTGTTCACCATGCCAAACTAAAGATAAATAATGCAAGATATTTTTTACTTGAAATGCAATAAACATGGTAAAAAGTGTCCTTGACCCCAAAATAATGCTGAAAAAGAGGTTATTTTTCATAACATTCAAACATTTCCTTCACCTTTCAAATTAAAGTTTATCATCTCCTTAACACCCTACTCACAACCCTTCCTATAGGGGCGCCTGGGTGGCTCAGGGGGTTGAGCTGCAGCCTTCGGCTCGGGTCATGATCTCAGAGTCCTGGGATCAAGTCCCGCATCGGGCTCTCTGCTCAGCAGAGGGCCTACTTCCCTCTCTCTCTCTCTCTCTGCCTGCCTCTCCATCTACTTGTGATTTCTCTCTGTCAAATAAATAAATCTTTAAAAAAAAAAAAATTAAAAAAAAACCTTCCTATTAACACTGATAAATTCTCATCCAATCCTATGGTTTAGAATACTATGGAGGAACTGAAGCAATTAAAAGAGAATGAAATAAACCTTAAGAAACATGCTAAATCCAAAAAACTATTCTGAATAATGGAATTATGGTTGAGTTTTCTTCACATCTTTTTTTTTTAAGATTTTATTTATTTATTTGAGAGAGAGACAGTGAGAGAGAACATGAGCGAGGAGAAGGTCAGAGAGAGAAGCAGACTCCCCGTGGAGCTGGGAGCCCGATGCGAGACTCGATCCCGGGACTCTGGGATCATGACCGGAGCCGAAAGCAGTCATCCAACCAACCGAGCCACCCAGGCATCCCTCTTCACATCTTTTAAAGCTTCCCAATTTCCCGTTTGAAGATTCTATTAAAACAACAATGTACCAGAATTAAATAATATTGCAACTTTACCCTTCTTCCTTCATGGCTGATATCTGAGCCATTCCAGTTTGGACTGTCACCACTACTAACAGAGAAGTAAACGCAGATCAATCAAGAAATAAAATAGCTCTACCTTCTACCATAGCCCCACCTTTCAGAGTATGAAAAATCAAAAAGGAGGGACACCTGGCTGGCCTAGGGTAGCACATGTGACTCTTGATCTCTGGGTTGTGAGTTAGAGCCAAACTCTGCCGGGCACAGAGTTCACTTAAAAATAAACAAATCAGGGCGCCTGGGTGGCTCAGTGGGTTAAGCCGCTACCTTCGGCTCAGGTCATGATCTCAGGGTCCTGGGATGGAGTCCCGCATCAGGCTCTCTGCTCAGCGGGGAGCCTGCTTCCTCCTCTCTCTCTCTGCCTGCCTCTCTGCCTACTTGTAATCTCTCTGTCAAATAAATAAATAATCTTTAAAAAATAAAATAAAATAAAATGAACAAATCAGGGACGCCTGGGTGGCTCAGTTGGTTAAGCCGCTGCCCTCGGCTCAGGTCATGATCCTAAGATCCTGGGATAGAGTCCCGCATCGGGCTCCTTGCTCGGCAGGGAGCCTGCTTCTCCCGCTGCCTCTGCCTGCCTCTCTGCCTGCTTGTGTGTACTCTCTCTCTATCTCTGGCAAATAAATAAAATCTTTAAAAAAATAAAATAAAATAAACAAATCAGGGGTGCCTAGGTGGCTCAGTGGGTTAAAGCCTCTGCTTTCGGCTCAGGTCATGATCCCAGGGTCCTGGGATCGAGGCCCGCATTGGGCTCTCTGCTCAGCAGGGAGCCTGCTTTCCTTCCTCTCTCTCTGCCTGCCTCTCTACCTACTTGTGATCTCTGATGTCAAATAAATAAATAAAATCTTTAAAAAATGAAAAAAAAAATAAAGGACTGATGGTGGTTCAAGGTATATTAAATATTCTAGTCGCCCCCCCGCCATTATCCTAACAAAAGCACTGTTCTGAAAAATCGGAATTTAGATCCTTAAAGATCACTATCATCGTATGCATTATCTTTGAACTAAATTTCTTGATTTCCACTGTGTATTCCAATGTTACCTGCTTCTTCTCTGCTTATGCCTATCAATAGTGAAGAGACCATATTTAATAAAACCTCACATGAGAATTTTACTTCACTGAGCAAAATAATTTAAAATGGTCTTGTCCTTAGCCTTTAGGAGAAAAAAAAATTTAAATGTTCAAAATATTGGCCAATTACACTTAGAAAAGCTCTCTGAAATAAAATGTTCCTATTTCTCAAAATGAAACTTAATAATTCTATCCAGAAATAAAAATTTGGAAGTAAGTTCAGAAAAAAACTCCACAGGCTTAAAAAGTAGTCACAGCAATTGTGACTTAAGAACACTGTCAGGCGGGCGCCTGGGTGGCTCAGTTGGTTGAGCGACTGCTTTCAGCTCAGGTCATGATCCTGGAGTCCCGGGATCGAGTCCTGCATTGGGCTCCCAGCTCCACGGGGAGTCTACTTCTCTCTCTGACCTTCTCCTCGCTCATACTCTCTCTCACTGTCTCTCTCAAATAAATAAATAAAATAAAATGTTAAAAAAAAAAAAAAAAGAATGCTGCCAGGCGCGTGGGTGGCTCAGTGGGTTAAACCCTCTGCCTTCAGCTCATGGTCCCAGCATCCTGGGATCCAGCCCCAAATCAGGCTCTCTGCTCAGCAGGGAGCCTGCTTCCTCCTGTCTCTCTGCCTGCTTTCTCTGCCTACCTATGATCCCTGTCTGTCAAATAAATAAATAAAATCCTTAAAAAAAAAAAAAAAAAAAAAAAAAAGGTGATGTCTGAGGCACCTGAGTGGCTCAGTCATTGGGGTCTGCCTTCGGCTCGGGACATGATCCCAAGGTCCTGGGATGGAGCCCCACATCAGGCTCCTGGCTCAGCAGGAAGCCTGCTTCTCCCTCTCCCACTCCCCCTGGTTCTGCTCCCCTCTCCCGTTGTGTCTCTATCAAATAAATAAATAGAATCTTAAAAAAAAAAAAAGAATTCTGATTTCTTCTGCAGTGTAATAAAACTAAAAAGATTTAGAAAACTGAAATACAAATGTATAGGAAATATACAAAAAAATACATTAGACTAGGGGTGCCTGGGTGGCTCAGTGGCTCTGCCTTTGGCTCAGGTCATGATCCCAAGGTCCTGGGATCGAGCCCTGAATGGGGACTCTGCTCATCGGGGAGACTGCTTCCCTCTCTCAAGCAAATAAATAAAATCTTAAAAGAAAAAAAAGAAAGAAATACATTGGACTAATAAGTCCCAAATTCAGGATAACAATCACCTCTGATGAAAGAGAGGAGCAAGTGATCAAGGAGGAACATGCTGAGGGTTTTATATTGATAACATTTTGTTGGTGAAGCTGTCTGATGGATACATGGATTTGCTGTATTATAGTGTACTTTTTTAAATCTGCAGTATTTCAAAATAGTTTTTTTAAGTTTTCAAACCAGATGTACCCCTCTTCATCTCCCTAAACACAAATGTATATTTTATGTAAAATATAATCATCAATCACACTATTACTATGGATTCTAAAAGGGAAAATATATCCAACCATACACACTAAACTTATGCACTAATTCCATTCATGAGAAGTAAATGCCTTTTTTTTTTTTTTTTTTTTTAATTTTATTGGGGCACCTGAGAGGCTCAGTGGGTTAAAGCCTCTGCCTTCAGCTCAGGTCATGATCCAGGATCCTGGGATTGAGCCCGTATCAGGCTCTCTGCTCAGCAGAGAGCCTGCTTCCCATTCTCTGCCTGCCTCTCTGCCTACTTGTGCTGTCAAATTTTTTTAAAAATCTTAATTTTGTTTATTTATTTGACAGAGAGACATAGCAAGAGAGGGAACACAAACAGGAGGAGTGGAAGAGGGAGAAGCAGGTTTCCCATTGAGCAGGGAGCCCAATGTGGGGCTCGATGTCAGGACCCTGGGATCATGACCTGAGCTGAGGGCAGGTGCTTAAGAACTGAGCCACCCAGGCATCCTGAAGTAAATGCCTTTTGTAACAGAAAAAAGTTATAACCCATCTTCATCATCTATACCATGAGGTCGATACCACCTACCTATGCAAAGCAGTATTATAAAAATTAAATGGGACCAAAAAATGTACAGACCACACAGCATATGTTCATTGAACATCAGTTATTACTAATAGCAAAAAAAAAAAGCTAAACTATGAGACTGTATACCACTATTTACCAACTGTAGAATCCCTCTGCATGTAGACTTATTCCTCATGGTGTATACATTTTCTTCTGTTCCCAATTTGAGGAATAACCTTGGGAAGGGATACATGTATAACTAGTATGAGTGACATAACACATCCAGCTTTCAGAAATGCAATAAATCTTCACAGGCAGGGGTTTTTTTTTTTAATATTTTTTAAAAATTTTTATTTATTTATTTGACAGACAGAGATTACAAGTAGGCAGAGGAGATAGGCAGAGAGAAAGGAGGAAGCAGGCTCCCTGTCAAGCAGAGAGCCTGATGTGGGGCTCAATACCAGGACCCTAAGACCATGACCTGAGCTGACGCCCCCACAGGCAGGGTTTAAAGCACCTTGTTCTCCATACAGACTTCTAGTAAGCATTTGTTTATTAGTGTCTACTTTGTGCCAAGCACTGACAACCCCTAGGGAAATTGAAACAAAAAACAGTTCCTGACTTAAGCAGTTGGTGGAGAAAATAGAGAAATAATAGATCTATCCATAGCTGTTTATAGAGCAACAAACCCAGATGGGAAGAGGTATGAAGCATCCCCCTATTGACTGGTACTCCCTTCATCTTTCCCTGGTCCTCTCTGAAAATAGACGGTAAAGTAATATTTATCATACAGATAACACTACAGAACTACAAGTTTTCTAGGTAGCCACTAAGCCACATGGAGCTACTGAGTTTTTGAAATATGGCTACTGCAAGACAGATGTGCTCTAAGTGTAAAATACACACTGGAGTGGAAAAATTTAGTACAAAGAATGTAAAATAAAATATCCCACTAACAATCTTTATAATGAGCACAAGTTAAAATGATAATATTTTGGGGGCCTCTGGGTGGCTCAGTCTGTTAAGCATCCAACTCTTGACTTCAGCTCAGGTCATGATTTCAGGGTCATGAGATAGAACCCCACATTGGCTCCCCACTCAGCAGGGAGTCTCCTTAAGATTCTCTCTCCCTCCCGCTTGGGTGGCTCAGTCGGTTAAGTGTCTGCCTTCAGCTCAGGTCATGATCCCAGAGTCCTGGTATTGAGTCCCTCATCAGGTTCCTTGCTCAGTGGGGAACTTGCTTCTCCCTCTGCCTACTGCTTCCCATGTGTGCTCGCTCTCTGACAAATAAATAAAATCTTTAAATAAGAAAAAGTGCATACAAGTATAAAAATCATAAAGTACACTTAAGATTAGCATACGTTATATATATTTTTTTAAGATTTTATTTATTTATTTGACAGGCAGAGATCACAAGTAGGCAGAGAGGCAGGCGGGGGGGCGGGGAGCAGGCTCACTGCTGAGCAGAGAGCCCAATGCGGGGCTCAATCCCAGGACCCTGGGATCACGACCTGAGCTGAAGGCAGAGGCTTTAACCCACTGAGCCACCCAGGAGCCCCAAGATTAGTGTACTTAAAAAAAAAGATAATATATTATATATACTGGGTTAAGTATGTTATTAAAATCAATTTTGGGGAGCCTGGCTGGCTAGTTGGAGAGTACAACTCTTGATCTCGGGGTCATGAGTTCAAATCCCACACAAGGGGTAGATACTACTTAAATAAATAAAAAAATTTAATAAAATTCAAAAAATTGATTCCACCTGTTTCTTTTTACTTTTCAATATGGCTACTAGGAAACCTAAAACTACATAGGTGGCTCACCATTTCTACTGAACAAATGATCTATAAAAAAAATGGAAACAGGGGCGCCTGGGTGGCTCAGTCGATTAAAGTCTCTGCCTTCAGGGTGCCTGGGTGGCTCAGCTGGTTGGACGACTGCCTTCAGCTCAGGTCATGATCCTGGAGTCCTGGAATCGAGTCCCACATCAGACCCTCTGCTTGCCAGGGAGTCTGCTTCTCCTGCTGACCTCTCTCCTCTCATGCTCTCTCTCTCTCATTCTCTCTTCTCTCTCTCTCTCAAATAAGTAAATAAACAAATAAAATCTTTAAAAAATAAAATAAATTAAAAAAATGAAAAAGGTGGAAGAACTGTTTAATAAAAATAAGGGACGCCTGGGTGGCTCAGTTGGTTAAGCAGCTGCCTTCGGCTCAGGTCATGATCCCAGCATTCTAGGATGGAGCCCCACATCGGGCTCCTTGCTCGGCAGGGAGCCTGCTTCTCCCTCTGTCTCTGCCTGCCATTCTGTCTGCCTGTGCTCACTCTCTCTCCCCCCCTCTCTCTGACAAATAAATAAAATCTTAGGAAAAATAAATAAATAAAAAATAAAAAGCCTCTGCCTTCAGCTCAGGTCATGATCCCAGGGTCCTGGGATCAAGCCGGGCATCGGGCTCCCTGCTCAGCGGGAAGCCTGCTTCCCCATCTCTCTCTCTGCCTGCCTCACTGCCTACTTGTGATCTCTGTCTGTCAAATAAATGAATAAAATCTTTAAAAAATCAAAATAATACACAATTCACTTCAAAAATATTAAGTATTAATTGGATTTGAATCTAAAGAAAAGATCTATGCCATCAGAATTCTAATTGCCTTAAGTATGTGTTTACGGTCTGACAATGGAATTCATTAACCCAACAAATTAAAATCACAAACTCTACTTTTCTAGATTGATATGCAGTAAAATTGTTCCTACTCCTAATACAATGAATTACACTAGAAACAGCCCATTGGAGGTGCCTGGGTGGCTCAGTCGCTTGAGTGTCCAGTCTTGGTTTCAGCTCAGGTCATACATAATCTCAGGGTCCTGAGATTGAGCCACACATCAGGCTCTGAGTTCAGTGCAAAGTCTGCTTAGGATTTTCTCTCTCCCCTCTCTGACTACAAATGGATCCTGACATCCAGGGGCTCTAAGGAATAACAAGGCATTCCCTCATCTCTTTAAGAACTCAGATAAAGATGAGCCCCAGGGGCGCCTGGGCAGCTCAGTGGGTTAAAGCCTCTGCCCTCCGCTCACGTCATGATCCCAGGATTGTGGGATCGAGCCCCACATAGAGCTCTCTGCTTAACATGGGAGCCTGCTTCCCTCTCTCTGCCTGCCTCTCTGCCTACTTGTGATCCCTGTCAAATAAATAAATAAAATCCCCCACCTCCCCCCCACAAAAAAAAGATCAGCCCTAAAGAAGCTGTAAAAACTGTTACTCTTCTCTCAGAACTCATATTCTTATGTGAAACTCCTAAAGCCCTGGAGATTTGACCTCAAGGACCTATGCAATACATATGACCAAGAATCACAGACCAAAGGCAATCAATCTCCTTGCCAGAACTTCATAACAGGAACGAAATGTTATCTGAGGGCAAGGCAATGGCCAAACAGCACACACTTAAAAGTAAGCACTTTAGGGAAACCTGGTGACTCAGTCAGTTTAAGTATCCGATTCTTGATCTCAGCTTAGGTCATGATTTCTCTCTTAATAAATAAAATCTTAAAAAAATATAATAAAAAAAAAAACTTTATCCAAACTGCAGCCTTAATGATTTATAATTCTGTTGTTCAGATTTTCACAAATGAAGGAAGACCTATTAATTCTATACAAGATCCAGGGTTAAAGCATAAAAACACCAAACACGTAAAAATAATAATGGCCAGGTGGTTCCATAGCCCTTGGTGATACTGTAACACCACAAGGATGGACCTAAGTTCAGTACTCAAGCAGAATACAATCAGACTTTTTTTTTTTTAAGAGAGATCACAAGTAGGCAGAGAGGCAGGCAGAGAGAGAGGGGGAAGCAGGCTCCCCGCTGAGCGGAGAGCCCTATGTGGGGCTCAATCCCAGGACCCTGAGATCATGACCTGAGCTGAAGACAGAGGCTTAAACCACTGAGCCACCCAGGCGTCCCTACAATCGGATATTTGACACAATATTTCTTTTGGCTTAAGAACACCCCCAATGTGATTCACCCTCAGCCTGGGTTAGATAAAAATTGGTATCTATGTTCATTTATAACCTTGTACTTTTCTTTAATACACGAACTAGTACATTTACCACTTCAACCGTCTATCTCCCTTACCATACTGCCAGATCACAACATTTCTGGCACTAAACATAATGCTGGGCATATCACTGAGAGCTCATAAAAATGTCTGCTGCTAAAATGCATAATCTGGGGCTATACTGGGCAATAGGGCAGCACCCAGTTACATGTAGCTATTTAAACATAAATTTTTTTTAAAAGATTTTATTTATTTGTGGGGCACCAGGGTTGCTTAGATGGTTAGGTGTCTGCCTTTAGCTCAGGTCATGATCTCCAGGTCCTAGCACTGAGTCCCATGTTGGGCTCCCGGGTCAGCAGGCAGTCTGCTTCTTCCTCTCCCTCTACTTCTCACCCTGCTTGTACCCTGTCTCTCTCTCTCCCTCTCTCGCTCTCAGATGAATAAAATCTTTTAAAAAAAAAAAAAAAAAAAAAAGATTTTATTCATCTGAGAGAGAGAGAAGACAAGCAGGAGGAAGGGGAGGCAGAGGGAGAAGCAGACTCCCCACTGATCAGGGAGCCTAGTGCGGGACTCTCATCCCAGGATTCTGGGATCACAACCAGAGCTGAAGACATGCTTAATCAACTGTGCCACCGAGGTGCTCCACTAACAGAACTATTAATCTGAGAAAGAAAAGGTAGGAAGAAAAATATTTTTAAATGTACACCAATCTAGTAAGCAAAGCAATGAAAGGAAAAGAGTTCTATAATACTGTCTTCAGTAGCAATTATATTTCAAACTTCTCTGGTAATTCTTTATTGCTAAGGTTTATTTGGTTAAAAACACCCTTCTCTGCTCTGCCTCAAAGAAAGCTGGTAGTAACAAAATGGCTGCTGCCTATTTCTAGGGAAGATGAGAGAAAGGATATGAGATAATTTCTGCCCTAAACATAAACTAATAAAATAAACAGGTTAAAAGAAAAGAGTTAACTCAGGGGCACCTGGGTGGCTCAGTGGGTTAAGCCTCTGCCTTCAGCTCAGGTCATGATCTCAGGGTCCTGGGATCGAGCCCCACATTGGGCTCCTGCCCAGCGGGAAGCCTGCTTCCCCCTCCCTCTCTGCCTGCCTCTCTGCCTAACTGTGATCTCTCTCTCTGTCAAATAAATAAATAAAATCTTTTTTATAAAAAGAGAGAAAGAGGGGCGCCTGGGTGGCTCAGTGGGTGAAAGCCTCTGCCTTTGGCTCAGGTCATGATCTCAGGGTCCTGGGATTGAGCTCCGCATCCAGCTCTCTGCTCAGCGGGGAGCCTGCTTCCCTGCCTCTCTACCTACTTGTGATCTCTGTCAAATAAATAAAATCTTAAAAAAGAGAGAGAGAGAGAGAACTCAGTCTACTTTATCAATTTTACAGAGGAAGACACCAAGCACAGAAAGATAAAATAACCCCAGAGAGAAGAACGGATGCTAGAAGCAGACCAAGCAAGCAAGAGATTTTTTAAAAAATAAATAATAAAAAAAACAAGGCAGAGTGCACAGAAAGCCAGGAAAGGTTTCTGTTTTTCACTAAATTATAGCATATTTTCTAAAACATGAAGAGTCTACATTTAAAAGGGAATGATAAGCACTAAAAGGTCTTTGACTTTTACTAAAGGTCAGGTAACTCTCCTAAGTTAAGTTTTGTCTTATGTAAGACTCTACGTTTGTCCTCAGAAACCCTAACTCATTACTTAAACGCTTCACTGGCAGTTAACATTTTTTCAATAAGGTAATCAATCAAGTAAGTCACGTAAGTCTCTATAATACAATCACACAGAAACAATTTATTCCTACTAGTCAGAGTAGATTTCAATGAAGTCACAAATACGAGAAAATAAAACTGAAAGTAGAAATATTAGTAATTATTTTCAATGGAGGGGCGCCTGGGTGGCTCAGTGGGTTAAGCCACTGCCTTCGGCTCAGGTCATGATCTCAGGGTCCTGGGATCGAGTCCCGCATCAGGCTCTCTGCTCAGCAGGGAGCCTGCTTCCTTCTCTCTCTCTCTCTCTCTCTCTCTCTGCCTGCCTCTCAGTGTACTTGTAATTTCTCTCTGACAAATAAGTAAAATCTTTAAAAAAAAAAAATTATTTTCAATGGAAACATAATTCTAGTAACAAGGTTAGAACATAAATACTGAAAGTGAAACTAAGGGTAAGAAATAATTTGCTTCTCAGGGCACCTGGGTGGCTCAGTGGGTTAAAGCCTCTGCTTTCGGCTCAGGTCAGGATCCCAGGGTCCTGGGATCGAGCCCCGCATTGGGCTCTCTGCTCAGCGGGGAGCCTGCTACCCCCTCTCTCCCTGCCTGCCTCTATGCCTACTTGTGATCTCTGTCTGTCAAATAAATAATAAAAAACAAAATCTTAAAAAAAAAAGAAAGAAAGAATTTGCTTCTCTAATAAAAATGAAATTATTTCTATCAACCTGAAAATGGTATTTGAGTAAAAACCAAGTAGGAGTGTTTGTACTTTCTAAGAGATTTTCACTACCATGAATAATAAGTAAAAATATAAAATGAAAAGGATAACTCTAAGTTCTTATTATCACTTCACCTTGAGTAAAAGTAATTCAGTGTAATAAATCCTAAAGTGTTATTAAACACTGACAAATATATTGGATTTTTTAAGATTTATTATTTGAGAGACAGAAAGTGAAGGGAAGGCCAAAGGGAGAGAAAAGCAGACTCCCCACTTAGCACGGAGCCCAAAGTGAGGCTTGATCTCACAACCCTGAGCTCATGACCTGAGCCGAAATCAAGAGTCAGACACAACCAAGTGAGCCACCCACTAGCCCCTATCTTGTTTTGACATTAATTTATGTAGCTTGTTGTGTACTCAGCCTCAAATTCAAGTAAATATCGCTTTTGTTTCTTAAAAAAAATCTTCTTTCAATAAAATATGTCAAATGATATGAGAACTTTATAATAATACAAAAAGGGAAAGGAAACAAATGGTCAGCAACATAAAAATGTTATTTTCCTAACATATTTTTATCCTCCATGTTTATTTCTATAGCTTGTTACAATATTCATATCTACTTAGACATGTTAAATAATGGAAAACTATACCTCACAAATATATATTTTATAAAAATGCAGAGTAAAACACTAACTTATAGAATGAACTTGGAAGTACGGAGAGCAAGTAGCTGAAAATCTGTGAAGATTCATTCTACCTTCATTGGCACTATTTTTTTTAGTTCATTACCTGGAATTCCACCCTTCTTTGACATAGCTAACAAAGATTTTACTGGCAATTAATAAATACCTTAAGTGAATACATTATTAAAATACAATTCTGTTAATTGGGTTATGACTCAATCATACTATTTTAAAAATCTTTTTTTTTAAAGATTTTATTTATTTATTTGACAGAAAGAAATTACAAGTACACTGAGAGGCAGGCAGAGAGAGAGAGAGAAGGAATCAGGCTCCCTGCTGAGCAGAGAGCCCGATGCGGGACTCAATCCCAGGACCCTGAGATCATGACCTGAGCCGAAGGCAGCGGCTTAACCCACTGAGCCACCCAGGTGCCCCTATTTTAAAAATCTTTTAAAGGTGGATGGGTAGGCTGGTATAAGAACCATTAGCCCAAACTACCTTTCAAGAAAGCTACTTAGTTTACCGTGTTTCTTTTCAACCACTAGCAAATGTGTGACATACTTGTTTATAGTTTTAATGAACTTCTTCCTATTCAACTGTCTCATGTGAGTGTGCTCAAAAAAATTAGCTCAAAAAAATTAAAGCTAATTTAGAAAGAAGCTGTTTGTCTTAAGAGGTGTAGCTGTTGGGCGCCTGGGTAGCTCAGTTGGTTAAGCCACTGCTTTCAGCTCAGGTCAAGATCCTGGAGTCCTGGGATCAAGTCCCGCATCGGGCTCCGGGCTCCGTGGGGAGTCTGCTTCCACCTCTGACCTGCTCTCTCTCTCTATCTCTCTCTCTCTCAAATAAATAAAGTCTTAAAAAAAATTTAAAAAAAAAAAAAAAAAGAGGTGTAGTTGTCACCCTCTCTTCCATAAAGCTCCAAGGTGTATAGAGTGGAGCAAAGAACTAAATATTGGAACATTATAAACTACTACTGACTAAGCACCTATTATGAGCCCCTAATTACTCTAGGCATATCCTCATAAAAACTACATGTGCCAGGGGCACCAATCTGGCTCAGTCAGTGGAGCAAGCAATTCTTGGTCTCTGGGCTGTGGGTGTGAGCCCCAATGTCGGCTATAGAGATTTCTTAAAAATAAAAAATTCTTTAAAAACAAAAAGCAAGGGACGCCTGGGTGGCTCAGTTGGTTAAGCAGCTGCCTTCGGCTCAGGTCATGATCCCAGCGTCCTGGGATCGAGTCCCACATCGGGCTCCTTGCTCCGCAGGGAGCCTGCTTCTCCCTCTGACTCTGCCTTCCACTCTGTCTGCCTGTGCTCGCTCTCAATCTCTCTCTCTCACAAATAAATAAATAAAATCTTTAAAAAAAAACAAAAAGCAAAAAAATCACATGTGCTAGAAGCTACCCGAAGCTCCCGAATCTTTGTTTTCCTCTCTTTCCTCAATAAAAAACGTGATGTATGGGGTGCCTGGGTGGCTCAGCTGGTTAAGCCACTGCCTTCAGCTCAGGTCATGACCCCAGGGTCCTGGGATGGAGTACCGCATCAGGGTCCTTCCTCAGGAGGGAGCCTGCTTCTCTGCCTCTGCCGGCCACTCTGCCTGCTTGTGCTCTCTCTGTCTCTCTCTCTCTCTCTCTGACAAATAAATAAATAAATAAATAAAATCTTAAAAAAAAAAAAAAAAAAAAGTGATGTATGAATCTTCTGGCAAGTGCCCTTTAAGAGAAGCAGCATCCCTTTGTCCTCTCCCTTCTCCTTCCTGCTAACTGGCATGCAAACTTCCACACTAGAGCTGGAACAGCCCTCCTGAACCACAAGGTTCACTTGGATCAACACAGGGCACGTTGAAAAGACAAAACCTAGATCCCTGACACCTCAGAGTGCCACAATGGCTTAGGACCTGGTGATATGCTAGTTATGGAAGAATTCAGATTAAAATCAAGGAGTCTCTCCATTACACATTGAAGGACATGTTAACACATTCCCTTCTATAGCATGGTTTGGTTTTGTTTTTTAAGTATTAGGCAGGTTTATGGTAACTCTAATAATCTTCAGTAGTAACAATAGGGGTAGGACTAATAGGCCTTACTCATTTGCACAGAGCTAGCACAAAGCCCTGAACACAACAAACTGCTGAATTAAGAAAGTACCCTTCACAAGAAGAAAGAAAACAGAAAGGTTGCCAGTACCCATTAATTTGTCAATCTAATTAGATACTGGTAATAACTATTTCAGGTTGTAAGAGGATGTAAGGTGTAAAATCCCTGGTTTGTGCTTTCACTTTACCCTGTCCCAGAATGAAGCTATTTCAAAATGGGAAGGGGAAAAAAAAAAAAAAAAAAAAGATCCTCCTCTAGTCATTTGCCAGACTCTATTTCAGTATTAATCTGGAAAAGAAACTTAAAGGACATGTCCCCTGAGAAGTAAGCATTTATTGCTTGATCATTATAAATCAAGAATCTTACCAAGAAAAAGATATCAAATACAACAGCAAGCATCATGTTAGTAGCACTCAATGCTCTCAGAAAAGTCACTGTCCAAAAATAATTTAATGTACCTTAAATATTATGCAAGACCTAATTAACTCACAAAAGACCATTCCAATTTTCTAGACCAGAAGTCTCTAACTTTAGTTGCATATGTAAAACACCAACTCCAAAATCTGATTTAGGAAATGTCTATATATGTATTTTTTTCTTTTGCAAGATTTTATTTGACACACAGAGAGAGATAAAGCGAGAGAGGAAATAAAACCAGGGGGAGTGGGAGAGGGAGAAGCAGGCTTCCCGATGAGCAGGGAGACCGATGCGGAGCTCAGTGACCTGGGATTATGGCCTGAGCTGAGGACAAATGCTTAACAACTGAGCCACCCAGGCAGGCACCCTTGTATATTTTTTTAAATTGCAAAACTGATTCCAACAAGCAACCAAGATTGAGTACTACTATCTTATTCTTACCAAGTGCCTAAAATAATGCTAATTAAGGGGGCATTTTCTTGAATTTAAAAAGAAAAAAAAAGAGACACTACTTACTTGGATAGTCAAATCTAATGAAAACATTAATTTGGTTCAATGACTAAAAAAATTAGCATTTTTTACATTCTTTTAAAGATTTATTTATTTTAGAGAGAGAGAGAAAGAGCACATCCATGTGTAAAGAGTTGGGGAAGGGGGAGAAGGAAGAGGAGAGAATCTCAAGCAAACTCTTCACTGAGCATGAAGCCCAATATGGGGCTCGATCCCACAACCCATGAGATCATGACCTGAGTCAAAATAAGGAGTCAGATACTTAAGTGACTGAGTCACCCCGGTACCTCAGTATTTCTTACATTCTTTATTATTATTATTAAAAGACTTTATTTGAGAAAGACAGAGATAGCAAGAGAGAGCATGAGTAGGAAGGAGAGGGAGAAGCAGGCTCTCTGTTGAGCAGGCAGCCTGACTTGGGGATGCATCCTCGGATTGTGACCTGAGCCAAAGGCAGATGCTTAACCAACTGAGCCACCCAGACACCCCTATTTCTTACGTTCTTTTTTTTTAAGATTTTATTTATTTATTAGACACAGAGAGAGAGATCACAAGTAGGCAGAGAGGCAGGCAGAGAGAGGAGGAAGCAGGCTCCCCGCAGAGCAGAGAGCCCGATGCGAGGCTCAATCCCAGGACCCCAAGAACATGACCTGAACCAAAGGCAGAGGCTTAACCCAATGAGCCACCCAGGTGCCTCATTTCTTACATTCTTAAACACACTCTCCCAATTTATTTTACACTGGCTTCTCTCATCAAAAGGCCATCACAAAGTGTCTTTGTCAGGAAAATACAATGTTCTCTAGACATTTGAATCAAACCGATTTTCCAATCACAAAGAAGGCAATAAGCTAAAATAACAGCAAAGCAGGAAAAATAAAATGTTTTTCTTTTCACTAAAATTCAAGTTTCTGATAGCTGGGGTAGGAGAAATTTTCATGCAGATTATAAAAAGATAAAAATGCAAAAGCAGTTTTTAGCAATGGACGACTATCATTTGAAAATGAAACTAATCTACAAACTGCACAAAATGGGATCTGAGAAAAGAAGACATATTTAGGGTTAGGACTGAAAGATGGTTAATTACTTTCTTGTTTTATGAAAGCTCTGAAGTTTCAATTAAGCACTTCAGCTAAGGAACTGAGAACAAAAAAGTGTTGTTACACTAATAAAATAAAAACCAGACAACACTTTAAAATCATCAAGGAGCGGGGATTTCAGTGGCTCAATTAAGCATCTCACTCTTGGTTTTGGCTCAGGTCATGATCTCAAGGTCATGAGATAGAACCCTTCATCATGCTCCACAATGAGCATAGAGCCTGCTTAAGATTCTTTCTCCTACTCCCTCTGCCCCTCCCTCCCATTCATCTACATGCATTCTCTCTCTTTAAAAAAAATCAAGATTAAAAAAATTAAAAAGTTTAAAAATCACCCATGGAAAAATAACGTCCTTTAAAATACAGTTAATTACTTGTCCATCAACTTGAGAATAGCTTAATGAATGTGTTAAATCCATATTATGGAATATATATATATATTTTTTTTTTTAATGAGGAAAAGCTGTATTATAATCATTACAGCTTACATTTACTAAGCTAAATATCATGTGCCAAACATAAGCACCTTACATGTTAATGCTGATTCAAACAATCTTAGGAACAATTATCATTCCCATTTTGCAAAACAGAAAACTAATTTACACAGCAATAAAACATTCTGTCCAACATCACACTATGTAAGTGGAAAGTTTGGATTTATCACCATCACACCAGTTCCAAACACCAAGGCTCTTAACTTCTTACCAAACTGATTCTCTTTCTATGTAATGTTATAGGATATCTAGGAGACACTAAATGCAAATGGCTACAGAATAGTGTATGTGTGTTTGAATAATTCAATCTCATTTTGAGTTAAGAAATAAAATTCCTTTGGATATGTATGGATTTTTTTTTCCCCTACCAGAAGCAAAAAAAAAAAAAAGGGGGCAACTCAGTCAATAGCGCATGCAACTCTTTATCTAGAGGTTGTGAGTTCAAGCCCCATGTTGACACAAAACCTACTTAAAAAAAAAAAAGATTAAGATTATGCTTATCGAAGATGCTATCCACTTTTATTTTATACATTTCTGTGCTGTCTAAATATCTCAAAGTAAGTATGAGGTTTCAAAAAAATACTATTTTTTTGCTCTTCTCTGGTAATTTTTTTTTCAAAAAAACATTTTTAAAAACTATGGCTTAATGACAATGAAATCTGTAGACTTAGGTTACTTTTTTATGAATATTTACAATATTTAATATCAGTCTATAACAACGAAAGGAGTAAAGAAAACACAGTGGAGAAAACTATTTTTTAAAATCTATCAATGAGGGCACCTGGGTGGCTCAGTGGGTTAAAGCCTCTGCCTTTGGCTCAGGTCATGATCCCAGGGTCCTGAGATCAAGCCCCACTTCGGGCTCTCTGCTCTGCAGGGAGATGCATGACTCAAGGAAGTAGACTGCCCTAGTAATTCCAAAATCTTTTAATTCCACCTATATTTGTCACAGACATATATGAGGAACTAAGATAATCGATACAGATGAGGCACAAAGGCAGTCATCTAGATTCTTTCAAATAAGCTCACAGTTTAACAAGTACAAATATTACTTAACTAAATTTGCATACTCTGTCCCAACAGACCAAATTCTATTCAACTTAAGCATGAAATCAGGAATTCATTAGCTACCACCTAAATTTATCAAGCTTTTCTTATCAGTAGCTACTGCTACATTATTTTTTAAAGGTTATTTTTGAAATAAAATTTAAATTGGCAAGTTTGCTAAAAGTAGAAAACTTGGCAAGTGTTTAGTTAACAAGAAAAAATTAAGTTACTATATAAGTCACAATTTAAAATACATTATTTCCTTGGCCAAATAGGAAAACTATGGTTTTTTAATAAGTCCTGGTGCTTTTTTTTTTTCTAGTTCCCTTTTATAACAAATGTCGTTCTATTTTCCCATTTGTTATAGAAAGGATTTAAAATGGCTAATTAGAACATACTTAATAAAGCAAGACAATACAAATAAAATATAAAAAAGAAGAAAAACAATAAAGATCTAATTAGAACCAGGAACCAAACCATTAAAACTCACAATAGCAGGGGTGCCTGGGTGGCTCAGTCATTGGGTGTCTGCCTTCGGATCAAGTCATGATCCCAGGGTCCTGGGATTGAGCCCCACATCAGGATCCCTGTTCGGCAGGAAGCCTGCTTCTCCCTCTCCCACTGCCCCCACTTGTGTTCCCTCTCTCACTGTCTCTCTGTCAAATAAATAAAAATCTTAAAAATAATAATAAAGGGCGCCTGGGTGGCTCAGTGGGTTAAGCTTCTGCCTTCGGCTCAGGTCATGATCTCAGGATCCTGGGATCGAGGCCCATATCAGGCTCTCTGCTCAGTAGGGAGCCTGCTTCCCCCCTCTCTCTGCCTGCCTCTCTGCCTACCTGTGATCTCTCTCTCTGTCAAATAAATAAATAAAATCTTTAGAAATAATAATAATAAAAATAAAACTCACAATAGCTAGTATTTAATGTTCATAACCTTTGGTCTATTTCATCCTTTGACATTCTCTTCATGCCTTTTCATCTCCTTCTATGATCTGTCCCCAGAAATACCCACTTAAATACAAAATGTATTTGTATAATAATGTTTAGTGCAGCATGGGTTCATAATAGATGAAAATGGAAATAACCCAAATTAGAAGGAATTGACCAAAAGTAAGTTAAGTAACACTCATACCAAAGAATTCTAATCACTTCTAAAATTACAATAGAAATGTATTACCGACATAGAGAATTGTTCTGGCATATTAAGAAAACTTAATTAAGGAAACTATATGTATTGGGTATTATTACACTTAAATATATATTAACATATATTACACATATAAACTATATGTTAAGGACAATATAAAACAACATATACAGTGCAATCCAATTTTAGTTAAAATAAAAAATGTTTAAAAAGGCATAGAACATAATCTACAGAGAAAGATATCATACAGTTAACTGAGGAGGATGAAACCATATGGGAATTTTACCTACCAATGTATTTCTATAATGTACAAGATACAGCTATTATCTTTTTATTTTATTTTTTTTTTAAGATTTTATTTATTTATTTGACAGAGAGAGATCACAAGTAGGCAGAGAGGCAGGCAGAGAGAGAAGAGGAAGCAGGCTCCCAGCTGAGCAGAGAGCCTGATGTGGGCCTCGATCCCAGGATCCTGAGATCATGACCTGAGCAGAAGGCAGCGGCTTAACCCACTGAGCCACCCAGGCGCCCCCAGCTATTATCTTTTTAGCACAAAGTAAAACTCATTACACCAAATACTTATTAAACACACAAAATAGGGGCACCTGGTATTTCTTAATATACCAAAACAATTACTTGAGCAGCTGGCTCATGATCTCAGGGACCTGGGATCTGACCCTGAGCAGACTCCCTACTTAGTGGGGAGTCTGCTTCTCCTTCTCCCTCTGCCCCCCTCAACTTGTACACTCTTTTTTCTTTTTATTTTATTTATTTATCTGTCAGAGAGCACGTGCATAAGCAGGCAGAGGGAGAAGCAGGCTCCCCACTGAGCAGAGAACCCAAGGCAGGACTCAATCCCAGGACTTTGGGATCAAGACCTAAGCCAAAGGCAGGCACCCAACTGAGCCACTCAGGTATCCCTTCCTCTCTTCTCAAATAAATCTTTTTTAAAAAGTAAATAGGGGCGAGGCGCCTGGGTGGCTCAGTGGGTTAAAGCCTCTGCCTTCGGCTCAGGTCATGATCCCAGGGTCCTGGGATCGAGCCCTGCATCGGGCTCTCTGCTCGGCAGGGAGCCTGCTTCCTCCTTCTCTCTCTCTGCCTGCCTCTTAGCCTACTTGTAATCTCTGCCTGTCAAATAAATAAATAAAATCTTTAAAAAAAAAAAAAAAAAAGTACATAGGGGCACCTGGAATTTCAGTCATTAGGCGTCTGCCTTCAGCTCAGGTCTAATCGCAGAGTCCTAGGACTGAGCCCCACATAGGGCTCCCTGCTCGGCAGGGAAGCCTTCTTCTCCTTCACCTTCTCCCCCTGCTTGTGTTCCTGCTCTTACTATCTTTCTCTCTGTCAAATAAATAAATATAATTCTGGGCGCCTGGGTGGCTCAGATGTTTAAGTGGCTGCCTTCAGGTCAAATCCAACCGAGCCCCACATCGGTCTCCCGGCTCAGCAGAGAGCCTGCTTCTCCCTTTCCCTCTGCCTGCCGCTCTACCTACTTGTGCTATCTCTCTGTCAAGTAAATAAATATTTTTTAAAAACTAGATGATAATAAACAAGCCATTTTAGAAGACAAAGAATGGGTCCTAACTTTACAAAAAGTCCACCAAGAGGCATCTGTATCAGGCCAGACTTACTTCTCACCAGCTTTTTATATCCTGAGCTTTGAAATACAGGTTTCTCAAAACGCAAATCCTGGATACAGGCATCAACATAAGAAGAGCTTAACAAGTATTGATAAACATTGTAATCTATCTTTAGTTTAAGTCTTAGAAAATGATGTTCAGGGGCACCTGGGTGGCTCAGTGGGTTAAGCCGCTGCCTTCAGCTCAGGTCATGATCTCAGGGTCCTGTGATCGAGTCCCGCATCAGGCTCTCTGCTCGGCAGGGAGCCCGCTTCCCTCTCTCTCTCTCTCTTTGCCTGCCTCTCTGTCTACTGTGATCTCTCTCTGTCAAATAAATAAATAAAATCTTTAAAAAAAAATTTAAAAAAAATAAAAATTAAAAAAAAGAAAATGATGTTCATTTTCTACTGGCCAGACTAAATGATAGCATCAGTTTTCTGACTACCAACTAAGTGCCAGACAGTACACTTGGTATTTTGTAGAGAGGATTTCATTTAATCCACAGAACTTGAGAGGTTTTATTAGCCCCTCTTACAGAGAAAGAAACTAAAATTCAAAAACATTAAGAGAGGGACGCCTGGGTGGCACAGTCAGTTAAGCATCTGAATCTTGATTTCAGCTCAGGTCATGATCTCAGGGTCATGGGACAGAACCCCATTTCGGGCTCCGCACTCAGCGAGGTCTAGTTGAGATTCTCTCTCCCTCTTCCTCTGCTCCTCCTGCTTGTGCTCAACCTCTCTAAAAAAATCTTTAAAAATATAAAAAAATTCAAAAATAAGATAAAAAATGGGGCGCCTGGGTGGCTCAGTGGGTTAAAGCCTCTGCCTTCAGCTCAGGGGAGCCTGCTTCCTCCTCCCTCTCTGCCTGCCTCTCTGCCTACTTGTGCTCTCTCTCTGTCAAATAAATAAATAAAATCTTTAAAAAATAAAAATAAAAAATAAAATAAAAGATAAAAACATTAAGAGAACTGCTAAAAATTATGTGATTATAATTGATAGAACCACAAGCTAGGTATGTTGGACTCTATGGTTTGCTCTTTTTTTTCTAAGTGTTCCTGACCAACATCTCTTCAAGTACCCAGTGTACTTTATATTCATATTTTAACAAATTAATGCATCTGAAGCAAAATTAGAAATATACATTGTGATGTCACTTGAGGAAAACATATTCAAGTCTGAATGGCAAGATCTCACAAAACTATTCAATTATCTCGTATTCAATACTATAGCTAAAATCTGGTTATAAAACAGGTATCCATACCAAAACCCAGGCAATTTCACAAATTCTGAAAGATTAAAAATTAGAGTACATAAAAAGCAAACATAAGGGCGCCTGGGTGGCTCAGTGGGTTAAGCCGCTGCCTTCGGCTCAGGTCATGATCTCAGGGTCCTGGGATCGAGGCCCGCATCGGGCTCTCTGCTCAGCAGGGAGCCTGCTTCCTCCTCTCTCTCTGCCTGCCTCTCTGCCTGCTTGTGATCTCTCTCTGTCAAATAAATAAAATCTTTAAAAAAAAAAAAAAAAAAAAAAAAGCAAACATAAGGTTTTAAGAGTTGAGCATACAAATGAAAGGTGATACTATTTTTAAATAATAGGTTAAAATGATCTAAGAGATAAAGGCAATAAAATCCAATGATGTGACCATGAAAAAAATTAGTCTCAAGGAGTTTTTTGTTTTGTCTTGTTTTGTTTTTAAAGATTTTATTTATTTATTTTTCAGAGGGAGAGCGAGAGCGAGCACAGGCAGACAGAGTGGAAGGCAGAGTCAGAGGGAGAAGCAGACTCCCCATGGAGCAAGGAGCCCGATGTGGGACTCGATCCCAGGACGCCAGGGTCATGACCTGAGCCAAAGGCAGCTGCTTAACCAACTGAGCCACCCAGGCGTCCCAGTCTCAAGGAGTTTTTTATTTCAACTAGAAAGCCTAAAAGTACAATACAATAATGCTAATGCAAAATGAGCTTCAATTCTTCAAAAACTAACAAATTCCCCAGAGAGATGTTATTTTATAAATTTTAGGATGTCCTCCTCACAATCTACTTGTGAAGAGAAATTATGGGTCCAAAATCACCACTGAAATGTATTTGGAAAATACTGTGCATGAGAAATTCCACAAAACATACATAATATGCAAATATATAAAAACCTGACTATACCACAAAACTTGCTAACATGAATTATCTTAAGAGAAATGATTTCTACTTTCATTAGCAATACTATCCTTATAAAAATTATTTCAAGTGGGGCACCTGGGTGGCTCAGTCAGTTGAGCAACTGACTCTCAATTTTGGCTCAGGTCATGATTTCAGGGTTGGGAGACAGAACCCCACGTCCAGCTCCACGCTCAGCACAGAGTCTACCTGTGATTCTCTCTCTCCCTCTCTCTGCCTACCCCTCACCCTCCTCTCTCACACGCTTTCTCTCAAATGAATAAGTATTTTTTAAAAATTACCCCAAGAGGAAATAAAAGTATAAATACAGTAAACTCATCCCTGGTGTCAGGCCCCCATCACAAAACTTGAAGACAACATTCAATTATGGAGAGGCCTACTACCCAGCTGCAAGAAATCTACCTGCTCAACTAACTACTGATCTACCTCATCTTCATAAATATGAATGGAAACCACCAATTACCAGACATTAAAAAAGTAAAGAACCAAAGTGCCTGGCAAGCTTAGTTTGTACAGTGTGTGACTCTCAATCTCAGGGTCATGAGTTTGAGCCGCACACTCAAATGTACAGAATTGACTATATTGCAAACTTGTTAACATGAATTATCTTAAAAATGAGTTCCACTTTCATTTTCATTGGAGGTGGAGATTACTTAAAAATAAATAAACTTTTAAAAAGGAAGTGAAGGGCGCCTGGGTAGCTCAGTGGGTTAAGCCACTGCCTTCGGCTCGGGTAATGATCTCAGGGTCCTGGGATCGAGTCCCGCATCGGGCTTTCTGCTCAGCAGGGAGCCTGCTTCCTCCTTCTCTCTGCCTGCCTCTCTGCCTACTTGTAATCTCTCTCTGTCAAATAAATAAATAAATCTTAAAATAAATAAATAAAATAAAAAGGAAGTGAAGAACCAAGAAGAAAAAACAAAACCCTAGAGAGAAATGATGCAGGAAACAGAAGACTTTTTAAATTTCTAATTAGTACCTAGGGAAGTATTCAAGGTAATATGTTAGTCATAAAACAGGACACAATGCTACCAATAAAGGGGGAAGGAGAGGGAGAAAGCAAAGTTCTTGGATATTAAAAACAATTGTCAATTTTTTAAATTTTTTATTTACATACCCTTCAATTGAGCAGTTCTGCTTATAAGACTCCATCCTACTAAAATACACATTATGTCCAAGGAAAGGCACTACAAATTTTAATACCAAAAAAAGGAAAAAACCCTAAAAACTAAACTAATACCCATCATCAATAGCAGAAGACTTAAATAAATGATGGTACAGCTACACCACAGAATCATCAGTATGTATCAATATGACAAAGATTTGTAAGAAACATGAAAAAACCAGTCACTAACATGTGCAGTATAATCCCACTTCATGTTTTTAAACAAAATGTATCATATAATAACAGTAATAGCCATGACTACATTATTACACAAAGTGGCAGGTACAATTTTAAGCATTTTATATACACAAACTCATTTAATCCTCACAACCACCTGATGCACTAGAGTCTATAATTACCCCTTTTACACATGAGGATACTGAGCCACAAAAAGGTGAAGTCACTTTCCCAAGGTAAACAGCCACTGAACAACGGGAGCTGGGACTATGATCTGTGGCATTCTAAAGTCCCCACCTAAAATCCCCAAGATCACTCTTCACATTTAAAGCAGTTGGGATACAAACCCCAAAGTTCACCTCCAGAGCCCAACCTCTAAAAACCACCTCTCTCCTCCTCCACCCTCTTCCCCAATCCCCTCTTCCTCTCTATTTGTAAATAAATACCAAAAGATCTGTAAGAACAGACACACTAAGTGATAGCTTATAATGATCTGAGTGGAAATCAAGTTTATCATATATTTAAACATGCAACATATATAAATTGATATGATTTATATTCATTATAATACATATGCACACATGCACTATTTTACTAAGTTTTGAACATCACCTAAGATTTCGATAAATACAGGAGTCTAGGATATGAGCAGATAATTTTCAAATCAGGAAATAAAAGCTAACATGGGAGAAAAAACAATCTTTTTTTTAACGATTTTATTTATTTATTTGAGACAGAGAGTGAGAGAGCATAAGCAGGGGGAGCAACAGAGGGAGGGAGAAGCAGGCCTCCCTACTGAGCAGGGATGCCCCTTCATGACCTGAGCCAAAGGCAGATGCTTAACTGGCTGAGCCATCCAGGTGCCCTGAAAAAACTAAATCTTATAATAAAAGAAACGCAAATCAAAATTGTGTATCAGTTCACCTATCAAATTCACAAAAACTGAAAAACTAGAATATTTAATGCTGGTAAAAATACAGCAATATACATCTATTATCCTAATGTTCACATCTGCTACACCAGTAATTTTTACTTTATTAAGGAAATATCTGATATATTGAAAAATGTTATACACAAAGATGTTAGTCTCAGCACTTCTTTTAGTAGCAAAATTGTTAACTTAATAATCCAGTGATACGGGTTGTGTCTCTAGCACATATACAGAATATTATGAAAAATAATTAAATCATTAAAGCACTCAAAATGTTTACTGAAATAGGAATAGGTCAATGCTAAAATACAAAAAACAAGGGTGCCTGGGTGGCTCCATCGGTTAAGCATCTGCCTCTGGCTCGGGTCATGATCCTGGAGTCCTGGGACCTAGCCCCACCTCAAGATCCCTGCTTGGCTGGAAGCCTGCTTCTCCCTCTCCCTCTGCCTCAGCTCCCCCTCCTTGTGCTCTCTTCCTCTCTATCTCTGTCAAATAAATAAATTTTTTTCAAATACAAAAAATAATAAAATGATTTACAGAATGATTTACAGCTATGCAAAAAAAATGCATGTACATAAATACATATACATACATATGTACGCAAAACATGCATACATATATATATACATAAACATACAAAAATTCTGTCAAGGAAATATATCAAGGTATTAACAATAGTTATCAATGGGTAGTGGAGTTTTCATTTTTTTCCTGTGTGTTATTACAATGATCACATGGCTGTTCTGCAAAAGGGAGCTTTTTTTTTTTTCCCTAAAGCAGAAAAGCCTTTTCTCTTCATCATATCAAGAGAGTAATTAATGAATTATTTGTCACTGTCCAGCCGGATATACCACATCTCACTGTTTGCTAGGCAGCATATCCCAGCGGTCCTACATCATACCCATCTCTGGTCACAAGCAGAAAGGATGGAAACTCAAGCACAAACATACCCTATCCAAATGGCAATGTATTCACTTTAGGGAGTGGCTTAAGCAGCACATGCAGCAACTTCGTTTCTCTATTCAAACCACTCTCCATCTCTCACCTTAACCTTCTAGGTTGGCTTTGGATGTGCACAATACTACTCACAGGAGCCACCCACAGAGACAGACCTTTATACTCCTCTACTACACACCACCCACTTTGTGCCTGAAGGAAACAGTATTCCCTTCAGTAAATTCACCAAGTCAGAAAGCACTATCTTGCTGGACACTTCTGTCATCAACTGATACAGACAGGTAGGCCGTTCTGTTTTCTGAAAATAGTCAATCTTGCTCAGCAAATGACAGCATATGCTAACATTTCATACTCCTATAGACAATGGGTGGTGTCCCTGCTAAAGGTATAAATTACAAATCCCTCCCAACAACAGAATCTGCAATAAAGTAACTCTTCGACAAGAAAAGCATAATTCTCAGGGCAACCACCTTTAAAAGAATCCTGACCCAGATCCTATTCCCCAGGCTGCTCCTCCTGCATCGTGGCAGGAACCACAGCAGTCAGTCTGGTACGATGCCTGCCCCTGCGGCAGCAGCAGCCATTTTTGGCTCACCCCTGCAGCAGCCCAGATGAAAGCCAGGACAGTAAGAACAAGATGGCAAAGGACTTTAAAAAGCAAACTCAGGTAACAAATACCCGGCAACAGGAGAAAATGTTGCACAAATCTGCCACATTGTTATAAAGGCTTTTTTTCTTTCTTTTTCTTTTTTTTTTTTTAAGATTTTATTTATTTATTTGACAGAGATCACAAGTAGACAGAGAGGCAGGCAGAGAGAGAGAGGGAAGCAGGATCCCCGCTGAGCAGAGAGTCCAATGCTGGCTCCATCCCAGGACCCTCACTCACATCATGACCTGAGCTGAAGGCAGAGGCTTAACCCACTGAGGCACCCAGCCGCCCCTTCTTTTTTTTTAATGGTAACTCTTTTAAAGTAGTTTAAATCAAGTCTCTTCATGTCATGCAAACAAATTTGGGGAGATCAGCACTAGTATTGATATTATGGAAAAACAGATTAATTTCATCAGAATACCTGAAGCAACACACAATTCATAATTCCTTTTTACTTAACTGTTAACCAAAAACATGCCCTCTCTCTTCCCTGGATTCCTTGTCAAAAATCTAAAAATGTATTTTAAATCCTCTTTACTCTCTTAAAATAATGAATATAATTTAATGTCTTTCCTGAATGCAGAATATACAAGAAGTCACATTTTAGCTTAGTTTCATTTCTGAAAATAGAAATAGCTTTATTTATCTGATTACAAAAATAATACCTGGAGAGTTTTGGGGTTTTTTTTTTCTTTTTCTTAAGTAGGCTCCACGCCCAGTGTGGAACTTGAACTCATGACCCTGAGATTAATGGTTAAAGAAAACAAAAATCGCCAAATCTCACCAGCGAATAGAGATCTCTATGAACACTGCTGTTTAACCAAACACTATTAAAATATTTTTAAGATAGGGACGCCTGGGTGGCTCAGTTGGTTAAGCAGCTGCCTTCGGCTCAGGTCATGATCCCAGCGTCCTGGGATCGAGTCCCACATCAGGCTCCTTGCTCGGCGGGGAGCCTGCTTCTCCCTCTGCCTCTGCCTGCCATTCTGTCTGCCTGTGCTCGCTCTCTCTCCCTCTCTCTCTCTGATAAATAAATAAAATCTTTAAAAAAATAAAAATAAAAATAAAAAAATAAAATAAAATATTTTTAAGATAAAATTTGATCAGACATGCTTTTTTAACTGGCTTTCACAAAATAAATGTGGACCTTTTTTTATTTTAATTTTAATATTTTTATGTAGGCTCTACTCCCCAACATGTTTCTGGAACTTAAGACAGAGATCAAGAGTTATATGCTCTACCAACTGAACCAACTAAGTGCCCCTGGACTTTTTTTTAATGTAAGTAAATGTTCTGTAACATTTTTAAGGGTTATATAATACTTCAATGCATATACAGTCCATAATTCCCCCAAAATCCCATTACTAGGCCTTTAATGTGTTTCAAAAGGTATACTATTATAAATGATGGTGTGGCAACAATCAGAATTTTATTTGAACACCAACTTTAAAAGTACAAGTCTATAAAAACAGAAGGTACTTAAAAATAAAAAGATGATTTCAAAGTAATCCTTGGATATATGTCTAAATAATACCTTAGGACATTATCAAAATGTAATATGGGGCGCCTGGGTGACATGGTTGGTTAAGCGTCCAAGTCCTGATTTTGGCTTAGGCCATTATTTCGGCGTTATAGAATCAAGCACCACATCCGGCTCCACATTCAGCAAGAGTCAGCTTGTCCCTCTCCCCCCACTCCTCCCTCCACTGGAGTGCTCAGAAGTACGTGCGCTCTCGCAAATAAATAAAATCTTTTTTTTTAAATTAATATAACAGTAGTTCAGTTTCTGTTATGTACATCTAGGGGCACATGAAACAAAATCTTAGGTCAAACGGTCTCAAACACCCCACTTGGGAAAAGAGATTAATTTTATTCTCTGTCTCACCCCACATACTGTTTTAGTAAAACAGACTAAGTTCAATCAAGACAACAGCAGAGCCTGGGGAAGCACTGAAAGCAATATAATGAGGTGAAACCGATCTAGGATTCTAACGGTATTTCCGAGGCCCATCTTCAGATTGGAGTATGGGGAGATTAAAGGCTCAGAAGAGGTTCTAAAGACTCCCAGATCTCTAAGTGACAAAGAACCAAGCACTTAGCAAGAGCAGCTGTGCTTAAAACTGTATCTACACATTCTGTTACAGAAATTCCTTTGGGTTAACAAATTTATTTGAGAAGGCCAACTATTTCTGGTTCTGAATCCCTTAGACGGAATTAGCCAAACCTGCTAATACTAGGAAAAGGAACCAGGACAGTAAAATTCCCCCTCTTCAGGACGTTCACCATGGAGCTTCTTTATGAAAATGAGTTCATTCCCTTCCAACCCACAGACTGGTTCCTAATTCAACTTCAATTACCTTTCTACCCTTCATTAGTAGTAACGGTATCTACCCACCATGAATTCAAGAACCTCCCCCCCAAGCGTTTCTTATGAGATCAATAGTGATTACTAACTGATGTGATTTTATATCATATAATGAAATAAATCCACATTTGAAAAATCTGCATAACCTAATGAGCCAATATTTTCCAAATGACCAACTCATGGTATTACATAAAAATCACACATAGGTAAAAAGATCTATTCAAAGTACAATCAGACCAACAGATTTAACTGCATGAGAAGTTCAAGGACATGGTTTCTAAAAAGAACCTACACCCTAGTTTTGGTGTAGTAATAAAGAAGATCCACAATTATCTGAGAATAACATTAAAACCCTCCTCTCCTTCCCAACGACGTATCTGAGTTAGACAAGATTTCCTTCAAACAAAACATAGAGCAGAATGCAGAAGCAGATGTAAGAATATAGTTTTCTTCCACTAAGCTAGACATTAAAGAGATTTGTAAAAACAATACTATTTTGAAAAGCTTATTTTTCATTTGTCAACTTTATGCTAATATAATGGATCTGTTATTGTTATTTAAGTGAGTATTTTTAAATTGTTTTAATATCTAATATTGTAAATATCAACAAGTAGCCCACCTAACAAAAGCTCTCTGA
Source organism: Mustela lutreola (assembly GCF_030435805.1). NCBI lineage: Eukaryota > Metazoa > Chordata > Mammalia > Carnivora > Mustelidae > Mustela > Mustela lutreola. The sequence continues at coordinate 15,077,166 of NC_081299.1, forward strand.
GATTCTCAACAATCTTCAGTAGTGTAAAGGAGTCTTGAAATCAAAAACAAAATCTGAGAACTGCTGTTTAAGTCAATGGTTTCACTATGCTGTCTGTGGAAAATCTGCCATCAGTTTCCTGGAGTATGGTTTCCAATTTACAGAAATAAAATCTATGGGGAGGAGGGACATGCTTGGATGGCTCAGTCGATTAACCAACTCTTGGTTCCAGCTCAGGTCATGATCTCATGGTCGGGGAATGGAGCCCTGCGTGGAGCTCTGCACTCAGCACTGTGAAGGGACTACCTGAGATTCTCCCTCCCTCTCTCTGCCCCTCCCTACACACACACACACACACACACACACCCCTCTCTCTCTCTCTTTCTCACTCAAATAAATAAGATCTTTAAAAATAAAATAAAATCTACGGGAAGTTTTCATTTCTGAAAGGGATTTTTTTTGCATCAAAAATCTAAATCACTGGGACACCTGGCTGGCTCAGTCAGTAGAGAATGTGACTGTTGATCTGAGTTGTGAGTTCGAGCTCCCTGTTGGATGTGAGATTACTTAAAAATAAAATCTTAAGGGCGCTTGGGTGGCTCAGTGGGTTAAGGCCTCTACCTTCATCTCAGGTCATGGTCCCAGGGTCCTGGGATTGGCCCCGCATCCAGCTCTCTGCTCGGCGGGGGGCCTGCTTCCTCCTCACTCTCTGCCTGCCTCTCTGCCTACTTGTGATCTCTGTCTGTCAAATAAATAAATAAAACCTTTTAAATAAATAATAAAATCTGGAAAAAAATCAAAATTGCTGCTTTAAGAGCTCACATAAATTTATATAAGCCCCCTTCATAATGTCAGTATCAGCTTAATCAGCTTATACATTTGCTAATAAACTGGTTCCTAAATGTTCTCCACTTCCCTCACTTACCTATTTTCTAACTAGATTGGAAAATTATCAGGGTCAATGCCACTTTCTTTTTACTTCTTCACACAGTCCTCCTACAGCCCATGGCAGAAATTAAATATACGCTACCCCTATAATGGTCACTTATGGCCACTTGCAGAATAATGGGTTATTTTTTTTAAAGATTTTATTTATTTATTTGACAGAGAGAGATCACAGGTAGGTAGAGAGGCTGGCAGAGAGAGAGAGAGAGGGAAGCAGGCTCCCCGCCGAGCAGAGAGCACGACGCGGGACTCGATCCCAGGACCCTGAGATCATGACCTGAGCCAAAGGCAGCGGCTTAACCCACTGAGCCACCCAGGCGCCCCGAATAATGTGTTATTTTTGAAGAAAAGCTAAAAAGCACATCTCAAGGATTTCTAGACAGAAGGAAAAAGTCCTTGATCATTCAGAAGACTATAATGGCTTAATTCTTATAATTAATTCTTATAACCATCAACTATGGCATCTACCACAGTAACTTTTTTTAAGATTTTTTTTTTGAAATTTTAATATAATTTTTTATTTTTTATAAACATATATTTTTATCCCCAGGGGTACAGGTCTGTGAATCACCAGGTTTACACACTTCACAGCACTCACCAAAACACATACCCTCCCCAATGTCCATAATACCACCCCCTTCTCCCAAACCCCCTCCCCCCAACAACCCTCAGTTTGTTTTACTTTTTTTAAGATTTTTATTTATTTATTGAGATAGAGGCAGTGAGAGAGACCATGAGCGAGGAGAAGGTCAGAGGGAGAAGCAGACTCCCTGTGAAGCTGGGAGCCCGATGCGGGACTCGATCCTGGGACTCCTGGATCATGACCTGAGCTGAAGGCAGTCGTGCAACCAACTGAGCCACCCAGGCGTCCCCCACAGTAACATTTTTATGTGTGTGACATTTCTTATTGATAGTTGAGACCATCTGAGAAGGTGCTGAGTTAAAGGATTTCCATGATCCTTTCCAACCCTCATATTCTAGACTCTGAATTCCTTTTATTCTCAATCCCAACATTAAATAATGCTGGACACTATGGTTGTTTAGGGGCTGAATGATGAGTCAGCAGGTGAAGCCATTTGTGAGAAGCAGTCTCATTACACTTCCAACAACAGAGAAGCCAGCAAAGACAGCTGCCATTGTTTACATTGCTGAACATGCTGTCGGCTTCACGAGCCTGTAAAACCACCTATTGTCAGCAAACTCCATTTTTCTTAGTTAAGGGTTAAGAAGCACCAGACTTAACTACCAGCTCCAAAGCACATGAACAATCTCTTTTCGCAGAACAAAACTACTATTAAGTGCCTAAAAGAACATTCAAAAACCATTCTTGCAACTAGAAAATGCCTCCGTTTACAATAACCCAGGTCCCTTCAGAGACTACTGTTATACATGCTCGGACACAGAAGTCCTTCCGATAGGAAAAACAAAGGCAGGGGCGCCTGGGTGGCTCAGTTGGTTGAGCAACTGCCTTCGGCTCAGGTCATGATCCTGGAGTCTCAGGATCGAGTCCCACATCAGGCTCCCTGCTCAGCGGGGAGTCTGCTTCTCCCTCTGCCCCTCTCCCCTCTCAAGATCTCTCTCTCTCTCAATAAAAAAAAAAAAAAAAAAATCTTTAAAAAATAAAAATAAAAACAAAGGCATTTAAAACACACACACAATGCTGTTAACTATTTAAAGCACAGTTCAGAGCTTTTTTGACACAGCTGAAAGTAAGCAGGCAAAACATGAATTGCTAATCTTTTTTGAGAGAGCAGAGGTGGCCAAGCTACCTGAGTTGAGTATTTGCAACTCAGTTTCACTTCTCAGAACCAAAAGGGTTTGATCTTTACGAATCCTTTTGTCCTGGGGTGCCTGGGTGGTTCAGTGGGTTAAGCCACTGCCTTCGGCTCAGGTCATGATCTCAGAGTCCTAGGATGGAGCCGCATGAGCACGCATCTGGCTCTCTGCTCAGTAGGGCTAACGTGCTTCCCCTTCTCTCTTTGCCTGTCTCTCTGCCTACTTGTGATCTCTCTGTCAAATAAATAAATAAAATCTTTTAAAACAAGCAAACAAAAGAATCCTTTTGTCCTGGGAACCTGGGTGGCTCAGTCAGTTAAGTGACTGCCTTCGGCTTGGGTCATGATCCCCAGGTCCTGGGATCAAGTCCCGTATCAGGCTCCTTGCTCAGCAGGGATCCTGCTTCTCCTGCCTCTGTCTCTCTCTGTCTCATGAATAAAGTATTTTAAAAAAAAGAAGGTTCCCTTCCAAATATATTTTTCAGAGTTGTGATTTCCAATGAAGGACTGAACTGAAAAACACCTCCCAACTGCTTTCTAGTTTCATATACAACACCTCATCTAGGCATTACACCTAAATTAATTTCCCTTTTCATTTTGAAAGCAGTCAAATTAACCTAGTATTTCAAATTCCTAGCTAAACTGATAAGGAATTACAGATGTATCTATCTACATATGTGTCTAGCTACTTATCTATATAAACATCTATGTATATGTCACCACAGTGTCATAAGACATTATGACAAAAGATGCCCTACCTTGTACTAAGCAGGTACTATTCACCATTATTTGAGTATCAAGATCATCCCTTATAAACTATAAACTTATAAATTTATAACCTATCTACTATGAATCTGCTACTAACGATGCACTAACTTAAATCAAAACTGTACCTACTTCTTAAAATATATAAAAGTTCAAGTGATCTTTAAATGCATATTGGGTAACAATCATGGAAATTTACATAACTCCAACTTTTCCTTTTTTTATAAAAAAATTTTTTAAGATTTATTTGAGAGAGAGAGAGAGAAGATGAGCAGGTGAAGGGCAGAGGAAGAAGCAGACTTCCTGTTGAGCAGGTAGCCAATAGGGGGCTCAATCCTGAGACTCCGGGATTAAAACCTAAACCAAAGGCAAATGCTTAACCGACTGAGCCACCCAGGGGCCCCAAGTTATTTTTTTTAATTTTTTCAAGATTTTATTTATTTATTTGTGAGAGAGAACAAGAGCATGTGCGCACAAGCAGGGGGAGCAGCAGGCAGAGGGAAAACCAGGCTCCCCACAGAACAGGGAGCCTGATAAGGGACTCAATTTCAGGACCCTGGGATCATGACCTGAGCCGAAGGCAGACACTCAACGAACTGAGCCATCTAGGCATCCCAGCTCCAAGTTTTCTTGCACAAAAATATCTAAGCATGTTTCATAAAACTGGAAAAATGCAGATCAGAAAGTAAACAAACTCAAAGTCATCCTTAGGAAAAGTATACTTGTGTTTGCTCTCTGACAAATAAATAAAATCTTTAAAAAAATAAATAAATAAAAAGGAAAAGTACATACAACATACTTTCAAAAGTTCCAAGCAAAAATTGTAACTCACATGTCAATCTTGGATTTGAATTATTTACTACAAATACCTAACTCAATCCTGCCTCCTAATAACCCTCCAGAATGGTCCTTTAAAACTCTGAAATGACTGCACTGGCACCTGGGTGGCTCAGTGGGTTAAGCCTCTGCCTTCGGCTCGGGTCATGATCTCCGGGTCCTGGGATCGAGTCCCGCGTCGGGCTCTCTGCTCAGCAGGGAACCTGCTTCCTCCTCTCTCTCTCTCTGCCTGTCTCTCTGCCTACTTGTGATCTCTGTCAAATAAATAAATAAAATCTTTAAAAAATAATAATAATAAATAAATAAATAAATAAAACTCTGAAATGACCAGATCATCCCCCTAGTCTACAGCTGATAGCTCCCCGCTGTCATCTGGGTGACAAGTTCCTTAGCCTGGCTTATAATGCCCTTTCTGTGGCCTCCACCTGTCCACTGCTTCACTCCAAACTGTTAGCTTACCAATGGTGAACAAGTCAGTTTTCCCTGAGTCTCTGTATGTGCTGATTCCTGGCTGGAATACTCTTCTTCCTACCATTATCTTTCATATGGCTCATTCATACTTTCAGACACAGTTTAGAAGTATCCCCTTCTCAGGAAGCCTCTCCCTTCATTCCTCCCAATCCTCTTCCACCCCCAAGACAGATGACCCTCCTCAGAGCTCAGTGGTGTGTTTATTGATTCCTGTTTACTTACCTTCTTAAATATCTGTCTCCTGTACTAGTAAGCTTCTCGAAGGCAAAAACTATTATTTCTAACTCCTCAGTGCTCACCAAACATTTATTGAATGATTAAGCTAGAATACATAAACAACAAAACAAATTTTTCTTTAAAACCTATGAAAAGGGACGCCTGGGCAGCTCAGTTGGTTAAGCAACTACCTTCAGTTCAGGTCATGATCCCGAGGTCCTGGGATCGAGTCCCACATAAGACTCCCTACTCAGTGGAGAGCCTCCTTCTCGCTCTCCCTCTGTTGCTCCCCTGCTTGTATGCTCACTCTCTCTCTGTCAAATAAATAAATAAAATCTTAAAAAAAAAAAAAAAAAAAAACTGGGCGCCTGGGTGGCTCAGTGGGTTAAAGCCTCTGCCTTCGGCTCGGGTCATGATCCCAGGGTCCTGGGATCGAGCCCCGCATCGGGCTCTCTGCTCAGCGGGGAGCCTGCTTCCTCCTCTCTCTCTGCCTGCCTCTCTGCCTACTTGTGATCTCTGTCTGTCAAATAAATAAATTAAATATAAAAAAAAAAAAAAACTACGGAAAAAGTATCCCAACTCTGCTTTGTTTTACACTCCATGTGAAACAGCTTGCCAAATCACCAGTTGGTAAAAATATTGGACTAAGAGGTTCCCAATTTGTAAGCCAGTCTCCTTAGGTCCATAAATTCATCATCCACAAGCTATTTTATTTCAAAAAGCCTGAAAAATTATAAGGAATAATGAGGAAAAGACTGGCTAAATAAACATCAGTTCCTTTTCTTCTGCTTAAAATTTGCCAATCAAGAGTGTTAACAATGGGTTTAGCACACTGTGTTGAATTACTGATCAACATATAAAGAACTTTCATTAAAAATGTGAATTTATTTTTTTTAAAGATTTTTATTTATTTGACAGAGAGAGACACATCGAGAGAGGGAACACAAACGGGGGAGTGGGAGAGGGAGAAACGGGCTTCCTGCCGAGCAGGGAGCCCGATGTTGGGCTCGATCCCAGGGCCTTGACGATCCCAGGGATTATGACCTGAGCCGAAGGCAGACACCTAACGACTGAGCCACCCAGGTACCCCTAAAAAGATTAATTTAGGGGATACTTGGGTAGCTCAGTCAGTTAAGCATCTGCCTCTGGCTCAGGTCATGATCCCAGGGTCCTGCAATCAAGCCCCACAACAGGTTCCCTGCTCACCCTCTTCTCTGCCCCTCTTCCCTACTCGTGCTCTCTGTCTAAAATGGATAAATAACATCTTTTTTTTTTTTAAAAGATTTTATTTACTTATTTGACAGAGAGATCACAAGTAGGCAGAGAGGCAGGCAGAGAGAGAGAGAGGAGGAAGCAGGCTCCCTGCCAAGCAGAGAGCCCAATGCGGGACTCGATCCCAGCACCCTGAGATCATGACCCGAGCTGAAGGCAGCGGCCCAACCCACTGAGCCACCCAGGCGCCCCAATAAAATCTTTTAAAAAAAGAAGTGAATTTAGGCATACCTGGATGGCTCAGTTGGTTGAGCATCCGGCCCTTGATTTCGGCTCAGGTCATGATCTCAGGGTCATGAGATTGAGCCCCGCATCAGGCTCCACACTTGCCTGCTTAAAACTCTCCTTCTCCCTCTGCTTCTCCCACTCCCCCACCCACCCCCACCACAAGTTCTAGAGCTCTCTCAAAAAAAAAAAAAGAAAAAAAAAGCAGATAGAGCACACAACTCTTGACCTTGGGGTCATGAGTTTGAGGTCCACACTGACCTAGAGTTAACTAAAAAAAAAAAACCAAAAAAGTGGATATAAAGTAATGATTTCATAACCACTGCCCAGAATCCCAACAGCAGCCTATGAGTAGCCAAGGTAGGTAGTGATTTAAATCCATTTAAAGTTTTTATATTATAACATATGTGAATATTATGGACACTGGGGAGGGTATGTGATACGGTGAGTGCTGTGAAGTGTGTAAGGCTGATGATCCACAGACCTGTACCCCTGGGGTAAATAATACATTATGTGTTAACAAAAATAATTAGAAAAATATATATGTGAATATTATAGAAGCAAATTAAGCTTCTTTAAGCAAAATAAGCAAAAGTATAAACTTAAATATAAATACCCAAACCAGAGCCCACCAAGGACTAATTTTAGGCTTGCAAAAAAACCCTGGGAAGAACTTCTCTTCAGTCTCCAATCTTCCTTAAATGTAGGAACAATTACAAAGGCAGAGTTCAGAGTTTAAATCAAAAGTCTACCTGTCACTTATTCAATGTCACTTTCCCCATCTACATAAAGCTCCATGGAAACCTAATCTGGAAAGCTGTAAAAGACTATGCTTTGGGGGTTCTCTTTCCTCTTGGCAGCTGCTGCTTCCTCTTTTCTCATTTCACCATCCTCATCACATCAGCAGGTGCTGCATGGACCCCTAAGAACCTGTTTTCCTCTTAACTCTCTCTGTTGTGCTTTATTTCCACAAATTTGTTTTTCCAGCCCTTTCTCTGCTCACCAGACTTCCATCTCCTTATTTCTAAACATGTTTTAGAAATGTCCATCTCTTAACCAAATAAGATTTTCCATTCACATCAGATCCAACATGTCCTCAACTGAATTTATCTGCTCACTACCTCAAAACATGATATATAAAATCAAATTCCACATCTTCTTTACGTCATCACCAACAGTATCATTTTCCAGTCTCAAAGTCTTGGAGTCAGTTTTAGCTCTTTTCATTATTTCACCAGGATATTCAAATCTCTAACTTTCTTTGAGAGCTTTCATGATATAATCACCCCTTCCTTTTCATCTCCCTCTAGACTACATGTGCATCAGTAAAATCCTGGAAAACCTTAAGTGGGTCTAGCATATTAGTCTCCATGCTTCTTATCGATCTCAATCCATCCAGCACGAAATTCATCTTCCTCTAACTACCAAATGTGTTAGTAGGTATCAGGTTTTCAAAAACTTTTGCTTGCTACAAGATAGAAGAACAGATACCCAAAAGTTTGCAAAACTGTCAAATGCACTGCACATTAGGTTTTCAGTCAAGCACATCTTCTGACTACCCTAAATATATTATCTACTGTATTTCCTGGCTGCTATAAAAGCATTTTTTTTCCCTCAACTGTAAATGTCTTCTCTCTTCCATCTACCCAAATCCTACTTCCTAACTCCTCAGTCCTCACTGATCTCTCAGGCCTCTGACCGCCTACCTCTATTTAGAGAGCACCTTAAATTCTTTAACTGTTTCACTAGAGCACTCACACTTCAGGATTTTTTCTTATCTCCATCCAGAACTAGCATATGCAGTTATTTAATAAACACCTGCTCCTTTCACCACTTAATAAATCACTGCCTATCTACTAAGCATCAGGCACTATTAACTTAATCTGTGGAATCCAAACAATAACCAGAATTTCCCTTCCCTTTTCTACTTTTCTCTTGTCTCAAGATTCTATCATGTTTCTCCTTCTCCCTTGAGCATCCTAACCTTGCCATTTCTAGTTATCCTGTTCCCTTCAGTTGAGCCTTCAACTGAATAGTAACTAAGCTACTTTCAAAAATAGGATTCTAGGGGCGCCTGGGTGGCTCAGTGGGTTAAAGCCTCTGCCTTCGGCTCAAGTCATGATGCCAGGGTCCTGGGATCGAGCCCCGCATCGGGCTCTCTGCTCTGCGTAGAGCCTGCTTCCTCCTCTCTCTCTGCCTGCCTCTCTGCCTACTTGTGCTCTCTCTGTCAAATAAATAAATAAAATCTTAAAAAAAAAAAAAAAAAAGGATTCTAGAATACAAAAAAAAAAAAAAAAAAAAATCACTCTTCTCACTCTTCTCTCTAAATATTCAGAAAAATTAGGAAGGGTGACCAGCAATGTGTTTCTGAAGGTTATGTTGCCAGTTGGAAGGTTCTCACAACTGTCCTTATCATTGACGCTAATTTTCACATGTATCCTTATGAACAGACCAAAGCCTTCAATTTCACAAAAAGCAGACTTACTTTCTGTACCTAGACTCTGTGTTTGAGAAATACATGATTAAATAGAGAAAAGAACAATTACAGTCTAGAGGAGACTAAGGAAAAATAATAACCAGATGCAATGTGGGACCTGAAACAGAAAAAGAACAGTGGAAAAACTGGTAAAAATCATTAGCTCTGCACTATAGTTGATAATATTGCATCAATGTTAATTTCCTGTGCTTGATAACTGTACTATGACAACTGAAAATGTTTACATTAAGGGAAGGAGACAAGGGATAGGAGAGAACTCTTACTATTTTGGCAAATTTTTTGTAGGTCTAGAATCAGTTCAAATAAAGTTTCTTTTTTTTTTTTAAAGAGGATGACAATACTTTGCTATTTAGTTCATATGCTAATGTCAAAGACCTTTATAACTACGAGATCAAATACAAATTTTTACCAAGGAATTTATAGTGTCACTGGGGGCACCTGGGTGGCTCAGTGGGTTAAGCCTCTGCCTTCCGCTCAGGTCATGATCTTGGGGAGTCTGCTTCCCCCCCTCTCTCTCTGTCTGCCTCTCTAACTACTTGTGATCTCTGTCAAATAAATAAATAAAATCTTTAAAAAAATAAAATAAAATGTCTTGCTGCTTCCCAAGTATTTTAGTAACATATACAGAAGTAGCATAAAGACTCCTAATTTTCTAAACTATATAGATAGGATGACTGTATAATTTACCATCCAAACCAGAACCATTACAGGAGAAAGGAGATCTCTCATCACCTACTGGTAAGTCAAAGTGATCACTGCTGTTAAACACCTCAAATCAGTTTGAGTTGGTACAATACCTGATGCTTTGGCAAGTCATCAGCATCTCCCTCAACCTCAGGAACAAACACCCCTAGGAGAAGGGACAGAAAGCTAGACCAGAGATCCCCAAAGGAGATTATATAAGGGGAAATTAAGTCAATACATACTAATATGCTTATGTATTTTAATTATGATTTTCAGGGGTACCTGGGTGGCTCAGTCATTAGGCATCCGCCTTCAGCTCAGGTCATGACCCCACGGTCCTGGGATCAACCCTGAATCAGGCTCCTTGCTCAGTGGGGAACCTGCTTCCCCCTCTCCTGTTGTCCCTCTCCCCACTTGTTCTCTCTCTCTAAAATAAATAAAATCTTTAAAAAAATAGTAATTATGATTTTCAAAAGAAAGTCAAGAATAAAATCACTGACTTTCCAGAGCAGCATTCAGCTTTTACTGCCTTGCCTAAAATGTACCACATTCAAGTACACTCACCCAGTCACAACACAAAACATAATAAGCTAAGGTCAAGTACTCTGCTGTCTACTTTTGAAACAGCAGTTACCCTCCAGAATTTGGACTGGTTCCAAATTCTAATATTTGTAAAAAAGACCAACAATATAATATTGAAATTATCAGATGAGTATGATATATTAGCCTCAAAGTCTCAAGAATATTAATCGGGTACTTGAGGGCATTAAAATTTTACATAGGTTAAGACCCACTTCCTTCATATATTTAATGAGCTAAGCTAAAGACATGCATACTTATTTATAAAACTTAAAAAGTAGATATAATCTTAAAACACCAGCAACCCCATTCCCACACTGTAATATTTCAAGTCACTGAAGAGACTGTGTGTGTAGAAAATTTTCATCTAAAACACTGTTTCTATTAGACCCAAAAGGTTATAAAAAGCCTCTTCATTACTGTAGTCTTTTTCTGAATAGCAGAAAGCATCCTTTTAGACAGAGGTGAGCAGTATTTCCCAATTTTAATTCTTTATAAGAATGTACACATTAGAATAGCCTGAAGGTATAACCTAATAAATAAAAAATCAAATTTAGCTTGAAAATTATATAAATGCTTCAGGCAGAACTAATATTCTATGTGAAATACAATAACCCAAGAATTTGTAACTTAAAACTTCAATTCTTCACAGAATAGCGAAATAGTCAAATGCCCTTACGTTATTTTTCACAAAGCTATCCTGCCCAACAGGAATTTATCTTAATAGAGATAGGCAAAATCTCTTTTGGGTAGCTCTCCTATCTTTTAGGCATTATACAAAAGGTGAAAATGATCAAAGTTCATTTATTCGCTAGGCTTTATTATATAAATAACACACCTCACTAAATCTCAAACACTTAATGGATAATAAAACCTTAAATGTAGTTCTGTGATATCATTCCTCTTCTCTTAATCTTTCCTATTCCTTCTTTCAACCTACATACCTCAACAAATCTTCAAATTTTCAGCATGTTAGTTTCCCAATAAATAAAAAAACAAAAACAAATGAAATACAACTGATTTTTGACAAAGTGCTCAGACAATTCAAACAATACTTCTCTTTCAACAAATAGTGCCGAGACAACTGAGCACTCACATGCAAAACAATAAACTTGAACCCCTACTACATAGCATACACAAAAATTAATTCAAAATGAATCAAAGACCTAAATTTAAGAGCTAGAATTATAAAAGAAGAAAGGAGTAAATTTCCATGACCTGAGGTTAAGGAAAGCCTTCTTAGACACACTAAGGAAGCAAAAGTGACAGAAGAAAAACATAAATTTGATTTCACCAAAATCAAACATTTTTTACGTTTCAAAGGACACTATAGAGAAAGTGAGGGGAGCCTGGCTGGCTTAGTCAGTAGAGCATACAACTCTTGCTCTTGGGGTTGTGAGTTCAAGTTCCAAATTGAGTATAGAGAGTCCTTAAAACTAAAATCTTTAGAAATACCTGGATGGCTCAGTCAGTTAAGTGTCTGCCTTTGGCTCAGGTCATGATCCCAGGGTCCTGGGATGGAGTCCTGCATCAGGCTCCTTGCTCAGCAGGAAGCCTGCTTCTCCCTCTGCCTGCCGTTCCCCCTGCTTGTGCTTAATTGCTCTCTCTCTCTGACAAATAAATAAATCTTTAAAAAAACAAATAAAAATTAAAAAGTAAATCTTTAAAAAGAAAGAGAGAGAGAAAGAAGACAACTCACTGAATGGGAGAAAATATTCATAGGGGCACCTGGGTGACTCAATCAATTGAGCTTCCAACTCTTGATTTGGGCTTGGGTCATGAACTTGGGGTCATGAGGTTGAGCCCCTGTAGGGCATGGCTCCGGGCTCGAAGGGAGTCTGCTTGAGATGTTCTATTTCCCTCTCCCTCTGCCCCTCCCCACACAAGGTGCACTGGCACACCCTCTCTCTCTCTCTCAAATAAATAAATAGATCTTTTTATTTTTTAAGATTTTACTTATTTATCTGAGAGAGTGCACATGAGAGAGCACAAGCAGGGGGAGCAGCAGAGGGAGAGGGAGAAGCAGACTCCCTGCTGAGCAGGAAGCCTGCTGTGGGGCTTGATCTCAAGACCCTAAGATCATGATCTGAGCTGAAAGCAGCCACTTAACTAACAGAGCAACCCAGATGCCCCTAAATAAATAAATCTTTAAAGTATGTGTGCATGGAGTGCCTGGGTGGCTCAGTGGGTTAAAGCCTCTGCCTTCAGCTTGCGTCATGATCCCAGGGTCCTGGAATCGAGCCCCACATCAGGCTCTCTGCTCAGCAGGAAGCCTGACTCTCTCTCTCTCACTCTGCCTGCCTTTCTGCCTACTTGGGATCTCCATCTGTCAAATAAATAAATAAAATCTTTAAAAAATAAAAAATATGTGTGTGTGTGTGTATGTCTGTGTGTTTGTATCTGATAAGGGACATGAATCCAGAATAGAGAACTTACAACTCATAACAAAAAGAGAACCTCATTAAAAACTGGTTAAAGGACTCGAACAGACATTTCTCCAAAGACAAATGGCCAATAAGCGCATGAAAAAACACTCAATAAGCCACCAAGGAAAAGCAAATTAAAACCGTAATGAGATACCACTTCACAGCCACCGGGATGTCCTATGATAAAAATGACAGATAACAAATGTTGGAACCCTCATACTTTGCTGATAGGAATGTAAAATGGTGCAGTCACTTGGGAGAAAGTTTGGCAGTTTCTCAAAACATTAAACATGGAGTTACCTTGGGGCAACAGGGTGATTTGATTTTGGCTCTGGTCATGATCTTAGGGTCCATCATGATCTCAGGGTCATGCGATCTGCCCAAGACAGGTTCCCCACTCAGCAGGGATTCTGCTTGAGATTCTCTTTCTCCTTCTGCCCCCCCACCCTGCTCTCACGCATGTGGGCTAATACATAAATCTTAAAAACAAAACAAATACAGAGTTACCTTATAAAACCCAGCAGCTACACTCTAAGGTATATACCAAAGAGAAATGAAAACCTACATCCACACAAAGACAGTCACAGCATAATTATTTGTAATAGTCAAAAGGCTATGAGGAGCCTAGGTGGCTCAGTCAGTTAAGCATCTGCCTTTGGCTAGGGTCATGATCCCAGGGTCCTGGGATCGAGCCCCGCATAGGGCTCTCTGCTCCACAGGGAGCCTGCTTCCTCCTCTCTGTCTGCCTGCCTCTCTGCCTACTTGTAATCTCTGTCAAATAGATAAATAAAATCTTTTTTAAAAAAAGTTCTAAAACTGGGGCACCTGAGTGGCTCACATCATGATCCTGCTCCCTGCTCAGCAGAGGTATGCTTCTGCTTCTCCTTCTCCCTTTCTCCCTCCCCATACCTTCTCTCTCTCTCTCTCTCTCTCTCAAATAAAAATTTTTTTAAGAAAAAGTTCTAGGGGCACCTGGGTAGCTCAGTGGGTTAAGACTCTGCCTTCTGCTCAGGTCATAATGTGAGGGTCCTGGGATCCAGCCCCACATCGGGCTCTCTCCTCAGCGGGGAGCCTGCATCCCCCTCTCTCCCTGCCTGCCTCTCTTCCTACTTGTGATCTCTCTCTTCTCTATCAAATAAATACATAAATTCAAAAAAAAGTTCGAAAACTGATTTTGGTTATGACTGCACAGTTGTGAATATACTCAAAACCACTGAAGGGTACATTTCAAATCGGTGGCTGAACTATATAGCTCAATAAAACCATTTTTAAAAAAAAGTAATAGTTTCACACAAATGAAGTCTAACCTTCTCTTATATTGATTCAAAGCCCTCTATAATCTGAATCCATTATTTCAAATATTCTACGACAATAATCCTCCTCTCCAAGCACACTGATGAGGAGCCTCACAACCCAGCATACAGCATACTTATTTCATGCCCAAACCTTGGCTCCTGTTAATTACTCACTCATCACAATCCACTCCCCTCTGCCCATCTAAACCCTGACTGTAGTCTTAAGCACTTGTTTTAATGTTTTTTAAATTCATCTTTCAGTTCAAGTTCTGTTTCTTATATGCTATTTTCTAGGGCCTTGTTTCTGCTGGCAGATAGTTAAGTAACAAAGTAAGCAAGACACAGAACTGTATATGTAGTCCCACCCTGGCCCGGGTTCCTGTTCCCTCTACAGTAACAGAAACACTCCTGGGACCCTGCCAGGATGGGGGAGATTGAGACAAATACTGCTGTCCCTCCAAAGGTCATTTTTTAGCAATAAAACTGTCAAGTATTTAAAAAGAAAAAAAATCCATATATGTAATTTAACCTTATAACAAAAGGACAGAATTTAAGCCCATTAAAGCCCATAGAAAAAAGTGCAAGAAAGAAATATACTAAAATGTTAACAGTACTAAGATTATGGGTGACTTGTTACTTTTCCGTGTTTTTTAATTTCCTGATTTGATTACGTTAGTTCTTACAATCACAAAACAAAATTTTTCATAGTAACATTTGACTATAAATGTTTTTCCTCTTTGGCCTTATACCAACCCTCATCATCAGTGTCTATACTTCAAAGACAACTCAGCCACATTATATGACTTTGTAAACTGGGTCAATGCTATTTCATCTCAAACAAAATTATGAAACTATTATCAATTCAATTGCATAACAGTGCAAAACAATTTTAGAGCACCCTTGAATGCTAAATGTGAGTTGTGATGCCATCTATATTAGCCCTAAAATTTATCTTAAAGCTGATTTCCAGACTCTAACTTAATCAACATTTCAACAAATATTTACAGACTTCCTATCTGCCAAGTACTGCTCAAGCGGCTGTCAATTCAACAGCAAACAAAACTGACAAAAATTCTCTGCCTTTACGGACCTTACCTTCTATTGACAGAATTTAGTATCTCATAACCGGGAACGCACGTGGGCTTGAAAAAGTATAAAACTACTACTAGTTAATGAAGGTCATAAAAACTAAACTGACAAATTTCAAATGTACTTAAAATAGTTAAAACAGTCTCAAATTTCAGCTGAGGCTACAAGACAGTGAAAAACTCCTTCTGGATGGCAGCAAGCCAAAGAACTAGGAGCCATTTGAGAATTCAGAAGGAGCTTGGGATCTTGCAGTATTTCATCGATGTAAATCTCAGCTGCAGTTTTTTATATTCTGCTTCAAGTCAGGCACCTGGCTAAGAATCAGGAAACAGTTTCCTATTATATTAGCTCAAATTATTATTCCTAAAGTAAAAATAGATTGTATCTCATCACAAGAGTTTATTCCAGAACTTACTTTCCCTCATACTTCATAATGAATTAACTGTATTTTCAACCAAAGCAAGCCAGCATCTTGGCTGGTCACGGCAACCATATTTTATGGTCTCAACCCATCCCACTCTTCACCACCCAAGTCACAGAGGCATTTCAGTCTGTTTGACCCACTTGATCTTAGCCAAAAGGCCAAGAAGCAATCGGTCTGTTTGACTAAATCTAACATTAATAAGCCAAAAAACAGAGGCTTCTTATATCATGCTTCTAATGTTAGCATGCTTCTAATATCAATGTCACTGACCATCAGACAAAGAATCCATTAATAGGTCTCCATAAATCCTTCCCACCTACTTGCAAGAACAAAACAAACCTCAAACCATAATCTTCAGAATCATAAACAACTGTAATTCAAGAGTCATTTAATAAACTAGTCTAACTCCTTCATTTTAGAGGAACAGAAACTGATGACCAGAGCATTTATATGATTAGTCCGAGATAACACCTCTAAAAAATGGAAAAGCCAAACTCAAATCCAGATTTTTTTTTTTTTACCACAAATCAGGTACAGTTCTCAATACATCAAGCTAAATTTACTTATATTTCAAAGCTAGTTTCCAAGCCAAAAATCTAGTTATCAGAAAAGCAGGGAGTTATTATGAGATGAGTAGGAAGAAGGAGACCAGGAGACCAGATCTGAAATGTATCTTCTCATACTCTAATTCCCGGGATTATGGTGCAGAAGATACTTTGAATCTAAGGCAATTGTGTTTTGATAGCCACGGTGTAAGCTACCTCCTCTAGCTTCTCTGCTCCTGCTAAAGACCTGAATCATGACTGAAATCCATTTACTTAAATTCTATGCAGCAGCAACAGCAATGGAATTGGGAAAAGTCAGCGGCAGGAGAAAGCTCTAAACCTCGGGTAATTCTTACTCATCCTTCTAATGTAGTTCAGATGTCAATTTTTTCTAGGAAGCCCTAATTCCTCCCTCCTCCAGGCTTAAGCTCTTACAACAGAGTTATCATCACACTTGTTTCATGGTATTCTATCACTTACCTATCAGGACCAAATTCTCTGAGGGTAAAAGCTTTTCTTGAGATTTTATTTACTTGAAAGAGCACAAATGGGGCGCCTGGGTGGCTCAGTGGGTTAAAGCCTCTGCCTTCAGCTCAGGTCATGATCAAAGGGTCCTGGGATCAAGCCCCATATCGGGCTCTCTGCTCAGCAGGGAACCTGCTTTCCTCTCTCTCTGCCTGCCTCTCTGCCTACTTGTGATCTATGTCTGTCAAATAAATAAATAAAAATCTTTAAAATAAAAAAAAAAAAAAAAAAGAGCGAGCACAAATAAGGGGAGTAGCAGGCAGAGGGAGAAGCAGGCTCCCGTCAGAGCAGGAAGCCCAATGTGGGGCTCTATCTCAGGACCCCGGGATCATGACCTGAGCCAAAGGCAGATACTTAACCAACTGAGCCACTCAGGCTCTCAAAGGGCAAAAGCTTTTCAACCCTACACCAAGTCTGAGTTTGGCATACAATATGTGCTCAATAAACAAATCAATTTTAAAACTTGCCACTTACACTGAAGCTCCAATATAAATGACTAAAACATGGCAATCTCATTATGACTTGTTTTAAAACACAGTTTTAAGGGGCACCTGGGTAAGCTCAGTCAGCTAAGCGTCTGCCTTCAGCTTAGGTCAGGATCCCAAGGTCCTCCCTCGCCCTCTGCTCCTCCCCCAATTCACGCTCACGCGCGTGTGCAAAAACACAGTTTTCAAATATTTTTTTACAGCAGACCTTTTCGTAAAAATCTTACCAGAAACCCCAATGTGGAACAACAACGTATCAGTCCTTCAGTGGTTTAGTCTTACAGTTTGACAAAAAAAAAATCTCACTTTAAGACCTGTAAGCCTGTGACAGGGAGTAGCAGCAGCAGAGGCAAGAGCCAATGTGACTCAAGCATCTAAGTAACATTCTTCCTTCCCTATCTTCATCTTGCAATGGTCTCCCCCTCTACTTCCTAGAAGAGGATCCACCCTTTAGAGTATACATCCATCTCTGTTGATGGTGGGGCTTAGGAGTAGCAAGACTGCTGCTGCTTCATGAGCTATAGAGGTCTAGCTCCTAGTACCACATACAGTATTTTGCTGGAGGCCTTGCTAACTTCTGAACAAGCAGAAACAAGCACTCAATCAAAAGTACAGGCCTATTCGTACGATTTAAGGCTCAATGAGGTAAAGATAACCTACATGTCTTATGGTATGTGACTATGAATTAAAACAAGATACAGTAGAGGCTGAGAGCCTCTTTACTGCATACAGACCTTCCCCTAGCTACCTCCCTCTCTCTATGCAGATCTGGTTAAGAAGCAACCAAGCAGTAGAAAGGACATTCATGAGCTCTGGAGCCAGTCATACCACTATAGAACTGCAGACCCCTACTTACTAGATGGACAACCTCGGGAACATTACTTGAACTTCTCTGCTCTTCAAGTTTCCTCATCTGTAAAACCAGAGACAGTACCTACCCTCATTAGGGTTGTGAAAATTAAATAAAATCATGCATGTATAGTACCCAGAACACTAGGCACTCAATAAATGAATACTATTGTTAATATTATGCAGATTTAAATTTGGTCAAGAGGCAAAGAAGAGGAAAACAAACGTTTCTGGCTTCAACCTATAAAACTGAAAATCAGGGACGCCTGGGTGGCTCAGTTGGTTAAGCAGCTGCCTTCGGCTCAGGTCATGATCCCAGGGTCCTGGGATCGAGTCCCACATCGGGCTCCTTGCTCGGCAGAGAGGCTGCTTCTCCCTCTGCCTCTGCCTGTGCTCCCTCGCTCTCTCTCCCTGTCTCTGACAAATAGATAAAATCTTTAAAAAAAAAAACAAAAACTGAAAATCAACAGAGAAAACAAAAAATTTTTTAATTTTTTTTTTAAATAATATTAAATACAAAAACACCCTCAATGGGCATATTTGTTTTTAATAGATGTCACACCCAAAACAAAACAGCTGAGGACACAGGACACCAAAAAAAAAATTTTCTGGTTGCCACAGGCCTTTACCAAATTTAGTTTCTTCAAAGAACCCACTGCCCTGATTTTCTTAACCAAACTGGCTGCCCCAAAACAGTAACTAGACTCCCCAGAAGTGTCAGCAGCTCTGAGAGAAATTACACCGTGAAGTCTTTCCACATAAATAGAACACTGTGTATTCATAACAGACTGCAAAATTGTTCTAAGTCAGAACTTTTTGGGCACCGAAATTCAAACTCATTTATCTTTAATTATCTGAAAGGTAAGCAATTTCCATCCAAAGGGCTAGGCTTTTAACAGGAGCCCAAGAACCCCCTGAAAATGTAAGCAACATTTTTCTGTAGAGAGGGTCTATAAGCTTTCATCAAAATGTCAAAGTTGTTTGTTACGCAGAAAAGGTTAAGAATCACTTTTAAGATGCTCAACAGAGCTTCTGAGAAGTTCATACTGGGAAGCTGGGGAGGGCGTACCTCAAGGCAAGTACCTTCAAGTGCCAATTGCATAAACTAGTCACAGTGGATTATGTTATAAAAATTCTAAGCATATTCCTCCCTCACCAGTAGCACTTTTCACAGCAGGGTTTATCCTCTTTCATCCCCCAACATCCCTGCCACCCTCCATCATTCCTTGCCAGGCCTCAATCCCTGCCTCTCTACGGTCAAAGTCCTCTGTCTAAATGGCTTTATGGGCCTGCCGTGGAATAATGATGCCTAGAGGCGGTGCCAGTTGATATTCCAATTCATTATTGCCAACATTTCCCTTCATTTCTGATTTGTCACTTGAAAACTGAGTACAAATGAAGGACTCTATCAAGTGAATCTCCTTTCAGTATTTTCATAAATTTAAAATACTATATGAACTTATTAATGCAATTCAAACACAACTGCACTGATATATTTTGAGGAACTGGAGATTTAACCAAGCCATAGAAAAAGCAACTCCAGCCTTGCAGTCCAGTCTCAAAGCTTCGTGTCTATCAACTTACCACATAATGACCACTTTGATCAAACAAATGCAAATTCCCATACTCCCTCAAGATAGAAAAGCAGAATTGCCTTTTCAACCCATTTTAACCAATTCCCCATTACCACTGATAATATTTCATTATTAGTATGTTCTAATGAAATCTGTAACCTGTACCTCATTTACTATACAAACTTTTAGATTTTACTAATCAAAACCTTTCAGTGAGTAAAGCACTGAATTGTGAAATACATCAAGACTTTTAATTTCTTCTATGACATGAGACAAAATAAAAATTTAAAGCCACATAAAAACCAACTATCCCATATTTCTAAAACAGGTATACCTAAGAATCATCTCCACTGGAAATTACACCTTAAATTTATGCCCTTTAACAACTGTTGTAGTACCAGTAACTACTTGTGTCGCAACCAACTCAGAGCTTTTCTAAGTCCTTCTTTTGTGAAATGCATTGAGAAAAAGCACACTTGAAACACTTCAGTCACAGCTCTTTGTATACAAATAAAGCCACCAAATTCACCAAGCACTGCTCCTCACTTACCACTTTTTACGTCAAGAACACACACTATGGGCTTCCTTTCGATGCTTAACTGTGAAAATAGCTCCAAAATACAAGTAATGAAAAATTTACTAGGTGGCACAGTACATACATTTATAGCCCTAACCAAGTATGGGCAATCAAGACCAAAAAAAAAAAAAAAAAGACAAATTAGAAAGGAATTCAAACTCACAAAGCATTCGGCGAAGATATGTTTAAGAGATCCAGCACTGAACTCCACCTTGAAGTAGGCTAATCGGCCAACCCTTCTTCCCCCCAAAGTAAAACAACTACGGATACTAATCAAAACTAACCAGATTTTCCATGAGCAACACTAAGGTATCACTAAGCATTCTCATGTGCGAAAAATTCTTAATTGAACAGAATCATGCAGAATAAAAACATTATGAAATCAGTACACACATCACACTGGAATGGAATTTATCTTTACTCTGCGCCACACCGCCTGGATTGAATAACAATATTTAAAGAACAGAGAAAAGGACACTTGAGAGAAACCAAAAGGATGACCCGAAATGACTCTAGAAGGGAGATACCTTTCCCTTTTCAAAGTAATCGATACAGACAGGAATCAAACTACAGACTGTGAAATCGTCTGTGGACTTCATGGCAGTTATTTACTCACACACCCTACTCTCCCTGGAAGTCAAACACAAAATGACACAAATACAAAAACACAACACATCTAACATCCAATGGTTATTTATTGATTTACACAAATACAACGGGGGCGGGGGGAGAAGATGCATGATGAAATCTTATTCTCAGGTCCGTAATACCTTTCTAAATCTCCGTGGAATTAATGAATTCAACGTTTTACCTTCACCGGCTAGTTTCTGACTAAAATACCTCGTCATCAAGTCTTTTCAAACAAAGCTATACAATCGAGCAAATAACATGAAATTAGATACATTCAAAACCAGGCTCTCCTCCAGAAACCCTGATCCCCTCTAGTCATCGGGCCTAAGAAGAGGAAATTAAAGCCTTTAAAAATATCCACAAGCCTTCCAAGAAGTGAGACTTTCGGGGGTGATGGGTAATGTCAGTTAACTTCCTCTTCCTTTAAAAAGGTCAAAGACAGGGAAGCGTTCGGTGTAACATTTCCTCCACAGACCGCGTTCCACCACAAACCACATCACAACTCCCCCCATCGCTAAACATCAGCCAGAGGGGGTGCTTTCTGCACATTTTCACCGTAGAGTTAAAATCCGACTTACCTCAGAAACGAACTGAGCTTAGTTTCAAACAGGAAATTTACCAATAAAGTTTATTATGTACTAATAATAACAATTAGGGAAGCCCACCAGGCCCCACTGCAGGGGGAGAAGGGAGAGGAAGAAGAAGAGGAGGAGGAGGAGGAGGAGGAGGGTGTAGTCCTCACAACAATCAGAGAAAAGCCTTCCCTGCAGGGCTGGTCCCAGGCACCAGCAAATTCCGCCTAATAAAGGGGGGCGGGGGGAGGCGGGGGGAGGCGAGGAGAGGGGGAAGGGTCCCCCAGCTCTAAAAGGGAAGGGCTGCAGAGGCCGGGCCGAGCGGAGCTAGTTTTCACAGTAACTGCAGAGGGTCCCGGGGTCCCCCGCAGGGCTGCTGCCGCCTGAGCACCCCGAAAGCTCCGGCCGAGCCGGCCGCGGGGGCTCGAACAGCAGCCCCTTCCCCGGCTGGGCTGTGACGGCCGGCAGGAGGCTCCCCGGGGAGCCACGGCCCCCCTCCCCCGGGCTGCGGCGAGGTGCCTAAGGGCCGACAGGAAGGTGAAAAGGATACTGTTGGGGCGCCTGGGTCTGGAGGGCCCTGATGTTCGGGTGAGGAGGGGCCGCTGCCGCCGCCGCCGCCGCCGCCGCTGCCGCTGCTGCTGCTGCCGCCGGGTGAGGAGGCGGTACCGCTGCTGCCGCCGCCGCCGCCGCTCCGGTGCCGGGTCCGGTTCCTGCTGCAGCCGCTGAGCCTGATTTCAGAGCCGGTTTCTGCGGTAAACTCATGGCAAAGCGAAGCCACCAACCCCCCCAGAGCGGGACCGGGCGCGCCGGGGTGCAGGGGCCGGGGGCAGCGGGGGGGCGGGATAGGGGCAGACCCGGGGAGGCGGCGGGAGCGGGGGGCTGGGGGGAGGCTGGGAGGAGGAGGAGGAGGGGGCCGGGGCCGGTCACACACGCCCGCCGCCGCCGCCGCCGCCGCCGCCGCCGGCAGCAGCAGCCGCCCCGCGGGCCAGCACCACCGGCTGCCGGTCTCCGTGACAACGCGACCCCAGGGGGGGGGCCGGACCCGGCGGGGGCAGGAGGCGGAGAGACCGGACCTTTCACGGCAATATCCTCATGGGCCGGCGGCGGGGGGTCTTTATCCCCCTCCCCGGGGGAAGCGGCGCCCTTCTCGGTAGCGGGGCTCAGGCGATGCCGGCGGATTTTCTTCACTCAACGAGCAGAGCATCCAACATGGCGCTGCGGCCGCCTCCAGCAGTCCGGCAGGACGGCCGCTCGGAAAACTTCGGGGCTTTTCGGAGCGGCTCGGAAGGCCGAGAGTGGGAAGCGCCTTCGGCTCTTTCCGGAGACTGCGAGCGGTCGGGATTCTTCGGAGACGCTCGGGGGCGTCTTCGGCCGCCGTTCGGGAGAGCTCTGGGGCTGACTCGCCTCCTCGGGAAAGATCGGCGAGGGGGCTTCCCAGGCTCGCTGCGGCGGGGGTGCTGGGTGGAGGCAGAGACCAAAGGCGACGTCTGGTCCGCCAGAGCCCTCCCCTGCCGCCCAGCCTCCAAGAACAATGGCAACGGCCCTGGAGCTTGCGGTCCGCAGAGCCCTGCCCGCAGGGGTGGGAGGCGGTGAGGCGAGAAACCTCGGTTACAGTGGAAGGAACCGCTTAACCAGAGTGAAACCGCTGGAAAGAAACCCGCTGCGTGCATCTATTAGCATAATAAATAGCACTCGCCGGCCCCTAAGGCAGTTCTCGTCCATTGTGTCGACACTTCGCCCTCCTACACCCGGAGAGGTGAGTGGAATGAGGAGCCTCACTCCCAGAGCACCCTGAAGCCCGCAGAGGAAAAGTGACTGGCCCAAGGTCACCCAGCCGGGAGGGGGAAGGGCCAAGCCTGGAGCCGAATCCCACCTCCATCTGGAGGAACTTTGCGACTCCCAAGTTGCCTGGGGATCTGATGCGACCCTCCTCCTGTACCAGCCGCCTAGACTCAGGGGTCCTGTGGACGGATTTGTCCAAGGCCCGCCCCATGAGTGGAGCGCCCCTTGCCCAGCAGCTCCCCAGGATCCTATATGCCGGGGTAACATTTGCCCTTTGCTCCCCACTGGGCTGACCGAGACGACCCAGCCCTTCCCCGAACATCCCACCCCACGCAGGGGCCCTGTGCTGGCGCTGGTGATTGATTGGAAAGGAATCGCAGGGATCCAACGGAGCGATCCCGGTAGGACCGGTTACTGGGCACAGAGCACTTAATACGCATGATCTCACACAGTCCTGCGAAATAGGTAGTACCCATTTAACAGATGAAACTGAGGCTCGGGAAGGCGCAATACCATCACACAACGGAAGCGCTGAGAAAATTGAGGCTCAAAGCAGACAGGAGACTTTCCCAAAGTCACATAGAGAATGTAGTTGACAAGAGTCAAAACTCGAATTTGGTTATGACCCCTGCTATATTGCTTCACACTGCCTGCCTTTTTTTTTTTTTTTTTTTTTTTAATTCACATAAAGCTCTATGGATAGCGGCTGCTTAATTCTTGACAGTCCCTGAGAGCCAGACGTCTCATTCCCCATCTCCAGACTGGAAGACAGGAGTTACTTCATACGCTGGAGCCCTAAACTATTTAGGTTTGTTATAACTGACGACAGGGTTGGATCTTCTGCTCTTCTCCAGGCACGACTGGCTCCAGGAGAAATCCCCAAATGGTTCAGTTCCCCCAGATTCTCCTTCCTGGTGTTCTGAGATCTCAGACTTCCTTATCCCAGTCAAAACCTGTTCCCAGGAAAGAATCTGGCTTCTCATTTACACTGGAGTGATAACAGACTGATAATTGCTTAATTGCTATTCTTTTCTAAGCCAGTTTCATTTTCTAACTTAATAATAGCTACAAGCATCAGGTGATTACTGTGTGCCTGATCTTTGCTAAGCACTTTGTGAACATTATCTCTCTTAAAACGGAAAGACCTTGGGCAAAATAATGTAAAAGTCCCTGATAAGATTCTGCCCCCAGGCAAAATGAGGGGAGGCTTACAGAGAGCAAAGTCAAAGAGATAGAATGCTCTTTCATCCAAAAGCATGACCCTGCTCAACACCCTCTCACAGAGCCCCTAGTATTCATTAAACACCTACTATGTGCCGGGATACAACTCTGCTAAACGTTTCACTTAGATTAACTCTTACGCCCCTCAACAACTATACAACGTGTTATTTTATCCTATCTACAAATGAAGAAAAAGAGGCTCAAAGATGTAAGGAAGCAACCTGTGTAAAAAAAATTTTAGTAGGCTCCACGATCCAACGCAGCACTTGAACTCGCGACCCTGGGATCAAGACCCGAGCTGAGATGGGTAGTCAGATGCTTAACCAACTGAGCCACCCAGGCGCCCCTCAACCTGTATAACTTTTAAGTGGAAAGGCTGGTATACAGCACCAAGGCATCTGACTCCAAATCTGATTTGCCACATTTCCTTCAACACAGCGACCTCCCCAATCGTGGCCAGAGGTACCATCAAAAAGCAGAACTGGGGGCACCTGGATGGCACAATGGGTTAAGCCTCTGCCTTCAGTTCAGGTCATGATCTCAGGATCCTGGGATCAAGGCCCCGCATCGGGCTCTCTGCGCAGCAGAGGGCCTGCTCCCCCCACCCCCTGCCTCTCTGCCTGCCTTTCTGCCTACTTGTGATCTTTCTATCTCTGTGTCAAAATAAATAAATAGAATATTTTTAAAAAGAAAAAAAAAAAGGCAGAGGTAGTTCAGTGAACTTGCCTCACCCTCCAAGTTCCGTCTCCCTCCCCCACACCATCTTCAGGACCTGGTCTGAATTGGAGATCCTCAACCTGGGCTCTGTTTCCGTCCTGCCACTAACATCTAAAGCAGCAGCCACCTTAAGTCTCCTGCAAACAAAGCCATTTTCTTTCTCCCCCCGGGGCCTTTCGGCAGACTGCTCCTACTACCAACAACCCCTAGGCACCCTCTCCCTGCTCAGCGCATTGACTTAGCTCAGTCCTCACCTCTTCCAGGCATCTTTTTCTCACTGCTCAAGCTGAACGAGGCACCCTGCCTCCAGGCTCCCAAGGCTTCGCTGTCTCAGGACACCTCTATGAGCCATTGGAATCAACTTACCAAGCTGAGTTTGATTCTCAGTCCTGCCTTTTATTAGCTCGATGACCTTGAAGACATCACTTAGCCTCTCTAAGCCTTGGTTTTCTCATCTGTCAAATAGATTCTGCCCCCTAGCATGAGAAATAAGACAACAAATACAAAGGCATCTGGATGGCTCAGTTGGTGAAGTGCATGACTCTTTATTTCAGCTCAGGTCATGATCTCAGGGTGCTGGGATGGAAGCCCATGTCAAGCCCCACATCAGCCCCACGCTCACCAGGGAGTCGGCTGGTCCCACTCCTTCTGCCCCTGCCCCCTGGTGTGCTCTCTCTCAAATAAATAAATATAATCCTTTAAAAAAAATTTAATAATAATTTTTAAAAGACAACAAGGGAAGCTTAGGTAGCTCAGTCAGTTAAGCGTCTGCCTTCGGCTCAGGTCATGATCCCAGGGTCCTGGGACTGAGTCCTGCATTGGGCTTCTTGCTCAGCTGGGAGCCTGCTTCTCCCTCTGCCTGCCTCTCCCCCTGTTTGAGCTAGCTCGCTGTCTCTCTCTCTCTCTAATAAAAGGGGAAAAAAGGATTTAAAAAAAAGAGAGCAAATGTAAAGAACTTATCCCATACCCTGGCATAATAATTGTCAGATACATTACTTACACATTTAAAGTATCCCAAATGGGGCACCTCAGTGGCTCAGTCCATTAAGCGGCTGCCTTCAGCTCAGGTCATGATCCCCGGATCCTGGTATGGAGTCCCACATCGGGTTCCTCCTGCTCAGTGGATATCCTGCTTTTTCCTCTTCCTCTGCCTGCTGCTCCCTCTGCTCGTACTCTCTCTCTCTCTCTCTCTGTCAAATAAATAAATAAAACCTTTTTAAAAAAAGAAAACATCCCAAATATTTAGCACTCAATAAATAGGACGTGAAACTTGCTGAAGGATAGGATAATTGTGAATTGTCAGAGGATTTTATGCAACCCTGGAGTCCTGGGGACCCCAGAGCCCCCATCTGGGCCTCATACTACACAGAGAAAGAGAAGAACCAGAGTATCCCAGAGCAGGCACCAAAAGCCCACAAGAGGAGTGTTGTACCTTTGACCTCTGCTATTGCCAGAGCCTCCAACACAGACTTGCATCCCCCCCACCACCACCAAATAAATATACCTCTCCATCCTCATTCAAAGAGTCAGCAGACAAGTGAAGACATGGTATATCTATCTCATGGCTGGGTGATAGAGTTTTCCTTATTTGTTATCATGTGGGATCGGTGCTCTGTTTCTCTGAGTGAACTGGAGATTGGGCTCGGCAGGACCCCTTACTTTCTTTCCTTTTTTTTTTTTTTTCTTTTAAGATTTTATTTATTTATTTATTTATTTATTCAAATAGGTAGAGAAGCAAGCAGAGAGAGAGGAGGAAGCAGGCTCCCTGCCAAGTAGAGAGTCTGATGTGGGGCTTGATCCCAGGACTCTGGGATCATGACCTGAGCCAAAGGCAGAGGCTTTAACTTACCACTGAACCACCCAGGCACCCGACCCCTTACTTTCTTAATTGAAAACTTGAAAATAGGGGGTGCCTGGGTGCTCAGTGGGTTGAAGCCTCTGCCTTCAGCTTAGGTCATGATCCCAGGGTCCTGGGATCGAGCCCCGCATTGGGCCTCTGCTCAGCAGGGAGCCTGCTTCCCTTCCTCTCTGCCTGCCTCTCTGCCTACTTGTGATCTCTGTCAAATAAATAAATTAAAAAAAAAAAAAACTTGAAAATACTGTTGCAAGCTGGAGTTGTCTTTCCCCTTCAATTTTCCTCCTGGAGAGGACTGCCCTTTTAGCATAAAGACAAGCCATGTTATGCCAACAGAAGCCATCTTTAGTAGACACGCGGGTAGGGGACTTGTAATAATTTGTGGCTCTGCTCAGCGACATCCGAATATCCACCAAGGGTAGAGCTGGACATAAACCTTGGTGAGATCTAGACCATCATCAGTTGAGACCTAGAGATGGGAGGCTAAGAAGGTGTAAAAACATTAATAAATAAATAAAAAGGATTGAAGACTGAGGACAGAGACACTTGAGGGCACCCATCCAAAGCGGATGGGGTGGAAGGAGAGGAGCCCCCACGGGAAAAGCAAAGAAACTGTTTGGCCCATTTTGTGCACCTCGGTAAAAGTGTTCATAATCAGCCATGAAGGCTCTTCAGGGAAGAGCTGTATTGGCAGGCCCTTCCCATACATCACAGAGCCCAGTGGTAGGGTGCCATGATTCCCTGCAGAGGTGTTTGTTTGTTTGTTTATTTGTTTTTAAGATTTTATTTATTTATTTGACAGAGATCACAAGTAGGCAGAGAGGCAGGCAGAGAGAGAGAAAGGGAAGCAGACTCCCCAGTGAGCAGGGAGACCAATGCGGGGGCCGATCCCAGGACCCTGAGATCATGACCCGAGCTGAAGGCAATGGCTTTAACCACCCAAGTGCCCCCCCCACCCCCAGCAAAGGTTTTAAACTTCAACACAAATCTGGGTCCTAACCTTACAGACCGGCTGTACTACCTTAAGCAAGTTTCCTAACTTCTCTGGGCTATTTGCAAAGTGACTGGGAGGTCTGCCTCAAAGGATAATAAGCCAGACGGAAAGCACGAAGAAGCCCTGGGGATGACGCCGAATTCCTTCTCCTGTTCCCTCTGGGGCAGGGAGCAGCTTTTCTTCTTTGCAGCCCTTCTCACTTCTCCTGGCACCGAGTTGTCCGGCCCCTTTGCCCACAGTGTGGGGAGTGGCTCTCCCTTGCTCTGCTTCTCCTGGAAGCGATCATAGCTTGCTGCTGCAGAGCGGGCCACCTCACTAGGCTACAAGAAGGAGCAAAACTAGTCTCATGGAACGGTTGGTTAGTTTTTTGTGTGATTTGTACTTTTCCGTGATTTTTTTTTTTTTTTTAAGTATTACCCTAGAGTCTTCAGGACAGAAAATACCTTAAAGACGAGCTTGCCCAGTGTTCTGGCTTTAGGAATAGAGCCCAGAGGATTTTTTCAAGGTCACCCAGCAAGGGAGCAGCAGAGCAGAGATGGAAGCTGCAACCTCTCTTCACTGCTAGGCCAAGGCGTTTGTCACTGATGCTGTCCTCCCGTTAAGCGGTCTGCTGCCCAGCCCCCTGGCCGCCATGCTTCTGGGGCGGGGGATCTTCCGGATTCATGGAACTGGCATTTATTACTAAATGACACTACGTGCCAGGCCCCATGTTGGGCCCCCAAGAGGACTAGGAGGCTATATCTCATGGGGAGGAGAGAAGGGTTACCTGGACCTACAAGTTAAGTAATCTCCATAATGATTTATATTAAAAAGTGAAGATACTGTCAGTTTTCTGCTCAGAGCACTCTACTGTCTCCTCCTCCCATCTGGAGTAAAAACAAATATCTGGGTGCCTGGGTGACTCAGCGGGTTAAGCCTCTGCCTTCAGCTCAGGTCATGATCCCAGGGTCCTGGGATCGAGTCTCACATCCGGCTCTCTGCTCAGCAGGGAGCCTGCTTCCCCTCCCCTCTCTGTCTCTCTGCCTACCTCTGATCTCTCTCTCTGTCAAATAAATAAATAAAATATTTTTAAAAATAAAAATAAAAACAAAAATCTAGGGGTGCCTGAGTGGCTCAGTGGGTAAAAGCTTCTGCCTTCAGCTCAGGTCATGATCCCAGGGTCCTGGGATCGAGCCCCACATCGGGCTCTCTCCTCCGCGGGGAGCCTGCTCCCTTTCCTCTCTCTCTGCCTGCCTCTCTGCCTACCTGTGATCTCTGTCAAATAAAGAAATAAAATCTTTAAAAAAAAAAAAAAATCTACTCAATGGCCTGCAAGGCTCTACATGAACTCTGCCTTCCATCCTCACCTTGACTTCTCTGAGCTTCTGTCCTACTCTTCTCCATGTTTAGTGCACTTGGCCTTCGTGATGTGATGTTCCTTCATCAAGCACACTCCCACTTCAGGGCCTCTGCCCGACCTTGGAATCTCTGCCCTGCACCTTCCCCCTCTTCCTTCATGTTTCTGCTCAAATGCCACCTTATCAGAGAAGGCTTCCCAGACGTTCCACATAAATTAGCAACCCACCTCCATCCCTAGCACACCCTGGCCTGCTTGAACTTGCTTCAAGACACCCATCACCATCTGACATGCGGCATTTCCATGTTTATGAGTTTATGGTCTACCTCTCCCCCGTTAGAATGTTAGCCCTAGAAGAGGAGGGACTTAGTCTGTTCCGCTCACTGGTGTATCTCTAGGTTATAAAATAGAGCCAGACGTGTATTATGTGCTTGTGATATTGTGATTTTAATAAGAAATTTATATTTGGTCTTCGGTTCCTGGCAGAGAGCTCTAAAACCCTTGGAATTTCCCAAGAGATTAGAATGATAAAGGTATCTTTTGTTATGTTAACGAGGTGACTTATGGAAAGCCCCTAGGTCACCTAAGGATGGGGGGTGAGGGCGCTGGTTGTTAGGGGAACCAACCCTGTTCATGGAGACTTGGGATTTTCAGCCCAAACCCAGGACCTCTGAGATGGGAAGGAGAGCTGGAGGTTGAGTTCCCATGATTTATTCAGTCATGCCTAGGTGATGAAAGCCTCTGTTAAGAACTCCAAAGGATGGGGTCCACAGAAGCTCCTAGACTGGTGAGCTTGCGGAGATGCAGGGAGAGTGGATGGGTGATCAGACCCTTGCCCACACCTTGCCCTGTGCGGCTCTTCCAGCTGGCTGTCCCCGAGTTACACCCTTTCATAATAAACTGCGTAATAAACATAATAGACTTACTCTAGTGAGTAAGATGTTTCTCTGAGTTCTGTAAGCCGCTCTAGCAAATTAATCAAACCCAAGGAAGGGATTGTGGGAACCTCTGATCTCTAGACAGTAGGTTGGAAGAACAGGGGACAACCTGGCCTCCCAGCTAGCATCCGATGAGTGGGGGGGAGGGGGATCCCATAGGACTGAGCCCTCACCCTGTGGGATCTGATGCCATCTCCAGGTAGATGATGTCAAAACCGAGTGAAGCTGTAGGACCCTCAGCTCGTGTCTGAGAATTAGTGTTGGAAACCCCGGAGCACTCCGTGTTTGTCACCTGGACACAGCCTGACGAACACGGGTTGTGGGAACGGGGGCAGAGTGCAGAGGACGGAGCGCAGTTTCCACTTTCTGACTCCTCAGCACTTCCATTCTTTGACTTAACTTGAGCGAAATTAGGACTGTCCTTCCAGCTGCATACCATTCCCAGCTTTGAAATTAATTAATGCTTTGAATTAAATAGAATTTGCTACAT
Source organism: Mustela lutreola (assembly GCF_030435805.1). Taxonomy (NCBI): domain Eukaryota; kingdom Metazoa; phylum Chordata; class Mammalia; order Carnivora; family Mustelidae; genus Mustela; species Mustela lutreola. The sequence continues at coordinate 15,107,735 of NC_081299.1, forward strand.
CTGGGTGTGTCCATCATCACCATGGTACATCTTGGTTGGTTAGTTGTTGTTTTTTAAGATTATTTTTTAAAGATTTTATTTATTTATTTGAGAGAGAGAAAGAGCAAGTGGGCACATGGATGGGGGATGGGGGGCATTGCAGAGAACAAGCAGGCATTCCCTCTGAGCGGGTCTCTATTCGAGGACCCTGAGATCATGACCTGAGCTGAAGTCAGAGGCTTAGCGAACTGAGCCACCCAGGTGCCCCTAAGATTTTTTTTTTTTTTTTTTAAGTAATCTCTGTACCCAACATGGGCCTGAGATTCATCTCTATACTCACAACCCTGGGATCAAGAGTCACATGGGGCCTGGGTGGCTCAGTGGGTTAAAGCCTCTGCCTTCTGCTCAGGTCATGATCTCAGGGTCCTGGGGTCAGGCTTTCTGCTCAGCGGGGAGCCTGCTTCCTCTTCTTTCTCTGCCTGCCTCTCTGCCTACCTGTGATCTCTCTCTGTCAAATAAATAAATAAAATTTTTTTAAAAAGAGCCACATATTCCATCAACTGAGTCAGCCAGGCACCCCTTCGCTGGTAAATTTTCAACAAAAATGGGGAGCATTTTCCTAGAAAGAGGAAAGGAAATCCAGGGAGCCGTCTCCGGGATCCCTGGATGCAGATAGAGCCCGGTCCTAATTATAGGTCTGCTACTTTTTTTCCCCTCCTCCTTCTTCCTGCAACTATTTTTTTTTTTAAATTGTGCTTAGATACAACATAAAATTCACAATTTAACCTTTTTTTTTTTAATTTTATTTTTTTTAAAGATTTTTTATTTTTATTTATTTGAGAGAGAGACAGTGAGAGAGAGCATGAGCGAGGAGAAGGTCAGAGAGAGAAGCAGACTCCCCGTGGAGCTGGGAGCCGGATGCGGGACTCGATCCCGGGACTCCAGGATCATGACCCGAGCCGAAGGCAGTCATCCAACCAACTGAGCCACCCAGGTGTCCCTAACCTTTTTTTTTTTTTTTTTTTAAACATTGACTTATTTTAGGGGCGCCTGGATGGCTCAGTGGGTTAAAGCCTCTGCCTTTGGCTCAGGTGATGATCTCAGGGTCCTGGGATCCAGCTCGCATCGGGGGCTGCCCACAGCGGAGAGCCTGCTTCCCTTCCTCTCTCTCTGCCTGCTTGTGATCTCTATCAAATAAATAAATAAAATCTTAAAAAAATATATTGACTTATTTTAGAGTGAGAGCATGGGAGGGGCAGAGGGAGAGTGAGAGAGAAACTCAACCCAACTTTGCACTCAGTGCAGAACCCAACATAGGCCTCCATCCCACAACCCTAAGATTACGACCTGAGCCAAAACCAAGAGTCAGGTGCTTAACTGACTGAACCTCCCAGGCACCCCGACTTTAACCATTTTTAAGTGTACAGTGAAGCGGCCTTAAGCGTCATTCACATTTTTTTTTTTTTTAAAGATTTTTATTTATTTATTTAACAGAGAGAAATCACAAGTAGATGGAGAGGCAGGCAGAGAGAGAGAGAGAGGGAAGCAGGCTCCCTGCTGAGCAGAGAGCCCGATGCGGGGCTCGATCCCAGGACCCTGAGATCAGACCTGAGCCGAAGGCAGCGGCTTAACCCACTGAGCCACCCAGGCGTCCCCGTCATTCACATTTTGAGCAACCACCACCACCGTCCATCTTCGGAACTTCCGCCACATCCCAAACCAAAATTCCTGTACTCATTAAACAATAACTCCCTGTCTTTCCCCCCCCCCCCCCGGCAACCACGATCTACTTCTTATCTCCATGAATTTCACTACTGTAGGTACCTTATATAAATGGAATCACACAGGGGCGCCTGGGTGGCTCAGTGGGTTAAGCCTCTGCCTTCGGCTCAGGTCATGATCTCAGGGTCCTGGGATAGAGCCCCACATCGGGCTCTCTGGCCAGCGGGGAGCCTGTTTCCCCCTCTCTCTCTGCCTGCCTCTCTGCCTACTTATCAAATAAGTAAATAAATACAATAAATAAACACTCTGTCAAATAAATAAAATATTTTTTAAAAAATAAAATCAGTGGGGGTGCCTGGGTGGCTCAGTGGGTTAAGCCGCTGCCTTCAGCTCAGGTCATGATCTCAGGGTCCTGGGATCGAGTCCCGCATCGGGCTCTCTGCTCAGCAGGGAGCCTGCTTCCTCCTCTCTCTCTCTCTGCCTGCCTCTGCCTACTGGTGATCTCTGTCAAATAAAAAAAAAAAAAATCTTTTAAAAATAAAATAAAATAGGGGCGCCTGGGTGGCTCAGTGGGTTAAAGCCTCTGCCTTCGGCTCAGGTCATCCTAGGGTTCTGTGATCGAGCCCCACATCGGGCTCTCTGCTCAGCGGGGAGCCTGCTTCCCCCCCCCCCGCCTGCCTCTCTGCCTACTTGTGATCTCTATCTGCCAAATAAATAAATAAACTTAAAAAAAAATAAATTAAAATAAAATAAAATCAATGGAATCACACAATACTTGTCCTTCTGTGTTCTGGCACATTCCACCGAGTATAACATTTCTTGGGTTCATCCATGCTGCAGCATGTATCAGCACATAACTCCTTCTTAAGGCTGGATAATATTCCATTACATAAATATACTACATTTTGTTTGTAGGGATCAATGAACCTTTGAGAAGAGGCATGCAAGTAGCCTTTCTAGTTAATCCTTTCAACACTTTGGGGTATATACCCAGAAGTGGAATTGCTGGATCACATGGTAATTCTTAAGTTAAAGATTTAAAGATTTTATTTAGTTTTTAAAGTTTTTAAAAATTAAAAACTTTAAATTAAAGTTTTTAAATATTTTATTTATTTATTTGAGAGAGAGAGAAAGAGAGAGAGCGCGCATGAGTGGGGGGAGGGGCAGAGAAAGAGGGATAAGCAGGTTCCCCGCTGAGCAGGGAGCCCAACGCAGGACTTGATCCCAGGCCCCTGAGATCATGACCTGAGCCGTAGGCAAATGCTTAACCAACTGAGCCACCCAGGCGCCGCCATTTAAAACCTTCCTTATGGAAATGTCTACTCAAGTGCTTTGCCCATTTTTAAATTTTTTTCAATTTTTTTTTCAAGTTGGCTCCTTGTTTAATGTGGCACTTGAACTCACAACCCTGAGACCAAGAGTCTGGCACTCCACCTACTTAGCCAGCCAGGTGTCTCCCTGCCTATGTATGTGTGCGTGTGATTTTAAGTGGGCTCCACACCCACTGTGGAGCCCAGTGCCGGGGTTGGAATCACGACCCTGAGATCAAGAGTCAGACGCTCAAGGGACTGAGCTGCCCGGGCACGCCTCCCGGTTTGTCTTTTTGTTGTTGAGGCATATGAGCTCTTTCCTCTCTTCACTTTTAACAGTGTCTTTGAGCAGATTCCATAACCCCACGGTGCCACAGCTTCCCCAACCATAATAACAATTGTTTTCACCTATTATTTCCTACTTCCAAGAGCTGTGGTGAGCATTCAGTAAGCTAGCAAGCAGAAACCAACCATCAGCGTGTCTGATGGTTAAAACAACAGCTAACCTTCACTGAGCATTTGCTGCAAGCCGGGCACTGGGCAAAATTCTTCATATGTATCAACTCATTTAATCCCCGTAACACTCCGATAGAGCTCTGAGGACTAATACTGCTTGCACTTAGGACCTGAACCCTAACCATGGCTGCTTCCTCCCTGGTCTGGCTAACCATCCAACATGTTTGGGAGTGGCTGCTAGGTCTGGAGGCAAGGCAACCTTTGACCTCGCTGATGCCGGGCCTTATCAGAACCCCCTACACCAAATCTCCGGAGATCACCCTGCACTGCCACTGTGCCTGGCCCAGTGAAACGTCTCTAATACCCGCCTAGCAGGCTTCCAGCCCTCTCTAAACCAAGGAACTTCACACAATCACCCACATATTCCATCTTGAATCTGGAAACCATATCCTCCACCCTGGGTGGCCCAGCCTTCCCTGGGCTCTTGTCAAGCTGGATGCTATTTAATCATCCTGCCAAGTTGGCTGCCTTGGGAAAATCTTGGACTCTGTTTTCCCCCTATCCAATGGCTGGAAGAGGAAGCTGGATTTCCAGATGCCCACAGCTGGCCCCAAGCACCAAACTGGCTCCAGTGATCTCCCTGGGAGCCAGCCTGCCTGCCCAGCTTGGCCTGCTGGCACTTCAGACACCTGGAAAAAGGCTGGGGCAAGTTGCTAGGCTCTGCCTTTCCCTCTGGTGTGAGAATGAAAATAGCAGCAATTTAGAATTAATTCTGCAGATGGACATTTTCAGTTTCCCAGATTTGGCAATCATGCTTTTTCCCCCCACCTCATTACACACATTTTCTTCCACTGAAGTAGAGAAGTTGAGGAAGGTGCATGGTTCTCTCCCTTATGCAGGCTAAGCGGGGACTGGATAGAGCGCAGGTTCCTGACTGGGGTACCTGCCTGACTCCTACCAATCTCTGCACCCTCATTTCCTGCCCCTTCCCCCATGGACATGCACCCCGAACAGCCATGCATTTTCCTGTTGCCAAGTGCAGCCGTGTTACCACCACTTGGAATGTCTCTGGCTCCTGGACTGCCTAGCAAGCTCCTACTGATCCTTCAAAACCCAGCTCAAGTATCATCTCATGGGACAAACTTTCCTCCATTCTCTTCCTGCTCCCCAGACAGATTTAATTGCTCCTACCTTCTGCTACTATTTTAAAAAAATATTTTATTTATTTGCTTAGAGAGAGGGCAAGCACGGGGAATGACAGAGAGCGAGAGAGAGAGAGAGAGAATCTCCAGCAGACTCTGCAGAATGTGGAGCCTGACAGGGGGGTCGATCCCACAGCCCTGAGAGTATGACCTGAGCCGAAACCAAGAGTCAGACACTCAACTGGCTGAGCCACCCAGAAGCCCCTGTCTTCTGCTACTTTTGTGTTGGAACATTATTTTCCTATGCTTCTATCACATTCTGTTCAGACGGGGCTTCTGAAAACTCAGACCTGGCTGCAGTAATGGTCAATAACCATTAACCTCTTTATCTCGTCAATGAAGCTGTAAAAGGCTTGGGGATAAGTATCACATCTGTACATCAGGAAAACAGAAACTTCTTTCATTTCATGCCATAGCATGGCCGACTTCAGCTCTCGGTTGTATTCTCTGTCTTCTTGAGTCAAGGTGTCAGGAAGGTTCCTGTAAATAAATGCAACCCCCCCCCCTCCACCCAGGCCAACAGTCCCTGCTGTGCGCACCTGTAGTGCCACTGGCCCTCTCTCACTTAAACTTACTTCTCTCGTGGCTGTCCCTTTGCTAGAGAGTGAGCTCTCGATAGCAGCGGTCATGACTTTCACATTCACTGCTGGGTGCCCCGTACCCAGACCGAGCCTGGCACATAGGAGGCACCCCATATATGGAGGGATGGATGTTGACTGAGTTCCCGAGTGTAACCCTACTCTGGCAGATTTGGGGGAGCACTACCTGGACAGGTGGGACTCCTCCATCATGCAAGGTTTTCTGGAAACCCTGCTCTTAGAATACCTAAACACCTCTCTTTGGCACTGTAGCTGGGGAATGCGGGAGAGGGCTGCAGTGCTGTAGGGCTTTCATCCGGGAGAATAATTGCCTTGGCTCAAAACCCAGTTCTGAGACCTTCATTGAGTCACTTCACCTTTCTGGGCCTTGAAATCTCTCATCTGCTTGGGGATGACGGGAGTTTCAATATTCCAGCAGAGCCGTAAGGTGGAAAGACCGAGCCCAGTACTGAACACAGAAGATGATCAGTAAACGGGTTTCTCTTCCCTTCAGCTCTCCCTCATACCTGGGGTTTGCGAGGACTCCGTTCTCTGGACTGCCATTCCTGACGCGAGGGCAGCCTGGGGCGGAAGGTTGCCCAGTGGTACAACGGAGTGGGTAAAGCCCAGGTCTGGGATCAGACCCAACCTGGGTTTGAAGTTCAGCGTTGCTACTCCCTAGCAAGGCCACTTTTCCTTTCCCTCCCGTGCCAGTGTCCCACGAGGAAGCACGAGACGTCTATCCACCAGGTTGGATTCCAGAATTCCAGGGAATACGCAAAGCGCCCAGGATGGGGCCAGAGCCAGAGAAGCTGCTGGCGAATGGTGAGTCCCTCCCCGCCCGCCGGCTGGCACTCGGCCCCTTCCCACTCTGGCACGGTCTGCCAAGTCCCAAAGTGGCTGCTGCAGCTGTCGTCCTGAAAACACATTCCCTGGCTGCTTTTGTCTTCTCATCCAAGTCTTCCCCAAAGCCTTAGACATTCCCACATCAAGGGTTTAAGAAGACAAAAAAGCCCGAGCGGACCTATCCACGCTGCTGGTTGGCACATGTCCCAGAGGATCTGGCTCTGCCAGTCATTGAGTTCGACATTCGGTTCCCTCAGTCAAATTCGCTCACATCCGACAAGATCAATGAGAAAAATAGGGAGCGATGATCAAAAGGGCCGACAAAGGCTCTTGGGGCAGCTCTCCCAGCAGGACCGCACGCCACACAGAAGTGCATGCAGGGACTATTTCATAAAAACTCCTCCACGCACAGGCATCCCTCAGGCCCGCAGACCAAAATCCGGTTCCCATGACAACGCTGCAGCAAATGTTATATATAAATGTGTGTGTGTACACAGCCACACGGAGACGCACAGAAATAAACTCTTGGCAAAATTCTTTCCTGTTCCAAACATGAAATAACCTGCGAGGATTGATTGCTGGAAGAGAAAGCAAGGAAGCTTTTGAACAAACATGCTTCCCACGGGCTGGCTCTCCATGGAAGACACCTGTTTTGATGTGGGTCTGTTTGGTTTCTGCACCTGGAACATAGTCGTTACCCAATAAATACGCAATTGTTGAATGAACAGATGCGTGATGGTTAAATGGAAGAAAGAAAGAAGGGTGGGTAGCAGGGAGGGAGATCGAAGCAACTTGGAATGTCAGGACTGAAAGGGCTCCTGCTGAGTTAACAGTCTAATCCAACCGCCCATTTTTTCTGTTGGACAAACTGAGGCTCAGAAAAGGGAAGGACTCAAAAAAAAAAAAAAAAAAAAAAAAGAAAGGAAAAGAAAGAGAAGGACTCAAAGCCACTGAAGGAATTACTAGCAGAGCCCCAGTCCTGGAGATTCAAGCAAGCACCGAAATGAATGTGAGTCCAGTTTCTAGCTGGATAATAAGCGTACACCGAACAATTACTATGTGCCAGCAACTGTGCTAAGTACTTAGGGACATTATCTCACAGTTTGCAACTATGCAAGGGATGTGTTAGGGTTCTCACTTAACAAAGATGGAAATTGGGACTCTCAGGATCTGAAGTCACTTAACAGGGGTTAGCTTGGCTAATTTGTGGCTGGAATGGAAAATAACCCCAGGTGGCTCAGACACCAGGTTCTGAGCCCCAATATGGCACAGCTTCTCTCTGGAATGAAGGCCTGGGCCAGACCGGGAAGCAAAAGGGGAAATAGGAGCAAAAATTGTCTCCGTCCTTGCAGACACCGGCCTTGGGGAGGTGATATAACTGGGCTAAGTCAGGGAGTGGCGGGGAGGGGGCTAGAACTTGACATTTGAGGATCCCAGCCCAGCATTCCTTCAGTTTAATCACTGCTTTCTCACAAAACACCCTCGGGACTGAAGTCTGGTTCCTGTCTACCCTAGAGTCAGCCATCTAACTGGACAAGGCGAGGGGCCCACGTGTGGTTGCTCAAGTCCTACGACGCAGTCCCGGGCGGTGGACCCAGCTCCATGCCCAAGCGTCTCGTTAGGGTTTTGCGCCCTCTGGTGGTCGTATGTTAAAACTAGCAAGAAATCGCGCTCTTCGACTCCTCTGGAACCAGTTTTTTCCCTTCTGGGAGCTGGAGGGACACGGAAATGGTACACAGGGTCCAGGTACAGGCTCTCTGCTGTCCTGGATCTGCCATGCGCCCCCTTTTTTCTCTGCTTCCTGATTGGTCTCCCTGCCTCTGCTCTGGCTTTCACACAACCCATTCTCTGTACATCAGCAGAAGAACTTCTAAAAATCCAAAATTGATCATATGGCTCCCTGCTTGTTCTCTCCAATAGCTCCCATTGCTCTCAGGATAAACCCCAGTCTCCCTTATGTCTGGAAGGACACTGCTCAGTGACCACTCTATGTGTGTGTGTCTCTTTCTGCAGTTTTTCTGGCCTTCTTCCACTTGCTTATGTTCAAAGGAATCTAACAAGCCAGACTCAGAAATGATTCAGTTAAAACAATTAGACAAAGGAATTGTTAAAAAAAAAAAAAAAAAAAGATTTTTAAAAATTTTTAAATTAAAAATTTTGAATTATTTATTTATTTGTCAGAGAGAGATTGAGAGAGAGAGAGAGCACAAGCAGGCAGAGTGGCAGGCAGAGGCGGAGAGAGAAGCAGGCTCCCTGCCGAGCAAGGAGCCCGATGTGGGACTCAATCCCAGGACCCTGGGATCACAACCTGAGCTGAAAGCAACGGCTTAACTGACTAAGCCACCCAGGCGTCCTCCTCCCAAATTTTTTTAAAAGTAAACTCTGTACCCAATGTGGAGCTCGAACTCATGACCCTGAGACCAAGAGTGGCATGCTCAACTGATTAAGCCAGCCAGGTGCCCCTAGATAAGGGCTTTTATTTATTTTTATTTCTTTTTAAAGTAGGCTCCATGTTCAGCGTGGAGCCCTACATAGGGACTGAACACATAACCCTGAGATCAAGACCTGAGCTGAGATCAAGAATCAGACACCTAACCCAACTGAGCCACCCAGGCACCCTGATAAGGGCTTTTAAATATAATCATGATTTATGTTAAAAGTGCTAGTAGGAAAGATGGACCGCATTCATAAACAGATGGGGAATTTCAGCAGAGATGGAAGGTATAAGAGTCAAATGAAAATTCTAGAAATTAAAAAAGAAAAAAATCACAGTAGCAAAGATGGAGGGATGCCTTTATGGGCTCCTCAGTAGACTCAACAAAACTAAGCAAAGAGTCAGTAAACTTGAAGATAGGTCAAAAGAAACTACCCAAACTGAAACACAGGGAAAAGTAAGTGTAAAATAAGAAAACAGAATGGAGCATCCAAGAGCCACAGGACAATATCACATTATCTAATACACATGTAATTGAAATCCCAGAAGGAAAAGAGAGAGAGGAGAATGAGCAGAAGAAATATGTGAACAGATATTGGTTAAGAATTTTCCAAAAATGGTAGAAGACATCCCTGTAGGTCTTTAGAATCAGAAATATCCAAGTAGGACAAATTACCATCCAGCAAAAAAAAAAAAAAAAAGGAAAAATAAGATCACCTAATATATCATAGTCAAAGTACTGAAAACCAAAGAGAAAATCCTGAATGAGCCAGAGAGGGGGGGAAAATCACTACTCACAAATGCACAAAGATAAGAATTACAGAAGACTTCTATTACTGGGTATTTAGCCTGAAGATACAAATATAGTGATCCAAAGGGCACATGCACCCAAATATTTATAGCAGCAATGTCCACAATAGCCAAACTCTGGAAAGAGCCTAGATGTCCATCAACAGATGAATGGATAAAGAAGATACGGTAAATACATATGATGAAATAATATGCAGCTGTCAAAAGAAATTAAATCTTGCCATTTGCAATGATTGGATAGAACTAGAGGGTATTGTGCTGAGCGAAATGAGTCAGTTAGAGAAAGACGACTATCATATGATCTCCCTGATATGAGGAATTTGAGAGGCAGGGCAGAGGATTTGGGGAGTAGGGAAGGAAAAAATGAAACAAGATGGGAGTGGAGGGAGACAAACCATAAGAGACTCTTTTTTTTTTTTTTTAAAGATTTTATTTATTTATTTATTTATTTGACAGAGAGAGATCACAAGTAGGCAGAGAGGCAGGCAGAGAGAGAGAGAGGAGGAAGCAGGCTCCCCGCTGAGCAGATAGCCCGATGTGGGACTCGATCCCAGGACCCTGAGATCATGACCTGAGCCGAAGGCAGCGGCTTAACCCACTGAGCCACCCAGGCGCCCCACCATAAGAGACTCTTAATCTCACAAACAAACAGGGTTGCTGGGGGAAGGTGGATAGGGAGAGGGTGGTGGGATTATGGACACTGGAGAGGATATGTAATATGGTGAGTGCTGTGAAATGTGTAAGCCTGATGATTCACAGACCTGTACCCCTGGGGCAAATAATACATTATATGTTAATAAAAAATAATTAATAAAAAAAATAAAGAAAAAAACAACAAAAAAGAATGACAGCAGACTTCTTATCAGAAACTATGTAAGCAGAAGACAATGAATCAGCTTATTTGTTTGTTTATGTTTTTTTTTTTTTTCAGTAAGCCCTAGGCCCAACATGGGACTTGAACTCACAACCCCAAGATCAAGCGTCTCATGCTCTACTGATTGAGCCAGCAACTGCTGAAAAAACTGCCAACCCAGAATTCTATATACAGTAAAAATATCTTTCAAAAATGAATGTGGTGGAAGGGCTTGGCTGGGTTAGTCAGCAGAACATGCAACCCTTGACCTCAGGATCATGAGTTTGAGTCCTACATTGGACATAGAGTTTACTTAAAATAAATGAAGGCGCTGGTGACATGAATCTATATATAACTGCATGCAATTACACATACCATACAAATGCGTGCAAAAACTGGTGAAATCTAAGTAAGATTCAAATAAGTCTGCTTAATAATATTGCCATAATGTTGAATTGAGAATAAGCTTCGATATTGTACAATAGTTATGTACGATGTTACCATTGGGCAAAACTAGGTGAAGAGTAAACAAGATTCTATGCTACTTATTTTTTTAAAATATGATTTATTTATTTATTTATTTGACAGACAGAGATCACAAGTAGGCAGAGAGGCAGGCAGGGGGGGGGGGATGCAGGCTCCCTGCTGAGTGGAGAGCCGGATATGGGGCTCGATCCCAGGACCCTGGGATCATGACCCGAGCTGAAGGCAGAGGCTTTAACCCACTGAGCCACCCGCAGCACCCTGATTTTTTTCTTTTTAAATGAAAGCACAGCTATTCTGTATCCTGATTTTGGTGACTATATGATTCGACATATCTCAAAACTCAGAATTCTACACAAATATACTCAATTTTACTGAATATAAATTTTTTTAAAAAAGAAAGACTTTTTCAAATCAACAAAAGCTGAGAATTCATTACCAGCAGAGCTGCACCATCAGATCTTAAAGAAAGTTTTTTGAATGTAAGGATACAATACCAGACAGGTACTTGATGCTATACAAGGACATACTAATTTTCAAAAATGGTTATTAAAGTGAAAGTAAATATAAAAGATATGTTTAAATTATTTTTAATCACCCTAACAGGGAATTAACTACTTAAAAGAAAAATAATAGCACTGTAGTGGAGATTTATAGTGTATGGAGAAACAGAGGTGTGGGCTAGTTCAGTTGGAAGAACATGCAACTCTTGATCTCAGGGTTGTGAGTTTGAGCCCCACACTGGGTATAGAGATGACTTAAATAAGTACAGCTTTTTTAGAGGGAGTAGAGACTGAGGGGCAGAAGGAGAGGGAGACAGAGAATCTTAGGCAGGCCCCATGCCTAGCATAGAGCCCAACATGGGGCTCCATCTCAAAACCCTGAGATCATGATGTGAGCTGAAATCAAGAGTTGGATACTTAACCAATTGAGCTACCCGGGTGCCACTAAATAAATAAAACGTTTAAAGAAGTTTATATAGTGTATAGAAAAATAAAATGTGGGGCGCCTGGGTGGCTCAGTGGGTTAGGCCGCTGCCTTCGGCTCGGGTTGTGATCTCAGGGTCCTGGGATCTATTCCCGCATCAGGCTCTCTGCTCAGCGGGGAGCCTGCTTCCCTCTCTCTCTCTGCCTGCCTCTCCGTCTACTTGTGATTTCTCTCTGTCAAATAAATAAAATCTTTAAAAAAAAAAAAAAGAAAAGAAAAAAAATAAAATGTGTGACAATAATACATAAAAGGTGGGAGGGAAGAATTGTGAGTCTACTGTTGTAAGGTTCACTATATGGGAAATAGCATGATATTGTTTGAAATCAGGTTGAGGGGCTCCTGGGTGGCTTGGTGGGTTAAAGCCTCTGCCTTTGGCTCAGGTCATGGTCTCGGGCTCCTGGGATCGAGCCCCACATCGGGCTCTCTGCTCTGCGGGGAGCCTGCTTCCTCCTCTCTGCCTATTTGTTCTCTCTCTATATATATATCAAATAAATAATAATCTTTGAAATCAGATTGAGATTAATGAAGGATGCATATCGTAGGCCCTAAAGCAAGGATTGGCAAATTATGTCTACGGACCAAATCTGTCCCACTGCTGTTTTTGCACAACTGGTAAACTAAGAATGTTTTTACATTTTTTACGCGGCTGAGAAAAATCAAAAGAAGACTTCTATTTCATGATTCATGAGCATATAGGAAATTCAAATTTCAGGGTCCATAAAGAAAATGTTATCAGAAAATGCTCTCATTTACAGATTGTCTAGGGTTGCTTTTGTGCTCCAGGAAGAAAATCACCTAGTTCTAATGGAGACAGATGGGTCTGCAAAGCCGGAAGTGTTTCTGATCTGGCTGTCTACAGAAAATGTTTGACAACCTCTCTGTATGAGTCCATGAAGCAAATATTCTGGATTTAGTGTTTTAGCACAAGGAATTAATAGGACTCTGCAGTTGGGTTGGTTGAGTGAAACAGACCCAAAGTAGTCCCAGACAAAACGAAGTTGAAAATGCCAGAGCTGCCTTAATATGCGTCAGGGGAAAGTATCCGGAGGCTTAGGGAGATTAGACTGTCAGGGTGGATTGTCCCAAAGGCTTACTTACCTACCAAGGGAGAGTCCAGGGGACGTCCCTTTCACCACTGTGGCAAACACATTTGTGAGAGGAGCTCTAGCAGCTGTGGCCTCTTTTCTCTTTGGGTCAGAAACTGCAGTGGGAATTTCTACTCCTGAACTTGGACCTCTAAATACATGGAGATAGGGACGCATGAGTGGCTCAGTTGGTGAAGCGTCTGCCTTTGGCTCAGGTCAGGATCCCGGGGTCCTGGGATCGAGTCCCGCATCGGGCTCCTTATTCAGCCGGGTTCCTGTTTCGCCCTCTGCCTGCTGCTCCCCCTGCTTGTGGTCTCTCTCTCTCTCTCTCTCTCTGACAAATAAATAAGTAAAATCTTTTTTTTTTCTTAAAGATTTTATTTATTCATTTGACAGAGGGAGAGAGAGAGAGAGATCACAAGTAGGTGGAGAGGCAGGCAGAGAGAGAGCTCCCTGCTGAGCAGACAGCCCTATGTGGGGCTCGATCCCAGGACCCTGGGATCCTGACCTGAGCCAAAGGCAGAGGCTTTAACCCACTGAGCCACCCAGGTGCCCCTAAATAAGTAAAATCTTTAAAATAAATAAATAGTGGGGCTGAGATCCTGGAGTGGCAGGGGTCTAGTGGTGGTATTTACTCACTGAAGACAAGGTTCACCATGGTTACTGTGATGGACGGCATTGTCGGAGCAGCAGTCAAAACAGCCGGATTTACAGAGCCATCTGCATTTGCTGGTTGATCACAGTGCCCCTAGAAGAGAAGGTGGGCCATCTATGAAATCCTTTCAGGATCTGTACAAACAGATTTCTTGGTTGAATAAACAGAAATCTACTTGAATCCCCAAAACAGAGAGTCATGGTCCCTTGATCAATTCAAAGTCTTGAATCAGTTTACAGACCCAGAACCCCTTGAATAAAGGGGAGGATGGTGTCCCTTGAAGGAGGATCTGCTAGGGTGACAACAATTTATACCGGTGATCTTTCTCCCACCCTTCCGCAAGGGACCTATGGATGTTTTCCAGAGTGACTGTGTACTGGGGGAGAGGAAATAATCAGTCTTTCCAGAGATTTCCAGACACTGGCTCTGAACTGATCCAAAATGTCCCTGGGTTCCATGAGTCAGACTAGGGACCATGGAGGTCAGGTGATCAATGGATTGTTAGCTGAGATCTGACTCATAGTGTCCCCAGTGTTTGCTCAGATCCATCCTGGGGCTGTTTTCCCAGTTCTGGAATGTACAGCTGGAACAGAGAGACTCAGCGGCAGGCAGAATCCCCACCTCCTAATACCATCACATTGGGGCTTAGGATGGGCAACATATGAATTTGGGGGGATTAAGACATTCAGTTCATACTATCCTGGGACCTGGTATACAGCTACTGACCTGGCAGATGCTTTTTTTCCAATACATGATAGCAAAGAGCACAGGAAGTAGTTTTCTTTCCTCTGGGAAGGTTAGTAATAAACTATACCCCCACTGTCCCTCCTCAGGTGCCTCTCAACTCTTTAGGTCTACATCGTGATTTCGTCCCCAGGAGTTTTGATTGCTTTCTTTTCCCCTCAAGACATCATGCTGATTGATTATTGATATTAAGATGATCAGCCCCAGTGAACAGGACTTCACAGCTACTCTAGACATTGGTTAAAACATTTGTGATTTGTGCCATCAGGGGCACCTTGCTGGGTCAGTGGGTAGAACCTGTGACTCTGGATTTTGAGGTTATAAGTTCTTTGGGTGTAGAGATGACTTAAAAATAAAATCTTAAAAAAAAAAAAAAGATATTTGTGTACCAGAGAGTGGGGGGAGATAAATCCCACAGAAAGCAGTCTACCACTTCAATGAAAGTCCCAGAGGTCCAGTAGTGTGATCTTGTCAGATAAGCCTTCTAAAGTAAACGATAAATTCTTGTATCTGGCCCATCCTACAACCAAAAAGGCATAACACCTAGCAGGTCTTTTTTTGGATTTTGGAAGCAACATATCCCTCATATAGGTTTGTGACTTAGGGCCATTTACCACGTGACCTGATAAACTGTTAGACTTGAGTGGGGCCCAGGGAAGTCTCTTCAACAGGTCTCAGGTGCCGAGCCGGCTGCCCTGCAGCTCGGGTCACATGATCCAGCAGATTCCCAGGCTCCCTCAAGGGTCACCGGCGGAGAGAGATGGAGCCTTTGTCAGATCCCTTAGCACAGACCCTTAGGGTTTTGGAACAAAGCCCTCCCACTCTCCGTGGATATCTACTCCTTTTTTGAGAAGCACCTTTTGGCTTGCTATTGGGCACGTGACCACAGACCTCCAAGTTACCACGCGATCTGAGCTGTCGTCATGGAGAGGGTGTTGTCTGACCCCCAAATCCACAAAAGCACACTCGTTATCCAATGGGACTGGTGTAGGGGCGCCTGGGTGGCTCAGTCAGTTGGGCGTCCGATGTTGGATTTCGCTCAGGTCATGATCTCAGGGTCCTGGAATTGGGCCCCTCGTTGGACTCTGTGCTCAACACAGAGTCTGCTTGTCCCTCTCGCTCTGCTTCTCCCCCGACTCGCTCACGCGCTCTCTCTCAGATAAATAGATAAATAAAATCTTTTTAAAGAAATGGGACTGGTATATTTGAGATTGGGCTTAAGGCAGCCCGGAAGACGCAAGTAACTGCATGAGGAAGAGGTGCACGTGCCCGTGACCTCTACTCCCACTACATTACCTCCTCTCTCCAAGCCCACAATTACAGCCTTCTGGAATGTTCTCTGCACCATGCTGACAGAGGAAGAGAAAACCTAGGTCTGACTTACAGAGGGTTCTGTGCAAAGTGGTCATGTGTAGCATGATAACCCATTTCTGGGACATCCCTGAAGGGCAGTGGTGAGGGGAAACCCTCCCACTGGGCAGAACTTCAAGTGGCGCACCTGACTGTTCATTTTGTCTAGAAGATGAACAGCACAGAGGCCTGATCTGTATGGATTCGTATGCTCTGCCCAACAGTTAGCCTGATGGGAAAGGACATGAGAAGAACACAATTGGAAATTGGTGACAAGGAGGTCTGGGGAAGAAGTACGTGGACAGACTTCCCTCAGTGGGCAAAGAGTCTGAAGGTATTTGTGTCCCTGTGGATGTTCACCATTGTCTGTTTTAGGTAGGGGACTGATGTGTCATTGGGTGCACAGATCTTCATCACTGTTATATCTCATTGTGAAATGTCGTTTTTAAGCATTCTAACATGTCTGTCTTTGCCTCAATAAATGTTTTATTTTGGTTGAATTCTGGTATCAAGGGCTGCAGAGGCCCTGATTTTCTATGTTTAAAGTGCATTAGCTCATGATCAGAGGATTTTTTTTTCCATTTGTCTCATAAATCTGTGTCCCTCCCTTCATTCTTCATCTGTTTTGGTAGTGTCTCTTATAGACACCTCAGAACTGAGTTTTGTTTTATGAGTCATTTTTTTTTAAAGTAGGCTCTATGCCCAATGCAGGGTTTGAATTTGGGACCCCGAGATTGAGTCCCATGCTCTACCGACTGAGTCAGCCAGGTGACCCCCCCTACTTTTTAAAAGATTTTATTCATTTATTTGACACAGAGATAGAGATCACAGGTAGGCAGAGAGGCAGGCGGGGTGGGGGGGAGCAGGCTCCCTGCTGAGCAGAGAGCCCTATGCGGGGCTCGATCCCAGGACCCTGAGATCATGACCTGAGCTGAAGGCAGAGGCTCAACCCACTGAGCCACCCAGGCGCCGCCCTCCTTTTGTTTTCTAATTAAAAAAAAATTTTTTTTAAAGATTGTATTTATTTGACAGAGAGAGATCACAAGTAGGCAGAGGCAGGCATAGAGAGAGAGAGAGGGGGGGAAGCAGACTCCCTGCTGAGCAGAGAGCCCGATGCAGGGCTGGATCCTGGCAGGTTTTAACCCACTAAGCCACCCAGGCACCCCTAGATGCCCGTTTATCAGCCTATTTCATTTTACAGAGAGCTTTCTTTTTCAGAATATTTTATTTATTTATTTGACAGTGAGAGAGCATGCTGGAGAGAGCACAAGCAGGGAGAGCAGCAGAGGGAGGGGGAGAAACAGGCTCGCACCACTGAGCCGAGAGCCTGATGTGAGGCTCGATCCCAGGACCCTGAGATCATGACCCGAGCTGAAGGCAGACGCTTAACCCACTGAGCCACCCAGGTGGTCCTATGAACCAATTTTGAAATAACTTTCAGGGAGACTTGGCTGTCTGGGTTGGCACAGCGTTCGACTCTTGATTTCCGGGTCCTGAGTTCAAACCCTACATTGAGTATAGAGATTACTTAAAAATCTTTAAAAATAATAATAATAGTTTTCTTCTAATAAGTGAGTTGGTTACTAGGTTTTTAAAGTTTTATTTATTTAAGTAATCTCTACACCTAATGTGGGGCTTGAATACACAGCCCCCAGATTCGGAGTCTCATGCCCTGATTGAAGCAGCCAGGTGCCCCTTTACTCCAAGCATTTTTTAAATTTTTTTTTTAAGATTTTATTTATTTATTTGACAGAGATCACAAGTAGGCAGAGAGGCAGGCAGAGAGAGATGAGGATGCAGGCTCCCTGCTGAGCAGAGAGCTCGATGTGGGGCTCCATCCCAGGACCCTGGGATCATGACCTGAGCGGAAGGCAGAGGCTTTAACCCACTGAGGCACACAGGCGCCCCACTCCAAGCAGTTTTATCATCCTTGACAACAACTCTGAACACATTTAACAATGACTACCTCTTCCCCCTTCTCTAGCCCCTGGTAATCTCTACTCTAGTTTCTGTCTGGGAATTTGCCTGTTCTAGGCACCTCATAAAATGCAATTTATTTTTTAAGTCTGACGTTAGCCTTTATTTTATTTCACATTTTTGCCTGAAGGCCCTGATTTTCTATGTTTAAAGTGCATTAGCTTTACTGGGATATATCTTCGGATTGATGACTCAATGTCAGTTTCATAGAGTAGCTGGTGAGCCTTTTTGATGTGTATGTGGAGCCAGACAGACCTTTTATTTCTGGAAAGTCTGCTTGGACTATGGTCTGAGATGTTAACTCTTCTCCATTTTTTACCTCTTTATCTAGCTTTCATTCTCTTGCTTGTTTCTCTGCTTTTTCTTCAGTGTCTTCTGTAAACTTTTCATTGGAATCTAGTCTTCCTTGGGCACTTGGGCCTTCCATGTTTAAACTTCAGCTATGGTATAATTTTGTTTTTTCTTCTCTGAGACCAATTCTTGCTTCCTTCCCTTCCCCCCTTTTTAAAAGTCTGTTTCTCTTGTTAGTTTTTGTATTTTTTTAAAAAGATTTTATTTATTTACTTTACAGACAGAGATCACAAGTAGGCAGAGAGGCAGGCAGAGAGAGAGGGGGAAGCAGGCTCCCTGCTGAGTAAAGAGCCCAATGTGGGGCTCGATCCCAGGACTCTGAGATCATAATCTGAGCCGAAGGCAGAGGCTTAATCCACTGAGCCACCCAGGCCCCCTAGTTTTTGTTCTGTTGAGATATTTCCCCATATCCCCAAATGGTTATTTGAGAATATTTCATTCAGTCTAGAGTATCGTGTTACGGTTTTCTTCTGCTTTATGCTCGACTTTGAAATATTCTGAATTATATTTCTTTTTTCTTTTCTTTTTTTAAGACTCATTTATTTTTTTGGAGAGAGCGCTTGCATGTGAGCCAGGGAGGGGCAGAGGAAGAGGGAGAGAGAATCCTCAAGCTGACTTCCTGCTGAGTGTGGAGCCCGAACTGGGACTCCACGCCAGGATTTTGAGGTCATGACTTGAGCCTAAATCAAGAGTCAGCTGCTTAACTGACTGAGCCACCCTCATGCCCCTCTTCGTCTTTTCTTTCTTTTTTTTTTTTTAAGATTTTTTAAAGTATTCTGAACACCTCATGTGGGGGTCAAACTCACATGCTCCCCTGGCTGAGACAGCCAGGGGTGCCTATTTGTCTTTTTTTTTTTTTAAATTTTATTTATTTAATTGACAGATGGAGATCACAGCAGGTGGAGTAGCAGGCAGAGAGAGAGGAGGAAGCAGGCTCCCTACTGAGCAGAGAGCCCGAGGCGGGGCTCGATCCCAGGACCCTGGGATCATGACCTGAGCCGAAGGCAGAGGCTTTAACCCACTGAGCCACCCAGGTGCCCTCCTATTTGTCTTTTTAAAGATGGCTGTGCCAAAGCTATAAACACATTGTGTTATATTTTATCTAATACTTCGATGATTTTTATACGCTTAGGTCTCTGGTATATATAGAATTTATTGCTGTGACTCTGTGTGAGAATTGTGTGAGGAAGGGGAGGTCGAGATTCATTTTTTCCCAAGTGGGTATCCTAACACCACTTGTTACTGGCTCTACTGGCTCATCATTCCTTGACTGATTTAAAGGGTTTCCTTTATCCTACACTAATGCCCACATATCCACAGAATTGCTTCCGGCTCTCTAAAAAATTCCATTTGTTTAATCCCTCTCTCTGGAGACCAACCCCACACACCATTATTTTTTAAAGCTTTGTAACAGATTCTGATAGCGCCAGCTCCCACATTGTTCTTTTTCTAAAGACTTTTTAAAATTTTTTTATTTATTTGTCAAAGAGATAGTGTGTGTGTGCACGAGCATGGGGAACAGCAGGCAGAGGGGGAAGCAGGCTCCCCACTGAGCAAGGAGCCCGACTCCGGACTCTATCCCAGGAGCCTGGGATCATGACCGGAGCCAAGGGCAAAACCTTAACTGACTGAGCCACCCAGGCGTCCCTTATTATTTTTTCTTTTTTTTTTTTTTTTTTTTCTTTTTTTTTTTTTTTAGATTTTACTTATTTTTTTTTTTTAAAGATTTTATTTATTTATTTGACAGAGGGAGATCACAAGTAGGCAGAGAGGCAGGCAGAGAGAAAGAGAGGGAAGCAGGCTCCCTGCTGAGCAGAGAGCCCGATGCGGGACTCGATCCCAGGACCCTGGGATCATGACCTGAGCCGAAGGCAGCGGCTTAACCCACTGAGCCACCCAGGCGCCCCCTTATTATTTTTTCAAACTTGTCTTAGCCATGGTGTGTTTTCTCTTCCATGTGAATCGGCCTATCAAGTTCCATGAAAAACTGCCTCGGAGTTTTGGTTGAGAGAACACTGACGTTATAGATAACCTGGGGAGAATCAGCTTGGATTACAGTGAACCTTTCCATTCGTGACCACGGCGTCCGTGTGTGTTTGTTCCTTTCTGTAAAGGTCTTGCCCATTTCAAATTGGGTTCATTATTGCTCTAGACTCTTTGAAGTTCAGTATGTTCTCCAGTGCCTCCTTTTTGTAGGTTCTCAACGCTTCCGTGGAGCCTCTGCCGAACCCCTTTGCTTCCTCAATGACTTCTCTCTAGAAGTCCCGTACGGCGTCTGCTTGCATTCCACTGGCATCTGGCAAGTGTTTCCTCACCTCAACTGTAGGGTAAACCCCTAAAGGGCTGGGCTGGGGTTTTTATTCCTGCTTGGGGCCCCAGAGCTCAGAGCAGGGGAGAGGAAGGGGCCTGTTCACTTGGTCATTGGGGAAGGCATGAGGTTGGGTATGACCAAGGCAGCCCTTGGCAGGGAAAAAAACAGTGTCTCACTCTTAGGTACCTCAGTGTGCACACATGCGAGTGTGTTCCCCGGGCCATCACCGTTCTGTAGGAGCCTCTCATGCTTTCCCCAGCAGCTCCTTGCCATCAGCCTGGTTCAGAACTCGGCTCTGCCACTGCTCCCCGCTGAGCTGGATGATAGAGTAGCTGTCTCGGAAACCAGCCATGAGCATTCAGGGAGAGGTTGTGCGGGCACACAGCACACAGTCTGATCAGCAGGAGGCACACAGTGTGTGGGAACTTTTTTTTTCTTTTTAAAGATTTTAGTTATTTATTTGACAGAGATCACAAGTAGGCAGAGACAGGTGTGGTGGGGAGAGCAGGCTCCCCACTGAGCAGAGAGCCCGATGCAGGGCTCGATCCCAGGACCCTGAGATCATGACCTGAACCGAAGGCAGAGGCTTTAACCCACTGAGCCACCCAGGCGCCCCAGTGTATGGGAACTTTAAGAAAAAATTCCATGTAGTCACTCATTCATCCTTTGGCGAGGGTGTGTGGAGGACATTCCAGTCTGAAGGCAGGGAAGGACACGGACTGTGTAAAGTGCAAAAAGAAGGCTCAAGGTGGCAAGGGGGGGGGACCTCGTGGGGGCAGTTCGGGCAGAGTCCAGGTCCTAGGGCAGATAAGTGCAGTGGGGAGCTGGGGAAGGGGAGTGATGTGATCTTTGAACAGGCTGCTCGCCCGAGGGCCAGCTGGTTGGAGGGGGTGAGGTTGAGTTGATCAGGTGAGAAGTGCCGGGCTATGAGCTCATGCCCACACCCAGGGTGAAGGTTCTGAGGGGTTCAAAGAGCACCACTGTCCCGAGCATCCTCCTATCTCCCCAGACATTGTGGATCACAACAAAGAGAAGACAGAGATAAGTGTCCATTTTATAGCTGGAGAAACTGAGAAATGATTTACTCCTTTTAAAGCAAGGGAGGGTGAGGAGTTTTATCCCTTGAATAGGTGCTTGCTCAGGTCATCACTCTGTCCAGTTCAGAGTAGGAACCCTGATTCTCCCCCCTTCTGTCAAGGATCAGCTGGAATCTCTGTCCTCAAGGAAGTTTTCCCTGGTTACCCCAGCCCACTGGGCTCATTCTCTCTGGCATTGGTGTGTTTTGGGATGGCTCGCTTGATGATGCATTACTTATGGCTAACTGTCCATTCAGCCATCGCTCCATTCATCACTGACCCACCCATTCTTCCATTTACCTGTCTATCTACCAACCTATCCATCTACTCACCCATCCACCATCATCCATCCAACCATCCATCCATCCAACCATCCATCTACCCATTCCTCTATCCATCCATCCATCCACCCATCCAACCACCCATCCATTTGTCTACCCACCCACCTACTTATCCAACAGTCACTGAGCCTGCGCTGTGGCTGGTCTGTGCCAGGCCCTGGGCTGCTAGAGATGGTACAGGCACTTTCACAGCCTAGAGAACTGGAGCCTCTGCATCACAGGTTGAATTATGTCCCTTCAAATTCATATGTTGAAGTCGTAACGCCCAGCTCCTCAGAGTATGACCTTAAAGGATCACTGCAGATGTCATTAGTTAAAATGAGGTCATCAGGGTGGGCCCTGATCCAATATGACTGGTGTCCTTATAAAAAGGAGGGGACTTCGGACACATACCGGATACGCACATGGGGAGAACACCATGTGAAGATGAAAGCAGAGACCGGTGATGCTTCTACAAGCCAAGGAGCGTCAAAGATGGCCAGTGGACCGCCTGAAGCTAGGCAAGATGCCTGGAATAGATTCTTCCTCACATCCTTCAGAAGGAATCAACTTGGTCGACACCTTGATCTTGGACTCTAGCGTCCAGAACTGTGAGACAATAAATTTTTGTTGTGTGAGTCACCACGTTCGTGGCACTTCGTTACGGTAGCCTGGCACTAGTGTACTCTGGTAGGAGAGGGAAGCCTGTGTGATGGCCCCAATCTGGAGGTCAGGAAGGGCTTCCTAGGAGAGGTGATGCTATGCTGGGCATGGAAGGACGGGTAGGAGTTTATCAGGTAGAGAAGTTGGAGAAGAGCATTCTAGGCAGAAGGATGAATATATGCAAAACCCAAGGGGAGGCATGAGTGCACATCAGACACTTTTCCTTGAACCTCTTTGAATTCACCTGGAAATCAACAGGAATACTCCTGTTGGCCCTGCCAAGCATCGGAGGCCCGGCCACCCCTTGCTGCTGACACCTTGGCTCCAAGATCATGGAAAAATGTCTTTTACCAGGATGCTCCCTGGACGCTGGGAGCTGGCACGCTTCATTCTCCCCAGAAGGTAGTGCTCGGGTGATCATACCGATGGAGGAGGAATGGCCCGATGGGCACAGGCCCTGAATCACCTTCCGGCATCTGTCAGGGTCCAAGGCCTCTGCAATGGGGAGCTGAGGAGGAGGAGCAGTGAGCCCCGCTGATGGGCAAGGATGGGTGCTCTGTGTTGGCCAGGGCTCCCCAAGCCCCCATAGCCACACAGGACGCACACTGGCCCCGGGAGGACACACACAGTCGCACACCACTTGGTACAATATTTTATTTGTGTTACGATAGTGCCACACCAAAACTACAGTAGCACAGAACATAATAATACAAACAGAGATTCCCAGCTCCAAAGCGCACTTCCGTGGAACCGCAGAGAAGCCAGCCCTATGGCTCCCTGGGCCTGAGGGGGGTGGGCGTCTTTCGGAGGACAGCTGCCCATGCCCTTGGCCTTTTTTAAGCTCTGGAGGAGTAGGGACAGTGGGGGCAGGTCACTTTGCCTCCATCTCTGTTGGGCCTGAGCCCTCCTCTACCCTGGCCCCCTGTCGTTCCTAGGGCACTCCCTCCGGCTGAGCCCTCAGCCTGGGACACTTGCTTCTGGTGCGGAGGCTCCAGGCTGTGGTGCCTTGAGGACTGGGAGTTCCATGGGGAAGGCAGGATGGAAGGGGGCGCAGAGGGCTGGGGAAGCCTACCTCTGTGTGGTGGGGTGCGTGCACCAGCCCCTGACGCTGGCTTCTCCTCTGGCTCCTGTCCTTCCTTCCTTCTGAAGAGCTACCAGGCCTGGTGAGGACCGGGGGCCTCATCTGGAGCCCATCCTGCCTCAGTTCTGACACGGATGTGGCTGGTCGTCTTAGGCAGGGAGGATTCTGGTTGCCGGGCCGAGGCGAGTGCCGTGAGGGAGCACGGCCAGACCGTGGGAGCCGGGAGACGACTGGCTGCTCTGGCCTCAGCCACAGGGGCCTGCTTCCCCCAGACGGAGCTCCTGAACCGCGGCCTCGGAGAGGGACGCCATTCCTGGTTCCTGACACCACAGGCTGGACTGACCGTGTTGGGGGAGCCTTTCCCTCACAGTCTTCCTTGGCTGAAAACACCTCCAAGTGAGGAGTCCGTCTAGCTACAAGTATTGTCTTGATCCAACTGAAGAGGCTGAGGGGGGGGGGGATGGGGCTCAGGGCAAGTTCAAGGGTTCGTCAGATTCCTGACCTTGGTGCCCCAGACCTGCAGGCTAGAGCTCCCGGGCTGCCGTGTGAGGCCGCTCTGTGGACAGCGGGAGGAGGGGTACGGCCTTGTGTTACAGTTAGGACACTTGAAGGCTTCACTGAGGAGGCAAAGGGGCACCTGGCGGACGGCTGTCTCCTTGGCGTGGAGCCTGGGCTGCAGCCTCAGCTAAGGCACTGAAGATGGAGGGCGGGCAGGCGGGCCCGGCTGTGGTCCTGGGAGCCAAATCCAGGCCAGGGGTGCAGGACGGAGCCCAGAGGGAGGATCCGGGCCCTGTAGGGCAGGGGAGTGGTCTTCCCTTTTCTTCTTGCCCTGGGGAAGAGGGTCCGCAAGGCAGACCCCGGAGTTGCTGAGAAGGAAGGGTTGCTGGGTACACACCACACAGGGAGTGACCAGGAGAGGGATAGAAAGAGGCCAACTACGGCACAGCAGAGCGCATCTGACGGAGGGCTAGGTCTCTCAGGGCTCCTGCCCTCCAGGTCCAGGGTTTTGGGTGCCCCGGGGCTGGGTTTGAAGGCCACAAGCTGGCCTCACCCTGCCGCAGCCATCAATTTCGTGCTGCGACTTTGGGGATCAGACCGTCCTTGTTGGGGTTCCCACTGTTGGACTCCGGGGACAGAGGCAGGCCAGCTGTGAGGGGCAGTGTCTGGGAGCTGGCCTCTGCCCCTTCCTGGCCTCCACACCTCCTCTCTTTATGCCCTGTGACCGCAAAACCAGCTGACAGAGGCTGAAATTGCAAACGCCGAGAACGGGGGCAGCTCACTACTTGGGGACATGCTCAGTGGGGGGGGGATGGCTGCCCCAGCCGACCCCACAGCGAGTGAGGAAGGAAGGGGTCAATCAGTGGGCTTCCCTTATCCACAGGTTATTTAGAAAAACAGAATATAATAAATATACCAATCCTTTCCTTAAAAAAAAAAAAGTGTTTTAAATGCATTATTTCCCTGAAGATTTCCAGTGTATTCCACATGTTTAAAAAATAGTTTCCCCAAAAATATATCTTTAAAGCATTTGACACAGTGGTATTTGTGGTGTTTCTGACGCTGGATGTGGGCAGGGGGCGCTGTGTCCCACCGCCCGAGTCGGTGCAGGGCCCAGGCCCGGTAAGCCACCAGCCTGACACCCAAATGCCTGTGAGAACTGACGCGTGTGCCTAGGATGACAGGGTCTTCACAGGGGATCAAATCTCGGATTGTGTTGAGAACCCGCATCAGAGGCTCAGTTCCGGCTGGAAACCCTCCAGTGCGGGGTAGGGGGCCCCTGGGCAGCCAGGGGGCGGGGCGACACCCCAGACGCTGGACGACAAGGAGGCCTGCCGGGCTCCACCTGGGGCCCATCGTCGGTCCTGGCTCGCGGTGCGTTCACCCTCACCAGACCTCACACTTGTGCTGAGGGTTCATGGGGGAGCCGGGCGGGCAGTGGAAGTGTTCTGAGAACTCCCTGGAGTTAGAGACGGAGCCAATGACCCGGAAGCGGGAGGGGCTGTGAGGATCGGTGATGAGGCCTTCGTGGGAGCTCTCGGGCGTGCGGACAGAGCACCAGACCTTTACGAGGCGACAAGAGAGAAGCTGGGTCACCGTGGGGCCCTCAGACCACCAGATCGCCCCCATCCAGGACAGCAGGGAAAGGAGCCCCCACCTGGTTCTGAGACCCTTGGGAGTCCCGCGGGGGACTTGGTGGGTAGGGAAGAGACTGTGGGCTGGTATGTCCCCCATCCCAGCATCCCCTACTGTGGTCACCTCTGTCTGTCGGGGGCTTCTGCATTAGGTTTCCTGAGAATAAAGGGTTCTGCCCCCAAACCAGTCTGAAAACCTTGAACTGAGTCCAGGTCACTCACTTCCTGGGCAGAACAAAAACTGTCTAATGGCCTGGTGGCTCTGGGCACTAACAGAAGACGACACATGAATGCCAATTCAAGGGACATCCTGGAGCATCTCGAGTTTAGGAAATTTCTAGAACCCCTGAACCAGAGGGCCCTTAGCACTCACTTGGCCTCTCATCTACCTGACACAGGAAACTTTTCACGGTCTCCATGGCCCTTAATCGGATTTCTCTATCGGCAGGAAGCTCGCCTTCGTACAGAGTAGATGCCCTACGGACAGTCCAATGAGCTAGAAGGTTCTCAATTGAGGGGAACTTGCCCTTTGGCTCTCAGAGCTCCTGGAACAGTAAGACGGCAGAAACATGCCTGAGCTTGGCATATGCTCTACAATGAACTCACCTGCGCAAAGCCCAGGAAGAAGAGCTGGTTATTTGTGAGGCCCAGGGTAGGCAGCGTCTGCTCAGCCCCATTCTTCTTCACCCAGTTCTGGTAGGCCTGGGAGCAGAGAAAACAAAGCTCAGGGGCTCCCACGACACAGGAGCAAACAGGGCAGCAACAGGGGCGCAGTGTGGGAGGTCTCAGAAGCTCAACCCTGTTGCGGCAGGGACTCGTTTGGGTGAGTCTGGGCCCCCCTTGGCCTGGAAGAGGGACCTTCTTCACCAGCACTCACTCCGAAGAGCTTTAAACACCATCTGCATGGCCACGGCTCTCAGGTGCCTACTCTGTACATTCACGGCTTCAGCTGGACTTCCAAGATGCATCCAGACTTAATACGGCACAGACAGAACAAGGGGTTACACTGGGCACGCACACACACACCCATGCACACGCTTTCTGACCACGGTAAATGGCACAACCAACCTCTTAATTCCTCTGGCCCTGACCCTAGAGTTTTTCTTTGAGCTTCTCTTTCTTTCCTTTTCTTTCTTTTTTTTTAAGATTTTATTTATTTATTTGACAGACAGAGATCACAAGTAGGCAGAGAGGCAGGCAGAGAGAGGGGCGGGGGGAGCAGGCTCCCGGCCAAGCAGAGAGCCTGATGTGAGGCTCGATCCCAGGACCCTGAGATCATGACCCAAGCCGAAGGCAGAGGCTTAATGCACTGAGCCACCCAGGCGCCCCTCTTTTTTTTTTTTTTTTAAAGATTTTATTTTTAAGTAATCTCTACACTCAACACAGGGCTCGAACTCATGACCTGGAGATCAAGAGCCTCACACTCTTCCAATTGAGCCAGCCGGGCGCCCTGAGCTTCTCGTCCAATTATCCAAACCACCTAAATCCGGCCACTTCTCACCCCTGCCGTGGCTTCAACCCTTCTCTTGCCTGGACAATCTCACAACAGCTTGCTAACTAGACTCCTTGACTCGAGCTGGTTCAATTCCAGTTCCCTCCGACACAACATCTTAAGTCATCCTTGTAAAGCCGGAGTTGGCAGACCTTCCCTCGAAGGGCCAGAGAGTAAATATTACCAGCGTTGAAGGCCAAGCAGTCTCGGAGCAACTCCTCTGTGCTGGCCCTGTAGTGGGAACACAGTGGTGGAGAGCACGGAGCCCAGTGGGCCTGGCGGGGTCCCCGTACATTTTTATTTACAAAACCAGGCTAAAGGCTGGATTTGGCCCACAGGGTGTCTGTCGGTTTGCAGAGTGTTGGGTTTTGTTTTTTTGTTTTTTTTGTTTTTGAAGTTTTACTTATTTAAGTAATCTCTACACCCCATGTGGGGCTGGAACTCACGACTCCAAGATGAAGAGTTGCACGTTCTTCCCCACTGAGCCAGCCAGGCGCCCCTGCTGACCCTGGATTTATTTTTTATTTATTTATTATTATTATTATTATTTTTTAATTTATTTGACAGACAGAGATCACAAGTAGGCAGAGAGGCAGGCAGAGAGAGGAGGAAGCAGGCTTCCTGGGGAGCAGAGAGCCCAATGCGGGGCTCGATCCCAGGACCCTGGGATCATGACCTGAGCCGAAAGCAGAGGCTTTAACCCACTGAGCGACCCAGGCGCCCCCTGACCCTGGATTTAAAGGATAAATCAGATCATATCATTCTTCTATTGAAAATCCTGTGGCAGCTCCCACTGTACAGAACAAAACCCAAGTTCCTTGATCAGCCGACGCAGGCCCGGTGAGCTCTGGCCCCAGCCCCTCCTCCGACCTCTCCTCCTTCCACTTCACCCCTGCCCAAGAATAGCAAGTGGAGGTGGACACAGTCTGGCCAGGTCAAAGCCAGGAAGACCAGCTTGCCCTGCCTCCTCTTCCTCCTCAGGTTTCAATTCAAACGTTATCCCCTCCAGAAGGCCTACACTGACCTCCCCACCTTCTTGTTCTGTATTACCTTGCCTTACTTTATATTCTTCATCCTGTCAGTACCTGAAATGATCTCCCTTATTTGTCTGGGTATGTACTGGCTTTCCTCAGCGCCATGCAAACTGAGCTGGTGAGAGCAGGACCCCTGTCTGTTTTGGCACAAAGTCTCCACTGCCCGAGAGAGTCCGTGGTTGCTAGAAGGTTCACAGTGCAGTTTCACCGACTCATGGCTTCAGGCAGGTGACCCAGTGTTTCTGGCCTCAGTTTCCTCACCTGCCAAATGGGGGCTGTAATACCTAACGGTAAAGTTATGGGGTACAGAGCAGAGCCTGGCACGTAAGAAGGCCTCAACCAATGGCACTTCCAAGCTCTTCCTGTCACAGCAAGGAGGCGCCTCTGTCTTGCTCAGATGGACACCGCCTTCTCCTCTTGTGGGCTCCGTTCTCTCTCCCTTCCAACTCAGCTAACCTTTCTGAGTGTCCCCCTTGCCCCAGCTCTGTGCCCAAGTTGTGTGTCATCCTTCTGACAGCCCAGGGACACAGGGAGTGGGTGTTCACAGCCAAGCTCGCTGCGGCTCAAGGAGGCTAAGTGACCTTCTCCAGCACCAGGACTAGAACTCAGAACTGGCTCCATGACCAGTGTCCCTTCCCTCCCTAGCCCTCCCCTCCCGGGCCCACTGCTGCCTGATTCAGTGATGCCCATCCCTGCCAAGGTAGGAACCCGCTGGTCGTCAGAGGACTCCAGCCTAAGCCCTTTCCTCTGTCTGTCGGGCTGGACTCAAGCCTGGAAAACCCTCTGCGTGCCACGCTCCATGCGAGGGACTTCTGCAGACCTCTCCGTCGGTCCCCACTACCCCCCGTTTCGCAGATGAGCAAACAGGTCCCGTAGCCACTGCAGCTGGTCCCAGCTTGTCCGTAAAGCCCTTTCCCGAGCAGGCCACTGCGCAGGCCCAGGCCCGGGCCGGGGCGTGTGCTCTTACCCGATAGGCTGCCTTGAGCCCCCCATTGTCGGCGATGTTCTCCCCCAGCGTGTGCCGGCCGTTCACCGGCTCCCCGTTCACGCTGTAGTTGCCGTACTGCTCCACCATGCACTCCGTCTGCTGCTTGAAAGCCTCCACGGACGAGTTCTTCCACCAGGGCCGAAGGTTCCCGTCCTTGTCATACTCTCGTCCTGTGGGTTCCGAGGGAAGCGTCAGGCCAAGGGGGAGAGGGTGAGGAGGAGGCCGGGCTCACTGCACCTCTCCTCTTGGTGAGAAGCAAAGTCACTTACCCATCCCCCTCGCCGCCCCCCCCCCCCCCCCATCTATGTAGCAGCACCCAGCTGCACCAGGGAGATGATGCCGGTCTGGATGCCAGAGGGGCTGGGAGGATGAGCCGCGCAGCTGGGGGGTGGGTGGGGGAGAGAGGATGGATGAATGTCACGCAGGCAAAGGGTCAGCCCGTTCATGGTTTTGGTGGAGCTGGATTCATTGTCAAGGCCGGCTGAGGGCCTCTGGACCCTGAACCCAGGAAGGGGCAAACGGAGTCAGCCACACTGGGCTCACAGGACAAGCCATGGCCTCTACGGTCCCGTCTCCTCCTTCTTGGCCTTGGAGTCCCCCCAAGGTGGAGGGAATGAGGATTCTGAATGTTCTGGTGAGGAGGCGAATGACTTCAACTCCTCTGACGGCAGGTGGCCCAGAGAAGTCTCTGGAGTGCCGAAGTAATGTGAGCTCCCTGCCGACGACTGACACCCACACCTGAGTATGGGACACCGTCCAGGAACCCTGTGTGTCTAACACAGTCCCACAATCAGCACGAGGCTGCACTCATCGTGCCCATTTTACAGACAAGGATGAGGAGGCCTGGAGAAAGGACAGGACTTGTCCTGGGACTTCAGTGGGCAGAGGCAGGGCCAGGACTGAAGCCAAATCCATCTGTCCCCAGACCTCTGGAAGTGACGAGAGCAAAGCAGACGCCGTGGGGCCAGGAGCTAACATGCCCCGTCTGAAGGGGACCCCGGGAAGCAGTACCTTGATCATCGAAAGCATGAGTCAGCTCATGGCCCACGACAACACCAATGCCACCGAAGTTTAAGGCCCTGGGGAGGAGAACACAAAGGTGAGGATGATCCCACAAGGGGACATCACTTCTGGGGTCTGGAGACAGCAGGGTCCCGGGGGCTCTATGGGGATGTGGCCGCAACCTGAGCCTCCAGCCAGACCCTGGAGGCTAATCAGAGGCTGGGCAAATGGGCTGTGGTCGGCCTGTACACCCTGGAGGCCAAGCACTGTGCAAGACACTCCACCGAACTTCACTGTCCTCTTGGTCCCCTCAAAAGAGCTTGGCATCAGTGACCCACTGTAGAGATAAGCAAACGGCGCTGCGAACAGTTCAGTCACTTTGTCCAAGTGTCGTGAAGTCAGCGAAGAGCAGTCCCGGGATTCAAACCCACACTTTCTCACACTTTCCACCCATCCCCAGCTGCGACGACCCTAAAACACTGCTAGAGGGGCATGCCCCTAGATAGGGCACCCGACTTCACGGCAAGCCCCCAAGCTCCCAAGCTGCGCAGGGGCTTCTGGGCTCTGGAGACCCCAGAGGGAAGCGCGGGGAGTGAGGATGTGGTTCTCTCTGCAACATCTCTGAGCATCCCAAGCTCCCTGGGCTAGTGGGACAAAAAGCCCTCAGGGAGACCAGCTGGCTCATGTGGTTAGCTGCGGGCCCCGGGGCTGGGCTGGGTGTCCACGGAGGGGCGGGGGAGGGGGACGGGGTGGGAGCACCACAAGCATCCTACTTGGGCGAGGAGCGGGTGTAGAAGGGCGCCTGCAGGATCCCGGCAGGAAACACGATCTCATTCTTGGTGGGCGAGTAGTAGGCGTTCACCATGGGCGGGGTCATGCTCCACCTGCAGGCAAACACGCGTGAACCCCAGGCCCGGCTGGTGGGGAGGCAGGTGGGGTCCGCCCATCCGGCAGGTGGCAAGGGCCTGAACCCCAGGCCCAAGGCACGGAAGGACAAGGACATCTTTAGCAGTGGTGTTTTGGGGGGAATACCAGAGAACACCCACGTGTCTGCAAAGAAAGGGATCCGCTGAATCCAAGGTCCATAAAGTGGAACAGCAAGGCACTTATGGACAGCCAAATGGACCGTTATGTAACGTAAGGGCCACTGCTGCAAGCGGTTCTCAAAGTGTGGACTGTGGGCACCTGGACAGGGCCCCCAAGTCCCTTTCAGGGGGTCCGTGAGGCCAAAACGATCTTATTATCTTCTATAATAATACTAAGACATGAGGTATCTTTTCCACCGTGGTGACGTTTGCCCTGACAGTGGAAAAGCAATGGCGGTGGAGCTCCCAGAGCCCGTGTATGAATCAAGGTGGCGGCCCCAGTTGTTCTGCTGGTCCCTGCCTTCCTCACCAGGAAAAACAAGCCCATCTCACTGAGGAACATCGCTGATGAAGCAGCACAAGTACTTCATGTTCTTTTAACTTTTATTTATTTAAGTCATCTCCACACCCAACATGGGGCTCGAACTCATGATCCCAAGATCAAGAGTCATGTTCTCCACTGACGGAGCCAGCCAGGCGCCCCACGATTACTTAATGTCATTAAATCTAGATCCTTGAGTAGAAGTGTCTCGATAGTCGGTGCGACCAGATGGGAAGTCTGCATAAGTGCTTGTGTTTTTCTCATGGGACCCCGTTGGTGCTGGTGAGGGTGCGCGGCAGATGTCTGGCAGCCGGCAGACATCTTGAAAATGAAGTGAGCTTATCACCTCAAGAGTAACCACTGATGTCATCTGTTGTCAGTGATAAAAATTCAAGGTTTAAAAAAACTTTGGGGACATCTGACTGGCTCAGTTCGTGGAGCATGCGAGTCTTGGTCTCTGGGTTGTGAGTTCAAGCCCACACTGGGCACAGAATTTACTTAAAAAAATAAGAATAAAAAATTTTTAAAAGAAGTTTGAAAATTACAGGCACTTGGGTGACTCAGTCAGTTAAATGTCTGACTTTGGCTCAGGTAATGAACTCAGGGTCCTGGGATGGAGCCCCAGCTTTGGGCTCCCTGCTCAGTGGGAAGCCTGCTTCTCCTTCTCCCTC
Organism: Mustela lutreola; assembly: GCF_030435805.1. NCBI lineage: Eukaryota > Metazoa > Chordata > Mammalia > Carnivora > Mustelidae > Mustela > Mustela lutreola. The sequence goes on from NC_081299.1 coordinate 15,139,734, forward strand.
TGTCCCTCCCCCTGTTTGTGCTTTCTCTGTCTTTCTCACATATATAAATAAAATCTTTAAAAAAATTTTAAAAACTAAAAAAACTTAAGTTTTAAGGAAAATTAATTAATTAATTTATAAATGAATTAGTAAAATTAATTACAAGAACTTGTATTGGTCACCATAAACTAGAGAGCTTCCAGACACTGAAAGACTTTTCTTTCTTTCTTTTTTAAAAGATTTTGTTTATTTATTTGACAGAGAGAGAGAGAGAGAGAGCATGAGAGGAGAGAGGTCAGCAGGAGAAGCAAACTCCCCATGGAGCTAGGAGCCCCCCACCCCCATCCGGGACTCAATCCCAGGACCCTGAAATCATGACCCGAGCCGCAGGCAGTGGCCTAACTCACTGAGCCACCCAGGCGCCCCTCTTTTTTTTTTTTTAATTTAAATTCAATGAGCCAACATATAGTACAACATTTGTTTCAGATGTGGAGTTCAATAATTCATCAGTTGCTAAAGACGTCTCTCAGGAGGTCAGCAGCGGTAAGAACAAAGGTGGATTTTCTTGGATATGGTATAATGAAAGTGCCACTCTCCAGAAGTATATAAAAGTCAGCAAGCCTTGTCCCAAATGACAATGTATAATGTTCCAAATCATGGCTGAATAAAAGACCCATTCAAGGTGCAAGACAGACTGACGGACTTCGGTGCGACAGAGCAGGAAGAGTTCATGGCTATGCGTTCAGACTCCATGGTGCAACTGACCATTAAGAAATCACTACTTATGGGGTACCTGGGTGGCTCAGTGGGTTAAGGCCTCTGCCTTCGGCTCAGGTTATGATCTCAGGGTCCTAGGATCGAGCCCTGCATCACGCTCTCTGCTCAGCAGGGAACCTGCTTCTCCTCTCTCTCTGCCTGCCTCTCTGCCTACTTGTGATCTCTCTCTCACTCGCTCTGTGTCAAATAAATAAATAAAATCTTAAAAAAAAATCACTACTTGCTGAGTTTTGGTGTAGTTATCAATGAAGGATGTGCACAAGTAACAGAAAAGGCTACTAAAGCATCTCTCCCTTTCCCAACTTCATATCTGCATGAGACTAGATTTTCTCTGGTGGGGAGGGGCAGAGGGAAAGGAAGAGGGAATCTTTTTTTAAAAGATTTATTATTTTTTTATTTTAATTTTAATTTTTTATTTTAATTCTTTAAATATTTTATTTTATTCATTTGACAGATATCACAAGTAGGCAGAAAGGCAGGCAGAGAGAAAGGAAGGGAAGCAGGCTCCCTGCCGCGCAGAGAGCCCGATGCAGGGCTCGATCCCAGGACCCTGGGATCATGACCTGAGCCGAAGACAGAGGCTTTAATCCACTGAGCTACCCAGGCGCCCCAAGATTTATTATTTTAGACAAAGAGAAAGATTGAGTGCGTGTGAGCATGGAGAGGGGCTGATGGAGAGAGAGAATCTCAAGGGGACTGCCCGCTGAGCACGGAGCCCAACAGGGGGCTCAGTCCCTCGACCCTGAGATCACAACCTGAGCCGAAATCAAGAGTTGGATGCTTAACCGACTGAGCCACCCACACATCCCTGAGAGAGAATCTTAAGCAGGTTGCACACCTAGCGTGGAGCCTGATGAGGGGCTCGAGCTGGAGACCTGAACCGAAATCAAAAGTCAGATGCTTAACCGATTGAGCCACACAGGAGCCCCCAGATTTTCCTTATCTATTTCAAAACAATATATTGCAATAGATTAAACACAGAGGCAGATATGAGAATCCAGCTGTCTTCTATTAAGCCAGATAGTAAAGAAACATGCAAATAGTCAAGTGATGCTTTTTTCACTAAAAGGCTTTTTTAAAAAAAGTCATTTTTCATAAAATTTACATTAAATTAATTTAACCTCCATACACATAGAGACTCTTTGGGGTCCAATAATTTTTCAAGAGTGTAGAAGGGGGTGCCTGGCAGGCTCAGTCAGAAGAGCATGCGATCCACGGGGTTGTGAGTTCAAGCCCCACGTTGGATGCAGAGATGACATACATAAATAAAACTTATTAAAAAAAAAGAGTATAGAAGGGACCCTGATGGTAGAAACATTTGTCCACTCGATAATTTTTCTGGTATGAAGGGGAAGGCCAGTGATGAGTGGAGTGAAACAGAAAAGACATTTTCTCTAAGAGCTTAGACAGTCACTTTGTCTCCCCCAGGTGAGCCTCAAAGAGATGCGTTGTGGGGTACTGAAGCCATGGGAAGATAGAAATCAAAAACATCATATTTATATTTAAATAATCATGGCTCCATACATTAATCGGCAGGAGGCAGAATTTATTTTTTTAAAAATATTTTTTATTTATTAGAGAGAGAAAGATCATGAGCAGGGGGGAAGGGCAGAGGATAAGAGAAAAGCAGACTCCCTGGTGGGCAGGGAGCCTGCTGTGGATGTGGGCCTCCATCCCAGGACACTGAGATGACCTGGGGATCAATCTCAGGACCCCCAAGATCATGACCAGAGCCAAAGGCAGATGCCTAACCGACAGAGCCACCTGGGCAGCCCCAGGAGGCAGAGTTTATATGCAAAATTTTAAGCTACATTAAAAGACTGATAAACTCAGAATGTTCTGGCAGTACCTGTGCCATATTCTGGAGATTAAAAAAAAGTCCTCTGGTGCATTTAGGGGAAGGAGTTCCTCTGTAGGAAATAGGAATCTTTTTGGTTTTCTAAAAAGATTTTATTTATTTATTTGACAGAGAGAGATCACAAGTAGGCAGAGAGGCAGGCAGAGAGAGAGGGGGAAGCAGGCTTCCCGCTGAGCAGAGAGTCCAATGTGGGGCTCGATCCCAGGACCCTGGCAGAGGCCTCAACCCACTGAGTCACCCAGGAAACAGGAATCTTAAGAGGAGATGTTCAAACCTCCATTGGCCACGAGGCGGCGCCAGAAGCAAAGAGAATTCTTGCCTCCACCTTTTGGTAAGATTTATTCTGCAAAACGTTTTAGGCGTGGAGGGAGCCTATTTTGAGAGCTAGAGCTGGGGTGACAACGTATGAGTTTTCTGAGGATACTGCCCAAAAAAATGACAGAAATCTCATTCCAGATTATTTTTAAGAAGCTTTGAGATCCAGGAAGAAGCTATATTTAAAAAAACTTCCCCCAGGGGGTGCCAGGGTGGCCTAGTGGGTTGAGCCTCCCACTTCCGGTTTTGGCTTGGGTCGAGATCTCAGGGTGGTGGGATCGAGCCCCCTCTCGGGCTCTGTGCTCTGTGCTCTGTGCAGTGCCTGAGATTCTTTCTCCTTCTCCCTCTGCCCCTCCCACTTGTTCTCTCTCCCAAATAAATAAATCTTAAAAACAAACAAACAAAAAACCCTCTCCAGAGGGTCCTGATGTGCAGTATGGTTTGGAAATCCCAGCTACCGGGGGCCCATTTGGGATCCTCGCTAGCTGAGGGCCTCCCCTGGGCCAGACACTCCCGCTCACACTTCACTGTTACACACTCCTCCCGTCTTATCTGCAGTGAAGGAGCCAAAGGCTCCCAACTCTGAAGCAGGTGAGGCTAAGCCACTCTGGCCACCAGAGGGGCGTCAGGGGCATGTGGACCTGGGCCACTCCCAGCTCCTGGCTGGGCACATCTCCTCGGTCCCTGGTTTCTTCATCTGAGGAGCCGGAAGGCAATGGTACCCACTCGTCAGATGGCACTCACGACAGCTCTGTCTGGCATCTGGTGTGTGTGACAAAGGCACGCTCGGCCCAGAGCTGCCCGTGTCCCAGGAGCCAGTGCCCTCCCAGCAAGGCCCCGGGGACTCACTGGTCTCTGTTGGGAGCTTTCCTCAGCTGGTCGGCAGTGACCCTCCAGGAGAAGTTAAAAAACCGCATGGCGTTCTCAAAATAGAGGTCCGGGACGGCCGTGTACTGGACAAGAGGAAACAAGAGTCACGAGATGAGAGTGTGCCCAGGCTGGCAGCCCCTTGGCTCCCCACATGCAAACCCCTTCTTCTAACACTAAGGAAGCTGAAACTCCATGAGGTTAAGGGACTGGTCCACAGATCAGAGGCCGGAATGGAGGGCTCAGGACTACGGGCTTGGGTTCTCACTTGGCTCTGACCTCGCTGGGGCCTGGTGTCCTCTCCTACTTGAGGACACACCAGCAGCTTCACGGGGCTGCTCAGCACCCAGCAGTGTCACGGGGATGCAGTAGGGCCTGGGGCTTAGACATCGAATCTTCCCAGTGCTGTCCAACAGAATGTTCTGCGAAGACAGGTGTGTTCTACACCTGTGTGACCCAGTATGGCCGACACTGGCCACACATAGCTACTGAGTATTTCGAATGTGGCTGGTGTGACTTTTCAATTCACTTTAAATTAATTTAGATTTCAACTAATTGAATAGTAGTGGCTAGTAGCTGCCACAATGGATAGCACACAGATCAAGCGTGGGTCTATCTCTGAAATGGCAGGGGACATGCATCATCACACGCTTTCCTCAGCAGGGCCCAGTTTTTCAGCTCTTTTCGGGGCAAGGTTCTCCCTCAGATCTGCTCCAGGGCTTTCTGGCTTTCTGTCAGGGCTCTGGTAAAACACTGGGCCCCTGGGGACAGGACTGTGATCCTGTGGGCTGTGCCTGGGCTGTCCCCAGGAGCCTTCGGGTCTCGTGTCGTGATGCTCCGGAGCATCTTAAATTATTCTCAAGGAAAAAGGCTGTGGAATGAGTCACTCCCATATTCTCAGAAGTAATTTTAATATTCTTGGGTTTTAAATAGAGCCTTGACAAGAGGTTATTATAATTGCAAAAATGCCTGAATTTCACACACTTCAGTCACAAGAAAATAGAAGACTATCCTTCTGGGCAGAAGCACAATCCCTTTACGGGGATAACCTGCTGAAAGTTCTAACCACCAGGAATATATCAAGTATCCTTGTTGCTTCAATTAAGCCTAAACGTGCATTTGGGATTGACGCTCCCTTTTTCCCATTAGCATTTCAATGTCCAAATGAGGTCCAGGTTTCTCTGGGAAGGTGGGGGAAGACCTTGGGGACAGGAGGCAATCTGGGGGGCCAGGAAGAGGTGACCTGAGGGGCTCTACTCATTCCACCTCCTGCTGTTTCAGGGACCTCAATTCTGTCTGTCCCTTCTAAAGGACCTCCATTAGCTGGAGTGTCTAGCAGGGCACACATGGCACCATTTGGTCCAGACTGCTGGGCACTGACAGTGGCCCCAGGGAGGCAGAGGCCTCAAGAGGGCCCAGGAGAGAAGGGGCACAGAACAGCTCCCTCGTGCCTGATCCATCCCCATACCCCACACTGCTGCATCCTGAGACGCCCTGACAGTCGAGGAGGTACCTCTCACATCCCAGCCTGTCTCTGCTCTTCCCCACGTGGGGACCTCAGGGACATTTGGGAACACAAGGGGGCAGGGTGGGAGCCACTCACGTCATTGAACACTTTGTCGAGCTCCTTGGGGTCCATGATAAAGTTGGGGTAGCCTATCATGTTGTAGATTGCATCTGCCTGGACAGGAGAGATACAGAGTACACTGAGTGCCCAGCAGGCCTGGCTGGGCTCAGGCTCTGGGCCAAAAGGAAATGGCCAGTCCCCCACCCTCGCGGCTTCTGCCTCTCTTCCTGGAAAGATCCCTCTCTGGCCTGACTTCTACTTACCCTTTGGCTCTCTGCTTCCCCAGAGGGAAGCCTTTGCTGGCTGCCACTCGCTGGACTGTATCAGATCCTTCGTTCTCCATTAGACATGTCACATCTCCCTGCATTTGGCCCTCACACACTCAACACAGTTTATTTTTATGTTGTCATTAATGCAATCGTGTATTCAAGGCTATTCCTCGATCCTGCTGGAATATTCACCCCCAAAGGCAGGACAGCTTCCATGCTATGCTTCCCACATGTGACCAGTCTCCCTTCATGCACCCCCCTCCATCTGTGGCCGCGGCCTCTAAGTGGAAAGCCTCAGCTACCCTTTCTGGCACCGGGCCAGCCTCACCTTTTCCTTGGCTGATCTCCGAGTATCTTCGTCCATCCACTTCAGGGTGCTCAGGCTTTCCTCAAATGCCTTCTTGATCTCTAGGATTATCTCACTGGCCTGAGGAGACAGAAGCTGACCAGTGAGGTCTGGGCACTGAATGGGTACACCATGTGGAAGGAGGCCAGAGTCTAAACTCGGGAATCAGCTCAAAGCCTCAGGCTCCTCAGTGCCCAGAACACTAATGTCCTCCAAGGTAAGACTGGACTTCCATAAACCGGGCATCCACGCCACAGATGCTCAGGACAAGCTTTGGGAAAGTTGGAAAAGTCTCTCCTCTGCAGGACTTTTCAGAGCCTTTAGTGTATGACGTGAATTTCGATTGTTTTAGAAAGCGTAAAATTTTTGTAGCCTTTTCAGACTTACTAGACCATAGGATCCCTTTTTGATGGAATGGGCTTTAAAATCTAGAGAACCTGAGTTCTGACAAGCAGTTTCAGGCTGGAGATGAACAGCTGTTCTCGAGGACAATAACGTCAAAGTCAGACTTGGAGCCCAAAGATTCTAGAGCAGAGGAAGGAAGTCGCTCAGCAGAAAGAGCAGAGGGGCTGACAGCTGACAGAACTAGACAAAGACTCTTTATCAGCCACTGACAGGCCAGTCTCGTAAGGAAAGTCTCTGTTTGCTAACATTCAACTGCAGATAATAGCTATGTAATTAAAGTAAGTAATAAAAACTGTAAAAAAATATATATATATAATAGCTACCATTTACCGAGCCCTTGTTTTCTGTTGGGCTTTCTTTGTGTGTAGCATTAAAAAATTATATTTAATTTATTTATATGACATAGAGAGAAAGAATGCGTCCAATCAAGGGGAGCGGCAGGCAGAGGGAGAGGGAGAAGCAGGCTTCCGCCGAGTGGGGATCCCGATTCGGGGCTTGATCCCAGGACCCCAGGATCATGACCTGAGCCGAAGGCAGATGTTTCACCGACTGAGCCACCCAGGTGCCCATGTGTAGCATTTCATTTCCTGTCCTGCTACAAGATGGAGAGCCCCGCTTCCAAGTTAGCCATGAAGGAAGAAAAGGGTTTCAGATCACCCAACCAGGAGATGATGGACCCAGGATCTGAATGACCTGGCTGTCGTTGTGCACCTAGCCATGATGCTCCTCAAGGGGTCCGGACATGGGGTTACCCCCTGGGGTAAAGAAGATGTCACCCGTTAGGTCAGAGCTGCTCTGCCAATAGGATGTTGCTGGGCCCATTGTTCCCCGTGGGGGTGGAGGTGGAGACGTTGGGAGGGGCTCGCAAGGTTCGTGATAATGTAGATCAAGCGCCCCACGCAGCACAGCAGCTCACAGCAGTCATTAGAAAACAGGCAGGACCTTTGAGTGAAGGCCAGAGCCCTGGCCTGGAGCAGGAAAGGTCCAGAGCAGACTGGAGCCTGGGCTGCCAAGTTCACGAGAGGCGAGTGCAGGTGCACCAGCCCCCAGGGAGGTACTCACTATGTTCTTGCTGTCCTCGGCAAAGGTCGCTTTGACAAACATGGGGCCCAGGGCGAAGCCCAAGTTGTTCTCTGTGTCACTCACGCAGAACTTCCACCGAGGAAGACAGGTCTGGAAGCACAAGGGAGAGAGGTTACTGGCCCCGTCCTTCTCCCCAACCCCTGTCCATCTGGGGGGAAGCAGCAACAGCTGGGGCCCGTGCTTCCTTCCAGAACCTCAGGGAGACTTTTTGGACACGGTGGAAGTTATTTTAGACACTGGACTAAGAGGCCACTGAACACTGCTTATCGCCACCATCTACTATTTCCTGAACGCCAGGCTCTGCGCAAGACATCAGGAATGGAATCTTCCAGAGCCATGGATATGAACCTGGAAGGCAGGGCTGTGGGCCTTGCCAGACGAGGATGCAGACAGACACTCAGCAAGTGGCAGTCACTGGTGTGTGTATGTGTGTGTGTGTGTGAGCGGTGGGACTCTGACCTGCCCCCACTTCGCCCTGGCCCCTGGGGGAAGTAGAGGATACTGGTGGCAAAGACTTGAGAAGTTACCTTGTCTACCCTTGTGCACCAGGAAACCCTTCCCAGAAGGCCAGGACCCAACCCCATTGAAGGCCTTGCTGAGGGAGGTCCCAGTGCTGCAGGGCGTGGATGTCGTGGTCACCCGGGGTCTCGCCCACAAGCTCGCCAGCCTGCCCCCGACCACTGTGGAGCTGGACGTGGGCGCCCTGCAGGCTGCAGCCTCATGGAGCTGGGCTCCGGGAAGCACACCCACGCGGGTTCCCATCCCGCTGGCTCGCCCGCCCTCTGTGACCACCAGAGGTGGCCCTGCCCCCCACATCCCTAAATCCCCCATAGGGCCTCCTGACCCCAAAGAACAGGTGGTAGAATCCACCAGGTTCAGGGCGCCTGATTCAGAAGTTTTCCAACTGAAAACCACCAACAGGTGGCTGGAGAAACAAAATGTGGTATTTTTATACAACAGCACGCTACTTGGCAACAAGAAAGACTGAACTACTGATAATCGCAACATGGTTGAAATTCACAGCCATTAGCAGAGAAGCCAGACTCGGAGAGTTCCCGGAGCACAGCCCGGCCCCCGCCCGGCCACACCCACGGTGGACCTTCTGCTTCTCTGTGGTGAAGGGATGATTGGGAGACAGGAGTGTCTCTGTTTGGAGTGGGGTGTTGGTTTCCTTTGTCTGAGGGAACACATTTCCTTTGTGCGCTAAACTGTGCACTTGGTGTATCCTGCGCACTTTACAGTATGCAGATGACACATCAGCGGGAGAAATTTCCTCCACGAAAGAAGGGAAGAAAAGGACATCTCAGCTTTCCCTAAGTTTAGTGGCCCAAGTTCTTCTAAGCTTTCCCACCCATGTGTCCGTTTAGATGTCCTCCCCTCCGCACAACCCACCCACATCTGGCAGAGCTACCCATGCAGGAGGTCAGGACAGGGTGACCTTGAACTCATGGCCCTGTGGGAGCCCCAGGCCCTGATGGCTGAGTCAGAGGCCGAGTGTCACCGCCTTCTCAAGAGAGCATTTGCATAAGCCCACTCACTCACTCACTCATTCGTTCATTTGTCCGTTTGTTCACATGGCCAGCGCCTTCTGGAGAGTTCTGCACCTGGATTGTGTTAGGTGTTTGGAACTGAGAGACAAACTGGCCCTGGGCCTGGCCTGTGAGGGGCTCAATGGAAACACCCAGGGCACCCAGTGGGAGCGACAGATACGTAATAACAGCAGCGGTGGCAGCCACAGTAGATTGTGCTTGCTGAGTGTCTGCCGGGCGCAGGCCCTAACCCAGGTAATCTGCATGACAGCCCCAGGAGGCAGGCGCCCCTGTGCGCCCGTGTGTGGATAAAGAACATGGCTTGGAGAGCTCTGCCTTTGGGACGGACTTTTGGGGATCCCTTCGTGTACTCCATGGTCAGCAGGCTAGGGACTGGTTACTCCTTTGGAAACTTGGGAACACTGAGCCCTCTGCTCCAGGGAAGGGATTGGTCTAAGGCTGGAAGAACATTGCAAACACAGGCCTTCTGATCCAAAGTTCCGTGCTGTTTCCTTCCACCACGCACGGGGCACGTAGTGACTCAAGTACACAATATCCCACCTCTAGGGTCTTCCAATGCCCTTGCTTCTGCCAAAGCCTCCCTGCCAGCTGGGAGCATCGCACTGGTTGGAGCAGATGGCTGCACCCGGAGCCTGGCCCAGGAAAGCTCCCTCGCTTGCTCGCCTGCCCTATCTATCATAGGAAAAGAGAGACCTGAGATTTACCATTCTAACTATTGGTGGTGTCAGGTATATTCATCCTGGTGTGCAAACAATCTCTTGCTAACCTGAACCTCCACACCTACTAAACGACTCCCCATGGCCGCTTCCCTGACCCCGCCCCCCCACAACCACCAGGAGGCGCAATTTTAACTTCTGGCTCCTGCAGAGGCGAAGCTGAGTGGGGCAGGACTCAGTGTGGGCTGCCGAATCCGATGTGCTGGGACTGAGAACACACTCCCTACTTACGAGCTGTGCGACTTTGAACAAGTCCCTTCCCTTCAGAGAGCCTCAGTTTCTTCATCTATAAAATGGGCTGGTGATAACAGCTCCTTACATAGAGCTGTTATAGGAACTTGGTGACATAATGCCTATAACGGGCAAACATCTAACAATAATATCTTTCATCATCATCATCATCATCATCATCACTAGTGAGTGGCTGAAAGTGCTGAGTAGTCATGGCCATCCAGAGCTGAACTTGAGCTTGGCTGCCTCCTCGCTGGGTGACCTGGGAAACCCTTCACTGCCCGGAGCCTCTTCGCTCCTCTGCACCCGGGTGGGAAGCAACGAGGCAGGCGCACTCCCCGCACACAGGTGTCTCTGTGATGCCCATCCAGGTCCTGCTCACACTCCTCCCCTATAAAGTCCCCTGGGAGGCCCTGTGCTCCAGGGGACAGAGTCACGCCTTGTCACACCTGTGACCCAGGGCTCACCCAGGCCCCGCCCACGGTAGGTGCAGGTGGAGCAGGAAGGCAGGCCCTCCCCTGGCCCTTCTCTTCAGTGCCAGGTGGCTCTCGTGGCTTTGGCCCTGTGGTACCCTCAGAAGCCTCTCTTATGCCCAGCCACCCTCTCCCTCAGTCCCCTTCCTGCCACAGGTGCATGTACATGCTAACGGGAGAGAAAAAGAGAACCTTTCGCAGGATAGACTCCAGGACCAGAGGCAGGAGCCCATATCCTGTCCTTCTCTGCCAGCACTTATCTGGCTCTGTCTGCTCCACTGGACTCCAGGAAGGGACGCAGGGGCAGGGTGTATCAGGCTGGGGACCTGCCTGGGGCCCTGACTTGGTGTGTCCCATCAGCACATCTGAGGATCTCTGGCAGTGGACGCGGGCCCTGGGGGGCACCCAGACCCCACCTCACTTGTCCCGTGTCCCCACACAGGATTCTTGTCCTGTCAGCTGCACGAATGAGAGGGGGACAGCCACCTTCTTGGGGAAAGAGAAGAAATGGCCTGGGACCTTCCTATCTGGAGTGGGGTCCCAAGAGAGGGAGTGAGGGTCCTGGAGCCCTGGAACCTCTGGAAGAATGGACCGCCAGGGGTCATGGTGGGGGCACTGGAAGGAGGGTGGAGACCACCTGGCCGGCTGGGAGGACAAGAGCAGGGAACACGTGTGCACTCTTACCATGAACCAGGGGCTATACCAAGTGTTCTGTGTTTGTGGGGAAGGGGCAGTATTCCTGGGGGTCCCCTGTATAAAACAGGGATGCTGATCCCATCCAGCTCACAGGGATGTGAACATCACATGAGTTACAGGAAAATGTTTGTTATCAACGTCACTGAGAAGGGGTTGGGGAGAGAGAGAAAAGAAACCACCTTTTGCTGTAAAGAAGCTAAATCTCTAAGATTTTTTTTTTTTTTTTTAATTTAAGTAATCTCTACATCCAACTTGGGGCTCGTAACTCATGACTCTGAGATGCATGCTCTTCCCAATGAGCCAGCCAGGCACCTCTCTAAGACTCCTCTTCACCCATTAAGACCCAGTGTAATCATCTCCTTCTAGAAGCTTCTGTCCATCTCCAACTAGCTTAGATCCAGTCCTGTGTGCCCTGGGACATCTGAGGGGACCCCTTCAGAGGCCCTCACCATTCTCTCCCTATCCTCCACCCCCCTCACAAGTTCCACGGCTCCGGGGGACATAGAGGTCGCATGAGCCTCCCACCCAGGGCCTGGCACACGGCAGGCGCTCAGCAGGTGAATGGGAAAACACAATAACAGGCTCACCTTCTTGGTCCCGTACATGACTTCCATGAATTTCTCGTCGGCGTCCTGAAAGCGCTGATCAAGGAAGGAACTTGTCTTCCGCACTAGGTTCCAGATCATGTAGTTGTTTAGCAGGCTGGGGCAAGAGCAGATGGGACAGCTCAGAAGGGCCCAGAGCTGGGGGCATCACAGCACTTCCCACACTGACCTTTAGGGGGCGCGCAAACCCGGCCTTTGGATTGTAGGCTCTTTCCACACTGCACCCCCCTGTACTCCCAACCCCGACTTACCCTCCCCAGTTTGGCAGGTTACTGCTTACTAAGCACAGAGAACATCAGGTCTTTAAGACAGAACCCAGGTCCTCTTTGAACACCCCTCGGTGCCTAGTGCAGTGACTTGTGTTTGTCGCAGGGCTAGCTGCCTTTTGTCTGGGAGCCATGGAGTCACCACATGGAGACTCCCCCCGGAATGGGTTGGGGGGCGTGGGGAGCAGTGCTACTGGGCTGGAGCAGGGAGGAGCTCGGAGATGTCCCAACCAGAAGCCCAGAGACGGGAGAGGAGAGCTCCAAATAGGAGGGGCAAGAAAGAGATTCATCTGTGGCCATTGTCACCTTTGCAAAGAAGTCACTTTAGCACCAAGAGATGTTCACAACAGTGACCATCTAGCCTCAAACTGAAAGAACACCTAAATGTGTGACAGGAGGGGTGGGAGTGAGTCAGTAATCCTACTATGTGTACTTGGTGGGAGGAGGCACAGCCAGGAAAAATGGGGTCCACATGGGGTGCGGGAAAACACGGGGAAAATGCTCTTGATGAAGGTCAAGGGGAAAGCAGATTATCAACGTGGTCACAAAGATGGGGAAAAAAGGAACCACGTATTAGAAAATTTACCGCTCTTTCTCTCTCTCTCTCTCTCTCACACACACACACACACACATACACACCCCCATAGAATCAACAGTAGTGTCTGGATAATACTATTTTTTTTCTATTTTTTTTCTGTAGTTTTCTAAAACCTCCACAAGTCTTTAAAATTGTAACAGAAATCATAAATATTACCTACAAATATCAGCGAACATTGAGCCCCATTCCGCGTCATTCCCTCACCCGGTTCTCACATCCCAACAAGGTAGCGCTATTTCCACCCCCAGTTTAGGACGGTAAACTGGGAGCCCGAACCAGAGAAAGGGCAAGAAACTTGCCCAAGGCGACAGAGCTGGTGGGCGGAGGGGCCGGGCTCTGAATGGGCCGCCTCTCCCCAGGGCCCACTCTCCCGAGTCCGTCTGTCCCCCGCTGCCCCCGCCTGTCTGGCCCGAGCAGAGCAGGGCAGTGTGGGACCCCAAGGGCTGGCTGCCGTTGGCCATCCTTACCATTTGTCTGTGCTGCTGATGAGGGCAGAGACCTGCCCCAGGTACTCCTTGTCGTAGACGACAATGGGCTCGGACTCATTGATTTCCACCGGGTAGAAGATGGTATTGAGAAAGGGCAGCCAGTGGATGGCGGGGGCCAAGGTCTGGAAGGGAAGAGACAGGGTGACTCGGGAGGGGCTGCCGCTCATCTGCACCTGGGGCCTCCCCCGTGCCTCCAAGGAGCTGGGCGCCAGCAGTGCTCCGGGCACACACCACACTATGGCTGCCCGACTTCGGTCAGAGAGGCCAGGGACAGAACTCTAAGGAGACAAACAGCAACCTCAACTTGAGATGGAGCTGGGCTGGAATACAGGGGACCCAGGGACAGCAGCGGTAGCTGCTGTGCAACAAGCCCTCCCGTGACAGACACCCCTGCAAATGACTCCCGTGTCCTCACTCAGTGGAACCTCAGAACAGGCCTAGGGGTAGGTACCATTATCCCCACTTTATGGATGAAGAGACTGAGTCCAGACAGGCCTAACATGGAAAACTGTGGAGCATCCGGAGCCAAAAGGCCTGGGTATATGTTCCAGGGCTCTTCCCAGCTGCGCCACCTTGACTAAGTGGATCAATCTCTCCGGGCCTCGGGGTCTCATCTGAAAACTGGTTTCCTCATCATAACGGAACCCACCTCATAGGCTTGGTGTAAGGGTTAAACAGGTTAATAGTGTCTGTTCCACTCAGCACGTGCTTCTCTCATATCAGTTAGCTTCCATGCGACTTAGTCTAAATGACCAGTAAATTCAAGAATGACAGCACTGTCTAGTGTCAACGTGGGACCCCTGGGTGGCTCAGGTAAGTCAGGTAAGCCTTCAGCTCAGGTCATGATCCCAGGGTCCTGGGATCGAGTCCCGCATCGGGCTCCTTGCTCGGCGGGGAGTCTGCCTCTCTCTCTGCCTGCCCTGCCTGCTGCTCCCCTTCCTTGTGCTCTCTCTCTGATAAATAAATAAATAGAATCTTAAAAAAAAATTAATAAAGTGTCAGTGCTTTGTCCCACAGGTGATTTTTCTCAGCCATGGGGTCTGAAAAAGCAAGCTCAGAAGGACAACCTTCAGCAAGAAAGGAAAAGCCCTCAGAGTTCAGCTGATGCACAGGAAGCTGGTCAGTGCCATTTTTTAAAATAAGATTTTATTTATTTATTATTGGGGGGAGGGGCAGAGAGACAGAGAGAGAGAGAATTAGAGAGAGAATTCTAAGCAGACTTGGTGCTGAGCATGAAGCCCAACGTGCGGCTCGATCTCAGGACCCCGAGATCCTGTCTGTGCCGAAATCAAGAGTTGGATGCTTAAGCGACTGAGCCACCCAGAGGCCCTGGTATGCTCGATCTCTTTTTCTTTTTTTAAAGATTTTATTTATTTATTTATTTGACAGGGAGAGACGGAACACAGCAGGGGGAGTGGGAGAGGGAGAAGCAGGCTTCCGGCTGAGCAGGGAGCCCAATGTGGGGTTCAATCCCAGAACCCTGGGATCATGCTCTGAGCCTAAGGCAGATGCTTAATGATGGAGTCACCTGGGCGCCCCTGGTCCGCTCGATTTTAATATAATTTAAAATGAGTGCCTGTGCCGGAGCTTGTTCCCTGAAGAGGCAGTGGTTGGCCTGGAGTAACTCGTAGTTTCGAACAGCTAGCTTGCTCTCGGCCCACTTGGTGGTGGCCCCACTGCCCAGGGCTCATCTGTCTGCGGAGTCTCTGTGTCCACAGTCAGCCTTTCCACTCCGCCCGAGCAGCCTCCACTCACACTGTGCTCTCTCCCCAGGTTCCAGTGATTGCTTTGATTATAAACTTGTACAACTTTTGGGGTTAATTGAGGTAAGACACACAAACATACAGTGTACCCTCTTAACCATCTTTAAGTGCCCAGGGCAGTGGCCTTAAGCACATCACACTGTTAGGCAACCACCACTACCATCCATCTTGATTTCGTCTTGCAAAACGGAAACTTGTACCTATTAAACGATAATCCGTCCGGCTCCCTCCCCGGAGCCCCCAGGAAGCATTATTCTTTTTGTCTCTGCGAATCTGACGGCTCTAGCTACCTCATATAAATGGAACCATACTGTGTTTGTCTTTTTGTGAGTGGCTTATTACACTGAGCCTATGACACGGTCCTTAAAGTTGCCCAACTTTGAATCTAATTGTAAGCATTTATACAATTAATGAGAGCTTCATAAACTGTAGGCGCCTGGAACGAAGTCCTGTTTTTCCCATATGCCTTGTTATTTTTAGTTAATTTCTTGTCCTGTGATTCTCCAGAAGGCGTTGTTTTCCAAGCCACATGTACTGTGTGATACAGCAAAAGTGTTTCTGTGCGTCAGTTACTTAGAATGGTATCTGGTACGTAACGACCATTCAGCGCTCAGCCGATATTAGCTATTGTCATCATTCTCAAGGTCTCCCAAGAGTGGGTCTGGGCTTGAATGATTCTGAATTCTGTTCTCTATGAAAGAGAACGCTCTATGAAATTCTGTTCTCCATGTTCTCTTGAAAAAAGACAAAAGGGATGGGGCGCCTGGGTGGCTCAGTGGGTTATAGCCTCTGCCTTCCGGTCAGGTCATGATCCCAGGGTCCTGGGATCGAGTCTCGCATCCGGCTCTCTGCTCAGCGGGGAGCCTGTTTCCCTCTCTCTCTCTGCCTGCCTCTCTGCCTACTTGTGATCTCTGTCTGTCAAATAAATAAATAAAATCTAAAAAAAAAGAAAAAGGGCAAAAGGGAAGACAAAGAAAGTGAAAGACACATTACACGTGACCTTCAGATGGTAAGATCGATCGATAATGTAAATTCAAACCACAACATCCGATGCATCTATGACCCGCTGGTAAATCCCTACGATGCCCTCAGTAAGAGAACAGTCACAAAACCTTCCACTTAACAATGCTGACTCTGCAGACAGCTAAGGTGACCTTCCTGCGGTCACATAGTTAACCAGTGACCGTGCCTGTCCACTATCCAGGCTCACTCGTCTCTCCGGTTTCAAAGGGCAGCTCAGCTGCAGGGGGCAAGGACCTCAGAGGACGGAAGAGGGCAGCTCCCGCAGGCAGCTGCGTGCTGGCTCTCGGGGGGCAACCCGAGTGGCCTCTCTCCCTAACCTGCGCGTTTGCTCTCTCTTCCCGGCATGAGCCCCTCGGGTGGGTCAACCTCTGGGGCTCCTCCATAACGTTTCCGGGGCTGTGAAACTGGGAGTGTCCAGGTGAGACGGTCAAATAGGGCTTAGCAGCTGCCTGCAGGACCTGCTGGCAAAGACGCCTGGGAAACTCACCAAGTTGACAAAATGTTGTTGTTTATACAATTAACGAAAGCTTCCCAGACTGCAGGCGACTGGGACACTCTCATCAGGGCACAGCCATCAGGTGGTGATAAATCCCTGTGTACTTAACACAAGCCTGGTTCTGTAGGGAGAGCAGGTGTTCTGTGCGGGTAAATTCCCATAACTCCAGATAAGGTGTGCGTCGAATACCAGAATTTTCACATTTTCTATCTTGCTTTAGTGAATGCCTAACTTAGACATGTGTGCCTCGATCTGTCTCCATGGAGATGGCTGTTTTAACTAACCAGGACATTCCACTTGTGACTCAAATCCTTTGGGGCACACCAGTCAGCTCTGTTTTCCAGACCTGCAGCCAGAGGGTCCGGATGGTCACCAACCAACCAGCCCAAGTAGGCTTGCAAATAAGAGAAAAGAAAGATGCTCTCAGATTTTTATCTCAGCTGGAGAATTAAGAGCAAAGAATCAGGCTCATTCCCAAATAACTTTTGATGCAGAAGGTCCCAGAGAGGAAGGAGAAGGTCCTCAGGCCCCTGAGAGAAGCAATAGAAGGATGTCCGATTCATGGCTCTGAATTCAGACCCTGTTGGGGGCTGGCCTGGAGCCACTCTGTATTCTGGAACCATACTCTGAAGGTAGGTGCACTTTTCCCAGAGTCACCTGCGGTGTAGGAAGAGAACCAAATTTCCAGACACCAGGGAACACCAAGACAGGCTCTGTCCAAGGTTGGAAGGATCAGACTGGATAAGTGCTGGAACTATGGGCTGTCACCAAGAAAGCAACATGCGAATAAGGCTTACTATACAACGTTTGACTTGTCCGTGTCAGTTTACACAGTGACATCCCAGGTAGAGATTCTTTTGGCTTCAGGGATCCAGGACTTAGTCTTTAGACATAATTTTTTAAAAATATCGACATATGCCCAGTTTCTCTGGGAAACACTCCACAGTTTTCAACTTGTTTTCTACGAACGCTGTGGCCAGAGTGAAGAACCACTGCCCCTTATGGGGACAGGGGCTGCCCGCATCCCTCTCTGTGTTCTGGAACACAGCAGGAGCGAAGGAGCGAGCAGAGCCCCATTTTACAAGGAAGGAAGTCCAGGTGCGAGGAGGGGGGTCATGTGACTTGCCCAGGGGCTGGGCCAGAGCAGTCTTCTGACCCCAAGCCTGGGGCTCGTCCCTCTGCAGACGTCGTCCCCACCCTAGCAGCTCTGCAGCGGCGAAGGAGGAGGAAAAGAGAAAAGCCGCATGATAGGGTGCCCAGGGGTGGCAGCAGGAAGCCACGCCAGGCCGGATGTGCTCAGGGCCACCAAGTCTTCTCTGCTGCTCTTGGGGTAGAGTCGGCCGGCACCATGGCCGCTGTGGGGGTTACTGGGCGGCCGCAGGTGGCCTGCCTGGGCAGAGAAGCAGGCCCCTGGAGCAAACCAAACTGCACAGCACAGACGGCATCTCCTTTGACCTCTGGACCTCGGGGCGGAAAAACAGCACCAGATGGTAGCCAACAGCTTGCTGATCTCCGTAACAACCATGCGGCCCCGCTCACCCCGATGCCAACATCTCCGGGGATCTAAGAGGCAGCTGGCACCCAGAAGCAGCCCTATTGCCCTCAGCCCCAGCTCTGCCTGGGCCGCAGCTCCACCTGGGCCAGCCGGCCAGCCTCCAGACCACTGGCTCACTCAGCAGATCCCCTTCCCTGACTTGACCCTATCCCTGCCCTAGGGCCCTCCTTTTCCCAAAGCACTCAGCAGCGAGTCCGGGATTATTCTCCTCGTTGGTGTGCCTCCCTGACCTGGAAGTACCTCCGGAGCAAGGCCTCGAGGGCGGCCCCATACACACCTGTTAGAGGGAGGGACGGAGGCAGAAAAAAGGTAGGGACCTACATGTTCTTCCTGAAAGGAGAGGAAACTTGCCAGCTCTAATGGATGGGCAGGACCTGGCTGGTCAAGGAGAGCAGGAGGAAGGAGATGGCCTGGTGGAACCCCAAGTGGCCTACACCGTCCTCCCCAGCGGGCAAGCGGTCCTCCCCGGGCACTCCTAGGCAATGGCAGGAAACAGGAAGACTAGCCAAGGCTACTCTGCTGATTCCTCTGTGACCCTGGGGACCTGGGATAAGACCAGACACCAACACATGGTGAACTGGAAAGATGAAACTGGCAGGTGATCACCTCAACGCACCACCTGCAGGTCCCAGGGAGCCACTGGGGGGCAGCCTTCGGCAGAGGGGCCGCTGGCTTCAGAGCTGGGTTAGTCAGTGACAGGGAGCAAGCAACCCCATTACACCTCCAGGACGTTGCCAAGGCTCATGGCAAGAGCAGAGATCCTGTGAGCCAAGCCTGAGTCCACTGTCCAGCTCCCTTGATACTTAGGGAGCCTTGGGGCCTTGAACATGTCATTCAACCTCCTGGCCTGGCAAAGGGAGAAGTGGCTACAAAACCACCCCTCACGCCGCCTGCTGTACACCAGGCTCCACAGGACTGGAGCTTGAGACCAGAAATGCCCAATCAGTGTGGGTGATTATCATCATGACCCTAGAGCCTCCCCAGGTAAATGCTGTTACAGAAAAGCTGTGTGGCCTCTAGCAGGTAACTGAATGTCCCTGAGCCTCAGTTTAACTATCTGCGAACTGGGTACAACCAGCCTTGCTTCATAGGGTTGTTCTGAGGACCTGATGAAGTGGATACAGAAACCCTGGCCCAGCGCCCTATGTCCTGAAGCCCTGGGTGTGTCCCCGCCTCCACGTTACCTGCAACTCAGCAGCGGTCACTTTGTGGTAGATGAGCTCCTCGTCCCGGCGCTTCTCCTGGGGGATGGTGATGTTGGCCAGCGCTGTCTCAAAGTCCAGGATCTGCTGCATCTGGGGCCGGATGGCGTCTTCGTCCCCGCCACCCAACAGCTTGCCCAGCTGGACCATGTAGTTCAGGTACCCCGTCAGCACCTGTGGGCCCGGCCCCCGCGATACGTCAGTGCTGTCACCCACGCATGGCCCGCTGGACAAGGGTGGAGGGCGGGGTGGGGCCAAGCCACCACAGGGAAGGTTCTGGCTCTGTGCTGCCCTACTGGCTGCCCCACAGCACTCAGGACAAAGCCCATAGGTCCCCGGCAGGTGGGTCCCTGCAGTCCTAGCCCACACCTGCTCTTGGATGCCTGTCACAAGAAAGTTACCAACAGACCGTCTTTCAGTTCTTAGAACAGTTTTCTGAGCTGCACTTCTCCACTGTGGCCCCAGACTGGAATTAGGTTCCCCTGCTCAACTTTCTCAGCTCACCCTTGAGTGACCATAACTGGTCACTATGCCTGTAACTGTTCATTAACTGTTTAGTTAATGAACACCCCCCTTCCCTGCTAGACCCCAAGCCCCGGGGGCGGGGACATGCCTGTCCAGGTCCCCAGTATCTGCCCAGCAGCAGGCACGGGGGAGCTGTCTGCTCAATGCAATTGGGCGGATAATGCAGTGAGAGACAATGACCCGCAGGCGAAGTTTCCCTGGGACATCGTGAGACACATGAGTTTTGGAGTCAGTGGGTCTGGATGTAAACCTCAGCCTCACCGCTGTGGGACCTTGAGTGGGTCACTTAGCGTCTCTGAGCCTTGCTCGCTCCTCTGTAAAAGGCAAGGTGAAAATAATGGCCACCAGGCGGGTCGGGGGAATGAAGTTCAGAGACGTTCTGTACCTGCAGGGTTACTGGGAGGGCCGGAAGTGAGTCTATCAACGACAGTGGCCATTACTGTCTCGCTCTACAGTCGAACAAAGGACACCTGTCCCCTGCCTCTTGTGCCCACGACACCTGAATGTGAAGCAGCCAAAGAGGGGGGATCCCCTTCCCTGCCAGGCACTGCCTAGCACCCATCAGGTAAGTGACACCTCTGTGCAACTCCAGCTTTGAAGACCCACGTAGGTGTGGACCCTCAGGAGACACTCAGCGGGTAAAAGGCCCTGGGTGTGGGCTGGGAGCCACTCCCTCGGCATTACACTCACCTTCTCATTTTCCGTTTTGTTCAGGTAATAGTCCCTTGAGGGTAAGCCCAGGCCAGACTGGTCGACCTGGAGAGGAAGGCAGGAGTGACCGGGGGGCTCCTGTCACATGGCAACATGGGACTAGCCCGGGTGCCCGTAGGAGCAGGAGCTGGTGGCGGAGGCCACCTCTGAGGTGTGCCCACCCAGGGCAGGGACAGACACATGTCTGGCAGCACACCTGCCCAAACGCAGGGATTCTGGGCCCTTCTGAAGGGTCAGAGCCACCCTCCTCAATCAGCACCTCTGAGGCTTGGCACAGCACTTCTCCTTAATTAAAAACTTCCTAAGATGGTGCGATGGTTAACAGCTACTCACACCCTGCCTGGCCTTCGTCAAGCTACCGAAGCTTCCCTCTGGGTCTTCCTCTGGAAAACAGGGGAACTAGGATCTCCCGCTGAGCTGGAGTGAGGATCAGAGGGGAGGTCGCCTGGAGAGGGTGTGCGGAGGGTGTGGCAGGTCAGGGAGCCTCAATTTCTGACCAGCAGTTCACACAGCCTCGTGGGTGCACCCAGGCCAACCTGGCTGTCAGTGTTACTACGGTTCCTTTGATTGATAAGCAAACTGCGGCTCAGAGAGGTCACTTGCTGAGGTCATGCGATGAGGGACAGACAGAGCTGGGTAGGACAGAGCTGGGTAGGAACCTCAGCCCAGCCTGGGCTCCTGGCTTCTGCATCGCAGGGTGGGCAGACCAGGGCTTCCCTGGGTGCACTGACACCAAGGCTAGGGCAGGCTCTAGCAGGAAGGAGCGGGACTCAGGGCCATAAAGGCCAGGAGCCGAGGATGGGGGACCCAGAAGTTAACATCACTCTTGGGGCCCACAGTGACCAATCCGAATCTCGGAGATTCATCTGTGCCACGGTGACAGCCTCCCCACCCCAATCCCGCACCTGAAAACAGCAGGCTGCATTTTCATGACTTCTCGCCTATACAAATCTCATGGTTCAGAGCCTCAGAAATAACCCCGGCTCCGAAACCTGGAGGCTGTCTCCCAGTGCAAGTCTGCCCTGAGCCCTGGCACTTGCAAAACTCAGAACAGGTCATGAGGTGAGACTCAGAACATGCCCATTCCTCTTCCTGGGGCCCCAGGCCGGCTCACCTGGATCACGTTGCTGTTGGAATTCTTGGAGTCGGCACTGACGTACACAGAGAAGAAGGGGGAGGTGCGGTAGTGAGAGGTGACCACCTGCAGCGTGTCCTGGAAGTTGTCTTTGTCCCAGGGACCGGTGATGTTCCAGCCCCCGAGCTGTGGGGACCAGAGGGAACAGCGAAGTGATGAGGTGGCAGGGAGAACCCGGCATGAATTCTGCTTCCGCCGCTCACTGGCTCTGTGACCCTCGGGTGGTCATCTGACCCCTGAGCCTCAAGAGCCAGGGCAAGGGACGGTCCTCACCAGAGTTTCTGACCAACACACAGGAGATGCCGCTGGGGCGAGACTGATCCTGACCAAGTGCGCCAATGACACACAGCAAGAGAGAGAGAGAGAGAACACAAGCAGGAGCAGTGGGAGAGCGAGAACAGGCTTCCCTCGATCCCAGGACCCTAGGACCATGACCTGAGCTGAAGGCAGATGCCTAATGACAGAGCCACCCAGATGCCCCAAAATCTTTTAAAAAATAGAATAAAATAAATAAATAAATAAAGGTTGATAAAGCAGTGGTTGCTAGTTTCTCTCAGAGCTAGGATTTTTTTTTTTTTTTTCCAAGTAGGCTCCATGCCCAACATGGGGCTCAAACTCACAACCCCGAGATCAAGAGTTGCAGGCTCTACGGACTGAGCCAGCCGGGCGCCCCGGAGCTGGGATTTCTGTAATCTCCTCGGTCTCCTTGGCTTGGCACACACTGGCAGGTGGGGCCTGTGCCAGAGGGGAGAGCTGTCCAACCCCAGTGCCCACAGCTCCCGACCCTGCTGTGATGCCTTCCCACAGCCAAGCTACGAGGAAGGGCACTGAGGGAGCCTGGGACAGCCAGAAAACATGCACGGCCGCCCTCTGTGGGTGCCAGGCAGCCTGGCCAGCCGTGGGCGGCCCCCCAAGAATCCATCCAAGACTGGGAGACGCTCGGCAAGAACCTCCTTGCAGGAGGATGGGGAGGCCTGGGGTATGTGGGGCCTTCCTTATGGGGTGAGGTTCTGCCTCTGATCCAAGATTCTCTGTTGGTCCTTCTGGAACATACCCCACCCTCACACACAGACAAGCCTCGGAGCAAGAGGAAGCAGCAAAGTAGAGAAACATTTTGTCTGTAAATACAGTCCCTATGTCACCCACACGTGACAGACATCCACAACGATGATGACACACACCCCCAATACAGAGATTCCCACCCGCAGACACGTGTGTGCACACGAGCACACGCGCGAGCGTGCAGACACACACACTAAGACACTTGCAGCTCCAACGGGTTCTAAAGTCCAGCTGGGTAAGGCAGCTGGGGGTGTGAGGTAGCCGGGGGACCCGGCAGTTCCAGAGGTGGGGGTAGGGGGGCAGGCAGGTGGCACAGGCCAGAAGAGAGCCAAGAAAGCCAGCTCCAGGACTCACCTTCTCAATCAGCTCCATCAAAGGCTTGGCTTTGAGCTCCTCGATCCTGGTTTCATTCATACATGCACGGTAGTACACTTGGGCCTTCCTTTCTGCCTCGCTCACACTGGCCGTGGAATTTTCTGGAATGATAGGAGATAGAAGTTTGCAACCTGCCCCCATTTGCTCAGTGGGTGGCCTGGGGGAGTCCTTCCGGGAGCCTTGGTGTGCTCAGCTGTAAAAAGACCTAGGATTTCTGCCTATCAGGACAGCCGCAAGGCCTCAGCCACAGCGGGTCTGTGACTGTCCTGGTCAGAGCCCAGCCAACTGAAGTGCTTCCTAACTTTTGCTAACTGCAAATAAGAAGAGCATACCAGGGCGCCTGGGTGGCTCAGTGGGTTAAGTCACTGCCTTCGGCTCAGGTCATGATCTCAGGGTCCTGGGATCGAGTCCCACATCGGGCTCTCTGCTCTGCAGGGAGCCTGCTTCCCTCTCTCTCTCTCTGCCTGCCTCTCCATCTACTTGTGATTTCTCTCTGTCATATAAATAAATAAATAAATAAAATCTTTAAAAAACAAATAAATAAATAAGAAGAGCATACCATGTTTCTTCCCGTCCACCAGTCAGGTTTGTAGACATGTCCCTTGGTTGGCAGCACAGGGCCACCCAGCAGGATGGCCTGCTTTCCCTGCTGGTCAATGTGGGGCCCAAACAGCTCCACCTGGTCTGTGGGACAAAGGCCTGCCTTGGCTCTCAGATCCCAGATGACCTCTCTCGTGATAGACTGGAGCCGAATGGAAGCTTCCAAGGCCTCGTGCATCCTTGCCCCTCCCCCTTGGAGGCGCTAGCCTTGTCTGTCAGATGTACAGTTGACCCGGAGTGCTGCTGCCATTTCTCTCCCTGACTCCGCAGTCAGTGTCTCCATCTTTTGCGCCAGGACACCCGGGAGACTTTAGTCATCCCCTTCTCCCTCTCCCTGTCCTTGGTGTCCTGGTCCAGGTGCCACCTGCTGAGGGCCACATTCCTGTATGTGCACCAACACAGGGCAGGGTCCTTCCTATGCCCAGTGGGGGACCACATCCTGCTGTTCAAGGCACGAAGGACCTACTATGTGCCAATTCGGGTCATGAAGGGCCTACTATGTGCTGGGGCTCCTGTGCCTGAGCCTTCATCTCAGAGCCCTGTTCCTGATGGTATCTGGGTCCCTGGCCCCCTCAGTTCTGTCTGTCTGCCTTGCTTCTCCCTGGGGACCTCCTTCCTCCCTGCTCCAGGCACTTCTCCTCATTTCAAGTTTGTTTCTTTTGGATCCAGAAACTCCTTCCTTTGCTTCCTTCAAAGACCTCCCTGCCCCCAATCCCCATGTTCTCCACCAACACTTTTCTGGCAGATAAGGGTCTGCCTTATCCATTCACCCACTAAACAGATACCAGATGCTTACTCTGTGCTAGGTACTGCGCCTGCTTCAGAGACACAAAAGACAATGTCCCTGTCCCCGTGGAGCTTCCTTCCTAGTGTGAACACACAGACACCAAACAAGCAAACACATAAAGGAGAAGCTCATTCCCGCCTTCCCGTATGAGGTGCTGTTGAAACCCTATTGCCTTGGAGGCCTTTCCCAGAGGCCATCCTTCCCGTGGAGCCTCTCCTGAGATGGTCCTTCATGAGGGCCCCAGCATGGAGCACCGACCAAGTGTCAGGCACCGGGCTGGGCTCAGGGTTTTATAGACATGAAAAAGACCTGCTCACTCTCCGCCTCCTGGGCACTCATAGCCTAATGGTGAACGCAGTCAAGCAAAGAAATGACCCAGAGACACGAAAGTACTTTAGTTAAGGCAAATGACTGTGGAACCCAGAGAAAAATCACACCCTTCGATGGTGTGAGGTGGGGTTGGGGGCGGGGCTCTATCTCTGAGCCAGTTCTTTAATTTATTTTTTTAATTAAAAAAAATTTTTTTAGGGGTGCCTAGGTGGCTCAGTGGGTTAAAACCTCTACCTTCAGCTCAGGTCATGATTCCAGGGTCCTGGGATCGAGCCCTGCATTGGGCTCTCTGCTCAGCAGGGAGCCTATTTCCATCTCTCTCTCTCTCTCTCTGCCTGCCCCTCTGCCTACTTGTGATCTCTGCCTGTCAAATAAATAAATAAAATCTTAAAAAAAAAAAAAAAAAGAATTTCTAACTCTTCTAGTTAATAGAATTAAAATTATATTTCACTCTTTAAAAAAATTTTTTTTTTTAGTAGGCTCTATGCGCAGTGTGGGGCTCGAACTCACCATACCTAGTCAGGTATTGCATGTTTCACATCCTCCCCAGCCAGGCACCCCAAGCCGGTTCTTTTAAAGGTAAGAAGTTGGAGCACCTGGGTGGCTCAGTCAGTTAAGCAGCTGCCATGGGCTCAGGTCATGATCCTGGTGACTTGGGATCAAGCCCTGCATCGGGCTCCTTCCTCAGGAAAGAGCCTGCTTCCCCCACTCCACCTGCCTGTGCTCTCTCCAAAATAAATAAAATAAATCCAAAAGCCTAAAAAAAAATTAATAAAGTTAAGAAGTTATTCACCAGGTAGGAATGAGGGGAAAGTTGGAGAGTTTGAGGAAACACGAGAAGCACAGAAAGGCATGCTGTCTGGAAAAAAGATACCCGTTCGATGTGGCACATGGTGCAGAGGGCATGAGGTCACTTCGGCTCTCCCAGCCCTGTCCTAAGAGCCCATCTGCCCTCCCCCCAATTCTTTTTTTTTTTTTTTAATATTTTTTTTATTTATTTGACAGAGATCACAATTAGGCAGAGAGGCAGGCAGAGAGAGAGAGAAGGGAAGCAGGCTCCCCGCTGAGCAGAGAGCCCAATGCGGGGCTTGATCCCAGGACCCTGGGATCATGACCCAAGCCAAAGGCAGAGGCTTTAACCCACTGAGCCACCCAGGCACCCCTCTCCCTCCAGTTCTTACGATAACCAGTATCCTGATTTTCTTTGGGCAGAGAGCACTACCCCCATCTTGCTGAAGTCAGGGTGATAGCCCTGAAGAGGGCCTTGGGCTAGTCTGAAGGGAGATGCAGAGACAGGACAACCCTGAGAGAAACAGAGGTCTGGGGCCTGAGTGACGAGGGGGACCTGAGTGACAGCCCTGGGGACCACAGGCTGCCATGCTGCAGAGGCCTGGAAACACCAGTGTGTCCCCCCTGTCCCTCCAGAGCGTGAGACGAGGCCTCCTGGAGGGAAGGGCAGAAATGGGGAGAGCTGGCCGTCCCCCTGCTTCAGACCCGGGAAGCAGAAGTGCAGGGAAAGCAAAGGGAGCTTCCACTCCGCCCCCCGCCTAGCCTAGGAGCCTTGTTTCTCTGACAATGGCTCCCAGCTGCGAGGCTCCTAGAAGGGAAAACACAAGAAAGTCATTGCTCACCCGAGCCTGTAAGTGGCATCTCCCCCATGCACATGCAGCTCTGGCCGTGACCCTGAAATGCCAGGGCCAGCGTCGGGGGAGTGTGTTCTGTGCGCTCTGGCCCGTGAGCGGATCTGGCATCTCCTTCTCCTTTGCCCAAGGCCACTGAGATAAGAGGCCCGAAGAAAGGCTGTGGAGGAACGGCCTGGCAGTGCTCAGTAGAGGGAGTTCCAGGCTTCCATCTTGCCCCAACAGAATCCCTGCGTTATCACTTACAAACGTTCTTCAAGCAAGCGCATGGCCCCTCTCTCCTTCGCTGACAGGCTGCTCCTGATGAGCTCAAACTTCCTTCCTCTGAGCTCCACGCCCTGGATCGCACATCCACTTGTTTTCCCGCAAAGGTTTATTGAGTTCCTATGGCCTGGTGGCTGCTGCGGTGGGGGGAGAATGCAGCAAGCCACATGGACTCAGGGCTGTCCCCGTGAGGCCTATAGCCCAGGAGGCGGGACAGAGAGCAGCAGGACGATCACAGAGCATCTGACCGCAGGGAGGGCAGGAGCTCTGAGGACCAAGTCCAGGAGGGCCTGAGAAGGACAGCAGGGGAGGCCCAGGGAACCTTGTCTGGACTCAGGGCTCAGTGTGGAGTGGATGTAGGTAGCTGGGCCTGGGCTGCTTCAGGCCCCAGTTTGCGTCCCAGTCATCTCTGTTTCTTCGCCTGTACCTGGAAAGCCCACAGTAGCCCTAAGCAGCATTTGCTGGAAGAACAGAGCCCAGTGTCGCTTCTGAGGAGGAAGGAGGCAATTTCTGGATGTCGAGAGAGTGATGAGGTCAGCGCCAGACAGAGAGTGGCATGGGGAGGACAGGAGGCAGGCGGGGCAGAAAGGGACAGGAGCACAGGCCTCACCAGCAACAGGCGTTTACAACCCCTATACTCCCACAGGGACACTGGCTGGGGCAGGAGCTCTGGGAGGTCAAGTTCCGCCACTCCTCCCCCTGCCTCTCTCTGGCTCATGGAGCCCACTGGGATAACCCCAGCACACACCCCCACCTCCGCTCCTCTGTCTTCTCCCATAGGACACCATGGCCTGGCAGGCACTGGGCATTCAAGGGCTGAAGCAAGACGGCCAGGGGGAGGCCGCTGCACAGACGAGGTGAGCGGTAATGTGGGCTGGGGCCAGGGTGATGGCAGAGAGGGGGTGAGAGGCAGTTGGAGTGGGAGAGAAAGAGGAGTCATAGATGCCGAGTTTTCCTGGACGGGAGCAAGGGCTTGCTGCTGAGAGGTGGGAGATTAGGGATGGGAATGAGATAAGCAGTTAGTTCCGTTTCTGACATCTTTAGGTGAAACGTCTATTAGACACAGAAGTGGAACCCTGAGTGTGAAGTTTATAGCACTAGTGTTTTGTGCCCTGGAGGGGGGCACCTGGGTAACGCAGTCGGGTGTCCAACTCTTGGTTTCAGCTCAGGTCGTGTTCTCTGGGCCGTGGGATCGAGCCCCACATCAGGCTCCATGCTCAGCGCACAGTCCGCTTGGGACACTCTCTTGCTCTCCTTCTACCCCTCCCCCGACAAAATAAATAAATAAATAAAACCCCACTAATGTGCTCTGGACTATACGAATGCCTTAAAATTACCTATAAGGCCCTATATCATGCATTTTCAACAGGGACAATATTGCCCCCAAAGGGGGAGAGAATTAGCTCTTAGGGAGCAGAAACATCGTACCTTTCAGGTATACATACATTACATAAACAGGTGCATAGCATTATCTTTTGTATTCTTCTTGGACAACACAGAAGAAATGGATAACATACCAGAAATATACAGCCTGCCAAGACAAAATCATGATGAAATAGAAAATCTGAACAGACCAACTACTAGTAAGGAGATTGAATCGGTCCCCAAAAATCTCTCAACAAATGAAAGTCTAGGACTAGACATGAGTGCTACCAAATATTCGACAAAGAATTAATACCAATCTTTCTCAAACTCTTCCAAAAGACAGAAGAGGAGGGAATTCTTCCAAACTTCTTTTGCAAGGCCAACATTACCCTGATACCAAAACCAAAGACACCACAACAAAAGAAAACTATAGGCTAATATCCCTGATGAACACAGATGCCAAAATACTCAACAACAGATCAGCACACAGAATTCAATAAGCCATTGAAAGGATCATACAGCGTGATCAAGTGGGATTTATTCCAGGAATGCAAGAATGGCTCAATGTCCGTAAGTCAATGTAATTTACCACATTAACAAAATGAAGGATAAAAATCATTTGATCCTCTCAATAGATAAAGAAAAAGCATCTGACTGCATAAAAGCAACATCCATTGATGATGAAAACTCTCAAAAAGTGGTTACAGTGGGAATGTATCTCAACATAGCAAAGGCCATATATGACAAGCCCACCGCTAACATCACAGTCAGTGGTAAAAGCTTGTCCTCTAAGATCAGAAAAAGACCAGGATGCCCACTCTTGTCACTTTTATTCAACATAGCACTGGGAGTCACAGTCAGAGCAATTAGTTCAGAAAAAGAAATAAAAGACATCCAAATTAGAAAAGAAGAAGTAAAACTGTCACTATTTGCAGAGAACACAGAAAACCCTAGAGACTTCACCAAAAACCTGTCAGAACTAATGAACAAATTCAGCTGCATGATACAAAATCAATACATAAAAATCTGTTGTATTTCTATACACTAATAATGAACTATCAAAAAGAGAAATGAAGAAATTTACAATGATGTAATTTATAATTACATCAGAAAGAATAAAACACCCAGGAATAAATTTAACCAAGGAGGTGAAAGACCTGTATATTGAGAACTACAAGACATTAGTGAGAGAAAGTGGAGAAGAGGGGTGCCTGAGTGGCTCAGTTGTTAAGTATATGCCTTTGGCTCAGGTCATGATCCCAGGGTCCCGAGATCGAGCCCCGCATCGGGCTCCCTGCTCAGTGGGAAGCCTGCTTCTCCCTCTCCCACTGCCCCTGCTGTGTTCCCTCCTTCGCGGTGTCTCTCTCTCTCTCTGTCAAATAAATAAATAACATCTTTAAAAAAAGAAAAAAGGAAAAAGAAACTGGAGAAGACACATAAATGGAAAGATATTCTGTGCTCACAGATTGGAGGAGGTAGTTCTGTTGAAATGTCCATACTGCCTGAAGCAATGTAGAGATCCACAGCAATCCTTATCCAATTCTCATGGCATTTTTTCCAGAAATAGAACAAACAGGGGCACCTGGGGGACTCAGTCAGTTAAGCATCTGCTTTCGGCTCAGGTCACGATCTCAGGGCCCCGGGATGGAGCCCCATGTTGTCATGGGCGGGTCTGGGGGGTGTCCCTGCTCAGCAAGGAGTCTGCTTCTCCCTCTGCCTCTGCTCTTCCCCCTGCTGGTGCTCTCTCTCTCTCTCAAATAAAATCTTTATTTATTTATTTATTTATTTGAGAGAGAGAGAGAGAATGAGAAAGGGGAGGGTCGGGGGAGAAGCAGACTCCCCGCCGAGCAGAGACCCATGCGGGACTCAATCCCTGGACTCTAGGATCCTGACCTGAGCCGAAGGCAGTCACTTAACCAACTCAACCAGGCAGGTGCCCTCAAATAAAATCTTAGAAAAAAAAAAAAAGAAAGAAATATAACAAACAATACTAAAATTTGTGTCGAACCATAAAAGACCCTGAAGAGCCATGGCAATTGTTTTTTTGTTTGTTTGTTTTTTTCTGTTTTTTTTTTTTTTTAAGAGATTTATGAGTTCTTTATATATTTTGGATACTAGTCCCTGATCATTTTCCCAAAGACATACAGATGGCCGGAAGGTACAAGAGAAGATGTTCTGTATCATTAGTCATCAGGAAACGCAAAACAAAACCACGGTGGGGTATCACCTCACACCTGTTAGAATGGCTCACACCAAAAAGACAAGGAACAAATGTTGGAGAGGGTGCAGAGGAAAAGAAACCCTTGTTTCTTGAATGTAAATTGCTCAGTCTCTATGGAAAGTAGCATGGAGGGGGGCCTGGGTGGCCTAGTCATTACACGTCTGCCTTTGGCTCAGGTCATGATCCTGGGGTCCTGGGATGGAGCCCTGCATGGGGCTCCTTGCTCAGCAGGAAGTCTGTTTCTCCCTTTCCCACTCCCCTCACTTGTGTTCCCTCTCCCGCTGTCTCTCTTTCTCTCTCAAAAAAAAAAAAAAAAAAAAAAAGAGTAGGGGCACCTGGGTGGCTCAGTGGGTTAAAGCCTCTGCCTTCGGCTCAGGTCATGACCCTAAGGTCCTGGGATCGAGCCCCACATCGCGCTGTCTGCTCAGCAGGGAGCCTGCTTCCCTTCTTCTCTCTCTGCTTGCCTCTCTGCCTACTTGTGATCTCTGTCAAACAAATAAATAAAATCTTTTTCTTAAACAAGTAGTATGGAGGCGCCTCGAAAAATTTAAAGTAGAACTTCCCTATGATTCCTGCTGGGTACTTATCCAAGGAAACAAAAACACTAACTTGAAAACGTATCCACACCCCCATGCAGCAGTATTTACAACCACCAAGATATTGAACCAACCTAAGTGCCCACTGACGGATGAATAAAGAAAACGCGGCGCACACCCCCCCACACACGCAGAGGACTACTATTTGTCCATAAAAAGGAAAGAAATCTTGCCATTTGTGACATCAAGGATGAACCTCAAAGATATTTTGGTAATTGGGGGAAGTTAGAGAAAGACAAATACTGTATAATCTCTCTTACATGTGGAATTTAAAAAATACATACATATAAAAAATATATACATATACATAAACATGTAACAAAAACCAAGCTCATAGATAAGGAGAACAGATTAGCAGTTGCTGGAGTTGTTGGGCGGGGGTTTAGAGAAATGGGTGAACTGTTTTTATTTATTTAAATAAATTGAATTAGGGACGCCTGGTGGCTCAGTTGGTTGAGCAACTGCCTTCGGTTTAGGTCATGGTCCTGGAGTCCCAGGATCGAGTCCTGCCTCGGGTCCCCAGCTCCACGGGGAGTCGGCTTCTCCCTCTGTCCTTCTCCCCTCTCATGCTCCCTCTCATTGTCTCTCTCTCAAAATAAAAATCTTTTTAAAAAATTGATGAAAAAATTAGGTGAAACAGAAAAGAATTTTAGGCAGGGGGCAAGAATGAAAAAAAGCTGAGAAACCTCGCCCTCACTGTGGGCCTCCAGCTCCTGTCTGCATCCTGCCCCGCCTCCCCCGCCTTGTTCCCGTACTCCTGCCCCATCCCTGTGGTCTATTCTCTCACAACTAATTCCAGTTTCTGCCCCAGCGTTCCTGCTCTGAAGGCCCAGCCCTCCAGACTGCTGTGTCTGCAGCGGCCTCCTCGCTTCCCGGGCTTGCTTCCTACTCCGCTCGTTTCAAAGCCCTAACTCTTTGCAGCCGCCTTATTTACTCATTTATTTGTTTACGGTCTGTCTCCCCTGATGGAATGCAGGCCCCACTAGGAAAGGCTGTCTTATTCCTCACGCCATCCCGGCACCTAGTGATGGCTGGCACATAGCCAGAGTACCATACATAACTGTGGAATGAAGGAATGAATGATGGAATGTTCTGGGAGCTCCAGAGAGGAAGATACCAATCACATCAGTCTGAGGAGGAGGCTTTGATTCAAAGGGAAATCAGTCACACACAGTTTTCTTGTGAGGAAAACCCTGGTCTCCTTTGAGACTCCTCGCTTGCATTTACTTCCCAGAAGAAGGTTCCATGGAAGCAGGCCAGGCGCCATCAACAGCGCAGCTCCCAGGACAGAGCCAGGGGGCCAGTTTTGGATATGGTGGCACTTCCAAGGCCCCCAAGGTATGAAAATAATTTGGCAGCCCAGGGCCAGACAACAGGGCTCCCAATTGCCGGGGCTACTTCCTTCCAGGGTCCCTGAGTTCCAGAGACATCCTCTGTCCCTTCCCCAAAGTCCCAAAGAGGAAAGACAGCATACCCTCTACTTGACCCACTTCTTCCTCTGGGAGTTTTCACTGGAACCCCCTCTTCCACACCACTCCCTGGGAGGAAAGGAAACACCCAGCAGCTGGGCGGGCTGCCGGGATGGAGCTTCCCGGGAATTCTGTGATCCCAGTGCGACCCATCGGGCCAGGAGCACGTGGGACTCCACATCAGGGCGAGACCAGCCCTTGTCTGAGATAAAACCATAGACTTGGTACGGGTAGTTGCAGGCCTCTCAGGAGCCCCATCCTGTGAGAGGAAGTGGGGGGGGGGCTGATAAATGAGGCCCCTTCTTCTGCAGAGGAACGAAAATAATGATAAGACCATTACCATTACTGGTGCCTACGACAGACAGGCCCAGCCCGGGCTGAGCTCTTCTCAGTACCCCACCGGCACCCCGAGGTCAGACTATCACCCCATTCACAGGGAAAGAAAGGAGGCCCAGGGAGAGGAAGGAACTTGCCTGAGAGGTAACACTAATACGTCACATGCTAGAATTTGAACCCAAGCCTTCTCAGGCTTCCCTGAGAGAAGGAACTGCTTTCTCTGTGTGTGGGTGTGGCTGTGTGTGTGCATCGGGTCCTAACAGTTTCCACCCGCGAGTGCTATTAGTATCCAGCCCAATTCAGAGGCAAGAGGTTGAGTAACGTGTCCAAAGTCACACGAGTGAGCGGCGGAGGCTGGGACAGGGGCCTGAGCACTCTCTGGCTCGGAAAACTGGAGGTAGCACCCAAGCAGACCGGCCACCCCAGAGAAGCCCCGGACACCCCCTGCCTTTCCCGGAATGGGAAAAAGGGGCACACGGCTGCCGACACGGTACTGAACAGAAATCATGGGGTCACAGATCTTGTCCAGAGGGTTTCCTGCGTGCACAAGGAGAAGAAAAGAAGCTGGATAGCAACTACTAGAAAAACAAATCAGAATAAAAGTACGAGAGATGGCACAGGGTGACAGGATTAGTTGCCAAGTCACTGACACGAACAGATTGAATGCCGATGGAATGATGATTCTGTCTCCATTTCTCCGGCAGACTGGCGCTGGGCTACACGGAAGAGAGACCATGAAGTCCTTGTGAAATCCATGATGCTCAAACTATTATAAAAACCAGGCATTCATTTTGCACGCATTAATCTTACAATAGAAAACAGTACAGGGGCGCCTGGGTGGCTCAGTGGGTTACGTGTCTGCCTTTGGCTCGGGTCATGATCCTGGGGTCTTGGGATCAAACCCCACATCAGGCTCCCAGATCAGCAGGGAGCCTGCTTCTCCCTCTGCCTCTGGCTGCCACTCCCCCTGGTTGTACTCTGTCTCTCAAATAATCTTTTTTTTTAATGAAAGAAAGCACAGTATGTAGGACAAACACATAAAACACAACTGTAACTCAAGTCCAAAGAAGCCCTTTGGTAGCCTCAGAGGGCATCACAGAGGAAGCAGGTTTGAGGAAAGTCCTACAGGACAAGAAGCGGCGAGGCAGGTAGTCTAGACGGCAGATGGGTCTGTGTTAAGAGCACAAGCTGGTAGGAAGGCCCAGCCTTGGGGTGAGAGGTCCTGCTGCATCCTTGCCCTGATGAAGTGAGGCCACATGCTTGTCTCCCTGAGGCCCACGAGGACAGCCCAAGCCGGCAACCCGAGGGGGCAACAGAATGTCTCTCGGGTGAGTATCTCTGCTCGCGCAGCTGAGGTCATGCCTCCCAGCCAGCGGGCTGCAAGGAAGTGCCACAGGGGGGACTTGGCAGAGCTCAGCCCACCAGCGACAGATCTGCCCAGATTTCCTCTGAGGGGGGGCCCCTGTGAATTCACCTTTCAGAGAAAGGAGTGGCTTGTCCAAGGTCCTGCCCCCACAGCTGATCGTTATAGCTGTTCTGCCTGACCTGGTGACACAGTCCTCACCAGCACTCCAAAAGTTCTCTCTTCTGCCAGAGAAGCCCACCCCAGGCCAGCTTGGACAGTCTGGGAACCCCCGGGCACACTGCAACCCCCAGCAGCTCCAGCCCTCCCCCCACCCCGTGGGACCTGCTGGCTGACTCCTGTGTCTTGGGGAAGATGAAACCAGCCTGGCCTCGAGCCCAGGAATGCACTGGCATTCTGTTCAGCATTTTCTGTCACCCACTCACCTGCCCCCTGCCCCTTCAGGGGTTTCCTGGTGCCAAAGTCCCAGGAGTTAGCCTGCAGGTAGGGGACTCCGGGGATATGCCTTCTGGTGAAGCTCCTGGTCAGAATGACCTGGAACTGGCCTCACCTACTATGTTCATCGAGCCCTGGCCAGATCCCATCTAAAGTGGAGAGCTTCACCAAGCAGCTCCTGGGGAAAGGAGCCTGCCGAATTGTAGCTCTGGGCCACTCTGTGGCCTCCACATGGTTGGTCTGACTCAGGGGAGTCAGTGGAAAAAGAAGGGAAGTTTGATGTCCCCCAGCTCTGGGACCAAATCTCAGCTAAGTGTCATCATTTCCTGAGTGTCTGTGAGTCTCCTCTGTATAATGGGGATATTCCTCTATGGCTTCAATAAAATAATCCAAGGAAACAGCCTAGTGTGGTCATGGATATGCCCTGTACCTCATTTCCTGGTAAGTAGGTCCACATCAGGGCCTCCATGAGAAATATGTAATTCTTAGATTTCTTCGATCACCTCACTAATACGTAGAATATCCCCCTCAATGCTCTTTGAGTTCAGGAGCCTGGGGAGTCTGTCTGTGGTCCCATAGCTTGCTGGGAGAGGTCTGGGCTGGAGCTCACTCAGTGCACTGGGCAGTACACTCAGTACACCAGCTCTGCTCGGCTGGGTCCTCATGAGGTGCCAGGATCTGTGCTGAGCACGGGGAACTAGCACACACAAGCCAGCACTCACGGCAATCTCGAGTCTGATGGCACCATTATCCCCATTTTACAGATAATAAGTTGGAGAGGAGCCAGGTCACTTGTCCAAGGCTATAGGAGTGATAAGCTGGTGTGCCAGGGCGGCCTGACTTTAAAACCCTGCAGTCTGGCCTCCTGATACCACCAGGCCCCAGTCCCAGGGGCAGGGGCTCGAACACATGGTTCTGGCTGTTCTGTGCCCAGCTGAGCACAGCTCCCCACCTACACCTTGACTCTTGGGGACAGGATGGAGGTAAGGCCAGAGCCCAGGACCATAGCCCACTCCTCCCAGGCCCTGCCAGCTGGGGGGGCAGGGCAGGGGGATGGACTCAGTCCTGGCAGAGGCCCAAGGTCCCCCTTGGAGCAGGATCCACAGGCGCCACACACAAGGTCCAGTCCTGGGCCTAACTGGGAGGTCAGAGGACCCATCTGTCTGTCTTCTCCATCCCGTCTCGGTGCTGACTATCCCCCCGGGCAGGAGCCCCTCTCCATGAAGGACTGGTAGTGTCTCCTCAGCAGGGTCACTTAGCTTCTCTGAGCCTGTTTCCTTATCCACGACATGGGAACAACGGCCCCTAAGTCCCAGGGAGGCAGTGAGGATGAAGGAGGCAGGAGACAGAAAGAGCTGGAACAGAGCACGGACAGTGGCAGCCACTCAACAAACATCAGTTTCTTCCCCTCTTTCCTTCAGACCCCCACGCTCCACACTGCCAGCAGGATGGGGACGGGGGCATTCGTGCCTATCGGACTGGAGGGGGTGTGAGGTAGGGAAAGGACACACGGCCCAGACTGAGTCAGACAAGTCCCTTCTGTGCCACCTGCTAGCTGGTCTCCAGGATGGCTCTGGACATCAGTGTCCTCATCTCTCAAATGGGATGAACGATACCTTCCTCACTCCTGCCCTACAGGATCGAATAGGAGGACATCGACAAAAAGCTCCGTAAACTGTAAAGTGCTGTGCAAAGGTCAAAGGTGAATAATACCTATCACCCTCACACGCACAGCAGCCAGCACGATACGCCAGGCCAAGGCAATGCACCTTAAATACATTTTTCCCATTTTATTTTCATAACCTGGAGGCGGCTCTACTGAATGAAGGTGTCCTGAGGGGTCATGTCATTGACCCGAGATCACAAAGAAAGAGGTGGAGGCAGGGCTTGAACCCAGGTCCTGGTAACCGAAGGAGAGGCTCTGGCCCATCTCATCATCCTGCTTGGACTGTCCTCCTGCTTCGGTTGTTG
The DNA here is from genome assembly GCF_030435805.1 of Mustela lutreola. Taxonomy (NCBI): domain Eukaryota; kingdom Metazoa; phylum Chordata; class Mammalia; order Carnivora; family Mustelidae; genus Mustela; species Mustela lutreola. The sequence continues at coordinate 15,176,047 of NC_081299.1, forward strand.
GTTCCTGACAAGCCCTTGGCTGTTTTCAGGTGCTGGAGAAGGGACATCCCTGAGTTCCAGTCTGGCTACCCCAGACATTCGCCTGTTAAGCTTCTAGTTCTGAAATGAAAGGCTGTGTCCCCTTTCAAAGGCACTTACCTAGATAGCATAAAGCAGGGGCTTTGCTGTTCCAGACACACAGGGTTCCCTCAGCTCCCCGTCGCCTCCATGTACCACTGAGCTCTGATGCTCAGGGAGACAAGCCTGAGGCTGGGGGGGGGGGGGTGTGGAGGGGGGGGCGCAGAGAACAGAGAGAATGGTGGGCGGTGGGTGGGTCTCACCTAGCAGCGCGCCCCACCCCCACCCAGAATGGGCTGGGGTCGGAAAGAAACATCCCCTAACCTGGTTTGCCCATTTCCACTGTCATCTGAAAGACACAGTTGCCTGAAATTCTCAACTGTCAAGTTGGAATCTCTTGCTGTCTCATAGGAAGGTTTCTGTCCCTTTGAGCAGATGTGTCCCCTTTGAGGTATCTTCATATATTTTATGTACTTTTTTTTAAATTTTTAAATATTTTTATTGATTTATTTGACACAGAGAGAGATCACAAGTAGGCAGAGAGACGAGCAGAGAGAGAGGGGGGAGGCAGGCTCCCCGCCAAGCAGTGAGCCCAGGGCCCTGAGACCATGACCTGAGCTGAAGGCAGAGGCTTTAACCCACTGAGCCACCCAGGCTTCCCTATTTTACATACTTTTGAGTATCTTGTAGGTTTTTTAAAAACCTAGTTAGATCTGCTCAGTCACTGATGGCTTTTCATGATCTCGCCTCTCCCAGCATTTGGGGTCCCGGGATGGGGCTGGCGTAGCAGGAGAGGGACAGAGGATGTCTTGGCTGCAAAAAAGGGCTCACGCCGGGAGTCCTACATCTTGTGGTGGGTGTTATGAATTCACGTGGCAGACGACCCCAGTGGGTGGGTGTTCATTCAACCAACAATAACCAGGGATAACCCTGCAAACAAGACACACATGGGGCTCTAATCTAAAGAGAAAACCACCCACACCAACGTCGACTAGAGGTGCCAAAGTCCTAACAAGGTACAGAAGAAGAACTTCAATTAGATGGTTTATCGTGCAAGTCCAAGCAGCACGAGGACAAGGGATGCTCCTGCCTGTGGTGGACAGCCCGCCCACAGATGTTGCTAGAACTTTCATCTGCTCACAACCCTAAAACCTGCCCAAATGTGCTCAGCCTTGATTCCCTCAGCTCACAGCTTCCATAGCTCACTGCCTGTGCCAGGCACACCTCAGCGGCAGCTTGAAGCCACAGCAGCAAGGACCACAGCGACCCGTCTCGCAGGTCCCACCCTAGGCCGCACACGCCACGCCAGCCCTTTACAAACGTGCTTCACGGTTCTCAAGACTCTCAACTTTGGTAGTAGTAGTCCTTTTTAAAAAGTCATTTTTTTTTTTTAAATCAATGTATACCTGGCACAGCATGTTATGTTAGCTCCGAGGTACCACACAGTGATTTGACCAGTCTAGATGCCACACAGCACTCACCGCTAGCATCTGTCACCACACAAGGCCATTACACTAGCACCGACTATGCCCCTCTGCAGCGCTTCGCGTCCCGGTCTATGAGTCCCAGGCTGCTTACCAAGGAGGTGCTTGATGATGGCTTGGTTGTGCTCCCAGAGGTTGCTGAAGGTCCCCCAGCGGGAGTGGCCATCAGGCACGGGGTTGGCTTTGATCCAGCCACCACAGGCGTAGGTGAAGAAGTCCTGGCAGGGGTCCACAGTGGGGTCCATGGAACTCAAGATGGAGCTGGTCACTGAGACGCAGGCCTCACTGAGGCACACCGCGGGGGTTCCTGGCAGGGGTCAAGGACAAGAGGCCGGTAAAGGGCAGGAGAAGGCCTGTGGGAATACAGTGCGGGTGGCAATGGGGTGCCATGTCCCCGCCCCAGCCCCGACCAAACAGAGCTGGCGCTGGATGGTCACCAGACTTCTACAGAGAAACGATTTCAGTAAATTTACAATTTCCTGGCTTGTAAAAGAAGACTTCTGTTTAGCGACCTAAAATCCTTTCTGTGGCTTGAAAAGTACCCAGAACCAAGGTGTTTCTCTTAATCAATCCTTCCTTCCACAAATATTCATTTTTTTAAGTTGTTATTCCCTGATGTTCCACAAGTTCATTCACTTGCTCATTCATTCATTCAACAACATAATAACTGAGTCTCTTCTAGGTTCTTTACTGAGTGGTCATGTGTGTGTGTGTGTGTGTGCGCGCACACGCACGCATCTGTGTGGTGAGGGATATGAAAGGCACAGTCCTTTCTTTCAGGAGCTGATAATTTAGCTGAAGATACAAACATTTCATAAGAAAAGTTAAATCACCACCAGAGGAGAAATGTTTGTCGTTCTGGAAACACAAACTGACTGTATTTAGTCCAAGACAAATGGGTGATGCAGACAATTTGGTACGAGGACTTAGGGCAAAGGACAGCCTGTGATGAACAGAAGAAACTGAAAAATAATTCCCTCTGAGTACAAGGCAGGAGAGTTATCTCACTGACTCTCAAAGAAATAAAAATGGAACAGACTGAACGAACCATTTTCTTACGGCCATTTTTATAGACAAGAAAACTGAGGCACAGAGAAGCTTAGTAGCTTGTTCAATGGCCAGTGGGGTATGAGCCCCATCCTCTCTCTGCTCCATCTCCTATGGGCCTGGAGGGGCACGATGCCATTGATGATGGGTGGGCCTCGGGGGGCCCCATCTGTTAGGTGCCTCCCAGAGGAGGGATGCACTGACTAGTGCAAGTGGCCAGTGGGGAGGGCTGCCAAACTACAAGAGCCTCCCATGAATCCACTTCTTCGGGCTGGTTCTCATAGGACATGAGGCAGAGGCGGGAGGGGTCTTGGAAGGCCAGAGGTAAGAAGAGGGGCCGGACCCCTGCCTCGGGGTTGGGCGGTGGGGTCCAGCAAAGGAACCAAACTGGGCAGCCTTGATGGGGGCTCAGCCCAAGGTGGAGGGAGATCTAGCCTCATGATTAAAAATGCAGGCCCAGCCGGGTCCTCGGCTGACACAGGCCACAAGAGGGACTTGTCTCACATTCGTTATCTCATTCAGGCCTCACCGCAGACATCAGATACAGGCGTGATGCCCTGGCTAAAGAGGGGGAGGCTGAGGCTCTGTGTGCATGAATGGGGTACGGCCACACGGCCGAGTGGGAGAGCCGAGGCCGAAGCAGCTCCAAGGCCGGGTTCCTTGTTTTCCTCTCTGCCTCTCTGCCGGTCCCATCGGGGGGTGGTGTGGCCCTTCTGGCAAGTTCAGTGTTCCTGCCGCACAGGGAGGAGTATGGCAGGGCCAGGGCTGGAGGCTCTTAGACCTGGGTTCAGATCCCAGCTTTCTGATTCCAGCTGTGGGTCTTGTGCAGGTGACCTTGTCTCGCTGAGCCTCAGTTTCCCCGTCTAGTAGCGAGGAAGCACAGCGGGCCTGATGTCACAGCGATGGCAGACACCTTTGTCTCTGGGCCTGATGTCCCCGGGCCAACCTTCAGAAAGCAGGAAAGGATGGGTGGTTCTGGCAGGGAAACCGGGCACCAGCCCGGGCTGGGGTGGCCTGTGGGTTTTCTCACTTTGACGGTGGGCACATCTGACAGGCTGACAAAAGGCTCAGAGGAGCCACATGGCAGCACAAAAACCAAGCTCACTTTATTTGAGGGGATTACTTGTTTGGAGCGGACTGTACAACCATCCTAAATTACTGACCCGGCAGGCATGAAAACAGAAAGCAACTGGCAGGGATGTGCTGTCACTGAACCATCTCTAGAGGAGGCCGTCTCTACCAGAGCTGCACGGCCCACTTCCCCAGGGGGGAAAACGTACCAGAATCTTCGGGGTGTGGGTGGGGGAAGAGAATTTCTGTGTGGTTTAAAAAGCCTAGTCATGGGGCACCTGGGTGGCTCAGTGGGTTAAAGCCTCTGCCTTCGGCTCAGGTTATGATCCCAGGGTCCTGGGATTGAGCCCCGCATTGGGCTGTCTGCTCCGCGGAGAGCTTGCTTCCTCCTCTCTCTCTGCCAGCCTCTCTGCCTACTTGTGATCTCTGTCTGTCAAATAAATAAATAAAATCTTTTAAAAAAATAAAAAAATAAAAAATAAAAAGCCTAGTCACTACTATGAGAGAACTTCGTATTTGGGAAGGGAAAAGAATACTTATTGTTTTTATACAGCAAACTGCAGGAAGCTGGGCTTGACCAAACCGTGGCTGTTGGGAATGTCCCAGAGACAGACTGAAAGAGGGTGATGCCCCGGGAATAAGGCCTATCAGAAAAGGCACACCAGTGTGCGTGTGTGAGAGACAGGGAGACAAGGAGGGACGTGGGCGGATTGATTTTTGACGTTACCGTAAGGGGACTTGAGTTTAAAAACAAAACAGGAACCAGTTTCCCGAGAGGCCTGATGGGTCCCCACTCTGCTAAGAATAGAGCAAGGCCCCAAGGTAATGCCTAAGTGATACTGGGTTGTTTCACTGCTTAGTGGTTTATAAATCCTTTAACCAGCAATTCCTGATCCGGCATAGCTGATCAATTACTTGTTTCTAGGCCTCCCTCATCAACATCAAGGTCAGCACCTTCAAAACTCGGCCCAGGCTCCAACTCCTCAGGGAAACTTTCCCAGACCCTCATTCCTCGCTGGGCCCATCGGCTGGCTGCCCGGCTGTGTGCTTTCTAGGCGCAGACTGTGCTAGGTCATGTCTGTCTCCCGGTCTCCCTCGCCGACTGGGAACGCGAGCTGGAGGGTAAGGCCAGCACCGTACCTGCATTCCTATCTCCTTCGCCCAGCATTGTACCTGGCACCTAGCAGCTGTCCAGTACGTGTGTGTTGAACGAATGAGTGAGTGAATGAGAGGAGCTTTGTCCAGCTCTTGGTCACCATCTGCGGAGGCAGAAAATATTTCTTCCTCTGAGGATGTATGTGACCAGTCAAGAAGGAGGAACGGCCCCAGATCTAGTCCACAGATACTCGTCTGGACAGTGCTGGGTCCCGAGTAAGACACTGAGTAAGACACTGAAGAATCTTTTCTGGGAGAATCTGTGTTTTACTGCCAGTGTGTAAAGCGCCTGCAAGTTTCTGGAAAGAGGGTGTGGTAGGAAAGTAGACAAAGAGGTATTTAGGGGCCCAGACATGACTTTGAGACGGGTCCCTCAGTACCAGCAGAGAATGTGCTCTACCTAGCCTGATGTTTGCTCAGGTGTGGCCAATGCTGGCGGCTGCTGGCAATCGTGAGGTTACTGTCCATCTGGGGTGGCCCCTGCTGTCCCAGACCAAGGCGGCCAATGAAGATACATGGGTTGGCTCAGGGCTCATGAGATCCTGACCCAGAGTCACCCTGGCGGGGGTATGGGGGAGAGCTCCTTTCATCCTGGTCCAGGCTGGGGAACACTCTCTTGTGGCCCAGAGGGTGCTGGGATAGAGGTGGAAGCAAGGCTGCTTCCTGTGGACCCCATCTGTGGGCCTGAGCTCTAGGATCCAGCCCTCGTGGGTTCCCTTCTCGTTTCTGGGACCTCCTGGGACAGTCTCAAGGTAACACTGGCTGCTGGAGTGCCTGACACAGGTGGATGTAAGGATGACTGTGGGGATGTCCTGCCCTCTCTCCAGGCCCTCAAACTCCTTTCCCCACCCAGTCTAGCAGGGCCACCCATGCAGGCCAGCAACTTTATAGTGGGGAAGGCACAGCAAAGCCTGTGGTAAATGTTCCCAGATCCTGGGAAGGGTCATAACCTCTCTGATGGGATACATGACAAGGTGACCGAGTTGGTGGGACTGGACCCTGAGCAAAGGCCCCAGAGGCGGCTCCACCAGATGGACCACTTGCCATGGGAAAGCCAGCTGTTTGGGCACAAGGGTACGAGAGATCCTGGAATTGGCCAGACCCCCTATCCTTGTTGTTTAGCTTGGCTCTGCCCTTTCCAGTTCCACAAGTGCTTATTTAACATCAACTCTGCACGAGGTACTCGACTGGATACTCTCAGCCAGACGCAGAGAGCCAGCCCCAGACCCCAGAGGGCAGGATCCGCCCGGCCCCACCATACTGCCCGACAAGACCAGACCCAGAGATGTGATGACAATGTGTACACACGAGGCCCGCGGAGGCCAGCTGGGCCTGGCAGGTCTACTCTTCTGGGGGTTCTAACACACACAGGTGCACCACAATGACAAAGGCAGGTGGGGCCGACCAGTCTTCTTTAAGACCCAGCTGCCCCCTCCCTTGGTGCACCAGCCACGTAACCTTGAGCAAGTCACCTAATCTCCCAGCCTCAGCTTCCTTAGATGTAAAATGGGGTCAAAAGTAACCACACCTCACAGGGTCACCGTGAGGAGGAAACGAGATCGTGTTTGTAAAGAAGAGGTGTGGTATTTGGTCCATGGAAAGTATCAAGTAAACGGAAGCTATTATTGCTTTCTGTTGGAGCTAAGGATGGCGGACAGTGCCAGACCGTGAGCCTCGTCAGCTCGCATCCTAACAATGATAGCACCCAGAGCTAAGACTTAAGAAGTTCTTGTAGGCACCATGTCTGTCTTGTGACAGACATGATCTCTAATCCTCAGGGCCAGCCCCAAATCGGGCCCCATTTTCCCCATTCACAGGAGAGCAGACAGAGGCTCTGGGAGATGAAGTGACTTGTCTGAGGTGACACAGACAATAAATTGCTGGGCCAGTGTTTGTTGGACTCCTGTCCCAAACCTCTGCACCACCCACGCCGTCCAGCTCCCACGTCTCAGCCCATCTCAGCACCGAGCCGTCCGGGCCATGCTCTCTCCTCGGCCCTGGAGGCCAGCCCCGGCTTGAGCAGGGAAGCCCTCTGACCCCAGGGGACAGAGCCGAGGGCAGGAGCGAGTCAAACCCACGATGAAACACAGAGGCACCTACTTGTCCGGTACTGAATGCCCAGCGCTGCCAAGCAGGCCACCAATCCTGCCGCCAGAAGCACCACCAGCACCACCAGCCGCTTCTCCACCTGGGTCCGCGCAGCCCAGCACCTCTGGCCACTCCGGGGGCTGCGGAAGTTCACCTGCAGGGAGGGAGGCAGGAGGGGTGGGGAGGATGTGAGCTCAGGGTCCCCCTTCCCCAGGAGCAAGGGGCTCCGAGGCAGGCCCGGGCCCCGGGGAGCCATCAGGGCCGCCCTCCTGCCTCAGGGGTGGTCCGGTTCCCACAGAATCAGTCCTAATCCAGGAAGGGAGCCGCCACCCTGCTCAGCAGCTCGGATTAGCTCCTAAACACCAGACTCAAGCCGCTCAACCCAGCCGGACTTGTGTTTTTTTGTGTTACCCGATACGGGTAGGGGAAAAAAAAAAAAAAAAATGAATAGCTTTTCCCCTGTTTCTCCAGTAAGGAGTTCAGAAAGAACAGGATGTTTGGACTTGCAGGCATCCAGTGAGCGTCCAGCTGGGCTCTTCTCGGAGCCCCCACACCAGCAGGCCAGGACGACACGCACAGCTCACACTTTCCAGGAGTGCGGACATCCTTTGCTCATGACACCCTCAGGGTCCCGGGAGGGCTGTGTTACTAGTTCTCTTTTACAGATGAGGAAACAAGTTCACAGATGCGAGGCCCCTGTCTCTCATCACACAGCTAAATGAGGAGAGCTGGGGTTTGAACCCAAGTCTGTTGACTCTGGAGCCCACCAGAGGATCAGGGACGGGTGTCTGGGAGATGTCAAGGGAGAGGCAATGGAGAGAGCGCTCCATTCAGGCAGGTCCTCAAAGGGAGGAGGAAAAATGTCCCCAGCCTAACAGTCTAGCTAAACAGGAAGGGAGGCACAATGAGGGGAAGTGGAGGGCGTGGTGGGGCCCTCGGAGCTAAGGAGGGACATACTGGGCAACCGCACTGGGAGCCCTCAAGCCCAGGCCTTCACACCTGAGGCCAGCTCGGGGCTCCCTTCCATCGCAAGAGGTGCTTCCTGCAAAAGCCTGGGCCCCAGCATAGGTGGGGTCCCCTGAAGGTGAGGCTTGCCCAGTGACACTGCAGTCATGTGCCACCATGTTGGAAATACTCAGAGGAAGACAGACTCCCTTGCTTTCAGCTGCTCCCAGTCCAGTAGGAAGGCGGATAAAGAAGCAGACTGGGGTGGAGGGTGGGGTGGGGGTCCAGTCGAGGAAGGCTTCCTGGAGATGGGGATACCTGGGCTGGGTCTTGAGGAATATGTAGGAGCTGGCCAGGTGAATGGGGAAGGAAAGGGGAGAGGAAGCAAGGCCTAGAACCTAAGGGGCCCTATAAGCCCCTTTAAAGAATGTGGACTCCATCTGGAGGGCAGAATGACAGAGAGCAGATGTGCCCCTTTGGAAAGACCAAGGTGGAGGGGGGTGTGTGCATGCGGCGGGTGGGGGGGACCCACAGCTGCCAGGGGGCGGGGAGTGGGGAGCTTTCAGGGGAGATGAAGAAATACAGACTCTGACCTGTGAGTGCTCCCCCAAAAGCTGAGGGGGTGCCTGTTCCTGGGAGCCAGGTCCCAGCCCTCAAGGCACCTCACGCAGACGTGTGGGATCTGAGGCCGGTCCCCTGAGGGATGGGCACCATGCAGCCTCATGGTCATCACGGCGTAATTTCTGGGCAGGAAATGACTGGAAATTGCCGTACCAGAGAAAGGGGAACATAAGAACTTTTTTGGAAAAAAGAGAATTGTGTTCTAAAACCAGCAAAAGGAACTCGGGGCCTAGTCATATTTCCGAGGAGGGCCGGGTGGCTCCAAGACCCAGATAGGAGGAAGGCTGCCGCTGCCCAAAACCCCTTTCTGAAGAACAGTTTTAAAAATGTGAGAAACAGGAAAAAAAAAAAAAAAAAAAAAAAAGGCGAGTCACAAAGCTTCTGACCACGGTACTACCGTGAAGTTAACACTGGGCCGGGAAGGCCAGGGAGGTGCTAACATGTTCCCAGCAGTGGCAGATTTATAAAGTGCCTCTTCCTCGGCATCCATTTTCTCACACAGCTCCTCTTGGGAACCGCTATTCAGAGGAGTCCCAGAGGATATGAAGCAAGCACTGACATTTCCCTCTTCCTGCCAGCTTGCCCCTGGCCTGCCTCACGGGCTGCCTCCTCCTGAGGGCCCTCAGGCCCCCGTATCATGGCCCAGTGCAGGAGGAGAGGGGGCAACAGGCAAAGAGGCAGGGGGCACCCCTCTGCCTGGTGCTGGCTCTCGGAAGCCAGGGAGCATAGCCGTCAGGCCTGGGGAAGCAGGCACACCTCACCAGCCAGGTCTGTGGAGGGAGCGCCCCCCAACTCCCAGGGGGGCGGGGAGTCAGGTAAAAGAGAGGGAAAGAGGAAGGTAAGGGAGAAGATGAGAGAAACAGAGGAAAGGAAAAAGGAGTCATGAAGGTAGCTAACACTCGAGTGCCTTCTAGGGGCCTGGCCATCGCATTAGTTCCATTTTGTTGCTGGGTGATGCTATTCTAATATAGAATATTATAGATGCTATCCTATCTTCACAGCGTCCTGAAGAGCAGGCACTAGTAGCAGCTCCAGAAGAAACACAGGAAGTGGGGGAGGAGGGGGAACAGTGAGAAAACTCATGTCTCTCCAGAACCCTCAGCCTCAGGCCCACGGCCACGCCACTGAGGAGCAGAGAGTCGAGCCGAGCCTCATTGTCTCGTGTCAACCAAACAGATGGTGTTCACTGGGAAACTGAATCAGAATTAAGTCCAAATTAAATTAGAAATTCAGTTCCAGGAAGAAATGGCAAACGGAATTTGAAAATAGGGTTTGTAACCTTTGTAATGTTCTTTGCTCAACTCAGTGCTGACTGGCTGAGCACCTGCGGGTTGCTTGACAAGCCTCCTCTCTGAGGGCAGAAGGGATCCAGAGGCATCCCCCTGGGGCAGGAGAAGTCGCCCAGAGGCCTCTCTGGGGGAAGCCATCCGATTCCTGGTGCAGTGGACGGGGCCAGGCTTCGAGGCCCTTCTCTCTGAGCCCTGTGGTCGCTGCCCAGCCTCCTTCAGACCATCCAGCAAGCTGAGGTCACAGCAAGGGGAGGACACAAGTGCTTTCTCACTTTCCTTTTGGAAACAAGAGCATGTTGCTCACCAGACACTGGTCTGCAGCGGCTGGGAGCGGGAGAGGATTAGTGGCAGGCAGCCCACTCCGTCTCGGGAGAGGTAACTGGGAGCAGCCGTCAGCCAAGGAGCAGAGCGGGCACGTGGGAGATGGAGCGGAGAATTACTGTAAACGCCGCGCTCACGGGTGGGCTTAATATCCCATTTACTGTCAATGGGGGGCAGAGGGAGAATGAGACCAAAGGAAAAGGATGCCCTCAAAGGAGCGAGGTGGAAACGGAGACAGAGGAAGAAAGACACAGACAGCCAAAAAAACAGAGAGAGAGAGAGAGAGAGAAAAACAGTTGAGCTGTCCAACCTAGGGGTTCCCAAAGCTTACACAGCCAAGGGAACAAAGCCCTAATGAGGGATAAATATTCGGTTACAGAAGTGAGTGCTTGGCTCACCTAGGCTTACAGCAAGAACGAGTTCTGCAGGCCAAGGACGGGACGAGGGACACAGATGCCTGGGGCCCAGGAGGCAAGCCAGTGGGAGAAGGGGTGGGAAGTGGGGCAGAGCCTGGTATTCGGAGGAAGCAGGGGGTCCGAAAGGGAGGCAGAGGTCCTTGCTGAGCCCCCACCAGGTCCCCCAGTGACCTGGACTGCATAGAGAGGTGAATGGGAATCAGTCTGGCCAAGGGTTTGGCAGGGAGCCCACCCCCTGCAGCCCAAGAGCCTGGCTACCCAACGAGGGCTGGCAGGGTGACCAGGCTGCCTCCTTCAAGTTCAGCCTCTCCGAGCAGACAGACCCTGACAGCTCAGCTACCATGAAGGGGTTTGGTTGGGGGAGTTTCTTCCAGCAAAGTTTTTATACAGTGGACTTCCAGCTGAGGCCACTGGGGCCCGCCCAGAGCAAAACGGTATCTTCTTATCGTCCCTGCCTCTTGCCTGAAGCCTACCTGTCCCCCAGGCCCGCATGCTGGACTCTTGCGGGACTCTCTTCCAATGACCCATAATAGCTCACACTAGTGCCTGCTGTGGGGGAGGGGACTCTTGCCATCGACACAGGAACCACAGTATTTAGAAGCACTTTCCACCTCTTTGTTTCCCGGAAGGAACACCCAGCTAGCTGCCCATGGCATGGGAAAAGGGAGGTTGAAGGTCAGCTTTGATTTATCAAGACCCTGTGCGTGTGTCGCTGGGCCATGTCTGGGCTTCAGTCTCCTATCTTTATAATGAGGAAGCTAGACGCGGTCCCAGGTCTGACCATCTCAAACAAGTGGACTCCTGGTGAGTACAGAGGTCTTCTTCTTTTTTTTTTTTTTTTTAAGATTTTATTTATTTGACAGAGAGAGAGATCACGAGTAGGCAGAGAGGCAGGCAGAGAGAGAGGAGGAAGCAGGCTTCCCGCTGAGCAGAGAGCCCGATGCGGGGCTCGATCCCAGGACCCTGGGATCATGACCTGAGCCAAAGGCAGAGGCTTAACCCAATGAGCCACCCAGGCGCCCCAGCACAGAGGTCTTCTTAAAGTACAAAGTGGGCTTGTCCCTGAAATCCCCCTCGAAGGACAGCCCTGTGTGTGGCATGTTTGGAGGTGTGGGGGGGGAAGATGAGAAAAGTCATCAAGAATGAAATATCTCAGCTTTCCCTTCTCTTGAAGAAACTGATTTTTAGAAGCAACAAGATGAGTTTCAAAGGCTTGGGTAGCAGTGTCAGGGCCGCCTGCTCCCCAGCTTAGACTGCGGGATCACTTTAGCTGACCCCCCTTGAGCCACCAAAATGGTGGGTGCTGGGGCATGGGGCTGGGGGGGCAGGCAGCCTCCTTTGAGCAGAGAGGCTCCTGAGAGCAAAGTGGTTACATTTAGGGCATCTCCGTGACCTCCCGCCTAGTGAGTCATGGTAACAATGCAACCAAATCCACGGTCTGTGCACTATGCACAATGCTTTTGTGCATAATGCTTTCACTTACACGGCCTCATTTCAATCTTTGCAAACAATGTCGACTAATAATATTAACCCTGGGATGCCCAGGTGGCTCAGTCAGTTAAGAATCTGCCTTCGGCGGGAGCCTGGGTGGCTCAGTGGTTTAAGCCGCTGCCTTCGGCTCAGGTCATGATCTCAGGGTCCTGGGATCGGGTCCCGCATCGGGCTCTCTGCTCAGCAGGGAGCCTGCTTCCCTCTCTCTCTCTCTGCCTGCCCCACATCTACTTGTGATTTCTCTCTGTCAAATAAATAAAATAAAATCTTAAAAAAAAAAAAAAAGAATCTGCCTTCGGCTCAGGTTATGATCCCAGGGTCCTGGGATGGAGTCCCGCATCAAGCTCCCTGCTCAGCAGGGAGTCTGCTTTTCCCTCTGCCTACTGCTCCCCCTGCTTGTGCCCTCTCGTTCCTTCTCAATTACAAATACATACATAAATAAAATCTTTAAAAATAGATTAAAAAAATAAAAAAATAATATTAACCCCATTTGACAGAAAAGAACCTATTTCATGAGCTGCTTTCAGGTCTCACAGACCATCAGAGGCAAAGCTGAGGCCTTGGAGCCATCTGGCTTTAAATTCGGCCCTTAGTCTGCAGTGAGTAATTTTAGTGAATCACAATTACCTTGGGCCTAAACATGAGATAAAGGGGGGAAAAAAAGCCTTTCAGCTGCGGTACCCATAGAATGTGCTAAATCTAGCACTTGGTCAGCATTCTCAGTAACAAAGCTGTCAAGTTTGCTGGAGAGATGCAGGGTTTTACTTACTGGTATTGGTATGGGTAACTTTGGATTTCCAGAATCAGTGGGCTTCAAAATTGTGAAAAGTCAAGTAGCTTATTTTTATAGCTGCCCATCTAAGAGGGAAATTTGAGAGGAGGGGATGGGGCCATTTAAAAAATCTTAACTTCGGGGCACCTGGGGGGCTCAGTCGTTAAGCACCTACCTTCGGCTCAGTCATGATCCCAGGGTCCTGGGATCAAACCCTGCATTGGGCTCCCTGTTTGGTGGGAAGCCTGCTTCTCCCTCTCCCTCTGCCCCTGCTTGTGTTCCCTCTCTCTCTGTGTTTCTCATTGTCAAAATAAATAAATAAAATCTTTTTAAAAATAAGAAAAAATCTTCAATTTCAAGGAGCAATTGCAATTCTAGCATCGGCTCACAGGAAATTATCCAAAGGGCTGAGGAATGGTCACCTACAATGTTAGTTATTGGGCCGACTATCCAACCTTCAGATGGGGTATAGGTAGTTTTATATACTGGTACTGTGAGGCATTATATTTTATGTACTGTGACCTTTATGCCCAATATGGGCTCAAACTCACAACTCCAAGATCGGGAGTCACATGCTCTACTGACTGAGCCAGCCAGGCGCCCCTTGGCGTTATAATTTTTAATGACAACATGTTTTGGGAGTTGTTAAACAACAGAAAAAATGCTCATGGAGTGGCATTAAGTGAAACAAGCACAGCACAACATCGTGTACTTAGAGTGAGCTCAATTATGTTTATAAATATAAGTGTGCAAATGTGGAAAACCAGAAGGGGTTATCTCCAAGTGCTGGGATTATGGTTTCCTTTTAAATATATATTTTTTACACTTTTTGTTTTTTCATAAATAAGCACATAAAGTCTTTATACAGGGAGAAAAAAACACTCCAGTGATTAAAAACAAAATTAGTGGGCGCCTGGGTGGCTCAGTGGGTTAAGCCGCTGCCTTCGGCTCAGATCATTGTCTCAGAGTCCTGGGATAGAGTCCCGCATCGGGCTCTCTGCTCATCAGGGAGCCTGCTTCCTCCTCTCTCTCTCGCTCTCTCTGCCTGCCTCTCTGCCTACTTGTGACCTCTCTCTGTCAAATAAATAAATAAAATCTTTAAAAAAAAAATTAGTAGAAAGCTTGGCTTCGTAAATTGAGCTGAACAAGTTCTCCATTAAAGCAGTAGCTCATTCACACTTGCTTTGGGGAAGTCATGGGGGCTCAAGTGAAGCTGGACTAGGTACCCACGGAAAGGTCCCAAGTCCTTGGGGCAATCATTTTGGCTTTGCCTGTATAGAAAGTAGACAATGTACCCAGTTTGGCAGATTGGTGTAGGGACAGCAACACTGCACTTCAAAACATAGCTCTATGACCACAGGAATGTCCCCAACCTGCCTGAGCCTCTGCTTCATCATCTGTAACATAGCCACGGGGCCCTGACCTCACAGATCATAAAAACAACAATAATCCTAGCAGGCCCTATGAGAGGCATCGCCAACTTTCCCTAACCCCCATTTTATAGATGAGGGAATTATGCTTTCAGGGGTTAAGCAGCTCACCCATGACCATGAGCGGAATCAGAATTCATCCCAGGGAACCCAGCTTGAGAGACTGGGCTGCTTCCACTCTCCCTGGCAGCCCCAGGATGGATGAACACCCTTTGTGGCCTGAAAAAGGCATGTGGGCTACTGTTGTTATGTTATGGTGATGACAACATGGCCTATTATTTTGTTGTGAATTCTGAAATGCTTTTGTGCTGATATATTTAGAACCTTCTGTGCAAGATGACACTGAAAAGATTGCTGATTAGATTCTGTTTTGATTTGTGAAGGGAAAAGTGCCTGCCACAGAAATCTAATTTCCTGCTGGATTTAGCCTCTCAAGAAGGGTCCCAGGGAAGAGGTTCCAGACACATTGTGTTGATCTCTCTCTCTCTCCCAGATTTCTAGTTCTGGGACCTAAGACAAGTTGTATACCCACTCAGACCCTCAGTTTCCTCATCTGTAAGTGGGAACAGTAATCCTTATAGCTCATGGGGTGATCCTGAAAAGTTAAGTGGGATGATTTGGGTAAGAGTGCCATGTCCCAGGGGGCAGACCACTTGGGAGTCATGAGTTTGGATCTTCCTGAGCCTACTTTCCCAGCCTGGAGGAAGGACACCAACAGTGTTGTTTTTCTTTACTGGTATTATTATTCCAGCTTCTGAAATAATAGCCCCATGTCCCTGGAAACCTTTCAGTCCTGGGCAACCCTGAGTAGGGTTGGACCTGACAGCCCACGGCTGCACGCACCCTAAGCTTGCCCTCTGGATGAGTTGTGATTTGGGGTCAGCTCACTGGGGGGCCCAAACACATTCCCCAATGCCTCCCTTGGTCAACCTGGCATAAGTTCTCCTGGACTGAGATGCCCCGTTCCTCTCTCTGGGCTGGTTTCTCAGGAGCCACATCAAGGGCCCCCCCTGAGTGTCCCTGACACTTCCAACTTGCTCCCACCCACCTGCCTGGGTCCACCAGGGCTGAGGCCCTGTTCAATACTGTTCCAGCTCAGCCCTGCAGGGAGAGAAGAGCAGGAAGCAGCTATGCTTACTGCTCTGCCACAAGGAAGGGAGGTGGTGGGCATGTCTGAGACTCACAGGGACAGACCCTGGGGAGGGGAGGAACTGGGTTTCGTGAGCAGGCTGCAAAGGGACAGGAAAAGAGGAGGTAGAAGATGGGTTCCTCCCTGCAGGAAATTCAGGTATTGGGGGAAAGGGGAAGAATGGGGCCATGCCTACCAGATAGGGTGACCAACCATCCTGGTTTGCTCAGGACTGAAAGGTTTCCAGGGACACAGGGCTTTCCACACTAAAACTGGGACAGTTTTAAACTCTGCCGTTATTGGACTGTGTGACCCTGGGCAGGTCCCTCAGCACTCAGGGACTGCCTTTCCTGTGAACTGGTCCAGTTCAGTTCCTTAGGGTGCTTCAACTCTGCCAAGGGGCTGTAGTGCCATTGGCAGGTGGCAGGAGGACTGGGGGACAGCCAGAGCTGGGGAGGAGCCCTGGGGGGAGGGAGCCCAGTGCCTTGGAGGCACTTCTGCCCGGGGAAAGTCATCTTCCCCCACGGAGCCCAGAGCTGCCCTGAGCTGGCCAGGCAGGCATGGCCCCCTCTCCGGCTGGCAGGGTGGGGGCTGGCAGGGTGGGGGCGGGGAGGGAGCAGTGCGCATGCCCAGCGGCCTGGGGGCTCGCAGCCGGCAGGGTTCCTACCTGCAGGCCATTTGGGTACACTTCACCCTCGGACAGCGAGTCCACCAGGTCCTCCTCGTCCAGCGTGGCCCGCTTGTAGGTCGACATCTGCAAAGCCAAGTGGAGCACGGACTCCCTCAGCGCCTCCATGGCTCTCGGGCAAATGGGGAGAATGGGGAAGCGGCCCGGCGCTGCCGCTGCCGCCACCGCCGCGCGCCCCGCCCCGCCCGGGACACCGAGACCGGCCCACGGACCGGCCCGCGGCGGGGGGAGGGGGATCCCGCCTCCCCCGTCCCCCCGCCCCCCCCCCGCCCCCGCTTATGCAACACGACGCCTCACCCCCGGCGCCCACAGTGCAGCGGCCACAGGCTCCTCATGCTGCGCCCCGGCGATGCCTGGTCCCCAGTGTCACCGCGGCCACTGCGCGACAGACTGGCCCCGCGGGCCGGACAACGCGCCACCTTCGCGGGCGGGGCCTGACCAGCGCGCAGTTGCCGGTTCCCTTCATGGCCCCAGGGGAGACCTGGCGTAGGTGGAGGCCCCCCAAGGCCAGCCGCTGCTGGCGGGAAGGGGTCTCGCAGCAGCCCCTCCTCTTGGGAATCCCCAAGTCACCCTTCAGGACGGGGATTGCCAGCGGGAGTGGAGGACTAGGAAGATGCCCCTAATTTGGACCACAACTGTCAAGAGAGAGGTTCCACCTCCCAGGGCCCCTTAGATGCCTTGAGTAAGTCTCCCCATCAGAGCTAGAAAGATTAGGGGGCCGGAGGTGGAAGAGAAAAGGCAGGTGTCTCCCCTCTCATTTCCCCTTTCCTCTAGCTCAGGGATTTTAAGCCAGACAATTAATGAAAATTCCAGAGGCTTAGGGCTAGTGAAAAAACCAGGAAGGTGACCCATCCCTCCACCTTTGGTCTCAGGAGGCAAGAGTCTCAAGCAGGTGCTCCCTCCCCAGCCAGGTGAACTGGGCTGGAAAAGCAGGCTCCCTCAGACGTGGGGTGCTCAGGTCAGGAACCTAGGTACCCAGCACTCTGTTTCCCAAAGGACCCGCCACTTCCAGTGGGGCCTGGAATCCCCCGCATTTATACATTTTTCAGCTTCCCCCAGAGCACGTCAATTCCCATATTCAGTTCCCTAGGCCACACACATGTGTGCAGGAACTGGCTCAGAGGGGTGAGGTGACTGCCTGGGGTCACAGCGACAGCTCCCAGCAGCCTCCTGCTTCTGCTCTGGTCCTCTCAGTACCCAGAGCGAACCTTTAAAAGGAAATTCTGAACTTGCTATTCCCTTGCTTGACACTTCCCAAAGACAGTCCCTTTGCCAGTCTGTCCACAGGCCCCCCGCCTACCCTCATCTCGTGCTGCCCCCACCTCACTCACTCAGGCCCCAACTTCTTCGGCCTTCACTCAGTTCCTCAGATTCTCACATTTCTCCCCTCCCTCCCGATCTTTCCAGCTGCTTTCCCCTCTATCTGGAACATTCTTTCCTCATCTCTCCTCCTCCCATGGCCACTTCCGCTTCAGACCTTAGCTTAAATCGCCACCTCCTCCAGCGTCCTGACCACTCTTAGTCCCTCAAATACTCTGTTACACGCCCCATTTTTCTCTATCTTTACTGCAGTCTGTTGTTATTTTAGTTTACATTGATCCCTCCCCCGCACCCAGAGCCGGGACCTTCTTTGGCACAGAGAATCTCCATCACCTCGCATACAATAGGTGCTCAATAGACAGTTCCATTCGATGGTGGAACAAGAGGAGGGGAAGTGAAAATTACTCTGGGGCAGTGCCGCTGTCCTTGACCATCAAATTTTGCAATGTCCAAGGACAAAGGAAACTATCGAGCTGGCACGGACCTGGGGAAGGTGGGTACTTGGGAAGAATTTTAATTCTGGAGTCTTCTGCCCCACTCCCAGTGGGTGGGGGAAAGCCCTCTACAGGTAGAAAGGACTCCAGGGCTGCTTCTCCTCACGCTGAGTTACATACAGCTGGCCTTTTTCTGAAGCCAGGACACTTGTTTAAACTAAGTAACAGCTGTCAACTGCCCAAAGGAAAGACCCTTGAAAAAGAAGTTCAGTTCACCACACACCTTCCAAGCCCAGCACAGCTGCTACTGTTTCAGAGACACTTAGGGGTATGAGGCATTTGTCAGTTCTTTCACATCTATCATCCTTTTAAGCCTCTTGCCCTTCCCTCTGAGTAAGTATTAATGGCCCCTTTTACAGACCCTGAAAGTGAGGGTCAGGCAGGTAATTTGCCTGGGTACAGAGGCAGTGGCTCCGCCTCCTTCTATCTCATTTCAGAGATCATCTCTTCGAGGAAGCTCTCCTCACCACCCTCCAGAAAAGGTGGCTTCTGGTCCCCTGCTCAGTGTCCCCCCCAACCCAAGGCCCTACCTCATGCTTCCTTCTGTTCAAGCACACAGCATTCTAAACGGGAGGACCCTGAAGCCTGGGGCCAGGGTTCCTCAGGCCCTGTCTCCCCGGGGCTAAGTCTGCAGCTGGAGCCTCCTCGGCTGTTGGAGCAAAGGCAGGAGGCAAGGGAGGGAGGCTGGAAGCCCATCCTGGGGGCCAAGGCCAGGCCACCGGTGCCGTCCGTCCCACTGCAGCCTGTCTGTGGATGTGCTATCTGACAAAATGTAGCGGTCCTGACCCCAAGATGTTCTGCAAGGCTCCCAATGAGAAGACTGAGGATGAGGGGGGAGGCACAACTCGACCCCCCTCTTCCCTCGCCGCCCAGGTCACCTGGCTGGAGAGTGAGAGGCCCAGGATGTGAATGCCTGCCTGCCTAGCCTCATGCTGCTGCCTCCAAGAACCTCAGCCATGCGGCTAGGAAGTGGCCTTGAACCTGGGTCCCGCACTCTCAGTCCTGTGCTCTTTGTGAAAGGGGGAGCTGCACCTTCGGGTGGGGCCCTCATGGAGTCCAGTCACCGAGCTGGCTGGGTGGCCCACACTCGTTCTAATCGTCTTTTTGCAGTGCTGGGGTCACACCTGACCCCACAAGCTTCGGGGAAAGGAGAACACAGCTGCTTTGTGGCGAGTCTGCCCCCGTCCTCTGGTTCCTCCCCCTGCCCCTCTATGCCTGATGCTCATGAGAAGGTGGAGACCAAGGACGGAGGAGTGGGAGCCACAGCTCATCCCCCTCAACCCCCCACCCCGCCCCAGACCTCCAGCTGCAGAGAAAAAGTGGTGGGAGCCAGAGGCAGCTGTGACAGTGCCCCGCTCTGGAAACCCCACCCTGTGGAAATCAAAGGCCCTGGGGTGAACAGAAATAAGAAATACTAGAAACGCTCACATGCTTCTGACACCAAAGGCCTCTGGCCGGGTGACAGTCGGGCGGGATCCCATTTGCTGTGACTGTGTTAGTCACGCAGAGGGTTCTCGCTGTTGGTTTGCCCAAGGCGGGGGATCTTCAAGGAACCTTGGAGCTGTCAGAGGCAGGAAGTGCAGTCCCAGTGAAATTCACAGGCCTGCGACACCCTGGCCACACCCTCCATGCTTCCACATTCTTTCTGAGCCCTTTGCTCCACCAGCTCCTGCTTTGGGGGCTCGTGATTGGCTGGGATCCGTGAAGTCCTTATAGGTCATCTCACACAGTAGGTATTCAACAGCACAACAACAGACTGGGTAGAAGTTCTAGATCCGAGCCTCGGTTTAGATGCCTATGGGGCCACTTCCCAGCTGTGTGACCTTGTGCAAGTGACAACCTCTCTGTGCCTCAGCTGTCCTGTCTGGAGAATGGAGATGATAATCACTGTACCCCCCACTGCAGGACTGCTGTCATCCTTCAGGGAGTTAATACAGACGAAGTGCTTAGAGCAGTGCAGGGCACACGGCAGGCGCTCACGAGGTATCCTTTTTCCTTCCATCATTACTTATACGCCGCAACTCAATCAAACAGCTTCCGTCAATCCCTATGGCCTAAAGAACCCCGAACTCCTCCCTCTCCGGGTCCATCCTCCACATACCCCTCGGGTGTGTGGTCATCACCCCAGCTCTGAGCCAGCCCCTCAGGGGTCGGCCACCAACGGGAGTCCAAGAGTCCTTGACATACGTCAGGCCTGTGCTGCAAGGTGAGGGGGCAGTTCAGAGGAGGACTTGGTCCCCGCCCCCAAGGGACCAGTAGCTGATACCTGTCTCCCAAGACTGGGGCCCCCTCCCCTCTACTGCTCTCCATCTTTGGCCTACCTCCTCCTCCATGAAGCCCTCCCCACTTCCTTCCTCAAGGTTCCCCCCTCCCTCCTCCAAGTGGCACCTGCATTATGTACAGGCTGTATCTGGGCATCTCCACACCCGAGATGGAGAGAACCTGGGGGGTGGGCAACAATCCTCTTACTACTTTCCAGCCCTGGCACCCAGCATACAACCTGGTATATAGATAACTAGTTCACTAACTAGATAACTAGTTAACTATAGATAACTAGATAACTAGTATCCTAGGTTTTCACAAGGGCATTAGCATCTGTGACTTCAACAAAGAAGAAAGAGTAGAGTTTATTTGCTTGATGACAGTCATGTAAAATCAAATAGAACAATTTCAGGCAAGGGACAAGCTAGTGAAAATATGGGTGTCACTCCTGAAGATGAGACTATATGACATTTATTATTACTATTATGTCATCTATTGCATTGCTCAGTCTTTTAGAAGGAAATTTCCATTTGATTAATTTATTTTTAAATTTACCACAATGTTCCTATTTTGATACTAGGAATCCTAGGAATTGGCTCAGATCCCTTTTTCCCTTGGCTGCCAGGAAACTGACAGTCAAATCAGACACTCATTTACGGGCACTTCCCTGGTCTTTATGTTCAGCCTTTTCCTTGTCCACATTTTTCAGTCTGTTTTCCCTGATTCTGATTTTCCATTTCAGTTGCCTATTATCTTACTGAATGAGTTTTGGTCATAACCCATCACGAATCCTTTGCAGAATAAAGTAAATTAGAAGCAACCTGTAGCAGGCACCTGGGTGGCTCAGTGGGTTAAAGCTTCTGCCTTCAGCTCAGGTCATGATCTCAGGGTCCTGGGATTGAGTCCGGAGTCAGGATCTCTGCTCAGCAGGGAGCCTGCTTCCCCCCTCCACCTCGCCTGCCTCTCTGCCTACTTGTGATCTCTGTCAAATAAATAAACAAAATCTTAAAAAAAAAAGAAGCAACCTGTAGCAAAGACCACTCCCCTTCCCTTAACCCCTCCCCGGGGAATGCAGCGTCAAGGTGCTTATTCAGCAGTGGGGGTCAGGCAGTCAAGGTAGACCTGAGCCCAATCCCAGGATCCTGGGCTCACGTCATTTCCCCTCTGGGACCTCATTTTCCTCATCTGGAGAAAGGGTTGTTGTGGACAGCCTGGTATACAGCACTGCACCCCAGCCCCAAGTCAACCCACTTCATACCTGTTTTTCTTTATTTTCTCCACCATCTTTCTCATTTACTTGGGATTTCCCCATCATCCACATATTTTTTCTTTTATAAATTTTTTATTTAAGTGTGCTCCATACCCAGGATGGGGCCCAATGTGGGACTTGAACTCATGACCCTGAGATGGAGACCTGAGCTGAGATCAAGAGTCAGACACCTAACCGACTGAGCCACCCAGGCGCCCCTACCCTCACCCACATAGCCGAGCTTGGCCTTCATACAGCCAACGCTGGCCTGACTGTAGCCGTGCCACTGTGCTCAGGACAAAAATAACAGACTCCCTGCTGACCAAGGTCAACATCAACAGTGATATGTCCAGTGAGAGTAGGTACTCTTGATAGGTAACAGAAGTGGCACTTTACCTCTGTGCTCTTCCTTCCCAACACACATTCCCCCAGGCGAATAAGGAGGAAAACAGCAAACAAACCCCAACGAAGAAGCATTCTACAAAATACCTGACAGTATTCCGCAAAGCTGTCAAGGTCATCAAACAAGGCAAGTCTGAGAAACTGTCACAGCCAAGAGAAGTTAAGGAGACAGGACTCTAAATGTAATGGGGTGTCCCAGAGGGAATCCCAGAACAGAAAAAGGACATTAGGTAAAAATAAAAGATATCTGAATTAAGTACAGACTTCAGTTAGTAATAATGTATCCATATCAGCTCATTCATTGTGACCGATATCCCACAGAAGACGTTAAAAACACGGGAAGCTGGGTGTGTGGTTTAAGGGAACTCTCTGAACCATCTTCTCAATGATGCTATAAATCTCAACGGTTCTACAACTGCTGCCCCAAAACCCAAAACAGTATCATCCAGTGTCATCAACACGCACACAAGCCCAGCACTGTCCAGTTCTCAAGGCTCAATTATGCCGATTTTTTAAAAAGAATTTACTTATTTGAGAGAAAGTGAGTAAGAGAGAGAGCTGTGCACGAGTGGGGAGGAGGGGCAGAGGGAGAAGCAGACTCCCTGTTGAAGTGGGGAATCCCAGGATCCTGGGATCATGACCTGAGCTGAACGCAGACGCTTAACCGACGGAGCTGCCCGGGCATCTCTACACCTTGATCTAACTTGTGTCTCATGAGCACCCTGTGGAATAAACCCGGGACCCCCATTTTATAGATGCACAGACCAAGGCCGGAGAAAGGAAGCAGCTTGCCAGTTCGCGGCAGAACTGGAACTTGAACCCAGATCTTCCTGACCCTCTGTTTTTGGGCCACCTCCCTGAGGCCTGGCTCCCTAGCCCAACCTCCTGCGGAGACGACAGGCTGCCTGGAGTTGGGTTGTGCCGTGGGACCACAGAAGTGGGTGGGGGCGGGGAGGGAGACTCCACTTTGTGCCACCAAGGGGGTCAGGTGGAGCTGGAGGCCAGACATGGAGAGTGGGGAGGCAAGCAGGAGTTGGGGGCAAGGGATGCCTAAAGATGAGACTCAGAGACAGAGAGAAGGCCAAGGGCACAGAGCGTACATGGGAGACTATGGCTGCTCACAGCCTCCTCAGAGAAGGTGGCGGCCTTGCCAGTCTGTGAGTCGGTCACCCTGGTCTGGACCAGAGAGTCCCAGGCCGAGCTCCCTGAACGTGCTGGCAGATGAGACATGCTCACACATGCAGGGAGCTGGCAAACACTCCCCTACTTGGCCTGCTGCTGACTCACCTGCCTGGGGGCCCTGGGAGGCATTGAGAGCCTTACCTAGTGCTGCCAACCAACACCCTCAGTGCTGCTGAGGCGGCCAGCCCACGCCCAAGCCCCAAACCTGGCCAGCAACCTCCTCCCTACTCCCTGACCTGGGCCACACATTACACTGCTGACCACACCTCTCTCCACCTCCCCCACTCCGGTGTGATAGCCTCTGTCTGTTACCTCTGCCCCTCTGGGGCAGGGGGGAGTGTCCTAGGCTCTGCCCCTCCTCCCCCTGGAAGCCTTCCTTGTTGTTGGCCCCCTGACCCACTTGATCTCCCATTATCACCCTCCACCCCCCACCCCAGTCCCTCACCTCCCAGCTGGCTCTAAGCAGAACTTTCTCAACTAACTGATATGGTCCAGTCACTCTCCTCCTTCACACACCGGCTCCGGAAATGGCAGAAAAAAAACAGGAGCCTTGGCGCGGCTTCCAAACTCTCCTCCCTGCTGGGGTCTGGCTCCCAGCTCCCCTTGAGCTTGACTCGCCAGTCCTCCCTCACATGCTCGAACCTCAAATACATACGGTTCAGTCCCATAGCCACACCGTGCTCCCGGCTGCCGGGCCTCTGCGAATCCGCTGCCCTCTGCCCATGAGGCCTCTCCTTGCTTCTTCCCCTGGCTAACTCATCAGCTCAGATGCTTCTTCCTCCAGGCAGCCTTCTCGGACTTCACTGTGACCTTTCTTCCCCTGCAGCACCCTGCACAACCTTCTAGCATCTCATCCCAACAGAGTGACCGCAGGCAAGTGCAGCCGTGTGACCCTGACAAAGTCCCCCCACTTCCTGTGTGGGCTTTGCTTGTCTATCAAGTGGAGAGGATAATGGTACCTATTCTATAGGGTCTTTATAAGATCAAATAAAATAAGACACATCAAGTCCTCAGGCCGGTGCTTGCAGAGAAGCTGCACTCAGGAAGCATTAGTGTGGGTGGCGGTGGGTTCAGAAAACGCGGTTCCCATCCTACTGGGAACGACAGAAGATGGGACCTAGAACATGCCAGGTGCGGGGCCAGGCCCTTGCTGGCACCACAGTACCTCCTTGCCTGTTCGCCGCTGCACAGTACAGAACTGTAACACCGGGAGGGTTAGCAACATGCCCAGAGTCACACACCTGATGAATAACAAAGCCCAGACGGCAGCCCAGGTGTGCCAAGGCCCAAAGCCTGTGGTTTTGCCATGACAACAAACAAGGTGGCAGCCCCAGACGGGTCCGTCCTTCCCACTTTAGGCATCCCTTCCTGGCTGCGTTAAAGGGCTAACTCGCTCTGGTCTTCTCCAAGCACCAAGTTCAAAACAGACCGGAAACGTGCAGCTGGCCCCCACCCCACGCAGGATGACTGGTCTGTGTAAGGCCCAAGCTGAGGACACCACACGTGTCTTAACATTTTCTGATCTAATCACATAAAACTTGGGACAAAGTTAATCTCTTTCTCTTGATACTTAAGATGGTCACGCCTGAAGTACCCCCTAATTAGGCTCAGCCAGGAAGCAGCTCGTGGAAATGGTTGTAATTAGTATTTGTGTTATATAGGTAGGGTAGTAAGGGCCAGGAAGAGGGAGGAGGAAGCAGGTGAGGCAGGAAGCTTTGGGGATTCCCTGGATCCGTGAACTGAGGGTGGCTGGGGCCCTCAATGTTTGCACCAGACCCCACGCCCACCAACTTTCGTGGCTGATCCTGTTCGACTTTCGTGATGACTCTGTGATGTGGGCCCTGTTCTCCCTTTTCTAAAGTGAGGAGACAGATTCAGAGAGGTCCATTCACTTGTCCAAGGTCACACAGCCAGTGAGGAAAGAGCCGGGGTTCACACACAATCTCCCCATCTGGCCCGGTGATGTCATGGACAGCAGGCTTGGCCTTGGGCTGGGAGGCAGGAGGTCTACATTTTGGCCCCAGGTCCCATGTTGCCTTCCACTGGGCTTCAGCAAGTGCCTTCCCCTCCTCAGCACACAAAGAGAAGGTGTGCCTGTCAGGTGGGGAGTGGCTGAAAGCATGGCCTGGGGAGCTGGGCTCCCGGGATTCCAGCCTTGGAGCAAACCCTTCCATCTGAGCTACAGCGCCCTCCGTACGGTGCAGACAATGGTGCGGCCCTCACAGGGGTGCGAGGCTCAAACACATTAAAAAACTTAAAACACTGCCTGAATGTTATTATCATTTTTGGGGAAAGCCTGGGCTTTGAAGGCAGTTTTTCCATCTGTAAAATGGGGAGGTAGTTTATTGCTGGAGTCAAACGGTGGTTCACAAAGCCCGTATATTCTTAATTCTATAGAGCCCTTCATATTTCAAAGTTACCATGGCAACCCAAAATACAAAAGAGACGTAAGTGGGGCTGCCCCTTAGGCACTCAATGACCCCATATCCTGACCCCATCTGGTTTCCTCAAGTGTTCCAAGGAATGAAGTTTGAAAATCACTCCTTTACGTTGCTTCCTGACAACTGACAGCTCTAAAGCGAGGTGGATACTGGGACTGGGGCCTGGGGCTGGGATGGTGCTTGCCCTACGAGGTGAGCACGGGACAGGGGGTGGCTGGGCCACACCCATAGTGGAGTCCAAGGAAGGGGGGCTGCTGGCTGCTGCCATTCAAGCTGGACAGCGGCCTCCCCAGGAGGTGGTTGAGGAGCTGGGGAGGAGCCAGGGGAGGAGCACGGACCCATGTGGCCCCCAGCAGCTCACGTACCTGTCTGCCACCAAGGGGTGACCCCATTCTCATCCAGCGACATGGGGACAACACTGAATCCCAGGCATAGAAAGCCTTTACGACTGTGAAAACCTGGCCCAAATTAATGTTTTTTTGCATATTTCTAGTAGATGACTTTCTCTCCCTAGGAGCACAGAGTCTGGGGCCATAGGACATGGGTTCAAGTGCTGGCCGAGTCCCCAGCGCTCAGTTACAGGGCCGTTGCCTCCTGCGTGAGACAACAACACAGAGGGCATGGCCTAGAGCCTCAAACACAGCATTGCGGGCCACTCTGGGCCTGGGGCAACACTAACCAGCTTGCTCCGTAGGGCCCTCATCCGGTGTAGACAGACGGCAGTTGAATTGGGCTGACTGACTCCTGATCCTCTAAAGCACGGGCTTCAGGCGAGGTAGTTGGGACTTTTCAGTTCTGTGCTCAAGCACAGATCAAGCTAGATGGGAATCTGTCTGTCCTTCGACTTTAAAAGTCCCATTCAATTCGATAGCTGTTTCCTGGAGGTCCCGTGGTGCCTGTTCGCAGAGCACCCATCCCGTGCCAGGTTCTCACCACAAACCTGCCTGGTAAGCCACACTGTCCCCATTTGACAGATGAGCAAACCGAGGCTCAGAGAGGTGCTGTGACCACCCCCAGGCCAGGCTGCCCCTTCACAATACACAGGGAGTGCAGCCGGGCCCGGAGGGGTCCCCTGATATGGAGGCTGTAAGAAGACTTGTGAGAGCCTAGGGTACCAGCCCCCGTTACTTGGGTCTTCTGGTGGGAAGTGACATCCTCCAAGTGAGGAGATCCAACCAGCATCAGGGCTTACTCAGGAAACAATCTTAACTCTAGGGGAACCAGCAGCCTGAGAGGCTGGGCGCCATGTCACCTCCTCCGAGAGGTCCTCCTTAAGCAGTCCTGTCACCTCCTCCCCCCTCCGGCCGATGGCCCATAATCCTTCCCTGAGCACCAGAATGGTGTGAAGCACTCTACAGACATCACTCGTTTACTCCTGCCAAAGCCTTTCGGCAATGATCTCTACCTCTCTGAGCCTGGCTTCCTTACTGGTAGGAGGGGGGATATATGAGAGCAACACATATTGCAAAGGTGGGTGGGAAGATCCAACTGGAAAAACCAAACACACTGGCAAATGCTGGTTTAGCACTTCCTGCCAGCCTGGCTTGGTAACACAGAGCACAGCCAGAGGGGGAGACGGTCTGGCCTGTCCCCGCCATTCCACTGAGGCTGCTGGGACACGTTCCTGCCAGGTACCCCAGACCCTCTTTCCCCACAACATCTGGTCCTGAGGGACACGGCCAAATGGAGTAGAAGGAGCACTAGAGAGGAAGCCAAGAGTCCAGGTTTGGGTTCTGGCTGTACCCTCACGGGCCCTGTTTCCTCCTGGGCCCCTTCCCCAAGGCGGGACCGGATGATAGAAATACAGCATTGTTTTGCCTGATGATTCTTATCTTCCTCTGCCCAACCTTCCCTTAGAGATAGACTTGTCTGGACGAAGTGCAGCAGAGGGGCTGAGGCTGGGGCGCGGGGTGCCGGCAGGGAAGCTCCAACCCCCAGCTCCTCCCCCCGCCCCCGTGGTAGCAGCATCCTGGCCTGGCCTGGGCCCCCCTGGGTGGCTGAGCCTTCCCTTCTCCCTTGCCTCCCTCCTGGACCTGGGCTCTCCCCCTGCCAGGTTCCTGCTCCTTCTGCCCCCACTTGCCCAGTGCTCCCCGAGAACTTCATCAGGCATCAGCCAGGCTGCTATCCTCCCGACCCCACCCCTGGCTGCTTTCCCAGCACTTCCTACAATCAGGACTCCGCCAACGGACAGCCGAGGTGTCTGAACTTGCACACTGCCCGAGCCAGGGCAGTGCCGGCGGGCGGGGCTGAGGTGCGCTCTCATTGCCTGTTCAGGGTGGCAGCACCCCCGGGAGCTGGCGAAGCGGCACCCCAAGTGCAGTGACCCACCCCGGCAGCCTCTCCCGCTGTGCTCACTCCCCAGGGGAGGACGTGCAGAGGTCACGAGCGTGGCCTCGGAACAGTCAGGGTTCAAAGCCCAGCCAAGTCTTCACTCTGTAACCCTGGGCAAGTCCCCTAATCCCTCTCTCTGGCGGAGCTTACTCATCTGTAAAATGGATTTATTAATAAGTTGTTAGGAGGATTAGATGACTTAATAACATCAGACACTTAGAAGAGGACCTCAAACAAAGGAATCACTTAACAAATAGTATTATTATTATTGCTAACAGTCTGATTAGCCCAAGGCAGGACTCACAACCCGGCATCCCACGGGTCAAGTCTGGCCCACAAGAAGTGAGTTATTGGCCTGCAGCACTGTACCTGGTTTTGAAATGCCCTCATTTAGAAGACTCTACATGAAGAGCAGTATTTTCAGCTTTTCTCAGGAGCCGAGGAGGGGCTGCCAGGGGACAGGACACAAGTCCCCAGGGCCCCAAGCCCTCCCACCCCACCCCCATTTCTCCTTGGCTCCTTCTCGCTGCAGCCCAGGGTCGGCCTTCACTTGTCATCATGCTAGTGCTCTGGTTTTTGTAACAAAGAGAAAAGAGAAGTATTTCTTGTCCCCTTGTCTTAGTCAAAGTGGGAAAATGATTTATAGGAGGTTGAAATAGGGCAAAATGAATCTGTGGGGACAGAAATCACAATAGCAGTTGCCTCTGAGGCTAGGACTTCCTGGAAAGAGGCCGGAGGGGACCTGCTGGGGGAATGGAAATGTTCTAGAAATGTCCCCTATTTTGATTCCCCTTGTGTTTTCATGCGTGTCTATGTTTGTCAAAACTCATCAAACTGCTTCCGGCCTGTGCCTTTCACTGGATGTCACTTATACCTCGAGAAGAAAAAAAGAAGCCAAAACTGAAAGATGGGTCAGGAGGGGCTCATATTTCAAAGAAAACCGCGACTAACTCCTTTTTGGGTGTGAAAAGAACAACTGTGACTTTAATATATGGGAAAAAAGGCAGCCTGAGGTGCCCCTGAGAAATCGACCTGGTTCTCCTGCTCACATGTGAGCTGGAGACCTAACGGTCTGAGGCCATGATTGATCTTCAAAAAACTGCACAGACCCATAATAACCAGCACCGTAGCCATTAGCCACACGGGGCTACTGAAATTAAAATTAACTAAAATTAAATTAAAATTAAAAACTCAATTCCTTGGGATGGCTGGGTGGCTCAGTCAGTTAAGCATCGGCCGTCAGCTCAGGTCATGATCCCGGGGTCCTGGGATCAAGTCCCACATCCAGCTCCCTGCTCATTGAGAAGCCAGTTTCTCCCTATCCCTCTGCCTGCCGCTCCCTGGGCTTGTGCTCAGTCATTCTGTCAAATAAATAAATAAAATCTTAAAAAAAAATTCAATTGCTCATTTGCACCAGCCACACTTCAAGGGCTCAACAGCCACACAAGGTCATGGACAGCACACATACAGAACACCTGCCTATCACAGCAAGCTCTATTGAAGGGCACCAGCTGCAAAGCCCGGACTCCCTTCTGATCACCCGCCCGGGCAGGCACTGCGATCACAGCAGTGCCTGCCGCAAAAGAGGTGCTCAGTCAACATGAGCTGAATGAATGAATGGAGGGAGAAGCAGCACACAGCACTGCCTGGGTTTGAATCCCGACCCTGGTCTTTGCCAGCTGTGGGGCCTCCAGTGAATCTCCCCTCCAAGCCTGATATGGTCAGTAGAGATGACAGCATGGCCCTCTCTCCCCTCCCTCTCAAGCCCAGGCACATAAAGCAGTGTCCTCGTGGGGTGGGGGGAGGGGGGGGACCCGTGCCAACTGCCAAGAAAAGGCCTGCAGGAGAACTAGTGTAGAGCAGGTGAGAGGGGCCACTGGGGGCAGTTCTGTTTGTGAGCGGGTGGCAGTGTGGGGCCCAGATGTGCAGGTTCAGGAGGGAGGGCTGCTGAGCACAGGGAAAAATCTACGTTGGCCCCCATGCCTGGACGCCTGAATTTGAGCTGAGAAATAGCGTCAGACACACACAACGCTGCTATGGTCACGGTGGCTGGGCAGCTACCTTGATCCCCAGAGAGACCCCTCTGTCTTATAGGGTGTGGACCCCCACCAGGGCAGGCCAGGATGGGGCCCATCATGGGGGCTGCTGGGGGTAGAGGGGGCACCTTGCTCAGGGCCCAGCCCTGTCTTCCCAGCACCTACCCTTCTCCATCTCCAACCACACGGGGCCTCTTAGAAGAGGGGGGCGCTCATGGATCTGTTTGTTCACCCATTCAACGAATACTTAGTTGGCACCTATTGTGTGCCAGAAAATAAGCTCCATGCTTGAAATACGTCATTGAACAAGACAAAGTCCTTGTCTCAGGAGCTTGAATCTTAATCAGTAAGATCAACAAGAAACCATGTTGCTAAGGGGCGCCTGGGTGGCTCAGGCAATTAAACATCTGCCTTCAGCTCAGGTCGTGATCCCAGGGTTCTGGAATTAAGTTCTGCATCTGACTCCCTGCTCCGCGGGGAGTCTGCTTCTCCCTATCCCTCTGCCCCTTCTCCCTGTTTGTGCACACACTCTCTCTCTTAAATAATTGAAATCTTAAAATAATAATAATAATAATAACAGCACCCAACACTTATTGAGTGCTTACTGTATGCTGAGCACAAGTGCTTTTTAATGCATTTCTTATTTATTCCTTACAAACAATGATAATGCATGTTATTATTGACCCCATTTTATAGGTGAAGAAACTGAGGCACAGAGAGCTTATAGCCAAGATCATGCAGCTCTAACTGTTGACGTTTGGGATTTGGACTCAGGGAATTCGACTCTCGAGTCTCTAACCCTACCCAGTACCCTGTAGGCTCATTGCCAGAGACTACCTCGTTGTGTCATAAAGAAAGTCCAGCGGGGCGGCTGCATGGTAGTGAACTCCTGGGTAGGAATGGAGGAAGGGCTCTGCGAAGTGACATGTACACTGAAACCAGAATGACAGGTGTCGACTGTCAGAAGGTCACTTCAGGCAGAGGGAATAGCAAAAGCAAAGCCCCAGAGGCAAGACCAAGTGTACGTGCAAGAAGCAGGAAGGGCAGTGTGATCAGAAGGGAGTGAGCCTGGGCTGACCCCCACCCCATCCCATTCTATAGATGAATTAATTGAGGCCCCAAGAAGAAGCTCCCTAAGTGAGCCAAATCAGGGGTAGAGCCAGGACCAGAAGCCAGGCCTCTGGACTCTCAGTCCAGCGCTCCTTCCAAAGCCACACATGCCTTTGGCATGAATGCTAAGGGCTGGGTAGTGAGGACTGAGTCAGCCTGGGCCTAGGGTGGTAATGGGTAGCTGATGGACTGTCAGCAGGCCGCCCCCTTCCTTCTAGGTCAGGGGCATCAGCTCCTGGACCACTCACTGCTCAGGACCCCGTCCACATTTCTGCAGCCAGGGCTAGGTGATACTGGCTGCCCACTTTCTTTCTCCTGGGGGGGCTCACTCCCCTCATTTCACTTTTGTCTTCATAGCAACTCTAAGGGGTCAGAGTCAGGGTCTCTGTGTCACGGGTGAGAATGCAGATTTTGAAGCTGGACACATTCAGCTCAGCCATTTGGGAACTGACATTGAGCTGAGCGAATCCTGCAACCTCTCGGGGCCTACTGGCTTCCTCCTAGGTTGT
The DNA here is from genome assembly GCF_030435805.1 of Mustela lutreola. Lineage (NCBI taxonomy): Eukaryota > Metazoa > Chordata > Mammalia > Carnivora > Mustelidae > Mustela > Mustela lutreola. The sequence goes on from NC_081299.1 coordinate 15,207,387, forward strand.
TAGTAGTGGCTAGTGAGACACTGTGGAAAGTGCCACATGCCATGGATGCCACAGAGTAAGTGCATCAGAAAAGGTACCCTTCGGGGCGCCTGGGTGGCTCAGTGGGTTAAGGCCTCTGCCTTTGGCTCAGGTCATGACCCCAGGGTCCTGGGATCGAGCCCCGCATCGGGCTCTCTGCTCGGCGAGGAGCCTGCTTCCCCCACCCCCTGCCTGCCTCTCTGCCTACTTGTGATCTCTCTCAAATAAATAAATAAAATCTTAAGAAAAGAAAAGAAAAGGCAGCCTTCAAACATCATCACTATGCCTGCAGACAGGAGGATGTTGGGAGCACGGTGGCACCAGGAGACCTTTCCATGCACCCTGGAAACCATTCTGGTCACTGTCCCCACTAGCCCTGGGGCTCCAGTTCTCAAGACCTCCTGAGGAAAATAACCCAGGGCTTGCACTTCCGTGGGAGCTTTGGCTCACCAGCCTAGCCCAGCCCTGCTCCAAGGGGGGTCCTCCCTTAGGGGATGCTGTTCCAGACAGGAAATGGGAAGGGACAGATTAGTCTTTGTGGAAGGTGGCCAGGTATAGGGGAGGGCCCCCTATCCCCACCCCACCAGCCTGAGCCTGATTTGAGCATCCTCATGGGACAGAGGATGTGTCTGGGAGGAAGCTCTTGGCTCAGAAGAAAGAGCCTGGCTCACTGTTTTCCTAATACTCCAGTGGGTCATGTCTCTTCTAGTTCCCCCCAGAAGGTCCAGGACGGGTCACCTCTAGAACCCTGCCTGCCCCACTCGTGCACGGAACCATAATCCGGCTCCAGCTGCTCACATGGGAACTGCCGCCCTTCCCAAAAGCACACCTTCTACTTCTCTACCCCCGGACCTTTGCTTATGCTATCTCCTCCACCTGGAGAAGTTTGATCCCTGCTCTATTCACAGAGACATAACCTTTTTCTTTTGAGGTTCAGCCGAAACGGTGTTTCCTGTGCCCCCACCTAAAGGGGCTCCTTCCTTGGCGCTTTACTTTTACAAGCATTTTTGGAGACTCTCAGGACAGGCTGGCCTCCTTTCTCACATATCCTGCCAGGGCCAGACACAGGAGCACAATCAGAGCCTTGAGCCCCTTGAGCCCCTGCCCCAGAGACCACGCGTGGAGGATTCCCAGGGACTGCTGAGCTCCTCCCTTGGAGGAATGGGAAAGCACCCCCATTGGGGAAAAATTTCTTCTGGGAATTGGAGATAAGATGAGGAAAGGTGTCCTGTGGGAAGGGCTGGGAGATCTGAGCTCTGGTGTGTGTTCCAGAATCCCTAGGTCAGGACCGAGGCTGAAGAGGCAGGAGTGAGGCTGTTTAGAGCCTGTCAAGGACCTAGGAAATGCAGCTGTGAGACCTTGGACAAGTCACTTAGCCTCAGCCTCCTCATCTGAAAATAGGATTGATACTCTCTACCTCTGGTAACCAGAAGGGAGAAGCCCTTGGCACACAGGAGCTGCTGGAGCCTGAGGCAAGCTGAAGCCATGGGCTGATGTAGATGGTCCCCAGGGATCCCCAGGGCTGCACCACTGCTCCCCTGCTGACACCCAGGGGCTCCCCTGTCAGAGGCAGCTTTAAAACTCTCCAGGACTCGGGCTGGAAGCCAGAGCTGTTTCCATTACTGACCTCTTGCCAAGGGCTTAGCCAGACCCAGCTGGAGCCCGTCATTTACTGTTTCTGGAGGTTATCAGAGCTGGAGAAACTGCAGGACGGCAGTGTGTGTGACAGAAGCTGGCCCTAGCTCTTGGCTAGCTGGGACTGGAACTGGTCCAGGGGGGCACCCCACTACCTCTAAAAGAATCCATGGGATCCTCCTGCCCTCTCTTGCCCATCCCTAAGGCCCCACTCGGGCTCTGGGGTTTTGGGGCCACATCTCAGCCATGGGTATGTCTCATTCCCACTGGGGCACGAGGCACAGAGTTCCACAGAAACAACTCTGAGATGGTGTTGGGGGTGGGGGGTGGGGTCACTCCTACTCTGTGGTTAAGAAAATAAACTCTAGAGCCGAGCTACTTGGGTTCAAATCCTGGCTCTGTTATTTAACAGCTATGTGACCCTGAGCAAGTTACTCAACCTCTCTGTGCCTCCATTTTCTCACCTGTAAAGTGGTGAAATCATAGTACCTATCTCGCTGGGTGGTTGTGACAACGCCATTTGTTCTTTGAGACAGGTTCACCACGGGGCCTGGCACCCAGTTAGCATGGGACTGGTTAGTGGAATGGACAGACACATGGACGGAGCCTGTGCGTCCAAGCTCAGCCCCGTGGCTCACAAAGCCCATTAGCGTCCGTGTGGACGTCACCACCTGCTACCCCCGCCTAGGTCATGATCATGTCTCTCCAACTGGCCTGCTTTGCCTGGCAAAACCTTGCCACTGCCGTTTGTCCCCCAAACCCCTTCAACACCTAGTTCAAAGGTCACGCTACTCTCTGTAGCCTCCTGGGTCAAGACCCTCAGGGTTGTAAGTGACAGAAACCCAGCTTCCACTTGGGTTTCTAACAAAGCAAACGTCCTGACCTGCACTGCATGAAGGGGAAGGAGGGCCAGGCCTGGGACAGGAAGAGATTCAGGAGCTCAGAGGAAGCTCCTGGGTTCTCTCCCTCCCTCTCCATCCCTTTGTGTTACCCTTGTTCTCGCCTTCTGGGTTTAGCCTGGGTCAGGCTAACCTCCTGGCAGCTGCCAGCCCTAGAGAAATGAACGCTTCTTTCTCCCTCTGTTGAAATATAGCTCGGAGGGGGGGGGGCATGGAGGGGGCATGCCTGGGTGGTTCAGTAGGTTAAGTGTTTGCCTTCCGCTCAGGTCATGATCGCTGGGTCCTGAGATGGAGCCCTCCCTTTCCCCTGCCGCCCCCCATCCCACAGTCCGGCTCCCTGATTCTTTCTCTCCCCTGACCCCTTCCCTGGCTCATGCTTTCTCTCTCTTGCACATTCTCTCTCTCTTTCAAATAAATAAATGAAATCTTGGGGGGGGGGAATATATATAAATACATATATATGTATATATATATATATATATATTCATTCCTAGGTAACAGCTCTGATGGGCCAGGCCTGGCTCAAGTGTCCTCCCTGTGAAGAGGCAGAGGCAAGGTCCTGGGATGTGCACCCAGCTACCCCCAAAGGGAGGGGCTGCCAGCAGCAGCAGGAGAGGGAAGAGGAGCTGGACAGACACAATCTGTGTCCATGCCATTGCCCTGACACCCTGGCTCTGCGGCTTTTCCTTCTCCTGTGCTCCCATGGCATCCTGCACACCCCGCCCCCCAACAGATCCCACTGGGCCCATGGCTGTCCCACCCACTGGGCCAGACAGTCTTAAAGGGCCACGGCTCCCATCATCTTGGCCTCCCAGCACTCAGCTCTGGTCCCTGCAGACAGTTCACTTTCAACAAACGAGGAAAAGAAAACAAGAAAGTAGATGCGGGGCGCGCCTGGGTAGTGCAGGTGGCTGAGCGTCTGACTCTTGGTTTCTGCTCAGGTCATGGCCTCAGCGTCCAAGGATCAAGCCCGGAGTAGGGCTCTGTGCTCAGTGTAGAGTCTGCTTGAGATTTTCTCTCCCTCTCCCTCTGGCCCTCCTGCACATGCTGTCTGTCTGTCTCTTTCAAATAGATAAATAAATCTTAAAGAAAGAAAGAAAGAAAGAAAGAAAGAAAGAAAGAAAGAAATCACTTTCCATAATTAAAGAAAGAAAAAAATAAGAGGTAGAGGCAGTTGCCCAAGGGGCCAACCAGGAACCAGGATAAGAAACTTAGTCTAGATTCTTTGAATCCCACCCTGAGCCTACCTAGACCCTCCACTTACAATCGTCAAAATAATCTTTTTTAAAAAACCTCTTTGAAATTTTATTCAAGCCGTTCAAGTGAAAAAAAGATTTTCTCCCCCTCTTTGGAACTGCCTTTTTGGGGAAATGGGTGATGGGGACATTTGAGCTGAGTTTACTAACCTGGAGTTCAGACTTGGGAGCCTCTGTGTGTTTGGAAAAGAAAGCTTATCATAGGGCTGTGGGTTGGTAAAAGGATGTAGTTTTAGTTCTCACTGTTTTACAAAAGAATCCATTCTCCAGGAGTTCTAGGAAAGCTTTGACAATCCCCAAGGGGCAATTAGGTTACTTTTTTACTGCTTCTCAAAGGAAGAATGAGGTTTTTCTCCTGTTGCTTCGTGTGTATTTCCTTACTAACATTCAGGATTGGGACTTTATCTTGTAACTATTCCAGTAAGTAATTCCATAAAGCTAATAACTTGGAAGATAAAACAAATATGTTTGCAATTTTGCGTTCACTTTCATGTAAATATTTAGGATGTGGATTACACAAATCTAATAAAACCTCATGCTTTTATTACCAAAAAAAAAAAAAAAAAAAAGTCCTCTTTGAGAAGGAGAGTGGAACCCATCCCTCAGGAAGCGGGAGACAGGCCCCCAGACTGGTGCGTCTGGGGGAAAGCGCCCTGGATTTGCAGTCAGTTGGACCTATGTTCCAACCAGCTTCCGAAGACACACGTTATGATCTAGGGCAGCCCCAGTGGTGGTGGGGATTGAACGAGAGAATATGGACAAAGCGTGCGGCATGTTGTAGGGACCGGAAGAATGGGAGCTACTGCCGTCAGAGTCGAGCTCCCTGGCCCTCCCAGGGCCATGGCGGATCTTGCTGGCTGCCCAGAAGGCAGGACCCACAGGTTCACAACCCTGGTGCCTCCCTTTACCCCACGGGCAGGAATGTTCCCAACATCCGTCCACTCCTCTGTTCACCCACTGATGTGCCCGTCCCAGCATCTCAGCAGGCCCATCCCACACACCACCAACAGCATAGGCTTTGGGGGAGGGCCATCACCGCCAGTTTACACAGCACTGGGCCCACAGGTCACCACCCATGACACTAAGATGCGGGACAATGCAGCAGCGGAAGCGTGGCAGACCCAGGATCCAGGCAGCCTGGGTTCGAACCCCAGCTCTGCCTCCTACTACCTGTCTGACTTGGGCAAGTAGCATGGCCACTCTGTGCCTCAGTTTATCAGTAAAACAGAAAGAACAGCAGCACTACCCTCCCAGGTGGCACAAGAAAGAGCGAAAGCACGTGAAGCAGCGTGAACACGGGACTGCTGGTCCCTCGATCCTGTCGTGCGCCTGTGGGAGGTACCAGCATGGGCTCCCATTTTGCAGACGAGAAAATCACACGGAGCCAGCACCAGACACCGAGTCTGTCTGATTCTGAACTCCCTGTCATCTTTCCCCCACCCCTTGGCCCCCATATTCCCTCCTGGACTCCAAAATCCTGTCTTAGCATGAAGGGCTTGTCCCCACCTGCCACACTGCCCAGGCCGTGTGACAGGACACCTCCCCACATCCAGCCCCAGCCAATCAGGGTGGCCGCTCGCCAAACCAGATGCTACTGGGCTGGCGTTGCCTCAGTGACCAGGAATGTCCGCCTAACAAAGCCCACCCCAGGCTCAGCTTCGCATCTGGTCCCCATTACCCCCCTCACCGCACATGTGTCATGCTTGCCGGGGAGGCCGGGGGGAGCCTGGGAGGAAATGCCTAGCGGGAGAGGAGGCCCGAATCCTGCTGATGGTGGGGGAGCAGTGGTGCGTTGGCTCACGAGGACACACGCTGCCCCATCTGCAGTCGTGGCCCGCAGTGGGTCCCAGGTGCAGAGCAGAGCTGAATAGAGGGTAGAGAATAAGGGACCAGGGATGTGACAGGAAAGGGAGTGGAGGGGCGATGAACGGAGGGAAGGTGCTAGGCCACGAATCCATGGGACGGGCTCTCGCCACCATCTGCAGTGGGAAGAGCAAAGGTTGAGGAGCAGAGAGACCTGGGCGTGAATCCCTGGAATCTACTGCCGTGTGACCCTGGGCAAGTGCCCTTGCCTCTCTGAGCACGTGTCCTCATCTATATCATGGGGATGTGCAAACCTACTTCATGGGCCTGTGGTGAGATTTAAGGAGATAAACCATGATGAGACAAAGGCGCAGGATTATAAGTTCCTCCACCTCCTGAGGGCATGGGCTGAGATGCTGAACACGAACGTTCAGCAACGTCCAGGTTCCTGGAGAGGCAGTGTGGCCAGAATGACCTTGGAGTTCAACCTGAGTGATGACATGGCCCGTGTTACGGAGGTGGCAGCAGCAATGGCCCTGCTGTGGCTGCTAACATGTAACAGCAGCCACGGCGGCAGGCACACCATCTCCTGAGCAAGGACTTCATTCCAGGCCTAGTGCTAGGCAGCAGAGACAAAGAGAGGTTAAGTAACTAGTCCAAGGCCACACAGCTGGGGAGAGGCTGTGATTCAAATCAAAGTCTACTCAGCTCTTAGGTACCAGAGGATCCTGCAGCACAGAATGGGAATTCTGGGCTGGGAGACATCCCTGCCTGGGCCAAGCACACAGTACCCAGCGGCATTCCCTAACCCCCTCCTGGGCCCCCAAACTCCTGGCTCTATAGCCCTCTAGTCCAGCTCCCTCCTCCCCATGCTGTGGCTTGGCTCCTACTCAGCCAGCCCAGGAACCAATTTGCAATTGCACAATTAACAATTGGGAACAACTTTTCTTCTCTTCCAACAGAAAGAATAGCACAAGCCTTGGTGACAAGGACACAGCCGGGCTGCTGCCAGAACCCTTGAGATCTGTCCCTGCCAGGCTGCAGACACCCCTTTCTTAACCTAGTCCCGCCAGGAAATCAAGTGTCAGGTGGCCCTCTCTGTCTTGTCTTCCTTTCTCATCGAAGTCCTACCCCATCACCTCCACCAGGAAGACTTCCCAAATGCCCCAGCCCAGAGTGTTCACATGTCCCTCTGCCCCTCGGCACCACTGGCTCTCAATTCGTCTATTTAATACCACTGGGCACCACTGATCTGTCCATTTACTCAGTGCCCAGCCTACACCACCTTCACGGGATCACGTATCTCTATCAAATTTTAAGTAACTAGCATTTGTGTGTTTGTTTTTGTAGGCAACGGGCAGGATATCCCTCTCAAGAGTCTCTCAGTCTAACACAGGACCCATGGAGGCTGCTTGACCCATAGCCTACTTCTTAGCTTGGAGAACTCTTACTCATCCTTCAAAACCCAGATCAGATGTCACCTACTCTCTGAAGCCCTCCTTTGTGTCCTAGGCTGCCCCCACTGTATGCACCTGTAGTGATCTGGACATATCTCTAATTAGAATATCTTTACCCCATAACGTAATTAATAACTACCTTTAGGGGTGCCTGGGTGGCTCAGTTGGTTGGGCATCTGACTCTTGGTTTCAGCTCAGGTCATGATCTCAGGGTCCTGGGATGGAGCCATGTTGGGCTCTGTGCTCGGCAGGGAGTCTGCTTGAGGATTCTCTATCCCTCTCCCTCTGCCCTTCCCGACCTCATGTGCACAGGTGTGCACATGCACTCTTCCCTCCCCCCCAAAATAAATAAATAAATCTTAAAAAAAAAAAAAAAAACAAGAAACAAAAAATTACTTTCTGGGCACTGGGCTAAGGTTGTTTCACTCAATTCTTAAACTACCAATAACTCTGCAAGACAGAGTCAATATCCTCATTTAACAGATGGGAGATGATAAAGCTCAGAGAGCTTGAGAGACTAACCTAGTATCACACAGCTAATAAGTGGCAGGCCAGAAACCTGAAGACAGTTCTGCTCATGCTCCAAGCAGATGACGGATTCCTCAGTTGGATCCAGCTGTCTCCTGCAAGACGGGTCTCACCCACCAAGTGCACCTGAATCCTAAGCCTGTCACAGTCCCCCCACGGATCAGCCCCAGAGGTGAAATGCCACTCAGCCCCAACCCCATGGCAGCATTCAGGCCGCAGGGGACAACCAGCTGGTCCCGCCGCACTCCACTAGCCTCTGGGAGGACTCTGAAAGCCGTAAGCACTTGTAACCAAGCAACAAGGCATTAGAAGCAGCTCCCGCTGGCCCCATCGTCCAGGCCTCTGCAAATGTGCTCTCTGTCCACACCAGAGATACGTAGGCTCGGGGGAGAGTGCGGGCTCTGGAGTCAGCCAGCCAGGGGGTGGTTTGTGGGACCTTGGGAACGCCACCTCTCCAAAGCCTTAATTGGCTCAGCTACAGAATGGGAAGAACCGCCCCCGCCCGCCCCCCCCCCCCATCCTCACAGCAGCTGATTAAGATCACGAATGTCAAGTGTCTTGCACCATGCTGGGCACATCCTCTCCCTCAGTGGACAAATATTCACTGTTCGCCTACTATGTGCCAGATGCCGTTTTTAGCGCTGTTCACAGCGGCAAACAAAATAGCAGCATTCCCGCCCTTATGAAGACTTTCACCCTCAGAGCAGGGGCTATCTCGGATTGTTGGTCAGTGCTCTCAGCAAGGAGTCCTAGGATAAGGTGGCCTTATCTGATCCCAGGCCTTCACACAGATAACCGGACACACCTTGGAAGCTCTCCCGTAGCCACCACAGGACCTGGACAAGGAAGTCCCCCCCGCCCCCCACATCATCTAAACAGTCAAAGAGAAAAACCAAAATGACTGTCTACAGCAGCCTGGATGGGCCCTGGCAGGTCTTCGGCACAGAATGCTACACAGCCCCCAAAACAATCGGCGAACAGCTTGAATGCAGCCCGGAGAGAAAAGAACTGGCTGTAGGAGTAAATACACGGCCTCCTACCAATGGTTTCCGGTTGTTTCTTTTTTTTAAAAAAGATTTTATTTATTTATTTGACAGAGAGAGAGATCACAGGTAGGCAGAGAGGCAGGCAGAGAGAGAGGAGGAAGCAGAAAGTAGTTTCTTGGGGCACCTGAGTGGCTCAGTGGGTTAAGCCTCAGCCTTCGACTCGGGTCGTGATCTCAGGGTCCTGGGATTGAGTCCCACATCGGGCTCTCTGCTCATCAGGGAGCCTGCTTCCCCACCTCTCTCTCTCTGCCTGCCTCTCTGCCTACTTGTGATCTCTGTCAAATAAATAAATAAAATCTTTAAAAAAAGAAAAGAAAGAAAGTAGTTTCTTCTGGGAGGGGGGCGGTAGAGAAAGGGAGTGGGTGGTTACAGGTGGGAGACTGGACTGCATTTGGAATGTTTCATTCCTGAAACTGGATGGCTGGTTCACCAGTGTTTGTTTTTATTGAATGCAGTGCTTTTTATATATCTGAAATACTGTGTGTCACACACCAAAAAAAGGCATGGGCTGTGGAGGCGGACAGACTGTGATTTCAAGCCAGCCCGGCGCTTTGCTGTCCTATGAGCTCCATTTTTGCCTCCGTGAAGTAGGGATCGTAATGTGGGGGCCCTTCTGAGCATCACAGGAGGTTGTGCTGGCGGGGGCCCGTGTGCAGCTGGGTGGCCTGGCACACAGAGGCTGCTGTTGTTCCAGCTGTGGGGAGAATCTCCCAAAATGAGTCGCCAGAGGAGAAGCCCCAGTCCACAGGCTTCAGATCAAGCCGGGGAAGGGCTTACTTGTCCCACACCCAGGGCGGCCTTCAGTGATTTTTTAACTGGTAATGCATCAGGGGCTCCGGAGATTAGCCAATCTTGGTCCCTCGACCAGGAGACATAAAGTCACAGGCCTAGGCTGGCTGGACTCCCTTCTCAGACTCTGTCCCTGGGCTTCTGGGGACCCCTCCCTGTTGGGAGCGGGGCCGGACAGCTGGGCTCCCTCCCTGCCCAGTACTCCCTGGCCTCTCCTGAGACCCGACTCCTCATCCTCAAGGGCAAGTCTCAGCCATCTTACACCCAAATAACCCCTTTGGAGCAACTTCTACAGGTCCCAGGCTTTAGCAGCTGTGGCCCAGAGCATGGGGCCCAGGCGTCTGTCTCCTGGTTCAAATCCAGCCTTGGGGGTGACTTCAGTGTTCTCAACCCTAAACTGGGGTCACCAACACCTCTCTCTGCAGGCGGTGATGGAGAACACTGGCAGCTGGGGTCTGCACCTCAGAGATGCATCTCAAAGGCATCAAAGGAATGTCCCCGGGGTCAGTCTTACGGATATCTAACGAGTTACGTATTTAAACCATTCCTCCCAACTTTGGCACAACCTAAGTGGTAGGCCCATTGGACTCAGAGCTGAACCAGGCTGAGCGTACATGTGTAGGAGAGGGTAGGGCAAGACCTGGGCAGAAGAGTGGCCGGAAGAGGGGAGCAGGGAGCCCCCACACGGCCTCTCAGACACCCAAGCCCAGGGAGGCTACGCTCACTTGCACCAGCCTATGAGTTCATCAGCGTCCCCAAGAGCCCAAGGGCATTTCTGGGGCACAGCTCTAAGAGGGTGGCCGAAGGGAGCAGGGGTGGCTGTGAAATTTGATTTCAGATTGTAACGCATCTGGGGAACATTCTGACTTCATCCCTGCCCTGGTTTAACCCGGCCCCACCCCCCATTCATAAAGAGCAGCCTGGACGGAAAACACCTTCCCCACAGACTAGGCCCCACTCTGCCCCAGCCTTGCTCGTGAATCCCCTGGGGGCTGACAGCTCCCTTCTCTGGGCTTCCATTCCTCCATCTGAACATGGGTGGAATGAGAGCTAAGGTCTAGCCCATCCCGCAGCCCCCCTCCACACTCCTGCATAACCAGAGCCTGCCAAGACCCAATACTGGTAACGCCGCCCTCCTCCGCCCTACCAGACCTGCACACAGTGATGGGCTCCCAAGTCAATAAGGGAGGAGATCACAGCCCAGGTGGACGCGACTCCGCAGGAAGGTGAGTTGGGGTCCCCACGGTGTGCATGGAGAGCGCACCCCAGCGGAGGAAGCAGCCCGGGGAACGCTGTCCACGCTCCGATTTCATACCCCTTCCCAGCACAGCCGAGTTGGCTCACCAGCACGGAGCTGAGTCCGTCTGACTCTTCGGGCTCAGTTTTTCCTGTAGCTAAGTCCAAATAACACAACAGACGGGATGGGGCTGCTGTGAAGCTGTTGTAGGATGAGTGTGTCAGCAAGCCGGCATATACTAGCTGCTCAAGAAACGCTGGCTGTGGGCTGCCTCCCCGGCTGTCCACCACGGCTGCCCTGGCACCAGGCTGGCACCCAGAGGCCCTGCTCACTGCTTCCCCAGCTTGCTCTGCCCCCCACCGGGACAACAAGCAGTCCGGATGTTTACACTGGCCAGCCAGGGCCCCTGCCTGCGGGGGACAGGCCGAGTAAACACCCGCGGCCACACAGCTCCAGCCTCCCACTTCCCACAGATCCCCCACCTCCCGGGCCGGCCTCCGCCCCACTCCAGAGCCTCTGTTTACAGATTCTCCCCACGAACTGTGTCTGGCATTGGCTGTGTCCAGCGACTACCCGGCAAGCTACCCTAAGGCAGTTTCAACTCTCTCCGGAGCAGGGGCAAAGGGAGAGAGGCTCTGGGAGCTGTGCTGGCTTGGACAGGTCACTCTGCTTCTCAGAGGCTCGGCTTCCTCAACTACAAAAGGGGGATGACAGGGACAGGGAAGAACCAGTGGGGTGGCATGAGGAAGGCACTAAGCACAGTGCCTGGCTGGTAGAAGGTGCTGAAAAAATCAGCTCTTAAATTATGACTGTTTGATGGCTCCTTGAGGAATTTGGCCAACAAGCCAATGGGCCCTGAGAGCCCGTCTTAAAAATAAGTAATAGGGCGCCTGGGTGGCTCAGTCGCTTAAGCGTCTTGAATCTTGGTTTCAGCTCAGGTCAGCATCTCAGGGTCCTGAGACTGAGCCCTGCATCAGGCTACGTGCTGAGCACGGAATCTGCTTGAAAGTCTTTCCCCCTTCTTCTCCCGCCCCGTCTGCTCATTCCCCTGCTCGCACTCTCTCTCTTTCCAAAATAAATAAATGAAATCTTAAAAAAATAAAAAAATTAAAAAAATTAAGGAACAAGAAATTCTTGGCCAGACCGAACCAAGAGCTTTTCAAGTTACTGCATCACGTCACACAGCGACTGTGGGAGACAGGGTGCATTATTATCCCGTTTCCCAGGTGGAAAACCGAGGCTCAGAGAGGTTGAGTCACTTATACAAGGTCACACAGCCCCTGGTAGGTGGAGGAAGTGTGTTCCTGATCCATGGCCTGTGCTCCTGACCTGCATACTCGCCCATGTCCCTGTGGGAGCTTCACTGGTGTCTTCCTTCCAGCCTTCCTCCATTCTGGGGATGCCTCTTCAAGTCCCAACTTCCTCCAGCCCATGGGAGTACTAGGAGCGGCCATCAGCCTGGGGCCCAGCTGTCTGGACCCCAAAGCCTGGGACAGACCGGATGCTACATTCTTCTCTCGCCCTGGGTCGGAGCCCATAGGGTCCTGCGGCTGCCAGGCCTCCAGGTCTGCAGAAGGCATGAGGGAGCCATTGTGGACATACCACCTAGCTTGTGCCAGGTCCTGTTGGACATTTTCATGACCATCCTGCGTAGGAGGCATTTTATAGAGGAGACCCAGGCTCGGAGAGCTGACGCCACAGCCCATGAGCGGGCCACTCTGACTCACCAGGCTGCCCCCCATCTCCTAAGGGAGATAAGACATGACACAAACAACCTAACACAAACCAGAAATCGATAAGGGCCTTCAGGAAAGGCCAGATAACAGGCTGGGGCACTTACAGAGAGGGGCTCAGCCTTCCAGGGGAAGTCTGTGTGTGGATAATACAGGAGGAATTCCTCACAGGAGACGCAGGTCTTGGGGGCGCCCAGCAGCCATGCCCATGAGGGGCTCTGTTAGGGCCCTAATTCTGGGCAGGCAGGGCTGACCACAGGAAACACACCTCGCTGTGCAGCCGTGGCCAGTTAGTGCCTTTACTGGTAATCAACACTTAATAAACACCTGCTGTATACTGAGCCGGGCAACAGGCTTGCTCGCTACCACATCTAATTCTGCTTTCGTAGCAGTCCTGTCACATAGAAAGAATTACTTTCACTTTAGAGACAGAGACACCGAGGCTTAGAGAGGGAAGGGCGCTTCCTCAAGACCATTCTGCTTAGGGTGGGTGGGGGGTGTCTGCCTGATCCCCAAGTCCTAACGGAACAGAGTGGAGTCTCTGGGTACCTCTCTTTGATCTGGGGACCCACCCCTCTCCTCCTCCCCGAGGCTCCCAGGGAGCTTCCCCAGGCTCGCTGACCACTACACCTGCGTGGCTCACGGGGACAGCTGGACAACATCTGAAGTCGGCATCGTAGTTCCACTTACAGAAGAAGAAACTGAGGCTCAGAGCGTAGTCACGGGGCAGCTTCGCGCGAGATGGGATGCGGCAGGCATGTGTGTGGGTGAAACCAGGAGACCCATACCCTGGCTTGTGGAGAGCTGCTCCCCTCTCTAAGGCTGGAGAACAGGCCAGTGCCGCCCACCTCTGGCCTCCTGAGAGGTGCTTCTTGTCCATAGCTATGGGCACCCTGTGGGGAATCTGGCAGACCTCTCCCCAGCAGAAGCTGAGGGAGCCTGGTTATTCAGCTGCCATGGAAACACAGAGGATGCTCCGAGCACAGGAAAACAGCCGGCCTTGCTCACAGGCCCAGTGCAAAGGGCAGGCAGAGGGCACAATCTGGGGCTCCTCCCATGCACCCGACCCCAAGGCCCCAGGCGTTGTGACAAAAAACGGCAGCGCCCACTGTTGGCCTAGGAGGCTGGGAGGTGGGGCCATTTGGCCCTGGGAGTAGGCAGCTGCCCTTAATAGCTAGGAGGGCCAAGAGAGAAAAACCCAGAGATGGTGAGGAGAATCCCAGGAGGGGGACAGACAGAGCTGGTAAGGAAAAGGGGGCTCAGAGTTAGGGAGCATCTCCTGAGCCTGTGGGACACAGCTGCATCAAACTGGCACCTTCCTGCACCATCCCCCCCACAAAAGATAAGCATGATTCCCAAGATTGCAGAGAAAAACTGACATCGGGTGGGGGGTGATGGGCCCAACCCAGGGTATGAGGTCAGGGGTGACAGAGGGACAGAAAGGAACAGTGGGAAGGGGACACAACAAAGCTGTCTAGGTGGAGGGGACAGTGGTAGACAGAAGGCTTCAAGGCCCCCAGGGCCCACGCCCAGGGCTGGGGTGGCGGACGTCCTCCTCCAGCCACAGGCCAGGGGCTCCTCTTTGTCCTCCGCATCACCGGGAATGACAAGATCACAGATCTATGGGTCCTGGGTTCAAGACTCATCCCTGATGTTCATTTGCTCTGTGACCTTGAGCAAATCACCTGCTTTCTCTGGGCCTTCTCTTTAAGACAGAGCACAAGCTCAGGGGCGCCTGGGGGGCTAAGTCGGCTAAGCATTCGACTCAGGTTTTAGCTTAGGTCATTATCCCAGGGTCCTGGGATCGAGCCCCATGTCATTCCTCCACACTCCCCAGGGGATCTGCTGGAGAGCCTCTCTCTCTTTCTCTCTCCCTCCCTCTCTCTCTGCCCCTCCCCCAACTCACTCGTGCTCTCTCACTCTCTCAAACAAACAAATCAATCATTAAAAAAAAAAAAGGGGACGCCTGGGTGGCTCAGTGGGTTAAGCCGCTGCCTTCGGCTCAGGTCATGATCCAAGGGTCCTGGGATTGAGTCCTGCATCGGGCTCCTTGCTCAGCGAGGAGCCTGCTTCTCTCTCTGTCTCTGCCTGCCTCTCTGCCTGCTTGTGTGTACTCCCTTGCTCTCTCTCTCTCTCTCTCTCTCTGGCAAATAAATAAAAAATCTTTAAAAAAAAAAAAAAAAAGATGGGGAGCCTGAGGGGTTCAGATGGTTGGGCACTTGCCTTTGGTTCAGGTCGTGGGATTAAGACCCATGTCCTGGGATTAAGTCCCATGTTGGGCTCCCAGCTCAGTGGGGAGTCTGCTTCCCCCTCTCCTCTGCCTCTCCCCTTGCTTGTGCTCTCTCTTGTCTCTCTTAAATGAATAAATAAAATCTAAAAAAAAAAAAAAAAAAAAGAAGAAGAAGCACAAGTTCAAATGCTACTTCTAACTATATGTGTGATCTTGGGGAAATCACTTAACCTCTCTGACCCTCGATTTCCTCATCCATAAAAAGGGTCTATTAATGGTACCTATATCTGACAAAATTGAATGAAAATATGTAGGTTAAGCTCTTAGCCCATATGAGGTCCTCAACATTAGCTGGTATTAACATGATCGTACCTTTCACTGGATTATCAGTGGGTCTCAACAGAGGCGATCCTGCCCCTCCAAGGAGTTTCTGCATATACGTTGGAGCATTTTTGGTGGTTAGATGACTGAGAAGTCCTAGCATTTAATCCTGGGGGCCACAGTTGTTAAATTCCCACAGTGTGCATAACAGCGCTACAAAATAACACAAATCGCCTCTCTCAAATGCCAACAGCCCCTGCACGGGGTGCCTGCGGGGCTCCGACAGTGAAGCATCTACCTACAATTCAGGTCATAATCCCAGGGTCCTGGGGTCGAGTCCCGCATCCCGCATCCGGCTCCTTGCTCAGCAGGGAGCCTGCTTCTCCCTTTCCCTCTGCCCCTCCCCTCTGCTTGTGCGCTCTCTGTCTCAAATAAATAAATAAAATCTTAAGAAAAGAAACAAACACGGGCTGCTAATCCCCAAAGACCATCCGAGTGTCCTGGATCTCCAGGTCCAACAGGAGGCAGTGCAGGGCAGTGGGTCTAAGTTACACAGTCCTGCTTTCAGTCCATCTCTGCCACCAACAAGCCATGAGAACCCGAACCTGGAGATACCATGTCACCTCTTTGGGCCTCAGTATCTTCATCCGTGAAAAGCGGACGCTGCCTGACCAGCACCTGTATGACTGGCCGGGGCTCGAACAGGGTGATGGCTACCCAGCGTCTACCGCAGGGCCCCGGGGAGATGGAGGCCATCGCCACTGCAGAGTGAGAGACCAGGTGGGCCGGGTGGGGCAGATCGGGGAGTTACCAGAACAACCCTTCCACCCTGCCGGTCCCGGCAGGCCCCGGATCCCAATGTCTTGCTGGTCAGAGCCTGAGATGGGCCTGGTTTGGGAGGGACAACAGGGCACTGCCCTCCTTACAGGGCAGAGGCCAGGGGGTGCCAGTAGGAACAGTCCTGGCCTGCTGAGACCAAAGGGAAGAAGGGAAGCACGGGGAAGGACCCCGAGCCAAGGGGATGGCTGAGCTGTGAACCAGGGCCTGTCAGTAGCTCTCTCGGCTTGTGTGCCAGGGCTGGAAGCGTGATATTTATCAGGCAGCCAACTGTGCACCGTGACGGGGTAAAAGGCTTTGCATTTACCGCACTTCATCCCTTGAACGACCCTGCAAAGTAGGAGGTTCTTCCCTCACTTGCACAGACAGTAGATGAGCTCATACAGTCTATAAGACTTGTACAGTTGCGCAGTGTGGACACAAAGACACAATCACCATTCTTCCTGTCTTCTCCCTCCACCTCCCACTGTCCCCCCCTCACTCTCGGCTCTAACTTCATCCAATGGCCCCCTACTGCTCCAAAAATAAAGATAAACTACAAGCACCCCAGAGCCTGGGCCAGAGCCCCTCCCATCCTGTTGAGCCTTTTTCCAAAACGTCCACTCTACCCCAGGCGCCCTGGCCACTCTGCTTTTCCTTTAGTCCCTCCTGTTCCCTTAGGTGCCAGGGCCATTGCACACACTGTTCCCTGTGCCTGGAACGTTCTTCCCCTCCCACCCAGTGAATATCACTTCTCATTCAGATCACAGTGAGTGATCTAAAGCCCCCTCTGACCTTTATAGGTCAAATCCCCCCCCTAACCTTTACCAGGTCAAATCCTCTTCCTACGAGCGTAGCACCAGGACTTCCCGACATTAGTCACTGCCGCAACTTCATGCCTGTCTGAGTTTATCAGTTAAAGAGCAACTCGCCCCATGCTTTCCTCCCATTAATAGGTATCTATCAAGTGCCTACTATGTGCCCAACCCTGCCCACTGTACTGCGGGGAAGAGGCAAACAAGCCAGATAAGGTCTCTACACTCATGGAACTCACTTCCTAATGGCAGGAAAGGGACAGCAAAAGGCACTTGTGCAAAGGGGCGGAGGTGGAATGCAGTGTAGGCTGCCCGGGTTGCGGGGGGGGGGGGGGGAGGTTGGGGCAGCAGTCTGTTCAGCTGAAGCCAAGAGCACAGGCCGGGGGCAGCCAGAGATGTGGCTGGAGAAATACACAAGGACCGGGCAAGGAAATAGGCCCGGAACTCCACAGAGTTCCTACGAAGGAGTCTGACTTGCTCCCGGGGTAATGGGGAGCAATGGAAGGGTTTGAAGCAGTATAGCAACAGGCTCACTCTGTGTTTCAGAGAGATGGCTGCGGCTGCAGTGAGGAGGAAAGGTAGGAGGGCAAAGCTGGAGGCTCTGACTTAGTCTAGGAAAAGGCAGGAAGGGGGAGGGAGGCTGACTATCGATAGAACTAGGTCAAGGATATGTCTGGGCGCCACCTCGAATTCCACTGAGGCCCCTGTGCTCAGTGGTGTCCCTGACTGAGGCCAGCAAGGCAGGCAGGTCTGGGAGGCAGGAGGGGGCCTTCACGGGGGAAGGGCAGCACGGAAGCTGGAGGCCTGGCGGGCTCTGGGGCCAAGGAAAGAGGCAGTGGCCTTGGGGACCACTCCAACATGCAGCGGACAGGGAGGAAGGCATCACAGGTGGGCCACAGCACAAACCCTACAGAACCCCTGCCCAGTGCTTCTCAAGACGGCCAAGGTCGTGAGAAACAAGGAGAGTCTGGGAAACTGCCACAGACGAGAGGGAGCTAGGGCAACACGAGGACAAAATGTGACATGGTGCCCTACATGCTGCCCTCCCCGCCAAGGACTGCTGAAATCCAAGCAGCACGCAGGGCTCTATGAACGGGCATGGAGCGACTGGGGCCGCAGAGAGCTTCCTCCTCCCTCTCCCTGCCTGCCTCTTTGTCTACTTGTGATCTCTGTCTGTCAAATAAATAAAATCTTAAAAAAAGAAAAAAAAGTTTCAGGATTCCTGGTCCCACGGATTCACTCGCCCAAGAAAAAGATAGGGGTACAAGGTGGTGGGCGTCGAGAAGGGGAGTTGGGAGCACCTGGGTGGCTCAGTCAGTTAAGCATCTGCCTTCAGCTCAGGTCATGATCCCAGGGTCCTGGGATCGAGCCTGCATTGGGCTCCCTGCTCAGCAGGGAGCCTGCTTCTCCCTCTGCCTCTCTCTCTCTGTGTCCCTCATGAATAAATAAATAAAATCTTGAAAAAAATAAAAAATAAAAGGGAAGGGAAGTCACTCTGCAGAGTGGATCTGCTCCGTAATGGGAATCATCCGTGTTTGCTGAAATCCCCGACAGGAGGCTCCGAGGCTAAGGTCATTTCCAAATACAGGTCTCCTCACACTTTCCCAAAGGCTTCCGGAGAGAGAATCCGTACCCACGGAGATCTCAGGACACAGAGAAGAGCCTTCATAGAAACCCCATGTGTTTTAATCCAAAAATTCATGCCAGGGGATGTCTGGGTGGCTCAGTCAGTTAAGCGTCTGACTCTCGGCTCAGGTCTTGGTGTCAGGGTCCGAGTTCAGGCCCTGCTTTGGGCTCTGCACTAGGCATGGAGCCTACTTAAAAACAAAACAAAATAAAGTAAAATAAAATTAAAATTCATGCCTATTCTACATTCTATCCCAAGATAGTACCTTCTGATTTTGCTGTATTCCCCAGGGGGATATATTCCCCAGGGAATAAATTCCCCAGGGCAGTCCATGCACTGGTATGAAAAGCCCAGATATGAAAATTAAGCATGGGGGCACCTCTTGATCTCAGGGTCATGTGTGTAAGCCCCACATTTTGAGCAGAAGGTTACTTTAAAAAATAACAATAAAACAAACAGAAAGGAAGCCTGAAGCCTCAAGAGTGGATAAGCTACCAGGAGAGAAGGCGGAGGCAGGGGATCAAAAGCTCTGTGGCCCTATGAGCAGGTAGACACTGTGCAGGGACCCACATTCATTCTTTTGACAAATGTTTATGTGCCCCCACGTGCCAGCATTGTCCTAGGCAGACCCACAGGGAACAAGACAGTCCCAAATCCTTCTATGTCAATGGGAGGGGACGGAGGAAAATGAGTAAGTAAACCAGGGAGTCTGTAGAATGTGGTAAGTGCGACAGAAAAATCAAGTTGTGTGAGGATGGAGGTGGACAGAAAACGGGAAGGGAGGACATCTGTCACACGGGTGGCTGGGAAGGTGACACCTAAGAAAGGAAATAAGGTTGCTTTGCAGATGGTTTCTCATTTATTTTTCACACCGCTGGGTGGTATTTCTTTGCCCTGTTTTATAGATGAGAAAACGAGCCTCAAAGAGGTAAAAACAGTTGAGTAAAGGTCACCTTGAAAAACATGGGCGCCCTGGGGGAGGGTATTAGACTGGAGGCAGGCCCCTCATTCCTGTCTGAGGAGGGTGGTTGGGGGCACCCCCGCCGCCCCTCCCTGGGCCCCGGCTCATCACTAACTGATCAAGCCCACCGCTCACTCCCTTGCTGAAGCTGGATTTTCAGTCCCTTCCAACTCCTCAGTAGGGGGTGCTGGCCGCCCCCCCCCCCCCGCCTTCAGGCACCTTCTTCACTTGATCAGCCTCAAGAGGTTAAGGGGTGAAATGGGCCAGCACACCATGACAGCTTTGTCTAGGGTGACCCAGACGGCTGAAAGGATGCGGTTTACGGGGTTAACCACGTCCAGCTGTCCCCACCAACAATCGCCCTGGGACCCCTCCATCCACAGCTAGGGCACTCCTCACGACTGAGAAACAAGGTTGGAGGAGACTGAAAGGGGGGGGGGGTCTCCCCGCCCCCGAACCCTTCCTCTCTCTTCCCACATAACGAGAAGCATTTCAGCCTTGAAGAAATGACTCACATCTCCCCAGAGAGGCCGGGGCTGGGCTGAGTCAGGCTGGGGAAGTCACTAATCGGCCTGCTTGGGCTGAGGCGGCTCTGGGCCCCAGGAAGGCAGGCGACAGACAGACACAGAGACGGCAGAGACAAGCGGCTAGTGGCTCTCCCAACCCACCCTTGAGCGTGTCGCTGGGTGTCGCCCAGCGTTGCTCACATGGAACTTGGTAGAGAAGAAAATTCCTCTGGACTTTCCTGAACGAGGTTTCTGGCTGACTCACGGCCACCTGGGGACAGCAAGCGAACTCACAAATCACCAAAGAAGGAAAAAGCGATTCCTATGAAGCAATCTCTTCAATGGCTGGATCAGAGATCACCAGCACGAATGCTCACTTCCATCTTTGTTCTGGGCTTTGTTCTTTCTAGCAGCACATCCTACATGAGCTGGGGGTGGGAACGGACGGCAAAGTGAAATTTTATATATTCAGTGCTACTTCTCCATTAGCTGGCATTAGACACATAGAAATGTGTCCCCAGTGACAACACGAACCATCAGCTGGCCACAGGATGGCTTGGCCCCCATCCCGGGCCCCGCCTTATCTCAGCCGTGTGAGGCCGCGCCCTCCTCCGCTCATGCTCATCCTCCACTGGGCACACGCTGACCGCAAGTGTGCAAGACAGCAGTCTCTGCCCTTGAGGACTTCCCCTGCAGGGGAGAGAAGTAACAGTCAGAATGAAAGTAACCATATGAGGGCGCCTGGGTGGCTCAGTGGGTTAAAGCCTCTGCCTTCGGCTCAGGTCAGGATCCCAGGGTCCTGGGATCCAGCCCCGCAGGGAGCCTGCTGCCCTTCCTCTCTCTCTCTGCCTGCCTCTCTGCCTACTTGTGATCTCTGTCCGTCAAATAAATAAATAAAATCTTAAAAAAAAAAAAAAAAAGAAAAGAAAGAAAGTAACGACATGAATGTCTTGAGGACAGAACAGTGCCTGTTCTATATGCTGCTCCATGCATGCTGCCAGCTGCCTGCCGTCCCGAGGGTGCCACCTGCTCCCCTCCAGGAGGACCCCTGCCTGGGGCTCCAGGGCAACCTTCTGCCTGGCTGGCCTTCTCTCATCCCTGGCCCTTCTGAGCCCGAAGCACACCCCGCCTCCACCCTGATGTGGGACCCTTCATAGGAGCCAACAAGAAACTCTGATTCTGGAGTCAGCCAAAACACTGGCTCCGCCATCTCTAAGCAGTGTGGCCTCACCAGGCCTCAGCATCCTCATCTGTTCAATGGGGACGCAACAGGACCCATCCCTTGAGAATCGATTCCAAGAAAATGAGTCAACACATGTGCTGTTCACCCCAGCGCCTGGCTCAAAGTGGATGCTCCCTAAACTGTGGTTCCAGGTCAGGGAGCCCTGAGAACAGGTGTTAGAAAGAGTTATAAAGGGGTCCCAGTACTGGGAACTCCTGGCTTCTCTGTGAGGCCGCTAGTGGCCCGTACACCAACCCACCTCATTTCCAAACCCGCTGCCCATTTCACACCAGCGCCATGATTTCCAGAACTGAGCTCCCTACTGTGGGAAGGGAACCTTCTTAGACTTGTCCTAAACTTGCCTCACCCTGATGCACCAGGACCAGGGGGCTGAGTCAGTAGCACTGAATGTTGCCCCTGCCCCTTCTCAGACCTCATCTTTCTTCCATCCGATGTTCTGAGCCAACAATAGCGGCTTTCCAGGCTCGGCAGCCACACAGCACACTACTCCCTGAGCAAAAATACCCATGCGGGGGAGCGTCCCGCCCAAGCTAAGGCGGGGGCCACAGAGGGGGGGAGCTGGGGTGGGTGGTGGGGGGAGGGGGTGTGGCAGAAGGAGGAGAGCACATCTCTTGAGTGCCCACTGACTGGCAGGGTGAGAAAGGCCGGGTCACTGGGGGAGACACAGAACCCCAGGAGACTGTGGGGGCGGAGGGAGGGCTGGTCTCCAGGAGAGCAGGGGAGCCAGTCCCCACAGAGGGATCGGGCCCAGGTCCAAGGTCTGGGACAATGCCCGGGGAGAAGAGTGAGGTGAGTGGGCTCTAGAACCTGGTAAGAAAAAAGGAGCCCAAAGCGACTCCAAATTCTAAGAAGAATGGGGGCTCAGAGGGGTTGAGTTTCACGACGGGGCGCTAGGGCTGTCTTGGATCCCAGGAGCCGAGTGTTCAGGCCAGGGTGGGAGGCAGGGAGAGGCCTGCAGAGCTAGAAATTCCCTTCAGTGAACATCTCCGTGGTCGTATTTGCCAGACAAGCTTCACTGGGGGAAGAAAACAGAAGCCTGCAAAAGGTAGGACAGTTTCCACTTCAAGAGGTTTGGAGGAAGGGGTGTCCCCTTGCTTCTGGGGAGATGGCACTGGGCAACGACTAGGCCCAGGCTTTCTTGTGGCTCGTTTCTCTCCACAGCAGGGCATCTCCTAAGAGCCCAGGGAGGGGCTGCTTGTGTGGAGTTGTTCCAACCACCACCGCCCCCCCAGGCCCACTTCTGTGGACTCCTTCAAAGCCTGGGGAGGGCCTCAGTGCAGAGGTCACAGAGAAAGAATCTGGAGGTCACAGTACAGCCCCTCCCCACCCCCAGCTGCTTCAAAGACAGAATGTGTGCACATGAAGCATCCCCCTCCCTAGAAGCCACCAGTCTTTCGGGGAGGGGTTGCAGGGAGGGGGTCCAGACACCAGAAGGCCTGGAAGAATTCTGCAGGTGTGGCTGCGGGAATCTTGGCCCGGAGTCAAGAGTTTCACGGGAGGCCTGGGATGTGAGTTTTGATACTGAGCTATGACCCAGGCCCAGAGCAGCTCACACAACTTTGTACGCTCTGTTCTCACCTGTCAAAGCACTGGGCCGGGTCCCCAGCCCCAGCCCAGTCAATCCCCATCGGCTCTACTCCCTCAGTGTCTCCGCTTCTCCCTTGCCATTACCACCAGCCTGGGCTGAACCAGCCCCTCCCACCCACCCCCCTTTTAAGATTTTTTTTTTTTTTAAGATTTTCTTTATTCATTTGACAGAGAGAGAGAGAGAGAGAGATCACAAGTAGGCAGAGAAGCAGGCAGGGAGAGGGGTGGAAGTAGGTTCCCCGCTGAGCAGAGAGCCCGATGCGGGGCTCAATCCCGGGACCCTGAGATCATGACCTGAGCCGAAGGCAGAGGCTTTAACCCACTGAGCCACCCCACGATTTTCTTTTTATTTTAAAAAAAAATTTTAATTTTTTTGTTTTTAATTTACTTGACAGAGATCACAAGTAGGCAGAGAGGCAGAGAGAGAGGGAGAAGCAGGCTCCCTGCTGAGCAGAGAGCCCGAGGTGGGGCTGGACCCCAGGACCCTGAGATCATGACCTGACCCGAAGGCAGAAGCTTTAACCCACTGAGCCACCCAGGTGCCCCAAGATTTTCTTTTAAATAATCTCTCCACCCAACGTGGGGCTCAAACTTACATCCCCAAGATCTAGAGTCACACATTCTACCAACCAAGCCAGGCCGGTGCCCCCGGTCCTGTTATTCTGAAGGTTTAGATAATGCTTTAGACAGACTGGTTACCAGTGTCTTCATTAGGACTGACAGAAATGTCTTTCAGGACTCCCCGCTCCTTTTGCCTCAGTTTCTACCCAGCGATGTTCTGATGGCTGACATGACAAAAGAAAATCCCATGACAATGCTGAGCCCAGAGCAGGTATGTAATAAACCAGGATTTCCAAAGTGTGAGCCGTGGCCCACCAGCATCAGAATCAGGGAGTCTGTCGGAAATGTTAGGTTCCTACACCCCCTCCAAACTTACTGAATCAGAAAGTCTGGGGCAAGGGCAGTGAAATTTGCATTTGCAGAATCTCTGATGATTTTCATGCACACTCAAGTCCGAGAAGCATGGCAACCAACGCAATCTTATTGCACATGGTTCATCGTAAACGGATATGCTTCCTAACAGCTTCAAAACATGAGCCCGGGAAAGACAAATACCCTCTGATTTCACTCAAATGTGGAATTTAAGAAAGAAAAACAGAGGAACATAGGGGAAAGGAAGGAAAAATGTAGTAAGATGGAGACAGAGAGGGAGGCAAACCATAAGAGACTCTTGACTCAGGGAGCCTGGGTGGCTCAGTGGGTTAAGCCTCTGCCTTTGGCTCAGGTCATGATCCCAGGGTCCTGGGATCGAGCCCCGCATCGGGCTCTCTGCTCAGCAAGGAGCCTGCTTCCCCCTCTCTCTGCCTGCCTCTCTGCCTACTGTGATCTCTGTCAAATAAATAAATAAAATCTTTAAAAAAAAAAAACTCTAGGGACGCCTGGGTGGCTCAGTTGGTTAAGCAGCTGCCTTCGGCTCAGGTCATGATCCCAGCGTCCTGGGATCGAGTCCCGCATCGGGCTCCTTGCTCCGCAGGGAGCCTGCTTCTCCCTCTGACTCTGCCTGCCTCTCTGCCTGTGCTCGCTCTTGCTCTCTCTCTCTCTCTGACAAATAAATAAATAATAATTAAAAAAAAAAAAAAAAAAAAAAAAAAAAAAAAAAACTCTAGGGAACAAAGGAAGGTGGCTGTGAGGTGGAGGGTTGTAACTAGGGGATGGGCATGAAGGAAGGCCCGTAGTGGAATGAGCCCTGGGTGCTCTATGCAACTGATGAATCACTAAATTCTACCCCTGATACTACACTATATGTGAACTAATTTGAATTTAGATAAAATCTTGAAAGAAAAACAAAAACAAAACAAACAAAAAACATGAGCCTAGGCCTTGGGATTTGCCAAATCAAAGTATAAATTCTGGTTCTTGCACGCATTTGCTTAGCTGTGGGACCTCAGGTAAGGGGCCCGACCTCTCTGAGTCACCTTCCTGAATTTTAAAATCGTGATAAACAACCTCCACCGGCCAGGGTTGTTGGGATAATCTGAGGAAGTGCCTTATGCAAACTACATTTCAGGTGCTAGGTGGGAGAAGGGGGGAGGGTGAAAACCCCAACAGGAAGCATCTCACTGTCTCCCGTGCCTCTTCGGCTGCCACAAGGGCTCTGGAGGCGGAAGGTGTGTGTCATCCTCACACACCACAACTCCTGGCCATCTAGAGAAGGCAGAGACCCTCTCTGAGAGGCCAGCCAACCCCCATCCCCCGAAGCCCTTGCTGTCAGCCAGGTTTACGAGGAGCAGAAGCAGGGGTTACATGGGTGAGAACATAGACACTGAAGACAAGACTGTTCTGGTTAAAATTCTGGCTCTGCCACTACTGGCTCCACCTGGCTGGCAAACTCCTACCCACCCTTCAAGACCCAACTAAATGGGGGGTCTGGGTGGTACAATCGGTGGAGTGTTCCGCCCTTGATTTCAGCTCAGGCCCTGATCTCAGGGTCATGAGAACGAGCCCCATGTCAGGCTCTGTGCTCAGTGCAGAATCTGCTTAAGATTCTCTCTTCCTGGGGCGCCTGGGTGGCTCAGTTGGTTGAGCAGCTGCCTTCGGCTCAGGTCATGATCCCGGCATCCTGGGATCGAGTCCCGCATCAGGCTCCTTGCTCGGCAGGTAGTATGCTTCTCCCTCTGCGTCTGCCTGTGTCTCTCCCTCTCTCTCTCTGACAAATAAATAAAATCTTTTTAAAAAAAAATTCTCTCTTCCTCTCCCTCTGCCTCTCTTGCTCATGCTCTCTCTCTCTCTCAAATAAATCTTTTTTAAAAAAGACCCAAACTTCAGTATCATCTCCTGGGGCCAACTTAGTCATCTGCTTCTCTGGGCCCTCAAAGGCTCCTGCCCACACACTCAAATACTATTCAGGAATTTACCTGTTGACTTGTCTATCTTTCCCACAGACCTGGGAGCTCCTGGAGGGCACTCTCACATCTGCCACAAAGAATGTACTCAGCTAAATGTTGATTCAGTCTGAATTCCAACTTTCTCAGCCCTCTTGGTTCCCTTCCCTTCCCCCAGTAAATGCCTCCTACTCTACTCCCTGTTCCTCTTCCGGAGAGAGACCCTTTATTCTCTAGGATTTTAACTTCCAGATGCCTCTCTCCTGAAGGTCTGAACCTGCTCATCCCAGAGCTGATGTGTAAGGAAGCCTGTACAAAAAGACCTAATATTCACTTCTCCACCTGTGCTGACTACAAAGACTCCCACGGAAGGTGAAATGCTCAGAGTCTGTGAGCCTGCCTGGTCCTAAGGACTGTGGGGAAAAGTCAGTTCTAAATAATGATTTTTTTTTTTTAGGATTTCATTTATATATTTGACAGAGAGAGATTGCAAGTAGATCACAAGAGACAGGCGGAGGTGGGGAGGAAAGCAGAGAGCAGGCTCCCCGCTCAGCAGAGAGCCTGATGCGGGGCTCGATCCCAGGACCCTGAGACCATGACCTGAGACGAGGGCAGAGGCTTAACACACTGATCCACCCCAGGCGCCCCAAAAGTCAGTTCTAGATGAAGCAATTCTAGCATCGTCAGTAAGAACCTGGGCTCTGTGACCAAACTGCCTGGGGTTCAAATCTTCCTCTGCGGCTTACTGACTGAGAGCAATACATTGCCTCTCCGTGCCTCAGTTTCCCCTGTAAAACAGGGTTAATAAGTACCTCATAGGGTTGACGTGAGGACTAGGTGAATTTATAACATAAAACATTTAGCTCTATTCCTGACACACAGCAAATAACGCCACGAACACCGTTATCATCACGTAGTAATAGCTAAGCCTGGGAAACACTGCTGGCAGGAAAAAATAAAAAGATTATTGAGAAAACCCTAATGTGGGCAGAAGTGAATATATCCTCTCCCCCCAAGGACTCATTGGGCGTCAGTGGCCCCAGAAAGTCCTCAGAAGCAGCATGCCCAGCCCCGTGCTGATTACGTTCTAACCACAGCAGAGCCCCGTCTCCTGGGCTCACCATGGACTGTGGGCTCGCTCAGAACAGCTCTGTCTGCACGTTCTCCCAGCACAGGCTGACACAGAGCAGAGTGGCGGGAATGTCTTCCAAATAAACAAGCTTGCAATGTAACCTGAGTCTTTGACCGAGGCTCCAAGCACAGTCCTTCCAGGGAGGCCCCTTTCACTGGTAAGGTTAAGTACCTATTGCCCAAAGCATACATCCCTAGAGACTCCCCAAATCCCTCCTGATCCCACCAGGAGCTGGGAATACAGAGAGGAAAAGGCAGGGGCTCTGCTAGAACTCCCATCTAGAAAGAAAAATCAGCTCACAGACACTAGGCACTCCCCATACGGCAGGCATGGATCCTACACTTTACAAGAATTACACTGCTTGTTTATAAACAACCCTATGAGGGACGCCTGGGTGGCTCAGTTGGTTAAGCAGTTGCCTTTGGCTCAGGTCATGATCCCAGGGTCCTGGGATCGAGTCCGGCATGGGGCTCCTTGCTCAGCAGGGAGCCTGCTTCTCTCTCTGCCTCTGCCTGCTGCTCCCCTTGCTTGTGCTCTCTCTCTCTCTCTGTCAAATAAATAAATAAAATATTTTAAAAAAAAATAAACAGCTCTATGAGTTTTGGTACTATTATTGTCCCATTTTCCTCAGGCAGAGGCAAAGGTGAAGAATTAAGGACTCTGCGTGAGGTTGCTTGGGTAAGTGGCAGAGCTGGGACTCAGACCTACGCAGGCTGGTCCCGGAGCTCTAGCTCTGGATCCGTGCTCATGCAGGGAGGCGTTGACAGGGTGGGAAGTCTCACCTAAAGTGACTTGTGCCCTGACAGAAGGGAGTCCGGGGTGGGAAGTGAAGGCAGCTGGGGCAACGCAAGACAGGCGGGAGTTGGTCAAGAAAATGTCTAAGACCAGCTGTGGAAAGAGGAGCCGGCCTGCTGCTGTTATCAGTGACCCCCCATCTCTAGGAGTTGAACCCTGATTGTGCACCCGACAGGCTCCAATCTTACTAGCTCTCATTTTAGTGATCACCCAGGCAGGTGATTGTTACCCCCACTTCACAGATAGGAAGCCAAAGTCTCAGAGAGGAAAATTTCCCTGCTGAAAGGTCCTTTACAGGACACCTAAGTGGTGGATCCTGGGTTCAAGTTCAAGTCAATACCACAGCCCCCACTCTTAAGCCTCAGGCCACACTGGACGTACAGGAGTCAGTGAGTGCAGGGACCGGAGGCAGAAGGTGGGGAGTCAGGCAGCATTCCCTGCTAGGCCGGCCTTTACGGTCTCTCTGCCCCTTACTCGGGCTGGAGGCAGACACAATCGCTCCAGCCCACATGAGGGGTGTGTGTGTGTGTGTGTGTGTGTTGGGGCTGGCAGTTAAGGACCTTGTTTAAGGGTGTGTGTGTGTGTGTGTTGGGGCTGGCAGTTAAGGACCTTGTTTAAGGGTGTGTGTGTGTGTGTGTGTGTTGGGGCTGGCAGTTAAGGACCTTGTTTAAGGGTCTCCCAACTATCTGGGGAAGTAAAGTAAGCAAGCAGCCATGGGGCGGGCTGACGAAGACAATTTCCTCACCTCCCCGGCTTCGGCACATTGACCAGAACCAGAAATCAGCACAAATGAAGGCTAGTCCCAGATATTCTTTCCAGCACGACACAAGGCTTAGAACGACAGAACCACAACAGTAATAATGTTGATGACGGCACCCATTACCGAGGACCTACTGCACGCACCCTCCTACGAGCTTTACACAGCCTTACAAGAATCATTTCAATGTAACACCATCATGAGAAAGATGGTACTATTTTCCCCTTCTGCAGGGCGGGGGAAACGGAGGCTCGGAGAGAGTCACTGGCCCAAGGTCATGTAGCTGGGACGAGAACCCAGGTCTGTCTGGCTCTGAAACCCACATCTTTTTTTTTTTTTTTTTAAGATTTTATTTATTTATCTGACAGACAGAGATCACAAGTAGGCAGAGAGGCAGGCAGAGAGAGAGGAGGAAGCAGGCTCCCTGATGAGCAGAGAGCCCGATGTGGGGCTCGATCACAGGACCCTGGGATCATGACCTGAGCTGAAGGCAGAGGCTTTAACCCACTGAGCCACCCAGGCACCCTGAAACCCACATCTTAACCAGAAAGAACACTCTATCTCCCTGGTCCAGGAGACCAGGGTCTAAGTCCCTCTTCTAACTCTTTGCGTGGCCTCAGGCAAATTTCCTTTCCTTTCAGAGGCTTTGTCTTCCCGCAACAGGTTGGTCTAGATGACATCTAAGTCACACTTCCACTTCAGCCTTCTGTGACTCTGAGAATCGCCATGACCTCTTGCCCTCTCCCCACCCACCACTCCAGGAAGCCCTGCAGGATGCCGGCGAGCCTCCCACTCCATGCCCACAGAAAAACATGAAGTATTGCCTTCTTCTGGCTGCCTCGTGATCCCAACCAGCCAGGACACCCAGAACCGCAAAGCCACAGGATTCCCTCGAGCTGGGCCGTGGGAGCAGGAGCCCAGAGGGCAGAGGGGCCGGGCAACCCCTCGCAGCCACCACTTCCTCTGCCCTCACTTCTCCAGGGTGTGCAGAAGTAGGGGAAGCAGGCTTTGGCTCTGTGCCCTTCTGGCCCATTTCTCTGGGTCCCCGTGGCCTGGGGTGGTGGGAATGTGGCCACTTTGGGGGAATCCCGAGCTCACTCTGGAAGGTCAAGTTCAAGTGGAGGTTTTAGGACAAAAACCTTTGCTGGGCTCCAAAGGCAATTTTCGCCCACCAAGCTTTGTGGCCGGAACGTCCTGTGGCATCTGGGATGTCCTGTCTCCCTCTCTCCCATCCTCTGAAGTGGCTGCTAACATCCCAGATCCTGGAGTGAGACAAGCCTCCCCCTCAGGACAGGTCAAAAGCACTAAGATCCGGCTCCCCCTTCACCTGCCACCAGCCTCCCTGCCTCGCTCCTGCCCCCTGCAGTTCATCCTCTGCACAGCAGCCAGAGCCTTGGCAAAACCTAAACCAGTCATCTCCCTGCTTGGAGCCCTGCAGCGGCCTCCCATCACTCTCAGACCAAAATGTCAACTCCCCCAGCCCCCGTCCCCATGATTGACAAGGTCCTGCACGACCTGGCCCCTTTTCCCCTGCTCCCTCTGTCCAGCCACAGCAGGCTTCTTGCTGCCCAAAACATGCCAAACCCCACATCCCTCTCTCAGAACTCTCCTGCCCCACATCTTTGCCCAGCTGCCCTCTCCTCATCCTTCAGGACTCGGTTCAATGTCACCTCCTTCCCTGCTGACCCATTTGAGTAGTTCCCTCTCTACCTCTCAGCTAACTCACCACTGCATCACTCGGTTTTCTTTTCTTTCTCTGAAGTGATCCTTCTGGTTGGTTGGGTTGCTTGTGCAGTCCCTCTCCTCCACTGCATCTCCTCAAGGGCAGGGATTTTGCTACTCCATCCACTTTGGTTCCTACAATGAGCTGGGACCTCATTTTGTCCTTACAACTAACTCTGCAGGTGAGGATGCTGGAGTTCAGAGAGGTATACTGACTTGCCCAAGGTCACACAGCAAGGAAGTGGCAGGATTGAGACCCAGGTCTGCCTGATACCCAGGCCATTTCTGCCAGGCCTCCATGGAAGAGACTCCCACGGCCAGGGGCCCACTTCAGGGGGCTCTTGCCCAGAGAGGACCAACTCACAGTGAGGCTCTTAGCAAGGGTACCAAGAAGGAAGGGCCTGTCTACTTCCTCAGTGCCCCCTCCTCAGAGATACAGGGCAGCTGGGGCTCACGAGTGGGGCAGGCACAACCCTAGAGGTGAAGAAGCATAACCTTCAATCTACCCAATGTTGTGCAGAAGGGGAAACTGAGGACCAGGGCAAGGGAGGGATTTAAAGTCGCACAGACTGGTAAAGCTTCACAGCCTGGGGTCTCCAGATCCAAGAACCCTTCCTTGCCCCCAGAAATGACAAGTGAGACCCAGAGCACAGGTTCTAGGAAGAGTGCCAGTCCCAGAGCTGCCAGGCCCCGAGGGCAGGGGCAGGGCCAGCAGAGTGCATCTGAAGCCCTAAGACAAAGAAAAGTCTCAACTTTCTTCCTTCTTTCAGAAAAGATTCGTCAGGAGTCTACTCGAGGCTAGACCTTGGGCCTGTCGGTAGAGGCGAGCAATTTTCCAAGCAATACTCGGAAAATGGACACCTCCCTGGAGAAACACCTGGTAGTTTCTCCGAGAGTGAAAGACACACAGACCCTCAGACCCAGCAGGCCCCCTCCCCAGACCCACCCGTGAGAAATGCTTGCGTAGGCCCACCAAGAGACACACGGGAATGTCACAGCTGCCCAGACAGGAACGTCGTCCATACGTGTGCATCTGCCCAGTGGGACGCCTGCAACAGAGCACATTCTGGAACATGCAATAACGTGGGCCAACGGAAAACTGTTCACTGTTGACTGAAGCTGAAGGGAACCAGACCCAAGAGGACATACTTTGAATTCATCCGATAAAGTTCAAAACCAGGAGAAACCAGGGTGACAGAAAGCAGATCAGCAGCCACCTGTCGCAGACAGAGATGGAAAGGGGCACCGGGAACTTTCTGGGGAGGTGGAAGTGTTCTACGTTTTGCTCTAGGTGGCGGTTATACAGGGCTATACATTTGTAAAAACAGCAGCACAAGACGTGTGCATCTTACTTAAGGAAATTACACGACTTAGAAGATGCCCGGTCTTGCCCTGAGGAAGCCCACAGCCCTGCCGAACAGGACGATCGTGAGAGCAGCTGGTGTCGCCGGGGCCCCACTGTGTGTCAGGGACAGAGCCGGCTTCTTCGGGAACAGCAGGTGACTAATGCTTGCAACTACTGTCCAGAAGAGGCCCCAATATCTCCATGTCAGAGGGAGGAAAACGAAGCTCAGAGAGGGGACTGCGTCCAAAGGGACATGGCAGAAAGGGAGGGAGCAGTCCCCACCTCCCTGCCTTCCTCACCCCACACTGCGAGGTCACTGGTCCGCACGCAGCCGCCACCTCCCCAGGGCCTAAGGGAACAGTGAGCGTGGGCTGGATTTCTGTGAAAGAGCTGCTTAGGAAATGCCTTCTTCCTCCGCCTTCCGCCCCCTCCACCCTCCCTCACCCCCTCACTGCCACAGATCTCTGAGGTCACTGCAGCCCTGGCCTTCCGCCCAACCAGAAGGAGCCCAGGAGGCTGGGCAGCTGTGTGCTGGGGGGTGAGGGGTAGGGGTGGTGCTGACCAAGGGGCTTTCTCCGCTCCTGGGCTCCCCTGACCCAGCCCGTGGCCCCCAGAGGGCCAGGAGGGCTTGAGGTTAGAGACCCCACCCTTGGCTCCAGCTCACACGTGACGTAACCCAGTGTCTGGACTCGGAGAATCATAAAATGTTTATTTGGAATAACAACCACCACCATTACCGTGGCTTACTCAGTTCTTACCCTGCGCCAAGAGCTGGAGTTTGATCCGTGGCTCCTCACCAACATCCCCCTGAAGTAGGCACAGTTGGGATCTCATTTTACACAGGAAGAAATGGAACCTCTGCAGGGTTCAGTGACTTCCCACAGCCTCACAGCGAGAGAGCAGAGACACGGGGATTTGAACCCAGGTCTGCCCTGCTTCAGGCCCCTGTTCCACACCAGAGCGCTGTGTCTGTAATCCCGCAGGTTATTGCTGAAAGCGCCCCTGAGGAGGTCTGTTCCAGCCCCACGGGGCTACAGATGGGAGAACGAAGGCCCTGGAAGCTCTTGCTCAGAGCCACACATAGAGTTCGTGGCAGGGCTTGGCCAGGAAGCTACATTTGTCCCCTTGGCCTGGCTTTCGGTGACCAGAGCCTCGGAGCGGGCCACATGCACCTGGATGGGCAGTGCGTGGGAGGCAGGGAGGCCTGGTTCCAGGCAGAGGTAAATATTGACATGATGGTGTTTACACTGTAACCCTACCCCTCCCGGCTGGGCCTCATACCCGTCCTGTCCCCCCGCCAAGGAGGAAAAGGAGCTTATGGGGAGGAGAGTCGGGGGAGGAGGCTTCTGGGCTGGGGCGGCTGCTCGTGCTCCCAGGGGCCAGTGGGCAGGAAGCCTGGGACATCTTCAGGCAGGGGGTTGCTGCAGCCCACAGGGCAAGGCCAGGAACCAGGGAGATGGCGTCGGAACTGGGAGTCGCAGGCCTGGATTTCAGTCCTCGCTCTGCCACGGATTGTTGATGGGACCCCAAAACAGTCAGTGACCAGGGGGGAAAGGATTGGGGTAACTGTCAGGGGCTCTGCAAATGTGAAAAATAACATTTCAGCTTGGTCAACGTCCGGCCCCAGTCACCTTCCAATGCCTCTGGCCGCTGCCCGGCAGTCCTGTCCCTCCCTGTCCCCAGGGGGGCTTTCCTGGGACAGCAGAGTTTCTGCTCAAGTGGGTGGCAGCTTGGGACTGAAGCCAGGATCCCGAGGAATCAGGAATTCACTACCTGGTTCCAGTCCCTAGTTCCCAAAGTGATCTGTGAGTGTCAGCTTCCACAGCTCTGTGCTGGGGATAAACCTACTTCCTGGGGTTCCCATGAAGGTCAGAGAGGTTTGCTTTTAAGTCCCAGGCACATGGAAGGTCATCGTTTTGCCCCTCAGTTTTCCCACCTATGAAATGGGGAAGGTGAATCAGATGTTCAGAACACAAGCACGCTTTGGTTTTAAGCTCTAGTAGCCAAGGCCTCACTGTCTCCAAGCCCTGAAGTTAGATCCTCCCTTAGCTAATTTCCCGAATGTTCTCCAGAAACTTGTTCCTCTGTTTACATCTCCCCAAAGGATCCCCCACCACCACCAAGGGCTCTGTGGGGAGGAGGGAGCTGTTCCAAGGCTTGTCAGTGAGCCAAGACAGGCTGTGGATCTTTCTGCCACCTCTGCTCTTGGGGACCCCTGGGGAAGGGGAGAACTCCAAGGCCCTAGACCCCCAGTGCCACTCACTGATTGAGGGGTTCACTTAGCGTTGGTTGTTCATTAAACTCCCCCCCCACCACAGATTATAATTCCTTAGGGACAGGAGAGTATCTTCATATTTTCATTTCTCTAAAACTTGGCTCCTAGGAAACATACCATTTCACTAACTTGCCATAGGAAGCACAAATGCCATCTCTTCTGGGAAGCCTTCCCTAATATATACTCATGCCAAGGATGACTCTAGAGTGGTATCCCCAGGTTGGCACCATCCTATTCTACCTGGTTTTAGAGACATGTGGGGATTTCATCCTTCTCATTTGATCAAAGTTCCTTGAGGCCAGGAGCCCCACTGTTGTTTGTACGAAAATATGTGGAGGACGGTCAGTGTCCACAGGGAATGGGCTTTATGCAACCTCCGGGGCCACCGCCTCCCCTCTCTTCGCTGCCCGTGCTGGGCAGCATGATGGGGCTGTTGGGTGGGGTAGGAGGGGCAGTAACTAAGTGTCTAGTCCACTATCGTCTCTCCTAGGACCACTCCACCTGCTTCCTAACTGGTTTTCTGGCTCCCGGCCTCACCCCTGTTGACTATCTCAAAACACAACTCTGACCACATCACTTCCTGCCTCTGAATTCCAGAGTGGCTCCCCAGTGTCCTTAGGATAGAGGCCCCAGATCTTTAACAAGCCCCTCCCTGCATGCACCTGCTCGGGGCCGCCTCCCACACATCATCTTCTCAGCCTCCAGACCCAGTGACTGCTGAAGGCTCCGTGACTGGTCCCATCTCTCACCTACGGCTCCCTCCACCTGGAACCCAGTCACCCTTCAGACCACGCATTCTTGAGACCATGGCTTTCATGCCACGTCCTCGGGGAGCCTCGTCTGATCCCCAGGTGAGGTCCCCCTCTCTGCTTCCCAGATCCCCACATGTCTCCTTGGTGACTGCAGTTGCCCTTTTCATTTCCTGCTCCTTATCTGCCTGTCCGCCCGACTGTGGAAGAGAGATCTGTCACTCTCCTTCAGGCTGACGGCCGCCCCGACACCTGGTCCCATGCCAGGCAGACTTGTTTGCTGAACGAGTGAACGCAGCACTGTGACTATGGCCGGGGTGCTTACCTAGCTGACAAAAAAGAAAAAAAAAACGGAGTGGGAATACGAAAAGTCATAAACCTTTGCCGATGACTCCTCCCTCACAGTAGACATCAAAGTGTGGACTTTAGCCAAGCGGGTTACATCGTGGCCAATGCCTGAAACTTTCTGCTGAACCCACCTGTGGACAGTCCTCTGACTACTCAAATCTTGTTGCTCCCCACAGGGTCTGATCTCTCCCATCCTAAGAAACCATCTACCTTGTTGTTAACAAAGATTCACGACGCACCTGTTTTCCACAAATCTCAGCATTGTCAGGAAAGCTGAGTGATCCAGGTACCAGCATAGACACTGAGCCGCAGAGAAAAGGGTACTGCGGGGCTCTGGGAAGCCGGAAGCGGGCCTCCGAGCGGACAGGTGCAGGGGGCATGTGGCTGGCCTCCCATCTTCAAAGAGTAACACCTTCTCAAGTTCTTAAGCTTTTCTACACTGGATCCTAGGTTGTATCCGTATGATATCCTGCCAGGGAAGCGAATCTGCTCCGCTCGGTAGGAAAAGAGGTGCAGAGAGGGGGAAAGAGTTGACCCAAGGTCACACAGCAAGCTGGTGGTACATCAGTGTTCAAACCTAGGCAGTGGCCCCTGTCCTCAACTCAGCCACTTACTTGACTCCCAACCCTTGGCTGTGGCTTTAAGCTCAGCCCCTAGGTTGGAGTGTGGAGGAACATTCTCAAGGCGTCACAACAGCAGAGAGGGAACACTGGGTTGGGCCTCCTTTCCCCCAACCTGTCTTCCTGGTAACCCTGGGCCTGCTCTGACCTTATCTTGCTGTGTGACCCTGAGCAATCTCCTTCACCTCTCTGTGCCTGTTGCTGGGTGGTATGAGGACAACTGAAGACAGG
This sequence comes from Mustela lutreola, assembly GCF_030435805.1. Classification (NCBI taxonomy): domain Eukaryota; kingdom Metazoa; phylum Chordata; class Mammalia; order Carnivora; family Mustelidae; genus Mustela; species Mustela lutreola. The sequence continues at coordinate 15,242,750 of NC_081299.1, forward strand.
AGATACAAAAGCCTTCTCAGAACCCTCATCCCAAGCCTGCACTGGGGTGTCCACTTGAGGCCTTTAAGAACTGCACTGATTCCCCACCGAGGGGTTAGACCTGGATGGGGGGCTGGGGACCATAGGGGACATTCAGGCAGGACATGAGAAAATAGCCCACCTTCTCTCCAAAGGAACCCTGTTCGGAGCCCGGGGACCAGGGGAAACTTGGCCATGCTGGAAGGGAGCGAACATGGGATTTGTTTAAAACCCATGAAGCAGGAGATCCGAGGAATGAACTCTTTAGCAGCCCAGAATCACCCCCACCTCAGGAATGAGCACAGGGACTAGTGTTTAGGGGAAACCAAAATGACAGGGGCCAAGGAAGCCTGATGTCATCCTCCACCCCACCCACCCACCCCACGCACGGGGGGTCAACAATCCCCAGTGGGGCTCCAACCCCTCAGCCTAAGCGTTCAGCCATCTGGCCCCAGGCATGTCCCTTGCCTACTCTCTCTCCTGCTTTCTGGCTCTCTCATACCCAGGTGCCAAGCAAGCACCATTTCTGGCCTTTCCAAGTGCATTCCTTGTTGCACTCATGTCCCTGGTCCTCTGTTCACAGAGGTTCCCCTGCCTGGAAGTTCTTTCCAATTCAGATGTCACCCGCTCAGTGATATTTTCTCTTATCTCTCCAGTCAGGAAGAACTCCTCGCCTGGTGTGATACCTCTGACTCTCCCAGAGATATGCCATCTGGCCTGAGGATCCTTATAGACATTTATGAACTGGCAGAAGCTCCCCGAATGCTGTGTTAATGACAGTTTTCCCTCCTTAGCATAGGACATATAGTAAGTGTTCAATAAATCTTCATTGACTGATGAACAAAGGAATGGTTCTCTAAGTGTCACTGCCCCTTCTTCTCCCCTCACGATAACCTGTAATCCTTCTTCCCAACTAGCAAACAGGTTAGATGTCACACAGAATGTCCCAACTCAAGCTAAAGATGGTAGGGAAAGGAAATAAAGCTGTGTTGGAGCGAACACTCTCGCTGGGTTATCTCACCAAATCCCCCATTACTCCTGCAAGCCAAGACCTTTCGTCTCTTCTCACAGATGAGGAAACTGATGGTCAGAGGTGAAGGTTCGACTTGATCCAAGTCCCCACGGGGACATGGGAGAGCCAGGCTTCGAACCTGAATCTCTCTGATGCTAAAGCGTGGAAGGTTTCTCAGGTTGTAAGCCTCTGAAAAGTATCTCCATGGCAAGGTGCCCTCTCTTTTTTGGTAGTTTCTAAGGGGAAAAAAGTTGTCTTTCTGAGTAACTTAGATCAGGGTGGCTTTGAAGGCAGAGTGAAGGATATGACTTCTATGTCTCAACCCCTTTTACTGCTCCTGTGAAGAGACCTTAAATCAAGCGCCAGGCCACAGGGTGTGAGCTCCCTGCCACCGGAACTGTCCAAGTAGAGCATTCCAGGAGAGATATTCCTGACCAAGGAGGCAGGCTGGCTCCAGTTGTATCTCTAAGACACAATTTCATTATTACTGACTCTGGGCAGGCAAATGGCAGAGGAGGAGGTAGATATTGGTGGGGAGAGGAGAGAGGAGGAAAAAGCGATTTGGGGAGGGGACGCCCGCTCTGGGTGGAGCAGAGTTCGGTCCTGGGATACCGGTGGGGAACTCCTCATGCCTACAGGGGTCCCATCTTGTCCCTGCCTGGTTCCCTTCAAGCTTGACAGCATCATTACAGAGAAATGGAGGTAGCAATCTCCCTGGAACTGGCAGCCATCATCACCGGCACATGCCGTCCTCAAGCCCTCCCTGGTGACCTGTACTCACTTCACAGGGCACAGAACAGGACTAGGAGAGAGAATCAGAAGGGCCTGTCCAAGGGAAAGCAAAGAGAAGTAGGTGGCTTCCACCCCCATGATGCAGAAGTGATCATCAGGCCCTAGAGAGATTACTGAGAGGTCCAAGGTTTCCTTCCAGAGACAACACCCCGCCCTAAAACAGCCCCAACAAACCCAGCCTCAACCAAAAGGGTTTCTTTCCTGGGGTTCCAGAAACCCCCATGAAATCCCCCCTGCAAGTCCCTTCTCCCTGGAGTCGCTTGCCAGCCCCCTCAACACCCCCTCCTCTGAGGACCCATTATAGGGAGATGCTGGGGAGAGCGGATTACCGAAAGTAGGGTCCCCAAGCACTCCCTGGTCTCTGACAGCCGCCAACCTAGCTGCCTCTACCCCCTCGGGCCATAGGGGGACAGGCAGCCCCGAGCTCTTCGACCTCTACCTAGCCCTCCGAAATGCGCTAGGCTCGGCCACCCACGACGCCCCAAGCCCAGTCTCAGCCCCAGACCGACCTCGGCGTCCCGGGACATTTAGGTCCAACTGGACCCAGCCGCTCCGCGATTGTGCCCGACCTCCGTATCGGACCCAGCCCGGATGCCCGGGGTCTCCACTCCCTGCTAGGACTTCCGGACGCCCCAGACTAGAATTGCACCAACTGTCCCCGAACCGAATCGGCCACCCTGAGCCCTCCAAACCTGGCCGGGGCCAGCTGCCCAGATCCAAACTGAGCGCGGCCGCCCCCGACGGAAGCTCGGCGATGCAGCCCGGCCAGTCGAGTCTGGCCCGCGCGACCCCCGACTCCACGCCTTCAGAGCCAGAGCCGCAGCCCGCGCCCAGCCCCCCGCGAGCCCGGCCGAGTCCCCCCGCCGCTTGGCCGCCGGGGCAGTCGAGGCGGGGCCGGGTGCGGCACTCACCATAGCTCGCGCGCTCCGCTCCCGCACCGCTCCGCTCCCCGGGCCCGGCCCCGGCTCTCGGCTCCCGGCCGCGATCCTCGGACGGCGCGGCTGCTCACTCCGGCCGCGCGCTCGGCTCCCCGCGGGCGAGCGCGGCTCCGGCGCCTGGCCCGGGGGAGGCGGGCCCGCCGAAGGCCAATAGCGGGGCGCGGGGGCTGGGCCGCGTGGCCAATCAAGCCCCGAGCCCGGCCTCGGCCCCGCCCCTTCGCCTCCTTAACCCTTGGCGCGCCGGGCAGGGAGAGCGGGTGCTTGGAGACCCCAAGGCCTGCACGGGCGGGGCCTCGGGTTGAGGGGTGCGGGGTCGGGACCTGGCCGAGCCCCGCTTCGGGAGCAGGCAGAGCCCGGGGAGCGGCTCGGCTGCGTCTGGTGCGCGGCGCCGGGAGCCTCGGCGACCTTTGTCTTTTGCCTGGCGCCTGCTCCGGAGTGTGACCCAGGGCGCTGCAGCTGCGCGTGTGTTTATGCGGGGTGTGTGTGTATGTGTGTGTTTGTGTGTGTGTGTGTGTGTGCGCGCGCGCGCGGGCGGGCGCGCGCGGGAGGGAAGGAGGACAGAGAAAAAGCGGGGGAGGCATGGATCCCGCGTGCCTGTGTGTTTATTTGTTACAGAAAGGCAGAGACTGACTATATTTGGGTTTTGTTACTTGGAGCTTCCGTGTGTGCTTCCGTGTGTTCCGTGTATATGTGTGTGTCTATGTCTGTGTAAAAGAGAGGGGCAAGAGAAGGCGGTGGGAGGGAAGCACAGAGATGTACCCATAGCTCTCCATGCCTGTGCGTTTTGTGTGTTCAGAGTAGAAACTGTCTACTGTGTGTTGTGTTAAGAAGGCGAAGGAGGAATAGGGCTCAAGGGTGTGTTGTCTGTATTTGTATGTGTGTGACCTGTGCATTATGAGCCTGTTGTACATGCGTGGCCATGTGGTAGAAAGAGACTTTGCGTCCCTCTTACAGACACCAAATTCCTGTGGTGTTGTGATGTTGTGGGTGCTTGTGTTCTTGTACACACACGAGGGGGCATGGCTGTGATTTGGTACACTGTGGATGCATCCCAGTTTCTGAGAAAGAGATGAAAACCTTGTGTGTGTTGTGAAAGTGTTTTATTTGTGTGACTTTGGAATCACTTATATTTGTATTGTGTCCAGAGGCATGATGGGTGTATTTTCAGGAGAGACAAAGCCCTCTGGGAGGAGATGGGTGGGGTTTGGGCTTTGAAGGAGGTATAAGCCTCCATAGGGCAAGAAGGAATGAGGTGGGGAACCTTGGCTATCAGCCGTGGAACTGGGGGCAAGGGAGTTGAATTGGGGGGGGGGGGTGGATTCTGGAAGAGAGGAGAGAGGACACCTGCTGCCAGGAGGGGGAGTAGGAACCGCTGACAGCAACCCCTGCTCAGAAGCTGGCTGGCGTGACTCTGGGCACAGAGTGCCAGGTTCCAAAGGGGACCGTCTGTTCCTGGGCAGTGTATGTGGCAACCTGCAGGTGGCTGGGGGCTCTGTGGAAATAGATTTCCCCCCTTCCATTCAGCAGCACTCTGATTTCCTTAATGTGGAGGGAAGGACATAGGGAGGAGAGTCACTTATCAAAATTCACAAATTCATTGAGTGCAGCAGACAGGAAGCAGGGTAGAGCGGGGAGGGTTGGGCCTTACCCTAAAGGTGACAAGACCTTCTGTGTTCCAGACACTTTCTCCATTCTGAAGGTTGGGTAATACACCATCAGCTGCTCAGGCCTGGGCCAGTTTCAGATTCCTGGCCAAGTGTCTTCCTGGGAATTGTAGCCTGATGCCTGGTAGGACATTCTGAGATCCAGGGAGACACAAAAATGGAACACATTCATCCTGCCTCCCCTTGACAGCAGTGTGATCGTGGTGGGTTCCCTTATCTTCTCTGAGCCTCAGTTTTGTCCTCTGTAAAATGCAATTTGTAATTCCTGTTCCCTCCCTGTACTGCTGTGAAGGCTTTACAACTTAATGTACATGCAGGTCCCTTGTAAGTTACAAACCACTGGAGAATATTAAGCATTTTTCCACCTATATAAAGGTCAGCAATAAGCAAATGAATCTGTGCTGTCAGGAGATCAGACTAGTGTTACCTTTGGGGAGGGAGTAACTGACAAGGGGAAAGCGGGGGCTCTTCTGGGTGCTGGAAAGGTGGTTTCAGAACCGAGGGGCTGGGGAGGGGGATGTGCTCGGTTTGTGAAACTTCCTGAAGGTCTGTGAATTCTTCTTACAGGTGTACCTCAAAGACATTGCAGATTTGGTTCCAAACCATCACAATGAAATGAAAACCACAATAAGGCGAGTCAAGTGAATCTGCTGGTTTCCCAGTACATAGAAAAGTTATGTTTACATTATACTATACTATACACTATACTACAGTCTATTAAGTGTCCAATAGCATTACATCTACAAAAAAAGTTATGTACTTTAATTAAAAGATACCTTTGGGGTAGACACCTGGGTGGTTCAGTTGGTTAAGCTGCCGATTTCGGGTCAGGTCCTGACCTCAGGTCATGAGATCGAACCCAATGTCAAGCCCACATCGGGCTCCATGCTCGGCACAGAGTCTGCTTCTCCTTCTCCTTCTGCCCCTCCCCCAGCTTGCACTCACTCTCTATCTCTCAAATAAATAAAAAATTTTTTTTAAAGTAAATTTTTTAAAAAGATACTTTTGAGGTGCCTGGGTGATTCAGTTAAGCATCTGACTCTTGATCTGAGCTCAGATGTTGATCTCGGGGTGATGAGTTCAAGCCCTGGATGTTGATCTCAGGGTGGTGAGTTCAAGCCCTGCATTGGGCTCCACGCTGGGCATGGAGCCAACTTAAAAAAAATAAAAAGACACTTTATTACTTTATTGCTAGAAAATGCTAACCATTACCAGAGATTTCAGCAAGTCATCATCTTTTGCTGGTCTTGCCTCGATGTTGATGGCTGCCCACTGATCAGGTGGTGGGTGCAGAAGGCTGGGGTGGCTGGGGTGATTTCCTAAAACAAGACAATGGTGAAGTTTGCTGCATTGATCGGCTCTTCCTTTCGTGAACGATTTCTCTGTAGCCCGCGATGCTGTTTGATAGCAAGTTACCCACCGTGGTACTTCTTCCAGAACTGGAGTCAGTCCTCTCAAACCTGCCACTGCTTTGTCAACCATGTAATATTTCTGTACTCTTCTAAATCTTTTGTTGTCTTTTCAACAGTCTTTCCAGCACCTTCACCAGGAATAGATTCCATCTCAAGAAACCACTTTCTTGGCTCATCAGTAAGCAGCAACGCCTCACCTACGGGAGTTTTCTCATGAGCTCGTAGCCATACGGTCCCATCCGCAGGCTCCACTTCTTGCTCTAGCTCTCCTGCCATTCCCACCACATCTGCAGCTACTTGCTCCCATCAGGTCCTGGACCCCTCACGGGCATCCGTGAGAGTGGGAATCAGCTTCTTCCACACTCCTGTGAATGTGGACATCTTGACCTCTTCCCATGAATCACGAATCTTCTTTTTTTTTTTTAACTTTTTTTTTTTTTTAGTTTGACAGAGAAAGATCACAAGTAGACAGAAAAGCAGGCAGAGAGAGAGAGGAGGAAGCAGGCTCCCTGCCAAGCAGAGCCCAATGAGGGACTCAATCCCAGGACCCTGGGATCATGACCTGAGCCAAAGGCAGAGGTTTAACCCACTAAGCCACCCAGGCACCCGAATCACGAATATTCTTTTTTTTTTTTTTTTAAGATTTTATTTATTTATTTGACAGACAGAGATCACAAGTAGGCAGAGAGGCAGGCAGAGAGAGAGAGAAGGGAAGCAGGCTCCCTGCTGAGCAGAGACCCTGATGTGGGACTCGATCCCAGGACCCTGGAATCATGACCTGAGCCGAAGGCAGAGGCCCAACCCACTGAGCCACCCAGGCGCCGCCCCCGAATCATGAATATTCTTAATGGCATCTGGAATAGCACATCTTTCCCAGACACTTTTCAATTTACTTTGCCCAGATCCAAATAATTCAGATATTATTAAAGAATCTTTAATTACTGGGGCGCCTGGGTGGCTCAGTGGGTTAAAGCCTCTGCCTTTGGCTCAGGTGATGATCCCAGGGTCCTGGGATCAAGCCCCTCGTCGGGCTCTCTACTTGTCAGGGAGCTTGCTTACCCTTCTCTCTCTGCCTGCTTCTGTCTATTTGTGCTCTGTCTGTCATAAAAATAAATAAAATCTTTAAAAAAATCTTTAATATAAATAAGCCTATTAAATAGCATTAAATAATCTTAAATAGTAAGACCTGAAAGTCTGAATTACTCCCTGATCTGGGGTCTGTGGGATGGGTGCTGTGTTAGTAAGTCTGAAAACAACATCCATCTTGTGGGGCATCTCTATCAGAGCTCTTAGGTGACCAGGCGCATGGTCAATGATAATATCTTGATGTCAAGTAATATCTTGAAAACAATCGTTTTTTTTTTTTTCTTCTTGAGCAATAGGACTCAACAGTGGGCTTAAAACATTCAGCAAACCATGTTGTAAACAGATATGCTGTCATCCAGGCTTTGTCGTTCCCTTTGTAGAGGGCAGGCAGAGTGGATTTAACATAATTCTTGTAAAGATTGTATTTATTTATCTGACACAGAAAGAGCATAAGCAGGGGGAATGGGAGATGGAGAAGCAGGCTCCCCGCTGAGCAGGGAGCCTGATGCGGGACTCAGTCCCAGGACCCCAGGATCACGACCTGAGCTGAATGCAGATGCTTAACTTACTAAGCCACCAAGGCGCCCAGGACCTAGGATTTTCAAAGTGGTAAATGAGCATTGGCTTCGACTTCAAGCCACTAGCTGCACTGGTCCCTAACAAGAGAGTCAGCCCATCTGTTGAAGCTTCTAAACCAGGCATTGACCTCTCCTCTCCACCTGTGAAAGTCTTATGTGGCATCTTCTTCCAATGGAAGCCTGTTCCGTCTGCACTGAAATCTGTTGCTTTACTGTAGTCAGCTTTCTCGGTCTCTGAACTAGAGCTTCTGGAAAGCTGGCTGCAGCTTCTACATCAGCACTTGGGGCTTCCCCTTGCACTTTTTTTTTTTTTTTAAGATTGTATTTATTTATTTCACAGGCAGACATCACAAGTAGGCAGAGAGGCAGGCAGAGAGAGAGGAGGAAGCAGGCTCCCAGGGAGCAGAGAGCCCGACATGGGGCTTGATCCCAGGACCCTGGGATCATGACCTGAGCCGAAGGCAGAGGCTTTAACCCACTGAGCCACCCAGGCACCCCTCCCCTTGCACTTTCATGCTGTGGAGACAGCTTCTTTCCTTAAACCTCACGGATCAACCTCTGCTAGCATCAGGCTTTTCTTCCACAGCTTCCCCCCCTCCCTCACCCTTCACAGAACTGAGAGTTGGGCCTTGCTCTGGATGAAGCTTTGGCTTAAGGGAATGTTGTTGATCTTCTATCCAGGCCATTCACCCTTTCTCTTTATCAGAAATAAAGCTGTTTCACTTTCTCACCATTCATGTATTCCCTGGAGGAGCACTTTTAATTTCCTTCAAAAATTTTTCTTGGGGGAGCCCCTGGGTGGCTCAGTGGGTTAAAGCCTCTGCCTTCGGCTCAGGTCATGATCCCAGGGTCCTGGGATTGTCCCGCTTCAGGCTCTCTGCTCAGCAGGGAGCCTGGTTCCCCCTTCTCCTCTGCCTGCCTCTCTGCCTACTTGTGATCTCTATATGATGATAAAATTTTTTTTTTTTAATCTTTAATTTTTTTTTTTTTCCCTTGGGCATTCACAACGTGGCGACCTGGTGCAGGAAGCCTAGCTTTCGGCCCATTTCAGCTTTCAACCTGGCTTCCTCACTGAGCCCCATCATGTCTAGCTTTTTATTTAAAGTAAGAGACATGTGACTCTTCCTTTCACTCAAACACTTGGCCTAATTTCAATGTTGCTGTGTCTCAGGGAATAGGGAGGCCCCAGGAGAGGGAGGGGGACCAGGGAAATTGTTGGCCAGTGGAGCAGGGAGAACACACACAATGTTTACTGATAAATGATGCTGTCTTATAGTTTGCTATCTTCTATCGCACAGTTCATGGTGCCCCAAAACAATTACAATAAACATCAAAGATCATTGATCGCAGTTCACTGTAACAAATGTAATAATGAAAACGTTTGGAGCACCTGGCTGGCTCAGTCAGAAGAGCATGCGACTCTTGATCTTGGGGTCCCGAGTTTGAGCCCATATGGGATGTAGAGATTACTTAAATAAATAAAAGTTTAAAAAAATAGGGGCACCTGGGTGGCTCAGTGGGTTAAGCCTCTTCCTTCAGCTCAGGTAGTGATTTCAGGGTCCTGGGATCGAGTCCTGCATTGGGCTCTCTGCTCAGTGGGGAGCCTGCTTCCTCCTCTCTCTCTCTCTCTGCCTGCCTCTCTGCCTACTTGTGATTTCTCTCTCTCTGTCAAATAAATAAATAAATAAATTCTTTAAAAAAAAAAAACACGTTTAAAAAAATATAGGGGAAGGGGTGCCTGGGTGGCTCAGTCGGTGAAGCGTCTGCCTTGGGCTCAGGTCATGATCCCGGGGTCCTGGGACTGAGCCCTGTGTTGGGCTCCCTGCTCAGATGGGAGCCTGCTTCTCCCTCTCCCTTTGCCCCTCCCCCTGGCTTGTGCTTTCTCATGCTCTGGGCGCCTGGGTGGCTCAGTGGGTTAAGCCGCTGCCTTCGGCTCAGGTCGTGATCTCAGGGTCCTGGGATCGAGCCCCACATCGGGTTCTCTGCTCAGCGGGGAGCCTGCTTCCCTTCCTCTCTGCCTGCCTCTCTGCCTACTTGTGATCTCTGTCTGTCAAATAAATAAATAAATCTTAAAAAAAAATTAAAAGACTAGATGTTCAGTAATGTCTAGTATATGGTTGGTTTCCAAAGAATCCTCAGGGGTTGACTGATTCCGTGTGTGTGTGTGTGTGTGTGTGTGTGTGTGTTCATTGATACCAGGGACCAAGTCAAATAGGGTCCAGACAAAATGAATAGCCCACGGGCATGCAAGCAGAATGAGACTCGCTATAAGGGCTTTTAAATTTTTACTTTGTTTCTTCTTCCGTAACTGAGCAGATACTACAGTCTAGAGCTCCCAGAGGAGAACATCAAACTCTCCAGGAACAGACGCTCCTGACGACACACACCAGCCTGTCAGAGACGACAGGGCCAGGAACACACTGGAAGGAGCCCATTGGGATGCAGGCAGGGGAGGGGGCAGCTCGAGCTTGTCAGACCCAATTAAACTATTTCTTAACTCATCTAACCCTGCAGAGAGGTTGCCTGGGGACAAGGATGTCCCAGCCTGACCCCTTCCCCTTGGGCCACCAGCTACTCTAATTCAGCTGGGCAGTTAGAGTTTCTGCGAGGAATTGGAGGTCCATTAAGACCTGACCAACAATGAGTGCTTGCCCTGATTGAAATACAGGACCAACAGAGCATCTTTCGGATACTCACATTAACCCTGCGTTTGCTTTACTTTTTCTAGCATTTTCTCCCTTCGCCCTGATTTCCTCACTTAATTTCAAAAAACAAAATTTATCTGTTTTTTTCTGATTTCAAAATGAATTAACGCATGCTCATTTTAAAATAATGCAAATAATACAGACATGAACACAGTAGAAAAAGAAGTTCCCCATTTGCCACTCCTCTGATATTAACCCCTGCTAATTCCTTGATGTGATTCTTGCCTTGAGCTGTATTAACAGATGCGCGTCCATTTTGTGAAAGGAAACACGTTATCGATCTGGTCACAGCCTCCCTTCTCCCCTGCTTTGAGGAAGGAAACTGCAGGTCAGGCAGCTGCGTTATCCTGCCGATCTGGGGAACAGGTGGAGGAGGGGGAGAGAAACGAGCTAGGAGAGCAAGCAAGGGTGAAGATGGCTGGGTTGGGAAAGGATGGGGAGAGGCTGGCACAGGGGGCCAGTGAGGTGAGAGCCAGCAGAGACTGGGCTTTGAGGGAGCCTTTAAGGGAATCAGAGCACAGATTTGGGGTCTGCTGTCTGTGCAGAGGGAGAGAGGGAAGGCTAGAAAAAGAAAGAGGGAGAGGAAAGTGAATTCTAGCAAGCTTTATTGAGATTACAAATGAGACCTTCCTTAACATTTTCTTTTCTTTTCTTTTTTTTAAAGATTTTATTTATTTATTTGACAGACAGAGGTCACAAGTAGGCAGAGAAGCAGGCAGAGAAAGAGAGAGAGAGAGGAAGGAAAGCAGGCTCCCTGCTGAGCAGAGAGCCTGATGCGGGACTCGATCCCAGGACCCTGGGATCATGACCTGAGCCGAAGGCAGAGGCTTAACCCACTGAGCCACCCAAGCGCCCCAAAGATTTTATTTATTTATCTGACAGATGGAGATCACAAGTAGGCAGAGAAGCAGGTAGGGGGAGGGGGAAGCAGGCTCCCCGATAAGCAGAGAGCCCGATGTGGGGCTCGATCCCAGGGATCCCTGAGATCATGACCTGAGCAGAAGGCAGAGGCTTTAACCCACTGAGCCACCCAGGTGCCCCTTCCTTAACATTTTCAAAAGAACTGAATACATATTTAAACTGCTTTTCAAAAAAAATTTCCTTTGCAGTGTTTTCTGGGAGGAAGGAGGCTGATACTAGCCTGAAGGTGGTCTGGCTTTTTCCCAGCTAACTTTTTTACAAACAAAAAGTGAGATTACACGATAATAGTAACTGCTAAAGTGTATTGCCTACTTATTCTATGCCAGGAACTGCACCAAGCACTCTTCCATATTAATGCATTGAATTCTACAATAACTAATGGGGGTAGGTACTCCTAGTATCCCATCCTACAAATGAAGAAGTGAGGCTCAGAGTGGTGAAGCCACTTGCCTGAGGTCACACAGCCAACAAGTGGGGATGCTGAGATGAGATAGTTGCCAAATATTTTAACCCTCTGGTAAATGCAACTGTTTTATTTGGAGTTTAGCAGGTTTTGTTTTGTTTTGAAGATTTAATTTTTAAGTAATCTCTATACCCAATGTGGGGCTCAAACCCACTACCCTAAGATCAGGAGTCGCATGCTCTACTGACTCAGCCAGCCAGATGTCCTTGTTTTATTTTTTATTTTTTTTTTTTTTTAAAGATTTTATTTATTTATTTGACAGAGAGAAATCACAAGCAGTCGGAGAGGCAGACAGAGAGAGAGAGAGAGAGGGAAGCAGGCTTCCTGCTGAGCAGAGAGCCCGATGCGGGACTCGATCCCAGGACCCTGAGATCATGACCTGAGCCGAAGGCAGCGGCTCAACCCACTGAGCCACCCAGGCGCCCCCAGATGTCCTTGTTTTAGTCTCCCTCCTCACCTCCCCGCCCCCCAGCCCTAAGCAGCTTCAAACCCCTTTCTGCCTGTGACCAGGTAGGGATATACACTTAAACAAAGGCAGGCACAGATGGCTACTAAACCCGCCCCCCAATTCCTTTTAGCGGTGTCATGGGATTTGAACTATGTTGGAGTCTCAGTTACCCGGGCACTAATTCACAGACCCTGAAGGCTGGACCCAAACAAGATGTGAAAAGTGATCTATTCCAGTCCCTTTCACAATTTATGAATTTCCTTGTCAGGTTCCCTCCACCCCGCCGCCCCCCACCCAGGCCACCAGGCCCAAGTCTGAATACCTCTGCTAATAGAAGACCCCCTACTTCTGCAGAGCCAAGAGGGAAACAGCTGAGAAATGAGGCCAGGCCGGAGCAGCAAAGCAGGAGAAATGCTTGAGAATTAGCTGAGAAGAACACAGGGAGATTGCCCGAGGGGACAGGAGTGCAGGGAGTAAACACCATCTCCTCAAAGGACTGCCCTGCCAATAGCAGCACTTTGATATACAGCCCCTCTTAGTTAAGGAAGGAAGAATGTGGTGTTTTTTTTTTTTTTTAAAGAACCATGTCACCCCAGAACCAGAGTACTACAACCTAATAGACTTTTCCTTTTGCCCTGGCTGCTAGGAAGCTCTTAGGTAAGTTACATATTTATCTTATTAACTAATTCAGTTCAGACACTTGGCAAATTTCTCCTTATCTCTTTCTAATGACTTTCAATCTCTCTCTCTCTCTCTTTTAAGATTTTATTTATTTATTTGACAGACAGAGATCACAAGTAGGCAGAGAGGCAGGCAGAAGGAGAGCTCTGCTGAGCAGAGAGCCTGATGCGGGGCTCGATCCCAGGACCCTGAGATCATGACCTGAGCTGGAGGCAGAGGGTTAACCACTGAGCCACCCAGGTGCCACTCAATCTCTCTCTCTTTTTTTCTTTTTTAAAAGATTTTATCTATTTATTTGACAGGCAGATCACAAGTAGAGAGGCAGGCAGAGAGAGAGGAGGAAGCAGGCTCCCAGAGGAGCAGAGAGCCTGATGTGGGGCTCAATCCCAGGACCCTGGGATCATGACCTGAGCTGAAGGCAGAGGCTTTTACCCACTGAGCCACCCAGGTGCCCCAATCTCTCTCTCTTTTTTTTTTTTTTTTTTTAAAGATTTTATTTATTTATTTATTTATTTGACAGAGAGAAATCACAAGTACACTGAGAGGCAGGCAGAGAGAGAGAGAGAAAGAAGCAGGCTTCCTGCTGAGCAGAGAGCCCGATGCGGGGCTCGATCCCAGGACCCTGAGATCATGACCTGAGCCGAAGGCAGCGGCCCAACCCACTGAGCCACCCAGGCGCCCCCCAATCTCTCTTTTTATTAAAAAAAAATTTTTAAGGGTGCCTGGGTGGCTCAGTGGGTTAAAGCCTCTGCCTCAGTGGGTTAAAGCCTCTGCCTTCAGCTCAGGTCATGATCTTGGGGTCCTGGGATCAAGTCCCGCATCAGGCTCTCTGCTCATCGGGGAGCCTGCTTCCCTTCCTCTCTGCCTGCCTCTCTGCCTACTGTGATCTCTGTCTGTCAAATAAATAAATAAAAATCCTTAAAAAAAAAAAAAGTTTTTTAAAGAGAGGGAGGGGACAGCAAGAGAGGGAGAGGAAGAGAGAGAATCCTAAGCAGGCTCCATACTCAGTGTGAAGCCCCATGTGGGGCTTGATCTCACAACCCTGAGATTGATTAACTAATTGAGCCACCGAGACGCCCTCCCATCTCTCTTTTTAAATTGATTTTTTATACTGTTTGCCTTAACACTGAGCAGCCACCTCATAGCTTGGTTGTAAATGGAGGAGGCACTGGTCATAAACACGAACATTCTGTAATGTGAATTTGGCGGCTGACAGCTAGAGAGAGCAGGCGGAGGAATGGGGCAGGACAGAGGAGGGGGCCACGGTGGGGGAAGGTGGATCTGGGAGGAGGGAGAAGGCAGCGGGACCAAATTAGCAGTGGTGACCGGTTACATAGAGAAGAGGTTCTTGGTGCTAAAGATATTTGACCTGATGGGAGGGAGTAACTGAGTGTGAAAAAAGGAGCGTGCAGGTCAACAAGGAAGGCAAGGGTGCCCCAGCGGTGGGAAGGGCCTGTGCAAAGACACAGACATGGGAAGGGAGCAGGGGCACAGGAGGAAAGTCCCATGGCTGGAGCGCCTAGGGCAGTGAGGACAGTGGTGAGTCGGCGCTGGGGCTGGGGAGAGCCAGGCCAGGCCTTGCCACTCAGTGAACTGGCTTTCTTCCAGAAGCCCAAATACTCCCATTCTCAGGTGCTTTCCTAGGGAGCTCAGAGGCGAGGCTGGCCCTGGCAGTCCAGGCCAGGAGCTGTATCCCACCCCTTTGTCCAAGGTAGCTACAGCCTTTGGGTCAGTGGTGCAGGTGAGGGCAAGGATTCATGGGTCCCTGAAGCAGAACCAGCCTGCTCAGCTCTGCCGACTCACAGGGCAACCCTCCAGGGGCTGCCCAGCCAGTCAAGGCCATGGAGGAACACTCAGGGCCCCAACCAGGCCAGGCCACAAAAGGACTATCCAACAGGGGCTGGAGACCATGCGGTGAGCTTCCACTCCAGAATCAAACCCTCTGAATGGATTCTGGCGTCATGTGAGTGAGCCTGGACCAGGCTCTTTGTCTGAACTTCATCTCTAACGTGGGAGGGATATTATCACCTGCTCTGAAGGCACCGAAGTTTAGGCGAGTTAACCAAAGCAAAAGATTCAGCATAAAGTGGTTAGTAAATAAATGCTCATCCCCCAAGTCTGGGGACTAGGGGGGAAGTCCTGGATGCCACCACCCCTGGGCCGCACACCCCCTTCCATGTCCGGAGTCCAATTCGGGCTCCCGCATCCCTGCTCCCACAGGCTGTCCCTGCTGGTGCAGGACCTCCTACTCTGTCTTGCCCAGTCTGTTCGCCCTGTGGCAACTCCGATGGTCTCCCCTAGCTGACCCCAGCTCTGCAGCCTCAGAAACAAGAGGTCCTGGACAGACAGAGCAGGTGTGGGCGGGGCCACTGAAAGCCTGTGGCTGCCGTGGCACCCTGGACTGCCTGTGCCTGGGTGGGGCCCCTCGGTGGGGTGGAGGGGGGGCAGCCATGCCTGCCCAGTGACTCACAGTTCAGGCAGCAGGGGTTGGGACAGCATGAAGTCACCCATATCTCAGCCATCTCCTCACCTAGCATGTGCCCAGGCACCTCCACTAGCCGCCAAGCCCCACACCCAGGGCAGCGATGGGCCAGTGTGAACAGGACGGGCAGTTGGTGTGCAGCTGGGGTGCTGGTTGGGGGGGGGGCTGATGCCAGCTTCAGGCACAGGCAGAACTTGTTTTAAACACTCACCCGAAGCGCCTGGATGGCTCAGTCGGTGGTTGGGTGTCCGCTGCTTGACCTTGGCTCAAGTCATGATCTTGGGGTCCTGGGATCGAGCCCCATGTCGGGGTCTGGGCTCCTTGGGGAGTCTGCTTCCCCCTCTCCCTCTACTCCTCCCCACACTCGCTCGCTCGCTCTCTCAAATTAAAGAAAATCTTGAGGCACCCATCCCAACACTCATGTGCGACATGGTCTCAGCAGATCAGGGCACCTTTGTGACATGCTGCAAAATAGGACTGAAAGCACAGCTCCAGGCTCCCTGCCAGGCCCCAGACCACCGTCCTTCAGGGAAGCCTTCTCTGGTGACCCTCTCTGAGGAGGTTCCTCCCCTTTCTTCACTGTCACTTTACACCCTGTCCTTCCTGCATTCTGTTTGTCAGAGCTTATCATTCTGGACTTAGCTGTCCATGACTTACCCGTTGTCTCTTTCCAGTTACACTACAAATCCTACATATGTGGGGACCACTGTGTCTTTTGTGACTGTCCTGTCTTTTCATGAGGTATACCTTACATGCCACAAAATGCACCCATTTGGGGGCACCTGGGTGGCTCAGCCATTAAGCAGCTGTCTTCCACTCAGGTGACATCGTGATACCAGGGTCCTGGGATCGAGCCCCACATCAGGCTCCCTGCTCCATGGTGAGCCTGCTTCTCCCTCTCCCACTCCCACTGCTTGTGTTCCCTCTCTGGCTGTCTCTGTGTCAAATAAACAAGTAAAACCTTAAAATAGTGCACCCATTTTAAGTGTATAATTCAGCGATTTTGAGTGAACTGATGGAGTTGTGTGGGCATCGCCGCCAGCCAGTTTTAGAACGTCCATCACCCCGAGAAGTTCCCTCCGTGTGCTTGCGGGCCGTTCCCTGCTCTCCCCCACGTCCCCAGGCAGTCACTGATGGGCTTTCTGTCTCCCCGGTGTCGCCTTTTCTGGAAATGGCGCACACGTGGAATCCCACGAGACGGGAGCTGTGTCTGGCTTCTTCGCACGAAGTCTTTCATCCTGTTGTCACGAGGTCATGGGCTGTTCCTTTCTATTGCTGGGGAGTGCTCCCTGTGGGTGGAAATGCTGTGATATATGCTAAGAGTGTGTTCAATTTCTCCAGAGACTATCCAGCTGTTTGCCAAAGGGCTGACCGTTCTATGTTCCCGCCCGCAATGTAGGAAGTAGCACCATGTCGTCTTCTTCTTCTTCTTCTTCTTCTTCTTTTTTTTTTTTTACCAAAATATCCCCAGGATGTAGCCTGAAACAGCTGGCATATAGTAAGTACTCAATAAAATGAATGAGCGAAATAATGCTGGCTGAATCAGCATGGGGTCAGGCCCCTGCAAGGAGCCTGACACTGTCCTAATCACAGTGCTTGCGAGGCCCTGTGAGGCTCCCAATGCTGCCCTCCTTTGGTATTGACCTTAAACCAGCAGAACGTTTTTGTTTTTGTTTTTGTTTAAGATTTTATTTATTTATTTGATAGAGAGAGAGCTGGAACACAAGCAGGGGGAGTGGAAGAGGGAAAGCAGGCTTCCCACTGAGCAGGGAGCCCGGTACGTGGCTTGATCCCAGAACCCTGAGATCATGACCGGAGCCGAAGGCAGATGCTTAACCCACTGAGTCCCCCAGATGCCCCCCAGCAGAACTCTTTCTACCAAGGCTACACGGAAGAAGCTTCATCCTCACCCCCAAGAAGGGCCCTTACAGAAGGATGTCTTAATACGATGCCCTGGGCTCTCTGGAATATGATGGGGGAATCAACTCCCCCCAGAACGGAGCATCTCCGCCCTGGCCGTAAAAGGCTGCTGAAGAAGTCATTCCCAGGGGCGCTTGGCTGGCTCAGTCTTTAGGCATCAGCTCAGGTCATGATCTCAGGGTCCTGGGATCGAGCCCCACATCAGGCTCCCTGCTCAGTGGGAAGCCTGCTTCTCCCTCTCCCACTTCCCTGCTTGTGGTCCCTCTGTGTGTGTGTGTGTGAAATAAATAAGTAAAATCTTTAAAAATAATTAATTAATTAAATAATAAAGAAATGAAGACGCCATTGCAGACATAGGTCCACATGGCAGCCCTGTGTGCAATTATTCCTGTACTGTAGCACCGGGCTAAAGCATCTTCCCAGCTGAAATAGCCCTCATTCTTCAATTGGGAATCGGAGACTATACATTAGGGTTCCTTTTTGCCTTGGCTGAGATGCTGGTCAGAGCAGCGTTCGGTTGACCGTGAGCTTCTGGAGGGCAGGGATTGGAGCTGCTTGCCTCTGGTCCCCTGGAGCCCAGCACAGCCTGGTCCAAAGGAGCTGTCTCAGCAAATGTTTGGTAGGTAGAATGAAATGGATTTAGAACATTTTTATCAAACACTTCCAGTGGTCCATGTATTTTTTTTAACGGTCTGTCTGTGTAGTTTCCTGTAGGTGCTGTAGAAGTTACTTAGTGGCGTATAAATTATGAAAAAATAACAATGAAGAAAACGGAGTTCCTGGTATTAAAATGTTTACATCTGGAGGGAAAGAGAAAACACACCCCAGTGAGTGCAGAGGAAATGGGTGTGTGATGGATGCCATACAGGAGTCATTAAGGGCTCAGGGGTTCACGGGTCAGAGTTTGGCTTGGGGACCAGGAGGAGAGCCAGGAGAGGCGAGGGTAGAAGAACAGGTGAGATTTCCAGAGGCCATTGCTTGTAAGGAGCTGAGTAGGCTAGATTTGTGGGAAACCGGCCCTCTTACCCTTGTAGGACGTAGAAATTGGTGGAAGGAACAATTGGTTCAAGAATTTTCAAACAAAAAAAAGAGAGAGAGAGAAAAGAGAAAAGAATTTTCAGGACGTCTGCCTTTGGCTCGGGTCACGACCTAAGGGTCCTGGGATCGAGTCCTGCATCGGGCTCCTCGCTCAGCCAGGACCCTGCTTCTCACTCTGCCTGCTCTGCCTGCCACTCCCCCTCCTTGTGTCTTCTCTCACTCTTTCTCGATCTCTGACAAACAAATAAAATCTTAAAAAAAAAAAAAAATCTGTTAAAAAAAAAAAAAGAATCTGTTTAAAAAAAAAAAGAATTCTCAGGGAAGTTGGTCTTGAAAACACATATCCCTTTGGACCCAGAAATTCTACCTTTAGGAATTTCTCCTACAGAAATAATTAAAGGTAGGCACAAAACTGTAGCTGTAAAGATAGTCCCTCGCAGAGATTTTTTTGGAACTAATTATGCCTGTCATCATTATGTTAAGAAATTTTTGGTAGGATCTCTACAGCCAGTAAAATATATTGATGTGGGATACTTACTGAAATGGAAAAGTGTTAAGTGATTTGTGGTTGAATTAAGCAAAAGGAAGGTTAGGATATTCCATGTGCCCTTGTGCAACTCAACAATGCTTTCTTGGGTATTGATCCCGGAGAGATTTATGTTCCCATACACAAGAAAACTTGTACCGGAATGCTTTGTAGTATTGCAAAAGCAGTCATCAGTGAAGTAAGTAAAGAAACCAGTTTATTCATTCCCCAGAATCGGGAATGGCAACACGAATGAAGGGGGATGGGCCGGGATCAACAAGAACATGCCTCTAGAACATGATGTTATAAACCCAGAAGCAAGTTGCCGGAGGGTATAAGCAGAACTCTGCTATTCATCTGAAGCTTAACAATATCCAAAGCATGCATGGGAATGCATGGGAATGATAAGCCCCAAACTTGTAAGAGAGACTGACTTGGGGTGGAAGGGGTGTCTGGGACCGACTGCAAAGGAGCACCCCGGGGGGCTTCAACCATATCTCTTAGGTGTGTTTCTTTTTATTTAATTTTTTTTTTTTTTAAATAATTTGACAGAGACCACAAGTAGTAGGCAGAGAGGCAGGCGGGGGCGGGGGGTGGGGAAGCAGACTCCCTGCCAAGCAGAGAGCCTGACACAGGGCTCGATCCCAGAACCCCGGGATCAGGACCTGAGGCGAAGGCAGAGGCTTAACCCACCGAGCCACCCAGGTGCCCCAGGTGTTTTTTTTTTTTTTTAAAGAGGGGAGGCGGAAGCAAACAGGCTAGAAATGTTAAGATTTGTCAAAACTTAGTTGTGAGTATAAATGTAAGGGTATTCTCCATATTTTTGTTTGCTTATTTAAAAACCAATATTCAGGGGCGCCTGGGTGACTCCGTTGGTAAAGCATGTGACTCTTAATCTTGGGGTTATGATTTTGAGTCCCACATTAAGTGTAGAGATTATTTAAAAATAAAATCTTAGGGACACCTGGGTGGCTTAGTCAGTTAATTTAAAGAGTACTCTGGGTGTGGGGGTGTGTGTATCAAATACTCAGTTAAGCATGATTATTTCTATGTGATGAGATCACTGGCTTTTTTTTCCCCTATATCTGTAATTTCTGATTTCCCTATAGTAAACATGTATTATCTGTGCAATGTTTTTTGTTTTTAGATTTCATTTATTTATTTATTTGAAAAAAGAGAACACAAGTTGGGGGAGGAGCAGAGGGAGAGAAACAAGCAGACTCCCCACAGAGCAGGGAGCTGGACTTGGGCCTTGATCCCAGGATCCGAGATTGTGATCTGAGCCGGAAGCAGATGCTTAACCAAATGAGCCACCCAGGTGCCCCTATCTGTGCAATGTTTTAAAACCTTAAAGAAAATAAGAGTCTAAAAACCTTCAGGGAGGGCACTCTGAGCAGAGACAACAGGAGGGCCAAAGATGGCTGTGGAGAAGCTCCTAGCACATTCGGGCACCAGACAGGGGAGGGATAGGAAGAAAAACCTCTGCAAAGGGGCACCCATTTAACACGCAGGACTCAGGAGCCTCAGGACGGCCAGGGCTTGTGAAGCACATGCAGCTTCAGACTGGGCTCTCTGTTGCCTGGGAGCCTCAGGTGAAGTCCCAGGAATCTGGCTCCACCAGGAGTTTAATAATTGCATTTTAGTGATAATGTGAAAACAACAAGGATAAACATAGTCTGACTCCTCCAAATGACCCAGGCTTCCTAACCCAGAGCTTCCGACTCTATTTCAGCGCCTGCGTTGGTCTGCGCTCAGGGTCTGGTGAGTTGCCAACAACCCTACTTTAATTGTTGCAGGAGGGTAAGGACAGAAAGAGGCAGGCCTCAGCTTGGCCGCTTTATTTGCCAGCGCCATGAGCTCAGCCCTCGCCCCTGGTAAGATCCCAAGGGCCTAGGAGGTTTTCAGGCCTGAAAAATATATTTTATTGACTCTAGAGCAACAACCAAAATAACATACGCACACAAACACACACACCCTGTTAACTGAAATAATTTCAATTGCAGAATTATAAAAATAAATTCCTGTGGTGCCTGGGTGGTTCAGTCAGTTGAGCGTCTGCCTTGGGCTCAGGTCATGATCCTGGGGTCCTGGGATCAAGCCCGGTGTTGTGAAGGCTCCCTGCTCAGTGGGGAGTCTGCTGCTCCCTCTACCTCTCTCCACCACCCGCCCATGCTCTATCTCATTACCTCAGTCAAATAACTAACCAAAATCTTAAAAAAAAAAGGGGGGGGGCGCCTGGGTGGCTCAGTGGGTTGGGCCTCTGCCTTCAGCTCAGGTCATGATCTTAGGGTCCTGGGATTGAGTCCAGCATCAGGCTCTCTGCTCAGCAGGGAGCCTGCTTCCTCCTCTCTCTCTCTCTGCCTGCCTCTCTGCCTACTTGCAATCTCTCTCTGTCAAATAAGTAAATAAAAATAAATATATAAATAAATACTAAAAATAAATAAAAATAAATTCCTTTTCATGCCAGGAAAAAAAAAAAAAAGAAAAGAAAAGAAAAGAAATTGTATTTGAGGTGCCTGGCTAGCTCAGTTGGCTAAGTGTGGGAGGCTTGATCTCAGCTCAGATCTTGATCTGAGGCATCGTTTCAAGCCCTGTGTCGGGGTCCATGCCAGGCATGAAGCTGACTAAAAAAATATAAAATAAAAATTGTGTTTGTTGTGGGGTATGGATACATTTTAGTATGTTTGACAAGGGGTTAGGTAGAGCCTCCCACAGGAAGAATGCTGGAGCCCTAGGAAGATCCTTAAAACAGTCCTGGTGAGGGGCGCCTGCGCGGCTCTGTCAGTCAAGTGTCTGCCTTCAGCTCAAGTCATGATCTCCGGGTCTTGGGATCAAGCCCCGCATCAGGCTCTGCACTCAGCGGGGAGTCTGCTTGTTCCTCTGTTTCTCCCAGTGCTCACACTTTCTCTCTTTGTCTCTCTCAAATAAATAGGTAAACCTTAAAAAAGAAACAAACAAACAAAAAACCAACAGTCCTGGTTACATCTTAAAATATAGAAGGATGACACACCCACAGCAAGGGAGGCCAAAGGATGAGCCCCTGCGCTCGCCCTGTGAGGGGATTCCCTTGCCCAAACGGGAGAGAAGGGGCCCAATGGAGTCAGCCCACGCAGCTTCGCAGAAACTCCAAAGTAAAAACCAAAGCCAACATGAAAGAAAACACCACGTGCCAGCAGAGCCAGTAAAGCCCTCCTGGTTCCCAGGCGTGATTTAGATCCTGCCAAGGCTCCTCACCCAGCGCCGGAGACGAACGTGTCCATCCGACCGGTACGGGGCCCGTCGCCCGTGGACGTGACTCATTCGCACTTGGTCTGATGGCTGTGCCGAAGCCGGGGAGGCTCTCCTTCCCTTCTCAGAGAGCTTGTTTATATGAGGCTCAGGTTTGGGAAACGCTGGGAGGGGCACAGGGACCTACGGAAGGCTGGGGATGGGGGTGCAGGGCGAGCTGGCCGGAGCAGGGCCTCAGGGAAAGGCATGGCTGACAGCAGATGACATGAGTCCTGGTCCCGGAGGGTCCCCCACGTCAAATCAGTATGCGGAGGCCTCCCAGCCTGGTTGCTGAATGGAGCAGGGCTGGAAGGAAGAAGCTGTTTCTGTCTTCAGACCCTGCATCCAACCCACCCGTAAATCATTTTGCTCTACCTCCAGAGCGGATCCAGCCGCAGCCGCCCCTTCTGCCCTCTGCCCTGGACTGCACCCGTGGGCTCCCCACCCTCTCCCTGCTCTGCCTTTGTCTCCCCAGGGCCTCTCTCTAGGCACAGAAAGAGGGAGATTTTCAGAGCCCAAGTTTTCCACTTCGGCGGCTTCTCATCAAGGTCAGAATCAAATTCCAACTCTTCGTGGTCGTGACCAAGCCCGACCCACCTCTGCCACCCCTTCTCCCCCCCACTCCCCTCTACTCACTCAGCTCTAGCCACAGTGTTTTTGATGTTCCCAGAAAATGCCAAACTCATGCGGTTTCAGGGTGTTTGGTCCTGGCTGTCCCCGTACTTGGGATGCTCATCCTCAGGGCTCAGCGGGGTGGCCTTTCTTTCTTTTTCTTTTTTTAAAGATTTTATTTATTTATTTGAGAGACAGAGATCACAAGCAGGCAGAGAGAGAGAGGAAGGGAAGCAGGCTCCCTGCCAAGCAGAGAGCCCGATGCGGGGCTCGATCCCAGAATCCTGGGATCATGACCTGAGAGCCAAAGGCAGAGGCTTTAACCCATTGAGCCACCCAGGTGCCCCGGGGTGACCCTTCTTATCACCACCAGTGTCACGATCTGAGACAGGCCCTTGCCCCGCTCCACCAGAAGATGTAGCTCTGCACTTCTCCCCGCCCCTTCCCTGCCTCCATTAGTCTGTTTCAGGGGTTCAGAGCTCTTCCGGCTGCCAGGGCTCCTCCTGTTACTGTACACGCTGTTCTTTCGTATCCCAGTCTGTGGGAGATCTGGAGCCCCCGGGAGAGCAGGCCCACCTCTGTCCTGTTCACCAGGAAGAGGGTCTGGCACACTGTACGTGTCCGGTAAAAGTTCACTGAGTGAACACCGAGTTCACACTTAGCGCTGCTGCAATGGCTACAATAAAAAAAAGGTGGGGAGGTGGGAAGCGAGAGCTTTGATTCCTTGCTGGTGGGAATGTAAAACGGTGCAGTTTGAGTGTGTGAGCTCCTCGGGCAGATTTCACATACGTTGCCATATGATCCAGCCATTCCCCTCCTAGGTGCAGACGTGAGAGGGATGAAAACATACGCCCACACAAAAACTTGTTTCACGAATGTTCATAGCGGCACGGCTCATGATGGCCAGAAAGTGAAAAACGCCCAGATGTCTGCCGGCTGACAAGTACATAAATAAAATGTGGTATATCATTACAATGCAATATTATTTAGCATCGGAAAGATATGAAGTCATGATACATATAACCATAACTACGGACAAACCTCAAAAATATATAGTATTAAGTAAAAGGAACCAGACAGAAAAGGCCACATATTACATGATTTCATTATATGAAATGTCTAGAACAGACAAATACATAGAGACAGACAGAGAGTAGATTAGTGGTTTCCAGAGTGAGGGTGTGGGGAGGTGGGGGGGGAATGGGGTGTGACCGCTAATGAGTATGGGGTCTTCCTTGGGATGATGAAATGTTCTGGCATTAGATAGTGGTGGCGGTTGCACACCTTAAGAATGTGCTAAGAACCACTGAATTACGTTCTTGAAAAAGGTGAACTGTGGGGCACCTGGGTGGTTCAGTCAGTTGAACGTCTGCTTTCAGTTCAGGTCATGACCCCAGGGTCCTGGAATGAGCCCCACAGTGGGCTTCCTGCTCTGCGGGAAGTCTGCTTCTCTCTCTCCCTCTGCCCCTTCCCCCATTCAGGCACACACACGCTCTCTCAAATAAACAAAATCTTAAAAAAAAAAATGTGAACTTTATAATATATGTAGTATAAACTAAATGTTCACAGCAGCCTTATTCATAATTGCCAAAAAGTAGAAAAAAAACCCCAAATGTCCACCACCTGATTAATGGATAGACAAAGTATGCTCTACCCATACAATGAAATGTTATTCGGTAATAAAAAGGACATGAGTAAGGACTCACCCGTGCTACAGCCTAGGTGAATCTTGAAAACTTGATAATAAGTGAAAGAAGCCGGTCACAAAAAACCACATATATATTTTTTTTTAACGTTTTATTTATTTGACAGACAGAGATCACAAGTAGGCAGAGAGGCAGGCAGAAAAGAGGGGGAAGCAGGCTTCCCGCTGAGCAGAGAGCCTGATGGGGGCCTCGATTCCAGGACCCTGAGATGGTGACCTGAGCCGAAGGCAGAGGCTTAACCCACTGAGCCACCCAGGCGCCCCCACATATTCTTTTTTAAAAGATCTTATTTGTTTGCATGAGTGTGGGTGGGGGGGTGGGAGGGAAGACAGAGGGAGAAGCAGGCTCCCCGCTGAGCAGGGTGCCCAATGCAGGGCTCCATGTGGGGCAGAGGGTGGAGGCCTGGAGAGTGACTGGGTACAAGATTTCTTTAGGGATGAAAACGTTCCACAGTAGGTTTATGGTAATGGAGGCACGGCTCCGCAAGTGTACTAGAAATCATACTGCCCTTTACTTTAAGTAAAGGTGACTTTTCATGGCCTATAAATTGTACTACCATCAAGTTATTTTAAAAGTTTATTTAATTAATGAATGATCAAGTAGGAGGATAAGGGAGGGAAAACAATGGAGAAACTCTTCCCCGGGTCTGGACAGAGCTGCTTCCCTAAGACATCCCAGCTGTGAACCCCAGAGCACCTTTTAGTCCCCTTCTCTCCCCTCTTTCTGCTTCTCTCTCAAAACACCGGACCCCCAACACCAAGTCTGAGATTCTGGGGCCAAGAGGCTCCCAGACAAGCTGGCAAGGGAACCACTGGAGGTGGAGCACAGCTGCCCCCTGGTGGTGAGCTGAAGCAAGCACTTGGGAATGCAGTCGAGGGGTCAGCCTTGGGAAAGGGGCCCCCAATTAGCCAGCTACAAAGGCCTTGGGGACAGGCTGAGACAGAAGAAACTTCCAAATGCTTGGAGGCAGAGAATACCATGATGACACCGAGGACACTTGGCTAAGTCTCTGAGGCTGATATCAGGATGCATAATTATGACTGGACGTTTCTGCTTCCTCCTTCTCCCCCAGGGCCCCAGGAGTGCAGCTAAGTGCCTGCTGGATCTTCCTGCTTCCCCAGCTTCCAGCAAGGTCCTGGCTCTTAGCACTCCACAAAACTGTGTGTGCTCTAGTTTGTAGTATTAGAAAGAACAGATGGAGAAGCCAGGGCATGAATCTAGACTCTACCTTGCAAACCCAGTGACTTTTGATAAGTCACGAGACCTCAGTGGGGATGGTGGGGGAGCAATGTATCCGGGGGGGGGGCAGTCTACGGACATGGGGTGAGATCCCAGAGTTCCATGACTTGCTGGGGGACATCAGGGAAGTCCCTTTACATTTTCAGCCTCTGTTGTACCCTGTTTAAAAACTGGGAGAATAAATACCTTTACCTCTACTCCTTGGATCCCTTTAATGAATATGTACTAAAAACCTACCATGTCAGTCGTTGTCCTGCTGCTGGGTTCACAGTGAACAAAGAACCAAATCTACCTCTGCTCGCAAGGAGCTTATATTCCAGTGAACAAAGCCAATAGTCAATTATTACACACCTAAACATATTATAAATGGACCTGAAGGTTAGAAAGCAAGGGTGGTTATGGGAGAGGACAGAGGGAGGTTGTACCCTAGATTAGGCTAGAGAAACCCCCTTTGGAGAGGGACATTCAAAGTGAGACCCAAGGAAGGTAAGGCTTGGTGAGAAGAATGTTCCAGAGATGTGTGAAGCCATTCAGGAGGGAAGCAGCTGAACCACCTGCCACAGGGAGTCACAAGGAAGCCACAGCTGTCATTGCCAACAGAGAGGTAAGCCAGGAGAGGCAGGCAGGGGGCCAGATCACAGTGGGGAGACGGAGGGGGGCTGATGGTGGGCCACCTTCAAGATTTGGATTTCATCCTAAGTGTGACAAAAGGGTACGAAGTAAAGAAATCAAAACCGTACTTCCCCTACCCACTGCCCCACCCCTCCAGATCCAGTCCGTATCGACTCAGCTATGGAGAAGAGATCTAGATGAATGAAAACTCCAAGCAGTTTGGCAGTGTGGTTCCATTGACCTTATCACTGGCCGCCTCGGGAATCAGCTTTCCCAAATAATCTAGAACATTTGCGAGGGCAGGCATAAGGTCCTAATCACTGCACAAGAAATACGAAATGTTGGGACGCCTGGGTGGCTCAGTTGGTTAAGCAGCTGCCTTCGGCTCAGGTCATGATCCCAGCGTCCTGGGATCGAGTCCCGCATCGGGCTCCTTGCTCCGCAGGGAGCCTGCTTCTCCCTCTGACTCTGCCTGCCTCTCTGCCTGTGCTCGCTCTTGCTCTCTCTCTCTGACAAATAAATAAATAAAATCTTAAAAAAAAAAAAAAGTGAAGGAAAAAAAAAAAAAGAAATACGAAATGTTGGATCTTTGCTTTGTGGCCAAAAATAAAAAAATAAATAGATAGATAAATAAAGGATTTGGTTCAATCCGAGGTTCCTAACCCTGGTATGCCTATCAGAATCTCCAGGGGGGCAAATATAAGAAGTAGCAACACCTGGGACCTAAGTCAGATTCTCCTGGGTGTGGAGTTTAAAATCTCTATTTTAACATGCTTCCCAGCTGTTCTAACACAGCAGGCCCACTGAGAGAGAATCTGCACTCTTCTCGTACAGCAGGATAATTTGCAGGAAAAACAATGTTACAGAAACTTACCTCTGGGGTGCCTTGGTGGCTCAGTGGTTTAAAGCCTCTGCCTTCGGCTCAGGTCATGATCCCAGGGTCCTGGGATTGACTCTCTGCTCTGCAGGGAACCTGCTCCCCCTCCCACCTGCCTCTCTGCCTACTTGTGATTTTTGTCAAATAAATAAATAAAATATTAAAAAATATATATACCTCCTGAAGCTCATTTATACTATTGGTCATGCTCTGTTGCTCAGGATTAAAAGTAGCCTGCAAAACAATATAGGAGCAGATCTGCCTCCTTTTGTTTGTATTCTCTGATTTTCCACAAGCATGGATTGTTTTAGTAACAAGCAATTGGACGTGAGATGGGATGGCTGCAAAGCCTTTCAGGGGGAAATATGGTGACTCAGAAACTTCTTGGTGTGATCATTGTGTGGCCAGGTGGAAAGATTGCATTTCACTCACTGTCCTTCAAAGATCATATTGACCCTCTCTGTGTGATCGACCCGCCTTAGGGGCTGGTGAGTGGGCACAGATGTTGTCTCATCCTGGTGGGCAGAGTCAAGTCATTTTATAAATGAGTCTTAGGTGGATTAAGTTTTTGGCAGGAAAGAACAATGGCTTTTCCCCCGCCCGGGCGTGGAGCCCAACGTGGGGCTTGAACTCACAACCCCAAGATCAAGACATGAGCTGAATTCAAGAAGCAGATGCTTAAGGGCACCTGGGTGGCTCAGTGGGTTAGGCCTCTGCCTTCCGCTCAGGTCATGATCTCAGTACAGATGTGGGATCGAGCCCCGCATCAGGCTCTCTGCTCTGCAGGGAGCCTGGTTTTCCCTCCCTCTGCCTAATTGTGATCTCTCTCTCTGTGTCAAATAAATAAATAAAATCTTTTTTTTTTTTTTTTTTTTAAATCAGATGCTTAACCTACTGAGCCACCCAGGCACCCTTAGACGTAGCTTTTTGAGGGGGTTTATCATAGAACTTGACCTAGATTAGACTCCACAGTCATGTGGGTCTCACTGAGGAGGGGACTTCTGAGATGAGATCACTAGGTGCTAACTAGGTGAAGAAGTGGAGGTGGAGGGGGGCAGTCCAGACAGAGCAGGAACAGCACATGCAAAGGCCCAGGGGTAGGAGGCAGCCCAAAGAAGGGTGTGGGTAGGGGCTTTAAGAGACACTGGGGAATTAGCAGGGCCTAGAACATGCAGCCTTGCAGGCTAAGTTAAGATTTGGGGTCTTGATCCAAAGATCAGTGAGAAGCTATCAGTGTTTCAAACGCAGAGAGGTCATAATCTGATCTGCACTGTGACACGGACCACTCTGCTGGGTGCAAAGTCTGGAGGGGGCCCCAAGGCAATGCTGGGAGACCAGACTGGATGTTTTCTCACAAAAGCCTGGGCCAGAGATGATGGTACCTGGAGTAGTGTTGGAGAGACGCTGATGGAATGGGTATGTGGTTATGGACTGCGTACCGAGGTGAGGGAGAGGGAGCGGGAGCTTTCCCGGATGGCTCCCAGGTTTGTGGTGGGAGAATCATGAAGGGAATCAGGTGGGGGGAGATGGCAAGTTCGACTGGACCCAAGGGGAGATGTGATACAAGTGGATGGATATTCCGACTTGGGGTTCAGAGGATGAGCTAGGCCAGAATGGGGGGTCCTCAATCTTGGTGTTGCTAACACTTACGCGGGGTAATTCTTCACTGTGAGGGTGTCCGGGGCACTGCGGGATGTGTAGCGACATCCCTGGCCTAGCCGCTAGATGGCAGTAGCACCATCCCTCTCGGGGCGATCACACTTGGCTCCAGACCTGGAGGAAAGTCCCCTGCAGGGCCAAGCCGTTGAGACACCCTGGGCTAGATGAGTACATTCGGGAGTCACCGGCATCTGTGTGAGTGTGGCCTCGAAGCCCAGCGGGAGAGACTGGGATGGAAAAAGAGGGTCCAGGACCCCGTGCTGAGGAGCACCAGCAGCTAATGTAAGGTACAGTGATGCAGGCTGTCTGTCGCAGGAGGCCGGGAGCAGAGGGTCAAGAGGGGGGAGGAGAACCAGAAACCAAAAACTCAAGCGAGGGAGTGTTTCCAGAAGGAATGGGAAGCCAACAGCACCAAGTGCTGCCAGGAGACCTGGACTGGCCTGAGCCTGAGCGATGTCCACGGGGTTTGGTGACTTGGGACTGTGTGGTGAACTCAGGGTGCTTCGGTGAAGCTGGGGGAGATGACAAACCCCAGGGGCGCAGGCTGGAGAAGAATGAGGAGGAGGAAGCAGGCAGGTGAGCACAGGGCCCACAGACAGCTCTTCCTGAACTTTCGCTGGGAGAATTAGGAGGGTCACTTGAATCGAGGGGTGGCGGAGCCCTGTGTGGTGTGCCACACTTTTAAGATGAGACGGACTTAAGCATGTTAAACATCTGGGGACAGTCTGGCTTAGAGAGTGGGATGTGCTGCAGAGAGGGGATAATTAGGTGAAGACAGGAAGGAAGGGGACCAGGGGACCGGCCAATGGTGGGAGGGAGGCTGGGGAAGGCAGCAGGTGTGGGGGGTTCTTCCCATTCTGTGGCCGGTTTGAGGATCCCCCGCGGAGGGGGTAGGCCTGCAGGCTGCGTCTGTGGAGTGTTGAAGGCATGGGGCAAATGGAGAACCTTGAGAGCTTTGATACCAGGTTTCAGAATGTGGGAAAGAGGGTTTAGAGATGCATTTAAAGAGCCCAGCGCAGTTCTGGATCCTAAGGAAGAGCCAGGTTATGAGCTGCTTTCCTTCTTATTCCTTGAAGGGGGTTCAAAACTGTCTCTACCCCTAAGTTAAGGGGCTCGCCAACTCTGTCTTAGTTTCCGGCATGTAATATGAGGATAATGACAGAACCTTCCTCATAAATTTGCTGTGAAAATTCAGTTAGATAAAGTGTGGTTAGTGCTTACAACTTGTAAGAGTGCAGCAAAGCGGGGGTGCCCATCCCTGGGCCTAGAAAGCCTGCCAGGTTGTATACCAGACTGACCAGCAGAGGGCAGCATGACCAAGCGGGGAAGGACTGGGTGCAAATAGGTCAGGCACCTAAGCCAGCAATGATGCTTGCTCCAGGGGGGCCCAGGCCAGCATGGAGCCCCCTTTGGCTGGGGGATAGGGTTAGGAGTGAGGTGGGGTGCCCCAGCTCAGGTGAGACGGGGAGCAAGCAGTGTGAGGGCTTGTGACGCATCTCCGGCAGCAGAGGGGAGCAATAGCCTTGATGAGCCAAAAGAAAAACAGACGAATTGATAGCAGCTATTTCCCTGCGTCCAAAGCTAGATCAGGCTGGGTGACCAGGAATGTTCTGGGGAGACTGGGATGAAGAACCTAGTCCAGCTTAAGAAGGAGCCTTGCTGGGCTGCCCAGCTGGCTTAGTAGGTGGAGCGCTTGACTCTTGATCTTAGGGTTGTGAGTTTGAGCCCCACGTTGGGTGTAGAGATTACTTAAAAAATAAAAAAAAATTTTAAAAAAAGGAAGGAAGGAGAGCCTGGGGAAAGGAAGGGAACTATGCTGACTTGAAGAGGGCAGAGTTCAGACTGGGGTTCAGGCTGACTCGGGTTCAGGGCAGAGTTCAGGCTGAGAGTTGGGAAGAGAAATGGCTGTGAGGCTTTGCAGGATGGGAGTGAGAAAGCAGAGCAGGGACCTGGGGCAGAGAAGTCCCATGGGGGTGGGGGTGCTGAGTGAGGAAGGACGGGGAGAACCAGGCAGATTCCAAGCTAGGGCCAAGGACACAACCTGCTCTTAGAGTCTCCGGACCCAGCAGCCGGAGGAGGCAGGCTGAGCTGGCCTCACGTGGGCTCAAGTCCTCCTCTGTACAGATGGAACCTCAACAGACTGAGGGATGTCTTGGGGTGGCTTGACTCGTCATGCCAGTAGGTCATAAGGTAGCCTTTTCTTTTTTTTCTTTTTTTAAGATTTTATTTATTTATCAGAGAGAGAGAGGGAGAGCAAGCGAGCACAGGCAGACAGAATGGCAGGCAGAGGCAGAGGGAGAAGCAGGCTCCCCGCTGAGCAAGGAGCCCGATGTGGGACTCGATCCCAGGACGCTGGGATCATGACCTGAGCCGAAGGCAGCCGCTTAACCAACTGAGCCACCCAGGCGTCCCTCTTTCTTCTTTCTTCCAGGTCCTTTCCCACCCCTGCATGTTGTCTCAGAGGACATATCACCCGGAGCCTTTCCTCTCAGGCATGGGAGATCCATACCGGGCTGCAAATTTGGCCAAAATTGGGATTACAACAAGGCCAAGGCTGCTGCCTGTGTGGACCATGCTCCCTCCCACCATGTCCTCCTCTGAAGCCAGGCCTAAAACCCCAGGAGGCTGCCTGCGAATGATAAAGGCCTCAACTGTGCAGGATAGAGCAATCCTCAGGGCTGCCTGATCTCATGCCCTCAGGTTTTTTCTTTTGTTTCTTTTTTTTTTTTTAAGACTTTATTTATTTATTTGATAGAGAGAAGGATCACAGGTAGGCAGAGGCAGGCACAGAGAGGGCGGGGAGCAGGCTCCCCACAGAGCAGAGAGCCTGATCCCAGGACCTCGAGACCATGACCTGAGCCAAAGGCAGAGGCCTAACCCACTGGGCCACACAGGTGCCCCCCCCACCATGCCCTAATTTTACAGAGGAAGAAACCAATGCACAAGATCACAGAAGCAAAATCTTGTGGGAAAGCCTTGTGGCAAAGCCAAGACTCCCAACACGAGATCCCAGTGTTCTTTTCCCTGATCGGCAGAGCTAAGAACAGATCGCCATGTAGTGTCTGGAGCGTTCTTGCCTGACGAAAGAGCCCGGGCTGAGTGTCATCTCCAAGAGGGATCTTTTTCAGGACAAAAAATGTCCCTAACCCCCTGTGTGATCTTCGTCAAATCCATCCCTTTCTTTAGGTATCAGAGTCTCAACTCTCCAGTAGGGGAATGGGGGTGGGGGTGCTGTTTAACACATTTCATTAGATGGTATAATCTCACTTTCAAAACTGGAAAAATAAACAAGACAAGAAAAGAAAATTACAGGTTCACTGTGCCTATGAACATAAAGATGAAAGATGAAAACCCCAAAGAGAATGTTGACTGACTGAATCCTGTGTTTTTTGCTTTTTTAAAAAAATTATGGCCAGGGATGCCTGGGTGGCTCAGTTGGTTAAGTGTCCAACTCCTGATTTCAGCTCAGGTCATGATCAGAGTTGGGGATCATCTGTGTCAGGCTCCGCGCTCCCCAGGGAGTCTGCTCGGGATTCCCTCCCTCCCTCGCCCTCTGCCCCTCCCCCTGCTTGTGCTCGTGCTCTCTCTCTCTCTGAAATATATAAAATCTTGAAAAAGAAGGAAAGAAAGGGAGGGAGGGAATGAGGGAGGAAGGAAGGGAAAGGAAAGGAAAGAAAAGAAAAAGAAAAGAAAATAACAGAACCACTCCAGGGGAACCTGGGTGGCTCAGTCATTAAGTGTCTGCCTTTGGCTCAGGTCATGAATCCAGGTCCTGGGATCAAGCCCCCATTTGGGCTCCCTGCTCAGCAGGGAGTCTGCTTTGCCCTCTTCCTCTACCCTTCTCCCCATGTGTCCTTTCTCACTCTCTCTCAAATAAATAAATAAATAAAATCTTAAAAAAAAAAAAAAAAAACAACCCATTCCACAAAATACTTTTAATTAAAAAGGGAAAAAGAATAGCTTGACAACAGCAAAACCTGGCTGATACTACCTTAATCAGGTGATCGAAGTAAACGCCATTAGCAATGGGACAAATTGAAACTCTGCGCCATCTGATAGGATGCCGTGGGAAGGATACAGCGTCACTTCTGTGATGCAATGTTCCTGCCAAAAATGCACAATCTGAATCCAATCATGAGGGATTATCAGACAAACCTAAACTGAGGACATTTTGTAAAATAACTTGTCTGTGATCTTCAAAAGTATCAGGGTCATGCAAGTCGAAGAAAGACTGAAGAACTGTTCCAAACCAAAGGAGATTAAAGAGATGTAAAAACAAATGCAAAGTGTGGTCTTCAACACATGATTCCTTTTGCCATAAAGAATGTCCTGAGACAGGGTGCCTGGGTGGCTCAGTGGGTTAAAGCCTCTGCCTTCGGCTCAGGTCATGGTACCAGGGTCCTGGGATCAAGCCCCGAGTCAGGCTCTCTGCTTGGCAGGGAGCCTGCTTCCTCCTCTCTCTCTCTCTGCCTGCCTCTCTGCCTACTTGTGATCTCTCTGTCAAATAAATAAATAAAATCTTTAAAAAAAAATGTCCTGAGACAATTTTTGAAATGTGAATGAGGTCTGAGGATAAGAGGATACTAATGTTTCAATGTCAATTTCCCAACTTTGATAGTTACATTGTGGCTATACATGAAACTGACCTCAATAAAGGATGTGGGAATAATGGGGCATCAGGTTGGCAACCTCAAAGGGTATACAAAGAAAACCTCTTTGTATTGTTCTTGCAACTTTCCTGTATGTTTGAAATTATTTCGAAATTTTTAAAAACTAAAAAAAAAAAACAATTTAAAAGACCTAAATTCTATATTAAAGTATCTAAAAATTAATTTAAGAAATGGAGAAGATCCCTAAGGTGAAATTTTAAAAATTCTATTACAGAGGTATGCCTGGCTGATTCAGTCACGAGAATGTGCAACTCTTAATCTTGGGGTTACAAGTTTGAGTCCCACTCTGGGTGTAGAGGTTACTTAAAATCTTTGGGATGCCTGGGTGGCTCAGTCGGTGTTCGGCTTTGACTCAAGTCATGATCCCGAAGTCCTGGTATTGAGTCCCATCTGGGGGTCCTGCCCTGTGAGAAGCTGACTTCCCCCTCTACCTGTCGCTCCCCATGCTTGTACTCTCTCTCTCTCTCTCTGCCAAATAAATAAATAAAATGTCAAAAAAAATATTAAATCTTTAAAAAAATTCTATTAAAGGACATAAAGAAGATATAAATAGATATCTAATTCCATACTTGTGTTTAACATCATAAAATTATGAGACTTAACATCATAAAATTACTGGTTCTTCTCAAATTCTTCTACCAGTATGGTCCCAAGCAAAATTCAAGATGGACTTTGTTTAAAAGAAAACCAATTGGATTATTTTAAATTATACATGGAAGAACAAAGTCCACAGAGAACTAAGTCAATCTATGAAAGAAGTAGTAAATGGGAGAGATTGCATCTTATCAGATATATAAATATAGAAAGATGAATAAACAATATAGATATAAAGACGAGTAAAAGATGATAGAAAGGTAGGCAGGGGGTGTCTGGGTAGCTCAGTCAGTTAGGTAGCTGCCTTTGGCTCAGGTCATGATCTCAAGCCCCACACTGGGCTTTGTGCTCAGTGGGGAGTCTATCTCTCCCTCTCCCTCTGCCTGCAGCTCCCCCTGCTTGTTCTCTCTCTGTGTATCAAATAAATAAATAAATAAAATTTTTTAAAGGCAGGTAGGTAGGTAGATAGATCTGATATATAACGAGGGTGGCACCATAATTCAAAGAAGGAAGGAGCACACGTTTTAGTAGATGGTACTGGGGAAACTGGCTCACTATTATGGGAAACAGCAAAACAAAACTTGCTTCATACCCTTTCCCATCACAAATGGAGATTCCAGATGTATGAAAGACCTAATAAAAACAGAATATGTGATCTAGACATGGGGAAAGTACTTCTTAAATTAGACCCAAAGCACAAGCCATAAAACAAGAAATGCTGGGTTTGATCATACCAAAAATTTTTACTGAGTGAAGGACCCTAAAAGCAAAATTAACAGATGGAAAACTTGTAAGAGATATTGCTATGTCTAAAGCCAACAAGGGATTAATACCTAGACTATACAAGGAACTCCTGCAAATCAACAAGAAAAAGAACCAAAACATGAGAGAAAATGAGCAAAGGATATGAATAGGCAACTCACAGAAGGGAAATCCAAATGACTAACAAGATGTGAAGAGATGCCTAGATGCATACGTCATCAGAGACACACAAAGCATCAATGAGATGCCATTTCACATCCATCAGGCTGGCGAAAACTAGAGAGCTGGACAATGCTGAGCTTTGGTGAAGACTTAGGGAAACACCCACCCTTGTGAACTGCGGGAGGGAATGGAGAAAAATCAGGTAGTATGTAAGTGAACTTAAGCATACATGTACCCTATGACCCAGAAAGCCCAATACTGAGTTGGTATCTGTGTGGATTGAATAATGGTTCCAATTTCTCCCTCTCTATCCTTGTCATATCCTCAAGATGGGCTGAGAGAGAATTTCTCCAGCCCTAGATGTTGGGCTTGGCCATGCGGGTTGCTTTGACCAACAGCGTGTTAGCAAGTGAGACACATACGGATGCATGAGAAAGGATTGTGCAGTTGAGCTTGTCCTCTTGCCTTTCCGCCATCACCATGGAACAGTGGAGTAGCCTCCTGCCCTTCCAGTCTAGGCTGGAGAGCCTGCCTGAGAATGCAATAAATGCAGGAAAAAGAGAAAGCCTGAAGAGCCATTGTGGCAACTCCGTATGCACAGTTGACCATACATGTTCAAACGGAACAGAATTCCCAGAATTCCCCCTGGGACTTTCAGTTATGCAAACAAATAAAGTCTCTGTTTAGGACAATTTGATCTGAAAAAAAAAAAAAAAAAAAAAGGACAATTTGATCTGGGGCACCTGGATGACCTTTAGCTCAGGTCATGATCTCAGGATCTTGGGATCAAGCCCTGCTTCGGGCTCTCTGCTCAGTGGGGAGCCTGCTTTCCTCTCAACCTTCTGCCTGCCTCTCTGCCTACTTGTGATCTCTCTCTGTCATATAAATAAATAAAATCTTAAAAAAAAGAAAGACAATTTGATCTGGGCTCTTCTGTCACTTACAACAGAGTCCAGACTAACTCATCGCCCTTTATAGTATTTTAACTCTAGCCAAACCAACTTACCCATCATCCCTTAAGCATTCAGTATCTTTTGTCCTTTACTCAAATTCCATGTAATTGATACTTTTTAAAAAAGATTTTATTTATTTGTAAATAAGCATGAGCAGGGGGGAGGGGTAGAGTGAGAGGGAGAGAAGAATCTCAAGCAGACTCTGCGATGAGCATGGAGCCCGACACGGGGCTCGATCCATGATCCTGAGATCATGACCTGAGCCGAAATCAGAAGTGAGATGTTCAGGGGCGCCTGGGTGGCTCAGTATGTTGAGCCTCTGCCTTTGGCTTGGGTCATGATCTCAGGGTCCTGGGATTGAGCCCCACATCAGGCTCTCTGCTTAGTGGAGAGTCTGCTTCCCTCTCCCCCTCTGCCTGTAGTATCTCTGCCTACTTGTGATTTCTCTCTCTGTCAAATAAAAAAAAAAAAAAAAAAAGAAGTGAGATGTTCAGCCAACTGAGCCACCCAGACACCTCGATGTGACTAATACTTTAACATTTTTTTAAAAGATTTTACTTATTTATTTATTTGACAGAGAGAGACACAGAGAGAGAGAGGTAACAGAAACAGGGTCTGTGGGAGAGGGAGAAGCAGGCTCCTCGTGGAGCAGGGAGCCCGATGCGGATTTCGATCCCAGGACCCTGGGATCATGACCTGAGCAAAAAGCAGACGGCCAACAACTGAGCCACCAAGACACCCCATTCCTTTAATATTTTTATATCATATAAAAGACAGAAGTTTCTAGAAATAGATACCACTGGAGCACCTGGTTGACTCTGTCAGTGTAGCATGCAACTCTTGATTTTGGGGTTGTGGTTTCAAGCCCCATGTTGGGTATAGAAATTACTTTAAAGGGGCGCCTGGGTGGCTCAGTGGGTTAAAGCCTCTGCCTTCGTTTGGCTCAGGTCATGATCTCAGGGTCCTGGGATTGAGCCCCACATCGGACTCTCTGCTCAGCGGGGAGCCTGCTTCCCCCTCTCTCTCTGCCTGCCTCTATGCCTACTTGTGATCTCTCTCCCTCTCTGTTAAATAAATAAATAAATAAAATCTTTTAAAAAATAAAATAAAAACTTTAAAAAAAGAAATAGAGGGGCGCCTGGGTGGCTCAGGGGGTTAAAGCCTCTGCCTTCGGCTCAAGTCATGATCTCAGGGTCCTGGGATCGAGCCCCGCATCGGGCTCTCTGCTCAGCAGGCCTTCCTCTCTCTCTGCATGCCTCTCTGCCTACTTGTGTCTGCTACTACTGTCTGTCCAATGGATAAATAAAATCTTAAAAAAAAAAAAAAAGAAATAGATACTACCTGGCACATGTTCTGTTTATGATCTAGCCTATGGTACTATGACTTACTCAATTTTATTACTTCTTTCAAAGAACCAACTTTTAGCATTGCTGATTTGCATTTCTACTCTTTTCTATTATTATTTCCCTCCCCCACCAGTTTGATTTGCTATTCTTTTTCAGCCTCTTGATATGGACACTTTAATCCAATTTTCAAGCCTTTCTCCTTTTCTATTTTTTTTTTTAAGATTTTATTTATTTATTTGACAGACAGAGATCACAAGTATACAGAGAGGCAGGCAGAGAGAGAGAGAGGAGGAAGCAGGCTCCCTGCTGAGCAGAGAGCCCGATGTGGGACTCGATCCCAGGACCCTGAGATCATGACCTGAGCCAAAGGCAGCGGCCCAACCCACTGAGCCACCCAGGCGCCCTCCTTTTCTAATAGATACATTTTTAAAAAAGATTAATGAGAGAGAGCACACAAGCAGAGGGAGGGACTGAAGGAGAGGGAGAGAATCTCAAGCAGCCTCTGACTCCCCACTGAGCGCAGAGCCTGATACGGGACTCAGTCTCACCACCCTGATTTCCAAGTGGAAATCAAGTTGGATGCTTAACTGACTGAGCCACCCAGGCACCCCACTAATAAATATACATTTTATGGCTACAAATTTTCCTCCAACAGTTGTATTCGCTGCACCCCACAGTTTTAGTATGTCATATCTTCATTATCATTCAGTTCAAATGTTTTTTTATTTTTTTCTTTGACTGGTGTAATGTTTAATTGCCAGGCAGTTGGGGAATTTCTATTTTTCTTTTGTTATCCATGTACTATAGCCCAGTCACTTATGGTCAATTTGGATAAATGTTGCACATCATCTGCTTGAAAACACGTGAATTTTGAGTTCTCATGTCAAATTTGTTTAAAAGACAGCACTAATTGTTCATAGCCCTTCTTACATTATATCTCAGAGACAACCTCACAGTCCTCTATGCCAGGCTCCAAGTAGCCACTATCAGTCGATAGGAATAGGCACTCCATATGGAACCCACTTCCTTCCTGTAAAGCGTAGGGATGATGGGCAAGTTTCAACTCCTGCACTCAAATCCCAGCTTCGCCACCTTCTAGCTGCATGATCTTGGTTGGGCAAGCTGACCTAACCTCTTTGATTCTGAGATTCTGGTCTACAAAATGGTAGTAATACTCCCCCTGCTACCATAGTTGTGAAATTAAATAAGAATGAAGTATTTAGCTCAGTGATTGTCATCTAGTAAACACCCTCTAGCTAGACAAATAGGCCCCTGCCCAGATTCTGAACTCTTCCCCCTTCCAGCTGAGGTCTGTTCACCCTTCATGGCCCTAGGAGAATCCACTCCTCGGGGAAGCTGTTGCTACGGAGCCTTTACCTGTTTTTGTTTGACTGGCAACTGAATTTTGATTCCCATTCTAGAGGAATTCTTTCCTTAGGAGTCATGGCAAGAGGCAGGAATGCCTCCCATTTTATTTTATTTATTTATTTATTTATTAAGTAGGCTCCATGCCCGGTGTGGACCCAGCTTGGTGCTTGAACTCACAACCCTGAAATCAATATCTGAGCTGAGAGAGACAAACCATAAGAGACTCTTAATCTTGGGAAACAAACTGAAGGTTGCTGGATGGGAGGGGTAACTGGGTGATGGACACTAGGGAGGGTATGTGTTATAATGAGCACCAGGTATTATATAAGACGGTGAATCACAGACCTGTACCCCTGAAACAAATAATACACGATATGTTAATTAATTGAATTTAAATTTTAAAAATTTGGGAAGAGATGTTATTTTAATGCATGAGAAAATGGAAGCTCAGAGAGGTTGAACTGATTTGCCCTTTGTCACAAAGCAAGGAAGTCACCAGACAGGGTCGAGAGCCATCCTGCAGTCTTCCTTGGAAAGAGAGACCGCCAGCACCCCTAGGGGTCCAGCCCAACCCAAGTCCCCCCTACCTTGCCTCTCTTCTACTGCCTAGAGCCCCATCTCACCCTTGCCCTTCTCCATCCCAAATCTGGTGACAAGGAGCTGGTGGGCACAGGAAGGAAACGCCCGCTCCCCGCCACCCCGGGCAATTGCTCAAACAAAAAATGATACAAATATGTGCTCAGGAACTCTGGAAGGCAAATGTCCACTGCTTCCCTGACTAGCTATAAAAATGGAAATATCGGGGCAATTCAATTTATAGACTCCTGGGCTGGGCTCTCTCTGGCCACTCCGCACCCCTCAGTTTCAAGGGTCTCTTGAATCAGTGTTTCCCAGACTTGGGGTTTTACAAAACTGTATGCCATCAAAAGAAAAGACACAAGGATGGATATAAAATTACCAGTAAGGGAGTTAAAAACCACAATTCCTGGCATCTTAGCTTCATCCTTCTAGAAACTAAGGACATCCCGTAAGAGGGATACACTTAACTTTATTGAATAGCCACACATATTCTTTGTTCTTTTGTTGTTGGTAACACAATAGAGCCACAGTTGTCCGAAGGGCTACCGCAGCAGGTGGCTGACCATTTTATACCGGAAACTCTTCAAAGTAAGAAGCTAGGCTGGTTAACCTACAGTCTCAGCCAGTCCAACTCTTCCTTATTCTAGAACAATCTAAGCTGCCTGTAATTCATGCTTGTTCTGTGCTCGGACCAAAGATAAGGGCCTTCCATGACGTGGGAGGCAGTCGCTGTTCTCAGCCTCATTTTACAAGTGATGGCTAATTGAGTGCAGCAGGGATTAAGCGTGAAT
Source organism: Mustela lutreola (assembly GCF_030435805.1). Lineage (NCBI taxonomy): Eukaryota > Metazoa > Chordata > Mammalia > Carnivora > Mustelidae > Mustela > Mustela lutreola. The sequence continues at coordinate 15,282,631 of NC_081299.1, forward strand.
CTCTCTAGCTCTAAGACTACTGCTCTATCATCCCTCTCCAAGAAATGTGGATGGACAGAGGTACAAAAAGCATCACACACTAAACTTTAGGGAGAGGATCCTAGGAACTAAGTGTTGAACAAATAGAACAGACTGTTGAGATGAGGATCTAGAAGTTTCCAGAGAACTTGGATTCACATAGGGGTTAGACCTATGGAATGCATAGTGGGAATTCTTTGCCATGTTATTACTATCCCTCTGTTGAAAGACTCCTACAAGAAACTGTAGAGGTCACTTTTAGGAAACAGACTTGAGCAACGGAAGCCTGAGTAAGGTACAAGTAATGTACAAGTCCATAGTGACTGCCCAGCTGAATCCAAACAGGTTCATTAGATGACCCACCCATAGGCCCTCACTGACCAATGGGCTACTTACAACCAGGAACAGGTATCACAAAAATTAAATTCCACGTGTCCCCAGACCCCCTCACTCCCCCTCTTAGAGGTGGGCAGAATCTCTCCTTTGCTGTCCTGCCTGCTTCTCCCTGGCAGTGTATTCCAGGAACTTCTACGTCCTTTGTTCTGCCTTGGGTTAATTCTTCACCGCCCAAGCTACTTGCCTCCATCCCACCCAGTTGACCCACAGAAACCCCTATATATGTTTTACTAAGCTTTACCATTTGCTCAAATTTTCCACATTTGCTTTACTTCTCTGTGTGTCAGCACTGGCTGATAGAAATTTTCCAGGAAGATGGACATGTTTTATACCTGCACTGTCCGACACCGTAACGACTAGTCACAGGTAGTTACTGAGCACTTCACGTGGTTAGTGTAACTGAGGAACTGAGTTATTTATTTTTAACTAATTTAAAGTATAAAGAGCTACACGTGACTAGTGGTTACGGCTTTGGATGATACAGCCCTAGGTGTTACAGGAAGGATGTTAGGGTTCGAAACCCACGGCCAAGAAAGAATTCTTGAGATGTCTTTGGCGCAAAAAGGTGGTTTTATTAAAGCACGGGAACAGGACCCGTGGGCAGAAAGAGCTGCACTGAAGTTGTAGGGCATGACTGATTATACAGTTTCAAGTTTCAAGTAGGGAGGGGGTAGCCTAACCCAGGTATTTTGGAAACAAGTTTCCAGGAGCCTGAGGGGGCTAGCCATTGTTAGGAAAGGTCATTCATTACCGTTTAGTGATATGGGAAACAAAGGCAGAAAAGAAATTATTAAATTTCTTTACTACCTACAGCCCATTGACAAGTTCTTGAAACAGGCAGAGTGACATTCCTCTAGGGACTCAACAGCCTTTGCTAAGGGCAAGGGGCAATGCTAGACCGACACCCCCTCCAAAATCTTGTAAGTGTACTATAACATATAAAAGTTCTTGGGGCACCTGGGTGGCTCAGTGGATTAAGCCTTTGCCTTCAGCCTGGACATCCTGGGATCGAGCCCCACATCGGGAGCAGGGAGCCTGCTTCCCCCTCTCTCTCTGCCTACTTGTGATCTCTCTCTGTCAAATAAATAAATAAAATCTTAAAAAAAAAAAAAAAGATTCTTTTGGAAACTTCCTCTATCTCTACCCCCACAAGATATGTGCTGGCAACCATCCCCCAAGCATATGGCCCACCGATATACATCTGAAGGGTCTCATGACTCAGGTGGTATTAGATGGTAATGAATGACATTTCCCCAACAATAGCTAGCCCCTGCAAGGTCCTGGAAACCTTGCTTCCAAAATTCCTTAGAGACTTATGCTAACCCTAACCCCCTCCCAACTTGAAAGCATATAAAGCGCCACTCCTCCGGCCCCAGTGCAGCTCTTTTGCCCACGGGTCCTGAATCTGTGCTTTGATAAAAATCACCTTTCCCACCAAAGACATCTCAAAGGTCTCTGGGATTCTTTCTTAGCCGTCGGCTTTGAACCCTAACGTCTTTCCGCCATCATTCAGTAAACCCTAATTCATGAGACCCTTCAGATGGATTATCAGTGGGCCAAATGCTTCGATGATGATTCCTAACATGTATCTGGAAGGGCGGGGTAAAGATAAAAGGAGCTTCCAAAGGAGTTTCTATATGTTTAAAGTAGACCCACAAGATCCTGGAGGGCTGGGCTAAGTAAGATTTGCCTTTTGCCCCTAGCAAAGCGTCAACAGCAAGGCAGTTGAGTCCCTAGAGAAAGATCCCTCTGCCTGTTTCAAGGCTTTGTCAAGGGGCTGTAAGTAGGAAAGAAATTCAATAATTTTTCTTCTGCCTTTGTTTCCCACATCATATGTAAACACACTCTTTTATTTTGCTGAACCACGTAAAAATAAGTTGCAAATCACTATATTGCACGTCAGAAACTAATATGACACTGTGTGTTAATTATACTGGAATTAAAATTTAAAGCTTAATTTAAAAAAAAGAAAGAAAATAAGTTGCAGACATCACGACACGCCCCCCCCTAAATACTTCAGTTTACAGTCCTTCAGAACAAGGACATTCTCTCGTATAATTAGGGTACCAATACCACAACTGAGAATTTTTTTTACAGCAAAGTTATTGAGATATAATTCACATACAATATAATTCACCCACTTTAAGTACACAATTCAGTGGGTTTTTTTTTTTTTTTTTTTTTTGCGTATTCACAGTTGTGAAACTGTAGGGGCCCAGGGCAGACTGCCCCAAGATGAGACACTTTGGCATAAAGATTATTTTTGAGTCAAAAGTAATCAAAGCCCAACAGGTGCCAAAAAAAGGTCTCTGCCTCCCCCTCCAACTGCCTAAATTTACACTGGAAAGGAAAACCTGCCCCGGGGAAGAGAGCTATGAAGAGAGACTCCCCTTTACCTGAGAAACTTAACTTCAACCCTTGTTTTTCCAAACATCTGTTTCCTGCTAATGGACTTCCTCCCCTTTGTATCCACAGGCCCCAATCCCTGTCCTTGGCTCATGTAAGCTACAGGTTGCCACAGTCTTTGGAATTTCCATGTCCATATGGATTCCTCCTTACATATATATACCTGTTAAATCTGATTTTCTCTTATTAATCCATCTCGTGTCATTTGATTCTAAGTCTAGCTAGAAGGACCATAGAGCAGAGGGAGCTCTTCCTCTCTGACGAAACTATTACCACATTTAATTTAATTTTTAAAAAATATTTTATTTATTTATTTTTGCGAAAGAGAGTGAGACAGTGGGCGTGCAAGCATGTGAGTTCGAGGGGGCAGAAGCAGTGGGGGGGCAGGGCACAGAGGGAGAAGCAGACTCTCTTATATGGGCAAGGAGCAGGGAGCCCAATATGGGTTCAATTCCGGAACCCTGGGTTCATGACCTGAGCTGAAAGCAGATGCTTAACCAACTGAGCCACCCCAGGCACCCTCACCACTATCCCCCTAGAAAGAAACATGTACTCATTAGCAGTGACTCCCCTCTCTGATCCACTGCTCCCCCTCCATCAACCCCAGCCCTAGGCAACTACCAATCTACTTTCCATCTTCATGGATTTGCCTGTTTTGGACATCCACGAAGGGAATTATAGCGCACGTGGCCCTTTGTGACTGGCTTCTTTCATGACATTAACGTTCTTAAGGTCCACCCACGTTGTAATAAGCATCAGACCTTCGTTCCTTTTTTTTTTTTAATCATTAGCGAGTTAAAATTCACATAACATAAAATTCACCACTTTAAACTACATAATTCAGTGACTTGCAGTAAATTCACAAAGCTGGACAACCATGACCACTTCCTGGTTCCAGAACATTTTCATCACCCGCACAAGAATCCTATACTATCCATTAAGCAGGCACTCCCTATTCCCCTCTGCATCTGGAATGTATACACAGCATTCTGTTTTTATGATAGCGCAGGTTCTGCCATGTGCAACAGTTCAAACATCTAACGCCATTGTGTTTTTGTAAAGCTGCTTTACACATTTGTATGACTTTAGTATTTAACAGAGAGATGTTGAGTGCCATTTAGGGCTTTGACTATGTACTTATTAAGAGCTTCGTGTAGCGGGGTGGGAGGTTGCGTGAGCCTGGTGATGGGTATTATGGAGGGCATGTATTGCATGGAGTACTGGGTGTGGTGCATAAACAATAAATTCTGTTACAATGAAAAGAAATTTTTAAAAAAGCGGGGGGGGAGGGCTTCCGTGTGCCAAAAAATATATCCTCCGGTTTTAAAGAGGGAACAAAGGTGGATGTTGGTTGATCACACCAATGAGACACAGAAAGTGTCCATCATCATTTTAAATTTGGAAGGTTGGCTGGGTTGGTAATGGTTTTAACAGTGTATCCCTGCATCCAGCCAAAACCCAGAGTACAGCGGCCTACCCAGCCTGGGAGAAGCTAGCAACACAAGTTAGAGTTGCACAGCCATCAGATCCCAGCCAGGAGCTAGTCATATATTGATGCCATGTCACACTTAAAGGTGATCACTGCATGCCTGGCCAAAGCGTCTACTCGTAATTTTACATTAACAGAGGTAGATCCTGAGACAAATGTGACTAAAGAACAAAGCCATCAAGAAGCCCTCTTTGTGGGACGCCTGGGTGACTCAGTCAGTTAAGCATCTGCCTTCAGCTCCTGCGTGATCGTGATCGCAGGGTCCTGGGACAAAGTCCTGCATCCGCTCCCTGCTCAGTGGAGACTCTGCTCCCTCCCTCTTACTGCAGCTTCCCCTGCTTCTGCTCTCTCTACTCTATCTGACAAATAAATAAAATCTTTAAAAAAAAAAAAAAAAAGAAGAAGAAGAAGCCTTCTTTGTTTGAAGTCTAGCCTTAACAATATTCTAATTATAAAGAATCAGGGGCACCTGGGTGGCTCAGTGGATTAAGCCTCTGCCTTCGGCTCAGGTCATGATCTCAGGATCCTAGGATCGATCCCCACATGGGGCTCTCTGCTCAGCAGGGAGCCTGCTTCCCCCCTCTCTCTGCCTGCCTCTCTGCCTACTTGTGATCTCTCTCTCTCTCTCTCTGTCAAATAAATAAATAAATAAAATATTAAAAAAAAAAAAAAAAGAATCACTGGCATGCAGGAGAAAACTTGTCAAGAGATAAGGGCCCAGGGTGCTTGGGTGGCTCAGTGGGTAAAGCCTCTGCCTTCGGCTCAGGTCACGATCTAGATCTTGGGGTCCAGGGATCCAGGGATCGAGCTCTGCTCAGCAGGGAGCCTGCTTCCCTTCCTCTCTCTGCCTGCCTCTCCACCTACTTATGATCTCTGTCAAAATAATAAAATCTTAAAAAAAAAGAGAGAGAGATAAGGCCCCCACCCCAAGTACATTATCCAGTCCAATCATAAAGCGTGGCCAACCATTATCTTCACAACGTCCAGTTAACCCCATGGAGTGGGGTACACTCTGGCTTTTAAGGAAAAATTTCATCATCCCAGCTACACAGAATTGGTCAAGGTGGTAGTTGAGTTATACAGTTGTTGGGGGATTGATCCCATTTTTCAGCTGTTCAAATAATCACATGCCCATGGGTCCTGTTATGATCCCCACAGAATAATAAGCAAGAAGATCATCTTACATGATAAGATGATACGTGAGCTATTGAGGCAATTTCTCTGAAGTTTACCTCAAGTTGTCTGGCTCAGGCAAACATTTGAGGACAATTAAAACTAGGATTTAACATCCACAAAAGTGGGTTATTGAAACATCATTTTTCCTCTAAAATAACCCTCATTTCCAGAGATAACCAAACCAAGACTAATTTGCTTGCAAAACAAGTCCACTTTTAACAAAGTGGCCTAATTATTTACATAAGCTCAGCAAGAATAGTGAGTGGTCATCTAGATCTTTTAGAATCTGCTTTGCTGGAACTTTTATAAGGAATCTCTAGTTTGAACTCTTAGTAGCCTCTCCAGGCCAGATGCCAAGCCCAGTACTTGCCATCAGACATGGCCTGGAACACCTGTCGACCTGGGTGAACTCATCTTCCTGAGGTCAGAGGACCCTGAGCTTCCTGCCAGGAAGTGACATTCTTGACTCACCTGGTGAGGCTGCTGGGAACTTGGTAGGCAAGGTATCAGGCCAACATTTCCAAGGGCTCTATGGCTCCGGGTTTCATAAAGTCAACCTCAGTTCCTGAAAGCTGTTTGGTCATATATGAGTCTATTCATGTCTTTCTCAAATATGACATTCTAGTCAAAGCCTTGGGAAAATAATCAATGTTTTCAATGGTGTCCTGTTACAAGGAGAACAGATTCTTACTGAACTTATGCAAATGACTAGGACTGCCTTGGGAGAAAGAATGCGGACTGAGACCTTTTGAATTTCAGAGCATTCAGGTAGAGAGAAAAGTTAAATGCTTTTATTTGTTTTATTATTTCTGCATATCACTGACGTCTTTTTTTTTTTAAACGATTTTACTTATTTGAGATTGAGAGAGAAAGATAACAGTAGGCAGACAGGCAGGCAGAGAGAAAGGGGGGGAAGCAGGCTCCCTGCCAAGCAGAGAACGGGATGCTGGGCTCCATCCCAGGACCCTGGGATCATGACCTGAGCAGAAGGCAGAGTCTTAAGCCACCCAGGAGCCCCAGCATATCACTGATGTCTTAAGAGAAAGTTTCCTTAGCCTGGAAGTCCAAATATTAGAGAAGCAGCAATGTTTCAACCAAGAGTTACAAAAAACTATAATCTTTTTTTCCTGATTCACTTAGTCCCATGTCCTATTCTTGTTTGGTTTGAATACAGCTTTAATTAGTTCTGGAAATTCTTACCCATTTCAGTTGTAGAATTTTAAAGATTTTAAAAACCTGTATCTGTCCTAAGTCCCTTAGGGAAATCTCCTTGAGGATGAACTATTTAACAAGAGAATAAAAACAATAACTATACATGACAAAAGACTATAAAAAAAGGGGGATATGATTAAAGATCTGATGAGAGGCTACAACACAGAGGTCAAGGACGTCTGGTTATTTCTGTGACTTCAATAATCAAAATCTCAAGTGATGACCTTATAAGAAACCATTAGAACTTTAGGAATCGCTTATCATCTCTAGAATAGTTATAGCATTTACCCAAATATAACCTAAGGCTAAGCATTTGTTTAACAGTGCTCTGAGAGTAACTTAAATAAATAAAAAGGCCAAATGCAAATAAAAAGGCCTACTGAGTGAAAGAGACTTTATTTACAATTTAAATCTTGGGAGTTTGTTAAAACCTTAGGAAGTTTTAGAGCACAGGCCTAAATAGGATTAGGGATGGTCAAAGACTAGATGAAGGCAAAACATAGAAACTGGTTCTTCTAGGCAGGCAAAAAGAAAACAACTGTTTACATTTTCTTATCAAGAGCAGACCCAACAATCCAAGAAAACTGTGTCCGTTTAACAGAAAGCAAACTTTCAATCTATACCAATATACTTTCAAAATCCATTCACTTCTGGCTGGACTCCTGGGTGGCTCAGTCAGTTAAGCATCTGCCTTCGGCTCAGGTCATGATCCCAGGGTCCTGGGATGGAGTCCCACAGCAGGCTCCTTGCTCATCGGGGAGCCTGAGCCTCCTTCAGCCTGCTGCTCTCCCTCTCTCTCTGACAAATAAATACATAAAATCTTTTTTTTTAAAAATCCATTCATTTCAACCATAGTCCATCCTGACCATACCTAAAATTGCTTTCCAAAGATTTCCCATCACAAAGTTCTACAACTGTCTTTCTTTCTTTCTTTCTTTTTTTTTTTTTTTTAAGATTTTATTTATTTATTTGACAGAGATCACAAGTAGGCAGAGAGACAGGCAGAAAGAAGAGGAAGCAGGCTCCCCGCTGAGCAGAGAGCCCTGATGTGGGGCTCGATCCCAGAACCCTGAGATCATGACCTGAGCCGAAGGCAGAGGCTTAACCCACTGAGCCACCCAGGCGCCCCAACAACTGTCTTTTGCACTCAGATTTTGCCCAGGCCATTTTTCTCCAAACAACCATCTTATTTAGGCCAAAATTACTTTTTTTTTTTTTTTTTTTTTAGATTTTATTTATTTGTCAGAGAGAGTGTGGATAAGCTTACAAGTAGCGGAGCAGGGAGTCAGATGTGGGACTCGATCAGAGGCTCCTGAGATCATGACCTGAGCCAAAGGCAGATGCTTAACCGACTGAGCCACAGAGGCCTCCCTACCTTCTCTAACCCTCAGCGAAAATGCATTCCCATTCCTTTTAACTTTCTTATGTATCTCCTACTTTTCTACATACAGAGTTGCTTCCCATATTTCCACCAGTCTTCACTACAGTTAGTTGAATTTTGTACTTTTTAAAGAAAACTCAGTTTCCAGTGAAGACGAAACTCATTTGATGGCAAATCTCTCAATCAGTTAAGCACAAATCATGTTTACCAACAAACTCATATATCCTTCATTTTCTTCAGTAAGTAGTCAAAAAGCACAAACCTACGTCCAGTACTCAGTGCTTTAGCACATCATCCTTTCTGGAAAAGACCTAGATGTCCAATGAACTTAATTCCACTTATCATCCAAGCAAAACTTTAACGTTTCAGGTTATCAAAGACTTTGAAAAATATCTTAACAATTACCCATGAAATCTCTGAGATAAGACAAGATTAACCATCATTTTGGGTCCTCTTTTTTTTTTTTTTTTTAAAGATTTTATTTATTTATTTGACAGAGAAAGACTCAGCAAGAGAGGGAACACAAGCTCTTTGAGGAAGACGCGGTCGCAGGTTCGGCGGTCATTTGGTGGCCCTGCTTCTGCTCCTGACTCACCGCTGTTCGCTCTCACCGAGGAACAAGTCGGTCAGGAAGCCGTGCCGCAGCCATGGCTTTTAAAGACACCGGGAAGACACCCGTGGAACCGGAGGTGGCGATTCACCGAATTAGAATAACTCTCACCAGCCGCAACGTAAAATCTTTGGAAAAGGTATGTGCTGATTTGATCAGGGGCGCCAAGGAAAAGAATCTGAAAGTGAAAGGACCAGTTCGGATGCCTACCAAGACTCTGAGAATCACTACAAGAAAAACTCCTTGTGGTGAAGGCTCTAAGACTTGGGATCGGTTTCAAATGAGGATCCACAAGCGGCTCATTGATTTGCACAGTCCTTCTGAGATTGTTAAGCAGATTACATCCATCAGTATTGAGCCAGGAGTTGAGGATGAAGTCACCATTGCAGATGCTTAAATCAACCTTTTTAATAAATTGATAATCTGTTGTTAAAAAAAAAAAAAAAGAGAGGGAACACAAGCAGAGGGAGTGGGAGAGGGAGAAACATGCTTCCCACAGAGCAGGGGGCCCGATTCGGGGCCAGATCCCAGGACCCCCAGCATCATGACCTGAACCAAAGGCTGATGCTCAACGACTGAACCACCTAGGTGCTCCTTAGATCTTTTTGCTAACACATTGTAACAAAGATAATACAAGCTTATTTGACCTTCACTAAATCTTGGTAGAATTAAAGTTTCACACTTAGTGCTAATAACTTTAAAGACATAACTATCTTAATTAAACCAACAAACAGCTTAAATACTGAATTATGTTCCCTGAATCTTCCCCATTGCCAATTTTAACCTGAGACACAGGCGGAAAAATCTGGAGTGGACGGTATTAGGTCTAGGGGCGCTCTTCTTGCTCCTTGACAGTGAGGGGAGAAGGAGCCATGGTGCAGGAGGCGTGGTGGTTGGTACAGAAGCCAACTATGCAGGAAGTGCTGCCAGAAGGCAGAGAAGGTTTGAGGTTCTAGAGCTAATCAGTTCCAACAGAGGAACAGATGCCATGTTTTCCTGCCAACATGGAATTATGCAGTCCATGTCAGGCGAAGACAGGGTATTTCCTCCAAAGAAAGGGAATTTCGGCAGCTGCTTGGGAATATTCCTTAAAGTTCCTGTCCCAAGGCAGAGTAACCATAGTTGCCTCCAGTTACTGCCATTAACCCAGGAAATGAGGGATGGAGAAGCTCCCACATCTATTATTAGTAGGAGGAACAGAGAGTCAGATTCCTCTTTGCTAGGGACGGCCTGTGCTTCCCCCAGCAATCTAGATTTCCTTGGAGGAGGCCTTTTTAGATAACTATCATCCCTATGTCAGGAGGGAGTTTCATGAGCCAAACATGTTCTGCAAAAGGCCCTTAGGTCTGGGTCCTGATTTAGAGCCCCGAAAGCCTGGATGGACCTAGGGTGCTTCTATTCGCCCTGTTTCCCGCAGAGAGATCTGACAGATCCCACTGAGGCCGGCAGTGTTACAGGAGATCAGTCCTTTCCTATGTTTTTTCAATCCAAATTGTTTCCACTGGGCTAAAAAGCATCCCAAGGAAGAGTCCTTAGGAACCAAAGAAGCCTGCTAAGGCCATGTTCCCGGAAAAGTAAAGTTGATTACCAAATCTCCCCAAATCCCAACTGGCGTCCCACACATCATATGTCAGAGGTTCTGTGTGTCAAAAGTGACTAGAGGTGTCCCTCAAACAAAAATTGCTATTGATCCCTACCCGGTCTTCCCGTGAAGGCATTCCTGCCATGTCCCTCCCCTTCCCCATCGCATCCTAGGCTACAGATGGGTGCCTGATGAATGGACTGAAGCGCTGTGCTGTGCTGTCCTATGCCCTGGAAGTCGTGTTACCCCCTGTCATTTTTAACCCACAGAGAACACTAGAAAAGTTTTACAAGGGAAATTACCTGATTTTGTAATTCAACTAGTTACTAGAGAACATTGACGGAAATCAGTAAAGATAGAAATTAACCACGGTTCTAAGCAACATTCCAACACAAGTAGTCTTTACAGCCAACTTCCCTAGGAAATGGTTCCCAGCTGGGCTTTAGTTCAATCGGGTCCTGCTTTCGGACAGCTCCCAGTGGAGGTCCTGTGGCCAGAAGTGGCTAGACCAGGTTCGTGAAGGGCTTGACATTAGATCAATCAGGAAGAAACCTCACACGGAGTCTTAAGATTAGGAACCATCCTGGTGACTTAGGTGGCTGTCCCATGCCCCAAACAGATGACTTTGTATAAAGACGGGAGTAAAGAGGGTGTCAAGTTTCTGGGTCTTTTTTTTTTTTTTTTAAGATTTTATTTATTTATTCGACAGACAGAGATCACAAGTAGGCAGATAGGCAGGTAGAGAGAGCGGGGGAAGCAGGCTCCCTGCTGAGCAGAGAGCCTGAAACAGGGCTCGATCCCAGGACCCTGGGATCATGACCTGAGCCAAAGGCAGAGGCTTTAACCCACTGAGCCACCCACGCGCCCCAAGTTTCTGGGTCTTATTACATCCAGGCCAGGGTATTAACTTCAGCCAAAAGGCAGGCTTTCTCCTCCCCGCAGAGTAGCCACAGGCTAGAGGATTGTGGCCTGAGCAGTTGGCATGAAAGTGTTCCAGTAAGACCATACCCCTTAACAAACCCCAGAAATGAGAGTAAAAGAAAAGAAAGTACTCACCAAGTTTGCACCCAAGTTCAGAGTCCACATGAAAAGACCCGGAAGCCCTACAGTTGGGTACCATCAAGATGTGGTTTTGGAATATAGGTGAGGTTTGGTGGGGTAAGGTTGGGAGCTGAGGACCAAGAAAGAATTCTTGAGATATCTTTGGTGCAAAATGGTGGTTTTATTAAAGCACGGGGACAGGACCTGGGGGCAGAAAAAGCTGTTGCCCTAGGGTTGTGAGAGGTGGCTGACTATACACTTGCCAGTTGGGGGAGGTAAGGAAAACAGAGGTTGCAAAAGGATTTTCCTGTGTTAAAGAAGACTCCCTGCTTGCCATTGTCAAGGTCAGGTTGTACTTCCCTCTAGCAAGGCATTAACCTTAAGACAGCTTCCCGTCTTACAGAATATCACACATAACCCAACCAGGCCTTGGGGGCGGTGCATGGTGTCAGCCTGGGCTTCTTCCTCCGCTAGTCTTCTGCTCCCTCACCACCTTCATGACCTGATGGGCATTTAGGTTGTTTGTACTTTTAGGCCACTGTAAGTAACAGTGCTGTGCACATTGGTGTATATGTTTTTGTTTGAATGACTGTTTTCTTTTCTTTTTTAATATTTTATTTATTTATTTGACAGACAGAGATCACAAGTAGGCAGAGAGGCAGGCAGAGAGAGAGGAGGAAGCAGGTTCCCTACAGAGCAGAGAGCCCGATGTGGGGCTCAATCCCAGGACCCTGGGATCATGACCTGAGCCGCAGCCAGAGGCTTTAACCCACTGAGCCACCCAGGCGCCCCTGAATGACTGTTTTCAATTCTCTTGAATCACTGGTCATATCATAATTCTATGCTTAACCTGTTTTTTTTTTTTAGAGAGAAAGAACATGAGCAGTGGGGAGGGGAGAGGGAAAGAGAGAAAATCTCAAGCAGATTCAACTGCTCAAATCTGAGCAGGAGCCCTATGCAGGGCTCAATCCCACAACCCTAAGATCAAGACCTGAATGGAAACCAAGAGTCAGATGATTAACGGACAGAGCCACCCAGGCACCCCTCTATGCTTAACATTTTGATTAACTGCCAAACTGTTTTCCGTTACAGCTGCACCATTTTACGTGTCCCACAGCAATGTGTGAGAGTTCCAGTTTCTCTACACCCTCACACGTGTTATTTTCTTCTGCTTGTTAGCCATCCTGATGGGTATGAAGCGGTAGCTCTTGTAGTTTGGATTTGCATTTTCCTAATGACGAATGATACTGAGCCTCCTTTCATGTGCTCATTGGCCATTTGTGTATCTACTTTGGAGAAATGTCTCTTTAAGTCCTTTGCCCATTTTTAAAATTGGGTTATTCTTTTTGTTGTTGCATTGCAGGAACTCTCTCTCTCTCTCTTTTTTTAAGTGGACTCCACACCCAGCATCAGGCTTGAACTCAGAACCCTGAGATCAAGACCTGAGCTGAGATCAAGAGTCAGATGCTTAACCGACGGAGCCATACAGGACCCCTGTAAGCATTCTCTCTCTCTCTCTTTTTTTTTTTTTTTTAACATTTTATTTATTTATTTGACAGAGAGAGAGAGAGAGAGAGACATCACAAGCAGGCAGAGAGAGAGGGGGGAAGCAGGCTCCCTGCTGAGCAGAGAGCCAGATTCAGGGCTCGATCCCAGGAGCCTGAGACCATGATCTGAGCCGAAGGCAGAGGCTTAACCCCCTCAGCCACCAAGGAGTCCCCCCTCCCGTAAGCATTCTTTATATATTCTGGATACTGGACCTCTTCCAGTTCTATGATTTGCAAGTATTTTCTCCTAGTCTGTGGGTTGTCTTTTCACTTTCTTCATGGTGTCCTTTAATGCACAAAAATTTTTCATGCTGATGAGGCCCAATTTATCTACTTTTTCTTTTATTGCTTATGCTTCTGGTATCATGCCTAAGAATCTACTATCAAATCCAAGGTCATGAAGATTTACTCCTATGTTTTCTTCTAGAATTTTACAGCTTTAGCTGTTACATTTAGGTCTTCAATTCATTTTCCCTTAATTTTTGTATACAGTATAAGAAAAGGATTCAACTTCACGTTTTTGCATGTGGATATCCAGTTTTCCCAGCACCATTTGTTGAAAAATCTGTTTTCCCCCCACTAAGTGGTCCTGACACTCTTGGGAAAAAAATCAACTGACCATAAATATACAGATTTATTTCTGGACTCTCAATTCTATCCCACTGATCTCTGTCTATCCTTATGCCAATACCACAGTATCTTGAACACTGTAACTATGTAGTAAGTTGGGTTTTGTTTTATTTTGGTTTTGTTATTTTTTAAGTGGACTCCATGCCCAGCGTGGAGCCCAATGAGGGCCTTGAACTCAGGACTCTGAGATCAAGACCTGAGCTGAAATCAAGAGTTGGACGCTGACTGAGCCACCCAGGTGCCCCTGTAATAAGTTTCTGAAGTCAGGAATTGAGTCCTCTAATTTTGTTCTTTTTTAAGATTGTTTTGGCTATTCTGGGTCCCTTGAGTTTCCATTTACATTTTAGGATCAGCTTATCCATTTCTGCAAAAATGATAGTTGGAATTTTGTCAGGGAATGCACTGAATCTTTAGATCTGGGGAATACTGCCATCTTATAAATACTAAGTCTTCCAAACCATGAACAAGGGATATTTTTCTATTTATTTATGTAATTCCTTTCAACAATGTTTTGTAGTATGTATGTTATTATTATTATTTTTTAAAGATTTGTATTTATTTGAGAGACAGTGAGAGAGAGCATGAGAGGGGAGAGGGTCAGAGGGAGAAGCAGACTCCTCATGGAGCTGGAAGCCTGATGCAGGACTCGATCCCACAACTCGGGGATCATGACTTGAGCCGAAGGCAGTTGCTTAACCAGCTGAGCCACCCAGGGGGCCTGTATGTTATTTTTCTTAAGTAAGCTCTATGCCCAATGTGGAGCTTGAACCTACGACCCTGAGATCAAGGGCCACATGTTCCACCCACTGAGCCAGTCAGGTGCCCCAGTTTTGAAGTTTTTAGTGTGTAAGTGTGCAGGACCTTGGTTAAATTTATCCCTAAGTATTTTACTTTTTTGATGATAAATGGGATTATTTATTAACTTCACCTGGAGAATTTATTGCTAAGTACTTAGAAGTACTATTTATGTTTGTGGGGATGCCTGGGTGGCTTAGTCGGTTAAATGTCTGCCTTCAGCTCAGACATTTGGGTTGTGATCCCAGGGTCCCAGGATGGAGTCCCAAATGGGCTCCTTACTCAGTGGGGAGCTTGCTTCTCCCCCTGCCTGCTGCTCCCCCTGCTTGTGCTTCCTCTCTTTCTCTGACAAATAAGTAAATACAATCTTTTTAAAAAATACTATTTATGTTTGTATTTTGCATTATATTGTATTTTGTGTCCTGCAAAACTGTATCTTGCTAAACTTGTTTATTAGTTCTAAGTAGATTCTTAAAGATTTTCTATACACAAGATCATGACATTTGAGAAAAGAGGTTTTTCCCCTTCCTTTCCAATCTACATGCCTTTTATTTTTTTTTTCTTGCCTAACTGCTCTGACTAGAACCCCCGGTACAATGTTGAATGGAAGTAGTGAGAAGAGACATTCTTGTCTTGTTCCTAATCTTAGGGGGAAACATCACCAATATATTAGGTGGGGGTTTTTGTGAATGCCCTTTGTCAGGCTGAGGAAGAGTTCTCTTCTCTTACTTCTCTTACAGTTTGTTGACTATTGTTGAGTGTTTTTATCATGAAACGATGTTGGATCTTATAGAATTTTTTTTTTTTTGGCATCAACTGAGATAATCCTGTAATTTTATTCCTTCATTGTAAAAATATAGTAAATTGCATTGACTGGTTTTTAAATGTTAAATCAGTCTTGAAATCCTGAGATAAGTCCTACTTGGTTATAATATATTCAGTTTGTATTTGATTTGCTGTTTTTAAAAAAAATAGTTTATTTATTTATTTGAGAGAGTGGACACAGGAGCAGGAGGAAGGGCGAAGGAAGAGGGAGAGGTAGACTCCTGTTGAGCAAGGAGCTGTACATGGGGCTTGATCTCAGGACCCTGAGATCATGACCTGAGCTGAAGGCAAAGACTTAACTAACTGACAGAGCCACCCAGGCACCCTTGGTTTGCTATTGTTACTTTTTTTTTTTTGTTTGCTACTAATTTTTTTAAAAAAGATTTATTTATTTATTTGAGAGAGAGAGCATGAAAGTGAGAGAATCCCAAGCAGACTCCCTGCTGAGAGCAGAGCCTCATGCGGGGCCTGATCTTGTAACTCTGAGATCATGACCCGAACTGAAATCACCAGTCAGACACTCAACTGACTGATCCATTCAGGTGCCCCTGGTTTCCTGCCATTTTGTTGAGGACTTTTGCATAAATATTCACAAGGGATATTGGCTCTGTTGTTTTCTCATAATGTCTTTTTTTTTTTTTTTAAAGATTTTATGTATTTGACACAGAGATAGAGAGAGCACAAGTAGGCAGAGTGGCAGGCAGAGGGAGAGGGAGAACCAGGCTCCCCAATGAACAGGGAGACTGGCACGGAGCTCGATCCCAGGATCCTGGGATCACGACCTGAGCCGAAGGCAGCTGCTTAACTGACTGAGCCACCCAAGGGCCCCTCTTATAATGTCTTCGTCTGGCTTTGACATCATGGTTATACTGGTCTCACAGAATGAGATGAGAAGTGCTCCCTCCTCTACTTTTGGAAGTGTTTTGGAAAGACTGCCATTAATTCTTCCTCAAGCCATTGATATAATTCACCAGTAAACCCTCGAGGCCTGGGCTTTGCTTTGTTGGGAGTTTTTTGACCACTGATTTATTCTCTTTACTTGTTATGTGTCTATTCAGTTTTCTTTTTTTTTTTAATTCAGATTTGGCAGTTTGAGTCTTTTTCTTTTTAAGATTTATTTATTTGTTTGTTTGTTTATTTTAGAGAGGGAGAGAGAAAGAGAGAGACCTTGGTGGGGCAGGAGCAGAAGGAGAGGGGGAAACTCAGGCAGACTCCATGCTGAGCACGGAGCCTGACGCAGGGCTCCATCTCAGGACCTTGAGATCATGACCTGAGCCAAAATCAACAGCCAGTCACTCAACCAATTGAGCCACCCAGGTGCCCCTCCCTTCACTTTTTTAACTTGGAGGCAGACTAGGGAAAAAAGGAGATCTGGAACACTGGTAGTAAACAGACCTGCTCTTATCTAAGTCTACCATTTATTAGCTATGTATCATGGGCTGGTATCTCTGAATCTGTTTTCTCAAATGTAAAGTGTATCATTAGTGAAAATTAGAAAAACATATCTAAAGCACCTGGTGCCATGTGGTCACCTACCAAATATTAACTCCCTCTCCGTTTCACCTTCTTTCTTCTTTATTTAATTTTCAAAACAACCTTCATTCAGTCATTTATTCACTCAACAAACTTTTTTTTTTTTAAGATTTTATTTATTTATTTGACAGACAGAGATCTCAAGTAGGCAGAGAGGCAGGCAGAGAGAGAGGGAGGAGGAAGCAGGCTCCCCGCCGAGCAGAGAGCCCGATACGGGACTCGATCCCAGGACCCTGGGATCATGACCCGAGCCGAAGGCAGCGGCTTGACCCACTGAGCCACCCAGGCACCCCTCAACAAACATTTATTGACCATCAACTGTGTGTCAGGTGCTAAGCTCTGGGGAAACGATGTGAATTAAAATAGCCACTGTCCCTGGCTGCCTGAAAGTTACAGTCAAGAGGGAAAGATGGAAGAGGAGTGGTAATCAAACAACCAGACTCAGCTACCTGGGTAGCTCAGGTCATGAACTAAAAGTCCTGGGATCAAGCCCTGCATCAAGCTCCTCACTCAGCGGGGAGTCTGCTTCTCCCTCTGCCTCTCCCCACCCGCCCCAACCTGCTTGTGCTTGCTCTCTCTCTCAGATAAATAGATAAAACCTAAAAAAACAAACAAACCAAAAACAAATAACCATACTAAAGTCAGGAAGAAGAACGCAGTTCACTAAAAGGATAGAATGGGAACCTGAACTCTCTCATGCCTGCTTATCAGAGAGGGTATCTGGGAGGAGATGACGCTTTAACTGAAAATGGAGTAAATAGGAGAGAATGAGGCAAGGCTTTCTTTAAAGGAGGAAAGGGGGCTTTCCAGGCAGAAAAGACAGAATGTGCAAATGTCCTGTATCAGGAAAGAACATGATACATTCAAGGAACCAAAGGCAGGCTTGGGTGGGCCCAGCAAGGAGCCAAGTGTAGCTAAGGCGGTGAGGGCCAAACTTTGATAGGCCCAATCAGCCAAAGGAAAAAATCAGGTCTTTAGCACAAGAGCAAGGAGGACCTATGGATGGCTTTTTGGCAGGGATGGAGGTAGGAGCACGATGGGATCAGGTCTGCTTTAGAAGACAGAGCAGGGGACGCCTGGGTGGCCCAGTGGGTTAAGCCGCTGCCTTCGGCTCAAGTCATGATCACAGGGTCCTCGGATCGAGCCCCGCATGGGGCTCCTTACTCAGCAGGGAGCCCGCTTCTCTCTCTGCCTCTGCCTGCCACACTGCCTGCTTGTGCTCTCTCCCTCTCTGACAAATAAATAAAATCTTTAGAAGAGAGAGCAGAGAGCAGTGTTAGACGCTGAGACCATGGGGAAGCCTTGCGGTCATCCTGGTGGGGGAGGTGGTTGCTCTGAGTAGGATGGTGAGGGGGGTGGATATGAAGGGGAGTGGTCAGGATTCAGAAATACTTAGGGATTTATCATGTAAAACAAAGAGGTTCTGGAGCTGGCAGTCAGGTTTCCGGTGTGACCATGGCTGAAAGGCAGTGCCAGTGAGACAGGAACTCAGGTGGCAGGGAGAAGTTGGGTCCTGTTATCTCCACTGAGTTCTTTTAGGTAGAGAGACTGGTTCCGGCCAGACAGCTGGGGGGGGTGGGACAGGGTAATGATGCTGTTCTGAGCACCCGTTGATCCGGGGGAAAATTCCAGCTAGTGTGTGTGTGACAGGGAGTGGAGGTGGTGGTTAGAAATACTCGATTGCTTAAGATCTGGGAACATCCATGTCTGGGCATTGGAAAGGATTTCATACCTCATATGGAAGACAGAGCCAGCAAGAATGAAGCCAAGAAACTGTTTCCTGCAAGCACAGAACTATTCTGGGCAGCAGCCACCCGGCTGACAGAGTGCGGGGCCTGGCATACAGTAGGTGCTCAATAACTGAGGAGGCTGGCCTAGCATCTGAATGTGGGGGCCACGGAGGGGATGCTTTACCCACTCACTCACTCACAGGTGTCTCCCTCGGCTTCAGAGATCAAACTGGGAATAGTGGTCCCTTCCTCACCTGGGAAAGCCTTGGTGTCAGGACAGAAAGGAAAGGAAAAGTGAACTTTTATGAATACCTACTATGTGCCAGGAATACCTTTACAGCTATTGTGAGCATTTACTTACTAGATTGACTTGAAGAGTGAAGGAATTTCCATTTGAAGTTCAGGGAGGGCAGGACTTCTCCGGCTCAAGGACACACAGCCAGCCACTGACAAAGGTGTGGTTCCAACTTGGCTGTCCAACCCTTCAGGCAAGAGAGAAACTAGGTATCGGAACAAAGAGACCCAGGTTGGTTCTGAAACCCCTCAGGCTTCAGGGATTTGAACAAAGTGAAACTGATGCTGATGTAATTGGCAAAGTTGAATTTCAAAGCACCCTCCACCCAGAGGATGGGGAGGGGATGAAATTCCTAAACTGGGAAAATAATTACATCCCATTCAAGCCCTTGGCAATTTGCCACTAAAGGTAATTAGCACTGAAGGCTGAAAACAGGGAGAAAGCACACACTGGCCAGGGGCCATGGGAGAAGCAGTAACAAATTATTGTTCTTTGAGAATTACAAATATCAACAGGTCAATTCAGGGACTGAGTTGGGCACTGAGCTCCCAGAGAAGAGCTCTGCTTCATGCTACCACCTGGTTCGGACTAGGGGGACGCAAGATCCTAGTCCCATATTGCTCATAAGACCCCAGGACCCAGGAGCAGTTCAAGACAGTGAAACTCTGCTCCCACTCTTCTGCACAGGCTCCCCAACCCCTTAGCAAACTGGACTTCCAAGGGAAGAGCGGGCCAGGGGCTGCCATAGTAACACAGGACATCCACCTACCACTCTCCCTCAGGGAGCTCACAGCCTCATAGAACCCAGAGTAGGAAACTACTTGAGGTGATACCCAGATTGTGGCCTTAAGTAACCCCGAATCACATATTGAGAAGGCCTTCCTTCTTCAATTTTATCTCACTCTATCATCTATTAAGATATCTTCAATACCAGGGTGCCTGGGTGGCTCAGTGGGTTAAAGCCTCTGCCTTAGGCTCAGGTCATGATCAGGTCCTCAGGTCCTGGGATGGAGCTCTGCTCAGCAGGGAGCCTACTTCCCCCCCTCCCCCGCCTGCCTCTCTGCCTACTTGTGATCTCTGTCTGTCAAATAAATAAAATCTTGGGGAGAAAAAAAAAAAGAAAGATACCTTCAATACCTCCCTACCAACAGCTCACAGTCTTTGGCAGATAACAGATTCAAGCTAGAATTCAATCAAACTATGGTCACGGTTACCTTCTATTCAGGGCCAATGAGGTTGGTTTTCCATCAACAACAGAGATTTAATTCTAAAATAAACCGATGGGAGTTTAAAAAAAAAAAAAAAGTGCAGATCCTCGAAGAATCTATCAGCCAGTAGGAAAATGGTGCTGACGTACATCATGCCAACAGCTCTCTAGGGGTAAGCAAGAGGAAACACACTGTCCCCAGCTAGTGTCATAGACTCAAAACTATATTGTGGAATCCATGTCCCACCTTTTCCCAAAATGCCCTAGAGATTAGAGTATTTTTCTTTTGGTCCGAGATCAAGCAGCAAAGGACCAGCTTGGGATTAAAAAAATAATTAAGAACTTTGTTATTGTTTTCTATGGGGACTGTTTTCCTCCCTCCCACCCCTCCCCTGGGGAAAAAACAATATAAATAAAACTACTTGGACTCAGTTGATATCGTGTGAGTTGAGCATTGTTTTGCAACTAAGGTCTTAAGATATTTTAACAGACGGTGATAAGAAAGTCAAGTCCTTCCACTCAGAGAAAGATGATGACTTGAGGCCACCAGTCCCAAGGTTAGGGACCTGACTTCCAGCATCAGGACTCACTTGACACCTTTAAATGCCTGAGCACCGTGGTGTCCCTTACCAACCTCTCATCATGAGATTAGAAATATAAATAACATTAAACCACAAATATATACCTACTAGGTATACCAAAATTAGAACTAGTTAATACTTTTGTATTTTATTTCATTTTTTAAAGATTTTATTTATTTATTTGAGAGAGTGAGAGAGAACATGAGCAGGGAGAGGGAGAAACAGACTCCCCTGCTGAGAATGCAGCCCAAGGCGGGGCTCAGTCCCAGGACCCCAGGATGATGACCTGAACAAAAGGCAGATGCCCAACCATCTGAACCACCCAGATGCCCCTATACTTCTGTATTTTTAAATTTATTTATGGCAAAGTTCTGAGTAAGACTATCATTCTGTTCTTGCTTTTTTTTTTTTTTTTTTTTTTTTTTTAAGAATTTCCTTCTTTCTTTCCTTTCTTTCTTTGGCAGAGAGAGAGAGAGCTCAAGGAGGGGGAGCAGTAGGCAGAGGGAGAAAGAGAAGCAGTCTTCTCAAAGAGCAGGGAGCCTGACGTGGGGCTTGATCTCAGGACCCTGGGATCATGACCTGAACTGAAGGCAGATGCTTAACTGACTGAGCCACATGGATGTCCCATGCTCTTGAGTTTTGTTTGATTAGAGGAGATTCTTACACTTTCCTGGTGTCCTGGGCACCTTATTATCCTAAACTCTGCAGGCTAAGGGAGGGAGGGGCAGGGTGGGAGTATGACTTAGTACCACAGCTGCTGCACCCTGGATCAGAATGTAGAATGTTGGTGTGTCACCTGTCAGGGTCACTCTGTGCTGTTAGTCTGACATCAGCCTTTTAGCCAGCCAGTAAAGACCTTGCCTTTTGTCCGGAGATTAGCTGGATTCTCAGCAAACAATCCCAGTTTACTCTACACACACAATCTGTGTTGGGGACATGGAGAGATCAGGAAACACAGGTGTAGAATAAGAAATAAAACAGTCGATGGGCGCCTGGGTGGCTCAGTGGGTTAAGCCTCTGCCTTCGGCTCAGGTCATGATATCAGGGTCCTGGGATCGAGCCCTGTGTCGGGCTCTCTGCTCCACAGAGAACCTGCTTTCCCCTCTCTCTCTGCCTGCCTCTGTGCCTACTTGTGCTCTCTCTCTCTCTGTCAAATAAATAAATAAATAAATCTTTAAAAGAATAAAATAAAATAGTCTACCAGTCACTACCATAATGCAGAGCTGTGATGAGACACCTCAGAGTGTATGAGAGCAGGGCAGGGCCCTAGCCCATGCCTTGTCCCACCTTGTCATTTCATAAATAAGATTTCAGTGTTACCAGTGGTTCCTGAAAAGGAGGGATGCAGGGCATCTGGCTGGCTCTGCTAGTAGAGCATGAGACTCTTGATCATGGGGTCATGAGTTCAAGCCCCATGTTGCCTGTGGAGCCTACTTTACTTTTTTTTTTTTAATTTTTTAAAGATTTTTTTTTTTATTGGGTGGCTCAGTCGGTGAATTGGCTGCCTTCGGCTCAGGTCGTGATCCTGGGGTCTTGGGATCGAGTCCTGCATCGGGCTCCCTGCTCTGTGGAGTGTCTGCTTCTCCTTTGCCACTCTCCCTGCTTGTGCTCTCCCCTACCCCCTCTCTCAAATAAATAAACAAAATAAATTTTTAAAAGATTTGATTTATTTACTTTAGAGAGACAGAGAGTGTGAGCAGGGAGTACAGAGGGAGAAGGAGAATCTCAAGCAGACTCCTGAGCCCACATCCCACAACCCCAAGACCATGACCCGCGGAGAAACCAAGAGTCAGATGCCCAACGGACTGAGCCACGTAGGCACCCCTTGTGGAGCCTATTAAAAAAAAAAAAGGAGGGACTAAATGCATGTATAATTTGATTATACGCAGGTCCTAGCACACAGTAGGTGCTAAAAAATATATATTCATTGAATCTGAATACATCTTCGTTGAAGACCTGCTGGAGGAGAAGAGAGGGTGGCACCAGGTCTAGGCTGAGATTCTTAAACACGGTGGGGCAGGAAGAGAGCTAAGAAGAGCCACTCCCAGGCAGATGGAATGTTTGCTCGTGAATGGTTGCCTGGTGTACAGTAGCTTCTATACCAGCTTCTGTATCTAGTGCAGAAGCACCAAGAAGGGTGCTTGGAGGAAGTAGTTTTCTGAAAGTCCTACTCTGGCCCTGCTTTGACATGTCATGACCTGCCCAACGCTGAGGCCTGGAGAATGTCCCCCATCCTGAAGACCCTCCCCTGCTGCCCTCAGGAATGCAGTGCCCACACTCTGGGGTGGGAGGCCATAAAGTTCATGTCTACAGGCCATTTTGGGCAAGTTGCTCTCTATCCCCTCCCTCCTGGGAAGATCAGGTGATGCGGAGACAAGAAGAGTATTGTGGTGCGAACCAGCATTTGGAGTGTCCTTAAATGGATGTGATTCTGCGGCACTCTCTAGGCACACACATGAGCACATGCCTGCCTGCACGTCCCCCACCGGCTTTAAGCAGGAGAAATAAGGGGGTGTGTGGGTTCTCTCCTCTCCCTGAAGATATAAAGAAGTTGGATGATTTCTGGTTCATCTTAAGGAGAAACGAGGAAGTGAATTTTCCTGGATAGGGCATTTTTGGTAACAAAACAAAAACTGGAGTAAGAGGGAATTGTGAGCTGTTAACTGGAAATTCCAGGGATCTCCATGAGCCCAGGACACCAAACTCTGCCAGGCCTCTAGTGCTGGAGGCAGAGGCTGCAGCGACTCGCTCAGTGACTCGGGCAGCAGGTCACTCTTACCTCGGTTTCTCTCTGCGGAACTGCGCCCTTCTCCTCCCTCCGCAGGTGTGCTCCACCGTCCTCTAGATCCACGCGGTTCCACAAGTCCCGCAGAAGAATCTGCCCTCCCCTCGCAGTTTCTTAGTTCAGATGGAGTTAGGAGACACGTCTAGGCTCTGGCTGAACCTGATGCGGTCAGCTGTGTCCAGGGATGTGCATGTGCAGGGGTGTCCTGTGGTGGCTACTCAGAGCGGTGGGTACCGCGGCCGGGCTTCCCCATGGGATGAAGGAAATTGCAAGCAGGCCCTCTATGTAAGTATACAGTGAGGACGAGAGTATGGCTTCTCACTTTTAGAATCAAGGAGTAAAAGTGGTTTGCGAGGAAGAATGTGGAACGAGGGAATCCCATCACCTGGGCATCTAGTCCCATTCCCAACCCCATCCATGCCTGTCTCCTTGAGAGCTGCCATGTTGGCACCCCGTGACCCCGCCCCCACCCAGAGTTGATTGGCCCAGGAGTGGCCATGTGATCCAGCTGGGCCAATCCGATTTTCTTAGGCATCTGCACAGCACCTACTGCCCTACTTTGGTAGGGACCTCCCTGGGGAAGCCAGGTCCTGCTGCAAAGACTAGGAAGCAGGGCAGAAGGTCCTCGGGGAGAGGATCATGGGGCAGGTGAAGAGAAACTCAGGAAAGAAAGTGGTTTGGATTAGTGACTGATCAAATCCCTGCCTCCAGTTTCTTCTGGCAGCCTCTCTACCCTTGGGTCACAGACAAACTTTTTAGTACATTCTTCTTTTCTGTTAGTCCAGCGAGAGTGGTTTTCTATTGTCTGCAACTAGAATCCTCATTACAGGTAGCTAATAAAGTGATAATAGTAATAGCTGATATTTATTGAATGCTCATTATAAAGGGTACCAAACACTCTTCCAAAGGAGGGTTATATACATTGTCTTAAACTCAGCAATTCCATGTGGTATGTTTTATGCCCATTTCAGGGAAGAAGGAACTCAGGTCACACTGCTCCCTGGCTCAAGGTCACATTAGTAAAACCAGATCCGAGCCCAGGCAGTCTGATTCAGACTCTGGGTCACTATCCTACAGCCTTTTCAGTGGAAGATGGTGGGAGGTAGGGACTCAGGCTTTCCGAGGCCACCTATCACATGCTTACTCCAGTCCTACACCCACACAGGACAACTCGAGCTGGGGAATTTGGCAGCTGAGGTGAAGCGATTGCCCTCTGTCCTACCCCCAACACCCCTTAGAGGTAGGGGAAGAGTCTGGAGTCCCTGGGTTTCCATGACACTGCACTTTGGGGTGCTAAAGATTAAACCACTGGCTTTCCTTTCTCTGAGTGCTTGGAGCCCTCTGGTACCACCAAGGAGGAGGCTGGAAAGGAGACTGAACTGTCCTGGAGGTGTGGTACATGATCACTTTCACCTTCCAGGAGCACTTGCTGGGCACTTCGTGAATGAGCAGTAGCACGTCCTTCCTCTCCCAATCAGAGGCTGTCAGGGACCATGGTCAGGGGCTAGGAACTGGGTGCTGGCTGCCTGCTCTTGACTTGTTCTCCAAGCCTGGTTCATTATCTGTAGAAGCGGATCATTCATAATAACCTCTATCCAGAGTCAAAAATGAGATAATGCATCCAGAGGGCTTAAAAACCCAAGAGAGATTGGGAAAATGTTTACGTTATTACATGAGGAAAGCAGGGATCCTTAGTGTGTATCCTATGATCCCATTCCTTTTTTTTTTTAAGATTTTATTTATTCATTTAAGAGAGAGTGAGACAGAGAGAGCACAAGCAGGGGGAAAGGAAGAGGGAGTGGGAGAAGCAGACTCCCTGCTGAGCTGTAACCCTGATGAGGGGCTTGATCCCGGGACCTGGAGATCATGACCTGAGCCCGAGGCAGATGCTTAACCATCTGGGCCACCTAGGTGCTCCCTACAATCCCATTCTTTTAGAGTTTTTGTTTTGTTTTAAATCTGGAAAGATAAATACCAACGTGTTAAATGGAATATTTCTGTGTGATAAGATTCCAAGTATTTTGATTTATTTTCTTCCTTTTGCATTTAAACTTTCTAGCATGGGGTTGCCTGGGTGGCTCAGTCGGTTGGGTGTCTTCCTTTGGCTCTGGTCACGATCCCCGTGTCCTGGGATTGTCCCCCCCTCCTCACGGTGCTGAGCTCCATGCTCAGTGGGAAGCCTGCATCTCCCTCTCCCTCTGCCTGCCGCCCCCCCCTTGTGTTCTCTTGCCTTCTCTGTCAAATGAATAAATAAAATCTCAAAAAAAAAAGCATAAAATAAACTTTCTAGCATCAACATAAATGGTTTATATATTTTAAAACAGATCATACTTTATACGAATAAAATACGTTTATTACTTACTTCTAAATGCTTTGGCAAGTATAAAGTCCTCCATATCCTCCATACATGCGAGCATGTGAGCACTTGCATAAGTCCTAAAGCCCCTGGGTGCGGCATATTTGTGAGTTGCCTCACCAGCATTCACTCCCCGCTTCTTTCCGAGCAGATTGGGTGAACCAAATTCCATCCCACCTCCACCGGTGGGCCTGGATCAGCTTGAATCCATCATTGTGGTGATTGTGTTAGGGAGCCCATGATGGAGGGTGGTCAATCCTAAGACTTGTGTCTCTTTGGGGAAATAGATCTCCACTCTTTTTGGATATAGTGAAGGTGACTTCTGTAAATTGGTAACATTGACCTGGGTAAGAATGGGACCAGGTCCAGAAGGAGGGAGAGGAGCTGAGAAATGGAAAAAGAGAGAAAAACCAGGTCCTGATTATATCACTGGGCCACTGAGAAAACCTTCTCTCCTGAAGGCACACTTTTTTAGTCCGTGTGCCAGTGAATTCCCTGTTTTCAAAACCAGTCTGAGAAGCTGGATTTTCTGTCAGTTACAACTTCCTGGTCAATAAAAAAAACTGGGACCATAAGTGGGTTGTTGTGAGTAATAGACCCCAGAGCTTGTGAGGCTGAGGAGGTAGGGGAAGCACAGGGTGTCCCCAGCCTCCTGGTTGAGAAGTTGGCATTTCTTAAATAGCTGGTGGTAAAGGAATCTGTTGAATCTTAGAATTCAAGCCAGGTGCCTATAAGGCTGCTCTGTAAGGAGACTCGTGGGAAAATTTCAAGATTTTAGAAGGGTCTTTCCTTTTTTGCAGTTATTAGTAAATTCCTGCAGGAGAGACAGGATTCCTGGGAAATAGGCCTGTTTGAAAGGAGGGAAGGAAGTGTGAGGGTTTTTCTAAAAGGAGCCCCCCCTTTTAAAATTTTAATTTATTTATTAGAGAGAAACAGAGCACAAGCAGGAAGAGTGACAGGCAGGGGGAGAGGGAGAAGCAGGCCCCTCGCTGAGCAGGGAGCCTCATGCGCGGCTCGATCCCAGGACTCTTGGATCATGACCTGAGCCAAAGGCAAACACTTAACTGAGCCATCCAAGTGCCCCAAGAGAAGCTCTTTCTACCTGAGGTCTGCAATTCAAGTTGACAGTGAATCCAGGATTCTTGTCAAAAGGGGGAATTTTCGGGGCACCTGGGTGGCTCAGTAGGTTAAAGCCTCTGCCTTCGGCTCAGGTCATGGTCCCAGGGTCCTGGGATCAAGCCCCACATGGGGTTCTCTGCTCGGCGGGGAGCCTGCTTCCTCCTCTCTCTCTGCCTGCCTCTCTGCCTATTTGTGATCTCTGTCTGTCAAATGAATAAATAAAATCTTAAAAAAAAAATCTTTAAAAAAGGGGAATTTTCTATGTCAAGCTGTGTTTAGTGTAAGCACACTCCAGGAAGTGGGAGCCTTGGCAGAAGATAAAACGGAACACCCCTCAGGTCCCTCGCCAGCATATCCTGTCAGGCATTCTTTGTCGGACAAAGACGCCCAACTCCTACTCTTTTGCTTCTGCTGGGATACAGCCTTGGGACAAGAGGCCAATCAGTGGTACCTCTCCACACTTGCCATGGCTTTGAGATGTCAAGGTGAAGGCCATCCATGAAACCAATGGCAGGGGGATGCACTGAGACAAAGACCAGTTGTCAGGAGATAGGCCATGTTCTGGACACAAAGATGTGGCAGTCTCTGGCTTGGGTTTCTGGTCCATGTATTTGACTAAAAGAAAATAGACTGGATACCTACTAAGCCTTTAAGAATAGAATGTAAGATTGCTTTCATAATGCTCCATCTACCAATGTCCACCACGCTTTGTCCACGCCCTAAAGCATCCTCAGGTCCCTAACTGCATCAGACAGGAAGTGAGAGGCAAAACAGTGCAGCCTCCAGGGGGAACATCTCCAAAATCCATCTCAGATGTGTCCATGGAAGACAGGGAGATGGACAGATCGGCCGATGCACAGGCAGAAGGACAGATGAATCTTCAAGGAAGATTCTGTCAAAGATGATGAAAACCCCGTGTGTTGGGGTGGTTTGGAGAATCTTTCCCTTATCCTGGGGATAGCCAGCTTTTCTCCTACTTATTATGGATGGCTTCACTCTTGCTTCCTTTTGAAAATGCCACGGGACTGCTAAGACTCGGCCTGCCTGAATCTTCTCTGGCCCCTGGAATCCAGCCCCCCGGAGATGGCCTTGACCCTTCCTTTTGGCCTACAGCCTTCTTCAGGGCTGAGAATAGGAAGCAACATGCTCCTGTTCAGAGCTGGGAGCTCAGAGCTCAGAGCCTGCTCACAAGTCCTTTTAGAAATAAAGGACAAAATAGGGACATTGTTCCCGGACAATGGGGTTTCTCACAAGCGGACTTCCCCTTTTGTGAGGAGAGCTCCCTTGAAGAGCAGCTGGGACTTGCCAGTTCCTAGGGCACTGAGCTGCAAGCTGACGGCAGGGAGGGACCTGGAACTGGGGTTGGAGCTGTTCATGTGAAGGGACACCTTGGGTTAGTACGGCCTGAAAGACTGGACTAAGAGAAGACCGGGTGGGAGCAAGGGCCAGGCTCCAGATGGGATGAAGTCAGGGGCTAGGGCGGGATTAGGGAGTAAACCTAGGACTGGGGCGGAACCCAGGGCAGGTATGAGGCTTGGAGGGGAGAATGGGTTCTGGGAGGGCATGTCACAGCTCAAAACAGCTCAAAAGCCTGGGCATCAGACATAGGCGGGGCATCAGACTTAGACGGCTCAGGTTCTCTTCTGATTGTCTGGGGGACCTCCAGCTGGCTTTCTCTCGCCTTTTATCTTTGCTCTGGTGTCATCTTCATGCCCTTGAACATCTTATTTACTGCCACAACCCGCTCCACTTGGCACTCTTGTTCCTCCTCATAGTTCTTTTTTTTTTTTTCTTTTTTAAAGATTTTATTTATTTGACAGAGATCACAAATAGGCAGAGAGGCAGGCAGAGAGAGAGGGGGAAGCAGGTTCCCCGAGGAGCAGACAGCCTGATGCGGGACTTGATCCCAGGACCCTGGGACCGTGACCTGAGCTGAAGGCAGAGGCTTTAACCCACTGAGCCACCCAGGAACCCCGCTCCTCATAGTTCTTTATTCACTCTCTTAACATATTTTTTTCCCCAAAGATTTTATTTATTTATTTGACAGAGAGAGAGAGAGAGAGAGAGACAGTGAGAGAGGGAACACAAGCAGGGGGAGTGGGAGAGGGAGAAGCAGGTTCCACTCTGAGCAGGGAGTCTGACATGGGGTTCGATCCCAGAACCCTGGGATCATGACCTGAGCCAAAGTCAGCCGCTTAACCAACTGAGCCACCCAGGCGCCCCTCCCTTACCATCTTCTAATGTACTCTATAATACGTATTTATAACGCTTATTGTTTATTATGTCCTCCCTAACTAGAATGTCAGCTCCATGAGGACAGAAATCTTTTATTCACTTGTGTCCGCGGTTCCTAGAACAGTGCCTGGCACAGACAGGGATCTAATAAATACTGGTTGAATGAACCTAGTTGTTAGGTTTCTCTGATCTGAGAGCTTCCTCCTTTGAAAAGTGAGGGGAGAGAGTCACGATGCAGCCTGCGAGCTGCAGAGAACAAGTGAGATCACGTCTCCCACTGGGCTGGTGGGCACTTCCACCAAAGACAGCTTGTATATGCCTCTGTTTCCTCATCTGTAAAGTGGGGAAGTCCTGCTTTATAGGGCTGTTGTGAGGAATAGCAGTAGATGGATTAATAGGTACAAAGAACTTAGACCAGGGCCTGTTATGAAGTCAGGGTTCAGTAAGGTTGGGCATCATGTTGGTTTAATGAAAGTGCCTTGTCCTCAGTCTTCCCAGTTCATTATCATACAGAGTTGACGATGGGGCTGGAGGAGGCACTAGGAGGCAAGTGGCTGAAACTTTGGTCATACCTGCCCTTGAGATAAAATGTTCCTTTGAATATAATGGTCTAAACAGGCAAACGTTTCCCGACACTATCCCCTTTAAATATTTTCCCAGACTTCAGCCAGTGTTTCCCCAGCCCTGGGTCAGGACCAATTCCTCACTGCCCATCCCCGCCCCCGCCCAGAGTTTCGTCTCCTCTCTCTGTTTTTTCCCCTTCCTCCCTCTCCACTCAGCCCTGACCCATGTGTGCCCCCCATCCTAGCATTTCCCACTGCAGGAGGCTCCCCAGGGGGCAGTGGAAATGAGAATTAAAATTCTGGGCCTCGGCCTTCTCACCTCAAACTTGGCTTTTTTTTTTTTTTTTTTTTAAGATTTATGTGTTTATTTATTTGACAGAGAGATGGATTGAGAGTACAAACAGGAGAGGGAGAGGGAGAAGCAGGCTCCCCTCAATGCAGGGCTTAATCCCAGAACCCCAGGATCATGCCTTGAGCTGAAGGTAGAGGCTTAACCGACTGACTGAGCCGACTGACTGAGTAACCTCTGAAACTTGGCTTCTAATGCTTGGTAAACTTACGGCCTTGCTAAAAGCAGCCGGATAAGCTGTTGTGGGTGAAAAACATCCAGAACAGAGCCCAGATTCTTGGAGGAGCTCTGTCATTGCTTACAAATGCCAAGGAAAGGTTTAGAGATATGAGGAGGCTTGAGATGGCGTCATCATCAGTGAGCCAGGGGCAAACCCTCTGGCATGGAAGGTCTGCCTGTCGCAGTCTGGGCAGAGTCTGGGAGGCTGAGCTAGCAGGAAGTTGGGGGAAGCCCATCCCACCTTATCATGAGCCCCTAGCACCTGCCCCTGACTTCTGATCTCCCCAAAGCTAGGGGGATAGCTCTTCTGGATGTACCACGTGGCTAGCATTGGGGCCTCTGTGTCTGGGTGATTTCCCCCAAGGTACCATTCCACGTTGGGAGTCCATTGATGGGTTATCAACAAGAGGAACCGCTTTCTGGGCAGCCCTGCCACCTTCCTCCCCTACCTCTCCTATCCTGCTCCTGGCCTTTGTCCCACAAGGAAAATTTACCTGAGGTGGGGGCAGGGAATACCCAGCAGCCATCACTGTCCCTGCTCCCTGGGTACCTCCCCTCCTGGTGCTATCAGCCTAACAGGAAGGAGGCCTGGATAGGAAATTAGGAACCCTACCCTCCAACTCTGCCCTAGCTTTCTGGGGGAGCTGAGAAGGTCACTCTCCTTGCCTAGGTTCAGATGCCCCCCTGGCTGGTTGGACTGACAATCTCTAAATCCAGCTGCGATTCCAGGACCACTGGGCTGGTAGTAAGCAATTCATTCCATTAAGGTTTCTCTACATCTATACATACCTTGTCTCTGGGCTCTGTTTCTTTGTTGGAAAAATAAGCAAACTGGACTGTTTGACTTCCAAGATCTCTTTGCTCTAAGAACTATGATCTAATGATCCACATGACAGTTTTCATTTTTTTAGATTTATTCATTTTAGAGCAAGCGAGAGAGAGTAAAAGAGAGAGATAGAGCACGAGCAAGGGGAGAGGCAGAGGAAGAGGGAGAGAACTTAAAAGAGACTCCACGCTGAGCATGGAGCCTGATGTGGGGCTGGATCTTGGGACCCTGAGATCACGATTTGAGCAGAAATCAAGAGTTGGACACTCAACCAACTGTGCCCCCCAGGCACCCCCTGACAACGGTTTCATACAGTGGACAGGACAGGTACTGATAATCCCCACAAAAAATGAGGAAACTGAAGGCCAAAGATGTAAATTTCCCGAAGGTCAGGATCAAAGCTGGGGCTTTTTCTAATTTTTTCTACTCATTCATTTATTCCATATTTGTTAAGAACATGCTATGCTATGAGGGGCACCTGGGTGGTTCAGTCAGTTAAGCGTCTTCCTTCGGCTCAGGTCATGATCCGAGGGACCTGGGATCGAGCCCCGCATTGTGCTCTCTACTCAGCCAGAGCCTACTTCTCCCTTTCCCTGATGCTCCCCATGCTTGTCCTCTCTCTCTGTCAAATAAATAAAATCAAACAAAAACAAAAACAAACCCACACTATGAGCCACTTGCCTTTAGCAAGGCCTTAAGTTTACCAGGCATTAGAAGCCAAGGTTCAGAGGTACCTGGGCAGCTCAGTCAGTCGGTTAAGCCTCTACCTTCAGCTCAAGTCATGATCGTGGGGTCCTGGGATTAAGCCCTGCATTGCGGGGAACCTGTTTCTCCCTCTCCCTCTCCTGCTCCTCCTGCTTGTACTCTCAATCCGTCTCTCTGTCAAATAAATAAATAAATAAAATCTTTTTTTAAAAAACAAAGCCAAGTTTGTATTTCCTAAACTTCATTCATTTACCACCTCCATGATCTTCGCCATAATAACCTACCCCATTAAATACATAAATAAATAATATTTACTCAATGTTTTGATTAACTTTTTAAAAAACATAAACTTAGGTCAAAAAGGAAACTTTGTATCATTCCTGTAAATAAAGAAATAGTATCAATTGCTAAAAATACAGAAAGAAAAACAAATACAAAGACATTCTTGATTTCTGGTGCCAGGCCCCAGTTCTGGCTCCAATATTATGATAAGTTCATATGCTCTTTCTGGGTCTCTGTTTTCTCTTCTGTAAAATGGAATTGTTGGGAGATATTATATGCGAGATGCCTGGCTCTGAGCTGCCATGGAACAGGTACGAGACTTCTGGGCTAGTGTTGATTCTGTTGCTGCTGACATGGTCTCCTCTCTGCCCTGGACTTGATCGCCTCCTCACCTACAGGAAAAAGTGGCTGCAGGAAGATTGGAGCTTAGATACTGAGGATGGCAGGGATCTGGGGGACCCAAGATCACTGCCTTCAAGTCTCTGGCAATTGTGGGTTAGAGGCATAAATTGCTCCGGGCAGCACTAAGTGTCACTGAGAATACCCTTGGCTTGGTGGCAGTGAGTTCTTTGTCACTGGAGGCATTCAAACAGAGCTTGGGGCTTGGCAGAAGATTGTCAGAATTACACTCAGTCTGGTTCTCAGGGAAAGGGAGCAAATCCTTCCTCCTCCTGCCCATGAGGTACTGGTCCCTGGGGAGCAGGGATGGAGCCCATAGCATTCAGCATCTGCTGCTGTCCACCCCCCCTCACATTTATCTAGAATTTTAGAGTTTCCTGTGTACTTTTCAACTACTGTCTCATATGACCCTCCCAGCACGTGGTGAGGGAAGCCGGGGGAGATAGGGTCTGCCTGCTAAGGAGCAGGCGGATACACGGGGTGGAGGGGGGGTGGAGGGGCAAGTGACTTGTCCAAGGTCAGGAGGGTGGAGTCTTGAACCCAGGCTGTCTGGCTCCAGTGCCTGGGAAGAGTAGCTTCCTCCTCTGTCACCCAGGAGACTTGTGGCTGGGACTCTGCTTGGGACAAGTCAGCATGAACCCTGACTGGCCCCTTCCTTGTCAGGAGAAAAGAGGTAACAGCCCCTGTCCATCGGAGGCTCCCCTCCCGGAAGCCACCCTTCCCAGGCCATCCTCTGCTTCTTTTGGTCCTAGCCAAGGAGACAGTCCAAGGACAGGGAAGAGAGCTAGCAGGGAAGAGTGCCGTGGGAGGAGAGAGAGGGCAGGGAGAATCAGACACACAGGTGGGCAGTGACAGGATAAAGATGGATAGAGATGTGCGGAGATCCGAGGAAAGCCCGGTAGACAGACACAGACAGACACAGAGAGTGGGGCAGGAGGAAGACCACAGAGAGACACAGAACGAAGTTGCAGCCAAGGATGAAGACGACTGGGATACACGCGCACAGAGCGGAATCCGCCCGACCTCGCAGAGAGGAAGGGACAGAGGGTCCCCGCGGGAAGCCAGGAGGTGGAGAGGGCCGGGGAGCGCGGGGGGACCGGGAACGCGCAGGCAGATGCCTCCCACCTACCCCGCCCCGCCGTCCCTCCCGAGCAGCCGGGCGTGGGGGGCGGGGGACTGGGCAGCTTCCCGGCAGGGGGCGCCCTGGCTGCGTGGCCGGGTCGGCCTGCAGCGTTCCGGCGGGGGCGGGGCGGGGGCGGGGTAGGGGAGGGGGAGGGGCGGGGTAGGGGAGGGGGAGGGCCGGGGCCCTGGCCGGGGACGGGGCCGGCGGCGGGGGCGGGGGCGGGGGCGGGGGCGGGGGCGGATTGCCCCGGCTGCTAGCCGGGCCCCTCGGCCGCCTTTATAAGCCCGCGGGGGAGGTGGCCCCGGCAGCGTCGCGCTCCCGCCACTCCGCGCCTTCGGTACTAGCGCACCGACCCCACGTCGCTTGTGCCAGGACAGACCCTCGCCCACGAAGTCCGTTCAGGTAAGGACTCTGTGCTGTCCTCCGGCTCCCCGGGAACGTGGTCGATCCCGGCCCCTCCTACATCCTTCGCTCGTCCCGGGGTGGCGGCGAGGATGGATATAAATGTCAGGGCGCGGACCTCCGCGCCTCCACACCACCCAGGGCAGCCTTTTGGGGACCCTCAGGCACCTGTTCTGTTCCGGTTTTCGCGCGCATCCGGGGCTCCCGGCAGCGTGCTGGGCTGGGCTGGAGGTTGGACGTGGCGCCCGCGGGGACCGCGAGCTAAGAGGACCGTGCTTGGGATCGCTGCTGTAGTCCTGGGTTACCTGCCTCCCGGGTCTCTGCCCGGGACTTAGACCTTTCATCTATGCCCCTCTCCCTGGCGTCCCGTGACTGAGCAGCCCCGAGGATACCCCCTTGGCGGGAGATCAAGAGACTCAGGCTGCCAACCCCAGCACCCAACCTAGTGCCCTGCCATGCCTCCCACCTGGGAGCCTCTAGATCACGCCACTGCCGCTTGGGGAGGAGGCCAGTGCGTCCAGGTGGGGTCCAAAATAGTTTGGGCCAGAGCCCGGATGAATAGAGCGAGGGAGGCGCTGAGGGTCCCAGAGCTGCATGATGGGGGGTGGGGTGGGAGGAGAGGGGATCTCTGGCGAGTGGACGTTTATCTGGGAGTTGGGGTGGGCACAGCGGCCGTGGGGGCAAAGCTCTGGAGCCCTGGAAGCCGAGGGAGCCCATGATTCACCTCTGGCAGTGCTCAGGTGAGTGGGTCGCCCAGAGTTGTTTCCCATGCCCACTTTAAATAAAAAACAGTTCAATGCCTGGTCACAATGTTGGTAGTGGATGCTGAGAAAAAGCCCCATCATTGTCCCTTCTGACCCTTTTCCAACACATAATGGGGTAGGGGCCTTTACAAAGGCCTCTGGCTGGAGGAGAAAAAACGCTGGAGATCAAAAGAGGGGGCCATTCTCAGGCCAGAAAGGGCTTTGGACCCTGGGGAAATCTGAGGGAGGCAGGCTTCCCAGGGAGGCGAGGGTCTTTTCCCACACGAGCCAGGACAAAAGCTGTTCATTGAGTGCCTTCTGTGTGCCAGGCCTGCTCCAACACTTCACACGCATCATCTGGTTTACAGATGGGGAAACTGAGGTTTATAGACATTAAGGAAGTGATGAGACTAGGATTCTAACCCAGACTCTAACCCACACAACCTTAGCTTCCCGATTCTACTCTACCACCTAAGAGACGAAAGAGCAGAGCCTTAGTTCTGGCCTCCATTCCTGCCCACCCTCCAAACCTGCTTCCTCTTCAGTCCTCCCCACCTGTCCATCTGGGCCCTCTGTCTCTTTTTTTCTTCCTGAACTTCATGCCTCTGAATTCACTAAGCAGAACACAGCTCCCCAGCTTTCCCACCCCTGGAGTGAGATCAGCGTGAGTGGCCCCGTCTGAGGCACCACTTGTAAATGGCGAGCATGCCTCGTGTATAAGACTCTTGTGAGGAATAAAACTGAACTGAGGCCAGAAACAAAATACTATCTTCATTCAGGAAATACGAAGCTTTGTGCCAAGCCCTTTCTAGGTGCTGGCCAAGGAGCAGTGGAGAGAACACAGCAATATTTGGACATTTGCATAGAATTGGAATCCAGAAATTCACAAGGGAGGAGATTAAAATGCAGTAACACGTGTAAGATTGGTTGCCTAACATTTTGTTCTCACTCAAAGATCAGGCACCCTAGCTGTGTGACCAGAGATGGTTCTGTCCCCTATTATGCTTTGATGTTTTCCTTTAAGCTGAGGCCATCAGTAAACTACCTACCCGTGGTGAATTCTGGATATGACTAATGCGTGCAAGGTGTTGAGCTGGTGTCTGTGCTTAAGAAAACATTGGCTCCAGTGAGCTCTAATCTCAGCAAAAAATGCAACCCTAACCCTGGGTGTATGGTTATGTCACTGCCCCTGACGCCTGGTCACCCACCTTCACCCGGGCTCTGCCCAATCTTTGATTAGCTGCCCTAGAGAGTGGCACGGTGCCATTGCCCATACTCAGAAGCTACCTATCATCCGAGACAGCCTAGGTCAGGAGCCTGGAGTTCTGTGCCGGGCACGGGTCCAGGCTTTTACCTCTGCAGGACCTCCTGCCCTCTGTCTTACCGTGTCCCAGCTTGGAAATGGAGTGAAACGGAACTCAGCCCCTGCCTGTCCCACTGGACATTACCTATCTGACCCTGCAAGCTAGGTGCTGTCTTCGCCTTACATTTCCTGGGAGGAAACTGGTCTTAGGGGAAGGGATTTGCCCAAGGACACTCAGATGCTACCGGGCGGAGCTGGGATTGAGGGCCCAAGTGGTGAGAATTCCAAGTCTGGTGATCTCTGTGTCGTACCCATCTCCAGGGATGAGGGTATCTAAATCCAGGAGCAGGATCCAGCAGCACAGCCCAGAGACCTTGAAGTAGGCCCAACTGAAGTTATCGATACAAACCCCAGAACTTGAAGAGAGCTTTGCGGGGAGAGTGAGCGAGCTGGGCTGAGAACCAGCGCTCGGAAATCTGCACAGGGCCTCAGGAATGCTGACTCAGCTTTCCCAGGGCAACGTAGTCTCCGGCAGGCTGGAGCTAGGCTGGGCCGTATGGCTTCATTTTTCTTCCATCCCTTCTAGAGGTATCCTTACTTTAGGGGGCAGGGAGCAGTAGCTTGCTGTGGGGAGGAGATTGGAGGTTCATTCCCAGCATTCCTATGTGACCCTGAACCAGTTACTTTCCCTCTGTGAGCCTCAGAAGAAGAAATCATCTGTAATGTGGGTTAATAAGGGACCAGCAAGATCATAAATGGTTTCCAACACTGGGATGAACCGGTGTTGGTGGCTGAGAAGTTCTGTGTTCCCAGGGTATTTTCCTTCACCACTAGCAGGTGATCCATAGGGCATGGGAGAGACCCTGTTTAGGTGAAAGGCCCGGACACCAGGGGAAACCCTGGCTTCTGGGTCAGTATCTTGGGTTCCAGTCCTCGCTGTGTGACCTCAGGCAAATCAGTTGGCCTCTCGAGTGCTGGGTTCACAGTCGGCCCTTAGCAACTTTGGTAGAATGTTCAGGGTCCAAAGAACATTCACGTGAACAGTCTCTATGTTTTCCACCTCCCTATACCTCCCCCCAACAGTTCATGATTGCTCCCAGAAAAAGTTCGTGCTTAAAGTTTTCCATGCTGAAATTCTCAACCTCACTGTGGCATGAAATCAATTGTTTGCATTTAATTTGACTTCTCAAATTAAGGGGTAAAATTTGAGATGAGGGTAGGGGGTTGGGGGAGGAGATGAGGAAAATGAAGTTAAACCAGATGTGTTTTTGTTTAACTGTCGGATGGTGGTTAAACTGCCTGAGTATTACCATGGTTCTTTCTGGATTCCAGTAACCAGGAGTCAGGTTTCACTAAAAATTGTAGTGTGCCTTCCCAGCAAATGTGGGCTTGCCTTCCTCATTATTATTATTATTATTATTATTATTCTATATTCATCTGTGGCCACAAAATACTGAGCAGTGAGAATACCTCACAGATGCCTGGGATTTCAGAGCTGGAAGGTGTTTAGCAGCTAGCTCGGTCATCGAGCTGCTGTGCAGATCAGGGAGATGGAGGCCCAGAGAGGGGAAGGAATTTACCCAGAGTCACCCAGCTGCTTAGAGGGGAGCTGGACTGGGAATTCAGTCTTTTGGCTCTAAGGTCCACAACTTCCTTAAAAGTAACCAGTGTTGGGACGCCTGGGTGGCTCAGTCGGTTAAGCTGCTGCCTTTGGCTCAGGTTATGATGCCAGGACCCTGGGATTGAGTCCCGCATTGGGCTCCTTGCTCAGCAGGGAGCCTGCTTCTCTCTGCCTCTGCCTACTTCTCTGCCTGCTTGTGCACTCTCTATCTCTGACAAATAAATAAATACAATCTTAAAAAAAATAAAAGTAACCAGTTCTTTGGATTTGGCCCGTCTCTGTGTCTGTAGTACATCCACAGTGTATCTAGTTTTTGAAAAGAAAGCTGTTCAGGGAGGCCCGTCTCTGTGTCTGTAGTACATCCACAGTGTATCTAGTTTTTGAAAAGAAAGCTGTTCAGGGAGGATGCAGATGGTGTGGATTGGTAGGAAAAGAATCTTCTACTCATTTGAGAGCAGGGCCTGAGTCATGAGGGGTTGATACACTACTGGTAGGACCTTGGGCAAGTCCCCTCTCTGAGCCTCCGTGTCCTTGTTGGTAAGCCCAAATGCCTGACATCCCCAAGACTAGGAATGTCTCTAATTCAGTGAACTGGCTTTCCCATATTTATGGCCCAGGTCATGGCAGGCCTAGACAGGCCTAGGGCGCAGATTGCCCTCCAAACGGGGCAGGGGACAGCTGTGGCCGATTGTTGGCTTCTGCAGTGATTTAAAGACCTTGATTTTGTTGTTGCTGTTACTCAGCCACGTGATTTCATTCTACTTTTCTTGAAAGACCAGGGGATGTGGCCACACTGGGCTGCATCCCAGCTGTGTCGCCATGGGTGGAGCTGAGTAACAGCCCCTCTGTCCACTTGACAACAGTCCCCACGGCTCCCGTCTCCCTCATGCCCACTTGTCTCATGGACATGACCTCCCTGCCTTCTGTATTTGCAGTTTCTGGGTGAGGTGCTTTGAGGCTTTGGAAGGAGGTCTCTGATCCCATCCGAATGAGGGCATGGGGTTTGGGTTGGCCCTCAGGGAGCTCAGGGTAAGAATGTGGGACACGTGGAGAGCAGTCCCTCCTTCTGTGGCAGGAGCTTTCTTCCTGCTCTGGTGGTCCCTGGGAAGAGTCTAAGGGCTCTAGAGGTCTAAGGGTGATGGCAACAGCCTGTCAGGACCTAGATAGCTGGCCCGGGGCCTACCCACTTGGGGACAGGCAGCCCTTGGTCCTTCAGGGTACAGATGACACAGCTCCTTCAGGGAAGGGACTCCCTGGACTAGTACCCGTTCACCTAAATGCTCCCAGCTGCCCTCCGTGCCGCTGTCACTCATCCCCGAGACAGGGAACACTGTCTTGCACTCTGAACTCAGGGCTCTGTTGGGCCACCTTTGCTGAGTGCCAAGGCCTAGCCATGACAGGCAGGCATCATGGTGGCAACACAGACCTCCAAGTCACTGTTGTCTGAGCTTAAGTAAGGGCAGTGTGGCAGGCCATGAAGCCTTATGGTCAAATACAGGGGGTCTGAAAGTAGCTGCCTGGACGGAAGATTCCAGAAGGTCACCACAACTGTTCTGGGGGTACAAGATGAACAAGGAGGTCAGTTACCCCACCTGACAACCTGATAGTAACCACGGGCCCCCACATGGTCCTCCCACTTGCGGAGGAGCTCAGAAATGGGCCCCGTGTGGATTTGTATTTTATAAGTACCTGCTGGGGCACCAGGCATCTTGAACATTATTTCTGATCCCTTCTCTCTTCCCCACCTCCTGCCCTTTTGCAGACTGAGGTTCAGAGGGTAGACATGCTGGGGTCAAACCCTTCCCCAGTACTTTTGACCCAGGGAAGGGAGGAGAGGGGAGGGGAGGCTGGGAGGCTATTTCTGGGAAAAAGACCTCCAGGACAACTCCCCTTTCCCCAACCCAAAGTCCCGTGGAAGTATCTTCACTCTCCCAGACCTCAGTTTGTGGTTTGGGTGAGTGAATTTCATGAGGTCAAGTATGTAAGCTGCCCGGCAGAGCTCAGCAAACATTTTGTGTTCTTTAAAAAAGTGTTTAGGTGGCTTTTATTCGAAAAGCCATAAATCCAACCTTTAAAAGGATCTGTCATGGGACTTTTTGTTAAGTCAATCTCTTGCCTCCTTTGATCTACCTTTTCACTTTGTCTAGGAAACAACGAGGGTGGGAGGTGTCTTCTCAGATCTCAGGCTGAGGCTCCCAGGTCTCTGTCCTGTAATCCCCCAGGCCTCTTGTAGGCGGTCACTGAACCCTGTCAGGCTTGACCTGCCTGAGTATCTTTGTCAATTTCTCCCTCCACCTGTGCCCACGTTGACTTACCACCAGCTCCTTAGCATACAGGAGTTAATAACTTACCCATCTGCCACCATTCTGGGCAGAAAGTGTCTCAGCGGATTCTGAGTCTCCCTCCCCTCCCTCACTCTTAGCACTGTTGTAGGTCCTGTTTTCTCTGCCTCCTTTAGTAAGTGTCGCCCACTCCCCGTGCCATATGTCCCAACGCTCACTAATACCTACTAGCATTGCCAGGCCAGGGGTGGCCCACTGCCTCACCTGGAATTGCTCTTAACAGCAGCTCTGGGTGGCCAGGGCTATTATCCCCAATTTACACAGGAGGAAACTGAGGCACGAAGTCCCCTAGTATTGCCAATATACATTTGTCCCCCAGTATTGCCAATCCATCCACTCATTGCTGCTTCCTTTTCTGTGACATCAATGATACAATCCATTTTCCTAGGAGAATCTGGTTCCTTCCTTACTATGAAATCATCAAACTTGATAATTCATATTTCGGTTCAGTTAGCCAGCTATCAAGGATGAAAAACAGGGCTCCTCCTGACAGCCCTTCCAAACCCTTGCCTGGGTGGGTCACTTGAGTATTTTTTTTGTGTGAAAATGATGTGGGTTTTTTTCCCCCTTTAACCTAATCCTGATAATTAATGTCTAAGGGCTTACTCTGAGTCAGGAACACGGAGCTCATCTCTTTGAATGACTGTAGTGTGTTTTTTCCTTCTCTCCATTTTACAGAGGAGCAAACTGAAACTCAGTGAAGCTCTAACTTCCCACGACACACAGCTGCAAAGGGGAAAGAGAACCAAATCCTGGTCTCACGTGGTCTTGCTTCATCTGATTAGCATCTGAATTCAAATCTTTGTTTGTATACAAGCCCTCAGGGGATGGTGCTGTCTACATTTATTTTCACTGGAACCATCTGCCTCTGGGGTTTGCAAAGTGTGGTAGAAGGCCCCAGGGGTGGGGGTGGGGAACCGAGTAGGCGGTCCTCTTCTGGCTTCTGTTCTCTCAGACAGTGGGTCTCAATGGACCTGGACACCTCCTTTCTGGTCCAGAGGAAGGAAGTGACAATCGTGGTGGGAAGCAACCTCAGAAAGCCAGAGGAGGCTGAGTTTGAATCCCTGCCCTTTTTCATGCTTTGTGATCTTGGGCAAGTCCCTTTCCCTCTTGGCTTCCAGTTATCCCACCTGACAGCTAGGACTTGTATTGAGGCAAGGCCTTCAGGGCTTTTCTAGCTCTTTTGCGGCAAATAGTTACACTGACTCCCAGTCAGATACCATCACTCAGCCACGGCTCTTTTTTTTCCCCCAACTTCCGGGCCTTCTAAATGCAGTCCTCCAGGCGGCCCTTTTCACCAAATTAGAGTTGGCACGAGACTGAAGGATATCCCAGAACCAAATTAGATCTGGTCATTGCATGGAGGGTGGAGAAGGGACAGGCCCATGGAGGCCCTAGGTCATTGTCCCCTGGCTCCTCAGTCTCCTTTCCTTGTACAGGAAAGCAGGAGGCGCTCAGAGCTAGACTGAGCCAGAACTCCCCTCTGGTGCCAGGTGGGGACCTTTCCTGGGGCGCACCGTGGTGCCCATGTTTAGTCCTCAAGGGGGGGGGCGGTGCTGGCTTCTAGGGATGTGATGACCCAGGTTGTATAGTGAGAGTGGAAAGAAAGAGGCTGGTTGGTCCTGAAGAGTTACGCTCACCCCTACCCCACCCTCTATGATAGTACTGTTATGCCCCCAAAATGGGTCCGTGATTAAGAGCAAGACTGATAGAAAGCGAAGGTCAAGCAAAGCTTTATTTCGTGCCAAGCATCAAGAATCAAACTGACCAGCCAGGGCCACGCCTCTTACAAGAGGGCGACCTTTCTCTGTTTCACAGACTAGCTTTTAAGGGCAAAGGCCATGTGGTCGGGCCTGGCCACGCACAGGTGGCCAATGAGATTGTATCACACAGAGAAAGCCGCACAGTGATGTTAGGTGACCAATTGAATTACAATTTACCCTATAATAGACATTTGACCTAGCCTATCACACCTTGGTAACTAGGGAGACAGTGTGCATCCCCCCACTGATTGGATGTCTCCACCTGGCCTGACCCACCCTTGTATCTGGGCTTTGTTACCTGGAGCTGGTTTCTGGGACTTGTTTTTAAGTGAAGTCCTCTGGGGGAAGGGGAGCAGGGATAGTTTAAGGGTTAAACTACGTTATTATTTTAACCTTGATGGAAGCCTCTAGCTAAATAGGTCCTTACAGTACTAATGGTAGTAAGAATGGTAGAGTAATAATAGTGGAATCACAGTCGGTCAAGTGTCTTGTCTGCCTTGAGCTCGGGTCATGACCTTAGGGTCCTGGGATGGAGTCCTGCATGGGGCTCCCTGCTCATCGAGGAGTCTGCTTCTCCTTCTCCCTCAGCTGCTCCCCCTGCTGTGTGCTCGCTCCCTCTCAAAAATTTTAAAAATAAATTTAAAAAGAATTAATGACTTTCGGATATATTTTGAATATTTATCATGCACCGAGCCATTCTGGTTAAGTGCTTTGTGTATATACACTTTTAATCGTTCTAGCGACCCATTCTCCAAGCGAGGGAAATGACTCAGAGGTGAAGCAATGTGCCTGACTTGCCGGGCTGGTGAACCCAGGACTTCTGCCCAGATTTTAATTCACGTTCTTGTGTCCCTGCCGCTGGCTCCCTCCCTGGCTCCGCACTTGCTCTTCCCCAGCCCAGCAGCCGAGGCCTCCTTTGTGATGGGGCCACCCCTTTCCCTGGGGAGGGCGCCCTTCCCTGCAAGACACCTCCCACCTACCAATGAGGACAGCCCGGCAGATGGCATCTTCCCTTTGGCAGGTTAGAAAACCTGGGGTCCCGAGGAAAGAAATGGTCATCCCTGCTCCAGGGGATTTAGTGTTCTACCTGTCCCCTGGGCCTCGTGTGAATCGATGGCCCCAGGGTGCAAAGGCAAGCAGCTGAGAGGGGCAGTGGACTGAGGGGGGCGGGCCTGGCCTTCCCAGCTCTGGTTCCAGGGTTCCAATTCTAGCTTTTGTTCTAATCAGCCACGTGATGCTGGATGAGTTACTGTGAGACTCCCAACCTCAGCTCCTATCTTACTTTTCCATTTTTAAAGCCCATTTATTTATTTATTTGAAATCTCTACACCCAATATGGGACCTCGAACTTGCAACCCTAAGATCAAGAGTCATATTCTCTGGAGCACATGACGGGCTCAGTCAGTGGAGCATACGACTCTTGATCTTGAGATCTTGAGGTTGTGAGTTCAAGCCCCACATTGGGTGTAGAGATTACCTTAAAAAAAAAAAAAAAGGTCCATGCTCCACCAACTGAGCTGGCCAAGTGTACTTTTAAAGCCCTTTCTTATTCATGAACTCACTGGATCCTTAAAACAGCCCCCCCAAAATACTGTCTTCATTTTGCAAAAGGGGAAAATGAGAAAATGAGGCTTAGGTCAAACCAATGGCAAAAATTAGCCCCAAATTCAGATCAGGATCCCAGGCCAATGCTCTTTCTCCAGATGTATGCTGAAGACTCTTACAATCTGATTGTCTATGGGGTATCTGCCTTGGAGTATGGTTTTTCTGGAGGG
The DNA here is from genome assembly GCF_030435805.1 of Mustela lutreola. Lineage (NCBI taxonomy): Eukaryota > Metazoa > Chordata > Mammalia > Carnivora > Mustelidae > Mustela > Mustela lutreola. The sequence continues at coordinate 15,325,995 of NC_081299.1, forward strand.
CAAGAATCTCATCGAATCCTTGGTGAACTCCAGTGTCTAGCAAGGTGCCTGCCTTCGTCATATGCGTGTCATCCTTGAGTTAAGGAGAGGCTGCCGCACCTGGCAAGGCTTTCCCCAGCCCAGCTGGACTCTCTCACCACAGGGAAACCTGTGGAGGCTGGTCCTGCTGGGTGTGACACCTGAGCTACCCCAGGAAGAGCCTGGCTGCCCTTCCGTTGATGTCTTCACATCTCCGCTGATGATACCAACTCATAAATAGTTTGGTAGTGATTGGCAGCAGGACAAGTCAGTTTCCTTATGGGCAGCTCAGGTCCTTAGGTATGGGTTCTCCCAACGACTTCTGACTGGTCTTTTCGTCCGTTTTATTTACAGATGTACCCTCACCTCAGTGCCAAACAACTTTAACTTCCTTTTTTTTTAAAAAGATTTTATTTATTTATTTGACAGACAGAGATAACAAGCAGGCAGAGAGGCAGGAAGAGAGAGAGGAGGAAGCAGGGTCTCCGAGGAGCAGAGAGCCCGACGCGGGGCTCGATCCCCGGACCCCGGGACCACGATCCGAGCCGAAGGCAGAGGCTTCAACCCACTGAGCCACCCAGGTGCCCCTAACTTCTTTAATAATAATAGAAATGGCTGTCATCTGCTCCATCAATGTGTACTGTGCTTTTTGGCACATAGTACACAATGCATATTTGATGAATGAATGAACTTGCGCATCACACCCCCAGGCAGGGGCCTCAACAGAGGTTTCCAGGAAGGGGAACCTGCCTGTCACCTCACCCCTGCCTGGGGTAGCCCCTACCTGTGTCAGCTCCCTAATTGCCCAACACTGCCCACAGCCAGCAGCAGCAGAGATTAGCATCTTTCCCGGTGAGGAGAAACCGTGACCGCTTGGAAGGAAGTACGGCTGTGATCCGGAGTACCCAGAGGCAGAAATGAGGCTCAGGGCAGTTCAGTAACTTGCCCGGGGTCACAGAACTGTGAAGCTGGAATTTGGACCCAGAGCCTGGAGTCTTTCCTCTTGTTCCATCCCAATCTGCTGAGCAGGTTGGTTTTGGCTCTGGTGTGTCTGTCTACGGATGTCTGGTCCAGAGTTCCAGGCCTGACTCCAAACAACCTCAATGTATTTAGTAATGATAATAAGAGTGGTCTTTCACCGAATCCCGTAAGTGTGCTTGGCCTGCTAAGTAAGTGTTCGACACACCCTTCTCTGTTTGGGTGACTTAGCCTCCCCATCGAGTAGGGACAAATCGCTCGTTTTAAAGGTTAAAGAGTAGAAGCACAGCAGGGGGCTCAAGGTCATGCAGCTCATAAGCAGTTAAGCCAGAATTTGAACCTGGGCAGCCTGGCTCCAGAGTATGGGCCCGTAATCATTTAATACTAGATAAATCTCTGCAGGCCAGATGTGTAAACTCCTGAACCTCCTGGTTTTTCCGGAGCCAGACTCGGGGAGGAGGTACAAGGCAGAAACAGACTGCATGACACTGAGCCGAGGAGTGCGAAGTTTATCTGTCCCCTGCGTGGTTCCTGGAGGCAGGGAGAAATGGGGGTGGGGGGCACAGCAGGGCAGTCCCGGTGTCTCTGGGATCCTGGGTCAAAGGAAGGCCAGGGCAATTAGCAGACTGAAACCACTGTTAACTCAGAAACCTCAGTGGGAGATTGGCCCCAGCCTCAGTCCAGAAATCTGGCCTCCGGCCTGATCCTCCTGGGTTTCTGTCCCACCCTCCTAAGGTCTTCCTGGGTTGGGAAACGTCAGAGCGCTGGCTTAAGTGAGAACCTGGCACTGAAATTTCCTCTTTCACGGAATCCCCGGGCTGGCCTGCCTGTCCCATTTCCTCCCCCCAAAAGGAAGTGGATCCTGTCCCGTAGGGTAGCTACGTGATTGGATTTGCCCAACCAGCACCTGGCCACAGAGAGCTCAGCTGTGCAAGGCCTCTAGCTGGGGCAATGAGACAGGCCGGCCAACCTTCTCAGCCAGTCACGGAGGGTGAAATATGGGCAGAACGCCTGTCTTGTTGGTTTGGCCAAGGCAGGCCCCAGAGGATTCCTGTGAGAGGCCAGTACTGGCCTGTGGGTTTGTCCCCTCTGAGGCCTGAAGTGGCTCCTGGGTGGGGAGGGAGGAAGAAAAGGAATTCCCCTGCTCCACCATATTCCGATATTCCGGCTTGAGTGGCCTTGCTCGATATTCCGATGTTCCGGCTTGAGTGGCCTTGCTCGTCAGCTCACCTGGGTGTGTCAGCTCACCTGGGTGTCGACTTCTTAGCACCTGTCAGGGTGGAGAAAGGAGGAAGCAGCGTCAGCAAGGGGGATGAGATGAATTCGGAGGACGTTCGTTCATCCATTCATTCAACAAATATTTTATTAGCCCAGCTCCCTGCTGGGCCCAGGGCTAGGTGCTGGAATTCATGAGTGAATCTGGTCCAGTTCTTCCTTCAGAGAACGTCCAGTGTTTGGGGAGATGCTCAGGTGGACAGGCCCCTGCAGAGTCCCAGGTGGTGTAGGATGAAGGAAAGAAAGTTCGAGAGCCGTGGGACCAGAGGCGGGGGGGCCTCCTCACCAAGCCTTGGGTAGAATGACCACAAGGGATTTCTGGAGGAGGTGGCGTTAGATCTTTTTTTTCCCCCTCCCTCCAGCAAATATTTTCTGAGGATCTTCTATAGGCAGGTGTGGTTCTAGGTACAGGGGGGTAGAGCAGCAACCACCACCAAGTCCTCCAGGAACTCCACGGTACTGGAAGAGACAGACCATAAAGTAAGGTAATTTCAGACAGTGGGAGTGCTGGGAAGAAAATAGGATTGTAAAATAGTAGGGGGACTGGGGAGTCGTGGGGGCCTCTTCACCTGGCAGGGCAAGGAAGGAAAGGATGTGAGATGCGGCCTCTGACCTGAAGGAGGAGGAGTGAGACCAGCATTGTCCTGGGGAAGAGTGTTCCAGGCAGGGGATGGGCCAGCACCAAAGCCCTGAAGGGGTGGGGGGAAAGCTGGGCGGACCAGGTGTGAGTGGTGAGTGGTGCGGGTGGGGGCCAGGAGGTGATGTCAGAGAAGTGGGCAGGACCCAGAGCTTGCAGACCTCCCAGCAGCTGTGGAGGAATGAGCAGAGCAAGTAAGGGGTTGGGTGATCTCCCGTTTGCTGGATGGCCCCTTAGGTTCGTGGGGTCCCCAGGCACTCAGCAGGGAGGCTGCTTGAGATGCTTTCCCACTGCCCCTCCCCCACCAGCACTCTCTCCAATCAGTAAATCAATCGATCAGTCTTGAAAATAAATAAATAAGTAAATCCATTTAAAGTCCCTATGAACCATCATCCACTACCAGGACTAGAATATTGACAGTAATTTACACATTCCTCTGAGCTCCTCCAACCTCCGCCAATTGCCTGTCTTCACGGGCGGGGGTCGGGGGGCAGGGGGGGTGGAGAGTGGTGGTGTAATCACTCCTGAATCTAGGGTTTCCCATTCCCAGTTTTAAGTTCTCACATTTATTTATTTAGAAAGGTGTTACTTATTTGGGAGAGAGGATGAGCGGGGTGGGGGTGTGAGCAGAGGGAGAGGAAGAAACAGAGTCCCCACTGGATGCAGGGCCCGCGGCCCATTCCAGGACGCCGAAATCCTGACTTGACCCCCAAGTCAGAGGCTTAACTGACTGAACCACCCAGGTGTCCCTATATACACTGTACAGAGGTGTCCCGTATTTTATGTAATAATCTCCTTGGACTTGGTTGTAAGTGAATCTTATGTTGCTGAAATTGATCCGCTTGCTGCCTATGGCTGTATTTCTTTCATCGTTGTTTAAATAGACGCCAAGCGTGGAGCCAGATGCAAGGCTTGAGCTCACAACCCTGGGATCAAGACCTGAGCTGAGATCAAGAATTGGCCGCTTAGCCGACTGAGCCATCCAGGCGCTGCAGTGGTTTTTTTGTTTGTTTGTTTGTTTGTTTTTAAAACTGTTTGCTGTATATGTCATTTATATACCAGCTAACTGTTTCAGAATTTTATTTAATTTCTTGTTGATGGCACTGGGGTTGTGTTCAGGTTTTTGCTAGTATAGGAAAAGTACCTACGAAGATTCATGTGTATGTTCTCTAATGCGTGCAGCTAGGACTTCTCTTGATGAATGTCCACCTAGCCACCGATTGTTGGGCCATAGGGCATGTGAAAATTTGTTCAGCGTTACAAGAGAAGAGCAAAATGGTTGGATCTCTTTGCACTCCCACCAGTAACGTATAAGAAGTTCTGCTCTTTGTGTCTTCTGTAACACGTGGTGTTGTCAGACTTCGTTATTTCCAACCAGTAAGTGTAACGACTTCTCGTTGTAGACCTTGATTCGCAGTTCCCACATTTCTGGCGGGGTTGAGTAAGTGTGTAAGCCTATGTGTGAGTCTTCTTTTGGTAATGTGTTTTGCTTATTTTTCTATTTGTCTTTTTTTGGGGGGGGGGCATTTTCTTACTGGTTTGTCATCGTATGAGTCTAATCGTATTTTGGAAATTGGACATTCTAAAATTGAATATAGGTCAATTTAGCAGTTTATTTATTTATTTACGATTTTACTTAGTTGTGAGATAGAGAGCGCACAAGCAGGGGGAGTGGCAGGCAGAGGGAGAAGCGGGTTCCCCTGCTGAGCAAGGAGTGCAGTGTGAGCCTCAATCCTAGGATCCTGGGATCATGACCTGAGCTGAAGGCAGACACTTAACCCACTGAGCCAGTTAAGAGAGTTAAGAGAGAGGGAGAGAGCAGGGGAAGGAGCAGAGAGAGAGACAAGCAGACTCTGCAGTGAGCAAAGATCCCGATGTGGGGCTTAATCCCCAGACCTCAAGATCATGACCTGAGTCAAAACCAAGAGTCAGACACCACTGACTGAGCCACCCGGGTGCCCTGAGCACCTAACTTTATTTTTTGGACAGAGAGATTGCAAGTAGGCAGAGAGGCAGACAGAGAGAGAGGGGGAAGCAGGCTCCCTGCTGAGCTGAGAGCCTGATGCAGGACTCAATCCCAGGACCGTGAGATCATGACCAGAGCCGAAGGCAGAGGTTTCACCCACTGAGCCACCCAGGCGCCCCAGCACCTAACTCTTAATCTCAGCCCAGGTCTTTTTTTTCCAAAAAGATTTTATTTAATTATTTGTCAGACAGAGCACCCGCGCAAGCAGACAGAGCAGCAGTCAAGGGAGAGGGAAAAGTAGGCTTCCCGATGAGCAAGGAGTCTGATGCAGGACTCAATACCAGGACTCTGGGATCATGACCTGAGACAAAGGCAGATGCTTAACCAACTGAGCCACCCAGGTATCCCTCAGCCCAGGTGTTAATCTAAGGGTCATGAGTTTAAGCCTTGCATTGGGTTCCACACTGAGCCTGGAGACTACTGAAAAGGAAAAGGAGAAGGAAGAAATTGTATACCCTTTTCTTTTCTTTCTTTCTTTTTTTTTAAGATTTTATTTATTTATTTGACAAAGAGATTCAACGAGAGAGAGAACACAAGCAGGGGGAGTGGGAGAGGGAGAAGCAGGCTCCCCGCTGAGCAGAGAGCACAATGTGGGGCTCGATCCCAGGACCCTGGGATCATGATCGGAGCCGAAGGCAGATGCTTAGTGACTGAGCCACCCAGTCCCCCCTTACTGACCTTTTTTTTAAAAGGACATTCTTGTGGTTTTGATCTTTACAAATGAATCTTTGTTCTCAGCAGTGTTGATTACAGTTCTTTATAATCTTTTATTTTCTTTGGGTTGCTTTTTTTCTAACTTCCTAAGTTAGATGCCTAACACAATACTTTTTAAAATCCATTTATTTATTTGAGAGAGGAGGGGGTGGCCATAGGGGCAGAGGGAGAGAATCTTCAAGCAGACTCCCTGTTGAGTGGAGCCCCATGAGGAGCTCAGTCCCACCACCCATGAGATCATGACCTGAGCTGAAGCCAAGAGTTGGTCGCTCAACCCATTCAGCTACTCGGGTGGCCCTTCGCTCATTAATTTGTACCCTTTCTTTGCTGCATTCTGTACTTTTTGATATATCAGTGTTTTTATTATCACCCAGTTCTAAGTAATTTCAGACTTCTACTATGATTTTTCTTTGATCTATGAGTTATTTAGAGATGCTTTTCATCTCTGGTTGTATAGGGAATTGTTTGTCCTTTTCAAAACATGATTTCTAAAGAACATGAAATAAAAGAACATGACTTCTAACTTAATTGTACCATTGTCAGAGAATGTGGGCTTTGCGGAAACCGGTCATTTAAAATGAGAGACTTGGAGGGGCGCCTGGATGGCTCAGTCGGTTAAGTGTGACTCTTGATTTCCAGCTCAGGTCATAATCTCAGGGTTGTGGGATCGAGCCCTGACTGGGGCTCTGTGCTTAGCAGTGTCTGCTCCTCTCCCTCTCCTTCTGCTCCTTCCCATGTGCTGTCTCTCGTTCTTTCTCTTTCAAATTAATAAATCTTAAAAAAAAAAAAAAATCCTTTAAAATCCTCTACTCCTAGGGTGCCTGGATGGATCAGCGGGTTAAGCCTCTGCCTTCAACTCAGGTCATGATCTCAGGGTCCTGGGATCAAGCCCCACATCGGGCTCTCTGCTCAGCAGGGAGCCTGCTTCCCCCTTCCCTCTCTCTGCCTGCCTCTCTGCCTACTTGTGATCTCTCTCTGTCAAATAAGTAAATAAAATCTTAAAAAAAAATCCTTTATTCCTTTAAAATAAAATAAAATGAGAGCCTATGACTCTTGATCTTGCGTTTGTGAGCTTGAGACCCATGTTGATTGTAGAGATGACTTGAAAATAAAATCTTAGGAGTGCCTGGGTGGTTCAGTCGTTAAGTGTCTGCCTTCAGCTCAGGTCATGATCCCAGGGTCTTGGGATTGAGCTCGAATTGGGCTCCCTGCTTAGTGGGAAGCCTGCTTCTCCCACTCCCCCTACTGTGTTCCTTCTCTCACTGTCTCTCTGTCAAATAAATAAATAAAATCTTTAAAAATAAATAAAATAAATCTTAAAAATCAATAAAAATAAAGGAGAGACTTGCTTTTATGGGCTGGTATGTGATCAATTTTTTTTTGAAGATTTTATTTATTTATTTGACAGAGAGATCACAAGTAGGCAGAGAGGCAGGCAGAGAGAAAAGAAGGGAAGCAGGCTCCCCGCTGAGCAGGGAGCCCGATGTGGGGCTCGATCCCAGGACCCTGAGATCACATACTGAGCTAAAGTCAGAGGCTTAACCCACTGAGCCACCCAGGTGCCCCTGTGATCAATTTTTAAAATGTTTTGAGTGTTCCTGAAAAGAATGTGTCTGTGTTCTTTTATTTCTGCCGTCCTAGATTTTTATTTCATTTTATCTTGCTTTTCTTTCATTTTAATGTTTCATTTACTTAAAAAAGATTGCCAGCCATAGTTTTTCCATACAAAGGCCAGATTAACATTTGCTCATGTTTCTTGGTCTCCCTCTTAAGCCCTTATATCCACTGACTTGTCGTTCAGATTAAAATTTTCCAGATTTTTTAGTACTGAGTTATTTTTGGATATATGGTCTTGTTCTTTCCTTTGATCTGGGAGTTTTTTTTTTTTTTAATTTTTATTTATTTATTTGATGGAGAGACACAGCAAGAGAAGAAACACAATCGGGGGAGAGGAAGAGGGAGAAGCAGGCTTCCCACCAAGCAGGGAGCCCAACACGTGACTTGATCCCAGAACTCCGGGATCTTGACCTGAGCTGAAGGCAGAGGCTTAACCCACTGAGCCACCCAGGCGCCCCTAGAGGGTGTTTTTTGGGACAAACGTGATCCCTTCAATGTAGTCTTTAACATCTGAATGACAGTTTAGCTGGATATAAAATTCTTGCTTCAGATTCTTTTCCTTTGGTACTTTGGTCAATTCAGTTTGATACATATTCCTTTGTAAGTGATCTGTTTTTCTCTAGACTTTAGAATATTTTGTTGTGTTTTAATATTCACTATAATATTTTTAAGTGTGTGTTTTTCCTTCTCTGTCCTGTTTGGTTTATTTGGGGCCCTCATCTTTCTTTAGTTCTATGGTTATTGTCATTATTTCTTGAAATACCTAGATATTGGGACTTACACTATCTTTCTTTTTGTTGACGTACAGTTCATACAATAAAATGCACAGATGTTAAGTGTACAATTCTGTGTGTTTTGACACGTATGCATTACCTTACAACTATGATCGCAATCAAGATTTAAAAAACATTTCTCTCTCTCCAGCTGTTTCCCTCTTGCCCCTGTCCAGTCCATTTTGCCTCCCAAATGTAATCTTTATTCTGATTTCTTTCATTGTAGATTATATTGGTCTTTTCTGGAGTTTCATATAGATGGATTACACAACATATACTCTTTTATGTTCAGCTTCTTTCACTTAGCATAATATTTTTGAAATACATCTGTTGTATTCTTTGTTCACACGTCTTTTTGCTGAGCAGTTTTCCCTGTGTGTGTGTGTGTGTGTGGAGGATGTTTGTTAATCATGGATTGTCAACTTCAGTAGTTCTTTATTTACTGGATACAGACCTTTGTCAGTTGTATGTACTATGTATGTTCTTTTCCATTATGTGCCTTGTCCAGTATTTTTTTAAGATTTTATTTATGCAGAGGCACCTGAATGGCTCAGTGGGTTAAGCCTCTGCTTTTGGCTCAGGTCATGATCTCAAGGTCCTGGGATCCAGCCCCGCATTGGGCTCTCTGCTCAGCAGGGAGCCTGCTTCCTCCCCTCTCTGCCTGCCTCTCTGCCTGCTTGTGATCTCTCTCTCTTTGTGTGTGTGTGCTAGATAAATAAATAAAATCTTAAAAAAAAAAAAAAGATTTTATTTATGCATGAGTGGGGAGTGGCAGAGGGGAAGAGCAGGGGAGAGGGAGGGAGGGAGAAGTGTGCTCAGGGAGAAGCAGACTCCCCGCTGAGTGAGGAGTCTGATGCAGGGCTGGATTCCATGACACTGAGATCATGACCTGAACCAAAGTCAAACACTTTTTTTTTTTTTTTTTTTTAAAGATTTTATTTATTTATTTGACAGGGAGAAATCACAAGTAGATGGAGAGGCAGGCTGAGAGAGAGAGAGGGAAGCAGGCTCTCTGCTGAGCAGAGAGCCCGATGCGGGACTCGATCCCAGGACTCTGAGATCATGACCCGAGCCGAAGGCAGTGGCTTAACCCACTGAGCCACCCAGGCGCCCCCCAAAGTCAAACACTTAATGGATGATCTACCCAGACACCCCATCTATTCAGTTTCTTAATGGCATCTTTTTTTTTTTTTTCTTTTGTGGTGTCTTTTGGTGGGCAGATATTTTACTATTGATAAGTCCAGTTTATCGGTTTTTGGGGTGGGGGGGTTAAGACTTCCTGTCTTCCCCAAAGTCACAAAGATACTCTCTTACATTTTCTTTTAGAAGCTTTGTGGTTCTAGCTTTTATCACTCGGTCTGTGATCCATTTCAAATTAATGGAGTAAGTTTGGGGCTGATGTTTTAACTTTAATTGATGTTTTACTCTTTTTACTCTCTCTCTCTCTGTCAAATAAATAAATAAAATCTTTTTTTTTTTTTTTTTTAAAGATTTTATTTATTTATTTGACAGGGAGAGAGATCACCAGTGGGCAGAGAGGCAGGCAGGGAGAGAGGGAGGTAGCAGGCTCCCTGCTGAGCAGAGAGCCCGATGTGGGCCTTGATCCTAGAACCCTGAGATCATGACTGGAGCCGAAGGCAGAGGTTTTAACCCACTGAGCCACCCAGGTGCCCCTGTTTTACCCTCTCTTTAAAAATCTTTTCTGTTTCGGGCGCCTGGGTGGCTCAGTGGGTTTAGCCGCTGCCTTCGGCTCAGGTCATGATCTCGGGGTCCTGGGATTGAGTCCCGCGTCGGGCTCTCTGTTCAGCAGGAAGCCTGCTTCCTCCTCTGTCTCTCTCTCTCTCTGCCTACTTGTGATTTCCCTCTGAAATAAATAATAAAATCTTTTAAAAAAAATGTTTAAAAAGAAATTTAAAAAAAATTAAAAAATCTTTTCTGTTTCTTAATCCTTCCTGGCTCTTTCCTGGAAGTGTTCCCCGATCTGGTACCTGTTCCCTATTTCCACTTTGCCTCTTGCCTTTGTTATTTCAACTGTTTTTCATACTGAGTATTTCCACTTGGGTGCTCTAACACTTGATTGTTCTGTTCTCTATTGCTAATATCTTTCCTTACTTTTTCTGTGTGTTTCTAATGCTTAGTTGAAATTCTTGGTCCATCTGTTGAATACAGCTGATTCCGGTAGTATCTCTAATCAGTTTGTTTTGAAGTCATTGTGTTCCTTGGATTCCCTGGTCTTTCACCTGTGATCTCATTTCTTGGGAGTCAGGTGTGTTTATGGGGGGCGGAGAGGTCAGGTTCAGAGATTATGTCTGGTGCTGAGGACTGAGCTAAGGATCTAAGCCTGACTCTGGTCTCTGTCAGCATCAGTGAGCCCAAGGAGATGGCAGTCCTGGCGTGGAGAGCCTCAGTTTGGCTTTGCCTCTCCCCCTCCCCAGGTAACCAATACCCCAGGACTGGGCCTCACTTCCAGCACCCCAGAAGCAGCAGGCAGGGAATGGGGCTGTCTGGTTAGGTCAGAATCCACCAGCCCTGAGGTCTGGAAGGGGAGGGATGGTTGAAGTGGCTGGAGGCCCATCCGTTTCCTCTTGATTCCTTTAACCCCACGTGGCCTGCTTCATTGCCCTGATTGCACTCCAAGGTTGTTGTTTGTGATTTTCTTTTGTTATATAGGTTTTATTTGGGGGACGCCTGAGTGGCTAAGCTGGTTAAGCATCTGCCTTCAGCTGAGGTCATGAGATCTCAGAGTCCTGGGATCGAGTCCTATATCGGGCTCAGCAAAGAGCCTGTTTCTCCATCTTCTTGCTGCTCCCCCTGCTTGTGTGCGTTCTCTCTCTCTGTCTTGCAAATAAATAAATAGAATCTTTAAAAAAAAAAAAAAAAGGTTTAATTTTTAAGTTATTTCTGCACCCAACTTGGGGCTTGAACTCAAAACCCCGAGATCAAGAGTCGAATGCTGTATGGACTAAGCCAGCCAGGTCCCCTTTGGCCCTGGTTTTACACCAGCAGACACTCAGGCATGCAGACACTCATGTCCAGGTGAGCGTGCTTGCTATGGTCGGTCCAGGGCAGTGGGCCTGCTGGGGAAGGCTTTTGATGCAAAGGGGTAAGAGCAGAACTTAAACCTGATTTTCTTTTCTATTCTAATATCTCCATCAGCCTAAAGACTATGTCCCACTCCTCTTGGCTGTTGCACCAACCCCCTACACACAAGTTTAAAACTCCCTTCGGTGTCCCCTGGACATTGCATTTTCTCTGTAAGTCCCTAGGCTTAGTGACGTGTTGCTGCTTTGCTGTTTCGGTACTCAGGTGTTAATTTGAGAAAGAGGGTTCAGGAGGTGGATAATCTTCCCTTACCGTTAGCTTTAACGCTGCATGGCTTCCCTGCTCCCGCAGCCACTGAGCCACCAGCTGGAGCCTAGTGGCTGCTGCAGAAAAATGGCGCATTGATTAGGGGGTACCACTGAGTCCTTGATATTAGAACAGATGGACCAAGAATTTTATTTTATTTACGAATTTTGACAGAGATCACAGGTAGGCAGAGAGGCAGGCAGAGAGAGAGGAAGGGAAGTAGGCTCCCTACTGAGCAGAGAGCCTGATGTGGGGCTCGATCCCAGGGTCCTGGGATCACAACCTAAGCTGAAGGCAGAGGCCCCAACCCACTGAGCCAGGTGCCCAGGTGCCTCTATATTCACATATTTTAAGATTTTATTATTTGAAAGCAAGCGAGTGTGTGCTTTGAGCAGGAGCTGGCAGTGGGGAGGGGGATAGGGATTTGCTGAAGGCGGAACTGGAAGTGAGGTTCGATCCCAGCACCCTAGGATCATGACCTGAGCCATAAGGCAGACACTTAACTGACGAGCCACCCAGGCAACTCTGTACCAAGAACTTTAAATAAGCATTAGAAGCGTGCAAAAGAAATAAGGAAAGATGGTGGCAACATAGAACAGAATAAGAAAGTATAAAAAAAAAATAAAAGAACAAAATGGAAGTATTTAATATGAAAAACCAGCCTCATCATCTGCCTCTGCCCCAACCTCTGCACTTCGTAGCTCACTATTCTCCTGGGGTGGGGGGGACTTTAGTGACCTACCCTAGAACTTTGCATGGGCTGTTTGCTCTCCTGAGACTGCCTGCCTTCTACTCTGCTGGAAAAATTCTGGTGCATCCTTCAGACTCCTTCCCTGGTGGCCCCTCATGGTCTGTGTGATACTCAGGGATGGCTTTGGGCTCTGGAGTTAGGAAACCTGGCTGCTTGTCCTGATTCTTCAGCTCACAGGCCCGTCTGACTTTGGGAGGGTCACACTACCTCTTTGGACTTCAGGAACCTGCTGGGGGAAAAATATGAGTGTGTCAGGGTAGACTAGAGTCCCTTTTGGCTCTGACAAGCCGATGGGATGGTTAAGCGCAAAGGTTTTGGAGTGGGGCTGCGCATGATCCCTTCCTGGCTCAGCACTTAGTCCCTGTATTTCAGTGCCTCGGTTTACTAACCTGGCATAATGGTTCAAAGTCTGTACTTCCAAGGTGGACATTCTGGGCTCCTAGCCCCAGCTTGACTACTGCCTGCTGTGTGATCATAGGCAAGTTACTTAACCTCTCTGTGCTCCCCCCACCCCCGCCTTCTGTAAAATGGGGTTGGTACTGAGGATGCCTACTAGGAGCATAATGAATGCAGCTATTGTTTGGCTGCTGGTGGTGGTTCACCATGACGCAAACTTCTCTATTCAGTTCAACAAATTCTTGATGTTTGTCTGCCAGGCCTTCCTAAATGTTTTCTAAATAACACTTTCTATTGAGTTTTATCTCTTAACAGATACTCTCCTGGGCATCTTATCTTTACAACAACCTTGCAAGGTGGGCTTAACTAACCTTGTTTGATGGATAAGAAATCTGCAGCCCCAGACGCAGAATCACTTTCATAGTTGGACAGACTCAATCCATGTCTGCTTCCTCCATGGCCAAGGTCTTTCCACTATGCTCCAGCGTTCAGGGAGATTACATGGGGGTTTTGGGGATTCCTGGACAGATCCAGATGGGGAAGCTCAGTGGGAAGCTCCCCACCCCTTCCACGCATATTCCAGCTGTCCGCCTACCCTTGGCCTTACACAAGATGTCTTTAGGAGGCTTAACACAGATGCAGGTTTAGTGATGGGCAGAAGTTAATTACAGGCTCATGTGACCTCGGATAGAGCCACAGGGGCTTTGGGAAAGGGAGAGGGACTCTCGGAGGACAGGGAATCAGCGAAGAGGAGGCTTGAGTTTCAACAAGCCCAGAGCTGGAGACGGAAGGCGAGGCCTTCGGGAGCAGATGTGGGCCTTGCCCAGAGGCGGCTGCAGAGGCTGGCACCGGCTGACCCCGGCCTCTCTGTGCTCCTGCGGGCCCGGGCTTGTGCCTTCACCTGGCGGAGCCTTGCTTGCGTCATCTGCCAAAGGGCAGCTAGTGCCATGTGGTAGGGTTAGGGGAGAGGGCATCAGGGAGCCCTGCAGCCACTGGTGAGATGAACAGACGGAGGCGGACACCAGCTTCAATCCTAAAGCTTCCTGAACTTTCCTTATCTGCAGATCCGGAATCACGTGCTCTGCGGTGAGGAGATCTACTGCCTTCTCCTGCCGTCTCGGCTTTTCCTCACCATCTCCTCTTGGCCTCGCTGCCTCCTGTTTCTCTGTCAGGCCTAGCACCAACCACCTGGTAGCCTGTTGACTTTGCTCCTTCTTTGTTGTCTGGTCACCCCAGCAGCAGGGATTCGGGTGGTACTGTTCATTGTGTAGAATACCCTCCAGCCATAGTAGGTGCTCAGTAAACAGCAATCAGCCAGATGTTGGTTGAATTACAAGGAGGGAAGGCCCTGGTGTGCCGGGAGGTGCTCAGTCAGTATCAGCTGGATCTTGGCGAGGCAGGGTAGAGGCTGGGACAGTTCATTTGGGGCGCCCAGGGCTGCCTGTGAAAGCTTTTGAGGCCTAGATTTCCGGGTTGTGCCTGGTTCCCTCTCTGGCCGCAGCCTGCAGGAGGAGAGTCTCATCGGATAGTAAAGCCAGATGGGCCTGCTCACTGGGGCTTTGCATGGAGCCAAGAGCCTCAGGCAAACAGGAAGCCCATGATGCTGGGCTTTCTTCATTAGATTTTTAAAATTGCATTTATTTTATTATTTTTATTTATTCATTTTTTAAGTAATCTCTATGTCCCATGTGGGGTTGGACTCATGACCCTGAGATCAAGAGTCACACTCTCTACCAACTGAGCCCGCCAGTTGGCTCCTCCTCCTCCTCTTCTTCAGCTCTTTAAACCACTCTGACTTCTCAACAGCACAGACTGCCTCGGAGAGATGACAGCCCCAGTGCCAACCCTGCACCTGGGAGAAAAAGCTCTGGTTCTGGAGCCAGGCCGATCCCACAGCATGGCCTGGTCTGGCCCCCCATCTAGCAGAAGGATCTTGGGCAGGTTACTTCACCTCTCTGCCTCTCCGTTTCTTTCTCTGTGAAATGGGTGTAGCAGTATTACCCCCCATACTCTGACCTCCTGGGGCTTTCTATAAAACCCAGTGCAAATGTGTTTGCTAGACTGAAGGGCCTGCAAGGCAGAGCTTTGCACCTGCAGCGCCGAGCACAGGGCCAGGCATACCACAGACACTTGGCACAGGTGGAAGAACTAAACCCCACTGACATCAGCTGTTGGAAGGGGGAGGGTCTCAGTCCTGCCTGCAGTAGGGTCGTGGCTCCTGTCCGAAGACCTCCTATGATTCTAAGGGTTTATAGATTCCAAAAAGAAAATGTAACTTGTATTCAGTTGGACTTCTATTTAATCATGCACTTGAAATTTATGGATCCATCTTTACCTTGTTTACAAGCTTTTTCCTTTGGTAGGAATGGCTGGCTGGGTATGACATGATGTGGTTGCTTACATTATAAGGGGCTCAGAAGAACTGACTGGACTGGAGTTCTGAGGTCAGACTGTGTTCCAAGAAACAGGAAATCCAAGGCAAACAATAAGGGGAATTAATTGGCTCATGGAACCTGGATGTTTAGAGGCAAGCTTCAGGCATGGCTGCATCCAGGGACTCAAGCAATGTTACCCAAGACTCCAGATTCTAAGGAGTGGTTCCATCTTTAGGCCCCACACAGTGCTCTTCCCCTCTGCCTCACCCTTAGATTAGAACACACCATCCAGGTGGAGAAAGTCTTCCAGGGTAAGCCCAGCAGGACCCACCTGGAGCTGCTGGGGGTGGGGATCAATCCCACCCAAACCCCAGGGCTGAAACAAGGAGGGTGGTTGTCCAAGGAAACTGTCGTATTGTTAGGAAGGGGGACTGGATTCCGGGTGGCCAGAGATGACAGCGGAGATCCACTATGGTCATCAGAAGGGGAGCTGTGGAAAGCCTTAGGAACATCTGTACACCACTTTATAGTTTGGAAATTTCCTTCCCTCCTCGGAAGCTGATATTGGAGGCAGAGTGGCGTTTATTATCCCTGCTTCACAGATGAAGAAACAGCTCTTGAATATTTGGCCAGGACCCTGACTTGTACCCCTGGGCTGCCCCTGTGCATCTCAGCCTCTCCAGGGAGTTACAAACGGGGAAAGGCTGACCTGGGAGGGAGGAAGCAATTGTGACCAAGCAAAGCCACTCCCCTTATGGAGGCAGCCCAAGGGGAGTTGGCCAGGGGGCGGAGGGAGCAGCCTGACTTCAGGGCCAGTGGTGGGGCAGGGGCTGGGCACACATACCAGGGATATCCCGCAGCACTCCTGTGAGGACACCAGCATGCACACAGAGAAAGGCAGAACGAGATCACCCGACACGCTGGTACAGGGCTCCCTGTACCGGGGGTGGCTGAGGCCTTAGGTCTTGCCACCAGTGGTGGAAGTAGTCCTGGCAGATGGCTGTGATGGGGGTAGAAGCAAGTACACTGGCGGTGGAGCCAGCGGGCCCTGGCCTAGATCCCAGCTCTCCCACGCGATGGCTGTGTGACCCTGCTCCTCCCTCCTACTTCCTGAGTCTCAGTGCTGTCTCCTGACCCAGAGCTGATAATTCCCACCTCACAGGATCCTGGGAAGGCGGAATCAAAAGCTCCAGCACATAGTAGGTGCTCCATTAAGAGTCTTTCCCTTTCCATCTCCTTGTGACCTTGGCCAAGTTACTGACCTTCTCTGTACCGTGGGAGCGATGGTGGCACATATGGGAGGGTTGCTGTGCGGGTTAGGCAAGTCCGTGCATGTGACATGCCTCGAACGGGGCCTGGCATGCTCGTTGCGCCCGTTACTACCAGCTAACATTGAGTGTTTTAATGTGCCGAGCCCGGGGCATTTACCTCCCAGTTGATCGTATTCTCGTGCTTCCAATCAAGACAGTGACATAGGCACACACGGTGATGGTCTGCCTGTGACAAGGGAGGATACTGAGGCCCAGAAAGGTGAAGTGACTTGCCCAAGGTCGCGAAACCTGTAAGCCACGGGGACTTGGCTGAGCAGTGCACCCTTGGGTGAGACCCTTGCTTCCGTGGGCTCAGGTTTCCTGTGGGGCGAGGCAGTCTCCCTGCCCTGCCACCTCCTGGGGTCACCGGCAAGTGCACGGGGGGGGGGGGGGGCAGGAGTCTCCTCTTGCTGGAAGGTTCTCTGGGAATGTGCGGAACGCGCTTATCCCGGGCCAGCTGCAGCGCACTATCTCTGGGAACATCCGTGTCCTCCCGGCTCTGACGCCAGCACCGTGTTTGCGAGCCCCCTGCACATGCCACCCGGGGATGCTGCTCGTGTTGGCCGCTGTCCAGCAGGTTACAAGTTAACTGCCTATTTCCCCCATCCCCAGTGTCTGGCTTCTCTCAGGGCACACATGGGGGCTGTGGGATGGTGGCTTCCTCTCCCAGGGGAAGGCTGCCAGGTGCGGAGGTTTGAGGGGGAGGGCGGGGAGTGGGGAGAGCCGGGGTGGTCCAGGGACCTGCTCCAGGAACCCCTCAGAATAGGGGTGGGGTGGGTCAGGCTGGAGGCGCGCGTCCAGGCTCACTCACACCCTCTGACCTCGGGTAAGTCACCTCGCCTCACCTCTGTTCTGTAAGTGGGGACAGGGCGTGGGGACAAGGAGGAAGCCCACCCCCTTCCCTCTGGCGACTGGGGTATGGGATGGGTGTGTAGGGAGCCCGAGTCCACTAGTAGCTGCACGTGTCCCATTCATCCACAGACACAAAATGACCCACGCTGCAGCTGGGGCCCACGTGGTTCCTTTCCAGGCTCGCCGGCGGCTTAGGGGTTTACAATCGGCCCTGGGAGACAAACATCCAGAAGGAGTGTTGAAATCTGGCTGGGCTGTGTGCCCTTGGGTAAGGGACTTCAACCTCTCTGTGCTTCTGCTCTGTCACCTGCAGACTGGGGGTAAGAATAGTGCCCGCGTGGCAGGTGGCGGGTAGGGAGTAAATGAGTGGATGGAGGTACAGTGCTTTGAACAATGGTCGGTGCAGAGTAAGGGCTGTGAGTAGGTTTGAGGGCTTCCTTAGAATGGTCTCGGTTTGAATGGTTCTCTTTAGGTGACACAGATCATTAATGTTTGGAATGCCAAGACCCCGGGCGCCCACGTTAGGCTCACGGACTGCCTTGTGCTTCTAGTCGCAGCCCCCGCATTGGAGCCAGCTTCCGTGGACCCCTGTCCCTGCTGTTGGTGAGCTGTGTGACCCTGGGGAGGCGTGTACCCTCCCTGGGCCCTTCCTTTCTGTGTTGTTGATTGGGAGAGCGAGGATGGGACAGTCTGGTGTCCCGGTAGCGGAGGGGTTCCTGCCTCAGGGGTGCTGAGTGTCCCCCAAGTACGGGGATGGCGGACACCTTGGAGAGACGCAGCACCTGCCTCCCCCGCCTGTCCCTTTCCATGTCCTCTCCGTGGGATGGTGGAAGCCTGTGTGCCCGTCAAGCAGCCATCCTTGACCACCTCCCAGGCCCTCAGCCATCTCAGATCCCAGGCTCGGGTTTCTGGGTCCTGCCATCCCCCCATCCCCGTGGCAGCTGTCCTCCCACCACTTGGCCCTTGACTGGCTTCAGTCCTCTGCCCACAGAGCCAGTCTGTGACATCCAAACCATCCAGATGCCCCAGGAAGCCCCAGAAAAGCTTTGGCTCCAGAACCGGCTCCTTTGGGGGCCTCTGATTCCAGCTCCGCAGTGTGGCCTCGGGCAAGGAGCAGACGCCTGAGCTTCAGTGTCCCTACCTGTAAGATGGACTGGCATGTCCGTGTGCAGGGACACGCAGGACGGGCTCTCGACTAGGCTCAGCTGCGCGAGCAGAGCCCTTTGTGACTCGTCTGGGCTGCCCCCTCTGCCCTCCTGCCAGGGGCACCGCCCGACCCCGTTATCTGCACCCCCCATCTTTCTACCCCACCCCCGTCTTTCCAGCCCAGCCTTCCTCCCCATCCATCCATGGAACCTTCCTGGCCAATGTTCTCTCTCTCCCCTTCAAGAGGAAAAGAGCATGTCAGGCTGCGTGGTGGGTTGTTTCCTCCCGTGTGGAGACGTGGAAACCCTTTGACTCGAAGAACTGGAACCTCACTCCCTTTCCCTTCACTAAATACCCCTCCTCCCGCCACATTAGCACGCTGTAGCCGGAACTCTGGTGGGGCCTTCCAGACAAGCAGGACTGTGGGAAAGCCCTGAGGGTGATCGGCTGCCTGGCCGAGTGAGCAGAGAATGGCCAGTCCATTTTCTGCTCCCAATTCTCACGTGCCCCTCTCCTTGCCTGTCCTTTGTGTGTCCATCCGTCCTCTGCCACTCCGGCCGGCAGTCAGCCGAACACTTACCCTGCCCTGTGGTCTGTTTTAAGCCGGTCCATCTGTTAACTCCTGCAGCCCTTACAACAACCCTGTGGTTTGTCCTGGTCTCCCACTTTGCGGATGAGAAGCCCGAGGCACAGAGGGCTGGGGCTGGTGGCCCTTAGCTGCCCAGCTGGAGGGGCGGAGGCAGGGTCTGAGCCCCGTGGCCTGGCGGCGGGGCTCGCTCTTCTGCTGCTGGGCTGTGTCTTCGGCCACTCACCCCCCCTGGACCCCACCACCCTCTCACCCACCTGCCGACACCCCCTGGCCGCCCAGCTGTGCACCTGGCTCTGCCAGCCACAGGGCTGCCACCGTCAGCAGAGCTCATGCTGTGGTGAAGGGGCCACAACCAGTGGCTCTCTGAGGCTCTGATAGGGGTAACCATGACCAAGGTCTTGAGCGCCCCAGGTTCTGGGAGCTTGGGGAGGAGATATACCCACTGCCTGGGCTGAGGCAGGGGTGTGGGGCAACTCTGCAGAGCTATCAAGGTGGAATGATGATGGGAAGCCTGCATGGAGCGGATAACAGGGAACATTCTAGACCAGGGAACACTGTGTACAGAGATGATGAGACTGGAAGTGCTCCGGGGACAGCTGGTGTCTCAGCTGAGCCTTAAAGACGCAATGGCTTGGCAGCCGGATGACCCCGTGCTTCCCCGGGCACTTGCACATCTGTTTTCTGCTCATGTGGAGTGCTGTCCGCTGCTGGAGGGCTGAGCCTTGCCTGTCCCCAGCATCTGGCCAACTGCCCTCTGGGGAAGTCCTTCCGTGGGTCTGACCTGCAGCCCACTCTGACAACCACACATTCCTTCCTGAGCCCTGCACCCAGAGGCTGCTTCATGGAAGCCATAAATAAGCCATGTCACTGAATGAATAAAGTCCAGGCCAGCAAGGCTTGCCAGGGACACCAGGCTTGGCTGAGAGAGGGATTCCATGTCCCCTCTCTCTGACCCTGCAGCTGAAATGTTCCTCCCCGGGGAGCTGCTACAGCCCAGTTTGGTGCTCTAGTAGGCCCCCAGCCCCCACCCCGGTCCCCAGCCCGCTGGCAGCTCAGGGAACACACAGCAGTTCCTGTGGCCACAGCTCCTTCAAAGAGCCAGGAAGGCCCCCCTTGACAGCCCAGAGGGCGCTGGCTTCCGCCTGTTCTGATTCTGATTGTTCCCTTCGGGGAAGGAGGAGCTGGGCAACCGGGGTAAGTCTTTTCTCTCTGGGCCTCAGTCTTCCCATCTGGGCAGTGGGACAGTCTACTCACAGAATGACTCGGTAGGTCCTGGGGGGAGAATGGGAATTTGGGGGTTGGTGTGTCTCTTTAATCGCCTTTTAAATTTGAATCAGCCACACCCTTTTCTTTCTCTGTGCTCCCTTCACTCAAAGCTCATCAGGTCCTCAGCACCTGGCAATACAGGCAGAGTGAGGGCTGTTAGGCCCCAGCTGGAGTTGTACAGATACACAAACACACGCTTTTAATACCTCCCGGTCACCCTAAAGAACACCTCCATCACTCTCATACTTTTCCCAGTCTGTCTCCCTCCCCAGGAAACCACTTGGGAGTAGAACTCTCTAACCACCCCCCTCCATTCACTCCCAAGTGATTCTTGTGGCCTGGTTTGGGGAAGTCTGCTCAAAGGACCTCCTCAGCCTAGATTTCCCAGGGCTGTGACCTCCAGCCGGGAGGCTCCCTAAGGACAAATCACTGTCCTCTGGCCTGGCCTAACAAGGCCGGGGAGCAAGAGGTGACCCTCTTCGGGTCTCCTATTGATTTGGGAGGCTGGATGGTGGGGGAGACTTAGAGTTGTTCCAGCCCCGGGGAGCTGTGGGGGAGGGAACCTGGATCAGGGGTGACCTTCTGGTAGCTTCCTTGAGGGGTCCTGTGCAGGGCATGGTCAGCACTTTCCATCTATGTGAGCCTGAATCATTTCCACCACCGTATCCACCCCGCCTCCCACTACTGCCCAGGTCTTGCCTCCCTCGCCTGGGAAGGGGGACAGATGAGCCAGCTCTCTCGCTAACAAGCCTGAGGTCAGGTGTGTCCCACTCAGTGTCTGGCACACCACAGGTGCTCTCCGGAATGGGTGATGGGTGTAGGCTCAGGGCCACAGGGACTGACCCAATGTCTCAGAGCTCGGGGTTGGGGGGGTGGTGCACTGGGGCCTGACCCAAACAGTGCTGGCCTTGTGACAGCTGGGCCAGATGACTTTACTGATGAGCCTCAGTTTCCCTGTCTGTCATGGGGGCCCGTAAACCAATGCTGCTCATGTCCCTAGCGTGCTGTGCTGGTCTGATGCAGTCTGAGTTAAGGGCCTATTGAGAAAGAAAAGGCTTTCATGGAGTCACACGCCTGGATTTCCTATCTTCATGACGAGGCTAGTGGCCCTTGTGGGACCAGAAAGAGGGGACCACTTGGTGTGAGAGGGTAAGCGCCTCTTCCTCTGACCTTGAGTGTTTTGTACCATGGAGTGTGAGGGGTCCCAGGTGGCCGGAGTTACAGCTGGACAAGGCCTGGTCTCAAAGGCACACTGCAGATGATGTCTGGGCTCTGGTTATGTCTAGTGGCTTCACTTCTCTGAGCCTCGGTTTTCCAGTCTGTAAGACGGGAACTGTTAAGCCCATCCTGGCTTGATGTGATGTTGTTGGAACCCAAGAGAGATGGATACTGGGTTCCTTTCCGGAATGGAAAGGGACCTCCAGGCAGGCCGTGGCAGCTCAGCTGCCTCCAGCCTGTGTGTGCGGGCTCTGTGGGGATAGCTGATGATTTTACTGAAGGCCGCTGTCCTGCAGGTCTGGTGCTCTCCCAGTTCTGGGGCAGTCCAGGGGTTGGGGTGACAGGCTGTTCTGAGCTCCTGTTTGCTTCATCTGTAAAGAGGGGTGCTGATGCCCATCATGGGGCCAGGACGCAGTGGGTGCTCCATAAGAACAGTTCCTCTTATTCTGGACATCCTTCCCCCTTTCGGCAGATTCAGTGCAATCTCGTTCCCAGGCTTGTAAATGGGGTGGAACAGCCACTGTAGCTGCTTCAGAGGAGTCACGGATCATGGCTTTTGCCAGCTGGGGATTCCCTTCCTTCTGTGCTTTTATCCCATGGGACAGGGGTGGGGGGGAACCAGCATAATGGCAGCTGCTTAGTAGGTGCTCTTTTTACCCTGGCTGGTCAGGGATCTCCAAGAGAATAGAGACCGAGTCTATCCTGTTCCGCCAACAAATCCTTAGTACCTAGACAGCTGTTCACTAAATGCTGGGGACTGAAGAAAGACTGAACAAAGTTGAATGAATAGGCATCAGGGTAGGGAAGGCCTGGCTTGGGGGGGAGGGGAGCTTCATGGGCAGTTCCCCCACCCCCACCCCTCCAAGTTCATCCTTCCTGGGTTAATCCCCAAAAGATTAACCCCAAGGAACAAAGCCAGGTCACAGCCACTGACCCAGGGCATTGCAGAGAGCATCCAAGGCTAGCCTGCCTGGGTGCTTACAAGGTGCTCTGTGGGGCCCTCTTTGCCCCAAGATGGCTCTTGTGTCCCCCACCCTGAGCATGGTCCTCACAGCCGTCCTCAGCCTCCTCTTCCTGACCCTGGCCTTGAGCCTCCTCTGCTTCTTCACCTGCCGCCTGGCCAGGCCACTCAGGTAGGAGAACTCACCTGGGCCATACTCCCTCCCCTGCCAGCTCTCCTGCCCTAAACTCATTTGGCTACAGTTCGCTCCTGTGGGATAGAGAAGGGGTTGGGCCCTGGTTTCTCTCGCCCTCTGTGGTGGGGAAACCAAGGCCCAGAGAGGCTGAGTTTCAGCTTGGGATGGAATCGCCCTTGGCCACGGACTCGCTAGATCCTTTGCTCAATTTCCTAAAGTGTAAAAGAGGCTAATGACACTTGCTGTGCGAGATTAAGCAAGACCACAGATATCAATACTTAGCACAATGTTTGGCACCACGTGAGTACCCGAGAAATGCTCGTGATTTGTAGCTGTCAGTTGCCCTGGACCTTTTGAGATCCAGCCTTCCAGGACTGGCATTTTGCCTGGCTCCAAGGGGCTCTCATGCCCTCCACCCCAGGATGCTGAGTCAGTCCTCAGGGCCAAGGCTCAGCCCCCCTGCTCTCTCTCCTGACCTGCCAAGTAGCTGCTCCTTCTCCAGGGGGGGCCAGAGCCCAGTTAGGGCTTCTGTGTGCTTGCCATGAGTAATCAGAACACGTAGCTGGGAGCCTGGCAGAGATGGTCTAGCTGGGAGGTGGGGGACAGTGGGGCTGGCACACACTCGGAGGCTCCATTCTGAGCTAGCAGAGCGTTGGCAGAGGGTGGTGGGCAGCCGGGGCCCCTGCAGCCCCAGACTGGGCCCCACCGAGCCCATCACCAGGGCTGCAAGAGAGTAGGCTTGGAGCCTCTGGGGGTTGGGGGGCCAAGAGAGGAGCCAGCAGAGGAGACTCTTGTTTCCGAAGGGTTTCCTAGATTTCAGCCCCCTCTCCTTTTCAGGCAGTGGCAGTGGGAGGAAGCACAAGGAGAAGCCACCTGTCTGTCTCTAGGACAGCTGGGTCTCAAGGCCACATCCCTGGGGCCAAAATTCAGGGCATTCCAGCCTGAATCTTGAAGCTTTTCATTAAGTTAACATTTACAGAGTTGCCCCTGTATGCACAGGGTTGGGGATCCAATGATGGGGAAAATGGTGTTTACTCTCCCAGAGCATCAAGCGGACAGAGAAGAGAATCAAACAAGAATAATCACGTGGCCTTCAGATCTCCTGGGGCCACCCTTGACTTTTCTTCTTCCTTCTTTCCTTGTTTGTATTGGGCCCCACGGGTAGAGGATTAAGTCCTGTTTCTCGGTACATGGTGAACTATCATGAGCCTTGGTTTTCTCACCTACAGAGGAGAATGTAGCCCCCCTCTGTCCACTGTAGGGCTTCCTGGTGAGACGTTATGGTGGAAGACTTCATAAATAGCAACGGGCAATGCACCAGTCATTTGCCTTCTGTCTGTTTCCAGATTGTTTACCTAAGCTCTTAGAGAGCTTGAAATAGAACATACATGCCTTCATGCAGAAAAGCACTCATATTCTACATCATTATATATTATACATACATTTCAGATGGAATCCACCCATGGAACTAGTCCGCAGATCAGTCCCAAGTCCCCTGTGCCCACTCCAGTCACCACACCCCCAAGTGCAACCTTGATCTTGATCTTCTAACTCCTCGCTTTGTCCTTGTACTTTGTATCTTGGGAATTACTCTCTCTGTACTCTTGGATGGACTTCCTCCGATCATCCTTACCTTGGCAAGATCCATCCATGTTTTTGGGCGGAGTTGTCAATCATTCGTCCTCACTGTTGCGTAGATTTCCTTCTGGGAACCCACACAGCGTATTTCCATCCTGCTGGAGGTGGAGCCGTTCTGAGGCCATGACCGACGGTGCTGATGCCAGTGTTCTCCTGCTTGTCTTTTGGTGAACACACGTGTGCGTTTCTGTTGGAGATAGATGGGTCAGAAGGCAGATGTACATTTCAGCTTTGGTAGATGCTCCTAGTTTTCCAAAGGGATTGTACCAATCTGCAGCCCTCAGCAGTGAATGGATACTCTAGTTCTGCCCCATGCACTTGACAACGAGTGCATTTCCCCACACACAAAGGATGGATTTGGGGGTGATTCTTCCCTTCCCCCACCTCCCTCCTTGGAGCGTTGGCTTTCAACTGATGTCAATATTTACCAATACTGCCAAGCACTGGAGTAGGACAAACAAGGCAAAGTCCCAGCTTGTAGAGAATCCCAGTGTGGTGAGGGAAAGGACCAGAAAAGGATTACTTTCAAAACAGGGACATGCCCACAGTGATGGAGATTGTATGAAGTTCAGAGGTAGCATCCTGGAATGAGTGGCCAACCGGAAGGCTTCCTAGAAGAGGGGACTTCAGTTTTTAAGCTCTTGGAATAATATTGTGATGTATTGATATTGCTTATCAATTTAATAGCATTCTTTCTGATGTTAGGATTTACTCTAGAAACATTTGAAAAAGGGGCGCTGGGGTGGCTTAGTCAGTTGTGTCTGCCTTTGGCTCAGATCATGATCACAGGGTCATGGGATCGAGCCCAACATCAGGCTTCCTGCTCAGTGGGAAGTCGCTTCTCCTTCTCCCTCTGCCCCTCCCCACTACTCCTGCTCTCTCTCTCTCTCAATCTCTCTCTCAAATAAATAAAATCTTAAAAAAGTTTTTTGTTTTTTTTTTAAAAAGGTGGAGTAAAAAGAAATCAGAAGTCATACCTCTCAGTAAAGTGCTGGTAGATGTCAGATGTAATGTTTCCTTTTAGTTCCTGCCCGCCCCACTGCCCCCCACCAAAGAGCCAGGTGGATGTAGAAGGGGCTGGAAAAGCATAAGGGTGCAGTTTGGTGCTTTTGGTGAACGTTGGGTGTTTGTGGGTGGGAGGTGCCGGTGAGCCCTCACCTCTGGGCACTGACATGCAGTGTGTAATTTTCCCCCTTTGATTTATTTATTTGAGGGGGAGAGAGAGAGTGCGCATGTGTGCAGGTGGGCAGGGGGAGGGGCAGAGGGAGAGGGAGAGAGCTCAATCTCCTGACCCTGAGATCCTGACCTGAGGGAAACCAAGAGTCAGACTCTTCACAAGCTGAGCCACCCAGGCATCCCCAGTGCACACATTTTTAAGGTTGAATCAAGATCGCCTTTGCTAGTGGCAGCGTGGTTTCTTATCTGACACCACACTCAACGGCAAAAAGTGGTACATCACCACCACTGGTACATACACCAATGGAGTAATCATTTTTATCTCGGTTTTGGTGGAAATAACATTTTCCTGTGCAACTGTTGCAGTTGAAATCTCTCCTCTTCCAGCAACATTTACACACAATAGGGTTAGTGCATTTCTCAACTGCAACTGGGGTTACCAGTTGTGATTCTGATGCATGACCATAATTTAGAAACTTTCTTTTTTTTTAAAAAAAAAGATTTTATTTATTTATTTGAGAGAGAGACTGTGAGAGAGAACATGAGAGGCAAGAAGGTCAGAGGGAGAAGCAGACTCCCCATGGAGCTGGGAGCCCGATGTGGGACTCGATCCCGGGACTCCAGGACCATGACCTGAGCCGAAGGCAGTTGCTCAACCAACTGAGCCACCCAGGCACCCATAGAAACTTTCTGATGCCATCGAATACGTGCTCAATTTTAAACAATGTGGAAAACTTAAAAATATGTATAATAAAAAGAAGAGGAAATCATCATTCTTGGTCTTTCTGCCCAGAAAAGACCACAGCTAATGTTTTGGTGTATTTCCTTCCAGTGTGTATGTGTATGTGTGTGTCTGTGTGTCTGTGTGTCTGTGTGTGTGTGTGGTGTGTGTGTAACAGGTTTTTTTTTTTTTTTTTTCATTATAAAGGTAACATCTCAACTCAGAAGAAAATTTGGGAGATGCAGAAAAGACAGTGAAAAGGCAGTCAAGTCACTGAAATGTCACCACCCAGAAACGGGCAGTCTTAGCAGCCAGACTTCCTGTGTGTCACTCACTCCCTATAGCTTTTATATCTCATTATAAATGCCAAGTTCTAGAAGAGAATGTGGCAAGTGAGGTTGTCCCTCTAAGAAAGGGTGGACTCTGTTTTGTCTCTGATGGGCTCGGGACACGGGTCATTAAAAGGCTATAGACTAGTCAGAATTGGGAGCAGGAGAAGCCTGACCTGGGAGCTCATTGGAAATGAACTCAGGAGTTTGGGCAAGGGCAGGTGGACCCTGGGCCTATTCCTCTAAGAGATTCTGGTGCTTGCTGTGGTTTGGGGAGCATTACACAGGAAGACCAAACTCTGGGTTCCGGGTTCCAGATGGAGTGGAGGTGGGGGTTTACCTGGGAAATGGGGAAGGAACTGCTTTGCAGCATGGAGTTCATTATACTTACATGACTGCGTGATTAAGCTTCTGGAGGGAGGGACTGCCTGGGTCGGAGCCCCATGCCAAGCCCCATGCGAGGCTGGTGATCAGTGCTCAACAAATAAGGAATGAATTAGTGGATGTGTAAGTGAATGGACGAATGAATCCAGAGCTGGAGCTCACGTGTTTTTTTCCCCTTTAATTTCTAGGATCGGCACATCAGTTAACATCTGACCCCTGCCAGCCCATCCCCTTGCACACACGTTGATCATACCTCTGGGCTCGAGAGAAAGCCGGTCTTGGAGAGGGCACCATGATTTCTCCCTTCTTAGTGCTGGCCATTGGCGCCTGCCTTACCAACTCCTTGGTGCCAGGTAAGCTGGAGGACCGGGCAGAAGGGTGGGGAACCCCAGTGCGGGTGGAATAGGAGGAGGGTGATGTCTCTGTTCAGGGTCATAGAACTATTCAAAGGCTTTAACAGCTGGAAACACGTGTTTCCAGAGCAGGAGATCCCAGCTCTGCTGTTGCACGTGCTACTGTTAGGGCACTCTCTTTCTCTTTAGATGATCCTGTTCCTTAATGGGGGTATAGACTATGCCAAGTCTTGGAATGTTAAGTCTCCTGTTGCTTTTGTCTACTTAACACTCCTCCATGGCAATAACATTCCCTGGTGGTCTAAATTTTGCTGGTGAAATCGACAAAAGTTTTGTTTCGTTTTTGTTTGTTTGTTTCTTTTTTTTTTTTTTTTTTTAAGATTATATTTCTTTGATAGAGAAGGACAGATCACAAGTAGGTAGAGAGGTAGGTAGAGAGGCAGGCAGAGAGGGTTGCGGGGGAGGGGGGGGGGATGCAGGCTCCCCGCTGAGCAGAGAGCCCTGAGCTCATGACCTGAGCCAAAGGCAGAGGCTTAACCCACTGAGCCACCCAGGCACCCCTCGTTTTTTTTTTTGTTGCTTATTAGAGACTCACATGGAAGTTTTCTTGATTCTCCAACACATTCTAGATAGGTTGTTTATGTTAACTCTTCAATTTCCGGTTCTCACGCTGTAAATTCAGACCTCTGCGGAGACTGGGCTTCCTTTCGGAGTGGTGCTCACATTTCTCAAGACTCGCTTTTCCGTATCCTTTCTGTAGTAACACATGCGCATTATCAATCTAGATCTGTATCCGATCTGACCCCTCAGCACCCAGCCCTGGCCCCAGTGGGAGAGGGGAGCCCCCCTCGGATCAGTCTATCCTGTGGATGTTCTTTTCCTGTCCGGTGGAGACAGGAATTCCTCCTCCTTAAGGCCGTTGTGGGAATCACGCAGTATAGTCAGTGCTAGACAGGGAGTGAGTGCTCTTGGGAAGAATATTTTCAACAGGTGGGGAGATTGGGGTGCAGGGAAGGGACTGACTGGCGCTTCCCCCGGTTACACAGCCCCAGCCCGTCAGGACTGGGGGTGGAACCAGAGCTGCCAGAGTCTCAGGCCATTGCTCCCTTTTGCAAACCCATGAAGCCTTTCAGTGTGGATCCTTGGGGATCTGCAGTCACTCTGTGGGACCACATCCCTGCTTTCTCAACACTCACAACCCGCCTGAGTGAAAGGTAGACAGAGGGATGAAAAATGAAAAGATGGACAAGCAACAATGTGAGAAATCTTCAGATATTCAGCAGTTGAACGTCTTTTGTATTTGTTCCCTTTTAGCCGTTCGGATGAGCGTGTAGTGGTGTTACATGGTCTTCTCTTTTTACTTTTTTATTTCTTATTTTTTATTTTCTTAAGATTTTCTTTCTTTGTTTTTTAAGATTTTATTTATTTATTTGACAGACGGAGATCGCAAGTAGGCAGAGAGGCAGGCGGAGAGAGAGGCAAAGCAGGCTCCCTGCTGAGAGGAGAACCCAATACAGGGCTCGAATCCAGGACCCCCCAGGATCATAACCTGAGCCCAAGGCAGAACCTTTAACCTGCTGAGCCACCCAGGCGCCCCAGATCTTATTTATTTCTTTGAGAGAGAGAGCGCATGAGAGGGAAGAGGTCAGAGGGAGAAGCAGACTCCCCGCTGAGCAGGGAGCCCCATGTGGGATTCGATCCCAAGACTCCAGGATCATGACCTGAGCTGAAGGCAGTTGCTTAACCAACTGAGCCACCCAGGCACCCCCCCCTTTTTTAAATTAGGTATAACTTACAGTAAAGTGCACCAATTCAAAATGTATCACTTCATAGGTTTTGACATATTTTATGCCCACACAACCAGTCATGGGACAGAAAGGACTTTCGTATGCACTCCCCAACCAAGCCCGCCCCTTGGCCCCCAAGCCAAAGGTGGTGACCTAGACTTACTCCTGCCACCGTACATGAATTGAGCCTGTTTGGAACTTCATGTACATGGAATTGTACAGTATGTACTGATAAGTACTCTTCCCCTAGCATTATATTCTGAGCATTTGTGCGTGTCCTATAATGTTCTCTAGAAACAATGGCCTCCTGATACTCTGTTGTCCAAGGCCATGATTGCTGAGGCCATTCCTCTGACAATGAAGTCAGTTTCACATGCACCAAACCCTTCTCAGGGCCAGGCCCTGGGGGTGGCGCTGGTGGAAAAGACAATGGCTCTCACCAGTCTTTGCGGGTCTCCCAGGGAGCATCCAGAGCTGGGAGCTTGGCAGAGTGGGATCAGAGCTGGAATCAAGAAGAAGGAATGGGGGCAGGGCAGGCTGATGTCAGCCCAGCCCCTGTGGTCGGGTGGGGGGAGGGGGCATCTGCGCGGATGTTGGGGCTAGGGGAGAGAGGGGCCGGTAAATCAAGACCACCCCGATAGCACCCAAATGGCCCGAGAAGCTCCTGGACCCAGGCCTTGCCACTGTGGTAGGTGTGGAGGAAAGCAGAAGGAGATGGGAGCCAGCCCTGGTCAAAGCCACTGGCTCTGTCCTTTGTTGAGTCTTGAACTCAATCCTAAAACTGCTTCTAGGAAGCTGTAACTCCCATTTTCCTGGGGGCAGAAGCTCAGGTGGTGGGAATTTGCCTCAAGGTACACAGCTGGATGGGAGGACTGAGGCTCCCGAGATTCCAGCGGGGTGGGGGGGGGGGTGTCTCTTCCCCTGTGAGTCAGCAGAGCCCTTCAGAAGAGTGGTGGCCCTGGAGGCTGGGGGCCCTGGGGGTGGGGGGCAGTGGGACAAGTCCTTGTGGCCTCTGCTGGGAGGAACAGGGGATTCCAGGTCTGGTGTGGAATTATTCCTCTGGGTGCTGGTTGGTGATCTGGGGGCCGAGTAAGGCATTTATTGAACCAGTCGGCACAGTGACCTTGAGAGGAATCTACATAAATAAATGCATTTGACAGGGAAGGAAATGGAGGTTAGGGAGGTGTGACCTGCCGCCATGGGGGTCCTTGGCACAGCTGTGGTTGTCACTGAGGTCTGTCAGGCACTGCCACTGTGTTCTTTCCATTGAAGGATTGACTGCTGGACACACGGAGCGGGGGCGAGGGGGGGCAAGGTAGGGAGTCGGGGGTGGGGGAGAAGAGCATTCCTCGTTCCCAGTTTTTCCCAAGACCAGGGACACAGAACACCCTCCTCTTTGCTAATGTCTCCTAACAGGGGTGAGATTGTGTGTGGCTGCTTTAATCCGATTCGTTAAACAAAGGGCAATCTTGCTTTCCAGTACCGCAGTCAATGCTATTGCTAACTCAGGTTTCTGCTGCCTTTAATGACTAAGCCAGGCAGAGTTTATAATTGATGGCTGGATACCTCTGGGGACTCCTTCAGGTGAAAGTAGTTTGTTTTCTTGAACAGATTAAACATTACCCTCCTAATTGTGCTTGCACAATTCATTTGCTGCCTTAGCAGAATGTCTCTCTACTGGGTGGAAGGAAGCAGCGCGGGTTCTGGGGAGCGGAGCCAGAGCTGTGCATCCCTGGGCACATTGATTGACATCTCTGAGCCTTGGGCTGACCTAGGTGGTCTACAGACCACACAGTGGCTGGCGGAGACAGACCATCCTGGCTCCCTCTGCCAAGTCCAGGCTGCCTTGCCCTCAGGCACGAGAAGTTGGGGTATCCGTAATGTCTGGGGACGGAAAGCTACCCCCACCCTTGCCAGATAACTCTGTCTCTCTGTCTCTGCAGAGAAAGAGAAAGACCCCAAGTATTGGAGAGACCAAGCTCAGCAGACCCTGAAGTATGCCCTCAGGCTTCAAAATCTCAACACGAAAGTGGCTAGGAATGTCATCATGTTCCTGGGAGATGGTGAGACCGGTGGGGGTGGGGGGCGAGGACACAGCTGGGTGCAGGCACCTCAGTAGGGGCTCAGGGAGCCAGGCTGCGGTGGAGGGGGCCGTGTTGAAGAGGCTGGGGCCCAGGGATGGGGGGATGTTTAAAGGGACAGGGGAGGGGGCAGGCTGTGGACCCAGGAGGTCTGTCTGCTCTGCCAGGCAGTTCCTGAGGATCTGGGGAAGGGTGAGAGAAAGGGGCCACAGAGTCAAATTTGTAGAGCCCCGTGCTCTGGTGCCCACACCCCAGCCAGCCTTGGCCCCAAACTAGAGAAGGGCAGGTGGTGCCCGAGGTGGAGGGGCAGGGAGCCCGAGAGACTGAGTCCCCCCTTCCCCTGCTGCAGGGATGGGTGTCTCCACGGTGACGGCCGCCCGTATCCTCAAGGGTCAGCTGCACCATTACCCCGGGGAGGAGACCAGGCTGGAGATGGACAAGTTCCCCTACGTGGCCCTCTCCAAGGTGAGCTCCAGCCGCGCAGGCCCAGGCCTCCCACCTCTCAGCTTGGCCTCACCGAGGAAGGGCAGGGCAATAGGGCCTGTGGGCAAGGCAGTCGGCCCTCCTGGGGTCTCTGTGGCCCCACCGTGAAGCGAGGATAGCAACAGCGGCTTGCCGAGACTTGATCTTGAGGGTCGTAGTCGTTGGTTTAAAAATCTATGGAAGTATAACCCGTATGGGGAACGTGCACGTGCCCCAGTGGGCAGCTTGCGTTACTGCAGACTGTGCCTGTCTATAGAGCCAGTGTCCAGGCTAAGAAACTGAATGTGACAGCAGCCACCAGGCCCCCCAGCTCTCCCCCAAACCCTTGTCCTCCCTGTCCCCCTTCTAACTTCCAACACCACCGCAGAGCTGTTCCGCTTCCTCCTTGCTGTCTGGGGAATCCCGTGGCCTATATGCTTCTGCACTGGTCCTATTGCGTTCGTTCCCTCCCCAGGGGCCTCCGGGTGAATTCAATTAGTGATGGCAGCGCTTGCTGTTGGGGTCTCTGGGGGGGGCGGCGGGGGCAGCAATGGGGACGGTAATGGAATGAAGGTCTTCTGGACATCCTGGGTCAGGCCTGGGCTCACTTCTGGGGCAATTGGCAGGAGCCGGGATGCAGTTCTCAGCCTAGTGGGGAAGGCAGGCAGGCACACGGCTTCAGGGTCTCAATTAGAGGTTTTTCCCCATTCTAGATCCTGCTCCCCCCATCTTTTCCTCCCTTTGCCTCAGCCTCCCCCAT
The DNA here is from genome assembly GCF_030435805.1 of Mustela lutreola. NCBI lineage: Eukaryota > Metazoa > Chordata > Mammalia > Carnivora > Mustelidae > Mustela > Mustela lutreola. The sequence continues at coordinate 15,358,111 of NC_081299.1, forward strand.
GTCACTTTTTCAAGAACACCCCTCTCCCTTTCCCATCTCTAGGACGCACCTGCCCCCTTGCTGGCTCCCACAGCCCCAGACCCAGAGGGAGGCCCGAGTGACCCAGCCCCCACCCCCTGTATGTTGGAAGGTTCCACTCGCCCCTTCCCGCCACTCTGGCTGCCAGGGCATGGGGTGTGGGTGCAGAAAGCAAGCGGCTAAGTGATACCTTGGCTCTGAGGAGACCTTGGGAGGTAGCAGGGCTTGGCTAAGGGCATAGGAGGCCTCTCTGTCTCCATCATGCTCCAGTCCTCATGGTGGGAGTGGGAGTGAGGTGGAGGCCAGCAGCAAGGCCTGGCCAATTCATGACCCTCCTTTTCCACCTGCAGACTTACAACACCAATGCTCAGGTCCCCGACAGCGCAGGCACGGCCACTGCCTACTTGTGTGGCGTGAAGGCCAATGAGGGTACTGTGGGGGTGAGCGCAGCGACCCAGCGTACCCAGTGCAACACGACTGCGGGGAACGAGGTCACCTCCATCCTGCGCTGGGCCAAGGATGCCGGTGAGTGGGGTAGTGGTAGGGAGTGGGGCCCAGCTCTATGACTGGGCTGGGCCTCGGTCTGCCCCACTGGGTAATGGGGAGAGAACAGAGAAAGATGCTCTCCAGGGCTCGTCCAGCTCATGGCTAGGAAACTAGGAGATATTTGTGGAATCCTGTTCATGAGCAGGAAGGCTAGTGGCTTTAGGGGCCCGCTCAGATGTGGGTTCCTGTCCCAGCTCATTTTCGAGTCTATTTATTTGACAATAAAATGGGCGTGAAAACATCGCCGCCTCGTAGGAACGGTGTGAGGAAGGTGCACGTAGAACGTAGCCTGGCGCCGGCCCCATGGGAGATCAGTGTCTGCCTGTCCCTTCCTCCCTGGAAGTGGGGGCTCTTCTCCTGCTTGGTGTCCCGGGAACTTTGGAGTCAGGGTATGAGATCGACTGACAAGGTGACACAGCCACACCACCTGAGAGCCCTTGGGGGGGGTCCCTGTGTTCTTGCAGGGCACCCGGTGCAGGGGGCTTCCTATAGGAGGGGCTCCTGCAGGGTGCACGATGGAGGGAAGGACCCCCGCCCAGGTGCTCACAGCTCAAGGGCCGTCAAGGGGGGAGGGCCACAGAGGCAAAGTCTGAGCTGTGCTGTGGGGGTCTTCGGAAGTCCACCGTGTCCCCCCCCACACACCAATCCCCACAGGACTGGGGGGCGAGACTGAGGCCCAGGCAGTCAGTGGAACAGAATGGAAGGCCAGTCTTTAGTCGGGAAAGGGAAGGAAAAGACAGCTTGGAGCGCCCCATCCCCAGCCGACGCCAACCGTCCTCTCCCACACCCCAGGCAAATCTGTGGGCATTGTGACCACCACGAGAGTGAACCACGCCACCCCCAGTGCTGCCTACGCCCACTCTGCGGACCGGGACTGGTACTCAGACAACGAGATGCCCCCGGAGGCCCTGAGCCAGGGCTGCAAGGACATTGCCTACCAGCTCATGCACAACATCAAGGACATCGAGGCGAGTTTGTGGGTGCAGGCCGCTCTGGGACGGGCAGGCTTGTGAGGCGGGGCCTCTGACGGGCCTCCAGCCTCTGCTGGCTCAGGAGAAGCGGCCGGCCTGGCGCCCCACACACCTGAGAGGCTCCCAGCCCATTAGGGGATTTGCGGTCGGGGCAGGGAAGCCCTGGAGGCGCTCTCCGCGGTGGGGCTGAGGGCTAAGCCCCGGTGTGGCTGCCACCACACCCCAAGAATCAGGCGCCCAGGGATTATCCTGTAAGTGGGGATCCGGCACTGCTCCACCAGCGCCCCCTCGCCCACCCGCTCCCCACATGGGGAGGTAGGGGTGACCCATGGCCATCTGAGGGCTGTACCTGTCCTGCATGTGCCCTCGGGCACAGACAGTCACAGGTTGGAGCCCCCGACCTGGAAGCCTGGAGCAGAGGCGGTGCGGGCAGTGGTTAGCACGAGCGCTCGTGGTTCAGCTTCCCGGCTGCCAGCCCTTGTCCCACCACCTGCTGATGTGTGGCCATGGGTCAGTTAACCTCCATAGCTTCTTTTTTTGTTTGTTTAGGATTTTATTTAATTAATTTATTTATTTGACAGAGATAGATCACAAGTAGGCAGAGAGGCAGGCAGAGAGAGAGGAGGAAGCAGGCTCCCTGCTGAGCAGAGAGCCCCATGAAGGGTTCGATCCAGGATTGTGACCCGAGCCAAAGGCAGAGGCTTTAACCCACTGAACCACCCAGGCACCCCTCCGTAGCTTCCTTTTGAGGGCTTGTTGGTGACTTGTGGCTCCCTCGTCAGCCCACTGCAAGATCCAGATCTAAATAAACTTAGAGTTTAGTAAGGCCTGACACCTCGTGGGTTCTCAGAAGGTGGTGGCATTCTGCACAAGCCACACAGGCCTGCCCAGAATCCCGACTTCATCACCCCAGGCCAGCAGGTGTGCACAGGTGCGCACAGGTGCGCACAGGTGCGAACACACGGAACAGGTACTGTCCCCTCGGTTCTCGGGGGGTTCCCTGCTCTGGCCTTCATTGAGGACCTCCGGCTTATTCCTTTTTTAGGCTCTTGTTACCCATGCCTGGGATCTGGAGAGGGCACAAGGGGATGTTAGCTCCCCAAAACTAAAATGGGGGTTCAGTGGGGGCTCAGAGAAAGCCCCCAGGTCCCACTTCCCCCTCACCTGTTTCTACCACCACCAGACAAACGGACTGGCTCCCAGACCCACCCTCTGTCCCCCATGCACCACCCAATTGCCAAGGCCCCTTTCCCCACCCATGACTTCCCTTTTCCAAGCAGTGGATTGAGCACCCCCTTTCCGGACAAACAGTCCTAGCAACCCGTCCTAGTGAGCATGGACCTGAGAGGCCAAGCCTCTGTCCTGACTTTACCTCCACTTGATGCACATCCTGGGACAAGTTGCTTCCCCTTCCCGAGCCTCAGTTTCCCCACCTGTGCAACAAGCCTAAGGCGCCCCACCTGCCCCCTCCCAGGGCCGCGGGAGGCCGAGATGAGGTCATGGATGTGAGAACATTTGTTGTACAAGCACAGGGTGTAATTACGGAGCTGCTTCTTGGGGAGATGTGCCAGGAACCGCCGGAGAGGGGGACAGGAGCTTAGGGAAGCCTGCTCCATGGGGCGAGTGTAGATGGGGGTCCTTGGGTCACTGGGGAGCATGCTGGGGCGTGAGTGAGGAGGTGGGCTGGAGCGAAGGCTGCCCCCCCCTTCCTCTCGTTCTTTCCCACTTGGCCTCCCGTCCTCTCCCGCATCTCCACCGTCCCAAAGCCCCCCGGCCCCCAGGCTGCACATGAAACACAACTCCTGGTGTCCGCCCTGAAAATAAATATCTTTGACTAAAAAAAAAAAAGGAAAGAAAGAAAGAAAGACACAAACCCAAACCCCAAAGCCAAACAGCAAGTCTGTTATTTGGGAGTTTAATGAGCGTGTGAAGTCCCTGCTAGGGCTGGAAATGATGAGGCTCCCGGCATAGAAGATTGGGGGCTTCATTTTCCACTCTGAAAATGCCAAGGGGTCAGATTCTGTGGGAACGGGGGTGGGGAGCTGGGGGCCGGTGACCTGGGGTCCCCTCTCCTTCCCCTCAGAGCCCGCCCTGTCCCCAGAGCTCCTGGCTGGGGCCGGCCGTGACCTCTTTGGAAATACTCTGGTGTCCTCTGCTTCTGCCAGAGAGAACACCTTCCCCTGGGCCGCCCCCGGGTGCTGGGAGCACGTTGTAACACTGTATTAACGCACTTTCCTCTGCGGCTATCCTGCCGGTGGGTGTTGCTTCCATCTTACAGATGAGGAAACTGAGGCTCAGAGAGGTGAAGTGACAGGTCCTTGGTCCGTACGTGACAGAGTCGGAGTCAGACCCAAGTCTGACTTCCAAGCCCGTGCCCTTTCCAGTTCCCTATGACCCAGGCTGGTCCTGGGTGCCTTCCCCACCTCTGCTATCTGCCCAGACTCCTGGGTCCTTGGGAAGGAATGAAGTGGAAGGGAGACCTTGGAGCCTAGGAAATGCCAGGCCTGGGACAGTGGATCTGAGGCCAGCCAGAGCCGGGCTTTGCTCTCCCAAGGTGTCCAGGGGCGGTGGCCTGGCCTGACGCCCGCGGTGACAGGAGGACACCGGTGTGGTGGTCACCGCAGGCGGCGACTGTTATGCTCTTGGCCCCATTTTAAAAATAGTCAGGACTTCAAACATGGACTCCCAAGGAAAACAAACAGTCCCGCGTCCATCCGCCCACGCACACCAGCCATGGTGAGTAAAATTAGCCTGGCGGGGACTACACAGACGTGAGCGCTGGTCATTGTTTGCCCAGGCTCCCGGCGGCCGGGCGGCCCCAAGACCTCCCTGGCAGCAGCCTCTTGCCTGTGGCATGCTGCTTCCCACTGAGGAGAGGAGGCTTTTGGCCTCCCCGTCCTCAGCTCTGCAGATGGACCAAGGCCCCCATGCTGGAGTCAGGAGCCATGGGTTCAAATCCGTGTGGCCCTGGGGGGAATGTTTACATTTCTTGAGTTGCAAAATGGGGACACGGGTTCCCTTGCAGCCTTGGTAATGAAGTTGATTAAGATAACATATCGGGGGGCGCCTGATGGCTCAGAGGGTTAAGCCTCTGCCTTCACCTCGGGTCATGATCTCAGGTTCCTGGGATCGAGCCCCGCGTTAGACTCTCCGCTCAGCGGGGAACCTGTTTCCCCCTCTCTCTCTGCCTGCCTCTCTGCCTACTTGTGTTCTCTCTGTGTCAAATAAATAAATAAAATCTTAAAAAAAAAAAAAAGATGACATATTGGAAGTGTTTAGTGCCTGACATGCCGACAGCGCTCTATAGACAGTGTTACTCTTAAGCGAGCAGGAGCGGAGTCAGGCTTCTGGAAAGCTAGGTAGGAGAAGTTACCAGTACCTCCCAACATTCCACACAGATGCCCCAAACCATGGTCCTCATATGTTCATGCTTTCATCTCCCCAAGAGGAAAAGCAGAGGCTCAGGATGGGCAGTGTAGACCGAAACCAAGACTCTCCGAGCTGGAGAAGCGTCCACAGTATCCCCAGCGCCTCCAGGAACCCAGCTCTTGAGGCTTGGAACCCTGGGGTACTGATGGCTCCTGTCCCCCATAGGTGATCATGGGGGGCGGCCGGAAGTACATGTTCCCCAAGAATAAAACCGACGTGGAGTATGAGATGGACGAGAAGTCCAGGGGCACAAGGCTGGACGGGCTGAACCTCATCAACATCTGGAAGAGCTTCAAACCGAGACACAAGGTAACCTGTCCCGGGGCCCCGTGGCTACAGGGCTGGCTTGTGCTGGGAGGGGCTGGGTCCCGTCTCTCTGAGTCTCGGTTTATTTCCTCCTCGGTGGGGAGTGGGTCGTCATTCTTACCCTGATGGGCCCAAATGGTCTAAGAGACACATGAGTGGCACATATTAGGTGATCAGTCAGTTCCTCCAGGGGCGGACACCCAGGGGAGCTAGCCGGGCAGTAAGGACAGTGGCCATGGAAGCACCTGCATGGACATTCCCTTGAGCCCCTACTGTGTGCAGGGCCCCTGGCTGGGCATGAATTCCAAAGGGTGAATCAGATGGGCAAGGAATTGTGGATCACTGTGTGCTTGGATGGCGAAGGGCCCAGGAGCTACGGGAACCCGGAGGGGACAGACCACAAGGGAGGGGCTGACCAGCCCTGAGCAGGAGGAGGGAGAGGAGGGTTAGGGGAGTGCGCGAGCCATGAGGGGAGATGGAAGCCCTCCATCGTGACTTGGCTTTGGCCCCAGCGGTGAGAGCACGTGCTGGGGAAGAAAGGCTGGAGCCCTGGCAGGGCCTGAGTGCTGGCTCACTGGAGTGGCTGTGGCAGCCACTGGGCCTGGGGCAGATGGGGTCTGGAAATGACTGTGGTTAGGACTAAAGACAGTGGGGAGCAGCCTGGGAGCCACTTTGATGTCACTCTGGGGTTGGGTTTCTGAGGGTTCCAGGACTGGCCCCCAGGGGTGGGGGGGCGCTTTGTGGGATGGGGCTGGGCCAAAAGCAAGGTGGGGGCAGGGGCCTGAGGATGGCCCCCACAGGATGAATGAGGGCGGGACTGAGCCACTTTGAACCCTTCCCATTCGTCTGAGTCAGCCCCGGCCAGGCCAGAGCCCCTTCCTGGCCCAAGTCAGAGAGACACGGCTCCTCCCAGCCTCAGTTTCTCTACGTGGAACATGGGACCAGAGTTTAACCCTTCTAGCCTGGGTGGGTGCTTAACCCCGGAGCTCAGTGTAGACTCTAAGAGGGAGAGATTGGACCCTTCTAGAGTCAGACTCTCCTTTACCGCCGAGTGGCTCTGCCATCTGGATCTCAGTATCTTTGTCTGCAAAATGGGAATAACTACTTTCCTCATAGGGCCAATGTGAGTGACTGAATGAGGTAACACAAGGGGAACCAGCTCAGCGAAGCCAGGCACTTCCTCAGTCTTCCTGCCCTCCTTCCCATAACAGCCCCTGAGGCTCCAGAACCACAGATCCTGATGTCATTGCCCAGAGAAGGCAAGGGGCTGTCCTAAGGATGCACAGCCGATTCCCAGCTGTACTGTGGCCCCCAGCCCAGCCGCTGACTGGTGCCCTCTCGGGATAAGTCAGCCAGCTTCTTCTATGGCCTCTGTCCTCTCCAATGGGGTCACTGGAGCAGAGCTAGGGCTTCACTTCCTCCTTGGCTATCCACAACTTCCATCATACACCCAGTGCTTAGCTCCTGATGGATACTCCAGGCCCCTGGTGACCCATATCTTTCTCTTCTTGCCTCCATGATCTGTCCCTGCTGTTTGAAACTCTCCTTCCTGACCCCAGGCGGTCACTGGCTTCTTGTCCTCCAGGGCCCCATGAGGACATCACCTCCACTAGGAAGCCTTCCCTGTTGCTGCCTCTGGGCTCACAATGTCCCCTGGTCTCTCCATTCTCATTCCCCCGCATTAGAATTGCTTGTTTGTCATTTCTTGAAGGCATGTGATAGAGCCTTAAGGAGGGATTAGTAAAGGGCTGAAGGAAACAGATATATTCCCTAGACCCCAAGACCAGCTGGGGTCCGTCCTCCCAACCCCCCCAGCCCCCATGTGGCTGACAAAGGCCCTTCCTCCTAGCACTCTCACTATGTCTGGAACCGCACCGAACTCCTGAGCCTGGACCCCTACACTGTGGACTATCTCTTGGGTAAGTGGGGGGAGGTGGGGGTGGAAGGGGAGAGGGGGATGGAGGACCCCCAGCTGGGTGCCCTGCGGCTGGGGCTGTGAGTCCAGCACTTGGGGAGGCCAAGGCCCTAGCCTTCCCCCTACTTAGGGACCTTTGCTCTCAGGCTCTAGGACCTGGGAGAGGTGTGGAAGGGGTTCTGGTTCATAGAATTGGGCCTGAAATCTGCTGCCTGTGCAGAGTGAGTGGTTCCCTTGAGCACAAAGGAAAACAGAAGCTCAGGTTGGGGAGGAGACTGGGATGTGCCCCTCAGCCCAGTAGCATCACGGCCCAGGTAAATCTGACCCCTGGCTGGGGCAGGAGACCTGGAGCCAGCCCTGCTATGTGGCCTGGGCAGAAGCCCGCCACGCTGTCTCTGCTGGTTTGACTGGAGGCCCTTCCCAAGGGAGTGGGGAGCATGGGAGGGGCCCTGGCTTGGTGGAATGAGGCCCTGCGCCCCGCCATGCCAACACCTGGTCCCCTGCCCCACCTGGCTGTTGTGCCCAGCGAGTGGTGGCAAAATCTGCAAATCTTTCCCAAGGGGCACAGCCTCTAGGTCCTGGGTGTGAGGTTATGGGTTCAAAGCTGGGCACCTTGGAAGATCCCCCAGACACACACACACACCGCTTGCCTGGGTCATGCGACAAACACCCTATGCCACACGCAGGCTGTGGAGAGCTGTGTAAGTTCCCATGTACCACAACGGGCCCCCTCATGGACCTTAGAGCCTGAGTGCTGGGTTCAGATCCCACTGTACCCCACTTATATGCAGATCCCACCTCACTTATATGCAGATCCAACTGCATATAAACTGTGCAACCTTGGGCAAGTGATTTCTCCTCTCTGCGCCTCAGTTTTCTCTTCTGTAAAGTAGGAATGATGACTGTTCTGTAAGGTGAGGCAAATGACCTCAGGATTGTTATGAGCACACAAGAGCCAATGCCTTGTGTAAGTTACTTGTTATCTCCAAACAAATTATCTCCACAAACAGTTTAAAAGAAGAGTAAACGAAAAATGAAAAATAAGTAAAAAAACATAACAAAAGTAAGCATTTATGACTACACAGTTTCTTGGGGTCAGGAATTTCCAGCGGCTTAGCTGGGTCTCCCATGAGGTTGCCGTCATCCGAAGGCTTGACTGGGGCTGGGGATTCCAAAATGGCTTCCTCCCATGGCTAGCAAGTGGGTGCAGGCTATTGTCAGGAAGCCTCAGGTCCTCACCACATGGAGATCTCTGTAGAGTTGGTGGGGTGTCCTTACAACATGGTGGCTTGTTTCAGAGCTAAAGCCATAATATTTTATGTCATGGCATGAAAGTCACATAGCATCATTTCTGTGGTGTTCTATTGGGTACATAGGATAGTCTTACTGTAGGAGGGGCCACACTAGGGTGTAAATTCAGAAGGCAGGGATTATTGGGCGCCATCTTGGAGGCTGGTGCCGCTTCTGCTACTTCCCTGTACCGGGCACTATGGCTTTCAAGCCTGACCTATTCGTGACATGTAAGTACACACCCAAGCTGCCCCGTTGAGTCCATGGTCTTCTGCCTGGGGGGGTTGTGGTGCCGTGTCTGGGGCCCTTCAGACCTGGGACTACACTGATGGATTTTAAGTCCTGGATCGCCCACTTAGCTGCTGAAGATACCAAGCTACTGAGCACCCATGCCTCAGTCTCCTCTGTAAAATGGACATAGCGATCCCCTTACCAGTCTCCTCTGAAAAATGCATGTGGTGATCCTCTCACCATAGTATGGTTGTGAAGGGGAAACGAAGCCGTCTGTGCTCCCACAGCGCTGGGCACAGTTTGGACCCACCTGTGGGCAGCTTCTTCCTGGCTTGTTCTAACCCCAAGTTGTGTGTGGGGAACCTATGTTCCCTGAGACAGCCCAGGCTCCTTGTGGGGGAGGGCCCCCCTTGCAGGGTCACAGGAAAACCTCACCGTCTACATCTTCCTTAGGTCTCTTTGAGCCGGGGGACTTGCAGTACGAGCTGAATAGGAACAATGTGACTGACCCGTCACTCTCGGAGATGGTGGAGATAGCCATCAAGATTCTGAAGAAGAACCCCAAAGGCTTCTTCTTGCTGGTGGAAGGTAGGGCCCCAGGCTGCAGGGCCACTTCCCTGGGAGATTCTGGGTATATGGCCTTCGGTCCGGGGATGGGGTGCTCCAACTCTCAAAGACAACCATCCACTTCTGGGGAGAAGGCTAAATTCCTTTTGGGGAAGATGGGTTATGCATGGTGTTGAAACTCCCAGCCCAACAAGCTGTTCTCCTTTAGGCACGAGGATCACCTGTCAGGCCAACTAGTCCAGGAAGGCTTCCCAGAAGAAGAGGTGGAAGCCTTCCTTTTGGGGGTCCCTCCCTGAGCTTCCCTCCTCCCAAAAGACAGGTCCAAGGTCCTCCACGTCAGATACCTATCAGTCTGAGGGAGCTCTCAGCTGGATGGCAGGCATCTGCTGTTACTATGTTCTTGTGAGGCCAAGGTCAGATTCATGACCCTGGGATGTCCCAGATCCCCCAGACTGGGAGAGTCTGTCCCTTTAGGAGTTGGCAGTGTTGTATGCTAATGTTTATGGGGTTTCCCAGCATGCAGGGAGGCCCTAGAGTCGGGCTTTGGTTCTTTGCTGGTGCTGTATGACCTCTGCCTGTACATTTCTGTAAAATGAGGTAAAAAAATGGTCTTAGATTATTAACATCCATTGCATTCAGAGGCATAAAGTACTTGGAACAGAGTCCAGCAGAAAAATCTTTCGGTGTTTCTATTATTACCATTATTATGATTACACAATAGCCAAGTCAATAACAATAGGAAGTGTGAGGAAGTGATAAAGTTTCCAGAATCTTCAGAGTTCTAACAGCCATTGTCTCCCATGGTTCCAGATGTTGCCTCACTGAACTCTCCCTGTACACACACACACACACACTTGCACATACACACTCACCACACATATACACACTCAGGCCCCTCTGCCTTCCAGAGGCCAGCAGCCGGCCGCCTGGCTTGGCAGCTTTCTTGCCAAACCCCGGGGTTCCCACTCAAGCATGGCGGTCTCGGCCTGGCCTGAACAGCCCTCTGACGCCAAGGACCCAGCCAGGAACCAGTGGTGGTGAACACGGGCTCCCCTGGGAGCAGTCCTCTTTGTGACTGCTCCCAGAACCACAACAAAGGAAGGACCCACCCTGCCAGCCTGCAAGGCCAGCGTGGTGAGGCTCAGGCCAATGGGAAGGGAGGACACCAGGCTCAGGACCCTAAGAAGTGGGAGTGTCCACTCAGGCAGTGTCCTCCTCTTAGAGACAAGAAGGAGTCGCCTCAGGTCATGCAGCCCTTGGCCATGACTTTGAAGCCAGGCGCAAAGCCAGGCCTCTTGCACCCACCTAGGAGAGAGGTGGCACAGACTTTTTAGAGGCCTTTATGCAGGCCTGCCGTGGGTACTGCCCAGGTATGGAGAATGAGAGTAACACCCAAGTTCAAATCCCAGTCATCCCACCTTGGGCACGTCACTTCTGCACCTAAGGCCTCAGTTGCCCCATCTGTAAATGGGGCTGATTTTGTACCCATTTGTGCCTAGGATTGTTATGAAGGGGAAACTAAACACCAGCTTGTTATGCCTGGCACTCAGTAGGCCCTTAAAGCATGCTTGTTCCATTTCCACCTGTCAGAGGTCTCCGACTCCTTTGAGGAGTTGGAGAAGCTGTTCTGAGGGCCGTGAGGGGTGCTGGACAGAGCACCAGCTTTTCAGTCACGTGGATCTGCTCTAAACCCTGGCTTTGCGCTCTCCATGCATGGACCCTTGGTCCACAACCCGTCCCCACCGAGCCGCTGTAAAGGTTGCACGGCGGCATGATGTGTCCAACATGGTACTTGGCATGTGGCCATTCCCCATCAAAGAATGGTTCCTCTGGCGGTCATGTGACAGGACCTGGGGGTGCAGCTCTCCCCCTCACCCAAGGCCTTTGCCTTGGTGTCTCAAGGGGGCAGGATTGACCACGGGCATCATGAGGGCAAGGCCAAGCTGGCACTGCACGAGACGGTGGAGATGGACCGGGCAATCGGGAAGGCAGGCATCCTGACCTCCGTGGAAGACACGCTGACTGTCGTCACTGCGGACCACTCCCACGTCTTCACCTTTGGGGGGTACACCCCTCGTGGCAACTCTATCTTTGGTAAGTGAGTCTTGCTTGGGGTGGGCACTGGCCACTCCCGCGGGGTGCCTATCGGGGAGCCGGAGTAGGATGGGAGAGGCAGCAAGCTCCAGGCCTGTCCCAGGTGGGACTGTGAGAATGGAGTACGGAAGAGAAGGTAGTGTTGGGGGCCGGGAGCCATTACAGGATGAGGGGACAGAGTAAAGTGAGTGCTCCGGTGGGGGGCTGCATGGCTACCTGGGTGATGGGTGGATAGAAGAATGAGGGAGGATGGCTACATGGCTTTGGGGGGAATGGACCGCCATCAGGAGGAACGTGGGCACCATGAAAACGGAGGGGTAGTTGGTGGGAAATCAATCAGGTTGGGAAAGTGGCTTCATGGAGTGGTTCAAGGTTCTTCACAGGGAATCTAGGGATCGCCAAGCTGTAGTCTTGGTGCTCCAAGATCCCTGGGCCAGTGCCTTCCTGCGCAGGTCTGGCCCCCATGGTGAGTGACACGGATAAGAAGCCCTTCACCTCCATCCTATATGGCAATGGGCCTGGCTACAAGGTGGTAGGTGGCGAGCGCGAGAACGTCTCCATGGTGGACTACGGTGAGATTGCCCAAATCCAGGGCAGGGCACCCTGTGGGGATGGGTCTGGGTATACTGGAGGCTCGTGGCCAAGGTTGGGGAAGGCTCCAAATAGCCAGGACTTGGATCAAAACAATCTCGGGTCAACTCCCCATCCACCGTGGAGTAGCTGTGTGACCTTGGGCGTGCAGTTTTACCTTTCCCAGCTTCCCTTTCTTCCGTGAAAGAGTTTTGCCTCCCAGGGTTGTCTGAAGGGCTTAACGTGGCTCCCAGCGCCTTTTGCTGTTATACCGCCATTTCCACTGTGGCTGTAATTCCCCGGAGCTGAGCCTTCTCCATGTGCTCCTCTAGTTCCGTATGGTTGAATGTTCATTTGCTCACAGTGGCCGCAGTCGTCCTTGGGGGTCTCACTGTGCCGCTCTCAGCAAGCCCAGTGAGAGGCTCTCCTGGGTTCACTAAACAGCCCAGAGGAGCTGGATTGTTCTCTTCTGGGCGTCGAGGGGAGGCTTCTGTGTCAGAACAGACTCTGCCCCAAATCCCACAGCCCTTGCACAAAGTGATGTCCCTGCACCGAGCCTCGTGTCCTCTATAGAAGGAGAGCACTCGAGCCAGCATGGAAGGGCAGGGAAAAGCCACAGCAGAGCCCAGCCCCCTGGCAGGCTCTCAGCAAGTGTTTCTTCTGGCCCACAGCTCACAACAACTACCAGGCGCAGTCTGCTGTGCCCCTGCGCTATGAGACCCATGGTGGGGAGGACGTCGCGGTCTTCGCCAAGGGTCCCATGGCGCACCTGCTGCATGGCGTCCATGAGCAGAACTACATTCCCCATGTGATGGGTTACGCGGCCTGCATCGGTGCCAACCAGGACCACTGTGCCTCTGCCAGCTCAGCTGGTGGCCCTTCTCCAGGGCCCCTCCTCCTCCTGCTGGCCCTGCTCCCCTTGGGCATCCTGTTCTGAGGGCCCAGGGCCCAGGCACCCACCAGCCTATGACAGATGGCCAGCCTCCCCCTCTCAGCACGGCCCACCATCTGGAAGCCTGCCCCTCAAGGGCCAGGTAGAGGGGCCTTCACAGCCTCGACAGCTGCCAGAAAGAGGACCCAGGAAACCAAAGTCTGCTGCCCAGCCTCGCTCCCCTCTGGAATCCTCCACTGGAGCCAGACAAGTTCCTGGCCTCCGGCCTCTACTCCCTTCCTGCTGCCCCGTGGGCCCACAGAGTAGGTTTCTCTGGGCAGGCAGAGAAGGCTGACTGCAGAAATTCTCAAAGCATCTTATTTTTCTAGCAAACACACTTCTCCAGACCTGGAGGTCCTGGAGCTTCCATGGAACATTCCGGATCTGACCTTCCCACTCCCCTCCCCTCTTGGAACCACCAGGTCTCATTGGGCTCATGTCCCTCCCTGCCTGGGAGACCCGATTCTTCTCCCCAGGATGGGGGTTTGCTCACTCATCCCAGGGCTGCCGGGGACTCCTGGGAGGTGAGCTGGGACTGGCCATCCGACCCCAGGGCTTCCTGGGCCGGGAAGAGCAGCCGGGACAGGCAGACATTTCTCAGCTCTTAACACACATGCCCACTCCTCTCTGAAGGGACACTCCTGTTTGGAAAGGCCAAAAAAAAAAAAAAAAAAATCTTTTTTTTTCTCTTTTTGGTGTCGGTTAAAAGGGAACACAAAACATTTAAATAAAACTTTCCAAATATTTCTGAGGACAGAACTGAGTCTTTGTGGTCAGTGAGGAAGAGAGAGAAACAAGCTTGTTTCTTTGGGAGAGGACTGGACTCCGGGCCCAGGAGTGCGGGTGGCGTTGGGCCGGGAGGAAGGGGCTGCCTGCCGACCTGGGGCTTCACCACTCCGTACCTGTGTGACTTTGGGCAAATGGCTCTATATCTCTGTGTCTCTGTTTCCTTAACAATAAAATGGGAGATAGCCCAGTCCTGGGTTGCTGTGAAAATCCAAGAAGAATGCCTCTGGGCCCTGAAATCCACAGCAAGAAGGCCTCCAAGGGGCCTGGGACACCCTTGCCACAATGCCTACAGACAGAGCCACATGGCCTGGCTCAGCGGAGCTATTTGTTCATTCATTCATTCACTCATTCAACAAATCCAGTTCACCCTTGAACAACACAGGTTTGAATTGCGTGGGTCTACTTGCAGATTTTTTTGGATAAATAGAGTTCTGTAAACTGTATTTTCCTTATGATTTCTTTTTTTTTTTTTTAAGATTTTATTTATTTGACAGACAAGAGATCACAAGTAGGCAGAGAGGCAGGCAGAGAGAGAGGAGAAGCAGGCTACCTGCTGAGCAGAGAGCCCAATGCAGGGCTCGATCCCAGGACCCTGGATCATGACCCGAGAGGAAGGCAGAGGCTTTAACCCACTGAGTCACCCAGGCGCCCCTTTCCTTACGATTTCTAATAACATTTTCATTCCTGTAGCTGACTTTATTGTAAGAATACAGTCTATACTACATATAACATATAAAATATGTGTTAACTGAGTGCTTATATTATCAGTAAGGCTGTTTGTAGTTCATTTTGGAGGGGGGAGTCAGAAATTACACATGGATTTCTGACTGCAGGAACTTGGCATCCCTCCCACTCCTGGTCAAGCGCCAACTGCATTGAGCTGATGCCGGGCACTGTGGCAAGTCTTACGAATTATGCAGCAAAGCACACAGACCTTCACAGAGCTTCAGCCTGGCTTGGCGATTGTGATCTCTTTTCCATTCCTAATTATCAGGCCTGGGTACTAGACTCAGGGTTGCAACTGACATGGCGTATTCAGGGTCCCCAGGTTGGCTCCTTGCCTTACTGCAATGACAGTCCCTATAATTAGCTGGACAGAATGATTACCTATAATGGTAATCATCGTAACCATTCCTGTCAATTACCATCTGCCAAGCTCTATGCTTGGTGCTTTATATGGAGTTGGTTAATCTGACCCTCGCTAGGAAGTAGGCCCCCGTCATCCACATTTGTAGATGAGACTGAGGGTCTAAGAGTTGGTGTGATTGCTCAAGGTTCCCCAGGTTGCGAGGCTGGGATTGGAGTCCAGGTACATTCCATTCCAAAGCTCCAAAACTCAAGACATCCTTCATTTGTTTATAATACATTTCCAACCACTTGCCAATACGGTTCTGACGCAGCCAGTCCAGGTGACTCAACACACTGCCGGTCAAGTTATTGAGCTCGGAAGGCTGAGAGACCACATCGGAAGAGGGCCCTCCTTGAGGGAGAAAATACAATCAAGCAGGTTTCTCTCTGAACTTCCCGGCAGTCCTGGCATAAAGGGGGACACAGCCACTCCAAAACTGGCTCGGAAAATTTAAACCACGTGCTCACATTCTCACCAGGGCAAAGAGACCGCTCATACCACCTTCCCTATTTTTGTCCTATTGCTACTACTCTTTCCTAAAACTTGTCTAAATGCACAGGTGAGGAGTCAGATTTTAAAAGTTCACCAGCACCACCTGAAATCAACTTCCATGTGCCAAGGTGTAAACCGTACTTTGTGTCTTGGGTTGGGTTCTCCAAGGGCAGACTCTGAGATTTGCGTGCAGGTGGTTTGTAAAAGGAGCCCAGAAGGTCGGGAAATGGGACAGGGAAGGGAAGGAAGCTGATAAAAGGTAAGTTACGAAGCAGTTTGCCATCAAGGGCAACCAGGGCTCAAGCTCACCCCACAGCCACTGGGAGACCCAGCAGAGGATGCACCTCAATCCTTCCACCACCGGGCGAGGGAGCTGGGGCATTTATTCCCCAATTCCTCCCTCATTGGCTAAGTGCTGCTTCCTGGAAAGGGAACACCCTGACACTTCCAACTTGCCCTTGAAGAGCTCAGAGAACCCCCACCCCGCAATGTACTGAAACACTAAATGCTCAGAGGATGCCAACAGGGCACCAATAGCATCTGTGAAACATTGGGATATTGTGAGGTTGGAAAGCAGGGGCCAGGAGTCAGAGATGGAGGAGCCCGTCTCCATGAACGAGGTCAAGTTCTTCAACTTTGCTACACCTGAATGGAGGGTGCTCAGTCGAGCATGTAATGAGTATTAGCTCCCATGAGGAGCAGGGGCTCCCTCCCATCCTGAGTCTGCCCTATGGGCTTCCAGGTGAATCCGTGGTGCTCGGGCACCCCATGCCCTCGGACACCATCACCGAAGCTGGGCCCCCACACTCTCAGGTCACTTGTCACCTTTACTGTAACTAATCCATGTCAGAGGGCAGAGGCAGTGGTCCCAGCCCTGCCCACCAGCCCCCATCAGAAGCTAAGAGTGAGCATCCTCCTTCAGCATGGGTTTCCAGGGCTCTCAGATGCTTTCTCAGGAAGAAAGAACAGAGAGGGGCTGAAAAATCCACCTCTATTCATCCACACAACCCTTCTCCTGTTAAAGATAAATCCGGAATGTAACACAATGAAGAGTTTATTTCTATCTCAAACGTGTGATGGTGCATCCGGTCAGGTGAGAGGGACCCAGGCTCTTTCCATCTTGTGGCTCTGCCCTCCTCCGAGTCCTGGATGCTTTTTCTCACCAGAACTACTGAAGTCCTGTGTGCAGCACATCGATGGGGGGGTGGAGGGGCGTAGGGACCCTTTTTAACCACTTCTTCCTGGAAGTGACACACATAGCTTCCACTCTCATCCATTGGCGAGAACTAGTCACGTGACCCCAACTAGCTGCACAAGAGGCTGGGACATGAAGTCTCTCCGGCTTTTTTGGAGGAAAAAAAGGGTGGGTGGGGGGGAGATCTGGCTGGTACTGCTCCACCTTTCTGCAAGGTAATGGCTGATTGGAGCCAAGAGACGGCTGCCCGTCCAGGGTACGGCTCTCCCATTTGCCACAGTCCCCAGAACTCTTGGTACTCTTACACTAAAACCCTTAAGACAGTGCTACCTCTCTGGTCCCGGTGGAGACTGAGCTCATGGCCCCTGCTTTACTCTGGGAGTAGGCAAGCCTCTCCATCCTTGGAAAGCTCCTGTCTCAAGACACAGATTGCCAGAAGCCATCCCAGTGCGAGGAAGCTGGAAGCTGCGGGGCAGGGAGGGGGCAACTGACCAGTGCGGGGCAGAGTGGGGCAGATCCAGAGGCAGAGAAAGCAACCAGTGAGCTGGGGCTTGACAGGTCAAGGAGTTCTGAGGCTGGACATGAGGGTACAGAGGGGACTTTGGAGGACACCATGGGGACAGATGGGCAGGAAGTTCTCAGATGCCGTTCCAAGGAGCTGCAGGTGGACCGAGCACCTGGGGAGTTGGGGAGTGAGCCTCATTTTTGAAAGATCATCTTGGCTGCCCAAGGAAAGTGCTAGAGCAGACCAGGCAGAAGAAACTGGGGCCCAGGAGATGGGGACGGGGAACAAACCCCAAATACAGGCCTGAGAGTCCCGCTCCCGTCAAGGAGGAAGCTAGACCGGCACACGAATGAATAGGTCATCAGCAAATGGTTTGCTCTGAGATGGAGGGAAGGAGGGAGAATCATACCCAGAACATGCCACACACCCATCTAAGCACCCGGGACTTGGCCATGAAGTTGCCATCTTGTCACATATACTGCCCCCACCATCCTGTGAGGCAGGCGTTATCCCCATTTTGCAGATGAGAAGGGAGAGGATTGGCAGAGCACAGTGACCTGCTCGGGGCCCGCGGCTTGAAAGGGACAGCTGCAAGTTGCACCTAGGTCTGCGTGGCTCCCAGCCCATGTCCCCTCCCTGGCCTCTGGGTGCTAATCTCTCCAAGGCAAACAACCCAGGCCCCACCAGCCACAGAAGCCGTCAGATGGGGGTAGTAAGAGCCCTACGCCAGTGGAGTTTATAATTAGCCCTGGTGGCTAACCCAAGACCTCCCAGCAAGATCTAGCACCAGCCGATCTGGGGGTGGGGGTGGGGGGGCTGGGGGGATTAAGTTCTCAGAAGGGGATTTGGGCTCCCGAGTTTCTGGAGTGTCTGGGTAGCTTCCTGGGGCTTCCTGGTGCTGCTGCCCCTGCGTGGTTCCAGGCCCTCTTCTGACTCCTTTGCTGTCCTTTGCTGTGGGCGCCGGCCTCAGGATGGGGTAGACACGGGCCCCATCAGCCAAGTAGAGAGGCAGGCCGGGTTGGGGTCCACCACTAGCCCGGGCCACCTGTCCCTTCTACCCTTTAGAACACAGGCCGAGGATCACTGGAAGCCGAGTGGTGGGCACACTTGCCAACATTCCTATGGTGTCCCCCAGAGTGCCAGTCACGGTTCCCAGTACCTCACAGGCCCTGAACCCCCTTATCTTCCCCACTACTGTGTCTGTCCCCCATTTCCAGATGAAGACACAGAAGCAGAGGGGAACTGGTGACTTACGCAAAGCCCGCACCACCAAGAGGGGATGCAGGAGGGCGTGAGGCCAAGCACTGTGGCTCCAGAGTGGGCTTTAATCATCCTGATAGCTCCTTTCAGTGGGGTAAGGAGCAGCAAGGGGGGGTCAGGAATGTAATGCAAAGGTGGGTGGGGAGGACATCCCCGGCAGAGGTCCTGTCCTATGAGGTTTGTGTCCTTGTCATGCCCAGAGGCCTCCTGCAGAGCCCCTGCCTCCTCCCCGCCCAGGCCATGGTGGGCGGCTCCAGGGTCTCCAGGGTCAGCCCAGGCTTGCACATGCTGGCTGAGGGCCCTGGAATTAGCTTCCTGCCCACTCAGGTCATACCCGGTTGGGGAACAATGACAGTAGAGAGGCTGTGCCCCAAGGATGCTACTGTCCCGACATCCACTTTCATGGCCGGTTTTGGCTCTTCGAGGGCCCTTTGTCTGCCATGCCTGAGGGATCTCCTGGGACACAGGCCTCTTGCCACTGTCCCCCAGACAAAGCTCAGGGCTGGAGGCCAGAGAGGAACATGGCCCAGAGAGAATGAGACATCAAGGTGAAGGTCACGCAATAAAACGGGTTAGACACTGAGGGAGACGTGGTCTGACTGATGCTTTGGAGAGATCGCTCTGGCAGCCGTGCAGAGGAGGACCCAGGGACGCCAGGAGCCAATGCTGGAGGGCAGTCTGGAGGCCTTTTTGTCGCTGGGGGTGGAGGTGCTGGTGGCTTGGACCAGCCCAGTGTAGTGGTGGCGGGAAGCAGCTGGATCCCAGGCATGTTTGGGAGTCGGAGCCAGCGGGGCTTGCTGATGGGCTCACTGTGGGGAGCAGAGGAAATAGTGGAACCAGGGATGCCCCCTGAATTTTTGGCCTGAGCACCTGGGTGGAGTGCCATTTATGGATATGGGGAGCAGATCTGGAAAGAAAATACAGATGTGGTTTGGATCATGTTAGCTTAGAGATGTCCATTGGACATGGAGGCGGACGTGCCCATAGGTAGTTAGGAAGGAATAGTCTGGGGTTCAGTGGAGGAACTCCACTGGAGACAGAAGGGGGGGCTGGGGTGGCATTTAAAGCTGCAGGGCACAGAGACAATATGGTGCATTCAAGATCACAGCCAGCCAGTGGCCAGGATTTGAACTGGGGTCTGTCAGACTCCAAAACCTGCAGGAGCCGTTTCCACTCCGACAGGTGTTCATCTCTGGGTTTCGTCCAAAGTGTGTGTTGGGCAGGGAGGAGGTGTTGTTGGAAGCTTCTGGAAATGAATTTGGGAACAACTGAGAAACTTCCAGCCTGGGCTACCCACCCCACAGCGACTACCTACCCAGGCAGATGAGCTCTCGACATGCATGGATTCCTGTCCCCTTCCCATTGTACAGATGGAGACTGAGGTCCAGAGGAGCACAGAGCCAGGATCTAGGTCTTCTGCCTGCCACCCTGACTTTTCCACCGGCCTCTGAGTTAGGCTCCTGTCTCAACCAACTCAATGGTTGGGTTGAAACCACCCAATAGAGACAATCCTGGAGGGGGAGAATGTTTCTCTTGGGCCCTCGGATGGAACCGGAGTCTGGGGCCTTCCCTCCTGGGCTCCCCACAAGGTAGTGTTGACCCCACGCCTGCCTCTACTATCCCTCATCCAGCCATCCCCAGCCTTCAGGACCCCTCCAGGTCCCTGGCAGGGCAGCCTTGAGCCTGGCCCCAGTCCCGGCTCCTGTCCCACAGCCCGGATCGAGCCCCTCTGGCCCTCGCCCAGACCACCCAGCGCCAGGGCCTGGCAGAGCCCAGTGGGGCTGGCGGGCAGGGCTCCCGGGCTGGCCAGCCGCGGTCTGGCTCCACCCGAGGGGCTGCGGCCTGGGAACCGCTAGCTGTCTCCTCAGGGAAGCGGCTGGGATCTCCAGAACAAACAGGGAAACCACAGGCCCCTGCCCCACCCGAGCCCCACAGAGCTGCCTCTGGCCACGTCCACCAACACCCTGTTCTCCAGGCGCAACCAGTGGGGAAGGAGCAGAATGGCTGTGGTCACATGTGGACAGAAAAAGCTGCGACCGGGGGCTTGGGCGACGCTTGCTGCTCCCGCAGAGCCCCCCAGGAGGGGGGTTTGACCGAGCTGGGGATGGGGTGTGGCTCCTCAGCTTCAGACTGAGTGCAACGCCCTGGAATCAAACAGATCTGGGTTCAAATCTGGCCCGTGCGTCTTCCTAGATGAGCAGCCTTGGGTAAGTGACTACACTTCTCTGTGCCTCAGTTTCCTCTCTGAAAAGTGGTTCAGTGGCCCCTGCCTCCCACGGATGTAGTGAGATGGCCCGAAGTCCTCCTGGGTCATCCTCCAGATGGAAAGTGCCTGGCTTGGGGGGCCTGACACACAGTAGACTCTTGGGAAACCCCAGCGCCTGACCTGTCACCGGCGCCATGACAGCTAGAACAATCCCAGGGGATTCCTGGGCCTGGCAGGGCAGGTCGGGACAACCTCCCTGATTCAGACCAGCTGGGGGATGGGGAGCATCTGACTCCACTAAAAGCCGCAATTAGAGCCCAATTTAAAGAAACGCTGTGTTAGTTCTTCCCAGGGCAGATGTGATTATAGGCTCGGAGCTAAACCGTTACTAACAGGATGACACACAGAAAGGCCCCTTCCAGGGCATGGAGGATGTCCAGCCCCAACCCCTCGTTGTACAACTGGGGAAACCGAGATCCGAGGCAGGAAGAGACAAGCTCCAGCACACACTGCAGGTTAGAGGGGGCCGAGCCCAAGCCCTGCCTTCCGATGGCCGCTCCAAGCACTGTCCCTTTTGCTTTTCCCCGAAAGATTCATTGCTGCATCTGGAGGCCAGAGGCACCTTGAAAGAGATGACATTCCCCGAGAAGGAGGCACGAGGGCTGAGATGATGAAACCTGAGCGTGACACTGGCCATGAAGCCAGGGCCTCGGGGCCAGGGGCAGCTCCTTGACCGGCATGCAGGGACCTCATGAGGAGGACACTGAGGGTAACAACACTCATCAGGAGGTGTCCCCGCCACCGCAGCCCCCTTTGTGGGCAGGCACCATCTTCCACCTTCAGCTACTCCAGCGAAGGGCTGGGGGCCCCATCCCCACGGCAGGGATGGCAAAGCCCAAGTCCTCAGTCTCTTGCCCAGGACTGCACAGGGAGCCAGGGACAGTGTGGGCATTAGAACAGGTGCGCTCCTGTTAAGCCCAGACAATTTGCTATGGTCCTTTAGCCCAAGTCCCCAAGCGAGGTCACCTCAGCAAATGGTTGACTGTGGGTGAGTGAGGAATGAATGAATGAATGAATGAATGAGGGATGAAAAGGCTATGTAAGGACTCTGTTCTTGGGGAGGTGTGAGAGGGCATAGTCATTCCCTCCAGGGAGTCCCCTGAGATTAATAACCTACAGGAAAAGGCCGATTTCAGCTCTCCAGAAACGAGGGTCCCCAGCTACCTGGGTCCCAGGAATTCCCCCGGCTGTCTGAGTGCCCCCGCGAAGGAACCCTGAGAACACCTCTGTGGTCTGCCCCTCCACTTTCGTCCCAAGCAACCCCCCCATGCTGTCAGCCGGAGGTCCTTCCGCCCTAGTCCCCACCTCCCACGGCCCTCCTGCCCAGGCTGAACTCCAGGTGAGTGTGGAGTCTGGGGCAGGGGAGCCATAGAGAAAACTGACCTCCTCTCTCCGGATGCTCCGATGCTCGGCCTTCACGCTTTTCCTGCAGCTCACTTTGGGGAGCCCCCAGGATGGGGGAGCTCTGCACACACCAGTTAGCTCCACGGAGCTTGCGCGGTAGGCTGCTGGAGCCCCCTGCTGGCCAAGCGTGCCCATCCCCACGGAGGTGGGGAAGATACTTCATTCATTCAGCAAATTGTTATGAAGCCCCTACTAGGTGCCAGGCCCTGGATTAGACCCTGCGGCTCAGCGGGGAACATACACAGACCCTCCCTTCTATCCCTGTGGTTCCCTGTGTGGTGCTGGTGTCAGGGTCACGGCCCCCTGCCCCCAGGCTCCCAAGGACGGTCCCTACCACCAGAAAACTGAAATCTCTCTGTGGGCAGGAGGTGTGCCCCTGCCATGAGACAGGGCATGGTTGTGCTATCCCCCCCGCCAAGCCTGGGACTCCCACAGGCTATAAAACCTGCCATTCCCGAGAAACCTCTCGGCTCACTCCTGGAACCTCCCAAGGTTAGGGCTGCCAGATAAAATATAGGATGCCCAGTTAAACTTGAATTTCAAATAAACAAGGAATGATTTTTTAGTATAAGTATGTCCCAAATATTGCATGAGGTATACTTAAACTAAAAATTATTTCTTGTTTATCTGAAATTCAAGTTTAACTGGGCTCTGTGTTTCTACTTGCTAAATCTGGCAACGCTACCCCTGGAGCTCATTCCTTCTGTTGGCACCTGGCCTGTCCAGATGGCCCATGTCGTGCCTCGACATGGCCCCTGCCTGCCCCGTTATAGCTCCTGTCCGCCTCCAGAACCGCTGTCCTCCCCAACAGGCCCCTGGTTCCCAGGTGGGCACCCAGTCCCCCCTGGTGTGCACGCTCCAACCTATGGTCTGTCAGGAATGCTGTCTGACCGCCTTCGTGATGGGCCCAGAAAGAGGGGGACAGAGCCACTCCTGCAAAGAGGGACCTCAAGTGTCAGTGGCAGGGAGAGAGAGATCTAAAGATTCCAGGGTTCTCCCTGAGGGGATTGGGGTAGAGGCTGGGCCCCTAAGCCCCAACATTGGCCTTGGGACTCTGGGTTCTGGATGGGAAGGCCCTGAGAGGCAGCTGGGGGTCTCCCGCCCTAACAGTCAGGGCGAGGAGTCCAGCCCCAGCCCCTGCTGCTCGGCCCTCACCCTGGTTCCCAGGGGCAACACAGGGACATTCATGGCTTCCCAGAAGGGCCTATGGGGCAGCCAGAGTGGCTTTTAAAATTAGCCTCCCTAACCAGATCTGCTTATTTCAGGAGGCTCCGTCCCTGACTGTCCCCTGGGCAGGGCGGGTACAGGGAGAGAGGGAGGGACCTCTACATTCCAGGGTCCCTGGCTAAGTACCCCCTGTGGCCTAAGCAGTAGAGAACATCCAGGTCCGGTCCCCTGGCACGGGGCGGGCCTGGGCCTGCGGCCGTTTCTTTGGCCAAGTCACCCAGGGTTAGCCATGGATGACGGTGCACACCCCAGCTGTATGGGATGGGGGAGGACCCCTCCTAGTGGGCACGGGTCTCGGGCCAGGCACCTCAGAAGCCATGACAGCCCCCTCACAGCAATAGGTAAGGCTTTGTCCTCCTTTTAAAGGTGGTGAACCTGCAACCTGGAGAGACAGGTACCAGCTCTGAGGCAGGGGAGACGGGTGTCGGGTCAGCCAGGCTCCCAAGCCCCTCTACAGGAGGCCTCTTGCCTCCTGCGTCTGGAGACACCCCTGGCTGCCATTTCCACCGCTGGAGTTATTTCTAAGTAGAGTCCCCGGCTTCCCGGAGCCTGGGGCCCCCCACCCAAGCCCTAATTCCAGCCTGGGGTCAGTGTCCTGGCACGCCCTCCCCACCTCAGAACCCAGAGCGAGCCAGGAGCTGGCGTGGGCCCAAGAGAAACCATCGGACACTTTGATCCTGGAGGCCAGCCTCCCTTGGCCCCACCTTGGAGGCCGGGGAGGTGGGGATGGGTTGGGGCCGAGCCCGAAACTCAGCCCAGAGGTCTGCCCTGGCCACAGAGCGGGGCTGGTGCAGGCTGGGCCGGCAAAGGTAGGTCCCACATCTGCCGTGACAGACTCCAGGGCTCCGGCCCAGCCGCGGAGCGGAGCAGAGCGCATGCGGGGTGCGTGGGGAAGCACACAGGTGAGGGTATCCGAGCCCCCTTCTGAAAGGACTGTCAGTCCCGGCAAAGCCCAGGGAGCTGAGGCTCCGGGAGCAACTGGCGATCACACGTCCCCAAGGTCTGGACATCGGTGTCGGGCCGGCACGGGCTACTCCATCATCCGCACAGAAAGCCGACCCCACGCCCTCCTATGGGGCTGCTGTATTGGTCCCCGTTAATGACAAATCACCCCCCACCCGCAACACGTTCACTGTTTATAGAGCACACCCCGTGCTGGGGCTGCACCCCTGAATCCGCCTGTCAGGGTACCCAAGTCAGAACTATCAGCACTCTCACTGCGCGGATGAGGAAACTGAGGCCCAGAGAGCCAAAATCATGTCCCCCGAGTCACAGAGAGAGGAGGTAAAGGCACCCAGCTCTTGACCTTGGTGCTGAACTGCGGCTGCCTAACCCCAGCCCTTCCATGGTGGCGTGGGAGGAGACCAGGCAAGAGACCGAGGGGAGGACGGAAGGTGACAGGGAGGCTTCAGGCTACGGGACTGGGGTGAGGCTGTGCAGGGGTTTGTAGGGGACCCATGGAGCCCAGGGCAGCCTAGAGCCAAACTGGGCGGGCGGGGTTAGGGATTGGTTGTGAGTCACAGCCCCTGGGTGGCCCCAGACATCCTAGCGCCACTGTCAGGAAAAACATGGCAGCCCCTTGGAAGGGGGAGGTGTGCGCTCACCACTGTCCTGGGGAGGGCGTGGGGGTTGTGGCAGGCAGAGGAGAGGCCACAAAGCTGTCCGGAAGGCCAAGGCATGTGCCACCCCAAGCTACTCTTCATCCTGCCCTCCTACTTCAGAGGGGACCCCCCCACCCAGTAGCAGGGTTGGACTCCCCCGCCTCAGCCCCATCCCATCAGGCCCTTCAGCCAGACGCTCATGCCCCCCAGTCCTTCCAGGCCTGCCCACTGTCCCCAACAACGGCTTTCTCGACACTCTCTTCCCTGCCTGACATTGCCCAGTCCAGCAGCAAGCCCAGCTTCTATGGCAATCTGGTTTCAAATCCACCATGGCTCCCCGCTGCCCTGAGCATAGACCCCTGGCCCCTTGGTCTGGCATTCAAGGCCACATGGTTCTGGCCTCATCTTTACCCTGTCACCTTCCCATCACTCAGAACTATTTGCAGGGCCCCTGGGTGGCCCAGTCAGCTGAACGCCCACCTCCACCTCTTGATTTCGGCTCAGGTCATGATCTCAGGGTCGTGAGATGGAGTCCCAGGTCGGGCTCTGTGCTCAGTGCAGAATCTGCTTAAGATTCTCTCTCTCGGGGCACCTGGGTGGCTCTGTGGGTTAAAGTTTCTGCCTTCAGCTCGGGCTATGATCCCGGGGTCCTGGGATTGAGCCCCACAGCAGGCTTTCTGCTCAGCATGGAGCCTGATTCCTCCTCTCTCTCTCAGCCTGCCTGTCTACTTGTGATCTGTCTGTCAAATAAATAAATGAAATCTTAAAAAAAAAAAAAAAAAAAAAAGATTCTCTCTCCCCTTACCCTCTGCCTCTCTACCCCCGTTCATGAATGCTAAGTAAATAAATAGTCTTCAGGGGTGCCTGGGTGGCTCAGTGGGTTAAGCCTCTGCCTTCGGCTCAGGTCATGGTCCTAGGGTCCGGGGATCGAGCCCCACATCAGGCTCTCTGCTTAGTGGGGAGCCTGCTTCCCCCTCTCTCTATGCCTGCCCCTGCCTACTTGTGATCTCTCTCTCTCTATCAAATAAATAAATAAAATCTTAAGAAAAAGAAAGAAATACAATCTTCAAAAAAAAAAAAAAATTTATATATATATATATATATATAAAAGCTCCCTTCCCAGTTCCAGGCAGTCTGCTCCACCACATTTGCACCTGCGGAACCCTGGCCCAGGGACCCTTTTTAGGCTTTTCCAGGATGCTCGGGCAGCACTGCTGCGGAGTCTGCTCCACGGCTCCCTCACCCAGGCTGGCCCCCCCACCCAGGTTTGTGCACATCCCGGTCACGCAGTACCCTTACCCTTACCCTTGCCCAGCACCGCCGTCCCGGTAAGCGATCCCTTGGCGCCCCCTCGTGGCCATATTGAGGAAATTATTGTGCTTCCCTGAGCGACCGAAAGGAGAGCCGGAGGCGGATCACCCAGCACCCACTGTGTACCAGTGAGCCAGGTGCTTGCTATACACCAGCTCGAGGAACCCCCATCACAAGCCCTGGGGACAGATACTCTCGCTCCCATTTCACTGAAGTGGAAACCGTGGCTCCAGTTTCTCAAGGCCCCCCAGCTAGAAAGATTTGGCGCCGGGACTCAAACCGAGGTCAGCCTGACCGCAGAGCGGTCTTCCTCCCCCGCTACGCAGACGGGGAGCAGGGTGGATGGAAGGGCAGCACGATGGGAGGGAAGCACACAGAACCCGTAGTTTGGCCATGGAGGTACCCCTGCAGCTCTGAAGGGTGGGGTGAAGGGGACGGACAGGCTGGTACCCCGGGGCCACTGAGATCTGTCTGGAGTCGGTTGGTTCGCACAAAGCCAGGCCCGACCCCGGGGTACAATAGCGATAAATAGAATTTATTTTGTACAATTGTTACTGACATACACACAGCCACAGGGGCTTCCAAAATGGGTGTTGGGGCCGGAAGGCTGGCCTTTGGTGTGGTGCCTAAAAAGTGTGGACAGACACACACAAGGATGTGGACTCACAGCAGCTGGGCCTGGCTGCCCCCTCCGTGGGAGTTGGGTGGGGGGCGCAAAGGCGAGGCCCATAACTCTAGGCCAGCTGAGACCCCTCGACCTGGAGTGCCCAGAGCATGGGATGGCAGGGGTTAAGCTGGGTGCTGGCTGAGGAGCTAGATGGGTCCCCCTCCCCCTCAGGGGGACACTTGTCTGTCAGGTGGAGGCAGTGGACAGGACCTGTGGTAGAGCTCGAGGGTCCAGGAGGGGCAACGGGCATAGCCAGCTCCCAGCGCTTCAGCCCACCTGGGGTCCCAGGGAACCCAAGAAGCAAGGTAGGGTGATGGGGGCCCCTAGGAGGATAGCCCCCATTCTGGGGCAGGTGCATGGAATCACAGTCTTCAATGACCTCTGAAATAATCTTGTCCATTTGCAGTAGAGGTACACAGAGAGGGACGGGGACTTGCCCAAAGTCACACAGCAGAACCAAAATTGGAAGCCAGGACTCAGGACTCCCAGCCCAGCGCTCATTCCCCCAGACTTCACATCCCACTGCCTCCACAGTAGGCTGCGTATGCACGGAGATAGGTCAGTCCTCCCTCCCACCCTGTTCCCCATGAGTCCAGAGGGGCACCCAGGTGTGATGAAGGGCCTGGGGTGGGGGCAAGCCAGGCCTGGGGTCCTGCTTCAACTGATCACAGCCTGCCCCAGCCTCGGGGGGGTTGGGATGATGCCAGCAGCTTCCCCCTCCCAGGTCTGGATGGCTCCGCCCTGCAGAGACAGCCCAGACCGGTGGCCAAGGTGGGGGCAGGGGACAGCCCACAGGCTGGTGCTGGCCTTGGGGGCAGAGGGCCTAGCCACCTGGACTTGACACAGCATCTTCACCTTGTGCTTCTGCCGCATCATCTGCAGAGTCAAGGGAGATGAACACGCCATGAAGCAAGGAGAGAGAAGCGGGAGGGGCCCACCCCTGCGGTCCCAGGCTCTATCTCCGGGTCTTCCGGTCCCACTGGGAATCCCCCAGGCCCTTTCCCAAGTCCATCGCTGGCTCCCACCAAATCCTCCCAGCAACTGGTGGCTGGAGGTGAGGCAGCAGCTATTGGACCCACTACACTGATAAGGAAACCAAGTCTCGGACAGGGGCCAGTCACCTCCAGAGTCCCGCCCAACCCCTGAGGGGCAGAGGGTTCCAATCCAGATCCATAGACGGTAGAGGAACAAGGAGGAGTCACGCCCCCTTCCCGCCCACCCCCGCCCCCTCCCGCCCTCTCCACACCAAACAAGAGCCAAGGACTGGGTCTGACCTGCTCAGTGTCACCTTCAGAACGGGAGCCTGGCTAACAGCCCTGCGCGGACAGAGTGCGGGTGAGGCAGGAGATAGGACAGAGGACAACACGGGGCAGGAGACACAGGACAGATGACAACACGGGGCAGGAGACACAGGACAGATGACAACACCCGGCAGGAGACATAGACAAGCAGAAGACACGGGCTGCCCCCGGGGCCAGATGAACCCAGCCCCTCCTGGCCTCAGGGGACCTCTTGGTCTGGCGTCCACCCCCAGTCCCCTTGGACACCTGTCCCCTTTCCCCAGCAGCAGACCCCCTCCTGGGGGAGCGTTCTCACTGGGCAGCCCCAGGGCGGCCGCACCTACCAGCTGGGATATGTGCTGCTCAGACGCCTCCAGCTGGATCTTGATCTCGGGACACGCAGGGTCCCCCGACTTGCCGGCGTCGGGATGGGGTGACCGTGAGGGGCCTGGGGAGGGGGGCAGGAGGGAGCCACCTCACTGGCCGCGGGGAGGCACCAGGGAGAGTGAGGCATGGATGGGCGGTAGGCGCCGGTGTTCCACGCCCCCGCCCCCACCGAGTCCCTCCCTCAGGGAACCCCCCTCTCCTCCCTTCCTGACCCCTCCTCCATCATCCCCCGAGAGCCCTCCTGAAGGCAGCAGCCCTCTTGGTGAGATTATGACCCACCGCTGGTCCCGGCGGTGGGGGGGTGGGGCCCAGGCCTGGCACACACCCACCGCCTGGGGCGGGAGGCGTGGTCTGGTGGGGGGGTGGGGCCCAGGCCTGGCACACACCCACCGCCTGGGGCGGGAGGCGTGGTCTGGTGGGGGTGGGGCCCAGGCCTGGCACACACCCACCGCCTGGGGCGGGAGGCGTGGTCTCCGCCCTCGGGGCCTCTCCCGGTCCCCCTCCTGCCACATGGGGGGCTTGGCAGGGGAAGCTGCCTGTGGCCTGGTACCTGGAGAGCTGCCCCCACTCGTGGTGCTGACGCTATCCTCCAGCCACGTGCTGTAGATGAAGGAGTCCCGTTTGTGAGGCGTCCCTGAGGATGAGACGCTCTCCTGGGGATGGGGGAAGAGAGAAAGAGGGAGGTCAGCTCTCCCCCAGGGGCTGGCGGGGCTCCGGGCCCATCTCCTGGCCTCCTCTGTTTGCAATCCAGAACTCCTCACCCTCGTCCCCCTGCAAAGAGGATGGGGGCCCAGCAACATCTGCCCCAGCGAGACCACAGGAGGGCGGGGGTGGGGGGGAACACCACACACGCTCATTCATTCATTCAGCAAACATTCCGAGGTTTATCCTGGGCCGAGCCCCCATGAGAGAAAGCAGGCAGGGTCCCTGCCCTCAGACAGTGAGGTCTAGGAGGCAAGTCAGGCTGTGGAGAGACCAGCAGAATTCCAGACTCTGAGCCCCACGGGCAGGGCCATGGTCTGCCCTGCTCCCTGCTGCATCCACAGCACTTGGAGCAGGGTCTGGCAAGGAAGAGGGGGCTGCTAGAGCTTTGCTGAATGAAGAATGACACAAGGGCGCTAAAGGCAAAGCCCCCGGGGGGGGGGGGCTGTGAGAGCATGAAAAGGGGGATTCCCAACCTATCCTGGGACTAGAAAATCAGGGAAGGCTTTCAGGAGTAGGTGATGGGAGGCCGAGTGGGAAGGATGAATAGGAGTCAGCCAGACAAAGGGGGAAAGAGGAGACAGGGAGAGTGTTCCAGACCAGGCTGGGGAGGGACCGGCTCCTCAATGGAGCCCTTAGAGATGGGGCTCTCTGGGGGTGACAATGGGGAGCCATGGAAGGCTTCAGAGTAAGGGAGCATTCGTCTGCATCAGTCCTTTGGGCTGGGTCCCCTGATCACATCTCAGCACACCCACATCTCACCCACACACCACGTTTCTGCCCCGAGTATCTACAGGGACCAGAGGGCTGCCTCCCACCACGGCTCCCTGGGCCTCTCACCAGGCCTGTGTCGTCCGCATCGCCACCCTCGGTCTCCTCCACCACGCTGGCGAAGCTGCTGGCGCTGGACGAGGAGCGGGAGAAGTCCTTCAGCACTTCTGCCCTCTGGGCTGTCGTCTCCGCTCTGCGCAGACAGCACCTTGTCAGCCTGTGTCTGCTCCGGGCCCTGCACCCCGCTTCCCTGCCCTGGGAGGCCCAGCCTGCAGCCACCCAGGCACCTCGGTGGCCCCCACGACAGCTGCCCAGGCCTCAGAGCCTCCCCCCACGGCTGTCCTTCCTAATTCATGGGTCTGAGCACACCTCTCCCCTGAGCAAAACCCTCTTGTGTTTCCCCATCAGCCCGGATAAAGTCTAATTTCCTTGGCGAGGTATTCAGTAATAATAATAACTATTCACAGAGAAACTCTGGTCCAGGGTACGTTTGCTCTGGGCCAGGCACTGTTTCAAGTGCTGTTATTGGAGTTATCCCATGGTTATCATTAAAAGACCCATCTTACAGATAAGGAAACACCGAGGTTCAGAGAGGGTGGGCACATAGCCCAAGGTCACCCAGCTATAAGTGGGAGAACAGGGGTTAGGACCCAGGCCTTCCAACTCCACAGTCTACTCTCAACCCTCTCAGTTTTGTTCCATGCTCAGCACTTTGTGTCTCCTGGAGTCTCACTCCTTCCCTCAAATCCCCAAAAGCAAATTTTCAAAACTCAGCTGAGGGTCTCCTCCTCCCTGATTTCCTCCTCTCGAGGTGGGAAAGGACCTCCCCACTCTGGGTCTGCAAGCCCTGTCTCCCCCTGTCCCTGTCCCTGTTGTGCATTCCTCCTCCTCTGTTCACTGGCCTGACTCTTCAGGAGAGCACAGTTTGGGAGTCTAGACACTCCCACAGCCAGGACAGAGGAGGCTGAGCCACAGCACTGGAGAGAGGGGTGGCCTCTCTCTACTTCCGTTCTTCCCCACCCCACCTCTTCGCATGGCAACCACAACCAGTTTGGAAAGCATCACTCCTCTGAACTAAAATCCCAAAGGGTCCTCCTTGGCCCCACTTAGAGTAAAATGCAAAATTCTTATATGGCTTCCAAAGTCAGGATCTAGCCCCTGCCCACCTCTGACATCCCCAGCATCACCCAGCACAAAGTCTGCCTGGGCCCAGCCCCTCACTCACCCAGCTCCAACCGCACCACTCTTCTATCCTTCAAGCATGCCTCAGGACCTTTGCACTTGCTGTGCTTTTTGCCTGGAGCCCTCTTCCCTCTGCCATGCCAGTCTTGCCAGGGCTGGCTCCTCACTCAGCTCTCACTTGAAGCCTCCCTCATTTCTAGATGTCTTTCTTGAGCACCAACTACCTGCCCCCCCCCCCCAGTAAGTCCTCATTGCCTCCCCTGCTTTATTGTCTTGTGTCACCAGCTAGAAACAGCTCATCAGGTTACGCTACTCTGCAGTGTCAGCTCCATGGGGCAGGGGCTGTGCATGCCCAGCTCACTATTGGATTTGGAGCTTGGCCTGGGGCCTGGCATGAATGAAGCTCTCGGTTGGTGTGTGTCAAAGGAGGACCTGTGAGAGTGCCCAGACCTCCCTGATGCCCTGGTGTCCAACACACAAAGCCCTGGTGCCCAACGGGCAGCCCCAGGCCCACGCAGAGACTGGAAAGGGTGAGTCCAAGCCCCCTGGCTCAGCGTGCCCCGAACCCCAACCTGTTCTTGGTCGTGGGCATCTCTGGGGAGCTCTGAGTGGATGAGTTCTCCGACTTGGGCTCCTGTGAGGCGTGCCCGCTGTCTGGGGTCTTCTGGCCGGCGGGGGGACTCTCCCTGCGGGGCACACGGGGGCAGTGGGGGGATTCAGCACTGGGCCTGGCATCAAAGGTAGAATGAGGCCCAGGTGGTGAGGTCACGGGTGCCTCCTGCCTCATCCCCATAGCCTATAGCCTCAGGGGCCAACCCCAGGGCGGTCCCTGCAGCAGCGTGGCTGGCCTGGCCGAGAAAAGGAGCCGGTGTGCCGGAACATCTATGGAAGATAAGACACTCCTCCAGTTCTCCCCTCCTTATCCCTGTCATGAGGAAGGCAACTGGAGACCAGAGACGGGAAGGAATCTGCCCCGTGATGCACAGCTAGCTCCATGGCAAAGTCAAGATCTGAACCCAGGCTTCACAGGCTTCTGGGCTCCCGTGGCCATGAGGATGGTACCACCTCCACTCCTGAGCCCCGGGCCACCTGTCCTGTGTCACATGCCCCACACCACACCTCTACAGCCGCCCCATGCTCTGTTGTGTTCTTAGACTCTTTTTCCAAATTGGGACGGTGAGGCTCAGAGAGGTCCAGTGACTTTTCCAGGGTCACCCAGCCCCAACGTGGTAGAGGCAGAATTCACAGTCAGGACCTCTCCTCTGCTTCCCAGGGGCTGTCCTGCTGCTGCTGAGGTATGCCACCTGCACTCTCCCCACACAGGTGTCGCCCCGCAACCCCCACAGGCCAGGCTGTCCATCTCAGCTCCACCTCTCACTGGCTGTGTGACCTGGGCAGGCCCCTGCACCCTGGTGCCATGCAAGGTGTGACCCGCTGGGGAGCCAGCAGACCCGCTGACTAAAGCCGGCATCGCACGGTAGATAACGAGCTGGCCCAAGGACCTGGCACACAGTGCTTGGCTGCATAGCTGTGCCCAGAGAGGGACAGGGGGCAGAGGAGTTGGCACTCCCTCCTGCATGCCTAACTCTGCCACCGCACAGGAGGGGAAGGGCTGGAGGAGACAGAGGACCTGCCCACCCACCTTTTCTCCTGCACCTCCTGGATGTTTTCGATTCCGATGGCACTGCTGCGGCGTGAGCCGAACGGGCCCGACTTCTTCCTTGTGGGGCTCTTTCCAGGGACGATCAGTGACTGCAGGGAAAGGCCCCAACTCAGTGCCCACCTGTCCTGGGAGAGCCACTGCCCCCCACATGCCACCTGGGGCCCTGCTGCCCCAGGCCCTGAAGCAGAGGCAATGGAGCAAGAAAGGATGAGAGAAATCTCCTCCAGAGATAGCCCTCCAAGTTCACAGACAGGGAAACAGGCCTGGTGAGGGCCAGGGCCCCCCAAGAGCACACAGCAGCATGGGGCCTGGAATCTCAGTCCAGGAGAAGGGCAGGAACCCGAGGAGGCTGGGCTGCCACTCTGGGCCGGGATGGGAAGGGACTGAGACCTCAGCATGACTCCCAGGCCCCTGGCCCACGTTGTCTTGGGACCGGGAGGCGGCTCAGGGCCACGGGGAGAGGGTGGACATTGCAGCACAAGCCCCCGCCCCACCTTGGAACCTCCAAACTGGCTGGAGGAGATACTCGCCCCGTGGTTGAAAGACACCCCCCCTCCCGTGGTTACTCAGCACGCTAGGCCCCAGCGCCAGAGGCAGACCCCGGCTTCTCCGAGGAGGCAGGAAGGTGGGCCCCAGGGAGGCATGGAGTGGCAGGAACCCCCAGGCTGGTTCATGGTGCGGGGGGGTGGGGCGGGAATCAGGGCAAAGGAGAGGAATGGCGTTCCATGCAGAACTGGCGATATTGGGGGACGTGCAGCTGGGCATAGGGTCTTTGGGTACCAGATCTTGGCAGGGACTAGGCCAGGGTCCCAAGGGCCAGGGCAGGGCCAGAAGCCCCTAGTGGGGGCTTGGGGGGAGGGGTACACAGGCTCGGGCCCAGGTATGAGGCCTCCGAGCCCGAGCTGCCGGCACTCCACTCTGCACAGCCCCGGGCCCGGCCCAAGGGAAGGTGCGGGGCAACGTCCCCAATATGGCCTCCGTCCTGAGAGCGAGCAGAGAACAGCACGTGCAGGCAGCCTCCAGAGCCGGCGGCCCCGCGGACGACAACCTCTTCCACGGTTCCTATGCCTATGGCACTGCCCCGGCGTCCGAATCTACTCGCGCTTTTCCCGGGAATAAGCAATGACTGGCAAGCGGCAGAGGGCAGGGCCAGAGAGAAACAGACAGACGTGGAGAGAGACACACAGAGAGATGGAAGGGGCGGGAGAGGCAAGACAGGGAACGGGGGGAAGGACAGACGGACAGAGAGAAACAGAGTCGACAGTGAGGCAGTGGGTTGGCAGAGACAACACGGCCAGGAAGGGGTAGGACAGCGGATGGAGGAGAGAGATGGGCCCAAAGACAGGGACGCGGACAGACACAGGTTGGGGAGCACAAACCGGGTCATGGGGAGAAACGCAGACAGACAGAGCCAGGAAGAACAGGGAGGTGGGAAGGAGAAAGCAGGGAGAGAACAGTGTGGGCGGGGGCGGGAGGAGGGAAGAGACAGGTGTCCGTGGGGGGCGGGGGCAGTAGGGAGGGAGAGGGATGATACAGACGCAGAAGGAAAAGGAGTAAGAGCAGAAGAGAGAGATGTACAAAAACAAAAACAGAAATGGGTCTGGTTACTGCCCTGGTGGGTGCTGTTGGCCTGGCCCGGCCCCGGGGCCCCTTGACAGCACCCACAGGAGGCTGGGCCACTCGGCGGGAAGGGAGGGGGTGAGCCTGCTTCTCCTGGGACAGTAGGCTTGGTGACTGCAGGCCAGCAGAGGCCCTGCCTTGCCCCCCCGCCCCGGGCCAGGCCAGACCATGGGACAGGGGTGGCTGGGGGATGGGGTGGGGGGGATACCTCCTGCCACGTGACACAGCCTCACAGCATGGAGCACAGGGCTTGGCATGCAGCATGCAGTCAATGAAAGACAAAAGGACAGCCGGACAGATGGATGGAAGAAAGATGGCAGGATGGGGAGGAGCAGAGTGGCAGGTGCCATGCCGGGGCGGACGCTGGGTGGTGGAAAGCAGATGGGCCCAGAGCTGAAGGCCTCATCCACCCCGTGTGCCCAGCACACCCCCCAGTCTTAGCGGCAGAGTCCCGCAGAGGATGGCAGATGGGAAGTAATCACACAGGAGGTGCTCACTCGGGAGACGCTCGCAAAGAAGCCAGTTCTTGACACGAGAGGCAGCCACAACCAGAGAGGCCCCGACACACAGTAGGTGCTCACATGGCAGCCCAGGGCCAGGCGCGCAGAAGAAGGGGCTCACAGAGAACACGCTCACACCACAGCTCGCTTCCTGACACGCAGCGAAATTTCCCCCATCTCCAGGGCTTAGCATGGACCGTGTGCTCGGTCAGGAGTCAGAAGCCCATCTCCTGATGCATAGTAGGTTCTCACACAAAAGCCCAGGGACGGGCATCCAGTGGACACTTACAGAGCTGATGCCCACACAGCTGCCCAGGAACGGACACACAGTAAGTACTCACAGACACTCAGGCTCAGGCCCACGGTTGTAGCTCACACAGTACACGTCCACACAGCAACCGGGTCCTGACACAACAGGAGCTCGCAGAGCAGCCCAAGTCCTGACACACAGTAAGTACCCACCAGCATCTCAGGGCCAGGCACACGGCAGGCGCTCACACAGAAATCCAGGTCCTGACACACAGTAGTGCTCCCAGCAACCCAAGGCTTGACAGTAGGTGCCCACAAAGCAGCCCCATTCCCAGCACATGATAGACAGTACGTGCTCAGTAAGGAAAGTCATACAGAGGTAGCCCCAGAGCAGACCCGCAGAAAGTCACCTGAATAAGGGACCAGGAGGGGGGGATGAGGAGCTGGAAGGGGGCTGCAGGCTCTCAGCACCCCACTGTCGTGGCCTGGACATTGGACCCCCCCATGAGGAGCAGTGGCTGGATTCAGTTTAGAACCCAGGATGGGCACTCAGCGGGGCAATGGGGGGGGGGTGCAGGGCAGGCCCCAGAGGCGGGGGAGAGCTGAGGCCTGCCGGGGGAAGGCACTCACTATTCCAGCTGCCTTGGCCAGGTCGGGGTTGTTGGGGGCAAAGCTCCCGCTGTGGCTGGTGGACACGGTGTTGGGCTTCTTGTTGCTTAGTCCCATGGCATCCATGGACTGGCTGCGGCTTCGGATGGCCCGCTGTGAAGGTGGGGCAGGAGTGGAGGAGGCACAGACTTTGAGGTCCCCTCTCCCCCCAGGAAACCTAGGAGCCCAGGCATCTGGTCCCTCGCCACCAGTGCCACTCCAGGTAACCCGAGGAAGTCTCTGTCTGGGAGGCCATAGGAGGGGCAAGCCCACATGTCGCCTAAGGGTAGTTCGGGCCTTGGCTCTGCCACCAGCTTGCTGGGTGATGTTGGACCAGTCACCGCACCTCTCTGAGCCTCCTAGACTCTCACATGGCTGTTGTAAGGATTGCAGAGGTTGCTGGGGCAAGACCAGAGCATGCATAGAGAACCCTCCAGAAACCTCAGTTTTCTGTTCTTAGGGTCCTGTAGGTCTTTCTCTCCTACTTTCTTTTATTTCCTCCCTCTCGCCTTCCTTGCTTTTCTCGGCCAGTCTGTACTGAATGTTTCCTACGGGGCCAGGCACTTTACGGTCACTCAGTCGATCCGCCCTACGAGGTAGGCACTGTTACTGTGCCGATTTTACATATACGAGATAAGCCTAGAACCCATAGTCCAAATCACACAACCTTAACTGTGGGTTCTGATGCCTCTGAGAAATTCTTTGACTTAATCCAGGTCTACTGTCCAGCACCCACCAGAGATGTGGGGCCACCGAGCCCCATCCCCCTCAAGGCACCCCAGAGCCATTTTTACCACCCCCCAATTCCCTGTCTCCAGTGGGCACAGGCACGGCTCTCCTTTGGCTCCTTTCTCAAAGACAGTCTGCTTGCCCAAGTCCAGGGCAGGCCAAGGCAGCTGGACCAATCCCCTTATGCAAACCCATTGCAAACCAACATCTCCAGCTCTGCTGCCTGCCCTGAGCTGAGGGTGAGGCACACCTCACCTGAGGTGACGCACCTCCAGGTGCCCCCGAGGGTGGGCATTTTCCCTCCCGTGAATGAAGGAGAAATGGCAAGGAAGCCACTGCCTGGGCACCTGCAGCTGCGGGGGGAGTCCAGAACCTGAGGGGGAAAGAGGAGCCTCCCCCTCCTCTACCTCTTACTTTGGACAGCAACTGCTGAGGGAGACGGGCAGGGTTTTGCATTTTGCTTTTGAACTTATATCGCACAAACATAACTCCTTCACAAATAATTTTCAACAGTTATAGGAGGTAAACTGCCACCGCCCTACCCAGTAGATAAAGAAACAACTCAATGGGAAGACCATGCAACTTTTGATCACGGGGCCATAAGTTTGAGCCCCATATCGAGTGTAGAGATTATTATTATTTTTTTTAAAGATTTTATTTATCTGACAGACAGAGATCACAAGCAGGCAGAGAGGCAGGCAGAGAGAGAGGGAGGGGGAAGCAGGCTCCCTGCTGAGCAGAGAGCCCGATGCCGGGGCTCGATCCCAGGACCCTGGGATCATGACCTGAGCCGAAGGCAGAGGCTTTAACCCACTGAGCCACCCCGGTGCCCCGAGTGTAGAGATTATTTAAATAAAACTTAATAAAACAAAAGAAAGAAACTGAGGCTCAGAGGATGCTCAAGCTGGTGAGTGGCAGAACTGGGAATAAACCCAGGACTTCACCAAACCAGAGACAGCCAGGTCACAGGCCACGTCCCTCTCCTATGGCCACTCAGGTTACAGACTGCACCTCAGACTTTCCCTCTGAGAACAGACACCTCCTCCTCCCTTTTCTGCTTGCTGACCTGGCGGCCACCACCAGAGGCACCTGGTTGCCACCCAGAAGGCTCCACCTTCGCAGAACTCCCAAGTAGACTCCACCCCCAAGTCTAGGCTCTGCCTCCAATCATTAACTCCTCCCAAGTTAGAGCCCCACCCTAAAACCTAGGTTCCCCCCCCTCCCCGAAGCTCGTCTTTATCCAGACACCACCCAGGTACTTGCCACCTAGCTCCCAACTCATCTCACGCCTGTTTATTAACCCCGCCCCTGACCCCACCCCCTCGCCTCCACCCCCCCCATGTGAGCCCGCCTCTGGCCACACCCCCACGCCTTCTCATAACCCCGCCCCCGACCCCACCCCAGATAGATCCTGGCCCGACTCCACCCCACTGCGAGCCCGCCTCCGGCCACACCCCCACGCCTCGCCTGTAACCCCGCCCCTGAC
This sequence comes from Mustela lutreola, assembly GCF_030435805.1. Taxonomy (NCBI): domain Eukaryota; kingdom Metazoa; phylum Chordata; class Mammalia; order Carnivora; family Mustelidae; genus Mustela; species Mustela lutreola. The sequence continues at coordinate 15,396,042 of NC_081299.1, forward strand.
TCCACCCTGGACACGCCCCTGCCCCTCAGCTCCAGGTAGACCCTGGCTCTTCACCTTAAAAGACTCGAAGAAGCCGCCTCCGCCGCCACCGTTCTCCATCTTGTCCTCGTCACCGCCCAGGCCCATCATGGACTGGCTGTGGATGTGCAGTTCCTCATAGAGCGTCTCCAGGAGGGCGGCGCGTGTCCGCTCCTGTGGGCCAGGTGGGGGCCGTCAGGAGAGAGCGCAGTGATCCGCCTTTCGTTCCACAATTAGAATCCCGTCCGCCTTCTCCGAGTGAGTAGGGGGTGAGCCTGGGTTCTGGGAGCCTATGCTGTCTTCCCCCTGGGCCCCTCCGCAGCTCCGGCAGCCCCCAGGGCTCCTCCCGTCCCGAACCCCAGTTTTCCCCCTCCCGCACGGTGTCCTCTGTGCCAGCCGCCCACCTGTGGGCGCCTCCTGGGACATTCCTCACATATTCCTAGAAATTCCCTACTCCCTCTCCCCTGACCCTAGCCCTGCTCACGTGTAAATCCGCCCCCGCCCCAGACAGCTCTCCCTCAGGCCAAAGTCTGAAGGTGGCACTTCCCTCCCCAGGGGCCGGGCTGACATCCCAGGTTAGGGGGAGGGGTTCAACCCAACAGCCCATCCTCACCTCCAGTTTGGCAAACTTCTCTGCCTTGTAGCAGGCATATTCAGCATTGATCAGCTTTGTCAGCAGAAATTCCTGGAACTCGGGCCCCTGCGAGCCCCCAGTGTGGAGAGGAGAAAGGTGCTCAGATGAACACAGAGGCAAGGGGCTGCACCCCAGTGACTCAGGGGCTGGAGTCCCTGAGCTGTGCCTTGCTGGGGCCCTGGGGTCGTTCTCTTCACTCCCGAAGGGCGCTCCTTGGCCTCGGTACCTGTGAGGGTCCCCTGTGCCCTTCATGGTCACAGTGGTAAGGAGCTGGCTGGCACTCCTATGCCTCAGTCTGGGGGAGAAGTGAAGCCAGGGCCCGACAGGTAAGAGAAACGTGTGCCCCCTTCCCAGACATTTTAGAAGAAAGAAGACTGTTAATTGCCAAAAAGATAATAGCTATTAGGAAAGGCCACAGAGTCTCCCATGAGAAATCTAAAACAATGGTGCACTTTGTTCTGTGGCTTTGTAAGTGAAGATCACTTTGAATGAGAAGCCAGGCCCCAGTTACATGGTTAGGGGAGCCCAGCTGGCCTGGCACACGGTGGGGCTTCAGGACCACTTATAGCAGAAGGTGTCCCCACCCATCTCGTCCTGCTCTCTCCATGTCGGGGCCTGGGGGCTGCCTCTCACCTTCCTGAACACAGCGGGGTCTGGGAGGGGGGGCCCAAAGAAGGGCACGTCGTCTCTAGCAGTGACAGAGACCTGGAAGGGAGAGCAGCAGTTGCTGTGGAGTCCACACCCCAGCCAGAGACCCCTAATTCATCCCGGGCCTGCCCCTTGCTGGGGAAGGTTCAGTAACTGCTGATTGGGCCAGTGAACCCCAGGCTTTCAGCTCTTCCATCCTCGGTCCTGAATCTGAGTGGTGAGAAGAGGTTGAGGATCTCCAGGGTCACGAGGATAGGGAAGGCCAAGGAGATTCAAGGGTGGAGAAAGGTAACCAGCTCCGTGGAGGGGGATATCCTGGGGGAGGGCAGAGAGGGCAGGCTGGGACTCCTTCATCAACAGAGCAAGAGGGGGACTCAGAGCCCCCTGGGCCGTCTCAGTGACTCCGGGCGGGGCTGGGCCTGGGGCTGCGGCTGATCGGCATCATCACCCACCTTGTAGAGCGGGCCATCCGGCCCCCCGCCCTCGGCCTGTACCACCACATAGGCATGTAGAAAGTTGGATGCAATCATATCAGGCACAAAGGGTGTGTTCTCGTCCTGGAAGACGACAGCGACAATGTCGTTCCCGATGTGCCGCTTCCGCTGCAACTGAGCACAGGGCCACAGGCCTTGACCACCTGGCTAGAGAGGGGCTCGCCGGGCGCAGGGGAGGGTGGGGAGGGTGCCCACAGGTCAGCCGGAGGGTTTGGGGTAGGCAGAGGGTACGTCTGAGGATTCGCTTCTCTCCCCAAAAAATGTCAGGAGGAACTTGGCTTCAAATTATTTGAGTTTGCTTGGAGTCCTGTGACTGATGAGGAAACGGAGACTGACAGAGAAGGGGTTCGCGAGGCCCCGCAGTGAGTGAGAGGACCCCAACCCAGGGCTCCTGGGCCCCGGGCTCTACCTCACAGCCCTCCTTCTGTCTCAGTACCCCAAACACAACCCCCCATGAACAAACAGGTTCCATTCAGAGTATACACTCCTGGTGCTGAGATGAACACAGGATCCTCTTAGAAGAAACTTGAAAGATACTAAACAGAAATGCTTCCATTTTTCTCACACTACCTTTTTATCTCCCTGGGGTGGCGGCATCGGGTCAAGTGGACCGCCCTGCAGGGAGCTTGGGACAGGTGACAAATTTCAGAGTTCAGCTCCCAGACTACGCCCTGCACTTCCTTGCCTCCAGGCCTCTGCAGGACGTGGAAGCCCTTTTCTCCACCTGGAATATTCCCCCTCCTTCTCCCAGCTCCTCTGTGGCCTAGAGATCATTTTATCTTAAAAGCTTTTCTTGACTCCTACCTCTGCCAAGTTTAAGTAGCCCCATGTGACCCCACAATGCCTCTCCTTGCCTGTAAAAACACTAACTCCCATTTATTGAGCTCTTGTCATGTACCAGATACTGTTCTAGCCGCATGGTATGCAGTCCCTCCTGAACGCTCACCTGTGAGGTCAGTGCCATTATCATCCACACGGCGTGGATGTGGAAACAGGCTTTCCCAACACTACAGCAGTGTGTCACCTTGCCCTCCCGAGGGCCCACAAGTCGGGGGAAGGGACTGTTTCCATGTCTATACCCCAAGGCCCCTGAGCCTGGTGTGGTGAACACTGAACAGACAGGTGGATGGGGGGACAGGGGGACAGGTGGGAAGCAGGTGGGTGGGTGCCCAGGCTACCTGCTGGGCGTCCCCTTCTGTGTAGGGCAGCTTGGTGGACACGTGAAACATGATCTCCTTGTTGCGGAAGTTGCAGTACACAGACTCGGTCCCCGTCTGCCCGTGGGTCACGTCCAGGCCTCCTCGGAACCTGCCCCAGGCCCCCCAGGCCACGGCTCAGTCTCCAGTCCCAGCCAGGCCTCCATCGGGCCAGGACAGGGGCTCCCTCCCTGCGCCAGGGCATGGGTCCCCTATAAGCGATGCTCTTCCCACTTAATGCTCACCCTTTAAAGTCCTGCAGTTTGACCTTCTGGCCCAGAAATTCGAGAAACTCCACGAAGGCGGGGCTTTCCTCATTGGTGCTGAAGAGCTCTTCCTCAGAGGTCTGGGGACACGGGGAGGGCAGAGGTCACCCAGCTCGCACTCCTGAGTTGCTGCTGCCCCCAGCTCCCAACTCGCACCTAGAGCAGGCTGGGAGGAGGACCTCCGTGTCCCCTCCCCCCACTGCCCCGAGCTCCTGGAAAGCACAGTCCCTGGGCAGGCGGCCTCGGCCTCGCTGGCAAAGGTCTGAAGCCCCAGGTCCATGGCCAGCAGGGTGGGGAAGCCTGGAGGAGGAGGTGAGCGCACCTGCCCAAGCTTCTGATAAATGACTCCAAACTTGAAGTTATTGCTGATAACATGTTCGTCAAAGGTGACGATGAGCCGGGAAGCCTGGGGGGAGAGGACCAGGGGTGAGATGGCCGCTTCTCCAACCTGCCCCCACGTCCCGCTCTGACTCCATGCCGAGCGCGGGGCCGGGTCCTCTCCCCGGGTCCTCTCACTGAACCTTCATGACCAGCCCATGAGGAAGACACTGCTGCTGCCCCCATTTCACAGACAAAGAAACCAAGGTTCGGAGAGGTTAAGGAACTTGTGATTTGCCTAAGGTAAGCCGCTTGCAAGTGGCAGAGCTAGGACTGGAACTCATGACCAAAGCTTAAGCTCACTGCTCTGGAGTCTTGCCCACAGGCCTCCACCCGAGTCCACTCTGTAATACCCAACTTTGTCCTTGGCTCCTTTGTAAACCCACAGCCTCGTTCTAGAATGAGACTAGTCCTACCAGCTTGCTGTGGAGCCTTGAGACGTTCCCCTCACCTTGGGTCTCCGTTGCCTCTTTTGTACCTGAGAGGTAACATTTGATTTCTGAGGCCCCTTCCTTTGGGGGAACTTTCCTGGACCACAGCACCCCTCAGGGTCCTCATCCCGTTCCAGAACTCAGTCAGAGCCACGAGGGCTGACATGTCTTTCAGGGTCACCTCTTCCAGGAAGCACCCCTGTCTCACTATAGACAAGCCCAATCTTTACCCCACGTGGCCACAGGGCCTCAAATCCAGCGCCAGAGCGGGGAGCAGAGCCGCGCTCGGCGGGGCAGCATTTGTGAAGGCACCTGTGTTATTCCCTCTCCCTGTGTCCCCTTGGGTCAAAAGACAAGGCCATCAGAATCCCCTGGCTCAGGAGCAGTGACTGCCCTTGGGAGGGGCCCCAAATGGCATTGAGAGCTCCAGGATGTGAGGCTTGCCTCCAGGGCGGACAACACTAAGGTTAAAGGCAGGCCCCCTTCATCTGCTGGGCATCGCCAGATAAGGCACTGGGCCACTCTGGGCCTCTGCTTCTGTCCTGCAAAAGCAGACTTTGCACAGTTGTGTGGATTCAATGAGAGAACCTGGGGAGGACTACCCTGCACACAACAGGTGCCCCATAAGTGCTCAGTTCCCTAGTTAGCCACCCAGCCCAGTGAGCGGGGCCCAGATACAGCCGTACCTTAGGGTAGAGCACAGGGTAAAACCGGTCCACGTTCACATCTTCACACACCAGCTGCAGGGAGAAGGGAGGGCCTGGGGGGAGGGGCTCTGGGCCTCTGGGCCTCCCGGGCCACCATCTGGGAAGAACAGCGGCCGAACAGAGAGGGAGCAGCCAAGTCTGCAGCCAGACTGGGGGCTCACTGCTGCTCAGGATGGGGCGAAGAGAACCGGGGTCCCTGTATCCGAAGGTGCTCTAAAGTGACCGAAAAGCACACGGGCCGGGGACAGGAGCCCAAACCACAGAGCCACATGCCAGCATCATGGGACACAGGTGGGACCTCGGAGGCAGGGCTACAGCAGGCAGGGCTGAGACCTGGGGCTCAAGAGGACAGTGTGCACTGGCAAAGCTGCACCTGGCCGTGTGCCCCCTTGGGGTGCCCAAACAGGCCTCACCTTTGCCATCTGGACCACATTGGGGAACTCAGTGAGGCAGGAGATGGGGATGACGTCATGGTGTGTCCGGCACTTGGTCCTGGGAGGAGAAAGCCCACACTGAGGGGCGAGGCAGCGGAGAGAGAGATGGAGGAGCCCCTCTGCACAGTCAGCCCGGAGGGGATATATCCCAGGGAGAGGGAGGACCGGAGGTGATGATGGGGTCTGGCCTGGCTCGGGGGCTAGTTTGCAGAGCAAACTCTGGCAACTCCCTGGCCTCACTGGGCCTTGATGAGAAGAGTGGGTACAATGAGATGGGCTTCTAGGCTGTAAGGCCTCAGCTCTTCCTGCTGTCGCCGGGTCCCCTTGGCCCACCCTCACCTGAGCAGTAGCCGGAGATGCTCCTGGTCCCCAATGACGTCATACTTCAGCGAGAAGACAAGGTGGCCCAGGGCAGTGTCCAGTGAGTAGTAATTGAAATGCTCCTGTGGTGGGAGGCGGGGGCCGGGAGAGAGGGTAGAGCTGAGCTTGGGGCTTCCAGAAACCAGGCCAGAAAGCCAGCTCACTCCCAGATGAGGGTCCTTCACCAAGCAGCAGGTGTCATGGGTGATGGCAGACTCGGTATCAGATAGACCTGCATTCAAATCCCTGCTCTGCCACTTGCCAGCTGGGCAGCCTAAGAAGGTCACCTCGCCTCTCTGTGCCTCAGTTTCCCACTCTGTAAAATGGGAGGCCAACTGCCTTGTAGGACGGCGCAGGGACTGAAGAGATAAACAGCCTTGCAGAGTGTAGGTGTTCACTGAACGTTTGTAGTTACTTTGGCTGGCTGGGTCCTCATCCAAGTCAGAACTACATTTGTACCTGCATACCTATCTCCCAGCCCCTGCTCTTCTCAGACTGGGCACACAGTAGGTGCTTTATAAAAGTCTTCTGACTGATTGCTCAGCTTGTGGCTCTGTGGTCCCTGAAGGCAGGGCCCGTGAGAAACAGGAAGTGAAACATCTCATAAACACACTGGGCGGCTGACCCGGCAGGTTCCCACCCTCCTTCCTCACCTGGAGGAGCCACAGGGTTGGGAAGAAAAACCACAGCGGGACTGAGGGGGAGCTGTGACAGGAATGGTCCCCCCAGAGGGGAGCCCAGGGCTGGCACCTCCGGACAGGGAAGTCCTGAGGTCAACGGCAGGCCCAGAACGCCAAGATATTTCGCCCCAGCCTGGCCCTGCGCCCCCTACTGGCCCTGGCCCTGGTAGTGGTTCTGGCTCCTGGCCAGAGGAGTCATTCTGAAGTTAAGTCCTGTTGAAACGGGAACACCTGTGCTCAGAGGACAGGTGGAGAAAGGGGAAGGGGATGTGCCCCCACAAACCCGCAGCTCGGGGACAATCTGGGTTGACCTGCAGCTGAGAGTCCCCTGAGCCCTGGTGGGCACAGAGTGATGGAGTGATGGAAACTCCCAAATGCTTGGCACCAACCGCAGATGGAGCGGCAGGCACTTGGCAAAGGGCCACACTGAGGTCTTCAAGTCCCTTGAGCTGGAAGCATGAGCCCTCTCAGCGCCCTTTAACGGAACGTCAGCCGGAGCTAAGTCCAGTTCCTAGCTCGGTAATTATGTGACCTTGACCAAGACACTTGACCTCTATGAGCCTCAGTTTTCCTCTTCTGTAAAAACTGGGATGATCCTGATCTCACAGAGTAATTAGGAAGCTGTAGTAACAGCGAACACTGATTTAAGTACTCACTCTGTGCCCAGCGTGAGTGAGCTTTACACATGCTTCTACGAGCCACGTTCTTATGGATGAGGAAACAGGCTCAGAGAGGTTAAGTAACTGACCTAAGGTCACAACGTCAAGAAATGGAAGAGCCCAGATGCACACACAGGCATTGAGACCCCAGAGCCCACATCTCTCCCCACCACCTGGGCTGCAAACGGGCACAGAGAACAGCATCTGGCATGGAGCCAGACACACACGATCCCAGCGTGTGACCTCCCCTCCAGCCCCCAGAGTCTCACCCGCGGACTCTGACAAGCTGTCACCGGGCAGGACCCCTGCTCTGGAGGTGGAGATGGGACAGGGGTTTGCATCGGTCCATGGCACTGTTCCTCCAGGCCTGATCTGAGGGTGGGGCCTGGGTCTGTTCCCCTTACTGCTGCATACCTGGTGCCCTGAACAGGGCTGGGCATACAGCTGGTGCTCATTACTTGCCAACAACATTGACTGAGGCCTCATTTTTTGCCTGACACCATTTTAAACACCTTGCAAACACTGCTGTCATTAAGGCTTTACAGCAACCCCATGAGGTGGGTGTCACCACCCCCTCAGTTTTTATGGACAAGGAGACAGAGGCATGGGGGAGGGGGGGTTGGTAAGTGACTTGCCCAATGTGTCATGTAGCAAGTGACAGAGCCAGGGTCACGCCGTGGTGCCGCCTCTGCTGCTAACTATGGCACCATACCGCTTTTTGCAATGCATGTTTTTTGAATGGATGTGTGAGTCCACCACAAATATTTTGAGACCCGGGACTCGGGGACTAACACCCAGCCCCAGCTCGTGGGTTTGGCTGCCTCCCAGGCCCGGCCCCCATCACCGGTGGGCTACCCACCTTGCCAAGAAAGTGCTTCCGGTAGATGCGGGCTGTGGGGTTGCACTCGAGCTTCACCTTGGTCGTGGGTGACTGTAGCGGCTCCGTCTCCGGGATGCTGGTGATTTCGTGGTTGGTGCCTTCGATCCAGTAGCCCCCGAACTGGGGCAACAGGATGAGGGGGAAAGGTCCTTCTCGCCCTAGGACCTGAAAGGGGACTCGGGTAAAAACCACCCATGTTGCCCCCTACCAGGGCCCCAGGACACCCCCCCAAACTCAGACTGGGCCCCTTTTGCCATGGCTCAGGAGTGCCAGGGAACGAGCCAGAGCTTACATGGGCCCCAGGGCTTGCATCCACCCCCCTCCAGCAGACGTGCTCCAGCCCCTCTCCTCCTACTACAGACACAGACCCAGGGCGCATGGGGTTCCAGTCTCCAGGGATGAGGACTTGGGGGAAGGTAGGGCTGGGAGCATGACCTTGGCCAAGAGGCTGGAAGATCTGGATTAGAGGTCTAAGGGTTCATAGGAGTTCTAAACACTCGGGTCAGTAAGCTGAGGCTCTGGTGCCCACAGCAAGGCCTGTGATCAGGCTCTTGGCAGAGAAGAGGACCTGAGAATCCAGACTTCCTTCGTGGGCACCTCTGGGCCCCAAGAAGGGATGGGCTCAGAGGGGCGAGCCAGTTACCTCGTGGACGCTCGGGTAGGGAATGTAGTCCTCCTCCGTCTACAAAACACAAACAGGGCAGAGACCCAGCTGTGGTGGGGTCTTTACCCTTGACTCACCTCCAGTCTCCCCAGATTGCTCCATCGTTCAGCCAGCCATCCGGGCTGGGAGTGTGGATAGGGCCGAGGCATCTCCCCAGGGCTTGCCTTGGGGTGACCCCTGGAGGCAGAGGCTGAGGCAAACTCAGCTCACTGGTGCTGGCGGCATCCTCTGGGTCTCCTTCTGCCTTGGGAAAAAGGCTCACTGCCTCCCCGGAAGAAACCTTGGGACCAGTGGTTCTCAGTGCATCGGTATGGCCTCGAGGGCTCCTTAAACACACTGCCATGCCCCACCCCCCCCCAGTTTCCCAGGGTCTGGGTGGGGCACCAAAATTTACTTTTTTTTTTTTTTTTTAAAGAATTTACATTCTAACAAGCTCCCAGGTAATGGGGATGCCCTGGTTTGAGGACCCCACTTGGAGAACCCCTGCTCTGGACAAAGTGTCAGGCATATGCCCATGAACTTCCCCTTCAACCCTCACCTTGAAGCCCTGGGCCCACCTCGCCCCCACCCCCCAGGCCCAGCTGCCAGTCTTCTGGATTGTTGAGGTCCTGATCAACCACAGAACCATATGCCTATCTGCAGGGGAGGTGCGACCCCCCCACCCCCTCCCCCACAAGAAAATTCTAAGTCTAAACAAGAGTCTCCTCCCATCTCCTTCCAGCCCCCGCCTCCTGTCTGTCTCCTCACAGTAGGCTGGGGAGGAAGGGGTGGGGGGGGGCTGGCAACCAGGTTACCCCCCCACCTCCTACCCTACCCTCCCATCAGCCTTCCCAGGCAGAAGCCACCTGGGTCCTGGGTTTGAGTTTTCCTGCAACTGGCTGATCACACGGGGGAGGGAGTCTCCCCATCCCTTCCAGGTCCCAAGCCCTTCGGAGAGGCTGCTCAGGAAGCAGACAGCACGGGCAGAAAGCCACAGAAAATTGGGGTGGGGCCATGGTTCCAACCTACTTTGAGGGGTGGTGGGAAGGAGCATCGCTGTTCATCCATCCTGCTTCCCTGCAGAGAGAAGGTAACAGAGCCCGTTCTACCCCTCCCATGCCTGTGGCCAGTGCTGCACCCCACGGGCTGGAGGCTGACGTCCTATGAGAGGGAAAGCCTGGCCATGGCCGGGGGTGGGATACTCCCGGGGCAGGGTGCCGGGGGTTCTGTGCGGGAATGTGTGCCGCTGGGACTGGAAGTAGGTGGGGGCCTGCACATGCTAGTGTGTGAGTGTGGGAGGGAGGCCACTCTACAAAGATGTGTGTTTTAGGAGAGAGAGGAAAGGGACCGAGGGAAAGAGAGAAAGGAGGGGACAGGTGGAGACGGAAAAAGTGAGAGAGGCAGAGAAACAGGAAGGGGCAGAGGAGATGGTTTGGAGGACAGGTGAACTGACATTGGAGGGAAAGCTCCTGAGCTTTGTTCAAGTTGCCCCATGCCCCTGCCCACCTCCCAGCACGCACCCATGCACCGGACAGAGGCCTGGAAGACCAGGGTAGGAGTGCAAGGCGGACAGGGGTCAGGCAGAGGGGGTGGGGCACATCCCTCTGCCTGTGGCACAGCCTTGGGTTGCCCTGTGCCCTGGCACCTGTTCCTCCTGCCATCCTACACAGGGGTCTGCGGAGCTTGGGATGCCTCTTAGTAGATGGGAAATGTGTGTGAATGTGTGTCGGGGGTTGGGGGGTGTATATGGGGGTGGGGGTGGGGAGTTGGGATGAGCCACTGATCCCAGCCCTGCTGGGGACCTACATGGGGATGGGAGCAGGGGAGACACAGGTGGGGTCTGGGCACATGGGTCAAATGGGGCATTAGCACTCCCAGCCTCCATCCTCTACTCGGACCCCAGAGAGAGGGCTCAGGACAATGCCCTGCTACCACCTCTTTGCAGAACAGTCTGCTGGGGGCTCCTGGCCCATCCTCAGAGAGGAATAGGGCTGGACATATAGCAAGGGCCCCTACCCCAGCCCAGCCCCTTCTGTGGCTCCCCCAAATGGGCAACAGAGCCAACCTCACCTGCATCTTCTCAATCATCTCAAACAGCTCTGTGTTCTGCAACAGAGAGGGAGGAGGGCAGGTCAGTCCTCAGGGTCGGCCCAGAGGACCCCACTAAGTCCCCAAGGAGTCTCCACAACTCTAACCAAGCCCCGTGGGCCTGTCTGAGCACCAAGAGGGAGTGGAAAGGGCAGTGCAGAAGGGAGCTCTGGGCGGATGACCAGCAGACCTTGACCAACTGCTTCGTGAAGCCAGCCCAGGGCCCAGGCCCCTTCCCAGGCAGCCCACCCCACTCAGTCCCCTTCCCAGAGTAAGGAGGCTGCTGCCTCAGACGCGGTGGACGTGACCCTCGGGGACAGACAGGTGTCCCATGTCACTGCATGTCTGGCAGTGCCAGGATGGGCCAAGTATCCCAGGTCCCAGCCCCAGAGAGGAGACAACGGAATTCTCAGGAGGGTCTGTGGCTCCACCCACCCCTCCTGGAAGAAGGCCCAACCCTCACCCCCCTGCCAGCATTATGGGGGGAGGGGGGTGCTGTTGGGGGAGATGGGATGTCCCATCAGCTCAACAGCTGTGTGTGAGTCCACATGCATCCCCCTCGCCCCTCCCACTGCAGCCTGCCTCTCCGAAGACCAGCCAGTGCCACACAGGGTTAATCGGGGCCTCTGCCAGCCGTGCTTGGCAGCTCTGGGCTCTCCAGCGCCAACTCCCTACGAGCCTTCCTGGAAGGCGGCATCCTTGCCCATTGGCTGGGCTGGGGGCTGGGCCTGGGAAGCCCCCAGGGTCTCCATGATAGTGCCCCTCCCCCAGCACTTCCAAGGCCTCAACTCATTTGGCTCCTGCTGCCTGGTGGGGGCACCGCCTGAGCTCTCACGCGTGTGCTGTAGACTTGGGCACCAGGAAACACATACTCTCACTCTCTCTCTCTCTTGCTTGAACACACACAGCCTTGTACACCAATATTTAAACACACTCTCACTATACCAAAGAAAGCAAACACACATAAATCAGCACCACCATCCACAAACCCAGAGGGTCTGTGCACACCCATCTGGAGCCTCAGAGCCATAGGCTAACACACAAGTAACACATGGCAGTGTCCTAAATGACACAATAGCACACCCACTCACACACAGGTCTACCTCCTGCAAAGCTGAACACACAGATGCCAACCCACCCCTGTGTAGAGGTGCACATCAGTAATGGAACACGAAGCTACACAACCCCACAAAACCACTCTCACATCTGTGTGCCAAGAGACACAATAGCATGCACTCACAGACATCAGCAGCTGTGTTCACAGACACTGAGCCACGGAGCCCCAGTCCCGCGCACAAGCTCACTGTTCCTCACAGAGTCACGCACCCTGGTAACAGACAGGACAGACTTGATTCCACATTAAGTGAGTTTTGAGGGGGAAAACAGTGAATATCCACTGTGCAAGTGGTTCACCAGCAAGGGTGGGGGCACAGGTCAGAAGGTCTGACACTCACACACTCCCCCTCATGCCCGCTGGGGCACACACCACCTATCACACGTGCACACACTGCGTGAGGATGACGAGACGCAAACACTCCATGTGCACACTCGGGGGCCTGTCCCCAGAAGCAGAGCCCACCCTGTAAATGCACGATGAGAGTCCATGGGAGACACTGACCCACAGTCACCTAGAGCCACACCCAACACTCTGAGCCTGGAAGGGACAATTCCCCAGGCAGCCACACTGCCACACCTGCAGTTCAGGTAGACAAACATACCGGTTAACTCAACATCCTGCCCAACAGCAACAGGGGCATCTGTGCTCGAACCCCGCAATCTCGGCCCGCACGGTCCTGGCAGTGATGTGGGTGCATCACTGGCTCCCAGAGCGCCCCACTTAGAGTGACCCGAGGGAACAATGGCCAGGAACAATGCACGCGGAGTCACAGTCACATAAACACTGACACATGGGACTGTCATCCAGGCAGCACACACAGCAACAAGTGACACCCACAGTTACAGCTTCACTGGCCAGCAGACGCCAGCCACATGGCAGACCTTGAGCGAAGTGGCTCAGAGCACCCCGCAAAGTTACACACTGGGACATTCAGACCCCTCCTAAAGGGGGCAGGGGTCGGCGAAGTGATCCCAAGGCTGACAGACACGCCAACTCACGCACGCACACACAGCGCCGCGGTAGCCCGGAGCCACCGTGCCATCACGGGCACTCCGATCCGGGGGCGGCTCGAGAAAGAGCCCAAGGCCCAGGACCCCGGGGCAGGGCTGCGCCCTGTGGCCGCCGTGCCCGGGTGTCAGCCCAGAAGCTAACACACCCTCCATGACGGAGCCTCGCACACCGCCCCGGCTGGGGCAGAGTCTCCCCAGCTTCGAGGAAGTCGGGCTGAGCCGGCTCCAGAAGATCCCCTCGGCCAGGCCGCCCTCGTCCCGGTCCTCACCTGCCAGCCGGCCCCAGCCGGCAGCGAGCCCCTCCGCGGACGGCCGGGGGGCGCCAGGGGCCGCGGCTGCGCCATCCCGAGCCTGGCCCGGCCGGGCCCCCGCCCCGGCTGCGTTTCAGCTGGCCCGGCCGGCTCCCGCCCGTGCGCGCCCCGGCCCGGGCCCCGCAGCGCCGAGCTCCGCGCTCTCGGCTCCGGGCTCCCGGCGGCAAACTGCCTGAGCTGGGCTCCCCCAGCAGCCGGGCCCGGAGGGGGCGGGGCGCCAGGTACGGGCGGCGCGGGGGCGTGGCTTTCGGAATTCCGGGGCGGGGACATCACTGGCCACGCCCCCGGCGCGGCGCGGCCCGCCCCGGCCCGCGGTCCCCGGACACTGCGCCTGCGTGCTATACGCTTTCGGCGCTTAGAGCACCCCCCCCGCCCCGCCCCCGAGCCCCCAGGCTGTACTCGGCGCACCCCTACCTCGCCTTCTCTATCTTCCCGGACTCTGGCTACCCCGCCTCAGGGATTCTTGAGACAGGCTGTGAAGCTGGGCTGGAAGAGGAGAGGGTTACCTCGCAGACAGAGGGCTCTCCTTGAGCATCTACTTGAGGTTGTACTTAGCAAGGATGACCTCTCCCCACAATCCAGGACGTACGAGTGTCAGCCCCATTTTACGGAATAGAAAACTGATTTAAGAGGTGAAATATCATGCTCAGGTTCACACAGGCAGGAAAAGACAGAAACGGTTCCCTGTTCCTCAGGGCAAGGCCTGGAGCTGCTCTCCCCTTCCTCATCTCCCCTAATGCCTGCCCGTGACTGGCCTGTTCCCTCCCTTCCTCAGATCCTATGCCCACACCCGATGCTAACTGCCCTGATCCTGGAGGAGGGAGGCAAGAGGGGCTGCCAAGGACTTCAGGACATGAGGGTTCCAGCACGGGCCTTGCTACAACTTGCTGAGTGGACTTGAGTGAGTCCCAGCCACGTCCGCAGGCTTCCGTTTTCCCATCTGTAAACTATAAGGCCCTCCGTTTTCCCACCTCCGCAGGCCCTTCCAGCTGACCCTGCTTTGGGTCTGTCCCTCTACAGCAGGGGCAGGGCCATCCCCTCAGAAACCCTTCCCCAGACAGGTACTGGGAAAGCAGCACTTGCTTCCTGAGCTGCGGCCAAGTCAACACCAGCTGCTTTGGAGCCTGCAGGGGCAAGGCTGCCCACCAGCTCCAGCTCAGTGCACAGCCTCTCTTCAGTTCCCTGGAGAAGCCGCCAGCCACTGCCCACAACCCTCGTCTCCAAGGCTAAGGGCTTCTGGAAGGAAGGCACCGGAACTTCCTTTCCTCCAGACCTGGCCCTGGGTCAGGTCGGAGCCCAGGGAGTCGGCGGGAACTCTGGAGATGTGTGTTCCAGACACGGCGTAGTTTTGTTTTTAATAATTAACAGCAGCAAATATTGATTTACGCAGGCGCTTCCAGGCCTGAGCGCTTCCGGGCACCCATCGAAATGCAGCCAGAGAAAACATCCATTCCCCCAGTGGGAGGAGGTGAGACCTTCTCGCATCACTGGAGACGTCTGCGTGACAGGCAGAGTAGAGAGTGTATACCCATGTGCAAGCAGCTGTATGTGTGTGACTTGGGGACCAGATGTGGCTGCGTGTGCGTGGACATCCTGGATGTCTGTATTCGTGTCTGTACATGGGTTTCTGTATACACAGGCCTGTGTTCACTTGCACGTCTCTGAATACCTTTGCAGATGTGTGAACGTGTCCATGGACAGAGGCGTGGGTAGACTGTGATGTACACATGTGCAGATTCCTGAATTCCTGAGTGGAGAAATCCCTGTGGGGGGGGGGGTAGAGTGGGAGGGCCCTAAAGAGCTCAGTGTCTGTACAAATATGGTTTTTCCAGTGAGAGGGCAATGTCCCTTCTGGGAGTTCCATCCTACCCTGGGAATGTAACATTGCCAAGCTTCCTGGTTTCTGCTTTCCAAAGTTAGTTCCGTAGTCATCACCCAGCTGGAAGCTCGCAAGGTGGCTAGAGAAAGAATTGTCACCTCTGTCTTACAGAAGAGGAAACTGACACCCAGAGGGGAGCAGGGACTTGCCCACTGGCACAGGGAGGTGACTTGTCCCTCAGATTGGCTGCATCCACATGATAAATGTGCCCAGACTTAGGGATGCTAGAGGAGAGGCATGGAGAATGTATCATAAGCCTGAGTCCCCTCAGCTCCACCACGGGTTTACTGGACATCCAGGGGGATCGCTCAGTCTCTGTACTCTGGTTTCCCTCCCAATCAAGGGAGGGTGATCCGCAGCCTGGGGCTTCCTTCTGGAGAAGGGGTGGGCTGTCAGGACAGTTTGAAGCCCACCGTCTGAGAAGCATTGGCAAAAACAGAGGCTTCTGTCTGACTGGGCAGAGGCCAGGAAGCCCAAGGGGAGGTGGCCCAGAGCTAATCCGCAAAAGGCAACCCTAGGCTGTGTGAGCAGGTGGGACTCAGAGTGATGGGTTTTTCCTACACTGATTAACGCTTTGTGGGCACTATTCAATTCTGTCCTCCAACTCTAAGTACTATGTGATAGCTACTATTATTAGTCCCATTTTGCAGATGAGAAAATCAAGGCTCAGAGAAGTTAAGTTCCCTGCTTAAAGACACACAGGTTAGGATATGATGGGGTGTGACCCCATATCATAGGGAAGGGAAGACTGAGGCCCAGGCCCAGGGAAGCTATGGTCCAAGGGCACATAGCCCTTGGTGAGAACCAAGGCCTTCTCCTGTATGCTTAGAGGAAGAGGGACTGGGGGCTTCATGAACCCAGGTTCCCTCAAGATGCTCCCTTCCTGCCAAGCCCCAGGATCCACATAGCCCCATCTTGGGCTTTTGCCCAGACACAGGGAGCAGGCGAAGGTCTCAGGAGTCCCTCACGCTGCCCTAGGACACGCACTTGGGACACCATTGGAGGTGGTGGTCCCCCCCCCCCCAAGGATTAAGGTCCTTGGCCATCTGCCTTTGTGGAGCAGGAGAGGTACACTGCCGTTGGCCAGCCCTGTGTTTGCTATTTCCTGGATGTGTGACCATGGGAAAACCTCTCTGAGCATCTGGTTCCTCATCTGGAGAATGCCTACCCCAAGGTCTGATGAAATGACCCAGAGGCATGATGTCTGTGGACATGCTTTAAAAGCCAAAAAGTGTACTGCAGAAGTGAGGCTGATGACCTGTACCACGTCCTCTGGTCACACAGCGTGGTATCCTATGATATGGGGTCACACCCCATCATATCCTAACCTGTGTGTCTTTAAGCAGGGAACTTAACGTCTCCGAGTCTTGATTTTCTCATCTGCGAAATGGGACTAATAACAGTAGCTATCACATAGTACTTAGAGTTGGAGGACGGAATGGAATAGTGCCTGCAAAGTGTTAAGCACCCAGCTGGCACACAGTAAGTCTCAGTAAATTCTAGTGGTTGCTGCTGGTGTTCTGCTAGGTTGTTCAGTTATTCATCTCTCATCAGGACTCTGGCTCTCTGAGGGCAGGGTCTGTGTCAGACTGATTTCTGGTCCCGAAGCACCCAGTACAAAATCTGGCACGAATCAAGTGCCGGACAAACGTTTGATTCTGATGAACTCATTTGTAGAGCTCCTGCCCCATGCTGGATATCATGCATGGACTGTTGCATTGGTACTCTTTCCTTTAATCCTCACGACAGCTCCGTGCCCGGTTCTGGTGCTGTCATCATACCCAGTCTGCAGATGAGGAGGCCGACCGTGATGTTGATAATGAAGGTGGTCAGCTGGTCTATTCCCAGCTGCTCTGCCCCCTCCCCAGCAGAGCCACACGACCCACCCGGGGTGAGGACTGGTGTCCCCTTGGGGAGCTAAACCTTAAGCAGCACCTGCTTGAACATTTTACCCCTGTCCAGTGGTCCTTTTTAATGGGCTCTGGGCCCCAGGGCTCTCCAGAGCAGGGGCAGTGGGGAGGGGACACTCACCTTGGGGTAGAGTGAAGCAGGATGGGGGGGAACCAAGTCCGCGTGTGGCAGGTCTAATGCCTGAGGGAAGCGCTGGTTCTGCCCATCACTCCTCCTGGAAGACAGAAAGAGTCTGTGGTCAGGGAGAGCCCCAAGCTGGGAGATGGGTGGACTCTGGGAGGAAGAGTTGCTCTCAGAGTTGGGGGACAGATTTCACAAGGAGGGGGGGTCCTGGTTTCCCCAGGAAGAGGGAGAAGAGAGGCTTCTGGAGCAGGGTGGCCAAACAGGCTCTCCTTCCCCAGAGATCAGGAATCTGGACAGGGTCTCTCCCCAAGTTCTATGTTAGCCCCTCCCCCACACACACATACTCCAGCCAAGAGGACCTCCACAGCCCATTCTGAAGATGGGTAGACTGAGGCAGGGGCAGTGAGGGCTGTTGTACAGGGCTGAGTCCTCTGACCTCTGTCCTAAGCAGGGTGTTCAACCTTTATAGACCCCTCCCTGGGCCTTCGAGGAGACACAGCCTTAGGATGGAGAGAACATTTGGGCTATTGCTGTTCTCAATGACAATAACAACTGTAGACACCCACTGGGCCTACTGTGTGCCAAGCCCTGTGTCAGGCCCCTCTTTCCAGGCCTCAGGGCACAGACTCCTCACCACACTGGCATTCCCTCTTAATAGATGGGACCCAGAGGCATGCCGAGGTCACACAGCTGGTCAGGGGCAGAGCCAGCAGCTGCGTGAGGCCTGACTCCGAGTTCAGCCTCCTTGCGCACACCCACACCTCTCCCTGAGGAAAGGAAGCAGGTCTGGTGAGGGTGAAGTCAGCTTCCGTCACCCTAGAAAGCCTACTGGGGAGGCCACCTTGGGGGTCACAGAGAGGAAGTGCCCAGTGGCTCCTGGGACCCGGGGAGCCCAGGGCAGGGCAAGCAGGCCTGGCTTCCCCGTGCTGCCTGGGGCCACCCTGACGTGGCTGCACCCCCGCCTGGGTCCCATCTACCGAGGCTGGTCCTGAGAGAGTGAGTCATTCAGGCCGCTGAGGATCGGGGAGCTTGAGTCAGGCAGAATTGGGACTGCCACACCCTGAAAGGGGGAGGGCCTGCAGGAAGCTGGCTGGGGAAGGAGACCCCAGGACCCTCTGAGCCACCTCCCCCCTGCCCCTGCTGACTCCCCTCAGCCCGGCCTCTCCCGTGGGAGAACCGGTCTGGAGGAGCTGTCCACAGCCCCGCCGCACACATCAGATGCCTCTCGGCCTCTCAGGGCTGCTGGCTTCTTTAAAGAGGGGCCCACACTAAGCAGCGCTTGATCCAGAAAACCAGAGATAGTGGCAGTGGCATTGCAAGCTTTGGCATCAGTGTGAGGAAGGTGTTTCCAGGCACTTACCTGTTGTGTGACCTGGAGTCAGTGACACACCCCTCCCAGCCTCTGCTTCTAAAAAATCTCATAGAGCCTAGGTAGCTAGTAAGTCTTTACTCAATGAACTCTTTGGTATTCATTCATTCATGGTGAACTCTGGGTCCCCGACTTAGGGTCTTATTCAGTATTGGTCGAGTGGGTAAATAATTGAATGAATCCTTGAGTGGATGGAGGTTGGCAGCAGGGAGGCACTGGGGGTTTGTGGAGCGAGCAAACAGCCTGAACTTCGGTCCCTGCAGGTTGCCAGGCATGCTGGGGAGAGACTGGACCCAGAGGAGTAGGGGGAGGCCCACAGAAACGGCCCAGGCAAATTCCATGGAGGACTCTTTGTCAAGCCCCAGGTCATGGGCCTGGACCTTCCCCATGGTGCTGCAACACTGGCATTATTTATCCCTGTTTTTAGAGATGGAGACCCTGGAGCTCAGAGAGATGAAGCCACTTCCCCTAGCAGGTGGGAGACAGAGCCCGAGTGTAAAGCCCACGCCCTTGACTGGGCAAGGTCAGTGCCAGGGGCATGGAGAACAGAGGCTGCCCCCGGTCCAGGAAGTGCTGGGGCTGCAGCCCCCGGGGAAGCTGGGTCCCCGTAATGTTGGGGACATGGGGACAGTGGTCTTCGTGTGGCCTTGGCTTCCCAGTGGAGGTTGTTGCCCACCATTGAGCTATTCGGGTGGTGGTGTTCTGTCTGCCCCTCCCAGGCCACCAGGCTCAGGCAGTGTCCCGCTGCAGGTCAGTCCCGCAATAGCTCCCTAACATCCTGCCCTTCCAGAACCCTCTGTCTCTCTCACCTCATACCCATCTCACCTCCATCATGTCCAGGTACCCATTCCACGCTGGACTGCTCATGCTGGCACAGGACTAGGGGGGTGTCTCAAGACAAAGGTGGAGGAAAATCTGACTTCTACTGGGGACCCTGCCCCAAGGCCCTCAACTCTCTAGTTCCTGGCTGGCTAAAGTGGGCCCCTCCCAGGCAGTACCCAGCCCCCTTGTTAGTTAGGCAACTACCTCCTCCACCTACAAGGTCATTGCTGAGGTCCTAAAGGGCAAGGAGACCGAGGGGCTCCACCACGGGAATAGAGCAGGAGGCTCTGGGCCCTTCCTGCCCCCATCCGTCCCAGCCCTGAGGGAGCAGAAGGACAGTAATCACGAAAGCCACAGCCCACCTGTGCCTTGTAGGATTCCACTTAATTAACACAGCAACCCAGGGAGGCAGGTGCTAGAAAGCTGCCTGCTTCACACACGGGGACGCTGAGGTGCAGCAAGGTGTGTTAACCTGCCCAGGGTCACACGGTGAAGGAGGGAGAGCAGGCGTTGGGATCCAGGTGTGTCCCTCCAGAGCCCAAGATCTGAGCTTCACAGCCGTTCGCATCAGGGAGGCAGTGGTAACAGTAACAGCGAGGGCAGCTGAGGCTGATACTGGGCGCAGGTGCCCTGGGCAGGCTCTGCTCTAACTGCTTTGCTTGGACTCACTCTTTCAAAGGAGGGCACTAAGACACGGACTGGTTAAGCAACTTGTCCCAAATCACACCGACAGTAAATGAAACGCAGAGGATCTGAGTCTAGGTGCCCTAATGCGACACTCTACTGACTCTGAGTAGACACTAATTCCTCAATAAATAATTTGGCAAAGATGAATAAACTCAGCCTGCCTCTTCCCCACCCACTCCCCTGCCATGTCCCCTGTCAGCCTCCCTCTCACCTTATACCCACCTCACCCCCCAGCTTCTACCCCCTCCCCCACTTCCTTTCTGCCTCTTGCCTCTACAGACCTCCCCCAACTTGGCCATTTCCCTCCATCTTCTGAACTTGAACTTCTCCATTCCTCCCCCATCTCTAGACTACCCTTGTCTCCTCCTGGTCTTCATCATTCTGTTCACCTGAGGTCTGCCCCTCAGCACCTCTCTGCAAATCTCCCTGACCCTCTGGCCTAGCTCAGCTTCAAATGCTTTGTATTCTCCCTCTACAAGCAGCAGTTGGTGTGTGTGTGTGTGTGTGTGTGTGTGTGCCTGGAGTGTGCTGGGACATGGGGACTCTCCTCTGTTTTCCTCTCCCCATGCTATGACCAAAGTCATATCTGCACAGCACTCTACAGTCTATTATCTTATCTGAACACCATGGCAACTTGGTGAGGTTGGATATTATCCACCTCTTCTCCAGATAAGAAAACCAAGCCTCAGAGAGGTTAAGTGACAAGTCCATGGTCACATCAGGGAAAGGGCAGGTCAGAAGTTTTACTCCAGCCCAAGGTTCTTCCACTACATACATCATAGCTGCTCTCAACCCAGGACCTCAGTCCAGTCACCCAGCCGTGGCTCCCAATGACTTCCCAGCCCTCCCTGGGCCCAGCAGCCACAACCAAGCATCTTTCTCAGGCCTAGATCCAGTCCTGCCCTGTTTGGCCTGGCCACCCACCTCCAGGTACAGGACACCTGGGCACAGGAAAAGGTGGCAGCCAGAGAGAAGGTGACTTGCCCAAGGTCACACAGAAAGCCTGATCCAAGCTGGCGTCTGGACCAGGCACATTCCAGGGTCACCTTCAGGGCCTAGAGGTGTGTGGCCGCCAGCCAGTTGGCCCCAGCTCCCCACTGTGTTGGAGCACCCATCTCTCCCAGAGAAAGGGCACAGCGGCGGGAGGGGGGGGGAGTGGAGGGTGGAGGAGGGGCCCCGTGGCCCAGCTCCTGAGTGGGATGGGCCCGGCCGGAAGCTGCTGCTGACAGCTCCCGGGTTTCTTGGCAACTGTCACGGCTCCTCCTCCCATTCCTTATCTCCACATCGAGGTAACAATAATAATCTCACTGTCGTGAGTACAGCTCTTTGTACTTTTCAAAAGTGCTCTTTATCTGCTCACTCCTGGGAGTCTCAGCGGAACTGGAGTGGGAGATAAGGCAGTCGCTAGGATCCCCAATTCCCAGAAGGATAAACCAAGGCTCGGAGAGCTTAAACCACCACCTCAAGGTCATCCAACAAAGCAGAAGCAGATTGGGGGCCAGAACCCAGGCCTTCCATCAGTCCAGGGCTCCAGATGCCGCACTGGGGTAGCGGCAGGGGCATCTCAGGGTGGTCTGTCCATGGCTAAAGGGCAAGTCAGATCGAGGCACGGTGGAGGGAGCTAGGTAAGGTGGAGGAAAGCTGCCAGATGCCTTCCTGGGTTGCTTCCCCCCCAGCTGGAGAGTTGGTAGGAGAGTCCTTTCTCCTCCTCTGCAAAATGAGAGATAACATCCCTCCTTACAAGGCTGCTGTGAGCCACAGAGTAGAGGAAGCACTAGAGAAGCATTTGCTATTATTATTATTACTATTATTATTATTAGCCATATTAGCCGTTCTCCTGGAGAACTTCCAGGGCACTAGCTCAGTGGCTGGGCTGTCCTCTGGGTATGACTCGGCCCTGTGGCCACCCAAAGAGACCTGCTGGATGGAGGTCCCCCGGTGGGAGTGGCCCCTGCTGACTGTCCCAGCCTCTTCTCCACACACACCCGCTTCCTGTCCTGCCCCAGTGGCCGTGGCCTAGCCTGGCCTGGCTGCAAGTTGTTTTCCAAACAAGACACAGTGTTTCACTGCTGAGCCTCTGCACACCGTTCCCTCTGCTGGGGGCTCCCTTTTCCTTCTTTGGGGGCTGGTGAACTATTCGTGCTTTAAAGTTCCTCTTAAAGGGGTGAGGCTCTGGTGGCCCTAGCAGGTAACATATGACCATCAAGGCAGGAAACCTGCGACTAGGAGCAGGGTAGCCAGGCAGGTGCTGGACAGCACACACACAAGCTGGGAAACCAGCCAGCAGAGCGGGTCCTCAGCTGGCCAGAGAACACAGGGCTGAGAGGGACTTGGGGTGGGGAGGGGGCTAGCCCAGCACAGCGCCTGAGTGGTCCAGCCCAGCCGGGTGCTGGTCACCGGAAGTCGGGGTCCCTTGAGTCTCCCTGGGCTCCATGAAACCAAATGGTTTCCCAAGCTGGTAGCTGACATGGGGGACTGCAGAGGGCCCAGAGGAAAAGCAGGTGTGGGGGGCTACTCCTGTGGGTCCTCACGCCCCTGAGGGAGGCCTTCTGGATGGAGTGTGGGGGCTGCCCTTGTCTCCCAGCCATGGTCAGGTCTGAGGGGACTCTAATCTCCTGAAACCGGAGACTAGAGACTCCCTGACACTGTCCCCTCCCCTGTGGGCCACAGAGGCCCATTGTCTCCAGTGTTCAACCACCCGGCATGGCCCACCCCCCCGCTTGCCCCTGGCCTTGCCAAGATGCCAGGGAAGGTGGCGCCAGGGGCAGCCCAGCGAGCAAGTTTCCGAGGCCAGGCCCAGGGAGGGGAGAGACACAGACATGGCCACTCCTGGCTCTCCTTTCCCCAGGCACCTTTGACCTCTCCCAGGACACAAGAGGGAGCGTGGGGGTGGAGGTGCCAGGCGCTGTGATGTCATGTAGTCCTTATAGCGACAACCCTAATGGAGGGACTGTCACAGCCTTTCAGAATAAGGAAGCAGAGGCTCGGAGAGGTTGCTAGATGGGCCAGGGTCCCACAACCTCCAAGAGGTAGCATGGTGGGGCCCCCTTGGGAGTGGAAGGAGCAGGCTTCAGTCTGCAGGCTGGGCAGAGGGGGTGAGCAGGAAGGCGGCACATGGGCCCCCACCCTCACTCCATGCTGGCTGAGCGCCAAGACACCCGGATGCCGGAGCCGGGCCAGGAGGTGGCCTCCTGAGCAAACAACAGGTTGGCAGCCCCAAGAGGAGGTCATGGGACCGGCCCCCACCCGGGGGTACAGCACCTAGAGCCTGGGCCTCCCATCCACCTGCTGCCTGCCAGCCCCTCCCCTGCCCAGGTGTCCAGAGCTCCGCCGTGGCCTAGGCGTGACCCCCCCCCCCCCCGCCCTGCACCTCCCTGGGATGAACTCCTCCCTGCACTTGGGGCAGGGGGGAGGAGTGACACCGAGATGACCTAGGCACAGGGCCTCTTCCTGCCGTGGTAATGACAACAGCTGCTGACCCAGCCTGGTACTTTACAGTCCGCAAACCGCCTCCTTCGTGCTAGACCTTGCCAACAGCCTTACAAAGCACCTAAGGCAGAGAACGTTATCTCCTCCGGTCCACGTGGAAGAAACTAGAAGCCAGGATGGCGGTGGCCGCTTGCCCAAGGTGCTGCTCCAACTCGCTGCTCCACCCTCAGCAGGTAGGCACAGACGGGCCTTCCTGACGGGCCTGCCACAGGCTGCCACCCCCAGTGCCCAGGGAGACTGAGCTGGGCCCTTCCCAGCACCTGTGGGCTGGGGCCCAATGCCACCTACACTCCCCCTTCCTCGTTGACCTCACTGTCCTTCCCCGCCTCTGCTGCCCAGGGGGTTGGTCTCCCTTTTCTGCACCCCACGCATTCCTTCAGTCACACGGATCTGCCCCCTCCCCCACTTGACCTTCACCCCTACGCTCAGTCACTTGTTCAGGATTCATGTCCTGCCCCCCTGCTCTGGGCCAGACAGCGGTCGGGGTGTTGGCATCTGAGCAGGGTGAGCCCAGCCTCCCCCACCTCCAAGCAAAGCCCCAGGGACACCCGGCCCACTGTTCTCTAGCTGTTCTCGGCACTCCTTGGGTCCCAGCACCCTGACACAGAACCTTAGCGTGCTGGGGTCTTGTTTAGTCCATCCCTCTCCCTTCCTAGCTGGTGGGCTCGCGCCCTCGTGGGCCCCAGGCGAGGCTGGTGAGCAGAAGTCCCTGCCAGGCCAAGGTGAAACCCCCTCAGAGAGGGACAGGGTCGCCATGTCCTAAGCACAGGTGACAAGGAGGAGCCCTGGCTTTGCCTATAAATCAGTACGTGGACAGGATTAAGTGATCACCATCTCTTCAAGCCGATTCCACGGGGAACTGGGATTCTGATTAGACGGTGCTAAGGCCCAGGTCTGACATCCTCCAGCAGGATGGCTAGGAGGATGAGACAAAGAGAGGCACCAGAACCCTGGTGGGCTTACTCTGCCCTGGGGGGGGGGGAGCTGGGGAGGGGGTCGACTCCTCCAAGCTGCTTCTCTTCTCTGAGCCTGATTCCTCATCTGCAACAGGAAATGGTAAGACCTACTTTGCCGGGCGCCTGGGTGGCTCAGTGGGTTAAGCCGCTGCCTTCGGCTCAGGTCATGATCTCAGGGTCCTGGGATCGAGTCCCGCATCGGGCTCTCTGCTCAGCAGGGAGCCTGCTTCTCTCTCTCTCTCTCTGCCTGCCTCTCCATCTACTTGTGATTTCTCTCTATCAAATAAATAAATAAAATCTTTAAAAAAAAAAAAAAAAAGACCTACTTTGCCAGGTGCTTGTATAGAATAAATCAGAGGTTACATGTATAGTCCGACTAGCCTAGAGCTGAGTATACAGTAAGTGCTCAATAAGTCACAAGGCTCCCACCTGAAGAAGCAGTGTAGCATCACAGGTGTGGGCTCTGGAGCCAGACGGCCTGAGTTTGTACCCTAGCTCTGCCACTTAATGTCTGTGTGACCTTGGGTAAGTTACTCAACATCTCTGAGCCTCAATTTCCTTATCTATGCCATGGGAATAACGACAGTGTCTGCCTCCAAAGGGTTCAGGTGGATTGAACAAGTTCGTCCATGCGAAGACTATCAGCATTAACCCTGAATATTTCCTGGCCTCCCCTTCTCTCCTCCTTTCTTCCTTCTTCCCTTTCTATGTGGGTTGCTGAGGACCAAGGCAGGAGGCCTGGTTGGAAGCTGGGAGAAGGCCGACTGGAGCTGCCCAAGAGCGAAACAACCAACATGTGAGGCCCTGAGCAAAGCCAGACAGGGCCGCACAGGGGTGTAGTGGGGAGATTCCCTAAGGTGCAGGGACAGGAGGTGTAGGGGGAATGTGCAGCTGGACGAGGGGACCTCCCAGGCGCCTCCCACGTCGTGGCGGAGGTGGTGGGTAAATTCTCCTGATTTTGAGACGCGGACTTTTCCAGATCTGTGGGGGCCTGTTGCTCGCTATCACTTCTTTGCAGGGGTTTGGGCTGCTCCTGTTACAGACGAAAATGTGTATACTCTTCGGCCCGGCCCCTCCATTTCTAGACATTTATCCCCACATGTATAAAAACATACGAACAGATGACATCCGGCGGCAGCGTCTGCAGGGGCCAACATCTGAACGCCACCTCCAACGTCCATTCAAGGGAGTCTGGATAAAAGCCTCAAGGCCCATGCAAAGCATGGACGGCCATGCACTGATCACAAAGGAGACCTCTTGTCCAGATGGAAAAAGGGGTTTGAGGCATATCCTTAAGTTAAGGGGGGAAAAAAAAAAGCAAGTTGCCCAACAAAAACCTCACTTGTAAAAATTAAAGATGAAATGTAGAAGTTCACGTGGGTTATCTATGGGAAGCAGGACCACTAGGCACGCCTGCCTTCTACGAGATATATTTTTCTGCATTTTTTGGATCTTTATGATGAACACTTATTATTTTTGTAATTGGGGGGAGAAAAGATCTCTTTAAGAAAATCTGAACACTTGAGGGGCGCCCGGGCGGCTCAATGGGTTAAACCTCTGCCTTTGGCTCAGGTCATGATCTCAGGGTCCTGGGATAGAGCCCCGCATCGGCTCTCTGCTCAGCGGGGAGCCTGCTTCTCCCTCTCCCACTCCCCCTGTTTGTGTTCCTTCTCTCTCTGTCTCTCTCTCTCTCTGTCAAATAAGTAAATAAATCTTAAAAAAAAAAAAAAAAAAAAGAAAAGAAAAAAGAAAATCAGCACTGACTATGAGTCAGCTCTTGGAGTAGCCGACTCCTACCTGTCTCAGGCATCCTGAAGTAGATACTCTTCACTCCTTATTCTAAGGAGGAGTAGCTGACAGAGAAGGAAGCTTAAGGACGATGTCCAAAGTCCCCTGGTCAGGAGTCACAGAGCTGGGCTGTACCCCCAGTTCTGACAGACTCTGAAGCCCATGCTTTTCCCCCTACGTTACGCATTAGGCAGCCTTCTCTGCAGTCAGGGAAGGGACAAGACTGGAGAAAAGCAGCCCAGGCAGCTGGGCACAGGGCCATGCCCCAGGACCTCAGCTGTCATGTCCTGGGAGCCAGGCCAGCTGGGGTTAGCCTACTGGGGTTTGGGGGGAGACAGGGCTGTCTGCCTTATTTGCAAATGCAAATGCAGAGTCCGAGCTCCAGGCTTCAGCTCTGTGCCCTGATCTGCCCCCGGCTGGGGGGCTGGCAGGTGTTCAGTCCTACCATTGACCTTACCCCACAGAGGCTGCAGGGTCCCTGGGCAGGTGGGCACACACTGGGGCCCTAAGTAGCTTTCCATGTTGATCGACCTGTTTCTGGAAGAATTTGTCATTGAAGGTTGCCTGCCACATGTTCCACAAGAGCCTGGAAAGGCGACATGCACATCCACATGTGCCCGAGTCTGGACGGGCCACTGGACACATCTAGAGGTTAGGTGGACCTGCGTTCAGATTCCCACGATGTCAAACTCTAGCTGTGTGGCCTGGGACCCATCACCTGACCTCTCTGGAGCTTGTTTCCCCAGCTGCCAAACGGTGTTGATTGTTCCCTGCAGGGTTGCTGGGAGCATTCAGTGAGAGGATGCCAGCCGCCGTGCTCCCCAAGCTGGAAGCCACCAGCCACGTGCAGGGGACGGTGATGCCCCTGCCCAGCGGCAGGGACAAAGGTCGGTCCCGGCTGAGTCAGAGCGCCCTGCCGCTCGCACTTGGCGAGCTGGCGGGGCAAACGTCTGACGCTTTTGCTAGAAGCCAGCTCAGAGTTTTCTGCAGCTCTGCCTGGTGGTGCGACAGGGTGTGTGTCTCCGTGGGGGAGGATGTCGAGGCAGGCCTGGCAGGAACGTGAAATGTGGGTGGGAGAGAAAGCGTTCGTGTCTGGGCCGTGTGGGGGTGCGCATCTCTAGCGTCATCCACCAGCCTCAAAGCCCCCCCTGTGGCTCCTCACGCGGCCCACGAGGCCTCTGCACACACACCACACCCCCTACCTGTCACACACGCCCCATCTTCCCCCATCTCCCCGCAGGTGGTACCCTCTTCTCCAGGCTTTGCGGAACCCCTGCCTCACACTGGCTCAGGCCGCCCCTCCCCTGACCCGCTTCTCCAGAACCCTGTCCTGGAGGGTTCTGCAGAAGCGTGCAACCCTCGTGGATGGACTGGTTTGTCTTGCACGTGTCCTGCTGTGACCTCCATCACTGCCAATCTCTCCTTCTAGAAATGGAGCTTCCTCAGGTGAGGTCCGGATCTGTTTGGGGGCCTAGCACACAGTCGATGTTCAGTGAGGCTCTGTGCCAGGAGGGACCGTGTATGGATGTAACTCTCTGCTAATGACAACACTGTCTGGACAGGAGGCAAGTCCATGAGCCTAAGTACGGAAACCGTGTGCGTGTCTGTGTGCGTGCACATGTGCATACGAGGGGGGGGGTCATCCCAAAGAGCCTCTGGCCCCGTGGGTGGGCCAGTTCTGGCCGAGACACTTGTGGCCAGTGCCCAGACTCAGGCTGGCTTGGATGAGGAAGTAAGCGTAAGTTCCCTTGCTCCCCTGCCCCCAACCGCTCCCCGAATTGCCCAGGATCTCTGTGCGAGACCCCAGAATATGTCTTGGCCGGAGGGTGGCCGGGTGGGCCCAGGCCTTCACCCCTGCGAGCTCAAAGGACGTTCTGCTCACTCAAGGCCCAACCCAAGCCTGGTCTTGCCTGCCTGCCCACAACGCCCGCCCCCTCCCCCTGACCTGCCTCGTGAGCAGCAGTTCTTGATCTGAGAGACGGTAGGCCTCCAACGCCCCTGGCTGCTCAGCTGCCTTCCACCTGCTGCCAGGAGAGGATCTGGAATGTTCCAGATTTGGGGTGGGGCAGGGAATATTGCTTTTGCCTCAAACCCTTTACACTCACTCACTCTGCCTTCTTTCTGGACTCCCTTTCCCATGGCCAGCTCCTTCACACTCAGGCCTCCAGAGGCCCTCCCTCATACTGTTAGCCAAGGAAGACCCCTTCCCACCCACCCTGTCACTCATTACCCATTACCCATCTGAAACGACCCAGTTTGTCTGTTAGCTCATTTTGCGTCTGTCTTCTGCACTGCGAGGTAACCTGCACAAGGCCAGACACCATGACCATGAGACTTGCTGCTGTGTCCCCAAATCTTAGACACTACCTGGCACACAGTAGGGTCTCAGGAAATATTTGTTGAATGAACAAATGGCTAATGGAAGCCACAAAAGAATCCTGTGAGGTGAAGATTGTCCCTATTTATAGATGTGGGAACTGAGGTTCAGAGAGATTAAGTCTCTAGCCCAAGATCACACAGTGAAACAGACCCAGTCAAGTTTAGCGACTATCTGACTCTACTAGAAACCCAGCACGTCGGAATGTTTTTGTAGTCAATCTTCCCATCTTATAGGCAGGAAAACAAGCCTCAGAGAGGGAGGGTTATGTTTTTCCAGGTCACCTGGGCCCAGAAGCTGGTGCAGCTTGAAGCAGATGCACTGGCTAGCCCTTCCAAAGCACCTTGTCATCACTCTCCCTGTCGCTCACATGGGGACTGTGGATATCCCACTGAACAAAGGAAGAAACCACAGATCAGCGAGGGCAGCCACTACACAAGGCCCCCCAGCCAGGACTGTGCAGGAATGTCTGCCTGCATCAGCCAGTGTTCTTAGGGCCAGTCCAGGTTGGTGCAGACGGCTGGAGAGCGTGCTCGCGTGTACGCAGCTCTCCCCTCCTGGCAGCCGGTGAGCTTCCTTCCAGACGCCAGAGTTCACACTGTCTCCTCCCTCTGCAGGGCCCAGCACATAAGGATGACATGGCAATAACCACGATCGCTGCCATGGCTCCGGGCCAGCGGAAGCTTTCCACCTTGTCACACATGATCTCATTTCGTCCCCACAATAATCTTCGAAGGAGGTGCTTTTGTTTTCTTCATTTTACAGGTGAAAAAAATGAGCCCCAGAGAAGCAAACTTACACCACACACAGCACAGCATAGAGCAGTTCCAGGAGCAGGAAGGAGGGCAGGGGACCCTGGGGATTCAGACCCTCAGGAGCGCCCACAGGAAGTCACGGTAGGGCTTGCAAGGATATGACCTGATGGCTACCCCTCCCACCTTCAGCTGCCAGGTCCAATTCTGTCCTGTGTCCGGCACAGGCCATCACGTACTTTTCTCCCTCCACAGTGCTGCTGTGCGACTTCCTCCAGGAAGCCTCTCCTGATTCCTAGGTGTGGGGGAGGAGTCCTTCTCAGACTCCCTGTATCTTCCCAATCGACACTTAATCACCCCCAGTAGAACCACTTCTTTCCTCATTTCCTGTTTGTCTCATCTCCAATGTCAGTCACATCCCCAGTGTCTGGCTAGCCGTCAGAGGGCATCCCCACGCTAAATATTTGCTGAATTAATTTGCTGAATGAATGAATGACTGCCTTGGGGGAGACCCTGAACTGAGGAAAGCCTTTAAGGGATTTGGGAATATTATAAAAGGCCCCATTACAACCACTACTTCTCAACCAAACTACCTCAATAGTGCCTCAAATTTAGTATTAGAATCTTACTGAGTCTCTTAAAATGCGAACGCTTGGTAAAAGGGAAAACATCCACTGAGGACACACATTGAACTTATTTCATTCTAAGACTCCCGTGGGGTAAGCAATACAGTTCTCACTGTTATGGACAATCTGAGATTCAGAGAGGTGGACTGGCGTCTGCCAGGTCACACAGCAAGTAAGAAAAACTGAAGCTGGAATCTGAAGTCAGGGCTGCCAAAAAACGGAACCCAAGTCTTCCCATGCACCCCCTACACAGGGACCTGAGTCTGAGCATTGCTGGGATGTAGAGGCGAGCAGGGCCCACCAGACGGAGAACCTTAGAGCTGCAAGTGCCCTTAAGGACCTCTTCTGTCTCTTCACTGTGCATAAGATAGGCAAGGGGAAAGTAGCCAGAGATGGGGACTCACTGCCCAAGATCCCACAGGAAAACAGCGGGAGTCCTTGGACCAAAACCCATCTGGAAGGGATCTTCTGTTGTCTCCTAAGCTGGAGGGGCTCTTCCTTGGAAGAGGGGGGGTCTTTCTGGTCTGGGCTCTCTCCCAGGAGCTCCCCACCTCCCCAGAAAGAAATGGCCTTCTTTAGAAGGGGCCATCACCTGGCCCTAGAGTAAGATAAAGGTCTTTTTTTTTTTTTTTTTTTTTTAAGATTTTATTTATTTGACAGACAGAGATCACAAGTAGGCAGAGAGGCAGGCAGAGAGAGAGGAGTCCGAAGCGGGCTCCCCGCTGAGCAGAGAGCCCGATGCGGGGCTCGATCCCAGGACCTGGGATCATGACCCGAGCTGAAGGCAGAGGCTTTAACCCACTGAGCCACCCAGGCGTCCCAAGATAAAGGTCCTTAAGGCCTGCAAGAGCTGCTGAGCAGAGGATGAAAATGAGCATGGACTGGAACAAGTAGCTGTTGAGTCCAGAAGCAACAGACTTGGAAGATAGGATCTCTGTCCTTATCTCATTAAAGGGCCACTTTGGGTGATTGGAGGCCCCCGAGGCTATATCTAGGCTTTGGCAACTGGTTGTACAGAGTTTTTTTTTTTTTTTTTAGAAGAATTTTTTTTTAAAGATTTTTATGTTTTTAAAGATTTTATTTATTTGTTTGAGAGAGAGAGAATGAGAGAGAGAGAGACAGCGTGAGAAGGGGGAGGGTCAGAGGGAGAAGCAGACTCCCCGCCAAGCAGGGAGCCGGACGCAGTACTCGATTCCGGGACTCCAGGATCGTGACCTGAGCCGAAGGCAGTCGCTTAATCAACTGAGCCACCCAGGCGCCCCACGGAAGATTTTTGATATCCAAATATGGAATGGATTACTTCGAGGAGAGTGAGCCTCCTGTCACTAGGAGTGAGCAAGGAAGAGCTAGTCAAGGAGCTGCTTGGGGGTCATGAAGGTCTTAAGGAGGGATGGTGGGCTTCAGGAGGTCTTGAAAATGAAAGTATATTTTTCTCAGGAGACCCCCAAAACCTCATTCCGATACTCAAAGGGGTCATGAACTAAAGCAAGGCCTTCTTGCTAGGTGGGAGGTCATAGGAGGGTATCTCAAAGGTCTCTTTCATGTCCAGAGATTCCAGAAGGCCCAAATTCTCTGATTCTAAGATTTTACAAAGCGGGGAGTCTGAGACTCAATCGTTCTGCCGGTCAGTCACTGACATTACACCCAAACTCCCAGCAGGCCCTGCCGGATCTCCCTCCTCCTTGCTCTCCCCACCCACCCCCGACCTCATTTTCCCTCATCCCTCCAGCCATACTGGCTTCCTCCCTGCTTCCAAGACACCCGAAGCTTGTTCCTGCCTCAGGGCCTTTGTGCCTGCTGTTGCCTCTGTCAAGAATGCCTCTTCCCTCCGGGGAACTCCTCTCACATCCGGCTCCTCTTATGCTTCAGATTTGGGTTCAAATGCTACCCCCTCAGGAAGGCCCTTCACGACTCCCTGCATCATCCTTCAGCCGTACCGCCCAGGGTGATAGGCAAACCGGAGCCCGGCTGCTTAGGTGCAAATTTCAGTTTTTGCCAAGAGACCTTCAACACGCTATTTGACCCCCCTGCTGCTTCAGTTTCCTCGGCCCTAAACGGGGGGTAATAACAGTAGCTCCCTCGTGGGCCCGTTGTGAAGATTAAATCCATCAATCCATGAAAAGTGTTTTGGAACACAGCCCGGCACACAGTAAGATTTAGCTAAGGATCAGCTCTTTGTAGCATGAACCTTTGCTTTAAAATTCAGCACAGGGCGCCTGGGTGGCTCAGTGGGTTGGGCCTCTGCCTTTGGCCTGGGTCGTGGTCTCGGGGTCCTGGGATTGAGTCCCACATCGGGCTCTCTGCTCAGCAGGGAGCCTGCTTCCCCCTCTTTCTCTCTGCCTGCCTCTCTGCCTACTTGTGATCTCTCTCTGTCAAATAAACAAATAAAATCTTTAAAAAAAAATAAAAATAAATAAAATTCAGCACAGCTGGGGACACCTGGCTGGCTCAGTCGGTGGACATGAGACTCTTGATCTCAGGGCTATGGGTTCAAGCCCCATGTTGGCTGTGGAGGTTGCTAAATATAAAATCCTTAGGGGCACTTGGGTGACTCAGTCATCAAGCATCTGTCTTCAGCTCAGGTCATGATCCCAGGGACCTGGGATCCAACCCCACATCAGGCTCCCTGTTCAAAGGGAAGCCTGATTCTCCCTCTCCCTCTGCCTCTGCTTGTGTTCCCTCTCTTGCTGTATCTCTCTGTCAAATAAATAAAATAAAATCTTAAAAAAAAAAAAAAATATATATATATATATATATATATATATATATTCCTTAAAGTTCAGCACAACCATCATGGTTCATTTCTTACCTATTTATAGACTGTCTCCTCTAGTCCCCGTTTTATGGACAAGGAAATTGAGGCTTCAAGAGGTGACTTTCTGGCCGCACCAAGCTCTCTGAAGACCAGGACTGGGCCTGTCTCATTTCCTGCTGTCCCCAGAATTGTGCCTGGCATACAGAAGTCACTTGCTAGTTTTTTTGTGGCTGAACGAATAAATGACCACAACTTCACCACTCTGAGATTCTGTGCAGCCAGGAGCCTGGGCCCGGAAGACCCTGTTGCAGCCGGCCCCTGCCCACCCTAGCCCCAAGTGACCCTCAGGGCAGTCGAGGTCCCAGCCTCGCTCAGAAGCGGCTGCTGGGCTGGGCAGGCTAACAAGAGGGTCATCAGCATCCACGCCTCTGTCCCCAGTGGGACTCCCTTACCCAAGTTGGGCCGGGGGAATGAGGCAGGAGATGCCTCGGCATGCCTTGGGGGAATCCCTGCCCAGAGGTATGGTGGCAGGTGTGGGCTCAGGAAGCAGCTGCTGGCTCCCCGTGTGCTCTGCCAGCTGCCCACCGGGGGCCTGCCCACCAGATGCATAATAGATGTGGAGGCCCAGCGGGCTGTGCCTGCCTGGCATTTCAGAGCCACTAATGAGGCCGGCCTCATGCTTCCTGCAGCAGCACACAGGCCCCCCCCCGGGCTCCCAGCTCAGTGCTTACAGAGAGGAGCCACCTGAGGACAGGGACCACCCACCCCGACCTCCCACTCAGCACATGCAGCATCCAAGAGAGCAAGGGCTGTAGCTGCAGGGCCAGGCTGACCGCACTGCCAGTCTGGGTTCATCACACGCTGCGCGCCTCTGGGCTGGCTCCAGCCCCTCCCTGAGCCTCAGGTTCCTCATCTGTAAAATGGGGAAATGATGGGAATCGCCTCATGCTGCGTAAAGCTGGCCCAAGGAGGGAATGAGATAATTAAGCTGAAGTGCTTGGCCCAGGGTCCGAGACCCAGGAAAAGCGTCATATGCGGGAGCAATCGGTACCATCACTGCCAATGGGAGATATCTGGGCCACCAGATGGCCTTTCCCAGGGGGACACATGGGGCTGGGCAGTGACCCCTGCTCTGGGGGTGCTCAGGGTCATTGCATTCTCCTCTCCTCCCTCACCTCGTAATCAGAACTTCTCTCATGTCTTTGGCTCCCTCGTCTGGCCAAGGCCCCTTCCCGGGCAGGAGAAAAGGCTGGATTCAAGCCCAGCCCTCGCCAGTTCTCAGTCTTGGTTTTGGCCTCCAAAATGGGGAAACTAAGGCCAATCTGCAATACCGTCATCACAATCGAGACCACCTGAGACAGTGTCTGACAAGCTGTTGGCACGTAGTTCTTGCTTGAGTCCTGCCTGCTCCCCCCCGCCCAACTCCTAGCCTTAAGGTCCTCTTCCAGAACCCCTGCCTTGCACAACTCTACTTAGCCATCTCCCAACCCTGACGCCTCTCCGCCTCCTTCCTCGTCCCGCCATCTGAATCCACCTTCAATGTCCAATCCCCGTTAGGTCACAGAACCACAGTTACCCCCTATCCCACTGGCTCCTAATCTTCACACCGGGCCTCATCCTTTCTTCACACCTGTTCTGAGCTTCTCCACTGCAGATAACCTGCTGGTGAGGGGCAGGGGGTAGGGGAAGCCAGCCATGATCACATCTGGCCTATATCAGGCCTCGCCGCTCCCTGAGCTAAGCCCCAACTTCTTCATCCTTTTTTTAAAGGGGGTGGAGGAAGCCACATCTCTTCCAGGAAGCTCTCCCAGCCTTGACAAAGTTTCAAGTGTTCCACTCTGGACACATTTAATTCAACTCCACTGACATCTATTAAGCATTTCCTGGGTTTGGGCAGCTGTGTAAGATTGTGGGGAGGACAGAGACATGAGGAGATGAGAGCCCAGCTTTTTGGTGACTCATGGTAGAAAATGGGCCTTAGTCAAAAATAGCTCAAGGAACCCCTGCTTTCAAGGGCCTCAGAGCCTGCTTTGTACCACAGTGTTAGACCGACACATTCAACTCACGGAGAGAGCCAATTCCACACTTAACTGAGCAGCAAGTGGGGCTCACAGAGGGGAAGCGACCTGCCCAAGTCACACCATGAACATGCGGCAGAGGCAGATTCAAGTCCACACCTGTCAAGACTCTGAAGGCCATGCTCTTTCTGTTATGCCAGGAAGGAGCATGCATGTGGGCTCTACAGGCATGATAAGCAGAGGGAGGTACTCCAAGGAGAGAAAGAACATGGGAATCGGAAAAGAAAACACTCAACGCACAGTGATAAAGGTGGGCTGGAGGGCTGGAGGGGTGGTGAGGGCTTGTGGGAAAGGGAGGAGAGGGCATGTCAAGGGGATGGGAAAATATGAGCAAAGCTACGGAGATGGTGCTCTCAGGGGCTGTGTTCCCACTGATCAGAAATGCAGGTCACAAGAGAAGTGAGTCCCAGACTAGCCAGAAAGTCATAATTCATCATCAAAATGACTGCCATTTACAGAGCAGTAACTATATGCCAGGCGCAGGCTGGGAGCTAAGCAATCCGCTTAGAAGGGAGGGCCTTAGGGGTTAGCACCTTGGACAGCATCTCCAGAGAGGAGGGTGTGGGCCAAGGTACTTTGGGGACTGACCAAATCCTCGTGATTCCAAAATCCTATTTCAGAAGTTTGTCAACTGTGGCCCAAAGAGAGGAAGAGATTTGCCCAAAGTCACACAGCTAGTCAGTTACCATCAGTCCTGGGCCCTCATCTCTGATGCTTTGTTCAGGGCTCCCTAGAGGAGTTCTGGGTCACCTCTCCATCTTCGAGACCTCTCTCAAGGGGTCAGACCCACCATGTGGTCTGGAGGCCCTGGGACAGAATGCATAAGACTCTGGGCTCTGCAGGGTCTGGAAGATTAAGATTCAAATCGCAGCTCTGCCCCCGAAGAGCTGTGTGACCTTGGACAAGTCACTTCCTCCACTCTGTGCATCACTGTTCTCATCTGTAATTAGAGATAACAGTTCCTAACTCAGGGAAGTGGTAACGACTATGTGAGATGATACAGTTCACGCACCTACCAGTACCCGGGTACACAGCAGGTCCTTAACAAGTGGCTGTTGCTAAAACACTATTAATGAAGTCCTTGAAGAAAAGGATGGCGTCTTCCTCACTTTATCTCTATCTCCCCTCACCCTGTCCCTGCCCTGGATTTAGCATATGATCCTGCACTACTGGAGGCTCAAATTGACTGGGCACAGCAGCGGGAGATACAGCCCAGAGAGGGGGAGTGACTGGTCCTAGGCTGCACAGAGAGCATCAAAGGAAAATAAAAGGGCAGGTCCTGGACCTCAGCCTGGGCACCTGGGTGCCTCCCACCCCAGGTGTGGCTTCCTGGGGAGACTCAGCAGCAGGTGGGGCAATGGTGCCAGACAGGAGTGGTCTAGTAGCTGTGGGGGGGGGCACACTGCAGGGCCTGGGGACCCTGGGAAGTCCCCAGCAGGGACAGGAAGCGCGAGCTCTCCCGCTGGAGTTGAAGTGGTAACGGGAGCAGCCAGCTGGGCCCATGTGCTGTTGGGGCTGGGGAAGCTGGGAGGCACCCGCCTGCTGGGCTTCGGGGGTGCTGTGGATCCCGAGGCGAGGCCGCACCTCCACCCACCGCCCTCGCTGTTGGGGAAGCTGCAGACACAGCTGCCCCCTCTTCCTCCAAAGAAAGGGCAGCCTCAGACTGGGGCAACAGGCTGCAGGAGGGGGTTGTGAAGGCTACGTATGGGACGGAACTAGAGGACTTGGGATCAAGGGCACCCTCAGCCCCCCAGGGGCCATGAGCTGGGAAGAGAGGGAAGAAAGCACTTTCAGTGAGGGCCTACAGTATGGCAGGCCTTATTTTTGTTTTTTAGGTGTTTTGTTTGTTTGTTTTACAATTTTACCCTCTGTTAAATGGCCATTTTAATCCCCATTTCACAGATGAGAACAGGGAAGGTCAGAGAGGTTAGTGAATCACTAAGGTCACACGGGTGCTAGGCAGAACTAAGATTTAACCTGATTTTCGTGACTCCGAGTTGGAGATCAAGAGAGAACTGTAGGGCAAAACAGCTGCAGGAAGAACTGGTATGGTGGGCGGTAGGGTGGCCACAGGGTTGGTGGCGGTCTGGTCTGTCATTGTAGGGTGGGGGGCTGGTTTGGGAGTGTCCCTGAGGTTCAGCCAAGCAGCCCAGCCCCTCCTGAGAGCTCCCAGTACTCACCACACACTTCGGCGAGGGGTGAAGGATTTGTCCACTCTGAAACACAGCAAGAGGGGCAGCAAATGAGGGGGCAGCCCCTTCTCCCCCAGCCCCGCCTAGCCCATCAGGCCAATCCCAACTCACCCAGCACCCTGCCTGCGGGGCCCGGAGGAGATATTGTTTCTTGGGTGCCGATGCACTGTCACAGTCCCCCACAGGCTGCAGAGACCTGGTTAGGTCTCTGCAGTGTCCGGTTAGGGCCATGGGAAGGTGTGGGGTGGAAGAATAAGGAAAAACGGCAGAATTGGGGGCACAGGGGTAGGGAAGCAGGGGCCCAGGACCAGACTAGGGGCTGGTGGCCGAGATGGGGGGTTTGGGAACAGGTGGAGTGGGACAGGATTGGAATCCCAGGCAGGATTGAAGGATGTGGGTGTTTATGGTTTCCGGGGGGCAGGAGGAACCGTCCCTCCGCTTTCCTGGCGGCCTGCCTCCATCCCAGAGCTAGAGCTCACTCGTATGTACCCTCCTCTCCCACCTCACCCCCAGCACACACACACTCCCTGCCGGCCTCATCGCACGGCCAGAGGAAGAACGTGAGCCCCAGCGCTCAGGGGCTATCCCCAGACTTTGTTTTCCCCAAATCCCTCCAAGGCCGATGTCACAGAGAGGGTGTGGATGTTGCCCTCCGAGGGCACCTTGAGGTTGGGGAGGGCTGGGGTGAGTTCCACCCTCCTGCCCAGCTGGGGGCCAAGAGACTGGGCTGCTGTTGGGACAACAAACAACTCTTGCCTCCTGCCCAGAGGCCAGAGGAGAATGAGGAAGGGGGACCAAACCAGACTCTGCCAGAGGGGGAGGAGGCAGGGCTGGGGTCTTCCTAGGGGTCAGCTCATGTGGACTCTGCAGACAAGGAAAGGGAGGCCTGAGAGGTCAGGGCTTGTCCCGACTCCGACCATGGACCCCAGCCACACTTCTTGGGCTGCCTCTCGGTGTCAGTAACCAGGAGTCCTTTCATCGCCTGGAGGCTAGCAGGGCCCCAGACGAGGAGGGGATCCTGTCTCCGACCACCCCCACAACTCCTCTGCCAGGGACCCTGGTGAGGCTGGGAATTTAGTGAGGGCTGCCACCTGGGACACCACCCCCACACCTCCCAGAGCACCTGCCCTGCCCCGGCAGCTTTACACATGTGAGTTCCAACCGCTCTGCTCCCCAAGGCGGGTCCTGTGTGTCTCCCTGACAAGGAGGCAGGGCCTGGTGGAAGGTCATCCAACTACCTGGCTGGCCAGGGAAGGGGCTCCGGCCCCAGTCTCTGCACCTGGTCTTCCTTCCAATGTACCAAGTCTGCCTAAGGCAAGAATCTCCCCAGCCCTACGCTGCACTCCTCGGAGGTGGACATTTGGGGTCAGGAGGGACGGTGACCCCAAGACGGACCAGCCACCACTCTGCCTCCAGGGCCCTAGGTCTCCAAGCCCCGGCAGCCCCAGCCCCGGGAGGAGGAGGTTTGGGCAGAGAAATGTAAGCATGGGCCTGCTGATGGCTTCTAGGCTCTCTCCTTCCAAAGCCTCACTGAAGGGGCCCAGCAACTTCAAAGGCCAAGTAGAGGCTCCTGCAGGGCCGCGCCCCGACCCGGGGGCGCGCACCCACCGGCTCCGCACCCCAGCCCTGCGCAGAGGCGCACCGGGCCCTCGCGCGTCCACGGGTGTCCGCGGGCAGCCGGCCGGGACCCACAGGCGCACACACGCGGTCTCACCCCCGAAGCGCTCCCCTCACCCGCAAACCCAGACTCGCAAGTGCGGCGCCCCCCGCCCCCCGCCCCCGGCCCGCCCACCCCGGGGGCCTCCGCGCGCACACGGGCGCCCCCGCCCGGCGCACCTACCCGCCGTAGGCCCCGAAGGTGAAGCTGCGCTTCCGGCCGCTCATGGTGCAGCCGCCGCCCGGCAGCCCCGCCGCCCGCGCCGCGCCGGGGCAGCCTTCCCGGCGCCCGGGTCACCTTGGCAACTCGGGCCGCCCCGCCCCGGCCACAAGCCCCGGGATTGTCCGCGCCCCCGCGGGCCGCGGGCCAGCTGCCGGGGGCCGCCGCGCGCAGAAAGGGCCGCTTGTTCCCGCCGCCCGCGGGCCGGGGGCGGGGGCTTCCCGGGACTTTCCGAGCGGGGACCTCGGAGAGGGGCAGGGGGGATGCGGGGCACGCGGGGTGCTGGCCAACAGCTATCCTCCACCCCCGACCAGGGGCGCACGGGGCTACAGACCCTCTTCTGCAGACTACACCCTGTGCCACTGCCCCCTCCCCGGAGCCGTTGGGCGGTGCCGGCGGATCTCCCCCACCCCCCACCCCTTTCCACTCCCGCCCGGATCCACGAGGAGGGGGAAACTCGCAGCGGGCGGGGTCAAGAACTTGGAATCCGGGGGCAAAATGGTCTGCACTGTGGGCAAGTCCTTGCCCTCCCTGTGCCTCAACATTCTCATCTGCAAAATGGAACTCCGCCCCCACTCCCGCACACACGCGCGCGCGCACACATACACACACACACACACACACACACACACACACGCCCCTGTGGTGCTGGAAGGAGTTCATTCATTCATGCAGAGTGCTCAGCCCAGGCCCGATACACAACAGGCACTCAATAAATGGCTGCTGCATAAGTCTCGCGCTGTAAGTCAAAAGCTCTGCTTTTCGGGCAAATGGATGAGTGAAGGAAGGGGCACAGTCTCTAGAGTGCTCTTGTATTGCCCACTCTCATCCCCCTCTCCTAGGTGCCCCCCCCCCGGCTGGTGAGGAGGAGGAGCAAAGGGGATGAAGATGCCCCACTAGGTTCTGTCACTCCGCAACCTTCGGCACAGGGTCTGGGCTCTGAGTCCCAGAGCAGGTCGCTCATTCACTCCGCAAACGCCGGGACCGCCTCCTCTGCACGCGGCTCACTCAGAGCTCTCTGCCCAGCGCCCCACCCTGCAGGGAGCTGTCCCTCCTGCCCCCAACTGAAGATGGGTCCCCAGACACAGGACATTCATTGGTCCGGCCCCCTAGACTCGCCCACCCCTTCCAGAATGCCCCCTCTGGCCCCCAAAGAGGAAGGGATTACCCCAGGGCAGCCCTCAGAGCCTTGAGATTTTCTGTGGGGTTTTCTGACTAAGGGAATGCACACAGAACAGAAGTGGGGGGAGGGGAGGACGACCAAGGGTACAACAAGAGGGCAGGGCGACAGGCTGGCAGGAATTCTTCAGAAGCCTTTCAGGACCTGTTCACCTGGGCCCTGGGCCAGGGCTATCAGCCCCAGCTTCCCCTGGGAAATGACTGGTCTGGGTACCGACCTTCACGGCTTGTCTCACTCGGGCAGGGGGACGTGGTGCGCTGGTCTCCCCATTTCAGACACGAAGAAACTGACCTTGGTTCACAGCAACGGCTTCTCTCTTGGAGGGTCGGCCCCCAGCTCCTCTCCCCGCTCCCACCCCGGACCCCTTCTCTCCACATATCCTGATGGGTTAAGGAGCCGTCAAGAGCCCCTTGTTCGAAGGCCGGGCAGGGCCAGGGAGATTGCCTTGGACCTAGAACTATCCCCTCAGTTTGGTGCTTAGAGGGTTGCCTGGCTCCCTCTTGGCAGGCACTCCTGCCTTTCTGCTCTAGGGCCTCAGATGTGTGGATGGAGAGCCTGGCCAGGCCAGTGGAGGAAGCCCACTCCTCAAAGGGCAATCCAGGAGGCCCCCCCAAGGGGCAAGGCCTAGGCGCCCGCAGGCTGGCCTGAGGAGGGGGAAGCGTTCCCTTCCTAAGTGAAAGCAGCACATGGGTGCCCAGAGAGCCGGGGCTGGGGGGATGGAAGACCAGGAGCTGATAGGGTCTACACAGTGCCAGGACTGGGACCCGAGACCCCAGGCCTCTCCAGGCTGCTGCACCCCTTTGGACGTGGCCATCAGCCTCGTCAGTCTCTTTTCAGCAAGAATGACTCCTGAGTGGACTCTGCATGTCCACTTGGCACCGAAGCCAAGCAGTCTCCTATGTGCCAAGTTTCCCAGCCGGGCCTGGCCCCCGGGAGGCCCTGCTGGTGCTGGGACAGTGGGTCCTTAAGAGGGGCTGTGTGGGCTGCAGGATTCCCACTGAAGACAAAGAACCCAGTGTGGGCTCCAGCCTCTTGGGTTCTGACCAGCTGCAGCTGCTTCACTGGCTGGGGGTGGGGTG
Organism: Mustela lutreola; assembly: GCF_030435805.1. Taxonomy (NCBI): domain Eukaryota; kingdom Metazoa; phylum Chordata; class Mammalia; order Carnivora; family Mustelidae; genus Mustela; species Mustela lutreola. The sequence goes on from NC_081299.1 coordinate 15,436,935, forward strand.
AGGGTGGGGGGTCACGTTCCCTCAGCCAGGGATGCACAGGACACTCCCTGGCCAGCTTCTGGTCCCTCAAGCAACAGCAGAATTTAAATGTACTCTCTTGGGGCACCTGGGTGGCTCAGTCGTTAAGCATCTGCCTTTGGCTCGGGTCATGATCCCAGGGTCCTGGGATCGAGCCCCATATTGGACTCCCTGCTTAGGGGGAGCCTGCTTCTCCCTCTCCAGCTCCTCCATGGCTGTGTTCCCTCTCTTGGTATCTCTCTCAGTCACAAATTAATTAAATCTTAAACAAAAAATAAATGTACTTTCTTAACCTGCACGACCACCTCCAAGAATGTGCCCCCTGCCGCGTGCCAGCACGTAAGCCTGAAGACAGATGGCCAGCGACAAAGGGACAAGGAGGCAGGAGCTTATACCTTCATCCTTCAACTCCCCCAGGGTTCAAATCTCAGCCCGCCCACTTGTGAGCTGCGTGACCTTCGGCAAGTCACTTAATCTTTCTGTGCCTCCGTTTCTTCATCTGCAGAATGGGGCTGACAAAAATAACACATCCACCTTCGAGGGTTTTGCCAAGGATTGACCAAGTTAACAGCTACAAGGAGCTTGGGTCTATTAAGTAAAACCCCTGCTGCTGCATTATTTTTCATTAGTCTGATGGGGCACAAAGTCACCGTTTTTGTAGAGGTAGCAAAGATTTATTAGTAAGGGTTCTAAAACAAACTAATGGCCACCCAGAGGGAACCGGAGAGGTCCATTAAGGTCTGTTTATGCCACGCAGTACTGTGCAGCTGTTGGAAAGAATGGCGCAGATCTATGCCTGGGCAAGTGGCACAGTCTCCAAGACAGACAGACAGACACACACACACACACACACACACACACAGTGCATAAGGGTGTCGTGCTGGACCAGGCTCTGACACTTCCTAGCTGTGAAACCTCAAACACATTGTTTAATCCCCCCCCCCCCCCCAGACATCTGGCCTCCCCTGGGCACTCAGTAGCGTCAGGTGAGTGCCAGCCGGTGCTCCCTAACTGGTACCCGGGAGTCCTTGCTACCTCTGCAGTGGGACAGAGATTCCTTCCTCCTTTCCCTCCAGCCTCTCCCCTAGAAACCAGAGCCAGGCTTTCCCCCTCCACAGTTCAGGCCCTCCCTTGAGGAGGAAGCTTCCTCTTCTAGGCCTCCTAGATTTGTACCCAAGTTGTTCCAACAGGTGCCAGACTGTGCGAGGGAGGAGGGAAGGCTGCAGCGGTGGAGGGCTGCAGAGCTCCCCTTCCAAGCTCACCCTGGGGTGAACTCTGGGAGTCCCACCCACCAGCCTCCAACGCCCCCTCTTCAGCCCTCAGCAGGGAAATGTAAGAGAATAGGGAGGGGCAGACTCCCGGGAAGCTCTCTAGCCTAGGCTCCAGATGGAGCTTGTGGGGTCAATTCTGGTTTCCCATTCAGGATATCTGCCTGGAACCTCCTGGGCAGGAGACAGGGCGGTCCTGGGCATCCTGCCCAGCCAGGCAGCCTCCTGTGGGCTCTGCATTCATCCGTTTTCCTCCCTGGGCCTCAGTTTGCTCACCTGTTAAAACACCCACTCTCACTTTGATGGGTTAAAGATATAATAATGGAAAAACGCATTTGCCTTCAGAGAATTCCAGGGACTCATGGAATTATTATCCTTAGCCTATAGCTTTTCTAGCCAAGCCACACCACACCCACCCAATCCCAAGATGCTATAAACCCTGAACTGGGAACAGAGGGAAGAGGGTGTGGGGCCTGGCTCACACTCTTCCTCCAGGCAGCTTCCCAGTGAGGTTACCGACCCAGCCCTCCGTTGTCCTGGTTCTGAGACCCCAGTCTCATTCAGTGGGTTCCTGAGACCTCTGCCTACTCAAAGTGTCCCCATCTGAGACCAGGACCGTCTGGCCTGGCCAGAATGAGCAAGAATGAATGCCGTCACTCAGACCCCCACCACTGAGGATGTGTCCCTGTTCACCCTATAGATCATGTGCCTTCAGGGCCCTGAGAAAAAAGTCCTTCTGGAAATACAGACACAAAGGAAGGTACTTCTTTCTTCCTTCCTTCAATACTTCTGCAAGTACATACTGAGTGCCTACTGTGTGACTGACACTGTGCAGGCACCAGTGATAGAGGATGAACAAGACAGATACGGTCTGGGGCAAACCTGCGTGCACACCTGGGCAGAACCTTCCCAGGTCATACATGCACTTGCCCTGGTACTGTGCAAAGAAACATCCAGCTCGCACCTAGAAGAGCATATCGTAATAAAATGCACGCTATCATGCTTACATAAACACCAGGTTCTACATTCCAGAGCCTCCTCATACACACACGTGCACACACACACGCACATACATACTCACACACAAAGTTCAAACCATGCTCACGCACACCCCAAATCAGTGTGCACTCACCTACTGACTATGGCTGTATTTGCATACACATACGTGTGTTTGTGAACACAAGCACACACCCTTAGGTCACACTGCCCACACAATAAACACACACAGATACACATGTACACACACATCACACGCACAAACAGCATGCCCAGCTGACTATTGGGAAAAAATAGAGGTTGGAGAGTGGATGGCTTTTTGAGGGTAGGGGGATCCAGAGGTGTGCAACTCCGGCATCCCCAAGGAGAGGGGAGGCCAAGGCCCCTGTCACACACCTTAGGCTGGAATCCAGCCAGCCTCCCACTCCTACCCCCCTGCTAAGGGCATTTTCAAGAGCAGGGAGGCTGACCTGGAAATGAGACAGCTTGATGCCCGGAGTCCCACCCAGCACAGCTAGGCTGACTGAATCTTGCCAGGAGAAGACTTGGGTTGTGGCCCCCCAGTTCTGCCTAGTACAATTCCTTCCCAATTGGGACTTCTACTGGTCCATTTTTAAGATGGGGGATAGGATGCCCTGACAATTCCCTAAAGGGCCAAACCTTCCCACCGAGCCATTCTGGGGTTCTGTGAACCCCTCTTCACCTGGCTAAGGTCCCCATCACGACAGGGGTTTCAACCGGGGTGGCTCTGTTCCCTAAAGGGCATTAGAGAAATACCTGAGGGTGGTTATGGTCTTTAGCAGTTACTAGGAATCACCACTGTCATTCAGTGGGTAGGTGCCAGGATAGCTTTGTCAGGAGAGTCCCACCTAAAGAAGACCTGTTGTGTACACACATACACACACGTGTGTGTGTGTGTGTGTGCATGTATACAAGTGCAAGCATTTGGTTACTTCATTAGGTCCGGTAGTGTGATCTTGCCAGAATATTTATCTATGGATCTAGAGAGCTTTTACTTCTCTTAGGGCAGTATATTGTTTGGCTGTACATCCTCATAGGTAGGCTTATTATCTAGGAATACCATTACAGGAAAATAGAGAACTCGTTTTTAAAACCCTGTTCTGAACCGGGCCTAGGGAGTCCGCCGCGGTCCCGGGCGCCCTCAGCTGGCCGTCATAGGAACTGCAGAGCGAGGGCTAGTCGGGCTCCAGCACCAGGGACAGCGTCCCCGGAGTCTCTCCTCTGGCGAGTGGGGGCCCTGAGGGCGGCCCGGAGGAAGCGTCCTGTGTTCTCAGCTGCGCCCTCGTCAACCCCCCCCCCCCGCACTCCTCACTCCTCCCCTTGTGCGGAGGTGGCCCCCAGAGACTGCCCTCTCCCTTCTCCCGAGCGAGAACTGCGGCGCCTCTCCTGGCCCACAAAGGCACACCTGCGCGCCACAATGGCGGCACCTGTGCCGCCGCCCACCGTGTTCCCGCCGCCCCCTCTTCCACGGGACCCGTTCTCTCCGTGTACAGATCTCAGGGCTGCACCTACGCGTCCCGGAACCTCTATGATCCCCACAAAAGCCCCAGATCATGCAAGAGTTATATGTCAGCCATGACTGATGGGGAAACTGAGGCTTGGAAACCGAGCAGAGCCAGCTTCTGACGCCCCCTCAAGCCCTCAGCTCCCATCACATATGCAGGCACCCCAGCTCAGTAGGAGCAGTGACTAGTTCTTGAGGCCTTGTACCAAACACTCTTGTTGGTTCAGTCCTCCTGACCACCCTGTAAATTAGGAGCAATTATCACCCCCTGTTCATAGACCAAGAACCTGAGGCCCTGAGGGGCTTGCCCCAGGGTTAGTAGAAGTGACTGTAAAAACCTTCTGAGGTCTTAACTCTACTCTGAGTCCCACTCAGGGACTCCTGCCAGAAGAAAGCCCTATCTCTGACCGCCTTGGAGGCCCAAAAGTCTCCTGTACTCAGGAGTTGGGTGGAGTGGGTGCTCAGGACGCCCCCATCCCTCACAGAGGAACTCCTATCTCCCCATCCTCATAAAACGTAGCCTCATAACGCACTTCCCCCAGGCACACAGTAGGTGCTTAATAAATACTTGCCGTATGGCTGAAGCCATAGAAACCAAGAACCAGGTTTCTAAATGCAAAGCCACACAGCCTGGGCACGGAGCCTGGACACGGAGCAGGGCAGTGTGAGCATGGGGAAGGACATGGACACGAGAGCCAGACAGTGGGGCTCCAGCCCAGTCCTGAGCTGTGTGACTCTAAGCCTCAGTTCCCACATCGAGAGAATGGAGATGCACTAGTTGGTAGTTTACAGAGGGACAATGCTCCGTACAAGAGATGAGCCACACAGAGTGGACTTAGCCCAGGGTCTTGTGCCCACAGAAGGCTGCTAATGCCGTTGTCAGCAGGCAATGAGGATGTACAAAGTCCAGAAGCCCCTGCTGAGTGTGCCCCTGTTTCCACAGGGCAAATCAGCTGCAAAGTACCCCATGGGCAAGCTGGAGAGCAAAGGAAGAGGCTGAACAATGCACGGTATGTGGCTGGGTTGGGGCAGGAGGAGGGGGCAGAGGCAGCCATCATGCATGGTTTAGGAATGCCTGGAGGCCCACGCCCCTCACTTTGTCATTTCTGACCCTCAGCTCCCAGCCTCAGACTCCAGATCAGCCCCCTGGTCCCCCCAGCATGGCCGGTACTCCGCAAATATTCAGGGAATGAATGAATGATGTGCTAGGTTGGCTATTGAACAAAAAGAAAGCTAAAATCGATTTCATTCCTATCACACTACATCTGGGGACTGACATCAGCACAGGCTGGAGTCAGACGGACCTGTGTTTGAATCCTCACTTCTGTCACTTTCTGGTTGTGACTCTGGGACACTTTCATAAGCTCTTGAAGCCTCAGTTTCTTCATCTGTACAAGGGATGGTAATGATAATAAAATTACTCAGCTCAGTTTTGGGGATTCAGTGTAAAGTGCTCAGCCCTGGCAGATAGTAGGCAGTCAGTAGGTAGGGATTATCTTTAGTACTGTTACTGGACAGGTGCTAGCATAGCCTTATACTGAGTCATGAGACCCAGGTCCCAGGCTCAGCTTGACTATGGGCAGGGCCTTACCCCTCCAGACCCAGTCTCCTTCTTCGTATAATGAGGGCTCTCCAAGGTACTTTCTCAGTCTGATTTTTGGGGGCAGCCGGGCGCATTGAGCGGGAGGCCTCTAAGAAACAGCTCTGCCCCTCGGCTTGGAGAAGGAAAGTGTGTTCCCATGACAGGGAGGAAGGCAGGCATCACTCATATTTCTCTTTTCCCACTTCCACACACCTCAGAACAGAACCAGCCCCCCCCAGACACTGTCCCCTAGCCTGTTCCTAATGTAGAGATAGTCCTGGAGCCACACCCCATGGGCTCTGAGCCTCAGGAGTCCCAGGATGGTACAAGGGGCCCAGGGGAGGAGACATCTGGATGTGGAGCCCAGGACCAAAACTCGCTGTGTGCTCTGGGGCTCATCTCTTGGCCTCTCTAAGCCTCAGTTTTTCTTGGCTTCCAAGTGGGGAGGTGAATAACAACCACCGCCCGAGTTCTGCCAGCCCCAAGGGCCCTGGCGTGCATAAGAGGCAACCCAGATGTGAAAGCCCTTTGTGAATTGCTACCATCGGGCGTAATCATAATAATTATTATCTGTAAAACAAGGGGGTTGGACCAGCTGATCCCATGGGCTCCTCTCCAGCTCTAATGCTGAGGATTTCTCGGTTTCCAAGCTGGGAATTTATGCAGACATAGGCCAGGAGAAGCCAGGGTCTGTGGGATTGTAAATCCCCAGGAACTCTGCAAAAAAATCTCCCCATTCATCCTCTTCTCCCAACCCAGCCTGGGCGCTGAGCCCCAGGGACAGGCCACAGGGATGGGGAAAAGGAGGGAGGAGAGCCTGGGAGGTTCAGGGCTGTGTCCTCAAAGTGTGGGGACAGCCCCAGAGTGTGAATCCCCTCCCCACCCCTGCCTAGAACTGCCGCCGCTCCCTAAGGGCTCAGCCCCTTCCTCTCTACCACAGACTTCTCCTAACCCCATCTAATTCTGCACGCAGTAGGCCAAAGTGGTTCAAAGTGGAGGCAGATAGCCCGTAATTCAAATCTCAGCTCCAGCCACACACCAGCCGGGTGACCCTGAGCAGGTCATTTAAACTCTCTGAGCCTCAGCGGGTCTAATAACAGTTGCTCTGAGGATTAAATGAGATCTGTGAAAAGTGCTTAGCATAGAGGCCTACATACTGCAAGTACACAATTCATGCCCCCCACTTGTGTTCTATCACTCAGCCTCTCTTCTGCTTCTCCTTTGCCAGAACCTTCCTGACGGTTGCTATGTTATCCCTGAGCTAACCAGCTCCTTCCCACCCTGGCTGACCAAGGGTGGGCTCCAACGATGTGGCACGGGGGCGGGGGACAGATCCCAGGTTTTCTCCTGCCCATCAGAGGACCACAGAGGGCCATATCTCCCCAGCCGGGGAAGTCCAGGGGCCTGTCTCATGACTGGGACGGAGAAGACTCTGTCCCAAGGGCTCTGTCCAGTCCTGCCTCTGGGGGCTTAAGGTCCTGGGGGAGGGACTGAAAGGGCACCCATATGCACTGGGAAGAGCTCCAGGATCTCAGGGGGAAGCAGGTGGTGAAGGGGACAAGGCTGGAGCCCACAGACACAGAGCTTTCAGCCCCTGGTATCCATGGCCTGCGGCATAAGCATTCTGCCAGGGGGTGATGGCCTCTCTTGGGGCCTCCGAGATCAGGAAGAGGTGCAAGGCTTGCGCATCCCCAGGGGGCCTTGTCCTAGCAGTCCCTTGCAGGTAGGTGACACACCCTACTCTTAAGAATGGAGGACTCGGGGCTGCCCCAGCAGTTCCCACAGGGACCATGCAAGCAGCAGAAGAGAAAAGTTCCCAAGGTCACCTTCCATCCAATGCATCCACCCCGCCCCAAAAGCCCTCACTTAGAGGGGTGGGACCTTGGAGAAAGCTGACTTCTGGGCTGGGGTCCGGGATCTTTCCCTCACAGACTTGGGACCGAGCACTGAGGAGCAGAGCAGAGGGCTGGACCCACATGGGTCCCCCTTCCATCTCCCATGATGGCCTGGCTGCAAAGGGCGGGCCGCTCCTGTGACCTCAGGCAGGTCAAAGCCTCTCTGGCTGCTCAGGAGTCTGTCCTCGCCTGCCGTCCATGCCAAAGCTCAGCAGCCCCAAATTCCCAGGGGAGCCTGGGGAACAGGTAGTTACAAGAAACAGCGCGAACCCCCCAGAGACACAACCCAGCTGAGACACAGAGACACAGATAGCTTCATCTCACCAGGTGAGTCTCACCGGAGCCGCGAGACAAAGGCAGAAACCACACCTGCCCTTTCCGGGGATGGAAAGGTGGGCTGCACTTGCCTGAGATCACCCAGCTAGTGGGGGGAGGTGAGAGGAGCAACATGGGTCTCCTGGTTTCCAGCCCAGACGGCAGTCTCCTGCTTCCCTGAGCATTTGGGGCCTTGGTCCTCTGGCCGGTCCCAGGAATGGAAAGATGTTCCTTTGCACACACGAGGAAAACAAGACTCGGGGAAAGAGGCCATGGGGCCATTCTTACACAGTGCGGCTCCAGGCTAACTCCTCCTTCTCAACCCAAGGCCTGCCCACAGAAGGTAGAGCTGGTCCCTCTGAGGGTCTCCCCGCTAGATTTCAGAGAAATGCAAACTCCTCAGTCTGGCATTCAAGGCCCTCCGTGAGCAGACTCCGTCTCATCCCTACACACACCTTCTGGAGCCACGCCAGCATCCCTGTGTCCATCTCACGCTGGATCCAGTTACGCCACCAGAAACACCACCACTCCCCTGTCCCTACGCAGCTCGTAATTCCACGAAGAACCCCCCATTACTGCTTATGACGGCCCCCACCCCGCGTGCCAGGCACCGACCCCTCACGGCGGAACCACCATCTCCCGTGATCACAATGCCAACTGCCTTGGAAATGTGAAGTCATGGGAAAAAATCCCCACTGCCCCAAAACCTTGAAGAAAAGGCTTATTTTTTTTTCTTGCCATAATAAAATTTGAAGTTTTTAAAATAGATCGTTCTTCATGTTTTTCTGGTGTTTGTTTTTCCTTCTGTGCATTGCTATCTCTGAGCGCGGCTCTGTGTTTTTCAAGGCATCTCCCAGCTGGCATGTCTGATCTGTGCAAACAGCATTCCCAGGTAGGCAGGTGGACGAGGGCTCATCACCCCCGGTCTATGGAGAAGGAAGGAGGTAGCAGAGCGTAAGTGGCTGCTCCGACGTCATACTAGACTTGGATCCCTGATGACTCCCAGCCCATCTCCTTTTAGGTCCCCAGCAAATCTCCCACCATGAGCAGTGGGGTGTTGCCTTGGGTCCTGGCCTCCATTAGCCTCCTTACCCTCTGGCAGGTGAGAGTTCTACCACTGAGCCACCAATGCCCCACTAGACTCCTTAACCTTTGAAACAGCCCCATCAGCAAATAAAGTGGGTGATGCGCCCTTTATAGATAAAGAAACAGAGGGCTCAGTGTGTTAAGCGTCTGCCTTTGGCTCAGGTCATGATCCCGGGGTCCTGGGATCGAGCTCCACGTCTGGTTCCCTGCTCAGCGAAAATCTTCTTCTCCCTCTCCCTCTGCCTCTGCTCGTGCTCTCTTTCTTACTCTCTCTATTAAATAAATAAAATCTTAAAAAGAGAGAGAGAAAGAGAGAGAAAGAAACAGAGGCTTGGAGAGTTGGAATAACTTGCCTTAAGTCGTATAGCTGTTCAGTGGCAAAGTCAGAATTTGAACTCAAGTCTTCTGCTTCCAAAAGGCTGCCCAGGGGTGGGGGGCCCCTGTCTGCAGAGGTATTTACCTCTGGATGGTGTGGGCACATCACTCTACCTCATTGAGCCTTGCTTCCTCCTCTGAGACGTGGTTACGGTAACATCACACTGGGCTGTGGAAGGGGCCAAATGATGCCACACCCAGCTCAACTCTGTTGTCCTCAGTGCCTGTCACAGTCCCTGGGACACACCATATGCTCAGTAAATGCTTATAAAGTGTTCCAGTGAGGTCCCTGTTCCAATGAGGTTCCATGGTACCTGCACACAGCACGAGCATCGTAGCTGGCTCCTTTCTTCCAGTGGGACTCCCCTGTTTTGCGCTGTCTCCCCACTAGCACCCCTCTGGCTCTTCTCCCTTTCTCCCCTCTGAGTCACTGCTTGTAAGCACTAGTCTTCAGCCCTAAAATTAGAGCACGTTTGGGGGCATAAAAATTCCTCCAGATGTTGAACCACAACAGCAGCCCCCTGCCCTCAAGTTGCCCTCTGCTGTTCCCAAGGTGGCTGTTGCAGGACGTCCCAAGGCTGATGGCCCGCGCTCAACCTAGTGCAGGCCTGGAGCTCTCAGTCTGCTGGAATCCTTCGCCAGGGGTCCCCGTCTCATCCCATGCTGTCCAGCAGAGCCAACTTCCTTTCCTCATTGGCAGAAGGGCTGCCGCCTCACACCTCACACTCGCTGGCTGGGCTGAGCTGGAGATGGGCCCAGAGACGGGAGATGATTTGCCTGGGCTGCACAGCCAGCAAGAGGCGGGGCCAGGTCTGGACTCAGAACCAGCACTCTGGCAAGCTGATGTTAAGTACCCGAACCAGAATGGCAAAGCCCAGAGCCCCTCACTGTCCCCACGTAGCATTCGTCTGCCCTGGAGACCTTATCAGAGCCCAGAGAAGCATATCTCAGAAGCTGCTCCCCAGAATACTAGCCTCTCAGGGGGTAGAGCCAGGGTGCCAGGGTGCGGCCTGGCAGAGGATCTCAGAGGATTCCCCTCTCTTCACACCAGCTGGCCCCCAGCCTTGCTGGGAGGGCGAAGCAGAAGCCAGGACTTGGCGAGGCCTCCTGGCAAAGTGGCAAAGGAAAGGGAACCCCAGGGCCACTTGGACTGGGGGGTGTCCTATCTTAGGAGGGGCCCATGGAGCAGCATGTTCAGGGATCGCAGAGGGTGGCAGGGTGAAGAGGCTCCGGTGGCAACCTGGTGGGTGTCAGGGGGGAGGGGCAGGAGAGGGGTGTACATGGAGGGGGAAACGCCGGGCAGCTTCCCGGTATTCTTAGGGTCAACCGAGGGAGGTTCATGTGAAGCAGAAAAGAAGGAAGGTGAGGCTTTGCTGGGGTGGTGCCGGGGGTGCGGGTCAGAGGGGCCTCTGCCACCCCCTCCCGGGGTGATGAGGAGTTCACGTCCTACACGCAGGAAGCTGATGTAATGCACATGTGTGTGCCCTCGTGGGGGCCTGGGTGTGGGTGGGTGCTTATCTGCCAGGTTAATTTCTCAGGGCGTGGGGCTTTCTTGTGCTCTTTCCCGTGCACGCACATGTGTGTGTGCATGCATGTGTGTGTGTGTGTGTAGGGCTCATGCCCAGGAGGGGCATGGAAGCCACTGCCAGCCCAATGAGGCTTCTGACCAGGCTCTTCTCGAGACCACCACCTCCCCCTCTGCATGTCCACGTTCTGGGCGGGGTGTCTCTTGGTGTCTGTAGTGGCGGCCAGCGCTGGAGGTGGGGTGTCTCCGCCTGCACATGCCCGTGTGCCCCTGTGTCTGGGTCTCGGGGTATTTGTTTTCGTCTGTGTCGCGGAGCTCGGCTGCTTCTGCCGCATGTGTGGCTGCTCGGCGGCCTCTGATGGCCCAGACAAAGGCCTCCCTAGACAGACAGGTGGTGCGGCAGACAGACCTGCCCCAGAAGCCCTCAGAAGGCCTCTAGGCTCTGGTACGTGGCTCCAGGGCAGGAGGTGGGGCCAGCTGAGAGGGAGCTAAAGCAGGGACTCAGGGCTCCCCTACTCCAGGCCTGTGCCAATGCTGCAGGGTCCAGAGGCCTGAGCAGTAGAGACACCCCCGCCTCAGGGGCAAGGAGACCCTCAGCATTTCAAGAGGCCAAAGGAGGAATATTTCTTGGGGTGGAGGGTGAATAGAGGCAGGAGAGGGGTTTTTTGAGATCCCTGCCGGGTAGGCAACACAGAGAAGAGGAGAGGGCTTCACCCAGGAAAAGCTGTGAGTCTCAGGCTGGAAACAGCAAAGCAAGTACTGGGCTCCGGGAGAGGAAGAAGGCCTGAGTTCTGGCCACTGAAGAAAGGTGGGGGAGCTCTCCTTAACCTGAGCCAGATTCCCCACCTCCCTCCAGATGCACTGTCACCTCCAAGAGGCACAGGGAACGGGTCACCAGCGGACCACCCCACTCGTCACAGACCACCCCTCCTGCAAGATCTACCTAGATCAGGAGTCAGAGAAAGTATGCTAGCCCTGGCAGAGGCGACTCTGTGACCTTGGGCAGTTTATTCAGCCTCTCTAAACCTCGGTTTCCTCATCTGTGCAATGGAGACTTCCGTGTGCACGCAGGCGCGCGAACACATGCCCCACCTGACTTCGCTGTGCCTCCCTGCCACCTGGGGACTGAGCCTTACCTAGGATTCTTTCTGAGGCTATTAAAGCACCCTTTCACTTCTCCAAACCTTCCAACCGCTAGAGGGGAGCTCAAAGGGCAGCTGAGGCCTGGGTGGAGAATTGGGGGGATTTCTGGGGTCACCTGGGCAAGACCACCCCTACCCCCACTCAGCTGCTGCCCTCTCTCCATTCAGGAGCAGCTTAGCTGATGTTTCCTCCCATTACTAGAAAAGACCCTCGCCTTCCAGCTTCTTCTTCCAGACACGTCAGGAAGGAGGGACCACAGCCCCCGTGGCAGGGTGGGCTAAGAGCCTGGGACCCAGCTCCCTTTTCGAAGGAAATGACAGCTCCTACTTCACTTCCCCTCTGTCTTTCTCTCCCGCTCCGTCCTGACCCAGCTTCTTTCAGTGGCCCTTCCCGCTGGCCTCTGACTACCGCCAGGGAGGGACTGAAGCACGGGGACAGATGCCAATGTGCCATGTGTGAGGGGTGGGGTGTCCTTTTTGATTCCACCCCCAGGCGTGTGCTATGGCCCCAACAAGGACTCGGGGGTCACTCGCAGGTTGGGGTCTAACCACCACGAAGGGAGGGCTCTCGCCTCCTGAGCTGCGGCGTGTGTCTGTGTCTGTGCGCGCGCGTGTGCGCGAGCCCGCGTGCGCGCGCGAGCCCAAACCCAGGCACCCCAAGGCTGGCACCAAAGCGTCTGCGGGGCGCGGGGACCGCCCTGTGGATTCCCATCGAGTCCTCAGATCCTGCGGAGCCAGAGAAGGGAGGCGGCGAGGGGGCGCCCGACTGCGTGACGCGGGTGCCCTGCTCCGCGGCGGGTCAGAGACAGGGGCGGGGGGGAGTGCGCTCCGTCCTCGGGGAAGCAAGGACATCACCGCCCTCTCGGTTCAGGGTCGTTGCCCCTGAGGACCCCCACTTCCGTCCTCTGAGGAGCGGAGCGCCTCCTCCTGGGGGGCGTTAAGGCCCGCGGCCCCTGCCCAGGGATCGAGGGAACGCGCCCACTTCTCCGCGTTCCCCTGTCTGCGCCCAAGGCGCCCCCTCCCCAGGCCCAGGACAAGCGGGACTCCCACCCACGCAGGGGGGTGGGACCCGCGCCCCCTCAGCGGCCGCCTGGACCGAGCCCCGCTGGCGAGGGGGGGTTCAGCCGGCTGAGCCCAGGCCTGCCCCCCACGCCCGCCTCCGGCCGCGGCCAACCCGGCCCGCGCCCCCTCCCGCCGACCCTCGGGCCCCGGGTCTCCGCCTGCGCGGGGTCCCGGCGGCCGGCCGAGGGGAGCCCGCGGCACTGCTGTCCCTTCCCTGTCCCCGGGCCTCTCCCGGGCGGGGCGGACTCACCCGCGGGCCTGGGCCGGGCGTCCTGGGCTCGGCACTCCGGTGCCCGCGGCAGACGCTGCAGCTCTGCTCCGACGCGGCTTCGCGTTCGCCGCCGCCGCCGCCGCCGCCGCCGCCGCCGCCGCAGTTCGGGGAGGGGGGGCGTCACGTGACCGCGGAGCGCTCCTTCCCCGGCGCCGCTCCCCCCCGTCACTGCGGAGCCCGAGCCGCGGGCGAGGGAGCTGGAGCGGCGGAGGCCCCCGCCCTGCCGGCCCCCGCGCGCCCGTCGCCCCTCATGGCGGTCCCGGCGGCGGGCGCTCTGTGCCCCCATTTCACAGGTGGGGAAACTGAGGACCAGAGAGCGCAAAGACTGGCTCAGGGTTACGTAGCTAGACTGCAGCAGGGCCCGGGCGAGGACCCGGCGATTCGGCCGACAGCCGGTGCTCCAAGGGGAGAGGGACAACTCCTGGGGCACCTGGGGGCGACGGGAAAGGTGGGGGACACGCCCTAGGCCCCCATAGGCTCCTCATGTCTGCAGGGACTGGGAGGAAGGAAAAAGCGCTGGCTTTGGTGCGCCGGGAGCCTGTGCCCCATCACGTCCTCCGCACAGAAAAGCCTGGTGTGAGTCCTCGAAGCAGTCGTGACTGGTTAGCGGCTCTTGGACATCCTCCCTGGACTGGGCGGCTCGCTCCCCGCTCCCACCCTATTCCGGAACCAGGGAGCTGAGCGCCTGCCTCTAAGACGTGGAGGGACAGTGGCAGGAGGCGGGGGTTTGGGGGGGTGGGGGTGGGGGCGGTTAGGACGAGAGTTGAAAATCCAGGCAGAAAGGGGTCACAGGGATCACTTTAGTCTACCTGCTGAGGCCCAGAGAGGGGCAGAGATTTGCCCAAGGAGCAGCAGCTCCTGGGCCTCACTGAGGGGAACACCATTTGTGTCACACATCTCCCTTTCTACTCCACCCGGCTCCTCGAGCAAAGCTGGATGAATGATGGCAACAGGCCCTGTGTCCTCGGGGCCAGAGCTCTGGGGACACTGGGTGAGGTATGCTTGGTGACCCCACGATCATGCCCCGAGTCACATGAACACTGATGTTAGAGGGATCTTTGAGACCCCTGGATCTCACTCCCTTGCTCTAATAACTGGGGAAACTGAGTCTGCAAAAGGGATAGAGACAAACGTCCCTCTCACCTACCCCTTCAAATCAGTGGACCAAGCAATGGGGGTCCTCTGAGGTCAGAGGCCAATAGGGTCACTTTATAGAAAAGTTAGGGAGGACTCGAGCCTTGTATTCACTTATTCAACTTATTTATCAGGCACCTGCTGTGCTTAATAAGGGATGGTCATTTCTACCTCCCCACCTCCCTCTCCCCACACCCTATCTTTCCAGCCACAGGGACGGCATCTCATTAAGGAAAAGATGTGGGGCCACGGCGACCCTTACATCAGCTCTGGACTGAGACATGCAGGCCCCTGAGTTTTCGCTCCCATGGGCGCTGCGACCATGGCCATATTTCTCCGCCAAGACTCTGGCCCAACCGAGAAGAGATTCCGATGAATAATGAGGACATGCCTCATCCTCATTCCACCTCCGAGCCCACCTGCTCAGGCGAAAAGGCAGAGGAGAACTGTGGGTCGGGCACCAGTTCTTCCCGGACCTGGCGTCAGTTTCTCCCCTGCGAGCCCTGGCCAGCCGTGGGCAGGAAGGAGGCCCCAGCCCAGGGCTTCTCAGACTCCGAACAGCACAGCAGTGGCCTGATCCTGCAGCAGAGGGCCTGGGACCCACGCTCCCACGTTTCCGATGAAGCACTGGCCATGTGGCTGGCCCTGGGGCTGGCCCTGGGGCTGGTCCCACCCCGGGGACCCTTTGCTTTCCTGACCAGGACTGGGCCTGGGCCTGGAACCTCCTCCGGGTGCACCAAGGCTATAGGCTCGGTTCAAAGCTGTAAGGAGACAGAAGTTAAATGAGGCTGGTCGAGGCACTTCCGGGGAGGGTGGTGGAGAAGGGATTTTGTGGCATATGGATGGCCCAGACAGGTATGTTCATTAGGGCACTGGTCCCGGGAGATGCCTGGTGGAATAAAATCCCATTTGAGATGGGCTGGCTGAATGCCTAATGGCCTCCCAGGGCAGCATGTGCTGGGCCGGCAGGCCTCCAGCAGGGCTGGGCTCCCACATCTCAGGAAGGACACGCAAATACCCCGAGTTCGCAGAAGTACCACAGCGCCTCCCATCCTCCCTCCTTTCGTACCCTGGGTCAGATAGATCCACAGTCCCCGTGTCTTGTCCTGCTCTGACTCCTCCCCTGGAGAGGCCCTCCCCCTCCCTGTTGTGAGGCAGAGGGGCCACGGGCTCCCAACTCTGGCTAATGGTGATTAGCTAATGGCTAATGGTTCTACTCCTGACTGTGAGCGGAGACCAGGGTGCCCCACCCGAGCCAGCACGAGGGCAGCAGACAGAGGCAGCGGGGGAGTGAAAACGCATGAGGTGAGCTATGGCAGCTGTGACCTTTCATGGTCCGGACTGGCAGACTCCAAAGTCCCCAAGGGCCCAAGGTCCTACTGGCACGGAGGACCACATGTGCCCGACCCTGGCCAAGTAGGCCGAGGAACGAAGATTCTTCTTCTGTGCCAAGCCTCTCTATTCCTTCTTTATAATCAAGGAGCTTTCGATTACAGCATTTTCCTCTTTACAGAAAACCTCAATGCAAGAGGCTTATAATCTCCAGTGTGTTCTGGGGGGCACCATTCTGAGACCGTCAGGGCCCCTGGGGTGAAGGCAACACGTGCCATAGGGGGCTGGGCACGCAGCCTGGCATGGAGCCTGGGGGTTGAAGGGAAGACTGGACAAAGGCCCCAGAGCTTTACTTTCTCTGGCCTATTTCAATCCAAACCACTCAGGACTGACCGCTCACGCATGGCTGCCTCTGGGCACAAGCCTTTTCTTTTTCAAACACTTAATACACTGCAACCTAGCCATCACCCCTGCCCTCCCCACTGCTGAAAAATGAAAGCTGGCTTCAAAAAATCTGACATCTAAGAAGCCTGGAGAATGAAAACGTGGGTGGCACAAACAGTAAACTCGGAATAATGCGGGAGGGAGTCCCCCAAGGGGCAGCCGCCTCCTGCACAGAACTCCCCTCTCCATCCCCCTTCCCACACGGGATCAAAGGAGAGGAAAGTGGGGACAGGGGCCGCCCAGCAGGGAAAGCAAGGTTAGAGACCTCAGACGCAGTGGGTCTCCAAAGTGTGTACTATGCACAGAGCATGAGTAAGGTCTAGGAGGGGCTGGGAAACAAGAGCCGCAGGGGGGGGGGGGGTGGGATGGGAATATGGTTCTTCCCCAGTGAGAAAAAGACAGGTTGGGTGGGAGGCTGCCATGCGGATGCTGGCTGCCCCAGGGGCCCCACTGTTGGGTTACAAAAGTCTTTGGCTCATGTGAGCATCGCTTAAGGAGTCCCTATTTTGAGGACAAAAGAGACAAGCCCAAAGGTGGGGGGCAACCATGCTTACACCAAAGCAATAGAAAGCTCTCTCCAGGGGTCTTACTGGCACAGAAGAGCTTCTAGCGGATCCTGGGGTATTCATTCATTTTTTTCTTGCTGAGAACATTTCATTTGGCTCACGTGGCAGCTGTGAAGAACAAGACGGCCAGAGGGCCTACACTCGGGGACCTGGAACAGTCTAGCACAAAATAGGTTGATTCCTTTTCTGGGGCTGGGGCGGTTTTTGGTGCAGAGCTAAGTAAAATCCAGCCCAGCCCCTGACTCCCCTAACTCTGGCTCCCAGTAAGACAAAAATAAACACCTCCCTCTAGTTCCAAAATTCTGGATAGTCTAGCCCTGCTTGGATCCTTTCATCCAGAGAAGCAGGGCGCGCTGCAGATGGGAGAAGGCAGAGGAAGAATGGCAGTAAAAACCAACCGAAGAGGCACCTTGCAGACTGATAAAACGAGAGAAGGGAGTCCTTCCAGGTGGTCTGGCCGGGTGGTTTTCCAAATGCACTCCCTAGCGCTTCCTCAAGGGGGTAGGTGGGTGTGGGAGAGCAGCCCAAGGCAGAAGGCCCCAGGGTCTCTTTCCACCCAGTGCAAGGTTGACGACATCTATATAACCAGTTTCCTTTCAGAGAGAACACTTGGGCCCGAAGTGGAACGCATTTGTCCAGGAACATAGAGAGCCGGTCGCAGCTTCGTGTTCCCTTGGTTAGAAATAAACAAACCAGAGAATGGGGGGGGGGGGAGTGGAGGGGGAACCAAGAGGTCAGTGTGCCAACCAGCAATGACTGAAGCCAGGCAGTGGCCGCCTAGGCTCTCTGGTTTCCCTTGGGTGTGTCCCCCACTTTCTGTGCCCCAGGGCCTGCCTCCCCAGGCAAGGACTAACACAGATCTGGGAATCGAGCTTCCATTCCAGCTGCTAGTAGAAGCCTGGCTCCCGCTCTGGCTGAGACGGTCTCCCTCCGCAGGCCCTGGCCTAGGCAGTCGGAGCCAAGTCCTTGAAAGCAGGGATTTTTTTTTTCCCCCTTAAGCATGTTGCAGGGAGGGGTAGAACAGACGATGCCCTCTATTTGAGATCAATACAGTAATTATGTTGGAAAAGCTCTTAGGACTAACTTCAGAGAAAATCCAGACAGCCTCATGAATGAGAAAGTGTAAAAACACAGCAGGGGAAGAACCAACGTGTCACTTCTGCTCCCGCGATTGAGGCCATTTGGCAGTAGAATCTGCTTCTTCGGGATCCTGCTCTTGGCCTTTCCTGGGTGGCACACAGCAAAGGCTCGGGGAAGTGATGGAGGTCCTGGGACTAAAGGCAGACCAGTGTCCCCTGTAAGGCAGCATCCTCGCAATGGCTAGGAGATGGATTCTGCAGCTCCCCTCTTCCCAAAAATCTCACGAGGCTCAGAAAAGATACTTAAATCTTACGATATGAAGAAATGTCACCAATTCTTCTGAACTGTACACAACCAGATAAACCTGGTCCTGTGGTTTAGTTGGTGGCAAAGGGGAAGCCCAGGTATGCTTCTCCATGTACTCTACTTGTCAATAGTCCCCCCCCCCCCCACTTAAGTCTCAAGAGGTAAATACAAAAACATGGGATTCTTCTGCGTCGTGCTCCCCCGGGCCCCCACAGCCCTGCCTCTGAAGCTCCCGGAACCTGTTCCTGATGATCTTGGCATTGACCATCAAAACATCGGAAGCTCCCCTCTGGGGCAGGACCTGCCCATCACAAAGACATAAATCTTCAACACACATTCTAAACGTGTTTCAAATACCTTTCAACATGACCCTGCAAACAAACAGAATCGAGGAAGCTTATGGTTTGGCCACTGGCTTCATTTTCCTTACCAGCCAAGAGGTAAGATTTATGTAACAGGACGACTGAACACCTGTCCAGTCATGATTTTCGCTCTAAGGGCTTCCAGCATAAGGTGCAGGCTGAACTTGAGAGAAGGGGTGTGGGGCAACTTGGCGATGAGTCTCCATGACCCCTTTTAGAAGACTTGTGGAAGATTCCATGGCTTCCCCTCACAAAGACTAGAGTTCTTCTAATTACAAGGAGTAATACAAAGCATTTCACACCAAGGACGTTTATTACTGCTTGATCTTCAGTGTGGGAGGAGGGTATACAAGGCAGCAAATACTGCCCCCTTCTAAGAGACTGGGACACTAAGACAAAGCAAAGTAACTTTGCTTAGTTACAAGGTAAATGGTAGAATTTTCTGGAACCAGGTGACACGACTTCTTAAACTTGCCATTTCAATGCCACCTACACATGTATGTGTTGTACCAACCAGCTGGCACACTCCTTGGCCCGATTAACAGCCAGACTTAAAAACCAAAGGAATGGGATGTAGGAGATGGGGAGGTGGTTTTCTGTGTCTACTGGACTTTAAAAAAAAATTTGATAGTGAGAGACACAGCAAGAGAGAAAACACAAGCCAGGGGAGTGGGAGAGGGAGAAGCAGGCTCCCCGTTGAGTGGGGAGCCCGATGCAGGACGGGGCGATCCCGGGACGATCCCAGGACGATGGGATCATGACCTGAGCCAAAGGCAGAAGCTTAACAACTGAGCCACCCAGGGACCCATCTATTAGACTCCTCACCTGGCACGGGGTCAGTGAAATATCTACGGGGTACCACGTACGAATGTTCAGTTTGTATTTTAATGAACAAAGCATCCCAGTAGTGTTGATGCTCAAATCCCCAGCGATACTGGGTCTACACAGTGTCTGGGTTTGGGGGCAGTGAACTGCTCTTAGCCTTCAGAGTCAGAGGTACAGCTGGTAACAAAACCCTGTGCCTCGGAGGTGGGCGTGGGACGCAGGGCGCTGGCAAAGGGGTGATAATCTCCTTAAAATGAAAATGCCGGCTCTTCCTCGGACTGAACTCTGTTCACAGTCCCCTGTAACACTGAGCAAACAACGTTACGACGCCAGAGAGAAAGGATGCGATACCGCCCCATGATTCAGAAACAGGAAGGACAGGCTTTCATGCTCATTTCACTTCGGTAGCTTGTTTGGACAGAGATAAATCATCCCTCGGGCATTTGAAACAGGTTCTCCAGTACCAGAATCAGCTTCAAATATTAACCAGGGTCTGATCAACAAGTCCCTCACCGCACAGACCACTCATCGGAGATTTCAAGTAAACAAATTTGCTCTGGATTAGGATTTCGTGGAAATAAAGGGACACTCATTTCTTTTCAGTTTTGCAGAAATGTAAGAGGAATTCTAAACAACAAGGTTCATTAATACACAGGAAGATTTCCCCAGGGATTGAAGACGTCCAAACGGCCACCTGCATTTCAGGTAATGTCAACAAGTAGGCCAGCACGGCCTGCAGGGCGCAGTAGTCTGGGTTTAAGGAGTGGTCAGAAATGCCAGGGGGACAATTCAGGGTTCCTAATACCTTCTTCCAGCAACTGCTCTGGCGCACAGCAGAAAAAACCTAATGAGAGTCTCTACACTTCAGAGGGGTCACAGCCCACAAGACGGGGGCCCCACGTATTTGTAAATACAAAGCAAGGACTGGGTTTAAGGTTGTACCTGGTACCTGGTTTCCCCGAGGGAGGACACTGAACATGTGCAGACATGTTGTCACTCTGCTGACTGTGGGTGAGAAAGAGGTCACACGCCTCAGGCCAAGGCTTTTCAACCTCGAGGAGCAAAGATCTTGTGTGTCCAGGGCCTGAGCTCCTGCATTTCTTTTAAGTCATCTCTACTCCAGTGTGGGCCTCCGTGTCATGACTGTGAGGTCAAGACACACACTCTTCCAGCTCAACCAGACCAGTGCCACTCCCAAACGCCTCTTGACCTTTTGCATTTTATTTCCCCGAGATTTTATTTATTTGAGAGAGTGAGCGAGCAAGTGAGAGTACGAGTGGGGAGAGGAGCAGAGGGAGAGGGAGCAGCAGACTCTCCTGAGCAGGGAGTCCCACGCGGGGCTCAGCTCCCAAGACTCCAGAATCCTGACCTGAGCTGAAGGAGGACGCTTAACTGAGCCGCCAAGGCGCCCCTCCTGCATTTCTGATAAAGTACCACAGCGCTCAGGTCCGACAAGGTAAGTTGTCAGGGGAGGAGAAAGACAGCCGCCTGGCGTCACCTCCAGCGGGACCTTGCCCACTCCCACCCCAGGGCAGGCTTCCAAAAGGCTATTATTTTGTATTGTTGCATAAGGCGAGGTAAAGACTCAAGTAATCGGTTTTAAAACTGTTATAAACAGCGAACTGGTTAAAAGAAATCTGATTTCTGGGGGTGACACGTGTCAGTCCCCAGAAAGGACCCCTTTTCAGCCGAATAGCTTTTCTGTATGGAAAGGGAAGCTGCTGCACTGAACACTAATTGAATTTGTTCACATCTTCACCTTGAGAGTAACCTGCTTATTAGTATGTTAATACTTTTATGTTCCAGCTTCATTTCTTTGGAGTGAAATAAAAGACTGGGCCCTAAAACTCAGCATTAGCTATCGGCGATCTCAACTCTGGAGTCCGCTCCCGGACTGACCTCAAGATGGGAGCAGCTGGTTCCTAGGGCGGCTTTCCAGTGTGCAGCTCCCACTCTCCCACTCAGGCTCATGAAACGCCCCACCCACCCCGCCCTGTCAGGGGGCACAGACTGGAGACACTGCACACACACAGGGGAAACACAAGCAAGAAGTTGTAATTTTACCAAACAGCCATAATTACTCAGATAAAAAGAGCTATTCAAAAGGTTACCGGTCCATCCATTATTTGAGTTTAAATCTTCAGGGGAATAAATGGGGGGAGGGCGGAGCCTAGCACAAACCCAAGACTTTAAAAATGTGTTCGCAAGAGACGTGTGACTCAGCATCTCTGCCGCAAACACGGGCACACACTTACCAGAAAGTGGTGAGACCCACTCATCCTAAGGGCCATTTACCACCCCCCCAATATTCTTAAGATTGTTATTTCCGTTGTGTGCCGTTCATAACCATAATCCTGGGTTGGCTAAAACAACACACCCCATCCATACACTTTTTTGTTTAAACAAAGTGATCTAAAAGCTCCTTTCCGGACATTTCAGAGGAATGTTTCAAAAACAGAGGCACGATCCAAGAAACGGTAGACCTGGAGAATAGGAAGAAGACATTTTAGAAAAACCTTGTGTTATCCGAACGTGCTTCAGTCCACTGTTACTCTTCTGATAAGGCAGGTGGTCAGATTTTTCAAAAGTGCGAGGTGTACTCGATTTCCTGATTCTGAATAAAAAGCAAAACTGGAGGAAGATGCTACCACACGACAGACATTCGCCATCCGTTCTGAACGCATGAAAGCCAGAGCACGGAAGCCCAAGCCGAGGCAGGAGACATCGGGGTGCCTCCGCCTTGACCCAACGCCGAGAGAGGGACCGCTGGGCTGTGTGTACGCGGGTGCGCTGGGGCCGGCGCGCAGAGGAGGCTAATCTGAAGACACTTTTCCACAAGGACGGCAAGTTCTTCACTTTCATGCTTTATTGAAAGTAAAATATGAATCAAAGACAGGTATTGGTAAGCAGGTTATGTCTCTAAAGAATTACTTTTTAGTTCAGAGCAGAATGTTGTCCCATCTACTGTGATACAAATCCTTTATGGACCAATGCATCTGGTATGAAATTCGAGCAAGGAAATATAACAGAACTTTATTCCCTCCCGTGACTATAAATCTCATATGTAAACATGATTTACTGTTACTGCTACTAAACTGGTTCGATCTGCACTTGCCCCCGCCCACCCACCACCCTCCCTTAAATATAAAATTTGAAACATTTCCTTCAAGTCTGATGTCCTTCAGTGCAATCTGCTTTATTTGACATAAGGCATTTGGGACAGTCACTTCGGAAGAGTTCTCTGCCTTCTGGAAGAGTCCTAGAATGGTTTAATTCTTCAATCCACTTTTTCGGTAATGCCCTAACATGCCAAGCTCCTCGCTTCCCTTCTGGTCATTTCTTCAGCCGTCAGCAAGTGTTCAAGAGATTAATGTCCGAGTAGACCAGTACCTGGGAAAAGAAACACGTGGAGGTACAGCTGTGAACTGAAAAGTAAGAGTTCCTGCACTCCATTTGCCAAGAACGCATCATCAACAGGGAATATCCAACTTAACAGCCCCTTGACGCTGAAGGGTAAGAAAAAATATCAGCAGACGCCAGGCTTTCGGCTAAATCATATTTCTGTCGAAAGCCATGTGTTTCCTACGCAGTATCTTCACAATCGTTAATCAGATTTCACTGATGCTTTCATTTGATGCCCATGTTTCATAAAGAAATTTTTTGCTTTGTTTTGCGCTTTGTTTTAACCACATCAGGAGGTCTTTGTAATGGTAACGTGTAGGCAGCAAAGCTGCATTGACAGGAAGGCTTTATTTAGGCCAGAGCTTTGCTCACTCTTTGCTTTAAGCAAAGAATCCCTGGTATCTGATTCGAACTCATTCCTTGGCAAAATCACAAGCTGCCATGGACCTCTGGAGTAGGCCAGAAAGATTCAGGATGGCAAGAGTTAAATCTGTAAATATCAAAGGTCTGTATTTGACAAATTAGTAAGTATTACTGGCGTACACAACTACAGTGGCCATGAGGTGACAACACACCAGTGCGTCTCCATCCGAAGTAATTCTGCAAGAAATGCCTGGGTCCGCCACAGATGAACGAAACCTTTTCATTAAAGCGGATAGAATTCAGCAAATTCCTTTCCTCTAATTCTTACCAGCGACACACAAACTGTTTTCCTCTAAGATGAAACTGGCAGAAGGAACTGGGAAGAGTAAATATAAATGCCGAATCGCCGAGGGCTAATTCCCAACCTCCCCGCCCACCCTGACCCTCCGACCGGGAAGGGGAAAGCAAAATGGACATCTGGCAGTAGATCCTGTGAACACACATGCCCTATCTGAGGCCCGAGTGCTGAAAACGATAATGAAGAAGCTTGAATAAAAAATGCATTTAACTAAAATTAACTTCAGTCATGAGACTCAGATTGGATTAAATTTTAAAATCAAATTATAGCCTTCGCTTTAAGAGAAAATTACAGTAGGACTCTTGACATTCATGAACAAAACATGACAGATGTAACTTACCTTTAAACCCTTCTTCCGGCATACATACTGGAAAAAGAGAGAGAGAGAGAGAGAGAGAGAAATAATTCCAAGATGAAAACATTGCTGGAACAGACAACAGTAATATCACTTTGCTGCCTAAAGACAGAAAGTTTAAAGTAACTTCTCATTACCTTACTCACCCATAAGGATTACTTTTGACGTTTTGGGTGAGAATAAACAGATGATGATCTTTCTGCTTGTCTTATTTTCATCAAAGCAACACACGTGCGTCATTTGAAAAGTCAAACAGTAAAGGAATGGCTGTAACTGGAGAGAGCTTTTACAGGACACCAGGGGAGGCAGGTCTGGAGAAAGCCCTCTGGAGATGTGTTGTCCCCCCCTCACCACCCCCACCCCCCGCTCTCTAGAATGAACCACTCAGGACTCAGGTAGCCCTTTCTTCTGGACTGAGAATGTGCTTATTCAGTTGACCCCTGAACAACTCAGGGTTGGAAGCACTGATTCACTACATGGTCAAATATCTACATTTATTTTTAGACTCCCCCAAAAGTTGACTGGAAGCTTTCCTGAGAACAGTTACACAAGGCATATTTTGTTAGGCTGTATGTATTACAGACTGTATTCTTACAATCTAGTAAGCTTAAAAAAAAAAATGTTATTTTTCCTTTTATTTTTTTTTTTTTTAAAGATTTGAGAGAGAGAGCAAGTGGGGGGAGGGCCAGAGGGAGAGAGAACCCTGAATCAGACTCCCCACTCAGCAGGGAACCTGACCTAGAGCTCAATCCCAGGGCCCCAGAGAGAATGACCTGAACCGAAATCAAGAGACGCTTAACTGGTTGAGCCACACAGGCGCCCTGAGAAAAATGTTAATGGAAATACATTTACAGTGCTGCACGTAAACTTACTGAGAAAACAAAACAAACAAACAAGGTGCCTGGGTAGCTCAGTGGGTTGGGACTCTGCCTTCAGCTCATGTCATGATCTCAGGGCCCTGGGATGGAGCCCTGCGTTAGGCTCTCTGCTTGGCAGGGAGCCTGCTCCCCGCACCCCCCTGCCCCTAGCTCTGACTGCCTCTCCACCTACTGAGATCACATGTGATCTCTCTGTCAAATAAATAAATAAAATCTTAAAAAAAAAAAAAAATACAAAACAAAAAACAACAAACTCATGTATGAGTGGACCTGCACAGCTCAAAGCCATGCTGTTCAAGGGTCAACTATATTGTTAGTTCCTAACTTTAGAGGATATCTACTAGCTTCCTCATCGAAAGATAAACATTTAGTTCTTCTACCAAGTCTTACACACCACCTGCCCCTTAACCCATGTATCCTCTTGACAGAGGTGTTTTTAAGCCCTTGGGTCTCCGGTAGTCCCAATATTTTTCCTCTCTGAACAGTACTCGCAGTCTAACTGCTTCGTGTACCTTGGTTCCATTTCCTGTTTGGGAGGACTTTTTTCTTTCTTTCTTTCTTTCTTTAGTAACTGCCGCATTATTTATGACTTCCATTTTCTCTGTACTATCTCCAACTCAAGCAGAAGCTCTTCTAAAGACGTTAAACCTCCAGACGGCCATCCGTCACTTCCACGTTGCCCTGCAGACATGGACCGCCGCAGCCCGCACAGCCGCGAACCAGGCTTGAGGCGATCATGCTGTCTGCTGCAGAGCTTCTCTTCCAGGACTCCTCTTCACCATCTCCTAGGACATTTTTCCTTTGTTGGATCCTTACGTTTTTGTTCCAACATTCAATTCTTTTTTGACTTACACCCTTGTTTCAGTGGAGCACACCCTTCCATCGTATCCTGGCAAACGGTGCACTGGACAGAAGTGTTTTGAGGCCTCACATGTGTTCACAAAAAGCCATGAAACATGAGGGTAGAATAAAGTCTGTCTGGTTGTAGAATTCGGATTGGAATTCAGTTTTCCTCAGAAGCCTGTGGGCACAGCTCCTCGCACCTGCCTCCTTCACTCTTCACCCTATGAATGCGACTCATTTTCCTTTGCATCTCTGGATGCTTTTAGGATCTTCCCATCCCTAGATTTTCACTTACGGTATCGGGCCCTTGGCGCAATTGTTTTTTAATTTCATGAATTCCTTTCTGTTCTGAGTGTTCCTTCAAACCAGTCCCCTGGCTATATAGTTTTTCTATATTACACAGAGTTAATTTTTAAGCTTTCATATGCTTCCTGCATCAACTGCTTTTCTGGTCTCTCTTTTTTTTTTTTCCCCCGGTCTGCAGACAGAGCCTTTAGGTTCCATGCTCTCACACCCCCAATGCCAGGGGGTCTGGAGCTGCCCCTCTCACCTACTGAAGAGTAAGGACTCTGTTCAGGGGGCGCTGGAGAGCTTCCCTGAAGGGTACCAGGAAGATGAATCACTTAAAAAAAAAAAAACAGATTTCTGTAGGTGACATTTTTGAATTGGCCACTCTCCCCAGAGCGGGATCTCTGATGGCTGCCGGCATCTGAACAAAAAGCCAGGAGTGCTCTTCCTAAGTGCTATGAACAGGCTCTTTCTTGCCTTCATGGTTGAAATTGGTGAAGTTGTTCAAAGGCCAGAGGCGCCCCACAACCTCGGTGGCCACAGGAGGCACAGGTAGGGGAAAGAGCAGTAACAGGATGTCAAGGGAGGGGCTGTGAGCAGTCGCCCTCCTTCTGGTGTCAGGCTCTGGTACCTGAATGAACTTGGCTTCTTACAGACCTCTTCCATTTACAGACTCACATGTACACAGGCTTCCGTGGGTCAGCTAAATAATTATTACTTTTTTCTTGGCTTTCCATTTCCCTAGTTGTTGTCTGTATCTTTCCCTTGATCTGAGCTTCTAAGATAAATGCTGTAAGATCCCACCCTATCATCATGTAGAACTTTTCTCGAAGTCAAAAGTAAATGCATCACTCAGTGTAATTTCCCCTCATTCTGACAAGTTAAGCAACAAATTCCTTGAACGAGTCGGTCTTTACCTTGCATGACGTCATCCATTGCGGCGTAATCCGCAATTGGCTCATCAGCCTAGAAAGACAAAGGAAGAGAATTCAAGACCTGGGGGAGCAGGAGCCTGGAGCAGGAGGAGGCCAGACCTTCCTGACATGGGTCGGGCCCACGAGGCGACAAGTGTGGCCACAGGACACAGATGCGAGCACTGGCAGAGAAGAGACTTCTGGCCCAGCCAGCCACGTCCAGGACTAACAGAAGATACCCCTGCCAACAACAACGAAGGTCTAGACTCATCACCTCCAAAACTACATCATCTGTGGTGCTGTTCTCCTGCTCCTAAAAACACTTTTTGAAAGGAAATGTTTAGATCTCATAAGATTACAAAGTGAAGATGGAAGTTACAGGAGCTAGGAAGCCAGCAGTGATGGTGACAAAGCAAGTCAGATGGAAACCAAGTCAGACTGGTCCCCTAAAAAAATGCGTTAGCTTAAAAAGACATTTATTTGTGTCCCTCCTTGCTACCAGAACAAAACACCCATCACCTTTCCAGGACAGAAGCCAGCATGGAACACAAGCTTGTGGCAGGGTGAGCTGCGCGGGCCAAGAGGCCAATGACCAGCATAGACTCTAGCTGCCCGCCTGAAGGGCAAGCCCTTTGGTTAACACAGGTTGTTTCAGAAATTTTGGAGGGTCCTTAGGTACTTGGCAACTTTACGTCTTCAAAATAATTCCACCAAACCTACAGTTGCAGGAAAAGCAAAGTGAACAGAGGGAGGGGGAGGGTGGTCGGACTAGGGTGGAGGGGTGGGCACGGGAGTGCTTTGTGGTGTCAAGGGCCTAATGCATCTCCCCAGCACTGAGGCTCCACGGTATGAAAAGCATATACTTCCCAGTTCAAAAACCTGACAAATCTTCTACCATGTGACACAGTGGTGTTTGGCACAGTGGGGATACTTCTAGCCCAGAAACCGAAGAGGCAAAGGGAAGCGAGGCAACCCAGCCATAGGGAGAGAGTAAGGGAAGGACTGGCTAATGAGGCCAGCTCATGACTCGTTTTCCCAGACCACCTCTCAGATACCCCTCCTTTCTAAAACTCTTCTCACCTCTCCTAACTCTACTCTACCCAAAGTCAATCTCCGTGGTCTGGCCAAGAATCCCATTTAGACAACCAAAAGTATTTTGCCCGTTGTGGCCAAACCTCGCGTCTTGTATTTGCTTCCTAGCTTGACTGGCTGGTGCTTCTAAGACCAAGGAAAAGAGAGGACGGTTTAACAGAAGTATGGTTAAGTAATTCTGCTGACCCACAAGTTTGGGCAGAGGCTAAATCTCTATTACTTTAAAAAAACTTATGAAAACCCCACAAGAACCAACGATGTCTGGACCTCCTCTCAGTCTCTTGTGGCTCAGCCAGAGCCGGAGAATCCAGAAGCCAGCAGAAACTCACGGCGGCTGCTCACTACCACGCCCTGCCGAGGACCAGAGGCCATCTTAACCCCTGTCAACCAGTAGTTTACGCGTGGGTGCAGGTCACCAAAACCTTCTAGAACTTCCTCAGGTAAGGAGCCTTTACCTACCTTTAACAAAATGACAGATTCGGGAATGACGCCGAGGGTGCCGAGGGTGGCACAGTCGTCACTTAGAATCTTTCCATCGATTGACAGATTCTGGTCAAAAGGAGCAACCGAAAACGCATGCATGATCTGTGCCAATACAAAAGAAAGTGCGCATAAGGCAAAATACCGCGACTTACGCCCTATCTGAATGAGTGAACACACGGATCCTTTAAAACAAACAAGTCTTCAGACTACAAGATACTACTCTGTACAGTCAGCCCACTGGCTGCTCTCCCACCGAGACTATCATCCCAGCATATCAGGGAACATCCTTAGGGGGGTTGGTAGAGAACAATTATATCCACAATCCTTCTGTTGAGTGCTATGCCCCCTCAAGAGTACGGGTACGGGGAAATCCCAGGAGAAGGAGGAGCACGCTGACGGCTCCTCTGGCTTTAGGGCCTGGGCAAGGAAATCACGGTCGCTCTCATCGTGCCGAGGTCCGACATTCTTTGGTCAAGTCAAGTCCAAATTCTTTCCTAAGACCATATTTAAATTAACCAGCGGGCCATTTGGGTTCTTCTTTCGGTTTTAATTCCTTCAGCAAGCCTCAACTATGTAATTCCGCTTAAGACCACTGTATATTCTTAGATGGTCTTGTCTCTAGGAACCAAAATATGAATTTCTTTTCTTTCTTTTTAAAATTTTATTTATTTATTTGCAAGGGAGTGAGAGAATGAGCAGGGAGAGCAGCAGAGGGAGAGGGAGATGTAAGCCACTTGCTGAGCAGGGAGCCCAACATGGGACTTGATCCCAGGACTCTGGATCATGACCTGAGCTGAAGGCAGACGCTTAAAAGACTGAGCCACCCAGAAGCCCCCAAAATATGAATTTCTTAAGGGAAGGGACCATATATATATACATTCCACCTTAATTCAAGCCAATTGTTAAAAATGAAAAAATACATTCAGAAACATATGCATAATACACATTTTTTTCAACATTACAAAAATGTCTTATTTTTATCATTTCTGGAGAGTAATTACCAGTGGGTGGGCAAGGAGGAGTTGGCCTTGGACAGGAACCTGAGATCTCAGGATTGTGAGATCCAGCCCTGTGTTGGGCTCTGCGCTAAGTGTGAAATCTGCTTAAGACTTCCTTGCTCTGGGGGCGCCTGGGTGGCTCGGTGGGTTAAGCCTCTGCCTTCAGCTCAGGTCATGGTTTCTGGGTCCTGGGATCGAGCCCTGTATCGGGCTCTCTGCTCTGCAGGGAGCCTGCTTCCCTTCCCCCCTCTCTCTGCCTACTTGTGATCTCTGTCTGTTAAATAAATAAATAAAATCTTAAAAAAAAAAAAAAAAAGACTCTCTTTCTCTGCCCATCCTCCCCCCAAAATAAGTAAATCTTTAAAGAGAATTCACTTTATAATGCTTCATAACTTATTCAATTCTTCGTGTATTTTTATGACATGTATGTTTTATTACACCAATATTCACGATGTTGTGGGAAAACTATTCTACCTTTATAAGCACTCAACTCCTCTACTCTCTCTGGAAGGACAAAGCAACCCTGAGCCAACTGTGTGTATAATAGGGCCCAAGAGCTTTCCAGGCTAGGAAGATCCTAAGTAGAAATGTGATTTTGAGAGTGGCACACAGAAAAGTAAGAACAAGGGTAAGAACAGCGGCCTCCTCCCCCAGTTCCTTCTGGTTAGGCCAGAATCTTAACTGGACTTCACAAAAGGACATCAGCTCCAAATAGAGATGGATCGGGATGTCTGGGTGACTCAGTTAAGCATCTGCCTCCGGCCCAGGTCATGAGCCCAGGGTCCTGGGAGAGCCCCACATCGGACTTCTTTCCTGCCTGCTGCTCCCCCTGCTTATATGCGCTCTCTGTCAAGTAAATAAATGAAATCTTTAAAAAACAAAAACAAAAACCAGAGACAACTCCGTGGTTCACCGGCACTGATATCAATGATCTGCCTGCGTATCCATAACCGTAAACTAGTAAGAAGCACTACCAGGACATGTCTATCATAGCCGGCCTGGCAGTTATCAGGCAGAAACAGCCAGCCCAGGATTAACAAAGGGGACCCGGGAGGAAGAAAGAGTTTCAGTGGAGGTGTCTAGGGCCAGCGTACTGTGGGTGATGTCACAGCTGCTGGCCTACAGGAATGCCTGCTCACATCCCCAAACCCCACGAGGTTGGACAAAGCACACAGCTCCAGCCACCAGCACCCTCACTGAGGGGCTGATACTCAGTACTTTACGTTTTGAGGACACAGACAAGGACACTTAATTAAATTCATCCAACAACTAATGAAGCTTTTATTAAGAAGCCACCATGAGTTGAACGCTTTGCTCCGTGCTGGAAATACACAAGTGAGTGCATAATCCCACCCCGGAGGGGTTCAGAAAGCGAGGGCAGAACAACGTAGCCTAGACGCTGGGAGAAGGCATATGTCAGATCTGGGGAGGACAGAAGGAAAGAGTTGGTTCGACAGCTGGAGGCACAGGCAGGTCTGTAGAAGGGATGCTATGGAAGAGAAACAAGTACTCACTAGTGAGGAGAAAACGCTCTTTCAGAATGAGGGAACAGGACAATCAAAGGCATGGAGGCCTTTGGTACAGTAATTCACAAACCATGAAAACGTCTGAGTATAATTACTCTGATATGGGCCTCTTTATCAAGCAGGTGCAGAATCCCTGATCTATGCAGCACACGAGGAACAACGAGAGCCCTGTTCCCTAACAGGGAGCAGCTCTGGACTGCTTGCCACAGTGCCGGGGGGGGGGGGGGGGGCTAAAATAAGGAAACCCACGGTTAGCCTTCAGCTGCCAGCCATTTAACCTGTGCCAACGTCTCCTCCTCTCTAAGGCAGGCACCATCGCCCGCTCAAAACCTATCTTGGGGAAAATGAAATAATACAATTAAACACTGAACATCTTCTGTGAAAGGAGATGAATCAATTGTACTTCCATTTACTTTACGGTATCAGAGGTGGATGAATTAATAATCAGGCAAGGCAAGCTCCTTAAGGTTTTAAGAAATTGTAAATGGGCCGTGTGCAGAATAAAACATTTACAATTTTACAAAGGTTGTCCTCCTGTTAACTTGCAAATGCAACATCCCTCAGAAGAAAGGCTCTATCAAACATTAAAAAAAGGCATTAAATACTTTAAGAAAAAAACTGAAAATACCCTCCTCCCCAAAAAACCACCCTCACCCACCACCACTAATTGAGGGTCCCACGCATGCCCACTACAAACCACATTGCTGGCCAGGCTGCCAGGCAAAAGGTCACCTGTAGTGGAAGCATACAAAGACACCACCACTGAGCAGCCACGGAAAATTACATTTCACTGCCCTTTGTTTGGACTCTGGATCACAGCGCCCTCAAAGCCCTGGTGGGGGAGGGGAGACCACTGCAAAGGACCCATCCAGGAAGAGCACATCGGGGGTTTCATTTGAACTGTGGCTCCGCTTCAAACAGCAGCTCGGTGCAGGTAACATGGTCCTACACGGAGGATTATTTCTGCTGACTTTTGATTTGTTCTTCAAAAATGGTAGTCCATAATAAAAGCAGAAAGCAGAACAGGCTTTTTGAATGTCTTTATCCACAGGGGCTCTTTTTGTAATTTCAAGGTTCTGAATGTTCGAGGTTTACCACTGACAGGCAAAAAGCCGGAGTCAGAAACAAGCTTTCTCAGATGTAAAAGGTACAATAACAGAGTAAAGACATTATGCCAACACGTTTATTTTCAGAGCCACGGGTTCAACCAAGGGAAATAATGTCCCCAGGACAATCTGGAACATATAACACCCTCAAAAGAAGCCTGTACTTTTGCCTCAATTACAATGATAAATATCAGCAGCAAGAAAAAAATGCAGAACCAGGAAACTATGCCACATGAAAGTAGCAAAGAGGGAAATCTGGTCAACTTTTTGGATATGTATCAGTGCCTGAAACAGATTAGCGGCCAGATTTTCTTCCTGGACATCTTGAACTTATCAGCCCCTCCTGCCTAGATCTTGGGACACACCAGTGCCACGCTCATTTACACTACTTTTGTACTGAGATCCAGAAATAACAAAATCACGAAGCATTCTCATAATGCCCACTTGGCATTCACTGAACTGATGTGCAAACCGATGCTTGTTTGGGAGAAGCGGTGGGGAGGGATGGGGAGGAAAGTGATCTAAAATGAATCTTTAAAAACCAATTTGGAAAACACCACTCCATAATAAGACACGGTAAAGGGAAGTTTAAAATTCTAGCAGGAAGACTCATCTGACACCAAAAATACTGTGACAGAATTCCTGACTCATCGGAGTGAACCAACAATGAAGCAGCTCCCGTCCCCTTCCCTTTCACAGCAGATCCTGGTAACTGGATCGAATACCTATCAAGTGGCCAAAAGAAAACACAGGGCAGGATATAGCGAGGCAACGATGATTCCGGAACAGCCTTGGCAGCAGCAAGTTAAATGGCTCTTGCTGTTTCTCATTTTTGTAAAGCTACTCAGAACCTGCTCAAGTTTTCGCAATCCAAACCACTTTCACCTTCACACAGATTCCTGATTATTTTGTCTGGTTTAAAAAACTTTTTAGGGGGGTGCCTGGGTGGCTCAGTGGGTTAAGCCGCTGCCTTCGGCTCAGGTCATGATCTCAGGGTCCTGGGATCGAGTCCCGCATTGGGCTCTCTGCTCAGCAGGGAGCCTGCTTCCCTCTCTCTCTCTCTGCCTGCCTCTCCATCTACTTGTGATTTCTCTCTGTCAAATAAATAAATAAAATCTTTAAAAAAAAAAAAACCACAAAAAAACATTAAAAATTTATTTTTCAAGAACTGTGCTCAGCCAAGCGCCTGAACTCATGTCCCTGAGACCAGAAGTCACATGCTCTTCTAACTGAGCCAGTCTGGGGCCCCTGATTCTTAGCTATTTTGAAAATTTTAAGCCTTTCTAAAAGAGAGATTTATGTCAATTTAGGCATTATTGTGAAATCGAAAGAATCCCTGCTCAATGGATTAATACTATGAGCAGACGAGGTTACAATTAAAATGGCCGACGAAGAAAGAAAACAGAGACAAGTATATAAACTTAAGGAGAAGCAACTCAGGAAGGTCCTCAAGGTCCAAAGCGTACTTCAACAAAAGTTCTGTTTTCCTCACCTGAATTTTCAGTTCTTTTAACGTCTGATTAGCAGAAACAAGAAGTGCTTTCTCACCACGAACTTTTCTATGTCGCATACTGCGCCGGATGACTTGCTTCTGATAGGCTATGTAATTTTGATGACTTATCTTTTGCCGCTTTGTTCCTCCATTGCTCTATAATAAAGATCCAAAACAAACAAAGCACTGAAATTATCCACTCTGTGACCCACGCTCCTAAGTTCATTAAGTAGGCAAAACTGGTTTACTGATCGGTCCCTTAACCATTCGAAGTTCAGTGTCAACAATGAGTGGAAACTCGATGGAGGTTCTTACTTAGCAGGCTCACAGAAAACGGGTGTTGTGTGGGGGGAATGGGCGGGGGAGAAGATACGGGAGATAGACTTCACTGCATGTAAGTTTTCTTTTTTCTTTTTAAATTACTTTATAAAGGACATTTAAAAGCAAAATGGTATTTTGACCTTAAATCAGGAAAACACACATGTGACAAACTAAAGAACTTTAAGATTGCTATATTTAATTCATAAACAACCTGAATCCTAATGTTTGTATTAAACATTTTCCTCCCTTCAGAATGGCATGGAAGCTAAGCAGAAACAGCTGAGAATTTTAAAACAAAAGACCGTATTAATAAAAACATCAAACTTGGTTTAACTAAAAACAGGATGATACACTGTGTCTCGACAGGATCACAAAATAGCTTCGACTGTGAAATAGTCTTGAAAAATGTTAAACCTGAATCTCATCAGACACTGAGACCCGATTTCCAATGGACAGAAAATGTAGAGAACAGAGAAACAAAGGAACATCAGTAATGTTAGGAGGCAATCAGATGAATCCAGGATGCGGGACAAGCCATAAGAATTCGAACTGGTGTCCACTCAGTGTCAAAGACAAAAAGTGACATTGTCAATTGTCCTAAAATTTGACAATGTCAAAGACAAGGGTCAGGTGACGAGGTAGGACCAGTAGTCTAGATACAGTAAATGTATACTTGAGAGCATGCTAGTTTGACGAGAAAGTATTATTTTAGACATATTCAGGATACCTGAGAAATTTGAGCCTGGGTCGTAGGACACTGTCTTATTTATGTTGGTCTAAGTATTTAGAGGTGAAAAGTCATGATGGTGACCATCTACCTGAAGATAATTTAACAAAATGTACAGGCATACATGTGGGTACAGAATTTATCACACGTGGGTATGGAATTTATCATGTAGCAGTCTTCAGAAAAAAAATTATAGATAAGAAGCCAATGTCTTTCTCCAACATTCCCAAAAAAGCCTCATATAAGGAGGTTAACAGTCAAGAGTCCTCTGTGAACCAGGCCAAGGAATGAGGGAAACAAGATTCTTTAAACCATTTTTTCCCTTGCTTTAATTAAATCTGGATGAGGTAACCCCAGGCCTGGCTCTCCGGTTTCTGCAGTTGTCACTGAGTTTTAGCTGTGCATGAGCAGAGCGGTCTGGGGGTCATTATGGACACAGATGCCACATACTCATTAGTAACAGAGCTCCAGAGACTTATAAAACAGAGGAGGATCAGGACGAAAGCACAGAAGAGTACCGGCTCAGGGGGACACCCACTGGCCAGGTGCCACGCAAAGCCAAGTTCCGCTCTAGCCCGGAGTCTACAGAGACACACCGGTGATCTAACATTTGTTAAAAACTTACGTGCAAAGGGGAGTTTAAAACAAAGAAAAAGTTAATAATTTTCCTCAATTGCAGGAGGTCAAGGTGCACCTAAGTCCCACAATTAGGAAGAATAAAAATATCTACAACAAAATATAATTTTACTACCGACATACAAAACACAACCAAATAACAAATCCCTAGACACTGAGCAAGATATATTTTTTTAATGGCTCTGATTTTAAATGGGTCTAAAAGCTTTTCCCAGAATTATTTTGTCAAAAACAAAACAAAACAAAACAGAATTTAAATCCAACTTATCTGACAAAAAACAGCCCACTGGTTTTAGATGGCTTTCAATTACCTAAGTGATATCTAACACTGGGTGCATCATTAACCTGAATTGGAGAAAAGGTCAAAGTCAAAGGGACCCGGTTGATCTAGCTTAGAGGAAAAAAAGGGATTTGTTCCTCCCCATTAAGGACAAGTGGAGATGCAGCCTTTCCTATTACAGGGATTTAAATCAGCAACTGCAGAGGCTCTCACTGGACAGAGATACGGTAACACGTCACAAAGAAAAGGTCAGGAGGCCGAAGTTCTGAAAGCCATAACATTCTTCTGGTATCACTTCCTCCTCTAAAGGAAGGTCACACTTGAGATTTTTTTGAGGGATAAAATATTTAAAACATTCTAGAGTATTACAATATCCAAACAAGGAGAGGGAAGACAAAAGAAAATTATAATGTATATATAAAAGAAATTACAGCATAAAAGGCAAGGTTTCCCATCATTCCCTAACATATTTGTAAATATGAAATCTGTTGTCATCCACAACTGAGAAGAGTAATTCTATATGCACTCTTTAAAAATTGCTGTGGTTATAACCACAATGAATAAAACTAGACATTCAAAAAAACCCCGGCTTCCAAAAAATCTCAATCACTTGAAAATATAAAGGGTTTTCTAAATAACTCAGGCTAAAAAGCAAAGCCTAAAGTAACAGAAGCTAAGGGCAGTATGAACATACATATCAAGCTTTACAAAGCAATTTACAAAATTTACCAGAAGAACAGAAAATGAGTCAGTGATAACAGACTTGGAAAAAAGATGAGATTTCTAACTGATTATTAAACCATACTTCCAAGATATAATCACTGAAATAGTATCTCACTGCCAGCCAAGCAATGTAAGGCAGCAGTGTCCTAAGTCGGTGGATGTGCTCACCCCCCAACACCCACGTGATTTTAATATAGCATCTGAAACGAGCCAACAGACCAGTTTGGGGATCTCTGCCTTGCAAGATGGATGGTCTGAGGCCATGGGGCCATGAGAAGAGCTGATGACAAACATGGTTAGAAGCTGACCAGAAAGCTCTGTTTGCCAACTCCAATAAAGAGATCATCTCAGGGGGAAGAGGGGTAGGGAGAGGGTGGTGGGGTTATGGACACTGGGGAAGGTATGTGCTATGGTGAGTGCTGGGAAGTGTGTAAGCCTGATGATTCACAGACCTGTACCCCTGGGGCTAACAATACGTTATTGTTAATAAAAAAATTTAAAAAATTAAAAAAAGAGAGAGCATCTCGAAAACCACCCCAAGAAATGTAAGGCCTATACCTACAACATGTGAACAAGCACAGTACTTATGATGTCCTGTCAAAACTCAGTCTGCGTTCCCATAAAATGTCTAGGTTTGGTACGTTCTGATGCACAGGGCCCACCGGTGCTGACTAAGTGAAGCAGGGATTTG
The DNA here is from genome assembly GCF_030435805.1 of Mustela lutreola. Taxonomy (NCBI): domain Eukaryota; kingdom Metazoa; phylum Chordata; class Mammalia; order Carnivora; family Mustelidae; genus Mustela; species Mustela lutreola. The sequence continues at coordinate 15,473,520 of NC_081299.1, forward strand.
AGGGGCAGATCACGGTCGGCGGGGGATGCACCCAGTGCCCGATTTTGTCCTTTCTCATAGGTGCTCACAATGAGTGTCGTAGGAGATCCAACAAGCCAGGGAAAACAAATGTGGGTTATCTCTCTGTACTGGCTGAAAAACTATGAGTAAAGTTTACCTCAGGGAGACGAAAATTCAAGTCAAGAGGGCTTTTCAGACCTTCTTAATGTTGAAAAGGAAGTGACAGTATCGGTGTGTACCGATGGCCCAACAAGCACAGGGAACTGTGCGCTTTAACAGCACAGATGCAGCAGAGGCCCCTGGAACACCTTCCCTCCTTCAGGGAGGAGGTTCATCGTAATTTGACTAGTTTTAGTGCACTTAAGTGGTAAAGAAAGAAATCACATGCCTCATCTGTTTAAACTTGGAAAAAAATGAAAACAAAAACAAAACCTAAACTCAAATTAGAGTAGACATCCCATGAATTGAAGGTATCCATAGAATACCCTGAACACTGTGGTCTGACTTTTTGAGAAGCTGAAACTTACCTATACCATGTATCAACTCTATCCCCATGTTATCTCCTGTTCTTAAGTTACTTTTCTCCAAAAACACTATGAATATAATCAAGCAACCAAACAAGTGGGCTAGAAAATTATTAAAAAAAAAAATACACAGAAAGCAGACAGATGATCTGAGGTGGAAAAAATTAAATTTATCATAATGAAATAGGAAAGATGAATGCTGGCCTGGTCATTTGATTAACACTTTAAGAGACACAGAAACCTCTTCCACAGACTCCATTAGTAAAGCCATAGCACATTTTGTTTGTAATGAGGGAAAGTGGGTTAATTTTTTCATACTTAAAAAATCCATGATTAAATAACAAACCAAGATACAGATCCCATTTTAGCTTCTTTTCCAGCAGAAGATTTAATCATTGTGTTGTATTTTAACCTTTCTTACTGAATAGTAAAAAATGCATTATTAATCCAGGAACAACGTAGCTCGTGGCTTTTTGAGAGAAATCAGGGCTGCGAATGCGCACCAAGGAACTAAAGAAAGGGCAAGCAAAGGGAGTTGAGGACAAACATTCCAGGTTTGGGGGCCTGGACTGGCTGCTTTCAGAACAGCGGAAGGTAGGACAATAAAAAGCAGCTTCACACATACTTGATTAAAATCTGGATCTTTTTCTCCATCTGGTTTAGCTTCTTCTTTATCCTCCTCTGTTTCGGAACTACTCACATTCAGCTCCGGAGCCGAATCCTTCATCACCTGAATGCAATCACAGAGAGAAGAGGGTCAGACCTTGCAGGGCAGGCTATGGGTGGGGGCGGATAACAGAACCAGCAGAGGACCAAGACTCAAGGGCTGCTTCCTGTGCTCTTTTAACATGTTTGTTTCTATCCGAGGCTTTACTCCTGTAAAATGTGGTCACCATAAACGTAAGCAGTATCTGCAGAAGAATTATTACTGTTGGGACTTTTACAATGACGTGATTTTTGCAGAAGTTCAAAGATGCTCTAAATTTTCCCTAGCAGGGGGACTGTCAAACCATTCAGACAGTGGGAGCCACAATATTTCCTGAAGACCAAGAAAAGGAAGCATGAAGGAAATGCTCTTTTACCTTATGAAATACTGTTATAAAACTCAAAATAAGTATTAAAATTTAGGAAAGCTGGATTTTTAATTTTTTATTACTTTTAAAAAAAAAATTTTTTTTTTATTTATTTGCCAGAGAGAGAGAGAGAGAAAGCACAAGCAGGGAGCATCAGGCAGAGAAAGAGAGGCAGACTTCCCACTGAGCAAGGAGCCCAAGCCAGGACTTGATCTGAGGACCCCGAGATCATGACCTGAGGCCAAAGACAGACATTCAACAAACTGAGCCACCGAGGCATCCCTGGATATTTTTTAAAGATACCAATGTAGACATGGACTAATAGCCACAAAAGACTTAAATTTTTCGAGTAAACACAGAAATCCATGCCGGTTAGCTGCACTTTCTCAGCAAATGAGGAAATAAAGGCCTTAGTTCAACTTGTGAAGCAGAACCCAAGACCTTAAGAGCATAATCGGTAAATTACTCTCCTAAAACAACGTGTTTGGTAACGACCGTCAAATAAAATGTAGTTTGGTCTCTAATTCCCCAAATCCTGGAATCAAATTAATGACATGCCCAGAGATCTAGGTCAGGATCTACCTAAGAGCCACCCCTAATATAACAGAAACGCTCCAAATCCAATTCGCATTAAGTCTTAACACCCCTGCTCCAAAATACAGCCAAGTCTGTCTTCCTTCATCTACTCTTAAAGAGATCAGGGCAAGAGGCTCTAAACTGGCCTTCCTTATTCCTGTTCTGCCCTTGCTAACTCGAAACACAGCAGCCAGGGTCACCTCTTTAAAGCATAAATTCATTCACACTATGACCTTAACTGCAACTCCCCAATGGCTTACAGCTATACTCAGAATAAAAGCCCAAGTCCTTGGTATGATGTATAAAATCTGACAGGATTTGTCTCGTGCTCCGTTATCACCATCCTTCGTTGGAAGAAGACCTCACTTTAGACTAGTGCTGCCCCCTATGATGGCCAGCGGATACATGTGGCTGTTTAAATTGAAATAAATTAAAAATTCAGTTCCTTAATCACCTTAGCCACAGTCACACGTGGCGACTGGCTCCCCCAGCATCCAGTGAAGACACAGAACATCCCTATCGCTGCAGTAAGTTCTACCGGACAGGGCGGTTCTACACACGACTCACTCTACCGCTTAAGCACATGAGGTACCCTTCACAGGCTGGACCTCTGCAGTGGACACTCAGGTTAACAACTCCTCTAAGACCTGTTTCTTGACCATCTCCCATCTAACACTGGCACCTTCACCTTCACCAGTCTCCCACTTCACCTGGCTACATTTCCTTCAAAAACACTCATTCCTGTGTAATCACTTTATGAATTTATGGGTTTATTCTTATTTTTTTGATTGGATGTTCTAGATCATTTTTAAACAGAAATATAATATACAACACTATCAATTTCAGGTGTACAAAGCAGTGATGTGACATTTGTATGGATTGTGAAATGAACACGAAAATAATGCTCGCTCACGCTTGCCACCATATAAAGTTACAGAAATTATTTTTTGGTGATTAGAGAAGACTTTTTACTTTTTTTTTTTAAAGATTTTATTTATTTATCAGAGACAGAGAGGGGGAGACAGAGAGGCAGGCAGAGGCAGAGGGAGAAGCAGGCGCCCCGCTGAGCAAGGAGCCCGATGTGGGACTCGATCCCAGGACGCTGGGATCATGACCTGAGCCGAAGGCAGCTGCTTAACCAACTGAGCCACCCAGGCGTCCCGACTTTTTACTTTTTAAACAACTTTCAAATTTGCAATATAATTACTATTAACTATAGCCACCACCATACACACACATTACATACCCTATAGACCCGTGACTTATTTTACAGCTGGTAGTTTCTGTCCCTTGATCCCCTTCACCCTTTTCACTCATTCTCCTCCACCAACCTCCGGCAATGACAAATCTATTCTCTGTACCGAGGAGTTTTGTTTTGATTTTTAGATTCTATATACAAGTGAAATCATACGGTATTTCTGTCTGACTTTATGTCGTGTGCACCCTCAAGATCATTCCATGTGGTCACAAATGGCAAGACTTTGTTATTTTTTTAATGGCTGAATAGTATTCCATTGTGTACACAAATACAATTTCGCTTTCCATTCATCTATCAACGAACACTTAGGTTACCTCCATTTTGGCTATTGCAATAATGGTGCAGTGAACACAGGGGCACATGTATCTTGTAGACTCACTGCTTTTGTTTTCCATGGATAAATACTCAGAAGCATAACTGCTGGATCATATGGTAATTCAAGGAACCTCCATCCTGTTTTCCAAAGTGACTGCACCAAATTTACACTCCCACCAATAGTGCATAAGAGTTCCCTTTTTCTCCACGTGCTCACAAATGCTTCTTTCTTGTTTAGTAGCCATTCTGACTGGTGTGAAGTGATCACTCACTGTGGTTTAGAGCTGCATTCCCTGTTGATTAGTGATGCTAAGTTTCTTTTCACAAGGATGCTGGCCATCTGTATTCCTTCTTTGGAAAAATGTCTATTCAGATTTTCTGCCAATTTTTTGGATCCAATTTTGCGCTGTCAGAGTTCTTTATATATGATTTGCAAATACTTTCTCCCATGCAGTAGGCTGTTGATGGTTTCCTTCACTGTGCAGAAGGTTTCAGACTGATATGGTCCCATTTATTGATTTTTTATTTTGTTGATTTTGGAATCCATCAAAAAAAAGTATCACTATAAGGGATATCAGAGAGCTTGCTGCCTTTTTTCTTTCAGGAGTTTTATGGTTTATGGACCAACATTCAAGTCTTTAATCCATTTTGAGTTGATTTTTGTGTGAGATGGGAGACAGTGGTCCACTTTCGTACTTTTCCATGTGGCTGTCCACTTTACCCAGCACCATTTACTAAAGAGACTGTTCCTTCCCCACTATATATTCTAGCCTCGTCTGTGGTAAAATACTTGACCAAAAATGCTTGGGTTTATTCTACTGATCAAAGTGTCTTGTTTTTACACCCATACCATACTGTTTTGGTTAGTGTAGCTTTGTAACACAGTTTGAAATTACAAAGTGCTGCCTTTAGCTTTTTCCTTCTTTCTCGACTATTTTGGCTGTTAAAGAGCTATTGTGGTTCCATACTAATTTTAGGTTGTTTTTGTTCTATTTCTGCAAAAATGAAAAAAAAAAAAGCCATTGTGATTTTGACAGGGATGGCACTGAATCTGTAGACTGCTTTAGGTAATACTGACATTTTTACAGTATTTTTCCAATTCGTTAGCAAGGAAGACCTTGCCATTTATTTGTGTCTTCTTCAATTTTAACAGTCTCATAGTTTCCAATGTATAGATCTTTTATCTCCTTGATTAAATTTATTCCTGAGTTTTTTGGTTTTTTTTAAAAGACTTTCTTTAGGAGAAATAGAGAATGAACAGAGAGTGGGGAGAGCAGAGGGAGAAGGAGCTGGATGGATGGCTCAATCCCAAGACTCCGACCTGAGCCAAAGGAAGGCACTTAACCAAACGAACCATCGAGGCACCCTGTATTTTCTTCTTTTTGATGGAACGGTAAAGGATATTATTTCCTTAATTTCTGATAGGTCATGCTAGTTGTATAAAAATGCAACTAATTTTTTTGTTGTTGTTTCAGTAATATGTCCAAGGTTGGGTTTCACAACTCTGAGATCAAGAGTCACATGCTCTAGGACTGAGCTAAGCAGGCGCTCTGCAACTGATTTTTTTATATTTTAATTTTTGTGCTCTCCAACTTCATGAAATAAACAAATGGAGACTGAATTGTTAAACCCTTTTCTGCACCTATGGAGAGGATCATGATTTTATCCGTTTTATTAATGTACTACATCATGGTGACTGATTTGCAGATGAGCCATCCTTGCATCCCTGGAATAATTCCCACTTGATCACAGTGTATGTTCCTTAAGATTTTGACAGGAGAGCAAGCAAGTAGCCCACATGCGAGTGAGTGCATGAGCAGGGGGAGTGGGAGAGTGCTAGGCAGGAAGCCTGATGCTGGCCTGGATCCCAAGACAGACACTTAACTGACTGAGCCACCCAGGCGCTCCATGTTTAGGTATTCTTATGTTGGGTGCACATTCACAAATGTTTAAAGCTCTTGATGGAATGACTCCTTTATCATTATGTAATGCCCATCCTTGTCTTTTATTACAGTCTTTGTTTTAAAATCTCTTTTCTCTATATACATAGCTTTCTACTGGTTTCCATTTGCATGGAACAGGTTCCTCCATCCCTTTACTTATCATCTATGTATGTCCTTACACCTGACATGAGTCTCTTATAGGCAACATATGGATGGGAGATGGCTGCTGTTTTTTCTTTTAATTTATTCAGCTACTATTTTGATTGGAGAATTTAGCCCATTTACATTTTTAATAGGTACATATACTTATTGCCAATTTGATTGTTTTCTAGTTCCTTTCTGTTCCTTCTCTTGTTTTCCTCCCTTGTGGTCTGATGACTTTGCTTAGTTTGTTCTCATTTTTTGTGTATATATGATAGTTTTTTGCTTTTGGTTAACATTAAGGCTCACACTAACAACTTACATATAATACCCATATATTTTAAATTGACAGCAAGTTAAACTTAATCACATTCTACAATTGTCTTCTTGTAATCCTCCAATGATTTTTAATGTCATTTTCTACATTTTTTAATCCTTAAACTAATTCTTGCAGTTATACTCATTATTAGTAGGACTTTAATATCCAGACTATCTTTGTACGTGATTAATCCACTTTCTTTTTATATATTTACGTTTACCAGTGAGATTTTTACTGTCACGTTTTCTTATTACTAATTGGTACCCTTTCTATTCACCTTAAGAAGTCCCATTAATATTCCCCAGAGGGCTGGTTTAGTAGTGATGAACTTCTTTAACTTTTGCTTGTCTGCAAAATTATTGTTCCTTTAACTCTGAATGATATCCTTGCCAGGCAGAGTGCTCCTGGTTACAAGTGTTTTCCTTTTAGCCGTTTAGATATGTCGTTACCACTCCCTTCTGGCATGATTTCTGTGTTGGTAAGTCTTACAGAGGTTCCCTTATATAAAACAAGTTGTTTTTCCCTTACTACATTTAAGATTCTGACATTTTAATTATGATGTGTTGTGGTGTGGGACTTTTGGGGTTCATTATGTTTGGAACTCTCCAGGCTCTCTGGATCCAGGTGTCTGTTTCCTCCCCCAGATTACGGAAATTTTCAGCCATTATTTCTTCAAGGAAGTTTCCTGCCCATTTCTCTCTTCCCTCTTCTGGGACGAATGTTGTTGTGCCATAGGTCCCGTAAGCTGGTTTCATATTTTAAAATTCTTTTTCTTCCTTTGGGGTGCTTGGGTAGCTCAGTAGGTTGAACATCCAACTCTAAATCTTAGCTCACATCTTGATTTCAGGGTTATGAATTCAAGCCCCACACTGGGCTCCACACTGAGCATGCAGCCTACTTAAAAAAAAACAAAAACAAAAACTTTTTTTCATTTTACTGCTCTGGCTCAGTTCTACGGCTCTCTTCCAGACTGCTTATTTTCCTTCTGCTTGATCTGGTCTCCTGTTGAAACCCTCTAGTGTATTTTTCAGATCAGTTACTGCCTTCTTTAGCTCTGTGACTTCTGTTTGGTCCTTTTAAATATTTTCTCTCTCTTTGTTGAATGAAATTTTCCTCTGTGTTCATCCATATTCTCCCAAATTCTGTGAGCATTTTTATGACCATTACTTTGAACACCTTGTTAGGTAAATTACTTAGGTCTGTTTTGTTATGGTTTTGATTTGGGGGTTTTATCTTATTCTTTCATTTTGGAACCTATTCCTGTGTTTCCTCTTTTTGCCTGACCATTTGTTAGGTGAAACAGTTTCTCCAATTCTCAAACGGGTGGCCCAGTTTAAGCACTGAACCTCAGTTTAACTTCTGACATCTATGGTATCTGTCAAATGGTCTGTTTAGACGCATGGGCCCAGAAATGCAATCCCCTATGGCCACAAGAACCCAGTGCCCCAGGGAGCTGGGGATGTGGTAGTCTGCAACAAGTGCACAGCACACTAGCAGGTTAGAGTACAAAACAGCCCACCAGTGTGCGCATGAGCAAGGTGGAGAATTTTAAAATGGTGCGCCCCCGCCCCTGCGGCTCCAGTCCCTGAAGGGAGTCCCAACAAGCTTTAACCCCTTTGGCAGATGCTTTAAGATGAGCAAATGAATCTCCTTCACATATGATCGAGGCGTTTTGCAAACTGCTGCCTTTGCATGGGGTCCCAGAGTAAGTCAGCCAGCACAGGACCAGGTCTGAGAAGCACCATCTCCATTCTCTACAGCCGTGTGATTCTCCCGGATGGAAGTCCCCTTGGTTTCAAAGCCAGACATTTGGAGAACTGCTTGCTCTGGTGTAGGTCCCAAGAGTAGGTCCCAGGGGGACCTGATGTGTGCCACAAACCATTCTTTCCTCAGGAAGGAATCCACATCGTGAGATCCCTCCCCATGATGGAGGGCTGTGCTGGGGGTGGTGATTTTGGTGAGATAATATCTCTGCTTCTCCTACCCATCCTGATGCGACCTCTTTATCCTTTGTGGAGCAGCTGTTTAGCTAGTTCTCAAGTTCTTCCAGATGTAATTAATCCATATCTAGCTATAGATTTACTGTATCCGGGGAGGAGGTTATGTTCAGGATCTTCCTGCCATACTCAACCATCACACTTTCTGGGTTTGTTCTTGATCTTCCGTAATAGGTACAAATATTTTTGAGGGTAGGTCCCTGGTCTCTCTTCTGTACCACTGTATTCCCGCCACACCAAGCCCATACCTGGCACACAGCTGACATTCAATAATTATTTGTGTATCAAATCAATAACTGACTAAATCCACATATAATCCCGTAAGTATTCATCTTGAATTCTTATCCAGTATGAATTCTTATGCTCTAGCTCCAAGGAAATAAAAATGTAATCTTAGGCAGGCTCTAGTGAAAATCTATCAGCCAATCAAAAAGCCAACTTGATCATTACTAGTCACGGCCACGAGAGGGACTGGTACCTTTTTGTTATCCACAACTTTATGAACATAGATGGTGGCCTGAGTATATTCACGTAGGTCCCGCTGCTGTTGACACAATAAGCCCTCTCTGCATTCTGGACAGAGTTCTAAAAAACAAAAAGAACAGAAGTAGTTGGGGAATAACTGTAAAAGAACCAAAAAACTATAAACACACAGCAAAAAGTTACCAGTGAACATTCATTAAATAACCATTACTCTTAATTCCCATTAATTATTGTATATTAATAATACCAGTAAGGAAATTCACTTACTATCAACTACTAAACATACAAATAATGAGAGGGGTATAGAATAATTCCCACTGTGGGTGTATTTGTTTAGACCTGAATACAGGATCGTTAATTTAATTTTATTTTTGATTGTTAATTTTAAATAGGGAATACAGCAGTGACACACTCTCCTTCCCTCTCTTAAAATGTCAAGTGTTAACTATACGAACAAATATGAAAACTTACTTGGCTCAGAAATATACTGTGTTTCTGAAGGGTTTGCATCTCCTACTTCAGTTCTTGTGATTTTAATTACATGATCCACAACAAAGAGCTTTTGTATCATCTGCCACTCACTGGGCCATATGAGAGCTATACTGTGCAAAAAAACACAACATGCCTTAAGACACATGGAAATTAAGAGAATTAAAATAATCCATTAGTCTCCTAAACCCAAATCGTCAAATCACTAAGACCAGTATTTAATACAGAAAAGTTAAGAAAAAGATACATCATCCTCAACAAAGAACAGCAGTAAACCTCATACAAGGAGAGTGTTAGAGCAGTGAAACTCAAGATTCACATTATAGGGATCAACAGTTCTTGCAAGTCTAAATCTCAAAAACTGAAACCAAATGAAGGACAAATACCGTATGATGTCCGTTTGTAAAACCCATTTTCAAATAAGCAAAATATTACTTTGTAAATAGTACTTTCAGAGCAAGGTAACTCTCAACTTCAGGCCCAAGATGGATGTACGCAGAACAAAGGGAGGGAGGAAGGGAAGAAAGGGTAAGACTGAGGGGCCTTCAGTTTTATTTGAATTGTTTAATATTTAAGTTGCCTGGTACACACAGCTCTATTATTACAGTTATCCTCCTGATGTCTAGCATTTACAACACCACCTGCATAGAGGAAGGAAGGAAAAAAAGAGGGAAGAACATAGAAAGAAAAATTATTTTTTTTAAAGATTTTATTTATTTATTTGACAGACAGAGATCACAAGTAGGCAGAGAGGCAGGCAGAGAGAGAGGGGGGAAGCAGGCTCCCTGCTGAGCAGAGAGCCTGATGCGGGGCTCGATCCCAGGACCCTGAAATCATGACCTGAGCTGAAGATAGAGGCTTAACCCACTGAGCCACCCAGGTACCCCATAGAAAGAAAAATTAATAACTATAAGCTTCCCTAAATGATGTGAAAGTATTAACATGAATAGTAAACTCCCCACCTCTACTCTTAGTCCCAAAGGAATGATTATGTATGTGTTCCAATGTTCACAGTTTATAAGCAATATCAGAGGCATTCTATGTTCTCTTACATAGTTTTTAATTCTTTGAAAAGATAAAATGGCAATATCATGGGTAAATTTCAGACATGAGTCCTTTTGGAAGCACTTGAAGAGTGAGTGGGACAAAAATTTTGACTTTAAGACCCCAGAATTGCAAATGACCAGCCCAGTAGCTCTGCTCTGGTGCCACAGTGCCTTCCTCCTCATATGTTTGCAGAAGCCTGGTGGCTGCAGGAAAAACGAGGACCAGCAAGCCCCTGGTGATTACGGGATGCTGGAAGAGGCAGTACTGGAACTGGCAGCTTGGGAGAATAAGACTGGGGCCCTGGGAAGGACAAGGTAGACACAAAGAGCACGGCAGCTTCAGGCAGATTCTCGCCTGCTCTATGGAAGCAGTCTTGCCCCCCCCCCACACCCCTTTTTTAAAGGGGAGTGCTCACTCTAGTGGAGCTTTTGAAAGGACAAACCCCACATTTCAGCAAAGGCCTAGATCCTTCATATACACTGCTTGTGTCAGATAAAAATTACCTAAGCATTCATTATTAATCACTAGAAAAATTACATGAGGAGAAGAAACTCACAGTTTAGAATCTTCTTTGGTCATGGAAGCAAATGTAAACATGAGCCCCCCGTGGGGGCACAGAAGAGCGCTGTTTCCAACCGACGACACAGGACTACATCTTGTAGGTTTTCTACTCAAGTAAGACAAGGAGGATCAATATACATCACTACCACAACCACTCAAGAGGTTTAAGATAATTATTTTTACATCTGTAATGTATTTAATTGTCAACAAAATAAAATTTTAGTACATGCTAAAAAAGTAACCATCAAAGGTACTGTGATCAGAATCCATTAATTCTTTTTTTTTTTTTTTTTAAGATTTTATTTATTTATTTGACAGAGAGCTAGAGAGAGTACAAGTAGGCAGAGTGGCAGGCAGAAGGCGAGGAAGAAGCAAGCTCCTGGCTGAGCAGGGAGCCGATGTGGGGCTCGATCCCAAGAGCCTGGAATCACAGCCTGAGCTGAAGGGAGATGCTTAACTGACTGAGCCACCCAGGAGCCCCTACTAATTGTTAAAAATAGCAGAATCAACAACAAAAGAAAAGGAAATAGCAAATTTGGGGCCGTACCTAACAAACTTTCGCCATTCTTCTACGAAGAATTGTGACACAATGTATAGAACATCCGTTTCCTGGAACAAGAGAATCACATGCAAATGTCCATTAACTCACCTACATCTTTAGGGAAAATGTTTTCCCATATGCTGTCGTTCTCCTGTTTCAAGATTTATACATATAATGCAAATATAGCTCTCTGCCAAGAAATGCCAAGCTAGGGTAAACCCTCCAATTAGACAACTAAACAATGAGAATTAGAGGCGCTCTGGGTTGCTCCCAAACAGTTCATTAGGAATTTGCAAAGTGCCTTTAAAAGGTTAAAATGAATTCTATCCTACTTTATGGGGATCACTATACCTCTGGCCAGTTACTGAGACACGGTCTGTTCTTATCCTGGAACAAATTTGGAAGAGAAGTCTTTTGCTCATTTGCAATCATCTTATGTAAGGCTTCATTTTCTTCCCCTTCTCTTTCTAAAATCTGTAAGAGAATGAAACGAGAAGCAATCAACCACCCCCTGCTGACAGCACAGGACATGCCTCCTCCCTACTCCCCCCACAGAAGTACAATGTCAATTCCCGGGGAAAGTCAATCCAGGGAGGCGACATGTGATTTCCCCAGGAGGCAGCACCACATTCAGTACCTTGCACTGGGAACAGCATTCTCTGTAACTTGGAAACTCGGGAGCCTTTGGAAAATACTGCTGCAGTTTACTCCAAGCCTCTTTAGAAACAAGTCTTCTTTCATTTTCAGATATGCATAACTCCCCTAAGTTAAAAAAAGATTATATTGGGGGGAGTTAAAAAAAAATCAATATAGAGCCCCCCAAATCTCCTTCAACCTAAAAAAAATTTGTAGATCCTCCTTTTTTTCTTTCCTGTAATTTACTCTTTCCTTAGTTTCAAAACTCTTTAAATTTCATCCTTAATTCTGAAGAACTAGCCATTCCTGTATGTCCTTAATCGAAGTCTGTGATTGAAACACCAGGCAATTAAAAAACAAAAAACAAAACAAAACAAAACACACACAAATGTATAAGACTAGAGCCAAGCACTTCCCATCTCTATCTCTCTACCTGTCAGTAAAGGAAGCAGTGAAAAGGGCCTTCTGGGGATTGAGGTACCCTTTGCCAGCAGGGTGGTTCAACAGTACTGTGCCTCCACTCATATCCAAATGGCACACTCACCACTCGCCTACAGTTACCTCCACCCACTCCGGCTGGAGAAATAGGATTTTCAAGATTGGGTCCAATTTTTTTTTTTTTAAAGGTTTATTTATTTATTTATTTGACAGAGAAATCACAAGTAGGGAGAGAGGCAGGGAAGTAGTCTCCCTGCAGAGCAGAGAGCCCGATGCGGGACTTGATCCCAGGACCCTGAGATCATGACCTGAGCTGAAGGCAGAGGCTTAACCCACTGAGCTACCGAGGCGCCCAAGGTTGGGTCCAATCTTACCAGAGCCATTCTCTTACGTATCAACTCAAGTTGAATAAGAAAACCATCTCCAGTCAAAATCTAGTTGGCTTTCTTACTACTGCTGTCACCCCAGTTCCTGGGAATCTTTGAAAATAGCAGAGGACTGAGTGCTGGGGTGGTTCAGTCAGGTAAGCCTCCAACTTTTGGTTTTGGCTCCGGTCATGATCTTATGGGTCATGGGACTGAGTCCCATGCCAGGCTCCTCGCTCAGCAGGAAGTCTCCGGGGAGAGGCTCTCTTTCTCTCTCCACATTGCCTACCCCTGCACACTTGCTTTTCTTTGTGAAAGAAATAAATACATCTTAAAAAACAATACAAACCCAGAGGAGAACATGCTCAGCACCACCCCTTTCCCTCTTTTCCCATCACAGGAACGCCCAGGCAGCAGCAACTCCCAATCTTAAGGGCCCCATATCAGTTTACTGCTTGCTGGCCCATGTCAGGCTTTCAGGGGGCCTGTCTGCCTTTCTCCACCCCTCGGCCCTTTTCTGTTTCTACATCCTGCTGTTTCAGCTGTCTCTGGTCAATTAGTGAACTGCACTTACATTATTAGGTGTAGTCATTACACCCCCCCCCCAATCATTAGGTTTTCAAAGCCATACATTTGTTTCTACCCCATATCTAAGAAAAATAAAGCCAGTAACTTTTCAAAGTACTGTCTCATCATTTTTTGCTTTACAGGTTCTATAAAATAAACACAATCAGTGAAGTTGATATACCCAGTCACCAGCATGGATTGTTTATAACACAGCTGGGATATGACCTCAGGTCTGTCTCATCCAAACCCCCAAATTTCTAACACCTTAAAATGCATCGTCTTCCATTCTATCTCTCACTGAGCTTTGAATAACCCCAAGAAAAGATTGCTTTAGAGAACTTATTATCAGAGCAAATAGGTCACACTGTAAAAATTAATCTTCTTTCTGAGTAGGTTGTTGATTTAAATTTCCTGAGGTCATGAAGACCTATTCCAATATGTCTATCCTCAGACAAATGGGGAAGTTTTTTAAAAGGTTATCTGGAGGGGCGCCTGGGTAGCTCAGTGGGGCCTCTGCCTTTAGCTCAGGTCATGATCCCAGAGTCCTGGGATGGAGCCCCACATCCAGCTCTCTGCTCGGCGGAGAGCCTGCTTCCTCCTCTCTCTATGCCTGCTTCTCTGCCTTGTGATCTCTGTCAAATAAATAAATAAATCTTTAAAAAAATAAAATAAAAGGTTAACTGGATTACTGGATTCTAATTTAGTACATCTTTATGATGAAATATAATGCAGTCATAAAAAAGATGACAGTAGATTTCCACAATCTGATTTAAAAGAACTCCAAAGCAATTATAATTTTAAACTGGTTTCTTTCTTGCCTTCCCCCCAACAAGACTGAAGGCTGCGTTTGTGCTGAACCATGTACGTGATTCAGAAGAGGTATGTGAACAAAGGAAACAGTAATATAAACACACACACACTTTAAGGGGATTTCCTGTCACTGGGGACATGTTGCCCTAGTTATGATGGGAGGCATTTCAATGCTGGATGTGTATAAAGAACAACCTAAATTTATTTCTGAATTCAGGAGACTATTTTAATAAATCACTTCACTGCAGTTTGAGTGAATAAACAAAGTCCTCTCCCCTGTACTTCTTACCATGTTTCTAAAGTTAGTGTCCTATCATTTTTTTTTAAGGTTTTATTTATTTATTTGACAGAGACATAGTGAAATGGGAACACAAGCAGGGGGAGTGGGAGAGGGAGAAGCAAGCTTCCCACCAAGCAGGGAGCTCCATCCCAGGACCCTGGGATTACAACCCAACCCCAAGGAAGATGCTTAACAACTGAGCCACCAAGCACCCCATGTCCTATTATTTTAATAACTGCATGACTGCACATATCTGAATCCTGCTTATGACCTCACAATCACTAACTTTTACTTGTAGTATATGAATTTTTAGACTTGTATCCTGTGATAAGTATCACTTTCCTAAATTTGAAAAGAAAAAGCCAATCAATGAAATTCATCCTGGAGCAACATCTCTCAACACAAGATCAAATCAGCCATGAGAGATCAAATTCACCAAATATACTGGTTAACCTAATCCCCAAGTATTCTTCCAGTAAAAAACAGGAATCTAGTAAACAATGAGTTCAGACTGTGTATAAATATCCTCACCCACAAAATCTAGATCTAAACTGCCCAACTGCAAAGCAAATTTTGCAATAAGAAAGGTTTAGGGACGCCTGGGTGGCTTAGTCAGTTATGTGATCATCTTTTTTTTTTTTTTTTAAAGATTTTATTTATTTATTTGAAAAACCGAGATCATAAGTAGGTAGAGAGGCAGGCAGAGAGAGAGGTGAGGAAGCAGGTTCCCTGCCAAGCAGAGAGCCAGATGCGGGACTCGATCCCAGGACCCTGAGATCATGACCTGAGCTGAAGGCAGAAGCTTAACCCACTGAGCCACCCAGGTGCCCAAGTGTCCACCTTTTGATTTCAGTTCAGGTCATGATTTCACCACCCATGGGGGGTGGTGTTGGTTGGGGGGAAATTCTGGCTCAGCAGGGAGTCTGCTTCTCTCTGCTCGTCCCCCAGCTCATTACCATGCAGACACTGTCTCAAATAAATAAATTTTATTTAAAAAAAAAAAAAAAAAAGGTTGGGGCGCCTAGGTGGCTCAGTCATTAAGCATCTGTCTTTGGCTCAAGTCATGATCCTGGGGTCCTGGCATCAAGCCCTATACCAGGTTCCCTGCTCAATGGAAAGTCTGCTTCTCCCTCTTCCACTGTCCCTGCTTGTGTTCCCTCTCTGGCTGTCTCTCTCTCTCTCTCTCTCAAAGAAAGGAAGGAAGGAAGGAAGGAGAAGGGAAGAAAGGTTATCCACTTAAATAAATACAAAATGAACTGGGTAAAAAAGCTTGATGCATACATAGCATATACAATAAATACTGAACTCTATGGCAGCAGTAAATCTCCTAATGGAATATAATCCAGTGATTAACTCACATAAATCTCTGATGTATTAAATATACACAGGTCTTTATAGATATTCTGGGATTTCACAGTAAAAATATGCAAATTCACAATAAGGACATCCAGATAAAAAAAAAAATTCTGAAACTGGATTTTCAGTGCCTCCTAAATAACATTAAACCAGGGCGCCTGGGTGGCTCAGTGGGTTAAAGCCTCTGCCTTCGGCTCAGGTCATGATCTCAGGGTCCTGGGATCGAGCCCCGCATCAGGCTCTCTGCTCAGCAGCGAGCCTGCTTCCTCCTCTCTCTCTGCCTGCCTCTTTGCCTTCTTGTGATCTCTCTCTCTGTCAAATAAATAAATAAAATCTTTAAAAAACAAAACAAAACAAAACAAAAAACACAACATTAAACCAGAGTAAAGGGATTTTTATTTATTTATTTATTTGTTTGTTTGACAGACAAAGATCACAAATAGGCAGAGAGAGAGGAGGAAGCAGGTCCCCTGCTGAGCAGAGAGCCTGTTGCGGGGCTCCATCCCAAGACCCTGGGATCATGACTTGAGCTGAAGGCAGAGGCTTTAACCTACTGAGCTACCTAGGTGCTCCAAGGGACTTTTTTTTTTTTTTTTAATTCTAAGGATTTGAGAGAGAGTGTCTGTGTGTGTGGGCATATGCGCATGTGGGGGGAGGGGCCGAGTAAGCCCTCTCTGGGGAGAGTCCTAAGGAGATTCCCTACTGCATGCACAACCCTGAGATCATGACCTGATCCAAAACCAAGAGTTGGACACTTGCTTAACTGACTGAGCCTCCTAGGCGCCTCCAGAGTAAAGGGATTTTTAAAAAAATTTATAAAATAATGATGATGGATAAAGAAAACACTGCGGGAGCCGTGCCAACAAAAAGTTTTGAAGCTTAAGAGGAAATCGATGGGACACAAGAAAAATGAATTTTAAATTGGCAAAAGTCAGGAAGTAACCAGATTCACTACATTGCAGAAGTGCCCCCAATGACCCAGGAATTGGGAGCACACAGAAGCACAGATGGTATTAAAAAGCAGGTAAATGGACCGCAAGTCTGTACTTAGGAGGCAGTAAATTCTCAGTCCCTTCCTCATGCTCTAAGCCACTCTATCCACAGAATACCACAGGCTTCTCTGAAACACTCAGCCTCAGGCCCCTGCACTGGGGAACAAAGTGCGCAGATGAATGTGGGCACGAACTGAGATGGAGTTAAGTGTTTCCACACAGAAGGCAGAGGCTCCCAAACCCTCTTGTCTCTCACGACCCCAGAGCTCTGACAGTCCAGTCAGCACTCTGCAAGCAGGAAGATGGAAGATACTTATGGAAAATCTGAGTAGCCTAAGAACAGATCCCAAACAGTGGGAATTCCCCAGAGCAAGAGGCCAGCCAGAGGCCTCCCAACAGCAAAGCTTATCATCACCAGCCTCAGCCACACGCACAGCACCCAGAGAGCATCTCACAAAACAGAGGAGGTCGGGCCCACACGGAGGCGGGTTGAGGTGAGAGGTCACAACGCTGGAGACAAAAGTCATACAAGCTGCCAGAAATGAAAGAAAAAAAGGTAACCTACAAAGAATGGCTTTGGACAAATGGTACACTGTAAGATGCAATTCCTTCCGGGTTTTGACAGAAAATAATTTCCAACAATTATATACCTAGCCTTTGCAAAACTACCTCTCAAGGGTGAGGACCTCCAGCAGATAATTCTCGCCTCTTTGTGACTCAGTTTACTTACTCGTGAGTATCACGGATGTGACAGTAATACTAATACTGACCACTCACGGTTGCTGTAGAGGCTAAATGAGTTAGTATCTATACCCTTACGAAACTAACAGACAAAAAAACAAAATAAAACAACAACAACAACAAAAAACTAACGGACAAACGGTCAACATTCAGTTCCTGTGCACTACCCTCTTACTACCAGTAGTGTTCTACTACCACCACGAATGAGCTTTAATATAAACCGAATAGGTGAAGTGGGTTTCTAAGTAAGGTCCAATATCCTGCACCTGAAAACCTGGGTCCCACAGACACACAGTACACTAAAAAGTGAGGTCCACAAAAACAATCGCTGAGAACTATCCTTTTAAACTACTAGAGAGGGCGCCTGGGTGGCTCAGTGGGTTAAGCCGCTGCCTTCAGCTCAGGTCATGATCTCAGGGTCCTGGGATCGAGTTCCGCACCGGGCTCTCTGCTCAGCGGGGAGCCTGCTTCCTCCTCTCTCTCTGCCTGCCTCTCTGCCTACTTGTGATCTCTCTCTGCCAAATAAATAATAAATAAAATCTTTAAAAAAAAAAAAAAACTACTAGAGTATGTAGGGGTGCCTGGCTGGGTCAGCGGGTGGAGCACGCGAGTCTTGATCTCACAGTCGTGGGTTCAAGCCCTTGCTGAAAGTACAACTTACGTAAAAAAATAATAAAATCAAATTCAAGATAAAATATAGCCACGAGTTGAGATCAGGCTGAAGACCTAAAAACCACCTCTTGTGCTCAAATTTTCAGCTGAGGAGTGTAGCACAAGTCCTGAAATCACATTCAGCTCTGCCATGCTTTTTGTCACAACTGTGACGCTGAAATGACAAGATGAGACAAGAGGTGGGAAGACTGAGCAAAAGTCAGTGAAACGAGGGGTAAGATGACAGTCTGAGTTCTGACACTGTTTCAAACAGCAGGGAGGCACCGAGCAGGAAAGTCAACATTGTGTCGCAGAGGCCTCAACTCTCAGAAGGGAGGAACGTACCCCACTGTCTGCATCCTTGCTGTGATGCTTAAGGGAAAAGAAAAACTGGTATGAAAGCGTCACGAGAACAACTGATGTACTCTTGGCTATTCACTTCACCTTCTTCTACCTACTCAACCTGCCAACCACACACAAGGTCGTGTCCTCTTTGCATCTGTGTTCCTCCTGTGCGTTCCTCCAGTGTAAGCAGGGCCAACTGGGAGGCAAGGTGATGGGACAGGAAGGAAAAATGGGCTTGTGGCCCTCCCCACGAGATGCAAATCCACACCCCAAGATGACTTCCCCTCCCAGCTGTATGGCCAATGAACAAGTAAGCACAGTCCTTCAACGACTCAGTGAAGTACATACAGTGCAACAATGTCCAAATGGCCAGGACACAAGTATCATTTGAGTGACGACTATAATCACTAATGTCCTCAAGGACTCCGGATATAAAAGGACTCGTGTGCATGCGGGTAGGCGCTGAGATACCATGCATTGGTACATAATGAACTGGTAAGAGCTGGATACAGTCAGGGATGGGGTGGGAGGTGCGGACACTTGTGCATAAATGGCTTTGAGAAGCAAATGCCTGTTTAACTTTCACAGAGCTAACAGAATGGAAAACCGTGTCTCATATACAATCAGTCCCTTGCAAAAAGTTACTTACTAGAAATGAGCACTCCTTAAGAAAAATAATACGCAACCAAATACACAGGATAAATAAAAACCTGGAAATTATTATTAGGAGTACACAGCACACGGCAGCTGGTCATTAAATGAAAATGAAATGAAACCAGAAATAGCCCTGATAATATTAAAATGTATAAACACTTGTGAAAATGTTCAAGTAGAGCAAAGACTCACAGTCATGGGACATAACTGAAATTCTTCCTTTTAACTCAGATAGTCCTTCAATGTGGCAAGTGGCAAAAAAGTTTCTTCTCTAAATATGGGAAAATCCTATTTTGCTTTTTTTTTTTTTTTTTTTAATTTCTTGCAAGGAAAGAGCAGAAGATATAAGGGGGTACTAGCGGGAAAACAGGAAGCAAGAAGCTAACCATTAAACAGGGTAAGACCAAGTGCAGGCTAGAAAGCCAGCGCTCCACCCTGACTGCCATGTCTGGGCCTAACCCTTAAGAAATGCGGCAAAACTCTGAACACATTTATGATATGCTAATATCAGACAAGCAAGGGAAGACGCATGCTTCTGGCTTACCATGTGGACAAAGAATGTCTTCATTAAAATTTAATTCCTCCTCCTCTTCTTTTCTTTCTTCTTTTGATTCATCTAATCAAAAGAAATACAGATAATAACCACTCTGGCTGTTATATTTGAAGTTCAAAGTAGCAGACAGATATGACTGGGCACAATTTTGAACAAAGAAAACTTAAAACATTCTGAAAATTAGACCCAAGTGATTCCTACCTGCTACTGTTAGGAAGTGTTATATTTCTTTCCCTTAAAAGGAAAGAAAAATATCTGAATGGCAGTTTTCCTTTTTTCAAGATTTATATTATGCAAGAAAATGTTCCTTTTTTCAAATTGAAAAATACTTTACATATCCTTCCATTAATTCGAGTCAAGCTATTCAGAATACAGGATCATAAACCAAGTTAATCACCTACATGTCATGTCATTTTCACCCACCTATTCTTTCAGGGGTTGAACAGAAAGCTTCAGAAGACTAATGAGAAATAAGGACTTAACCTTTAACATGAAAAATATATATTAACAACTGAGCTTTTCCCGTTACCATTTCTCTTCCAATATTCATTTTTCCTATCTGTCTACACTGTGTCACCGTGAATTTGTAGTTGTGTATACCAGTTACACGGTCACATAAAAAGTCTTAAGTCTAAGGAGATTAGAATAGTTATCCATGGGTTTTAGTTTAAGTACATAAGACATTTAAAGAATATTTACTAACCATTAAAAAGCTCAGTAAAAAAACAGGCATAGGAAGGACACTCTATCACAAACACAACAAGAACTTCTTAAATAAAGGACCATGGTTGATCTCGATGGTAATTTTGAAAGGCAAACCCCTGACACTGCTAAGTCATTTTTCATGTATCAGACTAGTATTAGCTCATGTGAAAGGTTTATTGTTCATGTTGATAAAAGCATGTAAAAACAAGCCCATATATACTTTCTGGAGAAAATTTACCAATACGTATCAGTACATGGCTATTATAAATGGTTATAATTCTCTGATCCAACCATTTCTGGGAATTTATGCAAAGATGTAGGTACAAGCATATGTAAGGATGCTCACTTTATCTGTTCTTATATATTAATTGTACAAAACTGAAAAAAAAATCAGTTAAATAAATAGAATACATCCATACAATAATGTATGGATTCCTTCAGCCACTAAATAAGAAGAGCCATATATTCTAATAGAGGAAAATGCACGACTGCACCTACAGGACTGCCATTACTAAAAGACAAAAGAAAACCCCATTTATAGTGATTAAATTTGTAGAAAGGCTTCCAGATTTTACTTTGTACCTTCTGCTCTGCTTCAAGCTCTTAAAATCTCTGAATGGAGGAAGGGGGAGAAGAGAAGCATATTACTCTCAAACCAACATGAAAACTATTTTTAAGCTAGGCCAACATCAAGATACTGCCTATTATGGCACCTGACTTTACTTAAAAGGAACAATCACTCGGGTGCCTGGCTGGCTCGGTTGCTGGAGTGTGTGACTTGATCTCTGGGTTTTGATTTTGAGCCCTGTTAGGTGCTGAGATTACTTAAAAGCTTTAAAAAAAAAAAAAAAAAGACCACGAACACATAAAGAAGTTTAAAAGAGCACCAAGTAAATATTTAACACAGTGTCACATGATGCTACTAAAAAGAGGGTTTTCAAAAAAGGTCGAATCCAAAAACATTAAAAGTCACAGCCTGAAACAAATAGCGGCTTTGAGGATTTTATTTTTTATAAAGTAAGAGTTGCTGAATTACTGTGTTGTACACCTGACAATAATAAAACACTGTGTGTTAACTTCCTTCAAAAAAATAATCCTAGTCCATTTATTAAAATAAAATATACAAAAAATTAAAAGGTAGTGATATGGGAAGAGCCAGAATATTCAGAAATTCAGAATATTTCAGTAAAAAGGCTACGAATATTAAAAGATAATTTAAAAAAATCTGTGTATGTGATCCTAATAATTGGATAAGAGAACAAGGTGAGACAACTGCTTAAGGGTCACTAACTGTGCCTGAACACACTGATCAAACCAGTAGCTTCCAATTTAAACCTACGAATAATTTTTAGAGCCTTAATTCCCCTTGTATCTTACAAAACACTGATTATAAAATTCAATTTAGTGGTTGACCTATATTAACATAATTTCCTACTTGAAAGCATAGCTTCAGAAAACTCAGTAGAATTTATTAAGAAAATACTATTCATAAGCTGCCTTCTCTCCTGGATGAAAAAATGCAGAAGTACAGGGTCACTTTATTTGCCAAAGGCAGCCTGTAAGTGGGGCAGATAATCTATAACCAAACATACTGAGCTGACAATATCCTATGCGACTGGCAGCAGACTCACCTTTCTTAAAAATTTTAGTCTGGAGTAGAATTAAAAAGAATTTTGCCTGTGATTAACTAGAGCGACCAAGAGGAAAAAGGATGCCAGGGCACACAGAACTCCTCGCGTGAGCTGCTGTGCCCTTGCTCAACTTCAGTATAACTTAAACAATCTTTTTATTTGTTCTGAGACACTTGAGTGCTTCTGGTTTAATAAAAATGGCTTCTGAAATTGCACAGGTGGGAATTCTGCGGTGCCGCCCACACGACCACCGACACAGACTTTCACGTTACCTTTGTTCAAGGTGTTGCCGTTCATTTTCCCATTGCTTTGGTCTACATCACCATCTTGTTCATCTAGTTGTTCAAGAGCGAGCTGACGCCAACTGCGCAGGGAGGATTTCCCTACCCAAAATCCATCACTGCTGCGGAAGAGAGACCATGTGAAATCATGCAAGTAACATTTCCTAATGCCCTCCCCCCTTTACATGTAAAGGTCATGAACGAAAATGAATTACAAACATTCGAAATTTGCTACCATCCACCTCTTTTTAAAGATTTTATTTATTTATTTGTCAGAGAGAGAAGAGAGCTAGCGCAAGTAGGCAGAGGCAGAGAGGGAAGCAGGCTCCCTGCTGAGCAAGGAGCCTGATGCGGGACTCGATCCCAGGACTCTGGGATCATGACCTGGAGCCAAAGGCAGCGGCTTAACTGACTGAGCCACCCAGGCATCCCCATCCACACAATTTTTAAACCAGTCCCATGTTTTGGCCATTTTCACTCTTCACTACTGAAATGCAGGTATCTCAGATTCTGTTTCTATCCCAAGTCTTACCTGCTTCCTCAATTACATTCGCACCAAACACAACCCAATGAGCTACTTTCTTTCCCTTGACTACTACCCCAAAATACATACAGCCGGGCCTTCAAGCATACATACAGGTCCTCACATACACACATCCATGGAGTCATGAGGCTATCTGGAGAATGACCAAAAATTGCAAACTAGGTTACTCTTTATTTGGAAAATATAGAACATAAGTTAAACCTAGCCATAATAAGCGCCATTAATAAATGCCACCTGAGTTTATTGGTTCCTGGGTCCAGAGGTCTGCTAGGGAGTGGCGCTGGGTTTTTCTGCCAAGGATGCTCCTCTGGGTACCATTTAACACACTCCGGCCTCTCTAGAGGGACACCTCCACACCTGAACATGCACTAACACACTGCCTTGGTCTGGTTGGACCTCAGATCCGTACCTCTGCTTCTACCTTTCTGATGAATGGAATACAGTCACAAAGGCTGGGTGACTCACCTTTGTTCATCGCAGCCACAGTGGCGATCACTGCACAGTCTAACCTCCCTGTCATCCACATCATTACTCCTCTTTCTTCAAAAACCCTAACTACTGGGGCGCCTGGGTGGCTCAGTGGGTTAAGCCACTGCCTTCGGCTCAGGTCATGATCTCAGAGTCCTGGGATCGAGTCCCGCATCGGGCTCTCTGCTCAGCAGAGAGCCTGCTTCCCTCTCTCTCCCTGCCTGCCTCTCTGCCTACTTGTGATTTCTCTCTGTCAAATAAATAAATAAAATCTTAAAAAAAAAAACAAAAAACCAAAAAACAAAAAATCCTAACTACTATTGTCTATAAGTCACAAGCCATTTGGTTGTTCCCTCTTACAACTATTTCGGTTTACTGTCAACAGTATACGCTGTGCAACATACCCCTTGACCGTTGCCTTCAGCAGATTATTCACGGTTTTATAATCTTCATTCAGTTGGCTCTTCAGACGCAATACACGACAGCGTTCTACCACACACTCCTTACACAGGGCTTTCACTAGAGGTGGGAGAGAAGGACAGCAAATGAAGTCTGTTTGCGCACAGGTAAAGTGTCAGGACTTCACAGGACACAGAATTCTAAAGCAAAGTCACAAGTTTTGACAATAGGGAAAGCTGATCTATGGCCTGAATTATTTAGGTGGTACAGATTTCAAGACAGCAAAACTCGTATCGGCATAAACAAAGAACATGAGAGCTGAAACGTTGTAATATGCTAAAATAGCCTATGCCATCAAGTATAATATTCTACAAGGTTTAGACACATATTTTATGAGACTAGAGTTAAATAATTGAGGCTCTAAGTTGGGGGGAG
This sequence comes from Mustela lutreola, assembly GCF_030435805.1. NCBI lineage: Eukaryota > Metazoa > Chordata > Mammalia > Carnivora > Mustelidae > Mustela > Mustela lutreola. The sequence continues at coordinate 15,497,638 of NC_081299.1, forward strand.
ACAACATTTCTGGGACCTATGTAACGTTAATTGAGAGCTTCATGTGAGTATGAAATATTGGGACACTTCAAAGCACAGAACACTAAAGGGGAAAAAAACCCACCAAAGACCAGTTTAAAACTCACAGTTGTAGGAATTCTATGAGATGTGATTCTCTGAAAGAGCTTATCACTGCTCAGTTCACTGATCATGAATCAAAAACAGATTTAGAAAGCAAAACTCCAGATGTGTACAAGAGAAGGCCTGGGCCACGCAGTTAAATACCAGTTTTTATGCAGTAAGTTGTACACATTCAGAGAACAGCACTTAATTTAGGAAAAGGAGGGAGCGTGATCACGCAATTTCGTTTTCGTAGACTCACCTATAGGGTGAAGGTGGGGCTTATGTTGCTGATAAAAATAAAATGTTTTGAGGAGAGACAACCAGAACCAAACAGACTACGGATACTATGTCGTTACATACAGCTCTATAGTCAAAGCAGAATCAAGCAGCTTCCATTCGCATGCTAAATAACCATCTAAGTAGATGTGCAATCAACCAGACCAAAGTTCAAGTACCTGAAGAGTACTGAACAAAGTAACAAAATACTACCAGATGGTTTTCTCAGAAGAAGGAAATTCTGTCAATGAAAAGTGAGGTATACTGCTACATAACTTCTATCCTTAGCCAATCCTTTCTGCAAAGTATACAGAACATTCGGACCGGCTGGCACAGTCTGAGTCAGATGATCACAGACACGATAGGGTGAGGACTTCATGAATTACTTCGTAAGCAGAGAAGACACCCTGAATTACCAGTGAGTCTTGGTCCTCCCCCGTATCGACTATAGAAAATGTCAGCTGCGTATTCCGATATTCTCTTCATAAATGAGATCTTGTCAGGGTGAAGCTTGTCGTGGGAACACAGGCAAGCGTGATTATCGATAGGTTTGGTGGGTGTTGATTCATCCAACCACTTCTGCAGCCACTCGAGAGAGACAAATTCATAGGGCTCTGAGGAAGAAAGGAAAGAGTCTATGTATTTTTACCATTTTTTGACTAAGTGATGCATTCGTATTCCTCAAAAGACAATGCAAACTCTGTCCAAAGTTAGCAGAATCAGAAGCAACACTGTTCAGGGGAAATGTTTGGGGACCACGACACAAAGCTCCATTTAACTACCCCTCTTCTGGTTCAAGGAGCTGTGCACGATAGGGACGAGTTGGCACAGTGCCCTATGAGATCGGCTGGTATTATTAACCACATTCTACAAAAGAGGCATCCACAGAGAGAAGTGTCTTGCTTGACAGCACAGCAGAGCTCTGATCAGGACACCCAGGATGGTTAACTACAAAGCCATGCTCCACGCCAGCTCGTAAATCACATAACCTTATTCCCTATCATGTTTATTTCATAAATGATTTTCATGAACACTTTTCACCAATATGTGATATACATGTGGAACTGAAAATGAAACATCTGAGTTTTAAGTTAGAGATTAACCTCATCAGCTGTAACGGTTTATAAAAGCCTGTTTCAACCACTGAATTTTTCTTCATCCAAGAGGACACTGTCAATTATAATGTACTTGATTTCCCCACCCCAAACCATATCATGAGCTATTTGTTACATTATTATATTATCTCAAAAAACTAAGCTATTTTAAACAAATTTCAGGATGAAGTTCACTAGAATTGAATTGTTACTGATTTTGAAGTTGCAAAAATTAAGATAAAACCAAACCACCTCAAACTGAATTTTCGTTTGGGAAAACTGAGTCCATGAGTTCCCTAAAAGTCAAAATTAAAGACAAAGGACCAGCTTTGATTACTTACAAAGATCTCCAGTGAGTCCCAGCATAAAACATAGAAGAAAACATACAGAGATTGAATTTACGTATTTGTATTATGTACTACTACTGATGAGATCTGAGGGAATAGACAATTCAACTCAAAGCCCATTTTGACCACTTTTATACTACAGGTCTAGAAAACCAATTTCCATCTCCAGATTAGTTTGAAACGTTTCAATTTTTACAAAAACAGAACTCAGCATCGTCACATCCCTTATTTATGCTAAGACTGTACATTGTCAACTAAGAGCCTTCTGACTGGTCATCCCTAATGCCACTACAGAGAAAGAGCTCATGACTGCAAGTTGAGACCAAGGTCTAATCCAAGTTCTGCCACCAAGGAACTGAACTTGAGCAAGTCACTTAAACTCTCTATGCTTTAGGTCTTTTATTTGTAAAATGAAGGTAATAATACCTGCCTTCTACCTACCTCACAGGGATGTTGTTGAATGTAAAAGATAAGATAAGTGAAGCATTTTGAGCTTTTTGGAAGAAAAGAGATATAGAAAAGTTAATCATACATTCACAAAATATATATAAAGAGGAGACCTTAACATTCAGTATAGATTACATGGTCGTGGCACTTTACAATATATGATGGTGCCATTCATTAAATTTAAAATCCCTCCCAATTTTATTTGCCATTTATCACGTTGCATCTGCCAGGGACAGAGTACACTGGGTATCTTAAGAATGCAAAGACAAATGATCTCTATCCAAGAAAGGAAAGTGAACGTTTTAGCGTATCTCTTCTTTTCCCAAATACAGTCACATAGATTAAAATTTGTATTGATCTAAAAGCCATCAAAGGAGGGAAAACACAACTGTGACACAGAGCCACATTCCAGAATAATTTGGCAGGTGTTCTCATTTCCCAGAAGAGCAGACGACACGTGCTATGACTAACTGAAGAATGCAGTAAGGATCTCACCCTCACAAGAACGGCAATCTAGGAAAACTGCATGTGCACAAAGCACGCCTGCCCAAGGGCTGTCTGACAGGATTCAAGGTCCAGGGCGGCCATACCCCTGACCCGTACGACAACAACGAGGCTCAAAGGCAGTCTATTCAAGACACCGTGCTCCGATCCCCTACCAGAGTCCCACAGAAAATGTCCAAGTGAAGCATATTCTGGTTTTGAGCAGTTTCATATGAATTAAATGTAAGATATTAAGATCAGAAAAATCATATCTGATTTTATAGTAAGAGGAGGAAGAGAGCAGGCCAGGGATTCTGATGTAATACTGTATTATTAATTCTGGCCATTTTCTAGATTCAGGGCACCAGTTTTAGTATGCTGGAGGACCCGTGGGAGAAGAGGAACTGCGGTCATAGGTCTCTCTTTCTCTCGTTTTCAATCACTGTTACTATAAAGAACTGTATCAATCTCTGCCAAGAGTATCCCTGGGATCAGAGTCGAGCTCAAGTCTCAAGGTTAAGGCAGATTTGCTATAAAGTTTTTAAACTACAGATGCTTCCGCTCTAGACAAAGACTCATGGCAAGTTCTTTATGACTTGTGATCCAGAAAAGCACCTGAGCAACACTTTCATCCCAAAAAGGAATGAGACCTCTATTTGCCAAGGCAGAGATACCAGTGTTTAAAATCTCAGCATTTAGCCAAACAGGAAAGCATTTGTTAAAATATTTACTACAGAAAATGTACATTTTGGTTAAAAGTTACTTCTAACCTTTTTTTTAATGCTGGATTGAACATTAGACATTTTCTTTGGGGGAGTTATATAAAAAAAAAAGTCCAGGAAAAACTGTGACATCAAAAATATTTGGAACACTCCACCTAGAGATAAAATTTGATTATTTAGAGGTAATTTATTTTAATAAAAAGGGCCAAAGGGTTTGTGTTCCCAATGAGGCTTGTATTTTAGGTAAGTGACTCTTCTTTAAATAGGTTTGCAAACACAGGTAGGATTCAGAAAATGCTTAGCAAAGACTTGGATTGGCAGCACAAAACCATGGTCATCTGCTTTGGGATTTTTCAACATCTTAGCACAACATAGATTTTCTACCATGTACGTTTACTGCAAATGGGAAAAAAAAATCATAAAGTTCATAATTTGCAAAAGTACTGATAAAGAGCCATATTCTAAGAACGTAAGCACAGGTTCTTCTAGACTAAACGAAAACAGCCAAGAGAAGCCCAAGTATTAAGCACAAGTGTTAACCTGACACATCCAATCTTTGGGTGATGCAGCAGTTTTAAAGAGTGGTTCAAAAACGGCATTTTACTTTAGATTCAGTAAGTCCCAGTCTCTCATCCAGTGAAAGCAGGAAACTGGGGAATACAGTTCAAAAATAGATTTCTAGGTCTCAACTCTTTTGAATAAATTTAGAGATTTGAATCATATTCATTTCCAAATAATTTCCAGTAAAATAAGGTCAGTCTAGCACTTTAGAATCATCCCAACTCTTGGGACAGAGTGAGAGTAGCAGGTTACAAAGAAAGGTCAGAATCAAGTAAGATATAGTTCAGAAAGAACTTTTAAGAGCTATTCTTACAGATTTAGCAATTTATAATCATCTTTTGTTTAAAGTTATACCAGTAATAGAAAATTAAGATATGAAAAAGACAAAACCACAAATACAATTATGCTTGAGTATTTATTTTCTAAAATTAGGATTGAATTGCCTCTCCTTTACGCAGGAACTGGGCATGGGGAATTCTGTCTATGAAACGACAAAGATAGAGTATCATTACTGGTGGCACAGTAGCCTGGAAAAGTTGGGATTTTCTTTCTAAGGCACTACACTAGGTAAACTTGCATTAAACATACACAGTAAAGGGATGAGCTGGCTCATGTGGGATAATTCTTAAGAAATGAGGGGTCAGCAGAAAGCTCTCCTATTCTTGGCAGAATATTTGATATTAAAATTTCAGATCAGTCTACCTGTATCATAAAAATAGTATTCATAGAAAAGAGTGCCGGTTAATATGGCCAGGGCACACACTGTGCAAGGAATCAACAGTCAGTTGCTTCCATAGTTATCCAATCAGATCTTTTGTTAAGAACAAATTAGTATCTTACAAAACAAAAACGTCTGTAAGACTTATATATACACAGAGCGCTGACCTAAACCTTGTAATTTATTAAGAGCTTCCCGTTCTTAAAGTACATGATAAATGAAAATTCTAAGGAATGCTACACATCACACTGTTGCTGGTTTACACAGTAATTCTGCAGCACTTCAGCGGCACGAGTAGGGTAAAGGAAAAGGTTGGGGGAACGTTTGTTCATATACATCTGCGAACATGAAAGAGACAAGGCACGTCATGGCAACAGTGCTGTCCCAGAATATCTTACAGACCAGCTCCAGCAGGTAACCTTTGGTACAGCTCCTTAACCTCTTCGTGTTTAGCTTTTCCTTTGTCCACGCTCTGCTTGCGCATCTCGGCCATTTCAATACACCACTCCTCAAATTTGGAATTATCGCGATCTACCAGCTCTTGAAGAAAGGCTTTCCAAACAGAAAACAGAAAAAAATTAGGTTTTCCTGTTTTCAAAGACAAAGAAACACACGGATCTCTGAACTATACCAAATACTGGCTAGGATTCTGGTGGCAATTTCCTCCTGAAGTCTCCCTTATTGGGAAAGACGTCCACCTGAAGGCGAAAGTAAAACTTCCATGAGCCACTAGAATAATACTGGCTGATGCCCGACCTGGTTCTCCACGTCACCAGCCAACTGGAGCCAACAAATGGCTCAGAAAGTACCACTCGGAACTGAGGATGCCACAGAGCACAGACAGAATTACGTAAAATAACAACTGAGGACGGTCCTCGGGCCAGTAGCAACTCTTCTTCTTCTTCTTCTTTTTTTTTTTTTTTTTTTTTTTTATTTATTTATTTGAAAGAGAGAAATCACAAGTAGGCAGAGAGGCAGGCAGAGAGAGAGAGAGGGAAGCAGGCTCCCCGCTGAGCAGAGAGCCCGATGCGGGACTCGATCCCAGGACCCTGAGATCATGACCTGAGCCGAAGGCAGCGGCTTAACCCACTGAGCCACCCAGGCGCCCCATTCTTCTTCTTTTTTTAATTAAGTAGGCTCTATGCCCAACATGCCGCTCAAAATCACCACCCTGAGATCAAGAGTCACAGGCCCTACCACCTGAGTCAGCGAAGCAGCCTTCAACTGTTCCTTTTTAAAAACCCATAAAAATTAATTAAAAGTGGCTAAAACATATTTGCATGCTTTACAAATTAAACCAAGTAAATCATAATGGCTGATTTAAACCAAGTAAAACTAAATAGCTCTTTAAATACATGCTTTGCAGGGTGCCTGGGGGGCTCAGTGGGTTGGGCGTCTCTCTGCCTTTGGCTCAGGTCATGATCTCAGGGTCCTGGTATAGAGCCCTGCATCGGCTCTCTGCTCAGCGGGGAGCCAGCTTCCCCTCCTCCCCCACCTGCCTCTCTGCCTACTTGTGATCTGTCTGTCAAATAAATAAATTCTTTTCATAAATAAATAATGCTTTGCTTACCTATAGAATTTAAACTGTTTTTGCTTTTCTTTGCGAGGGGAGGGGTCAGTGAAATCACTCTGTTAAAGGCTCCTTTATTTTGAAAACTCACCACTTTTTTTTCTTAAAGAATTCATTCTTGGGGTGCCTGGGTGGCATAGTTGGTTAAGCGTGTGCCTTCTGGTTTCAGCTTAGGTCATGACCTCATGGGTTATGAGACTGACCTTCTTGCTCAGCAGAGTCTGCTTTAAGATTCTCTCCCCCTGTCCTTCCCCCTTTCATGAGTGGACACCCCCCGGGCCCATGCGATGCTATCTCAAATAAACAAATATTTAAATAATCTCTACACCCAACGTAGGGTTCAAACCCACAACACAACATCAACTAAGCCAGACAGGTGCCCCCAAAACTCATTATTTTATTTTTATTAAGTAGGTTCCATGCGAGCATGGAGCCCTACGTGGGGTTCCACCTCATGACCCTGAGATCAAGACCCGAGCTGAAATGGAGTCAGATGCTAAACCAACTGAGCTACCCAGATGCCCCAAAACTCACTACTTTAAAGCAAATCTGTGTCTATATCTACTTTTACCAACATTTACCATATGCAACGAACCGATTTTGACAAAAGGAGTAATTTCCTGTCATTGACCTGTAAGCATGATATTTTACAGTATTTGCCTTATGGATTCTTGGAAAATGGCTCACCTGGTACCTGAATAGCTGTGGTGGGTTTTTCTTGAGTTTGTAGTCTATATACCAACATATACGCATTTCGAGAGCAGTGAGTTCCTTTGCCACACTTGGGTTTACGTGTCTGGGACTTAGAAGGTTCTGCTGAGGTGGAGAAACGAAAGGTAACGAAATTAGAATGCCTTTTGTTGGTCCATGCTTTGCAGGAGAGGGACAGGGGGAGGGCCACAGAACACAACTCCCACAATACACATTTAAGATGCTTATTCTTTTATTATTTTTTAATTTATTTTTTAAGTGGGTCCACACCCAGTGTGGAGCCCAACACGGGACTTTAACTGATGACCCTGAGTTGAGATCACGAGTCAGATGCCCAACTAACTGATCCAACCAGGCGCCCCCACACTTAAGGTACTGTAACAGAGATCTAAAACACTAAGAGTCAGGGGCGCCTGGGGGGGCTCAGGGTCTTGGGATCAAGCCTCACATCAGGCTCCCTGCTCAGCGGGAAGCCTCCTTCTCCCTCTCCCACTCCCCTTGCTTTTGTTCCCTCTCTCACTGTCTTTCTCTCTGTTAAATAAATAAAATCTTTTAAAAAACTTAAAAACACTAAAAGGCAATACAAATTCAGCATGCTCTTTGGATGTCTGAATATTCAGACACATTGACTACCCTCCCCCGTTGTGCGCCACATTCCATTTTTAAAAGATGGTAAGTACTTTTCACAAAGACAAACCTAGAAGCAGAAAACTGGTGTTACTGCAATGAGTTTTTTTTTTTTTTTTTTTAAAGATTTTATTTATTTATTTGACAGACAGAGATTACAAGTAAGCAGAGAGAGAGGAGGAAGCAGGCTCCCTGCTGAGCAGAGAGCCCGATGCGGGGCTCGATCCCAGGACGCTGGGATCATGACCTGAGCCGAAGGCAGAGGCTTTAACCCACTGAGCCACCCAGGCGCCCCTGCAATGAGTTTATTTTAATGTTGGCCTCAGATTCTAAAAATAAATCCAGATTATTTTATCACAAACTGATGGCTCCCTGAGAGGAGAGGGCAGGCTGATGGGTTAAATGGGTGGTGTGGGTTGAGGAGTTCACTGGTGTGAGGAGGGCTGGGTGTTAGATGCCAAGTTTTGAAAGGCTATACTGTGCACCTTAAACTAATATAACCCTGGATGTTAACTGGAAAAAAAAACAAAATTTAACAAAATAGTATGTTCATTAAAATGCTAAAGATAAAGATTAGCTGTAAATTCAGTAGCAAGTAGAAATATTAAGTGTTTTACAGGTCAAGTTTATCACAGGAACATGATCTTCAAAATGGTGCTGAGTATCTCAGGGTAACCTTCCAGGGGGTGAAGAGGCTTAGTTCTGGGGAAATCAACAACCAGATCTTCAATTCCCTATGTTCTTTTCTAAACGCAACCCACCTCAATGCTATGGTTCTACTCGTGGTTTCTGCCTCTCCTTTCTCAGTTATCTTCCCAGATCCAAAAAAAAGATAGAACCTCTCCCCCACAGATTAATAAAGTTTTAGCCATGTAATTAGAAGAGATGTTTACAAGAAAATTTTGCTTTGTTCCATTCGGATATTTGTTAACATACTGATATTGATCGATTATGTGGTGATATTTATAAAATTTTTTTTAAAAAGCTCAATGCAGGAGTGCCTGGGTGGCTCAGTCGTTGGGCATCTGCCTTTAGCTCAGGTCATGATCCCAGGGTCCTGGGATGGAACCCTGCATCGTATCCCCTGTTCAGCAGGAAGCCTGCTTCTCTCTCTCCCACTCCCATTCCACCGAATTATGTTCCCTTGCTTTCTGTGTCTCTGTCAGATAAATAAAACCTTTAAAAAAAAAATTAGAAAGTTCAATCCAAAAGAACTTTTGAATTATTTAGAGATTTATGGTTATAGAGATCTTAAGTATAGTCCACTAGAACAAAATCCCATACAGTCAGTTATAACATAAATACTAGCGTGGGAGAAAGAGTAAGGGTTAAAAATGTCCTGTTCTAAAGACCCATCCACAAGTGTCTTTTGAGAAGTTGATACTATGTTACTAATTTCATCTGGACTCTCTTAAAAGAGTGATGTTACATTTCCACTATTTATGTCAGAAATCACATTATTTGTAGCTACTTAAAATCATGATAAAAAAAATATTGGATTTTTGGGGCGCCTGGGTGGCTCAGTGTGTTAAGCCTCTGCCTTCGGCTCAGGTCATGGTCCCAGGGTCCTGGGATCGAGCCCCCCATCGGGCTCTCTGCTCAGCAGGGAGCCTGCTTCCCTTCCTCTCTCTCTGCCTACTTGTGATCTCTGTCTGCCAAACAAATAAATAAAATATTTTAAAAAAATATTGGATTTTAAAATGCTCAGGGAAGGGGATGCCTGGGTGGCTCAGTGGGTTAAGCCTCTGTCTGCGGCTCAGGTCATGATACCAGGGTCCTGGGATCAAGCCCCAAATCAGGTTCTCTGCTCAGCAGGGAGACTGCTTCCCCTTCTCTCTCTGTCTGCCTCTCTGCCTACTTGTGATCTCTGTCAAATAAATAAATAAAAATTTTAAGGAAAATAAAAGTGTTCAGGGAGGGACACCTGGGTGGCTCAGTCAGTTAAGCAAACTGCTTCTTGGTTTCAGCTCAGGTCATACTCTCAGGGTTTTGAGACGGGAGCCCTGTGCTGGGCTGCGTACAGAACCTACTTGGAATTCTCTCCCTCCGCCCCAGCACTTTAACCCAGGCACCCCTCTTTTTAGAATTTTAAAATTTATTTATTGTTTAGGAGTCCCTGGGTGGCTTAGTGGGTTAAAGCCTCTGCCTTCGGCTCAGGTCATGGTCCCAGGGTCCTGGGATCGAGCCCCGCATCGGGCTCTCTGCTCAGCAGGGAGCCTGCTTCCCTTCCTCTCTCTCTGCCTACTTGTGATCTCTCTCTGTCAGATAAATAAAATCTTTTTAAAAAATTATCATTTAAAAAACAATTTAGGACTATCTATATATGAGAATACTAAACAAAACAGCCTTAGCAATGCTTTTAATCCTACAATTCTGAATAAAATTAAGATGAATCAAATAAACTTCAGTTAAGAACAGTTAAAGCCATATCTCAGTTTTGTTCCCAGAAAGATTCTCATAATTAAAAAAAGAAAAGAAAAAAATATATATATATATATGTAAGTGGGGCGCCTGGGTGGCTCAGTGAGTTAAGCTACTGCCTTCAGCTTGGGTCATGATCTCAGGGTCCTGGGATCAAGCCCCGCATCAGGCTCTCTGCTCAGCAGGGACCTGCTTTCCCCCGCCCTCTCTGCTTCCTACTTGTGATCTGTCAAATAAATAAATAAAATCTTTATATATATATGTGTGTGTGTGACACACATATATATAGAAGCAAATGTTAAGAACCTCAGTATTAAAGTCAGAGGAATATAGCTGAGTATCTATAAACATCGAAATGTGATTTAATTTTTTGTAGTATTTTCTATTTTCTCTTATTCTTATTATTAACATATATTATTTGTTTCAGGAGACAGGTCTGGGAGTCATCAGTCTTTCACAATTCACTGCTCACCATAGCACACATCCTCCCCACTGTCCATGACCCAAGAGCCCCTTCCCTCCCATCCTCCTCCACTCCAGCAACCCTCAGTTTGTTTTCTGAGATTTTCTGAGATTAAGAGTCTCTTATTAAGAGACAAACTCTAGGATTAAGAGGTTTCTCTCCCTCTCTGATTTGTTTCATTTTTTCCTCTTTCCCTATGATTCTCTGTCTTATTTCTCAAATTCCACGTATCACCGAGAGTATAGGATAACTGTCTTATTTTGCTTAGCATAATACCCTACATGTGATTTAAAAATGGGAACTCCCTCTACAAAATATGAAAACATGGTTCCTCTTAACATCCACAGAAAGATTCCCTATATGCACCAAAAGCCAACTCGAACGGCCATGCTCCTCCCTCACACCTTGAGAAAATGGATTTGATTAAGAACAGTGGCAGGGGACAATCCTTTTCTAGTACTTAGACCCCATAGTCGAAACCTCACTCAAAAATGACAAACACAATAATAAAGTGATGAGAAGCTCGGCCAAGATGGCTCCTACTGGAAGAACCATTCACTTCTGCGGGAAGTGGGAGTAAGTGTGTATTCTGGGCCAAGAACACGGACTTGGTAACAGCTATTCGCCAAGTACTCCTGATGGCAGACCTCATCACTACAAAACAAGCAGCTCACCCCTCAGAGGTACTGCTCACATTCCAGGGATGGGAAAAGACACTCAACAGGATAGGCACTGTTCTCAAGAGCAATGGTGCCCTGCTAGAGCTACTTCCCCAAAATGACCCTCCTAACCCAAAGAAAAGGACTACAAATTCTACTATGTTCAATCTACTGTTCATCAGTACTGTTTAAGCTTGATAACCTGCTATCCTCTCCCCTTTCCATCCCTGTTCCTACCCAAAATTAAACTGGTTATTGAATATTTGCCTTCAAACTGCACTGAAACCATTACAGAAACCATCTCTGGGGGAGAAAAACAATTTTTTTTTTTAATTCAGGCATTGCTAATAAACGATGTTCAGAGACTTTACGTGTGTTTAAGAAATGCAAATATCCAGAACCCAATCTTGGGCCTTAAGATTATCACAAAAATTTCTAGTTAAAACAAAAAAAAAAATTTATATTTTAAAAGGGCACTCACAACTTAAAGGTTTTACCTAGATCTTCCTCAATCCCTAGTTGTAATTTCTTCCCCTCCATCTTTTCTATGTCTTCATCATTAAACTTATACCATTCACCGGACTGTGGATCTTTCACATGGGCAATGTAGTGGCCAGAATATGCACTCACTCCTCTGTGTATAAGGACTGCACTGAGTTCATACACATAGGACCCACCTGGAGAAAGAGAAAGGGAGAAAGTGAAAGAATATATTTCTTCTTATATCCCGAGTCTGAATTGTAATGATTAAAATTGTTTACACATCTGAGAAAATTCAAAACATGTCACCTACAATAAAACAAAAATGTGACACCTAAGATTAAAAAAATTCAGTTTTACAGAGTAACGTAAACACATCTTAAGCAGCTCACTGCATTAACTCTCCATTTCTTCTGCAAAATTTACAGATGGAAAGAAAGCTCTGACATTCTGGGCACCCAGGTCAGGGTTACGAAGCTATTCTGTTGTAGGCCTTGCCCTTCTGCAAGCTAGCTGAGCTATATGCTGTTCCTATTCTTGCCACAAAATTACTTACACAAACTAACCAGATGGAGTGTGAAACTAAAAAGCTATTGATTCAAAAAAAAAAAAAAAAAAAAAAAGAAGAAGAAGAAGAAGAAAAATGTTTTAGGAATAACTGAAGGTAAGTCATTAAGAAAAACTGCTGTCACTGGGGCGCCTGGGTGGCTCAGTGGGTTAAAGCCTCTGCTTTCGGCTCAGGTCATGATCCCAGGGTCCTGGGATCGAGCCCCGCATCGGGCTTCCTGCTCCACAGAGGAGCCTGCTTTCCTTCCTCTCTCTCTCTGCCTGCCTCTCTGCCTACTTGTGATCTTTGTCTGTCAAATAAATTAAAAAAAAAAAAATTAAAAAAAAAAAAAAGAAAAAGAAAAACTGCTGTCAAAATAGGTGTAGGCCAAGGTAACTGGAAACAACCAGGATAGATAACATTAAAAATCTAGAATGATTCTGCACTCAAATTTCTTTGTAAGTATTTTTAAATTCCCATTTCACTTTAAATAACCAAAAACAAGTCACAGCCTATATATTATGCATGTGGTTTATGCAAGAGAAGACTTTACCCATACATCAAGATACCAGCAAATGAATGAATACTGACATTTTCAGATACAAGTTGAAAAAAATCTTTTAACTAGTTACAGTGGGGAAATTACATATGTACTGGAAAACATCACTTCTACACATTAAAAATCAGAAACCAAATAAATTCATTAGCAACCCTACAATACAGATGTAACCACTATTAATACTCTAATAATAAATTAACACTACTAATTGCACTATTAATACCGAAACCCACAGGTGCTAACAAATCATTAACATCTTTCTACATCCTTAAATGTTCTTCTGGAACATATCATAAGGTATAATACATCGAACCACTCCCATATTGGACATTTAAACCAGTACCTTTTATTAAAGTTAAACAATAATTACTACCTTTTTGGCAGAATAGTCTTTGCACATATCCTTGACGATTTCATCACTGTAACTTCCTTCAAACTGCAAGAAGTGAGTCACAAGGCAGAGCCAATCACCCATTCAACAAACATGCTGCACACTTTTAGGAACACAGGGCTATAGCAGCTGAGTAAAAGGAGAAAGTCTCTGCATTCTTTCAGCTCAGTGGGGGATTCAGTAACACAGATTAACACCCACCTGACGACCCTAGCTGAAAATAATTTAAAAAAATACTCAGATATGGACACCCGGGTGGCTCAGTCGGTTGGGTATCCGCCTTCAGCTCAGGTACTAGGACCAAGCATCACACAGGGCTTCCTGCTCAGCAGGGAGTCTGCTTCTCCCTCTCCAGCTCTGCACCTCCCCACTGCTCATTCTCGCTCTCCCTCCTTTTTATTCAAATAAAATCTTTACCCCCCCGCCGCAAAGAAAATTCCAGGGGCAATGACCAACACACAATCGAAGATAACCAAATACAGAAGAAACACGGCAACATTAAAAGAACCCACCCAGACAGCAAAAATTAGGCTGCACAATATTCTAACATCAGTCAGGGATTACGAAACTAGGCTTTCTATGTTTCAAGAAATGAGAAGCTTGAAAATCTATTCAAGTAAAAGAAAACCAAAGAAAGTGACGCAGATTTGAATCAGAGGAAGTATCAGTACTTACCTTAAGGGTAACTGGACTAACTGATGCAGTTAAAAGATATAGATCAGAATTCAATTTTTTTGGTATAAATCTGAAATTCCTCAATATAAGAAGTCTGAGAGGTAAGCAAACACACAGCTAGGATGGTGTTTTTCTCCAGCTACCTTCAACCATCAGCCAGATGATGGAGCAGAGGAGGGGGACAGTGCAAGACCTTGTCCTGGGTTAGGTTTCACCCAGCACCATCCCAGAAGGAAAAAGGGAATCTCAACTCTGATGTTTAGGGATGGAAACTTACATCGTCAAACACTAAACCAAGCAAGCAAGCAAATAAATAAAATTAATAAAAATAACAGAAGAGACTGCCATAAAAGCCAGATTAGAGCCTATGATAGGGCGGGGCAGGGGGAAGCATCTGTTACTGGGAGGGACACAAAAGAGACTTTGGGGTCATAGGAAAGTTCTGTTTCTTGAGCTGGATGTTGCTTATGCAGATGTCCACTTTGAAAGAATTCTGCAAGCCACACATGTTTGTATTTTGGACTCTTATGAATGCATTACATTTTATTATAAAAAGTAGGATAAATGGGTAGAGCGACATATATGGTGCAGACAATGGCAGGATAAGGGAGTGTGTGCCTCCCCCGCCCCCAACCCTGTGGGTGGTTGCGGGAGGGTGAAGACAAGACCACTGAAGCAGACAAGTAGGAAAGAGCGCCGACAATATGAGTTCCTCATGGTATTTCCTAAGTTAAATGATCACAATAAGCCAAACAAATGGAAGCAGTAACCACAACTGTATTACCAAGAGACAACAGAGACATTTTCATATCACGATACCACTGTTCACCTGAATTCATGCTCATCCATTCGTTATACTAACAACTTCAGAATTCTGGTAGTTTTATTTGCTCCCCCTTGAGCAAGAAGCCTGATGTGGGACTCGATTCCAGGACCCCGGGAATCATGACCTGAGACGAAGGCAGATGCTTAACCGAATGAGCCACCCAGGCGCCCCTGTTTTTGTTTCTTTTCTCTTCTTTTTATTTTTTTTTAAAGATTTATTTATTTATTTGACAGACAGAGATCACAAGTAGGCAGAGAGGCAGACAGAAAGAGAGGAGGAAGCAGGCTCCCTGCTGAGCAGAGAGCCCGATGTGGGGCTCGATCCCAGGACACTGGGATCATGACCTGAGCCGAAAGCAGAGGCTTTAACCCACTGAGCCACCCCGGCGCCCCCGTTTTTGTTTCTAATTAAGTAGGCTCCACACCCAATGAAACGCGTTACCCCAAGATCAAGAATCACGCTCTCTGCCCTACACTGGGTATAGAGATTACTCAAAAATAAAATCTTAAGGGTGCCTGGTTGGCTCAGTCAGTTGGAGCGTCCAACTCAAGATTCTGGCTCAGGTCATGATCTCAGGGTTTTGGGAATGAACCCCGTGTCTCTCTCTCTCTCCCTCTCTGCCCTTCCCAACCCATGAAAGCTCTCTCCCTCTAAAAATAAAATCTTTCAACAAATTATTAAAAATAAAAATAAAATAAAAGCTTATTACATTTAATCAACACACTAAATTTAGCTATTTCTACAGGTTTTTTTGACCTACCAAGTCTACTTCCTAATCGTCTCGTCTTCCTTACCGTATAAACTGGACAAATACAAAATAAGCTTAGTAACGATAAGAACTATGCAAAGTCATGCAGTGGCGTCAAGAAAAGTGCCAATTTTATACCTATGTTTCTGACCCCTGAGACACCACTAGGCTATCAGACATCTCTAATTTCAAACAATTACCTAACAACTTAAGCAGGAAGCAAATCACCACACACGGTGAACTACAGTTATATTCATTCAGTCAAACAAAACAAAGACCAAGTCCAAGAGCAAGGTCTCCAGCTTGTTTCCTCCTCCACTGAGTACAAATCTGAAACCGTGGCACTGACAGACCACACGTTTTTAAAGCTCATTCCCCAACCTCCCCGATGGCTTCTTTCAAAGGTTTTTAGGGCTTGTTTCTATTGTAAGTCGCCTCTAGAAGCTTTTGTGGCAAGAGACAAAAATTATGATCAAATTTCTATATTAACAATTTAATAAATAAGATCGATCCGAGAAAGGACGGGAAGCAGTCCCCTCCAGTCAGGGGAAGAGAAACAAAAGGGTCAGATTCTTTTCTCTTTCAGGTACCATCCTGTGGAGTGAGGCGATGACCCCCAAAAGGAAAAGGCAGTAAATTACTTCTTCTCAAAACTATGTCATAGCATAAGTTTCCTAGAACTCATCAGTCATCACAGATAGGAAGACCTACAGTATCAATATTGGAATTATGCCACCCAATGGTTTTGGTAAGATTTTTAAAAAACCTGGAGGCAGCTCAGACAGACTTAATTTTATGAGGGATTGCAGACATGGCATTGATACTAAGGTACCCCGCGTGGGTTCAGAGAGTAAAACACCGTCTCCCCTTTTTATTCTTTTGTAGATATTGATGAACCATGTAATCCCTGTGGTGTACTTACTCATGGAAAATGGAAGTAACATCTCGACTTGCCTAAAAAGCCTTTATTCCCAGATAGAGGTTAGCAAAGTATAGTCATGAAATGCTATTCTGTATGCATCACAAGCTGACCACAAGTTACAGTCTCTGGGCATTATAATTACCACTGCTCGGTAAAAATATTACCTTTATGTTCCACATAAGGCTCCATATCCAAAATTTCTGAGAAGCCAATGTAGGTATTCAGCTTTTTCTTATGTCCAGTTTGCCTAACCAAGAGGAAAGCTAATTATATTTATATTTAAAACAATCATAAAACAATGTATAAGCTCTACCAGCTATTTTAATAAACTCAATGGTACCTAGGTAAGTTGCACTCAACAATCTTGCTCAAAAACTTGTATGATTAGAAGTCAACATAAATTATAAGAAGTCTTATAATTGGGGGAAAAAAATAGGCTAAAAGTATGAATTTAAAATGTTGATTCCACACTTACTTTCAGAAGTTTTAATATAATCACAAAAGAGAGCTATATAGATGCTCCCGCTTCATAGAAGTAATGCGCATGTGCACATATTTCCTTTAATTACACAATCAAAGATATATTCCCATGGGGGTTGGGAAGGTTGGAAGACTGTAATAAGTAGAAATTTACTCTAGTTCTTTTTCAAAAATACAGAACATCAAGATAATTCAGTTCTTAACCTATGTTTGTTTTCCTTTGCAGTGTTTAATCATTAATAGAGTAAAAATAAGGGTTTCCTACTTTCCTAGTTCTTCCTCAGATATGGCTGGCTTCCGTAAGAATTTTGTGATAAAACCGGCCATTATTGGCATTTCAAAAGGGCAGGTCCCAACTACAACTGTCATTCCCAAATATTGAGTTTCAAATTGGAGAGGCTATTATCTGTCTATGGTAAAATCTGTACGCATTAGTCCACGACGAGCAGCAAACACTGCTCCTCATACATATTTACCTGTCGAAGACAAAACGCATCAGCTGTAAGTTCAGGGTGCAGGGAAGGCTCAGGAGCCTGATCTTCCTTGTGGCATTCTGTTTACTTTGACAGTTTTCACAAAAGTATCGATTGTCTCCCTCTAATTTTTCTTCCTGATCAGAAATAAGACATTACTTTAAAAATATTAGAAGACAGAAAGCTTTTTTTTAAGTAATCAAATGTCTGATTGTACAGCATAATTTCATTTTAAGTAACAGCCCTCGCAACCTGTTGAAGATCGAGCCACTCTAAGTAGTGAAAGACACCCAAGTTAGAAGGCACTACTTAAAAGTGATATTAATTTGCATACAGTGATTTAAAATTGTTGGGGCTCTTTCCCAAATGTGTGATTTTTAAAAGTACTTCTCAAAAATAAAAAATCATAAATAAGCACTTGACGCAACCAAATTAAGAACAGTGGAAAATGGTGGAAATTACATATGGGCACCAGAATACAGAACTACATAGATCATATATACAAAATCATACACAGACACACACACGAGTCACATACAGAATTAAAATTGCTGAATCATGCTGATGGGATAAATTTAAAAGACCTCAGGAAATTCAGTGGTATAGCTTGGTGGTTTTAAATTTTTCCTGTTGTGTCCTAACTTACTGGCCGGTCCTTCTGCTCAGCATCATTTGCTAGCTCCTCCTACCTCCTTGAGTCCCTGTGTCTGAATGTCCAAAGACTCGGTCCTTGGTCCTCGTCTCGCAGTCCTGATTTCAACCAGCCCCCAAAACCCCGAACCACACGCCTCAAATCTAACACACCCCAAAGTAAACTCCCAATCCCTCTCCCTAGCCCATTCCTCCCACAGCACCTCCCAGAGCAATTCTGGCAACTCCATCCTACCTGGCACTCAGGCCAAAACTTAGCAATCCTTGACTCCTTCCTTTTTCTCCAGGTCCAGTCAGCAAACTCTATCAGCTCCACTTTGAAAATATATCGAAAATCCAAACAAGACAGTACCCAGATCTGTCCTGTTCAAACAGATCACAATTCTAAGCTTACTACCCCCGATGACATCTCCCCACACTCAAAGTCAAGTCTCTGGCCAAGGCCCACCAGGCTCTACTGGACATGTTCCTTAGTTACCTCTACAACATCCTTCCCCCCTTTGCTTGTCCACTTCAGCCACAGTGACCTTGTTGTTCCTCAAACCACCAGGCACTTTCTTGTTGTTTCAAGCTCTGCACTTCTGCCCATTTCCTCCATGGCTCACTCCTTCACCTTCAATCATTTTATTTCTAACAGCAACCAACCCCACTCTCATCCCTACCACATCTTCCGTCCCCTTCCCAGATTATTCTCCGCAGTACTTGCTCTAGGTGACACATTACATATTTTACGGTCGTTCCCCAGTCCCCACACCACTAACATTACAAGGCAAAAGTTTCCGGTTTTGCCCACTAGGGTTATCCCCAAATACCAAATCAGTGTGCAGTTAAGCACTCAACCAGTAACTAGCTGAATGAATTCAGGAAGTATCTGAAGTAGGCTAAGAGTTGTGCTAAGAAAGGAAAAAAGGTACAAAAATATCTTAAGAAAGGAAGCTATAGCGTAAGCTTGTCTATGATACCATGTGCTTGTTCTCACTTGGTAACAAAAGTTTCCCCAAGTAGCTTTCCCAACTCAGAAGGAAAGGGAGCCACTCCCGTCCCTCCACATGCATCTACATACACATCTACATACACAGCAAGAACAAATCCGGAGTGGAGGGGCTGAAGAATGACCAGAGTGATGTTTAAAAAAAAAAAAAAAAAAAAAAAAAAATTGCATTCCACACCTTGTAGTTCTCCTTAAATGAAAAGGCAATTTAACTGGATTGTAGAGCTCAGATTTCCTCAAACACTCCACCACCCCTAATCATCCAAGTTTTAACACAGAACTTTACATGTAAAATAACTGAAAGAGCCCCAAATTATTTTAACACACAGTCTGCTTCAGCACTTTAAAATTTACAGTTTCTTCCAGATCATTTCAGAAACAGAGACACTTCATATATGAAAAAGGCTATTAAAGAATTTACCCATTAAATCAAAAAACACGTTCAGAATAGTATTTACTGGTTAATGAGCAGAAACAACATATACGCCAAAGTTCGAATACCTTCAAAAATTCTGAGATGCAATCTGTTAACTGCTTGTGGCCTTGGATATTTAACTCCAGTTCATAAAACTTTGATAAAAGCTTAGACTCTCTGCCACACTGATTGCAACTGTAATAAAACAGAGCGGTAAAATTAAGATCAGAGTAGAAAAACAATGAAGTTCCATTATATCACACTCTAAAACTATGGGAAGCATTTATTTTCCCTTGGTTTTCGGTCATGGAAATTATTTACACTATATATTAAAAATAAAAAACAGGGGGCACCTGGGTGGCTCAGTGGGTTAAAGCCTCTGCCTTTGGCTCAGGTCATGAGCCCAGGGTCCTGGGATGGAACCCCACATCATCCTCTCTGCTCAGTAGGGAGCCTACTTCCTCCTCTCTCTCTGTCTGCCTCTCTGCCTACTTGTGATCTCTGTCTATCAAATAAATAAATAAATTCTTTCTTTAAAATAAATAAATAAATAAATATTAAAAAAAAAAAAAACAAACCAGGAAGTGATTGGTGAGGCATGTAGTTTATGATCAGGAACAATTTCAAGAGGCGTTTTACGTTCACTCAGTACCCTGCTGGCTCCACTCTTGTCTCTGAGTGCACAGCATCGACATCCACTACGCAGTGAGAACTCAATCACACGGGGCACTCGTCCTCTGAACGGATTCAACTGTACTTTTGCATGTCCACTGTTTATATGTTCCCATGAAAATGAATTACACTACAAATACTACTGGCCCCATGCTGGCCCATGAAAGCCATAACTTGGAACTGAACTGAAAATGAGATGACGTGTGAGTAACCGTCTCAGAAGACAACGTGCTGTGGGGAAAGCTGCCACACACTTACACGGTTACGTAAGCATATTCTCCACAGAACTGCTGCTGGACAATGTTCCGCACATCTGGATTCTTTTGTTTAGACAGAGTGTCTTCCAACAGAGACATGAAGAGCTTTGAAAATTCTTGGGCATCCTACAATACAAGTTTGGGTTAGTAAAAAGAAAAATCGTACCTTGCTTTTCAACTTCGGATACAAACAGCGATAAGTGAGTGAAATGTTCGCGTTTTGAAGTTCGCATCTTCAAATAAGTACCAACATATGAGTTGTCAGAAATAGGACCAAGGTAAATGGGTAACATGCTGGACAGTTAAATAAATGCTCTAATTCAAAACAGAAAAAAGTTAATTTTGGGGAGGCGCCCAGGTGGCTCAGTTGAAGGACTGTCTTCAGCTCAAGTATGGTCCTGGAGTCCCAGGATCGAGTCCCACACTGGGCTCCCTTCTCAGTGAGGAGTCTGCTTCTCCTTCTGACCCTCTCCCCTCTCATACTCTCTCTCAAATAAAATCTTTAAAAAAGAAAAGGAAAAAGTTAATTTTTACAAAGCATTTTATGGGATGCCCGGGTGGCTCGGTTGGTTAAGCAGCTGCCTTCGGCTCAGGTCATGATCCCAGCATCCTGGGATCGAGTCCCACATCGGGCTCCTTGCTCGGCGGGGAGCCTGCTTCTCCCTCTGCCTGCCACTCTGCCTGCCTGTGTGCCCGCTCTCTGACAAATAAATAAATTTTTAAAAAAATTAAGAAGCATTTTACTTCACTTCCTCCTACGAACATTCTAAAGAACGCTTAGATATCTTTTTATATTTAAAAAAAACTTAAAAGGTTCCGGGGCACCCGGGTGGCTCAGTCAGTTAAGTGTCTGGCTCTTGATTTCGGTGGGCATGATCTCAGGGCCCAATCGGGCTCCGCTTTCGGTGGGCAGTCTGTCTGAGGATTCGCTCTCTCTCTCTCCTTTTCCCTCTGCCTCTCACCCCCAACTGTGCTCTTTTTCTCACAAATAAATAAATAAACCTTTAAAAAATATAGAATTTAAAGGTTCTTACCTGCTGTTGCCCTGTGTCCAAGCCCAAGGCTTTAACAAATCCCGATGGATCAATGTATCGCCTGTTACTGTTTTGCAACAAGGCAAACAAATACTGAAGATGCTCACAAATTGTCTGAGGCTCATAATCTATTGAAAAAATACGTTGTTTTTAGCAAAGTGCTACTTTTCTTTAAAATATGTACTTCTTTACATGAAAACAAATGAAGCACCCTTAACTTTATAGAATATTAGTGTTTTATGATAGTTCTAAGAATTTAATAGAAACAAATTAGTAATCACATCTGTTTGGAAGTAAGGAAGCTGCCGTGGCTATCCATACACATCCCATAAAGGGAAGAGTTACATGTACATCCCAACAGCAACCACGACCATAGTTTTCTAGTGGTCAAATCACCACTGAAAAGTTCAGTCCAATATGAAAACCACAGACTGTATTTACCATTCACATAAGATGGCCAGATATTTTAATACAATCTCATTAATGTAAACTTGCCATGAATTAAGCAAGTGACAGGATTCAAACTGGAATGAATATAATGATGCATTTTAAAATGCTAGAATTTTAGAGTTTATTGAGTCAGGAAAGTATCTTAAATAGGAAAAGTGGATCTCAAAAGCCCCAAAGACTTGAGCATCATCTTCTGTGCAGTCACTACCCTGCGCTGCCGGCTCTGTGACAAGGATCAGCCAGGCTAACGTCTCTCCTTCACCAGCCCACGCAAGGTGAAGTGCTGACAGCAGAGGGCACTGGAGGGTCCAGTCGTGCCTGCCCCACCAGCTCCTGCAGTCAACCCTGCAGCTTCCTGCAGCGCCTCCTCTGGCAGTCACCACCGAAGGCCGCCTCCCCTGAGGCACCTCCTCTTGAAAAACCACTATGTGAATGACCTCTTAGGTGCCCTCTTAGACGACTTCACAGAGGTTTCTGAGGCCCTGGATTTCCCTGTAGACAGTTTGAAGTTGGGGTCCCTACTGAGGAAGCAACTCGGCACCTTCTCAGGCATCTAGTGAGCCTGCACAGGACACTCTGCAGAAGTCCAGATTTCAGGCCGGGGCAGCGGGGGGTGCTGAGGTGGGGTGTGTGTGTGTGTGTGTGTGTGTGTGTGTGTGAGTGAAGAGTCCTCCTGGGGTGTGCATTTTTGCCCCGAGGGTAGTGGCTGTTCCCTACATCTGCTAGTCCTATAGTTTTTCAAGTCCTCTTTAATTCTTACTAACCACTCCCACCATTACTCTAATTTCCTATTCTTGGTGAATAGCTCATAACATATATAATTGTTAAATCACTATGCTGTACACCTGATAGATTGTCAACTATAATTTTTTAAAAATCCCTTCCCAAAAGCCTCCCAATAATATATGTATGTTTTAAAAATTAAAGTCTATCTTGTAGGATATAAAAGAGCGCCCCCAGGAGAAGCAAGCTTGACCGCTATGCCATCAAGTTCCCCCGACCACTTAGTCAGCCATGAAGAAAACAGAAGACAACACCACACTTGCGTTCACTGTGGATGTCAAGACCAACAAGCACCAGATCAAACAGGCCGTGAAGAAGCTCTCCGACACTGATGTGGCCAAGGTCAACACCATGATCAGGTTTGATGCAGGTAAGGAAGCATATATTCAGCTGGCTCCTCACTGTGATGCTCTGGATGTTGCCAACAACATCAGGATCATCTACACGGAGTCCAGTTGGCGAAATCGAAATACGAATTCACCATGAAAAACCCTTAATATAGATGTATAAAACAGAAATAATTCCCTATTCTTTCTGTTCAAATTACTGTGTCATTTCTGTCTCCTATTTGGACTCTGAATGGTTTATCTCTTTACTACCAACTGTGACTTTTAGGAAGTCAACATTTCATTTATAAAACAAATGTAAAAATCTTACTTCCTGGGGTGCAAAGGCTTTGCAGTCCACTGAAAGGTATTCAGGTAAGTTTAGGTCTACTCCAACTCTCTTATCCTATAGGTTAGATACTTCACACTTATTAATTCCAAAGTAACTCCTCTTCTGGGACACCTGAGTGGCTTAGTTGGTCGAGGCTGCAACTCTTGATTTTGGCTCTTGGGGTCCTACGACTGAGCCCCAAGGATGGCTCTGCACTTAGCGTGAAGTCTGCCTGAGAGCCTTTCTCTCTCCCTGCTTCTCTCTGCTCTTGCACGTTCTTGTTCTCAAAATAAAAAATAATAAAGTAACTTCTCCTCTGCTGTCTTTCCTTAAAAAAAAAAAAAAGATTTTAGAGAAAGTGAGAGAGACAGAGCATGGGCAGGAGGGGCAGAGGGATGGGGGAGAGAATCTCAAGCTGACTTCAAGCTAAGCATGGAAACTGATGTGGGGCTTGATCTCATGAGCCTGAGATTACAACTTGAGCAAAAACCAAGAGACAGAAGCTTAACCAACTGCACACCCCTCCAGGTGCCCGGGGCTTTCCAATCTGTAAAATAAGGGAGTGACTAAACTAGAAGCAGAACCCAGATCCCATCATATCCAACACAAAGCCTTTGCACTCCTTTTACCCTGCCTATTAAAATAGCAGCAGAAATGTACACTCTCATCAGAGAACAGGTGAGGAACAACTGTGGTAA
The DNA here is from genome assembly GCF_030435805.1 of Mustela lutreola. Lineage (NCBI taxonomy): Eukaryota > Metazoa > Chordata > Mammalia > Carnivora > Mustelidae > Mustela > Mustela lutreola. Next base: position 15,521,548 of record NC_081299.1, read on the forward strand.
AATATAAAAATTCATGTACTTAGAAATTTAAAAAAAAAAAACCCACGCATCTTTTTAAGGATATTGTTAAAACCACAATACCCAAAAGAGGCCATGACACATCATTTTATAAAACAGTTTTTATAAAACAATTTCACTTGTGAAATTGTCATCTCACTGGTAAATTTATTCTTTAGCAAGATAATGCTAAAAATAAAAAAGAACCATTTTACATTAACCATCCTTTATATATAATATTACTTTAAATACTTAATACACTATTAATCTAAATTTAAATATTCTGAACTATAAAAATAAAGTTTTGGGGAAATAATCTTAAAAATTTGTAAGAGAAGGGTAGGAAAAGAATTTAAGCCCTGTGGGTTTTTTTTCTTATTTTAAGTAGGCTCCATGCCCAACGTGGTGATCTAACTCAACAACCTCGAGATCAAGAATCGCATGCTCTACCAACTGAGCCAGCCAGGTTGCCCCTTAAGCACTGTGTTTTGAAGCAAAGATTACTGTTAACAAGGACCAAGACTCTAAAGCAATCAATACCCATTGTGTGCAGGGCTGCCAGAAGATACCAGGCTTACAAATCCTCTATTCCCTCCCAGAGTCGAAGACATGAGCATGTGCCCAAACCTCATCACATAAAACACAGCACAAGATTTACAGGTGGGAGCAAGAGTTGAAGTTTCCAACTTGGAGCTCTGATCTATGTAATCTCAGACATTCACTGCCCTCCAACCCCCAGCTTTGAGAACGAGAAAAATCTGGTCTGTTCCATGAAAGTTCCATCTTAAAGAGAAAGCAGCCTCTAGTAGTCCATCTCTAAATAGAAAATAGTATCAATCAGGAATAATCATCCACATACTCTACATGAAATAAACTAAATAATTCCAGTAGGAAGTTTGAAACTGATTCTGTCTAAAAACCCTAAATGGGGGCACCTGGGTGGCTCAGGGTCCTGGGATCGTGCCCCACATCGGGCTCTCTGCTCAGCGGGAGGCCTGCTTCTCCCTCTCCCTACCTCTCTGCCTACTTGTGATCTCTTTGTCTCTGAGTCAAAAACAAAACAAAAAACAAAAAACCCCTAAAGGACTATAGCTGCTATTGGTGACTGATTTTGCCAAGGTTAGTAAATTTCACCTTAAATTTAGAGGGTATCAATGAAGCTGGTGTATTTGGGAATCAGGACAAAAAGATTGCTTGTGGTTACAATGAAGTATTAAGTCTCCCAAGCTAGGGAAAAGAGTAATGCTGTCTCTGCTTTATTGACTTGATTTTTATCAATCGCTACAAATTAATGGGCAACAATCACAGTGTATTACATGGAGAAACTGTAGATGTAATCTAGAAGAAATAATCGAATGGATTTCTTTCACTTGAATATGAGCCATTTCAGTGCCTAAATAATAGATTTACAGAAAAAAGGGACATTATGAATCCTGACAGTATTTACGAAGGACTGACCGCCTACCATGCCCAGCACATAACAAGTCCTCAGAAGTTAGTTTCCAGGGTTTACAAAGTGTTCTAGCTGGCAACATGCTGTGAAGGGAGCCAGCCCCACGGCCATCCCACTAACCTTTCTCTTCTTGGATACCATCTTCCATCATGTAGTCCTTACAGGTGCTTGGACATAAGTATAGTGCTTGCCGCAGCTCCAAGTTGAGAAACCATACTTGAAGAAATGTGTTGACGTAACAAGTAGCGCCAAGGTTAGTGAGGCCCACAAATGAGTTCTACAAAAATACAAAATTTGCAATTACAAAATCAATTTCCCTTTACACAAAAAAAGTACAAGAGGAATTATTTTTTAAATTTCAGATAAAAAAAAAAAAATCTGTTTCCACCACCAACCAACATGGCATAACCACATAAGGCTCTCTTGGCCACAGGTACTTTCATGAAAGCCCCATCTGGGTTGGCTACAGGAGTGGAGAAGACATAGGACAGCTCATCCCTGGTCTTCTAGTCTTCTCTGGCCCCTTACATCTAAAATTGAAATGACAGGCTCCGGGCCAGATCCGTTCTGAACCTGTGTACATAGGGTATTCATCTGCTATAATCCTCAAACTGTCAACATTAGGACAACGACAAAGTAAAATGTCCACAAAAGTTCCTTTCTATCATATAGATCAGGGAGAAATGGAGCAGGGGGAACTGGCAACATACAACTTTTTCCAAAAACTGCAGATTCCTGAACTTACAAAGAATCATTCTTTTTAATACATGGAATATCTTATATAGCTATTTTGTGAGCACCAGGCTTTTTGCTTAGAAAATCTTAAAGGGCGCCTGGGTGGCTCAGTGGGTTAAGCCGCTGCCTTCGGCTCAGGTCATGATCTCAGGGTCCTGGGATCGAGTCCCACATTGGGCTCTCTGCTCAGCAAGGAGCCTGCTTCCCTTCCTCTCTCACTCTCTAATAAATAAATAAATCTTTAAAAAAAAAAAAAAAAAAAAAAAGAAAATCTTAATGTGTATTTTTAAAAAAGTAAAACTACTGGTTACACGTACAATATATAAAAATACAAGCCCAAGGGGTGCCTGGGTAGCTCAATGGGTTAAGCTTCTGCCTTCGGCCCAGGTCATGATCTCAGGGTTCTGGGATCGAGCCCCACATTGGGCTCTCTGCTCAGCAGGGAGCCTGCATCTCCCTTTCTCTGCCTACCTCTCTGCCTACTTATGATCTCTTTCTCTGTGTCAAATAAATAAATAAATAAATAAATAAAATCTTATTGTAAAAAAAACAAAAAAAACAAAAAAAACACAAACCCACACCCCCAAGAAAGCATGGTAATAATAGCACTATGGGAGCTTGCTTGTTTCCTTGATTTACCACTTCTTTAAAGAGACTTTTTTTTTTTTTAAGATTTTATTTATTTATTTGACAGAGATCACAAGTAGGCAGAGAGGCAGGCAGAAAAGAGAGAGAGGGGGAAGCAGGCTCCCTGCTGAGCAGAGAGCCCGATGCCCCAGGACCCTGGAATCATGACCTGAGTCGAAAGCAGAGGCTTTAACCCATTGGGCCACCCAGGCACCCCTAAAGAGACATTTAAAAACGAGTTCAAAATAAAATGCACAATATGAAAGCCAACACAGAATCAGCATTTTTCCCCTCCGCAGAATCAGCATTTAAACTACAACCATCCTCTGAAGGCTTGCTGGATTACATGGCCACCAGATTTAAAAATTACCATTAAAGGGGCGCCTGGGTGGCTCAGTGGTTTAAGCTGCTGCCTTCGGCTCAGGTCATGATCTCAGGGTCCTGGGATCAAGCCCCGCATTGGGCTCTCTGCTCAGCGAGGAGCCTGCTTCCCCCTCTCTCTCTCTCTGCCTGCCTCTCTGCCTACTTGTGATCTCTCTCTGTCAAATATATAAATAAAATCTTAAAAAAAAAAAAATTACCATTAAGAACTATCCCAATTCAAGCAGTTTAAGTTCTACCGCTTATCCTCAAGCTGCAATGGGCTCCCCCCAACCAGTAATAGTTTCTAATTACAGATGAGAAACAAAACAACACAAACCCAGAGGAATACCCCATAGTGATCACTTAAAAAAGGATGGCTTACCTTTTTTCTCCTCTCACAGTTGGGATCATCAATGTTATGGAAACTATTTTCATCTATTTCTCCTAACCAAATATGCTCGCCAATGCCAACCAAGCAATTCGGATTTCCTTTGCAGTTTCGTCTACAAAAAAATGATTATTTGATTAAGAAATGCCATAGTTCCATAAGAAACATGTGGATTACAGCTATAATAGCATACCAGATTTCATCTATTTCTCATCTATAAAATGAGGAGAACGGAGAAGATCAAACACCAAGTTCAATCTGTGAGGCTGTGGGAAAAAAGAACTCATTTACTGCTGAGAGAATTCAAACTGGCAGGACGTTCAGGGAAAAGGACTTTTGCAATCTCTAACGAAACTACACACACAGCTTCCTTTAAACCCAGGAAATTCATTTCTAAGAATTCACCCTGAAGATACACCTCGGAGAGTGCAGAAAAATCTGCACAAATAACGCCTCGGTGACTCATTACAGCAGTGTTTGTAGCTGTGAAACACTGGAAAGCCGAAGGAGCCAACAGGGGACATGGTACCTTGGCCCCATGGAGTCCTAGGAGACCAGAACAGGAAAACCACAGAAAAAACCTCTACGGATTGATGTAGAGTCCGTTTTAGGATGTATGATTAAGAGAGCAACACGCAAAACAGTATCTACAGTATGCTATTTCTTGTGTAAGAAAGATGGGGGAGTAAGAACATACCCGTGTATCTGCTCATCTGAACACAAAGAAACCAAAAGGTTAAGCCAGAGGCCAATAAAAGTGGTTACCTTCCGAACACGAGTGGGGATGAGGGTAAAAACTGGAGGGGTGTGTGACACTTTTCTGAACATACTGTTCCATACACTGCTGAACTGGGGGGCCTCTGTGAATGTGACACACGTGTACACAGACACACACACGTTAAGGATGGGGAGGGGGACCCTGAATCCAAGACAAACACATTTCAATTAAGTAACGTATCCACAATGAAGGGAAGGAGGGTGAGGAACTAACCCAAGGAACCTGATGCAGATACCAGCAAGCTCTCGTAGTAATATCCTCAGACTAAAGATAAAAGGTAGAAATACCAAATCTGGGGCGCCTGGGTGGCTCAGTGGGTTAAGCCGCTGCCTTCGGCTCAGGTCATGATCCCAGGGTCCTGGGATCAAGTCCCGCATCGGGCTCTCTGCTTAGCAGGGAGCCTGCTTCCTCCTCTCTCTCTGCCTGCCTCTCCGTCTGCTTGTGATTTCTGCCTGTCAAATAAATAAATAAAATCTTTAAAAAAAAATAAATAAATAAATAAATTTAAAAAAAAAAAAAAAAAAGAAATACCAAATCTTTATGACTTCCTTTTCGTAACAATTCTAAAAAACCACTTTCCTTATATTCTATACTTAAACAAATAAGGAAATATATTGAGGATAAAGGAAACCAAGGTTCGGAAAGTTACAAAGAGAAAGGGAGGAAGAAGAAAATGAAGCTTGTAGTACTGGGTCAGGAGTAACAGACATAAGCCTAAACTTGCAGGTAGACTAGGGTTGCCTGATAAACCACAGAACAGTAGTTACTTGAATTAAAGATAAATAATAAATTTATATCAAAAAATATTTGTTGAAGGGTGCCTCCATGGCTCAGTAGGGTAAGGGTCTGCCTTTGGCTCAGGTCATGATCCTGGAGTCACTTCCGGCTCCCTGTCTGCTTCTCCCTCTGCCTCTGTCCCGCTCCATGCTCCTTCTGTCTTTCTGTCTCATGAATAAATAAATACAATCTTTAAAAAAAAAAACATTGCTTGGGACGCCTGGGTAACTCCATCAGTTAAGTGGCTACCTTTGGCTCAGGTCATGATCCCAGCGTCCTGGGATCCAGCCCCACATCAGGCTCCTTGGTCAGCAGGGAGTCTGCTTCTCTCTCTGCCTGCCACTCCCCCTGCTTGTGTGCCTCTCTCTCTCTGATTAAAAAAAAAAAAAAAAGATTGCTATTGAAGAAAATAAAAATATTTGTTGTCTAAAATTTAAATGTAATTAATGGCCTTTTATCAGGTGAGGGTGTATAAGCAATTGTGTGAGCACTCCTAGCAACCAGGCCTTGATTTCTAAGTATGCTGCACTCAAAGAACCCAGGGCTCCTGGGAAAACAGCTGATTCCACGCTGGCTGGACAGAGTACAAGATGAACATGGAACATCTATTTTGCTATGCCCCCAAAATAAGGATGTACTCAAAGGATGATGGGGGACACGTTTAAAGGACAGTTTGAGGGGGACTCCCTGTGGCAAAATCAGAAACAATGAGAGGCGAATTAATGACAGGATTATGATCTACTGAGGAAACAGGAACCCACAGTGAAATGGATGAATGGGGAATGGGAAAGTCCTTCCTTAGAGAAAAAAGTTAATTGTCAAAGTAGAAGAAAATTAGAAAACCAGCATTAGGCATCCATCAGATTAATCCAAGAATCAAGCAAGCATCATTGATGGATGCTGGCAGAGGCAAGTCTGTCGAGTGGAGTGTAGGGGAGTAATGAAATATCTACATAGTCTCAAAGTATCTTAGCACAGGATGTCCATGAATTATGAAAGGAAAGACAGTAACTTTCAGTGAAGAGAGCTGGCCAACACTTCACCAAAAGATCAGTTATAGTGGTGGGTTCCTGCTGCTATGTCACTGGTGAGATGGTCTGGCCAACGTAACAGCCTCAACCTAATCATGAGGCAGCATCACACAAACCCACCATGATAAGCTTTCTACGTTCCAAAAACATCAATGTCATGAGATAAAGACTGAACGGTCCTTTCAGATTGAAAAAGACTAAAAAGAGACAACTGGCTACAGCACACAAGCTTGGATTTTCTTTTGCCTTCACAAAGGATCTATTCGTTCTGAATGCTTCAAAAGCTTGGCTAAAGCTTTATGGATAGCAGTGAAAGACTGGAAACATCAATGTCCATCAAGAATTAACTGATAGGAGCACCTGGGTGGCTCAGTGGACTAAGCCTCTCCCTTTGGCTCAAGTCATGATCTCAGGGTCCTGGGATCGAGCCCCGCATTGTGCTCTCTGCTCAGAAGGGAGCCTGCTTCCGTTCTCTCTCTCTGCCTACTTTTGATCTCTATGTCAAATAAATAAAATAAAATCTCTAAAAAAAATCATTCTTCTTTGGACAAAAATAATTTTTCTCTTCTAGCGAAAGAAGATACAAAGAAACAAACAAAACAAAAAACAGGATTCAGAATCAGGAGAGTAAACTAAAATCTTTTCTTTGAAGCAGGGTAAGGATTTACTAAGAAGATTCTTTTAACAAAAAAATGACAGCTAGGGATGCCTGGGTGGCTCAGTCGCTTAAGCATCTGCCTTCAACCTGGGTCATGATCTTGGGGTCCTAGGATGGAGTCTCCTGTTGGGCTCTTTGCTCATCCGGGAGCCTGCTTCTCCCTCTACCTCTCCCAAGCTCCCCCCTACCCTGCTTATGCTGACAAGTAAAAAAAATAAAAAATTAATTAAAAAAAAAAAAAGACAGATAGCAGCACTGAACTCAGGTTCCTTACGATGGAAAAGACAGTATTGCCAGCTGGAGTAAAAACATACCTCTCAATACCAGTAGGTACTCATTCTTTCAAATCTGCTTTTTGAAATGTCAAATCTCCTTTGTTCCTTCTGCTCTTGAACAGGAAAGTGCGAAGACTTTTTCACAGGATTTGGCTGTGGGGACAAGCAGCACTCTCCTATGGCGTCCACCCACACCTCATTCTCAGAAGATGGTTTTGTTTTTTTGGTTTTTTTTTTTTAAGATTTTATTTCTTTATTTGACACAGAGAGAGAGAGCACAAGCAGGGGGAAGCAGCACAGGGAGAGAGAGAAGCAGGCCCCCCGCCCAGCAGGAAGCCTGATGCCCATGGGACTCAATCCCAAGACCCTGGGATCATGACTGAGCTGAAGGCAGAGGCTTAACACACGGAGCCCCCCAGGAGCCCCTCAGAAGATGGTTCTTGTGAACCATTTGGATTTTACTCTTCTGCTCCCAAAAGCAAAAGAGAAACATGAAAGCAGGCTCTCTGGAGTGCCTGGCTGGCTCAATCAGAGAAGCGTCTGACTCCTGATCTCGGGGACAGGAGGTTGAGCCCCATCTTGGGCATAGAATTTACTGAAAATAATTTTTAAAAACACCTTCATTTGCCTCCAGAATCAACTACATCTACCTATCTCTCCAGGCTAAACACCCTTCCTTCTCTCTCCCAGTCTCTTTCTCTCTGGTCATTCTGAACTTTAAAAAAAAAAAAGTACTTTCTTCTTGTCCCCACTGCCCCCTACCAACCCCAAATCTTGTACACTCAACTTGGTCCAAGCTGGCTCCAGCTACGGCCTAAAAATTCCATAAAACAGGGTTTCTTTTTAACTTTGAAAAGACTTCCAAAACTGATGTGAGAAGTTGAAAGCAATTTCATTAATTGCCTCTAGAGTGCTGGCATTGTTTTTTGTTTGCACACGTCTTCTTAAATTAATTGCCGGCCACATATTACTGAATTAAGTGTTCGGTCAGCTAGAACACCATCACCGTGTAGATGAGATGAAGCAGGGATAAGGCAGCAGCCCCAGGCAGAACCCATGCATTACAGGTCTCTAGAGCCACACTTCCAGGTAAGAGCCAATGGCAGTGCTTGCAATAAAAGCATTTAAGCTAATGGATTAAAGCTTTCCACACAGCGGCTAAGCCTTCTGCACAGGAGCCCAGCATTTTGTTTGTTCTCTTGTTTGGAGAAGCACAGAATCTACTTAAGAGGCATAAATCGTGAAAACATTTCTAATTACAAGCTATTACTCCCAAGCCAACCTAACCAACAGAGGAGAACACCAACACAGAAGCAAGACACCCTACAGAAGAGAACCTCTCCCATTCATCACTCGCCAGTGCCCTGAACGTCACTTGATCCACGGGAGGAGTAGCCATGGTTGTCAGGTATCATTTCTCATCATGTTTGTACCAATTTTCTAATAGCAGAAAAGTGTTTCTGCACACTTATTTCTGTCAAAGTGTAAAAAGAAATCAAGAAGGCTAAGTGTTCTAAGATAAAGGACAGGCACACATGTCTGCATAGAAAGACAACCTGTTTACCAGGTAAATACCCCAGCCAGCTTGTCCCCTTTATATCACCTACTTGGCCAAAGAAACTACTGCTTAGAAATCAAGTAACTCAATTTTACACATCACAAGTGTCCCTGATTTAATCTGAAAAGTGATGCCACTCAGCTTCTCTGAAATAGAAACTTCTACAACCTTGTAACGAACCGTATCTTCTACCCACTCCCCACAAGTCTTCTTCCCAGAAATCCTTCCTTCTACCTACAGGGCGATCAGAGAACCAAATCACAAAAACCAAGCCCGAAGGGCATTCAGCCTGGTTCTTCCCTTGGCTCTGGCCTACTCTCTCATCTCATATACACTTCTACATTGGTTGGTTTAAGAAGAAGGGCCCCTCAGTCGGCAGAGCATGAAATTTGATCTCAGGTTGTGAGTTCGAGCCCCAGACTAGGTCTAGAGATTTTAAAAAGCGGGGGGGGGGGGGGGGGGGGTAGGGCCTGGATGGCCCCATTGGTTAAGCAACAGCATTCTGCTCAGGTCATGATCCTGGAGTCCAGCACTGGGCTCCCTGCTCAGCAGGGAGTCTGCTTCTCCCTCTGACCCTCTCCCCTCTCATGCTCTCTCTCACAAGTAAATAAATAAAATCTTTAAAAAAAAAGTGTTTGTTTTATGTGGCAGATGCCTACTACTGTGTTATTTATTGTATGTGCCAAGTTTCCTCTCTCATCTACCCCTGCCCTATAGGCCCTTTAGGCCCTTTTTCTGAGAACAAACTTCCTCAGGTCCCGTGGTTCTAGAAAAGGACTTCAACTACCACCATTTTGACCCTGAACTTTATAACTGAGAAATCCTTTCCATCTTATCTCTTTATCTCAGGCATAAGATCTGAGGGGCAAAGCATCCCCCATGGGCCCCATTCTCTCACCCAAGGAATAAGAACTTCCCAAGGCCAGCAAAACGCCACTCATGACAATGGACTTCACCTTCATTGCCCACCTGCAATCTCTGCCTCACATTTTCCTTCTATAAATCTGGAAGTATTTTTGGTATGTGGTAGATAGTCTTTGAGACCCTAGTCCCCTATCTTCTGGAGGCTGGCCTCACTAAAATAAATTCCTTTCCCGTTTCACCACCACTGTGTCTCTGCCTTTGGATTTTGTCAGTGGTGAGTGCCCAAGCCTGGTCTGTCTGGGAACCCTGGAGCCAGCCACTCTTGCCCGCCCCCCACCCCACCCCCGCTCTGGCTACACTAGCAAGAGCTGCTAAGATGCAGCCCCAATCTGTCACCGAAACACAAAATCTCACAAGATCTTTCAAAGTGAGGGATGTGGGGAAAAACAACATTGGTACCTCTTAGGTGGCAGGAGACACTTCTGGATGGTGTGGGACTTGGGGAACTCGGCTGTCTAGGAAGCAATCAACATGCTGATTTGCACGAGAAGCAGAAACAGATGGAGGTTCCAGACACACTCCCTGGCCCACCTATGTCCCTGCCTTATCCATGACTTACTTGTTTAAACTTCCCTGAATTTTAAAACCAAACAAAAAAAAAACCTCCTGAAAAAAATTTTTTAAAGATTTTATTTGACAGAGAGGACAGCAAGAGAGGGAACACAAGCAGGGGGAGTGGGAGAGGGAGAAGCAGGCTTCCTGCTGAGCAGGGAGCCCAACGTGGGGCTCAGCCCCAGAACTCTGGGATCATAACCTCAGCTGAAGGCAGATGCTTAACAAATGAGCCACCCAGGCGCCCACCTCTTGAAATTTCTTTTTTTTTTTTCTTTTTTTTTTAAAGATTTTATTTATTTATTTGACAGAGAGAAATCACAAGTAGGCAGAGAGGGAGGCAGAGAGAGAGAGAGGAGGAAGCAGGTTCCCTGCTGAGCAGAGAGCCCGATGCGGGACTCGATCCCAGGACCCTGAGATCATGACCTGAGCCAAAGGCAGCAGCTTAACCACTGAGCCACCCAGGCGCCCACCTCTTGAAATTTCTTAACTGAGCTATTTTTCTTTTCTTTTCTTTTCTTTCTTTTTTTTTTTTTTTTAAAGATTTTATTTATTTATTTGACAGAGAAATTACAAGTAGTCGGAGAGGCAGGCAGAGAGAGAGAGAAGCAGGCTCCCTGCTGAGCAGAGAGCCCGATGTGGGACTCGATCCCAGGAACCTGAGATCATGACCTGAGCCGAAGGCAGCGGCTTAACCCACCCAGCCACCCAGGCACCCCAACTGAGCTATTTTTCTTATGGCTATGCTAGTTCCAAGTTCGTATCACCTGTGTCGAGGAGTAACAAATATGAACTAAAGCTTTTTCTATTGCCAACACTCCAAAAAAGCCAATTCAGTCTCTCTCGGGCCTTTTTCTTTTCTTTTCTTTTTAAAATATTTTATTTATTTGACAGAGAGAGAGAGAAGAGAGAGCAAGAGAGGTAACACAAGCAGGGGGAGGGGGAGAAGGAGAAGCAGGCTTCCCACCAAGCAGGGAGCTCACCCAGTGCAGAGCTCAATTCCAGGTCTGGGATAATGACCCAAGCCGAAGGCAGATACCCAACTGAGAAACCCAGGCACCCCTCCAGACCTAATTCCTTTTTTTTTTTTTTTTTTTTTTTAAAGATTTTTATTTATTTATTTGACAGACAGAGATCACAGATAGGCAGAGAGACAGGCAGAGAGAGAGGAGGAAGCAGGCTCCCTGTGGAGCAGAGAGCCCGATGCTGGGCTCCATCCCAGGACCCTGGGAATCATGACCTGAGCCGAAGGCAGAGGCTTTAATCCACTGAGCCACCCAGGGGCCCCCAGACCTAATTCTTAAAGTGGTTGTCTCCTCCTCTAAACTTTCTTACAGGACTAGTTAACAAACAAAGGGAAAACACTCCAATCCAAAGAAATGCAAAGTTAAAATAGTCATGAAAGAGATCTTTTCTTATCCAATCAGCAAAAACTCCCCAGTGACGAAACAAGGTAAAGTGAGAGCCATTGTGCACTCACTGCCAATGTGCTGAATAACAAAACACACGCCTTTGGAAAAACATGAAAATGGCTCAAAATATTAAATGACACCAACATTTTCCTTCAATAATTCTACTCCTGGGCATATATTCACAGAATACACAACACTGTGGTCATGAAAAAACGATGAATCCCAATGGGTACTTTTTCCAGAACCGTGTGACAGAAGAACACCAAGCGGCTGAAGTGGTAGACAAGGGACAGGTTCCAAAATGTCTGGTATGACATGCTAAGCAGCTGGGACATGACTCGCCAGCACAACACCTTGGCAGCAGTCCCAGTGGAGGATGCCATCCTAAACCAGTTTAGCGGCAATGAGAATGGAAGAAAGCTAAATTCAAGTTTATCAATGAGAGAAAATCAACAGGACCTGGGGACCCCTTAGATGGTGGGGGAAAGAAGGGAAGAAGGGGCGCCTGGGTAACTCCATCAGTTAAATGTCTGCCTTAGGTTCAGTCCATGATCCCAGGGCTGGGATTACGCCCCTCGGGATCCCTGGCTCAACCGGGAGCCTGCTTCTCCCTCTCCCTCTGCCCCTCCCCCTGCCTGAGCTCGCTCACTCTCTCAAATAAATAAATAAAAAAGCTGGGGGGGGGGGTTTCCTGCAGTGATGCCTAAAGCTGTAAAGAATGAAAATAACTTTCCATAAATCAAAAACTGTTTAGCTGGGGACTGGAAAAACAACAGGCTAGGTATCTAGGGTACAAACCACTGACTTTCTCTCATACTAACCACAGTAAGAGATCAAAGTTTGAGCTGTTCTGACAGATCTCCAAGGATCTGTCATTTAAGAGTATCTTCCAACAAAATGGAAAAAATTTAAAGCCAGCGATTCGTAATTGTTATGCAGCTGAAAAAAAAATTATTTGACTAGGAGAGGGGGTGGGGCTCCAACCCCAGCAGTCATTTAAAACAGCTATTCCTTTGCTGTTCCTCATCATCTTTTAGTTCCTTAGCTCTTAGGAACATCACTTCACACAGACCGCCCAGGCTTGCAAACTTCCTTCCCTGCTTCAAGTGAAGATCGGACTACACCGAGAAACTTCGCCTAATGCATCACACACCTGCAAAACAATCTGTTACACGTATAATATAGACTTACTGGTCTTCACATCCTTCGACCCAGAACTACCATTTTCAAGAATGCATCCTAAGCACAGACATCAACAAACACTTTCAAAGATAATCATCACTATTTAGACACAAGCTACTTGCCCAATCACAGGAAAGACACCAGTGTTGTTTACAACAGACTGTTTCGAAACAAGCTACCTGCCCAACCACAGGGACAATGTTAAAGGGGAGGCAGCAGAGTGCAGTGAAGGAATACTACGCAGCCATTATAACTCTTTTCCGACAATACTCTGAGACTTGTGACCTTGTTCAAGACAGAATTCTAAATAAACAGGATACAAAGTTATCCATTACGACTCTAATTTTTCCAAGGGGAAGGGAGTGATGTTTTAATTTCTTTTTTTTTAAACAGTTTTGAGGGGTGCCTGGGTGGGCTGGGCTTCTGCCTTTGGCTCAGGTTATGATCTCAGGGTCCTGGGATCGAGCCCTGCATCTGGCTCTCTGCTCAGTGGGGAGCCTGATCACCACCACCCCACCCCCCCGGCTCTGTGCCTACTTGTGATCTCTTTTTGTGTGTCAAATAAATAAATAAAATCTTAAAGGAAAAAAAAAGGTTTTGAAAAAAGTAATCACAAGGGAAATTAGAAAATACTTTGAAATGAATAGAATGTACCAAAAATTGTGAGATGCAGCTCAATTAGTGGTTAGAGGGGAATTTCTAGCATTAAATGTTTAGACAGACTGATCAATCCATATTTTAAAAAACCAGCCTCTGGGGTCCTTGGCTGTCTCAGACGGTAGAGCACATGACTCTTGATCGCAGGCTGGTAGTATGAGGCACATGTGTGGGGTAATAGTTTACTTAAAATTAAAAAAAAAAAAAAAAAAGCAAATACAAGCCAGCCCCAAACCATATATACCCCAGTTCTTAGTTATGACAAATTTCAGGAACATCAAATCAGCAAATGTTGACAGATACTTTACATTCTGGTCATTCAGTTACTCTGAATCCCCTTAGAAACTCATGTCTATAAAACATGTGAGTAATACATGCGGCGGTATGACTATTCTGCTTCTCTGACCTCCAGTGAGAGCAGAAGTTAATGCAAACAAGGGACTAGGGCCAGTCTGGATGCTCAGAGAGCGGCTGCATGGCGGTTTCAAGCTGCCAACAATAAATGGTCACTAGACAGGTCACGACACAACAGGAGTTAACAGTAAACACTATCATTTTCTATAACCCAAACCTACCATCTCATAAAAGCAACTAGACTTCACAGGGTGACACATTCTGTCCCACAGAGATGCCCACATAATTATCGGGCCAGAGAATGATGAAATGAAAGACCACATCCTAGGCATCAAACAAGGGCTCACAGCCCAGGAGGTGACAAGTAAAAGGAGAGCTTCCGAGACATAAATGCAGCGGTGGCATCAAGCATGGGACCCCGAAGCGGAGATCCCACAGGACGGAAGGCAGTCCTGTGAAGGTGAAAGTCTCCAAGGGCACTCAGGAACTCAACCCACGTGCGACACGAACTAAAGAGCATTCTGGGCGGACAGCTCATGGACCCGGAAGGCTGGAGGAGCAAGCTAGAGAAAATGGATGCCGGCTCACCTGCCATGCTCCAAGACCGAAGGAGGTCTTCCTACCACGGCAGGTCAGCACAGCTGGCGGCTCTGCCGAGAGGAAGACAGGAAGGCCAAGGAGGCTGCAGAAGTCAGGGGCTCCGCTCGCAGAAGACCGCAAATACTGAGAGAAGAGCTTGGACTTCATCCAGCAAGCAAGAAGGAGCCAGTTTAAGGTTTCCGAAAAGAAAACTAACTGTGGGGCGCCTGGGCAGCTCAGTTGGTTATGTGTCTGCCTTTGGCCTGGGTCACGATCCCAGGATCCGGGGACAGAGCCCACATCAGGCTCCCTGCTTGCAGGGAAATTGCTTCTCCCTCTCCTCCTCACTCATGCTCTCTCCAAATAAAATCTTAAAAAAAAAAAAAGAATCAGATTTTCACTGCAGAAAGATTCTCTAATTGTGCTTCTCAACCACAGTGCCTTCTAAGAATCACCTGAAGATTCCACAAGTTTTTCATTGTCAATAAACACCATTCTTATAAAGCTCTTCCTGCTTCTTAGTAAGACAAGTTTTAAGCCTCTAAGGTTATTTTTTTTAAATTTTAAGTCCTGACTGTGTGTGTGTGTGTGTGTGTGTGTGTATAAGAGACAGAAAGACCAATGAGAGAATTCAAAGGGGGTGCAGTAGTAATGAAGAGATCAGAAGTGAGGATGGGAAATGTAAGAAGCTGGACCAGATAAGAGGTCAAATCAACAGCACTTATCACTGTTCAGTTTTTGTGTGGTGAGGGGAAAAATGAAATCAGGTTTTTATGAATGCAGCTGCATTTAAAATCTTTTAAAAGAAAAACAGAAATCACAAATGCTTTGAGGATACTCACATCTAGAATTCTGTAAAATGTTCATTCACTTAACAACCTGATTTCATTTGAAATTCTGATTTCTGGTCAAAAGGATCCAAACCAGCCCATAGCAAACAGGACAGATAAGGTATGAGGATCCTGGCTTACCATGTTTTGTAAAGTGCAGTTACACCATTCTGAGGTTGGATGACTGGCTCTATAGCAGCTTTTTCGTTTGAGGGTCTCAAGGTTAGAACTTTCACCGAAAGTTTCTTTCTTCCATCCTTCTAAGATGCAAGCTTGCTATAAAACATTTGGCAGTAATTAGGGGCACCTGAGTGGCTCAGTGGGTTAAAGCCTCTGTCTTTAACAGGGGAGCCTGCTTCCCCCTCTCTCTCTGCCTGCTTGTGATCTCTCTCTGTCAAATAAATAAATAAAAATCTTTAAAAAAAAAAATTAAATATACTCCTATACCAGGGCGCCTGGATGGCTCAGTGGCTTTAAGCCTCTGCCTTTGGCTCGGATCATGATCCCAGGGTCTTGGGATCCAGCCCTGAGTCGGGCTCTCTGCTCAGCGGGGAGCCTGCTTTCCCCTCTCTCTCTGCCTGCCTGCCCTCTCTGCCTACTTGTGATCTCTGTCAAATAAATAAATAAAATTTCTAAAAATATATATATATACACTCGTACACCAAACAATAATCATGCTCATTGTGCTCCTAGGTATGTATCCAAAGGGATGGAAAACATCCACACAAAGCCTTCCCACAAATATTTACAAAGCAGCTATACACTTAATTGGCAAACTCTGAAGTAACTAAGAAATCCTTAAGTAGGGGATAAAGAACAGATAAACTATAATACAGCCAGTGAAATACTATATGGCACTAAAAAGAAATGAATTACCAAGCCATGAAAAAAAGCTTAATTGAATACTATTAATTCAAAGAAATCAGTATGAAACGATTAAGTACTATTTCTAACTATATTATTTTGGAAAAAGCAAACCAATGGAGAGAGTAAAAAGTATAGTTGGAGGATGTCAGGAAGGATGGACAGGCAGGGCAGAGGACTTGTAACCAGTGAAATTATTCCATATGATACTGTAATAGTGAATGTATGTCTTTATCTACTTGCCCAAACCCACAGAACACACACACCACCAAAAAGAAAACCCTGATGTAAACTATAGACACTGTGAAAGTTACCAGAAAGGAAAGGGGTGGGGGGGATGAGTTAAATAGGTAATGGGAATTAAGGAGTCCATTTATTTCACTACATGGGGCACCTGAAACTTATTACACGGTATGTTAACTAACTGGAATTTAAATTAAACAAACAAAAAAATATCCAGCAGGAAAGAATGGAAGAGTACCAAATGCCACTTCTTCCCCAGTATTAAAAAAAAAACAAAAACAAAACTGGGGCACCAGGCTGGTCAGTGGGTAGGCCATGCGACTCCTGATCTTGAGGTTGTGAGTTTGAGCCCCACACTGGGCTGGGAGATTACTTTAAATAAACAAATAAGTAAATAAAGTGTTGGGAGAAAAAAACCACCAACCTAAAACTTAAAAAACCAAACCAGGGGCACCTGGGTGGCTCAGTGGGTTAAGCCACTGCCTTTGGCTCGGGTCATGATCTCACGGTCCTGGGATCAAGCCCCGCATCGGGCTCTCTGCTCAGCAGGGAGTCTGCCTTCTCCTCTCTCTCTCTCTCTGCCTACTTATGATCTCTGTCTGTTAAATAAATAAATACAATCTTAAAAAATAAAATAAAATAAATTAATAAAAACAAAAAACAAACCATAGACATTGGGTGACAATGAGGTGTGAAGGGAGGTCCACTGAGTTAACAAGTGTAACCCTCCGGGGGTGCCTTCATGACTCAGTCAGTCCGCTGAGTGTCCTACTCTTGATTTTGGCTTGGGTCATAACCTCAGCAGGGAGTCTGCTTAGATTCCCTCCCCCTCTGCTGCTCCCCCAACACCATTCGGGTGGGCTGGCTCTCTCCCTTCCTCTCTCTCTAAAATCTTGAAAAACAAGCGTAACCCTCCAGAGGGAAACACTGATAGTGGGCGAGCAGGCGTGTGTTAGGACAGGAGGTACACAGGAAATCTCTGTACTTCTGCTCAATGTTGCTGTGACCCTAAAACTTCTCTGAGAAATAAAGTCTTGGGGCCATCTGGCTGGCTCAGTCAGTAAAACATGTGACTCTTGATCTTAGGGTTGGGGAGTTCAAGCCCCACATCAGGCACAGAGCCTACTTAAAAATAAAACAGAACTGGGCGCCTGGGTGGCTCAGTGGGTTAAGCCGCTGCCTTCGGCTCAGGTCACAATCTCAGGGTCCTGGGATCGAGTCCCATATGGGGCTCTCTGCTCAGCAGAGAGCCTGCTTCCCTCTCTCTCTCTGCCTGCCTCTCTCTCCATCTACTTGTGATCTCTCTCTGTCAGATAAATAAATAAAATCTTTAAAAAAAATAAAACAGAACAACCAGACACCCTTAAATACAAAATACAAAAATAAAGTCTACTGAAAAAATCTGAATGAACAGGAACATTTCAATGTATGTATTTTTACCTCAATTGTTTAAAGCTTTTGAGTTCTTAAAAAAAAAAAAACTAAGAAGCTTTTAACTACTATACCAGAACAGTGTATGCAGCATGCTACCTTGTGTAGGAAAGGGGAGGAGTAAGAAAATTGTTTGCTTTTATGTACACAAAGAAACACTGAAATAATCTGATGGGATGATGTGGGGAGCTGTGGCAATGTACATTCTCAATGTACACAAAACCATTTTCCTAACAAAATATATACAAATAAAAATGTTTTCGGGGCACCTGGGTGGCTCCGTGGGTTAAAGCCTCTGCTTTTGGCTCGGGTCATGATCTCAGGGTCCTGGGATTGAGCACCGAATCCGGCTCTCTGCTTAGCAGGGAGCCTGCTTCCCCGCCCGCCCCCCCCACCCCGCCCACCTGCTTCTCTGCCTACTTGTGATCTCTGTCAAATAAATACATAAAATCTAAAAAAAAAAAATGTAAATCATTTTCTTATTTAAACTAGATAACTATCAACTAATCACATAAAATTATTTTACTTTACATTTTTATTGAAGAAGAAACTTTTTACTTAAGTTACTAAAGCACCTATTTTCTCGATGCAGTGAAAATAAAGGAAAAATAAGATAATCTGAACTCTAGGTTCTCATGACGGAAAATTGTACATGTTTTTATTCATGGACTGTACCAAATTCTCAGGTATTAGACATGCAAGATATAAGCAAAAATAAAAATATAAGAGCCACAAACAGGTCCCTTGGCACTTATGTCCCTGTTCTAGGATTTCTCTGAAATACATATTGAAGTCTTAGGCAAAAAATAAGTTTGAGCAGCAACTGACAAAGGCAATACAATTCAACACCAACCTTACGTTAAACATCATGGATGGAAGTCGTCCTAAAGTGTTGACAATCCTTTAAAGTTTATTAGATATATAAAAAATTTAAATATATATATTTTTAAGTTTCAGAATCCAATCAACCTTTGAGGCTCTGCCAACTACCAAAAGTAGAAACATCTTCCTTTTTCCAAACCTCAAAAGTTATGCCCCACTAAATTGAGATTCGAAAACTGCAATGTATAAAAATGATCAATACACTCAAAACTCTTGTAATTAGCATATTAAATCAGTTGGCCTGAAATTCAAATTTCTATTAGAGAAAGGGATTAGCCAAGCAAAAGGGATTTAAGAAGTGAGCTAACTCAAATACTATGAATCTAGTTTCTAAGAGGATATTCCTCAAACTGGTATTCAAAGAAAAACGCTGGGAGGTAGAAGTACTAACTGGCAAGTCAAAAGTCTTTTCCTATGTGGACAGGCTTATTTAACCATTACAATTTGGAAATTTGGGGTGCCTGGGTGGCTTACTGGGTTAAGCCACTGCCTTCGGCTCAGGTCATGATCTCAGTGTCCTGGGATCGAGGCCCACATTGGGCTCTCTGCTCAGTGGGGAGCCTGCTTCACCCTCTCTCTCTGCCTGCCTCTCTGCCTAATTGTTATCTCTATCAAATAAATAAATTCTTTTTTTTTTTTTTTTAAGATTTTATTTATTGGGTGCCTGGGTGGCTCAGTGGGTTGAGCCGCTGCCTTCGACTCGGGTCATGATCTCAGGGTCCTGGGATCAAGTCCCGCATCAGGCTCTCTGCTCAGCAAGGAGCCTGCTTCCCTATCTCTCTCTCTCTCTCTCTCTCTCTGACTGCCTCTCCATCTACTTGTGATAATCTACTTGTGATTTCTGTGTCAAATTAATTAATAAAATCTTTTAAAAAAATTTTATTTATTTATTTGACAGAGAGAGATCACAAGTAGGCAGAGAGGCAGGCAGAGAGAGAGGAGGAAGCAGGCTCCCTGCTGAGCAGAGAGCCCGATGCGGGGCTCGATCCCAGGCCCCTGAGATCATGACCTGAGCCAAAGACAGCAGCTCAACCCACTGAGCCACCCAGGCGCCCCAATAAATAAATTCTTAAAAAAAAAAAAATTGGGACATTTTTTTGCCCCCTCCTACAGTGGAACTTAGTTCTCCAAAGAGGAATATTTGAAGCAGTTCTCAGGCTTTATACAATTTGGGAAATAATGGGTTCACATGTGAAAAAATAATACCTTCCAACTTCACTAATAATCAAAAGGTATCATTTTGTTATCAAAAGATATTGCTTATAAAACTCACGAAAAGAAAAATTTTAAGACTATTTATTTGAGGGGTGCCTGGGTGGCTCAGTGGGTTAAGCCTCTGCCTTTGGCTCAGGTCATGATCTCAGGGTTCTGGGATCGAGCCCCACGTCGGGCTCTCTGCTCAGCAGGGAGCCTGCCTCCCATCTCTCTGCCTGCCTCTCTGCCTACTTGTGATCTCTGTCAAATGAGTAAATAAAATCTTAAAAAAAAAAAGACTACTTATTTGAGAGAGAGAGGGTGAGACAACACAAGCAAGGAAATGACAGAGGGAGAAAAACCTTCACGGGGCTCCATCCCAGGACTCTGAGATCGTGACCGAAGCCAAAGGCGGACACTGAACTTACTGAGCCACCCAGGGGCCCCAAAACTCACAGAAGTCTTTGAAATTTCATACTCAATAGCAAGGGCACAGAGTGACAGGGATGTTCAGGTACTGCACACAGATGGGGGGAGCCTGGGTGAATCAGTCAGTTGAGTGTCCAACTCCTCTTTTCAGACCAGGTCCTAGTAGTTCAGGGTCGTGGGATCGAGGCCCACATGAGGCTCTGAGCTCCGCAGGGAGTTTGTTTCACATTCTCTTCCCCTCCCACTCATGCATCCTTGCTCTCAAATAAATGAATAAAATCTTAAAAGGGGGGGGGGGTTCATGTAACTTTTACAATCTTTGTTTTAAGAAAATAAACAAAGCAGACACTTTACTTACAAGGATGCTCAGAAAGAGCTAACAAAAGAAGGGGAGCGAGAAAAAGGGGCGCAGGCAAATGCTCAGTAGGAAAATGGCTGAATTTTGGGCCATGTAAAATGAAATATATGCAATGACTAGAAATTAGTACTTTTATGAACTCTGTAATACTCTGGGAACACATTCTTAGTATTAAGTTACAAAGTACCTTTTCAAAATATGCAGAATATGGCATTGTTTTTACATATATGCAGGAAAATCAAAAGGAATTTTATGAAAATATTATAATCTTGTTCTCTGGGTGGCAGCTTTTATTTGAGAGGAGTTCAAGTCAGCAGTGAGCTCAAATTCCTTAGAAGCCCAATGCAACTATATTTCATTTTAGCTTATCTGTACTTCTCAAATTGAAGTGCACATCAGTGAATGTATAATAAAGCCACAAGAAAAGCATCCTCTGCCAACCTTGACTCTAAATTTCAATTAGTTTTACCAAAAAAGGTTAAAAGAATTTTTGTAATATTACACAGAAAACAAAAGAATTTTAGAACAAATGAGTTTTTTCTTCTATTCCAATTCTTTGTTAAGATTGTCCCAAATATAATAACATTTTCTAAATAATCAGATCATTACCTTGGAAGCTAAGAGAAATATATGAAGTACAGAGAATTCTCAAAAGGCTCATTTGGTTAATTTTTATTTTTTTTCCCCTATGTATGTCCTCTCTTTCCTTTGGAATCACTGCTTTTTCTATCATCAAAGATCTTTACCACTAGGAGTCATTCAACACTCATCTTACACTGATAAGGTCACAGTGAAAAAAAAATCCTTAAATTCTTCCAGGACCCTTCTTCCCAAATGACACGAATAAAATTAGTCAATTCCAAATGGACTGTGGACTACAGATCTCCTTCTGAAAGACAATACAGCTTTGTAGAGGATATCTTTAGGACCTGGGGGAAGGTGACGATTTCTTAAACAGAATACATGCAAAAAGCAATAATAATAATAAAGAAAATATTGCTAAACTGGACTACTCAGAAATTAATACTCCTGTTCGTCAAAAGATGCTGTTAAGAGAATAAGGCGGGGCTCCTGGTTGGCTCAGTCAGTGCAGCAAGACATTTGATCAGGTTTCTAAATTAAGCCCTATGCTGGGTGGAGAGATTACTTAAAAATCTTTTAAAAAGACATTTAAGGGGCACCTGGGTGGCCCAGTGCGTCGAAGCCTCTGCCTTCGGCTCAGGTCATGATCCGGGGGTCCTAGGATCAAGACCCATGTCGGGCTGTCTGCTCAGCAGGGACTCTGCCTCCCTCTCTCTCTCTGCCTACTTGTGATATCTGTCTGTCAAATAAATAAATAAAATCTTTTAAAAAATAATAAATAAAAATAAAAAAAAATTTAATTTCAATGAGGCTTAAAAAATTAAACAAGCACCCCACTGGAGGATATGTAAATAGTAGAATATGAAAAGGTCAATTTCATTGGTCAACTGAGAAATGCAAATTAAACCATAAGGAGATAACCATGACACATCCATCATAATGGCTAAAATTAAACAGATTATGGTGAGGATATGTAGAAAATGAACTCTTTCACACAGTACTCAGGAGAGTATAATGTGATATAATCATTTTGGAAAACAGTCGGTCATTATCTAATAAGCTAAATAAACACTGATGACCCAGCAAGTCCTCTTGTATCAAAAATGTATATATATGGGGGGAAAGTGTATGTATGTTATTAAAAGATACATACAAGAATGCTTACCACAACTTTATTCCAATAACAGCCAAATTCTGGAAAAA
The DNA here is from genome assembly GCF_030435805.1 of Mustela lutreola. NCBI lineage: Eukaryota > Metazoa > Chordata > Mammalia > Carnivora > Mustelidae > Mustela > Mustela lutreola. The sequence goes on from NC_081299.1 coordinate 15,543,864, forward strand.
TTCCAAAAGACCGTCACCACCAGAAAGGATCAAGTTACACTGTAACACAATGGAATACTGCACAGCCTTAAAAATGAACCCACTACTGCTACCCACAATGTAGACAAACCACACTGTGAGAGCAAATGAAGCCAGAATGAACTACAATGTATAATTAATTGTATACAAAGTTCAAAATAGGCAAAATAATCTGTGGTGTCCAAAGTAAGGGTAGTGGTTACTTTTGAGGAGGAGGATGTTAATGACCAGTAAGAGGCAGTAAAGGAAAGATGGGTGTCTTCAGGGATGCTAGCAACATTTTAATCTTGGTGGTAGATACATAGTTATGTTCCCTTGTGATAATTTTCCCTGTGTAATGTTTATGATTGGTATACTTTTCTGTAGGTAAAAAAATAAATTTTAGTTAAATAAGAACACTAGAGGGGCGCTTGGGTGGCTCAGTGGGGGTTAAGCCTCTGCCTTGGGCTCAGGTCATGATCTCAGGGTTCTGGGATCGAGCCCTACATTGGGCTCTCTGCTCAGCAGGGAGCCTGCCTCTCCCTCTCTCTCTGCCTGCTGCTCCCCTTGCTTGTGTTCTCTCTCTCTCTCTCTCTCTGTGTCAAATAAATAAATAAAATCTTAAAAAAAAAAAGGAACACTAGAAAAACTATGAGGAATTAAGAAGGGTCTAACCTTATCAGATATTCTTTAAAGTATTAAGTAATTGGAACTGTGGTCATAATACAGAGATGAATCAAATTAATAAGGGAAATAAAAAATAAGAAGTAGAAATAAGGGGCGCCTCGGTGGCTCAGTGGGTTAAGCCGCTGCCTTCGGCTCGGGTCATGATCTCAGGGTCCTGGGATAGAGTCCCACTTCGGGCTCTCTGCTGGGCAGGGAGCCTGCTTCTCTCTCTCTCTCTCTCTCTCTCTCTGCCTGCCTCTCCATCTACTTGTGATTTCTCTCTGTCAAATAAATAAATAAACTTAAAAAAAAAGTAGAAATAAATAAAAGAAATAAACCCAAATACATATAATAATTTGTCACATAATAAAAGTGGCCTTTTTAACTAGTGAGGGATAACTAGATTATTCAATATATGGTTTAAGAAAAATGAGTAGCCATTTGGCTAAAAAGTCAATTAAAGCTGGATTCCAATCTCACTCTCTAAATCAAATTAAACTGTAAAGGACAAAGATTTGATACATAAAATGAAACCATCAACACTAAAAATATGTGTGAACATTTCTACAATCTTGGAATCGGGAAATCCTGAAACCATAAAGAAAAATACTGACAAATTTGACCACATAAAAATGAATTTTAATGTACCAAAAGGAGGGGCACCTGGGTGGCTCAGTCGTTAGGCGTCTGCCTTCAGCTCAGGTCATGATCCCAGGGTCCTGGAATTGAGCCCACATAGGGCTGCCTACTCAGCGAGGTGCCTGCTTCTCCCTCTCCCACTCCCCCTGCTTGTTCCCCCCCTCCTCTCTCTCTCTCTCTCTCTCTCTCTCTCGCTCTCTGTCAAATAAATAAATAAATAAATAATCCTTAATGTACCAAAAGGAAAAGAACAACAACAAAAAAAAACCCACCAAAGTAAAAAAAAAAAAAAAAAAAAAAAAATTAGGAAAAAGGATCTTCAGCAGAAGTATTCAAAAAGTTCTTGATAATCAGTTAGAAAATGATCAACAATCAAGGACACACAATTCACAGTAGAAATACAAATGGCCAACACATATAAAAAGATGCTCAATGGTAATAGCAAAAAAAAAAAAAAAAAAAAAAAAAAAAAAAAAAAAAAAGGCATAGGAAAATAACATGCTTTAACTATTAAAGTAGGTGTTTGAAATAAGAATGTCTGGGGTGGGTAGGGGCGCCTGGGTGGCTCAGTGGGTTAAAGTCTCTGCTTTGAACTCAGGTCATAATCCAAGGGTTCTGGGATAGAGCCCCGCATCAGGCTCTCTGCTCAGCAGGGAGCCTGCTTCCTCCTCTTTCTCTGCCTGCCTCTCTGCCTACTTGTGATCTCTCTCTGTCAAATAAATAAATAAAATCTTAAAAAAAAAAAATTACAGAAAGTATGTAGTGTGACATTTCTCCCCTTTTTTCTAAAATAACAATTACACTGATTCTATTCTGCCTTATCTGTAAAATACATGGCACATGAAGGAAGGAACCTCATCTTCTGGGGGGTTATCTCAGAGCCATTCTAGAATACTACACCAAGTCTATAGTAGGTGCCAAAATTATCTGTTGAATAAAAGAATGAATATTTACTCCAGTAAGATATACAGCAGACACTCAAATATTTGAATTTAAAAGACACAGAAAGGAAAAAAATATATACATATATATATTTTTTTAAGTTTTTATTTATTTATTTGACAGACAGAAGACAGAGATCACAAGTAGGCAGAGAGGCAGGCAGAGAGAGGGAGGGGGAAGCAGGCTCCCCGCAGTGCAGAGAGCCTGAAGCCAGAACCCTGAGATCATGACCCGAGCCTAAGGCAGTGGGTTAAACCTGCGGCTTAACCCCCTGGGCCACCCAAGTGCCCCAACAATATACTATTTTAACAATGGTTAGTTTGCCTGAGATTGAGGGACTTTGACTTTGCACAAAAATTAAGGACAAAGTATTCTCTAAGTGTTAAAATGCTTGGCAGCAAAAAAATACTTAACCATGAACCCGAACAGGTAAGGATCCAAGTTTCATGGAACACAAAACACCTATTTAAACCAATAAGATGCATAAAATTGGCAATTTTTAGATTAAATTTGTGTTAAGTGATAAAAGAACATGCAATGCAAATAAAAGAAGAGATTGCTCATCATTATTAAGCAACCATTAAAGCTGGGTAAGGGGGCGATTTATGATCCCATCCTCCCCTCTGCTTACTATGTATGTTTAAAATTTGCATTAAGGGGCACCCAGGTGGCTCAACCAGTTGAGCTAATGACTCTTGGTTTGGGCTCAGGTCTTGATCTGCGGGTTGTGAGATGGAGACCCCAAACAGCGAAGGGGGGGGCATTGGGTTCTCACAGTAGGGGAGTCCAACGGAGGTTCTCCCTCTTCCTCTGCCCCTCCCTCTGCACGCAGGACACTCTCAAATAAATAAATCTTTGGGAGGAAAAATGTTTTTTTTTTAATTAAAAAGCAGGTCCCCCCTGGGACGCCTGGGTGGCTCAGTTGGTTGGACGACTGCCTTCGGCTCAGGTCATGATCCCGGAGTCCCGGGATCAAGTCCCGCATCGGGCTCCCAGCTCCACGGGGAGTCTGCTTCTCCCTCTGACCTTCTCCTTGCTCATGCTCTCTCTCATTGTCTCTCTCTCAAATAAATAAATAAAATCTTAAAAAAAAAAAAAAAAAAAAGCAGATCCCCTAACTTGCACTGAGGGTCAGGGAAAGTTAGCAAAGCACAAGGGACCAATACTGCTAAAGTGAGGAAACAAAAGCCAACTGAGAAAGGAGCCATCAATGATGAACAGCTTGGGTGGCTCAGTCTTTAAGCATCTGCCTTCAGCTCAGGTCGTGATCCCAGAGTCCTAGGATCGAGCCCCACATCGGGCTCCCTGCTCCACAGGGAGCATGCTTCTCCCTCTCCCTCTGCCTGTCTATCTACCTACTTGTGCTCTGTCAAACAAATAAATAATCTTTAATAAGTAAGTAAATAAAGGATAATTTTTAAAAAACAGCTGGATGAAGAAAGCTTCAGAGTGAGGCCCCGCAGCCCTCACAAAGGTTTTGGACTAGGGCTATGAGAAGTCAATGGGCATCATAGTGACTTTCCAGAATGCATTTACATTTCTGCAATGCTCTAATTTCATAAGTCATTGGTACTGTTTCTCTAATGAGAACAAAATAGACATCTTACTCCTATATACAGGGGTAGACTGAAATTTTCCTATCAAAATTTTAACTATCACAAAAAGAAACAAATTAACATATGAGACTTATCTGTTTGAAAAGCATGGGGAGGCCTGGGTGGCTCAGTTGGTTAAGCAGCTGCCTTCGGCTCAGGTCATAGTCCCAGCGTACTGGGATGGAGTCCCACATCGGGCCCCTTGCTCGGCAGGGAGCCTGCTTCTCCCTCTGCTTCTGCCTGCCATCCTGTCTGCCTGTGCTCGCTCTCTCTCTCTCTCTCTCTCTGACAAATAAATAAATAAAATCTTAAAAAAAAAAAAAAAAAAAAAAGGCATGATTAAGGGGCACCTGGGTGGGTCACTCAGTCAAGACTGAGACTCGATTTCAGCTCAGGTCATGATCTCTAGAGTCCTGAGATAGAGCCCTGCAACAGGCTCCTTGCTCAGCGGGGAGCCTGCTTCTCCTTCTGCCTGCTGTTCCCCCTACTTGTGCTCATGCTCAAGAGCTCTCTCTGATAAATAAAATCTTTAAAAAAAAAAAAAAAAGAGAAAAGAAAAGAAAAATTCTCTCTCCCTATGCCTCACCACCCCCCATATTGTGTTGGGGGTGCTATGAGGAAACAAGACATTCTTACACAGAAGAACCGTAAAGTGGAGCCATCATTCTGATCTGTAATTCAGCAACATGGATCAATATGAAAAATGCACATCTCTTTCCAACCAATTTACTCCAAGGAACTTACTTAACTGTTACACTCATTGTTAAGCAAAAACTCTTTTAAGAATTAAGATAAATAATATTTGTAGAACTCTGTGGGTATACGATTTAATACAGGTTGCTTTCACCATGATTTTACTAAACAGTTTCAGAAATGTAAATAGTCTTGAGTCATTTACTCTTTGAGAAGAACTAAACACCTCTTCAGCTCTGGAATCTCAGATTAGTTGTGTATGTAAAGCATAAAAAAGTAGATTGAAAAAAGGCATACAGGGGCACCTGGGTGGCTCAGTGGATTAAAGCCTCTGCCTCTGGCTCAGGTCATGATCCCAGGGTCCTGGGATCGAGCTCCGAAATGGGCTCTCTGCTTGGCTGGGAGCCTGCTTCCTCCTCTCTCTCTGCCTGCCTTTCTGTCTACTTGTGATCTCTGCCTGTCAAAGAAAGAAAGAAAGAAAGAAAAAAGGCATAGAGATAAAATTTGCTGGGACCTCAGATTATGCACGGTCTCAAAAGCACAAGCAACCAACCAAGCAAAGTTGGGACTACATCAAAATTAAAAGCTTTTCTACTACAAACAGTACCAACAAAAATATGAAAGCACAATCCAAAGAAATGAGACTATTTACTAATATAAGGAATTTGTATCCAATACATAAAGAGCTCTTAGAACTCAATAATACAAAAACAACCCTATTTTAAAAGAATTTATTTATTTATTTGACAGACAGAGATCACAAGCAGGAAGAGAGGCAGGCAGAGAGAGAGAGAGGAGGAAGCAGGCTCCCTGCTGAGCAGAGAGCCTGATGTGGGGCTGGATCCCAGGACCCTGAGATCATGACCTGAGCCGAAGGCAGCGGCCCAACCACTGAGCCACCCAGGCGCCCCAACCCTATTTTAAAATGGGCAAAGGACTTTAACGTACAGTTCTCCAAAAATACACAAAAGGCCAAGAAGCACAGGAAAGATGCTGAACTTGAGTCAGCAGGGAAATGCATATCAAAACCACAATGAGGGGGCACCTGAGTGGCTCAGTTGGTTGAGCAACTGCCTTCAGCTCAGGTCTCGCTCACTCCTTAAATTCCGGGATGGAGTCCCCTTATCAGATCATCAGACTCGCCGGGAGTCTGCTTCTCCCTCCAACCCGCCCTCCTCTCATGCTCCCGCTTTCTCATTTTCTCCCTCTCTCAAATAAATAAATAAACTATAAAAGAAAAAAAAAAAAAAAACACCACAATGACATACCACTTATACCCACTAGCACGGCTGTAAGAAAAGGAAAAAAAAAAAAAAAAACCAAGAGCAAGGATGGGGAGAAACTGGAATCTTCATACACTGTAAGTAAAACAGCACAGCCAGTTTGAAAAACAGTTGGTCAGTTCCTCAAAATGTTAACCACAGTTTTATGACCCAGCAATTTCACTCCTATAGATATACCCAAGATAAATGAATACATCCACACAAAAACCCCTACACAAATATTCTTGGCTACATTATTCACAGTAGCCAAAAAGTGGAAACAACCCAATGCCCATCAACTGATGAGTGCATATGTAAATGTGGGAAGTACATACATAAAACGCAATATTACTTGGCAATTAAAAAAAACGAGAAATGGGGGTGCCTGGGTGGCTCAGTGGGTTAAGCCGCTGCCTTCGGCTCAGGTCATAATCTCAGAGTCCTGATCGAGTCCCGCATCGGGCTCTCTGCTCAGCAAGGAGCCTGCTTCCCTTCCTCTCTCTCTGCCTGCCTCTCTGCCTACTTGTGATCTCGCTTTGTCAAATAAATAAATAAAATCTTAAAAAAAAAAAACGAGAAATGGCCAACAAACACACAAAGATATCCACCTCATTAGTCGTTAGGAAAATTCAAACCAAACCCATAATGAGATGCCACTTCAAATTCACTAGCATGGCAAACAAACGGAAAGTAGCATGTGTTGGCAAGGATGGAAATTGAAACCCTCACGTTCCCAGTGGGAATGTAAAATGAACGGCACAGCAGCACCAGAAACCAGTGTGGCAGCGCCTCAGTTAAACATAATTACCGTGACCCAGCAATTTCATTCCTAGGTAGACACCCGAAAGAACTGAAAACACGTATTCTAACAAAAACTTGCACCAAATGTTCATAGCAAGCACAACAGCCAAAAAGTAGGTAGAACAAAATGCTCATCAAGTTAACTATGTGAGGTGACAGATAGATGTGTTTAACCACCTTGATCTTAAGAGCACCTGGGTGGTTCAGTAGGTTGAGCACGTGCCTTTGGTTTGGCCAGCGTCCTGGGATGGAGCCCCACAGCAGGCCCCCTGCTCAGTGGGGAGACTGCTTCTCCCTCTCCCTCTGCCGGGCACTGCCCCTGCTTATGCTCTATCCCTCTTACTCTCTGTCAAGTACATGAATAAAATCTTAAAAACAAAAACAAAAATCTACCTTGCTCATAGTACTCTTTCTACCACGTGTACATATATCAAATCAAGTTGTACACTTTAAATATAGGCAATTCTATTTTTCAGGTATTCCTTGGTAAAGTTGGGGGGGGGTTTTAAGTCCATCAACTGATGAACAGATAAATAAAATACAGTATATATCCAAACAATGGACTATTACTCAGCCACAAAAAGGAATAAAGTACAGTCAATGCTACAACATGGAAAACATGTTACGTGAAAGCCAGACAAAAAAGGCTACACACTGTAGGATTCCATTCATAGGAAATATTAAGAAAAGAGAAACCCACAGAGACAGAAAGATCAGTGGTTGCTCGAGGGGGAAATGGGAAGTTACTGTTTAATGGATATGGAATCTCTTTTAAGATGATGGAAAAGCCCTACAACCAGACAATGGTGATTGATGGTGTACCAGTTATAAAAATACTTAATGTCACTTAACTGTATAAAATAATAAATTTGGGGAGCACCTGTGTGGCTCATGGGTTAAGCTTCTGCTTTTAGGTCATGGTCTGGGGTCCTGGGATCAAACCCAGCATGGAGCTCTCTGCTCAGCGGGGAGCCTGCTTCCCTCTCTCTCTCTGCATGCCTCTCTGTCTCCTTGTGCTCTCTGTCAAATAAATCTTTTAAAAAAATAATAAATTTTGTTGCATGTTTTACAAACTTTTAAATATGAAATTAAATACCAACATCTGCTACAACACGGATGACCCTTGAAAACATTACATTAAGTGAAAAAAAAAGTCACAAAAATCCACCTGTTTTAAGATTCTATTTACATGAAATGTCCAAGATAGGCAAATTAGGAGGCAGAAAGTTGATCAGCCGGTTGCTTGGAGCTTGGGGCACTGGTGTACAGGGCCAATCTAATGGCTAAAGAGTGTGGGAGGGAGGGGCAAAAAAGTTTCTAAAATCAGATCGTGGTGATAGCTGAACAACCCTGTGAACACACAAACAAAAAACACTGGACAGTACATTTTAAATGGGTGAATCTGAAAATGTGACTTATACCCCAATGCAAAACAAACAAACAAACAAACAAAAAACAAAAACAAACCAACAACAACCCTGCTTGGATAGAAACATTGCAACTGCAACTTAAAACTCTATGACATTACCCTTACAGCGATCCCAGCAAATTTCTACTCCTTTATTTGTGTTAAAATCAGAATTATAACAGTGGAAGTTTTTTTTTTTTTCTTTTTTTGGTTACTGTGGAATCTGATTACGTTGAGAGACTAACTGAAGCTTAATAAATTCTATTATACACAGACCCTGTCATTCCAGTACTTAGTGTCGGGAGTCAGATGTGCCCTCCCCGTGGAGCCAGACACCCAGAGCCTGGAATTATTCGTCTGCTTTATGGAAGCTCCCTAACTTGAATCACTTCTGAAACTGGACTTAAATTCCGAAGCGGAGACCTTGACTTCCATTCCTTCCGGATCCCGCCGCGGAGTGTAAAAACTGCAGAAAGCCTTTACTAAATGCCGGCTGAAGTATGGCTACTGAGCATGCCCGGCGTGGCTAAGTCAATTCAACAACATTCCGGAACAAAAAACTATAGTTCCCGCGTTAAAAGGTGGAAAAACAGAAGAGACAGGAACAATGCCTAAGAATTCGAACTAAAAGGAAAGGCAAGGTTCAAGGGCTGGAAGTGAAGGACAGAACTTACACAGCTCAAACTTCGTACTGGTAAAGTGACGACCCCCACCCCCAAAAAAAGCCTAAATCAGATTAACAAGAGACGGGAGGTCAACTGGAGGTGAAGGATACCAATGAGGTAGGCTAACCACACGTTTTTCTAAATCTGCCCTATCCAAAACTAATATGAAGATGACCAAGCCTTCACCGTCAACAGTAATAAATGATACTGTGATGAAACTCACTTCGACGAAGTTCCCTTTCTGCAACAGAAAAAGCCGAGCCGTGGCCAAGATACAACCAACAACGTTTGCTAAACTCTCAGCTCCTGCCTTCAACCATTTCCACCGCCATCTTCTAGATAAGAACCCAGAATCTTTTTCTAAAGGGCTTTCAGCAGCATCACCTCCGCGCAGCGAGCCCGGGATGGCTGCGTTGCTCAGGTCGCCCAGACGCGCTAAGGAGGAAGCCTCCACCTTGCTCCTCTCCGCGCCTGCTAGATGTACACACCTGGCTGCCGTCCTCCTTCCCCCAACATGACCCCTGGCCACTGGTCCGCTCTTCCAAGGTCCGAAGCGAGGGGTCGGGGGGGGGGGGGCGCAAGGCCCGGTACGCGGGCCTCACCTGCACACGCCGCGGATGCAGGGCTCCAACCAGATGCGGTAGGCGGTCTCGATGTGCTCCTGCGACACCTCCTCGGGCCGCACCGTCTCCGCCCAGCGCCAGGCCGCCTTCTCCAGCTGCAGCCGCGGGGCCATAGCCTTGGCCCGAGAAGCGCCTCCCGAGCCGGGCCGTAGCTGCTGCCGCTCCTGCTGCTGCCGCCGCCCAAATGGGCTCCGCCACCTGCCAGCAATGGGGACCAGGCGATTCCTCAGCCAGCTGGCCAGTCAATCACCTGTGCGCGCCACTGCCGCCGCGCCCGCCCGCCCGCGCCCGACCCGCACGACCGGCCGCAAAGCGCCACCGCCGACACCCGACACCCCCCGCGTCCGCAGACGTTGGAGGTGTACTCCCCGTCGCTGTGGGCGCATGCGCGTTCCCAGCAACCTTTGCGCCTCCCGCGCCTCTAGCCCGACGGGCGGAGGAAAGGGAAGCAGCTGTTTGGGGTAGTGTTGCCACGTCCTCACCGGCGCTGCTGGGCAAGCAGCGTCTCAGTTCCTAGCTAGGCTAGCGTCCTGCATACCACTACCCTAACAAGCCGGCGCCTCGAGGGCAGAAGGCTGCCTATTCTTGCTCTGTGCTACTTCCCCTTTAACCTTGAAGGAGTCACACGAGAAGCTAGTTCAACGCACACCATAGGGTCGCTGGACTGCGGGGTAGGACCCGAAACCGGGTCACCAAAAAAACCAGGGTCGGCTCTCTAGAGGATGATTAAACTTGAACCTGGGCCGGTTCCGAATCCTTTCCCGAGCCCTCCTGACGTCACGGGACGTTCTGGGCTTTTCCTGAACTACAACTGGACTACGTGTCCCGGCGTGCTTCCGTGCTGTCACTCACTGGATGCTATGCATGCTGGGATTTGTAGTCCTCGAGGTGGGGGGGTGGAGGGGAGGGGATCTTGGGTGGGGTTTCTCGGGCTGGGAGGGTCTTCACTGCAGCTGGCTGACCCTCCTCACTGCTGTTACCTCCTTTTGAAGACTCCTTAGTGCTTTGCTGAAGCTCGGCTCTAGCTCCCGGGTTTGGAAACATTACCTTTTTATACAAGTCCTGCCTCAGGATATAAAGACTAGCCTGATCGAAATGTTTTGTAAACTGTTAAGAGCACTGCTAGAGGGAAGATTTTTGAGGACTTTACATTTGAATGAGAGCCCTCCAGGGGTCTAAGCACTAATTTCTGACACAGCAGTTTACCAGCTGGGTAACCTTGGACTTGACGCTTAAAGTGTGCTAGTCATTAGACAAATATTTGCTGAAAGCATGACGAAGATAAGACGTGGTCCCCGCCATTAGGCGTGGGTGAAGAGAGAGCCCTAGAAACACAGAGCTGCCCTTCGCAGCTTTGGAAGGTTTGCAGTACTTGGTAAAAGGCTTACCAGAAGAGATTATTTCTAAGCACATCTTTAAAAGATGAGTAAAACTTAGCCAGGAGAAAAAAAAAAAAAAAAAGGCACCATTACAGACAAAGGGAACCGCAAGGAGCAAAGACATATGAGAAAGAAACTTTTTGGTGTCAGAAAACAAATTCGGAGACAGGGAGGTGAGAGGTAAGCCATGAGAAGCAGGCTTGCCATTATCTGAGAGATTCCTTGAAAAGTTTAAAGCTGGTGAGAGACACTGGAGATTTGCATTTTGTATGGCTTCCTCAGTCTGGGTCAAGGTCAAAAGCAAAGAAACCTCTTGTAAGACTATTGCCCTCTTTTAAGTAACAAGGGGCAGCGATAATGAAGCCCTCAACTGGGGAAATGTAACCCAGCTGTGGGGGTCCCAAAAAGACCTGGTGCAGCCACTCACCACTGATAAAAATCCAAAGGCAGAGATATGAGTGGTGGTGAAAAAGGAAAGGAATTTATCTCAGCGAGGCCAACACCGGAACCATCTCAAAGGCTCCCTCCCAAGTGCTTAAGATAATCTAGGTTTAAGAAAATGTGGGGGTGCCTGGGTGGGTTAAGCCTCTGCCTTTGGCTCAGGTCATGATCTCAGGGTCCCAGGATGGAGCCCCACATCAGGGCTCTCTGCTCAGCAGGGAGCCTGCTTCCCCCCCCCACCCCCCACCCCCCGCCGGCCTGCTCTCTGCCTGCTTGTGATTTCTGCCTGTCAAATAAATAAATAAAATCTGAGAAAGAAAGAAAGAAAAGAAAAGAGAAGGAAAAATGTGGGACAAGGGTCAAGTACACCCAGGTGGGCAGTGAAGGTCAGATCAATCTTTGGGTCAATCACTCCCAGTCTTGCTGGCTCAGGGCAGTCCTTGTTGCTTGAGGGGCTAGTTTTGGCTCACCTCAGGGGATGCTTTGCCTGTGGGGTCTTTTCCCTGAGTTAAGAAATGAGCTGGAAAGAATGACTTAAAGTACAGACTGAGGTCAAAATGGAGGTAGTCCGATTTCATGATAGATATGGCATGAGCAGACAAATTCCAAGATATTTAGGATGTGGAATTGCTACAACTTGAGGTTGGTCTAAACACTGTCTACTCACCTTTGTGTTACTTGACCTTCAAGTCTGGGTCATAGCCCTTTCCTTGATGCTTACAACTACCTGGGACATCCATTGTTTCACTTGGTACACAATAAAACTGTGACTGTTCACCATGTGGTCACTGCTATGTGCAGTTTTCTTACTTGGGTAATTAAGAGTTTCCACCTAGTGAGAACTAAAGAAGCAACAGCAGGTTTCTAAGGGAGACGATGATTTCAATTTTTAATATACAGTACACCCTTGAACCATCTGCTGTACCTTGACCCCCCCGGGTGATGTGGAAATTCTGGATAGAACTGTTGACTCCCCAAAAACTTATAAACTGATAACCTGCTGTTGACCAGAAGCCTTACCAATAACAATGAACACATATTGTCCTATGTATTATAAATATTTTTGGCTGTATTTTTTAAAAGATTTTTTTTAAATTTTATTTGACAGACACAGTGAGAGAAGGAACACAAGCAGGGGGAGTAGGAGAGGGAGAAGCAGGCTCCTTGCTGAGTAGGGAGCTGGATGTGGGGCTTGATCCCAGGACCCTGGGATCATAACTACAGCCAAAAGGTAGACACTTAAATACTGAGGCATCCAGGCGCCCCTTTTTTACTGTATCTTAAACTAGAGAAAAGAAAATGTTAATAAGACAATCATAAGGAAGAGAAAAATACATCTACAGTACTGTATTTATTGAAAAAAGTGTAAGTGGACCAACACAGCTCAAAGGTCAGCTGTACTGCATTTTAGGTGTGTTGTCAAAAAGCGACCTCCACGATTCAGAGCCAAACAGAACAGGAAGACCGAGTTGGGGATAAAGAGGAACAATAGCTTTCTTGCTTTGCCCAGCAAAGAAGGCCTCGCAGCCGACTATGGCCTTCAAAACCCACAAGCCCTCGAGGCACCTGCGTGCACGGTAGGTTGTGTGGTCAACTTCAAGGTCATGGTGTGGGGTCCTGGGATCAAACCCAATGCAGATCACTTGTCCTTCTCCCTCAAGGCCTCCCCGACCCGCTCATTTTCTCTCTCTCAAATAAATAAATAAAATCTTTAAAAAAAAAAAAAAAATTGCAAGGCCTTCCCCAGCCCCAGGAAGGGGCTGGAGTTTTTTACGGGGAAATACAGGATTTAGCAGGGTTCCACAGGCATTGTGTTGTGCTGCCAGCCTCCTTCATCCTGTCTTCACGTGCTGAGGGAAGAGGGGAGATGTGCTGAAGAGAGGAAAAGGATTACTTTAAAACTGAGCTTTGCTGGGGACACCTGGGTGGCTCAGTTGGTTAAGCAACTGCCTTCGGCTCAGGTCATGATCCCACTGTTCTGGGATCGAGTCCCACATCGGGCTCCTTTGCTCAGCAGGGAGCCTGCTTCTCCCTTTGCCTCTGCCTGCCATTCTGTCTGCCTGTGCTTGCTTTCTCTCCCTCTCTCTCTCTGACAAATAAATAAAAAATCTTAAAAAAAAAAAAAAAAAAAAAAAAAAAACAGCTTTGCTGAAGCATTAGGACAGCCATTTTGACTTTTACTCAATTTTATACTTTTAAGCAGTTTCAGATCCATCAGGGGCATACAAACCAGCACAGCTGACACAACTCTGAGTCTTGTAGGATATACTGTCCTGCACTGTGAATTTTTCAGTCTCTACTGGATGATTTTCATCAGCATTCAAATATGCAGTGATTTCTCCCCACTTTAACACTCTCTTGCCTCCCACATCCCCCTCATCACTCTGCTCTGCTTATATCAGAACTGGAAGGAACTGTTCCCCTCTTCCTGTCCCTTCCTATCCCTGTTGAGCCCATTCCAAATCAGGCTGTTGCCTCGCTTACCCCCAAAACCACTCATAGGAAGGGCACACTGTGAAATCCGGGGTAAGCCCACACTCGATTGTGCTTCCTCTGTCCAAAGAATTTGACCCATTTTCACTTTCTCCCTTGGCACTCTCTCCCCTGGTCTTTAGGTTGTAAGACGTCATTCTTTTTTAGTGTCCTTTGCTGGTTTGTTCTAACCTGTAAACTTAGAGTGGCATAGGTTGTCCTTGGACCTCTCCTCTAATACATTTACTCCCCGGACGATCTGATCTCCTCCGGTGGCTTTAAATACCAGCTGTGGGTTGAGGACTGCCAAATTTGTATCTCCAGACTTGACCTTACTCCTAAAATGCTAAATTTGTATACCCCCTACTGCTTACTTGGCATCTCCAATAAGCAATAGTTCTTCTGCACTTCACAGGTCCAAAACCTATCCTTAATTCTACTTCTGGCAGCCCCCAAATATCCTTCTAAAACTACCATCTCGGGGCGCCTGGGTGGCTCAGTGGGTTAAGCCGCTGCCTTCGGCTCAGGTCATGATCTCAGGGTCCTGGGATCGAGCCCCGCATTGGGCTCTCTGCTCAGCGAGGAACCTGCTTCCCTCTCTCTCTCTGCCTGCCTCCCTGCCTACTTGTGAACTGTCTCTGTCCAATAAATACATCAACTATTTTAAATAAATAAATAAATAAATAAAAATAAAACTACCATCTCAGCAGATGACAACGCTATCTTACCAGAAACTTTAGGCTTATTATTATTTTATTTTTATTTATTTGACAGAGAGAGAGATCACAGGTAAGCAGAGAGGCAGGCAGAGGGAGAGGGGTGAAGCGGGCTCTCTAGCAGAGAGCCCGATGTGGGGCTCAATCCCAGGACCTGAGCTGAAGGCAGAGGCCCAACACACCGAGCCACCCAGGCACCCCTAAAGTCAGGTTTAACCTATCTTTCTCTTACAACTCCATCCAGTTTCTTTCACAAACCCTGTCTTGTGCCTTCAAAATATATACAGGATACAACCACTCTGCAGTTACCCTTACCATCCTGGTGCTACCTGGATTATTGCAGAAGCTTCCTAACTGGTCTCCAGGTTTCACCTTTGCCTCTTGCAGTCTGCAGGTAAACCAGACGGACATTCCTCGGCTTAAAAACCTACTTCCCATCCCCCTCCGAATAAATGACAAAGCCCATCTCCTCTACACTCCTCGGCCCAGACCTCATTTCCTACCACTTGTCGCTTCCTCTAACTTTGCTCCCAAACAACACTGCCCTTTTCCCCCCTGTGCACAACCAGCCGAGAAGCCTTCTGCCTCAGGACCTTTGTATTTGCTGCTTCATTTGCCTGAAACTCCTCCAGCACAAGCCACATGATTTGCTTCTTCACCTAGTAAGTTTTGGGAATAGGGGAAGGACCCTAGAAAGAAGGTCCAGAAGGAACAACTGTGAGATATACGGAGAATCTGGGGTGCCTGGGTGGCTCAGTCGGTTAAGCATCGGACTCTTCATTTCGGCTCAGGTCATGATCTCAGGGTCTTGAGGCTGAGCCCCACATTGGGCTCTCAGAGTACAGCACAGTTGGCTTGGGATCCTCTCCCTCTGCCACTCCTTGTGTTTACTCTCACATGTGCACTCGCTCGCACTCTCTCTCGATAAATCTTTAAAAAAAAATAAAAAGGAAAAAGAAGTGAAGTTAATGTTAACAATATATTTAACCCAATATATCCAAATTGTGTACATTTCCACATGAAATCAATATTTAAATTATTAATGAAATACTCCCTTTTTTCACACTGTATTTGGAAATCTGGTGTGTATTTTCCAGTTGCAACTCAGCTTTATTTAAACTTGCCTCATTGGGATACCTGGGTGGCTCAGTCGCTTAAACATCTGCCTTTGGCTCAGGTCATGATCCCAGGGTCCCAGGATTAAGTCCCACATCAGGCTCCCTGCTCAGTGGGGACCCTGCTTCTCCCTCTCCTGCTCCCTCTGCTTGTGTGCTCTTCCCTCTCTCTCTGACAAATAGATAAAATCTTTAAAATAAACTTGCCTTGGGTCGCCTGGGTGGCTCAGTGGGTTAAGCCTCTGCCTTCAGCTCAGGTCATGATCTCGGGGTCCTGGATCGAGCCTCACATTGGGCTCTGATCAGCAGGGAGCCTGTTTCCTCCTCTCTGCCTGCCTCTGTGCCTACTTGTGATCTCTCTCTGTGTCTGTCAAGTAAATAAATAAATAAATAATAAAATCTTTTAAAAAATAAAATAAAATAAACTTGCTTTGGTATGCCTGGGTGACTCAATGGGTTAAAGCCTCTGCCTTCGGCTCAGGTCATGATCTCAGGGTGCTGGAATTGAGTCCCGTATTGGGCTCTCTGCTCAGCGAGGAGCCTGCTTCTCTCCCTCTCTTTCTCTGCCTGCCTCTCTGCCTACTTGTGATCTCCCTGTCAAATAAATAAATAAAATATTTAAAAATCTTAAAAAAAAAACTTGCCTCATTTAGAGGCTTATTAGCCACATCTGGGTGTGGCTACTGTAATGGACAGCCTAAGCCTACACCATTTGACTTAAATGATCTTTGTTTAAGGGACGCCTGTGTGGCTCAGTTGGTTGGACAATTGCCTTCGGCTCAGGTCATGATCCCGGAGTCCCAGGATCGAGTCCCGCATCGGGCTCCCAGCTCCCCGGGGAGTCTGCTTCTCCCTCTGACCTTCTCCTTGCTCATGCTCTCTCTCACTGTCTGTCTCTCAAATAAATAAATAAATAAGTAAGTAAATAAATAATCTTTGTTTAAGAGGTGCCTGGGCGGTTCAGTGGGTTAAGCCTCTGCCTTCGGCCCAGGTCATGATCCCAGGTCCTGGGATGGAGCCCCACATCCAGCTCTCTGCTCCACAGGGAGCCTGCTGCCCCCTGCCTCTCTGCCTACTTGTGATCTCTGTCTGTCAAATAAATAAATAAAACCTTTAAAATATATATATTTATTTTAGAGAGAGCATGCACAGCGAGAGGAGAGGGAGAGAGAGAATCTCAAGCAGACTCCCCACTCAGTGGGGAGCCCAACCTCAGGCTTGAGCCCACCACCCCTGAGATCATGACCAGAGCTAAAATCACTAGTTGATCGCTTAATTGACTGAGCCACCCAGGTGTTGCGATTTAACTCATCTTCTATTCGCTCTTCAACCAACTCCGATCTGACCTAGGGCCTTATCACTCCGCAGCAGCAGCAGCTTTTATCCAGGTCAGCACAGTTTCCATGTTACCTAATCCAGGGGTCTTCTCAGTCCTCAGCCAGCTGCAGTCACCACTCCTGCCATCTTGAAGTGTCCTTCTCTTGGTTTCTAGGCCGTATCCTCTCCTGGTTTTCCACTTCCCCCAGCTGCAGCTCCTTCTCCATCTTCTTTGCTGCTGCCTCCTCTTCTACTGGCTTTCTAAATGCTAGTGTAACAGAAAAACTTATCCCATTGTCTCCCCTACATGACAGTACTGCTTCACTTCTCACACCAGGTGTGTGGGTTTTCCACACATCCAGCAATTCTGGGACACCAGCGAGACAGCCCACAAATTTAACCAATTCTGTCATTATTTACCCGGAGACAGCACCATGTTACACATGTTAAGGGTTCAGTCCTTCAAGACCGTAGGCGTGCACAGATGGGCGCGTGCACACACCTGCGCGCGGGCGCGCGCGCGTGCACACACACACACACACACACACACACACACCGTTTAGACATCAATTGCAAATCCGGGTTCTCACCTGTGTTTCTGACCAACTGGCTATAAGTCTGAGGTGCCCATCACCCCCTCACCCCCATCAAATCAGGTTTGATTGATTTGCTAGAGCAGATCCCAGAATTCAGGAAAGCATTTTTTTTTTTAAGATTTTATTTATTCATCCGAAACACAGAAAGATCACAAGTAGGCAGAGAGAGAGAGGGAAGCAGGCTCCCTGCTGAGCAGAGAGCCCAATGCGGGGCTCGATCCCAGGACCCTGAGATCAGTACCTGAGCTGAAGGCAGAGGCTTAACCCACTGAACCACCCAGGCACCTCAGGAAAACATTCTACCTACTACCAGTTTATTAGAAAAGGATATAACTTAGGAACAGCCAGAGAGAAGACGGGCATAGGGCAAGGGATATGAGAAGGGGCACAGAGCTTCCATACCTTCTCCCGGACACACAGTACTCCCACTACCTCTGCTCTTCCCCAGCCCAGAAAGTCCTCAGGACCCCACCCTTTTTGTGTTTTATGGAGGTTTGATTACACAACCGGGGTTCATTACATCATTGGCCATGGACGATCTGTATCTCCACACCCCAGAGGTGGGGAGGATGGGAGTGTGGATGATAAGTCCAGCCCTCTGATCATGATTGGTTTTCCCGGCAGCCAGTCTCCATTCTTAGGTGACCCAGGGGCTTTCCAAAAGCCACCTCAGTCAGCAACATAAAGTCAGATGTGGTTGGAAAGGGGTCGTTACAAATAACGAAAGACAATTTATCACTCTAATTACTTAGGAAATTCCAAGGGTTTAGGAACTCTGGGAGGCAAAGAGGAACATGGAACATGGATTTATTAGAAATCACAGCATCACAGCTGGAGTTTTGCCAGCCTTTTACTCTGGGTCCTTTTCTCTATCAGTCAATAAAAAAGAAATGAAACATAAATCAGATTATGTCACTCCATTTTGTCATCCTTTCACACTTTTTTTTTTTTTTTTTTTTTTTTTAAATATTTTTTTTATTCATTTGACACAGAGAGAGAGAGAGATCACAAGTAGGCAGAGCAGCAGGCAGAGAGAGAGGGGGAAGCAGGCTCCCTGTGGAGCAGGGAGCCCGATGCGGGGCTCGATCCCAGGACCCGGAGACCATGACTGGAGCCAAAGGCAGCGGCTTAACCCACTGAGCCACCCAGGCGCCCCGCTTTTTTTTTTTTTTAAGATTTTATTAGAGAGCATGAGTGGGGAGGAAAGGGAGAGGGAGAAGCAGACTCCCCACCAAGCAAGGATGTGGGGCTCGATCCCAGGACCCCGGAATCATGACCTGAGCCAAAGGCAGATGCTTAAGTGACTGAGCCACCCAGGCGCTCCCTTTAACACTTTAAATAAAATTTGAACTCCTTGGGGTGGGTTAAGACTCTGCCTTCGGCTTGGGTCATGGTCTCAAGGTCTTGGGATCAAGGCCCCTCATGGGGCTCTCTGCTCAGCGGGGAGCCTGCTTCCCCCTTCTCTCTGCCTGCCTCTCTGCCTACTTGTGATCTCTCTCTGTCAAATAAATAAAATCTTTAAAAAAAAATCTGAACTCCTTTTAGTGTGACCTAAAGGGCTGTAGCAGGCAGAGTAATATCTCCCTTGAAGTTTTCGCCATATACCGAATATTTTCATTTCCCCAAAATTTACATGTTAAATCCCAATGCCCGGTGTGATGGTATTTAGAGGTGGGGCCTTTGGGGGGGGTGTCTTAGATCATGAGGGAGGAGCCCTTCTGAGTGGGATTAGCACTCTCATAAGAGACCCCAAAGAGCTCCCTTGCCCCTTCCACCAATGTGAGGACACTGGGAAGACCGCTTTCTATAGACCAGGAAATGAGTTTTCACCAGACCATCTGTGAGCACGTTGAACTTGAACTTCCCAGCCTCTAGAACTGTAAGGAATACATTTCTGTTGTTGATAGTCATACAGTCTATAGTATTTTATTTGTTTTTATTCTATCTTAGTCTGGTATTTTTGTTATGGAAGACCATACAGAGTAAGACAAATGGCCATGTCCTATTCCCCAAATTTGTGAATATGTTATCTTATGTGGCGAAAGGGACTTTGCAGATGAGATTTAGTTAAAGATACTAAAATGGGGTAAATTATCCTGGATTACGTGAATAGGCCTGATGTAACCACAAGGATTTTTCTCTTTTTGTTTTATATATATATATATATATATATATAGAGAGAGAGAGAGAGAGAGAGATTTTATTTATTTATTTGACAGAAAGAGGGAGATCACAAGCAGGCAGAGAAAAAGGAGGAAGTGAGGGGAAGAGAAGGGGAAGCGGAGAGCCCGATTTGGGGCTCGATCCCAGGACCCTGAGATCATGACCTGGGCTGAAAGCAGAGGCTTCACCCACTGGGCCACCCAGGTGCCTCCTCTTGGGTTTTTTAAAGATATTATTTACTTGACAGAGAGAGCCCAAGCGGGGAAGCTGGGAAGGGAGAAGCAGGCTCCCGCTGAGCAGGGAGCGCAACATGGTATTCAATCCCAGATCACGACGGGAGCCAAAGGCAGAGACTTAACTGACTGAGCTACCCAGGTACCCCCACAAGGATCTTTATAAGAGGGAGGCAGAATGGTCAGAGACAGAGATGTCCCCCAGATGACTCTGAAGGTGGAAGGAGTCACAAGCCAAGGAATGTAGGCACCCTTTAGAAGCCAGGAAAGACAAGGAAATGGATTCTCTCTTGAAGTGCCCACAGGAATCCAGCCCTGCCAACACCTTGATTTAAGTTTGGAGAAACCCTCTCTAGACGTCTGACCTCCAGAATTATAAACTGTTCGAAGCAGCCAAGTGTGATTAATGACAGTACTCAAGGAAGAGGGCTACCTCCATTTTGACCTCAGTCTGTAATGGATTAAGTTCTTTCCAGTTTATCTCTTAACTCCGACAAAAGACCCCGCAGGCAAATCATCCCCGGAGGGTGGGTGGTGAGCCAAAACTACCCCCTCAAGCAACCGGGACTGCCCTGAGCCCTTCAAGATGGGAGAGATTGCTCAAAGGACTGATCTGACTTGGTGAAGAGCCTCTCCACTTGGTTGGGTAGGTACTTCCCCGTACCTACCCAACCTTTGTCTCACGCTTTCTCTATATAAACCTAGAAGTAGTTCCAGCACTTTACCGTCTTTCACACACTGGTCTGCCATCTTTCCCGTGTCAGGCTCACAGAAATCTTTTCTCATTTCAACACCACTTGTGTCTCTGCCTTTGGATTTTTGTCAGAGGTGAGTGGCTGAACTTGATCTGTCTGCCACATCCCTCCCCCCACCCCCCTGCCCGGGGGCAAGGGCTCTCGGTCCCCTGCGCCCTGGTTAGAATACAAGGAAACTAAAACTTAAGGGCACTTGACGATCAATCTTATGTGATTGTTTGTACCCTCTGTAAGGGCCTATTTAGCCAGAGCGATGCCGGCTAAACAGTGATTTTGTTGTTTATGCAGTAAAACTTAAACTGTCTCTGCCACCCTCCCCCTCCCCCCAAGGGGACTTACTTAAAAACAATTCCCGGAAACCAGTCCCAGGTAACAAAGCTCAAATACAAGGGTGGGTCAGGCCAGGTGGAGGTATCCAATCAGTGGGGTGGGGGGGGGGTACAAACTGTCTCCTTAGCTACCAAGGAGTATGGGCCCCACCCTTTGGGTGCCTTTTGGGTGCCAGTTCTGACCAAGGTGATCTGATTGGCTAGTTCAAATATCTACTATAGGGTAAATTGTAATTCAATTGGTCACTTAAGTGTGACCTAGCAGGACTGTGCAGCTTTCTCTGTGTTACAATCTCGTTGGCCACCTGTGCGTGGCCAGGCCCAACCACATGGCTTTTGCCCTTAAGAGCTAGTCTGTTTGCAAGAGACGGCCCTGGCCGGTCAGTTTGATTCTTGATGTTTGGCACGAAGTAAAGCTTTGCTTGACCTTCGCTTTGCATCAGTCTTTTTCCTTTGATCATGGACCCAACACCTTCATTCCCTGTGACTTAGCCACAGTATCCAAGCACTTTCCTGCCTCAGGGCCTTTGCAATCGGTGTTCCTTTGCTAGTAATGCTCTTGCCCCAGCTCTTTTAGATCTCAGTTCAAATGTTACCTTCACAGAGACCTCCCTGACCAGCCTGTTAAGAGTAGACCTCCCAGGGCGCCTGGGTGGCTCAGTGGGTTAAGCCTCTGCCTTTGGCTCAGGTCATGATCCCGGGGTCCTGGGATGGAGCCCCGCATTGGGCTCTCTGCTCAGCAGGGAGCCTGCTTCCTCCTCTCTCTCTGCCTGCCTCTCTGCCTACTTGTGATCTCTGTCTGTCAAATAAATAAAATCTTGAAAAAAAAAAAAGAGCAGACCTCCCTTTCACACTGTTTATTTCATCCCTGTTTATTTCTCTCCTAACACTTATCATGATATCTAAAGTGATTGTGTTTGGGGAGGAGGTGGGGTGGGTACCTGGATGGCTCAGTCCGTTAAATGTCTCTCTTGGATTCAGCGCAGGTCACGATTTCAGGTTCATGTGATTGAGCGCTATATCAGACTCTTCGCTCAATGGGGAGCCTGCTTGGGAGTCTCTCTCCCTCTCCCTCTGTTTCCCCCTCCCCCACAGCACATGCACTCGCAGTCTCTAAATGAACAGATTGTGTCCTATGTTGGGTATAGAAATTACTCAAATAAACAATCTTTTAAAAAGTGATTGCATTCATTTTGATCTTATTTACTCGCTCATTGAGGTCTTCCCTCAATTGTCAGCTCTTCAAGCGTAGGAACCTTACCACCTTGCTCTTTGCTATGTTCCTGGCACCCAGAAGAGTGCCTAGCACATAGTAGATGCTTGAGAAATACTTGTGAGGTACTTGGCTGGCTTGGTTGGTGGCGTGTCTGTCTTGGGCTCAGATCATGATGAGATGCCTAAATTATAA
The DNA here is from genome assembly GCF_030435805.1 of Mustela lutreola. Classification (NCBI taxonomy): domain Eukaryota; kingdom Metazoa; phylum Chordata; class Mammalia; order Carnivora; family Mustelidae; genus Mustela; species Mustela lutreola. The sequence goes on from NC_081299.1 coordinate 15,566,079, forward strand.
CCATAACCACTATTTCTGCTTCTGTACCTTCGTTTGCTAACCCATGAGGAGATGGAAAATTACCAGCAAACTTTCTATAGGCACTCTATAACCACACAACCCCCGCCCAGAATTGAACCTAGCAGAGCGGCCGCTCCCGGAGCCCCACCTGGCTCTGGGCCAAGAGATAACAGCCATCTGGAGCCAGAGAAACCCCCACCCAGAACTGGACATGTCAAAGTGACCCAGCTTTGGGTACAGGAGATAATAAGCATCTGGCACCCCGCAGCTTGGCAGGGAGACCCCGGCCAATCCTGAGGTGACACATACCCAAGCAGTTTGAAGAATGACAGCCCTTTGACCTAACCAATAATCTGTTCCTAGCCCTTTTCCGGCTCTGTAGCGCGCCAGTCATATTATAGAGTTGCTGTTTTATTTTCCCGCGGTATGTAGTGATTTGTTATGAGATACTATGATGTATGCTAAGTCCCTGCCTCCCCTAAAATAGTGTATAAAAAGTGCTGTGATCCTGAGCTCAGGACCTCTTAGCGTCACCGGCAACGAATGCGCGGAGGTCCGGGTTCGAACTCGTAATAAACGACCCTTGCTGTTTGGCTTTGACTCTGGACTCTGGTGGTCGTCTTTGGGGGGGTCTCGAAATTTGGGCGCAACAATGATCCAGGGGTCCTGGCATCGAGGCCCGTGTCAGGCTCCCTGCTCAGTGGGGAGTCTGCGTCTCCCTCCCCTTCTGTCTTCCTTCTGCTCATTCTCTCTCTCTTGCTCCCTCTCATGTGTGTTTTCCCACTTTCTCACATAAATAAATTTAAAAAAAGAAATGCTTGCGAAATAATGAATGTGCATCAGTTTGAATAAGGATAACTTTTTGTTTTTAACTTATTTATTTGAGAGAGAGCATGAATGGTGGGGAGAGGCAGAGGGAAAGGGAGAAGCAGGCTCCCCACTGAGCTGGGAGCCCGAGGCAGGGCTCAATCCTAGGACCCTGGGATCACAACCCGAGCCAAAGGCAGATGCTCCACCAACTGAGCCACCCAGGCCCCCAAGGATTACTGTTTTAGGTCCAGAGGTGTGGTTAAAAGTCGATTCTTTTTCCAAGAGGAGGGAGGCTTGAAATCTATGCAGACTCACACAGTACGTAAAATTTTTAATGCCATCATTTCTCCAAGACTGGAAAGACAGGGAAAGCACGAAGCCAGAAAAGGAAGTGGAGGGCTAGAGGGTCTCACCAGCGGAGGAGGATGGGGGAGGCAGCATTGCTGTGGACACTGAAGATGCCACTTGCCGCCTCTGTGGCTCAGCACGTGTGTGATCACAATGTAGAGCTGAGTCTCCTTCCGACGTCTACGCTGCTCCCAGGGGTTGTTCATTGATGAGTGTAGTGGACGGAGGAGCCAAGGCCTTCAGTGAACCATGTTCTGTGAACTCCACTGGCTTTCATGTAATGATGTGGGAGCTGACCAGAGGTAGCCTTTTTTTTCCATTTTTCAAGGAATGTGATTTTTTTTTTTAAATTTATTTAAGACAGAACGAGCACATGTGTATGCATGAGCACATGCACAGGGCGGGAGAGACAGAGAATCCCAAGCAGACTCCACACTGAGCGCGGAACCCCCCACGGGGCTGGTGACCTGAGCCAAAACCAAGAGTCAGTCACTTAACCAGCTGGGCTACCCACACACCCCTGGAGGTGTGGAGGCTTTTTTTTTTTTTTTTTTTTAAGATTTTATTTACTTATTTGACACAGAGAGAGAGATCACAAGTAGGCAGAGAGAGAGAGGGGGAAGTAGGCTGCCCGCCGAGCAGAGCCCAATGTGGGGCTCGATCCTAGGACCCTGGGATCATGACCTGAGCTGAAGGCAGAGGCTTAACCCACTGAGCCACCCAGGTGCCCCCTTTCTTTCTTTTCTTCTTCTTCTTCTTTTTTTTTTTAAGATTTTATTTATTTGACAGAGAGAGAGAAATCACAAGTAGGCAGAGAGGCAGGCAGAGAGAGAGAGGAGAGAAAGCAGGCTCCCTGAGGAGCAGAGAGCCTGATGTGGGGCTCGATCCCAGGACCCTGGTATCACGACCCAAGCCGAAGGCAGAGGCTTTAACCTACTGAGCCACCCAGGCGCCCTCTTTTCTTTTTTAAAGATTTTATTTATTTATTTGACAGACAGAGATCACAAGTAGGCAGAGAGGCAGGCAGAGAGAGGAAGGAAAGCAGGCTCCCTGCTGAGCAGAAAGCCCAATGTGGGGCTCGATCCCAGGAGCCTGGGATCATGACCTGAGCTGAAGGCAGCGGTTTAACCCACTGAGCCACCCAGGCGCCCCTCTTTTTTTTTTTTTTAAGATTTATTTATTTGAGAGAGAGCACACACAGGAATGGGGTGGGGGGGGCAGAGGGAGAAAGAGAGAGAGAGAAATCCCAAGCAGACTCTGCACTGAGCACAGAGCCCAACGCGGGCTCGATCCCATGACCCCAAGGTCATGATCTGAGTGAGCCCAAGCCAAGAATCAGATGCTTAATCCAGGCACCCCCAGGGTGCACTCCTGCTGTGGGTAGGAGCAAGGGGCATCAGGATCAGGAATCTGACAATGGAGACCTCCTTTTTCTGCAAATTCTCTTCCCCCTAGGGAAGCTGTAATAACTTATTACAAACTGAGTATCTTCGAACAATTAACTTGTTCATGCACAGTTCTGGAGCCTGAAATTCCAAAATCAAGCTACCTGCACAGCCCATGCACCCCCGAAGACTCTGAGGACGGTTTCTACCTGGCCTTTTCCATCTTGTGGCTCTACCTCCATCTTTCCTCTGTGTCTCTCTGTGTGGCTCCTCCCCCTCCAAGGACACTGGTCACGGAGGAAAGGGCCCACCCTAACCTGGTGTCTCATCTAAACTGATGACATCAGGAATGATCTTTTTTTCCAAATAAAGTCCCATTCTGAGATTTGGGTGGGGGACAAAACTTGGATTTTGGGTGGACACCCTCCAGCCCATCCGACTGTTTATAACTGCGCTCTTTGTGCGTTGCTTCCTGTGTTTATAATCACGCTCTTGCTCTGATTGGCTATTGGTAATTTAGCAAGCTCTAACATGTTGATCCTTAATACGATTACTATATTTCTCTTGCCACCTCATCTTGGACTGTAGGTGTTACAGAAATACAAGTGAGAGGAACACAAATATTCTGACGCTGTTAAAGGTGTGAGCTAGCCCTCAGTGGGATGCAGGCAGCCTTTAACAGCGGGAATCAACAGGGAGCTGTGGCAGGGGTGCCTGCCTGGCTCCCCTGGCAGAGTACACGACTCTCCGTCTTGAGGTCGTGCATTCAAGGCCCATGATAAGGGTAGACTTGACGCAAAAAAAAAAAAAAAAAAAAAAAAGAGCAAAAAAACCCAAAGGGGCACCTGGGTGGCTCAGTGCCTCCGGCTCAGGTCATGATCTCAGGGTCTTGGGATCAAGCCCTGCATTGGGCTCTCTGCTCAGAAGGGAACCACCCCCCTCTGCCTGCCTCTCTGCCTACTTGATCTCTCTCTTCAAATAAATAAAAACAAAACAAAACAAAACAAAAAAACCCGTAACACCCAAGGAGCTGTGTCCAGAACTGAGACATAATTCACAAACACATCTGCTGTACAGTTCACACCCTGATGCTGTTACACTTAATGCTTTACAACAGGCCTGAAGCAGTATCAGAATCATAGCAAGCAAGCACATTCCTTAAGAATTTGATAATGTTGCAATGTATCCAGTCACCTTGGTTATATCAAGAGTCCCATTAAATGTCCATGGCACAGAGTCATGCCAAGCAGGAAGACTGAGACATAGCTCCATCTGTTGCCTCTTTATTTTTAAGATTAAAAAAACAGGGACACCTGGGTGACTCAGTTAGTTAAGCCTCTGCCTTTGGCTCAGGTCATGATCCCAGGGTCCTGGGATTGAGTCCCACATCCAGCTCCTCTATCAGCAAGGAGCCTGCTTGTCTCTCCGCTTCTGCCTGCCACTCTGCCTGCTTGCACGTGTGCGCGCTCTCTCTGTGAAAAATAAATAAATAAAATCTTAAAAATATATATATTAAAAAATATTTTTTAAAGATTTTATTTATTTATTTGACAGAGATCACAAGTAGGCAGAGAGGCAGGCAGAGAAGGGGGGAAGCAAACTCACTGCTGAGCAGGGAGCCCGATGCAGGGCTCGATCCCAGAACCCTGGGATCCTGACCTGAGCCGAAGGCAGAGGCTTTAACACAGTGAGCCACCCAGGAGCCCCTAAAAAAACAATTTTTTAAAAGATTTTATTTATTTATTTGACACAGAGAGAGAGATCACAAGTAGGCAGAGAGGCAGCAGAGAGAGAGGGGGGAAGCAGGCTCCCAGCTGAGCCGAGAGCCTGATGTGGGGCTCGATCCCAGGACCCTGAGACCATGACCTGAGCCGAAGGCGGAGACTTAACCCTCTGAACCACCCAGGCAACAGCCCCCCACCCTCCCACCCCAGAAAAAACACTTTTTTTTTTAAGTAGGCACCACACCTAGTGTGGAGTCCAGTGCAGGAGTTGAACTCACAACCCTGAGGCCAAGAGTCAGATGCTTAATCAACTGAGCCACCCAGGCACCTCCATTTTTTTTTTCTTTTTCTTTTTTTTTTTTTTAAAGATTTTATTTATTTATTTGACAGAGAGAAATCACAAGTAGACAGAGAGGCAGGTAGAGAGAGAGGAAGGGAAGCAGGCTCCTTGCTGAGCAGAGAGCCCGATGCGGGACTCGATCCCAGGACCCTGAGATCATGACCTGAGCTGAAGGCAGCGGCTTAACCCACTGAGCCACCCAGGCACCCCCATTTTTTTTTTTTTTTCTAACGTAATCTCTACACCCAGGATGGGACTCAAAGTTGTGACCCCAAGGTTGAGAGTTGCACGAGGTTGAGAGTCGCACGCTCCACCAACCAAGCCAGCCAGGTGCCCCTAAGGGACTGTATTTTGGCAGTTTGCATAGCTCTAGGGTATCAGGATAGTTGTTTATTATGTAATTTAGACAATTTATTCTGCCAGAACACTGTTCCATTTTCTATTTATTTCACCCCGGGCTGGATTTAGGTGTTTCCTTAGTAACCCATTAAACTTTTTACATCAGATTTTCTTCTTACTGGCCTAGACCCACGGCCGTAATTACTGTAAGGTTTGTTTCCTGGTTTGATTCTGTGGCCTGGGGGCCTCCGTCAATACCAGTAAGTGTCTGTATGTCTGGTATTATGGCTTTCGCATCTACGTAAACCCCAGTCCTGAGAAGTACCCACCACAGCCATATCTGGTCTCCTGGTGACCCAGTCATGGCTTCAACATATTCTGTCCACCACATTTATCTTCTGCTAGCTCTTCAAATTATGTGCCCTTTCTTCTATTGTCAGCTGACCCAGAAAAGGCTGGTAGATTTGACAATGCTTTAGTACCTCTCTCCCCTTACCATTTCATTGATGAGTTTGTGCCCAGCTGTCCATTTGTTTGGGGACTCCATATAGCTAGAATATGAGCCGAAGGCAGCCACTTAACGAACTGAGCCACCCAGGCGTCCCAAGTTAACCATTTTTGATGTTATATATCCAGTTCATTTCTCAGCTTTCTTTATTTTTTTAAAAGATTTTATTTACTTATTTGACACAGAGAGAGAGAGATCACAAGTAGACAGAGAGAAAGGGGGAAGCAGGCTCCCTGCTGAGCAGAGAGCCCGATGAGGGGCTCGATCCCAGGACCCCGAGATCGTGACCAGAGCTGAAGGCAGAGGCTTAACTCACTGAACCACCCAGGCGCCCCACATTTCTCTACTTTCTAATTGTATTTTTCTTCTTGAGTTTTACCCTTCTCGGTGCTGAGACATAACCTTTTGTTACCTAAGACTGTCAAACCCGATGTGTGCTCTCTCATACTGGTTTTCTCCATACTGACTGTGTGTTTATTAGACAATTATCTCTTTTTCCATCCGGGGCACCGAATTATTAGGCCATTGGCTACTGTCCATGGAACAGAATTCAAGATAACTTCAGGATGTCCTTTGCATAAGTTCTGACTTATTGGCAATTGTTCTTATTTTATTTTATTTACTTATTTTTTAAAGATTTTATTTATTTGACAGAAAGAGATCACAAGTAGGCAGGCAGAGAGAGAGGGAGAAGAAGACTCCCCGCCGAGCAGGGAACCCAATGTGGGGCTCGATCCCAGGACCCTGAGATCATGACCTGAGCCGAAGGTAGATGCTTAGCCCACTGAGTCACCCAGGCGCCCCGGCAATTGTTCTGATTTTAATTCAACAGATTGAGTTGCCATGTCTGTCCCTCCAGCTGCCAGAGGTTCTCCTCTGGTTGCATTTAGGGTTGCTGCTTTCCACTCGATGACTCGGGGTATGAGTGAGGTACTCCCATGCTTAGGCCCTCCCTCCCATTGCCAGCTGCAGGCCAGGTCTTCCTCACCCTCTCTGCTCATGGGGAAAGTCTGGTAAAGCCTGAGACACTGCCTTCTCCATGGAGGACCCTGCTTTGTCCTTTCCCTTTTGTAGCATTTCCATTTAGGTGAATAAAACTTTGTGCTACCTGTTTTGTTTGGTCAGCACTGAATGTAAAGCATACTAAGATTTGTGACTTGATTCTTATTTTGGGGCTACCATTAGACTCACCGTATCCTAAAATGCAAGGAATATAACCAGTGCTCCTTTTCTTTCTTTCTTTCTTTCTTTTTTTTAAAGATTTTATTTATTTATTTGACAGACAGAGATCACATGTAGCCAGAGAGGCAGGCAGGGGGCGAGGGGGAAGCAGTCTTCCCGCCGAGCAGGGAGCCCGATGCAGGGCTCGATCCCAGGACCCTGGGATCATGACCTGAGCTGAAGACAGAGGCTTTAACCCACTGAGCCACCCAGGCTCACCCCCTTTCTTCTTTTTTTTAAAAAAATATTTTATTTTTAAGTAACCTCTACCCTGAATGTGGGGTTCAAACTCACAACCCCAAGATCAAGAGTCCAGCCGGTACCCCATCCCCTTTTTTCTATTGGGCTAGTTTTCTATATCAGAAAATGTCTTTGTTGGGCGCCTGGGTGGCTCAGTGGGTTAAGCCGCTGCCTTCGGCTCAGGTCATGATCTCAGGGTCCTGGGATCGAGGCCCGCATCGGGCTCTCTGCTCAGCAGGGAGCCTGCTTCCCTCTCTCTCTCTGCCTGCCTCTCCATCTACTTGTGATTTCTCTCTGTCAAATAAATAAATAAAATCTAAAAAAAAAAAAAAAAAAAAAAAAAAAAAAAAAAAAAAAGAAAATGTCTTTGTTCAGTAGGCTGAACTAGTGCTGTGGCTAATCGTCAAAGTCTAACCCAGACTGACCAGTCAACATGACCGTGAGTCACTAGAATCTCTTGTTTTCTTTGGTGGTACAAGTGCTCAGGGTAAAGACGCTGGGTCACCCTCTCTGGTTCATCTAAGGCCGTGTGTTTGATCCTTGTGGGAAATCTTGGGCTCTTCCCCCCTAGGGATTTGATATACTATAAAAGAATATTTAACACAGAGTCTGTTTTCCCCAATAACCAAATGATCCTATCAATTTCACGGTCTTTTTTTTTTTTTTTTTTTAAACCCTAGGCTATGTCCTTTATGTATTCATTAATTGATTCTGGTGTGGTGCTCTCTCTAATGAGTAGACCTAGGCCGATTTTACCTAAAATGTGAACTAAGGTACCCCCCTTTTTTGTTTTTTAAGATTTTCTTTATTTATTTAAGAAAGAGAACCAGAGATCGTATGAGAGGGGAGAAGGTCAGAGGGAGAAGCAGACTCCCCATAGAGTTGGGAGCCCGACATGGGACTCAATCCCAGGACTCCAGGATCATGACCTAAGCCAAAAGCAGTCACTCAACCAGCTGAGTCACCCAGGTGCCCCTGCCCCCCCCCTTTTAAAGATTTTATTTATTTATTTGACAGAGAGAGAGAGATTACAAGTAGGCAGAGAGGCAGGCGGGGGGGGGGGAGCAGGCTCCCCGCTGAGCAGAGAGCCCAATGTGGGACTCCATCCCAGGACTCTGAGATCATGACCTGAGCTGAAGGCAGAGGCTTAACCCACTGAGCCACTCAGGCACTCCTAAGATACTCTTTTTAAAAAATCATTTGAAAGAGAGGGAAAGAGAGAGAGCAAGGGAAGGGCAGGGGCAAAGGGAGAGGGAGAAGCTAACGTCCCTCAACCCCAGCAGGGAGCCCAACATGTGGGGCTTGATCCCAGGACCCCATGATCATGACCTGAGCCGAAGGCAGACATTTAACGTTAACTTAGTGAGCCACCCAGGCATCCCTCCAAGATACTCTTTTTTACAATTTTATGGTGAATAACTGTCCATTCTTTTAATTCTAAGTATCTTATGATTTTATCTGTTCAACTTATTGAATGTTTTCTTTCTGTTCCTCTAATCATGATATTGTATCTATAATAATGTGTGAGGGAGTTGAACATTCTCAAATCCCCACAAGTACAAGGCTATTTATATGTTCCTGGACTCCTTTCTGAAATGTCTTTTGTTTTCTTTGCCAAGTGCTCTGGTGTTCTGGAGGTATTGGTCTTAAAAGAAAACATGTTACAAGGATGTGCGGAAGACGTGTTTTCTTAGATACGTAGAAATCTTTTCTAGGGTTTCTAATGTGTGAGACAAGGGGCTTGCTATGCATTTTGTTTTGTAATATTGTACATATTGTTCATTATATTTCCCTTTTCTTTCTGTTTCAGTGGTCAGTATACATCTTCCTTCTGGCCTCACTGATGACTTGTAGGGGGTAAAGTCTGCCTATTTCTGCCCTTTTTTTTTTTAAGAGTTTATTTATTTAACAGAGAGAGAGAGAGAGAGAGAGATCACAAGTAGGCAGAGAGGCAGGCAGAGGGAGAGGGGGAAGCAGGATCCCCGCAGAGCAGAGAGCCTAATACGGGACTCGATTCCAGCACCCTGAGATCATGACCTAGGCCGAAGGCAGAGGCTTTAACCCACTGAGCCAACCGGGCACCCCCTATTTCTGCTTCTGTTTCAAATCCTCTAAAAATGATCTTGATCTCATGATTTTATCCTTGAGTTCTGTATTGCAGAATATGAATAGTATGTATGGGTAACCAAAAGAGAAAAACTATCTCTTCACATGATTCGATATTGAGAAAGGTTGCTTAACATTGTTGTCATGGAATGAACGTGGATTTGGATGTCGGAAAGACCCTGACTTCTGTCCCTTCTGGCTGGGTATCAAATCTGACACCTGCTTGGCTTTGATACTTGAGCCTGCTGTGACCAAAAGGGGGCACTGTTCCAAGTTGCCTGGTAAAAGCTACAAGGGTGGGCTCTCCCAAGCCTCAACTCTCTGTGCTTCCCCTTCTGCCGAGAACACTGTGGACCCTCTCTCCACCTGCCTGAGTACCATTCAGATTTCAGATTTCGGCTCAGACAATTCCTCCTCTGGAAAGCCAGATCGATTCCCTTTCCTCCCTCCCTCCCTTCTTTCCTTCTCTTTCATATTTTCTTTATTTATTTGTCAGAGAGAGAGAGAGAGAGAGAGTGCACAAGCAGGGGGAGCATCAGGTGGAGAGTGAAGCAGGATGCAGGACTCGATCTCAGGACCCTGGGATCATGACCTGAGCCGAAGGCAGATGCTTAACCGACTGAGCCACCCAGGCGTCCCTAAAATGAGGATCCTGATACCCACTTAATGGTACTAACTGTGAAGAATGAATGAACAGATACATTAAAACAATTCCTGGCAATTCCTAGAAAGCATTTGATAAATTATGATTAATTTATCATCATAATAATTTTTGTTAGTAATAATGACCATTTATTCATTTTATTAATACTTGCTAATTTTATTATTCTCTGGCTTCTCTTCTCCAACCGAGGCTGGCTTCGCCCTCTCTGTTCCCTTAGCTTTGGCTTTCATAATGCTGAATTAGACTTTCATTTTATTTTTTGCTAGGCTCTGAGGTGCCTAAAGACAGAAGTGTGTCCTTTACCACTATACACCCAGCTCCTAGTACAGGGCCAGGCACTTTAGGACTCAAGGTCAAGGGCCGGGCCCTTCTGAGGAATCCAATTATGATTCAAGGGATGATATAATAAGAGAATTGGAGTCTGGAGCTCCAGGGGAATGGGCAGTCCTAGCTCTACCTCCCATTTTTGGGGCTACTTTGAACAAGTCCCTTCATCTCTCTGGATTTTGGCTTTCTCATCAATAAAAGGAGATGGTTATACCTGCCTCAGGGCTTTTCTGGAGTGAAGGTATTCAAGGCCTTAGGCTTGGTATTGGCAGCAGTGAACAGTTATCTACTAGTAGCGTGTTGAACTGTAAGTTGCAGGAATGACGGATGAGATGTGACATCCGCAGTGCCGAAGTGGACTGAGGGAAAGAGTTCTTAGAGATGACCCAGGCTTGCTGACCCATGCGATGGAAATGGTAGGATACAGCAATTGGGCAGGACAATTGTTCTTTTCTGTAGTTCCCTGAACGTGTAGGGAAGACACCGAGGACTCAGACCTCAGATGCTCAGCCCTTGGCTTCGTGATGGAGCTGCCACTGTCACCCGCCTCTAAGCTGAGGGGCATCCCATGGCCGCCCAGCGGCTGTTTCTGGGATGAACAACGGGGTTCCTCATCCTTGTATTGGCTTTGACTGCCCCCTAGGGGACATTTTTCTCCAGACCCTTGGGTACCGGTGGCATTCCTCCAGGAAAAGGGTTGGGACACTGTCCAAGCCTGCTGGTTCTCTCCTCTTCTCCATGGCAGACTCCCATCGTGTGGCTTCACATACCGTCCACATGCTAACTGCTCCCCAAATTATATCCATAGCCCACACTTCCCCCTCCTACACTCCACACTCGGAGATCCAACGGCCACCTGTCCTCTCCACAGGGAAGTCGAACAGTCTTCTCAAACATATGTGTCCAAAGCTGAGATCCTCATCCTCCCCATCCCAGTTACGGCAGCGCGATCCTTCCAGATGCCAGGCTCAAACCCAGGGTGCCATCCTTGGCTCACCTTTCCTTCATACACAAGTCTAAACTGTCAGCAAAGCCTATTGGCTGCACCTTCAATATATGTCCAGAATCTTCCACCTCTTGCAATCCTGGTTCAGGCTACCACTAATTCCAGACTTATTAAAATAGACTCTTATCTGGCCCTGCAGCATTTGGCCCAGTCCAGTGGCTCTTGTCTCGGCTGGAGAAAAAAACGGAGTCCATACAATGACCACGAGAGCCTTACTGATCTAACTCATCTCCTGTTACCCTCCCCCATCACCGCATTCATTCCATGCTGTTGTCACTTGGGTCAGGCATGCTCCTGCCTCAGGGCCTTTGTACTTGCTCTTCCCTCTTCCTTCAAATAACTACATGGCTGGCACCTTCATATCCTTTGGATATTCACTCAAAAGATCCTTCTTCACAAGGTCTTCCCAGGATATCCTATGCAAATTTCAGCAGCTCTCTGACATTTCCCATTTCCCCACCTTGCTTTCTGTTTTTTTTTTTTCTTCTTCCTTTTTTTTTTTTTTTTTTTAGATTTTATTTATTTATTTGATAGACAGAGATCACAAGTAGGCAGAGAGGCAGGCAGACAGAGGGAGGAGAAAACAAGCTCCACACCGAGCAGAGCCCGATGTGGGGCTTGGTGTGGGGCTGCTTCCCCCCCTCTCTCTGCATGCCTCTCTGCCAACCTGTATCTCTCTCTCTGTCAAATAAATAAATAAAGTCTTTTTTAAAAAAAGAGAATATCTTACTCTTGCAAATTTTACAAAAACACATAACCCCATGCAAGAAATGTGTCCTAAAGCTTCAGCTGCACAGGCTTCATGGTAAATCGGCTCCTTCTGAAGCAGACTTGGGTCCTCTGAGAACCCCAGGCCTGGCCTTGGATGGCACACACAGGGGCACTGAATGTCAGCTCTGGCAGGGACAGCTGTTAGACAGTTCAGGATCCGTGGCTGTTTCTTGGATTTGTTTTATAGAGAGGAAGAGAGAGGGGGAGAGAGCACGAGCAAACAAATGGGGTGAGGGGCATGTGGTAGGGGGAGAGAGAATCTCACGCAGACTCCACGCTGAGTATGGAGCCTGACACAGGGCTCTCATGACCCGGAGATCATGACTGGAGCTGAAACCAAGAGTCAGATGCTTAACTGACAGAGCCACCTAGGCGCCCCAGGGCCACTGATTTTAACCTTCCCATAGAGTCTCGGGACCCTGAGGTGTGTCTCAAAGATTACACCTGGGGACTTCTTGAAACGTGGTGCACTTCTGTTTAAGTAATAGTGACATTAAGAGTCAGCATCCCACCTAGCATGTCCTGGGTACGCACTTACTGTGTGACAGACACTATTCTCAGTATCCTGCTTGTATCAAGTGACTCAATCCTTATTACAAACCTATGAAACTGGAACTGTCATTTATATATTAAAGCTTCCATGTAGGGACACCTGGGTGTGTCAGTAGCTAAGGGTCTGCCTTTAGGCTCAGGTCATGATCTTGGGGTCCTAGGATGGAGCCCCATGTTGGGCTTCCTGCTCAGTGGGGAGTCTGCTTCTCCCTCTCCTTCTGCTCCTCCCCCATGCTCATGCATGTTGTCTCTCTCAAATAAAATAAAACAAAACAAAATAAAATATTCCATGTAAGAAAACTTTAGAAAAAACTGATCTTTAAAAAAAATTTTTATTTTTTTTTAAAAAAGAATTTATTTATTTATTTGACAGAGAGATCACAAGTTGGCAGAGAGGCAGTCAGAGAGAGAGAGAAGGAACAGGCTCCCCACTGAGCAGAGAGCCCGGTGTGAGACTCGATCCCAGGACCCTGAGATCATGACCTGGGTCGAAGGCAGAGGCTTAACCAACTGAACCACCCAGGTGCCCAAAAATATTTTATTTTTAAATCATCTCTACATCCAACAGGGGAAAACCTACAACCCCAAGATCAAGAGTCGCATGCTTCACTGACTGAGCCAGCCAGGTGCCCCATGAAAAATGTTGGTCTAATAACAAGTTTTGGACAAGTTCTGAAATGGCCCAAGTCCTTTCTTTGATATGTGGGGAAGCTGAACCTAGCAAAAGAGAGGTCATGTGCTTAATACCATGTATTTATTCTTCTTTTCTGGATGCCTGTCCTGTGCCAGGCACTGTGCTATGACCTAGGGGTTCAGAGATCAACATAACCCTTGTGGAACACAATTTTAGTGGGACCAGTAGATAATATACACTAGATATCTGTAAGCCAAGTTATTCGAGTGAGTGCTGAAGTAATATATTTGGGGAGATGTGACTGAGTGACAAGGAAGGAAAGCACCAGTTCACACTGAGAGGTGGTCTGAGAAATGTGGTCCGAGGGGGTGACATGTGACCCCAAACCTGAATGACCTGAAGAAGCCAGCCATGGAATGCTATGGGAGAAGAGCACTTCACATGGAGGGAATTGTGAGTGCAAAGGCCCTGGGGTAGGGCCTCCTGGTCCAGCACTACTTTGCCACTTGCTGCGTCTGTAGGGCCCTGAGAGCCGCCCTTTGATGTGCTGGGCCTCCCTCAAGCTCAGCCCTAAGGTGTCAATTTATCCAGAGCTCAGCAGTTCCCTGAGACTGTGGGCCCCCCTCCCAGAAGCCTTGTGGGTGAACCGGATCTGAGGTTCCTGGTTCCTATCTGGCAGCGGGTGAGTGGCCATCTTCCCCGCCTACTTTCCCCAGGCTCCAGCCTCAGCCCCAAATCTCCATGGCAACCTTAGATACAATCCTGATCTGAAGAAGGATCTGGAGCACAAAGATCACTATAAAGAGACCAGAGGGCTGATGGACTTACCTCCCCTTGCTCCTTGTGTCCTGCCACAGTCTCTGCCAGGCCCCCCCCCAGTCTCCCCAAAGACCCCAAACTGATGATCCTGCAAGTCTGCCCCATTGCTGGGCACAGCAGGGCCTGGATGGAGGTCTGTCTGGGGCAGCTGCCCCAAAGGCTGCTTCTGCTGGGGGCGGCTGCACTGGCTGTGTCTGCTCTGGAAACAGGTGAGCCTGAGGGGGGTTCAGCTGGGGTCAGCAGGGGGTCAGGTCCTCCCACCCTTAGAGACCGTAACCCCATGATAGGCTGGGACCCCTTGAATTGGAGGAGGCTGGAAAGTCTTGTGACTGGTCTTGTTTGGTACTCCAAACTCCTCTGGGAGGCTGGAACTCCAAGTCACCCAGAAATAGGAGTCTGGAGTGTGTATGGGGAAGGAGGCGGTGGACAACAACAACTGTGAACTTTGGGGTCAGACAGTCCGTGTTCATACTCTCAGTGACATCACGGCTTCACCTCTCCGGTTCTGGTTCTGCACCAGCAAAGTGGGAATAAGGGCCCTTGCTCCTTAAGGGACTATTATTACTATGCATATAAGATGAGATAAATGTGTAAGACATTTAGCTCCGGGCACATAAAAGGTGCTCAACTCATTCATTCTCCAAGCCTCCCTCTTTCATTGTTGGCCTTTAGGGCAGGTTCCGGCTTTACTAGATCTGCGAAGATTTGAGACAATGCTCCCACATCCAGAGCCCTGACAGTGAATTTCTTCCCCCAAAGACCCACATCCTGGCTGGTCCTTAACACCCACTGGTGTCCCTACTATGCACCAGAAAAGCCACTTCCTCTTTTCCATCCTTACAAAAATCAGAGCTAGTTTGATTATTTGCACATTATCTCATTCAGTCCTCGCAACAACTCTGTAGCAGTGAGGATGTTTTGGGATGTAAGTAACAGATACCAAACTAACAGAGTTTAACTGATAAGGACATTTGCTATTTCACTCAAGAAGAGTGGCCACAGATGATTCCAGAAATGGTTAATTTAGCAGCTCCACCATGTTGACGTTTTCCATGATTCTCATGATTTCTCATGATTCTCATGACCTTATCCTTGCAAAATGGCTGCTACGGCCCCGGCCCTTGCATCCTCAGACAACTGCTTTCAGGTTTTTTTTTTTTTTTTTTTTTTTTTTTTAAATCAGAGAGGAAAACCTTTTCCAGGAGCCCTCAGCAAACCTCTTCAATCTCATTGGCCAGAATTGGGTCCCAAGTCAATCCCTAAACCCTGCAAATTGAATCAGGATTACAAAGCTTGGTTTAGGCCAATGACCAGGAGACAACCTGGTAGGTTGCTCACTGACAGCTGAGAGATATTAGGGTTCTTTTCCAAAGAGCAAAAGGGAAAGGCTGGAGTAGGCAGAGGCCCAGTTGAGTCTACCCCTCCGGGGATAAGGTACTAATAATAGCTAACGCTTCTGTGACACTCATTAAATGCACAGCACTGTCCTGAGCGCTGAACCTTTACCTGCCCACAGTCCTCTAGTTTCAATTCCAAAATAAGAGAAACTCTGAAAGCCAAAACTCCTTCTTAACTAATGTACAGGTGACACTTGACTTGAACTGATAGGAGGCTGTTTCTTGTCTTTATTTGTCATGCTTAGGGTTATGTCAGCAGACTTGCTCTAGAAAATGTGTTTGATCATGGAGGGCTGCAACATAATCTCCTGTATTACCTACCTTACCTTTCTAAAAATCTGGAAAATTCTGAAACGTATTCCAGAGCTTTTGAATAAGAGATTGAGGACTTGAATTAAATTACTCAACCCTTTGAGTAATTAAATTACTCAAAATTCTGAGATTGGGCAATCATTCCATTTTGTTGATGAAAAAACCGAGGCTCAGAGAGGGTGAGTGACTTACCTGGGGGTCACACAGTGGGCAGGGCTCGAAACCGGGCCGCGCGTTTCCAGGGTTTGTGCTTTTTCCTGCAGCCGACCTGGTGGACCTCTGCGGGCAGACGTGGCAGGGGGCCGGGCTGCTGCTGCGCTCGCACTACGCCTCGCGCAGGTTCTACTTCGTGGCCCCGGACACCGACTGCTGGCTCTGGATGGGGGCGGCGGCCGCCGGCGACAGAATTCGATTCCAGTTCCGCTTCTTCCTGGTCTACAGCTTGGCCGCGGCGGCGCGGGCGCCCCCAGCATCCCAGGCGTCCAACGCCTCCTCCACCGCGCCGGCCGACCGGTGCGCCCCCGGGTCCTACCTGCAGTTCTACGAGGGCCCGCCGGGGGCGCCGCGGCCCCTGGGGGCCCCTCTCTGCGGCCTGACCATCCCGGCAGCTGTAGCGTCCTCCGGGCCCTTCCTGGGCCTCCGCCTGCTCACCAGAGGCCGCCAGCCCCGCGTGGACTTCGTGGGCGATGCCACCTCTTTCCGGCTGGGTGGGTGGGGGCTGTTGGCTGGGACCGGGGGCCCCGAGCCAGGGGCAGCTGTGGGCCTGGGGTCACCGGTGTGGCACCTGCAGCGTGGAGGATGGGGGCGGCTGCTGGAGCCTGGACGAAGTTGGGGCAAGGGGACTGGTAGCGGGCTGAGCGCGCTCCCGGGGGGAGGGGGAGGAGGGAAGGGGGCATTCCAGACCCCCGGAGTCGACCCAATAAATCTGACTCCCAGGGCCCCGATGGCAGTCCCCCTACCAGCCCCTACCAGCCGCCGACATACGCCAGCACACACTCACCCATTCCCAACTCCCACGCACTCCCACACCTGACACCCAGTACCCACACGCACCCTGCACACTCATTCACACGGCCCCCCACTCACACACCTCACGCCTCAACACCCATGCACGCTACGTACCCCATATACCCTGCACACTCATTCACACCACCCCACACGCTCACACCCAACCCCCCGCTCACACACCCTGCACTCTCATTCACACCACCCCCTCACACACCTCACACCCAACACCTACACTCACTGTACTCAACCCTCATGGCCTACACACTCATTCACACATACACACTCACCTGTTCACAACTCCCTCTCCCACACCATTCCTACACTCCCACACCTCACATCCAACACCACTCACAACCTCACGCCTCAACACCCGCCCACGGCACACATCCCCACACACCCTGCACACTCATTCACATGACCCACACTCACACCCCTCGTACCTCAACACCTTTATTCATACACTGCACACTCATTCACACAACCCCACACGTACAAACCTCACATCCCAACACCCACACTCACACACTGTGTATGTGCATACAACTCAGAAGTCTGCGCTCATTTACACAACTCACCCACCCACGTGCCTCGCACACTGCGACACACAAGCCACGCACATCCCATACCGCACACTCCCACACAGTATACATTACATCACACACCTCCTACACAGACAGCACCACTTTGCACACTTAGATATACCTTACACACTCTCAAGTTCACACATGGCTCTTCTTTTTTTTTTTTTTTTAAAGATTTTATTTATTTATTTGACAGAGAGAAATCACAAGTAGATGGAGAGGCAGGCAGAGAGAGAGAGAGGGAAGCAGGCTCCCTGCCGAGCAGAGAGCCCGATGCGGGACTCGATCCCAGGACCCCGAGATCATGACCTGAGCCGAAGGCAGCGGCTTAACCCACTGAGCCACCAAGGCGCCCCACGCATGGCTCTTCTGTCCTGGCTCAGCCCTTCAGAGGGTTGCAGGGAAGCGGAGTGAGGACCCTCAGGGCTGTCAGCGACAGCAAGGAAGGGGAACTCACAGTAGTTAATAGTCACTTGGTACCCACTGCCTTTGCCCTTCGCGTGCCGATGGGTCTGGGCCTCCCGGCCGCACCACACCTGTCTCCTTGTCCTCCTGTTTTTGAGTGGGAAACAGGTTCAGGGAGGTTAGGAAAAGTGCCCAGGCCTCCCCGCTCACAAGCGGCACAGCTGGGCTTCAGCGGCTCGAGTGCATGTCCTCTTGTTCAAAGTGAGTTCAAGGCTTTAGCCCCCGCAGGCTTCCCCAGGACTGGAGATACTCCCGTGTGTCCCAGCAGAGGCTGTGTCCGGTGATGGCGAGTAGGCAAGCTGCCCAAACCAGAAGATTCCAAAAGCACAGAGAAACTTTAGTGCCCATGCTGGCAAGATATCCAGGCTGGGGATTCAAATGTGGGAGTGCAAGCACTTTGAGACTCAGATGCAGGCTCACTGGGAGCTAGACTTCAATGTGCCAGGCCCTGGATGGCCCTTTTTTTTTTTTTTTTCTTAAAGAGTTTATTTATTTATATGACAGAGAGCGAGATCACAAGTAGGCAAGAGAGACAGGCAGAGAGAGAGGGGGAAACAGGCTCCCTCCCTAGCAGAAAGCCCGACACAGGGCTCGATCCCAGTACCCTGACACCATGACCTGAGCTGAAGGCAGAGGCCCAACCCACTTAGCCACCCAGGAGCCCCATGGACGGCCCTTTAACACTGAGTTGGTCCGCCAGAGCCCCAGGGGCCGTCTCATGGCCTCTTTTTTTTTTTTTTTTTTTTAAAGATTTTATTTATTTATTTGTCAGAGACAGAGGGAGAGAGAGCGAGCAAGCACAGGCAGACAAAGAGGCAGGCAGAGGCAGAGGGAGAAGCAGGCTCCCTGCCAAGCAAGGAGCCCGATGTGGGACTCGATCCCAGGACCCTGGGATCATGACCTGAGCCGAAGGCAGCTGCTTAACCAACTGAGCCACCCAGGCGTCCCTCATGGTCTCTTTATTTTTTAAGATTTTATTTATTTATTTGACAGACAGAGATTACAAGTAGGCAGAGAGGCAGTCAGAGAGAGGAGGAAGCAGGCTTCCTGCAGAGCAGAGAGCCCGATGCGGGGCTCGATCCCAGGACTCTGGGATCATGACCCGAGCCGAAAGCAGAGGCTTTAACCCACTGAGCCACCCAGGCGCCCCCCTCATGGCCTCTTTAGACAAGGCCCACCTTCTTCTCCCCTGACCTAGTACCCAGTCTGAATTTTGAATTTTATTTATTTATTTATTGTGTGTGTGACCAAGAGCAGGGGTGGGAAGCAGGGGCAGAGAGAGAATCTTAAGCGGGCCCCAGGCCCAGCATGGAGCCTGTTGTGGGGCTCGATCTCACGACCCTGAGATCATGACCTGAGCCGAAATCTAACAGTTGGATGCTTCACTGACTGAGCCACCCAGGCGCCCCTGAATTTTGGATTTTAGATTCTTTCTCTCTTCTCCCTTAGTCTTTGGCTCTAGGAGGAACTATGGGAAATTTGGACTCTAAATCCTTAGGGCCAAGGTGGTCGCCTTGGGGTCTCCTAGGCTTCCATAGGGCTTCCACAGGCTGCAGCAGGCCCAGGGGCCTGTGATGTGTTGCACACAGCGCTCACTGGCTGATGGAGAATTAACCCCTCCCTCCGTACCCTCCCCCTCTCTCCCCGTGGCCTTGCCTGCTTGCAAGTGCCGCTGTCAGCCAGAGCCAGGGATGCTGCTGGCGTCTGTGTTCGTTCGCATGGACTCCCGAAAGGAGGCAGTGGTGAAGCCCTATCATAGCTCTGGCTTCCTTAGATCAATTTTGTCACTTGAATGAAGAAGGGTTCATTTCACATCATTAGGCCACACACGCAGTCCCCGTCACTCACACCTGCAGGCACAGGCTGCCTGGTTCTTGCACACACGCCTTCACTGACCCTCACACATGACTGCCCATACACAACCACACCACTGTTTGTGTTTTGTGTCACATTCACCCTTACATCTCCATACCTGTTATGTAGTCTTTATTTTCATCTGTAGACAAAAGAAACCCGACTCAAGTTGGTTTAGCCAAAGGAGAATGGGGAGGGACTCCTGTAACTGGGGTATTGAGGTGTTGGTTCAGGTAGAGCTGGATCCAGCAGTTCAAATAATGGCCCCTGGGCTCTGTGTCCTTGTTCTCTGTCTTTGCATTGTGGGAATCTGCTTGGCCTCCCTCTCAGGCAGCTTCTCTTTCTATCTGGCAGTAAGATGATCCCGCAGCTCCAAACCCATGGTCACCATTATAGCTCTAACATCAACAAAATAGAGAGCGAGCATCTTTTCTTATGGTTCTAGCAAGAGTGCCAGTGCCAAGTTTGAGTAGTTATGTGGGCTATGTGTCCATTTCTGGAGCCAGGAAATGGAGTGCTCTGATTCCCATGCCCACCCCTGAGCCAGGGTGTTGGGCAACCCCACCGAACCAGCTTTTCTTCACAGAATGGGATGCTGGGTAAGTCAGCCTCTCTGCACACCATGCACATCAAGTCATACAATTCATTCACCTGCGTGCATATTCATTCATTTAACAAATGTTACAGGGGCACCTGCAATGTGCCAGGTGCTGTTCTAGGCTCTAGGGATAGAGCGATGAACAGCAGAGAAGTCCCTGTCCTCTCTGAGCTGACATCATGGTAGGGGAGACGGGCTATTGACAAATAACCAAGTGAATCCATGTTCTGCTGAGGTGAGGAGGGCTGCAGAGGGATGGAAATCGGGACAAGGAGGCCCAGAGTGCTGGGGGAGGGTGGCATTCCTGAGCGTGGGACTGGATTCCTCATCTGCTGCTTTGATACAAGCTGTGTAGCCTTGGCCAAGTGACCTGAGCTCTCTGTGCCTGTCTTCTGATCTCTGAAATGGGAGTGGAAACCGTGTTTATCGTGTAGGGTTATTGTGAGAACTTCAGGAGCTGGATGTGGGTGAAGCGCTGAGAGCCATGGCCAGCATCAGACAGGAATCAGTAAATGTCAGCCATCCGCATCATCTTGAGGACCATACACCTGTCTCCACCTATGCTTTCATCTGCACGCACACAGAAGCAGCTCTCTGTGGTTCCCAACTCCCATGTTCACTCACTATAGGGCTACGCATCCCTGTGCATCAGGCGTTGGCTCAGGGTCCCCATCTCATGCCTCCCCTCCTGGCCCCAGGAGCCTGCGGTGCCTACTTCCGCTGTCGGAATGGCAGGTGCGTGCCCCCAAGCCTGGTGTGCGATCGCTGGGGCGTGGACAACTGTGGTGATGGTAGTGACCAGGCTTCCTGGCCACCAGCCAACTGCAGAGGTCAGTGATGGGTGCGGCCTGGGCCCTGCTGAGCTGCTAGGAGGGAAACTAGGGCTGACTCCCCTTCCCTGGGGCAGGGCCTCAGTGCAGAGACTGGGGGCAGGGGCAGGGCAGGAGTGGGGAACCTGTGTAGACTGGACTATCTGAGAATCAGAGCAAG
Source organism: Mustela lutreola (assembly GCF_030435805.1). Lineage (NCBI taxonomy): Eukaryota > Metazoa > Chordata > Mammalia > Carnivora > Mustelidae > Mustela > Mustela lutreola. The sequence goes on from NC_081299.1 coordinate 15,587,078, forward strand.
TTAGAGCCGGAATGATGCTGGAAGTCATCTAGTCCAGCTGCTTCTAAATGGTATTTCAGTGGTGGAAGCTTTTCCTAAGTGGAATTTTGCAGAGGACCAAGAGGAAGAGATGCTCTATTTAACTGGACATGGAGGCCCAGACCCTGGCTGACTGATGTCCTATCAAGGGACATCAACTTGAGTTGAATCTTCAAGACTTACTTTGGAAACCATTGTCCAGTCTGACTCCCATGTTTTATGTATGGGGAAACTGAGGCCTAGGGAAGGAGAAATGTCTTGCCCAAGGTCATAGAGTCAGGGAGTAGCATGACCAGGAATGACTTCTGTGGACAGGGGGACCAAAACGGAGTACCCAGGAAGCTCTGGGAATCTAAGATGCCACATCTGCAAACAGGGCTGCCATGTACGGTTCAACACGTTGTTTACTGCAAATTAAACACCTGGCTGTAGGTGCTGATAAACCTAACGTTTGGAGTTGTCCTAAACTAAGTGAAATACCACAGGTAAAGAGCCCAGTGCCCAACATGGTGCTTGGTGGCCAGAGAATGCTCAGTACAGACATTTCCTCCTTCTTGAGAAGTAGCCCCATTTGTAACCCTGGGCGCTGGAGCTGGGCAGTGTGAGCTCAAGTCCTCCCCTAGTACTTCCTGCTCTGTGACCTGGGCAAGCGACTTAATTTTTCCAGGCCTCACTTTCCTTATATGAAATGGAAATACTGATAGTAACAAACTCAGACAGGTTTGGGGAGGCTTCAGTGAGCCCAAGTCAAGCCCTGGAAAGTTCTGTGTGTTCCTCTATTATTTCCTGCTGCAGGTCCCCTTCTGGTGCCCAGCCGGGCAGGCGGTACTGATGGCCCTGTGTCCAAGACCCTGACGCTCCCCTCAGCTTTCAGTTCTGCAGAAACCCTCCAGATGGCCGCCCAGAGGACACCCATCACAGGCTGGGCCCCTGAACAGCAGGGTACAACAGCTCCTCTGGGAGGTAGATGGCTCTTGCTTCCCACCTGCTTCCACTCCTCCCACCAAGGTCACACTTATCCCTCCCCATGTGACAAGTACAGGGCAACAGGCCTAGGGTGCGGCCTGAGTGGGCTTTCCTTTTCTTTCTGCAGGTTCCCGGCTCCGAGGTGTGGCGCTGGTCTGCTCACTAGTCCTAGCCTCTGCTGGCCTTCTCGTGGGCCTCCTCTGGTGCTGCTGCTCCTCCCACTGGCGGGCCTGGTGGGCTGGTGCCCAGGGCCTCTGCCCTGGCTGCACCATCTGTTACACGTGTCCTGGCCAGGTGGCTCCTGGGGGGCTGTAGCCAAGTGGGCTGGCCTTCCAGGATCAGGGAGGACATCCCTAGAGGCTGTAGCTTTGGAAATAGGAGCCTGGGCTCTGGGGTCAGACAGACTTAGGGCTCTACCCCATCCCCAGGAGGGCCACCTAACCTTGGGCATGTCACAAAAGCCTCAGACTCAGTCTGTTCCTCTCCTGCCTTGTGGGTGTCGTGAGGGACATGGAGCTAACCAGCCCTGTCACTCGGGTGGCCTCTGGCACCCTGCTAGATCTGAGAAGGGCGGGGGCAGGGGCCTCACCCCCCCACAGCTGCCTTTCTTCACTCCCAGAACTCACCTGCCCACCTTTGCCCACCCCCCGGGCCCCCCTCGGGTTCCACTGAGTCAAGCCCCAGTCAGGGGCACAGGAGACAGCTCTGGCGGGGATAGCACCGTTTATTAAGAAAGATCAAGACAAAGACCACAGGAGGGTCCCTTCTAGGACACAGAGGCCAGGCGTCCTGACCCCACATCTGCGGGCTGCTGGTGGGGAGGTCACGTGCCCCCAGCTGGGCCCTCAGGCTCCCGCAGATGGGGGAAGGGCTGTCATGTCCCCTTCCTGTCCCTCCCAGTCATGAGTCCTGGCATCCCCCACCCAAGGCACTAACTCTTTTCAACCACCAATGCCCTCCTCCCCCCATGTCCCCTGGGCCTTCACTTCCAGATCAGTGGGGGGATATGGCCTGGTGTGGGTGGGGAGACCCTCTCAGTGCTGGGCTCTGCCTGTATCAGCTCCGGGGAAGAGCTGGGGTAGAGTTTCCCTTGCCGCCCCTGAGGGGCAGGGGCCCTGGGCCAGGTGTTGGGGAGTAGGGGTGGGGTGGGGGGCTGCAGGCCAGGAGGGCTCAGTGGGAGGTGGAGGCTGCCAGAGGCAGGTGGCCCGACTGGCTAGGCAGAAGTGAAAGGGGCTGGGACATGGGCTGGTGGGGGAGGGGGAAGGGGGGAGGTGGCCTGTCCAGGGGTGAGCTGCCTTTTGTTCCACAGTTGGCACTAAAGAGCTTTCCCCACCCAGAGGAGGGTGGCAAAGGCAATTGCGAGGCCCCCTGTTCCAGGGAGCTGGTGAGGCACCAGGCTGTGGGCCATGGTTGGCTCTTGTAGGACTGAGGGCTGCCGGAGGGCCGTGGGACGGGGACAGCCCAGCTCTGTGGGGGGAGGGGCTCTCCAGCGGCGGTGACAGTTCTGAGCCCACTCGGCTACTGCGTCTGACCCCCAGTCCTGGCAGCCCTCTGAGGCACCGGCTCTCATCCGACCTGCCCTACCTACCAGCCCGCGGCTCGGCCCAGGGGTGCTGGTGTTGGGGGTGGCATGTCTACCCTCCAGTCCAGCCCAGGGCAGTAGCAGCAAAGCGTGGCATTGCCTCAGTTTCTTACAAAATAGTCATAATAATAATATTAATAATAATATACTCGACGTCGTGGGGCTGGGACGCTGCCCGGGAGTCCGTGTGGGCCAGGCAGCCGCCTATGAGGGGCAGGGGCGGGTGTTGGCGCCAGCCTGGGCACGGTGCTGTAGGTCCAGAGGCTGTGGCGGTGGAGCGCCGGGCCGGGCCGAGTGCAGCACCAGGTTCTTGATGCAGCCGGTGATGCCCGAGGAGAAGCGGCCCCCAGTCAGTGTGGTCACATCGCGGGCTCCGCCTGCAGGCACCGGGGGAGGACGAGGCATGTCAGCTCCCGCAGCCTGGCCTATCCTAGCTCCGTGGGGGCCCCATTCCTTCCCTGGTCCTGGGGAGGGCACCCGAGGCCTGTACCGGGGTCCAAGCCTGGGACTTACCGATATAGATGCTGCCCTTGGTGTTGACAGCCACGTTAGGGCCTGGCGACTGGCCGCTGACCAGCTCCTCACCATCCACCTGGATGGAGCCTCTCCGGCCTTCTCTGTTGGCGGAACAGGGGTGGGGGCCTCATCACCAGTTCCAAGGGACCCCTCCCTTTGCCACAAAGATGCCAGACAGGAAGGCCTGCTCCTGCTTGGAGCTTTTTCCTTCCACCACTGGATGAGATCTAGCCCCACAAACACAGCTTCTTGGTACTTCTCTCAGCTGTCACCTGTCCCCTTGGGTGTCTGCCCTCCCCCCCACCCGCCATGGTGTCTGTGTTTAGGCTGGTGGGCTCTCCGCCCGCCTAGGCTTTAAGTTCTCTCCCAGAGCTCAAAGCCTGCCTCCCTGTACAAGGCAGGCAGCATCCTGTCCTACCCCAGAACTCTGTGCCCTTCACCCCAGTGCCTGGGGGGCCTTTCTTACCGCAGTGCGGTCACCCGATGCCACTCGCCATCATCAATGGGGTCCTCAGAGACCAGGCGGGCCTCCCCACTGCCCAGCTGGTAGCTGCAGTCACACAGGGCCAAGACAGTGAGAGCTGGGCCAGATGGAGCTGGTTTGGGGGGCTGGGGTCCTGGGAGGGCTGCAGCTTCTCGTGGGAGGAGCCATGGTACCGAGCAGAGGGGCAGACCCTGAAGGGGTACGGGGGTCCAGGGAGGGGAAGGAAGGGGCAGGTGCCCGGACCCACCTGAAGACAAGGTGTCCATCCTGAAGCCCGAGACTGATGAAATCCTTGCTGCGGCTGGCATCTCCCAGATCCTGCCAGGGAAGCACAGGGTCGTTGGGGTTCCCTGTCTAGAGAGCCGAGACCCCTGCTGCGGCCTCCACCCTCCTCTCTCCCACCAGGGGGCTGGCGACCCTGAGACCGGGCTGGACGCCCACACTCACCACGCCCTGCCAGAGCAGGAGGCCATTGGCTGTGCTGGTCCTAACTTCCAGCTCGATGGTCTCTGGGACCTCAGGCAGGCTGGGAGTGGAGGAGGCGGGTGAGGGGGAAGAAGCTGCAGGTTCCTGCTCCCCTCCCTGAACCCAATGGCTCCCCTGGCACCTATCTTACCTCCTGGAGAAGATGCGGCCAGGGAAGGCAAGGAAGCCACCATCGTGGAAATAGGCTCCATACTGTCCAGGGGCATCTGCGGGAGGATGTGGGGACAGTGAGATCCCTGCTCGCCTGGATGGGGCGGCCACCGTGCTGGCTTCCGGACCCCTACCTCCACCCCAACGTGTGCTACCATGGGGGCCCTGAGCCTGCAGTCTCCAGAGACCCCAGAGGGCTCTGGACACAGGTCAGGGGCCTGTGAACTTGGACGGAGAGATACTGGGGCTCTCATTTCAGTGAAATGGAGTTGTTCCTTCCGTTATGCATGTGGGCAGCAAACCCAAGGGGCCATAGCAGGACTTATGATTTGTCACTAATACATCATCGGAAAATTTTAAATATTTTGAGAACTTTATCTCAGTACAGTGGGTTTCCTCTGAAATCCTATGTATTTTATTTTATGTACTCAGTAGGGTCCAGATAGGGTGATGAACAACTGTCCCTATTTGCTGAGTCCTGTCCTGGTTTTAGTTCCTGAAGTTCACATCCCGAGAGACCCCCTCAGCCCTGAGCAGACCAGGAGAGCTGGCCACCTAGGTCCCTGGCACATAGAAGTTTCAGAGCCCTTGTGTTCCCTCTCTCTTACAGAGGGGAGGGGAAGACAGGCTTGGGGTGGGTGTGAGCGACCTGCCCAGAAAGTGGGGAGCCAGCATGGCCACCCAGACCTTTAGGCCCCAGTGTCCATACTGGGTGTGGTTCCAGCATCCCCAGCCCTACCTGCTCAGACCCATCTTCAGGCCAGTGCTGGTCCCTGTGGGCCTAGAAGGGTAGGGGCACTTGGCCACTGTCCACCCAAAGATGCGAACAGTGAACATTTCCTGAGCACCTACTGTGTGCCAAATAACCTACGAGGGGTGTCACAGCTGGCTGCAAGCACCCTTTCATTTAAAGGGATCCTTACAATAATCCTGTGGATTAGACATAATGTTAATAAAAGCTAACATTCTGCACCTACTGTCGACCAGACGTTGTTCTAGGCATTTCGAGTACATTAAGTAATTGTATCCTGACACAAACTTTTATCCAACCCTTGTGGAAGAATGTCACTCCTCTTTATTTTACACATAAGGAAACTAAGGCACAGAAGGGTAAGTGACTCACCCACGGGAATGCAGCTAGTAGGCGGCAGGGCTAGGATTTCAATCCAGAGCCCGTGTTCTTAGCTGCTCTACCACTACTGCTCCTATCACATTAGTGAGAAGGAAAAAGATGGCTATATACAAAACAGTTAGCCCAGCATCCCTGAAAGTTTAATAAACACTGATTTTTTTTTAAAAATGATCACTGCGGGGCGCCTGGGTGGCTCAGTTGGTTGGACGACTGCCTTCGGCTCAGGTCATGATCCTGGAGTCCCGGGATCGAGTCCCACATTGGGCTCCCAGCTCCATGGGGAGTCTGCTTCTCCCTATGACCTTCTCCTCGCTCATGTTCTCTCTCACTGTCTCTCTCTCAAATAAATAAATAAAATCTTTAAAAAAAAAATGATCACTGCTTTTAAATAGCCTGTGGAATCCTTGAGAAGGTAGGTCTTGCCTTGTTCATCGTGTATTTCCTGCCTCAACGGCAAGGACGGGCACAAAAGAGTTTGTTGACAGGATGTGTGAACGTAGAGGAGGAAACTGAGGTCAGAGTGGCTCAAGGACCCACCCCGGGCGGCCTTGCCGGCTCAGCTAGCCAGAAGTATCGGGCGTGCTCCAGCTCTGTGTTGCTGGGCTCTTCTTTGTTCCCTCACTCTGAGCCCAATGAGCCTCTCGCGTGGCCTTGTCCTGCTCACAGGCCAGAAACAAGAGTGTGGGCTCCTTGGGAGATGGGCTGACATGGGAGGCCAGGGAGGAGATAAGCCTCTCTGGCCACAGGAAGTACATACCGTTACCCCCGCTGCCTTCCAGATGCCACTCGGACTCTGCTGTGCCTTGTCCAGGGCCTATGAAGAGAGGCAGGTGCGGTCAGCAGGCACAGACACTGCGGGCCCCGTGTGTCGCCCCCAGGGCCACAAGTGGGAGGTGGGGAGAAGCCGGGACAGTTACCTTGTTGGCAGCGGGGCCCAGAGAAGCCGGGGGGACAGAGGCAGCGGGTGCCCTGGCAGGTGCCCCCGTGTAGACAGGGCTCAAGGAGCCAGCAGGGGTTCTCCCCATGCTCACACAGGTCTCCTGCGGGCCAAGGCACCATGAGCAGGTGTGGGTCAAGGCAGCTGCCCCTCCTCTCTGCACCCTCCCCTCGATTCCCCTGCCATCCCCCCGCGCCAGAGCCAGGGTCAGGGGTGGGCTCGCACACCTTTGAAGCCGTCTGCACACAGGCACTGGAACTCGTACTCGCCGGCTGGCATGCATGTGCCACGGTTCTGGCAAGGCTGGCGCTCACAAGGGGAGCCGCTGTAGCACTGCCCGATGCCCCGGCTGCCCAGGAAGCTGTAGGTGAGGTCCAGCCGCTTCCCATTCACGGACACCTGTGGCACAGGGACGCTGAGGGGCTCTGGGCATACCGGGGGCAGAGGCCAGGCTGCCCAGTGGAGGGTAGCTGGGATCCCAAGTGGGAATATGGGTGTTAACGGGGGTTGTAGCACAGGCGACGGAGGAACCTAAGCTGAAGACCTCCTGTGTTCCAGGGATATCCAGCACGGTGGTCGCTCCTCGATGGAGTGACCCGCTGCACAGAGGAGGGAACTGAGGCTGGCAGGAAAGTGCCCAGGCTTGCTGTGGGGTCAGGGGTAGGGGGGAGCTGGCCTGCACCCTCTTCTTCCCTCCCCTCTCCTCCCCTGCGGGCCCCTGGGGGCTGCTGCTCACCTCGCCCACGCAGCCACGGAAGTGAGTGCTAATGTTGGTGGCCGGCGGCAGCCGCACAGAGGGCTCCACGCCCCCGAGGTAGAGGAGTGTGTGCAGGTTGAGGCCCTGGCTCTTGCCTGGCGAGGAGCGCAGCACTGGGGGTCTGCTGTTCACGCGCAAGCTGCCGTCCTTGTTCAGACGCTCGGCGGACACTCGGTGCCAGTGGCCCAGGACCAGTGGCTCAGGGCTCCGCAGCACGGCCAGCCCTGGTGGGGGGATGCCAGATGGGGATGGCGCTCGCAGAGGGTCCCTCCTGCCCACTCCATACAGGTACTTGAGCGGACAGGACATTCCAGGAGGAACCCGACAGAGGCCTAGGAGACTTGCCCAAACTCCCATGTGGAGAACGGATGTCACTGAACAGGGGACTCGGGTCGGTCTGACTTCTGAGGGTACTCCTCCAGCCCTCCTTAGGGCATGGGGAGCCGAGGGGGGTGCACAGCTCGGCGCCCAGAGCCCATCTGTCCTTGGTGTCCCACGCTTACCTGACCCTAACTCGTAGCGGAACTCCAGGTGGCCGCCGACCATCGCCAGGGACACGAAGTCCTCCACGGGCCCGCTCTTCCCCCCGCTGAACACCAGGATGCCGTCGGGTGCCAGTGGCTTGAACTCCACGTCCAGGCGCAGCTCGTGGTGTGTGTTGGTGAGTGCGGGCAGTGCCAGGTAGGAGCCAGTGCCCGACATGGAGGGGGTGGTCACTGTCACACCTGCGGCAGCCACAGCTCAGCCAGGCTCAGAGGGGGTCCCAGCTCCCCTGCCTGGCCCGCTCCAGACCCTGGGGCTCAGGACTGGCTGGGTAATAGCTACAGCTGTACAGGAGTCCCTGCCCTCAGGCCCCACAGAACAGGCTGGAAGCGGGGAGGGGTGGGGGGGGTGGGGGGTGGGGGGTGGGTGGGTGGGTGGGGGTTGGGTAGGTCGGTGGGGTGGGGTAGGTCGGTGGGGGTGGGGTAGTTTGGAGGGGAGAGTGGGGAGGTGGCTTTTACAGACCCTCCTGGGAGGGATTCAGGCTGGGCAGAGGTTTAGCCTGGTGACTTTGAGGCCTTCTGGCTCTGGACTCATGTTATCATCCACACAGCCCTTTGTGACCTCCGAGTGTCCCTGCCCAGCTTCCCTCCTCCATCCCGGGCTCCCCCAGGGACTCTGGTCTAGCTCCACTCACCTTCCTCACACCTCACCCCTGAGCGGCCCAGGTGGCAGTGGCAGGTGTAGCCTCGGCCATCAGGCCGGTTCACACAGGTGGCGTCTGGCCCACAGGCCTCTGGGGGACAGAGGAGCCAGCAAGAAGGACACTGAGGTGGCCTGGGAGAGGGCGGGGTCCTGATGCTATAGCCCTACCTACTGCAGCCCCAGAGCCATGACCAGCCTGGGAGGACTGCATCCGGAGACTGGGCAGGAGGAACGGACGACAGCAGGGTAGGGAGCACCAAGGAGGCTTGGTGGGGGACAGCACAGGAGGGAAATGCAGGAGTCATGGGGTAGCTGTGTGCGGTGCTGGGTATCCGGGAGGCAGGTCATGGGCGACTTTGGTGAGAGTTGGGAAGGAGATAGGTGCCTGGGGTGTTAGGGGTGCCCGGCAGCAGTGACAGGGGTAGGACGAGTAGCTGGGCACTGGGGTCAGGGGTGAGAACTCGGGGAGCAGAGTGGGTGTTAGGGTGGCAGGGATCGAAGTCAGTAGCTGTGAGGAGAGGTGAGCACTTGGGTGAGTGACAGAGTGAGCTAAGTAGGGTCAGCCCTGGGGTGGGGGGGATGGAGGAGCTGCTACGGGCAGAGGCGAGCACTTGGGGCGGCAGTGACCGGAAGGGTGGGTCACACACCTGGGTGGCAGTGCAGGGCCTGGGAGTGCTCACAGCGGCTCCCGGTGAAGCCGGCCGGGCAGATGCACACATAGCTGCTGCTCTCCGAATCCTGACATTGGCCCCCGTTCTGTGAAGCCGCCCCAGAAGTCAGGCAGAGAACCCCCTGGCTCTCCCCTACTTCCCAGGGTGGTCATCCGGGTGGAGGGGCAGCAGCTGGGGGTAGTGAGGGGCGCATGGTGTTGTAGGGTTACCTGGCACGGCCGGTCCCGACAGGTGGGACAGTGGGAGATGCCGTGCGCTGTAAGGTTGAGGTCGTGGAATACGATCTCCTCGCCCTGGATGCGCAGCTCCCGGACACAGCCTGGGTGGTGGGGGACCATGATGAGGACAGCGGAGGGTGCCAGGAGGCCTGCCCAGCCCACAGCCCACACTCCGCGGTGCTCCCAGACTCCCCATAGGCTCTGCCAGCCGGCCTGCCGAGGCTCAGCCAGGCATGGAGGCCGGGTGGGGGCTCACCTACGAAGCCGCTGCTCAGCCCCGCCTTGGGGATGGCATTGTAGTCGGGGTAGCCACCCAGGTAGAGCTCCTCGTTTAGGTCCAGACCCTGGAACTTGCCCTGGGGAGTGGAAAAGCCCGGATGGCAGATGGGTTGGGCAGAGGAGGGGAGGGGGCTAGAAGTGGGGGTGGGGGGGGCAGTGGGACCTCACCTGAGAGGTTCCGTTGACCGGGGCCAGGCTGCCCACGATCAAGGAGCCCTGGGTTAGGCTGCGCAGCAGGGTCACGGTGTGGAACTGACCCAGCGCCAGCGGCGTGGGGTGGCGGATGGTGGCCATGCCCGAGCCTGCGTCAAACCTGCTCCCCAGGGTGGGGCCAGGGTGGGAGAGAGCGTACGGGGCTGGTCAGAAGGGCCGGGCAGGGGGCCCAGCCTGGGGAGAGGTGATGTCACTGTTTCCTGAAGTTCTGATCTAGTTCCTGTCCCTGCCTTGTCCTCCCCCATCACCCACCCCCAGCTCACCCCAACCCTGCCGCTTCCTCAGATCCTTTCCTCCCCGACACACCCCCCATCCCTAGGGCTTACCCAGAGCAGCCGCGGGGCACTAACTGCCCTTGGCTCTGTGGCCCTGGGGATCACCTTGCTGCTTTCCCTCTTTATGGCTACTCTTCCCCAGCCAAAGTCATCTATTGCCCCGAGGGCAGAACTCGATCTGTCTGTATCAGTGCCTGGCACAGAACAGACAGGTGTCCAGCAAATAGTTTTTGAGCGAATGAACGGACAAGTCCTGGTCTGCAGGGGTCCCACTCAGCAAAGACATGCTCGGCACCACTGAGCATCTCGGCCGGAGTTTTGTGCGAGTCTAGGCGGCTTCCTCCCACGGCGGGCCGACACACAGCGCCCGCTCCGGCAGATCGGGCGGTCACCGAGGGTAACGGCCGCGCCTCCTCCATCCTCCTTCATTCGGCTCAGTCCGGGGGTGTGTGCCTGACTGAAACCCCGCAGTCTGGTCCCCAGCCCCCTTCCCTCGTAAATGGGGAGGGCGAAGGTCTCACCGAAACTCGGGCCTTCCCCCGACGAGGCCGAAGGAGATGAAGTCAGGCTGCCTGTTGGTCAGGTTGGTGGGGCTCCCTGGGATCTGCTTCTGGCCATTGTACAGCAGCATCCCTTGGGTGGGGGGAGGGCACAGCTGTGTCGGGGCCCCCCACCAGCCACAGGCTCCCTGGCCACCTATCCCCAAATGTGAGTGACCGCAGCCGGGGAGCGGTCACTCTCCAGCTCCTGTCCCTCCCTCCACACGCCCTGCACAGCCAGGCCTTCTCACGGTCTCTGGATCGGACTGGCTCAGAGCGCCTAAAGACAGGGAATTTGTTTCACTCACACCAGAGGGCCTACCTGAAGGAAGGCAGGGAGGCAGAGACTCACCAGAGTAGAGCAGGAGGCCTGGACAGTGAAAGTCAGAGAGCCGTAGGAGATGGAGAGGGAGAGAGAGAGAGAAAGAGAAAGAGGAAAGGGAAGGCTGAGAGATGGAGACAAAGGACGGAAGGAGGAGAACAGAAGGATCAGGAAGCTGGGGCAGGAGGCTGCGTGGGGTTGTGCCCGGCAGAGGTCGGAGGTACTGCAGAGAGGGGCAGAGAGACAGGAGGAGGCACAAGGGAGGGCCCAGAAGGCAGACCTGGGGCTTGCAGGACAGAGGGAGCTAAGGGAGCTGGGTAAGACCCGGGGGTCACCCGATGGCTCAGATAGCGGCGGGGGTTACTCTAGGAGATCCCTACCCCACGGCAGCTTCTCTCTGGCTTACCATCAGCTGAGTCGGGCCGGAAGGTGATCTTGATCTCGAATTTCCTGTAGGCGTCTTTGATGGTGGGCAGCGGCAGGAAGGAGTGGGGGGTCTGCGTGAAGTAGGGCACCACGCGCTCTGTGGGCAGGGAACGCGGTTAGAACCACACCTCCCCAGGCAGTGGGCAGGGCGACTGCTGAGTCTGGAGTCGGGAAGGTGTCGTCTTACCTGGCACCTGCAGGTGGGCAAAGGCTTTAACCTTGCCCTGCCGGTTAGTGGCCGTGCAGACGTAGGTGCCTGCGTCCTGAGGTTGGACGGAGGGCAGCACCAGCATGTTGTTTTCCAGGCGGCTGTCAGGCGGCAGGTTCCCATCCAGCTGCAAACACACCCACAGTCCAGAGCCGGGCCTTGGCCCGCCCCTCCGCATGGTTTGCCTCCCACCGTGCCGCAGGCCCACCCTTGAACACTGAGCATGACCTCTGTGCCGAGCCTGGGTCAGGTCCTGGGGGCACCGAGATGGTGAAGACCCAGCCCCTGCCCCTCAGGTATGCCCACTGTGCCCCTGCCAGGCACGTACCTTGCTCCAGGTGATGTCAGGGGTGGGGTAGCCAGAGGCCATGCAGGGGAAGGTGGCTGCAGAACCAGCAGGCACACGGACCTCTGGGGGTGTTGAGATCTGGGGCAAGGCTAGGAGTGGGAAGGAGACACCAGCCATCAACATGATGACAGCCACCATTTAAGAGCCCAGGCCGTGTCCTGACTCATTCCATCCTCACACTGGCTCTGAAGGGAGACACTGCGTCCCCAGGTCACAGATGAGGCTCCCTGCTGGTTGCACACATGGACGGGGCAGTCGGGGCTCAGGGACGGGTCCATTGGACTCCGCAGCCTGAGACGCTTCAACACACCCCGGGGAACGCTGTGCCGCCCCCCACGGCTGTCAGTCTGGGGGCAGGTCGTGGGGGTTGGGGTGAAAAGGAGCTGCCTTTGAAGACACAGAGGCGTGTCGGCCCTGCATTCTCTGTTCTTTCGCACTCTCGTGTGTCTGTTTTGTGTTTAGGTCATCTCTGCCATCAGACTGGGCTGTGGGGCTCCGTCATCAGAGCAGGTGCCCTCGAGGGTGACGGCTACGTGTCCGCTTTCCTGGTGATGCCCCCTGTCCCCGCGGAGGTCCCTGCTGGCCTTCACCTTGCACGAGCAGCAGCACGTGGGACTGGGTGGTGCCGGCAGCGTTGGTGGCGGTGCAGCGATACTGTCCTGCGTCGGCCAGCTCCACGTGGGCGATCCTCACAATGCCTCCGCTCTGCACGATGCCGGGCCGCAGGCGCCCCCCGACTTTGCTCCACGTCACCTGAGGCTTGGGGTCACCCAGGGCCAGGCACTCGAACTCCACGGCGTGGCCAACCACCACGGTCTGCACGGAGGTCCGGATGTTGATGAGCACCGAGGGCAGGGCTGGGGAGGAGGGAAGTGGAGGCAGAGTGAGGCCAGTCTGCCACGCACCTAGCCCAAGGACATGAGCCCGGAGCCCCCAGTGTCCATGTGCTTTCTTGTGCATTCGCTCCTGAACACTCGCACTTGTCTGCAGGTTCCCTCACTTGAGTGTCTGCTGTCCTTCTGCATTGGTTGGTCTGAGCCCCTACTCGCTGCCCCCATCTTCTTTTTTCCTCTCTTCCCTGCAGTGTCTGTCAGGTCTCCTGTACTGTGCTGGACTCAAGATAGCATCGAGTACTTCTCTTTATTCATAGACATTTAAGGGGCTTCCTGGGGAACACAGTCCCTGGGCCCTCATCTCTGTCTCCTGCCCTTAGGAGGGGTCCGAAGGCACCAGCCTACCTTGGACAATCAGCTGGGCACTGGCCTGGGCCTGTCCCCACGGTCCATGGGCCTGGCAAACATATGTCCCTTGGCAGCTCTGGTCCAAGTTCTGGATTCTGTAAAGAAAAAATAATAAGACATCAGCAAATATAAACAGCTGACAAGAATGCTTTGCAATGGCACAGAAGTTCAGAGCCATCAGAGGTTAGTACTGGCTGTGAGCTTCTGGTCTCCCATGAACTTCATGAGGTAGGTAAGGAGTAGGGTAGGCCAGGAACACAGACACACGTCACCACACCCGTCCTAGGCCAAGACCATGGTCAGATCTCAAGATCTCACACCAGTACAGAGCAGCAGAGCCGAGACCTGGGTCATGTGTATGTATCCAGCCTCGGAGCCTGTCCCCTCTCCCCTACACTACTGATCAGGATATAAACAAGAGCCAGTATTTACCGAAGGCCTTTCACATGCCTTAGATAGTCTCATGTGGTCTCATATAAGCCGTTGTATGCGTGAGAACATTTGGGCTCAGAGAGTGGAAGAGACTTGCCCAAGGAAACAGTTTCATCTGAGCCCCACGGGATGAATATCCTAACAGCCCCCATGCACCTTGGGCTGAGGGGCTCAAGCTCAGTCTGGCCTACCCCCCGGCTCACCGGAGCACCCCATCGTGCACACTGTGGCCAGGAGGCAGCTGACCCCCTTCCTTGATCCAACGGAGCTGGGTGCCCCGGTCAGCGGGCACGGCACAGTGGAACTCAACGCTGGCACCTATGCTCTTGGTCTCCAGCTGAGGTGTGACTTGAACGATGGGCGTGGATCCTGCTGGGATAGCAGTGGCCGGGACAGAGCCAGAGGAGCCTGTGGGGACATGTATGAGGTTCTGTGTGTATGCATGTGTGTGAGAGAAAGAGAGGGAGAGAGAGAGAAATGTCCCTGATGTCTCCCCTTCCCAGGATCCAGAAAACCCCCATCTTAGCACGCAAGGAATGTTCTTCTCCTAGAAGCCCTTCTGCCCTGCCTGAGCCAGGGCTGCTCACCTTGAACAAGCACCTGGGCGAAAGCCTCTGCCGAGCCCACCTTGTTGGTGACCCGGCAATGGTAGCGACCTGAGTCCTCGGGGGCCGCGGGCTCAAAGCGCAGCATCTCGTTCCTGGCGGTCACCCTTCCGGGGAGGCTGCCACCCACGCGACTCCACTGGAAGCTGAGCGGGGGTGTCCCATGAGCCAGGCACTGGAGCTGCAGTGTCTCCCCTGCCCGCACCGAAGCGTACTCCGGGACCGTGGTGGCGTATGGTGGGCCTGGGGGCAGGGCGGGGACACAGAGGTCAGGGCAGGGAAGAGCAGTGGTCAGGGTGGGAGCAGCTGTAAGACACAGGTGTCCTGCCAAAGGATCAGGAAGCAGAGGGCTGGGGATGAGGGAAGCAAGGATGCCAGGAGGGGAGGTGGGTCTCAGACAAGGGCAGGCTCTGGGGGGCTGCGGGGCACGGGGCCCTCTGCATGGCACTCCTGGGGTTCTTCCCAGGATATAGTCCAGCCCGGGGGCTCAGACCTCCATGCAAGGCAGAGAGGGTATCCCAAGGAGGGTGGGCGAGTGCCTTACTCTCCACGTGCAGGGCGATGGTGGCCTCGGCGTGGCCGGTGGGGCTGGTAGCATTGCAGATGTACTGGCCTGAGTCCTGCTGGGCTACGCGGGGGATGATGAGTGTGTCACCTTCCAGTCGGTGCTGCCAGGGCAGCGGGGAGCGCAGCTTGGACCAGTGGATGGTGGGTGTAGGGCTGCCTGCAGAGTGGAGAGAAAGATACAGAAGTCACTGGGCTACCCTGGGGATGAGCCGGGCCTGAGACTGTGGAGCGACCGGGTGGTCTCATCCCTTCATAGGGTTCCTTGAGTGGGCACCTCAGCCATCACTGGGTGGTGCCAGCAGCGAAGTCCCCTCCCTGGGTACACTAGCATCTTCAGATCTCACGTCTACCATTCAGGCCCTAGGGCCACACTGCTCTGCCTGCCCCAGGTGCCAGCCCCCGTCCACACCTGTGGCTGAGCAGCGCAGGGTGGCTGTGTGTCCAGCCTCTATGGTCAGCTCGGCTTCTTCAACTTGGACCTGGGGGGCCCCTGGGGCCACGGCGCCCGTGTCCACGATCACCTCCACCTGCTTCTGTGCTGTGCCCAGTGCATTCTGAGCCAGGCATACGTAGGTGCCCGCATCTGATGGTTTAGCCGATGAGATCTGGAAGAAAGCAAGGATGCTGGGTAAGTGGGCACACATAGGCACCTGGGCATTAGCCCCCAGGTCTGGCTTGCCTTTCCCGCTTCCCTCCGCTGCCAGGTCTCCTGTTTGGCTGCTTGAGGGCTCCTACTCAAGACATCCAGCCCATTAGTCTGCCCAACCACTTGTCCATCAACCCACCTGCCCAGCCCCCATCTCCCCCCCCATTCACTTACCACACATCCATCCATCCTAACCACCCACTCGCCCATCTACCCATCCAAGCACCCACCCACCCGTCCAACCATCCTTCCAGCCATTCCTTCTTCCTTCCCAGGGGAACACTTGCCTCACCTGCAACACTGTGTGGCTGTCCACGACCCCATACAGCCACTGCTCCACGATGGTGGGGGCACCAATCCGGGTCCAGCGAGCCGAAGAACGGGGCTCCCCAGCGCTGACACATTCCAGGGTGACGGACTTGCCTGCTTTCACCCGCACGGGGCCCTCGGGGAGCACAGACACAGTAGGGGGCCCTACCCAGAGGAACGACATTGCTAACACACAGGCAGGGCTCTACCCGTCACAACCCTTGTTTCAGTAATTGCCCGGTGGGGACTCTTCTGCATCAACATGGAAACCAAGGCCGAGAGGGAGAATGGCCAAGAGGGAGGTGTTGGCTAGAGGCAGAATTGAAACTTGGAGGTCGTGAGCTCAGAATCAGGGCTGGAAGCAGGAGGCAGAGACCAGGCCAAAGCTGCTCACCATGCACGCTGAGGTTCACGACGCTCTGGGCCATGCCGTAGACATTGGAGGCCACGCAGCGGTAAGCACCATGGTTGCTGGGCCGGGCGCCCACAATGGTGATGATGGAGCCGTTGGGGCTGATGTGGACATTGTCTGTGGAGTTGGCATGGGGCAGGGTATGGTCAGTGAGGCTGTCCTTGTGCCTCTGTGATGACAGTAGGTGTAACTTGGCCCCGAATCCCCAACCCCTCCAGCCTAACTCACAGGGTCCCAGGTGGCAGATGGGAGTCCCTGGAGACTCCCGGGTTCAGCCCTCTCCTCATGCACCTAGGAGACAGTGAGGCCCCAGAGGGGAGGGGCCTCCTCAGCCTTGGCCCCACCCACAGCAGCGATCCCATCTTCCCAGTGGCCTCTAGGATCCTGCTTGCCTCCCCCACCCCACCAGCTCACCCTCCAGTGCTTGGTTCCGGGTTCTCCACTCCAGGCTGACGGGAGCTGCCCCGTCGTGGATGAGGCACTTGAAGCTGGCATCTTGTCCCTGCTGCACAGTGCTGCTGGGCGGGTCGACAGAGATGACAGGGCTCTTGAGGCCTGCGGGGTGAGGCAGGCAGGAGGCTGGGCACGGGTGGGCCGGCTTGGCTGGGCACCCCTGCCTCAGCTCCACAGTCTCCCCTTGGGCCCTGGCCTGCGGCATCTGCCACACTCACGGTAGGAGGACCCTGCGCTGGGAGGGATGGTGACTGTGAAGGAAGCCTCCTGCTCAGGGCCGGAGCCACCAACAACGCGGCATACATACTCCCCGGAGTCAGCAGGAGAGACGTGGTGCAGCCGCAGCCGGGAGCCGTGGGTCTGGGAGCGAGGAGGGAACAGCCATCACGCCAAAGTGCCTGGGGCCAGGCGAGTCCCCAAGCCCGCTATGGCAGGGGCCAAGCTCTCCCTGGAGTCCCAGGAGCCCAGGGCCCCAGCTGGGAGGGAGGAGGGAGCTTCCTTTACCGACTCCTACATGTCCAAGCAGCTCACTTGACAGAAGAGGAAATGATCTTGGGGACAACTCAGTGGCATGGCCAGAACACCCAGGTCTCTTACTACCCCACTGAGCAGCTCTGCTCCCCAAACTATGGTGTCCCCTGGGGTCCCAGAGGAGGCCAGGGCTCACACGAGGTTTGGGGTGCAGAAAGCAAATGCAGGTCGAACCCAGCCTGCTCCGGAATGCTCCCCATCAGGCCCCTGTACCTGGTGCTGGGCAGGGAGGCTGTCCCCACGCTTGTACCACGTGACCTGCGCGTGGGCCTGCCCGGGCACCACACAGTTCAAGTCCAGAGTCTGTCCTTCAGCCACGTGGGAGGAGGAGGCCTCGATGTAGATGGGCTGGGCCAGTCCTGGAGCTGTGGACACAGTGGGTGGGTGAGAAGGGTGAGGCTCCCGGGGACGAAGGCAGGGGCTGAGGGCAGTGGCAGTGACTGGATGCCTGGGGCTCATGCTACCCAGACCCAGGGCTGGTCCCCCGTGGTTGGTGGGAGATGCTGGAGGACCTTCACGGAGCCGAGAGCCAGAGCCCTGCTGGAGAAGCAGGGGAGAGCAAGGCCAGGAAGGGATTCTGTAAACCTGTGTCCCAGCATCACGCACTGCTCCTGTCACTCACCAGGAATGGGGCCCGGGCTGGAGGCCCCAATTGTGACTCGGACAGAAGCCTCCAGGGTGCCTGAGCTGCTGGTTACTTGGCACGAGTACTCTCCAGAGTCAGCTGGGGACACCTGATTCAGCCTCAGCAGGGGTCCGTGGACCTGACCAGCATCAGGGCAAGGGCAGGGAGAGTGAGCTGGGGGGCTGGCAGCCATGGCCTTCAGATGCCCAAGTCCTCTGCACCCCAGGACCGTCACATATAGTTGTGAAGGCCACATCCTGTGCAGGGCGACCCCCTGAGGCCTTAGTGTGGTGTACGCTGATGACTTTTTTTGTGGCAAGAAAAAGTCTAACGTTCTGAGTAATAGGTGCCTTTTTTAAATTGCACTCAGGTGCCGGGAGGCCGGAGGTGGCTCTGCTGTGCCCAGCCTGTTCTTGACCTCCTGACTCCCACTGGCCTCCACTGCAATTTTCCCTAAAGCCCCGGATGTTGGAGCCACTTTCCCTCCTGGCTAGAATGAGGCAGGACTGTTGGGCAGGTGTGGGGTAGGGTGAGGAGTGCCCACATCTTGCTTTCTCCAGACCCCGTACCTGGTGCCGGGCAGGAAGGCTGCCCCCGCGCCTGTGCCACGTGACCTGGGCGTGGGCCTGTCCAGGGACCACACAGTTCAGATCCAGGGTCTGTCCTTCCGCCACGTGGGAAGAGGAGGTCTCAATGCGGATGGGCGGGGCTCCGCCTGGGGCTGAGGCACAGGAAGAGCTCAGTGAGCTGGAGCTTCCACCCCTCTGCCCTCAGTCCTGACCCCTGGGTGCCCAGATTTTCAGACCAGGGGCCAGACCACATACGGAGAGATGGCCTCGATGCCCCCCACGCTGCCCATTCCTCTGAAGCCCAGGGCAGCTGGGCTGGCCTGGGGGAAATGGCACACCCCAGACCATGGCCCCACTATCTCTTGTTGTGCTTCCAACATCATCAGTGGCTGGGCCCCAGGGGCAGGCACCTCCAAACAAATCACTCATTTTTTCCTCAAACTTGAGCAATGTGTGCCTAAGAACCCAGACTCCAGGGCCAGATTATCTGGGTTCGAGACCCAGCTCTGCCATTCAGGAGCTGTAGGACCTTCGGAGAGCGACTTCACCTCTCTGTGCTTCAGTTTCCCATCTGTAAAATGGGAGAATAGTCACACCGACCTCAATTGTTGCGAGGAGGAAATGGGCGAAACATGTAAACGGAACAGGGCCCAGCACCCTGTAAGTGCTAGATCACGTTTATTTCTCAGCAATTCCCATACTACGATCACGTCCGCTACAGCCACGTAGTAATTATTTCCCATTTTCCGGTCAATTGATTTACTTAACAAAACCCGTCAACACTCAGCGGCGTCGTGGGCAGTGATTTCTCTGAAATCATGGTGGGTTTCATATGCGGCTGTTTTTCTCCAATACACCACCGCGAATACAAAAGGTTTTTATGAGGGACCCCCTCGAGAGCCCCCTCCCGTACTCACGGAGGTGCAGTCCCAGCCTTTAGGGAACGCAGGTATTGTTGCAAGAGTTTGCGATCCCCACTTTGCGGATGAGGAAGATGAAGCACGGAGTCCCTTTTGCAACATCTCAGAGCGTGGACAGAGACGCTGGGACTCCTGCCCGCACAGGCCAGACTCCCGAGTCTAGTTTCTGGGCCCTGGACATCCCACCTGACTTGGTTCCTGACCTCTGCCTGCTGGTTCCCTCCAACCCTCCCCGCCGGCCGGCCTCCCTTCTCCAACCTCACCAGGGACAGGAAGAGCGCTGGAGCCGGAGGCCTCGATGTTGACCAGGACTGAGGCCTCCAGGGGGCCCGAGTCGTTCACCACGTGGCACACATACTCGCCCGAGTCAGCTGGGGACACCTGGTACAGCCTCAACCGGGAGCCGTGGGCCTGAGCAGGGGCAGGACGGGGAAACGGGAACAGAGGGAGAGAGCTGTCAGAATGCCGGAAGGCTGGGGCCAAGGTCTGGCTTCTGACCTGCGTAAAGCACTGTGCCCCCAGGGACTTCCTGAGTGGATCTCAGGGGAGGGCCTCTAGCCAGGAGCCCCACATTCAGCAGCCCTCCCACCACGCCCAGCCCCCCCGACTCCCATACCTGGTGGTGAGTGGGGAGGCTGCCCCCGCGCTTCTGCCACGTGACCTGGGCGTGGGCCTGTCCAGGGACCACGCAGTTCAGGTCCACAGTCTGCCCTTCAGCCACGTGGGAGGAGGAGGACTCAACTCTGATGGGCACAGCACTGCCAGGGGCTGCAGGCGCAGAAGCAGATTTGGGAACGACTGGGTTGGTGGGAGCCTCAGCCGTGGAAACCCATGGCCGAAGATAAAATGGTAGTTAACGGCTGCTAAGCATGCGGAGTGGGGCAGGTACTGCTGGAAGCACCGTGTGTGTGAACTCATTTCATCCCCCTAGAATTCACTGGGCACCTAGTGGCTCAGTCGGTAAAGCGTGTGCCTGTGGCTCAGGTCAGGATCCTGGGGTCCTCGGGTGGAGCCCTGCATTGGGCTCCCTGCTGAGTGGGGAGCTGGCTTCTCCCTCTCCCTCTGCCCGCCCCTCTCTGCTCCTGCTCTCTCTCTCTCTCAGGTAAATAAAGTCCTTAAAATAAAATCCTCATAGGATTCATGAACTTTCTGTGATTGCGGAAATACTCTTTCATCTGTACGGCCCAGTATAGCAGCTGCTAGCTGTGTGTAGCTACGAAGCACTCTAACATGATGATGCGAATGTTAAACTTTGACTGCCATTGCCACGTGTGGCCGGTGGTCACCATAGTGAACAGCAACATGGGGCTGGAGCGACCGACATCCTCATGCTGCTGATGAGGAAACGAAGCCGAGGGAGGAGAGGAAGTCCCAAGTCTCTTAGCGGCGCAGGCAGGATTCGAACCCAGGCATCTTGCTGCAAAGCCCTTGACCCAGACCGCCGCCCTCATGTGAGAGCTCTGACTGCTGACCCCCCAGGGAGCACTGTTCCCTGTGTCTCCTGGTCCCTTTTTGGCCTTTGTCGGACTCACCGGAGGGGCTGCCGGCGCCGGGGGAGACTGAGACCATGATGGAGGCCTCCTGGGCATCGATGTTGTTGTTGGCCCGGCACACGTACTCGCCCGAGTCAGCCACAGACATGTGGTTCAGCCGCAGGCGGGAGCCATGCGCCTGGGGCACATGGGGAAGGAGAGGGAGAGGGGTTGAGGGACCAAGAACTCACCAGCTGGCTCAGGCCTCCTCCTGGGCCTCCCTCATTAGACCTGCTGAGGCCACCCTCTGTTTACGCAGGGCAGGAGAGAGGACTGCCCCAGCACTGCCAGCAAGGGCTTCACTTCCAGTTCTTTGCCCACAGGGTTTATCCTTGCAATGCCCGTCCCGGTGACAGGGGTTCTGCCCTTGCTGGCCCGGCTCCACTCTGTACCTGGTGCTGGGCAGGAAGGCTGCCCCCACGCTTGTACCACGTGATGGTGGCCTGGGGCTGCCCAGCGACCACACAGTTCAGATCCAAAGTCTGCCCTTCGACCACGGTGGGGGACAAGGACTCGATCCTGATGGGTGGGGAGACACTGGGCACTGGAGACAGACAGGACAGGCCATACAGTCAGAGTTAGTCAACAGTGATGGCACCAGGGCCCTATCTGCCTCCCCGAGCCCACTTGCCTGGACCCCCTGCCCTGTGCCCGCTCACCATGGGAGGATCCACTGCCCTCGATGGTTACAATGAGTGAGGTCTCCTGGGAGCCCCCGCCATTGCTGACATGACACACATACTCGCCCGAGTCGGCCGGTGTCACCTGGGGGATCCGGAGGCGGGAGCCCACGATCTGCGGGGCAGCATGAATAAGTCAGTGGGTGGGGGGCAGCATCTCCACGACTCAAGTGCTGCCGCCCCAGACTCTAGGAGCCTTGCCACCTCGCTGGGGCTGGCTGCCACCCAAACGTCCTTCAGAACGCCCTCTGGGGCCTTCCTGAGGCTCCAGGCTGGGGTGGACAGTGCCTCTATCCTTTGTACTATTCTCGCCTGTCATCCAAGCCAAGAGCCTGCTGTGACCATCCCTGGTGACTCCATGGTGCCCTGTTGTGGTTTCTGTTACACTGTTGTCACGGGCTGTGTCTGCTTTGTCCCCTAGCCTGTGAGCTCCCTGAGGCCAGGCACCACCTCATTCCACCTGGAATCCTTAGTGCCAGGCACAGACTTGGCCGGGAGCAGATTCTCAGGGACATTCAGTAAGTGAGTAAATCATAGAATGCTCTGTTAAGATATGGGTTCCAGCTGGGGTCAGTAGGACCTATGTATTCTCAGCATTGGTCCAGGGCCCACCAAGTTAAGAATGTTCAATGTTTGCTAATTGACTGACCACAGAAAAGATGCTCACAGCCCCTTTGGAATCCCGTGAGGGCTGGTGTGCCTAGTTTTTGCTCCCGCTCCCCGCCCCCAATGCCTCCATACCTGGTGCCGGCTGGGCAGGCTGCCTCCCCGCTTATACCAGGTGATGGTGTGGGGGGCTTGGCTGGCCACCAGGCAGTTGAGGTCCAGGACGTGTCCATTGGCCAGGGAGGCCGAGGACGACTCGATGCGGACGGGGTACACCACACCCTGGGCTGGGAGGGCGAGACAGGAGCAGGGTGTGGGAGCTGCTGAGGTTGGAGTGGTCCTAGCAGTACCCCAGCATTTGTTATGACCTGAGATACTCACGGTGGGAGGGGCTAAGGCGCTGCTGGATGGTGACAAGGATGGAGGCTTCTTGGGTGCCCGAGCTACTCACCACGCGGCACACGTACTCCCCAGAGTCAGCTGGGGTCACCTGGGGCAGGCGCAGCCTTGAGCCATGCACCTGGGCAGGGCAGGAGGAAGTCAGGCTCAGAGTCAGGCCCCAGGGCTCCCAGCCAGGCTCCTGCTCCCTTCCCTGGCCCTGCGCCCAGCCCGGTCCAGTCAACTCGACTGGAAAGACCACCACTCATGACCAGTCAATTCCGCTGCCCCCGTGTCGGGACTGGGTCCAGTGAAAAGAAGTGGGTGACCAAAACTTGTTGATGTTCTGTGGGGCAGGGGAGGTAGGCAGTATGAGCCTACTTGCCAGAGGAGGACACTGAGGATCAGGGAGGTCAAATGACTTGCCCTAAAGTCACATAGCAGGCAAACTGGCAGGACAGTGTCTGAACTCAGATATGCCTGAATTCAAAGCCTGTGCACTCATCTCTGTAGTCACCAGGGTCCTTCAGGCTCCCACTTAGTTCCCCTGCCTCCTACCTGGTGCCGCGTGGGGAGGCTGCCACCGCGTTTGTGCCATGTGACCTGGGCATTGGCCTGCCCAGCGACCAGGCAGTTCAGATCCAGGGTCTGCCCTTCGGCCACGTGGGAGGATGACGACTCGATCCGGATAGGAGGGGTGACCCCCAGTGCTGGGGACAGAAGCAGAGGGTCAATCCCTGGCTAGAAGTGTGTGTGTGTGTGGGGGGGCTGTACTGGTCTCGTGGGATCCTGCCAGTGTCTCCCACGGCTAGGCCCCTAGCCCCACCCTACCCCAGTACTGCTTACCGGGTACAGAACCTGCAGGCTCAATGGTCACCAGGACAGAGGCCTCCAGGGGCACCGAGCCACCCACCACGCGGCACACATATTCGCCCGAGTCAACTGGGGACACCTGGTGTAGTCTCAGCAGTGAGCCGTGGGTCTGGCCGGAATGGAGGTGAGCTCAGAGGGGGTCCTCATGGGACCCTGCACCCATAACCTGCACGCTTGCCTCACTCTCTGATCCCTAGGGCTTGGCCATCAGCTGCATCTGCTTAGGGGGAGACTTGTCCCAAGAGTAGGAGGTGGCCAGGAGGAGTGATGGTGAAAAGGGTAAGCACTAATTCTACCTTCCATCAATTCTAAGACATGCTTTTTAATGTCTCTGAAATCAAGATGCATCTTTCAGTAAATAATTTTACAATCATAAGCTGCAACTTTCTTTCCTTAGGAGTATAAAAACTTGTACGCATCTCACAATGGATAGCATCCTAAGCTGTTCAGAACACAGTAATATCAATGGCATCACATGAACAATAGCTCAGCGATTTCTACTGGCCAGAGCTCTGAGCACTTTGCACATATATTAAGTGCCTTCGCTCTGCAAACCCGGCACCCTTACAATTCTGTAAGACAGCACTTTAGACACTGAAGCTATGGCACGGAGAGGTTAAGTAACTCGCTCAAGGACACAGAAGTCACAGAGGTTAAGTAACTCGCTCAAGGTGGAAGCAGCATTCACACCTTCGCTGGCCCGTCCTTGAGTCTGGGTTCTAACCATTGTACCAGACACCTGTGCAGTGACGTCCAAGGCTCTCCCTGACTCCGAGGAGCCAGCCTCTGTCTAGTCCCCATCCTTGACCTGCACCACCTAGGGCCTCCCTCCAGTCCCCTTCTTGGCCTATCCGTATTCTAGGCCTATACCTGATGTCGGGTGGGGAGACTGCCCCCGCGCTTATGCCACGTGACCTGGGCGTGGGCCTGCCCGGGCACCACGCAGTTCAAGTCCAGGGTCTGCCCTTCAGCCACGTGGGAGGAGGAGGACTCGATGCGGATGGGCTGGGAGCTGCCCGGAGCTGGGGGAGAAGATGGTCACCAGTCAATCCGGTTCTCTACAATTAACCCCACGCAACCTGTCTTCTGTCCCAGCACAACCTGGTGGCCCCACTCACGGTAGGCGAAGTTGGCCCCATGGTTCCTGGTTACTGTGACTGTGATGGAGGCCTCCATCCCATTGCTGGCTCGGCAAACGTATTCGCCGGCATCAGCCGGCGAGGCCTGGAAGATGTACAGGCGGGAGCCGCGGACCTGGGCAGCCAGGGGCAGGGGTGTGAGAGCCTAGCAATGCCCCTCTCCCAGGCTCCTCTGAGCTGGGAACTGCCAGCCGCTCAGCTTAGGGGCCAGGACTCCCTCAACTCACTGCCCAGAGCTTGGCCTGGCCAGACCCTCCCGCCCTCCTGCCACCGCGCACCTGGTGCCTGGCGGGGAGGCTGCCCCCACGCTTGTACCATGTGACCTGGGCATGGGCCTGCCCTGCCACCACACAGCTCAGATCCAGGGTCTGCCCCTCAGCCACCGTTGGGGATGTGGACTTGATCCGGACAGGTGGGACAGGTGCCGGGGCTGTGGGGAAAGAAGCAAAGGTAGCAGATGCCCCCCAGGAGGGAGCGCCAGAAGGGTCTACCTCAGGGCCAGTCCGGCCAGGCTCTCATATGCTTGGGGGTTTGGTGGCCTGGACTTGATGTCCTCAGCTGAGGTGCCCGGAGAAGAGGGCCAGGGCAGTGGCCAAGCCTTATAGAAGGGAGCAAGGAAGTGGGGGAGAAGGGGGTAGTTTGGGAGAGGAAGAGGAGGCAGTTGCGTGGTCAGGGAAAAGTGACTGGGAGATAGCGGGTCACCCGGAGAAGTGGAGTCGCCAGCTCCAGAGTGGGCCTCCTGTTCCCACCCTCCCAATGGCAGGTGGGGTCACTAGGACCTCAGCCCCTCCTGTGTGCCCTGCCCTTGGCAGTTCCTCACCAGGGATGGAGCCCTCAGGGGAGCCGGAGGCCTTAATGTTGACCAGGACAGAGGTCTCCAGGGGCCCGGAGCCAAGGACCACGCGGCACACGTACTCGCCTGAGTCGGCTGGGGATACCTGGTGCAGCCGCAGCAGCGAGCCATGGGTCTGAGTGCAAACAGGGAGGGTTGGAAGGCGGCCGGAGGCATCCTATCCACCCCTCCGGCGGGCTGGTCCTGGGAGCTGCTGTACCTGGTGCCGAGCGGGGAGGCTGCCCCCGCGCCTGTGCCATGTGACCTGGGCGTGGGCCTGCCCGGGCACCACGCAGTTCAGGTCCAGGGTCTGCCCTTCGGCCACATGAGAAGAGGAGGACTCGATGCGGATGGGCTGGGAGCCGCCCAGAGGGCCTCCTCCAGGAACTGGTACAGAGGAACTAGTAAGGGACCTGGGCTCCTGAGCCCCAGTCCCACAGCCCTGGGGCAGAGCACCCTGGGACAGGACCGGGCCCTAGCACGGGAAGGCAGATGGGAGACCTTTCTAAGACTAGGACCATGCTTTTCTACCTCAGCACAGTCAGGCCCCTGCTTCCCTCATCCACCTCCAACTTCGAATTCGAGGCCCATTTGCCCACCTGTGACTCCCTGATCTTTGATGAGCTGCCACGGCCTGTGGGCAACCAAAGCCCTTCAGTGCCCAGGCTGGGCCAACAGACACGGACAAAAACGCTACAACTCTCCTCTAGACGGCCTTTATCATCTGCTCACGCCACAGGGTAGTGCTACTGTTCCCATTTCACACATGAAGGAACTGAGCCCTAAAACGTGACATGACTTAGTTCAAGGCTGACAGAAGGTGGAGGGAGGATTTAAACCCAGGTCAGCTGGACTCCCAACTCAGTTTAATCCTGACTGCTGCTTCCTGACAAAATTTGAAACAGTAACCTCACTGTGAGGCCCCAGGTAAGCCAGACCAACCTTGCCCTCACCCTCTGTCCCTTTACATCCCCAAAGCTGGCCTAGAGTGCCCCCTCTTGCCCTGATGTCACCGAAGAGACTACTGCTTCCCTGGGAGCAGTGGGGAGATCCTAGGGCTCGGTCCCTGCCTGGCCCCGCTCAGCCCCTCACCTGGGGTGTAGCTAGGGCCCGAGTGGGTGCTGTGGAAGACAGAGACGATGATGGAGGCCTCCTTGGGGCCCGACTCGTTCTCCACTCGGCATACATATTCTCCAGAATCAGCTGGTGAAACCTGGGGAATCCGTAACCGGGAGCCGTGCACCTGGGACAGGGTGGGACAGAAAGGTGTGTGGACGAGAGGGGACCGTAGCCACCACTCCCTCTGAGCCTTGGTGAGTCATTCATCAAGCTCTCCCTGGCTCCGCTCCAAGCTGCCCCATGAAGAAGCTGGAGAGGGAGGGAAATCAGGGTTGATGGTTGCCTGTGGAGAGCATCGAATCACCCCCAGGGCCCCTGCCACAGGCTTGGGGACCCCCATACCTGGCTGTGGGGAGGGAGACTGCCTCCTCGCTTGTACCACGTGATGGAGGTGTGGGCCAGCCCTGCCACCACACAGTTGAGGTCCAGCGTCTGGCCTTCAGTCACGGATGGTGATGAGGACTCAATTCTGACCGGTGGGGAGCTGGCACCTGAGGCTGGGGCCAGAGGCGAATGGAGTCGGCCTTGGGAGGCCTCCCCGAGCTTTCCCCTCCCCACTGCTTCCGTCCCCAGAGGCCCCGCACCTGGAAGGACAACCACTTGGATCCTGGCCTGCGTAGTGCCTGCGGGGCTGGTGGCCACGCAGAGGTAGAAGCCGGCGTCAGCCGCCGTGATGGCCGGGATGAGCAGTGTGGCGATGTCTGTGCGCTCGGACCGGGCCTGCCGCACAGTGAGAAGGGTCAGCTGCCCAAGGGGGCGAGGCAGCCTGGCGAGGGCTAGCCAGCAGGGATGGGTAGAGGCAAGCACAGAGCCAATACCGGGGCTCAGTTGGACACAGAGGGCAGAGGCGGGTGGCAAAGCAAGAGGCCGACAGGGGCTACCTGCTCGGGTACACCAGACAGGAGGTCTGAGTAGGCTGTCACTCTGGATGTGAGGAAAACCAGGAGGGGAGGAGACGGGGAAGGAAGTGGAGGCAGGAAGGCGGGAAGCGAAGGTGGCAGGTGCTGGAACCCTGTGAGCCTGACGGCCCTGTTCGACAGCTCTCCTCACCTGTGGGGGGAGGTTGCCCCCTTCCTTCCTCCAGGTGATGGTGGCGCTGGGCACACCCGCGGCCCTGCAGTACAGCCTCACAGTGCGGCCTTCGTACACCTGAGTCCTCTCTGGACTCACCTGGACCCTGGGCCCGCTGCCCCCTGTGCACAGAACCCCGTGAAAACAGCCCTCTGGACGGTCCGGGTGCTCCCAAGCTCCGCCCTCAGTCCTGTCCCCTCACCGTGCACGTGGAGCACGGCTCTGGCCACGTGCTGCCCGGCGCTGTTACGGGCACGACACAGGTACTGGGCTTGATCCGAGGGCTCGACAGCTGGCAGGCGCAGGATGCCGCCATGGATCTGTGCCTTCTGAGGGAGCTGGCCGCCAGGGCCCCCTGATGGAGAGGGGGTGATCAGCAACCCCGGGACTGGCAGAGCTAGGCCTGCCGGCTTGCAGATCCCACAGCCTCCAGTCCTGCCCCTGCCTCCCCACCCATCCAGGAGTGGTGGGCCCCAACGGCAGTCCTGACATGGCTTCACCTGTCCAGTCAAGGGTGGGTGCGGGGTTCCCCGTGGCGCTGCAGCGGAACTCGGCCATCTGCCCGGGCTGCACGGTGAGTTGCGGTGGGTGGATGGAGACCACGGGGGCAGACGGGGTACCCGAGGCTGATGGGGGAGGTTGGGGGTGCAGTCAGGGTGGGGAGTATCCCCCTTGCTGCTCCTCTCTCTGCCTCTGCTCTAGCCCCCTGTGGCTGTCTGTTCACAGAGTGGCCACAGGAAGCTTTGAAAATGTCCATGGGGATCTTCATACTTCCCCACTTTAGGCCCGGCCGTAACTCCCAGGAGCTTTTAGGATAAAATCTGAACTCCCTGCTGTGATCCACCTTTGCTCACAGCTTCAAGTTCCTCACCTACAACCCCCACTTTAAAAAACATTTTTATTTATTTATTTGAGAAAGAGGGAGAGCGTGCGCACAATTGGTCAGGGGAGAAGCAGACTCCCCTGTCAAGCAGGGAGCCAGACATGGGGCTTTCTCCTGGGACTTTGGGATCATGACCTGAGCGGAAGGCAGACCAACGAGCCACCCCGGTGCCCCTCACCCCCTTCCATAGCTCCAGCTACACCAGCCCTGACGATGCTCAAACACATCAAAATGCTCCTGCTTCAGGGCCTTTGCACATGCTGCTTCCTGCGCCAAGAACACTCTGCCAGCTCTTCAAGTGGCTGAACACCTTGTTTTCCTTCAGCTCTCAGCCCAGATATCACCTCCTCAGAGAGGCCCAGCCTGACCACCCCCCGTGAGTAGCCACCTTCCTCCCACCTCACTGTATACTCCTATCCTAGCCCTCATCGCCATGTGGAATTACGCCGCTTTCTCATTTGTTCCCAGACTTACTGCATCCCTATCACTACATGTGGCGTGGGAGGGCAGAGCTCCTGTCTGTCCCCTCCCCCTCTTCTTCCATCTAGCCGGGACCTAGCACTCCGGAGATGTTCACAAACTGCCCCCTGAATAAAGACACGCTCGCTAGTCCTGGTGGGCATGGGAGAAGGCTGCAGGGGGATGGGCCAGTCATGGCAATGACCCGTGTACCTTGCACATGCAGTGTGGCTGTGCCCTGGTCCATGGCGAACATGTTGGAGCCGGTGCACACATAAGTGCCCGCGTCACTCGGCTGGATGTTGCGAATGGTCAGGATGCCGTTGAAGTCCATGGCCCTGGCTGGCAGCTTCCCGTTGTGCAGGCGGGTCCAAACGAGGGTGTAAGCTGGAGACTGTGGGCGGGGCCAGGAGAATGGACAGTTTGTCAGAGCAGACGCTAGAAGGCAGAGCCTCCCTCCCTGAGGTCCCCGCCCGGCTCTGCCCACCTTGCTTTTGGCTGTGCAGATGAAGGTGACGTCGGCTCCAGGGCGCACGCTCTGGCTGCGTTGCTCCTCCACGGTCACCGTGATGGGCTTGCTGGGAGCCTCTGCGGGGACAGGAGGCCCGCCGTGAGCTAGGTGCTGGCCGGGCTCTTGTCCTATGGCTGCTTTCTCTCTCTCCATCACCCCGTCTGGGAGGGGATTCCCTGCCAGGCTGGCTTCCATTCCACTGTGTTCCCTGATGCCTCCCTCCCTCAACCTGGCTCAACCCCGTGGTGCACCTGCTGGCACTGAGCCACCGCGGCCTGTGCTCTGACAGCCTCTTGCCACGAGCCCACCTGGCTCCACTTCAGAATCACCGGCCACAAAACCGCTCTCGACACTTCACTCCAACTGGCCGCCTCTGTCCGGTGGGAGTTTCCTTCCTCCCCAACAATTTTGCACCTTCTCCCAACCTCTCCACACACCTGCACTCCCTTCCACGTCCTTGGCTAAGGGCTTCAATTCACACTTGCTGAGGCAATCGAAACTACCAGGCCATTAATCTACCAGGCAGATGACTTCGTTCCCACCCTCCCTCTGCCTCGGCCCTGCAGGAAGAGACCCTCCCATCCCCCATCCCCATCCTGTCTTTCCATGCCCCAAACGGCTTCCTCCACGGGCTCTCTTGCTACGTCAGTCCCTCCTCTCTCTCTTGATCATTCTAGAATTTCCTTTCGAAAACACTCCCGTGACCTCATACTCTCTCTTCAGCTACTGCCTTATTTCTTGGCCTTCCTTCAGAACCAGGACTCTTGACAGCACTGTTATATTTGCTGTCTACATTCGCCTCCATTCTTTGTCTTTCTCTCATCTGGTTTCTACCCTTCCTCTGCACTGACAGTGGCTCTTGTCAAAGCATGACCTTCAAGGGTCACTGCTCTGCTCACATCTGACTTCCCCAGGGCAGCCGGTGAGGCCGACGGTGCCTTCCCGGAAGCCCCCTCCCCACGACCCCAAACATACGACGTCCCCCTGCTCTCTTCCTATCTCACTGGCTGCAACTGCTTCACCCCGTTTCGCTATCCTCTCTCTTCAACTCGACATGTTTGAGCTGGAGCTCCTTGGGGCTTCGTAGGCCCTGTCCTTAAGCCATGCTCTCACTGGGCAATTCCATTCTGTTCCACGGCCTTCCACACCTTCTCTGTGCCTAGAGTTTTTTTTTTTTTTAAGATTTTTTTTGTTTGTTTGTTTATTTATTTGGCATAGAGAGATCACAAGTAGGCAGAGAGGCAGGCAGAGAGAGAAGAAGGGAAGCAGGCTCCCTGCTGAGCAGAGAGCCCGATGTGGGGCTCGATCCCAGGACCCCGGGATCATGACCTGTGCCGAAGGCAGAGGCTTAACCCACTGAGCCACCCAGGCGCCCCATGTGCCGAGAGTTCTTGAACGCATTTCTCTGCCAGGACCTCTTTCCTGAATTCCAGGCTTCCATCCCAAAATGCCTTCCTGATATACCTGCTTAGATGTTTTCTCAAATCCCTCAAACTTCAACAAGTCCAAAACCAACCCTGTGAAGCCCTCTGACCTGTCTATGGCAGGTGCTGCTGGTACCCTGCTCATGTCCCCTTGCCGTGTCACTTCCCGCCTGCCTGACTTCTGCCAGCTGCTGCACTGTTATGCCCAAAGTCATTCTCAGACCACTGGAGACTCCTGTGCTCCTAACCCCCAGAAGTAGTGCAGTACACAGGGGACCTGGTGCTCCTAGATGAGGCCTCGATCAATTGACCCTGGGGGGCAGGGTGATGCCAACATGCACAGCTTACTCTAGAGTTTCCCAGAATTTCAGCCCACGGTGGGAATGTGCTCGGTCACATGCCCTTTACGGGATGCCTTCTCTTTCCTACCTCACCTCACCTCCAAATAAACTACCGGCATGTACATGCTCATCCCAGACTCAGCTTTGGGGGAGCCCCACTGAAAACACTCTCCTGCTGTGCCTACTCCATCTCAGTACAAGGCACCTCATTTGCCTACCTGCTGGAGGCCACAGCCCTGGGCATCAACCTAGCCTTTCTTTCTCTCTCACTGACCACAACCAAATCCTGCCAGATCTGTCCCTAAAACTAGTGTCTACTCCATCATCTCTCCATCTCCATGGCCAGCACCCCCGTCCAAGCACAACCCCCTCACTGTGTCTCTAGTCCAGCCACACAGGGCCTGGGGAGGCGGGGAACAGGGACTCACCGGTGACCCGCAGCTCTGCCCGGCTGCTGTTGGCGTGATGGAGATTACGACAGGTGCAGATGTAGATGCCGGCATCCGAGGGCTGGACACTGGGGAAGTGGAGCTCAGAGCCTGGTGCGGAGTGGTTGGGAGCTCATGAGGGCAGAGGCACCGCCTCTCCCACCCGGTCTTGTGTGTAAGGACAGGATCCCAGCAAACCGGCCTGTGCCTTCCCTCCCACTGGGGTGGCTCACAGGGCCGAGGGGTCCAGGGTCCTGGGTACCTTGATGTCGCTGCTGGGTGCTGCTGGGCATGGGACGCCCATCCTCACGGGACCAGTAGAAGTAGTGGGGTGAGCTCCCGGTGACCTGGCACCGCAGGGAGTGGGAGGCGCCTTGGGGTACTATGCTGTGAGCTGGATGTACCTGGACCACCAGTGGGGCTGCAATTGCTGGAGGCAGGACAGGACAGGCCATTCAGGCAGGAGGCTCCCGGCTCGAGCCATTGTGTCATGTCTGTCTCCCCAGAGACTGGCATGCCGCACCCTCAGCTCTGTCTCCCTGGACACAGCAGCTCTCAAACTCCTGAGGCTCACTGCTTTGCCCATCCCCCTCTCCTGGGCCCCCCGATCCCACTTACCTTGTGGCAGGCACCGGCCCCCCCGCACGTTGGGGTTACCCACGTAACCTGGGGCACATCTGTAAGGAGGAACAAAGCTCAGCTCTGTCAGGCCCCAGGTCCTAGGGGACTCAGTGCCTCACAGTGGACTTGGAGAGCCAGAAGCCCGTGGGGGTGTGCTCAGTGGGGGGTGGGGAAGCTCGCAACTCTGGAAGGACTTTAGAGACTGAAGAGGCCCCAACACAGGGCCTCACTGAGCTGAGAAGGGGGAGCACAGGGCAATGTCAGCAGATTGGACAACGGGGCTAATGAGGCCTTTATCCTCCAGGAAAATATTCATTCAACACACATTTGTCAAGCAACTACGATGCTAGGTTATGAAAACACGACAGTGAACGTGATGAAGCTTTTGCTTCTACAGAACTCAGTCGTGGGGAAACCAACACAGGAACTAGGTAGTGAGAGTGAGGGACACAGACAGGGGGCACCGACCCAGCCTGAGAACCAAGAGGCTCCCCGAGGAGGGCACTGCTGAGTTGGTTAATTCCTCTGGAGCAGACTGTACACCCACAGAGAATGCCCCACTGCCCGTAATGATGTATTTATGTGACTACTCGCTGTCCCGTCCTCCGTGACAGGTGGTAGGCAACCTGAAGCCTGGGACTGAATCTGTTTCATTCACTTTATCTCCAACACCTCGGCACACTACACGGTATACAGTAGATGCTCAATAAAAATGTGCTGAATGGTGAATGAAGGCGAGCTCTGAAGGCTAAACTGGAGTTAGCTAGAAATGGAAGAACGTTCCAGGTAGAGGGAACAGCATGTGGAAAGCCCTGAACATCAAGTCAAGAGGTTAAGCCCACCTACAGTAGGTTTGGGTGTCAAAACTGGCAGGAGCTTGGGCGTGGCCCGAGGACAATGGGGACTCCTGGAAGGGCTTTGGGCAGGGGAGAGGTGCGAACCTGGCAGGGACGTGCCAGAGCCACAGCATCCAGGGCTCTCCCCTAGAAGTCTGCCATAGACTGCCTCCCCACCCCCGCCGCTCCTCCATTCATCCTGTTTGCAAACTTACTGCTCACAGTACTGGCCTGTGTAGCCAGGTTCGCAGGCTGTGCAGCGATACCCACCAGTCCCCAGGCTCTCACAGGTGCGGGAGAACCTGGGACAGAGGAGGCAGAGGTCAGGACCTGGGATGCCCGCTCTCCACCCCACATCCTCTGCACGCCCCTCCCCCCAGGAGGGCACCCACATGTTCTCCGGGTTGGCGAGAGGGCAGGCGCAGGGCTGGCAGTCCTCCGGTGTCCCAGCCGTGGCGTCTCCGTAGTAGCCAGGTGCACACAGCTCGCAGAATTCCCCGGCGGCGTGGTGTTGGCACTGCTACAAGGCACAAGAGTGTCGGCCGCTCGCTGTTCAGCAACGTTTACCAAAAACTGTACAATTTCGTAATTCCCGGATTTGGAAGTGCCATGTTTATGAGTTTTTTTTTTTTTTTTTTTTTTTTTTTTAAGATTTTACTTATTTGACACAGAGAGAGCAAGGGAGAGAGACAGAAAGCAAGCACAAGCAGGGGGAGCTTCCGGCAGGGGAGAAGCAGGCTTCACACTGAGCAGGGAGCCCAACGTGGGGCTCAATCCTAGGATCCTGGGATCATGATCCGAGCCGAAAGGCAGCCGCTTAACCCACTGAGCCACTGAGGTGCCCTGTTGGTAAGCCTATCTTAGAGCAATAACTGTAGAATGGCAGCCAGCGGTCGCTGCAGGGTGTCCACCCTCAGTGGAGTTTAGAACGGCCAATTGCCGGGAACAAAGATGAACAGGGAACTGGACGGATGAAAATGAACGTTCACCCCCACAGCTATCCAGAAGGATGATGTCAATATATCACTGTACGTTCACTATATTGGAATTTAAGTTATAAATTTAATAAAAAATTTGTTAAAGATTTATTTATTTGAGAGAGAGAAAGAGTGTGCACATGAGCCTACGTGAGCAATGAGAGGGCCAGGGGGCAGGGAGACAGAGAATCCCAAGCAGACTCCCACACTGAGCATGGAGCCCAACACGGGGCTCGATCCCATGACCCCTGAGATCATGATCCGAGCTGAAACCAAGAGTTGGGCATTCAACTGACTGAACCACCCAGGCGCCCCAATACAAATACTTTTAAAAAGGATGATGTTGATTTTTTTTTCTTAAAAGATCTTCTTTATTGGGGCGCCTGGGTGGCTCAGTCAGTGAAACGTCTACCTTTAGCTCAGGTCATGATCCTGGGGTCCTGGGATCCAGTTCCACATCGAGCTCCCTGCTCAGTGAGGAACCTGCTTCTCCCTCTCCCTCTGCTGCTCCCCCTGCTTGTGCTCTCTCTCTCTCCCTGTCAAATAAATAAATATTTTTTTAAAAAAGATTTTATTATCATTAACATATAATGTATTAATTTGCTCAGGCGTACAGGTCTGTGAATCGTCAGGCTTACACACTTCACAGCACTCACCATAGCACATACCCTCCCCAATGTCCATAACCCCACCCCCCTCTCCCTACCCCCATCCCCCAGCAACCCTCAGTTTATTTTGTGAGATTAAGAGTCTCTTACAGCTTGTCTGCCTCCCGATAATAAAAAATATATATAATAAGAAAAAGATTTTGTTTATTTACTTGAGAGAGTGAGAGTGAATAAGAGAGAGAAAACAGGAGCGGGGGGGGGGGGGGAGGAGCCGAGGGAGAAGCAGACTCCCTTGATTGCACTTTACGTTCGTCTACCCAAACACCTCTGACATCAGAGAGAAGCAAAGGTATACACCTGGGTAGGTGGGGCAGAGCTTTGTAATTCATGCTTCTTCATAAAAATATGTGTAGGTTTTATGTTCTCCAATGAGATTCATGTTTGTTTTATTAACAGAGTCTGCTGCTTGCTCTGCCTTTAGCTGGGGGTCTGTCAACCACCCAGTCCTCGACCCTGGTGGATGGGGGGCTCTACACAGACACAGACACAGACACAGATAGACACACAGATACACAGACACACACACACACGGCTCTGAAAAATTCCCAGACAAGTAATAGTTCAATGATCTGGAAAGTCGTTTATGAACTTGTAAGCAAAAAAGCTGATCATCAAACACAATGAAGCTATGTTTATTTGTAAAACAAAAGACATATTGGTATGTGTAAATATGTGCCCAGAAAAAGAACGAAAGAGTTCTACTCGCACTAATGCGGACAGGGATTACCTCCAGGTGGTAGAATTATAGGGCATTTTTACTTTCTTTTTGGCTTGTCTCTGTAGCCTGATGCTTCCACAGAGAACGAGTGTCACTCTAGTGAGAGGACAGAGCAGGAAGCAAAGTTTTCTTTATAGAGAAAATGTTACTCCCTCTTCTGGGCACCCCCCACCCCCCACAGACTGCTGGTCCAAGGCCTACTTGCCCAAGCTTGCCCCTCCCTGCCTCCCAGGCAGACCCTGTGCCCCACCCAGGCCCAGACCAAGGGATCCCTGCCCCCCTGTATGGCTTACCGAGCAGGCCCCCGTCTCTGGGTGGCACAGGTCTGAGTGGCCGTTGCATTCACACAGCTCACAGTGGCCGAGGTAGAGCCCACTGCCAGTGCGCGTGTAGCCTGGGGCACAGTCCTGGGGAGAGAGGAGGGCTGGTCTCTATCTCCACTGTGGTCCCATCTGGAGCCTACAGACCAGAATCCTCTCCCTCCTGTGGCTCTCCAGCCTAGATTCCCATTGGCTCCAGGCTGGGAAATCCCGGGCCCAGCTCCTCTAACCGACAGCATCCTCTTTCCAGAACCTCCCTGCTCCTCTTTGTGTTCACTTTCTCAACGCTCGGAAGCTCGGACTGTGTCTGTCCCCATCCTGCCTGGAACCTCCACTTGGGGAGTTACTGATGTCTCAGTTCACTCTTAACGGAGAACACATATCCCTATGCCCTTTTGGTTCCTGAAAATTCCGGCAGGGTCTCTCCTGAAAAACTTAACTCTTTGATGAAAACACAAGGTTCCGGAGGCCCAGATTTGGAATGAGCCCTTGGAGGTCTTCACCTTCACCTTTATAGTCAGTAAATAAAGTGAAAGAGGCAGCACACATATGATCGAGGATGTTTTTACCCATTCTAAGGGAGTAATCATGGGTTCTGAAAACAAAGAATTTCTATTCATCACCCCTCCTTTGAAACCCCTCCAGGCCCTCCCTTTCCAACCATTTCAAAGTGATGTTTAGAAATCTGTGTTGCTTCGCTGCTGAAAATGTGCACATGGGATTCTGCTGCTCTCCCCAGGGCTTCTCCTTCAAAACGTGTTAAATTTTCTCACTTCAAAGGATATGAAGTTCGTATATTTGGATTTAAAAGTTCTTGTGGCCACAGCAAAGGTGCACAGATGTGAAACGGAGGAGACGTGTACTTTCCATTGGGGAGTTCCTGAGTCCGGGTGCTGGCAGGTCCCACACTTGACCTCTGGGCCGCCCGCCTGACACAGCAGCTCTGCCCGCTCCCCTCTGTCCATCTCCCTCCTTCCGTTCCAAGCTCACTCATCCAGCGTGGACCAGTCGCCTGCTACATGCTTAGAAACGTGGCACGGTCTCCACTCAAAGCATGGGGATGCTCTTGGGTTCTCTGCAACTGACAGGCCTCTGGTTCCACCCACCCTCCTGCCCTCCCTCTAAAATAGGACTCCACTGGGGTCATTCGCCAGGCCAGAGGAATTTTCCTGAGGCCCAGCACAGATCATAGCACTCCCTTCACAGCTTGGCATTCCCTACTGAACAGAGCCTTGCTCTGGGTTAAGGAAGTGACCCCAACCCCCCAAGCCCCGCTTTCGGGGGGGGGGGTCCCTTCTGCATTGTAGGCTACATCTCCATACATTCCTCCTTCTAGCTTCTGCTATGTGCACCCTCCTGCCTATAACTCTATCCAGCTCCACACTGTTTACCTCCTTGAGGCTTGTCTATGCTCTGCTTTGGCCAAGGGTAATTTGTATCTGGTGCTGTCTCCCTGTCTCTGGGGGGCACCTTGGGAGCAAGAGCTGGGTCTTAGCCTTGGCTGAGTGTAGCTGGAAGCCCTTGGGTAAGCCACTCACCCTTCAGAGCCTCTATTCAAAAAGAATCTGTGCAAAGGGGATAATTCCATATCTCTCGTGGGTGTCCGGAAGAATAAATGAGACACCGCGCAGAACATGATCGTTAAGGCAGCCATCACAGGCCACGGAAATGCCAGTTGGCCAGCTTGCTGACCCAGCTGGACTAGAGCAGAGGCGCTCGGGCTGGCCACACTTACTTGGCAGGATAAACCAACGTAGCCTGGGGGACAGCGGCATTCCTCCACCTCCAGGGCGCGGGGTCCTGCCGAGGGCCCAGGCTGGGCCACCTCCAGGCTGACAGAGCTGATGCTGGCGGCCAGTGGCATTGAGGAGAACGTGGCCCGGACCAGGAGTTCATCCAGGTCGGCCAGTGCCATCAGGAGATGTTCCCGCGTGGCTGGTTGCCCGTCAGGCCGGCGCCAGAATTCCTGGTGGGGCGGGGGGGACAACAGCAAGAGTGGGTGAGGGGTGTTGGACTTTGTGGGCTAGTCCCACAGCATCCCCTATCTAAACCCCTGGCCTCCAGGCACTGGCTGGGGATAGGCAGGGGTAGCTGGCATCAGAGTCGGGCTCCAAAGCAGAATGAGCCGTAGGGGAGGGTCAACCAGGATGTGGTTGGGCGACCCTCACCTCTCGGAGAGTGATCTCGAAGCTCTTCCTCTCGGAGCCTTGCAGAGTTGGCTGGGAAGCCACCAGCATGATGTTGTTGCCCTGGGGAGACAGCAGCAGGATTGGGAGGGGAACCAAGGGGCTCTCAGGGACAGAGGGGTCCTCTGCCAGTCCCAGCCTCTCCACAACACCAGCCTCCCAGCTCTCTGATTTCCCAAGCTCATGTGCCCAAAGGAATCACGTATGCGTTCACTGCCCCCTTTTCCCAGCAGCGGGGCCTCTGCCAGAGTAGTGTCTAACCAGGTGCTGAGGGTGGGAGGAAATGGGCCTCAGCCCCCCAGCTCGTGCCAGGCCGGCAGAGTGCTGGGCTGAAAGGACAGAGGGCGCCCCGGCTGGAGTCCACGTGCTCACCGTGATCTGGACGTCAGGGTCCGACAATGGGCTGCCCTGCCCTCCGGCTGTATAGGAAAGGGTGTATCGCAGCTTTCCACCATAAGCCGCCACCTACATAGAGGCAAGCCCTGTAGTCAGAGCCTGATCCTGCCTTCAGTGGCCCTAACAGCCAGAGGCAGAGCTGCTGTCCCCTCCATTCAACCAGAGGCCCCTGTGCTTGGCATCTGGTTACCTAGAAGACAGGACATCCCTCAGTTCTTTCAGTCTTGGACCTGCTGGCGGGGCCCCTGAGCAGCTTTGATGACTCAGCCAACAAGTTTCAATCTCCTTTCCATTTGAAGAAACTTCCATAAAGTAGATGGGGGTACTGACAGTGACCATCACGAGCAGGCCACAGAGGTTCAAAAGTTCCCAGCCATGCGGGTAGGGTTGAGGGTGGGCCTTCAGAGGTCTTGTCTCTCAGGCAGGTGGGTTTTGTCTGCTGATAATCCATTTCCCAGCTTTTTGAAAACTGCAGCCCTGGTTTCCTTTAAAGGAAGCTCTGTCCTACAGAACGCCCATGTGGTTTGAGGGCAGACGTGAGCTAGGTCTGGTCAAGGGGCATGTTCCACCACCTTCCTTCCCCTCTGTTGGGGTGGACATGAAAACCTGGCTCTTCTGCTCTTTCAACTGGAACAGAGATACTCCCTTTACTAGTTGGACTGGAAGCCAGAGAATGATGCCAATCGAGATGAAAGTCCTAGGCAGCCCCTGGACCCAGCCATGCCTGATGCCAACATCCTTGGATTTTGTAGTTATAAAAGCCAATAGATTCTCTGTCACACACAGCCAGCTAGACTTGGGTTTTGCATTATTCATAGCTGGAAGGGTCCTTGGGCTTCCTGCTGGGGGCTTTCACAGGAGCCACTGAGGCCCTTGCTCCACCCCAGAACTTTCTCTCGTCTGCCACCAGGGCAAAATTCAGATCAACACCAGTGTGTCGTCCTTGACCATTTGTGTGTTCAGGCAGTTGGTGAGCATTTGTTAAATGCCTACTGATGACATGCCAGGCGTGGTGTGAGCTACCTCAGTCCTGAGGATGTTCTCAACAAGCTCAGAGTGAGGTATAACTGGAAATGGTGGAACAACTAGTTTCCTGCTTGCTTTGGATGCTAGCAAGTTCATCGCCACAACCAGCTGGCAGGAGTGTGCAGGAGGGTGGCTCAGGGAGCAGACTCTCAAGTGTGAGACCAGAGTTCCACGTCCAGCTGTCCTGGCTGCACGGCCCTGGACAACTCACTTAACCTCTCTGATGAGCCCTGCTTCCCTCCCGATGGAAACAGCAGTAAAAAGTAGCTTGAAGGGTGGCATGAAGACGTAGTAATACAGGCCATACAAAATACTGCCCAGAGCAGAGTGCCCGCAGAGCACACGGCCTGCAGGCTTGCCAGCTTCTCAGGACTCCTGGCTCTACTCTCGGCTTTAGCCCATCTTTCTTATCCTCATCACCCCTGGACCACACTGTCCTATCTGCTTCTCCGAATATTTTATTACACATTATGTGTATTCTTTTTTTTTTTTCTAAAGATTTTATTTATTTATTTGACAGAGAGAGATCACAAGTAGGCAGAGAGGCAGGCAGAGAGAGAGAGAGAGGAGGAAACAGGCTCCCTGCTGAGCAGAGAGCCTGATGCGGGACTCGATCCCAGGACCCTGAGATCATGACCTGAGCCGAAGGCAGCGGCTCAACCCACTGAGCCACCCAGGCGCCCCACATTATGTGTATTCTTAAGAGGCACTCTTGTGTTTGGAACAGGTCAGAGCCGATGTCAATCCTAACACTAATGCCAATGGTAATAGCAATGATATTGACAGTGTTGATGACGACAGGAATGATCATGAGACAAATGCTACGCCATGGGAGGCCAGGGTCGTCTTTTGTCCGTATGTAACACAGCGCACAGGAGGTGCTAAATTAATGCTCCCTGAAGGGATGAATGCAGAGCCAAGGGCCAGGTCAGGGATCTGGATACAGGTGTCGGACCTCAGGCAAATCCCTGCCCCTTTCTGAGGTTTGGTCTACCCATCTGTATCATAAAGGGCTTTGACAAAGCGCTCTCGAATATTTTGGGATTCGATGATACCCTGCTACCCCCCAACTCCTTGTTACTCCTTGTTACCTTGTTCCCCAGGAAGGCTTGGGGCAGCTGCCAATAATAGAGACTCCCAGGAAGCAGAGAGAAGCCTTCATAAGAGAGAGAGAACTAGGACAGAAGGACAGGTGGTGAGAGCTGAGGGGGATGGGGTGAGGTGGGGGGATGGTGAGAGCACAGTTACAGTCCTGGGAGGGACACGTACACAGGCATGCACGCACACACATACCCTTGAGGGAAGCCCCGGGGGCGGGGGCAGAGGGATAGAAGCCCCCAGCCCAGAGCTCAAGTTCTGGCCCTGCTCTCAGGACAACTTGCTCCCTATCTCTGGACCCAGATACCACTTCAACTATTGTCACTGAGCAGGGTTGGACTGGTGTCTCCTCGTGTCTGCTGTGTGCCTCTTGGGGACTTCACAATGACATATATGGCACACCAGAAAACTTTAAAAAATGTCGTGGGTATTGTGTATTGGAAAATGTGTATGACTAGCACAAATGAGGTGGTATGTGACTAATTTAAAGGGAAATAAATCTGAGGGGCCCCTGTCTGGCTTAGTCAGTGGAGCAGGAGACTCTTGATTTGGGGGTCATAGATTTGAGCCCCACGCTGGGTGTAGAAATTACTTAAAAAATAAAATAAATGGAAATTTGAAGTATATAATAGTCCAGGTAGTAGGCAGACACGGCAGAATTGGTGACGCTGGTTCGGAAGCAACTGCAGTCTAGAAAACACGGTGGGTAGGGGCCTCTTGGAGGGTGCCTTGGCACATACCTGAGAGGCTGCCGAAGAGAGCCCAGAAGCTGAGGAGGAGGAGGAGGAAGAAGAGGAGGAAGAAAGTGGGGCTGCTTGCAGAGCAGCTGCAGGCTGGGCATGGGGCAAGAGGCCCCGGGCGGGGGGCTGGGGGTGGGCAGCAAAGCTGGAAAGGAGCTGCCAGATCTCTGCATCCATCCGCCTCTGGGCCTCATCCACCTGGGGGACCAGGAGAGGGAGGACAGAGGAAAGGAGCAGAGAGGGACAGAAAGGACACCATGATGACTTGCTTCCCATCAGGCCGCCCCAGGCCCAGTAAGCACCTACTACTTCTGAGCTAACTGTTCAGAAGGGTCTGGCCTTCTGGCCCTTGTTCTGGATGTCTTCTTGCTCCTCATGAGCCTGGGGGCAGTGGAGGGGAGACCTGGGGGGGGGTGGCAGGCGACTGTAGGGAGAAGCCCACACAGAAGATACCTGCTGGTAAGACACAGGCTGGTGGCTCTGACCAGCTCCCAAGGAGCCTCTGTGGCTGGGGAGGCTGCTCCGTGGGCCTCACTTACCATCCATGCCCATGGTGCCAGCCCACGCCATTCACAGCTCTGGAATGTTTCCCGAAGGCAACACTGGAGGGGACTGGGCATTAGGCTGGGGCCTGGGTTGGGGGCAAATGGCTCAGGAAGGCCAGGGCCTCAGCTTAAGGCTCTTGATTAAACTATACTCTCTGGTCTGCATGGGGCCCCAGACACAGCCTGTCCCAGCCAGGCGCTAAGTTACCTGTGATAGCCGCTGCGCCCGGGCCCGGCCCCTGCCCTCTGGGGGCCCCATGGTCCTGCCAACTCTCACAGCTGTCCGCAACTGCTCCTCTGAGAGGGATGTGCGGTTCTGATGGGTGGGGGGGCACAAGCCAGCTCAGACCTCCCACGGTCCCAGTGTCGGAGCCCCGGGGAGTGTCCTCTCCCCATGGATACAGTAGCCAGAAAGGCCCACACTGGGGAAGACGATGCACATCCCCCCTCCAGGCTGGCACACAGAGAGTAACGCTAGGCTACTGAAGGGGCACATGCACTCAGAGGGTTAATGAAGGT
Source organism: Mustela lutreola (assembly GCF_030435805.1). Lineage (NCBI taxonomy): Eukaryota > Metazoa > Chordata > Mammalia > Carnivora > Mustelidae > Mustela > Mustela lutreola. The sequence goes on from NC_081299.1 coordinate 15,629,027, forward strand.
TGCTGGGGAGGTAGTGCTAGGGTAACCTGGTGGGCTGGGTATAGTCACGTGGTTTAGCATAGTTAGTTTTCTTGCCACCACGACCACCACTCTGGCCACAGACAGATCTGGCAGGAGCCAGGATCTGACCACACGGTGGCTGGGGCACACACCCTCCCAGCTCTAACTCCTGGTACCATAGGGCTGGGGCACACCAGTGCCCTGACTGTGGGGCCGTCGGGCACTGCCTGGGTTCATGCAGACCCACATCTCCTTGGGTCTGGGCATTCCCCCATGCAGGACTGAGAGCGTCTAAGAACACCATGACCATGTCACATCCATTTCACACCACTCAGATCACGGGCCTACCTGGTGAGCCCAGCGCATCTGTGCAAAATATGCCTCCCTCTGCGGGGTGCGAAATGCCAAGAGAGGGAGTCAGAGAGAGAGAGAGATGTGTGAACTGCAGGCCAGGACAAGAGAGATGCACACAGGGAAGCCAAGAAGCCAGGAGGGGAGGAACCAGAGAGGGAGAAGGGACTAGAAGGTCAGCCTTTGGGAGGCTGGGATAGGTGGGTCTGTCCCAGGAAGAAGGACAGCGCAGCTTGGGAACTGCCCCTCCTGTGTCCCTGACCTCCCTGGGATCCTGGGAGAGGGGACACGTCTGCTTGAGTGCTGACCTCGGCCAGCAAGGGCCTCCATCTTTTCCTGGTTGCCATTGGATGGCACGGACTGCTCAAGGAACACATTCCGGCAGGCTCTGGAGTCTGCTCCTTGGATGTGCCTCCCCGACCCCTCCCTTCACCACCATCATCACCAAACCACAGTTTATCTCTGGCCAGTGGAGTATCCAAGAGCAGCCTCTGACCTGGCTCTGAAGGCCAGCACTGCCACCTTCTGGGTGTCCCCTTCATTTCCTCCCAGGACAGGGGGTAGGAGTGGTGATTTACAACACATACGAGCTATTAGAAACGGTGCCCATGAGAGCTCAAAAAACAGGAACTATCATCAGAGTTAAGACCACCACCAAGCACCCAGTTAGCACAGAATCAACAGCCCTAGATGAGGGAAGGTGGAGGGAGCAAATGCATGGCATTGAACCTGTGCTGTCTTGTTTGTCCCTGTATTTTCAGGGCCTCGCCCAGGACCTATCTATTGCCTGAAAGCTAATAATCATCAGCAGGAGGGTACTCCATATGGGCAGGACACGAACTCCCATTCTCCCAGCCACCCTGGAGCTGAGGTTAATTGAAAGGCAATCAACTAGTCAGCGGGAGACCTGGGTTTAGACTGAGGACTCTCTGACTGTAAAGGCACTGAACCCCAATGTGGCCAACTCCTGCTCTGAGATCAGCTTGTGTTGGCATCCTGGCTGACCTCGGGGCTCCCTAGGGCCTGGCTCAGAACCCACAGCCAGGGAGGGCCTGCCAGGCCTCACTGTACATCACACCTTGTCTCCCTGGTAGGCCTCCGGCAGCTGCCAGTAGAAGGACTCATGGCCGAGTTGGGCGAAGTTGCCAAAGGACAGCTGGGTGCCTTCGGGCACAGGTTCCACGGTGAAGCCTCCTGTCAGGCGGCTGTTCCGCTGGGGGTTCACCAGGGCAAAGCCTTGGAAGTCCCCAGGGGCAAAGTGGGTGGAGATCTGGCAGCAGAGAGAAGACGGGGTGTCAGCCTGTGCTTGGGAGTGGTCACCTTGGTGGGGGAGGGTCGGGGAAGGCATCATAGTGTCATGGAGGCATCGCTAAGAACGGGGCGAGGACAGAAGTGATGGGGGAATGGGGAGGCCACGGGGGAGAAGAAAGGGGTGCGGGGCTCAGTGATGACACAAGCGATAAAGGGGTCCCAGGGAGGGTATGAGGGTCGGGTCGATGGTCGCTGGGATCCGTGCTTACAGGGGCCATAGTGGGGGCCTGGAGATGGGTGTCCTTACAAGCAGAGAGAATGCCACTAGGCCAGAACGGACCCCGGAGGGCTGGGGTGGGGGCTCCAAGAGGCGGCGCATGCGCGGACGCACGCGCATACACGCAGGTGCACTTACCAGGTGGCGGACGTAGGAGGAGCTGGCGCACTGCTGGGTGACGCCCATGCAGAAGCAGGGCAGGCAGCCGTCGGGGTTGCTGGAGCTCAGGAAGAAGTGGTGGGGCCGGCAGTGACTGCATGTGCGGCCTTCCACCTGGGCCTGGGAGGACGGACGGGAGGGTAGGTGTGGGGGGCTCGGGGGGCAGTTCTTTCACCTCTGGCAGCCTTTGAGGCCAGCCTCCCGGCCACGTCCAGCAGTTCTGGGGGAGTCCCAGCAGCCCCCAGGCCTAGGCCCGACTCCCATGGGCTGCTGCTGTGATTTCCCACTGGGCCCATACTGTGGGGCAGCGATGGAGCCTCTGGGGAAGGGTGGGGGTGGGTGTCTCAGGGACAGCCCCAAGGGTACCGTGAGAGGGAATGCCAGGGTGACCCCCAACGGCTGTGGTGCAGGGCCTCCTAGAGAGCAGGGGTTTGGACTAACCTTGCATTGACACTGGCCAGCTGCGTCACACTGGCTGCTTATGCTGCCCTCGGGATCACAGCCACAGCCGATGGGCTCTGGCAGTTGGCCATCTCCTAAGGTGGAGGGAAGCCACAGCTGGAACCCCAAACCCGCCTCCAAGCACCCTCACTTCCACTACCCTCTGGGCATCGAACTCATCACCAGGAGAGGGAGTGTTTATTTCTGAACACCTACCTTGTGTAGGCATTACACCCACTCATAACAGCTCTCTGGAGTGCACAAGTTTTTTACTATACCCATTTTACAGATAAAGAAGCTGAGGCTCAGAAAGGTAAAGTCACTTGCCACAGGTTGAAGAACTAAATTTCTAACCCAGGTCTACCCCTGGGGGAAACAGGGTAGCCCGACCCCAAAAACCTCCCCAACCCTACTCACTTCGGCATGGCTGGCCCTGGCTGGGGTTGCCATAGTAACCTGGGGCACACCTAAGGAGAAAGCATTAGATGATGGGAGGGCAGAACCAGGAGGGCAGAACCACAGAGTCCTGGCGAGCCTGCTGTAAGCCCAGGACTGTACTGGGGCCCCTGTATCAGACTCACACGGGAACCAGGCCTCAGTGTGGGAAGGAACCAATCAGCCTAACTCGTCCATTTTACAGAGTTAGGCTGATTGGTTCATTTTACAGATAGGGAGTCAGGTGGGAGAAGAAGAGCAGGGACAGTCCTGAGGCCACAGAACCAGTAAGTGAACATGATCGGGCCTTGAATCCAGAACCTTTAGCAAGAATGAGGGGTTCTCTGGGGAGTCCCTGCCCTCGCTGGGGCAGGGGGTCCTGGTGGTTGGAGGTGAACCACAGGCCTAGATCTCTGAGGATTCAGGCTCTCAGGGAAGAGAGCTGACTGTCTTCTGGGGACCTGCGTAAGGGGAGAGTGGGAGGCCTGTGGGGCAGGTCCTCCTGCACACTCCCGACCCTGCCCACCACCTGCCTCACCTCTCACAGTGACGCCCACTGTGGCCTGGGGAGCACGCATCACAGGTGGGGTGGCCGTCGGTGTCCAGAAAGCAAGTATGAGTAGCCCTGATGGTGTGGGGGGCAAATTTCTAGTTAGTAGGTCAGCAGTGCTTCCTTTAGGACCAGGGGAAAAGGGAGAGGAAGAGTGGGCGAGTGAGTGAGGTGCCAGGCACCGTACTCTGAGCCCTCATTCAGTTCTCATACTAATGGCCAAGAGGCAGTGTCTTATCATCTCCATTTCACAGATGGGGAAATGGAAGCCCAGAGAGGGAAGTGTCACTTATACAAAGCGACACAGTGAGGCGGTGGCAAGGCCAGAATTTAACTGCTGTCTCTCAGAAAGGCCTGGAAAGAAGAGAGTCTGGAAGGGGATGGGAGGGGGTATTTCAGGAAAGGGCAGGTCCAGGACGCACTGGCCACCAGCAGGGGCTCCATGGCATGGGCACGGCTGGCAGTCCTGTGGGGTCCCCCGCTGGGCATCTCCGTAGTATCCGGGCTGGCACTGCTCACACTGAGGGCCCTCTGTGTGGTGTTGGCAGCCCTGGAGGGGGCAGAGTGTGGGTTGAGGCTGGGCCCCTGGAGGCCACTGATCCCTGGACAGGAAGGAAGGCAGGCGGGACTCACCTGGCAGACACCTGTTTCAGGCTCACAGACCTCCGTATGGCCATGGCAACTGCAACGTTCACATGTGCCCAGGTAGAGTCCACTGGGCATGCGTGTGTAGCCCGTGTCACAGTCCTGGGAGCAAGAAGATTGGGTGGTAGTCGGGCCCTCCTGGTCCGGGGCCCATTCGGGGCAGTGCCCATGGGATGGTGGGGCTGGGTGGGGCCCGGGGAGGACTAAAGGGGGAGGAGCCTGGAAGCACCAAGGAGGTTGCTGATAGACAGGTGGGTGGGGCCCAGGGCTCACCTGACAGGATGGGCCACGGTACCCGGGTGGGCAGGAGCACTGTTCCACCTCCAGTGCAGGGTCCTGACCGGTGTCCTCAGGCACAGCAACATCCATGCTGATACCAGAGACCCTGGGAATGAGAAGAGCCACCACAAGTGAGCACACCTTCCACGCTGGCCCTCCCTGGAGTTCTGCGTGTGATTACGTCATTAATTCTCACAGGCCCACTGTGGTGGTGTTGAGGCCCTGTCTGGCTCTCCAACTGGGTGTCCATCCCCTGGCTGCTGCAAATGACTTAGACCTGCCACTCCCTCGAGAGAATGAGCCTTCCTTTCCCGGACAGAACATACCACCCTGCTCTCCCGGGGTGACCAATGAGAGCCTGGCCTAAAGCACAGAAGCCCCTCTCCCTCTGCAGAAGGACTCTGCAGAGGTCCTGTGGGCTGAGTCTGTGACTAGTCTTCATCTGAAACCGCTTCCTTGCCGGGCCGCTTCCCCTTCCTGCATCCGGCCGTCCTTCTCTCTCCCTCCTTCCCACGTTCTCACCATCAATCATGTGCTCCCCAATCCCCATCTCAGGCTTTGCTTCTAGGGAACCCGACCTGGGACCAGCCCCATGATCTCCATTTTACAGATGTGGAAAATGAGGCACAAAAGGCCCCACAGCCTGCACGTGGGAGAGCTGGCAATCTGGCCACACCATGCCACGCCGCAGAGACCAGAACCCTGCCCCAAGCCCCTGTGGCCTCCTGCCCTGGCCCCACACACCTGCTCTCAGCTGGCTGCTGGCTGAAGGACGCCTGGATCAAGAGAGTGTCGATATCCGCCAGCGCCATCAGCAGGTGCTCCCGTGTGGCCGGCTGCCCATCAGGCCGTTGCCATGCTTGCTGCCAAGGAGAGGACACGTGTGCGGTCAAGTACTGACACCCCGGGCTACTGACGCCCCTGAGTGAGAGAGGCTGGGCCCCGTGCCTCCCCACCCCCAGGCTGCAGGCAGTGGGGCTCACCTCCCGGAAGGGCACTGTGAAGGTGCTGGGCTGGCCGGGGCTGGGCTCCTGGGAAGTGTGATGCTCCAAGACAATGCCATTGCCCTGCAGGACAACCAGGGGCTGCCCGTGCAGGGGCGTGGAGCCAGGCTGGGGCCTCTGGGTCACTGTGAAGCGCAACTCCCCTCCGTAGGAGGTCACCTGGGACACAGGGTAGACAGGTGCTCAGCAGAGGCCCTGCAGTCCGGCCCCGCCATTGCTCTTCCCCAGCCGCCCTGCTCACCTTGTCCCCACGAAAGTGTGAGGGGAGGCTCCAGAAGTAGGGCCCGGCCAGGAGGCTGTGGAAGGAGGAGAAGACCAGCTCCCCGGGTGCGGGTGAGGAGATGCCCTCGCTGGTGGTGTGCGTGCCGGCGGCATTGGTCAGGCTGAACTGCCCGGGCTCCTCAGAAGCCCCGTGTACCTGGGAGGGGGAGAGGAGGCTGGCATGGGGGCTGGGGGCTGGGTTGGGCACGTGGCCCACCCTGCGCACAGGGTCACCCCCCCATCCCTGCTGTCTCCCCACCCGCCACACAGGTACCTGGGCACGGCTCCAGGACGAGCTGGTGCACTGGCGACTGACGCCCATGCAGAAGCACTTGAGGCAGCCGTCGGGGTTGCGGGCATTCAGGTGGAAAGAGCCAGCCACACACTCGTTGCACAGACGTCCCACCACGTTGTTCTGCAGGCACAGAGCTGGGAGCTGCAGGACAGCCCACGGGAGGGGCTGCCTAGAGCTTCCGGCTTCATCTGTTTGCCCTTCCAGGGGGGGACCCAAGGCCAGGAAAGCCACAGAAAGAGCACCTGTAGGCAGGGCTGCCACCATGTGAACAGTGATTCCCAATAAGGACAGCTTAAGCCACCACCCTTTTCCTCCTTTTCGATTTGGCTGGTAAGGGGCTCATAAACGCATGTAGATTTGAAATACAGCCATTTGGTTAGAAGTTACTGCTACTCTTTATGGAGTGTTTCAGGCACTGTGCTGGTTCCTGTTCAACCATTAACTCATTTAATTCTTCTGAGTCCCTTGAAAGTAAAGTGAAACCTCCATGCTTCACATGAGAAAACGGAGGCTCAGGGATGGAAAATGATTTACACCAGATCCCTTGGCTTGCTAATCCACTCAGGGATCTAAGATCAGGAGTACTTTGGGGGCACCTAGGTGGCTCAGTGGGTTAAGCCTCTGCCTTCGGCTCAGGTAATGATCTCAGGGTCCTGGGATGGAGTCCCTCATCGGGCTCCCTGCTCAGTGGAAAGCCTGCTTCTCCCTCTCCCACTCCCCCTGCTTGTATTCTTTCTATCACTGCCTCTCTCTGTTAAATAAATGAGTAAAATCTTGAAAAAAAAAAAAAAAGATTAGGAGTGCTTTGGTCCAGTTCCTTTTTCCCACTGACTCCAGATTCTCCCACTCTTTTTTTTTTTTTTTTTTTTTTTTTTTAAAGATTTTATTTATTTATTTGACAGAGAGAAATCACAAGTAGGCAGAGAGGCAGGCAGAGAGAGAGAGAGAGGAGGAAGCAGGCTCCCCGCTGAGCAGTGAGCCCGATGCGGGACTCGATCCCAGGACCCTGAGATCATGACCTGAGCCGAAGGCAGCGGCTTAACCACTGAGCCACCCAGGCGCCCCAGATTCTCCCACTCTTAATACAAATGATGACCCTTCTCGGAGCCTCTGTTGCTCATCTGTAAATTGGGGACGCTAATATGTGTACGGTCACGTCAGTGTGAGAACATGAAAGCGAAGGGACAACACAGAGCAGTCACAAGAACAATGACTGACAAAGGATCTGGGACTTCAGCCCAGGCTCCCTGACTTCGCAGACTAGGCCCCCTCCTGGTGCCAGACCACCTCTCAGGAGGGGAAGACTAGCCAGCCAGGCTCAGCAGCTTCTGGCCAAGGAGCTATGGAGAAGGTGGAGCCTCCTTCCTCCCTCTCCCAGATGTGTGCCCACCAGAAGCCCCTGGGGTGGGGGAGGGGAGGGCACACATACCTTACAGCGACAGGCCTCCCCAGAGGTCCCTGTGCTGCCTCGCTCGTCACAGCGCACGATCTGCTGGTCTGGAAGCACAAAGTGGATGTTGGCAAGGCAGGCGGGAATGGGATAGACCCAGTCTGGCCAGACAGGTGGCAGAATGGGATGGCTCCCCAAGGATCACAGGGCTGGGGCTGGGCTCCTGGATTGGGGCCCAGCGGGCAGCCCGGGGAGGTGCCAGGGGATGACGGCTAGGATACTCACTGCTGGGCCTGCACTTCCCACCAGGCTGGATGGGGTTGCCCTCATATCCCGGGGCACAGCTGGTGGAGAGAGGGAGAGTGGTTAGTGGTGCTTCTGTGTCCCCCCACCCAATACAGCCTGCTTGCCCCGGTGCCTGCCGGCTTTCACTCACCTCTCACATCGGCGGCCTGTGTAGCCTGGGGCACACGCATCGCATGTGGCTTGGCCATCTGTGTCCAGGAAGCAGGTGTCTGAGAATCTGTGGGTATTGAGTAGCAGGATGGGGCAGGGCTGCCGTGATGGGCCAGATCAGGGCTTACACTCCCACCCTGGGAAATGATTTTTTGTCCACAAAGCACAGTATGCCACAAGACATGGTGCCTCTCTTCTCTTTGTCCACCTGTCTTTTTTTTTTTTAAGATTTTTTTTTTTTTTTAAGTTCTCTCTACACCCAACGTTGGGCTCGAACTTATGACCCTGAGATCAAGTCACATGCTTTATTGACCAAGCCCCTGACCACCTAGTTTTGATCTGCAGCCTCAAAGCAACACTAGAAAGACAGATGGGCCCACTATATGGGGAAGGAAGGAAGCCGAGGCCCAGAAAGGCCAAGTGGCACGGAACGATTTAGTGACCAGTTTGGGATTTGAACCCGGGCCTCCCACCTCCCTGCCCAGAGTCTGCCCATGGCCTGCTGAACTGCCCCTCCCCCCAGGATCACTGCCCCATGCCAGCTCTGACCTGCGGGAGGCGTCAATGTATGGGCAAGGACAGGGCCGGCAGGCAGTGGCTGTGGCCTTCGTGGCGTCTCCAAAGAAGCCAGCCTTGCACTTGTTGCACTGCGGACCCTCTGTGTTGTGCTGGCAATTCTGGGAGGAAGGGCAAGGAGTGGTTCAGGTCCTGCAGAGCAGGCCTTCCACCCCAGCATAGGGCCACACTGGATTCTGAGCGTGGCCCTTTGAGGCTGGCCCAGCCTCCACCAGCATGCTGGGATTACTCCACCACCCTGCAGACAGGAGAGCAGCCAGCTGCATCCTGATGGGGAATTCATCACCTCATGTGGGCAGCCTGTTCCACAGAAGGTTCAAAATGCCTGCTTTATATCAACCTAAACCTGCCTCCTTCTTCTAACTTGCTGGCCATTTCAGCCCTCTAGAATCTGTTTCTTTTTACCCTACGCAGCTCTTGGGGAATTTGAAGATGGTAGCTTTCTCTGCTTGAGCCTTGTCTTCTTCTTCTTTTTTTTTTTTTTTTTAAGATTTTATTTATTTATTAGAGAGAGAGATGGGGAAAGAGCAAGCACAGGCAGACAGAATGGCAGGCAGAGGCAGAGGGAGAAGCAGGCTCCCCGCCGAGCAAGGAGCCCGATGCGGGACTCGATCCCAGGACGCTGGGATCATGACCTGAGCCGAAGGCAGCTGCTTAACCAACTGAGCCACCCAGGCGTCCCGAGCCTTGTCTTCTGTCAGCTCCATAATCCCAGCCCCCTCCACTATTCCTTAGAAATACATATGATTTCCAGGCTTTTCCCCCTTAGTGCTGTCTTGCTAAGGACCATCCTTAACATAGTACTTTCCAGGACTGTTCTGACCAAGGTGGAAGAGAGTAGAACATTCACCTCCCTTTTCTGGATGTTATACCTCTCTTAATGCATCCAGAGGTCATGATATTTTATCTGGCAGCCATGGCAGTCATTCCAGAGGCTCATGCTGAGCTGGTGGACACAAAGAGGCTTTAGCCTGGGCCTCCCACTCTGTCTGTGTCCCCAGCCCCTAGCCAGTATCCAAATGCCAATGGGCACTACTCACCAGGCAGTGGCCATACACAGGGTCACAAGCGCTGGCGTGCCCGTTACAGTTGCAGCCCGAGCAGGTGCCCAGATAGGGCCCACCAGGCACCCGGGTAAAGTGGGCATCACAGCTCTCACAGGATAAGCCGGAATAGCCGATGGGGCATCTGTAGGGGCAGGACAAAGACAGTGGTTACAGGAACTGTGAGGCCCTGCTGTTTCTCCCTATCTTCGCTGGGGACCCTGTGGTTCCAAGCCCTGCCAAGTCAGGTACCTGCACTCCTCTACACTGTGGGCCCGGCCGTGGCTGGTGGTGTGGGTGACAGTGGTGTCCATGGCAATGTCACTCAGTCCCACGCTGGCCATCTTGGCATTGTACACCGTCTGGATGAGCACAGCCTCCAGGCTTTGTAGCACCTGCATCATCTCAGCCCGCTGCACGGGCCGGCCGGAATCATGGACCCAGTGCTCCTGGACACGAACAAAGGTGTGTGGAGGCAGCCCACGTTAGCACCTGCCCAGCCTGTAGCACCTCTGCCCCAGGCCCTGAGAGTTCAGGCACCACGCACCTCGGAGAACTGAACCTGGCGCTGGTTCAGAGTGCCGGGCTGGGTGGGCACGTGCCCTCGGGAGAGGAGGCGATATCCAGCGCCCATGAGGACCACATCCGGCCTTTGCACTGGTTCCAGCGTGCCACGGGCCAGCTCGTAGCGTACCTTGTAGCGCAGGGAGCCCCCATAGGAGTCCACCTGGTCAAGACAGGGCAGCTCAGGGCAGGGAAGCTGGCTGGGAGCGGGGCGCGACCTGATGCCTGCTCTGGGTCCACTTGGCCTTTCCTCCTCCCTCTATATGCCTGGCACTAACTGTATGCCTCGTACAGAGCTAGGCACAGGGAAGCAGAGATGAGTGGGACTTGGCTCTGCCTTGAGGGTACTCAGTCCGATGTGGGTGGTAGAATAAAAGTTGCCCGGGGAGGCTAGAGGAGGAACACTGACCCTGTCTCGGGTGTGGGGGAATGGTCCAGGAGCACCTTTTAAAAGGCTGAGTCAGCATTCCTTCCAACCCGAGCCTGGTGGACAGACACCTTACTCTGAACGAATAAGTCAGTGCCCATCTTTCCCCCAGAGCAGAGTCTGTCTTGCTGCATACCAGCTTCAGAGGGAGCAGAACCCCCAGGCAGGTTCTGGGCATAGGAGGGCAGCTTGGCCTTTCTCCTGCCTGGAGCAGCTGAGGCTGGTCCCTCACCTTATTGCCCAGGAACTGCTCGGGCAGAGTCCAGAAAGAGTCATGCACCAGGAAGCGTCGGGACAGGTCGACCAGCTGGAACTCCTGCAGAGCAGGGTCAATCTGCAGCTGCGTGGAGGAGAGGGGTGGCATGCCGGGCTGCGCAGGCATGGTCACGTTCACGCCTGTTGACAGCAAGACGGAGGGGTGAGGGCCACAGTGCATGCCTGCCAGAGACACCCGCCTTGAAAGGCAGTTATCCAGAGAGATAGTAAAGTTCTGGGAAAAATCTGACTTAAAGAGAACTTTAGTGTCTTCCCCCAAGTCAAAAACACACAAACAAAAAAACCCATTTTTTTTTTCTTCCCTACGGTTTTGGAGCAGCATTTCCCAAAGCACGCTCTGGGCAAAGTCAATGCTGGAGAAGATGACTGGGAACCATTTGGGAACCACAGTGTCAAAAAAAGGTCAAGGGGATTCTTTGTAGCGGGACTTCTCAGAGCCTTCTGTTGGAGGACCTCTCCACAGACTGTCAGGGTAGGAACGGCCCTCAGGGGGCAGTAGAGAGCGACCCACTAACCTTATCCAGGAAAATATTTGTGAGGATGGACGCGTCTTATACTTGTATTCTCTCATACGGTAGCCACTAGCCATATGGGGCAACTAGATGCTCAAAATTTATGTTTTTTTATTTATTTTTTTTAAGATTTATCAATTTATTTGACAGAGAGAGAGAGGGAAAGCCCACATGCACGATGGGGAGAGGCAGAGAGAGAGAGACAATCTCAAGCAGACTCCCTGCTGGGCACGGAGCCCGACATTGGGCTCAATCTCACAACTCTGAGATCATGACCTGAGCTAAAACCAAGAGTCAGAGGCTTGACCAACTGAGCCCCCCAGGCATGCCGGTGAGTTGATCAATTTTAATTCAAACAGTCACTTGTTGCGAGTGGCTGCCACACTGAATAGCTCTAAGGGGTGGGAGTTTCATTACCTTCAAAAGCAGTCCCTCCCAACCCTGGACAGGTTTGACTCTTAGAAATTCCTTCTTTGTGCTAAGACTACATCTATGTGGCACTAGCTCCTCCCCTTCCTTGTAAAAGCAAGCCCTGTAACCATGGAGGGGTCTCTACTTTTGTCTGCAGAATGACCACACAAGGCCCCCAACACCAGGTCACACTCCTCCAGGCCTGCCTTCCTCCTTCCCTCCCAGGGATGTTTTTGGGTCCCCTGCATCCTAGTCACCGCTCACGCACAGGCCACTTGCTCAGCCCCGCCCACCCTGACCATTCTGAGTCCGATCAGCCAGGCCTGGGGTCTAGCTCGAAACACTCTCTAAACAGCTGTGTAACCCTAGGGAAGCCCCACTGCCTCTCAAAAGAGTAAAAACAGCCCTAATCCTGCAAGGATGACCCACTGCCCGATGACTATGTGTTAGGCCACAGCGCTGGCCCAGGGCTTTCTATGGAAGCAGCTAAGTGCCCTCCTTGCATTCAATCCCCTGGGATGCAGAAAGTGAGATGGGATATAGCTTGATGTGAGGCAGTCAACGGGGGCTGCGCCTTGAACCCAGGTCCGGGTGATGTCTGGGCCCATGCCATTCTGCCTCTCAGAGCCAGAGAGAACGGAGTCTGGCTGCCCGCCCTTGGGTTCGGGAAAACGGGCCTGGAGAAGCCAAGGGTCGCACAGACAGTAACGGGCATAACTAGAGGTCAGCTCCAGGCTGAGAAGATGCCCACGCCTGGCTCTGGGGACATGGGCACCTCTTAGTCTCTGGGGATGACGATGCTGTAAATGATGACAAGGACGTCAGAGAGTATGCACGGGGCCCTCGGCGTGGACTGAGCTCGATTCTGAGTGGCTTATATAGGTTAACCTGTTAAGTCCTTCCAACCCTGAGGGAGGTAGTTCTTATTTTTTCCGCATTCTGTAGATGAGGAACTGGAGACACAGGATGGTCACCTGACCAAGGGCACAGGTGGCAAGAGATCATCAGGATTTACATCAGGGATCTGACCCCAGAGCCTGTCTTCTTCATAACCCAAGCAGGCAGACGAGTATGGACTTGGCTTTTCCTAAAACGTATGTTTCCCCTGAAGTGCTGCTCTTACAGGCTCCCCTCCCCTGCCCGTGCCTGTCCTTGAACCTGGCCCCAGCTGCCAGCGGATGCTGCTCTCCCCTCTCTTCCTCCTCTCTAGGCCTGGTGCCTGCCCCTGCACTCCCACAGCGCCGCCCTCCTGTCCACCCACTGACGCACCCTTGAAGTCATCAGGCCGGTCAAAGCGTAGCTGGATCTGGTCCCGGAAGCGGCGGCTGCTCTGGCACACGCTGGTGACCCCAAAGCAGAAGCAGGGCAGGCAGGAGGCGGTGGGCTCCAGGTAGAAGTGCCCATCGGGGCAGGGCCCTGGCGGGTGGCATGGGAGCGGGTTGCAGCCGGTCACCAGCAAGCAGTCCCGGCTCCCCATCTGGGGCCCGTCTGCCCACCGGCTGTACCTCGCTTTGGAATGAGCTCCAGGACACCGTCAGGAATGCCAAACACCATGCCCCGGGCGTTCATGGCCTCACAGGTGTAGGCCCCCTGGTCTGCCTCTTTCACATCGTGGATGGTCAGCGTGCCACGGCCTCCTTCGCTGGTCACTGTCACCCTGGAAGGCCCCGAGACAGTGGTGGGGTCAGGCCAGCGCCCCTGGCCCAGCGTCCCCCATCTCCCCGGGCCCTGCCCAGGCTCAGAACCATACCTGGGATGAGAGGGGATGTGACCCCAGTTAAGCCTCCAGTTGATGATGGGGGTGGGGACACCAATGGCCACGCAGGTGAAAGTCACTGTCTGGCCCCGGGAAGCCTGGACGAATTCCTGGGGAGGAGTCACCACCTGGGGGGGCACTGGGGAGGCCAGAGCACGAGTGAGGGATGTAAAGGGCAAAGGGAGGAGGAGAGGGGGTGGAGAGCAGGGCTGAGACTGTGGACTGGGCCACGGGACCCCCCCCCCCAGGGCCCCTGCTCACTGCAGCCAAATTCATCGCTTCGGTCGGGACAGTCGCTTTCCTCGTCACAGTGGAAGCTGGCCGGGATGCACGTGTTCGTGGACACACAGCGGAACTGCGTGGGCCCGCACACGTCCTCGGGGCGCTTGGCAGCTAGGGGACAGAGCCGGGCAGTATGGGCAGCAAGCACTGCCCTCAGGGAGGGTCACCCCCACTCCCTACCCAGACCCGACAGTCAACCCTGCCCACCTTCCCCTGGTGTCCCTAGGGTCACTCTCTCTTCTCACCCACGTGACACACAGCTGCCCTGATGAGATCCACACACTGTTACCCCAACATTGCCAGCTGTCACCAGCGAGCCATCGGATGGCTCGTCACATTACCCTCTCCCCACCCCACTCAAAAAGAGTTATACCTGGGACAGCACAGTCACTCAGTTCCCTCCATACTCAGCCAGCCTCAGAAGGCCAAGACCTCTGCCAAAGGCACAGGCAAATTGACCGGCTTCCCTAGACACCAGGTGATGCCTGGTGCGGTGCCCTCTCACAGAAAGGCCTTGCAAGGGGTCTGCCACAGCCCGAAACTCGCTGCTCCATACTCCTCTGGCCCAGGGCTGCCACCTGGTCTGAGACCGCCACCCGGGGACTGGCCCGAGGCCTGGGGTTGGCTGGGCCCCCTAGCTGGGCATCTTTAGTAGACAGTGACTGACATCCTTCCTCGGGGAGACTGACTTTGAGACAGACACATGCACCAGAGAGAGCAGGCAGAGTGGTGTAGGCGAGGAAGGAGAGGGCACAGGGAAAGAAGTGAGAAGAAGCCAGGAGGCAGCCACCTACTGGCCAGCCTGGGGCTTCTGTCCCAACAGTCCAGGAGTTCCCAAGGCCACTCGGCTTTCACATTCTCTGTCCTGTGCTCTGCCAACAAGGACTTGCGGCCTCCTTTGATTTTTTTCCCCAGCTGAGAAGGGCTTTTCAACTAAAGCCCTCAATTATTTTCTTTCCCAAGGGGCTGTCTGGTCAGGGAAGCTCGGAGCCACGGGAAGGACATCAGAAAGCTCTGTTATTTTGCAGAATGCTGCTGCTTCTCTCGGCACCGATGTGGGGCAGAGGACGGCAGGGAGGAGCTGGACCGGCGGACGGAAGGAATGTCCACATGCACCCGGGCACGTGACCCGGGATCACAGAAAAGTGGTTTGAAAATTATCCTCAATCTCAGACTACCAAACCCCAGGCTTCACCTACAGGGAAGGACACTCTAGATGCTGCCTGATAGAGTGTCTGACTCTCCAGGGTCAGCCATTTAACTGCCAGAATGGCCTTAACATTGACTGGAAGGATGGATGGAGGTCAGCTGGGTAGATGGGGATAGGTGGCTAGGAGGAGGGAAGGATCGTAGGTTGATGGGTGGACAGATGGATGAAGGGCTGTGTAGACAGCGGACGGACGGAGAGTTGGGTGAATGGATGGATGGACAGGTGAACGATGGACGAGGTAACGGGGAGACCACAAAGAGCTGGGCAGACGATGTCCAGAAAAGTCCGAACTAGCTCGCTGTGAAGAAGCCCTATGCCCATCAGGGAAAGTTTCTGGCTCCCACATATGCCAAATGTCCCATCGTTAGGGGACACTGGGCTATCAAGCCCTCTTGGGCACTTGTCTGACCCCTACCCAAGCATAAATAACACAGAGAAGATCTATGACAACAAATTACAGAAAAGAAACAAGGAGACATTGGCCACAGGCAGTCTGGCCACATGGATTCCTACAAAGCTCAGTTCAAAGCCAAGAGCCCTCACCGCTGGGGGTAGAGAGAGAGGAACCTTCAAGTCTGTCCCCAGAGCCTGTGCTCTCTCAGGGAGAGCAGACCATGCTGCAGGCAGGGCTGGGGCAGGGAGGCTGGCCTGGTGGGGGGGGCGGGCCCTGGGCACACTCACGGCAGTCAGCCTCGTCGGTGCGGTCCTCACAGTCAAAGTCCCCGTCACAGTGCCACAGCTTGAGGGCGCAGTGTCCGTTCGCACAGGGGAACTCGTTGGGCTCACAGGGCGGTGCAGGGCCTGGGGGACCGGGCTCGGTTCAGCCAGCGGCCTCCCCCAGCCACTCCCATGCCCCCCCGCAGCCGGCTCTCCACCATCCGGTCCTCACCGCAGCTGAGCTCGTCACTGCCGTCTTCACAGTCCTCTTGCCCGTCACAGACGTAGTCTTTGGGGATGCAGTGCCCACTGCGGCAGGTCGCCTCGTGAGGCCCACAGGGCAGAGGCCTGCCTGGACTGGGGGCCAGCAGCTGGGGAGTGGGCAAGCCTGGGAGCTGCTGTGGGGTGGTCGCCTCTAGCCGGGGCACTAAGGGTGGCGTCTCCACCAGAGCGGGCGGTACGGAGCTGAGCTCTGGGACTGGCTCCTCTGTGGACAGAGCCCTCCTGGTGTTGGCACAGGGTGGCGGCATGTGGCTCCTCACCCCTCGCCCCCATGCTCTGCTGGCCCTCCCCATACCTCCCTGCCAGTGCCCCTCCCGCATCCCTGCCCCCCCCCCGCCTGTACCAAACCCTCCCAGCTCCTGTTGGACTTGGGGGCCAGGTGCGTGCTGGCCCACCTGGTGTCTGTGGGTCCCTGGTGGCCCTGGATGGCCCCTCACCACAATCGAGCTCATCAGACATGTCCCTGCAGTCAGGTCTCTGGTCGCAGCGATACTCCAGGGCTATGCACTCGTTGTGGCTGTGGCAGGCAAACTCGGCCTCGGTGCAGACTCGCGAGACCTGGGGCACTGCGGGGGTAGGAGGAGAGTCAGAGGGACGGTGCGGGGGAAGGGGGGGGCGGTGTGCGGGGCGGAACTTGTGGGTGGCACAGGCACTGCGTGGCTGGGAGCAGGCTTTGGTGCCCTGTGTCTGGCTATTTGGTTTCTGGCAGACTTCAGCGAGGCAGAGGAGCACAGGGTAGACACATCACAGCACACACGGGGCATGGGACATGTGGCGGTGGCCTCACCCATGCCTTCCAGAAACCCCACACGCAGTTAACAAGCCACACGCATGCGAATACCACATCACACGCATGCAGGCCACAAGCTGGCCCAGGGAGGATGCGGGGAAAGGCTGAAGGGGCGGCTGTGGGCTCTGCCCGGCCATCTCGCCCTCCTCCTTCCTTCCCCGCCATCCAGGAACTCGTCCAGGTACCTGGCTGGGCCTAGGTCTGGCTTACACTCTCACCTGGTGTCACTGCGGCCGCCACGGCGGCCAGAGGGGGCGGGGGTGTCTGTGCTGGAAAGGAAGGTGTGATCAGCACTGGCCCCACGTGGGACCTGGGAGCCATGGGCTGCGGGGCCAAACCAGGCCCGTCCCACCATCCCTAGCTAGGGAGCCTCCCTAAAATGTGGGGAGACGAAGGCTAGGTGCCCAGAAATCTTCAGATCTGGGGCTGGGGAATACCAAAAGAGCACACTTGAACTTTAGGTGTATTCTTTGGGGTTTTGTGTGAAGAACAAGGGAGGTGATGGTTTCGATGTAATTTTTCTGATTGGGCGACCCCACAGGAGGGAAAGAGTGTGTTCAGTTCTGAGTTCCCCTGAGTCAGGGAGGGTGATGTCTTGGAGATTTTCCCTGGGGGAGAGACAGGGATGGAGTCGGGCTGAGAAGCAGGGCCTGTGGGGGAATGAACAGGGCCTGTCTGGTCTGGGAGTCAGAACAGGAGACGGGGTGCCATGTAAAGAAACCCGGGCTGACTGAGAGCTTGAAGGCCAGGCCTTTATATCTGAAAGCTGTGTGACTATGGCCCAGTTTCTCGATCTCTCTGTGGGGACTCATCTCCTCTCGCCAAAGGTTCTGGCAAGACTGGCATGGACATGGGGCTTGGTGTCAGTTCTGGCTTTTCCACTACTGCCCAGGTGAATGGGACAGGCCACTTGTCCTTTCTGGGTCTCCGTCCCTTAATCTCTAAAAGAGGAAGACTGTCTACTTTGTAGGAATGATGAAGGCTGAATGGGAAGCTGGATATTAAGGGCCTTAACTGAGTGCCTAGCCTCCAGTTAGCATTCCATACATGTCTGTTCTGTTATTATTAAATACGTAAGTGTTTGGTCTCAAAGTACTGTATGTAGAAAGGAATTCTCACCTAACTGTCAATGTATGGAGGTCTAGAGAGAGAGGGGGGAGAGCAGAAATTGGGTCTAATTGGGCACCAGTTCGAGGAAACAGGTTACAAGATTACACTGAAACCCAACCAGGGCTGCATAGAGACTGAGGGAGCAGACTGATGGGGTAGTGAGCTCCCTGTCCCTAGCGGTGTACAGGCCCCACGCTAGAAGAGCCCATGGTGGGGACCCTGGAAGGGGCCCCACAAGTCTGAGACACGAGGAAGTGCCCCAGGTCCCAGGATGGGCTTACCTGTACCCAGGCGACGGAACTGGAAGCCCTGGGGGGAGGTGATGTAGGAGGCGATGGAGCCGCTGGAAATGACCCTGTGCAGCACCTCCTGAATCTGAGCCCCGTCCGCGTTCCCTTCCGAGCCCACGTCCAGCTCCACAAAGACCCAGCCGTCCAGCTCCCTGGGGATGGGGCAGGGGGGCCGGGGAGCTGGTGAGTCCGTGGCCTCAGCTCCTCCCTCAGCCCCCAGCCTGAAGCTCAGGCCTGACCTCCTCTTTCCCTGTCCCTGGACAGCCCGGACCCGAATGGGGCAATTTAAGGTCTAAACTGTCTTCCCAAATTCCTGAACTTGCTCCAACAAAGATGCACTCCATTTGGCTTCTCTTCCTTCCCCTTCTTGTCGCCCCCACCGCCCCGGTCCCTCTCCGGCCCCCAGGGGACCCTTCTCACTTGATGAACACCACACTGACAACTTGGTCCCCAGGAATCTTCAAGTACTCTGACTCGAGCTGGGAAGCAACACAGCACCATCAGCCTCCAGACATCTTCACCTCTTCCCAGGGCCGCCTGCTCCCCCATTCTTGGGGCACTCTCAGGCCCCTTCCCCTTCACCTCACCGTGTCTACCACCGCCTCGGACACCTCCCGGAACTCCTCGGAGCCCGCATCCTCCAGCTGGGGGCTGTAGTGGATGGAGCGGGTGAAGTTTACCAGGGCCCGGAAATAAACTGTGGAGAGGAGTGGGGTGTCACCATGAGGGGCCCGGCCTGGTAGGCGGTGGCCTCAGGCAGCTAGGCCAGCGGCAGGAAACTCAGGGATGGTCTCTAGAGGCCTTCTGCCCAGGCTGACCCCTGGGTGTCCACAGCCATGCCCAGCACTGCCCGTATGAGTACTTGTCACAGTGGCCCTGGCAGTCCTGCCCAGGGTCAAAGCCGAGGCCTCCACCTTCGAGTGAGGGGGCTTCAATCATCGGGGAAGCAGCCTGACCCAGAAGCTAAGTGATGTTGCAAAAGAGGACCCCACCCCCACCCCCAACGGCACAGAGAATGCTGGAAAAAAAGAGCTGGCTTCTAGAAGAGGCTGGCCTGGCACAGGGATCAGCCACGAGTGACTGAGACATGCTTCCCTACTCTTCTGTGGCTGGTTCTACTCAACCCTCAGGGCTTGGCTCAACCATCACCTCCTCAAAGAAGATCGCCTGAATTGCCTTCCTCGCTCAACCCTGGCCATGTTAGAGAGACCTGGTCTGGACCCCCAGCCCCTGCGCTTCCCCCATCAGAGCACCTTCCACCCTGCACTGCATAGATCCTGCCCGGTGACACATGGACTATAGGGATTCATGGTGAAAACCATGGCTTCTGAGGTCAGCCACACTGCAGCACTGAACTCACCTCTCTGAGCTTCTGTTTCCTCCTCGGTCTGACGAGGATATTAATTTAATATTAAATGTTAAATAATAAACAACAATAAATAAATAAATAAATAAATAAATAATAAATATTAATGTTTTATTATTAATATTATTAATTTAATATTAATTAATTTAATTAATTACATTGACTGCACTGGAGAGCTAGAGGGAATAAATGACATCATGCTCACATACACCATCTCCCCGAGCACGTAGATGTGGTGCCTGGCACAGAGCAGGTGCTAGAGGATCGGGAATTGGTGTCCCCTCCCTTCTGTCCCCTGCTAGACCACGAACCCGAAGAGGAGTGCAGCCCTGGATCGCATTCACCCCTGCATCCCCAGAGCCAGTGTAGGGCTTGGCACACAGTTGGCGCCTAAGATGTGATGACTTAATAAATTCATATCAGATCAGTGTGGACGTACACATACGACTGTTTCTAAGCACCTACTATACATATATGATATGTATAAAGTCGGGTTTTTTAAAAGATTTTATTTATTTGATGGAGAGAGAGAGAGACAGCGAGAGGGAACACAAGCAAGGGGAGTGGAAGAGGGAGAAACAGGCTCTCCACTGAGCAGGGAGCCCAGCGCAGGGCTCGATCCCAGGACCCTGGGACCATGACCTGAGCCGAAGGCAGACGCTTAACATCTGAGCCACCCAGGTGCCCCATGATATGTATAAAGTTTTGTTGCTGTTGTTTTTTTAAAGATTTATTTATTTATTTGAGAGAGAGGAGGGAGAGAGAAAGAGAGAGAAAGCACAGAGGGAGTGGAAGAGGGAGAAGCAACAAGCTCAGTGTGGGGCTGGATCGCAGGACCCTGGGATCATGACCTGAGCCGAAGGCAGACACTTAACCCATTGAGCCACCCAGGCGCCCCTGTATAATGTTTTATACACATTACATACAATGTTCATGAGTTCACGCAGCAGTTATAAATATGAGTTAATATGAGCTGGGAATGACTCATATACATACACACGTAAGCACTCATATGGGGCTCTTAGAACAGAGCCTGACATGTAGTAGATGCTGACTCGGTCTATAACATATGTTTACTGTATACATAGACTAGTGTGTACGTGTACACACACACACGCGCGCGCACACACACACACACACACACTGTTTCTTGAGCCCCTACTATGTATAAGATATTTTAGGCATTAAATCTTATAATGTTCCTGAATTTAGGTGTTAATTATAATTGCCAAGTTAATGAGTTACAAATATCAAAATGTGTGTAAATGCTTAGGACGGACTCCGGCACACAGTCAGTTCCAGATAACGTGAGCTCTTACTGTGTGAGAGGCAGTGATGTGGTTAACAGCTTAGCTGCTGGAGTAAAACTGCCACTTACAGCCCTGTGACCTCGTGTGATATGCTTCACCCCCGAGGATGAGCCTCAGTGTCCTTGCGTGTAAAATGCGTGTAACAGCAGTCCCCACCCCCGAGGGTTCTTGTGAAGCTTAAGCTCAGAATCGTAAAGTACATTTTTGACCGTGCTGGGTGAGTACTCGGGGCTGCCTGGGTTACCTCTAATTACAACAAACCCGAGGGATGGATTTGGTTTTATTACCTCTCATCTGAGAGAGGCATTTATTCCTCTAACAAATCTATATTGATGGCCTACTACGTGGTTGGTGGTGTTCTCAGGGCAGAGGGTCTGGCTGTGAACTCCACATATGACCATTCCTGTCCCCACGGAGATGATTTTCTAGTGGGAGGAGAAAGGAAACAAATGAGCAAGAAATACGTGGCCTCTGGGGAAAGAACCAGGGCTGGGGCAGAGGGTGTGCTGGGATCGGGGTAGGGTGCTATGTTCCAGGGGGGGCCAGGGAAGGACTCTCCTCAAAGGGGATCCCTGAAGGAAGAGAGTGAGCCATGGAGGAGAATCTGGGGGAAGAGCATTCTGGGGAGAGGGTACAGCAGCTGCAAAGGCCCTGAGGCAGAAGGGGCTCAGAGAGGGGACTGATGACAGGGTGAGGCCAGTAGAGCAGGGGGTAGTATTGGGTGGGCCTGACCACAAGGCCCGTTCCCTGTGCCCCTGCACTTGGCCAGGCCCCCAGGTGCACACGCCCCCCAAGCAAGGACCCTCTCCCTCTGTGGCCTGGGCTAAGCAAGCCCTGGGGTGTCAGGATGGGGCAGGAGGGGACTCCTACACTGAGGGAGGGTGCTCGTGCCCTGAAACACAGGGACCATGCTGGGCTGGGCTCCTGGGGGCCGGGTGGGTGGGGCTCTGTGGGTCGAAGCGTGGAGGCCGTGAGCTCGGCCACAGAGGCCCCTTGTGAACAGGCACAGAGGCCCATTGAGAGCCCCTCCAGCCCCTGGCCTCAGCCCCATGGCCCAGCGCGGGCGAGGAGGCCGGGCCTCTGCCCAGGAATGTGCTGGATCCTGGGGGAGGGGGCCAGGGCTCCACAAAGCCCCTTTCTCCTGGGCCCTGGGAAGGGTGCGGACCCTCCAGGCTGACCCCACCCCTGCCTCCTCTTCCCAGACCAGGGGTAGGTCAGGGCGAGCACCCTCCCTCTTCCACCCTGAACTGCCTCCCTACGACCAGCGTCTGAGGGCTGAGGGCAGGAGGTAAAGCCCTGTCTGTCCCAGGAACCAGGCCCCAGAGCTGAGGGTATTGTAAGAGAGTGAAGCTGCCCCGGGTGGGTGTGCTCTCTGGGTGCCCACCCCGGCCAGCCATCTCCCTCCTGGCCCTCATCTTGACCTGAACCAGACACCTCACTTGGAGACAGAGGCTGGAGGAGCAGAAGGCCAGGAGCTGCCTGTGCCCAGGTGGGGGTGGGGAACAACACGGGACCACCCCTGCCCCAAAGCAACGATCCCATCAACTCCCTGCTGCGAAACTCCTCTGCCACACACCCAGGCCCCTGAACCCCAGCCCTGAGGGCCCCTGGGTCCCTTGGGTGGGCCCCGAATCAGCCAGTCCTGAGGGGAGTACAAGTGGCCTACAGCCTCTAGGGCCTTGTTCCTGGGGGGGTGGGGTGGCTGCATTCATCCCTGTCCTAGCAGTGCCCAGGGTGGGGGAACCCTAGGGAACCCACCCACTGTGTTTAGATGGGGCCTGGCTATGTCCTGGGCAGGGGCCGGCCAGGCCCTCAGACTCAAAAAGAAAGTCCCTCAGAACTTTGCGTGTGATAAAATAGAGGCTGGGGAGGAAGGGGGGTGGTAAGGAATGGGGAGGGAGACAGAGGGACACCCCCAGGTCGCCCTGGCCTCACTGAACTGGGCGGAGACTCCCCACCAGCCACAGGAGGGTAGCCCGGGGCCTGCAGAGCAGAGTTGCAGAGAGAGTGGCCAGGAAGGACAGCAAGGGAGGGAGAGGGGACCAGAGGGAGAGATGGAGATGGGAAAAGACAGAAACAGACAGACAGAAGGGAATGATGGGGATGCAGAGAGAAAGCAGGGGAAGAAGGAGAGCAAGGTTTGAGACACAGAAGGAAGGGAGAGAGGGAAAGACAGCGATGGAGAAAGACAGAAGGAGACAGGAGGACAAAGCACAGATGAAACAAAGAGGACAGAGACAGGCCAAGGCAGGGGAGGAGGGGAGCAGGAGGCCCCGAGGGGTGTCGGAGCAGGCCAGACACGAGAGAGGAGCTGGGTGGGGATCCCAGAGAGGGGATGTCCGAGCGAGGGGCTGTCTGCCACGTTGGGGTACTGGCGTGCAAAAAGTGGGGCAGGGCCAGAGGCTGCGGGAGTGGGCTAGGGTACCATCTCAGGGGCTCAGCTTCAGGGTACTGGGCTGGGCCCCAGGCAAGGGGCATGGCCGGTGTAACCCCGTCTCTGACGGCCCTTGCTTTCCCTGCTTCCCAGCATGGGGCAAGGCTGAAGTGAGCACACAGAGACCCTGGGAATGACAGACCCACTTGCTGACTCCAGGCCTCAGACTCAGCCCAGCTGCCTGGACCTGCCCCAAGGGTGGCGGGCCGATGCCAGGGCCAGGCCTGGAGGGTCTGAGGCCCTGTGTCTTCCCACGGATAGGACCCACTCACAAGCGCAGACCTCTGCCCGGCTAGCAGGCCCTGCCCGGCTGCTGCTCTCCATTCTCAACCCCTTCTCCCACCTCTGACCCCTCCTGCCCTCGCAGCTGCCTCTCATGGGGGAGGAAGGCTAGCATGGGCTCCTCAGAGCTGTGGTGGTTGACAGCCCCACGGCAGGGGCCACAGACATTTCCAAATGGAACGTAGGGACAGGACCAGGGCCCCCGCAGACAGGCCTCGCTTTAGCAAGAGGCAGCTCCCGGGCTTCCTACAGCCCTAGAAGGACCTACATGGGGAAAAGCTTCAGGCAGGATCCGAGTTCCAGGGGCTGGGAGGTCATGGTCAGGACCAGGACATACAGGGGCCAACCCTCCTGTCTGTACTTGCCCAGGTAGGACACAACCCTCAGGCATACGAATGCCCCTGATGCACCAAAGGTAGGGTCACCACCCCAGAGAGGTGAAGGCCCACCCCTGTGGGAGCCACTGGCTGCCTTGTGGCCATCTGAGCTGAGCTCCACCCTTGGCCCTGACTACAGGGTGCTCAGCACTGGCTTCCAGAGAAGGCAGCAGGAACCATACAGAGCTGTTGGGCTTTGCCATCCAATAGTTCCTTCTCTACCCGGAATGCTGGGGTTGGAAGAAGGAGGGACTCTGAGGCCCAGTGCTGGCCTGGCCCCAGCTCCACTGTGCACTGCGTGCTGGCAGCGTGAGCCGCTGATGGGAGGCCTGATACTCGTCTCTCCACCAAGCCCAGCCTTCTTCCCGAACCCAGGAACCCTTGGCTTCCCAGCAGGTGACCCAACCTAAAGGCAGGGTCCCTCCCGGGTCCAGGGTGAAGCTACTTCCACCCCTAGTTGGCCTGCCCAAATGTCCTGAGCTAAATAGCACCCTTACCTGGCCAACCCCGCCTGGGGTCCCCAGCTCTGTACCCCGAAGAAGGGATCTAGGGAAGGACCCCACAGTGGAGTTGCTCTGGGAGATGAGAATTTTCCTTTGAATGCTGCATTTCTGGCTTTCAGCACCTATTATAACCGGACATATTCTGCCTGTGGCCCTAAGCCTTGTCCCTTGGGCACAGACGACCACACATCCTACACATCCTGACTCGTGGGGACCTGCCAGTCATGTCACATGATTGTCACTGGGCAAGTATGAGACCACCTGCACGGCAGGCCCATGGAGCCCTTGAGGCCCTCGGCTCCTGAGACAGGACCTCTGTGGTAGGAAAGCCCTGCTTTGGGGCTTCTGTGGGGAGCAGGAAGGGGGGCCTATGCCCTTAGCAACTTACCCATCTGAAAGTCCGCGCTGCCCAGGTCCCCACTCCCCAGCTCATCTGCAAGCAGAAGAGAGGTGTGTGTGGCAACAGGCATTTATTGGACATCTACTGGGTGTCGGGCACGGTTCGGGGCCCCGGCATGTCATGTGCCAGGTCATGAAAGCCGAGAACTGTCGCCTCCTCCCCATGCCTGGGGAGGCTGGCCGGGAAAAGTCCACTCAGAAGCCTCCGTCGGAGAGGGCACGGACCAAGGCCGTACACTCTGGGGACCTGACTGTCTGCCCGCGCTGGGATAGGATGGGCCCGGTCACACTGGCCACCAGGCGAGGCCAGGCCAGGGTGCAGTGCGGGGCGGTCACTGTCCTCTGCTGTGCCTTGTCTGCCACCTCCCTGTCAGTCCTCATCATCCTGGGCTGTGGGGAGCAGCTGTCATCCCAGAGTCACACAGGTTGTGAGTGGAGGATCCGGATGAGGCTTAGGATGCTATCATCTCTGGAGTCGCCCCCTTGGGCCAGCTTCCTAGGGCCCCTCTAAGGACGGGTGGGAAGAACCCCGCCTCCACCCCCTCACCTCTTCTGCTCCCTGCCACCAGAACCTTCTGCTCACCTCCAGAGGCCTCGTCAGCCAGCAAGTCCTCGTCGTCAGAGAGGTCTGAGTAGCTCCAGCCAGCCCGGCCCGCCGACACCGTCTCTGCATCCTCGGGCAGAGACAAGCCATCATACGCCTGCAGCCCGCGGGCCACCTGCAGGAGATCACACAGTCGATGGTCACGTTCTCCAGCCCCCGCCAAGCCCAGGACCCCTCTCCTCACTTCAAGCGGGACCCCGAGTCCCACCCCCAAAGCCGTGGAGTGGTTTACTCAGATGTGGTTTGGCTAAGAGAGTCAGGCTGGGGCTGAACTACTCATTTTGACTCTGTTTCCCCCAAAGCCCCATTCACCCTTACAGGCCTCAGAGCCCAACCCTGCAAATTCACTGAGTCTGAAAGAATCCTCATATAAATAGACATTAAAATCACATTGGTAAGTGATGACTGACTCGTCTTCCTTCGAGAAAGTAAGGGTCATCCAGGACACCAGGCAGTAGACAGGGGACCACAGGCAGGTAACGGGTAACCTGAGCCAGCAAAGAGGGAGGCCACAGGCACGAAGGGTAGCCAGGGTCAGGATGGATAGGACAGAGACAGAAATCAAGGGGGAGCCCACTGCGGCTGCTGTCTCCAATGACAGCTTCCCATCAGGCCATCTTGGCCACCTCTTTTGGCCTCAGTCTGGCCTCCAAAGTTCCAAGCCACAGGAAACACATTCCAGCCATGCTGGACAACCCGCTCCGGCCCTTGTGGCCACAATGACAAGCTCATCTGTGCTCCCAGCAGCGGGAGTGGAGTCCAGCGGCTGGGCGGGATGGGGGCAGGACAGGCGTGGTGTCAACTCTGTGTGACCTCAGGCTGATGCTGAGCCCAGCACAAGTTCCACAGAGGGCGTGCTGAGACCCTGCGCCCTGCAGGCCAGAGCAGAAGGGCCCTGGCGGCCATCACACCTGCCTCTCTCAGGTCAGGGTATGGGCAGTGAGTGCCTCTTGCCTCTCAGATAAGATCAAGATGTTTCCAAATGAGTTTTATCAGATACTGTAGAGGAAAACACAAGCCCAGGGGGAGCCTGCGGGAACCCCAGAGCCCCCAAGCACTACAGCGTGCATATTTGTGATACTCTGTGGCCCCGTAATGCATGTCCAGCCCCAGAGAACCTGGTGCGAGTATCTCAGGCCCTGCCCTAGCCTCAGCCCTCCCTGGGGAGCCCAAACCAGCCAGAAGGAAATGGTCTGGCTTGTGAAAGCCAGACCCAGCCCTCACTGGCTAGACAAGGTGAAGGTAACAGGAAAGAGGCCCAAGGAGGAGAAGGAAAACAATGAGACGGCCAGTCTCTCTCCCTCCCTACAGCCCCCAGCTTTGCCCAGCCCATGACCCTGCAGCCTCTGGCCTTTTCTCGCGTGGTCCCTTTGCTCAAATGCCCTTCCTCCCTTTGTTTATCGGACTAAGTTACCCTCCAAAATTCAGCTCACCATCACCTCCTCTAACTGTTCAGTAAGAAAAAGGAATGAATTACTGACATTTACAGCAACACAGCCGAACTCAGTCACACATGAGGAAAGATGCCAGACACAGAAGGCGACATTCTGTGGGGCTCCACTTATATGAAGCTGTAGTGGAGAGATGGTCTAACCCTCAGTGACAGGTCACTAGTTGCCCGGGACCAGGGGTGGGGCAGGCTGACCGGGTAAGGATACAAGGGAACCTTTTGGAGTGCCAGTTCTCTGGGGACATACCTCTCGTGATTGAACTGTACACTTTTTTTTTTTTTTAAAGATTGTATTTATTTATTTGACAGAGAGAGATCACAAGTAGACAGAGAGGCAGGCAGAGAGAGAGAGAGGAGGAAGCAGGCTCCCTGCTGAGCAAAGAGCCCAATGTGGGACTCGATCCCAGGACCCTGAGATCATGACCTGAGCCGAAGGCAGCGGCTTAACCCACTGAGCCACCCAGGCGCCCCTGAACTGTACACTTAAAATGGGTACATTTTGTTGTATATAATTTGTACCTCAAGAAAGATGACAAAATTAAATTAAATTAAATTAAATTTTTTAAAAAGACAGTTTCTTCTGGGAGACTTTGTCCTGACCCTTGGCCTTCACAGTCCCCTCTGTGCCCACACTGGGTACTGGGCACTCTGGGCTCACACTCTAATCACCTGCATCTCCACTAGAACGGAAACATCCTGAAGGCAGGGGCCCCATGTTGAATAACTACTTGAATGAATGAATGAATGAATGAGTGAGTGATCAAATGTCCTCCCCTATCAAGTCTAGCTGCTTCCTGAACTAGACTTGCTTTGGAGGCATTACCTGCTCCCATGCAATCTACACACAGTCTCTCTTCCTAGGCTGGGAGCAACTTGGGGGCAGGGTAATTTAGTCACCTTTGTATCTACCGCGCTACCAAGTCTTGTGCAAGGTCTGCACTGCCCATGACTTACCATTCTCATGGCCTAGAGCCCCTTCCCCTCCCGTCCAGGGGGCAAACCCCTCCTCCGGTTCCTTTTCCTTCCCCACCCTCTCTCCAGACAAATGCCCATCCCCGTCCTAGGTGGCCAGCAGACTTCTGGCCTAGGCCCAGACTGGGTCTGTATCCAGGAATGAACTTTAGAACCTCCAGGAGCTGGTGAGAAATAGATTCCGGGGCTCCTTCTCATCCAGGAGGGAGGGATGGAGTGGCGTGCGCACAGAGAACTCTGACTCACTGGCTAAGAACCGCAAGATCAATCCCCCACGAGGGGTTCTCCCCCTTTCCATGACTGTGAGTAGAGGGCAGTGTTCCCAGTGGGTGGGAAGGGGGTTCAGAGCAGGCCCTGGCTGACCTAAGGGCAGTGTGAGGCTAAGACTGGCCTAGGGGCATGGAAGAGGTTAGACGGGCAGGCTTAGAGACATCCCACCTGAGAAGGGTTCTCCCTCTATGTCAATGCCACACCTTCCCCCTCCCTCTGCAAGCCAGGCTGTCGGGGGTGTGCATGGGGCGCAGAGATTCCCGCCACCCCCTAGACACTGCCATCTGGGAAGGGAAACTCTGGTGGTGAGCAAGGTCCAGAGCTTCTCTCAGGCCTGGAGCTGGGAGGGAGGGGGTGGGGGGGGGCGGGGGCGGGGAGGGCGGTGTCAGGACCAGAGAGGAAATAGCAAAGTGAGATTCGACTTGGAAAAAATGTCAGGAACACACATCTGCAATGAGAGGAGTAAGAGAATCCAGAGCGTGTCGGGCCCAGATAGAAGCCATCCCACCCCAGGGACTCCAGGGAACAGGCCCTTCCACATGCCAGCCTACCCTTGCTTGCAGCCCCCTCCCCAGGGCCCGAGTTTCCGGGGTCAGATCAGGGCCTGCAGCGAGGGCCAACCCAGCAAGAGCAGAGGCTTCATTTGAGAAAAGCTAAAGATCAAAAGGTTCTAGCAGCTGTATTTCACATCTGGGAGGCGAGAAGGAGCCAGACCGGAAAGAGGCTCCCGGAAAGAGCCCAAAGGAGCCTGAGACTTGACCACAGAAGGGAACTTGGATTCAGATCTGGAAAGTCTGGGGTCTACTTGGGAACAGAAAGAGCTAACATGTATTAATCACTTACTATACACCAGGCACTCCTTTAAGGATGTTTATAAACGTGAACCCAGGTTATAGGTGTTAAACAGACCACTGTAGGGATGGAGACACGGAGCGGTCGGGTTATCTACTTGAAAATCTAGCAGGTGGCAGAGCTGGGATTTGACCTCTGGTGGTTTGGTTCCAATGTTTAAGCTTTTGCCGGAAGTAATTGAGGTCACTGAGAGTGACTCCACAAAACCTTTCAACCACAGTGCTGTTTCACAGTCTACAGAGCATTTCCTCCATCTTAGTGTCATTGGACCTTGACCATGACCCCTGAGGTGGCTGAGCAGGTGTGAAAGGCCCCCTTTCACAGAGGAGGGAACAACACCTTGCTTTCCCATGTAACTTGCCCAGGTGAGTGGCAGGCAGAACCAGGACAGACCCAGGATCTCTGGATTCTGCATCTGTTAACCAGGAAAGAGGCAGGGCTGAGGCTGGGCCTGCAGGCTGGCCTTGAGGTCTAAGCAGGGAGCAGGATCAAGATGTCCAGGGCTGGTCGGTTCCCATCCCCAACCCAACCGGCTCCCAGGATGGCCCATGGGACGCCTGAGCTACCAGTGGTCTAACGTCCCAAGAGGGCCACTGGTGGCTCCAAGGTCAAAGGCAGAAATAGAACCCAGGTTTCCTGCCCTAGAGTCCATCTCCGGCAATGAGAAAGCCCAGCTTCCTCCCAGAGGAACGCAGTACTCAGGCAGGCGTTGGAGCCGGATGACGGGGCTGGAGAGGAGGGGTCCAGAAGGCCGACTTGGGCCAGAGAGGAAGGAGCCAAGCAGAGAGGGGGATTTTCCAGACCTGGCAGGTTCCTGGTGGGGGAAGTGGAAGCAGCTGACTCATATAAACCAAGGCCAAAGGACTGTTTTAGTGTGCTGGGAACAATTGCTTGGAGCAGGGCTGTGGGCACGGTGGCCCCCCCGTGGGGCGCAGGGGAAAGGGGGACCCAGACAGGTGGAGAACTTCTGGGAGACCGCTCCCTGAGGCTGGGCTGTGTCCAGGCCTTCCTGGTGGGGATGAGGGTGCACACAGGTCTCCAGGTCCAAGTCCTACAGAGACCCTTTGGGACAAGGGACGGAAGCTGGACCTTCCTCTCCTGGCCTGAGTGAGGATGAAGACAGATCCAAGGCTAGCTGGGAAGAACTCAGCATGGAGGGGAAAGGGGGAGCCTTTAGAGAGGGGCACAGAAGGTGGAGAAGGTCTGGGGGACAGGGGGAGGTGCAGATACAGATGCGGGATATGGGGTCTGGGATTTTTCAGGAAGTCCCTAAGTGAGGGTTGTGGGCCTTGCAAAGGGTACATGTGCAGATAAGTGTTTTTGGTGTTGTTAACATCAAGGAAGGCGGCGGCACAGGGAGGAGGTGACAACAGGAACGGGCTGGCTCCATTGAGGGCTTTCTCAGGCCGGTCCCCAGCCTCAGCACCGTGTGGACCACCTCGGTGACTCTTTGCAGCAACCGGGGCAGGGCCGGCGCTGCTGGGCCATGATCCCTCGTCTGCAGTAAGGGAAAGCCAAAGAGCTCTGAAAACTCAGAGTGTTTTCTTTTTTAAAATGAGTTTATAACAAGCTCATTCAGTGCCAAGTCCTGACCCAAACTGACAGGAAGCTATTAACATCCTATTTACTCCACTCCGGGTGAGGAGCTGTAGGTTTTGCTGCAGCAACGTGACCGCGTTTCACGACGGGCGTTGCCCCAGACTCCACTGAGTGTTCTCACCGCTTCTATGCAACCGTTCTCCTATCTAGAAACTTCCGAATTCCAAAGCGCCTATGACTCCCTGGGTTTCGGGTGCATGACCAGTTCCATTTGGCAGATGAGCAAAGGGAGGCTCGCAGAGGATCACCGTGTAAAGGAAGCTGAAGGCATGTGAGGCACGTAGCTTGATGCCCTGTATACAGTAAGAGCTCAGTAAGTGCTAGAATGAGTAGCGTGCAAGGGGCAGAGTAGAGGTGAGGGGTGGGTATGGACAAGAAGGGATGCATGGCAGCACGGGGTATGGGTTCAGGCCCATGCTTGGCCTCCAGGTCTGGAATGTGGGGGAAGGCTCTGGCCCTGCCTCCTAAGCTCCAGGCTGGCTGGTAGGGTGGCACCCAGGCTGTGGGTGACGACGCAGCTTGGGGCCGAAGCTCAAGATATCTGCTGGCTCTGAGGAGGATCCAGAGGGCTTGGGGCTGCTCCGGAGTATTATTCACGGATGACTTGGGCAGCCCACCCACTGCCCCCTCCCCACAGCCCAGGCCTGGGCTGAGCCCACCGCCACCCCCACAGCTGGGCAGGAAGGTCTGAGCACCGCAGTCCCCAGGGTAGCTGCAGCTGCCCAGGGCAAGGCTCCAGGCATCTGGGCTGGAGTGAGCTCACCGCATCGAAATCCAGAGACTGTACGGGGGCGGGGGGACAAGCGAGCCCCTGCCTGCACACCTGCCTTCTGCCAGCACAGGCCCTGCCTCAGTGTCCCTTCCCCCATCCGGGGCCCCTGGGTCTTCAGGGAAGGACACGCACCCGGAGAAGTTCCCTCCCCCTCTGTTACAATACTGGCTCCCAGGTCACTTCACAACCAGTGCTCCCTGGCTCTGCAACAGCCTGGGCCCCAGATACAGGGTCAAGGTGCCCGCCCTACCCCCAGACTACCCAGTGCCCTGTCTATGGGCAGCAGACAGCATAGGGGAAGGAATCTGTCAGGGCAGCACTTTGTCGTGCAAACTGCCAGGGGCGGGTGAGCCCGACACAAAGGCCAAAAGACCTTTAATCCCCTGGCAGGCTAAGAGGGGCGCCGGGCCGGAAACGAGGTGGCCACAGCGTCCTCTGGCATGCCTACCCTGCCCGTGCCACACGGGAGGCCTGCCAGCTTCCCACACTCAGGCTCCCAAGGTGCAGGACCTTTGCCAGCCAGTTAGCCGGGAAGAACCATGATCCCCTCCATTACCACCACCAAATAAGGAGGATGGCAGAGGCACAGCAAGGGCTCCAGGGCGCAGGTGCCGAGATCAGGTTTTCACAGGGCTTATCTCGTGCAAACGCACAGCCCCCCAAGCAGGTACCGGCTCCTCCACCATCCACCACTGTTCCCAATTTACAGATAAAGAAAGAAGCTCAGAGAAGTGAAGCCACCTACCCAAGGTCACACAGCTAAGGCAAGGGGAATCTGGTTCAAAAGCAGAGCCCCTTCTTCTGTACTCTGCTAGCCTAGAGGCCCAGCAGCCAGCAGGCCCCTGCTTCCCACCCCAAGGCCCACAACCTGCCAAGCCTGCATTCCAGCCAGGGCCAAGAAGGAGCATGGAGGGCTGGTCAGGGTCTTCACCAGAGAATAAGGACGCAGAAACGCGGAACTCTGGGCTCTCTCGTGCCATCTCTGCCCCAGACTCACCTTGTGGCCTTGGATAAGCCCCTCGGCACCCTTCCCTTCTAGCACACTGTAGCCAGTGCCCACTCTGTGCACCAGGCTTCCACACCAGCCGTTTCTGTTGGTGTGGAACAGAAGGAGCAGGAGGGCCGTGATATTCACCTGTTTTGAGCACTGCTGCCTCTTCAAGACAGAAGACACGTACTAGGTGCTCAATTAACATCCGTGCACACAGACAGAGTAAATGAATGAACCAATGAACCTGCCCAACTGCCCCCAGGTGGGGATTAGCCCTTCTGACAGAAGAAGAAAATGAAGTTCAGAACAAGAAAGTAAGGCCTTGCTCGAACTCACAGCAAGAGTCACATTGCCTCAGTTCCCCATCACTAAAGAGGAGGCCGCAACACCCAGTCCCAAGGGAAAAGAGGGCCCAGATACCATGCTCCCTGAAACAGAGAACACTCCCTCCACGCCTCAGGTTTCTCGGTGGTGAAACAGGTATAAGAAAGTCTGCCTGGTTTGCCTCCTTCCCAGAGCTGCTGGAAGAGGCAAGTGGAATGAGGGGGTACCTGCTCTGGGAAGGCTGGCCGGAGAACTCTGCCTGGGCCTTTCCAAGGTGGACCTCACACGGTCCCTGCCTTTAAGGTCCCTCTGCATGGAGCTGGGGTTACGGCCGAACAGGGCTGTCACCACCAGGGCCCGAGCAAGAGACATGGCCAGTGGGGCAGAGGGTGGGCTCTTCTCGGCAACCCAGATTCCAGGCTGCCTCGGCCACTTCCTAGCTGGGCAGCCTCAGCTTCCACCCCTATAAAAAAAAGGATAATCAATCCATCCTGCCCTATAAGGTTCAATTCATGTCGCTTAGAGCTTTATTTCTTGAGCACCTACTATATGCTGGGTCCTAGGGATAAAACTGGGACATAAAGAGACACAGAGCTCTGTGTTCCTAAGGGAGATACAGCATTAAACCAAGATATATGGACATGGTGTGGGAAGGGCTCTAGAGAGGAAGGATGGGGGGGCCAGGAGGGCCCAGAGGAGAGTCCCCTCACTGACCGAGGCAGGTGGGAGTTTGGGGAAGGTTCCCAGGGGACAGGACAATTCAGCTGGATCTGAAAGATGGCCTCACCTAAATAGGGTGGTGAAGGGGCAGAGTGCGTGCACTAGGCAGAAGGAAGAGCACATGTCCCACGTAGAGGATGCAGCAAGTGCAAAGGCCCAGAGGTGGGAAAGGGCACAGCATGGTTAAGGGACCAGCCCTAAATGGGCTTGTCCCAAAAAAGAACAGTATCCCTGGATTACGCTGATGTCATGGTGTTAGTCACAGAGCCCAAGTCCTTCAGTCCTTCCAGAGTCCCTGTACTCTCCTCCTGCTCCACAGACACCCCAAGAGCGAGCCTCCTCCCAGCGCTGACTGAGCTGCCTGTTAGCCTAGAGGGAAGCAGGAGGAAATCGCTGGGAAATGCTCCCCCCCGCCCCCCTGCGCACCGGAGAGCCAGGTGCTGCCTCAGCGGCGGGGGAGGCAAGTAGGAATGGCTTCCGGGCCTGGCCGCCCAGCAAGAAGGTCCCCAGGGCGTGAACATTATCCGCCAAGCACCACTGGTGCCAACAGCGCCTGCGGTGTTCACGTGCCTGCCTCCTGCCTGCGGCCCAGGCTGGTTCTCAGATTCTCTGGCACCTGGGAGTGTCGGAGTGTCTGTGGGCCTTCAAGACACCAACCTGTCTGGGCCAGCCTATTCTCTCTGGGGTCGCTGCCCACAGATTTTGTGAATGAAGCCCCTAGCACAGTGCCAGGCTTATGGGAGGAGGGGGGAGGGCGGAAGGTTCCACAAATTTGTGTTGAAATGAGACACTAATTAAAATAAGGACCATCTCCTGAACCTAATGGGCCCAGCCTTTCCATTACTCTTGATTCTCCAAAGGATGAGAAGAAATGCCTTTATTATGGGTAACCAGGTTCTGTGTGACCTACACACACACACCCCTACACACACCTCTTTACCCTCCTCCCCTGCTGTGCTCTCCCCACTCCCTGCCACACTTACCTCAATGGGTTTCAAACACACCTAACTCTACCTCAGGGCCTTTGCACTTGCTACATTCTCTACCTGGAACACCGCCCCCAGCTGTTACTCTTGTTTCTGCTCACATGTCACCTTTACAGAGACCCAGACCACAACCCAGGTCCAGAATCTACTAGTCAGCTCTCTGTTACTTTCCTTGCCCTGCTTCACAGCACCTCTCCACCTACATTCTACCTGTGTTTACATGTTTACCTGTTTATCATCTGTCACCCCCACCAGAACATCAGCTCCCCAAAAGCAGTGACTTTGTCTATATCCCCAGTACCTACAAGTACCCGGCACCGAGTGGCTGCTCACTAGCTCTTTCTAAGTTAATGAATGGATGGAGTTTATAAATGAAGAGACTGAGTCTTAGGAAGATGGCTTACCCAGAATCCCAGAGCTGGAAGAGCCAAGGCTGGGAGCCAGACCCCTCCCCGGTTCCCAACCAGGAACACTGTACTCCCGGAGCCCTCCTCCTACCATCTCTGACGCCTGAGGCCTCTGGCCAAGGGACCCATTTCTGAGGGGACAAGACTCTGCCCTTGGTCACTGAGCAGAGACCTGCTCCCTGCCCAAACCGGCATCCCAGGGAACGGGTGAGGGTCTCAGAGGTCAGCAGGGCCATGGCTCCAGCTCGAGGGCCTTGCACCAGGCCAGCCGGGCTGCCAGGTCTCAGGGACTCTGGTCCCGTTCGCTCCCATAGCCATCAGCAACAGGAAAAAACAGGCTGGAATGGCTGCTCTTTGCGGCCAAGGAGGCCAGCTCCCCCTGCCCCCCCGGGCTTTCCTCATCTGCTTCCTGGAGGGGGAGGAAGGGCCAAGCCCATGACTGAAGACAGGCCTGGGGCGGGGGGGGTGTGGAGGGCAACAGAGCTGGAAATAAAAGGAAGGGCCCCTTCCTTCCTTTTGAAGTGCCCCTGTCCC
This sequence comes from Mustela lutreola, assembly GCF_030435805.1. Taxonomy (NCBI): domain Eukaryota; kingdom Metazoa; phylum Chordata; class Mammalia; order Carnivora; family Mustelidae; genus Mustela; species Mustela lutreola. The sequence goes on from NC_081299.1 coordinate 15,664,159, forward strand.
CTTTCCTCATGACTAATGTCCATTCCAAGGCACAGTAACTCTGGACACGGCAGGAGGGTCCTGCATTCCAACCTATCTGAGAAAGGCTAGTTATACAAAGCTGGGCTGGTTCCCTGAGTCCTCAGTGTCCTCAGCACCCTGAAGAGGGAAGGGGGTGACTATTTACTGTTTCTCCAACTTGCTTAACTTGGAACCCTTTCTTTATGCTCATGGCACTAGGGTTCCACAGAGCACATACTGGAAGCACCAAAAGGGAGCTCTTGAAGACAGAAAGCCCCAAGGCCCCATGCAATAAAGGGCTGATAGAGGAAAGGCAGGCCAGGCGACCGGAAGTGGGGGTATGTCCTCTCCTTGGGGAGAAACACTGTCAGAGTCTAAGAAAAGCGAGATGGAACCTGCCCCTTTCCTCCCTGGCCATCAGCCTGCCCTCTCAGGAGAGGAGTCCTGTTTGAGGGGACACACAGAGGGTGGCCCCATGTCTGGTCGCTCCTGGTCCCTTAGAACCATGCAGATGGTCAGAGGATCCCTGTGCCCACAAGAGAGGGGAGCTGAGTATTCTAAGGGGAAGTTTAGCTGCTGGGCTCTTCCAAGGGCAGAGCGGGCCAGGAGGGACTGAGAAAGGGCTTCCGGCTCAGCCCACTGTCTGGAGTAAGCCCCTTCCCCTCTCTAGGCCTCAGGTTCCCTCTGTCAAATGATGAAGCTGGCCTCGATCACTGCTTTCCAGTCTTGGGTCTCAGCAGCCTTGGGGGACAACTCAGAAAGTGGGTTGCCCGGGGTGGAGGGACAGAGAATGTGGGTCCCCTCTCTCAAATACTTGCTTCAGTGAAAACATACCCACCCTTTCCCATTTTACATGAAGACCTTCTGCATAGTACCTCTGGTGTAGCCCCTGGTTAGCTGAGAGAAGCTCCTTTTACCCCTCTGTGCCTCTGTTCCTCATCTGTAAAATGGGCACAAAAGTTCACATTATCTATCTCATGCGACTGTTGTAAGGATGAGATAAAAATGTCAAATGCTACAAATAGCACTAGCCCATGGCAAATGTCCTGTGTTTGTTGTTACTTATCAAAATATTGCAGAATATAACCAAAATACTATTATTTTGATTGGCATAAAGGTTTCGCTGCTCAGTAATAAATTTGAAAGCTCTCAACATAGATGATGCCAAAGATTCCTTCTGGCTTTGACATTTGAGGACACTGACATCCTGAACTCTTAGGTTTCTAGAATTCTAGGCTATGACTTCCACCAGCAAAGAGGGAGGGGCTGGCAGAGGGAATCCCAAAGTGAGAACCAAGCCTTAAGCATCGGGCTGCAGGGGACTGACTGCCCAGAACGGAGTCACCATCATCACCATCATCACCTCCCTCTTCCAGAAAAACTCAAAGCAGCCTACAAAGACACACCCAGAAGGTCAGGAGAGAATGAACTACACGCACATAACAGAAGCTCACTAAAGCAGACAGACAGTCTAGAGTGCGGTGAGTAGATAGAGAATACGTGCCAAGTTCTGGAGGTCTGAGAAAGCAACCATTCATTTGGCTCTGAGCTTTCCAGTGGCCAATGGGAGGAAGGAAACCTGACCAGTCCCTGGACTCCGTGTCCCAGTGAGGTCAAAATAAACCCGTTGCTTAGAGGAAGCACAACTATTCCTGATACCGAGAGCAGGGAACGTCCCAAGGGCAAGGATTATCTGGCGCTCTTCTTTGCCCTTGCCAGTGGGGCTGGCATCCCATAGGGGTCCACTGACCGTGACCCATTGAGGCTGAAGTCCGGGGCAGAGGCTATAGCTATCAAAGATCCAGGAGGCTGGAACGGCCATCCAGACTGTGCCCCCCAGCATCCTTGGCCCTGGGCAGGACTACCCATCCCTCCCCAAACCTGAACACAGCCAGTGCCCAAAATAGCCAGAGCACCAGAGGGTGCCAAGAGGCCCCGGGCAGGGGACATGGCTAGGCCTGCCCACAGTGGAGGGCCCAGTGGGCCAATGCACACACAACCCTGGCGCACAAAGGAGCACCTTCACTCAGGCACACAGCCCTCCCTGGGAGTCCCCCACCCACGGAGCTCCCCCGCCAGCCAGCACGTTGCTCACGCAGAACCAGGCAGTGTTCCGCCCTTCCCTCCTGCAGGCTTTCTTGCAGGAGCCAAATGGAAAAGTCTTCCCAGAAACACCAGCCCTACCATATAGGGAAGACGTCCTCCTGCTCCAGGATCAGCCTCCCCTCAGCATCCTCCATGGTCCCCCAGCTGCAGGCCAAGACAATGGGGGCTATTCTGGGCTGCATGGGGGTATTTAAAGCTCTGGCTGGACCTCTTCCCTGGGGAACAAGAGGCCTTGACCTAGGCAAGACCTTCCTGAAATTGTTGCTGCCCAGACTGTGGTAGCCACATCCCAACCTCTCCTGCCAGTCCTTGAGGCCCTGAGAGAGGCAGTGCAAGTGCCCCCTCCTCCAGGAAGCCCTCAGGGCCACTGCCCAAGACCCTCGGGAGAACTGGGTCCTGGGCTCTGCTTTGCCACTGGTCTCAGTCCATTTTCTCATCTGAAAATGTGGCTAATACGGCAGTGTGTGTACAAGAGCTTGGCGGCTTCTGTGGTTAAAATGAAGCTGTGTCTCCCCAGCACTGCGTGGGACAGAATGTAAGCAGGGACAGTGATTTTGTTTATTTTGTCACTGTTCTTTTTCTAGCACCTGGCACACAGTACGTACCAAATAAATATTTATTAACCGATATATGTATTTGTGGAATGTGTCTGGAGCGCCCAAAGAGCCATGATAACATTGCCAGATCTCATTTTGGGTCCTTAGAACACTCCAGGACTTAGGCTAAGTACTTAACATTGATGCTCTCATGTAATTTGTTCAATAATCCTAAGAGGTAGATCCTATTCTTATTTTATAAGCAAGAACATGAGCGTTCCACTACAAGTGGTTAAGGAGTTGCCTGGAAGGGTGCCTGGCTGGCTCAGTCGGTGGAGGGTGCAACTTGGGATGTCAGGGTTGTGAGTTCGAGCCCCATGTTGGCTACAGAGATTACTTAAATAAATTAAAAAAAAAAAAAAAAAAAAAGGATCCTGCCTTGGGTCCTTAAACTACTAAGTAGCCAAGATGATAGTCAGACCCAGGAACCTCAAGAAGTTTCTACTGTTCTGCACAACATACTCCGAAGAAAGGCCATGGGGTGGACACTGAGTCCAGAGTGAGGATCCTAGATTCAGCCATGCAGTAGCTGTGTGATTTCAAGGAAGCCTCTTGGCCTCTCTGGATCTATTTTCTCTTCCATAAAATGGGGGCATTAATTCCTATTTCTTTGTGTGTTCATAGGATCAAAGGAACCCTGGAATGTGACCATGTCACCCATATTAGACCCGACCCCTTCCCAGGGGCAGTGGCTATGAAAGATGGTGGGAAGATGTCCTTCAGAGGCGGGGGTGGGGGGGTGCCCAGGGCTGGCTCTGGAACAAAGCTCAGCAGCTGCTGACAGCAGCTGGTAAGAATTCTGGGCCTGGCCCAAGCAGGGGGAGAAGGGGCGGGCTGAAAAATCACCTCTGGCCCTCTTCTGTCACCCTTCCCTGCTGACAGCTGCTGGGGCCTCAGGGCCAAGGGCCCCACAGCAGGAGGGGGGTAGGAGCAGGCTGGCTGGGGTCATCTCAGTCCTCTTGCTGCCAACCGTTCAAATCCCAGGGTCCCTGGCCCTGCTGGGCCCACTGGCCAGGATGCAGGCCTCATTCCTGCAGCCCTTTACCCAGTTCCTGGGGAAGTCAGGAGGGAGGGGGAGGGACTGGAGCAAAGGTCTGTGGGCCCAAGATGCCTTAGCTGGAGACTGGTTGATGCCCCGTTGGGAGGGGTGGATGGGCAGGGCCAAGTGGGCAGGGGGTCCCGGGAGAGGCCCCGTGGTGTTCCTGGCAAATGGCCAGGGTGGCAAGCCCTTCAGGGAGGCTTTTTGGAGCCTGTGAACCTGGCCTTGCCTGGCTCCACCCTAGGCCCCTCAGCTCCCAGCACAGTGCCAACCCTTTCCAGTTCGTTCCAGCCCACGTGGCCCAGCTCCTCTGAACTCTTGCATCCCTGTAATTATGCCTGGCCATATTTTCCGAGGCGTATGTGGAGAAGCAGCTTAACAAAGGATCCCTGGGCCGTGTCCAGGTGTCAGAGGCAGCCTGGGAGATGTAGTTTGGATGTACAGGTATTTAAAGCCTGGGGCATGTTCATGGTTTTTTTGGGGGAAGACTACTATTTTTATTGTATTAATAAATCAAAGAAAGCCATCTTAGGAAATGTGTGTTGGTCACATGCCACCCCAAACCACTTGGAGCTGATTGGACGCCCTAGGCTGGCAACTTCCTAGCTGTGTAGCTCTGGGCAAATCCCTTGACCCCTCTGAGCCTCTGTTTTCCAATCTGTAGAATAGGAATAAAAATGACCACCTTCAAGACTGCTGTGAAGATTTAACGGACAACCTGTCCCCTTCTCCCTTTCCTCCCCTCATACCCCCACCCCCTCATCCAAGGGCTTACAGGCCCAGATAATGAGCTCTCCAGAAACCCCCAGGGAAAAATAATTCCTGCTATGCCCCCCCACCCCGCCGCCCCGCAATCCACCATAGGCGAGGTAAGCCTCAAACGAAATGTGCCTGGGAAGCCTTCCAACAGATTCCTGGGTCCTGTTCTGCCAGGGCTGGAAGGGATCCCCTAGCCCAAAGCCCTCACTTACTGGGAGGGGAAGCCAAAAAAGAGCTCAGAGAGGGCAAGCAAGGCATCAAGGAAGACCAGCCAGTGCTGAAGAGTCTGAGTTCAAATCCCATTCTGTGACACTGCCCACTGGGGGACTTTCCACCTTTGAGCTTCATTTTAGTGACCGTCCCCCACGCCCCCACTGTTGTTATAAGGATAAGATGGATGGTATATGTAGAGTACTTAGAACAGTGCTGGTTACTCAGACAGGCTGCGGGGGCTCCAAGAAGAGAAATCCTAGCAAGCTGATGGCAGAGGCAGACCCAGGACCCAGGTCTCTGGCTCCTAACCCAGCGCCCTTCTCCTTCCATCATGTCACCTCCTTCCCCCTCGTCCCCAAGGCTGGGGTGTGGGGCTCCACAGAGGAGGGCTCTGGGAGGGTGGCATTAGGCTGGGGCTTTGTCAGGGGCTGATCAAGGCCTGAGACCCCTCCTATCTCAACCTCTGGGACTTTCAGCAGCTCCCTCCAACAGGTCCTCAGCCCCAGGCAGACCAAGGCCGAGGCAAGGGCAGGAAGGTCTGGCAAGCCAAGGGTGCACGTCCTTGGCAGGGAGAACTCAATCTCCCAGGGACTCGGGTTACCGGAAATGGTAAATCTCCTGCTGTCCGCCACCTCCGACCAGGAATGTCTGCTGCCTGCATGAACACCCTGTCCACTGGCCCCCAGACAGCCAAGGGACAGCCCAGGACCTGAACCACCCGTCACCCCGGGGTCCCTACCCTATCCCTGGGGTTTCTAGTTGACCTCTGGGGCTCTCCAGCCAAAGGGTACCTGCCATTCTAGGGCAGTGGGAATGGCTGTACTTGACTAACCACAGGATAAGAGAGGGCTGGAAGGGGCACCCCAAAAGACGGAGAGCCCCCCCTTAAATCTGATCCATTCACTCCTGACAAACGGAGATCCTGCACTCCAAATCTGGGTGAAAGTTCTGATCTTGTTAGCCCAACCCAGAAAGCGGTGCAGTGGGAGCTTCGGGCAGGACCAACCCAGCTGGAAGCCTGGCTCTGCCACTTTCCAGCTGGCTTGCCTCGGGCGAGTCACCGCAGCACCTCCTGCCACTCAGATGAGTGACAAAGCTGTCACGGGGACCCTGTGAAACTCACGGAGCACAGGGCCTGGCCTGGAGCCAGGGCCCGAAAAATGGCTGTGATCAGAAGGACCCGGAAGAGGAGGGGAGGGAACCAGGAACTGTTAACGTGCGTGGGTATCACGAACCACACACATGTGTTTTCTGCCCTCATGGAGGTGACACTTCACTGGGGACTCGACGGGACCATGAACTGTTAGTTGTCAGAGGGTGAGAATGCTGTGAAGAAAAACACAGCAGAGCAAGGAGGACCAGGACTGTCGCGGTGAGGCCCCTGTTTTACACAGGCCAGTTAGGGAAGGGGACTGATGTGACGAAAACTAGGGCCCAGGGGAAGGGCACTCTGGGGACAGGGAGTCGTGGCTGTCTAGGCCCCAAGGCAGGAGTACCCTTAGAATGTTCTGAAAACAGCCAGAGGGCCGGTTGCCTAACCTTTACAACCGCCCTGAGAATGAGGTATAATTATTATTCCCATTCCCCGGATGAGGCCCAGGAGGAGGCTCCGAGAGGCTTGCCCAAGGTCACAGAAAAAGTGGCAGGGCCAGGATTCCAACCATCTTTCTCAGCAAGATATCCAGGGGCTACTACCATCCCCAGAGCTCCCACGGGGAGGGGCAGGATGGGGAAATGCCCATGAGGTGTCCAAGCCAGAGTCCCAACTGCTCTAGACTGGCTGTGTAGAACGTCTAGACAGTGGTGGTGTGACGCTGTGAAGGCGTCACAATTCCTTGTTGGGCCTCAGTGGCCTCAGCACTCGTGGGCCTGAGAGGCCTGCTTGTCCACTTCCCAGGTGATGAGGGAAGGGGCCAATGGGAGGGGGAGGACAGAACGTGATAATCAGAGGTGACCCCAAGCTCCTCCCTAGACAGGTGTAAATGCCCCGAGGAGCCCCTACCAACCTGAACTGCCCAGGGTGACCTCCTGCCTGGCCCCCAACAGTGTCTGCCCTGCCTATGTCTGCCCGGGCCTTGTCCCCACTCAGCATCCATGGGCCAGCTGCAGCCGGGAACTGGCCCTGCCCTCCAGCTCTAGATGTGCCCCTCATCCCCAGGACCCAGCCCAGGAGCAGCTCCTGGTGTCCTGACCAGGCGGAGGCCCATGATCTGCCTTTGTGACCAAGGGTGATAAACTAGGCCAGCCCTCCAGGGCACTGGGCCAGACCCTGAGGCCCAGCCAAGTGCAAACAACATGCTTGGCGCCCAGATACGGGAGTGTTAGAGCGGGCAGGCTGCCCACTGCCCCCGTCACAACAAACCATCATCTCCGTCCTGCCGAGAGGGGCCCAGGCACCTCCGCTGGGAGCAGGGGACTGCCAGGGGAGGCCTCCGCGGGCACCTCCACGCCCCAGGAATGGGCAGTGGGAATCTCGGAGGCCGGACATGGACATTCCAGATGCCAGCAGCTGAACAGGCAGATCTGCAGAGGCAGCTGAGGGGAGGGGGTGGGAAATTAAGGGGGAAGGGGAGCCTTTTTACCATTACGGGTGGTCAGGGGAGGGACAGGGAGAGCTCCCTGGGAGCTGAGGAGAAAGTAGAGAAGGCACAGACGGACAAACCTGTCCACCTCTGTCAAGGCTCAGGGGTCTCTCCGGCCTCCACAGCCTGGGGGGCTCCAAGCTGGGATGGGGAACCAGTAACAGTAACAATAGCCACCCTTACCCAGTGCGCAAGGCCACCCAATAGAACTTTCTGCAGTGATGTAAATGTTCTGTTTACCCGGTCCAGTCAGGTAGCCATGAGCCACCTGTGGTTACTGAGCACCTGAAATGTGCTGAGGCAATGGAGAAACGAGATTTTTTATTGAAAACTTAAATTTTATTTTATTTAACTAAATCTTAGACTTATTAAGTCATCACCTGTGGCTAGGGCATCTTACTGGGCAGCGCAGATCACACCATCACCAATCCTTCAAAGCAAGCCTGGAGGGGGAGCTGTCTCTGCCCCACAAAGGAGGAAACTGAGGCTTGCCCAAGGCCACACAGCTGGCAAGCCACAGAGGGGAAACCAGAACCCAGGCCTGGCCTTTCCGCTGGGCTCCCCACCCAGGGTTATTGTCAATGCTGGAAAAGACTCACGGAAATTGTACATGTGTAGGCGATCAGGCTGCCCAGTTAATCAGGGCATCAAGTCTCTTGCTTTTGGCTTGAATTCTGTGAGCTAGGCCCGTTATCACACATTGACCAGAAGCTCAGACAAGCCATTTATAAAGTCTTTGATTTCTTGACATGAAGAAAAGTGAAAATGATGATGGAATAATCCCTGCTGGCTAAGGAGCCAGTGTTCGAGAAAAAATGGAAATCTTCAATAACAAGAAAGCTGGACTTGGCCTTCCAGGCCTTATCACTGCAGATGTCACACAGCCCCAGACCCCTGAATGGCACTGGCTTTCACAGGGCACATTTCCTGCCTCTAGGCCTTCGTGAAGGCTGTTCCCTCCTCCTAGAATGCTGTTCCTATGCCTCCCAATCTAATCTACTCGTTGGTCCTTCAAGGCTTTGCTAAATTACCACCTCCACTCTGAAGTCTTTTGGAACCCCCCACAAAGACATCTTCCCCCCACCCCCACGTATCCACAGAACTTAATCCCTACCTTTGACAGGGCTAGAGATTTGGTCTTAATTACAGCCATTTGAGTAAATGTCTCTACTCTCCTGCTGGAACCAATGTTCGTCGGGAACAAGCAATAGGACGGGTTTTCTCATCTTTTACATATATTTTAACCTTAAGATATGTCCCAATGTTGAGCAGCAACTAGTGGATAAGAAACCAGCATATACCAAAGTGAGTTGCATTATAATAGTGACTCAGAAATTTAGGGACTCAATTTTTTAGGGCTCTGCCCTCCTCTCCTGCAATCCCAATGGGAAAGTATCCTTCTTACTCCAGACCTCAGTTTGCACATCTGTCAAATGGAAGGCAGCAATAGGACCGGCTTTGTTGGGAGATTATTTGTACTTATTATATGTATTTAACAAACCCTATTTGCCAGGCACTTGACAGATGTTATCTTCATAACAACCCTATGAGCTCGGTGTTATTATTACTATCCTCATTTTATAGAAGAAGAAACAGGCCATGGTATTTAATAGTTGTAAGAGATAATGCAAGTGTGTGGCGTGGGATAAGTGGTAGAGAAATAAATAGTAACATTTTCATTTCTGGAAAATAAAGAGTCTGTAGAACTGGGGAAAATTTAGGATGCTTCCCCAGGGCTGGGCACATAGTAATTGTTCCTCAAAATACTTGCTGCTAGATGAACTCAGTCTCAAATGTACCAGTAATACACAGGGTGACCCCGAGCAGCCCCTGCTCTGATCCCCTGACCCGTCAGGCAGTGGCCACTGTCCGTACCACAGGGCATGTGAGTAGATTGGTAGAGAAGCCCTTATGGAATGACTTTGGAGTGACCTCTGTCCAGCTGTGCTCATCCCAGTGGTGCATGGAAATAAGAGAGTCTAATTAAATCGTAAAGGCAGGCGATACTCTTGACTTTCTCCAGTCCTGCCAGGAACTTTGATGTACCTCTCCCCAGACCTGGCCCAGCCCAAAAGAGGGGTAGAAGGGGCAGAAGGGGCAGAATTGGGAAAGAGAATGAATATGGATGGAGCTTCTATGCCGGCCATCTCTCCATGCCTCAGTTTTCACAGCAGATGACAGTAATTCCCACATCACAGGAGTGGTTTCAAGATAAAATGAAACCAGCATGGGGCACCTGAGTGGCTCAGTGGGTTAAGCCTCTGCCTTTGACTCAGGTCATGATCTCAGGGTCCTGGGATCGAGCCCTGCATCGGGCTCTCTGCTCGGCGGGGAGTCTGCTTCTCCCTCTCTCTCTCTGCCTGCCTCTCTGCCTATTTGTGATCTGTCTGTCAAATAAATAAATCTTAAAAAAAAAAAAATGAGACCAGTTTCCCTATGAACAGGAATCCTAGGGGGTCTCTTGGGAATCCTGCTAGCACACCTGCACTGACTCAGTAGGTGTGAGTGAGGCCCAGCGGCTGGTGTGTGGACCATCCCCGGAGTCAGAACACCATCTTGCATCGGTTATAACAAAAGTTAACTCTGCTTTTTTTTCTAGAGATTCGGTCCTTAAGAAACATCTTCAGGGGGCCGGAACCATTTTCACCACTGAGAATACTGAGGTTTGCTTCCAGCAACTTGCCCAAGTACAGAAGGCTAGAAGGAGGCAGAAGCAGGATTCACGGCCAAGTCTGCGGATCTGTCTTCCCCATGCGTCATGTCACCCCAGGCCCCACCCGCTTGGAGCAGCAGCCAGAGGCACAGGGCTGAGCACTCAGCAGCCCTACCCCTCCAGCCACATCGCCAGCCCCTGCTGGGCCCACCAGGCCTCTGGGCACGGGCCCAGATGCCCCCAAACGAGGTCCTGGGCCATCACCTCCACTCCCCGCAAGGCCTCCCCCTTCCATCGCCTTATAAAGCGGCCGGAGCCGCTCTTCTCCAAGTTGCAGTTAATTTTATATGGCGCGAACCCACTGTCCTCTCACGGCGGCCTCGGCCCCGCGGCTTCACACATTCCTTCTGGAGCAACATTACCTAATTTAACCATAGCCCCTGCTCTCCGGGGCTCTCAAAATAGCAGCTGCCAGTGGGGGAATATGCCCTAATGTTATCAAAATAAACTTCTCCCTCCTCCCCCACTTTGCCTGCACCAACCTCAGGACCCAGGAGCTGGGGAAGGGGGGGCACCGAGGAGGCCTGGGGGAGACCCAGAGAGCCTGCAGAGCCCTGTTCTCTCCAGCCAGCCAGCCTTCTCATACATGTCCTCTTCAAACAAGTTCCCGGGACCTGCCCATCCCCCGCCTCCTCCCAGATCCCCCAGCCATGGGCCCAACACCCATGGGCCACGGCTGCTCTGGTTTTACCGAGGACCAGGGTTCAACTTTCACTTTCTCCTAATAACAAAAACTACAACAGTAATAATTTCTTCCCTTCCCTGGCTATTAATTACGAGCTACATACTCTCCACCCGTTGGCTCGCGGACACCCACAAAGTAGGCATTAGTACTCTCTTGTTTCAGATGAGGACATCGGTACTTGGAAAGGTAAAGTGACATGCCCAGGGTCACACAGGCCCAGGTACCAGAGTTGGGGTCAGAAGCCAAGCCCAGCTGCCCCAAAGCCCTAACCCTCACACGGCCTTCCAGCTGGGACTCCCGGGGGTGGGGGGGCTCTGAGCCTGGGTGAGGAAGAGCACAAGGCTTCTTCTGGGCTGGGGGCCTTGCTCACCTGATGTGTGACTGTACGGACACGGCTGGCACCAAAGCACAGGGGCCTATGATGCCTACCTCCCATTTCACCCAGATCCTATGGGCCCTAATCCTGGGCCCCAGGGGCACAGGCTGGCCTGTCAATCTGTGACTCTAAGACCCTACTGCCTGCTCCCCCCTCCAACCCCCCTCCACGTGCCTCAGAGCTGAGCTGCCACATTAAAGCAGGGAACACCCAAGCCGCTTGCTAACATACCTCGGGTGCAACCAGTGGTTAAGGCACTGAGGGGGCGGGCCTCCCCGTCCCCTGCTGCCCAGAATAATCATTAACCGTAGCAGAACCAAGGCACTGAGCGGAGGCAGGAGCCCGGGTGGAGGCTGGGGCACCGAGGGGCCCGGTTCTCCAGGGGGTGGCCTGGACCACCTGGCTGACTCGGGCTGGCCAGTTAAGCTCGACCTGGTGTCACTAGGACAGGTGGCCCGGCTAATGCCCTGGGGGCATTTACAAGAGTCCAGGCCCCCTCTTCCCTTACAACCTGTCCTGCCCCGCTCCCCTTCAACACTGTGAAGACCCATAGGGAAGAGTGCTGGACAGAAGGATGGACTCTGGGGCTTGGGACCTTCCCAGAGGGCAGGGGAGGAGGGGGCAGGACAAAACGGAGCCTGCATGTTTACCTACGGCCAAGTCATCTTCCATGTTTACCTACGGTCAGGGGTCATCTTCAAAGGGGGCAAAAGAAAACCACAAAAGAGTGGTTCCTGTTATTTGTCGACGGTCTCTTCTGGCTGTAGGAGATGTACATGATCTCTTGTCTTCCCCCAAAATCCCACCAAGAAGGTATTGCCACTCCCAGCTGACAGATGAGGTTCAGAGAGGTTCAGCCACCGGCCCAGCAACACAGAGCAGTAAGTGATGGAACCAGGACAAGACTCATGGCTGTGTCTCCTGTCTATGACACTATCCCTAGGTACAACCTGCAGAGTTAAATGGAGAATTAATGGATGGAGGGCCAAGAGGCCACTGAAAGAGCTCCCCAAGTCCTGGCCAGAACCCCCAGGGTGAGAGAGCTGTAGGGGTGGTAAAGAGGGAGGGCCCCCACCCCAGTCTGGATGCACCAAGTAAAGGTGGTCCCTGGGGCTACCAGCACCTGTCAGGGCAAGAGCTGAGCCTTCTGGAAGATGGGGGGCGGGACCTCTTTTGGAGTGCCCAAGGGAGGAGGGTGGGACCTGCAACCCCCTCCCCCAGGAGTTCTCCAGCCTCCTCCTCCTCCAAGGAGAGAATTCCCTTAAGTTGCTCAGGTGAAACCAAGGTGAGGCCTGGGCAGGCTGAAAGCTTTGATCTTATCACACATTCCTGCCCCAGCCATCCCTTCCCTGCTCCCCACCTCACCTCCCCCTACCCAGGAGGCAGAACACCGGGCTGACTTAACCCTTTCAAATCAAATCCAGGCCAGAGCTGGTCTCTGCCTCCCTTTCCCTCGAGCTTCAGGCCCACCCCCTTCATCCAGCCTAACATCACAGAGCCCCACACCCGGGGCTTCCATTTCTCCTAAATTAATCAGGCTCAGCATAAATAACCCCGGTGATTTTCCACACCCGAGAACTCATCTGAGATGCCCAACAAAACCAGCCTGCTCTCTTCTCCAGCCCTATGGGTCTTCTCGCCTGCCCTAGCCCAGGGGGGCCATGTCCCCGGGTCCCCTCTTTCCACAAGAACAGGCTGCCAAGTCACTACTAACAAATGCGGGCTTAGACGAAGTCACAAAGACTCCAGATCGTCTCCCCGAGGCCACGTGGCCATGAAAACCTGCTCTTGCACACCACTCTCCCCAGGCCCACACCTCGTATGGACCAGTCCAGCAACCAGCAGGCCTCCCTCTCAGACTCTAAAGCTCCATTAACCCCCTGGCTGGTTTATACCTAACACAGGGCCTGGCCTAGGGCTGGCACTCCATAAAAGTTTGCTGGATGAATGAATGGCCCCATTTTGCCTCCGGGGGACGTGAAGCTCAGCAAAGTTGGAGACTTGTCCAGGATCACACAGGAGGAGTATAGGAGTCCCGTGACCCCCAAAGCTAATGTGCAGTCACTAAACACTGACAGCTCCCCTGTTGTTAGCTCAGCCTCAAGGGAAACCCATGTGGGCAGGCCGCCACAGAAGGGATCTCGTGTGCATAGGAAAGGACAGGTGAGGTCTAAGGGAGCAGACAGCCACCTCCTCCATCTGGTTCCCTCGTTCAGGGCCTGGCACCTGGGCACTGGTAGCATCAGTGAGGGATGATGTAGGACTGGTCACAGGGGAGGCTCTGAAGAATGGCGTACCACCATCCCTTGAGGGAAAGCCAGTGGTTTTCTCCAAGATCTCAACACTCCCGCTCCTCTGGGTTGGCGGGGGGACCAAAGAGAAAGAAAGAAATCCATTTCGTGGATAGAAAAATCAAGCCCAGGAAAGAGGGTCAGCAGTTGGTTGGCAACTAAGTGGCAGCCAGGGGCCTTGACCTCCTGCCTCCTGGTCAGGCCAGGTAAAGGGTGAGGACCCAAGATGGATGTCACCTCAGCTAGCTTGGTGGCTTCCTTTCATTCTTTTCCTCATGTTAATGACTCCAGCAGCAGCCCTGGGCCTTCCTGCCCACACACTGGACAACAATGTGAATCCAGGGACAATGGGGACAGATGACTTCTGGCCCCTTGGCCCAGATGCCTTCCTCCCCCACCAGCCAAATCCTCTAGGCTCTTTAGGTCCTGTTGCCTCCGCAAGGTCTTCCAGGCACGAAATCCATCTTTTCCTTCCCTGGCAACCTGTTCCTGTCTGCACTGTGAGTTGCACTGGGTGCTTCTGATTCATGGGACCTGCCTCTCTAAGACCCAGGGACCCCGGAGAGGAGGGACCCTGCCTCTCACTTCTCCCAGGAGGACTGTCAGATACGGATTCCACTACCACCTTCCTTGGCACCTGGCTGTGTGATCTTGGGCCAGTCACGGCTCTCCACGGAGCTGCTTCTTCGTGGGAAAAGGAGGTAGAATCCCAACTACATGGGCAAGTTGACAACGCAGATAAAACACCTAGTACGATGTCTAGCACACAGTAGGTCCTCAGGCAATGAATGAATGAATGAATGAATGGGAAAATTCCTGACTCTTGCACTGCTCAGGGATGCTCGGATGACTCAGTTTGGGACTTATGTGTAGATTATGCCTCCCCAATGGGCCATGTGGTCTGTGTCTTCTCTTCCACACAGGTCCCTGGGATGGAGGTGGGCACAAGGCTGATTCCGAGTGAGTCCCGTTTGGCAAAAATTCACTGAATTCCTAATGGCAAAACGTGCAGTTCCCACGAGGAGCTTGGGACCTGACTGAGAAAGATCCACCTTCCCAGGGGTCTCAGTCCCAGGGAAAGCCAAATCCATCTCCCGGGGGAATGTTATCACTAAGTTGGGATGGAGGCCAAGGGGCAAAAGGCACCCAAGCCCTCGAAGTCGGAACGAGATAAGCCCACATGGCAGATACACAGTTTGCTGTACCCTCTGCCAAGGCCAGCCCCGTCCACCTCCTCCGTGTAGCCTGTCCTGCCTGTGCCAGTCCTCCAGTCCTCCCTGACTGTCCTCTCTCTATACCAGCCGACTGGATCCACAGAAGAAGGGATGACAGCTTTGGAGGCAGACAACCTGGACCCCACTTCCAGCTGTGCCACATATGAGATGGATGAATTGGGCCAACCATGTCCCTGCTGTGCCTCAGTTTCCCCCTCTGCAAAATGGCAAAAATAATGCCAACCTTGAGATTCCTGGGATTATATGCAATAATGCCTGCTGGGAGAGAGCCCCGTGTGGGGCTTGGCTCAAGACAGGGTGGCGGTTTTTAATCAAGAGAAGACATGCGCGCTCGCTGAGCACTGGCTGATGATCAACGTGACTGGGGTCCCTGGGGAGGAGCCCCAGGAGGTCCCTGGGCTGAGAGAAGACCCTGGTCTGGCCTCAGGAAACTCCAAGGTCTCTGTTCTTCTGGCCCAAGGGTCGCAGGAAGGCAAACAGCAGGAGAGGGAGAAAGCGAAGTGACAGAGGCCGCTGGGGCCAGGATTTATGAAGCCAGAACTTCAATCCATCCAGCCCAGCGAGGCATCCAAGAAGAGGCATGATCCCAGTTCCCAACTATTTGAAAACTGGAACCACCAAACAAGGAGAGGGGATGAGTCAGCTGGGGTGAGGAGGGGAGGCCAGCAGCAGCAGGAGGTGGGGGCCAGATCTGGCTCCTTGCGGGTGAGCAGGGGAAGGCGGGGAAGGCAGAGGTGGGGTCAGGGACCTGGAGGTGGGCTGGGAAGGGGCCAGAGGCAGCTGGGAATTCCCAGCCCCATGCCAGGAGACCATCTGTGAGGTCACCCGAGGCCACTCTGAAGTCCTCCCCCTGCCAAGCCCCAGGCTGCCTCCCACTCCCCACAGACTGGGACTGGGGGAAAGATGGGGAACGATGCCAGATGCAAGAAAATGAAACACCTGGACGCGACACACCCTCGTGGGGAAGGGGCAGGTCTCTAGCCAGCAGCCCAAGCCCCAGGCACAGGGTGGAGGGACAGGTTACCACGCACTCCTGCATCTCTTTCCCTTTGCCCCGATGCTTCTCTGCGAGCTCACAGGGGTCAGAGTAAGGGCTGTGCGGCTCCACTGACCCTATAGGATCCCTCGGGACCTCCCTGGGCAAGGTCTTATCTCCTCCAGGAAGCCCCCTCGTCACACCCCTTAAGATGCGCCAACATCCTTTCTGCCCCCCTGTGGGAGCTACTTGGCCACACCTCTTGTTGCTCAGAGCCCACCAACGGCACACATCTGGGAAGGGGACAATGCATCCACAGGCTCGAGCCTTTCCCAAGCCACACCCTGGGGTGTGCCCCCCTCCTGCTCCCCCAGCAGGAAGGAGCAATCAGGGTGGAAGGCTGGACTCTGTCCTGCAGCTGTGGCTGCAGTGGGGGAGGGGGGCAGTGACAGATCAGAGGCTGTTACATCCAGAGCCCTTGGAGCGCGAGAGAGGAGAGAAGCAACAGCTTTCATCTACGCGGTCATTCATTCCACAAGCGGGGTCCTGGGTCAGTCGCTGGCAGCAGTTTTGATCAGAAGGTGTGGCATGCTGGGCAACTCAGAACCCTTAGTCAAACATCACTCTGGCCTTGCCCTCAGCAGGAACAATTCGCACAAAACAGCCACCATTTGTCCAACACCTATTTCCCTTCACACACCGAGCAAAGTGCAACTTCTGGGTCTCACGTACACTGGGGAAACGGGCATCACGATCCCTATTTCTGACTTGAGGCTCAGACAGACAAAGCAACTTACCCAAGGTCACACAGCCAGGTGGGGCTGAGCGAAGGCTTGAAGGCAGGGCCCTTTGAGCCCACACTTTCCCTCGATCGTGGTGCCCAAGAAAGGGGCTTTGAGTCCAGAGTGGAAACAGACAAGGGGAAGACAGTAGTGTGGGCACCACAGCTTAGGCCCCATTTTCCAGGTCTCCGCAGAGAGCAGAGGCTAGGAAGGACAGCTCCCCTGTTGCCCAGGGGCCAAAGCAGCCCCTTCTCTATCCTCAGCAAGGAGCTCGGCCTTCTGGGCCTGCTGACTTCTCCCAAGGCCATTCACATATTCACTCGATCAATGTTCAGCTACTGTCTACTGTGGCCTAGCACCAGGCACAGAGCAATGAACAGAATCTGAGTCCATGTCTTTATGATGCTTCCCTGCTAGACTGGGAATAATAATAAACACATAATAAACACATAGATACACAAACATGAGCTCGGGCTGTGGGGTCCTAAGGGGCCCGTGCCTGCAGTTCCATATGTGGCAAGACCCCCCCACTCCGCCAGCACCCAATTCACAGGACAGTGTAGAGGTCTCAGCTCTGGCTGGGGGTCAAGGGGTGGGGTGGGGGGGCTGACTGTCCTCGCTCTGAGTTGGTCCTATGCTGCCCCCATCGCTAGGCCTTCCCCTCCAATGCCTCCCAGAGTTTTCCCTTTTTTTTTTTTTTTTTTTAATTTTATTTATTTATTTGACAGACAGAGATCACAAGTAGGCAAAGAGGCAGGCACAGAGAGGGGGAAGCAGGATCTCTGCTCAGCAGAGAGCTCATATGGGGCTCGATCCCAGGACCCTGGGATCATGACCTGAACCGAAGGCAGAGGCTTTAACCCACTGAGCCACCCAGGCGCCCCGAGTTTTCCCGTCTTAATTAGTGTCTGCTCCATACTTCCAGATGCTCACCCCACAGACTGGGGAGACCTCCCTGACTCCTCTCTTTCTGTCCTACCCCATACCCAATCAAGCCATCAGCCAATTTTGTCAGCCCTAACTTCAAAATATCTTCAGGGATCAACTGCTTCTTCCCACTTCCATCGCCCTGGTGTGAGTTCCCCTTGTCTTTGGCTGGGATCGCGGCTTGCTTGCTTTTGGCCTTGACCCTCCACATCCTCTTCTCTGCAAAGCAAGAGAAGTGGCCTCTCATCTCACTCAGAAGCCAATCCAAAGGCCTTCCCATGGCCAAGGCTGAGCACGTGGACCATGCTCCCCCTCACTCACCCTGCTCCAAACACACGCCGGAGGCCCCCAGGGCCTTTGCACTAGCTGTTCCCTCTGCCTAGAGTGCCCCGTCCCCAGGCATCTGTAGGTTTCACACCCTCACTTCTTTCAGATGCTTCTGTCCAAGGATTATCTTCTCAGAGGCTTTTCCTGACCCTCATCCCTGATGGGGATCAACACCTCATCGCTCTCTCCACCCTCTTTCCTGCTTTATCTTTCCTTGTAAGCACTATCGCCATCTGACATTACTGTCTTCCGGCACGGGCTATACTGCAAGTAACGTGAGGGAAGGAAATTTGACCTTTTGTTCCCTGCTGTGACCTCAGCACCTAGAACAAGGTCAGACACTTAGTAGATACTCAATAAATACTTGTTGAATGAATTTCATGTCTAAGGTGCAGCCGTAGGGGACTTTAGCTTATGGACTATTTAATCACATCCACCATCGGTCCATTCATTCATTCACCGCACATCACAGGCCTCTGTGCCCCAGATGCCCCCCCTACAAACCAGAGCAATAGAGAAACAGGGTGCCCTCCTCTGTGCCTCAGGGAAAGGGCTCTGTCTGGTAGGTAGCCAGGAGCTCTCCTAAGGACACCTCAAGGATGCCACTGGGATGCTCTAAGGTCGCTGCAACTGTGGCACACGCAGGCGTGGGGAAAACAGGGGAGGGTGGGTTCTGGGGGCGGCTGACACTTGAAGGCCCCACATTCCCAGGCCTCAAAGAGCCGCCTTGTTCTCAGGGCTTTCGGGCTTTCGTGATGATGCCCCTAGCCCAGCCACCCCCAGCAGCCACAAGCCACTCCCCTCTCAAGGCCACTATTGACACGGACCCAACCCAACGCCAGCAGTGAGGCTGGCGGCTCCCCGCGAAGTGAGTTCCACACATTCTTCAAGGTTTCAGTCAGCCAGCTCTGGGCGCTGGGGCAGGCCAGCAGGCCCCTGCTGGGCCCTGGGAGTAGGAGGGGGCAGCAAGGCTAAAGAGGCCAAGGCTTGGGCTCGGGGAACATTCCAGCAGGGCTAGGATCTTCAGCCCAACCTCCCTTTTCCTGGAAGAAGGGAGTTGGGGGCAAGGCCAGGATGGGCCCTGGGAGGAGAGGGCACTGTGCTCACCCTATCCTTGGGAAGCTACTAGGGGATGGAGTCAAGTTCACCCATTCGTTCTCCAGCCTGACCTCTCCAGCTGGGATGGACTAGGGAGGGGGGCCAGGGGCCAGAGCTGAGAGCCCTTCCCACACATCCCAAGTGGTGAAGGGTCCAGAACCTACATGTCTGGCCTCCCAGTGGCCTCTGCATCGTGGCTCTGTATCTCTCCACATCTTGCCTGGCCCTTCCCACTCCCCGTCCTGAGAGTCTCCCCACAAGGCCGAGTAGCCTTGGAGCCTCTGCAGACTCACCCTAAACCTTGAGTCCCCAGGGAACAACCAGGGGAAACCAGTGAGGGCTCCATGCACCCCGGCTGAACTTTCTTCCCCCTCACACCCTACACAGGGTGGGGCCCGGCCTGACCCCCTTGGGCCTGAAAGTCCTAGGATTAATTCAACTGTCTATAGGACCTCGGGGAATATTCGATGAGGAAATTAACTAACAAAACTACAAATAAACAGGTGATCCCGCAAATAGCCACCCTGGAGTTAGGTCTTTCTAGGCTCCCTCCAGGACAGGCATCCCTAGGAGGTTGGATGGACAAGGCATACCCATCCCGAGCACCTTTGTTCCTGAAGCCAGGCCCAGATATTCCTTGTCTGAGAGCAGCTTCTCTACGACCTCAGACCTGAGTTCTTACTTTTATCAACGTGAGCATGGGGCGCCTGGGTGGCTCAGTGGGTTAAAGCCTCTGCTTTCGGCTCAGGTCATGATCCCAGGGTCCTGGGATCGAGCCCCGCATTGGGCTCTCTGCTCGGCGGGGAGCCTGCTTCCTCCTCTCTCTGAATGCCTCTCTGCCTACTTGTGATCTCTGTCTGTCAAATAAATAAATAAAATCTTTAAAAAAAAAAAAAAAAAAAAAACATGAGCGACAACAGTTTTATCAACATCTAGTGCTAGCTATAAGCAAGTGGGATACGAGGCAGAGTAGCAAGAAGAGCTTTGTCTGCCTTCAAAGCTGGGCTCACAGTATCACCAAGGATGTGTGTCTGTGAGCTACTGGGCAAGTTATGTAACCTCTCTGTTCCTCGATGTCCTCTGCTTAGAGAATGGGGACCATATCAGGAGCTATGCGTTAATGCATTCAACAGATATGTTAACCAAGCACTTACTACCTGCCAGATGCTAAAGGTACAGCAGCAGTGAACAAGAACACACAAGGTCCTGCTCTCATGGATCTTAAATTGGTGGGGGGTGAGGGGAAGAGATAAATAAGTAAACAAATACTTGCAGATAGCAACAAGAAAAAAAAATAAAGCAGTGTAAGGGGACAGAGAATGTGGGCAGAGCAGTCAGGGACTTAAGAGAAGGGAGGCAGAGGGTCATGTAGCTATCTGAAGGACAACAAACCTTCTAGGTAGAAGGAACAGCAGATGCAAAGGCCCTGGGGTGGGAGTGTGTTTGGCATATTTGAGAAACAAAGACCAGTATAGCTAGAGTGAGTAAGCAAAGGGAAAGTTGGCAAGAGGAGAGATTTTGAGAGGGAGCGGGGGAGGCCGGATCCCAAAGGGCCTTGTGGGCTATATTAGGTCAGGGGCTTGAGTCTGATCTTGAGCAGCAGGGGGAATGCAGGGAGGATCCGAGCAGGGGAATGGCATGCGAGAATCTGCTGAGAAACTTTGTGTCTACAAACAGTAGGCACTCAATAAATGTGAACTGTCCATATTATTTTATCATCATCTGGCCTGGCACCCCAAGACCTCCCTCCCTAGCACTCCAAGCTCTGAACCCAGTCATCTTCTGCCACCTTCCTTCTAACCCTCTTTCCCCAGCTGCGCCTCAGATCCACAGATCCCAACATGCCTGCGCTGAGCCTGAGAACAGGCCCGGGCCAAGCCAGGTGGGGGCCACTACTCCCCAGACATAGGGAGCTGGGCCTAGTGTATGGGGGGGGGTCCATCTCTGCCCCTTCCAACCTCCACCTCCCTCCATGGCCTAAGGCCCTCCCTCCAGAAGTCCCAAGGCACACTTACAAGCATACCCCACCCCAACCAGGTCTAGAGCAAGAGGGGCTGGAGGCTGGGGGCTGGGAGGCAGGGGGTTGGGCAGGGCAGCCAGTTATGTCCAGGGGAGGGCTGAGATAGTGCTGCCCCTGAGGGAAGGGGAGGCTCCTCCAGCTCCTCCATTACCCCCATCCACCCACAGGCTCCCTAGTGCGGAAACCCAGGCGAGGCAGGAAACAGGTATCTCAGTGACTTCCCTCCTCAGCCCTGAAAACACCGTAATCATGGCAGCCCTCTCAGGATTCCTGTCTCCTGGCAGGGCTGGCCCCAAGAAAGGAAGGGCTAAGGCCCCAGCAGGAAGAAAAGGGATCAGCAGGCCAAGGCAGGCACTGAGTCACCCAGGCCTGGCCCCCACCCCCAGCAAGCCTCTCCACCTCCTCTGAACTGAAATTACTCCCACACTTAATCACAGACCACTGCTTCCTCTGTCTCCTGCCCCCAGTGATGTCTTGAGCTCCCTAAGGACCACCTTACCTTCCTCTTGTGTAGATGTGAACCAAAGGGCAGAAAAGATAAAGGACAGTGGGTGAGGAGGAGCCCAAGCCTTGCTAGGACACTGGGTTGGGAATCTGATGTCATTGAAAATGTGTAATAAACTTCTTATCCCATTTTACAGATGTGAAAACTGAGGCCACGAAAAAGAAATGGCCTCAGATCACAGGCTAGAAAATTACAGAGCTGGGATCCAGACTTCTTGGGTCCAAGCTCTTTCCAGCTCTCCATCATTAGTCAGGGGTGGGACAGTGAAGACCTCGGTGTGGTTGCTGAGGAGACTATAATCCCACAGGATTGGAACTGCCTGTTTACCCATCTCAGTTCTGGGAAAGCAAAGACAGGGCCTGTTCTTGCTCACCCATAAGCCCCAGCCCCTAGTGCAGTGCCAGATGCATGGTACACAGTAGGTGCTTAGCACTGTCTGCTGAATGAATGAACCCCCAAACTCCCACTGACTGTCATGGAATGCTGTTCAATGAAGATATGTTGAATGAATGAGTGAATGAGATGACTGGCTGCAATCTGGAATTTCTGTGGAAATTTCTCCTGCGCACAGCAAATAACTCCACCCACCTCCTCACTCTAGCCATGGTAGGACCCAGCATCCTGGAGCCCCTCAGCAGGGGAGCAGAGCTGGGGGAGTTCCAGAAAAGGAAGACATCCCATGTGCTATGTTGGTGCCTACTTTTTGGAAAAATAAAGATCAAGTTTGGATCAAGATGGGATGCAACAGGACAACGGGATGTGCTGGGGTGAGAGGCTGAGAGAGGAGATTAAGGAACCAGTGCAGATGGGGAGTGGGGGGAGGAGAGGTTCTAGGTGGGCGGGGCTAGAGAGCTGAGGGGTCAGGTCTGGGGTGGGGGTTCAGGAGTGACTCAGGAGGGCAGAGGTGAGACAGAACTAGCCAGGCGAGGACAGGGATTCAGTCACTGGGTAAACACTGGCTTAGAGAAAAGTCCCTTTCTTGGCTCTGAGAAGGTGGTGGGGGGCAGGGGGCAGGGACAGGGACCGCCTAGGACCACCTCAAAGAGGGTGGGGGAGGCCCTGTGGTTCACCAGGGGAGGCCCAGCTCCTCAGATGTGCCCCCACCCACTTCTGCCACCAGCTGCCTGCCCACGGACCCTGCCCCGCCCTTCTCGAGTTCACTCAGGTCCTCAGAGCCTCTCCTGGCCAAGCATTCCTTTTCTCTGCACGGGCCCATCCAAGCTCAGAGCAGGGAAGTGGGCTGTAGTGGCAGGCCCACCCCTGCACCTGAGACCGCAGAAGAGAAAAGCTAGGAAACAGACCTAGGTCCAGTACCAGGCACTTCCACCGCCTTCCATGCCGTCCTGCCAACCAGCTTTCAGCTGTATACACTTTGAGACGTGCATTTTGAGTTCCCTTTGGGCTTGCCCGAGGTCACATAGCCACCCGGTGAGGAGCAGGGATAGATTCAAGTCCTGAGCTGTAGGGCTCCAGGGCCCGTGGGTGTTCCACACAAACCTCAGTTGTGTCCGAAATGGGTTTTACTTGTGCCTTCCCGGTCACTAGCTCCCAAAGGGGCCAGACGAGCTGGTAAAGTTCCGGTGAGGATTGATAGTCTCCCCATCATCACTGAGTGCCCCCTTTCCAAGCTGGCACAGAAAAGGGTGCCCTTGCCCCGCCAAGTTCCCGCCCTGCTCGAAGTTTCTCCACTTGGTCCCCAGGAATGGCAGGCCAGGCCATGCCTAGCGCGATTGGAGACTCAGCAACGTGGCCGGGCGACCCACGGGCTCTCACGCGGCCCCGCCCCCGGCCCCACGCAGGTTTCCCCGGGCGCCTTTCGGAACCACCCCACGGTGGAGGGTGGCGCCGGCCTGTGCTCGCCCGGGGTCCCTGGCAAGCGCCCCCTTCCCGGGCCAGAGTCCCAACCAAGTTGGCTGGCGCAGCGAGCGAGGCCCGGGGCGCTCCCGCCCTCCACCACCCACTCCCCGCCCCCGGCCCCGCACACTCACCGCGAGCAGCCGCCCGTGCAGCAGCAGCGCCAGCAGCAGCGCGCCCGCCGCCCGCTGTCCCATGGCCCGGCCGGCTCTGCTCCCTCTCTCACTCGGCGTCAGCCCGCAGCCGCCCGCTCGCCAGCCTGCGGAATCCTCGGGACGGCGCGGCCCGCTCCCGCCGCCCCAACCTCTCCCGCGGCCCGCCCCGCCCCGCCCTCGCAGCCGTCCGCCCCGCCCTCGGGAACCGGGCCCCGCCCCCGGTCCGCCCCGCCCCGCCCCGCGGCGCCAGGCCCCGCCCCCGGACCGCGGGCGCCGCTAGCCGGAGCCCGAGCGGGCCGCGCAGCCAACTGGGCCTTTGTCTGGGCCCCCCCAGCCCCCTCGGCGCGGGCCGCGGCCCAGCCCGGCTTCCCGCCAAACCCGGCCTGGAGTGTGGGATGGGACGGGGCCGGGGCCCTGCGCGCGGGCCCCCACAGCCCCTCCCCGAGCTCGCGACCCCTGCACGGACCCCCAAACTCGCTCTCACCCTCTTTCACACCGTGCAACGTGACTCTTCACTCGGGCCGTGAGAGCTCCCCACGCTTTCACACGCGCAGCCTGAACACTGCGCACCTGGGGACGCACGGCGCGCGCGCACACACACACACACACACACACGCATATGCCACACTGTTCCCCCTACGACCCTTCACACTTGCGTCCTCACTCCCAACCGGCGCACAGCGACAGACTTCACCCACTCAGACGCACACTTGATCAATTTTTTTTTTTTAAGATTTTATTTATTTATTTGACAGAGAGAGATAACAAGTAGACGGAGAGGCAGGCAGAGAGAGAGAGTGGTGGGGAAGCAGGCTCCCTGCTGAGCAGAGAGCCCCATGCGGGATTTGATTGCAGGACCCTGAGATCATGACCTGAGTCGAAGGCAGCGGCTTAACCCACTGAGCCATCCAGGCGCCCACATTTGATCAATCTCAAAAAGTGTCACCCTGCAGGTGACACAGCGGGCACGACTTTTACACACGCTGCTGCTCACGTTCCAATTCACATTTTTACACAGACTCACAAACGCGAACCCTAGACCTCAAAGCGTCAGGACATGTTTTCACACACAAATTCTGCACAGGCACTCCCGGCTCACACACAAGCGAACATCATTTGCTCACGCACAGGTTGGCCTTTTTCACATTTTCTCCTGCACTAACCACAGCGCCTTATAGTGGGCACTCGAGAGTGAACTGAATTGCCCCTCACACACACCATTTTCCCCATAAACCACTCACAGACCAACTTGGATTGACATAAATCAGAGCCTGGGGAGAGGGGTGCAGAGACACACGGCTCGCGCACACACAGGCCCAGACGCAGATTCTTGGGTGGTAAATCCCCCTCCTGTATGATCTGACACACACACACCCACAGACAGCACCCTTGGCCTTGCCACTGGGCCTCTCTGCCTGCGCTTAGGTCTCCCTTCCGCCTGAAAATTTCCAGAGCAACCCAGGCTGATGGGTGGAGAGAAACCAGCGTGTGTGTGCATGTGTGCATGTAGCTTAGAGGAAAGTCTTTTGAGTAATGACGAGGGAGAATAAAAACTGAAATCTCCATTGTTTCCTGTGAGATTTGTTAGGTTCCAGAGACTCAGGGCTGGGTTTGAGGTCAGAAGTGAGGTGAACTGTGGACAGAAGGAAATGCCCAGCTAACTGGATGGCACCAGGCCGGGCTCCGGAAGGTGTGTTCCCTGTGATAATGGCCTGCAAGCTCCCGGGCACTCTGTGGCCTCCCATACAGACACTGGGGGGATGGAGAGAATGCTGGCATCCTGACTCTCCCCACCCCCAGATAGATGCTTTATCCTCAAAAGATTGGGTTCTTCACCCTGTGGGCCGTATTTCTGGGGGACCAGCTCAGAGCGTCCTTCCCTAGCCCCAACCCAGATGCCAGGCACACCACTGAGTAAGGGCTGTTATTACTGTTACGGCTCCCAACAGGGAGATATAGGTGGAGCAGAAGAGGGAGGTCTGATCTTGGAAGGAAGAAGCCTTCCTTCTTTTCCTAAATAAACCCCTGATCTGTTAAAGGCGAAGGGCAGGATATAGTCCCTGTCCCCCTGTCCCCACATTGTTCTCAGTCTGATGGAGAATCCTGCCTCCACCGCCTCACTGTGCAGCCTTGAGCAAATGAGTCAACCTTCTGATGCCTCAGTCTCATCATCTAGAAAATAGGAAAAGAAGAATCATACTAAGACCTCTCTCACAGTGTTGCTGAGGGCTAAAATGAATTAATATGTTTATTTAAAAAAACAAACAAACCAGTTTCAGGTACATAGGAAGCACACAATGAAAGGTACCATTTCTCTTACTGTTGTCTCTGGGTGAGTACCTAAACTGAAGAGGGGGACACACTCTGCCTTCCGGGGGCTCTGGTCTGAGGGAGGAGCGACTCCTGCACGAATGTGTAGTTTCTAACCTGTAGGCTAGAGGCGGCCTTTGCCCCACAGATCTCTAGTCTGGCGCTCGGAGCTGGGGGAACTCCCATCCTGGGGAAAAAGCCTGCAAAACTTCACTGACTTCAGCGCTGGCAGGTAGCCAGCCTTGGTGGCAGGGTTTTTCCGAGGCCTTGCCTGTCTGCGGAGGGTCAGCATCCGTGACAAATCACATTTTGTGAGTTGCCTCGGTGTCTTTTCCCCACCTCGGGCCCTTTAAGTCCCAGAGCTTTGGCTTCTTGCACGATTTGCTCATGAGCAAAGGGAAAAGGGGAACAAGCAGCCCTTTGTAGATGTCTGGTCAAGGCTAAACCCGAGCTATAAGTCTCACTTGCTAAAAGAGGTCGGGGAGAGAGAGATGGTAAAGCTGAAGACTGGAGACTGGAAAGAGCTGGGCTGACACAGAGGGCAGGAAAATATGGCCTGTCTAGAAAGCCTTCCAGAGGAACCCCACCCACCCTGAGGACTGGTCACCGGCCTATTTATTCTGCATCCTTTCCTCCCCACTAAAGGATTTGGCCAGCTCTGTTTTCTTTTGCCGTCCTCGATATCTTTAGTAAATGTTCTCAAGTTGCTTTGTCTGGGGCCTGGCTATCTCCTCATATGGCTTCGAAGAGAAGCAGGAGCAAGGAGGCTTTGCTGAGTCTCGGAGGCGCCTGTAAATCGTGCTGTGCGTACTCATAGCTCAGGGTGCTCGTCATCCTCTTGGAGAGAAACAATTCAAGTCTTGCCCAAGGTGCCTTAGATAAGGAGAGACAACAAGAGTTTGGGTAGGTTAGAGCAGCCAAACAGTCTGGCTTCTATGAAACAGGAGTTGGGTGCCTTCTGGAACCCGTAGCTGGAGTTTGTGGGTCATCTTGTTTGCCACTCCAACATTGCCAGGACTCAGCTTTTCCTGGCTTCCACGTCCACTCCAAATCTTCTCTCTGCTTTAGGGCTTCTCCTTCCTTCCTTCCTTCTTTTCTTTTCTTCATTCCTTCAGAGCTGCAGTGAATGGTTGGGCAGGTTGTTCACTGAACAAAGGTATGCAGCCAAGTGGGCCTTGGCTTTGGGACTCTATCTGCCCCGGGGGGGGGGGGGGACCTTTTGTTCATTTGAGTGAAGGTGGCACTGTATGGGCTCACTGTGGACTTACATTCATTCAATTATGAAATAAACACCTATTTTGTACAAAGGTTCCAGTGCCTATGTGTGCAAACAGATGCAGGCAGGGTCAGGATATATCCCTGGGTGAGAATGTGGAATGGGAAAATTGGTACTGAAAGGGAGTGGAGATGGAGGAGAGGAAACTTGGAGGTGATGTGAAGAAGAGGACACAGGTCTAAGCAGGCAGCAAAAGTTCTTGTGGAGAAGGAGAGAACCTTCCAGGCCTGGCAAGATATAGTCCCCTGCTTTTCTCCAGCCACATCTCTCCCCCAACCTGGTCTCTCCATGTATTTTTCCTTCTCCTTGAGTGTTTTTCCCACCCAACATCCAACCACCTCCCTTCATCCTACTATCTTCTAGCATTTAGTTCCAAGATTATGCCACCACAGGAGACTTCTCTGCCCTCCCAGGCTGGGTCATGTTCCCTGTTGTACTTTCCCATAACCTACCTCCCCTAAGCTTCTCTTTCAACATTTTTACAATTGCAATAAATTAGAAGATTGTTTAATATTGTGAGGCCTGGGGTGCCCAGGTCGCTCAATCGGTGAAGTGTCTGCCTTCCCCTCAGGTCATGATCCCAGGGTCCTGGGATCGAGTCCTGCATCGGGCTTCCCACTGAGCTGGGAGTCTGTGCCTCCCTCTCCCTCAGCCCCTCCCCTCACTCTTGTGCACTCTTTCTCTCTCAAATAAACAAATTCTTTTAAAAATATATTATGAGGCTTAATAAAGGCAGGGAGTGTGATGGTCTGGCTTCTGTTTTGTTCCCAGCTACATCCCCTGTGAAGGGCATAGTGCCTGGCAGAGAGCTGGCATTGGAATAATTTCACTTGAATGGAAGACCAAGTTGGTTCAAGCATGGCTTAAAGATGTAAATGGGGCGCCTGGGTGGCTCAGTGGGTTAAGTCTCTGCCTTCGGCTCAGGTCATGATCTCAGGGTCCTGGGATGGAGCCCCACATTGGGATTTCTACTCAGCGGGGAGCCTGCTTCCTCCCCTCTCTCTGCCTGCCTCTCTGCCTGCTTGTGATCTCTCTCTCTGTCAAATAAATGAATAAAATCTTTAAAAAAAATGTAAATGTCCCCCTTTTGGCTTGTACTTGGGGCAGATAAATTCCCCTCGCTGTTGGATCGACACTGAATTTCCTTTGATGACCCCCGCATTCCTTGTGGGGCGTTGGCAAGTGAGAGTATTTTGTTAGGGCCCTTTTCTAGACAAGGAAACTGGGGCCCCCAGAGCATGAAGTGGCTGGCCTAGATCACACACAGTCAGTCAGTAGGAGGTAGGGCCAGGATTCAGATCCACGTCTGTCTGACTCTAGAACCCACATTCTCTACCGCATCCAATTCTGCTTCCCGCTAAGCAGAGGTGTGACTTTTTTGAAAATGGCCTTGGAGTTGGCCCCTCTGTCCTCTCTAGGTATCTCCCCCCAAACCCATTGTGGTTATTAATCACTTTCTTGCTGAGCTCCCACCCTGGGGCCAAAGCCCCGGGGCAGGGTTCCCCAACCTGTGCTCAGGGACCACCTGCCCTCTGAGATGCTCCTTTAGATAAGCGTTTCCCTTGCTCAAGGAGTTTGGGAACCCTGTGCTCTTCCTTACACTTTGGCCATCTCAAGGGCCACCGACACAGGAAAGTTCCTGAGCAGGCCTCCAGTCAAGTCGCCTGGCCAACTCTATTTAATCCAGCATTCCTCAAGATACTTGAGAAAGGAGCCCATTTGTTTTTATGAAAAAAATCATTTAACATCTCACAAGACGGGTATTTCTCATAACATGCTTTGCAAATACGGCCTCCGAGCTCGCTCCTGAGCTGACCATAAATGGTCTCTATAATTTGAATTTGTCACTCAAGCTCCCCCTCCTCCAGCTTGGCTGGAATTCTTACAGCTTCCACACACCCCACCCCACCCCCCACATTCCTGCCCATGCACTCCTGCTTTAGCTATAGAAAGAAGACTTCTGTGCAGGGCCCGGAGCCGGTGCTCCCTCAAGCCTCATTTCCCTTCCTTTATTACTGTCCACACATGCATTTTTACCTCAAGGGATCACCGTTATGGGTACCAGTTTGTGTCTTGTTTCTCCTGCCTGACATTCTTTTCAGAAACATGGTTCTACATGTCAGGAAAGACCAGGGCTACTTACAAATGGCTCTGTGGCTCCGTGCGTCACAAACTTTATTAGCAGTCCAAGATGAGATAAGAAACTTGCTCATAAATTAGCTGTCTGGGTAAGCACCCCGTTTCACTCAGCTGACTAATCTTTTCTTGCCATACAGGCTCCATACTGGAAACCGTGGACAGACACACGTATGGGCTACACGGTCTTGATTGTGGATGGAAACTGTGAGCAATTGGTGGGTTGGCTCCTTTGGCACTCCTCTTGACTTTGCCCATCAGAGTTCTAATAACTATTTGGTATTGTGTCTCCTCAACACCCCATAGTTCATCAACCCTATCCT
The DNA here is from genome assembly GCF_030435805.1 of Mustela lutreola. Classification (NCBI taxonomy): domain Eukaryota; kingdom Metazoa; phylum Chordata; class Mammalia; order Carnivora; family Mustelidae; genus Mustela; species Mustela lutreola. The sequence continues at coordinate 15,693,443 of NC_081299.1, forward strand.
GTTGTTGGGTATTTGCCCTGTTTCCAGGTCACTGTGACTAATAAAGCCTTGCTGCAAACGGGTATGTATGCATCCGCGTGTTTTCTTCTGTGGTTCCCTCAGTTTTTAAGGACCACGGATCTGAGGCCAGAAAGGTGGAGGGTCATGAGTGGCACTGACCTGTGGCCCCTTGTTCCTTCCTCCAGCCCGAACAGCCCTTCCTACCGCGCAGATTTTCCATCGCTTTCATGCTTTTCTTTGCTATGGGGTTTCTGCAGTGTTCCCACATGTTGTCTTTGGGAGCTTGAGAGAAATCCTTTTGGAATGTCCTGTGCCTTCTCCCTCTGAGTTCCCGGCTTTGTTCAATTGTTCACAATAAATTCCTGCCCTGTTGGGAGGGGCCCAGGAGGCTATTAAGTTTGCCAAAAATGGTGGTACCAACTCAGGCACGGCACACGTCTGAGGCTCTTTGCTTCTACTGAGATTTCACCTTAAAAGAGGACAATGTGGGTGTAGTTGTGGGGGCAGAAGGAATCTCCCTCTCCTAGTTTTCTGCTCCCTAGGTAGAGTCATCAGAACTAGTCAGGGGGAGACAGAAAAGACAGTGAGGGGTAAGGTGGGCCTGGGGAATGGGGTGGGGGGTGGGGAGGGCTAGGGGGTGGAGAGTAAGGTTCATAAGGTTCAGAGATGGGGAAACATGGGTGGGGGAGTGAGGGTTGAGGAGGACGGTGTGTTGCTCCAACGTGCACCTTGGCAATACGCGTGTATTTTCTGGAATCGTAGAATGGTGGTATCAAATTATCTGTTTGAAAAGGGCTACGCCAGATCTTTTTTAAACATACAAAAATAATTCTAATGTCACGCACCTATCCCCAGTGTGGCCCAACGATGCAGGCAGGGACCGGTGGATTGGGCGATGGAGACCACAGGTGACCTTTGAGGAAATTTCTCCCTTTGTTTCTTATTTCCCAGAAAGAGCATATACCAGGTTAACACTACTCTGTTCAGAACCCTGGTGTTGAGGGGCAGCCCAAACCCCTGGAGTTAAACACCACCCTTGGTTTGTCTAATTTACTGCATATTTTGGATACCAAGGTTTACCTCTCTTTCTCTTGGAGTCCATTCAATAAATACTAAGGATAAAAAGATCGGGAGAGAAAAGACATTGCCTGAGGGTCAGAGCCCTGGGTTGGAATCCCTGCTCTGCTCCGTGCCCGCTGGAGGAGCTTGAGCATGTCACTTTTTTCTGAGCCTCAGTTTCCCCCTCTGCAAAACAGGGTGCTAAAACTTAGCCTCATAGGAGCAGAGAGGGCCAAGAGCCTGTGTTTCAGGCCTTGGCGGCATGCCTGGAACCTAGTGTGGGTGCTCGAGAAATGAGGAGGTACACGTGCAGGCGTGAAGGACTTCCCGGGCCCCCCGCCCCCAGCCCCAGGGACGCCTCGCTTCTTCTCTATACAAGCCGGACAGCACACTAGGGCCATGGCACTGTTCTGTTGCCAGCATGCCGCTTCCTATTTACATGGACCTCACAGATGCATGGCTTGAACAGTGGACATGGAGGCCTTCCTGTGGCCTTTGTGTGGCCACGTGGAACAGAGCGTCTGCTCTAGCTACGAGCTGTATTTCTCTGGACTTGGGCTAAGTGACTGCTGCAAGGGACTTGGGAGCCGTGAGTAGCCAAGTAAATAAATACTGAGAAAAAAAAGCAAGTTGGGGGGGCCAAACACAGAGATCCTGTTGCTTGCATGTACATCCAGCCTTCTCCCCGCCCACCGATAGTCAAACTTCATTTGAGCGCTGACTATGTATGGGGCTCGGCAAGGATATTTACCATTCACTGGGCATCCACAGTGCACATCTGCAAAGCACCCACTACTTGCAAGATGTTATAGTCATTATTGAGCACCTACTCTGTATGTAATTGTCTAGAATGACTCTGCCATCCAACTTTGGAAGAGCTGCTGTGCTGGATGCACTGTAATCATCTCTGTCCTGATCATTGATGCCTGACCTCTCTGCCTCAGCTTTCTCATCCATGTGATAAGGACAACAATACCTTCCTCGAAGGATTCATGTGGGGATTAAATGAGTTGATACATAGAAAGCACTTAAAACAATGTCTGGTGTATAGTTAAGAGCTTAATAAATGTTGGTCACCATCATGAATAGTTATTAAACAGTCATTGCATGGAAGACAGTCTAACTATTCTCCAGGCAATAATAGTTACCACTGCTGAGCAACTCTTGGGGCACACGGCCCTATAATCACTAACTGAGCTCCTGTTGTGAGCCAGAATTGGGCTAGACACAAGAGACCTTAAGAGCAGTGTCCTAGACAAGGATCTTACACTCCGATTAGGGGGGAATTAAACTGTTTTCTAGGTGGGCATCTCTAGGAGATTCAGGGATAAATATTATGCAAATATGGACCTAGAGCAGGAAGGAGATGGCTTTGAGTGGCCAGACAGAGGATTTGGGAACCAGGACACCCTCTCTTGAGTCGGGCCAAAACGAATTCTAATAAGCTGTGTTCCTACAAATGTTCACGTGGGGAATGGGTCTCTTGGAGAACTGAGGACCCACCAGACAAAGGCCAAGTTCTTCTCCCTCAGGAGGAAAGGGTTATAAGAAACAAGGAAAGGAATATGTTACACTGCTGAGTTTTGGACCCAGGGAAGATATCCCCTGTTTTCCAGAGATGAAATTGAAGTGGGGGAAGGGGAGAGTTCAGTAAACCAAGGGTTCCATAACCCCTTCCTTCCTCCTCTCCTGGGACGGCCATGGTGACGTCATGGTAGGGATAATCAGGCTTCCCACTTTCTCTGTTTGGCCACAGAGCTGGGCGAGAGCAGGCTACTCTGTCCAAGAGTCATGGAATCTTGGGGAACTGCAGGTTCTGCATTATTTCAAGGTCAGCCCCATTCCACGCTCTGACCTGCCATTGGCCCTCATATTTCCAAGGAGACAGGAAAGCTCTGACAAGAAGGGCCTGGGCCTGAAGTTCAGAGCCACACAGAAATTGCCCTGAGGCCTGAAATGGGAAGCTGGCTCAGGACTCAGGAGTTCTTGAGGGCCAAGAGGGTGGGGGACACTCTCGATTCTCAGCCCAGGCCTGGCTTGGGTCTAGGAGGACAGACTCAGAAATATCAGAGTCTGGGCTTCTTGGAGCCCCTCAAAACTACGCTACTCATTTACAGAAGGAAAAACAGGCCTGGGGAGAGAAAGTGATATACCCAAGGTCCCACAGTAGGTTAATGGTAGAACCCGGCTAGAATTCCAGTCTCCACCATGCCTTAGCCAGGGGGAGGGTGGAGAGCTGGATGCCTTGTGGCCTGACTTCTCAGCACCCAAATCAGTCCAGTCTCTGAAGGTTTGGAGCCCTTGGTAGCCCAGGGAACATTTTCCCAGACATGTGCTGCAAGAAACCTGGGACCTGGGACCTCCTCACTGGAAGGGCCACCTTCCAGCCCTCTGGCCTGGATAGAACCATTTTTCGGAGATTTCCCAGGAAGGGCAGTCTCTCTAGGGGCAACCATCCCTGGCTGACTCTCCCATTTGCCATCCTAAAGTGTTTCCTTACATCCACCCTAATCCTTGGTCATTAAAACCATATCCTTAGAGGAATATATGAAAAGCATTTAGAACAGTGACTGTTGCATCGTTAGTGCTGTAGGAAGTTGTGCTGTAATTATCCATCATCATCATTTCTACTCACATTGGGCAGTGCTGAAATCAACACCAACTGACAATCCTGAAGGGTTCCATAACCCCTTCCTTCCTCCTCTCCTGGGACGGCCATGGTGACGTCATGGTAGGGATAATCAGGCTTCCCACTTTCTCTGTTTGGCCACAGAGCTGGGTGAGAACTAGTCTCTCTCTTCCCATGGGGAAACTCCCCACTGACCCACTCAAGACCTAAACCAGAGATTCCAAACCGAGGCCCGTGGGTTTTACATCCCACCTGCCAGGATTTTTCTTCGGCCTACAGAGCGCTATGACATTTTTGAATTTGTTGTTAGCATCTAAAAATGAGATTCCTGGCTTCTCTTGAAAAAGCAACAACCTGTCAGAGAGCTGGGTTTAGAAGAAGTATTTCCTCTTCACCCAGCCCCGTTCACCCGTTAACTTCTACCCTCCTGGCTCTGTAAATCCTCCTTGAGTTTCTAACATCCGATCTAAACAGGTTTCCCCACCCCGACCCCCAGCAGAGCCATGGAAGGAGCATGTTGCCACAATTTATTTTCTACAACTGCAGCCTGATGGACGTGTACGCATTTCACGGTCGATGTTACCACCAGCTACAGGGTTTGGAGATGGGCTCAGGGGCTCTCCAGCCCGAGCGGATTGCCTCCCAGAACTTGGGCAGACGGCCTAAGGAAAAGATCCCACTGCTGAACAAGGGCAGCTCGGGCAGCTTTGTGCCTGGCCTCTGGGGCAGCTCAGGCGCGAGTCTCCGGCTCTGAAGCCGGCGTGGGTAGCTGGTATTGGCAGAGTCATCCAAGCACCGCAGGGTGTTGACACCCCTGGTGGACGGCACCATGCTTGTGCTGGTGCAGGGGTCGGAGGCAGCCACGCTGGTGACCGGGGTGGAGTAACTGCGGGGGAAGGAGTGGTCTGGGCTGTCCAAGTGGATGGAGTTGGCGGCGCGCTCCAGGTAGCTGGCTGCAAGCCTTGGCAGGCTCAGGGATGACTTGGGGCAGTGGGTATAGATGGCATTGGTGGATCTGTCAAGGTAGTTGATGCCTTTGATGAGTTGGTCCAGGAAGGTGGGGCTATAGGGGCCCGAGGGGCGATCCGTACAGAGCAGGCAGCCGGGGCTGCCGCGGCAAGCGGGCCTCCTGGACACCTTGGGGCGGTTCGCGAGGTGGCTGGTCTCTACACACTTAGAGTTGTAGGGGCGGCCCATGCAGATTTTCCTCAATGGAAGCCTGGGGGAGCCAGGGCTGTCGGACTGCTCAGAGGGGCTGCTGCACCTGCTGAACTCGGAGCCACTCGGGGTGCGGGGACGTTTGAGACTGTTGGCCCGGGTCATGGTGGGGCTGTGGGGCCAGCCTGGAGTCTGGGCTGAGGAGGACAGGTTGTTGGCATGGCTCAGGCGTCTGGAAGTGTTGGAACGGCTCACCAGGCGTCCAGACATCATCCCCGCTGCTGGGCAAATGAGCTTTGTGGCGTTGACCTGCTATGAGCTCACGCGGAACCTGGCTACCTGGGCCTGGTGAAGACAGCTGGGTCAGCTCCGCTCGGCTCCCTGCCCCTTCCCTGCAGGCTTTCTCGCCTGTGTTTCCTCTGCCTCCCCAACACCACCCTTCGCCCACTCTTCCTTCCCCTCCTGGGCCCAGGGATTTTTAAATCAAAAAACAGACATCCTAATCTTCAAAAGGCAAGACCCTGAGAACTAATGAGACCAGAGAACCCTTAGGGAAAAGTGGGGCCGTCTGCTTGTTCATTTAGCTCTTGCCCATATTCTGAAATTCCGATTTGCCTTTTAAGCAAGACTCCAGAAGACCACGAAAGCCAAGAACTGAATCTCTAATGGGGAAATTCCAAGCACCGAGAGAGGGAGACACCGTCTTTCCAGGTAATATTAAGTTGCTAATCACCAACAGCACAACACACCTGATACTAGAAAAAAAAAAGAAGAAGAAGAAGAAAGAAAGAAAGAAAGAAAGAAAGAAAGAAAGAAAGAAAGAAATGTATCTGGAAAGTGATGAAATACTATAGCTACTCTCTCGGTGCCTGGCCCTGGGCTTGTGTCCTGCATGGAATGGTTGCTACAAATCAAGAAAGTGGTCATTATTCTATTCCTGGTTGACAGATGGGGAAACTCAATCTCAGAGAGGTGAAATGACTTGCTTCAGATTCCACGGCTTGTGAGTGGTGGGGGCAAGGTACTATCTTGGGTGTGTCTGGTGACCTCTGAAAGACTGTGCTGTGTCGGGGTGACTTGGCTCCCCTTACAGTCTCTTAAGGAAAAGTTCTCCCTACACCTGCTCTGCTTGTTGGATGGGGGCGCTCATGGGGAGAACCAGATGGACAGGGATGCTTGTTAAACCCCATAGCTACGTTGATCCTGACTTTAGAAATCCCAAGTGAGAAGGGGGGGGGGGCAGGTAGTACGACAAGTCTACCAATGGGGGCCCACTTGTAAGGTCACAGCCTTCCAGGATTTCTGGTCTTGACACTTTTTGGCATTGGGCGGGGGGGGTCCTCCTCATCTATTCTCCAAGAGGAAGGGGCATTGGGATTCTTACTCCTTGTGGTCCAAATGTGGGTGCTTCACTGAGACTAAGGCCTACCCAGGCCAAGAAGCTGCTCAGTCCATTTAACCCCATCTTCTGTCCCAGCCAAGGCCAGTGGAGTCCTCCCTTCCTTGTCCCCACTGTCCCTCAGTTCCCCGATTCTCTCCTACCCCCAACCAGAAGGAAGCCTCTGGTTTCTTTACCCCAGTACTGCCAGCTTTTGCTGCTCATTTTCCACTTCTGCCTCGTGAGAACAGAGCAGTATTCCAGTCTGTCCCACCCAGAAAACAGCTGCCTGCCCCTCTTCTGGCCCACGGCCCTCAGCTGCCCCTGTCTTACGGGTCTGAATCCAGTGGAATATACAGACCCTTCCCTCTTTCCTTCCAGGTCCAACCCCACCCTGTCTCCTCCTCCGGAAACATTGGAGGTGACTGAGGGCTGACCCCCCCACAGGGCCCCACCCTTCCCTCCCTGGCTGGCTAGGCCCCATCTGACATCAGGGCCCTCTCCCACGCTTACTCTGTCTTTAGGAGGTAGATGACTTAGCCCTCCTGTTGCTCTCCACGGGGCATACCTTCATGCCGCCACTCCAGACTGCTGGCCATGTCATAGAGTCATGGAATCCTAGAGCTGGGAGGGGCCTCCAGAGGTCATCCTGGCCAGGCCCCTGCCTCCAGGCCCGCGTCACTCTAAGCCCTCCAGGACAGATGGGCCCTATTTTTACAACGGGGCTGGGGTGGATGTTTTCCAGCGTTCCTTGTTGTTTTTCTGGTGTTGAATTATGCAGAGAGTCAGGAATTTCTGTGCTGGTCCTGATACAGCTCTGCTTGGCCATGGTCGGCATCCGTCACTTCTCTTTTCTCACTGGCTCAGCAAACGTTTACTGAGTCTCCCCAGAGTGCTGCCACTTCAAGCGACCCATTCTTGAGTATAAATGCTTGATCTCTCCTTTCCCGCCAAGGTCAGCAACCCGGTGTAGAGTGTCTCCTACACAGCGGGCTCTGGCCAGAGCCCGAGGACTCTTCAGCCAGCAAATCTCAGAAGCTCCGTGCCCTCCACCCAGCCCTGGTCCCTGGGGGACACTCAGGACAGATTTGCCAAGAAAAGCCTCCCTCCATCTTGTCCTTCTCTCAAATATTAAAAATACGGTTTTACTTTCTATTTTGATAATTTTTCAAACTTCCTGAAAACTCACAAGACAACGAGCTCCCATGTAGTCCTTATCCAAATCCATGAATCATTAACACTCTTGCCACGTTTATCACTACACACACACGCACACACAGAATTTTTATTATTTTGAGAGGAAGTTGCAGAAAACAGCATCTTTTAGCCCTGAACACTCAGACATGAATCTCTTACACGCTCAGCGAACAGGGACATTTTTTTTCTTGTTTTTTTTTTTTTTTTAAGTTTTAGATATTTATTAATCAGTGTAAACCCCAACACGATACCTCAACATGATTTCACGCATGTAGAGGGGAAGTATTTCCTGGATGAGTGGAAAGTTGTGTGGATGTTTCCCGGAAGACCTTCCTTCTAAGCAGCTTTATAGTGAAACATTTCATTGAGAAGTCTGGACCTAAATGTTTAGTTTGCTGTAATCTACATGCATTGAGTAGAACTTGTACGGATCACAGGGACCCCATTCATTCCAGGATTCTGGGTTATTACTCCTACCCGAGACTTCATCTGGATTGAACAATGGCAGGCACAAGATATAAGAGCACGGCTCTGGTATCCCCCTCACCAATAACGACAAAGAGGAGGATCGAGCTCGAATGCTTCATGGCCTGACCCAGGATCTGGCAGAACACGATCTCCGCAGAGGTCGCAGGGCCAGGAGAAGAACAGATCACATCTGTGAGGTCCCAGTACGATGTCGTCCATACACCGAGGACCAAGAGACATCCTGGACATCTTCTCATGCTTCCACGCTACAGTGACCAAATACAGGACATTTGGTCATGGGAGGGAATGATCATCTACTACACGGTCCATACCTACATTTCACCAGTTGCTGTCGCTCTCGCCGGCAAGAACGACCCGCAAATGTGATGGGTGGCAAGCTTCTTTATTAGTTCTCTCCCTGTCCCGACAGTCTCTCCGCTTTATATCCTTTACCTCGGCCAATCACCGATCTAGTCCACACCCCTCTCCCTGATCACGCTGCGAGCACGGGCTCACCCATGCTTGCAGCCAGCCAATCAGTCTCGCTTCCTCAATCCCCGGGCACCTCCGCATACGTGACTCCTTGCATCTATTTCATGGCTCTCCACAGCTCCCCCTTTTTATTTATATATGATGGCGGGGATCGTGCCTGTCTTAGGTTGCCGCCCTCACTCCCTACGCTTACCCGTCATTGGGTGTCCCTCCTGGCCGAGGGGTCCCTGTCTTAGGTTGCTATAGGGTGGGGTCGGTCTTACCCGTCTTTGACTACCGATCCAGCATATTAAGCCATATCTGGGGGGAGGTACCAGCCTCTAGAGCCATCATAGCTTGAACCAAAACTTGTTGCTGCCGTTGCTGCCGTCGCGCAACTCTACAGATGCATCTTAGTAGGAGCACTTGAGCCAGAATCATTAATATAACGAGGACTCCTATGCCTGCCCAGTTTTTGAGGAGCGAGAGTGATGGTTATAGCATGACAACCCAATCATGGACAGTGCCAATGGGTACCTTAGTGGCGTTTATGATAACAATTTGGGCTCGCAACTGTTTGGTCAGGTTCTGGAATTCAACGCTCCAGGAACCATTGAGCATGCGACTCAGTTGTTTGGATAAATTTGCGGCGTGAGACAAATTATTATAAGCTACCGGGGTGACACAGAGTCCAGGCAGGTTTTGTATACACCCAACAGTCATCAAAGATGTTAAGGTATCGACCTGCTCTTGTACTAGATCCACCCTTTGGTTCAGTATAAGAATCCCTGCGTGTAACTGTCCATTAATCTGATTTTGTGTTGCAAGGGCTTCAGCTACCCTCCCGGTGACATTGTTGAGTGTTGCTGCAGTCTGCACTGACGTTGTTAATGCCACCGCTGCGGCAGTTGCGGCTGCTGCGGAGGCTGCTATGGCAGCGATTATGGCCGCTGTGATCCCGAAGTCCCGTTTGTGGCGAATCAGCACAGGCAAATTGTCTGAGTCTACTTGCACCGGCATCGGGACATACGTCGGAATCCTGGTAAGCACTGCCGAGTCCGCCTGAGAGGCGTTCCAACACTCTGGTGCAATAGAATAAGTACAGTTAGACCACACCGAGCCATTAAGGAAGTGTAAGGCTTCTATACCCGTACATGCTTGCACTGCGTTGCACAGTAACCACCTGTCAAAAGGACGAGCAGGGCTATGTGCGGGGTTTTGATAAGTAAAGTTATAACCTGTGAAGGAGCTATTAGAATAGGTGGTGAACTTAGGGCTGAACATGTACCCCGTTCCTACCCAGACCCCAGAGAGACCACTTTGGCAGCCACTCCAGGCCGGGGGCCATCTCTGGCGGGACTGGCACAAAGGTGCTCTCCGCGTCCCTATGGGCACTGTAAAGTCCCATTGGGCCTTCGGAAGCAGTCGAGGCACAAGTCCCGTAATAGTTGTGACATTACCCAGATGCGTCGTGGTAGCATTCACAGGCTCGAATGCTCCCAGCGTTTGGTTGCCCAATCTGATACAGGGCACTTACCTGATAGATGGAGGGTAATATTAGTAAGGGGTTTTTCCTCAGGAGAGAAGGGGACCCATGGCAGTCCTGTTGAAGCGTTAGTGGTGGAAAAAAAAGGGGTAAAATATCTGACTCGTTAGTCAGGGGTAGAGGGGACGGCCAAGCCTTCACCAGGGCCCACAGCTGAACTGATTCCGCCTTCGTCGTGGGACTGGGCTGTAGGACGGTCGTCATCACTATTGTCATTGTCACCGGCATCCTCCATGGGCTCCGTGGCCACCAGCCTGGTGAGTCGCTCTGGTACCCAGAGAGGGGCGGGTGCATCCTTATCGTTGCTCTACCTCGATCACCTCTTTGCGACGCGGGCGAAGTCCCGGGTTTCGGCACCACTTGTCGCTCTCACCGGCAAGAATGACCCGCAAACGTGATGGGTGGCAAGCTTCTTTATTAGTTCTCTCCCTGTCCCAACAGTCTCTCCGCTTTATATCCTTTACCTCGGCCAATCACCGATCTAGTCCACGCCCCTCTTCCTGATCACGCTGCGAGCACGGGCTCACCCATGCTTGCAGCCAGCCAATCAGTCTCGCTTCCTCAATCCCCGGGCATCTTCGCATACGTGACTCCTTGCATCTATTTCATGGCTCTCCACAAGTTGCCCCTCGGACGTTCTTCGTGGCCACTCTTCTTCCCATGCGAGCCTCAAGCCAGGAGCACGCATAGCTTCGTTCTCAGGTGTCTTTGGTGTCCTTCAACCCAGAGGAGCTCTTCAAGCCCTTCTTTGTCTTCCGAGATCTGGTTGTGTTTGAAGAGCGCAGGCATGTCGATCTGGAGAGGGTCTGGGTTTAATCGGATATTCCTGAATGATCAGACCCAGGACCGTCACATTCTGTAACATGGAAGGCCCTGTGTGGGTCCTCCTGAGCCCAAAGCCATGGAGTCTTTTTGCCCTGGGGTAGGATGGTTGTCATTGCTGAAACAGAGAGCCAAGAGGAGGGATCAGAGGGCCCCCCAAGGAGGTAGAAGAGAGGTGTGGGGGAACTCAGCGGACCAGGGGAGCAGTGGTAACAGTTCCCTTGTGGCGCCTCAGCCTGGGCTGGATCTGCTTTGGGCTGGGGGCCAGACAGGCAGGCAGGCAGCCAGCGAGAGGGCTGGGCCTCTGTGCCATTTGTCCTGAAGGTACCCAGACATCGAGATCACTGGCCATTTCTGGCCTGGGCACTAAGAACCTCTGGAAATAGCCCCAGGACAATTATTTTAGGAGGAATGTGTTATTCCTCCATCTTCCCAGAAAGCCAGGCTACGTCCCAGAAGATCAAGACTGTCCCTCGCTGGCCTCCCCAACTCCAGAGGATCTCTAGCTATTCTGGGGGCCACAGAGGCCTGTGGAGCCAAAGTGGGGTCAAAGAGACTAAAAGTCCTCTCCCTGGGTTGGGGGAGGGGAGGATCTGTTCTTGGATCCTGGGCTTTCAGGGACGGTCTTGAGTCAGGTTGGCTAGTTAGGGTCCAGCTGACTCTAAACCTGAGGCCCCCAGGAGAGGGGTATAGGGAAGCTGCCTGCCCTACCTCTTGCCCAGCCCCATCCCCAAGAAACTGACATGGGTGGGGTACCTGCTGGGCTCCAGGACCTTCTACCCTCTCACATGATCCTTACAGCGCCCCTAAGGGGAAGATACTGGTTTCCCCAATGAGGTCATTGAGACACGGAAAGGGCAAGAGACTTACCCAAGTTCACCCAGCAATCAGAATTGGAACCTGGTGTTCTAGCTCTATCCAGAGGGGGAGCCACTCCTCTCACTCAGTGACAACCCAGTAAGCGACCCTGGGAACTGGATGGTGTTGGGAGGGGCCCAGCCTGGAGACACAGGCTGGTGGGCAGCTGTAGCCCTGCCCCCATCCCCCAGCAAGCCCGGTGCCTCTCCCTCCCTAGCACTGCCGGAATAAATGCCAAGGTCTCAGAATGACCTGGGTGGGTGCCCTGCACAGTCTCCAGCCGCAGCTGTCCCCACCCTTGCCCCACCGGATCCGGCTCCAGCCTTGGCTCCTGAGCTCCATTACCAAACCAGCTGCGCTTTCCTTCACCCCTTGCCCCTCCATCTCCCTCCCATCCCCCATCTTCCACCCCAGCAGCTCCTCCCTTCCCCTCTTGTGTCCCACCATATCCATCAGGGGCGCTTACTCTACCCCAGGCATGAGGAGTCGGAGGGCCTCTCATTTCTCTGGGTTCTCCCAGAATGGAGGAAACAGCCTCCTTCTCCGAGACCTTAGGACCCTGCCCCATTTACACATCTGCTGCTGATTAACCAGCCCCCCCCCCCGCCTCTGACACCCCCACCTGTCACTCAGAAGTTACCCTTCTCCCCGGGGCCTGAGATGGCAAGAGGGGTGTGTTCCCATGTCCTTTCTGTCACGTGGCTCCCAAAAGTGTCAAAAATAAGGAGCAAGCGAAGGTTGGCAGCCCCGAGTGTGATCTCAGCAGCGGCTGGCGGGAGACCCCCACGTCAGTCCAGGGGACAGGTAGAGCCAAGGGCCGTGAAACTTTCTTGGCTGTCCCACCCCGCCTGGAGGATGTCTGTGCCCAGCCTCAGGCCACTATTAGCAGTGTGACTCACCTGAGCCCTTACCTGGCATGGGACCAGCTTGCCTGCAGGGCTGAAAATCTTTCTTGGGCTGGGTTCTGGCCCTCCCCTTAGCTACAGCCTTCCACCCACCCAAGCACAGTGAGTCACCCCCAGACACCCTGAAGGCCCTCTTCCTCCAGCTGCCAAAACAGCTTTCCCCAGGCCCACATGTGGCAGGTACAAGCCGAGACAGATTCAAGCTCAGAAGCATCGGGGCAGGTGTGGCTTGGCAGGAGCCCCAGTCAACAAGAACTTCCCTCTCGCCAAGCCACCTTAAGGATTTGGGGGAAGAGCGGCCAAGGTGGGAGCGGACAGGGCTCCTGTCTTCACGGGGCCTGGGAAATTCCCTCTAAGGGATGGGGGGCAGTGGAGATGATGTTCACGTGTGGGTTTATCGACCACCTTGCTGGAAGAAGATGTAGGGAGTAGGTCAGCAAGTAACTGGCTCATGCCGTGACCTCGGGGAAGCACTTGAACTTCTCTGTACCTCAATCTGCTGTTCTATAAAATCGGCAGGAAGGGTCCTCCGTGGACCTTGTAGACTGACTGGCCTGCAGGACGGGCTAATGTTCGTGACATGCCCTCGTGTGCTGGAGGCCCGGGGGAGCAGCATGGGCATGCTGGGGTCAGCTGGGACTGACTCACAGAGCCGATCTGTTAAGTATTCCAGAATTTGGGGATCGGGTTGTTAAACCGCTGGTAGCTTGAAATCAGCCTTGGGGGAGTACTCACATCACGGGGATTGGCAAAGCAACACATCAGATGTATTTCTTTGTGGGTATTTCCTTTCTGAGACCCAGCCTACCAGCCTATCATCATCCATCCCGGCTGCGCGACTGTGGCCCAGGGACTGAACCTTTCGAAACTTCTGTTTCCTTAGCTATAAAACCATGATCATAATGGCCTGTCTGTGTCTAATGCATACTGTGTCCCAGATGCTGTGTGTAAACTTCTGTATCAACTTGGCTGGGTGCCTACGTGGCTGGTTAAACCTTAGTGCTGGGTGTGTCTGTGAAGGTGTTTCTGAAAGAAGTGAGTATTTGAATTGGTGGGCTGAGGGAGGCAGACCCCAGCGTGGGCCAGCATTATCCAACTTGTCAAAGGTCAGAAGAGAACCAAAAAGCTTGAATTTGTTCTCTGACAGCCCGCGTTGGGCTGGGAATCCATCAGTCCTGGTCCTTAAACCTTCAGACCTGGAATGACATCTACACGACTGGCTGTCTGGTTCTCAGGCCTTTGAACCGCACCACCTGCTTGCCTGCGTCTTAACTTCCATAATTGCATGAGCCAATACCTAATAACAAATTTCTTCATAGAGATATATATTTACATATATTTACATACCTACAGACTAAAAGTATGAGTTCCCCCAAAATTCGTTTTTTTTTTTTTAAGATTTAATTTATTTATTTGGCAGACAGAGATCACAAGTAGGCAGAGAGGCAGGCAGAGAGAGAGGGGGAAGCAGGCTCCCTGCTGAGCAGAGAGCCCAATGCAGGACTCGATCCCAGGACCCTGAGATCATGACCTGAGCCAAAGGCAGAGGCTTAACCCACTGAGCCACCCAGGTGCTCCTCCCCCAAAATTTGTATGTTGACGCCTAACACCCCATGTGGTGGTGTTTGGAGGTGGGGTCTTTGGGAGGTGACTAGGTCCTGAGAGCGAAGCCCTCACAGGGTTAGTGCCCTAGAGAGCATCCCTCCCCTTCCGCCATGTGAAGACACAGCAAGAAAGTGCTTGTGCGCCCCAGGGAGTGAGCTCCGACCAGACACAGAGGCTGCCAATGCCTTGCTCTCAGACTCCCAGCCTTCAGCACGGTGAGAAATAAATGGTGGTTCCTTTGAGCCCTCCGGTCTGTGGTCCTTTGGTATTATAACCCGAACACAGGCTAAGACATCTCTGTATTTCTTCTTCTTTTTTAAGATTTTATTTATTTATTTGACAGAAAGAGAGATCGTAAGTGGGGACAGAGGCAGGCAGAGAGAGAAGGGGAAGCAGGCTCCCTGCTGAGCAGAGAGCCCGATGCGGGTCTCGATCCCAGGACCCTGAGACCATGACTTGAGCCGAAGGCAGGGTCTCAACGCACTGAGACACCCAGGCACCCCTGGATTTCTTCTTACCGGTTCTGTCTGTCTGGACAAGTGGCTACGATACTGTGCTAAGTGTTTTACACGCAGTTGCTCATGTATCCCTCCCTCCAGCCTTCTGAGGTAGGACTAGCACCTGCGTTCTTCAGATGAGAAGCTGAAGGGCGGAGGTAAAGTAATTCACCTGAAGGAACACGGGTAGGGTCAGGAAGCCTCGCAGTCTGGGTGCTCTCCGCCTTCCAACCGCTGTACCTGCTGCCACCGGGCCATCCTGGCTTCGTCAGGGGAGACGCCGTGCTGAGCATTTTCCACAGGGAACAGGTACACCTCCAAGCCCTCCAGCCTTGTGGGGGAGCTTTTCCTGTAATAGCCAGATAAGACGGCTCCAACCTCCATTCCAGGAGCTGTGGGAGGGTGGAGCCTTTCCTGCTCTTTCTGAGGAAGTCCAAGGGGCTGTTGCTGTCTCTCGTCACCACTCACTCTGGGTCCCTGCTTCTGGATGAGTTCTCAGAGCCCCCCTCCCTTGCTGCCCTGCCTTCTGTGACCGTCACCTTTTCTCAGGGGCTCCCCCCTCACCTGGCCACCATGACCACCATTCCCTCCTCATCTGTGCCCCCAGCCCCCACAGACATGCAGCGGCTGTGTGTGACAGACTCTCCTAACGGTGCAGGGTGACAGAAGGGGGACAATCCAGCCCGGGATGAAAAGCTGCCCACCTGGAACAAATGGTGATGACTCCGTTCACATCTCTCACCCTCCTCTGGCCTCAGGCTCCGGCCTCCCGCCATGACACCCTGGGACACCCTGCCCCGTCTCCCCCTCCTCCCCTCCCCCCATGTGGGGGCCCCTACCCCCTTGGCCTGCTGGTGGCAGGGTTGACATTTCTGGTTCTTGTGTCCTCCACAAAACGGCTCCCTTGATTCTCAGCTGGGGTGGGGGGGGAGGTCACCTTCCATATGAAGGGGTTTTCCTCCCCCTGCCCCCACTGAGACGCGGAAGCAGCTGCTGACAATGTCTTGCTTCCTGTAAATATGCTTGAGATGATTTCAATCCCTTCAATTACAGAGGGAGGTAAAAGCCTCATGTTCCCGGAGAGCAATTTCCTGGTGAGGTACCAACTCTGAGATGTCGGGCGGCTTCCTTCCCTCATCTGGGCCTCAGACTCCTCGTCTGTAGACGGGGGATAACAAGAACACTGGCCCCACGAGGTCGATCCCCGGTATGTTGCCAACTCAACAAATACTGGCTGTTCATTATATGACAGACGAGGAAACTAGGTTCTAGGCCCAGCTGTGTTATTAACTTGCTGCATGGGGGCGCCCGGGTGGCTCAGTGGGTTAAGCCTCTGCCTTCGGCTCTGGTCACGATCTCAGGGTCCTGGGATCGAACCCCGCATCAGGCTCTGCTTAGCAGGGAGCCTGCTTTCTCCTCTCTCTCTGCCTGCCTCTCTGCCTGCTTGTGATCTCTGTCTGTCAAATAAATAAATAAATAATCTTAAAAAAAAAACCCCAAAAATACCAACTTGCTGCATGTTCTGAGCCTCAGTTTACCTGACTGGAGAAGGAGAAGGGGCTGCTGAAGTCTGTGCAGGCTTCCCTGCCCAGCAGGGAGCCGGATGTGGAGCTTGATCCCTGGACCCTGGGATCTTGACCTGAGCTAAAGGCAGACACTTAACGACTGAGCCACCCAGGTAACCTGTTTTATTATTATCAGCCATTCCAGACCTGCTGTTCCCGTGAATGGCATCTGCGAGTCTTTACATTGGGCACCCTATGGAGCTTTTTGTCTGGCTGTTCCTCTGAGTCTTTATATGATAAAATTGATAAACTTGAGTAGTGTTTGGGACGCCTGGGTGGCTCAAGCCATTGGGCGTCTGCCTTCGGCTGAGGTCATGAACCCAAGGTCGTGGGATCAAGCCCTGTGTAGGGCTCCCTGCTCAGCAGAGAGCCTGCTTCTCCCTCTCCCTGCCACTTCCCCCTGCTTGTGCGCACTCTCTTTCCCTGACAAACAGATAAATAAAATCTTTAAGCAAGCAAACAACAACAAACAAAACACATTGAAATACACACAGTGTATTTCTAAGTGCAGCAAGACATTCTAGCAAATTATCAAAGCAGGGGAAGGGGTGGTGGGGTTGTGCCTGACGTGGGGACGGTCATATGGAACAGAGAGAGCCCTTTCACTGGTGGGATCTGGCGCTACTACCAGATAGAAAGTGCCAGAAGTGTGGCACCTGGGTGGCTCAGTGGGTTAAAGCCTCTGCCTTCGGCTCAGGTCATGATCTCAGGGTCCTGGGATCAAGCCCCGCATTGGGGTCTCTGCTGAGCAGAGAGGCCATGCCTGCCTCTCTGCCTACTTGTGATCTCTGTCAAATAAATAAATAAAATCTTTAAAAATAAAAAGTGCCAGAAGTGAATCGAATTGTTGGATACTCAGCAGGTATCAGAGGGTTAGCTGGTGCCAAAACACCTCACAGACTCTGTTTGATGATGCTTATACATGGGCCCTGCAAAAGAAACACGTTCCAGGAAGCAAGGAGAGCACTGATCCGGCTGGGGAGGAGGCAGCGGTCACAGGAAGATATGATGAAGCCTGATGGTGGGTTCCTGAGGGATGTGGTGTTATTCTTTCTTTCTTTCTTTCTTTCTTTTTAAGATTTTATTTATGTATTTGACAGAGAGAGAGAGACAGCAAGAGAGGGAACACAAGCAGGGGGAGTGGGAGAGGGAGAAGCAGGCTTCCCCGCCCAGCAAGGAGCCCGATGTGGAACTCGATCCCTGGACCCTGGGATCTTGTCCTGAGCTAAAGGCAGACGCTTAATGACTGAGCCACCCAGGAAACCCGTTTTATTATTATTATTATTATTATTCAGTTATTTTTTAAAGTAATCTCCACCCCCAACACGGGGCTTAAACTTACCACCCCAAGATCAAGGGTCATGGGCCCCACAGACTGAGTCCACCAGGCACCCTGCCTTGATACCATTCTTGAAAATTTTGTTTCCTTGAAATATTTCACAATCATCTACTCGAAAAGCAAACAAACACACAGCAGGCTGGGATGCAGTGGAAAGAGCCTCGACTGTGTCTGGAGTCCTGGGGCCCCGGTGTCAGATACACCACGTGGGACCTGAGCCGGTCCCTGCCCTTCTCTGGGCCAGGAACCAATCTTACTTACTTGGATCCAAACATATATTGAATGTCTGTTAGGTGCTTCTGTGTTCATACATCTGACCTCCCACGCAGACACTGAGTCCCTGGAAAGATGAGGGGCTGTCTCTCAACCCGGTCTTCTAGTGACCGGCACAGGCCCTAGTACCTAGTAGGTTTTCAGAAGGCAGGGAGAGAGTGGGGAGGGGAGGGAGGAAGGGAGGAAGAGAGAGAGAGGGAGGAAGCAGAGAGCAGAATGAATGAATGCCAGGCCATGTCTTAGAAAAGCTGGAATGTCTCTGCCCCCCGAGGGTTTGGAGTCTGTGGTTGAGGTCCTGGTTAGGCATCCCGGAGTGTCCTCAGGACTAGAGGTGGTGATCCTCCTTGGTGGTGATCCTCCTGCCTCGTGCCTGGGTGGCTTGTGCTGGTGGCAAGTGGGGAAGACTGTGGGAGCAGGAGGAAAATCAGTTCAGGGGGGACTAGGAGGCTTCTACCTCCTACTAAAGAGACCCTACCCAAGGCTGGTTTGAGCTCTGAGCTCTGACCCAATCACAAGAGCACCAGGAAAGACAGAAAAGTGGGAAACCTCCCCTAGGTTGGCCTGGGCTCAAGCCCTTACCAGGCATGAGCCAAGCCCTGAGCCCGGTGGGCCAGAGACCACTCCCCTTGCCTAGCCTAGCAGAGTTTAGCTCTCTATTGAGCTCCTTGGCAATTTTTGTCCTTGATGTCACTGCCAGCAGTTCAGTAAAAACAAGCCCTCCATTGGCAGAGAGGGCAGCTCTGTCAGGAGATCTGGGTTCAATTCCCACCGTTGTCTCCAGGAAGCTGAGTAGGCATGGGCACTTTACCTCGCCTCCCCGAGCCTCTTTGGCATAGTTCATGCTCAGGGCTGCTGTGAAGATTGAAACAGAGAATGTCTCATACCATATTCAAGGAATTCAAAAATAAACTTACAGATACAGTGGCAGCCACGTGGAGACCTTGCCAACCCTGTTTCCCCCCCCCCTTCTGAGAGGGTGCCA
This sequence comes from Mustela lutreola, assembly GCF_030435805.1. Classification (NCBI taxonomy): domain Eukaryota; kingdom Metazoa; phylum Chordata; class Mammalia; order Carnivora; family Mustelidae; genus Mustela; species Mustela lutreola. Next base: position 15,712,195 of record NC_081299.1, read on the forward strand.
CCATCCCGATCTCCGATGATCAGTGTTCTTCCTGTTTATTCTGTTCCCACACGTCGCCATATGGCATATCATCGCTTTGCATCTTTTCAAATGCTATATATATTACGGGATACTGAATGCATTATTCTGTAATTTGCTTTTTTTATTCAATGAAGCGCCTCTGAGATCTCTCCATGTGGATACATGCTGCTCTCGTTCCCAGCATTTTCACTCTTTAGTAACGCACTCTGCAAATAGCCCACAATTCATGCGCTCTCCTGTCATATGCATTCAGGTTGTTTCCAGTTATGTTTCATTTCCAGCGACACTGTAACAGATAATCTTGCACATGTGAAAAAATGAATTAAGCAGAGATGAGCGTTTCAGAGAGCTTACATGCATTAACCAGGGGTGCTCACCATTCATTTTGATGACAGTATTTTTTTTTAAGATTTTATTTATTTATTTGACAGAGATCACAAGTAGGCAGAGAGGCAGGCAGAGAGAAAGAGAGAAAGGGAAGCAGGCTCCCTGCAGAGCAGAGAGCCAGATGTGGGGCTCAATCCCAGGACCCCGGGATCATGACCCAAGCAGAAGGCAGGGGCTTTAACCCACCGAGCCACCCAGGCACCCCTGATGACAGTATTTTCTGGACCCAAGTCAACGCAGACACCTTGACAGCAAGGCAGGTCATTTGAGGTCGGGACTCTCTAGAAGGCAAGAATAATCATTGCCCCCTTCTGTTCGATGCTTCCTGTATGCCAAGGCCTGTGCGAAGTGTTTTTTTGACTTAAGTGCTCTCTAAAACCCTGTGAGGGAGCGACTGGTGTTACCCTGGCTGAGGAAATGGAGGTGCAGTGTTTAGGTCTCTTGGCCAAGGTCACACAGCGGTGGTCGAGCTTGAATTCAAACCGCGCCTGGGTCTGTCTGGCTCCACCACCCGTATTTTTACCAGAACAGAGAGGTCCCAGGTAGCATGTCCCAGAGCCGTGGGAGCATAAAGGCAAGAGGGACAGATCGCCACTGAGGGCCCGGGGAGGCCTTCCTGAAGAAGGTGCCAACCCCAGCTGACCTGAAAAGACGAGGAGCACAGTGGTGGGCAGCGTGGGGGGCCTCTGGGAGAAGAGACATTTCAGGCCAAAGCACCAAGGTAGGCACTGCACCCCTTCCCTCACCACCCCTGACTCCCCCGCCTACCTTCTTAGTGTTTCTCTTACCCCGAGGCACCGTCATCTGTCTGCTTTTCCCCCTTCTTCCTGATTCTCCTCTTCACCTTTTTCTCCTGAGTCATCCTTCTCTCTCTTCTCCCAGCCACCCATGGACTCAGCTATTCATCTAACATGAAATAAGCACCAAGACCGGGCCAGGGCTTTGGAGCCTGCGGGATGCATCCCTAGCACTGGGGGTGACGGCATCCATCACACTCAGCTCTACTTCCATGACCAGCTCCTGAGAACTCTCTTCTCCCTCAAACACACCCAGAGACAAACACACCCTTCCACAAACCAGGAAACCTACTAGAAAAAACACACACACACACAAAACACAATAAAAAACCAAAAGCCAAAAGCCAAAAAAACAAAAAAAAAAAAACAAAAAAACCCTCAGAAACACGATCATGGCTCTTGGGCACCGCCTGCTGGTAACTTGAGAGATTACAGCCTGGGCTGGAGAAACCCGGCTTGCCATGGTTCCCCTCACTTCCCTTCCGTAATTCTACCTTAGATGGGGCTCTTAAGGGTGGGCTTTTTATCAGAAATAGTTCATGGTCTAGCCTTTGCCCAGCCCAAGCCACAGACCAGAGTAAGAAGCAGTGAGAGGTGGTTATAAGCTGAACCTTTGTGTCTCCCCCAAATTCATCTGTTGAAATCCTGCCCTCCCAGTACGATGCTATCAGAAGGTAGAAAGCTCGTGAATGGGTTTGGTGCTCTCACAAGAGGGCACGTGGCAAGCTGCCACGTGTGGATGCGAGAAGATGGCCCTCCGAAACCATGACCCTGGACCTGCTCTCACCTTGATCTTGGGCTTTCCAGACTCCAGAACTCAGAAATAAATATTTGCTGTTGAAGCCACTGATTCTATGGTATTTTGTCCAATTAAGGCCCAGATGTTTAATAGGGAGGTGGTGTAACTCTCTAGCGTGTATGTGAATCACATACGTGTGTGCTCTGGTGTGTGTGTGTACATACTCTGAGCATGTGCTTGCACACGCCCGGCCCCAGGCATGGTGGAGCTGTGCATGTGGATAACCTAAACCCGTGCACACATCCCCTGTCTGGGGACACGAGCAGAAAGACCCACGAGTGGGCTTCTCCCCTGCGGATTGGGCAACTCTAGGCATCGGCTGGCAGAGTTCCCTGTGGGATCGGGCCCCAGTTGTCTGCCACCACACCTTGTCTAGGCTTCCTTCCCTTCCCTGTCTCACTTCCCGGCTTCCTGCACATGCTTCTCAGGATCCCCTCCCAAATCAACTAGCCGCACCCAGATCCTTGTCTCAGGGTCTGCTCCCAGGACAATGAAGGAGGCGGCCCCAGGGGGGAGGCCAGTTGAGGTTAGTAAAGAGCAAGGGTGTTTGTGTGTGTGTTTTAAGATTTTATTTATTCATTCGACACAGAGAGATCACAGGTAGGCAGAGGCAGGCAGAGAGAGAGGGGGGAAGCAGGCTCCCCACTGAGCAGGGAGCCTGATACAGGACTCAATCCCAGGACCCTGAGATCATAACCTGGGCTGAAGGCAGATGCTTAACCTGCTGAGCCACCCAGGTGCCTCAGACGGCAAGGTTGTAAGAGCCTGGGTCCTCTGTGTCATCTCTGGGCCAGTGGTGAGTGGCCACCCACCACCCTTTCCGGTGAGGTGAGAAAAGCCCTACCTTTAAGTCACTTTGTTTAATTAATTAATTGATTTAGTGAGGGGAGAGAGAATCTTCAGCAGGCTGCACACCAGCAAAGAGCCTGATGTGGGGCTCGATCTCCCCACCCTGAGATCCTGACCTGAGCCAAAACTGAGAATCAGAAGCTAAACCGACTGCGCCACCCAGGTGCCTGTTGGGTCGCTCTGAATGGAGTCCTTTGTTACCTGTGGCTGAAAGCCTTCTAAGAAAATGTAGTCTTCAGGGGTGTATTCTATGTGAAGGGTGGCCGGCAGGCAGGTGAGAACAAGCCAGAGCGGGTGCGGCCCCTGAGTGTGTGTGTGTGTGTGTGTGTGTGTGTGTACACGCACACAAGGTGGCTGCCTCTGCACACCGGAGGCACTGAGTGAGTATCTGCCCTGGGCAAGCCCCGTGTAGCGGCTGTGTATCTGGGACACCGAACTGGGTCACCTGGCATATTTGTGCTTGTCCCACGTGGTTCTCCCGTGAGTCCCAGGCTCCATCTTTCTTGAGCACTTCCCGTGTCCTTGGCCATCTGCTTATCCGTGGCCCCCATCCTGGTTCCCCGGGCCCCTGTAGAATCCCAGCTAGTCTCTCAGAAGGTTTCCTGGTACTTCTTTAGACTCTTTTCCACTCAACAAGACCTAGAGTTTGCAAACAAACACTGGATTATGTTGCTCTCTTGTTGAGAACCCTTCCAAGGCCCCTATTGCTCTGAGGTGCCTGCCCTACAGAGGCCTCCAGTTCCATCCCTCCCCTCCTCTTCCAGCCTTGGCTTTATTTCTCGGTGTTGAGGTTGAGCAGGGGGGAATGGGGAGATCTGCTCCCACGGGATGGATTTCCCCAGTACCTGTGATGGCTGGTTTCCAGCTGGGTTCAGCCAGCGGAGGGCACTAGTGGGAGACAGGTGGGCTGGAGAAGGAGAGAAGTCGGGGTCTCCCTATACCTCCTCCATGGCTTATGCTAGACAGGCCTGGGCTGGGGCCAGCTTTAGCTGGGCGGCTCTGACTCCTGCACTCCTGCTAACAAGCATCCCCTTCCTCTATTCCTCCATCCTAAGAGTAGCTTGGCTAATCTCTGGGATTCTCCACCTTCCCTGTTGGCTTCTCTGCACTGTGCTCCCCTGGGTAACCAATTCCGCCAGTGAAATTGAGATTTCTGTTTTCTGGCTTGATACTGACAGACACTGACAGCCTCTGACTTCCGGCCTGGGGAGGAAGCCAGCTGCCTGTGTAGGGCGGAGCCACCGGAAGGAACCCCAGCCTTGCTGTAACCTCCCCGAGCTCCCCCTGCCTCTAGACTCAAAGTCAAGTCCCATAAAGAATACATTTCCTAAGTGTTTACCTTGGACAGAGCTTCTCGCTGCTCAAGTCTGAAGGCGTTTGCGGCATTTGGTGCCAGGCACCTATAGCTACCCCCCAAACCCATTCTTTCTCCTTTTTTTTTTTTTTTTTTTAAATGATAACAGATGTTTTTCTTGTGCACAGGGCATTTCCAGGCTCCTGGGTAGTCAGGGGAGGTCAAGTGCTGATTTCTGACCTTGGTCAGAAGAGATGTATGCAAATTCCAGGTTGGGTGCTTGAAGAGAAAAGTGCAGGCTTTCCCTTCCCTTTCTGTATCTGGAATGTGGGTGGGGTGCAGGAGCCCCACGCGTGAGTCTCCTCATGGGGCTGCTCCAGCAATAGAAACATATCCTCCGAGTTTCAGGTGCTAGAAGCCTGAAATCGAAATGTCAGTGGGGTTGGTTCCTTCTGAGACCGTGTTGGAAGGATCTGTTCCAGGGCCCTCTCCTTGGCTTGTAGATGGCCGTCTTCCCTCCGTGGCTGTCTGTCTTGGTGTCCAAATTTCCCTTTTATAAGGACAAGTCATGTCGGGGTAGGGCCCACCCAAATGACCTCATTTTAGCTAATTGCATCGGCAAAGACCTTATGTCCAAATAAGGTCACATTCTGAGGTACTGGGGTTTAGGACTTGAACATGGGAATCTGGGGGAGACACAAGTGGACCCATAACGAATGCCTGGAGAATGAACACACACTCCAGGCACCTCGAGCTGGAAAGAGCAGATGGCTTCACTGAGCAAAGCTGCCATGTGAACTTGGACTTTGCATTTAGAGGGGAAGACGATTCTAGCTTAATTTATGCACTGCTATTTGGGGTCTCTGTCACATTCAACCAAACCAAGGTCTGGGAAGGAACAGAGGTCAAGCCCAGGGGGTAATAGAGGAACATTTAATCACAGTGCAGGCAGCATTGGAGAAACTAGTAAGAGACGGTGAAGCTCCCCAAGGTTGGCAACAATGGGGGGCTGATACCAAGCCTGGGCTTGAGGGGCAGAGGGAGGAGGTGGTTCTTGGAGCCTAGAGGTAGGAGCCCCTCGAAACAGAGGCCTCCTGCTGGGAGCCAAGGCGTTTAGTGGAGGAGTGCGGCCACTGCAAACCTGAGACCCTGCAGAAAGGGAGCTAACAGGGGCGCCTGGCTGGCTCAGTGGGTTAAGCCTCTGCTCAGGGCATGCATGATCTCAGAGCCCTGAAATCAAGCCCCACATCGGGCTCTGCTCAGCAGGGAGCCTGCTTCCCTTCCTCTCTCTCTGCCTGCCTCTCTGCCTACTTGTGATCTCTGTCTGTCAAATAAATAAATAAAATATTTTTTAAAAAAAGAAGAAGAAGAAAGAAAGAAAGAAAGAAAGAAAGGGGGCTAGCAAACAGACAGCCCAACTGCTCTCTCTTCCTGTCTTTTGGTCTCTGCTGGCGGCTTCCCGTGACTGAACCAAGCCCAGAGGACAAATGAGTCTGCTGATCCCATCATCCATCAGGCAGCCAGTGGGGCAGGGTGGGGCTGGGCGGAGAGCGGATGAGAGTATCCAGCTGACTGGGACTGACTCTGAATTCCTGCAGCCACGCTACCCCTGGCTGATGGTGAATTCCTGCAGCCACGCTACCCCTGGCTGATGGTGAATTCCTGCAGCCACGCTATCCCTGGCTGGTGGTAACCTGTCATCTTTGCAGAAGGATTGCTGGGGACTGGGACCGTGCCTGGAGTCCGGGATGTGCTCCACAGATACTTGTTGCTTGTATATGTGCCACAGGGCAGGGGAGGGAGGGAGCTTCACACCTCGTCTCCCCTTCACCACTACCCTCGACAGGGCCAGGGGTTCTCCTACCCCACCCCTGCTCTGCCCCAGGAAGGCATGGCACTGGCTGTGGGAAGAAGGCTGTCCCTGCTCCCCACCCCTTACCAAGGCAATTGCTGAGCCATCTTCTCGGGTCCCAGCTGAGGCAGTGGCTTCCCTGGGGTGAGAGACACCTATATGCCATTCCTGCCCTGGGTCCCCTCAGGGGTGGCTTCTTGGCGCTGTTGCCGTGGGGCACCTGCCTGATCCTGGGCCTCCCTAAGGTTGTGTTGTCCCATCTTAGAGGGATGGGGCTGGTCACTGGGGAACTACAAGGTGATAAGGCACCAGTGTCTGGACTTCTTATGTGTGATTAACAGTTAACACTGGTACCTTAATGGCTCTGAAAAGTCCTGCAGGAAAGAATCATTTGAACTTTGATCTCCTATTTTCTTTTCTTTTTTTTTTTTTTTTTTAAAGATTTTATTTATTTATTTGACAGAGATCACAAGTAGGCAGAGAGGCAGGCAGAGAGAGAGGAGGAAGCAGGCTCCCCGCTGAGCAGAGAGCCCAATGCGGGGCTCGATCCCAGGACCCTGGGATCATGACCTGAGCCGAAAGCAGAGGCTTTAACCCGCTGAGCCACCCAGGCGCCCCGATCTCCTATTTTCTGATCCCGTCTGATCTTTAATTCTTTGCTGTATGCCCACTGGGTTCTGTTCTGAGAGCGGAACCCGTAGTGGTAAACAAAGCAGACAAAAGCCCCTGCTTCATGGGGCTCCATTCTCGTGGACCCAATTGTCATGGGATAGCTATTAATATCCTCTAGACTGCCGAGCATCAGAACCACCATCCGAGCCCTGCTGCGGAGCATTTCTGGGACACACAGAGGCAATGGCCTCCAGCTGTGCTCTTCACGAATGTCAAGGTCAACTGCACTTTCAGGGTAGAATGAGTCAGGCATTCGAAGAGTCCTTTTGCTTCATTCATTCTTTCTTTACCTCTTTTAAGGTAATGTGTATGTTGTTGAGTACCTACTATGTGCCAGGCCCCTTCTAGGACTTCAAAGATGAGTAAGAGAACTTCATGTTCTCCTCATGGAATTCCCCATTAGGTGGAGAAATAATGGAAACACCTTCCTCCTAAGAAAAAGTCTCCCCAGCTGCACACCCTACCCTGACCTACTTCCCAACTCCAAATATTTTCCCACACGCCCAAGCGTTCACCTCCCATTCAGGATATGCTTGTGAAGGCCTAATCTAAGGAGATCTGGCCCTTCCCGGGGGTCAGGAGGAGGGTCATCTTTTGGGATTTCGTTCTGGCTGCTCCTAGACCAGAAGCCTCCAGGAGTCCAGCAGCCACATAGCTGAGAGCGTCCACAGGGCCCTGAAGGGGAGATGCCCTGATAAGGATTGTAGTGGGCTATGACCCATCTCCCTGGGGGCCAAGCAGAGGGCTAGGGTGGTTGTCTGTCTGTTTGCAGGGCCGACTGAGGGGTTGGGAATTGCTCAAAGCCAGTTGGACAGAGGTTGGGCATTTATTGTGCGAAGCCTTGGGGGAGGTGGGCCTTCTCCGTCGGTGACCCTCTGCCAGGCCAAGCAGTGACCAACCAGGGGCTTTGAGCCAGGCCTCACTGTTCTCTGGGTCTCAATGTCCCCATCTCCCAGAAAAAAAAGAGAAGAAAATGGTCAGATCCCCTTGCAGGCTCAGTCTCAGACATTCTGTGGCTGAATCTGGGCATCTCCGAGCTGCCCCTCCCTGCTCCCCTGCCCACTCCTCTGCTTTCCCTTTTTCTTCTTCAGCTCAGGGTCTGGGGAATGGCTCTGAGCTTCAAAGCTGAGCAAACAAATATGTCCAGGCCCATAGGGAGCAGGGGGTAAGGGAGGCCACGGCTATTTTTATCCAGGTTTGAAGGATTTTCACAGCTGCTCCCGAAGCTCCCACGCTCCTTCCAGGGGCCAGGCTGCTGGGCAGGGGGCACGCCCCTGAGAGAAAGCCTGCCCGGCTCCTGCCTGGCGTTCCAGCCCTGAGGAATCCACGCAGCCACTGAGCTTGCCCTCCTCCCCTGCTTCCAAAATGTAGGGGCCCCAAATGAAGGATCCACACAGAGTCAGGAATGCTAGCCGGAGGGAGTCTGGCATTTCTTAGAGCACAGGGCACTGGGGGAATGTCAAGGATTACTCAGGAAAGTCTGGGGAGCCAGGTTGCCCTAATCAGCAAACATTTACTGAGCACCTACTAAGTGCTAGTCCTTGGCTGGGGGACTATTTCCAACAGCCTGTAAGGATGGGCTAAGTCTTTTCTGCAATTTTTTATATATTTTTTTATTTTTGAAGATTTATTGATTTATTTATTTGACAGACAGAGGTCACAAGTAGGCAGAGAGGCAGGCAGAGAGAGAGAGAGAGAGGGAAGCAGGCTCCCCACTGAGCAGAGAGCCCAATGTGGGGCTTGATTGCAGGACCCTGAGACCATGGCCCGAGGTGAAGGCAGAGGCTTAAGCCACTGAGCCACCCAGGCACCCTGCAATTTTTTTTTTTTTAAAGATTGTATTTATTTATGAAGGAGAGAGCTAGAGAGAGCACACATAAGTGAGAATGAGTATGAGCAAGGGGGAGGGGCGGAGGGGAGAAGCAGACTCTCTGCTGAGCAGGGAGCTGGGCGCCAGGACCCCAAAACCCCAGGATCCCAGGATCATGACCCGAGTTGAAAGCAGACACTTAACAGGCGCCCTGCATTTTTTTTTTTTTTTTTTTAAGAGAGAGAGAGAGAGAGCATGTGGGGAGGGGAGGGGTAGAGAGAGGGAAAGAGAGAATCTCAGGCAGGCTCCACGTGTTCAGCATGGAGCCTGATGCAGTGTTCCATCTCACCATACTGAGATATGACCTGAGCTGCCATCAAGAGTCCGACGCTTGGAGTGCCTGGATAGCCCAGTTGCTTAGGGGTCTGCCTTCTGCTCAGGTCGTGATCCCGGGTCCTGGGATAGGACCCCACCTCCAGCTCTCTGCTCAGCGGGGAGCCTGCTTCTCCCTCTCCCTCTGCCTGCCTCTCTGCCTGCTTGTGCTCTCTCTCTCTCCGACACACACAGAAATAAATAAAATCTTAAAAAAGAGTCCAATGCTTAACTAACCGAGCCACCCAGGTGCCCCTTGTCTGCAAATTAATGTGAATTAAGTTCACTGATTCACTGCCAGGCACTGTGCTGCATTCTTCATGGAGGTGATCCCAGACATGGCTCTAATCATGACTCTATTTCCAAAACATACCCCCATCCCACCCATGTCCTTCCATTTTCACTCCACCGTCCCAGGCCCCACCTACTTTGTCCAGTGACCAAAATAGCTCCAGTTGGCCCCCCTCCGTCTGACCCCATAATCCTCCACAGTCAGCAGTGCCCAGAAAGAGATTTTCTTTGAAAGTGGAAACGAGATCCTAGGTCCTTGTCCTACTTATTCACCTCCCCCTGCCTCGTGGCTTTCCCCTTATATTTAGAATAAAGAGCCGAGTCTTTATTATCAGACCTGCTAAAAGATCCTACAGTGTCTGGTCTCTTCCCCACCCCTTTCTCTTTTTGTCTAAGTCTCTCTTTCTCTCTCAATTTGGATTTCAGGTAACAGAATTGGATCAGTCATAATCCTCAGTCTATGACATACTCTCATCACGGTTTCAGATATCATTAGGCAACCCAAGGGGCTACTTTTATTTAGTGAGACATACAGTTACTTTAAATGATATGTTAGCGCGTCGAACATAGGACACAGATGAAACTTGAGATCATTATGTTAAATGACAGATACCCGGAAATGAAAGATACAGATTGTATGCTTCGGTTTTCCCGTAGATTCTAGAAGAGGTGAGACCAAAGAGACAGAAGGCAAGACCACTGGTTGCCAGGGGCCAGCCGAGGGGGTGGGAGAGAGAGCAACTAGGCGTGAGGGAAATTTGGGGATCATGAGAGTGTTCTATATTAGTTGTAGTGGTGATTTCATAGCTGTATATGTTTGCTAAAACTTAACTAATTTCACAGTCGAAACTGTTGAACATTATTGTATGAAAGTTAACCTTCAAGAGAGCCAAAACAAAACAGAAACAACCAAAGCAAAGCTGGAGTTCCTCACATCTAACCTCTCCTCCTCATGCCCACCTCAAGCTTGAGTCAGCCGTTATCTAGAACCCTAGGCTCCTCATGCCTTTGCTTTGCCTTTTTCTATAGTTTGATTCACCCAATATTTTCATTCTTTAAAATGTATCTTTTAAATTTCAGTTGTTTTAAACTCTGTAATGGGGACACCTGGTGGCTCAGTAGGTTAAGCAGCTGCCTTTGGCTCAGGTCATGATCCCAGCCTGGGATTGAGTCCCACATCAGGCTTCCTGCTCAGAGGGGAACCTGCTTCTCCCCCTGCTTGTGTTCTCTCTCTGTCTCTCTCTCTCTCTCTGACAAATAAGCAAATAAACCCATAATGGGTTTTTTTAAAAAGATTTTATTTATTTATTTGACAGACAGAAATCACAAGTAGGCAGAGAGGCAGGCAGAGAGAGAGGAAGGGAAGCAGGCTCCCTGCTGAGCAGAGAGCCCACATGCCTGGCTCCATCCCAGGACCCTGGGATCATGACCTGAGCAGAAAGCAGAGGCTTTAACCCACTGAGCCACCCAGGTGCCCCCGTAATGGGGGTATTAAATAGCATTTAACCTCCTGGAACTATATTTTTTTTCTTCTTAATAGATATTCCTAGAAATTGTCTGCATGGTGGCATGTTGCTGCGATTCGTTCTTTTTGACTACTGACTAATATTCCATCCTGCGACTGTCCCTCATATATTCATCCATTCACCGTGATAAACATTGGAGTTGTTTCTAGGATTATCCTATTGAGGGTTGAAGTCAGGGCTGGGAACACTCTTGCATACATTTCCGGGGGCACATGTGCAGGATTTTCTCTGGGGTCTCTACCTGGGAGTGGAAGTGCCAGGTCACCTGAGAATTCAGCTTTAGGAATTGTTTCTTCTTTGACCTCATCCCTTACCACTCCACTTTCTCTGCTCTGCCTCCTCCATACTGACCTCCCTCTCCTTGACCATTCCGGCCTCCAGACCCAGACACTTCTGTCCTCCCTACCTGGAATGCTTTTCCTTTAGGGATTCCCACCACTGACTTTTACTTACCCATTAAGAGTAGATCAGACAATACCCCCTCAGCCAGAACTTCTCTCTCGGTGGTCCCCCACCTACATGTGTTACCCCATTCCCACCCCAGCCCCCCGCATTTCATTCTCCTCGGAACACCCACCACCACAATTAGATATGACTTTTACTTTTGCTGATATGTCATTGTCTCCTCTACCAGACTCAAGCTCTAGGGGGAACTGGGACCATGTCCTGTTCATGGCTCCTTCCCCTAGAACATTCTGATACGGAGAAAGCACTGAACACATTTTTTTTTGAGGTGGATATTAATATGGGTCCTGACTTAGGAGAAAACAGGTCTGGAGAGGATAATCCATGTCCCCAAGGATGAGGAGCCTGGAGGTGGCAGAGTTAGGATCGGAAGCCAGGTCCGACCAGTTCCAGAGCCCATGTTCTCTCCTGGAAGAAGCTGGCTTGCTTTCATGAGAAATTACCTTCCCCCTCCCCTGTTATCAGCTAGCCATTCAGTGCCACCTGTGTAGCCACAGGTTGGAGGGACCTTGGGTCTTGCTGTTGGCTGTCACTCTCCCAGGTGCAGCAGGTGGGGGCCATGGCCTTGGACCATGAGAGAGCTGGCATTCCACCACATATTCTACGAATGGGGCCCAATCGGCCCCCCTCCATCTGCTTTCTGCTCTATATTAGAGCCCCAGGTTATGTGTGTCTTTCCTATCGTCTCAAAACTCATGATGCTCCGGCTGCTGCCAGTAGAAACATTGAGGTTAGAATAGAATCAAACTTAAGCTGTTATCAAAATAGACTGTTACAGGTATAAACTATTACATATAAGCCTCATGATAGCCACAAAATAAAGACCTACAGTAAATATACAAAAGATAAAAAGAAAGGAATATAAGATATTACTAAAAAAAGTAATCAAACAACAAAGGAAGAAAGGAACAAGAGGAACTATGAAAGCAGCTACAAAACAATCAACAAATGGCAATAAAGTCATACCTAGCAATAATTACTTTAAATATAAATAGACTAAATTCTCCAGTCAAAAGACATAGAATGGATGAATGGATATATGCTATATGCTGCCTATAAGAGACCTATGTTAGATGTAAGGACACACATGGACTAAAAGTAAAGGGATGGAAAAAGATATTCCATGCCAATGGAAACTGAAAGAAAGCTGGAATAGCTATGTTTACATCAGACAAAATAGACTTTAAAACAGAGTGTAGAAACAAAAAAACAAAGAGTATAAGAACAGACCAGGAAGGGCATTACATAATGATAAAGGGGCCACCCAACAAGAGAATATAACATCTGTAAACATGAATGCATCCAATATAGGTGCACCTAAGTATATAAGCAAATATTAACAGACATAAAGGGAGAAATAGATGGCAATACAATAATAATAACGGACTTCAGTACCCCACTTAGTTTAATGGATAAATCATGCATCCAGACAGAAAATCAATAAGGAAACATTGACCTTAAATGACATGTTAGACCAGGTGGTCTTAACCAATATTTACAGAACGTTTCAACCAAAAGCAACAGAATATGTATTCTCCTCAAGTACACGTGGAATATAGAACATATGTTAAATCACAAGAAAGTCTTAATAAATTTAAAGAGATTGAGATTGTATTAAACATCTTTCCCGACCACAGTGGTATGAAACTAGAAATGAATTACAAGAATAAAACTGTTAAATTCACAAATATGTGAAGGTCAAACAACATGCTACTGAGCAATCCATGGATTCATTCAAAGAAGAAAACAAAAGAGAAATAAAAAAATACTTTGAGACAGAGGAAAATAGAAATAGAACCTACAGAAACATGTGAGATGTAGCCAAAGCAGTTCAAAGAGGGACGTTCATAGTGATAAATGCCTACTTCAAGAAACAAGAGAAGTCTCTCGAACAACCTAGATTTACACCTCAAAGGACTACAAAAAAGCAGAACAAATCAAGTCCAAAGCTAGTTGAAAGAAGGAAATAACAAAGATGAGAGCAGAAATAGAAATTTAAAGAGATAGAGATTTAGAGGACAATAGAAGAGATCAATGAAACTGAATCAGCTCTTTGAAAAAGTAAACAAAGTTGAAAAACTTTTAGCTAGACTCACCAAGAAGAAAAGAGAAAGGACTCAAATAAATAAAATCAGAAATAAAAGGGGGAGATGTTACAGCCAATACCACAGAAACACAGGATCCTAAAAGACTACCGTAAACAATTATATGCCAACAAATGGACAACATAGAAGAAATGGATAAAGTCATAAAAACATACTTACAATCTATCAAGACCAAATCATGATAAAATAGAAAACCCGAACAAATCAATTCCTACCAAGGAGATTGAATGAGTCATCAAAAACCTCCCAAAAAAACAAAGTCGAGGACCAAATGATGTTGTTGGCGAATTCTGCTAAACATTCAGAGAATCAATACCAATCCTTCTCAAGCTCTTCCAAAAAACAGAAGAGGGAGAAACTCTTCCAAACAGATTTTATGAGGATAGCATAACCTGATACCAAAACCAGACAGAGAGGCCTAAAAGAAAGAAAGAAAGAAAGAAAGAAAGAAAATTACAGGTCAGTGTCCTTGATGAACATCGATGCAAAAATCCTCAGCAAAATACTAGCAGGTTGAATTTAACAATACATTAAATTGATCATATAGCATGATCAAGTGTGATTTATTCCAGGGATGTGGTTCAGCATCCACAAATCAGTCAAAGAAATACACCAATTAATAAAATGAAGGGTAGGGGCACCTGGGTGGCTCAGTGGGTTAATCCTCTGCCTTCGGCTCAGGTCATGATCTCAGGGTCCTGGGATCGAGCCCCGAATCGGGCTCTGTGCTCAGCGGAGGGCCTGCTTCCTCCTCTCTGCCTCCTCTCTGCCTGTGTCTCTGCCTACTTGTGATCTCTGTCTGTCAAATAAATAAATAAATAATCTTTTTTAAAAAATGAAGGGTAAAAATTGATCCTTCCAAAAATATTGATCATCTCAATAGATGCAGAAAAAGCAGTTGACAAAAGTCAACATCCACTTATGATTAAAAACTCTCAACAAGGCTGGTGTAGAGGAAACTTAACTCAGCATAATAAAGGTCATATATGACAAGCACACAGCTAACTCAGTGGTTATCATACTCAATGGTAAAAAGCTGAAAACTTTTCCTCTAAGATCAGGAACAGTACAAGGATGTCCACGCTTAATCATTTTACTCAACATTGTACTGGAAGCCCTTGCTAGAGAAATCAGGCAAGAAATAAAAGGCATCCAAATTGGAAAGGAAGAAGTAAAACTGTCACTATTTTTAGTTAACATATTATATATAGAAAACCTTAAAGACTCTATCAAGAAACAAACTCCATGAAGTTGCCGGATGCACAATTTGTACACAAAAATCTGTAAAGAAATTGCATTTCTTTCCACTTATGAAAAAACTATCAGCAAATAAAGTTAAGAAAACAACCCCATTTAAAATTGCATCAAAAAGAATGAAATGCCCAAGAATAAATTTAACCAAGGAGGTGAAAGACTTGTCTATTGAAAACTACAAGGTATTAATGAAAGAGATTGAATCAGACACAAATAGATGGAAAGAGTTCTGTGCTGATAGAGTGGAAGAAATAATACCATTAAGATGTCCAGACTACTCAAAGCAGTGTACAAGATTGAGCACAATCCCTATCAAAATGCCAATGGTATTTTTTGCAGGAACAGAATAAATAATCCTGAATCCCAATGAACATTTTAAAAGATGCTCAAACTCAGGTGCCTGGGTGGCTCAGTCAGTTAAGCATCTGCCTTTGGCTCAGGTCATGATCCCGGGGTCCTGCAACTGAGCCCTGCATTAGGCTCCCTGCTCAGTGGGGAGCCTGCTTCTCCCTCTCCCTTTCCCTGCCATGCCCCACCCCCGCTTGTGTTCGCTCTCTCTGTCAAATAAATAAATAAAATCTTTAAAAAAAAATAAAAGATGCTCAATCTCATTTGTGATAAGTTAAATGCAAATTAAAATCACAATGAAACACCATTTCACACCTCACAGTTGGGCAAACAAGAATGGCAATGAGAAAGTTGGCTTAGATGTGGAATAATAGGAACCATCATTCCCTCTTAATGAGACTATTGACTCTTTGTCATTACGTGGTACAGTTGGACGATTGCGTACCTTATGTTTCATTGATTTTTACCCAAGGCATAGAGCAGATACATGTGAACCACTTCCATAAAAGCAAAGAATGAGTAACTCTCAAATATCCATTAGCAATAGATTGGATAGATTTTGGAATATTTGAAGTGTGGACAACTAAATAGTAAAAATAAATCATTTGCATACATCAACATGGATGGATTTCAGAAATCAATAGTGAAAACAAAATAAAAGTGACATCACAAATGAATAATCACTATGTGATTCTACTCACATAGAAGGCCAAAAAAGAAAACCAATACGGGTGCCTGGGTAGCTCAGGAAGCCTCTGCCTTCAGCTCAGGTCATGATCTCAGGGTCCTGGGATCAAACCCTGCATTGGGCTCTCTGCTCATCAGGGAGCCTGCTTCCCTTCCTCTCTCTCTGCCTGCCTCTCTGCCTACTTGTGATCTCTGTCTGTCAAATAAATAAATAAATAATCTAAAAAAAAAAACAATATATTAGGAATACATATGTATGTGAAAATCTAATGAAAACAAGGGAATGTCATAGGTTTGAGATGTACAAAGGAATTATAATGTTCTATTTCTGAAGTTGGGTGGTGAAAATAAAGGTATTTATTTAACTATTATTTTTTAAACTACACACACACACACACACACACACACACACGAAGTAGTCTTTATTTCTTTTTATGGATTTGTCATTGTCTCCCTATAAAACCCAAGCTCGGGTGCCTGGGTGGCTCAGTCATTGGGCGTCTGTCTGCCTTTGGCTCAGTCATGATCCCAGGGTCCTGGGATGGAGCCTTGCATCAGGATCCCTGCTCAGTGGAAAGCCTGCTTCTCCTTCTTCCACTCTCCCTGTTTGTGTTCCCGTTCTCTCTGTGTCTCTCACTGTCAGATAAATAAAGAAATCGTTAAAAAAAAAAAAAAAAGAAAAGAAACTCAAGCTCTAGGGAAACTGGCACCATGTCCTGTTCATGGCTCTTTTCCCTAGAACATTCTGATACGGAGAAAGCACTGAACACATTTTTTTTTTTTGAGGTGGATACTAATATGGGTCCTGACTTAGAGAGGAGAAAAATGAGGTCTGGAGAGGTTAAGCCATGTCCCCAAGGATGAGGAGCCTGGAGGTGGCAGAGTTAGGATCGGAAGCCAGGTCCGACCAGTTCCAGAGCCCATGTTCTCTCCTGGAAGAGGCTGGCTTGATTTCATGAGAAATTACCTTCCCCCTCCCCTGTTATCAGCTAGCCATTCAGTGCCACCTGTGTAGCCACAGGTTGGAGGGACCTTGGGTCTTGCTGTTGGCTGTCACTCTCCCAGGTGCAGCAGGTGGGGGCCATGGCCTTGACCATGAGAGAGCTGGCGTTCCACCATCTGTTCTGGGAATGGGGCCCAATCGGCCCCCCTCCATCTGCTTTCTGCTCTATATTAGAGCCCCAGGTTATGTGTGTCTTTTCTATCGTCTCAAAACTCACGATGCTCCGGCTGCTGAGTTCCCTCCTATTTGTGGCCTTTGGTAAGACACCAGCCTGTGCTGCACAGGGCCAGGAGCCTTGAAATCTGTCACCTACCCTGAGTGCCATGAACCCAACACCTGGGTCCACAGGAGGGGATCTCAGTTTGCACCTGGGCATGATTGTGGGGGCTCAGCTTGGTGCTGGGGCAGGACAATGGAGGGGGAGCAGTGGATGGAACAGCTCAGGAGAAAGACTGGGCTAACCAAAACACTGTGGTGGGACTCCTCGTTGGGGGCAGTAAAGAAAGACTAGTGTCTTTTTTACTGGGCTTTGTGGTTAGACTGGGTTGGAATATCTGTTCCTCTGCTTAACCCTCTAATGCTCCTCTCCCTGCTCTGCCCCACTCCAAATCATGTGGTCTAGCCTTTTCCTAGTCTCTCCACCATATTATATTCCAGCTCAGGGCCACCTCCTCCAAGCAGCCTCTCTTGACTGACAGTAACAGTAATAGATAACATTTATTGAGTGCTTACTTCATGTCAGGGAATGCTAAAGATTTTTTCTTATATTATCTCTTGTAACCCTATAACTCTTACAATCATTTTCTTCCGTTATTCCTTGTTATGTAAGAGTGCTTACTATATGCCAGGGAATGCTAAAGATTTTTTCTTGTATTATCTCTTGTAACATGTCCATGAGATCAGTACTATTATTATTCCCATTTTACATACGGAGAAACTGACCCTTAGAGAAGTAGCCCAGGCTAGAAGTAGGGGCAGAGCTGTATTTTGAATCCAGGCAATCTTATTCCAAAGCCACCACTTCTCATGACAATTAGCTATCCTGTCGCAAGGGCTCTCTGGGCACCAGGCACTGTTCTAAGTGCACTAGGCCCTTCAATCCTGCCATGGAAGGAGGTCACATATCTATTCTAGCCTCGTGGGACTCTAGAAACCCCTGCTCTAGTCCAAATGTTCACTATGCATACATGGCTGCAGAGGTCCACAGAGGGGAAAGAGCTCACGCTGGGTTCAGCCAGTGTGTGGTGCATCTGAAACTGGGACCCAGGCCTCTTCTTAGTTTTGTGGGACTCTCTGGTTGATTGATGTCTCCTCTCTCCCTTCCAGCCTCGGGCTGTGGCCGACCTTCCTACCAGCCCTCCGCCCGCGTTGTCAATGGTGAGGATGCGGTCCCCTACAGCTGGCCTTGGCAGGTAATATGGGTGACATTGTTTCTCCCCATGGGCTCTGCACCCTCTTCTGACTGCAAGGCATTCAGTCTTGGCCCCACTGCTTCACTTCCAGTATCCTCTCTAGCTTCAAGACCAGGAGACTCTTGGACAGTTGATTTCACATGGATGTCTTGTCCACCCAAACCATAACCCTCCCTGGACAGTTGATTTCACATGGATGTCTTGTCCACCCAAACCATAACCCTCCCTGGGCTGCTGGCAAGTCAGAAGTGATATCTGGGGAGAAGGCAATGTTTATTTGGTGCACAAATAGTGGAATTTCAGACACTGTGTTTAGGGAGGGAGGTTTTGGGGTAGACATTTCTAGATTCTTCAAATTATACAACAAGGCTGTAAGGTCTAAGAGCACTAAAGGAAAGGAGGGCTTTATAGAGGTTGGTGGGGCATACGGGGCTGAGTAGACCCCCTGCGCCAACACAGTAGCCACTAGCTACGTTTGTTTGTTGAACTTTAAATTCATTGAAATAAAATAATATTATGGGGCGCCCGGGTGGCTCAGTTGTTGAGCGTCTGCCTTTGGCTCAGGTCGTGATTCCAGGGTCCTGGGATGGAGCCCCGCATCAGGCTTCTTGCTCCACGGGGAGCCTGCTTCTCCCTCTCCCACTCCCCTGCTTTTGTTCCCACTCTCACTGTGTCTCTGTCAAGTGAATAAATAATTTTTAAAAATTAAAATAAAATAATGTTAAAAATTCAGTTGTTCAGTGCTGAGCACATTTCAAATTCTCAGTAGCCACATATGGCTACTGGCTACCATATTGAACAGCCCAGAGATAGAACATTTCCATCATCACAGAAAGTTCTCCTGGGGGGGTGCCTGGGTGGTTTAGTTGGTGAAGCGTCTGCGTTGGGTTCAGGTCATGATCCCAGGGTCCTGGGATCGAGTTCCACATTGGGCACCTTGCTCAGCAGGGAGTCTTCACCCTCTGCCCCTCCCCGCCTGCTTATGCTTTTTCTCTCTCTCCCTCTCTCAAAAATAAATGAACAAAATATTGGAAAAAAAAAAAAAGAAAGTTCTATTGAATGTCACTGGTCTACAGCAGGGGTCAGCTAACTTGTTCTGTAAAAGACCAGAAAATAAATATTTTAGCTTTTGTTAACCTTATGGTTTCTATTGCAATGAGTTAATTTTGCCATGGTAGTGTGAAAGCAGCCATAGATAATGTAGTCGTGAGGTGGAACACTGTACATTTCTAGAGGATGCCATTCTGCATGAAAGATGCCCTTTAGAGTTGTATAGTGCACAACCGATACAGCTGTGAATATCAGCCCTCATTGAGGGTCCAGACCACTTAGGCTCCTCCCTCCCTTGCTACCAGGTCTCCCTGCAGTACGAGAAGGGTGGAACCTTCCACCACACCTGTGGCGGCAGCCTTATCGCCCCTGACTGGGTCATGACTGCAGGCCACTGTATCTCGTAAGTTCTTTTGCTTGTCCCTGTCTCCACATTAGAACCAGAAGTGCTGGGGTAGTGGGGGGCTTTGGGCCCAGACTGACCTGACTTCTACCGGCAGGAGCTCCTTGACCTACCAGGTGGTGTTGGGCGAGTATAACCGGGCTGAGGAAGAGGGCCCCGAACAGGTGATCCCCATCAATGCCGGGGACCTCTTCGTGCACCCACTCTGGAACCCCAACTGTGTAGCCTGTGGGTGAGTGAATGCTTCGGCCTAGGACCCAGAAGTTACTGGTCCCCCTGCCTTGCCGTGACCCAAAGATGATTCTGAGGAGACTCCCAGGGACAGTGGGGCTGGGTCCAGCAGCCTGGGCCCTGGTCTCACACACTGTGGATCAGAGCCAGGAGAGATTCTAAGGACCATCTACACCAAACCTCTCTCCTTATGGAAGGACATCAGGGCCTCTGGAGGGCCAGGAACTCTCCCAAGTCCACTTGGATAGTTGACTTGAACCCAGAACACCTCTGGCATCCCCTTTCCCAAATCCAAGGGTTCTTCCATTCAACCAACATTCGCCCAGTGCATCCTGGGTTCCTGGCCCAGTGGGCAAAGGGAGGAGCAACGGACTGAGAGGGTCCAGAACAAGTCACTAAGGTGCTTGGGCAATGCACTGCCCTTCTGGAGTCTCAATTATACCATATGTCAAGGGTGACCTTCTGGGCTTCCTGGGTGGTTTGAAGGTCAAGGAGGTGATCACTGGGTGAGAACACTAAACCCCTCAATCAGGTGCAAAATCACATGTACAGGTGGCTCTGCACTTTTCTGATGAGGGTCAGAGAAGGGTGCAGAACCCTTGCAAGTGCATGGCAGAAGAGACAGTCCATGATGATCATGACCTTAACCCCTTCTCACGGGACTCCTGGGATAGATGGAGAGGAAAGGGGACCTTTCTCAGGCCCCACAGACGCACTGCATTAGGAACCCTGGGGTGGAGCACAGCAAACCTGTGACCTCCACGATCCTGACACAGTTGAAGTGTGCAAACCTCAGGGTAGGAGCTGAGGACAGCTAGGAAGGCCAAGGGTCAGCCTGGGTGCAAGGGAGGGGAGGTTGCTCAGCCCTAAAAACACACGCGATTCGGAGGGAAGGGAGCAGTGAGGACACCCCGGAGGTGAACTCTCTGTAGCAAAGGCTGGAAGGTGGGGCTTGGTCTGGCTGGAGGACTAGGCTCCCCTGACTCTTTCTGACTCCTTCCTCCTTGCCAGCAATGACATCGCCCTCATCAAGCTCTCACGCAGCGCTCAGCTGGGAGATGCTGTCCAGCTCGCCTGCCTCCCACCCGCCGGGGACATCCTGCCCAATGGGGCGCCCTGCTACATCAGCGGCTGGGGCCGCCTCTACAGTGCGTGCTGACCCCTCCTGCCGGCCTCAGGGACCGTGGGCAGGAAGACAGGGCCTGGGGCTGGGGCTGGAGAGTTGAATAACCAGGATGGGTTTTTGCACTTGCCTCCCATTCCTCCTCCAGGAGCACCTTCTCGCTCTATCCGCCCAAACACCAGTGTGTTCGATTAGGCATTTTATAGTGTCTCCTACGTGCCAGGTGTTGGTGGACAAAGCAGGCAGGACCCTCTGGTGGGGGGAGAGTCCCCATCAGCCTAGAAGAGTTGCTTTCCCCAAGCCCCCACCCTGCTCTGAGGCTCCCAGCCCGGCACTCCCTTGCCACCCCACTGAGCCCTGTGTCTCCCACAGCTGGTGGGCCGCTCCCAGACAAGCTGCAGCAGGCCTTGCTGCCCGTGGTGGACCATGAGCACTGCTCCAAGCTGGACTGGTGGGGCAGCTCCGTGAAGAAGAGCATGGTGTGCGCCGGTGGGGACACCCTCTCTGGGTGCAACGTGAGTCAGCTCGGAGGGCAGGGCCCTGGGGAACCTCTGCCATCTGCCTGGGAGGCAGACAAGCCATCCTACCTGCATGCCCCACTCAGCCTCTGGACCAGGCAGGACTCTGAGGGAGTCAGTGTGGGGTCCAGACACACCGGCCTGGCCTCTGGCTTCTAGTCCCAGCTCACACTGACTTGGCCTGGGGCAACTCAGCCAGGTCCTCAGGCTTCCCCTGAAGCCCAGCAAGGGACATTGACACCAGGATCTCCCAAGTCATCTTCAACTCCATGGTCCTGAAGTTATGATAAAACAGTAATATTGCTGTAATAGAAGTCAGGAGGATTAATAATAGGATAACTGACTAGTAATAATGTGAACTACCATGAATCCATGGCTTCCTCTCTGCTAGGGGCTGGGCTAGGATCGTATACTTATTATCTCACAAGATCTTGTAGGACAGATCTTAGTCCCCATCCCAAACAAGCCAACTGGGGCTTAGAGAGGTCAAGTCACCCAGGGTGTTCCCAAAACCCCCCACCGCCAGAACCAATTCCTTCCATCTCAGACACGGCTCAGCTCCTCACTGCTCTTTGGCCATTCCAGGGTGACTCTGGGGGACCCCTCAACTGCCCGGCAGCAGATGGCTCCTGGCAGGTCCACGGGGTGACCAGCTTTGTGTCTGCCTTTGGCTGCAACACCATCAAGAAGCCCACAGTGTTCACACGAGTCTCGGCCTTCAGGGACTGGATACAGGAGGTGAGCGGGCTAGGACAGGCGGGAGGCCCGCATGCTGGGCTGGGTGAGAACAGCAGGTCCTAGGGGGGTGGGCTGAAAGGACCCCAGAAGGTCAGGAGCAGAGGGGCCCTTGGACACATTTCAGAGGGATTTGGGGATGTTTTCTGCTATGGCGTGGCCCCAACCAGTGGCTTCTGGATGGAGCTTTGAACTATGGCTGAACTGCCTTATTTTCCTTATTTTAACAAGTGTTTATGAAATGTCTTCTTTGGTCCAGGTCTTTCCCTGTCCTGAAAGGTAGAGTGATGTGTCAAAGGGTGGCCTTGTGGGGAGGAGATGATTACATGAGCAATAATCATGAAATGTGGGGAGAGAGTGACTGGGATGCTCAGGCCCCAGTGAAAGTGTTAACCTTATCCGGGAACAAATGGTCAGGAACGGTTAACATAGTTCACCATAACAGTAATAGTCACCATTTAAAACTACGTAAACCTCCTTAAGAGTTTCATCAATGGCCCCTGTGAGATGAGTACTATGATTACTCATCCCATTAGACAGACGAGGAAACTAAGGCTCAGAGAGGTCGAGTCACTCTTCCAGTGTTCCACAGCTGATGAGTCACATGGCTGGAAATCAAACTCAGTTCCATATGACTTCAGAATCTGCTCCTAACCAGACGATTCTGGCTCTCCCCACTTTTTCTAGGTCATGTCAAGCCACTAGAACCAGGGCTCGGTGGCAGTGCTGATCCACCTTCTTTGTAGAAAATAAAGATCTTTCAGAAAACCCCAATGTGTGTATCTTCTTTCTTTGACTCGCCTGTTCCCTTCCAGGCTATTCATGAAATCTGAGATCCGATATGTAAGAGGCGAGACCAGATTCAACCCTCTCATGAGAATGAGGAAAACATGGGGCTCTGAGAGCGGAGAGGGGTTGCTATCAAGTCACCAGTTGTCCCCGTTTACCTGGGACTGGGGGAGTGCCCAGGACACAAAACTTGCGGTGGTGAAGATAGGAGAGTCCCAAGAGGTTGCTCATTCTATATAGCCACATACCACCTTTGGCTTTTCAAGGCAGGCATAAAAGCATAGAGTCTGCAGACAAACTGACCTTGTCAGACCCTTGGGAGGCTCATGGTGGAGTGCAAGGGCCATGTGTTTTCTGCTTCCATTGATGGGCTAGGGAAGGGGGACTGTAGTCATTCATTCATTCATTCATTCATTCAACAAGCATTCATTCCCTGTTTCAGACACGGGCTCAGAGAGGAAGGGAGACAAGGGAGACATGGTTCCTGCCCTGAAACATCTCATTATTCAGTTGGAGATGATCGTATCAGGGCCATTCACAAAACATTCACTGCTTTGTGGCAAGTTTAGGGCTGGGAGTAAAGATGTGAGGAAAATGACGTTGGGAGCCCTGGCTGCAGCCGGGAGCAGACACACACTCAGAAGCCCACACAATGCCTCAAACACGGTCCGGAGCCCACTGTGATGTTGCTGAGTCTAAGAGATCGTTGCCCTACAGCCAAGAGCAACATAGAAACAACTGAATTCCTTTACTCGTGTACCGTGAAAGCAAACATGAGCCCAGCAAGGATATATGTTTATAATTTTTACAAGATTTTACTTATTTATTTGACAGAGAGAGAAAGAGAGAGAGAGAGACCACAAGCAAGGGAAGCGGCAGGCAGAGGGAGAGGGAGAAGTACGTTCTCCGCTGAGCAGGGAGCCCAATGCAGGACTTGATCCCACGAACTCAGGACCATGACCTGAGCTGAAAGCAGACCCCCAACTGATCGAGCCACCCAGGCACCCCACGTTTATAATTTTTAATATTACTCTTGCCCCGTTGCCCCCCCCTCCAAAAATATACTTCTAGTTTTAAAAAGTTTAAAAGATACAGCCTGAAGAATAACATAGGAAACACCCATGTAGCCTCCCTCCAGCATTAACAAGGCCCATGTTTTTGCTTCATGTTTTCTAAAAGAGGAACTACGTTACTAGGGTAGAGGCCACTTTGTACCCAGAGGACATCATCGTGGCTGTAGGGTTGTTTACCCAACAGCACTGGTTTTCCTTTGGAGCATGGAGAAGGATCCGTCTTGCCTGCCCTCCACCTCGTGAGGGCGGGTTTGGCCCCATGGCTCTCTCTGCCCAAGGTAAAGACTTGAGAGCTGGGATGGTTTGCAGAGCTCTCTTTTGCTCTGCCATGGCAACGGGTGGCTGCAGGTCAGCCTGGTTGCAGAGTGAGGAGACGCGGAGGTCAGCCTCTAATGCCCCCTGATCGACACACAGCACAAGCAACAAATAAACTCTGTTGCTACAGGCCACTAAGATTTGGGATGTTTGTTACAGTGACATCAACCTAACTTATCCTTACTAATGAAATGAATTGTGCATTTATCTTGACACTTCATGCTGTTATATAGTTGTTTTAAAGTTTGTTCTTAAGTATTTTGTTGTTTTTTAAAATTATCTTTATTAACATATAATGTATTATTTGCCCCAGGGGTACAGATATGTGAATGGTCAGGCTTACACCATTCCCCATAGCCCATACCCTCCCCAATGTCCATAACCCAACCACCCTATCCCTCCCCTTCACCCCCTTAACAACCCTCAGTCTGTTTTGTAAAATTAAGAGTCTCATGGTTTGTCTCCCTCCCGATCCCATCTTGTTTAATTTTTCCTTCCCTACCCCCAACAACACCCCAGCCATGCCTCTCAAATTTCTCATATCAGAGAGATCATATGATAGCTGTCTTTCTCTGATTTATTTCACTAAGCATAATACCCTCTAGTTCCATCCACATCACAGCAAATGGCAAGATTTCATTTCTTTTGATGGCTGCATATATTCCACTGTATGTATATACCACATCTTCTTTATCAGTTCATCTGTGGATGGAAATCTAGGTTCTTTCCATAGTTTGGCTATTGTGGATATTGCTGCTATAAACATTTGGGTGCACATGACCCTTCGGATCACTAAATTTGTATCTTTAGGGTAGATACCCAGTAGTGTGATTGCTGGGTCGTAGGGTAGCTCTATTTTCAACTTTTTGAAGAAACTTCATGCTGTTTTCCAGAGTGGCTGTACCAGTTTGTATTCCCACTCTATTATATAGTTTTAAAATCCCATATTTTGTCGCTCTCGGCCCGCAAGAATGACTCGGAGACTCACGTAGCGGCGAACCTTCTTCTTTAATCGCTTTTTTCTTTCTCTCCCCTCTACCCTCGGCGCATGCGTTTTTATACAGGCAGTGTTAACCAATCAAAATGCAGTGCTCATGCACCTCCTGCGAGAGTGGACCTAAATGAACAGCCAATCATATTCAGTCCCTTGCAGCTCTTAGAGTAGGCCTCCTGTACTGGCTCCCGACAATATTTAATATCTATAAACAATGTATTGCATTGTTTGGGTTTTCAAAAGTACATGCATGGTGGGACTCAGTGGGTTAAGCTTCTGCCTTCAAATCAGGTTGTGAACTCAGGGTCCTGGGATCAAGCCCCAAAGCAGGCTCCCTGCTCAGCACAGAGTCTGCTTCTCCCTCTTCCTCTGCTTCTCCCCCAGCTCATGCTCTCTCTCTCTCAAATAAATAAATAAAATCTTTTCTTTTTAAAGTATAAGCATATCTTCATGCTGTATGTATAATTCTGTGGTCTAGTTCTTTCATCCAGCATTGTGTCTTGAGGTCTCTCCATACTACTTTGTAGATCTCTAGCTCATTGCTGCTAGTTTTGAACACTCTGCTATTACACAACACTATTTACTTATCCTTCTCCCCCTACAGATGGACATTCACAGCAGGGCCAATTTTTTTTATGATTACAAATAGTGCCTCAGCGAATGTCCTTGGACATATCTCCAGGTACAAATGTGTGAGAAGTTCTCTAGGGTAGATTCCAAGAAACGGGTGGGAGGCTGTGCTCATTTTCAACTTCACCAATTGCCAAGTTGCTCTCCAAAGTAATTATATCAACAATACTTCATGAAATTTTCTTTCTTCTTTTCCCAACCACGGTCCCCACGTATTACAACTGCCTCCCCACTTTTCTGCATCACCACTCCTCAACACCCCCCCCACAGAAACACTCCTCCAGCCCGTAGCCCCCACTCTAGCTCTTATAAAAAAAAAGCCTGAGAACTGGTCTGGCAAGGCCTGAGTGAGGTCAAGGGAGGACCTGAGTCAAGCAGAGCAGAGACAAGGGTGCGGGGGAGGATTCGAGAATTTCTGGAACCAGCACGAGGTCATCATTCGTGTTGAGTCAGAGGGATTTTGCCAGATGACACATAACAGGTGTTTTCAGGCCACTACTTCTTCCCAATGGGTCAGTGAAGGACCCTTGGACAGTTTCCCCTTGGGCAGTTTATTTTAGAATAAAGGGCAATCAGACCTGTAAAATTCCACCCTGTGGAGCTCCTGAGGGCCTCCCACCTAGCCTCAGAGGGAGGCTAACTGCTGACACCCTCCTCATGGATGGGCAACAGGGAGTTAGGAAATCTTGCCTTAAAGTGTCAACAACTTGATCAATAATTCAGTGTTCTTGGGACGCCTGGGTGGCTCAGTGGGTTAAAGCCTCTGCCTTTGGCTCAGGTCATGATCCCAGGGTCCTGGGATTGAGACTCCAGTCGGGCTCTCTGCTCAGCGAGGAGCCTGCTTCCTCCTCTCTCTTTGTCTGCCTCTCTATCTACTTGTGATCTCTGTCTGTCAAATAAATAAATAAATAAATAAATAAATAAAATCTTTTAAAAAAATTCAGTGTTCTCTTTTTAATCTCCAAGTCTTGACGATTCAAATTCTTTAAAAACCATATAGTCAATAATTTAATTTTTTATAAAAAGATTTATTTGGGAGAGAGAGACAAAGAGAGCACAAGCATGGGAAGTGGTAGAGGACAGGGAGAAGCAGACTCCTCACTGTGAACGGAGGGCTTGATCCCAGGACACCAGGACCATGACCCGAGCCGAGGGCAGATGTTTAACCCACTGAGCCACCGAGGCACCCCAATAATTTGATTTTTAAAGTAATGATTAGAGCATCAATGCCAACAACTTATTTTAGTTTTCTAAATCATGAAGAAAATCTCCCCCACATGCATGGTGGGACTCAGTGGGTTAAGCTTCTGCCTTCAACTCAGGTCGTGAACTCATTGTGCTTTCTAAAAAGCACAATGTCAACACTTTATTTTTTTTTTAAAGACTTTATTTATTTATTTATTTGACAGAGAGAGATCGTAAGTAGGCAGAGAGGCAGGCAGAGGAGAGAGGAAGCAGGCTCCCCGCTGAGCAGGGAGCCCGACCCGGGACTCGACTCTAGGACCCTGGGATCATGACCTGAGCTGAATGAAGGCAGAGACTTAATTAACCCACAGAGCCACCCAGGCGCCCCTCAACACTTTTTAAATAATGTCTTGCAGCACTCGGAAATATATTACTCATGTGGGGTTTTGTTTGTTTAAAGATTTTATTTATTTATTTGTCAGGGAGAGACAGAGAGCATAAGCAGGAGGAGCAGCAGGCAGAGGGAGAAGCAGGCCCCCACAGAGCAGGGGGAGCCCGATGTGGGACTCGATCCCAGGAACCTGAGCTGAAGGCCATTGCTTAACCAATTGATCTGTCAGGCCCTCAATAAACATTTATCCAGCCTGTGCCCAGTTTTAGGCGTCAGAGACATGATGATGGGATAGTTACAGGTTTTGGCCCTGTGATCAATTCTTCGAGTGGGTGAGATAGAAAATAAACAGATAATAGCAATCCAGAGCAACAGGCTATGAAGGGACTGCCTTTAGAAGGGTGGTGTGGGGGGACAGCAAAGGCTGCTCGAGAGAGGCTCCCTTTCAACTGGAACCTGGATGAGCAGGTGTCAGGAAAGGGTACCACGAGCAGAGATCACCAAAGAGGTGAAGATGAGCTTCTTGGGTTTGCAAAATAACTAGAAGGCCAGTGTGCCTGGAGCAGAGTGAGTGAATAACGGTGGGGAAAGATGAGGCATGAAGGGGCAAAGCACGAAGCTTCCATTTTTATCCTGAACGCTATGATAACCTTACATAGAGCCACAACATATATACTTTTCATATACATTCGTAAACCTTTAAAATTGGAGCTGCTCTGGGACCTAAAGCGCTCCCCTGTCTCGTACTCCCAACCCACTCCAGCAGTCTTTAAATCAGTCCTAAGGAATCTAAGAATTGGAATGGGGGTGGGGGAGGGCACCTAGAGGTCCTTAATGTAGTCCAACCCTCTCACTTTACAGATGGGAAAACCACGGCTGAGAGGAGGTGAAAGGTGGAAACTGCTCTGTAGGAGTGAGTGGGGCAAGGGCCACAGTCCCTAGTGGAGGTAGAAGGGCACAGGAGCTCTGGTTATCCAACCATCAGCTGGAGTATCTGGCAATCTAGAGGTTTACTGACCCGAAGTGGCAGTGTAGACAAAAGGCACATCCTCTTCCCCAGGGACATTGGCTGGGGGTGATATGGGGTGGAGTTGGGGGTGTGGGAGGTTACCTGGAAGGTAGGGAGGGTTTGGGGGTAAGGGTCGAGATAGCCCAGCAGGGGCTTTGGAAGTGCCCCTCTAATTCTTTAGCCTGTTTCATTTGAGTAGGGCAAATGGGTGGAGAGACAGGGACTGGCACTCAGTGGCCTACCTAACAGCCCAGTCCCTTCCCCTTCAAGTTAAGAGCAAGGACATGGAAGGGCTGTCTCCGTTAGCATCTCTGCACTTCCTCTCACAAGCTGTGCTATCTCAACATGTGTGCTTCCGACTCAAATCCAGGCTGAACCCAGACGCGAACCAGCAAAGTGTGACTTCAAATCTTCAGTTCTTAACCATCAGCAACTGGAAAGTAAGTCTTGGGGAAGAGGCACGCAGGACTAAGCCCGAGCCTTCCATACACAGGACAGACCGACTGGCAGACACATGCCCACTTCTGTCTGCGTACAGACTTCTGTCTGTGCCCACTGCCTCCCATGAAGTGACTCCACGGGGTGCCACACAGGACCACCGCTTCCAAACAGCAGCCACCCAGCCCTCTATTCAGATTTCTTCCCTCTGGGTGGTGCAAAGGCTCAAGGGTGGAACCTCAGGGTGGGGCGCTGAGTCAGCTGCGGGCGGCCCACTGTGTCCCAATTTCCCGCTTCGACCTCTTTCCACCTCGCGGCTGCAAACTGCGGCTTAAAAAAAATCAAAGAACTTCGCCTAAGCCGAGAAGCTACCTAGGCGTTACCAAAAGCTCCGCACGGTAGGAAGAACTGAGACTGAGGAAGGCCCAAAGCCCACCACGGGTTAAAACCACGGAGCAGCAGAGTACCGCCGAGGCCTAGAGAGGCCGCGCCCCTTTACCCTGTTTCCCTCCCCTTCACTTCCAACTTCCGGGTGGGGCACCACTTCCGGTTCCGGTGGCTGGCTACAAAGCATTGCGCTGGGTAGGTGGTTTCCTTTTTTTCGGAGTCGGTTTCGAGCTTCCAGTCGGCTTTCGAGGAGCCCCCGCCCCCGTTACCCCCACCCTCCGAGGTGGCACCTGCGCAGGTGAAAGCCCCCTCCCTCCTTCCCTCCATTCCTCCCGACCGCCTCTCTTTTCCGGGCGCACGGTCTGTTGGGAGTGGGGGGCCGCGGCGGCGGTGGCGGTCGGCCTCGGAGCCGAGAAGGACTCTGCAGGTCGCTCGGGCTAGAGTGGCATTGGAGCTCGCTTCAGCTCGGGAGGAGGAGGTCCTGGTCTGAACCCCCAGAAGTCTTTTTCCGGTCGGATCTAGACCTTCCGAGCCGCGCCCATATGGTGGGAGGAGCCCGGCTCAGCTCCCCGCCTAGACGCCGGGAAATTTCTGCTCAGCGGGGTGGTCCCACCTCCTGGTCTTGTGACCTTGGGCAGATCCCCTCTCGTCAGGCCTTAGTTTGGTTACGTGTGAATGGAAGTGACAGTAACTGTCCTTCTGGGTTATGGGGAGGATTGGATGAGGGGAAAGCGTCCGCGGAGTGTCTGGCGGGTAAAACTCAAATAGCATCAGCTGCTGCTGTTAATAGAGACAGCTGGGGCAGTAGAGAGTCGAATCGGGAGTTTAACTAGAGTGGCTGGGAGGGTCTGGGAGGGTCACGTAGCTGAATATAAATTGCCTAGCACAGTGTCAGCTAGAAAGTTAAGTGCTCAGTAAGTCGGCATTATTAACGGATGAGGGTGAGCATTGTGTCTGGTCATTGATCTTCAAAAGCTGATAGGATTTATAAACTTTATAAGTAAATCGTGGAGTTTGTCAATTTTTCAAATCCAGGCTTGAGAACTGGCCTCCTGACAACTGAGGCTATTCTTAGAAGTCGGGGTTGTAAAGACCTCTGGGGCTGGAAGCTAGAAGTATTAATAAAAGGGTGTTTTCCTAAGTGTGTTACGGGTTTTTCCCTCAGAAGGGTTTTGGGCAGGCGGAGAATGTTTGCTTCCTTTTGAATTAGGAAAGTAATACATAGTTGCAGTTAAAAAGAAAGCAATATAGAAAGATACGGAATGGAAAATGTTTCTTGAAGATAGTGCTTGTGATAGATCGGGTCATCTGTGCTTGTGTATGTATTTTAATTTCCCCAGGTGGGATCATAGGGTCAGGTGGTGATGTGTTATGGGCGCCTGTCTGTATCAGCACTCACAGGCTGAGTTCCTGCTTCATAAGATTGCCCTTATTCGGTTAAATGGCCGAATTATTTCCCTATTGATGGTCACTTAGGTTGTTCCCAGGATTTTGCTGTCTCACATTTCATCCAACCTTTCCTTGACTAAATATTTCCTTTTTTTTCCAAGGCACCCCTGAGTTATGGGGATATTTTGCTTTGGGCTTCATCATGCTAGGTTAGTGACAGTTTACTTTTGGGGAAGAGAACATGCTGTTGATAGAGCAAAAACCCAGTAGTATGAAAAGAATAAGTGTGTTCTAGGAATATCTAAATGGCAGGGTCTGGAATCAGTTCAGGTTTTCTAGAAAATGGGTTATGAAACGTTTGAAGAAGAGGTGACTAGGATCTGAGAACTAGTTAATGCAAGATAGGTAGTCAATGTTGTTGATTGTTGGCCTCTGTCAGTTGTTACACAGAAGACAGATTTGAGACAGTCTCTGAGTCCGAAGAAATTTTAGATGTCAACACTCCTGCTTCATGGACTGGGGAGGAATTAGATCTTGGGGGAGGGCGTTTGTTAATGAAAAAAAAGAGATGACCTTTGAAAACTGACCACATCATAGGAGTTGTACTCTTTGATTAGACATACCCGGATGTGGAAATTAATTTAGTCATTTCTGTACTGTCACTTGAAGTCTCTCTCTGTCTCCCTCTTTTTTAATAACATAGAATGTGGTTTTCCTATACGTAACCTTTCTCTTGGACTGGAGCCTTAACCCAAATGAAACAAAGCCTTTTTTCCCTAGCATTTTACACGTATTTAGTGTGCCCCCTCCTCCTCTGCCCCACTCCAGCTGGTTTGCTAATCTTAGCACATGTGTGCACACAAGAGCCCATACCTTGGAGCACAGGGATGGGCTGAGAGAGAAAGAGAGGGAGAAGCTCCAGCAGAATCCCTGCTGAACATGGAGATCCTGACCTCCTGCTGAAATCCCAGAGTCAGGCTTCAACCAACTGAACCACCGGGGCAGCCCTGATGAGCTAAGTAGAGGAATTTAGGATCTTGATCTTAGCATAGAGGCTTTTCTATTCCTTCCTTTCCTTTTTGTGAAGAGGGGATTTAGGTTTAACGCTGATGGTAGCTCCTAAAGTACTTTTTTAATTTTTTAAAGATTTTATTTATTTATTTGACAGAGATCACAAGTAGGCAGAGAGACCCACAGAGAGAGAGAGGAAGGGAAGCAGGCTCCCTGCTAAGCAGAGAGCCTGACGCGTGGTTTGATCCCAGGACCCTGAGATCATGACCTGAGCTGAAGGCAGAGGCTTTAACCACTGAGCCACCCAAGTGTCTCTAAAGTACTTTTTATTTTATTTATTTTTAAAGATGTCATTTATTTGAGAGAGTGAGTGAGCAAGTGAGCATCACTTGGTGGAAGCAAACACCTGTGATTTTAAAGATTCTCCCTCCTATAAATCATGTGAATGCATAGTTTCTTATTTTAACATAATGTAAAATACTTTGTAATGCAGGGAAAATGAATGGAATATTTCTTTAAAAAGATTGTCTGGTTAGTTAGGCCAGCATTCTTCATCCTCTCTGCTTTGAGAATCTACATTCTTAAACTACTGCCACATTTTTCTCAATTGTGTCAATTGATCCAGAGGAAACAAAAACAGAATTTCTAATAGCTTTATTAAGAAATCCTGTTAAGGGACACCTGGGTGGCTCAGTTGGTTGGACGACTGCCTTCGGCTCAGGTCATGATCCTGAAGTCCCGGGATCGAATCCCGCATCGGACTCCCAGCTCCATGGGGAGTCTGCTTCTCTCTCTGACCTTCTCCTCGTTCATGCTCTCTCTCACTGTCTCTCTCTCAAGTAAATAAATAAAATCTTTAAAAAAAAAAAAAAAAAGAAATCCTGTTAAGATTGGAAAGCTGATGGAACTTGGGTCTGGAACAGATCCACAAGATCAAGGTGGTTATAACAGTCTCTGGTCTGTTTTTGCTGAGCCTGTCTTTTCTCTGCATTTAGGAGTCTTCAATCTCCTTTTCCAGAGTTCCAGAATGGAGACTGACGGGTACCTAGAGGCACAAAGAAATAGAGAAGTCCAGGATGATAAAATGAGGTCACCATCAAATGAGATGATGGCTGAGGAGCCAGAAGTTGTCCTAATACCGGCTCCCCAGGTCCAGGCTCCACGAGAGCCTTCTGGGCTTCCACAGGAGAGCCTTGATGAAGACTCTCTCGAAGACCTTGAGACCATGCCACGAAGGAACCCTCCCAACGCGGCAGCCTCCAGGCAGAGGTTCCGGAAATTCCGCTATGAAGATGGAGCTGGGCCCAGGGATGTCCTCAGACATCTGCAGGAGCTTGCGGGACAGTGGCTGAGACCCGATATTCACACAAAGGAGCAGATTGTGGAGATGCTGGTACAGGAGCAGTTCCAGGCAGTCCTGCCCGAGGAGCTCAGAGCTCGGGCCCAGAGATGTCAGCCTGGGGTCAGAATCACTGGCTAAATCCTGCCACAGGGTTCTTGCTCAGCCTACACATGAGAAGTAACCAAACGTTCTCTTTGTTGCGGGAGCCAACAACAGTCATGGAGAAATGTGAACCTCGGGGTTTTTTTTTGTTTTTTTGTTTTTCCTTTCGGCTTGCCTTTGACTAGTTGTAATAAGAACCCATCAGAACCCATGTTTGGACCTCTCTGGTGGAGGCAGCTCTAATTCCTGGGACTGAGCTCTAGAAAGAGCTTCTGTTAGGACCCTCCTTTTAGGACAATCAGCCTGTTGCTTGTTCTTGCTCTGCTGAATGCCTCCTTTTTTGCACTTTTCGACATGCTTTAATATATTGTTATGTATCCAAAGAGGTAATTGCTTCAACTTTCAGAATTCTTGATTCTTGCTGTGGCGGCATGAATGGAAGCTTCTGTAACCCCACCAGTAACTCATCTTAGATGTCCTTGAACTATTAAAAGTTTAGTGCTTAATCACAATGTCCTGTGGTGATTTACCAATTTAGCTTTGACTCAGCATTTGAGAAAGTTGAGATCATTATCAGGAGTAGATGTGAGCTAGAGATAAGACAGGAGCAGGTCAGCCCTTTGTGTGCAGTCAGAATTTAAATTCCAACTGAGAAGGGGATAAAACAGGGTCCTCCGAAGTGAGTAACTCTTAGATCTGTTTGATTTGCTCTCCCCATTTCCATGGCCTGTGTTCCACAGCTTGTCACCTCCACAAGAGAACTAAAGCTATCTGACCATTCTGTGCTGTTTCTCCTGAAACAGGTCACCCTGCTTTCTGTGTGTGGAGACCTGTGCTTTGGTTGACGGCTGAGAAAGCAGTCCATAGCTGTGGTTGTGTTAGGCAGAAAGTAAACAGCAGCTGCTTTTCCTCAGTGTGACCCAGTCTTGAGGAACCTTTCTGCCTCTGTGGCCTGGCTGTTGGATTTATTCATCCGCTCCTGTAATCAACTTGCTGCCAGTTCAGAAACTAATCTTTGGGAGAGGGATTGGTTAGCTCCAAGCTGGAACTCGTGTTTATTCTGGCGGTGTGTTAATACTTCCTTTGCCTTCCGGACTGGTCTAGATGCTAGGACACAAACACAAAACCCAGTATGAAGAAGAAATGTATAGTTTTTGAAGAGAGAGGAAGATGTTGAGCTCTATGGGTAGGATCCTTTTATTTATTTATTTAAGATTTTGTTTATTTGAGAGAAAGCATGTGCAGGGGTAAAGGCAGTGGGAGAAGGAGCAGAACAAGCAGACCTTCGTCCTGCTGAGCACAGAGCCTGAACTGGGGCTCAATCCCAGGACCCTGAGATCCTGACCTGAGCCAAAGTCAGACATTTGACTGAGCCACCCAGGTGCTCCAAAAACACATTTCCTATTTAAACACGCATGCACGCGCGCACACACACACACACTCTCTCTCTCTCTCTCTCTCTCTCTAAAAGCAGAGGAGAGAGGAAATAGCCAAGTTAGGGAAGTGAGATTTTTTTTTTTAAGATTTTATTTATTTATTTGATAGAGATCACAAGTAGGCAAAGAGCGAGGGGAAGCAGGCTCCCTGCTCAGCAGAGAGCCTGATGCATGGAGCTTGATTCCAGGACCCTGAGACCATGACCTTAGCGGAAGGCAGAGGCTTTGACCCACTGAGCCACCCAGGCACCCCGGGAAGTGAGATTTTAATTGGACTTTCGTGGGAGATAACAGAATTCCACCTTGTGACAAAGTGTGGAAATGCTTGGGGAATAACAAACATACAGAAGGGTGAACTGTGCCTTTTATTGACTAGGTTAAGCTTTTCTTTCTTTTTAAAACCATTTTATTTTTTAAAGGCAGATGCTTAACCATCTGAGCTACCCAGGTAGCCCTAAAACCTTAAAGATTTTATTTTTTATCAAGTCCTCTCTACAGACCCAACGTGGGTCTCAAACTGACAACCCTGAGATCAACAGTCAGTCTGACTGAGCCATCTAGGTGCCGTATAGGTGAATTTCTAGTCCTAATTCTAAGAGTAAAATTTAACATTGGCAAAGGAGTTAGGAAGCACGGTAGGGTTGGAGTATCTTCAATACTTCCATTTGTTCAGAGCATTATGAAAGTATTTCCTTTAGTCTGCAAAGATCAGGAACTCCTGGTGTTAATTTCCTGGCCTGTGCCCGTTTCTCAGCTGCTTCGGTGATCTGGAATATACTGTTAAGTAAAGGAACCAACTTTCCCGGTGGACCCAGAAGTTACCACCTTCGAGATTGTATGGCTTGACGGCGGAAGTGTCCTAAGTTAATGTAGCACAGGTTTTCTCAACATGGGCAATTTGGAGCCAGAGAATTCTCTTCTGTGGAGGCTTGTCTTGGGCATTACACGATGTTCAGCAACATCTGTAGTCTCTCCTCACCAGCTGCCGATAGCACCGCACTGAAGAGACAACCAAAAATGTCTCCAGACATTGCCCAATGTTCCTCGGGGGCAAAGTGGCCTTTAGCTGAGAACTGACTAAACAGGAGAGTTGGTCACGGATACGTCACAGTTACCTTGGGATCCCTGGTCTCTTTTTTTTTTTTTTTTTTTTTTAAAGATTTTATTTATTTCACAGACAGAGATCACAAGTAGGCAGAGAGGCAGGCAGATAGAGAGTGAGAGAAGGAAGCAGGCTCCCTGCTCAGCAGAGAGCCCGATGTGGGACTCGATCCCAGGACCCTGAGATCATGACCTGAGCTGAAGGCAGCGGCTTAACCCACTGAGCCACCCAGGTGCCCCAAGGGATCCCTGGTCTCTTAAGCTTCATGTTGAATTGAGAAAGCTCTACGGTATAAGTTGGGTTTCATATTGGAGTGTCCAGCTGGTTCAGTTGGCAAAGCGTGCGACTGAATCTCAGGGTCATGAGTTCAAGCCACACTTTGGGCATGGAGGCTACTTAAGAAAGTTGGGTTTCATATTCCCTGCATATGTTTGGGTAACGTCACCTACTCTGGCAAATCTTAAGTTCTTTGCTACAAGGATTAAAATGATTCCTCCAACTCTTGTCATTCTATTGAGATGGTTTACTGTGTGCTAGGATAGATGCATTTGTGATTCATTTAATCCTTATTGTCATCTGACTTCACCTATTTATATAAATACACCTGCTTTACAGATAAGAAAACGAGATTCGCCAGTTACACTAGATGGCCAAGAAAATGGTGAAGATGGGATCTAAGCCTGGGATTTCTTTCCCTCTCATCTTGGGCTTTTTCTATCATGTCTGGAAGTAGGAATTGAACAAGCATCTCTTGAGAATCTCCTGCATGCAAGATGTTTCTTCTTTTACTTTTCCCCATCTTTATCTTACAATTTTTTTTTTTTAAAGATTTTATTTATTTATTTTGACAGAGAGAAATCACAAGTAGATGGAGAGGCAGGCAGAGAGAGAGAGAGAGAGAGGGAAGCAGGCTCCCTGCTGAGCAGAGAGCCCGATGCGGGCCTCGATCCCAGGACCCCGAGATCATGACCTGAGCCGAAGGCAGCAGCTTAACCCACTGAGCCACCCAGGCGCCCTCATCTTACAATTTAGAAGAACATTCCTTAGCTTCATTTGATAGAGAAAAAGTATAAAAACAAAAATGGCCCATAATCTCACTTCGTAGGGAACTCCCATTGACATTTTTCAAAGCAGAAGCTATATTTGCACGTGGATAGAAAAGTCCAAAAAGTATAGAAGGGAATAAAAGGAAAATGTAAAGCCTCTTCCCATTAACAGTTACAAATCTTTCCAGAAGATATCAGTTACACAGATGTAATCATATACACATGTGGGTGCACACACGCATATGTCCCTTTCTTATTTACACGAAATGCATGTTTAGGTTATATATTTTTCTTGACCAATAGGTCTTGGTGTCTGTTGCTATCAACATACAGAGATTTGCTTCATTTAAAAAAAAAATTTTTTAAGCAGCTGCAGAGTAGTTCCTTCTATGGCTAATACCTAGCTTTGTACTTTCAGTAAAAAAAAAAATGCAAGGGAGAGGATTTAGGTATGGGGCCAAACCTCTAAAGCATAAGGTGTTTAGAGAGGTAAGTGAGAGCCACAACTCAACCCCACAACCTCCACACCCTGACAGCAGAACTGGTACAATTCACAGCACCCCAGCACCATGTCCTGGCAACCCTGTGGTCTGAGCTCTTTTCCCATGGAAGTGAATTTACAGATGAGGCTCCTTGCCCCCAGACAAACCCAGTAAGAGGAGAGGCTGGAGTCCATCTCCATTTCATCTGGCTTCAGCCCCATGCCCTTGTCTTGAGGTCACACTGCCTGGATATCAAAGAGCAGACCAAGTCCAGCGTTTCAAGAGCTCTGTGGGGATTTGAGAGAACAGTAATTCCCTGTCTCTGTTGCCACCTCCTGAGATGATTCCTGTGCTTTCTCTTTGCAGTCTGCGTGATCCAGCTACTGCTAATGTCTGTCATTGTCATTAAAAAAAAAAAAAAAAAGAAAAAGATTCATTTAGTTATTAGGGAGAGAGAGCACAAGCTGGGGGAGGGGCACAGGGAGAGAATCTCAAGCAGACTCCCCGCTGAGGGTGAAGCCCCATGTGGGGCTGATCTGTGATTGATGAGATCAGGATCTGAGCTGTAACCTGATGCCCAACCACTGAGCCACCCAGGCACCCCTGTCATTGTCATTTCTTGAGTCCATCTAGAGCCTAGCTCTAAAGAACCCTAAACACTTTGAATTCTGTGAGAGGAAGGAGGAGGAAAATGCAGAACAACCCGAGGGGAAGTCCTTCTCAACTGTCCCCTGTGTCTAATTTTCCCTTTGTGATTGTTTTGATTCCCAAGTTCTACAAAAGAATAATTTCATCTAGTTATTGAAAAATGCTCCTGCCAAATGGCTACTGGTGAAAACCAGTGTTAGGATCACAAGGTAATAATGAGATTCTGAGCAACTGGCTGGTGCCATGGAAAAATATGTCATCTATTGGGCAGCTACTCCCTGAGCAGTGAGTGGGTGCCAGGGCCTGGCTGCCAGAGAGGAGGCCAGCTCCGCGGGGTGTGGGGACCATGAGGAGTCCCCTGTGATGGTGGCGGCGCCTGGAGCACTCAAGTGTAGTTGGCCCTTCCAGGAGCATCGTGTGTGGTCACTTTCCACGGGCAGCTCAGCTCAACGCTCTTGACAATGGCTTGACTATTTTGCTAAGCATTTTCCACCCACTGCCAGGCATTTATTGGACATTTTCCCTTGGCCTGGAATGCCTCTCCCCTATGCCTCCCCCAATCTTTGCCAGCCTACTACTACTCATTTTTTATGACGCAGATTGGCAGGGTCCCCTGCATGAAGCCTTCTTTGATTTCTGGGTCGAATTGGCATCAGAAGCCCTCCTGTGAGCTCCCCTAACACCTTAGCGTTAGTTACAGTCCCTGTTCATTCAGCAAATGTATGTAGTGTAGT
Source organism: Mustela lutreola (assembly GCF_030435805.1). Lineage (NCBI taxonomy): Eukaryota > Metazoa > Chordata > Mammalia > Carnivora > Mustelidae > Mustela > Mustela lutreola. The sequence goes on from NC_081299.1 coordinate 15,750,702, forward strand.
GGATATGCCATGCCCTATTCTAGGGATCACTGTGGTGCAGCGTCCGGGCTGTGCCCCCAGGCAGTTTGTGGACTCCCTCAAGAGAGAATTTCTGTGTGCTTGGCCTCCAGTGCAGGGCCTGCCCATGGTGGATCCTCAAGGAACAGTTTGATTTTTGTAGGAGACACCTGATCACTCTTTCTTCTAGTGAAGGAAAACAACTAGAATTCTTGGGAGACAATGGGAGGGAGTGAGTGGGAGGGCTGGGCATGGAGGTAAACAAAACAAAAAAGGAAAGGCTTCACTCAGGAGGCTGGTTTCCCACTCTGTTCTGAACTTGACCTTGCAATGAGGTGAAGTTAACTGCCCTTGGCTGGCTCTGCTGCGAAAGCTCAAAGGCCCCCTGGGTGCCTAGCAACAGCCCGACTGCCCAGAGTGCTGATTTAGAAGCTGGGTGTGTCCCATGGGCAGGAAGCCACTGCACCACCAAAGCAGCCAGGGCCCCCCCTTCACTTCCTCTGAGCCAAAACTCTGTCTCCAAGTGGGGCGAATACTTAGCGTTAGCTGCGTCTTAGCTCAAACTGGAGGTTCTGGCAAAGATAATTGCAGCCCTTACGAGGTGTGTGATCTCATACCAAGTCATGTCACCTCCCTGAACTTCAACTCCCACACCTGTCTTGTTCCCCGTCTTATTCCAGCTAGGCTCACCCTCCCGCAGCACCGGAAGCACAGAAACATCCAGTAGATGCTAATGTGGCTGAATCTGCCTGATTAGGTGAAGATTCAGTAAGTGATTATCAGGTGACACTTTGATCTTCCTCTTTTCTTCTGAGCCCCTCTCTTGAACTCTCCATCTTCCCATTTCTAATTTTTACACATTAAATCTTGTTCTTAGCTTCTCATTTCTTCTATCCCATTTCTCGGCTTTCTTCTTTTTAGGATTTTATTTTTTTAAAGATTTTATTTAATTATTTGACAGAGAGAGAGAGATCACAAGTAGGCAGAGAGGCAGGCAGAGAGAGGGGGGGAGCAGACAGCCCAATACAGGGCTCAATCCCAGGATCCTGAGATCATGACCTGAGCCAAAGGCAGAGGCTTAACCCACTGAGCCGACCAGGTGCCCCAAGATTTTATTTTTTTAAGTGATCTCTACACCCGATGTAGGGCTCGAACTCACAACCCGAGAACAAGAGTTATGCACTCCACCCATTGAGCCAGCTAGGCACCACCCTGCTTTGCTTTTCTTTTCTGCAGTTATTAAACCTCCCCATCAAGACTCAAAAATATTCCACACCTCTAAAAAATTGATGAGTGTTTTGGTTTTTAGGCCAATACTATTGCTAAGGTGAACTTCAATTTTTTTTTTAAGATTTTATTTATTTATTTGATAGAGATCACAAGTAGGCAGAGAGGCAGGCAGAGAAAGAGGGGGAGGCAGGCTCTCTGCTGAGTGGAGAGCCCAATGAGGGGCTCGATCCCAGGACCCTGAGATCATGACCTGAGCCGAAGGCAGAGGCTTTAACCCACTGAGCCACCCAGGCGCCCCTGAACTTGAATTTTTTTTTTTTTAAAGATTTTATTTATTTATTTATTTGACAGAAATCACAGTAGGCAGAGAGGCAGGCAGAGAGAGAGGGGAGGAAGCAGGCTCCCTGCTGAGCAGAGAGCCCGATGCGGGGCTCGATCCCAGGACCCTGGAATCATGACCTGAGCCAAAGGCAGAGGCTTTAACCCACTGAGCCACCCAGGCGCCCCCTGAACTTCAATTTTTTAAAAGATTTTTTAATTTATATTTGAGTGAGAGAGAGAGAGTGAGATCATGAGCAGGGGGGAAGGGTAGAGGGATAAGCAGACTCCCCTCTGAGCAGGGAGCCTGATGAGGGAGGGTCTTGATCCCAGGACACAGGGATCACAAGCTGAGTTGAAGGCAGATGCTTAAACAACTGAGCCATCCAGGCATCCTAATTTTTAAAATTTATGTATAACAGACATCCTGGAAATTGTAGGACTGGATGAAATTGTCCAAAGTGAACATATCCCCATAACCACTGTCCAGATGAAGATACAGAGTTTAGCCAGCATGCCAAAAGTCTCCCTCAGACCCTTTCCTAGTCTTCAATCTCCCGAAAGTTTAGCTATTGTGATTTCTGCTGCCACAGAATAGTGCTGTCTGTTTCTGAACCAAATGGAATCACACAGTGTATACCCTTTCGTGCTTGTTGTCTTGTGTTCAAAATTATCTCTGTGAGATTCATCTACCCCTTGAGCCTCTTGCTTATCCATGCCTGCGTACCTGGACATGTCCAGTCTTTCCTCCAGTGGTCAGTATCCCCAACCTGGCCTGGGCAGCCTGTGCTGGTCCTCTAGATTTGGATCAGCCCTCACTCCTTTGGGAAACTTTCCCTTATCGGCTCTGGGTTTGAATTTCAGCTCTTCCACCTGCTAGCTATATGACTTTAGACAAGTGGTACTAACCTCTTCATGCCTCGTTTTTGTTGAAGGCAATAATTTCTATATTCCAGAGTTCTTGTGAATTTCAAGTGACACAATACATATTAAATACTTAGAACAATGCCTAAAGCATAGGAAGCACTTAGTAAACGTTAAGTATAACTCTTTTGAATATTCTGCTTTTCTTTGATTCTCCCAGATTCTTGTACAAACCCTTGTCCAAGCACTTGTTTTGATTATTGTTTGTCTCACCATGGCACCTTAGCTCCTTGAGTAGAGATTATGTCTTCATTCATTGTTTTTTTTCAACAGGTAATTATTAAGTATGCACTACATTCTAGCACTGAGGGTACAGCAGGAAAGGAGCCTTTAAATTTACTTTTTTTTTTTTAAAGATTTTTTAAATTTATTTTATAGATAGAGATCAGAAGTAGGCGGAGAGGCAGGCAGAGAGAGAGGGGGAAGCAGGCTCCAAGCTGAGCAGAGAGCCCGATGCGGGGCTCGATCCCAGGACCCTGAGATCACGACCTTAGCCGAAGGCAGAGGCTTAAACCACTGAGCCACCCAGGCGCCCCTAAATTTACTTTTTAATAGGGAGAGACAGATATTAAGAATATTAAAAGGGTGAGATCATTTTGGAGAGTGATAAGGCTGTGAAAGAAAGAAAGCAGCATGGGGTGGTAGTGGGTTGGAACTGCTACTCCAAGCTGGGTGGGGAGGAGGTCTTCTGAAAGAGTTGTTATTTGAGCAAAGACATGTGGGATGAAAAGGAGCAGGCTCACGCAGAACAGGAGCATTCAGGGCAGCAAGTGCAAAGGCCCTGAGGCAGGCACAGTAAGCTCAGTTCTGTCTGAGGAATGCCAAAGAAGGCAGGATAGCTGGAGCCCAGTGAGTGAGTGCATGGTTCTGAGGATGTTGGAGATGTGGACAAGAGCCAGGAGAAGCCATTCAAGAGGTTAAGCAGGGGAATATCAGTTATCTTCGCATCTGAGGTGCCTAGCACATAATATATTCACTGACTGTTGAATATTGGTCACAACACGCCCATTACCAGTTGGTTCACATGAATAAATCTCAGATCGTTTTTCAGATTAAAACTTCATCACCGTACCATGTGCTCTGGGTTTTTACCAAACTCTTCCAGTGCAGATGGAGTTGCTCAGTCATTTCTAGACTTTTCTTTCCCCTATCCTGTCTCATGCACCCTTCTTCAGTGACCCAGATTGTCTCCACCAGAGATTGTAACAGAGATGAAGGAGACAAGCCTGGGCCAGTTAGAGAAAAGGCAGGTAGGAAACAGGTTTGGTCAGTTCCTCTCCTTTCTCTGACTGCAGGAAGGGTCCAGGTCTCTAGACAAGCACAATGATGTGGCACAAAGTGGAGGAGGGAAGCTGAGCAGCAGGAGGGGCTCAGAAGGACAAGATCCCTGAGTTAGAGCTGATGGGGTAGTGCTGCAGCTGCAGCAGACCTTAGCCCCTTAAGGCGTGACAGTCAGATTGGGAGCCCATCTGGAGTCCTAGCAGCAGAGTGGGGCTGCTGGCACGGCCTGAGCCATGACCATGATTAGCCAGAGAGGGGAAGATCCAGCCGATAAATCAGGAGGGAAGGGTAGACTTGTGTCTTAGTGATAGGAATTTACACAACAGCAACCCCTCAGTTACAACAGTGAGACCTTATTTTTGTTTATTTCCAACCTATATCTTTATGAAATATTACACATGAGGAAAAGCACACAAAACAAATGTGTAGTAGAACGGATGATTATAAAGCAGACATTCATGTCACCATCACCAAGGTCAGGAAATAGACCACTGCCAGCACTGCTCCCCCCCAATCTCTTCCAGATTATAAACTCCTTTAGAGGCTGCCAGCAGCCAGATTTTTATAATAATCACTTCCTTGCTTTTCTTTATAGTTTTATCGCCTATGAATCACGTGGAAAGTCTTAAATTGGGATTTTCTCATGTAAATCCTAAGACTAAAGACTACAAGGGAGAGCCTCTTTCATGTGGATTCCCAGGCCCTGGGGAGATGGTGGTGGATTTGCGCTCTTCCGCATTTGCGCTCTTCGGCCTTTGGCAAAGAATGCTGTTTTGAGAGTTCTCTCCCTCATTATGTTTAAGGCACCTGAGGAGCAGTGTGAGGGGAGCAAAAAATGCACCGCAAGCTGAGCCCATCCCTGGGAACTTATTGTAGGGTAGAGAAAGCATGGATAAACATGACAGAACAGGGCAAGGGCCTAAAGATACCCTCAGGTGAATGCTATGGGAGTTTCGAAGAAGCAGAGATCACTTTAGCAGCCAGAAGAGGAACAGGCTTTGTGGGAAAAGTGGCAGTATGCTCATTCATGCATTATTTATCAAACATTTTGGAGGGCTGGCAGTTTGCCAAGAAATTAGATAAAAGGATACAAAAATGAATACAGTAAGATCCCTGCCTGCTCATGGCTTAATGGTTTAGTTAGCACAGACACAAATGATTTTAATAGAGTATGCTTTAAATACACAGTGTAATAGGAATGATGGGTTGCCTGGGGGTATCAGTCAAGGCTTAGGAGCTGAGATCCATACTAATCCTTGAAGGAGAGAAGCATAGGAGTTTGGGAACTGCTGGAGCTGCAGAAGCACAGAGGTGGGAAAGAACACAAGGTCAGTGTTGGTAAAAGGTACAGTTTATGGTGGGAAGGAGAGTGGGACTTGATAGGTAGCATGGGTGGGTGGGAAAGTTGTCCTAGGCAAGGGGAACAGCATGAGCAGGAGCATGGAGCCAAGAAATCATGGCACCTACATGCATGGTACTAGGTAATTCAGTCTTGCTGCTGTGTAAACACATAAGTTGTGTGATGGAAGGTGGGATAATTAATTTTAAATGTCAACTTGACTGGGCAATGGGGGCTCAGATACTTGGTTGAACATTATTCTGGGTGTGCTGGTCTGTGAGGGTGTTCTGGGTTAAGATTAACATTTGAATTGGTAGACCACGTAAAGTAGATGGCATGCCCTAAATGTGGTGGGCCTCATCCAAGCAGTTGAAGGCCTGACTGGAACAAAAAAGGCTGACTCTCCCATGAGTAACAGAGATTTTTTCCTGGCTTGGGACTCAAACACGGACTCTTCCTGGGTTTTGAGACTGCTGACTGTTGGACTGCGACTGAAATGTTGGTTCTTGTTCTCAAGCTTGAGGACTTGGACTAGACCCATACCATCAGTTCTCTTAAGTTTCAACTTGTCAACTCACCGTACGGCTCCTGGAACCTATCAACATCTATAATTGTGAGAGTGAATGCCTTTGAATACACCTTTTCAGATTAAAAAAATTATTTATTTGTCAGAGAGAGAAAGAGAGAGCAGGCAGAGGGAGAAGTAGGTTCCCCGCTGAGCAAGGAGCCCGATGTAGGACTCGATCCCAGGACCTTGGGAGCATGACCCAAGCCAATGGCAAATGCTTAACTGACTGAGCCAGCTAGGCATCCAAGAATAAATCTTTTTAGATAGATAGATGCAAAGCAATACAAATCAATCTCTCTCTCCCATTCCTTCTCTCCCTGCCCTGTTCCTCCTGTTGCCTCTGTTCTTCTGGACAACTCTGACTAGCACAGAAGGGAAAGGGAAATAACTTTGGAAAGGCAAGTTGGTATCAGGGCACAGAGGACACAGAATGCCTGGCTAAAGGACTTTGAATTTTATTTTGAAGGCAAAGGGAAAAACACTGAGGTTCCTGAGCCAGAAAGTGACTTAATAGGAGCTGAGGTCTAGGTAGGCAAAGGTTGTGGTGTATAAAATGAATTGAAACAGAGATAATCAGAGGAAGCCTCTAGAGATGGGACCTCTGATGCAGAGAGGTTGGAAGACCCTGGAAGTAGTACAAGGGTGCAGGGGCCAGAAGCAGATAGAGGCACAACAGAACCCGAAGCAGGTGGGAACTGGAGATGTCGTTAGTGGTGCTGATGGGACTTGTGAGTAACTTGGAATTTGTAAATGGGGTGGGAATCGGGGCTGAAGGAGGTAGAGATTTGGGAATCATCTAGAAGGTGGTGTCAAGTGCTATACCACGTGGCCACAGAGGGACGGGGTGGCAGAATCTTGCAATTGTCACAGGAACCGACTCAATGTGGCTCAGCTAGTGTGCCTGAAAATTTAAGTAAGACTAGATCCAAGGGCTCAAACAATGCCAGTGGGACTTGGTTTGACTGTCTCTTTCTGCTCTCTTTTTGCCCTCTGTTACAGTCCCCTTCCCAGGCAGTTTCTCTCCTTGCAGTGGGAAGATGGCTGCCACCAAAGCCAAGGTGACATCCTGCCCTCAGCAGAGAGATTCATCAAGTGGACAGTTCTGACCAAAGTTCCAGAATTGAGTCTCACTGGTTCTCTTTGGGTCATACGCTCATCACAGAAATGCTGCTAAAATTCTCTGATTGGCTAAACCTGGGTCACGTGTCCACACGGCACTTAGTAGTGGCGACATCTCCTCTAGAGGCCTGGGGATTGAGAATTGGCGGGGAGGGGTTGCTGCAGCCTTCGTCAGCCTTCATCAGCAGGAGGATTGGATTCCGGGCTGGTAACCATGGGGGAAGGGGCGCTGGAGACCCACGGGGTGCTCCTCCCCTTAGTATGAGGTAGCTGCAGCCAGAGGGGCAGTGGGGAGCAGGCCCTAGGAGTCTGGGGTCTAGGCTGGCAGCAAGGGAAGGGGTAGACTGGGGTCTAGTAGTAACACTACTGTCTCTTGAGGCTGTGAAAAGATTGGGGAGGGCCATTTTGACAAAGACCTGACAAGAGAGAAGACAAAGTACTAAGTGAGCCCTTGTTCTCAGAATAAAGGCAGGAAAGGCCAAGTGGTTGGGTGACACCCCATCAAGATATTGCTGCAGACATTGTCTGGGGACATTCATGGGATTGTGAGAGAGGATGAAGGAAAGGTCACTGCCAACTGGCTTGCAGAAGGAGAAAACACAACCAGATTTCCTCAAGTTAAAAAAAACCAAGCTGATGTATTTTACAGTAGTCAAAAAGTTACAATAGCTGAAAACAACATAAATTCCAATAGTAGATTGATTAGATAGATTGTAATGTCCACACAGTAGAATATGACCTTTAAAAACGATGTTTCGTTTGAGATGGAAAGATATTCACAGTGTAGTTTTGAAAGACAAAAACAGAGTACAATCAGTTTTTGTGCAATAAATGTATATACACCTCTCTCCATCTGTATCTGGGAAGATGTACACCACATTGTTACTATTTTGTGTCAGTAGGGGTAGAACCACAGCTGAAGCTTATATTCTGATTTCTCTGTAATCACCTTCTGGGTAGTTGATCAATAAGAGCCAGCCCCTTGGGTCCAAGTTCAAAATGTGCCACTGCCTGGCTTGGCAACCTTGGGCAACTTCCTTAATGTTTCTGAGCCTCAGTTCATTCATCAAAAAAGAACAATAATGGTTCTTAACTGATAGAGTAGTTGTGAGCATTACATTATCTACTATTACATGCAAAGCTGTTAGCAACATGCCTATAGTAAACACTCAAAAATGTAATTATTCTTCTTGTGTAATTGAAAAGCCCAGAAGGAAATATGACTATTGTATCAGATGTTTTGGAAATAGGTGTCTTTATTGGCCAAGTAGCTGAGGTAGTCACCAGCAAATGAAGTATTATTAAGATAAGTGATTTTCCTGTAACACTGGGAAACATCTGAGACTAAGATTGAGAGTTCCTATTCTCCTGAAGCCTGCACACTAGCAGGGAAGACAGATGATAAACAGGTGCTGTGAGGATAGGGTGATCAGAAAGGCAGTGACATGTGAGGGCCGAGAGCCAACCAAAGGCTGCTGAAGAGGAAGCCAGGAGAAACAGAGAGTGCAAGGCCTTGTAGCAGGGAGGAAGTCCCAGAACCAAAAGGCTGCCAAAGTGCCTGGAACGAGGGACAGTGTGTTGTAGGGAGATGAGAAACAGCTCGCCAGGGAGGACCCATGCAGGCCTGGGGGTAGGGAGGTGGTCTCAGGCAAGTCATCACCCCCAGGCAAGTTAAAGCCTCCGTCTTTTTTTTTTTTTTAAACTCCGTCTTTTTTTGCAAAATAGGGATGATAATATTTTGCTTCACAAGGCTGAAAGGAACAAAAGCATTGTTAGTGGCAGCGCTCTGCAAATGATAGTTTGTAGCATCATTACAAACATAACCGTCGGAGAAAGAGGGGCGGAGCTTAGTAGCGAACTAGCGAGCCTTGCTGGTCGGCGCGTGCGCGGTAACGGGCTAGACCCGGGCGTGGGGGGAGGGAATGAACTCAGGCCCCGCCTCCAACCGCTCTGCCTGGACTCGCCTCCGGGCCCCGCCCTCTTCCGCGGGCACCCAACCCTGCGTCCCCTGCGTGCTGACGTCAGGCGCGTGCCCCTGTCCGGCAGCCGAGGAGACCCCGCGCAGTGCTGCCAACGCCCCGGCGGAGAAGCTGAGGTGAGTGCGGGGCCCGAGGCTCCCGGCGGGAGCGGGTACCCCATCGTCCCGTCCCCGCCGCGCGGCCCGCGCCGTCTCCCCGTCCGCGGGGACTCCCCGCCTCTGGGATCCCGGGAACCCTGGGAGCGCGGGGCGCGGGGAGGGGTGCCCGGCTCGCGCGGCGCCGTCCGGGCGAGCACAGGTCCGGGTTCTGTCGGGGAGCGGAGGGGAGAGGGTGGCGGCGGGGCAGGCGGGGGCGCTTGGCCGCCGAGAGGTGCGCGGCCCGGGCGCAGGGTGCCGGCCTGAGGGCGCGGTCAGGGACGGGCTGTCACCGGACAGCGGTGGAAGGAAGGGGTCACACCCATCCCGGCGGTCTGGGGCCCTCTCCCCCTCGGCCCGGCCCAGCAGGCTCCGAGGACGGGCGACGGGCGGGGGCGCGGAGGGCGGGGGCCGCGGAGCCGCTCGCGGATGGCTCGGGCTCCCGGGCCGGGTCTGCCCCCTGCGCCCCGGCTTGGACTTCCTGCTTCTCCCGGCGCCGCCGCGGACATTTTGCGGCGGGCTGGGGGAGGGGAGCGGAATCGCCAGCGCCGCGGGGAAGTGGCGTCCGGGGAGGGGGCGGCTCGCGGACTGCCCTGGGCTGTGCCTGCGACGCGCTTCCCTCCTCGGCTCCGCGCCCCGGCGGCGCCCGGTCGGGTGGGCCGGGTCTCTGTTTCTCCAGGCTCTTTTATTCCGGCCCTTAGATTGAGTTTCTAGCACCATTTCCGTTTGCTTCTCCAGTTCTCCCTGCTTATTCAGCTGAAGCTTCCCTTTCAGGGAGTTACCTAACCACCTCTCGAAACTGTCGTTCTGCCGCTTGCTTAATTCCTCTTATAAGGGTGAAATTTTCTTTGTTCATTTGTTTTTTTCCTCCCCTTTAAGTCCAAGAGAAATGCAGTGTGGAGGATTACGTCATCGCAGTATAAGGGGTGAGAGTTTTAACTCCTACAAGTCAGGGACTCAACCGAATGAAGACAGCGTTTTGCAGCCTCGGGCACTCAGTGGCACATCCTGCCTGCTTCCCAGCGCATCGTGTTCATAGACGATCCTTTGAAATCTTTTGGCTGTCTCAAAGGCATCTAGAAAGAAGGTTTAAAATCTCAAGATTAGCTTGTGCCCGGGAGTATAGCGTAAGACAACACCTACAGCCACTTGTGTAGGCAGTAACTTGAAAGATCCCTTTGCAGTTGAATGAAGTGATTTGTGGGAGAATTTCTTTGGTCCAAAATGACTTTTCCAGACTGTTTTAACTTCTCCCTTATGACTTAGCGATGCACAGTACAGACCTAAGTTGGCTCACGTGCGCTTTTTGTGGCAAGGGTGTGGTGGAAAGACAATCAGTTTTACACTTTACCTTTGTTTGCTAGACAATTTAATTTTGTAATTAAAAACGAATTTGGGATTTTTAACCAAAAACACATCAGTATCTATTTTCAGACTTTTGGATCACAGTATTTGTTCCTCAGAATATTAGGTACATCCCCAGTTGTATATCCTTCATTGATTCTGGGGATATAGCACAGAAAAATGTTAGCATTGTAAAGCAAATGAGAGCCCATTGTGTAATGGTATTGTAATAAGGGTAGTTCATGTTGGAACAAGTACTTTCCCATTGTTTCTCTTGTGTGTAGATAGAACATGGCTTGTTAAGAAACACTTTAAAGAAGTAGGTTTAAATCAACTTTTCTGTGTTGTGTAGGTGTTGTAGATGATTGGATAGGTATTGGGCTTGGATCTTCTGAAATACATCTGTCATAATGTGGTATTTTGTTTTAAAACACTTCCTGTTGCATTATTTCTTGAGACTTCTACATTAAAGAAGTTTAAATATACATACACCAATTTGCATCATTCCTTTTAAAATATAGCAGAATGTTTAAACTTACAATATTTAAACTGAGGCAAGGAAAGGGATGGATAGTTCCACTAAAAATGAGCGGTTTTCTAGTCATTTCTTCAAGACCTGGGAGATTTCACATCCATTTAAAGTGTTTCTGACCAAAATGTGTATTCAGTTAAACTTAGTTTTTCGGGAGTCTAAGACCGATGTTAGAGTAGTGGAGGTTAGGGCTTAAACATCTGTGAAATTCTTAAAGCCCAACAAGACCATTGCAACTGGGGTACCTGGGTGGCTCAGTGGGTTAAGCCTCTGCATTTGGCTCAGATCATGGTCTCAGGGTCCTGGGATCAGCAGGAAGCCTGCTTCCCACTCTCTCTCTGCCTGCCTCTCTGCTTACTTGTGACTCTCTGTCTCTGTCAAGGAAAAAAAAAAAAAAAAAAAAAAAACCCAACAAGACCAAATCTTGACATTTTCTGTAATTTCAAGATTGGTTTTCCTTTATTCAGATACTTTTTCTGCTTAGAACTTTATGGTTTATTAGAAAAACATTTCTAGGTTATTTTTAAGATGGTTACACTAATAAAATATTTTTTTTTTTTTTAATTATTTATTCAACAGAGAGAGAGATCACAAGTAGGCAGAGAGAGAGGGGGAAGCAGGTCCCCCGCCGGGCTCGATCCCAGGACCCTGGGATCATGACCCGAGCCGAAGGCAGATGTTTTAACCCACTGAGCCACCCAGGCGCCCCTAATAAAATGTTTTGATTCAAGAGTGTCACATTTAGAAAAGTTTGAAGTACAGTTTATTCTGCCTTTCTAGAAGTAGTATTTATAGGCATTCCTGGGAGTAAAAGTCAGATTGTCCTTTTATTTACAGATACATTTTAGATGTATTTCTTTAGTGTTTTTGGGGTCTTTCTGAGAGGATAAGGAACACGTCAGTCTGTAAGGGCTTCCTCTGCAGGGGAAGGAGGGATTACTATTTTGTTAACTTATGTCCCATAAATAGTTCTTTCATGTGTCCTCCTATATCAGAGGACTTCATTCTAGGCTTTTATGATAGTGTCTTATTCAGTGTTCTCTTTCAAATCTGTTAGTGTCCCCCACCGGGATGTAAGTGATATGAGAGCAGGACTTTGACCTGCCATGGACACCCCTGTATCTCTAGCACCTAGAATAGTGCCTGATACATAGTAGGCCTCAAGAAATGTTTGTCAAATGAATGAATTTAATGGTGTCTGAGGGTTAACATTTTCTTTCTGCATATTCCATAGGCGTGTTTACTGTGTTTCCTGAGACTTGTGCTTGGTCAGCCATATCCATATGGAGGCTCCTTGAAGTGAGGATTACTAATCTACTCTGCTTGATGTTAGCCCTCTGTTTAGTCCAGTGCCTTCCACAGCTGTACTGTCTGGACTGTTCACCATCGCTTAGAAAGTTTTTCTGATGACCCGTTCTTATTCTCCTAAAAATTATTTAGACTTTGATGTTTGCTTTTTTCTTCTCTTTGTTTGCTTTAGCTGCTTATTTTTGCCACTTACTTCACTCTGCTTAACAGTATCACATTTCTGGTCATGCTAGGCTTTGTCCCTTACCAGTTTCTGCTTTCAGTTACTCATCCTTTTAGTCCAAAATATTTTTGCTAAAGCAATTTTCATTACTTGTTATTTCAGTTATGTTTGCTGCTGCTGCTGTGAAATTCCTGGATGTTAAAACTCTTTCTTAACTAGTTGCCCCTGGGACATTGGTCTTAGAATGCTTATTGCATGAGGTTAAACCAGGTGTGTTTTGTTTTTAATTTTTTAATTTTCTCAGGATTTTATTTTTAAGTAATGTCTACACCCAGTGTGGGGCTCGAACTCACAACTCCAAGATCAAGAGCTGCATGCTGTACTGATTGAGCCAGCCAAGGACCCCTGAAACCAGGTGTTTTCCTTCTTTTAAAAAAATATTGTAGGGACGCCTGGGTGGCTCAGTTTGTTAAGCATCTGACTCGATTTTGTCTCAGGTCAAGGTATCAGGGTGGTGAGATTGAGCTGCACAGGGGGCCCTGCGGTCAATGCGTAGTCTGCTTCAGATTTTGTTTCTTTCTATCCCTTCTCTCTCCCACTTGAGTGCGTGCTCTCTCCCAGAAAAATAAAACATTACCAAAAAATACTGTAGAGAATATTTCTGAAATACTTAGCTATTATGCTGAAGTCTACAGTAGTTTCTAATACAGGAAAAAACTGTATTGTTAAGTCCTGGGATTCACCAATGATTGGTCTTCTGTCACCTCTGTTGCCCACTCAGTTCTTTAACTCCTGCCTCATGTTCTCCAAAAGTAAGCCATTTTGGTTTGCCATCTTAATTTTGCTGTCTTGGGAGCTCTACTGCTGGTATCATAATTAAAGGTGTAGACTCTAGAACCAGACTGCCTGGATTCAAATCCTACCATATATTATCTACGTGCAGTTTGAGTAATGTCTTCGTGACTTAGGTTTACCTTCAGTAAAACAGGGCCAGCAGTAGTCCCGATCTGACAGTGTTGTTTTGAGAGTCAGATCAGTTAATCTGTGTGGAGTACTTAAGACAATTCCCTGGGACATACTAGGTGTGTGTTCTTTTATTACTGCAGCCTCTCTCAGGCCCTCATGTGTGAGAAGCTGGGTTTTCCCCCAAATCAAAAGTTTAGTAACCACCATCCCCCAGATTAATGTCATGAAACCATAAAAATTATTAAATGAAGTGGAGATTGTTGCCTGCCTTAAGTTTTTGTCCACTCTCTTAACCAGGGTTACATAAACGAGGTTGTAAAGTCAAATACAGTGTGTGGACTGTGGACCAGCAACACAAGATCTCCTTGGAGATCCATCCCAGTCCCACTGAATCAGGATCTGCATTTTAACAAGATACCCACATGATTTTTATGTACGTTAAAGTTTGAAGCATCCTCTTTAGGACTGCTAGCAGGATGTCTTAAGGGATTTCAGAAACAGCGTTGGGGACTTTATTTTTATTTTTTATTTTTATTTTTCCTCCTACTTAAGTATGAACTGCTTTCTTTTAGGCTGTGTACCAGAATTTATTGCAAGGATCCTAACCTGAGAGTAGGCGAAACTGGTTTGGCTTGTAAAGAAGTGAGTTATAGGGGCCTGGGTGGCTCAGTTGGTTGAGCATCTGCCTTTGGGTTGGGTTGTGATCCTGAGGTCCCTGGATCGAGTTCCACGTGGGAGCTCCTTGCTCAGCGAGGAGCTTGCTATCTGTCTGCCTGCCGCTCCTCCTGCTTGTGCTCTCTCCCCTCCCCCTCTGACAAATAAATAAAATCTTTAAAAAAAAAAAAAGAAGTGAGTTACAGTGTCTTACCTGTTGTGTAGAATCGCCTCATGTCTGTGCTCACTGTGAGGAGTGTAAAGTTGTTAAAAGTACCTTTGCCCGCTTAGTACTAAGTAATCATAAGTTCTAGTTTAGAATATGAGTTACACATTTGAACTCAAATGATGTTTTATTGAAAGCATTGTTTGGAAGAGCATATGATCAGGATGATTCCTTTAATAGTTGGTTATGAAAACAGGTGGGCTACAAAGCTCAAGTTTAGCTGGTGAAATGTAACAAATATTTTCTGTTCTCTTTCTTGAAATTAACCATATTTCTAATCCCAAGGGAAAATACTAATAACTAAAATTTAGTCCTATTTAGCTACCATCCTTTTCTTTAAAGGACTAGATTGAATTTTTTTTTCTAATAACTTTTTCTTAAACTGTTTGGTGTAGGAGAAATCCCCCAGTACTATCCTTGTGTAGTATATGCTTTAGAGAAGTGTTTCCTAATCCTTTTCAAATCAAGGCATACATAGAAAATTATTCATAATGCCACACTGAAGTGAATGGATGAGGCTCCTCTTGGCTGGCTGGACAAGTTGAGACCCCAGGAGAGCTGGGACCAGTGTCTCAGGTGCATCTGTGTCCATTCTGCTTCAGGTGGCAGTATGAAGCCATCTAGTGTTGGATATTAAGGCACAGCCATCCTTTTCAGGTAAAAAGATTATCACTGTTTGCTGCTCCTTATGGGAGCAGAAGAGATCGAGAACAGACCAAATGAAGAGAAAATGAAACCAGGGGGAGAACTGGGAGGTAGAATACAAGAAGACTGTGTTAGTTCTTGTTAAGGAGTATGAGAAAATTTCTCATAGAAGAAAGCATACGTGAGGTTTCAGCAAAATCCATTTGTTTTGTTGATAAGCAGTTTGAGGGTATTTGTAATTTTGGTTTGCTTCGAAATCTGTTTAAAAGCAGATGAAGAGCTGGGGCGCCTGGTTGGCTCAGGTTGTGGCCCCATGGTTCCAGGGAGCCTGCTTCCCCTCCCCACTCCCCACGATCTCTCTCTCTCATGCTCTAGTAAATAAAGTCTTTCAAAAAAGCAGATGAAGAGGAATGGGAAGTAATTCAATAAACTTTCTTAACAAGTAATTGTTGGTATTTGTGGGATTTTTATTATACAGCCTCACTGTAGTATTTACTAACTGAATGCTGCTTGAGAGGAGTTTAATTTTATAATCTTTTGAAGTGGATTTAAACCATCTATATATCACTGATTCCCAGAAAACTATATATTTATTTTGGAATTTGAGATTAACAGGTTTTATTATTATTATTATTATTATTATTTTTTTTTTTAAGATTTTATTTATTTATTTGACAGACAGGGATTACAAGTAGGCAGAGAGGCAGGCAGAGAGAGGAGGAAGCAGGCTCCCTGCTGAGCAGAGAGCCCAATGTGGGGCTTGATCCCAGGACCCTGGGATCATGACCTGAGCCAAAGGCAGAGGCTTTAACCCACTGAGCCACCCAGGCGCCCCGAGATTAACAGGTTTTAAATAAAGTAGTAGATTATATATATATTTTTATGGAGAGAGCATGCACGTGACCTTGGGGGGAGGGGCAGCGGCAGAGGAGGAGCGAGGGGCTCTCCAGCAGAATCCATGCTGAGCATGGAGCCTGATGGAGAGCTCAGTCTCACTGCCCTGAGATCATGACCTGAACCAAAATGAAGAGTTCCAACGTTCAGCTGACTGAGCCACCCAGATGCCTTAGACTGTTAGATTTTAGAATGTAGATTTTCATTTAGCAGATAACTAAGAAAAAAAATGAATAGTTCCTGTGCATACTGGAGTACTAGGGTTTAAATCAATATCTAATGCCCTCATGTATTTAAGAAAGTGTCCAAGTAGAATAAATATTACAAAATATAAGCTATGGAAATGTTTGACTATTTTAGGTCATATTATTTTTTGCTCTGGTCACCACAGGGCCAAAGGGAATGTTAGATGATTCTGAGAGTTCATAAACCAGTAGAAATGGGGGTAGGGGATAATTTTAATTTTAAGAGTAATACCTGTGTTTTTCTAGTGTGTTTTGGAATACCTGAGGGGTATTTCCAGGAGAGTGGCATCAAGTAGGAAACTGTAGTTACTATAGCCCCATCTTGGAAATTCCTGGAAACTTGTTTGATGGACATCCCCTCACCCCATTTTGAGAAAATGG
The DNA here is from genome assembly GCF_030435805.1 of Mustela lutreola. Classification (NCBI taxonomy): domain Eukaryota; kingdom Metazoa; phylum Chordata; class Mammalia; order Carnivora; family Mustelidae; genus Mustela; species Mustela lutreola. The sequence goes on from NC_081299.1 coordinate 15,766,949, forward strand.
ACTGGGAGATGTGGTATCTGGTAGTTTATTAATTTCCATTAGATTCAGGGACTGTTGGTGTGGCCAAACAATGCTTGCTGTGGATAGAAAAATGGGAACAGTTTTCTCAAGTTCCTGAGACACATGAATGGTAGAAACTTCAGCAGAGGCCATGGATGATCTGTTCTTGGTGTGTATGAAGCCCCACTCAAGAGGTGTTGCATTCTTGGGATTGAACGGAGTATGTTATATTTAAAACACATCTTGGGGGGTCTCTGGGCAAGTAGCTCCATCTCAACTTAAAATTGGGGCAAGGTATTGGAAGGGAGAAGCGGACCAGTATTAGGAACTGGGGAAGTGATTGTCCAATGGCTGTGAGGGAATACTCTGAAACGGGGGTCATGATCTCCAGTTTCTTCTGTTCTTGGATCAGTGATCCTACTTAACTGTATTTGACTGTTGTCCAATATTCTGAAAAGCTTGCAGTAGTTTCAAGCCAACATTTTAATATTCTGAAAGTCATAGAATTCATAACTTTTATTTTTTAAAAGATTTTATTTATTTGAGAGAGAGGAACTGAGAGAGCATGAGCAGCGGGAGGGGCAGAGAGAGAGGGAGAAGCCTGCTCCTGGCCAAGCAGGGAGCTTGATGTGGGGCTCCGTCTGAGATCATGACCTGAGCTGAAAGCAGAGGCCTAACTGTCTGGGCTACCCAGGTGCCCCCTGAAAGTCCTAGAATTCATAACTATTTTATTTATGGTTCGAAGACTTTCTCTCTGACTTTTTAAAAAAAAAATTGTTCACATATGTGAGAAGTTAAGTTTTTTTAGGAGTTTGTACAATAATCTGCAAAGTCTTTGTATTTTACTGTTTGGCATTTCTTTCGCTTTCTCTCCCTTTTCACATATGCTGCCCATCCCTGCCCCCAAGAAAAACCCCTACCTGGGATCCGATCTTTTAGATGAATGTTTTCTTTTTTCTCCCGGGTTGTATCTATTATGTGGGAGTGAAGGTGTATTTTCCTAAAAACTTGTCCTTGGCTCTAGTTAAATCAGAGTCAAGAAAAATCATTTCACTTAAAACTGTGTTGCTAGTCACCCCAGAAATGGGAGAGAGGGGAAAGATGTAGCTAGATAGAACTTTACATGTCCACGTAAGGGTTAGGTACTTAGGTTGACTGTCTTCTTTCTTAAAAAAAAATTACTATGTTTTTAGTAATTGAGTACATTTTCTTCAGGGGCAAAATTAATTCATGTCCTGGATGTGACATGTGTTAAAGAGAAAAAAGTTTGTTTTCTGGGTGCCTGGGTGGCTCAGTGGGTTAAGCCTCTGCCTTCGGCCCTGGTCATGATCTTAGGGTTCTGGGATTGAGCCCCGCAATGGGCTCTTGGCTTGGTGGGGAGCCTGCTTCCCCCTCTCTCTCTGCCTGTCTCTCTGCCTACTTGTGATCTCTCTCTCTCTGCCAAATAAATAAAATCTTTTAAAAAAAAGTTTGTTTTCTGTTGAAACCAGATTCTTTACCTTTGCTACTTTCATTTGGAGAAATTAGTATCATTTTTGCTCCTATAAAATACAAATCTTTCTTTCTTGATTTCAGTCTCTCTCTTATTTATCTATCTATTTATTTATTTATTTTTAATTAAATTTTTAAATATTTTATTTATTTATTTGACAGAGAGAGATCACAAGTAGGCAGAGAGGCAGGCAGAGAGAGAGAAGGAAGCAGGCTCCCCGCTGAGCAGAGAGCCCGATGCGGGACTCGATCCCAGGACCCTGAGATCACGACCTGAGCCGAAGGCAGCGGCTTAACCCACTGAGCCACCCAGGCGCCCCGAAAATGAGATGATTCTTTACAAATATTAAAAAATTAAAAATCTATCTAAAAAAAGAAACAATACATAGAAACAGCTTTTAAAATAGAACTAATCAGTAGTAAAGATTTTTATGAAGACCTAAATTATGGACATAATTTTTTTGGCAGTCTTGTGATTCCTTAAGTTCATTATATACTTTCAGTTTATTTATTTATTTATTAATTATTTAGTTTATTATCTCTGCTGAGCAGGGAGCCCAATATGGGGCTTGATCCCAGGACCCTGAGATCATGACCTGAGCTGAAGGCAGAGGCTTAACCTGCTGAGCCAACCCAGGTGCCCCACACTTTCAATTAATTTAAATGTAAGTGAATTGTTCCAAAATTAGACTGGACGTTTTTGTTATCTAAAACTACTGAGTGTAAGATGTACATTAACTATTTCACTGTGCTACAGTTGCAGTCACAATGTGATATACATAATTCTTAGGGATGCTGTTTTTTTAGGAATTTTTTGTTTGTTTGTTTTCTAGTTTAAAAGTTGGTAGAATTAGGCATTCTTGGAACAGGACATGGCATTCCCTGGAAATAATACTGGGTGCCTTCAGACACTTTGTGTTAACTACTTCAGCTAGTTCAGGTTGTGGACTTGACTTATGCCTTGGGAATATGGGTTTTCTAGGGCACCTGGGTGGCTCAGTTGGTTAAGTGGCTGCCTTTGGCTCAGGTTGTGATCCGTGGGTCCTGGGATCCAGTATGTGGGCTCCCTGCTCAGTGGGAAGCCTGCTTCTCCCTCCCTCCGCCTGCCGCTCTCCCTACTTGTGCTCACGTGCTCTCTCTGCCAAATAAAGAAAGAAAATCTTAAAAAAAAAAAAAAAAAAAGTTTTCTCTTCAGAAGGATAGCAACTAAATTTTTCTTTGTTTTTGGTTCTTTATCCAGATAGTAACAGAAAAGGGTTTAGGAGCCTAGAGGACCCATTAAAGGGGGATATTCTGAGTACAAAGAACAAGTTTTTTGATCTGCTGCATTGCTCACCCATAGTATCTTATTAAATTTATGGATTCAACAATTCTTTGAGTGCCTGCTCTATCAGTCACTGTTCAGGGATTGGGGATAAAGCAGTGAATGAAATAGGTCCAAACAAAATTGTGCCCTCATGATTTACGTCATAATGTGTGAGTTGGACATTCTTGTTTGAAAAAAAAAAAAAATGAAGGGGAGGATAATTGTGGGGGAGCTGGTGGTCGGGTGCAGTGGAATGCTTCAGAGTTTGGTATAACTTGGGTTGCAATTTGAAATAAGATAGACAAGGGGTACCTGGGTGTCTCAGTGGCTTAAGCATCTGATTTTGCCTCAGGTCATGATCCTGGGGTCATGCCCCACCAGAGGCATGAGCCAAGAGCCTGCTGCTCCCTTGCCCCCTCCCCCTCCTTGTGTTCTCTGTCAAATAAAATCTTTTTTTTTTTTTAATATTATATTTGTTTATTTGACAGAGAGCTAGAGAGATAGCACAAGTAAGCAGAGCGGCAGGGAGAGGGAGAGAGGGAGAGGAAGAGAGAGAGAAGCAGGCTCTGCTGAGCAGGGAGCCCGATGTGGGGCTCGATCCCAGGACCCTGGAATCATGACCCGAGCCGAAGGCAGCCGCTTAACCAACTGAGTCACCCGGGCGCCCCCAAATAAATAAAATCTTTAAAAAAAAAAATAAGGAGTTCTCCAAAATGACTTTCAAGCAGAGACCTGTGGGGATGACTAAATGAGCTTTCCAGGCAAGAACATTCTAGAGGGAGCAATTGTAACCACTTTCAATCCGCAACAAGTACTACTGTGCTTAAGTTTATAGGAAATCTTTAAAAATGAACATGAAGCAAGTGTATTTCGTAATGCGTTTGGAGTATTGTTTTAGTAGCTTAGTTTTCCAAGATACGGTGTATGTGTATATTAACCATAGAAGTAGTTGATGGTTAAAATAGAAGTTTGTGCTTTGATGGTGTTGCTTTTGGTTTCAAGTGCTCTTGAAAAGGCAGATTTGTTGCCAACTTATACTGGTTATTTTTCAGAGTATTCGCAACTCTCTCTTTGTTGTTTTTATTTCTCATGCTGAGAGTGGATAAAATACACTTAATCTTCTGTACAATTAAACTGAAATGCCTGCGCTCATGCCAGGAGCCCTGCACCGTCCTGGATTTTGGTGCGGATGTTACAGCGGTGCCTAATGTTTGTCAGACTATGCCTTGAAGTATATGGTTGAATGCGTCTGTCGAAGTTCACCCCATTAACAATAAATCTACATCAAAATTGGTAGACTTTTTTGATTTAGAGTCTTGGTATTATTGTTCTTTTAAAGTGCGGCTTGTGGTTTATAAGACAGATTGTCTGAGAATCTGAATGAAGGTAACTCTGCCACATCAGATGTAACAAAGGAAGTCATGGTCAGTTTTGTAGTTGGCATCTCATTTGGTGATTTCTTGAGAGAAAGATTCTCATTTTGTCATTCATTTTATAGTGTGTGTTGTTGCCTTGATAATAGAGTGACTTATTTTTTGCAGCCAGTGTATGCTTGTATGTGGGATTTCTGATACAGGCTGGCACATGATTTCATCCTTGATAGACTTAGGACCAAATTACTGTGTACTGATTGTGAAAAGGCTATTATGTGTTTTCTTACAAGAGGGCTTTAAGAACAGACAGCCTGACAGTAAGGTTTCTTCTTCTAACTTCTCCATTTGTGGTATAAACCAGTCCTCTAATTTCCTAAACTAAAAAACTTCCTCATAATTTGCCATCTCCTTAAACCCATCTTCCAGTCCCAAACCCATCAACTATTTCTACTCGTTTTCCATGCTTCTCCCCTCATGCAGATCCTTCATTATTAAAGTAGTTTCTTAGCTGAGTTCTTTTGCTTTATCTGGTTACCTTTGGCAGTCCACCTTGGAATACAGGTACGGGATTGATTGTCTAAAACAAAGGTGTTCTTCATGAATTTCCCACCCGGGTTAAATGAAAACTCCTCTGCTTAGTTTTCAGAGTCTGTATGACTTGGACTTCCCCAGTTTTTTTGTTTCTTCCACTTTGCACGTTGGCACTGCTTGTACTCTTTCTGCCCATACTCCATTTAGCAAGAGATTTATTCTTACATTCTTCTAGACCACTCTCCCATATTTATCATTACTCACTTGAAAATCTGTGGCACTTGTAGTTTATAGTGTAATTTTGTAGCAGTCATACTGCTATAGCTGTGTTCCTCTGTAATGCTTATAACCAGTAAAATACATGATGTGATATATGATGTGTGTAAAGCTATTTAGCATAGTGTTTGGCACAGAGTAGGCATTCAGTAAATTATTGAAATGTTTTGAAGGCCTTTAAAGGCAGGGTTTCTGTCTTACCCAGTGTAGTGCTATAACAAGCGCTTAAATGTCTTGCTGACTTAACAGTTAATAGAGCTGTTTCTTGGAAGAACAGAAGCCTATTGTAACATGCTCTAAGTCCCAACTTGTGTCCTGATTGGATAAGATCTGTTAGGTGCTAGGGTATTGGTCGTTCTTTCTTTCATTTTTTAAAAAAATGTTTTATTTATTTATTTGACAGAGAGAGATATCACAAGTAGGCAGAGAGGCAGGAAGAGACAGAGGGTAAGCAGGCTCCCTACTGAGCAGAGAGCCTGATGCGGGGCTCGATCCCAGAACCCTGAGACCGTGCATGACCTGAGCTGAAGGCAGAGGCTTTTAACCCGCTGAGCCACCCAGGCACCCCTTAGGTCTTGTTCTTTAACTGACCCCCCAGAGGTCCTTTGAGGACTTCTTTCTTGGCTGTAGGTAGCTGACACGTTTAGTGTCTTCATCTGGTCTTCCCTCTTTGTCTGTGTGCTAATCTCTTTATAAGCACACCAGCCATACTGGGTTAGGGCCCACCAGTATGACCTCATTTTTTACCTTAATTACTTCTTTAAAGGCTCTGTCTCCAAATACTGTCAGTCGTATTCTGAGGTACTGGGGGTTAGAACTTCAACAACAAAGGTTGGGGGGGGGCACAGTTTTGTCTATATCAGGCACTGTGGCTCATTCTTTTTAATAGTTGTGTAATATTTCTTTGTGATATAACGTACCATTCTCTTGTTAGTTTACACGTAGGTAGTCTCCTGTTTTTGTTCCTGTAAGCAAGGCTGTGGTAAACATCCCTATGCTTACCTCTTTGCATACTTGGAGAAGTGGAGTTACTGGTCATAGAATGTACATGTTAAATTTTGGTAGGTGTTGGGCGCCTGGGTGGCTCAGTGGGTTAAGCCGCTGCCTTCGGCTCAGGTCATGATCTCGGGGTCCTGGGATCGAGCCCCGCATCGGGCTCTCTGCTCTGTGGAGAGCCTGCTTCCTCCTCTCTCTGCCTGCCTCCCTGCCTGCTTGTGATCTCTCTCTCTGTCAAATAAACAATAAAATCTTAAAAAAAAAAATTTTTTTTTGGTAGGTGTTGGCCCAGATGGGGAAGCCTTGTTTCTTATTTTTCTCTTGTTTTGAAAGCAGAAATTTGCCTTGTGTATTATGTCCTAATCTAAAACCAGATTTTGTTTTGAAGAGTAAGTGATTGGCTGTCACCTAGCACTCTGATGTAGTATAAACACAATCCCCTATACAAGATTGTCTAGATAATCAGATTCTAAATTGATTGGTTATTTGGGTTGCTTTATGATGATAAAAAAGAGTTCATATTTGAGTGTAAAGTGCTGTACAGAAGAGTAACCCAGTTAATTCTTACAGCCTGTGATGTTAATACTATTTATTTTATGGATGGAGAAACAGTCTTTTTTTTTTTTTTTTTTAAAGATTTTATTTATTTATTTGACAGAGAGATCACAAGTAGGCAGAGAGGCAGGCAGAGAGAGAGAGGAGGAAGCAGGCTCCCTGCGGAGCAGAGAGCCCGATGCGGGGCTCGATCCCAGGACCCTGGGATCATGACCTGAGCCGAAGGCAGAGGCTTTAACCCACTGAGCCACCCAGGCGCCCCGAGAAACAGTCTTTTTAAAGATTTAATTTAATTAACTAAATTAATTTAATGTTTATTTGAGAGAGAGAGAGCAGAGGAGAGGGGTGAGGGGCAGAGGGAGAAGCAGACTCCCTGCAGAGCAGAGAGCCTGATATGGGGCTCAGTCCTGGAACCCCAGTATCATGACCTGAGTGAAGGCAGACGCTCAACTGACTGAGCCATCCAGGCACCCCTTAGAGGGGTTGACTAGCTTGCCCAAAGTTGCACAAGAAGAGGATATGAGTTCAGGGCTGCTGACTTGAAAGCCTCTGTGCTTGATTACTACTCTTAGATTGTCTTCCTTGAGCACATTATTCTACAGTAAATACTTGTAGAGTTTTGTTAGTTTATCTCTTCTTAAAATAGAGTTGGATTACAACCCTTTCTGTAACACTCCGAATCCTCTCACTACGAACATGACATTTAGTTTAAACTGCTCTTCAAGATCAGAGTGTGAGGATTTTAGAAAGGATTAATTTAGCAAATAAGCCTGTCAAGTAGAAGTGATGATTTTTCTGAATTTCCTCTTATTTATAGTGTTTCGATGATTTCATTGAACAATTGTAGTTCTGATCTTTATTGTAGGGCCATTTTGGTTTTGCAAATTTAGTTGGGGATGAGAATGGCATATTAGGTGTTTATTCTGTGCCAAGTGATCTATTTAGTTGCTTTATATACATTGTTTCTCTTTATGGCGGTTTTATAAGTTAGATGTTACTGCCTACATGAGAAATTTAAGGTGTAGAAGTGAAGTAACTTGAAATGGAACTTGAACGTTGAAATGGAGCTAAGATTTGAACCCATATTTGCTTCTCTTCAGAAATCCCGTGCTTTTTTCATGTTATTAACTTCAGTCAGCAAGGTTTTTAAAAAGTTTTTTATTTTGAATTTAATTAAAAAAAAATTTCTCCTTAATATAAAGTCAGTACTGCATTAGGTCCCTTGGGAAGTGCAAGCCTAGTTTTTCGGAGCTTAAAATCTATTAGAATAGACACGTGAAAAAAACTAGCATGATCAAGTACGGAGTTTTGTGAGTCATTGGTTCAGCAAGGGCCTGTTGTGTGTTCAGTATTGAACTGTTTTCTGGCAACACAGCAGAGGCCCTGCCTTTATAGAGATTTCCTTATTTTTTATGTCTCCTTTATTGCAGTATAATAAACAAGATAATTATAGATTATGACCATACTGTAAAGGAAATAAACAGGGTAATATGAGAGAAGTAAGGAGGGCAGAAGCTGGATATTACTGGGGATAATGTGCTCAGGGGAGGCTTTTCTGAGAAGAGGATGATTTGAGCCGAGATCCAAAGAAGTCAGCAGCTTTCAGAGCAGGGGACCAGTACCAGCAAGTATCAATGATAACCTGCAGGACGGACAAGGCATATTGGAGGAATAGAAAGAAGCCCATATGTAGTTAGAGCATGGGAAGCGAAGGGGAGAGGAGTATGAAATGAGATCTAAGGACTAAGAAGGGTCTTGCTATGGGGGTTCAGAGAATTGGGGCAGGGCAGTTTTTGATAGCTGTAATAGTTAGCGAAGGTGTCTCAGAAAAGGTGGGAATTGGGGGTGGAAAGCTAGAATAGAAATAGGAGGAGTTGTAAGGCCTGACATCCAGGGTTTAGAGAGATAATGTGAATAAAGGCTTAGACTTTGAAATAAGTACACACCATATTGGATAATTCAAATAGTACCAGGCAGTCAGCAGTTGATTGGAAGGGCAGAATAAGATGCCTGGAATCTGGTGGAACAATTTTGGTCCTGTTTTTTCCCTGTTCTTTCTCTCTGTCTAGACCTCAGAGCTGTGGCAAATTCAGATTTGAGATTTGGGATAAGCAAAAATGCTAGTGTCTTTAGTTATCTGTTCTTTTTTTTTTTTAAGCATTTTATTTATTCATTTGACAGAGAGAGGTCACAAGTAGGCAGAGAGGCAGGCAGAGAGGGAGGAAGGGAAGCAGGCCCCCTGCTGAGCAGAGAGCCTGATGCGGGACTTGATCCCAGGACCCTGAGATCATGACCTGATCCGAAGGCAGCAGCTTAACCCACTGAGCCACCCAGGCGCCCTGTTGTTGTTGTTTTTTAAAGATTTTGATTTTAAGTAATCTCTACACCCAATGTGGGGCTTAAACTCCACATCCTGATACCAAGAGTCTCATACTCTACTGACTGAGTCAGTCGGGCGCCTATAGTTATCTGTTCTTTTTCATGAAACTAAGGGGAACTTTGAATATGTTTAATATCTCCTTGCCTTTTCTCAAGAGTATAGAACGATACTGCCCTTAATTAAGAGACCAGAGTGGAAAAATTGCATATGAGGGTGTCAGTAATGTTACAGAGTGGTGTAGGTGTTAACTTACTTGTTTATTTTCTGGCTACTCCACTTAGGGTTGTTGCTCTAAGGAGACCGGAACTTTGTTCCAGGCACAGGAGGGATAAGGCTAGGTATAGGATAATGATGGTACTTATTAGATGGTTAAGTGCGTAAGTCCCCTTCTATGTGGAAAAGTAGATCAAGACTGTTATCAAAAGTTTGTTGGTGGGACGCCTGGGTGGCTCAGTGGGTTAAAAGCCTCTGCCTTCGGCTCAGGTCATGATCCCAGGGTCCTGGGATCGAGCCCCACATCGGGCTCTCTGTTCAGCCGGGAGCCTGCTTCCTCCTCTTTCTCTCTTTGCCTGCCTCTCTGCCTACTTGTGATCTCTGTCTGTCAAATAAATAAATAAATAATCTTAAAAAAAAAAAAAGTTTGTTGGTATTATTGCACATGACCTTAGGATCTAAAAAAATTTTTTTTGTCAAGTTGTGCCTTTCCTCCTGGAATTGTAATTTGAACACAATACTACTAGTACCTGTTTACACTGTGAAGTGGTTCTTGTTACAGAGAACACACCCAGAGGCTTTCTCACTGTTAAGCACATACTGTCTTGTAAATGTATGATCTATGGAGTAACTCCTATAGTTTCATCTGTTGACGCTGTCTGTCTTGTTGGAGAATATATTTTGGATGTCCCTCTCCTCTCCTCCCTAATTTACAGGTCTTGAATATTTTGAGGAAAAAGTTTTCTTCTAATTAAATAATATTCTTATACATTATTATATACTCTTCAGTTATACCAAATTTTTTGGAAATGTTAAATTAATCAATCAATTAATTAATTAATTTTAAAATATTTAATTTATTTATTTGACAGAGAGAGACACAGGGAGAGAGGGAACACAAGCAGGGGGTGTAGGAGAGGGAGAAACAGGCTTCCTGCCGAACAGAGCCCGATGTGGGGCTTGATCCCAGGACCCTGGGATAATGAGCTGAGCCGGAGGCAGACGCTTAACGACTGAGCCACCCAGGTGCCCTGGAAATGTTAAATTTAAAAATTATCTTTTTTTTTAAGATTTTATTTATTTATTTGACAGAGATTGCAAGTAGGCAGAGAGAGAGGAGGAAGCAGGTTCCCTGCTGAGCAGAAAGCCTGATGTGGGGCTCGATGCCAGGGCCCTGGTATCATGACCCGAGCTGAAGGCAGAGGCTTTAACCCACTGAGCCACCTAGGTGCCCCTTAAAAATGATCTTATTTAAATCTTTACTACTTGAATTTTTAAGCTTTTTTTTTTTTTTGGGTCATAAGTATAATATAAAATGATGACTCTGGCTAGTATCCCTTGGTTTTTGCCAATTTGAGGCAAACTCAACTTTATCATAAAAATAAGGACTTGAGTTCTTACTGGATCAGACATTTTAGAATGAAGTCATTTTCATAAATGAAGCTGACACAGCAAACTTCTAGCACTGAAGACATCATCTTTTCCCATGTAGACTCAAGATCTTTATGAGTGCTGCTTCAGTTTTGTCTACCCCAGGACCCATAGAACCCTTCTCTCTTAATGTAGTTTGTAATTTCACATGTATCAGTTTCTTTCACAAGTGGCAAAAAATGGAGGAATTTGAATAATTGCTTTAATGAGTGGTTAATATTTGCCATCTGACACTCTGCATTTATTAATGCCTTTTAAAAAAAAAATTTTTTTTTTGAGGGAGTGTGCATGTATAGGGAAGCGGTGGTGGAGGGGGAGGGCGGGAGGGTGGTAGGAGGTGGAGCAGAGGGAAAGGGAGAGCAAGAATCCCAAGCAGGTTCCACGCTCAGATCTGATGAGATCATGATCTGCGCCAAAATCAAGAGTTGGACGCTTAACCAGTGGAGCCATACAGGTGCCCCTATACTGATGCATTTAATCGGCAGCTGGAGATAACTGGGAGTTTTGCAGCCATTCTGTGAGAGACGTTTGCTCAAAGAACTCGAGATGCTATGTATTTGTCAGAAACCCAAAGGTACTTTTGTTTTATGCAGCATCTGAAAAGTACATTTAGAGGAGAAGCCCCAGTATCTTATAGCAGTGAAAAGCTGTAGTAGTGCTGTTATCACTTATATTCTGACTGGGTCTACTTCTCTTGATTTTTTTTTTTTTGACCTTTTTTTGGTAAAATATCTACCAGTCTTTTGTCGAAAATCAACAAGAGAAAAGCAACAGGGCTTTTGGACATGTACCATGAAGACTTTGTCCTTTAAATTTCTGTAATGACTTAATGCTAGGAGTGATTAAGTGGAGTTTGGGGGGAAAATAATTTATTCACAGCTTTTCAAGGATAGGAGAGAACAAAATAAGGTTATTTTTAAGTTAAAAATTTTATTAGCTTTACTACCTTAAAGCAAAACAATAATACATAATTTCCGTCATTTTTATATGCTCAGCCCCTTTCCTGATGATAGGATTCTGGCCTTCACTAATTTCTTCCTGTTAAAATAGACACCTAGAAGATGGAAACATAAGCAAACTAAAATAACCAATTTCTAGAGAAGATGTGCTAGCTGGCTTGGGAGTGTGGAGGAGAGGTGTAGAAAGAAAACTTTAAGATTATTTCCAGAGGATTTTCTATAAAGAAAAAATTTAAGTAATGAATAACATATTTAAAACCATGTATCTGGTAGTTAGTATAAGAAACTAAGCTTTATTATTTACATACAAAACTTACATTCACAACAAAATGATGATGTCTCACAAAGTTCAATCAAGTAAATAGGTTTGGGATTTTATTTTACTCTCCTTAAAGCTAATAGATTAGCCTGGTATTGTTCTATGGATGCTGGCTAAAGACATGAGACTTCTGGGTCAGAGGCAAAGAATTTAATTACTAAATGCACAGCCAGCAGCAGATCAGTGTCTGTATTGCTTCTCTTTGCCCCTAAGACTTCCATGGGGAGATGCAGTGGGTTTGTGTCACAGCTTAGGAGCTCAAGTTGAGCCACTGTTTAATGGCAAGCAGGAAGTAACACTGCTCTTTGTCCTAGAAGGAGACATTACTATATTCTTCAAGATCGTTCGCTGCGAACATAACCCATACAGCATGGCCTGGGTGGGGTGGTCAGGACCTTGCATTTCTTAGTATACCCAGCCAGACGTGTAAGGGACCTAAGGGACCCCCCAGGTGGGAGTGGGGGAGGTGGGGGACTATCTTTACCAACACAGGGTTGTCTGCTTTTTAGTAATTGAAAAATATTTTACAAAATTCTAATTTTATTTTCCAAATTGGAGTGGATATGCTTACTATTGAAAACTAAGGCAAACTGTTGATCATATTAAGCTTCTTTTGTATTTTAATTAGGGCAAATCACTTGGAGCAGTAGCTGTATTGCTTTGGCTTTTTGAATGCATGCCAAAGATTTCTAAGATTATTTGCTGTTTACTGAGGACTCTGAAAACAAATTATAAAGTTGGAAAAGAATGATGTTTATGTGGTTTGTTCTTTATTTGCTTGAAGTCTGAAGAGTTGGAAAAGAGTATCAGGATACCTGGGTGTTAACAATCTGGCTTTGGGATAAGCCCTTTGCTTTTAGGCCAGACTAACTGCAAAATGATGGGATTAAGTTAGTTCATGAGAGGGTATTTCAATTCTAAAAAAAAGTTCTTATTATTTATTTTGGTTTCTTTATGTAATATCGGGTGAACTCATAATTGACCTCTCTTAAATTTTGTTTGAAGCTTAACATTTATTTCAAAGTTAGAAATATTCCTTTTATAGTATATTGTTTGTTTTGGGGGAGGAAGGTAATTATGATGGAGGTATAATAGGAAAACCAAACAAGATGATGTGTTAGAAGACCTGTATACATGTGAATGCATGGGATACATCTCTGTAGTTTGAGTACTTTGTTTTGGGTTACTTAACAGTCACATGGGCAAATGTTTAAAATATTACGCTTTGCATGTGCTACTATAATTTACAGCAAAAGGTTATATAATATACTCTCTGACATGACTGATTTGATTGAGGAGAGACGGGTGATGCTGATTTTATTTGTTTTGTCTAATCCTGCAACCACACCATTGGATAGGTAAGGAAGGCTTGTGAAGTTCAGGATCACTATTGTCTTGATTTGTGTAGTGCCTCTTCTTTCCTGTATCTTCGGTATGAAATGGGTTACTTCAGGGTGAAATATATTTAGGATGAAAACAGTATTATTTTTGGTGTATTTCACCTTGGTGTGAAAACTGTCTTTTTTTTCTGATACCACTTATGTCTCTTCAATTCTGACACTGACTCTAAGAGTGAGTATAGACTCCATGGTTTTAAGAGCTTATCCCACAAGACTGCTTCCATTTCAGGCACCAGTTGTAAATGGGGTGCTCACTCTGTCTGGCCTTTTGCCTAGCCTGTTCCCCTGAACCCCCTCAGGTTTGACAGTTCACTAAAATGACTCACAGAACTCGAAATACATTTACTCATTTATTGTTAAGGAAAAACTCAGTAGTCAAACGGAAGAGATGTATAGACAATGTGTGGGGAGGGGGTAGGGCACAAAGCTACTTTGTCCTTCCTCTGCATGGCACACTCCTCCACATGCTTGTGTTCACCAACTTGTTCTAGATCTCTGTTCAGGAGTTTTCACGGAGCTCAGTCTCCAGTGGGCTTCCCAGTGCCCCTTGCTGAGGTTGGTAAAGTTCCAGCCCTTTAATCACTCGATCTTTCTGGTGAGCAGTCCCTTCCTGAAACTGTTGGGGGCCCCATCGTACTGTCACCCTAAGTTACTTTAGCATAAACTCTTCTGTGATGGAAGGGGCATTATGAAAGACAAAAGACACTACACTCCTGTCTTTTGGAAATTCCAGGGATTTTAGTAGCTCTGTACCAGGAACTCAGGAGAAAGACCAAAAACTTATATTTACTACAGTGAAAGTGCCAAAAATTTTACTTGCTTTATTTGCTTATTTATATGTTTATTTTTCTTTTCTACTTTTTTAAACTTGCTTTTCATTCAGTTTGTTTACTGTTAATATTTGACATGAGTTTTATAATCTAATTGAGAAATACATCTTTTGCAAAAGATGCTTGTTATTAGCAAAACTTAATCTTCAAATCTTTTCATGCACTGTTTATGGTATGTGCCTAGAATGAACCACTGGGCATGGGGCATCTGTAGCTAGGAAGCCTCCTTTTCCCCCATACAGATCTTTTCCCTAGGGACTGGATTGTCTGGTGGTTTAGTGGGCAGCTAGCCAGTAATAATGATACTACAGAGAGGGTTCCATGACTTCAAATTTAGAGCTCCAGGACTCTAGAAAACTTAAAAGGGCTGAGTTCTGATATTCTCAACAGGTAATTGGACTTCTCAAGCATTTAAGAACCTAAGAGATAGAGGTTTTATTGTGGCTCTGTGGTGGAATGGTGGGTACTGGGAAGGAATATGGTAGATACTCCTTATTTCATAATTTATTTTGCTTGTGATTGGCAGAATCACTTTTTATGCTAAAAGTTGCCCAGCCCCAGTTCTAAGTGCTGGTATAACTGAACTTCAGTATTAAAGAGTGTTTAGTTATTGATATAAAATAACTTTTCTAGATGCTCTAGATAGCAAAATGGTAATTGGTACTACATAGCTTCTTTGCTGCTGCAGTGATTGGACATGTTTTGAAAAGGAAGCTAACATAGGACACAGACATGTCTGTCCTAGTTACTTCCATGTTGCTGAAGCTGGCGTTTTATGTATTGCAAAGCCACAGTCTTTTCCCTGGTTGCCTGCTCCTTCCCCATCTGTGGCTCGTCTGGTGACTTCTTAATACATGTCAAATTTTTGGTAGAATTGTCTTAATTAAATTGTGGCTTGACCACTTTGTAGTTGCAGCTAAATTTACTACATTTGTAATAAGAACAATGAGTACTATAATTATTTTGGAAATAAAAAAATTTACGTGTTCTTTTCTTTTCTTTTTTTTTTTTTTTTAAAGATTTTATTTATTTATTTGACAGAGAGAGAGATCACAAATAGGCAGAGAGACAGAGAGAGAGATGAGGAGAAGCAGGCTCCCTGCTGAGCAGAGAGCCCAATGCGGGACTCGATCCCAGGCCCCTGGGATCACGACCTGAGCTGAAGGCAGAGGCTTAACCCACTGAGCCACCCAGGCCCCCTACGTGTTCTTTTCTAAGTGGGTTGGAATTGTTGGTATTTTAAAAATTTATATTGGCTTAAAAGTGCCTTTAATTATTCAGGAGTAATAGCTAACATTTAGTAAGCATTACTGTATGCCTGGCACTGTTCTAAATTCTTTACATGTATTAATCAACATAGTTTATGAAGAAGGTCTTAACTATTTTCATTTTTAGAGAAGGGAAAACAGTCACAGACAAGTAACTTGATTAAGGTCATATAGCTAGAGTGGTAGGTAGACCCAGTCTGACTCTTGAACCAATGCTTTTAGCAGGGGACCCAAAACCAGTTTCTGACAAATTGCTGAGTTTAGGTCAGGAAGACAAAGAAATGGAAGATTTATGGGAATATAGAAAGGGGAAGAGCAAACCCTGTCTTACTAATTCCTGTTCTCGTCTCCCAATAAAAACTAGTAGTTGTCTACAGGGTGAAGAAATAAATAGGAAATGAACTTAGCTTCTGTTTGTTGCTTCCTCCTCTCTCTCCCTCTTCCCAGTGCTGGCAGCTGTCATAGGTATATACTTGCCACTCCATTTGCAGTAATCATGTTTGTTTTAATCACTGTCACTTCTCAGGAGAGGTAGTGACTAGTATAGTGTTTAGAGCAGGGGCTTGGCAGTCATACCACTTGGATTTAAATTCCAGTTTTGCCATTAACTGGTTGAGTAATCTTGGCCGACTTAACTTTACCGAGCTTCACACTTTTCTTACCTGCAAAATGTACAAAAGTGTGTAATATGTTTAGAACAGTATATAGCACATAGTAAGAACTATTTAAGTATTTGCTCCTATTATTATTAGTTGAGAACACTATTAGGTTAAGCCAGTAATTGAAGCAGCTCTGAAGTATCTTGATTCATGCGCTCTCAGTATCTAACATGAGTTTTTCCTTACTAAATATGTAAAATGCCTTGTTGATACCCCTAATTCATGTAGGTAATTTTGATTCTACTTTTAGAAGTTCACTTCTAGATGATCTAAAATGTTCTCATGTTGCTGGTATTCCTTGTCTTGCTATCATGTGAAGTAGTAGTTCTCAAGCTTCACTGTACATTAGGATTATGTAGGGAGTGTTGAGTTTTTTTTTTTTTTTCTTTTTTAAAGATTTTATTTATTTATTTGACAGAGATCACAAGTAGGCGGAGTGGCAGGCAGAGAGAGGAGGAAGCATGCTCCCTGCTGAGCATAGAGCCCAATGCAGGGGGCTCCATCCCAAGACCCTGGGATTAAGACCTGAGCTGAAGGCAGAGGCTTTAACCCACTGAACCACCCTGGTGCCCCAGGAGTGTTGAGTTCTGATTTAAGATTTGGGGTGAGGATCTAGGAATCTGAATTGTTAATAAACCCATTCCAGGTAATTCTGGTTGTCTGATAATTTTGGAATTACTGATTTAGAGGCTGAATTCAAACATGTAGGTAGTGATGATTTATAGACTAAAAACATTTAAATAATTAGTCATTTAACAGTAGTGATTGGCTGTATTTTCATAATAAATTATTTTGTTAACACCTGTTAGGTAACTTATTTTTAGGAACTACTCTGTAAAATACAGAAATAAGTTACAGGAAATAACAAAAGAAAAGTTCAGAAGTCTTCAGGGGAAGAAATATTTGGGTGGATTTCTTGTTTCATTTATTTTTGTGTGTGCGTCATTAGCTAAATAGCAAATATATTCGGTTCATTTTAACTTACATTTTTGGTATACCTATTATGTGCAAACTGTGAAAAGTTTTGATTCGGTAATAATCCACCAGTTTAAGTTTTGACCCACAGGATGAAAATATGATGTGAAATAGGATCGATTTAACTAGCACACTCGGTAGATGAATTTTTGTATATTGGATATGTGCTATGAGCTGTGAGGTCTTTTTATTTAATCTTTATAACAGCCGTGCAGGGTGTTGATGTAATTAGTTCTGTTTTACAAATGAAAACACTTAGGCAAAAAGAGGTTAAGAACCTTGCCCAGGTCACTAGTAAGTGCTGAGCAGAGATTAAAGCCCAGTTTTCCTGGGGCGCCTGGGTGGCTCAGTGGGTTAAAGCCTCTGCCTTCGGCTCAGGTCATGATCCCAGGGTCCTGGGATAGAGCCCCGCATCGGGCTCTCTGCTCCGCAGGGAGCCTGCTTCCTCCCCTCTCTCTCTGCCTGCCTCTCTGCCTACTTGTGATCTCTGCCTGTCAAATAAATAAATAAAATATTAAAAAACAAAAAAACAAAAAAACCCCCAGTTTTCCTGACTTCAAAGTTAAGAACATTACTGTTACTTATAAATGAAGTTCATGTACTTTGGATATTCTTTTCCAGCTTTTTAGGCAGGACACACAAAGAAGGACCCAGGTGACTTGGGGGGCTGTTTATTCTTCTGGTACAGGAAAAGATAACAGACTTCTGAAAGTTCTGAAAATAGTAATGTTTGTTCAGTGATCTAGCCAGACTAATTCAGAACACATCTCCGTTACACAATCTATTACCTTCCATTGGAAAACCTTAAAGATTGCCCTCAGAAAGTTTGTCATTTAGTTTTAATGAATTTGTGCTTAAGAATACAGAGAGGAGAGACACCTGGGTGACTCAGTTGGTTTTGTGTCTTGACTCTTTATCTAGGGTTGAGTCTTGATCTCTCGGTCATGAGTTCAAGACCTGTGTATGCTGGGAGTAGAACCTAATTTAAAAAAAAAAAATGCTGAAAGATTATGAGCCCATTTGAAATAGTGTTACCTTTGTTCCCAAACTTAGATTGTAGATTTCTTCTAGTACAAATTGTGTTGTATCCATATGTTTTACTTCACAGTTGGAAGTTTCCTGGTGGCCAGAATGATTTCCCCTCTCTTTTTAAAGATTAATTTATTTGAGAGAGAGAGAGAGAAAGAAAGAGAGTGGTGGAAGGGGCAGAAGGAGAGAATCTTCAAGTGGACTCCCAGTGGAGCACGGATCCCGACTCAGAGCTGGATCTCACAATCCATGGGATCGTGGCCTGAGCAGAAACCCAAGGAGGTGGGCACTTAACCAACTGAGCCACCCAGACACCCCAAGAGTGATCTCATTAACATATTCTTATTCTTCACTGGTGTCAGAGAGAGATACTAAGTTTAAAGTTTGCACAGACAGGACCCGTATTCTAAGACTGCTGTTTGTGATGGGCTGCTGAAGACTGCTAATTTTGGTGGAATTTCCAAATATATTTTTAATATATAAAAAAGGGAATTCAGTGTGAATCTGATGTAAGTTATTCTTTTTAAATACAGTTATGAATGAAAGCACTTCTCTGGAGTGTTTTAGACTAGCTCCAGCCTTGTCCATCACAGCTTGTGGTAGTTGTGATTTTAGCACATGAGGCAGTCATATTCATAGTTCTGATCATGGGAACTTCTTGTTCTCAGTATCGGCTTTCTTATTCCCTAGGGAATCTTACAAAAATTTCAAGAAACGGTGGCTTTTCCCCCCATTAGAATTTTGAAGCTTATAAGTGGCCTGTTGATTTTGTATTTTCTTGTTAGTATGGTATACAGAATGAAAATAAGGAGCTTCATAGGTAGGGATGACAATTTGATTTCAACCATGATTAAAATTTTAGAAGAAGCATTTACCTTAGATGTTTTTGAAAGAGCCCTCAAAAGTGGTCAGTTTTACTGTAATTTACTAGAATTTCTGTGATGCTAATACAGTTTTCTTCTGCATTTAACACTTCTAAATTTAGGATATATTTGAAAATCATTGGCTTCTTAGAGTCTGTGAAAGATCGTAATTAGGATATCAATTCTGCTGTTTTAACAGAGAAATCCAAAATACTAGGGACTTAATGGAAGAGAAATTTCTTTCTTTCTTCTTTAAGAGTCCTGGAGGCGGTCCAGGGCTGGCCCTTCCTATTATGTTACTCATCCTTAACATGTAATTTGTGTCTTGTGGTTCAGTATGACTGCGTCAGCTCTCATCATCACGTCTGCATTCCAGCCTACAGGCTGGAGCAGGGAGACTGTTCCCTTTGCTATTAAGGCGACTCTTGAAGGTTGTTTCATCTGTAATTTCCACTCCCCTTAATCACAGTGGTCACATCCAGCTGCAAAGGAATTTAGGAAATGTAGTCTCTCTTTATTGGGGACCACATGCTTAAGTGAAAATTCTGTTATTAAAGAAGAAAGGAAGAACTGGCAGACCGCTAGCAGTCTCTGCCACAGTGGTCGATGATTACTTTCTGCCCAGTGTTGTTGATTAAACTCTACATAAAAAAATCACCTGGTAACAATAATCAGGAGAAATAGAAGATAGAAGGACTGAACTTGAAATAGATTTGTAGGCACCTGGAAAATATTCTGTAGAATATTCTCTGCTTACCTTTCTTTTCTTCACTGTGAATTGAAAAGAAATTCTACAGAAGACCTTACTATTATTTTTTTTTAACCAGAACATTACGCTTTTTTTCAGCAGTAGATTGAGGAGCGTGAGAAGACAGCTATTCTTCTTTTCTCTTCTTTATTATTATATAAAAGACATTCTTTAGGAGTAATTCTCTATAATTTGTACTCGGTGTGCTAAATTATTTTGATAAATAATTTTGATTTAGTTTAGGGTTTAAGATCTTTAACCTTTAATACTATATTAGTATGAGTGCTTCTTCAGTGCATTATAAGCAGAAGGGAAAGAACAAGATAAAAGGAGGTTAAATAAAGAGAAATAAAATCAGGATGATTTTGATGAGGAATGGGAGAGTGTATATTTCCTGTAAGTTACTCCTACTGTATCTACAGAGATGTTAACAATTTGTAACTCATCATGATTAAGAGTTGTGATGGATACTGTAGGTAGGACAAAGTAGGCATGGCAGTCAGCCCAGTTAGGTGGTTCTGACATTTTTATGTTTAGTAAGGTGGTGGTTTTGGCAACCCCTTCAGGATTGTAATTGAACTAGGACTTTATCTTAAAATGTAGGAATACAGGGCATGATGTTTCTTTTTTATTCTCCCAGAAAATTTTTAAAGTTTTCATTGATGGCTTGGTGGGTGGCTGGCCTTGGTTTTAGCTCAGGTCATGATCTCAGGGTCCTGGGATTGAGCCCCATGTTGGGCATCATGCTCAGTGGGGAGCCTGCTTTGAGGATTCTCCCCCTTCTTCTGCCCCTCCCCTGCGTGCATGCTTTTTCTCTCTAAGATAAATAAGTCTTAAAAAAATTTTTTTTTTCGTTAGCTTTAAGATGCCATTTATCCTGATTTCTTAGATGTCAGAATGTGGAGGGGGGGATGACTGGTAATGATTTTAAGAATCCTTCAGTAAAGACATGTTCTGATTTTAGAGATGTTTATTTATTTATAAGAGATTTTATTTATGGGGGAGCCCAAGTTGGGGGGATGAACTGAGGGAGAGGGAGAAGCAGACTCCCCTCAGAGCAGGGAGCCCAGTGTGGGGCTCCATCCCAGGATCCTGGGATCATGACCTGAGGAGAAGGTAGATGCTTAACCAACTGAGTCAGGCACCTGATTTTAGAGATGTTTAAATGTGAAAGCAAGCATCTATGAACTGATGAAATATAATAAATCTTCAGTGCATTTGTAATCAGTAGCTTCTTAGAGTGGAGAACTATAGTAAGGTAAACTTAATTTTATCTGTTCATAAGTCAGTGTGCTTTAGAGTGATCTCTTTATTATAAATGTGTGGGTTTTGGCCTCTTCGTGCCATGAATATTGAGTTAGTAACTAGGCAACCTGGTGTCAAAAGAGCTGCTGAGACCAGGGATCACCCTGATCTTTTTCCAGTTCCTCTGTTACAAGGGGTTGGTGGTGGTACTCTGTAGCCTGTGGGTTACAGCCTGAGTAACTGTAGCTCTAAGAGTGGATAAATGGACCAGCCTTTAAATCAGTGACTTCTGTATTGCAGTCTAGGACAAATATATGCGTGCACATGTACACACAACTGAAGAAAGAGTTTCACACAGTCACGTGGCACACTACATGGGATTCATTCTGAAATGGCCTCTTCTCTTTCTTTTTTTTTTTTTTTTTTAATTTTGTTATTAGAGAGAGCACATTGGCAATGGGGGAGGGGCAGAGAGAGGGAGGGAGAGAGAGAAGCCCATGCAGGCTCCACACCCAGTGCAGAGCACAGGGCTTGATCTCATAACTTCTTGAGATCATGACCTGAGCCAAAATCAGAAGTGGGACACTTAACTGAATTACACAGATGCTTCTTTCTCTTTCATTATAGAAATAAATATGCTGTCCCTTACACTACTTTGGACTTTTAAAGACGTTGAAAACAACAGGGATCAGAAACTTAAGAAAATTGACTCTAATTTGTTATTATGACTTTAAACTAGTCACAATTTTTCCTTTAAGGTTCTTTCAGCCACAGTAGTTGGGGTGCTAGTTCTGTTCTTGCTCTGAATGAATCTTTTGCTAGTAGAAGAAATAAAAATAAATATATCACTACAAATGAAACAAATGTCCTTCATCTTTTTTGTAGGTCATCACTGAATTTTGAAGTATTTTAAGTGGATACAAAACTGTTTCAGCAATGCAGACAATTAAGTGTGTTGTTGTGGGTGATGGTGCTGTTGGTAAAACATGTCTCCTGATATCCTACACAACAAACAAATTTCCATCTGAGTATGTACCGACTGTAAGTATAAAGGCTTCCATTTGCTAGTGAAATGTTTTCTGTTTGGATCTTTTGAAAACTCTGTGTACTGAAATTTTTCTTTTGTCTGCCTTTGTGTCCTCTTTTTAAAGATCTGTCATGGGTAAATTATATTCACTTTAAAATTAACAGCTGAAAAATCAGTAAAGAGTCAGAGGGGTGATAACAAGGGTTTGCAAGAAGTGCTGGAGACCAAACTCCAATAGACAAGATTCTTCAAAGAGTGATGGTCTCAGTTTGGAGAAGTATGCTCAGTGTCTTGGAATGAGATGACTTTGGGGGAGGTGGGTGGATAACTTGGCCAGTGAGGAATCAGTGCTTGGAGGTCTAGGATGCTTTTTGGGGTCTTGTAACTTCAGAGAAAGTAGTATGTGTCTCCGTTTATTTTCTGTAGGGGGTAGAAGAGGATCTCATGGAGCTGTTGTCTTAGCAGTAAATGGAGCTCCAAATTGCTTTTAAAGGGCAGAGACCTGTTTTTGTTAGGAGAACACTAGCAGAAGCCTTTGGGCATTCTCTCCCACAAATGCTATGCTTTCTTTCTTTTTTTTTTTTAAAAGATTTTATCCATTTATTCGACAGACAGAGATCACAAGTAGGCAGAGAGGCAGGCAGAGAGAGAGGTGGGGGAAGCAGGCTCCCCGCTGAGCAGAGAGCTTGATGCAGGTCTCGATTCTAGGACCCTGAGATCATGACTTGAGCCGAAGGCAGAGGCTTAACCCACAGAGCCACCCAGCTGCCCCCCACAAATGCTTTTTATCAGCTCCTTAGAAGAGTAGGGGGAAAATGGGAATAACAAAGACAATGAAGTGAAAGAGAAGAGTTCTTTGGAGTGACACTGACTTGTGAAGGAATGTGTTTGGAAGGATCCACTGTTTGTTCCAGGTTGGGTGACCCAATCCAGTGATATAATGTTCTTAAACACAGGCGTTCCTTCAGTATGCACGCTGAGCTAGGGTTGGCCTGGCTTTCAGTAAGCACCTATGTTAAGTGAGTTATTTTAGGGGTTATGAAGAACCTATATATGATTAATATGAAATTAGTATTGTTTGGATGTAAAAAGGAAGAAAATGTCTGAATACTTCAGGTTAATCTTTTTTTTTTTTTTTTTTTAAGATTTTATTTATTTATTTAACAGACAGAGATCACAAGTAGGCAGAGAGGCAGGCAGAGAGAGAGAGGGAAGCAGGCTTCCTGCGGAGCAGAGAGCCCGATGCGGGGCTCGATCCCAGGACCCTGAGATCATGACCCGAGCCGAAGGCAGCAGCCCAAACCACTGAGCCACCCAGGCGCCCCACTTCAGGTTAATCTTAAGAGACATGAACATTGTTAAGAGAATGAATACAGGTTAAAGGCTTGGTGATTTTGTTTAATTAGAATTGACAATTTATAATATCCCGAAGCAGATAAAGTGAGTAGGCCAAGGCTGTAGGAAGCAGAAAGGTTAAGTTTCTTGGAGGGGGAGAATTTGAGGTATAATTAAATATAAGATCATATTTTGGGATTGACCCATTTGTGACTGGGACATGGTAAGTGGAAAGTTCTGAGGTTAAGAGGGACTTGTAGGGGATTTTCAGAGATACAGGAATCTTGTTTCAGAGTGAGGATAGCTATTGGAATTTTGGCGTTTCAGTCTCCATTAAAATTATTTTCTTGTAAAAAAAAAAATAAAATTATTTTCTTGTAAACATGATTTCTGAGTCTGTGTTATGATTTCTGTCATGAGGTGTTCTGTTTAAGGGGTCTAGCAGGTGTTTCATACATGTGTTTGTATGTGGGTATCTGAAAGACGGGTTAGGTATGACTTAAAAAATAATCTATATGGTTGAGAGCTTAACCACATTCATTATAGTTTTCCTTGTTTTTTTTTTTTTTTAATTAAATATTTATTTATTTGAGATAAGCAAGAGAGAGAGCATGAGCAGGGGCAGAGGGGGAGAGGGAGAAGCAGACTCCCTGCTGAGCAGGGAGTAGGCCGAAGGATTCCATCCCAGGACCCAGGGATTATGACCTGAGCTAAAGGCAGACACTTAACTGATGGAGCCACTCAGGTGCCTCTTTCTTGTTCTTGTTATCAAGAACTGACTTTCCTTTAACTACCACCTGCCTGGTGCCCTTGCTTTCACTCTTGTTTACAAACAATTCATTAAAGCTTGAACCAGAAAGTTAGAGTTAGATGAAGCAGGGCTGATCTGAAAATATAACATCCTTCTAGTTGGAAAGATTTTCATTTGTCAGTTGGAAAGATTTTCATTTGTCAGTTCGGAAAAATCCATGAATTATCGTTGGGTCTTTTTTCATTTAGCACCATTACCTCCCATTTTCACAAATAATTTAGCACAACCAATATTAGTATATACAGAGTTTGTCATGGGTTTTAGAGTATTTGAAAATAAAAGCATCTAGTCACAGAAGGTCTCTTCAGTCATGTGGTTTGTATTCAGTAACATAAGTTTTATTCATGAAATCTCAACAAATAATCTGCCAGCCTTTTCTTGGACACTTTCCTTGACTTAAGGGAACCTTAATTTCTTTCTGATGGGCTTGTTTGTAACAAGGCGCTTCTTGTCTTGAACCCTGAAAGGAAGAAGATTTTCATGGATCTAGGATATTTAAATTGTAGATTAAAATGAAAGGGTCTGTGAAGAATTAATTTCTTAGAAATCAGATTGAGCATTAAGGTAAACTGTAAGCTTACTGTCTCAAAGTTTTAAACTTGAAGAGGATTGTTTTGGGTAGCTCGGGACTCTGCTTCTGTGACACCTCTAGCTTTTCTGTGGCTTTTAATCCAGGCTGCTGGGGTAGAGCAGACCTCCCAGAGTACATTCCCTGTCCCTTTTTCCCAAGAATCATTTAGTTCATGCAAGGGTTTAGTTGGCAAGGTTTGTTATATAAGAACCATTTGGGCTAAGAGAGGTTTAAGTCTTAGGAAGGAAATATTGCCTTTACTTAAGAGTTGTTCTATCCCAATTTGACCATACTAATGATGTTGTATTTTTGTGTTTTTAGGTTTTTGACAACTATGCAGTCACAGTTATGATTGGTGGAGAGCCATATACTCTTGGACTTTTTGATACTGCAGGTGAAAACTTGGTATCTTTTATGTTTTAGTCTATAAGTATTAACAGTTGCTGGTTGTCTGTCTTTTTTTTTGTGGACATTTTGGGAAACTAGCATATTAGTAAACCACTTGCCTTTTGTTAATACTTTAGTAGGATTGGATATCGTGATGGCCGATACTTGACTCAAGAGGCAGTCCCAGAGCTGGAATCACAATAGGAGTTTGGAGTTCCTTGGGTGCATGGTGTGGAAGGAAATAAAGTAGGGTGAAATAAAGTACATGTGCGGATAGCTTCTTAGATAGTTTGTTATTTTAACTATATCTGAAACTGCTTTGAACATGAACCAGTACCTAGCTCATATTATTGACCTTTGAGGTCAGTTTTTGAAATTGAAGGAATAAATTGCTTTCTTCCTTAAGTATACCCAGTTTCTCAGTGTTATTTCCTCGTTGTTTTAACAGTGGCTGCACAGCTTAATTTCTGACTTCTCTCTGTAGTCTCGGTTATTATCAGCTTAATTAGCCAAAGGAAAATTTCAGAAAGGTAATCTTTTCATATTTAGGAATTCTAAGTGCTTCACATCTTATGTGTGCTCCTCTCCCTCTCTGCCAGCTGCCATACTGCCCTGATGGAGTGTGGTGTACTGCTCACCTTTAGGGACTGTCTAGATTTAGTTGGGAGGGTGAAATGGAGAGACAGTGGGACAGTGGTAAGCAGTTCATTTTAGAGATCAGTGGCTTTCTAATGTTGGTTTAGGCCCTGAAATGTTCATGACTTAAAATTTACAAGAGTAATGGTGTACGGAAGGAAACTTGGAAAATAGAAAAAACAATGACCTGTACTTCATTATAGGTGAGGGATTTTTCTGTGTTTGTGTGTGCCCCTGGAGGCAATCTGTATGCAGAAAAAAGATAACTTATGGCCTCTTGGGGTTGAAAATTAATTTTATATTTTATTTTAAAATTTCAAATCAGTATTTAATCAGTATTTTGCTTTTTAGCTGAAGTGAAGTATAATACAATAGAATTCAGTCATTTTATGTGTCAGTTTGAGTTTTACTGACTATATAGTCATGTAACCTCCACCATTATCAAGGTCTGTCACCTAAAAAATTTTCTTGTGTTCTTTCCCAGGCAGCCACAGCTTTGCTTTCTCTCAGTGTGGTTTTGCTTTTTTAGAATTTCATATAAATGGAACCTAGTAGTCTTTTGTGCTTGGTTTCTTTTACTTAGCATCATGGTTTTGAGATTGATCTATTTGTATGTATCAGTAGTTTTTCCTAATTGCTGAGTAGTAGTCCATATTGTGACTATAGCACAATTTGGTTCTCTCTCTACAAGTTGATGGATGTTTGGGTTCCAGTTTTTAAGTGTGTGAATAGTGGTGCTGTGTACATTTGTACACAAATCTTTGTATGGACATATTTTATTTCTCTTCAATATTTAGTTTTGGAGTGGGTAAAGCTTTAAATTTAGTTGTATAACTTAATAAATTTTTTAAATTAAAATAGTCACTTTTACGAATAAATCATTCTCAAGGTGGCCAAGGGTCCCTTGATTAATACTGGTTTATTTAACTTATGTTGACAAGACTTTAATCCCAGTCAACCTCATTTACAACTGTGTTAAATATCTTCTGGTACTTTAATCTGCATTTATAAATTTAATATATTCAGTTTTCTGTTTTAATCAATTCAATTTGCTTGACCTGACAAGTGAAGCAACCCCAGGCTTTTATATACAAAGCTTCAATTAGCCTGATAACTTAGATTTCCTCTGTTTATGTTTTAATTTATCACAAACAGTATTTTTATAACCTTTATAAAATTCTTAATGCTTTTCAACAAAAAAGTTCCAAGGTTAAGATCAGTTACACATTTTAAATTGGAATCAGAGAACAAATCTTATCATGTTCTTTAATGTGGCAGATTATTATAAATATTATAGGCACGGCGTGCTAAATAAGGATAGATTATTCCTAAATGTAATGAAAAATTAACAATAGTATTTGATTTATTTCATCTGTTAGATTCTGAATCTTTCTGGGTGTTAAAAAACATTAAGGAAATGATTTTACTAGCCCAGCAAGTTGGGGGGTTTGACAAACATTGGAGAATTGGGGCAGTAGGCATCCATAGTGACTCTCTGTCTTTGATAGACTTAAGGGGAGACTTGTATCTTCTGCAGAGGCCTTAATTTCAGAGTCCCTGTCCCTGGTTCAAGTCATGCCATTAACTCAGTTTTTTTTTCTGCTAAAGCTTTCATCCCCATTGAGATGGCCTTGGACTATTTGCGTTTAATCTGCTGACTTTTTGTAATTTTGTTCTGAATTCTTTTTATAGCATTCCTGTCTCACCTCTGGCTACAATTCTCTGTCTTTTTTTTTTTGAAGTGTGAAACAAAAACGGACAAGGGAGGACTGTACTTCTCATACAGTCTCTAAACCAAGCTAATGGCTTATGTATAAGGGGTTTAGGAGGTTCTGGCTGCAACTCTTATCGATACATTTAATACCATTGAAGATCACTGGCTGGGTCACTCAGTGAAGCATGCGACTCTTGATCTCAGGGTCATTTAAGCCTCAAGGTAGTTTAAGCCCCAGATTGGGGGCAGAGCCTACTTATTTTTTAATTTTTATTTTATTTATGTATTCATTCATTCATTCATTTTTAATTATTTTTATTTTTTTGAGAGAGAGAGAGAGAATGAGCAGGGAAGAGGGGCAGAGGGAGAGAGAAAGAGAGAGAAGCAGACTCCCTGTTGGGCAGGGAGCTCTGCATAGGACTTGATCCCAGGACCTGGAGATTGTGACTTGAGCTGAAGGCAGACACTTAACCAACTAAGCCATCCAGGCGTCCCCTATTTTGTAAAACATTTTAAAAAAAGATTTTATTTATTTATTTATCAGAGAGAGTGAGAGAAAGATTAAGACTGAGCAACCAGGGGAGTAGCTGGCAGAGGAAGCAGATTTCCCACCAAGCAGGGGTCCTGATGCAGGACTCATTCCTAGCACCTTGGGATCATGACCTGAGCCAAAGGCAGATACTTAACTGACTGAGCCACCCACGTGTCCCTAGAGCTTACTTTAAAAAAAAAAAAAAAGGGATCACAGGGCTGTCTCTGTCACAGCTTTTATTTCTGTCTCTGTGGTCACAACAGTAAATTTTTGCTTATGAGATTCCCCCCACAGCTATTTTCTTCTTTTTTCCCCTTCACATGTTGTACTATTGTGTATTTCCTTCTGTATTTAGCTTTTTTTTTTTTTTTTTTTTTACTTAACATGTTTATCATGTTAAGTTGTTCTGTAATTGTTGTATTGTTTATAATCATTGCTCCACTGTCAGTTCCTTCCTGTGTCAGACTTTTAAATGTTATTCTTTATTACAAAGATGTGGGTTTTACTTATAGGGAAAAATAATAAAAATGTAGATAAATAAAATAATGAAAAAGCATCTGTATTCAGAGATGTCTTAGTGTATATCCTAAACAGAGCTCTTCCTATACGCTTGTATTTATTCTTAGGGAAAGGGGATATTATTAGCCCCCTCCCCCCCCGACCTTCCCTTTCCTCTTAAAACAACATGGTGATGTCTCTCAAGGTTGTACTTGTGTGTCATTGTCCTGGTAGTAACATGGTAGTCTTATGTATGGCAGATCACACCACAGTTTAGTTTCTTTTGTTAATGTTTGGGATCTGTTCACAGTATTTTATATTAAGACCTTTTCTGGGTCAGACATTTTTACATTTTGACACACATTCCTTTTTGTCTTTTTTTTTTTTTTTTTTAAAGTGGACACCTAGCATAAAACCCATGTGGGGTTTGAATTTACCATCCTGAGATCAGGACCTGAGCTGAGATCAGGAGTCAGACCCTAAACCAACTGAGCCCCCCAGGTGCCCCTCTTTTGTCAGTTTCTGTCCTGATTCAATTTCAGATTTGAAGAAAAGTTGCTAGTACGAAGAGCTCCTTACCAGATTTACTGGTTCTTAATGATAGACTTTCTCTTGCTCTGTATGCATGTTGTTTAATTTCTTAACCATTTGAAAGTAAGTTGCATACATCATGCTCTTTTGCTTTTTAATGCTTCAGTCTATGTATTTCTTTTTTTTTTTTTTTAAAGGTTTTATGTATGTATTTGACAGAGAGAAATCACAAGTAGATGGAGAGGCAGGCAGAGAGAGAGGGGAAGCAGGCTCCCTGCTGAGCAGAGAGCCTGATGCGGGACTCGATCCCAGAACCCTGAGATCATGACCTTAGCCGAAGGCAGCGGCTTAACCCACTGAGCCACCCAGGCGCCCCCAATGTATGAATTTCTTAAGAGCAAGGATATTCTGTTACAGTATTCCTCTCAAATTCAGGAAATACAACATTATATGTAATATTTTAAATTTTAATCTATAGTCAGTGCCTATAATGTCCTTTACAGCAAAATTTCTTTCTGAAACAGAAAGAAACATGCATGTCACATCGGAAGCAGGATCACTAGGTGCCATTGAATTTTGAATGATTGGTTGTAGAAAAAAATGATTAGGTTTGAGTCTGTAGTGGTAAATACTGTGAAATGCTTAATTTGTTTTCTTTTTGTATTTACAGTACCCTATTGGAAATAACTAAAAATGTGGCTTTTGGCAGTAAATTTATTTTTCATGCCATGAGATTCTTTCAGACTTTATATGGGCTGGAGTCCTCAGTTCAAACGACTTAGTTCCTCTTGAATTTCAGTTTTAAATACGAGATTCTAAGTAAGGGAAAGGTCAGCAACCCATGAGATATATCCCTGCCTTTTGGCAAATGTTGGAAGTTGAGCAGTGAGCTTATGTGCTGTTAGAGTAGGTATAATTTAAGACTTGTGGTCAAAACCTGACTTGCACGTAGAGTGAAATTTTCTTGATCATGTTGTTTACTGTAAAGGATGCTCAGTGATGACATTAACGCTATCAAGTGAGTAATAGCTATTTGTGACATTCTTAGAGGATACATTTTACCTGGATAAATAATGCTTGGATAATGAAGAATCTTGCTCCTCTTAAGGGACTGCATTCATTCTTCCTTAAATGTAGTCCTTGAAGCAGAACTAGAGGTAAGGTAGCCTGCATCCTATTTATTGAACAATTTCCTTTCTGATTTCTTTCTTCTTGGGAAAGGAAAAGAAAGATATTTATAGCTTTGGGGGTTCGTTATTCACAAATGTATGACTGGACCAATACTGCTTTGGACATAATATTAAAAAAAGAACGGCTATTTGTTTTCTGTCTTCATCTGAGTAGAAGGTTCATTGCATGTAACACATTGGACATTCATTTAGATGCTCTTACTGGTGCTCAGGAATATAGAGTTGGATCTGTTTTTGATGTGCACTAACATGGGTTGATTACAGTGACCGAATGACTAGAAATGAAGCCATTTTCTAGTCTGTGTCAGGCTTAATTTTTTTGAAGTACATTCATTCCATTTGAATAGAGAATAAAGCTAAGAAAAGGTTGTGTGAGTGTACTAATTTTTGTAAAAATAAGGGTTGGTTAGTTCTGTCTTATTTTTTATTTTTTTATTTACTTTTTCTTAAGATTTTTTTTCCTTATTAGAGAGAGAGCACTCAAGTAGGCAGAGCTGCAGGCAGAAGGGACAAGGAGAAGCAGGCTTTTTGCTGAGCAGGGAGCTGGATGAAGGGCTTGATTCCAGGACTCCGAGATCATGACCTCAGCTAAAGGCAGCCGCTTACCTGACTGAACCACCTAGACACCGTATTCACTTATTTTTAAAAAAGATTTTATTTTTATTTATTTGAGAGAGAGAGAGAGAACACATGAGCAGGGGGAGGGGCAGAGGGAGAAACAGACTCCCCGCTGAGCAGGGAGCCCAATGCAGGGCTGGATCCCAGGACTCTGAGATCATGACTTGAGCTGAAGGCAGCTGGTGTCCTTCTTATTTATTTATTTATTTTTTAAAAAGATTTTGTTTATTTATTTGACAGAGAGATCACAAGTAGGCAGAGAGGCAGGCAGAGAGAGAGGAGGAAGCAGGCTCCCCGCTGAGCAGAGATCTCGATGTGGGGCTCAGTCCCAGGACCCTGAGCCGAAGGCAGAGGCTTAACCCACTGAGCCACCCAGTGCCCCATGTCCTTCTTATTTTTTTTTTTTTTTTTTTTTTTTTTTTTTTTTAAGATTTTATTTATTTATTTGTAAGAGAGAGAGAGTGAGAGCGAACACAGGCAGACAGAAGGGCAGGAAGAGTCAGAGGGAGAAGCAGGCTCCCTGCAGAGCAAGGAGCCCGATGTGGGACTCGATCCCAGGACGCTGGGATCATGACCTGAGCCGAAGGCAGCTGCTTAACCAACTGAGCCACCCAGGCGTCCCTCCTTCTTATTTTTTAAATTTATTTTTGTTTTGTTTTATTGGAGCTTTGACAGGCAATGTGTCAAATTTCCAGCCAGTGTTAGAGCTCAGGCTGTTCAGATTGAGAGAATTAAGGAGCTTGGCTGATTTTGTTTTCTTTAAGCCCATTCTTTTCTTAAATCTCTTCCATGTCTATAATAATACATTCTGCATGGTAATTTTAAGAAGTGAAAGTTACACTTCTAAGAGCATACCTTTAAAGCCTTTGACTCTGACCCTATCATATTGTTAGAGTAAGTATGCAATCAGTACGAGAGGTGGTGATGACCATTTTTATTTTTATTTTTATTTTTTGTAACCTCCTTCCTTTTTCCCTTTTCGTTTAATCTGTATTTTAATCTCTGTATTGTCCTGAAGGTAGATACCTTTTTTGTCTGCTCACAATGTATTGCTCATTCCAAGTGGCAGTAACAGTGATGTCTTTAATTATCATGTTTTGATAGCTACCCTCAATTCTTGTATTTTCTCTCAATGCTGGAAAAAAAAAATTTCACTGGCATACAAAATATTTAACTCTCCTTTTTCCTCCCCTTTAAAAGTTCTTTATTGTGGTAAAATAGATATAATGTAGAATTTGTCATTTTAACTTTTTTTTTTTTTAAGATTTTATTTAATTGACAGACAGAGATCACAAGTCGGCAGAGAGAGAGAAAGGAAGGGAAACAGGCTCCCTGCTGAGCAAGAGCGCCTCATGTGGGGCTCAATCCCAGGACTCTGGGATCATGACCTGAGCTGAAGGCAGAGGCTTTAACCCACTGAGCCACCTGGGTGCCCCATTTTAACTGTTTTTAAGTGTACAGTTGAGTAGCACTAAGTACTTAACTATTCTTTTAAAACATAGGATTGCTATAGTTTATTTTCGAAATTGAAGTGTTAAACCCTGTCCTGGCAACTCCTCCCCTCCCCTCATGGTTTTAGAAATGTGTATAGATATTTTTAAAAACTTTTTATCTGGAAATAATTTTCAGGTCTACAGAACAGTTGGGAGAATTGTACCAGGAGCCTCCATACACCGTTTAACCAGATTTACCAATTTACATTTTGCCTTATTTGCTTTATTATTCTATTTCAATGTAATATGCACATGAATTGTTTTTCCCTGAGCTGTTTGAGAGTGAGTTGATCACATAGCCATTTAGTCTTGAATAAATATGTATTTCCTAAGAATGGAGACATTCTTGTGTAATAATAAACAACTTACGGAAATTTAACATTGATACAGAACTTGAATCTAACATCTCTGTCTCTGTTCTAGCTTTGTCAGCTGAGCCAAGCCCAGTATTTTCTGCTTTCAGTACAGGATCATGTATAGCATTTAGTTGTCATGTCTTTTTAGTCTCTTAATTTGGATCAGTTCTTCAGCCTTTTTTTGGTCTTTAATGACATTATTTTTGTAGAATACAGGCAGGTCTTCTCCCTATCCTCCCGTTGGATTTGGTCTGTGTTTCCTTAGATTAGGTTCAGATTATGTATGAAATAGTACATTGGGGATGTGTCTTTCTCAGGATATAAATCTAGGGGCACACGATATTCATCTGCCACTCAACTGATGATGGTAAGTCAAGGTCATGTCCAGTTTCCTGGCAGTATAGTGCCATTCTTCCCCTTGCAGGTTTATTGGCAGTCTTTAAGACCATACAAATATTCTTATTTTCCCTAGGATAATCCCCACACAGATGTGGCATCCATTGATTCTTGCCAAGTTATTTTTTTGTAGGTAGTTTTATTTTCATATACTGGTGTTAATGCACACAGTAACTAAGCCTGTGCATATGCTTTGGTAATCATGATGAGCAGTGGATTGTGTCAGTGCGGTTTCACTGAGATTTTTGTCTCCTTAGATGGTTTCACTGTGATTATTTCTTTAAAAAAAAAAAAAAGAAAGAAACAAATTAATTTATTTAACATTTTATTTATTTGTTTTTAAAGATTTTATTTATTTATTTGACAGAGAGAGAGATCACAAGTAGGCAGAGAGGCAGGCAGAGAGAGAGAGGAGGAAGCAGGCTCCCTGCTGAGCAGAGAGCCTGATGCGGGACTCGATCCCATGACCCTGAGATCATGACCTGAGCCGAAGGCAGAGGCTTAACCCACTGAGCCACCCAGGCGCCCTAGCATTTTATTTATTTACTTGACAGAGATCACACATAGGCAGAGAGGCAGGCAGAGAGTGATAGAGAGAGAGAGAGGAGGAAGCAGTCTCCCTGTTGAGCAGAGAGCCCTGATGTGGGGCTCGATTCTAGGACCCTGAGATTATGACTTGAGCCAAAGGCAGAGGCTTTAACCCACTTTAACCCACAGGCGCCCCACACTGTGGTTATTTCTTAACCAGATTTGAGTAGGATTTATTTTAACCATTTCTGTAGCAACAGCTTACTGTTTTTATTACATTATCATTGGGTTGCTGATGGACACAAAGATTGGAAGCTACAGACTGGTAATAGGGTAAACAACTAAAGCACAATGGATTTATTGCTGTTTTCAGGGATTGAAATACTGAATTAGCTGAGTAAGAACGTTCATCAAGTGTTATATTAGAAAAGCCATACATTTTATTAGAATAGTAAGTTGCTTTCTCAGTAACGGTCAGCATGCTGTTAGCTGCATGCTTAATCTGTTGACTGACTTGTGATTTTGATACTATGAGGATGCCAAGATTCAGTAGCTGACTTATCCAATTTTTTTTCTCCAGGGCAAGAGGATTATGACAGATTACGACCGCTGAGTTATCCACAAACAGATGTATTTCTAGTCTGTTTTTCAGTCGTCTCTCCATCCTCATTTGAAAATGTGAAGGAAAAGGTGAGTTGGTCAGATACTCTTGCACTGAAAAAGGTGGTTACAGAACTTCTGTTGAGTTGTTGTGTAAAGCTTTAGAGGCTTGTGGATTAATGCAGGTATATTTTTAAAAATACTTTTCTCTAGTGGGTTCCTGAGATAACTCACCATTGTCCAAAGACTCCTTTCTTGCTTGTTGGGACCCAAATTGATCTCCGAGATGACCCCTCTACGATTGAGAAACTTGCCAAGAACAAACAGAAGCCTATCACTCCAGAGACTGCTGAAAAGCTGGCCCGTGACCTGAAGGCGGTCAAGTATGTGGAGTGTTCTGCACTCACACAGGTGAGGAGAGAGTAGCCCCTTGT
Organism: Mustela lutreola; assembly: GCF_030435805.1. Lineage (NCBI taxonomy): Eukaryota > Metazoa > Chordata > Mammalia > Carnivora > Mustelidae > Mustela > Mustela lutreola. Next base: position 15,801,453 of record NC_081299.1, read on the forward strand.
TTACTTACAGTTGGGTTGTTTCTTAAGAGTATTCGGGTTTGGGGGCTATTTTTAACAGTGGCCCGCAGTGCTCAAGAAAGCGGGGAAGACTAGGACCAACTTCATAGTATGTATTCTTTTGGTAGAGGTTCTGTGTTTGTGGAGAAAATTACTAAGCTCTGAGTAAAACTCTTGTGTTGGTGAACTCCCGTATTGTACTGACTCATTTGTAGTGGTCAGGGATTGTGTTAAAATTTTTTTATAGGTGGGTTCCAGATAGCACTCATTTGCAAGAGAGGAGGTGAGTGATGCCCCCACTGCCCCCCCGCCCCCGACACTTAAATTTTTATCTAAATGTATCTGATCTTTTCCTGTCAATTCTGATCACTGATGCTATAGTTTCTGGGGTAATTCAACTGACATCGGGAATTAGTCATAATGATTGAGACCCGCATGTCAGAGCAAGCTCCCTTGGCTATTTGTCTAGCATGCTTTATAAAAGGGCATCAATGCTTGTGTTTTTAGAGACATTCCTTCCCCATGTGGTCCTCTCTGTCCTGTCCCTTTCTGGATAATTTAACTGGGCTCTTCTAGTTTGATGGGAAACACCAGATTCTGAGGTTAGGGAACAGTGTTAGGATATTTCGAGTGGGAGCTATAACTGACCTGTGTGGTTTTATCTTTTCCACCTTCATGGTATTACTGACTGATTCTCCCTTTGAGTACTGTTCTGGGGGCAAAAGAAAACATTATGGGAACAGAACAGCACAGAACTATTTTATTCTATTGGTACTGGAGCTCTGAGGTTTGAACATTGAGCAAGCATGTCTAGTTAAAATAGGGCAGGGCTAGGGCGCCTGGGTGGCTCAGTGGGTTAAAGCCTCTGCCTTTGGCTCAGGTCATGATCTCAGAGTCCTGGGATCGAGCCCCACATTGGGCTCCCTGCTCGGCAGGGAGCCTGCTTCCCTTCCTCTCTCTCTGTCTGCCTCTCTGCCTACGTGTGATCTCTATCAAATAAAAAATAAATAAAATTAAAAAAAATAGGGCAGAGCTAAAGAGGTTTCCAATAAATACATTAACTATGCTTACATTTATCATGCTTACTTGTTTAGGTAATTGCTCTTTTTATTAAGTTTTTTTTTTTTTTTAAACACTATTGTATTCTTGATTGTATGTATACTAAGGCAAATGGCATATATAATTAACCTAGTATGCATGTACTAGGTGCTTAGTATGTGTGGCCTAGACTTAATTTAGTAATCTCTAACTCAGTGCCAAGTTGGATATTTAAAGATAAAATTTTTATGCTTAACTGGGTATATTCTGCAGGATGGCTTCAGGTCTAAAATCATACTCCCAGACCCAGTTTTCCTTGGCAGTTCAGTCCTGTTGTAAAAGCAGATATTTTAAAGTTCAGAAGATTTTATATCCTCTTATCCACAGCACTGAGATTTAAAAAAAATGCCTGATGGTTCTGTGTTTTGATACCATCAGAAGAGTCAGAAGGGGTGTGTGTGTGTGTGTGAAGGATATATGTGAAACGCGTGTGTCAGATTATAACTAACTCTGGTAGGCATCCTTCTGTACCCTTCTCCTCCAAGTATGGGTTGCTTTTGGGGGAAATGGAGGCAAATAGACCATGTGGACCCAATTCTAGGTCACTGGTAAAATTTAAAGAATTGGATGCTTCCATTTAAGATTTTTTACAAGGTAAATACGTTTATACAATAAGTCACTTGGCAGATAGTAGGAATTTGAAAAGGTCTTAGCAACTATATTTTTCTTACCCGATTTTGATGTTTGGAGAAGTCAAAAGAGAAGATAGAAAATGGGGTGTCTGGTTGTGTTTGGGAGATAGAACTTTTAGGACTCCAGATTCCATTATTGGTTCCTCTAAAACTGAACTCTTTTTATGATCAGATAGTATAGGTAAAGCAAAGATTAGTTTTGTTATATAGGGGATTGGTTATTTTTGTCAGTAAGCAAGAAGGGATTTGCTTTTTATGAAGGGGTGCCCTAGTTTCTCATGGTCATCCTCTTTTTTTCCCTTATAAAATGCATTTCCCTATCCATTGTCCCCTTTTTCTTTTGTATTTGACTACCAGAATTTGCTCTGAGATGTGTAGAAATAATTTCTAGGAACTTTGCTTTTGTTTAGCATTTCTACTTTGTAAAAGTCCTAGAAGAAAACTTTTTAACCTCTTTGCTTCTTCTTAAGTACTTAATGTTATTTCTCATTTATTTTCTATCTCAAGGGATGTGTGGGTACCCATCTTCTGGGATATGTACAGGGTTGGGTGGGAATACCTGGGGTAGTCTGGGGCTGGTGCTTGTTACTGGAGCTGTGTTCTGGGACTTAATGGGAGATTTTTACTTGGGATCAAACTAACGTAAAGAACACGTGAAACCTCTTTGGGTGGTAAACCTGTGGCTTCAGATTTAGGTGAGGTTAGATGAGTCTATAGACCTGGGCCCAAGGTACCAGTGCTACTGAGTCACACTGTCACGTCGGAGTTCTGCCTGAGGTGTAAGTGTGTTTCTGCATCTTAATTCCTGTAGATCTGAGAATATTCTTTATTTTCACCCCATGCTTTATGCTCTGATATCCATGAAGACATCTTAAAGCATTGGACTGCTTGCTAAAAGTCATTCTAGGACCCCATTCTTTGTTTTCCTATGACTTGGGTGGTGGTTACTTGCTCTAATAACATTACTGAATAACTGAAGCGTATGCTGTTTCTAGAGTCTGTTCCTTAAACTTCTCCCAGGTGGTACTGTTGAACAATTAACACTCTTTCTAAATGTCTGAACCATTTTGTTCCGGGAAACTGATTTGCTCTAAATCCTGATTAATCCCATCCAGATATGTCATTGAATCTAGAAACATGTAGCATGCCTGTTAGTCTGCTATTTGTGTCCTTCAGTTATTCAGGGGCTGAATTCACAGAAGCTTGAAATTGTAATTGATTTAGTTCCAGAATGTGTGTGCCATTCTTCTCATTGGAGATACTGGCGAGTTCTACAAGGCTCTATCCAGTGCATCTGTTTTGTTTACATATCCATTTTTTTCTTCTGGCATTACTTTCATTAAAATACTGTTTTTTCAAAATGCTATTATTTTAGGAGTCAGTGTACAGCATTTTCATAAAAATTGCTTTCTTGCTTAGTTAAGCTTTTTTATGTAGGAAGTTTCTGTTCAGCTATGTACTGTCCTGATAATGGGCTTAAGATCTAGCTTTCTGGCCCTTATTTTTCTGAAGGTACGTTGCTTCTGTGAATTCAGCCCATTTAATCCGGACTGCTGTTATATCTGCTCGTCTTTCTAATCCTCTAACCTGGCTGCTATTCTCTCTCCTCCCCTCTGTCTTGTAGAGAGGTCTGAAGAATGTGTTTGATGAGGCTATCCTAGCTGCCCTCGAGCCTCCGGAAACTCAACCCAAAAGGAAGTGCTGTATATTCTAAACTGTTTTCTCCTTCCCCTCTTTGCTGCTGCTTCCTGTCCCACTACTGTAGAAAGAGCATTTAAAAACAAAGGAATAAAACCATCCTGTTTGAAAGCCTCTGCGTCTTTTTACTCACCACCTAAGAGCAACCTCTGTATTAGTTTTTGATCAAGAATGCAATATCTTATAGAATATTTTTTGTGATCAGTAGTCAAGTTGGACTTGTTTAACTTTCTGCTTCTTGAGTTGCCTGATGCTCAGAGCTTTTGGTTTGGATTACTATTGCAAAAGGGAACTTGGTGTGGCATTAAGAATGTTCTCTTGGAAAAAAGCAAGAGTTTTAACACTTCCTAGCTCTAGATGGAGAAAATAACATGAACATCATTTTACTCTTATGATCAATTGTAATTGTAATTGCATGACAAACTTTATGGAAGAAGGGTGACCTGCTAGTAGAGTGTAACGGGGAAGGGAGGATTCTTCTTTGGTTTTCTTTTGTGCAGTGAAACTTTGTGTTGCTATTGCTTTGGCTGTCTGTGCTGTGGTGGAGTATTTGTCAGTCTGGGGTGGGAAAGGTATTAATGTATCTGCTACTGCTCTATGAAATCATTTGTCACACTATCTTTTAAGAACAGCATCCATTTTTAACAGTTGACTCAAGGTTTGTTAATGTTGAGATGTAAAGCTGCCACCTTTATATTTTCCTGCTTCTGATTTTATTGTTGTGAGGGAAACATACAATTGTGGTTACCTTCGAATTTTGAAATTAAAAATATACAATTGTTTGTATAAATGCCTGATGAAACTTTATTCCTGTTGCACTGACTGGTTCTAGTTTTACCTATGTATCAGGTGCCCACATGTTGCTTCCTTGAGCCCCCTGGCTCTGTCTGATTGGTGGGATGCAGGGAGTTCAGAGTGAAGGTCTTTGACTCAGCTGCGGTAGCCGTGCTCTCCATCCTTGCCTGCGCCTTCCATGTAACAAGGATGCCACTGCCCGCTGCCGGCGCTCTTGGTCCTGTTCCATACTCCGCTGTTTCATTGGAATGCAGAGCTGCTGCCCTTGTGTTTATGTAAAATGTTTCAGCAGCATATTACACAACTCATTGAATGAGCAAGTGACACATGTGGCTTGTTCGCTTCTTGTGACATACATTGGTCTGCAAAAAGCTTTCTCAAAGGACCACTGTTTCATTCATGAATATCCACTCCTCTGCTCCTGAAATGCTGGATCCTTCCAGTGTCCTGCCTGGACAAAACTTGGTGAAGTGTGATGATTGTGTCGAGATTCAGAGTTGTTCTTAGCATTTCGTTCTTTGCCGGCTCTTGGGGGCTTGAATGTTTTTAATTTGATCTTCAGCTTTATTATACTGAAAATCAGACTGCCCATTTTTTTCTTTCTACCCCTTTTCAGAAAGGCCTAAAGAATGTATTTGACGAAGCAATATTGGCTGCCCTGGAGCCTCCCGAACCGAAGAAGAGCCGCAGGTGTGTGCTGCTATGAACGTGTCTCCAGAGCCCTTTCCGCACAGCTGGTGTCAGCATCATACTAAAAGCAATGTTAAATCAAACTAAAGATTAAAGATTAAAATTCGTTTTTGCAATAATGACAAATGCCCTGCACCTACCCACATGCACTCGTGTGAGACAAGGCCCGTAGGTATGGTCCCCTTCCCCCTCTCAGTACTAGTTAATTTGAGTAATTGTGTATTGTCAGAAAAGTGATTAGTACTAGTTTTTGTTTTGTTGTTTCAATTTTTTTTTTTTTTTTTTTTTTTTTGTTTAAAAGCAAGGCATGCTTGTGATGACTCTGTAACAGACTAATTTGGGTTGTTGAAGCTGCTCCCGGGCTCCATCCACTCTGGAGAATGATCTGGGACATTTAGGGTTTTTTGTTTTTGTTTTTGTTTTTGCGGGGGTGGGGTGGGGTGCGGGGAGTGTGTGTGGGGTTTGTTTTTATTTAGTTATGTTTTTTAAATTCATTAACCATTGGATAGCCCTTAAGGGGAGGAGGACTGATTGATTCCACATTCCACTTCCTAGATCTAGTTTAGAAAACTTGTTCCCCACCTGGTGCTCTTAGGAAGGAGTATAGTAAATGCCTCATTTAATAACATACTCCTTTTTGAAAGTTGCCTTTTCTCTCCACCCTTGAGTAGGTCCAGTATTTGATGAAACTCATGAAAGTGGGTGGAACCTGTCTTGCCCCTCCTCTTTTCTAGGATGCACTATATATGTGACTGTGACTTTCAAGGAAATTTGTTTGCCATGTGCTGATTTTTTTTTTTTGAAGTTAATTTCTAACTTCTTTCACTGATAAATGAAGAAAAGTATTGCACCTTTTGAAATACACCAAATGGATTGAGTACGTAATTAAAAAACTTTTTTCCCCCCTGTCAGTCATTGTCTTATATGCTTAGCATAGAAATGTCCAGCCTAATAGTGTATGATGTAGTGTTCCTAGAACACAGCTGAAGACCTGGTAAATTGAGGAAATTTGAGGGGTGGCGCTAGGAGACAGATGTCTGGAATGATGCACATCCTCTTTCAAGGGGAGGATGGAGACCTGCTTCATGAAGAAGCTGGGGGTGTGGGTGGGGGTGGGGAGAACATTTAACAACATGGGGACCAGTCAGGGGAATCCCCTTATTTCTGTTTTACATATGAGGAACCCTGGAGTAGCTCGTTAAGGCTCTCTAGTTTAATAAAAAAAATCATAGAGTCTTATGAAGACTCTTCATAAGTGTTAATAGGGATTTTATTCACTTACCTTCGTTGCAGTTTCCAATTTTTAAAAATGTTTAGGTAATTTTCTCCACCTTCCCCAAATCCTAATTCTTGTAGATTCATTAGTGTCAAACCAATGCTTTCTCATGTCTCAGTTCTTTGTATATGCATTCTTTTCAGATGTATTAAACAAACAAACAAAACCCTTCACAAGCCAGCCTGGGGGTTGTTCTTTTCCCTCCGCCTCTTTTTAGATACTTAGGAGTGGGAAGTTGACTCTTAATCTAACACATTTTGGGATAAGATTTTAAAGCTTTATTTTTTTTTTTAATGTATTTCCTTTTCTGGCCTTCCGTTTGAGGTGATGGTTTCCCCTCAGTATGTTCAGGTTTGTGCCTTCTTCCCTAAGATTGGCAGGTAGCCCGCAAAGACCCCTTCTTTAAGACCAAAGTGGGTTCGGGGCGCCTGGGTGGCTCAGTAGGTTAAAGCCTCTGCCTTCGGCTCTGGTCATGATCCCAGGGTCCTTGGGATCGAGCCCCGCATCGGGCTCTCTGCTCGGCAGGGAGCCTGCTTCCTCCTCTCACTCTCTCTCTCTGCCTGCCTCTCTGCCTACTTGTGATCTCTGTCTGTCAAATAAATAAGTAAAATCTTTTTAAAAAAAAAAAAAAAAGACCAAAGTGGGTTCATAGCAGTCCTTAGTGAAGGTGATGCCCAGGAAGCTCACTGCTCATGTTGGGAAGCAGTGACAGCATATCTCTCTCATCCATTGGTTAGTTGGAAAACAACCAGTTTTTCCCTCAAGTTTTCTGTATTCGTGCTTTTCAGGCTTTGTTGCTTACTGAGCAATGGGTTTTTAAAGGCTTTCCATGTATTTCCAGAACACGGCCAAGTTGGAGAACGATTGCTCCTAGTTTGTTACCCAGACTGCTTCCAACAGATTCCAGATTCTGTGCTGTGAATCTGAATATGGGACAGATTTTCTTTAGGTGACAGGAATGATTCATTTACCTTAAGGGAATTGTACTGATCTGTAGGAGAGTCTTAGAAACTAAGAGCTGTTGGCACAGCATAACCTTATTTTGGTGGTTTTTTCTAAGTGGAATCATGTTTGGCTTGATTCTGTGCTATGCTGGAGCTAAGCTGCATGGCTTGGTTGGGAAGGTGTTAAGAAGAAGCTGATCTCTAAGCTTTACTGTTTTTTTATTTTTTATTTTTTAAAAGATATTATTTATCCATTTGAGAGAGAGAGCCTGAGAGGGGAGAAGGTCAGAGGTAGAAGCAGACTCGCTGTGGAGGTGGGAGCCTGCTGCGGGGCTCGATCCCGGGACTCCAGGATCATGACCTGAGCCGAAGGCAGTTGTTTAACCAACTGAGCCATGCAGGCGTCCCTAAGCATTACTGTTTTAACCAATGTTTCTTATTCCTTGTTGACCATGCCAGGGAGAGGTACTGGGATTGTGTTCTGAGATCCTAGGGAGCAGGGACTGTAAATCCCTTGTTCTTACTATAGTGGCACATAGGTCCATCCTGATTATTGCTGTGTCCCTGGCCTAGAGTAGCGTTTGACACATGAGAGATGGTTCTAAAAGTAGTCACTGGATGGTACATGATTTCAAGAGTGAATGAGTGAAATAAAGGTCACATGGTTGTGTCAGCGAAATAACCATACATCAGAAGAGCAACAAAGACAAGGGGATTGAGTTAAGCTAATGGTGTTCTAACTAAATATTTTCTTATAAAGATTTTAGTTGTTTGCTTGTTTGTTTGTGTATTTAATTATTTAGAGAACATTAGCCATGGAGGGTGAGGAGAGGGAGAGAGAGAGAGAGAGAATCTCAAGTGGATACCTCTCTGAGTGTGGAGCCCAACACGGGGCTCGATCTCATGACCCTGAGATTGTGACCTGAGCCTAAATTAAGGGTCAGAAGCTTAACCAGCTGAGCCACCCAGGCATCCCTAATTAAATATATATTTATTTTTTAATATTTTATTTTTAAAGATTTTATTTATTCGTTTGACAGGCAGAGATCACAGTAGGCAGACAGGCAGGCAGAGAGAGGAAGGGAAGCAGACTCCCTGCTGAGCAGAGAGCCTGACGTGGGGTTCGATCCCAAGGCCTGAGATCATGACCTGAGCCGAAGGCAGAGGCTTCAACCCACTGAGCCACCCAGGTGCCCCCTCTAATTAAATATTTTTAATTTGACTTTCATGTATCAGAAGAACATGGGTAGGAAATGGATGAAGTTAATATTGTTTTTCTATTTAAATACTGTTTTCTGTTTGACTTAACAGACTTGTCCATTATCTTGGCTTAGTGATTCATACTACTCAGGGAGTGTCATCTAGAGTTTGGAAAAGGATTATCTGAAACAGTCCTCAGCAGGCTTATTGGGTTGTGGCAAAATACACAATTAGGCTAATATGATACTAATACATCGCTGGTGTTCTAAAATACCAGGTGTTTTACTTTAGGTCTTCGAAATAGGTTCAGTAATTTGTTAAAGTTGTACCCTTGGAGCTGGATTTTTTTTTTTTTTTTAAAGATTTTATTTATTTATTTGACAGATCACAAGTAGGCAGAGAGGCAGGCAGAGAGAGAGAGAGGAGGAAGCAGGCACTCCGCTGAGCAGAGAGCCTGATGTGGGGCTCGATCCCAGGACTCTGAGATCATGACCCGAGCTGAAGGCAGAGGCTTTATCCCATTGAGCCACCCAGGCGCCCCTTGGAGCTGGATCATATGCTGGTAGGGGAGCATATTCTACTGGGAAAGGGAGAATGGTGATGTGAAAGAACTAGTTGCAGTATTTCCTTCATTCTAAGGTGCATTTGTCCTCCATCTTCCTGTTGTAGTCTGAATACCTCTTAAAATTTGTGCAGTTAATGTAGTAGTATTTTTTTGTTTTTGTTTTTTTGGGTTTTGTTTTGAAAAACTGTCATTAAACCCTCTAGTATCGTAATTGCTATCTTCATAGGATGGATAAAAATAATGGTATATCTTTTTCTTCATTGTTAGATTTGGACTATTTTCTTTCTTTTTTTTTTACTCCCATTTTGATATTATTATTAGTATTTTGGGTACACAGTGCTAAGAGACTCTGGTACGCAAGGGTCCTGCTTCTTGAGGAGGATTGGAACATAATCCCCCTGGGTGCAGCTGACCCGCTGTTAGAGATTAGTGTGTAACCTTTGGGGAAGTGGAACTTGATTATCTTTTGGGAGGAGAGGCTGAGTTCTTCCTGGTTAGCGTAACTTTGAATGACATGTGAGGGAAGTAGTTTGAAATCACATTTCTAATTCATATGTCCTTGTTACCTGTAGGCCTTACCCTGAGTTCCCCCAACTTTAGACATTGATCCTTTAACAACATAGAACAAGAGAAAACCTTAACTTATTATTTTCTTTCTGGAACTATTTGAATACTTTTAAAATTTATACAGTATATTACTTGGGAGTTTTTTCCCAAATGCCCTCCCGTTTTCTTAAGCCTCATTTCTTTAGCTTTTGCTTAGTACTGTATTACAAACCACTCCAACCCTCTGGCTTATACCACAAGCTTATTTTTCTCTCACTGATGGGTCAGTTGGGCTTTGCTTCCAGGTTTCAGCTTTGGCTCACGTTGGCTCCAAGCTTCTCATGCTGCAGCCTGTCCAGAAAGCAGTAGCTCTCTAAGAGCGGACTTCTCATGGTGAGTCTGGTGAGCCAAAGGGGGTGCAAGGTCAAGCGCATTTAATTTCTCATATTTCACTGTGCAGAAGATTCCGTATAGTCAAGCCTAATCTGTACCACTTCATTCATTCATTCATTCATTCTTTCAATTCAAAAGTAGTTTTTTTTTTGAAAAAGCACTTAATAAGGCCCTGAAGATAAAGCAGAGAATAAAATAGATGGGGATCCTGTCTTCTACTTGGAATTTTCCTTGCAAATTTGATAGTTTTTTTGAATAACCATTTGATCTCATCGCCCTTGGAAAGGCTATCAAGAAAGTAAAAGTCTTGGCTGTGTGTGCCTGCCCATGGCACACGTTCGTCAGAAGGCTTGTTTCCATACTGGGCACTGGAGATACTGCAGCAGGACAGCCCTAACCCAGCTTGCAGGTAGCTTTCAGTCTCCCAGGCTCTTTATCTGTAACATAATTATGCATTTAGTCATTATTGGGGCCTTAAGGGCAAGTCTGTTGGCTGGCTGGTCAGTAATTAGTGGGAAACTTGAAAGATTCCTCTGAGATTTTGAATGTATAGGTATGGAGTGGGGCCTGGAATTCAGTTTTTAAAAGCTTCCCAGTTAGAACCTTGGTTAGATATGTTTGGGGACCAGTGCACACCTTAGTGGCTCACTCTCTCCTTCCTTCCTTCCTTCATGGTGGGGGGAGGAGGAGAGGGAGAATCTCAAGCAGACTGTCTGCTCCGTGTGGAGCGTGAAGGGGGCTCCATCCCAGGACCTAGAGATCATGACCTGAGTAGCTTGCCTGAGCCACACAGATGCCCCACCTCAGTGATTCTTAACTCTGGTTGTGTGAATGTTACTTAGGGAACTAGTTTTTTATTTATTTTATTTTTTTATTTTTATTTTTTTTTTTAAAGATTTTATTTATTTATTTGACAGAGAGAGATCACAGTAGGAGAGAGGAAGGGAAGCAGGCCCCCTGCTGAGCAGAGAGCGATGTGGGACTCGATCCCAGGACCCTGAGATCATGACCTGAGCCGAAGGCAGTGGCTTAACCCACTGAGCCACCCAGGCGCCCGGGAACTAGTTTTTTAAAAAATGAAAATAATGCCTGAGGTCATTTTAGGCAGTCTCTGGAGATAGGGTCACTTAATTTTATCACTTAAATTGTTTTTTTCAAATTATGTTTTGAGGGGCATCACTTCTTTAAATCTCATCACATTATTTTAGTGTTCCTCCAGGTTTGAGAAAGATGTCACTAAATGATTTAAGGTTTCATTTATATCTGACATGAATTTTAGAATAATTTTGTGTCACAAGTCTTCAGCTTAACTGTTCTTTGAGGAATGAGATTTTCCAGACTCGTGGTTCCAACCAGCATTCAGTTCTTGACTCCTTAACCAGGAAAGAACATGTAGAGAGTTCACGGTCATATAATTTATTGGTGAACTGGCACTGAGATAGTTTGGGCAGATGCCTAAGTAATTACATTTCTTAGACAGTAGTGTGAGAGAGAGCAGTTACCGGAGTTTAGAGATGAACTATGGTTTTCTATCTCAAACCTAGAATGTAAGCAGCTATATTTCTCTGATAATTTCAAGACAAGTGTAGCTTCACTGGTGGTGGGTCTCTTTTTCATTCCCCTCATGAATATTCCAGTTGACCTGCAGAGAGTACTCTGAACCAAATAGTGTAAAGTTAGTACTAGAAATGAGTATAAAATTGAAGTTATTCCAACAGCCTAATAAATTAGACCTGTAGGAGATGAAGTCTCTTGCTAACTTAAAAACAAGGTCAAGGTTCCTTTGTTCCTATTATGTAGATGTCCTTTGTGTGTGTCATCCCCTGCCACTGCATGCATGTGCACGCTTTTGTCAGACCTTTTTTGGCGGGTTGTAGGTTCTCCCTTTGGTCAGTGAATATTTAGTTCTGGGTGGATTGATCTAAGTCTGAGTGAGTAAACAAGTGGTGGCCCTTTGTGTTCTGGCTTGGTATTGATGACTTAACACTTGATTGGATAGGGTCTTAGTTTCTGTGTCTTGGTTTGTGGTTGAGCTGTAAACGTGGCCAGTCTTCTCAATGGGAAGGAGTTGGAGAGGGCTTTGCAGATATTCAGTGCTTTTGAGCCATAAGCACAGTTCTTTCTTAACTCCCTGATTATGGGCTACTGGGACATAGCCTCAAAAAGGTGGGCAAACTTGTGCCAGTACCGTGCCATCTATTTATTGAGCTACTTTTTACTCTGGCTCCGCTGCTCTGTTCCAGTGTGCTAATCCATGAGCTTCTTGGATTGTTGAGATTAGCTCCACCTAGTGGTGAATTTAACTTAAAACTGGCAGTTGAATCTATAGTGCACTACTGTACCTACTATCTGGACACCACTCTTTATGGGGTTTTTATAGATGGCAGAAGTGTGGGCAGAAGATGGTTAGGTAGAAGGGAGTAGAGGCTGAGTCAGTACACTGATGGATGGGGGAGACTCTGAATTGTCTAGGAGCGGCTTTTAAGGGTTAGCCAGAGGCTTTATATAGTCAATCAGAATTTAAAATTCAGGATGTTGTCTGCTTTAGAAAAATAATTGCCCTTAGTCTTGACTCCAGCCTTACCATCCACGTGATCTTGGATAAGTCAGTGAATTTCCCTAAGCTCCATTTGCTTCATCTGTAAATGAGGAATAATGGTAATATCTACATCTTGGGGCTGAGTGTGAGGACTAAATGAGATCATGTAGGTGAACATATTTCATAAATGCAAAAGTGCTATGAAAATACTAACAGCTACCAGGTTTTCACTGCAATGGGAAGAATTCAGAGCAGGGAACCCAAAGTGGGACTTGCTCCCAGAACCCTGGGATCATGACCTGAGCTGAAGGCAGATGCTTTAAGTGACTGAGCCACCCAGGCACTCCTCAAGAGTTTATTAAAAATAGGATGACAAATCATGTTGAGTCTTACATACAGAAAGAGAAAAGTTCAGCCGTTCAACTGCCCTTTTTTTTTTCATTATAGCATCCTATGGGTGGACAGGGCAGAGTTTGTTGATGAGAAAGCTGGACCTTAGTGAATGCCCAGGGCTGTGGCAATGATGGGAGTGCTGGTTCTGAAACCTGACACCTTTTCCTTCTTCTCCTTACCATCCCACAGGATGGCCTTCAGAATAGCACCATTGTTTTCCATATATTTAATATGGGCCTGATTGGTAGGAGAAAGGAACCTCATTATTAGGTCACAAAATCTCATTAGCTTGACTCAAATAAAGTGAGGTGATTGGGATTCTGTCCTCCATCTTTCCTCCACAAAGGGCAGGGGTTTTCATACTGGAGTTTAGGTGGTAGACTCAGAAACCTCAGGGCATGTTTGTATTAGTGATTTCACTTGATCCTTAATACAGCCCTGTAGGGGAGGTGGGACAGATGGTACCATTTGTCAGACGGCAAGACTGAGGTTAAACAACTTGGCGTTGTGTGCTAAAAAATGCATAACTGGCTTTGGATTTGAGTTCTGGTTCTGTCACTAACTTGATCTTTTGACCTTAGTCAAGTAACCTAAACCTTCTGAGCCTTGCATTCTTCTCTGTGAAATGGAAGTAGCTATATCAAACTTTACCCCTGAGTTATGAGGGTTGCATGAAACACTGTGTAAAGCGCTTAGCACAGTGCTTGCAAGTAGGAGGTGCTAGGCAGTCAGTGGAATGGATTGAAGGGATCATCGCCATTGACATCCTCATCCTCATTAGTTCTCTTCAAACTAGGGCCAGAAAACTCTGCTGGCTTCTGGGTCTTAGGCTGCTATAAAGTGAGGGGCCCTCAGTCCCCCTGCTAGGAACAGGAAAAGACTTTCAGGTAGTGCGAGAGTATATCTTACTCTCCCTTACCTCTCCTCTTTTAAACCAACTCTGTGATTGGGCTGGCCCTTTGGAGCTCCAGACCCACAGTGGAGCCTCATTTCCAGTTTCCTGGATCTCCTTTGTAAAGCTTTGGAAAGTCTGCATTGGTCTGATGGGAGAGAGGTTTTGGGCTTGATTCTGAATCTCTAACTCCCTGAAGAGCTGCCCCATTTTCTCCATAACTCGAGGGCTTCACAACTGTTTCGCTGTTGGGGAGTTCTGTGCATCCCTTAGCAGCTGGTGAGGGGTGGGCAGGCACTGTGAATTCTTCACTTGCCTCATGTGAGAATGACTTCACCTCAGGGGGTGCTGAGTTTGCAGAAATTTCCCCATCTTAGATGCAGGTGTGCTCTAAGACCAGTCTTTCCCTAGCCCGCAGGGATCTTGGCCCCTGGTAAGGGTAGCGTGACTCAAATGGAGTCCTGTTTTTGCATTTAGCTTTCTTTACAGTGTTTGATGTTCTCTCCATTTCTCCCATGATACTAATATAATTCTCCGGATTAGGAGTTGGAAACCCAGGTTCTAGTTGGGCAGCAGTTTCCTTGGACAGGTTGCTGTACGTCTTTGGGTCTCAGTTTCCCCATTTGTAGATAAAACTGCTTTTCTATTCCTTTTTGGTTTGTGTCTTTTTATCAGTAAACCTCTTTTCTTCCCAATAAAATCTTAAGAGAGGGCGCTGTGAGGGGAATAAAAAGGTGTCCTGTGGAACAGAGATGCTGGGGTTGAAGCCAGGCAAGCAGTTTTTCCTCTCCCACTGCTGCTTTCTCCCCAGTGCAGATGCTCATGCTTTGTGCCCCTCTGTGGGCCTTCTAGGGCTCTGCCTAGAGATGTGAACTTCACTGGTACAGGATCATCTCTACAGCTTTAAGAATTTTTTATTGTTGGCAGGTAGTTAATAAAAATCTGTGAAACCTGTATATGAAATATACAAATAGACTATTGAGTCTTTAAGAATTAGCTTTTCATTGATATATTTGAGAGATTCTAAAGTTTGGTTCAGTCTGTAGTGCTTTAATATATTGTAATGTCCAGTAAAGACTGACTGAGTTTTTGCTTGTAGGATAAATAAAGGTTCTTAAGAGTGGCAGACACCATACTTCCCTCTCTTAGGTATCACTTTCTTCTGGGCGTACCGGTACGATCCAAGCATTAATAGAATTCGGTAGTGAAACTAGATGCTTTTACAGGTACCTCTCTTTTAGTACCCTGGCATTTTCCACTTTCTATATAAAGCAGATAGAACATTTTGCTCTTGTTTATGTTTCAGAGAGTCATTGTAGTGCTAGTTTCATATTAAGGTATCTAGGAATATTGAATAGTAAGAAAAACATATATGCTTTGGAGTAGAGGGATATAAATTTGAATTAGATTCTGTCACTAACTACCTGTGTTTGAACAAACTGCTTTAACTTTTCAGTCTTGATTGACACGTCTTTAACTTGAGCTGATAATACCTGCTAACCTTTTGCAGAGTTGTTATAAGGATTAGCGGGTAACATATCTTCAACCCCCCAGTGAACATACAGTCAGACAAAGGGCAAAGATTGGTCTGTTAGGGAATTCGCATAGAAAAGCATCAGTTTTATGTTATTGTGTTACAAAATGATAAGTCACCGAGTGTGATTTGCTCATTGGTGTTTGCTCATTTCAGGGAACATTTGTTTATATCTTGTCTATTTTGCAGCAGGCAGTATAGAGGAGTAATTAGGAACAGGGACTCTTGAGCCAGACTGCCTGTGTCTGAATCTTATATCCACTGTTTATGTGCTGTGTGATCTTGGCTGAGTTATTTCACTTTGATATTTTCCTTGTGAGGATAACAGTAATACTTACCTCCTCAGGAGTTTATTTATTATTATTATTTTTAATTTTTTTTTTAAGATTTTATTTATTTGA
This sequence comes from Mustela lutreola, assembly GCF_030435805.1. Taxonomy (NCBI): domain Eukaryota; kingdom Metazoa; phylum Chordata; class Mammalia; order Carnivora; family Mustelidae; genus Mustela; species Mustela lutreola. Next base: position 15,817,046 of record NC_081299.1, read on the forward strand.
GAGAGAGGGTGAGATTGTAAGTGATGTGGGGGGCAAGTAGAGGGAAAAGCTGGCTTGCGGGACTTGATTCCAGGACCTGGGATCATGACCTGAGCCGATGGCAGATGCTGAACCAACTGAGCCACCCAGGCGCCTCTCAGGAGTTTATTAAAAGAACGATGACAAGTCCATTTTGAGTCTTGTAGAAAGAGAAAAGTTAGAGCGCACAGAGAGCGGGTCTGGTAGTAAGGTACCAATATATATGGATAAAAATTTAGTGAGTGGCTAGTCTGACCTGATAGCATTTTTCTGGTTACAGACCTCTTTCCTACCTTACTTAGATGAATTGCTTGATTGATTGTTAAACAGATTGGTATTAGGGATCACATGTTTTTAGGGTGGATCTTTTATACCTAGAAGAGATCTAAGGTTATAGAGGGTACTTACTCAAAGTCACATATACCACATTTAGTGGCAGAAACAACCTGGAACAGTATATACAATGTAGGACTTTGTTCCTACTTAACAAAAGAGGATACTCACTTCTATTTTTTTTTCTTTGAGAGGGAGAAAGAGAGTGAGAGTGGTGGTGTGGGGATAAGAGGGAGAGAGAGAATCTTAAGCAGGCTCCATGCCCAGCTCAGAGCCGGTCATAGGGCTTGATCTCACAACCCCGAGATCATGACCTGAGCTGAAATCAGGAGTCAGACGCTTAACCAACTGAGCCATCCAGGTGCCCCAGAGGATACCCATTTTTTAAATGACTGGATGAGCAGTTCTTGTTAGTGAGGAGTACCAAACTTAGTTTTTAATACGTTACAGTAAAACAGGAAATCTGCAGACATGATGGAGTTTTGCCCCACAGCTTATAGGGCCATCATACTCTCTACTCAAGTGCTTGGAAGACTGTAAAGTGAGGGGAATAATCAGTTAGGGGGTGCTTTCCAGTAGGTTGTCTCAAAGAATACTCGGTTACTAAGCCAGGGCTCACAGGACGAGGGTGGATTTCTGATGTCTTGAACAGTGGTCTGACTTGTGATATGATCCCCAAATGATAACACATGCTGTTTCCATAACAGTAGTGAGAGCTTATTTATAACCATTTTTCAGGAAATTTAGGCTCAGGAACTTGTTCTAGCCAGAGCTTCAAAATGTTGAAACCGGGGTGCCTGGGTAGCTCAGTGGGTTAAGCCTCTGCTTTTGGCTTGGTCATGGTCTCAGGATCCTGGGATCGAGCCCTGCATCAGGCTCTGCTCAGCGGGGAGACTGCTTCCCTCTCTCTCTGCCTACTTGTGACCTCAGTCTGTCAAATGCATAAATAAAATCTTAAAAAAAAGAAAAAGATGAAACCATTATTCAGCTCCAGATCCATCTGATTCCAGAGCCAATGGGCTTCCCGCCATAGTGCTGCACAGCACCCCCCGTCCCCCCAAGTGTGAATGAATATTCTTAGAAAGGTTGAGCTTAGGCAGGAGTCACACTAAATTTAGGAAGACCTCTTTAAAAGGAGAAAAGACCAGAACTAGAGGCAGGCTACATCTGTTCTGTTTTGCTTTCCTGGAGTCATTGGGTGTGTAGATGCCTGAGGTTTGGCTATCTTAAGGTTGGAAGACAGAGTGGCCACCTCTTGGAGACAGAGGCTGCCCAGGGGCTTGAGGGGAGGGCGTGGAGCAAATTTTCTCAGGTGGCCTTTGATGGGACTAGTCTTAATAGGAGTTTGAGTGGTTCAGGCCAAGTTACCAGTGCTGGGACTGCCAACGATAGATGGCTCCTTCCATTGAAGGGCCAACCTGGAAGGACCTTTGGAGGTTATTTAGCCCACCCCTCACTGTTTTGGGGGTGGTGTGGGGTGCAACAGTTTTATTTAGATATAATCCACATACCGTACAATTCACTTAAGATGTATAATAATTCTTTTTTTTTTTTTTTTTTTAAATATATTACTGACTTGTGCAGCTATGACCACAATATATTTTGGAGCATCTTTACCTTCTTTACCTCAGAAAGAAACCCTCCCTATACCCTTTAGCTTTCACCTCCTAAACCCTCCTCCCCTGCCCCCAGTCTCTCCATCCTTAAGCAACTACTGGCCTATTTTCTCTTGCTGTAGAAAATTTGAAAATTTGTAGAAATTGGAAAATTTCATATAAACGGAATCACACAATGCGTGGTCTTTTGTGATTGGCTTCTTTCATTTAACATAATGTTTCTTTATATTTTAGCATATATCAGAACTTCATTCCTTTTTATGACTGTTGTTCCATTGTATGGATATACAGTCTGTTTTGTCTAAATAATTTATCAGTTGATTGATTCTTGAGTTGTTTCTGCCTTTGGGTTTGCTATTACGCATAGTGCTTCTGTGAACAATTGTGTGTATGTTTTTTGTGTGGCCTTCCAGTATTCAGATGGAGAAATTGATTGGCCTTCCAGTATTCAGATGGAGAAATTTTGCGTGGCCTTCCAGTGTTCAGATGAAGTTCTCACTGCTGTGCCCAGTGTATCCTGGGGCTGGAGGAGGCTGTGCTGTCATCTGCTTAAGGGTAGCCAACTGTGAGGAGCTTGAAGCACATAGCGATTTGTGGAGAAGCTGAGATTATCTTTAGTTTTGGGGCCTTCATTCCTCCAGGACAAGCAGTAACAATGCAAGGGCATGGGGATGGACTTAGGTAGCACATTTTCCACTGACCTTCAGTGCAGCCCTGGACACGTGACTTTACTTCTGTGAGCCTTGGATTTCCTGTTTGAAAAATGGAATTAATGCCCATCATGCAGTCTTCGGAAGAGTAGCAGTAATGCAAGTGAAGCACCCAGCATAATGCTTGATTGGCTAAGTGGTACTGTTATTTAGGAAGATAATGGAGGGATGGACAGAGGAAAATGGCCAGAGGTAGACTTGTAATGCTCCAGAGGAGCCACTAGATGGCAGAAAAATAGCAAGAAATACCAGATTGGTTGTGTGCCTGGGACTTAGAAAGGTTTCTTGAATTTCTGTCTTTCTCATTGCCCCTGGGAAAAAAGTATAAACTTTCAAATTGCTGGGAAAAGAGCCCACTGCCCACAGTCATTTGTCACTCATACCGTTAACCTGTACTGTAGTTCTTAGAACCATTACTACCTTCCAGAGCCAGTGATCGTGATTTCCAGTTCACCAAGCATCAGTCTTTATTCTCCCCATTTAAAAAAATCGGATCATGAGCCAAGCTTTGGTGTAGACTCTGTTTGGGGAGCTTGTAGATATCTTTTGTTATGGACAGACACATTCTGTCCCTCCAAGCAGCAGAATCAAGTTTAGGCTGCCAAGGAAGAGTGAAATGTTCATGTGTGGGTTGGGCGTTGGAGGGAATTGGTTTACTTCAGAGCTGTGGAGAAGATTTAGGTTGGTTGGAATGTATGCAAGCAGAGAAGTCCTCTTAAAGGCATACATTGGGACTGGGCCATTAGGCCAGATGACCTCCACGTTTTCTCACAGTTCTGAGCCTAGATGGCCAGGAAGGGTGAGCAAGGGGAATCTTCAGCTTTTTCCTGGGTTATTCAGAAAGATTTTCTACTGACTGGTTTCTTCCCCCCTCCTCCCGCTTTTGCCCTCAGGGAGGGAACTTTTATATCCAATAGAATTGAGGCTCCCCAGTTTGCAAGGGCCCCTAAGTAGAGGATGGAAAAAGTAGAGAGAGGCAGATTGATGGGCTTCTGGGCTGGAAGGTAGCCGTCAAAGATCATGTGGCCCATGTCCTTTCCTGTGGGCAGATGGAAGTGTGAAGCAGCAGGAGGGGGTGGGGAGCGGCTACACCTCTGGTCCTGAGGCTCTGTAGCTCAGAGGACTTGGTCAGGCTGAAACTTAAAACAGACTGTGGCCTGGCCTCAGCCATTCAGTGGCAGGCATTTGGCTCTGGTCTCCTACCGTCTAATCTTCATGTGTTTCGGTCATCTTTTCTTAACCTGTGTATGAGGCTGTTCGTATATCCAGCACGGTGTGAAGCACTTAGTAAGTTCAGATGACTGCACAGGAGAGAGGCAGGGAGAAGAGGGGGCAGTCAGGAGTGCCGAAGAATCCAGCAGGGGAAGAAATACGCACGGGTCATAATGCCATCTCATTTTCTTCTTCCAAGAAGCCTGTGAGGCAAGTAGAGCAGGTGTTTATTTTACAAGTGAGAAAACTGGCGTAGAGTTCAACTTCTATAAGATTTCACAGATGGAAGCAGAGCCTTTGGTTTGGAGGCCAGTGCTCCTCTCTGCTTGAGCCCCTCCCTCATTGTGGATGGTGCCCCTTTTCTACCAAGTGGCTTCTGTGATTAGGAGAGCTAGGACTGACATTGCACAAATTCACAAAATGGATAAGGTTCCTCCTTAGCACCTCTGCCGTCCATTTTCCTTCTGTGAAGCTCCGGGCCGCTGGGCAGGTTGTTGGCTCTCCCGTGGTCATACTCAGGTGGGCGTGATTCACTGGGGACAGTGGCGGTGGCGGTGGCTTGGTTTGCACATTAAGGAGCCTGCATTTTGCTTCAGTCATCTGAAGTTTTCCCTTCAGATGTTGAAGGTTAAGCCGCTCCCAGTGGAGTTGAAAAGTAGGACTCTGGGGAAGCAGCAACATGTGAAAGCGTGTGTGCGGGGAATTTTAGAGCTACTAAGGAAGTTGCAGGCTTTGGAGTAGAACAGATCTGGGTTTCAGACCATCTGTGCCATCGAACAGCTGTGACTTCTGATGAGTCCATGCACCTCTCTCAGCTTCAGTGTCTTCATCCCTAAAGCAGCACAGTTGCTGTGTTGTAGGGCTGGGGGGAAGTCAGAGATGCGTACACAGAGAAGCATGTCCCCGAGTGGCTTTCATGCGTCCGAGTTACTTGTAGTCTCCTGGGTGCTGCCAGTGGATGGACCCTTGGTTGCTTTCTGCTCTGGTGAGCTGAGAGCAGGAATCCCAGGCCTAGCTCTTGGGAAGCTCACCCCAGGGGCGATAGCATCTGGTGCATTTGTACTTTCCCAGGAGAAGGGGGATGATGTCTTTAAACTTCGTGTTGGCTGCTGGGCCCTGGGACAAAGGGGAGACAAGCCCCAGGGCTGAGACAATCATGTCTTTATTATCTCAGATGTCTCAGGCCTGTCCCCCGCCTGGAGATATATGGCCGGGAAAGCTAGCTCCACGGCCTCGGCGCGATTCCAGGTCCTAGGAATGTCTGGCTGTGTTATAGCAAACAGGATCACGCATAACAGCCCAGCATCCAGGCATCTCCGCCCCAGCAAGCTCTTTCTCCGCCAGCTTGTAAAACAGTGGGACCTACAGCAGTGTGACATGGGCCCCATGCCTCTGGGGGTCCCAGCAGCCTGGCACGGGGCGGCAATGCTGGGCAGTGATGGAACCATCTGAGACTCTAGGCACAGGGCCAGCAGCGCAGGTCTGGCTGTACCCAGGGAGCATCTTCCAGACCAAGCTCTGCCTGGCTCAGATCTGACTTGTAAGCCATGGGCTTCCCTGATTCTAGCTGCTTTCTCTCCCTTGTGTCCCCTTGGGAACAGCTGCATGGAGCCATTGAGAAGGGTTGTTTATAGATGCACTTGGCACGTGATGGGGAGACCAGCGGCGATGAGTCCTTGAGTTCCAACTTCCAGCTGCTCCCAGGTGCTGGGGAGCCTTCTGCTCTGGGCCCCAAAGAAATGAGTCTACACTGTTGTCTTTGGCTGAGGCTTCAGGAACGCGGGGATGAGAGGACCAGGAGACAGTGGGTCAGATGGCTGTCCAGGGCACCATTTATAATGAGGCCTTGTGGGCTGGCCCTCCGGGGAGGCCTTGCACAGGGACCAGGACTCTGGACCCCGGCTGAGGCTCTTCTCTGGGGCCTCGAAAGGGGTGCAGGGTCCTGCAATCCAGGCATAGTGGTAGAAGAAGATGGTTTCGTCTGTTTGCCTGACTCTCTTGTTCTGGAGAGGGAGTGCAGAATAACAGCTGCAGAGCTGTGGTGTTCACTTGTGCGCCTGCTCCAGCGCAGCCTGCCCTCAGGTAGTCCGCCTCGAGCCTGTCTGGGGCTCAGCAGATGGCTGCATTGCATAATTTTCTGTATTGGTTCATCGAAAACTTACTTAGTGATGGCCGACAACAGCTTCCCTGCCCCTCCTTGCCCATTTAAAATAGAGGATCTGGATCCCACCTTGTGGGAGCTCCCAGTCTGAGAAGGAGGATATGAAAGTGTAAGCAGTAGTGTGTGTGGCCCTGTGTGCCGTGTACTTCACGGGAAGTGCAGATCTGCAAAAGGGGTGCCTGCCTGTTTTTCTGTCAAGTGTGTCCTCTGCCCAGCGGAAGTCAGGGGTTCCACCCTGAAACATCTGGCTTGGCCAGGCTTGGAATCGTGGGCGAGGGAGTGGCCACAGGAGCATTCTGTGATGTCCACAGCAATAGTGCTAGCTTAATAGCCTGGTACCAGCAGTGTGACAGGCAGCTAAGTGCTTTTCGTGTTTTATCTACACAGTAGCTCAGTTTCTAACCAAGGAAGCAGGTGGAATGACTTACTCATGGTACACAGCTAGGACGTGGTAAAGCTGGGGTTACATGACTCCAGGGCTTTTAAGCACTGAAACCCTCCCCCCCCCCCCCCGGGGTAGACAAATAACATATAATTTGAAAGGCTTATGTTAGATACCAGATTTATTTTAAAATGTCAGCTGGAGGTAATAACGTGAGGGTTTTGTTTCTAAAGGCAAGAGGTGTAGGTTAAACGTTGAGAACCCCTTTCTTGCTAATGAACTGATACTTCTGCTGGGCAGGCTAGACAGGGGGGTTCTGATGCTTGAGAGCAAGTTGGAGGGGAGTAAGCTGCTTCTCTCGCCACCATACTGGGGCCCTCCTGTCCCATTGACTCTTGCTGTGGTTGCAGGTGGGTGCCTGAGAGCAGACAGGGGTGGGGTGTGTGTGGTGGGGGGGCTGCTCTCATCACACGTATGGCTGTGCTACCTGGCCTGGTGGGAAGGAGAACGTGCATGTGGGTAATGGGCCAGGCGACTGTTGACTGGGCACTGTCTATATTACACTTCATTTCGCACAGTAGCCTTAGAAATGGCATGGGGGGAGGGGTAGTGGGGACTGTTGGGGGTTAACTTATCTGAGGTCACCCAGCTCACAAGAGGCCTGAGGAGACTCATTCCCAGATCAGTGCAACTTTGGTGCTCAGGCTTCTGACACCACACTGTGCCTGCTCTTCTGAGGAATGAGTCTAAAGTTCCCTCCCCGGAACCCCCTCTGATGAGTGACTGAGCTACCCTCTCTCTCAGCCTCCCTCTTCCCAGACTGAAGCAATCTGAATTCTTAGCAGCAGCCCTGCATCCTCTGGGTCGCTTCTCTGGATTTATTCCAGCTCTGTGATGAATCAGAGGGGCAGCGACTCGCCCTGTCCTGGCCGCGATAACCATCAGCCGTCCCTGAGGCTTCCCAGGTGGCTCCTGCCGCTGTCCGGGATGGCGGCGAGGAGGCGGCCCAGGCTGCAGGAGAAGGGAGGAGAAGGAATGGAAAGACTCCCAGGAGAAGAGAGACCCAGCACACTGGAGTGTCACTGCACCCTTCTGGGGCCAGGAAACTGCTGTCCTCTCAGCCTAGCACACAGTTTCCCTCTGTCTTCAAGAAAGAGCCAGGTGCTGGCTGATGACAAACGTTAGTATCACCCCATGCAGTGTTGCAGTTGGTTCTCCAGAATGACAGGGTTGCGGTGAGGGCTGTGTAGAGTAGAGGCTTTGGAATCAGAACTGGGTCCACTTTGGCTCTGCCATTGTCCTCACCTCTCTTTAACTGATGAGATTCAGAGGTTTTAACTTGCTTCACATTCCCCAGGCTGTCAGCAGTGGAGCTAGAGTGACACCCGGGGTCCTGATGGCTGGGAGAGACGGCACGTGGCAGGAAGGGAGAGAGAGGCGGCATCTACAGGGGTCTGGTTAGGGGCTGTTTAAGTTCTGCCTTGGAATCTTCTGGTTGCTGGCTTCCTTTTTTTTTTTTTTTTTTTTTTAAAGATTTTATTTATTCATTTGACAGACAGAGATCACAAGTAGGCAGAGAAGCAGGCAGAGAGAGGAGGAAGCAGGCTCCCTGCTGAGCAGAGAGCCCGATGTGGGGCTTGATCCCAGGACCCTGGGATCATGACCTGAGCTGAAGGCAGAGGCTTTAACCCACTGAGCCACCCAGGTACCCCAATCCATTGGTTTCTGTGTGCTTACGATCTGTTTGCTTTTCTTCAGTTTCTTAGTCAAAGATCTTTTTGAAAAATACCTCCCTTTTTGTCTGAACTGAAGGGGATGAGGAGCCCTCTATACCATCTTCTATACCTTGGTCCAGGTTAGGTGTTCTAGAGGAGGCATGGGAATACTCCGGAGAGAGTTCAGGCTGTGGATTCTCAGCCCCTTCTGCGTGTGGTTAGGAACCCAACAGCTTATCTGGGGGGCTGGGCACCAGACCTATACCTTCTGCCACACCAGCCAGGGCTGGGCTGCTATTGCCGGCTCTGGCTTTGTCAGCCTTGGCAGTGTGACTCCAGCCTTCCTCACTCTCTGCCCCAGGGAAAGCTGGGGCATGAAACCTACAGAACAATGTGTAGGTCTCCTGCAGAGTCATAGACTTGACCTTAGCCCAGCCAGAGACATAATGCTGCTTTGTGGGGAGTGCTGGGCTCAAGGCTCTGAGGCCCTTTGGCCCAGGACTATCAAAGGTCAATCTAGGCCAGCAGTGGGGTGAGGGAAGGTGGAGATGGTTGTGGGATTAGAGAAGAGGCCTGGTGACACACTACATCCTGACTAGGAGCCTGAAGGCGTGGGCCCTGGCTGTACGCAAGTCTCTTCTTTCTGTGGGTCTCAGTCTCCTTATCCGTGAAATGGGGTTAAGTCACACACCGGCCTCTCAGCTGGTTTATGCAATAGGAAATACATATGTTCCATTGCTTGCTTGTAATCATGCTGTGGGGTAATGCTGGTGGGTGATGGTTAGTGTGGACATGACCCTGTAGTCAGCAGATTCTCAGTGAACGATGGTGCTGGTTCTTTCTGATGGTTGACACAGTGTCCTGAGGGGCCTGGCTCATCTCGGGAGGCTGTGTCACTTTTCCCAAGTGGAAGCTCCAAGGAAGCTGCAGTTCTTGATGTTGCTACAAAGTCCAGAAGAACCTGGGTAGGTGAGGAACCAAACTGAGAATAGAAGGTTTGGCTCAAAAAGGCGATGCTGTCCTGCTGAAGGCTGGGAGGTGGAATCAGGAAGTGGGGGGTAGGAGTAGGGTCTTGTCTTGGGCCTGGGCTCTCCCAGTGTGGTTGCTGGGTTGAACTAATTATGTCTAGTAATTCCTGGTCCAGGACCAGTCTGTGCCAGAGTTTGTTCTGGATCCCTCCTGTCTCCCTTGGTGCTGTGTCCCCCATTTATCAGTTTCTGGAGCTCAGTTTTTATTTTCTCTGGGGTCCCCTTTGCTCTTCTCAGTTGTGGGGCTTCTACCGTAGCCTTCTTAATAAGTCTGGGGGTGTTGCTTATGGGACTAGAGACTGGCCCTGCTCCAAGGTCATACACAGTGTGGTCTCTCACTAGACCGTGAACCCCTTAAGGGCAGGGTGTAAGTCTGAATTGCCTCTGGGCCCCTGTGTCCAGCATGCTCTGTTGCCAGGCTGGCCAAGGCAGCACAGGCCTGAGCTGGCCCTTCTCCCTCACAGGTGGCATGGGTTGAGGTGGGGATGGGTGCTGAATCAGAGTATATGGCTCCTTGTGTCCAGCTTCCTCTTCCCGGCTGGCCCAAGGCTTGGGAACAGTGGCTGCCTTTCTGGGGCAGCCAGGGCGCCTGGCCAGAGTATGCTCTGTCGGGCACTGTCAGCTCTTCAGCAAGCCCTGGTCCTCCTCTTAACCTAGAGAAGGCCCCGGGTTATTGGTGTTATTCTTGGCGGACCACTGGGCCCCTCAGCAAACAGGGAGGCGAGTGTGCACCCGGCCTGGGCCTGTTTGTGTTGGCCTCGCCAGGCGGGGGATTAGCTCAGCTGGGCTGCTAATTGCCTCCGAAGTGCCGGCCGGGATGCTGACAAGGGCTGGGCCTCTAGGCCCCTCCTCCCCAGCAGGCACTATGCCAGGCTTGGGGGCCCAGCCCAGGAGGGCCCCTTCTCTCCCCTGTCAGCGCCTGCTTGGCCTAGACCCTTGAGATGTGGGCAGGGGGTCACCAGGGCTGGCGGCTCAGGAAGGAGTGGGGGGAGATGCCTATGAAGTCATTGCCTGGGCCAGGCCAGGCCAGGCCGTACTTTGCCCCTTCCCCCACATCCCTTAGACCCCCTCCCCCTTTCTGGAGTCAGATGCCTTCTGAAGCTCAGCAGTTTCTCCTTTTGTCAGGCAGCTGCTGGGCTCCTCTGCCCGAGATGCCCTCTGGTCCCTCAGCGCTGTGCTCCCCTTGCGCATCTCCGTTTCTGTTCCTGTGTCTGTCCTCCCACCTTCTGGCTTTCCCTCACTCTGTTCCTCAGCTTTCTTAGCCCCTCTCAGTTGCCCAAAACCCTGTACTTCCTTCTACCCTCTGTCTGCCTGTGTTCTCTGGCCCTTCCTTGGCCCAAGACCCATCTCACACCCTGGCCCTGGTCTCCCCAGACAGCTCTGCTGTCAAGCAGGCGCTGAGAAGGAGGTCCACTTTATCATGGTCTCTCTGCTTTCCCAGACACCTTCAGGCCTGAGTTGTGAGACAGACAGCTGTCGAGAATGGATCTGGACACTGGCTCTCCGTGAGCTGACAGTGCTTGGGAGTACTGAAAGCCTTCCATGCTCGTAGGCGGAGCCCCTGGGCCCCACTATATAGGCTTCCTGTAGTTCTGACATTCCTTCCTCCTCCTGTTCCCGGTCCTGGCTCTGCTTCTCAGCCATACTGAGAACTTGGTTCGGCCTCTCCTGCTGGCGCTTTGGGCTGCCTTGCCATTGCCTTGCTTGCTGCTGCCTGGGTATTCTGACCCCATGGGTTCTCTTGTCTCCTGGCTTGGGATCTCTGTCCTGAGACATCTGTCTGTTTCTGATTTTGGGGAAGGGGCCAAAGTAGGATCACCTGTCTTCAGCCCTCAACTATCTCTGATTTCCTCCTCTTCCATCTCCTCTTCTGGCCCCCTCAATTTTAGAGCTACCTTAACTGCCTCTGACATTCCTGAAAAGGGAATAATATTTATAATAGTAGCTGCCATTTGTTGAGCTTTACAGATTTGATTTAACATCCCCAAGAAACTGGTTCTGTTATTATTTAGCCTCACTTGAATTTGAGGCAGGGGGAGCAGGCCCATATTACAAATGAAGAAAATAAGTCCCAGAGAGGAACAGTGAGTTCCTTGATTTTCCATATAGTGAAGAAGTGACAGCACTCGGACTCCATCCAGCCCATGTCTGTTTGATTATAAAGCCTGGGCCCTTTTCACAGTTGTAGGCAATGGTTGGGTATGGAGACCTTCACCCTCTTTGCTTGGCCATCGTGGACTCCCTGTATGACCTGGTCCTTTCTCTCTGACGTGACCCTGATTTTGGAATAAGGTGTCCTTTTTTCTCCATCCATATCCTAGACCCTTCCCTTCCTGCATTATTATCCCCTTCCCCAGTTCTTCACCAATCTGTGTGCACCTCTGCTCTCCTGGAAGAACTTGCTTCAGCCCTTTTATATGCCACTAAACTTTTGGAAAACAAGTGTATAGTTGCCTAACTGCTCCCAGACATGTGAATTTGCTACAGGGGGGCAGGGGCTGGGGAGGACAGGTCACGGCCCCCTTGGTTAGGACGAGGACTTCACTAGACTGACGTTCCCACGAAGCCACCTTGGGTCTTCCCGTCAGCTCTGACTTGGGTTACGTGGAGTTTTCCACCCAGACTTCTCATCCTGACCAGGCTCCAATTCTGGAGTAGACTTCCAGCCACAGGCCTTGGATTCCTGTGTCCTTGGGCAGGAACTAAGTTCTTTTTGATTTGTTCCCTACCTTCTCGGTTGGCACCCACTTCACCAGACCCTCCTCTGTCATTGTCTTTGTTCCTCCTCTGTCAGTGCTCAAGAAGCATTCTGAGGCCTTAGGTCTGGCCAGGGCTTAAGTAGCGTGCGTGTAGGTAGAGCCTCTTGTGTTACAGGGGATTCCAGACAGCACGCAGGTGGCTTCTTTCCATGTGGCCTTCAAACCAGTTACTCAGAAGGAAAGAGGGCCAGGAGCGTCCCCATATCTAGACTATGAATTGGTTATCTGCTTTTCCCATGTCTCTCTCCTCCTTTTTCTGCAAACAAAGACACTTTCACAATTGCAAGATAAAGAAATAATCATTTTATCGCGCATCAGACTATTTCATGGGGCTGTTACAATGGCAAGGGGCCTAGTATAAAAATTAGAAGATGGGGTAGGGCAGCAGAGGGAGTAGCAGCATCCAGAGCTGGGGCTTATCCAGCCCTAGGTCTCAGAGGACATCATCCTTGTCTTGTGGAGACTAGTGGAGAGGGTTTCGGGCAGGACTTGGATCCTCTGGCCAGCTTCCAGAGTGGGTGGGCTACATCAGGCATGTGCTGGTTCTCCCCTCTTTATTTGGGATGGTTGGGAGCTAGGTGTGTCCAAGGAAGCTCCATTTTCCTGTGGTTGTGGGTCCCTTTGGCCTTTGAGGTGCTGGCGGTGGTAGCAGTAGGGCTGGGCAGAGCTTCCTGGACTCTAGTCTGCTTTACAGAGGTTATACCCTTGAGAAACCCAGGCTGGGCAGCTTTGAGAGAGCCCCTAGGCAGGTGGAGAGGTGAAGCCTGTGAATAGACACAGACCCTCTTACTTCTAATCCTAGGGACAGTATCTTTAATACCAGCATCCAACCTGGGCCTGCCAGTCCCCTGGTTTTGGCAACAGGGTTTGGGGGTGGAGTAGAGTGGCTCTGCCCTGACTCTGGAGAGGGAGGGTCTCCCCTGCTTCCTTTGTCTGGATCTGGCCTCTGCCAATGAGGGATAGCATTTTCCCTGGCAGTGAGCAGACAGCTGAACAGAGACTGCCTGAGGAGCAGTGAGCCCAGCTGGTCCTCTGTGGGGACACTTAGTGGGCTCAGCTTTCATCCACATCAGAGCCTGCCCGCCCCAAGATTACCCCTCATTCCAGTGTGGCTGCAGCATCTCACTTGGTTTTGGCCTTCTTGGATGGACACTGAGCAGAGAGCTTGGCTGGGGGCCAAGGGTGTTGACCCTCTTTTAGTGAGGGAGCCAACACCAGGAGGCACAAACCACAAGGCCTGGAGGAGAGTTTCTATCAGAGCCCGTATTCTCAGTCTGGGACTTTGAATTCAGACATGGAACCCTGGATCCAAGACTTGGGGTCTGAGAATCTCTAGTGGGGATCCCAGAGCCCAAGATCTCAAACCAGGAGCTTGGAGCCCCATTAAAGGGGCAGCTTGGAGACTGGGCCTTCAACAAGCTCCGCTGGGAGTTGGGACCCCTCTTGAGAAGCAGCAGTGAGGTCAGGACAAGTCTTGCTGTGTGTGTGTCCTGCTCATGGAAGTTTGGGCTGTGCTCCTGCTGGTTTGGCTGGGGCCAGGCCCGGGCTGCTGGTGCTTTCTCTTGGGGACTCTTATACAGTGCCCAGGGTACCCGGGGGCAGGGGTGCCTCAGCAGCTGACACCTCACTTCATCAGCCCTCTAACTGTCCACCGCTTCCCTCGGAGCCTGTTGTGCTGCTTGGAACCAAGTGGCCGCTGGGTCCAGCCTATAGTCTGTGGCTCCTGCTGCCTCCTGGCCCCTCTTCTCTAGCTGGTGCCCGCTTCCCAAGGCTCAGACCCAAGGAGACCTGCAGTTCCTTGGCTTCAGGGTGTGGCTGTGCCTCTGGCTGTGCCTCTGCAGCAGCTCGCTCTGGGACCTGGCTGAGTGTTGTCCCCAATGCTGTGAGATGGGCACAAGCATGTTTGTCTTTGCACATCCCAGGACGATTGTGATCACCCTATGAGCTGGCCCAGGATAGGGCCTAGAACATAGTATTTACTTAGGAAATGTGGTTCAGTGAGGGAAGTAATGGGTGGGAAAGGGCTTTTTAACTGGCTGGTTCCTGTGTGTGTGTGATCTCCATTCTTCCTCTCACAGAGGAGCGGCACCGTGAGGAGACACACATAGAGGTGTCCCTGCAGAGGCCCGGCTGGGACCTCTGATTCAGGATGACAGCTGGTGCCTGGGAAGGACCAGGGACCGGTAGCTTCCCCTCTTTGATGGGGAGGCTGCGTGGGCTGGGCTCCAGGGCACGACTGGAGCCTTCTCTGGCCCTTGTCTCACCTGCTCTTCCTGCCTGGAAGTTCCCACAGAGACTGACTGACCTCCAGCTGCTCATGGAGGGTTGAAGCGAACCCTTTGCCCTTGAGCTGGCACCTGCCCTTTTCCAGGGCACTCGAGAGACAGGGCTACCAGGCCGAAGCTGCCAGGGGCCGGGTGTGTGTATAGGGGTACAGCTTCCATCAAGATGGCACTGGTTTCCCCCTGCCTTAGGGCCACCTCCTTCCCGAGATGGCAGGGTAAGTCGGCATGTGCAGACACTCCTTGTCACCCAGCTGAAGTCTGCAAGTAGGAAAACAAATACGGATAGCACCCGAGTGATCAGCAGTGGCCACATGTGGACAGCCAGAGGCATGAGCAAAGGTCCCTTTGGTCAGTAGCAGCCACAGAGGCCCAGGCTTCAGAGAGGCCCTGGCTGGTGTGCTCGGGGCCGTCTGCCTGCTTTCAGTAATAAATAACATGAGGACCCAAAAACCAAACCAAAACAAAAAATACAACCAGTATCTTTTGGGGTAGGTGCAGGGGGACTTTTTAAATTACTGGCCTTCCCTGGGCTGCAAGGTGGGTGCGGGTGCCGCGGTCACCGGCACGTGTGCAGCTCCACCAGCCGCTGGCACTGGCGGCACTTGACGAAGCAGCACCAGTGGAACTTGCAGCTGCAGCGCTCGGCCAGCTCCACCTGCACCGTGTGGAAGCCACGGCCGCAGCACAGCAGCTCGCAGCCGTCGATGGCCTTGGATGTCTTGTTGCACGTGCGGCCCCGCGTGCCCAGCACGCCGCTGCGCATGTCCTGCTCGCAGAAGTCCGGGCTGGGCTCTAAATACACCAGGTCCTCATCCGTGTGCGGCTTGAACTGCGCGTTGCGCGGCACCAGCGCCCTGGAGGAGCCCACGCGGCGCGGCTCCACCTCGGTGGCGCCGTCGAACTTCTCCTTCAGTGCGTGGCCCACCTGGCGGAAGGGCGGCACGGCTCGCCAGCACGTCTTTACCTCACAGGAGCCCGACACCCCGTGGCACTTGCACTCCACCCGCATGTGTGTCAGGATAGCCTGCAGGGGGCGGGGAGGGGAGAGGGCCCATCAGGAGATGGAAGGGGTTGGGGAGGGGCCACGGCGGTGGGGGTGCCGCTGGCAGGGCCGGGGAGTGGGGGAAGTGCCACAGAATTGGAGAAAGGTTGACTGTCGTGCATCCAACAGAACCTGCTGTACACCGGGGTGGGCCAGTTGAAGACACTGTCCCTGCCCTTGGGGCACTTGGTGCAGACGGAGGAGAAGCATTTCAGAGGGTCTAGTTACAAAGGACAGTGAGTGACCAGTGGCAACATGGGGGAGAGCACGGCTGCACCGAAGCTGCCCAGGAGCCGTGGGGAGGATGTGTGGAGGAGGCACGTGGTCTGTGTTGACACCACGTTCATATCCTAGCTCTGCTGCTTCGAAAGGGTGTGTGTGTGTGGACACAGACTTGTGGGTGGGCGTGTCAGGGGCACATACTGCTCTGTGATCCCTGCCCACCTGGCCGCTTCCCCACCCGCCGCCCCTAACCCGCTGGCCCATGGGGGGTGCTGGTGCTGGTGGGAACCTGAGCAGGTGTTCCGTGTGGTGCACAGGGGCGGTGGAGTGTGCGGGGCGGGGGGGGTCCTGCAGAGACTGCCCTTGCCCTGGCGGTGATGGTGGCAGGGGATGTGCTGCACTACCTTCCTGCCAGCCTCGTTGTTGTGGAGGTTCATGAGGGCACGGCTGGACGACGCCCCCTTACTTCTCTCCCGCACGTCCACGAAGGACTGGGAGAAGGCCACGCCGTAGGCGATGTTGTCCGAGCATCCTGACCACTGGAAGCCTGCGGGGGTGGGGGGTACACCGTGGCCGCAGTGAGTGGCGGGCAGGGCCCAGGTCCTTGCCCGCCACTCGCCCCCTTACCCCCTCCGACACTCACCCTGCGG
This sequence comes from Mustela lutreola, assembly GCF_030435805.1. NCBI lineage: Eukaryota > Metazoa > Chordata > Mammalia > Carnivora > Mustelidae > Mustela > Mustela lutreola. The sequence continues at coordinate 15,833,179 of NC_081299.1, forward strand.
GCTGACCCCATGCACCGTCCGGTCACAGCCACACTTCTCCAGCTCCCCACTGCTGCACGCCCGTGTCACTGCAAAGGCCACACCTGCCGAAGAGATGGCGTACACGAAGGCCGCCTCCCGAGTCCCTGTGGGAGGCAGAGGGAGGGCAGGGCTGGGTCTCAGTGCTCTGCCCCGCACCCTCCTTGGTCAAGGGGAGTGGTCCATGGGAGCCCAGGAGGTGCCCCCAGCCGCTGCCCTGGTCCCGCCCAGACCAACCATCGGGTCGCTCGCCGCCCTCCAGCGCTGCCTCCGCCCCCGCAGTGCCACGCTATCTCCCTCTCGGATGAGTCCCCTCCTCTGGGCTCACACAGCGCAGTCCAGCTTCAGTGCTCTTACCTACCAGGGGACACTGTTCTCACAAGCTCTCCGGGAGATGAGTGCTGTTAGCGTCACCACACGGGAGACAAGACAGGCTCGGGAGGTGAGCTGACTTACCAAGGCTGGAGAGCAGAGCCTGGCCGCCAGCCCAGCTCTGGCTTTCTCTGAAACCTCTGCTCGTTTCCTGCTGACCCCTCAACTGGCCCCCGGCGCTCTGATGGGGTCCCCTGCAATCTCGCCGTGGCCCAGCCCTTTTCTGCTGAGGTCGTGTTGCTTCCTGACACCTTCCTGAGGGTCTGTTGTCACGGCAGCAGCCCCCACTGTTAACCATGACCAGTGCTGAGGAGAGGGTGTCCTCTGCTGCCGGGAGCCTTACTTATGTCCATTTCACAGATGGTGAAATGCCAGTTTGGGGAGGGGATGTGATTTGGTCCCAGGCACTCAGCAAGGAAGTGAGAACACCAGGACCCAAACGTGGGTCTGTCCGCCTCTGTCCCTGCTCTTCCCCTTCTGTGCTGTGACTTCTTGGCGGTTCTATTTTGGTGCCTGCCCTCCTCCCCTGCCTGAATGGGTGTTTTTATCCTCCTAGGAACTGTGTCTCGGGGTGTAGCTGCTGTGGAGCCTCTTTCTGGGGCTGTGGGTGGTGTGTGTGTGTGTGTGTGTGTAGTGCATGTGCACATGGCTGGCTGGGTGTGTGACCAGACAGGCCCTGCTCCTCTTCTAGGCCCTGTGAGGGCCTCTGTGTGCCCGTGACTGTCCTCCTGTCTCTTGCTGGAGTGTCTGTCCGCAGGAGTGGAGGGGGGCAGGGTTTGGCCCCGTGGTTGGCAATTACCACTGTGACACCCAGGCCTGTGCTTTCGGCTGCCCCTGGGAGCAGTTGCCGTGGTCAGATGGAAACAATCACCTCCTCTGTGCCCGTGTCTGTGGACGGGCAGCAGAAGCCGAGCCCTGGGATGGGGGACAGCTCGGGCCCCAATGGCTCAGGACGCCCTGTTCCCTGTCAGCCCTTGAGCTGGGGCTATGGCCCCCCACCTACTCTCCACTGCCCTCCCTCTGCCCTGGCTTGGCCATTTTGGGCCAGCATCAGGGGCCTTGGCTGGAGGAGCCGCCCGGGCCTCGACAGCCTGGGATGGAATCCTCTCCAAGTTAATCGAGGTTAGTAGCAGGATCATGTTGGTTGGTTTTGTGCTGTGGCTGCCCAAAGAGGGACGACTTTAGTTTCTGGTATTTCTGGTATTTCCAGGCCTGAACAAGCACAAATCTTTGCCCCAAAGACTAAGGGGGGAAGGGCAGGCGGGAGATAGGGACTGATCGGGTGGCCCCAGCTCTTGGCTGGGTGTGGTCCTTACTTCTGTTTCTCCGGGCTTTCAGGCAGCCCCTGGTCCTCCCGATCCCTGGGCTCATCTCCCCTGTGTCCCCTGAGTGCTGGTAGCCCTGGTGTGCAAGGCTCCCTGTGAGTTTGCCTTATTCCCCAGACCAGCGGCCATCTACTGGGACTCCAGGTTGCCCTTGCCCTGGTCTCGGGAACAGGACACTACGGTTTTCTCTGCTTGGGAGTGGGCCTGAAGGAAGAGATTCTGGAAGGAAAATGTGAATGGCAAGAGCAAAGGCTTGCAGAGCGCTCACTCTGTGCTGGGCACGGCCTGAGCACTGTACGTCACTTATATACTCTGCACACCAACCCAACGGGGTAGGAACTTAGTTCTCGTTTTATAGACGAGGAAACTGAGGCACTGAGGGGTGAAGCAACTGGACCAACAGTACCGAGCCAGGAAAAGTAAATCATGGGACTGGTATTCTAACTCAGGCAACTTTCACCCTTGACATTGTCTACATGCAGGGCATCTCTTCCCACCTCCTGTGTGTGAAGCCAAGAAGGGCTTTCTTAGGTCCACCCTGAATATCATGTGCTGTAGACAAAGCCTGGTCCGTTTTGTGGGCTCCTCCCTGGGGGATGCTGAGCAGTTGGCCTGGGCTCAGCACAGGAGGCCCCAGAAGGCCCGGAGAATGTGGCCATACCACCATGCCCCCAAAGGCCCACAACAGTGGCTCTGGCAGTGTTTTCCAGCTCTGGGTCCAGCCCTTCAACTCCAGGGCTGTGGCCCTTCCTGGGTCCCTCCCTTCTGCCTGGGTGCCCAGGCTGGAGCCTTGCTCACTAGGGGCACCTGGCAGAGATAGAAGGGGCTAGCGGCACGCCTGCAGGCGTAGCAGAGGGAGGCCCCGTGTGTTGTGGAAGAGAGCTGCGGAGATTCGCCTGTTGTAGCTGCACCAGAGACAGACCTGGCTTTGTCCTCCGGGGACATCAGAGCTGGTGGTAAGGCAGAACTCTCGAAGGTGCCAGCCGCCTCTGCCACCTCCTGCCTCTTCCATAAAAGCCATTTGCCACAACCGACAGCCAGCTCCTTTCTTCCTACTCCCCGGGCTCCAATGTGCACCCTCTGGGTCTCACCTCAGGGCCATTTTCCCAAAGTGCAAAGGTGGCCCAGGGCTGGGAACTCAGGGTTGTCCTGGGGACCCAGGAGTAGCTACCCTTTCTGAGGGCCTCCTGAGTGCCAGGGCCTTTCCATGTGCTGTCTGTGGCTCTCGACAACTTAGCACCCGGCTCTCTCCAGCTCTGCTCTGTGGAGGAAGCAGTGAGGCTCCGTGGCCTGTCCAGGGTCCCTTAGCTGGTCAGCAGCTAAGTGGGAACAGGAACTGAAGGCTGTCTGACTCCAGGCCCATAGCCTTCTGAGCCCATCATGTGCGACGTCTCTCCCAGATGTTGGAAGGAAGGACATTGAGTGGGAAGTTGGGAGGAGAAGCCGTGGGTGCTGAGTTGGACTGGAAAGGAAGCCGCGGGCACAGTGATCCCCTGGGCACCAGGCAGATATCCTGGTGAAAGGGCCGTTCAAGCATAACTCAGTGTTTCCAAAGCAGACCCAGCGGGAGTCCTAGCAGATGGGGCAAGACAGGCACTGGTCTCTGAGGACACTGTCCCGGTCCTTTCCCCTTCCACGCTCCCAGCCTGCCTTTCCAGTTTTCGTTGTTTCTTTTAGCTGCAAAAGCTCACCTTTCCTTGAAACCACCTCTAGGAAGTCTCTTGGGATTTAAGAGACCATGTAGGACAGGGGAAAGAGTCCATTAAGACTCTTAATAGTGGCGAGACTGTCCTCTGTGAGCCTCATTGTCTCCACTCTAACAGGGCAAGAGAGCGCTGCCCAGGCAGGCCAGGCCCGCACTTCGCCCATCCCCATGCCCACCGTCTTGGACTCCCAGGGCTGCCCGTGTGCTCGCCGGCCTGCCTGCCTTGGGACCAGAATCCGGCTGCAGGTCTCATCTTCTAAGTGTCTTGCAGCCAGACTGGAAGCTCCCAGGGTCGGCCTGCCCCCCTTCTCCTTTGCCTGCCCAGCACCCAGCACAGGGCTGCGCACAGAGCGGCCCTTGACACAGGTGAGTGCTGGGAAAGGGTCTAGATGCTCAGCCCGTAGGCCTTCGAGCTCCTCGCTCAGCCACTTTCTAGGGGTGTGATTTCAGTTTCCTTGTCCACAGAATGGGGCTGATGGTACTGACCTCAAGAGGCGGCCATGGGACTCCACTGAGGTGAAGTACAGAACGTGCTTAGTCTAGTCCCTGGCACATAATGGGCACTCGAGACCTATTTTGTGATTATCGTTGTGATTAATGCCATTTTATTCACCTGCTCACAGATGTCCTAGGGCACTGACCCTCTGAGGGTCAGGTGGTTGCCTGCATGTTTGCCTTCGGGCTGAGAGCTCCCTTAGGGCAGGGACGTGCCTTGCTTGCTCCCTCGCCAGACATTTGCTGATTGCCCGCTGGGAGTCAGGACCGATGCTCCGCACCAGGGATACTGAGGTGGGTTTGTCCTCAAGGAGCTCCCAGGGACAGAATGTCTCTGGGAACCCACCCCAGCCTACCTGGAACTAACTTGAAGACCCCAAAAGACTGGCTCTGGAGGTCATCCGGAAGGAAGGCCTGTTCCCACCCTCATGGGGCCCACCATGGTGCCAGGACTGGGGGTCAAGGTGAGAGCAGAGGTTCTGGTAAGTCACAGCCTCAGACCAGAAAGCCTTCACATCTTAAATCCAGTCTGATGTTACAGGCAGTAAGGAGTCTAGGCGACGTTAGACACATGGGCGGGAAGGCGGTCCTGGGTTTGAATCCTCACCTTGCTTTGTCCAGTGCACTGCATCACCTCCCAACCATGGCAGCCAGAGGCCGGAGGGTCTGAGGGCTCATCAAATACCCTCTCCCAGGACAGGCCTCTGTCAAGGTCACAGAATGGGATGGGAGGAGGCCCGCAGAGTCCCGGCACTGCCGCAGATGGAGGGAAGAGAAGAGTTTGCACCGCCTTTCCTAGCTCGCCCGGCCATGCTCCGGCCAGCCTGCTCTGGGAACCCAGTATGGCCTGCGCATGACCTTGAAACTTTGCCCGGCTCTACAGGGCTTCACCTTCCCATCAACACGTATTCATCAGTTACCTACTCTGTGTAGATGCTGCGCTAGGCTCTGGGACAAAGCGTGACTAAAACATACAGAGGATATCCCACATCCGGTCCTTAACCCCTGCTTAGCAAGAACTGCCACCTGACCCCATTTCTTGGCTGCCTCCAGTTTCTCCTAGATTTTCAGCCAAGAGCATACAGTTCGGCCCTCAGTCACACACTGTCCTCATTGGTGACCGTAAGCTCACATCCATCTCCCCTTAGTTGGCCAGGAGCAGGGTGACCTCTGCTGCTGGGGGTCTTAGTGTGCAGGGCTGGAGGCTGGGAGACCTCAGGCAATGTCAGCCTTGGGGGGCTCTGGGGAGTCAACCAGCCCTTAAGAGGCACCATCTCTGGCTGATGGGAATCCTAGGAAGTGGGTCCTGGGATCGTCCCCACTTTATGGGGAAGATGCTGAGGCTCGGAGACACCATCACACATCCCAGAGACATTCTGTCCCTGGGAGCTCCTTGATGGACCTTGTCTGAGATCTCAGAGCCAAGAGTTCGCAGGTCCTGGAGCTGGGTGGGTGTGTCAGCACCCTCTGCTTGCTGAGCCTCCCTTCTTGGTGGTAAAGTGGGGGACACCACCACACATCCAGTTGTTGTGAGGGTGATCTGATGCCAGATAGCACACAGCGGGCTGTCAACGAATGGGGTTCCTTTTCTTATCCAAGGGATGACGTGTCTCCTGGGCCTCCTCCATGTCTGAGGCTACGACCCCAGCCAGACAGCTCATGAATGTGGGCACCAACCCAAGCTCACCCTTGCCATCACCCCAAAAGCTGGTGGCCTCTTAAAGGGCCTGCCCAGCCTGGCTGCTGCCGTTGTGGCTTTCCCCAGTGCCAGCAGCTGGTGAGGAGAAGGGCTCTTCTTGGGTCAGGGCGTACCCTAAGTGCTGCCATAGGGTGTCATGGGACCTTCCCGACGGGCCCTATAAGGTAAGCACACGTGCTCATCTCTGTGACGGGCCTGCGCACTGTGGCTCGTGATAACACCACTCACCCAAGGTCACCCCGCCCTTGCCCTTCCCGCAGCTGCCTCCTGAGCCCCGAACCTTCTGAGAGCAGCACCTGCTGATGGCCAAGTCCCTCTTGCTCAGCGGAGACAAATTAACACTTCCAAATGCAAGAGTAAAGAGATGGATGAGCGCAAAGAGCTCAGACCCTGCCTCCACAGACAGGCCTGGTGTCTGCTTGGTGCCTCCGGCCTGGTGGGTGGGTGCCTCACTTGGCCCCAAGGAGGCTGGATGCTTGACCAAGCCACTCAGACTTTAGTCTGGACCAGGTGTCAGCCAAGCCTGGTAGGGTTAATTCTCAGTGTTCCCAAACTTGCTGAGCCAAGGGTGGGCCCTTCCTTGGTTCGTGCTGCTGACACCAGTGAAGAAGGCACTTCTCCATGGGGTTCTCCCCCTGCTTTGGGCCAGTGTGGACCCCATGCCTCCCTTTCTTTGCCCCTTTGAGTCCTTGCCCTGACTTGCTCCCCCTGAATGACATCCATTGACTGTCTCCTCCATGCCAGGCTCTACCATATACTGGGAAACAGGTAAATAAGACAACACCTTGCCATGGGAAGGGCTCATGCTATAGGGATAGGGGAGGGGGGGAAGGGACAGGCATTACAGTTCAGTCTAAAAGATGTAATGAGGGGTGCCTGGGTGACTTAGTCAGTTAAGCGTCCAACTCTAGATTATAGCTCAGGTCGTGAGATCAAGCCCCACATTGGGCTCTGCACTAGGTATGAAGTCTGCTTGAGATTCTCTCTTTCCCTCTCCCTCTGCCCTTCCCGCCACCCTGTGCACCTGCACACTCGCTCCCTCTCCCTCTCAAAATAAAAATAAAAGCAAAAGGTGTAATGAAAGTTATGTGAGCACAACTAGTTTAGGCATGCGTGTGTGTGTGTGTGTGTGTGTGTGTGTATTAAGGGGGAGGGAGAGAGAAATTGATGAGGCAGATGGGTTAAAATGTGGACAGTTGGTCAATCTAGGTCAAGAGTAGTATGGGAATTCATCACAGGAAAAACCAACATACATAACGGAGAGAACGTACTGGGGTGGCCGACGGTGGGGGTGAGGAGGTGGGTGAGATGGCTGAGGGGCGTCAAAAGGTACAAACTTAAGTGACAAAATAAGTAGGTCATGAGGATGTCATGTGCAGCATGGGGTCTATGGCTGATAGTCCCATGTTGCACATGTGAAACTTGCAAAGAAAGTAGATCTTAAAAATTCCCATCGTAAGAAAAAAGATGTGTCATTATGTGTGGTGATCATTTTGTAATATATGCAAATGTGGAGTCATTATGCTGTATGCTTCAAAAGAATATAAAGTTGTATACAAATTATACCTCAATACAAAAAGAAATGTATCACCTACAGGTGAAAGAATTTTTTTGGTAAATTTCCTGTAAGTTTGAAATTATATCAAAACAAGAAATTACCAAGAAACCCGGAAAAAAAAAAAAACAAAAAACGAACCCCAGCATGAGCAAAGAGCTTCAGAGCCCAGAGGAAAAAGCAACTGCCAAGTTGTAGGAGGTAGGGAGAAGCTGGGGGGAGGGAAGCGTTGAGCTGGCAGAGAAAGAGGGGTGAATATTTAGGGTGGAGGCAACAGCACGTGCAAAGGCACAGGGGCTGTGACAGGGCCTGGCACAGGGAACGATGTGTGCCCCTAAAACTCCAAACACGGGCCTTCCTGTGCTTAGAGTCTGCAGTTTAAGCCTAGTATTTGGGCCTCGTCGAACAGTGGTCCCCAGGCTCTGGCAGTAGCACCATTGTCCCGGGGAGATCCTCCATTGCCAGGCTATTTGCTGGGTCTCTGCTGCTTCCCCGGAGTAGCAATATTCAGTAATGCCAAGCATGATGGTGCCTTTTTGGCTTCTGCCAGCTCCCTGGAGAATTGCTTCCAAATTTCGATCACAGTTGGTTTCCAACAACATCCAAACGGTTTGCCACGAGCCCAGCAGCCCTGACTATCCAGGGCCACAGGTGCCAAGACAAAGGTTGGCCCAGGCAATGCCCTCCTGCTGCCTGGATGGTTAGTAGCTCCGGAGTGTCAGTTTCATGCTCAGGAAGTAGAAAAAGAGGCAGCTGGTTTACAGCCCTTCCTCGAGGGCAGCAGATTGACCCAGTGACCTCTCAAGGAGCCTTCCAGTTGCACAGAACGTTCCTTCTGCCCTGCCCACCTTCCTCTGGCTTAATGCCTTCTCATATTTCTCATCTCAGCGGAGGGCCTAACTTCTCAGCAAAGCTCTCTCCGAGCACCCAGCCCTGGCAGGGGAGAAGTCTACCCTCGTGTTCCTGAGGCTGACCCCCCATCACGGCATCTTCTCATTATGGGTGACAGCAGGACCCTGGAACTGGCCTGCATGGGCCCCACTTGCCACTTGCTAGTTCTGTGACCTTGGGCAAGTTACTGAACCTCCATGTGCCTCAGTTTCTTCATTTGCAATGTGGAAGCCCATCTCCAAGGCCAGAGGACTTCGCATTTACTTAAAACGGGGTCCGGTCCCTAGTTTGTGCTATGGGTGTGGAAGCTCCTTCCCCTCCTGGGCTTGACTTGACTGCTTCCAGGAGGACAGAAGCGGGTTGCGGCTCTTGCTTGGTCTCAGAGCCGGGCACGGTAAGGCTGTCCACATGGCCTCCACCCAGGAGGCCAGGGGTCAACGTCAAAGCAGCATGGGGTTGGGAGGTCTGGAGCCCCAGGTTCACTCTCTGAGAAGCTCTGGGCCAATCCATCCTTCTCCCTGCCTGAGCCTCGGTTTCTTCCTTGGTAGAATGGGGATGGCAGCTTGGGGACTGAAGCACTATGGACGAGAGAGACCTGCACCCACAAGGAACAGCACCCTCCGCGCTGGCCTTCCCACCCCAGTCCCCACCTGCAACGTATGCCCTGGCTCCAGCCACGCGCTGGTTCAGCTTGCTCAATGACAGCCGGCTCCCGAGCACCTGTCCCCCCTGCCAGGGAGCTGCCCACCCCTGCCCCTCCCGCGAGCCCCTCCCTCACCTTGCGTCACCACCTTGCCGAAGACGGGCAGGGAGTCGAGCGTGGAGCAGTTCCAGCGCCGGTTCCGGAACTGGTACTGGCACTCCTCGATGGCCAGCTGAGCGCCGCGGCGCACCGAGTCCATCACCTCCAGGTTCCGCTTGCACATCTGTACCTGCCTCTGGATCAGGCCCTTGAGCTTCTCGCATGTCTCCTCCTCCGAGATGCTCCCCACCGAGGACAGCTTGGCCAGGTACCTGGGGAGGAGGCGGTGGGGTGGAGTGCCCTGTGGCCGCCTTCTCCTCTTGCCACTGCCGGGACCGGGCTGTGCCCAGCCCAGGTCTCCGGGAACCAACTCATCCCACTGACCGGTCCTGGCAGTGACTTCTCTCTGGATCCCGAGACAGGCTCCCCTGCCTGGCTCTTGGGGCCAAAGAGGGAATGCTTCTTGCATAAGAAAGCCTCTGCCTCCACCAAAGCAGGCTAGGCACCAGGAGGGACACCAACAGAACCTCCACCCCAGCATGACCCTGGGGGCTCTGACCCTGTTATGTCCCTCTGGCCTCAAGGCTGAGACCACTTCCCTGGTGTGTCTCTCTCTCCCCACCTCCAGGCAAGGATCCTGGCCACCTAAGCCCAGCCCAAGCCATGGCCGGCAGCATTCTCGGGTACCAGATGGAGGCCAGCATCGGGGCTGCAGCCGGGTACTAGCACAGGGATGGTGGCGGGGGAGGAGGGCTTAAAAAACACTGTGCTATGCTCTTCCCTCATCCCCTTGAGTTTTTAACAGCCCGGAGATGGGGCACCAATGCTGGTTCCACCTCACGGGGTTATGACAAGGACCACAAGCTAGGTAATGCACGTCCGAGGGCTCTGGGACCAGGCCTACGGGGAGCAAGGGGCTCTGGACAGGAGAGACCACAGCTGTTCATTGAACACCCACTATGTGCCACGCACAGTGGCCGTCACTGCTTCCTGCTGCATCCTCGCCCCCAGTCTATGAGGTGGTAATTATTATGCCCATTTTACAGATTCCAGCATGAAGGCTAAGAGGGTGACACAGACAGCAAGTGCCAAAGCTGAGCGGTGAACCCCTTCAAGCCCCATGGGCCTTCCTCCTGCCTGTCCTCCCTGGTGGGTTGAGGGCCAGGCTCTGCCGCGTGTGAGGACAGACCCTGTGTGGCCTGGGCTAGAACGCAAGGGAGCGGGAAGCAAGATGCAAGAATGCTCAGCAGGAGGGGAGCAGAGCTGGGGAAAGGCCCTGTCAGGAAGGAGCCGTCCCCATCAAGGGAAAGAGATAGGCATTAGCTGAATACCTACTAAGTGCCAGCTATGTCTCGAATAGGTGAAGGGTCACCTGACTTGTGAGGGCAGATCTAGATTGAAGGCCAGGTCTAGCAAGCCTACGACTGGGTTCTAACCACAGGCCCTCAGCCTGTCCCCCCCTCACTAGCATCCTTGGCCAAAGAGAGCAAGTATCCAGCTGTCCCGTTCTCTATAGTGAACCAGCCTCTCCCCTCCTCCTAACCCCTCCTCCCCCATAACTTGGCTAACAACCCTGGACTGGGACGGGGGGAGCTTTCCGGAGTAGGGGGTAGAGATGCTGTTGCTCCTATAAGGTAAGCTGCACGAATTTCTTGTCCAAAGAGGAAGGCCACCACCCTCCGGGACTTGGTTTTCTCATCTGTAACGTAGGGAGGTTACCCCTGGTTCTGGCTAAGTCACGGAACTGTTATCAGAGCAAAAGGGGTCCCGTGTGTGAAAGACGTTCTGACCAGGGGTCTGAGGCAGGGGGGCAGGAACTGGCCATTTGTTCGCTGAATGAAACGAATGAATGGAGAACAAAGAGAGAAGTTCTCAGAAAGCCCCACAATGACGATGATCCTAAGCATCACTCACTTTGATGGAACTGCGGACCAGGCTAAGCACTTTACTTACATTATTGCATTTATCCCCTCAGCGAGGCAATGGATTCCCATTTTACTGAGGAACAGACAGATTAAGTAGCTTGCCTTGTGCCCAAGGTCATTCAGCTAGTAAGAGGTGGAGCCAGGACTTGAACCTGGTTTTGCCTGGTTTCACAGCCTGTGCTAGACCCAACGTTGTTGTTGTTGTTGTTTTTTTTAAAGATTTTATCCATTTGACAGAGAGAGAAATCACAAGTAGGCAGAGAGGCAGGCAGAGAGAGAGAGGGGGAGGAAGCAGGCTCCTTGCGGAGCAGAGAGCCCGTCATGGAGCTCGATCCCAGGACCCTGGGATCATGACCTGAGCAGAAGGCAGAGGCTTTAACCCATTGAGCCACCCAGGCACCCCGACCCAACATTGTTTTAAGCGGCTCGAGGACTAGACCTGAGCTCTATGGGCAGAAGCTGCTGGGAGCTGGGTTTGCTCAACCTCAGGGTGCTGGTCAAGGTGCATCCCGTGGTCTGCCCGCTGGTAGTGGGGCTTCCCTCCCCACTGGGGCGTGTTTAAGCGGCGGATGGATTCTGTAGACATGTGGGCTGGACCAGAGGAATGGCGCTCAGATCTGACGGGGCCAATGTGCAGGGTTTGATGAAAACTCAGGGGCCTGGGTCTCCCTCCAGGTGGGGCTGGGTGGGCACCTGGGCTTTTCGCACGTCCCCAGGGGCAGCTAGGAAGCCAGGCTGGTCCTGGATGGCACTTTAGGGGAAGCTCTTGGCTAACCACCCGTGATGCCTCCTTCTACCCCCGAGAGAGATGTGATTCTGGGACCCCTGTTCCTCCTCCCGGTGGCATCAGCTCCCCTCCCCCAACACCCCATTTGTGGGGCCTGAGTCTAGCTTTCTTTATCTAGAAGTCGCTCGCGAGCATGGATCCTCTTCCAGAGCGCCGCCGTGAGAGAAAGCAATTCCACGTGGCTGAGGCAGCTGGCTCTGAGCCGGGCACAGGAGGAGCCCCCCCTTCCCTGGCAGCACAGGTGAGTAGGAGGTAGGTGGTCCTTGGGCTGAAGCAGTCCAACCTTCCCTTCCTCTCCCCAAATTCCTTGCCTCCTGGGAGACCTCCCCGTCTTCTCTACCATGTCCCCTCTAGGGGAGGCACAGAGACTGGTAGGGTCGGGGAAGAAGCCTGAGCCTCCCAGGGGGGAGACAAAGGTGGGAAGATGGTTGAGGGGCGCAGGGAGACTGCATCTGGACAGGAAGGGGGCAAACTTGGCTCTTCAGCCCTGTATGGGGTGCTCCTCTTGCCTGGGCCAGCTGAAGAAAGGGCGGTCCCCCCTGTGGAGCTAGTCCCGCCTGGTGCTCTTGGCCTGCAGGGGGCGCCAAGAGCCCAGCGACTGGCCAGGGGACAGTGAGTGAGGGGACAAGGAGTTGGGCCTCAAGTTGGATCCTTCCATGCTCAGGCCCAGGCCTGACCTCTTGGATAAGGATGGTGGCCCCTCTTCCCTGAGCGACACGGGGGTACAGAGCTGGCCTGTACCCATCTCAGCCCCTGTCCCCTCTGCGTCCTGCCAAGGGGCCAGGTCAGGCTATACGGGCTCCTGGCTCCTGGTGAAGGGAGGTGTTCAAGGGCAGGGGAAGCAGGCTGGGGAGGCCTGGCTGAGCCACCAGCCCACAGTGTGACCTTGGGCAAGTCCCTGCCTACTCGGAGCCTGTTTTCATGGGGACCATAACCTGGCGGGTCTGTGTGGCCTTTCCCACTGTCTGAGGGGCAGTCCTCCATCTACAGACTGGGAAGGGGAGCTGTCCAAGCCTCAACGGCCTTGGGGGGGGGCCCCAGCCGGGCTGGTAGACGGAGCCCCTATCAATGAGTGAGAAATGAAGTCCACCCCAGGAACTGCCCACCGCTCTCTCCTAGGTCCGGACTCTGCAAGGGGAGGTGGCCTGAAATCACAGTTACAGGGCTGTAGGGGAGCTGTGGGCTGCCACGGCCGCGAGTCACCAAGACAGCTTCCAGGAAGAAGCCGAGAACCCTCTTCCGCTGAGGAGCGTGCCTGCCCCATGGCCGGCACCCGAGCCACCCCCCCGGCCCCTGCCTTCATCTGGCTCAACAGCTGTCCCCTTCCATGCCACAGAAGGCACAGCTCCACCCCACCCGATTCTGTCAGATCCCTGGTCTCGCCCGGGAAGGGCTGGCGGGTGCGACCAGACATGCATCTGGGAATGGGGTGGACAGACCTGGGACCCCAAGCCCTTGCCTGCGCTGCTTGTCTGGGTATCTGGTTCGGGTTTGGGTGCCTAGCCTCATGTTACAGAGGAGCAAACTGAGACCCAGAGAGGTGGAGGGTCTCACCCAAAGTCACACAGCCAGTGAGTGACACGGAGCTCTGTCTCCCCTGTATCTCGGTTGTGAGTCTGCCCTGTCTGACGGCTGGGGGGCTGACACTACCTTCAGTGTTTGTCCAGCCCATGGCCTCCTCTTTGTCCGGCACAGGCGAGGCACACAGAAGGAGTTCAGTCAATGCCTGCGGTGTGACGGACGGCTCTGTCCCCCTCTGTCACCTACTGGCAGAGTACTCAGGGTAGGGAAGGGCAGGGGTGAGGGAGTATGTTGGGAGCTGCCTTTGCCTCCGGCCTGCAGTGGGCTTGGAGAGGGTCAGGGGTCAGGCACAACTGGTCCTGGGGGCCTCAGGATTCCCTTCCCTGCATCCTAAGGTGGCTCAGCCTTTCCCCTAGAGACCTGTGTGCCCTTCGATGACCCTGGAGCTGGGCCGGGCTCGGATGTTGGCTGCACAAGCCATTTCTGGAGAGCTGGAGAGCCAGGCCTGTGGAGGGCCTCAACCATCTCTGCCTCTTCTCTCGTTCGGGTTGCCTTGCCCCAATTTAGGCTTCTTCCTGCCACTGCTGAGTCCAGGCTTAGCAATCTGCCACCTGCTGCCCCAGCCGCCCAGGACTCTCACTGCAGCCCTGCCATCGATCAGGTTACCCCAGCAGCCTGGGCCACCCCGGCTGCCGCTGCCAGCCAGCTCGTGCCCCCATCTCCTCACCCGGGGGGCTGCAGGTCCTGCAGGCTTCTCCCAGGAGGCCGTCCCTGCCGGCCCGTGCCGCAGCCTTGCAAGGCTGGAGGGCCCTGGCCCTGCCAGGGAGATCAGATCCTCTCAGCCACCTGCTGTTTTCATTAGAAACTAAAATTAGCTGGGCTTGTCCCAAGCTTTTCCAGGTTTGCTTGCTTTTTTAAAAAAATATACAAATTCCTAGAGGAAAATCCGCACTTCTCTGACTGCTCTCCAGCTCTCACTCTGTGCGTCCAGAGGAGAGGGGACGGGAAATAGCTGGGGTGTTTGGGAGGCCAAGCAGATCAGTGTCGTGGGTCCTGGCCCTGCGGGTGTCCAGGTGGGGGCTGGGACGCCAGCCCAGGCCTCTCTGCCCCCTCCCTCTGGCCTCCCTGCCTGCCCGGGCCACATTTAGAGCCTCCTCAGGAGTGGCAGTGCCTGGGACACCCGGGAGGAAGGAGGCCAAGCAGGCGGGAGGAGGAGCCGGAAGGAGCCGCAGCGGCTGCCCAACGGCGAGCCTCCTGGGGTGACAGGCCGGGCGAAGGCACGCGTGCCACAAACCCCACCCGGGACCGCGTTCTCCCTGGGGGTGGCCAGTGCCCGCTTCTTCAGGTCATCACCACACCCCTCAACTCTCCTTGGGCCTTCGGATGCTTCTGCACGCGTGGTCTCCGAATCAGGCTGCCTGCTCCCCAACGTGGCCCCGTCCTGGAGACCTATCCTTCCGCACAGCCCGCAGGGTGGTGCACTGTGCAAGAGAGATGGCGGTCAGAATCCTGGCTGTGTTCCTGGAGGCAAGTCAGTGAGCATCTATGAGCCTCAGGGTCTTCCTCTGTAGAATGGGGAGAATAATCGGTCTCGCCTCAGGAGGCTTCAGCGGATTAAGCGTTCACACAGCAGACACTGCTCCCCTGTCGGCAACCTTATTATGTTATGTGGTCAGATGGCCATCGCTGTCCTCATCAGGACTACTGCCTGGAAGCCCCTTCCCAGTCCCTTGAGCTGGGGCCCCTGCTGGACTGCAGATCCGTCCTGCTCATTGATCTTCTTTGGCTCAGCTCCCTCCATGCCCCTAGACCTGGGTTCGCCTGTCTGAGGGAAGGACATGCTTCCACTGGGAAAGGGGGGTCACTTCAGTCCCCATCCCGACTGCAGAACTTGGACGGAATCTCCTGACGGAGCCTGCAGAGCTAGGGGACGTGTGCCAGCGACTTGGCCCCTTGGACGGACCCTCCAGGGACCAGAAGTCTGAGAGGTGGGATGGGGGATAAGGTGCTGTTAGGGAATCAGAGGCTGGGACAGGGGGGCCCAGAACAGGCTTGCTGTGCCCGGGGAACTTGGAAGCCCTTTGCAGGACGAGGCTGACTAGGCAGGAGGGACTGGATGTCCCTGCCGCCTGCGCCTCTCAGACAGCAGTCACCCGTGTGAACACATCCTTGGTGCAGCTGTGGGCTTGGCCAGGAGCGTGGCACCCCCTCTATGATTCGGATTCCAGGAGGCATGTGTTCGAGGCCACGCAGCCCATCAGGTCATTCTGGCTCCTACGCCCAGGCTTGCAGATCAGGACCCGGAGATGGCCCCAGGTACCCAGAGCCTGACGTTTTGGCAATGACCGTGATTTGAGGAAGGTGGCTTCATTCTTCTATTGCTGAGTCCTGCTGTAGTCCCTGGGCCACTGCAAAGGCGTCCACCCTGCTCTCAGGAGTAAGGGGTACTCGGGAGGGAGGTGTCTCAGTGGCTGCAGGGCTGCCTCGATGGTATGCGGGCCCATGGTCTCAGCAACCTCTGGGCCCATGGAAGGAGTGGCTGCCACTGGCCTGGGACCCCAGGAGGGGCAGCTGGGGAGGAGGGGCCGGCCTCGGAGACACGGTGGTTGTGGGGTGCTGGGGGCGGTTCCCCTCTATCTTCTCCGCAGCCCCGCAGGACTCTGGAGTCCTCGATGCTTGGCTCAGGTCCCAAGGACCTTTCCTCAGTTCAGGGGAATGAAGACCTTTTCTGGAGCTCAAGCCCCCACTCCTGTAGCTCAGGCCACTCTTCCCCCTTCTCCCTGTCTCCTGGCATCCCTAGTTCTTTTGCTCCTGATCTTCAGAAGTCCTTGCAACCCCATTTTAAAAATCCTTTTGCTTCCAGTTTCCATTACTTCCTGCACTCTGGTGCCCCAGCTCCCTCCATGTCATTCCCGAGGGCTCCGTGCCCCCCCTTCCTGTGTGGGGGCCCCTCTCCCATCTCACAGTATGTGTTCCTGGGCAGTGGGTGACTGACTCAGGCCCAGGACGTAGGCACTCAGACCTGAGCCCGGATGGCCCCAGAGCTGCGCCTAGACATGAGACTTTCCCTTCTCTCCGTGGGGCAGGTATGATGGTGGGGGTGAGTGGGTGTCAAATTTCGGGCTCTTCCTGACCTTGCCTTGCCCCCTCATTTGGCCATGGATTGCTTCTCCCTTGCAAAGACCCACCTAGATCTTGTCCCCAGAGCCACTGAACCACTGAACGGTCCTCGCTAGCCCGGCTGCGGGAGCCCACGGGGCAGGAGCCAGGGTGGAGCGGCTAAATCCCCAGCTGAGCTGTCCAGGTTGGGCGCTGGCTTCCTAGAGTGGGGCTCAGGCTCTGGTGGCTCCAGGCTTCCAGTGAGTTCCTTGGCTTTGGTGGATCCCTTCTGAGGGCCCCATCCCGGATGAGCCTGTGGTCAAACCGTCACCCTTATCCCAACAAGGCAGCAAGGACAACTTTGGTTCCTTCCTTGCTCCATTGCTCATAACCTCCCACAGAGGATGACTGGTGAGGGTGTGGGGCTGCAGGGAAAGTTCTGGAATGACGGTCAGGAGACCTAGCCTGGAGTTCCAGCTCTAGCACGAATGTGCTGTGTGACCCCACGTCCCTATCATGGTGCCTGGCTGGGTCGGTCTCCACAAGTGAGCACTTGACAGGACTGAAAGGGGCTGAGCAGGCATGGCCCTGCTTAGAGTTTCAGTGTCGCTGGAAGGGGTTGAACAGATAATCTCCAGAGACCCTCTGAACTCTGAAGGCCTTGACTTGGTCCTCTGTGCCTGGGGTGCCAGGACTTCTGGGCCTCCCTGACTCAAGAGCAGTACCTCCGTATTGCCAGCCCTCGGGGAAGGATTCTTGGAACCCAACCCTGCCATGATAGGTCCTGTGTGCAAACAGAGGGAGAAAGAGGGCCTGAAAAGACCATCCAGGAGTCGCCGCAGAAGAGGCCCCTGGAGTTTCCCTGGAAATTTCCCATTGCTTCTAAGGGGCCTCTCCAGATTGCCCTTGTGGGCTGTGAGCGGCTGGCTGTAGGGAGGCTCCTTCCCACTCTGATCACATCCGTCCCGCCTCCTACCCACCTTCCTCCCCTCGCAGCTCAGACCAGGTCCCCTCCACGGCGGCGGGGGTCACGACTTGGTCAGGGGAACTTTTGGAACATAGTTTGGTTTCAAGTTTGCCAGGAGATGGGGGAGGTGGAGAGGGTTTGGCTGGGGAAAGGGGGGAGCCGGTGGGGTCACAGCAGGGGGCGAGCCTTCTCCTGGGTTTGGCTGAATCACAGAAGACGCAGTTCGGAACTCAGAGATAAAAGCTGGCAACTTGTGAGGACATCTGGACCGCAACCGTGGGGTCCCGGCTTCACCTTCCAGCTGAGCTTGCTGAACAAACGGGCGGCGGCTGCACTGAGCTCCTCTGTAGCAGGGGTGACTGGAGGGGCTGACGGTGGGCAGCTGCCACCCCCTTCCGTGGCTCCCCCGCCAACCCCGTGCCCCGTTGGCTCAGGCCAAGCCCTTCTTCCCAGAGGGAGGAACAAGAAAAGGAGGCTTGGCGTAAATGCTCAGCTTTGCAAACGCACCCACAGGGCCCGAATTGGGCGAGTTTCAACAGGTTTGGGGAACACTGTCTTGTCAGATGTTTGCTGCGTTGCTCAACTGCTAATCCAGGGCTGAGGGAAGAAAGTCAGGCCACAGCAGACAGCTGGGTGGTTACCGCCACTGAGTAAACCCCTCGGGCAGAGCCTGGGCTCAGGGCCCTGCCACGGAGGGTGAGGGGGAGAAAGGGCTTAGCCAGGCTCCAGGGGGTGCGCCTGGCAGGGGAGCTGAGGGTCTCCAGAGCAGCAGCCCTATGGGTGACAGCCCTACGTCCCGACACCCACTTCTGCCCCTCTTAGCATCACCTGAGACTCATGGGTTGTAGAGTGAAGCTTCTCTTCTACCTGAGATCTTGAAGATGGGGCACCCTTTGGCAAAAACTTAAAGCCCTCTAGAGTGAACAATCCCTTCTCTCCTTTTGCCATCAGGTACTGACTGACCACTGGATCTGTCAGACCCAAGCGGGCACAGGGACTCTGAGAGCCATCCGGGCCACAACCTTGGCTTTCAGGTGTTTATAACCTCATGGAAGTATGAGCCATGCTATTGGACCATGGTTATATATAATATGAAACAGTCTTCTAGGCGGGGGATAAGCACCAGGAGATAGGGACATGTGAGAGCAAGTCAAGTTCAAGTTCTGCTTCTGATTTGCATAATGTCCTTGGGGGAGTCACCGCACCTCTGGGTCTCTGAAATGGGACTGCAAAGAATACAGACTCCTCCAAAAGCAGGGAGAGGTTATGGGGTTCTAATAGGGTCATGGGTGTGAAAGTGCTTCGTAAACCTGACTCTCAACGAGAGGTAATTTTTCCCCACAGGGGACGCTTGGCTCTGTCTAGAGCACCCGGGCGAGCTCGGCATCTGGCAGGTAGAGGCCGGATGCTGCGGAACATTCTGCAATGCGCAGGATGGGCCCCAAATATCAACGGAGCTGTTCAGGAGATCCTGGTGCCAACTACGAAGGGACGTGTTGGTGACTGGTCTGATGCCCAGAGCGAGGGGAGGAGCTCCAAGAAGTGGGGTTTACTCTTTAGAAGAGAGGAAGGGACCCTTTGCAGTTGGAGGTTGGGGGACACTTCCTGGGGGAGATGGGCCACACCTTTACCTGTGGGGCCCAACACTGCACATCTGGGCAGGCTCTGCCCATCCCTGGCTCAGTGAATTGTACCCAGAGTGCCAGGCCTCACTGTGCCCACGGTCAAGGGGGTCACTCCCTCCACCCCGTTGCTGGGCACATAGGCACACAGGAGCTGGGGCCGGAGACGCACACCTGTGGGGAGTAAGATCCAGTGAAGGTGAGATGCCACCAAGCCGCCCTGAAGGGCGTGTCTAGACGACACTCTCTGGCCACCAGGATCTGCTGGGCTGGACGTCCCTGGCTCTCTGAGGCCCGGGCAGGGGCCCTGGTTGAAGAGCAGGGAGGTGGCCTGTGGGAGAGTGCAGGATCCCCACAGAACGGTTTGGGGTACACAGGGCTTGGGAGCAGCGCCCTGAAGGCCCGTTCTCTCGGTCATCCCTGTAAACAAGGACATGGTTTCCCCATCACCGCAACAGCGACCCTCAGTTTCCAGTGGCAGCCATGGGGGCCACTTCCAACGGCGTGCCTGGCAGGGCACTGGGCCGCTCTATGTGTGTGTTCACGCTTGCCTCCCAACTGCCCAGGGGTGGGCGCCACTTAAACAGAGGAAGAACCCGAGGCTCAGAGAGGTTAAGGAACCTGTCCGTGGTCACTCAGCCAGTCAGGGATAGACCAGGGATGGAACTGCGGGCTCTCTTGGAGACTACCTCACCCTCATCGGGGGTCTCTGCTGGGGCCCTGGCCCAGCGCACTGCTGCCTTCCTTCAGGAAATCGACAGTCATGAAACCCTAGCTGATCTATTCCCTGACTCTCCCTGGTACTTCCACTGGGAGTCCAGAGAAACGTGCTGAGGCTGGGGCCCAGGGGGCCAGAGAGGCTCATCCAGAACCAGCCAGCCTGGGGCGGGGGACAGAGCAGCGACTGGAACCCCAGCCTCTCAACTCCCAGCACAACCTGTGTTGGAGGAAATGTTCGGGGTTATTTCTGAGGCCAGCTGTGGCAGAGCCGGGCCTTCCACCGACGGACTGTTCTCATGCATCCATCCCCCCGTCGGCGGTAGGAGCTGCCGCAAGCTGTCAGCTCGCCCGGGGTGCCAGACACAAGTCTAATCAACAGCTTCCAGCTTCTCTGGGCTTGCCCAGGCCTCAGGCTGTGGAGCCCTCCCAGCTCTAGGCTCCGTCCTGCCCAACAGCTGCACGCAGCGGGGCACCTGGCCTCCCCGCCAGGCCACCCGCCCTTCTGAGACAACAGACAGCACCGTCTCCTGCAACTGGCCAGCCGGCTGACCCTGGACTGAAGTCTAACGGCAGGTACTGGAATGGGGATGGACACCCAGGCACGCTCCCGCTGAGAACACTGCCCGCCATCCTCTCAGGGCCAGACCTCCATGGTGACTCACGCGGGAAAAGGTAATGCCCGCTACCGTGCCGGGATGGACATCTGCCTGCCCAAAGCTTTTCCTTCTAGAGGCAGCTTTTGGGTCAGACGCCCCTGCCGTTTACTAGCTAGGTGACTTTGGGTGATGACCTTCGTGATTCCCCCATCTTCCCATCTGTGGACGGGGATTCAGATGATTTATTTAGAGAGTACAGTGGGAGTTATTATAATGATGACTATTCTTGTCATGATTCTGCCACCTTTAGGCCAAGTCCCCTCTGTGACTGCTCTGGCTCACACTGAACCCTTCCTCTGATGGCGGTAGCTTGCACACTGTCCCACCCATCTGTGGTTTTGTTTTGCTTTTTATCCAGACCCCAAGGTCCTTAAAGGCCAGGCTGTGATGCTTAGTTCCCTCTGAGCCGGCTCAGTCCCTGTCCCAGGGATGAAGGCTGCTAATTATAAGGCAAATGATCCGGTCTTGGAGTGTGCCCAGAGATTGCTTCTCCATCACTGTCTCTCTGGTTTGGTAGGGGTCCCGGGAAGCCCCTCATTCTTCCTGTCTCGGGCTGTGCAGAGACCCTTGGTTCGGAGCCTGGGGTGGAGCAGAAGTGAGCGGGGTCACCCAGAGTCCTGCTTCGTGGCAACCTGAACCATCACCACTGCAGAGAACAGGTTTGCCAACCTCTCTTCTCCCTCCGGGGCCGCCCCTCCTCACCACGGCCCCCAACGGCGATGCAAGCCCGAGAACTGATCTGTTGGAATTCCCCATGGTTGGTGTGACCCAAACTGGGGCTGCCTCTCCAGATGGGATTTTGGGCTTAGATGTGGGGTGGGTGATGATACCACCTGGGCCACACCGGCTCAACTTGGGGACGGCTTCAGGGAAGCGGGTATGTCACTGTCTGGGAATCAGCACCTGGGTTCAGGTCTCCGCTCTGACTTTGGGTCAGTAGCTTCCCCTCCTGGGGCTTGAGTTTCCTCATCTGTGAAAGGAGCTCAAACCCTCGGTGCCTTTGAAGGACGTTTCACTGTGGATGTTGCTCTCTTCTCTGAAGACCTGGGTTGGAGTCTGGAGCTGCCACTTCTTTCTCCTTTTCGTAGCCCATGGTGCTTGGGGGGGTCACACCTCATCCTTGCTCTTTCTGATGCTCACGCTCCCTTTGGAGACCCTGACTCTGAACGCCTGCTTTCAAGGGTCAGCCCCAGATCCCCCCCAACCCCCAACCCCGAATCCGAATCAGCTCCTTTCCTCAGCTCGGTGACCTCGTCCTTGCTCAGAAGGATGGCCTGCGGGTGTCATGGGGGGGGGGAGGGGTGGTGCCCTGGTTTTTGCACACTTTGCCACTGCCCCTGAAGTGTTAATCAAATTAAGGCTCCAAGAAAAACACAAGCTCCACGGCCACTTTGGGCTGCCTGGGAGTCGCTCGCTCTCCCAACAGCTGGGAGAGTTCTACATCACCTCCGTCCCCCCAGCCCTGGGGGGCTCTGACCCCGAGGGACACACTCCTTCCAGCCTGCAGGGACCCGGCTGGCCACAGTGAGCTCATAGCAACAGCCATTGGACACTCAGGGCAATTTCATGGGAGATATTTGTTCTTTAGTCTTGATGCAGAGAGAATTTTTTCCTCTCCTGCTGTCTCCATGGAAACCCCAGCTACACTGTTGGCTATCCCCCTTCCCACCTCATGCTTTTCAGATCAATATTGGAGCTTGGCTCCCCACTGGCTGCCCACAGCGGATGGGGGCAGAGCTCTGGGCAGAAGGGACTGGGGCCAGGGTTAAGCCTGGGGCCTGGCGAACCCTCACTGATGAAGGGAGGATGAAGAAGGACTTAGAGTCTTCCTGCTTTCCTGTTCCTCCACTCACCAAAGCTCATCCCTTTGGATCCCCCTCCCTCCACCTAAGACACCCCCCCACCCCACCCCCAGTGAATCTTCTGTCCTTTCCCAGGGAGTCCCCTGAGCCAGGGCCTGCAAAGGAGAAGCAGACAGGTCACCGGTGGTCACCACCCCTCTCTCCTTAGGTGAGACACAGGGAGGTGGTGGGTTGTTGTCCTCTTCAAGTGCTGGGAGGAGTTTCTTCCCGCCCCAGGGAAACAAGGCCAGCGCCCGCCGCGGACTCTCCGGGGCCGGGTGTCCTCGTCCCTTCCTTCCTTCTATCCCTGGCTCCCGCCCCCCAAGCAGAAACAGGTCCCTGCACGCCTCCAGCCCAGCCCGCAGCGACGCGCAGCTCGGCGCGGGGAGCTCGCTCCTGGACTTCCCGGGATTAACCTGCTATTATGAGCCAGAGTCCTTCCCCGTAATGGGCTTCCTCCGCGACCTGTCAGCCGAGCCCGGGGTGCGGACCGAGCCGCGCACCCCACCCCGGCCGCCGCCCCGCGCTCGCGCCCCTCGCGCTCTCGGGCGCCCCAGTCCGCCTATGGGTGCGGACGCCGCCGCCACCCCTGACGCCTCTGGGCTGGGAGCCGCACCCGGACAGGAGGGGTGCCCAGAGGGAGGCCCGGGCCGTGGCGGCGGCAGCGGAGAGGGCGGGCGAGCCTCGCGCCCCGCCGCCAAGACACCTGCCGGGCGCCCCCGCGCCCGCTGCCCCGCGCCGCCTGGCACCGGCCGGCTGCCCCCGGGGCCTGCCCCGCCCCGCCCCGCCCGGCCCAGCCGGGTCCCGGCCCGACTTACAGCCAGTTGCTCGCGGCGGCCGAGAAGACAGCGAAGACCAGGAGGCGCAGCGAACGCAGGCACGAGCGGGGACTCATGGTGCCGCCGCGGGCGCCCGGCCCCGGGCAGCGGCTCCGACCGCGGGGGGCCTCCCGTCGGGGCGGCAGGTGGGCGCCCCGCGGGCGGGCTGGGGCACGGCACAGGGCGCGGGCCGGGGCGCGCGCGGCGGGGCTCTGCCTCCGTGCCTGCCGTCAGCCCTGCCCGCTGCTGCGCCCGCTGCCCGGCGCGGACCAGACTGTCAGCGCCGCCCCAGAGCCGGGATGCGGCGGCGGCGGCAGCGGCGGCGGCGGAGGCGGGCGGGCGGGCGGCCGGGGGGGCGGGCCAGGGGCGGGCCGAGGATGGGGTTACCTGGGCGGGCCCAGCGGCCCGGGACACCCCCCGGGGGCGGGCCGGAGCGACCGCGGCAGCGGCCGCCCTGGCCCGCGGGACTGGGCTTCTCCGGGGGCCTCCCCGGCCGGGCGCCCGGGAGGACTCAGGGCCGGAGCCCGCTCCAGGCACGCCTGGCTGCGCGCCGCCTAGCGCGGCCGGGCTAGAGGCGCGGCCACCCAGCTGCCGGGTCCCAGCCCGGGCCTTGGGGACAGGCGGGCACAGCTCCCCCAGCCCGCCGCTTCGGGCACTGCAGCACCGCTCTTGCTGCCCCGCCTCGCCCCCCGCCGGCGCCTCGAAGCCTGACCCCCGCCCGGCCGAGGCGGACCCACCCGAGCGCGGCTGCGGCTCGCGCGCACCCAGCCGCTAGCGCTCCGGGCGCCCGGGGCTGCGCACCCGGGAGTCCCGGGCCACCCGGTCGCCCCCCGCCAGGCCCCTCCCTGCCTCCCGGCCGGCTCGTCTTCTGGCCCAGCCTTTCCTTGGCGCTCACCTCCCTCCAGCCTTCCGGGAGCTGGACCCGACCTCCCGAGCTTTGGTCAGCTTGGGACAGTGGCCGGAGCCTGCGGGCATCCGAAACCTCGTTTCTGGCTAGCCTCAGGCTCTGGGTGCGCTCTAAGCCGCAAGGTCTTGACCAAGCCCCTTACATCTCTGGGCCTCTGTTTTCTCATCCAGGAAATGGACGTAAGAGCGGGAGATTGCAAGGATAGAAGGAGCTTAGGGAAGGTCTCTTTTTGGCACCCTCACCAAATCTTGCTTTGCGTGTTGGTTTTATGTGCGCTTGTTCTGTTTATCCTCCCATATCTGGCAGATTCGGAGAGAGCTCAGTGCCTGGCACAGCAGGTGTGACTGCCGTGTTTGTGCGATGAATGAATGAAGTGCCACGGGGCTGTGACGGTACCTCCCTAGGGCAGAGTGCTCAGTTCCACATCATGGTGCCTGGTAAGCCTTATTTGCCCATTCCCAGCTCATGGTCTCTCTGGGTCCCGGATTTGACTCTGTGTCTCTCAGTTACTCAGAGCGCGAAGGACTTCTTGTCTGAATGGGAAAACCAAGGCCCAGGCAGGGGCAGGGAAGGGCCCCACCTCCCTAGGGGTTGGGAACAGACCAGGCCTCCGCCCTCACCTCTCACCCTGTGCTCTTCCCTGTTTAGGAACATGAGGCTTGCTCCCATGTGGATGGTCCCGGTTGGGTGCTGGGACGATGCCCTTCCCTCTGTGGAGTCTCTGGGGGCTCAGCACAGAAGAAGGGCTCAGTAAACATTTGGTGTTGAGAGTAGGCAGAAGGTGGCGGGGATATACGGGGCTGAACAAGAGTACAGATGGAGGCTCGCGTACCATATGTCTAAATATTTGCAATTTATAAATCAAGCTAACAAAATGTGAAATAAAATATGTTCTAGTCTCCTACCTTGACAAGTACACTTTCACAGCAACCAGGAAGGCCAGCTTTGAATGTAGAATTCTCAGACTATTGGACCCTGCGCAGAGCCTGGTGGTGCAGGAAGAGGAGACCCCTTCTTTCCCACATCTGCCTTGGGCCTGCCCTGCACATGTGAGCCTCTTAGCCAGTATGTGCAAGCCCATCCGCACCTCCTCTTCCCTTGGAGAGCTGTGCCTTGGCCACCCCTCAGGCCCAGAACTGGGCATGCCTGTGGGAGGGATCTGCAGAAGAGACCCAGCCATGTGGGCTTAGGGAATCTGTCTGGGCAGGGAATCCCCGGGGCCTGGGGACCTAGAGAGTGATCTAGAGAAGGGGGGGGGTCATGAGCTCCACATGGACACAACCTTTTCGCTTTGTGTTCTCCTCTCTCTGTGATGAGAGCTTGGCTGGAGAACTAGAGCTCAGCACCCCCAGGGATTAAATTTATTTATTTATTTATTTGACACACAGAGAGAGAACAAGTAGGCAGAGAGGCAGGCAGGGGGTGGCAGAGAGCCCGATGTGGGGCTCGATCCCATGACCCTGAGATCATGACCTGAGCTGAAGGCAGAGGCTTAACCCACTGAGCCAACCAGGCACCCCAAGAAATTTTTTTTTAAAAGATTTATTTATTTATTTTTTGGAAGAGAGAGAGCACAAGCGGGAGGAGCAGAGGGGGAGGGAGAGAGAATCCTAAGCAGACTCCGTGCTGAGCCCAGAGCCCAACATGGAGCTGGATCTCACGACCTTGAGATCACCACCTGAGCTGAAACCAGAAGTCGGATGCTTAACCTACTGCATCATCCAGGCGTCCCCCAAGCCAGGACATTTTTTTTTAAAAGATTTTATTTATTTATTTGACAGAGAGCACAAGTAGGCAGAGAGGCAGGCAGAGAGGGAGAGAGAGAAGCAGTCTCTGCACTGAGCAGAGAGCCCGATGCGGGGCTCGATCCCAGGACCCTGGGATCATGACCCGGGCTGAAGGCAGAGGCTTTAACCCACTGAGCCACCCAGGCGCCCCAAGCCAGGACATTTTTGAGAGCGCTTGGGACTCTAACTAGAAGATTTGCTCATTGTCAGGTATAAAGCAGGACAGTGTCCAGCAAACTCAGATGCCTTGTTCTGCTAAAAGATTCATACCCCAGGCATTGTTCAAAGAGCTTTACGTGGTGTCACTAGCTCAATCCTCAACTGCGAATCTAGGAAGTAGGTACTGTTATATTCCCATTTTACAGTTGAGGAAAGGAAGGTTAGAGAAGTAAAACATCTGCCCAAGGAAAGGGGTGGGCCCAGGACTTCAGAGCCATGTCGTATGCCTGGACTCAGGGCTCTGGGCTCGAACCTCTGTCCCACAGCATGTGCTGCCGACCTTGGAGGGAGCTGCTGGGCCTCCTGTGTCTGTATCTGTTAGGTGGGGACAACGTTACCTGACTCACTTGTCCTGGGGCTGCTGGGAGACACACACGGAGTTGTAAGAGTCCTATGAGCTAGGAAGAGCAGAGCAGGGGAGGGAGGGGAACTGAGGCCCAGGGCCAGGAAGGTCCGCCCTGATTGCGATAAGGGAGAGGCAGAGTCCTCTGGTCTGAGTCAGTGGAAAGTCTTAATGGGAAAGCATCTTTGAGGAAACGCTCCTCAAACTTTCAAGAACAGTCCAATTGTGACGATTTACATACAGATTCATGAGAAAGTTCATTCATTAATAGCTCTTTCTTACACAATCACACACGATGTTAAGAGTGAACGTGTGTCTAGTGCTTCTGATGCCCCGGCCACCCAAACAGAGGCTTTGCTTGAATATTACCGCCTTTAATTCTGGCCACAGCCTTGGAAGTAGAAATTGTTAATCCCATTTATAGGCAGTGAAACCGGGGTGGCGGGCGGGGGGGCGGGGGCTGCCCTAAGGTGCTTTAAGATGCATCAACAATCCTAGGACATAGGCGCTCTCTTGTTACGTATGGAGAAACTGAGGCACGGCGGGATCATATGGGTTGCCTACAGCCATGCAGTTAGGAACTGGCACAGCGAGCGTGTGGACACAGGTGGTCTGGGTGCTGAATTACCCGCTACCCTGTTCTTCCACATGTAAGGACTGATGTCTGGGTCCGGAAGGGGAAGGTCATAAAATTTCTCTACATTCCTCCTGGAAGTTGCCATCAGTTCTCAAGGGTTGAGATGGGGCCCCTGCTCTGTATCTCCTCTCTGTGCCCAGTGCCTTGAATGCCTTATATGAACTGGAATTTGAATATCTTCTGGTTGTTTTTTCTTTGATTGAAGAAAATAAGCCTTTGATTCTCTAAGTGTCCCATTTTGTGGAGTGAGTTATCCTTCCTTACTAGAAAGTTCACCAAGGAAGGGAAACCTGGCCAAGTTTCTAATCAGAAAGAATCACATACAGCATGTCTTAATTATCGCCAGTCCTTGGTGAATGGGTCCAAAGCCATGTGGTTGGCTGTTCTCCAGCCAATCTTAGGAGAACCCAGTAACAGCGTGTTTGGTCAGTGGGGGTCTGGGATTTCCAGTCCAGCTTCCCAGATTTTTAGGTGAAGAAACTGAGGACTTAGGCTTGGGATCTAGAACCTTCTTAAGCCTATACATGCATTGTTCAGGGAGATAAAAAGCCATGGGCTCCTCTCCTGCCTCCATGGCCTGCCCCATCTCAGGCTTGGCTGAATGGATCTGCACAGCCGTCCTCTCTGAGCCGTCCACCTGGTGCCCTGACCAAGAAGGGGCAGGAAACTCGATCATTCTCAGCCAGCCACGCACATCTGTGTGGCTGGGCAGCTCCCAGCTCTTCTCTGGGGCTGTCGTTTGCTTCCTGAATTCCTTTCTAGGAATTTAGAGAGCCGGTAAAGGGGAATGTCAGGTCCTCGGGAAGCCTGTCTATGTTTCCAGTGCTGCTAGATCTCTTCCTCAAGCTGACTCTCGGTTGCTTCATCCGTGCCATGGCACTCATAAGAGAGACCGCCAGGACTCGACAGGATGATCTGTGTGAAGACTTCTAAGCATGAGGCTCTGCGCCCCTGAATGTTGAGTAAACCTCTTCATCTGCTTCTATAGTTTGCGCCGGAAGTGACACTCCAGTGGTCTGTTTTACTTGGTCCACCCAATATTTTTAAAATATTTATAATTTGTTGACAACATTTCAAGATTGGATAAGTTCACAGATTGAAATCCCCAGCTTTTCTTTAAAAAAAAAAAAATGGAAGAACTAGCAACAGGGTACCCACATTCACTGGGGAAGAAAGGTAACCTCTGTGCACCTCGAGTCATTCATTCATTCATGTCCCTACAATCCCCTAACACGGAGCCAGTGGTTTCTGAGCGCCCTGCTGTGGGTCAGGAGCTGTGCCCGCATAGTGCACTGAATCCTCACCCTAAGTTCTTAACGCCCTTATTTGGCCAACATGGCGTAGAGGCTCAGAGAGTTGGGATCAGTTGCTGAGGTCTCAGAGTTAGCAGATGGTAAAGCCAGGACTCCCCCATAAGACCTTTGCCACTTTCCTTTATATGGGCTCTTTTCCTACCACAGCCTAGCTTTGGTGGAGGAAACCCTAGTTATGACCTGTTGATGGACTGATGGAAGAATTCAGCATGTGATATCAATGCCCATGGTTCCCATCCTTTACCTTCAGACCCCCTGGGGCTGTGGAGTTAAGGTAGGTGTCCCGGAATTAATGGGCACACCTAGAATTCTTGGAAAAAAACTTTCCCGCCCACAGATAAGATGACTGTAGCTTAACATTTTGAAATGAACATTATGAAAATGTTTAGAGATACCTGGGTGGCTCAGTTGGTTAAGGATCTGAGTCTTGGTTTCAGCTCAGGTCATGATTTCAGGGTTGTGGATTCGAGCCCCACATCAGGCTACGTGCTCAGCGGGGAGTCTTCTTGGGCTTCTCTCTCTCCTTCTCTCTGCCCTTCCCTGCTCTCTCTCTTCCTCTCAAATAACTAAATATACTTAAAAAAAAGAAGAACAGGTTTATACATCTGCAATGGAAGACAGTAATAGTACAGTAAAACTCCATGCTGAATCACCCAGATTCAGCAATGACTAGAATTTGGTCCCACTGGCTTCATCTACTCTTTTTTTTTGTTTCTCTTTTACTTTTCTTTTCTTTCCTTTTTTTTTTTTAAGGTAAAATTAATTAATTTATTTATTTGAGAGAGAGCACATGAGCAGGAGGGGTGGGGAGGGGCAGAGGAAGAGGGAGAAGCAGACTCCCTCCTGAGCACGGAGATGGACAGGGGGCTCCATCCCATGCCCCCGAGACCATGACCTGAGCCGAAGGCAGATGCTTAATGGGCTGAGCCCCCCAGGTGCCCCTGTTTCTCTTTTTCTTCACTGAATTATTTCTAAATGCACTCCAGATATCTTGTCGTGTCATCGGAATACGTCAGAGGTCAGAGCTGGTCTCTAAAACCCGTGGGAGGGTGGAGTCAGCTGGTTGGGGCTGCTCAGAGCTGATGTTGAGTACCTCTTCTCCATTCTGCCTTCAGCCATGTGGCATTGGCAGCTGCAAATCTGCCACTTGGGAATGTTTATAACACGGAAATCAGCAAACACTACACGACAGGGTTCCCCTACAACTCTCCACCCCAGAACCGGGGGCTGAACATTTATTAGTGTGCCACTGCCCGAAACTCATGGACATTTTTCTTATATAACCACGGTGCGATGATGTCATTACTGAAATGACCGTTTACATTCCAATCAAATGTCCACGAGAGTCTCAAAGATGTCTGTTTCTGGATGGTTTGTCTGATCAGGACTCAGACACGATCCACCCCTGACGTTTGGGTGTTTATGTCCCTTAATTTGTTTCAATCTAGAGCACGCCCTTTATCCCCCACCTGGGGCTTTTGTATGCCCTTGACGGTTGCGGTTGCGGAGATCAGGTTGGCCGATCCGTTCCGCAGGTTGTGTATCCTTTGGCAGCTGTCCTCCTCTTTCCCCTTATCGCCTGTCTTATTTTTTTCTTTAAGATTTTTTTTTTTTTGATTATTTATTTGAGACAGAGAGAGCATGAGAGGAGAGAGGTCAAAGGGAGAAGCAGACTCCCTGCCGAGCAGGAAGCCCGATGTGGGACTCGATCCCAGGACTCCAGGAACATGACCTGAGCCGAAGGTCGTTGCTTAGCCACCTAAGCCACCCCCAACTAAGCTTAACCAACTAAAAGTCTGAATCGATTCAGCTCAACTCGGTTGTTTGGTTGGTTTTTTGGACAGGGTCCAGAAGGCTTCATCGATGGCTCTGGGTTGAGCGTTTGCCTTTTCAATGCTTGCAGATGATTTGTGACGAATGAAATGCAAAGCCATTGGGAAGCGTTTTTGAATTTATGATGGCCTTGTGTTACTTCGCCATCCACGTATACCACGAGTTCAGCCACGGTGAAATCTTTTGCTAGAAGGAGGGCCGTGAGAGTCAGGAAAGCTGGCCTCTCTGATTGGGCTTCACCAGCCTGCGCAAGT
This sequence comes from Mustela lutreola, assembly GCF_030435805.1. Classification (NCBI taxonomy): domain Eukaryota; kingdom Metazoa; phylum Chordata; class Mammalia; order Carnivora; family Mustelidae; genus Mustela; species Mustela lutreola. The sequence goes on from NC_081299.1 coordinate 15,863,230, forward strand.
CTTTCTACATTCAGGTCTCAGGGATGAAGACCTGCCTTTGGGAGTTCATTCCATCGTGCTGTCCCCTGGATGGTCCAATACCCTACCCTACCTCGAGTCTAACTGCAATCTTTCTTGCTTTTCCTGAAGCCCATTTTCTCTGCCTGGATCCTTGGCATTTCCTTTTTTTTTTTTTTTTTTTTTTAATTTTTAAAGATTTTATTTATTTGCCAGAGAGAGAGAGAGAGAGAGGGAGAGAGAGAGAATGTGTGTGTGAGCGAGTGCACAAGCAGGGGGAGAGGCAGGCGGGGGGGGGGGAGGAGGCTCCCCGCTGAGCAGGGAGCACAGTGTGGGACTTGATCCTAGGACTCTGGGATCTGAGCTGAAGGCAGACGCTTAACCGAGCCACCCAGGCATCCTGACCTTGACATTTCTTAAACTCCCCTCTCTCAAGTCTCTTCTACCATGGGGAGAAAAACAAACCGAAATGTCCTGTGGTTCTAGGTTCTGGATCCTGTCCTTGATGTGGCAATCATTTCACCCTGAAGTGGTTTGAATCTCACTCTGTCCCCAGCCCCAAGAGACACTGTACATACCTTCTCCACCCTTGAAGGATGGGAGTCCTCAAAGACCAAGGCACAGGACATTTGTCCTGGGAGCCCCCTGTGTACCCTTGCTTGCAGGTCTGGGGTCTTGTCTATGGACCAGCATCAAATTATGGCTTTGGTTCCCGAAAGTTCCTGTCCTTGCCCATCCTTCCCACTCTTGCTGTCTGGACTGAATCCCGGAAGCTGGTTCCTCTTCACCTTCCTCCTCTTGCCTGTTCCTGATCTCACCCACTGACTCGGCTGGGGGCTTGCTTCTTCCTCCCAGAAACAGGGAGCTGTGGTGAAAAACACTTGTTGTGGCTGAGCATTCTGCTTGAATCTTGAAGATGGCCTGAGCTAGAAGTGACACCCTTTTTTTGGGAAGCAGAGTGGTGTCTGGGGAACATAGAAGCTTCCTTAGGACTATGCCTCATTCCAGAAATTTGAGTCTGAGCCTGTGTTTAAGTTGCCATCAGGACTCAACGTAGGAAATGAGCTCTTCAGGGTGGGAAGGCCCTGTCAGACCTTGCACCTGTAGTGGGGGTGGGCAGCGTGAACTTGACTTTTCCTCCAAGGTAATTCACATTACCTATAAGGTCTCAGACACCTGTACTCCTGCAGTCTCAGAGAAAAAGCCTGACCCGTAAGGAAATACTCAAGGGAACTTAGAAGAGGCATGCTCTCAAGTTCATGGAAACAAGGAACGTGATGGACAACTAAGGATTACTGCATATGGCACCTGATTGCTCTTGAATGTTTATCTTCTTGACTTGTGTTTATTAGAACCTTTAAAAAAATGGGCTGTTAAGCTGTTTTAATAGAGGACTTAGTTTTCTTAAATATTCTGAGTTAGAACTAGTGACGTTAATTTGTCATACTTGTAGCTGAAATCCAAAGAGGATGGGGAGAAAATACTACGGGCAGCTCCCAGTGCTGTTTTCCATCAATGGCAACCTGCCCTCATGTTAGAGAGGCACAAGCAAAGACCCTGGGGTCAGCTGGCCTTGGCAAATCATCTTTGGCAAATCATCTCTTCTGTTCCTCTGTCTCCCCTCCCTCTCCCTTCTGGGCTTTGTACATGCTGTTTCCCCTGCTGGAAATGATCCTCAACCAGTCCTTTCCTGAGCAAATACGCTCAGGTCTTAGCTACCATGTCATGTCCAAGAAGACTTCCTTGGGCTTCTGGTTATACAGTCTCTGTCAGCTCTCCAGACTTTTCCTTTGAAGTACTACCAACCTAATAAAAAAAATGATTATTAAATTGTTATTTGTAAAATTATCTATGTGGTGTGTCTCTTCCAGTGGTTTCTGATCTTCAAGACGGTAGGGATCATGCCTGTTTTCATTGCTGTGTTCCTGGTGCTGCTGTGTGTCTGGCACAGAGTGTTGGATAAAGAAATGAGGTGCAGTTCTTTAAGCCTCAGTTTCTTTATCTAAAGAATGGCCCTATGACTCTTTCTTTCAAATGGAAGTAGATAACCAGACAAATATTGATTTCTTTCCTATCCTTACTCCTTGCAAAAGGAAAAAAAGCAATGCAGAAGAAATAAATGGCCTTTTGAATTGTTAGCCTGAAAACCCGTAACTTAAGAGAGCACACACGAAGCTGGAATTGCAATTGTGGCGCGGTGGGGATGTCCCTGGTTTCTGCCACAGGAGGATGGACTAACTGACTCCCTTAGATCCTGGGGTGGAGGAGCCCTTTCCCCTGGGGATGAGGGAGCTGATTTGTCTGTGTGGACGGCCCAGGGTAGGCCGAGTATTCCACAGAGAGTTGGGGGGCTCCATTCCACCCTGAGAGTGGCTTCTAAGCTTCCCTTGGCCTCTGAGGTGGAGATAAAGGGTGACCCAGGGTCCCTGCCCCCTGTGTGGCTTAGGGATGCCTTCCTGCAAGTCCAAGGGGTTAGTGAGGTTAGCCCAGCAAATGGCTAGAGGAGAAGTAGTTCAGGCCAAGGGAGTAGCACATGCGTGGGCCTGGAGGTGGGAGGGCATGGTGTGTGGGAGAATGAAGGTTCAGAGGAGGGGCAGGCAGAGAGGGGCATGGTGGAGGCCGTATTGTGGATGCTCCTAGGACTGAGGGGATTTTGTCACAATGGAGCTGGAAGAGAACAGCAGGGGCCAGGGCAGCTCATGGGACACTGCATGCATGTGTGTATGTGGATACATGCACACATACCTGTACGCGTGTGTATGTATGTGCACCTGTGCATATATGTGCATTGTGTGCACGTGTATGTGTTAGTGCATGCACATGTATACACGACTACAAGTGTATGTGTGTATGTCTGTACATGTAAATGTGTGCATGTATACAAATGTGCACACATATGTGCACGTGCATATATATATGTGTATACGTGCACATGCATGTACGTGTGCATGTGCGTACGCACACATGCACATGCATTTGTACCGGTTTGTGTGTACGCATGTGCATGTGTGCACGTATGTGCGTGTGTACACGTGCATATATGTGTATATATATTTGCGTGCCTGTGTGCATGAGTATATGTATTGCACGTATGTGTGCTTGTGTGTATGTACGTGCCTGTTGGGGGGGCAGCACCCTCAGCCTCTGGCCAGGAACCGCACACACAGATGCCCAGCAGGCATCCCCACAGATGCAGACGTCCCAGCCCTGGAGTGTCAGAAACCCGCCAGGGCCGGAGCAGCTGCTTCTAAATCAAGGCCAAGGGCAGCCGAGGGGCCGGGTTGGGTTTGGTGGCTTTGCCTCCAGGGCTGATGGAGGCTGGGGCCGAAGAGGGGCTCTCCATTAGGGATTCTGGGCCAGAGTGAGCCTGGCCGGTTTGGGGAAGTTTATTTTGGAAACTGGGATGATGCAAAATTAAGTGGGGAGGAAAAAATAGATGAGGCGGCGGTGAGGGTCTGTCTGTGGCTGGCGGGGCTGGAAGCGCCCAGCTAGGAGAGCACTGTTGGGTAAACAGATGGGGGTGGCAGCTTTTCTGCACGCCCGCTATAAATATCCCACAGTTTGGCTGCCCCTGCTGGGGTTTCCTGGCATCGTGGGTGTGGAGATCAAGGTGCAGACGCAGGGCACTTCCGGGGGCAGCGGAGGGCAGCCGGGCGCTGCTCAGATCCCAGTTCCTGGGGGCGGTGTGGGCGCCGAGGTCTGAGGCTGAGGCCCTGGGCGGGGGCGGGAGGTATTCTTTCACAGCCCACAGGCCGTGGAGCCCGGGCAAGCTCCCTTCTCTCTGATGACAACAGAAGGCAGGGGAAGTGTCCCTCCTGGCGCCTCGGTGGGCAAGCTGGAGACACGGAGGCAATGCTCTGTCCATGGTCAATCCTCTTAGGTTCTGGGTGGCCTGGGTAAGTTCTCTCATCTCCTGGAGTCTCCATCTCTTCATCGAGTATATGGGGGCGGGGGGCATCTGGGAGGCTGGAGTGGAGGCGCAGGCGTGGCAGTGGGCAGCAGTGGGACCAATATCAGAGCTGACTGTGAGCAGGCTCCCGGGGGACCTCCGTCATCTCTGCAATACTGCGCTCTTCCTAATACCGATGTGGGCGGTGGTTCCAGCCACGCCCACTGGAGGCCTGTGATGATCCAGGGACTTGGCAAACTAGGTTATCTAAGCTCCTTTGTGATCTCAGGGTATTTTCCCAGCCACGCCATCCTATATGTAAAGAACCCGAGGCTCAGAGAGAAGGGACTGCCCACAAGATCCTTCATTCGGCCAGTAAGTATCCAGTGCCGATCAGCCATGAGCTGGGAATTGGGTGGGTCGCTGTGTCCATAGAGCTCACAGCCCGGTGGGGGGGATGGGCTGACTATCAGGGAAGGAGGGACACACGGACAGGCATCTAGCATCACGCATAGCCTGGGATGTTCTGCTCTCCTGCATCTGTATGGCTGTGTTGGGGCTCCTCCTAGGACTAAGGTGTTTTTGTCCTCCTGTCACGCCCCAGCACCGGCCCAGGAGCTGGCAGGTGCCTGCTGAAATGAATCGAAAACACATCAATTCAGTTCATCAAAATAGTGTCTGAACAAGACTCCGTGTGAGGCTTGTGCCAGCCTCAGCGGGCCCACGAGGGCTGACTGGGCTTCGTGGGGAGAAGAGACCGAAAGCCTCTGCTTGTGCATGTCTGTATGACAAGTTACGATGGAACAAGTATTCTCATGCCTTCCCAGAGCCCAGCAAATGAGGCAGGGCAACCACCATCCCCATTTCACAGATTAGGAAACTGAAGTTCAATGAAGTTCAGTGACTTGCCCAAGGACACTCCGCTGGGACGTGGTAGGGCAGGGCCTGGAACACAGGACTTCAAATCTAGGGTTCTCCCTGCAGATGGGGAGGGGCTTTCGGTCTGTGGGAAACACCCGGAGGGCTCCAAACTCCCTGGGGGGTGCTGTATTAGCCTGGCAAGCTCAGCAGGGGTGGTTTGGCCCAGGGAAAGGCAGGCATTTTACTCTGGCCTCTCATGCCCCACTACGAGGACGTCCGCCTACAGCTTGAGGACAGAAGAGCAGGAAGGGACAGACGCTGGACAGAGTTTCTGGAGACCCAGCTCTGCCCGTTACAAACTGGGCGCTGGAAATCTCTGAGCCTCAGTTTCTCTCTGTGAATGCAGGGGTTGAACTTAATCGCTAGAGAACATTTTAGCTTGGACGCCCCATACTTCTCCTCCAGGGTGCTCTGTGGTCTGTCTTTGGGCCCAGGAGGGCACAGTTGGGAGCAAGTCTGTGTCTGAGGCAGGACCAGGCAAGATGTATGCTCCGGCCTCCCTGGGGCACCTGGGCTCATGGTGAACCTGAAGTGTGAGCAGGGCCGGGGAGCCGAGGAGCGAACATGTCCCCTCCGGCCTCTGGAATCCCCGGATTGAGGAGATGGGCCAGGGCCTTTCCTCGGTTTCCCTTCCGCACTCAGTCCCCATCCCACTGTCTCTGGGACAGTGCTCCACAAATGTCCAGGTTCTCCTCCTGCGGGATCCATGGTGGGAACTCACTGCCCGCTCCCCTGAAGCTGGGGCGGCCACCTGACTGGCTTTGGCCAACGAAATGTGACAGCCACCAGCGACGGGCAGGATGGTGTTGACTTGGGTCCTGAGTAAGGACAACGTAGATCAGGGTCCCCCCCAGCCCACAAGCATGTGGTATGACCAAGAATGAAACCTTTGCTGAGGCTTTTGAATTGTTTATTTCCATGCCGTCACCCTGTACATCCTGACTAGAGTGGGGTGCACAGATGGGACAGCAGCCTTGGGATTAACTGGTTGGACTATTCTTCCTCCTTTTATTTTTTTCAATTAGCAATAATCGCGCCTCGGATAAACCTCATTGGCTACGATACTGCCACTGCGCAAAGCTCCTCCTTTTATTTTTTTGCACATTTATTCATCCATCCACCCATATAGACATCTGTGTATCCATCTACCATCATTCTGTCTGTCCATCTACCCATCCACCCATCCGTCTATCCATTCCTATGTTCAACTATCCATAATTCATCTATCTATCCATCTGTCCATCTATCCATCTGTCCGTCAATCCACCTAAGGATTCAGACCCAGTTCAGTCTGACCCTGAAGACCAAACTTCTCTGTTGTGCAAAGATGCTTCTTTGGAAAAGACACATCCTTCTCTCTGCCTGCCCAAATTGCCTCTTTCTGCAGGGCCTGCTCGACCCTCCCTCCTCCCAGATGCCCTCCCTGACCCTCTCCCGGCCCCAGTCAGGGTGTCCAGGGGGCTACACAGGCCCACAGAACCCTGATCACCATGGCTGGCCTGTAGATGAATGGACTGAGTCATGGTCTGGAGGCACAACAGCCCTTTCCCGGAAAGGGCATGTGGGATTGGCCAATAGTGGTCTTTAGGACTTTGGGACTTTGGGACTTTGATTGCCCCAAATGGACCCACATTCACATATTCAGGGACTCTCATCCTTGGAAGGCTTCATGTGCCCATTTGGGCTTGGCGAATGTGCTCCCAGAGTCACAGGCCCACTCTGGGCTCCTCCAAAATTTGGAACAGCCTTGGGATCTACCTTGAAACCTTTATTTTGCAAAAAAGGAGGAGGAGATTTTAATGTAGGGAAAATTGGATTTCAGTGAAATTGCCAAGAGCTGGCTGGCTAGGGGTGCCCCTTAGGCCTCTGCTATTTCTTCCGAGGTCTCCCTAGCAGCCTGTGCTGAAGTACTGAGAGAGCAGAAGCTCCCCTCAGACTCAGGGTGGCCTCGTGGCTAATGCCTGGCCTTTGCAGGCAGAAAGTGGGGCTCCGTGGGGTCCCCAGGCAGAAACTTCACATCTCTGAGCCTCAGTTTGTCCATCTGTAAAATGGGGGTCTCCTCAGCTGGAAGGGCTGTTGAGAACACGATGGGGTAGTGGAACAAGTGTGCAGGGCCCGGCATGTGGGAGACGGGCAGTAAATTGTAGTTTTCATGAACGGTGGCGTACCGTGAGCTGGACAGGACCTCACTCAGGGGTGAATGTACAGGGTTTGACATCAGATGTGAGGGTGATGGTGATGATTATCCTATTGAACTGAGTAAGTCCAGTCCCTCTTGTGGAGGAGGCTTAGTTAAATGCGCAGACCAGGATCAAGGGCACAATTCAAATTATCAGGGAAAGAGAATGATTGTTTTCTAACACTCTGCCTGTGAGCCAGGTGCCGAGGTGAGCAGGGCAGGCGCGATCTCTTGGGAAACTTGCCCGGGGATCATTAGCCTCATTCTACCGATGGTGCCGCTGAGGCTCAGAGAGGCCAAGGGACTTGTCAAGGTCATACAGCCAATAAAAGATGGAGTGAAGATTCCAGCCCAGGGGCGAAAGGAAGGAGGTGGGAAGTGGGCTGGTGACAGCAGGTGGTGTTGGCACTGGGGAGCTGGCAGGCTGTTTCCTACACCCCATCTGTCCCCACAGGGCCCCTTTCTCCTTCTCAGCCCCTCCCAAGGCCACCACTGCCTTCATTCTGGAGCCCACATCCGTCCCTCTTGTCAGGGCAGAGAATCAGTCCGAGGCCCCCTGTACCTGATTTAGGCCATTGTCCCCAGGCACAGGAAGGGGGACACCTGCCAAGTGGCAGAGCCAGAACCGAGCGCGTGGGCTCCAGACTCCTCTCCTCCGGGCCCCGCTGTCTGCAGAACTCCCAGCATGATCCCATCTCCCAGCTAGCTGGTTTCCGTGGGAAATGGGAACAGACGACTGGAAATCCAGAACTGTCAAGACCAATTCTGGACACACAGCACAACCCAACCACACTTTCTTCCTTCATTCTCTGCATTGGGGACCAAACGCTTTGCTTCTCCGGGGACTGGGGACGCAGGACAATGCAGCACCCAAACCCCCAATTCTCATATTGGGTACGGTGGCCCCAGGGCAGGGTAGAGACCTTGGCACGAGGAGGCATTCCTGGCTTTCCTCCTTCCTGATCCATCACGGCCTTCGGGAAGCTGACCAGAGCCCTTGCGCCAGGCCGGGCCTCCTCAGAAGACCGTTTCTGTGCCTTCCTGTTGCGGTTTTGACTTTGGAGACATGCTCCGGCCTTGAACTCACCGAGGGCCGGCCCCATGTGAAGCTTGAAGTTTGTTCAGCCGTTTTGGGCTCCTGGTGGCAGGGAGCTCGGCCTTAAGCAAAGTCCAAACTGACCGCAGGTTTCCAGGGTGACTCTGGGGTGGACGGGCCTATTTATATGTGGTGGGCATCATATCACCACTTCCCCTGACACTTAGTTTGTGAAGGTTTTTCTCCAGGGGGAGGAAGCTTGGTCTTCTTTCCAACATCACCCTTGGTTTTCCTGGCCCTTTGGAGGCCAATGGGACCAGGGGAGGTTGTGCCATCGTGGTTACGGAGTGGAAGCAGACACACCTGTCTTTGAATCCTCTAGGTCTCAGCTCAGATGTCACCTCCTCCAAGAGGCCTTCCCTGACCACTCTGCCCCTCACAGTATTGACCCCTATCTGGATGGTCTCATTGTATATTTATTTGTCTCACTCTCTCTCCCAGTAAGATGTTAGCTTTGAGGTCAGGGGCTGTGGCTGTTGCCAGAGGGACCCTCAGGACCTAGAGCAATGCTAGGTACACAGTAGGGACTCAAGAAAAGTTGGCTAAATAAATGTGTGACACGGGGTGTTCTCAGACTTCAAGGAACATCAGAGTCCCCGGATGCTTGCTAACTCTGCTGACTTGGGGCCCTGCTGTGGAGAATCTGATTCAGTGGGTCTGGGGTCTGCAGCTGGTCTGGGTGCCACCCCTCGGGAGATGTGAGCTCAGGGACCCTGGGCCTTGGTGAGGCCCAGAGCAGGGCAGGACTGGGGCTGAGCTGTGGTTTGGGTCTCTGAACACCCTGCCCCGAGGCTTGTGGGAAGGGGCTGGGCAGCAGGAACGGCCATGGAGGCCCCAGGCAGGGTATCCGCCAGTGAACCCCCAAGTGAAGCCAGGCTCTGTTCCCACAGGCATTTCTATCACAGACCCCACTTTTTTTTTTTTTTTTTAAAGATTTTATTTATCTATTTAACACAGAGAGGGATCACAAGTAGGCAGAGAGGCAGGCAGAGAGAGAGGGAGAAGCAGGCTCCCTGCTGAGCAGAGAGCCCGATGCGGGGCTCAATCCCAGGACCCTAAGACCATGACCTGAGCCGAAGGCAGAGGCTTTAATCCACTGAGCCACCCAGGCATCCCCATGGATCCCGCTTTTAATTCTTTGTTTAGCATCTGTTCTTTCTGCTAGACTATAAGGGTCCCGGAGGGCAGGGATCCACTCAGTTCCTACCTTCCCTGAGACTGATGCCAGTGAGGCCCTGACCTTGACCCTGGACCCTGCTCTGATTGTCTCTGGCCTACACTCCACCCTCGCAGGCTGAGGGCTGCACCCCCTCACAGCCTCTCCTCCAGACGCTGGCATGCCCTGCCTGGAGGCCTGAGCCCCCTCCTTGGTCTGGTCAGTGGGCGGGGGGGTTTCCTGGGCCAATGCTCCTGAGGTGCACAGCACCCCAGCTGTGAGCACTGCTGGGCCGAGTGGCCTCGGAGCACAGAGTGCGGATGCGTGGCTGGGGGATCCACACGTAAAACTCAGAGTGGGGAGAGATCGGGACAGGCCTTGGGGCTGCAGCGCTCAGTCTTGCTCCCGCTCTTCCTGCCCGGGCCCAAGCAGGGCCTGGCGCCTGGCTTGGCCCTCCCTTCCTTCTCCCCTGGCCTTTCTTGGCTTCTGTGCTGCACCCTCCTTCGAAAGCAAGTGGGGAGCTAGGGGTGGAGGATGCCCATGTGTCATTTCCTTCCCGTGGCTGCTCATCATTTATTAGTGCCTGCTGCTGTGTCCAGCGCGGCCTTCAGTTTCCATGTTTAATCCTCAAGGTGTCCGGGGTTAGGTAATGTTTTCCCTATCCTGTGATGCTCAGAGAGGTGAGGAGACTCCTCTGAGGCCCCATAGCTGGTAGAATGCCTTCCATCGGTGACTCCAAAGCCAGTGCTCATAGGCTGGGGGAACCTGTATCTTAGGAAACAGCAAAACTCTGGGTAGTTTCGTGGGTGCTCGTGCTATTGCGGGCTGTTTCTAGGGTGGTGATGCGGTGAAGGGGGAGAGGGTGGGGATAGCTCCAAAGGGTCCCATGGAGGTCAAGGACGGGCCCAGTCACGCAGGAGGATGTTGGGGTGTCCAAGGACTCTGGGAGCCCTTCGAACCCTAAAGCCACTATCAGACCTCCCAGAGCCTCCCCAAATAAGCACCAAATTAACAAAGGGTAGAGATTGCCCAAAGCAAGTCAATGCCCCTCCCCGCTCCCTTCTACCCAGCTGACTGAAAGCAGGTGGCCCCTAAAGGCAGGACTCCCCACTGGGTGAGGTAGGGCTGCTCTAGCCTCGTGTCCCCTTGGAAAAGAGCTGAGCCCCCGGCCTGAGCCCCTCAAGTCAGTTGGTGTTTAATCCCATGCCAGGCACTACACTAACGTCATGGTCACAACAGCCCCCGGGGGCGGTGACGGTTATTATCTTTGTGCTACATATGGAGAAACAGAGGCTCAGAGAGATGAATTGCTTTGCTTGAGGTCCCAGAGCTTCAAGGATTGGGGAGTGTTGAACTTCCTCTCTCTGACTCCGGAGCCTGGGGGGGCTCACCCTTTCCCATCCACCCAGTGTTGGCTGAAGCCATGGGCAGTGTGGCGGGAGAAGCAGGAAGAGGTGAGCCCTGACTCCCGTTCCCCTTGGCTCCCAGACAGACTAGAAGGTGAATGCATGGCACACCAGGGCTGGGGGAACCAGATTGGGCAGGGGGCATGTGGGTGGGTGTGGAAGGGTGGGAGCCTCAGCCCGGCAATGCCAACCCTTTCCAGGAAGCACTTTTGCTGGTCTGACTGGGCTGTGGGCGGAGGGCAGCTGTGTGGGACGCCCGCTGACACAAGCCGGAGATGGCTTCTAAGGGCAGAAGGTAAACAGTCACCTTGGCTACTGGGGCGTGCACCTGGGGTGATGGGTCAGCCCTGGAATATTCCGGGAAGCGAAGGAGGGAGACGAAAGGCCTTGGCTTCTGAGAGTGAGTGGGCAAGGCGGGAGCTGGAGGACCAAGGAGCCTGTAGTCACAGTGGCGGGCCATAGCCGGTGGGGCCAGGATGGTTTCCGATCTGGGGCAGGGGGGACCCTGGAGTCAGGACATCAGGGAGGCTTGAGCTTCCATCAAGCGGGTGGTGTCTGTGCAATGGCATGGCTCATGTGTGATGTGCCACGTGTCTCAAGAACCAGGATGCGAGTGCTGTGGCTGTCCACTCGCCTCTTCATTCTCCACGTAACACATGGTGAGCGAGCAGGCTCTGGACCAGGCACGGAGGAAGAGCAGCTCCTGCACCCCGTCCCACCGACCTTAGTTTGGAAAAGTCGTACCGGCCTGCTCTCCTCTGCTGTCGGTGCCGTGAAACCAGCTTAAGCCAAACACACAAGAGCACTGGGGTGGGGCGGGGACATCCCGTGACAGGGAAGACTTTCAGCCACTGCTGGCTCCAGGGCAAAAGAACATTCTCAGGACCAGTGGCTTGCCCTCTGTCTCCTGGTTCTGCTTTCCTTGTTTGGAGCTTTATTCTTGTCCCGGCATTCTCCATGGGGGTACTGAAGATGCCTGCCCCAACCCATGTCCCTGTACTCCCCCTCTTCTATCAACACCCATCTATCCCGTCTGCATATGGACCCATCTCTGGGATCATTAGGTCCAGTGGGAGGGTTGATCTCCTGAGGAAGAGGCAAAAACAATGTGCCCATGACTAAGGAGACAGATATTCAAAGACTAGTTCAGCCAATACTTAAGTAATTATAATTGTGATTGGGGCTACAAAGGAGACGTACAGGGTGTGACCAATAAATAGGGGAGTCTGATCTGGTCTGAGAAATCAAGGAAGACTTCCCTGAGGAAGTGATCTTTGATTAGGGATCTGAAGCATAAGCAGGAATTAACTGGCTTCACATGGGGAAGAATGTTCCAGGCAGAGGGAGCAGTGTAGCTATGAGGTTGGGTGCAGATAGCCCCAGGGAGAGGGTGAGTGATGGGTCGGCAGGGTGGTGGGTTCTGCCCACGTGGGCTTCTCTGTGCAGGTGACAGTAGGGATCTTGAAGTTTCCTTGCGAGCAATAGGAAGCCATTGGAGAGTTAGAACTGGGGCTTGTATCATTGAAGGTATAATTCTGTAATGATCTCTCTAGTTAACTAGCTGTCCAGGCAGGAGATCGTGGTGGCTTGAACGAGAAAGATGACACAGGAGACAGAGAGAGGTACATGAATGTGTACTATATTTCGGAGGAAAATGAATAAATTCAGTACCAGAGTGGATGGCGGGGGGGATGGTGGTGGTGGTCAGAAACACTTGAAGGACAATTTCTAGGTTTCTGGTTCACACAGCAACCCAAGGAGTGGGGATTACCAGCTCTCATTTAACAGCTCAGGACACTGAGGCCCAGAGACAGGAGATGACTTGCCCGGGATCGCACAGCCTGTGGGTGGCCAAGCCTAGATTCAAACTCAGGTCGGTCTGTCTTCCAAATCCATGTTCTTGCGGAAGACATGAACAGACATTTCTCCAGAGAAGATCTACAGGTGGCCTCCAGACACATGAAAAGATTCTCAGCATCACTCATCAGCAGGGAAATGCAAATCAAAACCACAATGAGCTATCAAATCACACCTGGCAGAATGGCTAAGATCAAAAACTCAAGAAACAAGTGTTGGCAAGGACGTAGAGAAAAAGGAACCTTTGTGTACTGTTGGTGGGAATGCAAACTGGTGTGGCCACGGTGGAAAACAGTTTAGCTGAAGATTCCTTAATGGATTAAAAATAGACCTATCCTATAATCTAGTAATCACACTATTGGGTATTTACCCAAAGAATATGAAAACACTAATTCCAAGGGATACGTGTACCCCAGTGTTTACTGAAGCATTATTTACCCAAAGAATATGAAAACACTGATTCCAAGGGATACGTGTACCCCAGTGTTTATTGAAGCATTATTTATAAGAACCAAAGTATGGAAGCTGCCCAAGAGTCCATCGACTGATGAATGGATACAGAAGATGTGGTGTATATGCACAACGGAATATTATTCAGCCATAAAAAGGACGAGATCTTGCCATCTGCCACGACATGAGTGGAGCTGGAGAGTACAGAGCGAAGTGAAATAAGTCAGTTGGAGAAAGACAAATATCACATGATCTCTGCTCTCCGTGGAATTTAAGAAATAGAACAAACGAATGAAGGGAAGAAAAACAGACAAACCAAAAACCAGACTCAACTCGAGAGAGCAAACTGGGGCTAGCCAGAGGGGAAGTGCGTGGGGTCGGGGGATGGGGCATAGAGGGAAGGGGGCTGAGGACACTTCTCATGATGAACACCAAGTAATATATGGAATTTCTGAATTACTCTTTGTACACCTGAAACTGTTAAAACATTGTTAATTATAACGGAATCTACAAAGAAAAAAATCATTGAAAAAACCCCCATGTTCTTCTCAGTAGGTTTCTCTCTGCCCTGATTTTCTCCATTAAGGCTTTGGGGACCGAGTGGCAGATGTAGAGAAGCTCAAGGGAACCCAGCCTCCTGCCGAGGGGACACCCACAATGAGTCGCCTGAGGGTTTTAGAAAGTCCGCAACCAAGAGCCCAAGTCAGACGGCCTGTTGGACAGCCACCTAGGAGAGGGTGACTCAGGAAGGACACTAGCCTCTTCTACGGATAAAGGCAAAGGTGTGTGTGTGTAGCCTGGAGAATCTCAGTGTCTCTTGACAAACAAGGAGATTGTCAGGCCTGGAGGTTCAATCTTGGCCCCGTGACTTCTGAGCTCTGTCTTGAACACTCCATTTCCTTGCTTGTAAAATGATGTCTACAGTTCCTGCCTTGCCGGCTGACTGCAAGGCTGGGATGGAGCCTTGGCACTGAGAAGGGGCCTATAAATTGTAGTTGTTAAAATTCTCTTACGTTAACCCTGGGGTTTGCATAGTACTGAGAAAGTCAAGCAGGTTTGAGATTCTGGGGTGGGAGTTCCCAGAGGTGGGGATACTGCCGACAAATGCCCAGGGCACGTGGAGGAAGTGTTTGGGCACCGGGGCCAGCCTAGGCACCTTGAACTCGTACCCTTACTCTCCACACCTCAGGAAACTTGTTCTTCTCTGGGATACCTTCTCAGCACACCCTGATCCACGTGGGCCTGCACGCCTCCAGGTTGGATTTTTCAGTGGATCTAGGCAGATGTGCTGTCTTCTTGTTGATCTGACCTTCGCGAATGCCCATTTAGCTCCCAGAAAGTGACACCAAGCAGAGTTCCCCAACCAGCTGGGTGACTTGGAGTAACTTGATGGTATTGTACCTCTGTTAACTCAGGGATCCGGAGGTGGTAAGACTGTCTTCCCCAGAGGGTGTTTAAGGATTCAGTGAGGTAATGCAGGTCAAGTGCCCAACAGCCCCCATAAACAACGTCTCCCATTGGGTTGAGTACCCAGAGTCTGCAAGAATGCCTGACACAGGGTAGGTGCTCAGTTAAGGCCTGTTGAACAAATGTGCTTCCCTTCTTGGTGTCCCCAGCAGTACCCTGCACATGACTGAGGATGGGGTGAAGGTTAGGAAGATGAATTTTGGGACCAGACAGATTCTGGGTTCATATCCTGCCTCTGACTCATCATGGCCATGATACTTCAAGTCACTTCACTTAACCTGCTTTCTTCTCTGCCACATTGGATTAAAAGGCCACCTCCCAGGGTTCTGTGATGATTCATTAAGTCACAGAACTCATGCATGTGAAACGCTTCATGTGGTTCATGATGGGAGCTGCAATTATGACAGTCAGTCATTAACTCCCTTGTATGTGGCTGCCCAATGCAGTGGGCCGGTGTGGGTGGCTTTCCCGGTATCTTTCTCCTCCCTGCCCCCTGCCCTCCTGGAGAGCCGTGGTTTTGGTTTGGGGAGCCAGACAACTTCAGGGACTGCTCTGCTTCTGGAACTAGGCAGAACTGGGGTTAAAACAGTATGTGCATTTCAAACCCCTGGCTCAGTGATTGGTTTACATTTGGGCATGTGACCTATACCTGTCATGTCAGAGTGAACTTCAGGATTTTTGTGAGGGCTCTGGGACAAAGATGCTTCTCTGATACCCTACTCAGCATGAATGAGGTGATCTTAGTCTTGGGAAATGCTGGCATGTGTCTTAAGACTATAGGGAAGCCGGTCTTGAAAAAGAAGTTGAGTAAGAGAAACTAGGTCCTTGCTGGCACTGTTAAACTGCTGGATCAAACTTTTCCTGAAGGACTTTTCAAAAAAAAATGAGCCAATAATTTGCCTTTATTATTTATGGCTATTTGAATTGGGTTTTCTGTTCCTAGTAACCAAAATCATCCTTATGGATACAACCCATACATTTCTCCACCTTGTGTAGCTGTCACTTCCTTTCTGTGGGTGGGGTGACATCGGCTCAGGCCACATTTCCTCCATGAGCACATGGACTCTGTGAGAACCAGCTGACGCTGCTGCCTGTCGGAAACCAGACCACCCAAGAGCCGAAAGATTATGGAAACATAAAGAAAACCAGAGCAGGGAAAAATCCAAGTGAATGCTTCCAGAATAACCAAAAAGTTTAAAAAAAAAAAAAAAGTGGTGGCAACTCTAATAGCAAAATAATTGACCACTACACTCCTGATTGAGGAGGGCGTATCCTCATCTAAGCCACCTGAAGGGTATGTCATCTTTGCAGGGAATGTTCCTTACTTCTGGCTGCCTGCATTAGCTCCCCTGAAGGCCAGCCCTCCAGTTTCCTTTCCTGGAATGCAGGAGTCTCACCTTCCCTAGCTAAAGGTAGGCTAAACAGAAGTTCCTTTACCGGAATGGAATCTTGAACTGAAGAGCCTGATCCATCCATCCCTGAGTCAGGATCATTACTGTATTATTCTGATCATGGACCCAATGCTGTACCTGCTATTTAACGTTGGCAACATCCTTGGTCCCCAAGCCTGGGGCTCCAGCCCCCCACAGATTCTGTGAGTTTTCAGTAGCCTTCCAATATACTTTCTTTTGCTGATGCTAACAAGGTGTATTTTTGCTGCTTACAACCAAAGAGTCTCCAGTGATACACCTGCGGAAGGGGCTGCAACAAGGAGGCAGAGGGGTCTGGGACTCACTGGGAAGCCTTCTCAAACACAGGCTGGGTCATTTTGCACCCGGTTCTGGCTATCCCACCATGGGTCCATTCTTGGGAAGGCAGATGGCCTACCTGTGAAGGTCCTCAAGGTCATAGTGCATTATTAGGCATCAGGCATGGTCTGCAGACTGGATCCATACGTAGATATTGATGCTGAAGTGATGAATTAAACAGATCAGTTTCAAGGAATTCCTGAATTCCTACTTAAAAAAATTATTCAGTAGTTTATCATCTAACTAATACTAAACATAAAATCTGTGAAAACGTTCACATGGAAAAGGGGTGCTCCTCTCGACAATGTCAGAATCACGTCTGCAGGGGTGTGGTGAGCAGAGGGTGTATCTGGCAGGATCTCAGCAGCCATCCGGCCTTCTCGCCCCCACCTCCCCATGATCATCTTCCCTCCCTCTAGCACAGCACCCTGATAGAGCTCTGGGGGCCTGGCTCCTCCCACTGGCTCCAGAAGTGGCATGTGATTCAGATCTGGCCAATCAGAGCAGCGGATTCTCCGGGCCCTAGTGATTGGTTCAGAGATGGGGAAATGACCCAATCAGAACCAACGAGAAGCAGTGAGTTTTGCTGGGGCTGCCGGGAAGGGAAGGGGCCAGGGAAGGGGCCGCCCACCAGGGGCAGTGACGCAAGGGAGGGTGGGCTGGCGTGCCAATGGGGGCGACGCAGACGAGAGGGAGCGACCTGGGGAGCGAGGCGTTGGGTCCTGGTGACGCGGGTTGGACTCCTGGGTTTCAGGAGCCGAAGAATCCCTTTCTCTGAAGCCACTCCAGGGCCCTAAGGGACACGTGGGTGGAGTGGTGGTGGAATTCCGAGTCTCCTTTAGAAAAGCATCCAGTTGTCGTCGCCCCCGATCGACTGGCTTCTTGGAAAAGTCGCATTCAGTGTGACTCAACCAAGATGTATCAGGGACCTGCTTTCTCTGTGCGGTGTGAGTTCCACTGGCCCCTGCCTCACTGACGGGACCCTTTGGAGTTGCCGGATTTAGCAAACAAAAATATAGGACATCTCCTTAAATAGAAAGTTCAGGTAAACAACGAATACTTTTTATTTATTTATTTATTTTAGTATAAGTATGTTTCATGAAATATTTGGGACATACTTATACTAAATAATTATTCACTGTGTTATCTGAACTTTGAAATTTAACTGTGCATTCTGTAGGTATTCTGGCAGATCTCCCCAGGCGTCCTGTGAAGTCGCCACGGATGGGTCTGTTTGCAGGAGGGGGGGGGGGAGGAGGCAGGCCTCAGTGCCCCTGAGCTGTCTCTGGATGGAGTGGAAGCCTGGAGATGTGAGAGGGGACAGGGAAGGGGCTGAGCAGGGGAAGAGAACAGAGAGGAGTGGGGTCATTGAGGGTGTCAGCGGGGGGACCCTGAGGCCCAGCAGGGGAAGCGTCCACCTAAGGGCAGGCAGTGAGCCTGCCGTGGCCACGACCCCTGTGAAGAGGAGGCTCTGCTCAAGGAATCCAGGTTTGCACCTCATGACCACCTCCCAGCCCCAGCTGGAGAAGCGTGGGCCCTTGACCCAAGGGCAGCCAGCCCAGGGCCCAGCTGTGGCTCGGTGAGAAGCCGAAGTGGCTGGAGCAGATGCCTTCTTGGGCTTAGAAATGAGGAGAGATGGGGGCAGTCAGTAGTAGGAACTGAAACTCCACGGACACGGAGATATGGAAAGAGACCAGGAGAGGAGAGGCCTGTGTGAAGGGGAGGGGCAAGGGAGGGAAGCTGTGTGAATGCAGAGGCCTTGAGGACCAGAAGCTAAGCTCCCAACCAGGTCTCGGGGCTCCAGGTATGAGCTCCCTCTGACAAGCTCCCAGCTTAATGGGAGACTTCAAGGAGATTTCAGCTTCTCCTGGCAAGTTGAGGAGGGCCTCCTGGAGGAGGTGGCCCTTGAGCAAGGCCATGAAGGATGAGTAGAAGTTTGCCAGGGAAGGCCTGGGAGATGAAGGCACTGAGAAGCAAGAGGTCTTGCTGTGCTCAGTGAGAGAGGAGGTTAGGTTAAAGGTAAGGACTTGGAAGTTACTGTTCTTTTGGGTGACATGTGGATAAGGCTGGCCAGGGAGAGTGCAGAGACAAGGATCACAGGCTGCTGCTTTGGGGGGCCAGATGAGATATGAGCGAGATCCGGTGGCCTTCTGGGTCTCCTTCTATTTCCCAGTTTTATAGGGGCAGGGATCCAATCATTGCTCCCTAATTAAAATAAACCCCATGTGAAATGATAAAGAGCAAACGTCCCCATGGCCAACTGGGAAGCTCATAGTCTGCCTAAAGCAGAGGCCCTGGACACTGGCGACCCCCGAGAATCACCAGGGGTACCCTAATGACATAGGATTCCTGGACCCCCTCCCTGGGGACACTGACTTAACTGGTCCAGGGTGGGGCCCAGGCAGGGAAAGAGTTTAGCAGCAGCCCAGGTGCAGCTACTAACTTGAACCTGATTCAGGTCTGAAGTCCCGCCAGGCTGAGAACCACTGGCTCCAGAGGGATGCAGGCTGCTGCTTTGGAGGAATGGGTCGTCCCAAAGCTTTTGGTTTTTCAAGAAGAGCCAGAAATCTGGAGTTATCTGTGAAATCTCCTTACTTTTAAGATATTGGCTCAACTTGAATAAAAGGCAGAGTTGGGGTGTATTTCCTGCGGACTATTCCGTGCTGCTTCTCCCCACACCAACTCTGTGAGGTGTTTGTCTCAGCTCTGCAGGTGAGGAAACAGGCCTGGAGCAGCCGTGTAACTCGCCCCAGGACACAGAGCTCGAAAGTGCCAGTCTGGTTCCAGAGGTCATGCTTTTGTCCGCATAGCCTGTCTGCAGTCTGGATCTGGCCCCGGGGCCCAGCCGTTTGCAGCCTCTGGTTGGTAAGAGGAGAGGAGCCCAGCAGAGTCTTGGCTACCGTGAGAAAGGCGGCAGGAGCAGGCAGGGGTTGGAGAGATGCTCACTGGATGCGTGAAGTGCGGAGCCCTTTGCCACCTATAAGGGCCGCCAGCATCTCTGAAGCCCCACATGGCCCGGCCTGGGGAGGGGAGCCTGGCGGCTCTGCTTCCGACATGGCCCGGCAGGTCCAGGCTTGGGTCTCCATCAAGGGCCTTGCCGACCCTGGAGGCGCTGACTGGGCCCAGATGCTGCCGATAAATGGGCTCACGTGGTGGTGGGGTGGGGTGCGGGGGGGTGGTGGTGTTGGCTGCCGGCTTTGTTTGTTGCGGTGACTCAGGGCAGGTCATCACAACTCAGGGGCTCCAGGTGAGGCCCCGGAGCTGTCTCTCTTTGGGGCAGGTAGGACCCACCCAGGGAGCCCGGCTCGCGTTGTCATCTGATAAGGTGCTGTTACCTTCCCGCAGGCTTTGAGGTTGGGGCCAGTGCGGTGTCTGGATATGGCAAGAGAAAGGATTTAGTTAGCCAGTGGGGTTGAGTAAGAGGGCAAGGTGGCCTTTTCCTGTGGGTCTGCTCCGTGGGCTGCATTGGGGTGTGTGTGTCTTTGTGTCCGGTTTCTTCATTTTTCACAGTTCCAAGGGGTCGGTGTTACCTCCATTTTACAGGTGAGGGAGTGGAGGCTCAGGAAGGTGACGTGACTTGGCCAAGGTTTCGTGGCTTGTAGTAGAGCTGGGACTGCGCTCAAGGTTGTTTCTGGCTGTTTACTGTCTCCAGGGATGTCCCGAGGCCCCTCCTCCAGACCTGTCAGGATCCCACTCCCTCAGGACCCCGAGGTCTTCCTGTCCCCTCCCCTTCCTCAGCAGGTCAGGCCTATGTGCACCTCCGTAGTGCACTTACGGGTCACAGGCAGCTTGGACAGACCCGTCTGAGAGATGACAAGTCTCCCCAGATGTGTGGGAGTTTCTACAAATCAGCTGCAGAGAGACTCAGGGCCGGCCCTTATTAACACACCAACGAATCCTGTAACCAATCCGTGAGCACTTTAGTTGAGTTACAAATAAGAACACATCCACGTGCTGTTAACTAGCTGAAAAGCAGCGACTTACTTTGTTTTCCACCTTATTTTTAGCTTCATAAAACGGGTTTGCAAATCAACATTGTTGTCTTTTCATCTCTGCTTAGAGCGCCCCTTGGCATCTGGGTCTGTGCCTTTGCCTGGCTCCCTCTGCTTGTATGTTCGGTCCTGTGGGGTGGGCTGTGTCCCGATGAAGGTCCCACCAGGTGCAGGGTGTGCACCTGGGTGCTGGGGAATTTCCTAGAAGAACTGCTGTGGCCCAGGTAGTGTCCTGTTTTGTGAGCTGGGCTGAGTGGTAGGTGCCTGGAAATGGGGAGGAAGGAGGTGGTTACCCAGTCTTTAGTGAGAGGCCAGCTTGGCACCTTTGGGCCCTTCCCAGTTGGGCCCTCCCTGGTCCAACCCCCTTCCGCCCTATCTCCTCCCCTGTCCTGACCGCCTTTCCTCTGGACCTATACCACTCAGCAATCTCGGCCTTTGCATGGCCATTTGCTCTCGTAGGATCCCTGTTCCTTGCTTGCAGGGATTACGTGTGTGAAAGAGCCCAGCATTGGGTTAAACATGTAACCAGGGCTTAAAAGCACACTTCCCTCCCTCTGTATGTGGAAGCATGGGCCTCCTGGCTCTAGCAGAACCCTAGGGTGACAGAATAAGCACGGTACCAAGCCAGAGAAGCTTCTAGTGTGCCTACATGGAGAAAGCGATGTCTGAGGCCTATTGCAGAGGTGGTTGGTTGGGTTTGACCGTCCAGGCCCCAAGAGCCCTGGGGCTCACCCCGTCCACACTTCGTCTGCTATTTGCGTGAGGCCCCCCGGCTTCCAGGTGTGGAACGTGTGACCCGCAGAAGCCAGCCTAGTCACTGTGTTCTGTCAGCCACAGGGACTGGGTCATTCTGAGTCAGAGGTGGGGGTTGACTCTGAGCTGAGGGTCGTTTGGCTGCTAGGACAGACGCAATCCTCCTTCTCTGGGGCTTCAGTCTGCGCCCCTTCTCCCAGCGGCCACCTACTATGACCTCCCCACAGCCTCCCCGTGGAAGCAAACCCAGTTGGATTCTGTTGCTGGCAACCCAGGAGCTCCAGGAGAGACCTCCCTCAGATCTGCAGATCTAGCTCATCTCCGAAGATAGAGGAGCTGAATGCCTCTTCCTCAGCAGCTGGACAGGAGGGGAGGGTAGTGCTGAAGGCGCCTGGAGGAAGGGGGTTGCCCCGTCTTGGCCCGGAGGGGACCCTGGGGTTGGCGAGTTCAGTCCTGGAGTGAACTTCTGGTGAAGAAAAGCCTAAGCCAGGCAGCCTGGGCTTTGCTCAGAGGGGTCTCTCCCAGCCACAGACCATATCCTCTGTGCAGAACTTGGGGTTAGGGGAGAGGTACCGGCCGGGAGGGGGTGCCCCTTCTAGACTGACACTATGTCCAGAACTGCATTCCAGGTGCCCAAAAGTGAATCTGTGAGTGCTCCTACCAGAGCTGGTAAGACAGAAGAGCGAGGTGGGCACAGGCCTTGGTGCCCAGCCCTGCCCTTCCCAGGCAGCCGGGAGAAGGGGAGTGGAAAGAATATTGCCTTGGAGCCACATGGATCTAGGTTGGGGTCTCCCTCCACCACTAATCCACAGTGAGAGACATCTCACCTCTCTGAGCCTCAGTTTGCTTGTCTGTAAGATGGGAATAATCCTACAGCTTCCTGGGACGGGGGTGAATCACATGAAACGTTCATATGATGCCAGGCACAAGCAAGGACTCCACCAACATTTGCTTTTCTTGTTGTGAAGAAGAGGAACCCCATTTCAGACTAAGCTGGGGACGTTCCTTAAAGAGTTGTGTTTGGTTGTAATCGCAGTGTTGAGCTCATAGACCTTGGGCTGCTGGCTGTGGGCTTCATCCTTGGGTGTCAGTTTGCTTATCTGTAAAATGGGGATAATTGAGTTGACCTGAGGTTTAAATGACATCATTCTCAGAAAGTGCTTCGCACCAGGCCTGGCACATAGTAGGTGCCCAGCAGACACCGGCTCCCTCCTTAACCACCTTCCCTGTTTGTCCTGAACATGAAGAGCAGGTGCTGTAGGGAGTAGAGAGGCATCGGAGCCTGACTCAAAGAACAGGCTCTGGCCCAGCCTTGGCACTCCGTGGCTGGGCTTGCTTTGTGTGAGATCCTGACTTCTGGGTCTCAGTCTACTTCTTATCTGGTAAATGACCTTGGACTTGGTGGTCCCACTTCTGCCTCTAAAATTCCATTCCGTGAAAACAGAAACATTGCTCCTTAAGTAAAGGGCTGAAGGCAGCTAGCTGCTCCTTGCTGGGGTTGGGGCTGTCGCTAAAGTAGCCTGCACTTTTGCTGTGCAAGACCTCATGAGAGGTCCCTTTTAGTTATGAAAGGGGAAGGTTCCAAGTCACACTGCCGTCGAGCCTAGTCTGGAAGAAGAAGGTCATCACGCAGTGAAGGACATGGCGCTGTGGAAGGAGGAACGGGAGTTTGGAAGCTCTTTCTTGGCCGCTGCGTGGACACTTTGGGAGGCCCTGGACTGGGAACACAGTGGACTTGGAACAGGGGGTTCCTCAGTAGAGGGGGGCTTAGAAGTATGAGGGCAGCCAGAGCCAGGGAGTGGGCTGGCAGGGAGCCAGAAGGGCACTGGGGTGCCCACGGTCTGGGGCGTGGGGTTTGGAACGATCATATTCTGGAAGTAAGGCCATGATGATCCTGGAGGACATGGAGCCATTGGGGTTATGTTTGTATGATCGTAACGATCCAAATCATAATGTTTGTACGATTTAGATTGGCAGAGTGGAAGGAGCATCCCCCCTTGGGTGGAGGTGGCAGGTGGTGTGACCCCCGCCTGGACTTAACGAGCAAGAGTGTAGAGGGGAGACTTGTGGGTGGTGCTGCGGCCGAGGGCAGTGGGTTTGGGTTGCAAAGGACCTGGAGGGTGTGTAAGAACCCGACTTCTTCTTTATGTGATGGGGAGCCATGGAGGACTTCAGAGTTGGGGAGAGACAAGGAGCAGCCTGGCTGGGGAAGGTGGCCCCAGCGGCATATAGTGGACAGATGGGGATGGGCTCGAGGCAGGCAGGGAGGGGCAAGGAGCGCTTGGGGTCGAGGACAGTTCACTCTAGGGGTTTCTTGTGGCCACATCAGTGTAGGCGGGGAAGCAAGTTTGGATGCAGTGCAGGCCCTGGTGAGAGAGGGCACCTGGGTCACAGTCCTGGAGGCGGCCTGCTGTACTCACCGACTTCCTCCAGCCTCTGGCTTTTTGGTGACTCTGCCCCTCTGAGGACCCAACACAGACTTGGGATTTTTAAAGTTCTGTCGTCTCAGCGGTGACTCAGGGAAAAGGGCAGGCCAAGGGAAGGGATCTCTCACCCCCAGAACTTTTAGGTTGTTCCCAGATCTTCATGGGCCACAGCTAGGGTCTGGCAGCCACACCAGCTGTTCTCATTGTCCAGATGGAGAATCGGAGGCCTAGAGAGTGAAGGGAACTTTGCTGGCTTGAGTGGCCAGAGCAGCGGCCTGGGTCCGGTTCAAACGGAGTCACTCCGTGTGACTGCGGGTGAGGCTCTTCTCTCCGGGCCTCTGTCTTCTCATCTGTGAAACGGCACAACCGAGTCTGCCCAACACCTCCCATTCCCTCTCATCCTCTTCCTTCCCCTCTCCATGGACTCCGGACCCGCCCAGGCCTTTGGTCCTGTGTACGGGTCCCAGATGTCTTTAGGGCTCACAGATGTTCCCCCCACCTGCTCTGCCTGACATGGGCTCCCCAACACTTCTGGGACCCTGCTTCTCTTGGGGACACTCCTTTGTGAGCCTGTCATCTTCTGTCAGGCCGGGGTCCTCCTTATTCTGCCGCCACCACCCCGCCTGCCACCCTCCACATTCCTTGGGGACTTGGCTCACACCGTTCCCTCCACCCCACGCTCCATCATCTCTTCAGCTGCCCGCAGCCTTTGCCTCCCTGGGCCTTGCTGCTCAGGACTGCCCCCTCTGGAACCCTAACTCCGAGCCCTCCGCCCCTATGGGGACCACTTCCCACCCTCCTGGACCCTGCCCAGAGACCCTCAGTGCTCTGCTGAGCACTCCCTTTCCCTCTGCCAGGGCTCCCTCTATTCCAGTCCCCATCACCCACCTTCCTCTCCACTGCTTGCTCACTGGAGTGTTGCTGAGGGAGGTTACTACCCAGTGGGCCACAGCTGCTCCTGCCTGATCCATGGTTTCCAGTCCCAGGGGGCCGCCAGCACTCCCTTCAAGCCCTTTTATTATGGTGGGCAGTCCCCTTTCCCATCGCTACCCTCCTTGGCCCCCAAGAGCTGTATCCAAGCCCCTCCCCCCACATCCCCAGGGTCTTCCTCTTGGTGACTCTGCCCACTGCCTCCTCTTCAAAGACTGAGGCCCTGGTTGGGAACATCCTTGGTTTCCCACCCCAAATACCCAGCCCTGTCATGCCATCCTCTGTCCTCTGGTCCCCAGGTGGAGGCCACCTGTGTCATGTATGGTATGTGACCAGCTTCTCCCTCCCCTTTCTCTGCTGGACCCTTGTTATGTCCCGAACCTTCACTAATCCCCATTCTCTCTGTCCTCTCCACTCCCTTCTCTGGGCCCACCGTGCCTGGGCTTCACGTCTCCCAGGGAAGGACTCCAAACCAGGGCATCTTCTCTCTGGGTACCAAGCTGGTCCCAGGTCTGGTCATCCAACATGTCTTCATGTCCCCACTTCATGCTTCAAGCCACTGCCATCTCCCCTCCCCTGTCCTCCTGCAGAACTCCTGGCCAAATCTAATGTTTAACCCTTTACACACTACCTAATACATCTTACTACTTTTTTCCTTCTGGAGAGTTCTTTTCCCTTCTGTGTTAGAGCCTGCTGGGAGCCTCCCCTACAGTCATTCTCCCCCAGTTCCTTACGGACGGAACCCAGACCTTCAGGAAAGCAGTGTGCTCTGCTGAAAGGCCACATGTCCTAACCTCCCTTGTGCCTGGGACTGGCCAGTAAGGTGTCAGCTCTGGGGAAAGAGAGGGAAAGGCCTTTAAGAAAGCTCCTTAAAAGAGTCTGGGTGGTCTCAGCTAGGAGGTAAGTCCGCTTTTGCTTCTTCCTTTTTGATGCCGAAGTGTGAATGTGATGGCTAGATCTATAGCAGCCATTTTGTGACCATGAAGTGACCTCGAATGTCAAAATCAGGGCTAAGAGTAGCAGAGCTAGAGACAGAGAAACTAGAGACAGAGAAGTCTTTGATGGTGCTGGACTGCCTGCCCCACACCTTTTTTTTACACAAGAGAAACTGGAAACTATTATCTTGATTAAGCCACTGATAGTGGTTTTCTGTTGCTTACAGCAGAATCCCATCTTCCACCAAGCAACCTCCTATCTCCTAGAAGATTTCCTCCTATCTCTCAGGCTGTGCCTCCTCCGGCTCCATTGGTGGGTGTCTTCATTGCTCTGAACGGAGGGACACCAGGCTTCTGTTGAGGGACACCAGGCTTCTGTTCTTGGTCTCCCCTTTCTCTCCATATTCCATACTTCCAAAGTCATCTTGGTCTTGCCATAGCTTCACATCATATGCCGAGGACTTCCCACCTGCAGTGCAGACTGTCCCAGACCTACGGCCTCCCATCTTCAACCAGGATTGCCCGTGGAACCCTCAAGCTCAGTGGCCTGTGGGCTCTTCCTCATGCCGACTTCCCCTCCTCAGGCCCCAAGGCGGGGGGGCGGGGGCACTTAGATGGCCACATTGCAAACTCAGAGTCCTTCTCTTCCTCCTCACTCTTGTCCCCGCTCAGCTCCTCCCATGCTGTCATTCATCAAGATCGAGCAGTTTACTGCCTCACACCCATTAGGATAGCTCTTACCAAAACCCAGAAATAACAGGCGCTGGCAGGGACATGGAGGAATTGGAACCCATGTGCGGGGCTGGGTGGGAGTGTGGAGAGGCGCAGCCAGCATGGAAGAAATGGCAGCTCCCCAGGGAGTGAAACATAGACTTAGGAGACAATCCAGTGGTCCCACTTCAGAACGCAAACCCTGAAGAACAGAAAGCAGGGTCTCGAAGGGGTATTTGTACGTCCATGTTCCTGGCGTGCTCTTCCTTGTAGCCCGAGGGTGGACACAGCCCAAGAGGCCACGACAGATGAATGGATGAACCAAGCGTGGTCCCGCCACACCCCGGAACAGCCTTCAACCTTCACGGAAAGGAAATCCTCACACCTGCTCCGACATGAACAGACCTTGAGGACGTGATGTTCTGTGACATAAGCCAGCCACACGATACAAGTGGCATTGCAGAATCCCACTGAAATGGAGGTCCCCAAAGTCTTCACATTCATAGAGACAGAAAGCAGAATGGGAGGCGGGGGCGACATCAGTATTTCATGAGGGCCGAGTTGTGGTTGTGGAAGAAGAAAACGGTGTGAACGTGGACGGTGGAGGTGGTGGCGCAAGGAGAAGGGGTCCCACCGTGGGCCCTGCGCTGGAAAATGGCCTAAGTGTACAGTTTATGTTCTGTATAGTGCGCCATAATAAAAAAAAAAAAGATCTAGCAGTTTTGCTTCTGAAATTGTCTCAAGTCCGTTCTGGGTCTCCATGTTTGATTGTCGGGGGACCACGGCAGAACCTTCCCTCTGGTCCCCTGCCCCCAGGTTTGCTCTCAGTGTCCACAGCCAGCCCCTCTTAATCACACTGTTTTTCTAAACCTCCAATCTGTTCATGTCAGTCCCTTCCATAGAAGCCTCCATGGCTCTTCATTGCCTGTGGGACTAATTCTAAGCCCCTTCGCCTGGTTTTCAAGGCTCTCCTGATCTGCCCTCTGTCCCTCCAGCAACAGCTCCTTCTTTTTGGTCCAGTACTTCCTTGAGTGCCTGGGCCATGTCACACCTCTGTGACCCACAGGTTCTGTTCCACCTCCCTGTGTGCTCACAGTGACCCCCCCTCCCCCGCCTTCTCCTTTGCGTGGACCATTCACGCTTCCAAACGCTGCTTGCGAGCCGCCGCCTTGGTGACGCTGTCACAGCACTGTCCCTTCTGGCCTCTGTACAGCCCCTTGGCCACCCCCATCAGTTACCATGCACATCGTGCTGTGCTGTGGCTATTTGCTGGCAAATTTGTCTCCCGGCAGTCCTTCAGTTTCTCTCTTCTTCCTCCAGGACTCCTCCAGCCTTCAGTGACATCTGCCTTCTCGGAGCTCACACTCACTAGAAACCCATTGGAAGCGCCCCTTCCGCATTTGACTGGAGGCTGTCCTCTTTGGTTCTCTCATGAGGATTGGTTTGGACACACCCAGGAGCGGGTGACAAAGCTCTTCAGCTGCAGGGACCGTGGCCTCAGTTCTCTGGGTCCCCAGCATCCAGTATGGCACTGGCTGCCTGGGAGAGAGGCAAGACTGGACAGTTCGTGACCACCTCTGTGCCGGGACAGGCTGTGTCAGTGCCTCCTCCAAACGACTCAGAAATGAACAGAGGAGGCGGCTGCACCTGCGACGGTCGAGCCACGTAGGGGAGCGAGGACTTGAACCCGGACCAGTCAGACTCCCAAGCTCATGCTCTGCCTGTGCTCAAAGCCTCAGCCCCAGGACGACTCACAGGGTTGCCCTGGC
Organism: Mustela lutreola; assembly: GCF_030435805.1. Taxonomy (NCBI): domain Eukaryota; kingdom Metazoa; phylum Chordata; class Mammalia; order Carnivora; family Mustelidae; genus Mustela; species Mustela lutreola. Next base: position 15,890,912 of record NC_081299.1, read on the forward strand.
CTGACTGAGCATGTGCTCAGAGTGTGTCACTTGCATATATGGCAGTGTTTGATTTTTCCAGCAAACTTTCAGTGGTCTCCTGGTCATCACTGTGACACTCCCTCGAGGACATGGCTGCTTCTGCAGGGATGAGTTGTGTTTTTCAGGATTTTTTTTTTTTCTTTTTGCTAAAATTGGGCAGCTCCTGTCACTTCTCAGGCTCTAATTTTCCTCATCGAAAAAAATGAAAGTTTAAATAGCTATTTGTTTCTCAGCTCTTAGGGGAATAGATCCTTCGCAAGGCTGGCTGTGACCTTGGTAATGAAAAAGTCCCATGACCTTTTGAGAAGTTTTGCACCCTCTCCAGAAGCCTATGACACAGAGGTGAGGGAAGGATTGCTAATCCCAGTTTACAGATAAGAAAGACAGGAGCCATGGACATCTGGCCGTGGACAGATTTGCTTTCTTCCCACAGCTAGTGAGTGGGAGCTGGGACCCAGGCTGAGGTGTTTGAACTAAGCCCACCAGTCTTTCTTCCTCTACCCTACTAGTAGATGGAAACCAGCAGATAAAGAGGCTAAATAATTGGAATTTAGGGCTAACGTAAGATCATCACATTACTGGCTTAGAGGACCAGAGAGGGAAAGTCATTTGCCCAAACTCCAAAGTCACAGAGCAGGTTGATGGCAGAGCTGAGTCTAGAACTTAGCTATGATGATATGCTAACAGGGCAATGACCAAAAAAGGAAGGAAGGAAAGAAAGGAAGGAAGAAAGAAAGAGAAAGGAAGAAAGAGAAAAAGGAAGAAAGAGAAAGGAAGGAAGGCAGGAACCCCAACTAACACTACTGAGTCCACTAGGTAGTAGGTGTTCATGATGTAGTGAGACAGGGAGTCGCCCCAGCGTCCTAAAGGGGTATTTCCCTGCTCACTACACAGAGAACACCTATTACCTAGTGGACTCAGTAGAGTCAGTTGGAGTTTCTTTTACCTTGAAAGGCTTTTCAAGTGTAGAAATCGAAGCTTAGTGAGGGGGCCCTGCTTGTCTAGAGCGCAGGCTTGGTTAGTGGGAAGCCAGCGTTTGCACCCAGGCCGACACCAGTGCACCCCGGCGCTTGCGCATGCGTGCGTGAGTCTGAAATGTAGTGTATTGACTGGGGGCTTTGGAGCCCCAGAGAGCAGGGTCAGGGCGGGCGGCCAGGCTGATTGCGGGGCGCCAGCTCTCAGCCCCTTGGCCAGCAAGTAGCCAGGTGTGCAAAGACTCCATCAGAAGGGGTGTAGGGCATGGGGTGGGGGGAGCACATGGGCGGGGGGGGGGTGGTCAGGACCTGTATGCTTGCCCCCCAGACCTCGGTGTCCCCATCACAAAATGTAGATGTTAACCGATCTCTAAGGGCTTCCCAGCCCCACATTCCTGGCTCCCCGCGCCCCCAGGGGTTCTGGATTGACTTTTGGTGGCGGTGGGCGCGCGGCGGGCGGGGGGGGGGGGCAGCTCGCCCCTCCCCCTCTCCCAAGGTGTGAGCCACCCGGGGAACGTGGGGCTGGCTGTCATGGCAACCCTGTGTTGCGAAATGACGTAATTGAAGTTCCAAACGTGTGAAATCAAATACAACATCCGCAAACACAGCCTGGGGGTCGGCATGGCAACCGTGGGGCACCGGCATGGGCAGGCGCTCCCTGCCCCACAGCAGCCGGCCTGGCTCGGCCACCTGGCCTGGCACAGAGAACACGCTGTCCCCTTTCCACACAGGCCTCTCTTTCCTGGGACTTCTGCCAGACCCTCTGCTGCCACCCCTTCTTCTTCTCTCTTCTTACTCTTCTTGCTTCTCTGGAAGGCAGTGTGGACAGGTGGTTAGGGGGTCGACTAGCATCAGACAGATCTGGGTTCATGTCCTGACACATGGCAGCTGTGAGCTCTTGGGCAATTGGTGTTACTTGCCTTAGATGTGAGCGATTACCCTATACTTTATCTTGCTTCTTTCCCTTAGCTCTTCCTGTCCTGGCCTTCTACTCCGCCCTCCGGGGTACCTGCAGGCACTGGGAGTGACAGTGGCCTGGGGCCTGGACAACCTGCCAGCTTATCAGTCAGGCCCTGTCTGGCTGTGCCTGTGATCTCATTGTTAGTTCTTACCCTCTCTGGACCTTGGTTCTCTCCACTATAAAATAAGGGCACATCCATCCGTCTCTTTCAAATTGTGGCCCACGGTCCGTCTACTTGGGCCTCACCTGGGCGCGGGTTCCAAGAGCACATCCCCAAAGTCTTCCCCTTATCTCTCGGACTCAGTAGGTCTGGGGTGGAGTCCAGGAATCGGAGTTTTAACAGGCTCTCCCAGTAAATGTGAAGGACACTCCGGTGTGAGAATCCCAGACGGGGGTGGGTGGGATCCGTGGATGGTGCCTGGGGCTCTGAGCCTGGCTGGGATCGGCTACCTTCTGGGGTCTCTCTTCTTCTGCAGCACTGCTGACCCCAGGCCCATACAGCCTTCCTCGGGTTTCTGTCTCAGGCTGTCTGCTTCATTCAGTCAACAGATGTGTCTCGTGCCGGGCTCGGGGCCAGGTACCTTTCCCAGGGCCGTGAGGGACGGGTGCCATTGCATGTTTGGGGTGGGCTTGAGAGCACGGGTGCTGGCCAGCTGTCTGTGACTCAGTTTCTTCATGTGCAAACGGGGGAGTTGGAGTGGGGCTCATGTGAGAGGATGACAGTGGTACCTTCTCTGGGGACCCGTGGCGCATCAGACACTGTGTTAGAGGCTTCATGTGGCTCACTCATCCAGTGTGATACATGCCTTCTAGGTGGGCCTACTTCCTTCCATTTTACAGTAGGGGAGACTGAGGCTCAGAGAGTTGACTCTCTTGAGGTCACTCAGCAAGCAACCGGTTTGGTATTTAGACCCTCCCGTGTCTCCACGCCGCCCCCCAGCTGCTGTTCCTCTCTCCTGCTCCCCACTGCCTCCTTTGGCCCCCCTTCCCCTCCTCCTTTTCCCTCTGCCTGGTCTATTTTCCATCGGAAGGTCTAGAGAGACTTCCCATACTCACTGTCTGCCAGCCCCTCTTTCCCTGCCTGCAGCCCAAGCCAATGGTCTTGACCTCCCAGCAGAACTGAGGCTGGAGGTTACTCCTTCCTCCTGGCAGCTCCGCTCTCCTAGGCTTCACTTTCCTGCACCGCTCGTGGTTTCCTTGATCCAACTGAAAGGATTTTCAAAAACCCAAACCTTTGTTGAGCAACTGCCATGTGTCTTCCCTGTGCTGAGTGCGAGATCCTGGGGAACAGAGCCTCGAGGACCTTGTCTTCCTGGGTGGAGAGCACAGTCCTGCCGCGCTCTTCCTATTCTCAGCTGGTGGGTGCTGGCGTTCTCCCACCTCATTCCTGCAGACAGCTCCTCTCTGCAGCCTCTCTTGACAGTCCTGTTTGCTTCCATGGCCGTGCCTCCAACTGTAGCCTGAGGAGTCCTCAGCCCCTAGACCAGAACATTCTGTAGTGAGCTCCAGCTGCAATGTCCATGGATCACCTGGATCCCATCACCTGCCCCTAATTGTTCTCTGGAGTCCAGATGTTCCCTCCTGTCCCCCCCGCCCCCCGAGTTCCTTCACGAAGTCACATTAGTCTGACTGTGACCGCCCAGCGCCACACGCGGAACCCTCATTCTTTTACCTGCCCAACTCCTACTCATCCTGTGAGACCCAGCCCAGGATCACCACCCCCAGGAAGTCCTCCAGGATGGAGCAAGTGCTCTGTGTGCTCCTAGAACAGTCTCCAGCATGGTGGGATCCTTGAGTCCAGGGCTGGGCACAGAGTCCCTCCTTTGACCTGCCCAGTGAGGTATTTTTCACGGTAAATAGGTGAGTGTTCACAAAGTGCTTACAAGTGCCAGGCACCTGGCCCGTGTTCTCACTCCATATCTGGCTTCCGTTGTCTTGGCGGAGGAGCCAGGAGGGACAAGGGCAATCACACGTGCAGCACCTTGGCCTCTTCTCTGACTCTGGGAGTCCAGCGGGTGCTTGCTGAGGTTTGCCCTGTGTAGAGGACATGCCAGTTGGACCCTAGGGTGCTGGGCTGAGCTTGGTCAGACTCCCTGGAGCCCCGTGGGGGTGCGGGGCCAAGTAGTTGGAGAGAAGAATCAGAGCAAGCAACTTGCCCGGACCATAGCTTCCTCCATTGCCAGGGGCATCTGGACCCAAGCCCCAGCTTCCCTGGGGGCTCAAGGGCCTGGGCTCTCCTCCTGAGGCCCCCCTGGCTGAGCACTTCTCGGATGGGGTCTGTGGCAGTGGGGGGTCCCAATATTCAGGACAGGCCTGGGCTGAGTGGCTTTACTCATGTGACCTCAGAGATGGCCCTTGTCACCTGGGCCTCTCTTCTAGGGGCAAAATGGGGGTCCTTGCTCTTTCTGGTGGACTCGGCTTAAAGACCTTCCAGGCTAGCACTAACTGAGCTCTTACTGTGTGCCAGGCCCTGCCCTGACACTTCACGGTGGAAGCTCGGTGTCCTTATGGCTGCTTTTGACGTTGGTACCATTTCAAGCCCCATTTTACAGGTGAGGAAACTGAGGCCCAGAGAATAGCTCACCCTGGCTCCTACATGTGGTATGTGCTATAGTCAGGATTCAGACCCAGATCATCTGGCTCTGGAGTCCAGGCTTCTGGCCTCAGGCTTAGCGATTACGATCAGCTTTGCATTACCATGAGATAAAATCCAGCTTCCCTCCTGGGATCCCTGGGGCGCTGTGTGATCTGAGCCCTGTCTGTACTGGGCCTCCAGTCGGCTTCCTGCGCCATCTCTGGAAACCTTGCTGTCAGATGTCATTTGTTGGATGAATTAATTAACGGTACAGATAATTGAAGGAATTAATTCCCACAATCATTTAGGATTTCTACCACACCCACTTCTGAGTTTTGGGGATTGGTCGCAAAACAGAACATGATCCCAATAAACAAAGATGGACGCAGTGAGGTCAGCAGAGTCCTGGTGTGTGTTAGGCTTTTCTGCACGGGAGAAAAGTGTCCCCTATGGGGGACACTGACGGGGAAGTCAGAGGGGCTGTACAGCTTTCGCTCGTGGGTCTCAGCTTCCTTATGTGTAAAATGGGGATGAAATGAGGTGGAACGTTATAGAACTGTCAAGGGGGCTAGCCAACTTATGTTAAGGGCTTAGAGCAGTGCCTGGTGCCGCTGATGCCCTATAAGAGAAAGCAGTTGTTGTTGTTAATTATTATTACTAAAAGGCAAACCCATGTGTGCAGTTGGAGCTAGTACTTCATTTCTGGGACTTAATTCAAGGAAGAATGTCAAAAGGGGACATGGGGACTAATTTAGTTTGATGGAAGGTTTGACAACTGGCAGTGTTTACTGCGGGGCTCTGCTGCTGTCTGGAGGTGCTGAGTCATGGACAGCAGGGGCGAGTGGGTTTGTCGGGGGTTGGGTCAGGGAGACAGCAAGAGCCTGGACTGGCCAAGCTGTGGACTTGGGAATCAGGTTCTTTTTTTTTTTTTTTTTTTTAAGATTCTATTTATTTATTTGACAGAGAGAGAGAGAGAGAGACAGTGAGAGAAGGAACATAAGCAGGGGAAATGGGAGAGGGAGAAGCAGGCTTCCTGCTGAGCAGGGAGCCTGATGCGGGGCTTGATCCCAGGACCCTGGGGATCATGACCTGAGCCAAAGGAAGATGCTTAAGGACTGAGGTGGCCCAGGTGCCCCTGGGATTTGGGTTCTTACCCTGCTCCCGCTACTGGCCTTGGGAAAGTCACTTCCCTGTCCAAAGCTCCATTTCTTTGTCTCTAAGACAGAGATCGCAATTCTGTCCTGGCTGGATGCATGTGAAGATGAAACAGGAACAGAAATACAGGATTAAGTGAGAGGTCTGGACCATGCAAAGCCTGGAATAAATGGTGGCTGGTGTTTTTGTAATTCTCACCAGGTCCTCTCACTAGCGAGGCCAACATGCTGGGTCTGTATCACCAAGAAGTAGCCAATCAGAGCATCCCATCCCTTGGCCCACAAAGACTGGTTCAGGGATAGACATGTGACTCAAGCTTGGCCAATGAAACCAAGTCCTGGGACTTTTCTCAGAAGCACTGGGGGAGAGAGGCCCTCTGTCTGCTGGGCTGAAGGATAGGAGAGGCAGCCGGCCTGGAGCTGCTGGTGGCTCTCCTCTTTCCACAAAGGGAGAGACTGCCCACCTGAGAAGTAGGCTGTCCAGAATGGGGAGCGGGACACTGAAGCTGATGGAATGGCTTGATGTTGCCCAGCTAGCCTTGCCTGAAGCCAAAGCCTGTGTGCAAGTCAATCATCTTGGCTTATTAATGTCCGTTTCTGTCCTTGTAATCAGAAGGCTCCTGAGTAATGGCCATCACAAGCCCGGTAGACCCTGTTCTGAAAGGCCTGGTTTTGGGGGATTGGACCAGACACAATCAGAAAGTAAGCCAAAATACATGCTTCCTAAAATGCAGTTTGGTACAGCAAGAAGAGAAGATGGTTATAGCTGTGGCCATAGCCACACAATTCATTTGTCCATTCATATGGCCATTCTAAAGTCCTTACTGAGCACCTACTATGTGCCAGCCAGTGGGCGAGACCCAATCCTTGTGTTTATGGAGCTTAGTGGGGAGATGCACGAACATCAAGCAATGACAAGAGCCTGGTGACCCGGGGTGGGGGGGGTAGGGCGGGTAGCTCTGGGTGGGCGTAGTGGGAGTTGAGAAAGGTTTATCTGATAAGATGATATTTAAGCTGAGTCTGAAGGAGAGGAAGAGTTGTTTGGGGATGCAGGGAGAAGAGGGCATATCAAGCAGATGGGCAGAAGTGTTGGGAGGACTGGAAGAAAGGAAATAACTCTCTCCATCTGCCTTGGGGCAAGTGGGCAGGTGGGAGGCAGGCAGAGTGGGGAGCAGTAGAGCCCTACGGAGCTGGGAGGTTCAGGAAACAGGGAGGGGGGGGGAGAGAGAGGAGCAGAGGGACCAGGAAGGAGGTCAGGGTGAGGGCACTGCCGAAGGTCATAGGAGTATCTATGAAGTGGCCTTCAGCTAAAGAAAGTTGTCCAAGAACCTTGATAAGGAGCCTGCAGCCCGAGGTTGGAATGTTCTAGAAAGAAAGGCTGTCTAGGGAGAGGGCTCTGGCTTAGGAGTGGGGAGGTACCTGGGGAGGAAGACCAGATAAGAGTGAACATTCACTCTTGAACACCCAGCACCCAAATCAAGGACACCCTCACACCCCCAGGATTTCCCTGTACCCCATTCCTTTCTCTAGCCATCTCGCCAAGGGAATCTCCATCCCGACTTCCATCACCATAGATTAGTTTTGCCTATTTTTGTACTTTATGTAAATGCATCACAAGGCCCGCATTCTTGCCTCTGGCTTCTTTCTCTCAAGCCCATGTCCATGCAAGTCATCTGGGTTATGTGCTTGGTAGACAGTTCACTCCCCCAGCTGGGTGGTGTTCACTATACCGCGGGTTACCGATCTGTCCCACTGTTGTTGGGCGTGGGGGTTCTCTCTAGTTCAGGGTTGTTAATGGTGCTGGGAGCTTTCTCCTATACGCCCTTTGGGACCCATGGCCGCTCATTTCTGTTGGGTGTATACCCACAGATGGGATCAGTGGGTCATGGAGGAGGTATGTAGTAGACTTTAGTACACTTCGCCAGACAGCTTAACAGAGTGGGTAAACACTCTCTTACTCCACCGACAGCGAAGGCAGGTGCCAGTTGCTCCATATCCTTGCTTACACCTTATTGTTAGTCTTTTCATTCCCGCTGTGCTTATGGGCTTGAAACAATATCCTACTGTGGTTTTAACATGGCCGTGGATAGCCTCTGTGGTAAAGGATTTGTCTGTCTCTCCTGCCCATGTTTATATTGGGCTGTTGTCCTTCCTTACTCATTTGCAGGATTCTTTGTATGTTCTGAATACCAGGTCCTCGTCTGCTCTGTGTGTTCTGTATTTCCCCCTCCTCTCTGGCTTGTCTTGCCACTCTCTTAGTGGTAGCTTTTGGTGAACTGAAGTTCTTTCTTATAAATCTAAATAGTGCCCAGTTTTATCCATTATTTTCCCTTATGGTTAGTGCTTTCTGGGTCCTGTTTAAGAAATTTTTGCCTGCCTGAAAGTCATGAAGATACTCTTATGTTTAGAAGCATTGTTTTAGGGGTGCCTGGGTGGCTCCGTGGGTTAAGCATCTGCCTTCAGCTCAGGGTCCTGGGATCGAGCCCTGTGTCGAGTTCGCTGCTCAGCGGGGAGCCTGCTTCCCCTTCTCTCTTTGCCTGCCTCTCTGCCTACTTGTGATCTCTCTGTCAAATAAATAAATAAAATCTTTAAAAAAAAAAAAAGAAGCATTGTTTGATCTTCTACATTTAGATCTGGAGTTGAACTGCAACCATTTTTTGCACGTGGAGTCGGTGGGCGGAGGTCAGTGTTTTTTCCTCATATGGATACTCACTCGATCCATTTATTGAAAAGTCGTTCCTTTCATCACTGCATTGTACTTCACCTCTGTTGTATATCAAGTGCCTCATGTGTGGTCCATTTCTGGACTCTCTTCTATTGGTCCGTCTGTCCTGGCACCAGTACTGCCCTGTCTTATTTCCTAAAGCTTTACAGCAGTCTTTTTTTTTATTATTATTTTTAAGATTTTATTTATTTATTTGAGAGACAGAGAACACTAGCAGGGGAAGAGGCAGGCAGAAGGAAAGGGAGAAGCAGGTTCCCCACTGAGCAAGGAGCCTGATGCAGAACTCGATCCTAGGATCCTAGGGTCCTGGCATAATGACCTGAGCCGCAAGCAGCCGCTTAACCGACTGAGCCACCCAGGCAACCCCACAACAGTCTTGGTAGTAGCTGTGTCTTAGCCCAAATCCTGTAGACAGGGTGGATTATCAACAGTGGATAGTTATTTCTCATGGTTTTGGGGGCTGGGAATCCAAGATCAAGGTGCTTCCTGGGTCGTAGACAGCCATGTTCTCACTGTGCCCTCACTTGGAAGAAGGGACGAGGGAGCTCTCTGGGGTCCGTTTTATGAGGGTGGTAAGGCCAATCGTGAGTAATCTGTGCTCATCATCTAAGTGTCTCCCAAAGGTCCCACCTCCTAATACCTTCATCAATGAGGATTAAGATTTCAACATGAATTTCTGGGGACGCAATCATTCAGGCTATAGAAAGTAGTGTAAGTCCTCTAGCTTGGTTTTCTTTACATTTGACTTGGTAATTCTTGGTTCTTGGCCTTTCCAAACAAATTTTAGAATCAGTTTGTCACCTTTCACATGTTTATATATATTTGAATATATGCATATATACAAAAAAAGTAACCTGTTGGGATTTTTATTGTGATTTCATTGGATTTCCATGTCAGCTTGAGGAGAATTGACAGCTTTATGATATTGAATCTTCTGATCCATCATATTTAATTTTAAAAATAATTATTTAAAAAATTTATGTATTTATTTGAGACAGACAGAAAGACATCACAAGTAGGCAGGGAGGCGGGCAGAGAGAGAGGGGGAAGCAGGCTCCCTGCTGAGTAGAGAGCCCGATGTGGGGCTCGATCCTAGGACCCATGAGACCCATGAGACCCAAAGGCAGATGCTTAACCCACTGAGCCACCCAGGCGCCCCCCCAAATTTTTTTCCAAAATATTATATATATATATATATATATATATATATATATATATATATTTGAGACAGACAGACAGAGATCCCAGGTAGGCAGAGGGGCAGGCAGAGAGGGAGGGGGAATATATTTTGTTTTAAAAATCAAGTTAATTTAATATTTTCCTTCATAGAAGTGATAAGGCAGAAAAGTTGTAAATGCAGACATGTAGACAGAAACCGTTTTCTTTTGTATTTATTTACTGCCTGTATCTATTGGTGCTAACATCATGGTATGTCTCCTTCTGGCCTTTTCTACACATTTTATTTAATGTAGTGGGGATTATTCTTAGTAGACCATGATGTATCCCACTTTATACCTAAAATTACCATATTAAGTTTTTATGTTACTGCAAAATATTGATAGACATAAATTTCAGTTACTATTAAGTCAAGTATGAGTTGATATTCTGTAACCTATCAAATCCGTAATCAAGAAATGAAATTTTTGGGTCAAAGCTCTGAACAGTTTAAGGCTCTTGATCCTTATTCTGGGGCCAGCTGGTGGCAGAGCCAGGACTATCTGCCACAGCCCTGACCCTGACCAGTGCTGCTTTCAAAGGCCCAGTCCACTGGCCTTTGGGCCTCCAGGCAGTGGAGGACACATGGCCTCCTTTCCAGGGTGAAGCACTTTCTTATAGCTGGAGGAGTCTTTCAGCACCTCTTCTCATTGTTTCCTGTTTCTTCTCCAATCCAGATTTCTTCCTCAAATCTTAAGGCCTGTTTTAGTTCAGGCTGCTATAAAAAAATACCATAGACAGAGGTGCCTTAAGCAACTGAAGTGTTTTCCTCATGGTTCTGGAGGCTGGGTAGTCCGAGCTTAGGGCACCAGTAGAGTCAGGTTCTGGTGAGGACCCACCTCCTGAATTGCCACCTGCCATCTTCTTGCTGTGTCCTTGCACGGAAGAGAGATCCTGTCTTTGTATCTCTTCTTGTAAGGACCATAAACCCATTCGTGAGGGTTTCACCCTCATGACCTAATGATCTCCCAAGGGCCCCATTTCCCAAATACCTTCACACTGGGGTGAGGGCTTCAACATGTGTATTCGGGGGACACATTCCGTTCCTAGTGGGGCCTGAGATCAGCAGCTCAGTGGGGTTTTGCCATTTGTTCTAGACATTTCCCACTTGTCTGAGATTAACTTCATAGTGAGCACTCAGGATGGCTGCCCTCTGCTCTACTCCCGATTCCCATCGAAGGGTGGTCTTGGTGGTTCCAATGGCAGGTATCTTCTCTTCCTGACCTGGGGCTCCTTCGAAGATGGTTAGAACTGATGCCATTGGTGGCTTTCTTCCGTGATGGGCTTCCCATGCTGGAACGAGGTGTGGGGGTGGCAGCCCAAACTTACATTCATACCCTGTCTTTCTAGTCTATTTGGCACCATGGCAGCTGGAGCAAAGCTCATACCTCGACCTTAAGCTATCATTGTGTTCTGCATGTCAACTCACCTCTTGGTATTGAACCAGCCTGACGGGGACAGTCTCCCTCAAACACCTGCTGGGCTTCCTGCATGTCGAAGGTGAAGAATGGTTGGCCGGAAGAGCCCAGTGATGGCTGCACACACAGCCACTCAGTATGTGGGCATCAGGTCCCTGCTCTGATCCACCAGGAGAGCTGTGGGTGGGAGGTAGCTGAGCAGGGCCTCAGACCTTTGTCTGTGTGTCTGTCCCAAATACTGGTAGGTTCTGGGCACCACACCCCGAGGGCTTCTGACCACCTGTCCATTAATCAAAGCTTGGCCTTGCCCCTTTCCACCTGTGTGAACTTGAATGATGCATACAACTTCCTTAAGCTATAATGTTCTCTTCTGTAAAAAAGGGTAAATCAAATATTGCTCTTTCAAATGAGGGTGATAATAATCTCTGTAAAGAAGGAGTAATGATAATCTGTCCATATATGGCTTTTCTTTTAAATTAATAGGCTATTTCTCAAGAGTTTTCGATTTACAGAGAAACTGGACAGTAGTGCAGAGTCCCCCCCCCCCCCGCATGCCCCTACCCCTCAAAAGTTCCTGTTTATGAACGTTTTGCTTTAGTGTGGTATACTTGTTACAATTGATACATTATTTTTATAGTTATATTAAGGATCACTCTTTGTGTTGACAGTGCTATGGGTTTTGATAAATGCATAATGTCATGTGTCAACCATTATGATGTCACACAGAATAGTTTCACTGCCCTAAAACTCTTGTGCTCCACTTACTCAACCCCCTCTCTCCCTCCCCTGCCACAAGAACCCCCTGGCAGCCACTGATCTTTTCACTGTCTCTGTAACGGTGCCTTCTTCCAGAATGTCACAGAACTGCAACCTCAAAGTAGATAGCTTTCCCAGACTGGCTTCTTTCACTTAGCCATGTGCATTTGTATCCTCTGTGTCTCTCCGTGGTTTAATGCTCATTTTTTTATTTAAAGATTTTATTTATTTATTTGAGAGAGTGAGTGAGAGAGAGCTCAAGAAGTGGGGAGAGGCAGAGGGAGAGGGAGAAGCAGGCTTCCTACTGAGCAAGGAGCCCAATGCGGGGCTCAATCCCAGGACCTGGAGACGGTGACCTAAACTGAAGGCAGATGCTTAACTGAGCCACGCTGGTGCCCCAATGCTCTTTTCTGTTTATTGAACAACACTCCATTAAATGGACATACCACAGCTTGTTTATCTGTTCCTCTTTGGAGGGACTTCTTGGTTTCTTCTGGTTTTTTGCAATTATGAGTAAAACTGCTATATAAATGTCTGTGTGCAGGTTTTTGTGTTGACAACAGTTTTCAACTCATTTGGGTAAAAATACCTAGGAGCCAGATTGCTGGATTGTATGATAAACTCTATTTAGCATTATTAGAAATTGCTAGAATGTCTTTCAAAATAGCTGTGCAGTTTTATATTGCCACCAGCAATGAATGTAGCTCCACACCCTTACCAGAATTTGATGTTGGCAGTGTTTTGAGTCTTAGCCATTTTAATAGGTGTGTGGTAGCATGTCGTCATTTTGCTTGGCAAATCTTTAATCACTTACAGGGTCGAGCATCTTTTTGTATGTATGTTTGCCATCTGGATATCTTCTTTTTGGTGAAGTATCTATTCAGATCTTCTGTTCATCTTTTAAATTGCATTTTTTGTTTTATTATTACTGAGATTTAGGAGTTCTTTGTACATTTTGGGTACAAGTCCTTTATCAGATATTTACAAATATTTTCTCCTAATCCATGGCTTGTCTCTTTTTTTCTCTTGACAGTGTCTTTCACAGAGCAGAAGTTTTTAATCTTAATAAAGCCCAGATTATCAAGTTTTTCATTCAGGGATCATGCTTTTGCTGTTGTATCTGAGAACTCATGGCCAAACCGAAGGTCACCCAGATTTTCTCCTATGTTGTCTTCCAGAAACATCATAGTTTTGATTTTGCATTTAGTTTTGCATTATAGGTCTGTGATTCATTCTAAGTTAATTTTTTTTGAAAAGTGTAAGATCTATGTCCAGATTCTTTTCATTTATTTGTTTATTTATTTTGCATGTGGGTGTTCAGTTTCGCCAGCAACATTTATTGACAACACTATTTTTTCTTTTCCATTTAATTGGCATTGCTACTCTGTTGAAGATCAGTTAATTATATTTGTATGGGTCCAAGTTTTGGCTCTCTGTTCTGTTGCAGTGGTCTGTTTGCTTATTGTTTTGCCAATGTCACTATTTTGAAAACTGTGCCTTTACAGTAAGTCTTCAAGTCAGATAGTGTCAGGCTTCTTTGTTCTTTTTATTCAGTATTGTGTTGGCTATTCTGGATATTTGCCTTTCTATATAAATTTTAGAATCAGTTTGTTGATATCCACATGTAACTTTCTTGAATTTTAGTTAGAATTGTATTAAATCAATAGATGATCTTGGAAAAAACTGACATCTTAACAATAGTGAGTATTCTTATTCATGAAATGAACTGTCGCTCCAAAATTTTATGTAGAACTTCTTTGACTTCTTTCATCAGACTTTTGCAGTTTTCCTCATAGAGATCTTATATATTTTTTGTTAGATTTATACTCAAGTATTACATTTTTTGGTGCTAATGTAAATGTCATTGCATTTCTAATTTCAAATACCAATCGTTTATTGTTGGTGTATAGGAGAGCAACTGACTTTTGTATATTGACTTTGAGTCCTAAAACCTTGTTATAACCCATTGACATAAGAGTTTCAGGAATTTGTTGTTGTTGATTCTTTGAGATTTTCAATGTAGACTATCATGTTATCTGCAAACAAAGATAGTTTTATTTCTTATTTCCCAATCTGCATACATTTTATTTCCTTTTCCTATCTTATTGCATTGGCTAGAGCTTCTACTATGATGTTGAAAAGGAGATGTAAGAGGGAGCATCCTTGTTCCCCATCTTAGGGGAAAAACATCTAGTTTCTCACCATTAAGTATGTTGTTAGCTGTGGATATATGGTAGTTCTTAATCAAGTTGAGGGAGTTTCCTTCAATTCCTAGTTTGCTGACAGGGTTTGTTTATTTTTTATTTTTATATATTTTTTAAAATCATGAATATGTGTTGGATTTTGTCAAATGCTTTTTCTGCCCATGAAGTGTTTTGAGAAGGTTTAGTGAGCCAGCCAGTGCATCTGGAGCACTCAGGACAGGGGTTGGCATGTGGAAGGTGTTCAATATACATTGTAATTGTAGGGTTTCTTGGCACATGAAACAGACAGATTCCAGACCCAAATTGCCTGGGTTCAAATCCTGACTCCACCACTTATCAGCTGTATGACCTCAAGTAAGTTACTTAATCTCTCTGTGCCACAGTTGCTTCATCTGTAAGAGGGGGGGTGATAATAGCTCTCCTTCATAGAAATGCTTAAGGATTAAATCAGTGAGTATTGTAAAATGCTTGTTACAAAGGCACCTCATGCACAGTAAGTACTGTACAAGTATGGTTCTCTCCTTTGTATTGTAGCCAGATTTCTATACATCCGACAAGCAGTTGAGAACAGATGGTCAGATGGTCTGGATCTGAGTCCCAGCTTTGTCATTTACTGGATGTATGACATTGGCTAAGTGACAAACTCCATGCCTCGATGTTTTTTGTTTGTAAAATAGTGATAGTGCTTACTTCATGGAACTACTGAATGGAATTGAATGGGATTAAATGTGTTATGTATGTAAAGTGCTTAGAAAAATGCCTGGCCCAAACCTATTAGCTATTATGACTATTTCAGAGGCCAGTTTTTCAAGGCCCAGTCTCTGGCTTGGTTGCTCAGAGACTGTGGTGGGTGAGACACCTTGACCCAGGATGCATGGTTTAGGGATACAGACTGCAGCTGGTGGATAATCTAATCACTAGGGTGACCTTAGGGTCTGCTTAGAAGGTAGTGAGCTCTCTATCACTGGAGGTGTTCAAGCAGGGGCTAGGAGTTTTGTTAGATTATCTGGAAGTTTCTGTCTTGGTTGAAGATCTGTTAAGTCTTAGTCTGGCTGAGAAAGAATGGAGCTCAGGGTTCTGAGAATGTGCCTCAGAATATTGGTTGGGGTCAGCTCTGACATCTTTCCCCAGCTTTCATTAGGATCTTCCATTTATATCTGTTTTATATCTTAAGACTCCAGTGAATTTCTGCTACTTGGAACCATCTGAAAGTCTTACAGTCAACCCGTTGACTGAAGCTCCAAGAGAAGAAGTTATTTACCAGCGTCATGCAGTGAGTCAGGGGGAATAACTAACTGGTCCCAGAATCTGGGATTCCTGATTCCTAATCAGGGCTCTCTTTATCCCAACCTCCTGACTCTTCTTGTTACGGCCACTGTCAGCCTCTGATGGGGGCTCTGCCCTCAGCTCTCATGTTGATTGATGACATGGCCCTGGATTTGCTTGAGTTCAGCTCCCTGGAGTGGAATCAGTGCAGGCTGCTCTCCAAAGCTTTAGACCAAGGCTTTAAACTAAGCCTCCCGTCCTGGACCTGGCTTGCCTGGATTTGGGCGGCTGCAGGGTCCCTGTGGTGATGATAGGAGGCTACCCCATCCACTAAGGTTGTATTTATTTATTTATTCACCCAACCAACAGTTACTGAGTTTCTGCTATATGCAGGGTATAGTGTTAAGTTCTGGGAACACGGTGTTGTGTAAAATAGGTAAGTCCATGCCCTCATGTGTCCCTACAGTCTAGTAGGGAAGCAGACAAATAACAGTTAATTCCATTTGAATACTGGTTTAGTCAGGGTAGGCTGACTGTTGGAACAAGCAACCATGAAATGTCAGTGGCTTAATACAACATGGGATTCCCAGCCAGGCGACTCTCTTCAGCTGCTCTTATTCAAGCAGTGACTTAGGGACCCAGGTTCCTTCCATTTTGTGGCTCTGCCATTCAAAGCTCTGGAAGGTAGAGAAACAGAGCCAGCATGCAGGATCATGTGGGAGGTCAAGGCCAGGCCTTCCCTCTTCTCATTGGCCGGAACTCAGTCACATGGCTGTGACTAACCCCAAAGAAGGCTGGGAAATGTAGTCTAACTGTGTGCCCAGAAAGAAAAGGAAATGTGGTTTGTTGAACACATAGCAGTTTGTGCTGTAAGTGTGATCACTTGCATGTTAGGGATAAGCTGGAGCACCTCAGGAAGGCTTCTCAAGGTAGGTGATATCTGATGTGAGGTCTGGAGGATGATTAGGAGTTGGCCAGGGAAAGAGGAGGGAAAACCATTTTTTATGGCATGGGGAAATATTGAGCACAGTGTGGGAACAAAAAGAGAGCCAGTCTGGCTAGGGCTGAGAATGGGAGTTGAGGAGAGGCAGTGAATGATGAAGCTAGATGGTGAGACTCAAAGCATGAATGACTATGGGGTCCGGACCGTGGGAGCCAGGAGAGGGGAGTGATATGGTCAACTTTAGAGAGATCTCTCCAGCTTCTGAGTAGAAGCTGTCCTGGAGGGGCAAGAGGCTGAAGGTGGGCAGCTGTAGGAGGGTCTAGGAGGTGTGTGATGGGGCTGGACCAGGGCAACAGCTTGGGTGTGGGAAGGAGGGGATGCTGAGTTGTTAGCAGCAAGAACTGACAGCACCTGGTGACCCATCAGATGAAGGGGTCATGTGGAAGGATCGAGGACAGTGCTGAGGTTACACGGTAATTATTGGGCTGGTTCAGCCAGATGGTTTAGCCAGATCTGGTGCGTGATCTGTTTTATAAATGAAAAGTTTGATCAGAATACAGTTCTGTCCATTAATTTATGTACTGTCTGTGGCTGGTTCTACACTACGATACAGTTAAGTCATTGTGACAGACTGGATGACCCCCTAAAAGCCCAAAATATTTGTCTAGCCCTCTATGGTTAAGTTTGCTGACTCCTGAGCCAAATAGTTGCTCAATGCAGTAAATTAAAAAAAAATCAGTTTAAAGAGTATCATGACTTAGGCCATCATTGTATCCATTCATTTACTCATTCTATTTCTGGCTCCTCTTCGATGGTGTCCTGCGTGCCTGTGTCCAAACAGCTGGTTTGTGAAGCCAATCTGGTTGCTCTGGGCCATGGTGTGAGCACTGTGAGGTCCATGGTGGAGTCCGCAACACATCTGGATGCCATCGCCCTCACTGGCCCAGCTGTTGGAGCCTGCCTGAGCTGAGCTGCCTTTTGGGGCTCGGCCGTTCAGGCTGGTAGGTCTTCTGGGATAATCCCATTTACACAAAGCTTTGCTCCAGACATGGTGTCATTTACTCCAGATGACAGTCCCTGGAGCTCAGCATTACCACACCTCCATTGAGCGGAGCAAGACACCGAGACGCAGTGATGGGAGCAGCTCAAGGCAAAGGGAAGAAGCAGGCAGACCTCTTCTGGGTTGGAACTGAAGATCTAGCGGGGGTGACTTGTGGGCTGACTTCCTCTTCCCCCACAGACCAAGGGAGCAGGGCAGGCATGGCCACTGGGCTTGAGACCCCAGACCTACCAGCCCCCTGGCATCTCCTCTGCCGTGGTCTCTACTAGGGATTACAGATGCGAGCCGGACAGTGTGGGAATGCAGCTTTGCAGCAGTAATTAGTTTATTCCTGAGGTCAGCAGTATAAATAGTAGAAAAATGTATTTCCTGTTCCAAGCCAAATAAGCAAGTGGCAGCCAGTTGGCTGGGTGCCACTGATGGGATTTCAGCCGTGCGTGTGCCTTGCCTTTGGCCACGAGTTTGGGCGGGAGAGGAGAGGAGGAATGTTCCTTCGCAGGCCCGATCCTGCCCGTGACTGGTGACTTACTGGGAAGACTCCGGTGGCCTGCCATCCACCTAGGTGGTGCCAGGTCCCTGCTGTGATCATGGGAACCAGCACCGGTGGGAGGACATCCCAAGGGGCAGCACCAAGTCTGTGCTGGTGACCATGCCATGTGCCCAGCACATGGTTGATGATCAAGGGATGTTATTGAATGAACCAACACACGGGAGCTTTTGAATGGAAGGGAACTGGATGTGGGAGCAGAGGTCTCGTGGGTGGCTGAGGAGACAAAAACATTGTTTCCTTCCCAGGGCTTGTGGACGCAATCAGAAGTCAAAGTCTGGGGCCATTCCATTTGCTGTTGAGATAACCAAATGGTGGGCTCCCCCTTATGGAAAGTTCTAATTGTCCACATGGATTTTTTTGTTTGTTTCTTTCTAAGGTATTTGAACAGGTGTTTTTCTGTAATATGTATGTAATGCCTCTGCTTTTCATTCCTTTACTTTCTCATTCCTTCAGTTCTGCGGAGGCATTGCATGGTATTTCAGAAGTGAAGGAGTCAAGGAGGAAGATGCCCGGCGTCCTTGCCCATGGCAGGACCAGACCTTGGTCCCTCTGACTGCCCTCCCTTTGCTTGGCTGCCTCTTGCGCATCATTCAAGCTGTAGCATAGAGGTCACGTCTACTAAAAGGCTCCTTGACTGCCCAGACTGGCCCCCTTCTCTGTGCCTTCCGGCCCCCTCCCCCTGGGGAGGCCCCTGGGTGGAGCCTCCATCACCCTCCTGGATTCCTGTTTACTTGTCTGGATCCTTGAGGGAAGGGTGTCTCTGACTCTCTCCTGTGTCCCCGGAGTGGGGTCTGGCTTTGGGTGGAGGCTCAGTAAACAGCTGGGATATTAGCAGAGGAAAGACAGATCTCACACACTCGTTCCTCCCTCCTTGAGATCCTTCCTGATGAAAGAAATACCACCATGTCTTCAGTATAGGGATAGATTGCTCTTGCCGTCCCGAATGTGGCTCTGTTTTCTCAAGGACACTCCCCTCTACAGGCAAACCTTTCCTAGTCCTCCTTCTCCTCCTCTTCCACATTTTTCACCCAGTGAAGGACAACCACAGAGAGAGTGAGCAACTCACCTAGGCTCACACAGCCAAACAGGAGGGCAGCTGGACACTGGGTGGATCCCTGGGAGTCATTCTTGATGTGACAGCTGGCCATTCGGGGAGCCCCTGCAGAGGAGTGAGGCGTGGTGGGTGGACACTGTGAATCCTGCCGGGTGGGTGGGGGGCTCTGGGGACCCTGGCCTATGGTGACGACGTCCTTCTGTTGCCTGGACATGTTGCTGTCCCTGACTCCCTGGGGCCCCACTTCTCGTTTGTGAACAGAGCCAGACGCTCGTGGCTTAAGCCAAGGATGGAACCCAGGCCTAAGCAAAGATGTTCTGAATAGTTTGTGGGGCCACCTGAGCCCCGGGATGAGGGGGTCCTTCCCCTGCCTTGTTCATCTGCGGCACAGGCAGCACTTCACTCCCCCTGTAACCGGTAGGCTGCCCCTCTGCCTCAGCCCCTTCCAGAATCCTGCCTGGAACCCACGGTGACTTCCCACAGTCTTCCCACCATGGCACTTGGACAGCGTTCCCTTCTCGTATCCTTTCCCTGGCATCTACCCAGCGTTTTGTCCTGGGTTTGAGAATCTATGTTCGTTCACACTGGCTTGGTGAAGGCTCACTACCGTTCCCATGTGTGGGGTCCCCGTCAGGCTTTCTCCCATGAACATTAAAATGAGGGCAAACACGAGTTTGCCTCTTCTGTTTCTTTTATTCACAAGATATATGGTTCTCTTTGCACCTGAGTAAGTCTGTGGCGACTGAAATACAGAGTAATTGAAACCACCCTCAGTTTTGTCTTTGTGATGTCTCCTTCCCATCTCTGTCTGGCTGGGGACCACGTGCCACGGAGGACTCAAGATGCTGTAAATTATGGTTGGAGCCTGGATGGAGGCGGTGCTGGCCGCAACACCCCGGCCCCAGGCCTGCCCAGTCTGGTTGTGAGGGCTTTGCTGAGGGAGCAGCTGCCCAGAACCAGGCTTGGGAGGGGGGCAGGCTCCTGTGTCCATCTTCCCCACCTCTCGCTCCCTGGTGGCGGCGGCAGTGGCGAACCCAGGGTGGGTGGCTCTGAGCCAGGCGTGGGGCCCAGCCAGGTGTGTTTGTCCACTGGCTTTGGGCGCCCCAGAGGGCCCGTTTCCCCACGGCCACCTCAGTCTCTCATCAGCTGCAGCAACAGACATGCCCCCACCCCGCGCCCCAGCCCCCAGTCCCTTCCCTGTCCCCACGCCAGAGGGCCCCTCACTTTCAGACCAGGGGAAGTGCCGAGCTGAGCCCACGGCCAGGGGCGACACAGACGCAGTCCCTGCTGTCTGGCATCTCCTGATTCAGGAGGAATTCGCCCGGAGAGGAGGGCTCAGGCAGCTGGTGTGCTGTGTGCTTAGCTGTAACCGAGATGCAGCTGGTTGGCACGGGCTGGGGCCTCCCGATTGGGCCGCTGTGTTTGGAGGCTCCAAATCCTCGGCTCTCCTCGAACAACGAGGGATTCAAGACACTGATCCCATGGAGGATGAAAAGGCCACGGGCTCCGGGACACCTCCCCCCACCTCCAGGGGTGTTTGGCTGAAACCGTCACCAGACCTGGAGACACAGTGGCTGGGTGGTGCAGGATTGGGGAGGGGGGTGTGGTGCAGCCCAGGGAGGGGGCTATGGGGGGGGCAGATCTGGGAGAGGGCAGTGGCTCCCGAGCGCCTACTACCGGCCAGGCAGCCTTGGATTGGTGTTACTCCTTCCTAATCTCAACGTAACCCTTGCGGCTTCCTTGTGAAGTAGATCTTACTAACTTGCTTTCCACCGAGGAAACAAGGCCAGCAGGGGCTGTGGCTGGCCTAAGGGCCCTGGGGTGGTAGGGAACTGTCTACGGGCCAGCCTGATCTCCCTGCAAAGATTCCCTTTAACACGGACTTGATATGAATCGCCCCCGCACCCCGCTGCCCAGGATCCCCAGGATCTCCAAGGATTGTGACAAATTGAAAATCCTATTAGTGTTAAATTAATGGGCTTTTCTTGTGGGGCAGCGGGCCGGAACGGTGGCAGAGGGCTGAGAGCATTCACTGCTGAGGGTGTGGGCAGAGGGCGGTGGTGGGCCCGCCTGTCCAGAGGCCCCCTCCTGTCATCTATTAACCAGTTCTCTCCGACTGAGCAGCCTTTTATCTGGGAAGGGGCAAGGCGCTTTGAACCTCGGAATTAAATTCCCCTGGGGCCCCGGACAAAGGATGGGGTCCAGAGATTGCCACCCCCTCCTCCCCTGCCTGACCTGGAAACATCTGTGGGCTTTGGGGCCAGGGGTGGCCGTCTCAGGTCCATGACCCCACGGACTGGGGGGCATGTGGCCAGCAGGGATGGACAGAGCTTTGTGCTTTTCCAGGCTGTGAGAAGCCTCCGCAGGTGAGTCCCGGAGTGTTGGGGCTGCCGGGAGCTGGCATCCAGAGTGTTCTGGAAAATCGTTGCCGCCCGCCTCCACCCCACCCACACTGCTTCTCCCGAACTTCAACTGCGCCCTAGTCCTTATTCGTGTGTTGAGCGTCAGGTGTGGCTGGGCACCGACATGGGGTCCAGCTGTGGACAAGACACTGTCCCGTCTTGTGGAGCTGGCATTCTAGTGGTGGTGGTCTGGAGAAGTGTGCTGGAAAGAAGATGGCGCGGGCCAAGGAGGGAGGGATGCGAGCGGTCAGAAAGTTCCCTCCGAGGAGGTCGTGTTCGCAGAGCTGACGAGCCGTGCAGGCAGGACCGGCGGGCTGGAGGCGGTTCTCGGCAGGGGCGGCAGCAGGTGCAGAGACTTCGAGGCCAGAGCCTGGCGGGGGAGTCTGAGGAAGAGCAGGGAGGCCAAAGTGGCCGGAGTGAAGGGAATGGGGCAACAGGAGAGAGAAGGCCAGGAGGCCTTCAGATCTCAGGGGTCAGGGTGGGCGGGAAGGGGACTCGGGGGTACGTACACGGCCAGAGGGCAGCACGCCTGGGACCAGAAACAGCTCTTCCTGCTGTTCTGCAGCCCTAAGGGAATTGTAACAATGAGAACTACAATGAGTGTGATTTATTGAGTGTGCACTCACACCTGGTTCTTTGCGAAGCCACTTTTGGGTACTTTGGCCCATATATTGTTTATCTTACATGCGTGAACCCCGGGGACCTATGATATACCCATTGTACGGATGCGCAGCTGAGGATGGGAGAAATTGGTGGCTTGCCAAGGCCAGCCGTGTGGATGGAGCCCAGCCTCTCTGATTTCAGACCACCTCTTGTGTCAGCCCAGGCTCCTGCAGTCCCCCTCATGAGATGGCACTGCGGAGCCCCTGGGGGACATTCGTAGGGCCACACAACTTCCATGTCCCCAATGAGGCCGTGAACTCCTGGAGGGCAGAGAATGGTTGCTCTCATCCCTGACCCTGGTCCCCAGTGCCAACCCCTTTGCTGGCTGCTGGAATGAAGTTCGGATGGGATGGCCGTGTCACAGAGCCCAGTGCACCTCGATGCGACCTCTCTGGTCTCCCTTCTGGCACTGCTTCTGTCCCGCCCTGCCCCTTCTTTTCTGTGGGAGCAGGAGTGGCAGGGGCCAGTGAGGGCCAGAGCTGCATCCTCGTGGCCATCTCTGTGGTCCCTGGCATCAAACTTGCTTGGTGCCCAGCGTTGGTTCGAATGATGGGGTCATGAGTTTCATGAGTCCTAGGAGGGGTTAGGTGTGGAGTGAGAAAGAAGGAATGGAGGGGGACAGAGAAACCAGCAGGGAGAACCAGAGAGAGAGGGCTCCAAGCTGCAGCTTGGACTCACACGGAGATGGAGTGAATGCAGATGAAGCCATTGGTGACGGAGGCAGGAAAGGGACAGGGAGGCAGGCTGGGGGGGAGGGCTTCTGGGCAGGGTGTCTGCACGCCGGCCTATTCAGTGGGACCTGGACAGGACCATGGACAGGACATGGGTCAGGATGGGCAGGTTGGGAAGAACACTGAGCAAGCGGTGAACGAGGTTTTTCTGTAGGGGAGGGTGGGGTGGGCTGGGAAGGCCAGAGAGCCGGGACTTTGGGCATCACGGTCTCCAGTCCATGTGCCTCATCTGCCCAGGCTGTGAGGGCCTCTGGTTCCCCCACAGATCGAGCGCCAGGCTGGGTGGAGAGTGGTGGAGACGAGGTTGAGGATGCAGAGGGACTAGGAACCATTCTGATCCCTGTGACCACAGGCCCGATGGACAACATGGCCACCAGGGTCAGGGGGATCGTGTGCCCATTGCCTGATGCCCCTACCTCCTTTCTCTACTCCTGTTGTTACTTCTCGGGTTCCAAACTCCATGTTTCTCACCTGGGCCCTTGCACATGCCCCCAGGGACACCTTGCAGCCTGAAGCATCCCCCAATCCAGTCCCTACTCTGCAGCCAGAAGGAGCTTCCTACAGCACGATCTGACCTTATCATCTCCCCACCTAAAACCTTCAGTGCTCCCTAGTACCCACAGGTCCTTTGTGGTCCGGCCCTGCCCCCCTGCAGCCCCAGTCAGACCCGTCTCCCTCTCCATCCTGTGCTCTGGCCACACGGAATTATGGTTCAGCTTTGTCTTCTCTTGTTCTTCCTCCCACAGGTGGGACTGTGCCGTGCACTGGCAGCTGTACTCTAAAACGGGGTTCCAGTGTGTGTGTCTCTCCAGGAAGGCCTCCCCACCCCTATTCCCGAGGCTGGCCTAGAACCGGCCCGGCCTCCGCAGCTACCTATCCTCCCCCGTGTGGCACTTGGCAGCCTGCGTGCTAATCATGGTGGTACTTGTCCCCTTCCCTGGTGGCCGCAGAGCCCGGGGAGGCCAGGGCCGTAGGTTATTTTCTGTGTATCTGCAAAGCCCAGTACAAGGCCTGTGTGAACTGCGCTCCCAGCGGGTGCGTGAATGAAGGAGGACCTGTGGGCCGCGGAGTCAGGCAGGGACTGTGGACCCGCCCGGGAGGTGTGGGGGCCTGGAGCTCCCACGCTGGGCACCAGGATGGGGCGAGACAGGAACTCGGCCATCCCCTGGTGAGGTTATTTTGGTGGCGGCAAATAAACCCCTTTGGAAAATGTGACCAGCTTGTGATCCTTGTGTCTTCACTCCTGACGCCCTCCTTTCAGCGCGTAACGAAGGCAGCGGCCTCCGTTAATAAAGAATAATTATGGGCTGGATTAGAGAGATTATCGGGAACAGGTGGAGCCCCTCGCCCCACCCGTTCTGCCCGGCGGCGGTGGCGGCAAGGATGAGCTCACACTTTCCCCCTCTCCTGGGAGGTTGTGCCACCGGGGGCCCAGCCATGGCTGCTAATCCTTGCGGGGGGTGGGGGTGGGTAAGAATGCTCCTGCCAGTCACTTCCCACAAGTCCCAGGGGAGATTCCAGGGGACTAGCGGAAAAGGGTCTCTGCAACGAGTCAGGGGGGCCCCACCTACTTTCCCATCCCCTATTCAAGAATGCAGGAGGACAGAGGTTGAGAGCAGGCTGGAGGGGAAGTCCCCTGCCAGGGAGAAAGGCTGTGCAGGTTCTTGTCCCAGCCGGGTCCCTGGCGCTGGCCTGGTGACTCAGGCCATTGCTCCGATTGCTGGTCTTGGCTTCCCCATCTGTATGATCAGGCAGTCGGACTCCACCAGCCCTTCCCAAGCTGGGCTCTCCAGAAATCGATCTTGGTTTTTTAATATATGAGAACTCAGGGAATAAACATCCATGATGCCCGTCTTAAAGATGGACTTGCAAGGAAACACCATAGGAGAAGGACTGCCGACTGATGGGGAGTGGAATTCATCTGTTTCCAAGTCTAAGACTAAAACCAAGGTGAGGGTTGTGTATGAGGTTGTGAATGAGATTGTGTAGCAATATGTAACAGATGAATACTGGGAGGGAAAGGGGGGAAAAGAAGGTACAAAATAACGTTAATACTCAGATTTCCTCATCTTTCTTAGACGGAGGGAAAAAGACATAATTTAAATATGAAAAATAAGGTGATGGACATAATTACATCACAGATACAAAGGTAAATGTTAAGAAATGTAAACCAATAAATTTGGGTCAGGGAGGGGAAGAAAATAAACTAATTCTATCATTACTCCTAATAATGGTCACTGTCACAATTTAATACAAGGAACTGACAAGAGGTAAGTTTCCCCTACTCTCTCTTAAACGTCTCCACATCAAAAAGGAAATCAGAACAGATTATAGAAGTCTAGAAAACTAAGATAATTATGGCAAGAGAAAAGTTCTTAGCTCTAAATATTTTTATTAATAAAGATTGAAATTTCTATAAGAAAAGTACCCAACCTAAGAAGTTTGGAATATGACACTAAAATAAACCTAAAAAAACCACAAGGAAAAATTTATAAAGATAAAAGTGGATGTGAATGAAGTAGAAGTCAGGAAAAGACTAGAACTAATAAAGATTATATTTTCAAAACCAAGTAAAATAGATGTTAGGTAATCTAATCTGGAAAAAAATGGAAAAAGCATAAATTTATAAAATAAGAAATGGTTACAGGGGAGTAACCCCAATTTCAGAGGAAATCAACAGAATATGCAAATATACTTAAGAACTTCGATGAAATGGATAATTCTTTTTATTTAATTTAATTTATTTATTTGCTTATTTGTTTATTTGACAGAGAGAGAGAGAGAGCAAGGGGAGGGGCAGAGGGAGAGAGAGAGAGTCTCAAGCAGACCATGCCAAGCATGGGGCCTAACATGGGGTTCGATCTCACAACCCTGAGATCACGACCTAAGCTAAAAGAAACCAAGAGTTAGATGCTCACTGACTAAGACACCCAGGCATCCTCGAAATGGATAATTCTTGAAGAATATATAAGCTATAAAAATATACCTAGAGGGGCGCCTGGGTGGCTCAGTGGGTTAAAGCCTC
Organism: Mustela lutreola; assembly: GCF_030435805.1. Lineage (NCBI taxonomy): Eukaryota > Metazoa > Chordata > Mammalia > Carnivora > Mustelidae > Mustela > Mustela lutreola. The sequence goes on from NC_081299.1 coordinate 15,916,609, forward strand.
TGCCTTCGGCTCAGGTAATGATCTCAGGGTCCTGGGATTGAGTCCCGCATCGGGCTCTCTGCTCAGCGGGGAGCCTGCTTCCTCCTCTCTCTCTGCCTGCCTCTCTGCCTGCTTGTGATCTCTGTCTGTCAAATGAATAAATGAATCAAATCTTTAAAAAAAAAAATGTACCTAGAAGTACATTTAGGTACAAAAATCTAAACAAACAAACAAACAAACAAATCTAAACAGACCAGTAATCACAGAAGAAAGAGGGATACTTACTCCCCTCAAAATCGCTAAGTCCAGATGGTTTCACAAGGGCCAACATTTAAGGAACTGCTTAAGTGATTTAAGTCATTGTTTAAGTTTCTCCAGGGCTAATTTCCTTCATATATGAAGAGCTCTTGTAAATCAATAATAAAGAGCTGACAACTCAGTAAAAAATAGGTGAACTACATGAATAGACCATTCACAGAGAAGGAAAACAATGGTCTCAGAAAAGACTGAAAAGCCGGTCAACCGTCATTCTCAAAATGAGAAAATTGTGTAATAAAACCATAGTGTGATGTCATTTTTTCACTCGTCAGATGAAAATTATGAAATCGGATAAATCACTGGCTTAGCGAGAAACCAGAGGACTCCGAAAATGCTGGTAGAAGCACAAACTGTTACACAACAACTTGGAAGGCAACTTGGCAAGGTCTTTGCCTCTGACCCAACAACCTGCTAGGAGCGTTTCTCAGAAATAAACTCAGTGCATGTGTGTGAATGAAATTTCAGTGACATATTGTTTCTGATAGTCAGGGTTGGGAAGCAGCCTACCAGGCTACCAGGAGGAGAGGGGTTATGCCATCTGCTCCAGTGGAAACTTATGCAGGGCCATTGGCAAGAAAGGAGGCAACTCTTCATGTTCCAAGAGGGACCACTGCCGGCATGTATTGGTAGCTGAAATCAATTAGGTATGATATGTGATTAGTTGTGAGCGGCTGCCTTCGGATCGGGTCATGGTCCCAGCGTCCTGGGATCAAGTCCCACACTGAGCTCCCTGCTCGGCGAGGAGCCTGCTTCTCCCTCTGCCTCTGCCTGCCACTCTGCCTGCCTGTGTGCTCTCTCTCTCTCTCTCTCTCTGATGAATAAATAAATAGATAAATCTTAAAAAAAAAAAGTGTGTATGTATTTGCTGGTTTATGTCTGGAATAAATCCAGGTGGACACACCAAAAGCCAGTAAGAGCAGCTTTTCTGGAGTGGGGAACTGGACGGCTGGGGACAGCAGCTGGATGGAAGCTGACTCTCCGTGTTTGCCTTGTTATCCCTTTTGAACTCGGTCCCATACACAAGTGGTACTTTTAAAAATCTGGAATACTGGGTTTCTGGGTGGCTCAGTTGGTTAAGCATCTGCCTTTGGCTCAGGTCATGATTCCAGGGTCCTGGGATCAAGCCCTGCGTCGAGCACCTGGCTCAGTGGGGAGTCTGCTTTTCCCTCCCTCTGCTATTCCCTCCGCTTGTTCTCTCTCTCTCCCTCAGGTAAATGAATAAAATCTTAAAAAAAATGTTTAAAAAATTAAAACGGGAATACTTAAGAAATTTAAAACTGAGTAGGACTTAGCTGGGAGGAACAAATGTATGCAAAGATGCTTGAAATTATTAGAATCAGGGATATACAAATTAAAGCATTGTTTTTTTCTTGTTTTGGCAAAATGAAAAGGATTCTCCATCTTCAGAAGGGAGATTAGACTTTTTCCTCAGGTGCAGTGGGAGCGCTGCGCGGGCTGGGAGCAGGGGAGTGGTGGTTGAGTTCGAGGGGCTGAGGGGGAGGCAGGAATGCTGGGTGGAGGCCACATGGTCCTCCAGGGAACTCAGGAACTGGACCACAGGCAGGGGCATTGGGGAAGAGGTGACTGAAAAGATTTAGGGCCATGGAACTTTCAGCTGAGTGCCACAGAGGGGTGGGGACAGAGGGGTGCTGGCCAAAGCACGGTGCCCTGGTGTGGGTTGGGGTTGACCAGCGGTCCTGAGCCTGACAGTTGACTCAGGGGACGGGCCACCACTTCCCCGGCTGCTGGACAGCTCTTCCAACCCACCGGAGTGCTTTCACAAGCTGTCCGTTTGTTCAGCCAAGCTGTCCTTGCGATGAGGGTGGCCCTGGGGCTGGCGTCCCATTGTTCAGGTGAGAAAACTGAGGCCTCTCCTCCTGCGCTACACCTCACTTTTTGGCCTTCTTGTTCCTGGCAGCTTTGGACTAGAAACTAGAGCAGGTGTCCCCTAGAGCCCAAAGCAGACATGTATGTGTCCCTGTGAGTTACCAGGGCCCCCGGGGAATCTCCCTCAGGTGCTCCTAGAGCTGAAAAATTCCTACTAGTCGCACCTTGACCTGAGTAGTCAAGAGGTCGGCACGGGCTTGGCTGGCTTCTCTCCTCTAGACTCAAGGTGTCAGCTGGGCTGGGCTTCTATCTAGTGCTTCTTCAGAGAACTGATTTTCGTGCTCATTCAGGCTTTCGGCTAAATTCAGTTTTTGTGAGAATTCTTGCAGCTGTAGGGCTGAGACCCTCATCTTCCTGCTGGCTGTGGACAGGGGTCACTCTTAGCTCCTAGGGGTCCCTCAAGGGTGGCCCCCTCCAATTCAGCACCAGAGAAGTTTGCTTCCAGGAGTCCTGGAAGTCCCTCTTATGACTTAAATTTCTCTGACTTCTACCTAGCAGCGGGAGCAAACTCAGCTTTTAAAGGGTTTGTCTGATTAGACGTGGCTACTTGCATCACCTCCCTTCTCCTGTAGGATGGGACATAATCAGGGGCGTAATCTTTCCCCCATCCCCAGGCTCTACCCCCACTCAAAGGGTGGGTGGATGGTGCGAGGGTCGTTGGGGATCATTCTCAGAATTCTGCCTACCACTCAAATGTGTACACCCGTCCACGCGTAATAGGGATAAGAACACGTGGTTAGTAAACATGTACTAAGTTCCAGACGCTTCTATATGAATAGTATTATTTGATCCCCACAAACATGTGTGGTAGTAGTTATTGTTACTATTATGAGCCCCCATTTACAGATGAAAAAATAGAGGTTCACGAAGGAAAAGTAACATGCTCGGGTTGACCTAGCTAGAAAGAGGTGGGCCATAAACTTGAAGCCGGATCTGTTTGAGTCAAAGCCAGTGCCCTGGTGTGTCTCACATGGGTAGACAGGAAACCATGCCCACACATGCAGCGACACACACCTGAGCACGCGTACCTGTGTGCATCAGTACACATGTACACGTGCATTCGTGTACACTCAGAAGGGTCCATATGTAGACAGACAGACACCCCCCACGCCTGCCTGGTTTCCTGGGACCCAGAGTTAATGAGGATGCATGGAGAGCCCACGCAGAGTGGCCATGGGCAGAGATGAAAGGCAGGGTGTGCCTGACAGCTCTCTAGGGATCCAGTTACCCATGGCTGTGGCTTCTCAACCGGGTGATTAATTGCCCGGCACTGCCTCAGCTCGGTCAGCTCCCAAGGCCTCCTGCCCTCTTATTAAAAACATCCCTTGATGTCATCCCGCCAGGGAGATCAATGGCGGCTGAGGGGAGTGGGGCTGCCAGGGATGGGGGTTTCAGTGGCCTCTCCCCAGGGCCACCTGGCTCCCTGGGTGCTCAGCTCCCTGGGAGCTGGTTGGGGCTGATGTTCCCAAAGAGGCCTCCTGAGCTTGGATCCTGCCTGCTATGGGTCATGGTCAGTGTGACTGGGCAGCTGGGCTGGTAACCAAAGTCAGAGGAGACCAGAGAACTTGTGCCTGTGGTTTGGGGCTTTGGGAAGCTAAGAAGAGTCTGGAGTCCTCCGTTTTGCCCTAGCCCTCTTTTGGGTATTCTGGCCTGAGACCTTCTTGGGATGGAACCCAGACTAGCTGCATGACATTGACTTCCCAGAGTCTCTGGGTCTTCCTGTGTAAATGGTGGGAAAGGACTTCTTTTGCAGGTCATTTGCTTCTCAAAACTCCTCCTCTTGGCTTGGGTGGCCCAGCATGTCCCTGTTTCCCTCCTAACTCTCTGGTCAGGCCTTCCGTCTTCTTTACTCACTTGTAGCCAGTATGGCAATGAGCATGGACTCTGGCGCTGGACCGGAGGGACTCGGAACCTGGAGTCATCCTTTACAGCCTACTGACCCTGCCAGGTTGGTGTGACAGTGTTCAGTGTTGAGAGAGGATCATGGCAATTTTCAAGTTTAGGAATTAAAGTTTTTTCCTCGGCACTTGTTTTTTATTTTTGGAGAATTTCACAAATAACCCCTAGGATAGAAAGAGATCCATCCACTGGAGCATGGCAAACTGGTGTCCTTCAGGCTGCCTGGATCCCCCTCTTGCTCTCTCTTCTCTGAATATTTGCTCATTTTGCGTGCTGGTTCCACACAGCTTTGGAGCTACTTGGGGTACGTAGGGACACACAGGCACGCACACACACACACATACACATGCTCGTTCATGTACAAGAACATCAGCACACCTGAGACGCTGTTGGACTGGGGAGGCACGGTGTCTCACTTAGCCGTGTGCTACAGATGTTTCACAGCAGGCCGTGTGGGTCAAGAAAGGCCTGCTTTGGCGTTGTGTCAATTTCCATGGTGTAAATTCTTCTCCATTGTCAATTTCAAGCTACCAGCAGGAAGTTGCTGAATGTGGAGTTGGGGAGAGACGGTCAATCAGCTCCAGGAAAGAGTCCCCCTGGGTCCAAGACACCACACCCATATTCAGCATTGTCCCTCTCCCGCCAGACACGATGACCAGCGCGGGGTGAGCGCTCAGGCAGAGTCTGTCAACACGCACTGTGTGCCTCCCCGAGGGGCACCAAGTCCCCCTGACCCACTCCAGACCTGGCCACCACCTCCTCAGCACTGGAGCACCCTCAGAGTCGGATGCGCCCTCGCCAGCTCACATCTGGCATGCTCCACAAACACATGCTTGCACACATCTTGCTCACAACCATGTGTGCACCCAGAGATCACACATACACCTGAGGAGCGTTGCACACGGCTCGACTCACGCGCATAGCTGCGTTCTTCTTGCAGACATTTTTTAATGGCTCTGTACACACCTGCGCTCACCCTTGACTGGAGCTCATGCACACACCTGTCAATCACACACACACACACACACACACACACACGTTTACACCCAGGCGTCTTGGTCACTGGTGTGCATGTCCAGCGCACATGTACACTGATCAGTTCTCTGAGCGGGCAGATGTGGGGCTGTGAAGGCAGATGTCCTGCTCACAGAGCAAGCATGGCTGGAACTCAGCCTTCCTCACCTTCGTGCAGACACACCACGGCACACCCACGGCTCACTCGCCACCCGGCCCTCCCTCTGCCCCCCCCCCCGCCTCCCCTGCAGGCATCTCACCCACCCCACCATAAGCGGGCAAGCTGGCCAGGCTGGGTTGGTGGGTGTGGTGTTTGGGAGTTAGAGAGGAATTCCAGGCGGGCCCCTTGTGCTCCCCTGGCCAACGTTAAGTGCCTTCAGACTGAAAAGAACCGTCCAGAGAGGCTTTTCCGGCTAGAGATTAATGTCACTGAAAAATGTGGGTCCCGAACGATTAATGCAGCCTTCTTTGCCACACATTATGTGAGTGCACTAAAGCGAGAGGGGGCTCATTTTTGGCGTGTTTTTAACCTGCTTGGCTCAGAGTGAAAGAAGAAAAGAAGAAGAGCCTGGGGCCCGGGAACCTGCGGGCGGGGGCCTCATGGGCAGCAAGAGCCCCAGAGGCCAGTTAGGGTAAGGCTGTGTCAACCAAGTCCTTGGGGGTTCCCAGCCAAGTCACCATAAAGCATGGAGGGAAGGTGCTGATGGACCTCACTTGTGGACTCAGAGCTCCAGGTGGCATAGCTGTGGAGGTGTGGGAAGCATCCCAGCCACCTGGCCTTGGCCGAGGGAGCCGATCACCATTAGCAGTCTCCCAGGGCAGTGGGAAGGATCTGATGCAAACACCAGATCTGCGGAGTGACCATGGGCACATGACTCCACCCCTCAGGGATTTACTTTCTCCATCTGCAAAATGGCAGTGATGCAGGTTCTTCCTTGCAGGACTGTGGTGGGACTTAAATGAAATCAGGCACATAGCGGCATATGGAAGTGTTGTCATGGCAACATACGTGACCGTGCTAACCAACAGGTGTATTCACATGTGTATGTGAGCTTGAGTCTGGGCTTGAGTCTCATTAGGTGACCTTGACCAAATGATGTGTTTCCCTGAGCCTCGGTTTCTTCACCTGAGAGGTGGAGTTCAATAGTGCTCCAGTCTCCAGATTATTGTGAGGATAAAGGTGCTTGTGTATATATATATATAGAAAGTGCTTGCACAGTGCCCAGCACCAACCTGCGGCCTTAAAGCGCGATAGCAATAGTAAGCGGCCACAGCGCAGCCAGGTGAGGACTCTATCTACAGTGATGACCTCCCTCCACCTCTTGGCTGATGTGCTTGGAGGCAGCTGGTTGAAATTCATATCATACCTTGTCACTGTCAGTCTCACAGAGTTGGGTGAAGACGGTGGGTGACCCAGGAAGGTCAATAGGGTGAGAGGTGCAGGAAGGGCATGGGAGCCACCTTGCCAAGGCCCTGGCAAGATGGGGGAAGAGAAGCCCATTAAGATGCCTGGGAATCTCTGGGGACAGCTAGAGGAGACAGTGGGGTGGGGGTGCTCCCAGGATGTCACCCGTGTTGCCGGACACCAAGGCAGGTGCTCGGTGTCCTTCCCTCATCTGTCACCCTCAAACCCTGGAGGGTGGATCTTACCTGCTGGGGAAACAAAGGGACAGAACAGGCAAGCAACCTGCCTCAGGTCACACAGCCAGGAAATGGTCAAGAAACAGGTTCTTTTGCAGTGCACAGCTCCCTGGCCGGGCAGAGACGACCAGGAACACACTGAAGATGGTGTCCCTCGCATGTTGAAAAACACAAAATGGATCATGTTATTTCTTGGCTTGAAACTCAGCCACCGCCGCCGCTGCTCTCGGGATAGAGCCCAAAGCCCTGAGCCAACAGTGTGGGTTCTGGGCCCTGCCACCCCTCTAGCCCCAGGTGGCACTATGCTCCATGACTCTGGATTCCAGCCACAAGGGCTCGTCTAGACGTCAGGATCGCCTCCCCGGGCTTCACCTCCCAGAGCCTGGCATCAGGTGCCCTCCCCTCCTTGGCAACACCAGGGGCCCAGGGTTAAGCTGTCACGGTCATTAAAGAGACTCTCACAACACAAAGTGATGACTGAGTCATTTGTGTTTGTCTTCTCTGTCAGTAGGTCAGTCCCGTGAGGACGCTTTTGCAGCCGTCAGCAACATCTCCACGCTGCCGGGAATGGCGTTGAGGGGGGGAACTGAGCGGGGGATGGCCAGGCTGGCACCTGGGCGCAGGCAGAGTCTCAAGGGGAGCAAGGGTCCCACGTACCTGGGGTCTCAGCCCCGCAGCAGGTGAGTTGACCAGAAGCACGATAATGGGCGGAGTCCATGAGCATCTCAGTCTGCACCTCTGCCTCTGGGGAAGGAGAAGGAGGCGATGACGCTTCCATAAGACTGGTCTGACTTATTTGCAACCTCCTAAAAGCCTTTGGCTTGATTTCGCACCAAGGATTCTAAAACAAGTGCCACGAGGGAATGGAATTCAGGGATAAGGGGACTTCCCCAGATGGAATTCAGTCCCCCGAACGGCCCCAACATGGGCACCACAGTTATCTCCGTTTTTCACAGGAGGAACTTGGGGCTCAGAGAGGCTCTTGACCAAGCTGGCACCAGAAGCTGCGTCTGTCTGGGTCTCCTGGGTGCTGACTGAGCAGGCGGAGGTGGGCAAGGAATAGGGAGGGGGAACGTTGGCTTCCTTCCCCAGGAATGAGGACACCGAACTTGGTGCAGAAAGGAGTTGTTGCCGGTTACGGTGGTTTTAAGATATGCTCGTGGGTGCCTGGGTGGCTCAGTGGGTTAAGCCTCTGCCTTCAGCTCAGGTTGTGATCTCAGGGTCCTGGGATCAAGCCCCGCATCAGGCTCTCTGCTCAGCGGGGAGTCTGCTTCTCCCTCTCTCTGTCTCGGCTTGCCTCTCTGCCTACATGTGACCTCTCTCTCTGTCAAATAAAGAAATAAAATCTTAAAAAAAAAAGATATGCTTGTGAGTTCTTTGGCATTCCTCCCTTCGAGAGGAGTTTAATTCTGCTCTCCTTAAGTGTGGGTGTCGCAGCGACCCCCTTGCCCTCTTCCACAGCGCTCGTTCTGGAGAAAGTCCAGCCCTGTCGTGAGGATACTCATGGCTTCCTGTGAGGACTGAGGCCTCCCACCAGTGGCCTTGTGAGTGCGCCATTTTGGAAGAGAATCTTCTGGTACCAGTCGAGCCTTCAAGCAAGAGCAGCTCTGCCTGTTGTCCCTCTAGACGGCTACCTAGTGAGAGACGGTCAGCCGGAATCCCTCAGCTAAACTGTTTTTGAATTTCCGACCCCTAGAAACTGTGAGATAACGGATGTTTACTGTCACTTCCAGCTGCTCCGTTGGGGGATAACTTGTTATGCAGCAGCAGGTAACCCATACACTCATTTTGGTGGCAGCGGCTCCAGTGCCCTCAGTAGCAGACGCTGGTATATTTGCACGATAGAAACAACACAGTAATGCGAAGGGGTGAACCACCACTGAGGGCAACAGTGTGGGTGATTTTTCCAGACACGATGAGTGAAAGAAGCCGGGCCAAAAAGAGCGTGCTCTGTGGGACCCCATTCAGGCAAAGTACAAAAGCAGACAAAACTAATCTACAGTGAAAGAAGTTGAGATAATGGTTACTGTTGGGCAGGGGTGGGGGCAGGGGTGGGTGCAGGGACCTGGAGGGGGTTTGAAGATTGGGTTTCTTGGGGGCTGCTTAGATTTCTCCATCGGGGGGATGCTTACATGGAGGTATTCCGTTTTTGAAATCCGACCGAGCTGCACTTTTCTGGCTTATACATGATTTTGTGTATTAGACCACAGTAAAAAGTCACAAAACAAAACAAAACAACCCCCCCAAGTTTGGAATGGGACATGGGCAGGGCAAAGGCTGAGTCAGCCAGTCACATCGGGGGTCATATCTGACTGTACAGGGTGTACTAGGGGGGAGGCTGCAGGCCTGGCAACCTCCCAGCAGCCAGAGCAGGAAAGACCAGCATTTGGGATGCAGAGTTGGGGGGGAAGGGAGTGGAGTGACTGTGTTGGGACCTCCCACTCCTCAGGGCTCTGGCCTAGGGTCTTACCTCCATGGTCCCCTGTGCTGATGGACAGGAAGGGACAAAGGCTCAGCCCCTAGCCGGGGTTGGGGTCAGCTGAGGGGGCTTCCCAGGGCACCAGTGAGGGCAGAGGGAGCCCTGCTTGGCTTTGTGCCTGAGGGATTTGCCATAATCCCAGGCCTTCCCTGCAGCCTGTCTAATCCCCACCCGTGGGGCTGAACCTTTTCAAGATCTGACTTTGGCCTGAAAGGCTCCCAGAGGGGCCCACATTCCTGCCCACAGCCTCCCCGCTCCTAGGAGGGAACTCATCATGATCTCACCCCTCCCCAGAGAGTGCTCCTCATCCTTGGAGAAAAAAAAAGAGTTGACGGCTTTCACAGGTTCAGGAAAAATTAAAATGGCCACGAGAGAATCCATACCGATTGCCTGCTTCCTTGAAGGGAACGCGGTTTCCGCCCACAGGATCCTGGGCCTTGTGGTGCCACCGGGGCCATGGGTGAAGGGATGCTGGAGAGAATGGAGACCTGCCTGGCGGCCACGGTCTCCAAGGTCCCTTCTGCTTTAACCTCATCACCCATGGATAAGCTCCAGCCACCTGGGCCTTTCTGTTCCTAAAACTCACCAAGTAGATCCCTGCCTTAGGGCCTTTGCACAGGCTTTCCCTCCACTTAGACTGTTTCTGCTCTGCTCCTTGGATGGCTGTTTTTGCTTGTTCCTCAGGCCTTAGCTCAAATGTTACCTCCCCTAAGAAACCTTGAAATCAAAAGTATTACCTCCCTTTTTATGGGTGATGAAACCAGGGTTGTAGAGGTTTGATCATCTGGCCGAGGTCCTACAGGTGGTAGTCTACCCCAGCCGGCGATGTTGGCTTGCGGGATAGGAATCCTTGCTAGCCTTGGATTTCACTGTTAGTCGTATACTACACTGAAATTCTTTATGCCTAAATTTTGCTCTTAGACATGTATTCCTTTTGCTTAAGATTGTCCTCTCAAGATTTCCTTGCTTTTCATCTTTTCTCTTTGTAGTAAGAGAATTTTGCATGAATGATGGTCATAGATTCACAACATGGTGTTTTCTCTGTAGAGAAGGAACATCAGAGGCTCTAACCTGCCTGTTTTATAAGTGGAGATACTGGGGCCCTGGAAGCAGGAATAACTTCCTCAAAGTCACCCAGTAGGGGCTCACCGAGAGCTTGCTGATGAGTCAACACAAGCACATTACTCTAGAGCGAGGGAACAAGGACTGTCTGCCGAGGCCCCCGGTAATACTCCCTTGGTGGCCGGCAGGTGCGTGCCACGTCGTGGTGTTCAAAAGCACGCCTGCCTGCACAGCCACAGGCAGACTTTTACATTCTTTCCATGTTAAAGGAGGGAAAGTGAGGTCCAGAGAGGCATCTCGTCCAAGGTCACACGGAGAGTTAAAAAAGGCAGTACTGGGATTTGAGCTGAGCCCTAGTATAACCTCTGGGGCTTTTTCTGGAAATCGGGCAGAGAATTTAGTTTTTGTTATGTCCTTCCCCAGTGGACCCTGGGCTGGTCCATGGGGACATCGGTCCCAGGACTGGCCCTGATCGAAATCAGCCGGGGCGCCTGTGGCCTCGCCCTGCTGCTTTGGAGGAGGTTTCTGACGGCTGCGGGCTCCTGGTTTGCGTAGGGCACAGGCTGCCCACGTGCCTCTGGTTCCCCTCCTGCCTGGTTGCCGCCTGCCTCCTCTCCCTGTTCCTGGCAGGTGGGGACCGTGCGCTGGGACTTGCCGGGGCGTCCGCATGCAGGTCCATCCCTCCTTCCTGGAATCTTCCCGTGGCGGGGAGTGCGGGGCAGGCACTGACTAATTCTGTACAAATTGGCTAATATTCCAAAGAATGCCATTCTGTAAGAAAGCAAATATTGAAATACTCAAGGCAGGCCCTCTCCGCCCCCGCACCCCGGCCTTGCCACCCGCCAGATGCTGCCAGAGCCTCTGGGAGGCATCTTGGGGCCGCACACCTGGAGGCCTCTCACGAGCTCTCACCCCCTAGACAGGGGCCCGGAGCTGCCAGATGGGCCTCCTCCTGCAGCGGGACTCCAGGGGACTGTGCTGATGCCCCACTGGGGAGGGGAAGCTTGGTGGTCCACGATTGGGAATTAAAGACCATGTGTCCCCTCTCTGGGCCTCTGTTTTCCCATGCATAATAGAGGGTGTGCCGGGGACCCAAGAAGTCATCACCCAATCTTGGTGGGCCCCATCTCAAACCTACGGAAGCAGAATCAGAGGGAGCAAGGCCCAGGACAATGTGTTTTAAGCAAGCCTCGTGGGGAGCACGGTGCCGCTGGCCCAGTGCTGGCCGCCTGTTCCCGGCTCATGGAGGGTGGTTCTCAAGGCCTTCTTCCAGCTCTAGGTGGGGGGAAGGGCACGTGTGCCACGGGAGCAGCCTGGGCGAGGCCAGGGGACCCAGCAGCCCTCCGGGAAGGTGGGAGCAAGGGGGTGTGTGGGCTGGTGGAAGGAGGCAGGGGGCGACGTGCGGACGAACGGTGGAGGGCCTTACCCTGTCTTCCTCGGGGCTCCACCCCCGGCTGGAGGCCTGAGAGCCTTTCTCCATTTAACCCTCCCTTTTGGGTCACTGGACTCCTTTCCTCTCTGAACTCTAGGGCACCAACTCTCTTCCTCTCTCTCAGCCACACATTTTATGTCGCTTTATGCGTTGCATAAAGGACAACGGCCTGCCTTCCCGTGGTTGAATGCTGTGTTGTGCCTGCACTGGCTGCTTCTCTTGCATGATCTTACTTTCTTTCCACAGGAGCCCCGTGAGATGGGTGCTATTGTTGCCACCTGATAGGAAGGTAAACCAAGGCACAGAGCAGTTAGGTAGCTTGCCCAGGAGGACTCAGTGAGGCTATGTAGCATTGGGGTTCGATTCTGGGTCTTCAACCCCATGGCCTGGACTTGGACCCGCCATCTCCATGGTCTTCAGTGAGTCCCTCGAGGGAGGAATTACGGCTGCTCTTCCCGCTGGGCACTCAGCGCCCAGCTGGTGGGTCACACGGTAGACCCTGCCCAGTGCCAACCACATGAGTCTGCTGTGAATGTGACAGATTCATCATCCCCATTTACAGATGAGGAAACTGAGGCACAGAAAATCAAACGGCTCGTCCAAAGTCCTAGAACAGGCAAGTGGGAGAAATGGTTGTTATGTTGGGTGTCCCAAAAGTAGACCCCCGAGTCAAGGATTTGAGTGAAAACAGTTTACCTGAGAGGTGACTTCCAGAAATATAGGCAGACAAATCGGGAAGTGAGGGGGGAAGAGAAGGAAGCCAACAGAGGGCGTGTCAAAAGGCAGGTAGGCCCTGCGGGCAGTTGGGGTTTGGTCCCACTGGGGACCTCTGGGAGAGTGGAGAGCGTGACTCAGTTGTCCTTCGGAGGATCGGGGTTGGGGGAAGTGAGGGGCCGGGCTGTTTGTCCCTCTTCCCCCAGTGGTCTGGCCGAAGGCTGTTCCAGGCCCTTCTGGCCCAGCAAGCTCCTGTGGCTGGGGAGGCAGTGCCACAGGTGTTGAGAAACTCACAGCGTGGTGAGTTCCTCGAGGGGCATGGGGGCTGGTGTGACCTCTGCTACAGAAATGCTCATAACTTGGCTTTTCAGAATCGAAATCCATCTGATCATCCGTCTGCCCGTGCGTCGCTGCAGCATCTCTAGCCATTTACCGTCCGTCCATCCGTCATTCACGCATCATCCCCTGGGCCCTCTTGGGCGCTACGCACAGTCCTAGGCCCTGGGGGCCCAGAGATGGCTGCCTCCCAAAGTCACTCCTTCTCTCCAAAGGGGCTGCATTTCTGGTGGTTGCTCTGACGTGACCAGCTTTCGTGGGGCAGGCAGGGCAGCCTGGCTCCTGGGACCATCGGCAGCCTCCTTGCCCTCGCCGGGCTCTGGACCCTCCAGCTTGGAGTTAGCCCGAGCCTCTGTTACTCGCGGAAGCCCTTCAGAGGAAAGGCAGACCCTGCTCACAGATTAGCTGCTGGTAACCCTAGAGCCCTTTCTCTCCCGTCCCAGTGCTAGAGGCGGCTCTGTGGCTAGCTCTCCTACCAGGCCAACTGTTGGGGACATGGCCTGGTTCGGGCTGAGGACACCCACTGGGTCTCAGCTGGGCAGCCTTGACAAGCTGAACGGGGCCGTGGGCGCTGCTGGCACCGGTTCCTTCTCTGTTATCTTGGTGCCTGGAGAAGCCACTTGGTTAGACAAAAGTTCGTCCTGGGCTCACTTCCTGATGAGGAGGTAGGGACAGAAAGCCAACTCTGAGCACCAACTCGGGGACCAGGCCTTCTGCGTGGTGGGTTTCCCAGTGCTAAAAGGTAGACATCCTCACCCCCTGTACACTCAAGGAAACTGAGGTTCAGAGAGGGGCAGTGCCCCTCCTGAGGCCGCACAGTTGGTGAATGTGTGAATGTCAGTGTGAGAAGGAGCCCAGGTCCCCTGGACTTGAGTTCCAGTTTCTCTCTGGTTACTCCATCCCTGGTGCAGCTGTTCCAGACCCTGGCTTCACAGAGAATTGCCCCCTGTCCTTCAATACCATCATCACTGTCACCTAGATGGAGGCCGGCCGAATGGCTCTTTCTTTCCCAAGGGGCCACAGTTCGAGGACCCGTGCCACGTGCACATGACAGAGGATCCAGGAAGCACGTATAGCCCCCCAAAGGCCACCAACTGTCGCTTGGGAGATGGAGCACAAGTTTGGAGGCGGACAGGCCTGGTTCTGATCTCAGCTTTGCTCTTCCATTGCTGTGTGACTCTGGGTAAGTTACCTCACCTTTCTGAGCTGCTCAGTTTTCTCATCAGTAGATGGGGGAGGAGCACATACCTATCCGGCTGGGAGGCTAGAGCAAAAAGGGGAGATGACCAAAATGTGCAAAGGGCCGTGTGACTTGTGCCTGGCTCCGAGATGCTCCTCCAATAAGCGGAGAGGAATAAGAAAGACTCAAATGTCGTGTGTGTGTTTTGGGGCGTGGAGGCGCTGATTAGAAGCCCGTGGTATTTAATCAGGAAGGTGGTCTCTTCCTTGCCAGGAGAGATTCATATGAACCCACTCTTGTGGCTTTTAGAATTTGGGGCACAGGCTGCTTTCTCCAAGTGAAACCGTGTGTCAGAGTTCCACATGGAGAGCAGCTACCAGTAGACTTGGTCCCGGAAGAGCTCAGTGGCTGTTTTATCTCTCGGGCCCTCCCTTGCCCCACATTGGCAGGCCCTGTGGCATTTGTGAGGACCCCCAAGGCCCCAAGACGCACAGTGTGAGAGCTCCTGGGGTCCCAGTCCTTGGAAGGATGTATGGGGAGGAGAAATGGCTTGGTGGACATTCGAAGGGGCTCCCCAGGCCTGACTCGGAATGCGGGAGTCAGGGAGTATTTTATGCACATACATAGGGCTGGGCCCTGGTGGCGAGAGGGCTGTGTGTCCCCTCGCTCATTCCTACTCCCCGCAGTCTTTTCCTCCCCCTCTCATGGGATGGACTGTCTTTACTCAGCCAGCTTCCTGCTGTCCCCCAGGGGCTGGGGGCACTCTTAGGTCATCTCTGGGTTTTGTAATGATGACACAGAAACTGCCAGGTGGTGACGCATTGCTCGGGTCTGAGTGCCTGTCAGGCGGAAAGTCCCTTCCCCCACCTCTGGCTCTTTCTCCATCTGCAGCCCCCTGGAGCTCCCACCCTGTCTAAAATTTCCACCACCACACCCACAGGCAAGGCCCAGAGAAGGAATGAGACCAGCCCAAGGTTGCACAGCACCTCAAAGCCATGGCTGGGTTTGGGGACAAAAGGCTAGGTCCGTGTTGGCAAAGGGAGGCCTGGCTGCTGCGTGGGAGTCCCAGACAAACTGTGTGTCCCAAGTCTTGAGGATCTTTGGGACAAGGGTCTAATAACATGGGTACCAGGGATCACATTTGGGGGCGAGGGGGTACATCCCTTCCATCCACAGTGACTGAGTCCTGTTGTCTGCGAGCTCCTATGCTCAAGGTTGAGGAGTCAGAAATGGGACATTTCCATCGTCAGGGAGACTGCTGTGTGTGGGGGGCACAGAGCCTGGGTCAGGCCAGACTTCCAGCTGCCTAGCTGCTGGGCCATGTGACCTCTGTGCCTCGGGGTTCTCTCCTATCTGACGCAGTCTTTGGCATAGGGTGTACTAGGGTCCCCGGGAGGCTGTGGACCTGGGTGAAGCCCTCACACGGTGCCGTGCCCGGCTCTCTGCAGAGGCTGGCTGCTGGGATTCTTACTGTGGTCATGCTTATCCTCTGCCATGAGCTGCACAGTTTTGATGTCACCTGTATGTCCCCCCGTGACTCTGAGAGGCAGCTTACAGAGTGGGGCCCTGAGGCTGGGAGTCTCCACATTGGAGGTCACACATCCAGGAAGCAACCAGGCTTGGTCGAGCCTAGTTGTATCTGCCGCTCCCGGCTGGCCTCCTAGTGCCACCCCCCACCTCAGCAGAGACCGAGGAGGGCAGGTCTACCCTTGCTGGGCAGCCCTGGGCCCACTGGGTGCGCCTCTCCCCTCAGGGCCTGCCGGGGTCCCCAGCCCCCATGATGGATGGGTCTGGGGATGTTTTCATCCAAGGCGGCTGCCAAGGCCAAGGCCCTGGCAGGGTCTTCTCTGGCTTTTGTGCCCCTCCCCCATCACTTTCCCCAGGGGGCCATGCTGTGACTGACTGCCTGGGCCTGCCTGCCCCTCCTTCCTCATAGCTTGCATTCCTCCAGAAGCTTCTCCCCCAGGCTGGCGGGCGGGTCAGCACCTCCCTGTGCACAGCCCTCCCCTCCCGCTCTGCTGTCAGGTCTTGGCAGTGAGTCCCAGGGTTCCACTGTCTTCTCAGTCCCATCTAGGGTCGATAGGACCCTCCTGATCCATCCCAGGGGCCTCCCCGAGCTTCCTGTGTCCAGCGCTTAACCCAGAAGAATGGTGGCCCAATGCTTGAGTCAAAGGCTTCAGAGGGGAACATGCAAATGGGCGAGGGGAACGTATTTCCAACCATGCCAGGAAGGCATCTGCTTACCTGGTCTCTGTGGAAAGCAGCTCTTGGGCAAGGTCCATCCCCACCCAGGACGATCACCATTCAACAGATACACTTTGCCGAGCCTTAGTTTCCTCATCTGAGAAATGGGTCCACAAACATCTACCTCAGAGTCATGAGATTCTATGAACCTTACCTGGTGTCTTCACAGAAAACTGTATTACTGAGGAAATGCTGGGGGTTTTCCAAGAGGACAGGGATGCTGGAAAGGCCTTCCAAGCAAGAGGGAAGGGCTCGAGCAGAGGCAGAGCAATGAACAGCAAAATGGACACTAAAATCAGTGACGGGGCCAAAGGCAGCTTGCACGGGCTAGCTTCAGCGGCTTGTTAAACACTCAGGACTTTGCAAACTGGTCGTTAGGCCGAGCCATCGCTAAAAATTAAATTATATAAACTTAGAATGAGACAAGCGGCATTCCTGAGAAAAGCAAACTTCAAAGCTCATGACTTCCTCAGCGTGGAGCCGTTACCTGTCCTCTGACGTTGATCTGCTTTTGTCCGTGGGGTAGAAATGCCGTATCACGGTGGGTTCCTTCCCTTCTCCTCCCGGCCTCGTGTTCGGGGGCGGCGCGTTGATAGCTTAGAGAACGTTCAGCAAGAACTTCGCGAGCCCTGTGTATACTGGCGGCGTCAGGCTCTGCACGCACTGTCCCATCTCAGCCTCCTCCTGGGAGGTCGGGCCTGTCGGCGTCCGGGGAGTTAGGCCATCTGCTCGGTGCTAGAACCTGCAGCAGACCGGAAGGGGTCCTGGCGTGGGGGCATCTGGTGAGGGGTTGGTGGGGGTGTTCCAGGTCCTGACCCTGCCCTGGCCCTTTCTCCCTACGAAGGAGGCTGGACTTGACATTTGCAGAGGTGGAGGCCGAAGGAGCCTGGGGTTCCCTCGGACCAGGAAGCCCGAGACGGTGGGGATGGCTGCGCCGGGTCCTCCCTGTGGGACTGCCCTCCAATTGTCACCTGCCTGCCTGCCGTGACCCTGGTCGGCTCTTGGCCTCCCTGGCTCAGACAGTGCCAGTCTGGGCTCCGGCGCGGGCCCGGGAGGGCGCCACCTCTCAGGAGTGCCTGCCAGGCGGCGTTTCGCAACCACCCTGGGCTGCAGCCTGGCTGGTTTGTAAGCACATGTGTTTTTGGCTCCTTCTCCCCATCAGGCAGTGTCACTGCTCGGCACCACTCAAGGCAGATGGGTTCCTGAAGGGGCTCGGCTGATGCGGTGTCCAGCCCAGGGGCTCCCCCAGCGGGGCCAGTGGCTCCCTTCCTGAGGTTCTGGGGTGGGGGGCCCAGGGGTCTCTGACCCTTAGGGAGCCCCTGCTATGTACAGTAGACTCTCTACTTGGAGAGGTGGTACAAGGTAGTGGGCTGGGAATTCACTCAGAGCTGTGTGGCCCGGGCAGGTGGCTTTACCTCTCTGAGCTTTGGGTTCCTCACTGGGGCAAAGTAGCAGCTCTTTTTGTTGTTTCAGGAAGGAAGGAATGAGGGCCATCTCTGCAAAGTTCGGGAAGGAGCGAGTACCTAGAGAACATTTCTCCTCCCCACTTTGCATTTCTCCTCCCCACTTTGCAGATGGGGAAACTGAGGCACAGAGTGGGGGCAGCCTCTGCCCGAGGTCTTGCAGCCCCTTGGCCAGGGCTTTTTCTAGGCTAGATTTCAGAAACCTTCTTCACAGCTGTGGGGCTACAAAGTGTTTTGGAGGAGAAACAGAGGGGATCTTCGTTCTTTATAATCAATCAGCATTTAACAAGCCTCTTCTCCAAGCTCTTTAAATGACTCCCAGTCCCTGGGGAAGCCAGCGCAGAGCAGGGGCTCAGAGAGGTTAGGAGCCATGCCCCTGGTGACATGGCGAAGGGCTAGTCCTACGGGAAACAGCACTACAGCCCCAAACCAGGGCTCAACAGACCCAGATTCTGGCTTTACTGAGGGATTTGGGGTGGGTGACATTGCCTCTCTGGGCCTCAGTTTCCCTTGGAGCTCGCTGTGTGCCAGGCCAAGATTAAAAAGAGGGTCTGCCAGAAGGAATGGTGGGATTTGGGGGCCTGGCTGGGTCAGGGTGTGGGTGTGACCCACAGACACCATCACACATATGTATGCTCAGCTTCATGTAGCCCTGGGCAGGCCCTTCCCTCACACAGGGGCATGCGCCTGCAGTCACCTGTCTGCTTGTGCACACGCACTCTCACACAACCGGTGAACAGACACAGGTCTCAGGTCCACGTGGGCCCCTGCACACACGCGTGCCCATGAGCGATCATATGTGTACCTGGGCCTGCACACAGCCTTCCCTGACCTCAGTAACATACACCCCCAGGCGAATGTTGAATTGCTCCCCTCCTTCACCCCCTCAATCCCCAAAGGATTTCTAGGAAAATGAAGTAAGAGAGAAAGGGGACATCAGAGAGGGTATATAGAGAAAAGAGCCTTCTGGGATGTCTTTGCATTGCAAACAAGGGTTCCATTTCATTTCTGAGTTCCCTAATGGCCAAGGTAAAAAGGGACGAGTGGGCTTTTTACCCCACTTCTATCAGAGGATTGTTACAGGGACCGAGCAAGGTCTTGTGTGTGGAAACACTTTGCCGATCGTGAGATGTCTGTTAAGATGGGGTGAGAGACACAGTTGTTCACCGAGTCTTTATCTCATGGCTGGGACCCGGCCTTAGGCCTTAGTTCTCTATGCTGGAGTCGAAGCCCTCCCCAGTCTCCGGTCATTCCTCGCTCCGTGATGGATGCACAGGTGGTCCCAGGACTTTGTTCAAGCTCTTCCTTCCGCCAGAACACTTGGCTCCCTGCCACTCAGAGTGTTGCCTCCTCCCAGACCATGCCAGGCTGGGACTGGGCCCTCCTCTAGGCTTCTGTGATTCCATTCCATATCCTACTGGATTAAAACCTCCATTTACTTGTACCCTCCCTTGCCAGACCCTCTGAGCGCAGGGTCGGGGGTCCTGTCTTTGGCATCCCCAGTGCCTGGCACAGAGTTGGTGCTTAGGATGGCTTCGCTGAATGAATTCATGTTAGTAAGGAGCCCAGAGCCTGTCCTCTGATCTCCACCTGTCGCCTTTGGGGGCATAGAGACTGGGGTACTGGGTGTTGTGTTCCCAGGAGCCCTGGCTCTGTGGGACCTGCCCTTACCCACCCAGGAGGGTAGGTCCTGAGCCCAGATGTCTCCTACCTCCCTGTCTAGGCAGGGAGGGAACTAGAGCTTCGAACTTTCTGGGGCTTTGGATGCCTGAGGGTGGACAGGGCCAGATCAGGGCAGGAGACGGCTGCCCACCAGCCCCGTCTGTTCAGTCATCCGTCTGTTCATTCATTAGGTCGGCCTGTTCATTTGTTTGCATTTTGCTATTTACTTTTACTGATGTCTCAAGCAGCCTCCTGAGTAAGGAGCTGTTTTACGTCCACTGTACAGATATGTAAACTGAGGCCCAAAGCACACGTGCTCTTCCAGTTTGTAAGAGGTGGTCGGTGGGCCTGCGGGGCTCTGTGTGTCGTCTGAGTGCTCACAGCTTGGGGGGCAGTGAGGAGGGAGAGGCCAACAGAGGGAGGAGGTGGCTGGGTTGGCCCTGGAGGGTGATGGCAATTTGAGGAGGAAGGGACACTAGTGACTGTCGGGGCCACCAGACATCTTTGAGAGTGCAGCTCACTCCATGCTTGCTGGCCCCTCCACTGGCACCCTGGGTGCTCAGGGCACCAGGGTGCCCAATCCCCTAGGCACACCCCAGCCTTACACCTTCACACGTTCTCACACCTGGTGTCCTGCACTCATACCTTACCCCCCAGACAGGGCACCTTCCGGCCCCCCATTCCTTTCCTCCAGGCCCTGCCCTACCAACTACACTCCTACCCTTAGGATGGCACACCCATCCTCACCCACACCTTCACACACACACATGCACCCACACCCTGAGGAGACACACTCTCGAGGTACACACATGGCTCAGGTCCCCTCTGGAGTCACACACCCAGGACCCCCCTCCTTGGTGGCCGCCACCCGGAGGGCCCTGGGCAACTCGGGCACCAGGCCGGCTCCTGTCGGGTAGGGCAGGCGTTTCTAGCTGCTTGGGCTTGGCCCAGGCTGGGGGACACGGCCCCAGGCCGGGGTGTGGGGCTGAGCAGCCGCTGTGTGGGCTGAGCCAAAAGTCAGGATGCTCACACCTGGGCTGTTGTGCCTGGGGCTGGCGCCAGCCTACCGGAGGGCAGCCCTTGCCTGGCAGGGACACCAGCCTCACATTCCTGGAGCGCTGGGGAAGCCTGAGGAGGGGCAAGGTGAGCAGGCCCGGGCCAGGCCCATCTCTAATTTCATATCCCAGTTTCCTGTGTGATCTCGGGTGGCATGTTCTGAACCTTGGCTTACCTCTCTGAAAAATGGGTATGCAGACACCCTTCCCTGCATGGTTGGTGGGAGAATAAAATAAGACACTGAAATCCAGGGCTTGGCTTTCCGGCTGAGCCGGCATCAGTTTCCTTTTCTTCCTCAGCTGGGGGCTGACTTCCACCCTGCCCTCACCTGTGCCTTTTAAAAACAGCTTTATTGAGCTGTAATTCACATACCAATCAATGCACTTATTTAAAGCACATGATTTTTTAAAAAGATTTATTTATTTGGGGGGTGGGCGTAGTGCACATGCAGGAGAGGGAGAGAGAATCCCAAGCAGACTTCCCACTGAGCATGGAGCCTGACCCGGGGCTCGGACCAACGACCCTGAGATCACAACCTGAGCCAAAAACCAAGAATCGGAGGCTTCACTGACTGAGGCACCCAGGCGCCCCTAAAGTACATGATTTAATGGCGTTTGTTAGATTCACAAGGACTGCCACCATCACCGTGGTCATGTTTAGGACCTTCTCATGACCATACCCCTCGCTCTAGCCCCGAGCAACTCCTAATTTACTTTCTCTCTCCATGTGCCTATTCTGGACAGCTTGTGTGAGTGGGATTCTCTACCATGTGCTCTTACGTGACTGGCATCTTGCACTGAGCATAACGTCTTCCAGATTCTTCCACGCCTTAGCCCACATTCGTGCTTCTTATGGGTACTCTGTGAATATAGCACATTTTGTTTATCTGCGCATGAGCTGATGGACATGTTTGTCCATGAAGGGTTGCTTCCATGTTTCAGCCATCATGAATAGCGGTGAATATTCGAGACTTACTTCCCACTGGCTTCTGCCTGACTTGATCATTTTAGCCTCTGACCTCTGAGCCAAGTCAGGAGGCAGGAAGGCTGGTGTTGGAGGATGGTTAGGTAAGGGGGGATTCTGTATGTCAGCAGGATTCTGGAGGCCGGGGCGGGGGGAAGAGGTAGCTGGCTGAAGGGGAGGGGACCTTTTCACCTGTTACCACTTGCATCCATACCTCCCTTCCCTGTCCTCTGTCCTCCCACCTGCTTGATAGTTACAGTCAGAGGCCACCCTTATGCCAAGAACTTTGTACACGGAATAGCAATGGATCCTAAAACAAATAAAGAAGCCAAACCAAAACAGTGAAGTGGCTACCATATGCATATGCCCAGTTTACAGATGAGGAAGCCCAGGGAGTTGAAGTGACTTCTTGAAGTCATGTGAATATTGGGGCAGAATCTGAACCCAGACCTCTCGGAGAATGGGACATGATTCCCTCCTTCCTGCCCTTTCTCCCCCCGTGGGTCTCAGGTCTGCCTCAGTGCCATGATTTGATTCAGTCCAATCCAATCCGATCCAATCCAATCCTGTTTCTCGGTGCTCAGGCATGTGCCAGGCCAGCGCTAAGGAGGGTAAGGAGAGATGCGGTGGCAGGACCTTAGTGAGATTTATGATGTGCCAACCCTGGTTTGGGCCCCAAGATCCAGATCTGAACAAGACACCGTCCCTGGAAGCTGGAAGTCAAGTTGGGGGAGGGGTGCAGACCATGGCTGGGTTGGCGCGGAAGGCCTGGCATTCGGGGCAGGGATGGGTGGGTCCCTGACCCTGTTGGGGTGAGGGATGAAGACAAGCTTCCTGGGATGGCCATACTGCAGCAGGGTCTGGATAGCTCCTGGGGAAGGTGTTCCTGGTGGAGGGAACAGCATGGTGGAGACATGGAAAAGAGAAAGAGGAAAAAAAGAAGAGTGGGTTGGCCTCTTGGGGTGGTTCTGCGGGTGGAGCCCGGGGGTGAGGGGAGGTGCCAATGGGTGATATTTAGAGGGGGAGGGGCCGGACCCTGAAGGCCTGGCATGCCGGGAGCCTTCCGCGGGCTTGGAAATGGTCCACATCTTCATCGTGGTGACCACCTGGCTCTAGAGACTTGTCGAAACTCATCGAACTGTCCATTTTAGACCTGTGCGCATTCCCAGGTGGAAATTACAGCTTGTAACAGAAGAGAGTGAGTTCGGTGGCTGGGAACCGGAGACAGAGAAAGGGCCGGGCTGGCGAAGGTGAATGTTGCGCCCTTGGGCCACCTGATGCCCACCTCTTGCCCCACAGCCCAGGGGGACGAAGCTCTGCCAGAAAGGCCTAAAACTTCAGGCCGGGCGCCCTTCCCCATGGCTCCCAGGGTGCCCCCCCCCCACCGTCCCCCAGCAGCACCCACCTGCCTTGCTCGGGCAGGGGGAAACCCAGCCATCCCTCTTGCAAATCCCGAATTAATGAATCCCAGGAATCTGCTGCCTGTGAACAGCCACTTCTTTGGGGTTTTGGTGAGAACGACAGGGATTAGGGCCTGGCAGGCGGGGCACCTCCTCCGGGGGGCTCGGTTTTCACCCCAGGAGAAATCTGAACTGTCCCCCCCGCCCCCCCGCCCCCACTCTTGCATCCCCTTGCATCAATCCCTTGTTCGCACAAGAGGCATTATCTATCTAATCTCCCCCCACCCCACCGCTGGCTCCCCACCGGGGGCCGGGGGCAGGAATAGGTGGGGCCCCTGCTGCCCGCCCTCCTGGCTGCTCCTGGCCCGGGGTGCCCAGGGGTGTCCCCTCCTCACACCTGCTGGCCCAGGGGGCTGGACTATGGGGAGAGGTGAGAATGGGTTTCGAGTCCCTGGCCTGGCCCGCTCCTCGCTGAGCACACAGGTGCACACTCTTTCCTGGGGTTCGTGGAGTGGGCTGACATGGAGAGAACGAGGAGGTGACTAGCGTCTTGGTCCCTGCCCCTCTGCTCATACCTTGTTCTGAAGGTGTCGGCAATACGAAGGGCCAGATTGATGACACCAGCTCAGCTCAGATGCTTGGACTTCGAACATTGGTGTGACTCTCGCAGGAGCCCGGGTCCGACACACCTGACTCTGATGCCGAACTCCCCCACTGCCTGGTCTGTGATGTTGGGCAGTTTTCTTTTCTATAAAATGGGAATAAGCAGAGTGTTTTCCCCCCAAGAGGAAGGGGGACATAAATGCAAATAAATAACGGTGGTTTTGTTTTATTAATTAAACAATTATGCTGGACGCAGGCAGCCTCTCTGCGCACCTAGCAACGGCCACGCCTCAAGCAGATGCCTGTCCGGGTGTCTCCATACGTGCACAATGGAGGCGCGCCAGTCCCCAGAGAGCCCCTGACATCGCACCATGGGGGAGCGAGCTCATTCCCTGATCATTTGAAGACTATGCTGTCCCCTTGCTGGCCATGATCGCCTATGGGCAAGGTCCCTGACACTGGGGAGAGTATGAGCGTGGGTGTTAGGTGTGGCAGGAGCGTGGGCAGACCGAGGTCAGGGGGAGGATGGAGGGGCTTAGCTCAGCCAGCAGCAGAGTTTTGTCATGAGCTATTCCCAGCTGTGGCCCTGGGATGATGGGAGAGGACCTCAGGAGATGAGGCCAGAGGACCAGGTGGCTCTGACCTCCATATCTGTGGCCCCTCAGGTGGCCAGCGTGGCTGCCATGGGCAGATGTGGGGGAAGATGCTGAGCTAGGCCGTGCAAGGACTCCTTAGCGACCAGGGGTTTGGAAGGGATGACACAGGCTTGTCTTTAGTGTAAGCTCATGGTCCACCTCCCCTGCTGCTAGTGCGGGGGGGCCCACCCTGCTGCTCTGGAAGCCCCTGGATATCCTTGTGTCCTTCTGCGGGAGTCCTGGCTCCAGCCACGCAAGAGGGCTGGAGGCTCTCCTCCTCTCTAGCCCTCTTCTTCATCCCGAGACCTGAAGCCCATGCCTGGATTCTGACTCCCCTGATTCGGACAAGCCAGCCAAGGTAGGTGAGGGGGCGGCGGGAGGAGGTGGGGGCGGTTGGTCCCGGGTGTTCCTCCTCCCTGTTGTGTGACCTCAGCCTCCTGTCCCTCCAGGGGGTGGGTGGCTCCCAAGTGCTGAGGTCTGCAGGGGCTTGGCTGTGGGAGAAGGGCTCCGTGATTTGAGCTCTTTTTATCCACCCGGGTCCCTTGCTCCGGGGCGTGGAGGACACGGGGAAAAGGACAGTCCCTGGGCAGACGCTGAGCAGGGAGTCAGGCGGCCTCTTGGGGCCTCAGTTCCCTACCTGTGAGAAGAGGAGGCTGGGCCCTCTCAGCCAGGGGAGCGAGGCTCTTTAGGGGTCGGGATGCAGGAAGGGAGGGGGGGAGGGTAGTGGCTGGGCAGGGCAGGGCCAGTGGTTTCACAAAAGAGCCATGTGTCCTCCATGGGCAGTACAGGGCCGGCCGGGCGTCTGTCTGCTCTAGGGATGGGGATTTGGCTTCAGAGCGAGGCTTTATTATGTTTCCTTTTTAATTACGATGGTCTTGGCTCCTACAAGAGCAGCTTTTGTTGGGGCAGCTTAGAAGAGGGAGGGAGACAGGGATGGCCAGTCTGGGGCTGCGGGGGTGGGAGATCCCACGGGGAGGGGCAGCACTCAGAACTTCTCTCGGTTCCCTGGGAAGGGGGGTACGGGGCATGAGAGAGAGGACAGCTCCCGTTCGGGGGCCGGAGTTGGACGAGGAAGCTGAGTTGGAGCCGGGCACTTCTCCCTGCTCTACTTCTTTGCCAGGCTCCAGATTTTGATGGGCAGCATAGCAAATACCTGACCACCCCATCCTTTGACAGTCCTTGGGAACTTCAAGTTCAATATCCACCCCCTTAAACTGACTCATATTCTGGGCACTCCATCTCTGTGAATGCATTCGTGCTGTATGCCAGATCCCACTCTGGGTGCTTGGGGCACATCAGGGAACAGACGCAAATGTCCCGTTCCTTGTGGAGCTGACCTGCTGGTGCTTTTCTGTTTGTGCATTTGTCCTCGCAGCCTCCAGGAAAGTGGGATTTCGCTGTGAGCCTGCCCGGTACTCACGACAAAGCTTGGCGCATAGAAGGCTCTTAGGAAATGTTTCCTTACTGAAGAGGGAAAGACCCATCTGGAAGGCAGGTGGAGCTGAGGGTACTCGGGGCTAGAGAAAGGTGTGGAAGGAGCATCACAGGCTACTAAGACCAGGGGTAGGCAAGAGATGGCTAACTTGCCTTCATGTATCTGGTAAGATGCTGGGTCCCTTGTCCCCAAATGCATCTGTTATTTTGTGTCTCGAAAGAGCAGACAAGAAAATTTCAGATAGGTCACCCGGGTGGCTCCACTGATGAAGCATCTGGTTTCCGCTCAGGTCAGCATCCCAGGGTCGTGGGATCGAGCCCTGTGTCGGGCACCCTGCTCAGCGGGGAGCCTGCTTTTCCTTCTCCCTCTGCCCTTCCTCTCTACTCTTGCTCTCTCTCTCTCTCAGATAAGTTAGTAAAATCTAAAAAAAAAAAAAAGGAAAATCTTCAAATAGAGGTTAAATAAGCCAATACGTTAACAACAACAAAACCCCCCAGTATGAGATTATTTTTAAATTGCATTTGTCAAAAAAAAAAAAAAAATTGCATTTGTCTTTTTCTTCTCCCTAAAACATAAAACATATCAATTCTGGACTCAGACAGTCACTTCTACTGTTTCCTCAGATGTGTGACCTTAGGCAAGTCACTTGCTTCCCTGAGTCTGAATTTCCCTGTCTGTAACCTCGTAGGGTTTGGGGTATCATGACCGCACTCATGCACCTGGAGGGGTGCAGGGGAGGCCCATGGAGGGAAGAAGCTCCTTGCCATGGGATCTTCACAGTTCCCACCCGCCACAGACACCTGCACCCCTGTAGCTCTAGGGTCCCAGCCCTGTCATGCAGGCATGTCCCGAGGCTAGTGGCCTTCACACTGTGTCCCCCTGCCCAGGCCCCCAGGTGAGAAGTCACCTGGGACGGCTGCTCCTTCCTGGGCCTTAGGGACATTGGGGACTCCTGGGCTCTCTAGTCCTTTGGATCTGGACCTCTCCAGCCCCCTTCCAGCTGGGTTCTCTGAATAGCAGGGGCCGGGCACTGCTGAGTCTCAGAGAAATGGGAAGCCAGCTCGGGCTTGCAGTAGAAGGGCTGCTCCTACGGTGCAGGTTTTGGGGGAAGGGGAAGCTTCCACTGGCCCCACCCAGAATTCCCACCTCCCTCGTGCAGGATGGACATCTCTGTCCAGATCCTCAAAACATCTTTCTTGAACCTCTCTAAATAAAATAGTACCACCTCTGCTCCTCCCGGCTCCCCAGGTCCCACTGGCACGTTGTTGCCTGGGCCACACATGTGGGCTCTGGAGCCTGACTGCCCGGGCCAGAGTTTGCTGGTCGTGGACTGTGGACTTCTTGAAGATGGGGCCTTGGGTCTGCTCACTGCTGCTATATCCCAGCCTAAAAACGTCCCTCATGTTACAGACGAGGAAACCGAGGCTCAGAGAGGACAACTGGCTTTCTGGAGACCACAGAGCAGATCCATGGCAGCAAAAGAACTTTTACATCACGGTTCTCTGGGGAGCGCCCCGCCTCCATTTCTCCTGTTACCTGTGGTCAAGCTGCCCCGCCGCCCCCTTCCCCTACCTCGAGACAACGTTCCCATCACTCGGGTCCCCCACAGACTCCAGGAGAGGCTGGTTCTCCAGAGGGAAGCTGTGATTTAAGGCTGGGCCCAAGCGCTGACGCGAGAGAGGGGAGCAGGTGGAGGCAGGGCGAGGGGGAGTGCTTCCCGCCCTGCCAGGCGCCCCATCTGGACAGGGAGGCAGCAACCTGATCTGTGGGCCGGAGAGCTGGGCTATTTTGGGGGTGGCACCGGAGGCCCAGGCATCAGGACTGGGGGAAGGGGTGTCTCCTGCCCCTGCTGCAGGCTGAGGATGTAGGCCCTGGGCCATTCCGGAGGGCTGGGTCAAGGGCAGGGAGGGGGAACCTCCTCCTGGAGCTCTCTGGGAAGCTTCCGCAGGAGGGCAGGGGTCCCTAGAGGAAGTTGTCCTTACTGCAGGGACTGGAGGCTCCGGGGCCACACGCATGGACAGAGAAACTGCACGCCTGGGTCCTTGTCCCAACTCTGTCACCATCTCGCTGTGTGACCTGGGGCAAGTCGCTCTCCCTCTCTCTGGGCCTCATTATTTGGAGGTCTCAGGTCCTATCCAGCTCCGGGCTTCCATCGTCTTGGCAACCAAGAAGGAAAGCCCCATGCTCTAAGGTTCTAGGGACAAAGGGGGAAGGTTCAAATATTTTAAGATTAAAGGAGGAGTTCTAGCTTTCTAAGACTAAGAATAAAAAGCAAGATCCAAACATTCTGGGTTTTAGGGAGGGATGATTAGGTAGCGGAGTCTTGGGAAAGGGAGCTCCCTGGGTCCGTGGCAGCGGTGGCCTTGGGGTTGTTTCCATTCCCACGTGGTCCAGAAGGTGTGTTTGCCTCCAGAGCACAGCCTGTGGGAGTGGAGAACCCTGGGGAGTGAGTGGAGGGGGCGGATAGGAGGGTCAGCAGAGGCCAGCTGGTTTCTGGAAGTCGCTACGGGCACAGGTGGGTCCTAAGGGCTTCGGCCAGGAGAGCAGCTGCCTCCCTTCCTGCTGGCTTTCCCAGCAGGACCCACCCAGGGGCCGCTGGGCTGCTGTTCTGGGGTCGTATCTGCCAGTTGAGGAATGAGAGGGTAAATGTGTACATGGGTTCCTGCCCCTCCCTTGTGGCCTTCCGGGTGGGTGCTGGCTGCCTTCCTGTGGGGGCCTGGTCCACCTAGGGAAAGATTCCTTGGACCCACGATCTCACTGAATGCTGTTGAGCCAGGGCTTCTGGGAGGAAGGCGAGAGTGGGTTTGGCCTGGGTGAGGTCTGGGGTGGTGGCATGTGGGGGAAGCTCTGAGGTTGCCCACCCGACCCATGTCCCATGCCTCTGGCACATGGCCTCCATGACGCTTTTGGAACCCCTGCTTCTTCATCTGTAAGAAGGGTCCGGCCCTCCTGCATTGACTGAGCTGCACAGTGGATGGCGGAGACCCCCAGGGCCTCCCATGGCGGCAGGACCAGGCCTCAGCCCTCCTGCCTTATGGCCTGGAACTCGGTTCCGGGCAGGTGGGGGCGGGGGGAGGGCAGCGGCCTTTCCCTGCGCTCCAGAGTTTTTAAAAATGAAAAATCCCCACTTACCCGTCCCTGAGAAGCTGGCTGTGCAGCTGGGTGTGAGAAGCCAACTGAAGGTACAATTCTTGGTCTTGAGGTGTGAGGCAGACCCACCAGGAGAAACACTTGATTTCCTCCCTTGGTACTGAGACCCCGAGAGGTGGGAAGTGTTGCGGGGGTGGTAGAGGTTGCTGCTGAGCCACAGCGTGTCCCGGGGCCACTTTATTTCAGGTGTGCATGCGTGTGTGTGTACACAGGAGGGCTATTTTAACTCAGTGTGTATCTTTTTTTTTTGAGAGGGGGAGGTGTGGAAGGAGCAGAGGGAGAGGGAGAGAGAGACTCTTAAGCAGGATTCAGGTGCAGCACGGAGCCCAACTCAGGGCTTGATCTCATGACCCTGAGATCAGGACCTGAGCCGGAATCAAGGGTCAGAGGCTCGACCTGCTGAGCCACCTGGGTGCCCGTGACTGCCTGTCCCTCTTATCTTATCTCCTATCTATCATTTCTTTAAATGTCATCTACTGGGCTTCACAAAGGGTTTCATGCAGCTGCTGGAAATATTTATAAGGTGAATGAATGATATAAAACAATCAGAAGTTTCTATAGCCCGTGTGAACTTTCGAAACCCCTGGATGGGGCCTCCTGGCGCTGTGAGCCGGTCATGCCACTTTTCTAAGCCCCAGCGTCCACATCTGGAAGTGGGGGGGGGGAGCCGTTTCAGGTGTGTTTGCAAAGGGCCTGGTTTGGCACTGGGCATGGGGACGATGTCCCAGTTGAGGGCATGGGTCCTTGGAGACGCTTCCTGCAGTTCCTACTCAGGTGGGAAGTGAGCCAACCAGGTGGGCTTCCCCGAGGAGGTGTGGCCTTCGAAGCTCCAGGTGGGAGCCTGTGGAAACAAGACCAGGAGGAGGAGCTGGGGTTGTGGGCTCCTGAGTGGGGATGTGGGGAGCTCTGGGGAAGTCAAAGAGTTGCTGGCCTGGTCTTGGGGGGCACTGTGGGGAAATGGGAGGACAGGCTTGCTGGGTCTGTCTAAAACCAGGGAGCAGGGTGGAGGGGCGACACATGTGCATCCCCCACATCACAGGTATGAAAACTGAGGCCCCCAGCAGGCTCTGGGGCAGTCGGTCACCTGCTGCCTCACAGAGAAGGGGAGGATGAAGTCTCGGCCTCACAGTTTTTAGCTCATGGTGTGTTGGCCCTCGTGATAGCAAAATTGAAAGGAAAAAAACCCCAATCAGTTAAAGATAAAAAAATAACAATTTTTTTTATTTATTTTTTTTGACAGACAAAGATCACAAGTAGGCAGAGAGACAGGCAGAGAGAAGCAGGCTCCCCGCCACGCAGAGAGCCCAATATGGGGCTCGATCCCAGGACCCTGGGATCATGACCCGAGCCAAAGGCAGAGGCCCTAACACACTGAGCCACCCAGGCACCCCCAAAATAAGAATTTTAAAAAGAAGGACATGCAGGGCAGAGGGCTAAAGTGACCAGCCAGGGGTGGCATGGCCAGGACTGGAGCAGGACGGAACTGGAGTCGGAATCCGGCGGTTCCCATCTCTGCACCCACCATCCTTCTCCTCCTTGGGGCGCCGCCCGCCCAGCGCCCCCTCCCTGGTGCTCTTGGCCTTTATTGCGTCCTTAACGGGCTCCTGGAGACTTGGCACCTGCCGCCTTTTCTGTTCTAATTAAAGGCGGATGCTCTGAGGGGTGGATAGGGGGTGGCATGCGGGGGGCTCTGGCTTGTGGCCACCCTGGGCGACACATTCCTGGCTCCTGACTCACAGAGAAATGTCTTCTTGTCTCCTCGGCACTTTTGGACCCTGCAGCTGTGGCCGCATTCCTCCCCACCCTTCTCCCCCCTCTAGCCGGAGCTGCTGCTGATTGCACGGACCCATCCCGGGCTCTGGAGACTGAGGCCCCGAGGGGAGGCTACAGGCTTCCCAGCTGCACAGGGCAGAGTCAGGGAGAGGAGAGCTCCCCTCTCACTAGGGTGAGCTTTTGCCTTCACTTTGGCTTTGGGCAGTGATTCCCAACAGGGCATGTAGTGGACAGGAAAGATGCACTGATAGACGGATTTCAGGTGAAAGTCAGTGGCCCTGGGGGGGACAGGCCAAAGGGTGTTTAGCCTGAGGGGCGCCATGGGCAAGGCATATCTTTTTTTTTTTTTTTTTTTTGATTAGGGAGAGAGAGTGAGAGAGCAGCAGGCAGAGGGAGAAGCAGGCTTCCCACTGAGCAGAGAGCCCGATTAGAGATTCGATCCCAGGACCCTGGGATCATGACCTGAGCCGAAGACAGATGCTTAACCAACTGAGCCACCCAGGCGCCCCGGGAAGGGCATATCTTAAAGGCAGTTGGCTCTAGTGCACAGCAGGTCGGGATCTCAAACTCAGACACCTCCCTATGGCCTCAGTTTCCCCACGTGTAAGAGGCAATCTGTGTACAGGGCTCCCAGGGCTGTACTGAGGCCCGGCATGCTGGTGAGTGAGCAGAGAAAGTCTCGTGCCTGGGCCGGCAGCCTGAGCCAGGCTATTTATGGGTTTCCGACGGGAGGGGGGCTCCAGGCTGCGGGCCGTGTCTGACCTGAATTCTTACACTTACAGGAAATTAGAACCCTTGGAAGCAGGTGCGCTGGTGATCCCAACACTCGGGTGGCCAAGAGGGTGATGTGGCTGAGGCAACAGGCTGGGGGTGGTGTGGACTGTTGGAGGAGGGGCCCGTCCAGAGGGAACAGGGCTCCCATCCGCCTTCCTGCAGTCATGAGTGGAGAATAGAATGACCATCGCCATGTACTGGGTTCTTCCTCTGTGCTTTGCTTGTGTTTACATAGTTAATCCTCACAACAAGCCGATGAGGTGTGATTATTACTTCCGTCTTACAGATGGGGAAACTGAGTCTCTGAAAGAAAGGTTTACTCACTTACCTGTGAGCATAGAGCAGGGGTTAGAGTCAGGATTGGAACGCAGAAAAGACTGTGTAATTCCAATTCTCTTGTCCTGTTCTCATTTCCAGCTGCCTTTGGGCAGTGAGGAGGTCTCCAAGAGAATTCCAGAATATTCTGTGGGTTTTGGCAGTTTCTTGCTGAGGCGGCCATGGGCCTATGGCAGTGTGGGGCAGAGTCGGGGTGTGTGGATGGTCGGCATCTTGTGGACCGGTTGTGGGCTTCAGTGAGTGCTGGGGGGTGGCCTGGGGACTGCCAAGTGTTCGCAGGTAGGGACAGGAGCCTGGGAGGGGAGGAGAAACTCGGTCTGGCCTGAGGCCAGGTGGGCTGGAGGTGCCCTGGGTCATCCACCTGTCTGAAGTGAGAGTGAGAAGGCAGGTGCAAGAGACTGAGTGTGTCCAGGGTGTGTGTGACACTGACTTTGACTCAAAAGTGTATGTGGGGATGTGAATATGTGTGGGACACTGTGGATGTGAGAGGTGAGTGTGTTTGAACATCTGAGGGCTCACAGGGGCAGAATCAGGCCTGGTGTGGCCGAAAATGTATTCATTTATGGGGACTTCCTTTGTGAAAAATAATACAAAATTACAAATACCAAAGGCTGTAAAATAAAAGAAACCTCAACAAATTACAATAGTTTCGAAAGCTGACAGGTACCACAAACATTACCGAATCCAAAAAATATAGTATTTTTATTAATTAACTTCCTGGCTCTCCCTACCTCTTTTTGGCTTTCGCCATCATGTGAACACATTGCTAGGCCCTCGCAGGGTCTTAGAAGGAGCCCATAGCGTAGGCTTTGGGATGTGTGAGTCTGTGTGGGCAATGTGTGCATGTGTGTGTAACGGTGCGACCGAGTGTGAGGTTGCGTTTCGTGAAAGAGTGAGAGATGGAGAGCAAGGTTTTTGTGGCAGAATGGATCAATGACTATCTGCAGACTGAGGAAAAGAGAGGCTTGTGCGTGGGGGGAAATGTGTGTGGGGGATACATACGTGTGTCTTTAAGCATGTGTGTGCACACATGTGAATGCAGGGGTGTGTGGTATTGTCTGTGAGGAAAGTGTGTGAGATTCCTTGGGTGTCTTTTCTTTGGTATTCCAGTTTTGGGGAACCTCTCCCTGGCTGTACTCTACCTCCACCCTCTTCCCCACCCCGGGGGCAGATGGGCACAGACATGCTGTGGCATTTGGTCCAGGCCTTTCGGGGACAGGCTCAGTGTACGGAATTCACAGTTCCTTCCCCTGCCCCGCCTCCCTTCCTCCCACTGATGAAATGTTGGTAATTCAATCCGTGGAGATACTCAGTGTCCTGGGGAGAGGTTGGCATGGGGTGTGTGTGTGTGTATGTGTGTGTGTGTGTGTGTGTGTGTGTGTATGAAAGACAGAGAGAGTGTGTGTGTATGAGAGGGTGTGAAAGTGAGAATATGAGTGTATGTGTGTCTGAGAGAGCCTGAGAGAGTATGTGAGAGAGTAAGTTTGTCTGAGAAGTGTGAGAGACTGTGTGTATGTGTGAGTGTGTATTTGTGAGTGTGGGTGTGTGAGAGACTGTGTGTGAATTTGTGAGTGTGAGGGTGTGAGAGAAAGTATGTGAGAGAACATGAGAGTGTGTGTGAGAGAAGGTGAGTGTGAGAGTGTGAGTGTGTGACGGTGTATGTGAGAATGTGTGAGTGTGTGAGAAAGTATGAGTGTGTATGTGAGAGAGTGAATGTGTGACAGTGTATGTGAGAAGGTGTGAGAGAATGTCTGTGAGTGTATGAGAGAGTGTGAGTGTGACAGTGCATGTGAGACTGTGTGAGAGGGTGTATGAGCAAGTATGAGTGTGTGAGAGCGTGTGGGAGAGTGTGTGTGCGAGAGAGAGTTCCACAGCACCTGAGCCACCCGAAGAGCATGCTGTTCATATCCTTCCTTGTACAAATGGAGAAACTGAGGCTCAGGGGTAGGGAAGGGATACGTTTGAACAAATTAGGGGGACCAGGTTGGGACCAGAATTCTGATCCCCTGGGGCAGCGGTTCCAATTGGACTAATTCTGAGCACTTGCTGGGGGCCAGGCCTAGGGTCAGTTGAAGGTTAGAGGCTGGTTGGCCGGGAAGAACCATCCCTGACCTGGAGGTGCTTCTGGAGCGATGGGGGTAAATACGAGTGTGTCATGGGAAAGGCGTGGTGTTCGTGGCTGGCGGGGCAGCAGTGCGAAGCCGATAGGGCTGCACCGTGGGGCTCCACTGGGCTGGCCCGGGAGCTTGGTTTGCTCGTGGGGGTCCTGGGAGGGCATGGAAGGGTGGGATGGGGCAGCTTCAGGTTCATGTTTCAGAAACAAAGCCCGGCTTCTGTAGGGTAAGGGCAGGTTTGGCCACCCAGGGGGCTAGTATCCTATCTAGGCAAGAGTCGTGGGTTTGATGGGATGGGGAGATGGGCTTGGCAAGTAGAGGCAACCCCAGCTTTGGCTTTTCTCACTACTCACCCCCTTCCTCACTATCTTCCCCCTAACACACAGGTCTTGACCCAAGCATCCCCAAGAGAGGTCCTGCACGTGAGCTGCTCTAACCTCAGGTAGCTTTCCCCACAGCAGGGAGATGCGCCCATCAGAGCAAACCTGGCGAGGGGCAGGACTGGGCTGAGGTCAAAAACAGTCTCTTGGGAGCTAAGCTGCTTGGGTTCAAATGCTGATCCAAGTGGCTATGTTCCTTAATCTCTCTGGGCCCCAGATTCCTCATCAATGGGATGACAGCAGGACCAACCACAGGGAATTGTCACGAAGACTATGTGAATTCAAGCGTCAATGCCTAGCATAACAGACTGTGTGTGTGATAGCTGTGATTCTAATTGTAGGAATCGCATCCAAATGGAGAGGTTTCTTCTCACTGAGCAACCTAGGAGGGCTTCCTGCAGGCAGCAGCCTGGTGCAATGAGAAGGCTGGCTTGGGCTGAGAGCAGGATCCGGCCGGCAGCTTGGTTCCTTGGCCTGTGTGCCTTGGGTGAGTCATGGGCCTCTGTGAGCCTCGTGAGCCTTCCCTGTGAGGAAAGTGAGTACGGGGACAACAGTCACCCAGTCCTGAGCTCCTCCTATACTTCAAACACGAGGCCAGTGCTTGGGGCCTTATTCACTCCTCTTGTCCACCCCTTAGGGAGGTGGGACTATTTCAGGTAAAGAGACAGAGGCGCAGGAGGGGAGATCGCTTGCCTGACCTCACACAGTTCAGAAGGGCAGTTTCGGGACTGACTGCAGGAGATCTTAGCTGTTAGCTGGCTCTTGGCACGTATTTGTTGTGGATATTGGAGTTGGTTTGGACAAGAGAAGCAGGTTTTCCACTGGGAGCAGAGGGGAGAGAGAGGATCCCAATGGAGGGCTCAGGTTGAGCAAAAGCAGGGAGGTAGGCTTTTACTTAATTCCGCAGGGAACAGAATTAGCCTTGTTCAGGAGTCTTTGGGGAAGACCTAGACCTGGGGGTCAAGGTGGAGTAGGAATTTCGAACTCATGGGAGGCCTTGCTCAAGTTCTGCTCTACAGAAGGAGAAGCCCTAGGGCCTGTGAAAGTGACCCCAGGCCCCCAGACTCAGTCCACCCCCTCCTGGGCCTGTTCTGGGCTCTGGGATCTTCAAACTCCATTCTGTATCACCTGGCTCTTTGCTCTCTGGTTTTCAGTTGGGTCCAGCCAGCGGGAGAGAGGGAGCAGAAAGGGGGTCCTGCTCCCTCTCTGTTGAGTCTCCATGGGCTGCCTTATTCCTCTTCAGCTCTCAACACAGCATGATGCCTGGGCATAGGGATGCTAACAACTCCCTACTGTTGCCAGTCCTGGGGTACCACACTATCCCTTGCTGGTTTCCCTAACCTCACCCACTCCTCTGAAACCCCTTTTCTGTTATCTCTTTTGTATGAGTCTGTTTTCTGCTTGGACCCTGATGTGTCTCCCCTAACCCTGTCCCCAGCCCTTCTCACTCTCTCCTTTGGCTTGGGCTCCTGTTCTCCTCTTAGCTGGCCTGGGGAATGTCACTTTGAAATTCTCAGTGGGGTCCAGAGCTCGTGGGAGGAGCCCCCTGGAGTCCTTTCAACAAACACCAAACTCAACAACCACAGCTTTAAATACATAAGGTCTGGTAGGTGGGGCGACCACTCAGCCCCAGAAGCTTCGGGGAAGAGTTTTGCTCCCCTCTGATCAGTAGGGCACTGTTCTGGGGTCCACAACTCTCTGTGAGGTCTTCTGGGCTCAGCCTGTGTCTGGACCCCACCGAAAAGTGACCTGACCCTCTCATGCAGGACTGGGGGGCTCAACCCTCTGTAGCTTCTCCTGACAGTACATAAAAGATGCTTCTTTCTTGAAGTCAAGAAGTTCTTCCCTCAACCATCAGTTTTGTGTCCATATCTCCAAGCTCAGCACTTTCATGGCCATCTTCTTAGCCAATCCCAACCACTCTCAACCAGTTCCAAGGTACAATAATACACTACAGCTGGGAACAGACTGTGGGGGACAAGGGCAGAGGCAGGGGGCCCCACCACCATGCTACTCATGTAGCCAGGCAGGAGAGGTTGTTGGTCTGGATCAAGGGGTAGCCAGGCAGGTGGGAGAGAACCAGTTGGATTCGAGAAATTATCCCACTTCACCAACCAGACCCCATGCAGGAAACACCCTATAATTTTTTGGCCAACCAAGGCTCCTGAATTTGGTTCTGAGAATTTGTATCCTGTCCCTGTGAGGCAGCCCATCCACTATGCCTTTTGGATGGAAGTCAGAAGGGGGCTATTTTGTGTTTGGTCATTTGGTGTGTTAATTTGTTGCTTTTTAAAAACTCTGTGTGGTTCATGTACTAAATGGCCACCATCCCCCTGCTGCTTCCAGCTTAGAGTGTCATGGGTCCCTAGATGAGAACCTTCTCTCCCTACTTTATTTTCCTAATAAAAATACCCGCTGTTTGTCTGCCTGCCTTCCTGCAGGATCTTGAGAGCCGGGACAGTGCCTGGCACGGAGACAGCAATAACTGAACACCTACCCCGTTTCAGGCACATGTTAGCCACATTTCTGGGGAGGACCCAGAGGCGCAGCAGCACGAGGACCCATGCTCAGGATCACAACACTGGGTGGCAGCAGAGTTGGGATCTGAACCCAGGCTTGCGGGACTCCCAGCCCTTCCTCCATCCCTGCATCTTCCCTCCTGCCCCCTCCCTCCTCCCCCTTCCCCTCCCCACCTGGTCCCTTCCTCCCAAGCAGGGCTGAGTCGGCTACAGGACTGGGGTTCCAAAGACCTTCCTCCTACTTTGGTCCAGAAATAAATATTTGTTTCTCCCAGTGTAAATACCCCTCCGTGTTTAATGAGGCAATCCCAGGGTCATTTCCTGGCACGGCTCAGTGCCTGGAAGCCTCTTTCACTCTGGGAACAGCAGGCCTAGTAGGAGAGCTGCTAATGAGGGACTCGGGGTCTCACTGCAACCCTTTCATTTACAGATGAGGAAACTGTAGCTCCGAGTGGACAACTGATCCATCCCGGGTCACACAGACAGAATTCATCCCCACACAGCCTGGCTCACGTGTCCAGGCGACGCCGCCTCTGTTGCCCACAGCTCCTGGACGCTTCCCTGCCCCTGCAGCCACCGCGCGGTGAGCCGTGATGGGCAGGCAGCTGGAGAGCTTGGAGACGCCCCGCCCCCTCCCTTGGCATCTCCAGCCTACGGGGCACTGACGGCCCCCTGGGCACGGACCCCCTCCTGCCATCCCCACTTAAAGTGATACTTTAATAAATTATGCTTTTATGTTATTACACGTGGAGCTATAAAAGCAGAGCGTGTGCAGCGGGGCTGAGGTAACGCGCCCGCGACTTTGCAATTTCCTGGTCTGGCCTGGCTCTGCTCCGCGCCGTGAATTTTTCATTAATGTGCGCAGGTGACGCCACGGGGGCAGACGCAGGCCAGGTACGCTCTCGCCGCGGCGCGGCCCCCTCCCGGAGCTCGCGGGGTCAGCCTGGGGATGGTGGAGGGTTCACACCAGGATGACTAGACATCACCCCACTCGGGCGCTCGGGAGAAGCTCTCCATTCAAATTGCAAGTGATAAGCATTGCCGGGTCCGTGGGGGATGGAAAGGGTGTCCGCTGGCCAAGTGCCGGGCCCATGCCAGACCCCGGGCCCAGTGTCTGACACGGCATTACCTCATTTTGCCCTAAAAAAGCTGTGAGCTCAGCATCACGAGCCCCATTGGACGGACGAGTCCATTGAGGCCCGCTGAAAAGCGGTGATGCCAGGTGTGTGCCCAGCCTGTCTGATTCCAGAGCCTGTGTTTGTAACTACTAGGCTCTCCCTCCTCTTTATGTCTCTCTCCCCACTCTTCTTCCCAAATCTCTGGTCCCTTTCCATGCAGTCATAATTAGAGAGGCAATGGGCGCATTGAATAGAGGGAAAAAAACACCCATTTAGAGTCTGTGGGAAAGGAAGCTCCTGGGACCTCACAGCTTTGCCCATGATACCCCCTCCTGGAATGCCTTTCCTTCTTCCCACTGGGTTCTGGAACTCAGGACTTGTGCTCTGTAACCCGGCAGCCTGCCTCTCCACACCCTTCTCCTCCGCCTGGGTGCCCACTCATCTGTGACGTGCTTACTGAGGTCTGAGTCCTGAGTCCAGGCATATGGCATGTGTTGGTTTTTGCACCTGTGGGAGGGGGCTAGTGTCAGTGGAGCACAGTGGAAATGGGGGCAAAGCCACCCATCGAGGCTTGTATGGTTCTTAAATGATTCTAGATGTTTCCAGCATGAGAGAGGCAACAGGAAAACCCTGGAATGGTTCCTGGACGACTTGGGTGTGTTCCTCTCTGTAAAGCGGGCCCCAGAAATCTGTGTGGGGGTCCAATGAGAACCTCCCTGCCTCCCTGTGCACGTGCACAGTCGAAGCTAGATTTCTTCGGCTCTTTTGGGAAATGATCCTAGGAACTGAAGACAAAACCCAACTTGAAATAAACACTCGGGTCCCAAACACCCCACAGTTCTCGGCGAGTGAATATCCTCTCCCGCCGGCTGGCTTCCACGCCATGTCCAAGTGCATGTCCAAGTGCATACACGAAGCAGCAGGGGTGGCTTTGGGCCCCTTTTGCAGAATTAGTGAGATTAGCTGAAGGCTGGAGCCCAGCAGATGTCCCCTCTCTGGACTCGGTGACTCACTTGCCTCCCTGGTTGAGAAATGGATCCAGCCGGGCCTGAGCTGTCCTGGCTGGTGGGGAACGAGACATGGGGCAGAGGTCAGGGTAAACACCCGCGGTCAAGGCGGGAGGTCGGGTTGAGGGTGGGGACAAGAAAGAGGACAGAACATTTCCACTCAGCGGAAGGAAGAGCTCTTGATGGCCTGAGATGGCCCAGAGCAAGAAGAGCTGCCTAGAGTGGGGAGGAGGGCCCAGGCCCAGAGCCATGCAGGTAGGCTCCCAAGGACCCTCTGAAGGCACGGAGGATTCCGGCCGGCATTGAGAGGAGCCCAGACAGGAGGCCTGTTCACGTCCCTCCAGCAAGAGTCTCTACTAAAGAGATGGGCCAACTTTGCCTGTAAAAGGGCCAGGTGGAAAAGATTTTAGGCTCCGTAGGTCATACGGTCAGGGTTACAACTACTCAGTTCTGCTGTTGTAGAATGAAAGAAACCATACGCAAGACATCAAAAAGAATGAGGTTAAAAAAAAAAATGTGTTCTGATAAAACTTGATTCACAAGTGGGTCTAATTTGGCTGGTGAGCCATAGTTTGCCAACCTTGTAGAGCCTGTGGTTCTGGGGTCCCTGGACGGAGGCTCGGGGGACCCTCTGGGAAGCCCACTGACCTGTTTTCATGTACTTGACCCTGCTGGGGTTTCTTGTATTTCCTCTTTCTTCCACCCCATGCATGCACTCATTCCTTTTTCTATTCATCCATTTACTTAGCTGTTTCCAGAAGCTTCTAGTTCATGCTGTAGCTCTAGCTCACAGACTTGTTTGCTCCCTAACACACTCACCTAAGAATTCATCTGGTTACTCACTTCCTCCTTCCTCCTGGAAGCTCGGTGTCCTGACAATCATCATATGGAAATGTTCAGGAGCTGGGATTGTTTTATCGGGAGAGAACCCGGAAAACCCAGGGGTTTGATTATGGTCTTTTAGGTTCCGTCTGATTTAGAAGAATAAGATCCTGAGTCATTATTCCCTTATTAATTAGTCCTGCATGGTCTCCATACTCAAAACCTTGTCCACCCAAGCTCCGGCCCTGGGTCCCTGAGCTTGTGCACCACGCACGGCAAACACATCGTCTTTGTCCTCCGGGAGCCTCGCTTCCTGCCTGGACGCGGACTGCCAGTGGGTGGATTGTTCCCAGTGGGGACCATAGCATGGCCAAGACCAAGAGGGGAGGCAGAGTGAAGTATGTTCCAGAAATGGAAGTTCAGTCCATTTGGAGCAGTGTGTGTGTGTGTGTGT
This sequence comes from Mustela lutreola, assembly GCF_030435805.1. NCBI lineage: Eukaryota > Metazoa > Chordata > Mammalia > Carnivora > Mustelidae > Mustela > Mustela lutreola. The sequence goes on from NC_081299.1 coordinate 15,956,458, forward strand.
GTGTGTGTGTGTGCGCGCGCGCGCGCGCACATAAGTATCCCTCGCTGGGCCTCCACTCCCTCGTACCTTATCATGGTTCTGACCCCCTAGGGCTGTCAGAAAGGTTTCAGGGCCTTGGGCTCAGCACTTGCTGGCTATTAAATATCGGTCTTTAATCGGTCAAGGGCTAGTAAATATCGGTCTTTAATAATCATTCATTAATAATAATTATTATTAGATGGATTTTAAAAAATGGACCAATAGTTGAGGATTGTGTGGGTGGCCTAGTAGGAGGGACTGAGAGGAGAAGATGGAGTCAGGGGTCGGTCAGGGCAGCTGTGAGCTCGGCTAGAATGTAATAGGACGGAAAAAATGGCAGTTTCAGGGACTAATATTTACTGGCCACTTAGGATCTGTGCTATTTGGAGCAATTTCCTGATCTCTTTGATCTTCAGGGTTTTCTTCTGTATGATGTGAATGATAGTAGGGACCACATCTCAGGTGGCCATACGGGTGAAATGAGAATAATGCACTTTAAGGGCTTATCCTCAATAAATGGTAGCTAATATCTTTATTATTATGACCGAGTACCCACCAGTGTCCTAAAGGCCTCGCACATGGGGACCCTCACAACCATTTCTTTGCTTCCCACTTGGCAGCAGAGGAGACCAAGGCTCGGGGAAGAGGAGTGCTGTGCCCTGAGTCCCACAGCTGGCTAGGGCTCCAGCGGGATGAGGAATAAGTGGGCATAGAGCCCCACAGGGGCCAGCCACTGACCTGTCCTGTCACTAGTCTTGGGCCTCTTTCCTGGCAAGTTTCAAGTCCCTCCCACCACTCCCTGGGAGTGTTTTTCCCAAGCACTCCGGCCTGCCCCTCCTGCCCCGCTGGGCTCCTGCTGTCCTGCGTCTGGAAAGTTCCCCAGGCCTGGGAGAGATAAGGGGTGCCTTGCCCAGGGTTCAGGGCAGTGCCCGCCTGCGGCCCCTTTGATCACAGACCAGATGGTTCTGCCAGCCCAGTTGCTGGAGAGGCTGCGGCCGTGATAGGACAGGCCCGGGGAGGGGCTGGGCCTGGTATCAGCCACCTGGAGGGGGCACCTCCTGCTGTCCCCATAGCAACGGGCGCCCATCCCGACAAACAGGAAGCTGCTCCTGCACTGATGGTGGGATAGGCAGGCATGGGGGAGACCCAGGCTCTTTAATCTCGAGGAAGTGGTCCAGGAGGTGGGGCCTGGCTTGGCATCTTTCTTCTTGTCTCCCTGAGGAGCGTGGGGGTGGGGGCACGGCAGGGACAACCCACAACCCACACAGTTGCCCAAATCCTGACTGAGAACTGCACGCACCGCCGGGGCTCCCCAGTCTAAGCAGCTGTGCAGACCCCTTTCCCAGGTGGCTTCCACGCTGGATCTTTCCAGGCTCTGGTCTCCTGCTGCCTAGCAGGGTGGTGGCGTTGGGTCCAGGCACCAGGTATGACCTGTGCTGAGAGCTTCATGGCATCCCTCGAGGCCTCTGCCCTGCGGAGGGGGCCACTGGAACGAAAGGCCTTGGGGTCTTTACTCTTGGGTGGGTGGCTTTGAGCTAGTCGCCATTTGCTTATCTGCAAAATGGGGATGCAGACTCCTCGTCATAGAGCTGGTGTGAGTGGCCGATAATTCTAGGGATTGTGTCTGGGACAAGAGTAATGCAATTTAAGCTGTATCCATCCCCCTCCACTCCGGAGCCCTAACCTTAGAGAAACACCGACACTCATATTGCCCTCAACCATGCGGTGCTGGGGGATGTCCCCTGTCAGATGCCAGGTCCTGGGCTCGAGGCCTTCTCTGCTGTCACTCCCTTCCTTCTCCCAACAGCCTTGAGAGGCAGAAACATGGTCCCCCTTATAGCAGCAGAGAAACTGAGGCTGGGGGCTCTGCTCTCTGAGTTCTCCTTGTGACTTGGGGTCTCGGACGCTATGTGAGCCCTGGGAATTCAGGCTGGAGGTTCACCCCAGTTCCCATAGAACACCACAGGGACCTGGAGAGAAATCGTTCAGTTTGTGGCCCTGTGTTGTTCCAGCTTTGTCTATGGGTAAGGCCTGCTCAAGAGCATAGTACCGAACCACGGGGTGCTCCCTTCTGCCTACAACATGGAGCTCCAGGATATGCCAGGATTCCTGCTGGGTGATAGGGGACCCGAGAGGAGCTGGGTGCTGCTCCGCTTGGGAGAACAGAAGCCCGTGTGTGTGCAGACAGGGCGATGTGGGTGCCCACGACCGTGCTGGTGGTGCTGGCACAGTCATGGGTGAGACAGTGGCAGTCCCCGAGAGAGTGACGGTGGTCTCAGGGATGGGCGCCTGCAGCCACAGTGCTGGCCATGGGGGGAGGGGCGCGGTGAGTGGGGAGCTCCAGCCCCCCCCCCCCCCCCCCCCCCCCGCTTCTGCTCTGTCTGGCCACTCCCTCAACCCCGAGGGCAGCACCTGCCTCGCACCTGGCCACCTGGCCGGGACAGCTCCCTCAAGGCACCGCCCTCTCCCTTTGGGGTCAGGGTCATCTCTTAGCCCTTCACCGGCCTCTGGAAGCCTGGGCTGATAAGGATGGCAGACCAGAGAGGGTGGGTGACTTCCCCAAGACCACAAGCAAAGCAGTGAGTGACCTAAGACTCTGGCAGCTGGTCCAGACCTCCGCCTGCTCTCCCCATCCCCTTCTCCCCCTCCTGAGAACAAACATCCAGGGCCTATGCTCTGAGCCAGGCCCCTGCTGGGATCTGCAGCCAGTTTGGATGCGTCATTGCGCTCTCTGCCCTCAAAGACCCCCCTCTAGCAGGAGACCCAAACGCCTAAGCAGGCGAAGACAACAGAGAGCTGAGGACAGGCAGAAGGTGTCAGGCACCTGACTGAGGCCTTGGAGGATGTGGAGGAGTTTGCTAGGCGGGGAAGTGATGGGAGGACTTTCAAGGCAGGAGGTTCTGCTGGTGCAAAGCCCTGGAGGTTCCAATCTGGTGTTTTCAGAGAACTGAAGTTGTGGGGGTGGGGCAGGGCTGGGAGGCTTGGTCCCAGAACAAGCAACTTAGAGGCTGCCCCATCTTGAAGGGGGACCCCTTTCTCTCTCCGCTCCCAGCAAGCCCCTCCTGGGAGTCACAGTCTCACTCCTCCCCCCAAATAATTGGAATTGTTTGAAAATGCCCAGCAAGAATTCAGCTGAGCAGGTTATACTGGTCAGGGGAAGGGGAAGGAGCCACAGCTGAGCCGGGACTGGGGTGGGGGGGACCCGGTGGGACTTCCTGGGAGAAGGTGAGGGGTCCCGCCCTCAGGCCAGGGACAGTGCCGTTGTGAGCACTGATCCAGGAGCAGATTACAAGGGAGACTTTGAAAAAGAGCTGGTGGTTTCCTGCCCCACTCAGTGACTGCACCTGGAGAAGCGTCTCTCCCTGCCTGGGAAGGGGTGTAGAGCAGGGGTGGGGTGGAGGGGGTGGAGGGGTGTGGGGCCAGAACAGAGTGCTGCTAAGGGGCTCTGTGTGATCTGCATATGTGTAAGGCTGGGTAGGTGTGTAAATGTATATTTGTGGATACATTTGTGTGTGTGTGTGTGTGTGTGTGTGTGTTTGGGGGTCTGACCCATCCGTCTCTGAATGCTTGACCACAGCTGTGTATCTGTCCCATGTCTGTTCCCATGCATGTCCCGTTCCTCCCCCTTTCCCTTTCTCTTCCCACTCTCCTTTCCTCAGTCTCCACTCTGCTACCTTCCCCTTCCCTTCCTCCCTCCCTTCCCGCAAGGATATTTACTGAAGGTCTTCCGTGGGCCAGGCACTGTTCTAGGCTCTGAGCACGAATAGCGGATGAACCGACAGAGAGTCCTGATCTCACAGGAGCACATGCTCTCCCGCGACGAGACAGGCATTAAACGAATATGCAAATTAGTTACATGCCAGGGGGTGACAAGTGCTAGGGAAATAGTTAAACAGGGTGAGGGGGAGAGGGACCGTGGGGCTGGGAGGGTTATTTTAAGTGGTTGGTCACGAGGGCCTCCCTGGCAGAACAATTGAGGGACAACAGACCTGAGGGGTGAGAGGTGGGGAGACCTGTGGCCATCTGGAGGAAGGATGTCCCAGGCAAGGGTGTAGCAGGTGCAAAGGCCCTGAGGTGGGAATGTGCTTAGGGTGTTCCTGGAATAGCAGAGAAGCCAGTATGGCTGGAATGGAGTGAATGGGAAGAAGGGAGTCAGCAAAATCACAGGCCACAGGATTTTGTGTGGGGAGCTTTGGCTTTTGCTCTGAGTAACAGGGGAGCTATGGCAGGACTTGAAGCAGGATCACTCAGGACTAAGAGGGAGGCAGGGAGACCAGTGAGGAGGCTGATGTGTGATGGTGATCACTGATGATGGTGCCTTAGCTGGGGGGAGGGACTGGGGGGGAAGGGGGGCCCCGTTTCAGAGATGCTGAGTTTGACATAATTACTGGACCCCAGGGGATTTGATAACCCACACTCGGAGCTGAAGAGACCAATGTCAGAGCCATCGGCGTTTGGAGAGCATCTGGAGCCATGCTTAAGTGGGGGCCACATGGTGCATTTGCTCGGGTGTGTCCACGTATGCAAACACACTGATGTGGTCAGAGGACTCAAGCAATGGGGCCAGTCACATGCTGTGCCCCAGGGTGGAGATGGGGCATGAAGGTTAAGTTGAAGGCGGGGCAGAGATGAGCTGCGGGAACAGTCCTGGAGGTCGATTGAGGGCACGTGGCTGTTCATGTCCGACAGACCTGGTTTGCATCTTGGTGTGACCTTGGATGCCCAAGTCAATGTCAACCACTCTGAGTGGTGCCATCTCATCTGCAAAGTAAAAATCATAACAGTCCCTCCCTTACAGGGCAGCTGTGGCCCCTGAATGAGACGGTGCAGGTACCAAACTTAGATGAGTCAGGGTCCCTGTCGTTAATGGTTCTGATCACCCCGAGATGTGGGAAGAGCCCTTTTGAATGGTTCACTTTTTTCCTCTGGGTAGGGTGTAGGAGAGCAGTATTTCCTATATGCCTGGCTCCTCTATAATTATCCATGAGGACTCTGAGGCTCAGAGAGGTTCAGTGAGTCTCCCAAGGCCACACAGACATGGTCAAGCTGGCATCAAAGCCAGCTTCAGGCTGTGTTCCCTGCATGGCATCAGGCCACCACTGCCCAGGAAGCTATAGGCAAGTAGGAGGAGTTGAAGACTGATGCACATGGCCAGGAGCCTCTGTCTGGGGCGTGAAGACTGGCTGGCGTCCCCTCGTGTCGTTTCCCTGTTCTCCCTTCAGCAGGGTCCTGGGTGTTTGTTCCAATCCAGTTTCCCCAGGACAAAGGTCAGCTTCTAGGGAGAAGGGAGTGGGGGATGATCCATCTAGCATGGGCCCCAGGCATCCTGTCCTCCGGGATGAGATGGCCGCCACTTGGGCAGGGAGGGTAAGAGTGGGGTCTGCTGCGTGTGCATGGCCTGGGTACGGCAGTGCGCACATGCGTGCGATGGCAGGGTGGGAAGAGTGGGTCAGACCTGTGTGGGAGCAAGCCCGAGCCTGGCAGAGGGGCTGGGCCATGGCTAGCAGGAGCCGCGTGGGGCTGGAACCTCCCGGGAGTCCTTGAACCACATCGGAGCTGCTGTGGGAAGGCTTTCTGGTGCGTGGAGAGAGGGAGGGAAGCACATGCTGGTGATTTAGCCGCTCTTCCTCCCTTTGATCTCCCTGCTTCCCTGGAGAGATACCCTCCTCCACACCCGGGGGGCTGCAGCGGGAGGCTTGGCCAGAGTTTCGGGGGGTGGATGGAGAGGTCAGGCTGGCCTGGGGCAGCAGGGTTTGGTAACCCTAGGCTGCAGGAAGCTTCTTTCTCCCGCATGGCCTGGCTGGCCTCTGCTGCTTCCCCATGTCACAGAGTGGCCTGGGTCTCTATGCCACAGGTGTGGAGAGGGCTTCCTGTCCTGTGGGGGCAGGGTCCCAGGCTCGTTCCTGAGACTTTAGGCCCACACTCACCTTCCTGCCCTGGTTCGGCCTCCATTCCTCTAGGTCAGCTCTCCAGTTTCTCTGTCCTCCTCATTTTGTCTCTGCCCCTGGGCTTCTCTCTCCTTCCTCCCTGCCTGATGCGCCTAGACCCCGCTTTAAGTGTTTTTAAGGACCTGGGAGCCCCGCCTCCCCCAAACACAACAATTTCAACTTGTCTCTGGTTTCAAGAAATGAAGAAGTCCAGCTTTCAGGCAGGATCTGGGCATGGCTTGCAGGCTGGTCACCGGTGGGCGGGTGCAGAGGGGACAAGGAGGCAAGAGCCAGCCAGAGCTGGGTTCAAATCCTGACTGCTCCTCCTGGCTGTGTGACCTCAGGCGAGAGAGCTGCTGGGCTGGGGAGGGTCTCTTGGCAGATCCTGGAAGAACACTAAAGGGATGATGCCCGGCAAGTCTGCGAGGAGGCTGGAGGCTCTGGGGTGAGGGCACGGCAGCCCTCAGGATGTCCAGGCGGGAGCGGATTGCTGGGGAAGGCAGCCAGGGAGAGGGACAGGTGGTGTCCTTTCCACTGTGAGGGATGCCCTGGGCAGACCTGGGGCAGAGCCGGGATGGGTGCCTTCCTCGGGGCCCAAGCGACCCTCTACCTGCCCCCTCCATGGGGGACTGTGCAGGGGTTGGGGCTGAGTCACCGCCCGGGCCAGAGCCCAGAGTCCTGTGATGGTGCCGTGAGGCTGAGCACAGGGCTGGGAGACCTTAACTCCTGCCTTTGTATGTCTCTCAGGGCTGGGCTGGGGCACGGCAGGCAATCCAGGGGAGTGGGGAGTGGCAGGGCAGGGATGGAGGGGGCAGAGAGACAACGCGGGGGGTGGCTGTGTCCAGGGGCCCCTGTCTGTCCAACCCCAGTCCAGGGGCGCCCCCTGACTTTGAGCCTGCTGGACGTGGCTCTCACCCCTCCATGCCCTCGGCCCCTTCTGTCAAGGCCTTCTTCCTTAAGGCTTAATGTTCATGTGTTTTTAAATTCCTCTGTCTCTTCTTTTCTGGCCTCGACAGGATTTTGGGACTCGCTGAGGAAGGGCTTCCTTACCCAGGATCGTGAACGTATGATGTTTGGCTCGTCTTCCTCCTGTGCCATTGATTCTCCGTTCCTGACCCCACGGTTATTAGATGTTCGCCTGTGGTTGTCCGTGGCTGCCCACGAGAATTAGAGGCTTTCTGGGGACACGTATTCTTGCCTGTTCTGTTCTACCCGGTGACCCTGGAGCTCAGGAGGAGCCTGGTTCATGGGAAGGATGTGGCACCACGACTCCCAAGGCGGAGAGGCTGTTTCGCCAAGACGCCCTGTACCTCCTCTACCCCCACTCCCTCTCTGCCCCCTCCCTGCACGGTTCCCTCCCATCTGGGGGCCTCTGCCCTGGGATCCCTTCTCGCTCCTCTCCCCACAGCCCACACACTCCGCTCCTCTGGCCCCGGATGAGAGAGTGCTGACGAATCCATTCAAGCGGGGACACCAGACTCCCCTCCTCCCACGCAACCAGGCAGCCCTCCGAAGGCTACAGCGAGGGCAAGTGGGTGCTGGCCAGGGGGCCGGCTGGACACCCCGTGTGAAGACATACGGTTTTATGCCTCATGGTTCACATGTCCTTGGCCCCCAAATGATGGCTCGTGAGCTCCAGCAGATGTAAGTAGCTGTTAATTTCCACAGTAATTGGTGGGAGAGGAGCAGCAGGGTTTCCATTAAGGGATAAGAAAGTTCCAACCTCAAGCTGCTAATCAATAAAATCAGAGTATAATGATATACCGCAGAGCTTCGTAAACTCATTCGTTGCTAACAAGATGACACAATTCTCAGGGTGGCGGCAGGGGCCACCGTGTCTTGCCTGCTGTTCTGGGGCCGAACAAGCTCAGGCTGATAACAGTTAAGCCCGGGACACGTTTGCAGAGCGGGAGGAGCAGAGGGAGGGGAGAGGCGTGGGTGGCGTGCTGGGAGGCAGGCCCCCCTGCAGGAGTCCGTCTGTTTGGATGTGGACTTGAGGGGGAGGGAGGCATAGAGGCATAAGAGGCCTCACAGAGGCCTCCTAAGCGTCTGGCCTGCACCTCTGGGGAAGGGTGACAGCCCCCGTGATGGTGCTGAGAGGTGCAGATGAGGGTGTTCTGGGTACTGCGGGTCACCCCGCCCAGCCCTGTCCCCTCATCTGTCGGAGGGACGGAGGGACGCAGGGGTGCTAGAGTCTCTGCCCCCACAGCCCCTCCAAGAGGATGAGCGTTGTGAGTGTTAAGAAGTTCATCACAGGGACGCCTGGGTGGCTCAGTTAGTTGGACGACTGCCTTCGGCTCAGGTCATGATCCCGGAGTTCCGGGATCGAGTCCTGCATCGGGGTCCCAGCTCCACGGGGAGTCTGCTTCTCTCTCTGACCTTCTCCTCGCTCATGCTCTCTCTCACTGTCTGTCTCTCAAATAAATAAATAAAATCTTTAAAAAAAAAAAAAAAGAAGAAGTTCATAACACCGGGGCACCTGGGTGGCTCAGTGGGTTAAGCCTCTGCCTTCGGCTCAGGTCATGATCTCAGGGTCCTGGGATCGAGCCCTGCATCGTGCTCTCTGCTCAGCGGGGATCCTGCCCCCCCCCGCCTGTTGCTCATCCTACTTGTGATCTCTCTCTCTCTGTCAAATAAATAAATAAAATATTAAAAAAAAAAAAAAAAGAAGAAGTTTATCACGCCCTCTAAGGAACCTGCGTGATTCTCGTAACTTCTGTCTCACCGAGTCAGCATGGCCTGTCCCCGAGGCCCCAGTGCACTCAGTCCCATGGTCATGGCTGTGTGATTTTGCTTTTATAAGAAATGGCTCGGAAATGTTTTGGGGGATGCGGTTAGGTCCCAAGAGGGCCCACATCCTAGTGGGAGACCCCCACCAGACTGGGGGACACCAGGTGCCTTTAGACCGGCACGTTCTACCAGCCTGGGGAAAAGCAGCCCTCACAGAAGACAGCCGTGGACAGCCAGGGGTTAAGGGTGCCCGTGGAAGGAGAGGAACATGGGTCCGGCCTTCGGGCCTCACTGAGTCCTTCAATTGTCCTTTTGCTCTGTCCCTCCCTCCTGGGGCTGTTTGTTCTCGTGGAGGAAGAGGACCAGTGAAAAAGAAGAACACGGACAAAGAAATCTCCAATCAACTGCCTCCTATGAGGAAAACCAACAGGGGGCTGAGACGGCAAATGACAAGGTCTTCGCTTGTCAGGAAAAGCCTTTCGGAGGAGGTGGCCGTCCGGCTGGGGCCAGGACGATTCATGGGAGAGTGGCGGGCGGGAGTTCTGGGAAGAGGGAAGAGCACTGGCCAAGGCCCTGAGGTGGGAAAAGCTCGGTGTGTTTGAGAAATGACGTGGCTGGAGCCCAGTGCTGCGGGGTGGGAAGACGGGTGAGGTGAGGCTGGGGCAGGGGGTGTGCGGGGGGAGCCAAGTCTGCAGGAGTGGGGAGACTGCGCCATGAGGAGGACTGGGGGGAGCTGGATGGCTCCGGGATGATGGGGAGGGCCCAGGGTCATCTCCTTTCTTGGGTCCTGGGTAGAGCAGGACAAGCCCCCTCCCCCCGGGGGGATTTGGGGACCTCTGTCATGGCCCCCAGGCCTCCAGACAGGACTCTCTAGCTCAGGAAACTGCAGGGCCTGGGCGAGGTGAGATGTCCCCGGGGCCAGCTCCAATCTGCCCTTCCCGAATGCCATTCCAAGTTGGCTTGGTGAAACCAGAGCCTCAGGATCCCGTTAGGGCAGCTGGAGTGGCAGGGGAAGGATCGAGACCCGCGTGGAGACTGCTTATGGCCAGGAGGCGAACACTCCTACCCTCCGGGCAAAGGCACCATTGGGAGGTGGAGAGGGAGTAAGGGAGAAATCCCACCTCAAACCCACAACCAAAATATTTCATAAGAGCCCTCCCTCCGCACCCCCTCTTTCTGTCAAGGAAAGGATACACACGGCCTTTCTACTTGTAACCTGGCCAAGAATAATTTGTGGCAGGAAAGTTTGAGCATTTGTAAAAATAAAATAAAAATGTAAAAAGAGGCAGAGAGAGAGCGCGAGGGCGCACTTGAGTGTACGTTCGTGTGAAACTAAACAGAGGGAAAGTTATTTAGGTGGTAAAATGTCTCTGCGTTTCCCTCCCTCCCCTTGGGCCCTGACACTCGGCCCCCCTCCCCAAGTGTTGAAATTGAGATTGCTGGGGTATTTGTTTTGCTAATCTCCTGCCAGGCCCAAGGGGCTACAGGCTGGGTTTCTTCTCCTCAGCGCAGGGCTCTGCCGCCAACTGAGTTCCCCCCCTCACCTAGCCCAGGGCCCGGGACCGGTGCACCTGTTCCCAGCCTGTCTGGAACACTGGTGGGGCTGGCGGAGGCAAGCTGTGTGCCCTCCTAAGAAGAGTGTAGCTTTACCATGACACCCCAGCTCCTCGAGGGTACTAAACATGAAGACAGCCCCCCACTCCCTGTAGCCTCCTGGAGCCACGGATGCCTGGCCTGCTCCCCTGGGTGCTGCTGAGGCCTCATGGGACAGCCAGACTCCAGGTGGGCTCTGCTGCAGTAATTCAGGGAAGCAGGTAGACAAGTTACTGAGACCTGGGTTCGAATCCCGGCTCAGTCATTTGCTCCGTGGAGGACTGACTTCACCACTCTCTGTCTGTTTGTCACCTGTAGAATAGGAACGATGATGGTGGCTACCTGGTAGCATGGTTGGGAGCCTTGGAGAAGCCAGTATGGGGGAGGGGACAGAACACTGCTTGGCGCATAGTAGCTGCTCCAGAAATGTGAACGCTCCCTCTTGGTGGGCTTTAAGCATCACTAGAGGCTTCCAGAAAATGGCATTTTGCTTCTCCATGGCTCAGTTTCTCCCTGTCAGTTGGGTGTGACGTCTCTGCCCACCTCACAGGACTATGAGAACAGTTAAGAGAGAGACGTACGTTAAATAAACAAAACCCTTAGGCTGGTGTCAGGCGCACGGTAAGTGCTCGTTAAATATTAGCTGGGGCGTTACTGTGTGCTCGCTCTGCTCTGTCATAAACTTTTACTTTGATCCCATAACGGAGGAAGGAAGCAAGTGGGCACCGGGCTGGGTGATCTTGCTGTATGTCGTACTCTCCGCACAGATCTTACCTGACCAGTTTCTCCGGTGACGACACTGTGGCTTGGGGGACTCACAGGGTAATGGCAGAGTTGGGAGTGGAGCACAGACTTTTTTGGGGCTGGGACAGGGGCTTTCTTGATAGGCTGATCCCTGCAGCGGCTGGACCAGCCCAGAAGGAGAGGATGGATGGACAGTTGTGACAACAGTGGTGACGATCGTGATAACAGTGACGATGATGGCCATGGTGACAATGGCGATGTTAACTTCTGAGGGCTTCTGTGGTGGGTGCTGTTTGAAGCATATCCTGTGGGTCATCACAGCGGGTTCTCCTTATAGCCCTATGAATTGGGTCTATCGTCCAGACTAGACCAATAAGGCAACTGAGGAAGGTTCCTCAGGAACCCAGGAAGGTGGTGATGTAGTGTCCTTTGGCCCTGAGGCTCCTGGGCCACATGGGCTTTCAGCCTCCCCGTGACACCAGCGAAGAAGCCAGTGCCTGGTGACCTGGCATCTGGCAGATGTCCCATACACAGCCATTCCCGTTCCCTCGGGTCGCCAAACTCGAAGCCCAACTCACTTGTTAATCAGATGGGGAAACTGAGTCCAAGATGGCAGAAAGGGCTTGCCTAAGTGCAGGCAGAGGAAACCACAGATCTGATGGACAGTGGGGGCTGTCTGTGGTGGGGAGGGAGCAAGGAGAGGTGATCTGGCCCCAGCAGAGCCTGGCTGCTCCTTTGAGAGAGGTTTGGGTGGGGGTGTAGTGTAGAGCCGTCTGGTAGGAGAGGAGCATTTGGAGCACCCCCTGGTCTATACTTCACAAGTTGGCCCCTCCCCCCAAATATCATCTCCTCCCCCTCCTTGCCTCCCCACCACCTTCATCCCTCCCTGGGGTGGGATCCCAGGCCAGGGAGCTGGAACCTGTGTGATTCCCTCCACTGCAGGCATCACTGAAATGAGAGGGGGCGGTGGCACCCATCTCCCCTGGGGGGTCTGGGCCTGAGGACTAGCAAGGGAATGTAGGTAAAAGGCTGAAATCCAGGCAGAAAGGGAGTTGTTGTTATTTTTATTAGTAGTATAGCAGATAACTGGTCGGACTGCATTTTTCTCCAGTCGCCCCAAGGCCCCGGAGAACTGGCTTCAAAACGCGCAGGAGACGGCTGAGAACACAAATCAAGAAATCTAGGTTCTACTCCGGCTCTGGCCCGACTCCTGGGCGCTTTGGACAAGGTCGTGGCCCTATCCTCTGTCACTACCCGCCTCTGTGGGACGCTGCGGAGTGACTGAGATGTGCTGTCCCGGTCTCTGGAGCTTTGTAGATGTCTTTTTGGTCTTGCAGGGTGTGGGGAGGGCCCCCTGGAGCAACAGGGAAGGGGAAGCCCCGCAGGGAAGGGTCCCTGGCAGTCCCTCCCCAGCCCCCCACCCCAGCATCGGAGCCAGCTGGCTTCCTGGGTCTGACCATGGCCATGAGTGAGTGAGTCCCTCTCTCGACTCCACAACATTTTAGGGGGAAGGAGATTTGGTCCATCCTGGGGTCTCCTGGGGTGATGCCTACCAGCAAGGGGGGGACCCCAGAGCAGAGGTAACTGGGGCAAGGAGACTGGCCTCTCCAGGCCAGGGATCCCGGACCTGAAGGTGGATGCCTGCAGGGGCTGGGGAGACGGAGGGCGCACATCGCCACCTAGGCCCCGAGGACGGCAACGCAGCCCCAGCCGGGCTCCGGGGCAGCTTTCGCCCATTCCCTCCACACCTGGAGACCCACTGGGCACTCTGCCCGTGCCGGGGCCTGCGGACAGGGTGTATGATGCCCACAAGACCCACCCCTGTCTTCAGGGTGTTCCCGGCATGGATAATGGCCAACCCTGTTGTGTGACCCTTTGGTCTCTCTGTCCCTGCTTTCTTACTCACCGGCTGACTGTGTGACCTTAGGCCAGAGACCAAACCTCTCTGAGCCCGTTTTCTCATCAGTGAAAAGGCAGAGCATCTCTTCCCTGGTCGGCTCACTGAGGGCCTAAAGTGGGATATTGCCGGTGAAGTCACCAGCGTGGGGTCTGGTCCACAGTGAGTGTCTGGTTGTTCCTTTTCTCTTTCTTCTACAACTAAAGTCAATGGATGCTAGGAAAACAAGTGATTTACTATTTGGGGGGAGTCCAGGAAGGCTTCACACTGGAGAGCGGGTATTGGAATAGGGTTTTGAGGAATGAACAGGAGTTTCCTAGGCATTCCAGGGCTCTGTGAAGGCAAGAACCGTATCTGCCTTGGCCTGGCGCTGTTTTCCCAATGCCTGGTACATAACAGAAGCTTAACAAATATTTGCTAGCTGGGTGGATGGCCTTCCAGGACGCAGGGATGGCATAAGCAAAAAAGTGTGGAGGCAGGCCTTGGTCTAACATCACTGGTGGTCGGGCCAACTTGTCTACCAAAGGCCACGGTACCTGAATCTACCTGTCTGTGTTTCCTGCAGATCCGTGGGCACCACATGGGCAGCTTCCTGTTGCCCTTGCCTTATTGTCACTGTGACTCAGCTATGCTGTTGCCTAGAACACCAGGCCCTGGGTTCAATGCTCACATGGACGGAAGGCTGCTCTTTTGGATGACTGCCAGTTATCCTTATTTGGGATAAGGGGTGTGTGTGTGTGTGTGTGTGTGTGTGTGTATTGTGGGGTTATCTTCCTATTCTCTTCCCTACTCTTCTGGGGACCCAAGGAGAAAGTCGAAACTCTATGCCCTCCTTACTAGGTCCGTCTTAAATGGCCTCTGTCCATTTCTGCAGCCCTGTAAACTTTTGTCCAATGATGCTCTGTACTGTGGGGGACATAAAGCAGGGGAAAGCAATTGGTCGGGGCAGGGGGAGATTGGAGGGGAAAGACTGGTATTTTAGGTGGGGCAGTCAGTGAGGGGGCCTCCCCGAGAAGATGGCACTAGATAAAAGAGTCAATTCCCCTTTCAGTGTCTGGGAGCAAAGGCTGCCAGCCTTCCAAGCTGGGCTGGGCATCCTTCTGGTGTCCCTAGTCCTTTGTGTCCTTTGGCTTTTGGCGTTTGCGAACTTGGCATACATTTGGCCTCTCGTCTTGGCTTCAGGCTGCCTGGCCTGGTTACTTTTAGCCTTAGGACCCTGGAGAATTTGATAAGCCTTTCTTTGCCTCAGTTTCCTCTTCTGTTAAATGGGGATAACATAGTGCTTGCTTCCAGGGTGGCCGTGAGCCTTCTGCCTGTTCTCATTCGCAGAGGGCTCAAAACGGCACCTGGCTTGTCTTCGGTGCTTCAGAAACGGGGCTGGATTCCTTCTCGGTCTTGCTGCATTTGTCCCATATTATTTCTCTCTTCCTGTAGAGGCAATGACCGTTGAGTCTTGTCCATTCCTCCGGAAATGGAAATAAGAGGAACTTCCATGGGGAGTTCGGGCAAAGGGGGTGAGTGAGTGAGTGAGAACGGTGCTCTGTGGTCTTCCGGGCCCTCCAGACACCCCCAAGGCAGTCCCACCCTGCAGACAAGAAAACCTGGGCTTCGGGAATGTGCGCCTGGTTCAGGTTCCAGGAGGCTCGGCTGGGATACGAACCCACACTCGCCTGACTCTACACTCCCCTGCCTGGCGGCGGAAATCCTTTCCAGCCATGTGGAGAGCTCCGCCCACCAAAGAGGCAGAGGTCTCATTCCGTGGATTGAAACTGATCTGAAGGAAGCCATGTGTGGGCAGGCGTGGCCTTTTTCAAAAAGGCACAGGGGCACTTGGGTGGCTCAGTCGGTTAAAGCCTCTGCCTTTGGCTCCGGTCATGATCTTAAGGTCCTGGGATCGAGACTCACATCAGACTTTCTGCCCATGGGGAGTCTGCTCCCCAACCCCCTGCCTGCCTCTCTGCTTACTTGTGATCTCTCTCTCTGTCAAATAAATAAAATCTTTTAAAAAACAAAACAAAACAAAAGGGGGACACATTGATTATACACTTGATACACCTACATTCAACGGTACCCCTTTAGGGTAGAGAGGCAGGGGGTGGAGTGGGAGGGGAGAAGAGAGGGAGGGGTGGCGGGCAATGCTCCACGGTCTGCACTCAGCAGTGTGTGGGGCTGGGTGTGGGAGCACTGGCAGGTCACAGACGACCTCGGGTCCATGTGGCCCCTGGGAGTCCCTCACTAAGCTGAAGATGTTCTGCCACGAAAAGATGGGATTTTCATACTGCTTACCCTCTCCGCTGGCCAACTGTTTCATCTAGTCTCCAAACAAAGAATAAGCCACACAGAAGGGAAAATCCCGGGCCTGGAGACAATGGGCCGCTTCCCACACGGATCGGCAGCCTGCGGTTTTTGCTGTTTGGCTGCCAGCCTTGGCACAGAGATTCTCCAGGTGTGCGAGGTGGGAGAAGGAGCACCAGGTTGGGGTCACAAAGCCAGGGACTGACCTTGTATGACCTTGATTAAGTCCCTTCCCTTATCTGGGCCTCACAGTCCCCTCTGTGGACACCGCAGTGGCAAGCGTGGGTGATCTTCCAGCAGCCATTCAGACTGTCAACAGGCATTCTGCCCCTGGCATGGCCCTAGCTATTGGGGTAATATAAGAGAAGGAGAAAGAGAAGGTCTGCTCTTAGGGATCTTGTTTCTGATGGAAAGACAGTGAACAGGCCAACAACAAAGAAGGTAATTTCAGATGGTGAAAAGAGACAACACACAGGGTCGTGTGAGAGAGAGCAAGGTGGCTTCCTAAGGTGGTGAAGTCTGAGAAGGGCTCCCTAGGGAGGTAATATTTGAACTGAGACCTGAAGACTGAGATCTGTCATGTGAGAGTCTATTCGAAGGGCATGCAAGGCAGAAGGATGGCAAGTGCAAAGGCCCTGTGGTGAGACCAATGTTGGCACGACTGAGGAACAGAAAGGCCAGAGTAGCTGGGGCGTTGAGCTGTGGGAGGAAGGCTGTGTGAGATGAGGCAGGGGAGGTGAGCAGGGCTGATGGCTCTCAGCCAGGGAGCACCACCTTTCCTGGTGAATACTTTTTGGTTGTCCCAAGGATTGGGGGATGTGCCACTAGCGTGCAGGGCTGGCAGGGATGACAGGTGCGCTGTGATACAGAGGAATCCCACACAATACAGCTACTTCCTTTATCAACACACTGCATCATTCACAATAGCCAATGGGTAGAAGAAGCCTGAATGTCCACTGACGGATGAGTGGAGAAACAAAACAGAGCAGCCATCCAAGGGAGCATATGCAGCCTCAGCCAGGAAGGCGTCTCACATGCGCTACAACACAGATGGACCTTGAGGACATTCTGAGAAAGGAAACAAGCCAGTCACGAAAAGACACATCCCGTGAAATCACACCGCCATGAGGACCCGGGCTTGCCAAATCCAGAAAGACAAAGAGGAGACTGAGGGGAATGGGAGCTGTTGTTTGTTCTACGGGAATGGAGGCTCCGTTGTAGAAGATGAAGATGGTCTGAAGTCTGGGAGCACAACAGTCTGAATATAATTAACACAACTGAATTATACACTCAAAAGCAGTTATAATGGGGCGCTTGGGTGGCTCAGGGGGTTAAAACCTCTGCCTTCGGCTCAGGTCATGAGCCCCGCATTGGGCTTCCTGCTCAGCAGGGAGTCTGCTTCTTTTTTTCTTTCTCCCCTCCCCCTCCTCCCCCTCTCCCACTTATGCTTGCTTTCTCTCACATACATTGTCTCAAATAAATAAAAGCTTTGAAAAAAAATGGTTACGGGATACAGTTTTATGTGATGTGCCTTTTACCACTTAAAAAAAGAAACATCAGATCATCTTTTTTTCTTTGATTAAGAGTTCGGATATTTTTTCTGAGTAGTGGGAAGCCACTGGGAGAGATTGATATCATTATGATATTATGTGTTTTTTTGTTTATGTGTTTGTTGTTTTGTTGAATCCCTCTGGCTGCTCTATGGAGAAGGATGCTGGGGCTGCAGGAACGGATGCGGGCAGGCCGAGGATGCTGGAGGGTCACCCCAGAAAGAGAGAGAGAGAGAGTGGTTTGGACCCGGCTAGTAACCAAGCCTGTGGTGAGAAGTGTGTGGGTCTGTGGGGGAGGGCGGAGGAGGGTCTAAGGCCCCAACCAGCAGAATGGACGGGAAAGCAGGAGGAAGTGTCACTTGTGGCCTTCTGCTCTGCAGACACGCGTTTTCTGAGCTCATAGGATACGCTCCACACATGTTGGAGAGATGCCAATGGGGCTGGGGGACCGGACCGGTGGGAATTTAAAGT
This sequence comes from Mustela lutreola, assembly GCF_030435805.1. NCBI lineage: Eukaryota > Metazoa > Chordata > Mammalia > Carnivora > Mustelidae > Mustela > Mustela lutreola. The sequence continues at coordinate 15,973,683 of NC_081299.1, forward strand.
CTGACCACATCATCTCCAGGCTGGCCGAAACAACGGAAGCCTCAGAAGGATTTCAAGACATTGTTTCGTCCATTCTCCTGCCTCTAGACCAGATACAGGCTCCCCCGGCTCCAAAGATGGTGCATGGAAGGATTCCAAACCTCCCCCGGGAGTCCACGGGGGAATCAGCTCACTGTGCCCTGGTTACAGGCTTTCGCCTTTCCGAAGCGTGGTCATAGCTGCAGTCTGTTGGATGGTCCTAATGTCCCCAAGGGACTCGCAGGGAAGTTTTCTCCCCCTGTCATGCACTTGAGGAAACTGAGTCTGAGCCTTGTGTCTCAGTCACAAAAAGGTGCACAGCTCCTCTGATGAAGTGTCTGCTCTTGGCTTTACAGCTGAGAGGAGCAAGGGAAGCAGGGCATTCTAGGGGAGAGCCAAGGTTATGGAAACTAGGCCGGGGCTTCTGTGTGTCATGGAGGTGAGGCACAGGGGTCACGGTGAAGTACAAGGACTGTGACCGCCTTCACGTGACAGGAGAGCATTTCCCTATTTTAATCCAAGCACAGGAACAGGGGGTTCCTGAGCACCCCCACATGCAGCCCCATATGAGGGGTCCCTGGAGACTACTCCTGGGAGTAGCTGGCCTTCCCCCAACAATCCAGAAGCCATCAGCTTTGTCCCACAAACGGCCCAACTCAGGTATCCTGGGCAGATGAAGGCTGCGCTTTTCTCCTGGGGCCCATGTTTGGAGGGTGCAGGTGTGGGAGCTGGAGGTGCGTGTCTGGGGTGTGCGGATGTGGGAGCCCAAGGTACATGTTTGGGGCATGCAGATGTGAGACCCAGAGATGCTTCTAGATGCGCGATGCTGGCCTCCCACCCTGCATCCACGTCCAGGAATGTGTCTGGCTGCAGACAATTGGCGTCACAGCTCCGGACCAGAGGCTTCCAGGGCTGGGAGTAACCGAGAAGTCCTCCCATCCATCCTCTTGCTTTCAAGGGGGATGTTCCCCCTCCTCCAAAGACCAACCTAGCCAAGAAGGATGATATCGTTTCCCCCAAAGAGCCCCTCTTCTCCCCCTCCGGTCTTCATGCCTGTGGGGAACAGCTTCCAGCCAAAGACCTCTTCCCGAGGATCGTGGACATCTTCTGCTGGCCCAGCAGGAACACCCTTTGGGAGCCCCCGCTCGCCGATTGCTCTGGGTCACTGCTCTGGGCAGGCTCACCGCAGGGTGGACTTGTGGCATCGGCCCAGCCAATGAGAGGCTCATGGTCCCCTCATTGCAGGGCTCTTTAGAGGTCGGCATGAGACTGACTCACAGCCAATGAGCTTCAACTCTGGGAATTTTGCTGTAGCAACGGGGAGAAAAGTGCTCTCTTTCAGTTGAGGATGCTGTTGGGATGGAAGCCCCAAGCTGTCGTCTTTAGAGGAGAGCCTGCCTAGGATGAATCCAAGCCGAGGGCAGCAGAGTGGCGAGCTGGGGAGAGCTGGCGAAAGCCAGAGAGAAGACTCCTGACCACTGTGTTTGAATACCTGGATACAGCCACATCTACAGCGAGAGATCCAAGGACCTTTGAGCCATAAGAGCTGATGAACCCCACTTCCTGCTTCATAAGCCAGTCTGAGCTGGGTTTCTGTCATTGGCAGGGAAGTGCACCAAACCCACCATAGCCTATCCCTCCCCTGCAAAACCTTTGCCCTTCGGCCGACCCACAGAGGGCTGCAGGGTCACTGGTATGCCCTTAGTAGGAGACCCTGTCACCCCCCTGAGTCTGCTGGCCAAGCACTGCTCAGTATCTGTGTCTCCACTTGGACTCACCCTGTTCTTCTCGTTGTCTTCTCCTTGGTTCTGGGGTATTCCAAGTTCTCCCCAAGTGCAAGTTGGAAAAGATTGCATCATGTGGCTCCAGTGAAAGAGGGAGCGTCAGGGTCTGGGAAGTGGCCTGGCCGTGGGAGACGGGAGGAGGGGCCAGAAGTAGGCCTCGGGATTCTCTGTCCGTCACCCACTTCTGCTCCCCTTTGAGGTTGGTCTCCTCTCCCTCTAGGGGCCTAGGAGCTTGGGCGGAAGTAGCCTAGCTTGGCAACCCCTGTCCAAAACAAGAGGGTTGCCTTCTCTTGGGATCCACATCGGCCTCAAGGAGGGACTTGGACTGGCTTTGTTTGGGTCCTGTGCCCACTCTTGGAGCAGGGAAATGGGTTATGATCATTGAGCAAGTTGGGGTCAGGTAGGCAGGGTGTTGAGGTTTAGTGATGGGTGGAGTCTTGCTGAGAAGGAGGTGCATTTCTCAAAGGAGATGGGGCAGTTGATATTGGACAAAGGATGGGATATGGGGGCTGCTGGACAGAAAAGCACAACAGACACCCACCCCAGCCACTACTGCCATCACCAGCATCGCCGACTCCCAGCATTTAATGAACTCCCGGTGTGGGCCAGATTCTAGGAGAAATCCATTCATCCATCCATCCATCCATCCATCCATCATGCACCAGCTCTGCACTAGGTCCTGAGCTAGAGAGACACAATCAGACAACTTTCACACTCACAGATGGGAACTCAAGTCTTAGTTCAGCCTAGAAGGGAAAACCATTAAAGAAGCCACTATCTTCCCTGGAATAAGAACATTGACAGGGGAGTGTAAGGTACTCAGAACAGGGCCAGCTAGTGTGGTCTTGGCATGCCAGGCAGGGAGGGCTTCCAGGAGGAAGTGACAGCTGAATGCAGAAATAAAGGAAGGGTATAGGGAGCCAGGGGAAGAAGAATAAGAGGTTCTGGGAGAGGTGATCCTGGGAGGAGTAGCGTGTTGGCCCCATGGAGATCATGTGATGGGGGGAGACAGGACACGAGCCCATTCATTCAGCTGCTCCTTCCTTCATTTGGCTGCTGTCTGCTGAGCTCTGGGGTTGGCTTCAGTCATAGGCGGGGCCCTGGGCTTTGGAGATGAGACGGCCGGGGCCCCTTCCCCCAGGATTTCCTATTCTACTCGGGAATGCTGATGTAGGGTTTGGAGGTGGCATGACAGGGGAACAGTGGGATTGCTCTGGAGGACAGTGAGGGCTCCAGGAGGAGGTGCAGACCTCATGGAGTCTTGGCATGATGAGCTCACAAGGTGGGAATGAAACCACAGGTCCACTGTTTCCATAACTACTAGTCTGTGTGTCCCAAACAGTGTCCTCTTGATGGCCGCTTGCCCCTGGAGAAGCCCAGTGATGTTCCTTGGCCAGTTGGCCTCGCTCTCTGCCCAGCTCCTGCAGAGGTATGGGAGGAAACAAGTCATGAACATGACCAGAAAGGACAGTAAGTAGACCAATGTGGGAAGGGAAGGGAAGAGAGGGGGTTTGGTCTGGATCTGATGTTAGGAGATGCGACTCACGTCCCGTTTTAGCAGCACCCTCTTCATGTGCCCTGGGACGAGCCCTGTTCCTCTCCAGGCCTTGGTCCATTTTCACAGGAGGAGCTCATAGGCCTTGAGAAGGTGCCGTACCAGCTCTGACATAGTGGGGTTTCTGGGCCTCCCCTCCATGGCAGGCAGCCCCTGCCTTCATGGACCGGGAGAGGATGGTGGAGGTAAGGCTGCGTGGGGGCTCCTGGCTTTCGGCCACACCGCCTGCAGCCTTCAGGACCTGAGTCATCTTCCGGGCAGTGAGTGACCTCTCCATACCCCTGTCTCCCCCCAGCCCCGTGACCCTGGGCGGTGTGCAGGGCCAGGCCGTCCCAGGCGGGCGGCACGGTGGAAATCACAATATTGACCCAGGACGCAGGAAGTGGGGAGGACAGGCCGCCGGGGTTCCGGGGCTGGAGGGGAGACAGCTTGCTGAGTGATGAGTTCGGAGCAATGCTCTCCCTCCCTCCTGGGTCACCACTGTTGCCCGCCTGCCAGGGCTATTCCTCCCAGCTCCAGGGCCCCCTCCCTGGACCTCCCTCCTACACATTCCCTGGGCCCGGGCCCGGGAGGGGAGATGCTGGTGAGCCCTCTTGGGGCCTGCCTCCCTTCATACAAATTATGGGCTCCCCTGAGCTTCCAGCTTCTGGGGGCCCAACTGGAATTGCATTCTTACGGGGTGCTCCCATTAGTGCTTGGAGAAACTGAGGCTCAGAACGTTCCCTGGCCAGAAGCATCAGAGCCAGGATTCAAACTCTGAGCTCCGAGCAGTCGCATCCCAGCCCGTAGTCTGCCCAGCACCCACAAATCAGTTAGCTTTGGTGATGATAGTGAAGTACTTCATCTCGTTCAGCCCTCGCCACAACCCCACGAGGGGCTCAGTTACTAAGCTGACTTTACAGATGGGCAAAAGACAGCTCAGAGGAGGCTAGTGACTTTCTCAAAGATGCAGCTAGCTGCCAGCAGGGTGAGCGTTTGGGAATGGAGGTGTGGTGGACCCCAGAGCTTGTGTTTTCTCTGTCCTAACAAGCCACAGGGCAGGAAGAGCCTGTCCTTGAAGGTCTGCTTAAATGTTCCCGACACCCTCACCAAGCCTTAGGCCCGCCCTCTGGATCCTTGTTCCCATGGGTGTTTGCGTCAGCAAAGGGGTTTCTTGGGGTAGCACAGCCCAAAGCCTTACATTCCAATGGTGCAGTTCCCAGTGGGTGTTCTTTGGGTGGGGGGGGCTGGGCCATGGACTTGGAGCTGATCATCCAGCCTGCTGATGGGCCAAGCTAGACCAGGAAGCACCACCACTGGGAGCTTGGCAACCATTGGGAAGGCTGTGCAGAAATGCTCCTTGGCTCGGAGGTGGGGCCCCAGGCCTCCTCCCCACTCCCCAGAGTCTTGGCTTCCTCATCTAGAGAAGGACTTGAGGGCACTTGAAGCTCTACTTCCTGATCCCAGAAAGTGAGTAGGAAGTTTGGCTCCTATTAGGCCGGCCTCCTTCCCATGAGCTGGGGATGGATGGGGACAGGGTTTACACGGGCTTTCCTTGCACTCTGCTTGGATCTCTACGTGGAGTCCCCCACCAAAACCTGCCCATGTGCTTATTCCAGGCTGCTGCTGGGGATGGTGTCTGAGTCATGGGAAAGAGTCACACAAAATTCAATGTAGGCAATTTGCATGAAGTCTGAGAAACCGGTTTAATTTGGTAGTAATGGATACTGTGTGTGTGTGTGTGTGTGTGTGTATGTGTGTGTGCACATCGATGTGCACGCCTGACTGTTTAGTTCTTTGTTTTGCCCACCACGAAGCTCAGGGCTACAACTGACACATCCAGCTTACTTCCTCTGCCCCCTGCTACTGGCTGCAAGTTTTAGTAACGACCATTTATTGAGCACCTACCGTGTAGCAGGTAAGATGCAACCCTGTGCCCATTTTTTCACCTCTGTACCAAGGTGGACCCTGACTTTCAAAACATGGATGATGTGCACCATGGATTGCATTGATTAGTGATGTTTGCCACAGGCACGGGAAGGGAAGTAGTGGTGCGTGTGCCTCCTATGTGCCTTCCCCCATTAATTCGGGGTATAAAGCTGCATGTATTCATATGTTCTAAATAGAAATAGTTAAATAACTGCATGTAATTTCATCATCTGCCTTCAAACCTTTGTGGAACAAGACTTTGTATAAATAAATAACAGTAATTCACTACAAATAATATTAGGTGTGTTCATACAGATTATGACTACATCCTCCCCATATCTCTGTAGGAGAAATTAGGTGGGTCATTACCGAGGCAGAAATTCAGGTTCAGGGTCAGGAGTTCTGCTAGCCCCTAGAGTACCTTTGTGTGTACTAGAAAAATGTGCCCCTCTGGGTGATCGTGGCTTGGTAAGCAGAGCACTTGATAGATTCCTCTCATCCCCTCAGGCGCCCTTATTCAGTGCACAAGTTGAACAACTGTACACAGCAATCCTGTTCAGTGTCCGGCTGAATCCCACCTTTATATCTTCTACTCCAAAGCCAGGGCTCGTTTTACTTCACACAGCTGCGTCTTGGACACCAATTCAGGTCCAGGACAGATGGTGTTTAGTCTGAGGCTAAATGAGGGGGTGGAAGGAAGAGCGGCGTTGACAACTCAGCCTGTGTTTGTGTCACAAACAAGCGAGATCGCTGCTGGGGCCTGTCCCTGCCTGCCGGGTTCGGGTTCCAGTGAGGCTCCTGGGCTATGAATAGTCCCCGTGAGGCCTTTTCAGAGGACCTGCTGGACTCCCCCAAGGTCCCGTGCTTGGCTTCCACCCCACGCTGGAAAATCAGGCATGAGGCCTCCTCCTTGGTGCATTTATCTGGCACGTTTCTTCCCGCTCGCTTTCCGCCCGGGATTACCGCTGGGGTTGGGCTTCTGCACGCTGCTGTCGCCTGGGTCCCCACACGGGATGCTTGAAAAACATCTCTCTGAAAGCAGAGAAAGTGTGAGCCTTCGAGAAGGAGGGTGTGGAAGGAGAGCGGCCCTTGGAGGAGGAGAAATTTACAGCGTTCGTTTGGCCGGTTCTTAGGACACCATGTAGCCTGCATGGAATGCCTTCCGGAGGTAAGCACGGGTATTTTACTGCTAAGAATTGCACGTCAACACGTCTGTGCCCTTGGAGATGGCCTCGGCCACCTCCTCCTTTGACAGGTGAGGAAACTGAGGCCCAGGACTGAGCCCGTATAGCGGAATGAAAAGTCCCAGGGGCTGGCTGTGAAGACACGAGTGCCTGCGAACTAACGGGGTTTTGTCTGGAGGCTGACGACTGGCAGGGTGGCGGTGATGCAGCTCAGCCCCCCTAACCATCAGCCTGCAATGGGCCAGGCTCTGTGATGCTTTACAACCTGCCCATGAAGACAAGGACTCTCCACCTTTTACAGACGTGGAAACCGAGGGCTGTGGAGCCCAAATCACTTGCTGGAGGCCACACCGTACTGCACAGAGAGGATACATCATCATGGCTAGAAATATAGCCCCTGGAGCCCATCAGCCCTGGGTCCTGCTACCACCTGCCCCTGGCTGTGGGACCTTAGCCACGTCACTTCGTCTCTCTGAGCTTCAGTTTCCTCATCTGAAGGATGGGGTAATGACTATAAGGCTGTTAGGAAGATTCAGTAAGCAAATGCTTGAATGCCTGAGAGGTGCCTCGCACAGTCTCGGGGTCCATTTAGGGTCTGTGACTAGTGGCCCTTGTCAGTAGGATGGTCCCCTGAACGTCATTATACGGCTGTAACAGACCTTTGCTGGGGTGGCTGCCAAAGTCTGACCTCTAGATTCCTCAGAGCAAACGGTCTCCGCTCTTTGTGTGTCATCACGGCAGTGGTGGTGGTGGCGGGAGCTAATCTGAGGGGCTGCCCTCCTCCCCTCCTCCCACCGCCATCCTCTCCCGCCTAGAATAGCACAGAGCCCCGACTTGACCAGTTGACGGTGCTCTGCGGAACCGCGGAGTCTTTGATTCAATAACGACTCAGCAACAGTTGGGGACCCCATGGGTACCACTCTGAACCAGGCACGGGGCTGGGGGCCCGGTACGCAGTGACACACGCTATGGGGAGAGTCCCTGCTTCCTCACTGCCAGCTTCCTGAAGCCTCCTGGAGCCTACCATGCCTGAGCTCCCTTTCTCCAGATTCCTGTCATTTGGTTTTCCCTCTGCTGACGTCAGCCAGAGCTAACTAGCCAGAACTTGGCTGACGGCGGGCAGTGGTGGGATTATTTTCACAGCTCCCCAAGCCCGGACCCTTTCCCTGGCATCACCCTGCTTCCTGGTACCCACAGTTTTTGTGATACCTGAATCTTGGGGAACCTAAGATTGCCTTGGGTAGGACCAACCAGGTCACAGGATTCATCTGAGAACAGTGTGTCACCAGGCCTTTCAAAGGCCACAAAATTGCCTGATAACTACAGTTTTCAAATGATGTCCCTTAGAGCCGTAGAGTTCTGCTGAGGTTGGTGGGATGTGGGAATGGCTCAGAAGGCAGTTGTGCACAAGATCCCCCCTGCCCTCCCTCCCACCATGCAGATTTTAACCGGTCTGGCCTTATGTATGTGACATTTAGGAAGCGTGGGCTCTGGAATGACACTGCTGGGTTTGAGTTCTCTCTCCTCCTCTTGTGCACTGTCCTTAAATAAGGCATTTACTCACTCCATGCCTCAGTTGCCTCATCTGTAAAGTGGGAATGATAACACTTCATGGAATTTCTCTGAGGATTGAAGGGATGTATGTTGCCAAATGTTGAGGAACAGTGGCCCCTGGGGAGCGTCAGGAAGGGCTAGCTACTCTTACTCACTGGGTTGTAGCTGGGATGGGGAGAGGGGTAGAGACCATTTCTTTTCCTTTTTTTACTCTTTGTGAGTAATATGTTTGTTACCATTTGCAGGAATTACTTTGTTTAAACACATATACAAACGAATAACAAAAAAGCACTAACTCTAGAGTCGGAGAGAGATCTTTCTTATCCTAGCTTTGCCACTTATTGGTTGTGTGTCCTAGAATAAAGTACATAACCTCCTGTGACTGTTGCTTTGTTTGGAAAATGGGGATACGAAAAAGCTGTTAAAGTGGGGGACTTAGGGAGCTCACGAATGAGATGCCCTGAAGCACAGGGCCTTGCGTGGAGGGCGTGCTCAGTAAATAGCAGTTGCCAGCAGGCCTGGGTTTAGTGAGGCAGAGAGGAGGGGAAGCAACTCCATCTGAAGGGATCAGGGAAGGCTTCTTGGAGGAGGTGGTATTTGAATGGTTCTTAAAGGATGTTTAGGAGTAATCCAGGTGGAAGAGCAGTTTGGGCAGAGTGAGCACGGAGGTTTGGAATTGCATGGGTGTTGGGAATAGCATATTGTTCAAGAACCCAGGAAGGTGAGATGGAAGCTGGAGTGGATGGAGGGGGTGTGGGGGAGGGGAAGCAACTGGATGTAAGACTTGGAAGAGAGCAGGTCCCCGTCATGTAGAGGGCCCTGTGGCCCAGCTGAATTTATCCTGAGGGTAGTAGGGAGCCACAGAATGGTTTGAGCAGGGAGGTGAGCTGGTTGACTTTAAGCTCTAGAAAGACCACTCAGCTTCCACATGGAGAATGGGCAGGAGGGGAGATCCTGGGCGGACTGCAGCCGTCCAGGTGATGAGGCCAGAAGAGGGAGACGGGACGTCAGCAGCGCCCTCTGCCCCGGGCCCCGCAGTCTTCGGTCTGGTCCCATCTGGTGAGGGTGGCCGAGCTGACCTCCAGCCCACAGCTCAAGGCCACCGCTCTGAAGGCCCGCAGTGCTGGCAGGGGAAGAGGCTGTCTCCAGCCTGCAAAGGGGAAGCAGAAATATTTGCTCAGCTGCAAAGGCAAGCTTGTGAGTCGTTCCTTCCACAGAAGACCTGGCTCGCGGCAAGGGTCCAGTACGGTCCCCCTCCGCTCTCCAGAGTTTGCCCCTCCCCCATGTGTACCTCCAAGCCACCCAGAAGAAGTGTCCTTCCTGCCCGAGACAAGCCCTCTGAGATCTGAAGTCATGGACCGTGACCTCTTTCTCGTTTCTTCTCTCATCAAACACACCCAGTTCTTTTCATCCTTTCCTCATGTGACAGGGACTGACCTTTGTTTTATTTTTAGAGAAATGTCCAGATTCAGCAGTCATTGATTCAGATCTTCCTTCAACTGGCTGACACGGACAAGGCGCCCCGGGGTTTAGAGCCAGGACTTTGATGTGGGGCGGCCTGCGCGGGAAGCCCAGCTCCGCCACTGCTGTGCTGTGTGACCTTGGCAGGTCACTTACGTCTCTGATCTCTAAATAGCACCCCTTTCTCCAAGGGCCAGTATGAAGACTAAATGGGAGAGTATTTATAGAGCACGCAGGATGGTGCCTAGTGCGTAGTAAAAGCTCAGTGAATTATTTTCCAGGTCTCTGGACATCTCAGCATTGCTTCAACTTCCTCTCATGGTACATTCGTCGATGGCCATGACCTTGATAAAACACTTCCGGGTGGCTAGATGCTCAGAGAGCCGCTGGCGACCCTAGCCTCCTGCTGTCACGTCTGTGTAATCTCCTCCCCTAGAGTGTAACTGGCTTCTAACCAACCGAGTCCAGCCGAGGTGATGGGGTTTCACTCCCGTGATCGCAGCGCATGAGGTCATTACTTCCTTTTCACTGGGTTTGGGTGCGGTGAGCTACCACGGCGTACGCTGGCCACGGAGCGGCCTATGTGGCAAGAGACTGAGGGTGGTCTTCACACCAGCAAGACAGCCTGGAAGGAACTGAATCCTGCCAACAGCTGTGTGGGCTGGGGAGTGGATCCTTCCCCAGGGAACCCTCTGGATGAGCCCCGCCCTCGCCCTGCCCGACACCTTTTTTTTTTTCTTAAGATTATATTTATTTGAGAGAGAGAGAGAGAGAGAACATGAGCAGAGGGAAGGGGAGAAGGAGAGAGAGAAGCAGACTCCCCGCTGAGCAGGGAGTCCATCTGCTGGACTCGACCCTGGGTCCCTGGGATCACCACCTGGGCTGAAGGCAGACGCTTCACCGACTGAGCCACCCAGGCGTCCCTGAGTTAGAAATTCTTTAAACCAGCGGATGGGGCAGCAGGAGGATGGCGGGGGCGGCTTCACTGGCAACAACAGCAATAACTAACACTTCTGAACATTTGCTATGTTCTTGGCCAAACCCTTTACATACCCCAGTTCGTCTGGTCTTCATCACGCCCTAGGGACGACAACTATTGTCCCCTTAAACAGATGGCAAAGCTGAGGTTCAGAGCAGTTCAGCCACCGGCCTGAGGCTGAGGGGTGGAGGGTCTGTAGCCCCGGGCAGGCTGACACTCGGGATGTCCCCTGCTCCCCACTCAGACGTTGGTGGGGGGTTGGAATTCCATCCCAATGGCTGCAGCCAAGGCAGCAGATGCGTGTTCTTGTGGCTCTGCTGCTTTTTTGCTGCGTGACCTTGGCTTGGGCAAGATCCTCCTCCTCGGTGAGTCCTTCTCTTCTTCTGGGGCACCAGCCTGATGATACGGTCCCATGCTGGGGACCACTAGCCATCCCTCGCTGCTCTTGTTGTCCCCCTTCGGCTGAGCACACACACACGCACACACACACATGTCCAGGGACTACACTTCGCCCACCTGCTTGGCAGCAAGGGGAGGCCAGCGGAAGGTGAGTGGCAGGGAGGCGTGCGACCTCTGGGCCACATCTGGATGAGGCGTGGATGAGATTGCCTTCCCCACTCCCTCCCCTTCCTGCAGGCTGGCCTGGGACCCTGACCGTGGGGAGATGGCTTCCACTATGTGGATGAGGGCGACTCCCCAGGAAACTGCAGAGTGACAAGACAGGATGCATCCAGGAACCCAGGACCTGGGCCACAGCTCCCTCCCCGCACTGAGGGCCTTGTGTCTACTCCTGGATGTGAGCGAGAAGTGTTTCAGGCTCTTCTTGTTACAGCAGCATAGTGGGCACCCTGACCGCCAGGGAGAATGGGAGCAAAGCCCTTAACAAGTGAAGGCTGCCGCCACGCATCCTGGGGGGGATGGGGAGGGGCGGGAAGGAAGTTCAGAAACGGGGCAAAAGGGGCGTCTGTGGTCCTCTCTAGGTACCTTGTATTCAGAGTAAGACACACCCATGTCCCCAAATCAGATCTCCCTTGAGTTCAGCGGGAAATCGAAGCAGTAGTTTTCCTGAATTGTGGTTACGCTCAAGTGGTGCAAAAACAAGAGACCTGGGCTTCTCAGCACCGGAAGTGGGGAGGTAGAAAGGCCGGACAGGTCAGGCCTTTGGGGGTGGGGGAGGGGCTTCATATGGACACTGCTGCATCTCAGCATTTCCCTCCACTTCTCCAAACCTACTTAGTCCTCCCCCCACCCCCCTCCCAGTCCCCCTCCACTATGCTCTATGTGTATAATAATGGTTCCTAGCGCCTAGCGCTTCCCTTTGTACTGTGAGCTCTGCCTCCTCAGGGGTCAGCAACTGTTGATGGGGCTCTGGGTGTGGGGGCAGGAGCCCTGGTCATGTGAGGGTGGGAGGGCGAGACTACCTTGATTTTGGTGTGACCTCCTCCTTAGCAAGGGACCCAGCCTACTCCTTTTGACCTCTCTAAAGAGAAACACACCTTGCGATGTCAAGAGCTGATTTCTTGCTTAATAAAATTTATAGAAAAGATTTATAGAAAAGTTGTACAGATGGTACCGAGTCCTTGTGCGCCTTTCACCCCCTTTGCTCTAGTGTCAACAACTTACATCATCACGGTACGCTTCTCAAAATGAACATGACTTCTGGTACATTATTATTATTATTTTAAAATATTTTATTTATCCGTTTGACAGACAGAGATCACAAGTGAGCAGAGAGTCATAGCAGAGAGAGAGGGGAAAGCAGGCTCCCTGCTGAGCAGAGAGCCCGATGTGGGCTTCGATCCGAGGACCCTGGGATCACGACCTGAGCCAAAGGCAGAGGCTTAACCCACTGAGCCACCCAGGTGCCCTGATACATCATTATTAACTAAACTATGGACTGTGCAGGTTTCACCAGTTTTCCACTCATGCCCTTTTACTATCTAAGTATCCAATCCAGGATCCCGCACTACAAATGAGGACGCACTGATTTTTCATCCTTATTCAGCTTGGTCTTGCATGAGAGCCCAGAGGCCCCTATCACTGTGGTTGGTCCTTACTGCTGCAGAATGATGACTTCGGCGTTGTCAAGTCTGCCTTTTTCCTGAGTGCGGCAAGGGTCCCCACATTAGCTAAGAAGACAAATTGGGCATTGGTGTCATTGTCAAATAGTTTTTCCCTGGTGCCTGAACTTCTTTCCTGGTGCGCAGGAAGATGCCAGATGATTACCCAACACCAACAAAACACGTTGCAAGGACCCCGTGGCCCGTTCATGACCAGCTCACTGGCAGTGAGTTCCTGCAGAAACAGGGTCCACTCGGGAAGCCAGGGTGGCAAGGAAAAATGGGAAAACCCCACACTCAGTTCCATAAACTGAGCACCTACTGTGTGCAAGGCCTTGTGCTGGCTTCTGAGTGAGACACATTGAGAAGGCAGACATGGGTATCTGCCCTGAGGTGCTTCTAGTCTCTTCAAGGGGAAGAAGGTCTGAGTAAGAAAGCCAAGTACACCTGTGGCGACATGGTAGATGACATGACTCTGCTGTGTGGACCTGGGGATACCCCCTTAACCTCTCTGGTCCTTGCCTCTTGGGGTTGTTAAAGAGTCTGTATTAGTTTCCTGGGGTCACCATAACAAAGTACCACACCCTGGTGGCTTAAACAACAGGAATGTGTTGTCTCACTGTTCTTGAGGCTAAAGTCCAAGATCAAGGTGCCAGCCTCTTTGATTCCTTCTGGGGGTATGAAAGAGAATCGGCTTCACCCTCTACCCTAGCTTCTGGTGGTTTGCTGGCCATCTCTGGTGTTTCTTGGCTTGTGGAAACCTCACCCCAACCTCTGTCTTTATCTTTGTATGGTGTTCCTCCTGTGTGCGTGTTTCTGTGTCCAAAGTTCCCCTTTTTACCAGGATACACATTGGATATTGGATTTGGATCCACCCTTCTTCAGGAGGACCTCATCTTAACCTGTTACATCTGCAACAACCCTATTTCCAATTAAGAAAATTCTGAGGTCCTGTTAGGACCTCGATGTAGGAATTCAGGTAGCAGTAGGGGGTCCAACTCAATCTGATAGGCCCAACACTATCTGGGGCCTCTCCTTGTGGCTTGCATTCCTTGCAACATGGCAGCCATGATCCAGGAGGGAGTGTCACCAGCGCAAGGGTTCATAGTCAAGTGGAAGCCGCAGGCATCTTCTGACCTACTCTCAGAAATCACACAGCATCCCTTGTGTAGCATTCTGTTGCTCAAAAGCAAGAGTCACAGAGTCAGCGTGGAGGCAGGGAAGGGAGCCACACACAGATATGAATCCCAGGAGGCATGCTGGGAGCCATTTTTGGAATCATCCGTTACCTAGCAAGCTCACACATCTCCTGAACCCTGTGAAAACATTTTCTATTCCATTCTTGTCCACCCTGGGTAGCTCACAGGGTTTTACTTAATAAGTTGTTGTTGCATTGAATTGTATGACGAAGGGGTCTTCTCTGTAAGCAGGAAAGTGACAGGGACCAGGTCCTTTCCCTGTTGGCCCCTTTTCTGCCCACACACCTGGGCCTGGCACTTAGGGGGAAACATCCCCCAGGCAGGGGGTGCATGCCAAACCCAGAAAGAGAGAGACCTCATTTGAAATTCTTTCTAAGTCCTCCAAACAGAGGTTCTACAGCCCCACACCACTGCCCCTGGGAACGAGGCAAAACAGAGAGAGGAGGAGGAGCGGGTTTCCGGTGTGTTTATATTTCAGGCTATTTTGAACCCTCCTACAGGCACTCACACACAAGGGTGCATTGAAATGCACCAGGAAGTGCCCCCGGGATGGAAACTGGAGTCTGAGGGATGCTGGAGCACTGCATTGCCTGCTCTGGTCTTCTGTCCCTCAAACAACCACCAATTCAGCCCCTTCAATGCCCAAGTCAGAGCCTCTCTGGCCGGAAGAGCTCTAAAGGTCATCTTGCTCCTCCTTTTTCCTCTTTCCCCACCAAACACTTACTGAACAAGTCAGCATCTTTGTCATGTCAGTTATAGAACTCTTTTGGCCACAAGGAATAGAAAGAGGTACCCAAGCTGAGCTAGATAAAAAAATAAAGGGGAATTTTATGGCTCAGGTCACTTCAAAGTCCAAGAGAGTTTGACATCAGGTATGGCTGGACCCAGCAGTTCCAACTATGTCATCAAGATCTGGTCTAACAGCCCTGGGCTCTGCTCTCTCCATAGTGGCCTCATTCTCGGCATTTAAAGGAAGCAAGATGGCACCAACAAGTCCAGGCTCTCATCTTCAAGTCCTATAGATCTTAGGATATGATGTTTCAGTTGGTCAGGATTAGCCACATGTACCTACCACCTTCTACTCCCAAGCTGGGTGTGGAGTCAGCTCTACCTGAAGTTCAGTGATGCCATTACTGCCCAACCCACATCCCCAAACATCAGGGAGCAAAATTGTACCTGCGCTCTCATCCCCACAAAATGGGACTCAGGTTCACACCTTCCCAGTGATGGAGAGCTCACTGGCATGGTGGTAGCCCTGTCCTTTGATAACTTTATTCCTATAATATCTCTTACTATGCTTTAATCCAATTTTTCACTCACCTGTCTCTCATCAAACTCCATGCTCCAACACCTAGCACAGGGCCTGGCACAGAAGAGATACTCAGTAAATGTTTATCAAATGAAGATATATCTTCCTTTACTGAACATAAACTATGTCCCAGACACTGCATAAATATTACTTCCTTCAATCCCCATGACCACTCTCTCAGGTAGAGCACTGTGCCTCCTTTCATGTGTGAAGAAACTGGAATTCCAAGAGGTTAAGAAATCACCTTGACCAAGGCCACCCACCAAGAAGATGTAGAGCCTGGGTTTGAACCCATGTCTCTCTGCCTTCTCCCTGAGGTGGTGGTGAGAGAGGTGGTGCCTGATGTTTGGGGATGAGGGTTGGGCAGGAATGGTACCTCTGAACTTCAGGTAGCAAAGTGCAGGTAGTAGGACATAAGGAAAGAGGGTAGGGCAGGAAAAGAGAGAAGGACAGAAAGAAGGGGGAGGTGCGAAGCTTCAAATGTTAAAGATCCTTTTATTTGATGGTTACTCTTAACTAACTTTTTGGTCAGTGGGCCCTTCAAAAACCTGATGAAAGTTAGTACAATTCAATGTTGTCATACATTAAAGCACTGTATATGTCAGAATATGAAATAGAACCAAATGCTGTCAATACCAATAGAGTACATTAAGAGTATCAAATTGAGGGGAGCCTGGGTGGTTCAGTCATTGGGCACATGCCTTTGGCTCAGGTCATGATCCCAGGGTCCTGGGATTGAGTCCCATGTCAGGCTCCCTGCTCACCGGAAAGCCTGCTTCTCCCTCTCCCACTCTCTATGCTTGTGTTCCCTCTCTCACTCTCACTCTCTCTCTCTCTCTCTGTCAAATAAATAAATAAAATAATTTAAAAAAAAAGAGTATAAAATTGGGAAAACGAAGAAAAAAGGTGACATGATTTTGTTTGGGGTACAGAGTGTACTTTAAAAAAAAGAATTTCTGCTTGGGGCTTTGATGGTGAAGCAAATTTCTTCTCTCCTGACATCTCAGGGTAGAGTCATACTCTGTTTCTGGTTGACAAGTACTGAATCTTTCTCATACTACATGGGTCCTCATTTTAAATGATTATCTGTTAAGTTTGGTAATCATATTAAGAGAATAGTAGAGAACTAAAAGAGTGAGGTGAATGACTAAGGACAACATCTGGCTGTTCTACAGTAGCCCCAATTCTCCTTGTTGTTTGGATTTGCTTTTAAAACTCAGAATCAATCTTAGGTTAGAAAGTTGTCTCTTGGCCCTTGTTGCTGTGATTTTTGGAGTATGGAACAACCACGGAAAATGGGATGGAGGCCCTGGATGGCAAATGTATATGCAGGGGTCTTTCTGTATATAATTTCAGGATTTTTGAAAATCTCCTATGTCTTCTGAGCATATACTTATGAGAAAATTACCCAAGACTAAGGAAGACCCACCCAAAATTATTGGAGGAAACAGTCCTTGGAACTCACGTAGAATCTGAAACAGTGCCTATTCCTACCTGCCAGACTGAGAAACCTGATAATTTACAAAGCATTGGGCAGAGTACTCAGGGAGGGTCTTTCCTCTGTAGTGGGAATAATTATCCCTACACTGAATACAGGTCCCTTCTAACAAATCTCCAGAGACTTGAAAAGATTGAAATGTTGCTGAATAATTTAATTGTTCCCCAGAACAAACATTAAGAATTATTTATAGAAAAACAAAAATATCCAGCACCTGAAAAAAAAAGGGGGGGGGTGGTTCCTGGCTGGCTCAGTCAGTAGAGTGTGTGACATGTGACTTTTGATATTGGAGTTGTGAGCTGGAGCCCCAAGATGGGCAGAGAGATTATTTTTGTAAAAATAACATTTAAAAATAAATAAATGAAAGGGTGCTTGGATAAAAAATACATATTAATAACAGACTAGATATTGCTAAAGAAAAGATTAGGGAACTTGAAGACAATATCAATAAAAAACATTTAAAATAAAATCAGAAGAAATAAGACACAAAAATGAAAATGAAGAGAGCATCAATGATCTTCAGGACAACCTCAAGCAGCCTAATATATACATAAATGGATTACCCAAAGGAGAATAGATATAAGGCATTAGGGAAAGGAAAATATATGACAAAGAAATGTAATGACTGACATTTTTCCAAATGGAGCCAAGAATCTCAATGAATTCTAAGCACAAGAAACATGAGGAAAACCACACCAAGTCATATCATAATTAAACTACTCAAAACCAATGGTCAAGAGAAAAACCTTAAAGTTGAAAAAAACCAAAAAGATACACAATGTACAAAGGAACAAAGATAAAGGTGACAGCAGATTTTTTGCTGGAGACAATGCAAGCGAGAAGTCAGTGGAACTCTATCTTGAAAGTAACTAAAGGGAAAAAAAAAACTGTCTCGCTGGAATTCTCTACAAGAAAAAATATATCTTTCAAAACTGGAAGTGAAATAAACCCTTTAAAAATATATAAAAGAGAAAATAATCCATTACAAGCAGACCCACACAGTAAGAAGTATTTTTAAAGGCCTTTTAAGGGGTTCCTGGCTGGTTCAGTGAGAGGAAGGAACATGCAACTCTTAGTGTTGGGGTTGTGAGTTTGAGCCCCAAGCTGGGTGTAGAGATTACTTAAAAATAAAATCTTAAAAAAAAAAAAGTTCTTTTAAGCGGAAGAAAAATGATACCATGTGGAATATGGATTTACACGAAGCAATGAAGAACACTAGAAATTACAACTATGAAGACCAAAAATATGAGATCCTTTTCTTATCAGTTAAAGCTTTGAAAAAGGTAATTGGCTAAGCATAACAAAGTAATGAACTTCCAGAGATTAAATGTTTGAAACAATTGCACAGAACTGAGATAGTAGAAATGGAAGTATATTACTTTAGGGTTCTTATAATCTTCATTAATTGATGATAATATTGTTTGAGAATAGACTGATAAGTGAAACACATATACCACCAACCCTAAAGCAACCATAAAAATTATAAAATGTTTATAGATAATAAGTACACAAAGAAGGTAAAATGATATCAATTAATCTAAAAGAAGGCAGAGATAAGAAAGAGAATAAAGAACAGGTGAAACAACTGGAAAATAAACAGAAATAGGTTAGATTTAAATCTAACTATATCAATAGTCCTATTAAATATAAATTATCTGACTACCTCAATCAAAAGACGGAGTTTGTGGATTGACAAGAAAAGCAAGACCCAACTTTAAGTTGCCTGGAAACCTACTTTAAATACAAAGACTCCAGTAGTTTAAAAGTAAAATTATAGGAAAAGATAAACCATGTAACATTAATCAAAAGAAAGCTGGAGTGGCTCTAATAAAAGACAAAATGAATTTGGAAGCAAAGAATTTGCCCAGGGATAACAATATAATTTCATAACTATAAAGAAATCAATTCATCAGGTGAACATAACAGCCTTAAATGTTTATGCACCCAATAGAAGAGTTTCAAAATACAGGAAACCAAAACAAATAGAATTGCAATAATCCACAATTATAATCAGATTTCAATACTCCTCTTTTGATAATCGATGGAACAAGTAGATAGAAAATCAGTAAGGATATAGAAGATTTGAACATTATCAGCCAAGTTGATTATTTTATAAAGATTTTTATTTATTTATTTGATAGAGGGAGGCACAATGAGAGAGGGAACACAAGCAGGGAAAGTGGGAGAGGGAGAAGCAGTCTCCCCCCACAAGCAGGGAGCCTGACATGGGGCTCAATTCCAGGACCCTGGGGTCATGACCTAAGCCAAAGGCAGACCCTTAATGACTGAGCCACCCAGGCTCCCTAGCCAACTTGATTTAATTGACATTGATAAAACACGACACTGCAAACAGCAGAGTACACATTTTTTTTTCCAAGTGCACATGGAATAGTTAGAAGACAGAATATATTCTGGGCTATAAAACAAATCTTGATAAAGTTAAGAGAATTTAAGTCACAACATATGATCACTGATCACAGAGAATTAAATAGAAATCAGTAAGAAAAAGATCATCTCTGGAAAATCTCTTCCATATTTGAATAATAATAACACACTTCTAAATAACCCAAAGACCGAAGAAGAAATTAAAAAGGAAATAATAAAATATTTTTAACTAGATGAAAATGAAAACACAACATATCAAAATATGTGGGATGCCACCAGAGTAACACTTACATGGAAACTGGTAGCAATAATTTATCTGTATTAGAAAAGGAAAAATGTCTGAAATCTGTGACCTCAACTAGAAAAAGAAGATCAAATCAAAACCAATGTAAGCAGAAAAAAGGAAATGATAAAAAATAAGAAAGGAGATAAAGTGAAATAGAAAACAGAAAAACAAGAGAAACATTAATAAAACCAAAAGCTGATTGTTGAGAAAACCATACAATTGATAAACTTCTGATTGTACTGGTTAGAAAGAGAGAAGTCACTCATGACAAATATCAAGGACAAGAGAGCAAACATCCTTACACATTCTACAGATATTTAAAGAATCATAAGAGAATATTATTTTTTTTAAGATTTTATTTATTTATTTCACAGAGAGAGAGAGAGATCACAAGTAGGCAGGCAGAGAGAGAGGAGGAAGCAGGCTCCCTGCTGAGCAGAGAGCCTGATGTGGGGCTCGATCCCACATGACCTGAGCCAAAAGCAGAGACTCAACCCACTGAGCCACCCAGGCGCTCCAAGAGAATATTATTAATAACTTTGTGCCAATAAACTTAATGACTCAGATGAAATGGACAAATTACTTGAAAGACACAAGCTACCAAAGGGTGCTCAAACTAAAATAGATGTAGCCGTATGTGTATTAAGGAAATTGAGTGGCGCCTGGATGGCTCCATTGGTTAACTATTCAACTCTTTATCTCAGCTCAGGTCTTGATCTCAGGTTTGTGTGTTCAAGCCCTGCATTCGAGCCCACTTGAAATAAAAAGAAGAAAGAAATTGAAGCATAGTTAGAAACCTTTCCACAAAGAAAACTTTCATCTTCACTAGTGAATTCTACCACATATTTAAGGAAGAATGCTATCAATTGTACACAAACTCTTCTAGCAAATTGTAACAGGAGGGAATGCTCCCTTGCTCACACTATAAGGCCAGAATTACCCTTCTACTAAAACCAGACGATGACATTATGAAAAAAGAAAACTACAACTAATATTCTTCATGAACAAAAAATGCAAAAACCCTTAACAATTTTTTTTTTCAAATTTGAGCCAACAATGTATAAAAATAGCATAATTAAGTGGGGTTTATCCTTTGAATACAAAGTTGGCTTACCACATGAAAATTAAGTGATGTAATTCACCATATTCACAAACCAAAAAAAGAACTCTATGGTCATCCCAACAGATGCAGAATGAGCATTTGACAAAATTCAACATCCATTTCTTACAAAAACTCTCCAAAAATTAGGAAATAGAAGGGAGCTTCCTTAACTTGATCCAAGATACTTGCCAAACAAACAAACAAATGAAAAAAAATTACAACTAAAAATGTAGTCAATGGTGAAAGACTTCTTTCTCTCTAAGATCAGGAAAGGACAAGGATGTCTGCTCTCACCGCTTCCATTCAACACTGTACTGAAAGGTCTAGCTAGTGCAGTAAGGGAAGATGAAGAAATAAAAGACATGTGGATTGGAATGGAAGAAGTAAAAGTGTTGCTAATGACTTATAACTATATTTAGAAAATCTAATGCACACTAAAATTGGTCATTAAGTTTAGAAAGAGTGCAGGATACAAGATCAATATTAATTAATTATATCTATTTATATTAGCAATGAGTAATCATAAACTGAGGTTAAATTATACCTTTTCCGCTAGTGTCAGAAAATATAAAATACATAAAAATGGTGCTCAAAAATGTATGTTGAAAACTACCAAACATTGCTGAGAGAATCAAAGAAAACCTAAGTAAATGGAAAGAGAGCTGGGGTCTCTGAGTGGCTCTATTAGTTGGCTCAGATTGTGATTCCACGGTGCTGGGATGGAGCCCATGGTCCTGGAATCAAGCCCCACATAGTGCTCCTGGATCAGTGGGGAGCCTGCTTCTCCCTCTCCCTCTGTTGCTGTCCTTGCTTGTGCCCTGTCACTCTCTCTTTCTGTGTCAAATAAATAAAATATTTTTTAAAAATGGAGATAGAGCATATTTATCTGTGTTCATGCGTTAGAAGGCTCAGTATTATGAAGATGTCAATTCTCCCCACATTGATTATAAATCAATGCATTCCCCATCAAAATCTTGTCAGGCTTTTGTGCAAAAATTGACAAGCTGGTTCCAACAGTCACAGGGGAATGCAAAGGACCTACAGTAGTCAAAGCATCTTGGGAAAAGGACAAAGTGAGAGGACTTGCATTACCCAATTTTAAGACTTATTTTAAAGTTCCTGTGGGCAGCAATGAGTGGTATTGGCATAGAGATAGACAAATGGATACAAAGAATAGAAAAGGAAATCCAGAAATGGACCAACACACACAAGAACAACTGATTTTTGACAAAGGTGCTGAGGCAAATGAGTAGAGAAAGTAGTCTTTTTAAAAATCAAATAATATTAAGACAATTTAATATCAACATGCAAAAAAAAAAAAAAAAGGAAGGAGGACAGGAAGGAAGGAAGAAGGAAAAATGAACAAAAGCATAGGACTTTCATCTTTACCTCATACCATACAAAAATGAACTCGAAAAGATCATAAATCTAAATGTGAAATCTAAAGTTATAAAATTTGTAGAAGAAAATATAGGAGAAAATCTTTGTGACCTTGGGCTAAGCAAATATTTCTTAGATGAGCTGCCAAAAGCATAACCTGTAAAGGAAAAAATGGACAAATTGTTCTTTATTAAAAATATACTTTTAAAAGGTCTAATATTCAAAAAACACAGTTATAAGAATGAAAAGACAAGCCAAAGACTGGGAGGAAATTTTTCGAATCATTGATCTGGTAAAGGTCTTATATACAGGATATATTTTAAAAACTTTCAAAACCATGAATAAGAAAATGCAAAACCCAGTTTTTTTGATAGGCAAAATATTTGAACATTCACTTCACTGAAGAAGATATACAGATGGTCAATAAGCATGTGGAAAGATGTTCAATATTATTAATTATTAGGAAAAGGCAAATTAAAATACAATGAGATACTACTACACACAAATTAGGATGGCAAAAATCTGAAAGACTGACATGTCAGGGGTTGGGGAGACACTGAGCAACTGTATTTCGCATATGATACTGGTGGGAATATAAAATGGTCGAATACTTTGGAAAACAGTTTGGTGGTTTCTTATAAAGTTAGCAAACACCTACCAAATAATCTAGGTATTTACTCAAGAGAAAAGAAAGCATATGTCCCATATAGCCATGCAAAGACTTGTATATAAATGCTCATAGCAGCTTTATTTGTAATAGCGTCAAACTGGGAAAACCCAATGTCCATCAATGGGTGAATTGATAAATTGTGGTATATCCATACAGTGGACTAGTACTCAGCAACAGAAAGGAACAGACTCTGATATACAAGACAACATGAAGAGATCTCAATATCATTACGCTGAGTGAAAAGTCAGTGGTCACGTATGGGATTCCACTGGGGTAAAATTCTAGAAAATACAAAGTGATCTTTAATGACAGAAAGCAGATCAGTAGCTGCCTGAGGGAAAGAGAATTACAAAGGGACCATTTTGTCTGTAACGTCGGTTTCAGACTTATCAAACCATGTCTTTCTTTTTTTTATTGATTGATTGATGATTGAGTGTGTGTGCATGTAGGGGGCAGATGCAGAGAGAGAATGTGAATGCCTGTTTCATGCCTGGCACACAGTTTGGTATCAGGAAACATTAACTGTGGTGATTGGATTGAGAGAATAGACTGGGACAAGCTTCCTGGAGAGAAACATTTGAGCTAAGTTAGAGGGATCAGTATATTCTGCAACTCTGGGGTTGAAGCCCGTTGTTTCTGGAGGAAGCCACAGGGAAAAGTAGGCTGTGAGGCCCCTGAGGGCACAGCACAGCGCTCCCCCCTCCCGCTGGCCTCTATCCTGGAGGGCCTGACCCAGCTCCTGGCTTGCAGCAGGACCTCCATACATGTTTGTTAAATGAACAAATGAAGGAGGGAAGAAGGAACAAATGGAGGAGACAGTGGTCCCTGTGGGGCTGACACAGACACAGACCTGGCTTTTCCATCTGGGGACTGCAAGACCTCGGGGCCTGGAGTCAGAGAAACCAGGATTCCAATGCCACGGAACTCCAGTTTTGTCCCCAGCAAGATGGAGACGATGCTGATCTCTACTTCAGGAGGGGAAGGTCCGATGAGACCTTCAATGTGAGATGCCTTGCGCAGTGTAGGCCACACAGGGACTCCCCAGCAGGGGTTCAACTTAGCTTTTATTGGGTCCTACCAGGTGGCAGGCACTGTGCTAGGGGCTTTTCGTGGGTTAACTCTAAAGTTAAGTATTCTGACAACCTAGTGAAGTAGGTACCTTTATGATCAACTCATCTGATAGGCAAGGATACAGAAGCTCAGAGAGGTCCAGCAACTTGCCTAAAGTCACACAGCTAGTAAGTGGAGAGGCTCAGATTTGAACCAGAATCTGCACTTGTAACTGCTGTTCTGTTTTACAGATTGTTCTAGATTTTACATTTAGAGCGAGGTCTCTCTCTCTTTCTCCTTCTTCCTCTAACCAGACCTAGGATTGGGGCGTCATTCCCTGGGCAATAGGGAGCGATGACAGCCCTTGAGGAGGAGAACAAGGATCTGACATTCCCACTCTTCTTCCTAAAACTGGAGGCATGTGTTGAAACAATCCCTCATCCCTGCTCTCCCATCTGGGTTTGCTGTAACCTTGAAGGAAATTGGGGAACATGCCCCCCACCCCACCCAGAGCTGGACAGCCCATATGCTTAAACAAGATTCTGCTCAGCCTGTTTGTTGGGCTCCTGGATGAGCCTTGGGGTCTACAGCCTACCCCTCCGGAGGGACTCTTGCTGGCAGTGACCTGCCTGGGCAGGGAGGAGCCCGAAGAGGTGCCTCGGGCTGGCTGTCTGGGCGGGTCTCCGAGCAGCTCTAATTGCTGGGCACCAGAGCCCAGGCTGGGCCCTTTTATGGAGACATTTATAGCCAGCACGTCTGGGGGACAATTCAAGTGGTTTTGTCTCTTTTGTGTCCCTTTAATAAACGAGAAGAAGAGACATCAAATTAAGGCTGATTCTGGAGAAACTTGGCTTTGCTGAGAGGCTTTGGGGAGGTCAGGGGAAGGTTACTCTGCTCTCCGACCCTCAGGCCTGAATTTTTTACCACATGCTCTTAAAATGTACAGACTCAGATGTCAGGGCTAGTCGGGCCTTTAAGGTCACCCAAACCAGCTCTCAGTCCTGTGCAGCGATCCCCACTGGCACATTTGAAGCCTTCCAGGGACGGGGAGCTCACTACCTTTCAAAGCAACTATGCTGTTAACCCCCCTCCATAGTCACTCTTCTTAGGAAACTCTCTAGAAACAGAGAGACCTGGGTCAAAGTCCGAGCTCTGATGCTCACCAGCGTCAACGTCAGTCCCTGAGCAAAGGCTCTCACTGTTCTGAGTTTCCTCCTCTGTCAAGTATCATTCATTCATTCCACATTCATTCATTCATTCATTCAATTTTGTCTTAGGCTGGGCTTCCCCAGAAGGAGACTCAAGATGAGGATTTGAGGGCAAGTATTTGGGGAGTGATCCCAGGAAGACCCCTGGAGAAGGGGAGACTGAGGCAGAGAAAGTGTTGTGTCCCTGAGCCCCGCAAGAAATAGGTTCAAGTCCTTAGCCCCAGGTCCAGGAAAGGAGAGTAGATTTGGAAATAAGGTCTTTGCAGGTGTAATCAAGTTAAAAAGAAGTATTAGATAAGGGCGGGCTCTAATTCATAACGGCTGTCCTTATGAGATCAGGAAGACTGGGGCACAGGGGTACACACAGGGCTACACACAGAGGGAAGACAGCTATGTGAAGACACAGAGACGCGGGACAGCACCACGCGACAGCCAAAGCCGATGGAGACGTTACCGCACCCCAGGCCAGAGATGCCAAGAGGGGAACATTTTGGACTTTCAGTGTCCTGAGCTGTGTAAGAATCCGTTTCCGGTGTTTTAAGCCACACAATTTGTGGTATTTTATTCCCTACGAGGCTGGTACAGCTCTGGGGAGGGGGAAGGAGCTGTAGACAGAGAGGCCGTGTGGGAGTTCAACAGATTGCCACTGGGGGAAACTGCCATATGCTCCCCCCGGGGCCATGGGGGACAGGGAAACAGTGTACAGCAAGCCTCAGAGTCCCCCACTGAGGGGAAGGGGCTGGGGTATTCGTCACCAGCTTCCATCCATGCCTGCCTAAAGGATGCTCCTGGGGACACACCCCCTCCCCGGCTCTCTGGTCTGACCACTGTGTGGACAGGGCACGTGCAGATGGCTGGAAAAGCTCCAGATGAGAATTGCAGGGGTTGGCAGTTAGAAGTGTTGGTCAAGGCGCACAGGAAGGAAGGGGGTGCTGTGGGGATGTGGGTGGTGTAGAGCCTTACTAAGCACCTGCTGTATGCATGAGGACTCATTCTGAGTGCGTTGAATGACTGCCTCACAGGACTGACATTCCAAGGAGGACGCAGATGATAACCTAGCAAAGCCAGAGTTGGCATTGTGCCCCAGAGAACGGGAAAGGGGACACACGGTGAGACGTGGTTGGCCGGGGTCTGTGTGCGTCACTGGTGTGGCCCTAGGTGAGCCTCTCTGAGGAGACCTGAATGTTGAGAAAACCCCAAATTCAGACATCTGATGGAACAGCATTCCAGGCAGAAGGAACAGCCAGTGTGGATGCCCTGAGGAGATGGAGACTGTGATGAAGATTCCATCTGTGATCAAAAGGACTCAGTTCAGGCCTAGAGCAGTGAAGTCTGGCAATGTCCAGACTTCCCTTCCCCCATTTCATACCTCAGTTCCTGGTTCTGCCCTCCCGTCACCAGAGTGGTAATCCACTCCCATTCCAACAGGCACAAGAGCCCCTCACCAGCCCCGGGGACCTTGGACAAGGCCTTCAGCTCCAAACCTCGTTGTCTTCCTCTGTAAAATGCTGGTAATGATACACTACCTCCTGGGGTTGGTGTGAGGTTCAAAGGCAGCCTTTTCCCAGGCCGAGAGGGAGATCCCTCATATTCACGCCCCTCTGCCTGAAATGCCACATTCCTCCCTTTGGGAGGCCAGAAGATGGTCAACAAATGTTCAGGGCTGGCGGCGGGCAGCACATTTTTTAAGTTTCCTTTTTTTGTTGTTGTTATAAAATTAATACATGATTATTGATTTTAAAATGTTCCACATAATCTAGGAGTGCATAGAATATGAAATTTTAAAAAACCTCCACCTCTCCCCCTTCCCATACCATTTCTACCTCCTGTTCCCTTCCAAACTTTTCCATAAATAGCAAACATGTAAATGGTTCTTGGTTTTCATTTTTAACAAACATGAGAACATATCTGCCTTTTTAACTTAATGTAATATAGACATCTTCCCTTATCAATAATCCCAAGGTAGAAATTACAGCCCATTTTAGTGACAAGAGAACCAGACTTGGGAGGGGAAGTGTTTTGCTCAAGGTCACGTACTGGTGAGGGGCAGAACAGGGGCTGGGAGCAAGTCCATCCAAGTCTGGAGCTGAACCTATGCGGAGCTGTCCGGAGCATCTCTGCAGGGTCTGGGAAGAGGAACCTCTTTCTGGAGGCAAAGGGCTGAGAGGGCAGCCGAGAGGAGCAGATCTTTCCAGCAGGAGCAGGTGGTAGGCTGACAGGGTTGCTGGTGGGACTTGTTGGACAAGGAGAAGCCCAACCAGGCGTCACGTGAACACTTTCAGGTCCAGGCAGGTGAGAGCAAAGATGCTGGGACGGGGAGAGCTCTAAGCTCAGCTGCCTCTGCTGCTTCCGCCAGGTTCCCACCGGCCACACTTGTCTTCCTGATGACATGCTTGTTTCCCTGTCTGTCTGAGCCAGCAGGAAACTGTCTGTCTGTCTGAGCCAGCTGGCTTTCTGTCCGTGGCTCCATGTGAGCACATAATCAGTATTTGCCTGTCTCCCACCCTGTATGAGTTCAGAGACATCAGGTCTGATGAACTCCGGGATCCCCTGAAGCACCATAGTAGAGAGTCGTTCAACATCAGCTTGGATGACTCCAGAGATGGGCAGCTCATCACCTACCAAGGAAGATGGTTCTGTCTTGGGTGCCATAATGGTTGGGTGGATAGCGGAACAAGCTTAGGCTTTGGAGGCAGACCCAGGCGTTGGCGGAGAGGATGGAAGAGATAGTGAATGTAAAGTCTCTTCTACCATGTAGGAGGGGACGGAGGGATGAGTGAGCCTCAGTTTCCTCTCTGGTTTCCTTTGGCTCAGCATTTATCTAACGGCAGGCACAAACTATTCTGAGGCATGACATTAATTTAGTGGGTTCTGATCAGTATTTTACAATAGAAATAGGCTAGAAAAGACCAGCATGCATCTCAAGCAGTTAAGGATAAGACTTGCTTCTGAAATTGTTCACTGTCAGCCTGGGGGGCAGCATGCTGGTGCAGTGGCACAAAGGGGTGGGGGCAGGGGCCTCCGGCAGCACTGAGGGTGGCCTGGAGGGGCTCCCAGGCTCAGGCGCTTCTTCCTGCCCAACCCGCACCAAGCAGGGGGCCCCCCGGGGTGGTGGGAATGAGGAGATCTTCTCCCCTCTCCCTGGTGCATCCAGTGGGCTCTGAGCAGCCCCATAAATCGTCTGCCCGGAGTCAGGGGCATAGAACTCCCTGATTTATGCCCTGCCAGGCCCGCCCCCCTCTGCCTCCCTCCTGGGCTTTGTGGGGCCAAGGCCTGGCAGGCTGCTGGCTCCAGACAGCCCCAGTGGTTGCCGTGGTGATCGGTTCAGGCTGGGCCATTCTCTGCGCTCCTGCCCGTCCCTCTCTCACACGCTCATCAGGGCTGGCTTCTTAGCAGCACCAATGGGGCTTCTCCTCCACCAGCCTGGTCCTTGCCAATGGGTGCCACCGTGTCCAGTGGGGTCTGAGCATCCATCAGAGCACCCCGAGATCAGGCAGCATGGGGTGCTGGGCAATTACTTAGCTAGCATCCTGTGGGCCAGGACTGGAAACCTGCTCCCACGTCAAGACTGTCAATCACAGCACCCAGTCCAGACTCATTGTCAAGAATCAGCGAGAGTCCCAGGGCAAGTGCTGGGGCCATTTCACTGGCCCCGAAACCTTTGTAAGTCTCCTGCAGTCCATCTGCAAAGTGGGTATAACACCATCCCCGTTAACTGCTCTCTCCCAGGGACCACAGCCATGTGTGCCACAACGGGCTCCAGAACCGTGTGCGCATAAACGAATCTCCAGGGTTGTTGTAAAGACCCCTAAACGAGGGTATGAACATGGGGGAGTGAACGATGGTCACATATCCTCGGGCACACCTGCCATCAAGATCTGGGGGTTCGATTCCCCTCCCCTCCAATCTAAACTGGTCCTTATGCTCGTCTGTACCTTGCACAGTATGGCGGGGTAGGTCAGAAGAGACTTGCGGCTTTGCTCTGGCCTCGTGGAGCCCCCGGCCACCCAGTAAGAACCCTGACAGCCCTGAGGACGCTGGGCTGGAGAGGCCCTGTGGAAAGGGTCCCGAGTCCCCGAGAAGACAGAGAGGGGATGCCCGACCAGCCCCCCAGCTGCTCCTGCCGCAGGTGCTGGAGTCATCCCGGCAGAAGCAGAAACGCGCTTGTCCCCGCTGAGACCTGCCCAAACTGTAGATTCATGAGAAAAATAAATACCTGTCATTGCTTTAAGCCATCGAGATTTGGGTTGATTTGTTCTGCAGCGTGGTTATTTTTTTATTTTTTTTTTTTTAGAACAAAAAAGATAAAGCCCTGGCCGCATGCCTAGCACGCAGGCGTTCCGTAAAGGGCAGAGGCAACCAGAGTCACAGTCAGAGTACTTTTGTTGCCAGGGAGCAAAACAGCCTAATTATTCAGAATCAAGGACGAGGAGGCAGATTGCCTGAGTCTGAAAGCCCATTGCCAGTCCTGCAATCCTGGACACTTACTTCCCCTCTCCCGGCCTCAGTTTCTCCCTTTGACAGTCGACCCCGTTGTGGGGTTCTTGAGCAGAACGAACGAGCTGATGTCAGCAAGGCGCCTGGCACAGATGAAACGCCAGGGTCCGCATCCTTCCCTGCTGCTTGACATTTCCAGTGCACCCCCTCCGTTTGCAAGACCCTCAAGGGTCAGAGCTAGAAGGAACAGACCATTATGTGCAGCCCTCCATCGTGCAGATGGGACTGGATTGCTGGTGGAAGCTTTGAGTTATGATATTTTTATCTTTATAAAGAGTTCTGGGTGGCCTGTCTGAAAGCCAGATAAATAATGCCCATGACAATGGAGGAGTTGAAGGGGGAGGAGGAGAACTTGCCAGTGGAGCTCACCTACATCATCGCTTCCAGAAACAGCCCAAGGGATAAATTCTGTGAGCTCCTGGGGGTGGGGGGTGGGGCGAGGGAGGTAGGGAAGCTGCCTGTTGGACACCATCAGGATCTTCCAGATCATTTGACCCATCCTCTTGATGTCCCTACAGATTCCAGAGAGGGACAGTTTCTTGCCCAAGCTCACACAGAGGGTCACCAGGACCCAGAGCTCCTGCCTCCCAGCCTGGAGCTTTCCAGGCCCCTTCCAGGCTCAGAAGCAACAATTTCAGGGGAAGCATTACTTAAGAAGCTTTCGGGGGTGGGTTTTGTCCCCTTGCTGCCAGCCTACCGTAGGCTTCCTTGGGCTACAATTCCCAACATGGGACTCTTGGCTCTTATTCACTCCCTTCCAAATGTTAGCATCAGATGAGGAACTCTGGGGAAGACAGGGGATGCTAACCAGTAAACCCATCTCCAGGCAGTTTTACCGGTCCCCTTTAGCAGATGGGAAAACAGAGTCTGCTCCCCTCAGAAAGGACCATAGGAACTCTTCCTTGGACAGAACAAACAGCAGATATCCATCTAGGGGGTACACTTACCTCTAAGAACACTGGAACCCCCCTTGCTCAAAAATGACCCCTTTGGTCGCCTTTTCCCAAGGCTGGAAATCTGCTTTTGGAGTTTGCTGCTTTTGCACAGGGAAGGCGTTCATGGAAATGCCGCTGGCCACCCTGCCATTGATCTGATTTGAAGTCATTGACTGTGGCCTTGTCACTTGTCTCCCACGTGACCCCCTGAGGTCATTTTACCTTTCTGAGCCTCAGTTTTGTCAGCTGTGAAGTGGGGGTCCTCACTGGACCACCCCCGTAAAGGTGAAATGTGATGTTTTAGCTGTGGCTTATTGTGTAACAAACCACCCTGGAACTTACTGATTTCAAATGCAATAATCCTTGGTTTTGCTCGTGAGTTTGCAGTGTGGGCAGAACTCGGCAGAACTCAGCAGCTGGGGCTGGTTGATTGGGGCTGGGGGTCCCTGTCCAGGATGGAGCAAGTCACCTGACCGGTAGTGGGTCTCTCCCCTTGGGGCCAGCTTGGGATTCTTCAGACTGTGGGGCCTGGGCCCCCAAAGTGGGCGTCTGAAGGGCGGGAAGCTGGTTTAAACCTGGAATGCGTTCTAGAAGCTCTTCCCTGGCATTTTCTCAACCCAGGACCCGGTGGTCCCAGAGCTCAGATTCAAAGACAAGGAAAACAGGGGGTAGCATTTACTGTAATTGCTACGAAATATTTATGTCATTATTTCTCGGCATCTGCTTTCCTTCCTTCCCCTCCCTCCCTAGATTGTCTTATTCCTTGCTGTATCCTCGGAGCCTACAACAGCGCCTGGAAGTTGCAAGGGTTTCAGTAAATAGGATTAAATATACGGACGGACAGATGAACGAGCGCCTCTCCCTGACACTCCAGCCTCGGACCCCAGCTGCTCAAGCAGGGCTGGGAAGGCAGCGGTTATGGAAAGGGGCCCTGGCTCCAGCATCTGAGGCCTGGGCCTGGCCCCGAGTCTGGCCCCAGGCTGCTAGGTGACCTTGGGCAAGTCACAAACTTCTCTGTGGGTGTCGGCAAAACTAATAAAACCAGAACCTGGCTTTTCAACTTGTATCATCAAAAACCCCCGCCTATGACTTGCTTTAATTAAGATAAGAGCGCAGTGAAATGTTTGGACTTGCTGTTCATTCTTTGATGTTCGGCCCTTTCTGCTGTTGTTTTGATGTCAGGGGCTCAGAGGACGGGGCTCGGGTTCTTGGCGCTCGCTGGCGGGCGGCCTGCCGTCTGCTGTTTGCCTTGTTAAAAGCACTTATGATCTTAATAAAGTGCGATGGATGCGGCCTCCCCGGGGGCCAAACACTTTCCCTTCCCTGTGTTCGCAGCGCTTCTCTGCAGCACTCGTGTCTGATGTTTACGGAGCGTCAACACAGTGCTAGGTCCCCGGCCAAGTTTCATTTAATCCTCAAAACAACTCTGTGAGAGAGGGGCTGCTCTTGTCCCCATTCTAGGCAGGGGCACAGAGCGGCCCTACGAGGCACAGGGACCCAGTCTCAGGCCACTGGGAAGTCAGCTGGGACGTGGAGGCGCCTGGATCTGGACCCTGCAGGGCCTCCCCGGGGGGGCTGCTGCCGGCCCTGGCCTGAATAAGAGGCTGACAGGGAGCCTAGTCACATAGAGGGCAGGAAGCAGGTGAACCTTGGTCTTTAGGTTTGCTCAGGGCCCGTGTCTGTCACTGGAGACAGATGACGGGCCCAGGAGGTGTTGTTTCTGTGACCCCCATTTTATAGTTGGGAAAACTGGGGCTTAGAGATTTTACAAGGGAGATTGTCTTCAGGAAAGGGTGATGACCAGGAAAAGGAAGCTGGGGGCTCTGGCCTTTTGATTGGCATCTTTCAAGGTTAAGTCAGGTGAAGATGTGCGTCTTTGCTGGTGTGTGAGACATTGGCAGAGCTGACCTTGCTTGGCATCTTACTATAAACAAAGCCGGTGGAAGGGACACGGGCGTGCCCAGGAAGATGCAATGATGTGCATCCGTACCCCTGGTTCCCAGAGGGGTCTAGGAGATGCTGATGGGGGAGGGGGGCTGTGGGGCCTCCGGGGAGCTCAGTACTCTTTCCCGGCCCTCTGCTGAAGCCGCGGGCATCTCCGCGAGTGCTGACAACCCAGCAACGTCCCCCAGCTTCCATCCCCTGCAGCAGCAGCAGAAATTCCGTTCTGTGAACAGCTTCTGGAAGGAGCGCAAGCTGTGGAGGCGGGGAGGGAACGTCACTCTTGAGGGCCCTTTGGGGCAGTGTGGGAGATTTGGGTTTGCCTTATCTGCAAGACGGAACAGACCCTAGCCCTACCAAGCTGCCAAGCTCCTGGCACAGTGCCAGACACCCCCAAGAGCAAAGCAGACTTGTTCATTGGGAACTGAGGGCTGTGAGGGGTGGGGATCCCTCACGGGAAACCCCGAATGTCCCCAGGCCTCACCGGCCTGCAGGTCCCCAGGAGGTTACTCTGACATGAATGCTCAGATAAGGAAGGTTCTTACAGCTCCCCTCCCCCTAGAATCCTCTCCCCACCCCCAACCAGAAGGTTCTCTACTTCTCACATCTCCCAAGGAGGTGCCCTACCCAGGGCGCCTGGGAACAGGTCTGCTCATATTCTTTCCTTTTCTTTTTTTAAGTAAGTTCTATGCCCAGTGTGGAGCCTACCATGGGGCCTGAACTCACGACCCTGAGATCATGACCTGATTGTGACCAAGAGTTGGTCCCTGACCGAGCCACCCGCACCCCCCTCCCCTACCATATTCTTAACATCTTATTAAGGTGCCTTATTACTCCCTCAGTCATGTCATAGGTGATCCTGGGGAAAAGCCTCTCCAAGTGTGTTCACCCCCGCCCTCACTGACCTTGAGCTTCTAGGTGCCACAGTGGCCATGGGGCTCACAGCGACATGGGCACAGGGTGGGGGAGGAAGGGGCTCACCCCTCTTCAGAATTTGTCACCTGGTCCCTACAGACCATACCTGAGCCCTGGGTCTTTCACGGTCTCTACGACAATGGCTTGGCCAGCTACCTCTCCCATTTTTTCCTCCATGAAGGTCAAAACCAGTGCTGGGGCAGAACCACCTCTGCTTCATGGCCCTCACTGCCCCATTCCTGGACCCCGAGTGCTCAGCCCCTCCCTCTCCACACAGCCTGACCTAGAGAGGACCCGCCAGCCTCCCACCAGCCAGACTACCTCCCGGCAGAAGGGTGTCTGCCCAGCCCTCCTGCCGGAGAGGGCCAATGGCGCTGCCAGACGGTTGGACCCCCAGCCCGAATGCCCCAGGGCAAGGCTCTTCCCTCCCTGGGCCTCTGGGTCCCCATCTGTGGGTGAGATCATGCGCCAGGCCCCACCCAGCTGGACCATCTGAGGCCCGGTGTCTCCTCCACACCTAAGGCAGCCAGTGGAGCCGGGGCCACCCCTACCCCAGTCCCTCTCTCCCCCTGCTCAGGCCGGACTGCCAGGACAGCCGGGAGGCCCTTATCACCAGGCCCATCTTCATTGTTTGCATAGCGCTCATTTCCCCTCGGCTAAGAAAACATGTTTGCAAAATCAGATTTCCCTGGAAAGCCGGCAGGTTAAAAGGAAAGGAAACTGTTTGAATTCTGTGAAGTAGGGATCTGAAGGCATGGACTGACCTCTGGGATTGCCCCCCCCTTCTTCTGGGTCCCCTTGATTAGAGGAAGTGGCCGGATCCCAAATTCCAACTCTTAAGTAGCCCCCCACATGTCCTCCAAGTCTATTCCAGAACCCCCAGGCAGCTGAAGACTAGAGAAGCTTAGAGCTTTCCTTTGGGTCATACAGAGTGGAGACTCCCCCTCTCTAGAACCTTCAGTGGCTCCTCATTGCTGGTCTGGTCTCCCATGTGCAGCCTGGTGTTTGAGGTCTTTCTTCTTCCCTTATGAGGACCATTAGTCCTCATCCTATATTCCTCCCTGCATCATGTCTGCCATGAGGACACGACCCCCAACCCATTCTCCTTCTGTCCAACTCCCTGTTACTCCTCAGGATCCCACATAGATCATGCCTCCTCCAGGAAGCCTTTCCTGACCAGCACTGCCCACAGGATGCCCCCTCTCTGCAGGGCCCTAGCTACACCACAGCACAGTTGGGTCACATCCCCTCTGTACCTGCCTTCTCCCAACCACTGCCACACCAGTGCCCAGCTAGATGCCTTCTTGATCAGAGCCTGGTTCCTGCTCCCCAGAGCTTGCCTGGCCTGCTCACAGCAACCAGGGGCCACCAAGGAGAGAATCAGAGCATTTTCCGCTCTGTGACCGACAGCGGCCACAATCTGCCTCAGGACCTCGTCCTGGGGCTTTTCTGTAAAAGTGACTTTTCCTGGTATTAAAAGTGAGTAAGTCACAGGTGCAGGCCCACAGGTGCAACTCTGCAGCCATGAACAAGATGAGATAGATCTTCTTGTGCCCCTAAGGAGAGCTGGCCACGATGAAACGCTCAAGCTGCAGAAAGAAAGGTACATATGATCCCGTTTGTTTTTAATTTAAAAAACAAAACACCTGTGATGGCTCACAGGTGTTCAGCCCTGATCTAAGCACGTTGTGTGCATTAACCCCCCGCCCCACACCCCACCGGCCCTCATGTCGATCCTATGTAGCAGGCACCATAGTTTTCCCATTTTACAGATGAGCAAACTGAGGTTAAGAGAGAGGCTTCACATGCAGGGTACAAGCAAGGTCAACCCCCACACCGTGCAGTCTTCTCTGTGTTCTCTAGGCCATTCTGTGTTTCTGTGTACACATAACCCAAGATACCGAGAAGTTGGGAACGACGTTCTCTAGGCCTGGAGTAAGAGTAGGGTTTGGAGGGGGAAGCGTGGAGAGAGTTGTATTTCTTCTTCTTATATTCTGTATTCTTGGGTGGTCACAAATAATATAATTTCAAATGAATTTTAGAAATAGAGAAAGCAGCATGTACTCATTGTAGAAAACTCAGCAAAGAGAAGAGAAAAGCCCCACAAACCAGAGTCAGCCTGGTTTCTGACTCTGGCAGGGAAACCTGTTTGGGGCCATGGGATTCTGGAAGGATCCCCACTGAAACGGGTAAGTAACTATGATAGTCCAGGTGCAGGGCATCGGCAGGGGGAGCTGACATCAGCTCCATGTAAGAGGCACTTTCTAACTGGTCAGAGCTCTTCCACATGGAACATGGCAGCCACGCTCAGTGGTGAGCTGCCTGTCAGTGGAGGCATGCAAGCTAATTCCACATGCTGGATTGACACTGAGCTGTCTGCTAAAAATCTCATGTGAGTTAGCCTGACCTTTAACCCGAGCTGGGCAGGAAGAGAATGTTCCTGCGAGGATGGAGCCTAGTGCTGGCTGGTTAAAATACAACAAATCGTTAGAAGACAAAGAAGAAGAGGCTTAAAAAGATGAAGCAGATGGAGACTCGCAGAATTCCTCGGCATATATGGTGTTGTGATTTCAGAGCCTTCCTTCATCTTACAGAGGAGAAAAGAAAGACCCCAGGGGTACGGACTTGCCCAAGGGGATATGGACTTGCCCAAGGTCACCCAGCTGGTCCACCTTCCCGACTCTGGCCTGGTGTACCACCCACACGCAGGTGTTTCCACAGCCATTGCTCATCTTCCTTGCAGTGCCCGACAGCTGGCAGAGGCTCTGGCCCTCCACAGAACAGAGTCTGAAGCCCTCAGTTCTAGTCCAGCTCTGGCTTGACGTGCCACGTGTTGATGAGCCCGACCCTGCTCCCCTGGTGCCCGGTTTGATACCACCCAGTTCTCCACTCTGTCTGTGACCCGCCCAGGCTCCTCAGTTTTCCCAGTGTGTCCCCTGTCAGCGGGCCCCAAGGAGTCCTCAGTGGGACACGGGGGAGGGGAGGCCCACGGAGGATCGGACACCCCGACACTTGGACTGTTCCTTTATTCTGTGCAGATTTATAGGGGTGCGTTCCTGAACTCTTGTTCACTGTCCACAGTCCAGCACATGGTCTAAAAACAACAGACCCGATGAAAGAGATCTTGCCCGCAGATGAAAGCAGAAGGGAAACTGGCCTCCCACAGCCCCGGCCTGGCCCTGGGCCCACTGCACGCACTGGTCAAGGCCAAGTCAGGGCTGCAAACTATGGAGAGGCCTGGAAAAGGTGCCTTCCCACCCAGGGCTCTAGGGCTTTGAGGGATCCTGGGTGCTAAGCCTCACATAAGGTACTGAGGGAGGCAAAAGGGAAATGGAGACCCACGCCCTGTCCAGGGGCAAAGGGATTCCCATGCCGGGAAATGGAACTTGGCCAAGCCCAAGTTAGGTTGAAGATGAATGACCCCCAGGGGCTACCCCTCCAAATGCCGTCTGGCTTCTCAGCTCATTCACCCTGCTCTTGCCACTTGGGCTGCCTCTCTGTTCTTAAACTCAGCAAAGTCGTCCCCCCCCCCCCC
Organism: Mustela lutreola; assembly: GCF_030435805.1. Lineage (NCBI taxonomy): Eukaryota > Metazoa > Chordata > Mammalia > Carnivora > Mustelidae > Mustela > Mustela lutreola. The sequence goes on from NC_081299.1 coordinate 16,010,096, forward strand.
AGGGCCTTTGCATATGCTGCCCCCTCTGTCTGGAGCACACTTGTTCCCACCTTTCACAGGACCTCTCATTTTTCAGGCCTCTGATTAAATGTAACCCCCTAGGGGGGCCTCTAGCTAGTAACCCTATCTGTTTCCCAGTTCAGCACTCCTTCCTAATGGCACTGGATGCAATCTATCATGTGTTCTAATGATTTATCTGTAAGATTCCGGAGGATGAGCCCTTTCTTTTATTTTTCTGGGTCAAGGGGGCCAGTTCTGTCACCAACTCACTATTTCAGGGTCAGGCGTCAGCTCCCTGGATCATAGCAAATAATACCGAGCTCCTGTCACACTATGACCCTATTTAGTCCTTACAGCCACCCAGAGATGGAGGTGCAAGTAGTAGCCCCATTTCAGAGATGAGAAGACAGAGGCCGACCAAGATTTATGTGCCTTGGCTACAGCCCCCAAGACAGTCTGCTGTTTACACACATCCTGCTCACCTTCGGGCCCCTGGGGTGCTTCCTGGGCGAGGACTGTGGTGCAGGAAATCAGCCAGAGCATCAGGCTGGGATCACGCCTTCTAGTGACGATGTCTCTTTACTCCTGAGCAGATGTTTCTCTGGAGCGGGAAGGCAGGGGATCCAAAGAAAGGGAAACAAGAGCTGGCTGTGGGGCCATGGACGCGACAAGGGGACATGGGGGAGGTCCAGGCTTTCTCTGCACAAGTCCCACCCCGCTGGGACCCCTCTGACCCCTCCTGGTCTGCAGAGTGGGGCCTCTGGTGTTGCCAAGGGGCGGGAATCAGACCTTTCCCTACTGCAGGTCGGAGGAAGGTGGTGGGCGGGAAGCTGGCAGCCATGCCCTGGGAGCCACAGCTCAGCCCTACCAGGAGCATCTCTCACACCTTTGTGCACCTTTGGTCTGGATGGTTCTCAGAAGGAGGCAGCCTGAGAAAAGAATCAGGAGCAGGGACAGGGACTTCTAGCCTGAACCTGTGCCTGGTGCCTGTGGGCTGGTTTTCTGTTTTTCTTTCTCTCTCTCTCTCCCTTCCTTTTTAAAAAAAAAAAAAAAAAAGATTTTGTTTATTTGCCAGAGAGATAGAGTATAAGCAGGGGGAGAGGCAGGCAGAGGGAGAAGCAGTTTCCCTGCTGAGCAAGGAGCCTGATGCTGGACTCGATCCCAGAACCCTGGGATCATGATTCGAGCTGAAGGCAGACGCTTAACCAACTGAGCCACCCAGATGTTCTTTACGGTGTCCTCTTGTCTTCTACATATGTTGAATTTTTCTATAATGAAAAGTAAAGAATAGAGAAAGGAAGAAAGAAGGGAGGGAAAGAGGCGGTATGCATAATGGAATTTTATTTTTTTACTTAAAGAAGGTGTGTGTGTGTGTGTGTGTTGTGTGTGTGTGCGCGCACGGGCGCGTGTGTGTGCGTGTGCGTGTTTGTGTATAAAGAAAGTCTGGGAGGATGTACACAAAAATATTAATGATGGTTCTCTCTGGGGGAATTATGGACAAGTTTATTTTTTCTTCATTACACTTTTTATGTTCCTAATTGCGGGAAAACCCCCCACAGCTATTACGGAAAGAAAAATAAAGGGAATGTCTTGGGTCCTGGAGTCCCCTCCCCCGACTCAGCGGCTCCCTGGCTTTGCTCTGACCACGTCACCTCGCTGAGCCTCCTGTCCCGGCAAAATGGGAGGGTGTGGGATGTAGTGAGGCCAGAAAGAGCTGGTCCCACCTCCCCTGGGAGCACTCAGTCCCTTGGGCACTGCCCTTCCCCCGCCCCACCCCGGACACACACTCAGGAGCTCAGAGACAGAGGCACCAGCCCGCACACACCTGCACACCAGCTCAGGGGACACGCAGGCCCCGGAAGGACAGCCAGACTTTTCGCCCCCCAGGCTCCCATCTCGCCAGCACACCAATGCCCTCAAGCCATGTGCACAAACGCACACGCACGCCGTGTGCCCGTGCGCACACTCGCTGTAACCTGTGTGGGGTGAGAGGAGAGAGCCCCATCGCTCTCCAAGATAAACACAGGAAGTGAGGATCCCATAGTGTCAGGGGAGGTTGGAGACATCCATAAACTCCAGGCCCGGGCGGTGGGTGGGTAGGAGGAGGAAGAGGGGCCCCGGAGAAGGGAGGGTGGGTGTGGGAGTCTGGGCAAGGGCCTGAGTTTGACATCTGCTGTCTTGGGTTCAAATGTGAAAAGTTGAAACAGTGACTAAGCTTGGGGGCCGTCTCAGCTCAGTCTGTCTGTCTGTCTGTCCGGGACAGCACCTCCCACCTCCATCTGACTGCTTGTGCCCCAGCCCAGGGCTCAGTAAACCATATGTCTGGGCCAGTGGGAGGCCTGAGGGCCCCCAGCCGCCGCCCCACCCCCCAACACCCTGGGAAGCCAGAACCTGTGCTCAGCAGAAGTCTGGGCAATGAATGAGCACATGGAAAGAAACCGTCATCCAGATTCCGGGATGCTCCATAGACCAGCGCAGGCTTCACGGCCCAGCTCATATCTCCGAGACCTCAGCCCCCGGGGGCAGTTGCCTGAGCCCCTCCCCACCCCAGCCTTCTCCTCGGGTCCCAGGGTACAGGAGATTGGGGTCTCTGGCCCGGCCGGGGAGCAGAGGGCATGGTGGCCACCAAGGGGCTGTGCCGGGGAAGAGTTTTGGATGCATGAGGAGTCACTGTGTGCCAGGTCCTTTACATCAGCCTTAAATACTTTTCTGGAACAAAGCAAGGACAGCAGGAGAGAGAAGGGGGCGTTTTCTTGTTTCCTCTCCACCACCCAAGCATCCTGGGTTTGCCACGAAGTCAGCGGCCCCGTCAAGGTCATGGGACCACAGGCAGCTGCCTCCGATCCGCAGCTCGCACTCTTCCTTAGGGACCCCATGTCCCCTCCCCCATGATGGTCACACAAGTGAAGAGGGGTGCTGAGGGGCTGGCTCCCACCTGCCGGGACAGACGACCACGTGGAAATGCCTTTTTTTTTTTTTTAATATTTTATTTATTTATTTGACAGAGAGAGAGAGAGAGAACACAAGTAGGCAGAGAGGCAGGCAGAAAGGGGGGTGGAGGGAGGCAGGCTCCCTGCTGAGCACAGAGCCCGCCTCGGGGCTCGATCCCAGGACCCTGGGATCATGACCTAAGCCAAAGGCAGAGGCTTAACCCACTGAGCCACCCAGGTGCCCCATGGAAATGCCTTTTTTAAATGTCTTGTTTTGACATTCCTGATTCAACCCACTGGGCAAGCGGAGTTGAGTGTGTCCCTTCTCAACATAATCCTTGCTCACTTCTTGCTGTCAGAAACATCTGACAACATAGCCGGAGCCCTCAGGCAGCCCAGAAACCTGGGCCCAACCCCACCCCCTGGCCGCTGAGCCCATCTGGGCAGCTGTGGACCCTCCCGGCCCCCGCCCACACCCCTGGATTTCTTCAGCTTTGGGGAACCTCACCTGTGCGCCGTGCTTCCTAAACATCCATCGCTCCTCCCGAAATGCAGGAGATGGAAAGACTGTGTCCGTTTGCCAGTGGGGAAGCTGAGACCCACACAAACGATTGAGAAGTAGAGCCCACCCCACACCCAGGTCTGCTGCTTCCAGATCCAACTCTCTTCTTTCTTCTGCCATGGCTGCTGGTCGCTGGTGGTGATGGCACCAGGGCTGGATGGGGGCGGGTCTAGGGTCTGGGGCTCCTGCTGGCCTCTGCCTGCCCCGTCACCTCCACTGCAGCACTGGCTCGGCCTCAGCCCCCAGACTCACACCGGGCAGTGGCCCGGAGGGACGAGCATCGCCTGGCACCGCCTCACTTCCCACGCTCTTCTCTTTCTCTTTACCTTTTCATTCACCGCCTTCATATCCTTGGAGTCCCTGTTCTTTCCTGGGATCTTGCGGCTACTTCTATTTTTTTTCTTTTTAAAATGTATTCACTGGATTGATGGACGGGTGGGTGGTTGGATGGATGGAGCGAGAGAGAGAGAGACGGAGGGATTGCGGACGGCCGGGTGGGGGGCTAGATGACTCTGTATTCGACAGGTGGGTGACTGGACAGGCCCTTGAGTAAGGGGGTGGGTGGCTAGGGGATGCGTGGGGGCGGGCGGGAGTTGTGCAGGTTAATGATGGAGAGGCGGCTGGGCAGGGGGATGGATGGATGGACAGACTGCATAGAGGGATGAGACAGAGGGATAGTGCTTCCGGGATGTTAAGCTTCAGCCCTCTCTACACCACCAAAGTGACCTGGGTAGCTCATTTTTACCCCCAACGCTACCTTGCCTCCCCCACAAGCATGAGGGAGTACTCAAGAGACTGCAGCGAACGTCCCTTTGGCCCCAGTTTTGATTCAGGGGTGTCCTGGTAGCTCCCCGTAGGGATGCCACAGGGCCCCCCGGACCAGGCTCTGGGGGTGGGGGTCAGCATCCGTCCTCCGTGCAGTTGCCTGAAAGGCTTGAACCCCTCACCTCTTACAGCAGGTCCCACTTTGAGCTGGGGGGAGGTTATCTCTTCCGTTGTGCTAAAATGACAACCCAGGGGCGCCCAGGTGGCTCAGTGGGTTAAAGCCTCTGCCTTCAGCTCAGGTCATGGTCCCTCGGTCCTGGGATGGAGCCCCACATCTCATTGGGCTCTCTGCTCAGCAGGGAGCCTGCCTCCCTCTCTCTCTCTGCCTGCCTCTCTGCCTACTTGTGATCTCTACCTGTCAAATACATAAATAAAATCTTTAAAAAAATAAAATAAAATGACAACCCAAACTGAGAGCTTATCTCCAAGAAGGTGCAATTTAAATTTAATGAACTACAATTACATTGTGATGACTAGATCTTAAGCTTTAAGAACTGGAACTATTGTCTTGGGGGCATTTCAAAGACATGTAACTGCATTTTCAAAGGACATCCTCCCCCACCGAAACGTGGCACCTTTAAGAGAAAGTTTTTAATTCCCCCCAAATCCAGCCAGAGTGTCTTCAGACTAATTAGCTAAACCATCATCAGTACACAAAGAATACAATGGAGCAAACAAAATAGAATACACTGGAAAGGGGTAGAAATGTGAGTGAACAGATCTCACTGGGTCAACAGGACTCCAGGGGAATGCGCCTGAACCCAGCGCCCGCTCCCTCCTAGACCCCTTACCCTGACCCAAAGAGATGGGAGCCCCTGCGCAGTTTCTGAGCGGGGGCCGCCTCTGTGAGCCCCTGTGCTTACCTTTGCACAAAGAGGTCATTGTTAATACTCGTGAAGTGTTCCTGTCTCTGTCCCCAGCCAAGCCCTTTGCACAAGTGCCTCACTTTGTGCTCAAGCAAACACAGGGAGATGGGCATTATAGCTATTCCCATTTTCCAGATGGAGAAACTGAGTTTCAAAGCCAGGAAGTGGAAGATCCAGGATCAAAATCTGCCTTCCAGGATCTCTCCTGAAGCAAGGCAGCCAGTGAGCGCTGACCTGGGCTTCAGCTGTACAAACCCTAGTGCAAATGTCAAGGGAATGGGACAGACAGGGGAAGCTGGGAACTTCCATGGGGGAATCAATTCCTGTGGGAGTGGGGGTGACTCTAAGGGGAGATAAAGGGGAGAGGTCAGGGAAGGCTTCCTGGAGGAGAGGGCCTCCCCAACACAGAGGTTCTGGCAAGACCAACATTGTTCTGAATTTCCATGGAGGTGGAGAGAAGGGAAGGGCCCCTCTTCTCTTTCTCCCTGTGCTTTCTTCCGCGTCTGGGTCATGAGAGTAGACCCTGGCCCCCCAACTTTGGGAAAAATGTCCACCCCCTAGCAGGGCCAAGGGGGCAGAAGCAGCCAGCAGCCTCTCATCAAGTCCTGACAGGAGTTGTCACCAATACAGAGCCAGCAGGGTGGGGTGTCTGGCCCCAGCCCCACTGTTTACCTGTCTGGGCTGGTGCTGGAACCATCCATCTGGGTGAAGGATCACACACCCTCCCTCCTTCCTCCTCCCCCTCAGCTCCCCCATCAGGCTTCAGATCCACACGCCACTCCAGGCCCTTCACGGGCCTGCCTCCCTGCGCGTGCTGCCCCCAGCCCTGTCCTCTCCTCCCGGGGTGGGGGGTGGGGGGGATGTGTTTCCCTCCTGTTCTCACCTATCTGTCACAATCCTCTTCTTAGAATATTTACCCAGTGCCCATCGAGAGCATCAACAGACTAGTAGTTGCTGCTGTCCTACTGTGTGTCGGGCCCGAGCTCTGTACATCATCGCTTACTGCTTCCTCACTTAGGCGGGGTCTGCTGAGAAAGAGAGAGAGGGAGAGAGGCCATTATATTTCTGACCAATGGGTGAGGTGAGGGGCTTCATTTGAGCCGTCGTCCGCATACCTGGGATGGGGAGCCCCTGGTTCCGCCAGAGGAAATGGGGAAGGACAGGGAAAGCCAGGGAAAGGGGCCCCCCTCTGACAGTCATGCAGGAGAGGCAGCAGAGGCGAGCATTTGCAAAGAGATCAAGGAGAAAGCCTTCCACGCCCACGAAGGCCCTATAGGGGACATGCTGTCAGGATGTCTGCATGTGGGAAGAGACCAGAAGCTTGCCTAAGGCCTTTCTCCAGCACCCTCCCCTTCCAGGAGCCCCCAGGGCTCCTGGACCCTTGATCCCTTCTGGTCTCCTGTAGCATTTGCAGATAATGCTTCTAAAACACTAAACAGAATCCACTTTCTGGCGTCACTTTCTGAGCACAGGCAGCCTCTGCCCAAGGATCATAAGCCTCTTGAAAACAGGGCCCACGCCTCGCAACACCCCCCTTCCATTTGTTCTTCCCCACTCAACCAGCCCTGGTCTCCACGCTTAGTGTAACTGTGAATGCGTAATAGATGTCGGATGAAGATCCATTATTCGATGGCTGTGGATGTTGGTGGTGGGTGGATGGTGTCTTTGTGGGGGTGAGGATCATGTGAGGTCAGGTATGGAGAAGGCTCAGAACATAGCAGGCGCTTAGAAAGGGCTGGTTCAGGCCCGCACCCTCCCTCCCCCTCACATCTGTGAGTTTTCAGGGCCCAGTCTGCCCCCCAGAGCTCCTGAGGGATAGAGAGGGGGTAGGAGTGGGGCAGCCCCAGTCCTGCTGCTTTCCCACTGGTGAGGTGGGCAAGGAGGGTCCTGTCCAGCTTGGGTGGCCTTGGGTTCTCATGTCCTCTGTCTCTCATGCCACTGCCAAGGCTTGGGACTCTCCCGTGGTGACAAGCCTGGGTCTGACCCTTCCTCACTGTGAATTCCAGCGTCCCTTGTCCTCTACAGTCAGAGAGCCTGGAAGGACGTGTCTCGAGGACTTGCTCTGTGGGGCACATGAGAAAGTGTGCGTCAGGCTCTACACGGTGCCCATTGTATACTTTCAGGGAATGTCGCTTAGCACAACCATCTTTCATCATCCTGAAAGTGTCTCCTCCTCCAAGAAGCCTCCTCTGATGGAGCCGAAGGGAGGGAAGTAGCTTCCCCTTTCCACCTCTACTCAGCAACCTCCAGCTTATGGTCCTTAATCCTTCTGTTCAAGACAGAATGGCGAAACTGCCTTGTGTATCCAGAAAGCTCTGGCTTCTATGGCTTAATTCCTAGAGTTAGAGGGTCATTTCTGGGCCTCAGTGGGCCCAGTGGGGGGGGATCCCTGAGGATGGGGACCATGTTAGGGAAATTCATCCTCTGGGCTGCAGGGAGGCCCCTTGGGATGTGGGGTGAGCTGGTGGTCAGCTGCCCCGCGGCTGGCGTCCTTGGCTCTGGGACTCGCTGGGCCCCATACCCAGTCACTTGTGTGCATGGAGGCCTTGTCATGGCCATAGGCCATGCCATTCACTGCTCTTAGGCCCAAGGCAATTCTATTTGCTGCACCCTCTGAGAACTCTGGTGGAAGTGGGGGGTGGCGCTCTCTCCAGGGGCCTCCCCTCTACAGCCACAATGGGTCAGGGGTTCCAGCTGACACCTCAGGTGGGTGGGGCTGGGGCAGAAACAAGGGCCCCTGGAGGCTTGGCCAGATGCACTGGGGCGGGAGTAGACCAGAAGGACGTCCAGAAGGCCCTGGCGGAGGCTGCTTTGGCTGTGGCCTCTCTGCCCGGAGACCTGGTCGAAGCACTTACAGGCATGGAGACAAAGGACTCCTGTAGAGTAGTTCCAGGCGGAATCCCGGCCCATCTGGTGGGCTGACCATGGAGGGAACAACCCCAGGACGGTGGGGCCTTCATAATTTAGGCAGGAAAAACGAAGTAGCCAAGCAGAGGGGATTTTCCTGACTGCCCTGGCCATGAACGCCCTCCCTGTTCCCCAACCAGAGTGTAAACTCCTGGAGGACAGACACTTTGCGTGGTTCGTCCTCGTGTCCCTGGGGTCTAGGACACCGCCTGTCACCCAGCGCAATAGACGTCCCCTGGACTCGGGGCCACGCTGCTGCGTCACCTGCTTGAATCTCTGCAGTCACCCTTCTAGTTCACGGGAGTTGTGATCCCATTTTAGAGATGGGGAAATCGAGGCTCTGAGAAGTGAGGGGAATTGGGAATGTATACGTACACCATGAGCAAGTGGAGCTCCGGACCACGGACCTAGCGAGGTGTGTGACTGCACAGGTCGGTCAGTTCGATAGAAGGGAAGAGACAGATTCGCCCTTTGGCTCCTTGACCCCTACTGCCCCTGTCTTCGCCCCTGACAGAATTGTTCAGGGTTTTTTGGGGAGCTGTGGGGGAGGGCCAGGGAGAGAATGGGGGAGGGCTGCTGGAGGATTTTAATCCCCAAGTTACATCTGTTTTGGGGCCAACCTCTTATGTTCTGGGCTTGGCCTCCTGCCTTACCTCGTATGAGGACGGGAGTTAAATTGAGACCAGAGACGGCCGGTGGGGGCTGAGGAGCAGGGAGGGGCAGGACGCACGGGCTGGCCCGAGGCTCGCGGATGGACAGTGTGTCCTACTGTGTGTGCCGGGAGCTTCTCTTGGCCCTCTCTGTGCATCTTCTCATTCATCCCCACGGCTGTCCCAGGGACTACTTGTCACCCTCCCCAGCATATGGATGAGGAAACTGAGCCCCGGAGAGGTCGAGTCACCTGCCTGAAGTCACACAGCCAGAGAGTGGTGACACCAGCCCCCCTGATCCCAGACGCGGACGTGGTTCATGGGCCCGGTTGCAGCGAGCACACTATAACGGATCTGTCTGCCCCAGTCTCATTTCTAGACACACAGACTCAGTGACCACCCACCTCAGTCTCCAGCACCCTCTCCACATCCTGGGTGGCGCCAGAAGTCCTGGGGGGAAATGCACCCCCCCCCAGTGGGACAGAGTAGGGGAGCAGCTAAGGGCCACTTTACCTCCATGGGAATGAAGACTCTGTATCAGGGGCCCAGGTGGAGGGCTTCCTTAGGAAACAGGCAGCAAGGGGTTAACTCTGCCAACCTTATGGCTTTCTGCCCGTCAGATGTCAGTCTTGGATTATCTCGGTCTTGGAAATCTCGGGCTTTGCTTGCATACCTTTTTTGGCAGGGCCCAGTTTAGAATCGTGGGTACTTTCCCTTCTATCCCGGATAACCTGAACAGAATATCACTGACTTCGTGTGGCCCTCTACAGTTCATGCGTGCTTTTCACCTCACCTATCCTGCCTGAGCGTTATATCCCATTTCACAGATGCGGAGACTGAGGCCCAGAGAGAAGTGGCTGGCTTGGGACAGTGCCAAAGCCCTGGGCTGGGAGCCAGGTCTGGGGCTTGGGCCTGGGAAGCCTCCCCAGGGACTCCTGCCAGCCTCCCCCCCAACCCCCCATCATCCTCCTTCCCATCAGAAAGGCCCAAACCCTGGGCCAGGCTGGGAATATTCTGGGGGGAGGCCCTCCGGAGTCAAGGCCGTGTGTAAGTGTTTTATTGTTTGCCCGAAGAGGTGTGAATGAAGTAATGGGCCTTCTCCGGCACTCTATCCGTCTAGGGCTGACAGCCGTGCTCCGGGGCCGCTCTGCATAAATGCTGTCACCCTGCCATCCCCGAGCAGGCAGCTTCCTCGGGGAAACTGTAATCAAGGCCTCCCGCACCCGCAGCTGGCCCTGTCCGCAGCTCGTAAATCATGGCTGCCTTCCCGGAAAGCAGGGGGAGAGACAGGCAGGGCGACAGGGAGACAGACGAGGCCGGGCAAGGAAGAGACGGGGACAGGCCGGCAGGGAGGTCAGGCACAGCCTGGGGACAGACAGACAGAGAGACACAGGAGACAGCCAGAAAGAAGGAAAGAAAGGAAGAGAGAGGCTGGAGGAGGGGCAGGAAGATAGAGACTTGGGAAGGGGGCGCAGAGAAAAGGTAGGCGGACACAGACTGCAAGGAAGCAAGGAGCTGGGGGAGAAAAGAGCAGAACGGAAGAGAGAAAGCTGGGGGAGCAGTGGAGAGCCAAAGCAGGCAGGCGGGGGGGTGGTGGGGGTGGAGAGGGGCACACAGAGCCGGGGCGGGGAGGGGGGCTCGGCTGGGAGCCCGGGCCAGGACCAGGCCCTGGGCAGCTGGTCCAGACCACTGAACGGAGGGGCCACCTCCTTCCAGCCTCATGGGGTCCCCTGCTTCCCCTGGCCACTCTGGCCCGCCTCCCCCCCACTGGCCTGGTGACTTCGCAGAAAGCCAGACAGAGGGTTCAGGCGGGTGGACGAGGAGGGGAGGGAGGAGGCTGCGGCACCCTGGGATGCCGCAGAGACCCTAGAAGGGCAGAGGAGTAAGCCACCCAGCAGCCACCAGGCCACCAGTGTGCTCCACACGCCCCCTGGGGTGTACAAGCACAGGCCACAGCACGCCTGTGCCCACCTGCAAGGGGATTTACACGGCAGGAGATGGGGGCGTTGGCACTCAGAGCCCAGCTGGCCAGTCTACCTTAGCCCTGGTGCCACAGGAAAGGCCTTCCAGAACCAGCAGAGAGTGTTTTAGGCAGCATTCAGACCAGCAAGTGATTCTTCTTCCAGCTCAAGGCATGAAAGTTGATTAAAAAAAAAAAAAAAAAAAAAGCAACAACAGGTTGCTCGCCCACCAGGTCCTATCCCAGGCTCTAGAAATCTAGCAGAAAACAAGACTGGGTTTCTGCCTTCTGGATGTGATGTCTGGTCAGGGAGACAATGAACAATAAGCAAGTTGGTCACGTGCATCCCATGATGATGAATGTTACAGAGAAGTCTAAAAGAGGGGAAAGAATGGGGGCTTTACTGTCTTCTGAAAGGTGGTCAGTGAAAGCCTCACTGAGAAGCGGACCTTTGAACAGACTCTTGAAGAAAGAGGAAAGGTATAACATTCCAGGTGGAAAGAATGGCATGTGCAAAGGCCCTGAGGCGGAAACACATCTAACCCAATTGGAAAGACAGGAAGAAGGTCAATGTGGCTGGAGCAAAGCGGGCAAGGGGAGGACTGTGGGGAGACATCAGAGAAATGGGGGACTAGGTCTTACAGACCTTGAGAGCCCTCAAAAGGACTTGACTCTTAATATGAATGATATGGGAAGTCAGTAGAGGGTTTAGAATTGAGGACAACCTGATCTGATGTATTTGCAAAGGATCCTCTGGCTGCTGTTTTGAAAACAGACTCAGGGGGGTGTGCCTGGGTGGCTCAGTCAGTTAATCATCTGACTCTTGGTTTTGGCTCATGGGTCATGGGTCATGGGATCGAGCCCCACATCAGGCTCTACATTCAGTGGGAAATCTGCTTGAGATTCTCTCTCTTCCTCTCCCTCTGCCCCTCCCCCCGCTCGTGCTCTCTCCTCTCTTTCTCTTTCAAAATAAATAAAATAAAATTTATAAAAAGAGAGAGAGAGAAAGAGAAGAAACAGACCCAGGGGCCCAAAGGGAGAAGCAGGGAGATCCACAAGGGGGGTATTAAAGGCATCCAGTGAGAGACGCTGTGCCTGGGAAGCGGGGAGCAGTGGAGGTGGGGAGAAGTGGTCATATTTTGGACATATTGTGGAGAGAGAACAGGATTTGCTGCTAGAATGAGAAGTGAGGGCCAAATTCAAGGTTTGGGGCCGGTGCAAACGGAGGTTGGAGTTGTCACGTACGGTGAGGGTGAAGAGGAGGGGGGTGGCAGTAGGGGAGGGGGCAGGTGCTCAGGGTGGGATTTGGAGCCCGTCAGAGGGGAGGCCTTCCTGCACACTCTAGTGGAGGCTGGGAGCAGGCCTCGGAGAGCAGGTCTATGAGGACACACACCTGGGAGCTGTCAGCACGTGGGTGGTATTTAAAGCCGGGGAGCTTGGGTGAGGTCACCTGGGGAGTGAGTGAGGCGTCCAAAACTGAGTCTGGGGCCGTGGGCCACACCTAGAGGTTTGAGAGAGAACAGAAATGTGTCAAAAGAGATGGAGAAAGAAGAGCCAGCGAGGTAAGAGCAGAAACCAGAGGAGCCAAGTCTCAAAGCCAAGTCAGGGAAGCGTTTTAAGGCGGGGGTTGACCAAGGATCCCACCCAGGTGCCGGGAAAGGCGAGGCCCAGGGATGGCCATCGGGGCAGCGCGGGGGGCGGCGTGGGAGGACGGCAGGGAACCTGCCTGGGAGTCAGGGCTCACGGAATGGGGGAGACGGACTGTTGACACGGGTGTGGACAGTTCTTCGGGAGCATTCTGATAAAACAGGAGGCAAAAGATAGGATAGGATGTGGAGTTGAGAGTGCTTCCTAAAACAACAGAATGAAAAAAACAGAATTTTTTTTTATTCTGGAACAATTTTACACATATAAAACTTTTGCAGAGATACCCCGGAGAGTTCCCGTATAGTCTTTACGCAGCTTCCCCTGACGCCGACCACTTCCACGACCACAGCGCATTTGTCAAAACTAGGACGTTGGGACGATACTATTAACCACACCGCAGATTTTATTCGGATTTCGCTAGGCTTTCCACAGATGTCATTTTTCTGGTGAGGGATCCATTTCCATCCGGGATACCACAGTGCCTTTGGTAGAGGGTCTTTTTCTTTTTTAAACAGATTTATTTATTTATTTATTTGACAGAGAGTGAGAGTGTGTGAGCAGAGGGAGGGGCCGTGGGAAAGAATCCCAAGCAGATTCCCTGCTGAGTGCAGAGCCACGACCCGAGATCGTGACCTGAGCAGAAATCAAGAGCCAGACCCTCAACCGACAGAACCACCCAGGCGCCCCCTTTTTTTTTTTAATGTGGGTGCATTGCTGCCTATGTGGGTGCTGCTGGGAGCAACCTGCCAGAGGGCAGAGGGCCAAAGGGACTGGTGAGTAAGAGGGGCCACTTGCCGGAGTGATATCCTCCATCACGTGTGGGAGGGTGGGAACGAGGGCGCCTGCACCCCTGCTGGTTTGGGACGGTCCCCGCATCATACAGAGGCCATCCACAAGAAACGTGGGTACCACCACTCACGTCTAAATGATGCTTCCTGCTTACAACTGCTTCCGCAGGTAATTTGATCTTAGAACCCCTCCCCGCCCCAAGAGAAAAACCACCCCAGAGGTTATGGAGGGTTGCTGGGGAGAGGGTCCCAGACAGGAGCAGTGACTTTGCTGAGGTCCCTTCCTTCAGTGGTGGAGCCAGGACTCCCAGTCCTGGGTCCCGGCTCGAGGTTGGAGCTGTCGGTCTTTTATCCACTTCTCTCCAGTGCTGTTTTCCAGGCACTCTAGGGCTAGAAAGGGCAGAGCTGGGAACAAGCCCAGAAGGAGAGAGAAAAGCATTCGTCCCAGGTATGCCAGCTCTACCCACCTGCTGTCTCAGTTCTGTTCACCACTGGCACGCCAGTCCTGGGCTTGGCAAGTGCCAGGTGGGAGTTAGGGAACATAGTCCTACAGGAAACGAGCAGGCAGAAGGGGCAGGTTAGAGACACAGAGCCAGGAGGGGTCAGATGGCACACCTGGCTGAGACACGTGCTGGCAGAAGGGACAGGTTAGAGACACAGAGCCAGGAGGGGTCAGATGGCACACCTGGCTGAGACACGTCTGAGATACCACTCCAGGCCTCTCTGTGTCCTGGTGAGTGCGAATGGGTGGGTAGCCCCAGCCCCCACCACAGCCCCCACTCTGGTCTCTGCTTCCTCTGTACATTCCCTAGACTTGTACGTATAGGGCGAGCTTTGCTGTTCTCAACCAACTGCATTGATGTCTTCAAGATAAAAACGAGTGAGTGGAAGAATACTTTTGTGCTATTTAAGGGATGCAACCCAAAGCCAACATCGGGATGTTTGATCGCCGAGATCCAGTCTGCTTGTAGCTGGACTCTGGCACCCGAAGCCGGCCTTCCCGCACACATGTGTGCATTACAGCTAGCCCCCGCATCCTGGTTCTGTAAACTACAATTTCTTCCTAGGACATGAGTCCACAGTCCCTTCGCTGAAACTCTTGGAGGGGTTTCAGACTTCAGAACCATTCAGATTTTAGAAGGGTCATTCAGTACTTACAGTAGCTCCTGTGGGACCTGAGCAGCATTCTGTGTGCAAACATATTACTTCTGCCATGAAATGTACGAATATTCACAGTAAGTGGGAAAAATAAAGACCATAAACAGCCTTGTGACCGTCCAAGTTGTGTTGTACAGACTCACGAGTAAAGTGAAAATTTGGCTTCCGGAGCTTCTTGGATTTCATTGCGGGGAAGCGACGGAGGGCCTCTGTGGAGGTCCCCAGCCCGGTGGGCTGACCGGCCTCCTCACAGAGGGACCCACACATTTGTGTGCTCCTGATGAATGTCAGGAGCCCCGTTCTCCTTGCAGGGGACAGGGGCCCTCGTGCCCATGCAAACATGCATGCGCACGCGCCACACACATGCACACACGTGCACATATAGGGAGCATGGCTTGCCCTTCTGGACCCTTGAGTTTCTCTCAGGGCTGGAAGGGGCCTCAGAGGCAGCACTTGAATCCTCTCGAACATCCCCACCAAGTGGTCACCCAGTTCCTGCTTCCGCAGCTCCCCTGACCCTCACCCTTTTTCTCTGCCCCTCCTTTCCCTCCACCCTGAGCATCGCCTTCCTATAAACTTTGACCTTCTTCTCCTTCTCCTCCTTCTTAAGAGGCTCAGAACCGAGTAGCCCTATAGTTCTTACTCATCAGCAGAAGGCCTCGGTGGGAACGGCTAGCATGTCATGGACTTCGTCCACCTCCGGCTCTGAAAGAGGGATCGAAGCCCCAGCTTCGCGGCCTCCCAGATTCTGGCCGGCGAGTTTATGAACACGGTGTTATGCCTCCCCCTTAGGAAAAGAGGACTCTGATCAGGCCTGTAAATGCCCCTACTTTCCTCTTCCCTTGGAGTCTTATTTCTGTTCTATTTCTCTTTTCATGACATATTTTAAATTTTATTTTTTTTTTTTTATTTTTGCCAGGCATTCTGAGAAAGAGGGATGATTTTTAAAAGTTTCTTATTTGGGGCGCCTGGGTGGCTCAGTGGGTTAAGCTGCTGCCTTCAGCTCAGGTCATGATCCCACGGTCCTGGGATCGAGTCCTGCATTGGGCTCTCTACTCAGCAGGGAGCCTGCTTCCCTCTCTCTCTCTGCCTGTCTCTCTGTCTCCTTGTGATCTCTCTCTGTCAAATAAACAAATAAAATCTTTAAAAAAAAAAAAGTTTCTTATTTTGAAATCATTTGATCTTACAGAAAAGTTGCAAGAGTAGTGCAAGGAGTCCCTGAATACCCTCTATCCATATTCATCTTTTTTGGAAGATTTTATTTATTTATTTGAGAGAGAGAAAGAGAGACCAAGCAGGGGGAGCTGCAGGCAGAGGGGGAGGGACAAGCAGACTCTGTGCTGTGTGGGGAGCCCGATGCGGGACACGATCCCAGGACCCTGAGATGATGACCTGAGCCGAAGTCAGACGCTTATGTGACTGAACCACCCAGGTGCCCCCACATTCATCTTTTGTACCATTTTGCCATATTTGCTTTATCATTCTTTTATATATATTCGTATCTTTTTGGAACCATCTGAAAGTAGGCTATGTGATGTTACTCTTTGCCTTCCTATTTCAGTGCATATTTTTTAAGAATAAAGATCTTCTCTTAGACAACCTCACATAGTTATGCAATCCAGGAAATGTAACATCAAAACAGTGCTTTAATCTAATCCATAGTCCTCCTTCGGGACTGAAGTCACTTTCCTCACAGTTTCTTGGACTGATTGCCTGTGTTTGGGGTAAATTCCTGGTGCTGAGCAATGTTCCTCCCAGTCATGGCTCCCTTAGGTCAGTCTAGACTTCAGAAATGAACAATGCTGAGAGTTCTCAAACCATGTGCCACGGGACCCTAGGGGGTTCCACCAAGGGAGGGAAGGCAGCACTTTGACATGGGATTTGTTGGAGACAAATACTAAAGATGGAATATTTTAAAAACTGTAAAGAAAATGAGTGGAACACTCCGGTTTCTTCATTTTACATTTGAGAGTGGAAGCTTTAATGAGGTTAAGCAGACTGCTCCATGCCTCCCTGGGAATGAGAAGTCAGCAAGCAGGGGTCTAAAACCAAGTCATTTATTCATTCGACCGTTTCTCCAACACAGTGGGGAGAGCGGAATGGGCTGCACCCTGGCGTTGCAAAGATGACAAAGACCAGCCCGGCTTCCAGAAGCTTGTCTGGTTGAGCCCAGTGAGGCACTTGTCCCCTGTGCATCTCTCCTGAGGTGGGCTCTGAGCTTACTTGCTAGTCCAGGGACCCCAGAGAAGGCGAAATAGCCTGTGAATCAGCAGGAGCTTTTCCAAGAACAATAGTGTTCTTTTAACAAACATTTGTTCTATCAGCAAATTTTTGAACATTCAACAAACATTGGTCCTTTCAACAAATATTTGTTCGCTCGTCAGTGTTGACTCAGTTCCTGCCCTGTGCCTACCGCTGGGTGGGAACTGCAGACACCGTGCGAGGGCCAGACCAGTCCTTGGCCAAGGGCGCGGGCTGGTAGAATCTTCTTCAGTAGCTCCCAGTCCCTGCCTCTCCTACACCCTAGCATAGCAGAAAGGACGAGGTAACCCCAGCTTCTTGCTCCCAAGGAGCCCACCCCCAAACTTCTCCTTTATAAACAAAACTCTTTGTGTTATCCAGTGGACCCTCCCATCCCTGAGCAACAACAGCAGAACCTGCTTTCTAGAGAGAATTCTGCAAGAGTTATTGGAAGTTCCCCAACGGTGCACACCTTCAAGCCTCAGGTTCCACTTCTAGGAATATCGAATCTAAGAAGCCCATCAGGGGACTGAGGTCTAGCCTCAAGAAGTATTTCCAAGAGTGAAAAACAGAAATCAACTTGGGTTTCTCCTTGGGGAGGAAAATCATGGCTCATGGGTGCCCTGAAATGAAAGCAAAATGTCCTATAACAGCAGTGGGGAGGGGAATTTGGAATGTTGGGCAAGAAAGTTCCCAATCTAATAAGACAAGAATTTTCGAAATAGGACTCCCTGGAGAATCTTGGTTTTTATGAAATATATACAGACACAGAAAAAAGTCTGATGGGGCACCTGGGTGGGTCAGTTGGTTAAGCCTCTGTCTTCAGCTCAGGTCATGATCCCAGGGTCTTGAGATACAGCCCCGCATCGGACTCCCTGCTCAATGGGGAACCTGCTTCTCCTTCTCCCTCTGCCTGCTACTCCCCCTGTTTGTGCTCTCTCTCTCTGTGTCAAATAAATAAAGAAAGAAATAAAGAAAATAAAGAAAAAAGTCTAATAAGATAAACTTTGGAAAAGTTAAAAGTTATCTCTGTATGGAAGAATCACAAATTTAAAAAAATTTTTTTCTTGGGATTCCTGAATGGCTCAGTCAGTTAAGCGTCTGCCTTCAGCTCAGGTCATGATCCCAGGTCTTGGGATGGAGCCCCTCTCAGTGGGGAGCCTGCTTCTCTCTCTGCCTGCTTATGCTCTCCCCTCTACTCTCTAATAAATAAATAAGTAAATAAAATTTTAAAAAAAATTTTTTCTCTTCATTATGCTCCCCTGATTTTCTAAATTTTCTGCAATGAATCTGAACTGGTATTATAATGAGAAAGTAACACACAGAAGGATAACCGTTCTATTAAATTCAGAGGAACAGCAGTTTTTAATCTTTCCCCTGATATTTCTTATACAACACTCAGCTGCAAACCTTTATTACAGACACGACACCATTTCTAGAAATTCACCCAAAGAAAACATCTAACCCTCAACCCCAAGTGGCAGTCCCAATGATCACATCAGCCCCGCTGGGTCCTGGGCTTCATACCCTGTGTCTCACATGTACACGCACACGTGTACAGACGGATATGTACACAGATGTGTTTCCTGGGGCTGGGCATGCTGCCAGCGGATGGCAAAATCAGGGCTGGACCAGTCGTCTCAAACCTAGAGAAGAGAATGATGTTGGACGATCAGAGTCTGTTCTTAAAGTTGATTTGATCATCTCCAGGAGAACGGGCTCACCAGGAGTCTCTCTTCATCCTGTCCCCGGGCCCCCCGCCCCGAAATGCACACTCACGCACCCAAAATACACACATGCAAATAATATGCTCTTAATGACAATGCCTGGCTTCTCTTTGTTGGGAGAAAAAAAAGAGAGACAACAGGATTAAAAGATCTATATGGTGACTTTGCATCTGCAGAATCCCCCCTGGGAGTGCTCCACGAGGGGCTCATACACGAAGTGTGCTCCCAAGTTCACTGCATGTGCATGTGTAACCCTCACACGCACATGTGCCCTCGGTGGTACCTATGTGTGTCTGCATATATGGGCAATGAGGTACCATGAAAAGAGACATCACATCTAGCTTTGAAGCCCAGCGTGTGAGTGTGGGGAAGAAGTGCGAAGGACAGGCAGGGACAAGAGTTAAAAATTGTAAAATGCTAGCCCTATCACCAGGCTCTTTAGTATTATATACACATGTGGTCAGATTTTAAAAACAATAATAGATCATCATAGTCCTAGCATCTGCCTCTCCTCTATTTCTGCCTACTGCCCTGGGATGCTTATTACAACACTCCCCTACTCTGCTCCCCTCTCTCCTCAGCGCCCATATCATGTTCATTGCAAAATGGGCAGCATTTTCAAATCTAGCTCCGGAAAGGATCCTAGTAAGTTACTTAGTCAAAGACGCAGGAGGGGTTTCTGGTCCAGACAGGGGCCTCAGCATCTGCAGAGCAGGGTGCCCAGGGGGCAGACCTGCCTATGGGCATGTGGCCTTGGCCCGTGGCTTCATTCACACAGCTCAGGGAGGGTACCCGCCACGGTGGCAGAGCCAAGGCGGAAGCCTCCAGCGGAGGGAATCTACAGACCCAGGAACTCCCACTAGCTCACCCCAGCAAGGGGAGGGGCCAGGTCCAGGGGGCCCTGCTGGCGGAGTCGGCCAGGCTGGGATTTATGGGCCCCTCTTGGACACGTTAAAGATCACATTAAGTGCAATAAATGTAGATCACGCTTCTAAATAAGCTGAGATTTATCCCCGGATCCTCTCCACAGGGGCCAGCCCCATAAATCCTGCCCAAGCCTGTCCCCAGGCCAGGGGATGGGGGAGGGGAGGTAGGGGGGAGGGGTGCGGAGGGGGGTAGCAGTTCCAGGTACTGAAAGACTGGAGCTGGGAGGAGGTGGGGCAAAGATGGGACCCACGCTGCCTGTCCCCCTCTCACCTGCCCTCCTCACCCCAGCCCCCCTCCCAGCCTCTCCCCTGTTCCCCTCCACCCTACCTTCCCGTGGGCCCTGCCCGCTATGATCTTGTTACAGACATTAAAACAACAGTGACACTAACGTTGGAAAAGAAGCTGTAGCTTCTCAATGGGAAGCCCAGTTGAAATTGCCTTTGTCTCCAGCGTGGGAGGACCCTCCATTAAGAAAAATGTATTGTAGGAAAATGCAAATTTACAGACCAATAAATTAGGAGATGATTAGTCACGTTGCAATCTTTCTTCAAAGGATTCTTTAAAGGCTGAGCTCGTTCATTTAAGTGTCTGTTTATAGCTCGGCAACTTCCAGACTGAGAGGCTGAGAGGCCCCACGGAGAGCAAGGGAAACTGGGAAGAGGCAGAGAAAAAGGGGGAGGCACCTCCTTCCTTACCCAGCCTGGGGACGAACATCCCCGGAAGGTCATCAGCGTCATCTGGATCGTGTTGATTCGACACATGTTTGCCCAGCATCCACAGTACGCCAGGGACCGTCTGGACTTCGGGGAGGTGCCCAGACAGGATCCCAGACCCTTGAGGAGTTCACAGGGTGGGGTGCTGCAGGGAGGGGGATGGGAATCGGATTCACACAGGCTCCCAGGAGACTAGACGCAATTCCCAGGCCGCTGTTTCAGTGCACAAGCATTGCCAAATGTCAGGGACAGTCCATGGGCACGAGGGCGGAAGAAAGGGTGAATCAATAAATGATAGCAGTTTGTAAAAGGCAAAACCAACATAAATGCCACGGTTTCTCCGGCTTTCCCAAAGAAATACGAAGTTTGGCCTTCACGGAACTAACTGCCCCAGAGTCCTTTGCTCTGTGACCTGGATCAAATCCCTCAGTCACTCAACACCTCGAGCACCACTGACCACAGGCAGACAGGAAGAGACGAGCTCACGCCCTGGCCCCTGGGACTACTGAGGAATCTCTTCCAAGGGTGAAGAGAGGCGTGCTGGATCCCTGCCACCCACCATTTGAAGCCACACAGGACAGTTTTCCAAGCCCTTCTTGCTTTCATGTCTCTATTCCTCCTGTCCCCTTTGTCATAATGCCCTCTCCCGTCTTCTCTACCTAGCGAACTCCTACTCATCCTGCAAGACCCAGCTTTGTCAAGGACTCATTATATTATGTTGTGATTCAGTCATTAGTGTGTCTGCTGCCCCCACTGGACTATAAGCTCCTTGAGGGCAATGACCAAGTCTTGTGGGCCCAATTCTTAGGGCCAAGCACAGGCCCTAGCACATAGGTGCTGCTCCGTAATTGTTTGGAGAAGGAATGAGCCAAATTCATTGAACGTAAGTGACCATGATTATCAGTCATAGTTACTGAGGGTAGAACACTCATTGTGTGGTAAGCACCTCATTTACAACAACCCTTTGAGGGAAGTTTTGTAATTATTGTTTTTTTTTTTTAAAGATTTTATTTATTTATTTGACAGACAGAGATCACAAGTAGGTAGAGAGGCAGGCAGAGAGAGAGGAGGAAGCAGGCTCCCCGCTGAGCAGAGAGCCCATTGTGGGGCTCGATCCCAGGACCCTGGGATCATGACCTGAGCCGAAGGCAGAGGCTTTAACCCACTGAGCCACCCAGGCGCCCCTGTAATTATTGTTTTATAAGAGAAAAAAAACTGAGCCTGGAAGTTTGAGGCTTTGTTTAAGATTAAAGAGCTGGTAAATGATAGAACCCAGGTCTACTTGGTGATCTATCATACCCTTAGCAGTTTGCCCTGCTAAATTACCATCTCTCTCTGGGCAGGGAGTGTGCTGTATTCATCTCAGCATTCCCTCCAGTATCTACCATAATACGTGCACAGAACTGAATGACTCGGCGAATCTGAAACCACTGCCATTTTGAAATCAGTAACGTATGGACTAAATTCCGGTGATGCTCCAACCCGTAGTGGAGCATGAAGAAAAAAGAAAAATGTGTACCCCATTACATACTTTTATTTTTTATTTTTTTAAGATTTTTATTTATTTATTTGGCAGACAGAGATCACAAGTAGGCAGAGAGGCAGGCAGAGAGAGAGAGGGAGCCAGGCTCCCTGTTGAGCAGAGAGCCCAATTCGGGGCTTGATCCCAGGACCCTGGGATCATGACCTGAGCCAAAGGCAGAGGCTTTAACCCACTGAGCCACCCAGGTGCAACCCTCCATTTCATACTTTTAGATAGTTTTTTTTTTTTTTTAAGTTTATTAATTTATTTGAGAGAGAGCGAGAGAGCGCAGAGGGAGGAGCAGAGGGACAAGCAGACTCCCCACTGAGCAGGAAGCCAGGCCATGGGTTCGATATCAAGACCCCAAACTGAGCCGAAGGCAGAAGCTTAACCAACTGAGCCACGTAGACACCCCTAGATAGTTTTTAATAGTTAATTTTTTTCTAGAACATTAAAGAATATTAAAAGACAAAAGGCAGGCTATCAAAAATCACATTATTTTAGGTTTAGGTATTTTATTTAAACCCAAAGTAAAATCTATGGTAATTTTGCTTTCCTGGCTTGAATGGAAGCAAACTCATCAATATAAATCAAAATTCAAACTCTTCTTCGTTGCTTATTTTGTTTTCCATTGAGAGTTTTACGTTACAACATGTAACAGAAAACTTTGAAAATATGTTTAATGAGTATAAAGCTCTATCAAGGGGCGCCTGGTGGCTCAGTTGGTTAAGCGTCTGCCTGTGGCTCAGGCTGTGACCCCGGAGTGCCAGGATGGAGCCCCGTATTGGGCTCCCTGCTCAGCGGGAGTCTGCTTCTCCCTCTCCCCCTACCCCTCTCCCCACTGCTCTGCTCTAGTTGGCACGCTCCTCTCTCTCAAATGAATAATAAAAAAATCCTTTAAAAAACTCTATCAAAAGATCTTAATATAATTCTCAAATATTTAAACCTAAAATAATACTGTGAGTTTTAATACATCTGCTTTTTAATATGCCTTTGTTGTGGTTTAGCCATTTATATATCTGCTGCTCCCACTGGACAATAAGCGTCTCCAGGGCAGGGGCTAGGCTCTGTGGGGCCCAGCTCTTAGAACCAAGCCCTGTCCCCGGCACACAGGTGCTGCTCCATAATTGTTTAACATTCCAGAACAGATATATTTTTTAAAGATTTTATTTATTTATTTGACAGAGAGAGACACAGCGAGAGAGGGAACAAAAGCAGGGTGAATGGCAGAGGGAGAAGCAGGCCTCCCGCCAAGTGGGGAACCCGATGTGGGGCTTGATCCCAGAACCCTGGGATCATGACCAGAGCTGAAGGCAGACGCTTAACGAATGAGCCACCCAGGCAACTCCAGAACAGATTTCTTTTTAAAGTACATAAAATCATGTAAATAGAGGCACACATTTTTTTCTTTCTCAGAGTCATGTCAATGTGCTTTTCTTTATAATTGTCAATTTTTGTTCATCATGCATTTTTTAAAAAAATCATTTAGATTTTTTAATTTGTTTTTTAATCTTTTAATTTTTAATTTTTTAAAAAAAGATTTTATTTATTTATTCAACAGAGAGAGAGATCACAAGTAGGCAGAGAGGCAGGTAGAGAGAGAGAGGGAAGCGGGCTTCCCGCTGAGCAGAGAGCCCAATGTAGGGCTCCATCCCATGACGCTG
The DNA here is from genome assembly GCF_030435805.1 of Mustela lutreola. Taxonomy (NCBI): domain Eukaryota; kingdom Metazoa; phylum Chordata; class Mammalia; order Carnivora; family Mustelidae; genus Mustela; species Mustela lutreola. Next base: position 16,033,183 of record NC_081299.1, read on the forward strand.
AAATCATGAACCTGAGCGGAAGGCAGAGGCTTAACCCACTGAGCCACCCAGGCGCCCCTCATTTTGATTTTTTTTAAAGCATTGCATCAAATCCTTTTTATCCTGATGATAGTTTTTCGGGTGCCCCCTTCTATTTCGCACCCGAGGCAAGAACCTCACTGACCCCACCCAGTCCTGGCCTTGCTACATTCCAAAGGATGAAGTGGGAGGAGATTAAGTGTGTGTTCCTGCCCTACTGGTAGAGATGCGCACTGATACAGCATCTCCGCAGGGCAAACTGTGATAAGCATCATCAAACATTAAAATGCCCCTTTACTTTGGCCTCCCAAAATTCCACCTCTGAAGATTTTTACCTAAAGAAGTCATGGGTTATAGACAAAGGTTTCTATGTAAGGATGTTCATCTCTGTGTTATTTATAACAGCACAATGCTGGGAAGAACCTGATTGCCTAACGATAGGAAATTCATCTGAAAAAATTCTATCCATGTGATAAAATACAATACAGCTGTTTTAAATTATGTTTTTTCAAAATAATATTTTCTAAGAGTAATGACATGGGAAAATATTCAAGATGCCTTTTGTAGAAATGCACGATGAGAACTATATATTCCATGCCATTTCATTTTTAAAAAACATATTTGTTTGGGGGAAAAAAAAACCCAATACATAAAAATGTTCACAGTGGCTGTCCTTGGATGATGGAATTATGAGTGAATTTTTTTCTTACTTCTACTTTTTTGGGTACATATCTTCTTTCCACTTGTTTTTAATATTTCCAGTGAGTTTGTATTTGTTTTATAAACAGGAATTTAAAATAATATTTTTCTTTTTTTTATTGACATATGGTTGACGTGTAAAAAAAATATTTTTAAGTTAATTTTCCAATAAGCCCATACTTCAGACAGGCGTAGGAGGGCAGGGAACTGGCCTGCTTTGTTCTCTGTTACATTCCCAGGACTCACAGGCCGTCCTAGCATGTAGTAGGTGCTCAAGAAACATTTGCTGAATAGCGGCATATGAATAAATGGTCCAAACACTCCTTTTATTAATCAGGACTTTTAGTTGAAAAGACAGAAACAATACTCACTTTAAGGGAAAAAGGAACCGTGTTGACTCACAGGTGAAGCCCCCTGCTTTGAAGCACAATTTTAGGGTTCAGGGACATGTGTGTTGGTCTGTCATCCCGCTTGGCTCCTTTGGTTGTGGCAGGAAAGACAACCACCGATAACTCTGAGATCATCTCGTCCTACCTCCGCTTGAATGCCATGGGGTGAGGGAGAGGTAAATCCCAAAAGCAGAGATTGTGGGGAGAGACTCTTACAATCTCACTTACCCTCTTAGTTCCCTGTGTAATCTAAGATTGTGTAGCCAAATCCAGCAACCTTTTTCACATTTTTTCTTTTTAAGATTTATTTATTTATTTATTTGACAGAGAGATCACAAGCAGGCAGAGAAGCAGGCAGAGATAGAGAGGAGGAAGCAAGCTCCCTGCCAAGCAGAGATTTTCCCAATGCCAGGCTCAATCCCAGGACCCTGAGATCATGACCTGAGCCGAAGGCAGAGGCTTAATCCACTGAGCCACCCAGGCGCCCACATTTTATTATTTTTAAAATTATTTTTGTTTTACCATAGTTGACCAGCATCCTTCTTTTTAAAATGATTCTTTTCTGTATACCCTATATTCAGAGAGTAGGATTTACAAATCTAGTGACATTTCAAGTTTTAGTAACTCAAGGGGTTTTAAAGTTGAATGTCAGGTGGTCAGAAAGTAATTAGACAGCAATGCGAGCTGGACAAAGGGCTTCCTTGAAGGTTTCTGTTTTCTGCTGACGTGACATGACACCCCCCCTCCACCAACACATGCACCCCAAGCTGCTGGCCAGAGCCCTCTGACATTGACATTTACCATTCCAGAAGCTTCCAAGGACAGAGGCAGGAAGCAGCAGCTATCCGGATGACAGCTTGAAGGGGTCTGACACTAGCCACTGAGTTCCTGAGGTTATCAGGTTTTTGTACCTGGAGAGTTGGATATGTGGGTAGCATGTGTAGGCTGGCACCACCAGAGGCAATATTTGTATACTCTGGAAATTCTGCTGCTAGAGCTCAGTTTACATCAGGGAAAAACGGTTCACTGCACCAGGTATTCTCTTGGATGACTTTGTATACATAACCCTTATAATTGGGCAAAAAGAAAGCAAGTAAGGCAGTAATTACAATGATCCCACTTTACAGACGAGAAGACTGAGGCTCCGAACAACTGCCAAATGACAGAGCCCGGCTCCACATCTGGACACTCTGACTCTAAACCCTGAAATCTTTCCACTCCCCAAGTGTTTCCCATGGGACACAAGAGCCACTAAATGGTATGCCAGAAGGCACTTTTGGGGCAAAGTGTTTTGGGAAATGCTGCGAACTATTTCTTCTTCTTGGAAAGTTACAGTATTTGTTAGCATACTGAAGACTTGGCGAAGTTGTGCCTAAGAGAAACTGGACGGGTTTTGTTTAATCAAGTTTTTGCCTGAATTTGTTTGACCCTGTAACCCATTCTGTCCATGGTAACTGTATCTTGTGGGATATCCCGCGGGAGTCAGGCACTCTGCTCTCAACTACTGTGTTCATTCATTCTAACAAAAGCTTTGCCACGTTCGCTCTGGTGCTTGACAATCTGTGGGAGGAGTAGCTCAACTAATTGTATACTTTTGGTGGTGTAAATATCAAAGCCCCTGAGACTCAGAGGGGATTCAAAATGATCTTGGTTCTCACTCACTCACTTTTGGGCCATTTCTTCAGTGAAAGAAAAAGGTGTGGCGTTACAGCGTCAGCTCTGGAAACCATCTATGACTCATAGCTTTTCTGTGCCTTAACAAGGAAAATTACTGACATCATGACCTATGCTAAAACAATTATAGTACATATGGATTGTGATTTGTATGGTCATTTCTGTTTTCTTTTTGATTTGGACCAAGGATAACTTTGGGGGAAAAGATGCAAGGGACATTGCTTGTTATAGCTGTCCCGGGGTTTCCATCCTATGTGGTTCCTATGGAAATATCCTCATATTGGACTTGCCACCAATCATGGTACCTGCCCTCTAGACATTGTCATTGGCCTAAGGGGTGGGTAGTTGACCCAAACACAGCCAATCAGATTCTTACCAAGAGGTCAGCTGTGTGGATTCAGAAGATTGGGCTGTAAGCATAGGCTTAACAGAGCTGTCTTTCTCACACTGTGGGGAAAAACTTTTCTGAGATTTAGCCAATGCATGGAAGGAAACAGAGCTGAAAATTAGACAGAGTGAGATAGAGAAAGATGGGACAGCTGGAGTCTTAGTAACATCCCTTGAGTCCCTGGATCCAACCATGCCTGACACCCTCCTCCCCACATTATTCTCAATTATGGGAGCCAATGAATTCTCCCTTTTGCTTAAGCTCATTGGAGCTGTGTTTTTAGTCATTAGCAACTAAGAAAAGATTGACGTGTTCAGAAATCGGTACCCCCAAAGAGTAGTATTATAAATGTGGAACTAGCTGAGTTGAGGTGGGGTGTGGGTAGGCATGAAATAAGCGAGGAGAAGATGGTAAGAAATTGGGTCAATGAGATAGGGAGAGTTCGGATCAGTCTCAACCTTATAGACCCAGCTCAGGGTTTTCGGTACTATTGTGAGTAAATGAGCAGCTTCTGGAGGGTTTCAGAAGTAGGAGAGTGACCTCATGCGATTGGTGTTTTTAAAAGTTTATTCTGGTGGTTGGATGCAGAATGGGCGGTGGAGGCAAATGTGGAAAGCAGGAAACCAGCTGGGAAGGAGGCTCTAGGGCTGATCTATGCACAGGCAGTGGTGGCATGACCAAGACGGAGGAAGGGCAAGTGGGGACAACCGGTCATAACGGATCCCCTGGGGAGACGGAGCTGAGCTCGTCTGCTGACGGACTGGATGTGGGATATGATGGTTGGAGGAGCCAAGGTCAACCCATGCGGTTGAGGGTTGGTGCCCCACTGAGATCTCCAGTGCTGCCAGGGCACCCATCCCCCAGCTCCTCTGAGGGTGAGCCGCCCCCTTTTGTGGGGACTCGCCCTTAGCCAAAGAGACCCAACTCACCAGGAGTCCACACACCCACCCACCTGCCCATTCGACCCCTGGCTGACGGGAGGCTGCAGCAAGGCAGGCCTGTTTGACGCTTCAAGGTGGGACAACTCTGATTCAGTCATTGTAAAGTAGACCTGGGAATCTGTATTTTAAAGATGACTCTACAGATGGACAGGTCTGGAAGCTGCTAGAAATGGGTGCTTTCTTTCTCCTGGACCTTGAATCAGTCCTGCAGTGAGAAGTTTGGAGTTCAGCAGTCCTGGGAGGGAACGTGGCTCTCTCAGGCACTAGCTGGGTGGCCTTGGGCAAGTCACATCACCTCTCTGAGTCTGTTTTCTCACCTGTAAAATACAGACGAGAATATCTGCCTATATGAACGAGGGGAAAACGAAATGAGAACTCTGTACAATGCCTGGAATAAGCAGACACTTGGCAAGTTGTCACTGTCACCAATGTTACTGTCACTGTACCTAGGTGGTCGTCAGGTCCCGAGAACACAGGCCCCTCCCACTTCCCGCATCCAAGGTCGTCTCTCTGCATGGTGTTCAGGACCTTCATATCCTCAGCCCTGGCTCCCAGCTTCAGCAGTGAACTCCCCTCCCCTCTTGCCAATGCTCCTAAACACTCACTTCCACGGGGCCTCCCAGCGCTGACCTCACCCCGGGCCCTATCAGCTGAGCCCTGGCTGCATCGCTCCCACCATCTCAGCTCCCCACACCCAGCAGGGCCTGGGTAGGGCGGGCCCTTGTCTGCCCGCCAGGCCACCGGAGTTGTCCCTCACTTGGGCACAGGACAAGGAGAGCGCAAGGGTGTGCTGGGCCTGGGGGGCCTTGAGTCGATCATTGCTGCTCGGTGCTAGGGGAGAGGAATCAGGGGAGCGGTGAGCAGAAAGTGCTCAGCCAAAGGCAGGTGTCACTGCCAGTTCCTTCCAGAAGGCTGGTGTCTCCTAGGCAAGGTCAACAGAAGGTGGGAAGAAGACAGACACTCAGCATGGCGCAGTAGTGGAGGTATGAGGGCAGGAGGCTAATTTTCTCAGGGCAAAAGATCCTAATACTTATCTATTTGGAATAGATAAGGTTTCCCTCTGACACACAGGATCAAGGTCAGTGTCCATGGGAAAGAGTGGAAAGGGTAGATAAGGGAAGGAGTGGGGCAGGGACAAGTGTCAGGAAGGGAAGAGGCTAAAATGACCAAGGGGAAGGAAGTCAGCAGGCAGAGGGCCCAGGAAGGTGGTTCCCTGGGACTGGCTACCATTGCTGTGATCAGGACCTGGGGACAAGGAGCTCAGTGGAGCTCTCAAACCTCCACTCCTGGCTGGGGGTGTGTGTGGGGGAATCAGTCCATTTGGACCCATGCTTGCTCAAGCTGGTGACGGCAAGATCATTCTGTAACAGCCCCTCTCGCTCTGCTTTCTCAGAGAATGGACTAATGATAAGTCACCAACACATAGCGCTGAAACCGTCAGGTAAGGTGCTGGTACAAGGCATAAGAACCCATTTGCCCCTCACAACAGCCCTTGTTAATATAATATATATGTTATATAATAAGATAACAGTGGGTTAGGTTATTACCTCCATTTTAGGGATGAGGAAACTAAGGCACAGAGAGGTTAAGTAACCTGTGCAGGGTCACACAGCTACTAAATAGTGCAGCTGGGATGGTGTGTCATAGTAGTTTCAGGATCGTGTCCTCCCCTCTCCTTCCTCCTCAGCCCTGGAATGTTCCCCGCCATGCCCAGCTGCTTCATGCGGTCGCTGCAGCCTGGAACACGCCTGCCCCATCTCCGTTTATTCTTCCTTTGGTGAGCGGAGCAAACAGTTGTGTTTTCACCACTGCAAAAAGTTGGGAACTTCTTAAATGTCCAGCAGTAAGGGGTCTATTAAACAAATGGGGACAAATCTATAGGTTAGAAAAACATGCAGCCATTAGCAGTGCTCCTGGACAGCTCTAGGTTCCTAGAATGTGCCAGACACTGTGCTAGGTGCCCGAGTGATACACATCACCCCACCGAATCCTCCCAACTGCCCTGCCGGGGAGGCCCCACTCTGCTTTCCCTGTACAGGTGCAGAAAGCGAGGCTCAGAGGAAACAGCCTGACAGTGTGGATCAGGTCCACGCCCAAGTCTTCCCAGCTCGTGCCCAGAACCCCTACACTGTGCCCACGGCGTGGGAAGTGTTTATGAATGTTGTATTGCCCGGACATCGCCACACGTTGCCAAGACATATAGATGGTATGTTCCGCAAAAATACACATCAGAGAGCACAGGAGAAGAACTACCAACATTTTATCTGTTTATTCCTGGCTGGGGGGTGAGCTTGGAATCCATGTTTAATCACTTCCTTCTGGCCGCCTGTTTTGTTTTGCATTGTTTTGTTTTTTATTCTGCGCAGTGATCCTGAACCACTTGTCTAAGATGGTACTTAGCTGCCCACTTAGTTACCCGCTTTGCAGTCTCTGGGCCTCAGTCACCTCATCTGGGCAACATTTCCTGCCCTCTCTGCCCGCTCAGGTCGCTCTGTCTCTGGTTCCTCTGTGGTCCTGCAGAGCCCGGGTTCTCACTTCTGTCACTTCGAGGACTTACTCCCCTGGCTTTGGGCTGAGGCCTCAGGCAAATGCGCCCCTGCCCCAGGCCTGCCTTGCCCATCTCTCACTGGACTGACTGCAGGCGAAATGTATGGAACCCGAAGCTCAGCGTGGGTCGTCTCTTGCTCAAGGTCACACTGCAAAGAAGCAGAACATCGGGGTGAGAAGCCAGGTGCATGGGTCCCCGGGTCCTCTCAGCCACACAGCTTTGGACAAGCACGTGCACACATCTCTCCAGAGGGGTACCTGTGTCTCTGTGTGTACACACTTCATGTATTCGGAGGTGTCCATTGTTCTGTGCCTGCATGCGTCTGTGTGTTCATCTCAGCATCTGTACATTTTCTGTGTGTACATGTCTTTCTGTGCGTACACATCCAAGCGGGTACATGTGTCTCCACGTGTGAGTCCGTCTGTCTCTGTGCCTGCCCACATCTCGGTTGGTGTGTGCATTTGTAGTTGTGTGTAGAGGGGGACGCCAGTAGCCAGGCAAGGCTCTGGAATCAGCCATTGTCTCCGGGCTGCCTGGGGTGGTGGGAAGGGTTCCTTTAGAGCTCCTGGATGTCAGTGGGTCTTTCAGGGGCAGAACTTTCCCCCACAGTGTCACCTGCTCTGGGAATGCTGCTTGGGCAGCCGTCAGGACAGAAGGGGGATTCCTGCTTGGTGCTGGCCTAGGAGTCACCCATTTTCTCCTCCTGGAACCAGGCAGTCACCCTGTAAGGTGCCTCACAGACACACATGTAGGGTGCTGGCTTCTCACCCCGATGTTCTGCTTCTTTGCAGTGTGACCTTGAGCAAGAGACTCCCCACACTGAGCCTCGGGTTCCGTACATTTCGCCTGCAGTCAGTCCAGTGAACTTAACGCGTGAGCATCTGCAAATCAGAGGGTGGCATAAACCAGAGCTTTCTAGATCTGGAAGTTCCCTCCGTGGTCTTGTCCAACACCCTCCCTGTGAAAAAGGAGGGGACGGAGGTTAAGTGACCTTTACAAGGTGCCCCAGGGAGTCTGCGTGGGTCAAAACTAGAACTCAGGTCTGCGGCACCCAGGCAGGATTCTGAGAGGAGGTACATTCAGGGGCTGACTGTTATCTATCCTGCGGTCCTTTATATCTATTCATGCTAAAACTTGCCTTTTGTTTTTTGAAACAAAGTATCCACATTCTGCTGGGTTCTGGAAGAAAGACCTCAGGGCTGCTGCATTTCCCTGGCTGCTCCAGATGACTGGTGGCCGCTCCCATAGAAGGCAAGTTAAGAGGCCTGGACACCTGAACAAAGAACCAGCCTCGGGATTCCTGGGTGGCTCAGTCAGTTAAGTGTCTGCCTTTGGCTCAGGTCATGGTCCCAGGGTTCTGGGATCAGGTCCCATATCGGGCTCCTTGTTCAGAGGGGAGCCTGCTTCTCCCTCTGCCTGCTGCTCCCCCTGTTTGTGCTTTCACTTGCACTCTCTCTCTAACACATAAATAAAATCTTAAAAACAAACAAAAAGCACCAGCCTCCTATGCTAGTAGTGGTGGCCAAAAACTTAGCTGTGAATAGTACTAAGAGGAAAAAGTCCCTTCTTAGGAGTTTTTTTGGAACATAACTGAAGATGTGGGAGATTTGAAGTGCGAGGTATGAATTCTAGAAGTCAGTGGAAGTGGAATGAAAAAAAAAAAGTCACCAGCACTTACACTCTGATTCATTTCCGGATAGCAGGTGGGCGTGGAGTTCATTTTTATTCCCTTCTTTGTGTTGATCCGCTTGTCTTCATTCTGTGCTGTGAGGTGAGCACGCGTTACTTACAGATGGTCTGGGTCCACCCACCTTGCCACGTTGCTTTAAACAGACACCGTGCCCAAGTCACCATGCCTCTGCAACTTTTTCTACGCTCTCTGCCCACACAGGGAGCTCTGCCCAACCTGTCCCCTGCCTTTGGGGGCCTCTGCCACTCAGCAGCTGTGTGACCTCGGGCAAGCTTTGAATCTCTCTGGGCCACAGCTTCCCCACCTAGAAAAGGGGCATGATCATGGTCCGCACGTCATAAGGTCATTGGAAGGATGAAAGAATATGATATTATGATATATTTAATTTGCTTCGTGCAAAGCCCTGCACATGATAAGCATTTGGAAAATCATAACATATGTATGTATATATGTATGTACACAAACACACACTAGGATGTTGTATAGGATCGTAGGATATACACACAATAGTAGAAGTGCCTTTCTTGAGATTTTTGTTTTCTTACTTCTTTGGAGATCAGGGGAGGCAAGAGTTATTGAAGGAAGAAAGAAAATAATGCCCCAATGTCACTGTGTGCGATGCAGCTGGACCGCAGCCACACAGGAGAAGCAGCCCCCCACATGCTTAGCCTGCTCTGCTTCCTTTGGACCACGTGCGGGAGCAGGGACGCTGAGGGATGCCAGAGCCCAGGGATGACCGCCGTGGGTCAGAAGAGTCCTAGAGCCTATGTATAGAGCGGGTGAGCGAGTGAATGGATCTGCCTGGCTGTAGGGTGAATGAAGGGGAAGAGAGTAAGTCAGGTGTGCAGCAAAACGACTTGCCCAAGGTTGCTCGGCAGTCATTGCCTGAGCCAGGATTTGAACCAAGGCCTGTTGATTCCAAAGTGTATACTGTGGACATTGTTTCTTTTTAAAGGATGGAGTCCCACGGAACGATGGCTTTGCAGGCAAAGTAAAGTACAAAGTCTCCAAGGCTGGTCTGGCTGCCTTGAAGGTCCAGCTGGGTAGCAGGAATTCAAAGGTCGGATGGGTGAGATGCCCTTGATTTCTGAAGTCCTTCGGCCCCCGGGGCTGTTGGCTCTGATTGCAGATAAAAAGACATGGAAACTTCTGTCCCAGTATGACCTGGCTCCTTGTTATCCTTGCACTGCGGGGAAAGCCAAGTTCTCACAGCCCTTCTACCTCCCAACTGCCTCTTCTAATAGATTCATTGTCTGCCCTGTTTTGTTGTCCCAAGCTCAGGCCACCCTGGTTTGCTGGTGAGCAGCCTCTTCCAAAGGTGAGCTGACCCTTCTCTGTTTTTGACAATGAGGCCATTCAAAAGCAGACACCTCCAAGAGCAAGGTCAGTGTCGTCCCAAAGGCAGCCAAACCAGTGTGCAGGGAGAGATGTGTGCCCTCTGATATCCAGGTGTGTCCTTGACGCCAGAAGCAGGGTAGGGGTGAGGAAAGACTGTTGGAGAGGTTGGGGACTATCGAAGACCATGCCTTGGGACACCCGAAGTTCACGGCTGCTCTACCACAAAGTGCATGGCTATGAAGCAAATTTGAGAAATGCCAAAAGTTCTAGCTCTTTCTTTAAATGGATAGTATACAAATATGTGTGACAACGACTTGGAGAAGTTCTGCGGTCAGGAGTATTTGTTGACTCTTTTTTTTATTTATTTATTTTTCAGTAGGCTCCGCGCCCAGCATGGAGCCCATGTTGACTTTTAATTGAGAATTTCCATGTGTTTTTCTCCTCCCTTCCGCCTCCCCTCCCTCTTGTCCTTCTTTCGACAAATGCTCAAGGCCTTCCGAATTCCCACCAGGACCATCCCGCACGTTGGGGATACAGCAGTGAACGGAACAAAGGCTTCTGTCCCCGTGTGGTTGACAATCCAGAAGGAGGAGGCAGACAATAAATGTAACAAGGAAAACACAGAGTTTGCCAGACGGAGGCAAGGACAGAGGAAGACAAGAAAGGGGTCCAGGATGGGGGTGCTGGAGTAGTGGGGTGGTTTGCGATTTCAAGTGTAGGAGTGAGGGAACCCTCCCTGAGTCATTGAGAAGGGGACATTTGAGCTGAGACCTGTGGGAGGAGAGGAAGCCCATCACGCAGAGAGCGTTTCAGGCAGAGGGAACAGCACATGCTAAGACCCTGAGGCCCAAGCATGCCCAGTAGGATCCAGGAGCAGCAGGGAGGCCAACAACCCCTGCCCGCCCCCACCACAGGACACATTTTCACATCTGCCAAAGCAGTTTCAGAAACTGGTGTACTACAGGTAAGAACAAGGGTCTAGTCAGGAAGTCCTAGGTTTTTATCCCCGCTTCACCTCTCCTACAAGTCTATGCAAATTTAGTTGAGGGATGTCACCTCTCAGAGCCTCCAGATTCCTGTCAGACAGGGACACTGACAGGCAACTGCCTCAGAGAGAGCCATGGCAGGCGTTCTGCGTATGTCTGCCTTCACTCACGGTGGCCCAGAGCGAGTCCCTCAATGCCAGCTCTGGTTGGTCCTCATGTTCTCACTGACATTTTTTTAAAAATACTTATTTATTTATTTATTTATTTATTTATTTATTTAAGATAGAGGGAGATTGAGAAAGAGAGACCAAAAGCAGAGGGAACAGCAGAGAGAGAGGGAGAAACAGACTTCTCACGGGGCAGGGAACCCGATGCGGAACTCGATCCCAGGAGTCTGGGATCATGACCTGAGCCAAAGGCAGACACTTCACCAACTGAGCCACCCGGGCACCCCGTGATATTCTTGTAGCTGTCTGAGGAATCCGCTCACTCCTGATGGAACCACTGTCTTCTGAATCCCCCGCTGGATCCTCCCACCCTTGTAAAGCAGGGCACACACCTCACCATAATCCCGCCGCCTGCTGCTCCCGCAGCAAATAACCCCTCAAGGACAGGGAGAAATGGATCAGAGAGAACTCCAGGAGAAATCCCAGATGGATGGCCAAGACCTAAGGCCGTCTAGGTCAAAGCCAATGGGCTCATGAACTTGCAGAGGCTCCTAAAGTCCTGTTCGGCACCTCTACCCCGCTCCGGGCAGTGAGGACTCCTAAAATAGCAGGGCCATTTGGAATTTAAAGTACTCTCTCTCACTCCTCCCCAAACCTAGAAATTTCCCTCTTTCCCCACCAGATGCCTTTTCATTGTAAACCCCCAGGAGTGGTCTCTTCACTGCTGAGATTTAAAAACAGTTTCTTCAACGGACATTTATAAGAGCCCAAATGTGCAGCCAGTGTTATAGGCACTAAGAACACAAGACAGACCATCTCCCCACCCCTTAAGGAACTTTCGGACCACTGGTTCTCAAAGTGCTGCTCCCACCTGGGAGCTTGTAAGAAATGGAATATCTCAGTCACACCCAGTCCTAATGAGTCAGGAACTCTGGAGTAGGACCCAGCAATCTGTGCTAGGTCTTCTGGGTGATTCTGATGTGTGCTTAAGTGTGAGACTAATGGTCTAGAATAGTGGTTCTCAATCAGGCATGCGCGTACACACACACACACACACACACACCCCTGCTCCAGGACACTTGACAATGTCTAGAGTTATTTTGATCATCACAGTGTGCAGGAGATGCTGTTGGCCTCTGGCACATAGAGACCAGGGATGCTTCTAAACATTCCATAATGCCAGGATTCACCCCTCTCCAAAAACAACAAAGAATTATCCAGGCCCAGATGTCAGTAGTGCCAAGATTGAGAAACCCTGGTCTAGAGGGAGGAAGACAGGAAAGCAGATAATGAACACTTACGTAATGAAATGAAGAAAACCATCCTAGATAGTGAGAAGTACGCACAAGCAAATAATTCAAGGTAATAAGAGAATGGCCAATGTTGGTGACAACGTTGGGTGACCAGAGGGGGCCTCTCCGGGTTTTGGACCTGAGACCTGGACAGGATAGACTTAGCCATTAACAAGTTTGGGGAGAAGATGATTCCAGACGCAGGCAACAGCCAGTGCAAAGGCCTAAAGTAGGAAAGAGTTTGATGGGTTGGAGAGGGAGAAAGCGAGGTGATGGGTTCTACACACCCCCTGTCTTCCTCCCTCTCCCACCGTCCTTCTGCAAATATTTAGTAAGCACCTACTAGAAGCCAGGCACAGTACGAGACATTAGTGCCCTGCAAAACACCTAGAAGAGCTGGACAGAATCTCTGGTCCACAGAACACAAAGTGAGGAGCAGAGAGTCCTCAAGCCAGGATGGGAGAGTCCGATGGGGTTTCCGGAACGAGAAAGCAGCAGCTGGTCTCCAGAAACCAACTGCCTCTGCCAGTGCTGGCACTCTACGCATTCTGTTCCCCGTGAAGCTGGGTTGACTTGTGACTTGTTTTTGCTCCACAGAGGGCTGCAGAAGTCACGCCTGCCACACCCAAGCCTGGGTAAGAGGCCTTCCAGGTTTCACCGGGGGCTCTTCCCACCTGACTCTTGGGACGGCTTCTTGGAACCCAAAGGAAAACATGTTTCCTGTTTCCTCTACCCATGAAATATTCTGACATCAGATGTATAGGCTTTTTCCGCATCAAGCAATTCTCCACTTTTCAGTGGACTCCAACTGGGTGTCGATTCTGACACTAACTTCCCAGCATTAGCTCAGACACCACAGGTGAAGGGCTCAGCCCCTAGAGACTGCCCCCACTTCCGAAGCGGGCTGCGAGTCACAGGGGCTCACTCTACTTCTGACTAGCCAGCTACAGAGCAGAGCTGCCCACGACCCCCTCCCTAGCTTCAATCATTTGCTCTAACAGCTCCCAAAACTCAGGGAAACATCGACTTGGATTTATCGGCTTATTGTAAAGGATGTTACGAAGGCTGCAGAGGGCCAGCCAGGTGAGGGAGTACAAGGTCTGAGGAAGGGGCACGGAACTCACAGGGCCCCTCCTGGTATGCCACCCTCCTAACACCTCCCCCTGCTCATCAACCTGGAAACTCCCCAAAGCTTCCCTTAGGGTTTTTAGGGAGGCTTCATTCCATAGACGTGATTGGTTAAACCATTGGCCATTAGTGATTGACACAACCCCCAGCCTGTTTCCTTCTGGGGGGGCGGGGCCAAAAGGTCCAACACTCTAATCCTGAAGGTTGGTTTCCCTGACAACTAGCTGCCCCCCCCACACCCCAAGCCTTAAGGACTTCCCCAAACTTACCTCATTAACATAAACTCAGACCTGGTTGAAAAGGGATTGTTCCAAATAACAAAAGATATTTCAGGAGCCAGGGACAAAAACCAAATACAACAAAAGATGCTCCCACGCTCTTACCATTTAGGAAATTATAAGGGTTTCAGGAGCCCTGGCGAAAGGCCAGGAACAAAGACAAAATATGTATTTGTTATTATTTGAAATATCACAGAACCCAACGGCCACGCTGTGTTCTCACAAGGGGGGGGTGTCGGGAGGCGGGGTCACAGGTCTGCTCTGTGTTCCACAGTTTCAGCTAAGCCCCAGCCTACCACCAACACCAACCATCAGCCATGCGAGGGCGCCATCTTGGCTATTTCAGCCCAGCTGAGCCCCCAGACGACTGCAGCCCCTGCTGACACCATGTGGAGCAGAAGCCCAGTCAACCCCCCGGCCCAGGAAAGCCCATAAAACTGTTGTTTCAAGCCACTGAGTTTGGGGAGGGTTTGTCAAGAAGCAATAGAAAGGCGAGACAGGCAGGATTCCCACACCTGTGGGTCCTGCCTTGGGTAAGTACCATAAATGAAAATTCAAACACAACAGGGCACTGTGTGAGAGGAGCTTGGGGCAGCAGGAAAAGAAGTCAGGAGATGAGATACTTGGGTCCTGACCCTGGTTTTCCCACCTAGATCTCTTTGGGTGTCGGTGTTCTCTTGATATAGAAGGACTTGGGTCCCTTGGCCTCAGAGTGCTGTTCGAGCTGTGTCCTCCTTGGCTGGTTGGCTTCCTTGATGATCTTGAATCAACCTGCATATTCCTGCCTCCAAACATTTGCTCATGTTGACCCACCATCGGGATGATCCAATGGGATATTCCAGGTTCTTCCATCTGTGCCTCCTCCTTGATGGTGTCAACCAATGTCCCACTTCTAGTAGTCCTTGTGGAGCAGGGGCTCTCTGAGTCCAGAACACCTGGGTACAAATTCCAGCTCTACTACCAACTAGGTTCGACCTTGGATGAATCTCTTTGCCTCTCTGTGCCTTATCAGTTTCCTCACCAGTAAAATAAGAATACCTCTCTCATGAGATGTATTTGTGCAAACCTGGATGAATCAGGTGAAATGTTGACCCCTGGGCCTGACCTAAGGCAGTGATTGCTCTTACCCCCCACCTCCTTTTTCTGTCTCATACACTTGGGCTCCACTGAACATACTTAATTTGAGTCTTGTCTCCTGACCCTATCCTCTCTCTCCCGATAGGCTTTAGGCTTCTGGAAAGCTTCACTCAGGCTGAAACCCAAACCACAAGATTTAGCACCAACCCGCACAGCAGACAAGGCCCTGGGAGCCAGATGCCTGCTGTCTTTTCCCTGGCTGTGCAATCTGGACAGGATGCTGGGCTTTTTTGGGCCTCTGCTTCCTCGTGGGCAAAGCAGAGGTGATGGTCCCCTTTCTGTCTCCTCTTGGGGCAAGAGAAAGACTATCTGAGACACTGAGTGCTAACATGATGTGTAAACTGCTATATGTTTGACATATATATGTAAGGGACACAGTGACCCATGGTCAGACCCCAGGCCTTGAAGGCAGAAGAGCTGGTTCTCATTCTGGCTGTGTGACATTGGGCACAATACCTGCCCTCTCTGGTCCTCAGTACCCCCAACGGTAAAGCCAGGCAGAGTTACAAAACGTGCATTTGGGTTTAGCCTACATAGTGTCCTTTACAAAGCCAGGCTTATTTTTTCCAAGACTGGAGGCATGACCACAGACGTTGATTTCTAGGTTCTCTCTAAAAATATCAGAAGTTGTAGGAGCATGGAGTCTATACATCCATATGGCCATTGCTGTGTGGTGGCATCCCTCTTAGAGAAGGGTCTGTGTCCCCAGGATGCCCAACCCATGCCGGACCTCATGCCCCTCCAGTTGTACTCACGAACGTCCTTTGCCCAGCCGTGACAGCCCCCTGAGTTCGCCAGGCCTGAAGGCGGTAGCCTCTGGGGGCCCCATGCTGTGCTAACATCCCAAGAATCTCTGCCCACAGTGCGTCCCACAGTTACACTTCCTGGTATCCCGCTCAGCCCAGCACAGTTCTGGGAACACCGTGGATGTTCTGCAAACATGCGGCTCCCACCCCTCCCCGGCTGCCTGGTGACCTCGGTTACCCCACAATCCGGGAGGCTTGAGACGCGTCCTGCAGGGTGGGCCCTGCCTGAACCCTGTCCCCGTGTGGCCTGCATCGGCGTGGCCAAGAGCAACAGACATCGGGACCTTGTTCAGTCGGGGTGGGTCTCGGAAAACCTCAGGAACTGTGGATACTTCTTTCTGCCGGGTTCTAAATGGGCCACTCTGCCTGCTCCCCATTCTCTCACCCCAAACAGAACCAAAAGTCACCTGTGGGCAGAAGTTCACCTTCACTACATGGAGAGGTGGACAGCCTGGACTCACCAGCCATCTGGACATCCCTTAGCCCAGTCAAATTGATGAATAAAATTAGCCATCCCAATAGATAAAAGTCCCTCACTGTTCTGACCTTCAGGTTCCCCAAGTGTAAAAGGAGCACACACACACCCCCAACCCCACCCACCTTGGAGGGATTGGAGGGAGGGCTGCTGATAAGATGAAAGGGGCCAGCCAGGTAACGATTAAAAGGTAACAGCCAGGTCTGTGTCATCATCGCAGCCACAGAAGGACATCTGTGGCATTTCCAAACCAGAAGGAGCTGTTTCTACCAACTCCGTCATGAAACCAGGAAGAAATTGTTGGATGTGCCTAGAGTCAGTTGAAACTGGATGGGAGCAGTCCTGTACAATGTGACCCTTTCACCCCTAAGTGGAGGACACCTCCTGATTTTTGCCCACCCAGCATCCACTTTCTCTTCTGGCAATAGCACCCCAAGTTCCCCTGGGGAAACCAGCCCCTCCTCCATGCTCAGTCTATGTAACTTGTTGAAGTTGACGCCATCAGCCACCTGGCCAATCAGAACCCTAACTCCTCCAAGCACAGTGATTGGTTCATGGTGAGCATGTGACTCAGGTTGAGCCAATAAGAGACCTTTCTGTGATTTTTGCTGAGCTCTTGGAAAAGAGGCATCTTCTTTCATCTGGAGTGATTTAGGAGGACAGGACATAAGCCTGCAGCTGCTGGTGGGCAATTTCACAGGCAGAGAAACAACCAACCAACGCACCTTTGGATGAACCTGATTTTCCTCACCATGAGATGGCGATAAGAGGCCTTATGTCATAGGACTGTCCCTACGACATAATGTTAAATAATGTAACGTACATGAAAACACTTAGCACAGAGTCTGGTAAAGTCATTTGCTAGGCAATGGCAATGACAACCTTACTATTATCACGTTTTCAGGCTCAGCTTATATCTGCCTCCATGAAGTCAACCCTGATTGCCTGTGGCCCCATCAGCCTACCCTTTAGAGCAGAATCCGAGTTGGCAAGCTTGCTCAAACGTCAGGATAACAGAGTCCCTAAGGGAAGTGTGTTCCAAATCCAGAATCCCAGGTCCACCTTCTGAGAACCATTGCTGGGGGGGGGGGTGTCCTATGGCAGGGCCCTGGAATCTGCATTTTTACCAAGCCCCCAACCCAAGATGATTCTGAAGCAAGTGGTCCACATACTACACTTGCAGAAACATTCACCTATCCACCATCCCATTTTACAGATGGGGAAACTGAGGTCCACAGGGGAACACAGATCTGCCCAAAGCCACATCGTGATTCACCAGCAGAGCCAGTCTTAACCCAGAACTTGCACCTTGTGGACCTGGGCTAGTTCCCCCCTGCCGCAGAGGGCACCTTCTCTGGGAACTGAAGCCTTCCTGGAGCCTCTAGCCTGTGTTTTCCACCGCGGGGTCCTCTAATCATCGTCCTTCCTCCCGTCTCCAGAAAATATATCCGCTCGGGGCCCTAAATCTAGTTGGTACAATAAGTACCTGCCCGAGGATGGACACGACTACAGTGGGACCAAACTATTTAGCAGCTAGTTCAGCGAAGCAGCCAGAGGATCTGGCAAGGAGAGGGAGAGACTCTCCCAGATAGCACAAGGGAAGAGCCATTATCCCTTGAGGGACACCCCCGCCAATGTAGACCGTTTTCTTTGTGTCTCTTTTTCTCTCTTGAAATAGTTGTCATGTTGAATCGCTGCTGAATGAGCCTGCTAACCCATCGATGCTAGCAGGAAGGGCCTGCCTTCGCCTTGCCCCCCTCTACTTCCGGGGCTGTCCTATAGCAGGTGCTCAGCAAACGAGGAGACGAGGGAAATGAATTGTGAACCCTGTGGGCCATTCCCATTCTAAGTGCTTCTTGTCCTGTAGATGGTCCATTGGTGCGGATGTTACCAGCCCCTGTCCTCCTGCCCTCTCCCCTTCTCCATCTTCCAGCTGAGGGGCAGGGGGCACCTGGAGGCTCAGGAGACGGTCCCGGTCCCCGCTTGAGGACCACCTTCTCTAGTGTCATGTGTCTGTGCGTTGGAGGGTGGGGTGGGGAGGAGAGTTCTGCCGAAATCGCTTCTGCACGGCCGGGGCGTGCCGTCACCCCCAGCTGCCTACCCTTCCTCCATCAGCTCTTTGGCGCCGAGGCCCTGGCTCAGCCAGGACTGGATTTGATTGATTCTTTATGGCCTGCGGGTCCGATGCCGGAGCTGCTGCACATGTGGAAGACAAGCCAGGGTGGAGGTGGGGGAGAGAAGAAACCAGAGTGGGCCGGACCTCAACTCTCACAATACACGGGGCTTCCCCAGGTCTGACCCGGATCGTGACCCGCATGCCCGCCGCACCCACATGCCGATGACTCTGGTTTCTAGAATTGTCCTGGACCTCATTTCCCAGCAATGTCCGATCGAATGGGAATGTCCAAGGCCAGGCCCTTCAGATGGGACAAGCCTGGGCCAAACGTCCTCCCGAAAAAATGTGATGTGAGCAGCGTTCATCTGTTATTGATTGGGAGGCTGTGAGCTTGGCTTCCAAAATCTCCAATAAAACTGGCTTGGAGGAGAATTTCCTGGATCCCCGGTAAGTGGATAAAGATGTTCCAGAAGTCCAGAGTGGTGCTGGTGGGGAAGCTCGCACACCATGTCCAGTTGGTTTTCCCCTTTGTTACTTAATGAAGAACAGAAAACAATCAGCCCAAACTCTCTGCGTGCAGAGACGGCTCTCTTCTCCCTTTGAGTTAATTTCCGGCTGAAGGCAGGAGCCCGCTCAGCCCGAGGGCCCCAGGGAATCTGCCCTCTTCTTCACTCTTGGGTTGGGGGCTGGGGTTGGCTTATTCCTCTGCACATCCCATGGGCGGGCTCTTGCACCTACAGGTGGTGCTAGGAGGACAAGAGTTCTCTAGGGATTACGGCAGAGCATTTGGGGGAGCTGGTTCCGTGGGAACAACCTGGGTTACAGAAAGACGGATCCAACCCTGAGGGTTCCCCCCCTCTCGTGGGCCCTACCGTTTACCCATCCTGTGACCTTGGGCAAGAGCGTTCACTTTTCAGAGCCTCAGTTTCTTCACCTGTGAAATGGGTGTCCGCGTTTGTCTCATGGGGAAGTCAACAAGGGTACATAGGCAATGTACTTTACACAGTGCCTGGTTCACGGCAAATATTCCATCAGCATGGCTCGTTATTACTATTATCCCCTGACATCAGCCGCTGGGATTCTGCTGACTTCATGGTGAGTCCCAGAGACGCCCAGAGAGATGGAGTCACCCCTTTTTTGTACTTCTCCTTCCCTTCCTCCACCCCCCACTACATTCTCTTGGGCCATTGGATGGAAGGATGAAGACAGGCTATCTGAGTCAGAGTGCTTGTCATCTGGGTGGGGGGAGTGGGGGGTCGGCCAGGAGCTGGAAGACCTCAGCTAGAGCCAGGGTGTGGCTGGGGAGGTCAGCCCTTGGCCTCACATCTCCGCTGTATGGCGCAAAACTGCTGGGGCGGCCTCTCACCTCCAGCGTCGCTGATCTAGGCCTCCCTTGGCCCTCACAGTTGGTGAGGAAGGGGCACCCGACTTTGGCCTTTGCCCGTGTGCACTTACATGACTCTGAGCCCCCGAATGCCTCGTCTCCCAGACAAGGTTCATTTCTGCCTTGTGCACCTCAAAGGGAGGTTATGTAGCTCAGAACAGTCTAGGGCCTGGAGGACTGAGTGGAGATCTGAACAGTGTAGACGATCTAACCAGGAGCTGCAGCATCGCTGGTCAGATCCAAACCCCACTGTGGCCAAGTCTCGGAAAACTCAAGTGGGACCTGAACCACTGCCCACGGGAGCCAAGCAGAACTTTCAGTCTGAACCCAGCCAGGCTATCTGGGTGTTAAAGAAAAACCTCAGTGCTCTCCGAAGACAGCAGCATTTGCAATCCAGAATCTATATGGCAGAACGTCATGGTGCCCAGAGCCCAATCCAAAATTAGCAACATACTAAGAGCCATGAACATATGAAGGTTCTGAACCTGATAAAGGACATCTCCGAACAATTTGGAGCTAACGGTGTGTTTCATGGTGAAAGACTGAATGCTTTCTCCTGTGAGCTGTATCTTGCACCAAATAAAAATGAAATAAAAATGGACCATACACCTAAATATAACACATAAAAACATGAAAGTTCTAGAAGAAAAGATAGGAGGAAATTTTGTGATCTTGGGGTAGGGGAGGATTCCTTGGATCCAGCACCAAAAACACTATCTTTAAAAGAGGAGATGGACGAATTGAACTGTATCGAAATTAAGAACTTATGCTTTTGGAAAGACTCTGTTAAGGCGCAAACTGAGAAAAGCCACTTGCAAATCATGTATCTGTTCAGAGACTTGCATCTGGAAAATATAAAGAATTTTCAAAAATAATAAGAGAACAAGCACCCAATAAAAAGGAAATGGGCAAAAGATTTGAACAGATACCTCACCTTCCCTTTTTGCCATAGGGATGGCAAAAAAGCACATGAAAAATGTTCAAAATAATTAATGACCTGAGAACAGGTCATTGAAACTACAGTGAGATACCATTCACACCGGTTAGAATGGCTAAAATTAGGAAGACTGGCCATACCTAGCGTTGGTGAAGACAAAATGCTCATGATCTACTGGCAGGAATGAGAAATAGTATAACCACTTTGGAAAAGAGCGTGGCAGTTTTCATTTAATTAAGCATATACCTATCATTTGACCCAGCCATTCCCTCCCTAGGTACTTGCCGCAGAGAAGGGGAGGTATGTGTGTTCACAAAAACTTGGACGTGAATGTTCTTAGCAGCTTTATTTGGAATAGCTAAAAACCAAGACCAGCCCACATGTCCATCGATAGATGAATGGACAAACAATGGTACGAGGGACAGCCGCTCACCATGGAATGGAAGACATTAGTGATACACGCAACGAGGGAGAGAAAGAAGTTGGTCAAGAAAGGACACTTGCCATCTGACTCCATATAAAACTCTAGGACGTGCAAACAATTTCTAGTGACCAATGCAGATCCGTGTTGTCGGGATAAGAAGGAAATGTGTCTTATCCCCATTACAGTGATGGTTTCGTGGTGCTCCGCATATGTCAAAACAGACCAAAATAGGACACTTAAGATAAGTGTAGGTTACGGCACTTCAAACTTAATGAAGTTGGGGAATAAAATTCCTAGAGTACCCGAGTTGTCCCCTGAGCCATCCAGGCCTCTCATGCCTCTCATTCGGGGATGTACTTCTTTAAGTCTCGTGTTCAACGGGTGTGCCCTGCGGCCTCCCACAGTTGGCGAGTCGGAGGGAGGGGACGTAAAGCGCTGGCGGTAATGCTACTGTGACCTTAATTTGGACTGTAGGAGAAGTAAAAGCCAAGAGTTATGGGGGCACTGAGGAGGAACAAATCCTCTCCTCACCCAGCCCCATTCCCACACCCCAAAGCAGAGCCTGAAGCAGAGAGCTCGTGTGTTATCCCTTTTTCGGGTGATAGAATCCCAGCGAGATGGCTCACTTTATATGCCAGTTTAACTGGGTCATGGGATGCCCAGATAGCTAGCTGGTTAATGCTTCTGGGGGTGTCTGTGAGGATGCTTCCAGAAGATATGAACGTTTGGGTTGGCGGACTGAGTAAAGGAGGCAGCCTTCCCCAGTGTGAGCAGGCATCATCCAATCCACTGAGGTCCTCAACAGAACAAAAAGGCAAAGGGAGTTCAATTTTTTCCCTCTCTGCCTGCCTGCTTGAGCTAAACAGGTTGACCTTCTTCTGCTCTCGATCTGGAGCTCGCATCACCAGCCTTCCTGGTTCTCAGACCTTCGGTCCCGGGCTGAAATGATACCACCCACGGAGGGACTTCTCAGCCTCTGTGATCGTGGAGGTTTCCGTATCCAAATCCTTATACTAAATTTCATCCCAGAGGGGCACCTGGGCGGCGCAGTCGGTTAAGCATCTGACTCTTGATTTTTGCTCTGGTCATCATCTCAGGGTTGTGAGACTAAGCCCAGGCTGGGCGTGGAGCCTACTTAAGATTCTCTCTCCTTCTCCCTCTGCCCCACTGCCACTTGCACACATGCACGGTCTCTCAAAATAAATAAATAAATAATGATAATGATAATCAAAATAAATAAGGAAGTCTCATCCTAGATGTGTAAATGTCAATGAATACCAGTTGCCGATGTAGATATCCTCTCTTCCTGATTCTGCTTCCCTGGAGAACAAATGCTGACTCAGATCCCTGGGGTTAGAAGCAGAGGACAAGAGCAAGAAGGGAACAAACAGGGAGGGAAGGGTCACAGATTTCGGGCTCTGCAACCTGTACTTGGAGAAGCTGTAGAAACCCCATCTTGGGATACCCCTCGGGGTTGAGTGGCTGGGGGAGAAGCAGAAAATGAATCCACTGGCTCTTCTCTACCCCTGGTCAAAGGTACACCCCCGGAGCAAAGGATCGGCACCCTCCCCACTGCCCCATAGCCCCAATGCCTACACTCTGGGGTTGTGTGCACCTAGGGACAGGCACACATGTGCCCAGTGAAAGGCAGTTACAGGAAGTTGCAGGGTGGGTAGGAAGCTGTACCTGGGAGAAGCCTGTTGGGCCCAGGGAAAGCTGGAAGGACACACTGTCTGCAGGTGGTGGGGACAAGAGGAACTAGAGTAGCATACAAGAGGGAGGCGTCTGATAAAAAAAGAACTCTGCGGTCACCAGGAAAAGCAGTGGAAGGGGCAGGTGTGTTGAATAAAGCCAGGCCTTGGAGGATGAGTAGGAGGGTGTGTAAGCCAGGAAGGCTGTCCCGAATGAGGGAACAGAGTGGCCAAAGCCTGATATTAGTAACGTATTCATGACTCCTGAATCCGTATCTCAAATTCATACTGCCGTCTGAGCTCCAGGCCACTAGACAGCTCTGCTCCACGGGACCTAGACTGGTGTGCCCACCATCCCACCCCAAACCTCATCCCTGCTCAGCATCGTCCAAAACTACGGTCAAAGCCCCACCGCCCCCCAGCTGCTTATGCCAGAAACCAGGAAATCTGCCTGGAACCCCTGGATCTCCTCCACATCCGGACCTCATCAAGTCCTGCTGATTCTAACTCCTCAGTATGATCTCCAGATCCTTGCTGCTCAAAGTGTGGGTGCAGAGACCAGCAGCACGGGCATCAGACTCTCAGCCCCGACCCAGACCTATAGACGAAAATCTGCGTTTTAACAGCATCACTGGGTGAATTCGTATGAATGTCCAAGGGTGAGAAATCCTACTCTCAAAATTCAAACTTTCGCAGCTTTGGGGGCACATGAATGTCATCCGAGGGTCTTTAAAAAATACAGATGCCGGGCACTTGGGTGGCTCAGTGGGTTAAAGCCTCTGCCTTTGGCTCAGGTCATGATCCCAGGGTCCTGGGATTGAGCCCCGCATTGGGCTGTCTGCTCAGCAGGGAGCCTGCTTCCCCCCCCCCCCCCCCGCCTGCCTCTCTGCCTACTTGCGATCTGTCTGTTAAATAAATAAATAAAATCTTAAAAAAAAATACAGATGCCTGGGTTGCACCTCCGGGGATTCTGACTGAATTAGACCAGGCTGTGGCCTGAGTATCAGGGTACTTAAAACCTCCTGGCAGTTCTGCCATCAAGGTTGAGACCTACGGCTCTCGTCCCGGGCCCCCACAGCCTCTCATTGACCTGCAACCTGGGCCGGGCCTCCTACAAGGACCGTGTTGACCGCCTAGCTTCCAGGCTAGTCCCGGAGTCCAGTCCCCACACTGCAGCCAGAGCGGCCTTCCCCAGCAGGAAAAACCTGGCACCCGCTACAAAGACATGTACCAAACAAGTATAGAAATAAGTGTTGTTTTTTTCTAAGCAACCCTAACTTCTTGATAGGTCTAATCGTCCTGCTGAAAAAAGGAAAACAAGAGAACTGGAGTTTACCAATGAAAGGAGACTCTCTTTGAGGTTAATAAGGTCTCTCTTCGGGAGATGCTCTTTTCAGGGTCTCTTTCCACCTGCCATCCTGTTTTCCCCTTCTGGAGGGAAGCGCATGTCCTCAGGGTGACACTGGAGTTGCTGCTGTCCACGTGTGTCCTCTGACCTGCTTCACCGGCCTCCAGTGTCCCGACTCACTCATCTCTGAGCTCCAGACTCTGCCTTCCCGTCACCGCTGGTGCTGTCCTTGGTCCCTCTGGCCGGCAGGTGTGTGCTTCTGAGGAACATCTCTTTGATGTCGCCTCTCTGGGGTCTCTTTATCCTGAACCTCTCAGCTCCTCCAATGCCACGTGTTTTGGGAGGCACACGGGGACTTTGGGGACTCATGTCCAACCCCCATGGGCCACAGGGCACCAGCAGGGCTCTTGCCATCTTCCTGGCTGGACACATCCCATGGTGTCCGCCTGAGCCAGGAAGGCCAGTGGGGGCAGGACACTCCCCTCCACGCCCCTGAAGAGAGCTTCTGTCCTCTCCCTCCCCTCAACCAACCCAGCAGAGCTTCGACCCCAGACCGGCCCCGCCCCATCTCCTCCCTCCCCATAGGAAGGACTCCCGGGCATACCCTCTCTAAGGTAGACGTTTCTCTCACATCCCATATGGGCTCCCTCCTTCTAAGACCCTCTGGTCTGAATCGATCAGGCCTGGCTTAGGAAAACAAAGAGCACCGAACATTTTTTAAAAACCCGTTTCTCTTTCTACAAGGCTGACTTTCAAGACTATTACCTCAATGCAAACTTAAGAAAGCCAGTCTGGCCCCTTTGTTCTAAGGAGTTCTCGCTCTCTGTTTCCCCAGGCAACAAGCCCCTCGGACTGTCCCTCGTGGTGGGAAGGCTGCAAAGCAGCATGCTTTAGAGGGGAATTCAAAGCAGCCTTCTTGCAACCTCACTGTCCGTCAACGATGAAAGAGTAGCCACACGGTAAAACCATGCCGCGGAATATTACTGTGTAGTGACAGGGAACCCGCCTTGATGCACAGCCTGGGAAATCTCCAAAGCACTGTGCCAAGTGAAAAAAAAACCAGACACAGAGGGTTACGTACTGTGTAATTCAATTTCTAAGAACGTCTAGACAAGCCAAACCTACAGATTTTAGATCAGTGGCTGCCTCGGGCTGGGTAGACAGACGAGAGACTGCAAAGGGTTGAGTGGGAACTTTGGTAGGTGGGGATGAAAATGCTCTCCATCCTGATTGTGGTGGTTAACGACACACTTGGACGCCTTTGTCAAAAACGATTGACAAGTACCCTTAAAATTGGTGAACTTTATTAAAAGTAAACTATCTTTCAGTGCGGTTGACTTAGAAAAAAAAAAACTTGAAAACACCAGCTTTATATTTTAAAACAGCAACCTCATTTCGTGTCTAAAATTGGCACCCTTTCATCTGACTCTCCATTCAAACTTTCCACTGTCCTTGATACCGATTTTAAAATCTGCCCCTCCCCCTCCATCCACCAACTCAAATCTATTCTCAGACACTCTGCTCAAACCTAATGCTGGCCCTTGCTGATCCCCCAGACTGGGCTAGGTCTCCATGCCCTGTGTCCCCACAGCAGCCTACCCCTCTCCTTTGCACACTTGTGACCGTTTAATTATTAGTTTGTTTTCCATGTTTCTCACTCGAGTGTGCGTTTGGTGTCCCCAGGGTCCCCGGGGCAGTGTCCAGCATAGAGTAGATCCTCAGTAAATGTTTGCCGGGGGACTCTGTAGGCTCTCGGTGAATGTCTGCTGAGTGAGTGAACAGAAGAGTAATGAGTAGTGTGGTGGGTCTGGGGTGCTGTGGGCACAGAAGGGAAGCTGTTGAACAAACACTGGGCAGACGTCTAGGGCATAGCAATGGGAACCAGGCTGGACCCTGAAGGACCCCAAAGGCTGGGATGGACACATCACAGCATGTCAGGGGCTCAAGACAAGACTGGCTGCTCCAACCCGGGCTCAGACACGGTTCATGAGTCTTTCCTGGGGGCGGGTCACACGTCCAGGACCACCGTCTCCGCACTGCATTTCACCACCCCACGCATTAGTCTCTGCCTTGGAAGGACTGATTCTGTATTGACAGTTTCTGTCTGCACCCAAATAGGCAGAAAAAACAACCCCACCAGAGGGACCTGACGGCAGCTGGATTTATGACCGCGCCTCTGAGAACAGAGGTGGCCAAAGTGCGCCAGCTCTGCCTGGCTTCCAGCGCCCCGGCGGGAAAAGCAGGGCTGGGTCCAGGAGGACAGGATCCGTCCAGTAAACCTGCATTTACTGACGTCTATACCCTGCCAGTCTCTGAGGCTACAGAGAATAGTAAAACGTCATCCCTGCCATGTTGCCGACCTTAAACCAGCTGACAAGCATGACCCAATACCTTCCATGTGCATTCAATAATGTTTGTTGAATTTTCGTTATTTAGCAAACACTTACATAGTGCTTACTGAGTGCCAGGAAATGTTCTAAGTATTTCACAAAGATCAACTCAGTGAATTCTCATCTCTTCTGATTCCCATTCTGGCGATGAGAAGACTGAGGCAGAGCCACGCACCAGCTTCCAGAGGTCCCAGAGCTCTGGAGTCGGGGCTCTCATGCCCCACACCATGCTGCCCAATCTTGGTTGCTCTGGAGCCTCATTCATTCATTCGATGGATCCTTAATGAGCTCCTACTGTGCGTCAGACCCCAGGTAAGACGTTAGGGATACAGACGGTAGCGCCTTCTGCTGACATCTAGGGAGCACCTGCTGTATGCCTCAAGGACAGGACCGAGTCTCACTCCCCTCTGCACCAGGCAGAGGGTTTGAGACATAGTCGGGGGCTTGCTCATGTTTGTCGAGCGACTGAAAGTGCTGGAAAGAGTGCTGAGCTTGGAGCCTGAGAACTTGGATCCCTCCTGCCGAGAAGGGAAATGTTTTGACAAGTTCATCCATATTCAGGTATGTTATATATCCCCAGGGGCTTATATCGAAAGAATGGAACTGAGATAAGGCAAGAATATCCTCCAAAAGAATGAAGTATTAATGGTGGAATTTCAGGCATCCACAAAGGAGATAATTGGGCGGGTGGGTGGCCTCCATCACACCAGGTCATTGATCGCCTCCTCTAAAGGTCTGGGAATGGGACAAACATCATCCGCTGGAAGGTGCCAAGCGCTCCACGTGGGGCTGTGAGTCACTAGCTGGTCACACTGGACCCTGGCAGGGAGGGGCGAGCACATCCACCCTGCAGACAGCTCTGTCCTCAGGGACAAGGCAGGGTCTGTGGGAGCAGAGCAGGGGCCTGGCCCTCCAAACCATCAGAAGAGGAGGCTGCCAGCAGCCCCAGTCCTGCGCCTGGGCTGGAACTGGCATAGCTTCTCGGAGCCAGGGGAGGGGCTCATGGAGGACCTGTGACAGGAGCTGGAGTCTGCTTTCCCTGAAACACCCCCGGGGGCCACTCCAGCCCCACTGGCAGCCAGCAGGGGTAGGAGCTTCCCACGTTGAGTTGGCTCAGCTCGGGCTGAGCAGAGCCGGCTAGATGGGCCTCTTGTCCTTAAGAAAACCACACCCACTGATCGAGAGAGGTGCCCAGTTATCCCCAACCCATGGCATCTCCTCTTACTTAATCCCAGGCCCAACTCTATGAGGGGGGCTGTTCCTCTTCCCTTTCACAGAGGGAGCAGTGAGACCCGGGGAAGCCAAGACAGTTGCCCAGGGCAGCTCAGGAGCATTTAGGCTGCTTCCAAACCTGCTGCTCCTGAGTCTGTAGTCGGCACAGAACCACAGTGCCATGCTACCACCTGCTGGGGATGGAGGCCGGCCCTCCCCTCCTCGCTGCCCATCTGTGCCCTGGGCACCTAACTCTGGCATTCGCAGTGGCATCCACACTGATCCAGGGTTCAGTCATCATCTCTGACACGAAAACCTGCTAAAAGCCCTTCTTGGATCAGAACTTTTAAGTGCAGCCTGTAACAGACATCAGTGAACGGGTACCCCCAATGTGCTCAGGGTCCATCCTGCCTTCTCCAGGGTCTCCCCCGCTTTGCCCATGCCAGGTGCCCTTCCGTCTACCCTGACCTGCCTTCTCACTCCCCAGCAAGCCGACCTCACATTCCCTGAGCTAGGACAGGTGGTGCTTGTGGCGCGGACGTCCGCCGTTGGTGGTTCTGAGTGTTGTCCCTTCTTGAAATATCCGGCACATTGTTTTCCCTGCATGCACCTGGTGATAGCGTCAGGAACAACCTCGGGGACAGCTTCTGCTCCCCAAGGTCAAGCAGGTCCTAGGCAGTGGCCACGAGGGAACCCCTGAGAGGCTGTAGAGACCAACTCTCTCATGAGCAGATGAGGAGACGAAGCCCAGAGAGGGTCAGGGATTCACCCCTTGTCACACAGCGACATCTACCTAGAATCCAACCCACAGCCTGGTGGCCATATCTTAAAGTCAAGTTCCCAGAAGTACCAGGAGACCTCTGACGACCTTCTGCACGGATGCCCATCCCTCGGACGGCGTTCCCTTGCCCGGGGTGAGGGCAGCTCCCGACAGCTGCTCCTCCTGTCCTGTCCTGTCCGTGGCTGTTCCTGTTCCTGGAAGCCTGCCCCCTCCCCACTCCTCTCCTCCCAGCCCTGTAACCAAAGCAAACACTTCCCCATACTTCATTTCATCACCAGACAATAGAAGCAGACCTTTTCCCCCTTAATGGGAGCGTTAATTTATTCTCTATCATGCAGCCCAGCCACATGGGGGTGGTGCCGCCAAGCTGAGGAAGCGCGGAAGGCCAGGTGGGCAGCGGTGCTCCCGAGAGTCCAAGGTGTCTCGGCCTTCACGGGGCGGGCCGCACTCCGTCTGCCAAGAGGGCAGGAGAGAAGTGGCTCAAACCACTTCCCCTGCTGGGCCGAAGCCAGCCGGGGCCCTGTCCTGACAGCCCTCTGGCTAGGAGGCTCGGCTTCTCTGTGGGGCTGGGGTGGAGGGCCCGTCCCAAGGCACCAAATTAAGACTGATAAAAAGTTCAAGGTCAGAAAAAAAAAAAGAAAGAAACTAACTGAAAACCTAGAGCACGCCTGGCTGGGCCAGCTGATCCGCATCCAGCTGTCCAGGGGTTGGTTGTCTGTCTTGGGGTTCCATCGTACATGGGCATGTCACAGAAGCATGGATCCCAGCAGAGAACGCTCTTGGCTCCGAGAGCCCCGTTTTCAATTTGCCATTTCAATTGCTCTTCGTCTCACCCTGTCCAGCCTGCAATCCAACAGCACCACACCCCAGCCCTGGCTCTACCTTTAAAATACCGACCACTCCTCCCCATTGATACCATCACCTCCTCGGTCTGAGCCACCATCACCTCCCACCTGCATTATGACCACAGCCCCTTCCCGGCCTCTCCACTCGCACTGTTGCTTCCAGTGGTCTACCTTCCATATAACAGCCAGAAGGGTCCCTTAAGACAGACATCAGATTTCTTTCCTACCTCACTTAAACCCTTCAGTGAAGTACAAGTTCAGGTCCTCAGTGTGGCCTACAAGGTCTTACTCAATCTGGCCACGGCCTGTCACTCAAACCTCATCTCCTATGGGTCTCCCCCTTGCTCATGTCACACCAGCCTCTTTGCCACTCTTCACTCCTGCCCAACACACTCCTGCCTCAGGGCCTTTGCACTCGCTAAGCCCTCAGATATTCCCAGGGCTCATTTCCTCTCTTAATTTAAAATATTCCCTCCTCTGAAAGCCCATCTCTGATTCTTTTACCTGAGATAACACTCCTCACCCTGTCATTCTCTGTCCCTATACTTTTATTTCAAGCACTAATCACTTTCTAACATTGCATTTTATCATTTATGTGACGGTGCCCCCCCCCCAGAATGTCAGTTCTATGAGCGCAGAGGCTTTCTCTGTTCTTTTTATATTTTTATTTATTTTTTTTTAAATTCATTTCTTTGACAGAGAAAGACACAACGAGAAAGTGAACACAAGAAGGGTGAGTGGGAGAGGAAGAAGCAGGCTTCCTGCTGAGCAGAGAGCCTAATGCAGGGCTCAATCCCAGGACGCTAGGATCATGACCTGAGTCGAAGGCAGACACTTAACGACTGAGCCACCCAGGAGCCCCTCTCTCTGTTCTTTTTCATCTCTGTGCCCTCAGTGCCTAGAACAGCACCTAGTGCAGAACAGAGGCTCAGTAAATATTTGACAAATGAGCCAGTATTCTGTTTTGCATAGGGCTGTATTTGCACATGCAGCAATACCTCCCACCTAGATGATATTCTTAAGGAGGGGAGGCATTTTATACCCCAAAAGCGATTTCCAAAGTGGCATCCGAACTGTCTTGGAGAATAGTTTTTGTTGGCATAACAGGGGAGGCAAGTAACAGTATCCTTGCGTCAAATCTGCCCTCCCAATCCCATAACAGATATTATTTATGGATCATGGTTCACTAGGCTTTACCCAAATGCAGGTTTGAAATCTTGGACAGGTGATGTTATGGACTGCAAGTCTGCGTCCCACCCAAGTTCATATGTTGAAATCCTAACCCGAGTGGGATGGTATTGAGAGGTGGGGCATATGGAAGGCAATTAAGTTTAGATGAGGTCCTGAGAGTAGAGCCCCATCGATGGGATTAGTGACCTTTTAGAGGAGAAAGAGATTGGAACTGTCTCTGTCCAGCAAGTGGGGACACAGCCAGGAGGCAGCTGTCTGCAAACCAGGAAGAGGGTCCTTACCAGACACGGGTTCTGTTGGCACCTTGATCGTGGACTTCCCAGACTCCTGAACAGTAACAAATCAATGTTGTTTAAGGCACCCAGTCTATGGCAGCTTGTTAGAGCAGCCTGGGCTGACCAAGAAAGGTGAGAGACACTGCTGGGGTCGCCTCATCACAGAAAGCACCCTGACCTTGAAAGTCTGGATGTTTTCTTTGACGTGACTCACAGCTAGGGGAGACCACGAACGTGGCCGAGGACAGAATGCCCAAAGGGGCTAGACTACCCATTTGAAATTGATGTAATGAAAGTCAAGCAAGGTCAATGTTGTCCTTCATTTAGTTCCCAAAAATCAAGCATTGCGATGTCTCCTAAGGGGATCATGTAGAACATAGATATTTTGTGTCAAACTGTTTATCATGACCTTTTTTGTCTTAGTGAAAAATTGGAAGCAACTCCATTTCCAACAAGAGGGGGGATTGGATGAGTCAAATCTCAGGGATCTACATGAAGGACTACTGGACAGCAGGGCTCTCAGCCTTGACACCTTCAGCTCTTAGGGCCAGAGAATTCTTTATCGCGGGGGCTGACCTGTGCATTATCTGCGTGTGTGTTAGCCACCACTAGCAATGCCTACCTCTCCCGCCAGCTACAGGAGTCTCAAGACATTGCCAAACGCCTTGCAGGCGGCAAAACTACCCTCAGCTGAGAACCACTGCTGTACAGTCAAGAAAAACAACACTTCTTGATACCATGGGAAATGCTCACATTATGATGCTGGCTTAAGAAGAAAAAGATGTTATTTGTGTTTTCAGCTATATTCATACATAAAATAGAAAGCAGTTCGGAAGGAAACCTACCAAGTTGCTAGCAATAATCTCTGAATCATAAAAGCTTTTCTTTAACTCTTTAAACATTCATTCATTCAGTTAATATTTCTCAAGTGCCTACCATACACCATATATTATTTGAGGCTCTGGGAGCAGGTTTTGTATGAGAGAGGCACAGGCATGTGTATACAGTGAGCTCTGCCTTCACGAAGGTGAAGTTCTAAGCGGGGGTCTGACATCCCACCCAGAACCTATAAAGAATGATAGTCCGAGATAGTGGAGGGAGTGGTGAGATCCAATAGGAACAAGAGAGAACTGGCCTGGCACTGTTGTGTTCAATGAATAGTTTTTGAATGAATGAAGAGCACTTAGAGGATTTTAAGAAGGGGAGATAAATTATCCGATTTCCATTTAAAAATTAAATAAGTTAGTTTCGAAAGGTTAACACCTGTTTGTTCTTAGGAAAATTCAAACAGCCTCAAGGAAAAGCTTTACAGAGAAGATAAAGATCCCGTGGAGGGCAGCCGCAGAGAACAGACCCCGCAAACGTGTCCGTGGCCGTCTTTTCAAGCACCCTTCTCCTTCCCTCTTTCTCTATTCCTGTCTATCTCTGCCTCGCTTTATAAATATATAAAAGCGTTTTTATGCAAGTGGATTCAAACCATTCATGCTGATTTGTAACCTGCTCTTTTCCTGCCCTTTGTAATTTTATGCTCATTGTAAACTTTCCACAGTGGGCATATATTACTTTTATAATCCGGAACATAAAAAAAGCAAAAGACCACAAAAAATAAAGTGAAGCCACAAACACAGGATGAGGGATTGCTGGCTGAGCAATACAGCTGTGAAGAAAGGCTCTGGGGTTTCGCTGACCACAAACTCAGCATGAGTTGACGGCATCATGTGGTTTCTAATTTCAGCTCAGTCCATTTTATCAGACAATCCCCCAGCTCCTAGTATGGGAAAAGCCAAGGGCAGTAGGAACAGGCTTCTTTGGGCTCAGCTCAGGGTAACTCAGTTCCGTTCAATCCCCTGCCTTATAGGTTTTGAAGCACCTACTATGTGTGAGATCGGGATGTTAATAACAGCTCCTGTTTACTGAGCACTGACTCTGTGCCAGACGTCGTCCTAAGACCTTTCCACATATTAACGCACTTAATCCTCGCAATAGCCCTATGACATGGGCCTGATTATTGTTCTCACGTTATAGATGAAGAAACTGAAGCCCAGAGAGGTTACCTAAAACTTGCCTGAGGTTGTGCAACTCAGTAAAGTATCATGAGAAACACCAAGAGGACCATGTCATGGGTCTGACTTCAAGGAGCTGATGGTCAAAAAGACAACTACAATACCCTCACGTTAATTCATTCAGCAAACATTCACAGTGTCAGGGGTCCCACAGACCTAGTCTCTCTCATGAATACCCACCAAGGGTATTCATTATTCAATAATCCAACAGTTTTACTGAGCACCAACTATGTCCCAGGCACAGCGCTAGGCACTAAGGAAAGAGGGGTGAACAAGACAAAACCCCCACAGTTCAGCTTACAACTGAGTGAGAGAGAGAGACAAACGAGTAAGGACCTGGTCTAATTTAATCCTGTAAGGAAGCAAGTCTGATGAACAAAAAGAAGGCTAGGGCAGAGGCTGGAACCGACAGATGTGGGAGTCTGAGCAGAGAGCCAATGTAAGTCATTTAGAGAAGACCGTCAGGGACAGCCTCTTAAATAAGGTAGCTTTGGAAAAGTGATCTGAGCAAAGAGAGGTAGCAGACTTGCGAACCTGTGATCCAGGGCTTTCTGGGCATGAAGAGTGGCATGTGCAAAGGCCCTGTGGCATGAACAAATTTAGAAAGGCCAAGAACACCAAGGAGGCTGATGTGTCTGGATCAGAGCAAGTGAGACAGAATTATAGGAAACTGAGAGGCAGTCAGGAGTCAACAACACACAAGTGGAGTTTGGCTGCCAGGTAGGACGGTATTACATCCAGACCAGGAAGCCCCTGAGAGCTTCTAGCAGGGAAGCACCAAGATCTGATGTCCACTTTTGAAAGGTCACTGGACCAGAGGGCAGCGAATAGGGGAAGCAAGGCTAGTTCAGCTACAGGGACATAGACTAGGGTACCTATGGGAGTCAAGATTCCTCATTAAATTAGCACTGAGTGCACCAGTGGCTAGATTGAATGCAGGATGTGAGGGAAATGGAGGAGGCAGGATGACTGTAGGAGTCTGGGCTGAAGCAACCAGGGATGTCTTTGACCTAGGAGCAGAAGACAGAAGGGAGAGCGGGTTATGGGACCTCGATCTGGTTGTAGCTGTGGTGGGCCTCCTCCAAGTGGGAAGCTGGATAGGAGAGTCTGGAGATCAAGGGAAAGGCCTGGCCTGGAGCTAGATATCGGGGAGAAGTCAGGGTGAAGAGATTCCATCTACACTGTCAGACTGGATGAGCCTACAGGGAGGGGACAGAGAGCCCCCGGGGTTCTTCAACATGTACACATTTGGAAGAGCAGATAATCCCAGAAAGGAGCCTGAGAAAGAGCGTTGAGGGAAGAAGGAGGAAAACCAACAATGTGTGGTGTCCTGGGAACCAAGTGCTTAAGGCAAGAGATAGAGATTAGCATCCAGAAACCCAGACTTCTTGATTCCCAGCTCCAGCCACGCACCCACCCACAGCCCCATGACTTCTCAGCCCAAACTGGTGTCTGGCGGAGGATTCCAGAAAACCCCAGCTAGTACGCTGGCATGGCCTTCCAGACCCCAGCAACACTGACCATCCTCCCCAGAACAGCAGACACACGCAGGGTGTGATTTCCCAGAGACCAGGAGCTCCCTCCTCCTGATGGCTGTGAGGGTCACAGAGCCTGGAAGGAACCATCGTCAGCTCAAAGACAAGGTAATGTGTCTTCCATAACAAGTTCTGATCATGGTCATCAGAAACTAACTCATCCTCCAATGCTATCCCCTTCTTCCCACTCCTCCCGGAGGTGACTCACCATCCCCAGGGCTCCCCTACCCCTCTAAGTTAGCCATCTCTTTCAGGGGTCTCTTTGGGCATGCAACTCGGAAGGGTAGTAGCAAAAGTAGAGATGATGATGTTGCTGCTACTGATGAAGCCTGATGCCCTCCCCATTTCTCAACACTGACCCAGTGTGACTTCTCATCTCCTGTTTCTGAAGCCACCAAGGGATGTGCTCTCCAAGTGACAGAGCTGTCCCTGGCACCAGCAGTACATGGGCAGTGCCTACTGTTCATTAGCTAATTCCCACATGCCAGTGTGGGACAGATACCCTCTGCTCACTCCTTCCTTCTGGTCTAACATCAATGGTAGGTGACAAACACTTAACCTTGGCATGCTGAGTTATTAAGTAAAAGAAAGTCGGACAGGGGAGCAGGGAAATGCACAGCCTCGCTCCCCTGGGGGTCTTGTCCAGAGGAAGGGACCCCTGGGTCCGTAGCGAGTGAGAAGCACAGGCACCAGAGACGCCAGTGACTTGAGTGGGTCCCATGGGGGATTGTGGCGGTCTTTGCATTTTTGTGTCATGAGGTGGAAATTTGAAACAATAAAGAAAGGGGAGGGAAGAGACAGAAAGGAGAAAGAAAGAAAAAGCAAGGAAACAATAAAATGTTACCATCTTGCAGGCTCCAGCCCGGGCGATGAAACCGCTAATGAGCCCAAGGTTCTGCAGAGCCCAGCGTTTAATTCAAACCAGACAGATAACCACCCCAGACGCCCCTGTCCAAGTGCTGAGATTGTGCCCTCGAAGCAAGGCTGGGTGGGTGTCCCCGCCCCTGACCATGCTGCCCATCCATCCAGCAGCCCAGCTGTGGCCGGTCAGGGTGGAGGAGAGGGGACGAAATGTAGCTGGGAACAAGGTGAGAATACACCCACCTGCCAGGAGCTGTCCTATTGTCTCCTTGACAAGAAACATTCTGGAACATCACCCAAGGCCAGCTTACCCGCAGCTCTTCCCACTCCCCATTTCAATCAGCGTTTCGTGTTGGGAATGTACATCTTGCTAAACTTCTAGGGAGACTTTCCCCCCTGATTGTCTACCTTTGAGTATTGTAATGATTTCTATGTTACGGCACTTCTTCTCCTTCTCTTTCTTCTTCTCCTTCTTCCTCTTCCTCTTCTTCCTCTACTCCTTCTTCTTCTTCAAGAGGGGAAGGACAGCAGAGGAGAAGGAATCTTAAGCAGGCTCCATGCTGGGCTTGGGGCCCGATGCAGGGCTCAGTCTCGTGACCCTGAGATCATGACCTGAGCTGAAATCAAGAGTCGGACAATTAACGGGCTGAGCCACCCAGGCGCCCTTACCTCAGTTTTTCTAAAAGCACTTGCTTATTTGAATAAACAACTACACTGGTATCTTGATGGCTATACTGGGAGTTTACTCTTTTCCAAGACTTGTGACTACCTTTTAGGTATCTTAGAAGCACAATAATGCAGGGATGCTGGAGTAGGGCTAGCTGGGTTTGAGTCGCAGCATCACCGGTACTAGCTGTGTGATCTTGGGCAAAGAATCAACCTCTCTGTGCCTCAGTTTCCCATCTTTAAAATAGAGATAGGGAGAGTCTCTACCTCCCACAGTGGTTGTCCAAACCTTAAATGAGAGCATTCAATGAAATGGTATACATGTAAAACACTTGTCACCAAGTACATATTGAGTGAATTGAGCTGTTTTGTCTACTTTGACACATTTTATTTGTTTAAGATTCAGTATTGACTGAGCATTTCCTGGAGCCAGGTGCTGGTCTGGGAACTAGGGAGACAATAGTGAATATGACAAACAGGCCCCTGCCTTCACCATGCTCCCTGTGCAGTAGGAAAGATAGACCAGCAAAGAGGTGATTACAACACAGTGTATTGGGGGGACAGGGCAGAGGTCTATGGCAGAACACAACAAAGGCTCCCAGCCTGCCAAGCAATCAGAGAGGGCTTCCTGGAGGAGGTGACATCCCAGTTAAGATTTAAAGGACATGCAGGCATCAGACACTATAAAGGGACTGGACATCCCAGGTGGTGGGAATTTTTGCAAAGGCTCAGAAGCATACCACACCAGGATGCTCTCGGAGAACAGCAAACAGCACTGGAGAGTCCAGTAGGTGGACAAGGGAGCTGACCAGATCATGGAGGGAGGCGGGAGTCAGACCCCAAGGGGCCTCCTAAGCTTCCAATGCTGGTCTAAGGAGCTTAAACACTATTCTGAGGTTGGTTTGAACCTTATTTTTGAGCTCCTCCTTCCTCATCTATAAAACTGGGGTGTCTCACAAGCATTTGGGTGACATGACGCAAGCACCGTGCCTTGCACAGGCCCGCCGTGTAACCCCAGCATGACCATCCTAGTCTAGCAGAATTATCAGGAGGCCACGTGAGATAATGAAGGCAAGATCTCAGCACAGCGCAAGAGAGCATGGTGGGGAAGAGTCCGAGTTCACAGCCAGGCTGCTTGGGCTCCCATCCTGGACCCTCCACCTAAGAGGAGGCGAGTTACCTCACCTCTCCGAGCCTCGGCTGCCTGGTCTGTTACACTGGGGCATTTACCCCCTCGTGATGTGCAGATGAAGAATGCGGCAGGGCCTGAAGTGTTTCTGGCAGATGACAAGGGCTTGACGAAATTAACAAGCTGGCAATTACAAGCCTTAACTCATCACCACCAGTATCTCCGCATCTTCCCCCCGTTACACACCACCTCTTCAACTTCCGATTGCACACAAGACCCTTTGAACGAATAGCTATTACCCGCTGGGTGTTTTGTTTTGTTTTGTTTTGTTTTGTTTTGTTTTAAGATGGTAGGAATAACTCCAACTCTAATTTCACTGCTTTTCCAATTTGGTGAGCCTCACAAACCCCTTAGGTCTTTGCAGAGTTGGCAGGTAACGGAGTACTAGTAATTGGTGGTAGCTAAAGGTTCCCTACTAAATGCTGAGCCCTAGACCTTCCCATAAATGGTCCGTGTTATTAACAAGGAGCCCCCGCCTGGTGCCGTACTTTTAACAAAGGACTTTCATATCCCGCACACTTTGAGGTAGGGCAGCATCCCCACTTTGCTTTAAGGAGATAGAGATTCAGAGAGATCCCTTGGCAACCAGCACTGGGAACCCAAGCCTGTGCCCTGAGTCAGGCTCTGATCTCTCCTTGGATAGGAGTGGGTGGGGTCTTAACCTCCTTTACCAGCCTCTCTATCTCCCTGTCCATTATGAAGCTTATCCAAGGCCCAGAATGGAGGAGACCTGTCCAAATCCCACCGAAGAAAACAGCTGTGCAGAAGTGTAGCCACAGATGTAGAACAGATGGGGGGATGGAGGGTAAGGCGAGGTCTCGAAGCAGGGAGCTAGGGGAAGAGGGAGGCTGGGGGGGGGAGGGGGCTGGAACTGACAGGATAGAGGCTGGGGGAAAGGAGGGAGGCTGGGGTGGGGGCAGGGATGGAAGGAAAGAGAGAAGCTAGGAGGAGGAGGAATCTTCCCCCTCTGCCCAAGGCAACACTCCTATTCACTGATGTGTCTCCAGCACCTAGAAGAAGGTCTGGCACATGGACGGTATTTAATAAATATTTGTTTCAGACCCTGAGGCAAAGGAAAGCCATCTGTTGACCTTTCTGCCCTCGAGCGGAGCAGACCACTGGCTGGCCTTGGGGCTCAGGCACGCTGGGGCTGAGGTTAGAGCTGGGAGCGGATTCAGGCCTGGTTAGGGTTGAGTGTTTGGACGGAGCTGCAATGCATCTGAGGTTAGCCCCAGAGTTGGCTGAACTTGAGCTGAGCTTGAGATAGAGTTGACGTCAGGTTGAACTGTGGACAGGGTTGGGGTGAGGGCAGCCACAGCGGTGCTCAGCGCTGGGTCCCTGATGAGGACAGTGCAGGGTTTTGAAGTGGGTGTTCATGTCCAGTCTGAATTCAGGATGGTCTGGGAATGGCCCTGGCATGTGGGCTAAGGCCAGTTTTGAGGGGCCTAGGAATAGGAATCTTCCCTCCACCGTGCTGGCCCCATGCCTCTCCCCATCAAGCCTGTCCCATGAGTCCTTCTTGGAGTACTACCTGCAGGCCACTAGGGCCCAAGCAAACACCATGTCTTGACCTATGGCCTCTGATACAGACACAGACCTACCCCAACAGTGTCAGTCTGGGTCCCAGCTCCACGAGGACAGAACATCCTTATAGCGCCAGACTGGCCCAAGGCAATGGGGCCTGGGACATGTGCAGCTTTTTCACAAATGAAATACACCAAGAGAACCTTTTTTAAGGCAACGGGATATACATACCAATGTGTGGCTTCCTTGGCCCCTGATTTATGGGGGACCTGAGCTGTGGGGCAGGGTTCCTAGCAGGGGACGGCCCCAACCCTGAAGCTCATGTGTTAATGGCTTGAGTCCAGTTTCTACGCCTCAGGGCTGGGCAGGGCGGTGTTGATGGGGCCAAGAGCAGCTCAGAACTCTGCCAGCTGGGAAGAGGGAGACCCGCCATCCGAGTCTCAGCTCCCATCTCCGCATATTAGCACAGGCTTTGCAGTCAAGCAAACCTGTTTCAGTCTCAGATCTGGGACCTCTAAATCAGCTACCGCATCTCTCTGAGCCTCAGTTTTCATATCTCTAAAATAGGGGTAATGTCTCCCTCATCAAGCTGTTCAGAGGATATGTCCGGCTGTGTCTGGTCTATGACAAAGGTTTGCTGTCCCTTCTTTCTTACAGAGGTTGGGAGGTCAGGCTCGAGACTCGGACAGACCTGGGTTTAAATCTTGGCTTTGCCACTCATTATCTGGGACCCCCGAGCCCTTTACCTTTCTGAGACTCAAGTTTTCTCATCTGTAAAATGGGCAAAATAATAGCATCTGTCTCATAGGGATACATTGGTCAGAGCAAATGGCTGCAAGCAACAGAACCCGACTCTGTCTCTCATGAGTGCACAGGTGAATTTACTGGAAGCATAGACATCTAGCCAACAGCACCACACACAGAAAGTGGGTAGGAAGCAAGGAACAGTGAAGGGCAGGGCAATAGAGACCAGAGCAAGTGGGAGTAGCCCAGATGCAGGCCACTGTAGCTATGGGGATGACCAGGACTAGTTGTCCCTCAGCCACCCCGACTTGCTCAATGTTCATAGCCTAACCTGCGTTATATGTTGATGCCCCATTTCTCTGGTTTTCATAGAGGACAGCATGACCTCCCAGCAATTCCCCAGGAATTATCTGGGTGCTCATGAGAGGGGGATTTGGAGGTAACCACAAAGGATCATAATAGGCAGGGGTCCGTGACAATGAAATAAACACACGTGGTCCCCCCATTTCCAGCACCAAGTAATGCTCCTTGAACAGTGGCCATCAGCTGTCACTGCAGCCTTTCCCAGCACAGCCACTGCCTCCAGAGCCTCCTGTATTTAAGTGGCAAGTGCGGACAGAGTGGGGAGTTCAGCTCATGTCTACTCCTCAGGCAACTTGATGTGAAGGAAAGAGCACTTGACTAGGAGTCCCACTCAGTTTTTCGTCATTCCTCTGCCTCTAATCAGCAGTGCAGTCTTGACAGGCCCCTCGCCCTCTCTGAGTTCCCAGTTTCTCGGCTGAAACACAGCATGACTGGCCCCTGTCCTAGTGGCTAGGGCACTGGAAGTCAGCGGGAGCATGTGTGATAGCCCATGGGAATTTTGTTTCATGTTTTCAAATAACTTTTACATATTTTTAAGTTAATAAATTAACTCATATACTATAAATCCCCCCCCGTTAGAGCATATGCTGCTTGGCATGTTATTATATTCATAAGGTTGTACAGCCATCACTACTAATTCCAGAAAATGTCATCACCCCCAAAGAAACTTTATACCCTAACAGCACCTGGTGACCACTGCTCTACTTTCTGTCTCTAAGGATTGGCCTTTTCTGGACAGTTCCTGTAAATGGAATCATGTAATACATGGTCTGTTGCGTTTGGCTTCTTTCACTCAGCATGGGTTCAAGTTTATCTGTATAGTATCATGTGTCAGGACTTGGTTCCTTTTCATGGCAGAATACTATTCATTGAATGGATATACCACATTCTGTTTACCCACTCATGTAGGGTATTCTTATTCACGCAGGCCCATCAATGGGGACTTAGGTGTTCCAGGGGCAGCGGTGGGGTGGAGGTGGGGAGATCAACACAGAATGAGAAGAAAGGACCACCTCCGCGTGGGGAGGTGTGTGCAGCCTGAGGAGCTCAGTCTCTGGCCTTATCTGTTCTCAAAGTACCTCAAGGCATTCCAAAAATTCCCTGGAGTCCAAGCATGGAGAATTATTGCTATCTAGAATCTGGGCTTGCTATCACACTTGCCTCAAGCTCCAGGTTATTGTGAACACCAGCAAGGATTTTCTGGGGAAGGGGATATAGGTGACACAGGGCCAAACCAGGCACATGGAAAGTGCTCAGCAAATACCTGGATGGATAAATGGATTGATAGAGATATATGGATGGGTGGTTGGATGGATGGGTGGATGGATGGATAAAATCTTAAAAAAAAAAAAAAAAGATCTGACTGTGTTCTGCTTGGTACATAGTAGGTGCTTCATATACCATGAGTGAATGAATGACTTAAACAATGGAACAAATCTATTTCCCAACCATTTTATAAATTTTTTTTAAACATCTTTTTTTTTAAAGACTTTATTTATTTATTTGACAGACAGAGATCCCAAGTAGGCAGAGAGGCAGGCAGAGAGAGAGGAAGGGAAGCAGGCTCCCTGCTGAGCAGAGAGCCCGATGCAGGACTCGATCCCAGGACCCTGAGATCATGACCTGAGCCGAAGGCAGCGGCTTAACCCACTGAGCCACCCAGGCACCCTTATAAATTTTATAATTTTATAAATTAGGAAAGTGACACTCTTTTATGAATGAGGAAAGTAGCATCTAAGGTCACCTGGAGACCAGAGGCAGAGTGTTGTATGGAATCTAGGCCAACTGGAAGCCCACCATTCTTTCCCCCAAACCAGGCAGTTTTGTGATTCCTCATCTTAGTGGGGACATGTACAAAGAGAGGAGTCATTTCCAGACCTTGAATTTTGTGTTCTACCTGCAACAGGAGATCACTGAGCTGACTACACTTCTGTTTGATGTTTGCTTGAGGGTAGAGAGAGAGAGAGTGTGTGTGTGCATGTGTGTGTGTACATGCACATGTACACTCAAGAACGGAAAGGAAAATACGTCTTGTCAGCAGCTTCCACGTTTCCATTGCCCAGTTGTGGCATGTCAGGTGTATGGGACACTTGAGATAAGCTGGTTTTGACACACTGCAGATGCCTCCCTACCTCCCAGGGAGGTTGTGACAGCCACATGTGACAGCTACAATGACATTCAACATCTGCGTAACAGGTTCTATGAGCTAACGACTGCCTGGCACGTGGTAAGTTCTCAGTGGATGGTGGCAGCTTTCGTTAAATAATCACAGTCCCTCTGGCCCACACAGTCTTATCAGGATTCATGCTTCTCCGTGCCACTGGACGGGGGATCAGGAGGTCTGGTTCTAATTCCAGCTCTGCCATGCCCTCCTTGCGGGACCATGGAAATAACCATATCCTTCTCACAGGGCTGCTGGGGAGACAATAAGAGAGGCGGGTTATGAGGTTTCTTTGCATGCTGTGGGCTAGGCAAGGGGACAGCAGACTACCATAGGCCAAATCTGGCCCACTACTTGTTTCTGTAAATAAAGTTTTATTGGAACACCGTCACGATCATTCACATGTAAATTGGCTGGGGCTCCTTTTACACTACAACCACGGAGTTGAATAGTTGCCAAGGAGACTATAAGACCTGCAAAGTCTCAAATATTTATTATCTATTCATTGGCAGATAAAGTTGGCAGACTCCTGCTATTTGGGCAATTATTTCCAGATCTTAGCAGCACAGACCTCCTCTCCTCCCTGGTTGCTTGTTGAAAGTACCACTCCCAGGCTCATCCCAAGGTTCTAATTCAGTAGATCTGGGGTGAGGTTTGGGAATCTCCTTTTTGACAGGTGTTCCTGGTGGTTCTGATAAAGAGAGGTCTCTAACCCAGATCTTGAAACACATCAAATGATACGCCTGGACCAAATTCCCTCCCCCACTCAACTCTCAATTCTCCGAGTCTTGGCATCTCATCTAAAAAGTGAGGACAACACCTGTCCCTTAGGGCTGCTGGGGACATTAAGTGAGAATCTCTATAAAGTGCTCAGGAAGGCCTGGGGACTCAGTACTTGACAGCTCTCTTATGGGACATGCGTTCTCCGGTAAGCCCTGGGCAGGCCGCGTCTCCCAGTTCTCTCCAAACCATCCCACTGCCCCTTCAGCCTCACGGCAGCAGGCAGGTCCTGCTTCCCCAGCGTGTGGTTGGAGGCAGCATCGGGGGGCTGGTCCGTTAGAACCTGGAGTCCTCAGCCTGTTTCTGACACCAAAACTGCCACCAGCTCTGTGTTGACACATTTACTCTCATAATATTTGCTTTCCGTGGTCATTATTTGTCCAGGGGCTGACGTCAGATGAAGACAATCCACTCCCCACTAGAGCTTTCAAAGAGCAAGGTCAGCATGTCCCCGTCCCTGTCCACTGTCCCATCCCCTTTCCTTGTCTGTGTTTCCTAAACTGACCGCATTCTGGACGACAAGTGACTTGGCAAAATGTGTGGGTGTAAGACCAGGAGAATAGGCAGCTTCTGGTTCCAGCCTGTCAATGACCTTGGGACTACCTTGGGCAGGTCTGGACATCTCCCTGGGCCTCAGCTGCCTCATCTCAGCCATGAGAGCTCTGGCTAGCCAGCACCACGATTCCATGACTCTGGGACTCCAAGAACTCCCCAGCGTGGAAGATTCCAGAGTTCAACTTGCTGTCACTCCCCATCTTTACCCCTCCACCCTTCTCTAGTACAGGAAAGGTAAGGAGACAGAGATCAGAAATTGTGTAAAGCTAAGCCAGACTTCCATTTATGTGCAACTGTGCAAATAGCACAGTCTTTCTCTCATTAAGCTAGAAAATAAGAGCCAAGAAGAACTATAAGCCCTTTGATGGGACCATCTTCTGGAGGTGTGTCCCTCTATCACCATAATTACCGTGCAAGCCTGGCCTATTGTGGGGGAAATACTCTGTCTCCCAGG
Organism: Mustela lutreola; assembly: GCF_030435805.1. Classification (NCBI taxonomy): domain Eukaryota; kingdom Metazoa; phylum Chordata; class Mammalia; order Carnivora; family Mustelidae; genus Mustela; species Mustela lutreola. The sequence goes on from NC_081299.1 coordinate 16,076,626, forward strand.
AAGGACCAAGAATCCTGCCCAAGTCTGGGGGAAGAGAAGAAGGCTATCTGAATTTAGAGTCCCCTACCCTATTGAAAGGTACTACCATATCAAGGACATTGGTTTATGGACATCGGGAGGGCACCCACACCTCCAAAGGACTAAATAAAGGGCATTCATCTGAAACCTCAGCCTGAGAGACTTCGGTGAGTTGAACCAAATTCCCATCTGCCTTGACACAAGGTGGTGTGAGGTCGTGTCATGGTTGAAGGGAAGTCTGTGGCGTTAGATCGACTAAGGCTACCCGGTGGCTGGGTGACCCTGGGCAAGCCAGGTCACCTTTCTGGGCCTTGGTGTTGCCAACTGTGAAATGGGCATGATAGTAATTTGCACCTCATGGGGCCATCGTGAGAATTTAAGGTGATCTAAGGAAAGTTACCTGATGTTATTCTCCCCAGCAGTGGTTATGGAATGACTCTTTGAGGGTAATACTGCAACAAGAAATACTTAGTTTGGCAGAGACAACATCCAAGTCCTTGCAAGCTCTCCCAGGTGATCTGTCCTGGATAGCATTTCTCGCGACAAGCCCATAGACATCACTGTCCCTATTTTACAGCTGCTGAAACAAGCTCAGGGAGAGGAGGCAATTTGCCCAAAGCTTACCATGCATGAGTCAAAGGCAGACTGAAGCCCAGGGCTTTGTCCCCTGGTCAAAGCTCTTTGAACTTCCTTCCACAGGGTCACGTCCTACTGGCCCCGCATGGCCTGCGTGCACCCAGCTGTGTCTGGAGGCCCCCCAGGTACCCACCCCAAGTCTCCCAAATTCTTTCCTGGCACAAGGGGACAGGCAGGGCCAGGGGAGGGAAGTTCACAGGGAACTGTGGGGACACAGCACCCTCCAGTGGCTGCTTGCTGCAATGAGGGACACTGGAGTCCAGGGAAACCTCAATTTCCCAAGGGCGGCAACCTAAGACAGAGGCACAAACCAGATGCACATTCCAGCTCCTACCCTTCAGTCCACTAAGAGCCAGGGTCACTGGCTCCTTTACACCCAAATAGTGCCTCTGTCCAAGGCTCTTAGAATCACACCATTTTAATCTGGAAAGAAACTGCAACACCTCCTAAGTAAACAGTCTCTGCGCAAAGATTATGGAACCCAGGGGCACCTGGGTGGCTCAGTAGGTTAAAGCCTCTGCCTTCGGCTCAGGTCATGATCCCAGGGTCCTGGGATCGAGCCCCGCATCAGGCTCTCTGCTCTGCTTCCTCCTCTCTCTCTGCCTGCCTCTCTACCTGCCTCTCTGCCTACTTGTGATCTCTGCCTGTCAATAAATAAATAAAATCTTAAAAAAAAAAAAAAAAAAGATAATGGAACCCAGGGTGGAGACAGCATGGCCAAGGTCACACAGGGAGTCAGGCAGAGTAGAGACCAGAGCCCGAATTGCTTGCCTCCCCCTCCAGCTCCAGCAGGAAGCTCAGGGAGGTTGGATCCAATGCTGCTGCCCCTGCCCCTTCCCCAGCTTTCCCTCTGCCCCCTCCCCCTCACTGGCTGCCAGACACGCCAGGTAGAGTGGGACAGGCTAAGGAGTAAGAGTGACACTCAAACTGTTGATGGCTGTGTGACCTTGCACAGGTTACATAACCTCTCTGTGTCCCAGTTTCCTCCTCTTCGAAATGAGAAAAATAATAATACCCGTGTCACAGGATTGCTGTGAGGACCAATGAAGCGGCAAAGTAAGGAAGCTTGGGAGGTAACAACCAGCCCCCAGACATGGTAACCCTTGCTACAGTGATTATTATTTGTGTAGTGTCTTTAATTGACTGGTTCACAAGCCCACTCAAGCACACTCCCCTCCATTTCTCACACACCATTTCCTCTCACCAAACCCCAAAGTGGCAAATGAATCCCCAGCCCCTATATGTGTTTCATGTCTATCCTGTCAGAGGACAGGGACTGGAGGGTCGACACCATAGGCAGAGCCTCCTTGTGGTTCAGCAAGGCCTCTCTGGCCCAGGGTGTGCTTGGCCAAGTTTGAGTCTTAGAAAAGGGCTGAAACCCTAAAGGGCTTCTCTGGGACCAAAAGGACGAAAGATGCCGTCAATACCTTCCTAGGCTTCTGGAATGATCCTGAGGGTCCGGCTCTAACAATTGGACATCACTGGGCTCAGGTCTCATGGTGGAAACTTTGAAAATCCCTCCATGATTTTTTCTTTCCCACCAGGTTTGGAGCCAAGCAGATGTGGGTTTAAATCTTGGCCCCACCACTCCTGAGCTGTGTGATCCCAGGTAAAGATCGGATGTCTCTGAACCTTAGTTTCCTCGTCTGTGAAGTAGGGATGATGGTGGGATTGTACAGAGCTGTTTCCTGGGTTTGCAATGACGTGTACACAGCAGTGCCTGGAATGTGACATTTTGGGGCTGCTTATTCATCAGCAACTCAAAATAAATTCACCATCCTTCTCCCCAGATTCTGCTCTTTCTCCTGGATTCCCTGTCCCAGTAGATGGCAGCATCTGCCCAGCCATCCATGGAGGAGCAGCCCCCGTCGTGTCACCTCAGGATGTCAGGATGGATGTCACCTCCATCCCATCACACCTGCTCCTCCCCACCCTCCTTCGCCCCTGCTCTCGGTCCAGGACTGAGTTATGGGAAATCTTAGCAGTTTCCTCCTTCCACCGTCCACACGGCTGCTGTGGGGGTCACACCACCCTCTCAACATTCACACACCTCCTTCCAAAACCACCCACTCCAAACTGCTCAGCCGAACCAGGATAGCCGAGACCCTCCGGGCTCTGGGCCCCTTCTCCACCCATCTCCCCCGCATCGTCTAGTCCCACTCTGCATTTTGGCTCTGACCTGTTCCTGTGCTCTGGTCCCCTGACAGCACCCCGCTTCCTCATGCCTCCAAGCTTCTGCCCTGTGGCCACAGGCACCCAGAGCATCTCCCTCTGAGACCACATCTGTGAGCCCACTGGCTGCCCTGCCACCACCACCACACCTCCATCTTCCCTTGTGGAGCTGAGCACGCCTCCTCTGGGCCCCCCCCCCATCTCTCTCAGACCACCATGGGGGCCCTCTTCGCCTGCAATTGGCACACGTACCTGACCAATGGGTTCCAGAAGACCTGAGACAGCCACAGGTGAGCCCAAGGCCTCTGGGGTCGTGTCACTGGCTTGGGTTCAAGTCCTGGGTTTTTGCAATGATTTGCTGAGAGGACATGTATAAAGCCCTCTACCACTATACCTGCAGCCTAGTAGGTGCTCAATAAATGGAAATCATTCTTTTTAGTACGATTCCCCCACAAGACGATAAATTCCTGGAGGGCAAGAGTCAGACCTTATTCATTTCTGCATCCCTAGCAGCTAGCATGGGATCTGACCCACAGGAGAAGTTGAATAGATGGAGGAAATGGTGTGACTCGGAGGAAGAAGAAAAATGTCAGAGCGGCAGTTTGGCGATGAGGCAGGGACAGAAACACGCAGAGCCCTTTACAAAGCGGTGTCACTTAATCTTCACTCCACCGTGGAGATAAAATCTATTTGCATCCTCATTTCAAGGGAGAGAAACTGGTTCAGGGAGATGAAGGCACCTGCCAGAGCCCCAGAGTGAGGATGTGGGCGGCAGAGCAGATTGTCAAAGTCACTTCTCTCCAGCTACAAAACACACGCCGATTCTGTTTTTCTTCGCTGCTTCCTTAAGGGGGGTAGTTGACATCCTAGCCAGCATCTGAAGGAAATAATCATCAGCATTTATTGAGAGTTTGCTAAAATTGCCGGATGTTTCCTACTTATGTCATTTAATCCCCACAAGAAGCCAGGCTTCACTCATCCCCATTATACAGATGAGGAAATCAAGGCATAGGGAGTGGGAGACTTGCTGACAGACGCTCTTTGCATCTGTCTCCCAGATGCTGGTGGTGCCTAATGCAGCAGAGAAGGCAGAAGCTGGCGGTGTGCATCCTGGGTCTAAAAATCAGAGACAAACAGAGGTGAGGAGGCAGAGGTGTCTGCAGATGTTCAGGGCTTGGTATCAGGGTGTCCAGGAAATGTCACTGTCGTTACCATTACTGATAACATACTCTATGATTATAGATGCTATATAAGACTATACTATTAAATCACTTACGTTGTCAAGGCAATTGACAATTTTCAGAGCACTTTTGCATGCACCGCTAATTCTTCCTCATCAAAGTCCTTCGAGAGATGTGAGACAGGGTTTTTTTTTTTTTTTTTTTTTTATCATAAACTTAAAAAGCAAATAGCTTAGAGGAGTTATGTGAGTCCTTCCAAGGCCCTAAAGCTAGCACGTGGTTCTCCCAGCGTCCCAGTCTGGGCTTTTCCGACTCCTGATCTGTGCTTTCAGGCACCTGCAGTCTCTCCAAGGACCAGGACGGTAGAGAGCAGGTGGCGGTCAGCAGGTTAGTGTGAGCGTTGATGGAGAGAGAGAGACAGCAGAGATGGAGAAGAAAGAAAGCGGGGTCATTGGGAACTAAGAAGGGAGACTCTGCGGGGACAGGGAACAACTCTGATGGGACAGAGACAAGCCAGGCCTCTCCGGGCATCTCCCTGGGACCCAGCCTCTGCTCAGAGCTGCATGCCAGGCTGGTCACCCAGATACTGGCACAAGATGGCGCCCTTGGCTGGAGAACCGGCAGGGGAGGCGGAGCCTGTCAGGCCTGCTGGGGAGGTGGTGCTGGTTTCCACCTTGCCTCTGGTGACAAGGGGCATCTCAGCATCTCCACTTGTCTCAGGAGAACCCTTTCAGGCCTCCTCTACTGAAATCCTACACCTGGACTCAAATCCACAGCCGAGGAGCCACATGGTTAACCGAAAGGAAGGTTCACAGTTTTTACCAGTCAGGTGCATCCAAACATGGGTAAATGCAGATTTTAACCACAGTCCAGGCCTCCAAAGTATTTCCCTGGGAAATGCAAAGTGGCGGGGCGGGGGGGGGGGGGGGGTGCGTTTAGGCAGAGATCTTTCTAAAGTTGGCTGAGTCTTTCTGACGGGACAAACACTCTGCTAATTGCTTCCTTTGCATGTAAAACTGTCAGATAAAATAAATTCAGGACACCCAGTTAACTTTGAATTCCAGACACACAGGGAATAATTTTTTTAGTATAAGTATGTCCCAGATATCACATGGGACATACTTATACTAAAAAAATTATTCCTTGCTTATCTGGAATTCAAAGTTAACTGAGCGTGTGGTATTTCCACTTGCTAAATCTGGCAACCTTCCCTGTACTGTATCATCCTTACAGACACCAAGAAGGATTTTTAAATTCATCTGCATCTTAACAGGCATCATAAGGGAGGTTCCAAGAGGTGAAGGAACTTGCCAATGTTCACATGTTCACAGCAGGTGGGCAGGGGGGGCTGCCTTACTCCTGAATCCACACCTTCACCAGCCTCCTCCCTACCCAGCATGAGGGACTTAGAAAAGAGGCTGAATACTTCTGTTTTCTCAGGAAGAGCCAGTTAAAACTGGACTGAAGCCATCTCGTGTAAATACCCTCTACTTGAGAGTCATAGAGGTCCCACGAAAAAATAGGAACAGTCTTACCAGTCATCCAGCCAGTAGGTAGCTCGTCTTTGGGGTTCAGAGGTAGGCTCTAGAAACAGGTTGTTGGATAAAAGCCCAGCTCCATTTGTCACTAGCTGCGAGACTGGGCAGATTTTGTGTAACCTTCTTGTGCCTCAGTTTCCCCATTGAGACTATGAGGAAAATGAGACCCATGTTGCAGGGTTGTTGTAAAGATTAAATGAGGTCATACATGCCCGGTACTCAGAACAGCACTTGGCACTTGTAAGGACCCCAAATTATATATATTAGCATCATATATGCAGCCGGACCCCCTACTCCACGAAGGCAATACCGAAGCTCAGAGGGGAAACTGCCTGGCTCGAGGCTACATAGCACATGAGTGGCTGAGCAGAGTCTCAATCCCAAGTCTCAGAGGTGAAGTTTGGGATGTCAGCTTGAAAAAGAAAAAAAGAGAAAGGAATCAGTGTCCATGGCAGGCCAAAGCCCGGTTCCTGATCTTCCGGTCCTGACTTCTACCATGTCAGTTGGTGCAAAGGAATCATGGTCATTTATAGAATTGAGATCTTCTGGTTCCTTTTCTGCAGCACGAACTATAAATTTCTTTCTTCTTTTCCTCCACAAACATCTCCTGGGGACCTGTCTCATGCCAGGCACTGTATTAGGCACATGGGATGAAAAAGCCAGTAGGTATCAAGGGACAACGGTGTGATTGGCACCAGGAGTGGAGAGACAGGAGCCCTAGAGGGACACCTGACAAAGTGGTGGGAGTGACAGAGTAGTGATAGTTGATCTGAGCTCTTTGGGACGAGGGTGATTGACCAGGTTAAGAAGGGGCAGAGAAGGTCTTCCAGGCTGAAGGAACAGTGTGTGTCAAACCCTAGAGGCCAAACAAGAAATCAGACCATCTAACACAGGGCTCATGATGAAGAAATGAGGGTTATATCTGGGTGAACCAAATGCTCCCCCTGAACCCCCCAACCTGTGCAGGGTAGCCAGTCCCCTCCAACGGGATGGCTGCCCCCTGGTCAAGAAGTAGCCAAACCAAAGAGGTGTTTGTGTCATAAAGAAACCGCTGCTCGCAGAAACTGCCAAGCAGCACCCCCATCAATGGCATTTATGGAGAGAATGTCTTGGGTTTGGCCTTCGTCCTGCTGTGAATATGAATTCATTCACCACTGGGTAACTGAACCTGGAATGGAGAACAGAGGAAGCGGGGTCAGGCCAGGTGTTACTGCACCCCAAGGGTCCCCAAAAAGGCTGGGGTATCCGCTGAAGGCAGACTTTGGCAAATCTCCATCTGTTTAATCTTGGCGCCCTCAAGGCAGAAGATGAATTCTAATTCATCAGGCAGCCATGCACTCTGGAGTCAGGGTGGCTCCAGCCCTGGATTGGACAGTGTCCTCCAACTGGCTTTGTGCTCACTTGGATCTTCCTCTGAAGGTCATTACCACCAAGGTCATTGGCAGCACTGCATCTTGGGGAGGCCAGAGGTATTTGCTAGCTATTGGATGATATTTCTCCCAGGGTCCTAAGGGAGCCTCGGTTGTGTGAACGCCAGGAAGTCTGAAATGCCTGCATTGCTGAAACTGTTGACATCTTCTATGCCCAGCTGCTCCCTCCACGGCAGGTGCTCTTCCCTCTTCTCCTGGGAGTTATTCCCGACCCCCACCCCCACTCCCTAGAAGAAGATGGAAGCAGATTTAAAAGGGGCATGAGTTGTGAGTTAGTGACTTCTGGAATCATGGGAGCCTCCCCAACATCATTCTCATGGGCTCGAGGTCTCACTTCTGGCTGCAGGCAGGTTATAGGCACAAGTTATAAATGGCGCCACTACCAGCCAGCTGGTGAAGTCTAAGCTATGGAGACCATCTTTGCCTCCTGTCCATCCTTCAATGCCCCTGGGCTCCAGTCCTAGAGCTTTTCGCCTCCCAAGCCCCTCTGTCCACTCTCTCCACTCCCCCCTGCCCCGGTCAAAGCCATGCCATCTCAATCTTGGACACTGTGTTAGCGTACCTAGCAGCCAGTCCGACAGCCTACAATCTTATCCTGTGATCTGTTTGCAGTTCTACAACTAGAGTGATCTTTCTAAAGTTAGAATATGATCTTCCTGCCCCAAACCCTCCTGTTCATTCATGCATTTAATCAGTGAGTCATTCACTTTATACCATTAGTAAAACAAAGCCCCTGCCCTCATAGCGTTTACCTTTTCATGCAATATATAACACAGGGGCACCTGGCTGGCTCAGTTGGTTGAACATCCAGCTCTTGATTTTGGCTCAGGTCATGATCTCAGGGTCCTGGGATCGAGCCCCACGTTGGGCTCCAAACTTGGCACGGAGTCTTTTTGTCCATCTCTCCCTGCTCCCACTCACTCACTCTCTCTCTCCCTCTCAAATAAATAAATGAATAAAATCTTTTTAAATAAAAACATGAAAAAAAAAAAAGAAACCTACATCTCAACACATGATAGGAACAACAATAAAGTGGAGGAGATAGAAAATGACGGAGAGGATGGCCATTTCCTAAGCGTGGTAGGGGAAGGGCTCTCAGAGGACCATGTGAGTAGATCCCTGAATGTAGTAGGGACCTGGCTGGGCAAAGCTCTGGAATCTTGGAGAACATATGAAAACACTTGCTCTATGGTACATCAAACCTTGTTATAAAGCTCTAGAAATGGAGAGAGTGAAGTGTGGACACAAAGACAGACAAAGAGAAATCTGGGATAGACTAGAGAAGCCAGAAACACGCCCTCACGTGTCTGGAGATTAGATTCTTGGGGAAAATTGAATATTTCTATAGAACCTCCCCCCCCCCGCCAAAAAAATCCAAGTGGGTTGTAGAGCTTAATGTGACAGACAAAATAATAAAACTTCCAGAAGACAGTATAGGAATATTTATTCTCATGACTTAATGGTAGGAAAAGATCAAATTGCCTGCCCTCTGCTTGGGAACATTCTATCACTCTCTGAGGCCGAGTTTCCTCTTTAAGGGGATTAGGACAATATTACCACCCCTGGTTCCTGTGAAGCTTAAAAAAAATAGCAAATACTGTGCTTAAGACAGAACTTGAGGCTGAACTAGAGAACATTACCTCGCTCACTTCCTGTTACTCTTACTCCAACTTTCATAGCCATACCCTCTCTACAAAGGCTTCCCCTACGGAGGGAAATCAGGTGGTGAAATTTCATTACCAGAACCTTCCAACTGCCATATACCCTCTTTTGTTTAAAAAAAAAAAAAAAATGCATACATGCACCAGAGACCCTGGTTCAGATCAGAGGTGATCTGTAGCTTTCCATGTGATTCCAAGGTGAGATGTTCAGACCAAATTTTGAAAAACACTATCCTGGAGCTGGAGGGGGCATCAACACCCAGGCAGAGATCAAACTGGATAGCCCAGGAGGAACGAGGTCTCTATGAGATGCATTCTAAGCAAAGCCTAGGTAAAAAGCGCAACAATTTGAGTGCAAAATATCATAGTGAAACACAATATCCTCTAGGAGACAGTATGAAGTTTTCTGAGTATATAAAACTTAGCAAAAGAGCATAGGTTGGTGACTCATAGAAAAAGCTAAGTATTTAGAAAAACATATATTAGCTGTACATCCCTGAGCGACTGACTTAACCACTCTGCTCCTCTGTTTTTTCATCTGTGAAATTAACATCCTACTATTAATACCTGTTCATCAGGTCATTGTAAGGACAAAATGAGTTAAGGCGTTATAAAGTGCTTTAGCGTGGCTCCTGGTACATGTCAGCTATGACTGGGATCACCAGCAGCACCTTTTAATGGGACTAATAGACCCCTTTGGGATGGATGAAAAACATGTACATGTACACACACAAATCAGCACAGAACTTCGGAGGTTCACAGAATCTCTGAAACCCCTCCCTAGTGTGGGGGAGGGGCACATGGGCAGAGCTCCGAAGCCTCCAGCTCCAGATTCAAATAGAGAAGCTCTATGTTCACCTGTGTTATGTACCCGCACGTCATAATTCTATGTGTGACTTCATTTGAAGAAGAGTTCTTTTTCAAATATGAAAAATGCTCGTCTTTCCCTTCTTGCTTTACAAATGAGGCCACAGCAGGTCAGAGGGGGGAAAATACACAGCCCAAGGTCACATAGTAAATTAGAGACAGGCAGGACTAGGGTCTGAATCTCTTGTCTCCCAGGTTCACCACCCCACCCTCAGAGGGAAATATAAAAAGAAAATTGGTAGAGACCTCAATGGGTGCAAATGGTCCCATTTGAGTGGGCAGAGCTCAGTGGATGAGAACATAGCTCTGGCAGACAGGTGTGGGTATAAATCCTGAATCAGCCACTCACTCAAGTTTCTTAACCTCTCCGACCATCAATTTCCTTGTCTCTAAAATGATGTAAAAAAAGGCTAAGGTGTATCAAAAGTCCTTTCTTGTGAAGGGGCAGTGTTGAGGGTCGAATGGAAGAGGGGACTGTGATATAAACAGTTTGGCATCTCTTTCAAATATGCCTTAAAGCCCTCGTGACCCTGCATGTCTGTGTTCCTTCTGGATAAAAGCCTCGAATGATAAGACAGTTGCTAAACAAATCTGTGAAGTTGAAGGCAAAGGTGTGCTTGATGGGAAAAGAGCATCGGGAGCCCCTGGGGAACAGGTGGGGGGAAGAGCGGGGAGGCTCTGCAGGGGCTCTGCACCTGTTCCACGTAGTTGTGCCCTGGATGCCACTCTCTGCAAGCCTCCATCTGGCTTTGACAAGATAATTCTGTTGTTTTATTTATTGCTCGTAAACCGCATGCTTCCGGGAAAGAAATTTTGAAACACTCTAATAATATCGACTCCGTAAGATCGTGGAGGGTGTAGAGAATTCATTCTGTGCTTAGCATGGAGTAAACTTTTAATATGCGTCTACCAATTTTTGAAAGGTGAGGTCGCTGTCATTGTGAAAGCAGAAAGAAGAATTTGGAGGCTTGGTTTGTTGTCATTTGCTTCAGAACCTCCGGCACTGAGCACAGAACCTGGCGCACAGTGGGAGCTCAATAAACCTCGGTGAATAGAGACAGAGCGGAAAGATGAACAGAGAAAGGGAGACATGCTTTTTGGGTTAATTATAAGAAATGCACTGAGACAAACAGCATCACGGGGAAGGTTTTTTTTTTTTTTAAATAAAGATTTTATTTATTTATTTGACAGAGAGAGAGAGAGATCACAAGTAGGCAGAAAGGCAGGCAGAGAGGGGGAGGGAAGCAGGCTCCCCGCCAAGCAGAGAGCCTGATGTGGGGCTCGATCCCAGGACCCTGGGATCATGACCTGAGCCAAAGGCAGAGGCTTTAACCCACTGAGCCACCCAGGCACCCCAACAGGGAAGTTTTGACAAAAACTTCAGAAAATTCCTCGTTCATGCAGTCCATGCACATTGAGCATGTTCTCTGTTCCAAGCACTTTCCCCTATATGGAGGCGGAGCAATTGAAGGACAGAGACAAGGTGTCCGATCTTCTGGGGCTCAGGTTCTTGGGGGTGGGGTGGGGACAGATAATAAATGAATGAACCTTGAATAACCTATGAATAAACAAAGTGATAAAATAAGTCATGAAGAAAAATAAAAAAGAATCAAAAACTAAGGCGTAAGGGAAATGCTGTTATAAACAGTAAAAGCCTCTTGGAGAAAATGACATTTGAGCAGACCTATGCGTGAGGCAGGTGGGTATCTGAGGGGAGAGATGGCCACCCTTGGAAACAGTTGAAAAGAGAGCAAATTCGTTTCACCCAGTACTTAGGCCTCCTTTTCAATCGACTGAAACAAAATAGACTCTTTGTAGTGCCTCGCCTGAAAGTTGAACAGAAATGTACTCAGCATGAAAGGCAAACCTTTAGTTAATCTGTTTTTGTTGTTATTGAAATCTTAAGTACCTCCTTTATCGCAGATGGCTCGAAACCTGCGGGGAAAGAGATACTTTCGAAACACAATTCCAAATGAAAAACAAAAAAACCCAGCGATGATAATGGCCTCCCAAGAAATAACTTGAAATTGTGAGTGCACGGCTTGATGAGATTAAACAGTTGGAGGCAAATGATGCAAGCCCCAAAGAGGAAAATATTCCTATGAATCATTACACCAATCCCATATTGTAGCACATCAGACTCAGCAATTTTATGCTTGGGGAAAAGTCATCCATTCATTCAAGAAACATGGTGGGACACCCGATTATTTGTAAAACTGGGTGTTTCATGGCTTAAAAGATTAATTGAGCCCAGATCTACACGTAAGGAGCTTTCAGCTTATAAATGCATTTACATTTTAAATGCATATATGTCTATTTATATAATATATGGTATTGTTACGTGTGTATATTTCATGTACATAAGTGATATTGTCATATATCTCATTCTGCTTCTTTGAGATCTATTCATGCTGATTAACGGAAATCTAGTCTACTTCTTTGGACTGTTGCATTATATTCCATTATCTACATGTATTATATTTCATTAGTAATTCCTTATTGAAGAATATTTAAGCTATTTCCTATTCTGTTATTATAAACTAATGCTGCTACAAACACCCTTCAACATATCACTTTGTGTATTTCAGCAAGAATTTCTCTGGATTTTATATATTAGACAGGATTTGCAGTATAAATTGACAAGCATTTTGCCATTATCACTAAATACCTCCAAATGCAAAATGCTCCAATCTTCCCTCCCTGCAGCAGTGCATGGAAGTTGCATTTCCCCCCGCATCTTTGACAGCTTGATATTATCACATGTTTTATCTTCGGATGCAAAGCAATATCTATTTTTCACTTTATTTTGCCTTTCTGTGATTATTAATAAGGTTAAACATCACTTTATTTAGACCTCTGAGTTCCTCTTCTGTGAATTGCTTGCTTTTCTTTCCACATTTATATAGAGAAATCTTGTTTTTTCCCCGCCTTGCTAGTTTCAGATACTAATGACAGTCATATAATTTGGAAGTATATTCACCCACTTTGTTAATTGCCAGTTAACTCTATGGTGTTTTTTCCATTTTCATGTTTTTTGTTTTTTTATTGTATAGCTACTAGCTATCTCCAGTAACTGCTCTCTTTTTCTTAATTAATTAATTAATTTCTGTTAATTAAAACAGACTAACTTTTGGGGCACCTGGGTGGCTCAGTGGGTTAAAGCCTCTGCCTTTGGATGGGGTCATGATCCCAGGGTCCTGGGTTCGAGCCCCGCATCGGGCTCTCTGCTTGGCGGGGAGCCTGCTTCCTCCTCTCTCTCTCTCTCTCTGCCTGCCTCTCTGCCTATTTGTGATCTCTGTCTGTCAAATAAATAAATAAATAAATAAATCTTTAAAAAAAAAAAAAAGACTAACTTTTAACTGGATACAAGGCTTTCTGGCATAAAGACTATATTTCCCAGCATACCTTGCAGGGTGTGACCATATGACTAAGGTCAGCCAATAAGACATAAGAAAAGATATTATGGGAAGTTTGCAGGAAATATTTTTTTTTAAGATTTTATTTATTTATTTGGCAGAGAGAGACACAGTGAGAGAGGGAACACAAGCAGGAGGAGTGAGAGAGGGAGAAACAGGCTTCCCGCCAAGCAAAGAGCCTGATGTGGGGACTTGATCCCAAGAACCTGGGATCATGACCTGAGCGGAAGGCAGACGCTTAACAACTGAGCCACCCAGGTGCCCCTGCAGGAAATATTCCCAAGGAGAAACAGCTCCCTTGTTTCCCCCTTTTCTCCTCACTGGCTGGTCTATTGGATCATGAGTTGGGAGACACGTGTTAAGGATAGGGAAATCACCATAGAAAGACTAGGTGCCTGATGCCAGGCATGGACCACTTTTTTCCAGACTGCTTGTGTCTCTCAGAGCCCAACCTAAATCTAACTGACGGGAACAGAAGTCTTTCATTTTGAAATAGTCTAATCCTTTTGTTTTCCTCTATAAAAAAATTCATAACTAATTGCAAAGTCACAATGACATTTGCCGATGTTTTTCTTCTAATAATTTTTATAGCTTTGCTTTAGGTCTTTCATCCATCTGGAGGTATTTTGACCTATTTTGTGTGTGTGTGTTTTAACAGCATATGAAAGGAGGGTATGTTCAGTTTTTCTACATAGTGAGTCAATTCTCCCACCACCACTTATTAAATAATTCATTCTTTCCTCACTGAGTTGTGATGCCATCTCTATCATATGCCAGTTCCCAGTATAGGGACATAGGACAGTAGTGGTATTGGGAAGTATACTTGTCTGGTTTCCATAATAACTACAAGTCCCCTTTTTTTTTTTTTTTTCATTAAATACGAGTCGTGTTGTAAGTTGTTTTTTGTTTTCTTTTTTTTAACATTTTATTTATTTATTTGACAGACAGAGATCACAAGTAGGCAGAGAGGCAGGCAGAGAGAGAGGAGGAAGCAGGCTCTCCACGGAGCAGAAAGCCCAATGAGGGGCTCAATCCCAGGACCCTGGGATCATGACCTGAGCCTAAGGCAGAGGCTTTAACCCACTGAGCCACCCAGGTGCCCCCTTTTTTTTTCTATAAGTTTTTAATAGAGAATTGTTATCAGGCTAAGAATGCTACTTTAATCACAAATAGATCTTTTTCTCATATCTATTGAAATATTGTATTTTTTTCTTTAATCTGAAACACCTTGCTAGATTTATCTGATGCTAAATCATCCTTACATTTCTAAACTAAATCCCACCTGGGGTTGTTTGAATTAGGAATCTTGCATCTATAATTACAAATAAAGGAGGCCTAAAATTATCTTTCCTCATACTGTCCCTATATCTACTATAATATCAAGGTTTAACTAGATTCATAAATTGCTTGGGTAAACTTTCCCTCCCCTCTTCTCCGGAAAAACTAGAATAATATAGGAAATAGAGGTCCTCTAAAAGTTTGGTAGAATTTACCTGCAAAACAATGCTGGTGGTGACTTTTTTTAATTGGCAGGGTAAGGGAGGTAGGGAGGGAAGGTATGGGAGGGTCAGGAAGGTGAGAGAGAGGGAGTGGCGGTGTTTATTAATCCAGTTTTTCCAGGGTGCCTAGCACTTAATAAGTACTTAATAATTATTTATGGAATGAACAGATGAGTGGATAATTTATACAAATATTTTTCTTCTTGTGCCAATTTAGACGTTTCGTATTTTTCTAAGCACTTAATGGATTTTGCTTCGGTTTTCCAAATTTTTTGGCATCAGGCTTTTCATTGCAATAGCAGACATGCTGACCACAGTCATCTCCCTGTACCGCCATTTTTCTCTGCTCGGTCACATACTTCAGGGGCCTGTAGCTCCCTGCAGCCTCAGAGAGCCATTTGGACGGTGACCCAGATCTGGCCAATGCCAAACACAGTGGTTCCCTGTTCCTTGTCAGGGATTAGCTTAGCTGTGAGTAAATGACGCCGTGAGGCAGAAGAGTGCAGTTGACCCTTGACCAACACAGGTCTGAACTGCACAGATCCACTGACAGGATTTTTCACAATACGGTACTCTAAATGTATTTTCTCTTCCTTAGAATTTTCCTAATGATATTTTCTTTTCTGTAGCTTACTTTACTGCATAATGCATAGACATACAAATTATGTGTTGATCGACGATTTATGTTATCAGTAAGGCTTCCTGTCAACAGTGGATGATTAGTAGTTACATTTTGGGGTAGTCAAAGTTATACACAGATTTCTGGGAGGCCGGGGGGGCTCAGTCGGTTAGGTGGCCAACTCCTGATTTTGGCTCAGGTCATGATCTCCGGGTCATGAGGTGGACTCCTGTGTCAGGCTCCGCGCTCAGCAAGGAGTCTGCTTGACATTCTCTCTCTCCTTCTGCCTGTCTCCCCGACCTCGTATGCACTTTCTCTCTCTCTAAAATAAACAAATCTTTTTTTTTTTTTTTTTTTTTTTTAAGATTTTATTTGTTTATGTGACAGAGGGAGAGATCACAAGTAGACAGAGAGGCAGGCAGAGAGGCGGGGGGAAGCAGGTTCCCTGTTGAGCAGAGAACCCGATGTGGGGCTTCATCCCAGGACCTTGGGATCATGACCTGAGCCGAAGGCAGAGGCTTTAACCCACTGAGCCACCCAGGTGCCCCTAAAATAAATCTTTAAAAGGGGGGGGGGTGCACCTGGGTGGCTCAGTGGATTAAGCCTCTGCCTTAGGCTCAGGTCATGGTCTCAGGGTCCTGGGATCAAGCCCCACATCAGGCTCTCTGCTCAGTGGGGAGCCTGCTTCCTTTCTTTTTCTGCCTGTCTCTCTGCTTACTTGTGATCTTTCTCTTTGTCAAATAAATAAACAAAACCTTTTAAAAAATAAATTTAAAAAAATTTTTAAAAAGTATACACAGATTTCTGATTGCATGGGGCTGGTGTCCTCTCTGTCCTCATTGTTGAAGGGACAACTGTATATGGTAGAGGATGAGGGGCTTGGGGGAATGATTTTTTTTTTCTCTGACAAAATGGGAAGCCTGGAGCCACTAAGCTATCTTGTGTCTAGGAGGGGAGCTGCTCTGTGGCTGAGTCTGCTGCCAGGATGGAAAAGTAGAAGGATGAAAAGAAACTTGACTTTGATGTCTCGATGAAGGTACAGCTAACCAGTCCCTGAATTATCCTATCTGTGCACTTCCTGTTCTATAATATAATAAATCTCTTAATCTGAAAATCAGGTTAGATTGATTTCTTTTTCATTATTTGCAGCCCAAAGCATCCTGATACAGCAAAACTCTGTTCTTGTGTATTTTTTTAGTTTTATTTTATTTTATGTATTTTTAAATTTTTATTTTGATAGCATCAAATTTAAATGAAAATTACCATTTCTGCTGTAGCTACGCTCATTTGTTCACTTTTATTAATGCATTTTGTTTATTTCTTCTGTTTTTGCGAAGGGTTTGTGTATCTTAGTTTTAGGGATTTTGTTTCCCCCCATCAAAAAGCAACTTTTGGTTTTGTTCATTGTCTCCCCTCACGTCACCATTTCATTGGTACTTGCCCTTTATTATCTACTATTCCCTTTCTTCTTTGGGGAGATTTATTCCGTTATTTATTTTTTATTTTTTAACTTCTTTAAGATTAACTTCATTTTAGTTGTACTTTCTTTTTTTTTCCTAAGAAATGTATTCAAAGCTATAATTTTCCCTACAAGAAATGCTTTAGCAACATCTTGCTGGTTTTTTAGGTACCTTTCACTTTAATGATAAGGATCTCTTAATCTCCCTTATTATCTTTACCCCATGCATTATGTAGAAGTATGACTTGAAATTTCCAGACATATGGAGTTTTTTCAGCTCTCCTGTTTGTTACTGATTTCTACTTCTATTGAATTGGATTTAAGCAACTGACCAGAATGGTGCTGATTCTTAGGAATTTATTAATAATTATGTTGTAGCTTCGCATATGATTCATATTCACCTGTTTCATGTGATTTTAAGAATAGTTTATATTTGGGGTTTGAGGATGTATTCATCTATATTAGCTTATATTCATTCATTGTTCAGGTGTTCTATATCCTTGGGGCGCCTGGATGGCTCAGTGGGTTAAAGCCTCTGCCTTCAGCTCAGGTCATGGTCCCAGGGTCCTGGGATCGAGTCCCACATGGGGCTCTCTGCTCAGTGGGAAGCCTGCTTCCTCCTCTCTCTGCCTGCTTGTGATATCTGTCAAATAAATAAATAAAATCCTTTAAAAAAAAGTTCTATTTCTATATCCTTGTTTTTTTTTCTCTGTTTTATTTATTTTTGAGATGGATGTGCTAATATTTCCAGCCACCCTGTAAATTCAGCTACTTGGTCTTATAATTCTATCAGTAGTTTAATGTATTTTTAAATTGTATTATTAGATGTTTATATGTTTATAGTTTTCATGTCTCCGTGGTATAACATTCTTTTTTTTTTTAAGAATTTATTTATTTATTTGACAGAGAGAGATCACAAATAGGTAGAGAGGTAGGCAGAGAGAGAGAGGAGGAAGCAGGCTCCCCGCTGAGTGGAGAGCTCGATGGGGCACTCAATCCCAGGATCCTGAGATCATGACCTGAGCTGAAGGTAGAGGCTTAACCACTGAGCCACCCAGGCACCCGGTATAACATTCTTTTTACTGATATATGTGGTCTTTTTGGTCTGTATGGGTGCTTTGGTATCCTAGTTTTCTTCTGCTTTGTATCTGCTTTGTATCTATTTTTCAACTTCTTGTCTTTTTTTTTTTTAAGATTTTATTTATTTATCTGAGAGAGAGAAAGAGACCACAAGCAGGGGGAGGAGCAGAGAGGGAGGGTTGGTGACCAGCAGACACTGTGTTGAGCACAGAGCTGGATTCAGGGCTCAATCCTGGGCCCCAAGATCATGACTTGGCTAAAACCAAGAGTCAGATGGTTAACCCACTGAGCCACCCAAGCGCCCCTTAGCTTCTTGTCTTGAATTTGCTGAGTAAATCACGTGTTTCCACAATCCAAACTCAGAATAATATTTAAAGGTACACAGCGAAAAGTTGTGCTCTTACCCAGTTTCCATCCACCCTGTGCCAGCTCTCATTTATTTGCCTCTACACGCTAGACTGACTCTACTTCATGTTGCTTTGTGATACTGGAACTAGAGCCTGTAAACATTTGTCCTTTGGCAGATGGCATAATGCTGCCTTATCAGCAGAGGGTGCAGAGGGAAACTGCAAGAGGGTGAGGTTTGTCTTCCAGTTCTGGAGCTTTGCTTTCTGGCTTCTAGAGTGTGGCAGTTCCTGTATTAGCAGGTGCTTCTCTGTCAAGGGTATGCAGGGAACTGAGTGGTACACGCACACCAGGATCCCATGGGCTACAGCTGCACCTCTCCAGTGCCGTGCAGCTCTCAGTCTGGGGAGTGGGGGGAGGGAGGCTCTTCCAAGTTTGTTCCTGCTTGGGTACGCTCCCTCCACCTTCGAGCTGGCAGCTTATGACGCACACCTCTGCCCCTGCGGTAGCCACTAGACAAATGTGGCTGCTTGAATTTGAATATAAATTAAAGTAAGATCAAATAGAAAAATCCAGTTCCTCAGTCACAGTAGTTACATTTCAAGTGTTTAATATACAATGTGGGGCACCTGCGTGGCTTAGTCAGTTAAGGGTCTGCCTTCGGCTCAGGTCATGATCCCGAAGTCCTGGGGTCAAGCCCCACATCGGGCTCTGCTCAGCAGGGAATCTGCTTCTCCTTCTCCCACTCCTGCTGCTCATGCTGTCTCTTTCTCTCTCACTCTCTCTTTCTTAAATTAATACATAAAATCTTAAAAAAAAAAATTAAAAAAGCCAGTGTGACTCATGACTACTACTGGGCAGTGAAGACCCAGGACATATCCCATGTTGCAGAACATTCTGTTGGACTCACTGCTTCAGAGGTCTCTCTATTGCTCTTAGGAGTTAATCTCTAATCAGCTAATAATTCTTTACATTCTACCAGTTAATATTATACTAGTTATATTACTAGCTAATAATTTTTTTTTTAATAAGTAGGTTCCATGCCCAGTACGGAGCCCAATGAGGGGCTTGAGCTCAAGGCCCCGAGACCAAGACCTGAGCTGAGACCAAGAATTGGACACTTAACCGATTGAGCTACCCAGGCACTCCACTAGCTAATCATTCTTTATATTAAAGTTTCTCTGTTCAGATTTCTCTGGTTTCCTGTCTCCTCATTGGCCATTACCAGATACACACCCCATTTGGCATATGTATCTTTTCAATGTTTTTTAAGCAGATATAAGTAAATACAAATATATATTCTTATCTACACACACACTCACACACACACACACACACACACACACACTGACACAAAACTAACAAACTATACATACAGTGCAGTGGTCTGATGAACTGCCAGCAGGCCAAATCCAGCCCAATCCGGATTGCTTTCCAGCGACAATGACAAGTCAGCAAGTAGAGCAGATCCAACAGAGATGACATGGCTTGCAAAGCTGAAAATATTTAGTCTCTGGCCCTTCACCAAAAAAAAAAAAGCCTTGTTGATCCCTGTTCTAGCTCTTGCTTTTCAGTTTAGCAGTATATATTGGAATTCTTTCCCTATCAGGATTTTAGAGCTTCCTCACCCTTTTTTTTAAAGCATAATACTCCATCGGATAAATGCATCACAATATACTGAAGCAAGTTTTTTTGGTTTAAATTCCATTTTGTTCTTATTTCATGAATTATTTCAGTAAATAAGCTTGTATATGCATCATTGTGTACACACACAGGCACATATATAAAATAAATATTTAGAAGCAAAATTATTGGGTCAAAGGGAAAATGCATTTTTAAATGGTGATAAATGTTGTTCATCTATTTTTTATTTTTTTTATTTTTTAAAAAGATTTTATTTATTTATTTGACAGAGAAAGAGAGAGAGAGATAACAAGTGGGCAGAGAAGCAAGCAGAGAGGTGGGGGAGGCAAACTCCCCACTGAGCAGAGATCCTGATGCGGGGCTCAATCCCAGGACCCTGAGATCATGACTTGAGACAAAGACAGAGGCTTAACCCACTGAGCCACCCAGGTGCCCCAAATATTGTTAATCTACATAGGAACTGTACTAATTTCTATTCCAGCCTGCAGTGTATGAAAGTGTTGTCTGTTTACCATCACACTATCAAATGCCAGAATTTTTCCCAATTTTATGTGTTAAAAAAAGATATTTCAGGGCGGTTTTAATTTGCACCGCTCAGAGTATGAATGGGTTGAGCATCTTTTTGTATATTTATGTCCCATGTATATGTGATAGGTCTTTTCACGTCTTTGCCCATTTTTCTAAGATTTTCAAGGGAGTTTTGTTCTTGTTCTTATGAAGTTCTAGAAGTTCTTCATGTATTAGGGAAATTAATCCTCTTAATATGAATTGCAAATATATTTTCCCAGTGTGCCTTTTTTTTTTTTTTTCCGGATTCCAAACATTCTCTTTATTACGTGTTTGATCCAGAGGAGAAACTAAGTGCTGGTGTGGGAGGGTGCGTGGGGAGGGGCCACCTTGCCTGGTAGCCCCTCCATGGGCCACCACCGCCTCTGGGAGCCAAGCCATGCCCTCCCAGCCCCTCAGAGCACCAGGGCTGTTCCACTGGGCAGGAGGGGTGGGGAGGGAGGAGGAGAGAAAGGGAGGGAAGGACAGAAGGAGGGGGAGCCCTTGGTCGGAGCCTGAGCCCAGAGCCCGGAGCCGGGAGCCCGCAGCTGTGGCTTGGGGCAGGAGGGCTGAAGTTGGCTATGCCCCTTCCTGGGGCATTTAGGCTTTGTTCATTTAGACTTTGTTCATGATTTTTTTAGACTTTGTACATGATTTTTCTTTTATTTATTTATTTATTTATTTGACAGAGCGCTTGAGAGCCATAGGGCCTAAGCAGGAGAGGCATGCATAAGTAAGCCTCAGCCAAGGCAGCAGGAGAAGCAGGCTCCCTACTGAGCCAGGAACCTAATGCAGGGCCGGATTCCAGGACCCTGAGACTATGACCCAAGCCCGAGGCAGACGCTTAACTGACTGAGCCACACAATCACTCCTGTTCATGAGTTTTCTTAAAAATGCTAACTCGATCAGTCTTTTCTTATTTGGGTTTTGGATTTTGAGTCAATTAGAAAGAACTTCACCACGTCCAAGTTATAAAGAAATCTGCCCACCATTCCATAGTACTTTCATGTGTACAATTCTTTAGCTTTAAATCTTTGATCTATTTTTAGTTACTCTAACATAAGATGTGGGATATAGATAAAACATCTTTTTCAAATGATTACCCAGTTATCCCCAAACCACTAATTATAAAATTTACTTTTTCTCTCTATTTTTTTAGCATATACTAAATTTCTATGTGTAATTTTGGTCTATGCTTGGACTTTGTATTTTGTCCCATTGATTTGTTTGTCTTTTCTTGTGCTAGTTGCCCACTATTTTAATTGCTGAGGCTTTAGAATATAGTTTAATATTTGGTAGGGCTGGTTCTCCACATTCTTTGTTGTCTATTTTTCCATTTGAACTTTTTAATCAGCTTCTTTGCAGAAGAAAAAAAAAAAACCCGTTCTGTGTTTGCTGAGAATTAACATTTTTATGATGTTTAGTTTAGTCTTCTTGCTATTTAAGAAATGGTATTGATGAGGGAGCAGGAGGCTGGCTGAGGACACAGCAAAAGCTGGCGCCTTGTACCCCCTCTTCTCCCGCTCCCCTCCATATGTGTAGCATTCCTCAGGCACCCCTGACTGCCATAAAACGATAAATAGTTAACTTGCAGAGATCGCAATCCTGTAGAACAGGAATCTCCCTTGCTCTACAAGATGTCCTAGAGACCTGAACAGGGAGGTTACCTTATCAATAGCACAGATTTCCAGAGGCAAATAACTCTTGGTTCCTGAAGCCCTAATGTCCCCCTCCCACCATAAACTGGAGGAGACTGGGGTAAAAAGGAATGTAAATGATAGCCGGATCATAATGCCCCACCAAGAATCCCCCATTATCTTGATGTTAGTGCCTGACCTAAAGACGACATTGATCAAGCCATAATGGCAAAGACTCCTCCCCCCCCCCCCCCCCCCCCCGGCACCTTGTAGACCCTCCCTAGCATGTGAGAACTCTGTCGAAATCCCCCATTCCTTCACCACCTCCCCCCAACCGTGGGGTATATAACATGCCCACCTTCACAACCCAGAGCAGCAGCTCTTCCTGCCCACGGGCCCTGTCCCCGTGCTTTAATAAACCACCATTTTGCACCAATGACGTCTTAAGAATTCTTTCTTTAGTCGTCGGCTCCGAACCTCCTCACCCCACCGAACCTGACTTAGGTTCTGGGACTTCATCAGTATGACTCCCCCCACCCCCCGCCTTTTTTTTAAGAGAGCAGAGAGAGAGAGAGACACAGAATCTCAAGCAGGCTCCATGCCCAGCATGGAGTCTGGCACCGGGCTCAGTCTCACCACCCTGAGATGATGGCCAGAGCCAAAATCAAGAGCCAGACCCTTAACTAACTGCACCACCCAGAAGCCCTGGTATATCTTTCTGTTCAGGTTTTCTGTTGTATCCTTCACTGACATTTTAAGTCGATACATTGGTATTTTTTTTCTTTTGTTGCTATTGTAAATACAGTCTTTTCTTCCATTAACTCTTCTAACTGCTCTGTGTAAAATTTACACATTGTTGCATCAGTCGTAGTTCTCCAGAGAAAAGGAGCCAATAGCATAGAGATCGAGATTGAGATAGAAACATATAAAAGGAGATGTACTTTGGGAATTGGCTCTCACAATTACAGAGGCTGAGATATGTACTGATAAGCCATCTGTAAGCTGAAGAACCCGGAAAGCTGGTGGTATAATTCAGTCCAAGACCAAAGGCCTGAGAACTAGAGGAGCTGATGGAGAGATTCCAAGTCCAAGGCAAGGGCCTTTGTCTTCTAGCTGGTTTCCTTATATTTGTCTGATACATTACTACCTTACTTTTCCATCTTCTCCTTCCTCTCTCTTCCCACATCCCCTCCAGCTTTATCTCCCTTTTTTTTTTTTTTCTGTAGAATAGAATTTATTGATGTGGAAAGATGTTTACAATGTATTCACAATCTACGGTTACTGAAAATAACAGGTTGCAATACTCTATTATACAATACGGTCCCATACTGCCTATCTGGAAGAACATATATCAAAGTAATAATAAATATATGAGATCTTTAATTATTTTTTATTCTGTTTTCTAATTTACCTGCAATAACTATTTTAATGCAATGAAAATTAAGATTAAAGATATTAAAAAGATAAAAATACAAAAAGAACACCTTCAGTCAAAAAGCAGGGATAAGGGAATTAATTCAATTAGTGGCACTAGTAAGCAGTAGATTGTGATTGAAAGGATTTGAGGTAAATTAGGAGACTATTTAAATTAGGAGACCCACTTTCAGGTATTTTTCAGGCACATTTGCATGATAATGATCTGCTAATCACACTTATGCCTATGTATTCCTAAAAACAGTACTGACAATGTTCAACTTTCAACTCTTCTCATTCTTTTTTTTTTTTTTTAAGATTTATGTATTTACTTGAGAGAGTGTATGTGTGTGTGCAAGGAGGGGGAGGGACAAAGGAGAGAAAGTATCTCCAGTCGACTGCACTGAACGTGGAGCCGGACATGCAAAGCTGGATCTCCCAGCACTGAGATCATGACCTGAGCCAAAGTCAGGAGTCGGGGACTCAACCCACTGAGCCCCCAAGCACCCCTCTCCTTCTTTTTCTTATCATTGGTTATTCAGGAGATCCTTTAGGGTTAGGGTTTTCCAGGTATATAATCCTATTATCTCTCTTTTCTCTTATCTGATCGTGTTGAGCAATACAACCTACATAATGTTAAAAAGATAGGGGTGATGGCAACCCTACTTGTGTTGTTCCTAACTTTTAGAGAGGAATGTACCAGGGTTTCTCCATTAAGCAAATGCACTTTGCTAATAGTTTTCCTTTTTTTTTTTTTTAAGATTTTATTTATTTTTTTTGACAGAGAGAGAGATCACAAGTAGGCAGAGAGGCAGGCAAAGAGAGAGGGGGAAGGAGGCTCCTCCCTGAGCAGAGAGCCCAATGTGGGTCTCAATCCCAGGACCTTGAGATCATGAACTGAGTCCAAGGCAGAGGCTTAACCCACTGAGCCACCCAGGTGCCCCTAGTTTTCCTCTTAAAAGGAAAAATTGTATTTCATGAAAATTCAAAGCTTCTGCTCTTCAAATGATGCCATCAAAAAAAAAAAAAAAAGAAAAGAAAAGGCAAGGCAAGACTGAAATATTCATAAAGCATAGATCTGATAAAGACTTGTATCCCTGTATCCAAAATATGCAAGGAATTTCTATAACTCAATAATGAGAAAAACAACATGCAAAAGGAAATGAAAATGAAAACTAAAAGCAGATATCCCCCCCCCACACCCATTATAACGACTACATTTAAAATAACTGACAATACCAAATGTTGACAAGGAGGTGGATGAACTGGAACTCTCAGCATTGATGTTGGGAATATAAACGTCACCAGCACTTTGGAGAACTCTTTGGTTGTTTCTCATAAAGGTAAATGAACAGCTACTGTATAACCTAGCCATTCCATTCCCAGGCGCATTACCCAGAAGAAATGAAAAACACACATCTGCACAAAGACTTGCACACAAATATTCATAACAGCATTTTTCATAACACCTTAAAGCTGGAAACACCAAAGTTAACAGGCAAATGAACAGACGCATGGTAATCTATCAATACCAAAGGGCCCAGAAATTAGAAAGAATAAAGTATTGATAAACTTAGCAATGTGGGGGTGCCTGGGTGGCTCAGTGGGTTAAAGCCTCTGCCTTTGGCTCAGATCATGATCCCAGGGTCCTGGGATCAAGTCCTGCATCGGACTATCTGCTCGGCGGGGAGCCTGCTTCCTCCTCTCTCTCTGCCTGCTTCTCTGCCTACTTGTGATCTCTCTCTGTCAAATAAATAGATAAAATCTTTAAAAAAACAAAAACAACTTAGCAATGTGGATGAAGCTCGGTGAATCTATGCTGAATGAAAGAAGCCAGGCACAACATACTCCATGCTACATAATTTTAATATATGCAATTCTAGGATAGACCAGAGTTACTATACCGATAGCAAGTAGATCAGTTGTTGCTCTGGGCAGGAGCTGCAGAAGGGCAGTCGAACAGGAAAGGGGCACCGGGGAACCATGCACATTTTCAGGTGATGGACGTGTCTTAGGACTCTGGTTTCTAGTCTAGCATGAAAGAAACTTGGAAATAGCCATTCTGCTCCCAACAAATAAAAATCTGAATAAACTGAAAATCAGGGGCGCCTGGGTGGCTCAGGGGGGTAAGCCTCTGCCTTTGGCTCAGGTCATGATCTCAGGGTCCTGGGATTGAGCCCTGCATCGGGCTCTCTGCTCAGTGCAGAGCCTGATTTCCCCATTTTCTCTGCCCACCACTCAGCCTACTTGTGATCTCTCTCTGTAAATAAATAAATAAAATCTTTAAAAAAAAAAAAAAAAAGAACCAGTGTAGGGACAGGGAAACCTGAACTGTGGTTGACAAAATGTTGGAGGCTCAGTGTGGACAAGTCTGAGAGTTAAAAACTGCAGAGGGGAGGCTAGTCTTGTTAGTTCTCATTAGCTGTACCTCCTGGAGCTCCATTAATGAGTATCAGGAAAAAATCCCTTGCTTTTGTCAGGGGTCGAGGAAAGGAACAATTTTGAAATACAAATACACCAGAGCCTTCTATTCTTTTTAAGAATAAGGTCTTCCCTCCTTAGGAAACCATTTGACCGGATTCTAATCCGGTTTTATCTGAGCCTAACTGACCTGGGGGAAGGGAAATACCCAATTGTAACCCACTCTAGATATCCTATACCACTTAAGGGGTCAAAGTGATTCCAGAGTTTATATGAAAAGGCGAGAAAGACCCAGATTAGCCAACTAAATATTGAAGGAGGAAAACAAAGTTGGAGGACTGACAGGACTTGACTTCAGGACTTATTATAAAGCTACAGTAATCAAGTATGTGGTATTGGGAAAAGAATAGATCAATGGAACAGAATAGCCCAGAAATAAAAAACCTATATGAAGTTAACTCATGTTTGAAAAAAGCAGAGGCGATACAATAGAACAAAGATAGCTTCAACAAATGGTGCTGGGAAAACGGAACATCCTCATGCAAAAAAAAAAAAAAAAAAAGAATGTAGACACAGACCTTATTCTTTATAAAACTAGCTTAAAGTGGATCACAGATCTAAATGTAAAACGCAGAACTATAAAATTCCTAGAAAATAACAGTGGAGAAAAATCTAGATGACCTTGAGTATGGTAATGATTTTTTAGCTACAACACCAAAGGCATGATCTGTGAAAGAAAGAATCGACAAGCTGGGCTCATTAAAATTAAACTTTCTACTCTGCAAAGACACTATCAAGAGAGTGAGAAGATAAGATACATACTTCGAGAAACTATTTGCAAAAGACATACCTGCAAAAGGACTTTTATCTGACATACACAAAGAACTCTCAATCTCAACAATAAGAAAACAAACAACTTGTTTAAGAAATGGGTCAAAGGCCTTAACAGACACCTCACCAAAGGAGACAGACAGAGAGCAAGTCAGCGTTTCAAGAGATGCTCCACATCATATGTCATCAGAGAAACACAAATTAAAACAACAATGAGATATCACTATAATCCTATTTAAATGGCCCAAATCCAGAGCAATGGCTGCCCCAAAAGCTAATGAGGTTATGGAGCAGCAAGAAATCTCATTCATTGCTGGTGGGAATACAAAATGGTACAGGCACTTTGGAAGACAATTTGGTGATTTCTTACAAAACTACACATCCTCTTACCGAATGCTCCAGCAACTATGCTCCTTGGTATTTACGCAAATACAGAACTTAGATCCGCACAAAGGTCTGCACACAGTTGTTTATGACAGTTCTGTTCATAGTTGCCCAAACTTGGAAGCAACCATGATATCCTTCGATAGGTGAATGGGTACATATACTAAGGTCCATACTGATGATAGACTATTATTTAGTGCTAAAAAGAAATGAGCTGTCAAGCCATGGAAAGTCATGGTGGAAACTCCGATGCATATTACTAAGTGAAAGAAGCCAGTCTGGAAAAAAACCACATACTGTATGATTTCCATTATATGACATCTTGGAAACGACAAAACTATAGAGACAGTCAAAAAGTCAATGGTTACCAGGGGTTGGAGGGAGGGAGGACGAGTAGGTGGAGCCCAGAAGATCTTGAAAGTAGGGACACTCTTCTGTGTGATATTACAATGGTGGATCTATGCCATTCTACATTCGGCCAAACCCATAGAATGCACAGTGAGAAGAGCAAATCCTTACATGAACCTTGAGGGATAATGATGTGTCCACACAGACACATCACCTGCAGGAAATGTATCAGGAAATGGAGATATTGATGGTAGCGGAGGCTATGCATGTGTGTATAGGCAGGGGGAATATTGGAAACCTACGTATCTGCTTCCCAATTTTGCTGTGAATTTAAAGCTGCTCTAAAAAATAAAAATGTTCTGTATCTTGGTATAGTGGTGGTTACACAGGTGTATGTGTTTGCTAAAACTCCACTTTAAATGAGTACAGTTTCTTGTATGTAAACTATGCTTCATAAAGTTGATTCAAAGTGACGTGAAAAGCTGTGAAAAGCTATGCCGGCTCGCATCTGCAGAAAAAAGTAAAGGATAGCAAAAGAGGCTGGAGAATGAGGACGGTATAGTCGGTGAGAGATAAAAGTCAATTGGACTTTTATTTAGAGGTAAAATCAGTCAGATTAGGGGACTGACAGGGCGAGCCACAGAAATGTCAAGGGCAACTTCCAGGTGTCCGACCTGAGCAACTAGGCAGAGAAGGGCGGGGTGGGTTGTCCTTTCTGGGCTAAGTTGCTGAGGAGGAGAAGCAGGTTTGGCTGGAAAACCTGAGCTTCTGTGGATCTCCATCTCCATGGAGATGTCAATTTCATTTCATCATTCTAAATGCAAAGCGTCTTTTGTTCAGGGGAAACCAAGGCAAGGGATTCATTCACAGTTTATGATATTGGTAGGACCAGACCTACAGAAGGGCTCCAGATTCCACTGGCTGGGCAGCCCCTTTTGCGGGGCAGCAGTCTCCCTCCTCCGAGTCTTTTGTCATGCCGGATGGATGCGCAGGCGGCTGACCTTTCTGAGTCATTCGGCAAATTCCAACAGCTTTCTCATCTGAGACTCGCTGGTCTCCACTGGGCAAGATCTGAAGACCAAGCTTCATTTGGATTTGAGAAAAGGGTAGTGAAATTTGAACACTTGAAAAGCCAGGAAAAAAGAATGCCAAGGCCCAGATACCTACGCTAACAAATAAAAACGTTATGTGGAGCATCCAGCAAACTTCCCGTCTACAAATACTGCCACCGCCTGAGGGAACAGCAGAGACATTTGACCGGGCAGCAGCTGCGGAGAGGGTGCTATTTAAAGACTCAGCTTTTGCAGCCCAAGGACTCTGGGCTTGGGATTTGATTAGAAGGCGGAGAGGAGACAGCAAAGACTGAGAAAAGAACCAGATTTGGGGGAAAACATCACGGGGTGGTTGGCTCCTGATGTGAACCCCAAATATGTGAAATGAGTTCATTTTAATAAAATTATGTCTCTCCATCTCTCTCTGAGTAAATTAAACGTCTTAATTCATGTAAAGCGCTTGGAGCAGTGTCCGGCACATAGTGCAATACTGGAGGGAAACTCATTATTATCATTATTATCCCTCCATCTACCCACCTACATACATATGCCCAGGAATGGAGAAATGCTCAGCTATAATGATATGTTACTGCTAAGTGCTAGGATTTATAGGGATTCTGTTTTAAAATCTCTCGTTCGTTGTTGTTGTTGTTTTTCCAGTAATCCTTGAACTCTTTATAATGGACACATATATTTTGTAAAACCCTCAAGGCATTATTCTGAGAAAAAAAAGTGAAGACTCTGGAGTCAGATTTCCCAGGTTTAAACCCCAACTCCACTTCTTGGGATCTGTGTCACCCTCTCTGAACCAGTTTTCTCTTTCATAAAACAGGGTAATAATGTCATCTACCTCTTCAGAGGGTGATGAGAATCCAATGAGATAATCTACATAGAGCTTGTCAGAGAATAAGGGTGAGGTAAATGATGCCTGGCTGTTACTAGCACTAGAAGTGGAGGCGGGCTATGCCATTACTTATGGCAGGAATCATGCTCTACTCACCTCAATGTCCTTGGCATGTAATAGTCACTCTGGAAACAACTGGTAGTTTAGCTGGAGCCCCTTAGGCATCAGCCTGGAAACATTCTCTGTCAAGGTACAAGAAAGGGTGAAAAGTTCTCATGTACCTTCCTCTTTTAGGTGAGGGATTGTGTCCTTCTGGCGATTGAGAAGCACAAGTTATTTCTAGAACAATCCTTGAGGTTCTCTAGAGAGAAGTCCTTAGAGGTCCCCGTCCCTGTTTTCTTATTCTCCCATGTGATGGCCAGATGGAAGCTGGAGCCATTGTTTCCATGACCCCATGCTGTTCTTCATGAACTATAGGCGAGGCAGCCTCATGGAAATTTCTAATAATGCAAAACCTCAAGTAAACAGTCATGGAGAAATTGCAGCCATTGACCCATGACTGTGTATGAGTGTGTGTTGAGGGATGGCATTCTTTGTTACAGCTAAAACAGTCCTTCAGAAAGGAAGAGTCCTTCCTATATTTTATAAACATACATTCCTTTTAAAATAAGAAATACAAAATTCAGAAATCCTATTCTTTGTAACTGTGGTCCCAGGAATTCATGAATGTGGTAACCACATTTCTTGTCTTTTCTCCTAGTCCCTGTAGGATGCAGAACCTTGTTAAATAGAACACAGAGGACAGATCATGGCTGCAGACTTATTCTTATTGTTTGAGATGTTTGAACCACAAGCCATTCACATTTACATATAGTATGTTGGCAATAATACTGTTTTGCAAAAAAAAAAAAAAAAAAATCCACTAATTTGAGAAATATTTTTTGAGCACCTATTATGTGCCATGTACCATTCTAGGTATTTGTGGCTTGCTTGCCAAATCTGGCAACCCTCTATGTTGGGGGCTCCTATTAAAGGAGACTGCAGAGATGGTGGAAATGAATTAGGGGGGACAACAGCTGTGGTGTGGCTCTAGTGACTACAAAAGTGACTGGATGTCAGCTGTAGTAAATCTGACCCCGAATGTGACAGTGACATGAGAGTATAATAGTGAAAGTGACTAATTGGGCAGTAACGAGGACAGCTGTGTACCCAGTAAGGGCCTGCTAAATATTGGCTTGACTATGGGGCAGTGAAAGTAGCTGAATGACAATGATGGTGAAAACAACCGAAAGGGTGACAGCTGGGCACAGAGTCCAATTGCTACTACACTGTACAGAACTGCTTGAAGTTTATGGTCATTGACAGTGGTCGCCTACTGGACAGGGACAGTAAACAATAATGAACCCAATGACAGCAACAATGCAAGTGACAGTTTTGCCCAGCAGATTGAATTTGTGATTAAAAACGGTGATGGAGTGGGAGTCAGTCTGACAATGACAGCTCTCAGATCGACCGAATATTGACATTGTGGATGTAACAGCTGTAAGCACAGAGGGAACTCGGCATTGTACTGAGAGCGCTGGATTTGGGCGGCATGACTGGCAGTGACAGAAAAATTGGCTGTGCGTCAGTGACAGAGTGACAGCGTGAGGTTCAGTGGGCCAGCACTAATGTGACTTAATTTGTCTGATACTGTCTGGATCTGACTTAATCTGTTGGCTGTATGAGGGTGGCAAGAGCATCTCCAACGAGGACAGCTCACTGTGCAACAAAGCGTGTTAAAGAGAAACTGAGCAAAAAAGCTATGATCACCGCCCCCCCCCCCAACACCCTCTACATTCCGGAGGGGACGAGGGACAGGCGGGATCAAGATGTCTTCAAGACACCACGATTGGCTGACATGAACCTGTTAGCCTATCACCGCCGAGCAGCGCCAAGCCTGCCCACCAATGAGGATGCGTCTGGGGACTCGGCTCAGGTCACGTCTCCGCCTTGCACGTGAACATGTTTTGGAAAGATGTAGAGAAATCTTCCGTGTCTACTTCTGTGCTATTCTTGAAATAAGATCCTAAGCCTAGCAGTGCTCCAGCAAGAGTCCGCGGAACCCCACTCAAACTTTCAAAAGAGAGAGTGGGGAGGGGAGAGAGTGGCTAAGGGTCATGGGTCAGGGAACGAGCCTGCAACCCGGCAGCCCCAGCGTCCCAGCATTGGTGGAGGTCGCGGCGCGACGCAGGCCCCGCCCCTTGAGGCCCGCCCCTGGCACGTGACTGTGGCGCGCGGGGCAGGCCGGGCGGCCCCCTCACCGCTCGTACTCCTTACGCGCCGGCCTCAAAATGGCCGCCGTCTGGCGTCTCTGGCGCTGTTGAATGAAGAAAGCTTTATTGTTCCCTTCGGGCAGGAGTGTTCATGTCCTCTATGGCGCTGTCAATAAAGAACGGCAGTTTGAATCGGTGCTGAACAGGTAACCATAGAAACGGGGCTGGGACTCAGCGTGAAGACCCCTTTAGCTGCTGAGGCCCGAGAGGCGCCCCAAATTAGGGGCGCGCTGAGACCCTTCGGCGTGCGAACTCCGCGGGGCTCTTTGCCAAGTCCCAAACACCTCCTCTCGCTCGGGACGCGGACCCCCGGGGGTGGCTCCCACCCCGAGCGCAGGCTCGGCTGTAAGTCTGCGGTGGGGAGAGGCCGCGGGGCCCCGTCGGGGCGCACTCGGCTTGGCCCCAGCTTGGGGCCTGCCCTCGCCCCTTTCCGTCTGCCACTTGGCGCCATCTGAGGCCTCCTCGCCGCTACTTCCCGAGTCTCCCCCACTCTCTTCTGCCAAGTGCACCAGGCGTCGGGAAACCCCGGCCTTGGGCCAGTCCCTACCCCACCCCGTTTTTGTCTGTCGGGAACATATAGTGGTTTTTGCATTTTTAAATGGCGGGGGTGGCGGGGACGGGGAGAAGACTTTCGGGTAATTCGTGAACCGTATATGAAATCGAATACCAGGGTCCACAAGTGAAGTTTTATTGGAGCACAGCCGTGTTCATTGTTCTGTATCATCTGTGGCTCCTTTCTTGCCTCAAGAACTGAGCTGAGTCGTTGCGACAGATTCTGGCATAGCCCGCAAAGCCGAAAATGCTTATTAGGCCTTGCCGTTTGCAGAAGTGTGCCAGCCCCAGCCCTAGAGACAAGCAGACTGGTCAGTGTTGTCCAGCGGTTCTTCTGATCACTTCTCACGGAGTGGGAAACTCCAGTTAAAACTACCCCGTACACCTAAAGCTCTAGCCTTAACTGATCTGTTTGCTCTTCAACATGGGGATTGTTTCCCTTATTTTTGATAACAAAAATAGGCCTACAGTAAGTCAGGTGTTTTATTTGTTTTCATGTCCAGAGGGTTTTTTGTTTGTTTGTTTGTTTGTTAACAACACTTCATAAGTAAGTGCCCATGTTTCCACCTAAGACAGATTCTGAGGTTAAGCTTCCTTAGGGTGCAGTATAGGTCTGGCAAATGGAGCTCACCCCAGCGAGCCCTGTGCTTGGTAACCCACCTCCCACGGCTTCAACTTCTTTCAAGTCTCAACCTGGGGCTCCTTGATTCTGGCTTGAAATTGGATCCGAGTCTGTGTTTGGCTTGTGAAGATATAATTACAACCTCAAAATGAAGTTTTTCTTTACTTAGCTAAATCGTCAAACTTCTGCCATACCCTGCTTTCTAATTTAGATGCCTTTCTTCTCTTAGTAGTTCCCAAACCTAGCTATTCATCACTAGTTTAACTAACAAATGATTTCAGAACACCCCACGCCTGCATGCATACTTTCATGAATCATTCAGTATTTATTGAGCACCTGCTATGTACTAGAAAGGATTCAAATCCCTGGAAATACAGTGGTGAACAAGATCAATGTGGTCTTTAGCCTTTCACAGAATTTAAATTCAGTAGGGTCTTGGAGAGATGGTTTATAGGTAAACAAAGGTAATTTAAACCACAGCTGTCATAGCATCATAGTAAAATTAGTAGTTAATATTTATTAGATGTTTTCTGCATGCTAGTGTACTATGTGCTTTATTTACTTGGATTATCATTCAGTTTTCTCACCAATACTATGACAAAGGTAGTATTAATATTTCCATTTTAAAGATGAGGACACTGAGACTCAGGAGGGATGTTTAGGGTTACATAGCTAATATTCAAGGGAGCTAAGATCTGAACCTTAGCTGGTCACAGCTCCTGGTATTATCCCATGTGTTTATTATCTTTTCTACTGTCTTGAGATGCTCTCAAGGGCAGGACCACCCCTTCTCTGTTTTGTATCAGCTGCTAGCCAGTGCCCACAGCCTGTAATCTCCTAAGTATTAAATAAACAAATTCAGGCCATTGGTTGAGCAAATATTTGAGTTCCTGCTATGTACCGGATACCACTGTGCTAGGCCTTGTGATTACCATGAGCGAGATGGACCTAACACCTCATATCTAAGACAAATAGTGGCATCTGTGATGAGGTAGTCAAACAAGGCTAACCTGGGATAACCTGGGAAACCCCTCTTACCAGGATGGCCCAGCAAGCCACTAGAGAAAGGTAGTTTAAGCTGAATCTGAATCTCTCTGAGCGACAAGGATCCAGTCCAGCAAGAAGGGAGAGGGGAGACAACTGGGAAGGAAGAACTTTTTAATAGGATCAGAGATGGTGAGGTGGCAAGAATTTGGGGTGTTGGAGGATTGGAAGAAGTGAGTAGTTCTGTGATTCAGTTCCATGCTCTGAGTCTCTGGCCCTGAAGCCAGCTTTAGCTGGGTGGCCTGCCCATGGGCCAGTTACAGATTAATGCTGAAAGGCAGATGATGGTACCTCCTCAAAGGGTTGTTGTGTGGATTAAATAAGAGAAAATGTAATAACAGGTTGGGTGTTTTCTTTTTGTTGTTGTTACACATGTTGCTCAATTCCAGTTAGAGAAAACAAACCACAATTTGGCCCCCAACGGAAATTTATTTGAAGTGCTAAATAATAACAAAAACCCAGGATTATGTTACCAACAGAACTGAGGGTGTATATGTATGTTTCTATCTTTGATGGGGGTCGGGGGACAGAACAGATCTTGTTTTTTCTTAATGTTTCTGTTAAGAGAGGAACTCTTCCAAATGGCTTTTAATTTTTTTTTTTTTAACCAAATTATACAACAGTCAGTTCAGAGTACTTTTCATTAGTGTGTTCCTCCTTTGAAGACATGTGCATTTTCTTAAGGCAGTCTAAGAAAATGATAGGTTTCTTCTAGTTGGTGGTCATTTCAAAGTTTGCTCGTAAATGATTTTGGGTTTCCCCCGAAAGTTTTCAAAATAATGTTGCATACTTGATGCAAGGCATCAGATGCTTTAAAACAAGTAGCAGACTTTCTGAATTGGTAAAAATCAGAAGGTGTTTGGGTTCATGAATGTGCAAATTGCAGAGGCAGTGAGAAATCCAGCGAACTGTATAAGAAGATCAGCAATGTCAAGTTTTGCTTTAAACTGTGATGTAATCCGGTCCAGCAAATGGAGCAAAGAACCGGACAGGAGAGTGGCATGTTAATGCGATGTTAACAATAAGCTCTGCATGAAATTGCTATTTTAGGTTTGGGTGGGACCTTCACATTTCAAGTATTCCACTTTTACTCTGTGATTTGGGTCTGGTGGGTTCCAGTAAAGAGAAAGTGCTAACACTAGTTTTGAAGGATAATGTAAAGCTGCAGGAGGAGCGAGGGCATACGAATTGGTTTTTCAATCTATTTTATTTCAGTTCAAAGCATCATTGCAGACAGGCACTGCAGGAAAACGAGCCATACTTTGGCAACACTCAGCTGCTTTTGGAGATTGAAGGAGACTGAGTAGAACCAAAGTGTGGCTTGTTTTCTTGAGCTTTGTGTCTGCAAAGAAGCTTTGAACTGAAATAAAATAGATTGAAAAACAAATTGGTATGCCCTGTTGCCTTATACTGGGTGTTTATGATACCCTTCTGGAGTACTGTGTGTACCAGCACCCGGAGGAAGGCAGTGACCCCTCAGCCGCTTTCAACTCTTCAAGAGAGTGAGTTCTTTGATTTTCACAAGGAAATTGAATTGGAATTTATGGTTTTCCGGATCTCCAATAGGCTGCTTTCTAAAGCCATCATCCCGATAATGTGAAGAAAGCAAGCTGTAGCCATGTAGAGGAAAAGAATTAAATATTAAGGGCACTTAAATTCAGAGATGAGATTGTCACTGTCTTCAAGTCATGGGGGGGGGGGTGCAGTGTGTCACTTGCCGAGACCGTTGCAGTTTTGAGGCTTCTGCAGGCCTCAGCAGAAAGGGGTAAGTAAAGAGCGCTGGCTTTCCTTATACTTCCCCAGTGGTGGTGTTTAACCCCAAATCCTCCAACTCATGACACCCAAGTATTTCATTACTTTAAATGAAGTAAATACATTATAGCTGATCCTGGCTTGTTAATCTGGGGTAAGTGGTTGAGTTTCAGGGGACCCACAAATCCTTTAAATTTGTCTGGGTGTCATTTTTTCTGGGGAGTGAGCCCATTTCTCTAATCGGGTCTCAGAGGGATCCTTGACCTTCAAGGTGCAGAGCTGACAATGAAATGTCACATGTGATACCACTGGCCCAAAATAGTGTTGAACAACCCCCTGAAACCAGTTACTTCTTACCGCTGCGTGGTCTTGACTATAATTTTGAAAGTATCTTTTTGGGCCTTGTTTCCTGTCAAAAGAGGCCAAGTGAGCATGTCTGGTAGAGGTTATTTA
Organism: Mustela lutreola; assembly: GCF_030435805.1. NCBI lineage: Eukaryota > Metazoa > Chordata > Mammalia > Carnivora > Mustelidae > Mustela > Mustela lutreola. Next base: position 16,112,405 of record NC_081299.1, read on the forward strand.
CCCAACGAGGTACTTTGGAAATGCCTCAGAGGTCATTGTCATGATTTTACAGAAGACTGCCACACTGGCGATGTGTTGCCTTGGCAACCTTGGTAGCAGTTGCCCTATTAGTCTCTTCTGACAGGTCAAAGGAAGAGTGGTTAACAGCCTAAGACGTGGGCTCTAGGCATCAGCTTCTTGCAGATGGACTCGATTCCTCAGGACTGTAGGAGAGTAGGGTTAGGAGGGAGAGAGGAGGAGAGGGATGGGTTGAGGGAGGCAGAGACCGAGGAGTGATGGAGGGGAGGTGCTCTCCCTCCTTTGTCCTGGCATCCCTGTGTTGTCTGTGAAGGGAAACGGCTCTTTCTGAAACCAAACTTACCTCACTTACCTAAAAAAAAAAAAAAAAAAAAAAGTCAACTCGAAGATACAGTTTCTGGTTTATTAGTACTCAAATGGAAAGAAAAGAACTATTTTCAGGTCTTTATCTTGGAATGTTTGCAAACATGGGACCTCAGTAGAAAACTGCTGTGTGCCACGGTTGGTTTGGCCCATACGGTGTTTATCAATGAGTGCTTACATTTACAGAGAGAGATTTTTACATCTATCTGACCCCTGGATACATTGGCATGAGTGACTTCTGCTTTTAGCAGAGTCTAATTTCGGGGCTCTCAATGTTTGATGAAGTAAAATTTTTTTTTTTTTTAAGATTTTATTTATTTATTTGACAGAGATCACAAGTAGGCAGAGAGGCAGGCAGAGAGAGAGGAGGAAGCAGGCTCCCCGCTGAGCACAGAGCCCGATGTGGGACTCGATCCCAGGACCCCGAGATCATGACCCGAGCCGAAGGCAGCGGCTTAATCCACTGAGCCACCCAGGCACCCCTTGATGAAGTAAATTTTTAAGAAGGAAAGGGCCCAAGAAGGATGAGGACGATTAGAAACAAAGGATCCCTCGCTTTTGAGAATCTCAATATTGGTTACTTGAAATTTATTAAAATATAAAAACAAAGTGAACGGTATGTGGTTCTGTTTCTGATTGTGAGAAAATACTGCAAGAGGTCATCTAACCTGCTACTTTCATCTGTTTCTAGCTTTCAAAGACTGCAGTCTGACTGGTGGATTTTTGTCCTTGACTCCTTGTCCCCACTCACACTGAAGGATGGTGTCAGGGGCTCTGGCAGCAGTGAACTTGCCATTTTTCTTCCATCCGGTGCTTATCTTTGATTCCTAGTCTCAGTGGATGGCACCAGAGAGTTGCAAAAGGCAGAAAGTCCCCCCATGTTCTTCCCCTTCTGTCAACTCCCCACCCTCCTTCCACTCCCTACCCACAAATAGCGCACATTTATTTAGGCTACAAGCCTATTGATGTCCCTTTTCTCTTTTGGTTAAAGCTACTATAATCTCTCGTCCTGAATTACTACAATAGCCTCAGAGCTGGCCAGCTGGCTTCTTCCTTTGTTCCTTTCTAATCTATTTTGTACACACTTGTCAGTGATCTTTATAAAGCACAGATCACATGTGATTGTTTCCCCCTTGCTTCAGACTCTCAGATGGCTCGCCTGCCCTCAGGATAATGCAGTTCCTTGGCTTGGCCTTTGCTGCCCTCAGACTCTGTCTTAAGTCTCATCTTAACTCTTTTCCCTCCCTCCTCTCTCACCCTTCTACTTGAGCACCAGTTCGTCATGCTCAGTGGGCCCAGAACTTCATCCTTCCCAGGACAAGTAGGCTGCACTCTGGGGCTTTGGAGTTTCCTGGCCATGTTACTTACCAGGCCGGTAGCAGTGCCACTCTCTGCACTGACCATTAGATCACTGAATGTTGTTTGGGCTTTCTATGTCATTCCTTTGTCCCGGGACCATGTGCCGCTTCAAATATGTAGTCAAATACTGTCCCGAGGTCAGTATTTCCCAAGTATTTTCTCTGGTTCTCATGCCACCAACTTGATAAGCTTTATCAACAGGCTCATTTGTTTTAAACTTTAAGATTTGCTTTTAAAAATCTCATTTTGTTTTTTTAACTATGTAAGCCATTTATGTGTTTCCAAAATCAAAACTATGTAACAAGTTGCATTCACAGAAGATTATTTCATACCTGATCCCCCTCCTCTGTCTCTCTTGAGTCTTATGTCAAAATTTGGGGGTTTTTGCCCATTTGTTAGGTAAGAAATAATTTCAGTATAGTTTAAATTTGTTTTCTCCTTTAATGAGATATGAGCTATCTGCCCAATGTCTGTGATATAAGTTGCAAAAATGTTTTTTCCAATTTGTCGTATCCCTAAATTTGCATATGTTGTTTTATTGCTGTACAAAAGTTTTTCATCTTTACATATTATATTTATGGCTTGTACAGTGTATTACTTTAGATTTTGAGTCACAGTTAGGAATTTCGCCTGCTCTTAATTTATGGGGAATTCATTAGTGTTTTCTCTCAGTATATCTATGGTTTCATTCTTTATGTTTTAAACATCTAAGGTTCTTATCCTTTTGGAATTTATCTTGACATTTGGTTTGAGGAAGGATCCAATTTTATCTTTTCCACAATAGCCAGCCAGGTATTCCAACATCTCTTATGAAAAATTCTTATCAGGGTACCTCCATGGCTCAGACAGTTAAGCACTGGCTCCTGATTTCGACTCAGGTCATGGTCTTGGGATCATGAAGTTGGGCTCCACCTAGGTTTGAAGCCCACTTAAGACTCTCTCTCCCTCCCTCCCACCTGCCCTGTTCTCTCTCTCTGAAAAGAAAGGAAGAAAGAAAGAAAAGTTCTTATTTTTTGCCTATCGATTTGAGATGCTGTTTTAATTGGATACTAAACTGTTGTATACATTTGGGTTTCTTACTGGATTTTCTATTCTATTCCATTGGTTTGATTGTCGATTCATATGCTATTATCTTAACCGTCTTAATTTTAGAGGCTTTATAATTTTTTTTAACATCTGGAAGGGCCAGTTTTTCCATATTGCTCTTTCCTAGTGCTTTTCTGGCTGCTTTTGCTTGTTTATTCTGCCATATAAACTTTATAACCAATTTGTTTAGTTTTAGATAGCAACAAACGGATGGTATTTCTATTGAGATTATGTTAAATTTATTATTTAGCTTAGAACTGACATCTTTATGATGTTGAGTCTTCTTATCCAAGATCTTGGCCCATCTTTCCATTTGCTCTGGGCTACTTTTGTGACCTTTCAAGAGTGTTTTATGTTTTTTCCTATAAATTTTGTATGCTTCTTGTTAAGTTTGTTACATTTTCAGTCTTAACTTTTTTTTTTTTTTTTTTTTTTTTAATAATCCCTTTGGGAGTCCCTCCAGAACTTCTCGAGGGGTGTTACACACCCATGTACTCAAAACTTTTTGTGTGTCATTTCAGATGGTTCATAGATGTACCCCCAGCCCATCCTGTTATGTTGTCCCCTCAAAACCTCTTCTCTTGTCTGCCCTCCTCCCTTCTCAGTACGTAGCTCCGTGTCCTACATACAGTAGGCAGTCTGTGCATATTTGTTGAATGGATGAATAAAGCAGGAAGGGAAAGATGAAAGTAGATAAAAGAGCGAGCCTATAAGACCCATATATGCAAAGATTGTCCTTGTACAGACATCCAGATACTCCTAAGTGTACAGTCTGCAGCTGTTAATTCACTGGTTGTTCTCCTTGACCTCATCCCGGAACTTTAAAAAATAGCATGTTGATAATGATAGTGACCATTTATTGAATACCACAAAGTGCCAGGCTCTGGCTAGGTATTTTCCATAATTATTTCTGGTAATCTTTACAGCCACTAAGCAATAGATATTAATATCTCCATGAAAATATGGACGTTTCAAACACACAAAAGTGTGACTAGCATTGAACTCCCATATACATGTTACCTCCCTTTTACAGTAGAGGAAGCAGGTTTTGAAAAATTAAGTAGCTCAAGGTTACAAAGTTAAAGTCAGGTTTGGAACCCAACTCTTTTTAGCTCTTTATTAAGGTTATTTTTCAAATTTTAAACTCCCAACTGGTGAGGGAAAAACGGAAACAAGGGAGACAGTCAGACCACTCCATTCTAAACTCCAGCTCACAGTATCACTTGAGTCTTCCTTTCTAATTCGTATCACAAAGATTCCAACCTCGCTTCTCTTTGCAAACACTAAGCCCTCCCATCACCCCTCCCTCTTGCTTCCCTTATGTTCTGCTCTCACTTGCCTGCTCTTGGCCTAGTTTTATCAGTGGAGTCCAGTATTAGTTGACTTGTAAAGGCCTGCCAGTGTTTTGAGACCCGGCTCTCAGCATGATATTGGGAACATAGTAGGAACTTATGAATTTAAATAACAGTGAAATTTGCTGCTCTTACTCATTTAGCCCATAGGTTTAGTGTGGTACTGTAACTTGTGAATGATGCTCTGACGGCCGGCAGTCATTAGATCTGACCCCCCTAGATACTGGCTGCTCATATAGCCGGTGCTCTGCTGTCAGCGGCCCTCAGTTCCAGGCAGGTTCGAACCTTTCTAAGGTCAAAGTCCGAAACAGCAGAATAATTGGCCCCTGGAGTTCTGGGATTTTTTTTTCTTAGGCAGTGAAGTGTTGAGGATGAAATTTTCCACGTCTTCCTTTGAACATTTTTGAGCAAATGCTATGGAATCCCATAGGTTCTTTCCCAAAGTTAGAAGCAATAGAGAAATTATCCTCTTTTTGCATTTTGTTGTTGTTGTTGTTGTTAGTTAGCTCCCCAAGTTAACCCCTTGTTAGCCTCAAGCAAACTCCCTCGTGATAGACAAGAGAAAGCTGGAGATGAAAATTATTCCTCCTCTTCAAAGACAAAAAGCTTTCAGAACTTGAAGGAGAGGAGGATGGAGCTCATCTGCCCAGTGTGCACAGAGGTCTAGCGAAGGTTGGGTGAGCTGCATGGTATCACAGGGCAGTAATTGGGCATTGGGAGCTCCACAGTCTCCAGTGCTGCTGATAGTCAACTGCTGAAGTGTAAGAAGAGTACGAGTCCAAGCTGAAGGTGATCTGTTCTCTGAGATAGGGTTATGCTGAATTTCTTCTCTCTATAAGGACAGCTTTAGTTAAGGGTGTTTGGCGGGGCTCAGTAAAGATTTGCTGGTTGGACAGGGACACACTGTCCCCTGACTAAGGAAATGGGGTCTTAGAGCCCTAGCCCTGCTCATGCTGCATGGGTTCTACCTTCCCCAGTAGCACCATCATGTGCCTCATGACCTTGACAAGTGTGGGTGGCACCTTATATACCACAGAATAAGTAACCTCTAAATTAATGGCATCTCTTCTTATTTGAAAAACACCTTATTTATGTACACTCTCAGTGATGAGCACTGGGTAATGTACAGAATTGTTGAATCTCTGTATTGTACACCTGAAACTGACATAATGTTGTATGTTACTATACTGGAATTAGAAACAAACAAACAGCAGCAACAACACCCACTCCCCCCACTTTCTTTACTATGTATCTCTGCATTGCCTCTGAACAGAGACGTGACCAAAAAAGTAGGAGAAAGAATGAGGGATCGAGAACTTCACTGCTTTTTCAGTTCCCACGCTTGGACGGTATCCAGCGGGGAAGATTCCGGCTCTGGAGTCAGACAGCGTGGGCTCATTTACCGACCCTAGTGCTCACCAGCTTTGTGATTTGGGGCAAGCCATTTACTTTTGATAGGACTCTACTTTCTCATTTGAAAGTGGAATTAATAATAGTAACTACCTCACAGGTTTTGCAAAAATTATGTAAGGCTACCATGCAAAGTGCTTGGCATAAGGCCTGGGTTATAATAAACATTTGCAAATGTTAGCTCCTATTGTTAGATCCCTACCTTAACCCTTCCGAACTGTGTCTTTTTCCCTTTCCAAAATGTGTTTTTCATTGCTGTCCACTTGAAATAGGTACCAAAAACATAGGTAACAGGAAAGGTCTCATGTCTGACCTGGAAGATCTTAAGACACTCATCAGCATCTCCTATTTCCTCATCTACACAATGTGGGAATTGGACCAGGTGATTTCAGAAGTTCCTGTTATCTCCTGCTAATTTTCAATGAATTTAAGGCTTTCAGTTCTTTCAGATTGAAGCCCAGTACTAGGCCTCTATGAGAGACCTAACCTACCCCATTTCCTTACTGACTGTAAGAAAACAGGGTAGGTTTCCTTACAGTCGGTTTCCACCTCAGACCAGTTTGAAACTAGCAGTGTGGTGGTCTATAAAGTCTGTTCTTTAAAAAAAAAAATGCAGTATTTGACATATAGAAGATACATTCATAACTTATATAAGTGATAAAGCAGAGTGATTTTTAAAAAGTACATCTGTGAACTAGTTATCCAGCCTAAGAACTATAAAATGAAATAGTTTGGCAGGTGGATTTTTTATGTTTCCTTTTGACATTTAATGAATGTTTATAGTGTTACCGGAGATGTCCTTTAAATATATGGACTCCTATGCACGCAGGTTTATTAGTGCTTATAAGCCACCCCACCAAAAAGTGCTAATATCCCCATTTTACCTACAAGGAAAGTGAGGCCTAGAGAATTAGGTCTCTTGCCTAAAGTCACACAGCTGTTAAGAAGAACAGAGCCGTGATTCACCCCCTGGGCACGCGGGGGGGCTCTAGAGCCTCTGACCCTTAGAGCTGGGCACCAGTCTCTCCAGTCACCAGCGCTAGTTTGGTATTATGTAGTTGCCTGAGCTCACTAATTTCTGCATTAAATGGGTATTTTTGAATTTGACCTTTGGTATGGTGTTCCGTGTCTGGATCGATTATTCCCAGCTGAGCAAAAGCCTGTTTTCATAATCGAGTTGGTGAAACCTCAGAACTTACCCCCATCTTCAGATCACTGCAAGGTGCTTGTAAGTACCAGTGACAAAGCCACGAGCCTTTTTTTTTTTTTTTTTTTTTTTAAAGCACCTAAAAGGTTGGATATAAAAGCATTGGAGTGATGATTGCTTGTTGAGACTCTTGACTGTGGGATGGAGGAGTCGCAGTAGGTGGGAGATAGTCGCAGCCCCCAGTCCCTCGCTGGACGACAGTGTTGCTCCAGAGATTTTGCAGTTTGGCCTGTGAAGAGGCATCGTGGGTGAGCAGCTGAATCAGGAGCTGCGCGCCCCGGAAAGGCAGGCAAAAGACAGATAAGCCTCTCAAAGCCTCCTTCCATTAGAATAGCCTTGAAAAATCACTTGTTTCTAGGAGTTCGAAGATAAGAGGCCACAAGCAGTTTGTTACGCTGACCGTTTTGATGTTTTGTCTCACTGGGTTTTATAGAATGTCTCCAAAGAAGAGTTTCATTAGAAATTGAGAGAATCTGGAAAAAGAAATGAGTTTAATATAATGGTTATTATAGGCTTATCAAGAATCAGATGCTGTCAGTTTTGAGATGTGGAAAACCACCTTTCTAGTGGACTTTAGTCCGTTCTGTCTTCACCTCCTTGAGAATATAGTGGTGGGGTGGTGGCAGCGGTGGTGAGTTAGTGGCTAGCAGCTGATGCATTTATTGAGCACTTACTGTGTCCTCAGTGCATACTGCCGGTGCTTTAGGTGTATTAACTCATTTCATCTTCTAACCACCCAGTGAGAGAAGTACCAGTATTTCCCCTATTTTGTAGATGAGGCACCTGCGCCCCTCAAGCACACATTTTGCGATTGGACATTCAAGCTGTACACCAGGTAGCCTGGCTCCAGCTCCATCCTTTACCACTAAGCTACACTGCCACTCAGGACAGCCATGGACCCTCTGCCCCGGGTAGTGTGCAGTTGGACAGCATTGCGTTTAATTTGGAGAACCTGTGGACTCTTCTTTCCTTTCCCAGTCCATGCACTCAGGTTTAAACCCCATGGTAGACACATGTAAATTCCCTGCAGGCAGAGATTCTATCTTACTTAATTTTGCTTGGTACATAGTAGGAACTAACTAAATGTTTAATGAATGACTAGGTTGTTAGAAATGACACTGGCTTTGAAGCCAGCCAGACCTACCTGGGTTTCTATTTTTAAATTTCCTTGTTATAAAAGTAATACATGTTTATTCTAAAAAAATTCTGTAATATATGAAGAAGAAGAAAAATCCTCCATCATGACACTACTTAGGAATTCACTGGTAGCATTTTGATATATTTTCTGTCTTTAATTGCAAATGTGTACATGCATGTACATACATTTTCTCTCTCTTTTTAAAAAAAGATTTTATTTATTTATTTATTTGATAGAGATCACAAGTAGGCAGAGAGGTAGGCAGAGGGAGAGGGGGAAGCAGGCTCCCTGCTGAGCAGAGAGCCCGATGCAGGACTCGATCCCAGGACCCTGAGACCCTGACCTGAGCCTAAGGCTGAGGCTTAACCCACTGAACCACCCACGCGTCCCATCAGTTTTTTTTTTTAAAGATTTTATTTATTTGACAGCGAGAGATCACAAGTAGGCAGAGAGAGGGGGAAGCAGGCTCCCTGCTGAGCAGAGAGCCCGATGCGGGACTCGATCCCAGGACCCTGAGATCATGACCTGAGCCGAAGGCAGCGGCTTAACCCACTGAGCCATCCAGGCGCCCCGCGTCCCATCAGTTTTAAACCAAATGGGAATTATATATACAATTGCATGCTGTTTTTTTTTCCTTTTAGTATATTAAGAGCATTCTTCATGTTATTAAAAATCTTTAAGAGCCTTATTAAAAAATTTATTTAGATATAATTCGCATACCATACAGTTCATTGTTTTAACATATACAACTTAAAAGTCTGTGTAACCATCACCACTTTATAATTCTAGAACATTTTGTCACTCCAGAAGAAAACCCCGCACCCGTTAGCATTCACTCCCCAATTCCCCCTCCTGCCAGCCCCTGGCAACCACTAGTCCACTTCCTATCTCTACGGATTTGCCTGTTCTGGACAGGTCATATAAATGAACTCTCCAGTACGTAGCCTTTCATGACTGGCTTCTTTCACAGAGCATAGTGTTTCTAAATTTCACTCCGTTGTATGTTTTCTATGTTTTATTCCTTTGTATGTCTGAAGAATATTCCATTGTATGGATATGCATTTTGTTGGTTCATTACTCAGTTGGTGGATGTTTGGGTTGTTTCTAGGTTTTGGCTGTTGTGTATAATGCTCCACATGTGGATATAGGTTTTCATTTCATTTGGGTTGGACCTAGAATTGGAATTGCTGGCTCATATAGTATCTGTTTCTTCCACAGTGGCTGTACATTTTACATTCCCACCAACTATGTGTGAGGCTTCGAATTTCTCCACATCCTCGAGACACTTGTACTTTCTGCCTGTTTGTGTGTGTTTTGTTAGGCATCCTACTGGGTTGGGGTAGTAGCTCTTGGCAGTTTCCATGTCTATTTCCCTAACAACAACTGATACTGAACATCTTTTCATGTGCTTATTGGCCATTTTATATATCCTCTTTGGAGAGAGATTTATTCCAATCCTTTGCCTGATTTTAAGGGGCTTGTCATTTTGCTGGTGAGTTGTAAGAGTTCTGGATACTGTATTCTGATATGCTATATATATATATTCTGGATACTAGACTTCTATCAGGTAAATGAGTTGAGAGTATTTGTTCCCATTCTGGGCTTCTCTTTTTCTTTCATAACAGTATCCTTTAATACACAAAAGTTTTTGAAGATGATAAAGTCCAATTTGTTTATATATTTATTTATTTTTGGTTGCTTGTGCTATAGGTACAGAGGAACCTAATTTTTACTGACTGCATATTTCATAATATGTCTGTATATCATATTTACTTAAAATCTTCATATGGTACAACTCAGTTTCCAGTTTTTTACCAGTGGTGCTATTCTTCTGAATTCAGTATACATAAATAATTCATTATATCTCTAATTAATTATTTCCATGTAGATGGGAGTCCTAGAAGTGGGTCTAAAGGTATAAATATTTAAAAAAAATTTCTTCTATTATGGGCTTATCATTCTTTTTCATTTATCTATAATTATACAACAGAATATGTAAACATTCTGGTAAAACAATCAGACAGTGCGTATAGAGTATATCCTTTCCAAACCCCCCAAATTCTCATGTCTCCCTCCAAAGACACTTTTTATAGCTCTAGATGAGCAGATTACTTACTGTATTACTTCTTGAAGGATTTTTACCAGTTTGTACTTCCTTTGGCATTGTGTATGCACCTGTCTCAGTGCTCCCTCCCTTGTGTTATTAGTAAAAGTATTATTTTTATAATAATAGCAGCTAACACTGATCATTTACTGTTGACAGGAACTTGGCTAAAACAATTTCAGATGCATTATCCCATTTCTTCTTCACACACACACACACACACACACACAGTAAAGACGTTAAGGTCACAGTGATTAAGGTGACTTGCCCACGGTCACTAAGTGTTTGAGTTAGGCTTTAAACTGAAGTCCGCCAAATCAGAGTGCGTGATCTAAAACTACTGCTTATCAATTAAATATTATTGTTGCAAAATTTTTCCAATTTGATCACTTCAAAATAGCATCAGTGTCTTAATTTGCATTTCTTTAATTATTCATAAGGGTGAACTTTTTAAATCAGTTGGACTTTTTTATTTCATTTGTGAGTTTTCTTTATCCATTTAAAAAAATTTAAATGTTAATTTGTTTTCTTTATTGATTTGTATGAGCTTTCTATTCTGATATTAGCCACTCATTTTTCACTTCTTATGACACGCTTATCATTTATCTTTTAGTTTTGTTGATACTGTTTTTTTTGGAGGTGTATGTTTTTATGTTATCACATCTATTGGTTATTTGTGATTTATGTGTAAAAAAGCCTTTTCCATCATGACTCAGTTACATGTTCATTAAATATGTTATCTTTTAAATATCTTATTCACTTTAAAAATGTGGTTTTTCTTTCTATTATTTTTGTCAAGTCACAAATCTACCTTATAATTCTATGAATAACAATGGATTGGGGAATTTGGAATCATATATTCTTCGAGACACTTTTGGGCAGTTTTCTGGCTTGAGGATAATTATTTTCTCATGAAAGAGCTATCAGTGATTGATATTTACTTAACATTCAAAGAAAAGAATAGTAAATGTGCTGTCTCCCACACCTAGTGCTAATGGCCGCCAGTCTGTGAGATATGTGGGAAGCCCTCCCTGTTTAGCCCCTCCCCTGTTTTGTATATTTAGGAATTTGGTATTTTGGCTCCAATGCTGTCTTGAAAACCCAGAAATCTGGGGCCTGGGTTTGGCCATTATCTAGGTACATGACTTGGCAGGTCACTAAATTTCTGTATCTTTTCATCTGTAAAAGGTCTAAATTACATAGTCTCTAAGGAGAATTTTAGTTGCAAAATTCCCTGACTTTTATTATCCTTCTGATGAAGAGTCATTTCCCCTGTTTGGTATTGATAAGTACTTTTTAAAAAAGTTGTCATTAGTGATGTGTGGCAGAGTAGCTGAAGAGAGGCAGAGCGACAGGTGACAGAGTGCATGGGTGGGGGGAGGGGGTGAGGAGCAGGGGGAAAGGGGGTGAGGACTGAATCTGGTAATAGCCGGGGAGAAGTTAGAGGGTGGCTGAGTTTGAAGTGAGCTGAGAGCTTCAGTGGGTGAAGCTGCTTGCCGGGAAAGTTGTTCTGATCCCATAGATGCTCAGAGCGCACTGGGTGGAAGCCCTGGGGCTGTGGCAACAGGCGCACACTGCCTGCCTCTGGAGAGCGAGCAAAAACTCAGCACGTGGTCTGAGCTACTAAATACATGCACAGGGTTACCTCAGAGACAAAGCTGAGTCCTGCTTTTTCAAAAGAGAGATGGGAGCCACCGAAGAGTACAGGCGACAGAAGGGACAGAGCAGAGCACTTTGTGGGGCCAGGGTAGTGTACGCTGTGCTCAGGCTCTACCTGTCTGGGCCAAGGCAGATGCCCCCAGTTCTCACTGAATGTTGGTAGCACACAGTCTCTTCTGATGACACTTGACTTTGCTGCTGGAATTTTGTCACGTGTAACTGTAAAGAGTAGACCTATTTCACTAATACATTAACTAATAAATTCACTTTCTAATTTATACTCCTTTTAGGAGTGAGACTGTGTTATCGAACCTCCAAAGTCCAATTAACTGTGAGACTTAAATGGGACAGTGTTTTGTATCTGGAAGGTTGACAGTCAGACAATCAGACTTTTGGTAAATTAAGTTCAGGCCATCAAGGGAAGTCTCTTGGCAGCCAGCCAGCCTGGCTGTTGCAAGGGCACTCTTTCCAGATATACCTCTCCATCCATCTTTCAGCAGAGACCAGCAGAAGAAATAAGGCATCTCAAACGCAAGTGCTCCTGTCAGGCCAGCCAGCAGCACATCTCTGCCTGTGGAGAGGGGTTGAGGAATGCTAACACCCAGCCCAGAAATTCTGTCAAGACTAAGGTAGTCATTAAGAACAGGGAACCAGCAGATCTGCATTTAAACGGTGCTCAGACTTTTTAGCTGTATTGTCTTGGGCATAACCTGTTAGACATTACTTTCCTCATCTGTACATTAGGGGTAATAAGGGTATCTACCTCATAGGGATGTTAGGAAAATGAATGGAAAAGTATTTGGACAGTGCGTAGCACAAGGCTGGACGTTATTACCATCACAGAGCAGTTGGTGACCTTGCCAAAGGCCTTCAAGAGATTGAAGCATATGGAAAAGAGCAGAGACTGGGGATTGGGCAGAAAGGGTGTTTTAATCACCTCTTACCCTGTTGCTGAGGGAGGAATTCCTACCCTAGGGGTTATGGGGGTGGCTAATGCATGACACTGGACATGGGCAGATGAGACTGGCCGCAGCTTTTATTAGTCACATAGACTCACAGCCCCAGAGGAGGACACAGCTGCTGCTCAGGGCCACACAGGCTCGCCCTCAGGAGCAGAGTGAACCATCAGGGGCTGTGGGAGGCGGGCTTTGCAGGATCTAAAAGGTAGGGTGCCTCCTGGTTTCTGCCAGGGTGTGTGATTGGCCTGCTAGAATAATCTTGGGGGCTGATAAGGAACTGAAACCCACTACTCAGGGGGTAGACAGGAGCTGCACCTTAGTCCCTTTGATAAGGAGGATTGTTTGGCTCAGGGACCTTGTCTACCAGAGCAGAATGGGTAGGAGAATTTGTAGTTAGGTCACTTGAGGCCTTCCTGATTTTACCAATTGACAGGGCAGCATGGAATATTGAGCCTTGATTTTAGACTTTGTGGCACAAGAGAGAATGCAGGTCTTGAAACGCTGTTCCATACAGCTGTCGGGGAAACCTGGTAGAAGGCTGTGGAAGATCAGTAGAGTTGCCCGATTCTGGGGAAGACAAACGGCATAATGGCTGGAAAGGGAATACACAGGGGTTCATACGTAGTGTCATAAGCAGAGATCTCTTCATTGTTTGCAGTTTAGCGTACGTTCATGGATTGGCTCTACCATCCTAGGCCCTTCCAAGGCCTAACCAGGTTCGGCTGACCACGTTAGATCAGGAGCAGTTTGACTTTTGGTTACTGTGGCAGCAGCCAGGGAAGCCAGACTAACCGTGGAAGGCCAGACTGCTGAAATGTATTCTGCAGGAGCTGGGGTTGGGGCCAGGCCACAGAGCTATTCGCCTTAGGCATGGTTATTGGAGTCCTCCATGTCTTGTAGGTTTTATTCCCAGAGCTGTTAGGGAATTTGCTTTTCTGACTGGAGCCAAAGACAAGTGCAAAAGGGAAGGATTTGAAGATGACTTGAGATTTTTTTAGAGGTACTTAAGACATAATAATTTGATATGAAAAAAGTGATTGGAGAACAGGCAGGGCTGTACAGTGCTTTGTTCCTCGGAGAGGGTTCTTGGACCGACAGTATCCGTATCACCTGGGGCTTATTAGAAATGCAGAATTCAGGCCCTACCCCAGAACTTCTGGATCAGATTCTTCTTTTCTTTGATGGATCCCCAAGAAGCCCTTCTAGTGGATAGAAGGGCAAGATATTTAGGTCAGGCAGCCTGGATTAAGATCTCAGTTCCTCTTCCTATTTGCTATATGATCTTGGGCCTGAACCTTACACCTATTAGGATTTATTGTGAGTTGGGTTTACCTATCATGCTGGATTGTTAGTATTAAAGGAGGGAATGTAAGAAGTGCTTAGAAACACAGTAAGGTACTTAATTATTAGTAGCTCTTACTAGTAGTTATTTGGTAATATCTATAATTTGGCAGAATATGAAAAGAAAGAGCAGGGATATCATTCTGGCTAACTCTGTCATGAGACATGAGTTGATAATCATGAAAAATATGGTCTCCTGAGCTGATGGGGCAGTGGATGTGGTTGGCTCGCTAACCAGTTCCCTCAGGCTGAGGCTGTAAGTATACTTGTTTAGTAACCAAGTCCCGACAGCTGTGCTTCCTGATGGCCACTGAGCTCTAGGAAGGGAACATTATCTGCAAAAGTGGTAGCTAAGACGTGGCATCCAGCAAGGCCTTCACATTATAGAGGACAGAACCATGGCGTGAGAATGGAGACCCGGGCTCACTTCTGCCCCTTGGTAACTCATGCCCCTTAATGCATTTAATATCTCTGAGCCTTAGTCTTCATCTGTAAAACGAAGATGAATGGGATGAGGTGTAAATCCCAGCACACAAGCAGGTATCATCCCTGTGTCATCCTTGCTTGGTTTCTACCATTACTGCTCACTAGACAGCATCCAGAGCCCCAGAGGAGAATTTTATCCTTGATGCCGCTTGAGAATCTTCACTCCTAGGATTTTTCGGAGCTGTTCAGGTTACTTGGATTTCCCAGTGACTAGAACATACCATAGGAAAGCACCTAGGCCATTCAGTATTGCTGTAAGTCTTAAGGACAGGAACTGTAGGAGACCAGACTCTGGAACCGAATGATGAGGATGACCGTGATATACCACTCGTTAGAAACAACAATGGCAATGCACAGGACAGGATACTGCCACGAGCCCAGGGATGCCAAATACGGAGACCTCACCCCTTACACTACATGTTGGTGCCTTTCAGGCCCTCCGTGTAAGACAGGACCAAATGACAGCTGTTTTTGAAATTGAGAAATCTGGGCCCACTAAAAGCTGCAGTCACCCTTTTCTGACCTCACCCATCCACCTTGCATTCTCAGAAATAATTGCTAGTGGTTCTCTTTTAACTTAGCTGATTCCTTAGATACCTTACATTTAAAATCATCTTTTTGTGTGTAGCAAATGCCCCATTTCTTGTCTCTGAATGTGTGATCTTTGCTCTAATTATGTGGAGCGTGCCTGTTACTTCACCTGACTCTGGTTGTTTGTGAGATACTAAATAGCCATGGGGTTAAAGCCGACTTGGATCAAAGAGCAACTCAGCCTCCCAGGACCTCAGTTTCCTCCCTTAAAAAGGGAAGAGATTGGACTAAGGTCATTTGGTCATGCGACAAGAGTACGTGATAGATAAAGTAATGAACTTCTGTTTGCTGAAAGCAATGAATAGGGCTCTCCAAGGTCTCTTCCACTCTCTGGTTCCAGCAGAGCCCAGGCATCAAGGTAGAAGTAAAGATTTTATTTAGGAGAAAGGTATTATCAACAGCAACAGAACAAAACAACACAAAAAAGAAACAAACAAAAACTTTAAGCAGATAAGGTTGCATTGAGCCAGACTGTAAGAGAGGTCTTGGACTGTGAGATAGATGGGCCCAAAGGAGAGGGCAGAATTGTTAGGGCAACCAAAATCGAAGACCCTTGATGAAGTAATAGAATGGCTTTTCTCTCGTGTATGTTGGAACACACAAATCCAGGCAGAGGTGGGCCCAGCTTCTCCATGGAACTCCGTAATACAGGATGTCTGAGGCTACAGCCTGTATAGACAACATAATAGAAGACGCCTGTTTTTCCTTTCCATTGCCAGGCACTTTCCTTATTAGTCCAGCCCTCCTGTCACTGGGAAAGCTCTGCTCTCATTGTGCTATTCCTGTTTCAGAAGCTCCTCTCTCAAAGCAGGTGGAGGTTCCTCGGCTCATTTTCTGCTCCCCCCAACCTCCGTAGCCTTGTGCTCCCCCCATCCTCTTCCGCCAGTGGTTTTGGAGACCCACCCTGGCCAGCCCAGTGTCCATAATAATGATGGCAGCTAGTTACTGCATGTCCTTCCAGAGCCGGGTGCAGTGCCAGTGTCCTGGACACATACACGATTTCCAGCACACGGGCCAGATGTGCCTCTTCTGGAACGGAGTTCCTCTTTGTGGCTCTTCCTCTGCTTGGAGCTCTCCACCTTTCACCCTGGCCTGTTGGACTTGAACCTCACTTGCGTTTACCAGCTGCAGCGCTTGCCTTTTCGTTGCCACTCACTGGGATCAGTCTCTGTTGTCTCCTCTTCCTGTCCTTTTTGTCTTGTATGGATTGTGTCCTTTTAAGAGATCTGTTTTCAATCATTCTAGCATCAGATCAGCTTTATTACTGACTCCCTGTGGACAAAGATCTTGTTTTATATTTCCTTTGAATCCTTCACAGCACTTAGCAATGTGCTAAGTAAATAATAGGCAAATAACCCATAATGAGAATTGGATGATCTGTGTGTACAGTATAATAATTAGTGAATGGTAGGTCCAATTCCTGAGGTACAGAAAAGAGCCTCCTACGCTCTCCAGTAGTGTCAGCAAAGGCCTTTGAGTGCTTTGCTGAGGACATCACCAGCACTAGTGGATTTCAGAACATCTATTGAATTTAAGTAAGCGGTGCACATCAAGAGTAAGGCTTCAGTGTTGTATCCCCCCTTGTTCATTAAAGGGGTTCCATGTTTCCAACCAGCTATGACTTAGTTTTCACTTTTGCCTTTTCTGGTTTTTCTCTAGTTTCTTTATAACTTAAACAGTCCTTAAACTTTCAGATCCTTTTTGGAAGTAGACAGAATAAAAATGTAAATGAATAAATAAATAAATATTCTTTGTGCTCCTTTTAGAAAGCTGGCCTAGTTTCCACTTTGTGTTGAATCCCCATTTGTGTGTTGG
The DNA here is from genome assembly GCF_030435805.1 of Mustela lutreola. Taxonomy (NCBI): domain Eukaryota; kingdom Metazoa; phylum Chordata; class Mammalia; order Carnivora; family Mustelidae; genus Mustela; species Mustela lutreola. The sequence continues at coordinate 16,129,293 of NC_081299.1, forward strand.
GTCATTATGCAGCACTTGGTTCAGCCAATTAAGTTTTTTCTTTCTAAGTATCTTTAGTCTATATCAGTATAGTCTTTTCTTGAGGCTTTAGTATTGTTCCTTTGAGGAACATCCATCTTTCTGGTGTTCATTTTTGCTTAAATGTTCTTCCCTTGGGACCTCTGACAATTTTCCCAAGCCTAGCAATTTCAGTAAGTGCTTAGTAACATAATTTAGGTTGCCTCTATACAAGCATCGACAGGACTTCACTTAAAGATTCCAACACGCAGTGTTCTAGCTCTGAAAGCTACACTTTCACAATGTTATATCCAGTGCTAAGTTCTCTCTCCTCAGTTTAACTTCCCTACAGAGGGCATTGGGGGAAGCAGGAAGGTATGTTAGAAGCTCTAACATTTCAGTTGTGAGATCGGCAAAGTGTAGTTTAGCCTCTATAGTACATTTCAGTAGCCCCCAAATCACCAGTGTATCCCTTTTGATTATATATTCGATTTATTTAATAACAGTGTTCTGTACCTGAAAGTAGTCTACAAAGATTATATAGTTTAATTGTTTATTTACAGATAGAAACTTCAGCTGTCAAGTCAGATGGCTGGTTGCAAAACTATTTAATGAGGATGATTCATAGTCTCTAGTAATAACTATCACATGTAGTAGTTTCTGTGCGCTGGGTACTGCTTTAAGTGTAAACTCGCCCACTCACTAATTCTGTTGTAAGTAACAGATAGTTGGCTTTTTTAAAAACCCAATCAGAGAACCTCTCTGCCTTTTAAAGATTGATTTATTTATTTGAGAGAGGGGGAGAGCGTGTGTGTGCAAGCTGAACACAAAGCCTGACACAGAGCTTAATCATAATCATGACTCTGAGATCCTGCGACCTGAGCTGAAACTAAGAGTCAGACACTTAACTGACTGTGCCACCCAGGGGTCCCATCTCTCCTTGCCTTTTAGCAAGAAAGTCCAGTCTGTTTATTATGACTGTAAATACATTTGGACTTACTTCTGCCTTCTTCAGTTGCTTTCTATTTAATGCAGTTTTCTTTTGCCTTTCTTTTTTCCTTTTCTCACTTGCTTTTGTATTAATCACATTTTCTTTCTTTTCTTTTGTACCTGCGTTTGCAATACTTACCTTGCTTCTATTCCCCTACAAGTGTATTAACATACTTCATTTCGGCTAAGGACTAAAGTCAGTCATTGTTTTTGTCATCCTCTCAACTCTTGGGACACCCTGACTCTGGTCTCCTCTCATCTTCCATGTTGTTGATTGTTAATTTCAGAGAGGCATTGGATTTCCACAAATACAGACTTCAGAGCCTGGCTGCCAGAGTTTGGACCCCAGCTCTGCCACACATTTGTGTTACCCTAGGTAAGTTATGTTACCTTGTTGTGCGACAGTTTTTTTAATCTGTAAAATGTGGATAATAAGAGTACCTACTCCATGGAGTTGTTGAAAGGATTAAGTGAGTTAATATATGCAGAGCATTTAGAACAGTGCTTGGCACATAATAAGCTCTCAATAAGTGCTAGCTACTGTAGTTATCATTATTCTGTATTGTTTTTAACCTCTCCTTCCAGTACCCATTTTTAAACAGCCAGTGCATTTTGAGTATACCGACACATTTTTAAATTTCTTTTATATTGAGTTATAATTAACAACTGAGCTTACATATTATATTTGAAGAGTTTTGACAGATATCTATTCTTCAGGGGCACATGGGTGGCTCAGTGGGTTAAGTCTTTGCCTTTGGCTCAGATCATGATCTTAGTGTCCTGAGATCAAGCCCCGCATGGGTCTCTCTGCTCAGCAGGGAGTCTGCTTCTCCCTCTCTCTCTGCCTGCCTCTCTGTCTACTTGTGATCTCTATCTCTCAAATAAATAAAATCTTTAAAAAAAAAAATCTACTCTTTAAACACCACCCCCCCCCATGAAAAAAATGGAGAACATGTCCATTCCCCAGGAAGTTCTTTTGTGTCTCTTTCCATTCATTTCCCTTCCCTACAGCCTCCCAACAACCTCCACACTACTATCTGATTTTTTCAGATGAGTTTTACCTGTATTTTCTTTTCCTGTAAGTTGAGTCCTATGTGTATACTTTTTCTGCCTGGTTTCTTTGACTTAACATAATAGCTTTTAGGTTTTCCATGTTGTTGCATTTATTAGCAGTTTATTCCATGTTAAAAGAAACCTCCACCCAACTCTCCTGTGTAGTTGTACTGTTTTACACATCTACCAGCAGTGTATGGGAGTTCGAGTCATTCCATATCCTCACCAGCATTGATGTTATCAATCTTTCTGATTTTAACTTTTCCAGTGGATTTTTTTTTTTTTTTTTAGCAGTTTCTTTGCTTTCCACCTGCTATTAGAATCTTCTTATGTTCTTTTTTTTCCTGGATATTGATTCTTGATTGTTATTTTCCTTAATATTCAACAGCTCTTACTGCATTTTCTTCTGGCATCTATTGTTATTAAATAGACAGTCTGTATCAGTCTAGTTGTCATCCTTTTGTAAGTAAAGTCTTTTTCTTTGGTCTCCTTACAACTTCTTTTTCTCCATGTTGTTGATATTTTGAAGTTTTCTTCTGAAGACTCGTGTTTGCCTTTAATTCTAGAACATTCTCAGTAATTATATCTTCAAATTGCTTCTCATACACGTTTTCCATTATTTCATCTGGAACACCTTCTCATTCTGTCTTCTGTGTCCTTTAACTTCCCTTTCATATTTCTGTTTTTATAAACTCTGCTACTTTCTGAATAATTTCCTCAGACTTCTCTTAATCACAAATTTTTTATTTAGCTGTATCTCATCTATTTAATTTATCAATGGGCTAATGTCATTGACTTAATTTTTTATAGCCAGAAGTTCTTTTTCACATCTGACTATCCTTTTACCGTATTATCTTGTTCTTTGATTCTGACTTCCTTCATTTTGCCTGTTTATTAAAATGAAATACAATTAATTTACAGCATTTTATTTTTATCTTTTATTTTTTTATTCTTTTTTTTAAAGATTTTATTTATTTATTTGACAGAGATCACAAGTAGGCGGAGAGGCAGGCAGAGAGAGAGGAGGAGGAAGCAGGCTCCCTGCTGAGCAGAAAGCCTGATGTGGGGCTTGATCCCAGGACCCTGAGATCATGACCTGAGCTGAAGGCAGAGGCTTTAACCCTCTGAGCCACCCAGGCACCCCAATTTACAGCATTTTAAATTATAGTCTGTTTGCTTTTGTGGTTTTCAAATCTTGGGGCTGCTGTTTGTGCTCCTGCATTTAATGACTTTCCTTCTTGTGGTTCTTATCTGCTCATGTGACTTTTCAGTTGTACTTTTTGCCTTCTGGGGGTGGTGCGGGGAGCCCCCTCATCTGTGACACTAGCAGTTCTCTGACTGAGCAAGTCTTCCCTTGTCTGATTCTGTTTTTCTTTCTCACCTCCAGCACCTTTTCTCATTCCCCTCCCACACTGTAGGCACCCACTCTAATATATTTGATGAAATATCTTTGGCTACACATGTAGCTTTATCAAGTATATGGTATTGTTTTGATGGTATGTTTTTAACTTGTAGAAATGTTGTTACACTCTAGAGCTGACTATGGTTGTTACTTTTTCCCTCAGTACTGGGTATCTCTCCTTGTTTCTGTCCTGGTAGCTAGTTAGTTGTTCCTTCTTTCTAATGCACTATTTTCCATAGTATACCTCCTGAACCTTTACTTACACTCTTTTAGTGAGGGGATTTAAATTGCCTCTGATCTACCAAAAACAGTGCCCCAGTGATCTTTCTGTCCATGCTTCCTTATGGACCCATGTAAGAATTTTTCTAGGATAGGTGTGGAGGAGTATGATCACTGGGTTATAAGACATATATATATACAGAAATTTTCACTAGATGTTAGCAGAATGTTTTTCAGAACAGCTGTATAATTTATATACCCACCAATGGTGCCCTAGATTCAAACTCAAGTTCTACTGTGTTACTGTGAGATCTTGGAGAAATTACTCAACCTCCTGGGCCTTAGTCTCTTCATCAGTAAAAGGGAATAATTACAACATCTGCCTCGTCAGATTGTTGAGAGGACAAAATGAATTAGTACATGTAAAGCATATTCCTGAATATAATAAACATTTCCTGAATACAATAATCATCAGATAATTGCTAGTGGCTATTAATTTTTTTTAAGATTTTATTTAATAATTTGAGAGAGAGAGAGAACATGAGCTAGGCAGAGAGAGAGAAGGAGAAGCAGATTCCCCACTGAATAGGGAGCTTGATATGGCTTGATCATAGGACCCAGGGATCATGACCTGAGTCAAAGGCAGATGCTTAACCCACTGAGTCACCCAGGTGCCCGGATTACTGCTATTATAACAACTACTATTACTACTTGTTGATTAATTTAAAATAAGCTTTTCCATCTCTGAATTGCCTGGTTACATCATTTGCTCGTTTTCCCCCTTGGATTTTAATTTTTTTCTCTAGATTTGCAGAAATTTCTTAAATCTTCTAGGTATTAATTCCGCATTGTCTTTAAACTTTACATAATTATCTCCTGAAAATTACATATTATCTCCTGAATTATCCTTTGTCCATTATCTGTTACTCATGTCTTTGATAGAAACCTTTATTATCATTGCAGTCAGATTCTTCATTCCCGCCCCCCCCCTTTTTTTTTTGGCATTTGGGGCATTAAGAAATTTCTCTTCCCTGCTTCAAAGACACCTTCTGACATTTTCTACTGTTAGCCAGTATAGGTTTACTTTTCATGTTTGTATCTTCCTCATATGGTTTGTAATAGTGAGCTTTGTTCTGTGTTTTTCTTCTTCATTATGTGAGTCCCTGTGCCTTGGGTTGTGGAAGTACTCTGGTTTTTTTCTGCTGCGTGTCATAGACCAGTTTTTATATTAATTTCTCAGCTTAGGATTCCTGTATGATACGAATTTGCATACCTACACATGCCTCTCTATATCATAGGCCTGCATTTTAGATTTCCTGTGGGTGCTTTCCTGAGCCAGTGAGCAGGGTTTTTTAGACTGCATATCAAGGAAGGATAGGTATTTGAGGCTCTGGGCTTTGTGCAAGGGTCTCAGTTTCAACTTGCCCACCTTCTACCTGCCTGAAGCTGTATTTCTAGTATCCATGTGCGGATTAATGCTTTCTCCTCCAAACCTAGGGACTGTATTGGAGTTTGAAACCCCTGTGGGCCACCATGGTCTCAATACCCACTTAATGTTCCAGTTTTGATTTTGATGTCTCTTTCATTTTAGGTGCCTGAGGATTTCCTTTTTTTTTTTAAAGCTTGACTATATATTTTAAAAGCATTTTTTAAATGTTTTATCCAGCATTTCTGTATGAAGTGGGAGAAAAGGTCCATTTACATCAGCTTGACATGCCATTTGCCAAAAGTTTGCTTTTCAATTAGTATTCCTATTAATCTTAGTAAAATTTCAACTTTCAACATTGCCAACTTACATTCATAAGTAGCCCTTGAGTATCCTTGAACATCTTCTGCCTTACCTGTATCTCTCTTCTCCCGTTATTGCAAGTTTATAACCATGTTTTTAATATCTATGTTTTGGTAAGCCACATAATTTAGTTCAGTTTTTTTGAACCTTGCTCAGTTGCTTATTCTGCTATAGTTATTGCATTATTTTCCCATCTAATTTATTTTTCTTAAAGATTGTATTTATTTATTTCAGAGAGAGAGAGAGCCCACAAGCATGAGGCAGGGAAGGGGCCAAGGGAGTAGCAGACTCCCTGCTGAGCAGGGGCTCAGCTCAATATCTGGCTTGATGTGGGGCTCCATCCCAGGACCTGGGATCATGACCTGAGCCGAAGGCAGCCTCTTATCTGAGCCACCCAGGTGTCCCCCGCCCCATATAATTTATTTATTAATAAAAATATGAAATAGTTCTGACCACAAGTTTCTGTAGTTAATGCTCAAAATACCTCTGGATCATTGCTAGATCTTTTTTTTTTTTTTTATCTGATGAAAGACATAGATAACTTCCCCCAGAAAAATGACCAAAAAAATCTTAAACTCGTCCTGAGAATAAAATCCCAATCATTTGTTTCATTTCGTATTATAAAAATATTTAAAAAGATCTAATGTATTGTCCAGAGAAGTGTTTTGCTTTATTGAATTCATAAGGCCTATGGCTTCTCTTTGGGGAAAAAAAAAATCACATTCTGCTGATACAATTCATTCTTTAGAAAAACCTCAGTGCCTGATGAGAAGTTTATAGTTTGTGTTATTTGCACATTGAATTCTTGTTCTTTTGGATTTTTTTCCTAGTTATTAAAATAAGTTAATTTATAAATTTTAAGAATTATCTTTTTTTAAAAAAAGATAGTCCTTACTTTTGCCTGTTTTAAATCTTACAGAATTTGTTTTGTTTTGTTTTGTTTTCCACCAGTACCAGGAGATAGGCATTCCGGTCCTGCCCCTGCCCCTTATACTAGCAGAGCCAGTCGGCTAGCTCCTGGGCTGCAGTTTATTTGTTTTTAAAACGTACGCATTGTTATAATGCAGGTATTAAGACAAATTGTACTCAGACAGTAGGGCTAGATGTTCTTAAAGATACTCTGAGTAAACTAAAAATATTACATGAATTCATGAATGTTCCATAATAATAAATATCATGGTACAGATAGGGCTTTGGGTGATTAGAACTGAAAATTTTACATTCATTTTATGAAGTTTTATAAATAACCTTTTTAGAGCAGTTTTAGGTTTACAAAAAATTGTGAGTACAGAGTACAGTAGAGGGTTTTCCACACCCACCCCACTGTCCCACACTGATACGTTTGTTACACTCAGTGAACCTATGTTGACATACCATTATCACTCGAAGTCCATTGTTTTCATTAAGGTCACTTTTGGTATTGTACATTCTGTGGATTTTGACTGACGTATAACATGTGAATCTACCATTGTGGTGTCATAAAGAATAATTTCACTGCCCTAAAAATCCTCTGTTCCTCACCTGTTTATCCCTGCCTTCCTTTAGCCACTGACAACCACTGATCTTTTGACTGTCTCCATAGTTTTGCCTTTTCTAGAATGTCATATAGTTGGATTCATTTTATAGCCTTTTCAGATTAGCTTCTTTCACTGAACAATATGCATTTATGTTTCCTCCATGTCATTCTATGGCTTGTTAGCTCATTTCTTTCTAATGTAGAATAATATTCTATTATCTGAATGAACCACAGTTTATTTATCCATTTACCTACTGAAAGACATTTTGATTGCTTCCAAGTTTTGGCAGTTATTAGTAGAGCAGCTCTAAATATCTGCATGTTTTTATGTAGACAGTTCATTTAGGCAAATATCAAGAGCACAATTGTTGGAGCATATGGTAAGGATATGTTTAGTTTTATAAGAAACTGCTAATCTGTCTTCCAAAGCAGCTGTACCGTTTTGCATTCTCATTAGCAATATATAGGAGATCCTGTTACTATAAATCCTCACCGCATTTGGTATTGTCAGTGTTGTGGATTTTGGCCATTGTAATATGATGCTTTAATTTGCAATTCTCTTATGACATGTGTTGTACATTTTTTATACTTGCTTTTTATACTTGCTTTCTGTATCTCTTCTTTGGTGAGATGTCGGGTAAGGTTTGGCACATTTTTTAATCAGATTGTTTTCTTATTGTTGAGTTTTCAAAATTTTCTGTATATTTTGGATAGTAGTCTTTTAATAGCTGTGTCTTTTGCAAATATTATATCCCAGTCTGTGGCTTGTTTTCTCATTTTGTTGACATGACCTTTCACAGAACAAAAGTTTTTTTTTAATTTTAATGGAATCTAACTTAGCGGTTATTTCATTTAAGGATCATGCCTTTGGTGTTATACTGAAAAAAAGTCATCACTGTACTCAAGTTCATTTGGGTTTTCTCCTATGTTATTTTCTAGTTTTATAATCTAACGTTTCACATTTAGGTCTGTGACCCATTTTGAGTGAAATTTGTGAAAGTTTTAAGGTCTTTGTCTAGATTCATACTTTTACATGTGGATGTCCAGTTGTTCCAGCGCCATTTCTTGAAGTACTATCTTTGCTGCTTTGTATTGTCTTTGCTTCTTTGTCAAAGATTAGTTGACTGTTTTTTGGAGCTAATTTTTATCTATTTTATCACCAATACCACATAGTCTTGGTTACTCTAGCTTTGTAGTAAATCTTGAAGTTGAATTGTGTTAGTCCTCCAGCTTGTTACTCTCCTTCCATACTGAGTTGGCTAACCACCTCTCCATAAACACTTTAGAAAGAGTTTCTCTGTATCCACACAATAACTTGCTGGGATTTTGATTAGGATTGTGTCGAAGCTATAGATCAAGTTGGGAAAAGTTGAAATTTTGACAGTACTGAGTCTTCCTATCTATGAATAGGATAGGAACGTCTCACCATTTACTTGGTTTTTCTTTGATATTGCTCATCAGAGTTTGGTAGTTTTCCTCATATAACTCTTGTACATATTTTGTTAAACTTATCCATATATTTTTTTATATTTCAATTTTAGGTGCTAATTTTTAAAAGATTATTAGAGAGCAAGAGAGAGAGCATGCAAGTGTGAGGTGCGATGGGGAGGAGGAGAGGGAGAGGGAGAGAAAAATCTTAAGCAGATTTCACGCTCAGCACACAGCCCAGTGTGGGGCTCAGTCTCATGACCCTGAGATCATGACCTGAGCCGAAACCAAGAGTTGGATTTTAATGATACCAGACTCCCCTTAAATGGTAATGTTTTAATTTCAAGTTCTAGTTCGTTGCTGTTATGTAGGAAAGTGATTAATGTTTGTATATTTATCTCGTATCCTGCATTCTTGCTGTAATTGCATATTAGGGTTGGGGGTTTTTTTGCATATTAGGGGTTTTTTGTTGTTGATTCTTTTGGATTTTTTGGGTTTTCTACATAGACAAACATATCATCTGTGAACAAGACTGTCTTATTCTTTTCTTCCCAACCTATATACCTTTTATTTCCTTTTCTTGTTTCATTAATTAGCTAGAACTTCCAGTATAATATTGCAAAGCTGTGGTAAGAAGGAACATCCTTACATTATTCCTGATTTTAGCAAGAAAGCTTCAAACTTTTCTCTACTAACTGTAACATTAACTGTTAGTTTTTTGTAGCTGTTCTTTATCAAATTGAAGAAGTTTCTCTCTATTCCTAGTTTGCTGAGAGTTTTTTTTTTTTAATCATAAATGCCTTTTTGATTTTTTCTAGTGTTTTTTTTTTTTATCTGTTAATAAGATAATGTGATTTTTCTTTAGCCTGTTGATGTAATGGATTACATTTATTGATTTTCAAATGTTGAGCCAGCCTTGGATACCTGGGGTAGATTCCACTTGGTCATGGTATATCATTCTTTGTATACATAGTTGGATTTGATTTGCTAATATTTTGTTGAAGATCTCTTTATCTTGGTTGATGAGAGATGTTGGTCTGTAGTTTTTTTGGTTTTTTCTTCTTATGTCTGTTAGGTTTTGGTGGTGGTATAATTTGGTTTCATAGAATGAGTTAGAAGTATCCTCTTTGCTTCTGTCTAATGAAAGAGAGTGTAGATACTTGGTGTAATTTCTTCCTTAAATGTTTGGAAGAATTCACCAGAGAACCCATCCAGCCCTGGTGCTTCCACTATTGGAAAGTTATTAATTGTTCAAATTTCTTTGATAGATTTAGGTCTTTTCAGATTGGTCTGAAATAATAAATTTTTAAAAATTTATTTGACAGGCAGGAATCACAAGTAGGCAGAGAGGCGGGGGCATGGGGAGCAGGCTCCCCGCTGAGCAGAGAGCCAGCTGGAGGGCTTGATCTCAGGACCTTGGGATCGTGACCTGAGCCAAAGGCAGAGGCTTTAACCTGCTGAGCCACCCAGGTGCCCCCATCCCACAAATTTTGATAAGTTGTATTTACATTTTTATTTAGTTTAGAACATATATATTTTTAAATTTCTACACCCAACATGGGGCTCAAACTCATAACCCTGAAATCAAGAGTCTCATACTCCACTGACTGAACCAGCCAGGCATCCCCTAGTTTTTGAATATTTTTAAATTCCTCTTGAGATTTCTTCCTTGACCTATGTATTATTTAGAAAAATGTGTGATTAACCTCCACATATTTTCCAGCTATCTTCTTGTCATTTTTTTTATAAAGATTTTATTTACTTAGAAAGAGAGAGAGAGCACAAGCAGGGATAGGGGCAGAGGGAGAGGGATAAACAGATTCCTTGCTGAGTGCGGAGCTTGACACGGAGCTCAGTGCCAGGACCCTGAGGTTATGACTTGAGCCGAAGTCAGATGCTTAACCGACTCAGCCATCCAGGCCCCCTGTCATTGATTTTGAGTTTAAGTCCATTCTTGTCTGAGAGCAAATATTGTATGATTTCTGGTGTTTGTTTGTTTGTTTTTTTTTAATTTGTTAAGGGTGGTTTTGGTTAATTTTGCAAGGTACAGAATTCTAGGTTGGCTGGGCTTTTTTTTTTTTTTTTCCTTCTCAACGCTTAGTTATTTTATTCTATCCTCTTCCTACTTGCATGGTTTCTGATGTGATTTTTTACTTTGCTCCTCTATAGGTAAAGTGTTGTTTTTTTTTTTTTTCTCTGACTTATGAGATTTTTTTTAAACGGTCGTTTTTTGTAGTTTGAATATGCTATGCCTAAGTGTAATGCTTTGGAATTTGTTGTGCTTGGTGTTCTCTGAGCATCCAAGACCTGCGGTTTGGTGACTGACATTAATGTGGGGAAATGCCCGTCATTATTACTTCAAACACTGCTTCTGTTCCTTTCTTTTCCGTCTCCCATCAGATATCCCATTTGCATTTTACCTTTTGTAGTTGTCCCACAGATCTCAGATATTCTCTTCTGATTATATCCCCAAACTCAGAGATTCTTTCCTCAGCTTTTCCCAGTCTACTAATGAGCACATCAAAGTCATTCATAATTTCTGTTAGGTTTTGACTTAGAGCATTTTTTGCACTTTTTAAATTTCCATCTCTCTTCCATTGTTCATCTGTTCTTGCATGTTGTCTACCTTTTCCATTAATGTCCTTAGCATATTAATCACAGTTTGTAAAAATTCCTGATCTGATAACTCCTGATGTATCTGACTATGGTTCTGATACTCATTCAGTGTCTTTAGACCGTGTTTTTTGCCTTTTAGTATATCTCATATTTTTTCTTTTTTTTTTTTTTTAAAGATTTTATTTATTTATTTGACAGAGAGAAATCACAAGTAGACGGAGAGGCAGGCAGAGAGAGAGAGGGAAACAGGCTCCCTGCTGAGCAGAGAGCCCGATGCAGGACTTGATCTCAGGACCCTGAGATCATGACCTGAGCCGAAGGCAGCGGCTTAACCCACTGAGCCACCCAGGCGCCCTCATATTTTTTTTTCAAAGATAGACATTACGTATTAGATAAAAGGAATTGTGGTAATTAAGTGTATAGTGATGGGAAAGTAAGGTGTGGGGAGAAAGTGTTTTATAGAACAATGATTAGGTCTCAGTCTCTTGGTGAGCCTGTACCACAGGAGTATGAACTTCACCAATGTTTTTCTGTTCATCCCCTCTCACCCCCACCACTTAAGTGGTGCAGGATGGCTAGAAGTGGGCTGAAGGGTATTTCCCTTCCTCTAGTTAGGTTGGAATCTGGTAAAATAGTTTCTCCTGAAGCTAGGCCTTGTTAAGAACAGAGTACTCTGGCATATTTCAAAATGATTGGTTCTCCCCTCCCCCTTCCAGAAGCAGGATGGAATTTTTCTCCTATATTTACCCCTTAGAGCGCCTAGAGGCGCTAGAGGATGGAATTTTTCTCCTATATTCACCCCTTAGAGCGCCTAGAGGTAAAACTTACAAAATTATGACTTGGTCCCTCTGGAATTTTTAACTTAAACTCTTGCACCCTGAGCCTCCAGCGTTTTGCCAATTTCAGTTTAGTTTTCCTTCTCTGGTACCAGTTCCCATGCATGTATCTGCTCGTGGGTTTCTGCTCTGAGAAGTTAGGATTCTTTGTATCTACCTTTTTCTCCAGTTTGGGGGACAGCAGTTTTGCCCTGCAACCTCAGTTCTCTGACAGATCCAAGAAGAGTAGTTGATCTTTCCATTGTTTAGCTTTTTACTGTTGTCTGGATGGAATGGTGACTTCCTGAGCTGCTTATGTGCCAGACCAGAAACCAGAACTTGGAAATATTTTTATTTTTTTTAAAGATTTATCTTTTTAAAGATTTTGTTTGTCTATGGGAGAGAGAAGGAGAGAATGTGAGCATGAGCAGGGGAAGGAGCCGAGTGGGAGAGACAGGCAGATTCATTGCTGAACACGGAGCCAGACACGGGGCTCCATTCTAACGCCCTGAGATCATGACCCAAGCCAAAATCAAGAAGTGGACGCTCAACCGACCGAGCTGCCCAGGCACCCCTATTTTTATTTTTATCTGGCAGCTTCAAATATGGGAAAATGAATAAATAGTGGTGGAAGGAAAAGGGGATCGTCTGCAGTCTTGCTAACAGAGGCAGCCGGTGTTATTTTGACATTTGGCTTTTTTGTCAGTGTATTTTCTTTTCTTTACACAAGTAAGATGATAGAATTTGGCTATCATCATAAGATCCTCAAATCCAAAACTGAACAACTGTCTTCTTCCCAAGACAGTTCTCTTGTGTTATCTGGATCATCTCAGCAGCCACTCCCACTCACCAGAACAGTGCCCAGGAACTGTCTTTCTCTTCCTTCACATCCACTCAGAGTTTAAATCATGACAGTTACATTTTCTAAATATTTTTGGATGCCTCTTTCTCTTTCTTCTCTTGCCATTTCTGTGGGTCAGAGTCCTCATTGATTCATCTCTGAACTCCTGCAATAACAGAGCCTGTCTCCAGCATTATCCCCCTCAATTCTGTGCCGATGTCACTTAGATGATCCATTTAAGATGCATCTCTGGCCATGTGACTTCCCTGCTTAAAGCCTTTAAAACCCTTCAGTGGCTCCTCGTTGCCTTTCAGATAAATCCAAGCTCCTAAGCGTGGCCCATGTATCTCTCTGTGGCCACAATCTCTGCCTGCCAGATTTAGCTCCTGATACTGCCTGTCCCCTGCTTATGTTCGAGGATCACTGAATTCCTTGCAGTCCCACCGGCACCCCTTCCTCCCCACCACTGGGGATAGTTGTCTGTCTGCCGTGCAGGCTCCCACTCCAAGTGCCTGTTGTCTCACTCCCCTCACCTCTTCGGGGCCTCCACATTTATTCAGGCAGCTCAGCTCCTCCTCCAGACCTTACTCTAACTGCTCCACACCCCTTTTCCCTAAGCTGGGTTTCTGGGCGCAGATCTCTGCCATTGCGTCTCCTCCCATTCATTTATTCATTCCACCAACTAATCAGCAACACTTGTGTGAGGGCAGATGATTTTTAAATGGTCCTTCCCTAATGGAGCTTACATTCCATGGAAGGGAGATACATGATAATAAGTAAAAATAGATGTCAGAAGGTGATAATGCTGTGCAGATAAATAGAGTAAGAGGGATGGAATGTTCTGAGGTTGGAGAAGAGGCTGCTATTTAAAGGACATGGTCAGGGAAGCCCTCAGTAATGCTGTGGCCTTAGAGCAGAGACCTGCTGGAAGGGGGAGTGAGCCATGCACACGTGCGGAGACGCCATAGTAAGCATGTACAGACTGTTACGTGATCGGTAAGGAAGGCAGTGTGTGTAGGGCAGAGTGGGTGAGGGGAGAAGGCGGCCTAAAGACTTAGTGCCAGCCAGGTCGTGAGGGGCGCATAGGCCATTAGAAGAACTTTGGCTTTTGCATTTACTCTGAGACCAGAAGCCAAGAAGGCGTCTGTGCAAAGAAGGGACAGGCACTGGCTATGTGCTAAAAAGATCCCTCTGACTACCGGGCTAAGGTAGGGTAGCATAGGGGTGGTGCTTGAACGGGACAGGGGTGTGGAGACCAGTTAGAGGAGCTTGCTGTAGTAGGCCACATACATGGTGACGGAGACTTAGACTGACCAGAGCAGAGCCAGTGGAGGCAGCAGGAAGTGATTGGGCTTTTGAATATATTTTGAAGGTAGAGCCCCCAGGATTTATAAAGGATTGGATAAGGAGTATAAGGAAAAAAAACGGGACTCAAGGATGACTTCCAGGTTTTGGTCTGAACAAAATTGCTGAGGAGTAGGAAGATGGAAGGAGAGTTTGGGATATAGGTTGAAGCCACCCATCAGTCTTCCGATCGGAGATGCTAAGCAGGGAGCTGGAGGTGTGCCTCTGGACTGCAGAGGAGAGGTCCAAGCTCAAGGTGTCAGCCTGCAAACTGTCAGCATTTGTTGATATTTCAAGGGTGTGGAATCAGATGAGACGGAAGACGAAAGGGGAGATGACTGAGTCCTGGAGCATTCCAAACTGTGGAGGCCACCGTGATGCAGGGGGCCCAGCCAAGGATGCTGGGAAGGCATGGCTAGGGGGGTCACGGGAGAGCCAGAGAGAGCAGGAGCTAGGAAACATGCTTTTGAAGCAGGAGGGAGTGAGACTGGTGTGCAGGGTTGCAGATAGGTCACGTGGAGATGAGGACATTGTGCTGTAGATCTGTTTATATTGTTGCCTCCTTCCATTGGCTGAGAATTCACTGGAGGCAGGAACGCCTCCAGCAGTGTATTACCTACAGCTTAGAGGTGGGAGATACACACAAGTCATTTAACTCATTGAAGGGCTGCTTTGCCTCAGGCCGGTTGTCTCCATATCTCTAAGCTCCATTTCGCATCTGTGAAATGTGGGAGGGATGGTATCTCTCCACTGAGTCACCGTGAGGCTCCAGTGGGAATGTGAAGCACGAAGCATGAGCCCCTTGATGGCATTAAGCCCGTGACCGCTGTCATCAGTGTCACTGACATAGTGTGCCTAGCGTGGCGCCCCTCCTGGGGAGCAGCAGGGGGCGAGTGCGTGAGTAAGTTGCCTCTTTGTGCAACTGTTTCATTCAGGGTCTCTCCCTGTGTGCTTGTGACGTACTAACATGGCACTTTGGGGGTTTCTCTAGGAGACCGCACTGATCCTCAACGGAGTGGGTCTGGAAGAAGTCCTGGGGCAGAGCGCAGGCCATGGAGCTCCCCAACTACAGCCGACAGCTGCTGCAGCAGCTCTACACTCTGTGCAAGGAGCAGCAGTTCTGTGACTGCACCATTTCCATCGGCACCATTTACTTCCGGGCCCACAAGCTGGTCCTGGCTGCCGCCAGCCTCCTGTTCAAAACACTGCTGGACAACACAGACACCATCTCCATCGATGCGTCTGTTGTGAGCCCCGAGGAGTTTGCCCTCTTGTTAGAAATGATGTACAC
Organism: Mustela lutreola; assembly: GCF_030435805.1. Lineage (NCBI taxonomy): Eukaryota > Metazoa > Chordata > Mammalia > Carnivora > Mustelidae > Mustela > Mustela lutreola. The sequence continues at coordinate 16,144,594 of NC_081299.1, forward strand.
TGGCAGACTACCTGTGGGCAAGCACAACTTCTCCAAAATCATCTCTCTGGCCGACAGCCTGCAGATGTTCGATGTGGCCGTTAGCTGTAAAAATCTTCTGACCAGCCTTGTGAACTGCTCTGTTCAGGGTCAGGTGGTGAGGGACGGCTCCGTACCATCCTCAGAGGCATTCAGGAAGGAACCAGAGAAGCCTGACATAGAAGTCCTTGCCTCTGAGGGCACTGCAGACCCTCGCCCTTCCCTGGAGGCTTCTGCCCCTCTAGGGAGCCGTGTGAAAGCCGAGGCTGAGGACGCAGTTGATATGGTTGCGGGAGAGATGAGTGCGGGGCCTTCCACTGCCCAAGGGATGCAGGGGAACACAGACACCCCGGGGCAGACTCCTCGTCTCTCTGAAGTTTGTTCCCCCTCCCCTGCTGTACAAGCCTTTAGAGAGGCAAAGGAGGCCAGCACGGAGCCAGGTAACCTTCATTTAATAGTTCTGTTGTAATCTGTCCTCCCATTGTCGGTTACTACATCCAGTGTTCTTTATGAATTTTTTTGTTTCAGTGATAGATTTACCAAAAACCACTGCTAGATAGGAAACCAGAATCCCACACAGAATCTGAAACAAAACTGCTACTGGGGGATGGCTTTTTTTTTTTTTTTTTTTTTAATGATTTTATTTTTTTAAAGTCATCTCTATACCCAACATGAAGCTTGAACCCATAACCCTGAGATCAAGCGTTGTACTCTCCCCCAGCTGAGCCTGCCAAGCACCCCACGGGGGCATTCTTCTTCTTTTAAAATGTCTGTGTTTTTGAGTGATGGAAGTTAGAGGATAAGCTGCAGAGCAGAAGGCAATACTGAAATAACGATGTGCCAGGGGTCTTTTTGTTTTGAGAGAGAGAGAAAGAAAAAGAGGAAGTGGGGAGGGACAGAGGGAGAGAGAGAATCCCAAGAAGTCTCCATACCCAGTGCGGAGCCCGACTCAGATCACAACCTGCGCAAAGATCACGTCGGACGCTTAACCAACGGAGTCACTTGAGCGCCCCTGATGGACCAGTTTTGATGCTGACCCATTATTCTAACCAGGAAGAGGATGGCCCAGAGAAGGCAGCTGGTTAGGGCCATTGTTTTCTGTTATCCACAACTGTTATATCTGTGTCAGTTATAAATGCCGCATATAACCCAAAGGTTGTCAGCTTAAACTTTAAAAAAAAATCATCTCAAGTAATGAATCACTGACTTGTGTGTGTGTGTGTTTTGTTTTGTACTCAGAGTATGAGAGGAAACAGCATCAGCTGAAATTTCTTCTAGAGAATGAAAGTGTCTTCTCTGATGCACTCTTGGTTACCCAGGATGTTTTAAAAAGACTAGAAGAATGTTCAGAAATTAAAGGTGCACAAGAGGAGGTAAGTACCATGAGTTTTATTTGTTTGCTGATGTAGTGTTCTCTGGATACCAGATCAGTTTCCCATATGGGGCAGAACTATGAAAACACAAAACACTTCCGGGTCTCAGTTTTTTCAAACTTAAATTTTTAAAAAAAGAATTACTTGTCAGAGAGAGAGAGAAAGAGAGCAAGGGGAGTGTCAGGCAGAGGGAGAAGCAGGCTCCCCTCTGAGCAAGGAGCCTGATAGGGGACTCGATCCCAGGACCTTGGGATCATGACCTGAGCTGAAGGCAGATGCTTGACCAACTGAGCCACCCAGGTATCCCTCAAACTTTAATTTTTTTTTTTTTAATATTTGTTCTCTAAAGGGCCGTCTTAGAAAAGTACTAGGCAAGATGGTTTCAAAACTAAGTTATATTCTGATCACCCAGACTTAAACCAGTTTTGATCCAGGATACTTAACTAATCAAAACCATTTCCACCAGAATAATCAGGGATAAAATAAGGCAAAAAGTAGTCATGGACAACCCCAAATCCAGACTAAATGATAAAAACCGAAGTAGAACATTAAGAAATACTTACAACTTGGTATGAAAAGGACCTAATGTATATACCTTATGTAGTAAATTGCATCCAATGTTTAGGAATACAGTGGCCATTTTCCACCGTGAAACCACTAATAGTGAAATTTATTGAATGCTTACCATGCTGTGCTTGGCACACATGTTATCAGATTTAATTCTCACAACCCCCCCCGGGATGGATACTGTTTTATTGATTTTTTAGCCCCCGTTTTACAGATGAGAAAAGCGGTCTAAGGTATATAACCTGGCCAAGGCCACAGAGCTCGTAGGACTGAGCCAGAATTTAAACACAAGCATTCTAGCTTTAGAGCGGTGCCTTTGCACACTGGGTTTTACTGCTAGTAGGGGAAAATGCTACACATGTCTCACGTATGTTTAACTGTTTAGGAATGGCCTGACAGAAGACTGCCCAGTGGTTATCATGCTCTTAACTGACCTTTTCTTTCTTTCAATATCTCATCAAGACGCATCCCCACTGGGGGCTTCCTCACTACCTGACTTCTCATCCCTTGAATGTACAGGATTGCCTCCACAGCCACTTTAGAACTCCTCTAGCCACTTTAGAACTGCCTTTCCCGCAGCCATGCCTCCCATGCTGAGCGGTGCTGGCAGCGCCAGTGGGCACCGTCCCCTCAGGCTTGCTCATCTGCGTGGTGGGGAGTGTGTGGGGGAGGCCTCCCGTGTTGCTGTAGGCAATTGAGTGTCTGTTAGTTACCTTCACCCAAGCAGTAACTGCCTTCTACTGTACAAGTATTTCCCAGATTCATAGAAACTTACTTAAAAAAAAACCAAAACCAACAATTCAAGGTCAAGTATTTCTTTTAACCTTGGCTAATTGACAGTTGACTGTAAATTACTTTCTTGAGAGAACAGCTTTTTATGACACTGGGTTAACCTCAGTGACTCTGTTAGGGAGGTGACAGGTTGTAAAACCTTGATATTCTTTGTACTGATTATGCTGAAGGACATTATGGTTTTATACTTTTGCATGTGGATGTTCTCTTAACTGTTCAATCTATCATTTTTGTCACAAGTTTGTTGGCGTGATAGCTTAGAGACACACCTCTTCATTTTCCCTTGCAGGACTTCCTGTCCACTTAATTTTGGTGACAGGGGAGTAGTAGCATTCCTAGATCAGCAATATTCAGATTATTAGGGTGGCCTGTGTACTTACTTGAGCTGTGTTTTAAGCATTTTTTCCTAACACTGGTACCTAAAAGTGTCTGGCAGATAACAGGTGCTTGAGAAATTTTTGCTGTACATGGTTTCATCCAGCATTTTTTTCTCTCCCAATTCTTGTCCTAATCTTTTGGTGACAATAACAGTAGTAGTACTTAGAACACTGATTCACTGTTGGGGATCATTATAGGCTTATGTTATTTCTTCTACGGTTTTAGAGGTCAGAGTAAGAGCCCTACAAATCACTTAGTGGCTGTATTTAAAACTGATTCTGTTACATTCCATAGTACCTTTCAGCTGCAGAAAGAAAAAGAGAAAAAAATACTTGAAGAGCATACGATTCCATTAAATAAAATACAGACTTTGTACTTGGGCCCAGTTCTTCTCTTTCTCCTTTAACTTTCTTATAGATGGTTTTATTAAAGTATGGTTGACATGCAGCAAGCTGTATATATTTAAAGCATACAGTTTGATAAGTTTTAAAACCCGAAGCCATCAACACAAGCAAGATACTGAACATACCCATCACCCCTGAGGTTCCTTATGCGCGTACTAATCCCTCCCGCTAGCCCCTTTCAACCCACCCATCTCTAGGTGACCCTGACCTGCTCGCTCTCTGTAGATGAATGTGCATTTTCTAGAGTATTATGTATAGAGAGTCATGTAGTCTATATTCTTTCACATCTGGCTTCTTGCCATCACATAATTCTCCTGAGGCTTATCCATGCTTATTTACTCCTTTTTAGACCTGAGCAGAGTTCCATTGTGTGGATATACAGTTAGCTGTTCAGCTCTATCATTTGCTAGTGTTGTGACCTCCAACAACTTAATCTGTGTAAGCCTTAATTTCCTAATTTGTAAATTGGGAATGTTGTCACCTACATCACAGGATCATTGTGAAACTAATACAGATTATTGATGGAAAACTCACACTAAAATACCAGGCACAGAGAAAAAGAGCTCAATTGGTGGCGACTGCTGTTGTTTGTTTATGCGTCAACTTAGTATTTTTAGACTTAGTTGACCTTGAAACCCCTTTTTACTTAATGTCTTATAATATCTTAGTGCCACGGTCATTTGCTCTGACACATGAGATGGATTGCTGTTACTTTAAGCCTAATTTGCAAGTCATGCTTTCAAATAGGGACCATTATCCACTTGGAAGTACCTTACTGAACTGCAGGTGTAGTGCCTGGTTCACAGCCATCAGTCTCTAGAACAGTGGTTCGGTGTATATGAAAATTATCCAGTACACTCATGAATATGTACACCTCCAGACCTCATTTCGAGAGAGTCTGATAGTCGTAGAGCTTGGGCATCTACATCTTTAATAAGCTGCCGTGTTGCTGTTTTGATATCAATAAGACCCGTTTCTGAGAAGCGCTGCTAGAGAAGTTAATGGCTTGCACAGTTCTTAGTGTATGATGGCAGATGTCACAGTGTCTGTGCTGGCACCTTGCTGTTTTGAGGGGCCACCATGTACACATTTTTCCCAAGTGTTATTCTTTACTTACGCCTTGATTCAGCAAATATTTACTGAGCAGCTGGTGTGTGCCAGGCATTGAGCTGGTTGCTAGGAAGACACGTATAAATAAAACTGGATCCCTATCCCTATAGAGTGTCTTGACAGCAGAGAAATCCTGCCACATATGTAATTATTTTTTTGGAGTCACCAAACTATGGAAATCCCCAAAAGGCCTCAGTACTGAAAGCATTTGCAAACTGCTCGCTTGAAACACCAGTCTGCGTTTCAGCTCCAATTGTAAAGGCTGGGGGTTTGTTGTTTTTCTTTTTAAAGAGTTTTAGCTCCTAAAGAGCTTTGAAATGCTTTTTGTTGTTGTTATTTGGTTAATCGGCATAACATTAAAAAGACAGCTTAACATTAAAAATAATCTGTGCTTAGATGTGAAATCTGGAGGCTTGTGAAGGCCTGAGCGTGTTCTAGTTGACACGGACTAGCCTGTTTCTTTTCTGAAACACAGACACAAGGTGTGCACCTGGCCTGAATGGAGTTTCAGGAGGACACCGTGAACTAGTGTCCTGCTTATTTTGTTTCCTGAGATAAATGATGAAAGGTGGCAAAGCCATTCCCTAAGCAGTGATTGCAACAACACAGGATGAGGCTGGGCCGCTTGGATTGTGTGAAACCAAAGCCAAAGCTGATTAAGGAGAAATCTCTTGGGTGCTGGGATGGGAAAGCGGCTTCTGCCCGTCTTTATCTCGGTGTAATATCCCTGCCCATTAGAGAAAGCAGATACTGACCTAACAGGCTTTCTGGCTGAGCTGAGCAAAACCTATGTTTAAAGGCAAGCTTATAATTTGTTTTTAGCTTTTATGCAGGAACTTTTAATTGTCTTCTTTCTTTATTCCTAGCCATGTCGCTGCTTTTAATTAAGTGTGTATATAGCAAAGTGAATCTTTGACTAGAATTAGGAGATAACTTCTACTATTGATTTCCTTGCTGTTTGATCCAGTTTTCACCTGAAGTTCTAGAAAGACTCCCAAAGCTTAAGACTTAGGAGCTTTTTTTTTTCTCTTTCAACTTTGTTTCAGAGGCAAACAAGCCTCTTCTCCTGTATGAATCTGATGTTTCCGACCACGTCACTGCTTTGGAGAGTTGTCACAAAGTGCAGGTCTGTGTTTTGTGGACTATGTTCACTGACAGGATAGGGTAACCCTGTTGAGAAGTGAGCTAATAGGGTTCATTTTATAGGTCTATGAGAAATGGAAGTAAGTTGTTTTTCCATATCTTCTCTCTGCTAATTATGTCATCTAACATATGCAACCATCGATAGAAAGGCTATTGGTTTTATGGCAAGAGAATTTCGTTCAGTTAAATATTTATGAAGCACCTACCAGTGTACCTGTCTATGTACAAATCTCCAGGACCAGGAGGAATGGTGTCAATTGTCCAGATAGGACCCAGTGTTCAACTTGACGTTGACCGTAGCAGGTCCAGGAGAGTGCAGTGTAAGTGGATTCGGTTACACTCAAAATCTGAGGTGGCAACTAGTGAAAGGGGTGCTAAGTCAGTAGAGTAAGCTCCACTGACCTACTCCACTGACTTACCATTTCCTCCCAGGTACGCTGCTTACTGGCCATGAGATCTCACCTCTCTGACTTTCATTTAAGTAGTCGTTGTAATGGGCGCCTGCATGGCTCAGTTGGTTGGGCGTCTGCCTTCGGCTCAGGTCATGATGCAGGCTCCCGGCATGGCGTCCCGCATTGGGCGCCCTGCTCGATGGTTGAGTCTGCTTCTCCCTCTGATCATGCCCCTTCTCATACTCCCTCTGTTTCTCATATTCTCTGTCTCTCAAATGCATAAATAAAATCTTAAAAAAAAAAAAAAAAGAGTAAAAGTAGCCCTGGTAATAACGCCTCCTAGGACCAACGGGAGGAGTTCCATAGATGGCACGGACACAGTGTCTGGGATGGCATTCGGCTCTTCCGGTCTGGGTCACGAGGGCCGTTGGCTGGCCCTCGGCATTCAGGGAAGGTGTGAACGCATAAGAACACAGCATAACTCAAACGAATCCAAAGGCAGTAGGCAGACAGTTGGGAAAATAAGTAAATCCAAAGACCTTAGTATAAGGCAAAGATTAAATTTTTAAAGGAAAGGAAATTGTCCCATCTTTAAGTATATTGACCTATAGTTCATTCATAAATCAAAGTCCGTTGATCACACGTGTGACCATAATTTGGTATGAATTTACCGAAGTACCTTTAACTCTAAGAATCAAAGGAATTCCAAATGTTTGCTTAAAGAGCCAAACTCTGTTTTGGGCTGACATCTTATGTAGCAGTCAGTGACCCTCAGCCTGCCGCAATATGGGATGCCCTCTGTTTAGGCAGATGGGCTATTTCAGAAAAGGGCTCACTGCACGGAGGAGCCCCAGGCAGTTTAGGGGGCTGATGGAATAACAGTTAAAACACTCGCTCTGGTGCCAGGTCCCCAGTAGGTTCTGGAAGAAAGAGCAAAGAGCAGGGCTGTCCAGGCAGCTGACTGCTCCCTCCTGGCCCTTTCATCAGCTCACCCCTGCTCCCCTTCCCAGATGGTCACACCCTGGCATCACTGCTGAGCAATGAAGTTAACAAATGTTTTAATTTCACTGCTGAGCAGTTCAGCAGAGGAGGAGACAGCAGAGAGGATAATGAGAAGCGTATCAGACGTCTCTGTGGATGAAAGCGCCCCTTCCCCACCGGCTCAGATGATGCTGCCAGACAGATTGGGTCCTGCGAGACGTGGATTCGCGATGCTCAGAGCTTCGGGAGAAAGCACACTGGCGTAGGGCAGACGAAGATGGCTAAATGCTGTATCCGTTAAGATGCATTGAAGAAAAGGAGGAAGGAAATGAGAAATAAAGAGAGAAAAACCTATTTACTGACGGCATTAGCATTGAGAGGGTCTATATTAGGTATCTCTTGCCGCATAACAATTACTCTTAACATTTAGCAGTTTGAAAGCACACACAGTTTTTACCATCTCTGTGGGTCAGGAACCTAGGCATCCTTTGCTGAGTCCCTGGCTCAGGGTCCCTGGCAGGTCTGTAGTCAGGGTGTGTATTATTAGCCAAGGCCACAGACAGCTCAGGACGCGGTGGGGCAGGGCGAGGGATGGCCCCTTCCCAGTACACTCGTGTAACTGTTGGCAGGGTTCCGAAGATTCACTTCCAAGCTCACTCACTGAGTATTGGCTGGAGACATTCCCTGCCACGTGGGCCTCTCTGTAGGGCAGCTCACAACATGGCAGCCTGCTTCCAGAGTGAAGGCAGAGAATGCCCCCGCAGACAAGAAGGAAGTCACGGTGACGGAGCCTCCGAAGTGCCCCCCATTACTCATGCCATGTTCTTTCCCTTGGAAGCACGACATCAGGTGCAGCCCAATGGCATGAATGCCTGGTGGCAGGGTTGTTGTGAAGTATTTAGAGGCCGCCTACCACAGGTCCCTGCTGCTGTCAGGGCAAAGGCACTCCTTAACAAGATTTTAGGCCAACTAACAAGAGCGTGGAAGGTTCAATAAAGGCGACTGAAAACCATTCAGTGGAGCTTTCAGCAGAGTTGGTATTTCATTTGTTTATTATTTTCCAAACTGGAGACAAGATGAGTTACTCAGGTTCATGGAAGTTACTTAATACAGATTCCTAAACTGGGCTTTATCTGAATTTATTTTTGTACATGACTAAAAATCATAAGAAGCTTTTTTTTTTTTTTTTTTTTTAAGTTTACCTTGGCTTTATATGTCATGTCCATTCTGCGATCAGGAAGCACGCTCAAGCAAAGCCAAGAAACACAGTCTAACTCGTTCCTAATTCCTGTTTCTTTGGGAGGAGGAGAGAAAGATAAAAATCTCTCTGAACAAAAATTTTAAACCTGTAATTACTACCAGAATTTATAAGAACTGCCTACCTGAACTTTGCAAGTATAGATATTCATGAGGTCCTTTCATGTTGTGTGTGTGTGTGTGTGTGTGTGTGTGCAGAAAACCATAACTTTTCGCTTTCTTGTGAGGAAGCTCTTCTTTTACAGTATTGACACTAAAAAACATCAAAGGTAGGTTGTAGTTTTGCCAAGTAGAAATATAAAGGCTGTGCACATGAAATTAACTTTTAGTTCTAGATTTTTTAAAAATAAATTCCTTATTGCTAAAACAGAAATTTTGACCCTTCCGTCCAGTCAGCGTTCCTCCCGCTAATTTTGTTTATTTCACCACTGGAGTGGCTGGTATTCTAGTACTTCCAGGTTGAAAGAGTCCAGATGGCGGCATGTAGTGCCGAGACCTCTGGAGGATAAGGCATTTCTAGTAGAAACTGTGTGGCTCTAGATTTAAATAGAAAGCTGAAGATTGGGGAGCTAGTTTTCAGGGTTATTGGCCTAGAGGTTATATGAAAGCTGCATATGTAAGGGCTTTTCCAAAGGGAGAGCATACAGGAGAACAAAGTTGGGATCAGTTTTCGGGACTGCTTATGGGTAGGGATTTGGAAGGAGAATCAGTGAGGAAGGCTGAGCAGGAGGGATCAGAAAGGCGGATGCTTATCCATCTCGAATGCTTCAGTGTTCTGAAGGCAGAGGAGCCGTGATACAGAAGCCGTCGGGATGCCAAAAACCAGGAAAGGCCAAAGAGGGCCTCACTCGCCAGATCCAAGGAGCACGGGGTTCTTGTGGCTGGTTGATCTCTCTTTCCGGTTACTTGTGTCCCCAGACTATAATGGGATGTCTTGAGGGTGAAGAAGGACACTCAGCATTCCAGAGAATCCTGGATAAAGTCAGAGATGAGAGCTTGGACGTTCAGACTGTTGTGTCACTGTTGAGGCTGTGCCAAGATTCCAATCCCGCAGTAAAGAGAGCGTTGTTAGACGGAAAGGCGAAAGGTGTGGATGCAGTGCGGCCAGAAGGTAGGAGAAAACCCCGTCCACCTGAGTGGCTTGAGTTTTATTCTGGAAAGATGCTGTCAGGTTTGCTCCAGTGATACATTTCCTCAGCGGCTTAGTTATCGTTCAGTGATTTTCACATCAGTTTTACACATAATTCCAGAAGCTGGTGATGACAAATATACAGCCTGAATTTGAGTCTACATTTCAGGCCCCTAGTTAACTAGTCTGACTCCTTGAAGTAGAAGACCATCCGTGTTCTCCTGCCCTTCACAAGCCACACATCCCAGTCAGTGTTTTGAGTGCCCAGGGCAGACTGGTTTGCCGGCAGCACCGATGGCTGCAGTTTCTCTCGTTTGGGTTAGGTACAAAGCAGTGGCCTTGCCAAGCAGAAGTTAACCTCTGGCTGGCTCTGCGGCTTTGTGTTTCGACAGATAAATGAAACATTTTTTCCTTTCATAGAGTTTAAACAGAATAATAAAGTATTTTCCTCTCCAAAAAGAGATTCTGCATTCGGGTGCTCAAAATAGGCTGAGAATCACTTTACTATTCTGTTAGATCTCTCTTGACAAACCATGCTGTCATTTTCTTCAAATTGACTAGCTTCTCCTGTGCATCTCTCTGTCTTTCTCCCCCCGCCCCGCCCCAGGGAGCACAGAGGAGGAAAAGACCTTGTCTGCTCTGTTACTAGAACACAAAGAGGACCTGATCCAGGGTGTCACACAGCTGAGACCTATCCTGGAGTTCCTGGAAACAGCCACGGAGGAATTCCTGCCTGACACTGAGAAAAGGGTAACTGTGGGATCGAGCACCTCTTCTTCCCTCCTGAGTTTATGTAGCCCTTTTTTTAACCTCTTTTGTGGCACATAGCACTTCTTCCCTTGCAGTGTTTTTGTACTTACTGCATAGCAAGCACCCAGAAATTCACATTCTTGAACATGTCTCTTTGTGCCCCTGGCAGCAGCTGGCTGAGGGACTCACACACTGTCCTACGATGAAATGTTTGGATACGTGGATGGGTGGATAGTCCTGCTCCCACCTGGTGGGCTGCTAATAGGAAACTGTTGCTCCAAGAGTGAAAACGTTTAGACACAGTTGTAATTATAATTTTGACTCTTTTCTTCTTTATAGAAACGATACACTGTTCACCTGTAGGAATAATTGGGGAAGTGAGCAAAAAAACCCAATTATAATCCCTCACCATCTCACCACTCAGAGATGATCACAGCTAACATTTTGGAGCACATGCTCCCACTTTTTCTCATTTGAGTCATCCTGGGATAGGCTTATACAGAGTACCTTTGGGTTTGTTATTTAATGCATTGTGAATACATTTCCATACTATAATAATGGATTTTGGTAGCTGCATTGTGTTTTATGTAATGAACACACCATGATTCATTGATTGTTGTTGCACATGTGTTTCCAATTTTTTGCCGTGGTAAATGATGTAGAGAACATCCTTGCACACAGATCTTTGCATACTTCTCAAACTCTTTCCTTCGAGTAATTTTCTAAGAAGTAGGATTTTGGAATAGAGAGTATGAAGTTTTTCAGGTGTTTGCTATATATTGCCAAATTGCCCTTCAGAAAGGTTGTACCAATTTACTCTCCCACCAGCCAGCTACTAAAATCCTCATAAAACTGCTGGCATGACTTCTCAAGTCAACTAGATAACTGTATTTGTTGGTGTTATTGATTTCAACTTTGTGCTAAAAATATTTTTATATCTGGAAGGAAGGAATAGGGACAGAGAACTTCTGTGGCATCAATTCTTAAAACTCTGGGAAGTGGCTTACATGTCTGGGAAGAGAAAATGTTTAGAAAGCAGTGGTAGGATCGCTGCATGGATCAGTAGTGAAGACTGGATTCTGAATTCTTTTTTTCTCAGTGGTCATAAACTCTAGTTTTTTCATATAAAATGGGAACAATCCTTAATCTTAAAATTATACTTTATAAATTACGTGTTCCCAAAATTATAACTCCTTTGAATTTCCTTAGGGAAAGATAATATACAAAATAAGATTAAGCTTCCTTCAGCTTAAGACTGAATTTAATTTTAGGCACTCAGTTTAAGTAAGTTGCTTGTAGCTCTAGAAGTACCTGATTCCCTGTTTAGGGATTTCATTCGATTACTCATTCAAACCTTTTCCTTATTAGCTAGATTGAATGTGTCCTTTGAACTGTTTCATTATCTTGGTAAAACAGCATTTATAGGAAGAGCCCAGACTCAGCCTCATTCTCTGCACCAAGACAGACCACACACTGTCATTTTCCTCTGTCACTTTCAGTTTACTTGACAGAAAGGACTAAAGCAGAAGAACCTAAATTAGTTATAAATCACAGAAACACCTCTTGGAATTGGGGTTCTACCAGAGCTTCATTAGCTACTTCTTGTGAAAATTGAAGCCAAACAATAAAGCAGGAACGTAGAGGTGAATGTTGATCAAGTGGCCACAGTGTGTGGCCATCACGTGGAACTTACACTTGGGCCTTTTATTTATTTTATTTTCATTTTTATTTTTTAAGAGTTTATTTATTTATTTGACAGAGAAAGAGATATAGCAAGAGAGGGAACACAGCAGGGGGAGTGGGAGAGGTAGAAGCAGGCTCCCCCCACAGCAGGGAGCCCACTGCGGGGCTCAGTCCCAGGACCCCAGGATTATGACCTGAGCTAAAGACAGATGCTGAACGACTGAGCCCAGGCACCCCGCACTTGGGCCTTTTAGAACTCTCTCCTGTTACAGGATGATGCTAATCGAGGCACCACGGCCCCTGTGTATACATACCTGGGTTCTGTAAGAAATGGTAAATAGATGTGTCTTTACTTCAGGATTGGAAACGTACAACAATAGCAATTGCGACAGTCATTAATTTACTGCTTACTGTGTGCTGAGCAGTGTGCTGAGGACCTTTTAAACATTAATTTCTGCCCTCACATCAGCTCAATGAAGGCACAGATAGTACCCTCATTTTAAAGATGAGGATACAGACCCTCAGGAAGGTGAAGCAGCTTACCCAAAGACGCAACTGCTGGGCGCCTGTGCTAGAGCTCAGACATGGACACACGGCACATTCTCTTACCGCTGTACATACAGCTGCCTAAGGATATCAGTACCCACTGTCATTTAAAGATCACGAATGTCCTAGACATTATGTCAGGCTCTACAAATAGCAGCTTCACTTTAGAGACTCCTTATAACAAGTGTGCAAGCATTGGTATTGTTCTCTGCTTTCGCAGATGAGGAAGATACGGTTCAAAGAACAGAAGAACTCACCCAAGGTCATGCCGGCTATACATTTTAGGACTGGGTTTCCTATTAGGCCTGTCTGGCTTTAAGGACCCTACCCACTGTTGACAGTACATGGCTGCCTCATTGTGTATCAGGTCATTGCTTAGGAACAAAGAGATAGCACTGAAATCAGAGTGGTTTTCAGATACAGGCACTTGAATTTTAAATTATGACTCATTTAATAGGAATCTAGTTATATTAGACATTAAACAAAGAGAATGACTGTGTTCTGTACTGATGAATATGACAGCTTAATATATAATGTATGTGTTCCTTTCATATATGTAATATAGATATTCCTTTCATATACATAAAACTAATTTGGTTTTAAAGCTAAATTTATTTTTAAATGGGAGTTAATTTGATAATGGCATCCTCTGGCATGCTTCTGGGACTGATCTGCTTGACTGCTCCTGAAAGCGGGTATTTTTCTGAAGGAGAGCTCAAAATTCGGTTACTAGGAGTCTGTAGATTATGTGTGTTGAAATAATCTCGCATGTTATAGGCACCATAAGAGCCAAGTTACACATAGTGAGTTGTAGTCCATTAGGAAATAGTTCTATTGTAATAGGAAAATCTCTTTAAAATAACAGTCATGGGTTTTATCCTTCACCCTCTTGCTGGAGCCCTGTGCCCTTCTGACTCCGGCACACCAAGGAAGAACGAGGTGGGGTGGGAGCGGGGGATGGTGACTGGAGCCGCGTATGTGGCACTGATGAGAGAGATCGAAGATACAGAATCTGCAAGAAAAATTATCCAGACATGCACTTTAAGTCTGTTATTTTGGTGGCCATGGACTAATGTGTAAATTACCTGGGCATTCAAATTGCTATGAAAAGGTTTGAATGAGTAGGAGGAAGTAAAATAACGGAATTGGCCTGCAGTGGTAACCTCTTACCACTATCACGTAGTTATCGAACAGTCTAAAACCGCTGTAGCTGCACTCGTTAGTTGCCTGCCTGTTTCTCAGTTTCCTAAACAAACCCAGTCTGAAGATGCCGGTGAGAGTTGGGCTCCCGGCGCTGCCATGTGGGCTTCCTGTAAGAATCTTCTCACTAAATGCAAATGGTGGGGGTGGGGGGCAGGGGGACAAGGAGTCTACTCAGACCTCCAGTTGAGGAGGGGGGATTTTCACAGAGCTGTTCGGTTTGGAGAAAACGTGGGCCTTTTACCACAGCACAAGGAAGTGACTCTGGGAAGAGCAGTGCTGGAGACCTCAGAGGAGGACCCGGGGACAGGCGCCTTGTGCTGCCGTCTCGCTGGGTTCGCCGGCCGCGTGTCAGATGCACTTGGAAGTGCCAGTAACTGCTGTCTGCCTGATTGCTCGCCACTGCAGGTGATCATGAATTGCTGCGAGGGCGGAACACCCAAGGAGACGATGGAAAAGCTGCTGCACAGAATGTCTGAAGACAGGACTGTGACTGCAGAGAGTTTGGTAAAGCTCCTTCAGGCTGTGAAACCTGCGTCTCCGAACTTGGGCCTTCTGCTGGAGAATTTGCAGAGATTAGCCACCTCGCAGGGCACCACAGGTATCCGTTAATTGTCAGCTCTCTGGACTGGAATCTCTCCCACAGAAAATTAGAGCTTAAACACCCTTTGGGCACCATGCTGGGGAGATGAGGTGATGCTTAGAGACACCCTAGTGCCGCAGAAACCAGCGATTGTCCGTAGTTCTGGAGTTGAGATCGGAGATCTGAGCACGGCTCTTGCTGGTCAGGCGTCCTCATGATGTTCCTGCGGTTCAGGGTTTGTGAAGGTGTGGCTGTCCCACGGCTGGCCCCCAACCCCCCAGGAATGCCGAGGAGCAGGCCGACTCACAGAGCGCGTGGCTTGGACATGTTAAATCCAAGCAGCAAAGACGCCGATCTTGATTTTCCCACTCCCGTGCAAGTACTGGTTCATTCTGGCAGGCGCCAGAATTACACACCTCTCGTGTGCATTCAGTCCGGGGCAGTGAGTCCCTGTCCCAGTCCTTCGAAAAATGTGCCAAGTCTAGCCAGTTCTCCTTTATCCCAGAGCCCTTGAGACCAACATGGTTTTCAGAAAAGGGGTAGTTGGAAAAGGAAACAACTTTCTTCTAGCTTTTAGAAACAATGAATATCTATACAAACTTGAACAGTTTACAAAATAAAGAAGAAAACAACCTCCAGCTTTCCCAACTTGATTATGTCCGTACTGGGGCATTAACATATTTGTCACATTATTTTTCCCATGTTGAGATATTCTACTGTATTTTATAATTTTATAATTTCCTTCATTTAACAGTATAACATAAACATTCCGCCCCACATTTCAGGAAACGCTCTATAACCCTGTATTTTGAAGGCTCTGTAGTTTTCCATCACAAGGGCGCATATTGTGTAAGACTCCTGCCCTGTTTAGGGGCACATGGGGTGTAACGCTTAGGCTGTCAAGACCACCTGGGTTTGCATCCTGATTATTTTGTAGATGTGTGACGCTGAGCCTAGGGACCCTAACCCTTCTGAACCTCGTTTTTTCCTGCGATGGGGGTGAGAATGATACCATCACATTCATTCTTGTGGCTCCTGGGAGTCAGTATATGTACAACAGTTCGCAAATTATAGGTCCTCGGTAAACATTAGGTGTTCTCTCCCTCCTCCTCATCACAGGTAACGCAGTGGCAAATATCTTCACACACAGATTTTTTTTGCCTCCAGAGCATTTCGTAAGGCCTGATTCCCAGAAGCAGGGCGAACTGGGCCAAAGAGGAGAATACGTTTTTAAATATTTGTAAAACTAAAGGAAATGCATGATAGTTTCTATTTTTCGTCCTTTGAAATTAAGTGTGACCTTTTAAAAGAGAGTCCCTAACAGATCGACTCAAAGGGCATGAAGAACGACAGGTCACTCTCCCTACTGGAGTCTCAACTGAACGTCTGCTAGTATTTTGGATTGCCACATGGGTCCTTAACCTCAGGCTCGAGGAGTAACACCCCTTGAATCTGCGTGTCTATGAGTCTCTTACAAGCACGCCTTCTAATTACCTCCCTGTTGAGCTATCACTGGCTTCTACTGCTGGGCACTGGCTTTCAAAGTGTGAGAGGTTTTGCGACCCTGAAGCATCAAGTGATTAAGGGTAGACCAGAGGAGATCTGAACACACATGTATGAGGCCCCAAGCCGGGAGCCAAACTTGCCTTCCAGAGGAGACAGAGCTCTTGTGTGATAATCCTCTTTCTCTGTCATTTGTAACTCCCCTACTCCTCTGTAGCAAAAGCCCGTAAAGACATTTTGTTATAGCAAACATTATTGTTTTGCTAATATCCTTGCAGTCCAAGCAAGCCCTGATGATTATGGGACCGAGCTTTTGAGACGGTATCATGAAAACCTCTCGGAGATTTTCACAGACAACCAGATATTACTAAAAATGATCTCACACGTGAAGGGTTTAGCCTGTGGAGAAAGAGAGGTAAGAGAAAAAGGGGGAGGGGAGGGGGGTTGGGTAAAATGGGAAAAGGAAAAAAGATGGACATATATACATACTTTAAAACTATACCTAGGGGGGTTGCCTGGGTGGCTCAGTGGGTTAAAGCCTCTGCCTTCGGCTCATGTCATGATCCCAGGGTCCTGGGATCGAGCCCCACATCGGGCTCTCTGCTCAGCAGGGAGCTTACCTCCCCCTTCTCTCTCTGCCTGTCTCTCTGTCTACCTGTGATCCCTGTCTGTCAAATAAATAAATAAAATTAAAAAAAAAAAAAAAACTATACCTGTATTTAACATAAATATATACACACAGCCATGTTGAAAAATGCTAAGAGGTCCATAGAGAAGGAAAAACAAGGTGATTTGCTTTCTAGGGCAGAGTCATAAGTCGGAGGTTTTAATTTCTGCAGGAATAAGAAAGGCATTCAAAGGGCAGTGTGAAGAGCTTTGGCGGGTACAAAAGTCTCCGGTTGAGAGGTGAAGGGTGCTGAGAAACCCCTCCCCAGAAGTATGTCCGCTGTGGCCCAGAACTCAGGCTCACAGCTCTGCAGCTGGGCTGGCAGCTAGAGGGTCCCTAATGTGTATTTTTGTGCCACATCTTGAAGGTCATGGAGAAGCTCATGAAACGTGACTCTGGCTCGGGTGGTTTCAGTTCTCTGATGTCAGCAGTTCTAGAAAAGCAGACTCTCTCTGCAATGGCCATTTGGCAAGTGCTGCTGGTGGCTCAGGAGACCAAGACCTGCCCGCTGAACCTGCTGATGGAGGAAATACGGAGAGAGCCTGGTGCCGATGCCTTCTTCCGGGCAGGTAGGCCCCCCGGTCTCTTGTCAGAGCCTTGTCCCTGCTGGAGAGTAGCAGTGACTCTCCTGGTTCCCTGGAGCAGCAGCCCCAGGAGCTCTCATGGTCATTTTCCACATCCCTACCACTGCAAGTAAGGGCTGGCAGTTTTGTTTGAGAACACGGGAGTTTGTGAACCTCGTAAAATAAAATACGCAGTAACTATGCTAAGCTGATATTAATTACATGCTAAGTATAGCACCGTTTGTCGTTTTCCCCACTCCCAGCTCTGGGAAGGATCGGTGAAGTGTATTCTCACTCTTCACAGTCAGAAAAGGTGAAGGAAAAATGGTGCTCATGGTTTCACTCATGAGTTTTCAATCCCCCTTTCTTTCAGTGGCCAACCCAGAAAGTGCAGCTTTGGAAGCCATCCTGAGGCATCGCAGACTGATCCTAGAGGCCATCCAGCAAGGGACGGGAGTCAAGGGCCTTACCGTGGAGGAGGAGCTGCTGGCAGAGGCTTTGAAGGAGGTGCGGTGGGGGAAAAGCCTGTTGTTCCAGAGAGTTCTACCAGGCTCATGCCTGGGATGGTCTCATTCCTGAGGGAGGCACTGGATTCTGCAGAGTGCATATTGCACGCCGAGCTCCGTGCTGAGCCAACATTTCTTTGTTGTTTAATTCTCTCAGCCCTGCTTGGCAGGGGATGTCACCCACAGTTTACAGAATAGGGACTCAGGCTCTAAGGGGTCTGGTAACAGTTCTAGGATGCTCCAGCTGGTCAGAGCGGAAGCGGGGGTTTGAACCCAGGCTCATGTGGCTCAAACTTAGATGTATTTCATTTACCTGAACCTAGGTAAACTCAAAGGGAACCATGATAACTGTTCCCTAACACGTTTTATGGAGTAACTGCTTTCAGAGGAAGAAAAGTAAAATTGGTCTGGCATCTAGGAAGAGCCAAGACAAACATAGCTAGAACAAAGCTTTTGCCCATATGGGGTATCACGTAGTGCCAGCTCATTTTCTGTAAGGCTTTTCAGTGTGGCCAGCATCCCAGAAAAACCAGGTGGGGACTTGGGTGGGGGGATTCATGGATGTCCAGCTCAGGATCATGGGCATCTCGAGTGGGAAAGAATTATAAGGGGGTTAAATTAAACTACAGGTTCCCCCGTATGTGCCTTTTAATCCAGGTAGGCGTGGAAGGTGTGCCGAAGGGCAGGTTTCTAGCACTGTCCACACAGGTGACAGCCCCACTGTGGTCTGACTCTCAAATGAAGACGGTGGCACGGATTTCTGCGGGCCTTCCGAGCCGGACGCATCTGCGAGACTCTATCCGGCACGCCTCGCGCTCTAGAGACGGAGCTCTTGTAGTTGATGAGTTTGAGCCTCACTAATGAGCCTCGGGCCTACCTCCAGGGACATCAGGTTTATTTAGATAGACTTGAAAAGAGCAGAAATAAAATGTCTTCCCAAAAGAAACTTCCATTTGGCCATCTGTGGATGGTTTCGCTTTATTTTCTTAGTGTACGGACTCTTTCTGCTGATCGCGCTAACATTCTGAAAGAGGATGGCTTTGAAATAAAATTCTTGGCCTCTTTAAAGCCCCTATTTGAACCTTCTTTAAAAAGCCGAGTTTTTTTTTTTTTTTCCATGAAAGAAAATGTTTAAAAGGGTACATCTAAGTGTCTAAAAATGTGAAGCCACTGATCATGCAGAATTACTTCCAGACACTGTGACAATTACATATTATGAGAAATTATCTTGATCTTCGCGACAGAGCCACCAACTACCAAATCCTGTAGCTTTCCAAGCTTTTAATACTGAGATCTAGAAAACTTCTTTTTGGAGACTCCTGGCTTCTGAGAAGATGCTTCTTGTAGAAAATGCCCAGCGTTTCCTTGCTCTGGTACCTTTGTTTTTGCACATTTGTCTTGACTTGGGTCTGCCTTTTCTCCTTTTCCTTTCTTAATTTGCCAGTTTCCCTGTTATCTGGAAATGAGTGTTCTCCCTTCCATTCATCACAAGACATGTAAATCTGTTATAAACGGAGTGGTGTCTTCCTCAGATTCGCTTTCTTTCCCCCCTAGTTGAGAACCACAGAGAAAACTGCTGATATTAACCACAAACCTTTGTCTCCTGGTGTTCATTTAGATTCTGAGCATTTCCTCGGAGACGGCGAGCCCTGAAGCTTCCCTGAAAGTAGTGCTGAGCAGAGCCATGGAAAAATCCGTCTCGGCCATTGAAATATGTCACCTCCTATGCACCGTGCACAGATCTTTCCCAGACCTGCAGCCCGTCATGCACGAGTTAGCACACGCTGGTAAGGAACAGAGCGGGGGCTGGGGAGGTGCGCTGGGGGAAAAGCCTGTTGTTAGGCTTTTCCTAACAGGTTGTGTCCGTCCTGCAGAGAAGAGGCAGTAGTTCGTAGACGGATTCGTCCATCGCTGCCTCACTACTTTGAAATGCTCTCAGTACCTGCACAGGTCACAGGCTTAGATCTAAGCCGATGCTGTGGGTGTATATTGGAAAGTGAAGGTGACAGTGGTATCATTCCAGAGTTTTAGAGGGTCCTGCCCTAGTCTGCAGCCTTCTCTAGGAAAGATGAGGAAGCAAAGCAGAAACGCAGAATTTCCAGAGCCGTGCGATTTCTCTCATCTGCAGGCTTCCTTACCCAGGAAAGTGGAGGGAGGGAGAGGTGGAAGGTGAGCACTAAGTGTCACCGCAAAGCCGACAGCAGAGCAGACGAGAAGGTAGCCGAGCCAGCGGAGGAAGGCTGCCAGTCTGGGAAACAGAGCAGTCCAGGAGAGACTGGTTCCTTGCCAGAGAGACAAGAGAAAGACACGTCTGCCTCCTCCGACGCTGCCAAGAAGAGCTTCGTGTGTAAGGCCTGTGACAAAAGCTTCCACTTCTACTGCCGTCTGAAGGTGCACATGAAGCGCTGCCGGGTGGCCAAGAGCAAGCAGGTGCAGTGTAAGGAGTGCAACGAGACCAAGGATTCTAAGAAGGAGCTGGAAAAGCATCAGCTGGAGGCCCATGGTGCAGGAGGAGATCCCGATATCCCAAAGAAGAAGAAGAAGAGGCTGCCGGTGACATGTGACCTCTGTGGGAGAGAGTTTGCCCATGCCTCAGGTACTTCCAAGAAGGCAGAGTGATTTCAGAGGGCGGGAGTTCCGGATATTGTGGTGTGGACTCCAGGCCTTGCCTCTGGTTGTGTGCAGTAAGGGCTACGGATGGGCCTGGGAACCAGAGGGCTCCCACAGAGGCGGGTGGTGTTTTGAGGAAAGCATGAGCTGTGGACTCAGCTCCCCGAGCTTTCCTTTCCCTGTCTGTTAGATAGGCACCCTGACAGCACCCACTTTCTGGAATTGTTTTAAAGAGTTAACATAGTTAAACACCTTCCTACAGCGCCTGCAGTAGAGTTAGTAAGTGGCGGCGGCTGTTACTTGTAGCAATAACCAGCTAGTTAACGGCCGACTCAGGCTTCCACATACCACTTGTTTCTTGATAATAAATAGGTCACAAACTCTGGGTCGGATAGTCAGAATTGTTTACCCTCGTCCCAGATGTTGGCTAAACCTAATGAAACATAAAACCAAGTTTTGTTTCACTGTCTCTTGGTGGTGGGTCCTATTGAAGAGAGAGAGGGGAGGGGAGGGGAAGGATACACCCAGAACACTCCGTGCCTGATGCAGACAGGAGAGGGACCGAGGTGACTTTCGGAGTACGGGCCAGTGGGCGGATGAGCAGCAGGGCTGAGTGCGGGCCGAGTGCAGGTGGCCTGCTGTGCCTCCTCGTGGGGCCTGGCCCCCTGCAGCGCGGTTATATGTCCTCACGTTGGCGTGGTCACGTTGATGACGTCTATCCCTCTGGCCCCTGGTGTGGCTTCTCTAGGCATGCAGTACCACAAACTGACAGAGCACTTTGACGAGAAGCCTTTCTCCTGTGAAGAGTGTGGGGCCAAGTTCGCGGCCAATTCTACCCTGAAGAACCACCTTCGCCTTCACACGGGGGACCGCCCGTTCATGTGCAAGCACTGCCTCATGACCTTCACCCAGGCTTCCGCCCTGGCCTACCACACCAAGAAGAAGCACTCGGAAGGTAGGGTGCCGAGAGTCTCTTCATTCTTTCTGCCAACTCTCAGTGGGCCACCTGCCCAAAAACCCATTTGGAATGAGGCATGACATGTCTCTCAAGTAGATTAGAAACAAAAAATGGTGCACACTCTGCCTAGAGTGATGACCAGGAGCACACAGGTACATGGGCACGTAAAAGGCTTATGGTAAGAGTTCGTGAAGAGAGGCTAACTAATGTAGGATTGTGACCTTATAGTTACAGAATTGGCAGAAAACCAGGAGTTCCTCGGGCTTCGAGGTAGAGTTCACGCATGAGACAAACCCTGGCTGAGCACGTGCCGTGGGTCAGACCATGGCCAAGGGATGATGCCGGAGCTGCTGGGCCCCCAGAGCTCACAGGCCAGGGGCTTCTCTGCCGCAGAGACCGAGGCGGTGCAGAGCTGCCGACGCTGGGATAGGGGATAACCCCAGCAAGCCGGAAGGACGGGGAAGGGGTTTCTAGCCTGCTCAGAGCCAGGGAGATGCGTGGTCAGAGAGGGCCTCTCAGAGGACTCCCTGCCTTGTTTGGCACATTTATGTGTAAGGGAGAATCCCATCATCGGACGCCTGGGGGAGCTCAGTTGGTGGTGAAACATCTGCCTTCAGCTCGGGGTCAGGATCCCACAGTCCTCGGATCCTGCTCAGCAGGGAGCCTGCTTCTCCCTCTCCCTCTATGTGCGTTCGTGTGCTTTCTCTCACTCTCTCTCTCAAGTAAATAAATAAAATCTTTAAAAAAAAAAAAAAAGAAAGAAAGAAAGAAAGTCCCGCCATCATCTCACCTGGATCGTGGTAGGAAGCACCTGCCCTTGCTCTCATCTCCCTAGATGGTGCTCTGGGGACACAGGCCCCAGTGGTCCTTCCGGTGCTAGCCCATAGCCTGTCACTTCTCTGCTCAAAACCTTTTTGCAAAAGCTCTTCACCTCACTCTGTGTAAAATCTGAAGGCCTAACGCCAGCCTGCCAGGCTCCCTGTGACCGGGTCCCCTAAGACCTCCCCTCATACTCCCCTCCCTCGCCCTTGCCCAGTTCTCCCCGACTGCAGCCTCCTTGCAAGGCTCCAGCCCGGGAGGACACCTGCCGGCCCTGCGTTCTTGCCCTTCCCTCCACTCCAAGGCTTTCTTGTCATCCCTCCTCACCTCCTTCAGGTCTTTGTTCACAGCTCTTCCCCGCGAGTCCTTTCCCGGCCACCCCGTGTAAAATCTCAGCCCCAGCTCCAGTTCCCCTGCCTCGTTCTCCGCTGTAGGGCTTGTCGCAGGAAATGTTACCTACTTCATTAATTTCTCGTGTTTCTAGTCAGTCTCCCCCGTTAGAATGCAGGCTCCACGAGGTAGAGCTGTTAGTTCCCCATGCCCCCCCAACTGCTGCATCACTGGAATAGTACTTAGCAAGACTCGACCCTCAGTAAACGTTCATTGAGTAAATGAATTTCTACAGCACTATTCCAGGCACCAGGCGTGTGTATACGCACCGAGGTGCCATGGAGTTCACTTCCAGTGGTAAGAGAGACCATAAGCAAATGTGTAGTGTAAATTCAGATAGTAGTCATTACTAGGAAGAAAAATAAAGCGGGATCATCAGCAGGGTTCGCTATCATCAGAGAAGGCCTCAGAGACGTGAGGCTTGTGTAGGCGAGTGACGTGAGAACTGGAACCGGCGGAAGATTTCGAAGAGCATCCCAAGCGCAGAGACCCTGCCCCCCGCAACTGGAATGAGCCTGACCTATTTGAGACACCGCAAGAGAACTAGAAGGAGCTGAAACAGAGAAGACAAGGAAAGAGCGGTGGGAGAGAAGGCCAGAGAGCTCACCAGAGGCCAGGTGTAGGGCCATAGAGGTCAGGGTCAGGACTTTTTGTTGTTGTTTTAGTTTGTTCTGTTTTTAGGACTTGGGTTTTTATGCAGAGTGGGCTGGTTTCTGTTGCTGCCCTCATGAATTGCCAGACACAGTAGCTAAAATCAAGGCAAATGTATTACCTTGCTACTTTGGAGGTTAAAGAGCCAAAAGAGATTTTAACAAAGGAAGAGTCAAAGTTTTGGTGAGTGTGTTCCTTCTGGAAGGTCTGGGGGAGAACTTGTTCCCCGTTTTCCCAGCTTCTAGAGGTTGTGTGGCTTCTGCAGCTCATGGCCACTCCTTGTTTCCCCCATTGGGCCTCCTCCTTGGACCCTCCTTGCTCTCTCCTCCAAAGAAGCCTTGATGGCATTGGGCCTGCTGGTATAATCCAGGATACTCTTCCCATCTCAGGACCCTTAACTTAATCATATCTGCAGAGCCCCTTTTGCCACATGAGGGAACATGTTCCCAAGTTTCGGGGCGTTAGGTCATGGGCACCCTCAGGGGCCATGATTCTACAGCAGCAAGCCATGGGCCAGCTATAAGCAGAGGAGCAGCAGGAGGTGACTTCTTTGGAGTTAATTTGGAGTTAATTTTGGCCACTCTCGGCAGTCTGTTTTAATAAGAGAAGAGTCATGTTCACAGGGAGGCAGGGCCAGCCAGTCGTCCGGTGTGGAGGTGTCGGGGCTCTCAGCGAGGGCATGCTGGGGGCAGTCATCAAACATTCAGGTTTGGGGTTGTGTTGAAGCAGAAGTGCTAGGACCCGTGGTGGGCGGCTGGTTAAGGACGGCTGTGGGGTTTCTGGATGAGCAGCCAAGTGTGTGGCCCTGCCCTTCCCTGCAGTGGACGGAACTGGAGTGCTTGGGGGCTGGTGGCAGGCCATGGGGGTGCCGGGGACGGAGCCTCAGGAGCTCTGTCTGAGGGATAGGTGTGCGCTCCACGCAGAGAAGGACAGAAGTAAGAGGTTGGATGTGTAAGTCGCGGTTACAGGGGAAGCTGGGAGCCAGAGCTAGGACTGTGGGCATTCTCAGGGTACAGATGGTATCTGAGCTCTGAGCTAAGGTCATCTACAAAGCAGGCGGCCAAGGGCTGAGTCCTGGGCTTCTCAATAATTTCAACTCTTGATCGAAGAAACCCTTTTTATCCTAACAAAATCTTATTTCAAAGCCCAACATGTGAAAAATGCAAACGATGTTGATTGCTATAGCTGAAATAGACCTCAGATTTGAGGGATTTGGACTCTCACCTCACTGATTTCTCCACTTCTCTGCTGGCCCAGAAGGGACCCTGGAGGCACAGCTGGTCTGGTGGTTTCTTACACATGCCAGTTTTCCAGCCTTGCTCTTTACCTCTATTTCCCAACAGTCTTTGGCAGTCTGGTCATTGTATTCCCATTATGTGTGTGAGGGAACAGAGAAGCCAGATGATTTATAATAACTTCATAGCAAGTCAGCAGGGGAAGGCTTCCCTTCTCTCTAGCCCCGTCTGTCACCTCCGTGTGCGGTTGCGGTTCCACACGGTGCATGTGGCCAGGGATCCAGACCCGGGAGTTTCTGGGCAGGAGGATATGTCTGTTTTCTGGGAGCGGAATGAGCTCTTCCATAACTTAGAGGGGCCTGGTTAACAGATGGGTGGTCTTGTGTGTGAGGACTCTGTTCTTATCCCGCAGGGGAGGGAGGCCACACTGTCATTGGCTCCATGCGAGGTGCCATCCGATAGAAGGGCCCAGACCTCTCACCCAGGGTGTTACAAATTGCATGTGGTTTTGACGCCGTCTCCCAGATTGTATTCCCCGACACGTGCCTTACCGTGTGATCTTGTGTTTAGGGATGCCTTCCATGTTTGGTGCTATTTCTAATAAGGAAACTCGTGCTGTTTCCAGGGAAAATGTACGCCTGCCAGTATTGTGATGCTGTGTTCGCCCAGTCCATTGAGCTGTCCCGCCACGTGAGGACCCACACTGGGGACAAGCCGTATGTCTGCAGGGACTGTGGCAAGGGCTTCCGGCAAGCCAACGGCCTGTCCATCCACCTGCACACCTTTCACAGTACGTACTGGGATGGCGGCTGTCAGGCATTCGGCGCCAGGCCTGGCTCTAAGAAGGCGTGTAACGATCATGACAGAAGTTGTCACTCCACCAGAGCCAGTCCCCACTTGGTGTCTTCCCCTCCCCTGTTCTCCAGCAAAACCAAGTCCCTCATTCCTATTTCAAGAAAAATCCCATTTTTAACATGTCATTGTGTAATGTCCGAGCTGTTTCCTTGTCTCCTTTTTAGCCCACCTGGCACTGCTTGCCTGACAAAGGCAAATCATGCTTGAAGGAGAGCCTCAGTAACAGACAGGCTGCAGAGCTCCAGAATATTCCCTTTAGTCCACTGAGCTGCTCTTTGCTTGCCCCCTCCCTCCCCAACTCATCTTGTAGTCCTACCCGCCTTTCCCCGAGGAGCAGCCGGACGCTGTCTGAGTTAATATCTACTGTCGTGAGTGGTCCCTGCTCTCGCCCCCCCTCCCGACCTGGGAAGCCTACTGCCCGATATTCCCTCCACTGTGCCCCTGGAGCCACTCAGGTAGTGGGGTCTGCCCCACCTTTCTCCACTTCGACCGGAACTGATACAGACAAAACACACTTCTAATCAACACACGCACATGAAGGCAAAGAAAACTCTGTGCATCCTCATCCTAGCCTCGGGAAGTGGCCAGGGTGGCGTCTGCAGCCACATACCGTCTCCCCCAGCAGACTCGTTGCAGTGAGGCTGAGCAGCACGGCGTAGCTGTGGGGGGGTTAGGAGCTTGGGCTCCGACTCCACAAGGGCCTGGAACTGGACCTTGACCCTGCCATTCACTACCTTGAGACCTTAAACAGATTTCTTTACCTGTCCAATCCCCCATGCCCCTTTTGTCCATGAGGAAAAGTAATAATGCCACCGCCTTGGATTGCTGTGAGAATTAATAAGGTGTCTATCCCGTGTGAAGCATGACGCCTCTGCCTGACACACAGAAGATGCTCAGTGAACACCAGATAGGAGTATTGGTGGTAAAAGCAACCCTCTCAGGTGCCATTTGTCGCCATCAAAGCCTGTCTTTCTGGCGTGCCACGTACCCTGCATACCCTTCTCCCTTCCCTACCCCTGCTTTCCACACACCAGTTCCTAGCTATCTGCAAAAACAGTGCCTCACAAACATGGCCTTTATGTCAACACTTCAGATAGGCTATCAGCCAGCCAACAAAGGTTGTTGTCAGGACTCCTCTGTGTCCCTGACGTGGGGCTGGACCCGGGGCGATGCTGGACATAGGTACAGTGCAGCCCCTTCCCCTGGGGGTTCACAAGTCCCCATATCCAGCTGCAGTAGACGCCCAGATGAGAGGTCTGGCTTGGATCTAGTGCCATCATTTCGATGTTCTTTCGACCTATTCAAAGGACATTCTGCTCTGGATGCTCTGCTCTGGTCTCCTCTTCCTGGTAGCATTACTTAGGAGCCAGGAGATGGTGGGGCTGATCAGTTGTCAGGACGAAGAGGAGCCCAAAGACCTCCGTGTCCTGGGAAAGGTCATTGGCAGCAGGCCAGCGGCCAGGGCCCTCTCCCAGGCCACTGCTTGCCTGTTTCCCAGGCCCGCGTCGTAGCATATGGAGAACTGCTTCACCCCGTGTCTTTGGAGACAGTGTAGACTTGAGATTTCGGAGCTCATGTCCACAGGGACACCAGTTAATGATACCGAGTGCTGCCGTGTGTCCAAATTCTGGAATTAATTGGAGCCCATGCACACGTAAGATTGGCTAGTAGGCAAAGGATTTTATTATTAAAATGTGCTATTTTCTGTTGCTTTCAGAAAAACTGAAATCTCTTGCCACAGGGATGGCAGATGTATCCTTCCTCAGTGCTAGTTCTTACTTCTGAGGCCTCCCTGAAGAGTTGGCGTGTCTAGTTAAGCAGGTGGCTCAGAGCACAGCCTTGGGAGTGAGAGCAGCGACTGTCACCCGGTTGAGTCATTTCCCACTTGTGTCACCGGGTGCACTCGAAGCCTTGCTTTTCCTAATCTCTAAAATAGGGTGATCATAGATCTCACATGGGTTATTGGAAGGTTAGAGTGAGTTCATATTTGTAAGGCACTTAGAATATGGCTGTCATGCAGTACTCATTAAACATTGAGAGTGTTTTTATTGTTGAATCCAAGGTGAGGAGCAAGGAAGCATCCTTCCTGTCAGTCAGACGCTGACAACAGAGCAAACAGTGAGGCTCTGGGGAGTGTGTTGGAAATCTCTGCAGAACATGAGAACACTCAGAAATGCCCAGCGCAGGCAGGGGAAGAGCAAGGGCAGTCCTCCCTGCAAAGTAGTTAAATGGAATTGAACTTGTAGGATGTAACGTGAGGAATGGGGACTAACTACTTGGTGCCGCAGAGGGGGTTCGTACAGAAGCCTCAGAGGCATCCCCCCCCTCCCCGGACAAAGGTGGGGGGGTGGTCAGGCGATCGCCACACTCACTGCTGGTCCTCGGAGCGTGCGGCCCTGCCTGACCTCCAAACAGCCTCGCAACCAGAACCGCACCCAGCTGCCGCGCCTTCCTGACGGCTGCCCGTGGTGTTTTTCCCTCCCTCTCTCCCCGCGGATGTCCCTGAAACCAGACATCGAGGATCCGTACGACTGCAAGAAATGCAGGATGAGCTTCCCCACGCTGCAGGACCACCGCAGGCACATCCACGAGGTGCACTCCAAGGAGTACCACCCCTGCCCCACGTGTGGGAAGATCTTCAGCGCCCCCTCCATGCTGGAGCGCCACATGGTGACCCACGTCGGCGGGAAGCCCTTCAGCTGCGGGATCTGCAACAAGGCCTACCAGGTGACCGCGCGCTCGGCCCGGAGCACCTCCCCCGTCCCCGGCCTGCCCTCCCTTGCATCTGCCCGGAGTCCCCGAGCGGACGAGGTGGCTGCCGCTCAGGAAGGATGCAGCTCGTAACCGCTGAGATTCTCTCAGGTGATCTGGTCAGAGTGATGCAGCTGGGAGCTTTAATTGGAGCCGAGAATTCCTGCAGCTCTTCTCTTGGATCTCAGCCCTGTCACGAGCTGAATACTGCTCTTCCCCTTGGACACTCACACTCTGTGCAGCCCGTTGAGCCCGTGTGTCAGGGGATATGAGAGTGACAATGGGCCGTGTAACACTGCCTGCAGTTACCTTGTTTAGCACGATGACTGGGTTGTTGTCGCTGTTTTTAAACTCCTAGGGAAGGGGTCTGCTTTTTCACCGTAGAATTTGGTATGTAATTAAAGGGAAACCCCATATGGAACCAAAAAGAAACCACATATGAGAAACTCAACTCTAAAGCTGCAGAGAAAAAATGGTTCTTGTGACGTCTGTAAGATTTGGATGTAGGGACAGAAACACCGCGGCTAATGCAGCTCCGCAGACATGGAGAGCTCACTTTGGACCACACCTGGTGCTATGGCCTCAGGGTTACAGAGCTGAGTAAGGCATCAGCTTGGCCACTGGGAAAGCCGGGAACTGTGGGGTGAGAGTGTCTCCGGGCTGCTCTGGAACCTGGGAAGGAGCAGGGACCGCGCATGCTTCTGCTTCAGCAGGCTTCTCTGCTGCCTCCCTGGGCCTCTGGGACGCGGTGAGATACAGCTCACATGCTCTGGTGGGAAGGCCAGGGATTGAATTCTGGCCCTGCTGTTTACTGATAGGACCTTGGGCAAGTCATTTAACCGCTGTGTGCCTCAACTCACCTCACTAGAAAGATTCTGATGCCTCCCTCATGGGCTTATTGTGAAGGGTGAGAGTTTCTGAAGGACCAGGCTGTGCCCTGCCCCGTAGTGGTCTCTCAGTAAATACACAGGAGCCTGGTCCCCCAGCCACCAGCCTTTCCTCTCACGTGAGCACTCAGTGTGATGGTGAGAGTGTGATCTAGATCCATAAGCTCATTTGTCTCACGAGGGCCTTGGGACCTCTCCAGCTTGCTGGAACCTTCTAAGACTTAACATTCGCCATGTTCCTTGCAGCAATTGTCTGGGTTGTGGTACCACAATCGGACCCACCACCCTGATGTGTTTGCCGCTCAGAACCATCGATCTTCCAAATTCTCATCACTGCAATGCAGCTCCTGTGACAAAACCTTTTCCAACACCATTGAACACAAGAAGCACATCAAGGCAGAGCATGCAGGTGAAGTTGGGGTGCCTGAGGCCGCCATTGTGAGCTGATGAGTGGGAGTGGCTCGATGACAGCATCCTGGGCTCCAGCCAAAAATCCCAACTTCCGGTTCTGTACTGTGGTGTGTGTGGCAGTGGCCTTTGTTCTGTCCCAGCACACCTGAAGGAGGCCACGCTGGCCCATCAGGAGCAGTGAAGAGTAGCTTGAGTGGCAGTGGTTCTCAAACCTGGGGGCCTCGAGCACTGTGAGCTCCCAGCGCTGAGGGACGCTGGTACACGGTGGGACCTGGGACGGGTGGTTGTAGTGGCAGACAGGCTCGGGCGGAAAGCCTGACTCCCACATGCCGCATGACCTTGGCAAGTGACCTCTCTTGCCTGAGCCGGTTTCCTTCTCTTCAGAAAGTCAGTACATACCCCCCTTGCCAGTCAGCCTGGGGTAATCACCACAGCCATGAAGCATGTCCTGTGTGCGAGGCGTGTACTGTGCATTGGTGGCGCTCCGACTCCATTCTTAGAGCAGCCCTCCTTCCATCCGGGCGGCCTGGCTCCGATCTGGTGTCCTTTACGCCAGATTGTTCTGCAAGTTCAGAGCTGTGAGGTTCTCGGCACTTGGTAGATGCTTGCTAAGTATTGGCCATCGCCGCCCTCTGCAGCCTGAGAGAGCCGTCCTCCAGTTGGTTCCCACCATTTCTTTCCTTGTGTGCTTCACAGATATGAAGTTCCACGAATGTGACCAGTGTAAAGAGCTCTTCCCCACACCGGCCTTGCTACAGGTCCACATCAAGTGCCAGCATTCAGGTCAGTGCCCCTTGCGATATGTTCCTGGCCTGGACTGCCCTGGTATGTCTCCTCTCCACCATCCACAGCCATGCAGGCCAGACCAAGTAACCGAACGGACTTGTGCCTCTGTTTCCTTACCTGTAAAACAGGGACGGTCAGAGTGCTTCCTTCCTTGCAGGGTAACTGCAAATTGAAATACGTTAGTACCCAGAAAGCTTGTAAGGCCCGGCATCCGTGAGCATCCCTCCAGCATGACCTGAGATTGTCCTTGTTGCTGCCATGTCTCCTCAAATCTAAAATGCTAGTCTTGTATGAACCATTAAGAAAGATAAACTGGTTCAGTGGGTTAAGCCCCTGCATTTGGCTCAGGTCATGGTCTCAGGGTCGTGGGATAAAGCCCCGCATCGGGCTCTCTGCTCAGCGAGGAGCTTGCTTCCTGCCCTCTCTCTGCCTGCCTCTCTGCCTGCTTTTGCTCTCTCTCTATCAAATAAATAAATAAAATCTTAAAAAAAAGAAAAGAAAAACTGCCAATTAAACTACATCGTCACTTAGAATTTGCAGGTGATTCTGCATGCTGTTCTGGGCTTAATTTGGCAGAGATTTTACACACTCTGGGTACATCAGAAGGAAAATACGAGAAAGAAATCATGGTGAGCATCCCACCTCTCAGAGCAGCTTTCACTTCTGTCAGTCGAGGCACGTGTGCTTACACGTGGCATGTGCTCCGCCACCAGCAGCACCGGCGGTGGGGCACAGCAGGCCGTTAGTTTCAGTCCCTCGAGCATGACGTAAAACTGGTCTACTCTTGCTGCTTAGGGATGTAGCTGAACATCTGCCCCTTACTCATCCCTCCTAAACCATTTGGTTCTTGGGAGTTAAAAACGTGCACCACTCCTGTCTCAGGGATGTTCTTGGAAGCCACAGACACACACTCCGCAGGTCTCAGTGCTGCCACCATAGCCGTCCGTGTGCACATGGTTATTGGTGATTTTACATCCCACTGCTGCGTGGCCTGTAGTGGTCATAAGATGCCCTTGAACCCGGGTCAGAGATGTCAGAGCATGCCTTGTGGACTTGATGAGGTACAGTGTCCTCAGCGTCCTGGTCCACAGTTGAGTGAAGCCTGGCCCTGAGCTGAGGCAGAGTCATTCTGGAGCTAATGCTGGCGAAGCGTGGCTGCGGAGCCCCTTGCTTGTGTGGGACCTAGTCCTGTATTTGTCATGTTATCTTATCTTTCTGAGGAGGATCCCCCAGATCGTAGAAGCTTCGGGTCCTACCGAACCTGAATCTGCCTCTACACCTCGATCCTGGTTGCTCCTTCCTCTCCCCTCGGCTGCTGTTGCTTTCCTCAGGCTTTCTGCCCGCAGCCCGTCCTTTCTGTCCCCCCCCTTCCAGGGTCCCAGCCGTTCCGGTGCTTGTACTGCGCAGCCACCTTCCGCTTCCCGGGAGCGCTGCAGCACCACGTCACCATGGAGCACTTCAAGCAGTCCGAGAGCACCTTCCCCTGCGAGCTCTGTGGGGAGCTCTTCACCTCCCAGGCCCAGCTGGATGGTCACTTGGAATCCGAACACCCCAAGGTGATGGGCTCTGAACCCCAAGCGGCAGCTTCCCAGGTGGTACAGGTGATTCTGGGGCCACCCGCCACGAGGGTGCTGACGCGGGGGTCCGGAGGTTTCTCTGGAGGCAGCTCTGCCACACCACCCAGCCGTTCTCTTGGGGGCTCCCAGAGGATCCCATACGTAATAACATGACTAAGAGGGCCTTATAGAAGCAACTCTCTGGGCCCCTTACCAAACAGAACAGAACACTCTAGTCTCCTGGGGAGCACCTGCAAATGGCCCCTGGGTAGAGGGAGAATTTCCAAAAGCAGAACAACCTTGCTTTGTCTTAATTCACACACTTCCCCACCTTCTGCAGAACACCGTGGGGTGTGGCAGGAGTGGCAGGAAATCTCGGAGAAAGGGGGGTGAGCTGTTGGGACCCCCCTACTGCTGAAACACTTCGATAGCTCCTCTAGGCTGGGCCCAGGACACCGGGTATGTCGGAGTTCCTCGCCTCTTCCTGTCTTCTCCGGACAGGGTGGGCAGACAAGGGAAAGCAATGCGGGTCTGTGGATCATCTGTCGACGGACGGGAGCAGCGCTGTTAACTGATTGGACCTTCCCACTGTCCAGCCCCACAGAGAGGTTCTTGATGAACCGTGTCCTCACAGGCCTCTCTGCGAGCAGAGGGCGGGTCAGGTGGGCGGGCTGCAGCGGAATTCCTGCCGCCATGTCACCCAGAATGTCTCTGCTTTGATCTTTTTTTATATATTAGGATTCTTGGTAAGATGTCCTTTGAGGAAAAAGGGGGAAAAAAAAAAAGGCTCCCATTCCTAAAGAAAAAGAAAAGCCGTTTGAAAACTACTGTCCTAGATGATTTTTGATTAAACACCATAATCCATCTTCTCACCCCCCGCCACGACTCAGACATGGAGCTGAGTTTAGCTTCCCCCTTCTGCCCACTCAGGCCTAGCACTCTGCTCCCCACTCGTGGCTAGTTCTTGAGGGCCAGGGTGGCTATGCCCACAGAGGCTCTCTGGTTTGAAAATATCAGGGGGCACCAAGCTGCCCCAAGTCCCCACAGGTCACAAGCATCAGTTTGGAGGTTGGGACCGGAACGGGGTGTGCTTCACCACAGACGGGGTCTCCCTGACCCCCCTTGAACAGGTGACAGCTATGGAAGAGGCCTGCGTGGGGCTCCCAGTAGGGGCGTTGGGGGGTGGCAAATGAGGGAGTTGATAAAAGCCCCATTTCCTCCACTCGTTCCTGCTCCTGAGTTCTGGAAGTTTGTTCACCTGAGGGCCAGACACTACCTTTGGCCAGCCAAGGCTTCTGGTAATTCCTTCCATTTCCGGGGTCAAGCCCGAGACTAACCACTTTAAGTAGCATTCCTTTCACATGGCCCTTACCTCCGCAGTGTGATCCTCGAGACAGGAAAACCCAGTGTAGGAAACTGAACCGGTATTCACCGGTGTGTAATCATAGAGTCTGGGCACCCTGAGATGGCGTACTGAGCTAAATTACAGCAATTTAGCACACAGAGTTATTTAAATTGTTTGCCTGCCTTCTCTTTTGCATCGCTGGTGTGTTAGACTTGCCTCTTCCCATTAGGCACATGTAATTGCTCTCCTCAGGTGAAAACATAAATATCATCATTACAGCGTGAGACAAAAACCATGTAAATTCTGGGGAGCTCCCTGTAGACACTGCCCAGAGCAGCCTCATGGTCTTTCCCTTTCAGGTGATCCAGGCCCCAGAGCCGGCGGCCCCGACGGAGCAGGTGATCACTTTGGAGGAGACCCAGCTTGCTG
The DNA here is from genome assembly GCF_030435805.1 of Mustela lutreola. NCBI lineage: Eukaryota > Metazoa > Chordata > Mammalia > Carnivora > Mustelidae > Mustela > Mustela lutreola. The sequence continues at coordinate 16,177,822 of NC_081299.1, forward strand.
GGTCACAGGTGTTTGTGACATTGCCAGATTCGCAGACCTCTCAGACCAGCTCTGAGCTTGTGGCAGTGACCGTGGAGGATTTGCTCGATGGCACTGTGACCCTGATCTGTGGCGAGGCCAAGTGAGTGGCTGCTCATCCCATGGAGGGTCCTGCATTTGCAGCAGAGAACGTTCTGTGGCCTGCAGTTTGCCCTCCGTCCCTGGCTGTCCCGAGTAGCGAGCTTCGTAGCCTGCACCAACCGAGCGCACTCACTCTGTTCTCAGAGAACCAGCGGTGTTGGTGTCTTTGGCTCGGACACTGCCGCCCTCCCCAGGGGACAGGCCTCCTTCCCACAGGCCTCCCGCTGTGGCCTCTGTGGTGAGCAGTGGGGTGGGAGTGGTGACCAGGCCATCAGAGAGGTGCCGCGCGCTGGCCACCTTCACTGTGCAGAATGGCAGGCAGCCGTGGGCCTACGGTCCACACACTGGGGCTACCAATGCTGCCGGGGCCTCCTGGCCGTTTAGAAATGAGAGAAAAGCACCAACACACCATACAGAGACCGCCGCCCCCACCCCCGGCCGGAGCACACTGGACTCCTTTCTCACTCCCCGCTTCGGCGGCCCGGCCCTCTCCTGGTGGCGGGAGAACAGGAAGCAGAGCATTAACACAGGCCGAGTCCCACCTCGTCAGTACAGTTCGCCCTTCCCCAAACCAAGCCTTGCAGGGTTTCTGCGATACACTTCGTGTGCGGCCATGCAGCTGCGGAGACAAGCCCTGCCCTTCCAGGATCTTCTCTGCGGTGTTCTGTACCCGAGGGCTGTCCCTGCGGCCTTCCGTGTTCTCCTCAAAGCCAAGACTGTCGGCCGCTTGCTCTGGAGCCTGGGGCATGGCCCATGAACCAGCGCCAGTGCCCGGTGCCGGGGCGCTCAGGCTCCTCCTCCCGCCACGTTCTCGATGCCTTGGGAGTGGCCTGCTGGCCGCCTCTTCCAGGCGGCGGCTGTTACTGCAGGCTAGTGATCCTTCGGAGTCTGAATTTCACAAAGCTTTTTTATCTTCAGTTCCTAAAATATAATCTGATAATTAATGGTTTGTGGAATCCATTATGAAGTGCAATTAGATGGATGTAGGTTCCCACCGTTCGGAGGGAATGACTAGCATTTATCTTCCTTTCCCTGGTGCCAGAAGGTCACAGTCTGCTCGTGAGTGGCGTGTTTACACACCAAGCAGGGCTGCCTGCCCCCTCGCGCGGCTTCTTCCTTGGCAGGGGTGGTGCACATTTCATCACTCACCCTCCGGCTGGGGGCTGGCAGAGGACACGCTCGCGCCGTCTTTCCGAGCACATTTCACGTCCCCAGGTACAAGCAGGGACCAGGGGTCAGTTTGGGACACGGTCAGGACTTTGCTGGCCTCCGCACGCCGCTGGTAGGACCAAAGGCAGAGCCCTGCCACCGCCCGGCGTGGCTGCTGCGGCCGTCTGTCCACCTGTGCGCAGGGGCTGAGTTCCAGCGCGGGCCCGCACGCTGGGCAGCTCCCTCCTCCCGCCTCCACTTGTGTCCTCATCTTGATCTGCGCGTCAGCTTGAGCTTGTCAGCTCAGGGATCTTTCCATTCTGGAGCAAATGAAGTTTTCAAAGGCAAGTCCTCAGAAGCCGGAACCTGACCAGAAGATGGTGCTCAAACCTTGAAGACGTGGCCTCCACGCGCAGCCCTCACTGCTCCTGCCGCCGCTGGCTTCTCTTCAGGTGGTGCGGTCTGGGGGCTGTTGGACCTGGAGAGCTCATGACCAGCAAGGGGCAGAGGGCGCTGGGTCTCCCCCTGGCACCAGAGGAAATGCTCTGGAAGGGACCAGCGTGGCCCGGCCCCGCCGACTAGTTGAGGCTCTGAGGCGGTGGGCAGGGACTGCATCCTCAGAACTGCTTGCAGCCAAAAGACAAATAAAAACTTAATTGCTAAGGGCTCGTAGGGGAAAGTGATTTTTTTTTTTTCAGAAGTCTCATGATGAAAGAAAGCTGTAAGTTTTTAAACCAAGTTTCAGATCCTTTCAAGTCCCGAGAACTCCTTGCTTGGGTGTCCAATGGAGGGCACACGTTTGCTGCGTAATCGAGGACTAGCAGCTCCCAAGGGGGGGGCATACAGAGAGGTGGCAGCTGCCGCCTGACATGCCTCACCGACCCCGCGGCCCGCCAGGTGGGAGGCACAGACCCTGTGCTGCTTCCAGGGAGGAAGGAGGAAAGGTGCGTCCTGCATTTAGCCTTTGCTCCGAGTGGACCTCTGCGGGGCACTGCACTGGTGGCAGTTTTATAGTGTCACTTCCGAGAGGTGCCCAGGCGCGGGTTGTATTGTAGGAAGACTTGTTCTAGCTTCACTTGGCCATTTTGTTCTTTCCTCCCACTGCTGCCCAGGAGACCTCCGGAATGTCTGCACAGAAGACATTGTCATCGTGCTCCCCTTGGTCCCCCTCACTTGCTTTCTCATGGCAGCGAGGTCTCTGCCTTGTTGCCATGGGTGCATCCTGGTGGCCTCCAGGCTGAATCCTGGGGGTATTTGTGGTTGTGTGGAGGAGGCTGTGGACCTCTTGGAACCCCTGCCTGAATATGTCCATTAGGACCCTGGACTATCTCTGCTTCCAGAGCTTCTGAGGCAGCCGGCAAGGAAGGACAGGCAGGCAGATGCCCAGCTGGAGTCTGATTCTGTGGGAGTAACGGGGATCACTTAGGGAACAGGATTTGCCATCCCAGGTAAGTGAGGCGACAGGAGATGGAAGAGCAGGGGTGCCAGAGGAGGATGGCACTGTCCCAAGGACGTGAGCAGCACCTAGCCACCGGCAGCAGAGAGGCAGAGGCAAAGGCAAAGCTCTTTACTCGTTTAGGTAAGAAAGCCTGTCTCTTCTGTCTCAAAAGATTTATGTTTAGAAAACTTGGAGCCCAGTAAGTAGCAAGGACTGTGCTGTGAATGCTGGGTTCCCCCCGGTGATCCAGACCTTCTCTGTGGAAGTGCTCTGACTCCCCTCCCGCTGACCACCAGCATCGGCCTCATCCCTCGGGGAGGCGCTCTGCTGGTCGGGTGCGGAGGGACAAAATGGGGGGAAGGTCCCCTTCTCTGTTCATGGTTTAAATAAGTCAGGGATACTCTCAGAATCAAGAAGAAAGATGAGGTGGCCCCTCAGAGATTCTCACTGCAGGTGATGTCAGTAACCACGCGCTGATCACACAGCAGGGCTGTGCCTTTAAGTCTCATGGGTCTGAGATCTGGGAATTGCCTAAGGAATGGAAGAAACTGCTGACCTCACATAGAAAGGTTCTAGGGGATAAGGAGTGTTTGTATTAAATTGGGGCCAGAAAGCGGGACAGTGATGGAGAAGTGGCTAGGACGCTTTAGTTATTGCTCCCGAAGAAAGAATAACAGCCTCAGCCCTCCCCACTTGGTGCACTGTTTCCCAGGGACCCTTGGGAGGCAGGGAAAAACAGGAGTAACAGGAAGATTTGGGGTTGGAGAGGGTATCAGAGGCAAGCTGATGATTGTTTTGTTGCCATGGAAAACCTTGGGCTGGTAGGACCTGGGCCAGAAGCTCAAAGCACAGCCAGGGCTCAGAAACTTCCTCTGTGTACAGCTGTGCCTATAAGGACGAGAGAAGCTGCCTGTGCTCTGGGATCATGCTGTTGAGAAAAATTATCCCCTGGGCTCATTCACATTGTGTCCAAATCATGGAAATGTTCATGGGTCGTTTCTTCTTCCAAGGCCAGCCACACCTCCCACCAGTCAGGACAGCCAGCCAGGACTTGATGCTGTGTAATTGAGATATAAACCATTATTTTCATTTAACTTGCTCTATTCTATATAAATAAAATACGTACTTTGAAAAACTTGCACTGCGTGAGTTTCACACGGACTATAATGAGACTTGTTTCCTCTCTGGTTCTGGCCAGCTGTCGCGTGGGCACAGGCTTGACAGGGAGTTCTAGGGGCTCTTGTACCTTCGGGCCCTGCCAGCATGGAGGGGGGAGGGGAGACTGTCCCATCAGGTGGAGGCTGTTCCAGAGCCCTCTTTGCTGGAGATCGAGCGTGGTGCGTGGTCTCAGAGGCGGGTGTGCACGTGCATCCGGGGTACATCCACACTGTGCCACTTCCTCAGCGCGTGACCTTGGGGGCGACACCCTCTCAGCCCTCTCCTCGCAGCCCCCATCTGAAGGGGGGCAGGCCGCACAGAATGGTACAGGGAATTCCAAGGCTGGCTTTAAAGAACTTGGTGTTGAGACTAATTGTTAGCTCGGTCTTGCCTGTGGCGCTCAGCCCAGCTGTTCGCCTGGGCTGCCAGCGCTGAGTGGTGGCCATTCCCGCACCTTCGCGTTTCTCTTCTCCCTTCCTCCCCCCTCGCTCCCCCTCCCTCGCTGCCCCTCCTCCCTCCCTCCCTCTCAACCCTCAGGAGACCTTACAACACCCACCACTTTTCATTTATCTCTTGCATCTCAACTGCCCCAAAGCACAAAGTGCTGAGCAGATGAGTATAAAATAAGCAGAAACCTTTTGTGGAAAATAGCTGGAAATGTCACGTTGCTGGCGGCCCGCGAGGACGCAGACAGGCAGCGCGCGGACAGGATGTGCAGCTTTTCTGCAGGAAGAAGCCGCGTGAAAGGCAAGGGGAGGCACGTCCCATCTTTCCCATCTGTCCTGTCCTGCCTGCTAGTCCTCTAAGGTCAGGTCAGCCCAGAAGCCAGGGAAAGCAGGGGTGAGGTGGCTCAGTGCTCGCGTCTCCTGGGACAGTCTGGGAGTGGCACGAGCGGATCCTTGTCCAGAGTCCACAGGGCCTTTTTGAAGGAGTACCCCTGCCTGCCCAGTGCCTGCAGATAGGCTGGAGCTCTCCGTTGTATCGGGAGCAATAATCCTTGCAGCGTCCTAGGCAGCCCCGGATAATGGTAACACATCGCGGGGCTCCAGCCATGAAGGTGAAAGTGAGGAGGTAGGAAATGGGCCGAGGGATCCCTTGGCTGTCCCATTTTCTTAGCGCTGGGCCTGGGAGGCTGCTGTAGGAGGCTAGATGGCCCAGCGGAAAGGGCATAGACTAACTGGGTGGATGACCTTGGGCAAAGCCTTCCTGAACTCCTAACGGCATGTAGACGCTTTGGAAATGATGTCTGTTACAATGTCCAGTCCTTCTAAAGAGCCTGCGGGAAGAGGGCAGAGAAGGGCAAGGCCCAGCACATCCCTAAGATGGAGGGCATGGAACAGAGTGCCAGGTGCCCGAGACCAAGGTAAACCTCACCTCTCTGAGCCATACTGCATAATCCCAGGACCTCTGTCCCAGACCCGAGTGAACAAGGACAAGAGGGGGACAGGACGTCCTGGCTTGGACCAGCACAGCCAAGGGGTTTTGTCAGAGTACAGGGCCAGCCTCTGAATGCCAGGTCGGGGGCACAGGTAGTGAGACCCGAGGAGTGGAATCGCGGCGTGCGGAATGGTGTCTGGCCTTCCCACCCTGCCTCTGGAGCACTGTCTTCAGTGTCCGTCTTATGTTCCCTGTACGCTCAGGGCTGTGTCTGGGTGAAAAGAGAAACGTTGCTTCTGGCTGCCTTCACGGGAACTTATCCTAGACCAAGGGGCCGCACATTTCATTGGTAAATAGCCCAGTACTCGGCTTCGCTAGAAGAGGGGGTCTAGTTTCATTGCTTCTTGGGAACGTCCTTGAGGCTTTATTCTTGTGCAACTGTCCCGTCTTCTGCCCTGTTACCGGTGCTACCAGAGCATAGGTCCGATGCCCGCCAAGACCTTCATATCTGCTCCACGAGCTCAGCGCACTGGGCAGCCCGCTTGGTGCTTAGTAGACGCTGACGCTGCTCATCTCACTTGTCTTCCCGTCCCCCAGGGAGAAACCGACGTCCCCATCTCACCCCGCTAGTGAGGCTGTTCCCCAAGCTACCTTGGGGCTGGTCTAGCAGAACATCCCACTTCCTGTGTCCTCCGAGGAGAGATTAGCAGAAGGTGAAGAACAGCTAGCCCTGCCCAGAGCTCCCCCGCTGCTCTGATCAAACACCACCCCGCTGGCTCTTCTTGCACGGGTTCCCCCAGCGCAGGCCAGAAACAGCTGATCAAACACATCAGGACAAGGTCAGTCCAGGGACCCACCATTCCCTCCAGGAGAGATCTCCTAGACCTGCCATCAGGAGGGTCCAATAAAAATGGGCAGGGGATGGGGAAGGGGGCCCACGGGGCTGGCACAGGACCAAATGGCTTTTCATTCGTTTTAAGGTTGAAACCTCTGTGGTCTGCACGGGGTCCAGGGCAAAACCCACACACACAGGGAGGCCAGGACTAGCGTGCCTGTGAGCCCGGGGACCTGGGGTAAAGCGAGGAACTGAGTAGCCTGCACACACGCAGGACAGGGTGAGGGATGTCAGGCAGGAGCCGGTGTCGTATCTGGAGCATGGGGATTACTAGATTGTCACAGGGTGACTTAAGATCCTCCCTCACGAAACCGTCACCTCTTCAAGGGCAAGGGCTGTGTGTCCTTTCTGTTAACACACAGTGAACCAGGCACGTCAGGTTCTGATTGCCCCGGTCTGTTCTCCCTGAAAGTTCTGCAGTCTCGGTGGTCCTGCCGTGGGCCCAGTCCTGTGCCAGGTGCTGTAGACGTTGGGTTGTGCGGGGCTGAAACAGCGTGTGGTTCCTGCTCCCGGGGCCTGATCACCTTGTTGGCCAGACAGAGATTATTTATGAGAAGTAAGAACCAAAAACATCCATGCGGGTCCAGACCAAGACCTAAAGTACCTACAAATGCTGTTTCTCTCTCTCTCTCTCATTGTCTTTTTCATCAGGATGGTTAATATTTTTTGGAGATAGTCTCATAGTAAGTAATGCCTGCAGGTGCTTGGTGTTTGTTGCACTGGGGACAGAGATCTTTGCATACTTCTGCCTTCACCGGCACCGTGATGATGTAGCTGCTGTTGTCCTGGGTTACAGACGAGGGGACCCACAGCAGGGAAGCCCCGTGACAAGTGACTGCCCGCGAGTGGGATTCGAACACGGGCAGTCTGACTCCGTAGCGTGCTCTTAGTACCCAGTCAGCTAGAAGAGATCTAGTCCCTGGTAGTTCCCAGTCCTTAGCAGCCTGGTCTGTCACATCTGGACGGTCGTCACAGGACCCAGCAAGGCTCCCTGCCTGTGCTGTCCTTTCCCTTCCCCTGCATCCGTCCTGCCTGAGACAGCCAGGCAGGCCTAAACCTCTGCTGCTTTCTGCTAGAGATGAGGTGTCCTGGAGCAACAAGTCATGTCCTCTTGCCTTGGCTTCGGGACTAGATGGTTTGTTCACCTGTCCTCAGTCCAGACTCTTCCCCAGAGAGCAGAAGGACAGCTACCGGAGCTGCTTGAGCCCCCGCAGGGCTGGCGGAGGTCCACCGCACAGCCTGATGCGAGTGTGCGAGCGTGTGAGTGTGTGAGCGTGCGAGCGTGGTTCCTCCACACACACGGCTCTGGATGGCAGCCCTGGGTGGCAGCTGGATGGGCTTCTCGGACTTGCCCACCTCTCCCATCATTGGCCTCCTAAAAGGAAAATGTTTTCCAGACAGCAGCCGTGTTACCGCAGAGGATCTGATTAGAAGCCAAGATAAGAGGCGGCAGATCAGAGCCACCCTTTCGAGTTCTTCAGATCCGAATTCAAATCCCCACCCTGTCCCTTGTTAGATGTGTGACTTTGGGCACATTAAGCTTCTCTTTACCTTGATCCTTCGTCTGTAAACAGAAGTAATAAAAGCTCTCACAGTAATTGTGGAGATTAAAGGTGATGCATGTAAGACCTTGGTACAGGTCATGGCAGGTAGCAAGTGGTTAATGGAAAATACCAGTCGTGCCCAAAGGGGGTCCAGAGCTCTGGGGTGGTCTATGCCCCAGTGCAGAGACCCCATGGGTCCCTCTGAAGCTCAGGTAAGGTGGGCTTCTGGGTGGGGGAGGCCGATGAAAAACAGGCCAAGCTGGACAGAGTCCCAGGAAAGCAGGGCCTTTTCCGCAGCCGCCTCTCTGTGTCCCATATTTCTGGTGTCTGGTGCTTGGCGGGTGCTCAGGAAACACCCGTTGTATGACTCTAGCCGCAAAACCGGAGTAGCGCTGGCGTCCGAGGATGGCCTGGAGCTTAGCTCCTTAGGATGCGTCCCACTGCTCCGCAGCGCCACCTAGAGGAACATCCTGGCCGTGCGGCCCTGGTGGATCTTGTGGCATCCACAGAGCAGGCTGTCTTGGACCGTTTGATGCCTCCGTTTCTGCCCCAACCTGGTGTGCTGGCTCAGAGCAGGAGGGCTCTCAGGCAGGCAGAGCACGGACGAGACAAGGTGACAAATGGTTGGCTCAGCTTGGCCAACCTCTTGTTTGTATGGGCAACAGGGTAATCCCATAATGCCTTACTTACTCTTGAGAAGTGCTGGGCTATTTTCAGGTCATTACTGAGCCTCATGGCAACATGAAAGTTTAGGTGTCTTCATTATTACCCCTTTCACTGCAAAGGAACTGAGACGCGGCCACCTCTGTGGGCAGAAGGGTCCTCAGCTAGTGAGAGGCTGAACTGCAGTCCAGTTGTCTGACACCAGAGGTAGGCTTTTCCCGCTCCGCCGTGCTCTCCCTTTGTCACTAGGGTCCTCATATTTCCGAGCATTTTGAATCATTTACTTGCAGCAATGCTCTGAGGCTAAAAGAGCTTGAATTATTATTTTGCCAATGAAGAAATTGAGGTTCCAGGAGGCGACATCCCTTGGTCACCCAGTAAGTCAGCAGCAGACCTGCAATCAGAGCATTGGACCCAGCATTACATCCACTTTGCAAGAAAAAGCACTACTTGAGCCCAGTGAGGAAGGGGATCTAGGGCTCCGCCAGAATCCTTGTGGCACGGGTGGGCTGAGCCCTTCCATTTGTTCGCCTCGGCCTTGGGCCAAAGCACGTGCACCATCCCCAGCTCAGGCATCACATGTCTGTCCAGGTGAGCAGACAAGCACTGCCCAGTGGGATTCTCAGTGGTGCAGGGAATGGCCTGTTCTGCACTGTCGGACGTAGGAACCACTAGTCAGATGTGGCTTCGAGCGCTTGAAATGTGGCTAGTGTGGCCGAGAAATTGAATTTCAACTTATAATTTAAATAGTCACCCGTGGCTAATGACGATCGTGCTGGGTAAGAGTCCTACGGGGAGTGGCTGCTCCCAGATCCAGGCCCAACCCTGTCAGTCCCTGAAGCCTGTGACATTCCACAGGTGCCCAATGAAGGGGGGTGGGGGTGGAGACAGGGACTCAAGTGATACACGGCCCCGGCAAGGTGGAGGGCGCCTGCTCTCAGTCACTACAGTTAGCCCGCGCCCGATGTTCTGCCCTGCGCCAGCCCTGCCCCGCACCGCCTCCGCTTTCACCCTCATCGTCGTCCACACCAGTGGCTTTTGAAACTCTACAGTGACAGCCCTTCTAGCGCATTTTATAGGTGATTACATCAGAGCTCAGCAGGGCGAAGGAGCTTGTCCACGATGACCCAGCGAGAAAGGTCTCATTGCCTGAACACAAGATGCCTAGTTCTAGTTAGCGTCTGTCACCAGCTCCAGACCAGCGCTGACCTGAAACAGAAGGGGCCGCAGGGCAGCCAGGAAAGCCTCTCCTTTCCGCATCTTTGAGAGGACACCATGACACAGAGCGTGCTGCCCGGGGCACCAGCCTTGTCCTCATAGAGCGAGTGTCCGGAGCTGGCCACGCCCCCTGGGCCGGGCTCACCTTGCTGTGTCTGTGGCTTTCTGATGACTAGTGGGGTAGGAGGGGCTCGCCTCAATGAAGCACTTTTTTTCCTAAGCACGCCATAAATCTACATGCGACTTTTGTTTATCTTGGAACTAACAAGATTTGTGGTGACACATCGCACATTTATAACGGAAGCCGTAGGAAAACTAAATGCGTTGTCACCCGTGAGCCGCGTGACGTTCGACAAGCCTCTCCAGCACCCCTGCCCCGTGACTGGATTAGACACCCTCTGAGCGCCCCCTCTCCAGTAGTCTGACTCCCTCCCTAGCACCGGCTGTAGAGAGCCCCCTGTGGCAGCTTCTGTCCAGGACAGCCCGCCTTCTGTCCCCTCAATGAGGCTGAGGGGACTGTTCCCACCCCTGGCACAGCTGGGAGGAGCTGGCAGGGACCAAGGACAAAAGCATCCAGGCCTGGGAGAAGGAAGCTTTCCAGAGCTGGGGGGAGGGTCTGCCCTAGGAAGAGAGTAGGACATAGGGACAGTGGCTCTGCCCTTCTTGTGAGCCCTGGTCTGAAGCAAGCCTAGAGCTCATGGTAGCCCCCGGCCCGGGTGTCAAATGCCAGCCTGAGTGTTCTGGCTTTGGGCAGGCCGCTCGGCGCCCCTGAGCCCTCTTTTCCTTCCCTGTGAATGGGGAGGGTAATAGTACTTGCCTTTCCCTGGGGACTGTAAAATAATACTCCTGAGCCTTCGTGGTGCCAGGCCCTCAGTGAGTGGTTAGTCCTCCCTTCCTGGGCCTGACCCTAGAAAGGGCAGCCGAGGTGGGTTGGGGTGGGGGGTGGGGGGAGGGTCTGCTCTGTAGCCTGGACTATGACGCTGGCAGGGCAACAGCGAAGAGGGAGTCCAGGCTTCGTGCTCTACCCTCACTTTGCTGACCCTGTGGCCTCACTACTAACAGGGAGATTCAAGGTCTGAGGCCTGGTGTTTCTGTGCCCTAAGTCTTCCAGGTCAGGCCTACCTGGCAGGGTGAACAAGCCCAGAGCCCTGGCTTCGTGGGGGCGTCCTCAACCCTCCACCCGGCGGGCCTGAGGAGATAGGATCCCCTGGATACCATGAGCTGCCCCCGATTTCCTCATCAGAAGCTTCCCCTCAGCCTTCCTGGAGGCTCAGATCCACGCTGGCACGGGGAGGTGACAGGGCTTCTAGGTTCCCAATGTGGGGCCTCCGTACCCCAGCCAGGCACACATACACGGGGCCAAACTAGGCTCCCGGCCTTCCTCTACTCACCCCCTCACCACATCCTCTGCCAGACTTTTCCTACCCGCCTTCTCCCTGTCCTTCAAGGCCCATCCCAAACATCTCATCTCCCACTCCAGAAAGTTGCCCCCAGTCACGCCAGCCAAAATGTCTTTCGGACTTCTCAGTGTTTGTAATCCACAATACTGAGCATGTGGTAATCTCAGTTCTTTTTTTTTTTTTTTGCCCTTTTTTGTAGTAAAGTATCCATAACAAGTGTTCCATTTTAGTTACTTTTAAGTGTAAATGTCCATGGCATTGAGTACATTCACAATATTGTGCCACCATTGCCACCACCCATCTCCAGAACTTTCTCTTCATTTCATACTGAGACTCGACCCACCAAACAAGATCATCATCCCTAAGTGAAGCCACAAATCTGTTAGCATCGCTCCCATCCCCCACCTCCTCCCAGGCCCTGGAAACCACTCTACTCCCCCTCACTATGAATCCATCTGGGTTCCTCCCAGAAGTGGGATTACACGGTATCTGTCTGTGTTCGTGTCTTAAACGGTCCACAGAGCGCTGGGGCCTCTGCTGAGTGACTGAGGAAAAAGAGCCCCTGTCACGCTGCTCCTACCTCCCAGACCAGAAGTCCTTCATTCGTTCACTCGACAGGTATCAATGGAACATTTTAAGGGCTAGACAGCATTCTAGGATGGATGAGAGACACCTCAGTGAACAGTACAGAGTGACATCCCTGCTCTCATATTTTAATATGGAAGACAGACTATAAGTAAGCTATGTGGAATGCTAGATAGCGTCAAGTGTCAAGGAGAATGTTGGCGATGTCGCAATGTTGGGAGTCTCAGGTGGGGTGGCCAGGAAAGGCCTGGCTCAGCAAATGACTTCAGCAAAGACCTGAGGGCTTGGGGAATTGACCGCCTGAGTGTCCAGGGGAAAGACACCCCTCCCCCAACCAGCAGAGAGAACAGCCAGTGCAAAGGCCCTGAGGCAGGAGTACACATGGCCTGTTTAAGGAATACTGAAGAGGCGCTGTAGCCAGAGCAGAGTGGGCAAGGGAGAGAGCAGCGGGAGAGGAAGCTAGGGGGACAAATCAGGATCCAGAGGATGTAAGACCCTTGAGGTCACATTAAAGATCCAGCCACTGGCAGGTTTCAGGTGCGGTGCTATAACTGTGGGTAAAGAATAAATATGGAGAGAAGGGTGAAAGGTGGGGGATTGCTTAAAGGCCATTGTCATATCTCATCACAGCAAAATTACTTGAAATTCTAAAATGAAAATGAGACTGTGAGAGTGAAAATGAGACCCAAGTCAGTTTCTGAGTGGCTCATTTGTTAGCCAAGTAAGGAGAGGGATAACGGCTTATATTGGGGTGGTGGGGAGGCGTGGTCAGATGCCAGTAGAGCCAATAGAAGCTGGTGGACTGGATGTGGGATCGGAGGGGAAGACAGAGAAGCCAAGGGTGATGCCCAAGATTTCTGGTCTGAAAGTTGCCATGTGCTTTGGTGGGGAGAGCCACAGGAGGGTGAGTCTTGGAGGGAAGACGAGGAGTTGACTTTAGGACTTGCTAGATTTGAGAGGTCTATGAAATGCCGAAGTAGAGAGGTGTAGGGTGGGCAGTTGAAGCATGAGTCTGCAGTCGGGGCATTAGAGATCTCTCCGCCAGCGTTCCTATTCTGTTTTCTGAGACCCACCTGGCATCACCAGAGCTTTCTAGAGTCCTGGGCTGCAGTTTGGACCCTACCTCCTCAGTGTGCAGAAAAGACTGGGCATCAGTCTGCTCTTCCTTTGTCCGTCCGTCCGTCCGTCTGTCCGTTCTTCCATCCATCCATGTGTTCATCCATCCATCTGTCCGTCTATCCACCACGCCCAGCACATCGAACCCCAGCCAGACACAGAGTCAGGCACAATATCAGGCACCAGGAGGAGAGGGGGAGAATACGGGAATGAGTAGCATAGCCTCCCCTCAACAGACTCACAGTCTGGTTACAGAGTCTCTTAACGCCGGCGCCCCCACATGCCTTCTTTGGCCTCAATCTCTCCATCAGTAAAATCAGTCTGGACCAGAGAGTCTTTAAAAACCTCACCCACGGAGACCTCCCGGAACCCCAGTGAGGCCAGCCTGCCCTTAACCTTCCTTGGAGCTGGGCCCCCACCACTTGGACGGAGCTTCCTGCCCCCAGAACACCCATCCAGACAGCACATGGGCCCTGACGGACGTGTTGCCCTCTGCATGTCCCACCAAGAAGCCACGAAGGCCACCTAGCAGCTTCCACAGTACACACAGGTGACTTGGTTAAGGCTTGCCTTCTCGAGGGGGATGATGATCCACCTGCTGGAGGGTGGGAAGAATCATACACCGTACAACATCAGTATGTCCCCGCAAGATTTTTATAGGTGTGGAGATGAGGGGATGAAACGTCTTATAAGACTCCACGGGGAGCAACACCAAAATAAAAGGATACAAAACAGTAGGTTAAGGGAAGGCGAGGAGGGCCGGGGCTTAGAGCACACACTCATTTGACTACACAATAATAGAGGGCTCAGTTCTGGTGCTGGGGACGGAGGGCACCATGCTAAGGGACAGTGCCCTTGAGCCCAGAATCTGCTGAAGGGCAGACAAGAAAATAGGCCATCATTATAACCAATGACAAGAGCCATGCTGGGGCAGGGTGTGGAGGTGGGGCCCTAACATCAGGAACTTTCCAGAGACTAAGCCAAGCAGGACTCCAGCAGGCTGCATAGACAGTTCTGGGCAAGGCCAGTGAGGATCCCAGCTCCCTGTGTAGGGACAGAGAAAGCAGACGTCCACATAGAATGATTCCTTTGGGTAGGCAGGGTCCTGAATGGGTTTGGGGGGAGACAATATCCTTCTGTCGTGTCCTCAGCTCAGAATGGCCTTGGGCTGCTGGAAGTTGCTTGGAAGCCCCGCATTAGAGCTTCAGCCCTCAACCTGAGATTCTGCTTTGGAAGCCATCTGATAGAGTGGAAAGAGTTCTAGACCAGGTGCCAAGATAGGACCCGAGTCCTGGTCCCAGCTATGCCCCTGATGGAGCTGCGTGAGTGTCTTTGGACAGACCCCCTCCCTTCAGTCTCAGCCCCCCTGACCCTCAGATGGGAGATAAGCACAATCTCTTCCCCTCCCTGCTTCACACGGGTGCTGGATGGAGACACACAGAAGCCTTCGGTCATGGCTTCTAGATACCGCAGCGCGTGCGCGCGCACACACACACACACACACACACACACACACACACACACACAAGATTCCTCCCCATTTTATAGGAGAGGGACAGAGGGTCCCCCAAAGCCACACAGGGAGTAAGTGGGGGAGCTGGGGTTTGAACCCACCGGCTAAAAGCAGGCATGGGTGGGGTGAGAAGACGCAGGTAGGGGTGGGTTTAGGGAGGCAGAGGCAGAGGCACAGGCCCGAAGAAGAGCTCTGTGCTTGGCTTCAGCCCTGGCCGTCCACCTGAGAGCCAGTCTCTGATTTCCAAGTACAGGGCGTGCTAAGGGGATGAGAGGGAGTAGTCCGAGGCCCTGGAGACCTAGAACCGGAGAAGGGAAGGCCCGAAAGAGCTGTCTTCAAAGACCTTTCAACCATCAGGGGGTTCTGACTTGGTTGTGCCCTGGTTCCACCTGCCACAGTGCCCAAGATGAAGTCCTGGCGGCTTCGTCAGTCAGGCGGGGCCCTCCATGATCTGACCCCCGCCGGCCTCTCCTCTGCCGACCTCCCCAGCCTCCTCATCGCTCACCACTCCCTCGTACCTCACTCTCCGGGCTCTCAAATGGCCCATAGCCTCTGCCACACACTGCGTGCCCAGTCCCACTGTGGAGGCAAGAAGGAGGAGCGGCTCCCTCTCCCCCCAGGCCGGGGCCAGGATGCCCGCCGGTCCTCCTCCGGGCTCCGCTCCACCTTCTCCGTTCCCCGATCCTGGGACTTGCAGCTGTCGCCGTGGCTGCCCTGCTTGCCTGGCCAGAGGGGCCTCAGGGGGTGGACTGAGCAAGGGGCCCTCACCAGGAGCCCGCGCAGCCTCTTTGGTGCTCCTATCCCCATCATACTGGTGAAGAAATGGGGTCTTGGGGGAAGTAAAGAACTTGCCCAAAGTCACACGGCCGCTGGCAGGTGGACCTGGGACGGAACCCTGGAAGCCCCCTGTCAGAGCCTCTCAGCTGTGCAGGGAGAGCCTGCCTGGAGTTGGGGGGAGGGGCGGCGATGGGGGGTCCCTGTCCACACTGCAAAGAGCGGTCCCGAGCCACTGTCCACCCCCCGCCTTCCTTCGGTTTTCTGATAGCGCTTATTGCGATCTAAACTTTCGTAAATTACCCACTGGTCTCTCTCCTCACCGACAGCAGTCGCCCTGCAGGGGTGGGGACCTGGCCTGCCTTGTTCACTGCAGGATTCCCAGCGCAGGTGCCCTGCCATTGTTCGCTGAGCGAACGGGTACTCGCGGTGCCAGCGGGGGCTGAGCGCTGCCCGGCCGTTGTCTGCCCATCCTCCCAGCAATCCTTTGAGGTAGGACTTAGGCACACTTTTCAGAGGAAGAATGGGGGCCCTAGAGAGGCGAAGTGACCAGCTTGGGGTCATCGGTAAGTGGCAGAGCCGGTGGCTGCATTCACCGGGTTCTAAAGCCTGCGCTCTTAGACCCAGGCTGCAAACGAGGAAGCTGGCGCCCAGAGAGGCTCACGGCCTGGCCCGGCGTCACCCAGCCAGCGTCTGCTGAGGACGATGGCTTTGTTCTTCACACAGCCCTCTGCCGGGTTCCCCGAGGGTCTTCGTCCAGGAACAGGTCATGGTCTCAGGGATCCCATCAGCCTTTTAGGAAAACTGTAAGGACTGCAGCCTTCATAATCGCCCACCATTCAGCTACGCCTTGCCCCCCGCTTCGTAAATGAGCCTCCTCCTCCGTGGTGACGTCAGTGATTCTCCGGCCTGGGTCCTTCGGGAGGACCCCGCGTGGGGATCCTGCGCCAGCCCCAGTAGGAGCCTATCCAAGCTCCTCACCCTCGTGCACCTGTTGGAACTGTCGAGAGCTGTGGCTTCTCACTCCCTGCTGGCGAGCTGGTGGCCGGGCGAACACCAGAGACCGGTGTTTGTCTCCGCACTCTGCTCCCGATGGCTAAATATGACCCTCCCAGATGCCCCTCCCCAGCAAGCGCCCTTCCTTCTGCGCCTCAGCACTGCCCCACCACCAGTAAAATGGAACCTTGGAGTCTCAGGTGCCTAGACGTTCCAGAACAGTGCAGTCCCATAGAAAGATAATATGAACTATATGGAATTTTGAATTTTCTTATACCCACATTAAAAGAGTAAAGAGTGTGCTCACTTAGGCAACACACAGACTCAAAGAGTAAAGAGGGACAGGTGAGATTAAGGTGATGTATTTTATTTAACCGATGCATCCAAGTTATTTTCATTTTAACACGTAATTAATGTAAAAACACTCAGGAGCTATTTTATATTTTTCTCAGACGGAAGCATTTCAATTCTGGCTTCCTACATTTCCAGGGCTCGAACCACATGTGGCCAGCGGCTGCCAGGGCAGTGGTACCGGGCACTGCTGCGCAGGAACGCTCGTCTTGTCCTGCCCACCATCCCGACTCCCCCGCGCCCAGGAGCCCTGTTGTGGGGCTGAAGGCTGCCTCTCCCTCCTACTCCCTCCCCACCCAGCAGAATGCCCGCCTCGAGGGCAGTCACAGGGACTGTGAGGCTGGAGACCTGTGTGGCCTTGAAGGTATGAGCTGCCAGTAAGGCTCCCCTTCCCTCCTCCCTGCCTCCTCCCTGCTCACCTTAGAAGGAGAAGATGGAGGAGAGGTGGGCACGGCCTTCCTCTTCCCCAGGAAGAGCACACTTTGGGAACGTGGACCTCAGAACCCAGGGTCCGTGTGTCGGTGGGATGTCCCTTTAGTTGAGATGATTCACCTGAACCAGCGCCAGACTGAACCCTTCCCATGAGTGACCTCATGTCACCCTCCCCAGGACCCCAAGGGATGTGAGCTCTTCTCTCCGGAGTTTCTGCAGAGGAGGAAACCGCACGCAGCTCAGAGAGACGGAGCGACCTTGCCTTTGCTCCTGGATCCCTCTTTCCTTCTGTGTCTCCCTTTCCTCTCTCTTTCCCAGTGCTCTGTGTGTGGGGTTTGGAGGTTCAAGTGCATGTGCCCGCATGCGTATGTGCCCGCGTGGGGCCGACTCCGTGGCAAGGAGCCCCATCCTACACACAGCCCTGGGATTGGGTCCCAGAGGTCCCCGTTGCAGGGCCCAGGCTAGGGTGGAAGGTGGTTCTGAGCAGCCCTGGTGGGAGACCCAGGGCTAACCCTAACCCCGGGCACAGCAGCGCCAGCTGAGGTGGGAGGGGCTGCGGGAGGGGAGGGGCTGGGAGGCAGGACTGAGCTTGCCCAGCAAATGCGAGTTGGGCACAGCATCCTCACCCCTCTGCCATCCTCCATTCGCCCCTCTGCCTCCCCCACTCCTTCCTTCCCTGCCCTCTACTGCTTCCCTGGGTCTCCATCTCCATCTCTGTGCTTGGGCTCCCCTCTTGGTCTGGTCTCTCTGGCTGACTCCTTCAGTCTGGATTTTGGCCATCAGTCTGTCTGTCTCTTGCTCTCCCTCTTCTCTGGCCTTTTCTTTTCTTTTCTTTTCTTTAAGATTTTATTTATTTATTTGACAGACAGGCAGAGAGGCAGGCAGAGAGAGAGGAGGAAGCAGGCTCCCTGCTGAGCAGAGAGCCCGATGTGGGACTCCATCCCAGGACCCTGGGATCATGACCTGAGCCGAAGGCAGAGGCTTTAACCCACTGAGCCACCCAGGCGCCCCTCCTCTGGGTTCTGTCTCCCCGCCTCTCGCCTCTGTTGTTCTCTGTGGCTCTCCTCCCCCAGCCCCCAGCCTCACCCCTGTTCAGACTCCCTCTTCACTCAGCTCCTGTCTCTGCTCCACAGTCCCCTCCCTCGCCCGCCCTCTCCCTGTCACTGGCGTGCACCTCTCCTCCCTGAGCTTCTGTGGGGCCCCAGCTCGGCTCAGCCTGCCGTCTCTCTTCCTTGGGAAGGCAGGCGGCGGCAGCCAGCAGAGGCCCCGCAGGATGACAGCCGAGCCGAGCGTCCCTCGGAGCTGTCACCGAGGAAATCACACACCAGCGCCTGAAATTCAAATTAGAGTTTTGCTGAAGCTGCTAAAACTCATCAAATACTATCTTTGAAGTCCCCTAGCAGGCTGGTCATCGCTCTTTAAAGAGTCCCTGTTGGAAATGAGAGGGTGGCCAGAGGGTGTGTGGGTGGGGCCACCATGCCAGGCCCTGGGAGAGCGGTCCCCACATGCCCAGCCTCCAGGGGTCACCCTCTGGGGCCCTCCTCAGAACATGCTGCTGGATCAGCCACCAGCCTCACCAGGCCCCCCACTACTCCCGGGGGCACCACTGAACCATGGGCTTCTGGAAACCAGGGCCTAAGCATCAGGAAGGAGCCTGGTGCAGAGAGAGCCCAAGGCCTGGGGCTCTCCACAGACTCTGCTTCAGGGCCCTTGGCTCTGTGCTACTCCCTTGCTGCGTGCGTGACCTAGAGCAAGGGACCACCGCCGTGGGTCCCCTCTGCAAGCTGAGATGAGCGTTTTTGCCCACAGAGAGTGATGGGAGGGAAGCTGCTGTTACATGAGTCTCGCCTGCACACCACTGCTGCTCAGTGAATGCCATTCTTCTAACAACAACAGCAGCCCGGAGGGCCGGCGACCGTCATCATGGAACCACAGATGCTTACGCGCCATTCCCTCTGCCTGCCTGGAGTCATCCGGCCTTCCAGAAGGGCCTCCCTGAGGACAGGCAGTTTTCTGTTCAGGAGCTTTCTAATAAAAGTCCCTGACACCCTACTTCCCATATCTATGACAGGTGACCCCTGGGAAGGTGGAAAGTAACAGAGTCGGACAGAAGATTGGGCCCT
The DNA here is from genome assembly GCF_030435805.1 of Mustela lutreola. NCBI lineage: Eukaryota > Metazoa > Chordata > Mammalia > Carnivora > Mustelidae > Mustela > Mustela lutreola. The sequence goes on from NC_081299.1 coordinate 16,196,674, forward strand.
GAGGCCCTTGTGGGTGAGAGAGAGAGGCCTGCCCAGGAAGGAAACAGTGCCCAGGAGAGGGCGGCAGGCTTTTTTTGCCCCGGCCCCCTGCCTGGCACTTAAGAAAGATGGGGTCCCCAGCTAAGCCTGCCTGCAGCCCTGGGCTTTCCAGGACAGGCAGCTCACAGAAGGCGTCTTGGCAGAACCGGCAACATGTGGCAAGCCCACAGGTGCTGGCAGAGCCACTGGTGCCACCGTCTTGAGGTGGGAACCTGCAGGAGCCATAGGAGCACACTCCAGGGTCTGCAACCCAGTGGAGAAACAGGGCCTGGTGAGGACGGGTCCCTGTGATAGGTTTTGCGATGGCAGAAGTTCCGAAGACTGAGCAACAGGAAGACACATCTCACCCAGATGTGGGAACCAGAGAGGGCTTCTGGAGACCAGCAATTTGAGTCGGCTGAGGCTGAGTTCCCCGGACAGAGGGACGGGACAAGGGAAGAGGAGCACACCAGGCTAGGGAGCACAGTGGACGACGGGGGCAGGCGGACTGGAAGTTCAGAGTAATTGTTGCTCTGAGTGGGGATGTGGGGGTGGTGAGACCCTCACCTGGAGAGGAAAGCAAGAGCCAGGGCACAGAACTCTTGGGGGGGAATTGACCCAGAAGAGATTCCCAGTGCTTCCTGAAAATTCCCTCTTACAGGATTTGGGGGCTACATTCAGCCTAACGAGCCCCCCCCCCCCCAGGTTAGCCTCTGCTACACTCCACGTGCCTTTGCAAGTGCTGTGTGAATTAGGGCCGCCCATGGAGGAAGCGGCCCTCGGAGCCTCCTCAGCCCGAGCGCCCAGCAGGCTCCAAGCTCCCCCAGTACCCAGGCCGCCATCGCTGGCCAGGCTACCCGAGCCACCGGCTCTGAGGCCTCCGTGACCAGGGCAGGCCAGGGACTTGTCAGAGAAGGACACTCCTGCTCAACAAGGGGAGGCCTTGGTCACACAGGAGGGAGAGGCAAGGCCAGAGCTCAGAGCCCAGACTCCCCAGGCTTTCGACTTAGCCGCCTGGGCCTCAGAAGACGCACAAGGTCCTCAGGATCCTCCTCAGTGGTCGAGGCCACTGACTGCCCCCTGTTGGTGCCTCTATCCCGTGCCTGCTGTGGGCCGGGCCCCGTGCTGTGTGTTTGGGACGAGGCATGGCTATTCAACAGCGTCTGACCCACATCAAGGCCCCCCCGGGCTGGCTGGGATGCCGGGGATGGGCGGGCGCTGTGCAATCCGACTGAAAGAGGAGGCGGCCACGCGGGAAGCAGGCTTGGGCCTCCGCCCCGGGCTCCCGTCTCCCCAGCGGCCCAAGGGGACTATTGGAACCATTGCCTAGGGTCCCCCATCCCACCCTCTGGGGTGCTCCCTGAGCCTGTGTGTGTGCGCACGCCCGTGCATGCCCACGTGTGCCCGCGTGTGCACAGCCTGCGTGTGTGATGAGCAGGAGCGGCTGACAAGCGCCCCAGGTGTATTTCAGGGGCCGTGAAAGCTCCGTGTTTAATGGCTGGAGCCACAGTGGTCACGGCTGTCATCGGGGATTTCACGGGCTCGTTTACATCTTTAGCTTCTTCCTTCTGAGAGGACTTCATCATCCCGGGCCGCCCCCCCTCCCAGCCCCTCAGCAGCGGTGGGGAGAGGAGGTGGGGCCCGGAGTGCTAAGCTCCACGTTGGGGTTCAAAGCTCTGGTGGTGGGGACAGGCTGACAGAACAAGCCCAAGGCCAGACCGAGGGCCTGGGGCAAGGCTTCTGGCAGGGTCCAGGGTCAGAAATGCTCCAGCCAGAATACGGAGCACCCCCCACCACCACCCTGAGAGCCGGAGGGGGGGCTAGTCTGAAATGTGGAGATGGGATCGCGTGCGGGAGGCGAGATCCAGACGGAAGCCCAGAGGTCAGGAACTGCTGAGGGGACACAGAAACGGCACCAGGAGAGCCTGAGAGAGTCTGGAGGGGAGGCGCCATGGGTTCCCAGCTGCCCTGGGGGCCTCAGCTCCTCCCTGCCCCTGCCCACCACCCCGCTCTAGCCCCACCCTCCAGGGGAAGCTGCTCAGAGGCCCAGGGCTGCTGCGGGGAGGGGGTGGGCCGGAGTTGCTGGTCCTGGCCAAAATCTGGCTGAAGGGAGCTGACCTCCAGCCAGAACCAGATTACAGCCCCAGAGGCTAAGACACCAGTCGGGATCCTGGAATTCTTGGCTCACATCAGACACTAACCTGCTGGTGCCTTTGAGCAATCACTGCCCACCCCCCACCCCCGCCTTTATACAGTGGCCGAACGTAAGATGCCCCAGTTTGCTGCATGGCCACACAGGGATTCACCTTGCTCTGGCCGGAGCCAGGAAGGAGTGAAGCAGTGTAGGCGTCCAGCACGTGCCCGGCACGCGTGAGAGTCCACCGCAGCCAGCCGTCAGGACAAAGAGGAGGACAAAGGGGGTGAGTGCCGGGGACCTGGGGGGCCCTCACCCAGACTTCAGGGCTTCCATTCAAGGAAGGCTTCAAGGAGGAGGTGAGCCTGAGCTGAGACTTGTGGGAGAAGTAGAGGCTAGGGCAGGATGCCAGGAGGAAGGAGGAGCGAGCGCGTGCAAAGGTCTGGAGGAGAGAGAGAAGAGTATGAGATGTAGCCCCAGAGAAAAGCAGAAGCCAGACCACAACGGGCTTGGCTTTGCAGGCCGAGGAGCGGAGCCTTCTCCTGGGGCAGTGGGCTCGCTGCACGTGGTGTTCCGCGTGCAGAAAGGTTCCCCTGGCCGTGGGAGTGGGAGTCGGGCTGGAGGTAGGGAGGCAGAGGCCAGAAGAGGGGGAGGGGGTTGGAGTTGAAGAGGGAACAGATGCAGTGGACTGTCCAGAGCGGGCACCGGGCCTGGTGGCTGGGTGATTCCCGGGGCTTCTCAGGAGGAGGCATCAGAGAGTCTGCGGCCAGGCCCTGAGGCCAGAGCTGGAAGGCTGTCTCCAGCCAACCCCTCATCAGCACTCCCTCCACAGCCCGGGCCTGTCACCGGGAGCCCCAGGAAGCATCCCCTCAGAGAGGCGCCTGATGGACCTGTCACCACAGTGCCATCCCGCCTAGCCGGCCCCTCACACTGGCGGGGTAATCTGCTTTTACCGGAACATTGTCCTTCAGCCTCCCCCAGCTCCCGGCTCAGAGCAGGGAGGGAGGGGCGCGGAGGGCTGAGAAGCTGCTTTCTTCCCTGAACAAATGACCTTGGGCCAGGAGCTGGAACAGCCTCGCTAGAATTCAAACGCCCCAAGCAGCCTGGGCCTCTCGGTCCCCCTTCCACTTGCATCCCGGGGAGTAAATGTGCTTTGGGGACAATTCCAAATCAAACTAGGCCCTTGGGAGCTCCTTCTAGGTGACCCTAATCCACTGAGGCTCTCCAGCTTCCAAATTACATCCTGTCTCCTTTCCAAGAAACTGCTTCCAGGGGGTTGTCTGGCTCGAGGGGGGACAAACCCAGATTTGAGGGTCTGATACCCTTGGGTTTACCTCTGTTTGGCTGCTTCCTGGCTGGCTGACCTTGGACAGCTTGCTCTCCCCCTCTGGGCCTTCTGGGAGCCTAGTGTAAGAGGCACCATACCCCTAAAGACTTGGAATGGGGTTATTGGAAGGGAGGGGAACTGCAAAGCATCCAGCCCACCACAGGTACCCCTCAAAGGATGACCCCCTATTTCCTCCTGCCCCGCTGGGGAGCAGGACAGAGATTCCCCCACCCTGCCTGGCTCCAAGGCTGACTGTGAGCAAACCCACGGTCCTGCCCCATCTCCATGTTCCAGCTGCTTCACAGTGAGATGGTCTTGGGGGTCGGGGGAGCAGTGGATGAGGAGCCGGGCAGCTGGGTCTGGTCCCACATTTGCTGCTGGCTGTGTGACCTTGGGGATGTCAGTTGCCCTCTCTGGGCCTGTGCCGACTCCCTTCCTCCATCACCATGCTGTTTAGCATTCCTTCCTTTTGACCCTTCCTTAGCTTCTTGGAAATTCCCACCCACAGCCTATTTCAGGTCAGACAAGCAGTTCCCTGAGAGCTGCCCCCTCCCCCTGCCCCGACAGGACACTGCCTGGGCTCAGAAAACGTGGATGGGAAGGAATGGGGCGGAGGTGGGATAGGGGTTCTTTGCTCCTAGAACAGAGGAGAACCTGTTCTCCGGAGGCGGCAGGGGTGGGAAGATGGGGGTTGGGGGGCGCTATCGGAGCAGCAGCACTAGGGCAACAGCCCTGGGTCCAGCTCAGCGATCTGGCTGCGCAGTGACCAGGATGGCCTCTAATGCATGGCCGGGGCTTCCCCTGGGTCGCGGTGACTCGTGACGGTAACAGCGGCGGTGGTGTCTGGAAAGGTGGCCTCCGTGTGGTCCTGACCCTGGCTGTCTTCTGTCGTCAGACCTTCCCCAGCTGCTGCCCCTCCCAGTACACCCTCTGCCTCAGCCGCTTTAATGAAAATCAGGCAGAGATCTTTAGAGCTGCTTAGCATTTCAATACTTTCAATAATGGGTATTACCAAGTCACCCTCCCCAAACTCTTCCTCTGCTCGGGAGAAGTGCCACCGCCACCCGCCCACCTCCCGCCCCGCCCCCACCCCGCCGGCACACCCACACAGCCCTGGGCTCCCCACCCAACAGGCCCTCACACTCTGGGCCCCCCTCCCTGTCTCCCTGCTTCCCTCTCTCCTCCGTCTCTCTCCCGCAAATACCCGCAAACACAGAGCGCTGTTCCCATCTGTCAGAATGCTGATGTGGGCTCATCTCCTCCGACAAGGCAGAATGATGATAAGGTTATTTTTTAATATCAGGGATATTAATACCCCTCTTTCTGATAATGAGCCATGGCTGATCCCTCCTGCTCCCTGAGGGAGGTCTTCGGGTTGGGGGGCGGCGCGGAGGTGGGGGGAGAGTGGGGGCGAGGCTGAGATCGATGCAGGGGGGCCTACTGCGCACCAGGAACCCCTTCGATCTTCATAACATGAAGGCAGGGGGGGGGGGTGTCCCCCTTGGACAGTCGGGGTCCTGAGGCTCAGACAGGGGAAGTGATTTCCTGAAGCCACAGAGCGCACAGCGGGCGTCAGGCCTGGGATCCCAGCCTGGTCTGACTGGAGCCCACACTCTTTGTTGGTCCCCCAATACATGTAGGGACTCTCCCCCACCTGCTGCCAGGGGCCCCATCCTCCTAATACTCCATAGGGAGGGTCCCTGCTCCATGCCATGGTCAAGTTGAGAAGTCAGGCCCCCTTTGGCCCCGTTTGGCCCCGTTTGGCCCCGGCCCTATAATCCAGCCTTCCCACAGGGTTCGAGGCCCTGCAGACCCCAGACTGGGCAGGACCTCCCTGCCCCATCCCTTGTGGTTTCCCAGGGGTGGTCTCTCCTTGCAGCCATGAGCCCCTTTACCTTCCCCCAGAAGTCTGAGGGGCTTAGGGAAGGGTCAGCACAGCCTCCGGTTAACCCACAGATCAGTAACCGACCTGGCCTCTGCTTTCTCCCTCCCCGAAACTAAGCCCAAGTTCTGAACTTTCCCCTATCCTGAGCACCCACGACTCTCCCCACTTCCGGTGCCTCACGACTTCGCTCCTGGGCTCTGGAAACACGGATCTGAGTTCGAATTCCGAGCCCACGACTTAGTGACTTTGTCCTCTAGGACAAATATGTCACCTGCCCGCATCCCTGATTATTCTCACTTATAAAATCTAGATAATAATAGAACCTACTTCAAAGGGCTGTTGTTAAGATGAACAGGTGTAATGAACATTGGTCCCTGTCATCCTAGATGTTGGGAACACTTAGAGACCTTACCCCAGGCTGAGCAGCCCCCCGGAGAGGTAGTAGGTTTGCCTGTAGTCACATAGGCAGTTAGTGGCAAAGGGAATCTAGCTTTAGTTCCAGGCCTGGGCAGGGCTCAAAAGGGAGCCAGGGACGGGGCGAAGAGTCCTTACAAAGGGCTGCGCATGCGCCGGTTGTTGCAGGTTCGGGCCCACGAGGAGCAGAGGCAGTCCCCCTTCTCACAGGACTGTGGCTGGAGTCAAGGAATCAGACACGCAAAGGCAGGATTCCGAACTGAGCTGAGGGTGCCACTGGAAATGGGCAAGTTTCCGCGAGAGCACCGATCCCGGCCAGGGCTCAGGCGTGGCTCTCTGAGGATGGACAGGGGGTACAGAGGTAGGAGAATGTTCCAGAAGAGAGACTTGAGGACAACGTCTGTATGCAAGAGGGGGCATGGTACATTCAAAAGAACACAGAAGGGGAAGAGAGATGCCGGGGTCCACGTCACCTGGACTGGGCTTTGCAGGTATGATAAGGATTTGGGTCTTTTTCCAGAGAGAAGGGTGGAAGGGTCTGGAAAGTCTCCCCTCAGGGGAGGGGAAGGTGTGGGGCAGCAGCTGACCATGATCTTTGGCACTGAATGGCTTTCTGGCTGCAGTGTGGGCCGTGACTGGAGGGACCCGGGGAGGGTGCATGATGTCAGTCCCCCAGGTGACGGGTGGCTATGGTGAGGAGCAGATGAATTCGAGGTATGTTTTGGTGGTAAAAATCAAAGGATTTGGGGTGTCCAGGATACTCGGCTGATGGAGAAGGAGGTACCGGAGAGAAAGTTCCGTCTTCTGACTTGTGTGGCTGTCTACCGACGAGGATGGCGGCTGAGACCAGGCACGGGCCAGAGAACCGTGCGGCGTGGGTCTGGGGCAGGTGGTGTGTGAGGGGCGGGGAAGGTGAAAAGAATAGAGGAGGGACGGAGAGAGAAGAGCAGGAGAGTCTGTGGAATACACCATTCCTTCCAGAAGTTTCCTGGGTGAGGGTAGGAGAGAGTGAGACAGCATGGGCCAGGCGAGTGAGGGACAAAGGGATGGTTTGGTTTCTCGGGGCAGGAAAGACTTGCACACCAGCAGTAAGCAGCCCAGGGCTCGGAGGCCCATCCCAGTGGGGTCCACCCCCCCTCCCCCCCATTTTCTGCTGTCTCTGGTGGCTCCAAACTGTGGAAGTGATTGATTATATGTAAACAGGAGGAAGCAATTAGTCTGTGCATGCCTGGCCATTAATAAGCCTCTTAGGTATTTATAACAACACCTCATTTACCCTCCAACCCCAGAACAAACATCCTGAGAGCAGCCAGAGCTACCTAAAGAGAACTCTAGCCACCACATCCCTGACACTAAGCTTGGGCTCTGCTCACAAGGGAGACCCTCGCTTAGAGCCCACGGAGTCTTACTCTACGGACAATTCTAATAGCGTTCCGTTTTCTCAGTCCACGCCAGAAGCAGCAGTTCAGGAGGCTGGAAACTGGTAGAGGCAGGAGCCTAGCAGCAGAGAGAAGGTAGCAGATAGCCAGGGGGTCCTGGGAAGATGGGGTCACACTAGGGAGGCAGAGAAGCCCTGGGGTCATGCTGTGGTCCAGGAGGCCATTCAGCCCGCCACCGTGGTGCTGGAGGTGCCTCTGCCCCCCACTGTCCTGCCATGAGCGGCTGGATGGACGAACTCATCTTAAAGTCCTTTCCCACATCAATAGTCGAGGATTCTTTATTCATAGGGATGATTCTGGGCCACTGAGCAAGGGCTAAATTACATTCAGTATTTTCTGCTTAAAGAGGACTTTTTTTTTTTTTTTGGAAATATTTTAAATTGTAAATTTTATTTTAAGTTTTCCTACAGTTTCTGAAATATTCCCTTATGTGGAAAGGGATTTTGTAATTGCCTAGTTAATTATCTGCCTCCCCGCTAGGCCGAAGTTCTGCGAGCACGAGGACCATGTCCGTGTGGCCCCAAAGTGTTCACCCCAGCACCTGGCACGGTGCCCTGGGAGGGGTTCAGCACAGAGTTGTTAAATTAGCAAATTGATTAGTAAATTAACATTGTATACCGGGCAACAGTCACTCAACAAATACATTATGACGTTCGATATGGCCTATTTCTTGTTACTTTTGTAATACGGCTACTAGAAAAAAAACAAATTACAAATGTGGCGCGTCAGATCTATTTCGATCTGACAGGTTTGTCTTGGGCTTTCCTGCTCTGGCTCTAGAGGCAACATACAAAAAGTAAACACATTCCCCGTCTTCGGGTGAATCTTTCCTATGTCCCATGAGCTACTTCCTCCCTCGTGTTTTGGGGGGGCTGCCTCCTCTCCAGCCTGCAAGCACGTTCCTGGGCGGGGTCCCGTGTCCAGTGGAGTGCCAGCACCGCGTTCCCTCCATGCCCGTTACAACTTGGGAAAACAGGCGCAGTGGGCACATTACAGATTGGAACACTGAGGCCCTAAGGGAGAAGTAACATGAGCCTCATGCTAGGAATCTGGCTCTTCCTAAGACCTCCCAGATTTCCATCCTCCAGCCTGGAGACAAGACAACATTTCTATATGCACAGGTGAGGAATGGGCCCCCCTCCAGTCCCCTGACAGTAGAGGATGAGAGGGGCCGTGGGGCGGGCTTCTCTGCAGGAGTCTGGGTGAGACAGCCTGGGGCAACAGGATATCCTGCGCAGGGGTTAGGGTGGGTGAACCACGAACCACTGTCCCCACTGGGAGCACCCACACCCACCCACCTCCTGCCAGAGCATCTCTTGTACTTGTTCCTGAAGGGGCGCCCTGTGGAGTGCTTCCCTTGGGGTGTGGGACTGCCCAGAGCCAGTCCCGTCCTCTCAAATACAGGAGCGCCTTCCCAACCCAGATCTCATGATGGGTTGCCAAGCACATGTGCACCTGTGAACTCACGTGAGCCTCATAGCAAGCCTTTGAGCTGGTGCACACCCTCATTACACCCCTCTGGTCGGAGAAACTGAGGCTCAGAAAGGTGAAGTGAGAAGAACTACTCCGGAGAGGGTATTTCTCCCAGGAAATGGAGAGTCTCATAGGGCTTGCATCATGTTCCCTTCAACCTCCCTTCCCACTCAGGACAGAGAAGTCCAAAGGCCGGGGGTTGGGGGAGGAACCGTGAAGTGGGAGAGGGAGTCAGAGGCTGTCCTGCTTGGCCAAGTTCAGCTGTCCCCACCCTACCCCCACCTTGCCTGCTCCGCTGGAGCGAGATCCCAAGGGACCCCACGTGCTGGTGGGAGAAGGTGACGTGAGCACTGTTCAGTTTCACCCCGTGGAGAGTGAAGGTCAAGCCCATTTAGCAGGGCTGGCTAGCACACCTGCACGGTGTTCAGAAGGCAAACTGTCCTGCAGCCCAGAAACGGCTTTAGCAATGGCGGCCTCAAGCACTTGGCCAGAGAGGCATGGGCTCCTTGGAGGGTTTCTCACTCATTCACTCACTCAGCAAAAGTTTCCACGGCACCCAGCCAGGACCCTTCATGGCCAACTGCCCTCGAGAGGCTCAGAACCCAGTCGGGGAGGGGAGGCAAGCTAATCACAACCATCCCAGTTCCCACCCGTGCACCTCACATAATTGTATGTGTCCCCAAGAATCTCACTTCCCTTGCCTTTGAAATGGGGAAAAAGCAGGGATCAGAGGAGAGAAGGGATGCAGAATCCAGCCTGGGAGATGGGCTGGCGGTGACAGAGGCGCCAGGGAAGCTCCCCCGCTCCCCAGCTGCCCTGCCTGCCTGACCACTCAGGAGAGGAGAGAAGGCATCTTATTCCCAAAGGCTCTGGTGAGACACCCATTTCTTTAGGAGAAGGGTCTGATGGCTTCTTTCTTCCCACTGGCGGGTGGGCAAGTTGCATCTTTGCCACACAAGACAGGCAGAGTGGAAAGGGTGGGAGGGAGAGACCCGGATAGGGCACACGGGGGCTGGGGCATCCTGGGAGTTTTGGAGAGCGAGGAGAGGACTGAAAGCAAGCAGCTCTTACCCCGCAGAATTCCGGTGAAATGCAGTTCTAATTTCGCTAAAGAAGATTCAGAATATGGAGCAGACCCGTGACAGAGAACGTCCCCCCATGCTTCAAGGAGTCCCCAGCTCCAAAAGACCAGTACGGGTAGAACCCAGGTTCAGCAGGCTCCACCTGGACCTGGAAATGCAGAACCCCAGCCCCCAGCAAAGCCTCCTCCCATGAGTAAATATTTCTGGGAGCCCCGGCTGGGATAGGCAGTGCCCATGAGTACTGGTGACTGCATCCTGCACTCTCCGTGCAATTTTCTGCCCCGTGGTGCCCACGCGCCCAGTGCCCCACAAGCGAGGTGCCAGCCACGAACTCTTCCATCTGAGGAGCCTGCAGGGAGGTCTGGAGTCCTAGGAGCTGTGGCCGCTCCACCACGGGCTTGCCCACACTGCGTTGTTATGAAAACGTTTGCATTAGCTGCCAACTTTAAATATTAGCAGAGAGCACATAAAAATTCCAGCTATAAAATCTCTCTTGGAAGCACAGAAAATCGGATCCCCCTCCCTAAAGCGATGTGAACTGGAGCTGGGGAGACCCCCCCCCTCCCGCCACAGTGGGTTTCATCAGGATGCCTGCCTGTCTCATGTGGGCATTTGAGTTTGCCTCTCAGGGTCTGGTCCAATCTGCTCCCTCTAACCCCCACCCCCTTCACAGCATCCCCGAACAGCCTTTTGCTAGTGTCTGCTTGAATGCCTCTGGTAACAGGGGGCTTACTACATCTTTGAGGCAGTTGGTCTGAGCAGTTGGTGCTAGGAAAGCACCTAATCTGAGCTACCTTCCCCCTTTGTGTCACTAAGAAAGATGCACGGGAAAGAAGTGGGTGTTAGAATCCAGTGGATCTGGATCTGAGCTCCTCTCTAGCATGTAACCAGCTGTGTGGTGCAAGCGAGCAATGCTCTTTCTTCACTTCGGTTTCCTTAGCTGCATGGCTGCTGCAGGACTGTGAGACTCAAAGCAGAGCAAATTTATAAAGCGCCTAAAGCAGGGTCTGGCACGTCCTCCCCCAATGGTCTTGATCATTCTATGCAACCTCCAGCCAGGGGTCCAACCAGCTCTTCCCGGTGAACTTGGAGGCTGGGAGTGCAGTTGGAGAGCTAAGGAAAGGTCTATGCCAGCTAAGTCACAGGCAGAGTCCCAACTTGTCCTGGGGGTACCAACACTTGAGGGCCAGTCCCCCAGGAGCTGCAGGTCTCTTATCTGCCTCCTAGACAGCTTGACCCTCCAGGTGCTCAGGTGGCAAGCAGGGCCCAGGGAGGGAGCCCCCACATCCCCACCATCGGCACACAGACCGCAGCCTTCCCAGGACGGGATCCCTACTCCCGAGAATGGAACTGGAGGTGGGGAAGTCAGGGGAGGGAAAAGCAGGGAATGGTGATCACCATCATCTAGGAACAGCTGCCGTTACTGGGCACCTGGCAGTATGCCTGGCAGTATGCTGGACCCTTACCTGAGTCCTTGAATAGGATTCTCATAACAACCCTAGGACACAGAAACGGTTATTCCTGTTTTACAGATCTGGAAATTGAGGCTCAGAGAGGCTAAGAAACATGCCCAAGGCCACACAGCCAGGATTGAAAATCTTGTATGTCTGCACTCCCGACCACTGCACTCTACCGCTTCCTAAACTCGAGGTGCCTTCCTCGCGCCCAGCCATTAGGCTGTGGAAGGGGCGAGGAGTTTTTACCCCAGCGTGCTTCTGAATTGCCCTTCGAGCCTCTGTGTCCGCGCACTAGTTAGGGGGCATCCAAATGTGTCACCGCGCGAGGCACTTTGGGCGCGTGTGTCTGAGGGTCATACGTGTGAGCGTGAGTGTGCGGGAGGCCGCCTCGCCTCTGCGTGAGTGTCCACGCGGGGACTCCCCCGTCTGGCCCGCGCGTCCCGGTGTCGCGGGGAAGCGTCCTGCCCTGCCCGCGGCTCGGCGCGCGGTGGCTCCGAGTCCACGTGCGGACGTGGGGCGCGGGGCGCGCGCCGCCCCCCGAAGGTGCGGGCGGGTGAGGGCGAGCGTGCGCACGTGCGGCGGCGGGGTCCGCGGGCCGGTGTCCGCCGTGCGGCTCCGTGTCCCCCACCCCCACCCCCGCCTCGGTGCTGATTGGCTCGGCGCCGTGACGGGCCGGCCCCCGCCCGGGGCGGCGGCGGCGGCGGCGGCGGCGGCGGGCGCGGGTGCCCGCGTGTGCGCTGTGTGCCGGCGTGTGCGCCGGGGTGTGCGCCCGGCCGCCGGGTGTGCGGGAGAGCGAGGGAGCGCGCCGACGCGCCGGCCGCTGCGGCCGAGCTGGAGGGTGCGCGGCGCCCCCGCCCGCCCGGCCGGGCCATGGCCGTGGCCCCCGCCCGGGGCCGCCTGCCCCCCGCGCTCTGGGTCGTCACGGCCGCGGCGGCGGCGGCCACCTGCGTGTCCGCGGCGCGCGGCGAAGGTGAGCGGCGGCGGCGGCGGGGCGGGGGCGGCCGAGGGGCCGGGGCGCGGTGCCGGCTGCCCGAGGCTCAACTTCCTTCCCCTCCACCAAAGGGGCTGGGATTCCCGGGTTGGGGGCGGGGTTGGGGGGGGCAGGAATGGCTCAGCGGGAGAGACCCGAGGTCAGGGGACCGTGCGATGGAGATGGGAACAGGGCTTGGGGGATAGGGAGCGGAGGGCTTGAGGATGGGGGACAGAGGCCCCCAGGGTCTGGGGGAGAGGAAGGGAGGATAGCACTGAGGGGTTCCGAGCCCGGAGGAGAACTGAGGGTTGGACACTGGGGATGAGGGAACAGGACGGGGCACAGAAGACAAGAGGAGAGAGGGGACAGAGCAGGGGAAAGGACCAGGGGACCTGGCAGGGACAGAGAACAGAGGGACACAGGGATGTGAGCAGAGGTTCAGAAGGCTGAAGAAGAGGGCAGGGGTGGCATTGAGAAGGAGGACCAACAACTAAGGAGCAGAGAGCAGGACCAGGTTGCCGGAAGCCGGTGAGAGGGGCGGAGGGACAGGGCATGAGTCTCAGGTGGCCCGGCTAGATGGCTGGGGAAGTCATGGCTGGAGGGGAGGGGCAGGAGGGTGGCCGTGGGAGGAGGGGACAGTGAGGAGCAGGCCCAGGGGCTGAGGCAGACAAGGTCCTTGAGAGCAGGGTCTTGTCCAGGGGCAAGGCCGGGGGCCATCCAGTCACAAGGGGAACCCAGGGGTGGGGGGTAAGAGCAGGAGTGTGGGCTGAGCAGTCAGGACAAAAAACGTCTGGGAGGTGACCTCCTGGCGGTGGGAGAGAGCAAGGAAAGCTGGGAAGAGACACCCATCAGGGTCCCCCAACATCCCGGGCCTCACATCTGCACGCATGCACACACGTGAGCGCACCCGCACACGCATACAATTAGCCCCACTGACGTCCAGGTCCAGCCCGGATGCCGCCCCGGGTTCTGTTCTGCACCCCGCCTCCCACCCCCAGGATCTCCTCTGCTCCTGCAGCTCAGCCCAGAGGAGGCCCGACGTGTGCTCTGGGCAGGATCCGGGGGCTGGGGTCCTGGGGGCTGAGCTGTGTGCCCACCCCGGCAGGATGAACTTCTTGCACCTGCAAGGGAGCTCCAGAGCCAGTTTCCCTCATCCCCACTCGGCTACACCGAAGATCCACCCCCTCACGCATGAACAGCTCAGAAACGCACACGTGCACACATGGACTCACATCAGGATTTACACACATACACCCAGGCCTGTAGAGACTCACATTCATGGACGGCTCCCCACCTCCAGCATCGCCCACAGTCAGACCCAGAAGTGCAGCCAGGACACATGTGCGTAGACATGCCTGTGCACACGCATACATGTCCAGAAGCATGCCCAGGAAAATAGGCGCACCATGGGCAGTTACTCCATATATAAGAAGACCATCCAGCTTGCATTTACGCCCGCGGAAACACACGTGAATGTGATAAATGCACACGTAGAGGAACTCAGTCTCCAGGGGGAGAGGGACTGTGGCAGGGAAGCTGAGAGGTGAGGTAAGGCGGCAGGCGGAGCTGGGCTAGCTGGGGTGGCTGGGGACCGGGGACAGGTTCCTGGGCCACCAGAAGAGAATTGAGGTGGGAGCCAGGTGAATTGGGAAGAGGGCAGGATGGGGGTAGAGGGGCCTGGGGGAGGGGGACACTTTCTTACCAGCAGGATGCTGTGGGGTCCACATTGAGGCTCTGGGTTGTGGACCACACACCCTCAACTGCTTGCTTCAGTTATCTTCTCCAGGAAGGATGCAGCACCTTCCAGAATGGCAGACTGGCACCCCCCAGAGTCCCCTGGGGAGGTGACTTGGAGCAGACTCTCCTGCAGAAGGCAGGCCACTGGCCTGAGAAAGAGAGAGGACTTGTCCAGGGAGGGGGCAGCAGCTGGGGAAGAGGCAAGGTCCACAAAAGGAGGCAGGCGGGATGTCTTTGTCCTGGGCAGAGGGAGGCATCGTCCAAGGGCCAGTCCTCACCTGTCCAGCCAGTGCGGCAGAGTACCCACAGGGGGTCAGGGCTAGGCCATGCGGGCTGGACCGCCCGGGGCAGAGGTTCCGCAAAGGCCAGCCCTCCCTCCGGAAGGAGTCCCTCCCAGTATCAGTCCTGGGCTGGTGCAGTGCCAGGATTGGCCAGGAAGACTGTGGGCACTCAGAGAGGGGTTATCTGCTCCCAGCTGGGCTCCTGAAAAGTAGCAGTGCTCCAGCCTGGCCAGGTGCCCCCATGCCAGGTCCCTCACGGGGCAGGAGAGGACCCTACACCTGCAGCCGTGCCCGCCCCCCCCAAGCCCGATCAGGCCCACAGCCGCTTATCACTCTCTGGTGTGGATTCTCTACCACATTGGGGTGATCGCTGAGGCATTCACATCCTGGCCGACGTCCCCTGGCCACCCGGATTCTCCAGCCTCACCATCACGCACTGCGTCCTCAGGGAATGTAAATCAATTTAAGTATTAGTCTCAGCGAAATGGAATGGGGGAAGGTGACGGTGCTGGAGAAAAAAAGAAATCGCATAATGCTTTCCACAGTGGAACAGGAAAGGCTTGGGAATTATCTGTGCTTCTCAGAGCAGGAAAGGGACCCGTTTGATCTCCTAGAACAGCCTAGGAGGGTAGGCCCAAGAGGGAGGCCTACGGACATCTTGCAGATGAGGAAACTGAACACCGAGGGGCCAAGAGGTTTGCTTCACTGAAGGCCCGGAGAGGCCATGAGTCCTCTCCTCGCACTGGTAAATGGGGAGATGGACCCAGAGAGAACTGACTTCACGGAAGGCACACAGACCTACAGGCCAGGAGTGCAGAAGAGCAGGAGAGAGCCTGGGCTGGGTGACCAGAAGGTTCTGCATTTCCAAGGGCACTCGGGGGGAGTGGGCTTCACGCTGGACTCGTCTCTAGGCCTGAAGCAATCTCCTGTGGGCCCGGAGCTTCCCGTGACCGGCATATACCGGCATATGCTGTGTCTCCTCCCCAGCCCCCCAGGAGAGGGCATGGGAGGTGGGGAAGAAGAGGGACAAAGGGAGAGGAGAGGAGGGCAGGGACGGGGAAGCATCTGGAAGGAGTTGGAACAGGCAGCCCTAGAATCCTATAGCTCTTCCCGAATCCGATAGCATCGACTTTTGACTTATCTTAGGATGCTCCGGGCCCCCTGGCTGGCTGATCAAGAATCCGATGCAAATGTGGTGAGGTTTCCCAGGGCGGGAAGGACCTGGAAGGTGGGGTCCGCTGGCCGCTGCCCCTCCAGTCACGGTGCCCCAACGGAGAGGAGTCTGAGTGGTGGGCGTTTACGCCGACCCTCCTGCGGTAGGGGCAGGTCGCGGCTGCGTGGAGAGCGTGCAGCTCCGAGACCCCATCTGGAATGTGGGTTGGGATGGGGGAGCCCCCTAGTCCCCTGTCCCCATCCTATCCCCCGGACTAGGCTCTGCTGGTCTGGGGGAAACTGCAGTGCGGCCCCTTCCCCCTCCCACCAGCCAGCAGGAGGAGAGAGCTTGCCTGACCCAGTTTTCTCTCCATTGCCTGAGAGGGAGGGAGGGAGGGAGGCGGGAAGGCTTCTCTGCCTGCGCCCCTGGCATGGGGCCGGCTGGGGAGGGGAGATCCTTCTGCGGACACTGGCTCTATCCCCCTGATCCCACCTGACCCCTGGGGACCCAGGGAGAAGGACAGAGGCCCCTCCCCTGGTTCTGCAAGCTCTCTCCAGCTGGCCTCTCCTCTGGGGCCCCTGACAATGGGGTAGGAGGGTAAGAGGAGGGAGAAAATCAGCAAATAAGAGCATCCTCACTCCAGCATTTCCTGAAGACGCTTGTCTCCATCTTTGAGGGGCAGGCGCCGAGCTGTGCAAATTTCAGGCAGAAGGACACCAGGCCTCCCTGCAGAAAAGTTCCAAGAGGGCCCCCGCGGGGTTAACCCTCTGGAACATGCCCCAGCTGGCCTAAGCGGAAGCCCATGGTTGTAGGCAGGGAGAGGGGGTCCGGGGAAGGGAGCGTGAAACGGCAACCATCGGGACCATGGAGCCAAGAGCCCTCTTGTACGCCCATCACCAGACAGAGCAAACGGGGCAGGGGCTCAGAGAGGTGAGGGGACTCACCAGAGGACACACAGCAGTGGAGATTCAAACCCCAGTTTCTTAACAGTTTAGCGCGCCTTCATCACCGTACAGTGAGTGGGTAGGTCTGAGGGACAAGGAGAGAGGCAGGAGGGACAGGACTTTGGGAAAGGGGATTAGCTTTAATAAGGCAGTGACTCCTGGCTTTCCGGTTTACTCTCTAGGTGTTGTTATCCCCATTTTACACGTGAAGCAACAGGGGCAGAGAAGCCAAGGTCACCTGCTACTATGTAGCTGGTCCGTGATCTGAGCCCGGGAGTGTCTGTCTCCAAAGGCAAGGTCTTCTCTTGTTGTGTCACTGAGACTTCGTGGGGTCCCCTTTGGGGGTCAGGCTTAGAGTAGGCTTGCCTTTCAGGCCAGCGCTCCTTCGCGGCCGCAGCGGTTTGCGCTCAGGTGCTGTTTCCTGGGCTCAGGCTGCTGGAACTGGCGTCTGCGGAGGCTTCTGCGGGTGTTGTGGATGCCAGCCCATCCGGCTACCCCGGTGGGGCTCCGAGCACGTTCCTGAATGTCCCCAACGCCCAGTGTCTTCACTGGTGAAACAGAGACAGGAGTCACCACCTCGCGGCAACCGTTGTGGTGCAGGGAACGGATGGGAGGCTTCTAGAGCGCCCCTCGCAGAGCTCAGTGTACAGTAGGGGCTGAGAGGCAGCATTTCCCGCTCTAGGTGCCCCCACATCAGATGTGCTCAGAGGATGGAGTAGGTGCCAGGCATCTCCCGAGGGACACTGGTGATTGCAGAGCTGGGCTGGTCCTCCTGTGGGAGGTATGACCTTGAGAGGCGAAGCTTGCTGGGTGCTTTTGAATGCCGTCGTGTCCCATGAGTGAGACCAGCATGAGGCTGTCTTAAAGACACCCTGTGAGACAGGACCCACCGTCACGCTCATTTTTCACAGGAGGAAACTGAGGCTGGGGGGTGGGGACTTGTGCAGGGACACACAGCTGTACGTGGCAGGGCTGGGAATCTGGCCCAGGCCTCCCGGATTCCTGAGCCCATCTCTTAGCCATTCCACTGCATCGCCAACCAGGCAAGCCCGGCTCTTGGGGCACCTTATGTTGTGGGGGTTTGGAAAGTCACATTTGGGCCAAGGTGGTGGGAGATGGCTTCAGGTAAGAGGGACAACTTGAACCAGACCCGGAAGGAGAAGGGAAGTGAGGCGTGAAGCTGGCGTGTTCAGGAGCGAGAGCAGACCAGCATGTCCAGGTTGGGCTGCACTGTGGGACTGGGGAATGGTATCCTAGGGCCTGATGTTCTCTCCTCTCCTGTTTTACAGTGAACTTGCTGGACACGTCCACCATCCACGGAGACTGGGGCTGGCTCACATATCCAGCTCACGGGGTAGGTGACCCGCAGCGGGGCCCGCATCACCCTCTGTGAGCAGAGAAATGCTGTGACTCAGGGTCTTATCATCAGATCAAAAGGAAGCAGATGCCCAGAGAGGTGTAGTGACTTACCCAAGGCCACACAGCAGTTAGAAATAGAGCTGCTGATTCCTTCTCTCCCTTCCTCCCTCCCGTTGTGCCTGCCTTCCTTTCTTTATGCAGACCCTTGGGATTATAGAACCAACCCTGCTACAGAGCTCCCAGTTCTTAAGCCTAAGGCCACTAGGTGTGGAATCCGTACATCTGTGTTCTGGGCCTCCAGATTCATATGGGCCCCAGCCAGGCATGTCACCCCTTCGGGATTGCCCCCTCCGTCCTGCCCTGCCTTCACCAGGAGCCACCGGGCCCCTGTTATTCTCTTCCATCAGAATCATCTGGACGGCACCTGCCAACACCCACTGCAGCCAAAGCCGCCAGGCCCCTCTGACCTCCACGGTGACCCTTGGGCTGAGCCCGTCAGGTCTTCGGGGGGTTCCGGACTCTCAGGCGGTACCCCTGCCATCCTCCTGGGGAGTGGGTGTGGTAACCCCACGGCATCCTCGGCCCGACCCTCCACCTTTCCTATCCAGACCCTCCCTCCGTGAGCCTGGCGAGCCCCGATTCTGCCACTGACAAGCGGGGCGGCCCTGGGGGTCACCACCTCACTCCCCGAGGCTCAGTTCCCCGTCTGTGGCAAGGGATAAGCTTGTGACGACCTCGTGGGCTTTGCTGTCAGGTTGAGAGGAGGTGACACCTGGTCCTGGCGCCATGCCTGGCACCTGGGGAGCCCTCGCCGAATGTGCTGTCACTGTCATTGTCATTAGTGTGTGTGACGGTTCTGTGTCACAGACATTTCCTCCTGCAGCACGCTCAGAAACACACACACACATACATCCCCGTCCCCGCCAGATGCAGGCGTGTCACGTGCATGTGACTTCTTTCGTGAACGCTGGCTTCCATGGTTCTGGAGACAAGGCTAATAATGTTAATAATGATGGTGACAGTGACTTCAACTTGTGAAGGGAGTGGGAGTGTTTCTTCACTTTTCATCTGGGCCGTTTGTGGCCTGTGGCTGGGGGCAGGCTGGAGCCCCCCTCCTCTCCCTTTGGAGCTCTCATCTCTGGGCGGCGGGAGGCCAAGTGCACTTCCATGAGGTCCCGTGCTCCAGGCTTCGGGGAGTTTCACAGCAGACCCCATGGACCCAAGAACCAGGAGGGAACTCCTTTCTGCCTGAGAAGCTCAGCCTTGACTCCGGGCAAAGGCTGGGTCCTTGAGGTGTCTCTTTACCTCCCTGGGCCTCAGTTTCTCCCGGTGAAATGCCCCTTTGTGTGCCCCAGGTGGCTGCCTTCCAGGGGTGAGCAAGGTAGGAAAGGGCTTGAGAAAGTGACCCAGCTCTGGAACTGACCCTTGAGTAGGTGACCGCCGGGCCGATGATTGGGTCATCTTTTCCCCTGAGACCCAGCAGCTAGAAAGGACTGAGCCCGGCCCCAGGTTGGCTCTGGGTGTCTCTGTCCCTCTGTCCTTCTCAGAGCTCAGGACTTGGTGTTTAGAGGAATTGTAAGGGTTTTACGCAGGTGGAGTATGGCCAGACTTGTGTTTTCGCTGATTGTGCTAGAAATCTAAGATTCTTTTGTTTGCAGAGTGCCGCAAAGCGTGGCTCAGTTATCTTATCCTGTTGGGGAATTAGAACAAATAATGTATATTCACATAGCTCTGAATGGTTCAAAGACATGATCTCATTTAATCCGCATAGCCAATCCTGTGAGTAGGTACAGCCATCCCATTTCACAGATGAGGAAGCTGAGGTCAGAGCAGCCAGGAATAACTTTCCTGCTATCAGTTTCCAGAGGATGGACTCAGACTCCAGTTGCTTGGGCCCAGAGCCTTGGTTGAGTCCCTTGTCCTCTCTTTAGTCTATGTCCTCCTATGTCCACCTATGCGAGAAGGTGAGAGGCCCCCAGCATTGTATGCTGAGCAGGGACCATCTGGGCTTGCCCGGAGTGGAAAGAAGCCTGGGTGAAATCCCTGCTCCCCAAACTCTAGACCTTAACCTGTTCCAGGCTAGCAAGTGAGGCTACAGGACCCTACATGCAGGGGATCCCGGGAGGTTGCCTGGCAGTCTTTTGTTTCATAAGCTTTCCAGGTGATTCTCCTGCTTAGCTGGCTAGGGAGCCTGTGGTCATGGCCCTTAAGGCTCCAGGAGGTTCCTCGGATTCTGAAGGCTATTAAACAGCCTGGGAGCAAGGGCCATCCATGGCTGTCTCCGGCATCAGCAGAGTGACTGGATTGTCAGCCACGGCTGCACAGCCTAAAGGCCGAGGGTCTGCTGGGTCTGGACGAGCCTGTACTCTGCGGCCTCTAATCACTGTGACCCAGGCAGGTCACTTACCTGGCCGCCACCTCCCCATTTATCACACGGGAATGATCACAGAACCTGCTCTGTGCAGTGGTTATCAATGAGAATGCACGAAAGGGACATTTTCCCTGTGAAAAACCCGAAGCTCTGGGAGGTTAAGCCCCTCTGCTGAGGTCAGGGGATATCTGGCCCCAGGATCCAGGCTCTTCATCAGGCCATGCCCCTCCCTGCACAGGCTGGGACCCATTCCATGGTTCCAGCACATCTGGTGAATTAGCAGGCAGAAACCAGCACTGCCTTAGATGACAGACACATTCAGTTGTCCCCCACCAAACCTCAGCATCCCCTGGAGTTGGTGGAAGGGGCAGGCCTCCGCCAGCCCACTTCACATACGAGAAGCACAGGCTTCAGAGAGGGGACGGGAGGCCCCCAGGGCTGCACAGCTGGGTCAGTGCATTCTGTTCCAGACAGAGCACAGAGCTGCAGAGCAGTCGGAGGGGGTGGGGGTGGAGGAGGAGGGCCCCAGGCCTCGGGGAGCGGGGACGGGGGTGCCCAGGTGGGGAGCACAGCTCATTCCATCCTTGCAGCAGCCTCCAGGAATTCTCGCCATTCTGGGCGTCTGCAGCGGCCCCTGGGGCTGACAGGACAAGGCCAGGGCATTGGCATTGGTAGAGCGGCTGGAGCAGACTCAGATGAGGCCGATTAATTTATCCAGGTCCCTGGCAGGAAACAGACAGGGAGCAGCTGGCTGGCTCTTCAGGGCTCCATTAATTGTGACAATGACTTTAACCCCAGATGTGACACAGCACTGCCCAAAGGCCTTGGCTGCAGTGTGGGGTCCAAGGGGGTCCTTCTGGGATACGGGATGTAGGAGGCGTAAGCTTTCAGGTGAGGCTGGCACACCCTGGACCTCTTCCCCCAGGGGCCCCTGGAGGCAGGCACAGGTGGGCTGGGAAGGTGTTGCCAGGCTGGCACCATAGCAGGCCCGTTCCTCTGGTGCCCTGCTGTGCCAGGCCCCAGCCAAGCGCTTGGCAGCCTTCTTTCATTCTCTCAAGCCTCGCCGCAGTGTGCCTGTCTGAGCCCCATTTTACAGATGTGGGCACCGAGGGTTGAGACCACATGCTGGCCAAGATAAGGTGAGAGGGAGGGGCTTTCGTCAGGAAAGACTCGAGGCCCCCGTGGTCCCCACTCTTGCACTCGTAGGTCACTCAGAACCCCCAAGATTCTCAGAACATCACGAGGACTGGTTTGTACCTCCCCCATCCCCCATAAGCAATAGGATCTTTAGTTCAAGGACAATTGCGCATAGAGGCCCAAGAGAAAAGAGCAAGGCATTGTACCGCTGGCCAACCCAAGGCAGGGACCCAGAGCCCATCCCCTCCATCTGCACTCAGCCTCCAGCCCCTACTCAGGGCTCTCAGGAGTCCACGGAACTCAGCCCCTCGTGACTGCTCCCAGCCAGCCAGCTTTCTGCAGTTGAGGAAGCCAGGGCCCAGAGAGGAGCCGGGACTTGCCCAAGGTCACACAGCAGTTAGAGACCGAGGGGTCTTGACCTCTCAACTCCTGGCTCATTTCTTAGCAGTGGGTCTTGCATGTGAATCTTCTGTGGCCGAGCTGGGCTATCTGGTGCTCGCTGAACAGTGCTTATTCTTCCCGGCCTCTTGGTGGGCTCTTCCCTCCCATCCCTGCAAGAGCTTCCTGCTTCAGCCTGCAGGAAGTTTTCACCACCCCCTGGATGCCCACCCACTTTGGCATGGAGCCCTCCACCACCTTGTCTGATGGACTGTGAGACGCCCAAGGGGAGGGAGTGTTTCTGGAATGTTCCTTTCTTAGTAGTGGTAAAATACACATAACATTTACCATCACGGGGCCTTTTAAGTCCACGATTCAGTGGCATTAAGTACCTTCCCCATGTCGTATGACCGTTACCACCATCCATCTCCAGAACCCTTTTCATCTTCCCAAACGGAAGCTCTGTGTCCGCGAGACACCAGCTCACCCTTTCCCTGTCCCGCAGTGCCTGGCAACCACCATTCCGTTCTCTGTTTCTGTGGCTCTCAGGACCTCATTTAAGCGGGATCATACAAAGTTCTTTCTCAGCTGGCTTATTTCACTTAGCATCATGCCCTCAAGGCTCAGCCATGTTGTGGCAGGCATCTGAATGTCCTTCCTTTTTAAGGTTGAAAACTGTCCCATTGTTTGGATATGCTGCATTTTGTTTATCTAGTCATCCAATGATGGGCACATTTTGGTCTTCTACCTTGAGGCTACCGCGAATAATGCTGCTGTGAACTTGAGTGTGTGTTATCTGTTGGAGACCCTGCTTCCCGTTGTCCTGCGTGTCTACCCAGAAGTAGAATTGCTGGGTCACAGGCTAGGTTTCTTTTCAACTTTCTGAGGAAGCTCCACACTGGTTCCCAGAGCAGCTGCCCATCTTACACTCCCACCAGAGGTCACACGCGTTCCAGGTCCTCCAAATCCTCCAACATTTGTTATGTCCTGTGGTTCAGATAATTGCTATCCTTGTGAGTGAGAAGCGTCTCTCATGGTGGTTTTGATTTGTATTTCGCTAATGCTGAGTGACTGTGACCATTTTCCTATGGATTATTTGACCATCTGTATATCTTTAGAGAAAGGTCTATTCAAGTCTTTTACCTGCTCTTCAGTTGGGCTGTTTGGTTTTTTGTTGTTGAGTTATAGGAGTTCTTTATATATTCTGGCTATTAATCCCATATTAGACACATGATTTGCAGGTATGTCCCTCCCATTCTATGGGTGGGTTTTCTTAAACTCTGTGAATCGTGTCTGATTTATTTCTGAATCACTGACGCCTCACCAGCAGGTGGCACAGAAGCCACCACATTCAACTTCCCCACATCCTGGCACTCCCTTGATGAAGGATTTGGGGCATAGTCAGGTCTCTGCATTAAAAAGATCCCTCTGGCAACTGATACAGAAACTGGGCCTGTGGGCCCCCTGACTTAGCCAAACACACCCCCAGCCCCAGACTCCCACCCTGGGAGTGTTTGGAGCTGCCATGAAGACACGAGTTCGGGTTTTATACCTTTGGCATCAATTCCAGTCCCGGTTCTACCCCTTACTAGCTGGGTGACTTCAGACACGGGGCTCAGAGCTATTTCGTCACCAGTAAAGTGCCGCAAATAGCACTATCTCGGAATGATGTGGCACTCTGAGGGCTCACATCTCGAGGTCCAGTAGAGGGAAGGTCGGCAACCCAAGGGCAGAGAACATTTGGTCTTCTTCCTGGGGAGGTCCTGACCCCGTGCACGCGGGGCAGAAGTGACTGGCGGGGGAGGGGTGCTCACGCTCACTTCAGTGCTGTACTCTCTGTGCCCGCAGTGGGACTCCATCAACGAGGTGGACGAGTCCTTCCAGCCCATCCACACGTACCAGGTGTGCAACGTCATGAGCCCCAACCAGAACAACTGGCTGCGCACCAGCTGGGTGCCCCGCGACGGCGCCCGGCGCGTCTACGCCGAGATCAAGTTCACCCTGCGCGACTGCAACAGCATGCCCGGTGTGCTGGGCACCTGTAAGGAGACCTTCAACCTCTACTACCTGGAGTCGGACCGCGATCTGGGTGCCAGCACCCAAGAAAGCCAGTTCCTCAAAATCGACACCATTGCAGCGGATGAGAGCTTCACAGGAGCCGACCTGGGCGTGCGACGCCTCAAGCTCAACACGGAGGTGCGTGGCGTGGGCCCCCTCAGCAAACGTGGCTTCTACCTGGCCTTCCAGGACATCGGCGCGTGCCTTGCCATCCTGTCTCTCCGCATCTACTACAAGAAGTGCCCCACCATGGTGCGCAACCTGGCCGCCTTCTCGGAGGCGGTAACGGGGGCCGACTCGTCCTCGCTGGTGGAGGTGCGGGGCCAGTGCGTGCGGCACTCCGAGGAGCGGGACACGCCCAAGATGTACTGCAGCGCCGAGGGCGAGTGGCTGGTGCCCATTGGCAAGTGCGTGTGCAGCGCTGGCTACGAGGAGCGGCGGGATGCCTGTGTGGGTGAGCGCGCCATGCGTGGATGGGCGGGCGACCGGCGTGCAGGCTCGGGTCCGGGAGGGGGCTGCCAGGGTCTGGGTGGGGGCAATCGCAGGTGGCAGGCATCGGGATGGGGGCGCAAACAGCATCTGGGAAGATGGGTGACCTTCCAGCATTTCTGGGTCAGCAAATACAGCAGGCGGTGCATGCATATGTGCTCGTGTGAGTGTGTGTGTGTGTGTGTGTGTGTGTGCATGCGCGTATGTGCACATGGAGCAAGGGGAAGGGAGAAGAGAGGGAGACACACTACAACCAGATGCTACTCTCTGTGGGCAGTGTGGAGATATACCTCTGAGGATACCCGCAGGCCTGGGCGTCCAGCTGCGTATATGCCTGTGGGAGGGGACAATACTATGAGCTCACTTGTGTCAGGCATCGTTTTAGGCACTTTTCATGTATTAACTCGTTTAGTCTCCAGAGCTACCCTATGACATAGAAGCTACGGTTATCCTGACTTTATAGATTAGACTGAAGCACAGAGCGGCAAAGCAACTTGCCCAGGGGTACACAGCTCGGAAGCAGCAGAGCTGCGATTGGAGCCCGGAGGTCTGGTTCCAGTGTTCATGCTCAAACCCACTAAACTTATGTGGAGAGGAGGGAAGTGGCGGCAGACCCCAGATGCAGGGGTGCAGCAGGGGCTACTGGGAAGCTGTGCAGGCAGGGGCCCCCAGGGAGTCCTGTGTAAGTGGCCCGTGTCTGGGGGGCGTCTTCCCCAGGGACCTGTGGGAGAGGACAGCCAAGGTCCTTGAGAAAGGGAAGGCGGAGGATGGGACAGCATGGCATCTGTTCCCATGAGTGTGCTGCTCGGGTTCCCACGCCAGAGCCCAGGAGCAGGGCCGGGACCCCAAGCTGCGTGTGTGTGTGCGTGTGTGTGTGTGTGTGACACTTGTACTGTGCCCGTGTGGAGGCGGTGTAGCCAGCCATCCCAGGCACCGGGGACACTGCACAAGTTGGTTGGACAGACAGCTGGTGCCTCAGCTGGTACTGGTCTCGGCCGGCTTGCCCTCTGCCCTTCCCTGGCCTCCCCTGGGGGGGCTGGACACATGGCTGCTCGCCCATTCAGAGCAGAATGAAGCCTGCTGTTGGGACCACGGGTGCTCCTGGGGGAGGAGGCTGTTCCTATGCAGAGATCAGAGAGGCTGGGGCCTCGGCCCTATTTGGGGCCCTTCTCCTCGGCCCCAAGCAGGCAGGAAGGACCCCTTGGTGCTCACAAGAGAGAGCAGGGCACAGGCCAAGAATTTCAGGTAGTGTTCAAGGCAGTTCTCTGGGATCAAGATCCTGTATCCAGCCACCAGTATCCAGATCCTGTATCCAGACCCTCTCTGGGGCTTTCTGGTTTCCTTAAGCTGTCCTTCTTAACTGCTATGAGTCTTCACCTCTTAGGGACCCTAACCCCTGAAGCATCATCTGTGACATTCACCTGTTTGTGGACTGGTTCTGCCAGTGTTCATGCCTCAATTATCAGGTTCCCAGGCTTCCAGCCTCTCCTGGTTCCTGTCACAGTCATCCCTGTGCTTCTCGATGCCCCACTGCGTGATAACCAGCATCCCCGTGCCTTTGCAGCTTACATAGGGAGGCTCACACATCAGCTCATTTGCTCACTGCAGCAAGGCAGGTGTTACAGATCCATTTTACCAATGGGGAAACTGAGGCTCGAGAGGGAGCGTCCCTGCACGGGCCTCACAGCTGGTGAGAGGTGGACCTGGGACCTGAGTCGGGTCTGTCTTGCTGGAAGCCACGTGTAGGTATTTAACCTACCCCTGGCCCAGCCTGACTGCTCTCCCTGCCAGAGCTGGCTTCCAGTATCCCTTTCTTCTGATGGGGACAATAAAGTCCCTTAGCAACAATTTTCAAGTGTTTTCCATGAACAGGTCACATTAGTAAGTACTTCTTCCTCGTCGGGGCAGTTTCTCATTCTGTTGAGCATCTGTTGCGTCTCAGGCATGGAGATTTAGGGAGTTCACACACGTTCTCATGCTTACAAAAGTCCTCTAAGCGAGTAGCATATCCCCATCTTACAGATGCGAGAAACTGAGTCCTTTGACGTAAACCGCAGAGTAGGTCTCTGATCTCAGGCTGGCTCCCTCCAGAGCCCCTTTTCCACAGATCCCTCTGTCAAACCCGGCTTCCCTCCTCCCTGGGGGAACAGCACAACAGCTCTAACTGGTACAGCATAGGCCATAATAAGAGGCCAGCTGGTCAGTGGACACCTGGTCAAGGTCAGCTGCAGACCCCAACCCTGGGTTTAGTCTGTAAGCACAAGTAAGCCACTTGTCTGTCCAGTAAGCAACAGGACACCTCTGCCCTTGGGAGGGAGACTGATCTTCCGGACTTTTGGGTCCAAGGTCTCGAGTCCTGCACTGGCCTCCATGTTTGACAGGGTTGGGAAGTGGAGCCCAGTGAGGGATGTGTCTTGCCCCAGGCCCCACAGCAAGTCAAGGGCAGGACTCTGGGTAGAAGCTCCTAGGTCTGGAGCAGCAGGACCTTCCCAGGGCTGGGAGAGGCTGGAGTCATGCCCACTGCCTGGCACTGTTGGCTCATTAATAAAAAATAATAAATGCCAAAGCGGACTTAGGAAATTGCAGCATATTTTGAATTTTACATTTAAATCACAATACCACATAATTATGCCAGTTGCAAGATAATTACAGGTTTTATAAAAAAATATTAATTCCTAATGCACTGCAGGCAGAGAGGTTTGGGGACAAAATGCCAGTGGCAAGTCACACGAGGAGAGACTTTTCTCACTCCTGTGAGTGGGTTTCCGGGATTATCTGGGAAACCTCCTTGGAAGAAGCAGCATGGCTCTGACACAGAGCTCCTCCACACATGGGAGGTCCTGGCATGCGGCCCTGCTGGGGGGGCCCCTGTCCCCAGCCCTCCTTGGGCAGGTAACCTGAGAGTGGGGAGGCTGGAGACCAAGCAGGAGGCGGAAACAGAGTAGGGGTGACTTTCCGGGCTTCCTGAGTTGTCCTCTCAAAGCTGTAGCTCACCTCTGCCACCAACCAACCTGAGAGGGACACCCTGAGGACCGTGGGTCCCCTGGCCACCTCCCTCAGGCAGTTGTCTCTGATCAAACAATTGAGGAGGAAGGCTGGGCTCTGGGGTCCTGCCTTGTCCAGGCTGATGCCACCGCCTTCCTTCTAGCAAAAGGGGATCCAGAGCCTGAGGCCTGTGGCAGGGGCCAGCCCAGGTGGCCACGGCCACCCTCCCAGCCTGCAGGCCCCTCCCCCCTGCTTTCACCTTCATGGCTCTCCACAGAGGTGGCCAGGGAGCACCTGATTCCACAGAGAAGACAGTGGAGCCCAGGAGGAGGGACCAGGCCGGTCACGGGTTTCATGAAGGCTTCCTGAGAAGCCCTCAGGCCCTCAGGCCTCAGACACCCACAGGAGAGCATCAGAGCCAAGGTGGGAGCTGGTCTAGTTTCCCAGTGGGCAGGTGGGGGTCCAGAGAGCCAAAGTGACTGGTCCAAGGGCACACTGCTAGCGGCGGTCGATTGGACCCCAGATCTCCCAGCCAGAGCGCCCCTCTCAATACACAGTGCCAGGCCCAGTGACCTGTCCCCACAGCTGGCTACAGTGCCCCCCCCTCAGTCCAGGCAGGGGAGAGGCCTCTCGGAACATCACCCAAGGGAGCAGCAGCCCTGACGCTGAAGCCCTGGTTGCTGTCCTTCCCGTCACCTGGACACAGAATGCAAACCACCCTTGGAGGCCCTAATCATTTTTCTATAAATATCAGAGAGTCTCGCTTCGGAGGGGCAGCACGAGCGCCGAGCTCTTTTGCCTTCCTGACTATGTTTAAAATCTGATTTAGAATTAATTTCCTCTGGTCATCCACCAGCAGACACCTTATTTGTCAAATCTCGGGCTCTTGGTGGGGGAGCGGGGAGAGGTGGCGGGGCCGCAGGCAGCTGCCGGCCGGGCGGGCGGCCTGGGCAAGGTGCCCTCGGCAGGGGCAGCGGCCCCACCTGGCGCTCGGCCGACTCGCTGGGCACACGGGCTCCGGAAGCGCCCTGGGTTGGTGGCCGGGCCCGGGCCCCAGCCCAGAGCCGCTCCATCTGTCTCAGCCATTCATCCCAGGCTCTGCCTCCAGGTCTCCGGGCTCCCCGAGGCCTGGTGATTAGTATTCTTATTAAAGATTATTTTATTTTCATTGCGCGGATTAATCTGGCTTTGACACGTTAGAGCCATATGGGTATTAGCAGAGCGGGTGAGAACCGCCCACTGGCGAGCGGCAGAAAGGCTGGGCCATCTCTAAGCCCCGGACGCGTGTTGAGAGGCTGATGGGGGACAGGCCTGGGCCCCAGAGGTTCTCCAAGCTGGGTTTGTGTTCTGGCCCGGCGGGGAGCCTGGGGCGAGGTACCCCGCCTGTTTCCTCTCTACCAAGCGCATTGTCCCCACCACATAGCACTGGGATAAGTGCCAGGCAGGGTCCTGGCGTGAGTTCACGTGTACTTACTCACGTCACCCTCACGACAGCCCTAGGAGATGCAGCCTATTACTGTCCCATTTTACAGATGAAGAAACTGAGGCTGGTCACCTGCCCAGCATCCCTTAGCCTAGGTGAAGGGGTTAGAGCAGAAGAGGAACCCAGGCAGCCTATTCCCGAGTTTGTGCTCTTTTTTTTTTTTCCTAAAGACTTTCTTTATTAGAGAGAGAGAGCACGCGCACAAGCAGAAGGAGAGGCAGAAGCAGGCTCCCCGCAGAGCAGGTGAAGCCCGATATGGGACTCTATCCCAGGACTCCGGATCATGAGCTGAGCCAGAGGCAGTGACTCAACTGAGTCCCAGCCTGAAGTCGGGACTTCAGAGAACAAGATGATCTCTGGGGCAGTCAGAGACTCAGGAACTGTGGGCCGTCTTTCCGTGCGTCCTTCCTGCCACAAATCACACGAGGGTGTCGCCCACACCTTCCCTGTGCCTGTCACAGCCCAGACAGCTCCTGGAAAGCAGGGCCAGCTCTTGCTTAGCTTGGCCCCATAGTAGCAGCTCAATAAATTTGGATAAAGGAACAAATGCAGGGCAGCTTGGGCAAGCGGTCCCTGAACCCCTAACCGACACAGGTCTGATCACAGCAGTGAGGACGACTGTCACTCAGCTCAATGACGGGTTGAACCACATATTTGCTGACGAAGGGCAAAGCCATCTTCCTCTGCCTGAGTCCTGGGCCCTGAGGAGGCCTCTTTGGCTTGCCCCAGGACTTTGTCAACTGGGGGACTTCTGGGAGGAGGAGGTGAGATCACAGTGCGTCAGCTAGGAGGCCCACAACGCTGAGGCCCAGCACCCTGGCAGGCCCGAGAACCCTTGGGGTCTGTCCAGGCAGGAGGGAAGAAGTGTCAGAGCGGAGGCATGTTTCCCCACTCTCCAGCCTGTAGGCCCCATCCTGCTTTGCGGCCTCTGAATCCATAAAGCAAATGTGAGGACAGAGTCATTCTTCCCAGCTTCAGTTTTTCTCTTGACCTGGGAGAATTTTACAAATTAGCTTGATTTTAGCTATTAGAATAAAGAGATACGACTTCATTTTATTTATTTATTTATGACATGATGTCTTTTCTCTCTCTTTTTTTTAATGCATTTCTTTTCTTTTCTATTTTTTTAAAGATTTTATTTGTTTATTTGACAGACAGAGATCACAAGTAGGCAGAGAGGCAGGCAGAGAGAGAGGAGGAAGCAGGCTCCCCACAGAGCAGAGAGCCCGATGCAGGGCTCCATCCCAGGACCCTGAGATCATGACCTGAGCCGAAGGCAGAGGCTTAACCCACTGAGCCACCCAGGCACCCCCATGATGTCTTTTCAAGTGAAGCTTCTGTCAAGCACGGAGTTTTCCAGAATGGGACTTTGTGGATAGAAATCCCATAAACTTCCCGGTGGTCTCTGTGGCAAAGGATGTCAGGTCCATGGTGCAGCCGGGAGCCGCCTGGCTGGGTGGCATTCGGTGCTCTTGAACTCCCGGGTTCGCTTTCTGCCCAGAGCAGACAATGGCAGGATTAGCTCACTTTGAAACCTTCTACGGGTGCTGACAATTTCTGCTCGGAGCCAGACACTAGGAAGGTTGAGATGTCCTTATCCACAAGGAGCTGGCTGCAAGCACCTGCTGGTTTAGGAGGTGAGCCAGACCTACAGATTAAACAGCACAGCCGTAGGGTGTGTGAGAGGTGGTGGTCCTGAGCAGGGGCTGCAGAAGTGGGGCGGGGAGTGATGGCTTCTGTGCACCTGCGTGTGTGTGTGTGTGTGTGTGTGTGTGTAGGTATGGAGAAAGGCTTCATTCGAAGGGACAGTTAAAATGAATCTTGAAAGAGTTTCACAGGTTGACCAAGGGTGCAAAAGACACCCCAGGAAGAAGGCACAGTCCATGCAAAGGCCCTGAGGCAGGAAGCAAACTGCCAGATGTGGGGAATTGCCAGCTCCTTAGTTTAGCCTGCGGGTGGGAAGGGAGGAGGCTGCAGCAGGGCTTTGAACGCTGGGCACTGTTGCACTGGGCATTGCTTTAGGGAGTTCCTCAACCTAGAATGTCTCTATTGGTTCTTATTTTTTTAGGCAAGGTTCAAATATCATTTCCTTCTCCAGGAAGCTAGCTTCTCCCACCAGTCACCCTTTGCCGTAGCTACCCCGTTGGATTTCCTTCCTGGAAACGGTTTCAGCCTCGTTTACTGCATGTCTCCCACTCGAAGAGACTGGCTCCGTGAGGGCAGCGACCCTCCTTGAGAGTCTCGCTCATGGCTGGGTCTCTGGTGCCCGGATCCGTGCCTGGCACAGAGTAGGCGCTCGTGAACTCTGCTGGAACGAGCAGCAGTCAGGCTGGCGGCCGGGGCGGGGGAGGCCAGGCTGGAGGCTGGGGCCTCCACGTCAGAGATGATGCAGGTGTGGTGGAGGCCAGGGGCGGGGCACGGTGACAGGGATGCAGGCTCTGGGAGGGGTGGGAGCCGGCGATGTCCTGGGGAGTCGTTGCTTGGGAGCTTGGGAAACGGAGCCCCGGGCCCCACGCCTGGCCCTTCCACACCAGGTGGCTGTGGTGGCGTCTGGAATCTGTGCTGAGTGGGGTCTTACCACTTATGTCTCTTATCACGGTCACACTGCCACCCACCCCATTCCCTTCCAGTGTTTTTTCCTCCCCAAGTCACAGCCCTTGGATGCCTAGCCTCCTGACACTCCGAGGCAGCGTCTCACTCAGGGACTGGGTTCCTGTGAGGGACAGATTCGGGCTGGAGACAGGCCTGGCCAGGAAGGGCTACAGGAGGAGATGTTTCTCCGGTGTGAGGAGGCTCTTTCCTGGGCCGACTTCAGGCTGGGACTCTGGTGTCAGGGTCCCGGCCTCAGCTCTGCCCCCGCCTAGCTGTGCAACCCCGTGTAAGTCACAAGCCCTCTCTGTGCTTCAGTCTTTCCATCTGCCAGCGAGGGTAGGACTGGGGCATGCTGAAGGCCTGCACCGGTGTCCCCTGGGAGATCTGGCCGGAAGCCCTGGGTCAGAGTGAGGGCGATCCCAGGGCCGGCCAGGGCAGCCTGGTGGGCTCCTCTGAAGCCGCCTTATCCTCCGCAGCCTGTGAGCTGGGCTTCTACAAGTCGGCCCCCGGGGACCAGCTCTGTGCCCGCTGCCCCCTCCACAGCCACTCTGCAGCCCCCGCTGCCCAGGCCTGCCACTGTGACCTCAGCTATTACCGCGCATCCCTAGACCCGCCGTCTGCAGCCTGCACCCGTGAGTACCGCCCTGCACCCCGGAATCCTGGAGACCAAGAGCAGGCCAGGACCTCCTGCTCCCAGACTCCAGGGAGCCAGGACTCTGGAGGTGACACAGGGACAGGTGGCTTTCTTGGATCAGGGGCCAGTCTAGGGCTGGGGGGTGACTCTAACTCTGCCTCCATGGTGGGGGTCCCTACCTTGACCTCTCTCGGGGTCCCCACTTCCTGTCATACGTCACCTACCACCTCCCCTCAGGGGAATCTTTCCTTCCTTCCCTCCATCTTTCCTCTCTGCTTCAGAGGACCGATGAGAGGTGGCTTTGGTCATTTCCTGACCCAGCAGTGAGGCTGATGTCCTGGGAGCTGGGGTGGGCAAGCCAGCAGGTTCCCAGGGAGCAGAGGAGTCTCAGAGCAGCCCCCGATCCCTGTCATCCCTGATGGTCAGAGCTGCCTCCATGTGTGTGCGGTGAGTGCACGAGTGTGTGCCAGGAGTGCGTGTGGCTGCCTGCGCAGATGCTGCCATGTGCGGGTCTGATTCTGCATGTGGCTCTGGAACACCTGCCGCGATGGTGACACCGTGTGCGTCTGTGTCGGCAGCTGCTCCTATGGAAGACGCCTGCGTAGTGTGTGTACGCTCGAGCGTGAGCGTCGGGGTTTCATGGCCGTGTGTGTAAAGGATTGCTACGGCTGTGTGTGCACATCCGGGTCCCTAAAGGGGACCCCCAAGTCCCCGCAGAGATTGCATGAATGTGCCTTGGGGGTTCAGCGTGTGCACACCTCGCTTTGCAGGGACATGCGTGTGCCTGGAGAAGTGTGGTTGTATGTGCTTATGCCCTGTGTACCCGAGGGGATGCCAAGGGACTCTGGCACCGTGCCTGCAGGGCTGCGCGACTGTCCCAGCGTTCTGATGGTTCTCCTTCCTTACTTCCTCTCCTGGCCTGAAGGGACCTCTCACACCCCCATCCCAGCTGGGAGAGGCAGCAGCCAGCTTAGCCCGTCCCGTTTCCCAACCCTGGTCTCTTGTGGTGGGGTGGCAGGGGCTTCCTAAGGTTCTGTCTGGTTGTGCCCCCCAGTCCAACCCAGCCTCAGTCCCCAATCTCCCTCTCCCCCCACATCCTTCACGCCAAGCCCCCCGGTCCCTGTATGTGGCAGCTGAGAGTGTACACACACACACACACACACACACACACATTGTTTCCCTCCCTCCCTCCTTCTGCCCAGACCTGTGTGTTTACCCCATGTGGGACCGGCCCAGGCAAAAAGGATGGCTGAGTGACATGGTAACTACCATAGGGTTTGCAGGCAAGGGGAGCTCAGCTCTAGATCAGGGACACTTGTATTCGGTGAGCCAGACTCCAGTTTCCCTCCAGATCCACAATTCAGGGCCCTCAGGTTCTAGAAATCTTAAGACTGTAAAAGACGAGGCTTTTAGTATTCTGTGCCCTTCAGATTCTATGATTCCCTATGATTCCGAGATTCTTCTATTTTCTTAAGATCTAAGAGTCCCTGCCTGGGGTGCTGAGAACTGGAATTCTAAGCCCCAGGGGTCCCCACATCCCCCCCCCATGCCCTCCAGACTCAAATCCCCACCCACCCTGGGAACCTACCCCAGCCCCCACCCCCCATCCCCAGCTTTCCAGAATCTCTGCACTGCCCAGATTGGGCTCCCTTGGGGGTGGGGGGTGGGAGTGGGGGGTTACACTGCCACAGAGACCCCACTGGGCTTCCCGGCGCCTCCCCCGCACCCCGCAGCAGGGCTCCGGGATCTGCGCAGTAAACCAAGCACAGAGGGTAGGAACAGAGTGTGGGACGCAGACAGCAGGGGCCTTTTACACCCAGGGTGGCTGCTGTGGGCACCCCTGAGGATTGTCCGTCTCTCACCCTGCTCCCGATGGAAACTTCAGGAAGCACAAACCTGGGCTCTCTGTGGTCTAGCAGTGGGATGGTAAGGGATGGGGCTTAGCTTTCTGGACACAGACCTGACACTGTGGTCCAGTCTGATGCTGTGTCTGCTCTTAGGGGGCTCCCAGAGGCTGGACGAGGCCATGTCCTTTTCCTCGGGGACCCCCGAATATCATAGGGGAGTCCCAGCCCTTCTCTGGTCTGATGGAGGGCAGCTGGGCCAGCCCAGGTAAATGCCCTCCGCTGCCACCAGTCACTCTCCTCTCCCCAGGGCCACCCTCGGCGCCCGTGAATCTGATCTCCAGCGTGAACGGGACCTCCGTGACCCTGGAATGGGCCCCTCCCCTGGATCTGGGCGGCCGCAATGACATCACCTACAACGCCGTGTGCCGCCGCTGCCCTTGGGCACTGGGCCACTGCGAGACCTGTGGGAGCGGCCCCCGCTTTGTGCCTCAGCAGACAAGCCTGGTGCGGGCCAGTCTGATGGTGGCCAATCTGCTGGCCCACATGAACTACTCCTTCTGGATCGAGGCCGTCAACGGCGTGTCTGACCTGAGCCCTGAGCCCCGCCGGGCAGCTGTCGTCAATATCACCACGAACCAGGCAGGTAGGCGGAGTGGTTCGGGCTGGCAGCTTCCCTGGCCCCTGGCCCTGCCTTCCTCCCCAGGACTCAGAGCTCTGGGCTCTCCGGGCCGTTAGGAGAGTAGAACCTGTCCTGTAGGTGGGAGGAAGCCAACAAAGCAGAGACAGGTGGGCACGGCATTTCATAGGTTCCAGAACCTTCTTTCTGCCTCTGTTTCTTCCCTAGTACAATGGGAGTAATGGTGTCTGCCTCGGGTACTATGAGGCTTAAGTGAGAGAGATAAAAATGCTTAGCCCCCGACCTGGCCCAAGGTCCGTGCCCCATAAATGTCATTAAAAGGTAAAATCACTCTGATTATCATTTTCCAGAACACCTGCCACTGCTGCTCCAGGGATGGACTTAGTTGCACTGGTTTGGACAACAGCCATTTATCTCGGGTCCTAGCCAGCTGTTGGGCTGGGTTCTGCCCCTGGAGCCTCTCTCTTCCCAAATTCGGGTGGGTCCTGCCTGTCCAGTGACAGCTCAACCCAAGAGCCCACCACGGCAGCCTTGCCATCCACAGCCACCCCAGCACACACCTAGGATTGCTGTGGCTCCCACCCCGTCCCTGGCC
The DNA here is from genome assembly GCF_030435805.1 of Mustela lutreola. Classification (NCBI taxonomy): domain Eukaryota; kingdom Metazoa; phylum Chordata; class Mammalia; order Carnivora; family Mustelidae; genus Mustela; species Mustela lutreola. The sequence goes on from NC_081299.1 coordinate 16,231,553, forward strand.
CTGAGCCTTCTCACCATGTCACCAGGGAGGACAGCAAGGGTCTGAGTCACCGCGTAGGAAATGGCAGAGTCGGAATTCGAACCCAGGTCTGTTTTGCCCCCAAGGGAAACGGACCTCCCAACTGTGAGCCCAGAGCACCCCCTCTCTGATGCCAGAGATAGACATCCACTCGAGAGACTCTCATCAGACCAGCACATGCGAGGCACCCCCAGAATGCCCGGCTCTGTCCTCAGGGCTGGTGACATGGTGGGGAATAGGCCTATGGGTCTGGTGCTTGTGGCCCTGACCTTGCCCATGGGTCTTCAGAGCCCAACAGTGCTCCTGACGCCAGCCGTATGCTCCATCATGAAAAGAAAAAGCCTCCCTTGAAGGCACACTCCCTTCCGCCACCGACCAGTTCTCTTCCCAGGGAACCTTTCTGAAAGAGCAGTCTGTGTGACTCTGTCTGCGTCCTCTTCAGGCAGCCCTGGCCAGGTCTGTCTCCCCAGCTGTCCACTGAAGTTCAGGTTCCCCACCTGGCCACACGCAGTGGGGGTTTCTCTCCCTCTTCTTTCTTCCCTCGTGGAACGCTTCTGTCTCGCCCCCAAACCCTTCCTACGCCCCCCATTTCTTGTCTACCTGTCTGCCCTGCCCTCCATCTCTGCCAGCCCCTCTTCTAGAAACAGCCTCAGAAGGCTAGAGGACCCCATGCTTGTCCCAGACCCTCCTCTCTTCCCTGTTCACCTGGGTCCATCTTCCCTGAGTGACCGGATCAGGGCCCATGGCTAGGAACCCCACTGACATTTTGTCACCAGCACAGGCCTCTCCCCTGAGGACCATGTGCCCACTCTTGCCCCCCGCTCGGATGTGTTTTAGCCACACAGCACGCAGCCCCCCACTCCCAGAACACGGCACCACTGTTCATGGGGTCGCTCAAGCCCCAGAGCCTGTTGTCATCCGGACTCTCCCTCCGTGTCTCCGTACCACGCCCACCCACCTGCCAGGCCCACCAGGCCTCCCTCCAGGGGACTGTTTCCACCTCAGACCCCTTCTGATCTATTTCCCTGAGCTCAGGCTACCATGATAAAATACCATAGGTCGGGGGCTTAAACCACAGAAATGCACTGATGACTGTCCTTGAGGCTGGAGGTCCAAGATCAAGGTGCTAGGCTGTTTGGTTTCTAGTGAGAACCTGCTTCCTGGCTTGTGGATAGCTGCCTGCTCGCTGTGTTCTCGCAAGGCAGAGAAAGAGAGAAGTCTAATCCCATCCTGAGGGCCTCACCTGCACGACCCCACCGACACCTAATCACATCCCCAGGCCCTGCCTACAAACACTATCAAATTAGGGCTTTGATATATGAATTTGGAGAGGGGGACCCAGTTCAATCCATATAATATTCCCACCTCCACCCTGCATTGTCTGGATGACCCCGGAGCCCGCTCCCCCTCGCCCCAGGATACCTTCTCACTCCACATCCTGATTGAAATTTAAAAGCGTAAGTGAGTTCTGGTCACACCTGAGTCCTTTACCAGCTTCGGCCTGAGCTCAGATCCCATTGAGACCCTCCCAGGGCCAGGGCGCGTGTGGGGGGGGCACCCAGGCCACCCACCCCACCCACCCCTCCAGCCCCACCCACTTACCCTCAACTGGCTCCTCCCTTGCAACCGCACTGGCCTGCCATGCATCTGTCCAGCTCTTGGAGCACACCAAGCACTTCCTGCCTCAGCCTTACTTCTCCTCCAGAGAGCACTGGTCGGATCAGAGTCTCTCGAGTGGGTGCCCTGGCCTCACCTTTGGGAAGTCCTTCGGAATGATAGGCTCGTCCCTGTGATGCTGGGTGGCTGATTCCTTCAGTCCTTGGTTCCTCTGTCATCCCTGCCTTGGGGAGACCCACCCTGACCACCTCCCTGCGCCAGCTAACATGGCCTGGTTCCACTCCCCACTCCCGCCCCCGGTGCATACAAAGTCGGCTCCATCACACGCCCAGCCTTCTTCCTGTCCCTCGGGGTACTTAACCAGCCTGTGATTATACATCGATTTGTTTTTTTATTTACTTTCTCTGTATGGATTCTGAGCTCCTTGAAAGCTGCTTCGGTCACTGTAGATCTCCAGGTCCTAGTAGACCACAAGGCATGTGGAAGGCATTCAGAAAATCCTGGGGCGGTGGGGGGTGGCCCTGGGGCAGGTAACAGCCAGGAGCAAATTGGGGAGGTCTGGCTTCCAATGGCCCTCCTCTCTCCCTCCCCTCCCCTCTCCTCTTCTCTGTCCCTCTTCTCTACAGCAATCTCCTCCTAGGAGCCTCTCTGGTGCCCCCACCCTGTTTCCCTTCCTCCTCTGTGCTCCTGGTCCCCCTCTGTGTCTGCTCCCCTCATACAGCACCTCTTGCCTTGGAAGTCCTTTGTTTTTAAGGGGCACCTACGTATTGCTGGCACTGGTGTGTGTTCCTCCCAAACAACGGTCTTACCCCATCCTCACCTCGTCCTGGTAGGTGGTAATGCTAGCTTCCCTTTCTGGATGGGAAAACTGCCATCCCAGGGAATAATGGCCCCAGCCACCAAGAAGAGGACAGGTTGTGACCCAGGCCCGATTCTGGGGCTGATGGGGGGCCCTGTGCCACGCCCCCCCACTTAACTCTGGGAGTTTATTTTTCATGTCAAAGTCGCCTAGCAATGTTTGTTGGGTACCTACCCTGTGTAGCCCCTGCTTTCGAGGAGCTCCGGATGTGCGGGGGGAGTGGGGGACAGGATACCCAGATAGTGGGACGGGGGAGCTGTGGGCCAGAGAGTCAGCCTGGCTGTGGCTGGCGGACTCTGGCACCTTCCAGCAGACTCACCTTGGGGGTAGGTGCCCTGAAAGCAGGAGACAGGGAGGGAGGGAATGGTGACTCAGTCACTGTGTGACCTGTTGAACAGGTGACCTGGTGTGATACGGGAATCTTGGGGCTCAGGGGTATTCAGCTCATTACCTTTCCCCGAGTATCAGAGCTGCTGCGGTCCTACCCTCCAAACCCAGGCAGTGAGGACACGGGGTCCGTCTGCTTTTCCCCTCTCCTTCCTCCTCCTCAGGCACTCCTGAGAGCCTGTCCTACCCCAGACCCTTGGAGATAGATTCATCCGGTGGTGGGGCTCCAGGGCATCAAGGGTCTGCTGGATGGGGTTCGTGGTGTCCAGCAGGCTTCCAGAGGATGGGCCTGGCCAGAGATGAGGAGGAAGCAGTGAAAGCTGGGCCACGTCTGGGTCAAGCCAGCCCCAGCATCCAGGCCCAGAGCCAGGCTGTGCTGACCCCGGGGGGCCGGCTAGAGTGGCAGTGGGTGATTTGCTGGGAGTGTTGGAGGCCGCCGGCTCTCCTGGGATGGGTGCTGGGGGGCAGGATAGTTCGCAGGGTGAGCACGCCCCAAGCCAGCCTCCCTGGGACAGAGGCCAGTCTCCGTCATCCCCCATCCAGCCATCTGACCGAGGCTGGCCTCCGTCCCCTAGCCCCGTCCCAGGTGGTGGTGATCCGCCAGGAGCGGGCCGGGCAGACGAGCGTGTCCCTGCTGTGGCAGGAGCCAGAGCAGCCCAACGGCATCATCCTGGAGTACGAGATCAAGTACTACGAGAAGGTACCAGCCGGGAAGGGAGAGAGGGGCAGCGGAAGCCGGCGGGAGGAGCCTGGGCTCACCACCCCTCTTGTGCCCAGGACAAAGAGATGCAGAGCTACTCTACGCTCAAGGCTGTCACCACCAGGGCCACCGTCTCGGGCCTCAAGCCGGGCACCCGCTACATGTTCCAGGTCCGAGCCCGCACGTCCGCAGGCTGCGGCCGCTTCAGCCAGGCCATGGAGGTGGAGACCGGGAAACCCCGTGAGTGCGGGGAGCGGGGAGGCCGAGAGAGCTGGGCCAGGCTGGGTGCTGGGGCCCCGGTGGCCAGAGGAAGGGAACGCGAGGCTCCGAGAATGGAAGCGACTTGCCCAAGGTGACGGAGCCGGTGACATCCCACCAAACACTGGCTGTCACCGAGTCACCAGGGTGTCTAGCCGGTGTCATGGTGCGCATCGCAGACAAGACCCCTTATACTTGCCCCAGAGACCCTCTAGGTAGTTGTCCAACAATTCAGGTTTGGGTTATTTTTTTTTTTTTAAGATTTTATTTTATTTACCTACTTACTTATTTTAGAGAGAGAGTGAGAATGTGCGCAGGGGGAGGGGCAAAGGGAGGGAGAGAGAATCTCAAGCAGACTCCTTGCGAATCACAAAGCCTGGCACAGGGCTTGATCTCGTGACCCTGGGATCATGACCTGAGCCAAAATCAAGAGTCAACCGACTGAGCCCCCAGGCGCCCCAGCAATTCAGACCGTCAGGGTGATCCTGAGGCACATTCAAGCTTGCGGATGCCCTGCCCCCCTCTCCAACTGCTTGGGGTCCTCCTTGTGCTCTATGCTGGGGTGCCCTCTGGGGGGCGGTGTTGGCAGAGAAAGGTTCGAGCCCCAGCCCATGGAGTGTCTCAGGTGCTCTGAGGTCTGACAGGGCACTGAGACTGCCCCGCTCCCTCCCGTTTACTGTGTGGCCTGGAGGAAGTTCCCTGCGTCTCTGAGCCTCAGGGTTCTGGTCTGAAAGCTGAAGAGAATAGTGGGTTCTTCTGTAACTGGGACGGGAACCCGCACGTCTCAGCACATTTGGTTTTGCTACTGTTTGAACAACAGGCGGGACAGGCAGGTTACAGGGGGAAGACAGGGGCTCAGAGAAGTCTAGTGCTTCTCCGGAGCTCACACTGTGTCAGAAAGGGCTGGCACCAGAGTGGGAAGCCGGGAAGCTGGGAAGCCTGGGTTAGCAGGGTTTGGAAGGGACGGCTTAGTAGAGGGGAGGGTCTGGGCAGAGGAGGCGGCCGCTGTGACCCCAACCCAGGGCTGACTCACAGCCAGGATGCTGCTCACCCCGTGTGTCCGCCCCGGGGAGCCTGCAGACTCCCTCACCCTGCTGTTCCCCACCCCCCAGGGCCCCGCTACGACACCCGGACCATTGTGTGGATCTGCCTGACCCTCATCACGGGCCTGGTCGTGCTTCTGCTCTTGCTCATCTGCAAAAAGAGGTGGGTGGTCCTGGCCGTGCCACCCCCGACCCCCCGCCACCGCACCACCACCCAAACCCTTCCCCCACCAGCCTGGTCCAGGCTCCACCAAGCTGCTGGGGGCTGGCTTTGCTTCCTGCATACGTGCTCTTCTTTCCCCCCTTGGGGAACGCTTCTGTCTCGCCCCCACGTCCCTCCTACCCCCACCCCCGCCGTTTCCTGTCCACCTGCCTGGCCTGCCCTCCTCCATCTCTGCCAGCCCCTCTTCTAGAAACAGCCTCAGAAGGCTGGAGGACCCCATGCTTGTCCCGGACCCTTCTCTCTTCCCTCTTCACCCGGGGCCATCTTCCCTGAGTGACCGGATCAGGACCCATGGCTAGGAACCCCGCTGTCATGCTGACATTTTGTCACCAGCACAGGCCTCTCCCCTGAGGACCATGTGCCCACTCCTGCCCCCGCTCAGATGTATTTTAGCCACACAGCACGCAGCCCCCCACTCCCAGAACACGGCACCACTGTTCATGGGGTCGCTCAAGCCCCAGAGCCTGTTGTCATCCGGACTCTCCCTCCGTGTCTCCGTACCACGCCCACCCACCTGCCAGGCCCACCAGGCTTCCCTCCAGGGGACCGTCTCCGCCTCAGTTAATGCTGTAATGGAGACATCCTGGCGTCGCGTTGCAGGTGAACTAGTTGGGGATCAGAGAGGTTAGGCCTCTTCTGCCAAGTAGATGTCAGAACTGGGATAGGAACCAAGATCTGTCAAAACCGAAGTTGCCGTGGTCTCCCACGGCATCCCAGAGGGCGTTGGAGATAGGACACTGTGCCTTGTGTGGGCTTAGGAGCCCAGACAGCGAGGCCTGGAAGCATCGTCTTACACGTGGAGACACGGGCCCAGGGAAGGGAGGTGGCTGGCCAAGGTTACACAGTGTTATATATACCGGAAGCCCCTGTCCCCACCCCCAAGGGTGGTTTCATGTAAAATGGGGCTTAGGCTGTGTAGACTGCTGTGCAGACCAGCTGCACTTGATTTTGTAAATCGTAACTGTCAAAGGTGTCACCATCCAGCTGGGTTGAGAGCCTGAGGGTGGGGACTCTGCTCTGTAGGGGCAGGAACTGACCAGAAAGGGAAGGAGCTAGAAGGGAGGAGTTCTGCTCTGTCCCCGAACCGGGTCAGGGCTGAGGCTAGGGCTGTCCTCCGCAGGCACTGTGGCTACAGCAAGGCCTTCCAGGACTCGGACGAGGAGAAGATGCAGTATCAGAACGGGCAGGGTGAGTGCAGGGGCCCAGGCTCATGGGGGCAGAGAGGAGGTCCAGCCAGGGGGGTGGGGACAATGCTGGTCTGGGGAGGGGACAGGTGGGGAGGAGCAGAGCAGCCCGCAGAAAAGAGGAGAGCCCCAGAGATAGTAGGATGTCAGACACCCCAGACCTCAGAGGCGGCACGCTGTTCACCTGTATCAGGTCGGCGGGCCCTACCCGGGATGCTGGAAACTCTCCTCCCCAGGAAATGCATGCATCTGCACTCACACACAATTTTGTGTAGTTTTGGAGGGGGTGTGTCATATACCGTTGGATAAGAACCCATGGTGCAGACAGCTTTCCCAGGACCCTGCAGGGACCCCACAAGATGGGGCACATAGGAGAAAGCCTACCTCCGTACCTCACACCTGTGCCGGTGGTAGACGTTAGTATCAGTTCTGGTACCGATTCTCAGCTGGGCGCAGCTCAGAGTCCTTCTCACTGCGGTTTTCTAGGGAGCTACTTTCAATCAAAATTGGCATTTGGGATGCTCTACCCTAGAGCAACTTAGATAGACCTTAAAGTTTCTAGAAGTGACCTCCCCCCAAAACAGCATATGTGCTCAGAACCCACTGGAGACCCCGAAGTCCCCTAGAGACCCCATAGCTCCTCCATAGAGACCCCATTTTCATTCGGTAAGCGTGTACTGGGCACCTACTGTTTGCCGCCACAACCTGAGCTTCCCGGGGCTTCCCGGGGCCACTCCTTACCCTCTGCATCCATCCCAGATCTACCCCAGGCCCAGGGGATGCTGCGAGAACAAGCCTTCTGTGCCCCACTCATGGCATTTCTTTCCTGGCCCTTCAGCACCCCCACCTGTCTTCCTGCCCCTGCACCACCCCCCAGGGAAGATCCCGGAGCCCCAGTTCTATGCAGAACCCCACAATTACGAGGAGCCTGGGCGGGCGGGCCGCAGTTTCACCCGAGAGATTGAAGCTTCCAGGATCCACATCGAGAAAATTATCGGCTCTGGTGAGCCTTGGGGGTTGTGAAGGTGGGGACAGCACAGAGGGTGCCCGGGGGAGGGGCACCCAGGGCAGGGAAAGAGGGGAGTCCTGGAGAACACACTTTGTGGGGCAGGGTGGGGGAGGGGGGTACTGGAGTCCAGGTGTGGAGGGGAGGGTCCCACAGCCTCCTCTCCCTGCCCCACTCGGGGTCCACAGGGGAGTCTGGTGAGGTCTGCTATGGGCGGCTGCGGGTGCCGGGACAGCGGGATGTGCCCGTGGCCATCAAGGCCCTCAAAGCCGGCTACACAGAGAGGCAGCGGCAGGACTTTCTGAGTGAGGCGTCCATCATGGGTCAGTTTGACCACCCCAATATCATCCGCCTGGAAGGTGTCGTCACCCGTGGTAGGTCCCGGGCGGGGGCAGCCTCACCCTGCAGGGCCCCTCCTGCCCCAGCATGGAAGTCTGGGTCCACCCCTGGACCACGGTGCTCTGCCCCTGCCCTGCCCCCATCTCCCCAGTTCAGGTCCCTGGGTAACTTGGGTGGGGAGGGGACCCAGAGTCCAGGACCCCAGTGGGAACCCTAGTCTCCCTGGAGCCCTCAGTGCCGGCCCAGCTCTTGGCAGGTCACAGAGGGACCGTGTTCCTGGGGTCTCTGATCGATAGACTCGATCAAGAGCTACCCCGTGCCTCTACTCCTCCCCAGGCCGCCTGGCAATGATCGTGACCGAGTACATGGAGAACGGCTCTCTGGACGCCTTCCTGCGGGTGCGTGTCCCTTGCCGCCTTCCCCGTGGGGGGAGGGGAGTTCAGTCTGGGTGTTGGGAGATAAGGACAGACCTCCAGACACCCACGGGAGCTTGGACCCAGTGGACCTGGGGAAGGGGAGTGGGGTACAGGGAGGAGCCTTAAGGGTCAGCCGATCAAATTGCCTTGCAGCCCCCCTTAATGGGAAAGGCCCTCCCCGCACAGGGTCCTCTGCCCTGCACTCAGGCTGGGAGGGGTGCCTCCGTAGAGACCAGGGTCCTGCCTGCCGGGAGGCATGGTGCGGAAATAGCTAGCCTCCAGCCCCCTCCCCCGAGCCGTTTATCTGCTGAGCCTCCCAGGCGCCAGGCTTCCCCTCTCTGGGCCTCCGTTTCTCCTTCTCAGGATGGGTGAGACATCATCACAGCCCCACCTCCCTCTCAGGGTCACTAAGAGCGTAAATGAGACCATGAGAAGGAGCTGAGACAGGAACGTGCTTCATAAGCAGTGAAGACACTTGGCACGTGGCGCAGAGCCTTGCTGAAGCCCAGCCGTGTCCCCCTACAGACTCACGACGGGCAGTTCACCATCGCGCAGCTGGTGGGCATGCTCAGAGGCGTGGGCGCCGGCATGTGCTACCTCTCGGACCTGGGCTACGTCCACCGAGACCTGGCTGCCCGCAACGTCCTGGTTGACAGCAACCTGGTGTGCAAGGTGTCCGACTTCGGGCTCTCCCGGGTGCTGGAGGATGACCCTGGCGCGGCCTACACCACCACGGTGCGTGGGCCCCCCGCTTTCCGGTGAGACCAGGGAGGGCTCCCACACACACAGTGAAGTTGGAAATGTTGGGGCTGCCTTCAGCCGGGGCAAGTCCTACTTCTTCTCCGCACCTCAGTTTCCCACTCTGGGAAATGGGAGCTCCCGTTCCCACCTTTCCTATATACCGGGTGGCCTGGAGAGACACCAGGGTTCGGCCCGTGGTCACTCACTCTCGGAGGTTTTGGGAGGGTCTGTGTCTCTCTGAATCACGAGAAGAAGCCTTGGGGTCCACCTTCGAGGCATGAGGATGAGTGGGCTGGGGCTCGGGCCCCCCAACCCTGCCTCAGTGAGAACCTTCCCTTGGGGTCTCCCCTACCGAGCATCCGGATAAGGTTTCACTTAGAGAAAGGATTTTGTGACAAAAACAGAAAGAAACGAGAAAGAAAGGAAGGCAGGGCAGCAAGATAATGAGTCCCGCAGGCTGCGTCCCTTGTCAGCCTGTTGACGCGTGTTTGCTGAGCACCTGCTGTGTTCCAGCCACACCACAAGGGTCCTCCGCTCAGTCTGCAAATCAGCTGGGAGTGCAGGTCCCCTGAGCGGAATGGGGGCTCCAGGCAGGGGGAGGCTGGGCCTCCGAGCCTGCACTGCCGCGTTCCTGGCCCTGCCCCAGCGCTCGGCTCCCTGCCTCGGGCCGGGGAGAAGGCCTCAGCACTTGCGCATGTCTTGCAGGGAGGCAAGATCCCAATCCGCTGGACAGCCCCGGAGGCCATCGCTTTCCGGACCTTCTCCTCGGCCAGCGACGTGTGGAGCTTCGGTGTGGTCATGTGGGAGGTGCTGGCCTACGGGGAGAGGCCCTACTGGAACATGACAAACCGTGATGTGAGTCCAGGACCCTGGCTGGGCAGAGGCCACGGGGCGCGTTGGGCGGAAGGGAGGGGGGCAGCCTCCAGCCCAGCACTGTGCTTGTCCCCTCCCCCCACCCCAGGTCATCAGCTCCGTGGAGGAGGGGTACCGCCTGCCCGCGCCCATGGGCTGCCCCCGCGCCCTGCACCAGCTCATGCTAGACTGCTGGCACAAGGACAGGGCCCAGCGGCCTCGCTTCTCCCAGATTGTCAGTGTCCTCGATGCCCTCATCCGGAGCCCTGAGAGTCTCAGGGCTACTGCCACTGTCAACAGGTGCCTGGCGCCCACCCCAGCTCTGCCCAAACCCAGCTGCCCTCCCGGTATTCCCCCAGATAAGGCCCAGACTTAGGGTCAGCCCTGATGTCCAGACCACACCGAAATGACTCCTGAACCCCTCACCTGCCTAGGCCCCTGACCCCTGAGCTTCCTGGGCCCCTGACCCCTGTCAAGTCTGGACCCCCAACCTCTGGCTTACCTGGGCCCCTGACTGCTGTCCTACCTGGGCTCCCCACCCGTGTCCTGTCTGGGCCCCTGAGCCCTGAGCTTCCTGGGCCCCTCATCCCTGCCTTACCTGGGCCCCTGACAGCTGTCCTGCCTGGACCCCAGACCCCGGTCCTGCCTGAGCTTTCCTCTGCCCTCTCCTTTCAGGCCTGGGGGCTACCTTTGCTCCCTTTGCTCCCTAGTGAGCCTGCATGGAGGCCGAGGGTGGCTGGTGCCAGGGTCCCCAAGGAAGGCAGAGACCCTGGCAGGTCACTTACCAAAGGCCCCTGTGCCTCAGGTGCCCGCCCCCTGCCTTTGCCCAGAGCTGCTTTGACCTCCGCGGTGGCGGGAGTGGTGGCGGTGGCCTCACCGTGGGGGACTGGCTGGATTCCATCCGCATGGGCCGCTACCGGGACCACTTTGCCGCCGGCGGCTACTCCTCGCTGGGAATGGTGCTACGTATGGATGCTCAGTGAGTGAAGGGTCCGGCGGTGACCGTGTGGGTGGGGACCGGAGGCAGGGCCACCGAGGCGGTGGGGCAGGGTTGGGGGAAGCTTTAGGGGATGGGTCTTCCCCCTGGCTCTGTGGTTCTCGGCCTCCCAGGCCAACCAGAGCAGCCCAACCCTTCCTTCACAGGGATGTGCGTGCCCTGGGCATCACCCTCATGGGCCACCAGAAGAAGATCCTGGGCAGCATCCAGACCATGAGGGCCCAGCTGACGAACACCCAGGGGCCCCGCCGGCACCTCTGACCCAAGGCCAGTGGGACCTGGGCAGCAACGAAAGCAGACCCGGGTCGTGTTGGCCATCAGAGGACTTGCAGGGTTGGCTGGGGGGGTCAGGCATGCCCCCAAGCCTCTGTCCCTCCTCTCAGGTGCCAGGGAGGCCAAGAGCTGCCCCGCAGGACCTGGGCATACTGGGGCTCAGGCTGCCTGGGGAGGGGCGTTCGGCGCCCAGATGGCTGGGACATCTGTCCCCGGGGCAGAGGGGCTGCTCTTCCCCTGAGGCTGGGGCCTCAGTGACACGGAGCCCGACAGAGACATCACTCAATGCCTCCGCGTGTGCGTGCGTGCGTGTGCGTGTGTGCTGCTATGCTGTAGGGATGTATTTTCATGAGGTTGTGGGAGCCTTGGTGAACATTTGTGATCACGTGTGTGTGTCCAGCCATCAGGTCCGAGCACGGACGTATGCTTATGGGTGTGCATGCTTTTCCATTAGGGCGGGGGGCCTATGTGTGTGACCATGGCTGGTGTGTCGTGACTGAGGACGTGTGTCACAGGCCTGTGCCCACAGAACTTGGTGTGACGCTGCCCACTGCAGATGGGCCCGGGGCCCCAGCGCCCGCAGGGACTAGGGAGAGGCACATACCCACCTCCCCTGACACCTGGAGGCTGGAATCAGGGGCCACTTCGGAACCACACCAGCACCAGGCCCGCCCTTGTCTCCGCCAGGGTGAGCCCTCCCCCGGCTCTATCTCAGGTCTGCGCCCTCCCTCCAGCAGGTGGGGGGCCACCTGCGGCCTCCACCAGGCTCCCACCGCTGCTTCCACAGGAAAACAGGGTTCCCGGCCAGCCCCTCTGGCCGCCTACTGTGTAGACATCGCTGTAGAGTACACAAGATGCCCTCAGCTGGACTTGGCTGCCTGGTCAGGGGCCAGGCCCTTGAACTTCCCTCTGGTTCCCATGCCCCTCCGTGGCCCAGGGCTCCTCCCTTGGAAACCCTCTGCCAACCTCTCACTGCCCAGCCCTGGCCTGCACCCCTCCCTCCTCAATCCTAAGATCAGGGACCATAAGATCACAGCTTTTCAGCCCCACGTTCACCTCCTGTACCACCTGGGGAGACCAAGGCCCAGAGAGGGCATGTGCCCTGTCCAAGATCACACAGCAACCAAGTATCAGAGCTGAGGCTGCCTGCCTCCCAGCCCAGGGCTCTTTCTCCCCACACAATCCCACACTGACAGCTGTGGGTGAGAGGGGGCTTTGGAAGCTCCCCCACCCCGAGACTGACCCTCCCCTTTACGGCCCACCAGGGTATGTAAATATCTTTTTTCTACCATGCCAGAATATTTTTTCCTCACTCCTGACAATGCAAAAATGGTCTTCAAAGCACATAAAAAGCACCCAGGGTGAGAAAGAACCATCCCAGGGAAAGCTTGGCAGGCAGGGCCCCAAGGAACCATTGGGCAGGATGCCTTGCGCCCCCTGCCGGCCCCAGAGGGAGGGGCAAGCCCAGCTCCCCCCCAACCCAGCCCACCCCTCCCCTGAGCCAGCACAGCTGTCCCGCAGAGACGCCAGCACTGAGCCCCCCCTCCTCCTGCAATAATTTGGGGAGTCTCAGCCCCGCCTAGGTGCCGCGGCCAGCTCTCTACACCTCTATATATTATATTACTATATAGCCGAGCTGTTCTTCCTTCCTATGGAAGTCGGAAACATGGTCAGGACACGATCCGGGGAGGACCCTGTCTTCCTCCCACCCCCACCCCACTCTCACTCAGTTCCTGGGCTCTGATCCTCACAGTCAGGGTGGACACGGTGGGCCCAGCACTTGCCAAAGTGTGGCCCCTGCCCCGGGCGTGAGGTGCCCTTGGGGCCCCAGGGATCTGCTTCTCTGTGGTCTTCATCCTGAGTCTTGATCTTGCCCACAATGAGAATAAATTCTGCCTCATCTTTGCCTGTGTCCCCCATTTTTTTCCCCATCTTTTCAACCTCAACATCACCTGGTAAGAAAGAACAGCCTTCTGCTATGCACCTACTGTATGTATCCCATACATTTTTTCTGCTCTGGTTTTCTCATCTATCTCGGGATGTAGGATTCATGCACCCATTTTATATATGGAGATGCTGAGTCTCACAGAGGTCAACTTCCCTAAAGTCATGTTTGCGGGGTGCTGAGCCAGAACCCTGGTTTTTCCAACTTCAAAGCCCATGCTGTGCTAGGAAGCACGCCCGCAGGTCCCACATTTTGTCTTTCAAGACATGCAGTTGGTGCTTAACATGGGAGGGCGATTGCTTGCAAGTGGGCACTGCCTTTGCCTCAAGTGCTCTTGTGGAAGAAAGACATCCTCCAGAGGAGGAACACATGAGGAAGGAGCATTTATTGGAACAACTTCCTTGGGGCCAATAGATCCATTGAGAGACCTGGGTGCTGTGGGCAGGGAGGGGATGCAAGCACCTGCAATTGTGGCATCAGGGGCTGAGGACCCATCTCTGTTTCAAGGGAGAGGGGAGAGCAGCAGGAGCCAGGGCAGTGGTTTTGGAGGCAGAGCAGAGCCTGACTATGTCCATTTGGAGAAGATGCCCCTGAGGATCCTGTTGATGAGAAAGCAAATGATCTCCAGCCACACACCCCCCCCCCCAAGAATCTTCATTCCTGCACGTCCCCCAGATTGGAGATCTAGACCAGGGAGAAAACATTTTACTGTGTTTCCTCCATTGTCTCACTAATAATCCCAGCAGCCCAAGGAGATTGGTAATATTGTCTCCAGTTTACTGCTGGGCACAAGCACACTCAGACCAGTGTCCCAACTGGCAGAATGACCATGTAAACCTGGAAGTGTCTGATTTCAAGCTGTTTCTCCTAAAACTAAACTCTGCTCCAGACCTTCCTGCATGGGACTAGCCATTTCCTATGAGATAGAACCTGCTACTGCACATTTCCTTCCCCAAGGGAAGGAATCATCAGAGCCTATGGGGCACCTGCTGTGTGCTGGGTGACACTGGGGGATAGAAAGGTGAAGGCAGACCCTCCAGAGGCCAAGGCTGGGTGGAGGTATAGAGTGCACCCAAGGGGCTGGTGCTAAGTGTCCAGGAAATGGGTCACCCAGAAAGATTAAAGGAAATTAGAGGAGAAAAAGCCTGGAGGGTCAGGACTGTCACCAAGGACTTTCTGAAGGAGAAAGCATTCAGTTGGGCACTGAACAAGGAGAAGGATTTGGAGGTTCGTTTCCTTTAAGTGAGGATGGATGCAGAGAAGAGGGAGAGTAACAACCAGAGAAGAAACAGATGGGTGTTCTGTCTAGAAACTCTCGCCATCATAAAGTCAGCTAGTCCCCTTCAATTTAATCTATACATTGCATTTCCTATAAAATTTGTAGTGGGGTTTTCTCTGTAACTTGACAAGGTCATCCCAAAATGTTTATGGAATAATAACCTAGAATAGCCAAGATAACTTTTATTTATTTATTTGACAGAGAGTGAGAGATCACAAGTAGGCAGAGAAGCAGGCAGAGAGGGGGGGAAGCAGGCTCCCCGCTGAGCAGAGAGCCTGATGTGGGGCTCGATCCCAGGATCCTGAGATCATGACCTGAGCTGAAGGCCAGAGGCTTTAACCAACTGAGCCACCCAGGTGCCCCTCCAAGATAATTTTTAAGAAGAAAAAAGAAAAGGAAGGGAACCTCACCCTACCTGATGCCCATAATTACTCTACAGCTCTAATAATTAAGATAGTTTTACTTGGTTCTGGGAATACAGAAACATAAAAAGAACAGAATAATAATGCCTAGGTATGGATCTAAATATATATGGGAGTTTGAAACATGACAAAGGGCAGAGGGTGGTCTAGTTAATGGGTGATGTTAGGACAAGTAAATACCCCCATAGATAAAGATAAAATTGGATCCCAGCTTATACCACTCACAAAATAAATTCCCAGTTGATTAAGATTTAAATGTAAAAAGCAGACTATAGAACTTTAAAAAGAAAACTGGAAGATAACTTTATGACCTTAGAGCAGAAAATAAGCAAGACACAAAAAAGCACAAATGGTAAAGGAAAACAATGATAAACCTCATTTCAATCAAATTAAAAACTTATGGATGGCAAAAAAGAAAAGAAAAGAAATAGATTTGTTAGAACCATAGCTGGGGGAGTGTTTGCAAACTGTATAACCAACCAAGAGAGATTTAGTTTCCAAAATAAATTTTTTTTTTAATTTCAAAGAATCCATTTACCCAAACATTTCAAAGCATAGGAAAGTGGGCAAAAGAGGCAAGCAGACAAATAACAGGAGAAGAAATTTGAATGCCCAATAAAGTTATAAAAGAGATTCTTAACATCACTAGTAAACATGGAAATGCAAATTAAAACAATAACGAGATAGGTATTACACCAATTTGATTGGGAAACGTAGTCTGTAATGCCAGCATTGATGAAGGTGTTGGGGGAATAGAAATGTTTATAAAGCACGAGTGGAAATGTAAATTGGTGTACTACCTTGGAGAGCAATTTGGAAACACTTAGTAAATTTTAAGATGAGCAAATCTAAGACCAAGCAGCCCCACCTTAGTGTGTATTTGTCTTAGATTAAGTTCCCTTAGTACTGGCTGAGATTCTCATGCAGGTGATTTCTTGAGGAAGAGCTCCCAGGTGAAAGAGAGAGGGGAAGGCAGATAGGGTGGGAGGGAATGCTAGGCAACGATATGTTCTTGTTGGAGATCAGCTTCAATCTGATGCCACGGGGAGTTCTGGAGTATTAATAGCACCATAGAGTTGATCTGCCTTGAAGCAAGGGGGCCAGACTTGTACCCTTGTCAGTCATTGATTGCCCACAGGCAGCCTGCCCCATTGGGGGTGGGTGGGTGATGGTGTATAGGGTACCTTCTTGGGTGAGGAGGTTCCCAGGAAGGGAACAACTATGGGCTCTTAACAGCCAACCCTTACGGCAGCTGTAGGATGAGTGCATCTGGAGGTCAAAGGAATCTGTGCAGGTCACCTGCAGTGTTTTCTACCCATCTTAGGGAAACTCATGCTCACATGCAAAAGGATACATGTCTAAGGATATTCACTGCACCTTAGTATGTAATAGAAAAATGAGGAGCAGCCTAACTGCTCTCAGCAGGGGAACAGGAAAATAAGCTGCTTTATAAGTCCAAAGAAATCATCTATCACAGCTAAAATGAACACACTAGATCAACATGTAGCAATAAGGATAAGTCTCCATGACATACTGTGGAGTGAAAAATAAATGACAAAAGAATATATACAGTATTATACCATTTATGTAAACTTTAAAAATATATGTCACAATAGAATTACAGGATTTGGATGCGTAACTCGATAATGACAATAAAAAAACATGCCTGAGACAGAAAAACACCAGCTTCAGCTCAGTGAGTTCTGAGGAAGAAGGGCAAGGCGTATTGAGCTGGGTTGACTCTTTAATTTGTTTTCCTTTTTAAAAAGAGGGTTGTGAGGCAAATACGGGAAAATGTTAACACACATTTAATCTTGGGGGGGTGCATCCGTGCCTGTTACTTTATGAGTTTTCTATATATTGAAATGTCTTATAATTAAAAATAAAGATGTGTGAAAGCCACAGGGAAAGGGGCGCCTGGGTGGCTCAGTGGATTGAGGCCTCTGCCTTCGGCTCAGGTCATGGTCTCAGGGTCCTGGAATTGGGCCCCAAGTTGGGCTCTCTGCTCAGCGGGGAGCCTGCTTCTCTCTCTCTCTCTGCCTGCCTCTCTGCCTACTTGTGATCTCTGTCTGACAAATAAATGGATGGAATCTTAAAAAAAAAAAAAAAAGAAAGAAAACAAACAAACAAACAAACAAACAAACAAACAAAAACCACAAGGGAGGAAGGAGTTCCAAGAGCTGCCCTGAGGAAGCTCAGTGTCTCCTTTGAACTAGGGTCAGCCTTGCTGTGGGTGAGGCTTGCGCTGTCCGTGGTGCTGAATCCCAATGGCGGGAGCTGGTGGGTGTGTTGCAACAAATTAGCTGGTCTTGTCAGCTCTCTCTTCAAACTATGTCCCAAATGTAACCATTTATCTCCACCTGCTCTGCCCCCATCTGCAGGAGCCTCCTCACTGGTCTCCCTGCTTCCTCTCTCACTTCCCCCACCAGTGCATTCTCTGCAAGAGGCTGAAGGATCTTTTTAAAACCAGAGCATGCCACTTTCCTAATTATAACCCTCCAACAGTGTCCTATCAAGTTTGTAATAACATCTAAAATCCTCACCTGGCCTACAACATCCCACATGATCAGCTCCTGCTGGACTCTCTGACCTGCCTCCAACCATCCTCTCCCTCACTCATGCCTGTCCTTTTATTTCTTGAATGTGCCAGGCCTTGGCAGTAGTTCTTCCCTCTGCCTGCGATGCTCTTTCATGTCTGCAAAAGGTTCAGCCCAAATGTGACCACCTCCCATCTGAGTCACTCTCTACCATGTTACCCAATATTATTGTATTTGTAGTATTTACAACCAGATAGATAGATTTATCTATCATTTATTTGTTTTTTTATTTTCTGCTCCTGTAATTCAGTATGGCTGAAAAAGCAGGTACTGCATCTAATTACTCAATGCTCTACCTGCAGCACACAATGCAGTGGTGGCCCTCACTCGTGTGCAACAGATATTTGTGGAATGAATGAATGTATATCTTCTGAGCACCTGTTCTGTGACAGGACCTGTGCTTAGCTAGAGATATGAATTCTAGAGTAAATAAAGATAATTCTTGTCCTCAAGATGCTCATGAACTAGGAAAAAAAAAACAAACAGAGAAAGCCAAATCACAAGATCATAAAATGCTGGAATAAGTCCCTTGTTGTTGTTGTTGTTGTTTTAAAGAAATTTTAAATTAATTAATTCGTTAATTTATTAGAGAGAGAGAGAGATAGGTGTGAGGGGCACAGAGAGACGGAGAGAGAGAATCCTGAGTGGACTCTGTGCTCACATGGAGCCCAACACCAGGCTCATTCCCACAACCCTGAGACTGTGACCTGAGCCCAAATCAAGAGTCAAATGTCCAAATGACTGAGCCACTCAGGAGTACCTCTTTTGCTTTTATTAAAGAATTAGAGGACTTTAAGGGAAATCAGATTGGTTGTTCTCCACATGCTTCATTTTTCTTAAATAAAGAAATCCGGCCTTACCCAGAGACGGAAAAAGGGCTCACCCAGTTTCACAGAGCATCAGAGGCATAGTCTGAGTATGAAATTCTCCACCTAATTTCCTATAGTTAGTATTTAAAGAAAGCACCCACCCTACCCCACCCCACAAGGCAGCTCTTCCACCACGCTCTTCTACCACCTGGCTCTTGAATGCCCCTCTAGGCACCACCTGCAGAAAGAAAACAAATTCCCAGAGGAGTGATTTGAGGAGCAACAGGAAATCCTCAGGCAGATGGATGCCTGGATGCCTTAGCTTTCAATCAAACACAATGCCTAGATTTTCACCATTAGGATCTCATCTCTTTGAAGCAAGACTTCCTGTCTTTGGACTTCCCTTAGAAAATACAAAAGCCCCTGGAAGAACAATTCTCTGAGCCCCTGGTGTGGGCAAAACCAGCCAAACCTTCCCACGCCTATGAGGGGGCTCCCTGGGAGAGGAGAATAGATAATATGGTTGGGGGTTGGAGGAAGCATGGAAAGGGGTAGTCCAAGATACCAAGTGAAACTTTCTAACCTGGTGCCACCTGTGTCTCTAACCTCATCCCCTGCTCTTACTCCTCAGCAAACCCACAGAGGAACTTCCAGCCTGAAAGAAGTACCTACAGACCCATAAATACTCTTGACCCTCTCCTGTGACTGAGTCATGGGCCTTTTTCACTGAAGGAATGTTCCTCCTCTCCCTTCCCACCCTGTGTAGTTCCTACTCATGCTTCAGCTCTCTTTCTCTGGGGCCTCTCGCTCATTTAGGTTTGGGTTTCTCCCTTCTTTGAGGTCCCACAGACCAGGTTTCCTCATTAAAGCACTTATATTGCACTGTGATAGATCTCCTACCTTCACTGTGCACTGATTAAAGTCCAAACTGTCCCTATTTAGCACAAGAACCTCAATGCCCAGCCCAGGTCTGGTTTGTGGTAAGGATTCAGTGACTAATAAAGGAACAGGCAAATAATCCTTCCTGGGTCCCTGGATATCTACCCCATTGTGGGGTCCATTTCTTCCTCCTTCTCCTCCATGTGACTTTGAACACAGCATGTCAGTTGCTTCTTTGAGCCGCATTTCATCACTCATCACCTATAACATGAGGTCAGTACTTACACGCACTGCACAGGCTTGTCCTGAGGTATAGAGGATTATATGAAGACAAGACAGAGGGACAGAAGGAAGGTTGCCAGGTGTCTCTGGGATGGTGTAAGGGCAAGGCTGTTGAAGACTGTGGGTGAGGTTTTAGAAGTGGAGAGCCCCAGAACCCAGGACAGTCCCCTCAGTGTGGTTACTCTATCTCTCACTTCACCCAGGGGATGATGACCTGGGTCCATGGGTCACCACCTCTCACATTCCATCCCCATTGCCCAGGTGCCTCGTTAGGAACATCTCAATCTCTCCAGCCCTAGGCTGGCGGGGAAGGGTCAGCTACTGGTATGAAATTCGCAGTCCTTGGAGAGTTTGCATTTCCATGTCTCCTGTGTTGGGGGTGGTGGAAGGTGATGAATAAAAGATGGGAACAGGGGGAGCTCCTGTGGCTTTAAGAGAAATGTGATGAGCATTTTGAGTGGAGAGATTAGTGCAAGAGCTTCTCTCTGAATACCAAAAGTGAGGGGTCCAGTATCAAATGTAAAATAACTAAAATAAACCAGAAAGCTGTCTTTCTGCTTTGATATGGTAGGAACCCACGGGAAGGAGATGGGGGCATGGGGACCTTGGGTAAATGTAAAGACGTGGGGGAAGTCATCTGGAACAATCAAGAAAAAAGATCAAGAGGAGGTATGACCAAGGTGACCCAAGGGCTGAGAACAGGGCAGTGAGGGGAGAGGAGTCCAGATGCAGCCCCCTCTTTCCCTATGCTGACATTCTTTTTGGATGCTGAATGTAATTACCACTCCCCCCAACACAAACATACTCCTGTAAAAGAGATTGTGAAGAAAATTCTGTCTCTGTGGCATGTAATGAGAACCTATGTAGGTGGCTGTTATTAATAATAACAAATCACTATTTGCTTCACTTTTGTCATTTACCAGACACAGTGACAAGTGCTCTCCATGCATTACAATTTCCAGTCCTCACAGCAACCTTATGAGAGTGTTACTATTACTATCTCATTTTCATTAGTAAGGAAACAGAGGCACTTATGTACATGTTCCATGTTGCACAGCTTGTGAGTGGTGGATCAGGATTGGAATGTAAGTCAGCCTGACTCCCTGGGGAGGACTAATGTTAGGGTGTCCTGAAGGCAAGGACGTTGGCTCTCTCCGAAATTCAAGAATCACCCAGCAGTTCACACCTGTATCTGTCTTCTGGACAGTTGCTTCTAGGGAAAAGCATCCAAGACTCACTTGCCAGAAGGGATAAGTAATGGAGTAGTAGGGTAGGGTCCGTTATTGCAGATTTGGGCTTCAATGTAAGTGGATGACCACAAGCAATTGTGTGGACATTTTTCTGCATTTAGTGGCTTGAGACTATACAAAAGGGGACAAGTGACATTATCTCCAAGTGTGTGCATGACTGTTGGTGTATGATCTTTATGTGCATGTGTCTGTGTGATGGGTAAGCTTATGCCATGAAGGTGAGGGTGACTGACATTACTGGATGTGTTTTTCTATGTAGAGTTCAGTGACTAACATGCATAAAACACAAAAATGTGTGATTGGGGGGCGCCTGGGTGGCTCAGTGGGTTAAGCCTCTACCTTCGGCGCAGGTCATGTTCCCAGGGGCCTGGGATCGAGTCCCGCATAGGGCTCTCTGCTCAGCAGGGAGCCTGCTTCTCCTCATCTCTCTCTCTGTCTGTCTCTCTGCCTATTTGTGATCTCTCCCTCTGTCAAATAAATAAATAAAATCTTTTAAAAAAATGCGTGATTGGTGTAGGTATATTATTGTATCTACGATTGTACTTGTGTGGGTTAAGTGCATAAACATTTCCATAACTGCAACATGAGCCAGAATGTGACTGAGTATATGAATGGTGCGCCTGTGTGTAGAGGCAGGTAGGAGCATGTGTGTGTATGTGTGTGTGTGCCAAGCCCAGATGGTCACCTCTGATTTCCTCCCTCCTCCCGTCTCTCTCCCAGTGACAGAACTGAATGTCTGTCAAGATGCTCAAAATAGGAGTCATTTTGCCTCAGTGTAAGGATCCTCAAGGCGACATTCTGAATATGGAACTTTCAATATTCAGGTGCAGGTGCAGAGCAAAGCCCCAGAGTCCTGCTTAACCCTGAGAGCCACCCAGCATCCCTCCCAGGCCAGGCAGACACTCTAGCTCTATCCTTAAGAAAGGTCAAGACTTGGGGTGCCTGGGTGGCTCAGTGGGTTAAGCATCTGCCTTTGGTTGAGGTCATGATCCCAGAGTTCTGGGATCAAGCCCCACTTCGGGCTCCCTCTTCCGTGGAGCAGGGAACCTGCTTCTCCCTCTCACTTTGCCTGCTGTTTATGTGCGTGCTCACTCTCTCTCTCTCTTTATCTGTCAAATAAATAAATAAAATTTTAAATAAAAAGGCTCAGCCTCAGAAGGATTGTGTGTGTGTGTGTGTGTGTGTGTGTGTGTGTGTGTGTTCATTCTTCTTCCCATCCTTTCACAGCTGGAGAAACTGAGGTTCAGACAAGACTCTTGCCTTCAACTTCAGGTCCAAATTTCTTTCCCCCAAGGTCCCCTAATGTTCTGAGGTTTTGTTTCATTATTTCACCCCTTGTCCTGTCTGAAATGAAGACAACCAATTTTTCATCCAACAATCGTTCAACACTTCCACCCTGTGACACTGTGACACTGTCAGTGTATAACCAACTCTTCAAGGACAAGTAGTCCTGTTGTACAGACTTCCTTGAGCCTCAAATCCAGGGAGAAAGTATTGCCCCCTCCTGGTGTGGCGCTGTCCTTGGTGCTGAAACTTCACAGGGGGGCATCTGCCTCCAAGGCCTGATATGGGACCACCTCTGAACTTTGGGAGGGCCCGAAGCTGAATTTTTGGAAGCATAGAGTCATGGTCAGGGGAGGGGATTTTCCTGCCATGCACCATGCTGGTCTGACCTGTCTAGAGTCTTGCCTCTTTTCTTGCCTGAATGCTACTCTTGGAGCTTCTCGAAGGCTGGGTATAGCTGATGCAGCCCAGGCCCTGGTTCAGTAATATTTGCTGGACTGAGCTGAAGGAAAACAAACAAACAAGACCTTGAGTGTGTCCATGAGAGTATACCATGGTGGAGGTGATCTAAGAGTCAGAGCAAGAGGAGTGTCACCAGTCACTGTCTTCAGATCCTGGAAGGACTGTCTGGGAAAGAGACTCAGGCTAGCTCTTCCCGGAACCAAACACTGGAGACTTCAGGAAGAGAGAAGCTTCCCAAAAGTGAGAAATATTCCATTTTTCTAGGTACTTCATGACAACAGACCAGCTTTTAGCCACAATGGTTACTCTTTATTGAATCTCTATCACACGCCTGCCACAATGCAGGGGCATATATATCATTAGCCCCATGTTACAGATAAGGAAACTGAGGCCTCAAGAGGGGAGGCAACTTGTTCATGGTCATGTGGCTGGCAAGTAATTGGACTGAAAAGATATCCAGGCATGTGATTCCATGTGCTGTTAACCTGACCAATCCAGAAGGCGCAGAGTTCCTACCTTCTCCCTCATATCTCCCCACAGTCTTCTCTCAGCTCCTTCCCCTCCTCCTCCCCTTGGGTTGAGTTTTAAGGAAGAAATAAATTAAAAATGGATGAGGCACCCAGCCCAGAGTGTGGGGCCTGATCCGATTAACACTGATGTTTCTTTCATGAGGGATGGGACAGTATTTCTCACCCGCAGCAAACCAGGGCCATGGAGGAAGCTGCCTGCAAGTCACCAAGGCCTCCCAGCTCTGCAGGTTCTCTGACCCGCCCTGCCCCACCATCTGCCATCACCTCCCCCTCCTCCTGTGCTCCCCAAGGCCCAGCCACAGCTCTCGGAAGCTCCAGCGACCTCCAGCTGCATCTCCCAGACAGCCTGGGGCAGCAAAACAAGGCCAGACTTTGGATCAGACCAGAGTTTAGATCCTGGCTCTGCCTCTTTCCCTGAGATCTTAGAGAAGCTGCATAAGCTTTGGTTTCTCCTCCAGCACAATGAGGGAGATGCTTGCCTCCCAGAGCAATTGGGAGGTGAGGTCATGTATCAAGGGCTTGCTGCATCGTTTATCTTCTCTTGGTTAACACCCAACAAATGGTCATTACTGTTATTACTGCTGCTGGAGAGGCGATAGTAGTAACTGCTCCCGCCACTACTGCTAGCCATAGCAATGTTACTAGTACTAGTAGCAATACTGCTGCTGCTAATAGTACTGGTGGCAATACTGCGCTGCTAGTAGTGCTAGTAGTAATACTGCTGCT
This sequence comes from Mustela lutreola, assembly GCF_030435805.1. Taxonomy (NCBI): domain Eukaryota; kingdom Metazoa; phylum Chordata; class Mammalia; order Carnivora; family Mustelidae; genus Mustela; species Mustela lutreola. Next base: position 16,254,931 of record NC_081299.1, read on the forward strand.
GTCATAGTAATACTGCTGCTTATAGTACTTGGTAATGCTACTATTGCTAGTAGTGCTGGTAGTAATGCTGCTGCTAGTAATAGTAATGCTGCTACTACTAATAGTTGTAGTAATACTATTGCTGCTAATACTACTAGTAGCAATGCTCTTGCTAGTAGCACTAGTAGTAATACTGCTGCTGTCATAGAAATACTGCGGCTTGTAGTACTCATGGCAATGCTACTGCTGCTATACCACTGCTGCTAGTAGTGTTAGTAGCAATACTGCTGCTAGTAATAGTAGTAATATTGTTGCTGATAGTAGTACTGGTAATAATGCTACTGCTTGCTACTAGTAGTCATAGCAATACTGTTGCTAGTAGTAATGCTACTGCTGCTACTTCTAGTCATAGTAACACTGCTGCTTGTAGTACTCATAGTAATACTGCTGCTGTTAGTAGTACTCATAGTAATGATATTCCTACTGTGCTGTAACTACTATCATTGTGTTGATGAATGGAAGCATTTCCCATCCTGAGTGCTAATGACCAAAAAAAAAGACATGGATGAAAATCAAGATGGTTGGAGTTGAGGCCCTTTCATGGAGAAGCAGGGCACACCTTAGGGAAGCCCCCAGTTTCTCTCCACCAGCCATTTCCCAGGGGTGGGAGGCACGCAAGAAACACAAGAGATTCTGCTGGACCAGGCCCCAGTTATTGGGAATTTGCCTGGCCTGACTTTGCACCAACGAGACAGGTGGGAGTCCCTCGGAAGGACACAGGCATCTCGGCCGCTGGAAAAGCTGATGCTGGATGATGGGGCTGGCACCTAAGGTCTAGTGGGTCCCCATGGTGAGTCCCAGGGTCCGACAGACTCACTGTGCAGGGACCACCAGCCAACCACAGGGGAGCAGGGCACACGTGGGCTTCCTGTAGGCAGCCTGGCTCCCAGAAGGAAAGATCCCATCACCCACGAGCTGAGAGCCCTTGGCCTGAGGACTGTCCCTCTCTGAGCCTCTGTAGGCTATTCTGTGAAATGGGGACTAGAACAGAGCCCACCACATAGAGCCATGGCTGGGGTTACAGGGTACAAATGAGGCAGAGGAGTGGCAGGCAGAGGCTGCCTCCTAGGCTTCCTGTCCCCATGTTCTCAGGGCCAAGACCTTTCACTGGGTCTGAACCCCCCACAGATACCTGGACACAGATGACCCACAGAGGGGTCCAGCAGCTGCCCCCATCCCCCAACCATGGAGCGGCCGTCAGCAGCAGCTCTGAGCCTCCCTGCATTGCGTGCTAGACAATGCCTGTGGCTATGAGGAGAAGGCGGGGAAGAAGCCGGGAAGACTGGGGCCCAGGGGAGCACCCCGCCTGCCAGACTCCCTCACGCAAAAGGCTTCACATGCAATGTGAAAGTGTCCACCAGACCTTTTCCTCACTCTTTCCCCCTCCCCCTAAGCACACCCAGGGAAGCTCAGTGACCCCAGCCTCTGCCCCAATTCCAGTCTCTGTTCACTGTCCATCCATCTGTTTATCTACCCGCTGAATGGGTAGACTGGCTGCCTGCCTCTCCTTTGATCTGCTTCCTGGACTATCACTAAACATGTCTATCTCCCTGTGATTCTGTCCATCTGTCTGTCGGTTGTTAGGCTCCTTGTGGGTCAGACTGGTTGTCAGTCTGTCTTTCTGTTGGTCTTCCTCTCCATTTTCCCATTAAGACTTTCTGTCCTCCCAATGGACAGACTGGCCTCCCATTTCTCAGTCTACCTGCTGTCTGTCTTCACAACTATCTGTCAGTCTGTCTGTTTGTTAATTACCCTTTTACAGGTCATCCTGGCTGTCCATCTATCTTTGAGTTTGTGTGTTTTCCTCTGTCTACCTGGTGGTCCGTCTGTCCTGCCTCCCAGTCTGTCTGCTTGTCTGTCCACCTTGTTATTCTCCATCCCCCCTTGTCTCCATGCATGGAGCTGGGTTCACTCTTCCCCAAAAGCCACCTTGCTTGGCCCTGAACTAGGACTGGCTGCCCCCAGTGAGGCAGAGCAGGTGGTCAGTGAGCCAGGACCCCCTCCCCCAAGCTGTTCAGCCCCAGCTCAGCCCCTCAGCCTCCGTGGCACAGCCTCTCCCTTAGTTCAGCACCCCCCTCCTCTCTCCAGCCCTAAAGTCTTACAGAAAGATTTATCAGAAGGTATTTGGGGAAGACTAGGTTCAAATTAATGGTGAAAATAAGGTTTTATGATTCCATTTCGGCTTTATTCCTCTACTGATTTTCTCCATTACCACCGAGCATCAATTGTGAATGGCTGTTCTCTGCAGTATTTATGGTAATGCAGGTTAATGTCTGAGTTCGAGGAGCTCAATTAGCAAATTCATGGACAAGGGGGTCTGTTCGCGCTTCTCTTGTGAGCCCGACGATTCATTAGCCACATGGAGATACTGGGTTTCACGTCCGCATACAAAATGCCAGCCACGGTTCTCCCAGGCGTGTGGTGCTCCGTTCAGAGCTGGTATTCAGGGACCAAGTGGCTCTTTGTTCCCGGTACCCATCAGAGTCCTTGGCACAGAGTAGGACCTCAATTTTTGTTTGGCACTCAGCCTCGAGCACACGGCAGTCATCTCTAAACATTACATCAATCAATTAATCACTTTGTTCTCCGTGCCAGGCCCAGAGCCTGAAACAAAGGAGATGTTTGATATTCGCTAAAGAATTGGTACATTCCTGATCTCCTGTGCCTAATATACGCTTGTCACATGGTAAATGCTGGATGAGTGTTTGTTGACTGACCAACTGATTGATAACGAATGAATGAATGAAGAATGAATGAATGTCACTGGTCTTTTCCAGTAGCATAATTGTCTGGATCCCCAGAATCCCATCCTCAGGGTGACTAGAAGAAATGGGAGTTTGAGGAGGGGTCCCAGTATGGAGAGCCCAGGGCTAGAGGAGAAATGCAGAGCTCCTGTTCCCACCTAAAGACCAGACTTGAGAAAATGGAACAGCCATTTCCAGGTTCATGGCTTTGGGGGTTGCTGGGCTGGGGCATCTGGACTGAGTACCCACCTGTTCTCTGATAGTTGCCTAGCCCTGATTCTCAGGGTGGGGAAGCTGCACAGAGAGAGGAAACTGGTCTCTCCAGTGCCTTCCCAAGACTGATCTTGATGGAGACTCATCTCTTGATGATGCAAGACTGGGTGGTTAGTCTCATTTTGCAAATATGGAAACTAAAGCCCAGAGAGGGGAAGTGCTTTTTCCAATCGCACAGCACGACAGTGGCTGAGTTGGAATTTGAACACAGGTGTACTGTGTTTTTTCCTCTGCTTCCTGCTGTTCCCTAACCCCATCTCTTGTCCTCTCTGGGCCTCTGATTTCGCATGCCCTCTCCCACTAGAATGACAGCTCCATGAGGACAGGGTCTTTTCTGTGTTCACTGATGTCTCGCCGGTGCCTGGGACTGGGCAGGCATATTACAGGAGTGTGCACTAAAGTCCTATTGAGTGAACAAAGAGCACCAAGCCCACTGTGACAGCAAGAGCATGACAACCTTCCTGGCACCTCCCACTCATGCTGCTCCTACTGCATGTGTCAGGTGCCGGCGGCTCTACAGTCTTCCAGCAGTCCCGTGGAGACAGTGTCCACCCAGTTCTAATTTTCCGTCAAAGAACCTGAGTTTAGAGAGGTGACTTGGCTTGCCCCAGATCTCACAGCTAGTGAGTGGTAGAGTCAGGATCAGGATTCCAAACCAGTGCATTCTCTATCCAAGCCCTGAGCCCATTCCCATGAGCCACCTGCCCTCTGCACCCCTTGCTTGAAGCTGAGCGTGCCCAGCTGCCCACCCACCAGCTCCAGCTACGGCTCACCCCCGGAATGACGGCTCCCCAGCCCCAGGCAACCTTTGGGGTGGCCTCCTGGGGCTGGAACCACAGCTGTGACAGGGAGACCACGAAAGGCCAGGCCCCAGGGGAGCGAGGCTAGACCCTGGGCCGCTCCCTGCCCACTCTGCCTGCCAGGGATCTCATCCGTGTCAGCAGAGGCCTCTCCGTGAGATGCGGTTGACGTTTCTTGCACAGCCTGCCATGGACTGCCTGTCTCTCCCAGGAAGGGGCTCTAGTGGGAGGGGGTGTGGCGTGAAAGGCAGGCAAGACAGCCAGGCCCCAGAGACAGGCCCAGTACGCCCTCTTTCTCCAAGTGCTTGACAAAGAAAGCAGATAGATCTCCAGCCCCACGCTAAAGGCTGGCAAGAATAGTTGTGGGCACTTAGGGTCCATGTGTGCCGGGCCCCGCACCGAGCATTTCGTGGGCAGCCTTTCCTTTGCTCTCACAGCTACGGATAAAGGAGGCCTAAGGAAGAGCCCCCTTTTGCAGTTAGGGAAACCGAGACTCAGGGATGTGAAATGGATTGCCTAAGGTCACACAAACAGAGCAGCAGATGTAAGACCAAGTTCTGTTTGACCCCAAGCTCTCGCCCTTAAACTCCACTCTCGACAGCCTCAGCTGAAAAACATAAGCCACATGAACATGGCCCCTTGTACCCGGAAACCTCCTCCAGCAGCTTAATGAGACTGGGGAGTTAAAAAACACAGATTCCCTCCTGCTTCTGCCACAGACTTCCCTGCTGTGTGACCTTGGGCAAGCCACTTAACCCTTCTAATCTCCAGCTGTGACATCCTCAAAATGGAGATTTATGGCCCTGCATCTGAGGGATCCTCTTGCTCACCTGTTCCCCAGAGGCCCCACCATCGGCCTCTCTGATTTCCTGGGCTCAGGAAGACTTTCATATCAAAAAGAAGGAGGGGACCCGTGACAGTGAGTCTCAAGGAAAACAAACAGCACAGCCTGTGAGAAGGTTCCCAAATGTGGGGGTGGGGGGAACAGAACCAGTCAAACCCTCATTAGGGATCTGACGACCAGAGAGGAGTGACTTGCCCAAGGTCACACAGCCCATTAGTATCCAGGATGGGATTCCCAAGCCAGCACCTTCCCCCACGCGGCCACCACAGCAGTCAAAATGTTCAAAGAAAATCAAAAGCTTTACCTTTGGCTCTTAGTTTTCTCTTTTTAAAAATCTTTATTCCTTTTTCTTTGAAGAGAATGAAACATTGGGGTTCTTGAAAACTCTTTTCTCCCTCATCCTTTTAAACAAAAAATAAGCAAACTCAGTCTAGGAGACCCTGAAGACAGACATGGCATGTGGGCTTCCTCTGCATGCGCCCCCCCCCACCCCGAGACCCAGCGGCTGTCTCCCGGAGTCCCTGGCGGCCGGCACCATCGTGGAAAGACCCGGCGGGGGTACTTTCTGGACCAGCTGCTGCATAAGCAGCTAGCAACTTCAGACAGACTGGAAAATCAGGCGCCACTTCAAAGGCTCAATGACAGGCGGCAGCGGAGGTGGGAGCAAGGAGGTGGCCTCCCCTGACGACCAGCCGTGACGGGGAGGCTCTGAGAAACAGCCAACAGAAGGACAGGCACACCGCTCCCCACCAGCGAGGATGCTTTTACAATATTTGTCAACCCTGAGCTCCAGGGGGTGGATGGGCCTGCCTGGGGGGTGCGGGAGCGCAGAGCAGGGGCCCAGGGTCTGGGACAAGGGGACCTGACCTTCCCAGAGCCAAACTTCACGTGCGGAGCTGTGGGTGTCGGGCAGAGGGTGGGCGGCTGGGAGCCCAGCACGCCCCTGCCTGGCTGAGATGGAGGAGCCAGAGAGGATGAGCCCACTGACCAAGCCTCCCCTAACCGCGGGTGCCAGGCCGCCAGCTGGCCACGGCCCACCTCCAGACCCCACCACTCTTCTCTCACTTTGCAAATGAGGGGAAGCTGGGCTCACCGGCCTCAGACAGGCAGCAGGAAGCCCCGCTAGAAGGGTTGGGATGTGTGTGTGCCCAGGTGCGTGCTTGAGCGTGCGTGTGGGTTAAGTGTGTGCGTGTGTGTGCACATGCGTGTGAGTGTGTTTACGGGTGCACTCATGCTCTCCCACACAGAGGTCTTCAGCACCACATCCTTCCCGTCACATCTTGTTTGCTCCCCTTGATTGCTCCCCCCACCCCGCTTCAGGGCTCCTGTCCCCCTCACTTCCCTCTGTCCTCCCTCCCCCTCCTCAGAGACCACCCAGGTTCCAGACCCAGCCCATCACTCCCAGGCCCTGCGACCTCAGATGTGGGACGCCGCCTCTCCCAGCCTCAGCTTTCTGTCTGCGACATGGGACACATGGCTCTGCTGGCACAGAGCGGCGGTAAGTAAAGCCCACACTGGCGCACACGAGCCCCCGGTGGCCCCACGCCCTTCCCTCCCCCACCTCCCAACCTCCAACCTCTTCACTCCTCCTCTCTCAGTTCCTTCCAAGCCCTCTCTGTGCCTCTGTTTCCCCATCTGTAGCATGGCGATGACACTCCCTATCTCCTAGCCTTGTGGGGAAGATTAGGAGAGACCCATGGTGTCAGGGCCAGCGGGTTCATCACGGCTGCCTGTGTCCCTCATCATCCTCCTATCTTAACACTGGCACATGAAAGCGAGTTGTTGTTACTGAATGGGAGGGAGCATTTGTGTGTATCTGCACGCTCGTGTGTCACAGCTGATGCTGATCTTAAGCGTGATGCAAAAGGGCTTATTACACATGTATACACCCCTGAGAACACCAGAGATAAAAATGTACAGCATCCCCAGAATCCCAGAATGTTCTGTCTCCCAGGCCATATCTTCCCCAGAGCTAACCACTCTTCTAGATCCTGCCCAAGTTTTAGTCTAGAAAATCTACCAGGTTAGGCTGCACACAGGAGGGGACAGGCAAGAGTGAGTGAGGCGGGTGGAGGGTGGGCGTGAGGGGGCACCAGGGCACAGATACCCAGGCAGGGATAGAGCAGAGGCTGCATTCGAGGTGGGGTGGTAGGAAAGTGCTGGCTGTCAGAGAAGGCCCCTGAGCCTGGGGTCTCAGGGGACCCCTTCTCCAGGAGGCTGCTGCTTCCCGAGGGGGAGACAGGAAGCATGCACGGTGGCTTGCGTTCATGTGCATCTGGGTCCTCTAGGCTGGGCCGGCCTGGCAGAGCCAGAAACGTGGGCAGCTGCTGTCCCTGGGCCTTTGATGTGACAGAGATGGAGACACACACACGCCCGACAATTAATTAATTGTGACTTTCACCGTGCTGCGGCCGTTTCCTATTGATCTCCACCGGTCTGGAGTGAGAGAGACAATTAGGAGGGAGCACAGTGGCAGCGGCTAATTACCCACAGAATGAAAACCATGCCTTTCAATTTATTAAACTTTTATCACAAAAATAACCGAGCCGCCCCATCCTGCTGAGAAGCAAAGAGGGGGATGCTCTGGACAGGCACCCCCATTTAGCCTTTCCCAGATGTTGCAAGTGCTGGGAAGTCTGAACCGCCTCCTTGCAGCAGAAGACCCCGCACACACGTGAGCACTGGGAAACAGCTGAGGGAGGGAGCCATTACGTCACCGAAACCAGCCCCAGGGGGCCTGGGTTGGGAGCAAAATCAGGCAGCTGGCCAGATGAAATCAGGCAGAGGCCGTCAAGGGATCTGGAGGCTTAGAGGAGGCTTGGGAATGTCCGAGTCAAGCTGCAAAGGCTCCCAGCGACCACCCTGTCGGCCCCCCTGTCGAGTGCCAGAGGCGGTGTGGTGTGCAAGCAGGGCCGAGGGGTCCTGCAGCCCCCGGTTCAAGCCTCAGCCAGGCCTCCAAGGATTGTTGCTGCCCAACGCTCCTCAGTGTCTGCCACTCCCATGTTACAAATGTTGACCCGCAGTTCTGAGAGCCGAAGCGCTTGCTCGAGGCCCTACAGTTGCCTGCGCTGAAGCCCCACGGGAGCTCCGCGCTCCTAGTCCTTCACCGGGTGGTTTGGGGCAAGTGACACCATCTCCCAGAGCCCCCACCTCCACATCCATAGACGGAAGGATCAGGCAAGAAAGTTGTAAACATTTAGAGATTAGAAAACAAAACAAAAACCCTGACTATCCTGTAGCACGGCTGACTGCCGTTGCCCTCACAACAGGGAAACTGAGGCTGAGACCCCCTCACTGGCTCCGGTCCGGAATGCAGGCTGCCTGGGGTGGGGGGGGCGGGAAGGGGGGCAGAGGACGGTCAGCCAGCATGTGCTTTCTGCTCCAGAGACGTCTCTAGGTTCAGACCTGGCTCTGCCTCTTGCTGACGTCTATGGGGGACCCTGAGTGAGTTACCCACTGACGAGACCTGGTACCCTTAGATGGGTCCGGCTTTGGGACACTCCCCAATGAGCGTCCTCACACAGAGCCAGCCCACAGCCCCACAGGGCAGACCGGATAGCGTCTGCTAGAGATGGAGATGCCGGCACCCCAAGGAGGTGGGGTGAACAGAGACTGGGGAGCACCCGGCCTCCAGGATCCCAAGCCGGGTCCCTCTCTCGGCGCAGCTGGTGTCCCCGCCTGGCTCCCAAGCACGGCAGACCCCATGGGCTAGGCTGGTCCCAGAGGCCAGCCCACAAGCTTTGCTTCCTCTCTGTCCCATCAGGTCAGGCCAGTTTCTGGAAAGCCCCCTGCATTCCCAGTTCCTGTGGGAGCTGATGAGAATGAAGTTGGGGTGCTTTTTCCACTAGCCCCTTCCCCAGTGGGTGCCAACCCCCACTGGTATGTCCCAGCAACTGCCCAGAGCCATGTGGCTGCAGAAATTGGTTGGGGGGCGCCCAGAGAGGGCTTCTCAGAAGCCCCTTTTGCTGGGGAGGCCATAGCTGAGACAGGGGCCACTTGCCCTGCTTCCCCCTGTGCCTGTACCCCAAGCCCCCCAGTAATCCCTTGGCAGCCTTGCAGCGAGGGCAATGGAAATCATGTTCTTCGTGTCGCGGAGGAGACACGGAGACTCCCGGGGGCGAAGCAGCTCTCTCAAGGCAACCCGGGCACCTACTGACTTTGAACACAAGCTCCTTCTGTGGGCTCAGCCTTCCCATTAATTTGGCCACAGTTCCCTGAGCAAGCACTATATATTTCTTGAGTGAAAAGTATCTGGTATTTCCTAAGCACTTGCTAGATGCTTGGCACTGTTCTAACAATATTACCGTAGCGACTTCTTCCTCTTCAGCACAGTCACGTGAGTGTGCTTCTCTTACTAGCCCCAGTTTACAGATGGATTCACTGAGGTGCCAAGGGGAGAGGACTTAAGTAAGTGGCCACATATCACCCAGCGAGGGAGGGCCAGGGGCTGGATGTGAGCCCAGCATCCAGACTGCTTCTCTGGCACACTGGGGTGAAGGAAGCAAGCAGGAGGAAAGGGTGGGGAAGGTGCCACGTACAGGCCACATACAGGCCACGCACAGGCCACGTATAGGCCACACACTGCATCAAGCCGGAAGAAGGTGACTCAGGCCTGGCCTGCCCTCCAAGATTCACAATCTGCTGGGGTTTCTGTGCGATTCAAGGAATTCAATGTGCATTCTGACCCTTCCTGACCTGTCATGGGGTCCAGTCACAAGGAGCCTCCAATGGAGGCATCCCCCCTGCCCGACCCAAAATATGGAAGGTCTCTTACCTGGGGATCAGGGGCTATGCTGGAGGGAAAGAGGAGTCTGTGTCCCTTGTCCCCCAGACTCTGTCCACCCCCATTTCCTCTGGGAAGGACAGAGCTAATGGGAACTTTGGTCACCTTTCAATCAGATGTCCTCATGGACCATCTCCTGGGGGGGGGCAGATCTCAGATCCTCATCAATGAAGACAGATGAGGCCCCTGGTGCTCTCACACCCACCATTTCCTCCTGCCCACCTGCCTTCACTCTGGAGGGACCGGCTCCCTGGGCCCTCCCACTTGTCCCTCCCCAGGGCTTGCTCAGTTCTGAAGCCCACTCAGAAGAGGAGTACGCAACTGTGGCCTCGGTGCCTTTTCTAGCTTGAAAAGACAGTGTGGCAAGACCCAGCAAGCCACATTACTTCTAATGGGTCACATGGGTACAATAACATGCTAAGATTCAGGGGTCACCTAAGCTGGACGCAGTTTGGAAGGGGACTCTCACTTTTGCTTTTCTTCAAGGGGACATTATCTCCACCATATTGAAAGGAAATTCTCGATTCTGGAAGGGTGGGTGTAGGTGAGACCAGACACCGATAGCAATAATCTAAGGTTTGAAGTAATAAGAGACTCGAGCATGGGGCAGATGCAGGGGTCGGGTGCTACAGGGGTAGGAGAAGGCCACGGAGGGAGGGTAGAGAGTGCTTCCCGGAGGGTTGGGTGATTCGAGATGGGCCTTGGGGAATGGGTGGACTTGGACCATGGAGATGGTGAAGGGCAGGCGGGAAGGAGAGGAATTGACAGCAAGAGCGTGGAGCTAATGGGACAGCAAGATGACCAGTGCACTTTGGGCTGGGTGTGGGTCTGGCTCTGGATCATCAGGAACTCTGGATCCCGGCAAAGCCCTTGGGGTGGTCCCTGAGTCGTGGCAGCCACGGGGTCTCATGCGAGCAGAGACTCCAGCAGACACTGGACACCCACCTTCATGGCAATATTCAGGAGCCCAAAGCTGCCAGCGACCAAAGTGTCCATCCGTGAATGAACCAATAAATAAAATGTGAAATATACACACAAAGGAATATGATTCACTTTGAAGAAAGAAGAAAATTCTGACACCTGCTACCACATGGAGGAAACGCGAGGGCTTTACACTGAGTGAAATAAGCCGGACAAAAAAAAAAAAAGGACAAATAGCGTATGATTCCACATACACAAGGTCCCTGGAGTCATCAGATTCATAGAGACAGAAGGTGGACTAGTGGTTGCCAGGGGCTGGGGGAGGGGAGGGATGGACCGAGTGTTTAATGAGGACAGAGTTCCCGTGTGGGAGGATGGTAACCGTTCCGGAGACGGCCGGTGGTGAAGATCACAGAACAGGGTGACTGTAATTAGTGCTACGATGCTATACCATTAAAAATGGCTTAAATAGTAAACACTTTTCTGTACATTTTGCCACAATAAGAAAACAGGTGGGATCTCAAAGGCCAGGCATCGAGAGAGGGAAAGATGCAGTCAAGCCAGAGGGAGCAGCGAGCCTCCAGGTCTGACGATACAAATCCTAACCCCAGACAGGCTCTGGTTAGAGGCACGCCCAGCATACGTCGCACGCCCAGGCACTTCTTAGCTGTGTGCTTTAGGCAAGTTGCTGGCCCTCTCTGAGCTTCCTTCATCTCATCTGTAAAGCAAAGATAATCCCGGTCATTTCTCTTCTCTCGCAGGGCTGTTGCAAGGGCCAAGCGAGGTTGTAATAACAGCTGTTTATTGAGCAATTGCTATAGCCAGGCACGGAGTAAAGCCCTCTATGTGTATTAACTTGTTTGATTCTCGTGACAACCTTAGGAAGAGGGACTTTTATTGTCCCCATTTTACAGATGAGAAAACCAAGGCTTTAGGAGGGAAAATGCCCACTCGACATTGTCCAGTGGGAAGTGGAAGGACTAGAACTCAGACCTATGTCAGGAGAGCCTATAAATACCGGGGAGGGAGTCGCTGCTGTCACCTCCTTCCTCCAACCGGTCCTCCTCCTCCAAGGCGTCCCCCAAGATTCCCGCCCTGGGGTGACTCTTATCTTACCCATTGGGAGCTCCCACCTCTGGTTTCTAGGTGTCTCTGGCACCCACAAGCTGCTCACTTTGGGTGTTATTCATGTCTGCCTTCCCCAACAGAACGTAAGCTGTCCAAAGGTGAGTCTGGGTATTTTTTGTTGTAGAATCCCAAGTGCCCAGCCTGGATAGCACAGAACTGATGAAAATCTGGGCAGTGGTGGGAGGTCCGGCTGAGGAAAGGACCCTGGACAGCTCAGCAGAGCCAAGCCACCTGAAGCATCCTGTGAGGGCGTCGTCATGACAATGACAGCCTTGGAAATGGAGAGGAGGAGGACGGTGGTGACTAGGACTCTGAGGTTGGCAATCTTACCAGGGTTGGGCCCATCGGTCAGGATAGGGAAGTTATGCTGTAGTGTCAGCCCACTCCTCAGTGGCTTACCCCCACCAGGGTTTACTCATTCCTCCTGCAAAGCCTGTTGTGGCCCAGATGAGCCTCCGGGACAGTTGTCCTCCATGAAGACACTCCGCAAGCCACTCAGAGCCTGGGGCTCTACCCTCACAACATGAGGTCTCCAGGAGAGCAGCAGGCAAGAGCGTGTTGGCAGATCTGTACCATCGACGTCACTCTGCTCAGCATCCCTGCACCAACTAGCCCACACCCCACCTAGCTGCAAGGATGGGCAAGGGATGTGCAACTCATCTGTGTCCCAGGTGTGCGGGAGCACTTACTGTCTCTCTGCAAGTGGCAAACATTCCACGTATCACACCCGTGACAATTCCTGCACACACATGATCCTGGGAGAGTCAGTAGAGAAGAGACCAAGGCCTTGGAGCCTGGAGTCAGATCTGGGTTTGAATCCCAGTCCCACTGCCAAACAAGTGATATCCTGGCTCCACCGGTGGTGAGCTCCCCATCATAGGAGGTGTACAAGCCGAAGGTGGGTGATCACTTTGGTAATCCTCCTCCTCCTCCTCATCATCATCATTGTACATTAATGTGTAATATCTCTCAAAAGATACATTCAATTTACATATAAATTATGTTTTGTTGAAGTCAAATGTCTATACAGTGAAATGCATGTAATGTAAATGTACCATTGGATAATTTTCACCAAAGGGATACATCTGTCTGTGTTCCTGACACTTCGGTTAGGATGTAGTATATTTCTGTGACCCAGAACATGGGCTCACGCCCCCATCCCTGTAGTGTTGGAGCGCATGCTGAGGGCTGAGCGAGGTCGACTCAGCAGAGGTAGAGTGGCAGCAGGATCTGGACAAGGGGAGGAGAGAGCAAGATGCCTGCCTGGGGTGTAGCAGTGGACACAGACACTCACTCCCGGCATTGATTCTGCACTCACACCACCCGAGAGTGAATGCCTCCAGAAATTGTGCTCCCAGGGAGCTTTTCTCTCTTACCCTGGGCCTGGTGCAGAATTTCAGGTAAGACAGGAGACATACATGCCTGGGAGCAGGAGGGCCATTCCTGCAGCCTTTCAAATCTTGTATCACAAAGCCGACGGTACCCTGGAGAGACAGACCAGGTGGAGATGAGCCCCCAAGGGGACTGGGCCTTGACCAGGCAGCACATGGCCACAGGGATGTTATGGGCCAATCTGGATAATTTTTGCAAAGAGCTCTGAATTACGGAACACCTACTGATCACCAGACAATGCTAGGCGCTTTAGGTATTGTCCAATTCTCATACAGCATAAAAAGTATGTATTTTTATCCCCATCTTTCAATGAGGAAACTGAGGCTCAGGACTGTGAGAGAGACTAGTCCAAGTCATGTAGGTGAGGACCAGCGGGGCTCAGACTCAAAGCTTGTCCTCTCTGAGCTCCTAGCCCATTTCCCCTCAGCCTTCCAGACACAGGGACTGCAGGTGCACTGGGGAGCCCAGAAGGTGCACCCCCATTCCTACTCTGACCCCACCAGCCTCCCTCAATCCGAAGGATGGGGTCCCTGGCAGCCAGGACCACTGTTCCCAGAGCCTGTCCCTCCTCGGAAGCCAGGGCTCGAGGCTCTGGCGGCCTTTCCCAGGAACCCAAAGAGGTTGCTTTGCATACTACGGGTGTCATTTGCATACTACTTAGAAAAAGCCTTCCCTTTTCCCACCTGCAGCAAACTCCAGGCTGATTAGTTCTCCCCACATTGGAGAGTTAATTACTCTCTCGCATAGACCGGGTGTTTATTTGTAATCAGCAGAGGGCTGGAAGAGGGGGAGGAGATAGGGCAGAAGCAGCTGTCGCTAGCTAGCCTCGAGCCTGGAGCAGCTCTGCAGGTGGAGAGACGAGTGTGGGCTGGGGCACCCCAGACCCGCACCCAGCCCCCGGCTCTGTGTCGGTAATTGCCATGTGACTCTGGGTGTGCCTGGCTCAGGGAAGGGAGGAGGGATGATTGCTGAGCTCTGGGGGGTGTAGGACAATCGCCCCCCCCCCCCCCCCCCGGGAGCTGGCAGCAGGACAAGGGGCTCAGAACCACGCAAGGAAGAAATGCCCAGAACCCAGGAGCCTGGGAAGGGAAGAGACTGGAGTAGGAACTTCCAGAACCACCTGGGGGTGGTGCTGCTGGGTAGAGTCCTGGCCCCAGAGACTAGAGAGTGCACCAGCTCTGCTCTGTGACACCAGGCACCCACTGCCTGCTCTGAGCCTTGGTCTCCCCATCAGGTGGGCCAACAGCCTGGCTGGGAATCATGGGGGCCACGAAGGGGTTGTGAAAAACGCAAATCTCTACTCAAATGGAGAGACATATGTAAGACATAGGGAAGATATATTTCTGGATTCCCGGGTTGGAAATGGTCTCAGCCCCAGGGGCGATTTAGTGACCTTCCCTCCCTCCTCCTCCTACCCAACCTATCAGGACTTGCCCCCTCTCTCCTACTCCAGCAAAGCCTTTCTGGACCCTTTTGCCCCTGGTCTCTACTTGTGAGATGCAGAACGGTCATGTCCAAAGGGCCAGGGTGGGCCCAACCAATGTGTCAAGGTTGGAAAGGTCCTGAGTTGCTATCCGAGCTCCAGAAAGATGCTGAGCTGCCTCCTGTGTGAGACCCCGCCCAGGGCACCTATGCCAAACCCAGAAGGTATGGCTTCTAAAGCAGTAGGGAGCAGAGCAGCTGGGGCAGTGGTGTCCCAGGGACTCGGACCCAAGGGAACCACTGCTTTGATTCAACTCTTCCCTCTTTTTCACAGAGGGGAAGAGACTGAGGCCCAGAAAGATGATTTGTCAGATCACACTCAGCAGAGCTGGAATTAAGTCTTCTGCCACCAGCCCACAGGGACCTCTTCTAATGAAAGTCTGGGGCAGGGAAAGATCCCCCAGAGGATAGCCTGTGCCAGCAATGATGTAGGGACCAGGGCTCATGGTGGGGAAACCTGGCCGAGGTCCTTGGCTCACCCACAAGAGCGGTAACTGGGACCCTAGGTGGGGACAAAGGCCCATATTCACCTGGGAGACAGAAAGGAGCCAACCCTTGGTCCATCCTTCTCTCCCAGACAGACTTCCTAGTGAGTCAGGGCCCTGTGGGACAATAGCCACCCGGTTGTGTGACCTCTGTAGGTTGCTGGAGAAAATACATGACAATTTTTTTAAATACAACTATACCACAAGTATACCGATGTTTATCTGAATTCAAATTTAATGGAATATCCTGTATTTTTCTTTGTTAAATGTGGTAACTCGGGACTCATGAGCAAGTCACTCCACCTCTCTGAACCCCAGTTTCTTCACCATCGAAAAGGAATCAAAATGCTACCCGTGTCAATTAAATGGGATAATATATGTGAAATGCCCAACCCAGGGGAGGGTGCCTTCCAAGCACCCACAACCAATACATTTCCCCCTCTACACTCCTCGCTCTCCCTTTCAGAGTCTCTGCTTTAGACACCACCTACCTCCGCCAGCGGAAAACCTTCAGAAAGGCTTCTGAGGTGATAGAAGTACCTCTACCACTGACTGGCTGTGTGACCTTATGGGAATCACTTACACTCTCTGAGTTCAGTTGCCTCATGTTAAGCCCTGGTAGCAAGCCCAGCGCTTGGGCTTCCTAAGGCGTGGCGGTTAACATCTTGCACCTGCACCGAGACACAGCTCTGGTTTTAAAACACCTCAAGACAGCAATGCTTCCCCCATGGAAAGAATGGGTAACTGTGGAACTTCAGGCCAGGTGAAGGACAGATCGGGGAGATGGTCCCTGCAAGGCGGCGGGAGGGCTTCCTCTTGCGTCTGTCGGAGCTCTTTAGAACTGGGCATCATCTGGCCTTCTAGGTGACACGTTTCCCAGCTGTGGTGTCCCCACAGCCTTCGGAACCCAGGGCTCGGCCACCCCAACCAGAGGCAAGCTGTCCTCGCACTCTCCCACCGCCTGCTCAGTTTGGGTCCCTAACTCTCTTAAGCCTCTTCATCTTTTTACATCTCACCTGCCTGCAAGTTTGGCAGCTTCCATCAGTGCCCTTCCTCCCTAGATCTGGCTAGATCTGCCTGTTGGGAACTTCTCCCCCGGTGGGCCACCACATGGCCCCTGGAAGGAAGGACGGTGTGCCGGTTTCACTTTGGGTGTCCGGAATGCAGGCACCAGCCATTACAGGAGGCTTGCTTTCTCCCTATTCTTCTTCACCCTCCCCCAGTGAAATTGCCTTTGCCTTCTTTTGTTTTCTTTTTACATTCCCTTTCCCAAACTTCTCAACTGGGACTGTGCCCAGGCCCCCTGGCTGGCAGGTAGGGGAGGGAGGAGGAGACTGGACTTTTGCTAAGTCCCGCACCGGGGACAAGCCACACTGACCCGAAACCTTGTCACAGTTGGAGGGGTCAGTTGTCACCCCCAAACCCCGGAGTTCTCTCATGCAAGCGCGCGCAGCAAACGGAAGGCAGATGCTGAATTTGAACCCGTGCTGCCTCTCATCTCCCCAGCAAATTATTTGGTGTTTACAATCCCCTCCGTTTTTCATAAAACGAGCCCCCCAAACGCTTTTATCTGCCAAGAGAGGCAGAGAATAAAGCATGTGCACTGAAGACGTGTGGCAGGCTCTGACAGCTCCCTCCCCAATTCCCAGTCCGCCCCGCCAACCTTGCCAAGAGAACCCTGATCTCATTGGGTGGTGGGGAAGGAGGATACAAGGAGAGACCCTGAAGGCCCAGGAGGGGGGGGACGGATTCTCAGCCCCAAAGAGGGGAGACCCGTCATTAAGAAGATCTCCGTAACAAAGAGCAAGGGGAGTGAGATGGGAGCCGGGAGAAGGAGAAAAAGAGGTTCCAGGAAGGGCCCCGGAGATTTGTGGGGTTTTTTGAGGGAAGGGGTATTGAAGAGAGAGGTGCGCGCGGCAGTGGATGGGGAGGACCGGGTACGGGGGTAAGCTCGGTGCCTCCTGCACGGTGTGCGAACAGCACAGCAGAGACCTGAGTGCATAAGGGGATTGCAGGAGAAGGCTCTCTCCGCAGCTCTATTCTTCATAACAATAATACCCACCAATGGGGAAGGACCTGATAAGGTGTGATATATGCATGTATACTCCTCAGCTATAAGAAACGGACAGACACACTCACGACGGGGGTAAGATCATGTCCCCCTGGGCCCAGAGGCTGTTTAAGATTCTCTCTCTCCCCCTCTCTCTGCCTCTCTTTCTCTCTCTCTGTCTTTCTAATAAAAGAAAAAGATTTCTGCATTTTACTGTATGTAAATTATGCTTCAATTTTTTGATTAAAAAAAAAAAAAACATAGGAGCTTTGGAGCCCTGTTCTATAACAGTTGACAATCTGCATTTTGCCTAATAAGATTCAGAGAGACAAGGAGTTACAAATACCAGTTTCAATAAGGTGGGGGATGCTGCCGTCACTCCCGACCCTCAAGGAGCCTATTTCTGGAGTGAGCATGGACAGGGAGAGCGGAACAGACCTGCCTTCCCCAAGTCTGCCTCCGATCCCATGAGCCCCTTGTGGGCTAAATACATTAATGCTGCATGATCCCAGTCTTCCAAGATTCCATGCCTGTTTTGGGGGGCGAGGGGGATATCCGTGAGTCAGTTGCTACCCAACTGAAGAAAGAGAACTCTGTTCTAATGTCAAAGCCGAAACTGACCACGCAGGTCTATAGTGAAGGCATAATAAGGTTTCCAACCTGGCGCTTTCTTAAGATTCCCCCCCACCCCATGGTAATAGGGACCATTTACAATTTTTGCTTAATATGCTGATTTTTGGAACCCCAACCCTTGGGTGAGATGTGACTCCACCATCAAGAATGTGAGTGATTTGGGGCACCTGGGTGGTCAGTCGACTAAAGCCTCTACTTTTGTCTCAGGTTATGATCCCAGGATCCTGGGATGGAGCCACTGGGCTCTCTGCTCAGCGGGGCGCCTGCTTCCCACCGCCCCCACTGCCTGCCTCTCTGCCTACTTGTGATCTCTGTCTGTCAAATAAATAAATAAAATCTAAAAAAAAAAATAATTAAAGACTAGACTCCAGGGGCACTTGGGTGGCACAGTTGGTTAAGCAGATGACTCTTGATTTTGGCCCAGGTTATGATCTCAGGGTTCTGAGATCAAGCCCCATGTCAGGCTCAGAGGATTCTCTCCCTCTTTCTCCTCCCCGCACCCCGCCAAATAAATAAATACATCTAAAAAAAAAAAAAAAAAAGAAAAGAAAAGAAAAGAAGAAAGACTAGAACTCCAAAGTTAGAATGGGGTCAAAACTTTAAAATAATATGGAGATAATAATACACTCAGAGAGAGGCACCTGGATGGCTCAGTTGTTAAGCATTTGCCTTCAGCTCAGGTCATGATCCCAGGGTCCTGGGATCAAGCCCTGCATAGGGCTCTCTGCTCAGCAGGGAACCTGCTTCCTCCTCTCTCTGCCTACCTGTGATCTCTTTCTGTCAAATAAATCTTTAAAATCTTAAAAAAAAAAAAAAAAAAAGAATGTGAGTGATTTAAAATTGGTTATTGCTTAAACTCCTAACTACACCTGGGCCTCACGGATCATGACTCTACAGGCATTACAGAGCGGTTCCTCTCATCCCCCAACCTCTCCCACCTCCCACACTCCCCCCCACCCCCCTACCTCTCCCCTCCAGGAATCTGAGCTCTGGAGAGAAAGGAGGACTCTGTACATCCCTTCTGATGGAAGGGGTCTCTGTTGTGACATTCGCAGGGCTGTTGCTGACCCATTTACTTTCGCACTAATGCTATGTTCATTCCTATCGATGGCTTTTATTTCTTGGGAAGGGTTATACACTTGCAACAGCCTGATAAGTAAAATCATCCAACAGTTGGAAATAAGGCAAATAGATAACCGATGCCCTTTCAAAGTCAAATCAAAACATTGTCTAACAAGCCCTCCTAAGGGTCATCTGATCCTCTAGGGGAATGTCACTCTGCTTGACTTATTATTTGCTATTGATCAGGGCCCAGGATCTGTAAAGACCCCTGTTTGCTGGTAGAAAACTAGTAAGTTACAAATTATTTTTGTCTGGTAGAGAAATCATGCAAATGATTTCTTTCTAATAGAGAAGATAACCCCCAACATTATGATTTTGTTGCCCTATAAACATTCACCAGTGTTGCCTCTAACTTAGCAACCTTATGAATATTCCAGAATTCTAATTTTGGGGTTATTGTTGTTTTTCTTTCTGCTAAATCTCTCTTCTCTCTCCATATATAGGTACATGTAAATGTTTCCTGCTCATACCCTTCATTGAACTAGCTTTCTCATCCTGCTGGTTCCTTCATTAACAAGCTACAAAAAAAAAAAAAAATTTAAAAACTCACATGTGCCCACTATATATTTCTATAAGAATGATCTATTCAAAATTTCAGAAACTATACTTTGAGAAGACTTTCACAGTATTTGGTTTATCCCCATGCCAACTCTGCCACTTTTTTCTGACCTTCGGCAAGCAATGATGTCTCTGGTGGTTAGTTTCTTCATCTGTGAAATGGGAGCCATCAGCCTGGCCTTTCTGACTCCGACACATGATATTTCTAACTCCTCTTGCAGGGAAACAAGACTGACATGCTGCCATCAAAGAAAATGGGTGCCCAGAGCCGTGTTCTCGGGTGCAACCTCCTTGTGACCTTCCTGCCTCCCGCCACTCCCTCACCTTGAGAGATGGAGGTAAGGCTCAGACTGGTTAGGTAACCTGCCCACGGTCATAGAGATATTATTCATAATGATGATTTATTTGAATGTGGTATATGACAGCATCAGCTTCCTCATAGAATCCGTAGCAGCCCAGTGAGAAGTCTATATCATCCCCATTTTACAGATAAAGAAACTGAGGTCCAGAGAAATGATATAGCTTGCCTCAGGTTACATAGTGAGTAACAAGTGGGCACAGCCCATGAGATTCCAGCTCTCCTAACCTCCTGAATCCCCAAGAGCAAGAGAGGGGCTGGTGGGAGTTACTCTGGGCTTGCACTCTTATCCTGAGAACCCCCACTTATATCTGTCAGATACATATTGGGTACCACACAAGATTGCAAATGAAAAGGGGTCCCAGAAGCTTGAAAACCTTGGCCCTGGACGATCTTCATCTGCCCAGGTCAATAGACTTGTTTTCCCCTCCTCATCTTCCTTTTGGTGAAATGGTCAGAGTGGGGGGTGGGGACCACGGTCATGGGAAGAAGCAGAAAGACCTGGTCAGCTTGGGCCTGAACACATTGCTCTCCAGACTGGAGAGAAAGGGTAGCTCTATCTAAAGGACGCTCAGGGTCCAAGCCGGTGAAGTGATGTGGGCCGACAGGTAGTAGCCACCCTGTCAGCAAGAGTAAGCAAGACTAGATGATCCTGCCAAAGGGTAACTCTCTAGATGATAGCATTCATGGGCTTTTGTTGCTGTTTTTTAAATCCAATAAAAGCTACTTATTAACTGTTCATCCCATGCCAAGTGTTTTGTATATATATGATGCCATTGAAACTTTATAATACTCCGATGAGGTCAAATCTGTTGTTCCCAATTTATGAATAAGAAAACCGAGGCCCCCGGGACGTTAAGTAACTTCCCAAGGGCAGCTAGGAAGTGGCAGGTCTAGAAAGCTCATTACTAAGCTTCCCATCACTACTGCACTGTCCTTTGTGTTTTTCTGTATTTCCCAAGCTTTTTGACAATGAATACATGTTGCTTTCATAAACTCGAAAAAGTCTTTCAAGTTACTGACTTTTAGAAAAACCCCGTCTGCCCTGATGTTCTGTGCTTCCCTGGTTCTCACACCCTACCCAGGACCCCCTCCACGGCCTCTGTCTTTGCAGACTCCTGCCTTGCCCTCCCTGCCCCCACACCAGCTTGCGTGCGTGGGTGGGGGGTGGGGCGAATGTCCAGTGTCCCAGTCTTGCTGAGGTCTGCTCAAACTGTCTCCGGGAGGCCTCTGGCCCCTGGGGCAAAGCTGGGGGCAGGCCCAGGGAAGGAGAAGGGGAAATAGGAAGGGATGTGAAACTTGGCCACAGCCAGGCGGGCGGCACCCCTGCTGGGTGTCCCACAGCGGTCCCTGGGTGGAGGACAGGAACATCCAGTTGAACTGAGGGCCAGCTGAGGCAGGTGAGGCCAGCGTCCGAGGGGGAGGGGGCTGTGAAATTCAGGGAACCAGGGGAGCTGGCCTAGGGGGGTGGACCACAAAGGCAGGGGAGGGGGAACACTGTCCTTGGTTCTGTGTCAGGACAGAGTTGGCTGGTGGTGGTGGTGGGGGTTCCGGATCCAGGACCCAGAATAAGTGAGTGGGGGGACCATCTTCATTCCTCGGGTTTGGGAGTTAGTGGGAAGTGGTGATATAAACCCATCCCTCTAACCAGAGTTCCTGGGTTTTGGCCTCCCCAAGACACAAGAAGCTGGGGAAAGCCTGGGAGTGTCAGAGCCAGCACAGGGGTCCCGTAGACACTCTAGTAGGTGCTGAAAGGGGTCGAGTATGTGGGGGGGGGGCGGCGGTGAGCACACGCGTTGTGTCAGGGGGCTGTGAATTCCTATGTGTACGCACAGCTCTGCCATCTGGGTGAGACAGTGTTAATTAAATAAGAAGTAGGCGCTCGATAAATATTTGTTCAATGGAATTGATCATCTGTAGGACTATATGAGTGTGTGGCTGAGCGCTAGATGGAGTCCATTTGGGCGTCATTCGTGCATCCGGGAGTGTGGAGTGGATTGTGAGTCTGCTCCCTGTGTTTGTTCTATGGGACTGGAGGCCAAGCTTGTGTGTCTGAGGGTGTAACTTCAGTTGTGTGTGGCATCTGTGTGAATTTCTGGTGCTTCATGTACGTACGGGGTTACTGGGGCTGGGTGCAAGGTAGACATCGAAGGCCCTGGAGGTGTGTATGTGCACCGGTGGCGGGGGTATGTGTAGATATCATTGTAGGTGTGGGATTCAAGTGTAAGTACGAGTTGGGTGTGTGTGAGTGTGTGAGGTCTAGCCCCGCCCCTATGTCTTCACAGTGGCATCATGGAGGCCCCGCGGGGCTGGCTGGTGGGCTGTGTGCTGGCCGTATCCTTGGCCTCTACAGTGACCCAGGATGTGTGCCGAGCACCGGACGGGAGGGTGGGGGCTGCAGGACCCCCTGGCCGAGACGGACGGCCAGGCCTCAAGGGGGAGCGAGGGGAGCCAGGTAAGCCCTTCCCTCTAGACCCCAGTCCCTCGTCCCTTGGCTGGGCCTGGCCTCCTGGGTGGATGCTTGGGGGCGGCCCCAAGAAGCAGGAATCCACCTGGGCCCCCACATGAAGCCCCTGCAATCTGCACTGGGTCCCCGGGGCTGAGGGGAACCTTTCCTCCTCCCTGGACATGTCCCCAGGCTGCCAGGCCTCTCTCTGAATCCCTTTCCTGCCTGAGTCCTCTCTCTCACGGACCACCGCAAACAACAAACGTGAAAGGTCTTGGAGTAGCGTCCAGTCCTGGGTTGTCGTTCAGTTACCAAAACGATTAAGGTGCTCATCTTTGAACTCAGGAGACTCATCTTGCTGTGTGACCTCGAGCAAGTTACTGACTCTCTCTGAACCTCGGCTTCCTCGTCTGTAAAATGGAAAAAATAACCCTACCTGGCACGTAGAGATGATCAGTTCACGGCAACTATCCTTTCTGCTTCCTTCCAGCCCCCACACCCAACTCAGTCCCTGCTTCCCCATTCCTAGCCCCTTCCAGTTTCAGAAACTCACATTCTTAAAAAAAAAAAAGGTGGGGGAGGGGTGTGGCTGTGAAGGAAAAAGGAGGAGGGGATGCTCAGAGTAGAAAAAGATCATCTCAGTCCCCTAGAGCCTCCCAGTCCAGAGCAGACCAGAAGGATCTGCATAAACATTTGCGACTTGGCATCCAGGCCTCCTAAATGTAGTCCCGAACCCAAAGGAGTCAGGGGCAGTGGCCCGGCGAGGTGCGGAGAAGCCTGTCCTGCTTTTGCAAGAATCTGACAGCTTCCAAGTACCTGTTCTCACTTTTCTCCACTTTAGAGATAAGGAAGCTGAGGGTCAGTGGTTGAAACATTTGCCCAAGGTCACACAACCAGCCAGAATCAAGGTCTTAAAGGCCCAGGCACTCCCGCATCCTCCATCCCACCGCAGCCGAGGGTCCCAGCCATCTCCCTGAGGACTGGTGGACACTGGACTCCCCCTCCAGATCTGGCCTTTCTCCCCACAGGGGCTCCCGGCATGCGGACAGGCATCCAAGGCCTTAAAGGAGACCCGGGGGAACCTGGGCCCCCTGGAAAGCCTGGCAACATGGGCTTTCCTGGACCCAGTGGCCCCCTGGGGCTCCTTGGCTTCCCAGGACCGAAAGGCATCAAGGGCAACCCAGGAAACATCAAGGACCAGCCACGGCCGGCCTTCTCAGCCGTAAGGCGGAACCCCCCCATGGGTGGCAACGTGGTCATCTTCGACACGGTCATCACCAACCAGGAAGGCCCGTACCAGAACCACACGGGCCGGTTCCTCTGTGCTGTGCCGGGCTACTACTATTTCACTTTCCAGGTGGTGTCCAAGTGGGACATCTGCCTGTCCATCGTGTCGTCCGGGAGGAACCAGTTCCGGCGCTCCTTGGGCTTCTGTGACACCAACAGCAAGGGGATCTTCCAGGTGGTGTCCGGGGGCATGGTTCTCCAGCTGCAGCACGGGGACCAGGTCTGGATTGAGAAAGACCCCGTCAAGGGCCGCATTTACCAGGGCCCGGAGGTGGATAGTGTCTTCAGCGGCTTCCTCATCTTCCCGTCCATCTGAGCCCGGGAAGGACCCTCCCGCCCCTGGCTGCACATGCTTCCTGCTGTGTGACTCCAGCTCACACCTTCTACCTCTCTGGTTTCTATGGTCTGCTCTCTATCGGGGTGCTGTTGCTTTAGCTGCCTGAAGGGTGAGGGCTGGCTGCCAGAGCCCCCGAGAACTCACTGCCCACTGCCCACTGTAAGATGGATTTCCTAGAATTCTTCCTAGAATAAACACCTGAGTTCCTGTGTGCTGAGCCTGAGGTTCCGATGCTGTTCTGGGCACTGGGAGGGAGCACAGAAATGACAATCGCTGAGTGCTTACAAGGCAAGCCTGTATTTCGTATTTTACAACCTGTATTTAGGAGGTCCTGGGAGCCTCAGCGGCCTGGGTTCAAATCCTAGGCCAACACTTACCAGTTGGCCAACCGTATGTATATGATATAACTTGAGTGACCTCAGTTTCTTTATCTGTAAAATGGGAATAACAAGGGCACTTACTTCAAAGCCTTGTCAGGAGGACTGAATGACTTAAGACACGGAAATTGCAGAACAGGGACTGCTTCATAGTCAGGGCTTCGGAAGTTTGAGCCATTGTTGTATTTTGTTTCATCTGTAGGGCTGGGGAGTGAGGTGGGTATCACGACCCTACTTTCCAGATAGTGAGGCAGGCTGGGGGCATGAGGTGGACATAAAGCCCACGGTCAGTGTTGAAGAGGAGGACCTGGGATTTGAACCCAGAACTTAACGGTATCCAAGCCTGCGTGTGTGCGACGGTGACCCTTGCCAGCCTCCACAGCCACATGCCTGACAGGTGACACTTGATTTCCAACGCTGAACCAGCAAAACATGGGCAAGACTCAGAGAAGGGGAGCAACTAGCCCAAGGGCAACCAGCAGTCTTCCCCGAAGCTAGGTTCCTGAGTCCTGCCCTGGGCTTCCCCCCGCCCCGGGGAAGCATAGAGGCTGGGGCTTCCTCCCTCCCGGGCTGGGCATCCCTGCTGGCTGGAACTGAGAAGATCTGGGGTGCCCATGGTGCATATTCCCGGGGTCCCACTTAGCCTGTGCAGAGCTGCTCAGAGGCAAGAAGCCCCACCTTGTCCTCTGAATGCGAAGACAATAAGTAGCTGGAAGTTTGGTTCTGAGGATGTCTAATGCCCTGGGTGTTTCCCCAGAGAAAGCCATTTGTGCCCTGCGCTGCACACACACCATACATCTGCACACCACACATGCACATTCGTTGAAACCTTCACACCCGCAGACATACTTGGGGTATCTGTGCTGTCCTACCCAGGCACTCTGTGCCTCAGACACCCAAGTACCCCTCCTAAACTGTCGAAAGTACACTCTTACACACACACACACGCACACATACACACACACACTTTCTCTCTCTCACACACACATAGACACACACACAACCTTGACACATGTGTCCCAGGCACACCCGTGCCACGCTCTCCTCATCCTCCAACACGCATGTGCCTTAGCACCGCCCCAATTCTCTCACTCGCTGACCCTCACATGCGCTCACACTCCCACCGGCCGGCCCCCGGGGCCCAGGATCGGTGTCTCCCACCTACTGTCGGACACAAGGAGCAGCTGGAGTCCCCACAAACCCGTACCTCCCCCCAGGCCTCGAACAGACTCCCGAGACCCTCTCCTGGGCCAGGGCTGCCCCACCTGCAGCTTCTGGGGGTCAGGAAGGAGAGGGTGACCCCGCTGTAGCCCCAGGGCTGTGCTGGTCTCCTCTGGCCCCTCTGTCTGCTTCGGGCCTCTGCTCTGCCCCAGCTCCCTGCCTCCTGGCCCAGAACATACGCTTCCAGGAAATGAAGCAGATCGAGCACCTACGATGGGCTGGGTATTTCCTAGCCACAGACACACCGGATCTCAGCAACCCCTCCTCACGGAGCCTCAGGGACAGGAGATGCCTACCCGCCGTCACACTGCCAGAGAGTGGCAGGTCGGAGATGTGAACTGGCTCTGCTGACCCCAGAGTGGAGCGCTCCTCTCATTGTAATGGGACTCGAAGATGTCCGGAGTGCAGCCCCTGCAAGTGGTGGGAGAGACCAGGCTAGTGCAGGGAGGGTCAGGCAGCCCCTTATCCTAAATCCCACCTAGACGCACCCCCGCACCCACCCTGCCTGAGGCAGATCACCCGAAGGAGGGGAACAGGCTCAGGCCAAGCCCGGCAAGGCCTGGACGCTGGGGCCGGGCAGGCTGAGCATGGGCCAAGGCTGCCACCTGCTGGACAACACGGACCCGCGCAAACAAGATGAGAATGGAAGATGGGGTCTCCCCAGCAATGTCATGTCTACCCTTTCTGCTCTTCCCAGCCCTCTACCTGCTGGGGACTTCCGGGGCCAAGTTCATTCACATCCTTGCCCTCAGCTCACATTTTGCAGCCCTGGGCGAAAGGGTGTAGGGACAGAAAAGGAGACCAAGGCCCTTAAGGTCACTTGCTGGGGCAGGGGCAGAGCTGTGAACTCCCGCTCACTCCTGGCACCAGGCTAAGCATTGCGCTTGCCTCACTGGGTCCTGCTGGGTCCTCACCACTGCCCTGCATGGGAGCTATTGGAACCCCCCATTTACGCAGGAGGAATGGATGCTCAGGGAGGTCAAAGGCCTCACCCCGAGTGACACCGGGGATAGGTGGAGTGTCAGGGTGGGACCCCTCAACTGCTCAGCAGCCCCTCCTCCTCAGAATGTCATAGGAGGAGAACAGGAAGATAGGAGAGGGCCCTCTCCCAGCTCTGCGAGCCCGGCCCCAACCAGCAACCCTGCAGCAGCCACCACAGGTTCCAAGACCAGATGCAGGGGTGCCGGAGATGGAGGCAAGGGAGGCAGGGGTCATCAAGGGCCCCAGCAAAGGAAGACGTGCGCACATGCAAAACCTAGACCCGCCCTCCTGCCCCCCCCCCCCAATATACAGACCAGAAGACTGAAGCCTAGAGTGGTTTGCAGAGGGCCTCAGAGCAAGGCAGTGGCAGGGCTGGAGGACATCCGAGGCCACTGACTCTGTCCACCACAGCAGGCTGCCTGCCATCGAGGCTTGCCCATCCTGGTGTCCACCCCCAAGTGTAACAAGTGAGAGGGGCAAACGGAAGATTCTAGAATAAGGCCTGCCACTTCACAAGTGCATGCGAGGTTTGTTTCTTGGGGCAGCGAAGCAGAGGGGTCAGAGCAAGGCTTTGGACCCCAAGAAATCAGTTGCACGTGATTTTTGGTAAGGACTTTCTCTCTCTCTCTAACACACACACACACACACACACACACACACACACACACACTCCCTCCAGCAGACCCGGGGTGGGGTAGACATTTCCTCATTTCAGACACGCATGACCCTGGGGTGGGGAACACAGGGGCATTGCTGCGGTCAGCCAGACTCAGTACCCAAAAGAAAGTACTGAGTCAGGAAAAATTATGGGAAAGGGGATGTGGGATTGGAAGCAGGGTGAGCAGAGGGGAGGGGGCCGCCCAGCCTGCTCTGGGCCCTCCTTGATGTGACTACTCTGACACGGTATCTTCCCGCCCGGGAGAACGGAAGCAGATCTAAGGACATCTCTGTGACCAGACCAGAATCCTGCCAACCCAGGTGAGGCCAGGACCCCCGCTCAGGCGAGGGCAATTGGCAGTTCCCCCTGCCGCCTCCCTGAAACGTGGGGACAACTTGATTGGTGAAAGGAAGGAGGGTCCCCATCGCTGCTGAGCTGAGGGCCTGGGTGCAGAGACGAGGTCCCATCTCCATCCGTCCTGTGGTCCCAGCCCTCAAGGGGCAAGGGAAGGGGCCTGGGGAAGGAAGGTAGGCTCCGGAGGGCTGAGAAAAACTGGCCCGGGGAACAAGCGAGTGAGGAGGGTGGGTGAGGGGCTGGCGGGGGCCAACTCAGCTCTCTCCCTACCCAGATCCTTCCCCAGGATGGACATGGGGTCCAGTTCCCGGCCCCACCTCGGACTAAACCTGTTGCTGCTCCTGCTGGTGCTGCCACTTGGGGGCCAGGCCAGCACAGGCTGCTACGGGATCCCCGGGATGCCGGGCCTACCAGGGGCCCCCGGGAAGGACGGCTACGATGGACTGCCGGGGCCCAAGGGTGAGCCAGGTGAGTCTGCCGGCCTGCTGGGGAGGCATCACTGGAGGCCTGGGGGCAGCGGGCAAGTGTCCATCGGGGGCTACAGCTGGGGGGAGGACGATGGCCACTTGCTAGCACGTCTGTGCAATCCTCTGCTGCACCAGCTCTCTGAGCAGAGGCCAGCTTTCCTGGCAGGTGTCACCCATCTCTCCTCAGACCCCAGGACTCGGTCCCCCTGTTCCCCAATTTTGTGCCTCAGTGTCTCATCTGACACCAAGGAGAGAATGAGAGCACCCGTCCCAGGAAGTGGGGGGAGGATCACAGGAGATGATCCCGGAGACCTTTGGCAAATTCTAAAGTGTTGTGCTCTTTGATTACAACCCCTCCACCACCTGCTCTGCAGCATGGACCTCAGGGCGGGGGGGTTGCTGGGGAACCCGGTGGAGTGGACATGGGGAGTGTCCACAATGCACAGATGGCCCTACCACTTCTTTGTGCAAAGAGCCTCAGTGTCCTCATCTGTCGAATGGGGAGACAGTAGTACAGGCGGCCCCGGGGGCGCTGGGATGATTAAACAAGTTGGAATGTAAAACAGGACCATGCACGTGGTAAGGTCTCGGGGACGCGTAAGCTATGCACGTTCAGCTGTCATCATTGCTTTTATGGGAGGTCTGTGCTCACTTCCCTCCCTAGGATCCTAAGGAGTTGGGGGCATGAGGAGAAGTCGGGATTGCAGAATGATGGGCAAGTGCTAGCATGAGCAAAGAGGGCTAAGGACATGGGGGGCGGTGTGGGTGCTGGGCAGGTGCTGGAGTCTGGGGGCGCCTTCTGGGGCAGGTGCATATCTGGGATGCAGGTGTGTGTAGAGCCAGCATGGGTGAGACTGGGGTGAGGTTGGATGGAGGTGCTGGGGGGCGGCAGAAGCGGGGGTGGGCAGGCCAGGGACAAGGAATGTCCTTGGATTTTCTCCACTGCCATTCCCTCCTGGCACTAGAATGGAATTTTGCCAACAATCCAGAAGGAATTCTTCGATTCAGGGTGAGCCAAGTGAAGCCCCCAGGTCTGCCATTTTTTCAAGAACTTATACTACAAGGCTATCTCTGGCCATCCTGTGGCCTGGGTGGCTGACGGTCCCCAATTATTGAGCTCCTACTATATGCCAGGCATGGTTCCAAATGCTCAGCATATGCCTACCTTATGGAGTAGGTAAAATTGCTAACTCTGTTTTACAAGTGAGAAAACTGCGGCCAAAATCCTTTTTTAAAGTGCCATACGGCCATTTTATAAATGTTAAAGCTGAGGTTCAGAGAGACTGAGCAACTTACCCAAAGTCACACAGCGGAATCTTGTCCTATGCCAAAGGCCATGCCTTTGGCCACCACCCCCCACTGCCTGTCAGGCCCCTCCCCCAGCACGTCTGCCCCCTCCCAAACAGTTGCTGGAAGCTGTCCTGAAGGATGAGACAGGGCCCTGCAGTGCCTCCAGGCCTCACCAGGAGCTGACCTTCCCGAGCACTTCCTGTGCGGTGCCCGGCTCTCGCACGCTCCCGCTCCAAGCTCCCAGTGGCTCTCTGGGATCTGATCCTTCCTCGGGATCCCTGTTCCCTGTCCCATCACTTCCTTCCCACCTGCTCTCTCCCCAGGAATCCCAGCTATCCCGGGAACACGAGGACCCAAGGGTCAGAAGGGAGAACCCGGCACACCTGGCTTTCCTGGGAAAAATGGCCCCATGGGAACCTCTGGGATTCCCGGGGTTCCCGGCCTCATGGGACCCCCAGGGGAGCCGGGCGAGGAGGGTAGATACAAGCAGAAGCACCAGTCCGTGTTCACAGTCACACGGCAGACGGCTGAGTACCCCAGGCCCAACAGCCTGGTCAAGTTCAACACAGTCATCACCAATCCACAGGGGGATTACGACACGAGCACCGGCAAGTTCACCTGCAAAGTCCCGGGGCTTTACTACTTTGTGTACCACACGTCGCAGACGGCCAACCTGTGCGTGCACCTGTACCGCAGTGGTACCAAGGTGACCACCTTCTGTGACCACATGTCCAACAGCAAGCAGGTCAGCTCGGGCAGCGTGCTGCTGCGGCTGCAGGTAGGGGAGCAGGTATGGCTGGCAGTCAATGACTACAACGGCATGGTGGGCACCGAAGGCTCCGACAGCGTCTTCTCCGGCTTCCTGCTCTTTCCCGACTAGGGCGGTCAGGCTGGCTCCAGCCCCAGGGCCACCCCGCCTCCCTGAGCTTCCCCGAAAAAAAACCACTGTGCTCAGGCCATTCTCCCTACCTGATGGACTCCTCTTCCAGGAAGCCCGCCCTGACCCCCTGCCCCACGTTTTCTCTCTCCTCTGAGCTCCTTCAGGAGTCACTGCTTTGAGACTTAACCAACACCTTCTAATACTGTCAATGTTTTTTGCCCCCCCCCCCAACCCCAAGTCTTGGGAAAGGCAAGGAGATATATAAATAAATAAATAAGTTGATAAATATGCAAGTCTCAGGCTTCTCACTGCCAAGTTCTCCAAGAAGCGGCCTCTTCATCCTCAGCTTTGCACCTGCCGCCGCCATCTGTGGGCTCTAGATTTAGACAGAGCATCTAGCTGGTGCTCAGTAAAGGTTGGCACTCAGCATCCCGTGGCCATTTGGGAGAGTGTGATTGAAGGCCGCCAGAGGTCCTCAATGGGCCATCTGCTGTCACTTGTTTGGGTGAGAGGTGCTCCTGTCATTAAAGCTGTCCATGCTCACGGGTAAACAGCCGTGTTCGAATTCCCAGACCCATGCGGAATTGTGGCTGCGCCTGTCACAGGAGGGGTTTGGGCTCAGGTAAGCCCAATGTAGACCAAGAGCAGATGGGCAGTGAATTTGTGCCGAATTAATGAGTTAGTTGGGGCGAATGAATGATTAAATAGTGGGTAAATGAGTGACTAAAAGCAGAGTAAGTGTATGAGTGAGATGGGCACAAGCCAGTAAGAGAGAATCTGTCCCCCCATTTGTCTGATTCACCCCAAGTAACCGACAAAGTCTGGCAGCCCCCAGGAGCTCTGCGAACACCACTGCTGTCCCCAGGCCGGTAGGCTGCCCCCACAAGGCTCCTGATGGTTGGACCCGGATGTCACAATCCTTGCTGGAGGACCAGGAGGCCAGATTCTAGTCACAGCACTTTCCCTGTGGTGACCATGAGAAGGGTTGATAGTTCAAGTTCAAAAAAGATAAAAAGTGTAACTTTCCTGGGCAGACTGCCCGTCCAGCGTTAGAGCCCACCTAGTCCCAAGGAGAACCTACCCGGCCCGGCTGGGATCTCAGCTTGCTTCCACAAGGCCCCCCGGGGCTCACAGGGACATTGACCCACCCAGCAGGGGGTGTCAGAACAATGGCTAAGGCCCACAACCAACACCACCAATTTTGGCTCTTTTGTTCATGAAAGGAGCCATTCCACACCCTCCTGCCTTTGCCATGTTGTTGGGTGCCATGCCCCCCGCCCCGCTCGCACACTAGCCCTCCGTCCACCTGGCGGATACACACTCAGCTGTCAGGGTTCAACATAAAAATCACCTCCTCCACGAAGCCTTCCCTGATTCTCCCTTCTGTGTCTCCGCAGTGCCCTCCAGAGCCTTGGATCACAAATTAGGTGACTTTTTAGAACCTATGTTCCCAAATCCGGTGGCACAAGAAAGTCATGCATGTATACACACACACACACACGTACACACGCACACACAAACACACAGAGTGGGAACAGAGGCAAGAGCCCAGGAACCCCGGCTGGGTCACGGGGTGCTTCTGGCAGGGCCAGGGCCAGGTCACGGGGCCACTCCCCTCACGGCTCTCCTCCATCAGCCACTTAGCAGTCCGCCTAGCAACGCCTCAAGTGATACAACTTTCTTCTCATTTCTCTTTTGTTTAAAAAATCAATACACCATTTATGTAGGCCACAGTGTCAGATCAGAAACCTGTGCTTTGGAAATGACAACTATTGTGCCGTTTTTATTTTCCATAATTGTTTCCTTGTTGTTCTCGCTTTGTCATGAGAGAAGGGCCTTTGAAAATGCCAGCTTGTCTGCTGGGCTGAGCGGAACCCGGCGAGGGCTTCGAAGGGGGGCAGGCAAGGGGAGGGGAGTGGGACCAGAACGAGAAGAGGATGCCCCAAGGCACGGCTTGAGTCTGCTTGAGGTTCTCTCTCTCCCTCTCCCGCGGCTTTTCCCCTTGAACAAAATAAATAAACAAAAACTTTATAAAGAAGACAAAGACACCCCAAGCCTCAAGGAATCCCTCTTAGACCGCGGAAACTTGAGGA
Source organism: Mustela lutreola (assembly GCF_030435805.1). Taxonomy (NCBI): domain Eukaryota; kingdom Metazoa; phylum Chordata; class Mammalia; order Carnivora; family Mustelidae; genus Mustela; species Mustela lutreola. The sequence continues at coordinate 16,286,934 of NC_081299.1, forward strand.
ATTGTACGTCTCTGCTGCCACACTTGGTAGGGATCATTCCCTCTGTGTCAGGGATGTGAGGCGGAGTTTTACAGGTACAGACACCAGCTGACTCCTACTCAGGGGCCGAGGCCCAGAGACCCCTCTGCTCCTGATCCCTGATCCAGGCATGGCGCCCATGCACCCAGCCTCCAAGAATTCATTCTTCTCTTCGTATATATAACACGGCCCCTGGGTTCCCATGTGGGACCTACAGAAGGCTGGGCCCTAGACATGCCAGGTTACCTCAATGGCCCCCCACAACCCATGCCTTCCATTCACATATGGGGAAACTGAGGCCAGTAAATGTGCCTGAGGCCACATGGCTAGACCAAAGCAAAGCTGGGATTCAAACTTGGGGGAGGATGACTCCTAAGCCCTTTCTGTCCTCCCCTCCCTGCTGCCTCCTGCTCTTAGTCTTCAGCTGTCTCCTTGAACTCCAAGTTCAAGCTCATGTTCTCTCATTGCCAACAGCCACCGAAGAATTAGAAGCCCAAGGCCAGGTGGCCCTTGGGGGCCCTAGAAGAACCCTAGGGTTCAGAAGAAACCTAGACTTGCAATCTATGAATTTACAATTTCATAGGCACAGAGACTAGGTGGTACAGAGCTCTACCCTTCTCCCAGCTCAGAATCCAATGCCTTCCCTCCTCATCCAGGCTCAGTCCCTTTGAGTCTATAGCTGGCCAATCCCAGAGACCCTTTGGTTTTACCAAACTAGTTTCTTCTTTCCCTAATACCCACTGCAGGTAACCATTAATTTCCATCAGTTAACATCCACAAGCTCAAAGATGTTCTGTCTCCAAACACAGATGTCAAGTAGGACTCTCCTGACCTGTGGCAGCTCCTGATCTAGCTGAGCACCTATCACTAGGAGGGGCATCCATCCTTGTGAGGGACACCTGTCCACATGAGGGGTACCCATCCCTGTGAGGGGCACCCCTCCCAGTGAGGGGCACCCATCCCAGTGAGGAGGACCCGTCCCAGAGAGGGACACCTGTCTCTGCGAGGGGCACCCATCCCAGAGAGGGGCCCCCGTCCCAGAGAGAGGTACCTGTCCCCACAAGGGGCACCCACCGCTGCGAGAGGCATCACGTTGCCTCAGATGCAGCATCAGCAAACAGGCTGAGACCCTGGCATCGGGGACGGCTGGCTCTGAGTCCCGCAGCTGCCACTTGTATGAGGCGTGGGCTGCAGCAATCTTTTCTTTTTCCTTTTCCTTTCCTTTTTTTTTTTTTTTAAGATTTATTTATTTATTTTAGAGAGGAGAGTGTGTGCAGAGAGGCAGAGGCAGAGAAATAAGGAGAGAAACCAGCGCCCTGCTGAGCAGGAGCCAGGCACCGGGTTTGACCCCAGGACCCATGAGATCACACACTGAGCCAAAACCGAGTCCGACACTCAATGGACTGAGCCACCCAGGCGCTCCTAGTCCCCTCTTTTCTCTAACACTTATCACAGAGGCCGTGAGACCACTGCATCATTCCATGCTTAAACCGGTCTCCCCCAGTAGAAGGAGCTCTCCCTGGGGACAGGAGACACAGCTGATCTGCTTGTGACCATCTCCAGCACCTAGCACAGGGAGGCTCGTGATAGACATTTGTTCAGCGACGACTTTCTCCCCTCTGAGCCTCAGTTTTCCCATATGGAAGGTGAGGGGAATGAGCTAGGTGACCTCCAAGCTCGTGTCCAGCCCGGACCTGGTGTGATTCCAGGATCAACAAGCAGTTAAACCCCTGCCTATGCCCATCATGGTCACCGGCTTCGAGCCCTACTGTAAGCAGAAGGAAGGGCTCTCAATAAATAATGACCACATTCAAAATTCATGATTAGATAATTTTCTGAGAACGGGGCAAGAGCGGAAGTATAGAACGGGAAGAAGACAGAGAAGATGCACCCAGAAAAGGGAAGCCTGAGACATGCGTGATCTTAGCAATTAACACGTACCCTGTTCTTTCTAGTTTATCCTCTGCTTTCTCTTCCATGATCGCAAATGAGCCCCCCAGTGCCCTGTGCTGTCTACAGCACAGGTGTCCTTATAGTCCCATCATCTAGCAGAGGAAATTGGGGCTCCCCTGGGTCCTCTTGGTGGAGAATATTTTGGCCCCCTTTCGAGACCTCAGGAATCAAATTCACTGATGAGTGACAGAGCCAGAAAATGAGTCACGGTTTCTGACTCCAAATCCAGTGCTCAGGCCCCAGGCCAGCCATGTTCTCATGTCAGGGAGGAACGCCCATGTCTGCCGGAGGGGATCGCAAGGCTGGGGGACCTTGGCACGCAAGCCACCGGTTGTGGCCATTCTCCCAGCACAGCCTGTTCCCAACAACTGCTGAGCTGGTGAAACCAAACCGGCCAACCACCCTCCCCATTTACAGTAAAGCCCTCCAGATTGCAGAAACGGGACCTGAAACTGCCTGGGTGGGCCAAGAGTAGAGGGTGCTGTCCTGCTGGGCCCAGGGGAGGGGGCCGTCAGGGGAAGGCCCTTCCTGTCTCTGGGGACTGGAACTTCCGCTTCAGCCTGAGAGCAGCAGGCGCCTAGGTCCTGGTCCCACTGCTGCCCAGCCCAGCGGCATCACCGGACTCCAGGTTCCCAGGTGAGGTTGGGGCTTGGTGCCTGGGGGGAGCAGCAGCAGGACCCATATGGCAGAGGGTAATGAGTTCCAAAGGGGACCCCTTGCGTCCCCTGCCTCACAGCCACCAGGGGCAAATAACTGTGTGGATCCCTGGGCCCAACCCCTGACCCCGGGGAGTCAAACTCCCTGGGGGCGCGCTTGGGGGTCTACGGCTAGCCCTGAGTGATGGGAGGCACCCACATAAGAGCTTTGGAGTCGGTAAGACTCGAGCTGAGTCCCGCTTCTGTCTCTTAGATGCCGGTGACCTGGGGTGAGGCAGGAAACCTCTCTCAGCTTGGACCCTCTCTGGGAATAATAGAACATTCTAGGGGCACTGAGAGCCCCAAAGGAGGTCAGGCTTGACCTGGTTCGGGATATGTCAGAGGCAGAGATGAAATTAGAACCCAGGTCCCCCTCCGCCTAGCCCAGCATTTCTCCAACACCTACCTTCTCTCATTTCCTCCCCGTCTGCTAAGAAAACTCAGCCTGACTCTTTCAAGGAACAAATTTGACTCGTAGGGGGAGTGGCGAGCAGTGAGTAGTTAGCCCTGAGTGAAGCGAACCCTGTTTGTCAAGGAGGGGGTGGGACCACACACCCCACGAGAGACCGCGTTCCTCTCAGACTCCATCTCACGGAATCCTCTGCCCTGACAGGTAAAATTAGCTTAAGAGGTCCAGGGAGGTTAAGGTCCTTGCCTGAGGTCATGCAGTGAGCGGGCAGCCAAGGGGCAGTGTAAGTCCAGTTGGCCTGATTCCAAGCTGGGGGCGGGGAAGGGACTGTTGGGGGCTGGAAGGATTTGGGAGAACTGCTGACACGGAAAAGATGTGAGGGGCAAGGCTGGCGGTGGTGACACATGGCGGGGAGAGGGATCAGACCAGGTGAGTCCTAGGTCCTTGCCCAGATCTGAGACTCAGTGGCCCCTGAGATGAGCCAGAACCCGGATCTTCCCCTCTCCCTCCACCCTACTTCCTGCTTCCCCAGCAAGCCTGAGTCTCATGGTGGGTCTGGGACCACTGCCCTCATGCCCCGCCCCCGTCAGATTAGAGCTCTCCACCCCTGCGCGACATCCCCCTGAGACCTCCTTTCCCCGAGCCCCATCTCCCAAAGGGGCTGGATTCTGTTTTATACTTTTCCAACCATCCTCTATCATATCCGGGGGTTCGTAGATGATGGGGATAATACAGAAACAGCTACTATTCGTTCAGCCTTTCCTCCATGCCAGGTCCTACCTCATCCGTCCTCCCGCGAATCCTACGTGCCAGAGGTTAGTATTATCCCCATTTCGTGGAAGGGGAAACACGCCAGAGAGAAGCGATTTGCCTGAGGCCCTTACCTGGGAGAGGCAGAGGACTGAGTGGGTCCCTGGCAGTCATCAGGGGTCCCTCACCACCGCCCCTGACACAGACCCTGCTACAGCAGCAGGAGCAGTAAGGACAGACGCCTCCACTGAGTGCCATACCCCGCGCTGCTCCAAATGCCACCATACTTAGCCCCATCAGCCCGTCTGGCTCCGAAGCCCACGTTCGAACCACCAGGCTCAGCAGCCTCTTAACAGAACATGCTGTGAGGTTGAAGATGCAAAAGACATGGGTAGGAATCCCAGCCCCAAAGTGGCCTTGTGACCTTGATGGGGGTCCCACCCTCTCAAATACCCAGTCTCCCCATCTGGAGAAGGAGAAAGCCGGGTGCCTCCCTGGGGGTGGATGGGGGCTGTGTGGAGGACCACATGCAATGAGACAGCGGCATGTATCATGTTTGGCCCAGAGCCTGGCTAAGTGCCCAATGTGTGGGTTACTGAAGTGGTCCAATCCGTCATGCTGTAAAACCTCCAGGAAGAATGGGAACTGGTCTCATGCAAAGATAAACAATTTAGGTTTAATTTTTATTATGTGAATGACCATCAATTTTTTAAAAGATTTATTTATTTTAGAGAGAGAGAGTAAGCATGAGCAGGAGGGGCAGAGGGAGAGGGAGAGAGAATCTCAAGCAGACTCCACACTGAGCCCAGAGCCTGACATGGGCTCACAACTCCAAGATCACAATCTGAGCCAAAACCAAGAGTCAGGTGCCTAACCGACAGCACCACCCAGGTGCCCCTGTCCCCTCAATTTTGTAAAGCAACAGTGGATCTGATGAGTTTTAAGTTCCCTTCTGTCTTGAGAATTGATGCTATGGGGGGTTGGCTGTGCTGACCAGATCAAGACAGCACAGTTCTTCCTAGTTCTCTGGGATTCAGAAGGGGCCAGTGTTTCCCTCCTCCCCCAGCCTTTGGAGGGACCTGAGGATATTTCATCTGCAGAGATGGCCTGCTGTGCCAGCAGGCATACTGGCTTGAGAGGCAGACAGGCCTGGGTTTGAGTACTGGCTATAGTCCTTTCTGTATGACCCTGAGCAAGTGTTGCGGCCTCCCAGAGCCACCAGGTCCTCTTTGGTATAAAAATAACAGCTTCCTCCAGGCTGTGCTCTGAGGGTGTAAAGTGGCCCGCTCTGGAAACAGCACTGGCTCCCTGAACTCAGAAGCTCTCTTGAATGAGAACGCTTGCAAGAAAATCCAAAGCCAGAGAACCACAGCTCTGACGTCCGGTTCCGCTGACCCCTCATGCCCCTCCAGCCACACTGGCCTCCCTACAGGGTCCTCGATGCTCCAGGAGCTGTCCTGCCTCTGGGTCTTTGCCCCTGCTTCCTTTCCTCCTGGAACATTCTTGCCCCAGTCCTTGCTGAACCTCCAGCTGTCAGCCCGAACACCCCTCCCAGAGATGCCGCCTGCCCACTCCCAACCCAGAAAACCATCCACCTGCCCCTCAACCCCCGTGGCTCTCCCTCTCCCTCCCAGCACCCCTGCGTTTCCTGCAGAGCACTCTGCAGACTCTCCCTGCTTCCATGGACTTCTCTGTTGACCTGGTTATCATCCGCCTTCTCCTAAGGCTGCCAGCTCCATGCAAGCAGGAGCCTTTGCTGTGTCACCCCAGCACCCTGCACAGGGTCTGGCTTGGTGGAAAGGACACACTCAGTGAGTATGGGAAGGAGTGAATGAATGATGGCACACATGGTGCAAGTCGCCCTGGCAATAACCCACTCCATCTTCTTGTCCTCCCGCAGGCGGTAGCTGAGACGGAGTGGTGATGACGGCCCCGAGGGGCTGCGTTCTGGTGCTGCTGCTGCTCCTGAGTCTGTCGGGCGCCTCCTGGGCCCAGAGCAGCTGTACTGGACACGCGGCCATCCCTGGCATCCCGGGCATCCCTGGTGCACCAGGCTCTAACGGCAAACCTGGGACCCCAGGGACAAAGGGAGAGAAAGGTACTGCCCGCTTTGGGGGATACATTCGTGTCGTTGAGCAAGGCCCCATCTCCTGCCTCCCCGGTCACAGCGGCTGACCCAAGAGATCGCAAAAGCACTTGCAAATCCATCAGCTTGCCAAGCACCCCCTTCTCCTCCGCCCCGCAATGACTTTGAGAAGAGGGAATTCCGATTCCCGTTTTACAGCCCGGAAAACTGATGTCCAGAAGGACTACTGAATTGCCTGAGGGAGCCACGTCCATATCGAGGCTGAGATCAGACCGTGGCTCTCTCACCCCTAAGTCCAGGCAGACAGAGAGCTCCGCGGCAGACACGCACTCCCGGGCTGCCTCCCGGTGGGGTGGCTTCCCCTCCCTGAAATGCAGTTTCTTTACCTATAACATGTGGGCAGATTCTTTTCAGGGTTGTCACAGGGTTCAAATGAGACTTCCCCCCAAGAAAACCCCCTGGAAAATGTTCGTTTGTTCGTTCATTTAACCAAAACCAACTTTTGTCCTCACACAATCCCCAAGTGACCCTCGAAATCCCACAAAGTATCCTCATGAGCCCATTTTACAGCGGAGGAAGCTGAGCCCCAGAGAGTGTGACTCCATCAAGGGCACATGACTAATAATGGCAGATGTCGCAGGACATCTGTCTGTCCCCTGGGCCCATGCTCTCAGCCACGATACTCTGCCCCTTCCCTGGAAAAGAGGTTTTGTCTCGCACTGTGCCAGACAGACGGGTAGCGGCCACATGGAGGGCATGAGAAGGTTTCCAAGATTCAGTTCTAGGCTCCAGTGAAAGGAATGTCGGGATTGATTAAAGATGTCTACCCTGAGGGGGGAGTGAGGAGGGAGAGTATGTGGGCTGAAAATTCATTCTCCGGCTCCAGGCTGGAACAGGGGAGCCTGTATGAGCTGGTGAGGACAGCAGGCCCAGCACCCTCCCTAAGGAGACACCACTGTCCACTCCTTGGGTGTCAGGTCCCATTGCTACGGGGAAAGCGGGGCTGGGAGGAGACCACCCCCCCTTCCACACACAGCAAGCTGGGGCCCAGAGAGGAGCAGGGACATGGCAGAAGTTACACAGCCACGCTCCTGGACTCCTAGCCCGGGGGCTCCTTCTTTGGGTACTCAGCGATCCCTGGCCCATCATGTCTCTTGTCTCTGCTTTTCCAGGGCTGCCAGGGCTGGCTGGAGACCATGGCGAGTTTGGGGAGAAGGGAGACCCAGGGATGCCTGGGAAACCAGGCAAAGTAGGCCCCAAGGGCCCCATTGGTCCCAAAGGTTCCCCAGGCCCCCCCGGACCCCGTGGCCCCAAGGGCGAGTCAGGGGACTATAGGGCCACACAGAAAATCGCCTTCTCTGCCACGAGGACCATCAACAGCGTCCTGCGGCGGGAGCAGCCCATCCGCTTCGACCACGTGATCACCAACGAGAACCGCAACTACGAACCCCGCAGCGGCAAGTTCACCTGCACCGTGCCCGGCATCTACTACTTCGCCTACCACGCCAGCTCGCGAGGGAACCTGTGCGTGAACCTCATCCGGGGCCGGGAGCGCATGGAGAAGGTGGTCACCTTCTGCGACTACGCCCAGAACACCTTCCAGGTCACCACGGGCGGTGTGGTCCTCAAGCTGAGCGAGGGGGAGAACGTGTTTCTGCAGGCCACAGACAAGAACGCCCTGCTGGGCTTGGAAGGTGCCAATAGCATCTTCTCTGGGTTCTTGCTCTTCCCAGACGCAGAGGTGTGAGCTGTGGGGCTGGCTGGCTCCCTCCCCATCCCTTACCCCTGCCAGCAAGGCTCACTTGGACCCCCATCCCCACCCCCACCAGACCGAAACGCACAGTAGGGCTCCGTGGATGTTGCTGAAGGAATGAGCAAATAAACTTTCCAAGGCCAAAGGACAGTGGTCTAATTCAACTTTGTCCCCCAATATCTAGCACACAGTAGGTGCTCTGAAGTGCTGCTTGAACGCTGGTTGAATGAATGAATGAGTGAATGAGCTCTGAAAGCAAAAACTCCATCTGTTAGAAGGTGAATGGAGAACCAGACTGCCCAGCTCTGTGACAGCCACACAGTGGGAGATGGGGAGGGAACACCGGCTACTGAGCACCTACCGTGTTCCAAGCGCTGGATTAGACCCTTTCATTGTCTCATTAAGCCTCACACTCATGGGGGGAGATAGGGTACATCATGCCCAGTTTATAGAGAAGACTGAGGATCAAGCGGACGAAGGGATTGTCCTTCATTCCACAGGGAGAACTGGGTCGGCCCACTGATGACTTGAGACCCCTTTCAAGGCAATGTACTGAGGCTGGACACTACAAAGGTTGTTTTGTTTGTTTGTTTTTGTTTTTGTTTTTTAAGGTTTTATTTATTTGACAGACAGACAGAGATCACAAGTAGGCAGAGAGGCAGGCAGGGGGCGGGGAGCAGGCTCTCCGCTGATCAGAGAGCCTGATTCCGGGTTCAATCCCAGGACCCTGAGATCATGACCTGAGCCGAAGGCAGAGGCTTAACCCACTGAGCCACCCACACACTACAAAGGTTTTGTCTTTTCTTTTCTTTTCTCTTTTCTTTTCTTTTCTTTCCTTTCCTTTCCTTTCTTTTTTTAAGATTTCTTTTGAATCTTTATTTGAGAGTGAGGGAAAGAGAGCATGCAAGTATGGGGAGGGGCAGAGACAGAGGGAGAGAGAATCTCCAGCAGACCCCAAACTGAGCACGGAGCCTGATGCAGGGCTCCATCCCACAACCCTGAGATGGTGACCTAAGCCAAAATCAAGAGTCAGAGTCTTCATCGACTGGGCCATCCAGGCGCCCCACTTACAGAGTTTTTCTGCTTATAACATCACATCCCCCTGCCCAAGGGATCAAAGGGTCTTCCTGTAACATCTAAACTGACTGTGAAATCAAGACCCTTCCCCTCTTGATTCTCCCCACACGCCCCCCACCGAAATCCTTCCCAGCCTGGCACAAACTTGGCCATCCAGTTAGAACAAACATCACTACCCTGCTCACTAACCTGTTGTGGTTCCCCACGGTCAACTGGATAGACTCCCAGCCCATGAGCCTAGCCCTCCAGGCTCTCCGTGGACTGGACTTCCAGTCTTACCCCCGCCTCTCCTGGACAAGGACTCCACTGGGGACCGCTGGGTCCTCTATCTTCAGGCAAGCTCTGTGCTGCCCCACCTTGATGCCCTTATGCTCACAGCTCCCCTCGGCTCCTACACAGCCCCACTCAAGTCACATCATCTCCCTGTAGCTGGGCCATCCCTGAGCTCGCTCTTCTGGCTCCTCTGATCTCCCCCCGCCCCACTTCTCACATGTGCAGGGCTGAGCACATACAGCCTGCCTCGGGCTTTTCACTCATGCCCAGCCCATCCGCCCAGCTTGGCAAGGCAGGTCTCACCGAACCCCACAGAGCCCAGTGGGCACCACAGCCACTCCATAAAGACCAAGGACACAGGCATAGGACCGTCCACTGTCGCACTCCTCTACCTGCTCGCTGTAGCCCCTCCTTCTAGCGCTAGTCCACCAAGACCAAGGACCGATCCTGACCTGGGGTAGGAGGGATTTAAGGCTCTTTGGAGATGGGCCTGTTTCTCAGGACTCCGTTCACGGGGCATCGCTTCTGGTCTCCTGGGCCTCAGGCCTGGCCTTGACAACCTGCCCCAACCTCAGACTCTCCAACAGGGACCGGCAACCTTTTCTCAACGGGGCTGGGCCTTCTTTTTTGCTGTTCAACCCTTTCCGTACAAAGCATCTGCTTGGTCTTTGACTCAAGGAGTGACCGTTATCACATCACAGTGGAGTTACTGAGCCCCTGTCACTCCGGGTACCTTGTTCATTCAAGTTCCTCCACAAAGCCCAGGAGATGCAAAGTGCTCTCCCCCTTTCACAGCTGAGAATCTGAGGCTCAGAGAGAGCAGATGATTTGCCCAAGGTCACACAGCGGCAGGGACACAGTGAGTGCCGGAGCCTGTGAAGCCACCCCCCTTCCTCCCAAACCCATCAGACCTTGGGCGGGGTTGGGGGGGTGTGGTTCTTGAGCCTTTGCAGTTGGATCTCTCCATACAGGGCTGTACTCCCCGCCCAGGGGCGGACCCGGCTGCAGGTGTCAAGCACACGCAGGGCACCCCCTCTTGCTGCAAGGACCCAGGCACAGCCGGCTGTGGCCCAGAAACCAGCGCTTGTCTCCAGTGGTGCCTCCAGCCCGCTGGTTCTCTCGCAGGACCCACGCTCCCTAAGGCCTGACGCTGCCGCCTTTCCTCCACCGGAACCAGCACCCCCACCCCAGGCAGGACCCTCTTCACAGGGCCCCTTTCGTGCCCTCCTCAGTCAGCTCCCAGATCGGCCAGAAATCCAGGGCTCACTGTGTGTCCCGCCACACTCACCCCGTAAAATACACGTGAGTGTACACAAACGGGAGTACAGGGAAACCCTTCACCTTTATTATTGCTGTTTCCCAGCCAGGGGGGAGGGTTCACCTCGACGGCTCTCTGGGGAGAGGCTTGGGGTTTCAGCACAGGAACCAGGACCAAGATAACGGAGGAGCCCCGAGGCAACCCCTGACAGCTCTCAGGACCGGGCTAGCCCATCACTGCCTCAATGCCCCCTTTTCTCCATTGCGCCCTTCTCCTAGGGAGCAGGATGAGGGTTGAACCTCAGATCTCCTGGCTGGGCCAGCAGTTGGGCTAGGGAAGAGAGGGAAGTGGTTCCCCTCAGGCCTATGACCCCTGACCTCGCACACTCCCCTTGACCCTGATTCCCAGGCCTCCACATGCCAGAGCCCTCTAAGATGCAAGTGACAAAAACCGCTCATACTGACTTAGGAGCAAAGGAGGAACTTCTCAGGAGAGGCCAGAGGTGTCCTACTGGACCCAGGAGCAGGTAGGACAGCCCAGTCTCTGTGGACATAGGATCCAGACATGGGTGACCCCAGTCTAGGGCCATCTGGTCTCCCTTTGAGATGTCTCAGCTCTGAGCTTCTCTCTGCAGGTTGGCCCTCTCGACTATTAAGGCAAGTGGAGGGAAATGCATGTCTCCAAACAACAGTTTTGCCCAACAACTTGGGCCCTTCCCCTCACAGGCGTGACACAGAAACTAATGTCTCCAATTTCCAGATCCCAGCAGAGGGGATCCAACTGGCCCTTTTTGGAGCAGGGATACTGCCCGCCCCATCAGCAGAGGCCCAGAAGGCACAAGCCTGGAGCAATGACAGCAGCTACTGGAAAGCATTTTCTCCTGTGCTGTTGCAATAAGCCTAACGGGTAGATGTTCTCACCGGTGGTTCTCAAACCGCGGGAATGTCACAGTCCCTGGGAGGGCTGGCATTAGCATTGCTTCTGAGCTCCCTTGTCCTGGTGCTGTAGCAGCCTCTCAGGACCACGCTTCAAAAACCGCTGCTCTAGGGGCGCCTGGGTTGCTCAGTGGGTTAAGCCTCTGCCTTCAGCTCAGTTCATGATCCCAGGGTGCTGGGATCGAGCCCCACATCGGGCTCTCTGCTCAGCAGGGAGCCTGCTTCCCTTCCTCTCTCTCTGCCTGCCTTTCTGCCTACTTGTCATCTCTGTCTGTCGAATAAATAAAATAAAAATCTTAAAAAAAAAAAAAAAAAAGAACCGCTGTTCTAATCTTCCTGCTCCTGTTCTATAGATAAGAATGTTGAGGCGCCGGGAGGGGACATTACCTGCCCATGTCACACGGAAGATCTAGAATTTAGATCCAGGCCTATGTAACCCAGCAGTCCTCATATTTAGCTCTATCCCCTTTCCCCAGACCCCAGGGGCCCGCTAAGAAGAGGAAAGGAGGATAATGGACAAAGAAGGCAGGTGGGGGCTGAATGACCCTGCTCCCACAGGGTCTGAGAACTCTCCCGCTCTGAGAACTCACGTTGAGTCCTGTAACCTTTACAATTATGTTCCCTTTTCACAGATGGGAACACTGAGGCACAGAGCAGTTTAGTGACTTGCCCATACTGCACAGTAAGTAATAGAACCGGGATTCAACGCAAGGCAGTTCAGCTCCAGAGGCCACGCTCTCTGCTGCAGGGGGTGCAAAGCTTCCTGAGGGGTTGTGCCGTGTTGCCCTTAAGAGCACTCACTCTCGAATGGGACAGACCCAAGTTCAAGTCCCACCTGGGCTTCTTGGCAGCTCTGTGGCCCTGGTTTCCTATTTTACCCTCTTACAAACAGCATAGCCACGAGCAGCTGGCTTGCATCCTTGATTCTTCTCTTCCATTAAATGCCAGCAAGCGGATTCCCTAAGGGCAAGTGCGTGCAAACTTTGAAAGCTTTGAAATGCGGTTCCAAATGCAGGGACCAGTGGTGAAGGCTGAGCGTGCCAGGCCAGCTCCAGGTTTGCTGCCACCAGGGGGGAGCAGACACCACAAGAAGGACAGCCTGGAAGAGGGGCTCAGATGGTCTTTGGAACTCTACCTCCCGCTCTCTCTCCTTCCCAAGACCCCCCCCTCCCCCCCGACTCCCAGCCTGCGCTCTGAGCTGCTCAGATGGGGCCAAAGGTCAGCTTTGAAGCCCGAATGTCCTCAAATGTCCTCAAATCGTGGCTCCAGCGTCAGCTGGGAGATGGTTAGAAAGGCAGATTCACGAGCCCCTGGCTGGGTGACTCAGCCTCGGGAGTTGGGGGCTGTGGGCGGGGGGCTGCAGTCCGTGTGTCTGCAGCCCTGCAGGTGATTTTGAGGGAGCTAAAGTGTGAGAATTACTGCTGTAGATGAGCAGTTGCCAAACTTTTTCCATAAAGGGCCACACAGGACCAATTTCAGGCTTTGTGGGCCATAAATACGGTTTCTGTTGCAACCACTCAGCCCTGCTGCCGACGTCCGGAAATGGCCGTGGACGATCTATAAATAAGCGAGGACGGCTATGTTCCAGCCAGTCTTTATGGACACCGGCAGGAGAGTTTTACACTCCTTTCACGTGTCACAAGATATTTTTTTCTTTTGATTTCTCTTCATCCACGTAGAGACGTAAAAGCCATTCTTTACTAGCGAATGGCACACACATCTGTGGGCTTGATTTTCAACCTGCTCTAGACCCAGGTATGAATCTAGGCTTGGAAGAAGAGGAGGGGAGACTTGAACCCATCACCGCCGGATTCCCAAGTCAAGGACGGTCCCCAGAGTTCCAACCTTGGGACATGGACAGAAATACTCTCGACTGTGGAATAGGCATCGCAATCCCCGAGTGATCAGAGGCACGGGGGCTCCAATTGTTAGACAGTGAAATCCCCTGGAGACTGGCTAGTGTCCAGGCCCCATCACAGACATCCTGATTCCACAGAATCCGGAGGGATCTGGGGAAGGGCCTGCACTTTGCTCAGATACCCCCGGTCACTCCCATGGAGAGGGTTCTCTGCCCCCAGTGTGAAGGCTGAGCCAACAGATCCAAGATGAGAAATGCAGCAAATGAGGCAAACCCGGGGCCTCAGGAAGTGGAAGGACAGAGACGCTGAATTTAAATCCCACCTTTGTCACTTACATGCTGTGCGTTCTCCAGCTGAGTACTTAACCTCTCTGGGTTACAATTTGCTCCTCTGTAACATGAAGGCGATAATCCTATCCACCCCAAAAAGCTGATGAGGCTTAAATGAGATCCTATGTGCAAAGCCCGTGGCACCCAGGATGTCCTCCACAAGTCTGAGCCCCAGCTCCCGGCAGGTTGCTCTGAGAATTGAGGTGTTGCCAGGGGCGGGCGCCTCAAGCTTTGATGATTTGCACCTGGAGTCTTGGGAAGATGTGTATCCCCATTCAGGAAGGGGCCGAGGGTGGAGTCCGAGAGTTTGTTTTTTCTAACAAGCTGGGGTTGGGGAAAAGGTGATGCCACGGAGCCAGGAACCACTCTGGAAGCAGCCAGGACTAGGCCAGAGACCATTCTGGAAGTGGCCGTGGTTGGGAGCTCTGGTTCTGCTTGCTGATGGCCATGAGTGGGAATTCTCTTATACCCGGGCAAGCACTTGGTGGTGAACCTCTCACTGTTACTGCTGCCACTGTGGTCCCTGTGAGGACATCCTGATGGGGATGGCAAGGGAGTTGGCAGGCAGACAAAGGAAAGGACAAAGCGTGAGCAGTTGGTTTCCTGCCGCTGCGCACCCCTTGCTCTGAGCACTGCGGGCCTCACTCTGTTTCTCCTCCACGTCCCCGCCTCTCTGGTCTCCTGCTGACAACGGGCACCAGGTGCCCTGCCTCCGACCGCCCCCACCCAACGTGCACACAAACACATGCCCTCCTCGGAGAGCAAGCTGCGAGCTGCGTTTATTTCTGCACGTAGCCAGGAGGCATATTCATAGACAGCCCTGTTAGCCAGATGCAGGAAAAAAGGGGGTGTTTGTTCAAGAAATCCGGCATGGCCCACCCAGGCAGGGACACCCACAGCGAGGGGACCTGGCAGAGCAGGAAGCCCCCACGATGGCAAATCAAGAGCTCCCAGTTCTAGTCTGGCCTTGGAACCTGACTTACTGTGTGACCTCAGATGGCTCGCTACCCCTCTCTGAGGCTCGGATTTCCCCACAGAAAGAGGGGCTGAACTAGATCAGTGGCATTGGACTCGCCCAGGACAGACACAGATTCTCAGTCCCCAAGCCCGTTGATTGGAAACCGAGGGGAGCTTGGGACACCCTTAAAAGAAGGGAGAAGGGTTCTGAAGGCTGGTGATGGGGGAAGAAGCTGAGTCCCCCATTCTACCTCACCTATCCCGCTGCTGCACCTACACAGAACACAGCGAGGACCCAGGCAGGAACAAAGGAGGCCAGACAGGCTCACTCACAGCGCAGAGAGCCCAGAAGAATCAGAGGAATGAACGAAAGCATGGATATACAGAATCATTTATTGACGGATGAATCTTTCTTACTCCAGAGCGTGCAGGGCCTGGAGACAGACATCAAACATGCCCAGAAAATGATTCGATGCAAGGAAGAAAGAAAAAATGGAAAGAATGCCAAAATTATGTCTTATCTGGGGCCCCTAGGTGGCTCAGTCGGTGATGCATCTCACGCCTGGTCTCAGCTCAGGTCATGGTTTCAGCTCAGGTCGCGATCTCAGGGTCCACGCTGAGTGTGGAACCTCCTTAAGATTCTCTCTCTCTCTCTCCTACTGCCCCGCCCCATATCTCCTTCCCTCTCAAAAAAAAGAAAAAAAAAATATATATATATATATCCTGCCTAGGAGAGGCTGTATAATAATATTTCCTAGACCCTTGGGGCAATTTCGATGGGAAGACTTGGCACTCCAGGGGAAACAAAGGCAGGCAGGGAGAAACATAACGAGGTCATGAGTGGGCCCATTTAATTCTCACAACACCCCCACCCATACATGGGTGCCGTTGCCCCCCCCCATCAGATGCACAGAGACTAGGTTACACCGTGATGTTGCAGCAGGGAAGGGAGCCTCAAGGGCTTTCCAGAGGGACGCACTGGCCGCAGGTGTGCAGGTCCACAAGGAACAGTGTTTCTTGGGAGCCCCCTTCTTCCCTTCCATCCGAGACCTTCCTGCCTCCCCCACCTTGTTTTCCTGAAGTCTGTCACAGAGCCGCCACCTACTCTTTCTTTTTTTTAATTTTTACAATTTTATGTATTTATTTGGCAGAGAGAGAACGAGAGAGTGAGCACAAGCAGGGGGCGTGGGAAAGGGAGAAGCAGGCTTCCTGCCGAGGAGGGAACCCAATGCGGGGGTTCCTAGGATCCTCAAATCATGACCTGAGCTGAAGGCAGAGGCTTAACGACTGAGCCACCCAGGGGCCCCGTCACAGTCTTCTCATCTGTGCCATGTGGTCACACTTGTCCCAGTGAGCACTTACAGTATATGGGGAGCAGGGAAGATGCATACGGGCCACAGCAGACTGAGGGCAGGAGAGGCAGATGCGGCACGTGAGGCACCATGTTCCTGCCCCGAGCTCCATGCACGTTCCCTCCTGGCTTCTCACAAGGGCCCCACCGGGCTCAAATCCAGCTTTGCTGGGCGAGGACGTCACCCACGCTCTGGAAAAGGGAGCTGTACTGGCTAATACTGGTGTGAGAAATGAGCCAGGGGATACACAGTGCCTGTCCGGCACACAGTAGGCACACAACCAAGAATGGTTGTCATGAAGAACCACACACCACACCCAACACATAGCAGGTCCTCAACTCATATTAGCACTGTCGTCTGTAAAATGAAACTATTTGTTGTGAAGTTTCTTGGCATGGTCTGCAAGGGACCAAAAATCTTTGCAGCCACAAAGGTCCTGGGCTCGCCTTGGGACAAATTTCCCTTCCTCTGTCCCATGTGGGCTGGTAGCTGGGGAGCGCAGGCCGTGCCCCCCGGGGCAGGCATATCTGCGGCTCTGGGTCCCGAGGCAGCACGTCTGGGGCAACTCTCCCTATCTGTCCAGGTATCCACGAGACAGCTGGGCCCTTGTTAGGAGGGCATCTGCACACCTTGTTTGGAACGTGTCGGCTAATGTGATTTAAGACAATACATAAATGTCAACTTGGCCGGGACTCACCCCAGCTGGTTTCCAGGGAAAGAGACCTGAAAAATATGTCTTCATTCCTTCTGTGTCATGGCTCAGGCCATCGATGGCTTGTAGGGGGACGTTCACGGGGTTGGAGGATTGTACGGAGCCTGTGGTGAGCGGCAAGCAGGAGACTCTGCCTTCAGCCTGCAGAACAAGAGTGTGACCCAGCGTCTCCTGTCCCCTTAGAGACTGCTTCCGCATCTGTAAAATGAGGACAATTAAAATAAAATAAAATAAAACAAAACAAAATAGGGACAATAATCTATGTATCATGGGCTACTGAGAAGATAAAAAGAACATTCAGTACCCAGGGCAGCGCCGGGCACAGAGGAAGCACCCGCTGCAAATCAGGAAAACAAAAACACGGACACCGGGAGATCAAGCCGCATGCTTTGTATACAAAGGTGCTCAATGACTATCTTTTAATTGCATGCAGGTTAGTAAGGACTTTGAGATTCTCCTGAACTGATATTGGAAGAGAGTAAGGTTCAGCAGCACTGGTCCCAGAGTCATTGACCCCACTATGTGACCTCGGGTAAGTGACTCTACCCTCTGGGACTCAGTTTCCTCATCTGTAAAATGGGGAGCTTAGCCCTGGCCTGCCCAGGCTCTTCCTTCTGGAGCACTGTGATTAAGATTGGCCTGCCGGGTCCTTGCAGGCTCTGACAGACAGAGCATAGAACATGCTCGGATTTTGGAGCTTCCCAGGGTTTGAATCCCGCCCCCCCCCTCCATGGGCTGTGGGCCTATGAACCTGTCCCCTCACATCTCTGGTTCTCCACACGCTCAGAAAGATTGAGCATTCGTATGGCCAGGCCCCCCGAGGGAGCCAGGCATAGAGAAAGCACTAGATTGGCAGCCAGAGGTCAGGTTCAAGTTCTGGCCTGAGCTCTACTTGCCATGGGCCTTTGTGAAGCACCCTTCCCCTCTGGAGCTCCAGATGAAGGGGACGTGAGGACGTCTGCATCCGCAGACCCAGGTACAGCAGGATGAGGGCAGGGGCAGGAGTGAAGACTGCTTTCCTAACTGCTTCTTAACCTCAGAAGCAGAGAATAAGAGCCCTGGCATTGGCTAGGCTCCTCCTTTGTTCCCAGCTCTGTTTTCAACACCTTTTAGGTCTTCACCTTGTTTAATTCCCATGAGGCAATCACTGGTATTAGGCCCATTTCGCAGGTATAGAAACTGAGGTACAAGGAGACTACATAACCTCACAGCTAGTACGTGGCAGAGCCGGGACACAGACTAAAATAGTCTAAACAGACTAGAATGGCCCCTAAGTGGCTCTCTTGAAGTATTGGTGATGAATCAATGAATGTGCGACAAGCCATCTAAATATCCATCTTTATTGGGCGATCTCTTTTCACTGTAATTGTAACAGCATCCTTAGGGAGAAGGTGTTTCATGGATCATATTTCGTGGATCGGGACGTGAAGGCCCAGAGAGCTGCGGGGCCTACCCATAGTCACACAGCCAGAATGCTGGGATTCCCACCCAGACCTGCCTGTGTCTAGGGCCTGGACAGGACCCCTCCTCAGAAACCCCGAGGCGGTGCTAAAGCATGTGTCAAGAGAGACACAGCCACGGCTGTGTGGACTGTGAAGAAAGGCCTTCAGGCCCTACCTCAGAGCCAGGGAAGGGGGGGGCCGGAACACAGCGAGGTGGTGGGGGGCCCCCACGAAGGAAGTTTGGGAACTTGAAGAGCTGCCGTGAAGTTCACACAGCACCAGAGTCACGAGGGCAGGCATCTTTATTGAGTGCCTGCTGTGTCCGGGGCATGAGACTAAATTCTTTGCATCTGGCGTCGCTGAGTTCTTACCTGTGATGTAGGTGCCATTATCATCCACCCTCATTTTCTGGATGAGGAAATTGAGGCTCAGACAGATGGACTCATCAGTCCAGGGTCACACACGTAGCAGGAGGCAAACTCAGGTCCGTACGTCTCAAAGTCATTGCCTTTCCACAGGGTAAACCTTCCCTCCCGAGTTCAAGTGCTCAGCGCCTCAGAAGTGCATGGTATCCAGGGCCGGGTGCGTACACTGTGAGTGGAAGCCTGCCCTGCCCCTTTCTGGCTTCCTCCCAGGGCCCTCAGAGGGTTAACTTCCCTGCAGCCTGGCGTCAACCCCATCAGACCCGGCCTCTCCCCTGCATTATGAGGAGCAGACCGGCTCCTTGCTCCCGGCAGCTGATGCGTTCTCTGCTCAGTGGTTCGCGCCCCAGATATTAAATTACTCATAAAATATTTGGCCTGTCCCCAAAGTGGCTGCTGCCTCCTCCCTAGGTCTGCCACTCATCGCCCCCTCCCCACTACCAGGTCAAGTTCTTCTGTATTGGGGGGAGGCTCAGAATATGAACTGAACTTTGCCTGGAATTAGCCTATGTTAGTTCTTCGGGTTGCTGGGGAGGGAAGAGGCTCTGGTAGGGTTGGGATTTTTCAGGGGCAGGGATCCTATCTGTGACCCTTGTTCTGGGTTTGCCAGACCTGGCCTGAGCTGAGGCTATTCCCCCAGATCCTGTTACTGCCAGGCGTGGGGACCCCCGGACTCCTGACCACCCCAAGTCCCTGAAGACAAGGCCAAGGGTGATCTGGATCGGTTTCCATTGTCTGAGGGGCAAGTGGTCTCTCCTCTCCTCCTCCCTCCCCCACTCAGTTGTCATGGTAACCACAGTGGGGGGTGGGAGGCTGGACCGCTCAGCTCCTGGCCAGGCTACCCAGCATGCTCCGCTTTCACCCAGTTTTCTCCCTCACTGCCCTTTGACAGGCGAGGAGGGGGAGTGGCAGGGGGGGTCGATCCTGCCCTGTCACCAGCCTACGGACGGTTCATATCCAAGGGTCACCACTTGCAGTCCCCTGCCTTTAGGCAGGAGGTTTTCCTGCACAACCCTCAGGAATGGGACTTTTATGAATGTGGTTTGACAGAGAATGATTTGGGGGGTCTCTTTCGAGCCCCCTGGAGTTAATGAAGTCAGTTAAGCCCTAGGATTAGAAGGTCGGGGTCATGGGTACAGCCCATGTTTGCAGAGTAACACCCCACCCCACCCCTAGCTCCCACCAGCTGTTTCAGAAATGCCTGATGCTGGTTGTCTAGGGAACTGGTGAAGGGGTGTGGATGGGGCCTGGCAACCCCAAGCCCAAGTACCACAGTCACAGTCCCTTAGAGCCCACACCCTACAGGCTGGGCATTGGGAGCCTCACTTCTTTCTTTCTGTCCAAGAGAAGGCACATTTTTACAACAGTAGTACCTCTATTAACGACTTCTCATCACCCCGGCTTGGGGGTTCTTAAATGCAACACCCAAATAAACTGGGCTTTGGCCTTTATCATGGCACTTCCATTTGGGGTACACTGCCACCAGGTGGCGGTAGTCACTGCCAAGGTGTAGGGTTTCCCTGAGATTCCAGAAGGTGATTTTCCAGTTCCTATTCTTCCACAACCTACAAAACACAATATCTTTGCTTCTTTTACTTTTATATTAAGGTTACAGGACTTTATAAATCGCTGGAGTTAAGCAGGCTTTAAACAAACTACATGTTGGTGTGTTAGTAGCAGGTAGCAAAGACTCAGAAACCAGACCGCCTGACTTCGAATCCTGGTGCAGCTACTTGCTAGCTGTGTAGTTGGGCAAGTTTCTTGTTCTCGCTGTGCCTCAGTGTCTTTCTCTGCAAAACAGAGATACTAGACGGTCTCTCGCCCCCGGGGCTGTTGTGAGGACTTAATGAGTTAAGGCACTCGTAGTGCTTAGAACAGTGCCTGGCGCAGCATTAAGCTCTTAAAAGAGATTGGTTATTAATATTTAAAGATGATGCATGACAGCAAAGTTTCAAAAATAGTTTGTATTCTGAGATTTCACAGACATAACTTTATCTATTCGGTCTTTTATCTGGCTTTTCTAATCTGGTGATTTGTTTTAGAGCTGCACTGCTAGGCACCCACAGTCTGTCCAGATGCTGCATCCAGCTCGCTCAGCCCCACATTTAAGCCCATATCCTAATGTTTTGCCTCCTAAGTGTCTGTGGGGATCTGCCCCCTCCACTCCAGACTCACTGACATCCTAATCTCACTCTTGAACCTCTGCCACTAGCCCCTGACTCTCCAGCTGCTCCCCGCAGACCCCATCTCCTCCCTGTAGCCATAATGATTTTTCTAAACTAAAAGTACTCCTCTGCTCAAAGAACCTGTATGGCTCCCCAGCACCTCCACGTTAAAAACCAGGCTTTGTAGCTGAGTCCCACTCCATCCCACTTCTCATTCCAGCCTCATCGGCCTCCCTTTGCTGTCAGAATGCCATGCTCCTGCACCAGCAGACACCTTGCCTTTCCCCCAAAGCCTCAGGCGCCCTGCAGCTCTATGGCTGATGCAGGCGGGAGGTGGGGGGGAGGGCTGTGCCCTCTTTCCTTATCTGTTCTCTCTCTCTCCTGCCTGCTCAGCCTCAAGACTTGGCTCCTGTCTCCCCTGCTTTGGGAAGTCTTTCCTGATCCCTCAGCAGCCTCCAGATCGGGTGAAGGCCCTTTTTTGTGTGCTCTGACCTGTCTGCACTCAGGAAGGGCCTGTCTTCGTCCACCTGCGCCCTCGGAGATGCCCTGCACAGAGCAGGTCCTCTGTGAACCTCTGGGAAACAAATCCAGGATGACCATCCCATGCTGTTCAGCCTAAAATGTTCCTCTTTTCCATCTTCTCTGTTCCAGTACCTTCTATTGATCCTTCCAGGCTTGGCGAAATGTCTTCTCGGAGACTTTTGATCATCTTGACTCCCAGTTTTATCCATGCATGACATTATTTCACTCCCTCCTCCAGCAGGCAAACATAATGGGCACGAACTGAACACTTGGAATGCCACAGCTGAAGCCGCAGGTCCTACCAGAGCCCCCCGCACACCCTCGGAGCCCAGCAAACACATCAAACACATGAACAGAAGAAGGACAGAATTATTGTCCAGACCAACGGTTTTCAACCAAGGTGATCTTGCTCCCCAGGGGATATTTGGCAAAGTCTGGTGGTTTGTCACACAGTCGGGGGTGGTGGTGGTGTAGAATTGCTACTAGAACTAGTTGGACAGGGCAGCCCCCCACGATACAGAAATGTCTGCCCCAAAGTGTCGGAGCACCCCTGGTTTAGAGCCCGTCACACTCAAATCTGTCCCCCTTGCACACTGAGGGCCCTTAAGGGTAGGACCTGATCTTAGTTCTCTGTTTCCTCTGCATGGCCCAGAAAGTATGCACTCAGCAGTTTTTTAAAGACAAATTTTATTTATTTATTTATTTATTTTAGCATTTTTATTTTTTTTTATTTATTTGTTTATTTTAAATATTTTATTTATTTATTTGATAGACAGAGATCACAAGTAGGCAGAGAGGCAGGCAGGGAGAGAGGAGGAAGCAGGCTCCCCGCTGAGCAGAAAGCCTGATGCGGAGCTCCCGGAGCCCGAGACCATGACCTGAGCCGAAGGCAGAGGCTTTAACCCACTGAGCCACCCAGGCGCCCCTATTTTAGTATTTTTAAAAAACTATTTATTTGAGAGAGAGAGAGAGCGCGCACAAACTGGGTGATGGACAGAGGCAGAAGCAGACTCCCTGCTGAGCAGGGAGCCCAACCTGGGCCTCAATCCCAGGACCCCAGGATCATGACCTGAGTCAAAGGCCAACCCTTAACTGACTGAGCCACCCAGGCGTCCCTAAATAACAATTTTCAATCATTCTTTCATCGGTAAGGTGATTCCTGTCCCTTTCCTCTCCGCAGCTGCCACGTCTTGCTTGGAGCCTGGTCTCAAATGCTGTCAGATGTCCGCGCTAGGACAATTCCCTGTTTCCCGGCTCCAGCCGGCCAAGTTTCCCGTTTCTGCTGGCCCCAACCTTCCTTCCACAGCTTTTCCTGATCCCCACACTCATGAGGAATGAGCCCTCAGAGAAGGGAGAGCACATTTTGAAGATGGAAGGGAAACGCTGGGTGATGCTCCCCAGGGATGCTCCCCCCTCCCCCAAGCAAGAACAGGCAAGGCACTAACTTGCCCTGTGACTTGGCTATGTCCCAACCCCTCCGGGTCTCGGGCTCTCAACGAGGTGATGAGTGCGGACGCAGATCCTCTCTGAACATGTCCTGGGCATCACCCCCTGCTCCCTGCCTGGGAGCATGCTTTCCGCTAACCCCTCAGGGGATCCCAGGACTTCTGGTCCTTCCCAGAGCCCGGGCGCTCCAGCACACACAGGGTGCCGCGGTCTCCCAGGGCGCCGCTGTCAGCTGTGACCCCTGCGCCCCCGGAGGCAGTCAAACAAGCCGCCTTTGTGGTCTGGGCTCAGGCGGCCTCAGGGAGCGGCACAAAGGGTGGGAAGAAAGACGCCAATCCTCTTAGGGCCAGCGCCGCGCTTTCCCACTGCGGCCCATCTGCTCCCGGGGAGCCGGGCATACCCGGTCGGCCGGCCCCACGGCAGAAAGCAAGCAAAAGCTGCCCAGGAATGAAAGACGGGCCTGGACGGCCCAGATCCCCACGGCAAACACAGGCCTGGCCCAGGGCCTGGGAGGGAGCAGGGCTGTGCCGGCAAGAGAAGGCGGTTAAAAGCACCGCCCCAGGAGGGGGACCCCGGGCTAATCCCTGCCTGCCCTGTGCCTTCCCTTCCCACACCCATGAGCCAGGCTGGGGCAAGGGGACTGGGGAGGAGGGGAGGGGCTGCGATCCAAGGTCCTCCCTAAGCGCCAGGCCCTCAGTGGGGCCCTTTGTACTCAGACTTTCTGTGTTCCTTGCAGCACCCTGTTTGACAAATGGGCTCGGCAAGGTGGCACTTGCCCAGAGTCACCCAGCTGCTATACGGCAGAGCTGGGTCTCAGCTGGGGGCCAAATCTCAATTCACTCATCTGCGTAACTGTGGTTCACTCAGCCAGAGCTCTCCCACACCTCTTTCTCGCAACCACCCTTGGACAGATGGGGAAACTGAGGCCCAGGGCAGAAGGTGATCTGCTCGCAGTCACAGACCTCATAAAGTCCTGACTGTACCCCGGTCCCGGGTCCCAGCCCCCGTAACTCCATGGGTGACCTTGGGCAAGTTAGCCTCTATGGACCTCAAGGACTTCACCTGTAAAATGGAGTAACATTAACCACCTCATAGCGTTGTTCCAAGCACTAATTTTTTTTTTTTTTTTTTTGACAGAGAGAGAGAGATCACAAATAGGCAGAGAGACAGACAGAGAGAGAGATAGGAGAAGCAGGCTCCCTGCTGAGCAGAGAGCCCAATGCGGGACTCGATCCCAGGCCCCTGGGATCATGACCTGAGCCGAAGGCAGAGGCTTAACCCACTGAGCCACCCAGGCGCCCCCCAAGCGCTAATTTAATTAAATCATTACTTAGAGTCGCTTAGAATGGTGTCTAGTTCGCCTTTAAGTGTCCCACAGTGTTTGCTGTTATTGGTTGCGGAACGGTTCACAGCGGCTTTGAGGGGGGACAGGTCACGTTATTTGTCCCATCTTGTTAATGAAGAAGCTGGGGTTCAGAGCGGGAGGGTGATGTCCTTGAGGGCAGGAACAGAACCGGGACCAAAGTCATCTCTCTGGCTGCTTGTCCAGCCTCTCTGTAGTGCCAGAGTTGGGGTGGTGGTCTGGGGAGCCCCAGCGTCAGCCTCCGCCTGAGGTGGGCCCCAGGGCCTGCTCTGCCATCTGAGACTCACATCCTCAGCCTGGTCCCTGCCCTGCCCCAGCCTCCCTGCCCTCAAATGTGAAGTGGGCACTGGCAGAGAGGGTTTTTTTTTAAATTATTTTTATTAACATATAATGTATTATTTGCCGCAGGTGTACAGGTCTGTGAATTGTCAGGCTTACACATTTCACAGCACTCACCATAGCACATACCCTCCCCAGTGTCCATAACACAACCACCCTATCCCTACACCCCGCCCCAGCAACCCAGAAAGGGTTCATGAGGGTTTGATGAGAGGACGTATTTAAGATGTTAGTTCTGGGCCTGGCACACAGCAGGTGCTCAATAATGGCAGCCACAGTCAGTATTGGATGGCCTAGAGCAGGTCGGATCCCAGAATGGGAAGAGAAGGAAGCACTGAGTTTCTACCCGTTGATGGCTGGCCCCAAAGACTCCTTTTTACACCCCCCCCCCCATGGTTGGGGTTTATCTGGCGGAGTGAAGAAGGACTCAGGCAAAGGGTAGGGAGGTGCTGGGTTGGAGAAGGGGAGGTAGCAGCTGAGATCCAGGCTGAATCCCTTCCAGAGAGGGGACTGTGGACCAGCTGCCCCCGCCCCCGACTTCCCAGCCCCGTGAGGCCTTGAGCCCAGGAGTGCTGGAATCCAGGATATCAGAGGCAGATGCTGTCCTCTACACACACACACCCCCGCCCCAGCCCTACACCGACCATGTTACAGACGCCGAAACTGAGGCTCAGGAAAGGGGCCACACACCTGTCAGAAGATCACCTACCTCTAGAGCACAGCCCAGGCCTCCAGCCAGCCTCTCCCCTCCCAGAGGGGATCTGGCCCTGACTCCCACAAGCCTCCCCCCGCTGAGGGGTCACACAGGGGCGAGGCGGTCAGGGTCTTCATGTTCGGGTTGAAACAGGCCTATAAACTGTCCCAGCCTCTCCATTGCCCAGCTCCGGAAGTGGGCTCTGCCCAGAGAATGGAAGTGAGTCTGTGGTTCTCTCCTCTCTCCTCTGCCTCCCCACTGTCTCCCTTGCTATTATTTTGCTACTTGCTTTCCATTTCTGTCTCTTCTCTCATACACTATCTCCCCTGTCTCTCACAATGTCTCTCCTCTCTCTTGCTTGCTCTGCCCTGCCCCCACCCATGGCACACTTTGCCCCAGAGAACCTAGCCGCGTGTCCCTTGCCCTGAACCAGGGGCTCTCCTGGGAGCTTCCCAGACAGGTCTTGTCCCTCTTGGTCATCGTGTAGGGCTAATCCCAGGCAACTCTTTGCTCTTCTCATAGACCTTCTTCCTCTGTGTACCCAGCTGGGGGGTACATGGCCTCACAAACACTCCATCCCCAAGAACCAGGGTGCTCGCTTTGGCTGCACATACACCATCCCCAAGAACCAGGGCCATTCGGTGATTTGAGAAGTTACGTAAGAACTGTATTCACCTTTGGAAAAGTTTCTTCCTCCAAATCCTAGTGTCTTTTTTGGCCTCCCTGGACAAACCTTCCACACCCTGTGCCCCCCAGGGACCCCCATCTCAATCACCCAACCTGACCTCCTGCCCAAAGCTCTTGGATTTCCCCCCTTCCCAGAGCACAGTGAGCCCCAGTGAGGTCCTGATTCTGATTCACCCCAAGATGCTACCAGCGGACCACAACATTCCCAGTTAACCTTGGCATTGAGGTTACAGAAATAAGTAAGACTAGGAATTTGATAACCACGGTTCAAATCCCGTCTCTACCCCATACCTGGTTGACAGGGTCGGACAAGTTACTTCCCCTCTCACGGCCTCACTTTTCCTCCTCAGTAAGCTGGGGATAATTACCGATTTGTAGCTGAAATTTGGGAAGCGGATATTGTGAAAGAATCAGGGCTAAGGTGACATTTCGTTGAATTCATGGATGAGCTAATTAACATACAACAGAATGTCTGCTCAGCATGAGCCTTTTTCACTGGAGAAGAAACTGAGGCTGGGAGAAGGAAGGCCCCCTGCCAAGGGTCCAAGAGTGAGCAGCCGCAGTGCCCAGACTTGAATTCCGGCCTGGCTCTCAGCAGTTACTCAGTGCAGACTATCAAAGACAGCCAATTCCAGAAGGGACATCAAAGACCTACTTCTTTATTCACAAAGAGAAATCCTCATTAAAACATGGCCAACGGCTGAGGCAACCAGGAAGACGGGCCACGTATGCACAAAAAGAGAATTAATGATCCCAGGCAGACCGTGCTGAGCGGCAAGGGAGCCATTCAAAGGGTCAGCTGTGGAGAGCTGGGGTCAGAGCGAGGGAGGTCTGGGAGGGCTTCCTGTAGGAGGAAAAGACTCGGGCCAGCCTCATGGGGAAGAGAGGATGTCCAATGAGAGTTGACTCTAGCTACCATTTATTGAGCACCTACTGTGTTCTAGGCACCAAAAGGATGGGGATCCTATCCCCATTTCTAGAGAAATAAACAGAGAGCTAAGGGACCAGTCCGAGTGATGTCCTTGGGCAAGCCAGGGCCAGAATTTAAATCAGCTCTGGGGTCCCCACACCTCCTGTCTCCACTAGACTGCACTGCCCTTGTAGGGACAAGGGTGTGTCTAGGGGGAAGAAGGGGATGGGAACATGGCCTGTCACCACTGCAATTTGCCAAAGCAAAATCCCTGGGAGGTTGGGGGGAAGGGTCTGGGAAGGGCCTAAATGGAATGGCAGGTTGGGGCCAGGCCGAGAAAATGTCCTCCAAGAATGCCAGGCATTGGATTCATGCATTCAGCCATTCTTTGATTTGGCCAAATGTTTCGTGAGCATCTCCTGTGCAACAGGTCGTGTTCCAGCTACTAGGGACACAGCAGTGATAAAAAGAGATGGCGCCCATGGAGTCTCATGGTGTCTCATGGAGCTGATCCCTTGTGGAGAAGCATGGGGAATGAACACATAAATAAATAAAATTTTGGATGCTGTGCTATTGTCCTGGGACTGCTACAACAAAACGCCACAGATTGGGTGACTCGGAACAACCAAAGCATAGCATCTCACAGGCCCCAAGCCCCAGGGTCTGGATCTGCACTGTGGCGGGGCCGCGCTCCCTCAGAAGGGAGAACCCCTCTTTGGCCCTTCCAGTTTGTGGAAGCTCCTGGCTTTTCCTGGCTTAGGACAGCGTCCCTCCAGGCTCCACCTGGAAGACAGGCTCCACCTCTGTCTTCACACGGCCTCCCTCTGTGTCCTCTTACAAAGACTCACTCCCTTCCACAGAGGAGGAAACTGAGGCCCAGAGAGAAATGACTCCCTCCAGGTCCCACAGCCGGAGGATGGGCAGCTGAGATGGAAGCAGAATCTGACCGACCCTCAAGTGCTATGTGGGGACCCCGGCTCTACACTGCATGTAAGGGGGGGCTGGGTGCTCGTTGCTTCTGGGCGAGGAAGGCCCTTGGCTCTGTGGGCTTCAGTCTGAAGGAACGGTTGTCAGTGGCCCGAGGCCGCGCCCCTTCTTCAGGCAGCGACCTCCCAGATTTCCTCTGGGGAACTCCTGTCCCCACTGGGCCCCCCCCCACCCCCCCAATCCAAGAGCAGGCACACATCCCAGGCCTGACCAATCCACACAGCCTATTACTCTCAGCCCGCGGGAACCTGTTCCAAAGCGGGCACGTGACTCATGTCCAAGCGACAACAATCTGTCTGGGAATTTTGTGGACAAATATTGAGAAGAAGGTGTCCTTTTCCCCCCTTGGCTTACTATGGAGGAAGCCGCCTTGCCAACGCTTGGGGAGAGAACACTTGAGGACAAAGCCCTTGAGGAGGGAAATCGAGGCAAGGGGACTGCCAACCTCGTGTGAGGGCCTGGAGCCAGCTGTGCCAGGGTGGGGCTAGCAAGTGGGCGGGTCTCACCCTGTTGCCTGAGGAAGGACAGGGGCAGCCTGGGGTTGGCATTCCCATGGCCCGACTCAGCCATAAGAGACCATAGTCTCTTCATCAGTGAAGGCCTGCACATGAATGTCTCCCACCTCTGGACATATCGTACACCCTCTCTGGACCCCATCTTCTGGGCCCCCAGCTCACCCCTCACTGTGTCCCCACTTCCCCTCTGGGCTGAGCTCTCACTAAGCCTCTCCTTGGCTGCCCCTCCATGGAGCTGGCTTGGATCAGGCAGTGTTTGCTCAGCAAGCTGGAAGGAGACAGAACCCCACAGCTCCCCCCCACCCACCATGGCTCCCGGTTGTCTGGCGAGCAGGATCCAGGCCACACCCCCCCTTACCAACCTCTCCCCTTGGTCCCACAACAGCTGCAGGTGTACCCCAGATCAGGGACCATTCCCCTGGTCCTCAGTGGCACTTTCTCTCCCACACAAACCCATCCCACCTCCAAGGCCCCAGTGCCAATCTGTGGGGGGGAACCACACACACTTTGAGCCCTGGAAGTTCCAAACATGATTTATCATCCCCTTCCCAAATTGGCTCCTGCAGCAGAGCCCTGGCCCAGCCCTAAGCAGGCAGCCAGACTCTGACTCCCAGCCCTCCTGTCCATCCGCCCCCATCTCCCTCCTCCCCCAGCCCTCAGTTGTCACCCTGCCCTGCTCCCAGGAGGGGAAGTGATACAAAGGCCGCCTCCTCACTGGCCCCTGTTTCTCCAGGATTCCCTCATCCGTTCATCTGCCTCAGAGTGTGGATCCCCAAGACCCCTTCGGGGAGTTTGTGAGATCAAAAGTTTTTCACGATAATAAGCCAGACATAAAAGAGATCTACAAGGATTTAAAACAATGCCACTCTGCCCACTAAAGACTCTCATGTTGGAAAGTACAGTTATCTTTAATAAAAATCTATTCTTTATTTTAATGTGTCATGGGTTTATTATTGCTACTTTGAAATAATAAATATTTCTTTTTAAAAGTTTTTTTTATTTTTTATATATTTGACAGAGAGAGACAGACACAGAGAGAGCACAACCAGGGGGAGCAGCAGAGGGAGAGGGAGAAGCAGGCTCCCTACTGAGCAGGGAGCCTGATTCGAGGCTCGATCCCAGGACCTCCATTTGCTTATCCGTGAGATGGCATCAGTGACACGACTGCTCCTCTCTACTTCACAGAAATGTTTTGTAAACCATAAGGGGCTATGCATTGTCATATTTTCATTATAACTCTTGGCAATGGGAAGGAACTTGGAGATGGTAGGATAGCCTTAATCTCAAGGGCTGAGAGAAGAGCTACCCAACACAATTAGCCAGCCTCCTCATTGTACAGGTGAGAAACTGAGGCTCGGATGGAAGGAGTTATTCATTTCATGCCACAGAGTGACATGGAACACAGGAGGAGCCTTTTCCATTCTTGACTCATAACCCTGCATCTCCCTTTATCAACTCAAGGGACCCCAGGATCATGGGGAAACCTCCTTTCCCAAGCATTGGAAAACTTGGTTTCCATTGTGGGTTTTCCCTAACTTGCTTGGGGAAGAAGTTCCTCACCTCTGTGCCTGTTTTCATAACTGTCAAAATAAAGGGCTGGATAGATAAGCTCCAAAATATTTGTCAGTATAATTGATCAATAAGCATAATAACATGTCCAAAGAAATACAAATTAAACAACAATGAAACAAAAAGCGATAATACCTAGTGCTGGCAGGCATGAGTTGAAATTGGCACTCTTGATATTTTTGAAGGCAACATTCATCAATACTGTCAAACCTTATAGCCAAAGCCTTTTAAAGATGTATTTATTTTATTTATCTTAGAGGGAGAGAAAAAGAATGCGTGTGGATGGGGGTACAGAGGGAGATGGAAGGAAAACTCAGACTCTGCACTCAGCACAGAGCCTGACACTCGGCTCAGTCTCACCAACCTGAGATCATGACCTGAGCCGAAACCAAGAGTCAGATGCTTCACTGACTATGCCACCCAGGTGCCCCGCCAAAGTCTTTAAAATACAGTATGCAAAGCCTTTGGCCTAGAAACTCCACTTCTAGAATTTCATTCTGAGGCAATAATGAAAAAATTGACTTCAGGAATGTTGTTGATTGTTTGTAATAGTGAGGAAGCCGATAAGAGAGAGAGAGAGAGAACAGACGTCCAGTCTAAGGACTCACAGTGAGATACTTTGCAGCCACTCACACTGATGAGGTAGCCAGTGGTTCATGCAGAAAAAAATGCTGAGTGGAAAAAAATCCTGAATGGAAAAAAATATTGAATGAATTATAAACAACACAGGTAACACATTCCTGTTAATGTTGTTTTGAAAGTATGTTTGAAATAACAGGCAATATATTCACTAAAATGTTAAAGGTGATTATCACTGAATTCTTGTTGCTTTTTTTTTTTTAAGACTTTTTAAATTTATGTGTCAGAGAGAGAGAGAGAGCACGCACAAGCAGGGGGAGGGACAGGCAGAGGGAGAAGTAGGCTCCCCAATAAGCAAAGACCTTGATGTGGGACTCGACCCCAGGACCCTGGGATCCTGACCCGAGCCAGAGGCAGACACTTAACTGACTGAGCCACTCAGGTGTCCCAGATTCTGGTGGCTTTTAAAAATATACAGAGGGGCTCCTGGGTGGCTTAGTAGGTTAAGCCTCTGCCTTTGGCTCAGTTCATGGTCTCAGGGTCCTGGGATCGAGCCCAGCATCAGGCTCTCTGCTAAACAGGGAACCTGCTTCCCCCTCCCCTCTGCCTGCTTGTGACCTCTCTCTCTGTCTACTTGTGATCTCTCTCTCTGTGTCAAATAAATAAATAAAATCTTAAAAAAAAAAAATACACATATGGGGACACTGAGTAGCTCGATCGGTTAAGTGTCTGCCTTTGGCTCAGGTCATGATCTCAGGGTCATGGGATGGAGCCCCACGTGGGGCTCCCTGCTCAGCGGGGAGTCTGCTTCTCCTTCTCCCTCTGTTGCTCCCTTTACTTGTGCCCTCTCACTCTGCTCTCTCTCTCTCTCTAGGAAGTAAATAAAATCTTTTTTTTTTTTTTTCTTAAAGATTTATTTATTTATTTATTTGACAGAGAGATCACAAGTAGACAGAGAGGCAGGCAGAGAGAGAGAGAGAAGCAGACTCCCTGCTGAGCAGAGAGCCCGACGCGGGACTCGATCCCAGGACCCCGAGATCATGACCTGAGCCGAAGGCAGTGGCCTAACCCACTGAGCCACCCAGGCGCCCCAGTAAATAAAATCTTAAAGAAGAATATACACATACCATCTATACCATCTTTGGGCGTTGTTTTGCAGCGATCGTGGGTTACTTGTGAAATAAGAGAAAAAATAGAATCAAGTCCTTTCAGCTCTGAAATTCTAGCATGCTCCCCCCACCTCCTTGGCTGCCCCCTCATTAACCTCGGCCCGTCCCTTCCAGCCCTTGTGTGAATCAGGGCAAACAGGAGGGATATAGTCAACTGGACAGGAATGTGGATTTGGTCGGGGTGGGGGGTGCTGCTGTGAACCTTTGGCCAGGACGTGAGCAGTGGAAGCTGCCCAAGTGTGTCATCCATGAGAAGGCCCTTCTGTGACGGCAGAGGCAGGAAACCAGGTGTCAGTGGAGACAAAAGAGTCCTCGGCGCGTGAAATGGGACTTGGAGCAGGGCCCACCGGGAGGGGATGGAGGGTGGCTGCCGGGCCGCGCAGCCCGGTCTCGACGGGGCGAATTCCAATCACCAGAGCATCTTGGGGTGATCTGGCTTCAGAGCTCTTCGCAGCACTGCGGTTCTGTCACCGCCTTCTTATACTCGGGAAACTGAGGTCCAGCAACGGAAATCTGAAATGCCTGTAGACCCACCTGGGCAAGGAGGATGGGGCCCTACCCTCTGCCCTTGGTGACCGGTGCTTCTCACACTACCATCGCGAAGGACCGTTTTGTTTTTAAATTTCTGATCTGTCATAGACTGATACTTTTATGAAAGACAATAAAAATGAACTACTAGAAACGAGCCATCCAAAGGGGTCCCATTCATAGAAACGGCAGCATGGTGGTTACCAGAGGCGGGGGGCGGGGGGAGTTGTTGTTGAAAGGGTATAGATTTTTCCATTCAGAAAGACGAAACCATTCTCAGGATCTGTTTCACAAGCCTATGAATATACTGAACAACTAAACTTAAAAATGGTTAAGATGGTCAATTTTATATTATGTGTTTTCCGCCACAATTAAAAAGAAAAGTTTTATAGCTCACAGTGATACGGATGTCGATATAGAAAATCTTCTGAAATGGTACTTAAGGGACACCTGGGTGGTTCAGTCAGTTAAGCGTCTGCCTTCAGTTCAGGTCATGATCCCGGGGTTCTGGGATCGAGTCCCACGTCAGCCTCCTTGCTCAGCAGGGAGCCTGCTTCTCCCTCTGCCTGCTGCTCCCCCGCTTATAGTCTCTCTGACAAATCAATAAATAAAATCTTAGAAAAAAAAATGAAATGACAGTCAACGCTTCCTAAAGCAACAGCACTAAAATTAGACAGGAAATGAGAGAAACATATTTGTCTTAGAACATTTCATAAAATAATTACAAAAAAAGAGAGGAATTACTAGAATGGCGAACGCCAGCGCTATGGCTATAAAAGTTTTGAAACCCTCTGGGTTTCTGCCAGCTCCTGCACCAGCCACAGCCCTACCAGACCACACAGGAGGGACACAGAGACCCCCATGTCACAGACACAAACAATTGATTAAGGAACACGTGCAGCCCCGGTCACTTGGCATCCGCACAGCCCCTCACGGTCAACACCCGCCCTCGTGACTGATGCGGCTCAGGCCCCAGGGAGACGAGGAAAACGCTTT
Organism: Mustela lutreola; assembly: GCF_030435805.1. Taxonomy (NCBI): domain Eukaryota; kingdom Metazoa; phylum Chordata; class Mammalia; order Carnivora; family Mustelidae; genus Mustela; species Mustela lutreola. The sequence goes on from NC_081299.1 coordinate 16,319,683, forward strand.
CTTGCTCATCTCTCGCTCCGTGTCCTCGACACAAAGAACAGCTGCGTCCAGGTGCCACCAAAGCTTGTAGACTGTGGGGTGACCGACACTGCACGGGGACCGCCTTGGAGCACAAGGAAGAGGCTTTCATCAGGGCGAGGGAAGCCTTTGCTCTTAGGTAAGAGAAAAGACCAAATAATTTAAGTCCTTCCTCTCAGGACAAATGACATCGGTGCTCAGTGGGACCAAGCGTGCATCTCCTTGCTTGGCTTCATGTCCCAGTTTGTGGTTCCGGCGGTACTCAGAAAAGGCCCTGGTGTCTGCAAGAGCTGCACAGCGTGGTTGGAGAACATTTCACGATATCACAATATCAAATAATTCATAATCCCTTATATTTGTATGTATGGAGTCGAGAGGTAACACGCTTACAGCACAATAACCAGTTGCTTCCATGACTGACTGTTGGGTCTAGATATTGCTTTGACAGATGGTAAAAATCAAGATACACATGATAGGATTTAAATGATGAGCTTCAACTGTTTGTAATATTTTCCACAATAATCATAACGTATGCAACCCCATTACGGCATTCGAGCTCACCGTGTAAAATGCATGGCTCATTTTCTAATCTAAATATTGCTTTAAGGATATTATGGACAATTTGTTGCTACCTTCTCAACAGAGCAAGTGTTTCCCAAACCGAAATTAATTAAAATCCATCTAAGGAATACAATGACTTGAGAAAGATTGTCTAACTTCACATTACTATCCACGGAACAGAAATTATGTGAAAATCTTGATTATAACAACACAATTACTGATTTTGCTTGAGTTAGGCAAGAAAAACAAAATTGATAGAGTAAATATATAATTTATGAATCACAGGAGGTTTATTTGGAAATTTTATCACTCAATGTCATCAACCCCTCATGAGACAACCCAGACATGTGATAATAATTTGATCCAATAGTCTTTGATATTTTGCTGACTTTCAGTCATACAGAAATCATAGCTTTACACATACTTTAAATTTTGTTATACCAAAGGTATATTTGTCATAACTCATTTACTATTGATTGGTTTCTTTTTGAAATTTTATTTATTTTAAAAAATATTTCATTTATTTATTTGCCATAGAAAGAGAGAGCACAAGCAGGGGGAGCAGCAGGCAGAAGGAGAAGCAGGATCCCCACTGAGAAGGAGCCTGATGCAGGACTTGATCCCAGGACCCTGGGATCATGATCTGAGCCAAAGGCAGACACTTAACCAACTGAGCCACCCAGGCATCCCTGCTTTTTACCTTTTAAATGTTCAGATATATGGTATGAGGAACTCCATTTGTATCTTGCCTCAGACCCCACATATGTCTGGATGAGTTCAGCCAAGGGAACTGCCCAGGGCCACACGTGTTCCAAATGCCTTGTCTCTCCTTCAAACACTTACTCAATGAGGTTGCCAGGTATGGGGATGAGATTAAGATGTGTAGCTTACAGCCTCTGCTCTTGGGAGTCCGCCGGCTTATAATGGAGCCCAGGAAGACCTGTACTCAATCCCGGGAGTGCCTCTCGGAAGTGTAGGACACAGACTTCCACTCGAAGCAGCTCTTAATTTAAATGAGCCAAGGCTGAGGTCTTGAGCCCACCACATCCTTCCTGAGTGGCTTTAAGCGAGAGTCTTCTCCTTTCTAGGCTTCAATGTTCTCATCTTTAAAATGGGGATAATAACACCTACATATATGTTACAAAAGTTAAATGTGATCCTATGTGTGTTCTCATTATTACATATAAACTTCTTGGCCTCAAATAACAACCAGTTATCACATGGCGGTTTCTGTAGGTCAGGAACTCGGGAGTGGCTCGGCTGGGTGCTGGTGGCATAGGGTCCCACCAGGTCACAGTTGGAACGCCAATAGGGGCGGCGGTCATGTGAGGGTCTGGTTGCAGGTGGCGTGTCCCCTCACCGGATGCCTCCCCCAACCAGCTGACGGCAGGGCTGGATTCCTCTCCATCTGGGCCCTCAGATACGTACCTGAATGTCCTCAGACATGGGAGCTGACTTTCCTCAGAATGATCCAAACAAGAGGAGAAAGTCAAATGCCTCCATAGGACCTAGTCTCCAGAGTCACATAGCGTTTGCCTTATGCTATTAGTCAGAAGCAGGTCGCTAAGTCCCAACCATCCTCCAGGGGAAGGAATCAGCCTCCACCCCCTGAAGGGAGGAGGACCTGAGAATTTGGGGACATATTTTCCAACAACAACAGCATGAAAATGCTTGGCGGAGGATGAGTGAGTGTCCCCCAGGAAGCCCCATGATCCTCTGCCCAATTTGTGTTTCTTTTGACAATTAATAGTGTTCTTTGCATCCCTTAGTACCCTGCATGTTCAGAAGAAGCCTACGGGGTCATTATTTCCATTTTACAGATGAGAAAACCAAGGCTGGCAGAGATGTGATTTGCCTAGAGGCACCCAGACTTTGGTGGCAGAGCTGGGCTTGAAACTCGGCTCACGATCAGCTTGGTGTTTCTGTTTCTGTTCCTGCTTCCCCACGGGACAGGAGCTCAGGGTCTGCGTCCTCAACTATGGGGGGATGTTTGAGAAGCCATGGAAATCCGGCCGGTCATGAACAAGGCCGTGACTCTTCCGGAAGAAGAGGACGGCACAGGATGAAAAGGGTCTGGTGAGTGTGCGAGCGGATTGGGACGAGACAGGGCGCGGCCGGCGCAGAGAAGTGGCCATCGGAGCGTGAAGTGGCGAGGGATGAGGGCGGGGGAGTGATGGGGAGACCTGTGCCAGGTGTCAGCTGTACCCGAGAGCAGACGGAGGCAGGTGATCACATCCAAGGGTTTACAGCAGGGTGAGGGGAAGGTTGGGTGGGCTCTGGGGCCTGGGGATCCAGGCCACTGTCCTTGGAGACAGTCCCCCCCCTCCCCAGCAAAGGAGGGGGTAAAGCTTGAGTTCAAGCCTGGGGCTTGGAGTGAGGCTGTCCTGACTCTACCACCCCTGCACTGTGTGCCCCTGGGCAATCTCTAAACCTCTCTGAGCCTCTGTTTCTACAACTGCTCAGAGACAGCAAGATCTACGAAGCCCCATACCCTGTAGGAACATACCTACCAGAAATCCTCTAGCCTACTGGGGTGCTTATGTGCCTTCACGGGGCAGAAAATCTTAATGGTCTGGAGATCTGCCATCTGTAGGTAGCTACTAGCCACAGGCAGCCACTTACACTGAAATATAAATTAATTAAATGAAATAAAATTAAAAACTCACTTTCTCAGTCACAATCGTCCTATTCCAAGCTCTTGATGGCCGTCTATGACTTAGTAATACCACAGTGGACCATGCAGAATGGCCCATTGTATCACTGCAGAAATCCCTATCAGCACGGTCCAGAAGGATTAAACTGCCCACCAGCGGATAATTTGAAATCTTCTGGTAGCCACACCAAAACAAACAAACAAACAAACAAACACCAGGTAAAACTAATTCTAATAACATTTTATTTAACCTAATATATCTTGAATATTATTTCAACATGTCACCAATATTTTTTCAAAAAACTGTTAATGAGATATCTTACATTCTTTTTTTTTTTTCTTACTAAGTCTGCAAGATTTAGTGTCTATTTACATGATGGCAATTTCAGTTGGTACTAGCCACGTATCAGTTGCTCATTAGCACGTGTGGTCTGCGGCCACCATGTTAGACAGAGCGGTAGGAGAACACAGGCCCTGGGGACCCACAGAAGCTGGGGTGAGGCCCCCCCCTCCTTCATCTGCTGCCGTGCCATGTGGCCTTGGGCAAGTAATTCAGTTTCTCTGAGCCTCAGAGCCTCTATCTGCAAAATGGCTATGATTTCTAGATGGGCTCTGATTCTATAGGTGGTACCATTATAGTCCACGTGTGCCACTATTATTAATATATCACTGGTTTATATATTATGATTATACCAGCCAGTGATTATGGCGAGGATGTACAAGAAGGATGAGCATAAAGCCTATAGCACGGTGTACACTATGGGGTACGCTTTGAATAAACGCCACTGCTGGCAGTGGCAAGTGTAACTGTCATAGGTCTGACTATCCCACCAGGCAGTGCGTTCCTGGATGGCAGGACCCAGGCTCTGTTTTCTTCTGCCCTCCCCCCACCACACGCACAGCCTAGCCCCTGCCCCGGCACCTGACCCAGAGCTCCCCGTCTGTCTGGGCATCTCTCTGTGGTCAGACAAGCGGGAAGGCCGTTCAGCTTTCGTGCCTGTCCCCACCCCAGGGTCTTGCTCAGAGCTCATGACTCAAGTTTGCAAACATTCTCAGCCCGTGAGGCTGTTAGTGGCTCAGAAATCCGTTCCCCTGTGTGAGTGGGGGCAGGGAGGGAGGAAAACTCTGGGCTGGCCAACAGAAGACCTGCTCCTAATGCCAGCTGCTACCCTGGATGGGTTATTTTCTCTCCAGGAGCCTCCAGTTCCCTCACTGTAAAATGGGCAGGTCAAACCTGATGAACGTTAGGGCCCTTCTGTGGCATCGAAACAGCTGGTAATCAGGGGTGTCTGGGTGGCTCAGTCAGTTAAGCCTCTGTCTTTGGCTCAGGCCATGATCCCAGGGTCCTGGGATGGAGCCCCACATCAGGCTCCCTGCTCACGGGGAACCTGCTTCTCCCTCTCCCTCTGCCTGCTACTTGCTCTCTCTCTGGATGTGTCAAATAAATAAATAAAATCTTTTAAAAATATAAAATAAAATAAGGGGCACCTGGGTGGCTCAGTGGGTTAAACTTCTGCCTTCAGCTCAGGTCATGATCCCAGGTTCCTGGGATCGAGCCCCACATTGGGCTCTCTGCTTGGCAGGGAGCCTGCTTCCCTTCCTCTCTCTCTGCCTGCCTCTCTGACTATTTGTGATCTCTGTCTGTCAAATAAATAAATAAGATCTTAAAAATATATGTATATATATATATATATATATATATATATATATATATAATAAAATAAGCAGCTGGTAATGAGGACCCCTGACCAGCGAGGCTCTGCTCAGAGGAGAGAGCACAACAAATTGTCCCTCCTTATGCACATACTCCCAGGGAAGCCAGCATAGGACACCCAGGCCCTGTAGTCTGAGGGAAAGCCAGACCCAGACCCTGAATCTCCTGACCTTGAGGTATCTGCCATCCCCTTCCTTAGCTGAGGAAGGTGAGAGAAACATGATCGCCCTGCTCATAGGTGGGAATCAACTAGCCATCCCGGCTCGGCAACTTACCAGCTATGTGACTTTCAGCAAGTCTCTTAACTTACCTCAGTTTCCTTATCCATTCAATGGGTGCATTGTATTTACCTCACAGGGCTGCTCCGGCCTTCAAACGAGCTAGCGTCCGTGCGGAGCTCAGAACATTCTCCAGCTCCTGTCGGTTCTCCTCAAGCGTTTGCTGCTCTATGACACCTGTTTCTGTGTCTGTTTGATGTTATGTTATTACACTGTTTATGCTACTACCATTATAATATTACGTGAATCATGGTTATGTTCATTCCACATGAAGCAGGTGGCCAAGGAGACCCACCATGTAACGGACGGCATCTCCTCTGGTGCTCACCTCAACCCCAGGAGGGTGACGCTGATGACAGGACACGAGGCTTCTAGGAGTGATTCGGCGCGGCCAGGGCCGCACAGCCAACAGGTAGCAGAGCAAGGATGCGGATCCACAGGCTTTATCCTTTCTCCTCTGCCTCCGCCTGCTTGGAGAAGTCCGTTCCGCTTCTCTGGCTGAGCTCCTGTAAGGATGGTCAATGCAAACTCCTCTCTGCCAGAAAAACCTGCCTCCAGATTCCTTCTAGAATTTCTGGCCCTTGGCTGGGCCCTGTGAAGTCAGGTTCCCTCCAATCCAACCGCCTCCCCGTGGTCCTTGTCCCTGCTTGGGCCATGCTGGGTGCTTTCTGGACGGGCCTTTCCTGCAACCAGAGCAACCGGGAGCTCAGGAATCTCCCTTTCTATGGCCTCATTTGCATAATCCCCACAATCCAATGCAGACTCAGCGTCTCTTTGTGATATTAATTATGTGGAGGAAAATGTCCTGGACAGGGAAGACCGGATCCTGATTTCCAACCGTTGTCCCCTCGTGCTATCCCGACTGCTCACCCCTCTCAAATATGGCATGGTATGGAGCAGAATCGGGGTTCGGGCACCAGAGGTTTGAACGGGCGGCCGCGTGTCCCTCCAACTCTGCGTTGCCCTGGGGCTGCTTGGGCCCCTGGAGTTACTGAAGGAAGGAAGGTCTGGCCCCCGCTCAAAGATCAGCTATCGGTGGATGTTAAGTGTTCGAGTGTGTGATAAAACATACCGTTTGCATTTAAAAATTAATCCCAGAGGAAAATAATAGACTATTAGTTAATAGGGAGAATTGACAAGCTGGCTGCTTTCCAAGGCCATCTCAGACAGTTACAACGCTGAACTTCATTCACTTCGCCTTCACGATGGTCCCAGAAAGAGGAGAGCCCCCTGCCTGGGTCTCCTTGGACTCTCCTTGAGCTCCTTGTCCCGGCCCCATCGTTGGAAGCCTGAAACCATTTGCTAATTCTACTTCATAACCCAGGGAACATCTTATCACTAACTCGCTGTGTGACCTTGAGTTAATCACTTTCCTTCTCTGAGATTCAGTTCCTACATCAGTAAAATGAGACGGGTAGAGAAGCTGATGCCAGGCTCTTGCGAATCTAGAAATTCTCCGGTTCTATCCTTCTCATCATTTGCGTGGAGACACATCTTGAGGCCTCTTTCCAGAAACAGTCTGTCCGAGAGAAGTCTGGGAAGGCTGAGAAGTTTGGGCCCACTGACCTCAAAGCCCCTTCTTCTTTTTTGCTTCTCAGAACCTATTCTGGACCCCTGCCTGCTCCTGGGAGATCTGAGTTCTAGTCCTGACACTGCTCCAGCCCACCTGAGATCCCAGACAGCACAAGACCGAAGGGCAGCAGGACTTTGGACTGGTCAGGGGTCCGGGAGGAGGATGGACACTGTCTATGCTGTACACAGATCTGCGCCGACCCCAGACTCTCCCAAAAAGCAGAGTCAGGCAATACTGGGGGGAACAGCCTGCAGAGAGAAGGGAGGGCCCAGAGCCCCAGGCAAGCACCCTGGGAGAATTTTTTGAGGGCTAAATGAGCTCACATTGGTGAAATGCTCAACAGAGCCCTCATTATGACGCTCATGATCTCAGTGGTTAGAGATGCCTTCAACTCTGAATGATCACAAGTCATGTTCAGGCCTCCTTTTGCTGGGTTCTATTAAGTCCCAATCACGGAGTAGAGCTTCCTGGTTTTTGATTGCCAGATGTGTCCTGAGTCCATTTCTCATGATCCAGAGAATTGTCACGATCGTATGCCAACGCCTCCTGGAAGCAGACCTTCTGTTTTCATCCTCCCTCCCTTTCAACCATCCAGCCATCCACCCGCCCGCTCTCCTGGCTGGTAAATACTTCTAGAACACCTCCCTGTGCCTGCTCTTGTTTCGGTGGGAACGAGCTAGAATCTTTGCCCTGCTGGACCTCTACTCCTCCCCCAGAACCTTTCCAGAGAGCTGAGCTACACCTGGTTCTATGGCTTTTTCTGTTCCCGAGCAGTGGTCCTTAAACACTGCCTGAGCCCTCTCGTTTTCTCTGCAATCCGGCAACCCCAGTGCCCAGCTCAGCCTGGGTCTTTTCTGAGTGTGCCTGGAGGAGGGCAGCTCTCCTAGTCTTCAGCACCTCCACGCCCAGCACCCAGCTTTCCCGCCCAGCGACCCCACCCTGCTGCACCTCTCTTGCCAGGCACCCACCCAAACCGCTCTTTCAAACTCCAAGAGAAAGGTGAATCGGGAAATGGCCCGCCAGGTGACCAGCCATAAAAACCCTGTGTACTCCGGAGTGGCGCAAAGATCAAAGCATCTTCTATCGGGCTAGATGGGCCACCTCACAACCTTTTACCTGGATCCAGCACCCACAGTTTACAGAGGAGGTTCCCATCTCCCGGCGCCTTTCATCTCCCAACGGGGGCCCCGCCGCAGGGACAATGGGGCTCAGGAAGTGACACAGCCACGCAAAGCCACGCAGAATGTAAATGGCGGCATCAGGATTTGAACTCTGGTCTCCCAACATTTCATCTGATAACTTTTCAAAGGGACTTCAAAGGGGCCTTCACCTGGGGGTCAGGGAAGCTGGCTCCCGGTCCAGCATTCAGGAGTCTGTTGAGTGACCTTAGCTAAGTCACTTCCTCTCCAGGCTGCTGTTTCCTCCACCGTAGAGTGGGGAAGGCTGCCATGCTCATGAGATTGCTGTAAGGATCGCAGCAGATGAAAGGTGGGAACAGGCTGTGGAGACAGGCTGCCCACTGGGACCCTCACCCACCCTCCCCTACCAGGACCCTGGGCTGCACACTGCTTCCTGCAGGGAGTGACTCTGGCCCTAAGTAGTAATTCCCACGGTCATGGATACTGAGGAGTATTTTACCACCTGTTTCCAAAACCAAGCAGGTTCTTTATGCTGTTGGGGAAGAAGTTTCCACTCACTAGAGTGAGCAATTATTCAGTCCCCAGGTGCCAGGCCCTCTGGGGTTCAGAGGGGAACAGTACGCCGTCCACCCCAAAGGGGATTCCTGTCTGGAGAGAGCATGAATTAGCAGGAAAAGGAAAGTAACATCCTGCAGGTTCCTGCTTGGGGCCAGCATTTTGCATCATGCCCTCTCATTCCGTACTCCTGACAAGCCTTGAAGGATTAGGCCCATTTTGCGAAGAAAGAAACTGAGCCTTAAAGAGGTTCGGATCACGCTTACCTGAACCCAGACTCTTTCCGCCCTGTGAGGCTGCAAGAACACAAGATGAAGGACAGCAGGCTGTGTGCCATCAGTGCTGGGGACCCTGAGGGGGAGTGACCTGTGGAAGGCTTCCTGGAGGAGGTGGAATGTGACCAGGACTTTGGAAGCTGAGTAATCTTCTGAAGACAGGATGGAGAGAATGTGGTCTAGGGTGAAACAGGATGTGAGAAGAACCTGGATATGAGAACATGGAGGGTACTCCTGGGGCACTGAGGACAACCCTTTGGCTGGACCAGAGGGAACCCAGAGGAGAACAGTGGGAGGTGAGACTGGGAAGCTGGGCTGGGTCCTGTTTCTGAAGGACCTCTAATATCAACTACAGAGTTTGTATTTCTTTCAGGGAGCAATGGGGAGCCATTGAAGACTTTTGAGCAAGAAAGTGGCTCAATTGAAGATTTAGAGTTTCAGGAAAACCTTCCAGGAGCTGGAGGGTCGTGAGCAAAGACCTAGACAAAAAGGACGAGGCTATATAGCTTTCCTCTGACATCAGTTCATTTAAAACACGGGCTCTGTGGTGAGCATTTCATGTAATGTCTCATTTCACCACTCTAGGAGATGGACAGTATCATTAGCTTATGTTATAGATGAGGAAAGGGAGACACAGAAAAGTGGAGTGGCTAGCCCAAGGTCACAGGGCTCAGAAAAGGTAGAGCTGGGTTTGAACCCAGGCTGTCCCTCTCCCATACCTGTGGCCCTTCAAAATGGGAGCAGAAGGGAAGCTCTTCTCCAGAATAGATGCTCAGATGACCTCCACTGCAGAAGGCTGATCACAAAGTCTGGTGGAGACCCAGATGTGGAAATCCTCCACTCCAGCACCTCCTGCCTGGGTCTCTCTACCTTCTGCCGGCGCTCCCGGAGGGTGCATTAACTTCCGAGGCCGCCAGGTGGCAGTGAGGAGTCTGTCTGCTCGGAGCCTCAGCCCAGCCCAGCCTCCCGCTCCCAGCCACAAAGACCCAGGGCTGCCAGTGAGGAGTGAGGCACAGTGAGACTTTCAGGGGACCCTCCCCTCCTGGTTGCTCCTCGCAAAATCCCTGCAGGCTCTGTGCTCAGAGGGGCATCCAAAGCGGAGTTGGGTTTGCAGGTATCTTTAGGTGAAGCCGGAAGGTGCACAAAGTTGCCAGCTTTATGGTCATTCGGGCCCTGGAATAGTACACAGCTGATAGCAATACGGCTGCAGGAGAGTTTTTGGTTTTCTTTTCCTAAAGATTTTATTTATTTATTTGTCAGAGAGAGAGACAGAGAGCACACAAGCAGGCAGAGTGGCAGGCAGAGCCAGAGAGAGAAGCAGGCTCCCTGCCGAGCAAGGAGCCCGCTGCAAGACTCGATTCCAGGACCCTGGGGTTATGACCTGAGCCGAAGGCAGCGGCTTAAGGCAGCGGCTTAACCGACCGAGCCACCCAGGCATCCCTGCAGGAGAGTTTTTAACAACCCAGGGAAATGCACCCCCACCATAGCAGGCGGGGGGGGGGGGGATAGGACAGAACACAGTGCATTTGGAAAGCTTCTAGTTATGTGCAAATTACTTGCATCTAGAAAAATGCCTGAAAGGAAATGGATCAAAACATGAATAATGGGGGCACCTCGGGGGCTCAGTGGGTTAAAGCCTCTGCCTTCTGCCGGGGTCATGATCCCAGGGTCCTGGGATGGAGCCCCGCATTGGGCTCTCTGCTCAGTGGGGAGCCTGCTTCCTCCTCTTCCTCTGCCTGCTTCTCTGCCTACTTGTGATCTCTGTCTGTCAAATAAATAAAGAAAATCTTAAAATAAATAAATAAATAAAATCTTTTAAAAAATAAAATTCTTTAAAAAAAAAACATGAACAGTGGCTCTCAGGCTGGGGAAATGATGGGTGGTTTTTGTTTTCCCCCTAAACTCTTTTATATCTTCTTTATTTTTATCAGTGGGTATGTTCCACTTTTCTCATGGAGGTATAAAATGTTTTCTTAAAAGAGAAAGGAAAGATATGGACCATCAGTAAGATTCTTTCGTCTTTCAATTGTCACCTCCTCCAGGAAGCCTTCCTTCTCTGGAGGGAGGGAGTGACTTCGTCCTCTGTGCCCCTCGAGTGTTTGAACAGCTTGTATTAAAGAGCACTTTTTGCTCCGTAGGGTAATTATTGACGTCAGTGTCTAAATCTATGCTATTCAATATGGTAACCACTAGCCACTAGTCACATGTAGCCAAGGGCAGAGCCCTTGAGATGTGGCTGGTGTAAATTGAGAGATGCTAAAATATAAAATACACACCAGGGTGCCTGGGTGGCTCAGTGGGTTAAAGCCTCTGCCTTCGGCTCAGGTCATAATCTCAGGGTCCTGGGATCAAGCCCCACATCGGGCTCTCTCCTCAGCAGGGAGCCTGCTCCCCCCTCTCTCTCTGCCTGCTTCTCTGCCTACTTGTGATCTCTGTCAAATAAAAAATAAAATCTTAAAAAAAAATACACACCAGATTTCAAAGACTTAGTACGAAAAAAAATGTCAAATGGTTCATTAATTGCATGTTAAAACTAGTATTTTGAACATACTGGGTTAGATAAATATATTAAAACAAACTTCACCCTGTTTTTTTTTCCTTTTTTTAATGTGGTTACCAGAAAATTTAAAAATTGTGTGTGGGTCTTAATTATATCTTGCTGGACAGTGCTGGTCTGTGAATTTCATGAGAAGGATCTGTGAGGAAAGATCTGCCCGTACCAGTGCAGGTCCAGAGAGGGGAAAGGCCCTGTCCAAAGTCTCACAGCAAAGGAGCAGCAGAACTAGAACTTGAACTCTGGCTGGTCTCGCAGTGGCTCCAACTGGGGTCTGACCCACCCCTGGCCGTGTCCCCCACGGGTCCTGCGTGTGGGGAGAGAAGGGGCATTGGGATGGAAGTTAGAGACATAGTTATACTGTGAAGTAACCTCTACGTCTGTCACTCAGCATAACAAGTTTTCTTTTCAGAAAGCCCTCAGGAAGAAGGCCTCAGAGCCCTGAAGACCCAGGACTCATTCTGCTGGTATGGGGGAGATGAGGACACAGCTTTTGTTGTCTCCGCTGAATCCACAACAATGGAGTCAGAGCAGAAAGTGGCCTCAGAAAGCCACCTCAGCCAAGGCCTTCATTCTGTGTTCCTGGCAAGTGGGGCCCAGAGAGGGTGAGCGCACTGCCCAAGGTCACACAGCGATTCTCTCTTTATAATCCTTGATTCCTCCCCATTGTGCTTAAAATACAATCCATTTTTCTTCTCTCTGACCTAATCTGCTCCACACTCCGGTTGCTTGCCATGCTTCAGCTACGATTCCTAGAAGGTGCTCAGGATAGGCTCACCTCAGGGCCTTTGCATTTGCAGTTTCTCCTTGGAACTCTTTTTTCCACCCTTGTACATGGTGGCCCCCTCATCATCCAGGTTTTAGCTGTCATGTCTATGTTTCAGTCTTCAAAGAGGACTTCTCTGATTCTCCAGCTAGAGTAGCCTCCTCCCGCCCCAGTCACCCAAGTTCCCATCACCCTGTTTTAGCGTCTTCCTGGCATGTATCAGTACCTTAGTTATCTTTTCCGTATAAAGGTCTTATACGGCAGAAGGAAGGTTCTAGAAGAGCAGGGCCTTCTCGCGCCTGGCCTTGCCTCCCCCATGCCTGGCATGTAAAAAGTGCTCCATTGATGTTTATTAATCAAATTGGATTGGAAGAGATCTGGATGAATCGGGTGACTGAAGGCTAGTTGCAGCCATACATCTACCCCCAAATCTGCTGTGTGTCCTTGGGTAAGTACTTTTTTTCCCCTCTCTGGGCCCCAGTTTCCCCTTCTGAAAAATGGAGCTTCCACTGCTGCCAGGCTGGCTGGCAGGATAGGCTGGTTGAATTAGCATCAGTCGAGCTGATGGGTGTGAACACTGCTTTGTAAACTGTTAAAGCGTGATTGCAAATGTGAGTAGCTGTTGTCATTAGACAAATGAAGTTAAGCCGTGTCTTCCTCGCAGCTGAGGGGAGTGGGTCAGCTGCTTTCCTGGGCCTCCTGCCCTGCGGGTTTATTATTCTGAATCCCAGTGCTGCCTGCAGGCAGCTCACAGTCTGCAGGGGTGGTGGAGATAAGATGCAAATCAGAAACAAACAATCTGAGACCCCAGCAAAGGTTCTGCAGGGGGCTGACCATCTTTCAGGAAACTGCCACGACGTGCAAAAGCTCGGAGAGGGAGTGAGGCCAAGGTCAATTAAAGCTCTTGGTGGGGGGTGAGAGGGGCCAAATTGAAGCCTTGCAGAGCGGAGGGGAGCACCCTGGCAGACTGCACAGCAGGGACAAAGGCATGGCCAAGGGCAGTTGCCTGAGATCCGTGAGGAGAGGCGCAGCCAGAGGGTCCCAAATGGGGAGTAAGATATTGTTTAGGGAGAAAAAGATGGGAGCTAAGGGGGCTTTATTTTATTATTATCATTACTTTTCTTTAGAGCCAGTTAAAGCCCCTGGACTGATCTGTATTTAATTATATAATGTTGAGTAAGTCATTTCCCTCTTCAGGCCTCAGTTTCCTTATCAGTGTAGAGGGGATATAGGAAGTTGATAAATGGGTTCCTGAGTTTGAAGGATCCATGAAAGTCCTGAGAGGGGACGGAGCTGGGCTCAGACAAGCCTGGCGTGGAACCCTAGCTCTGACTTGCTGTATGACCTTGGACGAGTTTTCTGGTCCTCCGTTTCCTTGTCTGAAAAGGTGAGCACCTACCTCACAGGGCTGAAAGTTTCAGGGAACAAGCTATAAGGGAACAAGGATCTGGTACCAGATCCATGATTAATGCCTCCACTGTCCCTATTTTGGGTCAAAGGAGGAGGTACTGATGGAGTGGGTAGGTGGTGACAAGGGCACAAGGAGAGAAACCATGCAGAAGAGCTCGGTCCACGGCGCACATAGTAACAGGTGCTCCAGAAACATTTGTTGAATTGGGAAGGGATGGGGCACCTGGGTGATGGCTCTCAGTGTGTGCAGTAGCTTGGGCTGCTCTGCGCAGGAGAGGGAGTCTTGTCCCAGGATGGGCCAAGCTCAGGGTCTCCCAGACCCTGGATCCTCTGCAAAGCCTGACAAAGCAAGAACTGCCCTACCTCCAGCGGATCTTGACCCTGGTCAAGGAGGAACCCACGGGCTTGGGAGGGGGATAGACCCCCCTACCCCCCCCCCCCAATTTCTTCCGCTGGCTCCTTCCCAAGCAGTCTACCCCAGCCGTCAGGGCCCACTTCCTCCTGGTGACTTTCTAGGATCGGACTCCCGAAGCTTCCAAAGATGACCCAATTTTCCAAATCTTAGATGGGCTCTCAGAGTCTGTGGTCCCCTTTTCTTGGTATGGAGAGGGCTCTGAAGGGAGGGGATTGTGGGGACATTTTGAGAGTTTGTGGGACAAAGGGGCAGGACAGGTCTGGGTGGTGTGCAGTGAATTTAAACTGTCCATACCTCTACTGAGCTCTTACACCCACTCCACAGAGCAGGAAGGTCCTGGTTAAGTCTTGTTTGTCAGGAGGCAGCTCAAAAAGGCCAGGGGCCCTGCCTGGGTGATTCCCGCAGGCCCCCCTGAAGCTTGCCCACCATCCAGTCTTGCAAGGCCTGTTAATGATGATAGTGATGAAGGCTGTCAGAGCTGGGCTGGGCCCACAGGGATGGAAAAGGGGTTGTGTCCTCCCCGAAGGGACAGCCGTGCACAAAACCATGGCCGCACCGTGAGGTCCATTCCACCCAGGGAAGGCTTCCGCAGATGCCCCCCATCCGCCTCTTTCACCCCCAAACTGCATTAAGAACAAGACGAACAGAGAGAGAGAATCCTAATGTACAGATAGAAGGGTCTGCAGGGAGGGGCTCGCGGGCTCGCTCAGAACAAGGCGGGGAGGGTAGGCCTGGGGTCTGTCTGCCAGGCCCGGCCCACCCCCGCCGGAGTGACCCCCCCCCCCCAGGCCCTCGTGTTATGCGCCAAGGCCCACTCTCCCGGGCGGAGGCCCCAACCCAGCCCCAGCGCCTGGGAAAGCCGCCTGTTTTGTTCCCATCTCCAACCCCCCTTCTCTCTCTCTCTTTCTCTCTCTCTCTTTTTTTTCATTCATTGCAGTTCGGTCCCTTTCGGAGCCGCAGGGACCCGGGTGGCAGGGCTGAGGCAAGGGGGTGGCACTCCCGGCCCTGACAGGTAGGGCCAGCCCTCGCTTTGGGCAGCCCCTTCCCCGCCCTCCCCCCGGGTCCCCTCTCCCTGCCCCTGTCAGCCGCGCCAGACGCTCTCCGGCTTTGCAGCATTCAATAAAAATTCAGAAACATTTGGGCTGAAATCGCTGCTTTATCTGGAGGAGCCACAGCGCCGGGAGAGACCACTGCTGCGCGGGGGGAGCTCCGGGTCTCTATCGCCCCGACGCGCGAGGTCTCGGTGCACCAGCGCCCGCGCCGCCCCCGGGGTGGGCCCGCAGGCGCGGGGGGTGCTCGGGCTCGGGGGGCGTGCGCGGCCAGCTGGGGTCCCGGGTGCGCGCGGGGGGCGGCGGCCAGGCCGGGCTCCCCCCGCGCCCGCAGCTCAGGTGGGCCGTGCCCAGCGCTGGCGGAGCCCGGGTCCCCGTTCTGCCCGGGCTGGATGGCTCATTCTGCTGGCTGCGCGGTGGCGGCGGCTGTGTGTGCGCCGCGCCTCGCCGCTCCCCCCCGGCCCCCCGAGCCCGGGGCGCGCGCTGCCGCCCGGGCCCCGCGGCGCCGCGGCCCGAGGCCCCGGGAAGCGCAGCCATGGCCCTGCGGAGGCTGGGGGCCGCGCTGCTGCTGCTGCCTCTGCTCGCCGCGGTGGAAGGTGAGCGGGCGGGCGGGCGGGCGATGGGGGCGGGGAGCGGCCGGGCACGGGCGGCCGCCGGCGCCCACCTCCGCCCCGCGGCCCGCAAAGTTTGCCCCGGGGCTCGCGCCGGGCGCAGGTGGCCGCGGGGAGGTGTGTCCGGCCGCGCCGGGAGGCGCGGGCCCCGCGGGCGCCCGGGGAGCGGCGGGCGCTGATTGACTGTGCCAGGAGGAGGCGAAGGGACCATCTTGCCGAGGCTTTGTAGCCAGCCCGGCGAGCGCCGCCCAGGGCCGGGGGCTGCCCACGCGCGCTCGCCGCCCTCGGCCCGGACACCCCCTCCGTGCGGGCCTGGCCTGGCTCGGCACGGGGTGCAGGGGCGCCGGCCCGGGGGCCCGGCGCGCAGTCGGGGCTGGAAAGTTTGGCAGGGAGCAGAGGGAGGGCGGCACCGCGGCTGGCCGGGGCGGGGGCCCGCGGTCTGCGCCCCCGGGATGCGGCCGGCGCCCCGAAGAGCAGGGGTGGGGGGGGACTGGCAGAGTGAAAGTGAACGCGCCAGCCCCCCTGCGCCGGTGCCTGCCCATCGCCCGCGGCGTACAATGAGGTCCCCTCCCGGGGAGGACTCCGGGGGGCGGGGGATGGGTCCGTGGGCATCTCTCCGCGGCGCGGGGTCTCCGGGCACCCCTGCCGGCCACCGCCCCGCTGGCGGCAGAGCTCAGCGTGGCCGCTGGAGCCCCGGGAACTCTCCAGCTGCCGCCAGGGCCGGACCAGATGCTCTTGCCATGTGTTGGCCTTGGCCGGGGTCGCCGGTCCCTCTCCCCATGGCTTCGTGTGTTGGTACTACCCGACCCCCAAGGGGTCAGGGTGGCTGCCAGGTCTCCCGAGCCAGCTTGCTCTGGAGGGAAAGTTAGTGGGCTCTGGGTGTGTCCACAGAGATGGCCAAGCTTGTAGGGCGAGAAATGAATACGAATAATGATTCTCATGCGTACTGCACTTTACAGTTTCCAACCCGCTTTACAGTTTATGAAGTACTTCGCACTACATGCAGCTCTCAGTGGTTTACAACGTGCTGCACAGTTGACAAGGTACTCTAAGCTTTACAAAGTGCTTTCCCACCCACAATTTTGTTGGATTCCCCAAAATAAGTCTTCCGGAGAAGCCGGGTGGGTATGATTGTTACTCCCTTTTAATAGAAAGGGAAATTGAGGCTCAGAAGGGTCAGCGGCTCGCCCATGGCCTTTGCCTGATAAAAGATAGAACCCAGGGCTGGGGTCTCTGAAGCCTGGGCTCTGCTCATATTGCTGGCTTTTCTTGCCCCTGAACCTGGTGAACCCTTCTAGGATTCTGCCACCCCAGGCTGAGGGGTGAAGCATATGTTCCCTTCATCTCAGGCCATTTTAGGTGGGTGGGGAGCCCCTTCTCCTTTTGCAACTCAAAACAAAAACAAAAACAACAGAACAAAAACCTGATCAGACCAGGAGCAGGACTGTGGGTGCTGCAAAGGGCATGATGGGGGACCCCATGCTGTAACTTTAGTTTTGCACTTTTGTGTGTGGTGTGTGTGTGTGTGTGTGCTTTAGTGACCACAGTTTGGGGGTAGAGGGGTGTCCCTAGATGGCAGCCGGTTTCTCGAACGCAGGCAGCTGTCCTTCAGCTCCTAGAGGATTTGGCGGTTGCCTGTGGTTTCCCAGAGTGGGGCCACTGGGGCACCAAGGGTGGCACGGGCCCTGGGTGTGGAGGGCAGCCCGGGGCCTGGCTGCTGGCGGGAGTTCCCTGGAATATGGCTGAGGTACCACTTATTAACTATGGCTTTGGGGAAATGACTCATGTGTTGGCCCCGCTATACATTGGGATGTTTACAGTATTATGGGGAGCTTGGCATAAATATTGCTCTTTAGGTTGCCGTCAGCGGTGCTGGAGGGGAAGAAAATTGGCCCCTCTCGCGTTGGAAGAGGCCTGGGTGTGTTTTTAATTACCATGGGGTGGATGGAAGGCCCGTGCCTGTCCGGCCGTGGCCCTGGCTGGGGATGGTTGGGATCTGGTAGACCGTGGCTTGGCTGGACTATGGGCCCCGGAACACAGAGCTGATCGGCTGCTGACATCACTGGAGGGGACCGCTGCTGGGGTGGGGGAGGGCACTCCAAACCTTGCTTCAGGCCCTTCCTTTGCCCCTCCACCCCCAAGATACGAAGCAATCTTGTCTGTTAGGAGTTAACCAGGAGCTAGCCAAACAGATGGGGCTGTGGTGTGAGGTGGAGGTCAAGGGCCCTGCTTCTAATTTACCCCAGGACGCTGGGCTATCTCCCTCCCTTACAGCGGCCTCAGTGTGCCCCTGTGTAAAATGGTCTAGGAGGTCTCTTGGGGTTCCATGATATGCACCCACTTGCTCTCTCTGAGCCTGTTTCTTCCTCGTCAGGCGAAGGCGCAATTATAGGGCCCATCCTTTCTGTCTCACGGGGGTGTTTGTGAAATTCAGACCACACAACGGACAAGAAAAGCCCACCTTAAGGAGCTGTGTATGGCCCTTGGGAGGTGGAGGATGAGGATGGGCAGGGCTGCTCGTGGCTCATCCCAGAAGAGACGGGGTTCAGCTGGGAACAGTGCAGTCTGTGGAGACAGGTCTGCAGCTTGGGGTGTCGGGAGGACTGCCCCCGAGACAAAGAGTCCCCCGAGTCACATGGCCAGCACTCCCTTCCCTCCCTGCTCCTCATACCCTGTGCTAACAAGGTTGTCCCGAGGGACGCCTGGGTGGCTCAGTTGGTTCAGCAGCTGCCTTCGGCTCAGGTCATGATCCCAGCGTCCTGGGATCGAGTCCCACATCGGGCTCCTTGCTCCGCAGGGAGCCTGCTTCTCCCTCTGCCTCTGCCTTCCACTCTGTCTGCCTGTGCTCGCTCTCACTCTCTCTCTCTCTGACAAATAAATAAATAAAATCTTTAAAAAAAAAACAAAAAAACAAAAAAAAAACAAGGTTGTCCCGAGCATCAAGATCTTAGGAAACCCCCAGGCTTTAGAATGAGAGAGGGGAGAGAAGGTGTATGTGCTCCAGGGGGAATGGGGGGCGGGGGGCTCCAGGGTGAGTATGGCAAGCTCAGTAACTCCCCCAAACCATGAGATACTCCCCGCCCCCTCACCCAGGGAAACACAGTCTGGAGCATCTGGAGTGGGGGCTTAGAGAGGGATGGAAGTGCTCTGGGGACACGTCCAACAGGAGAAGAGGCCAGTGACAGACCAGCCACTAGATGGAATCCCAAGGTTGAAGTCTAGAGAAAATCGGTCTCTGTGCATTTGCTCATTTGGTCTCCAAATGTTTGTGGAGTTTCCTCTCTGGCTGCTGTGGTGCTAGACCCTGGGGCCAGCAGGGAGATAGGGGACAAGCTGATAGGGAAAGCAGTTGGCAGTATATAATGTGATAAGTGTGCCCCAGAGTGTTGCCAGGAGGAAGTCGGGCACCACCTGGGGCTCAGGGACCGTTTAAGGATGGGAGAGGGCTATTTCCTCTTTTATGGCTTTAGTTTTTGCCTCATTCTCTCTCCCTGTTTCATTCTTCCTGCAATGAAACTTCCCCAACCACCTGTCACAATAAAGAACTGTGTTCTCTAAAAGTGAAGGAAGCTGCCTTTGGGACCAGAGGACGAGGAGGATTTTACCTGGAAAGAGAAGCAGTGTGTGGACGCACGTGGAAGCGTGGGCTGGGGGCTCACTTGGGTGTGCGTCCGAGGACGGCGGGTGTTGAAGGCAGCAAGGGGGGGGGGCGTTGAGGCTGAAAGTCGAGGGCAGGAAAGTCCCGAAAGGCTAGGACGGAAGGCTGAGGAATTTGGGCTTGATGCTGAGGGCAGTGGGGAGCCATAGAGGGACCTGGGCAGATTTGTGTTTGGAAAGATCTCCGCCAGCCAGTGTGTGGGATGTTCAGAGGAGCCAAACGTGGCCCCACGCACTTGAGAGAAGGCCGGCTTGGCTGTTCTCAGCTAGACTGTGAGCTCCCTGAGGATACGTACCTGGCTTACTTTATGTCCGCAGTTGTGGTAAAAAGAGGTCAGTTCCAATGGCACCTCCCCAGAGGCCTTCCGTGATTACCTCATCTAAAACAGACTCAGTCCCGCCACTTTCTAACCCACCTGCTTTGTTTTGCTTCCTAGCACGCACGGCCACGCGACTCGGTACCACGGCGTTGTTCGTTTCCTTGTTTAGTATTCACCTGGCCTGCTAGACTGTGAACTCTGGGAGGGAAGAGGCTGTTAGCGACCGTGTTTGCTGTGGCATCCCCGTGCCTAGAACTGCACCCGGTCCCATGGGTCCCCGGGAATTGAATGACACAATGTCATTCAATGAATGTGTGCCGAGTTGAGCGCGTGAACGAATAGATCACATTGTGTTCTGTGGTAAGGGTCAGGGGGGTGACACAGAGATGAAAGAGAGAGTCCACCTGGCCGGAGAGAGGAAGGAAGTCTCTCCGGAGGGAGAAGCTGCGGGTCCGGCTGGAACAGGTACGCAGGACACAGCTCAGCCAGGCCTGAGGGTTCAAATAGGTGAGCAGCCCCTATGTGCTAGACGTTGTCCCCTTCTTGTGAGGGTGGAGGGAGCCCGCCCTCCCCGCAACACCCTTCTGGTCTCTGCCACCACCCCCTCCTGGCTCTCTCCTGGGCCTACCTCTTGGGCATTGCCTAAGGCCCAGCGACCTTCAGTGGGATTAATTTGGAATTGGTTTTCCTTTTATGTTTGTTTCTTCCGCTTTTCATTTTTAAAGGAGGCTGCTTTCATGTATCCGTCTTAGCCAGGAAATCTGGGCTTAGATTTAAAACCCAAATGCTGTATAATTCAGAAGCAAGTTGACTTATTCATTCATTCCCACATCCATCCATGGGCACCCACTCCATGTCAGGTGCAGGGTCGGGGGAAGGCGTTCTGGCTTCGGAGGGGAAACAGAGCCAGCGTGGGGTAGAGAAGAAACACCACGTTCTAAGGCAGTCGGATCTGGGTTTAAAATCCCAGCGTGCTGTGTCCTAGGCAAGGAACTCAGATCCCCGGGACTTCTGTTCCCCCAGGGGTTTCAGTGGACACCCACATAAAGTGTCAGACACTCAGGCACGTGGCCGTGAACATCCGGGCCCTTTCAAGGACCCCTCCCTTGGAGCGTAGGCGTAGTCTGTTATGGCCATGTCCTAATATGGCCTCCTTTTTGGCATTTGGATTGTGCAGGCAACAAATCAACCCTCAGTGTCTCTCTCAACCCATGGTGGGGGCTCCCAGCGCCCCCCAGTCTTGGGATGGCAAGCCCCAAGCGTGGGAGGGCCCTGAGCTCCATCTCCGCCTCCTCCTCCACGCTTTGTTGGGGGCAAGTACTTGGGTTCTTCTACCAGAGGGACTCTCAGCAGGGGTCCACAGGCCTCCTTAGTTCTGGGCATCTGTGATCACCCTGTGAATGTAATTGAGTACTGGATGTTTATACAGATTTTCCTAGGAAGAGGGTCCTTAGTTTCAGAAGTTGCTCACTAATGGTGAGAACACTAACACACGCGGTGGGGGGCTTGCTTCTCCTAACTCTGGAATCCCAGATTTGCTCCCACCCCTGCCAGCCCTTCTGCTCTGCTGTGGCCCCAGGCCCTCCCATGAGGTGGTTCTTCCTGGTGCTTTTGCCTCTCTCCCCCCAACAACTCCATGAAGGTTTTGCATCGGCTTGAGAGCAGGTAAGGTTCTCTGGGCAGCTGTGCTGGGCTCTCAGCAAAGCCCAGGGTGGCAGCAGGGCAACTCCGCCACCCAGGGCTCACCTATGAGTTTAGGCTGCAGGTCCGACCCCTGCAGGAAGGTGTGGATGGAGCTGGCTGGGGACAGGAGGCCTGGACCGGGCAAGGTAGGGGAGCTATGCTCTCTCCCTGGGTGGAGGGGTGAGATCCAGACGGCCTCCTGGCAGAGGTGGGCCTGGCCTGCTTGCCTGACTTAGCTGGAGATTTGATAGATCAAGAACAAGGCCTAGGAGTCTGTATCTTTAACACATTCCCCTGGTCTTTTCCATTGGGCAGACAGATTTGTCCCCCAGAGGCCTAAGATAAACCACAGGACTCCTGGGAAAAAGGAAGAGAAGCCGCAGCGGGAAACTGGAAAAGACTGAAATGAAGCGAAATCAATCAGAGTTAGCGCCACCTGCCCGGGCTGCCTGCCTGCTGGTGAACGGAGAGGCTGGGCTGGGGGGAGGGCAGGGAAGAATGTTTGCACAGCTCCCGGGGGTGGGGCAGGCCGTTGATGCGACAGCACCTAGAAGCTTCCTGATTGGGATCGGCTCAGTCTGATAAGGCGGCTGGAAATCCCTTTAGGGCCTCTTAAGGCAGCTGCCTTCTGGAGGGTGGGAGAAGGGACACCTGTCCCTTTGGCGCCCCTGTGTCACCTGGGGAGCTTGGGCAGGCCACGTTAGCCTGGCCCATGCGAGGTGAGCTTCCTGGAACTATCTATCACCCCGCTGTAGCCCCCTGGGGGCAGGGGGTGTCCTCGGGGAGGAGAACTTGCCTGCTCTGTGGCCCATGACAAGTGATGTGCCGAACCTTAGCTCCCTCACATTAACCTGGAGATGTAAATGTATTTGCTTCGCTCCGGCTCCTGGAGAGGATTAAATGAGATGCTATAACAATGACCAGCCGTGCAACCTGCCCCGTAGTTGTTTCCGGATGTTCACTGGTTGTCATTACTGTGAAATGTCAGCACCTTCACTCCTCACCAGAGTGCTTGCTCCTTTCTCTGAAACCCCACGGCCCTTTAGCTTAGCCCTGACCACTTTCTCTCTTGTTCCATAAACAGCCTAGCCTGGGAGCTACAGGAAGGGGTTCTGGAGTCAGACCATCCTTTACTGTGTGTCTTCTGGTGGATTACTGAACCTGTCTGAGTCCCAGCACCCTGTTCTCTAAAATGGGGATAACAGCAACACCTGGGTGGCTCAGTCGGTTAAGCATCTGCCTTTGGCTTAGGTCATGATCCCAGGGTCCTGGGTTAGAGTCCCGCATCAGGTTCCCTGCTCAGCAGGGGGGGGGGTCTGCTTCTCCCTCTGCCTCTCCCCCCGACCCAGCCCCCAGTTTGTGCAGTTACACACTCTCGCTCTCTCTCACTTTTCTCTCTCGAATAAATAAGGTCTTAAAAAAAAACAAAACGAGATGGGGATAGTTTCCTGCTCTTGAGGTGGTTGTGAGGAATGAACGTGTTCATCCACACAAGATAAAGGCGAGTGTGTGCGTCAGGGCTGATGGCCATGGGGTAAATATTAACCGGTCGTTACTGCCCTATACCAACAGCAAACGGGCTTCCAAGTGGGGAAGCATGGGTGCTGACTCACTGGGGGACTCCGGCTCCGGCTCCCCCCACACCACTTCACTTGACCATCAGGAAAGACCAGAGATACAGTATCAAGTTCTGAGCCTTCTAGGGCAAGGATCTGACTCTTCCTGGGTAGTTGAGAGACCCCTTCAGCCTCTCTCTCTCTCTCTGGGACCCATCCCTTCCCCAGTTCTGCCTCTCTAATCTCAGGAGAGCGGTGGGCTCCTCTATAGCTATGTGTTCCTTCTTGTCTCTGCCTGCCTGGCAATGTGCCATGGTAATGATAACGGCCATTGATTCTTGGGCCAGACATCGGGCATCGTGTATGTCATCTGGTGCAAGTGCCCCAGGAGACACCATCTGGTTTTAGTGTCATGCCCATTGTACAGATGAGAAAACTGAAGCTCAGAGTTTTAGCCCAAGGACCTAAAGCTACGCAATGGGAGTTGGGAATTCAAACCCAGGTCCAGATGACTCCAAAGCTCTTGCTGCTTACTGCCATTCAAGCCGCTTCTGGAATGTGCCTCCCAGCCCAAAGAAAGGGCTTGGCTCTGGTGAGGGTCTCCAGGGCAGCTGTCCAACCTCTGACTCCATCAACATCCTGAGATAATGCAAGCGGGAGGGTTCTGGAACTCACAAACCTGCCATAAAAATGCAATCTCTGTCATAATGGCCAGAATAATGTTGTTCTAACTTAGACAAATCGGGTGTTAACTCGTTATATTGTAAGGGGCGCCTCCACAGAGATGGGAGACGCTGCGCCATTTGTAGCTTGTCCTTCCAAATCTATTAGCTCATCCGGTTCTTGCAGCAACCTAATAAGTGGGCAGGAGCCAGGGGGCCCATTTTAGAGATGAGAAAACTGAGGCCTGGGGGGATAACACTGCTTGCCCAAGGTCAGCAGCCAGACCAAGCTGGAAGCCCAAGGCCAATCTCAATGGCCCAGAGATCATCAATCCAATTTGAATTCTTTGCCAACATTTAAAAATCAAGAGATTTTAGAGAGAAATCCTCTTTCTGGCTTCTGTGAAAAGTCAGACAATCTGGCTTCGCTGGGCGCACATCCGACACGGCCACAGTTGGTGGAGCTGAGTAGTGGCTGCCTCTTCCAACGGCTTGAGAGCTGGGGGTAACTTGCTAACAACTTGCGTTACACCTTTGTGTAACTCTTCTCCTCCTCCTCCTCCTCCTCCTTCTTCTATTTCTTCTTTTTAAAGATTTTATTTATTTGGGGTGCCTGGGTGGCTCAGTGGGTTAAAGCCTCTGCCTTCAGCTCAGGTCATGATCTCAGGGTTCTGGGATCAAGCCCTGTATTGGGCTCTCTGCTCAGCAGGGAGTCTGCTTCTCCCCCCCCCCACCCCACCCCCTGCCTACCTCTCTGCCTACTTGTGATCTCTGTCTGTCAAATAAATAAAATCTTCAAAAAAAAAAAAAGATTTTATTTATTTATTTGACAGAGAGAGAGAGAAAGTGAGAGAAGGAACACAAGCATAGGGAGGGGGAAAGGAAGAAGCTGGCTTCCCGCTGAGCAGGGAGCCTGATGCGGGGCTTGATCCCAGGACCCTGGGATCATGACCTGAGCTGAAGGCAGATGCTTAATGACTGAGCCCTCCGGGCACCCCTGTGTAACTCTTCTTGCCCCTGGAGGCACAAGTTTTCCTTCTAGATCTGCCCCCTTCTAACTGTGTGATCTGGCGTAAATTACTGCTCCTCTGTGGGCCTTAGCTGCCTCTTTTCGTAAGATGAAGGGGTGGGACTCCATGGTTTGGGAGGCCCCTCCCAGCTCCTGCATTCAGTGCCCAATGCCAGGCTCCAGGCAGGAAGGGAAGGGGAGAGCTATAAAAAGCACAGGGATCTGTTCCTGGAAAGTGTATCAGTTATCTTTTGCTGCGTAACAAGTCATCCCAAAACTTGCTGGCTTAAAACAATGGGTTATTATTTGTTCTGATTCCATGGACAGACTGGGTTTTGCCCGGCATTCATTCTGCTCCTTGTGGCATTAGCTGGGATCACTCTTGAGCCCACACTCAGCTAGGTTGTGCCGGAAGGTCCATTGTGGCCTCATGTACCTCTCCAAGGCCCTGGTCAGGATGGCGGGGGCTGGGCCTGCTCTCACCTTCCTCAGGATCTCTCACCAGCAGTGGTCCAGACTGACTTGCTTTCCATGGTGGTTGGCTCTCAGGATGGGGAAGCAGAAACCACCCAGACTTCTGAAGACCCAGGCTGTAATGTTACAAAATAACACCCCTGCCACCAAAAAAAGGTCACAGAGCCATATTAGATTCCTCCTGGACTTCCTTATCAGGTTCAAGGTGGGGGGAAATAAACTGGGCTGGATTTTCTGCTCATTTGTTAAAGGAAAGTCCCATTTCTTTCTTTCTTTCTTTTTCTTTCTTTCTTTCTTTCTTTCCTTCCTTCTTTCTTTCTAAGTAAGCTCTGTGCCTTGTGTGGGGCTCAAACTCACAACCCTAAGAGCAAAAGTCGCACATCCTGCTGACTGAGCCAGCCAGGTGCTCCCAAGAAAGCCTCATTTCTAGCTCAGTGGTTTAACACATAAAATTTGGCTCTGCATTGCCCATGGTCTTCAGCACATCTTTGGAGGAGATTGGTATCTCCCACCCACCGGCACACATCTCCAAGTGCTCTGAGCCAACCTGTGGGCCAAACTTGGGCTTAGACCCCCCCCCCCTTAATGGGAGGAGTGGCTTTGTGTCTAGCCATGGCAATGGGAGGCATTAGCAGTGGCCATATTTGGAGACGATCTGCTACAGGGAGCTTATAGTCTGGTGCAGGGGTGTGTAGAACAGGAAGCCAGAAACCCTACTCCCTACCTTCTCTTCCCTCCCACTCCACCCCCCCACACTACTTCCCTGCACTGGCTTCCAGGGTGATCTGTCTCCCCCGAGAGGGCGAGGGACTCTTCTCTTCACCTTATCCCATGCTCAGCACAAAGCTCGTGACAGGCATGAAATAGATGTTTATGCAGCAAATGACAAATAATTAAACGCGGCAGCCAGAATCACAGATATTCAAGATCTGGCATGAGGCATAAGATCAGAGAAGGGGGCCCTGGTTTGGTGGAACTGAATTTGGAGAATGGGGCCAAGACATCCCTGTGGCCTGGGGCAGGACACATCACCCCTCAGGGCCTCAGTTTCCTTATCAGTAAAATTGAGGATCATGATTTCACCCACCTCAGAAGGCCATGGCAAGGAGCAACTGTGTTCTTCACTGAGCTGTAAAAGAACCCGTAACGGTGTGACCGGTTTGTCACTCCCACCTTGGCCAAGGGCCACTACAGGGGTAGGGAAGCCTTGGCGGAAACTAAGAAGTCTAGAGGCATTGGCCTGCTGCTACCAGATCTAAGTTTGGACCATAGGTTGGCTCAGAGTGCCCAGATACGTTGTGCCAGTGGGGAGATGGAGTGGGTTGGGGGGGACACTGAGCTCTGAGTGGGAGCCGATTGTTAGATGACAGTGTCCCAGAGATAGGACCTGTCCTCCAAGGAAGGCAGGTGCTACCCCCGCTCCTGACTGTGTTGCTGTGCTGGAATTGGGGTTCAATTCTCTCACATCCTCTGATTTTTCAGTGTTTTGATGTGTATGGGAAAAAAGAGCTTTTACACGTTTGTGCAGTGCATTCTAAAACATAGTCCTGGTCAACCCAAACCGTGTTTGGGGGCTGGATCTCGTTCACTGACTGGCAGTTGATAAGCTCTGGTTCAGGTGTGTTGGGGGCGGGGGCAGGGGGAGGAGCCAAATAGCAAGAGCATCGTTATCCCCATTTTACAGATGGAGAAACGGAGGTGCCAAGAGCTGAAGTGACTCACCCCAGGTCACACAGCTCGTAGGTAGGGAGATTGTCGGAAGTGGGTGTTAATCTTGAATTGGGGGATTCCTTTCCCTGTAATTTCGCTCCACACTTCCTCTTCCTGCCTTCCAGAACAACCCAGAAGCATAAGCTCCTTCTTGCAGCTATCTGCCGTGTTTGAAAGCAAAGGGCATGTCTTCCGTTGGGTTTCTTCTTTGAGGTAGAGTGGCTGGAGTGGAACTGAATTTGGTCTTACAATAGAACCGTGCCAGGTTGGACCTTCGGCTTGACTCCACAGCATGACCTTGGCCCTTTAACTTACCTCCTTGAGCCTCCATTTCTTCCTCTGTGACACGGGGCTAGGAAAGTCTTCCTAAGAAGCAACTTCTTAGATGATTCTTAAGGAGGAGCCGGGGAAGACGCGGCGAGGCAGGCATTGTAGGCGATGAGATGGCATCTGCAAAGGTCCGGGCAGGGGGCCTCTGAGTGTGCGGTGCGCCGGGGAGCTGGAGAGAGCCCTGTGTGGCTGAGAACAGGGCGTGCCAAGCACCAGGGCGGGGTGCAAGCTGCCTGGCCGCAGCAGGGAGAGAGCGTGGGGTCAACATTCCCATTATGGCGACGACATATGTCCACAGCACCAACTTGTCACTTGGCCTGAGTCCATGGGAAGCCGGAAGGACAAAAAGCATCGGAAACATGTAAGTGGGGAGAAAGCGGCTTAGCGCACAGTGGGATGCGTCCCGCCTGAATGGGGCTTCTCCGCCTCTCACGGGGAGGCAGAGCCTGGGAACAGCCTCGGCCAGAGCCCGCAGGGCCTTTCTGGAACCCACGAAAGGCCGTGGCCCAGGGAGTCTGTTCGAGTCAGGGCCCCGGCCCATCCGTCCTCTTGCCTGTCCCCATCAGCATCAGCTGTCATTCCCCCACGGCCTCAGATGGCAGCTCCCGTGGCTCTCGGGAGAACAGCCGAGAGGCCCTGACGCTGGGTGTCCCCGAGCCGGCCCGGAAGCCCGGCCATGCCAGCAAAGCTTGGGACTCCCTTCTGGAGTTGAAAGGGTTCTGATGTCCCCTTGGCCTGGGTCCAGGGACGTGGAAGAGGCAGGAGACCCCAAAGGAAGATCCTGGACGTTGGAGACAGGCAGACCGTTCCAATCCCGGCTTCTCCACGTGTCTGTCGTGTCACCTGGGGGTAGGTCACTTCATCCTCCTCCGCCTCAGTTTCTCTCGTCTGTAAAATGAGGATGATCTTGCCTGCCCTGTGGCATCGTCTGGGGGAGTTAAAAGAGATGACGTATGAAAAGCAGGTGTTTGCTGAACCCCTCCCCACCTCAGCTTCTCAGCGGTTCCTGTGAGAAGAAGAAGAAGAATCATCAGAGCAGCAACTAACATTTACCGAGGGCTTGCTAGAGACCAGCCACAGGATTTGGGTGTTACTAGGACCTGCGTCCTAGAGACAAGAAAATTAAGGCTCAGAGATGTTAAGTAATTTGCCTACAGTCAGTAATGGAGCTGGAATCCTATCTCAGGGAGCCTGACTTTACGACAGATCAACAAAGAGTTGATTTCTTCTTCTCTTTAATGTTTCAAATATACAGGAAAGTTGAAAGTGTAGTACAATAAACACCTATGGATCCTTCATCCAGATTCAACAGTTATGGAAGATTTTGCCCCATCTGCTCCCCTCTGGGTACGGGTATGTGTGCACGTATGTGCGTGTTTGACCAGAAGTTACAGGCGTGGACAAAGAACTAGTATTATTGAGAACTGACATATGCAAGTCTAAAGCCCACGTTCTTTTTTTTAAGATTTTATTTATTTATTTTGACAGACAGAGATCACAAGTAGGCAGAGAGGCAGGCAGAGAGAGAGGGGGAAGTAGGCTCCCTGCTGAGCAGAGAGCCTGGTGCGGGACTCGATCCCAGGACCCTGGGATCACGACCTGAGTCGAAGGCAGATAAAGCCCATGTTCTTAACCACTATGTTAGATCACATGCTGAACCTTGGCAGTGCCTGGGGAGAGTAAGTAGGGTTCCCTCCAGCCAACCAGCTACTTCCCCCTGGTTTGCTCATTCAGTCCCCACCATGGCCAAGGCGGGAGCCAGTCGTGGCTTTTTCAGTTTTGGAAGAGGGAAGGAAAAAATCAGAGTTTAAGTAATTTCAAGCAAAATATGAGGTTGGGATTTATACCTGCATCTGCATGACAGCAAAGCCTGTCCCACAAAATGTTGGGGGACCCACTTTTCTCCCTTCCGGATGTACCCCTATTGTCACCACCAGAATGCAACCCAGGTCAGCAGAGGGCAGTTTGGTTCCCAGCTACAGAATAATGTGGCCCTTTCTTTTTGGGTATCGAGAGGAAATTATAGAGTCCAGTGGACTTGGAAAAACTGAGAACTGGCCCATGGTTCACAGTTAACCAGGTGGTTATAGGGACTCAGGCCTTTGGACTTCTAGAATCCACCATGCTGTTTCCTGATGACCCCTTTCCTGGGTGGCCCTCTCTCTGGCTAATTTCTGCTGCTTATCAAGACCAAGCTTGAGCATCTCCTCCTGTTTGAAGCTTGCTCTGACCTCTCTCTCTGGTCCTTCCTGCTGCTGTGTACGATGTTGAGCCAACTATCCTTGGTGGCCTCTGTACATACCCATTTTATAATGTGTACTGTGTCGACATGCCGGTCTTACTTCCCCATCCCAGCCATACTGGGAGGTCCTCAACCATACTGGTTGGGTAGTGTACAATTGGATGAGTGGATAGCAGCTCAACAGTTGGATGGGTGCTTGAGCACCCATTGCTTGATTGACGGTTGGATGGGTAAGAGGCTGGATAGAAAGAGGATGAATGAATGAATGAATGGATAGTTGCATGGATGGATGGACGGTTGGTTGGCTGGCTGGCTGGCTAATGGCGGATAGCTGCATATTTTAGATAGCCGGATGGATAAATGGGTAGAAAAATTAGCAAACACCGAAACCGCAGTGCAGTTCTCCACCTCTCTAGATGCCCTCTGGTATCTAGACTGTGATATTTCCTTATTCTCCAGTTTCTGGCCCTGGAAAGTGCTGGCAAACAGCATACTCCCCAGGTTTGGAGAACTCTTCTGAGCCATTGACTGTGGATTTGCCAAACTTTCTGCACTGGGGAGTTCCGGAGAAGTTGGCCCCCAAAGTGAATTTCTGTAAAGTAAATCCTATTTTCCCATTGACTTGGCTCATACTTTTGGAGATATGTTCCTGCTGTCAGGGGCCGGTGCTCTCAGAGGCTGGTGACAGGTGGAGGAAGAGCGGGAACTCCCCTGGGCATCAGCTGCCCTGAGCTTCCACTCGCTCAACCTTGAGAGCAGACTGATGCTGGCCAGGAGCACAGGAGCTTGGAGCCAGGGGGAACAGATTTGGCATGTGGTCCCAGAATCCTCATCTGCCAGTGGGATGCCGTGCTGCTAGGCTTCTGGGATAGCACACTCAGTCACCTCCAGACCTCTCTGTTTCTGTTCATCTGTCCACACACCCTTCCTTCCTTTCCATATTCCACCTTCTTTCTATCCATCCGTCTGTCCATCCATCTATCCATCCATTGTCTATTCATTCAGTAGTCCTTAATGAAAGCTTATAGGATGCCAAAGGACATAGGAATTCAACAGAATTCGCATTCTGATGTCAATGAGTTGTATCCCAGTAGAGTAGTAGGACAGGTCCCCTTCCTCTTCTTTCGTTTCCTCTCTTGTTCCTTCCCCTTCTTGTTCTCTTTCTTCTCTTCTCCATTAACCTCATCATCAGAACCGCCTCCCACCACCGAGTCCCTGTTACATGCTAGGCCCCATACTGGCTGATTTTCAGACACGTTCCCGCTGACTCCCCGCAGCAGCTGTAGGTAATAGTTATCAGCACTTGCTTTGCAGATGAAAAAGCAGGTTCAGAGATGATGGTCTATACTGAGTGCTACAGGGGAAATGTCTTCCAGCCTGGGCTGTCGGGGGAGGCAGGTTTGTCGACCTAGGATTTTTGACACACAAGGAATGGAATGAGGAACATGCTTCGCAGTGGGAACAGCCTGAGCAAAGACCTAGAGGCTGGGAGAGGGCAGGTTCTCAGGAGCCACAGGGAATAGAAGTGTGTTAGGGAAATGGGAGGTGAGGCTGGCAGGGAAGGTTTGAGCCACGGAAGAGAGCCCTTGAGTACAAGCAAGGGGGTTTGGACTTGGAGGCAATAGGGGGCCACTGAAGGAAAGCAAAAGCAGGGAAGGGTTCAGGAAGGTGGCCACAGAGGCTGGCATCCAGGGCAGATCCAGAGCAAGGAGAGGCAGGCTCGAGGCTGAGGGGAGGGGCTGCCCAGGGCTGCCCTCAAATAAGCCAGAGCCTGGGTGCAGAGCAGTTGGCCAGCTACTCTGGCTGGGTGTGGGGCCAGAATGTAGCCAGTATACGGGGGGAAGGTGGGCCAGAATGGTGGGGACCCTGACAGAGTGAATATATCAGGGGAGGGCAGCTGCCTAGCCCCTTCTTCCCTCCCCAGAGCCTCCCACCTTCCAGAATGTTCTTTGGGATCCTGTCCTCCCTACCCCCACCCTCACCTCACCCCTCTGCGCCAGGGAAGGGTTGTGGCCACTCTGCTAGGGCTCAGCTCTTCTACAGAGCCTGGACAAACAGCACACCTGGAACCATCACAGCACTTAAAATGCTAGAGCCGGACATATGGGGAAACTGAGGCCCAGAAAGAGACAGCACACCGCCTGAGGTCACACAGAGCCAGCCACTGGCCTGGACCTTAGGGCTCGGTCCATAGCCGCTAAAACTCTTTACGAGGCAGATAGGAACGGTAACCTCAGCGGCTCCCTTTCCCCGCTCTAGGGACTTGGATTACGCATTTCATATCTGCCTCTAGTCCTTTCAAGAGCAAGGTGTGATAAAAATAAGTAACGGAGGGCGCCTGGGTGGCTCAGTGGGTTAAGCCACTGCCTTCGGCTCAGGTCATGATCTCGGAGTCCTGGGATTGAGTCCCACATCGGGCTCTCTGCTCAGTGGGGAGCCTGCTTCCCCCCCCCTCCCGCCATGCCTGCCTCTCCGTCTACTTGTGATGTCTCTCTGTCAAATAAATAAATGAAAGATTAAAAAAAAATAAAATAAAATTTAAATAAATAAATAAAAAATAAGTAACGGAGATGTTTAAAAATGACTTAAAACCATTTTGGTCTTCAGTTTACCCTTCTGTAAAATGGGAATAATAATAATGGGGAAAAAATTTCAGAGCATCCGATAGTCATTGTTTTTCTCCCTGTAAGACTGTAAGCTTCGCAAAGGCGGGGCTTTTGGTCTCTTGTTTGCACGTGTCCAGCTTGGTGTCTGGGACATAGTCAGTGTCAGTCATCGGCAAATGCGCGAATGAATAAGGGAGCATCGTCCTTTGTGGACTCCTTACTATGCGCCAGATGCTGCACAAAGGCTTTTACGTGCAGACGGCCGCTTCGTCTCAGAGCCAGTCAGAGGGGTGGCTGTGATGACCTCCACCGCACCGCCAGGAAGGCTGAGGTTCAGCGAGTTTCTAGGACTTGCCCCTGCTTCCAGAGCCCCGGAGCGATATTGCTGGCCTGGAAGCCCAGCCCTGGGGGACCGCGCAGGTGCACAGGGGTTGCAGAGCTGAGCGAGTGCCGTGGCGTTTCTGGGACCTAGTTCAGGGTCTGGCACCAAGCAGAGCTGGAGGTGTTGCCTGTCGCTCCGTTCGTCCCCCTTCCCCTTCCCCGGACCTCCATTTTCCTATCTGGAAAGCTCCCGAGCTGGACACTGGCCTTCCCGGGGTCCTTCCACATGGAGCTCTCCCACTAAGGAGGCTTTTCCCCTTCCCTCCTCCATCCCAGCTGACAGCCCTATGGCCAGCTGTCCTGCCGATGGTGACCAACTCCCATTCCAAAGAGAAAAGGTCTCCGGAGGTCACTTGACGCTCGCCTCCTCTCCTGGGACGCCAGCATTTCCGAGGTCTCTCCATGCACTCCTGAGGGGCCCCGGTTTGGCCTCCAGACAGATCCACCTGGATGGCAGCAGCCGGTGGCCCTCGGGAGGGGCGTCTTCTCCCTGATGGCGTCCGTCCCAAGGTGCGAGGCTCCAGCTGCATGCGGCGGCCGGGCTGCCGCTCTGTCTGGAGCGCTGCTCGGAGAAACAAACACAGCTGTGTTTATTCCAGAAATTACACATCCTGATAATCTGCTCACTGGGGTAATGCCTCCCAGATCACAGGGGGAGCCGCGCCGAGTTTCCTGAGTTTCTGGGTGGATTTTAATTCTCTGTGACAACTGTTCTGTTGGGCAGACCTTGGGCAGCAAGTAGACCTCAGGCAGCAGACACCGAGACCGCTTTGGAAGGCTCAGTCCTGGCAGGTGTTCTCACCTTGCCCTGAGATGCTGCAAGGAGAGGATCTTTTGCCTTGAAGCCCCCAAACCGGGGTACTTGAGTTTGATCCCACCAACCCTGACTACGCTGTGACACAGACACAAATATATGCACCTATGTTAAGGGAGCATTACCTGGAATTGGATTTTGAATCCCATCTTCTCTCTCTCAAACATTCCTAATTCTTTTAGGATAAAGACCCACCTCTGCCCTTTCTCTAGCTTGCCTCCATCACCCACCTCAGTTAGGGGTTCCAGCCACTCTGACCTTTCATCCCTCACACTCCCTTCTGGCACTTGCTTTGCACTGGCTGGTCCCTCTTCTTGGAATGCTGTTCCCTTCACTCATCGCCTGGATAATTCTTACCCATCCTCCATTTCTCCAGGGAAGATTCCTTGAGTTTCCTGAGAGCTCCACAGGCCGATCTTGTGCAGCATTTGTCCAAGTCATCATTTTAAATATAATTAATGTGTTTCTTTGCTCATCCGTCTGTCCCGCCAGACTGTAAATTCCATAAGAGCAGGGACCCTTATTGAATTGCTTTATCACTAGGTTCCCCAGACCTAGCATAGGGCCTGGCCCATAGTAAGTGCTCAGTAAGTATGTATTGATTGGGAGAATGAATGAATGAGCGAACAGTTCTCAGGATAAACGAAAGGAGGGTACACTTCTGTTTGTTCTTTTGGGTGACAGTTGGCTGAGTGCTGTGACATCCGTCATCTCTCTTTAATTGAACAGACTGGTATTGAAGTCTGCAGGGGCTTGGCACAGGGCCAGGAGCCAGGGTGGGGGTGGGGGTACCCACAGTGCTTCAGGCATCATGGGTTTTGCCTTCAGGAGCTCAGCACACTGGATGTGCCCAGCCCCCTGAGAGGCAGAGCCCACGGGGAATATACTAGACAGAGGGAGGAGGCTTTGGATACTCAGAGAGGAGATATAGTTTGGTGGGGCCACACAGTAGGTAAGTGGGCACAGATGTACCCTAAGATATGGTGGACATCAGCCTACTGACCCTTCCCCTGCTTCTCACTCAGATGGGGGCTGCCAGCAGGTCCCTGGCCTCTGGGGGTCTATGGCCTGGTGCCTTGACATCCAAGTCTCTTCCCGGTGGGATTGGAGGCGGCATGGACTGTCCTGCCCTAGGGAGGTTTCCTTCTAGTGGGCAAGACTGGAAATAACATCCAGTGAGTCGGGTGAGTGGTGAGGTTGCTGAGAAGACTAGGGCAGAGGAGAGGGGTCAGGAGAGGCCCTTTAGAGGATGTGATATTTGAGCAGAGGCCTGCACGAAGTGAGGGTGTGCTGTAGAGACCTCGAGGAAGGTGTTCTAGGCAGAGGGGCAGTCAGTGCAAAGGTCCTGAGGGAGGAATATGCACAGAGGCAGGATGACCGGGGGTGGGAGGAGGCGAGTGGGAGGAGATGACATCAGAGGGGCAGGGACCACTATCAGGACTTGGCTTCCATCTTGAACAAGATAGGAGCAATGGATGGTTTTGAGGAGGTGGTGGGATCTGATCTGTATTCAGAAGGCACTGCCCTGACTGCTGTCAAGGGAACAGATCTGGAGACACCGGTGAGGCGGGGTCCAGGAGGAGATGATGGAGGGGCGGGTGGCAAGCTGTTGATAGACTGCTCTAGTCTTACTCCCTGAACTGCTTCATTCAGTTTGGGAGGAGGGGAAGAAGCACGGTACATTTCTTCTGGTCCTGACCCTTTAGCCCTCCCCCCGCCCTAGGAGGCCCTATTGGCATTTGCGATGTGGGAGTATCTGTCTTCTTGTTTCTAACAGAAATTAATAATTTATTGATGACTCGATCTCCTGGCAGCCATGTTGGCAGCCCCAGCAAACACTGGGCTGCTCTCGGGGACTGGCGGGCAGAGGGCAGGGGACAGGCCTGGCCTGGGTCCCGTCCCAGACCTGGTCAGGACCCACAGGGTGACTGTACCATGCCTTTCCCTCTTTGGGCCATGGCCCATCTATCTAGAATGAGAGAATGAGACTTAGGACCTTCTGCCATGGCCGGTATGACCACTGGCTGGCATCCCAAGGCCCGTGCTCAGGAAGCACCTGCCACGTGCCGAGATCCGTAGAGCAGTACAGAGAGGACTGGGCCTTGCTGCCACCCTCAAGGAGGCCAGTCGCAGCCAGCCGACTGGGTTGAATAATAGATGTATAGGAGATCCTGGGTGGTTAACGAAAGCCAGGCTCTGGGCTGCAGTGGAGGGCCGCTGACCAGCTGGTTTCAAGTCCCGACACCAACTCTTGCTAGACATGACCCAGGACAAGTGGCTTTGCCTCTCAGAATCCCAGTTTCCTCGCCTGTAGATGGGCAACGATGATAGCCCACACTTAACTTACTCAGTTCTGACACGAAGTAAGTGCTCAGTAAATGGTCATCATCATTGGGTAGAGCACAGGGCACAGAAGCCAGAGGTGTGAAGGCCTCTTTTTAGGCCGTGCCCCGACCCAGTCCACATCCGAGGAGAATCTGCCTAATCATGGGTCCCTTGGGTCTCCGACCTTGCAGAGCCCAGCTGCCGAGGTCAGGGAGTCAGAGCCCTCTAGAGAAAAGGATTCCGCTTCAGGGCCCCAGAGACCGTGGGCAGGCTGTGTAACCTTAGGCTGTGGACACAGCCTCTCTGAGCTCTGGCGTGATGAGTGTCCCCATCTGTGAGGTGGGGATAAGAAGAGTTGCCTCCCAGGGTTCCTGAGAGGATGAAATTTGGAAAGGGCTCAGAGCGTGGGGCTCCGTGCATTCTGGCTCCCTTCTGCCCAGATGTGTGGGCTAGCTGCCTCCCAGGAGTGGGAGCGGAGAGCTGAGGGCCCTGGGAAAGGTGAGGCGGGGACTGGGGAAGGTGGCTGACAGATCCCTGGAGATGGGAGAAGGGAAGACCTGGGAAGGGCTTGGGGGCGGCCCAAGGGCGGCTCTAACAGTTCTCTTTAATTTTTGAGAAAACCTTTCCCCCATCTTCATATAATTAAGAGTATTTTTAAAATGCTGTGTTGAAACAAAAATAGTCCATTTCCATATGACCTCATTTCATTCCACGCCCCCCAGCGCGCGCCCGCGCGCGCACACACACACACACACACACACACAGAACTAGATGTTAAAACTGCCTTTTGTGCCTCTGCTGGAGGGTTCTTTTTTGGGGGTGTATTTTTTTTTTTTTTTTGCTTAGCAGGTAAATATTTAGGGGACCTCCCCTCTATTTTCCGATTTACAAGCCGAGGTCCTTGAGGGACCCCAACAAGGCTGACACCACAGCTCTCTGCAGTGTAAAAGGCGCGTTCACAGGTCCTGTCCTGTCTGAATTGCCCCCTCTCCCTGCAGTCCTGGGAGTGAACATCACCGTGATCCACCACCTGGAGGGGTCACCACACCGTCATCATCTTTCTGCCAGCGGCATCTGGCCCTGGGCCTGGCATGTTCCACACTCCAACCCAGCTGGTGTCTGTTGAATACAGATGAGGAAGGAAGCCCATGTACCAAGATGGGGAAACTGAGGCTCAGAGAGGTAGGGTTTTGCTCTGATTCAAGCCCAGGACTGTCCACCTGCTCTGTGTCCCCTCTTTGGCTGCCCCTTCATGTCTGCCTTTTCTAGTCAGCCCCTTTATTTTCACGGCGGGGGGGCCAGACCCAGTGAGGACAACGGACTTGTGCACGGTCACACAGGGATGAGTGATGATGGGAAGGACAGAGAGCGTTGAGATGGTGTTGACTTTATAAAGCAGGTTCATATAAGCGACTTGAGCATATCCTGCGGCCTTACCCTGTGTGAGTTCCAGTGCTTTGTTGAATCAGCTGTGAGGCAGGACCATTGTTATCGCTGCCTTCAAGATAAGAAAAGTGAATCTCTGAGAGGTTTGGTACCTGGCCTGAGACCATGTGGCCAGGAAGTGGCAGAGCCGGGATTTGAACCCATGATTTCTGAGTCCACAGCCCATGCTCAAAACTGTTATATTGGGCTGGTGGGACTTGGTGGGGGACAGAGGCAGGAGCTGAACTCAGGACTCTGGACTCTTGGCCCCCTGGCTTCCAGAAATAAAACTGCACCCAAGAGGCTACCTCCATTAGGAGCTCCTGAGTAGGGAGGACAGAGCTATGCCCTGGCCGCGCCCCACCCCCCCACCCCCCGCCGCCTCCACCCACTAGAGGCCAGCCTCGGGTGGGGCAGGGGACTGGTAGCTCTCCCAGGCCCCTTTGTGTGGGGCTCAGGAGCAACCCCAACACTTTGCAGGGTCCTTTTACCTCCACTCTCGACTGAGATTCTGAACCTCCTCTTGAGACCAGCAAGGTGGGGGCTTCCTAGTTTTAGAGAAACTGAGGCCCCAGGAGGGTGCTATAGAAACATCAGTGGTTTTGTTTTTGTTTTTAATATTCTTAACTTCTTTGGGGTCACGAGGAACCTTAAGAAGCTGTGAACTTCCCACGTCCCAGAAAATTGGAGACACGCCCACATGCTTTTGTGTACAACTTTAGGGGACGCAGACTCAGAGCTTCTGTTGTATTGCTCTGTGGTGCCAATGACGATGAAGACAGCACCCTTTCACTGAGCTACTCCTCTGTGGCAGGCAGGGTGTTTGATGCCATAGACACATTTTTTTCATTTAATCCTTGTAACAGGCCTGCGAGGTGGGGAAACTGAGGCTCAGAGACGGTAGCGCTCGCTAAGGCTGCCCAGTAGCGGTTTGAGGCAGTTCTGCCCCGGTCTGCAGGTTGCACTCCATTACCCCCGGCCTGAGGCAGGGGGCCCAGGGTCACAACATCCTCTGGAGGCTCATGCCGAGAATCAGGTGCTCTGAGGAAGCTCGAAGTCCGTGGCCTCTGCAGGAGGAGTGCTGGCTTAACTGAGCCCTTAACTGGAGCAAGGACTGATTCTCTAACTCCCCGTAATTCCCAGCATGGTGACTCTACATCCGCTTCTCAGGGGTCTGATCTGAGGACAGCCCCTCTCCATTCTCTATGACTGGAAAATCTGCGGTTTACCCTGGACTCCTTTGGACTCATCCAAATGGAACTTTATCTAATTTGGGGAGCCTGTCTTCCCTGAAACTGCCCCTCCCACCCCAGGGTAACCTCCTCATTCTTCCAAGGTCCTCAGAGCTCTTCCGGAAATGCGTCTGCCCGAGGGCTGGGGAGGTGATGAGGTCACTGGACTTAGAGGAGAACCCCTGCCCGTTCACCCCTCATTAGCAGAGCAGCCACGAGAGCCTCGTGTGGTGGTTAAGAGCGTGGGCTCCGGAGTCTGACAGGTGTGAGTTTGAATCCTGGCTCGGCCACTTGTAATGCTCTGTTACCTCAGACAGGCCTCTTTCCCTCTCTGAGCCTCCATTTTCCGTTAGTAAATCGAGGATGATAACATAGCACAAAGAGGCCCATGATGGCGTGCCAGGCACCGGGGAAGTGCTGGGTGAAGCCAAGGGGTTGGTCATCATTGTTGTTGCCTTCCACAGAGGCGGGGTGCGTGTGTGGGAGATGGCACTGACTGCATGGGTTCTGCAGGAGGCTGGGCAGGGTGAGGCCTCCCTTTCCTCCTTGGCAAGACTGTACCTGGAGGGGGTTGAGGGAGGAGCGAGCAGCCCAGTGGGGAGGGTGTGGCGGGGAGGTTGGGGACAAGGAGGCCCCTCTTGCCTGGTTGGTGTGGGGAGTGAGGCCTCGGGGCTGGGCCGAGAGGCACAAAAGACTTTCCCCTTCAACTTCTCTCCCAAATAATTCTGGAGGCTGGACAAAGAGTTTCTCGGGGCCCCTTCCCAGCACATCCGCAGGGGCTCTGTTTAGCTCCCTGCCCGCCTCCACCCCCGCCCCGAACTTCACCAGCCTGCCTTGGTCGCCACGCTGGCCCGAGACGGATTCCCCCCGGGGGGGCGGGACGAGGCCTGGGAGCGTCAGTGGGGCCTGCAGGCCGCAGTCTGGTTCCCATAGGAGGCCCCTTCCCAGCTTCAGCGCAGGGCCCTTTGGGGGTGGAGGCAGCCTCTGCAGCCTGCCACGTCTGTGCCGCTGACACTGCGGCAGGGTCACCGTGCATAAAGGCCCTGCCCAGACCCCGGGCCCAGCCTGGAATGGGGCTTTCTTGTCAGAGAGGAGCTTTTCTTCCCAGCGCACTGTGAGGTGGCGGCAGGGGGTCATCCAGCCTCAGAGGATAATGGAACTTCGTTGATGGAGACACAGGACCCCGCCTGCCCCCTCAGTGCCCCTCATCAGAGCGGGGGTAGGGGGGTTGTCGGGGGAGGCTGGGGGGTGCTGGTTGGCTTAGAAATGTCAGCTGCCACCTTGGCAATGGCTCTTTCTGAAGGGAGACTCCCCCTAGAGGCCTCTGGGTATCTGTGAATCCAGCCATTGGCCGGACCAGGACTCTTGGGCCAGTCCTCCAATGCCTCAGTTTCCTAATTTGACTGGCTTATGGATCTTGGGAGAGTCCCCGGGCCGGAGCGAGCACAGTCACCTTCATCTGTGCCTCCCCTTCTCCCTGGCCATTCCAGCGGCTCCCTGACTCTCCATCCCTCCAGCCACCACCTGAGCTCAAGGCCTTGCCCTTCCTCTCCTGGACCATCTCAGGGATCTCTAAATCCCATAGATCTATCACCACTGAGTCTTCTCAACTGCAGCTCAGACCCTCTTCTTCCCCTGCTCAGACCTTGGGTTCTTCGTTGTCTCAAAAATCAAAGTCAAACACCTTCTCCTGGTTTTACTAACCCAGCTGCTTGGTGGCCTGGTCCCTGCTGACCTCCCTGCCTGCCCTCGTCATTCTCACCCTGAAGCTTTAGGTTCCATACATAAATGCCATAAACTCCTGTGCCTCTAGACCTTTGTTCAGGCTCTAGCTATTGCCTAGAATGAATGCCCTTTCCATCTAGCAAACTCCTAGTCATCCTTCAAGGCCCAACTCAAATGTCCCCTCTCCCACCCCCTCTCTCCCGCTTTGTATATCCTGCTTGGCACCCACCCTCGGCCCTTTATTCACAACTCCTTTATGGATGACCTTATAACAATAAAATGTAGCTAATTTTGTCTGCATTAGCCTTCCTGTTAGACTAGAATGTAGAGACTTTTCTGAACTGACTCATCATAGGGCTGCCAATGCCCAGCACAGGGTCTGTTACCAGCACACTCTTAAACCAATGCTTTATGAATGAGGGAATGAATGAAGACACTGTCTGCCCATAAAAATAACTTCCCCCTCTATCCTAGAAGCATTTACAACTCAGCGTGACGCCCTCTCAAGACCTTAGAAGTGGGAGGAAGTGATCACAACGCACAGGCTGTTCCCGATGCAGCAAAAACTAGGCAGAACCTAGAAGGAGCCTGGAACTGGGTCTCGGGCCAGAACAAGGTGGCTCTTTTATCAGCCCCGCCTTCAAAAGCTCTTGCGTTCATGCCCTGCCTTGAGCATGACCTAATGAAGCCATATCCAGGTGAAAAACACCAACTCCTCTCAGAGATGAGAAATCCCCACTTTAGGGCTGGAGGGACTCAGCCTTGGGGGCCCACCCTGGCCCAGCCCCCTCTTTGGGGATGATTTTCACAGCAGCACAGATGGCTTTATTCCCTTGGGAGTCTGGTCTTCGCTTTCCCTTCTTCTCTTCCCTTTATCACTTTATTGTCCCTAAATATGCCTGGCTCTATCCGTGTCTGTGTCGATGATCCTTCCAAAGCTGGAAAACCTCAAATGTCCTTGGTCTCAGGCCCTCGAGCATCAGGGTAATGGTTCTGCTCTGGAAATCCATGCAGATGATGGTCTCTAGACTAACAGCTTCCATCTCCGAGCATGCCTGGACAGCAGGTGCTGGGCTGAATGCTGCTGGTAGCTTAGCCCATGGCATCTTCAGAACAAGCACCCTGGAATGGGTGCTACCATTCTCCCCATACTGCAGATGAGAAAACCAAGGCTCCCGGAAGCCAGGTCACTTCCCTGAAGTCACCCAGCTCGTAAGTGGCAGAGCCGGGATTCAAATCTCCATGTGAGTTCCTTGCACTTTTCTGTCCGGGGACCACACTGCATCCCTCAGTCTTCTCGTTCATTCATTCATCAGCTCACAAGAGAGCTTTGTGCCGTCTTCAGTCATTCCCATCACCTACTCATGCCTTGCATTCAGCAGTTTACTGAGGACCTACTACTATGTGCCAGGGCTCCGCTGCAGAGGTTTCCAGGGGAGAAGAGATCGGTAGAGAGGAGGAGAGGTGTTCTCAAGCGAGGATGGAGGAACCCCGAGGGTCAAGGTGTCCCCATAGTCTGGCAGGTTGGGGACAGTGCCCCTGGCCATCAGCAGTGAGTGAGCGAACATGCTCAGGAGTCCGGGTTGGGAAACTGAGGCATACTCAGGGTTGTGGCCTCATCTCCCAGAGCTTCTAGGCTTACCTGCCACCTTTTCCTTTTCATTACACTTCCCCTTCCCTGAGCCTCATTTCTGGAGTGAACTAAACTGCCCCGCTTGCCTGGCCATTACAAGGCTCCAAAGAGCTCACCTGTGCAGAGGGCACGGCCTCAGAGGTCAGACCCTAGCCAGTCTGGGTATTTCTGGTGGCACACAGGGCTGACCCCTGGGGGGTCAGAATCAGAAGAGACTGGCCTGAGCCCACCCTGCAAGGCAGCCCAGCCCCGGGCCCAGCCCAGCCCAGCCCAGCCCAGCCCCGGAGCTGGGAGCACAGCACAGGCTCCCTGCCCCCACACCCTGCCTGGCCTGGAATCAGACTTGGATTTGATGAGTGATTCATAACCTGACGCTGCAGAAAGTTTGCTGGGCTGCAGAAGGGGCTGCCCAGAGTTTGTGGTTTTGAACGCAGAGAAGAATTCCCTCGTCGGCTCAGGGTAGGATAACTTACTTGTTGAGAGAGACATTTTCACAAAATAAATCCTTAGAGAAACCAGGCGCTGAGGCAAGGAGGCCTGGGGAGGGATTATCTAAATAAACCCCGTTTTTGAAGCTTCAGGCCCAAACGATTTGCCTGAGCCTTTTGTTGCTTCCTTGTACTCAGCTTGAGGTCCCCTGTGACCCTGAGATCTCTTTCAGTGGTACCAACACAGCCAGGTCCTTGCCATCTGAGTGATGTCCCCGTCATTCGGCCTCACTATAGTTCTCTTCACATAGGGTCACTGGGGTAGGGTTCTCCTATTAGGGGGTGGGTGTCATGATTAGTCTAATCTACTTTTATTTTTTAAACAAGGCTGCTGTTCATATCTTGGCCAGGACAGTTCCTCCTCTTGTGGGACTGTTCTGCCCACCGCAGAATATTTCACTGCCCAGGCTCCACTCTGTAAAGGCCAAGAGCAACCCCCACTGGGCCTCCACGGTTCTTCAATGTTGGCCCCATGGCCCTGGGGTCCTGTGAGCTAGCGGGCTGTCATTGGCACTGCCATGGAGTCCATTGTGAGCAAGCGTGCCTGCATGTCTGTCATCATATGGCAACCAGAGCTGCCTCGACGCCTTTCTCCATGCCAACCAGGGGGCAGGGTGCCCAGTTGGACCTACTGCCCTCCTCACGGCCCCATGTTCTGCTACCCTCAATGTCTTGCTCTGCCTCTTACTCACCCTGCCTTTCCACACTGCCCTGCCCATGTGCTGCTGCCGTTCCTGCCCCTGGAATGCCCTTCCCCACCCACTCCGTTCCCTTCCAGATACCCAGTCCCTCAGTCCACAGACCCCTATATAGAGCAGTCAGCAGCGTAGTGTTTTCTCCGCCGTTACCAATGTTTGGCGGC
Organism: Mustela lutreola; assembly: GCF_030435805.1. Taxonomy (NCBI): domain Eukaryota; kingdom Metazoa; phylum Chordata; class Mammalia; order Carnivora; family Mustelidae; genus Mustela; species Mustela lutreola. The sequence continues at coordinate 16,362,388 of NC_081299.1, forward strand.
CTTGGACTTTTTCTTGGGCTCCCCAAGGCTCATTGTCTTCATCCCTAAGAGGAGGAGCGGAATAGAAATTTCTGCCTTCAGTTGTGGGGCGGGGTTTGTGCAAAGCTCTTAATTGGGTGCTCGGTCAAGTGGGCACCGGGAGAGGGTGAGCCGCCCCTGCCGTGGCCATGACTTCGCTCACTGAACGCAGGGACAGGCACCCTGGCTGGGGCGCTCTGCTCACTGCTGCCCCCCACCCGCCCACCACGAGGAGGTGGAGGGGGCAGTCCCACATCCAGGGCCTGGATGTGTGGGGTCCAGTGTGCACTGGTGGGAGTGGGCTAAGGGGGGGCGTCTGTGGGGCTGGCACTGGCTTCAGAGACCCTCATCCTCTTATCTTCTTATTCTGTCCCATTGCCCACCCCCCGCCCCAAGGCTCTCCCTGAAGCGGCAGCCTTGGGAGATGTCTCCTCACGCACACCAGGGCTGCTGGGACTTGTCTCCCTCAGCTGACACCTTGAAAGTCTGTCCCCTCTGCTTTATCCTCCTTCTAAGTAAAACTCCTGAAGACCGAGTTCCTAGAGCCATCTGCTTTCCCTCCCCTCCTGACACCTGGCTGTTCTCCCCCCCAGCCCACGTCCCCTCGGCTCCCTCTTATCTAAATCCCAAGCCATCTTGTCTCTCCTTGAGAGATAAGGGGATTCTCGCCCCCGCCTGCCCCCACAAAACCACCGTGGCACGTGAGCCACTCACTCACTGCCTGACACTTAGAATAACTGCTGGCACATAGTAGGCACTCAAATACTTGTTGAGTGAGCGGATGGGCCGTGGGGCCCATCTGTTCCTCCTGTTCAGAGATCTGGAATGAAATCGAAAAGCCTCCGGGAAGGCAGGGTGTGTTCGCTCTGACAGCCCGGTTTTCTTCCCAGCAAAAAAACTTGATCAGTTTCTCAAGTCGCGGAGCAGGAGCAGTAATGACGAGCGCGGCAGGAATAGTCGCAACCCACCCCAGAACTTGAAACGTGCCACGCACTGGGCTAATTGCCTTTCTTGCCCATCTGTGAGGTGGGCGCTATTTTTTTCTCCCTGTTTCAGATGCAAAAAAATTTGAAGCTCAGTGTGGGTTAAAGCACCTGCCCCCGAAGGGATGTGGTAGAGTGGGGATTTGAACTCGGCGTGGGCCTCCAAGGCCCATGCACAACAGCACTGCCCCCACGTCTCCTCTGCTCTGTTTTATTTTCCTCACAACCTCCTCCTGTTACAGATGGGAAGACAGGCTCAGAGAGGGGAACTTACCTAAAGGTCCTGGGTGAATAAGTGGGTGGGGGCCAAGCCAGGGTTATCCCCAGGGCCCCAGCTCCGGGGGTCTGAGCATATCCCCCTGCTGGCCCGATGAGTCCAGAGGCTACACTGGCTCTGGCGCAGTTCTGGGCTCATGGTATGGTCAGGTCCCACAGTCACTGGCCTAGAGACTGCCAGGCTGATGAAGCACGGAGCCTGAAATGAGACATGTTGGAGACAGACGGCCATTTCTGCAGTCAGAGCAGGCATTGGGGGCCGGTCAGGAGTCATGGATGGAATGTGGGTGGCAAGGGTTGAGGTGCGGGCAACACCGGGAGCTAGAGCTCTAAACAGCGTTCCCAGGTCCTGGCCTCCCCCAGCACAAGAGAGGAACAGTGTTTATCGACCCTCTATTCGAAACGCTTTGATATTGTCTGTCTGGGCAGAGAAGTTAACCCCCAACTTTGCCCAAGCGTCCTTGTTCTGTTTCCATCTTGACATTAGCTACACTCACTGGTCTTTCAGTTATTAGCAAGCCTTTCTTGGGCACAGACCTGTGCTGGTATCGTTCACTTGGGCACGCAGTGGCTGTTAGTGGTCACATTAACCTAGGGCTCCATGATGTTCTTAATGCCCTGATCAGCTTCTGACCTGCAACACCAGGAAGCCACTCTTTCTGTGCACTTCTTTTCCGTGAGACCCAGGCTGAGGCACGTCCTTCTCTGAGCCTCAGTTTCCTCCTCTATAAAATGGGATAGTCATTACTGCTTCCCAATACATTTGGGAGGATTAAAGGAAATGAATAGAAGCCTAGTACACAGGACCCAGCCTCTTCCTACACCTCTATAAATGGTCATTTCATCTGCTTCTGGTCTAGAGCCCCCGACTCCAAGTCCGAGAGCCTGACCTGATGTCTGGGTCAGCCATCAATGGGGCCACATTTGTCTGAAACCCCAAATTGCACATAGGAAGTCTGATAAAGAGTTTATAATTGATTTGTGAGTTTCTTTCTTTCTTTTTTTAAATAAATATTTTATTTATTTATTTGACATAGAGATCACGAGTAGACAGAGAGGCAGGCAGAGAGGTGGGGGAAGCAGGCTACCTGTGGAGGAGAAAGCCCGATGCGGGGCTCGATCCCAGGACCCTGAGATCATGACCTGAGCCGAAGGCAGAGGCTTAAGCCACTGAGCCACCCAGGTGCCCCTGTGAGTTTATTTCTAATGGCAATCACCGGTAGTATTGCAAAGAGTCCAGTCCCATGTGATTATTAACACAATAAATCAACTTTATCCAAAATAACCAAATCACCCCACACCATGATTTCCCTAAGAAACAGTTTAGGGCGATGATGGGAGTACGGTCACATAAGACCTTTTGGAAAATAGTTTTGCACGTTCTAATACAGCTAGATGTGTGCCTACCCCATGGCCCAGCTGCCCTACTCCCCATCCAGTGTATACCTAAAGGAAATGAGTGCACACGCTCACCAACGCACGTATTGGGCTAGAACGTTCGCAGAAGCTTTGCTCGTAATAGCCCCAAATTGGAAAAGACCCAAATGTCCATCTACAAAGACTGGAAAAATCAATCATGGTGTATCCACACAAGAGAATACCACATAGCAATAAAAAAGAACAAATTGCTGGCAACACAGCTTTGTGGATAAATCTTAAAATCCCTATGCTGAGGGGAAAAGGCCGGACACCAAAGAATACGATCTGAGTGATTCATTGACGGGAACTTCACAAACAGGCAGAACTAATCAATGGTGGTAGAAGCTAGTGACTGCCTGTGGTGGTCGGTGCGGAGACAGGGACACGAAGAACATTCTGGGTAGTAGTTATGCGGGTATAAACATTTGACCATCAAGCTATACACGTCATATCTGTGCACCTTACTGTATGGGTATTATACCTCAATGAAAAGATTACAATTCAAACAGTGCCCCTCTCCATTTTCTGATACTGTAACTTGGGGTAAGTGGTTCTACCTCTCTGAGTGTTAGTTCCTTTCATCTCTAGAAGAGGGTGACAATCCTTACCTCAGGGGGTTTTGAGAATTTAATGAGAGAATCACCATCCGTGCAGGGCCCTGACACACGGCGGGTGCTCAGCTGTGGGGACTTTGTTGATGTCATGTAGGGCCCAGGCTGGGCCGAGAGGGGCCAGTAGCCTTGAGCCAAAGAGGGGCTGGTGTCTGCCCACAGATGTGACTGGAGGGGCCAAAAGCTCATCTGGTTTCTGTGCTGATCTGCAGCTTCTCTTTCAAAGCCTGTCTCTCTGCCCACCCCCCATTCCCACACCCCTGTGATCCGTCTGTAAAATGGGAACACGGTGGGATCACTTTGACCTCTCAACATGCCACCAAGGCTTTGTGCACAGGACCTCCAGCCACCTAGTGATTGGCTTTGTTGGCTTTGCATTGAGCAAGATCCAGTAAGGACTGGGCATCCACTGTGGACCGGGCCCTAAGCCAGGGGCTTGACCCAGGAGTGGCAAGACCACGCAAGACGCCTGCCCCTCAAGAAACATAGAGCCTGTTGACTGAGCAAACAGTCATCAGAGAACCTCATAGATGTGGGACAACCCCTTCTTAGCTACTTCAGAAGAGGTTGTAAGGGAGGACTGGATGTGATAGGGAGGTCAAGGAAGGCTTCCTGGAGGAGGTGACATACAAGTGTGGCCTGAAAGATGAATGGGAGCTGACCTGGCCTAGAGGGAAGGGAGGTTACACCAAGTGGGGGCCATAGCTTGGGCAAAGACACAGCAGGAGTGTGGATTATTGGCAGCCGAGAGGACCTAAGGGGTTGGAAAGGGAGAAGAGGGGATGAAGCAGGGAGGCCTGCAGCTCTTGCTTAAGCCCCACCCTGTGTATCCTCATATTTGGGGCAACAGGAAGACATTCCAGACTTTCCTGCAGAAGAGAGAGGAGGTGGTGAAATTGGTCTTTGAGAATTACAAAGCCTCCTCACTGACCACCTGGGGTGTACCGTGCTGGCCCCTGGGCATCTTCCTCTTCCTGACCCTCTCCTGCAAGGGGGTCTCCCTCCCTTTCAGGTGCAGAAGTCCGGTCAGGAGGGGGTGAAGCCTTTCCTTCGCTAGCGTCCAGCTAGGGAGTGGAAGGGCTGGGCTCCAAACCCAGCTCCGTCCGAGGCTGTGTCCACACGCTTCCCGCTGCGCCCTTCTTTCTACAACAGCCTCGGGGTGTAAATCCCTTCACTTCTCACTCAGTCTTGCTTTCCTCCTCTCTGGAGGGGGGGTCAGGACCCACGCTGCCTCCCTCCTTGGTGGTGTCGGGAAGCCAGATGAAGTAAAGGATGAAATGACGAGGGGTCAGGGTCGGGGAGCCCCTCAGTCCCAGCCCCTTATTTTATAGAAGGGGAGACTGAAGCCCAGCGAGGGGGATGGACTGACCCCAGATCACACAGCCAGCCGGAAGCAGGGCTGGGATGGAAACTCTGCTTTCTGCACCAACTGCTTTATACCAGAAGCCCAGGCAGAGCGGTAGACAGAACAGAACTGTCTTTTGCTCTGACCTCCGTCGCTGGGCTGGGGCCCTAGTAAGGCAGGCTCGTATCTGTCCACCATGGTCAGAGCAGCTGTGGACCCCAGAGAGGCCCAGGCCAGGTTAATTGCATTAATATCACCCTAAGGTACTTTCTATGTGCCAGACACCATTGCTTTTACTGAATTATTTTAGCCGGTCCTTGCTGTTCCCCCCCTAGTAATGAAGTTACCTGCCCAAACTCCATTAAGGTCTGTGGGCTCTGGACAGGCCAGGCTCTTCCAGAAGCTCTGTGATCCAGGTGGGCAAGTTGAGAGGGGTTTGGGATCCTCCATATCCCTTCTGCGGACACCCCACACAAGCACAGGCAGGAGGCAGGGCTTTGAGATTACTCACCCGCTCAGGGGAGCAAAGCAAACACCTTGGCATGGCTTGTGGCCTGTGTTAACCGGCATTGCCAGACCCCCCAGTCAGCAGGGACCTGTGCCGACAGGGGACGGCCTCTAGGTGAGCAGACCGTCAAGCTACCAGGATGCCCCTGCCGTTTGGGGGCTCAGATGTGACCTGTCTCATCACCGGGAATGAACCCTTTGCTTCCTATTGTCAGTGGCATGAACTCTCCAAGCTGTCGTGCCATGGAGCTGAGCCAGTATTTGAGGAGGGAAGGACAGGGAGGTTGGCCAGGGCCCACTGTGCTATTGGCACGCTGTGTAACTTTGGGGAGGTCACTTTACCTCTCTGTGCTTTGGTTACGTCATTTGGCAGATGCAGATAATCATGCTGCCTGGTAGGCCTAAGGGAAGCCAGGGGGAAAGCATGGGAATAAGGCCTGGCAGAACGGCGTGGTGTCTCGCCGCTGGCGTGGCTCTAGAGCTACATTTCCTAGTTCGTGTCTTCACTTTCCAGTTTGCTGGCCCCATGAGCAAGCGACCCAATCCTTTCTTGCCTCCATTTCTCCATCTGTACAATGAGGCCAATGATCTTATCTCTTTCACAGGGTTACTTTGTTATATCGCTTCCACACATAAAGCTCTTAATGCCTGGCACAGAGTGAGCACTCAGTAAGTTTTGACCATTGTTGTGATTTTCCTTCCTCTTCCCCCCCACCCCAACCTGTTTCCTTTCTCACTTTGGCTGCCAGGAAGCTCAGGGCAAAACATTGTTTCCTGATTACAGTTATGCTCTCATTCCAGATTTATGGAACAGTTCTTTTTCCCTTACCTCTAAGCGTTTGGGGATTTTTTTTTAACTTAAGTGTAGTTTAGCTGTCATATATAGATTTTTTTTTTAATTATAAATTTCTCTCAAATTCTTTCTAGAAAGAGCCGAGTATATAGTATTTTATAAAAGCCAACAGGGCAGGCTACACATGTCATGAAGTCTCTTCTCTGTGAGCTCCTACCATCAGGGCCTGTCCCATTCTTCTGTACCTCGTGACTGCTGGTCACCAGCACATGTTGATGTGGAGAAAGAGGAACGGAGGGCAGAGACTGGGATGTGCATTCCCTTTGGCCCTGTCTCCCCTCACACTCCATTCATAAACCCCCAGCAGAGACAAGGGCATGAATCAAGGGCTCCAGACGAAGGTGTTCAGTTTTGGGGGTGACTACAGAAGATGTTTTTGGTTGTGTGACATCACAAATCCTAGCATGACATCAGCGCCCACTGAGGGGAGTTGTCCCTCCAGTGTTATGTTCAGGGAAGGGGAAAGGAAACTGAAGGGATAAGGTCCAGTATGGCGAAGGGTGGACACTACCTTGCCCTGTCCTCAGGCTGTCTTAGGTCCCCCGAGCCATGACTTCATTCATTCATTCAACAAACTCTTGGGCAGCTGGGCTTCTGGGGCGTTCCCGCCCTATACTGGTGGCTGAGGGCACTGACAGGAGCCAGCCGGTCCCTGTCCTCACGGAGCCCTCAGAAGGACAGACAGACGGAAAGGTGGGTATGAGAAGGGGAGGCATGAAACATTACAGTTACTGTAATTAAGACGCAGGGTCGGACAAAGGACTTCTTTCTCCGATTTTGCATTTATCTGAAACAACGACGACCACAATCACTGACTGTGCTCGATCACTGACTGTGTGCTCGTTCTGTGCCCAGAGCTGTGCTAAGCCCTTAAGCAGCACTGCCGTGCTGATGCCTGGGCTAACCCTCGCAGGTAGGTAGTTTAGCCTTATCTGGCAGCTGAAGAAATGCTCCAGAGCCCAGGATAAGACTCTTCCGAGGCAAGTCAGAAATGAAATTCAAAGTCCCAGAATCTTTCCGCTCCACGCCTCCTGGGGAACCACCTCCCTGCGAAGAGAAACAGAGTGGGACAGTTGAAACGGGGCTGACGGGGAAAATCCAGATCGGGCGGTGGGAGAGCAGGACAGGGAGGGCCGTGGGGGTGGGGAAGGGTACCCTGGCCCAGACCCTTGTGTGGCGTCAGAGGTTTGCTCTCCTCTCTTCCTGGAGTCCCAGGCCAACAGAGCCAGGCTGGGGTGGATGTGCTTTACCCTGTGTTTACCGGAGTGTCCAACAGCGCAGAGTCTGGGGAGGTGTGGGACGGGGTGGGGTTAGGGGGGAGGGGGAGACACGGAAATGGCATTAAATAACACCAAATCACCTGGTAAGAAAGTCCCCCTTCCTCTCTCCTGCGTGCCTGTTGATTACTCACGGAGAAAGTCTCTGTTTCCTGCCAACATGTCTCTCACACCTCTGTGACAGCCGCTAATCTCTCTTTTCAATAGGGAAAAGCAGGCCTCAGGCTCAGACCCTACTGGGGAGCTGGAATGCCAGGGCGTCGTCTTGCTTCCAGGGTGCCTAGCTTGTTTTCATATTTTTATTTTAATAGACACATCTATGGGCTTTGCAAATACAAACTCCTTTTATCCTCATAACAACTTTATGAGATCAGCATCGTTATTATCTGTATCTTACAGATGAGTAGGCTGAGGCTGTGTTCTCCACCACCTCGCCAAACTACGTCTGGTTACAGGAATCAGTGCTGGCTTTCTTCTACTGACAGGGCGGCCCGGTTTCTCCTTTGCTAATGAGCGTTATTTCAGTAAAAATAGGTGAGTTAATTGAAAGGTAAACCAGAGTTCAAGTGGTTACATAGATGCGGCCAAAGTCCTAAAAATAATTTGGGAGTGACCGGTTTTGAGATGATCCATGCTAGTCCAAGCCCCTCCTCTACCAGATGGGGAAGCTGAAGCCCAGATTGGGGACAGGACCTGCCTGAGGTCACACAGCCTCCAGGGCGGATGGGGGCGGTGGGGAGGGGGGCTCACCTGCGGCTCACACCTGTCTGCATCCTGCAAGGGGCTGATGGGATGCCAGGCGGCGGGAGGGCTGAGATGCTCTCCCCGCCTGCAAGTGTGTGGGTAACATGATCCCCGTGTCTGCTGTGCCCAGCACAGACAGGCCCTCACCCCAACAGCCTCCGGGTCACCTCTGAGCTGACTTTCCTCACATTTTCTACCTTCTCTCCCAGGACTCCTTTCAGCCTGAGTGCAGAGCTCTGTCCTCAGCCATGTGTCCCTGCTTACCTTCCCACTTTCATACCTTTCCAGTAGATTCCACAGCCTCTGCTTTGCAGAGGCATAGCTGACCTGGGTTCAAACTGTGGTCCTGTGATGGACCCAGATGCTTCGCCTCTCTGGGCTTTGCTGTCCTCCTATGTAGAGTGAGGATGAACAAAATCAGGGACAGTTAGTGGGGTGGGGTGTGTGTGTGTGTGAGCTGAAGTGGGCCCAGCTGCCCAGAAAGGTGGGAGTGGGTGTCACGGCTCAGCTAGCTTCTTTCACAGTCACTGAAAGGGCCACCTCTGTCCTGGAGGGGCAGAAGGCTCTGCTGAAGGAAACTGAATGGGGGGGGGGGGTCACTGTCTCCATCACAGAGATGAGAAGACCTAGGTCCTGTTGGGGGGGGCAGCTTTTCCCGAAGCCAGGAGGTGGTCTGCATGTCACCCTAAGGGCGGTGGTCCCACTCCCTGGCTGAATGCTAGAGCCTGTGGCCTTGGGTAGGTCGTTTCTCCTCCTCAGTCTCCATCTCCTCATCTGTCAAACGAAACCTACCACACAAGGCTATTTGGAGACTTACGTGATGAATGCTCTCTGTAAGGTCCAAGGCCCTGTACAGATGTTACTCATGACCGTTTACATGCCTCGTGTGATAGAAAAATCACCATGCGGCCCTCCTACCATGTAGACAGGACATACAAGGGAATCAGAACCCTTTTTCAGTAAGATGCTTTGGAAAGGACCATGAGGAGTTGGATCTGAGCAGATACCTGGTTTCCCATTCATTTTCCCGGCCCGCGGTCATTGTTCGCCCACAACTCGGGTAAGGTATCGTGGTGCAAAAGAAAGAGCCTGCGCTCCGTGCCCTTCTTTCTGGCTGTGTGACCCTGGGCAAGTTGCTTCCCCTCTCTGAGCTTCAGCATCCTTATCTGTAAAATGGGGATGATGAGAGGCCCTGACTCACCAGGCTGTCATGGGGCTTAGATGAGTGGACACGTGTGGAGTGTGTAGTGTCCATCCTGGCCCACGGTGGGCACTCGCTAAATGAGGGCAGTTCTTGTTGTCCTATATTTCGACACCCTGGGCCGTCCACTAGACTCCTGGGGCCGAGTCCAGTGGCTGGGCAGACATACGAGACAATCCAGCCCAGGCACTGGAGGAGGAAGGCCAGGTGCCACACCCAGCCTGGGTGGCCAAGGACGGCTTCCCGAAGCCCCGTGAAAGGGGACAGGAAGAGCACACCAGGCAGAGGGCTGGGCTCTTGGCGTGCTGAGGGGGAGCCATCTCTGCCTTTGGCCGTGCTTGGACGGCCGTGCTTGGACTGCGTGTGGGGGAGAGGCAGGAGATGAGGCTGCTGAGTAGACGGCCCCCCCGGGGACAGTTTGTCGAGGAGCTTGACAAGGTTAAGGATCTTCCTCGAACATCCTTTCACTTCCCCTCAATAACCTGGCGCGGATCTATCATCCCCATATTTATCTAAACCCTTGCTGGACCCATTTATATCCTCCGACTCTCCAGCTTCTCGGCATAATGAGCTGCAGATGTGGTGAGGCGGCCTTCCCAGAACCTCTATCTCGAGCCCAGAGGGTGCTGGGATTGGGGGGGACAAGGGAAGGACTCAGTCTGCTCCCTGACCCCGGCATCATCTTTCCCCAGGCCAAAGACACTTGGGTCAGGGTAGGGGCTCCAGGCTCTGCTATGGGACCCTGCAGCCTGGGCCTGGGCCTGGGCCTGAGCCCTCTGCCCGCCGGGGCATTGGTGGGCCCCTCAGGGCACCCCAGAGAAGTGGGGCCCTCTGTGGCCACCACAGGAGAGAGACAGGGCAGCCAAGAAGCTATTTCAATGCACAAAAATAGCAGAAATGTCCCCAGACTGAACCAGAACGTTAGGGCTTAAAGGGGTGCAGAGACCTTTCTCGTCCTGTGGCTCCCAGGGGTCAATCTCAGCTTCTATCTGCTCGAGCCATGTTCTCAGTGCTGTTCTTGAAATACCTCACTTTTCTGTTTACTGGAGTAAAGGTATTAGAAGGAAAGTCCATCTCCCGGCAATCAATAAAACAGCACTACCTCTCGACACAAGCAGAAGGGAATGAACTATGAACACAGCAGAGGGAGGACAGCATGGCTGTGGTCGGGCTCCAGCCCACGCTCCCTCTCCTAGCTGGGCCCTGGCAGAAAGGAACGGAGCCCGAGGCGGGATTTAGGGGACCAGAGGGGCACCAGGAAGCGAGCAAAGGCCATGCAAGGGCATGGCCCAAAGCTGGTCATGGCTGCAGACACCTGGGGCTCAGTCTCACCAGGATGTCGGGACGGAGCCTCAGACTGGCCCCGTCCCCCTCCCTAGCCAAGGTTGCTCATGGGAACTTGCTTCCCGGGCATGTCCCTGTTTGCTAAAAGTGAGACGGTAGAGGCCCCTCAGGCACTGGGGCTGGAAGGAGAGGGCCGCAGGTGAGGCGGAGAGCTGAGCACCAGGGGCAGCTCTTCATAGACCCTGAGTTCGAGGCCCGCTTGCCACTCACTGTTAAAAACCCCAGCGATATTTCAGGAAGGCGTTGAAGTCTCAGCAGCCCCCAGTGGAGGCTTTCACTTTGCGGTCAGGGGATTGAAGGGAACTGGACAGGGAGAAACGTTCTCACTGTGCAGCATTCTAGGAAACGGTTTCAGGTCCCGCTGAATCCTCTCGCAGATGGTCCCCGTGAGAAACGGGTCTAGGAGCAAAAGGGGCTCGTCCACGTCACAGGGAACCTGGAAAACTCGGTCCTCCTTTCACGACCCTGACCTGCCTGCCCCCAATCCATTTGCACGCACTTTTACAGGGTTTTCAAATATAAAGACCAGGAAATATTTTTGACATGGATGCAGGAGAGGGGAGGTCCCCAAAACTGAATAGGCAGGGGGCTGCCTTCAGCAAAGCTGTGGTCTGATGGAAAGGACAGAGCCCCGGAAAGAAAGACTTCTGTCCCAACTGTCCCCGCCCAGGTTCAGTGTCCTCAGGGTGACTCTGAATTCTTGCTATTACAGAAATGACGTTAAGACAGAGCGAAGACCATCTCCCGAAGCTTCCAAAGGCTTTTTGGAGGAGAGGTTACCTGGGGATGCTAGGTGCCCAGGGCTCAAGTTTTTGTTCTGCCCCCCTCTGCCAATGACCTTGGACAGTTACTTCACTGCACTGGACCTCAGTTTTCTCATCTGTGAAATGGGGAAAATACGGTGCCTGTCTTACAGGAGTGTTACGATTAAATAAAGTGAGATACATGTAAATGTTTCCAGCTGTCCGGGCACAGGCACTACGTGTGTTTGCTGATACGATGATCGCGGTGATCGTGCAGGAGCACAGGGAGGAGAGGAAGGAGGTCCTTCTGAAAGGCCAAGCCTTGTGCCTCTCATGGGCGTAGCTCATTCTTTTTTTTCTTTTTCGTTTAAGATTTTTATTTATTTGTTTGGCACTGAGAGAGATCACAAGTAGGCAGAGAGGCAGGCAGAGAGACGGGGTGGGAAGCAGACTCCATGCTGAGCAGAGAGCCCAATATGGAGCTCAATCCCAGGACCCTAAGATCATGACCTGAGCTGAAGGCAGAGGCTTAACCCACCCAGGCGCCCCTCTGCATATCTACTTCTATGCAATGCCCACAACTCTAGAAAGGCAGCTCCCTGTCCCATAAGAAGATAGGGCTCCAACAGCACAAGTGATGTGCCCACAGTCACATCATTGTCGGGTGCAGCCCACATCTGTCTCTGGGTTCATGGATATTCACCACGTGGACTTAGGCAGAGTGGGGAGGTGGGAACATGCAGTGAGAGAAGCCGACCCCTCTTGGTTGAGGGGCCCTGGGGTGTAGGGGGGGAGACATCAGGATGGAAGGGCCGCTGGGGCTGGCTCAGGAATTCCGGGGGAAGAAGTTCGCACTTTCTCCCACAGGCCCCGGGGAGCCACCAGCCGGCCACAAGCAGGGAGTGATATGATAAAAGGGGTGTTCAGGAAAGGTCTGTGTGGCTGCGGTTTCAGGATGGATGGGCGGTGGAAAGGTCCAGAGGGGAGGCTGAAGCTTGGCCGGGCAGCTGGACTGGAATGGTCCCCTGAGACGGGCACAGGCAACCTTCGGTCAGATTGACCCCGAGGACACCCCCCCCCCAGCCCCCTGCCGCCCCGTCCAGGGCAAGCCCAGCTGGGTCAGGGTCTGGGCCAGAAGTGCCAAACGGGCCCTAGAGACCCAGCCCTCTGCCCGTTTGCAGCTTTATCTGGGAGTCCCTGGAGAGTGTCCCGGCAGGTTGAGCAGGCCTGGCTGTCTGCAGATTTATGAGGTGTGGGGGAAGTGGGCCGAGGCAGGCGGCGGTAGTGGGCGCGGGAGACAAGCCTGTTAGAAGAGGGGAGAGTGGGAGGATCTTCTCTAGCCCGTGGACCTGCTCTGACCCCACTTCCACCTCGGAACCCAGCGGGCCCAGCAGAGGGCACAACCCCAGGCCATTCCACCCGCCATTCCTGGAAGCCCCTGCACCTGTTGCCTCAGTTTCTCCTCACAGACTCCCTGAGGGGTGAGCAGAGGGGGAGCTGCATCCTCGAATCTTAGATAGGATGAAGCTGTCCCACGCTAGATTACCAGTCGCCAGGAGAAAGAATGCGCCAGAGCTTTCTGTACCAGGGTCAGAAGGTGTCTGTAAAACGTTGAGAGCAGGTTACAAACAGTATGTTGAGTATGATGTCGTCTGTGACTTTCAGAGGGAGAGATATGCATTTATGCCTCTCTATATACATTTTATGCACGGGAAATGTCTAAATGATTCCTAATTGTGACTCCCTCTGGAGAAAGAGCTTTGACTTTCCATTTTATACTCTTCAATAATGTTTCAATGTCTTATAATAAGCATATACGTCTTTCACTTAAAAACCATGTTTTTAAAATTCAGAGTAATGGCGGGGTGCGATGTCAGAGAGAGAAGGGAGGACCTTCTCCATGCTCTGGGGGATGGGCAGGCTGCTGTTGCCAGGGCCTCAGGGTTTGGGTCATTCTGCCTCTGCTGAGATCGCTGCCCAGGCCCCCTTCAACCCCCCGCCAGAAGATCCTACTGACCCACAGGCAGACAGGCTGTAGGGAGCATTTGAGGGGAATCGGGCCACTAGAGGAGGGTTTCCCAAAGGCAGTGGCCCTTGTAGTAAGATTTGGCTAGATGGGAAAGAGAGCTAAGGGCATTCTAGAAGGACTGGAGCAGATTAGAGTCTGGATTCAGATGTGAATGTAAGTCTTTGCTCTTTTTACTTAGCAACTGTGGGACCCTGAGTAAATTTTGTCCTTGCTCTGAGCCTCAGTTTTCTCATCTGTGCAGTGGGGATCCTAAAAATAAGACTGTGCTTACTATGTGTCAGTCATTATTTTTAGGTATGGGGGTCCCCAAAGCTGGGGATGACCCTGCAGAGCTTGACGCCCCCTGCCAGATCTCCAGCAGCTCAACCTGGAAAGGCAGTGGGTCAGAGAGGGTTGAGCGGAGCAACACAGAGGGGAGGCAGTTCCTCCTGGAAAGGGCTTCCTGAGGCAGCTGGTCGAGGGCAGGGAGATTGGGTGCACCTGGCGAGAGCACCAGGCAAGTCAGTCCTTGGATCAAAGCCCCTCAGGCCTGGGTATCTAGAGGCAGCCGGCGCTCATTTGCATGGGCGCTGCCTCCCAAATGGGCATACGGGACACCCAGAAGTAAACACCATGGTGCCCATCCTCTAGGTAGCCAATGAACACTCTGGAATCAGATAATGAATACGCCCTCCTCAGGGCCTTTGCACTTACTCTTTCTTATGCTTGGAACATTTGTTCCCATAATCTTCCTGGCTCACTCCCTCACCAGCCACAAGGCCTCCCAGAAGAGCACAGCATAGCCATCAGTCGCCATGGGCCTTGGCCTCACCTGTACAATGAGGCCACCAAGAACTGTTTCCCGCGTGGCCCTGTGTGCCCCCCTTGAGGCAGTACCTGTTACCCTTTATTACACATAAGGGGGCTCTGTCTGCCCCATGCACATCCTGTCCCCACCTCCTTGTAGTCGGCATTGCCCCAGGGGCTGGAACCCATTCCTCCAGCCCGAGGCAGATAGGGGATGCTCAGGGAAGGGGCGAGGAATGAATGAATGTCCGTGTGGCAGAATTGTGGTAAGAGAAGCACTAGATGATGAAGGGGCCAGTGCCTTGTAAACTGTGGTGCGCTGGGCCACCATCTGGAAGGAGTCTCATCTTGGCCTCTGGCCACACTGACCACTTACCCTGTATGGCTCTGCCTTTAAAAGGGCCACTTCTCTAGGTGTCTCTGAGCCTCTGGGCAGAGAATTCAAAGCATTTTCCACCCCCACCCGCACTGTGTTCTGCGCCACACTGTAGAGGAGGTGTGGGCAACGTTGTTCTCACACGGAGCAATTAGCAGCTCACCTCCCCTAATGACAGTAGCGCCCTCAGAGGGCCCCCCACCCCCACCACAACCACATTTTCCCGACGGCTCCTGCAGGCCATGGCCTGCAATGCCAGACTTTGGGTTTAGCTGACAGCAGGCCTGGGTGTGTGTGTGGGGGGGGGGGGGGCAGGGACACCTCAGGGACCTGCTTCAGATCCCACCCATGCAATTCTGCCCGCCAGCTTAAGGCTTATGTACTTACAGTTTTCAAAATGCATCCACACCCTCTAATTTACTATAGATGACAAACCTCTGAAGCACGTGAGAGAAATAACATGACTCGCCCATTTCACAGCTAGGAAAACTGAGACTCAGATTGCCGCTTCTGCTTGGTTTATCCAGACAGAATGGAATCTGACCCAACCCCGCCCTCCTAGACCCCACAGTTTGCTGCGGGTGGGGCACTGAAACCATTCTATCTCAGCATGAGTCAGGGGCGGGGACACACAGAAAGGGGCCTGGAGGGAGCCCAGCAGGTGACCTTGGAGCCAGGCCCTGAGAGTGAAAAGAATTTTGGCAGGTAGTGTGGGCTGGGCTAAGGTCATTTCCAGGCAGGGTAGGGGGTGTTTAAGGGACTAGAGTGGTTGGTGTGTGGAGGAGGTGGGGCAGGTAGGAGCAGGGAAGGGAATGCAGGAGCTTCATTCTGGAAGCTTGGTGCCTAGTGGGTTCTCAGGAAGTCTGTGGTAGTGAGGAGCCACCGATAATCCTGGAGTGACAGGGTCTGAGTTGTGCCTTGGAAAGGGATGCTCTGGGAAGGCAGAGACGGGGTCTTGATCACATATATTGTGCTTTTCCTTCTCAAAGTGCCCCCTGCCTCACCTGCGCCCCTCTCCCCTGGCTCCAGGTGGCTTTACATAGGCCTGGCCTCAGGGAGCAGCCTCCCACCCTTCCCAAAGCCTGGTCCCCAAGAATCTGCACCCTGTCTTCCCTGCGTCCTGTCTTCCCCACCTTGTGTCCTGCAGGAGGGATGGCGGGGACCTGTGGTTCCCACGTGCTCCTGAGTCCAGGAGGGCCGATGTGCCTGGGGACATGAGACAGCTGATCATATCCCAGATCTTGTGGTGTTGCTTCCTCTGTTGTACCCAGTTCTCTCTCCCCTGGGGCCCTCTCCACCCTACCAGCTGTACCCAAGGAATGTGGCCTTAAGACCCTTATGTTGGTGGTTTGGGGACAGTTTTGATGACAGCCTTGGGAGGGTGGCCATGTGTTAGGCAGATGTAAGAGCCTGTTTGGCCTTTTCCTCTCCTCCCCATCACCCTGCAGAGGAGGTTCCCATTTTCCCAGATGAGGAAACTGCAGCTCAGAGAGGGGGATTCACTCATCTAAGGCCACACAGCTCAGACCATGGTCCGGGCAGGTGGATCTTGGTCCAGCTCACGGCCATACTAAGTGCAGGTGGGCTGATCAGGTCTGGCTGCTCCCCTATTACCTGGGAAGCTGGTTGGAAATACAGATTCCCAGCCAGCACCGAGTGCCAGCCGTTCCCAAGATTCTAATTCGTTCTGTCTTACAGGGTAAGGGACAGCCGGGATCGGTGTTTTTTAAAAGGCACCTGTGTCCATTGTGATGCACAGCCAGCTGCTCCCCTGTGCCACCAGCAGATGCTGTTAAAAGCATCACAAATTATGTGAATTAAAAAACAAAGAGCAGAAAGAACATACCAGAATGTTAGCAGTAGGTCACGTAGGGGTGGAGGGACAATAGCTGAGGAGATGATGATTTTGTATTTCACATTCCCTTCTGCCTTTTCTACATTTTCCAAATCGTCGGTAATGAGCATATACTGCTTGTATAATGAGGAAAGTAAATAACCGTGGACAGGAGCAGTTTGGAGAGGGCCAAGAAGAAGCGGAGATGTGCCCACACAGACCCCCTCCCCAGCTACTGGGCTCTCGGGCAGGGCCTCTTGTTTCCTCATCTGTTAAATGGGAACAGGAAATCCCCCCGAGTGTGGCTGGAAGGGTTAAACAGCATCATCCCCCACAGCCGGCGACTGTCCTTCCTGCCCGTGCACGTCACGCCTGTCTTTCCCTGGCGACGCTGCCCCCGACGTTGGACACCCTTTGCCGCCAGCATCCAGGGGAGCCTCCTCCCCTGCCCCAACCCAGACCCTCAGAGACTGTGCAGCCAGCAGGGGCTTTGGGAGCCGCCTCAGCCGGCCCCGCTTTGTGGCTGGGGAAACTGAGGCACAGCGCAGCTGCAGGACCTGGTCGCGGCTCCAGTCGCCCCAGCTTGGGGAGGAGGGGTGTTCGTGTGTTCGCTGCGCATCTCTCCTGCTGGCGCCTCGCTCCGTGTGTGAGGGGCAGCAAGTCACCATCTGTGTTTTCCAATAAAAGAAAATGAAAATTGAAGCACATTAAAAATAGCTCAATTGGGATTCCGAGCGGGGCTCTGAGGCCTGCTGTGGCAGAGACGCGCCGCCTGCCTCCTCCCTCCTCCCAGCCGGGCACCGACACCACCGGGAAGTCATCTGAGGCGAACAGCTCCTGGGAGGGGCCGGGGTACAGCCAGTGTCCCCGTGAGTACCAGGGCTCATTGGGGAACCTCCAGTTCCAGCTTCCCAGGTCCTAACTGTTTGTGCCCCGGCTTGTGGATGCATTTAGAGCCATATGCCACACCCCCTGGGCAGACTCAGAATCCATCCGCCACCCCCAGACTCCCAAGGCATTCAGCTGGAACCCCTGCCTTCCAAGGGTGTCACACAAGGGATGCCCTGTGACCAAAAGGAAGGCGAACTCATCGGAGGCCCGGAGACCTGGGTTTGCGGCCCACTCCTGTGCTCACTCTCTGGGCATGGAGCAGGCCAGGAGCTTCCCTGGGCACATTCGCTCTTCTGCACGGCAAGGACATGAACAGAGGCCCAGGAGGGGTGCAGGGCTGGGCTTTTGAACCCCAGTGTGCTCGTTGAAAACAAGCATGATTTCAGAGTGTCCTCCTAGGGGAGGTGTCACAGGACAGAATGAGAGGACAGCGGCTGGCGTAGCCTGGCGCCTGATGTGGCCAGGGGCTCCACAAATGGCCCTTACCAGAATCATTCTCCCTCTCGTTTTCTGTGCAATGGGAACGGGCTGGCGAGCTGGAGGAAGCCTGATTGAGATCCTATGGGAGAGGGCTTTGCACAGAGCGGCAGCCGCTCCCCATGAGGAAGGGCTGGCTTCCATCCAGGGGTCCTGGTTCTGCCATTTCTCAGAGCGCCTCTTCCTCCCCAGCAGCGCCCAGCACTCTGAAGGGCATCCGGCCCCTGTGACCTTGGCTACCGTGCTGACCTCTGTGAGGCAGACGTACCCCTGAGGCCCCAGGGAGTAGTCCCAGGTGCCACAGCCGCCTGCAACGGAGGGCCCCAGGCTGGGACTGGCAGAGCTGCGTGGCCTGGGTGCAAACAGGGAATCCAGAGAGGGCCGGGGCTGCCCACACCTGTGCTTGTACGTGTGGAAGCCAGACAACCTTGGGCATGTTGCTTCATTCTCTGGGCCTCAGTTTCTTCATCCATAAAATGGGGCTGGTTCATAGTTCTCAGGCTCTGTGAAGACTGGGTTCTGGGCAGGGTTTGGCACATGGTAAGTACTAGAGAGACGGTAGCGCCTAGAATAGCCCGTCCCTACCGGCTGTCTCATGAGTCCAGAACAGAGACTTGCTGGGCCTCCCTGGTGCCCAGTTACATGGGACCGGCCCTTGGCCTGCCACAGCCACAGGCCACGTATACCACTGGCAGGCAGGATGGGAATGCTGGAGGTGGGGGGTGGGGGGGCAGCTGTCATCACCGCAGCCGCGGACCCCCAGCCTCCACCACTACCCTCTCTCCGCAGAGGGGCTGGGCCTTTCCTTGGGTTCTGAAGGATGGAGTGGTTGCCAGTGCGCAGGAAATGAGCACTTTCTTTATTAAGGATGGTATCGTGGTTTCCTACTGGTGCCATAACAAGTGATTAAAACAGCACGATTCCTGTCTTATGGCACTGGAGGTCAGAAGTCTGAACTGGGTGTCAGTGGGGCGGCATCTCCCCAGGAGCTCTGGGCACGAATCCATTTCATGGCTTCTTCCAGCTTCTTTCCCTGGTTTTAAGCCCCTCTGTCTGCAATGTCCCACGGTGCCCTGTGCTCATGTCCCCCATTTCTGAGACCTTGGCCCTCCTGCCTCTCACCTCGATCCTGGTGACTGCGTCGGACCGATCTGGACAATGCAGGGAACTTTCCCCCACCTCGCCATCCTCAACTTGATCTTGTCTGCAAAGTCCTTTTTGGTCTGTAAAACCGTCACAGGTTCTGGGGATGAGGTCATGGACTTCTTTGTGGAGGGGGCATAGTTCTATCTACTGCAGACCTAGAGTCAGCTTTGGCCTTGACCTGAGGGGTCTGGCTAATGTCGGGGGGGGGGGCAATCACAATACCAAAACTTCCTTTACTGAGTGACTGTGCCAAGTTGTGTAGAACCTGAACTTCTAGTAACGACAGCCACTTTTTTACTAAGCACTTACTACAGCCAGGCACTAGGCTCAGCATCCTCGTGCATGAGCTCACGTATTGTCATGGCCACCTGCACGGTGCTAATGTTGTTCCCATCCCGCAGCTCAGAGGTGGGGAGGAAGTGGCTAGCCTGAGGTCACAGGGTAGGAAGAGGGTTCAAATGTAGCTCTGGCCACTGAGCCCACACCATCCTGCAGGATATGCTTTTTCCCTGTGTTTGGACCCAACACCCAGCTTCCTGATCTCCTGCTCCCCTCGTCCCCCAGCCCAGCATATGCACCTCGCCCTGATGGTAAGCACAGAACTGCTTGCTGGGTATCCCTCTAGCAGCCTGGGAGCCTCCAGGCAGGGGCTGTGGCCACACAGCATGCACCCAGAGAGGGAGTCTGTTGAGATCAGAGGAGAGAAGATTGGGGGTCAGGGGGGCATTGAGACCTCATGCAGGAAAAGGGAGTGGGTGTGTGCCTGAATCATTCTGTGTTGGATTGGGAAGAGGGGGATGGGCATCCAGACTACCTGGGCTTGGGGTCAGGAAAGGAGTTTGGGTTACACAACCCAAAAATCGAAGTCTACCTTCCTCACCAACCTGCACAGGATCTTGGCCCACTGACCTCTCTTCACTGAGCTTGATGCTGACCATACCCTCTAGCGGCCGACATGCAGCCTTGGCCCAGCCCTTCCTTTCTGAGGATTTTCGTCTGTGGGATGGGACTCCAGTGACGCTCTGTCCCCAGTAAGGCCTTCAGGAAGCAGCGGCCCATTGAAAAGCCCGAATCCATTCTGCGAGCCCTGTTACTCTCTACTCAGTCCTCAAAGCCCTTTCCCAACTCCCTCTTTCCACCTCTCAGTGGGCTTTCTGAGGCCCTTCTCTGGGTCTGTGTCCCACGCACACTGCGGCTTCAGTCTCCCCATCTCTACATTGGGTGCTATCTCATCCTTGACCCTTGGTATGAGCCCTTTGCAGCCTCGGCAGGACTGACAAGGCACCATCCACTCTCCCAGCCCCCATGCTAGCCTGGCCAGCTCCCTGGGGCAGGGGCAGAGGGAGAGAGGCCCAGGAACAGGATGAGAACACACATCCTCTGTGCTCACTTAGTCGCAGGCTCAGAAAAGGATTCCTGAGGAACTCCCTGTTCATGGCATCCTCCATCAGGGTCTTCCCACCTCCCCGGAGAGCTCAGCTATATAACCAGCAGGAAATGGGACAGATAATTGCAACTTTAAATAAGGCCAAGTTAATGCTCCCTGCCAGGCCCAGCACGGGGGACTTCCTGAGTGTTGATGGGAGGCAGCGGGAAATCCCAGATCTCGCTGAGAATCCCCATGCTGCCACCAGCTCCCTAGAGACCACAGGCAAGTCACTGCCCTTCTCTGAGCCTTAGTTCTCTCATCTGTCGAATGGGGACCAAATAGCATCACTTATGGTGAGAAGCTAGCAGAGTGCCTGACACCTAGTAGGTACTCAATAGCCAGATGTCCGGATTACGACAATTATCCCTGCTCAAATGCAGCTGCCCATCCCACCGTACCCAGAACTTTCTTCGGGAGCTGTCTGCAGTCCCATTGGCGTCCTGGCAGGCAGGGGTGATAAAAACTGGTACTAACCTCTCCCGAGCCAGGGTGACCGTACCAGGCCCTGTGCTAAGATCAGAGCTTTGAATCCATACACATAGGTAAGTCTTGTTTCGTGCTCCCATGTCCCAGATGAGGTCACAGCAGGGGGCAGACCTGGGACAGGTTCAGGAGCTCCAGCTGGCATGAGGGCGCAGGACCACCCACCACACACCTTGACCCTGTCAGAGAAGCATCCCGTCCTAGCAGGGTACACACAGCGGGCTGAGGGCCACAAGGCAAAGGTTCCAGATCCACTTCCTTAATTAGAACAGGAATCCCTCAGCCTGCTCCCAGCATCACGTCTGCCAGAGCTGCCGCCGCCCCAGAATTCCTGGTGAGGAAGAGGCCCATGTGGGGCTGGGGGATTGAGAGCTGATCAGGGCAGGGCGCTGGCCTGACTGCAGCCAGCAGTGCCGTGGTCTCAGTCCCTGACGGACTTGTCTTGACGGACTTGGTCTTGTCCCTGACGGACAAGCCAAGAGGCACAGCCAGCAGCTTGGGAAGGCGCCTGTTCGGCTCAGCTCTGAGGCAGGCTGAGCCTGCCATGTTTGTGAGCTTGAGGCCATCTGCTCCCTGTCTCACATAGCCTCCCCTGGTGCCCAGTGGAAGCCAGCTCCTGGTCACCCTGGACACCAAGGGCCACCATGTTCCACTCCATGGCCAGCCTTGCAGGACCCCTGCCCCGTCCAAGTACCAGCTTGGAAGGGGCATCAGACAAACTCAGGTGACTTGTTGTCCAGAGAAAGGCTATAGGACCCAAGTTGGGGAAAGGGGTGAAGGGGGTCAGGAAGGCTTCCTGGAAGAAGAGACACCTGAGTTTAAGTCTTAAAGCGTAAAGAGGAATTTTCCAAGTTAAGAAGGTAGAGTGAAGGGGGGCCTGGGTGGCTCAGTGGGTTGGGCCTCTGCCTTCCGTTTGGGTCATGATCTCAGGGTCCTGGGATGGAGCCCTGCCTCGGGCTCTCTGCTCGGCGGGGAGCCTGCTTCCCCCTCTATCTCTGCCTGCCTCTGCCTACTTGTGATCTCTCTTTCTGTGTCAAAGAAATAAAAATAAATAAAATCTTCAAAAAAAAAAAAAGGAGGGGGGGGTGAAGAGGGAGGCAGCTTCGGCAGGTGATGGAGGCAAAGGAAGTGTCTAGAACATTTGGGGAGCTCCTCTTCCCTGCCCTGGGCCCTGCTCCTGCTGCCTGCCTGCTATGCTCCCATCTTTTCAGAGAGGGTATTCCAGGCAGGGGTATGAGGAAGAGAAATGCCTCAGCCATGGGACAGCTGAAGGCGTGGCCTCCACTAGGGAGCAGCCTGGCCCTGTGGGGTAGGGGGAGGTGCTGTCGGGGTCAGAGGCCAGGGCCCACCCCTAGAAGGCCTTGACTGTCAGATGGGTCTGGAGCGGGTCCCCTCAGGGCAACTGATGGCGGCATCTCTGCCTGGCCAGGCGGGGTACCTGGTCAGCTTCCCAGGGCAGTGCTATAAAATCAGAGGTGAGGAAGAGGGGCCCTGCCCTCCCAGCACTGGGGCCAACTCCCCTTGGAAGCCTTCCATGACTTCATGAAATGAAATGATCTCTCACATGGGCAAGAAGTCTGCTCTGCCACCAGCCATACCAGAAGCCCAGAAAAGCCCATTGCAGGTGATGTGACTGTCACCGCCCGCCCCGGGTCCCTCCTAGAGCAGGCAGCGCCCCCCTCCTCACACTATCAGGCCTCAAAGGCACCCAGCAGTGGTGGTGGGAAGAGCACCAGACTCAGCGTCAGCAATCACCTTCCCTGGCCACAGCCTCCTGCCTCCAGATCAGACCGAACCTCCCTGATTCCATGCTGCCACCCTCAGGCCTAGAAGCTCCCACTTCCTGACCCTACCCCCTGCTTTGGCCCTCACCCCCTAGCCTGTGGACTCCCCAGAGTCATGAAAGGAGTTTGGGTCACTCAGCTCAGACATTCGTCCACTGTCATCGCTGACTTGCAGGGGATCCTTGCCCACTAACTCGGCCTCGCTGAGCCTCAGTTTGCTTATCTGCAAAATGGGGGTGGTGATACATCCCTTGAAGGTTTGGGGGAAGCTTGAATGAACTTAGGTGCGATCCTGGATGTCCACGGCATGGCACGGGGCCTGGCATAGAGGAGGTGCTCAGTCAACATCTCTCCATGGTGATGGGGATGCTGGGGGGAGGCGGTTATATTCCCTCCCTGTCTGGCCTGTCCCCTTCCTGCCTGGCTCAGGGTGCCCCTCTCCCAGTGTCCTCTCCACCTTTCAAACCCTGTGCCTTCCCAGTCCTTCCTCTGTTCATCTATGCCTCTGTGCACAGCCGTGTCACGAGCCCCAGCAGCCCATGCCAGCTCTTCTTCTGGCATCATCTCAGGGTGTCAGGGGCCGTGAGGAATGAACAGTAGCTGATGACAAAGACATGGAGGCTGTGAGCACGAAGACGATGACAGGAGCTTGCTGGGTGGCTCTCCTGTGAAACATGGACCCATGAGAGAAAGCCCCAGCAGAGCCATGGTTGCTAAACTGCCCGAGATGCTGGGCGCAGTTGGCAAGCGAGCCTGGGGACTGAGAGGAAGCAGGTGGAGTCACGCTGAGCAGAGACGGCGCCCTGGGGGTTCTGTCACTGCACCCATGCTGCCAAGGGCCATAGCCGCGGAGCTGGAGGGGAGTGTTAACATAGGAGGGAGGCATTCTGGAAACTGCTCCTCTGAGACAGCAGCTGCTCTCAGAATGAGTGAGGGCTTTGGAGCCATCAAAACTGGGGTGGAATTTTTGTTCTGCTTGTGACTAGCTGTGTAGCCTGGGACAGTCCTCTGTATCTCTCTGACCCCCGGGCTGCAATTTCTTCATCCATAAAATGGATCAGGGGCGCCTGGGTGGCTCAGTGGGTTAAAGCCTCTGCCTTTGGCTCAGGTCATGATCCCAGGGTCTTGGGATTGAGCTCCACATCTGGCTCTCTGTTCGGCAGGGAGCCTGCTTCTCCCGCTCTCTGCCTACTTGTGATCTCTGTCAAATAAATAAATTTTAAAAATCTTTTTAAAAAAATGGATCAGGGCGCCTGGTGGCTCAGTGGATTAAAGCCTCTGCCTTCGGCTCGGGTCATGATCCCAAGGTCCTGGGATCGAGGCCCACATCGTGCTCTCTGCTCAGCGGGGAGCCTGCTTCCCTTCCTCTCTCTCTGCCTGCCTCTCTGCCTACTTGTGATCTCTGTCTGTCAAATAAATAAATAATTAATTAAAAAAAAAAAAAAAGGAAAAAAACCCAAAAATACAAATAAAAAAATGGATCGGTTACTCAAGAGAATTCAGTGACAGCTGAATCAGGCCACCCTCCCCCAGTCTTCCAGAGGCTCCCTGCTGCCCTCAGGATGATCTCAGCCTGTTGGCCAGGCGTTCAAGGCTCTTTGTGGTGTCTGGAGTTCTTCTAGGCCTTCCTTCTCCATCTTCGGACTCCTTGTAGGGGCCATGCACATTCTCTCCTTCCGGCGTTTACACAGTTTGTTCCTTTCTCTTTCTCTTTTTCTCTCCTTCCAGGCTGGCTGTCTCTCTCTGAGTCAGTATTTGGGGTTCAGGTCAGGTATCACCCATTTGGGAAGCCTCCTCTGAGTCTGTCCCAAATCAGAACACTTCTTGAGGGAAGTGACAGTGTCTGTTTTTGATTCCCCGGTATTTAGCATGAACCTAACACATATATGCAGCCCAGCCGGGTGGCAGAAGTGGATAGACAGGTAGCAGATTTTTAGGTATGTAAGTGGTGTGAGTAGAAGGACAGGTACATGAACGGACAGGTAGATAGACAAAAGGAAAGAAAGGCGGGGAAGGAGGTTGGTTCAATGGAAAGATGGATGGCGGAAGGCGGGGCAGATACCTGAGTGGGATGCTAGATGTTGGGGTGGCAAGTGGATGGTGGATTATTGGGGAATAGAAGAACAGACTGATGAATGGGGTGAGGGGGGAATGGATGGATGGACGGATGGATGGATGGATGGACGGATGGACGGATGGATGGGTGGGTGGATGGACGGATGGATGGATGGATGGATAGGTGGATGGACGGATGGATGGATGGATGGGTGGGTGGATGGACAGATGGATGGGTAGATGGACGGATGGATGGGTGGATGGACAGATGGATGGGTGGATGGACAGATGGATGGATGGGCAAATGGCAAGAAGGCAGAATGATTTCAGGAGTATTTGCTTGGATTTGGTGGTTCAGTGGACGGACGGGTATGAGAATGGGTAGGTAGATGGACAGGTGGGTGGACCATTGGGTAAGTGAGTGGGTAGACAGATGGATGGAAGGATAAGGGTGCGCAGGTGGGTAAGTAGGCAGGTGGATGGGTGAATAGATAGCAAGAAATTTTCTGGATGATTGCAAGGATTCGACGGTTGGAAAGACGGATGAGTGGGGGTGCAGGTCAGTGGGTAGATGAATGAACAGTAAAATTTCATGTAGCTAAATGCCTGACATCTTGCCCAGAAGCAGAGGGGTGGTCTGGATTCTGGGATTTGAGTTAATTGTCCTTCACTGGGAGAAACCAGTGCCAATTAGGCAAATAGATCCAGTCCCAGCAGGTCCCATAGCAGGCTTGCTAATTGAGTCCAACCTGACAGACCCTGGCTTGGACTTACAGTGGCCCGTGTCTTACTGATTTGTAATTTACACTCCACACACATATCCAAAAGGATGTGAGGTGACAGAGTAGTAAACCTGCGTGCAACGGGACGGTTCAAAATAAAGTGAGAATGTGGGAGGCTACCAAGCAGCATGGTTAAGAGCATACCTGCGTTCGGCTCCCGGATGTGCTGCTGGCCAGCTTTGTGACACTGGGCAAGGTACTTCACCTCTCTGAAGCTCGTTCTCCCACGTGTGGGAAGCCGGGGAGGAAGAGATGACGGAAGGAAGGGAAGCTGGCTTCACGGAATAATGTATGAATGATGAATGGCTTCCTGAAGCGGGATGCTAGCTGTGCGGGGTGGGTGGGCGAACCAGCGGTGGGTTATGGGGCCCAGGGAATGGCAGACAGATGGAGAAGGTGAGTGAGAGTGAGTGGGTGAATGGGTAGATGGATGATGGGTGGTTGAGCGAATGGGGACACTAATAATTCTATCTCAGGTGACAGCACAGTGGTTGGCACTGAGTAAGCACTTAGAATGATATAGTAGTATATGGAGTCATCTTGATACCGGAGACTATATTTCCCAGAGGAAAAATCCAGTCACCCAGACGGATGGTGTAAGAAGGAGAGAGCATGTGATGTCTGGGTCATGGGGATGAGGTGGGAGAGTAGATGGTCTGAGCAGCGAGCCAGACGCAGCCGGGCCCGCAAGGCGCTCACAGTCCAGTCGGGCTGACGAGTCAAGGTCACAGGGCAGGGTGACAAGTTTCCTCTCTTCTTACTTATTTTCTTAATTTTTATCGTTGAAGTATAGTTGGCCTTCTCTCCTCTCCTTTTAAATGGCCTTGACCGTTGCTCTCAACCAATCCGTCATTGTGAGGATCTTATGAAATGAAGTCAAAGAGCACTCAGCACACACGGGGCGCGCAGTTGGCGCTCAGTAATGCCCACGGCCATCACTATTTTTATTACCTACTCAAGGAAGGGTCTGCGGATTCACTTAAGGAAAGGGGCTTTAAAGGTTAAAAATCACAGAGCCGATGCTGGCCAGCGGGAGGCAGCTTGGGGCGTCAGGGAGGCTCAGGGGCAATTCGCTTCGGTTCAACTTCTGAGGTGCTGTGTGGCCTTAGCCAAGTCATCTAACCTCTCGGATCTTCAGTTTCCTTGTGCGTCAAACGGGGCCCGGAACCGGCATCCCTCGGGGTTGTCGTGAGGACTCCTGAAGCTCTTCTCCGTGCAGAGCCGTTCCGTCCCTGCTTCTCTTCTCCCCTTTCCCCAGGCAAGCCCTGGTGTTCATTTACCGCCCGCCCCACCCCCAGCAACCCCTTCCCAGACCTCCATCCATCATCCTGTCCTTTGCGGAGGTTAAGTGGGTCCCCAAGCAGCGAATCCAAACTCTCCCGAAGCCCCTGCCGCACAATGCGGCCCGCTGTTAGCGAGCAACCCGGCTGCCCCGGAGGATTGGGTTTCAGGCGGGCGGCCGGCGCTGGCGGATGCCCAGGCCGGCAGCAGGCAGGCGGGGGACGCAGCGGAGGACCCGGCGTCGCGGGGACTCCTCCGCCTGAGCCTGAGAATGAAAACAAGAGCCGGCTCCAGGCAGGCAACCGAGGCAGAGGAGGGCCTCTGAGCGGCAGGAGGACCAGGAGGGGCAGGGGCAGAAGGATTTTCCATTAGCTGGGTCCCCTTTCCGTGAGCCTGAGGGCGGAACTGGGGTAGGGGGCGGGTGGGCGGTGAACTGGAAAAACAACGCGTTGCCTGTTGGCTGTTTCACCTTAGAAAGCCCGTGTTCTTCCGGGGGGGCAACTCCTCGGGGCTCCTCCGGCACTGCCACCCTCCCTTCAGCACCCCCACCCCACCCCCGCTCTCCTTGCTTGGGGCCGAGACTCACTCAGCCACCGATCTGCTCTGGTTTTCAGGGGAGAAGCCTGGGGGAAGCCGATGGGGCTGATCTGGGTTCAAATCCAACTCTGCTGCTTTCTGGCTGGGTGACTTTGGGCAAGTGTGTTAGCCTTTCTGAACTCGGTTTCCTGATTCACACCATGAGCTCACTAAGGCCAGCTTTGCCAGGGGTGTGGAGTGACTGGCTCAGGATCTGGCACCGAGGGCGTGGGACACAAACTGTGATTTTTCCCTCCCCTTTGTGAGGCAGCATAGCTGGTCAGACCAGAGGGGTCAGATCCTGCCTCACCCCTTACTGACTATGTGGTCCCAGAGGAGTTCTTGATCCCTTCAAGTCTCGGTTTCCCCAGAAGCTTGCTCTGGCTACAGTGAGACAGACAATGTTGATGAAGTACCTTCCCAGGGTCAGCCTTCAGGAGTGTTCGCGGGTTTCACTGTTGCCTCCCCTTCGCAGGGCGCCTGATTGCCTCAGTGGATTAAGCATCTGACTCCTGATTTTGGCTCAGTCGTGATCTCAGGGTCATTAGATCGAACACCATGTCTGGCTCCATGCTTAGTGGGGAGTCTGCTGGAGAGTCTCCTCCTCCCTGTGCCCCACCCCTGCTCATGCACTCTCTGTCTCAAATAACTTTTTTTTTTTTTTGTAAGACTTTATTTATTTGACACAGAGAGAGGGAATTCAAGCAGGGGGAGTGGGAGAGGGAGAAGCAGGGAGCCCGATGCAGGGCTTAATCCCAGGACTCTGGGATCATGACCTAAGCTGAAGGCAGACAGACTCTTAATGACTGAGCCACCCAGATACCCCTCAAATAACTAAATAAATCTTAAAATTTTTTAAAAAATGGTTTGCACCCAATACCTCCTTGGATCTTCAGAGCAACCCTGTAAAGTACACAGAGCAAGGACCTTGTGGTCCTCTCTTTACAGAGGAGGAAACTGAGGTTCAGAGAGGTGAAGCGACTTTTCCAAGTCACCCAGTTTGTCAATGGCCTTGAACTTTATCTCCTGGTTCCTGCCTGTTGCCTCCTCTTGGAATTTCTAATATGGATGTGGACTGTGGAAAGAGAGTGCCAACTCCCAGACATCGGCTGCTGGTGTTCGAGTCACCACAGCCCTATTAGCCCCAGACAGGGAGCAGCCAGAGCTGCCAGAAATGGTCCAGTGCAGCACCAGGCTGATTTGCCACCTGGGCTGTGGGATGCTGGCCGGTCTGGAGCAAAGACCCCACGTGTCTGTCCATTTTCAGGAGAGACCACATCACTCCCCTTCTCAGGAATCCTCCGAACTCCCCCTTGCCTATGGGACAAGATCCAAAGTCCTTAGCCCCACATTCAAGAAGGCTCTAAAAGTTCTGTCCCTACCCTAAGCCTTCTGTGAAGCATTTTGCTCCTACTACATGGGACAGAAACTCTAGCCTGGTGCAAGTTTAAGTACTGCTCTCTGATGGACGGCAGACCCAGAGGCACCACTTCCTGGCCATGCAGACCTTGAACCATCTCTCCTAACTTCAGTTTTCCCATCTGTAAAGGGAGATAACCAAGTACCTACTTTACAAATCAGTATGATGAAATGAGGTAATGAATGCTAAACCCTTAGCTCCGGGCTCATGACTGAGAACCAGTCCTCAGGTCTTACTATGGTCCAAAGTGCCCCGGAATTTTCAGGCATCCATGAAAATTGGATGCCGCCATGCCCCTGATATTCCCTGATCTTCCCTTGTCCATCTCAAACACTATCTCCACTTTGCTAATTCCCTGCTCAATAACACCTTCTGTCCTTGGGTTTCCTGGTCCCTCACTGGGACCAGCATTCTCACCTCGCCTCTTTGTGTAGAAAGTTCCTGTGTCAGGCACTAATCTGGAAGGTCCTTGAGGGAAGTGTTTGCTCATCTATTTTGATATCCCCAGTGCCCAGCACAGGGCCTGGCACACAGTAGGTAGAATAGATATTCATGGAATGACCATGTTCTTGTTACTTAACCCAGGAGAATTCAGGAATAGCTGCCAGGAAGAAAGAGACTTTGAGTTAAGTTATGGAAGAGAAGTTAGCCAGGCTAACAAAGCTGGAAGGGCCAGGCATTCTTGGCAGAAAAACCTGGAATGGTCAAGTGACCAGAGCCATGCTTGCAGAAGGAAATTGAGGGTGGCTGGACACTAGGGACATAGGAGAGCATGGCTGGAAGATAATTAACTGACCTGGTCAAGCAGCAACCTTGAAGGCAGGGAGCTAGGAGCTAAGACTATCTCTTGGCCACCAGTGGAAGCTCTGAAGGGCATAACGATGAGTTAAGACGTGATCAGACATGGACTTCAGAAACATCACCCAGCTGCCACGTGGAGGTCAAATACAACTACTGTGGGCCAGAACCAAGTCTCGGTCCTGGGATATAGCAGTAAAGGAGGCAGACCAGAGCTCCCCCAGAGTGAGGACCCTGGGAAACGGCAGATCAGCAGGACTCCCCCATCTAATGCTCACATGACCCATTTTACAGATGGGAAACTGAGAGCCAGAGAGGAGCACAGGCTTGCCTGTGGTTACACCCTGGAGAGTGCCAGAGCCAAAGTTCTAGCCTGGACAGTCTGAGCGCTACTCCCCTACTGCCCTTCCCTCTTCTCCTCCCGTCCTCACCCAGGCCTACACAGAAGGAGAGGGTAAACACGTACAGGGAGTCCCAGTGATTGTGTGTGTGTGTGTGTGTGTGTGTGTGTGTGTGTGTGTTGTCTGTTTTTTTTTTAGGCTATACTTGCAACATCTTAAAAATTATGCAGATGGGGGTGCCTAGGTGTGTGTGTGTGTGTGTGTGTGTGTGTGTGTGTGTGTTGTCTGTTTTTTTTTTAGGCTATACTTGCAACATCTTAAAAATTATGCAGATGGGGGTGCCTAGGTGGTTCAGTCAGTTAAGTGTCTGACTCTTGATTTCAGCTCAGGTCATGATCTCAGGATGATGAGATTGAGCCCCATGTCAGGCTCTGTGCTAAGTATGGAGCCTGCTTAAGACTCTCTCCCTCTCCTTCTGCCCCACCCCTCCACTTGTTCTGTCTCTCTCAAAAATAAAAAAACCAGTCCTGCAGATGTGATTTCAGATGCCAGCCTCGCCTGTGGGCCCTTGTGAAGGTTGCTATATCTCCCTGACCTCAGTTTCTACATCTATAAAATGGGTTTAATAGCATATACCCAACAGGTCATCATGAGCCAGAAGCCATATTAAGAATGCCCCTCTCGGTGCCCTGCACACAGTAGGTGCTCACTGAAAGTTCCTCCCCCTCTCTTTGGAACTCACACACTGCCATTCATCCAGACAGTGTCCATGGCCCCCATGGGGGGGTCAGGCCAAGCTGACCGGGGCTCAATTGGCGAGCAGAGGGTAGCCGTCTGCTCCAGCCTGAATCAGCGGCGGTGGGAGCCTCGGCCAGCGCCTCCTCGTACAGCCACCCTCCTGTCGGCTCCACACTAACGACTTCAGTGTGTCTCCCCTTTTAGCTCAAATATTTCTGAAATGCACACTGCTCGTTCACACATAGCCAGAGGGGCCTACAGGCCTCCCCAGCCTGTGCAATCAGGGCCTCCTGATTGCTTTCTTCTGTGCAGTCTCCAGGAAGGAGAGGGGGTGCGGGCGCAATGGGGCTCGTGGCGCAAACCCGGTTTTCCCACCGAGGCAGGCTGCCCAAGTCAGCGGCTGGAGACCCTGGTTCCGGCTTTCTCCAGGGTGCCGAGAATCTGTCCGCACAGCCTCAGTCTCCTCATCTAGCCATTGGGATTTTGAAAGATGGTCATGGAGCGCACTCAGCGCTTGCAAAGAAGACCCTTCCACAGGGCTCGCTGGGGTGGGAGGGTCCAGGGGTGAGGAAAGGGGCAGCATGGGGCAGGGCTGGGCTGGGGGTGCACAGAGAAGTGGGCAGGGATGTGGGCAGATGGACGTGGTCCAGCCAGGGGGCCTCAGAGAGCTGCCGACCGTTGCCAGCTCTGACCCATTCCCACCACGCTGTTGCTCACCTCCTCGCCTTTGCCTCTACTGTTCCCTCTGCCTCACATGCCCTTCCCATTCAGCGTCTCTGACTCCCTCTTAACTCATTCTTCAAGCCTCCATTCAAGTGTCACTTCCTCCAGGAAAGCCATCCCTAAGTTTGAGGTTTTCTTCCTCTCTTTCCACACCCAGTTCTCACACCCACGGTACCCCATGTGCGTCCCTGTCACAGTCTTTGTCACATTGTGTGGTGATTAATTATGTGTACAGCAAAAACAGCTTCCCCTGCATGAGGGATTGTCATTGTCACAGTGGGCATGGGATGGGGACATTTCAAGCGCTTCGGAAGCAGCTCGGCACCGTCCCGCGGTCCCCAAAGTGTGGGAAGTGAAATGACAGGTACTTTTCAGAGGAACATTTTTAATTGTAGTAGTTGTGTGTTTATTTTCCTTCTTTTTATGGCAAGTGATATTGGTTTCCCATTTATAATAATGATAACTCTTTCCTCTTTAAAATACACTTAAAAGAAGAGTCAGCTGGAAGAAAAATAGTAACTAAATATAGTGCAGGTTGTAGGTGGAACTGGCTGAAGTCAGGAATGTTGTTCTGATGGAGCCGAACATTAGCCTGGGGACGGTGGGGGTTTTGGCTTCTGACTGTAGACCTTTTATGTGCCAAGCCCCTGTGCTGGGTGAGGGCAGCCAGAGGAAGTGTGGCGGGGGAGACGATCAGAAGCAACAGTGTGTATGAGGTACAAGGGTGAGAGAGCCCCACACAGACCATGCAGCTAGAGCACAGCTTGTGAATGCAAGATGTGTGACCTTGGGCAAGTTCTTGACCCTTTGTAAGCCTCAGTTTTCCCATCCGTAAAATGGGATGGTATCAACTGTGTCTTGGCATTTTGGAAGGACATTGGTGAGGGTCTCCACCTCCTAGTAGAAAGGTCTCCGTCTCAGGGACCATGAGTTCTCTCTCTCCCTTTTGCAGATTTTTGGGAATGGAGGGAGATGTCTGGGTTGATATGGGGAGAAGGAAGGAAGTGCTGGTGGCGGAGGGAGTTCTGGCTTCCTGAACCCACCCAGGTTCCTGGGGCAAGAGCTACTAGCCCCAGACTCCCGAGGAAACCGAATATGACTTTTGTGCTCGTTTTGAGAGGAACAAAGAGGAAACTCAGGGCATCCCAGGAAAGCAGCGTCAGACGGGCCAGGAAAGGCTCCTCAGAGGCTGCGGCACGGGAGCAAGATGCTGATGTTTGTCAGATGTTGGCAGGCCCCGTCTGGAGTGTGGGGGGAGCCTCTCGGACCTGCCTTCACTTTCAGGGGCCACCTCATGAGCCCAGAGGAAATGGCGTATGCACAGACCCTGGGCCAAAAAGCATAAAAGCACCGCGCTCCATCTAAAAAAAGAGCATCTGCCACTCACCAAGGCTCTGCTTTGTGCTGGGCTCCAAGTGAACACACTTCCGTGTCCTTCTGTCCTCCTGGCCCCACTCAGAGGGCACTGTGGCCATTTCCCAGGTGAAGAAACTGAGGCTTAGGAAGGTTACAGGTCCAAGGTTACGAGGCAAGTAGGTGTCAGAACCGAAGTCCCTCTGACCTCCCGCCCCCTGATTCATCTGCTCTGCCGACCTGCCTTGCATGCAGTGGGTGCAGGGAGGTGTCAACATTGAAAAGCAAAAGGCGGAGGGGAAGCTGCAGTGAGAGCACCCATGGGTGTCCTCTTGCCCCAGCCCCGAGGACTAACAGCTTTCCCAGAGGCAGGCTTCCAGGCAAAGCCAGGACTGGCACCGGGAGAAGGGAACTTCTTGCATCCCTCCTGGGGCATGTGCAAATTTCACATTCCCTCTTCACCCCTTCCTGTCTGAACCCAACTAGCCCTTGACTTCCGGCCTCCTGAGATCCTCCCTTTGCTTGTTACGTGTCGGGTGGGAGACAGAGGGGGGCTATGGAGCACCCCCGAGGCTGAGGTCCCTGGGAGCCTGGAGCTTGAGCACCAGCCTTTAGTCCATGACTTTCGGCCAGTCATTTGCCCTCTCTGGGCCTGAGCTTCCATCCCTACAGTGAAGTTGTCAGCTCACAGCCCCTCCTCTGGGCCGTGGAATCCTCTAGTGCTTGGCCTCTGGGTCAGCCCAAGAATCCAGCCAAGGGGTGGGGCCACCTGCTTGGCAGGCTTGCCTCCCCCACCCGAGCCCTTTCTAGTCCCAAGCAGAGTCTTCTCTCCCTTGTTCCACACGGCTCCCAGCAGCTGTTCCTCAGGCCCAGGCAGAGAGCCCGGCTTGGCGCGTCTCTGGCTGAGGCCGATGAGAGAAAACAGGTTAAAAGTTCAGCCCTTGTTCTCTCCAGGAAGAAAAATCTGTAGCATTCGGAGTGTGAAAAGGAACCCTTTTTTCAGCTCCAAAGCAGCACAATAGAACTTCCCTCCAATTTGCCATCAAAAAGATGCCCTTGGCACTGGACTTCACCGTCCCTGGCACCCCTCCTTCCCCCTTACCAGCACCCCCCCCCCAGCAAAAGGACACAGTGACCACAGACAGAAGCCGCAGGCGGTCATGGGGACATTGCTGTTTCCTCTGTTGTCAACTCATGGGTCTGACTGGGGTCACTTCTGGCTGAATGCGTCCTCCCATCCACGCTGCTCCTGCCCTAGTTCAAGACCTTGTTGCTCCCATTTTGACCTTCACAGCAGCCTGGGCACGGTGCACCCTGCCCCTACTGTTCTCACCCAAATTCATCCAGCCCAGGCCATCCAACTAAGTATCTAGAAGTTTAAAGGGTTGGAGGCAGGAGACCTGCCCCTCCCAGTCTGCCACCAACTCCTGTGGGATCTTTAGGAAGTCTCTCCCCCTCTCTGTGCCTCAGCTGCCTAATCTCCAAAATGAAGCCGTGGGGCTCAGCCAGGAACAGCATCTCCCATGGTGTGGGTTCGTTTCCTGGCTCAGCGACCAGGAGCATCTGTGGCCACAGAGTGCAGGGATTGATTGGTGAGGTCTGCCGGGGCGCAGAAGTGGGGGCACGGCAGCAAGCAGACTTCACCTGTGCCCGCTGGGCTAGATGGTGTAGAAGGTCCAGCTGTGACCTTCTACGTTTCTCTGCCTCCTCTGTCTTGGCTATTTGTAGTCACGCCTTATCACCACTACTAGATTGCGAACAACTAGGGTCTCACTCTTCACTGTTTTCTCTCTCAGGGTCCCCAGTGTATCCGGGTCTATTTGTTGAATGAATGCTTGAAAGGGGCCAATTAAATCTGCTCAATGCAGTTCAGCTCCAGAAGTGTTTTGAATTCCCTATGGCAGCAAAGGGGAAGTGGGAAGGGGCCCTGGGCCATGTCTGGGATGACTGAGGCTCTCTCCGGCCCTGGGGGTCTTCTTCACCATAGGTTGTGCAGCTCCTTCCTTCCAGCTACTGGAGTTGGGGGAGGGGCAAGCCCCCCCCCCTTCCTGGGCTGGTTCAGAAGCTCATTTGAATTTCCTCAATGCCCCCCCCCCCGCCCCAGGGGACAGGTGACAGACTAGAGCAACTTTCGACAGTGCTCGCCCTCAACACCACCACCCCCCACTCCTAGGGCCCTATCCTAGGAGCAGTTGACTTGGCCTTCTGGGAGGGAGCCCCAGTGTGGGGACACTATGGAGGACTCCAGGTGCCTGGAGAAGGGGGAAGGTGTCCCTGATAGGAAGTTTGGGCCAGAGAGCCAAGGTGGGGTAACTGATGGGGCTCAGCTGGGACCAAAGAGAGGCCTTTCCAAGGGCCACATTCTAGTTTTTGAGAATTAGATGCAGGCAAAAAAGCAGACAGACACCCTAAGTCTGATGTAAACTTTCCAGGGCTGCCTGGTGGGCTCTCTGAAGCCCCCCCCTCCACCCCAGCAGAGTCCAGGTTAAGACCCTTCTCCACCAGCAAGGGAGGGAAGTGGCAGTAGACAGGTTGGTGTGACATGATGGGCGGTGAGGAGACACGACCATGGGCAGAAGGGCTGGAGCTGGGCTTCAAGGGGGTGGAGCCTGGAGGGGGATAGAATCAGATGATTGGCTGGAACGTGGGAGTGGGTGGGATCATGGAGTGGGAGACCGAGAGGGAGGGTAGTCTGCCGCAGTACAGCGAGATGATTGATTGATGCGATGGAAGTAGGTGGCGCTCTGTAAAGGAGGCCCTTGAGGGGTGGGGGTCTTGGGGTGATTGACAGCACTCGGTCGGTGGACAGCAGTGACTCTTTGCTTTTCCTCACAGAAACGTTGATGGACTCCACCACAGCGACCGCGGAGCTGGGCTGGATTGTGCATCCACCATCAGGGGTGAGTCGGTGGTCCCCACACCCTGCCCGGTCCCCCAGAGGACCTCGGGTTCTGCTACAGGGCCTGGATGCCCCCTAAATTCCAGCCCCTTTCCCTCCTTCAGGGCCCAGGGCTGGCCTCTCATTGCCTCCTGGTCCCCTACTATTGGTGGAGTGCCGGTTACCATGACAACATGCTGGCAGCTTGCAGCCTTTATCCCGTGGCATCCTCAGGGTGAGGCTGAGAAGTAGGAACCCACGCTGCCCCCATTTTACAGATGAGGAAAGTGAGCTGTCATTTTCTGAGCACCCACTGTGTCATATACTGTATCAAAGAAGCACCTTTATACACATCCAATCCAATCATATGGGGAAGAAACACCTGCATTTTACAGGTAAGGAAACTGAGGCTCAGAGACTTGTAGCTTCCTGACAGGAGTATTTACCTAGTTAGTGATGGGGGTCTGGTTTGTATCCAAGGCTCTGACCCCCTTTCTGGGCCCCCTTTCTGGGTCCCCATAACACGAGGCTCCCCTTCCCTGAGCTCTTATCATCACACTTCCGTGAGCCCATACTTCCCTGGGACCAGTGATCTGAGCCCAGGTAGGCTGTGAGTCCCTCAGGAGAAGAGGAGGCACAATCTGAGATTCCTCTTTCTTCCAGCACCAACTTACATGCAGGCTGTGGGGCCAGATGTGCCTGAAATTCTGTCCCAATTCTGCCACTCAGCAGCCACGTGATTTGGGGCCAGGTGCTTAACCTGTCTGAGCTTCAGTTTCCTCATCTATAAAATGATGGTGGTCATGTCCTCTGCATTGGACCGCTGTGAGATTTTCACGGTGTCTAGCACAGTGCCTGGCAGAGGGCGCCCCCGCCCACGATGAATAGCTATAGTTGTACCACCATCATATCATCATCGTCACGGTCAGCAGTTTTTATAGCATTCCCTCCTCATCTCCCTGGGCTCCCCGCCCCCCGCCCATCCCTTCTCTTCCCCCCAATCCCAGCTCCTCCCACTCAGCCGCTGCCCCAAGGAGCTGCATTCCCCCCCCACCAACCACCCTCACCTCCCCAGCCCAGACCTGTGCTCTCAATAGGCAGGGCCCTAGGGTCAGGCTTCTTTCTGGGGCTCTTTCTTGTCACCAGTTTTCCATCTGCGAAGGCGGCCGGGCCCGCAGCCCCACCCCAGCAGGAATGAGGCCAGGCTGGGCTGCAGGGCCCCCGGACGCAATTATTTGGGGTG
Organism: Mustela lutreola; assembly: GCF_030435805.1. Classification (NCBI taxonomy): domain Eukaryota; kingdom Metazoa; phylum Chordata; class Mammalia; order Carnivora; family Mustelidae; genus Mustela; species Mustela lutreola. The sequence goes on from NC_081299.1 coordinate 16,399,132, forward strand.
TTTAGGCTGCAGGGCCTCAGCATGTTAATTAGAGAGAGGGGAGAAAGGCAGAGTGCTCTAATTAAGTGCTCTAATTAAGTTCTGAAGAAGAGCAGTGGTTGTAACAAGGGGCTGACTTTGTCACATGGTGCCACCAAAAAAAAAAAAAAAAAAGGCAATGTAGGGAATTCAGAGCCGCCATGGATGTGGAGGCTGGGCCAGCAGGCTCCAGCACAGCCTTCTCTACGGGTGCTGGCCCCTCACAACACCAGCCCTCCCCAGGCCGGCAGCCACTGCACGCCTCACACGGACTTGGCCCAGATATCTGAGGAAGGCAGCAGAACAAACAGCACTTACTCGAGGGTGACAGCTCTGCCGCTACCAACCTCACCACTGCCACCCATGGTCCCATTTGGCAGTCGGGCAAATAGAGGCTCAGCAAAGGGAAGTGACTTGCCCAAGGCCATGCATTGAGTTAGGAGAGCTGGGACAAAACCCAGGACTCCTGGGTTACCTGTGGGTCGTTGTGTTTCCAGGCAGCGTGCACAAGCATGGGAACGGGTCTAGTTCTATGTGACCTGGGTCAAGCGGCCTCACTTCCCTGGTCTCTACTCGCTCACCTGTAGAATGGAGATGATGCTACACTATGCGTGATAATCATGACAAAGAACTGAGGTCCCCCTCCAGCACCCACCCAGGCCAGCATGAGTAGGAGGGGGTGATCTGCTGTTTCAGCTCTTTTGGGAAAGCTAGCCCAGTACCAAAGGGGATACAGGAGAAGGAGGGGGTGGGGAGCTACTCTCAGCAAGCTCTCAGCCCCACTGGGGAGACCAGGCCGAGAGGCCCAAGGGTGCCCGGCCCTCGCCCAGGCTGGTGGTCCCCAAAGGCCCACCGGAGAATCGGCAGATGCAAACTCTGCAGCCAGAGAGAGCCTGCTCCAAGAGGCTCCAGAAGGATGGACAGAGAAGACAAGAGGGTACTCGAGGAGGGTACAGAATTGTGAACAAAAGCTCAGCATGTGAGTGAGCTTGGCTTGTGCAGGTCTGTGAGGAGATACCATGGGGTCGGGGCCCTTCATTCCAGCCTTCCGTGGCCCTGCCCAGGCCCCTTCTGCAGCAATGGGGCTCGGGAACTCTCAGCTGCATGTGTGAAAGACAGGCTGGGGCCCAGGGAGAGTGCCAAGGCACCTGCCATAGGCAGGAAGGGTGGAAAGTCTCTCTCCAGGTCCCCTAACCACTTTAGTGGTATCATAACCAGCCCCAACAGACTGCCTGTCTTCCCCATCGTGGGGTAAGGGCTCTTCTTCTGTCAGACTGGGAATCCTCTGAGGCAAGGACTGTCTCCCTGATCAGAATAGGAGCTCCCAGTAGGCAGATGTTCTGACTCCCCCATCAGACCAGCACTCCTCAAGCACAAAGCTGTGTCTGCTCTCAGGAGAGGGAATTCCCTCAGGGTGGGCCTCTCCCTTTTCTCCCTTCCAGGTGGGTGCCTCCCACGAGCCGAGCCGGGGCCATGTCCCCTTTATCACCGGGGGAGGGGGTGAGGGTCACATCTCCCAAGAACAGGGTGTGTGCCCTTCCCATCAGATAGGCATGTCTCCCTCTACTCACAGACTGGGGAACTCCTCAGGGCCAAGGCCATGTCTCTCCCTCCCCTCAGGACCTCTCTGATGATAGGAATCCCGTCTCCCTCATCAGACTAGAACATACCTAAGACAGAGTCTGTGCCTCCCGCATTAGACTAGGAGGCCCCCAGTGGTGAGAGTCCTACTTCCCCCTGTCAGACTGAAAGGATTCCCTGAGACAGGATCTGTGTCTCCCCCCTAGACAGACAGGGCTGAGCTCCCTCCCCCACCCCCTGACTAGCATTTCACCCACAGTGGGAAGAAGTGAGCGGCTACGATGAGAACATGAACACGATCCGCACGTACCAGGTGTGCAATGTGTTTGAGTCGAGCCAGAACAACTGGCTACGGACCAAGTTCATCCGGCGCCGGGGCGCCCACCGCATCCACGTGGAGATGAAGTTCTCGGTGCGTGACTGCAGCAGCATCCCCAGCGTGCCCGGCTCCTGCAAGGAGACCTTCAACCTCTATTACTATGAGGCCGACTACGACTCGGCCACCAAGACCTTCCCCAACTGGATGGAGAATCCGTGGGTGAAGGTGGACACCATCGCGGCCGACGAGAGCTTCTCGCAGGTGGACCTGGGCGGCCGGGTCATGAAGATCAACACCGAGGTGCGGAGCTTCGGGCCCGTGTCCCGCAGCGGCTTCTACCTGGCCTTCCAGGACTACGGCGGCTGCATGTCCCTCATCGCGGTGCGCGTCTTCTACCGCAAGTGTCCCCGCGTCATCCAGAACGGCGCTGTCTTCCAAGAGACCCTGTCGGGGGCCGAGAGCACCTCGCTGGTGGCCGCCCGGGGCAGTTGCATCGCCAACGCTGAGGAGGTGGATGTGCCTATCAAGCTCTACTGTAACGGGGACGGCGAGTGGCTGGTGCCCATCGGACGCTGCATGTGCAAAGCGGGCTTTGAGGCAGCGGAGAACGGCACGGTCTGCAGAGGTGAGGGCTGCGGCGGGGCGGGCACCCCTGCAGGGGTGTAGAGTTGCAGCTGGCTGCAGACATGGGCTGGGGGGTGCTCAGGCTGGCCAGGGCAGTGGCCTGGAGCTGACTGGGAGGCCCTCTCTTGGCTGGGCCTCCCCAATCCGCAGCCGATGTTCCGTTTCTTAGAAGGAAGCGTTTGAAGGGTGCTTCTAGAATGGTGGCAGGTGTATGTCCCAGGGGGAGCATGCAAGGTGATTTTCATAGGTGTGGGGATAAATGGTTCTCATTTTATTTTTTTATTGTTTTGTGTTTTTAAAGATCTTATTTATTTATTTGGCACAGAGAGAGAGGGAGAGAGAGAGCACAGGCAGGGGAAGCAGCACAGGGAGAGGCAGAGGGAGAAGCAGACTCTCCCCCCCCATCCCGCCCTGGTGAGCAGGGAGCCCAATGCGGGACTGGATCCCTGGACCCCAAGATCATGACCTGAGCTGAAGGCAGACGCTTAACCGACTGAGCCACCCAGGCGCCCCTAAACATTTCTCATTTTAATTCTTACGTGAATATTAACAACAGCAAGCCATGCTGTAGGTCTTCATTTACAAAAGTGATGTCATTTCATTGTGAAGGAAATAAGGCCCAGGAAAGAATGGGGGTAAGTTGACATTTATTGGGCTTCGGCTGTGTCCGTCAGTACAGGCCAGGCTCGACGGAAGTGACCAAACAGTCAAAAGTTCATTTCTCACTCACGGCTGCCTGTCCATCGGGGGTCAGCTGGGGAGTCCCCGCTCAGGGAGCCAAGCGGGATGGAGCAGCTGTCATTTGGAATTTGGCGACTGTGAGGACAGAGAGAAGGAGTGTGAGGTGGATGGTATGCTGTGGTCCTTAGCTCCGCCGGTGGTGGCACGCACACCGCTCCGCTCCCCTGCATGCTTCAGTGGCCGAGGCGAGTCACACACTTCCTTCCGGTGCAAGGAAAGGGGAAGGGGGGAGGGGACACGCAGGTCGGCCATGAGCCAGGCCTCCTGACCGCCAGTCATACTGTGTGCTGAGCACTTGTGTATCTAACTTACTACTCCTCTCAAGAAGCCTGGGAGGGATGGGGCCATTTTACAGGAAGAAATCGAGGCTCAGAGAGTTAAGTAGGGGAGCCAGGGGTCTTATCCAGGTAGTGCAATTCCAAGCCCACCCCCCAGCCATCATGCCACTTGGGATGATTTAAGGAGAGGTCCCAAGGAAGCAATAGTGCAGGTGCTGTTGATTGGGGCAAACAATCATGAAGGTGGTCGGCAAGCCTAAGAAGTTTGTAGGAGGGATTGCATGGTCGTAAGAAGGCTGTGAAGGTAGATAGACCTGGGTTCAAATCCCAGCCCTGCCTATTATTGGCTGTCTGTCCTGGGCTATGCCGGAAACCCTCTTTCTTAGGGCACCTGTGAAGACTCAACAATTCAAGACTATAAAGCACTTAGAATGGCTTGTGGGTATGCAGTAGGCGCTTAATACATGTTAACTAAATGGGATGCAGTGGCTACAAAACCTGGCCTGGGGTGGGTACTCCACAATGTGAGCTGGGTGGTGATTTAAAGCTTACTTCTACCACCTCCTCTTGCCTTTCCTGTTGGGATCAGATCCTGGGGGTCCTCCAAATGCCAGGCTAAGGTTTGGACCCAATTCTGGGGTTCCTGAAGTGCCAGTCATTGGGTGGCCTCAGGTGGCTGCAGTGACCCTCCCTTTCATAAAATGCTGCTGCGTCCACCATCGCCATGGCTCCTCCCTTCGTGAGCTGAAGCAGCATTTTAGAGGTCCCTGGGCGGTAAAACAGGGGGGCCTGAGAGAGGAGCAGCAGCCCGTGCTCTCCAGAGGTGGTGGGTATATGGACGGGGCACCCATGGTGCTAGGATCAAGGGATGTGAGGAGGATAAAAGAGAAGGATGACATGAACACGTGGGCTGGAAAGGAGGAAGGAGGCATTTCCGGCTTGCGGGGAGGTGATGGTCCTGGAAAAGACTCAGGGATGTTGGGTGAAAAGGCTGGTTTCTGGGGGAAGATAGCAGAGCTGGTTTTCTGTACTTGAGTGTGAAAATGGCACAGCCTTGGGAGGTGGCGGGCCATGGGGGGAGGCACAGAATCAGTCCCTCCTTGCTCATTATTTATTCACTCATCAAACCTCACCCACGCCTGCTCTGTGTGAGACCTTGTGTGGATGGTCAGGGAAGAGAGAAGAAGGCAACTGTGCCTCTGCCTTCTAGGAGCCACAGGCTAGCTGGGGAGACAGGCTAGACGTGAGCAAGGGAGGGGGTGCCTTTGACTGGTTCTGACTGGAACCACCTGGGCTGGGGTGATCGGTGGAGGGAGATGGGGAGGCGACACAGAGGAGGTGACATTGGAGCTGAGTCTTGGGAGAGGGATATGTTGACTAGGTGGCCTGGGCCTTCCAGAGGAGGGATCTGCAAGATCTGGGGATGTGAAGCAGCATGTTCCACTGGGGAGACTGGCACGGCGTCTGGTAGGTCCGTGGCTAAGGACTCGGGGAGCAAGGAAGGAAGAGGTGTTCTGGAAGGTGCCTAGAGGAAGAGGTACATTAGTTACCCATTGTTGCCCAGCAAGCCACCCCAAAGTGTCATAGCTGAAAACAACAAGCGTTTGTAATCTCACGGTGTCTGAGGGCCAGGGATCCAGGTGTGGCTCAGGCAGATGGTCCTGGTGCAAGGTCACTCCTGGGGCTTCGGTGTCCTCCAGCGGCCATGCTGGGGCAGGGTCTGCTTCCATATTCGCCCACATGATTGTGTGCGGGCTTCAGTCCCTCGTGGGGAGTCACGTGGGCAATGGCTTCCCCCAGAGCAAATGACCCAAGAGAGTTCAAGAGAGCAGCCACGACAGAAACCATCATCCTTTTATGACCTCATCTCAAAAGTGGCATCTCATCACTTCTGCCATATTCTCTTTGTCAAAAGCTAGTCCCCCAGTTTTTCCCCAATTCAATTACATGGGCTGAGAGTGCCAGGACGGGGGGCAGGGGGCGGTCACTGGGGCTAGAAGAGCGGTCGCCTGGCACAGGCAGGTCCTCCAAGGCTGAGCTTCTCTTTGTGAGTGGATCTGGCCCCCTCCTCCCCGGACCTCTGGCCTGACCACCCCAAGCATCCACCCTGAGTGGGGGAAAGGGTCGTCAGCAGAATCTCTGGGAAGATCCATTTGATATCAAAACAGAATTTGATAAGCAAAAATCCATTGCTTCGTTAATACAAATTGGAGATGATAAGGCCGCTTAAAGTCTGTTTGACAGATGGCAAGCTCGTGAGTCCTCATGGGAGTGGCACAGACATCCCAGGGGTGAGCAGGGTGGCTGAAGAAGGGCGGGGAGGGGGAGCTCCCAGTGCCCTGAGCATTTCCCAAAACTGTAGGCTCCCCCGAGGCAATGTGACCGGCTTCCTCCAGGGCCAACTGTGTGCAGGGCAGAGTGGGGAACAGAGGGGCCTGGAGAAGCCAGTCAACCACTCAGCAAGCGTGTATGAAGGACCCTCTCTGTGTGCCATTGGCCCTCCGGCCAATACAGACCATCCCGATTGACGATGGCTCGACTTACAGCCGTCCAACTTCTCGTTTTTCCACATTCCGAGGGTGCCGTGGTGATGCATATTCAGCAGAAACCCTTCTTGGGAGTTTGAGTTCTGATCTTTTCCTGGGCTGGTGACGGCTGGTCTGATTCTCTCCTTACGCTGGGCAGCTGGGGGTGGTAAACAGGCGATCCACGTGCGTTCCTTCTGCATCCACGTGACCAGTCTTTTTTCCAGTTCAGTACTGTGTCCGGTCAATGGCATGAGATGTAACAGGCTTTGTGTTAGACGAGGTTGCTCAGCTGAGCAAGCTTTAGGTACACCAGGCTAAGCCCTGATGTTCAGGGAGTTAGGGGGGTTAAGTGAGCTTTCCACTTAAAATATTTTCAGCTTACAGTGGGTTCATCAGGATGGAACCCCATGGTACATCAAGTCAGATCTGTCTATCTTGAGTACCGTTTATGAACCATGCACATACCAGTGGTGGGGAACACAGGTTGGAATGAGAGGCATACTTTCCCTGCCCTTCCAGAATTTTTAGTCTGAGTCTCTAGACAGAAGAACATGGAGGGGAAAAGTTAGTGAGCAGATGAATAAAATAGTTATAAGCTGTGATGAATGAAAGGGGGGGTGGGGAGATGTAGCAGTAGAGATCAAAGGAAGACTCGTGTTAGCCAGAGGGGCCAGGGAAGGCTGCTTGGGTGAGCAGTAGACTGAGAGGATGGCCGAGTACGGTCCTTCCAGAAATGAATTACAGCCAGTCACAGCATTTTGAGAATGTGAGAAGGAAGGCATCTTTTCTGACTGGAGGTCTAGGAAGGCTTCAAGGAGGAGGTGGCATTTGAATTAGGCCCTGAAGAGTGAGTAGGATTTGGATGGGTGAAGGGAGGGAGGTCATTGTAGATCAAGGAACCAACCTGCATGAATAACGCCCCGAGGTATGATAGTACTGGGTGTGTTTGGTGGGTATCCAGTGTCTCACCCGGGGCGGGTGTCAGGGTATGACACCTCCCTACTCATGCGTTTGTCCAGTTTTTATTGGGCACCTGGTCAGGACCTGCAGTGGCCATACAGCTGCCAGGTGAGGGACTCCGGAGACTTTCTTCAGAAGAGCTCTGGCCTCCTCTCCTCCAAAGTCCCCAGCCCCGTCACGGTCCCCACTGAGGTTTGTAGCCAGCAGATCTGCTGGGGGCGGGGCGGAGGGGCAGGGGGCTCTGGGCTCTGGAATTCCTTCCCTGCAGCAGCAGCTCCCCCCAAGCTCCCAAGTCTGTTTGCCTGACTCTTTCCAGATGTTCATGGGCTCGATGGGGAAGGTGCCTCTGCCTCAGTGTCTCCAAGTATGTCTCCATCGCCCTATTTCTCTTGGTCTCTCCTTCCCTAGCTCAAGCCCCTACTCTGCCCCTGCCCATCAGATTCCCATCGCGTAACCCCTGTTGGGGGCCCTGCCCTCCTCTCTCCCAACAGCAGACCCGCATCTAAAACCGATCAGGAGGGAGCTCCACGGTGATCGTGATTGCTGCGTGCTGTCGGGGTGTAACGGGATTTTTAATATTTAGCTTGGACAGGGAGAGGGGCTGCGAGCCAGTGGGAAGGGGTATGGGGCGGGGGTGGGGGGAGCGGTTGCACGCACATGTTGATCCTCTGGCTCTAGCTTAGACTCCCAGTTCCCAGCTGCTGGACTTCTCACAGCCTCTCCCTCTCCTCCACCCTGCCCTGCCTGGCAGCCCCCAGCCCTGCTCTCCCCCATCAGCTGTGGCCTCTCCTTGACCTTGGCCGTGGAGACCAGGTTTCCAACCCCAGCTTGGCCTAGCTGTGTGACCTTGGGCAAGCAACTGACCCTCTCCCAGTCTTTGTTTTCCCGTCTGCAAAACAGGATAAACCCAAAGGGCTGCCGTACAGAGTAAAGGAGGAAATACCTAGAAAAGTGTTTCAAAAATACGAACAGGGACTTCCACCAACACTGTCTTCTGCTGTGAATGTTTGAGGTTTTTTCTGTTGTTGTTGGTTTTTTATGTTTTTTGTTTTGTTTTGTTTTGGGGGTTTTTTTGTTTGTTTGTCTCTGATGAGCTTTTTACTTGGAGGAAAAACAAACTTTTTCTTATCACAAAAGCAGTGTAGGTTTGTTGTAGAATCTTTAGAAATTATTGAGAAGCAAAAGGAGGAAAATAAAATCATTCAGAGGAGCCACTGTGAACAGGCTGGCAGAGATCCTTCGGGGTGCGTTCATGCACATTGATTATGTTTAAAGAAAAAGTGAACTTCCTGCTAAAAATACGCAAGGGTTTTTGACTGATTAAAATTTTGTGGGCACTTTTGCATGTCATGTTATATCTCCAGCATCATTCTGGAAGGCTCTTGGAATTCCATAGGAAAGATGTGTCATAACTTATTTACCAAGCCTCTGTTGATCGACACGTAGATTACTGGCCATTTTCCACTATCTTAACAAATGCCAGGATGCACATCATTGTCCCTGTATTTTTGTCCACTGTTATTGGTATTTGAATAGATATGTTTCCAGATGTGTAATCATGGGGTCAAAGGTATGTATGTTTTTTAGAGCTTTGACGCACAATGCCAAGTTACTCCCCAGAAAGCCATGGCCCGTGTACTCTCCTAGCAGCAGACGTTCTGAGTGCCTGTTTCCCCACAAGCAGGAGATATTCTGCCTGTCGCTTTATTTTCTGCTTTTCTCCCAGAATCCTGTGCTCCCTCAGCCAGGGTAGGGAGAGGCCCAGAGCGATGTCTCTGGGCCTTCAGGGTTGGATCCTGGGGACTGCTCGGGTGGCCGCCTTCCTACCATGCTCTCATCTCTAGCCTTTCCCATGGAGGCTGGACCCACGGCTCAGATGTATCTGGTGAGGCTGTGGGGTAGGGTGCGGTCAGTCTTGGGGTGAGGAGGAGGGAGGCCGCCAGCTGGCAGGGCCTGTGCTGGCTAGGGAAAGGGTGTGAGGGTTGGAATGCTGGGTGGGTGGGAAGAGAGGCCCAGACCCCCACACAGAAGTTCTGCTGCATCTCTTGAAGGGCAGGGTGGAGAAGCCCAGCTGGGGGAGGGGGTTGCTAACAGACTTCCCTCCAGAACCCCAGGCTAGGGCCAGGCCTGAGACCACACAGGCCATCCTTGGGAGAAGGGATTGGGTGGGGAACCTGGCCAACCCTCTCAGCTCATTCAGTTCTTGGCTCTTAAAAATGGAAGTGCCCCCTTCCCCCACTTTCCCTTTGCGTATGTTCTCTGAGCATCTTTGTGGACAGCTATCCATCCCTCTGTCCCTACACTGGTCTGCCTATCCAGCCAGATAGCCATCAGAGATTCACTAAACACCAGCTTCTGACTTTTTTTTTTTTTTTTTTTTGCTTCCTAGGGGGGGTCAGTGATGTCTTCATGGAGGACCAGGAGGCTAACATAGAAATGTGCCAGGTGCTGTGCCAGGCAGTGGGGTTTTTGGAAAGATCAGTCAGAGACCCTGTCCTCGAAGACCACCCAGTCTAGAGATGTCAACAGATATGTGTGCAGATAGTAGAGGTGGATACAAAGGCCCCAACCCACCCAGCAGAGCACCAGCTCAGGGGAAGGCTTCTGGGAAGGGGAGTCTGTAAGTGGAAGCCGAATGAGGAGCAGGAGTTAGCCAGGGGAGCGGGGAGCAGGTGCAAAGACCCAGAGGCAAGCAGAGTGCGTGTTCTTAAAAAGGGAGGGAGGGCTACTTCTGCCCAGTTTCCTCTTTAAGTCAACCAAGTGGAAGGATCTGGGTATCAGGACATGGATGATGTGGTCTTCATATTCCCTCAGAGGTCTGGACAGGAAATAGTGAGCAATTTTGGCCCCTGATACTCATAACACCCCTCCTCCCCCCAAGAACCTTCTGTGCACCAGACTCTGGGCCAGATGCAAGGACTGCAGAGGTGATGAAGGCCCTTCTTGCCCTCCGAGAACTTCAAGTCAGGGGCGGGGGAGATGGCTCTCAATGTGTAACTGTAGCCTTGGAGCACTTAGGAGGGAGTCACGGTAAGATGGGGGAGGCTGCCTGGAGGAGAAGCCATTTCCCAGGATTCTGGAAAATGGAAGGAAACAGGAGCAGGAATTAGTCCAGAAAAAGATGATCAGAAATGATACAGACTTTTAACTCTGGTCTCTTGCTGAGCCTCAGACAAGATACAGCCACCTGGGGGAGGGGGTGGGAGATGGGGAGAGGAGAAACGTTGGCTAAAGGACAAGGGTAGAGGGGCTGCCAGGCTTTTTAGTTCCATGCTATCAAAGGACTGCGTGAGGCAGAGGCTACAAGGAGTCCTAAGGGCCAGGACTGAACAGTCTCTCCTCTGTGCCCGGCACTGTGTCCTATGCCGCACTCCATTGTCTTTTGGAATCTTTTGTTGATACGATTAGCTCCATTTTACAGATGATAAGACTGAGGTCTGGGGAAGTTCAGCCCGCTGCCCAGGACCACACAGCCAGCAAGCAGCAGAGGCAGAGTGGGAACCTGGTTATCTTCAACTGTTGAAACAACTGATTAACCAGAATGGGGAGAGGCCTGAATGTGCTCTTTCGGCTCACCTCCCAGATTGCCGCGGGGCGGGGAGATGGGGGAAATGAAAGGTTTGACAAATAACTGTGGGAGGGACTCTTGCTCAGGACTTCGGGGCCACCCTGCTGGGGCAAACTGGAGGGCTTCAGGGTGGAAGAGGGAGGCTTGTGGCTGGGCCTTGAAGGACAAGTTGCTTTCCTATGGAGATGCTGGGCACAGTGGAATGTGGTCCCAGGGCAAAGGCTCAGGGGTGGAGAAGAAGCCCCAGGGGGTGTCTTCTCCTGCTCAGGGGGAGAAGACCTCCAGGAGGGAGACGCACCCACCCGTGGCTAACCTCTGGCCAGAAAAAAGAGCCTGTCCACCCCCACACGGCTTTTACCAAGCGCTCACCTTCTATCTCTAACTGCATGCTAACCTTATCGAATGCCCCCCTCAGAGTAGGAAGCAGACTGGGACCAATGGTCACACTCCTTGGAGGTGACAGGCAGGTGTGCACTCTCGTGCCGCCCACTTATGATTTCTCCCGCTCTTGAAAGTGGCAGGAGGGCTCTGTGGCCAGCAGCCAGCACTCACGTTTGTTAGGAGGTTTCCGTAAACCAGGCAGCTCTCTCTCTCTCTCGGGGTCTCACTGACTCTCAGACCCTCTTGGGGTCGGGGATCATCATTCCTGTTTTACAGAAGAGGAAACTGAGGCCCAGAGAGAGTGAGCAGCTTGTCTGAGGGGACCTGGTTAGGAAGGGACCGGACTGGAACCCAGGTCGCCCTGCCCCTGGAGCCTCCTCCCTGCTGTCCTCTCTCTATCCCCAGCCTGGCGGGGGACCCCGAAGGCACCAGTTGACGGTTTGGTCCCAGGCTCTCTCCACAGCACTCCAGCAAGACCATAAACAGCTGGGGAAGCTTCCCTCCCTCCAGCCGCCGCCTTTATATCTGGCGAGAGAGAGGCCCGTTTATTGAGGAAGTTTATGCATTTAACAGTTTAAGCCTTTCTAAGCCTGTGGTACAACAGGATTTGGGAGCCGTTAACAATTCTGTGTGGTTAAGAGATTTTCATTGCTCTGCGGCAGCTGGCTCAGGCCCCACAGGCCCCACTCCGGCCTCAACCCCGCCCTGCTGGGGCACCCCCTGCTCCCTGGGGCCCTTTGTCCTCAGCCCCCCCCCCCCAACTCAGAACTTATAGGGATGAACTTTGACCTCGAAGGAGGAAAAGGCCCAGAGAGGGGAATTCCGGGAGTTGGCCAGGGCCACAAGGCAGGTAAGAGGCTTGAAGTGGCCTGCCTGCCTGTGTGCCTTCCCCCACCCCTGACGGCTTTCTGGGCAGAGAAGGGGGACATTATACTGTTAATTCCTCATCGGCAGAACTGACACAGCCCCTCCGGGAGCAACATGTATTCCAAACCTTCCAGGGCTTTGGACAGGCGGTGGGGGATGGGGTGACTTGCCCACACTCATTTACCTTGTCAGGGACAGAGCCGGGATCAGAACCCAGGCCTCCCAAAGTCCTAATGAGAATTCTTTGCACTCTACCAAACTGGTGGGTTTTTTCCATAGCTCGGGGCAGGGGGTGGAGGGGGGTACTGTTTGTAATTATAATGTCTTACATATGTACAGTATTTATGTACTCACACCCTGCCCTGTTCCAGAAGAGATTAGAGGCCGCTCTCATATAGCATTTGGCCTCACCCAATATGAGATACTTTGATCTGCATGCTGCACACAGGAGAGAAGCAAAGCGAACGTTCCTGTCGCCATTGTAGAGACAAGCGAAACGGAAGGCAGGAGAGGACCCAACTTTCCCAGGGTCACACTGCACTCTAGAGCAGAACCAGGACAAGAACCCAGTTCTCTGGGGCTCTTTCTGGAGCCCCTCATTGTCTGCGAGATGTTCAGAATCACGGCCCTCCATCTCTGCAGGGATGAGACCCTGGGTCCCCCATGAAACACCACAGGGGACCTCAGTCTCCATCCCAGCTGGGAACAGGTGGTTCGCCCCGGGAAAGGGTCCCCTCACAGCTCAGAGAATGTAAGGTTTGTGTGCAGAGGGGTGTGGGGGAGGGTTTGGTGAGATGGGCCAACGTGTTCCTGACAACCTTGCCAGATAAACTAGCTCATGCCCAAGAGACCAGCCAGGGTCCCTTTGAAGTTGGGCCGGCCTTGGGACTCCTACCCTGTCTGGTACATCTGGCCCGTTGTGTCTCCCCCAGGCCCTTCCGAGCCCGTCCTGGTGGCTTGTCTGTCCAGCCAACCGACAGGCCCACCAATAGCATTGCTATTGCCCGACATCTGAGCAGCATACTCGCTCTGTCTCCCGTCCTCTCTGCTCCCTCACAGGAAGGGCCCATGGCAGCTGATCACCAGCCTCATGGTTATAAAAACTGAGGCTCAAAGGTGTCAGAAGAAATGACTTGTCCAAGGACCCTCCGGTCAGGGTCCTACCCCAGCTCCCCGCACCTCCTTCCAGACCGCAGTTGTGGATACCAGAGACAAAAGCCTGGGAAGGAAGGAACATGCAGTGGCGGTGTGTCTGCTAGTCGTCAGGCCTTCTGCCCTAGGCTTGCTTTGGGATATTTCGCAGAATCCTTGCAGGCTCCAGACGCTGGCTACGGTTAGTACTCTCGTTTCTAGAGAGGAGGAAGTGGAAACTCAGAGAGGTTAAAAAAAAAAACCAGCCCCAGAGCACAGCTAATGAATGATGAGCCAGAAATGAAATCCAGAATCGGCCCTCTTCCCCCCGGAATATATGTACAGTGTTTCATTGTTAGTAAAATTTTCTCACAATTCTTGACTTCATTTGATGCTCAAGAACCTGGGAAGTATGGGGGTCTTACCCCCACCCTTCAGATGAAGAAATTAAGGCTCAGTGACGTGGAGTGAGCTGTCCCAGGGTCACAGCTGGGAAGGGTCAGAGCCGGGACCACGGCCGGTTGCCAGGCCTGTTGGACCCTGGTGCCCAGGCACTTACCTCCCAGCCTTGCAGCTCAGTCCTGTGCCAGGTCCTCTCTTGAACCCACTCACGTCATACCTTTGCATTAAAACAGCTCAAAATTGGGGCGACTGGGTGGCTCAGTCGGTTAAACATCCAACTCTTCGTCCCCGCTCAGGTCATGATCTTGTGGGTCGTGGGATCAAGTCCCACATCGGGCTCAGCACAAAGTCTGCTTGTGATTCTCTGGCTCTCCCTCTGCCAATCCCCCTGCTTGTACTGTCTCTCTTCTTAAAATAAATAAATAAATAAAATCTTAAGAAAAAAAAAAAACCTGCTCCAAATCAGGTTCCCCTATGACATCCGCGTCATAAATCAGGGGTCAAGTCCCAGGCCTCAGCTTCCTGGACCTGCCTGTGGCCTTTGACAAAGCGACCGCTATGTCTTCTGGGCCCGCGCTGTCTGCTGGCGTCCCTGCTGCCTCTCTTGGTGCTTCTAGCCAGTTCCAACTCATCGTCGCCTCAAAGGACCCAGTGCTGAGTCCTTCTGTTCCTCTTCTCTCTCCCATCTGTGGGTGATTCTGTACAGGCCTTACCTCTGGCCTGGGCTCCATGTCTGAAGCCAGACTCACATACCCAGCTACCTCCTGGACATCTCCATCCTACTTCCCTCCTGTCCCCTACAGTATCCTCTGCACCCTGAAGCCGGGGCTCCATCTAAAAATTAGGGACACCATACCTCTGCTCGGAATCCCTGAGGCCTCTCATTGCACACCAAGCAAAAGCCAAGGTCCTAAAAATGGCCCACAAGGCCCTCCAAATCTGTTCTTCCCTTCTGTGTCTCTGAGATCTCCCTCCTTCCCCCCTCCCCCAAGACATACAGGTCTCTTTGGTGGTCTCTTCTGCCTGGAAGGTTCTGCAGTCAGCCAGCCCTCGCCCCTTCTTCAGGTCTCTGCCTGAATATCACCTTCTCACCAATGCCCCCCATTGCCCTAGCTCTGAAAACAGTGCTCCTGTGTACACACACACACACACACACACACACACACACACACACGGTTATGCACCTCCGGCCCCCGTCCCTGCTTTATTTCTCTCCACGGTCCTTGTCACTGTCAGACACGCTGTGCGTTCACTTGCTTGTTCCTCTACTGCTTGTCCCTCCCAGCTGGATGCAGCTCCTTGAGGACAGGCATTTCCGTCTTAGGTGCCCCGGTGTCCCCTTTCTAGAGTAGTGCTAGCTCCTCGGAGCTACTCAGGAAAGATTTACTGTGGAGCCCGCTCCCCCCGTCTCAGAGGCTGGACCCTGCCAGTCCCGATGTTCAAGATGTTACTAGCAAAGGCTCTTGGTGAGGCTCGGCTTCTTCCTACCACCTTCAGTGGGCTCTGCGGGGACCAGCATGGCCAGCAGGTCTGACTGTTGAGACCGATGTTTCTAGGCGTGGATGGAGGGTCCTTATTCTTAATACTCTGCATTTCCCATAAAATCCCAAATCCCTCTCGGAGCTGCGGGCCTCAGAGAACAGCTTCTCATCTTACTGTGTTCTTACAACACAAAATGTAATTCTGTCTCTCTCTAGGAGCTTGGGGGTGCCCACTGTGTGCCCGGGTCTGTGCAGACAGAGAGCTGGGGGAGACGGGGAGGAGGCATCCAGCACCCCAAGTCTCTCCAGGTCGGGGGTTCAGGCCCTGACCTTGCTGCCTGACTCAGTGGGTCAGAGCCATAGTTTCCTCATTGTTCAATGGGACCTGCGTTCCCAGCTTCACAGAGTTCGGGAGAGGCTCAGAAGAGTGAAGGGCGCTCAGAAGACAGGGGAGGGGCAGAAAGGGGAGGGGGAGCTCCTGCTCCAGGAAGGAATGTTTCTCAGGTGGGTACCTGTGAGTACCCTGGCAGAGCTCCTGGAGCACAGGCTGCGTGCTCATGTCTCAGGGGGCAGGGGCTGGCTGGTAATCTCCTCTCAGTTACAAGCAAGTCTGGGCAAACAGCAGGCGTCTAATACGTACTTGTGGAATGGCATCATTTTAACCAGACTGGGTACTTTTACTTAGCAGCACAGAAGCAGCTCACAGAGTCAGGGTGCCTGGGTCCAAATTTGGGCTGTGCCCCGCTTGCCCTGGCTTCCTGGCAGAGGAAACCCCTGCCCTCCTGCCTCAGTGTCACCACCTATGAAGGACTCTGCTACGCTAACAGCCTCTGCTTCTGTGATGCCGGGTCCTCATAGTGCGCCCCTCCCTCCCCAGTGAGGCCAGCAGGACAGCCATGACCGTCTGTGACATGAGGATAATGACCCCACGTTGCCTGCCAGGAGGGTGTAGTGACAGAGGCAAGAGCCATCTGCCTAGGTACAAATGCTGGCTCCAATATTGACTGCCCCTGTGACCCTGGACAGGTGACTCACTTCCCAAAGCCTCAATCTCTTCATCTGTAAAGTGGGTATAATACTGAATGGAACGTTACCAGAGAAGCCATGAGGAGGCGATGATAATGAAAGTAGGGCACTGGGCACAGCACCCAGCAGGTGGCGTGTGGTCAGTACCTGGAACTTGCTATCTAAGTGCTCAGCGCTGTTACCAACCCCTTTTACGGAGGAGGGAAGTAAGGTTCAGAGAGGGCAAGTGACTTGCTCCAGGCCACACAGCGAATAAGGCTTATAACCCTATTATGCAGTAGAGCGTGGGTGGTGGGCTCGTTGGGCCTTGGGGGCCCTTAGAGCTCTGCTCACTTCTGTTTCTATGTCCTCACGTTCCCCTGGTGTCTTCTAGGAAACCAGACCCAAGTTTCTTCCCTTAAAGGTGTTGCCATCTGTTTAGCAACATTTTAAAGACCTAAGAGTGGTCGCTGGCCTTTTTGCGCTGCCTGGGCGGCCATGCGGCTTTGGGAGCCCTGCATCCGTATCCCTGGCAACCCCAGGCCTGGCTACCCTCCCCCCACCCCCTGCCGTCAGAACTGTCTGTCTGTGGGAGCTCCCTGGAGGCCTGGGAGGGGTGTGTGTGCACACATGTGCTGGGTCAGCACAGGGTATACTGGTATGTGTGTGTGTGTACACACGCGCGTGTTGTGTGTGTGCACTGGCCCCATCTGGTGTGTGGGAGTATTCACTGGGCCTGCTGGGAGTGCATTTGTGTGTCTCTATGTGTACAAGTACACGCACTGACCCAACATCCACATGTGTGGCTGGAACATTTCTGGGCGTATGAGCAGGTGCATACATTTCGGGGGTGGGACGGATACATGCTCTTGTCCAAGCAGGTCACCCTGGAGCCCACGGCAAGTCATTATCGCCCCTGCATTCATGTGTGCCTCTTGTCTCCCTGACCTGCCCTAACATGTGTGTGTGCAGGGGGGCGCACACTCACGTGTGTGTTGGATCAGCGGGACCGGTATGTGTGAAGGGAGGCGTGTGCTACATCAAACAGGTGTGTGCACCCATCCTCGCACATGAGGGCCCCTGTCTTCGTCCTTGGGCGTGTGTGTCCTGGGTCAGATGGTGACCCAGTCAGAGTGTATGTATTCCTGCGTACATGTCTATGTTGTAGCAAGCTGGGGTATATGCACTTGTAAGTATTTGTGAGCATGTAAGTGTGTGTGTGTGTGTGTGTGTGTGTATGCACACACTGGGTCAATTAGCAGACCGTGCACGCACGCGCGCACACACACGCGCACACATGCACACACACACACACACACACTTTCTAGGGGCCAGGATGTCAGGGCCATTGATTTTCTGTCTCTTAGAAATTCCCTTTGAGGTTCTCTTCATGTCTCTTTCATGAACCAGAGTCAGCGATTGCAACATTCTTAAAGCAAATAGAGCCCGTTTTGTAGCAAGGCTGGCCGACCTGCCTCCCCCACCCCCGCCCCAGTTGTGCAAAGGACTCGTATATGCAGAATCTGCTTATTAGCATTCACAGGAAAGCATGGCAGACCCTGGGGTACTCGATAATAGTGTGGGGCTGGGGTCAGGGTGCTCATCCTGGCTCCCCTGTTTTCCAATCGACTGGCCTCGGGCACTTCCCTTCACTTCCCGGAGCCTGGAGTTGTGGAGAGGGCATGATGACAAAGCCCCCCACCCAGGCTGGGGATTGTCATTCCCCTCACATGTGTCTCGGGTGTTATGTTTACGCAGCACTTTCTCCTTCTGTGTCTACACAATACCCCAAAGCCAGGCGGGTCCTGGACAGGCCAGTGGAGGAGCCGTGGTTCTTCTATGAGACAAGGAAGGGCATATGTGAACTGTGCACCCCTACTGTGCATGGGCTCTGGGCGCCAAGGACTGGGCTAACGTCCCTTCTGTGTCACTGATGTCACCGGCCACTGCCCTCTGTGGCAGCTGGTGTTATCCTCATCCCACAGAGGAGGAAACTGAGGCCAGAAAATCCCGAGGACTTGCCTGAACCCCACAGGGAGTAGCAGGTGGCAAGCCAGAATGGGGATCCAGGCCCATCCATCTCCTGAGCCTTCCAGCTGCATTCCAAGAACACGTCCTAGAGCAGGTGGGAGTAAGAGGCCAGGCCTTGAAGGATGCCCAGAACCCCCCTCCCCCCCCCCCGGTGGCCAGGATGGCGCACAAGCCCAAGGCATGGTGTGAGCGAGGTGAGGAAGCAGCAGGCTGATGGAAAGCAAGCCCGTGGGTTCTCTGCCCCGGCCGCCTGCCTGCTTGGGCTTTCCCTGCCCCTTCCCCCTCCAGATGGGGTTCCCCTCCGACCCCTCGAGCTGCAGTCTTTGTGGCCCAGGAAGAATGCCTCTCTTTATCTCCCCAATGCCCCTTCCCTTTGATTCTCTTCTCTCCAGCGTTTCTGCTGACCTCTGCGTGTTGGGAATCCAATTAGGGGAGCGGACAGAGAGAGTGACAGCCGCGCCGAATCCCGCCTCGGCCGCTCAGAGCACGCCCGCTGGAGCTGCAGGCGCGCAGGGCCTGCTTGTCATGCCGGGCCCTGCGCTGGGCTTTGTGGGGATTAGCTGCCCAGGGTGGGGGTGGGGGGCGCTCTGCAGATGGGACCAGCAGTGACACTGGTGAATGTCACGTCCCAGTGGAGAGTGGAGGGAGGCCTCACGGCTCAGTGCGAAACCCAGCTAGGGGAAGAGGGGGGAAGGAGGTGGGAGGCAGGCCGGCTGGGTAAGGAGTGGCCACCCTGACCTGCTGGGGTGCTTGGGGATGTGAGGGTCCACTAGGGCCCTTCGGTTCCCCATTTGGGGCCTGGAAGTTTAAAGCCCAAAGCTAGACTGAAGAAGAGCTGGCCACCAAGCTTGGGTCCGCTTGCTGTGGGGGACAATATGAGAATAGCCACCTAGGAGGGGCTTTTGGGGTCGATGTGATTGCAAAGATGGGCTATTGTCTAGAATTTCTTTTGCTAAATACTTTACATATGATGAGGGGGGTGGGAATCCCAAGTGATGGGGAGGGGCCAGCCAATGGAGAGGATATCTAGAGAGAGGGCCACCACAAGCCACTCCTCGGCATGGCCTCCAGGCTAAGACCAAGACCCTGCCCTTCTCCACCTGCCGCCTCGAAGCTACCCTCCGGCTGTACAGCTAAGGAGAATGAGGCCTGTCAGGGCAGAGCTGGAGTTCCTTATTCCCTGTTCCTAATCCCGATGTCACCATGACCCCACCCCCAACCTCTTGATCCCGAGGAGAGTCCCTATGTCCCCAAGGAGGGATATGGTATCTGAGAAAGTGGATTTTTGTCCCTCAGGGACGGCAGCAGCCTCATCCCTGTCCCCAGGAGCACCAGACAGAATACGGTCTGGCCCTCTGCCCATGATCAGCAAATGCCCCAGCGCCTCTGGAAATGGAGAGCCTATAGCTTAGCGTGCGGGGCCTCATGCTGGGCCTGAACACAGGAGGGGCTCTGACATGGTCTCTGCTTCCAGGAGAGAGACCAAGAGAGATGAGACCCTGAAGTCCAGAGGTTGGAGGGTGTGAAGGGGGGAGCTGAGGACTATGAGAACCCACAGGGGGGCCTGGAGGGTAGCGAGGAGACCGCACTCAGCCTCAAAGTCCCAGAGGTCTTCCTGAAGGGGGCACCTGAGCAAAGACCTGGAGGACATGCAGAAATAGCTTGAGGAAACCCTGGGTCTTACAGGCCTGAGAGGCAGGGCAGGCGTGGGGCTTCCCCACCGTCCCCCTCCTCATTCCACAGCTGCCTGGGCTGGGCAGGGCTGACCCACCGCCCTCCTCAGTGCCCCAGCGGGGGTTGCACAGCTGTGGCCGCCTCCCCAGCCTGACAGACTTGGCAGCTTCTGGAGGCTCAGCATCGTCAGTAAGAATCACCATAGGATGGGACTGGAGAGCCAGAGGGGGTCCCCAGGCGGCCCCGGCCAGTGGTGGTAGTGAGGAGACCCCAGCGCCTGAGAGCACAGTGCTAGAGGACCCACACCTGTCTCGCCAGGCCCCTTCCCTGCAGTATCTCCTCATCCCATACCAACCCCAGGGGGCAGGAATCGCCACCCGGTGTAGCTAGTGAGAAAATGGGTTCAGAGAGGCCAAGGGACTTGCCCCGACTCACAGAGCATGTCAGTTTATGGACCCAACACTTAAGCTCAGGACCCCATGGACCTCTCCCACTCCTCCAGGCTGCGGCAGTCGCTGCAGATCTGCGTGGACTGGCTTTGCGGTCTGGGTGCTCTCCCTTGCCCCCCGGGCCCCCCCCACCGCGGTGGCTGGCGCATGGTGGGTGCTCAGTGAGTGAATGGTGGGTGGATGAGACCTATCAATCCGTTGATCGATTCTTCCTTACCTGATGCCTTTTTTTAAGACATAAACTACGCCAACCCCCATCCCGCAGCAACGGCTCTATTAAATATGAATTAATCTTTCAGCTCGGTTCTTGTGAATGCAAAATGAGACGGGCATGTAGACTCGAGAGAGCAAGAAAAGACACCCCAGTGTGCTTCCCACACCGGCCTGGGCCTGAGAAACACACGCACACCCCGAAGTACACACATGCGGCCATACAGACCCCCTCACGCCCTACCCCCCAGCCGGTGCGTCAGGTTAGGACAGGAGCTCCAGTGGCAGTGGGCCTCTCTGGGCTCAGCCCTGGCCTGCCAGCCCTTCCCACTGCAGCAGCAAACCCACTCCTCCACTCCCTGTGAACTTGACTCCTCCCCGCCCCCTTCTTCCCTCCTCAGTCCTTCCCCTCCTCTTCCGTGGTCTGCTTTCTTCTCTCCTCTCTTGGTGTCTGCCTTGATCCGCCTTCTGGTCTAAGTTGTCTTCTGCCCTCCCTGCTGCCTTCCTCACTTCTTCCCTCAGGCCCTAAGGGGACCACCTGCCCCTGCCTGGATGCCTAGTGAGTTGTAGGCTACGGAGTGTTCTCTACCCAGACCCTTAGGGGTCCAGCAACAGCCCACCTTCCCCTTTAGGGAGGGGCATGGTGCACCCATACAGGTGGGGGGAGGGGCTCTGGTGGCCTCAAGTCTCTTCATCTGCCAACTGGTGGAATCATCTGGCCAGGCTGGACGCACTGCCCCCTCAGCAGCTTGTTGGCTCTACACACTTACTGAGCAACCCCAGCCCAGGAGAGGCCTAGGAGAAACCCAACCCGGACTCCACAGGATTCACATAGCCCTGGTTTGGATTTCCTCCATGTCATGAGCCAGGAGCCTCCAACTTGGAGCCTCAGTTTTCTTGTCTGTAAAATGGGGACAGGAAAGGTGGCCTGGAAGGGCTGCGCGAAGCTCAGGTGAGCTGGAGCCGGCTCTAGCGCATTGTTTCTGCCTGACACAGTAGGGGCTCCGGGGTGGCCGTGGAAGACGAGAGAGAAGTCTGGGCTCTGCCCTCATGGGACTAAGGGTGCAGTGGAAGGCAGATATCTGGGAGAATTCGCCCCCCTCGGGCTCTAGAGAGCTGGTACAGGCCTTTGCCCCTGAGGTCAACATGGAAGAGCAGGTTGAGGGACCCAGTGGGGGTCAGGGGTCCTAGGGAAGAGGTCAGCCTCAGTCCTGGGTGATGCTGAGTTGGGGGCCTAGGTGGGAGCCATCGCTGAGGGTCCCGACTAAGGCCGGGCCCATACAGAGTCCGTCTGTCCATCGGCTCCTCTCCTTCCCACCACGGCTAGATTCCCACAGGTTTGCATCGGTGTCCCCTGCAGGGATGGAATGAGTCACCCTGTCCCTAGAGTCCACATTCACCCACCTGTCATCTCTATCAGTGGGCCTGGCCTGCTCATTCTGAAGGGACTGTAGACAATGGGCTCTGAAGGGCCAGAGTGGTGTCCTGGTTCGGTTTGTGCCACATCAGCCTCTCTGAGCCCCAGTTTCCTAGTCAGGGCCTTTGAGTCAATTAAACAAGGGGCTGTGGGCCCAGAGTGGGCGTTAGGTAAAGCCCCAGCCTCCAGCAGTGCCCCTCTGAGTGCAGATTCCAGACCTGCCCTCCCCTGGTGGCCCGACTTGGGCCCTCTCTTTCAGGAACTGACCTCCCCTCCCACTGCCTGAGGAGTCTGGCCCCAGGACGCTAGCGCCCTCCGCCCCCTTCCTCCACCTCCCTGCGACCACCCAGCCCAGCCAGCTGGGCCGCCGGGAGGCCATCAGAGGCTGTGAGCCACCTCCCCCCGCCCCTCCCAACCCGCTCCCACCCACCCTGGACCCAGGAAGTCCTCAAGCCTTGGAGAGGGGGAGGGGGACAGAGACTGTGATTCTGTCAGGTGGGATTGGGGCTGAGGGCAAGAATCAAGCAGGTGCGTGTGTGCGTGTGAGAGAGAGAAAGCAAGAGATCGCCAGTGCACGTGTGCCTGCTGGGGGCTTGCAGATGTGGCGGAGGACCCGGGGAAGGCAAGCCTGGGAGAGAGAAGACAAAAGAATGGAGGAAGCTGGAGAAGCCGCTGGGGTGGGAAGCTAAGCCCATTTGTATGCAGCAGGAGCAGGAGCCCAGCGAGGCGGGCTTTTCAGAGGAGTCTCGATTCCCAGGGCACTGGAGGGATCACGGAGACGTCTGCGTCTGCCAGAGCCTCCACATACCTCCTTTGCATACCTCAGCCGCAACTGTACAAGTGGAGAAACTGAGGCTGGGAAGCCACATGACAAGTAACTGACAGATCTGGGCCTGGGGCCCAGCCAGTCTCCTAGACCAGGGTTCCCCCGAGGAGCCCCCCCGCCTCCACAGGGACAGAGTTGGATGAATGAAGGACCGGTGACGATTGGTGTTTGTCACGTGGCCTGGTGGGCAAACATTTTAGGCTACCTCGGGAATCCTCACACAGCCCGTGAAGCATGGGCGGTGTTCATCCTCCTCCTCTGACGGATGTGGAAACTGAGGCACAGAGCAGCGACGCGACTTGCTCGAGAATGTACAGCTCACAGGCGGCAAAGCCAGGGTTCAAGGCCAGGCTTGTACCTGGCAGTCGCCGCAACGTGCAGCCTCTTAGAATGTGGAGTCCCCGAAATGTGGGGACCATCCCCTCACTGCGCCCCCAGGTCTGAGCCGCGGCCCGGCACATGGCAAGTGCGTGACCATGCTTGCGGAGTGACCAAGCAAGCGGTGGGGGGGCGGGGGGGCTTGACCACAACGACATCTTCCCAGGCCCTGGAGCCCAGCTCTCTCATTCCAGCCCTACTGCGTGTGCTTGGCTCCCGTCCCCACCCCCACCAGGCAGGTGTTGGCTGTGCCCTCCACAGGGCCAGGCCCCATGGGGACAAAGCCGGGGGCGCGCCTGGGCCGCCCAGCCTCCGCGTAGGCTGAAGCTGCTAACAGGCTGGAAACCTCTTTTGTCAAAGCCCGCGCTGCCTCCAACCTCCTTTAATTAAAGACAATCAGTGCTTTCAGCCCCTCTGCACAGCTCAGCTCCCCTGTTTGCAAACACACAGCTGCGGGAGCTTTGTGGGCCCCCCCCTTACCACCGCCCCGGCCCCGCTTCCCCAGAGACACACAGAGGTGCCTTTATTATCAGCATGGAGGCTCCTGCACCAAGAGGCGGGCGCCTCACGCAAGAGAAGGGTGGGAGCACTTTCTGGAGAGGCTGGGCAGTGGGAATGGCTGAGGACCCCCAGGGCGGCCCATCCCACGTGGGCCATGGGTCCTCCTCTTTGAGGAACAGCCTGTGGGTACCACTCCAGCTGGGTACCTTCAAGGAACCTGCCACATTCCTTTCTCCTCCTCCGTCTCCTTAGTCTTCTGGGCCCTCCTTTTAAGAATACCAGCTACCTGTGTGTTTTCTTCCAAAACCTGTGTCTGATCCGGGCACGGCAGGGCACTGATGCTGGCCTCTGTGTCGCCTTAAGAAGGAAGGAAAAGGGAAAGATGGCTTCTGTTGAGCATGTGCTGTATGCCAGGACTCTTTGAGTTTGCAGAGCATAATTCTGAGGTAGCCCCATTTTATAGGCAGAGATGCTGAGGCTCAGAATGGCTCAGTAACTTATCCAAGCGCGGCAAAGGAAGGAGCAGCACCAGCCTGCAAGGCGAGGGGTTTCTGACCAGAGTGTACTCGTTGGATCTAAGCATACTAGAGGCCCAACCTCCTGGGGGGGGTCAAAGGGTCGTCTGGTCCTGCTCCCCACCTGCCTCAGCCCCCAAAGATTGAGTCTGTGCCATGTGCCAGGCATTCTGGTTGTTCTGGCTGTGGAAGCGGGCACAGACATAGCCGTACCCTCCAGGAGCTGCCATCGAAGGGAAGATGCCCCAGACAGACCCGTGTACGTGGCAAGGCCCTGAGGTAGCAGAGAGCTCTGTGGAATTCTGTGGCAGCACAGAGCGGGGAGTGACTGTTTGCCGGGAGAGGTGGGAATATTCGAGCTAATGCTCAGGGATGAATAGTTATTCTCGAAAAAAGAGGACAGTGGGCAAAAGCATTTAAGGCAAAGGGCAGGGAAATAAAAAAGGAAAGCAAATTTCAAGCAAGGTGAGCCATCCAGGCAGGACAAGTGTCACTGTGCCCATTGTGGATGAGGGGACAGAAGCCCAGGCTGACTGAGTGACTGGTCTAAGGTCACATAGAACAGTAGTGCTAGAAGGGGGGCCTGTGCCCTGCCGCCAGGCATTACTGCAACCCCTTCCCCTTCTTGCCACTTTCCATTGTTCTGAATTGCAAGGACTTTTGAGACCAGCTAATAAGAGACCCCCCCGCACCGAACTTTTTTTTTTTTTTAAGATTTTTTATTTATTTCTTTGACAGACAGAGATCACAAGTAGGCAGAGAGGCAGGCAGAGAGAGGGGAGGAAGCAGGCTCCCTGCTGAGCGGAGAGCCCGATGCAGGGCTTGATCCCAGGACCCTGGGATCATGGCCTGAGCTTAAGGCAGAGGCTTTAACCCACTGAGCCACCCAGGCGCCCCTCCCACTGGACTTTTGATGCCATTGGGAAACCACATCCGTTTTGCTCACCATTATATCTCGGGGCCTAGCCCAGGGCTAGCACCGGGCGGGAGCTCAGTCAAGACCTGCTGAGGAAGGAAACGTCCCAGGGAAGGTGTGTGATAGGTCCCTGGGCTCCCACACTCCACTCCAGGCCCAGGCCAGACATTCCAAGTCCATCGCTCTACCCCTCTGCCCCGTCCAGAAGGGCTGCAGGCAGGCGCCGTGGAGCTGGCTCGAGGGATGACGAGTGTGTGACTGCAGAGTCAAGTCCAGGTTCACAGTCTGTAGGGGAGAATTTCCAAGGAGGCCGCTTCCGAGTGGGGAAGAAGGGATGGTAATAATAGTACTAATAGGTTCACATTTACGGAGTGATTTCCACATGCGTGGCATGGTTCTAAGCTCTTCATGTGTGTTTGAGTCCCACAACACCCTGTGTCCTGAGTCGTCTTCCCCCTCGTCCTCCTCATTTTACAGAGGGGGAAGCTGAGGCATAAAGGGGTTGAATAACTGACCGAAGGGCAGGGCTGGGATTAAAACCCAGGGAGTTGGGCTCTCGACCCCTACACTACCCGGCCTCTCCTCTCTCGGCATGGGACCTCTGGGCCCCCGAAGCTGCCATCCCGAGAGGGGGTGTGTGTCCTGCCTTGCTGTGAGCCCCCCGCTTCCTTCCCTCTAAGTGGAGACCCGAAAGCTGAGTCAGAGCCGGCAGGGCCAGGCTGGGCCTGGGATCCATCTGCCTTTCGGCAGCTCCGGGCCCACTTCCTCCAGCCTGGATCGCTTCCCAATGGTGCCTCTGCAGGCCCTTTCAAGTCCCCTGGCACCCCCAGCCCCACTTCCTGCGACCCCTGGCCCCGGCCTGACCCGCTTCACTCAATTTCCCAAGATAAGTTGCAGAAGCTGCAGGGTCTGTATGCAGAGACGGGAAAATTAACGAGCTGCTCCCCGGCAATTGGCGGTTTCCAGGCACCAGCTGGCCTGGAGTATTTACTCGGCACCCTCAGAGCAAGACAATTAAGTGGAGCTTAGGCTGGGGTGCAGAGATGTCTACGGATCAGATGGAAACCCTTCTAAGATGTTTTTCCAAGGGATCAGTGCCTGAGAACAAGTTTCCAGGGAACCGGGGTCTTTATTCATTCTTACAAGTATATGATATATTAATACATATAACATATATCTTATATGTGTGTGTATATCGTGTGTGTCTGTGTGTCTGTGTATGTGGATACACACATACATTCATTCACTGAGCATTTTCTCTGTGCTGGGCTCCTTACCTACATTCCTTTGTCGAATCCTCTCCTTCTTTCTGCAAGGTAGACACAGTTATTCCCATTTTCCAGATAAGAAAACTGAGGCCCAGCAAGGTTAGGAGACCTCTCCCAGGTCACACGGAGGAGCTGGAATCTGGCCCCAGGTCCATCTGACTCCAAGGCTCTCCTTCTTACCATAGTGGGTCTCCTTCCCAGTCCGAGTATGTGTAGCACTCTGTTAGGCCCCTAGGATGGTTCCCCAGCAAGAAAAGACCCAGTGGGTGCTGCACACCTCCTCTGCACCAGGCACGGAGAAGAATACGAGTGTGAGACCCCTTCCCTGCCCTGGGAGGGCCCATGTTGGAGGGATACATTGTCCACTACATGAGCCAGGAAGGTATGGTCAGTTTGAATAGATCTAAGGGTTGGTAGGATCTCACTGAGGAAATAAACCTTGTTTTTGACTGTGAAGGCTGAAGAGGAACCTGCCAGGTGAAGATGGGCCAAAGGACATCCCAGGTGCAGAGCTCAGCACAAACCCTCCAGGGCTCCGTGTGCTGGGGAAATGGCCCCCAGTTCAGTCTGTGTCTGGTGAGATCACTGGGGTGCGGAAGGAGGAGAGAGAACATAGAGGACAGTGGGGCAGATGGTTAAGGGTCTTGAAGGCTAAGCAGATTGGACCGGGCACTAGAGAAGGGACCTGGAGCTGCTCCCAGTAGCTGCTGACACATCCTATAGCAGGAAGGGCCCATCTCCCAGCGCAGGACCACACAGCTGGTTCCCCAGGCCACCGGCCTTTCTTCTGTTTCCCTGGTGGCCAGGGGAGGAACAAGGTGGAAGCTTGGCCATTGAGACACCTCCTCCTTGCTGTCCTCCAGGAGCTACAGATCCATCTGTCCTCCCTCACTCCCGAAATCAAGCCGTCACTAACTAACTCTGTGACCTGGGACAAGTCACTTCTCTGGCTCATAGTCTCCCCAGAAGGAAGTAAACCGGAGGTCTCCGAAGGGCCGTATGCCCCTGCATCCCAGAGTTCTGTGAGAAAGTGAATGCAAAGCTGGGCCTTTGGGGAGTTCCTCAGTCGTGGGGACAGGGCGGGGAGTGTAAGGACTTCCTGTGACAACGGCCCCCGGCAGCGCTGACAAGGCAGGAAGATTGTCCTCTAACCTCTCTGCCTCCCTGACCCACCCCATCTGGGCCCCATCTTATTCCTTGTCCCCTAATCTCCCCTGAGGTGTCACTTAGCCCTGTCATCCCACCCGAAGGCTGGAGAAGCTCAAATGAGGGGCTTTCAGATATCCTGACACACCAAAGAGGGTATATATTTGGGCAGGAGCCTGATGGCCTCAAGTCTTTGTCCCCGCCCCACCCAGCCCACAGGCAGCCCCTGAGGGACCTCTTATTAAAAAATGCCCTTTACCCTGTCTTGGGGTGAAATGATAAGGGTCTACACTGGGGAGTCAGAAGAAACAGGGTCTGGTCTCAGCTTGATAGCCCACTTGCTCTGTGACCCTGAGTGGGCTCCTTGTCCTCTCTGAGCCTTTATTTTCTCGTCTGTACAATGATACGGGTTCGGCTAGGTGAATGAGAATGTTCCAGGCCCCACGCCTATCTCTGATTCTCTTGGTCTGAGGAGGGGCCCAGCCATCCTGTGCTTCGAGCACTGCCGCCCTAGGGCATCCCTGAGGGCCAAGTCCTGCTCCGGGAAACTCTGCTTCTGCATTTAACCCAGTTTGGACCGCCCACACCCGGACGACCAGGACCACAGAGCAGGTCACCGATGGCCCCACCACCCTCAGGATGTCCTGGCCAGAATGTCACCTTTTCCCTCACTTTCCCCTCTCAATGTGGCTGGTCCCTGAGCCAGTCTGTGCTCCTGAGTAGCCTGGCCAAGATAAGGAACTGAAAATAACCCCCATGGGCACCGGGAGTGGAGGGCAAAAACCATGTACACTAGGCCAAGGGGATAAGCCTGCAGACCCGGCCCGGGCTTAGCCTCTGCCCCAGCCCTGCTTAGCTGTGTGGCCCCGCTGGTCAGCTCTCATCTCCACACCCCTGGGCATTTGATGTAAAATGCAGGCACCTACCCCTTTGGATATTGGGAGGAACAAGAACTAACTGCAAAGTTAGGCCCCACCAGCTGAGGCTGTCTTGCCCCAGACGCCCTGTCCAGCCGAAGATAGCAGACAGCCTCGCAGGAAGCAGGGAAGGGGCAGCCCTGCTGAGGGAGGTGTCACTGGAAGAGTGGGGAAGTGGGGGGCTCCAGGGCCTCCTTGGGAACTTTCTCCAAGTCTCCCACTCAGAGCGGACAGCAGTGATGTCAGTGAAATCATGGAACACATATTGAAGGAAAATTAATAAGGGACGGAAGGAAGTGGAAATTGTGAGCCCTTGGAACCCGGGGGGAAGGGGTGCCAAACCCACCCACCTACACCAATGGCAGTGGAGGCAGTGTGTGTGTGTGTGGGGGGGTCTTTCAGAATGAGGGAAGTGAGGAGTGGGTGCTGTGGAGAGTGAGGTGCTCGGAAGTCACAATGAAATGACGTTGCCAACGAAGACAGTAGGGCCAGCCAATGAGGAAGAGTGATGTGGCACAGAGGTGAAGAGGTCCTTCCCCGTCACTGAATCCTGGCCTCAGCCTCTCTGAGCCTCAGTGTCCTCATCTGTAAAATGGGCGTGAGGATTAAAGCAGGACTGGGAACAAGTCTGGTGTCACTGGGGCTCCATGATCAGTAGCTGGTATTGGCCTTCATTGTTGGGGGGGGGGGGGCGCACTGCTGCTAACCCCATCCGAGCAAAGCAGGTGCAAACACCCTGCACCCAGCAGAGCTTTGATGAGTGTGGGTAGAGTGGCCAGATTGATGCGTGGTGGACTGGTGGGTGGACAGACTGACAGACAAAGAGATGGATGAATGACTGTTGACCATACTTACTGGGCCCAGGAGCTTAAATATGCATTGTACGTTTCTCTTCTTTTCCCCTCAACCTCCTAGCCAGCTGCTGACACCATGACCCTTTTCAGTGATTGTTTGTAATTAATTAGAATGAGGCGTATTATATATTTGTGTTTTCATTTTGGTATCATAATCCATTGCAGATCTCTAAAGTCCACTGCCTCCCTAGTATTTTTCTGTTTATAAAACACGTCCACACTCCTCAATTTGCCTTACCCTCACAACAACCCGTCGGGCAGGTCCTCTTCACCTCCTGTTTTCCAGGAGAGAAATCCAGGCTCAGAGAGGTTCAGCAACTTGTCAAAGATCACACAGCTCTTAAGCGGCAGGGCCCGAAGTCAGAGTCTGGGTCTTCTGCATTCATGGGGCACTGCCAGCTAGAGTGGATTCCTTCTGGGTGGGACATTCCAGGCAGTTTGGAGCCTGCCATAAAGGAGGGAAAGGGAGCTGCTGGGGGTGGGGTAAAGAAAAAGGGGGATGAGCTTGGCTATCACAGGTCAGAGGCTGAGGCTGGGGGCCAGCCCGTCGCCCAGAAGCGCTCGGGGCCCCGGGGCTGTATCCCTGTGAGTTACCTGTATCCCATTCCAGCTGCCAACCCCTCCGCCCCCCACTCTGAAATATGCCCCTCACCCCCGGTGATCGCCAGACCACACCCCTCGATCTGAGCTTCAGAAACAGTAGTCACCATGTTTGTTCTTACACATTTACTGAAGATCTGTCGAGGGCCACCCTCAAGCCACACTCGGTGAAAACAGTAGGGCCCCCGTGCCAGTGAGTCAGGCTTGGCTGGGAGAGGAATAAACAGATGAGGACAGTTCAGGATGCTGAGGGATCCGATGCAGGGAGATACATTTTGGGGGAGGGGGGGGGGTGCCGCCGCAGCAGGGGGCGGGGGCCTCTGACACTGCCACGAGGAGGTGGCCCTCCTTGTGGTGATGCAGGGGTGACCCTGAAATAAAGGGAGACGTGGAGGCAAGCTGGTGCCTGCTCTGCACCACGCCCTGCCAGTTCTTGCCTTCTCACAAGGCGTCATTACAGCTTCTTGCCCATTTTCCAGATAAGGACGCTGAGGCTCAGAGAGGTGAATGCCCTCGCTCAGAGTCACACAGCCAAGAAGCTGACCCGAGTTGAGTTGCAACCACCTCCCAAGTTGCCAGGGTGGGGGTGGGGTGGGCCTGAGGTGGGGCCGAAAGATACTGGGAGGAAGCAGGAACTCCAGGCCCAGGGCAGGTCAGAAGCTATGTCCTCGCCAGGCCAGCCGAGGCCACCGGCCAGCCGTGGTTTACAAGGTACAGGGCTGGCTCGAGATGTTTTGCTTCACAAATGCATGACGGGCTCATCTGGGGTAAGTTTGCGTCTTTATGAGTGTTCTTCAAAAGCCCAGCTCGGCTCCATGCCCATCACCATGGAGACGGCTCTGGGTGGCTGAAATCGGCCGCCCTCTGTGGCCACGCGGAAAGGCTGCCAGGTGCTGGGGTCGGCGCCACGCTGGGTGGGGCACCCACAGAGGCCTTTTCCTGAGACACACTCGTTGAGGCCCAGGGGTAGGGGTTTGAATCCGGCTCCCACGGAAAGCGAAAAGGTCGAGCCTACACCATCGACCATAGAGCCCTGTGGGCTGGGGGCGCCTCTCTCAGGCACCCCCATGCCTGCTCTACCCAGTGAGGCGGTGCTTTTTCCCCAGCCCACTGCCCTTGGCCTCTGGATAGGCTGAAGCCAGGCGGGGACTGGTGGTGGGCGGGTGGGGACCGGGTTTGAATCCCAAAGATGGGCTGCACATCCCTACACCCTAAAACTCTCACACGGCTACCCCATTCTATAAGTGGGGGAAACCAAGGCCCGGACAGAAGTGATATGATCGAGGTCACTCAGCAAGGTAGAGGCCAGAGGAAGCCTGGTCGCCCTCTCCTCCAAGCCCAGTGCTCATTCTGGGCCACCGTGCAGCAGCTCGGTCAGACCTGAGGTGTGGCTGGGCCCAGCAGCAGAGGCCACGGCCAGAGTGCAGCCAGCCCACGTTTGGAGGAGGGCTTGCGGGCTGGGAAGACGGCCTGAGTCCTGCCTTGGCCCCGGGCCCTTTTTGGCTCTCAATTTGGGTCCAAGTCTCAGGGGCTGTTCAAAGATTCCAAAGGCATTTGAACATATTGGAAGCAATTTGTCAGTCCTGGAAGCTGTTTGGAGGCTCCAAAAACTATTTAAAGTTTCCAGAATCTGTTGTGTTTACAAAGGCTGTTGTTCACGGTTTCCAGAGTGGTTTGAGGTCCTGGGCGAAGGTCCCCGAGGCAGGGTGGGGGTCCGGGGCTGGCGGCACGCTGTGAGGCCTGCGTGGCACTGGAGGCGGAGCTCCTGGCAGCCCGAGCCCCCAGTTTTCTCTCCCAAGACCAAGCCTGCGAATCCGCTGAGTCCACTGGAGCTTCTGCTGTTCTGAGGAGCAGAAGGAGCGTGGGTGTTGGCAACAGCGGGACAGACTTTAGAATCCAGCTTTGCCACTCACAGGCTGTGTGACCTGAGGCCAATTGCTTCACCTCTCTGGGCGCCCCCTCTCTCCCACTTGTTCCTCAAGCCCAACTCTCCACTCCCATCTCCTCTCTGGCATATGTGGGATGAGTCAGAGAACAGTCCCCTCCAGGGCTGGTCAACACTTGCCTCTGATGTGGCTTCGACGGTCCCTGTCCAAGCTGGAAGCCTGACCTGCAGTCGTGGGATGGCCAGCCTACCTTAACCAGGTCTTTCTGACCCTGAGGCCCAACCCTTCTGGGTCCTATCATGGTGGAGGTGGAGGGGGGGAGGCGTGAGCTGGGCTGAAGGCCTTGGT
This sequence comes from Mustela lutreola, assembly GCF_030435805.1. Classification (NCBI taxonomy): domain Eukaryota; kingdom Metazoa; phylum Chordata; class Mammalia; order Carnivora; family Mustelidae; genus Mustela; species Mustela lutreola. The sequence continues at coordinate 16,430,952 of NC_081299.1, forward strand.
GGCCCAGAATGCTCATACCTGCCCGTGTGCCCCTGGAAGTCTCTCTCTGGTCACAGCCCCATCTCTGCCTTTTGGGCTCTCCACACCTCACTGCCATCCCTAGGGTTCCTCCTTCCAATTGTTCTCATTGGCCCAAGAGCCCTATCGCTACCTACCTGTCCCTGATGTCTGCCCGGTGACTCCCCACAGCACCCACGTTGGGGTAGGCCTGGGTGGGGAGCCAGACAGACCCAAGGCCTGACTAGACCTCTTACCTGTAGCATGACCTTGGACAAGCTAGTGGCTGAGCCCTCCTGAGACTCAGTTTCCCCCTCTATAAAGAAGGGATGATAAACGGTGTGCTGTTCACCTCCCAGGGTGGTTGTGAGGGTCAGATGAGGTGATGGACAGGAATGAGGTTTATAAACTCAGACGCGACAAGGCGGGTGGTGCCTGAGTGATGTGGCTGAGGCCATCCTGGGGAGCTGGGTCCCAAACCAGATCCACAATCCAAGGTTCCTATAAGGACTTCGAAGAGGGCTTCCACACCCTGGAGCCCTGGACTATCCTCCGGGCCCCTCTGCGAAGTTTCACTTCCTCCCACTTCCTGACCCACTTGCGGAAGTGCAGGCGGACGGGCGGGTTCCCAGCCGGGGCGACCCGCCAGCGCTGACGGATGCGCTAAGTGCATCTCACCTTCCTGGGAGACAGAAGATCGATGCCGCGGAGGACGGGCCGCCTCGCTGCGTGCCACAGCCAGCCCCCAAGGGGCACAATGGGCCAAGAATAAACACAACCAGGCCTGCTCCCTCTGCAGGGTCAGCCCAGGCCAGACCAGAAAGACGTGGATTTGATGTGGCCATCGCCATCCTCCCCGGAGCCAAGCAGCATTGCTGGACCACCCAGCACGCTAAGTTTGCTTATTTTTAGCAGTTTTAACTCAGTGGATCCGCACAACCCCCCTCCAAGGCAGGTTCTGCTCTCATCCCGATTTCATAGATATATAAGGTGACACGGAAGGTTTAGTGCCATACCCTGGGTCCCACAGCTTAGGAAGTGTCCCAGGCAGGACCAGAACCCGCTACCTTTGCTTGACTCAAAACCCATGCTGCTGGGAGGGTATTTGGCCTTTTTCGTCATGCAGAGAGCTCCGCGCCACCCCCCACACACACACACCCGGCCGAGCCCTTCTCCAAATGCCCACTTGGGGCCCCATTCCAGCCCTCTCCGTAGTCTGGACCCTGGAGCTTAGGCTCCGGGGCTGCATTTTCAAGACTTGGAATGTGCTTTGGCCAGGCTTTCCTGGACAGGTTGAAAGAAGCAGGTGCCCCTCCTCTGCCAGAGCCCCCACGGCAGGCAGGATTAAAGGTAGGCCTGGCCCCCAAGGTCACTTGACATGGAAGAGCCCGTGACTGGCACAAATTCTCAGGGGCCTAAACCCTTAACCCACAGTGAACTCAGCCTCACTGCCCATCTGCCACAGGATGGCAGGCCTGTAGCCAAGAATGGGCCAGCCTGAGGCTTTGCCAGCCCCATACCTCCCAGGTGAGGCAGGAGAAACCGCAGCCCTAAGTAAGCTTCCTAGGCTAAAAACAGGGATAGATGGGCAGGGCACAAGATGTGGAATTGCTGGGTGGGAAGGGCCCGGCCTTTCGATCTTCTCCCTAAGTGGTGGGAAATGTTGTAGGCTTTGGGGTTAAACCCGGCTGGGCCCCGTCCTTGCTGTGTGACCTTGGATAAGACACTTAACCTCTCTGAGCCTCAGTCTGTCACCTCCCTTTCCCCTTTCCCCAGGCCACGTGGTTCCACCTCATTCAGAGTCACGGTACCCGTCCCTTCTACCCCTCAAGCCCAGGGCCCCAGGCCAGTCTCACATTGCCTCCTCCCTCAGCCCCATCCGAGTCCTCTGCCAGCAGTGCTCACCTCCATGACTGCCATCCAGTCAGGTGCCAAATCCTATCCCCCCCCACCCCCGCTCCCGCCGAATACTGGCGTGGCCGCCTTCCCATCAGGTCCCTCTGCACCCCTGCTCTGGTCCAGGCCTGTTCGTCTTTCCCCTGGATTTGTGCAGCAGCCGTTCAAACTGCTTTCTGCCTCCTCCCACCTCCCCTCTGGCAGTTCCAGAACCATCTTTCTAAAATGGAAAGCTGGTCGTGTCTACCTAATGCATCCTGACTGCGCACAGAGGCAAGCTCACACTCCTTCCCCTGCTGCAGGGAAGGCCTGTCACCATCTGGTGACAGCCCCAGCCCCCTCACTCCCCTCTTCCCTTAGCGCCCCTCTGCCTCCCGCCAGGCTGGGCAACTGGATGTGCTTGGGCCTACCCCGGAGCCTTTGTACACACCCGCTTTGCTCTTAGCCTAGAATTCCCTTCTCTCCTTTCCCCCCTCCTCCCCTCCTGTCCAATACCCTCTTATCCCTCAGGTGTCAGTTTGGACATCACCTCCTTCCGGAACCTTCCTTAGCCACCACTCCCCAATGCTGGGCCATGCTGAGCTCCCACAGCCCCGTCGCGGTCGCTATCCCTCCGCATTGTCATTGTCTATTTACACGTCTCCCTGCCCACTAGACAGGAGATCGCATCTCCCCTAGGCTCTGAGATGGCCTCTCCAGCCCCAGCGCCCTGTCCCAGCTTGAACTTCACTTTCCTGCTCACTGCACAGCCAGTCAGGTTCTAGTCCCATCTCCCCCGTGGCTGTGCTGTGAGACCTGGGGCCACTGCCTTCCCCTCTCTGAGCCTTCGCCGCCAAGGATCTGTTCTAAAAACATGAGGCTGAACTAGGAGACTGCTCAGGGTCCTGTCCACTCCACAGTTCCACGTCCTTGGTCTCCTGTGATGCTCCTCTCTCCGCGGCCCTCTGTGCCTTTTCATTCCCTCTCCAGTCACCACCTCTCATAACTTCTCTTTCAGCCTGTCTGGTGACTCTTTCTGTCCCTTTCTGCCCCAGACTTCCTTTGAGGACTGAGGCCTCCTTCATGCAACCCCAGATCCAGGTCGAAGGGCAGGCGTGGAAGGCTCTGAGTCCCCCTACCAGCCTCCCATCACGGGACCTGCCATCTGCACAGCCCCAGTAGGGCCATTAACTCACTATGAGTCAAACGAAGCCATAAATAAATAAAGGGGTGAGGGTCCCAAGGGGGACCGAGCCCAGCTGGCTGCCCTGTCTCTGGCCAGATCTGGGGTCCCGACTGCCCCAGGACGAACTCAGCCTGACAGATCTTAACGTGTCATCACTGTCCCCAGAGAGCGATGAGGAAGTCACCAGGCCTCTCTGGCCCCCATTAGTGTCAGTAATTGCCAATCAATTTCCTGGGATCCTAGTGGGGAAGAGGCCCCTGGGTGTCTCCAGTGGGGAAGCCACATCTAATGGCTTTTATTTAGATTGCTGCAAATTGATTGGGGTTTTTTTGTTTTTTTTTTTTTTTTTTAATGGAGATTTGGTTTTTCTCCGGGCATCCTAACCACCCCCTCAGGGCTAGTTAGGCCAAAAGATGAGTGATGGCATGACTTTACTCTCCAGAAAAGCCGAGAGCAGGGCTGGTCATACCCATGCTTCCCATGTCCCATCCATTCAGCACTTCCTGAAGGTGCAGTCTCAGGTCCCACTTCCTCTGGAGAGTGACCCCACCATTGGCCCTTCCTGGAGTCACAACTTTCGCTGAGCTCCCAGGGAAGAGGTGAGATGATTATAATAATATGGACAACAACAGCAGCTATGACCTATTGAGCCCTTAATTGTGAAGCAGAGACTATGCCAATAGTTTTCCGTCTGTAGGTCATGTCCTACTGAGAAATATGCTTCATTATAACCATTTCGGGTAGGGAAACTGAGACTCAGAGGTTAAGTGACTTGCATCAGACCTTTCAGGTTGTTGGGGTTAGAACTAGAATTCAAACTGGGTCTTTTTGAATCTGCAACATATGCTTTTAACCAACTGTTTCTGTGGACTATGAATGCAGAAAACCAAATATCAGTGACTTAAACAAGATAGATGTTTATTCCTCTCTCAACTAAATGAAGTCCCGGGTAAGTCATTCAAGGCTAGAATGGCAGCTCCACCATTGTGAAGATCCCATGCTCCCTCTGTCTTGGTTTCATGGTCTGAGTTGGCTACTAGAGCTCCAGTCATCACATCCACATCCCATCCTGCAAGAAGGAAGAGAAGGTAATGACAGACATGCATGTTTCCTTTAGGGACACTTTCCAGAAATTGCACCTACCATTTTTGTAACATCTCAGCGGCCAGCACTAAATCATATGATGTGCAACAGAGGTAGGAAATGTAAGCTTGATTCCAGGAGACCATGTACACAGCTAAAAATCAGGGGCTGTTACTGAGGAAGGAGAAGAGACTAGATTTGGGACAGTTATTAGTGACATCCATTAGCATCACTCTAATTGCCCCCTAGATGTATAAACAGAATTTTAAGTACAGTCTGGAGAGTCACTAAACCCAACTTCCTAATAGCCCAGAGGAGGCATCTAAGCCCAAAGAGGGGCTATGACTTGCCCAGCATGAACCAGAAAATTGGTGCAGAGCCAAATTCAGAAAGGTATCTCAGTAGTAAAACCCAAGCTCTTGGCACAACACCCTTCATCTCTCCAACATTCTGGTGCCTTTCTTCTGGTGCTTGGATTATTTCTCTCATTTTCCCCCTTCCCCCCTTCCACCTCCAGGGCCTTTAGTCAGTGGCACTTTGGGGCTTCTTTTAACCCCCAGTAACAGAGAACTTTATTCTTTTCCCAACATCTCTACTAAATAAATATGGCTGACCTTGGCCCTTGGTATTCTGGTCTGAAGATCTTGAAGACCTTTCCTGCTCTGATAGCTTATGCAATACTCAGAAGCTAGTAGTAGTTCTTGCTTAGTGGATATAACCCTAGTGCTAGCAAATGAGGCTCCAGAGGCAGAACTTGGGGGAGGGTCAGTGGGTACCGAGCAGTAATGGATCCTTGGGTGATGCTGGGAGGAAAGAATAGTCTTTGTCACACATTTCCTAGGCACCAATACAGTGCTACACTAAACGTGAATAGGTTATATCTCCCAATAATGGACAAGGACTCTCATATAGACCTAAAAATAGAATAAGTTCAGCTCCATGTTCTTTTTGAAAGACACATCTAAAGCAAAACGGTGAAAGATCAAAAGTAAAGGGATGAAAAGAGACAAAAACAAGCAAAAACAAATTAAAAATCCAGACGGGAAAAAAAATGCTAGAGTGGCAATATCCTGCTTGTCCCTCGGCTGAGGCTCAGAACAGTAAGGGGACTCCCCTGAAGTCATGTCTGCCCTAAATGGCAGAGGTATGATTTGAAACTGGGTCTTTCTGTCTCCTAAATTCCTGCTTCTTTGGGAAGAGCTAGTTGCCTCCAGTAAAGCCGTGACCTTAAGCTGATGGAGCCAGGTGCCTGCCATCACAGAGCGAGACTGAAGCAGGCAAGAGTGAAGGGAAAGATGAATGACCAGCCCTGGGTAAGACATACCCTGGCCTCTGGGCCAGAGCTGGGACTCACTCCCAGAGTGCCTGCTCTGCCCTGCTCTGGCCTGCTCTCAGCTGGTTCCTGCACTATTCTAGGCCCAGTGCCCACGGAGACTCCCACCCCTGCTTTTCAATCCCTACCCTCAGACAGGCTGGGATGAGGGCGGCTGTGGCCCCAGAGCCTCACGGCTGAGGTTCATGCCTGGAACAGAGCTCCCTCTGCCTGGCCAAGGACAACAGGTCCCAGGGGTCTCTGAGAGGCAGTCTGGCAGCAGTCAGGGCCCATCCCCAAGCTGAAAGCCCCTGAGTCCCATAGGGACCAGAGACAGGTCCTCATTGTTTCCTGAGAGGAACTGGACAGGGAACCTGGGTTCAAGTCTTAACTCTGCCATATCCCTGCACATGGCAGGGCCGGTCACACCCCAGCCCGCACCCCTACAGGTCCCAGGCAGCGCCCTCCACAGTCTCACTCCTACTTGACTGGCATGTGCATAAAGCATGCAAACAGAGTTGGGCTGGCCTCCACTCAGCTAACCCTGCCCATCTTTTCCAACTTAATGTGGTTATCACCTCCACCAGGAAGCCTTCAGTGACCCCTCCTCACTCTGTATTACAGCTGACCCTTGAACAACATGGGTTTGAATACACAGGTCCACATATATGCAGACTGTTTTTGATGAATACAGTACAATACTGTACATGTACTCTCTCTTCCTTTGGATTTTCTCTTTTTAAAAGATTTTATTTATTTATTGAGAGAGAGCACATACACGATCGGGGTGGGAGGTGGGTGGACACAGGGAAACAGAGATCTCAACTAGACTCCACACAGAGCACAGAGCCCGGGGGGGGGGGGGGCTCCATCTCACCCCCCGAGGTCATGACCTGAGCTGAAATCAAGAGTTGGATGCTTAACCAACTGAACCACTCCAGGCTCCCCCTTCCTTATGATTTTCTTAAAAACATTTTCTTTTGGGGCACCTGGGTGGCTCAGTGGGTTAAAACCTCTGCCTTCAGCTCTGGTCATGATCCCAGGGTCCTGGGATCGAGCCCCACATCGGGCTCTCTGCTCAGCCAGAGGCCTGCTTCCCTTCCTCTCCCTCTGCCTGCCTCTCTGTCTACTTGTGATCTCTGTCTGTCAAGTAAATAAATAAATCTTTAAAAAAAAATTTTTTTCTTTTATCTAGCGTACTTCATAGTAAGAATACAGTCTTGATCCAGAGAACAAAGAAGATGTATTATTCAACTATTATTAGTAAGCCTTCTGATCAACAGTAGGGTGTTAGTACTTTTGGGGGCGTCAAAAGTTATACACAGATTTTCAACTGTGCAGGGGTCACAGGCTGTAATCCCTATGTTCAGGGGTCAGCCACATCATGTGCAGAACTCGGAGCTTGATGCTGTATTTCCTTGTGTGTCTCCCCAACCAGCACCGTGGGTCTTGATCTGAGCTGCGTAGGGGAGCTTTCAGGAGGTCTGTAGACCCGCTAGACTTGTCCGCAGAATGTTTTCTAGGTGTGCTTACGGGCACTTGGCAGGGGGCAGCTTTCGCCGGTTTCCTGGAGAATCACTGCTCTAGGCTGTGTGCTCTTGGCTTTAGGAACCCCGTCTGTCACTGTACCCTCGAGTGGTGTGTAATGGGCAGTTATTCCTAGTTGCATGAATAATTTGATGGGTGGCCTCTTTCTTGGTTTCCTCGTCTGTAAAGTGGAGATGAGAGTAGGGATCCCAGTGTCTCAGCTCTTCCTCATTTCTGTATTCCTTCTCTTGCTCTCCTGCGTACATAGGGCCTGGCACACAGTTAGTGTTCAGTGGACGTGTATGAGAGGAGTGGATGGGTGAATGGTAGGCAGACAGAGGTGTCCGTGTTTAGAGGGGGGGAGGGGTCCACCTGGTATGTGAACGAACATTCAGGAGGTGGACCAGGGAGTTCATGGATGGGAGGTTGACTGGGGGATGGGTTCACAGAGGAGTGCACGGGTGAATGTCTAGGTGAGTGGATTAGCAGAAAGGAGGATAGATATTTGGGGGTGCGCTCATAAGTAGGTGGGTTTTTGAAGAAAGGATCCGTCAATGAATGAAAAGAATGAATGCAAGACTTACAGATGGGTATGCCTTGTGGATGGGTAGAACTGATAGCTGGTTGGATGGAAGGAAGGGCGGATGGATGGCAGACAGATGGACAGAGGGATGGATGGAAATTGTAACCAAATTGGGATGTGTGCCTATAGGGGATCATGGGATGTTTGACGAGATGAACTGATGGGTAGTTGGATGGACAGACCAAAGACTGGACAAAAGGAACAGGGGAATGGAAATTGTACGCAGAACGTGTGTGAGCATTTGTGTGTATGGGAGGTAAAGATCGTTTGGGTGGAAGGACTAAAGGGTGGACGGATGTACACGAAGGACGAAAGGGAAGACGGGAGGGAGGGGGAATGGCCTCCTCCTACCCCAGACCCAAGGGTGGTAAGGGAGGGAGGGGGGTTCCCAGTGCTCAAGGCTGGTTTGCAAAACAGATAAGCCACGTCGCTTCTGAAGCCTCCATGTGTTGGGCCCTGGCTGAGCTCTTCCTTCCCAGGAGTCCAGGGTTCTGGCAGCATCCACACTGAAGCTGGTATAGGAGGGAACAAAGGGAGTGAGCAGACACAAGGGCCAGAGGGAGGGAGGGAGCCTGGGTTGGGGCTCAGGCTGCCAATGGGCAGCCGCCCGTTTACTCAGCTCCAGAATGAAGCCCCGGAGAAGGGCTGTTCATCCTTCTCTCTTGAACAGGGAGCTGACATTAACGAACAGCTAATTAACATCTTGGAGTGCGATAGTTCCAGTGTCAGTGTCCCTAATTAGTCTCGCGCTAATCTGCTTTAATTAACTGTCCCTGTCGTGGCTTTAATTTAATTTTCAGCTCCTGCCCAGGATGGCAGCCCGGTGAGCATTCTGTCCCAGGGCTCCCCTGGCCAGGGCAGGGTGGGCTGGCCAAAGCGAGGTTCCCGGAGTGGCATTGCCCAGCAGCCCAGGGTTGGGCTGAGCTGGCCACAGAGCGTGGCTCCTCCTTGGCCCGGGGGGCAGAGAACTTGGGGACTGGACACTTTCCTCCCCGTCTCAAGGGAGTGTTCTTGTGTCACCAGTGGCTCCCAGAACATTCGTCAGGCGGGAGCACAGACTGTGACCTTGCCTTGGTCTCAGGCAGGCTCCATAAACCAACCACACTTTCTGGACATGGGCTCTGTGTTCCGAAAGACCGAGATTCATATCTTAGTTCTGGTCCTTTTGAGCTGTGTGGCCTTAAGAAAAGTGCCTGACCTCTCTGAGCCCCTGTGAAATTGAGCTGATGATCTAGGCGTTGCACTCCGTTCCTAACAAGGATGCATTCATCAGGGGTGATCTGCACACCCAACTCCCTCACTGACCAGGCAGAGCCACCCTTCCACAGGAATGGAAAGGGCTTAAAGTGAACCCACATCAGGTGAGGGGAGCACTGGAGCAGGAGTCTGGAATGCCCCGGTCCCAATCCCAGCTCTGCTACAACACTAGATCTCACAGCCTCTCTGGGCTTCTGCCCCACTCCCATCCGTAAGCTGGAAGAGGCAGGGGAGGGAAAAATAAGATGCGCTGAGCCCCGTTGTGCTCTGACCAGGGTTGGAGAATCCCTGTGCAGCCGGCTCAGAGAACCCAACTCTGCAGCAGGAGGTCTAGGTGGGAACTGGGAGCTAGGGGTCAGGTGAGGTCTGTGAACTTTGCCTTGCAAAGTAGGCACTACAGGGAGGAGGTGGCTGCCTTGGTTACAAGGTCCTGCTGCAGGTGGGAAACAAACATGCCTGCCCCATGATGGGAGCCAGAGAAGCTTCTGCCAAGGTAGTTAGACAAATGAGGAACATCTCGTGGGAGCCTGGCAGGTGGCAGATGTGGGGAGGAGTGAGAAGCTGAATCAGGGCCCCTCGTCCGCCTTTTCTTAGCTGGGAGCTGTGAGTGCAGGGCAGGGAGTGGGGTCCCAGGCTTGAGGGGTGAGGAGGCCATCTCTGAAGCAGGTATGCCAGCTAAGGAGTTTAGCTGTAATGTGGAGGGTACTGGGGAGCCATGGCAGGGTTTTGAGCAGGAGTGTGGCAGGATCAGGCGATTGGCCGCCGGCGGGGGGGGGGGGGGGGGGCAAGTGAAGTGAAATGAGGAGCAAGGAGAGGAGGAATGAGGAGAGAGGAGGCCGCAAGGGGGCTGCCGTCTTACTCAAGGCAGTGAAGCCTCACAGAGGCCGAGCCGGCTCAGCCAGACTTCCAGAAGTAGCAAGCTAATAGACGTAAAGTGCATGCTCTTTAGAAAAGGCAGGGTGCACCTCCCTCGCCCCATGGCCTTGGGCTTGACGAATATGTTCTCTGTGAGTAGTTTCCACGTGGCACCGGTTCCGAGGTTGTAGCTCACGCTTTCTCAGACTGCATCTGCAAAGTCCAGGACGGGGTCTGCAGAGCAGAGGGAGGGAGATGAATTCTCAGGGGTCTAGGAATTGTAAGAGAATTTAGCATTTGCATTTAGATTTTCATGCTGATCCCCAATTGTTTGTTTTGTTCCCACCGCTTGTAAAGCAGCACGGATCCCATGATGGTGGCCTCACACATCCCTGTTTCCCAGCCAGGCATCCTAGGTCTGGAGAGATAGCCTCCAGGGTCCGCGGAGGAACAGTTCCCTTTCCAAAGGGCCCGAGCCTTGCCCAGCTCTGAGAAATGCTGTCAGACCCGCCTTCTCTCAGGACAGCGAGCTCTTCCAACACCGAATCTATTTCTGGCCCGTCTTGGCGTCTCCACGGCCCGACACCGGCCTGAACCCAGGGAAGGTTTGTGAATTGAGGTGAATTCTCTCTCTGGATGCCCCACAGGCCCCCTCCCCACTGCCTTTGACCTCCAGCTGATCTTTGTTTTCAGTCCAGTGGAGCCAAACCAGTTTTTCCTGAAATGCTCAGTAAATTAGTGTGGAATTCAGAGCTCCCACACCACCCCCCACAGACACACCGGTGCACAAGACTCCTACAGAGAAGAAAACTTGCCCTTCTCTCCTCCTGGGCCCTGCCCCGTGGCAACCCTGCACGTTTCCCCAGGTCTAGTTCACACCACTCCCGGTGCACTTCCAGAGAGCCCCACCCCCACCCCGCTGCTTTCCCCTAACAAATGCGGCTGTCAGACCTCAGAGCCCCAGGAACATGTGCTGCTCCCCAGACCCCCGTCTTGCCTCGTGTCTTCCGTCTTCAGGGCCAGGAACTGAATTGCTTCCACGTCTGTGTCCCCTCCTCCCTCCTGACCCCACCCACCCCCGCCCCGCACCACATGCCTGGCTCCCAGCAGGGAGACTATAGAGCAGGGGGAAGAGTGTCCCTTACCCTGAGCTAGGGGGAACAGACACGCTCTGGGAGCTGGATTCTTAGGAGAGAGGCCGGTGGCCTGGTCAGCCTGGCTGACAGCATGACGGTCAAGGATGGCTTCAGGCCTCGGCTTCTCCAGCACTTCTTCCCCCAGCTCACTGGCAGCCTTGGGCCGCATCCCTTGAAGTCTCTGTTTTCTCATCTGGAAAATGGGTAATGAGAGCACTTACCTCCCGGGGTCTCTGCGAGGACTTAACTGAGGGAATCCAAGAATAGAGCCTGGCATGTAGTAATTCCTCCAGGAAACCAGCCAGTGACGGCAGGGAGGAAGCACGAGAGCCCCAAGCCAGCGCCCCGGGATCCCCACATCTGGGGGCCGAGTGCTTCACACAGACCCAGCGTGGAGTTCAAAGCCTAGTTCTCAGTGTAGGGGCTGGTCCTGCGTGAGACCCGTGCTGCCCTCTCTCACTCACCGGGAGACAGCTGGGCCAGGGTTCGTGCGACTGCTGGAGGGATTACCAGCTGAAAGGTGACCAGACCCTTGGCTTTGGCCATGTCCCATGGGGCTTTAGCAGAGACCCACATACCAGGGACATGCACAGAGACACCCCCAGAGACGGACCAGAGCTACAGACATGGCACCCACCATCGTGTGTGTATGCATGCGCGTGCACACACACACACACACACACACAGATGCGCACACACTTAGAAGAAGGAGACGGCTTTTGATGGCTGCCATGCAAAAGCAAACATTTCAAAGCAGGAGCTGCAGGGCTGAGAACCCCACTGTCCCCTGGCTTCCTGGGTGGGGTTCGGCCATAGCTGCTCGGTTCTGTCTAGGCTGAATCAGCCCCCAGGGGTCGGGGCTGTTTCCGTCTCATGTTGGCACCTGGAACAGAACCGCCACCAGGGTCTTGGCTCTACAGGCACTGGGGGGACTTCATGGTAGTTTGGCTTCTTCTGACTTGGGGCTTCTGGGGGGTACACACGTGTGTTTGTCGATGCTGGTGGGATGTATCAGCAGGGTCTGGGCTGCTCCAAGACCCTCCCAGCAATCAAGGCAGGAAACCAGCCAAGGCATCCAGGCCTCGTCCAGAAGCCCCCGAGTCCTACCCACCCCAGTCCAGGAGCCCCTGAGGCCTCTTTCACATCTGTGCTGATGAACATGGAGTTCGCCTGATCCTCATTCTGGCAGGAAGAGGCCCAAGGGCCCAGACTCTGGAAGAAAGCCCGAGACCTTTCAGAGGGACCGTGAGTCCTGCTGGAAGTGCAAACAGCCAGGGGCTGGAGGTCGGGGAATGGCCCGGAATTGCCAGCTCCCGGGACGTTCCAGTCACTGCCCGTTATGGCCGTAGAATTGTGCGGCGTTAAAATCACAGGCAAGCAAGAATTTTAGAATGTTACAGGCCTGGAAAGGTTATAATCATGGCATTATAGAATGTTACAATCATATAATCATAGAAGCTCTAAGAAGACTAATTAAGCACATAAAAGCCTAAGAAGCAAGAGTTTCAGAACGTTGCAGGCATCAAAAGGTCATAATCATAGAATTATAGAATTTTACAACTGTGGAATATTAAAAATTTAGCTTTACAAGCAGGAATTTTAAAATGTTACAGTCATGGAACTGTGGCCTGTTACAGTAAACACGCTCATACGCACAGAACGTTCACTCGTAGTCTTGGGAATTCCAGAATGCTCCAGGAGTAGAATGTCCTCGTGGAGAGTACAGAGTCTTTCAGTCTTCAGGTGCTATAATGTCACACTCAAGCATTAGGGAATGTGAGAGCTGGGGGAACATCTCACTTGTATTGTGCAAAGCACCTGACACCCACTAACTCCTTAGCCCCGACAGCAGCCACGAAGCACCTGCTCTGGGACCTCAGGGTAGAGTCTGGGGGGCAGGAGCTCGAGTCTTAGCTGGGAAGGTGGGAGCAGTTGCCCGGGCCTGTTCTTGGCCCCTCACAGCCCCCAACATATACCCAGAGCAGGGAAGCATGGAACAGTGTTTCTCCTTTTGTTAACCTGAGTCTTAGGGGTCTGCTCAGTCAGCGTCTAGTGTGTGGGCAGAAAGCCTGAGGCCTCATGGGGTTGGCTTTGCAGGCCCCCGCCCAGATTCCTAGCCAGGGTGTGAGGGGCTGTGGGTGCGTGATTCCCAAAGACCTTCCCCCACGTGCCCTGACCCTCACCTTCCTGTCTGGTGCGCAGATGACCACGTTGATCTTCACCCAACACCCTTCCCCCACCATTCATTCATTCATTCATTCTCTGTTTTCAGATAACCTTCTGAGGGCCAATCCCTGTTCTGGGCACTGGGGAGATGAATACGAATCAAAATATCCCCTTGCCCTAAGAAACAGCATGATGGGGGCTCTTTGGGAAAACAGAGAAAGTGCGGGGGTCAGAGGTGGGAGAAACAGCCAGAGCATCATGGAGGCCTTCCTGGAGGAGGGGCTGGGTCTTAGAAGTAGGCAGAATCTGAGTATATAGGGATGGTGATGAGGGCACTCCAAGGAGGGGAAGCAGAAGGAGCAAAGGCCCAGAGACAGCTGTGTGTGGGTTGTGTTCGAGAATCATCAGGGAGCTTTTGCTCAGGCAGTGCAAAAGGTGCCAACTGATGGAAATGGGGCAGGAGAAGTAGGTTGAGCACTGGGTGGAGGCTTGGAGTGCCAGGCTAAGGAGGTTAGGATTTGTAAATGTTAAATGGCTACGCAGGTTCATGATGGTGCTCCAGTCTGACTGTCGGGAAGGAGGACTAGAGCTTATGGTTTGCTTTTCCTTTCTTTAGAAATGAAAAACTACAAATTCCTTCCCAGGACTGGTGGGCCGACCCTGGGCTGGGTTCCAAAAACAGAGAAAGGGCTTTCGCGGGAATTCCAGGGCTGGGCTAAGGGGTGCTGGCTCTGTAGCTTTTGTCCACAGGGGCCAGCAGCAGACACCATGCTCTGAGGGCCAGGGGGAGGTGTTCAGGCTTTGAGCAGGTCCCGCTCGGGGACCGCATGATTCCTTCCAGTTCTTGGCAGTCTCTGTGGTTGTTTTCTCAGAGCAGGAGGCCTTGCACACCAGGAAAAGGGCCAGACAGCTCTGTGCTCAAATCCCAGACTGGCTAATGTTGCTGAGTCAGTTGAGCAAGCTACATTATCTTCCCAAGACTCAGTTTCCCTGACTGTAACGCAGGGCTGATGACCGACTCTCCCCCACAGGGCTGCCAGGAGGGAATGGATGCCTGAACCCTATAGGCTTGCAATTCCTATATGTTCCCTTTATACCAGTAGTCCTAGAATCGGCAATAAACATTTAGTCCAGCCACCCCATTTGACAGGTTGGCAAACAGAGACCAGAAAATCTCAGAGGCAGAATGGCCCATTATTTGGCTGCCCAGAGTGGGGGAGCTAGGAGAATGAAGAGGGGTAGTGTATGAAACCCCAGATCCAAAGCTGGGATGACAAGACAAGCAATAAACCCCTTCACTGTCTCATGGTTTTTTTTAACAAAGCACCTCACAGAGTATATTGCACAGTTAGGTGTTCAGGCCCTGGGAGGGATTATGGTCGGGTAAGTGAGCACTAGTTACAAACCCAAAACTCAGATGGGAGGACTATCCCCTGCTAAATGGCAGAATTTTGCACAAAAACTCAGCTGTAGGCACTTTGCATGCTCTTTAGAATAATAGCACGTATCTACAGAACAATAGTCATTGAGTTTCTACTACGTGTCAGGCAACCTGCTAGACCTTTGCATGGATGATCTCATTTAAACCCCAAAACCCTTATGAACAAGTCCACTATTATTTCCACTTTACAGAAGAAGAAACTGAGGTTCAGGGAGGGTTTTGCGTGAAGTCACATGGAGCAAGGAAGGAATCCAGGGCTTTCTGAATCAAGAGCCTTAGCCCTAACGTCCTACTGTGGTGACATAGATATCGAGAATTGCTGACTGAGACGTTTCAAGGGAATGTCCAAAATGAACACTGAAATCAAGTCCCCATGGTAGCTACTGGTGGGAGAGGCTAATCTGGGCTTCCTCAAGAAGGTGTGGAATGTTGACACCATCCCCTGGGCTCTTCAAGGGCTCAGGGGGTTGGGGGGAGCTCTGATAGTCTGGGCTGGAGACCGACGGCTGACCATGATGGGTTCCAGAGGGGGGCTATTCGAACCCCTCCACTAGCCAGAGGCAGCCAGGATTCCATTAACCTGATTCTCTGCCCCACATAAACCTGAAGAGGGAGCCCTGGGAGGGAGGGAGACTGGGGAGGGGAAGAATCCGGCTTCCCCAGACCCTGAATGAAGCAGCCAATGGCATCAGTTTCT
The DNA here is from genome assembly GCF_030435805.1 of Mustela lutreola. NCBI lineage: Eukaryota > Metazoa > Chordata > Mammalia > Carnivora > Mustelidae > Mustela > Mustela lutreola. Next base: position 16,446,067 of record NC_081299.1, read on the forward strand.
TCTCTTGCAGTCCTGGAGGACCTTCAAGGCCCCTGGCTCTTTCAGCAGAGAGTGGGGAGAGGGTGCGAGAGCCAGAAATTAGGGGTAAGAGAATCCAGGCTGGGGTGCAGAATCAGGGGGAGAGCCATTAGAGCACAGAGTCACTATACCGGCCCTGTATCCTGTGTGGCCTTGGGTAAGTCACATCAAGTCTCTGATCTTTAGGTAGTTCCTTAGTAGGAAGGGCAGCCCAGGGTCAGCTCTTCATGCTGGGCAGAAGCAACACTGTGCCTGACATGTAGTAGGTACTCAGGAAATGGTGGCTGTTACCGCTGCAGTGATTTTAACACCGTGACCCCAGTATAGCTCTTCTCAGCTTGTCTGGGTCATTCTCATCTATTTTCTCATTGACATCGCAATATTTCTTCGAGGCATGCAAGGATTCTTTTCTTTTTTTTCTTTTTTAATTTATTTGAGAGAGGGAAAGAGAGCATGCAAGTGGGGGCAAGGGGCAGAGGGAGAGGGAGACAAGCAGACTCCCTGCTGAGTAGGAATCCCAACTGGGGCTTGATCCCAGGACCCTGAGATCATGACCTGAGCTGAAATCAAGAGTCCAATGCTCAACCAACTAAAACACCCAGGAACCCCAAAATGTCATAGTTTCTAACCCTCGGGCTAGGCTGCAACCCAGTGATGGTCATAGAGTGGGCCACACCCGCCAGGCCTCTCTTCTTCAGTCTGTTCTTCTCAGGAGTAAGGTCAGGTGCCTCTTCCTCAAGGAAGTCTTCCTTGACCACAAAGCCTAGTTATATACTCCTCCTCTCTTACAGCTTTCCAGATTTCTTCTGTTAAAGCATTTATCAGATGTTGTACAATTGTTAAATACCCCCACCTAAGACTCTGAGGGCCCAATCCATGCTTTTTATAGAAGGGGAGGGGCCACAACAATTATTTTGTTAGTGACTGCAGCTGTTCCCACACAGAGGGGCATGCAAGTCTACGTAGAGTCATGTGTAAGAATTCAGTTCTGCATATACACAGTTACACACATGTGGGCTAGTGAGTACACACATGCACAGATAAAGGGTGAACTTTCTGGAATGTGGCAGATTGAGCTGACGTGGGTGCCCCCATCTCCCCACACACATATAAACATACAACACTGAAGATGATCTCAACAAAAGCTTGAAAGAAAGGGAAATCCTTGGGTGACTTTTTTTTTTTAAATTTAGGGGATTTTTTTAAAGTAATAAGTGGAACAAAAATACAAAAATGCAACCATAAAATGAAAGATAAGAGGAATTAGACTGGAATTAAAACATGCTAGGATTGTTTGGGAAGTAGATGGAGACATCAAGTAACTTTTGGCTTGGTTAAGATAAATATACATGTTAAAAATTTAAAGACAGCCATAGAAGACTTCAATATATAACTTCTGAATCAGCAGAGGAATTAAAGAACATAAAGAAAATTCAACCAATGCCACAGAAGGCAAGAAAGGAGAAAAAAGTTTTAAACTGATGGTAAATAAAACACATAAGATAGTATAAATAAAGTCAAATACAGTTGACCCTTGAACAATGCCGGATTTAGGAGCACCGACCCTGCCCCCAACACACACAGTCGCCAATCTGTGCATCACTTTTGACTCTCCCAAAACTTAACTACTAATAAAAGCCTGCTGTTGACCAGAAGTCTCACCAATAACATAAAGTCGATTAATGCATACTTTGTATATTATCTGCATTCTATACTATATTCTTACAGTAAACCAGAGAAAATACTATTAAAAAATCTTAAGGAAGAGAAAACACATGTACAGTACTGTCCTATATTTATCTAAAATAAATCCATGTATTAATGGACCCACTTAGTTCAAACCTGTGTTGTTCAAGCATCAACTGTCTATTAGTAACCACAATAAATAAAAATGGATTAAACTCAATTGTTTAAAAACAGAGATTCTTAGTTTTGGTGGAGAAAAATCCCACCTCTGTTTATAAGAGACACAACTGAAAGATAATGATGTGCAAAGGGTATAAGTAAAGGGATATAAAATGATGTATCAGAAAATATTCTCTGTAATAAAACTGGGAGCAAGATAAGTGTTGGGGACTAAAAAGACTTTAAGACAAGCAGCATTATTGGGGACAGGGAGGGTCCTTACTAATGACAAAATGAATAATTCACCAGGAAGGTATAATAATCCTGAAGTTGCATAGTTTCAAAACAGATTTTTTTAAGGTTTTTTTTTTTTTTTTAAGATTTTATTTATTTATTTGAGAGAGAGAGAGAGCATGAGCTGGGGCGGACTGGCAGAGGGAATGGGAGAAGCAGGCTCTACACTGAGCAGGGAATCCAAAGCAGGATCGATCTCAGGACCCCGAGATCATGACCTGAGCTGAAGGCAGACGCTTAAACGACTGAACCACCCAGGCACCGCTCAAAACAATTTTTAAGAAAACACTCAAAATGATATACTTACAAGAAGAAATTTTCAAGTTCACGTTCTTAGTAAGCTATTGTAGCATAGCTTTCCCAGAAAGTGACTAAGTAGACACAAATGATTAGACTCGAATGACCTGTGTATAAGACCTTTGAATCGAACCTACAAACACTGCATATTTTTGATGCACTCAGGCAGACCCACCTGCCTTCCCCCAGGTGCAGAAGCACACAGGGACTGAGGGTGACATGTATGGAGGCACGATTGCAGGTCACACCGACCAAGACACCCAAAAGGACGAGGGAAGAGGTCTGGTGTGTGGCCAGGTGGGTATTCAGCTAACTAAACACTTACCTGGTCCATGACCTTGGACAGTGAATTACCCTAGCTAGAATCTTAGTTTCTTTCTATGAAACATGCAGATTCACCATCAGCAAACTGTTACGCTCCGGAGAGTTCATATATAACAGAACGCTGCCATTGTAACAGAAAAGCAAGCACAGACAATACATAACCAAAGGGCATGGCTGGGTTCCAGGAAATTTTATTTTCAAAAACAGGTGGCAAGCCGAATTTGGCCAGCGGGCCATAGTTTGCCGACCCCCACTGTAGAGAACACCTTTTGCCTTCCCAGGATTATGGATGACATAAAGAATAGGACTAGAAGCAAAGTGACTTGTAGGAAAGCAGCTCAATGGACAGCCCATCTCGTGAGTAAAGATGTCACATGAGAGTGTACACACACACAAAGACATATATGTATGAAGGCACATGCCTCTGTGTAGCTCTGTCTGCATATGCATGTATGGAGAAAGGCTGAGATGTACATATGAGCATGTTTTGTGCACACAGACATGTATGTGTGTAAGCCTGTGCTTTTGTAGGGCGGCGAATCTTCTAGAAAATGGGAAAAGAAGAGCATAACCTCACCGGGCAGTGAGGATAAAATGGCAGGGTGCTGGCTGCCGTGCCCGGCACAGTAGGAGCTCGGAAGCTCACATTTACCGAGTGTGGGATTTACCGAGTGAGGGGTGGGTGACACCCCACCCGCTCACACACGTTCATGCGCGTACCCATAACACGGTTTTCTGTGCGCTTGCTTGCAGAAGGAAGCTGTGCTAATGAGGAGGTCGTCCTCGTAGCCAGCAGGTGCCCAGAACAGCCCTGACGGGCATGCAATTTAGCTTTCTCCTGAGATGTTGGGCAAATGAGGAGAAAGGCGTTTTAATCCCTTGTCACGTCTCCAGGGGCTGGAGGACATGTGCTGAGTTGGGATTTTTCAACTTCAGCCTTTTTTTTTCCGTGACACATCCATCCCAGAAACATCTGTGAGATAAAACAGAGAAGGTCTTATGAATTCAGCTCAGACTCGGCCTGTGCTCCCACCCCAAGCAAGCGAGACATGAATCACCGGCCCGGGGGCCCAGCAGCCCCGCAGAGCAGCCTCTCCAGCGGGGGCCCCGGCCTTTCCTGAGGAGCTGCTTTTGATTTCCCCAAGCCTTCTGATCGTCTACACTCACAGAGCGTGTGTTGTCCGAGGGGAGGCCTGCTGAGCGCTCGGCTCACGCTCCAGCGCCGGGGTCAGCCACTCATTCCAGGCCTTGGCCGAGTCCCCCTCGGCACCAGGCCCTCGAGGCGCCAAGATGAACCAGACAAGACATCAGGGCCACCTTGCTTGTCCCCATCTCCCCAGCATTTGGGAACGCTGTGGGGGGAGATCGCCATTGTGGGGCTGGGAGGGGTGCCTCAGTGGTGCGCCAGTCTGTCCTCTGCGTTGACGATTTTTATCCTGCAGGCGGGAGGAAGTGCGTCATGGCGGCCGCTGGGTCAAGGATCAGCCAGCCATTAATTGAACTTGACCTTCTGGGGCCCTCCTGTGCTCTGTGGCCTTGGATCCCACCAGATGGTTCAAAACCTGAGCCCTCTCTGCCGGGGCCCACATGGTGTCTGTCCATTTCTGTGTGTTTCAAGAAAAGGAGGGGATTTGGGAGCTTCTACCTGGGGCTGGGGAGCGGGTGTGATCAGCTCTCTTTCCTATTTCTTCCATCCGGCAAATAACTCCGTAATGGGTACCTGTTACGCTGTAGGCCCTGTGCTGGGCATTAGGGATACTGAGAAGGATAAGACAGAGCCCTGCCTTTAAAAGCCACCAGGCTCAGGAGGTGGGCAGTCCAGGGCAGTGATAAGAAAGGGAGAAAGCTTTTTCATGTTCTCAGAGATGCCGACAAATTTCTACAGGGGTGCAGGAGGTAGGGAGAGACACACGGAGACACCTGCTTTCCCTGGTCCAGCCTCCTGCTGTGTGGAGTGGGGACAAGGGGGTGATTATAGGGTCATATGTTTATAGGAGTTTCTCCACCTGGAGGGTCTGGGTCTCTAAAAAGAAGGTGGGGATAGGAGAAAAGAGAGTGTCTCTGGTCCTGAAGGATTTCTCCCTAGGCCCTTTTTACAGATGGGAAAGTTGAGTCACAGGAGACCAAGTTACATACCCAGAGTTGAAGAGTATTTAGTGTAAGATGAAAGCAGGCTTGTCTAGAGCAGAAGAGAGGGCAGAGCGTGGATGCCAGACAAGGTCCAGCCATTTTCCCGTCTGTTTCCGGGTCAACCCTATCTTCCTGAGGACAGTTCCAGACCAGTCCTTCTGTGTGCCTGCTCACCTTTGCCTTCCCCGCCTCCTTCCCAGAATCCTTAGCAACAGACAGGCAATCTGAGAGGGGCAGGAATGCCCCACCCCACCCCTGGATGGGCTGGCTCCTGTTTACCCAGCTGGTGTGAGCCCAGGCCGGGGTCGCAGGGAAGGACCTGGGAGGCCAGTCCTCTAGCCGGCACCCTGCTGCTCAGGTCTTACGACCCCTTCTCTCCCCTCCAAGGCCTCTCCCTCAAAGAGGAGGCCCAAGGTGGGGCTTGGCCTCACAGGAGAGGAGAGCTTAGCTCCTGTTATACTTCATGTATCTGTCCACTCTTTTATTGAAAATGCAGAGGTGGCTGTGAGGAGAGAGAGCAGAGAGCAGTGGGACAGAGGAACCGGCTGGTAAGGGGCAGGTGGATAGAGCATGAGGTTTTAGAACGGAAGACCTGGGTTTGAGACCGGGTCTGTGTGACCCTAGCAAATCACATGCCCTCTCTGAGCATCAGCGTCCCAGTCTGTCGACGGAAGGTGAAGGTCAGCGCTCTCTCTTGCCAGAGTCCTCGTGAGGCTTGAGTGCAATAAGGATGCTAAAAATGCCTTGTGGAATCAAAATGTAATACTGATTGTGGCTGGGGCCATTATTTGATTGGCATCGGGGGAAATATCTGCTTGGATAGGTATGTGCAACCAACCAGGGGCAGGAGCCACGGGCCTGGGAGTCAGAAGACCCAGGGACTAGAGGAGGCTGTAGCTGGCTCTGGGCATGAACCTTCACTTCATTTCTGTCAGCACCAACTTCCTCATATTAGCCTGGGTGGAAAAGCTGTTCTCCCTCCAGTGTCACAATGACCAAGGACGACTCTTCGTCCCACCAGCATTCACTGAGCACCTGCTGTGTACCAGGCCCTGGGCTAGACTGGCACGTGGCTCCTGTCCCCAAAGAAAGATAACACTAGAAGAGATGCAGGGCTCAGACCCTAGAGTATCAGATATAATTGAGTCTAGTCTCCTCGTTTTGCAGATGGGGAAAAACAAAGCCTTAAAGAGGAAAACGGCTTTCCGGGGATATGGGAAATGAGAAGCATCCATTGCCATTTCTCCCTGACTCCAATCCAGACGTTGAGAATCCGTCATTATACTCTTCTCACTAAATCCAGTGCTACTCCAGGATCCTTCTCAACACAGCGCCAGGCAGCTAGCGATCAAGGGGTTGAAGTGGGAGCACAAGATGAGACTATTTGCATACCAACCCTGAGTTCTCATCGTGCCCTTGTCTGAGGACTTTGACTAGAATCGGCCACGTTGGGACTCAGACCTAGATTTTCTCACCCGTTCTGCCATTCCGCTTATTCCTGAAACCAGCTGGAAACAAGAGTACCCACCACACACCCCACTTGTTGGTAGACTCCAAGAAGAGTAAGGCCTGCTTACAGCCTCATAGCCTGGTGCAGAAGAAAGCCGAAGGGCAATAATGATGGGGGGCGAGTTGGAGATACACACGGGTTTCTGTGGGAATGCAGGGAAGGGAGCACCCTGATGGCCCAGGGACAGGGTTGGGGTGCTGGGCGGTGGTTGAGGACGTCTTCCCAAAGTGGGGACATTGCAGTCAGCACTCAGCCAGCGAACATATGACAAACATGAGGCCCAGTACAGCGTCCAGATACATTGGCTTCCTTGGGGATCAGTGACTTCTGTGGCCCAGGAATTGATAAGAATGTGTTATAGAGACACCGACCCCGATGAACAGGAGTTTGCAATGTTGACAAATGTTGCGATGTTGATGGAGCAAAGATGGGGCTTAGGAGGAGTGGCTTAGGAGGTAGAAGAGGGAGTTTCTAGGTTGCTTTCCTAGTTGGGCTGAAACCCAGCAATGTATACCCAGATTTGTGCTTTGTCTGGCCCCTGTTCAACTCACCCATGCCCTCCTACACTTGTGGCTGTCATCATACTGCTCATTATCTGACAAAGGTACGTTTTCCCTGGTGAGACTGGATAGGTCAAAGACTGTGTCTCGTTTCTTACTGGCTGGGGCTTGAACCTAGCACTGGCACAATGCTTACCTGGCTCATGATGGGTACTCAGTAAATCTTGGATGAATGGGTAGATGGATGGATGGATGGATGAGTAGATGGATGGATGGATGGATGGATGGATGGATGGATGGATGGATGATGGATGGATTGATGGATGGATGGATGGTTGGATGGATGGATAAGTAGATGGATGGATTGATGGATGATGGATGGATGGATGGATGGATGGATGGATAGAAATGTGGGTGGGTGGATGATTGGGTGGATGTTCACGGAGCCTCTGTAAGCCTGCTTTCTCCTGTGCAAAATGAGGGAAATCATACCAACCTCACAGGGATATTGTTAGGACTCAATAAGATAATGCTGCTAAAGCCCTTAGAATATTGCTTGGTATTCAAAAAAAATATTTATTGAAAGGATAATGATGACTGTTTAAACTCAAGTGCAAAGATTCTCTCAGCAGATAGATCCTGACAAATGAATTTTGCATGCTCTCTGCCAGGATCCTTAAAAAAAAAGGAGGGCGCCTGAAATTGTTATTCGGGACCATCATTAGAAATAAATTCAATGGTTCCCACTGGGACAGCAAGACCTTGGTTGGGAAACCCTACAAGTCCTTGAGAACGTGGAAGGACAGAGCTAAGTACTTGGTGCAGACATATTGTCCTGAACACTTTGCTTAGATACTTTTAACTCATTTAACCCCCACGATAACCTAATGTGACTTATGTGGTAGGCATCGTTACCATCTCCATTGCTCATAGGGGTGAACTGAGACATAGAGAGGGGAAAAGCAAGTTGCCCAAGGTCACATAACCAGGACATGATCCGACTCCTAAAACCACTTTCTTAACCACTGGGGAAGCTCCCAGTTCAGGGGAAGAAACAGAGCTGTAGGGCACCAGGGTGGCTCAGTCGGTTAGGCGTCTGCCTTCAGCTTAGGTCATGGTCCCAGGGTCCTGGGATCAAGCACTGTGTCGGGCTTCCTGCTTAGCAGGGGAGTCTGCTCTTTTCTCTGCCCCTCCCCCTGCTCATTCTCGCTTGCTCTCTCGTGTGCTCTCTCTCTCAAATAATAAATATCTTAAAAAAAAAAAAAAAAAAGGAAAGGAAGAAACAGAACTATAGTACTACGTAGCAGCACCCAAGGGGGGGTTGTGTCCGACATCTTTCTGTCCTATGAGGTACATGCCACTTGGCAGGTTCTCAGTCACTGTGGAATGAATGAATGAACAGCTGAATGAATGAATCTTCGCAGGCCCTGCACTTAGAGCACTGTGGCAGGCTCCCATAATGCTGTGAATTCGTGCACAGAAGGCAGTGGTCAGTGCCTGACTCATCCAGGACGGCTGTGTCATATCGAAGCGAATGTCATGGGCAATTTTAAAGCTCACTTAGGACCCATGCTCTGCTGCCCATTCCTGTCTGTCACCACCCATAAGTGGCCTTGTCAGTTACTCCTCCGATCCTCACCAGGGCCTCCTGCTGTCATGTCCGTCTTTGCAGAGCAGGAAGGAACCTGGCTGGCGGAGGGCGCCGTGCCAAGGAGACCAGACTCGATTCAAAGCCGGAGGTGGAGGTCGTGGCCCACTTCTGCCTCCACCGTCCGTGTGACCTTGGGCAGTCACTTCTCTCTCTGAGAGTCTGGCTTTCCTCCTCAGTACCAGGGGCATAAGAATAATGACCCTCTCACGGATCCTTGTGGGGTGCACTGGTGGCCGTGCTCTGGAAACACGGAAGTGGGAGCTGGCGTTGTTCTGGAAAGTTGTGATGTACAGGCTGGTTTCATGAGTGGGCGGGTCAGTCTTGAAGGTGGGCGCAGTAGGGAAGCATAGGAGATATGAACGGCAGCCCCGGGCCCTGTCGGACCCCTCCCCTACCTGTCCCAGTGCCTTCGATGTCCACCATTTAACTCCTGGTATGGAGGCCTGGTGTCTCCAGGAGGGATCTTGTTAGAATGCTTACAGGGAATGGCCAGTGTAACATTTTGATTCCCTGGCCAAGAGGCGACCTTGGCCTCTCTCAGCATGAGCTGAGTTGAGAGAGAATGAGACACAGCCGGGGACAGAGAGCAGATGCCAAGAGATGGGCGAGATCTGAGACCTTGAGCAGGGGTTCTGTGAGACCTCGGGGCAGCCTGGGGAGCCACAAGCTTGGGGTTCGGTGAGAGGCAGCAGGAAGACCCTTAAAATGGGGCCAGGAACTGCCGGCAGCAGCTTTCTTCCTTCCGACTTTCTGCCAAGGAGCAGCATGGCCACAGGCTCCACGTGGCCAGGAGAGGAGAGGCTCTGCCAGCCCCCCGGGCACCTGTCCCAGAAGCATGTGCATTCAACTCGCTGATGGAGAGTCCTTGGGGAGGAGGCACTGCTTGACAAGTAAAGTACTCTGAGGGAAACATGTCCTGTTCCTTCCCAGAAGCAGCATCTCACCTCGCTCCCCCTCTTGTTCACATGGGGTGTTACCATGGGCAGAAGAGGTGGTCACCAGCCCTCGTGAAACCGAACCCCTTGTCATCACTCTGTCCATCCGCTGTCACCTCTGCCTGGACCACGGCTCAGCCCCCCTGCTCTCTCCACACAGCAGACAGGGACCTGTTCCAAACTCAGGTCACTTTGCAGCCCTGCCTAGAACTGTCTAGGGGCTTCCCGTGGATTTAGAGTCAAGCTCCATGTCCTGGGGTTTGGTGTCCTCCTGCCACTCTGTCCCTTGTTCCCCTTTTCCAGCCACACGGGCATCGTGGAGGCTTTCCCCACAAAGGCCTTCTTAGTCCCTCCCGAGGAAGAGCCTTTGCCCGTGCTGTTCCCTCTGCCAGGAATCCTCTTCCCTCTGCGCTCCCCACCCCCAGATCTCAGCCTCAGGGTCTTGGCTCATATGTTGCCCTCCTCAGAGAAGCCCTCCCTTACTACCCCAGCTAGAAGACACGCCCCTCCCCAGCACCCTGTAGCACATCACTGTGTATTTGTGTGCTATCCGTCTATCATCCATCTTCCTCACTTGATTAGAAGCTCTACTAGAGTAAGGAACTATCTTGTCTTATTTGGTGTCGTGTCCCCAGCAGCCAGAACAGAGCTGGCACCTAGTAGGGCTTCAGGTCAGTTGAATGAATGACCCATGCAGGAGGCGTGGCTAACACGAACAGCCACTCGGCCAGCCCTGCCAGGCCCATGGCATCCTCCAGCTATAAGTGCATTTGGTCTTCACAGTATAAAACCCAGCAAGGCCAGGTGTCCATTTTACAGCTGAGGAAACTGAGGCCCCAGGGGTTCAAGCAACTGTCCCAAGGCCATGCAGATCATAGGAAGTGGAGACCCAGATCTGAGTCTAAGTCTCAGCTCCCACGGCTGTGTTATTAAAACAAGTGCTATTACCTTGTTTTATAGATGATGGAGACTCCGAGAGATGGGCCCATGTGCCTAAAGACCTCAGCCAGGAAAAGGTGGGGTTGGGATTTGAACCCAGATGCCTCCTTCTCTACAGGGACAGGGATGGCAGGACCTGGCCAGGCAGCTGTCTGTAACATCAGGGGCCTGGGCAGCGGCTAACTGGTTTGACAACCGGGTCCAGGGCGCAGAGCCCACTGTCAGGGAGAGGAGGACGGAAAAATGCTATCGAACATTTACTGAGCACTTACTGCACATGTGGCCATGTCCTAAGTACTTCATGTGGGCTCACCATCTCCTCGACAACCTCAAGAGGGAGATAGCTTTTTTTTTTTTAAGATTTTATTTTTGATTTGACACAGAGAGAGAGAGAGAGAGATCACAAGTAGGCAGCGAGGCAGGCAGAGAGAGAAGGGGAAGCAGGCTCCCTGCTGAGCAGAGAGCTCAATGTGGGGCTCCATCCTAGGACCCTGAGATCATGACCAGAGCCAAAGGCAGAGGCTCAACCCACTGAGCCATCCAGATGCCCCAAGAGGACATAGCTTTATTGTCCCCATTTTGCAGATGAGAAAGCTGAGGCACAGAGAGGTTATGTGACTCACCCAAGGTCACCCAGTCTGGAAGTGTCAGAGCGGAGTTAAAGCGGGGTACTAACCTCTGTGCCGTACTGCCTCTCTGAGGACCCAGCCAATGCTGGCTGGGCAGGGCTCCAGATCCCTCAGGTTGGGAAGAGGACTCCAAGCCCAGTCAAGTAAACAAAGCCTGCAGCCTAGAGCCGTGGGTTGCTGGGCAGTAAAACAGGGACAGAAGTTCATCGGGATGTTGCAAGGAAAGGAGAGGGGATGGCAGAGCTGAGCAAAGCCCCCGTCCAGCCTGGAGCCCAACCCCTCAAGGAGTGAGCAAGGAACAGGTAAGGAAAAGCACATGCCACCTGTCTCAGCTTAAACCTCTGCACCGCCGCTCGCCGAATCAGTGATGTTGGGGAAGTGACCTGTCACTCCGTGCCTACATCCCCTGCAAACGAGGATCATTGTAGCCTAATTTGAGATTATATGAATTAATCCACATAAGGCACTTAAAACAGTGCCTGGCCCAGAGTAAGCTCTAAGTGCAAGCTGTTATTTATCAGAAGATTACAAATGTTCAAACATTAGTTCTGGCCTCTCTTGTAACCAAGGAGACTCTCTCCAACAGTGTTACCATGAAGTCAGAGACAGTAAACTGGGGAGCTGTGCTCTCCAGCCCTCACTTGGTGACAGCGTGGGCTATCTCTGCACCTTCACCAGAAGTTGCCTCCACGCTCTACATCCCCAGCTTTTTCCAGGGGTTAGAGTCCTTCCCTATGGGTGCTAGAGCTAAATGTTTGTCAAGTTTATGAGCTTTCAAAGACAACCAGGCCTCCCCATTTTTATAAAGACTGAGATAAGAATTAATAAGATTAGAGGTTTATCCTCAACGTCTGCTTTGATGTCTTGTGTTCTCTCTCTCCCTCCCTCCTCTCTCTCTCTCTCTCCCAGTTTCCTCCTCTTTTAAAAATCCAAAGTGCAAGCTGGGAAGAGCAGCCTCGGGCCCTATAAACACACTGTTCAAATAAAGGAGACATTTAGGGGAAAGTGGAAGCATCATTTAAAGGTGATCATTCTAGAATGACCATGTCTGGGCAATTTGTCATGAAGTATTCTGGCTGTTGCCAGAGATCATTTTTTTTCTGTAAATCTTGCTGTTGGCTCATAATTTTCAACTTTTGACCCTTTAAAACTGAGGTGTGGGATTTTTACAAGCTTTGGAGATGGGGTGTTTTTTAAATAACCTTTTAAGAAGCCATCTGTCCCTGGGAAAGTTTGGGATCAGGCTTGAAGGCGCTCTGCAGAGGCGGCTGGAATCCCTGGGTCCCTGCCCCACCGTGGGTGACTTTATGATCCAAGAATGTTCCAGTCCAAGGACTGGACCTGCTTCTCCCCGGTTCTCTGTGGGTTCACAAGCCATCATGCTATAACAGAGGTACTTGAGCTACAGGTGGTCATGGAGGTGTGGGTACACCGTCCAGTGCCGGGCCGGCAGCTTGTTGCTCCCCACCCCTGCTTGCCTGTCCGGCCTCGTCCCCTGCACCCCTGCATGCCCAGACTCTGGGTTCCCACCGCAGGGCCTCAGTCTTGCCGCACAGGGTCTCAATGCCACACTTTGGGACAGACTGCTCCTCTGTCCAGCATGTCCCTCCTTGCATTCTTCTGTTGTGTCCTTCTTTGTCTTGCAAGACAGTTGTCATGTTGTCACCTCTGGGAAACAACAGTGGGAAAATCCCCTCCTCGGGGCACCCCAGCCCAGACCCTCCTCCCCTCAAGCACCCCTTGGCACTAATCACACTGTGTGGAAACTGCCTGTTTACTTAGGCATTTTCTCCCTGAGGCTGGGAGCCTGTTGAGCATTGGGTCCCCAGGCCCCGTCCAGGCAAGAGCCTGCAAGAGGCCATAGGATCGAGTAGTTAAGACCCTGCCTTTGGCCTCAGATGTAGCCCTCCACTACTCTGCTCCCAGCCCTGACGCTGCCTGAGGGGGGATTACGTATCCTTCCTGAGCTTTACTCATTCCTATAAATGTGACTATCAATAGTATCTACTTTATAGAGTGACTCTAAGGATCCTTGTTGGGTGTGCCGGTCTGGCTTAATCAGTGGAGTATGCAACTCTTGATCTTGGGGTCATGAGTTCGAACCCCATGTTGAGCACAGAGATTACTTTAAAAAATGAAATTTAAAAAAAATTGTTGGAGAACACTAACACACTCTATGGGGTTAACTCTGTATCTTCACAAGGGAAGTCCTGTTGGTAGACCCATTTTCCAGATGGGGAAACTGAGGCACAAAGAGAAGTTGCGTAACTTGTGTGAGGTCAGTAAGGAGAGCCAGGGTTCAAGGCCAGATGGACTCGGACTCCAGAGCCTGTGCCCCTGACCACTGTGACGCATGGCACACGAATAACTTGCATGGAGCCCTCCACCTGGCACACAGTAGATCCTCGAGACAGATGGTAGCTGCCATTGTCAGTAATTATTAATAGCTCCATTCATTTTATAGTCCATTTTTAGACAGAAGAGGTGGGACTGTTCACAACACAGGAAGAAGGAGTTGAGAGCTGGAGGAGGAGAGAAAAGAGGAAAACAAGGAGGAGATACAGGGAAAGAGTCAGACTTGGAGGGGGGGTAGGTGAGCAGAGGCCAGAGCTGGGCTGGGGCATGAGTTGGCAAGTGCCTGCGAGGCTGCTGGGGGGGAAGCGCTGAGGGCCCTGGTGGCCATCTGGGCACTACCCCAAGACCCCCACTGGCTTTCCTGCTCTTAAAAAATGAAACCCCAGACTCCACCACCGAGCACACATAACCCATTGTGGTATAACCCCAGATCACCTTTTTCCTTGTATCTTATCTTTCCCCCCACCATCCTGTGCTCGGCCATCCTACCCTGCCCTGCACCCCTCCGTACGTTTGCACACACTATTCATCTGCCTGAAATGTCCTTCATTTCTTCCGGCCCCAGGGAACGCCTGCTTATCCTTCAATACCCAGTTCAAATCACCACCCCCCGCCCCGGAAAACCGTCTTCAATACCCCAAACTGATCATATCCATTCTTCCCCTTTTTGAAGTGGACTTCCAGACTCATGTCTTATTCCACTCCGTGCCGAGCTGTACATAAAGTCATTACTTAGGGAAAAACTTGTTGGGCTTTTTTTTTTTTTTTTTTTTTTTTTGAGTAAATCCATGCTCAAACCAAGGGTGGGCCTAGTGAATCATCACACATGATCGCAAATCTCCAGCGTCCAGGAGAACTAGAACACGGAGGCAGAGGCTGAGCCAGATTCAGGAGAGGACTCATCCTTCCCAGGGATCCAGACCAGAGAATGTTCCAGGGCCAAGTGGGGATCTGGAATTCTGCTGTAGGCCCAGACAATGCTGCCTGGGAGAGTTCATACGAGGGACCTCACCCCAAGCACCCCAGAACAACCCAGAGATGGCTGCAGATGAAAACAAAAAGGAATCTGGTCTGCTGTCACTCACTGGGCCTCCATAAAATGCGGAACTCAAAACTGACCCTGACTGAGCAACAGGGAAGATGCTGGGCTGTCACTCTACTTCTACTCTTACAGTCTAAGACCACATTGGCTTTTTCAGCAGCTTTTGGCTTGTGGTCAACTCAAACCCCCAGATCTTTTTCGCTGGGATGGCTGCCAAGCCACATCTTGTGCATTTGATTTATGGCTTGGGTTAGCTTAGGCCCACTCCTGCTCCCCAGAAGCCAACAGGAGGAGGTGATGGTTTCTATACCCCTAGGAGGGAGAGCGATTGCAGGCCCCCAACCTAAGAACCTCAGGGTGTATGTGGGTAAGCTCCCCCTCTCCCTGTTTCTAAGCCCTTTTCCTCGAGGCAACAAATGCCAGGACCTCTCCAGTGGGATTTTCATTAGCATTAAAGTCAGAGGCCACCAGGGCTCCAGCAGACCAACTTTGGGTTCCTGGGGAAAGTGGTGGTTCTGGAAAGCACCCAGAAGGTCAGGGAGAGAGAGAGGCAGGTATTAGAGGCCTGGGCTCCTGAGCTTGCTGTTCATATGCCCTGAGAAAGGCCCTCCATTGCTCTGAGCCTCCATTTCTCAACTGCAGAATAGGGGTGACAAATCCCGAACTCGTGGCATTGTTAAGACAGAGGTGCTCAGGTCAAGTGGGCATCAAATGCCCAATAACTATGTCCAGCTCTTTCCCCCATGACACTGAATGAGAAACTGAGGCACTACGTTTATCCTACCTTTGCAAATACTACTCCTGCTTCTGTCTTTTCACATGCCACCTCTCAGAAAGGCCACACTCCCTAAGGTGACCCCCCCGTACACCTGCCTCAGCCCGTGGTAGTCCCCGTCATGGCCATCACAGTCCGTGGACAGCGTTTGTGTTTGTCTGGTGCCTGTCTCCCTCCGTCACTGTCCTAGACCTTCAGCTCCACGAGGGCAGAGCCCCTTCTGCCCCCCCCCCCCCCCCCCCCCCGTCTTCCTCGGCTCCCCACTGTGGCATCCCAACTTCAGCACCGCTGGGACTTGGCGGCGTGTGGCGAGTGACTGGGAGGGTCTTTGGAAACATTCCTTCGGACTTTGGCCACAAATCCGAATTGCGTTAAAGAAGCATATTTATTTCCACAAACAAGGTCACTTCCCCTCCCTGGGTCTCTGTTTCCCCAGCTGTAAAATGAGGTGTGAAATGAGAGACTGAACAAGCTTTTCTCTAAAGTCCTTCTAGCCCTGAAGACTCAAAAGTCGGCACAGAAAGCGGGGGAAGGTTGTATTGAATTATATTGCTTATTGGGTTGAAAAAAAAAGAAAAAAGAGAAAAAAAAACAGACTCTGCCAGGAAATCTCTCTCACTGTGTCACTTTCTCCGTGAGCCTGGAAAAAACCATCCTGCCCAGGCCCAGGCCTGTGGAGCCCATACTGAAAAAGTCACAGGCTCCTCCTGCCCTGGGCCCAGGCGAAGGGGCCCCCCGAAAGGTGTGTGGTAGCTGCTTCCCCGGGGGGTCCCGGGCTTTGTTGCCTTAACCGAGCACACAGAGCAGGTAAAAAATTCCAGACATGTTCTCCGCTGACAGCTAATTGTGTCCTTTATTAATGACCATGGCTTTCTTGGGGCAGGTGGGAGGAGGGAGGAGGCCCGTCTCAGCCCAGGGGGCTCCCTCAGGTGGAGCTGATGACCACATTTCTGGATTCCATAGAAAGGGAAGTGCTACGTGAGGTGACCCCGAAAATCCACCCCCACCAGCTGAAGAGGGGAGGGGCCTTTCCCGACTTCCCGAGCCCGGGCAGGGGCGGCTGGCTCCAACAACAAGTTGCAGGGCTTATAGAATCTAGCAGACGAGGTTCTGGGTCCTAAGTTGGCCTCTTTGAGCACAGCCAACAAAGTATAGCAGGTGGCCCAAAGGGGACCGGCAAGAGGACGATGGCCTGTGGGCAGCGTGGGAGATGCTCCCCAGCTTCATCCGGCCATCACCCCCCACCCTCATGGCACCGGGACTGGGCCCACCAGGCCCTTCCTCAGTGACCCACAGCACCACCTGTCAATACAGCAGCCAGATGTGCCGGGGGACTAGGGCTGGCCCTGCCAGATGTGTCAAGCTTTCCAACACATCCGGCTTCCCCTCCGGCACATCGTGATTATTATTTAACACTTGCTTTCCCAGCATCTGTGAGTCCCGAGGACTGCAGGCTGGGAGTCTTCAATGTGTCGATCCAGCTTGAGGTCTGCGGGCCTGGAGCTCACTGCTCATCAAAGGGCCTGTTTTCTCAAGGACCCAGTGAGGACCTTTACAAGCCCTCTTGCAGTGATAGCCTAGAGCTGGAGGGAGGGCTTTTATGGAGCTCTCTGTTCCCTGCTCTGTCGTCAGGATCCCGTGTTAGCCTGGGGAGCAAGGCGGGGTGGGCAGCATTAACCCCAATTATAGATGAGGGATGTGAGGCTCAGAGAGGGACATAGTGAAGTAGTAGCTGAGCTAGGATTTGAATCAGGCAGCGGAAACAGCATGTGCAAAGGCCCCGGGGTGAGATGGGCTCCAGAATAGCCAGAGGGCCAGAGAGGAGTAAGACGCAAGAGGAAAAGCAGTAGGAGGTGAGTTCAGAGAGGGGAGGGGGATGCAGTTACATCGAAAAGAATAAAATACCATGGATAAATTTAACCGGAGAGGCAAAGGGGGCTTTGTAGGCTGTTGTTTTTTCACTCTGAGGTGGGAGCTGTTAAAGACCTTTGAGCAGAGGAGCACCACACCGCTGATTCCTGTTCGGCAGGATCCCTCTGGCTGCTATGTTGAGAACAGATTGCAGCCAGAGGCCAGTGGAGAGGTAAGCCGGCAAGGTTGGGAAGTAGGAAACCAGTAATCTGACAGCCTCCACTCCTCTACCCTCTAGCTTCCCTTCCAGCCTGGGCGTCGGGATTCCTGGGCTGTAACCCAGGCTCCATCAGCCGCTAACTGGGCCATGTGACTCGAGGCAAGTCACTGTTGTCCTCTGGGTTGTGCATTCTCTAGTGATAAAATGAGGAGCTTGGACCAGGTCCTCCTGACTTCCGGTGACCCAGACCCCACGTGCCTCCCCAGCCTCGAACTTCATGCTCCAGTGGCCCTGAACTATCTGTAGCTCCCATACACACACCATGCCGTCTCACACCTCGGTGCGTGTGCACAGGCTGCCCCCTCCGCCTGCGACACCCTTTGCCACCAGCCCCCCACCCCCCTCCGCATGTGGAGAGCCCGTGTTCTTCAGCAGATCCCAAGCTCATGTGGCATCTCCAGAGTCTTCCCCTGACCCGCCCGCCTTCCTCAGTGACCCTGGGCACTCTGACAGCCCATACCCATCTCCAAGAGACAACAGATGAAGTGGTTGTGGATTCAGAGCTACCTTCCGATCCCAGCTGCATCTCTGAAATGTTATTGAACCTCTGTTTCCTCCTCTGTAAACGAGACATAATTCTATTTCCAATACCCAGGGTCAAGGTGAGGCAGCAGTTTGACCGTTAAGCGTCTAACCCAGTGCTTGGCACAGCATCGCTGGGTGGGGTCTACGAAGCCAGATTCTAGCTACGAAACATGGCGGGTGGCCCTGGACAGTGTGGCCCCAGATTCCTGCAATGGCCCAGGCCAGGACCCCAGGACAGCCTCCCAGCAGCCTCCCAGCCCAAGGGCACTCCTGTCCACTCGTCCTGTCACCAGCCGCTCCCTCCACTCACCTCCTCTGTCGGGGCCTGGTCAAAGCTGCCTCCCGGCAGCCACTCAGCACTTGAAAATGTCCTTAATTGCTTCACCAGAGTGGGGAGTCACCCTGCAGGCAGATAATTAAAAAGTTCAGAGCTTGATTAATTGGGAGGAAATTGGAGGAATGGGGCAGCCTGCGGGGCGTGCGGGAGCTCTCAGCCCCTGCGTGGGGACGGCACGAAGGGAGGCAGACCAGAGCCAGGACCCGGGCCTACGCTGGGACCCAGCGGCTGGACACACCAGGTGTGAATCCTGCCTGCGCTGGTTGTGGGTTTCAAGGCTGGTTTCCCAGGAGACGGTGAGCACCACCCTGCCCCACACACCACACGAATACAGCTGGGGTGTAGCCATCAAAAGACCCAATGGTCAGGAAAGTTCTGGTGTCTCTAGCCTTGGGCCTGAGGCACCTACAAGCCTTGTAGCCTGTCATTCAGGGAGGTGTCCCAGAGGGCCTGCCTGGCAGTGAACCGGGCGGGCATGGCGGCTGCCCTATGATGCTCATAGTTGGTCAGATGGAAAGGGCGGAGTGGGAGGTAGAGACAGGTGTCAGCCAAGTGCCAAGAAGGGTGAAGGTGAGATGGCTTGAGCCCCTATTTCTGGGGGTGGAGGGAGCAGTTCTGGGGCCTCTGATGTGGTCTGGGGGCTCCAAAGGCCTAGAACCAAGTCTCCGGTCCACACACTGGCTAAGTGACCTTCAACCTAAGATTCCATATTTCTGAGTGTCGATCAGTCAATCAACACACACATTCTGAGGCCTCCTGTCCATCACGTCTCAGCCGCTGGGGCTGGGAGGTTCTAGACATCGCCGGTACCTGCTGTCCCCAGGCTTACAGCCAAGTGCAGGAGGCAGACACTCAGAACCGTGTAATCACGCTGCGGGAGAGGCAGAACACAGGTGCTTCGGGAGCACAGGCAAGAGGCCCCAAACCAGGTCGGGGATGGCATCCCAGGAGAAGGTCAAAAGGTGATTTGGGCGGAGCCGAGATTGGAAGGATAAAAAAGGAGCAAGCCAGGCTGGCACTGGGACAGAGGAAACTGCCTGAGCAAAGGCCCAGAGATGGGAGATGGAACCCAGCTGGTGGGGGAGCCGGAAACTACCTCCTGCAGCCGGGCCCAGGCTGCCGCTCGGAGGTTCTGAGGGTACAGGCTGGCAAGGTGGTCCGTAGAGGAGAGGCCAAAGAAGGCTGGGCTTGCCACAGGCACCAGGGAGCCGTGGAAGTGTCTTTGAGCTGAGAAGAAAACGCCACAGATGGCCGGTGTGGTGACTGGCTTTGGGAGGCCCTGGGATCCCCCCTCAGGCAAAGGGGAGACGTGTTAACACAGTTCCTGCCGCTGCCTTCTGACTTCTGTAGTTCTGCCAGCTGTTGGCAAGGATCCACAGAGCCTGGGACCCGTCAGGGGCAGGCAGGGGTAGCCTGGGCATGTGAGGGAAGTCGGGGGGTGGCGAGATGACTGACATCCCCTGGGTGGTCCCAGCAGGAGCGACCACAGCAGGGGAATGAGCCTGCGGCACTCGCTGGACTTAACCTGGCCAAGCAGGGCCCCCCCTTCTCAGGGGAGGAGCGAGGGAGAACCGTGGAAAGACGGTTGCGGGGAGGGGGGGCACTCTTCGTCAAGTTAGAACACCGAGGGCTTCGGAAGCAGGAGGTAGAAAGAACATAGACTGTGGGAGCACAGGCTCTGTGTGACTTTGGACAAGGCATCCCTCTCTATGAGCCTCAGTTTCCTCATCTCTAAAATGGGGACGATGCCTCCTGCTACACAGGGAGATGGTGAGGACTGAGTGAGGTTATGCACAAGGGAAGCTGCTGGCCCAGCACCGGCCAGGCTCATGGCAGGTACCCAGTGATCAGAAGCTCCTCCCGGCCCAGAAGCTTGCCACCTGCTTCCAGCATGTCTGTGCCCATGATACAGAGCCTCAGGCACCCTGGCCAGCTCTGACCAGGGCAATGACTCCATGGGTTTAACTTCAGCAGCAAAAGCAGGAAGCATGAGAACTGCAAAAGTCACTTTGCATGAGGAAGGCCCCCCAACCCCTTTTGCTCAGCCCAGATGTACTCACAGTGCAAAGCCCTAAAAATAAACAAATCAGTTTACCCACAGCTCAACCAGAACATAGGACTCAGGGTTGGATGCTTGGATCCACGGCCAGAGTCTCACAGGTGGCAGAGGCCTTAGAGATGGTCCAGCCATACCCAGAGTGGTTAGGAAGGGGTATGGGCTCCCAGAGCAAAGAGAGCAGGGAGCCTCAGGGGCAGCCGAGCCCAGCCTCCCCTCTCTGGTTCCAGGACTCTTCTCTATCCCCTCAAACTCCTCTCCCCAGCCCAAACCCAGAACGTCCTGGAGACCCTGAGGCAGGAAAGTGAGCCAGCTGCTCATCAAACAGGGCAGAGCTAGCCAGGAACCCACTCCCTCCAGTCCCAGTGGCCAGCAGTCAGGCCCGGCTAAAGGAAGGTGCCCAGCCCCCTGCTCAGTCAGCCTCATTCAGCCAAGGCCCGGGCCTTTGTCTCTATGTCACAGTGCCTGACACATAATAGGGTCTTAATAACATGCCTATTGGATAAATTCGTAACTCACCAGCTCTCCAACTGGACCCACGCGCCTGGAGGCAAGGACCACAGCTTCCCTGTCTCTGCATCCCCAGGGCTTAGCACACAGCAAGTGGCGGGCCCGGAGTGAACGGAGATAGTACAGCAGACACCTGTGCCGTGTTCACTGTCACCCAGGCAGGTGCGGATGCACATGCTTTCTCTAGATTAACTCATGCAATCCTCCCTCCAAATAGAGGGTCAGGGTGATCCTTCTCCCTGTTCCACAGACAAGGGAACTGAGCGCGAGGGACCTCGCCCCGGTCACACTGTTAGCAGGCCTGGGATTCAGCCCTGGCAGCCAGCTCCGCGGTCTACACCCAGGTCCAGTTCCATGGGACATCCTGCTCAGGTTTCCAGGAGCTAGATGGTGAGCCCACCTCTGCCCAGACAGAGCACCCGGCTCCACAGGACCCCCAGGAAGCCAGAGAAGCTCCTTCCTCCCCCACCAAGGCTGGCACACGGAGCCTGAAAGCAGTGGACTCCGCTGTGCCCTCAATGGTTTGGGGATTAAAGCCGCGTCTCTGGGAAGAGAGTGAGGAACCCGGTGGCAGGCCTGCCAAGGAGGCTGCAAAGATCACCCAGTGCCAATTAGCGGCCCCGCCGTGCCAGGTCCAGATGGAGCCCTGCCTCGGCCTGACTCAGGGCTCACTCGGTCAATTATCACCTATCCCCGGAGCCCAGGGGGCAGGTGGGGAGAAAATCTGTTTCCCCCTAATCCTCCCTCCCTCTCCCGGCCAGCTGCCATCCCTGCCTTGGGTTGCCTGGCCAAGGGCTCTGGGCGTCTGCAGAAGGCGCGTGCTGGCTGCCCGCTTCAGTCCCAAGGCCTGTGTTTGGGGGGTCAGGCTTTGCGTCTGTCTTGCTGAGTGACACAGCAAGCCCCGTCCCCTCGTAGGCCTGACGACAGGGTCTCTAGTACTGACCCTCAAGTCACTCGATGATTTCTACGTTCAAGAGTGCCTGGGAACGAGGCCTTTGGAATCACAAAGACTTGGAGTCAAACCTCAGCTCTGCCATTTAGTAGCTCTGTGACCTTGGTACGGTCATTTTGCCCCCTCAGGGCCTCAGTTTCCTCATCTGTAAGATGGTGGGGGTGGTGATAATGGCACCACTTCGGTGGATAGTCACATAGATTTCATGAGAGAATCCATGCAAGTCACCTGCCCGGGCTCGGCCCCTGGAGAGCCCATGACCCCTGGGAATTTGGATTGTCCTTGCCAGCTTGACGAATAATAACAGCTGACATTTACATAGTGCCTGCTGTGTGTTCTGTGTGCAGATCAGCCCATCAGACCCACAGCCCCGGCCTTTGAGTCCCTCACTATCCACTTGGGGAGACAGACCTGCCTTCATTTAGCAAACCGAGCTGACTGAGCACCTATGATGTGCCACACCTTGCACTAGGGGCTAGAGAAGTGGGGATGAAAGACCCAGCCCCCTCCCCCAGGAGGGTTCCCCCACCAGTGGGCAGCACAGAGATCAGTCACAGAAGGGTTAGGTCCATGGTAGGATGAAGCCAGTTGGCTCCAGCTTGGCTGACAAGAGCCAACTAGGCTCATCTCTTCCCAACTCAGTGGTCAGTTAGGTCAGATGGGCAGCTTGAAATTTGCCCTGGGAGCCTTGATGCCACAGAAATTGGCAAACAGAACAAATCAGGGCTCCCCCCCAATCCCCGCTGTAGATAGCTGTGGGCCAGCACAAGGCTGCCCAGAGTGTGTGTCTAGGGTACTGAGTGGAGGTCGGAGGCGTCTGCTGTAGCTGGTGGAGGCGGGCCTCCCCGAGGCATCCACGTCAGACCCCATCCCAGGGGGCGGCTTGATGGGGAGAAGGGCATTCAGGCAAAGGGACCTGTGTGTGTGTGTGTGTGTCTGTGTGTGTGTGTGTGTGTGTGTGTGTGTGCGTGCGCACGCGCGCACGTGTGGCCAGGGCATCTAGGGAACCGTGAACTGATGAAAGGTGACAGATAGGGCCAGAGACATGTACCAGAGGCTTACTAGAGACTGAAGCCATTTCTGGGACACGGGACTTCCAGTCTGAAAAGTAAGATGTGTTGTCACCATAGTGGGCAGTCTCCTGGGATGACCTGTGGGGAGTGAGGACGAGAGGTAACTGGATCTGAGCAGCTCTGCAGCCTGATGAAACTGACATGGTCATGGTCATGGCCAGTGACATGACATGGCAATCACTGGCCACACATTTTCTTAGGACACCTATAAGGGGCATATTCGTTCATCCAACGAGTGTGTGTATTGAGCACCTACTATGGTCCCATCAATCTGCCAGGAGTGAGGGAACCAGTGAGAGCCACACCAGCCTGGTTCCTCTTCCCCTTTGAAGGCACTTCTACGGGAAGGGGAAAGATAGCACGCACATTGATAAGCTCCTTTCTAAGATAATTACAGCTTGTGACAAGGGGCAACAAAGGAAACAGAGACTGAGACCGAGTCGTGAGAGAATCCCTCTGACCAGGGTGGTCAGGGAGGGCCTCTCTAGGAGGTGACATTTAACTGGGGGCCTAATAGAAGAAGACCAGCCATGGAAGCAGGGACAGCGCTCTTGCCCACCAGGGGCTGGAGCACATTTGAGCGAAGGGAATGTCCAGTGGCGACAGGAAGACCACAGAGCCAGTCTGGCAGGCCTCGTGGGCCAGGCCTCATGTGGGGTAGTTCTCAGGGCAGTGAAGAGCCCCAGATGAGTGTAAAATAAGTGGAGTGTGGTGAGTCTGATTCATTCTAATCACAGCTCCCCGGAAACCATGGGGGATTGGTGGGGAGGTCAAGTGGGGCAGGGAGACCCACACAGAGACCCTGGCCGCACCCACATCTTGGAAGTGTCATCAGCCCCTTTTCCAGAGGTGGGGTCCGAGGCTCAGGGAAGGCACCTGCCAGAGGGACAGCTGCTAGTTCTGTTCACTTCCCTGTTCTGTGCCTGAAACCCAGCCGTTGGCAGGACTGGATGCCCTCCCAGCTGAAAAATCAGAGCAGCGTGGTCCCTGGGGCACTGGGTGCTGAGAGCAGGCAGCTGCTCCAGACTGTTCTGGGGGCGAAGAGGTGGCCAGCCAAAGCGGAGGCCCCTTACACCCCACAATCACATGGGATACCTGGGATCAGAATCGGCCTCTGCTGCCAAAGAGCCATGTGTGTCTGGTCCTCTCTGGCCTCTGTTTCCTCAAATGTCGCACAAGGTGGTGACCTGGACACTCTTCCAGCTCCTCACCCACCGGGTACCCGGCATCCTGCTGGGAACTGAACGTACAGCCAGGCACTTACAGATTCACGAGTAAGTAATTAAAATAGGCACCTGGATGGTGGCTTAGGGAAGGCTTCCTGGAGGAGGTGGTACCTGCACCAAGTCTTAAAGTGTCGTAGGAGTTTGATGACAACAGGAGTGAGGACAGGACGGACAGAGGAGCTGGACCTGGGCAGGGACCATACGTAGTCGACAGTGTGGAGCAGCAGAGATGAGGCTGGGCGTGGCGGGCACTGGGAGAGGGGCAGGCGCCCGCGCTGGGGTTCTGGAGGTCTTGAGGCGTTTGGAGCGCTGTTGCAGATTTTTCTAAAACAGCTGTTGTATTGTGACATCGTTCACGTTCTATAGAATTCAGCTATTTAAGTTGTACAGTTCAGTGATTTTTAGTGTATGCCCAGAATTGCAACCATGACCACAATTTTAGAACACGTTCATCACCTCAAAAAGAAACCCTGTTACCCATTAGCTTTCACCCCCCCCATTCTCTGCTCTCCCCGGTCCTTGGCAATCACTAACCTGCTCCTGTCTGTATCGACGGCTCTGCTGGACACTGTTCTATAAATGGAAGCACACACTGTGTAGCCTTTTGTGTCTGGCTTCTTTCATAAGCACAATGTCGTCGAGGTTCATCCATGTTGTGGCGCGTACCCCTACTTTATTCCTTTTTATGGCCGAATAATATTCCATTGTGTGCCATTGTGGGTTTTTTAGTGACACAGAAAGGTGTGTGCTTTAGAAAGCTGGCTGGGGGGGGGGGTAGGAGGAGGCGAGATGGTCACACAAGACTAAGGAGTCCGTAGGAAGAGCTTTCTGGATGCCCACAGGCGTAGAACCGTGGTGGGGAAGAGCCAGAATGGGGTACAGCTAGGGGAAGGGGGGGAAGACCTGGTCATTGGCAGCAGGGGGGGAGGGTAGGGAGGAGGTATCCGGGGTTCCTGGTGACTGGGTGGAGAATGATCTCATCTTCCCCGATGAAAGATTGGTTTTGGGGGAGCAAATCTCGAAATCTTGATCTCGATAGATCGAGAAAACATAGATGCCCAGGGAGAGGGTGGAGGGTGGCCAGCAGCACATCTAATGAGGGAAGGCTTCTGGAGGAGGTAGCCTGAGGAGTCTGAGATGGAGCCAAGACATGTGACAGGAGAGGACAGCCAGGAAGGAGGCCCAGATGGAGGGGCTGGCACGGCACGGAGGGCAGAGTAGACAGCCACCCACTAGCCGGGCCCAGGGAATTGCCAGCAAATGGAAGAAATGAGCTAAGCTGGGCAGGCTTTCCCTGAGAGGGAGCCAGGGGGGTCCTGATCTTAGGACCAAAACCTTTTGGCATCTATTGGGATGATCCTAGATCCCCACAGGAGCCCTGTACCCCCATCCTACAGGAGAACCAACTGAGGCACAGAGATTATCTGTGCACAGAGATCATCTCAGCACTCATGGACCATTGACAAGAACGCAGGTTGCACAGGGCCATGTAGTGTGGTGGTTAGGGAAGCCTCGAGGGTCAGACCACCCGAGACGGAGCCACTGTAAGCTCATATCCTAGCAAATGACTTCCATCTCTGTGCCTTTACGCCCCCCGTCTGAAAAGGGGAGCAATAACCTTCCCTCCGTCACAGGGCTGGGTAAGGACTAGGTGGGTCACTAGGGGTCAAGTCCTTAGAAAGGTGCCAGGATTTCATACAAACTCAGTAAGTGTTGGCGGTTTCATATTTACACTCTGGAGCCCTGGTTTCCCCATCTGAGCAGTGGAAGGCTTAATAAGCCCCCAGAGGGCTCGTCGCCATCCTCCTTGGCATCCTGAGAGCCTGGGTGGTTAGTCCTGACCCTGCTCTTGCCGCTAGTTCCTTAAGGACGGGACTGGAGCTGGACCCGAGATCCCCACGGGGCCTGGGAAGGGGGCATCAGCTAGTGTCTTTGTCAAGTTGGCTGCCGCGTTCTGGAAGCCGCCTCCAAAACGTGGGTAAACTCAAGGCACCAGGGTGTTTCCTAGTGTCCCGGGGGAAATGTCCGGGGCGTAGGTACTGAGTACTTGTTTTATCCAGCAAGCCCTGAGATTATGACTGTAGCCTCTCCCCACTCCATGCCAGACACCATCCCTCGCATGGAGTCCTCGTGGCCACTTTATGGTTAGATGCTGTCATCCCCGTGAGAAAACTTCAGCCCAGAGAGGTTGAACTACTTGTCTGAGGTTACCCAGCAGCCTGGTATTTGAACCGGATACAGTTCAGTAATGCCAGGAATTGTTCTAGGCACTTTTGCCTAAATTTAACCAACATAATCCTCGCAACAACTGGAGATAAATACTATTGTCCCCATCTTGCAGATGAGGAAATAGCTCTCGCGACTGGCCCGAGGTCACACGCTGGCACAGGCAGAGCTGGGACCTGCCAAGCCGCTGGCGCACTAACCAACAGTCTTCACTGCCTTTCTGCTCTCGTGGTCCCCAAAGCCCAAGCCCTTCCCACGTTAGCGAGCAGCTTCAAGATGTGTGCTGAGTGCCGACCAGGCTCTGCGCTGGGGACAGGGGAAGGAACTGTGAATCAGACACGCCTCCCATCCCGAGGGGGCCACGAGCATGGCCAGGGGACCCCCCGAATGAATAATTGTGGCAGGGGAGTAAAGCTTTCTGACCTCGAGTCATGTAAGCACCAAGGAGGGCGGGGGTCTCTGAGGCTGAAGCTGGTAGAGGGGCCAAGGGGAGGGCCGTTTGCTGATTTGAACGTGGAGGATAAGCTTAAAGACCGGGCCTAGAAAAATGATTTAGGGAAATTGATGTTCGCCATTTACATGGGAGGAGATGGGCGCTCCGAGGGATGGTGTCGCTTGCCAGAGGTGACACAGGCCTGGAATGTGATCCAGGCAAGCGCCCCTGGCCTGTACTTTCTTGAGCCGCCTTCGACCCCTACGAGGAACTTGCCTGTTGCAAAGCTCTTCCCTGTCTGCCTTCTCACTTACCCCTTATGTGATCTCCCCTCCCCAGGCTCCACAGCAGTGCTGGGATGATGAACCCCAGGAAGCAAAAGAAACAGAGGCCAGGAAAAGTGCAGGGCCTGGACCCCGGGTCTCCTGATGCCCAGCCCAGGGCTAGAGTAGTGTGGATTTGCACACAGGTCTGGCCATTGTTTGTAGAACCTAAGCCCTGAGCTTCAGGGCCTGAACCCACATCCTGAGCACCCTGCCAGAGCAGGGAAGAAGGCCAAAGCCCCTGGAACAGCCCAGATTGCCCAATGCCCCATCAAGTGCAAACACTTCCCTCCGCAGGCTGTCCCTGGTACTGCAGGCTCCCTTTGGTGGAATAAATTGCTCCAACCCCTTCTGTAATAACAGCCACTCTTCACTGGGCACCCTATACTGTGCCAGACCTCCTGCCATGTGCCTTACACACGGGACCAAATTCCCCCAGTGGCCTTCAGAAATGGGTCTTAGGATCATAATTTTACAAATAAGGAAACTGATTCTAAGCATGGTTTAGCCGGCTTGTCTATGGCCCCACAGCTAGCCCAAGGCCAAGCTGGAGCTCCAACCCAGGTCTACTTCCAAAGACAGTGTTCTTTTCTGCTGTACTCCATCACGTTTCTATGTGGCCTGCGCTGTGCTAGGACTTTTCTAACGTAATCATCACGATCCTCTGGACGCTGGGGATCTAGTTACAAGAATCAGGACTCAGTCAGCCATCAGTGAGCAAGACTGGGCCCTGGGTCCTGCCCCAGACTTCTTCAGGGTCTTCAGAATAAGTCAGGAATGACCTTAGAAGCACTGTCACAGCCAGCCTGGGAAAGGGGAAGAGGGATTGTTAGTGGCCTCTGATGAAGCCATAGACAGCTTCAGAGACAAGAAACCAGGCAGCCTGGAACCTTCTGGGCACAGATAGGACTGCCCTGTTGGAGCCTGGAGACCCTCAAGAGCCTTAGGCGATGGGAATTCCCAGCAGCTGCATGGCCCCTCCGTGATGCCGTGCAACCCCTCGGAGAGACCACACGGTCTCCCCATGCCTTGTGGCCCCCGACTCCTCATCTGGATTCCCCAGACTCTCCTTGTCTTTTCTCCCAGGTTGCCCATCTGGAACCTTCAAAGCCAACCAGGGGGACGAGGCCTGCACGCACTGTCCCATCAACAGCCGGACCACCTCGGAGGGGGCGACCAACTGTGTGTGCCGGAACGGCTACTACCGAGCCGACCTGGACCCCCTCGACATGCCGTGTACAAGTACGCTCGGGGCCCCGGGAGTGTGCGAGGGCCCCCTGCGTCCCGAGCCCCGCTACGGAAAGCTCGGAGCAGGGGGTGGGCCGGCGGCGGCCTGGCTCCAGCCAGCCTCTCCTGCTCGGGGAGCGGCCAGGCACCTGGCGGGAGGGGAAATGAAAAACTGGTTGGAAAGGGACCATCCTGGGGTCCTCGTGCTGCCAACGCACAGCGACCGTGGAGCTGGCATCTGGCTCCGTCCCTCCTCCTGCCAGTTGCGTGGAGCATGAAGTCAAGGTCTCGATTCACAAAGGGACGGTGAGTGGGAGGCTTGGCAGAAGGAGAACCAACACAGGTGGTGTCTGTGACAGAAAAGGCTGCCCAGTGTTCTAACCTGGCAGCGGCCCCCTGAATCTCAGGCCAAGGTTCTCTAAGAAAGGAGTGACGGGGAGGACGATCTTACCACCCCTGTACAGACAGGAACAGAATTCAGCTGCAAGCTCCAGAGAGCCGACCCCAGTGACTTAAACCATAGGACTTTATTCTCTCACATAGCAGAACCCCAAAGATAGGCAGTCCTGGAGATTGTGGCAAATCCACGGAGTTCTCTGGGATCTGGCTCGCTCTTTCTGGGCTGCCATCCTCCGTGTGAGGTTCCTACGCTTTGGGGTTGCTGCATAGTCCAACATTGCTGCTGAAGCTCCGGCCATCACATACCTTCTAGAAAGAGGAAGAAGGAAAGGGACAAAGGAACATTTTATAACGGTCTCCTTTTAAGAAAAAGTCCTGACCGACAACTTCTACAGTGTGTCAGTGGCCAGCCCTTCCTCACAGGAGGCTAGGAAATTAGCCTTCTAGCTGGACATCTTGCCACCCTGAATAAAATTGGGTTCTGTTAAAGGAAAGAAGGGGAAAGAGATCTCGGGTGGGTATGCCCCCCAACACATGAAGACCAGCCCTTGTAACAGACACCAAGGAGGCTGGAGGCCAGGGGGAGAGTGTTAAGCAGATGTGCAGCATGATGAGAGTTATATTCTAGAAGCATCCCACAGTGGGACGGAGGGGAGAAGGGATTTGACGGAAACCTTGGGGGCCCTGGGCTAAAGCCAGGGCAGGGGGCAGAGAGCCGTCTCCTGGGAACGGACCTCCTTAGCCCCCACTGACCAACACCTCTCCCCACCCGCAGCCATTCCCTCCGCGCCCCAGGCGGTGATCTCCAGTGTCAACGAGACCTCCCTCATGCTGGAGTGGACCCCGCCCCGTGACTCAGGGGGCCGCGAGGACCTGGTCTACAACATCATCTGCAAGAGCTGTGGCTCGGGCCGCGGTGCCTGCACGCGCTGTGGGGACAACGTGCAGTACGCACCGCGCCAGCTGGGCCTGACCGAGCCGCGCATCTACATCAGCGACTTGCTGGCCCACACGCAGTACACCTTCGAGATCCAGGCCGTGAACGGCGTCACCGACCAGAGCCCCTTCTCACCTCAGTTCGCCTCCGTGAACATCACCACCAACCAGGCAGGTAAGCGCTTCAGATGCCCGCTAAGGGGGAGCAGGGCCGTGAACCCGAACGGGTACCCTGCCGGCCCCGGTCAGGGCCTCCGTCCCCTCTGTGGAGTGGCTCCTGCTGCTCCGAGGCTGCGCTCGCCTGGGAGAGGACGCATTACCCCTGCCTTGACGTGCGGTCATAGCAATTGCTGTTATTTGGCGAACATGCGCTGTTGAAGGCTCCCTCTGACAGGGGTGAGCAGTCCAGGCCTGTGGGCAGGTCGGATCCACTTGGAGACGCGGGGACCCAGGTTCTTCCGTTGGCGTCAGCCACCCTGAGGCATCAGGTGTGTCTGTCTGCAGGAAGGTGGGAGAGAGAGGGCCCAGGGAAGCAGGAGTGGAACCCATCCCTTCTGTGCATGGTCCCCTGGAAAGAACCTGGTCATGTGACCTTGCCAGGCCACAAAGGAGACTGGGCCATGTGGTCCTCTCCAGGTGGCGGTGGGGAGATGGTCAGTAGATATCCAGCAGTTTCCATAGACGCCTTCTGGGAGCCTTCCGCCCAACCCAGTCCCGCTCCAACAAGTTTTTCTCCCTCAGCTCATCTTTCCTCGTCCTTTCTGGTACCTTACACTGCCCTCCATCTTCTGCCTGCTTCCTTCATGGCAAATAAAGTTGCCAAACATCGCAGTCTCACTACTACTGTCATCCCTCTTCAGTCACACCTCTTAGGCTTCTGACCCCTTCTGTCCAGCGAGGCCACCATCCCCTGGGTCTCCTGTGACACTTCCCAGGCTCATCCCCAACCAAGGGCCACGAGATTTTCGAGGACCTCATGGTACCTGTGGAGTGTGCCCCTCAGTTATTCACTCAACAACCCTTGGCAAGCCCCTGCTGTGGGCATGGTCTGGACCCTGTCCAAGGAAGAGCCAAGGGAGGCCAGACTCCAGGAGAGAGGGTGAGTGGGCTACCCACCTCGTCTTTCAGATGTCAAGTGGGGCCCATACCATAAGTGCTCAGGGGATTCAGAGACAGAAGTCTAGGAAGGCTTCCTGGAGGAAGCAGGATTTGGCCTGAAGTTTAAAGGACCAATGAAATGTTTATGGGAGTAGTAGAAAGAAATGTCTTTTGAGAGTGAGAAAGCATGTGAACAAGGAAATGGAAAGAGAGGGGCCAACCAGCTACACCTGGTTGAGGGGTGCTATCTATACATGATCTCATTGCATACTCCTGGCCTCCTTGAGTAGGAGGCATCCATGTCCCCATTTTACAGATGATGCTCAGAAAAGTTGAGTCGCAAAGCAGGAAGGGTAAGGGACAGGAATTAACCAGGTCTACCAGATTCCAATGCTTGGGTGCAATCCAGCATATGTTCAAGGAACCTTGAGGTGAGACTGTGGGTCTGATGGTACGTGTGAGTGAGCTCATTCATAAGAATGTGTGGGTGTGTCACTCTATGTGTTTGGGTGACCATGTGTTTATGATTGGGATCGCATGTTCTGTGGCCATGTGGCTTCTTATTTATAAATGCATTCAAGAGCATGGGTGTGTCTGAAGCCGAGGGGCTTGGAACGGGATGTGTTGGAGCATGAATTTGTGTGTCTGAACGTGGCCCTGCCTGTCCATGTGTTTGTGTACGAGAAGGAGTGTGGTTTTGTTCCCGAGTGTTTGCGGTATTGCTGTGGCGGAGAGGACATAGTTGTGAGCGTGTGCCTGCTGTTCCTGCAGGGTCGTGGGTGCGTTTAAGCCTCCGCTCAGAGTGAGGTCCAGAAGGAGTTGACTCAAGGCAGGCAATGCGAGAGAACCCTCCGAAGCCAACAGCTGTTGGCAAAGACACCTAACAGATTACGAAGCCTCAGCTGGGAGGCTCTCCAGCTTGCCAGGGCCCTGAGGTAGGGAAGCCTAGGCTTCCAAGTCCTCTCCCAGGCTCTCGGGGAAAGGGGGAGGTGGGAGTTCTTTCTCTGGCTCTAGGGACCTCTTCTGCACCCATGTAGAAGTCCTGGGGGTAGAACTGTTTACTCAAGAAGCCTCAGCTTATTAGCAGCACGGGGTAGAATCTGGGCTGCTTGACAAGCTGTACCCTTCCTTTCTAG
Source organism: Mustela lutreola (assembly GCF_030435805.1). Lineage (NCBI taxonomy): Eukaryota > Metazoa > Chordata > Mammalia > Carnivora > Mustelidae > Mustela > Mustela lutreola. The sequence continues at coordinate 16,477,899 of NC_081299.1, forward strand.
AGCTGGATATTCCCAGAGAATAAAGATGAGGCAGAGTGGAAGTGAGGGGCTTCCAGAAAGAAAAGTATGGGGTGTGGGGGAAGCCTCCGGATTGAAAGACAGAAGCAACAAAAAACAAGCACTGGATTCAGATCTGGGTTTGAATTCGAACTTTGCCATTCATTTGCTGTGGGACCTCAGTGTATCAGTCAGTTATCACTACGATGATGCTGCATAACAAAACCACCCCAAACCTTAGTAGTTTACAACAATAAATATTTATTTTCTCACTCACTCATCTGTGGGGCAGCTAAGGTTTAGCTAATCTGCAGCAGGGCTCGCTGAGCTGGGCAGGACTCCAGAATGTGGGTTGGCTTCAGTCTGTTCCACATGTCTCCCATTCCCCTTGGACCCGCCGCCACCCAGGCTGGTTTCTGTCATGGTGAATGTTGGGAGCGCCAGCAACTGCGCCAAGCCATGACACACAAACACTTCTCTCTAATGCCTGTGGCGCAGTCACACACAGCAAATGAACCCTGCAGAGTGACTTGGCAAGGGGTGTCGGTACACAATCCTGTTCCAAGAGGCGAAACCGAGAAAAGTGATCCAACCCATCACACTCATGGAAAGCACTGCCTCCCTCAGGGCCTCAATTTTTCCACCACACTGTGCATCAGAACCCTGTGAGAGCTTCTCCAGAACATAGGTTCCTGGACCCCGCCCCAGACCTATGGAATCCGAATTCCAGGAGTGGACCCTGGGCATCTGCATGTTTAATGAGGGGCCCAAGTGTTTCTTACTATTGGACAGATTTTGGAAACTCGGATCTAAGCCTGTGTATGCCCTCAAAGCCCTGAGGCTTTCTGGGTCATAAATACCCTTTCTCCCTCCTCTTTGTTTCAAGCCCCTAGATAAGCTAACTCTTTCTCAGATGGTCAGAGCCCAGCTGGGGACCATGCAACCTCACCATGCCCTCACCCTTTACCAGATGAGGAAACAGAGGCCCAGAGAGGTAGAGTCACCACTAAGTGTTCTCAACTGGGATTTAAACCCAGCACTATGGGACTGTAAGTCTACACTGGAGAAGAGGCGGATCTTGCCCTTGACACTTTATGCCCTCATTGGGAAGATGAGACACAACACAGCATCTACAATGCTGTGGCATAAATGAGGGCCCAAGGAGGTAGAAGGGAGGGGAGAGAGATCACAAGCAGAAGAGATCCTTACTTCCTGGAGAATGGGAGAATGGCAAATCTTGGAAGGCTTCCTGGAAGAAGAAGTATTTGAGTTTAACTCTGGAGAATGGAAACACTTATAAGAGACAGAGATGGAATCGTGCAGAGAGAAAGGTGTCCCAGGGGAGGGAAGTGCAGGAGGCAGGCTGGAGGGCGAGCTCTTTCTGTACTTCCTGAGCACAAGGTGCCTTCACACATGGTCCCTCTAGCTGGATTGCTTTTCTCTGTACCATTTTTTCAGACCTTAGCTCATCGTTACTGACCTTCTTCACCTGATCACCCCACACACACACCATGGCCCTCAAGCCTCCCTGGTTGGGATTTTAGCCTTATGTCTTTGATCCTGTCCTTCCCGTCTGTCTCCCCCGCCATCAGCATGTGGTGGTACACAATGGGTCTGCTTTTCCTTACTTACCACGGTTTTCCCGGCACCTGGCCAGGGGCGCACCACAGCAAATGCTCAGTGAACATTTGCAGAAGGGCTCAGAGAAGCGTGGAGTGAGGTGGGGTGTAGAGAGGTACCACAGGCTGGAAAGCAAAGCTGGGGACTTGATTTCCAGACAGATGCATTCAGTGGTCGGTTTTAATCAGACCCTAAAATTCAATATATAAATATCTAGCTCATTGCCTTAAAAGGAAAAAGTATTCCTTTTGGGCAAGTGACTGGGCCTTGCTCACACTCCCTTGGCACTCACCGGGGCCAGAGCTGTCTTCTGACATCATAAAGCCATCAGGCCACCTCCGAACCACACTCCGCCGTTCCAGGACGCCTTTCCACCCCGTATTCCTGCGTCCTCTCAGGGGCCCCTGGAGAAAGGAGGCCAGGCTGGGCCGCACATCCCCACTTGACAGAGGAGGAAACGGGCGTGGGGAGGGGTCAAGCACGTGCCCGGGCTCACTCGCTGGGAAGGGGCAGACCCAGGATTCAGTCTGCTGTCCAGAGTCTCTGGTCCTTGACACAAACCAACCAAACAACACAGGGGTTGGGAGGGAGGAGGCAAGCCTCAGAATGGGCTCCAGAAGAAATGCCCTCCTCTCCGAGGTGGTAGCATTTAAGCCGAGATCGAAATCACAAAACAGAGACAGCCACACAGACCGGGGTTGGTGGGGTGGGCACGTGCGGCATTTCAGTAACGTGGGGCTTGTCCTCGGGGCCACGCCCAGTCCTCTTGGCCGGCCTCCAGGGCTGCAGCAGACACGGTCTCACCCAGAGCAAGCTCGGGGCAGCCGCACCTCTGCCCAGTTCCAGCAGGGCCGGGGAGGGTCTGGGTTTGGGAATCTGGCAAATAAACCTGGCTTTGACTCAAGCCTGGCTGCTCACTGGCACACAGCCTTCGACAAGTCACTTAGCCCACGTCTGAATGCCTCTCCTCGCGAGCGTCCACACCCCTCCTCACGGGACTGCTGGGAGGCTTTGGGCTCAGGTCTCAAGGTGCCTCCCGGGCTGCCTGGTACACGCAGGCGGTCAGAAAGGCGATCATTCTGTATTCCCCCAAATCATGACAATGGCCCCCAAGTAGCAGGTGATTCCTACGTGCCAGACAACATCCCCGGTCCTTGACGATGAGCCTTCACGACGATGCTATGGGGTGGGCCCTATTATCCTGTCTCACGGGGAAGGAAAATGAGGCATCGAGAGTTAAGTGACTTGTCCCCGGGCACCAGGCAGGCACTGGTGGAATAGTTCTAGCACCACATTCTTGGGGCCCCGTGCTGGCCAGACAGGTCTTCTGCAGAGGTGAGGGAGGCTGTGAACGGGGCCTGCGCGAGCCACAGCCCCCGCTGGCAAAGGCAGTCTTTGGCATCACCCGTGCTGAATAAGAGATCGACTAGTTAGGAAGGTCCCCTGTCGTCCCGTCCTTGTGGGGCGTGTGGGCAAAAAAGGCGTCTCCTGTGCTGGGCTCAGCCTTCTCTTCCAGCACGGGCCTCTTTGCTATGTGACCAGGCTGCATGGGAGGCTCTGCTTCTCCCAGCCTCGGGGTCCTCGCCTCCGGAACGGGCACCGATCTGTCCTTCCCGCTGTGCCAGAGGGAGGCGGGATCAGCGACAACGGAGACAGAGCACCCAGCACGTAGTTCGTGGGTGAGACGCGGCATCCAGGCCTCAAGAGAAACCAGGTGTCTTCATTTCCTCTTGCTGCTGTAACCAAATGCTGCAGACTTAGCAACTTAGCACGAGCCTCGGTTCCTGCCTCCCGGCTCTGTAGGGCGGGAGACTCGTCTGGATCTCCCCAGCCCAAATCATGCTGTGGGCAGGTGGTGTTCCTTTCTGACAGCTCTAAGGGAGGATCCGTTTCCTTGCTTGTTCAGGTGTTAGCAGAGCTCGGGGCCACGGGATGGTAGGAGTGAAGTGCCCCTGTCCTTGCCAACTGGCCACTGCCGTTGGCCCACGGGGCCCTCTTTCCAGTCCTTGCCCCTGGCTCCTGAATCTCAGAAGCTACAATGGAGTTCAAGCCCTCTCTACGCTCCAGTCCTCTGGGTCTCTGACTCTGGGCTGGGAAAGCTTCTCCTCCTTTAAGGACTCAGCAGATTATACTGGGTCTACCTTGATAATCCAGGAAAATCTCCCCATCTCGAGAACCATAACCTTAATCACATCTGCGAAGCCCTTTTGCTGTGTAAGGTCCCATATTCACAGATTCTGGGATCAGAATGTGGACATCTCAAGAGGGGCATTAGTCTGCCTGTTGTAGAAGGTAACATAAGCCAAACTAAAGCACGTTAGCATGGTCAGGGGCCCTGGAGTTCAAACCTCTCTTTTTCATAAAGAGGTAAACAGAGGCCCAGAGAGGTTCCTAAGTGGCTGTCCGAAATGACACAGGTCGTGGCAGAGCCAGTCTCCAAAGCCCTGGGCAGGCATCGCAGCCCCCCGTCCAGGACTCCACTCCACATGGCTTTTCCATGGAAAGACTTTCAACTTTCCAAAGCCCCTTCTGCCAGCTCATTCGCCTCTGATCCTCCCGCCCTCCTGGGGGGCAGGTATATAGCGGCTCAGTCTGTAGAGCTCGCAGAAGCGTGTACTCACCTACTCCTCTCCCTGGAGGCCAAGAGGATCAGAAGGGGATATCGGCCAAGAGAGCCCCCCGTGAGACCCAGGCTGGGAGAAATGAAGAGAGAGGAAGAGGGCACTTTCGTCCCCAGGCCAAGCCCTCCACACGCACCAGCCTCTTTGATCCAGCCTCGAGTCTCAGTTAAGATTGAGTTTGGCTGCATAGAACTGGAAGAAAGATAACAGATAGCAGCTGCCCCAGTAACGCTGTTGGACAATCAATCACAACATCAACAGCAGAAAAGCAAGAGGAATTTTTTTTATCACATGGTCTCTGGATAGGCCGGGTGGGTCCTGGTGGGGGGATACATTCATAGGTTTGCGCTCCCATCGACTCTGGGTCACTCAGCAGATCTTTGGATATTTTCAGGGCTTTGTTGCATATTTGGGGTTGGCTGCTGTCGGATGGTCAGAACGGGCCTGGCTGGGACCACTAGGGCAACAACTTGGTTCTGCAAATCTCTAGGTCAGCCTAGGCGTGTTCTTGTGGCAACCACAGGGAACCAGACAGCCAGCAGACGTGCACAAGGGCTTGTCCAGCCTCCGCTCAGATCATGTTTGCCAGTATCCCATTGGCCAAGGCCAATCACATGGCTCAGCCCAGAGCTGGGGGGCAGGATGACACAAGTTATAGGGCAAAGAGTGAAGGTACAAGGGAGTGATTAATAATTCAATCAGTCTACCGTAGTGGCTTAGACAAAATGGAAGCTTGTTTTTCTTCTATGTCAAGGATGTCAGAAGGTGGGAGTTTGGGTACCTCCGTGGAATCATCAGGGATCCAGGCTCCCCTGTACACAGCTTCTGGTCCTTATGGACCAAAATGGCTAGGAGAGCTCCAGCTATCACATCCATGTCCCGGGCAGCAGAATGGAAGAAGGAGCGTGAGAAGTTCCTTCCCTTTAAGAGAGACTTCCTGGAAATCCCACATATTACATTACCTTTATATCTCATTGGCAGTCCTCTTGTCACATGGCCACTTGTAGCTACCAGAGAGTTTGGGGAAAATATAGTCTTTTATTGGGCCTAATGTGCCCAGCTAAGAACCAAGATTTTGTAAATGTGGGAAAGAATGGGTATGTGGGCAGGCAGAAAGTCATGTCTGCCACATCCCATGTGACAGGTGAGAAAAAAAGGCTGAGAGAGGAAAGTGACTGGCCCGCGGTCACACGGTCGCCAGGGCATAAGAGAGCTGGGATCTGAACCCTGGATCCTGTGTCTTCTCCTTCCACCAGTACCAGCACCACCACCACTCAGCTACTCACAGTACTGCTTATGGGTCTGAGTGCCCAGGGATGCCTGGCTGGCTCAGTCAGAGTGTGACTCTTGATCTCAGGGTCGTGAGTTCGAGCCCCACATTGGATGCAGAGATCACTTAAGATAAATAAGTAAAATGAAAAAAAAAAGAGAGAGAGAGAGAGAGATTCAAAAGATTCTGAGCAGCCCAGACAGCTCCATATGGCAGACATCCCCCAGCCCTGACTCTGGACTGAAGCCTATGCTAAGCATTTGACCTGCAGGTTTTCATTTAAACTTCCAACATCCATGCCCTGTCCCTGTTCTATACAGGAGAAGCTGAGGCACTGAAGGGTGAGATATGTTGCCTGGGCTACCTGATCTGAAGCTCAGGTTCTTACCATCTTGCTAGTCCAGGTGCTGGGGTAGGACTGGGTCCCATCCAACAGCCACAGGTAAGATCAAGGCCATCCAGCATCCCACGGGCAGGTGGGCCATTGGATGTATCTGTAGTACCAAGCCCAGGGCCTGACCTTAACCTGCTCTGATCATACACAGGGTTCAGGCCAAGTAACCAGGGAGTATGAACAACTCGGGCTATAGAATCAGACAGACCTGGGTCCCAATCCCGCCCGTGAGCTGAGGTACCTCAGGCAGGAGACTTGACCTGACTCTCACTTTCCTCGTCTGTGAAACGGGTGTGATTAACCTCACTCCATCTGCTTGCACAGCCTCTGGAAGGTGCGGTTCAATCTAAGCCAAATCAAGGGATGAATGAATGAGCAGATGAACAGCCACCCAAGACAGGAACTTTTCTCGGGTTCAAGGAAAAAGACACTATCTCCTAGACCTGACTTCTCTTGCTTTAGGGTTTTTTCCCACAAAAAAAAATTTTGTTCCACAACTTCCTACTTCCAAAAGACATTAATAGCTATTATGTGAAAAAGGGTTTCCGCAGCCAAATGAGACCTCAGCTGCCAGGTTAACTGGGTCTCTCCCCTGCAGGACTTCTCAGAGCCTTGAACAAAGGAGGGTATCGGGTGGGTCTCACAAGCAGGGTTCTAGAACACTCTGTGTTTCTCTACCTTTCTTGGCCACAGAACTCCTTTTCTTCGTAGCAAAGTGCCACCGTGAAACCAGTTCTCAGCTTTTCCTTTTTTTCCACCCAAGCAGCACAAATGTTTGGTCCAATCAGAAAGAAACAAAGCCCATTTTCTGGAAGCATTTTATTTGTGGAACTTCTGTTGTGACAGTTAGGATCAGGTTACAGCTGGATCAGAATTGCAGCTGGATCGTCAGGAGTTTACTGCATTGCTAACAGTCAAAACAGCGACCCTGTTACCAACCGGAAATGTCAGGAGTCTTGTCGCGGGCGAAGTGCTCGTGTTGTAGATCCTGGAGCATTCACGCGCAGTTGGGATGCAGGATTGCATCGTGTCGTGGGCCGGCGGGTCGGCGAGAGGCTCCAGGCCTCCGCAGCAGGTCACATCACCGGTGGGGCTCAGGGTTGAGGGAGAGTGAAAGGTTAGTGCCCATCACACAAACTGCCCTGCCTGAAGCCGCTGCTCCACGTTCCAGCCCCCAAGGTCAGTGACTCAGCCAGGTTCCCGGAGGTGCTAGAAAAGGAGAGAACCTGCCCTTCCTCCAGTACTATGGATAAGTGCTTACTCTGAGCCACACGCTGCCACACTGTGTCAGGCACCAGGGATAAGGGATTGAACAAGAGAGTTCAGGTCGCTGTTGACACTGCAAAGCCAAGAAAGCCGCTGTGGGACAGCAGGTGATGGGAGGGGGTGGGTGGTCGGGGAGGGCTCTCCGAGGGGGCCATGGAGATCTGGTGGGGAAGGGGCATCTGGGCAGAAAGACCGTGGGGCCAAGGCCTTGAGCAGAGAATGATGACCTTGGTGTGATTGGGAACAGAAGGATGGCCAGTGGGGACAGTGCTTAGGAGAGGAAGGGCACGTGCGGAGGTGTTGGGTGGCAAGCAGGTGGGCCCAGAGGCCATGTGGAGCATCTGGGTGTTATTCAGGGGGCGGTGGGAAGTCACGGCGGGCTGTCGACAGCAGTGACACTGTCACAGAGGCAGCAGGATCTGAGACTGTGCCTTGAGGTGGGGGACTCACACTGCCAACACCCAGCAACTTCTCCCTCCTCCTGCAAGCTCCTGGGGTCTTCTGACTCGTGAAAGGGTAAAGGCCGAGTACTCTCGGCGGTCTCCTTCCTGCCTTGGAGCTCCGGGAGACTAAGCTGAGCAGAGCCCAAACCCCCACCCTCTAGAGGCGGCCAGGATCACGGGCCTCCTGTCTTCCTGTCTCCTCGTCCCTCGTCCTAGTCCCTCCTCATTCAAGCCCTTCATGCCCAGAGGGGGAAACGGAGGCACATCCGGAAGGCTACTTCCCCAAGTCTTGGCTAATGAAGGGACTGGACACTCTCTCTGGGCTCGCTGGGGGCAGAGCAGGGCCCCTGACCACCTGCTCCAGCCAAGCCGGCCTCCCCTTCCCCTCTCGGCCACAAGCCTCTTTTGTACTTGCTCCCTGGGGTTCCATCTCCTTGCAGGGGTCACGGGGCACCGCTGACCCCAGCCCCCTGCCGGCGTGCCCGGCTGGTAATTGAAAATACCAGAATTCCCTGCAGACCAACTTGCAGGGAAACATGATACCCCAGGGTGGGCGGTGGATGGCAGAGGGATGGAGAACATCCAGCTGTTCCCTTTTCTCCTGCATTAATCCCCCCGGATTCCAGGAGAAAGGCCAGCCCTGCTTGGCCCCCACGGGCCCGCCTTGATCATCTTCCCAGCAAATGCCGCCTCCTTGCCACGCCCAGGGTTACGGGGCTTATGGGATCAGAGCCCGGGTGAGCTGCCTGTAACCCAAGCCTGCCAGCTAAGCCCACCGAGCCCAGACCCCCATGGCTGTGTGGGTCCTGCCCCCACCAACAGCTGAGCTCCTGGAGCCGAGGCGGACTGGGTGGTGGTGGGTGAGGTGAGTCAGCGGGAGCCGGGCGGAATGCGTTTGCAGCAACAGTATGGGAGCTGGACCAGAGTGTCCTCAGAGGCCCTCGGATGTCCACTGGTTTCCAGACCTCCCTGCTCAGCCTATACCAGCTGCAGCCAACAGAGGGAAGGATGCGCTGGACTTGAGTGGGCCGGGGTTCAAATCCCAGCTCCACTGCCTACTAACTGTGTAACACTGGCAAGCTACATCACTTCCGTGCCTCCATTTCCTCATCTGTAAAATGGGTATAATAATAATACCCGCCTCATGGGGTCCATATGAGTGTCAAAGGAGTTCAGTATGTAAAGCGTCTGGAAAAGCGCCTGGCACAGAGTGAATAAGTAGGTGTTAGGGGTTGGCCTTTGTTTTGTTTTTCTGCAGGGCATCCTGGGGCACACAGATGCTGTCAAGATGACAAGTTTTTATCTGAGGAGGAGTTTGCCTACGGCAGTCCTTCTGTGGCTCCCCAGGGCCTTCAGGACAGGGCAGGCTCCTGGGCAGCCTCAGCCTGGCACCTCCCCTACAACTTCTTATATCCTACCACAGGCTCTAGAAGTTCTGCCTGGGCAGATGAGAGGGCCAGTCTCTACAGGAGCCGGGCTGTGAGAAACAGTGGGGGGGGGGGGGGGTAGAAAATATACTTGCCCAAGATTCAGCTGGTGTAGGCTCTAAGAGTCAGCCCCTAGCTGCTGTGGGACCTTGGACGAGTCACCTTCCTTCTCTGGTCCTGGATCCATTCATTACTCCTCAAAGTGTGGTCCACACACCAGCAATGTCAGCATCCCTCAGGAGCTTATTAGAACTACAGATCCTCAGGCCCAGCCTTACTGAATAAGAATCTTGGGGTTCGGGGCTGCTGAGCCCAGCAAAGTGAGTTTTAACAAAGGTTATCTCCCTAGGCCCTCTCAAGTTTGCAAAGTGCACTAATCATTAGGAACACGTTCTGCCACTTTTCTTCACAGGGAGAGAAGTGAAGGGAATGGCGTGGCCCCTTCTTAGGCCTGGATCACTTTGGCTGAGTCCTGACCCGGGGGCTTGGACCTGGGAGCTCGGACCCGGCAGCTCCAGCCTGGAGAGCCAATCATTGTGTGAAACAAATAGGCTTTCTTCCGTTAGAGCCTGAGCCCCTGGAAGGCAGGGACCTGAGAGGTTCCTCTCTTGAGCCCCAGAACGTCATGGTCATGCTGGCCTCACAGCCACTCTGTGAACTGAAATACTTTTTCCAGCCTTATTGAGATACTATTGACAAATAACATGAAAGTGTAAGGTATACGATGGGATGTCTGAATAAATGTGTATTTTGTAAAATGATTACAGCAGAATAGTTAGTTCACACCTCCCTCCTTCCACGTAATGGCCGTTTTTTGGTGTGTGGTTCTAACATTTAAGATCTACTCTCTTAATAACTTACAATTACACAGTGCGGTATTGTTTCCTACAGTCGCCTTGCTGTCGGTTAGCTCCCCGAACTGACTCTTCTTACAGCTGGAAGTTTGTACCCTTAGACCAGCATCTCCCCCTTTCCCCCAGCCCACAGCCCCGGCACCATTCTACACTCTTGAAATGTTCCTTTTTATTTTTGTTTTTTTATTTATTTTATTATGAAAAAACTGTATTTAGATTTAGCTAGCTGGGGTCCGTTTAGATGATCCCAATTTTGTTGGCAACATCCAAAGCATCATAGTCAGGGGCCAGCCGAACGTATGCCTTCTTCTCTCCATCAGGCCTGATTCAGGTGTTGGCCTTGGCTACATCAGTGTCGGAGAGCTTCTTCACAGCCTGTTTGATCTGGTGTTTGTTGGCCTTGACATCCACAATGAACACAAGTGTGTTGTTGTCTTCTCTTTTCTTCACGGCTGACTCAGTAGTCAGGGGGAACTTGGTGATGGCATAGTGGTCAAGCTTGTTTCTCCTGGGGGCGCTCTTTCGAGGGTATTTGGGCTACCTTCGGAGACGCAGAGTCTTGGGTCGTGGGAACGGAGATGATGTGCGGATCTTTTTTTTGTGACTGTGGACGCCTTTCAGCACCGCTTTCTTGGCTTTCAAAGCCTTTGCTTTGGCTTCGGCTTTGGGAGGGGCAGGGGCTTCCTTCTTAGCTTTGGGCGCCATCTTCGTAAAAGTGAAATGTTCCTTTTTAAAAAGATTTATTTATTTATTTGAGAGGGGGAGAGAGAGAATCTCAAGCAGATGCCCGGCTGAGCAGGGCACTGGAAGTGGGCTTGATCCCATGACCCTGAGATCATGACCTGAGCTGAAACCAAGAGTCAGACACTCAACCAAGTGAACCACGCAGGTGCCCCTCCCCCATCGAAATTTTCTTTTTTTTTTTTTTTCTAAGTAAATTCTCTGCCCAGTGTGGGACTCAAACGAGCCCGAGATCGAGAGTCACACCCTCCACAGATTAAGACAACCAGGCACCCCCTGAAATGTTTTTAGTAAGATCTCCCTCCCGATGGTGCCAGGTACCATGGTCAAGTTTTTATATGTATTTCTCCGTTCATGCTCATATCAGCCTTGCCAGGGAAGGGTCCACTTTGGACACAGTTGGGGGTTGGGGGTGGACAGCCTGGGCTCACAGAGGACCCGGGGCCTCCGGCAATCTGGAAAAACCGAGTGCTCATCTCTGGAGGAAGAGACAGGTCTGGGCTGGAGACGGGGTCACAGCATGAGGGGACAGCAGCAGGGACTGTCCTGAGGGCCAGCTGGGAGCTGGCTGGGGCCAGATAACTTGGCTCTAGGCCCAGCTCAGCACCTCACGAGCTGTGTGATCTTGGGGAAGTCACCATGCTTCTCTGAGCCTAGTCCCCTCCTCTGAAAATTGTGGCTATTAACCCCCATCCTGCATTGCTGTTGAGAGGACCGAAGGAGGTGACACAGGCCAGCTGCTCAGGGCACAGTGGTGAGGACCCAGTGACACAGGCAAATGCTTCCGACGCTGAGCACCCAGCAGATGCCCCACTGAACAATGGACACGAGTTCCCACATCTGCTCCCCCCAACAGCCCTCGGGAGACGTTACCCTCAGGCTCATTTCACAGATGAGGAAACTGAGTCACAGAGCTTTCGGACAGCCCCTCCTCTGGGCTCTAGTTAACCTCACTCACTGATCCCGGGGGGGCATTTCCCCGGAAATGCTTGTGAAGAGCCTGAGTGACCGGGTTCAAGTCTGGCCCCGCACCACCTGGCTGCACAACCCTTGAGCAGGCTACTGAACGGCTCCAAGCCTCAGTTTCCCCATGTATAAACTGATGATGTTAGGAGCCCCCAGCGAATGGAGCCATTGTGAGAATTCTCTGTGACACCCATGTTAATAGGTGTAAAGAGCCCAGACAGTGCCGAGGAAATGCTCAGTCAGTGTTAGGTTCGTGGCTTTCTCACTGTTACTGCTAAACATGTATGCACAACCCTGAAAGTCCTTCCGGTGACTTCATGGAGTCCGAGAAATGTCACTTCCCATCCCCAGGCTTCTGGTGAGAATGTATTTTTTATGCTGCCACTGACTTTCTCTATAGCCTCAGACAAGACACTTTCCTTGATGCTCAGCTTTCCCATCTGCAAAATGGGCTGAAGAAGGTCTGCTTTCAAGGATGTAGTGGGAATTAAATGGGTTAATTAATGCATGTCCAGGAAATAGCTCAGTGCCCAGCATGTAGTAGGTGCTCAATAAACAATGGTTAGTGGGGCCCCCTTGCTCTTGGGGTCTCTTGATTCTCTGGGAGGCAGTAAGGAAGACAGAGTCCCCCTGTTGGAGGAGGGAACTGCGGGGAGTAGGGCCTGATCTTCCCAAGAAGCAGGGCCAGGAGCCAAGCCGGGAACCAGACAGCGCTCCTTTGGGTGCAGAAGAAACAGAGGCTTGTCAGGGACACTGGGACCAAGGTCCAAGTCCTTCTTGCTGGGGCTGCCACCCTATCTCGGGTATCTGGGTATTTGGGGTGATAGAGGGAAGCTGGACCTGCTCAGATTCATGCTGGCCTCTGGGCTGATCCAGCTCCAAGCTGAAGGCTGCCCAGGAGGGACAAGCAGGGAGCACTGGAGCTGCAAGACCTCAGGGATCTTGCATTCTGTCTATGGTGCAGAGGATGAAACCGGGTCCAGAGGTGGGAGACGGCTTGTCCAAAGTCACACAGTCAGTGAGCCCCAGACCAGGAAGCAGAGCCTGGGTCTTCTAAGCAACATAACGTTCCCTCCACCCTGAGCTGAAGGGACAGAAACAGAGCAGGGAAGAGGTGAGTCATTGCCAGACTTCAAGTCCCGATGGGCCCCTACCCACCCCTGCTCCACGCTCACATCCACACCTGGGAAGCCAGATTTGGATGAGGAGGAATAGGGTCCGTCTCGACCTGCAGATACCCCTGTGTGGGCCGAGACAGGGCACCTGCTTGTCACAAACTTGCCCGGGAGCCACGAGAGACTGCAGGAGGTGCTCCCTTCTCCCTGCTAAGTCCTCAGCGGCTCCTGAGACCATGAACACCTCGGGCCAGAGAGGCAAGGGGGCTCACTGCAGTCACACCATGGGGAGGGACCGCGTCAGGAGTCTACCCCTGCCCCAGCCAATGCAAGGGACAAGCCCTGCCCCCTCAGACCTGGGTTCAAATCCCAGCTCCCCCACTGAGGATGTGGGGGCTATGTGATCTCAGGAAGCCCCTTGCTCCTCTGAGCTTTAGTGTCTTAATCCGTCGGTGGGGCCCATACTGCCCCCCTCCCCAACGGTCAGCTCAGGAAACAGGTGCGAAGGCCCCCGGGCTGTGGGTGACACGTAGTAGGTGCTTTGCACGGGTTTGTTCCACTTGAAAAGGAGGCCAGAAACACAGGATCGGGTGAAATACAAGCTGAAGAATCCAGAAAAAGGCCGTGTGTCATGAACTCATCGTGCAAACTTCGGCAGCTCACATGCCCTCCCTGGACCTCAGCCTCCACGTCAGTAAAATGAAGGGACAGGACTACATTATTTCTAAGAGACCTCCTAGCACGAAACAGGCCGCCCCTGACTCCCTGTCCCCTTCCTTTAACCTCCATGATGGTGCTAACAGCACGAGGGGGAGGGACGGAGGGACGGAGGGAGGGGTTTTGCCAAGGTAGAATTCACGTAGGATTAACCAGTTTAATGTGTACGATTCAGTGGCATCTAGTGCATTCGCAGTGCTGGGCAACCATCTCCTCTATCTAGGCCCAGAACATTCTCCGTTCCTCCCTATCCTCAGCCCTGGCAACTGCCAACTGCTTGCTGTCTGTGGATTTAACCTATTCTGAGTATCTCATACAAAAGGACTCATCAAATGTATGAGCTCCGTGTCTATCTTCCGCTCTGAGTGTTTTTGAAATTCATCTACAGTGGAGTGTATGTCAGTACTTGGTTTACTTTTATGGCTAAATAAGAGTCTTTGGTATGTGTATACCATAATTTGTGTACCCATTCATCCGTGGATGAACGCCTCAGCTGTTCCCACCGTTTGGCTATTGCGAACAGTGCTGCTATCAACATTCATGTATGACTTATTTGTTTGAGTACCTGTTTTCAGTTCTTGGGGATATAAAATTAGGAGTGCCAAGGCTGGGTCATGTGGTAATTCTATGTTTAACTCTTGAAGGAGCTGCCAAACTGTTTTCCATAGGAGCTATGGGTTTATTTTTATAAATTTATTTTTGGCTGTCATTTTTATTCAGTGCTAGATCCCTGGCACGTAGTAGGTACTCGGTGCACGTTTGCAGAAGGAAGGAGGGAATCTCCCACCCTCTCTGCTCCCCTCTCCCGGAGCCCCATCATCGTGTGTTGGTTCTCTGAGTTCCCTAGTCCAGCGGGCTGTAAGCTCCAAGAGAGGATGAACACCTTTCATGCAGCTGCTTTGGGCCAGGCCAGAGAAGGGCCCAGGGCATCTGTCTGTCACCTGGTGTGGCTTGAGCTCCCCTGGGATGGCCAGCATGGTCTGGGTCTGAAATCTGCAGGTGTTTCATGAAAGCAGCAGGCACGGTCCTCCCCAAGTCCCTCTGGCCCCCATCAGCCCCCTAAGCAGGCTGTGTGGCCTCAGCCAGATGCCGACCCCTCTCTGATCCTCCACTCTCTCTGCCTGGGCACCTCGAAAGTGGGACCAGAGGCTGCACCCTCTCCAGCGGCCCCTGACCCCTGACCTCTGACCTCTGTTCCAGCTCCATCAGCCGTGTCCATCATGCATCAGGTGAGCCGCACCGTGGACAGCATCACCCTGTCGTGGTCCCAGCCTGACCAGCCCAACGGTGTCATCCTGGACTACGAGCTACAGTACTATGAGAAGGTACCCGTGTGCGCCGGAGTGCACTCCCCACCCCCACCTCCCTGGGCCCTGGGGTTCTACCATCCCACGAGACTGGACACAGAGAGAGCACTGGCCTCGAAGTTGGGCTGCCTGGCTCAATTCTGACTCTGGTCATCCTCAGCTGTGGGAGTTGTGCTTTTCTGGTCTGGGGCACTGGGCCAGCAATCCCAGTGGAAGCCAGTGGTCATGGCCCTTTTCTCACCAAGACCCTCCTTCCTCTTGACTTCAGTGGGCCTGAGGTTCTGAAGAATTGGTTTCCTGAAAAGCTTCACCCATTCCGAAGCCAAGATGTAAAACCGCTCAAGAGAGCTTCTGTCCATGCTGGGAGTAGAGCTCCGATTCCAGCTAAAACACTTGTTTTCATTTTTCTGGATGCCATTTGTATGGGGAGAGAGTGATTTCTCTTTGCACTTTTAAATCAGACCCCCGTTACCCCCTCAGGGCTCCCTAGGACTTGGGGACCGGGGTTGGAAGGCGCTGGTGTTGTAGAAGAGCATTGGACAGGGAGTGAGAAGCCTTAGGTTTGGATCCCAGCTCCATCCAGAACCAGCCATGTGACCTTGGGCAGACATCTTACCTCTCTGAGCATCAGTTTCCTCCTACGCCAAGTCGAAAGGAGATAGCCTGTCTTAACTGGGGGCTTCACAGGCTAAGAAGAAAAGGCAGGTTCAGTGCCTAGCATGGCTCCTGGCCCTAGCAGAGGGCAGTTTCCCTTCCTCCCGTCTGCCCTGCCTGCTGCACGGTGGGCAAGAGCTACACCTGTGAGCTAGGTGAAGTCCGTTCCTTTGAACATGCGGCCTGCTCGGAGTAGGGGCCCGGATGTGGACAGAGCTGCTCAACAGCAGAGGTCCAGGAAACTCTCTCTGTGACTGGAGACTTTTCCTACCTGTGTCCTGAGGCACGAAACAGCCACAGAGGCTGCAAGGGCCCCTGAGAAAGTTGTCATTGGGATCGCATTCAGACTAAAGTGTGAATGACTACAGGAAGTGCTTTGGTTGTGGGTAAGGAGCTAGAAATGGGTAGGAAGGCTCTCCCCCAAGGCTGAGAGGAAAAGACAGAAGCAGTTCTGGCCCTGGCAGGACCTCTACCTTCTGAAGCCCAGCCCCACCCTCCCTCTCTTCACTGCCAGCTCAGCCCCACTCTGGTGAGTCCCACGGGGCTGCAAACCTGTAGCCAGCCTCCCCCAGCTGGTTTATGATTGCTTGTGTCCTTGCTTGTCCCTTGCTCTAGGCAGTGTGTTCAGAGAGGCCAGGGGCCACATCTGCCCCGTTCACTGTCTCCCCAGCTCCCTGCCCAGCTCCAAAGATATGCTTGATACTATTGGTTGAATGAATAAGTGAATGGATCTCTTCCCAGGGCCTGTTCCTCCAGGGTGGAGAGTTTGCCTTAATCTCTGCTATTTCCCCAGCCTGGCACACAGTAGGTGCTCAAGCAGTGCTCTTGGATGGCCTGAGCCGAGGCTGATGCCAGGGGAGCTGCTCTACCCCTCGCTGGGCCCTCGAGCACCTTAAAGGAGCCAGGTGTCCTATAGCCTGAGCCAGACCAGCTGGTCCCAGGCCCAGGAAGCCCCAGGCCCTGCGGGAAGCAGCATTTTCACCCCCTCCGGCAGGGACAGCTTAGCTACTAAGAATTCAAAAAAAGAAAAAAAAAACTAATTAAGAAGCTTTATGATTAAACGAAACTGAAAGTGTTTGTCCCCAAAGACTAGAGAGGAAATGAGGAATCCCGGCGCGGGTCCTGCCTCCGACCCATTTCCTACCAAGATGGGAGGGGCCGGGGAGGCTGCTGCAGGTGTGAACCAGGAGGCCACTCTGCCCTACTTTCTGCTGTGGCCCGGCATCCCCAGGCTTCTGATGTGGTGGCAGGACCAGCAGGCCCTGCCTGCAGAAGCTGCAGCCACCCCCAGCTCGCACATCCTGAGCACACATCGCCTCCACCCTGTCGCTCCTCTCACAGCAGTGCCATTCATCCCCTTGGATGGGGAGGGAAACTGAGGCACAGAGAATTTGTGCGACTTGTTCAAGAGCACCCAGCTGCTAAGTGGCGGAGCACGGATTTGGGCCTATGTCCTTGCTCTTCGCCTGGCTCTCCTGCCTTCTGGTTTTCTCTCAGGAATGCTTCTGGAATGACCATTGAAAGGTGGACAAGATCAGGATCTGAAGGAGAGTCTTAGGTACAAATGGTGAGAGAGGGACAGGCCCGAAGTATGGCTATGGTGAGACATGGCCCTACTCGGTCAGCCCCTCCTCCCAGGGCCTGGGGTGCAGTGAGGGGCAGCTTGGCCCTTGCCAGTGGGACCTGGACACTGGTTCATTCAATATTCAGTCACCAACTTTGGGTGGAACCTGGACTAGATACTGGAAATAGTGTGATTAGCCAGACATCTCAGAGGCCTCAGGGCCTTCACAGTCCAGGGGAAGAGACAGATCCAGACATAAATAGCCATGTGACCATGTGACAGCTACAGAAGGGCCAGCAAAGGTCCTTAGGGGCACCAAGGGGGGGCCCATGATCTGGGTATAAGTGTCATTTCAGTGACATTTGAGCTGAGCCCTGAAAGATGCTCAGCCAGACAGACACGTGTTGAGAACAGTTATTCCAGACAGCAGGAACAGCACATGCAAAGGCCCCGGGGCAGGAGAAGGCAAGTGTGGAGGAGCAACATGAACAAGAGCAAGATTAGTAGGGAAGGAGTTGGAGAGGGAGACAGAGCTGGGTTGTGGTGGGCCTTCCATGCCTTTGGAGTCTGGATTCAATTTAAAGTACTCCAGGAAGCCATTGGAAGGTTCTGGAATGATGTGATCTGACTTTGATTATGTTAAAGATCCCTGTAGCTTGCTGTGTGGAGAACAGACTGGAAGGGGTTCCTGGGGACACAAACTCTTTAGAGGGCTCTCACAGGACACCAAGTGAGAAACAATGGTGGCGTGGACTAGGGGCTGGCAGCAGAGAGGTGAGAGGCTGGCAGATTTGGACGGTATTCTGAAACTCAGGGGACCAGGGAAGTGTGAAGGACAACTCCCAGTGGATGGTGGGGCCTTTTCCTGGGGCCACTGTGGGTTTATGACGCGGAGATGCACTTGCGGTGCTTGCCAGGGGTGGAAAGGTAGAGCCAAGAACAGAGAGGGGGGCGTGCAGAGATAAAACAGAAATAGATGGACCAAATCAGGAGGATGGCAGGTCTAAGGAGAGAAAGAAAAAGGAGTGATGGCTGGTGTCGGAGGAGATGGCCTCGCAGGGAGAGGAACGGTCTCGACCCCCAGCTTCTCGGGCTCCCTTCCATTAGGGAGGGAGAGCTAGAATGTAGGATGGATTCCTGACAAGTCCACAGCCGACTCTTCCCTAACACTTTGAAATCCTCTTGGTGCCTGCAATTGATTTCTTTAATGAAGGCCGCAGATCTTCCCAGGTAGGGAAGTTAGGCAGCGAGCCCTGCAGTCCCATGCGGGCCCTGCCCCCACCCTCTTTCCCACTCCTCCTTTCCTTCTTTAGAAAGGGCTCTTTTTGGAGCAGGCTCTCCGTTTGGCCTTGCCCCAGCTCCGCTGGGGATTTCCCAGCCTGCCCGGAGCCCGGAGCTAAAAACCACTTTGCTGGAAGGCTTCTGGATGCGGCTGACGAATGGTGTTGGCCAGCCTGGTGCTGGCTGTTTCCATCAGCTCCGGTGTCCTGGGGGAGGTGGCCTCCTTGGGCAGCTGTCCCAGAGCACACAGGTTCATGCTGGCTTTGGCTCCCCCAGAAATCCAGGAGAAGATTCCTTTGTGGGGCCACCTATGGCACATGGGCCCCTGTAGGCCTCCTCGATTCGTGTGTATTCAACAGAAATCTCTCCTTGGCAGAGCAGAAGGGAAGGAAGCTTGAGGGCAGTGGAGATGAGCTATGACGGCCCAGGCTGCCTTGTGGTCCAGGGTATGTGGAGCAGTGTGGACGGTTGTCCAGTGTGGACGTGGACAGGCTTGTTCCCACACTCGCTCACTTTTGTATTCGTTCATCCATTTCATGAGCACTGGTGAAGGCTTATCCTGTCCCTGTGCTGATAAGAACAAGGACAAGAGCCAATATTTATTAAGTCCTTATGTGAGCTGGAGACTATGCTAAAAGCTTTACCCATTTTTTTCCTATTGAATCTCCACACCCACTCTGTGTGGCATATGGTGGTGTTATCCCACTTTCAAGACGAGAAGACCAAGGCTCAGAGGGCTTAAGAAATGTACCCAGTGGCTCATCGGCCCGTAGTCTCCGGATAAGGATTCAAACTAAAGACTAATGGATTTCTTTCTTTCTTTCTTTCTTTTTTTTAAGATTTTATCTATCTATTTATTTGTTTAGAGAGTGTGAGTAAGTGATGAGGGAGAGGAGGGGGAGGGAAAGAGGGATTCTCCAGCAGAACCCGTGCTGAGCGTGGAGCCCGACGTGGGGCTCCGTTCATGACCCTGAGATCGTGACCTGAGCCGATATCAAGAGTTCTACACTTCACCGACCTAGCCACCCAGGTGCTCCAGGACTAGTGGATTTAATACTAAATTGCTTCCCCTAACTTGTTGATGCTTAGTCCTTATTCAGAAAAGGTGCTCCAGCCCCAGGGGGAGAAGAACTAAGGTCTTTCCGGCAGCTGCTTTGGGCCAGATACTACCTGATCACATCAACCCTGAGAGGCTGGCATTTACTGTTCCTTTTCTGGAGTAGAAAACAGAGGCCCAGGGGAGTGAAGGGTCTTTCCCAAGGTCACAATGCAAGTAAGGGGAAGAATTGACATTTGAAATGACTTCCAATCCCCCGCTCTGTGCTGTTTGCTGCTTTAGAGAAGCAATCCATGAGGTTCGTTCCTTATTCTCCTGAGGCGCCTATGCCACTGGCATGACCTCCCATCTCCATCCTATAATCAGGAACTGAAAACTTCCTCCCTCTCTAAGTGGACCCCCCACCCACGCAGTCTGCAGAATCCATCCCCTTTTCAAACCAGAGCGGATGCCATGTTGGCTGGCGGCACCTAGTGGACAATCCTGGTACTGCAATCTGCGTTCATAGACTTTTTTTTTTTTTAGTCTACAATGTTCATTCATTTGTTTCCCACGGTTAGTTAGTGAGCGCTTACTGTGTGCTGAGCCTGCAGTCCCAGAGATAAATGAGACAAGGTCTCTGCCTTTGGGAAACCCATAGTCCTTGGAGAAAACACACGCATATCAGAACAACAGGTGGGAAAGGAGACAATGGAGTTGCAACTCTTTCTGGGACATCTGAGAAATTTCCCCAGCAAAGGTGGTCCTCGTACTAAGTCTTGATGAACAGGCAGATGGGGAAAGGGTATTTCCAATAGGGGAAACAGCACTTGCCAAGGCTCAGAGTGTCCAGGGAAGGTAGGGTTGCCAAATAAAATATAGGACACCAGTTACATTTAAATTTTTAAAAAATAATTTCTTAGTATAATTATGTTTAAATATTGCATGGGAAAAACTTATACAAAAGAATTATTCATTGTTTATCTGAAATTCAGATTTAACTGAGCATCCTGCATTTTTATTTGCTAAATCTGGCAGGCCCACCAAGAAAGGGAGGGGAAGCCTTTGGGTATGACTAGAGCCTGGAGGACTCTGGGGATGTGGCAGGCAAGACTGGGAAAGGGCGAGTCGTGAAGGGTCTGGAATGCCAAACTAAAGTGTACAGCCTTTATCCTGTGGGCTTTGGGGCAGGTCTCTGTGTGTAAGCCTCTGTGCTTAATACAGGGGGATAGAACACAGCCACTTCCTTCAGGAGTTTATGGTCAAGGTTGTGTGATCAGCCTGTGCCTAGGATGAGGGGAAATAGCAGAAACCCCATCCTGGGGCATCCACGCAAGTGCTCCAGGGCTCAGAGGAGGAAAGGCACATCTGGCTGAGAAGTCAAGTAGGCTCCTGGAGGAGGAGGCAGATGAGCTGGCTCAAGAAGAGAGATTTCCTATGTGCTGCTCCCCGGGAGGTGTGAGGGGGTGGGGAGGAAGCTCTTACAGGTGAGCCCCTTCTCTAGCCCCCATGTCCCAAGTTTTCTCACCTCCTTGCCTTCACACCTGGCACTCCTTGCCAAGCATGCCCTCCCCCTTTTTGACCTGGGTGACTTGTTTGTTCTTCAGAATTCCATTGCACAACCCCACCCTGCAGAGAACGTTGCTTGACTTCACCTGATGCCCCCGCAGGCGAGGACACATGCCCCCCCCCCCACACACACACACTGTGCTTACCCTACTGGTATCAGTGCTTTATTCACAGTAAGGCATTTCATTGAGATGGCTGTGACCCTTCTTGACCCCATTTTACAGATGATGAAAAGGAAGCAAGAGAGGTTAAGAAACATGCCAAGGGGAAAAAAAAAAAAAGAAAAAAGAAAAGAAAGAAACATGCCAAGGTCACGAAGGTAATAAGTAGGAGAGTCAGGCCTTGAACCCAGGAAGTCTGGCTCCAACTTGTGATCTTAACCTCTAGGCTCTGGTGCTTGTCATGACATGAGGCACCCTGAATTTAATTGTTTTGAGAGAGTTCTCAAGGGCTCTGTGCAGCGCACATGCACGAGACTGGCATGCACAATCAGGTGTGCATTTTTCTGCACAGAGGCTCGTAGCTTTCATCAGCTTCTCAGAGGCGTTCGTGATCCTCCAAGCGCTGAAGGCTCCACACTGTTTGTTTTTCTGAACTGAGCTCTCTGAATCCAGCACCTGTGCCTTGGTCCCTGGGAGTCCCCAGGGCCTCGTGCAAAGAGGGTGTCTGGGGAAGGTTTGGGGGCGGGTAGTGGACAGCTGTCTGCACGAGCATCATACAGACTGGTGGGCACCTGCCTCCAATTCAAACAGCTCCATTCCCATGGCAGCATCTCATCTTTGTCTTATCCCGTACTCCTTGGGTCACCCTTGGTGGTCCACAAGGCAGAACTGGAATTCTGCAGCCCTCAAAGGAGGGAACATGGGGTCTTGGGTATTCAAGCCTTGGATGTTAAAGGTAGCTCCCTGTAGGAGCCTGGTTTTGAGTCCCAAAGCAGCCACCGGCTCATACATGACCTTCAGCTTCATTTCCCCTATCTGGGCCCTAATTCTTGCCACACTCAAGTGTGCTGTAGCCGAACAGGGATCCTTCCACATAAGCTATCAAGGCGTGGGGCAGGAAGCAGGTAAGGCAGGCCCTCTTCCTATTGTCTCCAGGAACTCACAGCCTAGACCTCAGGGTCTGCACGAAGTGGCCGCTGGGCGTGTGTGTACTAGTCAGCTATCAGCGAGGATGGTGCTGCGAGATAAATAGTCCCCAAAATACAACGGCTTCCAAACACCTATTTTCTTACTTATTGGTTGGAGTCTGTGCGTCAGCTGAAGTGGCCTAGGAGTTAGGTCAAGGTCTTTCCTACATGTTTCTTATTCTGGAACCAGCTGTTACACCATGCTCAGCCCCATTATGGCCGAAGGCAGGAGCACAAGAGGCCAAGCCAACTCAACAAACACAAGTAAAGCTTCCACTTGCATCATGTCCTCTAGAACGTTCCAAGAGCCAAAGCAAGACACATGGATAAATTTGGCATCCACAAGTGGAGAAATATAGTCTGCCTTCTTTTGTGGGAGGTCCTGGGAAGTCACATGCAAAAAGTATGGGTGTGAAATTCTGTGACAGGGAGGGCATGAAGAATCGGGAACCACAGATGTTTATCCAATGGCCAAAGTCACCCCAAGTGGCAGGAGTGGGCTCTGGGCCCACTGTGGGCAACAAGCTTGCTAACAGTCTTCTCTGTTCCTCGGCAGGAGCTCAGTGAGTACAACGCCACAGCCATAAAAAGCCCCACCAACACGGTCACTGTGCAGGGCCTCAAAGCCGGCGCCATCTATGTCTTCCAGGTGCGGGCACGCACCGTGGCGGGCTACGGGCGCTACAGCGGCAAGATGTACTTCCAGACCATGACAGAAGGTGAGCAACATCCAGAGGGCAAGAGGAGGCCACTGGCTCCACCAACAGAATAAATCAGAAGGCCTCCATTCTTTCCAAGTGCCTTTGGACAAATTAAGAAAAGGTGTCCCCTCTTCTAGATGTCAGCCCTTCCCTGCTGGTCAGGAACGAGCCACCCAGAGAGGCCCCATGTCTGTGGCTGGAAAACACGTGGACTCCCCCATCACCATCCCATCAGCCAGGCGGCTTCCTCTTGTGGGACTGTCAGAGCTCTGCCCTAACTTGCAGAGACACTCTGAGCAAGTCACTTCCCTTCCCTGGTCCAAATTTTTCTCATCTACAAAATGAAAGCGTCATATTCAGTCTTTGAAAGCACACCTCGTTTATCTGTGTGCTGTTCCAATGACTTGTAGTTGGGTCGAGATGAATCCTGAAGTTCGGCAGGAAGAAGTGCTGGGATGGATCAGTGATGTCTGCCCTGGACAAGAGAAGGGGAGGCGGCAGCCCATGAGCTATGTGTCTCCCAGTCTGGGACCCCACGGTCTCTCAGTATACTTCCTGCTCTAATAATTTTGAGGAACAGCAGAATTAAGAGAATGGACAGATGGACAGATAGAAATTATAGTGCTCAGTCAGCGCTGTATGGCCATGAGCAGCTCTGAGTCTCGGTTTTCTCATCTATACACGGGGATGGTGACAGCTATCTCATTATCATGATCATCATCAAACTAATGTAAAGATAGGGGCTGAACCATTAGAACCTGGCCCAGAGTTGGAATGAGGTCTCACACAGAGTTAAGGTCACAGTTGTCGTTCCCGTGAGTCTGGTAGCCCTTTCACCAACCAGCCAAGCTCCAGAATAGCTTTACTTATGACCAGACTCTGGCAACGTCCCCTCTTAGCATCTGCTTTTACCACTGGTCATGGGCCTTGGCTTTTGCCTAGCTGAGCATCTCAGAGGTTTGGAGACCCATGAGTTCTTGTCTTACCACAAACATCCTCCCTAAGGCTAACAGTCTTAGCCAGGACACTAAAGCTACCTCCTCTGTGAAGCCCCACCCCCTTGTGACCAGCATCTTCAGCTTTCTAGGCCCTCTTGCATGTTGGATGAGTGTCATCGACCTGGGGCATGGGGGACTGTCACCAGATCCTTTATTAACTCAGCAATGCACACTGGTGTTGAGGACCCAGAATTTACCTGGTCCCTGACTTCAACAAGCTCTTGTCTGATCATGGAAGCAAACGAGGTATAATAATAATTACATTAAAAACAATGATGGTCTTGATGGCATTGAAGATGTGCTAAGTGGTTTCCAAGAGCCGAGCCAAGGCTGGGGGCATTTTATGCATTATCTCTTTCAAGCCTGGACACAAAGCTGGGTTCACATCCTGGCTTTGGCCACTTCCTAACTGTGTGACCCCAAGCCAGTCATGGCATTGCTAAGCCTCAGTGCCCTCATCTGTACGTGGGGCTCTCATAGGCACTGAATCATAGGAGGATTCTGAGAATCAAACAAGACACGTAACATACTTAGTACAGTGACCCAAAAATAAAGCACTCAATAACAGTAATAATTCATATTTACTGAGCGGTTACTATCCTATTACCTGTCCTTCTGAGTGCTCTACACAGCAGCCCTCGAGATGGGCACTATTGTCCGCAGAGAGGTAAGTTCCTTTACCAGAGGTCCCAGGCAGGAAGACACTGCCAGGATTCAAACCTAAGGAGTTTGGCCTCAGAGTCTGGGCTTCCGGCTGCCTCTCTGTATGTCAGCTTCTTATTATTATTGATTTTCATATCAACATTGAGGTATGATGCCCATTTTATAGATGAGAAACTAAGGGTTGGCTCAGTCCACAGACTCGTTCAAGGTTACGTGTGAGTGAGTACTGGCTCATTCTCCATCTGGGCATGGGACAGGTGCTGTCTCAGGAGCAGGAACAGAGTCTGGGGATCCCAGGAGACCTCGCGGGGTGGGGGGCATTAGGACTCCCAGAGCCAGGCTGACAACACTCCGCGTGCTTTCTCCCCCAGCCGAGTACCAGACCAGCATCCAGGAGAAGCTGCCGCTCATTATCGGCTCTTCGGCAGCTGGCCTGGTCTTCCTCATCGCTGTGGTCGTCATTGCCATCGTGTGCAACAGGTGGGTGGGTGCCCCCAGCCCTATCCAGGCCCAGCTGTCCATCCAGTCAACCGATCCTGAACAGTGTCTGTGAGCCGAAGGGATATTCCCATCATTCCCAGGGCCAGGGAGAGGTCCGGGCAGGCCTCCTACCTAAATGGCCACGATTCGCTCCAGTCCATCCCTTCGGGCTAGAGTTGCCTCGACAAGTCCATTATTCATGGAGGGGGCACATAGAGACACTAACACTTCAGTGTGAAGGAATGTTCTTCTTCCTTAGATCCGGCTGTAGAACAGACAGGGCCATAAGGTCAGATGGACAGAAGCCCCTGGCATTTCCGGGGCCATGGGAGATGACTTTGAAAGGGGCTTGGCCGGAGAGGGGATGCGGAAATAGTGAGCCTGGACTTGAAGTGGGAGAGATGGGAAGCGATGGAGTGGGGGGAGTGTCCAGGAGGGGTGAGGCTGCTAGGCCAGGGACTGACAGGGAGCCCTCTGGCAGGGGTGTGGTTTTGAGGGCCTGCCCTCCCTCTCCCTATCACCTACTGTGGCTCCCAGCTCCCCAGGGGCTTGCAGGTGGCTCCAGCCCTTTGCTCTTGTTCCAGAAGACGGGGGTTTGAGCGTGCTGACTCGGAATACACGGACAAGCTGCAGCACTACACCAGTGGCCACAGTACGTATGCCCCAGTGGGGCCGGCACCCTTGGACCCT
Organism: Mustela lutreola; assembly: GCF_030435805.1. Classification (NCBI taxonomy): domain Eukaryota; kingdom Metazoa; phylum Chordata; class Mammalia; order Carnivora; family Mustelidae; genus Mustela; species Mustela lutreola. The sequence continues at coordinate 16,503,402 of NC_081299.1, forward strand.
TTGCTAGTCAGTTCCCCAGCAACCTCTCCAGCCTCCTGCCACTGCCTCCCACCTTGCTGCAGCCAGACTGAATGTTGAGCTCTTCCCAGAACGGGACAAGCTCACTCTCCCCTCTTGGCCTCTGCACCTGCCGTCCCCTCTGCCCGGAGCATCGCCCGCCTTCTCTTTACCGGTGTGACCCTCCGTCTCCCTCAGCCTCAGCCTCAGCCGCCGCATATACAAACCGCTCTGAGCAGCCTCCCCTGACCCCCACCCCACCCTGACTTTAGGGCCTGGTCTGTGCTTGCATAGCGCCCCCTTACCTGGCTGCCTCATGATGGCCATGTCCTTGTCTCCCCAACATTTTGGTGGGAGGTCCCAAGACACTGATGCTCACCAGTGTCCCTGAACGCCAGCACACTGCCCGGCACTTAGCACACAGTAGGTCCCTGTTTATACAATAAATCCATGAGTTGCATGAGATGCTGAGGACCCCAGGCTCTGGCCTGAGAGGTGGCGGGCCCTGTCACTCTTTCCTAGTGATCCCTCTGACAACCACTGCCCCCTATCCAGTGCCTCCCCAGTGTCCTATCCCATCTCAGGCCAGGGCTGGGGGCACACAGGTGCCACACCCCCAGAGCAGATGGCCCCTCTCAAGGGGCCCTGCAGAGACATAGATTCCTCTCGATTTTACCCTTGCAGAACCAACATAGGGCAGGCTGGGGTGAAGGGGGCAGTGGGGAGAAGCTTCATGCTCACTTCCACTCACATAGTAGGCAGGAATTCCACATGGGTCCAATATAGCTTCTCAAACTGTACTCAGTGGGGTACAGCTTCTGAGATGCCACTGGGTAAGACAGGCCATCAGCGTAACCCTTCACATGTCACACAGTCTTTGTGACCTACTGTGTATGCCAGGCTCTGTTTTAGGTAGCTGGGGATACACAAGTTAGTGAACCACATATCCCCAGCCTTGCAGAACTTAGATTCTGATGGGAGGGACGGGGACCAAAAGAAATACATGTAGTCACTGAGAAAAGCGCATGGCCTGCTAGAAGATAAAAGCACTATGGCAAAAGGCAAAATAGAACAGGGTGACAGGTTGAGAATTGCAAGTTCAGATCAATAGAATTGGTTATTCAGATAGGACTGTTGGGGTTGGCCTCACTGAGAAGGTTTTAGTTGAGCAGACACATGAACGAGCTGTGTGGACAGACCGGAGGGAAGAGCCTCCCAGGCAGAAGGAAGAGCCAGTGCAAAGGCCCTGAGGCTGAAATGTGCCTGGCAGGTTTTAGGAACAACCAGGAGGCTCGTGTGACTGGAGCAGAGTGAGAAGGCAGGAGAGACCCCAACATGCAGATCCTTGTCAGCCATTGCAGGGCCTCTAGAAGGGTCTGAACCAAAGACTGACATGGTCTGAGTTACAGTTTTGACAGGACTTCTCTGGCTGCTGAGGGGTAAGTGGAGTGACAGGGCTGCAGGGTGCCGGGTACGACAGAAGCAGAGAGAGCTGTGAGGTGGCTGTTGGCATCACCCAGGGAAGATTCTCGATTCTGGCGTGTTCTGAAAATACTGGATTTGCTGCAGGATTGGATGTGGGGTGTGCAGGAGAGAGCAGAGTCAAGGAGTTCTCAATAGCAAGCCTCTGGGTTAACAACCAATTTGAAGTAAAAGTTCCTGAGCTTAAAAAATCATTTTAGACATAAATGTAAAAAATCATTAAACCATTAAAAATTTCCAGGAGACAAATTAGGTAACTATGTCACTGATATTCTAAGCCTAAAAGCAGTGGAAGGCTCACAAGAAAAAAGCGGAACGATTTAACTACACTGAAATTTAAAAAATCACCTGTACGCTAAACGTAAAAGTCATAAATTACATCACCCCCTTCTCTTCCCCAAGTAATGAAATCATGGTTATAGATAGAGACTGACTGTACCAAGTGTACTCTATTGCCCAGACCTGTTTAAATGCTTTACGTGCATTTGTTCATTTAATCCTTAAAATTATCCTTGTAATATGATTGAGTACGAGGGAACCAAGACCCATAGAGGTCACACAGCAGTTCAGGGCCAAAGCCAAGGTCCACACTCCTTGCCACGCCATGTTGCCCACACCTGGCTAAGCTGGAATAAGGGGGTCCTCACACGCTCTGCTACCTGGAGCCACGTGGGAACATCACTGTTGAGCATGTGAGTCACCAACAAGGAAACAGGGGACAGCAGGGATTTATTTTTAAAATAGAGCCCAGGATTTGTTCATGGATGAACACATTCTAAGGCTCAGCTCCTACGCCCTCCATCTAAAGAAGGGCTTTGGTTTTTTCAAAGCACTTCCGGCCCTGTAGCCTAACATCCACTAGCAACCCTGTGTGGTCAGGACCCAGGAAGAAGCTGAGGCCTGGAGATGCGTGTGACTGACTTAAGCCACCCTCCCTGGCTCACATGTGCCGTCGTTCAGCAGGTGCTGAATGAGGACCAAGATCTGTGATTACTGGATGAGGCCCAGAGGCACCAACCTGGTTTCTCATCCCTGCTCCACCAATGGCCCGCTCTGTGACCTTGGGGAAGTCATCGAGCCTCTCTGAACCTTGGTGTCTTTACATGGGAAGTAGCCAGAATGATGCTTCTTTCACAGAATTGTGAGGATTAAATGAATTAATGGATATGAAAGTGCTTCCTAAAAATATTTAATAATAGCCAACTCTTCTCTATAGACAATTATATAACACAATTATTCAGTGTTTTCTATCCCCCGACTACTATACTAAGCCCTTTAAAAAGATTCTCATTTAATCCTTGCAGTCCCCTTATGAGATAGGTACTGTTTATTGGTTCCATTGTAGATATGAAAAAAAGTGAAACACAGAGAGGTTAAGTAATTTCCCCAAGGGCACACAGCTATATCAATAGTGCGGTTGATCCTCAGTTCAAACTCATAAACTCAGTTCAAGTTCATAACATCATTAAACTGATCCTCAGTTCAAACGCATAAAGCAGCTTATTTGTGACTGTTATTACCAGCAGATCCAGAACTCAAACCAAAGATCTCGGAATGTCTGGTTCCTCCTCCCTCCTTCATCCTGAATGTCCCCTCTGGGTTCAGGACAGCACGTAGTAGCCCTGGCAGTCGTAAGTTATCCAAACAACAGCCCAGTATTTTCTGGAGACTCGGACTGCAGAGATCCTCAGCCAGCTTCAGTGCAGCAAATATCCCGTCCTGGGAGCTGGGCCTGGAGCTTCCCTTCCATTCCATGTCCACGACATGTCCTGTGTCCCCTTCCATTCCAGGACACAGGATGGGAAGGCATCCAGAAGAAAACAGTAGCCTGGCGGCTGAGAGTGTAGACTCACAGCCACACGACCTGAATTCAGACCCCATGTCTGCCATATCAGCTCTGTCCGTGTCATCTTGGGCAGGTTGTCTAACCTTTCTTATCCCCACAGTGTGCTCATCCAAACAATGGGGATAATATTAGGTTGGGCCAAATGAAATTGCCTGCTTTGTAGGTCAGCAACAGTTAAATACTAACAATTTCATAAGGCTCAGCCTAATAATAGCATTTCCCAGGTAGGGTTGTCGGGAGGGTTAATTGGATAGGTATCTATAAAGTACCCAGACCAGGGCCTGGGGCCTGGCAAACCCACAAGGAATTGTGAGCAGATTGTGATATGAACGGTGAGATGAAACCAGAGGGTCACAGAAGCAGGGACAGCTCAGAGCCATGGATCCAATCAGTGTTTATTAAGCATCTACTAAATACCACCTTCACACACATACTCCAGAGAAAACATTCTAGAGCAAGAGCTCATAACTTGGGGTTCACAGACCCCCAAGAGCTTCAAGGGCCCATGAACATTCCAAAATTATATGCTGAATCTGGGAGTGTGACACACACATGAATAATTTCTGTTTCATAGAAATTCTTAGCTTCATAGCTAAGAATTCATAGCTTCTGTCAAGTTCTCAAAGTCATCCATGACCCCGAACGGGACATGTCCGGTAGGCAATGCTGTTACTCTTTCAATACGCATTTCATGAGCATCCTCTATGTGCCGGGTTCTAGGATTTAGCATGAACTAGACAGACGTGGCCTCTGTCCCCCTGAGGGAGAGAGTGGAAAGCAAGTCCGCACAGGCAGCAGAGTGGTCCAGAAAGGGGAGCCAGGAGGCTGTGGGCATGCGTATGGGAGACTTAGTACAAGGTAGGAGAGCCATATAGACATCAGGGCCGTACAAGTGGCTGTAGAGACAGGGCTTCAGAGCCTAAAGAGAGAGCATGGATCTCCACTGTAAGGATCCAGGCAGGTTTCACAGAGGAGGTGACATTTGATCTGGACACAGAGAGGAAGAGAAGGGCATTCATTGCAGGTGGAGGTAACCCCACAAACAAAGCACAAAAGCCAGAAATTATAAGGTGTGTCTGGGATCTCTGGACCAATAATTCTTTTTGGTGGCATATAGAGGGGCAGGGACCTATAGCTGGGGACCAGCACGGAGGGCTTGGAATGCCAGGTGAAGACACTTGCCTTAACTCTTGCAAACAATGGAGAGTCCTCCTGGGCAAGGGTCGGGGATGGCATCTGAACAGTTGGCAGTGCCTGAGTGGGCTTTGAACTCCTGCTGTGCTTCTCCTCAGCTCCCGGGGCTCCCGGGGCTGACCCATTCCTGTCCTCCCTCTGCAGCTGGCCTGACAGAAGGGCTTCCCCCAGTCCTATTGGAGGGAGGCTGAAAGTCAGTCACCAAGACCCACAGAGCCCTGAGTTTGAGCCAGAAAAGGAGCATCTCCCAGGAACTGATGTCCCTGCTCTGGGGAGCGCTGATTGGGAGTTGTGGCTGAACAGTCCAGGAGGAAGAGGCCTGGGCCAGATCTAGTTGGACTGCACACAGGAGGCCATGAGTCTGATGATTAACACTATGGCCCTTGGCTCAGGTCTGACAGACCTGGGTTCAAGTCCTAGCTGTCCCATTTGCTAGCTATGTGGCCTTGGGCAGATCACTTAGACTTTCTTTCTGAGCTGCCGTTCCCCCACGTATGAATTGGGAATAACGATTCCCTTCCCCCAAGAGTTGTTGAGTGCGGATGAGATAATGCATACCGAGAGCCTGTCGCAGTGTTGGGCACAAGGGCTCGACCAGCGGTAGGTGCAATCATTCTTTTATCTCAATTGCCTGGATTCTGCTCAGCTCTGTAGACAATGAGTGTCTATTGCATGAAGAGCTTTGTTCGAGCCCCACATTGGGGGTGGAGATTACTTAAAAATAAAACCTTTTGAATAAATAAATTAAATGATGGGCTAGACAAACACACACATAAAAAATCCAAAATAAATCTAATGTATCAGAATGGCAGTTGGCAGACTTTTCTGTAAAGGACAGGAGAGTAAATATTTTAAGTTTTGATAGCTGTGTGGTCCTATTGTATCTATTCAGTTCAGTCGCCAGAGTGTGAAAACAGCCACAGGCAAAGGAATGCTGGAAGTTGTGTTCCAATAAAACTTCATTTAGCAAATGGTCAGTGGGCCGGTTTGCCAACACATGTGTTAAAGGTTCCAACCTTTGATTCTTGGAATGTCTGAAACAGACACTGAGAGTGGTCAACTAACATGTCCAAGGTCACACAGCTGAGCAGGGTTGGTGGCCCCACTCACCAACCAGTTAAGCCTTACTCCAGTCAAGCCCAGGAGCTCCAGCTCCCTACTCCTAGAGCTACTGCCTCCAAAGTCATGGCTCCTGGAGCAATAAGAGAATGTGGGCAGGGAGCTGGGGAAGCCAGAGGGAGGCCTGGACAGCGGAAGACCAGTTACCTCGGAGGGAGAAGGTGGGATGGATCATCCTTCCCTTCCTTCCAAGTGTTTTGCTGGCTCAGTGCTAGGGTCAGAATTAGGTGTTTGGCATCCAAGTCTTTGGTGTTTGGCACCCTTAATTTCTGCACCAAATAAAAAAGTACATCAAATCAAGAGTCACATTAATTTGCCACATGTCCTGCCTTATGTTGACCACCAGGGAATTTGAGATCTAGAAGGATTTAAGACCTAGCTCATGAGGGACTTGGGAAGTGGCCCCAGAAACCATGGGTCCTCAGACCCTGGTGAATGGGCAGCCCATCCAGGCTCTGGGCCCTGCCTAGGAGAGCTGAGATAGCCAGGAATTTTCCTAAGGGAGAGGATGCTTTAATTAGGCCTAAAAAGACAGAGAGGTCTCTCCAGCAGACACCCAAGAACATGGGCTATTGCCTACTCTTTCTGTATTTTTGTTCCAAATCTCTCTCTCTTCCTTCTTGACTTCCTTTTTCTTTGCTTTGCACCCCTAATTCTCTAACACAAGAGTGACAAACCTATCTATCCTTTTATGCCCACACCCATAACAGACATTGCTAATCAATCCTGACAGTCCTTTAGCTCCTTCGGGAAGACATTACTAATCATTTAGAGTTGGAACAAGAGCTTGAACCTATTTCTTCTCCTGCTAAGCTCTCTGTTCTCACCCTTCTACTTAGCTCAATTCCCATCTGCTCACTGAAGCCCAGAGAGGCCAAGTGATTTGCAAAGGGTTGCCCAGTTCTTATGGGGCTGCACGGGTGTGTATTTCCCTCCACAGAGAGACTAGTGCTAGCCTTTCTGTCTGTCCACATCTTGAGTCTGTGCATGTGACCAAGGCTGGTCTTATCCCTTAGTGACCCCAGGCATGAAGATCTACATCGACCCTTTCACCTATGAGGACCCCAATGAGGCAGTGCGGGAGTTTGCCAAGGAAATTGACATCTCCTGTGTCAAAATTGAGCAGGTGATTGGAGCAGGTAGGTGTCTGGGGCTCTCCCAGGTACCATGGCCTCAGCCATGAGTGGGGAGTACTCTTGGGGCAGAGGGTAGGATGTGGGGCAGGAACTTCAGAGGATCCTCTAAGACCTGAAGGTTCACAATACCAAAGGTAGAAAAGTCCTCAAAGGTCACCCAGTAAAATCACCTCATCAACATATGAGGAATCTGAGGCACAGGGCTGGGAAGGAGCTTACCTATCATGTCAGAGATTGACCTAGGTCTAGGACCCCATTCTCTGGACTCAGTCTAGTCCTTTGTCCTTCCCACCATTCATCCAGGTCCCTTTCTCCATCTTCCCAGGTTCCCCTACAGCCTTGCCCCATGCCCAGCCAAATACCATGGGACAGCTGTGAAGAGCTTACTCTTACACCCAGTGGTGGGTAGGAGCTTTCTGGGCCCCCACATTCTACAAAGGGGTTCTTTGTCTAAGAGGATAAGTTGACCACTGGGGAGAAGAAGCTCCTTCAGGACCCAGAAGTGGAGGTTACAAGGAGTGGGAGGTGGCACTTCCACCTGGCAAGTGACATCCCTCCTCTCTTGGTGTGTGTGTCCCAGGGGAGTTTGGCGAGGTATGCAGTGGCCACCTAAAACTACCGGGCAAGAGAGAGATCTTTGTAGCCATCAAGACGCTCAAGTCAGGCTATACTGAGAAGCAGCGCCGGGACTTCCTGAGTGAGGCCTCCATCATGGGCCAGTTCGACCACCCCAATGTCATCCACCTGGAGGGTGTTGTCACCAAGAGCACGCCTGTGATGATCATCACCGAGTTCATGGAGAACGGCTCCCTGGACTCCTTCCTCCGGGTAGGGGAAATCAAGAGTGCCAGGGGCCTGCAGATGGGGAGGAGAAGGAGCAGTGGACATAGCTTCATGGTGTCAAAGCCTGGTGGGGTCTTGGGAAAGATCTAAGTCAGGAATGGCTTCATGCTGCCTCTTTCCTTTCCCTTACCCATGGCAGGCATTGCTAATCAATCCCAGAACTCTGTCCCACTAAACCAGTAAGCCATCTCAGAATCCTTTTCATTCTAGGAAACCACAAGCAATCAGTCAGAGTTGGTATACAACTGAAATCTGTTGCTGTCTATGCTCTTAGCCAGCCTTCTCATTATGCACAAGAGAAAAGGGAGACTCAAAGACAGGTAGAGTTTGTCTAGGCTTATCTAGAGGGTCAAGATGAGAGCCAGGACTGAAACCAGGTCTCTTGAACCCTGGTCCAGGGCTTTCACCAGATTTGGATTTCTCCAAAGCTATATGTGCTGGGGGGTGGAGTCTGGAGCTTAAGGTCAAGAGAGGAAGGTTTTCAGACCCCCCCACTCACCCCCCCCCCGACCCCACGCCAGGAGATCACAGTTAATCAGCTGGACAAAGAGCACAGAAGCATGTTACTAAACTAGCTGCCATTGAGCAAACATTTACTGAGCATCTAGTATGTGCCAGGCACCTTCCATGCACCTTCTCATTTAACTCAGCCCTGGGAGGTGGGTGTAACTTATCCCCATTTTACACCCAGATGGGAAAACAGACTCAAGAAGTCAGGTCACTTGTCCAAGGCTGCACGGTCAGCAAAGGCAGACCCAGAGTCAGATCAGCTGTATCGACTCTGAAACCTGTGATCTTTTCTCCACCCTGAAACTGGCCTCTCATGGGCCTCTCTAAGCATCTGAATCCTTTCCACAGAGAGCATGAAGCCCAGGTGGCGCGTCCTGCTCTGGTTTCCCGTTGTGTGGATGGTCCAGAGCTCTGGGTCACGCCCTTCCGCTCACTGTGTGTTTCCTCCACTTCTCCCAAAGCAAAACGACGGGCAGTTCACAGTCATCCAGCTGGTAGGCATGTTGCGGGGGATCGCGGCCGGCATGAAGTACCTGGCAGACATGAACTACGTCCACCGCGACCTGGCCGCCCGTAACATCCTGGTCAACAGCAACCTGGTCTGCAAGGTGTCTGACTTCGGGCTCTCACGCTTTCTGGAGGACGACACCTCAGACCCCACGTACACCAGCGCGCTGGTAAGATGGAAACAGAGAGCCCTTTTCGGGGGTGGGGTGGGGGGCGGGGGGCGTGGTACCGGGCAAGAAGGCTTAGGTGTCCCTGTCTCCCTACAATATGTTTTCACGGACTTCTGCTCGTACCAAGCACCATGCTGGGCCCTGGAAACAGAGACACAAACCACCGTCTCTGCCCCCTTGGCACTCACAGGCTGTGCGGGGACACAGATGTGCAGAGAAACATGGAATAAAAAGAGCCATGAGTCAGGGCACCTGTCTGGGGAGGCCAAGAAGGCTTGCTGAGAGGCGGCGATATCTGAGCTGGAAGCTGAAGGGCCAATGAAAGGTGGTCAGATGCCACGTTCTCAAAGCAAGATGAGACTAGAACACAGACTGTAAGCGGGAAGGTGGTGGGCAGTAACGTGGGAGAAGCAGGCAGGGCTGACCCTGGAGAACCTCGATGCCAAGTTCAGGACTCTCTCCTGCTGAAGAGTTCAAAACAAGAAGAGCATAAGGCCCAGCCCCTGCCCAAAGAGCTCAGATGGGGGACAAGAAGAGCCAAGCACGCAGGCAAATGATTTGAGTACTGCTCTGTAGGAGAAGTGCCTCCTGGATGGAGAGACACGGGCCACAGGATTAAAAAGAGTGGGCAACTCTTGGGGACGTAGGGAAAGATTTTCAGAAACACTTAAAGGATGAGAAGAGGATTCCAGATGGCAGAGTGAGAAGAGGCATTCCACGCAGGGGGTGGGGGGAACAGCATGTGCAAACTCCCAAGGCCTGAAGCAGCACAGTGAGTTCGAGAAAGAATGAGGTGCTTCATGGGATTGGTACAGCACAGGGCTGAGGGCGAGGAGTAGCATTGAGAGCAGAGGCCACACGGATCAGCCTCCTACCTGTTAACCCTCCTCATTCTGCTCCCCAGGGTGGGAAGATTCCCATCCGCTGGACGGCCCCAGAAGCCATCCAGTACCGGAAGTTCACCTCAGCCAGTGATGTGTGGAGCTATGGAATCGTCATGTGGGAGGTGATGTCCTACGGGGAGCGACCCTACTGGGACATGACCAACCAGGACGTAAGTTTCCAAGGGCCGGGCCCAGCCCAGTGTTGAGTGATTCTAATGTCTGTGCAGGATCCCAGACTCTCTGGGGGTCAAGTAGGAAAGACCTACTCATCCACAATTCAGCAAACCTTCAAGATGCGTTCACCTTGCGGCCAGCCCCGAATGAGACCATAGCTGTCCCTGAGGTATTTTCCGTGTAACTGAGGGACAAGGCGATTATTCCAGGAACCAGTTGTTATCAGGAACTTTACGAGCAGGTGCTAAATTGGAGAAGGCGGGTGTCGAGTCCTGCAGGGGTTGAGGCAGGGGCCACGTGAGCAAGATCAGTCAGGAAGTGTTCCCAGGACTTGGAGACATGAGGATGTCGAAGGGGAAGAATAGGCTGTGCAAAGGCCCAGAGGTAGGATGCTGAGGGAGCAGGCTGGGGAACAGTAGGGAGGAAAGATGGTCAGAAAGGTTGATAAGGTTCCATAATGGAGTGTTTGAAAGCCAACCCAGCACATTTGGATTTGCAACAACACAGAACAGGAAGGACTTAAAGAAGCTTCTCGAGCAGGGAGGGTGACCCACAGTCCAGCTGGGAAAGGTGAGTCTGGGCCTGTGGCAGGACAGATTGGAGAGAGGCATTTTTAGCTCCTTTTCCTGACAGAGGAGTGGGCGGAGCCATGTAGAGCCACGCGATGGGGTCCGACCCAGGAGACATGTCTCACCTGGAGCAGTAAATGGCACCAAAAACAAGAGTTGTTGTCACCCGGGGGTGAAGGGCCAGAGAGAGGAGTCCTAGGAAAGGAAAAAGTGGTCCACAAGAGGGTCAGCCTGGTAGACATTGAGGCAAAAGGTATCTCGGGGTGTCGGCTTTCCCGGGATTGGGAGAGGGGGCAGGCACGCAGCCCCCAGGTCAGAATGAGGCCACAGATGGTGGGAACCCAGGGGAGGGGCATCCCTGGGGCTGTGTCCAGGAGGCGGAGGCAGCTGTCATGGCAACCAAATAGGTCTGCCTTGCTGCAGAGGTCGAGGGGAAAAATAGGTCAGGTGAGAGGCAGACGCTCTTTATCCCACCCACCCCACCCCCTCTGGCCCCGTGTCGTCCGCAGGTAATTAATGCCATCGAGCAGGACTACCGGCTGCCGCCCCCCATGGACTGCCCCAGCGCCCTGCACCAGCTCATGCTGGACTGCTGGCAGAAGGACCGCAACCACCGGCCTAAGTTCGGCCAGATCGTCAACACGCTGGACAAAATGATCCGAAACCCCAACAGCCTCAAAGCCATGGCACCCCTCTCCTCTGGGTACGGCTCTGGTCTGGCCTCACCCCCTCTCCCAGTGCGTCTCTGCCCCCGTCCTCAGCCGGCCCTTCCTCTCCCCGAATCCCAACCCCTCCCCAGCCCTGCCCAGGCTCCCCCGGCTGCAGGCAGCTGGGGGTCAAGGAAGGACAGCACAAGCTTCCTTGGGCACTGACCCTGCCTGGTGGTGCAGAGGAGGCCAGGACACAGTAGAGGAGAAGGAAGTGGTAGAGACAGTGAAGGAAGCACTTTTTAAAGCATGGCCGTGGTCAGAGAGGACGGCATTTAAGAAAAAATTATCAGAATCTGGGGTGGTAAACAGGTTGACTGGTCACTGGGCTTCCTTCCTAGCTCCCTTCCTGCTCAAATCTGGACCCTCTGACCTACCTCTGCGTCCTCCCCAGCACTGCCATGCACACGCGTGCACACACTCACAGGCACACTTACACAGTCCTACGCACCGTCAGGCACAAGAACTCATGCTTGTGCTCTCCCAAAATGGTCTCACACATGGATACACACCCATTTGCAGGCCCTCATGCCTACCCTCCCTGCGTGTTCAGAAGTACAGACACAGGGACGCCTTGGTGGCTCAGTTGGTTAAGCAGCTGCCTTTGGCTCAGGCCATGATCCCAGCGTCCTGGGATCGAGTCCCACCTCGGGCTCCTTGCTCAGCGGGGAGCCTGCTTTTTCCTCTGCCTCTGCTGCCACTCGGCCTGCCTGTGCTCGCTCTCGCTCTCTCTCTCTGGCAAATAAATAAATAAAATCTTTAAAAAAAAAAAAAAAGAAGAAGTACAGACACACACGGACACACACAGACACACACAGACACAAACAGACGCACGCTCACTCACCGTTCCTGACTCAGCTGGACGAGCGTTATCCCCGGTGATCTGAGGCCTGCCTCCTCCCAGTGGTCCCCAGGCATATGCTCCCTCAGACCTGGGTCACCACCACCTTGCTTGGGTGGCTGCGCCGGACCCCTGTCCCCGCCAGCCCTGCACACTCTTTCTCTTTGGGAACCTATCAGAGTTTCTCTGGGGCATCCAGTCAGGGGTGCTCAGGGTCCAGGGCTGGCTTTGTCCAAACACTCTTTGGGCCCAAGTCTTTCACCTGCCAAGTTCTTATGGCCCATAGTTAGCGTTTGTCTCTACCTGTCGCTTCCCACCAGGACCCCATCAGCCACTCCTGGGTCTCCGGATAAAACCCTTCTGAGCTTTGAGCCCCATGAGGGTCACTTCCATCCTGGCTTGCTCCCACGAGCACCGCTAGCCTCGTCTAGACTTTGGAGGTACAACCCACAGTTTCCCAGAGCACACCCAGCCTGGGGAAGGACAGGGGACACAGCGACTCGTAGCACAGTTAGTCCGGCTGAACTCCCCCCCTCCTGATCATCAGAGGCTTGGAGAAGCATCTCGCTCCTCACCACTGTGCGCCGGCCTCCCAGCAGCCTGTTCAGAGGCACCTCTGGACTTCCCAGGGGGCCTCATTGTTGAGTCCTGCACACACACGCCCGCATAGTCACACACAAACGTGTCCCCTTGACATAGGTGCAAATGCACACCCACTCTCATACAGAAATACATACACACACACTCACCTTCGTCCCCACAGATGGATACACAGGTGCAGGTACAAAGCCCGCAGCAGCGCCCCGCGCTCACCCTTGCCCCGCTCCCGGCACCTGCCCTAACCATCTGTCGCCCACCCCCACCCCCAGAATCAACCTGCCGCTGCTGGACCGCACCATCCCCGACTACACCAGCTTTAACACGGTGGACGAGTGGCTGGAGGCCATCAAGATGGGACAATACAAGGAGAGCTTCGCCAACGCCGGTTTCACCTCCTTCGATGTCGTGTCACAGATGATGATGGAGTAAGTGCCCGGCTGTCTCGCCCACCATTACCAGTACTGCTCCCCAGCCATCCCAGCAAGCCGGGGTCTCTGGAGGGCGAGGAGTCACGTTCAGATCAACCCCCAGGTCTGCCCGTGGCCAAGGGCAAATCAGAACCTCCCTGCGCCCCAGCTGTTTTCTGTAAACCAGAGGTCGTTAGGAAGATCAAAGGGATATACAGTGAGTGTGTACTTCATAAATGCAAGTTCCCCTCCCCTTCCCTGGAGCAGAGGAGACCCCGTGCACCTGAGTGTCCTGACTCCCAGTCCCAGGCTCCTTCCATCCCCACTAGTCAGTCCAGCACCGGCAATCTACCTACTCCGCCCTTCCCTTGCTCTCTCCAGCAGGAAACCCCTGGAGAAGCCCAGGCAGCTCTCCACCCGGCCCAAGGGCTCCCCCACCCCCACATTTCCCTAACACACATGCTTCTCTCCCAAAGGGACATTCTCCGGGTTGGGGTCACCTTGGCTGGCCACCAGAAAAAAATCCTGAACAGTATCCAGGTGATGCGGGCACAGATGAACCAAATCCAGTCTGTGGAGGTTTGACGCTCACCCGCCTCGGCTCACCTCTCCCTCCAGGCCCCCGCCCCCTCCGCCCCACACGCCGGCCCCCTGGTTCTCCGTCCACGTCCACCGCGGGCTCAGCCGCCTGCCAGGAGGCCACGGGCAGCAGGAAGAACCGAGCAGCGCTCCAGCCACGAGACCTCACCAGGAATATGTGAAACTCAAGAAAACAGATCCTGGGAGGGGGCGGGAAATACAAGAAATATTTTTTAAAGAGGATTCTCATAAGGAAAGCGATCATTGTTCTTAGGGAAAAATTTGAAAAAAAAAAAAAAAAAAAAAAAAAAAAGGGCTTGGGAGATCCACGCGATTAGTCCCAACTGGAGACCAAAAGCAGTTTCTCTCCAATTGCCTCTGGGAAGGCGACCTGGCCAGAGCCAAGAAACACTTTCAGGAAAACCAATGTGAAGGGAGAGACAGGGGCCACCCTTCTCTCCCGACCCTGGGCTGCTCTTCCAGGATTCACTCAACAGCCACAGGCCAGGCAGAGGTGGCCGCCGTCACAGGAACCGTTCCCACTGCCGCTGGGCAAACAGAATTTTTCTGTCTTTGGAGAATATTTCAGAAACTCTGACGAAAAAGACTGGGCTTCTCCTGTCGGCTCCTGGGGCTGAAAGGGGGCTTTTGTCCTCCTCAGTCGGAGAGACCATGGGGACACCGGAAAGGTCAGCCTTCCTGAGGATGACCGGCCCCCCAAGGACTGCCGCGCCACGTCCCTGTCGCGCCGTGCGGTGCCCGGCAGCCCCCGCCTGGAGGCCTGTTGGCTGCGGTGACTGCCATCAGCTACGACTGCCACTGAGAAAGGATTGCTCCTGCATTTGGGTTTGTTTACAGCAATTCGTGGACTCGGGGGTATTTTGGTCAGAGGTGGATTTGGTTTGGGGGGTTTGTTGGGGTTGTTTTTTTTTTTATGACAATGAAGTGACACTTTGACATTTCCTACATTTTGAGGACTTGATCCTTCTCCAAGAAGAAGGTGCTTTCTGCTTACTGACTTAGGCAATACACCAAGGGCGAGATTTTATATGCACATTTCTGGATTTTTTATATGGTTTTCATTGACACTCTTCCCTCCTCCCCCTGCAGAGTGTTTCCCTCCCCTGCTGCCAGGCCTCACCAAAGCCAACTGCCACGGGGCCATCTGGGCCATGCAGAGACCGAGTGAGGATGAGGGGCTGGGGTAGAGGAGCCCCCCACCCAGGACTGCTTTGGAAAGCACCAGATTGAGAAGGAAGCAAGCCCTAGGGCTGCAGAACCACACACCTTGTCCACTTCCCCACCCCCCTGCCCCAGTCTGCCCAGTGCTTCCCAGGCAAATAGGCCCCTTTGAGGTTCCCGAGAGCCCTCAGATGGCCAGAGCCGGGTTCTGCCTCTGGGAGCCTGAGCCGGGCCTCAGATCATTCACTGTGATATCCCAGCTCTCCAGAGTGTCACCCTCAGAGGCGTGTCCTTTCCTCCCCTGAGGGGAAAGTGTATGGTTTCTCTCCGATCCCCCTTTGCCCAAAGTCTGAAGGTCTTAGCCGGGCTGGCAGGAGAGAACCATCAGCTGTGGGGTCTGGCCACAAAGTCCCTCCTGTGGGCAAACGCAGGCACCTGAGCGGAACAATCGGTTAGTGAATTGAATGGAAATAAACATTTTAGTTATAAAACGACCCCTGTTCTCTGTAAGTTCCAAGAGAGACTCTGGCACCCTGGGACATGTCAAGTGACCCACGATGCTCTTCTAAGGGACCCTTCCTTCCTCGGGCTTCTAGAAGGCCCAAGGCTGAGAAAATGGATGAAGGACACCGAAGGTCCACGTGACCTCTCTGACTCTGGCTTGGCAAAGGCACAGGCAACAAAAGAAGCAGGTTGAAAGTGGCTCAGAATTCAGCGTCGGATGCCCTGCAAATTAGGGTGAGCCTCTACGGGAAGCATCAGGGCCAGGGAGTAGACAGGGGTGCCCTCGGCCCTCCTGGGCCAGAGGAAGGGGGTCAGGGTGTTACGTAAGCTGTGATTGTGGTAGTGTGAGGGTCCCGGAGTACCCATGGACCCCTCCAGCCAAAGCTGCAGGTAAGATCAGCTTATCCCGGTCAAGGCTAATCTCTGCAAATGCGCTCCTACGCACACGCCATCCGGAATCTTTGTGTGGAAGGAGGAGGCCGGAAGGCGTATGTGCTGTGGATTTCAAGTCCAGGTGGGGAGGGAGAGGCAGAGGCTCCACATCTCAGACCTTCCCGCTTTGTCCATGGGAAGGATCCTGGCCGCAGGTGGCCCCGGGGGGTGGGGGGGCAGCCTGAACCAGCCTGTCGTCTGTCACTCACCTGTTCTCCAGAACCCAAGATGCAAGGGGAAGGAAGGGATTAAGAGGGGAGCAGGGGCCCCTGGGGGGCAACAGCAGAGGGAGCCACAGGGAAGGCATTGGCTGGCTGCCCACGGACTGGCCAGCCTTGGCCCAGCCAGCCACCCTTTGTGCCCCAAAGCTGCCCAGCACGGGTGGCAGCTGTCCTAGCACACAAGGTCACCTTCTGGAGGAGCTGCCCTGATGCTCTCTAGATTAACTCCATCTCCCCAGCCCGCCCCCCACCACTCTGGGACCCCACAGGGGGCTGGCACTCGGTGCTTGCTGTCAGATGGCTTCCTGTCCTAAGCTGCGAGGCTGCTGTCCGCTAGCCAGCTTGTTTGCCCATCCACCCTTAAGGGCAGAGTCCTCCGTGGGCCTGAGCCCCCACGTGCCTGTGTCTCAGAGTGCAGGTGCCACCCAGACTGCAGGGAAACGCGATCACTGGGACCGTCTCGGGTGCAGGCAGATGCCCATCTCTCCCTGCTGCCCCCCACCACCACCTCTTGCTCGCTGCTCCGCAAGGAGGGGCAGGCCCTGCTGCCCACTGGCCTGGGCACACAGCTCTGAGCCTCCCGCTGCCTGGTTACTAATCCTTTCCTGGCTCAACCTCCCCGAGTGCCACCCCCCACCTGCCCAACAGTGTCAGAGGGGTTTCCGGCTGCTCTGCACACAGTTGGTACTGGAGGAAAGAAAGCTGCCTTGTAAACACGGGCCAGGACACCATGGAAATGGGGACCAGCTGCTCTCAGAGGGTGTGACAGGCAGATTTATGGAGGGCTAGGCTGGTAGTCCTCCTGCCCCAAACCCCCCCCACCCCCAGGGTGGGGTTATTGTTGATCATCAGGCTTCTTCCTGGGGGATGATGTTCAAAATTTCTATCACCTGGTAAGATGTGGGCAGATCATTCAGAATAGAGAATGGTCTTAGTGCTAGACCCAGAGGCCTCGGAACGGGGGCTGGGTGGCGAGGGCAGTCGGGGACACTTCAGGGACCGGCATGGTGCTGTTTGCTAACCAGCGGTACCTCCCGCTCAGATGGCATCGGCCGGCCTTTTCCCTGCATTTCTGCTTGGTCTCCATGCTGTCACCTCTCAGGGAGCTCTCTGCCACCCCCTTGTGTGCAGCCACTAGCCTTGCATCCTCTTAGATCAGGGTTTCCTCCCGGAAGACTGGGAGGTCCTGCACTCTCCCAGCCAGCCCTTCCTTCCTCTGCCCTGAAGCTCAGGAAGGTCCCAGGGTCCAGACCACCGCCCACCCCACTGCTGGGCCCTCAGTCACTCCTGCCTTTCTCCTGGGCTCCTGTGGTTCCCAGACTGTACTAAAGGCGAGAAGATTCTTGCCGGAGGAAAGAATGTAAATGCATTCAAAGGACAGGATGCCCAGTGTGCTAGGGAAAATGCATCCTGACCCCAGAGTGGCAGTGTAGCTCCTGTCACTAACTTGAGATATGGATCTGGGTGAGTCATTTGTCCTCACTGAGGCTCAGTCTCCCATCTGTGAAATGAGAAGATTGGGCTGGGTGTGTCAGGCATGCAAAACACTTGGTATATCACAGTACTGTGAGGAGGGACTATTTCCTCCCATGGGTAGGGGGAAACTGAGGCTCAGAGAGGGGAAGTGACTTGCTCAGGATTGCACAGCCAGGAAGGGGCAGAGCAGGGCTGTGTTCATCTGTTCCCAATGCCCACTCCCCGTACTCGATTAGAGGACATAAAGCACGCGGTGTCTGAGGCTGGCTGGTAAGTGAAGAGAGAGCTCAAATGGGCTGGGGTTGTCAGGGAGGGCTTCATGGAGGAGGCTGTCTTGAAAATGACAGAAGCTGAGAGAGAGGTCATTCCAGGTGGGAGGTACAATGTAACCAAAGATACAGAGTCCAGAATGGTCCAACCATGAGTTGTGTCTGGATGAGCCACAGGAATGGTGAGAAGTAGGGGTTGATCGAAGAGGCGGGTAAGGTAGCTTAAAAGTGATGCCCAGTCTAGCCACAGCCAGCTCTTGGCCAGAAGAGCAGTGACAGCAGGAGCAGTGGGTCCTAGGAGGAAGAGTCAGTCCGGCCATCGGATGGAGAGCTCCCCCTCAGAACTCCCCCTCTCCTCCTGGAGGAAGAGCCCCCTGGAAAAGCCCTCATTTATTCCAGGAGAACACAAGCCTTGCTGCTTCACTTTCCGTCCTCACTCACTGAGGCAGATAATCCAAAGAGTCACGTCAGCTGCTTGCAACAGCGGGGTTGGATCTGTGCTACCTGATTCTTAATTCAGCTGCATTCGATGGATGCTCACCCCATTTCTGCCTGGCCTCGCTGCAAGCAGCCGGGCATGACCCGAGTTGAGTAGATATGGGTGGCGGTGGTGGCATAGGAAGGCGGGCCGGTGATCACGGTGGAGCCCTGGGGGCACAGAACGGAGAGCAGGGGTGAGAAGGACCTAGGGCTTGGGTGGGTGGCTTGCACACTTCTTGGGAAGCTCCTCTCGACTCTGGGAGGCCTGGCCCTGCTGAGATGAGCCAGACACACTGGAAGGGTCTGTCTGGGGTCCTGCTGCTTTCAGTAGTGTGTTATGCTGGGGCGACCCAGAGGGAGGTTAGGGAGCTGCACTATACATGCCTACACCACTTGCTGGCCTTGACCCAGCCTCCTGTGAAATGGCTCCTGCCGTAATACTTAGCATGAAGAGCGGCCTTGGAGCTGGCCAGTGACTTGGCCTCTGCTGTGTGACACAGGAAGGCTCAGGGACGCTGCTGTGAGAGTCTTGCCTCAGGAGTTTGACGCCACAGACATTGCACTGATGCTGCTCCATACGCCAGGCCCCCCGTGTGGGGCTCTTACCAGTGTTACCAACCCCTACTAGTGAGGAAACAGATTCCCACGGGTGATTTCCAGAGCATTCCAAACAAGCCATCTGCCTTTAGTGTTCTCTCCTTCCCGCATCGCGGGTGGATCTCTCAACACGTTGGCCATGGCCCATCTGTATTAGAATCTTCCTCCGGGCCATTTATTCATCTTGTGGATTCCTGGGCTGCACCGTGACCCCCTGAGTCAGAATCCCCAAGGCCACCCCCAGGGGCATCTACTTTTAACAAACTGCTCCAGGAGATTCCTCCAGATACGGAAATCTCTTCACTTCTCCCACGACAACCTATGCCCTGATGTCTGCCGGGAGGGAGGGTCTGGCTTAGACAGGGATTTGCAAAAAGCAAGACATCGTCAGATAAGATGTCTGAACTCAGACATGGATTAGGACCCATGAAGGGGGTGGGGGCGCTGAGCTGACCCTCAGGAATGTGTTCAGACTGAGCTAAGCTTTCAGGAAAGTTAGACCCCCAGACCCCGCATCTCTCTGAGTTTAGCTTCACAGCATGAAGGCTGCCGCGGGAAAGCTGATATAGTAAGAAGAAATGGGAACTTAATACTTCACAGGGGCCCACCAGCCCACCCAGAGCCACCCTATGGAGACCCCGCGGCTCCCAAGGCTATAATCCAGGCCTGTTCACTCAATACCTGGCCGGGTGGGCCAGGCGAAGTCAGTGCAGGTCTTCCAGCTAGGCCTGGAGGGTCCTATATGCTGCCCCCTTCGAACTCTCCTGCCCAGACCCAGACATGGCTTTCATGGGAGGGAGAAGAGCAAGGGAAGGACCCTGCCTCGGGGCCTCACAGCCTCTGCTGGAGGAGGGGGACGAACGAGGGAGGAGGTCAGAGCCAGGCCACGCACACTGGGGACCCCGCTGAGGCTGTAAGGGTCCAGGCTAACATTCCACAAAGGAAAAGACTCCGAGATTTTAAGATTGCAAGCCCTGTAATTCTAACAGAAGGATTTCATATTTTTCAGATTCAATCACCATGTGATTTGAGACTGATAGCTCTTAAAACTTAAAACCTAAAACTTTAGGGCCCATCATGGGTCCCTAAAGCTCAGGGGTCACAAAGAGAATGAAAGACACTGAGAAAAACAGCTAAACTCAAATACTAGGAAAGCTCCATTCTGTGAGTCAGAGAGGTACCCTCACGAGGACCCGGGACCCTTTCTTTTGAGTGTGATGTTGAATTTCTGTCCTGGGAAAGTAATAGAAATACTTCTGGTACCCCAGCTGAGCAAAGCCCACAGGTGGGCTGTAGTGCCTACTAGCTGGTAGACAGGACAGGCCAGCTCAGAAGCCAAGAGGGGACCCCCATGGGCTCCATTTGGGAAGAGACTTATTTGGGGTGGAAGGTGCAGGAAACTTAGTTTCCTCAAGTTTGTTGAGGAAACTACCCCAAGTCCACCACCTTTCCTTTCAGCGCCGGAGTCTTGACACTGGGCAACCACGGAGTCTTGCTATGAACCCCAGAGCCAGGTGCCCTGCCACGAACCCTTGGGATGCAATGTCCATGGCCACACAAGCCCCTGCCTGATTCTAAGGACCCCTTCACCTTTCCAGTGAGGCCACTGCCTATAGGATCTGGCAGACCAGGGAGGTGCCTATGGATTGGTAAGAACTAGTGGTCAGTCTGGCTGTGCTCCCTTCTGTGGACGGGACTCCAGTGAGCAGGGGGCATGAACTTGGGCAGGGCACATCTCTTTGGATTCCAGAGAAGAGTAATTACTGGTGGATCCTACCCAGCCCCGAATCCTAATCATAGCTGCTATGTCTTGAGTGCCAACAATCTGCCAGGAAATGCTCTTAACTTTTGATACACATCGTGTTGCTTAACCCTCACGTGGCTCTGTGAGACAGGTACAATTAGAATTCCCACTCCACAGACTAGGAGACTCAGAGATGGGCGCGGTGGCCCTTCCAGGTCACATAGTAGCCAGTGGTCTCTGACCACAGTACCTGCTCTCATAAACACTGCTATCTGCTGCTACCAGTGGCCCCTACTCAGCCCCACTCCCCGTCAGACCCTTTGCCAATCAAACCCTAGATCTCCAGGAGGCACTCTGTTCAGGGCACACTTTCTTTGACCTTGGCCTCCTAGAGCCACTGTCAGAGCCATGGGCAGTGGAGGTGAGGACCTGGATTCCCCCCTCCTCATGCCAGGTGTTTACTTGAGCCTGTGCTATGCAGGCCAGATCTCCCATCTGGAGGCCAGGGGGCCTGTCAGGGTTTCACAGAACCCTGTTTCCTTTGGTCGTGAACGTGGGTTTTTCTGACAATGCTGGGGGGTTGGGAGGCAATGCGGCTGGGGTTCCGAGGGCTGTGGGTCAGACCTGGCTCTTCCAGACCCCCACTGCTGTGACCAAGGAAATCTCACCAGCTGTGTCCATGAGCAACCCTGACCCTGTTACTCCAATGCCTTTGTAGGAGTATTTTTAGCAGAAGCTTTTTTTTTTTTTTTCCCCAAAATAAATGTGAATTGTAAAAATTATCACCTGGACTTGTGGTTTGTGGTAGTTTCTTTTCTTTTTTTTTTTCTACTGAGGTTCCCTGGGGAACGAGTGGGTGCTCCTAAAGGATCTCCATGGGGTCCTGAAGCCTGACTAGGAGTTTTCCAAGGCTAAGAATAGAGCCAAGGCTAGGACTGGGATTGGCGGTGGGGTGGGATTTGGCCTGAGCTGGGGTTGGGTGTGGAATCGGAGCAATACAGAGAATATTCAGTCATGTGTGGTATTTTGAGCTCTTCTGTCTGGGGTCCTAGCCTCAGAATCGCAACTCTGCCATCTGTCAGTTCCGTATCCTTGGAGAGGTCATATAATTGCTCTAAGCCTCATTTCCACGTCTGTAAAATGGGGCAATAATGCCGAACACTAGAGGGTAGATAAGGAGTGAATAAGATGAGCATAGCAAGTCCTTCGTGCTCACGGATGTCAGCGCTTGGTATTTTGCTGAGCAGAAAGCAAGGTCCGTGTCTGTCATATGTTCTGCAGGACAAGGCCTGACCCATAGTAGAGTCTCCATAAACATTTGTCAAATAAATGTCAGTTGAAGTTCTGTTTGGTAAAAAAAAAAAAAAAAAAAAAGCCTGGAGAGATTCAAAGAGGGTTCATGGTCAAATCCACTAGGCAAATTCTGGACTTCAACAAGTTGCCCAGCTTTCTTTACTTCAGGATACTGAAGAGCCTTGAGTATGCTAAAGAGCATGTCCAAAATGGTGTAATCGGGCCACCTAGGTGGCTCAGTCGGTTAAGCATCTGACTCCTGCATTGGGATCAGGTCACGATCTCAGGGTCGTGAGATGGAGCCCTGTGTCGGGCTCTGCGCTCGCTGGAGGGTCTGCTGGAGATTCTCTCCCTCCTCCTGCTCTAAAATAAATAAACAAATCTTTAAAAAAAAAAAAAAAAGTGTTCTCATTTGCTGCATTTGCCATTCTAAAGAGAGCATCTCATGGGACCCGTTTCCCTGGGAGCAGATTTGGAGAAGTAAACCAGCTCTTGGGTAATGCTCTGGGGGTTAGAGGTAGAGCAGGGCTGGGGCTGAAGTCAGGCCTAGGAACAATGTTGGGTAGCAAGTCAGAGAAGATGGGATCTAGGAGGTTGTCTTTTCATTCATTCGTTCAATATTTATTCATGCATTCAAAAAGTACTTACTGTATTCCCCCTCCACAAAAGGTGCTTTATGAGATGTCATGGGGGACACAGAAATGACCCACGCATGCACCTGGAGAGTTTCTCAGGGCATTTGTACCACCTCACGGCATGTGAACTGGCACCCACAGGGTGACAGACGCGAGGCTGGTGTAGTAATTTACACACATGCCCTCACTTACAGAAGTCCCCTGTCAGTGGAGGAAACCAGTAAGTACTCAGGTCATTACAACATGCCTAGGAGTTCTCCTGGAAGCTAAGGATAAACCATTCCATGTAGAGGGAACAGCAGATGCAAAGGTATGATGTCAACATGGAGGTGTTTTGTGAATTACCATGTAAGTAATGCAAATACAAACATGACTACCATATTAAACAATAATAATTGTTTCTTTTTTTAGTATTTTTTAATTTTATATTTCTTTTTTTAGTATTTTTTTTAACATATAATGTATTATTTGCCCCAGGGTTACAGGTCTGTGACTCATCAGGGTTACACATTTCACAGCACTTACCATAGCACATACCCTCCCCAGTGTCCATAACCCAACCACCCTCTACCTAACCCCGCACCCCCGAGCAACCCTGTTTGTTTTGTGAGATTAAGAGTCTCTTTATGGTTTGTCTCCCTCCTGATCCCATCTTCTTTCATTTTTTTCCTTCCCTACTCCCCAAACCCTCCACCCTGCCTCTCAAATTCCTCATATCAGAGAAGTCATATGATAATTATCTTTCTCTGATTGACTTATTTCACTCAGCATAATACCCTCTAGTTCCATCCACATCGTTGCAAATGGCAAGATTTCATTTCTTTTGATGGCTGCATAGTATTCCATTGTATGTATGTATGTATATATATATACATACATATATATATGTATACATACATATACGTATATATGTATACATATATATGTATATATGTACATACGTATATGTATGTATACATATATATGTATGTATATGTATATACACATATGCACATACATATGTGTATATATATGTGTGTGTGTATAAATATATATATATATATATATATCACATATTCTTTATCCATTCATCTGTTGATGGATATCTAGGTTCTTTCCATAGTTTGGCTATTGTGGACATTGCTGCTATAAACTTTGGGGTGCATGTGACCCTTCTGATCACTACATTTGTATCTTTGGGGTAAATACACAGTAGTGCGATCGCTGGGTCATAGGGTAGCTCTATTTTCAACTTTTTGAGGAACCTCCATGCTGTTTTCCAGAGCGGCTGCACCAGCTTGCATTCCCACCAACAGTGTAGGAGGGTTCCTCTTTCTCCACATCCTTGCCAACATCTGTTGTTTCCTGACTTGTTAATTTTAGCCATTCTGACTGGTGTGAAGTGTTATCTCATTGTGGTTTTGATTTGTATTTCCCTGATGCCGAGTGATGTGGAGCACTTTTTCATGTGTCTGTTGGCCATCTGGATGTCTTCTTTGCAAGAATGTCTGTTCATGTCTTCTGCCCATTTCTTGATTGGATTATTTCTTCTTTGGGTGTTGAGTTTGATAAGTTCTTTATAGATTTTGGATACTAGCCCTTTATCTGCTATGTCATTTGTGAATATCTTCTCCCATTCTATCAGTTGTCTTTTGGTTTTGTTGACTGTTCCCTTTTCTGTGTAAAAGCTTTTGGTCTTGATGGAGTCCCAATAGTTCATTTTTGCCCTTGCTTCCCTTGCCTTGGTGATGTTTCTAAGAAGAATTTGCTGCACCTGAGGTTGAAGAAGTTGCTGCCTGTGTTCTCCTCAAGGATTTTGATGGATTGCTATGTCAAATTGAGGTCTTTCATCCATTTTGAGTCTACTTTTGTGTGTGGTGTAAGGAAATGGCCCAGTTTCATTCTTCTGCATGTGGCTGTACAATTTTCCCAACACTGAAGAGTCTGTCTTTTTTCTATTGGACATTCTTTCCTGCTTTGTCGAAGATTAGTTGACCGTAGAGTTGAGGGTCTATTTCTGGGATATCTGTTCTATTCCATTGATTATGTGTCTGTTTTTATGCCAGTACCATACTGTGTTGATGATGACAGCTTTGTAATAGAGCTTGAAGTCTGGAATTGTGATGTCACCAATAATAAGTGATTCTTTATACCCATTTGTACTTACAGACTGTGAGCTGCCATCTCGTGTCAGGGGCTTAGGGGTACTGGGTGAAGGAGATTCTGAGAGCACACAGTGAGGCCAGTTAGGTCACACAGCACCCATGGGCACACAGCACAGTTAGAGCCTGGCATGCAAACCTTGGCCCCTCCTTCAACAGCCTGGGGCCTCTGACAGCTTCTGTCTGTCCTAGGCCAGTTCCTCTGAGAAGTCTGGATCCTCTTCCCACTTCCACCTGCCCCAGTCCCTGGTCCATCCTGGGCTCCCCGTAGACTCTCCTGCCTATTCCAAGATCCAACATAATCTCATGAGGGCTTGCTCCAACTCAGGGACACTGACCTGGGTCTCCTGCTCCATCCCCACCAGCTCCCTCACCAAACCCATGTTCCTCTCAACCTTCCTCTTTCCCACCCAGGGAACAGCCGGAACCTGTCTTTGCCCCTCCTGGCTCTAAACAGGCATCCACAATCTCGGTCATTTCACAGGGACAGAGAGGTCCCTGTAACAAAAAGATGCCATCAAGGAGAAAAGAGAAACAGTGAAAGAGATTTCTCCCATAGACTCTCACTAGGTTTGGCATCATAGCCATGGAACCCCCTCCCCCCACACCAGGTGGGACTGTAGCAAGGGTCCACCCCCACCTTCACCTCCTCCCCCAACCCCCACCAATCCCATCAGACTAAAGTGTCTGCCTGGACCAACCCTGCTGGAGAATCCTAATGACTCAGCACACGGAGTCCTGGGCCAGTAGCACCCCTTGCCCACCCCCATCCTCTGCTGACCCTTCTTCCTCTGCTGTCCCCTGGATGGCACAATGGTAAAGCCCGAGACTTTATTTCTACCGGTGCTGCCGCCATGGCCACTCTCCACCCCCACCTCGTGATGGAAAGTCCTAAGAAATGTGCTGAAGCCTGCCCAACCCCCTCGCCCAGACCCCACCCCTATATATACTCACCCACATGCGTAAGACCCCGTCTCACCCAGAGGCACCCATGTGTTAATACACACCCATTTTTGCCATCAGCTGCAAACAGGCACACACGCACTCACACACATGCACCCATAGCTGCGGGCTCATATACAAACACCCCCCATACACACCAAGTCACGTATACACAACACTCACCCCCACGGGATGACCACAGGGAACCCTCAGAATCCTTCCTCTGTGCCAGAAGTGGTTCTGAGTGCTCTACATGTATTGTCCTGCTTAATCCTTTAAATCCCTGCTTCTCAAACTCTCTGTGGTGAAAGACTAGGTTTGTTTTTGAAGGGTTTTATTTGGTTTTTAATTTCCACTCTTTTGTGGATCAGTATATGGTCTGACTGCGAACTCAATCCCCAAACTTGTTTGTACCCTGTTCCATGAGACCGGTCCCTGATCTCTCACTGGGGTGTGACGGCAATGTCACAACCCCACAAATATTTCTGAAGTTTCTGTGCCTGTGTTGTCATAGACCAGAGACCAACAGTTCTGGGACAGGCACCAGTCCCATCGCTATTTTGAGTAGCAATTCCCTAAAGCATGCCAGAAAGTGGACAACAGACATTATCCCCATTTGATAGATAGAAAACTAAGGTACACCACTTTGAAGATTGCCCACAGTTACATCGCTGATAAGGACAGGAGCCAGGATTAGAACCCAGGTGGTCTGTCCCAAAACTGTGCTATCTCATATCCCTACACACTTGGGCACAGTGTTACACTCATTTACACAAAAGAAGACACACACCTGCAAATACACATAGGGAAAAGCACTCCAGGCACAAACACACATGTGTTTATCCACTACAGTTAAACAGTTATGCGCACAGAAATACAGATCCAAACATACAGATGTATCTGTGCTAATTATTATGTCCCTGGTGCTGGTACACTGCCTGGCACACAGTAGGCACTCAGAAAATATTCTGAATGGATTAATACCTTCGTGTCCCATCCACATCCCTTCCATAAAGACCCATGAATAGGAGTGTGCGGATTTGCATTTGTGGAGGGACTAATGCCGCAGGTTAAGAGCACAGTCTTTGGGTTCAAACAACTGAAATTCAAATCCTGTCTCTATCACTAATGCTGTGTGACATGGGGAAGTAGTTTCACCTCTCTGAGCCTCAATGTCATCATCTAGAAAATGGAGACTCAGTATTTCCTGAACAAATATGTATTGACTGCCTACAACTGATGGTCGGTTCACCAGGCGCTGGGAATACAGTGATAAACAAAACACAGAAAACTTTGTCCACGTGGAGTGCGTATCCTGGTGAGGGAAGATAGGTGCTTAAACAACTGAATACAAGTATGTCTGGTGGAAATGAAACCATGAGAAAAATTAGTGGGCAAAGGGTCTGAGGAGTTCTCAGGACAGGGGGGCTGTGTTGTAATTTTAAAATAGAGGAGTGACACAGAAGAGTGCATAGTCTAAGATTTTTTTTTTAATTTTATTTATTTGAGAGAGAGAGAGAGCGCACAGGAGTAGGGGAAAGGGCAGAAGGAGAGGGAGAAGCAGACTTCCTGTTGAGCAAGGAGCTCAGCTGGGGACCCGATCCCAGGACCCCGAGATAATGACCTGAGCAGAAATCAGATCTGATTGAGCCACCAGGCGCCCCATCTAAGATTTCACTTTTAAAAAGATCAAGAAAAGTCAAATTAATCAATGGTGGTAGAATTCACGAATAGTTATTCCCAGGAAACCACAGGAAGGGATGGAAACATTCCACACCTTGATCTCGGTGGCAGTTATGCAGCTACAGACATAGGTTAATAAATAAATAAATAAATAATCAATTTGCAAGAACGGGGTGGAGAGAAGGGCTCGCTGAGAAGGTAAGGGACCAGTAACTGACTTTCTGGAGAAGAACACAGGGGCAGAGGAGACAGCGGGAGCAGAGGCCACAGACACCTGACATGTTCAAGGAGCCACAAGGAGGCCGGGAAGGCTGAGGCCAAGAGAACAAGGGTGGGAAGAACCAGGGTCCTCTGCAGGCCATGATAAAGACTTCAGCTTTTCTTTGAATGAGATGAAAACCCTGGGAGCGTTGGAGAACACAAGGGCCGTGATGTGACTTTTAAAAGGATCATTCTGAGTGCTCTGTAGAACGATGTCTGGACTGTATTCATCAGGGGTCCTCCAGAGAAACAGAACCACTAGGATATATATGAAGAGATTTATTTCGAGGAACTGGCTTCCATGATTTGGCTGGCAAATCCAAAGTCTGTAGGGAGGCTGGCCGGCCGGAAACTCTCGGGCAGGAGCCGATGCTGCATCCAGAGGCAGAAGAAGCTTTCTTCCTTGAGAACTGTGGTTTTGCTCCTCGGGTCTTTCATGGATTGGATGAGGCCCACCCAGATTATCGAAGGTCATCTCCTTTACTTCAAGTCCACTGATTGGAGATGTTAACCGCATCTACAAAACACCTTTGCCGTATCACCTGGATGAGTGTTTGAATGACCGAGTATCTACCCGGGTCATGATGACACAGAAAACTAACCATCACAGGGGCAGGGGTGGAAGTGGGGAGACAGAGAACCGTTATTATGATGGCTCAGAAAAGGCAGGAAGAGCAGAGGAGGTGAAAAGGGATTGGATTCTGGACACAGTGTGAAGGTAAGCCAGTGTGACTTGTGGGTAGAACGGATGTGAGAGAAAGTGAGGATCCCGGAGTCCGGCCCGAGCAACAGCAAAGACAGAGCTGCCACCGAGATGGGCAGACTACAGGAGGAGCTGGTCTGGGGTGCGACTGAGAGTTCTGTTTTGAACACAAGGTAGAGATGCCTCCTAAACATCAAGTAGACAGTGGGACTCGTGAGTGGGGTCAGGAGAGCAGTCAGGGGCAGAGATGCAAATCTCTGCCCAGGGTTTGGCCAGGGAAGTATGGTAAAGCCAGAAAGGAACAAGGAACATAGAAGACACAATGGCAATGACCCAGGGGCCAAAGCTGTGCCTACGATGAGATACCACCACACACTTGTTAAGAGGATGAAAAGACAAGCTGCCGACTAGAACATATTTGCAAACTAGGGCCTAGTATCTAGAATGTATAAAGAACTCTCAAAACTCAACAATTTCTTAAAAAGTCCAATCAGGAAATGGGCAAAAGACACAGAGACATTTACCAAAGAGGCTATACGGATAGCAAAAAAGTACATGAAAAGAAATTCAATCTCATTCATTATTAAGAAATTAGAATTACAAAAACAATGATAGTGACAATACCAAATGCTGGCACAGATGTGGGGAAACTAAAAAAAATAAAATAAAATGAAATATATATATGCAAAAAACTGGTTCACTCTATATTGCCAACCAGAATATAAAATGGTACAGCTACTCTGAAAAACAGTTTGACACGTCTCTTAAAAACAAAACAGAACAAAAGCAAACAACTCCCATTCACCTCCTCAGTTGCACTCCTGGGCATTCATCCCAGAGAAATAAGAACTTATGTTCACACAGTTACCTGTAAACAAAGGTTCATAGCAGCCTTATCCTTAACAGCCTAAAATTGGAAACAAGCCAGATGTCTTTCATCAAATGAATGGTTAAATAGACTGTGGTCCATCCATACTGTGCAATCATTAGTCTACAACAAAAAGAAAAATGTTGTTGATACTTGCAACAACTTGAACAAATCTCCAGAGGATTATGCTGAGTTTAAAAAAAAAAAAAAAAAACTCCCCAAATTACACACTATATGACTCCATACCTATAATATTCTTGAAATGGAAAAATTACAGAAATGGAAACCAGATTGGTGGTTGCTAGGAGTTGGGGGGGGGGGTGTTGGTAAGCAAATGGGCACAGTCAGAGAAGGGCAACAAGAGGGATTCTTGCCCTGAGGAAAATATTCTGTATCTTGACTCTATCAAAGTCAATTACTTGCTTATGCTATTGTACTACAGTTTTGCAAGATGTTTCCATTGGAGGAAACTGGGTGAAAGATACATTGGTTATTTCCTTCAACTGCATGTGAATCTATAATTGCCTCAAAATAAAAAGTTTAGGGCACCTGGGTGGCTCAGTGGGTTGAGCCGCTGCCTTGGGCTCCGGTCATGATCTCAGGGTCCTGGGATCGAGGCCTGCATCCGGCTCTCTGCTCAGCAGGGAGCCTGTTTCCTCCTCTCTCTCTCTGCCTGTCTCTCTGCCTACTTGTGATCTCTCTCTGTCAAATGGATAAATAAAATCTTTAAAAAAAAATAAAAATAAAAAATAAATAAATAAAATAAAAAGTTTAATTTTTAAAAGGACATGCGAAAGACAAGCCTAAATTTTATATTAGATCCAACAGGCATAAAATTCATCAAAATTTTAAAACTTTAGCTCTTCGCCCACTTCTCTCATTAAGAGAGAAACTGGAAAAGCAAACCAAAGACTGAGGGAAAATATTTATAATACCCGATCTGACAAAGCGTTTGTATCCAGAGCATACAGAGAACTTTTACAATACAAGAAATACAATACAATTAAAACCGCAGTGAGATAGGACTTTGCAACCGCTAGCATGCCTAAAGCTGAAAAGTCAGAGAGAAATCAAAGCATGTATTCACAAAATGACTTATACAGAAATGCTTTTTCCCAATAGCCCAAATATGGAAACAACCCGAATGTCCATCAGCAGGTGAATGGATAAGCAAATGTGATACACCCATACAATGGAATGCTACTTAGCAAAAAAAAGGAACAAACTATTGATACACACAAAAACATGGGTGGACCTCATAAACATCCTGAGGAGGGGCACGGTGGGGGGGGGGGGGTCCATTTATATGAAATTCTAGAACAGGCAATGAAATGATTCCATTTATATGAAATTCTAGAAAAGGCGAAACTAATCCATTGTGCTAAAAATAGATCAGCAGTTGCCCAGGGCTGGGTGCAGCAGAGGAGACTGACAGCAAAAGAAGTTTGGGGGACACTGGAAATTTTCCATATCTTGATAATAGTGGGCATAAATATCTGTCAAAATCATACCTAATGTGTGCATTTCGTTTTATGTAAATGTATATAGATCATACAAATTAAACCTCAGTAGGGTTGATTTTTAAAAGACAAAATACAAGCCCATGTTTTGCCTTATATTCAACAGACACAAAGGTACTCTGGGGAGGAGGGTGGCTCAATCCGTTAAGCAGCCCACTCTCGATTTTGTCTCAGGTCGTCAGATCGAGTCCCACCTCCCCTCGGGCTTAGCCTAGAGTCAGCGTGAGATTCTCCCTCTCCTTCTGCCCCTCCCCCTACTCGCTCCCTCTCCAATAAATCTTTTAAAGAAAGTACGCTGTCAGCTTGCTATGAAAGTTTCTAAGTGCGTACTCTAAATGTCTCTATTTAACTCTTCCACCCACCCCCACCCCGGCATAACGAACAGTTCAAAAGCCAGCTGGGGTCGGCTTCTCCAGAGCCACCTCCGCAGCTCCCCCTTCCACACCTCGCGGAAGGGGAAGGCTCAGGAGGGCCAGAGCCCCGCGTCACTGGGGCTGGAACACGGGCCTGCGCTGCAGCCTCAGCACCCGGTAGGTGTTAAGGCCCGGCACGTCGAAGCCCGGGGACAGCCCGTGGCGGTCCACCGGGTAGAAGCGGACGAGCTGGCCGTGCTGCGCCTCGAGGGAGAGCCAGGCGTCGCCGAGCGGCAGCGCGCACGGGAACTCGCGCGCCACGTGCAGCTGGAAGACGCGGCCGCGCAGGTGACGCAGCGTCAGCGTGCGGAAGGCGGGGGGCACGAGCGCCTCGACGCGCGGCCCGAACTGGCGCAGGCGCAGCTCGCCCGCCGGCCCGGGGCGCACCTCGTAGAAGGTCTTGTTGGCGAAGGTGAAGTAGCCCACGAAAGGGCGCGCGCTCGGCGGCGGCGCGGGGCGGGGCTCGGCCTCCCGGAAGGCCCTCTCCATGGCGGGCAGGAGCACGTCATAGGCCTGCGCCACCAGGTCGCGCCCAGGAGGCCGCGGCCCGGCCAGCAGCAGCACGAGGCCCAGGCGCAGCGGCGGCACCAGAGAGAAGGTGGCCGCGTAGCCGTCCAGGTCGCCGTCCTTGCGCACCACGCGGTAGCCCCGCTGCGCGTGGAACTCCCACGGTGTGCCCGTCTCGTTGGCGAAGTAGGCGCCCGAGCAGGCCAGCAGCGGCGCCAGCAGGGTCTTGGCCGCGTCGGGCCGCAGGAGACGTCGGGGCCCGCTGCCCAGGAGCACCATAGCCAGCTTGGCCAGGTCGGCGGGAGTGGAGTACATCTGGCCGGACGGCCGGTACCAGCCCAGGTCGTAGAGCGGCGCGGGCCGCCCGCTGCCGTAGAAGCCGGCGGCCAGGCGGGCGCGCACAAGGGGCGTGAGGTCGAAGCCCGTGTCCGCCATCCCCAGTGGCTCCAGCACGTTCTCCGCGATCCAGCGTTGGTAATCACCCTCAGCAGTGTGCGCTGCCAGGACGTGGGCCAGAAGAGAGAAGGCCAGCGTGCTGTAATGGCACCTGGAAGAGGAAGGGTGGAAACTGGGATGTGGCCTTGGAGGAGTGTCTCCAGGCCCTAAAGAGCCCCGTGCCACCTGCTCAGACTGTCTGAAATGCCACCAGAGTTTCGTTGGACTGGATGGGGTTGAGAAGAAACCTGCTTCATTGCATCCCCGAAGGTCAGACTCAACAGCGACTCTAGAGGTCATTGAATACAAGTCATTATCCTACATCTGGGAAGACTAAAGCCCAGAGACGGGCAGAGAATTGCCCACGGGCACAGGGCAGGTTGGGGAAGAGTTGGACTCAGCGATGCCCCTAAGAGAGTGATAAAACAAATCTTAGTTCTTTACACTTTAGTATGATTTATTTTATCAAATGGAAAACTAGAGACGATTGTAGGGCAAAAATGACAGGGAGCTCCTAGCTCAAGTATAACAAATAGGAGGCAGGATTTCACCCCATCCTTCTCCCAAACCCTACTGCTCCCAAAGCCGGGGTTGGGGGGAGGGCTGGGGGATGTATTTCCATTATGGCACTTGGCAAAATCTGTATTTCCCTCGTTTATCTGTTCACTGATGAAAATGTCCAGTGTTCACTCAGAACAATGTACACTTGGCGAGGAGCAGCCTGGTTATAATGTTCCCTGCCATATCTCAATAGCCAGGTGCTGTATCTCAGTTGAGTAGATGCTCAATGAAAGCTGAGTTGATGAATCGACAGAATACGGAGTTCACACTAGATCTGGGCCCAGCTTCCCCATGCCTTGTTGTGCCCCCTGTCTGGGCCTGTCCGCCCAGCTGTGGAATAGGGAACACATTCAGGGATCCCTGTTTAGGACAAAGTGATACAGACTCTGTCCTAGGAGGGCTATGTCACCTTGGGTGGCTCCTATTTTGTGTGGGGCATCAGACACACTCCTCACCTGGTTCCCGGGTCTGCTACCAGGACGTCATCCTTGAGCAGGCTCAGGGCCTCCTGGGTGCTGCCCGTCCACAGCAGCGAAGTGGATCGGAGCCTTCTGGGCAGCCCTGCAAAGGAGCATCAATCAGACCTGCTGGGCCAGCTGATCGTGGGATAGTGGATCCCTGGGTGCTCTCCCTCTCCCACCTTCCATGAACTGAGAGGTAAGGACCACAAAATCACTTAAAAAAAAAAAAAAGTCTAGCCTGGACTCTAATCGTGCCTTAGTTTTATTGGGCAAGTCACTTAACCTCTCTGAGCCTCAGTCCCCTCATCTGTAACATGAGGGAAATAATTTCCTATATCGCTGGGCTCATGTGAGGATAGTTGAGATAAAATGCTCAGCATGGGGTCTGGTCATAGCAACTGTTCAAAAAATAATTGTTATCATCCACCATAGAAGTTTGAGTCCACCAAATTCTTGGGGTCAGTACCCGAGCAGGTTTTGTGGAACCAGTTCGCTCCTCTGCCCACTTGGAATTTTCTGTTTATTGGATGTGACAAATATGGGAAGGGTCACGGGACTGGGATTCTTTCCATTCTTCCTCTCAGTAGTTTTCAGGCATCCCTTTTGTTTCAAGGACTGTTCTGGAAACTGGGGGTTCAGTAGTGAGCAAAATAAAGTCCCTGCCCACATGGAATTTCTATTCTAGTGGAGGGGACAGGCAAGAAATAAATATTCATCCTGTAGAGAAAAATAATTGCATGTAAGAAGGGAGGGATTGTTATTTTATCCAAGGGTATATCAGAGAAAGGCCTCAGATATACCTTGAGCAGGTGAGAGCTGTGTGGGGAAAGAATGTCTCCCACAGAGGGAACAGCTAGTGCAAAAGCCCTGAGGCAGAAATGCCTTGGCATGTTTGAGGACCAGTGAGGAATAGCCAGTGTGGCTGAAGAGGAGTGAGAAGGGGAGGACTTTGGAGCTGAGACATGACAGGAATATGCCACAGGGTGCTAGAGGACACTGGAAGGACTTGGCTTTTCCTCTGAGTGGGATTTGACCACCACAGGGGTTTTGAGCAGTGGAGTGATGTGATTTGACATATATTTTATCAGGATTGCTCCAGTTGCTGTTTGAAAACAGACGTTGGGGATGAGGGGGCGGAGGGAGGAGCAGTGGCAGAAGCAAGGAAGCCTGTAAGGAGACTTGAAAAATCCATGTTTAATGGATGGTGACTTAGACTCGAATGCTAGCAGCAGAGTGGTTGGATTCTGGATATATTTTGAGTGGGGAGCCAACAGAATTTGCTCCTGGAGGAGATGTGGAGGGTGTGGGGATTGGAGGTGTCCGGGTGACTCAAAAGGCTTTTGGGTTAAGCAATTGGGAGATGGAGTCTTGGTCCTGGGTTTAAGTTCCGACTCTAGCACTTCTTCTCTTCTTTTCTTTCTTTCTTTCTTTTTTTAAGAAGAGGAGGGAAGGGCAGAGGGAAAGGAAAAGAGAGAATCTTTAGCAGTCTCCATGCCCAGCGCAAAGCCCAACATGGGGTTTGATCCCACAACTCTGAGATCATGACCTGAGCTGAAATCAAGAGTCAGACGCTCAACCTCTGAGCTACCCAGGCGCCCCCTGACTCTGACACTTCTTGCTGTGTGGCCACAAACCATGTACCTTACCTCTCTGAGCCTCTACTTGCTCATCTTTATTTTTTTTTTTTTTTAAAGATTTTATTTATTTATTTGAGAGAGAGACAGTGAGAGAGAGCATGAGCGAGGAGAAGGTCAGAGAGCCGAGAAGGTCAGAGAGCGAAGCAGACTCCCCATGGAGCTGGGAGCCCGATGCGGGACTCGATCCCGGGACTCCGGGATCATGACCTGAGCCGAAGGCAGTCGTCCAACCAACTGAGCCACCCAGGCGTCCCTACTTGCTCATCTTTAAATGGGCTGAAGCACTTGCTGTGGTGTTGTGTTGAGGTGAGGTGTTAGAAGGCTTAACTTGGAGAGGGGATGAAAAGCTCCAGGAATGGGAGAGAGCTCCAGATAACAGTGAGAGTCAATCACAGAAGACATTGAGAGCTTAGAACCGAGTTATGCAGGCAGCCGTTGTTCAGCTAGTCTCTTGGGACTGTAGGAGAAGACATGTGGGATGTTTTAAAACTAACCAAGCACAGGGTGCTGGGGTCCCTGGGTTTATGGGTAAACAAGAAGCCACAACACAGCCCCAAGAGGGAGCCCTGGAGTCAGAGTTCTAACCCCCTGGGGAGGATTTAACTAGAGCCTAAGCTTCCAGGCTCCTCATCTGCATGGCCCCTTCCAAGACCTGTATCTAATTTTGATTTTGTAACAATGTATTCTTAAAGAGGACCCCAGGGTTATATCCACATGAGGCCCCACCAAACATAGGTCCAACCCTGGCTATAATAACCAAAGCTACATTGACAAGGGCCTGCTGTGTGCCAGGTGCCCCGCTAAGTATTTTACAGTCATTAGCTCATTTAATCCCCAGGAATAATGTAACCCACACTCATTTTACAGAGGAGAAAAGTAGGGCTCAGAGAAGTTCAATGACTTGCCAAAAATCAAAGAGGGCAGAGATGGAATTTCAGTGCTCATGCCCTTAACCACTGGGCTATTCTCCCACAAGAAAACTGGTCCTGGGGCACCTGGGTGGCTCAGTGAGTTAAGCATCTGCCTTCGGCTCAGGTCATGATCTCAGGGTCCTGGGATGGAGCCCCTCGTCAAGCTTCCTGCTCAGCAGGGAGTCTGCTTCTCCCTCTCCCTTTGCCCCTCTGCTAATAAATAATATCTTAAAAAACAAAAATGAGAAGACTGACCCTGTCCTGCATAAGCTACTTCCAGTGGCTCCGTCCTCTCGCTGAGCCTTGGGTACACCATCAGGGCTCAGAAGTGATAACCAGCCACACCCATCAACCGAGACTTCAGGCCATTTTAAATGATGAAATTGCTGGTATGTGTATATTCACATAGTTTATATAAGTGTGTCATGTAATATGTACATTGTACTTTCTTACACATACACTTTCATACACCCATATGCACTCTATATAGTGTATATTATTTTATCCATTCATATGGTAGCATATGACATGTTGTTTGAGCTTTTTTGTCCCACTTAAATTAACATTATATCTTATTCCATCTCGTAATAAAGAACATTGTTACCCCTTTTTTCTCGGGCTGCATCTTATTTGATTGTATAGCTCTCTCCTAGGTTTTTGAGCCATTCTCCATTTGTAGATATTCCCTGGCCTGGCATGGGGAATGGGTGGGATGGCCAGGCTGGGTGAGGGCCTGCTGCTTGGTTCCCGCACCTGAAACGGTTTGGGTTGAGCTGGGAAAGTTCAGAGCTGCTCACCTGAGAGCTGGCTGGCCATCCTTCGGAGGGTGACCGGCGAAGGCCTGGGGGCTGGGCCCACCTGCTCCAGCCCATCCATCAGGCTCTCTTCAGGGGCTGATGCCATGCCCAGCGGGTTGTTAATGGTGAAGGTGCTGGCGTACCTCTCTAGAGGGTCATCTAGGGAGGCCACGATGCCCTCCTCCCACAGCCGGTACAGCATGAGGACTGGAAAGATCTTGGAGATGCTGGAGATCCTGAACAGTGTTAAGGGCACAACGGTGCAGAGGACATGCAGTTGGCCCTACAACGCACCTCCACCCTGCATCCCCACCCCTCCAACTTTCTAGAGTTCTAGGAAAGCACCGAGTCTACCCTCCCCTAGTGTTTCAGATGGAAATTCACCAGCCTCTGTAAAACTGCCATTGGGATGTTTAAGAACATACCACAGTGGTGGGGGCACACTCCTGACCTATCCCCATGCTAGCCCTTAACCCAAGCCCTTCCCAATCTGGGACAAACGTGAATTGGGCTCATACCTCTGCCTCACACTGGCCAAGTGGTCTTGGGCAAGCACTAGATCTCTCTGAGAGTCATTGTCCATTTCATAGGTTGTCGTAAAGATTGAATGAGATTGGGCACGTAGAGTGCTTGGCAGCATACCCGGCAGGTATGTACGTGTTCAGTAAGTGATAGCAAATGTAATCGTTGGCCCGGTGCCTGGCACACCAGGTGCAGTGTGATTGGAACCCCTGACATCCTCGAAGTATCTCCAGGAGTGACCATGTTCACTCTGCATGGTCAATTTTAAGGATCTCACAGGCAGCTCCTCGGAGGGGAGACTCTGGCTGTGCAGCAGAGGGTCCCACGTTTCTTCCATCTGGACCACTGCTACTGACTGACAGGGACCTGGGGCAAGGAGCCAGGAACTGGTTATAGTCCCTTTGTGGCCGATAGAAGGGCAGGGGAATGGAACACAGGGAGTCTTTTCTAGTTAGGAAGGTTTAGGGTTAAGGGCTCTCCAGAAGGGATTCCTTCCTGACCTATTATCCCTGTGGTGTGATGTTGGGCACTCTCTGGTTCTCTCTGGACCTCGGTCTCCTCATCTGTAAATTGTCAGGACTTAATAACAGCCCTGGCATCTTGGACCCACTGTCATGATTCTCTTGAGTCCCCCTACCTCCTAGGTCTCCCGTGTCCTCCCATCCCTGCCACCCTCCAGAGGACTCGGTGATCACCCAGCTGACCGGTACATGGTGTACTCATTAGGGGGCCCAGAGGCTGGGTCTGAGCCATTCTTCCTCCCGAAGTTCCCAGTCCAGAGCACAGTGTCATTGTGGATGACCACGGCAGACATGGCAGCCAGGCCCGGGGCAGACAGTGCCTGACGCAGGATCCGGTCCACCTTGGAGGAGGAGAGCAGGAGGCTCAGAGCGCAGGTGCAGAGACACCCCTGACTTGTTCTGCACACCCGGCCCACTCCCACACCACCCCTGGCACACAGCAGCCCCGACCTGGCTCCCCTCCGTTCTCTCCCCACTATTGCTGGAGCCTCCGGACCTCTGGTTCTCAGAATCCCCCTGGCATGGGACCCCCACCCACTTGCAACCAGACCAGCTCCACTAAATGTGTTTTCTGTGTAGGGCTTCCTCATAAGATTTCTGTTCAAAGAAATATTACTTTGACAAAATGCAAAAGGAGGGAGGGGTTAAACTACTAGTCTAGTTGAACCCTGTGATGCCCTAGAACACCTCCAGGAGGCCCGTTCTGACCCCCTAATGGTGGAGAATTCATGATAGAGGGTGCACAGGCCCTCTCTGAACATTGACTGAAAAGACATTGTTTTCAATAATGAAATGCAGTGCCGGTGAGAACTCCTCTATCTGTTGGACACTTGGCATGTGCCAGGCATCATATAAAGTTATTTTCATGCATTGTCTCACTTAATCCTCCTAACAAGGCAGTGCTCGCTTCTCCCCATTTTACAGATGAGAAAAGTGGATTCTTGAAACCCGAAGTGGCTTGCGCAAGTGGCTAATGGTTCGTGGAGTCAGGATTCAAAGCCCAAGCGAACTCCAGCCCTTGCTCCTAATTCACAGCCAGACCACCCCGCCAAGCGACTTCGCAGCTCAGGAGCTGAGCTCTGTCCACCTGGGGTTCCCAGCCCAGTGCTAGCTTTGCCTCCATGCGCCTCGGTGTCTTCCTCTGTAGACCAAGGCTCAGGTTCACAGAAAGAGGTCCCCAGACACTAGGTGCTCACTAGAGAGCAGCCATGGGGATCGCTGGTGCTTTGTTTCATTTCCTGACTGTGACCCTGGAGCCTCAGAGCACCCCTGCCTCCTCTCCGTCACTAAACTTTTCACTTATTTGCAGGCACTGATGGTGTCTCTCTGTGCTGGCCCACGCCTTCTCTCGTGTGCACATCTGTCCCTTCCACCGTCCCAGACGACAGCGTCACATCCCCACGCCGTGCTGCTGCTTGTAGATTTCCAGTCGTGTTTCACCTCTGTGCGTGTCTCCTGAGGTGAGTGACCTGGGAGTGGGGTCTGACGGGCACAGACCAGCACCGGCCAGCAGCCCCGTCTCGTGTTGGCGACCACGTATTAGCCGCACTAACAGTTACGCTGTAGGGTGTGTTTAAGGATATGGCCCTGGTCTCCAGGGGTCGGGGCTCTGTCTTCCCCGCACATCCCCTCTCCCTCCCCCACCTCTGGCCCCACCGGCCTGAATTGCTCTGTAGCTCTCTGTGTGTGCCTTGCCCTCACTCCGCTGCCCCTGGACCCTTGCATGTGCCGGCCCCTCTCTCCAGAGCACACGCTTGGCTCCCCCAAGCTCCCTTACTATAAAAATGCTTATCATCTGGGTATCTCCTACTTGTTCACATCTCAGTGTAGACACCACTGAGCCCAGAGCTAATTCTCTGTACCCCATAATTCCTAAACTTTCCCTACCCTCACTCTCACACCCCCCCGCCCAGTTATCGTTGTTACTTGTCTTGACTATTCTGGCCCTTCCAGACTAGTACTTCTTTACAGCAGGACAGAACCTTCTTCCTGCCGTCTCCCTGGTGCCTAGCACAGAGCAGGTGCTCAAGAATTGTATGTTGAATGAATGAATGATTGAGAGAGTGAATACCACTGCCAGTGCCCAGAACGTGCCCTCCCCTTCACCACCCAGGCCTAGCCCACACACCCAGGTCCCTCTTGGATCACCACTGACCTTTTCCAGGGCCTCCTTCAACACAGGGAGGGGGTGAGCCAGGGGCACAGGCTCCGGGTGCCGGGGACACATCCTCACAGGGGTAGAAGTCACCTCTGGTCCCAGGGAACCTGGAAGGAGCATCACATGGTGAGCGGGAGACAGAGATCAGGATAGGAGTCCCGGGGTCATCCTAGAAGAGATGCGAAGGTGGCAGCAAAGGCCAGAGCCATGCCTCGGGACCAGCCCTCCCAGCTGGCAACAGCCTCCCCAGAAGACAGTGGGGCACAGTGACCTAACATGGGCAGTGAGGGGCAAAAGGCAGAGTCTCCCTGGGAGAAGGGATAGTGCCACGCCCACCACATGATGACTGGCCTTCAAAATGCCAATCACACCACAGCCCTCAGTTGGCAGCCCCTGTCTCTTGCTTGACCAGCTTCCTCCCTCCATGTAATCAGCTGACTTAGAAAAGTCCTGGCTCCTTGGGTCAGGTTCAGCCACATCTGTCTGTTTGTCTCCTTCTCTAGTTCTGATTCTGTATTTGGGTGGAGAAGTAGACTTGGGCTCTACTTGGGCTTCAGGCCTAAACCATAGGGGACAGTGCCTTCTGTCACCAGAGTGGTAACAGGGATAGCTGCTCTAAGTCGCATTCTGCTTTGGTTCAGGTGTATGGCTTCCTGGGGAACTCGGGGTGGGGGGGGGGGTGTGGACCCTGGCAGGACAGGATTCAGGCTGAGAGATCATCATAGCGGCCCCAGACCTCCCCCTCAGCCTCGAAAAAGTGTAGAGTAGGATTGTATAAGTGCCCAGAGGAGCGGCCCTCTTCCTGAACCCTCGCACTGCCTCCTAAGACTACCGGGACTTGGCCCTGGCCTTGAAAGAGCCCAGGATAGACTAGCAGCAGAACCGCCAGCAAGCCCTCAGAATAAGGAGAAGGAATAAATCACTTTGTTTGAAGCCGGTAGTTTTGGGGGCTTACTCAGCATTCAGTAAGTGATAGGGTCCCAAACAGAAAAATGACAAGCCTGAAGGAAACTCTCTCAACAACTCTCTGACACAGGTCTAATAGCTGGAGTAGGGAGAGCTCAGCCAAAGTTGAGTGTCACTGGGGTGACACCCCTGGGGTGGGACCCTGGGGGGGCTGGTTCCTCCAGCCCTGCATTAATAGGCACAAAAGGTCACGTGAGAATCTTAAAATCCAGATTTGAGGGGCTCTTGGGTGGGTCAGTCGGTTAAGCATCCAACTCATGATCTCAGCCCAAGTCTTCATCTCAGGATCATGAGTTCAAGCCCCATGCTGGGCCCCGGGCTGGGTATGGAGCCTACTTTTTAATGAAATTCAGTTCTGATTCAGTAGATACGGGGTAGAACCAGAGCGTCCTCATATCTAACAGGCTGTCAAGGGGTACCCACACGAGGGAGAGTACTTAGATCCCCATGCTCAGCAGACCCAAACAGGTCCATGAACCGCTTGCTTCCCATTCAGAACAAATTAAGGAGAAAATTTGAGAGCACGCATTTAGAAATTTCGACAGCAGTTTGATGGAGTAATTTTGTGTTGAGTCTTAAAACTTGGGCTTCTATTTTATAGTCTTTTTTTTTTTCATTTAATTTTTCTTTTTTTTTTCACTTAATTTCATTTGTATCTATTTATAGTCATACTGGTTTGCTTTGGGATGCTAGTTTGTTGGTTTAAGAAGCATGGCCCTAGAGGACAGGCTGACCCACCTACTCGGGGACTTTTGCTTAAGGGACTAAGAAGCCCCGAAAAAGGAATTTACTCCAGAAAGCACAGGTTGGGGTGGGAAAGGAAAAACCAACAGGAAAATAAAAGGAGCCATTTCAGCACAATTTCCACGGGACTTTTTAGGAGTTCAGACCACCTCACTGAGGCCTGGGTATCTGTAAAATGACAGGAATGGAGCGAGACATTCTCTGGGTTTAGCGGAGAGCTGGGGTTCTGGATGATCCAGGATCCCCGCAGGATGGAGGTCAGAGGAGTTGCTATAGCAACAGAAGGCGCAGTGGGCATTACCAGCAGCAGTGACTCATTTGCCAAGCCTTGACCAGCCCCTGATGGAGAGGCTCCAAGAAATGGCAGCATCTCTCCATTTCTTGGACACCTCATTGTTCCTCCCAGGGTCTTAGATACAGCTGGGGGAGGATCTTTAAAGGGGGCCCGGCGATCCTACCGTGAGGGCTGAAGACCAGGCGAGAGAAACTCTGTTTGCACATATTGGAGGATCCTGAGTTTTAAAGCCAGACTAGGTAGTTTAAGGAAACCCGAGTGGTATTGGGATCCACAAGAGCATCAACACACAGAAAAGTCACAGGAGTGGCCCAAAGATACACAGCTAGGGAGAGTCGGAGTCCTCATGAAAGCCAGAGCTTCTGGGTCTAAATCTTGTGGCCTTGCCCCTATACCTTCAGATCAGGAGCGGCAGCTCCCAGCCCACAGAACCCACAGGGGTGGGGAGCAACCCAAGGCTGCGGGTGCACTCACTGGTCTTCAGTTTGGGAAGGTGGTATTGCCACAGGAAGCAGCCAGTCATAACCACAGAGAGCAGGAAGAAGAAGCTGCAGGAAGCTGGGAAGAACCACTTCTTTTTCACTCCTGGCAGGCGTGGCGGCTGGCCTACCTAAAAGGGGAAGGACACAGGTTACAGCTCCCCCAGCAGTCAGCAGGACCCCTACCGTGCCTTAGGTTCACCCAGACATCACAAGAGCCCACAGTTTGGGGGAAATATCACACCTGTAGAAGCAAGGTCCTTCCCAGTATGACCCCTTCAACGGGCGGGCCACACGTGTACCTCTGTACCTCTGTGCCTTTGCACAACCTGTTTCCTCTGCCAGGTATGCTATCTCTCTCCTGTGTACTTAATAAAATACCTGAGACTAACTGAAATGCCACCTCCTCCATGAAGCCTTCCCCAACTGTCCTCATCCAGGTCCCCTCCACGGCCCTTTGTACAAGTCTCCATCGTGATACAAGTCCAACTCCATAATACAACAGTTGTTGGACTACTATGATGTTCCTAATGGAGTACGAGTTCTCCAAGGGCAGGGCTGGAGTTTGTTAGATCTTAACATTTTACCCTATTTTCCTCTATCTTTACACTTTAAAAATTACCATGTCAGTTACTTGTTTAGTGTGTGGTCGTCCATCCTGTGCCCTGTTTGTCCCACCTGCAGACTCCGCCTCCTCCCTTTCTTCCCGGATGGAGGGCGCATTCTGATCCCGCGGTTGGTCATTGCCAGGATGTTCTCATTCGTTTACTCTGCGTTTGCATCTGCAAACAGCATGTAGTATCGCTTTGCACATTTTAAAACTTCTGTAAAGTATATCCTACTGTGTTATCCTCCTTTTTCCCAATACAATGCATGTAGCTCTGGGTTGTTCTCTTCAACTTCTGTAGAGCATGCTGCTGTATGAATATACCTCAAAGTGTACTAGTTAGACCATGGAGGCCTCAAAAACATGCCCCTTTTCTGGCGCTTTGAGTGGCCCAGTCCATTAAGCATCTGCCTTCGGCCCAGGTCATGACCCCGGG
This sequence comes from Mustela lutreola, assembly GCF_030435805.1. Lineage (NCBI taxonomy): Eukaryota > Metazoa > Chordata > Mammalia > Carnivora > Mustelidae > Mustela > Mustela lutreola. The sequence continues at coordinate 16,546,368 of NC_081299.1, forward strand.
GTCCCGGGATGGAGTCCCAGGTTGGGCTCCCTGCTCAGCAGAGAATCTGCCTCTCCCTTTCCTTCTGCCTGGCCCCCCCTACTAGGTGCTCTATCTCAGATAAACAAGTAAAATCTTTTTTTTTTTTTTTTAAGTGCCTATTTTATGCATTTGAGTAGAGCACTGTGGCTGGCAGTGCAATTTCTGAGTAGCACGGTGTGCCCCTTTCCAGCTTACCTGGATACTGTCCAGGCTCTCTGGTGCTGTCATTCCAGCTGGCACTCCCACCACCTGTGATTCTCATTGCTATTTCTCATTGAGAAGGTTGACCACTTTCTCCTGAGTTTACTGTGTATATTTCGGTTTGCTTCCCTGTGAATGGACTGTGCTGATCCTTTCCCTGTGTTTTCCTATTCAATTTTCTTTATGTATTAGAGTTCTTTGTAGGTTCTGGATACTCTTGCTCGTGTTTTGTCTTTTTACATTGTCTTTATGATAACTTGTTGAGAGGCAGAATAGTGTAGTGGCGAATCCGTGGCCAGATTACCTAATTTTGAATGTCAGTTCAACCACTTCCTGATTGTGTGGCCTTAAGAGGGTCACTTACCCTACTATGCCTCTGTTTCTGCACCTGTAAAGTGGAAATGATAATAGTGCTTGTCTCATAAATTAGTAAGGATTTAGTGAGTTGATATATATGTAAAGTATATTTTGTTTGACACAGTATAAGCTCTAGGAGATACTATTGTTAAATAGAGGGCTTTGGGGGGTGCCTGGGTGGTTCAGTTGTTAAGCATCTGGCTTGGGCTCAGGTCATAATCCCAGGGACCTGGGATCGAGCCCCTCATCAGATTCCCTGCTCAGTGGGAAGCCTGCTTCTCCCTCTCTGACTTCCCTGCTGTGTTCCCTCTCTTGCTGTCCCTCTCTGTCCGTTAAATGAATAAAACCTTTTTTAAAAAAATAAATAAAATAAGGGCTTTTAGTTTTGGTTTTGGCTCCTGCCAATCAAATCAAATTCATCAATATTGTCTTTTTTGTTTGTTCTGTGTGTGTGTGTGTGTGTGTGTGTGTGTGTGTGTGTGTATACAGAGGTTGTAAATGTGGATTTCTAGACTTTCATACACAGAAATATTCGGGGTTATGGTATAAAGAAGAAATCTAATTTTATTTTTTCCATGTGCATAATCAGTCATCTCAGCGCCATGTATCACAGACTCCAGTCCTGTCCCCCACTGGCCTCTGTGTCGTCCCTGAAACACACCAAGGGTCTGTACCTACCAATGCCTGCTTTGTAGGCTCTGTTCTGTTAGGGTCTCACTGAGTTGCAATTCCTTGCCTCTCCGTCCAATCCCACACACTTTTCCATGAGGAAGGAAGCTCAAACGCTGAGCCCAGAACCATGACACTGTCCTGCAGGAAACAGTCCGGCTGGAGAGGCTTGCTCTGAGCTGAGCCTAACTGGCTCCATGGGCCCATTTCCTGCCTCTCCCCCTCCTCCCCTCCCCCTGGCCTCTTTATGCGTCGTCCCCCTCTCCAGGGCTTTGCACCTGTCATTCCCCTCTGGGAGGCCATTTCTGTCCTTTTCACCTGACAAACTTCTCTTCTTCCCGTAAGACCCCTGGGCATCTCTAGAGCCTTCTCATTCTCCCCTAGGCAGAATTGAGGGCCTCTTGTCTCTAAGGCACACGCCATCCTGCCTCGTAATAGCAATCCGCCCTGGTCACTACTGGCTTCTTGGTCTGGCCCCCTCCTTGGGGCAGATGTCGCCCGCACCAGGGTCTTTCCTTCTTGGCCTTTACAGCTCTTAGCGCTCTGCTGGGGATGCCCAGGAAATACGTTTTGGATTTTACATTGTTCTGCACGCCGGATGTCTTGGGTTCAAATCTCAGCCGCATTTCCTGAGCTGATTGTAACTACAGACAAGTCCCTTCCCCTGCTGGGCCCCAGTGTCTTCAGCCGTTGGAGCAGGATGGACTATTTGTAAAGAGTTAACATTTCTACCTGGAAATTTTATTCCATTTCCATCTCTAGAATTTGGGGTTCCCACTAAAGCCCTCCTTCATTCGTAATTTCCAAAGATCGGAAACAACCCAAATGTTGTTTGGAACACATGTTGAACTGGTGAATGGATAGACAAACTCTCTTACATCCCCACAATGGAACACGTCGCAGGAGTGTCAAGGAACAAGCTATTGATACACCCAGTAACGTGAACGAATCTCAAATGCATTCTGGTAAGTGAAATAAGCCAGACTCAAAAAGCCGTAGCCCGTATGATCCCATTTTCATAACATTCTGTAAAAGGCAGAACTGTAGGGACAGAAAACCACTCGGTGGCCATCTGGGGGTAGGGATGGGGTAGACTATGGAGGAGCAGAAAGGACTGTGGATGGGGACAGAACCGTCCTATAACCAGATCGTGGTCACAGGATTGGGTGCATTTATCAAAACTCATAGAACTGTCCATCCAGAAGAGTGACTCTCGAATGCACATAAACTATACCTCCATTTTTTTAAATGAACCCACTAAAGAGCCCAAGAGCGTTAGGATGTCTCCCCACCTAGGTGTCAGAGGGGTAACATCAGATGCAAGACGGGGCTTCAGGCACAAGGAGTGGATGGCGCGGTTCTCTGACATTGTTTGTGTGGGAGGGATGTTGGAAGGGGCTTCCCTTTGAGTATGAGCAAAGACCCCTGGGGCAGGGCCAGGGAGGGAGCCCTAGTGGGAGAGCAACCTGATCTCCCCCAGCAGGCCTCTGTCACAGGGGCCAGAAGATGGGCGTTTCATTTCCAAGTGCAGAACGAAATTCAGAGACTCTAAATCACTCACTGAAGTCGTGGACAGCACATGAGCTAGTGGGACTCGAGCTCCGTGCTCTGCAGCACCGCACCCCACCTCACCACGTAACTGGGCTCGCTGCACTCCTGATCCATAGCCCTCCTCTGGGGCCCAGTCTCATCTCATGCCTGTCTCCAGCCTCAGGATTTATTCCAAGGGACCCAAAGGCGGAGTCAGTATTTCACCTCTAAGCTGCTCACCAGCTGCTCACATGCTGACTTGCAGTAGCCACTAGAAATCTCTCCCCTCTCCCTTCCCAGCTGGAACATCCTGGCAAGGGGAGGGGTTCAGGAAGAGTCTGACTTCCCCCAAATCCTACCCCTCGCCAGCTCCTTCCCAAGGCAGTCTACAGACCCAAGACACTCACCTCCGTTCTCCTTCTCACTGCCCACCGTGGTATAACCCTCCTTGTCCAGTCACTCATCCAGAATACAGTCTCCAGGGGTCAGCTGTGTGTTGGGCACAGTGCTACAGAGCCTTTGGCCAACCTCTGTCACCCGTGGAGCCGGCAGGATGGGGGAGTGGCCACACAGAAGGGCTCTGGAGTCAGGTGAAGCAAGACTCGATGCTGGCTCTGCTCTTACTGGCCTTGAACTTCACCTCTCTGAGTCTCCATTTGTTTGTGTGATGGGAATGGCCATCATTCCTACACCTCATAGAAGTTAGATGTGGGCAAATGAGATAATGCATGCAAAGCCCCTAGAAAGCTGTCCACTAACTGGTGCTAGTGCAGAAATGTCTCTAGGAGGGAGATGTAAACAGAACATGAGCAGACAGCTCTCGGGCCTCCAAGGAACCCAGGAACTCAGCCTCTGGGTGGGAGGGGGAGGAAAGCTTCACTGAGCAGGTAGTGGGATGAACGGGGGGCACTCCTGCCAGGGGCCTGGGGATGTGAGAAGGAAGGGCCGTGATTTCTGGTTGGTTTTGAGAGTTCAGTGGGTTGGTACATGTAAACGACTTGAAACCGTTCCTGGCCTACGGTGCAAACCATGGAAGAAATGTTAGTGAGGACGATGAGGGTGATGTGGAGTGATTTAGGCACTATTTGAAGCAAGCCTTGTGGGGCTCTCTCTCACCTGGGTCTTCATTCTCTCCATGGTGTGAAAGACTCCAGCTCCTTGAGGATTCTGGTCTACAGCCCCAGAGACCCTGTGAGTGGAAAACTGAGAGGAATAAAGGCCAAGAGAGGTCCTGGAGTCTGGGAAAGAGAGGAGGGGAGAGAAATGTGAGAAGGCGATGGGAGGGGGGTGGGGTGTGATGTGGATGGGTTGGCGTGGGCGAAGCACCCGCCCCCCGCCGTGAAGCTCCACTTCCAAGGCAAGGGGAGCCACCTCAGAAAACCTGCGAGCTTGACCAGCTGTGCAGGTCTGCCCGGCTCTGTCATGATTTTAGCACTGAAAGTTCCAGATCCCTCCGTCCTGGGAAAATCAAGTTAGCTGGTTATCCTCCTGGCCCTGCCTCCCCTTCCAGCCTCAGAAACAACCCTATCTGACCCCCAGGTCCTTAGCCCCAACTCACCCTTTTCTGGAAGGCTCAGGAAGGACAGGGCAACTCAGGCCCGGCCATGGCTGGCCAGGGCCTCCATGAGTCCCCGTGGTCCAGGGGACAGGAATGGCGTCCTGGGCTCCGAGAGGCAGACTTCACCCAGGCTCCCCAGAAGCTGGCAGATGTAGTGTGGATTACCCCAGCATTAATCCCTCCACGTGCCCCCCACCATTAGGATTAGTTCCAGGGGTCCGTGAGCGGCAGGGAGGGGGGCACATCTGTCAGGGAGCCTGGGCAACACCACGTGATCCAAGATGCTCCAGGCTGGCGGGCAAGGGAATGCTCTCTCCGGAAGGAGTGTCTGCCAAGCCCAGTGCGCCAGAGAGATGACCCACAGGCCTCCCAGACCCATCCATGCCTCCACACCAGCTCCTCAGCTGCCTCTGAGGCATCTGGGGTTCCAACGAACATAGTTTGAAGACCACCAGGGGTCAAACCAATTGTTAAATATTCAAATAACCAGTTCTGTCACTGCTCATGTAGACCTTTTTATTTCTTCATCTATAAAATGGGGATAATCCTATCTTGGTGACAGGAGGATTAAATGGCAGCATGCTGGTGAAGCAGGTAGCCTAGGACCCTTCACTGAGTAAAGACCCCATAAAGACCAGCTTCTTGTGATCACGTAGCTTTGTGGTGCAATTCTCCCCAGCCCCCGTGTCAGACATCAGATCCTTCTCGGTGAACATTCTAGAAAGTTACTATCCCATTGGGCTTCCTTGACACAAAAAGTGTAAATATATTTGCTTTCCTGCCCCTAGACACGGCTGCACATTGGAATCACCTGGAGAGCTTCGAACCCACTGGTATCTGGGTTCCACACCTAGAGATGCTCAGGGATGTGGCCTCAGTGATGCCACTGTGTGGTCAAGGTTAGGAAGCACTGCCCTAGAGCAGTATGTCTCCAATTCACTTTAAATGTCTGTAGGAACAGCCTGGGGTCAAGTCAAACTACAGGCTCTGAGTCAGGGGGTTGGAGCAGGACACAAGATTCTGCACCTCTAACCAGCTCCCAGGTAAGGTCGAGGCTGGGCCTCGTGGACCACATTTTGAGGAGCATGTCTCCTCTACAGTTCGTGGATCACACCAGCTTCCATAGCCTTATCTCAGTAGGGTCTCACAGTTGTCTGCCAGCCACCCCCTGGTTGACAGGACTGGAACGATTCTCCCCACTTTGTTGATGCTTAGGGTCCCCTATGTGAAGGGGTGGAGGCAGGCCTTCTGGATCTCAGTCTGCATCCCCTGTGGCCAAAAATCCGGGCTGGCCCAGAATAGAGACTTACTAAATTAGAACAAGAAGAGGCCTGAGTGGTTTTTCCCCAACTCCATGTTGTAGGGCTGGTGAAACCAGCTCTAAGAGAGGAGATGACTTCCTAGAGTCACATAGCAAGCTTAGGGACAGCAGCGGGGTGGGAACCCGGGTCTTCTGTACCCAGCCCACTTGGTCAGTCTTTGCCGGACAGCCTGCTGCTGGGTCACAGATTGTGTGCCGACACCGTTTCCTGAATATCGGGGCGACTCCCGTGTTGTCTCCCACCCCCTCCAGGGTGAGGACCACATCTCACTCTGGTTTGTCTCCAGATCAGGGCCAAATACTCACATCAGTCCACATCACGGTTCCACACCTCTGCTGACAAAGACCCTCACCCCCAGGACACCAGCTGCTTCCAGAGCTCCTCCCTCCCCAAAGCAGCCACCTGTCATCAACCCAGCCCAGTTTTGCCCTTTCTGAAGTTAAGCCAGGGAGAATCCGCAGCATGTCATACAGCAAAACGGCCACACGATGGCAGCAGAGGCCCGTATGTAGAACCCTTGGGCCCGGGAGCGCTTCCTCTTCTCTAGGCATTTGTCCGGGGCTTTCTGTGCGTGAGCAAAGATAATCCCCACAACAGCCCCCCGAGGGAGGAGTCGTTGTCCTCTTTATACGGGAGACATCATATCCGTCCTTTACTTAAATAACCTTCCATGCCTGCCCACTGCTTTTCGAAAGAATCAAAATTCAACCCTTGAGCCAGACTGCGAGGGTTGGAATCCCAGCTCCACCACTGACTACGTGCCCTTGGTTGGATTTCTTGGGCTTCTCTTGGACCCCCAGGTGTTGATCGGTAAAGAGAACAATAAAATAGCGCCTGCCCCCTTAGGGTGAGAGCGTGGATTGCACTAGCTAAGCACATGTGAGCCCCTATGATGACCACCATCCCATTACGTCTCCTCCCAGTGCTCCCTGCTCATGCCCCTGCCCCTGGTCCTTCCCCTTTCTTCATCCCGGTTCCGCCCACCTTCCCCTTCTCCCCCGCCTCCCCTTCCCATCCTTTCCACCCTCTTCTCTCCATCATTCTCCCTCTAGTTTCAGAACTCGCTCCAGTTGTCCCAACACTTCCTGGAGGTGTTTCCTGATGTCTCTTTTCTGAAGACCATGCTCGGGTTTTTAGAACTAGGAGCAGGACTTGTAACGCAGAGGGGGAGAAGAGGCTCCCGAGTTCACGTGGACTGTGGGCTTGAGGGACTCTTGCTGCCTTCCTCTGTCTGTGCCCGTCCTGAAACTCTCTCCGGAGGTCCCCGGGGCTTGCTGCCTGGATTGTTTTGAGGTTGCTCTCTTGCTCCAAATCCCAAATCCACTCCAGAACATCCCCAGAGAGAGAAAATGACTGTACCTACCCTCAGCATCAGGATTGTTTGGAATGGAGAAAGGGGCCGAAAAGATGGCAAGGACAAACTAAACTTGAAAAAGGAAAGTGTCTTCCCGAGAGGATCTGGGAAGATACTTAGCATCTCCCCCTGGTCAGGCTTGTATTGATTAATTGATCCATCTGTCCGCTCACTTTTCTTTCTTTCTTTTTTTTTTTTTTTAAGATTTTATTTATTTATTTGACAGAGATCACAAGTAGGCAGAGCAGCAGGCAGAGAGAGAGGAAGGGAAGCAGTCTCCCCACTGAGCAGAGAGCCTGATGTGGGGCTTGATCCCAGGACACTGGCATCATGACCTGAGCCAAAGGCAGAGGCTTTAACCCACTGAGCCATCCAGGCGCCCCTGTCCGCTCACTTTTCCACTGAGTCACCCAACAAACACTTACCAAGGATCTACCATTTGCCAGATCTTACGCTCGGATCTGGGGGTGGACATAGGGCAAGGCAGAGGTAGCAACAAGCACTCATTGTCAACACATGTGTATTTTTAAAATGTATATATGTAAGTAATCTGTACACCCCATATGGGGCTTGAACTCATGACCCAAGACCAAGCGTTACAGGCTCTTCCGACTGAGCGAGCCAGGCACCCCAGCACGTAGTTGTTCAGCACCTACTAAGTGCTGGACACTGTTCCTGGTGCTTGAACTATCTCTGTGAACAAGACAGGTCCCTGACCTTGTAGAACTTCCGTTCTAGCAGAAGCAGCCGAGCAAGTAAGTAGCGCATTAGACCGTGTTGCAGGCTATGCAAAGTAAGCAGAGCTGGAGGTGGGGGTTCTAGGGTTACACTGGGAGGTCAGGATGGCCTCCCTGAGAAAGAAACATCCAGTAAACCACCCAAAGAAGGTAAGGGAGTTGGGTATATGGCCAGGAGAGGAAGAGTCCGTGGTGGGGTGAACATCCAATGCAAAGACCTCTTGGAAGGTGAGAATGTTCCCAGTGTGCCAAAGGAAAAAGCAAGGAGATGGGCGTCTGGAGCAGCCTGGGGGGCAGGGCAGTCAGCCAGGTGGGGAAGGTAATGGGCGACCGGGTCATGGGAAACCTCGTGGGCTGTGGGAAGGGGGCGTTGGTTCTCACTCTGAGTGATATGGGAGCCCTTGTAGGGTGCGGAGCAGAAGAGTGCCAGGACTTGACTCACATTTTTAAAGGACCACTCAGGCTTGTGTGTGGAGGGCCAGGGTAGGGGCGGGGAGGCCAGGGCTCTGTTCAGAAGCAGCGGTGGAGGCTCCTAGAGTCCCAGACTCTTGATATGCTTCAGAGTTGGACCCCATAGGACTCGCTGGTGAATTAAAGCCAAACAGGAGAGAAGACGACTCAGGAAGGGCCCCAGAGGTTTTGGCCAAAGCCACCAGAATGGGGAAGCCTGTGTGTGGGAGGGGTTTGGGGCAAAGGGACAGTGTTCAGGACTGTCATTAATTCTGAGCCAAGTGCAAGTACAGAAGTAGGCACTGGGCCATTTGAATCTGGAACTTAGAGGTCCGTATCAACGATATAATTTAGAAAATCACTGACATTAGAAAATAGAGAATATTTAAAGCCATCACCAGGGAGTGAAATGAAGTGGAGGAGGTTCTGAGCCCTGAGCGCCGAGGTCGAGGAGCTGTGAGTGCGGGATGGAGGCAAAGACCATGAAGTCATGCATCGTGGGTGCGAAATGGGCTTTACCAGGGGACCCAGATGCGGCGGGTCAGCAGTTTATGAGGTGCTGGTGCATTATGCTGGCTCTCATCATCGTATGGAGAGAGGTTCAAGGTTCAAGACGGAAAGATCCTGACATGTGTTCCAGAAGATTCCACCACCCCAAGCCAACACCCCCCCACCCCCCCACCCCTACCACACTGCTCTACTGTATAGACCGAGTGAGGTCGTCAGCCTTGCAAGTAAAGAAAAGCTGGTCTGAACTCAGCCACCAGGGAAATTGCTTGTGGGGCTGAGGTCCCTGAAGGCCCTGAGGGAAGGGGAGACCTTGTGCAGTGGTTTCTGCTTTGGGGATGGGAGCCACCGCCTGGAGCCCACCTGCTGTCATCTCATTGCTGGAACCTGGAGTGAGCCCCCAGGGTCTTCCCATACAATCCAGATTTTTCCAAGGTCCATCCCCTGACCCAGGGCTCACCAACATAAGCCTTCCCGCTAGGGATGGAGCTCAGTAAGAGTGTAACACACAAGGGGGGGAGAAATCAGCTGGGCTCCTAAGAGGATTTCCAGCTGTTGTTGGCCAATGGGGGGGTGGGGAGACACCGGAGGGGGAAGGAAGAGCCTGGAGTGATGACACAATGTCCACGATGGCCGTGCAGTCCACACCAGATGCGAGGAATTATCCATCCCTCTGAGCAAGGGATGGAAACATGGTTGTGGAGGCCCAAGAACAGCTGTTGGTGGCTGCGGCCAGCTAGGAACAATGTCCTTGCCATTGTCAGAGAGTGAGTCGCTGGTAAGTCTCCTGTAGCTGGGGATGGTGCAGGGTGGGGAGGTTGGTCAGTGTGGGGGTATGTTCAGCACTGTGATAGGTTCACGCCATGGGCTCTGGCCTGAGCAGCTGCTAGAAGCCCTTCAGTGTTGCCTGGCCCACTCTGGAGAAGAAGGCAAGTTTATTTAGCCCTCCAGCCTGGTCTGTTGCCTCAGATCTCTGGCGTGTGTTTCTGACGGATCATCACCTGTGGGCTGTCATGAACCCGGGAAGAGCTGGATCGTTTGTCCTTTCCAGAGCTCTACTCTCCACAGGAACCCAGAAGTCAGCATTCCGCCTGACACGTCAGGTGTACCCTTCTCTTTCCTAGCTGCCCACAGAAGATGAGGGAGTGCTGATCTAATGGCACCTTGAACGAGCCATACCAAAGCTCCCTTGTACCCACCATCTGCAGGGGGCAAGTGTGGAAGAGCAAGAGAATTCCGTACTGACAGAGCCCACAACTGGGCGGCAGCAGCTTTAAACAGAGTTCCATTGTCAGATTGTGTCATAGCAGGAAATCTTAGTGTTGGGTCGGAGGGCTCCGGGAGTGCAGGAGGAACAATAGAAATGACAGGAAATGACAGCCGGCCTGCCATCTTCCAAGCCCCCTCCCTCCCTTTCCTTAACCCTTGACTCTCCTGCCAAAAGGATGTATGCCCAGGTCACAGCTTCATAGGTAACCCGATACCTATGCAGGAAACAGAAGTATTAGGACCCCCCCACCCCATACCCTCCGATCACCAAATACCCTAACATATATGTGAGCCCATGCCCTGCCTTGGCCCAATAAAAGACCCCCCTGCCGACTCCCTCCCAGTGGGACTATCCCCCACTCCCCTTTCCAGAGTCGAGGAACCTCCCCCGAAGAACCTCGCGGGGCGGTGGGAGGGGGCACCTCCTCCCCTCACGACTTTCCTGGCTACCCTTCTCCTGAGCCCTGAAACTTCGCCGGAATGCACCTTTAATATAATCTTGCCTTGTGCCTGCCTCGCCTGGTGTCGTCTTTATCTCGCCTATAAAACCTTACACTTACACTTACACCCCCTTTCCTAAATCAGGTCTACGGCAGTCAGAATCCACTGCCACCAATTTGGCTATTATGAACTGGTCAGATGACCAAGTTCTTGAGATAGACCTTGAGCCACAGGCCAGCATTTCTTGCAAGTGAGTCATACTGTGTGAGTACGAGTGCTTCATGGGTCAAGTGGATCTTCACTGGGCCACCTCGGACCTCCATGATGGTTTTGTTATTGGTAGGTCCAGGGAAGGATTTAGTGTCCAGTGTTTTACTGTGAGCTCATTCACATATCACCTCCTTTGGACTTTGTGGCCAAATTGCTTTATCTGTTTCCACAGCAGAGATGCTCCTAATGGTCCAGTTCTAGTTGGTCCCATGACCTGGCCATACAGCAAGACCATTAGCAATGGCCCATGAAGCTACGTGAAAGGGACTGTTGACAAAGGTGTGAGAAGCATCTTAAAAAGAGTGTAGTCCCCCTGGGCTGGAAAACGGGGGGGGGGGGGGGATACACCTCCCCCCGGCTCCAAAGGGAACCTGGAAGAAGACGGTCCTGTTGAGAGAGCCTCCCTGAGAGGAGTGACCCTGTGTGAAGGAACCCAGTCAGCCCTAAAGTAGCCTGACACAACCCCAGAGTGGAGAGTGGACTTGGAGAGGCAAGGAGAAGGTACCTGACCCACAAGGGAGGCTTGTGGTTTTAGGTAGGGAGGTCATGGGAAGACAGACCTGAGGGCACGTGGTAACTCACCAAACCCTCACAACATGCAAGGAGGGTGATAGTGCTCCTCTCCCCATTTGACAATTGAGCAAACTGAGGTACAGCGAGGACGAACAGTTAGAATTGTCTGAGAGCACACAGCTGGGAGTGCATAGAGGTGGGATTTAAAGCCAGGCTGTGAGGCTCCAGAGATCCTGCTCTTAAAAAAAAAAAAAAAAAAAAAAAAAAAAAGTTATAAGAGAGTCATTATAAAAGGAAGGTGCAGAAAACCCATAAGACTGTGATCAACCATCAGAGATGCTATTTAGGAAGCACTAATTGACTGTATACCAGCACCAGCACCAATGTTGGGTCCTGTTGGGGGCAGTAGACAAAGGAACAAGATGCCGTCCTTGACTCCAGAGAATTTATAATCTAGTTGGAGGATGGGGAGGGAATCCAGAAATGTGTGCAAATCAAATCCCAGCAGATCGTGATACTTTCTACTGCCAAGCTGAAGATAAAATGCGGGAGCTCGCCAAGGACAGACACTATTCCCAGCTGGGTTAGGGAAGCTCTCCGGAGGTGTAGTTTAGGAACTACTAAAGAAGTTTAATAGTTGAAAGGGGAAGATAGGGGCGCCTGGGGGGCTCAGTTGGTTGGGCGTCTGCCTTTGGCTCAGGTCATGGTCTCGGGGTTTTCAGGATCCTGGGATCGAGCCCTGCATCAAGCTCCCTGCTCAGTGGGAAGCCTGCTTCTCCATCTCCCACTCCCCTTGCTTGTGTTTCCTCTCTTGCTGTGTCTCTCTGTCAAATAAATAAACTCTTTTTTTTAAAAAGGAGGGGGGAAGATAAGGAGTTCCAGGGGAATAAATCATGCAAGCAAAGATGCCGATGCATTTGGGGGATGACCAGCCATCTGGTTTGATTAGAGATGCTTTTAGGTGGGGCCCCAACAAGGCATTAAGCCACACCAGATCCCATGGTGAGGTAGTGATTTCCTTCTAGTTCTCCTTATGGAGAAAACTCTTAGCTTGGTGCTAACATATCTCTCAAACACTAATAGTTACTAATCTCTCTTTTTAACCCCAAATTCCCAGGCTCAGACTTTTCCGGTGGGCAACCAAGCTCTGATTGGAACTTTAGTAACATGGATCTGTCTTCACTGTCTGCTTCTTCTTCCTTTTTTTTTTTTTTTTTTTGACAGTTATGTTCTATTTTAGCCAAACGATACAGCTTTTTTTTTTTTTTAAAGATTTATTTATTTATTTGACAGAGATTACAAGTAGGCAGAGAGGCAGGCAGAGAGAGAGAGAGGAGGAAGCAGGCTCCCTGCTGAGCAGAGAGCCTGATGCGGGACTCGATCCCAGGACCCTGAGATCATGACCTGAGCCGAAGGCAGCGGCTTAACCCACTGAGCCACCCAGGCGCCCCACGATACAGCTTTTAAATGTACAGTTAGTTATGTTTATTATGACTTTTCTTTCACAGGTACATTTATTTAAGGAAATGAGTCCATTTAAAGGGACGATATTGAGTTAAACATTCAGGTGGTTCGTGGCTCTGGCAAAAAATCACAAAGGGGGTACCTGATGACTGAAGTTTAGGATATTTCAGCACAAGGTATAAAGCAAATGAGGGAGAGTAAGGTGATCGGGGGCAAGCCTGGGAAAGGGGTCAGATCATGGAGGGTCTGAACACCACGGTAAGGAGTGTGGCCTTTCTTCTGTCAACCACAGCAGGTGTAGGCTCAAGAACAGGCGTGAACTTGCCCACTTGGCAGAGCTTGGCTCTGGCCTCGAGCAGAGGGGAAGGGGAAGACTGGGAGCTACGGCAGCCCAGGAGAGGCCATTGTAAGACTCTAGATGAACAGGGACAGGGCCCTGGACTAGGTTAATGTGGTCAGCCAAAAGAGAGGAGGAGCCAGGTTCTGGAGCCCCCTCAGGTTGTTCTTAGAACGTAACACAGCTGACCGAGTGAGGACAGCTTTCTTTCCCAAAGGCGATTGGACTTTCAGCCTCCAATCCTGCTCTCCAGTGTGATTTACTAAGAAAATTCAATAGTCTCTGACTGGGTTTTACTGAGTAAAGGTAACATCTGAAGAGAACAGCCCACCCCAGTCTGTCTGACCTCTTTAGGGGGAATTTGAAGTGCAGTCCGAGATGATGGAGAAAACTGAGTCATGTCTCCTTACTCTGTGTTTCCTCATGGGGAAAGTCCGCTGCCTGCTCGACCTCTTGTGATGACTCATTCTATTCCATACGATGAACATCTGATTTTCTAAGACCTTCAGCTTCATTTCACTGAACATAAGCCGTTCAAGGACCTTGTCCTGGAGGGCAAAGCAGGCGTGCAATCTCTCGACTTCTTTTGTGTTCAAGACGTGGCTGTTGGGTTTGACTTCAGGAGGCTTTGGTTTCTCTGCTTCTTCCTAGGCTCCCCACATCCCAGAAAAGGAAACATTGGTTAATAGTGATTTACAAACAGCCCATTAATCAGTCCACACAAGCAGCCTTCAAGGAGAGCATCTTTGCCACATCTTGTGGTTGAGAGAGTTGGGGTCCAGTGAGGAAAGGTCCTCTTCTCAGTTTGGGAGTCCCTGAACTCCTAGGGCCCATACTTGCCTTTGGTTCCTAGGAATAAATGAAATGGCCTGCTCATCTGTACCCACAGGGGACAGAAAGCACTTAACCAAGATATAGCTGTCTCCTGGAGAGTGTGTTTCTCCCAGTGTGCCTGAGACTGTTGTCAGGCCTCATAAAAATCACCACCTGCCAACTTTTCCTGTGGTCTCATGACACTGTCTGATCTTTGTCATCCTCATCTTTCTCTATGCCATTAATAATACTTTTTTTTTCCTTTGTGGAGTCAGCTACAAGATCCTCATCATTAAAACCAGTTTAAATATTTCAGGCATGCAGGGGCACTTGGGTGGCTCAGTTAGTTAAGCATCTGCCTTCAGCTTAGGTCGTCCTGGGATCGAGTCCCATATCGGGCTCCCTGCTCAGCGGGGAGCCTGCTTCTCCCTCCCCCTCTGCCTGCTGCTACCCCCTGCTTGTGTGCTGTCTCTCTCTCTCTCTGTGTCAAATAAATAAACAAAAATCTTAAAAAAATTAATTTCAGGGGCGCCTGGGTGGCTCAGTGGGTGAAGCCTCTGCCTTCAGCTCGAGTCATGGTCTCAGGGTCCTGGGATCAAGTCCCGCGTCGGGCTCTCTGCTCAGCGGGGAGCCTGCTTCCCCCACTCTCTCTGCCTGCCTCTCTGCCTGCTTGTGATCTCTCTCTCTCTGTCAAATAAATAAAAATTAAAAAATCTTAAAAAAATTAATTTCAGAGGCGCCTGGGTGGCTCAGTGGGTTAAAGCCTCTGCCTTCAGCTCAGATCATGATCCCAGGGTCCTGGGATCGAGCCCCACATCGGGCTCTCTGCTCAGCAGGGAGCCTGCTTCCTCCTCTCTCTCTGCTTGCCTCTCTGCTTACCTGTGATCTCTGTCTGTCAAATAAATAAATAAAATCTTTAAAAAAAATTAATTTCAGACATGCAAAAAAAGGTGAATATTACAGCAAATACTCACATTCCCATACCAGTATGAGGAATAAAATATGACAAATGTAACTGGAGTCCCCTGTGGGTCCTTCTCATAGAGTTCCCTCTCCCTCTGAACCTCATCTCAATGGCAATCTTGAACTCAGAAGTTATTTTTCCCATATATTTCTTTACCATAGTGGTTCTCAGTGGGAGGCTCTTTTGCCTCCCCCACTGGACATTTGGCAATGTCTGACATTGTTGGTTGTCACAATAGGGGGGCCGGGAGGTGCTCTTAGCATCTGTGGGTAGAAGCTAAGGATGTCACTAAACATGGTACAATCCACAGGACAGGCCCTCACAATCAAGAATTATCTCACTCAAAATATCAAACGCCCAGAGGTGGAGAGATCCAACCTTAATATATTTTCCCTATGCACAGGCATCCACAGACAAGGCGGTGTATGGTCTCATGTGCTTTTTTATCTTTCCATAAAAGGTATAGCAATCTGCATACATTTCCACGGTCTTCCTTAAGCCATTCTAGAGAAGCGTCTATGTTCTGCCGGTATCTTTAGTTCATCCATTTAAGATTTTTCCACTTTAAAGTAATGGTTACTGTTGCCAAACCATGTTGATGTCAGACATGAAGTAGGAGAGTCTGGGATGGTCCCCCATTTTTTTTTAACAAGTTTTTTTCTCTTTGTTTTCTTTCTATTGAAGTATGACTAGTATACAGTGTATACTAATTGTTGTATACTCGGGTATACAACATGGTGATTCTATGACTGTATAAATACATTTTTCAGTGCTCATCAAGATAAGTGTACTCTTAACGCCCTTTACATATTTCATTTGTTTCCCACCTACCACCCCCCTGGCAACCACCAGTTCTTTGTTTTGTTTTGCTTTTCATCTAGGGATGGTCTCTATTTCACAGCCCAGGCAACTGACCAGGCAACTGACACCTTGTAAAAGAAGTGCTTTGTCCTCCATCCCCCAAGTGGGAGTTGTGGAACAGGGGCTTAGACCCAGAGCTGTGGATATTTCAGTCCTGTACCCATTATCCTGACATCTTCCCTGCCCCCCCCCCAGTCTAGCTGTAAATATCCCATCATCCTTAGCTGAAGCTAAGGCCCCTCTTGCTCACCTTCGGGGGCTCTGGGGGAGTGGGCTTGAGTTCATGCTTGACCAGCCAGTTGCTAAGCAACAGCAGAAGGAATAGGAAGCCAAACAAGGCTGGCTTATAGCCTATCAGCCAAGCCACCAGTGCTCCTACGGTGCCAGAGGAAGCAAGTATCCCATGGAGATACCTAAAAAGAGACATTATTTCCCCCAGCATTATGGCTTGGAGGCACCCAGGCCCCAAGACCCAGCCTTGGTGACCCCTCTAGGACAGTTGCCCTCCATGACAGGAGCCGTGGCTGCCCCCTCCTCTGAGTCATAACCAGCCGCCCTGCTGCCGCATAACAATAATATTAACTACTCCTATGTCTTAAGCAGCCACTATGTGCCAGACTTTGACAGGCAGATTGTAAGCAACATCTCATGATGTCCTCACAACAGCCAGGTGATGTTGGCTAGAGTGATACTTCATTTATTCAACAGTACTTCTGGGCCTCACCCTTGGGAATAAAATGGTCAGCAGCACAGAGCCCTTACCCTCATTGTGAGGAAGACTGCAAAGGAAAACTACCCCAGATCTGGAAATAAGACGAAGAGATTACTCCAAGCTTGTCTATGCAGTCATATTAGAATATTGTCCAGTTGGTCTACCTGTTGGTCATCTGATGCTTTAGGGGAAGGTAACTTTGACAGTACTGTTTAATATCGGATAGAGTCCTGACTCTGTGAAGTCAGATGTTACCTTTGTAAAAGTTGGATAAGTCGCTCTAGCAATTACACTTTGGAATATAGATCTAAAATAATTGAAAGCTGGATCTTTTTCTTTTCCTTTTTTTTTTAAGGATTTTACTTTTTTGTTTGACAGAGAGTGAGCACAAGTGGGAGTGGGGGTGGTGAGGGAGAGGGAGATGTAGTCTCTTTGCTGAGCAGAGTCCAATATGGGGCTTAATCCCAAGACCCTGGGATCATGACCTGAGCCAAAGGCAGAGGCCTAACCAACTGAGCCACCCAGGCACCCCAAAATCTGGGTCTTTTTTTTTTTTTAAGATTTTGTTTATTTATTTGACAGACAGAGATCACAAGTAGGCAGAGAGGCAGACAGAGAGAGAGAAGGAAGCAGGCACCCCGCTGAGCAGAGAGCCCGATGCGGGGCTCCATTGCAGGACCCTGGGATCATGATCTGAGCCGAAGGCAGAGGCTTTAACCCACTGAGCCACTCAGGCGCCCCTCAAAATCTGGGTCTTAAAGAGCTATTTGCACACCCATGTTCATAACAGCATTATTCACAATAGCTAAAAGGTAGAAGCAACCCTGAAATCCAACAACAGATGAATGGATAAACAAAATGTGTGTGCACAGACAATGAAATTACTCATCCTTAAAAAGGAAGGAAATCCAGAAAACCCTGAGGGGTGTTGCCATGTTCTCCTTTCCCATCCACCATCCAACGTAGAACTGCTGCCAAGATGCAGATTTTCATGAAAACCCTTATGGGAAAGACCATCACCCTTGAGGCTGAACCCTCAAATACATTAGAAAATACAAAGGCGGAGAACCAGGAGAAGGAAGGAATTCTCCCAATCGGCAGAGGCTGATTCTCACCGGCAAGCACCTGGAGGGTGGACATACTATGTCTGACTATGATGTTCGAAAGGAGTCCACTCTTCATCTTATGTTGAGACTTTGTGGTGGCACAAAGAAAAGACAGAAGTCTGAGACCACGCCCAAGAAGAATAAGCATAAGAGAAAGAAGATTAAGCCAGCCATCCTGAAATACTATCTCTGAGGTAAATGAGACGGGGCTACATCAGTTACCTTTGCTGGGTGTGCCCTTCAAATGGATGTGATGCTGGTGTTCTTATGGCTAGCACTTTAACAGATGTTATTGTAGCAAATGTTGTCTGACCTACCGCTTCGACAGACCAGAGTATACGTAATTGTATAGGGGTTGAAAAAAGACGTGAACTAACATTAAATTAAAAAAAAAAGAGGAAGGGCTTCAGTGGGTGAAGCCTCTGCCTTCAGCTCAGGTCATGATCCCAGAGTCTTGGGATCAAGCTCCGAATAGGGCTCTCCGCTCAGCGGGGAGCCTGCTTCCCCTTCTCTCTCTGCTGGCCTCTCTGCCTACTTGTGATCTCTCCATCTCTGTCAAATAAATACAAAATCTTAAAAAAAAAAAGAGAGAGAGAAGGAAATTCTGACATATGCTACAACATGGGTTAACTTTGAGGCGATTATGTTCAGTGAAAGCAGCCAGTCACCAAAACACAAAAGTCATCTGACTCCACTTAAGTGAGATACCCAGAGTAGTTAAAGTTACAGAGATAGAAAGTAGCATGGTGTTTGCCAGGAGGAGGCAGGAGGAGGCAGGGAGAAATGACGAATCATGGTTTAATGGGCACAGAATTTTATAAAATGAGAGTTCTGGAGATTGTACAAACATGAGAATGTAATTAACTGCAGTGAGTTATACACTTAAAAATGGTCAAGGTGATACATTTTATTAAACTGATAAGAACAGATACTACACTTGATCTTAGCCAAAAGGCCGAGAAGCGATGGGTGATACATTTTATATTATGTGTCTTTTGCCATAAAATTTTTATAATGCGTTAAGTTGCAAATCATTTGTTGTTGTTGGAAATAGAGGCAAATGAGTTGTGTCTGATAGAAAAGATAACCTCAAAGTCTATAGTTTTATGTCCTTGGAAGACATTGAAACCATGTTTCTTATTTAACTTTACAATTTTATCCCAGCATTGTTTTCCACTGACTAGTGACCATATATCAGATTTTCATGTTTTCCCTTGAACCAGCATTGTCATCTTACTGGTTCTCTCAATAATGAGTTAGATAAATCTTTGACATATGCTCAGTATTTTGTATGAGAGTTCTTCATGTTGAAGTGTCAATTTTAATGGCTATAATACTCTAAGATATTCAATTAGTGGCCATTGTTGGGCCTTTAGGTTAATTCTTCTTTATTGCTATTATATATTATTTGAGGTAAACAGGACTAAAGTTAAATCTTTGTACACATACTTAAATAGTTTCCTAGAATATCCTCTGGAAAGTGGAATTGCTGGATTAAAAGATATACATATTTTTAAAAATCTAATTTTAAGTTTTATCAAATTGTTAAATGCACAATAAGATCTATAGGGTTTGAAACAAGCAATCTTTGCTTTATATCTGTCCCTTTCCATGCTCAAGTTATAGGACCCAGACAACTCATTCCAGCTTTTTAACTGTTTCTTCTGGTATTTATCTTGATATATCTAAATTGTATGCTTGTACTGTTAGTTCTTGATTTTTCAATTTTGATGTTTTATATTATCTTTTTATGATGGAAGATGAGAATTTAGCTCCCAGGCAGAATCTCTCCCATTCCCATTTCGTCTCTGATTCTGTAAACCCCTCTCATTCCTCTCCTCCACACACCTCTTTTCCCCACCCTTTCAGTATAATTCTATCGATTTGGTTAAAACAATATTAATCCTTATGTTATTATAGCTATGTCAGTGTAGTTCATAGCTGAGCCATATGTTGAACTATGATTACATTTTTTTTTCTTGCACAGCTTCTAAATTTCCTGGACTTGTCTCCTTTTTCCTGTTTGCCTAGTATAAAAAAAATTTCAACTTAATTGACGTAAAATTGACATAAAGTAAAATATGAAAATATTTTATGTGTACAGGACAGTGAGTTTTGACTAACATGTACACCACATAATCAAGATTAAAAAAAAAAAAATTTCCATCAACCCCAGCAAATTCCCTCCTGTTTTGCAGTCAGCCCTCACTCTCATCCCAAGTGATCACTGATCTGGGGATTCTATCACTAGACATTAGTTTTACCAGTTCTTGAAGTTCATGTAAATGGGATAATTTTTTGCAAAATTACAGTTTGAAGGGGTGCCTGGGTGGTTCAGCCAGGAAAGCATGTGACTCTTGAGTTCGACCCCACGTTGGGTGTAGAGATTACTTAAAGAAACAAAACACAAAACAAAAAAACTTTTTTAAAAAAGAGAATTATAGCTTGAAGAGAGAGGTATATACAAAAGCAATTATAGTTGTGTGTAATAAGTAGAAACAAGCTTGAAGAACACAAGTCGTTCCAGTGTTGGGTCACTAAAGGAGTCTTGGAGGAATTAAAAAAACAAACCACCATCACCATCTGCAGCACTAGTTAGAATTAACCTGGAATAGAAAGAGGTGTTATGCATGGAAGACAGGGAGTGCTAATGGGAAGGAGGTCCAGACAGAAGGAAGCGCAGGAACACGGCCCTGGAGGCAACAGCAATCCAGTTCGGACTCAAGCGTGGATTTCCTAACTTCTGTCCATTATATCACCACGAAATTCATTTACTCTCCAAGATTTCCCCAGTGCAAGCAGGACAATTATGAAACAATAAGATGACGTCCCAGTCACGGTTCAATGTTTTCCACTCACTAAACTGTAAACTCTTTGAAAGAAAAACTTCATAATTAAACTTTTGCCACGTAGTAAGCATTAATATTGGTCGAACTGACGAATGAAAGAACGAACGAACGAACGAATTCGTGGGTGTATGCAAGCCCCTGGAAAAAATGAGCGCCTTCGGAGGTGCAGTATGGCCCAGAAGCCCCAGGACCAGGAAGGTGCGGGGGCCGACTCCAAAGGCCAAGGCGACGCTCTAGGAGAGCATTGCGCTCCGTGCGGTGGTGTCGCTCTAGCCGCGAGGGCGCCGCTCTATGGCAGCCGGGGAAGGCGGGGCGGTGGACGTCCCGGGCCTTTTTGTCCCGACGCGGCTGGAGCGCGCTCAGCGCGTGCGTACGCGGCGGCGGTTGGCAGCGAGCTCCCGTGTGAAGTGAGGCAAGGCGAGGCGCCTCCGGACCCACGGACCGACAGACCGAGCGGCCCCTCCGGCCGTCGGCGGCCAGGCGGCCAGAGATGTTGTCTGGGAAGAAGGCCGCGGCGGCGGCGGCGGCGGCAGCCGCGGCGGCGGCCGGGAATGAGGCTGGCCCCGGGGCGGCGGGCGGCGCGGAGAACGGCTCTGAGGTGGCCGCGCAGCCCACGGGCCTGTCGGGCCCTGCCGAGGCCGGCCCGGGGGTGGCCGGGGAGCGCACTCCCCGCAAGAAAGAGCCTCCGCGGGCTTCGCCTCCCGGGGGCCTGGCGGAGCCGCCGGGGTCCGCCGGGCCTCAAGCCGGGCCTACCGTCGTGCCTGGATCTGCGACCCCCATGGAAACGGGAATCGCCGAGACTCCGGAGGGGCGACGGACCAGCCGGCGCAAGCGAGCGAAGGTGAGCCGCGACCCCGTCCCGCGCGCCTTAGCCCCGGGTGCCCGGCTCCCTCGAGGTTGCAGGCCCCCGGCCACCCCCACCTCCCCACCAGCTGGGTGGGTGGGTGTGTGGGGTGAGGGAGGCGGAGGGCTCGCGCCGGCTGAATGCGCTCTTTGTGCGGGGACCCGGGCGTCTCGGGAAAGGGGCCCCGATGGGAGGGGTGGTAGACTCCTTACATCTGTACACCTTTTCTGTCCTGGGCTGGGAAACATGGCTCCCTGACGTGGAGTTCTGGCCGGCGTTGCTGGAGACAGGCACGGCTTGTTTGTCCGCAGATGTGTCTGGAGGCCCCCGGGCTGTGTTTGAGGAGTTTCAACTGGGCGCGCGTTGAGGCTGTGGGGGTTATGCTAAAGAAATGGCTTTAGCTATGGAGACGGAAAAGAACATTTTTTTTTTTTTTTAAGGCCTGCTGTGCGCTAGTTTTCCTCTTTTATTCTCTCAACGATCTCTTGACATAGAATATTTACAGATTGAGGAACCTGATGAAGAGAGCTAATGTCAGCTAGTCAGGGTGCAAAAAGATAGGGAAAGAAAAAGACTTGTCACCCGAACAGTGTATACAGACAACAGCTGCCTCACATCTCCGGGCGCCAGAGGCTGTGTTCAGGGCGTCACTAACATTTTATTTTTGCTAAACACCAGTGGGCAGGTATTGTTAGCCCCGCTTTAGGAAGTGAGCAAGCAGAGGCACACAGTGGAAGCAAACTTGCCCAGAGTCGCATAACTCAGTCCGTGGTGGAACGGGAATCTAGGTTTAAGTTGGGAGAAGGTAGCCTCGGCCTCAGACAAAGGACCACATGGAACACCAGCTGTGCAGGGCCCTACGGCAGAATTAGGGCATGGACTTTTTAGACTTGGGTGTTTTCTGGAGATGTATACTTTTAAAATAAATACTGAAAATCATGCAATTCGTATCGTTTATGCATATAACAAGTTTTCTGTCTGTATGTAACTTTTTTTTTTTTTAAGATTTTATTTATTTATTTGACAGACAGAGATCACAAGTAGGCAGAGAGGCAGGCAGAGAGAGAGAGAGAGGGAAGCAGGCTTCCTGCGGAGCAGGGAGCCGGATGCGGGGCTCGATCCCAGGACCCTGAGATCATGACCGGAGCCGAAGGCAGCAGCCCAAACCACTGAGCCACCCAGGCGCCCCTGTATGTAATTTTTAAATGGGTATGTCAAGTCTGTGTGGGAAGAGCTTCTTGAGAAGAGCATTAGCCAGACTGAGCCCTCAGATTCAACTGCCCACTCAAGACATCTCTCCAAGAATAAAAAACCCTTTGCCAAAAAAAGGAAAGGTTTTGGGGGGCTTTTATCAACGCATGGGTTAGAAAAGACATAGGTTGGAGACTCCCAACTCTCAGAAATAGAGGGCAGAAGCCCAAGGGTTTTCTTTTCCATTCTTTTTTTTTTTTTTTAAGATTTTATTTATTTGACAGAGAGAGAGAGAGCTATCACAAGTACGCAGAGAGGGAGGGGGAAGCAGGCTCCCGGCTGAGAGAGCAGAGAGGCAATGCCTGATCCCAGGACCCTGAGATCACGACTGGAGCCAAGGCTTAACCCACTGAGCCACCCATGTAAAGGGTTTTCATTTTACTATTTTAATAGGAAGTATGGCCAGAAACCATGTGATAAGATTTTTTTTTTCTTTCTTTTTTTTTTTTTTTGTGAATGATATTTTTTAAGATTTTATTTATTTGACAGGCAGAGATCACAAGGAGGCAGAGGGAGGAACGGAAGCAGGCTCCCTGCTGTGCAGACAGAATGTGGGGCTCCATCCCAGGACCCTGGACCATGCCTGAGCCCCACTGAGCCACACAGGCGCCCCTTTTTTGTTGTTTTTTGTTTATTTATTTGACAGACAGAGATCACAAGTAGGCAGAGAGGCAGGCAGAGAGAGAAGGGGAAGCAGGCTCCCCGCCAAGCAGAGAGCCCGATGCAGAGCTCAATCCCAGGAGCCCGGGACCATGACCTGAGCTAAAGGCAGGGGCTTTAAGCCACTGAGCCGCCCAGGCACCCCTATCATGTGCCCTCTTTAATGCCCATCACCCAGTTATCCCACCCCCCGCCCTTTTTAAAAAAGATTTTATTTGTTTGAGAGAAAGAGCTTGGGAGTGGCCTAGGGAGAGGGATAAGTAGCCTCCCTGCTGAGCAGGGATCCTGGTGGGGGGCTCCATCCCAGGACCCCAGGATCATGACCTGAGCTGAAGGCAGATGCTTAACGACTGAGCCACCCAGGCGCCCTGATACTCTTTTTTATTATAGCCATTCTAGTGGATGTGAAGTGGTATCTCATGATGGTTTTGATATGCATTTCCCTAATGACTGATGATACTGAACATCTTTTCTTATGCTTATTGGTCATTAGTTAGTTGTATATCTGTGATGAAATGTCTGTTCAGATCCTTGGCTTGTTTTTAAACTGGGTTGTATTTTTATATGGTGATTATGAAAGCTTTTTATTTTGATGTCCAGTTTGTTTATTTTTCTTTTGTTCCTTTTGCTTCTGGGGTTATATCCAAGAAACCATTGTCTAACCCCATGTCATGAAGATCTGCTTCCGTGTTTTCTTCTAAGAGTTTAGGTTTATTGGATCTATGATCATTTTGGAGTTAATTTTTGTATATGGTATAAAGTAGGAGTTCAACTGCATTCTTTTTTATGTGGATATCCCCTTGTCCCAGCACATTTTATTGAAGACTATTCTCTCCCCCTTTGAATGGTTGGCACCCTCATTGGTTGGCCATAAATGTAAAGGTTTGTTTCTGGACCATCATTGCTGTCCCACTGATCTGTATTTTTGTTCTATGCCAGTACCACATTGTCCTGATTACTGTGACTTTGTGTAGTAAGGGGTGTGTGTGTGTGTGTGTGTATGTGAAATAATAAGTTTTTTCTTTGTGAAATCAGGAAGTTTGATTTCTTCAACTGTGCTCTTTTTTCAAGATTCTTTTGGATATTCTGTGACCCTTTTATTTCCACATGAATTTTAGAATCAGATTATCAGTATCTGAAAAAAAGGCAACTGATATTCTGATTGGGATTGCCTTGAATCTGTAGATCAATTTGGGACATATCATAAGATTTCTGTCTTTATAATTTTCCTGGGTTTAATTCCTGTTACACTGTTTTTCCATTGTGATTAGCTCTGAAACTCTCAAGAGAAAAGTGGGTTACCTGTTTATTTGGGGGAGCAACTAGGAAGTAAGGTACTAGGGAAACTGATCTATTCCTCACCAGCCTTGGGAGCCAGAGGAAACAGACCTCAAGGGATAGAGTATGCATTAAAGGAGGAAAAAGCAAGCTGAGTCCAGTATAGACTAGTCTTGCCTCAAGAGTTCTGAGGTATATGCAGGTGGGTATATCTGTATGTAGAAATGTAGATTCAATAGGGGACATGGATACAGATGTTTTTTATATAGTTTTGTAACTAAAACAAGGTTCAGGGTATTGGGAGGGGTCCATGCAGTTGGGAGGTCCCTAAAGGTTAAGTTGCATTAGTTCCAGAATATAGTCATCTCTGACTGTGTATGCTAATATTATGGCAAATATTTAAGGTTTGGATTTGTTAAGTTGGATTGGAACTTTAGTTAGGAACTTTAGGGTTGGGACTTGAGGAATGGTGGCCTTCAACTGGGCCTTGAAAAAGCACAGAATTTAGAAAAATATTCGGAAAAGGAGTTAATTTTTCTCCCTATGATTCATTTTCCTCAGGAAAATAAACTTGTAAGGTTTTTAGGTTTAGATATAATGTAAACAAAGTACTTATTATGGTGTTTGGCTTAGAGTAAGAAACCCAGTAATTAAGTACTACCAGTGGAAAAAGGTAGTGAAACATGCTTAATATATTCTGTGGTTTGAGAAGCAGCAGGAGTCCAGAATGGACAGTTGAATATTGGGAACAAGGGGCAAATGAATTTAACTGAAAATGACATTTTTCTAGGAGCAAGATAAACTGGAGGGATCAGTAGTATTTAGGTTGTAGAGTCATGTCCAGGTTATAGAGAGAGCCAAACACTAAACCTGTGCTAGTCAATATGGTAACCAGTAGCCCATGTTACTAGTATGACTGAGGAAACGGAGTTTTTCTTTTAAACTTGAATCACATGGCTAAGTGCTCAATAGCAACATGTGGCTATTGCTGCCATATTGGAAGCACAGATCCAAACGTTGCCATTATCACAAAAAATGGTATCAGACAGCACTGTACTAGACTGAGAAGTGCAGACCTAAAGTGCTGTAACAATTCAGAGAAAGAAAAGATAGTACTTGCAAGTTTGGAATAGTTAGGAAATAATTTGCAATCGGGATGAGCTTTGAATTCTGGCATTGGATTAACAGAAGCAGGTGGGAATCCATAGAATAACACTGAGGACTTTTTTTTTTTTTTTTTTTTTTTTTAAAGATTTTATTTATTTATTTGACAGAGAGAAATCACAAGCAGGCAGAGAGGCAGGCAGAGAGAGAGAGAGGAGGAAGCAGGCTCCCTGCTGAGCAGAGAGCCCGATGCGGGACTCGATCCCAGGACCCTGAGATCACGACCTGAGCCGAAGGCAGCGGCTTAACCACCGAGCCACCCAGGCGCCCAACACTGAGGACTTTTTGATAAGTGTGTTAGAAAATGGCTAAAAGTAAGTTCATCTGGTTAGAGCCAGAAAGTTTCTATGCTGGTTTGAAAAACTTGGCATTCACCTTTAAACTATCTAAAAATATCACGTGTTTGGGAAATCAGTATGGCAGTTGTGCCCTAGGTGACTTAAAAGGAAGAAAGATTAAGAAGACTGGAGCCTTAAGATGATTGGAAAATGAATGAAGCGTTGTGGCAAGGGTGAGGAAGAGAAGGGAGAGACTAGAGGTGTAAATTTCAGAGTCATCTGACGTACATCTGCCTGACAGACATCTTTATGTCCTTGGTTGTAAGTAGTTGTAGAACCTCCAAAGTCAAAAAAAAAAAAAAAAAAAAAAAAAAGAACCTCCAAAGTCTTGGAGGATTTTACTTAGGGATGAGAGGGCCTCAGTACTTTGTGAGTATTGTTTTTCTCGGGGGAACAGTTTTTAATTTTTTAGAGTTTTTAAGATTCTTTCAGATGGTTTAACTTTTTATTAAGTGGAGAAACTTTTTTTTTTTACAAAATAAAACTTTATCCAAAATCAAGTAGTATTTGTCTGTTTTATATATATATATATATATATATATAATATATATATATTTTTTAAAGATTTTATTTATTTATTTGACAGAGATCACAAGTAGGCAGAGAGGCAGGCAGAGAGAGAGGGGGAAGCAGGCTCCCCGCCGAACAGAGAGCCCGATGCGGGGCTCAATTCCAGGACCCCAGGATCACGACCTGAGCTGAAGGCAGAGGCTTTAACCCACTGAGCCACCCAGGCGCCCCTTGCCTGTTTTATATTAAGAAGTTTTTTAAAATTTAATTTAATTTTTATTTATTTATTTATTAAAGATTTTATTTATTTGACAGAGAGAGTGAGAGAGCACAAGCAGGGTGAGCAGCAGCAGGAGAGGGAGAAGCAGTTCCCCGCCAAGCAGTGAGCCTGATGCAGGGCTCGATCCCAGGACCCTGGGATTATGACCTGAGTCGAAGGCAGATGCTTAATCAACTGAGCCACCCAGACACCCTGTATTAAGAAGTTTAATTTTATAACCTTTATTTTAGTTGTCAGTCTTTGAGAAAATGAGGCTTTTCTTTTATAGAGAGATCACCAAATTTGACAATGGAGATTAAGCTTTATTGTTGCCATCTTATTTTGGTCTCAGAATCCAGTTTTATTATTTCAGTTGTTTATGAAGTCTTGTAAGACCCAGTGCTTGATAAGATCCAGTGATTGATAAGTAGTGCAAATGGTTGTTTTTTTAGCTTGTCTTGTCATCTCAGGACACTGTCTTGGTTGAACAGATTGCAGAAGAAATTTCATTGTTAGGTCTACCCCAGAATTATTACCCAAGCATTACAAGTTCATGTGTTTGTTGTTGGTCTCCAAAGGATTATGGTTTGGTGGAATACATATAAATGTGTATTTAAATGAATCATGAAGAATCTTAGGGTTCTGTGAAACACACATTATTTTTTTTTCCTTGTTATTGCTGTTTTTAAATACTACCTATAGATATTTTTGCTCCTACTTCTAGGTGTTTTTCTGATCTCTTTCTTTCCCTGAAAACTAAGAACTCTGTATTCCTTCTTAGTAGCTACTACTTCATGAAAAGATTGGGTTAAACAATGTTAAAAAGTGTTTTTGCTGCACAACTTCTCAGTAGCTTTAATGTGCATGTGATTGTCCTAGAGGGGTCCTGCAGTGTTTCCCAGACTTGATCGTGGGTTTTTCTTCGAAGGGTATACAGTCCTGTGGAACATCCTTTGGAAAGAGCTGAACTACTGCAGTAGAAAGGATCTTACGTTATTTCAGAATTTGCACATTGCCCAGTTCTACAATAGGCATTTGTTAAGTGATTATTGATTAAATGGATGAGATTGATGAACAGAGGCTTAAAGGGCCAAATCTTTGGGGGTAGGGACGGGGTCAAGCACTGTTGAGGGCTAAAAGAAAGGAAACTGCATACTCCTGTAACATGTGTTACATTTTCTGACCCCTCTCCCTCTTTGAAACTTTTCCCTTCTTGCAGCTTTTTTGCCTGTTGTCCTGAGGTCTGTTCTTAAAGTGTATCTCAGTTAAGTAGGGTGAAGTTTAGTATCGAGATTTCTAGAGGTTTTATTGTAAAGTCTCTCGATTTACCTGATAAGGACAGATAGTTTTTAACTAGAATTTCAGCTTATTAAGGGCACGGAGACTTTCATTTATAATTGTTTTCTCTGTTGTGGCCATGTACTCAGTGTTCTGTATTTGATAGATGAAACTATTATTCATGTGTTATAAATAAGAATCTTAGAGTATGGATCAGAACTGTTTAATTTATCCTTAATTTTTTGTTTCCATTTTCTGACACAATCCGTGTTACCACCCCTAGCCACCCACTCCCCTGCCTGAGTGTATTCATGTCATAGAAAGAAAAGAAAAGAAAGAGGCAAATAAAAGCTGGCCGAATATGGAGCTGTTTCAAAGATATTTCAAAAATTAAAGGAGATTACACTTGTGATCTGCAGAACTATTAATTTCAGAAACCAAATAAATTAGGTACGTTACATGTGGAAATCATAATGTCTTTGCTCTGTCTCCAGATCTAATGAATTTTTATTTCATTCATTTTATTGTTTCATTGAATCTGAAATAGAGAGTGGTTGTTGCTCTGGCTTCCTGGAATCTTTCTAGGGTAGGAGTTACAGTGACAGTTAATGTTCTAAGGCTGGTGACTATTTGTGATACTATATTATACATTCAGGCAAATAGGTTCATTATAATCTTTCCTATCTTAAGTTGCTTTATCCCCAATAAGACAATAGCCAAGATTGTTTCCTCTTTATACTTATTACCTAGTTCTCTCCTTTTATAACCAGAGTGTGAATTAGTAGTAAGATCTGTGGTCTCCATTTCTGTTTCACTTAATTTGTTGTAGTAAAGATTCTTTGCTTTCATCATTCAACTCTCTTAGGTCACCAGTTATTTTTGAAGCAAATGTACTTATTCGTAGTTTTAATTTGGCTGCTGCCATTTGCAGTTTTTATTAACTGCCATTTCTCCCCATTTGGTTTCTGGGATTTTGCTGTTCTACCATTCAATAGTAGAAGTACAGGCCTGGCCTGCCTGACAGTCTTTTGTTATTTTGGTAGCTGTTTTTTTTTTTTTTTTTTTTTTTTTAAAGATTTTACTTATTTATTTGACAGAGATCACAAGTAGGCAGGGGGAACCAGGCTTCCTGCTGAGCAGAGAGCCTGATGCAGGGCTTGATCCCAGGACCCTGGGATCATGACCTCAGCTGAAGGCAGAGGCTTTAACCCACTGAGCCACCCAGGCACCCCTGGTTAACTGTATTTTTATCTCAGGCTATTTTAGTCTTTGTTGAAACATCATGTTGAACATGATGTATATGTACATGTGAATACATAAGCACATACAAACATACCTGTATATACATACACATATTTTGAAAGAGTTCTCAGGAGTTGTAGAGAGCCTCAGATTCATCTAAATGTCAGTACTGTGATGTAAAATTGATAGATTAAGCTAAATCTGAACTGACACGAGATTGTTTCATGAGAGATTTTAGGGGTTTGGCTTTGTTTTGTTTTTATTTATTTATGTAATCTCTACACCCAGCATGGGTTACGCACAAACTCATGACCCTAAGATCAGGAGTCATGTGCTCTTGCGACTGAGCCAGCCAGGTACTCCCGAGATTCTGTTTTTAATAGCTACTTATTATGAACTAGCTTGTTCCTTGTTATTTGCTTGTTTCCCTTAAAATTTGAAGTTAAAAGGCAGTTCACTTTCACTGATGGTTCCAAATTGAGTCCCTGGTTTAGATGTTCACTGTATTTAGCTTTCCCTGGTGTAATCTCCATATAGGTAGAGTACAGAGAGATGGATGAAAGCTTGGCCAACCTCTCAGAAGATGAGTATTATTCAGAAGAAGAGAGAAATGCTAAAGCAGAAAAAGAAAAGAAGCTTCCCCCACCACCCCCTCAAGCCCCACCTGAGGAAGAAAACGAAAGCGAGCCTGAAGAACCATCTGGTGAGTTATAGTAACCAACTAGTTTTGTTTTATCTTGGAAATAAGAAAAAATGGATTAATTCCTATTCTGCTGCGTTGTTTATGTCTTTATCTTCGGTTTATAGTCTGTTGACCGTGTGTGTCTGTAGTGTATTTATGTGTGTATTTTTATACGCACACTTGCATACATATACAGTGGTACTGACATTTTGTGTGTGTGTACACATGTAGAAGGAAAGTAAAAGATGGGGATGGAAGGATAGTGACAGTGTAAGGCACTTGGAAGTTGGAGAAATAAACAATTCGAGAAAACATACAGAAAGCCAAATCTAAAGACCAAACCCCTCAGATTTATCTCTGATTCAGAATTTGTAGATTATTCTGGTCAAATTATGCATTTACTACATAGTTAGATACTTTCTGATAAAACCTTCAGAGTCAGGGTTAGTTTTGAGAACAATTTCCTGGTGAACAAATGTTAAAATACATTATAAAGTCAAGAAGAAAAGGACTAAGTGGCTTTTCAAAGGAATGGTAGAAGAGAAGGTTATGAAGAGATTCTAAACTGAGTCTTCCTATGACAGTGGGAGGATTATTGGAGACTGTGGTACTGGTTTTAGATCTTCAAACATCTTCGAAGAATTCTCACTAACATTCCCCAAGACTAAGTCCTACTGAGGATACCCAGACCAAGTACGGGTACCCTTCTGGTTTGGAGAGACCAAACAAAAGCAGAGTCTTAATTAATTTTTCATATTGTCTGTCCTTAATGGCTTTTCATTAACTTCTTGATTTGGAATTTTTACTGAGTCCTTCTCCTTAACGTTCTTTTTGTATTTCTAATAGCTCCAGGCTCATTTATCTCTCTAATTCTTCTAGTCCTGCATCTTTTAAAAACAAAATGTTTGTTTCAGATCCTGTCTGCTGTGTCTTGCATGACTTTCATAGGTACCCAAATAGAGACATATTTAATTTGAGAAATTTTATCTTTTGTTTTAGTTTTTGGGGGGTGGTTCTCTCCTGTGATGTCATATAAATCACCAGATGTTATTATTATTATTTTTTTAAAGGATTCTTACTGATGTATCACTTGAGAGAATTACAGGTCAGGTGTTAATTTATATTTAGATTTACAATTTACCAAACAGATTCTGGCCGAAACTCTCAAAAATTAAAATTTATAATTTCAGTAATTATTGTAAAATGTAATAAAAACATGGTTTGAAAACATTTAAGCCAGATGATTAGATTCTGGGTTCAATTTATCTCGGGAATCAAGGGTTTTCTAAGAATGGTTTCCCTAAAACTTTGTTAAAATGACTTCTTGGGGAATTACTAGCAGTGATCTGTTACCTCTGGGACAGATGTCCCTGACGCAAATGTAGTCTTCACACGGCAAATCACCACCTCTCTTTTTGTTGATTTTTTTTTTTCTTTCTAGTCTTTTATATTTAGCTCTCATCCCTTCTTTCTGTCCTTGCCTTCAACTTCTCCCTTGATTCTCTATTCCTTTTTCTTCTGTGATTCTTGCCTTTCTTTTCTTCTACCTTTGCTGTGGACTTACTGATGAATTAGGTATATGGGGATAAGCCTTGACATCTGTCATAGTTCAAGAGGTTTCTGTTTTCTTGGCTCTGAGTGTTCTTCAGTATGTGATCGGATAGTTCAGATGCTGCTCATCCTCTTGGTGTGTTGAGTAGTTGTCCTTCTCCAGTGAACAACTAACTGACTTACACTTTCTTGTTCCTCTCAACATTTTAAACCTGGTGTTGATATTTTCTTTTCCATGAAAAAGAAAAAGGTTTTTATATTGTTTTTATATGTTTATTTTTCCATTAATGTGGAATGTAGCGCTGTTGCTACAAGAAGTAAATATCTTATTAAAGAGATTTAGGATTTGGGGAACCATCTTTATGCTATTATGTTGTTAAATTTTCATCCAGTGGTTTAAATAAGTTATCTTAGTATTTTGGGGGAAAGTTGAAGTTTAGACTATCTTCAGTGCTCAGAGATGTTTTGATAACAGCCAAAACTTGCAATATATTATTTGTGATTATGAAAATAAAGTGATTTTTCTTTTAAAACAATTTGAAATTTAAAAAAAGATTTCCAGGGTGAATTAGGGAAGTATTTTCCTTAGAAAAGTAGTGGCAACCTACTGGCCTTTTTAATTGAAACAAATTGGGCCCTATTAGTGAATCATAAAATACTGTCAAGTAAGTTCAGGCGTTTAAAGGCTGTCCAGAGTTTCCAAATCTCTTGTCTTATCAGAACCAGCTCTTTCACTTGAGCTTTCATTCAAAGATTGAATAGAACCATTGTCATATCGGTATCTTAAAATTTTTGAGAGAAGACGTGGATCTCATTCTTTACCAAATATTTTTATCTTAATCATTTTAGGTAATAACGAGAAAGTTACTTACTCTTTATATAAGTATAAAGATATAAAACTTTATATAAGTAAGGTTTGAATACATTGCATTTTTACCAATTTTTAAGTTTGCTTAGAAAATTTTGCTTGGCTTTCCACAATGTTATTCCTAAGAATAATTTTTTTTTTTTTTTAGCGCTAGGTATTCCAAAGTCTGTTGGGTTAGACAGTATTACTGGAGAAGATTCCTTTAGGAGAATTCTGAGAGGAGGCGAGAAAGGAAGGTTGGAGCCTTTGTTACCAGGCTAAGGAATTTGAACTGTGTGTCCTTTAAACACTGGGAGGATCTGGCTGGGGTAGCACTGAGGTATTTTGTATTTTGAGTGAGAGGCATTGTACCAAAATACTTTTTTGGGAAAAATGAATCTGATGTGGTCTCTAAGAGTGAACTAAAAGGAGTAAAGAGACTGGCTTGGAGAGATGATTTAGGTTGTTTTGATAATCAAGTTTAGTGAATTCTGGTCAATGGAAAAATGTTCTCAATATGAAAGTTGAATTTTTATGGTAACAAGATGTTTGGGTTTTTTGTTTGCTTGGATTTATGTAATTGGGAAGAAGTTTTGTTGTGGCTTAAAAATTATTTTTAGATTTGTCTGTTTTTGATGATAACTGGATGTGGCCTGTAGTCTGTGGTAGTTACATGAGTAAATAATGTATTTTTCATACTAAGTATTGCTGCTTATATTTAAAATTAAAATGATTTGTTTTCCTTAACATTTCCGTGTATTTTTACATTTACTGTACACGTCCGAATATATTTGTTTTAACGAATGATGGGTTTATTTGGTTTCCTAGTACTTCTTCTATTAAGATAAAAAGATAAAATTTTCTTAAAGTCATGCCAACTAAACCTGGAAAGTTTTTGGAATTGAGTGGTTATTAGTGTGTCACAGAGTAGTGGAGCATCTGTAAAACAGTAAAAATCTCTGTTGGGTTTTATTGGTTTAGAATAATAACCTCTGTTACAGTAACCTTCTTTTAGAGAATTGCTTTTTTCCTTTCTTGGTTCAGTTGGTACCCTGTGTGCCATTGATTCTTCAAAGAGGTTTTACATATTAATGGTTTGCTAGCACTTAGCTTTTTTATTTTCATACAAAAACATTTTTTTCCCTCATTCCGTTGCCTTACAATAGTTGAACATTTTCAGAAAAGTCTTAGTAGTTTCTGAATTTAAATTTTTGTAGGATAGCTATTTAGGATCTCTGGTTTGGAAAGATATCTGGGGTTAGAAGTAGCTTAGTTGTGTAAAGCTTAAGACTTATGGAAACTTAGGGACGCCTGGGTGGCTCAGTGGGTTAAGCCTCTGCCTTCCTCTCAGGTCATGATCTCAGGGTACTGGGATTGAGCCTGGAATCTGGCTCTCCTGCTCAGCAGGGAGCCTGCTTCCCTCTCTCTCTCTGCCTGCCTCTCTCTCTACTTGTGATCTATTTAAGATAAATAAAATACTTAAAAAAAAAAAAGACTTATGGAAACTTGCTTTAAAATAATAAAATGAAATTTGAAATGGGCTATTAAGATGCTTTCTCAAGATTTCTTCAAGTTAATGAATTTCAGAAATATCAGAAGTATGTTTAAAAATACATATGTAGGGGCGCCTCGGTGGCTCAGTGGTTTAAAGCCTTTGCCTTCAGCTCAGGTCATGATCTCAGGGTCCTGGGATCGAGCCCTGCATCGTGCTCTCTGCTCCGCAGGGAGCCTGCTTCCTCCCCTCTCCCTCTCTGCCTGCCTCTCTGCCTACTTGTTATCTCTGTCTGTCAAATAAATAAATAAATCTTAAAAAAAAAATAACGTAAAAGCAGGTGCCTGTGTCTCATGTACCATTTTTCTTTTTTTTTTTTTTTTTTAAGATTTTTATTTATTTGACAGAGATCACAAGTAGGCAGAGAGGCAGGCAGAGAGAGAGGAGGAAGCAGGCTCCCTGCTGAGCAGATCCCAGGATCCTGGGATCATGACCTGAGTTGAAGGCAGAGGCTTTAACCCACTGAGCCACTCAGGTGCCCCTCATGTACTATTTTTCTAAATAGGTGCTGTGCTCTTTACTGTAATGAAGCTCCATCAAATCATTGGTTAATTTTGTTAGATATGGTTAGCTGATTGATGACAGCTCTGTATAATAATCTATTTTATTGATTCTGTTGAATGACTGTAGGAAGAATCACTTCATCTCCTTGTTTATATTCTTTTAAGAATATATAAGAATTCTTTTTTT
The DNA here is from genome assembly GCF_030435805.1 of Mustela lutreola. Lineage (NCBI taxonomy): Eukaryota > Metazoa > Chordata > Mammalia > Carnivora > Mustelidae > Mustela > Mustela lutreola. The sequence goes on from NC_081299.1 coordinate 16,580,819, forward strand.
TTTTTAAGATCTGATTTATTTATTCATTTGACAGACAGGCAGGCAGAGAGAGAGAGGGGAAGCAGACTCCCTGCTGAGCAGATCCCAGGATCCTGAGATCATGACCTGAGCTGAAGGCAGAGGCTTAACCCACTGAGCCTGATCCCAAGAATATATAGGAATTCTTATAAGAATGTAAACAAAGGAAAGTACCTGGTCTCTGTTATGCATGGTAATTATGGATGTGTATGTGGTATGTGTATCTGAAAGAGATGTAGACTGTTAGTTTACAAAAATCATTGATGTGAGAGATTGGTATGACCAAAAAAATTGGTGGTTTTTAATAATTTTGGGACTCTGTTCATGTAATACTTATACTATAGGTTGAAAGAATATTTTTAAAAAGCACATGAAAGGAGATGCAACATGAATTAGTAAAAGTCCAAATAACAGAAAATATACAAAATAATGTGTATGGATAGAAGAATTTAGTTTAAAATGCAATTAAATTTTTTAAAAAAGATTTTATGTATTTATTTGACAGAGATCACAAGTAGGCAGAGAGGCAGGCAGAGAGAGAGGAGGAAGCAGGCTCCCCGCTGAGCAGAGAGCCCGACGAGGGGCTCTATCCCAAGACCCTAGGATCATGATCCGAGCTGAAAACAGAGGCTTTAACCCACTGAGCCACCCAGGCGCCCCTAAAATGCAATTAAATTTGATCACAAATACTATTATAGTGAAAATACTTATGAAAAAAGATTGATGACTAAATACTTAATTGATTATTCAGTATAGCAAAAATCGAAAAGGCAGAATCTTTTGGACTAGTCTTTAGAACTTAGTATAATAGAATTTGACCAGAGAAGAGTTGAAGATGAATTTCCTTACTTTAGAAGAAAAGAAAATCAGTGGTCCTAATATTTGTATAATGGCCTTTACATTTTTATAGTTCTTTGTTCTTAGGATCCTGTTTGAGGCAGTTGTACTGATAATAGTAGACGTCCTGGGTTTGGTTGGCAGCATGGATGGTTATGGTCCGTGTTCAGTGAAGAATTTAATTTATCGTGCCATAACTATTTTCAGATGGTTTCTCCCAGGCTTTCTCTTGATTTCCCTTGCCATGCCTTCAAATACAGTCAGATAGCAGGAATAGCTTTCAGATTTCATGAGAATGGATTCAGGTGTCCATGGGGAGGATTATAGAGTTCTGTTACATCCCTATACCCAGCAGGAGACCCTCTTTTGTAGATTTACTAGAAGTTGCTAGAAATTCATTCCTAACAGAGTTGTTTATGTTGCCATTTTGTTCTGCTTGTGTCAAGTAAGTGCCTAGAAGTCATGTGAGTTCTCATTGTATGAAGTATGGTGGTGCATACATTTAGAAAGCAGACCTAGGAGTAATTTTCTTGCATAGCATCATTTCAGTGTTCTGATTTGGAACTGTGCCCCAGAATAATTTACTGGAGAGCTAAGTATAAAAGTCACAGGCTGAAAAGGTGTAATCTAGGTTAATTCAACATTTTTATATTTTAAGAGGTAACTAAAAATGGGTCAAGATACATAGCACTATGCAACACATGGTCCCCACTCACAGATAATTTATGGCCTAATATGAGTTATAAATGCATACATAAATCCCATAGAAGGTGAAATAACTCTTAAATACCACATTCTAGTATAAACATTTGGAGGGACTTATAGGCAGAAAGAGTGGAAGGGAAGTAAGTCTTCCTAAATCCTTGGCTTAATGGAAGAATTTTTTAAGAATTAGTGTGGAAGGAATTTTTTTCTTAAAGATTTTATTTTTAAGTAATCTGTACACCCAGCTCAGGGCTTGAACTCACAGCCTCCAGATTGAGAGGAAATTGGGGGAAAAAAAAAGAGACATTTTCTTCACAAAGTAAAATTGCCCCAAATTTGGCAGTTCCTCATTTACTTTATTCTACACATTAATTGTAAAAGTACAGTGCTCTGTTCCAGGTGTGGTGCTGGGTTCTTAGAGTTCAGAGCTAAAGACTGGGTCTTCCTGCAAAGAATTCATAGTCCACTTTGGGTTTACGGGTTTAATATTTGGCTACAGTGAAGAAACAGTACACTAAACGTGTATTCAAAGTATGGTGAGAATCCAGAAGTAGTTTTTAAGTGTTTTTCCTAAAATTGGATTTTGGAAGTTTTATATTAAACATGAAGGAATTCAATTAGACCCTTATGAAGCAGTTAATATCCTTGATTTTTAACTGTTTACTGCTTTTGGCTGATAACCATTGAATCAGATGCTACCAGTTTTATGTTCTGTCTTCAACAGATTGAGCTGCTTTTCTTAATGATTCCATTTCACTCATTGTTTTGTTTTTTATTAAGACAAAATGGTAGTTTGGTTAGCTGACAACTTTTTTGTAGAATTTCCTTGAGTTCTTTTTGCTACCATCCTTTATTTGGTATGGTCATGGTGTACTGGAAGAATAGGGTACTTGGGCTGTGAGGACTTGCTCATCTCCAAAATGGGGCTTGGTATGGGGATCAAAAGAGAATTCTGTCTTTGTCTATTTATTAAACAAAGAGTTGAACTAGGAATAGCCTGGGCTGGTGTCTTATTCAGGAAAAAATGAGGGTTGGTTGACACCTTATCACTTTTGGAAACTGGAAAGTATTTGTGGTAACCCATTTTCAGTAACATGTCACTTGCAAAATCATTTAAGCTTTTGTATGTTAAATCATAGGAAGAATGGCAAATCTTGGTACTTTCCTAATATAAATTTTCTCTCCTCAGAGTAACCTAATCAAAATCCATTTGATATATCAAATACTGAGATAAGCTAATGTTAACATTTTTGCAGTATTTCCTAATCACAGTGGTCTTAAACATTTGAAGATAGAGTGGTGTTTTTGCTTTTGTTTGTTTGTTTTGCATCTTCTGATATGTGAAAGTAGAAGAAACATGTGATTAATTAATGCCTAAGAAGTTGTATCTTCCTCGGAGCAGTGTAGACTCAAATCATATTGAGGATGGGAAGAGCCCCTAATCATGATCTGAGATGTAGAGATAGCTAGCATTCTGAAAAACTTAGTTGAGCAGGAAAAAGGGATTCTTTTGTTGGAATCTTTCGTGGTTATCATCAGTTATAAAAAGTTACTATGGTTCTTTTAATAGGTCCAGGGTAAACTTCAGTATTGGCCTTTTTAGAAACAGGTGAAGACTGCCTGGCTGACTCAGTCAGAAGACTTGATCTCTTGAGTTGTGAATTTGAGCCCCACGTGGGTGTAGAGATTACATATGATATGTAAACAAACTAACTTTTTTAAAAAAGTAAGCTTTGTTGTTAATTACTCAAACTCACTTTAAGCTTGGTAGTTAAGCAGTAACAGCATGTAAATTGTAGACTTTGGAACACTTTGAAAAGTTAACTACAAACCAAGATTTTACAACAAAATAGGTGAGAAATATCCTGCTACGGAATGTGGAAGGAAACAGTATGTTAAAAAAGTTAATTCTTCCCATTGGCTTCTAAAATCTTTGTTTTCCTCTTTGGTTTATAGGGCTTTTACTTTGTATAGGGTTTCTGCTACTGAGTTTCTCACTTCTGCCCCATTGTTGTCTTTTGGTGCAAATCAGCAGAACTACTGCTCCTCCTGGGGGACAAAATGAGAAAATTTTAGTCCTGCTTCTCCCTCAAGCAACACCCATTTTCTTGCATTCTAGACCTTATTGACAGTTTAATCTTAAAATTGCTGTTTTAGTTGGAATTCTTAGATTCCATTCATTCTGGATAATTTTGTTGGAAAGTATTGGTCAGTGTTAGCGGTGTTAAAATGCCTCTGATGTGCTTCAAAGAACACCTGAGGCTTTTCCTTCAGGCTAGTTTTATCTATTTCTATGAGCTCAGTTCATTTGCCTTTGCATTTCTTTGAACTGCTGTAGATCATTTATTCTTCTGTCCAGATTCATAGTCAAAAAGTTAGGAAGGAGATACATTAAGAGCAGTCAGTATACTTGAGGATGTTTTAAATTTTATTTTAAAGATTTTATTTATTTGACAGACAGTGATCACAAGTAGGCAGAAAGGCAGGTGCGGGGTGGGCGTGGGGGTGGTGGGGAAGCAGGCTCCCTGCCGAGTAGAGAGCCCAATATGATGCGGGGGTGGGGGGGAGTGGGGGGTGGGGGGGCTGGATCCCAGGACTCTGGGATCATGACCTGAGCTAAAGGCAGAGTTTTAACCCACTGAGCCACTCAGGCGCCCGGAGGATGTTTTTAAAGCCACCTTTCACTAAAGAGAGGACTAGAAGGCAGCATGAAGTGGAGACAGTCACCAATAACTCACTACCTTTCAATTATTTTAACTTTTTCTTATTATTTGTCTATGTTGACCAATTCCTTTTTGAAGCTGTGACTTTCCTTTTGAGATTAGTCCTACATTTACAACTGATTCAAACTCTCTGAGCCTATTACTATTTTTAATTTTAATTTTAATTTTTGTTTGTCAGAAAGAGAGAGCATGAGAACACAAGCAGGGGGAGCAGCAGGCAGAGGGAGAAGCAGGGACCCTAAGCAAGGAGCCTGATGTGGGACTCCATCCCAGGACCCTGGGATAATGACCTGAGCTGAAGGCAGACAATCTTCTGAGCCACCCAGGCATCCTTCTCTGACCGTATTATTATCTCCATGTTATTTTAAAGTTTTGACCCATCCTAACTTGGGAGTTCTAGTCTTTTTTGTTTTCTTTTTTCTTTCTTTCTTTCTTTTTTTTTTTTTTTTAAGATTTATTTATTTATTTGGCAGGGCTGGGGGAGGAGAAGAGAGAGAGAAACCTCTGAGCCTGATAAAGGGCTTGATCCCAGAACCCTGAGATCATAACCTGAGCCAAAATTAAGAGTCAGCTGCTTAACCAGCTGTGCCACCCAGGTGCCCCTGGAGTGTAGTCTTTTAATTACTTTAAAGACTAATTAAGTAAGGAGTATTTCTTTTTAATTTAGTTTGCCTAAATTTTCCCCAAATTTCCCATTTTGTGCATTGTATTACCATTCTTGAACTTTTAAAACCTTGGAGTCATCTTGATTGTCCCTTACCCTTTGATCAAGTGTTTTTTAAAGCCCTGTATGTACCTGCGAACAACTTCTTTGACTTGCTGTGCCTTATCCATTTTCATTGTTACCTTTCTGTTCTAGTGAATTTCACTTCATATCTAAATTATTTAAACAGTCTTTCAGTTGGCTCTCTTTTATCCAGGTCACCTTTTCCCTGTGATCCATCTGGTACAAAGTGACCACATTAGATTCATTAAAATATCGCTTGTTTTGCTGCCAGTTCTGCCCCATTACTGTTAAGATCAAGTTTAGGTTTTGGCACTGAATGGGCCAAAAAAATGGGCCATTTTACTTACCTTGCTCTTCCACATCTGCAAGTGCTGTGTGGTTCTCTATATATTCCCTGACTGTGCTTTTCTCCTTGCTTTTATAAGTGTTCTGGACCATGCTGGTGGTTTTTGCCAAATCTCTGGATTTGTTCAGAAAAGCTTTCTTGATTCCTCAAGTCTGTGTTTGTTTCTTGTTTCCCTAAAAAATAACGTTTCTTTCTGGATATTTTTCATCTTTCCCCAATTAGATTATAAGCCCTTTGAAAATAGGTACTTAATGTGTTCAACTTTCTACTTGTGCTCAACTGTTTTGGAATAGGTATTTGGTGAACACTGAATTAGTGAGATTATTTAAAATATAAACTAAACTGAAGTGTTATTAGAGTAGAAACTTATGTGTTCACAGGTGATTTAAACTTTCAAGGTTTTTTTTTTTTTTTTTTTTCTCTGCTAATTTGTCAGGTTTAATTGAAACCATTAGCTTGGCAGTCACTTTTATTCTATAAATTTGTACGATTTTGGTTAAATTTTGATAAGTTGATTTTCTGTTTAAAAATCGTTGCTTCCCAGAAGACTTAGAAGTTTGTCAAATTGTCTACAAAAGTTATTGATTTGAGTGTGCTTTCTACAAACTGAAGTCAAAATGTGAATTTGTTGGTCAGTGTGTTCCTGGGAATAGCATATCAGTGATCCTGTCCTTCATGCTTGTCAGATGAAAATATGTGAAAGACATCATAGATTTCCTTTTAAGATATTGGTCTGCTAGGGATTTGAATCAAAATGAGAAAGCATCCAGTAGTGTGACTGTAACTAAAATATTTCACTATTCTTCAATAATGATCTACCAGGTCTGTGGGAGTTTATTAGAGAGCAGCTGAAAGGCTGCTGTGTAAGCTAAACCAAAAATTTTATTTTCAACTTGTAGAAGATATGCACAAATACAGGTGTTAAGGGTCTTGAGGAGTGTGTGTGTATATGGTGGGAATGAAAACCAAAGGTCTCCTGCGCAGTAGTGCCAAAATCAAGGTGATATGAAAGAGTTGCTTTTGTATATTTTCATTTTCTATCTTGAATTTGAACTCATGTAGGATAATAACTATACTTGCCTGCTGTTCCTTGTCCCTATGCCACTGTCAGAAGCAGAGTCCCAGGCCAGAAGGACCCAAAGAACAAGTGAATATGGCATTTTATATGTTCTAATCAGATCAGAGGCAATCCTGGATGGAAAGTTAGCTACAAACATTTGTATGTGTGTTGTTTTTAAGATGATGGAAGAATTGGTCTGGAATACCACTAATAAAGATGATGCTGTTATCTGTCTTTGGAGAAATAGGCATTCTCCAGATATTGGAGTATTATGATTAGAAAGTAGCGATCTTATCTCTAAACGTTCATCAAGTTAAGAGACACGTTGTTTCTTTACTTAATTATAAGCACTTTTTGTTTTGTTTCTCATCATTTCTTGCATGTTTATATCACCTATTTGGTTTTCTCCTATTTCTCTGTTTATGCAGTACTTTGGAGTTTCATTTCTATTTTGACTTTCTGCGGTTAAAAGGGATCCCTTTAAAAAACTATTGCAGGGTATTGAGTATTTTTCATATTACTTTTACATATTTTTATCGAGGAACAGTATCTGAGTTTTGTTCCTTTTTTCAAAAGCAGAAGTCAAAAAAGACCTCCCTATCTTGTAAAAGAGCAACGTTTTTAAGCTTTTGAGCACAGAAGTCAGGCTTAAGAAATCTACATTTGTATGGAATTTTTGTCTAAAGACTGTGACAGTCAACAGTCAGCCAAGGGCTACCTGTAGATTAAGATAAATTATTTTAGCATATTCTATGACATATAGTGGGGGAAGAAAGCAAATGAGAGAAATAGGAAGGATAAAATAATTCAGGACTTAATGGCTAGTTTGAAAGTGGTGTTTGTTTTTATTTTTAGAATTGGTGAGATGCCTTCCTGACAGGAGACTGTAGCTTTCATTCTTTGCCAGTTGGGCTACATAATTTGAGAGAGTCAGGAGCGATATTGTTCATAGTGCTTGAATGTTATTCTTGGAAACTGTATTTATTTCATTGTTCTGAGCCTCTTTCTCCCTGCCCACATAAAGATTTTGAGAGTGAGGGAGCACACAAGCAGCGGGGAGGGCAGACGGGAGGGAGGAGACTCCCCATGAGCAGGGAGCCGGGTGTGGGACTTGATCCCAGGACCTTAACCAATTGAGCCACCCAGGCGCCCACCTCTCCCCCTTTTTAAAATATGATTCAACTTTTGGTCTAGGTTGGTTCTGTTTGGAATCAAACAGAACAATGACAACTTCAAAAAAAAAAATCTGTAAGATTTTTTTATGAATAAATCTAGAAGTTAAGCAGTATTTTTATTTAAACTTTTAAAAAAATTTTTTGTTTATTTGAGAGAGAGTGATTGAGAGAGCAGAGGCAGAGGGAAAGCGGTCTCCCCACTGAGCAGAGAGCCCAATGTGGGTCTCCATCCCAGGACCCTGGGATCATTACCTGAGCTGAAGGCAGATGCTCAATTGACTGAGCCACTCAGGCATCCCTTATTTAAATTTTAAAAGTAAAATAAAAAATGGAGGGCCTGCATTTTCAAGATGTTTGCAGACTAGATTTTGTAAGGAGTCATCTCCTTATAATTATATGCCCTTTTCCAAAGACTGTAAACGAATCCTGTATCTTGAGCCTTGTCTGAGAGCCATATCCTTCTAAAACCTCAAGGGTCATTAAGACAGGAGCATAGTGAAATAATTTTAGAATGAGATTCTGTCCTATCCTCAGAACATATACCTTCTAGTAACACATTCTAATGTCAGAAATCATTTCTATCTAAATACCTTCAAATATGTGAAGATAGAGATGTCATTTTTACTTTCTTGCTCCCTTTTAACTCAAATAGTGGTTAATCAGTCTGCTTTCTCATTGAGTTCTTCTAAAATAAACTTTTTAGTGATGCTTGTCTAGTTTTAGATCATTGGAGAGTATTTTCACATCTTTTAAAGATCATGCTGTAGTTTTCTCATAGTTTACTAGGTAGCTAAAACCTTAAGAAGATCATAGCATCTGTCTTGGTGATAGATTTTGGAAGAGTCTGGAAGATGATCTATTTGGACTTCGTCAGATGGAACTTTCAAGCTGTGATACCTTTCTTGAAGTTATTTCTACGTATTAGTCAATGAGGACAATCTCTTAGCTGGCTTATTACGTAGCTTGAAGTAGAAGCTCCCCCATATCTTGCCTTCCCCCAGCCCCTCCTGTGTGTGTGTCTCTCTACATTACTTGGCATATGACTGCAGGGTGTCTTGTGGTGTGTTTGAAAGTTTTACTAAGGAAGCACTGCGTCTTCAGACCTGGTGCTGTCTGGCATGTATAGTAAATGAAACTTGTTTTGGAGCTGAATCTTTACAGTCCCTGCTTTGAAGTCAATGGGAGAATTTTTCACTAAAACTATATCTTTTGCCTGTTACTTAAGTATATTCTCTGTGGATAGAAAGGTAAAGATAAAGGGAGATTGAGCATATGCTGAATTGTTGAGGCTCTAGACCCTAGAGCCCGTGTGACACCTAACTCAGTCTAGCAACAAGTAGTAGAAGACGTTTGGAATTCGTTTCTTCCCCCCATCCAACCTTGATTTAATAAGACCGACAGCAAGGATTTAGTGATTAGAAATACCGTGTACTTTGTTCTGCTACCTTTCAACAAGAATCAGTGTGTAAAGTTGAAATTTTCTGACCAGAACTTGGAAGACTATGATGTGATTCCCTGGGCCTGATTCGAGAAGAAGGAGCTCTCTCAATACGGTTTTACTAGTTGGTGGTGAATCTGTGAGTCGCCAACTATTAGGCCTTTATGTCCAGATATTATCTTAATTTATGGAGTAAGGTCCCTGAGTTCTCCTCTTTCCTTCCACAGGGCAAGCAGGAGGACTTCAAGACGACAGTTCTGGAGGGTATGGAGACGGCCAAGCATCAGGTGAGGGTGGCATTAGATGCTTGCCACTTAGGAGCAAGAGCCGCCAAGTCAGGGATTGATGCTTGCAAGTGTTTTTGGCTGTGGTTTCCGCATGGTAGCCAGGAGCGCAGGGCAAACAGAGCCATCAGGACAGAGTAGCAGCATAGGAGAGCGTGTAGCCAGAGCAAAGGCAAGCAAAACCTTTTGAAGTCCTCAGGCCGATCTCAGCCCTCCACTCTTCACGTGTTTGAGGAGATGGCGGGTCCTTTTCTTCCTGGCAGCTTTTACAGTGCTAGGAAACATGTTATAGAACATAGGTTTAGGAATCATGGGACCTTTAAAAAGAAATACAGCTACATATACAGAGAGGAGAAGCCATAGGCTGAAAGCCTTCAAAAAAAAAAAGGAAGGACAGAAAGTCATTCCAGGACTAGTCAGAGGAATTATTCAGGCAAGGCACTCTTCAGAGGTGGTTGTCAGATAGTGTTGGATAGTTTTTCAATTAACATTATATAGTTAATTATTTAATAGTTTAAACATTTGTCATGTGAAAATTGTTTGCTTTTTTATTTTTTAAGTTGAAATGCTGTTTCTTTCCAGATCAAACTATGATATTTTTACTTCTAGGAAGAAGTAAAGGGTTAAATGATTGATAGGGCCCATCTAGAGCTATTAAAGTTTGTTCCAGGAATCCAAAGTGATATGGCTGGATTTCATCCTTTGCCCTGGATGTTTTTGTGTGGTTCAGTGCTCAAAGCTAATACATTTTGAAAGAACTGGAATAGGTATTACTTCACTTTTGGAGTTTGTCACTTTTCAACTGTTATGTCTACTTTAAAATTGTTTGTCTTTTGCAGTTGTGTACAGCGGGTCTGGGAAATATTTGTATTTTACTCTTGGGTCAAAGTTCACTGTTAGTGCAGAAATTAGTATATAGGGGATCCAGAATGTTAGAAGTAAACTTGTTTAAATGCTGTCCCAAGGATTGGAGGTTGACAATCAGTACATGGGGTTTCTCTTGAGGAGTTAAAATCCTCGTTCAGAGTCAATGTGGCAGATAAATGTTCAAGAATGCTACTCATCACATGATGCACGATCAGCTCTTCCAGGAACTGTTGGGGATCAGGGGATAGATAGCCTTTAAAGCTTGAATCTTAAAGAAATAAACTGAGTTTTCTTACTGCTTTTTGTTTTAACATGGTTAAATTTACTCTTTTGCTTTAGTAAACAATATGCTGTATTGCTGAAAGTAAAAACAGACTTCCATATAGAACTGTGGTGCTTCTGACTTACTGTTCAGTAGAACATGAGGTGTTTTGTTTTGTTTTTTTAAGTGTTTCCAAGCATGGTGGTGACTATTCTTAACCCTTCAGGATCTCTCTTCAGATCTTTGCCATGTTCAGAAGCATGCATTTGTGAGATGGTTAGTTAGAAGGATGTGCTTATAAGCAGTCAACATTCTGTTTTTAATAAACCAAATGACCTTCATGAGTATCTTGGGACCAGGATCATATCTTAACTTCTATAAATCCACATCAAGCTGGTGTATTCATCCTACATCTTAAAAATTAGAAGGGAACTTAAGGTCATTTTTCTCTAGCTTCCTGCTGTCAAACGGATAATATTGCACCCATCCCTGTTTTATGGATTAGGACCCAAAATACAATTAAAACAATATGACGGAGGATACACCAACAGTTCGGAGGAGTGAGAACCCAGGGGTCTTCTCTTATGCATAGACTAGTCCTTATACCCTCCGTCAGAGTCATTTTAAGTGTATGTTTACCCTAGAAATAAAAGATGTAAAGCATAATTCTCTCTCTTTTTTTTTCTTTTTCTCTCCTTTCCCTCTGTTCTTTATTCTGTTTGTCTTTTTAAACCATTATAGGACTGGATATGGTGTATATATAGGTACTAATTTGAAGTCATCTTATACGTAGATTCTTGTCAAGCTTTTGTTTTTACTCATCAACTAGAAATCTAGTTTTTCTAGTTAATTTATTTACTTCATGAAAAAAAAAAGACAAGTTTCATGGAGGCCTTCTTTTCTGTTGATTTTTATATCTCTGTTTCTCACTCTAGTCAAGATGCTACCCGTATCATCAGAATCAGGGAGGAAGTGGTTTCATGGAATAGAGGAGTTCTGGCCTTCCCATCCCCTGCTCCTTATCTGCGTCTCTAATCTATCAAAAAGGTCTTTTTGGTCCCTTAAATATTTTATGACTTTTACTGTGTTTTCAGAGAAAGTGTGAGCTGGTCAGACCATTAGAAAGGGCATTTCTGGTTTAGCATGACTGCATTTTGAAGGATGATGCTGGAACTTCCTGTGTGAAGTGTAGGGAAAAAGGAATTGAACGGAGGGGGCAAGAGAGATACATAGGCAGCCTTGGGGCTTTTAAAAAATTAAGGTTGCCTCTTTGAAACATTCTTAATTTCCAGAATACCAGACTGTGTTAAATCCACACAAACAGCAGTATAAATTACTTTTGAATGAAATGTACTACTGGTACTTCCCTTGTAATAAGGATATTATTAAAGTTAATTGTATTCTTTAAGGTTTTTCCCTCTAAAGGAGATACTTACAAGTTCTGTTGTCCAGAATGGCCTGTTAGTTCATTTTGGAAATAATCCTATTAAAAGAGTGCATTGATTGAGCTTCTGAAGCTTGGGTTCCAAGTTAACATTTTTTGTTCCTTTGATAAAGGTTAGACCTTTTCTTAAAATTTTCACCTTTATATTGATAATGGTCTTCCTTCCTTGAAATAATGTCTTCAAACCTAAAAACCAAAAGGGGAAAAATAATTGAGTTTTTAGAAACTTTTTCATTCTTAAAAATTGACAAGTATTTAAGAATAGGTGTTTTCGGATCTTATGTGAAAGATAGAGATGGAGAAGATTATTATTCTGCACATACATTAGTGTCACAATATTTGGCTTCTTTAATTCCTTTTGGTAATCTTTTGTTATTTGATTTAAAGATCCTCCTAAAACTGCCACATGACTTATGTAGATCACATTTCTTAATTGTTACATAGTCTCAAGATTCCCAAAGTTAGCCAACTAATTTAGAGTGATTTTTAGAGCACTTGGAATGAGGAGCCAAATAGAATTCAAAATTTAGTGTCTTTCCCTACATGTTTTTTTTTTTTTTTTTTTTACTGTCATTGGCAGTATTTTGTAGTAGGATTGATGTTCAGTGATAACTTAATAAGCATGTAGAAGGTATAGCTAAGAAAACTACCCCTGTTTGGGGGAGGGAGGAGTTCAGTTTATAGAACAAATTGATTTTCATGTTAATAGTATACACTTATGAAGGTAACCTATTTTAAGAAACTTGTTCTGAGTACTTGGGATATGTAGGTAATTGTTATTATAATGTGACATGATTTTGTTCTTGGTTTTGTTTTTTGTTTATTTGATTGGGGGTAGGGGACTAGGAACATCAAAGCTATGTACAGTTTTAGAAAATTTCACACTACTGAAATAACCTACCCCTGTTGCCAGCATTTCTTCTCTCCTTGCCTTAATTTCATGTTCCACTCCCAATAATATGGCTCTTACTGATTTTGTTTTTTCTTAGGGAATAATTAATTGTCCTGACAGTCTTTAATTTTAGGTTGAGATTCACTGAATGAGAGACTTGCTGATTTGATTTTGTAATGTGAATAGAGTACATGTGCCTTCATTATCTACTGTGAGTGGATAGATATTTTTTCCTTCTCTCAAAAATATCGTTTCTTAATGTGCCACCCATATTAGCATTAGGCATTTTTGCTTGACCTCTTGTTAACGACTTTTGTCTGAGTTATTGCTTATAAATGTCTTTGTGGAGACCGCTCCTTAATAACTTAGGTGTCATTTTCTAAGTTATATCTTTACCTACCTTGTACTTTTTATTTTCTTAATCTTACTTTGCCTTTCCTTTAATTTTGTTTCCATTATCAGTGTTTCTGACTTCTTGTTTTATGTGCTTTAAATGATTAAATATGGATATCTGGTGCCTGTTTTGTTACTTATATATAACTATTTCAGTGATAGTGAATTTTGAAACTTTGTCTTGATATTTTCATAAGCTAGTGGTTAAATATGTCTTTTATAAAGTGATCTCAGAAATACAGGTAGAATACATGTAAATATGTTTTAAGGACATCTTATGAAGATGTACTTAACTATCAGCTTATAAAAAAGAATTGATTTAATACCCAATTTTAAAAGTTTCAAAACAATATATATTTTACTTGCACAGAGAATATGTATACATTGTATGTATATGTAGTGTATAGTATCTGCAGTGACATACTTGTGTAGTATAGTAAAGGGTTGCTAATGTTTTCGCAGGGAAGGTAAATTCCTTGCTTCTGTGTCCTCACTGTAGTCCGCCTAACTGACCTCACCTTTGCCAGCATTGCATTGTGGGAACTAGCGGATGGTATACCACGGACCAGATAATCACGCGTTTCTTACTGTTGGTGATTAAATCTTAAAGTCCTCTCCAGGTTCCCTGCTGTAATCTTGAAAGAAGACATGTGGTTGTGTTTTTCATTCTGTAGTCTCTTTTGCTTTCCTTTTAGTATGTTTTCCTTTATTCTGGTTCCCTAGTTTTCAGATTTTGGGAACACCGTCAGTGATGCTAATTTTAATTAGATTATCTTCCAGTATTACAAAGCTGTTTTGTGGATGAAGAAAATGTGCTGCAAACTCTATTCTGTTTTCAGAGGTACATTGTTCTGCTCATTGGTAGAATGTAATTTTTGGAACATTATGCTCAAGAGTAAAGTAAATTCTAAAGATGTTTTGGCTTTTGAGCAAAAAATAAAAGATTTTTGAAGGAGGTGAGATTGCTCTGTGAATGAGGCAGAGCTTTACAGAGGTTCTTCAGGAGTTTCATTATCCCTGGTTTTGTATTCACTTGCACTTTTCCCAGAAGTCCTTTGCTTTCTTTGCTAGGTGTGGAGGGTGCAGCTTTCCAGAGTAGACTTCCTCACGACCGGATGACTTCTCAAGAAGCAGCCTGTTTTCCAGATATCATCAGTGGACCGCAGCAGACTCAGAAGGTTTTTCTGTTCATTCGAAACCGCACAGTAAGTTTCCATGTCAGCCTTTTTTCCATTTGGATTATTAAAAAGTGCATATTACTTTTATGGACAATAATGGCAAAAAAAGAAAGGGAAGAATTACAAAATTAGCTATAACATGTACCATTACCCAGAGATAACCATTGTTAAAAAAATTAGTTTTTTCCCTTCAGTTATTATTTTTTAAGATTTTATATATTTTGATAGAGATCACAAGTAGGCAGAGAGGCAGGCGGAGAGAGAAGGGGAAGCAGGCTCCCTGCTGAGCAGAGAGCCCAATGTGGGGCTCGATCCCAGGACCCTGGGATCATGACCTGAGCCGAAGGCAGAGGCTTTAACTCACTGAGCCACCCAGGTACCCCCAGTTATTTTTTTTAATATGTATTTACTTTTTGTTTTTAAAAATTGAAATGCTGTTCCCATATATCCTTTGGATTCTTTTTGTTTTTCATAATCTCATAAACCCAAAGAATCTTCATTCAGACTTTTAATTTTTTAACTAAACCAGGCCACATGTGGGGCTCAAACTCACAACCCTGAGATCAAGAGTTGCGTGCTCTACTGACTGAGCCAGCCAGGTGCCCTGAAACTTTTTTTTTTTTTTTTTAAAGCAGAGGAAGGGCAGAGGGAGGAGGAGAGAAAGAATCTTAAGCAGGCTCCACACCCAGCGCAGAGCCAGATGTAGGGCTCAGTCTCACAACCCTGAGAGCCTGACCTGAGCTGAAACCAAGAGTCAGACACTTAATTGACTAATTGACGGAGCCACACAGGTGCCTCCCCACACCCTGCCTCCCCCCCCCCTTACGATTTCATTATTCTAGAGAGCGTGAATTGGGGGAGGAGCAGGGGGGAGAGAGGGGGGAAAGAATGTCAAGCAGACTCCACCCTGAGCCCATTGTGGGACTTAATCCATGACCCTGAGATCAGATCCTGAGCTAAAACCAAGAGTTGAGTGCTCAGTGACTGAACTGTGCCACCCCCTCCCCCCATGTTTTTCAAATTTTTAATAATCATTTTGTCTGTCTTTCCCAGGATAAGACAAACTCTTATTCTGTTCTGCTCCTCTGCTTCAACCTCCTCTTCTGGCTAAGTGCTTGATTTTAATGTCTGCATGATATTTTGTCTGATAGTTGGGTCATACTGTAAGTTAGGCATTTATATGTCCATTTGTGCTTTATTAAGCTCTGAACAGCTTTATACATCTTGACTATCTCTGGTTATTATTTCCTTATGACACACACACACACACACACACACACACATGTGCATGTATGTATAAAAACCCGAATACAATACATACATATATATCAATTGATATAGATAAATGATAGATAGATGATAGATGGATATGGTCACATAGCTTCCCAGAGAAGACTGAATCAGTCAGCATCCCTATTGCTCTGCCCGTGCTTTGGTTGTTAAAACAATGATAATTTGTGCTGCTGTAATAGACTTAAAGTTTTTCATTTCTTTTCTATTTCCAAAAGACTGATTTTTTCCCCACATTTATTAGTCATTTTTTATGTCTTTGAATTTTTCTTTCATGGCCTTTATTCATCAAATTTTAAGCCACAGAGTAGAGGAAGACAAGATACTATTCAGAACATATTCAGTGTAGTCTAGGGTGATACAAAGTAAATTTATATTGTAATTTCGGCTACTTTGAGTATAGCTCAGATGTCATTTTAGCATGTCTGCTTTTAGCTACCACTAACTTCTTTACTTTGGCTATTAGTTTGCAAAACCCCTGCTGAATTTAGATTATTAGCTAGAGTGGGTGGTGGGTTATATTGGGTTTTCATAGTACAGAATAAACGGATTTTTGAATGAAGAAAAAACAGGGTGATTTTTTAAAAAGTGAATGGAAAATTTTTAATGTATATTTCTGACGCTTACTTGTCTTAGAATCAGCTTCTGTGTATAACATCAATATTTGTTTGATCTGAATGGATTTTTTAGGGGCAGCTGGCTGGCTCAGTCAGTAGAGCATGCAACTCTTGATCTCAGGATTTTGAGTTCAAGTCCCATGTTGAGTATAGAGCTTACTTAAAATTGATTGATTAAATTCTTTTAGAAGTGTATTTGTTTAGATAAGGTCATTTTTTGTTTCATCTGAGAAAAGTTTTCACTCTTTACTTGAATTTGAGTGGTGGATTTACAGTGATGTCTGTTTTCTCTGATTTATATTCTGTGACCAAAATCTAGATTGGGAGAAGGAAGGACTGGCTCAGGTTAGAGTTGTGGGCCTCTAGCTGTAAAACTGAACATAAATCATTCTCTTACAAGAATTGTGTCCATTCTTTTGCTTCCAAATTTTGAAACCACAACAACTTTAGGATTATTGAGCTAAAAACTATGACCTGCACTTTATTATTTTTTTATAGGATGGGCAGAGGAAGAAGGCTTGTATTGAGGGGTGAGGAGTTTGGGCCTAGTGTGTACTTGAGGAATTCCATTTTGCCCTGACAGTGGCCATAGAGAAAAGTAGAGGGTGCTTATGAATTTGGTCATATCTTTTTGTAATTGGGTTTATTTACACACAGCCACATGTCTTTGTTGACACTTGTCTATGGAGCAGTTAATTTTTAGCTAGGACTTAAATATAGTGGCATTTAGTTGGTCTGGCCTATTCAGTTTGAAGAGCATTTGTGTTAGAGCCTATTGATTGTACCATAATATTTTTCATTCCTTATCTTAATGCTTTTTCAGCAGTATTTGAAATAACTGACTACTTTCTTCTTAAACTCTTAAACTTCCCTTCCCTTAGCTTAAGATGGTATTCTTGTTCTTCTGCCTCCCTGGTGGTTGTCTTTTCTGACCGCTTTGTAGGCTTATCTCTATTTTTTTTTAAAGATTTTATTTATTTGACCGAAAGTGAGGGAGCATAAGCAGGGGGAGTGTCAGGCAGAGAGAACAGGAGAAGCAGGCTCCCTGCTGAGCAGGGAGCCCAATGTGAAGCTCGATCCCAGAACCCTGAGATCGTGACCTGAGCCGAAGGCAGACGCTTACCCAGCTGAGCCACCCAGGCGCCCCGGGCATTATGTGAACTGATTGGAATTCCTTAAGGCTCCTTATGGTCTTTTCCTCCCTCTGCTGTGTATTGTCCCAAGGAGGCCTCTTCTGCACTTCGGCTTCAGTTATCATCCATAAGCAAATGGCTCCAGACTTTTTTTTTCCCCTCAGAACCCTAGCTCTGTATCCAGATGCCAATCTTGCATCTCTTGGTTTTCTTGAAACTAAACCCACCTCTTCTTTCAGTGACCCTCATTTAGTGAATAGCATACCAACTCATTTAGCTGTGTAGGCTACAAACTGTAGAGTTATCCTTGGGACCTGTTAACCTCCCTTCCATCTTTGCGTATCTAACTGATCGTTTGATTTCGTGGATTTTTATCTACTCAGTATCTCTGGAGTCAAGTAACCCAGTTTAAATCCTAGTTGGTCCCTGCCAGCTGTATGATACTGGCAAGTTACTAGGGTTTTTTGGGTTTTGTTTTAGGCTATCTTCCAGCTTCTTCAGTTATTTACTCGTTTGACATGGTTTTGCGTTTCATCAGTTTGTCGGGAGTATAACCCTTTGCGTCAGTGAAAGGAAAGCCTGTAGTTGAGGCCTTCAAGTTGAAAAGATTTTAAAGTGGTCACGTGGTCTGCATCTTACTTGTGTAAAAAAAATTTGTCATTTAAATACAGTTGCAGTTGTGGTTGGATAATCCAAAGATTCAGCTGACCTTTGAGGCTACTCTTCAGCAATTAGAAGCGCCTTACAACAGTAAGTAGTGTTTTCTGTGGGACTGGTTTTGGCTCATGGTTCATTGATAATGAATTTTTTCAGTTCATGTTATCATCTTACTTTACCTTGTGCTATCCAGAAATAAGCCTTATAAAAAACTATTATGTGTCTTTGTAATTATTTTCTTGTTTTTTTAAGTTGTGAGTTCAGGAGATTGCTATACCAGGACTGTGTTCCGGCTTTAATCCCCGGGGTACTTTGTTGCCATTTGGCTGGCTGGCTGGCTTTCTCATTTTCCACTTACCACCCATAAAGTCTTGAGAAGTTTCTGCCAAAGTAACTGATTATAATACTGCTTTAAAAGGGGTTGGTTTTATCCTTTATTTCATCTGTAATGGAATGTCATTCTTAAAAACTCCCAATAGGCATTTGGGACTTCATCACAGACTAAAAGTTTTAGGAATCACCTTTCTAAAGGAGTCACATGATCTGAAGCTTATGGAAAATATGTATAGAATAATTTCATGACGGCAAAACAGAGTTAAGGAGCTTTCTGTTTAAATTGCTAAAAATATGAACATGTTTTAAAATTCCTCTGTTCTGTAGGTGATACTGTGCTTGTCCACCGAGTTCACAGTTACCTAGAGCGTCACGGTCTGATCAACTTCGGCATCTACAAGAGGATAAAACCCCTACCAAGTAAGGACCTGGCAGATGGACTTCATAGTTTTAACTTAGAGTTCTAGCACTCTCTCTTATTTTCAGGAGGCTCGTAGCATTTTATTTTGATTTCTAAGTCTAAATTTGGAGTCCGATATTCGCAAGCTTATCTCATTATATGTCAGATTTAAAGTAAAACCTCTTCGTAAATATGCATTGCCTGTGATTTCTGGTTTGATAAGTGTTCTTTAGTAAAAGATACTGAATTTCCAATATAAAAAAAATTAGTCAGAAAACAGAATTTGTTAAAAACGAGAGAAGTCTGGTATGAAAGCAGAGATTTGAGGTTTTCTTTCATTGACCAGTTCTTTATCCTGTGAGGAATCCAGGAGTTAGGGGTATTTTGAGAAGTAGCACTTCTATTTGTTTTTAATTTATTTTTGATGCTTTAATAATTTTAATAGTTCTTCAGAAAGGGATAGTAAGGACAGCAGAAGTAGAGATTAAAGAAAATGGCTTTAAGAATAATTTGGCTGTCAGGTTGTCCTAGTAGAACTATGAGATAAATGAAGAGACTCAGTCACAGATACCAAAGCACATGACCGCAGTGTAATGAGAAAGTAAATCTTTAAAGATAAAGGATTTCATTTATAGGTTTTTAACATTGAATTAAATTTTGTAAGCCTCAGTTATGTGCTAATTTGTATTTACGTAGTTTCTTTATTTGGAAAATAAGTGAGCTGTTTACTTTGTAACACATCATGACACATTGAGAACCTAGAGGTTTTCATGATGTAAAAAATGGTAAAACAAACTCTTAAAACCTACAACAAAATACTGTAATTTTTGTTCGTTTTTTACTTTTAGCTAAAAAGACAGGAAAGGTAATTATTATAGGTTCTGGGGTCTCAGGCTTGGCAGCAGCTCGTCAATTACAAAGTTTCGGAATGGATGTCACACTTCTGGAAGCCAGGGTAAGAATTTTATATTGTATTTAGAAGCTGGACCTAATGGAAATAGGTTTTTTATCAATGTAATAAGAAACTCTCTATTGCAAATTAATGAATCCTATAGCTTGAAATACACCAAACTGATTTGTATACTACTCAGAGTATTTTGGATAATGTTACTTATATTGGATAAAGCATTTTTGACAATGAAACTTTGGAAGGTGCTCAGTGAGTATTAAGAGTTTGTAAATGATCCCTATAGCCCTTTGATGGAGGTTATTGCTTCTTGCAGTTAATTTTCAAATTTGGGGCCTTCATGGACATGCCCTTTGTAGGTGGCAGTTATTTTTAGTGGTGGAACAGAGTGGATTGTATTCTCTTTTAGATAGTAAAAGAAAAGGAATGGTCTTGGGCAGCAGCCTTTTTTTTAAAGATTTTATTTATTTATTTGACAGAGAAAGAGATCACAAGTAGGCAGAGAGAGAGGGGGAAGCAGGCTCCCCGCTGAGCAGAGAGCCTGATGCGGGGCTCAATCCCAGGACCCTGGGACCATGACCTGAGCCGAAGGCAGAGGCTTAAACCACTGAGCCACCCAGGCGCCCCTAGCCATTTCTTAGTGCCTGATGCAGCCAAGATATGTTGGTTCCCTTATCATCAGTCCTTGAAAGAGAAATGGAAATTAAAGGAGGAAAGGGATGATGGCACAGAGTGGAGAAAAAGAACATCATGTTAAGTTGGTACTATTCAAATTATTTTCATGAGTGATTTTTGACATTTTGTATTCTTCCAGTGACTTATAGGCTTCCCTGGACTTAACAACATTTAAAAAACAACACTTCTCGGATAACTTAAACAATCTAAAATTTTTAGAGGCTTTCAGAATGTTTTGTGCAGTACTTCTAAGTTGCTTTTTTATAAATTGTAAATTTTAAAAATATTTTTTCAAATAAAGTATGGGAAATCAAAATAATTTTTAATATAATCTTGCTAAAAATATTTCGTAGGTAATTTAGGAAACGTGTGTGTTCTCTTATTCTGTGCACTAGCAATACAGTAATGAATAATGGGACCATTATGATCCCTACCCATGTGACTCTTAATCTACAGGTTTTTAGTTTTGTTTTGCTTTCATTTATTTGGAGTAGTGTCAAAATATCCATGACTAAAGTGTCACTACAGCTCAGTAATTTTTCCCCATATTTGAAAATCCCTAGTCAGCACAGATAAACTTGGGCCGGTTGAGGAATGAGAGATACTGTCAAAAGTTTATGCTCTGTACACACTCGGCCCCTGGGCATGGGGCTGCACTAGAGGACCATTTGTCAAGAAATCATCTGTCATTCACAGGTGACTTTGGGGATGGGGGCAAAAGTCAGAACATGGTGATAGAAAGATGGCATTAAGTGTTGCAATTCGTGAGCCGATATTTTCTATATGAGTGGCCCTTGCTCAGCCTGTACAGTAAATGGTATTAGAGACAGCTGAGTAGAGAGATAATAGTACCTGTGGCTAAATATGTCTGGTTGCCGAATTGTTTCCTATCTCCTATCACTTAATTCTGTGTCATTCATTACCCTACCACTCCCTCAAATAGTTGTTCCCACACTGCACACCAAATATACTCTAAACTATACTTTTCTTTTTAAATTATAAGAGACAGAGGCCTGGGGTGGTACATGCCAGGTTCTTATGGTTAAAATAAAATTGATGATTTTAGCCATTTAATTTCTAAAAAACAGGATCGAGTGGGTGGACGAGTTGCTACATTTCGCAAAGGAAACTATGTAGCTGATCTTGGAGCTATGGTAGTAACAGGTCTTGGTAAGTAGTCCTTCGTTTTGTGCCATTATATGAGATTGTGATTAAGCTAATGTTTTAAAGCCATCAATGTGGTTTTAAAATAATTTGGTTTAAGATACTGTTCTTAGTAAGAGGTGAATTGACAAATACTGTCTTCCTGAAAAGATACATCAATATGTGCAAAACTTAAATTGTACAATGTTTTGACTTCTAGGAAATTATCCTTAGAAAATAGACGAGGTGGATCATGCTGTATGGAGCTTTTAATTTTTAAATTTTATTTATTTTATGTTAAAAGATTTTATTTATTTGTTTGAGAGCACATGCGGGATGCCTGCACGTGCACAAATGGGGAGGCGCAGAGGGGAGAGAGAATCTTAGGCAGACTCCGAGTTGAGCACAAAGTTCATCGCCGGGCTTTATTTCTTAACCTGGAGATCACTACCTGAGCCGAAACCAAGAGCCTGATGCTTACCAACTGAGCCACCCAGGTGCCCCTGGAGCTTTTTAACTGTGGCATGTAGCGAAACATTAGAACCTATGGTTCCAGTGATTATATTGTTATACAAAGAGAACCATACAGCCACTAAAAATTGTGTAGCTTTATATTAACATGAAATGATGGCCATGGTTTATTGCTAAGTTGAAAAAAGATGACAAGACAATACATGCGCTATGATCCTTTTGTGTGTGCGTGTGTGTGTGTCTGTCTATAATTTTATGCCTGTAAAATCTAGAAGGATCTATTATAAAATGTTTTGTTTTTTAAGATTGATTTGAGAGCGAGCGAGATAACAAGAAAAGCATGAGCGGGGAGGAGGAGAAGCAGGCTCCCCACTGAGCAGGAATCCCAACATGGGGGTCAGTCCTAGGACCCCTGGGCTTATGACCCTAGCCAAAGGCAGATGCCCAACTGACTGAGTCACCCATGTGCCCCTAGAATCTATAATAAAATGTTAACATGTGGGGTTATAGGTAATTTTTTGCTTCTTTATGCTTATCTTACATATTTAATATATTACATATTATTTTACTAAGCATTTTTTTACCTATAATTCACATACCCTAAGCTTTGAGTATTTTTTTTTTTTTTAAAGATTTTATTTATTTATTTGACAGAGAAAGATCACAGGTAGGCAGAGAGGCAGGCAGAGAGAGAGAAGCAGGCTCCCCGCTGAGCAAAGAGCCCGACGCGGGGCTCGATCCCAGGACCCCGAGATCATGACCTGAGCCTAAGGCAGCGGCTCAACCCACTGAGCCACCCAGGCGCCCCTCTTTGAGTATTTTAAATTTTGAGTAAAAATATTTTTGCTTTGGGGGTTGGGAGAAGGGGGGTGGGGTTATGGACATTGGGGAGGGTATGTGCTTTGGTGAGTGCTGTGAAGTGTGTAAACCTGGCGATTCACAGACCTGTACCCCTGGGGATAAAAATATATGTTTATAAAAAATAAAAAATTAAAAAAATATATTTTTGCTTTGATGTGTTCTCTTTTCATAGATATGTTGAATTTAATAGTTTTGAGTTTTTTTTTTAGGAGGGAATCCCATGGCTGTGGTCAGCAAACAAGTAAATATGGAATTGGCCAAGATCAAGCAAAAATGCCCACTTTATGAAGCCAATGGACAAGCTGTAAGTTGAGGACAAACAGAACTTTTCAAAATTTCTTTGGTTCAGTTGAAACAGCAATTTAGGGGGAAAATGTGGATGAATATATACACATATCAGTAAGAACTGAGGGTAGAAATTATGTGAAGAGATTATTATTGCATATATACAAATTTAACTCCTGTTTAGGCATTTATCTTTAGACACTTAATGAAGGCTATCTAGACAGTTGATTTTTTTTTTTTTTTTTTTTAAATATTTGGCTGCGGCCGCCTACTCGAAGAGACCTGTGGAATTGACACCTGATTCTTCATTTCTTTGTATTGTGCTTCCCATCCTGTGCTTTAGCTCTGTGTGCTCTTTATGACTTCAGTTTTGTGTGTGTAGGTTCAAGATTTTGATGAGCTAATAGCCAGATGATAATACTGAACCCAGATGTTTAGGTAGATGAAAGTATTTGTTGACCAGAGGCAGAGAAGTTTCCCACACTTAGTAGGCAGTAGCATGGCAGTGATGTTTGCTGTGGGAGAGTAAGTTTAGCAACAGCTATGTTGAGAGGCTTAGACTATGCAAGTCAGTCCTAATTTTGGGGGGTTGGGTGCAATTCAAAAGGTCATATTCAGAATTTTACCAACCTCCCCCTATCAGGAATGAGCAAGTTGACCATTCTCAGGATATAAACATATTACCATCTTTGTATTTTGAGGAAGGGAAGATTCAAGATGCATATGACAGTTTAGCTATTATTGCTAAAGGTGGTAAGATCCCAGCTCTTGAATTTAGTCTGCTATGTCCGATGGACATCCTCACTAAAGCCCTTAGACTTTGTGGGGTTCATACCAGAGGAGGACAGACTTAAGGGAATGCTTTGGCTCTTATCCTCCCCGTTCTGGATTCAAATTCCTCCCAGGTCTTGCTTTGGGGGTGAGACATCCTTCTGTCAGAGTAAACAAAATAGAATGAACAAGAGAAAAAGGAAGAAGTAGAGCTTAACTCAACAATTCAATAAAATTTTGTTACTCTGCAAAGATCTGTAAAGGCTATAGAGATGAATAAGACAGTCCCTGCCATAGGAGACCCCCAGTCTAGTGGGACTTATACATAGATAATTTTTTCCCAACTTTTTATTATGGAAATTTTTAAATCTATACAAAAGTAGAAAGAATAGTGTAATAATGGACTTTGATTTATTCTAGTCTTGTTGCATCTATTCAGTCCCTTTGAGGTGTTTTTGGTCTGGAGTATTTTAAAGCAAATCACAGTCAACCAGCAGGTATTTATTAAATATGTGCTAAAATATAGGCATTGTTCTCAGCAATAACTATGTATTCCCTGCTCTCAAGGGTCTTAAATTCTAGTGACTCTAGATATCTTATGAACCCAAGAAGGTCAGGAATTACGGGATCATTAAATTCTGTGGTACACCCCCTACCCTAAAAAAACACATCCCAACCAGAAACCTACTACTCATCCATATACCAGAACACAAGGCAGATTTGCTAAGGGTTAGATAAAAGGATAAATTGCATTGGAAGAACCAGTGGGGCCAGGGAGAGAGAAAGAGTCAAGGTCTCTGAAAGTGGGAGGGGCAAGAGCACGGAGAGATTTGGAGGGCAAGAGCATTTGTGAAGGTGGCCTAAGACTTAATGTGGTTGTGGAGGAAGGTTTCAGACTTGAGAGAAGTCTGTGAAGGAGGGTGGGGTCAGAGTGGCGGGACTGAGATGCAGACTGCTGTGGAGGGCGAAGGATGTTGCTCACTGGGCTGACGTGTAGGCTGGGACCTCAGAGGGTTGAGAGCAAGAGAAGTAACGTGACCAGATGGGTGTTACAGGTAGGCAGGCGGAACTGTATAGAACTGCACTGGAGCAAGGCCTCTGAAGTGGGTATTATGGTAGTCCAAGGCCTCTGAAGTGGGTATTACGGTAGTCCAAGGCCTCTGAAATGGGTATTACGGTAGTCCTCAAGAAGTAACGGAATCTAAGCCAAAGGATATCACTGATCATTGAGACACTGTCTTTTTCTTCAGACTTTCCTGAATATAGAACAGGTTTATTTAGTCTAACAGTAAAAAGTTCTTTTCTAATAGAAATATCCAGAGGAATTGTCTCTTCCTTTCTTGGTATTAGAGGAACTTTAACACATTTTAAAAACGTTCGTTTCTAAATAATATACCAGTAATCTCAAGTGTAGCCCGCAACCAGCTGCTAATTCATGAACTAACTGCTGGTTACCAGTACGGGATGAGATAAATACATAGTTTGTGCCAGAATGTAAAATTAACTACATCATCAATCACGGCTAGTTCAAATGATGACTTGGGGAAGTGGGGATGCATAGCAAGACTTGAGTAAAAGAAGTGATGCTCCAGTTACTATCTGGCATAAGCTCCTCTCACCAGGACCAGCCCTTTGAGTAGCACTGTAGGAAACCTCTGTTGAGGTGGTGTGCGGTTTTCAGCATTTTATATACGCAGGAGTATTTTTCCAGGTGAAATTTGCAGTTGTCCCTCAACTCTGATCTTTACAAGAGGAGGTCTCTAAGTCAGTTTGTTTGTATTTGGTGCCATAGCCAAGTGGTGAGGATGATTCTTCAAGCACTCTCAAATTTAGGAGAAGATTTGTCACAGCTTTGAGTTCTGTTTACCTTAAGTTAATCAAACAGAAGAAGTCATGTTAATGTTTCTATAGTCTAGTTCAGAGTAGAAATGGACAACTCTTAACCAGTAGATTGGCTTTTGGCTTATAGGACAAGAACTAAAAGCTTACCGTTCCATTAATTTTGTTTATAATTACAAATATGTTTCTTCACTTTGGAAACCTGAGGACTAAGTATGTAGGTTAGTTACTTCATTCTCTGATTTCGCAGGGGAAGCATCTAAAGCTCAGACAGGGTCACTCCAGTCAGTAATTTGTAGAGCCTGGAATACATTGCCTGCTAGCCCAGATCGGGTTCCCTGACAGACACACGTTTTTTTTTTGTTTTTTTGTTTTTTTAAATTAATTTATTTTTTTTTTAAGATTTTATTTATTAATTTGACAGAGAGAAATCACAAGTAGACAGAGAGGCAGCCAGAGAGAGAGAGAGAGAGGGAAGCAGGCTCCCCGCTGAGCAGAGAGCCCGATGCGGGACTCGATCCCAGGACCCTGAGATCATGACCTGAGCCGAAGGCAGCGGCTTAACCCACTGAGCCACCCAGGCGCCCCCAGACACACGTTTTATTGTGCTTTGCTTTATTGCATTTTGCAGAAATTGGTCCCTGCCTTTTTATACAAATGAAAGATCTGTGGCAGCCCTGCATAGAGCCAAGTTTCTCAGCACCATTTTTCCAACAGTATTTGCTCACTTAGAGTCTCTGTGTCACATTTTGGTAATTCTCACAATATTTCAGATTTTTTCATTATTACTTATTATGGTAATACGTCATCAGTGATTCAACTTACTGAGAGCTTGGCTGATAGCATTTTTTACTTTACTTCAGGCATGTACATTGTTTTTTAGACATAGTACTGTTGCACACTTAGACTACAGTACAGTGTAAACATAACTTCTATATGCACCGGAAAACCAGAAAAT
This sequence comes from Mustela lutreola, assembly GCF_030435805.1. NCBI lineage: Eukaryota > Metazoa > Chordata > Mammalia > Carnivora > Mustelidae > Mustela > Mustela lutreola. The sequence goes on from NC_081299.1 coordinate 16,607,508, forward strand.
CCATTTGACTGACTTTATTACGGTGTTCTGGAACCAGACTGCAGTATCTCTGAGATGTGCCGGCCCTTGTGCTACATATCTGGCGACATTTCAGAGAAGATGGGGACTGGAGTCAGTGCATTCAATCCTGCTGCCTGTGTGACTTCATCAGCTGAGTCGTTCTCCAAGAGCTTTCTTTTCATAGTTACTCTAAGGAGGCAACAAGCCCGGCCCCCCGCCCTGTCCCCACAGAGTGGACATTCACTCAGTCATTGATTTTTCTTTAATCAACTGTTGAATGAAATGGGATTGTCTTCCTCCATTCTTCGTGCACGGCCTCGGTGCAAAAGAGGGTGATTCGATGGTTCTGTTGTTAGTACACAGAAATCAGTTCCCTCATCTTGCACAAAGTCAGCAGTTAAACCAGAGTGACAAATACCATTTGTAATACTGTCTTTAGGACCTGTCACCAAACCTAGTCATTTGGCTGGTACACACACAAAAATTGCACAGCAAGTGATTTTTGTTCTGTTACCTTGTTATTGTTTTAAACACAATCAAAAGAATCCCTGGATGAGTTCCCTTCCTTATTCTCCAGCCCTGCGCTGGCAGGTAGAATGTTGAGCTTCTGTGTTTGTTTTTGACAGAAGGTGCTTTTATGGCTCCAGATGACTAGAACAAGGGCTTTCTTATTTGGTTCTAATATAGGATGTCCCTATAAATAGAGGTTATCTTCTAAACCTGTAAAAGCAGAGCTAACACAGCAGCTGCCCTCAGACTGACCTGCTGGAGTTATACTCTGAACTCTGCAGTGATCAGCTTTAACTGGAAATGGAGATAGTTGGGAAATAGGGTAATTCATATTTCAGGACTATTTTGGGAGTCATCAGTGAGGAGGCTGAAAAATGGATTGGCGGGGAGATGGGGTAAGTGTTGTCAGCGTATCTCCTAGACAGCTAGTAACTCAGGGGCTTTAAATTCTAGTTTTGTTTTGGCTTTTTTGAGTAATGAAACAGCATCTTAATCAAATTACTTCAGTCCTGTAGTATTTTGCATTATAAAATCTCTGGTCTCCATTGAGGGGAGGGAGTTGGGTTTTTTGTTTTTTTGGGTTTTTTTGTAGTCTTTGTTTTGTTTTTTTACCACATGAGGCACAAAGGCTCAGTAACAACTTGGAGAAAACAGATCCTGATTTTCTTCTTGGGAATAGCTCATCTGTTATGAGGAAGAAAGAACACTTGAAAGGTAAAGAGTGCCTTTCAAGTAATCGGCCTTTTACGAAGGCTGTTAATGGGTACACTCCATACCTACCTCAGTTCAGCAGGTTGTCATTTGCACTCATATGGAGTGACTCTTAGGTTAGTTACACTTTTGACACAGGCCTGCTGGCCCTTTCCGTTTTCCTATTCTTTTGTGGAAACAGTTTTGGTGGGTTTTTTTTGTTTTTTTTTTTTTTGTTGTTGTTGTTTTTAAGATTTTATTTATTTGAGTGCGAGTGTATGAGCTGTGGAGGGGGAGGGAGAGGGAGAAGCAGACGCCCCGCTGAATAGGGACCCCCCCTCCTGCCGATGTGAGGCTTCATCCCAGGACCCTGAGATTATGACCTGAACCAAAGGCAGAAGCTTAACCTACTGAGCCACCCAGGCACCCCGAGTTTTGGTATTTTAAAGGTTGTTTTTCTCTACCTTTTAAAATCTTCCAATCCCTGCTTTTTATCAATGTAAAAATACTGTGACTTCTGTGTTCCTAAAGTTGCAAAATAGTACTTTACTTTCAAATATAATTATAATGCTGACTTTGCTTTTCTAAACTTTACTAATTTATTCATTCATAAGAATTTACAGAGCACCTCTGCTGTGCGCTAGAAACTGCTAGAGTGAACTCCTTGGACATGCGTATGCTGTCTCCACTCAGCATAGTTACTGCTTTAGAGAACTCTGTTATTTATATCCCCTAAAAGATTCTAATGAAATGAGAAAGTGGGGGTGGACAACTGTCTCCATTTATGAAGTCACAATGAATTTTATTTGGATTAAGGATATACCTGTTGTCCTTTTTCTGCCTTTAAGGATAATCGCCTATCTCATTTCCTTTATTTGAGAATCTGAATCAGAGACTTCCGATGTAAATTTTTCTTCCAGGTTTTACCAAAGGAACTAAATTTTTTTTTTTTTTAATTTTACTTTTTTATTTGACAGACAGAGATAGAAAGCACACAAGCAGGGGGAGTGGCAGGCAGATGACGTGAGCTGAAGGCAGACGCTTAACAACTGAGCTACCCAGGCACCCCCCAAAGGAACTAATCTTAATCTTTCGTTTTATCATAATTCTAGAAGTGCATGGGAGGGGGAGAGATAGATTTATTGTAGCTTCTGTTGGCCAGATTTGGCCATTACAGCTGTTTTTCATTGCATAACTCTTCCTGAGGCTTTCTCTGGCTAAATTTCCAGCCTTTGGGTGCCCGGAACCTAGCTGCACCTAACTCCCTTTTGCTGTGCTGCTGGAGAGCTTATGCACACTGGAAGCAAGAGAAATGGACAGGGTTTTGAAGACTTAAAGGGTTTGTGATGATAGAATGTAACCAGAGGTAGAACTGAGGAGAGCTGTCCTTCCTCTGAGATGACTTCCTGTAGGATTAGGACCCTGTCCAGAAAATCACTTGGCTCTCCCTAAATTTATTCTGCGTGGGCTACATACCCAGGCTGCTGTTCCCCGCCCATGCTCAGGGATGCTCCATGTCCTCTCTACAGGACCAGAGCACTTAGCATTGTACCTGTTTAGAGCAGTGGGACATGCCAGATTCTTAGTTTGAAGCAACTGTTCGGAGTCTTTCATAGAGAAATAAATGGCTTTGAAAAGTCATAATCAAAATTTGTTTCAAAAAAGGTCTGTTTCAGTGATATCCTTTTTGTGAGTCTTTGCTAGAGAACAACATTAAAGATACTTTCCCTTCTTAGTTGGCTGTTCTGTTCTCAGGACGCCATAGAAACCCAGCTGCCAGAAGACTTGCTGGTTAGCCCCGGTAGTCGTTTGCTGAATTCCTTTCTCAGGATGCCGTTTGAGAAGCTAGCATAGAATAGTCAGGTAAAAGTGAAAATTATTGCGGCTTGTGTTTAAAGATTGCCAATATTTCGGCTCCTTTCCGTAATTATTTATGGAACTAACAGTTGAGGAGTTCTCACCAAGGGGAGGGCAGTGACCTGAAACAGGTACTTAAGAAGTGCGCAGGGGCTAGTCAGTTGCTAAACTTGTTTTTACTGTGTGAGTAAGTCAAATAGAGCATACCTGGCTAGCTTAATTTTAGAAACAGATTCTAGATTTAAAAATACCAAAAATATATTTTGGTTTTTTCCCCAGTGTTGGTTTCCTAACGGACAACTATTTGCTATTTTCCAAATATTTTCATTTCAAAGTGGGATTATGAAGTTAATGGGATTAAAATCCAGGTTTGAAAGCTACCCCTGGGCTCTTTGGCAGCAGTTCTAAAATCTGCTTACCTAGGTGGAAAATGGGTGTGGCCTCAGTACTCTTCTCTCGTGTTCTGGAGAGTGGAGTCTCCAGTCAGAGCAGGGGACCCAGTCAGCCGGCCAGAGACGCAGCCTGCCGTCCTGGTGTCTGTCAGATGAGCAGTCATCTTTTTGTTTGTTTTTGTTGTTGTTCCTGTTACTGTTCTGTGTTTTTCCTTTTCTCTTGAGTTTTGCTTTGTTCCTCACTGCTTTCCAACACCATCTCCCTTTACCACCCTCACACCCCACCCCGCAAACTGCCTTTCTTTTGCCCATTTCTGTGCCTTGACTTTCCCATTTCGGTTTCTATACAGTTTGTTCTTGTTTCTCTGGTGGTTGCAGCTTCCGAGCTAACAGAATGCTTGTGTCATGCTGTGTGTTTAAAGCCTTGATTTTACTGCTGTCATACGAAACTAAATTTGACGTGGCTGTTGGGCTGTTATTTACAGTTTATTTCTCTCTCTGCTGCACTGGTTAAAAGGACACTGTCAAGGTATTTTTTTTATAATTTTTCAAATCATTTTCTTCACTGTTTACAATAACCCATTAAAAGCTTGAAACTTAGATCTTTCCCTTCCAAAGATCCTCTCCATCATACATTCACACTGGTTTGTTGTTGTAGAGTTGCGCCTATATGTTGGGCTGTGCCATTTGAGTTTTTGTCATTGAAAGCGCATGTAAAAAGGTTTTTTGTGGGGTGGGGCGTGGGTGGACTAAAGGGGAAAGTGTTACGAATCAAGTGGGCTGTTCAGCAAACAGAGGGAAGAAACAAACGGTCAAATTTGGTCCCTCTAACCTTGACAGTGTCCCTTTAAATGTTTCTCTTCCACACACCCTGGACCCCAGTTACTGAGCCTGAGCGCTGCGTACTTTTTCAGTATGAACTTCCCTATGTGACTGTCACCCTAGCTACAAAGATTAAAGCTTGTCTGAAGCAAGTCATCCGGTTGACACTGGGAGAGCTTTAATCTGTATCATTTGCACACTGTATATTGGCACATTCTGCCCTATTGCAGAGGCACATGTGATCTGGTCCCTCTTGCTTCTGTAGCATCATCCTCTTGCTAGGCTTTTTTGAAGCCACACATAGAAATATCACTATTTATACTCCAGGAAAAGCAGTCATGCACACTGCATCTGGGATCAGTTCAGATCTCATAACTGTATAGCTCTCACGTTAAAAATGCAATTGTTTCCTTTTTAAAAGAAACACCAAATTTGGAGTTTCTGGAACCATCTTTGGTAACATCATTGCAGGAATCACACTGAGCAAAATTTCAGCATTGCTGTGAGCTGCTCTGCATATGACCCATCACATCAGTGAGGAAAAGCAGCTGACAAGAAAGTAAATGAAATTCCTGACAGAAGGGTCTCTTCCATCAGCTGTGATAGCTGTGTAATCAGCACAATTAGGGATGTCACCAGGACCTCCTTCCTTTGGCCATGGAGCTGAATGGGTAGGTCAGATGTGTTTGATCCACCAAGTCTCAGGTACCACTCGTATAGAAAGTGCACCAAGTATCCCAAGACCGATTCTCTGCCTTATTTCTCAACCAGAAGATTCTGAGGGATTTGTATTTCTTAGGCCAAGGGGGATTCTCTAATTCATAAAGATTTCCTAATCGCTCCCATCTTTGGCCTTTTAGAATTTGATGCTTTAGAATGGGATTCTGTTTGGGTCAGTTATGGTGTCGTATTTACAGTTCCAAAAGAGAGTTGCAGTTCTTTTCCCTTTCTTTTTTGGGTGCAGATTATACTTCTTGCCATATTCTTTTGCCACACCATGGCTCATCATGTAGAGATACTCATGTGACCCCTCAGTGAAGGGGCAGAGACTAGGTCCTTAAAAGTTGTCTGTTTAATTGCAAAGGGCAAAAACACAGGCATTTCAAAGGAGAGGTAGAATCTTACTGTGGTGATCTCATCCACAAGTTACCCCTGATTGTAAAACATCACTCCTCCTTGGCCTTAGTGTTTATTAGAATGTTCTTTAATGCTGTCTTCTTATTACCAATTTTGGGTTGGCTGTAAAGTGAAATTCCATATTTTGAATCCCATTTCCCAGTTGATGCCCAGTTTATTCTAGCAAGAGATGCTTGCTTTAGACATACTTGCTTTGGATTTGCCTTTTCCTTCTTGCTACTGCTGTGAATTCGGCAATAAAATTGCAGATGCAGTTTCCTTTAGGACTGAATTAAACAATAGCAGAGGGATTTGTGTCAACCAGCTGATGGTATCAACAAGCAGGGGCACAGCAGGGACTAGGAATGTGATCTTGCAGCTTGATGATCTGCTTTGCAGTCTGCTCTCTTCCTGCACAGTAATGAGCCAGACCTGGTACCTCAGTCACGCATAGTCTCAGCACTTCGGACATTCAGCTCTGAACTTAATTGGTGCCATAAAACACACTGTTACTCTGCAGAAGCATGAAGGTGCTATTGTGTTCTTACTCATCGTCGTGAGTTTCACTTCTCTCTTCCTACTCCCACCCAAAATTCATCTTGAGGGAAAGGCAATACTTGGGCTTCTTATTTTTACATCCTGCCCTTTTTTCTGGAAGGTCCTCAGGTGTGTTGACATAGTTTTTGTTCCTTGAGACTTTTCCAGTGTGTCGTTTGCATGTCGGCCCAGCTTCTCTCAGTGCATGTCAGTGCCAGGACACCTTGTGCCCCATGCGATTTCAGTTAGCACTAGCTAGCACCAGTGTGAATCCTGTGGCCATTAATAGAGGTGGAGTGCCAGCTCGGAGGCCAAAATTGGGAGCATAGAAAATATCAGGACCAAACATTTCATACCTCATTCAATGGAGTTGACCACTTCATAGAAAAGAAAGTTGGCATCATTGTCCTCAAAGGTTCCCCCTTTGAGGTGCATATTTTGACCTTTGAAACTGTGGAGCATTTGTGTTTTCATGGATGATTATGTTCAGTCTTATTATAAGGACCAACTCTGCTATACTTCGGATTTTCAGGTTCCTAAAGAAAAAGATGAAATGGTAGAGCAAGAGTTTAACCGGTTGCTAGAAGCTACATCTTACCTTAGTCATCAGCTAGACTTCAATGTCCTCAATAATAAGCCTGTGTCCCTTGGCCAGGCACTGGAAGTCGTCATTCAGTAAGTATTTTGATACTGCTTATTGTATAGTGAATTCTACTTAGAGATTTGCTGTTTATGCTTTGATGTTTTCAGCAAGCCTTATTTGAGCTAGTTTTCACATATTTTTATGTGAATTAATGAACTCTCGAAGTTAAACCATTTTTTAAAATGATCCTTAAGACCCCTCTCAGTTCTAAAATTCACAGCTTTTATGGCATTGAACTATATAGCCAAGAAAATAATTTGCCACCTGCCATCTTTCTCATTCCAAAGTATTAGAAATTTCAATGGGCTTTGATGTCCTTGAATGTTTTTGATGCGTTCCTGTCTTGGGCTGCAAAGCTGGCTGTGTGCCCAGGTCGTATTTATTGTCTCCCAATTTTAGGTTACAAGAAAAGCATGTCAAAGATGAACAAATTGAGCATTGGAAGAAGATAGTGAAGACTCAAGAGGAGTTGAAAGAACTTCTTAATAAGGTGAGGTTTTATATTTTCTTCATAGCTGAAGATGTATTAGTGCAGGTTGGGGGGGCTTGAGAAATTTTCCAGTTTTGTTTTTTTCCCTCTGCGGGGAGAGAAGGTCCATGCAGCTGGGACTCATTATTCTTTAAAAAAAGAAAAAAAAAAGTGACTAATAAAAGACATGGTTTTATTTGTCCGTCTTTCAGTATGGTATTATTGGCAAGTTGTTGCCAGGGGAAGTAGATCTTTCCTGTGTCAGGTTCCCTTTGGCAAAGCTAGCCCAGTGCCCTCTGCTGGCTTCTGTGATGAGAGGCAGATCAGCCGTGCCGGGGTCGAATTCCCACTGAGGAGGACGACGAGTCTGCATCCGGGACCATAATTCATTGCCATAATTACTTCGCTTGAGGTGCCAGTTATGGGGATAGTCCTCAGTGGTGTGTCTGCTCAGGGCTCTCCTTCCCACCACTTCGCAGAGGCCTGGTTCCAGACTGGGAAACCACTTGGTTCTCTCCTGATACTGCCAGCTGCGAATGTAGTGTCAGCTTAGGGAGAAAACATGAAGTGGGACGGCCCTTGCGGGGAGCTTTTTAATGCAAAATCTGGGTGCATCTTGTGACCACACTCTTGCCTCACTCTCTCACTGGGCTTTGTTTCTTCCTCCTGTCCAGTGAGAAGAGGTCTGTGCCCACCTTCTTCATGGACTGTGTGTGGCACGTGTGAATTGAGCAGAGGCTGGAGGACAGCCAGCTGGCAGGATAGCTGTGGGGCCCAGTACTGCCAGAAAGCTGAGGGGCTAACATTAGGAATGGCTCTGGAAGGTTCTGTGTGGTGGTATAGCCTTTACATTATTTAGAAAACAAATCATGACCATTTGTTCCCCAAAACAATAAGTTTAAGTGGTGCTTTGTCCTGGAATTTGATATACACACACACATATACATACACATTTTTAAATTAATGGAACACTCCTGGTTCTCTGTTTGTTTTAGAAGGCAGAGATGATCTTACTTCTCTGATAATGTTGTGATTCCTGTGTGTTGAACTGTATAGGATTTTTTTCCTATTCTAAAATGTCATGACGTAGAAGAGGTACTGAGGAGTTTCAAGGACCTCGCGTTGTATCCTGTTTAGGTATACTAGCAGTTTAGGGGGAACCGACACATGTGATTTGGAGATGGCTTACATCACTATCTGAAATGGTAAATATGTCTTTTTCCCTCTTAGATGGTAAATTTGAAAGAGAAAATTAAAGAACTCCATCAGCAATACAAAGAAGCATCTGAGGTCAAGCCACCCAGAGATATCACTGCCGAGTTCTTAGTGAAAAGCAAACACAGAGATCTGACTGCTCTGTGCAAGGTAGGGTATTCATATTTGCCTGGACGGTTTTCCTTGGAATCCTAAGAAAGAGTATAGATCTGGGAAGCTTTGGAAAAGGGAGAGCCACTGACCAATCACAGGTGCCTGTGGTAGGAAGAAGAGGATTTAATACACGGGAACCAAGGGGACTGAATGGGTTAGTGTGGTTTGAGATCTGCTTTTTCTGCAGAATTTCTCCTTGTTTTCACAGTCTTGTGCTTTAACTTACATCTCAGTGTAGCTCCCTGTCGTAGTTTGTCCCTGTCAGCTTAGAGTACTAACATAGACTGCAGTCATTTGATACTGGAACTCTCTGGTCGAAATCCCTTAGTATCTCTCAGCCGTGGGATCTTAGATTCCATAATCATCTCCTATGTGACACAGTGTTAATACTTTTCCTTTGTAAGAGATCTAAAATGCTTTATCCTGTGCTAGGGACATGGGAAATGCACAGGAAGTCGTAGTTGCTGGTCTTTTTCACTCTTTCTTTGTAGCGCACTAGTGAGCTAGTCTTCCTTTATCTCCTCCTCCTGCACGCCCTCTCCCTCCGCTGCGTCCTGCCTTCATTCCGGGCTCACATTGTAACTGGTCTCCAAGAACCACCATCCCTGAGCCCTGATCCAGCCTTAAGCCGAGGCACACCGCAGAGGTGACCTGGACAGGGAGGTGGTCCAGGCCTTACACTTTGAGGTATAAACAAGATTCGTCTCTGACCCATTAAGATCAACCCAGTTCTCTGAATTTTACCAGGAATATGACGAATTAGCTGAAACACAAGGAAAGCTAGAAGAAAAACTTCAAGAATTGGAAGCCAATCCCCCAAGGTGAGGAAAACACACAAATGTTCAGAAGGATAGCTTTTGCGGTTCTCTGTCATATTTAGAGGGAAAATTACAAAGCAGTGTGGGCTTTTATTTATGTCCAGTGAATGGATTGTGATTTTAATGGGTAGGAGTGTCCTATTTAAATACACTTGGTTTTGAAAAGATAACCTTTCTCCATAAGATACGGTATTTGAATAAAATATACCATCTTCCTGTGAGTGGAATAGAAGGTGGTATTGCTTTAAATCCCCCTAATTCTGAGGACTAGGAAAGTATTCTACTTTGTTTCTATTGGATTTTTGATAATGAGAACTTAAATGCTGATACTGTCTGTGCTCCATGGTGCATCTGCCCTCCAGTATTTCTACTCTGGAGCTGGGGATGCTACCCACTCTTGCTTTAAAAAAAATTTTTTTTTTTTGCTTTCTTTATAAAACAAATAAGCTTTTATAATGCCAGGTACTGATATGAAGAAGTTTTTTCTTTTTAAGATTTTTAATTATTTATTTGACAAAGTGAGTGAGAGAGCGAGTGAGCACAAGCAGGGGGAGAGGGAGAAGGAGAGGCAGACTCATTCCCAGGAACCTGGGATCAGGACAGAGCCGAAGGCAGATGCTTAATTGAGCCCCTCAGGTGCCTTGTCTCCACCACCGCCGCACCCCCCACGCAAATGAAGCCTGATAGTAATTTGCTTTAGGTAGTGTGCTTGGCACTGCTCTCAGCACCAGTAATAAAGGAGTTTATGAGACAGATAAGGTCCTACTTTTTGACTTGTATTTTCTTTGTATAAGGCACACAGTACCAGGCTTAGGTTTCCTGTTACTGAGATGGTCTCCATCCGTCCGCTGAGGATAGTAGTCCTTTAGTGACCTGTGCCTCTCTGTTTTCATTTTGCAGTGACGTGTATCTCTCCTCAAGAGATAGACAAATACTTGATTGGCATTTTGCAAATCTTGAATTTGCTAATGCTACGCCTCTCTCTACACTCTCCCTTAAACACTGGGACCAGGTAAAATTCCTTTATCATTTATTTTGTTGCATGTGTCTTTGAGAGGGGTCTTAGGAGAAACTTAATTTGTGTGTGTGTGTGTTTAAACAGCTTTGTTAAGAGAGGATTTACATTACAGTACAATTTACCTATTTTAAGCAAACAAGTTCAAGTTTTGCCAAACGTACATAGTCTTAAATCACCACCATAATCAAGATACAGAACATTTCCATCCTGGAAGGTTCTCCCTTGACTCTTTGCAGTCAGTCCCCACCCAGCCCTCCCACTCCTGGCCCAAGACGGCCCCTGGTTTCCTTTCTGTCACTGTAGTTTTAATTTTCCTTGAATTGCCTATACGTTGAACCATATGGCATATGACCATACAGAATATAGCCTTGTGTGTCTGAGTTCTTTCACTTAGCAGAGTTGCTGAGATTCACGTGTGTTGTTGGCATATTAGTGGTTGGTTTCTTTTCATCGTTTAGTCTGTCGTGTGGTGCGCTGGAGATGGCTTGTCCGTTCGCGGGTGCGCTGGTGGCCACTCGGATTGCTTCCAGGCTTTTTGGCTGTAAGTGACTGGAGCTGCTGTGAACAGTCACATCCATCTTTTGGGTATATGTCTAGGAGTGAGACTGCTGGGTCTTAAGTATAGATTTTTAACTTTATAAGAAACTCCAAACTATTCCAAATTGCATTCCCACCAGCAGTGTATGAAAATTCTAGTTGTTCCACGTCCACATGAACACTTGGTACTGGCAGTTTTTAAAAAAATTCAGCCATTCTAATGGGTGTAGAGTACATTTCATTGTGGTGGTAATTTGCATTTCCCGAATGGTGGGTGATGTGAAACACCTTTTCTTGTACTTACTGGCCATTTGTGTGTCAGTTCTTTGAAGAGTCTGTTTAGATCTTTTGCCCATTATTTTATTTTTTAAAATATTGATTGATTTGACAGACAGAGATCACAAGTAGGCAGAGAGGCAGGCAGAGAGAGAGGAAGGGAAGCAGGCTCCCCGCTGAGCAGAGAGCCTGATGCGGGGCTCCATCTTAGGACCCCAAGACCATGACCTGAGCCGAAGGCAGAGGCTCTACTTGCTGAACCACCCAGGTGCCCCTGATCTTTTGCCCATTATTTTCAAATCTAGTTGTCTTCTCATTAAATTGTGTAAGAGTTCATTATGTTCCTTCGATCGTTGATATATTTTGTCAGATTTGTTTTGTAAATATTTTCTTCTGGTCCCCCCCCCCCCCAATTTTCTAAATGGTATTTTTCACAGAGCAAAACTTTTTATTTTTATGAATTTCGTATTTCCTCAACTCTCTTTTATAAGCTTTGTGCTTTTTGTATCCTGAAAGTCTAAATTTAGATCACTATATTTTCTCTTGTTTTCTTCCTGAAGTTTTATGGACTTAGCCCTAATGTTAGGTCTCTGATTCATTTTGAGTTAATTTTTGTGTACAATGAGATATGAGGTTAGGGTTCATATTTTTCCATATGGTTTTCTAATTATTCTAGCACCATCCTTTTTCTTCATTTGTCTTGGCACCTTTTTAGAAAATCGCTTGACCATGGATGAGGCTGTTCATGGTTATTCCTTCTACTCACTCATTTGTCCACATGCAACTATCATGTGGTCTCGATTACTGTTCCTTTATGGTATGTCTTGAAATTAGGTAGTGTACGTTCTTCAGTTTTTTTTTTTTTTTTAATCTTTTTGTCTACTTTAGGTCTTCTGTATTTCCATAAAAATTTTAGAATCAGCTTATCAGTTTCTATTAAAAAATGCCTTCTGGGATTTTGATTGGTATTGGTATATCTCCATTTATTTAGGTTTTCTTTAATGTTTTACAGTTCTCAGTGTACAGGTTTTACACTAGTCTTTCGTCAAATTACTGTTAAGTATTGCAAGTGTGAGTTACTCTTGACCTGGTGAGAAGTCACAGAGCTTCTTAGAAATTAAATGGCTCAATCTCTAAATCTGAGACTTTGACCAGACCTAAGACTACAGAAGTAAATATTAGACTTTTACTCACGTATTTTCATTTCCATTGTACATTTTGCTCATAAAATTAGTTCGAATTCTTAATCTTCAGGTTATACTTCCATATTCTTTTTTTTTTTTTTTTTTTTTTTTTTTTTTTTTTAAAGATTTTATTTATTTATTTGACAGAGAGAAATCACAAGTACATTGAGAGGCAGGCAGAGAGAGAGAAGGAAGCAGGCTCCCTGCTGAGCAGAGAGCCCGATGCGGGACTCGATCCCAGGACCCTGAGATCATGACCTGAGCCGAAGGCAGCGGCTTAACCCACTGAGCCACCCAGGCGCCCCTACTTCCATATTCTTTAGTGTTTGACTTAGAGTGAGGATTGGACCTATTAGTGGTAAAAATCTTAAAGAATTCCAGTTACAGAATAGACAGTTACAATTGTAATTGTCTACAGTTGCTATAGTTTTTCCATGTATTACTAAATTAGACCCTTGTCACTGATTTTATCATTTGAAGTTTCAATATATATCCATTCGTCATCTTATTAAAAGTCCGGGTGTCGGTGATTTGAACTGATCAGTATGGGGAGTAGATGAATCAGTCACTAAGTAGTGAGAGTTCTGCCAACCCAATATTTTTATCTAATTCAAAAGAATCATGCTTATTTTCTCCCAGAAATTTCATGAGATTAGAAAATACTGACTAGCCTTCAAAATTTTCTCTACAGAGAAAATTTTTCAGTAAATTCAAAGAAGTAAGATCATTTGGGGCTCCTTCCAGGCCAAATGCTGACTTCTTTACTATAGGGAGCCTCTTGGGCCAGTCTTTATAATCCTGGATTGTTTTTATCTAGTTTGACTAACTTTAGTTTTGGAAGCCTTTCTCATCCTTCAAGTCTGTAAGTTTAAGAAATAAAAACCGATTTTGCTCTCAGGTAAAAGAAAACATAATTAGGGTGGTGAATCTGATATTCTACCAAATCTGTAGTGCATTCAAAAGCCAAACATCTGAATTTATTGAATCCTCTTTCTCTGAGAGATCCCCCCCCCCCCCAGGTAATCCGCCTGAGGGGTTGGGTGTGAGACTGTGAGGAGAAAACTCAGTCTAGGGAAGAGATGACCATTAGGGACATGTAAGCATTTTGTCTTCTCCCTCTAGTTTCCTGGGATAGCTGTCACCGAATACTGAATGGTGGTTCTTTGGTTTCTGCCTTAGAATATTGACTGTTTTCCACAAACAGTTGTTTTTCAGTGTAAATCTTACAGAATTCAGGATGTATGGCATAAATTAAGGAAATATGGATGGACTTTTCTGTCCTCTTTAGGATGATGACTTTGAGTTTACTGGCAGCCACCTGACAGTGAGGAATGGCTACTCGTGTGTCCCTGTGGCTTTAGCGGAAGGCCTAGACATTAAACTGAACACAGCGGTGCGGCAGGTTCGCTACACGGCTTCGGGTATGTCCCTGCTTCACTGGGGTGATAAGTCTCTTACTCTGAAACATGGTACCAATCTTTTGTTGAGTTTGACTTACAGAAAAAAACATTAGGTACATTTCCTGATAAAATGTTGTATCATATAAACTATGACTTGTAATTTTGAAAATCTGTAATGACAAAAGGATTGACCTGTAGAGCCTTTGGGCAGTCTGATCCATCGTTACATAAATCAAAAAATTGAGGCAGGTTTCCAATTGGTGTGTGAATTACTTTGATATAACAACTGCCGGTGAGTTTGGATTTTTTTTTTTTTTTTTAAAGATTCATTTATGTGTGAGAGAGAGCAAGCACAAGGCAGAGGGGAAGAGGGAGAAGCAGACTCTCTGCTGAGCAGGGACCCCCATATGGGCTCGATTCCAGGACCCCGGGATCACAACCTGAGCCAAAGGCGGATGCTTAACTGACTGAGCCACCCAGGTGCCCCACAAAGTATATTCTTAAAGACTGGGATTTGGGCCTCTGGGCACAATGGGACCCACTCCTTGTATTTTACCGTCTGGGTCTTCCTCTTCGGATCCATTCTAGCCTTTCCCGTGCAGAGGGGCTAACCGCTCGGGTTGGTTTCTCATACTGGGAGCATCACACTTAGAGGTGGCGTTACCCCGATTCCCACAGTCCGAAGGCTCAGTGCTCACTGTTGCTGGTTTCAGGGCATATTTAACGTGGAGCTCAGAGAACCTGCTGTCCACCCACCTCTGGAATCAGTAGTCGAGAATCTTGATGAAAGCGAATCACCGCACTCTCCTGCCTCCAGGGCCCTCGTGGCCACAAGTGGCGCTGTGGCCGTCAACCTTGCTTGCCCTTCATGGCCGCTCTTCTAGAATTGCAGAGACGACCGCAGATGTTCTTAACTTTTACAGCCCCCGAGACCATTTTCCATTTGATTCCCCTCATTTGAAGCTTCTAGCTGATGTTGAGGTCTGTAGCCTTTGAATAGCCTTTTGCAGGCACGTGAAGAAGAGCAGTGGGAAAGGGGACATGAACTGAGCTTTTCTACCAGTTTTGAGCTGTTTATGTATTTTCTGAAATCTTCTGAAATAAATGGGTACGTACTGAAAAAGAAAACACAAATGAGGAAAAGGCACTCTTTTCAGTGCCTTTGCTGTGGTCCACTCTGAGCTTTCTGCAGACTCTGGCAAGCGAGGCCTCCCGGTGCCATCTCTGGTAGGGCACGCCCTGCGCGCCAGTGGCATCCGTCAGTCTGCACCACGGTCTTCTGGGGTCATCCCTCTCGGTCCTTAGCAAGCACATAACCACCGTGGGGCGGCACTGCTTCTACTGTTATAGACCTTTATTCTTCACTTTGGTTGCAATTTACTTAACCCTTGGTAACTAATAAGGCTGTTAGCCTGGATGACCAGTGAATGAGGAAGGGCAGAAAAGTGCGGTGGTGGGGAGCCGGGACTCCGGAGCTGACTGTTAGCGCTTGAGTCCTGGCGATTCGTACCTGCAGGGGCCCGTCTAGTCACTTCGCCGCCACCTTGGTTTTCTTGTATTAAAAAGTGAAGAGAACAGGATATTCATGGGATCATATGTTGATGCTCCCACGCATAGAATGTTCTGTACCATCCTTATTGCCAGTCAAGTCTTTTCCCTCCACCGTCTCTAGGGTGTGAAGTGATAGCTGTGAACACCCGCTCCACGAGCCAGACGTTCATCTACAAGTGTGACGCCGTTCTGTGCACGCTGCCCCTGGGGGTGCTGAAGCAGCAGCCCCCCGCCGTCCAGTTTGTGCCGCCCCTTCCCGAGTGGAAGACGTCCGCCGTCCAGAGGATGGGATTCGGCAACCTGAACAAGGTACTGGCCCTGGGCATCTCTCCACGTGCCCGTGGTGTGGTCGGCGAGGATCATCGGGGTTTGCGTTTCTGCACATTGTGCTGTGCTCTCGGCTCTGAGAGGTGAGGGGGAGAGGCCTGTCCGTTCGCTCATTTCTGTTCATTTCGGTGCCTGTTTTTTTTTTTTTTTTTTTTTTTTTAAAGATTTTATTTATTTATTTGACAGAGAGAAATCACAAGTAGATGGAGAGGCAGGCAGAGAGAGAGAGAGAGGGAAGCAGGCTCTCCGCTGAGCAGAGAGCCCGATGTGGGACTCGATCCCAGGACTCTGAGATCATGACCTGAGCTGAAGGCAGCGGCTTAACCCACTGAGCCACCCAGGCGCCCCTGATTTTTTTTTTTTTTTAATAAATACACACACACACAGATGAGGTCTGACTCTTCTGGGATCATTTTACAGACCTCAGCCCACAAAAACAGCTCTAATGTTGTCTTCAATAATACATTCGTGACAGGGATTTCTGGGCTTATGCAGAGAGTAGATGAGAGGAAACTTTGGTAAGGCCTGAGAAGCAGTAGTTCCTGTCGAGGCACAGCTCTGCTTCAAGCCCTGCTCTCTGAGCCCTGTCATCAGCTCACGGGCTCCTCTTACAACAGGTGGTGCTGTGTTTTGACCGTGTGTTCTGGGACCCAAGCGTCAATTTGTTCGGGCACGTTGGCAGCACGACGGCCAGCAGGGGTGAGCTCTTCCTCTTCTGGAACCTCTATAAAGGTAACTGCTTCCTGTTTTTTTTTTTTTTTTTTTAAAGATTTTATTTATTTATTTGACAGAGAGAAATCACAAGTAGATGGAGAGGCAGGCAGAGAGAGAGAGAGGGAAGCAGGCTCCCTGCTGAGCAGAGAGCCCGATGCGGGACTCGATCCCAGGACCCTGAGATCATGACCTGAGCCGAAGGCAGCGGCTTAACCCACTGAGCCACCCAGGCGCCCCAACTGCTTCCTGGTTTTAATGTTTTTCATATTCTTATAGGAATAGAGAATTAGAAATATTCTGGGTTTTCTCAAATACATATTGTATGGCTTTTTTTTTCACTGATTAAACCAGCAATCCCAGAAATTCCTGCTAGGTGCTGGGGATATGGAAGAAAAAAAAAATACCCCTCATCAAAGAGCTCACATCCTAGTGGGAAGTACACTAAGAAGGTGAGCCTTCTCGGAATGGGGCTGTTAGTAGAGGACCAGAGTGAAAGCCCAGGGCACTGCATAAGGAATGTAAAAAGAAGAATCAACCCAGCCAGGAGGCGCAGAACCAGGGAAGCTTCCATAGGGGAAACTTTTTATTCCTAATTCTCAGACTTTTGTATCTGACTGGCCCCTGAATCTTTGGACTACTTCCTTTAGAACCTATGTATCAAACCCCTGCCTCCTATTTTAATTTCTTCTACAACTGGATTGCTCTTCTCTGTGGGTGCTTAAAACGTTTGTGTGTGTGTATACAAGTGGATCTCCTGTCTTCTACCTCAGGGCGTCTGCATGTTCTGTGTGTTCTGGGCCTACGGAGATTTTTTTCTTCTTCTCTTTCCCCCCAGCGTGGCATGCCCTGCCCAGCCTTTCTGGCCTTAACCTGCCGTGCTTTCAGAGAGGCCTTCCAGGACACACATACTTCTGCTGCCTCAAACTAAATTAAGTCCCTGTATTCTTTTCTCTTTTGTTTTTCTTCATTTGCTTTTAGCAGTTCATAATTACAGCTATGTGATACATCTCTATTGATCCATGGGGTTGTTCAGTCTAGTTCCTAGCTTTTGTGTCCCAGCATCTCATACTGTGCCTGTTACACAAGTCTGTTGCCTAAATAGTCTCCGAATGAGTGGGCGAAGGTGGTGATGAGCTGAGAGGGGTTTGGAGTAGTTGAAAGGATGTAGCTCTTGTCATGGAGCAAACTAAGAGTGGTCAGAGCTAAGGACTCTATGCCTAAAATACAGTATTACCTTTTGGGTTTTTTTTTTAGCAGGATCTGAAGTTAGGTCTTCAAGATTTCTGTATCTGCAAAATTATAAGGCGGTTCAGTACACGAGTCACACTCTACTGACTAGAGTTTTGCCAGCTGCCTTCTAAGGGATAGATTTTGAGTTGCAATTTCGGAAACCTAACTTGTCTCTTGCAGGAGTGTTGCATGTCTGTCTGTGGGGGGTCCTATTTCCGGGTGCCCAGAATAATGTAGGGCCTGATCAAGAAGTTCTTGAGAAAAGTCTGTAGGAAAACCCTGGAATTGTTCTCTCTGTTTCTCTAGCTCCAATACTACTGGCACTAGTGGCAGGAGAAGCTGCCGGCATCATGGAAAACATAAGCGATGATGTGATTGTCGGCCGGTGCCTGGCCATCCTCAAAGGAATTTTTGGCAGCAGTGCAGTGCCGCAGGTAAGTAAGTGGGAAGGGCCAAGTGGGGATCAAGGTTCACACTGAAGCGGGGTCTGACACAGCACAGTTTCAGCCAGAATTGAGAGGTGTGCTGAGTTTCCAGGAATGCGAGTGTTTGGAGTCTGTGTGTCAATGTGGGATTCAGGAAAGCCCCCCGCCCAGTACCTGGCCTAGGGGACTGAGAAGGGTTTGCTGCATATCCCTGCCGGCCCCATCCATCATCGCTTGCGTGTGGAGTCCTGCCACTCCTGCCTTTGAGTTGAAAGGGTCAGACTCCCTCATGGAAGAGTAGCTTGGTACTTTGTTCTGTTCTTTAGGCCCACTGAAAGAAGCACTAGATCCTTATGATTCCTTTGAAAGAAGGCACATTAGTGCTTTCATTGACCTTATAAAGGTCAAGTCCTGGGTAGATGTATAGATTTCCCTGGCAGGGGAACGTGGATGCTTAGTTGGAAGCCATTTGTGTGTTTGACAGTGGAAGCATCAATTCCTTGGCTAACTCATGTCTCCTGCCTCTTCGCCTTTGCTGCTCTGTTGTATTCCCCCCACCACAGCTTTCCCACCTTTCAGAGAGGACTGGCTTGTCCTCTGCCCTGGAGTAACTTCTGTTCGTGCTTTTTTCTTCAGCCCAAGGAAACTGTGGTATCTCGCTGGCGTGCTGATCCCTGGGCCCGGGGCTCCTATTCATATGTCGCTGCAGGATCTTCTGGAAATGACTATGACTTAATGGCTCAGCCAATCACTCCTGGCCCCTCAATTCCAGGTGCTCCACAGGTAAGAAACTGGCAAACTACCTGGGCTTATTTGGGAATAAGCCCAAATAAGGATTTCCTTATTTTCTTATGGGGTAGGGGAGGTTCTGGTGTTGGTGGTTAGATTTTAGTTGTTCTCTCCTTGGACCCTTTCAAATAACCAAGAGCAGCATCAAAGGGAGGACCAATATTACTTGTGTCTGATTCCTCACATTCCGGCTCTGTTAAATCTGGGCAGTCCATATTCAGAATGGAAAAATCCATAGGCTAAGCCAATTACTTTTCCCTTATTCAAACTTTTTCCCCTTAAAAAAAACAAAAAAAAACCAAAAAACAAAAAAACCCACATTTTTTTAGTTGCACCCCGTTCTGTAATGGCTCACAGGATTATTGCAGGGTGTCCAACACTAGGAACATGTCAGATTCCAGGACATGCCCCTAAGGGGTCCTTGTTTAGTGCCAGACCCAGCTCCAGAGCTCAGGACCCTGTGAGCCCACTCCGGAGCTGAGAAGCAGGGGTGTCCTGAGTTAGACACTGGCTTCAGTGGCAGAGTAATCAGGAACCTCTGTGCCCCAGGAGGTACTGTAGGAGGCAAAGGAAGCTCTAGAACTGGGTGTCCCCCAGCATCCAGTGATAAGAACAGGTCCAGTCCTGCTTTACCCTAGGACTAAGGCTGGCTTGGCTGAGGTTTACTGTTGCATTTCTACTGGTCATTTCTAGAATACTTGCTGATGAGGGAGATCCTTTTTGGTAGAACAATGATCTGTGACTGGCGGGGTAGCCTTCGAAGGCCGATAGGAATCTGGCAGTTAAAACACAACAAAAAGAAAAGTTCCTGTTTGCGACTGGCTGATCCTTCTCTCCATTTGTTTACCTGCAATAGCCGATTCCACGACTGTTCTTCGCTGGAGAGCATACGATCCGGAATTATCCAGCCACCGTCCACGGCGCTCTGCTGAGTGGGCTGCGAGAAGCAGGAAGGATTGCAGACCAGTTCCTGGGGGCCATGTACACTCTGCCTCGCCAGGCCACACCAGGCGTCCCCGCACAGCAGTCCCCAAGCATGTGAGACTGATTGATGGGTTCTGAGGGAAGCAGACACTGTGAGTCTTCTGCCGTGTGAGCAGAGCTCTTGGAGCAATACTGGATCCCACTAAGGAACTCATGATGCCAGGTGGCCAAGGTGGTGGCCTCCTTTGAGTGACTTAGGGCTAGAGGGGCAGTTGTCCGTTAGTGTGGAAGTCGGTGTTCTTCCTCAAGACTGAGGTAAGCAGGCGTTGTGAGAGGATGTCGTAGTCTCTTGGTGTGTGGTGGTTTTTTATATTTTAAAAATAAAACTTCATATAAAATTCTCTCTCATTGTTTCCCCTTTAGATTTATATAACGGGTGCTGTGCCTTTAGAAATGCCAGTTTTCTCCATGTTTAAATAAGGAGGATGTTTATACAAAGGCAACAGATGGTTTGGCCAGGTCTGAAGGTAGGGTTGAGGGGAGCCCCGCAGAAGCAAAGGCTTCGTGATCCTTGGAACGAGGGTGTTCCCCATTGGGACTGTGGGGTCACTGCGCCAAGAGCGTGAAGCTACAGGTCAAGCCTAAGAAATCAGAGGAATTTTTAAATATTTAAAATTTTTAAATTTAAAATAAAACAAGGCACAGAGTTTGGGTGGATCTCTGAGAGACCATTCTGGCTTTACTCCCCAGGTTCCCTCCATGGGTCTGTGCTAACTTTCCACTCTTGGGTCCAGCACACTGGCATAGAAGTTTGAGGAGGTGTTACGCAAGGAGGTCAAGGGTTGAGGTGACTTAGCTACCACTGTCAGTCTCCTGTCACTGCTGCTAGTGGAGGACCACAGCAGGCGCTGAGGGAAGATTCCAGTTCCTTGCCTTTTTAGCTTTCTTGTGGCCCCTTCCTCACTCTTCAGAGCACATCACTCCAGTCCCTGCTTCGCTTGTTCTCCAGTCCTGTCTCGTACAAGGATACTTGTGATTTCATTTAAGGCCCACCCAGATCCTCTCCTCATTCGTAATCAAAATCCTTACTCATGTCTGCGAATTCCCTTTTGCCATACGAGGTAAAAACATTTTTACAAGGGAACAGTAACTGTTCCTTCTCAAGGGCTCTTAACACTTTTACTACAAAAACACGCACATTTGGGGCGCCTGGGTGGCTCAGTGGGTTACGCCGCTGCCTTCGGCTCAGGTCATGATCTCAGGGTCCTGGGATCGAGTCCCACATCGGGCTCTCTGCTCGGCAGGGAGCCTGCTTCCTCCTCTCTCTCTCTGCCTGCCTCTCTGCCTACTTGTGGTCTCTCTCTGTCAAATAAATAAATAAAAAAATCTTAAAAAAAAAAAAAAAAAACACGCACATTATCTGTTTGCTTTTACTTGTGTTGTCAGTTCTTCCTTATAATTAGCCTAAATGAGGTTTATTCTTAGATTTGAGGGTTGTTATACAGGTGGGCTAACGACAGGATGAAAATGGAGTCTTCGAGTAATAATGGCGGACGAATCTGTACACCAGGACCGGGGTGAGTGGTGGAAAGTGTATAGACTTTGACCTACGACCTGTGTTTAAAATAAAACAATGCCCTCATACTGTTACCGCAGGTGGGTGGTCCAGCATTAGGTGCTTTAAAACATTTGTTTTTTAAATAAATGGCATAGGCACCTTGAGACAGAGGACCGTTCCACGTGAGGACAGACAACAGCTGTACTCAGGTGACGACAGAAATAGCACCAGGGACTCACACACGAGCACATGGAAACTAGGGAGCTTTATTGTTACATATTGTGCCGCAGAGCCAACAGCAGAGCCAGCAGCCAGCATTCGAGCCCGAGGATACGTGCAGACAGGCAGCTTCCACTAATACACATGCACCCAAGGCGCCCCGAGTCCCTGCTTATGGCGTCGCCCTGGTTTCCAGCAACAGGGTCCGGCCTCCTTGGTCCCAGGCTTGGAGCAGGAACGTAGAAGCTGCTGCACCTGGACTCCCAAGGGGCAGGGCTGAGGCCAGAGCGCCTGCCGAAACGAGCAGAGGGACTCGTGAACTGAGAGACGGAGCCCCCCAGCAGAGGGGTCTCTGACGCATCGGCAGTTTTGTGAGGGCCACTCTCCCAGCCCTCCCAGTCTTTAAAATACAAAAAAATAGACTTTATTCTCTTAAAAATACATTCCTTTCAGTACATGTTCTGAGCTGTGAAGCAGCAGGAAAATAGGGCCCCTTTCCTATGGTCTTGGCTGTGAGGCTTCGAGGAGAACCCTGGGCCCCCCCAGGGGTTGTCAAAAGATAATTCCTAAAAGCAGTCCTGTCAGAGTAACAACAAATCCCACATCCACAGAGGCTCTGGGTCCCTGTTCCTTACTGGGCGGGGGTAGCGCTGGCCACTGACCCACCACACGTAGAGCACGAAAGCTGCCCCAGGGTCCCAGGTCCTAGACGACAGAGGAGGGGGAGGAGGATTTCTGTGCGGACTCGCCGGTGACCGAGGCCAGAGCGGCGGCCCCGCTGCAGATCCCCGTCCGCCCGCGCTGGCTCACTGTCAGGCTAAAGCAGAAACAGCCACGGCTTCCTCGCCCGCCACCCCTACAGCTTCCTCGGGTGGTTTGAGTGCCAGAGTGGTGAGCGCGCGGCCTCTGGCCTTCAGCCACCTCCCGTACTTTCTCCAACCGCGCAGCTCTGAGCACAGGCGCCCCGGGAGCCCTCCCGCAGCTAGCGGCCGGCCAGTGAGAGCTGGAGTTAGAGGCACTGAAAGTGGGTCTGTCGGCTGGGACAGCAGGGCTGTTTGGCTGATCGGACAGCTATTTAATTACTAGGTCTCCCCTATTTGGTGAGGTTTCCCCCAGGACCCCTGACCGTGAACTCCAGATGGTCCCACACAGGCTGCTTTTCAGAAAGGGGCCTTCGAACTTTGGAATTTGAGAGCCAGCCTTGCCAGCCACTTGAAACCCAGAGGAACCGAGCCTCCGGCCTTCGTTTGCTATTATACATGGTATCGTCTGCAATGCTGAGGACACTTAAAAATAAAATCTATTTTATAATGGTTCTAGAAAGTATGCAGAGTAAGGAAACACAATATTTATCCTGAAATAATCGTTACAATCAAACCCTATTGCACTCAGATTTTTAAGACAGCAGCCCCCAGCAAGAGGGCACCACAGCTGTCCCCCTTCCACAGAGCATTCTGGGGAGTGGCAGGTGTTGATGCTGCTGCAATGTGGAAAGATCCAGACTTTGGCTCCAGGAGCTACAGCACCAGAATCCAGGGCTCCAACGCCCGAAGACGAGAATTATTGGCGACATCCCTGTAGGCATGGCTTGGCACCCTTTTGTTTCCACCAGCAGAGAAGAGCCGCAGAATTCGTTTCCTGTAACCTCAGCGGACCGCCGAGAGGCCCGTTTCCTTCGGACTCTCCAGGTTGCCATCCAGTGAAGAGGAACGGTAGGGAGGCTGCACGTGAGAGGTTGCAGCCTTGGGTAAGCTAGTTTCTAGCCAGTGCTCCGGGGAGCAGCAGCAGGAAGAGGTTCTGGAAAGAGCATCTTGAACTAAGCGTGTGAGGCAGCACAGTGGACGAGAGAGAAGCTACACGGCAATGCCCTTCGACTGGCAACACTCCCAAAAATGGAAGTCGGCGCACAACTTTCCTGCCCCCGAAAGGAAGCTAGGTGTGCCCCGCGCCGTCGCCAGGGTCGCCAGGTCTGATGGCAGACGCGGGCATGAGGAGCACTGGTTCCCACCGAGTGCAGGCCGGGAAGACGCTCGCAAAGCCAGCAACACGAGAGGGCCGACGGGGGGTCCCGAAAGCCAGGGAGCGCTGTGAGCTGCGTGGACCCAGAAGCCATCTGATCCAGTCCCTCCTCTCACAGACCAGAAGATTGAGGCCGGCCGAGCTTCGTGGAGTCCATCCGCATGATGTTAGAACGCGGAAAGAACAAGGCCCTCGAAAACGTGGCAGGAGAGAAGACCCCTTCCCTGAACCCATCTGGATGCTACCTTCCAGAAGCAGAGGGAGCCCCCACAGGACAGTGTAAACAGAATAATCTCAGAATGTCACACTTAGGACCCTTAGAGACCATTTCAAAGAATTCATTTTACAGATATGGAAACTAGAGGCCCCAAGAGGACAGACAGTGACCTGTCCAAAGTCACACAGCAACACAGTACAAAGCCATGAAGAAAACTCAGCTTTCCTGACTCCTAGCTATGCTCTTCCCCTAGGAAGGAACAGTGTCTGCGTCATTACAAGCAGCCTTTGGAAAGGGACCCCTTCTTCGAACTGTTACACAAAAAGCCGTGCCAAGAATATATGGTTCTTTGTAACTGTCTCCCCCCGCCACCCCCCGTGAATGGTATAAGAAAACTAATCAATTGTTTGTTTGTGTGGCTTCCTGAAAGCTTTGCCGCATTTTGCACTGTACAAACCTGGGGCCCTCGATAGGCATTTAGTATGAGCTGTCCTCCAGTGAAGTCCTAATGACCGTCCGCAGAAGCCAAGGGCCCGCTTCTGTAGGAATGCCGCAGCCTGGTAAAGTGCAACACCTCCTCCCCGGACGCGAAGAGAGGAACGAGTCCATGCCTCTCATGGAAATATTGCTTTGTGGAGTGACGGGAGACGCTTCTCCCTGCCCACTTTCCCCCTTGCTGGGCACTTCTAGAAGGCAGAGTCCGCTGGGTCAGGCCCAGTTTAGTTCCGGAATATTCCAAAGGGTGGAAATGACGGAGTTGGCCTGAAGTCTCCAGCTGAGGGAGAGGGGCAGGCAGTGCCAGCAGCATTATTGGTGCCCAGGAAAGGAGATGCGTGAGGCTTGTGCGCTTCCAGGTGCCTTTGGAAGGTGAGCGGAGAGCCAGGGGAGGGGCGGGAGGACATCATTCCGATAGGTGGGTACCCGTGTGTTCCGCCCCAGGGGGCCAAGTCCGAGAAGCGGCAGCCTGAAGGTGGCCCCCACGGTCCCTTAGAGGCAGCACAGACCTCCCGCTGTCCAAGTCTGAGGAACGCCCAAGGGGAGAGGAGCGGGTGCCCCGCCCCCCGCCCTGGTGGAGCCCACGGCTGCTGAGTCTCAGCGGGTACTCGGGCCCCTAGAGCCGACAAGGAGCAAACGGGGTGCGGTGAAGAGACTAAGAAACTAGCCGCGCGGAAGGGCTGCCCTCTGCCCCCCCGAGGAGCAGAGAAGGGCCTTCGGCTGCGGTTGTGTGGTGAGGGCACGAGGGCTTTCTATAGCTTTCCCCACTGGGGGCCAGCGGGGCCCACGCGACCTGGGGACAGGGATGAGGAGAGAGGACTCATGCATCGGGGAAGGCTGGGCCTGCGTGACTTATGTCCAGCTTGTAGTTTCGGAGCCCCCCTGGCCAGGTGGCAAAACGACCTGAGCCGCAGCCTGGTCTGCCGTGGTCTCCCAGCCAAGGCCCGGCGTCCAGCCGGGTAAACGGGCCTTGCATCCTTCGTAGGGCAGGAAGGCAGGAGAGTGGAGAAGCGGGAGCAGAGGAGACAGCAGACCTCACCCAGCCGGCTCAGTTGTCCTCGGCGCAGGGCCGGGCTGGCCGTAACCGCTCCTCGGCCCGGGCGCGCCCCGACTCGGGCGGCCCTGGCTTCGCAGGCAGCTCACACCGCTCCAGGGGGTTGTGCGGTCGCCTGTGGACACCGGGTGAGCAGTCGTCCCCGTCCTCCTGTGCCAAAAAGGACAGAAGTGAGCTGTGGAGGACAACAGCTAGTGACCAGACCCGCTCATTCCCTACCCCGGGGTCCTCTCCAGCCCAGCAGAGTGCAGACAGACCACAGGACGGGCCAATTTAAACATCCCTTGGAAACGAGGAGAGACCACAACCCCAGGCTGCTGGGGCTTGTAGGGTAGGACAGGGCCTGGGATGGGGGCACGGGGCCAGCCCCATAAGCAGGGGCCCGGCACTCCTTGCGTTCCGCATGGGCAGGCTGCGTGCTTCTGGGGTGAGCCATTTCCCTGCTTGGGGAGCAAGAAAGTACCCTGAAAAGGAGGCCAGGTCAGGCTCCTCCTACTTCCCACCTATAAACTACCAAAAAGCCAGGGCCCTTCCCTTTCAGGTCCGTACATATCTCTCATCCTCTCTGATATCCAAAGCTTCGGGGACCTAAACACATACCCCCTCCCCTTCACTCCTCTTGTACCAAAACTCTGCCTTTTCAGTGTTCTCATTGGTCCTTCGAGCAAATGCAGATCGAAGAACTCAAGTATGAGTGAGCAAGTTTCAAGCTGGCAGGGTAGAAAGTGCGTGATTCAGAAACCGGAACCTTCGATTCACATCTCAGCTCTTCCAGTAATTCACTCAGGTGGCCTTAGGTAAGGCACTTTGGGTCTCTGACCCTCCATTTCTAGATCTAAAAAACGGGGCTAACACCTGCCCGCGGGGCTCCTGGAGAGACTGAGACGGTGGGGAGGTGCGTGTCAGACGCTCAGTGAGGGCTTTCAGGGCATTTCGCGTTAGCGCACCGTCACGTGCCCTCTAAAAAGGAAACAACATCTGCGTCCAAAACGTCCTGCGTCCTCGCAGGCTCCGGATCCAGCCACTCGCAGAGGCCGCCCCTTCACCTGACGCTCCGACCCTCACACGAGGCGGCGGTTGTGCTTTCTCGCTCCTGGAACGAGCCTACTGTGCCAGCGCTGCCCTCAAGACGGAGGATACGATCACTTAGACGCGTGTCTGGGGCAAAAGTGACCGACCCGAGGGCACAAGAATGTCAGCGGGGCCCAGGAAAAGCCCTCGTGCTCATGCCGCGCGTGCCAGCAGCCAGCCGGGCTCCGCTGGGGAGACCCTCTCCCCGGCTCTCCTCTCGGGCCGCAGCTTCCTGGGCTTCTAGATGCTGCTCTGTGGGGCTTTAAGGGGAGTTCCTTTGGCTACTCTGGCAAACCCAGGGGAAGGAGGCCAGATCTCTTCCTTTTGTGTGGCCTTGAGTACAGAAGAGACAGCCTGGGAAAAGGGTTTGGGAAACTCAAGCTGCTCCCTGCCCAAATACCTTCTGCGACTCTCAGAGCAGCCCGGCTCTCCCCGGTATTTCCCGGCCCCATAGTCCTGAGTCCCGCTGGCCTGAGAAAAGGAAAGCGCCAGGAGGGGAGGGAGAGGGGAAGTGGGGTGGGGGGGCTCACCGCGCCGGCCGCGTGGTTCCAGGCTGCCCCAGTGGCGGCATCTCCCACCCGATTCCGACGACTGAGCACCTCGGACACGGTGAGGCTACTCTGGGTCCTTCTGGAGGCGAGCTCGGGGGCGTCCCCTGAATTTCCTGCCCTCTGAGTGCCCTGCTCACAGACGTGCGACCTGGGCTGCCCGAGGTCCGAGCAGTCCGTGGCGGCCCTCTGGGTGTAGGCGTTGGCAGCTTCCGCGCTTCTCCCTCCTCGGGCTGGGGGGTCCTCTGAGGAGTTCAAGTCCCGCCTGCTCTTCCAGGCGTTGCGCACCGTGACGTGCCTGGCGTCCGCAGAGCCCGCTTCGGAAGGGGCGCTGTGGTTTTTCCACCGGATTGTCTCCGCTGGGGCTGCGTGGCTGTTTCTCTCCGAGGGATCCGAGGGCTTGATTATAATGCTGCTCCGAGACACCACGGTTTCGGGCCTGTTCTTCGGGGGCCCATCTGCCGTCCTTTCTGCTTCGGCGAACTGCAGGGCGATGTCGTGTTTGTGAATGGAGAGCTCGAAGGGGGAGCTGACGTGGTTGCCGAGTGCCGTGAGCTCTGCCGGCCCCACCTGGATGTTGCTGGTGGACGTGTGCCTCTCCCGGGAGGCCTCGCCCGGGCTGGATCGCGGGCTGCTGCTGTCAGAGGGGTAAATGGTTATGCTGCTCGTCACCTTGTTGGGGCCTGGTTTCGAGGTGGATTTCTGCTTCTCCGTGGCGGCCTCGGTTCCAGATCCCCCCATAATTTTTTTCACATCCTTATCAATGATGACGGGTTTGATGATGGCTCTGGACCGCAAGGCCTCTCTGGGGCTGAAGGGCCGTTGGCTTTTGACCCCAGCACCGTTGGCATCTGGGAACTCGACGGCATTGGCGGAGGCTCTGACGGGCTTCTCGGATTCATTTTCTGTCCCGACATCTTTATCATTCTCAAACAGGGAGGTTCTAAGTCCTCCTCGCGATTTGGCTTTTTCCCTCGAGCTGGGCTGGTGCCTGGGCTCCGGCTCCGGCGTGATGGTTGTGTTTACCAACTTGGCAGTAACCAGAGAGGCCGCATCCCCGTCGTCATCGGAGTCCGCCTTCTCTCTGCCGCCGGATCGGATGACGCGGCACCTCAGGGCCTCGTGCTGACTGCTGTCTTCCATCACAACGGCTACGGGTTGATCGATGCCTTCTTTATTTGGGGTTGAGAAGCCCTGAAGGATGTTCTCTTGGCTTCTGGAGCTATAGGGATATTTTGATAAGAGTGGAGGCTTAGAATTTGGGGCACTGCTATCCGCCTCTGGGCCGCTGGCAGCCTTTTTGCCCTTGCAGAGCCCTTCTGAGGAAGATCTCCGAGACGAGGCCAGGGATCCGATCCCCTTCGGACTGCCGCAGTCTGCAGCCTGATTTAACGGACTTCCGTTGCCGGCTCCCTGCCCCCTCTTGCCAAAGGGGGCCTCCGCGGAGGTGTCAGAAGCCTTGTCACCTCTACCCGGTACGTCACTGGGAACAGCCCCATGAGTGGTATTGTCACTGAACGTTCGTGTTGTCTTCTCCACTTTTCCCTTCAACCCACTCTCGGCTCCTGGCTTGGGAGCGCCCTTCCAAACCTTGCTGTGCTCCTGCGCCGCGGGCGGGTAGCGGCTCAGCACCGACGGCTGCTCCCTGGCCTTCCTGCCTTCGCTCTGAGAAGAGCCCGACGCGTATCGCTCCTCGGTCCTCCTCGTCTCCTGAGCCCCGCTGTCCGCAGCTGCCCCCGCGTTGGAAGCTTTGGCGGCCCTCCTGTTGGCGAAGCTAGGAGAGGAGACCTGCCTGCTGCCCAGAGAACAGTCATTGTTGAGCACAAACTCCCTGTTGCGATGCCTCTCCCGCTTGTGCTGAGGGGACAGTTCCCGGGCCGTGTGCTTGGACACAGGCGCCTCAGTCCCGTGGCCTCTCAACTTCGTCCTCTCGTGCCTGCCTTTGCCGGGCAGGAAAGCCTCCGCCCCTTCCACCTCCCCGTTCTCTAACTCCTTCTGTTTCTTGATCTGTAGCTTTATCTCCTCCAGCTGGCTGGCCAAGAGTTTGTTCTTATTTTGTTCACTTAGGTAATTATCCTGAAGGTCATTATTTTTGGCCCTCATTTTCTTAAGCTCTTCTTCCAAAAATTCAAAATGTTTGATCTGTGTCTTAAGTTTCTCGATCTCTTGGTTAAGGTCTTTCACTTTGTTGTCTTCCTGATTCCGGTTCTTCTCGTTTTCGGATTTGTTTCTGGCTTCATTCTCGACCTGCTTGAGATAGTCCAGAGCGCCCTTCCTCCTGGATTCTTTGCAGGGCGGCGTGGGGCAGACCCCGTCCTCAATCCGCAGGTCGTTCCTTTCCAGAAGATTAGAAGCGTTCCTGGTATAATCTCGGTGCATCTTTTTGTTCTGCTCCAGTTTCTGGGTGAGCTCTCTGATCAGCTTCTCGTTTTCTTTCTCCTTTTCATTCAAGTATTTTCTCTCACTCACAAAGCTCAGAGTCAACGACTTTAGCTTTTCTAACTCTGACACTAAATTCTGCTCCGTTTTATCCAGGCGGTCCTCGGAACATTCCAGTTCTTTCACTTTGACCCTGAGCATTTCCAGCTCGGAGGAGATCTTCTTGGTCAGGTTCCTCTCCTCATTCAGACTCAGACAGAGCTGGGTGCAGTCATTCTTGCTCCTGCCGAAGGCCTCCTCCAGCTTCTCCAGCTCGGCCATTCGCTTCTGAAGCCGCTCGATCTCGGACTTCAGCTCCCGCGTGAGGTTTTCCTCCTCTTCCAGCTTCTCCTTCATCAGCCGACACAGGTCCTCCGCTCTCTTGATTTCCTCATCTTTGCCCTCGATTCTCAGCACTCGCTGGCGCAGCACTTCGATCTCCGCCAGCATGCTGGAGTTGCTGCCTTCCGCCTGAAT
This sequence comes from Mustela lutreola, assembly GCF_030435805.1. Taxonomy (NCBI): domain Eukaryota; kingdom Metazoa; phylum Chordata; class Mammalia; order Carnivora; family Mustelidae; genus Mustela; species Mustela lutreola. The sequence continues at coordinate 16,637,181 of NC_081299.1, forward strand.
CACCTTGTCCTGGAGGTCCAGGAGCTCATCCTCTGCTTTCTGGAGGTTTTTCGTGGCTTCCTCCAGCTCATCGAGACGGCGGCTTAGACTCTGTAACTTAAACCGCAGGTGGCGGCTGGAGGCGGTATCCTTGTAGCTTGTAAGTTCAGCCATGCCTGCTGCCAGCTGCTGTGCGCCCCGAGAGGCATCCAGTTCCACTCGCGGGGACGAGAAATGGTTACCTTTCTCTTGGTGTCCACAGCCTTCTTTGGCAGCTGGAGACCATTATCAGTCTACAGAAGGAAAAGCAGAAAGCATGTCAGGCAGCAGATCTAACATCTGTACTTCAGCCCCCCGTTCTTTTAATTCTTGTGCCTAGAACATAGCAGGTGCTCAAGTGTGTTGAATGAATTTTAATAATCCCGCAGGAATGACCAGTACTGAGGTGATTATCTAGTTTAATCCTAATGAAGAATGTTATCCGTGGCCACATGGCAACAATACAGAGGAGAGGGATGCCTTATTTCTCATCTTTACCGTGTGCCACCTACCCAATCCCAGGACTGTCCTTACGTTTCTGCAAATCACTAAGTAAACAGCTTCAGTTTTACTGAGTTGTAAAATGGGTATAATGATCCTTACCATATCTCTCCCCATTACTGTTCCGAGATAATGTGTAGAAACCTCTTGGTAACGAAGCAGTAAATAATCGTAAGATTATCAAGAACTATGACAGCTTCAGGGAACAAATAGATTAGTGAATGGGGCGCCTGGGTGGCTCAGTGGGTGAAGCCTCTGCCTTCGGCTCGGGTCATGATCTCAGGGATCGAGCCCCACATGGGGCTCTCTGCTCAGCAGGGAGCCTGCTTCCCCCTCTCTCTCTGCCTGCCTCTCTGCCTACTTGTGATCTCTCTGTCAAATAAATAAAATCTTTAAAAAGAAAAAATAGATTAGTGAAAAAGAAAATCACCTCACTGACATTAGGGAGATAATAGGACCTAGGCTCTGGGAGAGAAGAAAGAAAGGGTTGTATCCCTAGAGAATTTCTAATTTGGGTCGTGCCTTCACTTGAGTTCTGAGTTCAAATTTAGACTGCCTTGAGTGGTCTGGTATCAACTTGTCCTTGCTGACAATCTAACCTAAAATGGTCTCAGCCTGGTAAAATCCCTGGGAAACCTACCAGAGGTAAACAGAAATACTCTGGAGAGATACACCCTCTACTCAGGTCACACAAGAGTTCCACACAAAGTCCTGCTGAACCCTGGGTTTACAATTCTAAATTACAAAGACAGGCACCTGGGTGGCTCCGTCAGTTAAGCATCTGCCTTTGGCTCAGGTCATGATCCTTTGGGTCCTGGGATCAAGCCCAGCGTCACACTCCCTGCTCAGCGGGGAGCCTGCTTCTCCCTCTCTCTCTGCACCCCACTTATGCTCTCTCTCTCTACTGCTTTCTCTCAAAAACCTTTAAAAAACCCACAAAAAACCATAAGGACCGCTCTTTTACTATGACTGAACAAAGGATATTTATACCAATAAGAACAAAAGTTCATAAGATAGAGACCCTAAATTAAGCACATTCTAGTGTTTAGAGTTAAAAAAAAAAAAAGGAAGGCATCCAAACCAGATTAGAAAGAGATGGCATTAACTAAGATCAGAAGATTTTTAAATTAACCAAAAAGAATCACTAACAAATGGAAAGAAAAATAGCAAATTCAGTGCAAATGAAGAGAGTACAGTGCTTGAGAAGAGATACAAGATTACAAAGGGCAGCACAAACGTAAAAAGATTTTGTGAAAGAAAGTCTCATGTGGCACCTGGGTGGCTCAGTCGGTTAAGCACCTGACTCTTGATTTCAGCTCAGGTCTTGATCTCAGCTTCCTGAGTTCAAGCCCCCTATTCAGCTCCATGCTGGGCATTAAGCCTACTTGAAGAAGAAAGGAAGGAAAGACAAGAAAGAAAGGTTAATAGATGGGGAGTAAAATAAAGATGTCTAAAAATGAGGAAGTTTTTCATGTGCGACCCAAAAGGAAGGAACAGAGAGAATGAAGGTGATGTAATGTTTGAAGAACTACCGGTATCTTCAAGAGTTGATGAAAGATGGGAAGCCTTACACTTGGGAAGTGAAGTCCCAACCAAGCAGCGTAGTAAAGTTAAATCTGCACCTAGACACGTAAGTAAGGATACAGCAGGATACCACCAAGAGAAGAGAAGTAACAAAAAGGAAAATAATCGTAACCTAGAAGAAAATACCAAGGCAAAGTATGAAACAAGATACAATTAGAAACCCTTTCAGAACAACAACAACAAAAAAGGAAAATAAAAACCTAAGTGTTTATTATTAATAGACCTTCACTGAAAAAGCTATTTATGGATGTACTTCAGAGTATAGAAACTGGGGCACCTGGGCGGCTCAGTCAATTAAGTGTCATGTCGGACTCTTTATTTTGGCTCAAGCCCCACTTTGGATGCCATGCTCAAACGGGGAGTCTGCTTCTCCCCCTCTCTCAGCCCCACCCCCTGCTCTTGGACATGTCCTCTCAAAAAAAATCTAAAAAAAAAAAAGTGAATATAGAAATTGATCACTTAAGGCAGGCATGATATGCAAGAAGCAATGGAAAGCAAAGAGGTTTTTTAAAGATTTTATTTGAGGGGCGCCTGGGTGGCTCAGTGGGTTAAAGCCTCTGCCTTCGGCTCAGGTCATGGTCCCAGGGTCCTGGGATCGAGCCCCGCATCGGGCTCCTGCTCAGCGGGGAGCCTGCTTCCCTTCCTGCCTCTCTGCCTAATTATGATCTCTGTCTGTCAAATTAATAAATTAAAAAAAAAAAAAGATTTTATTTGAGAGAGACAGCACATGAGAGTGAGTGGTGGGGGGTGTGGGGAGTCAGAGGGGAAGAAGCAGACTCCCCACTGAGCAGGGAGTCCGACCCAGGGTTGGATCCCAGGACCCTGAGATCATGACCTGGGCTGAAGGCAGAGGCTTAACCAAATGAGCCACCCACGCGCGCTCCAGGAAAGCAAAGAAATTAACCCACACAAGGACTGGTTCAGTTAAACAGTAAACAAAAATTAACTGGGGATAGGAGGGCTAGGGCAGGATAAAACCGAACTAAAATGCCGGGTAATAACATGTAAGTCATAAAGAAAGAAATCAGGATTCAAGTGTTCTTAAAAAGCTGTAGTTTGAGGGAAGAGGACAGAGTAATTATGACCAAATTTAGAACTTGTTAAGAGTGACTATTAATCACGTGTCTGATAAGGCATTAGTAAGCAGAGTATATATCAAGAACTCCTACAACTTAACAAAAAAAAAGTAACATGATTTAAAGCTGGGCAAAGGACTTGAAAAGACATTGCTCCAAAGATAATATGGCCTACAAGCATATGAAAAGATACTCGACCTCACTGACGCGAGGGAAATGCAAATCAAAATCACAATGGGAGATCACTTCACACCCATCAGGACGGCTACTATCCCCAAAACCAGTGTCGGTGAGAATATGGAGAAACTGGAAGCCTTGTACACTGTTGGTGCAAAAATAAAATGGTAAAACTTATTGGAAAACAGCATGGCAGCTCTTCTAAAGATTAAAAAAAGAATTACCACATGACCCAGCAATTTCACTTCTGGGTAGAAGTACAAAAAAAATTCAAAACAGGATCTTGAAGAGATATCTGAATGCCTGTGTTCATGAAAGCACTATTTACAATGGCGAAGAAGTGGAAGCAGCCCAAAGGGTCCATCGGAGGATGGATGGAAACACAAAATGTAGCATATGCTACAGTGAAATATTCATCTTAAAAAAGGCGATTCTTGGGGTGCCTGGGTGGCTCAGTAGGTTGAGCCTCTACCTACGGCTCAGGTCATGATCCCAGAGTCCTGGGATCAGCCCCGTGTGGGGCTTTCTGCTCAGCGGGGAGCCTGCTTCCTCCTCTCTCTCTCTCTCTGCCTAGCTCTCTGTGATCTCTGTCTGTCAAATAAATAAATAAATAAAATCTTAAAAAAAAAAAAAAAAAAAAGGGCGATTCTGTCACCTGGTACAACCTGGATCAAGCTTGAGGACACTGTGCTAAGTGAAATAATTCAATCACAAAAGACAAATACTGTATGTTTCACTCATGACGTACCTAGAATATTCCAGTTCACATAAATGCAGTAGAATGGTAATTGCCATAGGCTGGGGGAGGTGGAAATGGGACTGTTATTTAACAAGTATGGAATTTCAGTCATGCAAGATAAAAAATGTTCCAGAGATTGGTCTGTACAACAATGTGAATACATACTTACTACTGAACTATAAATGGTGCATATGATAGATTTTATGTTACACATAAATAATAAATAACAATTAAAAAAAACAAAACTATCTTACGGCAGTAAAAAGTAGAGAGAAGGTATGGCAGACCTCCAGTTTCTAGCCCAGCATGTAAGGAAGTCCTCACTGTGTCTTAACATATAAAAAGCAGAACAGACTGAAAATTCACAACTCTTCTTAGCTCCATGAGAGAAATGAGGTCACAAAAACGACTGATCCAAAACTTAGACCTAAGTAGATGCAGGGAGTCCTAATTTAACACAACAGAAATTCACGAGTGCCCACGGGAACTGGCACGAGAGCCGGCAAACCTGAACTAGGACTGACAACTTGCTGGAAGCTCAGCGAGGACAGCTCCGTGTGCCAAGAGCAAGAGGGAGTGTCAGTCTTGAGGGAAACAGCACAGCCCGCTTGATGAGCTTTACCTCCAGAGGCTCTCACAGTGAGGATGAGAGGAAACTCCCTCGTGCACCCAGCAGGGGAGGATTAAAACAGGTATTTTGAAACCAGAGCCTGGGCGAAAGGAAATACCCAACTCTAGCTATCCTGTACCACCTAAGGGGCAGGAGAGTTTGAGGGGAGAAGGGGAGAGGACCACCAGCAAAGGCCTACTTACCTCAGTCATTTTTATCCAGGACATCATGTCCTGCTTTCATCAAAAAATTACAAGGCATACTAAAAGGCAAAAAACACGGTTTGAAGAAACACAGCAAGCATCAGAACCAAACTCAGATATGGCAGAGATTTTGGAATTACCAAAAATTTAAAACAATGATTAATACAATAAGGGCTCTAATGGAAAAAGTAGACCTCATACAAGAACAGAAATGGAAATTCTAGGAACCAAAAAAAATATTAGAAATCAAAAACACTGTAACAAATGAAGAATGCCTTTGATTATCTCATTAGTACACTAACAGAGCTGGGTAAAGAACCTCTGGGCTTGAGGGTATGTCAATAGAAACTTCTAAACCTGTAAAGTAAAGAGAAAAATTACTTAAAAAAACAACAACAAAAACCAGAACATCCATTAAGTGTCGGACAACTACAAAGTTTATAACATTTAATGGGAATAACAGAATTAGAAAAAATTTGAGGCAATAATGACTGAGAATTTCCAAATAACACCAAGCAGGATAAATGTCAAAAAGTAAAACAAAAATCAACACCTAGACATAGCAAATTCACACTGCATAATATCAAAGACAAAGAAAAAATCTTGAAAGAAGCCAAGGGGAAAAAAACTACCTTATCTATAGAGGAACAAAGACTAGCATTACATCTGACTTCTCAGAAGTCATGTAAGCCAGAAAAGAGTGGAGTGAAATATTTAACAATGTCAACAGAGGAAAAGAACACCACCAATCTACAATTCTGTCCCCTACAAATGCGGAAAACAAATTCTTATACCACTTCAAAGATGAAGAAAAAAATAAAGACCTCACACAAATAAAAATTGAGATCTGCTGCCAGTAGACCTACCTCGTTAAAAATGTTAAAAGAGTTCTTCAGTTAAATTAAAAATTCAGATCACATGAAGAAAGGAAGAACATTAAAGTGAAAGTAAAATAGCACTTTTAATTTTTCTTACTCTTAATTGATCTAACAGGTAACAGTTTGTAGAAAAGAAGAGCAACCATGAGGGCGCCTGGGTGGCTCAGTCGGTTAAGCATCTGCCTTCAGCTTAGGTCATTATCCCAGGGTCCTGGGATTGAGCCCCAGCACTCCCTGCTTCTCCCTCTCCCTCTGCTGTTCCCCCTGCTTGTGTGCTCTTTTTCTGTCTCTCTCATAAATAAATAAAATCTTTTTAAAAAAAAAAAACAGCAACAATGTATTCAATGGTTACAGCTTATGTATAAATAAAATTAATAAAGCAGTGAAAGGGACCCAAGAGGAAGTAGAAATAATTATAAGATACTTGTACTACTATAAATGCACATTGCAAACTGAAGGTCAAACACTAAAAAAAAAATGTTTAATTAATATGCTAAGGACAGAAACTGGATCCATAAAAATGCCCAACTAAAACCACAAAAGGCCGGAAAAAAAGACAAAATGGAACAAAAACAAAGAGCATATACTCACTCTAAACATCAACAGTCAAAATAAACCAATTATAAAAAAGAATTGGTCAGAGTAGATAAAAAAAATCAGGACCCAACTATACATTTACAAAAACCTACTTAAAATTTTTTTTTAAAAGATTTTATCTTTAAGTAATCTCAGCACCTAAGGTGATACTCTAACTTACAACCCCAAGATCAACAACAGTCATGCACTCTACCGAATGAGCCACCCAGGTGCTCCAATAATTTCTTTTAATTCCAGTATAATTAGTGTACAGCATTATATTAGTTTCAAATGTATGATACAGTGAATCAACAATACGAAGCCCTACTCAGTGCTTATTCACTAAAAATTTTAAGAAAGATACATAATGACTAGGGGCTGCTGGGCTGCTCAGTAGGTTAAGCATGTATGTGACTCTTGATTTCAACTCAGTTCATAATCTCAGGATCTCTAAAATAAACTAATCTTTTTTAGAAAATCATGCTTAAAATATTGATTGTAATTGATTTACAATTTAATTTACTTTTAATGGTTAAAAGTAAAGGGACGGAGAAGGATCCGCCATGCTAACTAATCCAAAGGAAGTTGGAGTAGCTTCATTCATTTCAGACAGCAGATTTTAGAGCAAGTGAATTTATCAGGGTTGTAAAAACATCATGATAGAAGAGTCTAAATTTTCCAAGAAGCCATAACAATCCTTAATGTATATGCACCTAACAATGGAGCATCAAAATAGATGAGGCATGAACTTACAGAATTGCAAAGAGAAACAGATGAATCCACTACTACAGCTGAAGCCTTCGGCACTCCCCTGTCAGAAATGGACAGACCCGGCAGGCAGAAGATCAGCAGGGACAGAGCTGAAGTCAACACCACCATCAATCAACTGGATATGATACACGTGTGTAGACTATTTCCTCCAGCAACAGCAGAGTACACATTCTCAAGTTCAGATGGAACATTCACCAAGAGAGACCACATTCTGGGCCATAAAACACAATTAACAACTTGAACAAAACAGAAATGATATCCTGTGTACTATCAGACCATCATGGAATTAAGCTAGTACCAGAAAGACAGCTGAAAAATACCCAAATATTTGCAGATTAAACAATACATTTCTAAATAATACATGGGTCAAAGAAAAAATCTTGAGAAATTTTAAATATTTTGAACTAAATGAAAATACAACTTTTATCAAGATTTGTGGGGTATACCAAAAGCAATGTTTAGAGGCATGCATATATCAGGAAAGAAAAAAGATCTACAAGCAATAAGCTAAGCTTCCATCCTCAGCAAACAGAAAAAGAAAAGCAAATTAAAACCAAAGTAAACGGAACAGTGGGGCATGTGGGTGGCTTGGTCAGTTAAGCACCTGCCTTTGGCTCAGATCATGATTCTGGGGTCCTGGAATCAAGGCCCACGTCGGGCTCCTTGCTCAGTGAGGAGTCTGCTTCTCCTTTTCCTATTCCCCCTGCTTGTATTCCCTCTCTCACTGTCTCTCTCTGTCAAATAAATAAAATCTATTTAAAAAAAAAAAAAAAAGTAGGAATGCCTGGGTGGCTCGGTCTGTTGAGTGTCTGCCTTCAGCTCAGGTCATGATCCCAGAATCCTGGGATCAAGTCCCACATGGGGCTCCTTGCTCAGCCGGGAGCCTGCTTCTCCCTCTGCCTGCTCTGCCTGCCACTTCCCCTGCTTGTGCATGCTGCTTTCTCTCTGACGAGTAAATAAATAAAATCTTTTAAAAAAGAAAAAAAAAAGTAAACTAAAGAAAAGTAAAATTGAAGCAGTAATCAACTGACTCTTTGAAGAGAGCAACAAAATCAGTAAGCCTCTAGCCAGGCTAATGAAGGGAAAAAAAAAAAACACCAGAAATTATTAGTACCAGCAGTTAAAGAGGGGACAGCACTACAGATCCCATGGACAGTAAAAGGATAATAAAGGATTATGAACAACTGTATACCCACAAATGTTACAACCTAGATGAAATGGACCAATTGCTTGAAAGATATACTATCCCAGAATTCACACAAAGAAACAAATAGATCATCTGAATACGACCATATACCTTGTAGGCCCCAGAGAGGACTTCGATTTCTCCTCTATGAAATGGAGACCCGTCCATCATCTGAGCAGAAGAGTAACATATTCTGACACGGCTTTAAAGTGATTAATCTGGACTATATTGTTTCACTTACACGTAGTTGAAAAACAGGCAAAAACTAATCCATGGTGATTGTGGCTACCTCTGGGGAGACCATGACTAGAAGGGTCATTAGGGATGGCAGGTTCCTGTCATTGAGCTATATAACTTAAGGTTTGTAGATCCTATGTTACACCTCAATAACAAAAAACAGAGACAGAGGACCTGTGAAACAAGATACAGATCGCCATGACTGCTGTGCTCAAAACAGACCACAGCGGTTAAGGGTGAGAACAGTAATCCAGGCAAAAGGCAGCTGTGGCCCGGCCCAGGATGGCAGCAGCCACATGGTAAGAAGTGGTCCAACTCCGGTCACTTTAAAGGAAAGGAGAATCACAGCACCTGCTCTTAGGCTGCACGTGAGGTGTGAGACAAGGGATTAAGAATGACTCTGAAGGTCCCGCGCTGGGGGGGGGGGGGGGGGGGGCGGGGGGGGGAAGCATGTGGTCCGCTGCGCATCCAGCTCTAGGTTTCAGTCAGTTCAGGTCATGACCTCAAGGTTGTGAGATCAAGCCAGGCTCCGGGCTCAGCCCCTCCTGCTCATGCTCTCTCTAAATAAATAATTAAGTCTTGAAAATAGAATAAAAGCTCTTAAAAAAACAAAAAAACAAAACAAAAAGAATGAGACTCCAAGGGTTTTAGTCTGATTTTGTAGGACTGAGCTGTTATCAATTCAAACAGGGATGACCGGATGGAGCAGTCTGAGAAGGAAGATGAGGAATTTGGTTTGGGACATATTATTTATGAAATATGAATTAGTCATCCAAATGGAGACATTCAAAGGCTGTCGGAATATACAAGGCTGGATTTCAGGAGAGAACGCGGTGACTGTACCAATCTGTGAGTCAAGAATGAATGGACGGCTGAGAAAGCCGTGATCTGGTGAGACGGTTAAGGAATGAGTGAACACAGAGAAATCAAGAAGTCCGAAGTCTTAGCCCCGAGGTGGCCAATATTTTGTACAGGTGGAAATGTAGAGGAAGCAGCAAAGACCCAGGACAAAGCTGTGAGGTGAGGAACACTGGAGAGAATACAGGCCCACGGAGGCCCAGCAAAGGAAGCCTTTCAAGGAAGAAGCGTGCTCAGTTCTGTTGAGGGAAGCTAATGGCTCAAGTGAAAAGAAGCCCCGACCAGACCAGAATTTCCCAACTTGGAAGTCCCCCTGCCAAGAGCAGCACTGTGAAGTGATGAAAGCAAAAGTTCTATCAGAACGAGGTTAAGAGACACAATAAGGTGATGAATTAAAGAAAACAAGTATTAGATGATTTCTGTATTCTGTTAAAAGCAGAGCAAGTAAAAATAAAAATGAATACGTAAATAAATAAGCAGAGCAAAATCGGCAGGGAGGCCACTGACAGAAAAAGTGGTATTTAGGCTTTTTGGGTTTGTTTTTTTTTTAACAGATGGAACAAAAAATATGTTGGCATATTGATAAAGAGTATGATCCAGGAAAAAAGAGAAAGTTGGACAAGTTCTGAAAGACAGGGGGAAACATTCTAGAACAACGTTCTTGGGTAGGAGAGAGCAAACGGGCCCGCGGCATTAGGTACCAGCAGCAGCGCTGCTCCAGCGCATGCGCGCTGACAGGCAGGCAGAGGACGCGCGCGTGTGCTCGTGGGCAGGTGGGAAGGCGGGTGTGGTGGTAGGAGTCCAGCCAGGTTCTCTTCAGGTGGTTGTGTGTCTTCACTGATGAAGAAAGCAAGGTCATCATCTAGAAGTGGCAGTGGGAGAAGAAGCATCGCCAGTTTCAGATCTGGTCAGCCGGGTGAGCGGGAAACAGTGCAAGACGTCCAGGCAGCCTTACGGGCCCACTTAAATTCACGGTTAGGATTTAAAGTGAATCCCATCGGCAAGGCTGTATTTCCGTATCTTACTCACCGACCAGAGGAAGGCACAGAGGAGACTGAGCTGGACGGAACCCTGCTGGAGCTCCATGAAGGTAACAAAGCAAGAGAAGGCCCCAGAACTGCAGGCACGGGCAAGAGAACATACGCTCGTTCAGTAGAGAGGGCCGAGAACACGTGAACAGTGAAAATGCCATCGGACCAGATGAACTGAACGTACCAACAAATGACGGAAGGACCACTGGAGTCGGGGTACTAGCAGCAGTGACCTTGAAAGACGGGAGGTGGTCATCAGAGAGGGAGCTATCTCTAGGAGCTGAAATGACCCAGGGGTTGCAGTAATGGAGAATGCCAAAAACCAAGGTAGGAATAGGTGGCAAAGGACGTTTAGGGCAGTGACACTACTCTACCGGACACGGTAACGGTGGACACATATTATGCGTGTGTCCGAACCCACTGGATGTGCTCCAGCAAGAGTGACCCATAACACAACTAGACTCGGGGGGATTACAGCATGTGAGTGTAGGTTTGTTGGTCGTAACATACACAGGCTCTGGTGAGGAGTACTGGTAATGGGGAAGGCAGACAGGCAGAAGCATATGGGAAATCTCTCCCCATCACTTCATCTGTGAACCAAAAAATACTCTAAAATAGCCTTTTTCCTTTTTAAAAATATTTTGTTTTTGTAAGTAATCTCTATGCCCACACGGGGCTCCAACTTGCAACCTCAAGGTCAAGAATTGCATGCTTCACCAACTAAGCCAGCCAGGTGCCCCCCAAGATAGTCTTTTCTAAGATTTTATTTATTTGACAAAAAGCATGCACAAGCAAGGGGAAGTGGCAGGCAGGGGGAAAGGGAGAAGCACCTGACAGAGGGCTCAATCCCAGACCTGGGCTGAAAGCAGATGCTTAACCAGCTGAGCCACCCAGGCACCACCCAAGAGAGTCTTAATTAAAAAAATAAAATAAAATAAAAATCCTAAAGTTTTTGGTCATAGATGACCATGATCATGGGACTGCTAGGAACAGGGATGGGCTAGGAAGATCCCTGGAAAGAGAGAAATAACCACGAGGCAAAGGCACTGCAAAGACCAGAGAACTGTACCTTGAAAGCACCACAAATTAACAGGACCAGAGCTAGAAAGAGTGACATTAAATAAAAAGCTAAAGTCACTGAGAACTCAGAGGCACTTCAGGGGCTGGGGCGTCAGAAGGCGACAGCGGGGCTAAGGGTGTGTGTGGGGTGATGGTCTGATGAGATTAGATTTAAGACTAGGCAGAAGGAGGGAGGGAACACGGTCTGAGCTGCAACAGAAAAGCAGCTACCACTCAGAAGCGAAGGACTGACTCAACAGTGATCCCACAAGAAAACCCAGGACCAAAGAGAAAGACTTGAGGGAATGCCAAAAGCCACCCCAAGATCCTGCTCCCTGGCCGCACTGTAAGCTACCGGCCACCAGATGGAGCCCATGCACAGTCCTAAAAAAAAAAACAACCACCTGGCAAGGCAGGGAAGGTGCTGGAGGTACAGGGCCTCCCTGCCTCTGTCCCCCGGCTCCGCCTCCGGGACCCTGCCCTCCCCCTGGCTGGTTCTCCCTCTCCACCACTCTGCTTCCTGGGTCCATATTTCCTTGCTCCTTCTCTCTGCTTCTTTTGGTCTCCTTTCTCTTTCTAGTTTATATGCTTCCTCACTCTCAAAAATGGAACTTTTTTAAAAAATTATATATTTTTATATTTATATATATTTTATAAGAATTTTTTTATTTTTAATATATTTTTTATTTTTAAATATATTTTTATGTTTTTATTTATATATTTTTATAAGAAAAAAACCTTTTCCCTTCTTCCCGTCTACTTTTCCTACTTCAAGTGCCACTTGTTTTTGGCCTTTTGCCTAGAAGTCCGGTAAAAACACAAAACAAAACACCTGACCAGTGTACACACAGGGTGAAGGAAATGGGAGCTGAATAAATACGGGCCATACTGATTTTTAAAAGGATCTGTACTGGCATAACTTACTAGAAAACAAATGATACATGATGTTTCTACTAAGTACATTGAATCAGCTCATCCTCATAAATATGCTAGAAAGCCATTACATTGTACACTTTTAAAAGATAAACTTTGATATGTAAATTAGGTCTCAATAAAGCTGTTTAAAAAACAAAACAGGGGCACCTGGGTGGCTCAGTGGGTTAAAGCCTCTGCCTTTGGCTCAGGTCATGATCCCAGGGTTCTGGGATCAAGCCCCGCATGGGGCTCTCTGCTCAGCGGGATGCCTGCTTCCCCCTCTTTCTCTGCCTGCCTCTCTGCCTATTTGTGATCTCTGTCTGTCAAATGAATAAATAAAATATTTTTTAAAAAATAAAATAATTTTTAAAAAATTTAAAAAAAAAAGCTTACCCCAAACTTAAAACATCTCCCTCAGCAACTCTCACTTACACTATAGTTTTCATAAACAAATTTCCTTTTCCAGAAGAGAGAAATGTTACTTTTAGTACAGCCTGTCTACAAATTCTAATTCTGAATTAACAGAATCCAGGAATCCTATTGCTTGTTTATTCATTTTGCTTTTAGTTCCAGTTTTACATGTTCTGGTCAAAACTCGGACGGGAACCAGACAGCAGAGCACAAGAACTAAAAATGATAATCCCAATAACTATCTAGAAAATACTTACTGGCGACGCAAAAAGGAGCTCTTACACGTTGCGACTCAAAACCCTTTCAAGGTCCTAGCTGCTCTCGGGATAAAGACCAAAGTCCCCAGGGAAGCCTGGGAAGCCCCGAAGGCTCCGGCCCTGTACCTCCTTTCGCTCCTCTCCGAAGTCCGCGTGACTCCTGCAGCCCACAAACCTCGCCCTCCCTCCCCTTCGGTCCTTCACTAGCTTGACTGGTCATCTCTCTCGCGTCTCCAAATCCCACCTTAGACAATTACCTCCTCCTGGAAGCTCCTGGAGCACCTCCCTCCCTAAATCGCAGGCCCGATAGGGGCCTCTCCTCCTCCCTCTTCCAGTGAGTGTGCTGTACTGGTCCCATCACAGCACACAATGCGGTATTCAAGTGGTATCGACCCCTTCTGTCTCTCCAACTTGTTCCTTATTCAAACGGTATCCAGAGTACCCAGCAGGAAGCCTAGCACATAATTAATGCTTAAAATTTGATGAATGAATGGCTGAAGAAGCCCCCCAATTATTAAATGATTTAGCCCTTTGCCACTAACCATTAACACAAAATAATAAAAATGATGTCAACAGGCTACTCATGGATTACAAAGGCAAAAACAATTGCCAAGAGCAGATACAGCCGCAGGGGTATCAGGTCCTGCGGTGATGCTCTGAATGACCTCATCCCAAGCCCAGGGCCACCTGCAGTGTCTCCCTCCCGGGGCTTTTCCCTGCTCGAAATCTGCCCCTTCTGGCTTTCAGGTCTATGCATGGAAATGGGGCCTAAATACCAAAAAACCCACATCACTCATAGGCTTTCTAGCTCTAGTTATTGGACCACATGTTGGAAAGAAGGGGAAAAAGAAAATCTGGATCTTCTTCCACTCCTTAGAATGGGATTTCAGAGCCAAAATATAGTTCAAAGATCATTTAGTCCGCTGGTTTTCCAACTGGGCTCAGCGAATCCCCTCAGAGGTCATCCAGGGCAAAGACAACAAGGGAGAAGATCTGAGAGGGCCAAGCTTCAGGCTCCTTCATTCACTTCATCAACCAAAGCAACTCCTTAATGTACTGGGTTCCCCCACATGACAATAAAGAGTTCCACTGCTTTGATTTATAATAAAACCACCCATTTGGCCCAATCCCCTTATTTTAAAAATGAGCAAACTGAGACTCAGAGGTAAATACTGTGGTTTCTCTAGCAACTCAATAAAGGTAAGGACTTGATTCTCCTGACTGTCTCTTCAGGATTCTTCCCATTGTGTAGAATCACCTTCCTGAAAACTCTTAAGCATTTTTACAAAGTGAGGAGTTCTGATTATACACAGACCAGTAACAAAAAGATGCAGAGGACAACCCCAGTGGAGCACTACTGTGCTACAGACAATATTAAATAATTAATAATATATATAACATACATGCTTTCTCTAAGAATCCCAGATCTACCACTTACTTTTTCTTAAACAAATTACCTCTCGGAGACTTTCCCTTCCATAAACTATGGTAATCCCAGGAGATATAAAGGGCTTAGCAGAATGCCCTGTGCATAAGTCACAACCAACAGGAGCTATCACTACTATTCTACTCAGCCTTCACAATAACATTATGGGATTGGGACTTCTGACCTCCGAAGGTCACATGGACAACGGCCAGATGTTGAACCCAAGTCTACTTCCATAATCAGTATTCTTTTAAGAATGTTACCCTGTTGGCAAATCAGTGATCTCTGTGCTCCAACCTTCCTCTGAGCAAATAAAATACCAACCTGACCTACCTCACAGCAAAAAACAAAAAACAGTCCAGCTAAAGAATTCTGAAAAGTCCTGTGCAGACCTAAGGTTAAGTTTCATCTGGAAAATCCTCCTATAAATAGCCTCTCACCAAAATCAGCCCTTCTTCACCCAGGGAAAACAAGAATATTGACTGAAAATGGGGTCAGAATGTCACTTTTCTCTGATCTTTTGGCCCTAAGCATAACTGGAGTTAGAAATGCTTTGCTACCTCCAACACCATCCAAAAGGAAGCGGTAGATGCCTCTCTTCCCAGTGCCTCCCACATGCCCTAGTTCATCCAGGTAAAATTCATTTATTTAAGTAGACATCTATGGAACATCTATGATGCACCTAGTATTTTGCCAAGTGCTAGAGAGATTATCACGACCTGACCCTTGCCTGGCCCTTGGACAAAAGAGAACCGATCATAAAACAAGAACAAAGCAGCCTCCTGGACAGTCCTAGACCAACCACACAGCACCAATCCTCCTGCTTACTGTCCTCCTACTGTGCACAGTTTACCACTTGACACATGCTGCACTGGAAGCCGGAAGAACTGACTGACTGTGCCCAAGGGTGGGTTCTGGGAAGGAAATGATTGACAGTAAACCTCAGGAATCATAGGAAAGTGAACAGAGGGAAGGGTAGTCCCATCCTTTAATGCCAACATGCCCCCTGCCAGTGTCTAACTCAGTTCCAGTTCACACTAGAAGGATCCAGCGCCAATTCCCGCACACTCAGGGTTCCTTTCTGCCAAAGCTCTTGAACCCGGTTTCCAATAGCTCTATCCAGCACCTCGGAGGCTGGCTCTTCTTCTGACCAGGAAAGTCTGAAATAGAACATAATCAAACCTGCCCTGCCCTTTCCCCCAACACAGCTACCATGATTCACACTTCCTCTTCCCAACAGTCCCTGAAAGGAGGGGTCGGCAAGCTCTGTCTTTGGAGTCGGCCAGGACCAACCATGGGGAGCACCGAGTAGAAGGGCGGAGCCGATACGCAGTACACCCAAAACTAACACCGTGCTGTGTGTTAATTATACTTCAACTTTGGAAAGTAGGATAGTATCTACAGAAGGAGACAGCTTAGTTTGATAGTAAATAGTTTAGGTTTTTTAAGACTGAAGTTGGGGTCTGTCCCAACTACTCAATTCTGCCACTTTGGCATGGAGCAGCCGTACCCAATGTGTAAGTGCTTGGCATCGCTGTTTTCAACGATGTAAATCATTGTATATTTCTAATTGTTGTAAATTTGTAATCAATTTGAGTTACAACAACAGGCAGGGGGCCTGTGGACTACCGTTTGCCCACTCCTGACGGAAAGGACAATGGGAAGAGTACGTTTAAGCAGCTTCCTCCCAACCACTTCTGGTCCCCTGCCTTAAACCCTTGGGCTGTCCACATCTCCACTTCTTCCTCGGGGCTTCTATGGCATGACTGGGCTTCGATTATTTTTCCCAGAAGCACAAATTCATGTCTTTTCAATATGCAAACCTCAAACATTAGGAGCCGACCTAGCACAGAAAGATTCTCCAGGTGGAAAAGGTCTGAGAGACCCTGTGACCCAACCTCCCGCTCTCTGCAGAAAGTGCCTTCCGAGTAGCCACTCCACTGCTGTTCAAACACCTAGAACAACAGACAGGACATGTCTTTCTTCCCCAGGCAATCATTCCATCTTTGGACAGCTCCTTTTCTTTCTTTCTTTCTTTTTAAGCACACTTAACCACTTCGTTACTGCCTGACCTTTCTACTAGAATGTAGACTCCATGATGCCAGAAACGCAGCTTTTCATTTGCAGATGCTTTTAACTGCTGTCTCTTCAAACTCTGAACGGTGTCTGGTGCATAAAGGGTATAAAATAACTGTTTTTGGAAGTAAAGAAAGAAGGAGGGAGGGAGACAGAAGGAGAGAGGGACAATACATCACTGCATCTGGGAAGCTTCTCCCCACAGGATGGAGCGGCGTGACCCGCCAGCAGGCACATAGGCTCGGGTGGCCATGTCTGAGGAACGAGTGTGTGAGTGCGCTCTCAGCTTCTCCCCTTCCTCTGGGTGGCCTCCGCCTCGCTGCCATGAGACCATCTCTCACGGAGGGGCCAGTCCTCTCATGCCTCTTCAGACAGCCCCCCCCCCCGGCCCGCAACACAGTGCAGCGCCCGAAGCCGCGTGGGAGCTCCCGCCGTGGCGCCCACCACACTCCCTTGCTCGACGCTTGTACTCCTCTCCTGGGCTCGGGGCTCCGAGACCAGGGACTGTGTCATCCTTATTCTCCCTTCGTGGGCGCGCAACACTGATGGAGCCAGGCAAGGAACCTTACGAATGTCTGGAAAATCAATGAAGCTGCTGGTCTGACTATGTCCTATACTGACCAAACTACAGCTAAGGAATTGTCTCCAGATCTGGCCACCACAGTCAAGGAAA
Organism: Mustela lutreola; assembly: GCF_030435805.1. NCBI lineage: Eukaryota > Metazoa > Chordata > Mammalia > Carnivora > Mustelidae > Mustela > Mustela lutreola. The sequence continues at coordinate 16,654,443 of NC_081299.1, forward strand.
GAAACCCAGACTTTATGCCAGAGGTTACAAAGGCAAATGTCAAAGAGGTCAGGCCAGGAATGTCAATGAGTAACAGGGCCCGGCAGGATACTGGCTAAAAGGGGAAATCATGCTCTACTTATATCTCAGTCTCTTAAATGTGGCCAACTCATTCAAAAGGGAAATAAAAAGACCACCGCTGTACAGACTCTTCTCATCACATCCTACATGTCTACAAGTGGCCATGGGAAGCAACATGCTTGGGACAAAAGGACTTCAGCAAGGGAGCCACACAATGAGAGCTGCATTTGTGGGGGGCCTGGGGAGAGGTCCCTTAAGCATTCAACTCTTGGTTTTGGCTCAGGTCGTGATCTCACCATCACGAGACAGAGCCCCACACTCGACTCCATGCAAATTCTCTCTCCCTCTGCCTCTGCTCCTCCCCACACCACGAGCTCACACACTCTCTCTCTAATAAATAAAAAGATCTAAAACAAGACAAACAAACAAAAAAAGAGCTGCATTCATGAAAGATCAGTCTAACAGGATAAACTAGGCAGCTACTGTAATAGTCAAGGCAAGAGACAGAAAAAGGCCTGAACTAAGGCAGTACCAGTGGAGTAAAGGAGTGGGGGAGGATTTGAAAGATGACCTGGTTAATCCAGTTTTAATAATGAACCTAAGACTGCATGAGCTAATCTGGCAACCACACTACCAGTTTGTAGGTTCATACTGAAATTTTTAAAAAATATGTTATTTATCTATTTGACAGAGATCACAAGTAGGTAGAGAGGCAGGCAGAGAGAGAGAGAGAGAAGCAGGCTCTCCGCTGAGTGGAAAGCCTGATGTGGGGCTTGATCCCAGGACCCTGGGATCATGACCTGAGCCAATGGCAGAGGGTTTAACCCACTGAGCCACCCAGACACCCCTGAATTTTTTTTTTTTAAGATTTTATTTATTTATTTGACAGAGAGAGATCACAAGTAGGCAGAGGGACAGGCGGGGGGTGGGGGGAGCAGGCTCCCTGCTGAGCAGAGAGCCCGATGTGGGGCTTGATCCCAGGACCCTGGGATTATGACCTGAGCTGAAGGCAGAGGCTTTAACCCACTGAGTCACCCAGGTGCCTCTATGCTGAATTTAAAAAAAAAATAAACTGCTATTAAGTCTAATTAATTTTAATAACCTAAATATAGGACTTATTTCTTATATCTTTTATAGGCAGTATGATACAAGGATTAAAGATTACAGACACTGGAGCTAGACAGCCTAAATTCAAACTCTGATTTTGCCATTTACTAGCTGTGTGATCTCAGATAAGTTACTTGACTTCTCTGTGCTTCAATACCTACCTTTGAGGGTTACTGAAAGTGCGAATGAGTTAATACATGACATGCTTAGACTAGTACCCCGTCCATCTTAAGTGCCATATCAGTTATAGCTTAATTTATTAACCATTTTTCACATTTCAAACACTTGAAAGATAGCTTCAATCAATAGTTCCAATTCTCTAAATACTTCTACACATTCCAGCTTGCAAATATTCACTGCAAATATGACGGGCATATCTTTTCTGTATCTGACGCTTATGTCCAAACTGTTAAAATATAACAAAGAACAGCTGTCCGGAACGCCACTGAAAGCAGCCCCTCTTGGTAAACATTGATCCATTATTAATACTTATAAATACCTACTAGGTAACCCAGCCCAAATTTCTGTTTTGGGATCACATGAGAAAGTATTAAATGCCTAACTGTAGTACTAACATCACAGTATCTCCGTAGCATATTTCGGACCATCTAGCCTAGAATCCTTGCAAAAATGAATTGTCCTGATATACATCAAAACGTTATATGTAGTAATCATCTATGGATGGTTTGGGTTTTTTTTCCTATTATTTATATTTATTTTCTATATTTCTACAACTTGTACTGATGCTATAGCTTAAATAAAAACAAAGCACAGCATGGGCACAAGGGTGGCTCAGTTGGTTCAACAACTGCCTTCAGCTCAGGTCATGATCCCAGTGTCCTAGAATCAAGTCCCATGTCGGGTTCCCTGCTCCGAGGGGCATCTGCTTCTCCCTCTGCCCCTCCCCTGCTCATTCTCTCAATCTCTCTCTCCCAAATAAATAAATAAAATCTTTAAAAAAAAAAAAAAAAAAAAAAAGAAAGAAAGAAAGACAAGGCAGAGCTTAAAGAAAACAAAGAACTGTTATCAGTTAGCACGGCTTCCTTAGGGAACACAAGTGGCTTCTAGGGGACACTGTGTTTTCATCCTCTGCTCAGACAGTTTTAGAATTTCACCAGGGATTACTATCATGTGTCCACTGATGCCCTCGAACTCATGTGACCTAAAGGTTAAGTCCAGAGAAATCAAACATTTCTACAGGGAGAATCAGAATTTGACTCTACCTTCAAATATGTCCAGAATCCATTGCTTTCTGGCTACACACCCTAGGACCCTAATCCAAGCCATCATCCCCCCTAGACTGTACTGATCAGTTGCCCCCCGCAACCGCCTCACCAGTCTATTCTCCCACAGCAACCAGACAAAGCCTTTCAAAAGAGACGTCAGCTCATTCACCCTCTGCTCTGACTCTCCAGGGCATCCCCTATCTCACTTAGAATAAAACACGCTCCAGGGGTCCTACCTTGGGCTCTAAGCAGCAACCTGACCTGGGCCCCACTGCTTCGCTGCTCTTCCTCCGACGACTCTTTCCCTCCCACTCCACTCCAGCCACACAGGCTCCTTGTCAAGGCCAAGTTACACTCGCACCTCGGGGCTCTTAAACCTGCTGTTCCTCTGCCTAGGAGGCATTTCTCCCAGATACCCCTGGCTGGATCTCTCCCTTCTTTCAGACCTTGGCTGAAACCATCACCTCATCAGAGGCCTTCCCTGATCTCCTTACGTCAAGGAGCAGCCCCCAGGCTCCCTTATCCCTTGGCCACCTTACCCCACTTTTGTCCTTCTGAGCACATATCACTTAGCGGACATTATTTCTCTACTCACCTGTTTGTTTCTACCTAGTTATTTATTTTCTTTTTTCATGTTTCTACCCTTCAGTATAGAATCCTTGAGAGCAAGGACTTTGCCTGGTTTGTTTAGTGCTACATTATTGTTTTGTTTAGAGCTGTTTAGCTCCAAAAATTGTGCTAGGCATGGAGTAAGTGGTCATTGTGTATCACTAGAACATAAGCCCGGGACATAACAAAGTACTCTATGAACAACAGGAATGTGGAGTAAGTTTTGTCAAAGAAAATGACTACCTGCCCTGTCAAATTCAGCAAGTTTATTAAAAACCACTGGTGCTTCTTCTTCTTCTTTTTTTTTTTTTTAAAGATTTTATTTATTTATTTGACAGAGAGAGATCACAAGTAGACAGAGCAGCAGGCAGAGAGAGAGAGAGGGAAGCAGGCTCCCCGCTGAGCAGAAAGCCCGATGCGGGACTGGATCCCAGGACCCAGAGATCATGACCCAAGCCGAAGGCAACGGCTTAACCCATTGAGCCACCCAGGCGCCGACCACTGGTGCTTCTTAACTACAGAGAACAAACTGCTGCTGGAGAGGAGGTGGGCAGGGGATGGGCAGTAAGGAGGGTGCTTGTGGTGAGCACTGGGTATTGTATGTAAGTGATGAATCACTAAATTCTACCCCTGAAACTAATATTACACTACATATTAACAAAGTAGAATCTACCTAAAAACTTGAAACATAAAAACACACGTAGGAACAAAACCACAAGACACCGGTGCTCCAATAAAAAGAGACTGTGATACCATCAGAAAGATCAATGAACAATGAATGCCGGCTGCCACACCACCCGACCAGAACGAGTTTCCTAACCCAGTCCCCTGAGATAGGAAAAATGCTCTAGGGAAAGGAACAGAACAAGAATCCTGAACCAATTTTTTTTAAACGTTTTTATTTATTTATTTGGGAGAGAGAACAAGCAGAGGGGAGAGTCAGAGCGAGAGGGAGAAGCAGGCTCCCCTCTGAGCACAGAGCCTGACATGGGACTTAATCCCAGGACCGGGAGATCATGACCTGAGCCAAAGGCAGACACTTACTTAACTGAGCCACCCAGACACGCCAAGAATCGTGAGCCAAGTAACAGGACAAGAGTTTGCCTCGAAGTTTCCCACCGCCTTAATAAGAGCCTGAGCTATGTGTGATGTACCCCCTTTTCCTGGGAGGGGTCACCCTGAGAGTGAGAGCTCCTGCTGAGATTCCTTTCCCACATCCTGTTCCGTCACTGCTCTGTCTAGAAGCAGGTCCCAGACTCAGTCTGCGGCCTCCCCATGGCTTTCCCTTTCCAGAGAACCTTCTTCTAGCCATTCTCCAGCTACCACTGATGACCTAGACCCCTCCTTTGGCCACGCAAGTGTGAGCTCCTTCTACTTCCATACTGCACTCTGCCTTGGGCAGCACAAACCAATAAAATAAAAATAAATAAATAACCAACTAAATAACTAGCGTGCAGAACCCAGAAGAGCCAGGAAAAGGAGCTAGCTGTCAACCATAAGGGGTGTTTGTTTATTTTGCTTTGCTTTTTTTTTTTTTTTTAAAGATTTTATTTATTTATTTGACAGAGATCACAAGTAGGCAGAGAGAGAGAGAACGGGGAGGAAGCAGCTCCCCGCCGAGCAGAGCACTATGCGGGACTAGATCCCAGGACCCTGAGATCGTGACCTGAGCCGAAGGCAGAGGCTTTAACCCACTGAGCCACCCAGGCGCCCTTTGCTTTGCTTTCTAAAGATTAAGTCAGTTACTGTCTCAACCAAAAAAAAGTAACTTTCTCAAAAGAGAAACATTCCAGTACATTGAAAAGTACCCAGGGTGAAATCCAGTCCTCCCCTTCACTCCTTGTGTGAAATTTAAAGGAAAGCTCTTACCTGTAGCATCGGTGTAGATACTAAGGTAGATAATGCAAGTCGAACAGGACTGTGTCTGGCGCACAGTAAGCATCCAGAAAGTGCTAGCCAGGCCTATTTCTGAAAGCTGTTGACTAAATGCTAGGATTTTTTTTACCTTGGGTAGGTTGGCTGGTTGGCTGATTACATTAGCAAACACATGAAGGGGGCCGCCTGGGTGGCTCAGTCGGCTCAAGTGTCTGCCTCCAGCTCAGGTCATGATCTCGGGGTCCTGGGATGGAGCCCCACGTCAGGCTCCCTGCTCAGCACAGAGTTTGCTTGTCCCTCTCCCTCTGCGCCTCCCCCAAACTTGGGCTCTCTCTCCCTCAAATGAACAAATAAAATCTTAAAAAAGAATAAAAATTAAGTACTTAGCACAGTGTTTAGTTCATCGACAAGTATTAACTTTCCTCCGTCTCCTGCAGCGGTGCGGGAGCTACGGAGACTGCAGGCACCGTGCGATTCCATCGGGACGGCCAGGCTTCACTGTACCATATACTTACCATTTAGGTAATGTAAGCTTTCTGTTCATGCCTCTGGGGGCTCCCCTGATGTCTCCTCGCTGTCTTGGAAACAGGCACTCGCTATATTTCAATGGCAGCTGCCTTCTGACCTGGGCAGAATATAAACAGAAAGCAAGACATCGGTAAAGCGGGAACTGTACCAAGAGCGAGCCTTTTCCTTTCAGATGGTCTCAAGGCTGACCGCACTTTCTTAAGTGACTTAAGTGGGCTGCCTCCACAGTCCCCAAAAGTCTAAAACTCATGACATCTTACAGCTTGGGAGGGATCTCAGAAATCAACTAATTAAATACCCTCAATTTAAGGAAAAAAACTGAAATTTGGAAAGGGTGAGTCACACAACTGCTTAGAGCTAAAGCCAGGATTCCACTAAAAATACGATGTTCTAGAAGATGGGTAAGGAGAAAAACCCAAACATCTGTGGAGTACCTACCACACCCTAAGTAATATGTTTTATATTTTTACAAGACAATAATACAATAATATCACCCTCTAAGAAAGAATCTAAATTTCAAGAAGTCCGTGATTTGTCCGAGGTCTTACCGCTTGCTAATAAATGGCCGTCAGGATTTAAACTGACGCCTGTCTGACAAAAAAGCCCCTTCACCAGGCTGACTCTCGTCGGGCTGCCTTCTAGATGTGGTCCTTCAAAAGGCCCTTGAACCACCCAGTATCAATTAGAACCAAGTAGAGCATCTCTGTCTGCAAATTACCCTCTAGTTTTAAAACGAGCGTTCTGCCAGACCCAAAAGACTTACTAACCCACGGAGTATTACCCCTAAAGTTTCAGAAGAATTACTGGAGGTAGAAGATCTGGGGCAAACTTCTGTCTATCTTTATCTTTTTTTTTTTTTTTTTTTTTAAAGATTTATTTATTTGACAGAGAGAAATCACAAGTAGACAGAGAGGCAGCCTGAGAGAGAGAGAGAGAGGGAAGCAAGCTCCCCGCTGAGCAGAGAGCCCGATGCGGGACTCGATCCCAGGACCCTGAGATCATGACCCGAGCCGAAGGCAGCGGCTTAATCCACTGAGCCACCCAGGCGCCCTGTCTATCTTTATCTTGCCAAAGAAAGGAAAGATACCTTCTACACTGGAAGTAAAGCTTTTATACTTGGATCTTAAACACAAACTAACCCCCTTCTTTCATCGGGACGGCACATCCCACAGACTACCTTGTGATCTCTTTCCGAGGCTGTTGGTTCCTTTAGTCTGACTCCCACACCCCCACTACCAACCCCGTAACACACGGCAGAGTTCATCCCTGCCTCTGTGCTCCTAGAGAGTGAGAAGGCTGAAAACAGAGAGATAACTGAGTGATAGCTTTTTCAAATGGCTTTAAAAGAAACATGAGGGGGCCACCTGGTTGGCTCAGTTGGTTGAGCATCCAAGTCTTGGTTTCGGCTCAGATCATGATCTCCGGGTTGTGAGATCGAGTCCCCCATCAGGATCCTCATTGATCTTTTCTCTCCCACTGCCCCTCCCCACCCTTGCACATGCTCGCTCTCTCAAATAAATAAAAAACTAAATCTTTAAAAGAAAGAGGAGAGCCTGAAGCCTCAAGCCAGTAAGACCAGAACAAAAAAGAATGAGTGACAGGCAATAAAAATAGAAAAGTAGGAAAAAGGATCTACACCAGAGTCAGCACCCAAGGGATGGCCTGAGTGGATGTGGATTAAGTTTTAGCCTCCCCCACCCCCCCACACTTTTTAAAAAGTCAGTCTAAGTACACCATGTATAATTGCTATTTCAATCTGCTTTGTCTCCACGCGGCCCAACAATGACAGCAGCACCGCTGCTGAGAGCTGCTGTCCCCACCGCCTCCTGCCACATTTCCCGGCAAGCTACTAAAGCCCAGGGGGCTATTCCTTTCAAAAGAGGAAAGAATGCGCTGCCCAGAATCAAACAGACAGGAACTCCCGATGATCTGGATTTATTTTCAACTGTCTACATTCTCTCCTTATTTCTAAGGGATGAAAGCAAGCAGCAAACAAGTTCTTTCCTTTGCTTCTGAATGTCATTTATTTCTTGCAGCCTTGGCGTACTGGCCTTCTGTCCCCAGAACAAGACGATGACTGTAGACTCCTCAGACGCTGCGGTGCTGTGACCCACCCCGCGAGACCCGCCCATACCACTTCCCTCTGGTACCCCTTCTGCGGTTTCTCGTTGTTTACTTTTGCTAAAGACAGTGGTGGCAGTCTGCGTATGTGGGTAGTGTCTATCTGTCTCTGTCTAGAAGCAGAGATGAAAGGACCCTTACAGTTCATGGACAGTCCAGCTGCCTCATGTGCCAGAGGAGAAAGTGAGTCCCGCCTCTCTAACCCGCCTCTCTAAGTGAGAAGAGACTTGGCCAAGGTTGCGAAGCAAGTTAAAATGAACGCGGCTCGGCTGAGTTCACCTGAGCTCATACGCTGCACTGAACAAAATGCGACCAATCACCCTTATCTGACTGCTACGGACTGAAAGTCTCTTAAATATGTATCACGTTTGTTCCCAAAACACTTTGATAATGGATAAAAATGCTATTAGATATTTCTGGCTCCAGTATGATCCTCCAACAGATAACAACGATACACTCTGGATAAAATGTAGAAAACTATCTGAAGTGAACAAAGGCTGGCAGACCTAGGAGAGGAGTCAAAAACTGGGAGAAGGGGTTGGGATAGGACAGTTCCCCGGGTTCGGAGCTTTCATTAGAGGGCTGAGCGGCGGCACAGCCAATCAAAAAACAAACCCCAGGCTTTCTCTCTGGAGGAACCACAGAGTCCAGAGCAGCCACAGGTAAGAGGAAATAAGAAAGAAGAGGGCCAGAGAAGCAAAGTCCCAGGCGCTCTGTGTGAACTCCATCCAAACCTCTAGCTGAGCCCGGAACCGTACACGTGCAGGCAGAACTCCAGCACTTCAGCCAAGGACAGAAGCACTGAACTAAGGTTTGAGCGCACACCTCCCTCTCCACAGAGGAGACAGACCCTGCAGATGTAACCGTCTGCTAAAATAAAAACATCACCAGAAATCAGGGTCTCCCCAGCATAACATCCACACGCATTCCTGTTCAGGCTACAGTCCCAGATCACATGAAGAACTACAGAAACTACATCCATTCGCAAGGAAAAAAGATCATTAGAAGAGGGCAACTCCAAGATGATCCAAATACGGGAATTACCAGACAAGGATATTAAAAAGCAGCAATTACAGCTAAGCAGAGGAAGTGAAAACATTTTTATTTGGAAAGTGGCAATTTCAGAACAGAAATGTAGTACCTGAAACAGCCACACGAAATCCTTTGAATGGGCTTAAGAACAGGTTGGTGATGGCAGAGAAAAGAATCCGTGATATCTGCGGATCAAGAGAAATTATCCAAACTGAAAACCTCTGGGTTATCCACAGTCTCTAGAAGAAACACCCCTCAGCCCTTCACCGGAGTGTACACAGTGACACCTTGACTTTCTGTCACCAAAGAGAACCAGACTAAGGATCACGCAGACACTACGACCCTGTAATTCTGCTGCAGCAGGTCACCCTCTTACCAACACAGTCACTTTTTGAGCTCTTCCAAATGTGAGCCAGGAACCAAGACAAAGGTGGAAAATGAGAGGGCGGGATACTATCCCAAGTCCTAGGAGTCCAACCTGGTGGCCCACTGTGTCTGCTGAGAAGCAGAAAGTGAGGAGACAATCATTTTTTCTGCTAGAACTGTCGAGGAAGCATTCTCAGGAGTGTTCAGGAAAAAAAAGCGAGGAGGGATTTTATGTTTTTTCTGCCCTTTGCAATCTCTTCACTGAAGAGCCAACCCGTAAACAGGCTGACGGCAGGACGGAGTGAGCCCCGTTACTGGGTCTGGGGCTGAAAAGTGGCAGCAGCTTGGGGAGAGCCAACCTAGCGCCACCCACGTTGGTAGAAGCAGCTCAACCTGAACGCCGCTCCTGACCAGCATCCCACACTCAAGTCACTCATGCTGGAGTTCAAGACTAGGGGAAAAACACAGGCTGCAGGAGACCAGTCTGAAAGCCCTGCTTTTTTCTCAATGCCCACTCCGCCCCACCCCACCTGCCCACCTGCCCACGATGGGGCAGAATCCGGAGCAAGTGGGAAACTGGGGAAAGGGTGAGGAGCCTGGAATAGGGAGTTCACAGACACCTGACACACTGTCAAGTTCACCCCAGTCTTTTATACTCATCTGGGTCTCCGTTTCATCAGTCAAACAAAACACTCGAGACAAAATGATACTTAAGGGCCTTTCCAATAGTAACATGTATGAATCTTTAACATGCTATCTTCATGTGTCCTTGAAGAAATTATAAATAGGCCCCAAAGGCAAAAGTGGTGACATTCCAAGTCAATGACTTATTAGAATACCTCAGGGTTATATGATTATTCATTGTTAAAGAATAAATTAACAGTCTTGTTATTAATTCTTAAATTTCCCATTAATAACAGATATCAATACCTATCTATGATAGAGGTCTGCTAAAATAATGTTCAATTTGGGCCCCCTGGGTGGTGTAGTCGGTCAAGCGTCCGACTCTTGGTTTAGGCTCAGGTACATGATTCAGGGTCATGAGATCGAGCCCTGTGTCAGGCTCCACGCTCAGCACAGACGCCTGCTTGACTTTCACTCTCCATCTCCCTCTGCCCCTCTCCACCACTCACATATTCTTTCTGAAATAAATAAATAAACGTTTAAAATAATAATAATGTCTGACTCTCCCAGGATAACTCTTTTATCCATGTAACTCTTGGGAGGAGAAGGCAGATACTCTTATCCCCCACAGGACAGATGAGCAAACAGATTAAGACCGGGGACTCTTTTATGGTAACAGAGACAGGACTAGAATCCAGTAATCCCATTTCCAAGCTTCACCAAAGAAACCAAAGCAAGCTTACCAAAGAAACTTCACCTAACAAAGAACCCAGAGTATAAACGAGATTAAAATTAGAAAGAAAGGATTTAAGAACTTTCAAACACTTTGGAACCACTTATTAATAAACAATTGATAAGACTAGCTTGTGATTAGGGCATCTATTTAGAAGCAGGCCCTCAAGGACCGCCACCTGCCCGCTGTTTCCTTTTCCAACAAGTAGGCTATAATTGAGACTAGGCTTCCTTGCAATTAGCCCGTGTCTGTGGGGCTTAGCAATAGAACCACATGTCTAAAATTGTTGGGTTTAGACCTGCTTTAGAAAGCTGGCTGAATCAGAAGAACATGCTGGCTCCTTTTCACTCCTAGGAGTCTTTAATTAGGCTATCAAGGGGCCACAAAGATTAGGGCAGGTAATGGCAAATGTAAACAGCAAGTCACAACCTCAGCCTAAGGAGTAAGAAACCGAGAAAGTGCTTTTATTACCCAATTTAATCTTCACAGCAGCCCCCTCAGGTAAATACCAACATGATTATTTTATAAATGAGGAAGAAATAAAGAGTAAGTCACGTAGCTGGTATGTGGACTCTCACCTAGGTATTTCTGACCCACAATTTGCTTTCTTCTCTCCATGAAACGACCTCCCCAAGGACTCTTTGAGCTCTGACCCTCAAGAAAGCCAGTCCTGATCCACATCCCAAATATTACAAACGGACAAGAGGCTGATGGGTAGCTTGTGCATTCTTTCACTCAGTCACGTACTCACACAGGTGCTGACTGGCTACCGGGCATCACGCTCCGAGGTGAGCACCGGGGATAAAACGGGGAGTGGGAAGAGAACTGTCTTCACGCCGTTTACTGGACAGTCCGGCGAGGAAACACTGATTAAAGAATCACACGAGTAAATTAACAGAAGGTGACCCATTTCTCAGAGAGGTCTAAGAGGCTGCCACGAGTTGTCAGGACATTTCTAAGTAGAAGAGGGAGCGGAGCACAGGGAACCCCAGGAGCTAACTGGATGACGACGAAGCGGGGACAAGCAGACGCATGACCGGAGACAAGGATGGAGACATGGAGAGAGCCACACAAGGCATTTGGAGACCAAATCACGGATTTGGGTCCTGATCCAGAGCTACAGAATGTCCTTTAAGTGCTAAGTAGGGGTAAAGTGTGTACATTCCAAAAAGGTCATTTCAGCTTCAGTATGGACCACAGATGGAAGGAGAGGAGAATGGTGCCAAGATGCAGAGGGAGGCCAGCTCCCGGGCCAGGAGGCACAGTGCGGTAACAGCGAACCGCACGCGGGGGTACCCAGCACCTACTATGGCCCCAGGCCCCATTCTGGGCACTTTGTAGGAATTCACTAAATCCTTACAACAGCTCTATGAAACATACTATTATCCCCGTCTTATAAAAGAGAAGTTAAGTAATTTAATGGTACAACATACCCCCTTCAGGTGCTCACTTCCCTCATAATCAGTCCCTTGCAAACATCTTTCATTCACTTGCCCCCACCGGAGTCTTCAACTAATTAAACTTCTTCTCACTAAACCAAACTAACCACTTCTCCAGCCCCACACCAAAGCAGCTAAGTTACCAACTAAGCTGTGTCTCTAGAGAAAATACCAACTACTGATTGGCATCAACTTAAAAAATTTTAAGTAGGCTCCATGCCCATCGTGGGGCTTGAACCCATGACCCTAAGATCAAGAGTCACATTCTCTACCAACTGAGCCAGCCAGGTGCCCGCATTTTAAATTTATCACCACAAATCTCAAACACAACCCTCCACACTGCCAGCAATCCTACGACATTTCCCTTGCTAGGTTCACTCTGCGACTCCCCCCAAAATAACTCCTGCACATCTTTTTCGTTCTCAATAAACCTCCAGCCCCTATCAGCTAAATAATTCTGTCTCCAAGAGGCAACACTCAGACCAGTCATCTCCTAACTCCAAGTCTAACTACACACCAGCATTCTGCTTTCCCTTTTGTTACAATGAAAAGGCTTTGCTGATACATGACATATAACTTTTCATGTGTACGATGGATCAGATTCCCTCTCATCTTCAGAAGCAATGTCCCCCGCTAGCTTACGTCATTTTTCTCCTGTGCAGATTCTCAAATGCCCCTACCCAACAAGCATGCGGTACACAGGCTAGCCCTGGCCCGCAGAGTCCTACCAGTGGGAGTACGGAACTGAGACAGGCACCTGGGCATCTGGGAAGCAAGCTGACCAGGCAGTGGCATCCAAGCACAGGCATCGAGGACCTCTCAGACAGGGTCTGGACCAGTGAGGGTCTGATCAACTCACACAGTGCATCGCACAGGAAGTGAGTTACAGACAAAATGCACACAGTAGTCCCACATGTAGGTCCCAGACTGGAAAAAATTAACTGGCCCTGCAGCACCTATAGCTTGAGAAGCCACACTCTAGAACAGTGCTTCTCAAACTTGAAAGTGCACCCAAATCAGCTGGGGGTCGCCCTGAAGTGCAGACTCGGACTCTGTAGGTCTGGAATGGGACCCAAGGGTCCGTATTTCTAACAGGTTCCCAGATTAATCCAGAGGCCACATTTGGAAAGCGAGATTCTAGGATTTCTCATCTTAAGTGAAACAAAATGGGATCGGGAGGGAGACAAACCATAAGACACTCTTAATCTCACAAAACAAATTGAGGGTTGCTGTGGGGAGGAAGGGTGTCAGAAGGTGGCTGGGTGATGGACACTGGGGAGGGTATGTGCTATGGTGAGTGCTGGGAAGTATGTAAGCCTGATGATTCACAGACCTATATCCTGGGGCAAATAATACATTATATGTTAATAAAAATAATTAATTAAAAAAAAAAAAAAAAAACAGAAACTGGGGCTCCTAGGTGGCTCAGTGGGTTAAAGCCTCTGCCTTTGGCTCAGGTCATGATCCCAGGGTCCTGGGATCGAGCCCCGCATCAGACTCTCTGTTCAGCGGGGAGCCTGCTTCCCCCCTTCTCTCTGCCTGCCTGTCTGCCTACTTGTGATCTCTGTCAAATAAATAAATAAAATCTTAAAAAAAAAAAAAAAAAAAAAAACCAGAAACAATAAACTCTCCCTTGATCTCACACCTCCTTCCAGCTGGGCCAGCCCCTGTGTCTCTGCTTCTTCTCACAGCAAAACCGAGTGGTCTCTGCTCTCCACTTCTGCACCCCTCATTCTCAGTTCATGCCAATCAGCCCCCTGTCCTCAACGCTCCTCAAAACCTGTTCATCAGGGCCAAAGGCCAAATTCTATGTGGTCTCTTCCTTACCCACCAAATGGCATTTAACACAAATAACCACTCTTTCTCCATTGAAACCCTTTCTTCCTTCCTTGGTTCCAGGATATCACACTTTCTTGATCTTCCTAGTCCACGGGTCAGCCTCAGTCCACCCTGCTTTCTCCTCTACTTGGCCAGAGACAGTCCCGGGGCCTCTCTTCTTTACCGGTACCCTCCCTCCTTTGGGCAATCTCCTCCAGTCCCATGATTCTTAGTATCAATGACCTCCAAATTTTTATCTCCGGCAATGACCTCCCTGAATTCCAGAAGCATATCGGACAGCCTTCCTGACTTCTCTACCTGGATGTGTAACCGATAGCCCATATCCATATCTTCTCAGACTCTGGATGGTATTTACCCCCCACCCCCCTTTCCCCAAACTCATTTCTCTTTACACCTTCCCCCAATTCACAAAACCGCCATTCACCCAACTGCCCAGGCCAAACACCCCATCACGCCGGGTGTCTCTTTCCCTAACATCCCACCTGCAAACCATCAGCAGGTCCTATCAAGTCCACTTCCAAATTTTCTTGAACCTATCCCCCTGCTTTCTACATCCCCAATTAGGCACCCTGGTCCAAGCTACTGGACTTGCCCCCTACCTACTCCAACAGCCTCGTCAAGTCTCCCTGCTACCAACTCTCTCCTATATATACGGCACTCTCCGATAGCGGCAAATTAAATTTATAAACATTTAATCAGAGTCTTGATCGATATAGACTATATCTGATATAGTCAAGACTCTATTCTGCTTAAAAACAACATAACAAAACACCTCTCACAGCTTTCCCTTTCACTTAAAATAATCTAAAATCCTCACCAGAGTCTACAAGGCCCCGTGGGACACGGCCCTTACCTACGTCTCTGACCTCATCTCCCACCAGGTCCCCTCCCCACTTCCCGCTTCTTGCACCCAGTGTTCATTCCAGCCTTGGGGACCTTGCACGAGCTGTTCCCTCTTCCCTCTGTACAGCTGGCTCCTTTTGGTCATTGAAGGGTCAGCTTAAATTCTACCACCTCTGTGAAGACTTGACCAGACAATGTAAGGTTGCTCTCCACCTGTAACATATCACAGGGGTTCATGTGCAGTTGTAGCACTTAACCTTATCTGGTATTTTGTTTACTGTCTTATTGTTGTCTCTTCCTCCCCACCCCTACCCTCACCTTCTATCTCATCACTACATCCCCTGGGTTTTCCATCTAGAACCAGGCCTGGCTGACAATAACTAGAGGGGTCTGGAGCACAGGGGAGCAATCCAGGCTCCAATACATAAACTTATGAGTCACGTCCAGAGGTGTGGTTACTAAAGCCCATGGGACAGATGAGATCACCGAGGCAGAGTGTCGACTCTGAGCAGAGAGGAGGGCCTGGGACAGGAGAATACTTCATAGCTGTAGAATGGATGAGCCTACAAACACAGCCCAGAAGTAGGAGGAAGAATAGGACAGTGTTACGTCACCAGAGCCAAGACAAGAGAGTGTTTCTGGAAGGAAGGCGTGGTCAACAGCATCAACTTCACCGAGAAAATGACCAAAAAAAACCCCAAAAACAATCTGTTGAATTCGGCCTCATGGAGGTCATGAGTGACCTTACTGAGAGGTGTACAATGAAGTGCCAGAAAGCTGCCTGGGACAGGCTAGGTGGAGGGAGGCAGCGAGTGCAGACAGCTACTCAGAGAAGTCTGGCTATTTCAAGTGAAGATGACGGATTCGAGAGAATGCGGGGTGGAGGACACCTGGTTTCGTCTGTTTCTGCTTAAAGGGGGCACTTGCCTCACGTACGAGAGGCAAGTAAGTCCTGGTGGCTGCAAGTCACCCAAAGGCTTCGAGCCTTTTTCCTCAGCTTAGAATTCCACTTGCCTTGGACTGATTCCCAAATGTGCAGAGTAACAATCTGGAAGCCCTTTTTCACACGTGTATCTCCTCTTCCTCACTCCCCCAGGAGATAAAAATGCCCTTCCCTACACTTTCCCTTGGTGCATCAGGAACAGAAGACGTAAGTGGCTGTTTATTACTGGAGGGCCTGGGTTTAGGTTTGCTCTGCCCTTTTAATTTCAAGATACATTTTGGGGGAGTCATCATTATTTCTACCCTCAGCAAGAAATTTCTTTCCATATATATACATGTATAGATAGATAGATAGATAGATGTAGTCTCTAGAGAGCTTCCCTTGGTCTCTATTGCACACTCCTCTCCTCTGTCTTGCCTGCCGCCCAGGCAACACCCTATAATGGAAAGAGTCCACATGGTCTCGGGAGCCAGGCCACCTCGGTCCCCCTACAATCCAGTCACACAGCACTTGAGGTGATTCCACTTCCCCATCTCAGGTTCCTCAAGTGTACACAGAAACTATAATATCTAAACTTCACGGGGCTGATGTCGGGATTTTAGGAAAATACACCTTGAGTGTACACACGAGGCCTGGCAGAAGTGTATTCTACAAATGTGAATCCGATTTTCTTCTCGTCACATTCTGATAAAGCGTTACATCCCCTGCCCATTTTTATTTAGTTTCTCTTTCCCTCCGAGTGTATCACGAAGCCCTAAGGAAAGGAACCTTGAGAAATCCATTAGCTCAGTCCAGCAGAAATAATTTTGAAGAAGTACTAAGAGAGGCGGGCAGGGCCAGAGGCGTCACCGGGCAGCATCTGAAAGGGCAGGGAGGACGCCCCTGTCAGAAGACCTCAGCCGCCGCGCTGCCCGGCTCTCTGCATCACCCCACAACCCCTGGTCCAAGTTTCCTTCTTGTAGCCCTGCACGTGTCTCTATATCTTGTCCTCTTCGTAAGTCCTCCCTGCCAGCAAGTCTCAAGTCAGCATCCTCAGTATTACACCCTGAACAAAGCGTGCACACCGAGAGCACACGTGTACTGAGCGGTAATGCTGGGCAATGACCTCCTGAGAACCGTCCGTCCCATGTACTGGCTCTGTGACCCTTGTGGATTATTAAAATTCTCTTGAGTAAAAGTTTCCTCATTTGTAAAACAGAAATGACCAATATATCTGGACTATATAAAACTATAAGGATGAAATTAAATAACATATGTCGAAGTACTTTGGTCGGTATAAAACACGGTTATTGTTATATTACAGGTACACAAGACAGCTGCACAGTCTACCTTTGGCCAGCTTAGGTGTGTTACTAAGAAAGTCCTCAGTCCCTGGACGCCTGGGTGGCTCAGTCGGTTAAGTGCCTGTCTTCAGCTTGGGTCACAATCCCAGAGTCCAGGGATCAAGTCCCACATCAGGATCCTTGCTCAGTGGGGAGCCTACTTCTCCCTCTGGCTGCCCCTCCCCCTGCTTGTAACCTCTCTGACAAATAAATAAATGTTTAAAAAAAAGAAAGAAAGAAAGAAAAAAAGAAAAAGAAAAAAAGAAGGAAGTCCTCAGTTCTGGAATAGTCTGTTTCATGATCTATGGCTACCTGTTTCTACTTCAAGTTTTCCCATCCCTGGCAGCTGAAAAATTTATATTCTTTCTAATTTCACTTGATTCTCTTTTCTTAGCAAGGATTCTTTAACTTCTCTGACTAAATGGCTCCTTGTCCCCAGAATGGTAAAGACCATTGGCCTTGATGCTCTCTAAGGGCCCTTTGTGGCTCTAACATTCTAAGCCTCTCCATCCTTTGCTCCCAGAGTACTTTGTCCATCTCTCTACTTGCACAATTTCGTTTACTTTGCATTATAGCTTTATTTTATACCATCTCCTAAGGAGAGAGCAGAAGGTTGTCTGAGTTTTATGTTCCCCATAACACTTAACATGGAACTTTGTACACAGAGCTCTGAGCTCCCAAAATATTGGCTGATTGACTCAATGCTAATTTCTAATTTTTGTGCTTATTGTCCATACCAAACAGTAATTATAGACTACCCTCTTATTCTTTTATGCTTTTTTGGTACCTCTACAGGCCTGGCACAGTGTGAAACACATTGTCAATATTTTTTTTAAAGACTGGTGGTGACTGGATTATTTCTTGGCCGAGGTGAAAAAGCCCTATCAACCTATCCTACCTATGATTTTTAACAACTTGCTCTGGTTACTGACAAATATAAACATGACATTTATCACTGTCACAGAAGGAAACTGCATAACAGAGTTATGCACAGAGTTATTACACAGATAGAAGCAAATGAAATCCACAGGTCGAGGGGCTTTGTTCTCCCCAGTGGCAACAAAAATATGGTAAAGGGGCACCCAAGTGGCTCAGTGGGTTAAGCCTCTGCCTTCAGCTCAGGTTATGATCCCAGGGCGGTGGGATCCAGCCCCGCATCGGGCTCTCTGCTCAGCGGGGAGCCTGCTTCCCTTCCTCTCTTTCTGCCTGCCTCTCTGCCTACTTGTGATCTGTCAAATAAATAAAATATTTTTTAAAAATGGTAAAAAGGCAAATATATTGATAGCAGACCTGGACTAAAGAGTTTATCTCTAGAAGATGGGCAGCCTCTCTTCTTTTTTTTAAAAAAAGGGGCTCAAGGGGGCTCCTCCCCCTGGAGATTGGTCTAGGCCTCATGACTGACTTCTAACGACAAGAACGTGGCAAGAATTATGAGATGTCATTTCCAAGACTAGGTTATAAAAGACTGAATTCCTTCTTGCTGGCACTTTCTCTCTTTCACCATCTCTCGCTTCGATGAAACTAGCTGCTGTGGAGAGGCCCCTATGGCAAGGAACTGAAGGTGGCCTCCATCTATCAAGCAGCAAGAGTTTGAGGCCCTCAATCCAACCACAAGGACCCGAATCCTGCCAACCACCTCTGAGTGAACTTGAAGCTGGCCCTTCCCCAGTCACACCTTGATGGCTGACATCTTGATCATATCCTGTGTGAGACTTTAAAGCAGGCAATCCAGCTAAAACCATGCCTGCCTTCCTAACCTACAGAAACTGATATAATAAATGTGTATTGTCTTATGCTGCAACATATAACCAACATACCCTGTATATTAAGGGGGGTGCACCTGGGAGTATATTAAGATCCAACTCTTGGTTTCATTTTGGATCATGGTCTCCAGGTTACAGGATCTAGCCCTGCATCAAGCTCTGCGCTGGGCATGGAGGGTGCTTGAAATTCTTTTCCTCGCTCTCTGCCCCTCCTCCAGCTAGCACTTTTTTTTTTTTTTTTTTTTTAAGATTTTATTTATTTATTTGAGAGGACTTGAGAGGGAGAGAATGAGAGAGAGAGAGCACAAGAGGGGGAAAGTCAGAGGGAGAAGCAGACTCTCTGCTGAGCAGGGAGCCTGATGCAGGACTGGGTCCTGGGACTCCGGGATCATGACCTGAGCTAAAGGCAGTCGCTTAACCAGCTGACCCACCCAGGCACCCCAGCTAACACTTTCTCTCTTTAAAATAAATAACTAAAATCTTTTTTTTTTAAATATTTTATTTATCGTGCTCGCTTCGGCAGCACATATACTAAATATTTTATTTATCTATTTGATAGACAGAGATCACAAGTAGGCAGAGAGGCAGGCAAAGATAGAGAGGAGGAAGCAGGCTCCCTGCTGAGCAGAGAACCCTATGTGGGGCTCAATCCCAGGACCCTGGGATCATGACCCGAGCTGAAGGCAGAGGCTTTAACCCACTGAGCCACCCAGGCACCCCAAAACTAAAATCTTTAAAAATAATTTTTTTTTAACAAAGAAGGGAAGGGATGTGGAGAGAGAACCTATGGATTAAAAAGATTCTTTAAAAAGACATACAGACCTGGGGCGCCTGGGTGGCTCAGTGGGTTAAAGCCTCTACCTTCAGCTCAGGTCATGATCCCAGGGTCCTGGGATCGAGCCCTGCATCAGGCTCTCTGCTCAGCAGGGAGCCTGCTTCCCCCTCTCATTCTCTCTCTCTGCCTGCTTGTGATCTCTGTCTGTCACATGAATAAATTTAAAAAAAAAAAAAAAACCACCTTAGAAAAAAGACATACAGACCAATCACAATGCATGGATCTTAACTGGGTCCTGATTCAGACCAAACCATAAAAAACAAATGAGAATCATTGAAGAGAAAACAAAAATCTGAGTGACTGGGTATTTGATGATATTAAAGAATTCTTAAGTTTTTTTATGTGATTATTAAAATTGTAGGGTTTTTTTTTTATTATTTTAAGAAGCCCTTAACTTCTAAAGATATGTAATGAAACGCTTACAGATAAAATGATACAATGTCTGGAATCTGCTTCAGAACAATACAGAATGGGGTTAAGTAGATAAGGGTATGGATGAAACAAGATTGGGCATGAGCTCCTAACTGTTGAAACTGGGGGTTGGGTCCATGGAAGTCCCATTATGAAGTCTCCTTTTGTATAAATTTGAAATTTTCTCTAACAGAAAAACCTAAGAAAGGGGAGGGGTTGGGCAGAATCCAAGAGCCCAAGGAAGGGCCTTCCAGTTATGACAATCTAGGATTCGGTACTAATCCCAAAGTACCTCAAAGCCTTCTATACAGCCACTCTGATGTTCCACAGGTTTCCTACACTGGATATACCAGTCCATGCCAGTGACCAGCATTAACAACTTTCCCACAAAAACCCTGTTGAGCACTTAGAGCTGATGAATTACTTAAGATTATTAGTACAATTTGGCCCAGATAGGTAAAGAGGATGGAGTGATACAGTGGCTAATTGCTAGAAGATGCTTGGCACAAACCAGAAGGAATCACCCTAGGTCTTCCTGGTATGGGAACCCACCCCTGCTGTGATTCACTGTGGCCTGCCTTGGAACACTCCAGCCTCCCACCTACCTCCGCGTGCTATGTATAGACTTAATTTCTTAATCCTTTAAAGTTTTCTTTCAATTGCCATGAATGACCTATTTTCCAATTTCCAATTGTGTTCAGCTAATTAAAAAACAACAACAACAACAAAAAAAAAAACCCTCATGATCAACAGTTCTACAAGAAAAGAACTTCAACGGGGAAGACATAATTTCTTCTTTTTCATGTCAGAGTCTCTGATTCTTAGGTTAGAGAATCAACCTTTGAAGTTCCTACTAAAGAAGAAGATTCACAGCACAAAGTAAAATCAGGACATTGAAATGGGAACTTCATGACTATATTCTAGCCCCTAAGCCTTCACTTCTCCCTAAAAGAACAGTCGAGATTTATACTCCGACGGGTTTTCAACCTTGGCTAATTATTAGAAAAACCTAGGAGCTTTTAAAAATATCATTACTGTCTGGCAACCGACTCAATTTCTACAATGAGTCAATGATATGAAAAAGGGGGATCAGAAGAAGAAGGAATCTACAAACAAAGAAACTTAGGAAACACAATACTGTGTGTCTGGTCAGAGCCTTACCCTACCTAACTAACTGCAAAGACGTTTTCGAGACTATCAGGAAATCTGATTATGATCTTATCTAGATATTATTAAGCACCTGTTAATTTCATTAAATGTGATAATGGCATTATGGTTATATAAGAAAATGTCCATGTTTGAAGACATACATGGGGCACTGGGTGGCTCACTGGGTTAAAGCCTCTGCCTTCGGCTCAGGTCATGATCCCAGAGTCCCGGGATCGAGCCCAACATCAGGCTCCCTGCTCCAAGGGAAGCCTGCTTCTCCCTCTCCCGCTTCCCCTGCTAGTATTCCCTCTCTCACTGTCTCTCTCTGTGTCAAATAAATAAATAAATTTTTTTTAAAGTTTTAATTAATTAACTAGTTAATTAATTAAATTGAGGTACACCTGGTTGGCTCAGTCTGTTAACCATTTGACTCATAATCTCAGCTCAAGGCTGGGTCTTGGCTAGAGGCTTGATCTCAGGGTTATGAGTTCAAGTTCTACACTGAGCTCCATACTGGGCATGGAGCCTACTTTGAAAAAAAAAAAAAAAAAAATGAATGCTAACAACTAGTACAACCAAACTCTTTAGCAATATCTACCAGAGCTGACATATGGCCCAGAATTTTATTCCTAGGTATACACACCCAAGAGAGGTGAGTGCACATATTCACCAAAAGACTTCGAGTATCCATGGCAGCTTTGTCATAGAGCCCAAACTGTTAAGATCCCAAACGTCTGGGGTGCCTGGATGGCTCAGTCAGTTAAGCATCTGCTTTCAGCTCAGATGTGATCCCCGGGTTCTGTGATTGAACTCCAGGTTAGGCTCAGCAGGGAGCCTGCTTCTCCCTCTTCCTCTACCCCTCCCCTCAGCTCCTGTTCTCTCTCGCTCACTCTCACTCTATCTCAAATAAATAAATAAAATCTTAAAAAAGAAAAGATCCCAAATGTCCATCAACAGTAGAAGAATAGTTGTGGCACATCCAAACAATAAAACATTACCTACTCCTACATACAACATGGATGAATATCCAATACCCAGAAACAATGTTAAGCAAAAAAAGCCCCAAAGAGTGCATACTGATTCTATTTATATTCTATTACACGAAACTCAAGAATACACAGAACTAATCAAAGGAGATAGAAGTCACAATAAGTGGTTACTTGGGCAGCCAGTACCCATGAGGAAGAAACACAAGGAAAGTTTCTGAAGTTCTGAAAATATTCTCTATCTTGACCTGATGCATATCTTGATGTGCGCAGCCTTTCCATGACAGCATCCTTATATAAAAATTGAGTATTGGGACACCTGGGTGATTCAGTCAGTGAAGCATTACTCCTGATTTTGGCCCGGGTCATGATCTCGGGATTGTGAGACTGAGCTGCTGGGCGTGGAGCCTGCTTAAGATTCTCTCTCTCCCTCTTCCCCTCGCCTCACTCATGCATACACTCTCTCTTTAAATAAATAAAATCTTTAAAAACATTTTTTAGGGTGCCTGGGTGGCTCAGTTGGTTAGGCAACTGCCTTCAGCTCAGGTCATGATCCTGGAGTCCTGGGATCGAGTCCCACATCAGGCTCCCTGCTCCATGGGGAGTCTGCTTCTCCCTCTGACCTCCCCTCTCATGCTCTCTCACTCTGTCTCTCTCTCAAATAAATAAATAAAATTTAAAAAAAAAAAAAATTTTTTTTAAATGAGTCTGCTTCTAGAAGCTTGGCAACAACAGAGGTTTCAAACTTTCTTGAGCTACTGCAGATTAGGACAAGTTCAGTGATCTGAGAAATTATAAGAAAAAGTAATCTTATGTCTTCTGAGGAAGAGATAATTTCTAACTCGTGTTATTTATTCCCTTTATAATGAGCAAATTTGCTCCCTCAATAATGAGCAAACAAATATGGGAGTAAAAATCAGAATCCTAGGTATCAGTATTTTATAAAAGCTCTGTAACAAATTCTAATGTGCCGCCAAAGGATGGACCATTCTTCTACCTCAGCAAGCTCAAACTTAAGACTCCCAAGGCTTCCTCTTTTCATTTCAGTAGAACTGTGAGACAAGGTAATAAGAACAGAAGCTTGAAAAGATGGTGGAGCAGAGAGGACATACAGAGTGACCTCTTTGAGAAGAGGAGGGATCTAGGGCAAGGGAGGAAAAACGGAGGCCAGTGCGAATGGAACCAAGAACAAAGCTGTAGGAGAATGAATTTCACAATTCCTATTTTAGTTCTAGCTTCACTACCAGCTGGCTATGGGTATGACCTTAGGCAAACTGCTTCATCTCTCCAGGCCTCCCTATGATTTCGTACAGCTTTTAAACAAAGTCTGGAGAGGAGGGTGAGAGGAATCAAGTAAGAACAGGCCCCTCTGGAAGACGGCAGGATTGCCTCTAATGTAGATAGCACTTACCATCCTATATTGTAATTATCTACTTGTTTATCTCCCCCCACCAAACTGTGAGCTCTTAAAAAGCCAAGATTAGGGCGCCTGGGTGGTTCAGTGGGTTAAGCTGCTGCCTTCGGCTCAGGTCATGATCTCAGGGTCCTGGGATCAAGTCCCGCATCGGGCTCTCTGCTCAGCAGGGAGCCTGCTTCGCCCTCTCTCTCTCTCTGCCTGCCTCTCCATCTACTTGTGATTTCTCTCTGTCAAACAAATAAATAAATAAAATCTTTAAAAAAAAAAAAAAAAGCCAAGATTATAGTATTTCATCTCCAAATCCAAGCACACGCATAGAACTTGGCACATAGGAATAGTTCAGGAACTGCTCAATGGCTAAATAGTTGAACACTACGAGAAATGCCTATACTTATTTTCTTACAAGCACAGGTGTACTTACATAAGGAAGAACAATTCATCTCCCACATGGAACACTGAGTAATAACATTGAATAATATTATTTTCTTTATTAACACTAACTAAAGGAAGTCCAGATTCTAGGATGCCCAGAATCATCAGAAAGGCTCCCCTGAGATGTCCTGCCAGAGGCCTCAAAAGCCCATGCTTCTTCCTACCTAAAAAATAATGCCTGCTAACACTAATACCTAATGCTTATACCTTATCTCATAGTTCAAAGCACTTTCATTCCCATATACCAAAATAACGCTCACAACTCTATGAGGCGGTATTATCAAACCCATTTTATTCGTGAGGAAACAGGTTCATAAAATAAATAATTTGCTAACCTAAGGCAAGCTGAAAACTTCAAAAGGAAGGCTTTCATAGGCAGCCCCTGTCTTCAGTGCCCAGAACGAGAAATAGGAACATCACCAATTCTACTTCCCCAGTCTCTAGGATAGATCAGTCAGTCTACTATCAGCTTTGCTTTATTAAGCTAACTACCTCTTAAGTCTTCCTTCTCCCCATAAGAATCAGTTATACAGATTTTGTTTTATTTTGGGGGGAGGGCAGAGACAGTGGGAGAAAATCTTAAGCAGTCTCCACCACCAGTATGGAGCCCCACAAGGAATTTGATCTTACAACCCTGATGTCATGACCTGAACAGAAATCAAGAATCAGACATTTCATCAACTGAGTAACCCAGGGGCCCCTACAGATTACTTATATTATGTTTTAAGCAAAAAAATAAGGCCAGCCCAGGGAGAAAAATCCCAAGACTACAAACAGCCACACTTCGTCAAAAGCTGCTCGCTAACCACCCTGTGTATAAAGCTAAAGAAATCAGAGCAAAATTTGCTCCAATGGGAAGCTCTAAATCCTGCTGACCCAAGAGCCCTGCCGCACTGGGTATCCGCCAGCCATGCACAGCTGATTCAGTCTGTACTTGCTCCAGTATTTTCTCACTAACTCGGACTGTTATGTTTTCTCCAAACCACTGAGAATTCTCACAGAGCAAAGGTCCTATCTTCCAGTTAGGAAGGTCCCACTTCTCTAAATGAGCACATAGTACCCAAAATCAGACCACTAAACATGTTTTTGTGTTCCAGTAATTGACATAAACTGCCTTTCCCAAAATTAAAAATTAAACGACTTTAAGTGATTAACAGGCTGACCTTTTTCAACAGAACAACACATATAGAATCTAGAATCTCGAAGAAGCAAAGATCAAAGGACACTTTGCACTACGATAATGCCACGCACACATTTTAGAGGTGCTGAATAAAAGTACGCTAAATAAATGATAACTTAAAGCCCATTAAAAATCACTTAAGGCAGAATAAAAAAACTAAGGACCAAGAAAGATGGGCACAGAACGCCAAGTGAATTGGAAAAAAATCAAATCAGATTCCAAGGCAGTTCCACCCAAGGTCATGCTTGGGGTCCCACAAGGGATCGCTCTAAACTTAAGCACCACATTACATCTTCACAGAGACCTACAGCCCCAGTTCGTGCATTGGGGGGGGGGGGGGGCGGCTAGTATATAGGCTAGCACATAGGTCCTCTCACCTAGAGGAGCATCTCACTCAGCAACAGCTCTCCCCCTCCCTCCAGTTACTCCCCACTCACAGGCCCTGAGGCCCAGCCACAGGACTAGAGAGTTAAGCCAGGCAGAGCTAAACAAGGGAGGAAATTAGCATGCCACCTGACACTTCCCTGGCACAGCCTAGACTGATTAATTTAAGTTACAAACATGACCAAAGAGTCTACTATGCTGGTGAAACTACCCTTATTCTGCAAACTAAAAATAGCTTATGTATCAAACAGGAGCATTCCTCAAGTGCTTTTGCCCTGTCACCCACGCAAAGCTCCATTTCCTCAAATCCCTCACCTAGAGTGTTTTCGGGGAGCCCCATCCGCCCACCTCTCCATCTGCCCCACTCCTCTCCCTAATCCCCTGCACAGAGCAAGAGACCTAAACTCCTTCACCTGAACTCAAGCTTTAAAAGTTTGTTTCCAGTTACAAGCATGTACAAAGCTTGGAGGCTACTGCCTTGTGTTAAGCCCCAACCGATGGGCTCGCTGCAGCAAATAATGAAAAGCAAAGAAAAATGAAGGACAAGACAGGGCATGAGCAGGAAGTCAGCTAAACGCTTTTCATTCAAGCAGGACTGGAGGGAACCCCACCCACTGGGAAGGAGAAAGCACGAGGTGAATGGTTTCCAGTATAGAGTCAGACTGTATCTGGCTTGAGGTCCTTACAACACAACCATCAAGCCAGCTCTGGGGACAGACTCATCCCCAAGGAGCTCTGGGTACCCTACAAGAATCATTAAGCTGTCCTCGGGTTGCCATGACATTTTTAGGGGGAACAAACTCTATAATTTAAGCTGAACAAGCCAAGCTTAAGCCACAGATTTTTCTAGAGCCGAGGGACGGGCTCAAACCATTTCACTAGGAAGTGGGAGCTCAGACAGAAGCTAAAAATCCTGTCCTCAGTAGCTCGCTCTCCCGCTGTGCCCTGAGGTAAGCTGGCACGCCTCTTCCAAAGGTGGAAACTAACTGTGGACTTTGAACTTCCTTATAGCCCCTTGTTCTCTGCAATAGCATCAGAAGAATGCCACAGTACTATGCCACCCTGCATGGTCTGAACAAAGCATTGGCTAGTCAAGAACAGTTACCTGGGATAAATATTAATATACTCCCCACAGATCCAACTTCGAAGTCTTGTTTCACTCCTGGTTTAACCTTTTACATTCTCTCTAAAAACAAAAAACAAAAACAAAACTGGCTTATCTAGAAAACCCACACTCTCAGAAACATTCCTACGGGGGGGGGGGGGATTTAGCTTGATACCCCCCCCCATACACTATGGTAAAGTTCCTATACAGAATCTATGCCATGTGTCAGAGCAACTAAGTTGTGGCCCTTCATAGACCAGTGTCAGAACCTTCCAGGATTCATAAAATCAAAAAATATCAGTGCTAAAAAGATCTCTGAGGATCAATTACCCAGCCTTTCATTTTAAGGATGGGGGAAATCAGGTGCAAAGAGAGGAAAACGGAGGCTTAGAGCAAAACCGGACCTAAAAGCTAGGTGTCCAGCATCCCAACTTAAACCCCTCAAGCCACCCCCATACCTCTTCCTAAGACTGAGTTTATGGGAGTCAAGTGGCTAAGGAAAGGGAGGGAAAAGCCAGCAAATCTATGGCTCTAATCAAAGAGAACAGCTCCGTGAACTCTCCTCTCCTCTGCTGCTTTGTGGTGAGATTCAGGGCCAGTTTCTCCACACGCCTTAATTTCAAGAGCTTGTCTCTTAAACATTACGTAATATTTACTAAGAAGCAAAACTAAAAAAACTCCCACCTACACCTTCCCTGGGCCTCCCAATCACTGGCCAGGCAAAGTCAAAAACAACCAACCGCTACAATGGAAGGGCTATAAGAACCCCAAAGCCAAACGGGAACATCCTTGAAGGAAGGGACACATTGAAAAAGATGACTCAACCGGGTGGCCCTACTGAAGGGAACTACATTACCAGACTTCATATTCTAGTACCCAGTCTCTAGGCCTTGGAGAAATTTTGATTCTCTGAATCTTGGTTTCTTTAACAGTAAGATAAAAATATACAGACTTTCATTCATTCGAAATCCCTTTCAAGCTCTAGAAGGCTCCACCTCTGTCCAAGAGGACCCTGCCAAAGAAAGACTGTTACCACGATAGTACCCAAGAGGCAAGGTACAAAAGTCTTAAGCTGGGCCACCAGCCTAGAGATGGGCCCTGCAGAGGCTTCAAAGCCAGCCTGCCCACAACCTGACAGTAAACATCAAGGGCGCCACTAGAATTCAACATGGCGGAACAGTGCATACTTTCTTCAACAGTGTGCCCACTAGAATGTTGGCTGTGACGCCTTTAAGGATCTGGTTTGACCATCTACAGATGGTTTAAATTTGCCCCTGCTGATTGCTTCCAGCCCCTCCAGTGAAATCAAACTGAGTATTTATTGAGTGTCTACCACTAAATATATTAAATACTTTCCCAATATCCTCATTCTCTATGTTCCCTTTGATTTAGCAGTTACATGTTAAAGACCTATGAAAAAATGTAAAATGCTTAATCACAAGTAAATAACTAGAAATTTCAATTAACAGAAAACAAAACAAGACAAAACGTCTGTGTGTCAGCAGGCTTCTTCCTACAGCATCTCCGTCACACAGCCAAGCCAGCATTCCCCTTTCAGAGACCTCGCCTTCCCAGGGATAGGGCTGGTGCTGAAAACACCAAATAATGTAAGCAAAGAGGACCAGCTCGGTTTTCTGCTGGCTCATCAACAAAACTTCTTAATACAGAGGCTACAGAGTATCAGAGATTAAAGCCAACAACTGAATCAATGTGAAAGGAAATGCAAGTTCAATGTAAATTATGAAAAGGAACGAATCTTAAATAAACAAGTACTTGCCTGCCCACCCACTTAGCCTTGGATAAAGACGATTTCTATCAACAAGATTACAAACAGTAATTTTCAAACCTCAGTATGGATATGGAATTACTTGTTAAAAATGCAGATTCCCTGGGACCATTCTCCAATAGTCTCACTAATTGGATTTGTTATAAAGCCCATAGATTAGCATTTGTATTCTGATAAAGAAGGTCCAAAGACTAGGCTTTTTCAAATACTGTGAGGAAGAATGACATTGTTAGCTCTCCTGGACACCTAAATGTACATTTTCTGGGAGGTGTAACCCACATTGTGTGTTCCAAGGACACCCAAGTGATTTTCAACAGTACCAGACCTACTCCCTCCCATACTGAGAATCCATACAGCTGATTAAGCACTTTAATAAGGTAATCCCCCTTCCACCTCCTAAAGCATCTTCCGAAGCCAGTGCCACCTCCACTCCTCATACCAAAGACCCTTCTAAAGGGTTACTGAGACATACCATTTGGGCTCCATTTCTTGAATGGTCACTCGCTGGCTTCATTCTCGACTGTGTGTTACTTCTCAGAAAAGTCTTTCATTCCATCCTAGCTAAAGTGAGATCCTCTCTAAAAACAAGCATCCCGTCTTGAACTTGGTCCTTGCTGCTTCTGTTTTATTTCTCTTCGTGGTCCTTAGCATTACCAGAGATTCACTGTATTTTACATTTATTTACACTCTCCCTTACTAAATCATAAGCTCTACTAGAAAAAGGGCTTTCCCCACGACCCCCACTGTATTCCCAGCACCCAGAATAGTACCTGACATAGAGTCGATGCTCAATAAATGTTTACAAATGAATAAAACACCATTTCAGAAATCAAAATAAAATTACTGGTCTTTCAAACCATTCAGTTTGCCTTCCATAAGCACTGCCAGCAGTGTCACCCTTTAGATGGATACCTTGGCTCAAGAAGCTGAATCTGGTGACAGCCCAGAAGGGCGGCCTGCCACACGACTTTCACCGCCCTATGGTAATGTGAGAATCTTCCCCCCGCAACTGCACTGCAACAGAGGTTTAAAGGTCCAGCCTACAGATGTTTCCAAATGACTTATATTCCATAGGAATGACTTGGCTTCTACTATGTGAAAAGTCAAATGCAATGTTGGCAAACACCAGTGTGAGAGATGCATGTTTCAACAAAAGAAGAACATGGTATGTTGGCAGCCGAACATACTTCACCCGATTCTGCATTAGGTCAGCCAAACACTCGCTGTCAAGACGCAGCTATCTCTCACCACACACATTTGCCTCTTCTTTCGTTTAAAGGCCATAATGACTTATTAAAGACAGACTATACCAAGTGGTTCATATACATTACCGTAATCCTCAAAACAATCCTACAAAATAGGTATTGTTATCCCCATTTTATACATTAGGAACTTGAAGTTCCAAGGAGTTAAATAATTTAAAAGTAATGAAAAAGTAGCAGGGGGGGCCTGGGTGGCTCAGTGGGTTAAGTGTCTTGTGTTTGGCTCAGGTCATGAGTCCAGGGTCCTGGGATCAAGCCCTGTGGCAAGCTTAACAGAGTCTGCTTCTCCCTCCCTCTCTCACTCTCTCCGCCCCCCATTCACGCTCTCTTGCTTGCTCACGCCCTCTCTACCACCAAATAAAGTATTTAAAATAATAAAATAAAATAGTAGCAGGTTAGGTTCTGAATTCAAGTCTCCTTGACTTTAAATTCTTGCTTTTTTCATTTTAACACTTTCATCCCTCAGGCTCCCCTCACCGTCTCCCAGCCCCTGCACTAAGCCTGGCATATAGAACACATTTGATAAAAGTTTGCTGAATTCTTGAGAGTTAAATAGGACGTTTTAACTCAAAGTCAAGAATCTGCCTAAGATCAAATTCTTCAGTCCAACTTTGGTAAAAAAAAAAAACAAAAAAAAAACACGTTCATTCAACTCCCTTTGAATAAGTAATGGAAAACATAGTTTTTTCAGTTATTCCAAAATGGAACCTATCAAAACATAATTCATTACTATGGAAATCTGGATATAAAGTGAAATCATAAAAGCGATGTCGTTTAGTACATTCAGAGGCAGACATGAAGTAAAATCTGAGTTCAAGTTTCAGCTGTTTCAGCTATAAAATAGTGATAAATCCTCTTGCCTCCCCACCCAACAGTAGTGCCCTAAAATCTAAGTGTGATAATGTTTATAAAAACACTTCATAAACTGTAAGGCATTACACAGAGATAACTATTACTGTGATCTGAACCTTGACAGCAGAATAAAAATCTGATATGACTCAACTTAAAAGGCTAGCGTTATTTAAAGTCCTACCACGTGTGGAAGCAATGTAAGAGGTAAATGTCCTAAACTCTAACTAGTCCTAAACTTTCCTAAAGAAAGGATGTGACCTAGAGAGTACTATGTTAAGTGAAATAAGTCAGATAAAGACAAATACCATGTGATTTCACTTACATATGGAATCTAAAAAACAAATGAACAAACAACAAAAAGAGAAACTGACTCGTAAATACAAACCATAAACTAATGACTGCCAGAGGGGACGGGGTAGAGAAATAGGTGAATTTATAAAATGAGAAAATTTCCAGTTATAAAATAAATCACAGGGATAAAAAGTACAGCACAGGGAATATAGTAAAAAAGAAAAAAAGGAAAGGATGTGAAGTCCTACTTCTCCAGATGTTCCATTAAGTCTCTCAACGGCAAAGAACTGGGACATAAACATCAATACATTGTTTTGTTTTGAGAAGGACCATGAATGATCTCACCATAATGTACAGAGGGGAGAGGGATGGGGAGCCTGGGTTCCTCTATAGCCAAATAATAACTTCCTTTCACGCTAAGGCACTAATGTATTCAGATAAATCATATCTATAAACCAGAGTGATTAAAACAAGAGTCTAGATGATTTCTTCCAGCTTATTTAAAAGCGATGACTCTTGGGCACAGCCAATAAACACTA
Source organism: Mustela lutreola (assembly GCF_030435805.1). NCBI lineage: Eukaryota > Metazoa > Chordata > Mammalia > Carnivora > Mustelidae > Mustela > Mustela lutreola. Next base: position 16,685,502 of record NC_081299.1, read on the forward strand.
TCAAAGCTTAAGTCTATAGACTGGCTTAGTCCTCCATTAATTAGCTAAAGAGAAAATAAGCAGAATACAGAAAAAATTTTCAATAATCTTAAATATCTTAATCTTAAATAAAAGACTATATAGCTTTAGTCCTAGTTAATGTCATAAAGCGCATTTATCAATGACATGGCTGAGATTGGTAAGAAATGATAAAATCCTTCTTAAAACAGGGGGTTTGATAGGTGAGACAGAGAGTGAGTTAATTAATTTGTTAAGGAGCTATCTGGATTGTATGTGCTTGTATTTTTTTTAAGATTTATTTCTTTGAGAGGTGGGGGAGGGGCAGAGGGAAAAAGAGAGTCTCAAGCAGATGCACAACCCAAAGGGGGCTCAGTATCAAGACCCTGAGATCAGGACCTGAGCCAGAACCAAGAGTCAGAAGCTTAACCAACAGTGCCCCCGAGAGGCCCCCCAGACGGCTGTATTTTTAAATAATGATCAAGATAAGAAAATCTCACCCTTGGGCTCACATTCTTATTTTTGGCCCTCAAACATAAAAGTAACCACTGCCTTATCAAAATCTAAATTACAAAGATGACAATGAGATTTGGAATCTTGCAAACTTGCAATTTTAACATCGGCATAGCCTCTCTTACAGTTTCAACACTTCCCCCAATCCATCTCTCAACAACAAAATCCTCCAACTACTCAGCACCTACTAGGGATACAAATCCCACCCCACCAAACTGTCCCAAGGAAGTAAGACCACTTAAAAGAATTTTATTCCCTAGCTCATTGATTTTCTGCATCTGTTTCTATATCTACATACAAACCATGTGCCAGAATCACAATTTTACATCTGCAAGTGATCAAGGCTGTTAGAATTTCAAAGAACACAATGCACATCACAGCAATAAGAATTAGTTGATTAACAGATTCAGAGTACAAGTCACTAATGCACAAATAAGATTTCTGAGGAGCACCCATTACAGCTGAAAACTGAAGCCTAAATTCCTATCTGTCACTTGAGGCCCTGGCACGCCAGTCATTCTCTTTTCCTTTTCCCTGCACAGACTGATCTACTCATAATTTCCTGAGGACAAATTCCTTCATGTTATACCTTTGCCTGGACATCTCCCCTGCCCAGAATGGCCATCATCTCTTCCTCCATCTCATCAAATCTGTTCAAGAAACAATGCCATGTCCTCTTCGGTGGAACTCTCCCATACTACTCATTAATTCTTCCCTTTTTGAGCACCTACTGCTGTCTAGCATATAAACATAGACTATCATGATAGAGGTATTATTCTCTTACAGTACACTCACGTGTGGTGTGTGTGTGCATGTGCGTAAAGATTTTACTTATTTGAGAGGGGGGGGAGCATGAGTGGGGGTGGGCAGAGAGAGAAGGAGAAGGAGACTCCCCACTGAGCAGGTGCCCCACGCGGGGTTCAATCCCAAGACCCTAGGATCACAGACTGAGCCGAAAGCAGACACTTAACCATTTGGGCCACCCAGGTGCCCCTTTTTGTGTGTTTATACACCACTCCAACTATTATGCAAAAGTCCTCCAGGTTAGTATACACTTGTCATTCCTTTATACTCCCACCAGTACGATGTTACAAATATAACAGTTACTCAGTAAAGATCCCTTTAAGGAAAAAGTATTTCCTCTCATCTAATACTGTGAAGTTCCCCACAAGAGGATGAATACCATTTTTCTACTTCTTTATCTCCTGCAAACACCTAACGGGCACTAAATGCACTGAAATAAATGCTCAATTATAGTCTTCTGGCACATGCTTCCAATTAGATCTTCAATTAAGTCAACAAAACACTCTTTAAGTACCTACTATGAGCCACGCACTAGGCTAGACATCATTCTCATTTTCAATTTGTCATGTTCATGGACATGCTGGAAGCTCCAACACTTGACCATAATAAGCTAAAGAAGCCCTGAACCTCCTCCCCTGCAATCAGATGACCTCATTTTATTGACCAATGAAATCCAACTAATTGCAGCTACCTGCAGGGCACCACACAAACTTGTGGTCATCTTTCTGTCAGAGACTACATAGAGAACTTCACTGCTCAATTATAGGTCAATCTCCCATCAATTACTGTTCTTCAAGAGAATATTTCTCAAACAACAGCTATGAAAGACAACCTTGAGATATCTGGAAACATCAGAATGTGAACTGATGTTATATATTAGAAACATACTTTTGTCAGGTGTGATGAGAGCACAGTGGTTATGTAGTAGAGTATCCTTATTCTAGGGAGTTAAACATCTGCAGTTATCAAATAGTTAAGAAAAAAATATTTGTATATACAAACATGTATTACATAAGTATGATAAGGCAAACAGTTAACAATTACTGAATCCACCTAAAAAGAATAAGTATTTTTTAGATTATCAGCTTTCTCTATAAATTCAAAATTTTTCATTAAAAGGTAGTGAGGAGGGCGCCTGGGTGGCTCAGTGGATTAAAGCCTCTGCTTTCGGCTCAGGTCATGATCCCAGGGTCCTGGGATCGAGCCCCACACATTGGGCTCTCTGCTCAGCGGGAAGCCTGTTTCCTCCTCTCTCTCTCGGTCTGCTTCTCTGCCTACTTGTCATCTCCCTCTGTCAAATAAATAAATAAAATCTTTAAAAAAAAAAAAAAGGTAGTGAGCAAAAATGTTCCTCTTAAAAATTTTTTTTTCTAAGTTGTAACTACTTGGGTTTTGGCACAAGCTTTAACATATAACTAGACAAAAATTGATCAAGACAGTACTATAGGATCCACGAATGGAACTACTAAACACGTGAAATACTGACAAGAGATAAGGAAGCGGAAAAACTAGCCATGGCAGAGACAACTTTCAGTGCAGACTAGGCTAGGTCCTTCTTAAGCAGCCTTGGGCTCAGAAGAAGATACTATATTTTAGAACCCTGCTTCTAGAAAGCAGCTATTCAGTACAACCTGTGCAGACCCAATCCTTCAGCCTCAGCCTCCTGGGGAGACAGTCTGTGATGGGAAACGAAACCACAGAATCACAGTAACTATATACATATATTAATAGGGCTTTCTAAATAAGCTCAGGAGTACTATTCTGAAAATACAATTTGTTTTTTATTGCTATTGTTACTTAAGCAGATGTTAAGAACTATAATCACAACCACCAATGTAATAACCGACTCAGAAAAGGACCATTAGTGAAAGCTAAAACCATTGCGTAGGAGAAAAAGATATTCACAAGGTCTCAAAGTCACCCCCCTGATTACTTACAAAAGGGAGGTAAGTACCTTTTAATGAAGAGGTCTAATTTACCATCAACAATAATGAAGAAGAGTAACATTATGTGCCTCGCAATATGATATAAAGGGAACCTCACAGCATCGTCTATGTACTATTTCTTACCAAAATGTGCACCGTGCATCTCAGCATGAGAAAACAATCAGACAAACCCAACTTATGGGATACTTTAACTGGCCTGGACTCTTCAAAAGAGAAAGTATTATTAAAGACACACACCAAAGTTAAGAGTGGAGATTTTCTAGATCAGGGTCTTCAAACTAAACTTTTACCAGAGTACAGCCATGCCTATTCATTTACATATTGTCTCTGGGTGCTTTTCTCTTCAAGAGATAGTATGGCCCACAAAGCCAGAAAGTTTTACTATTTGGTCCTTCACAGAAAAAGTTTGCCAACCCCCACCCCAGATTAAAATGGACATGAGGACCAAATGTAACAAGAAATCCTTGAAGTGGAGCAGGGGGGGGTCAAGAGGGCAGAGAAGTAGCAGACTGAAATGACGTCAGGTCCCAGGAGTTCAGCTAGATAGTTATCAAGCCATTCCGAACACCTACAAACTCAACAGGAGATAGAAGAGAAGAACAACAATTGTAGGAACAGAAAATTGACCACTTTCTGAAAGTTAGGACGTGCAGAGAAGTAAATCCGAAGCGATGGGAAGATAGACCACAGTGGGGGTGGAGGGGGGGAGGCCTGGCTCCCGGCAAGCGGTAGAGCAGCAGAGCACAAAATCAGAACTCTTAGAAGTCTGCTCCACTGAGGGACATCGCTTCAGAGGCTAAATGGAGGTGGAGCCTTCATGGAGACAGTGTGGTCTTAGGTCCTGCAGGGTCACAGAAAGATCAGGGGTGTCTGAGGGTGACAGAGCAGCCAGGTATTGGAGCGGGGAAGCTAGCAGTAGAGATAGAGCCGAGGAGTGAGCTTTCAGATCGGGTTACCTTAAACCGTGATCCAAGGCACAGTCATACCACTGCTCTTTGAGCAGGGACCCCACAAGTGGCCAATCCTGAGAGGCCCCTGCCTTCCTCCTCCAGGAGGAAGGGTGCAGGAACGTGCAGCAGGAATCTACTGGGCTTGGAGACTTTCAGTGGGGCTGTGCACCAGAAATGCTTGCTCACAGTCCAGGTGAGCACAGAGCATGGCCAGAGGCCAGAGAGATGAGAGGGATTGACTGCTTTTTTTTCTGAAGGTGCACCGAGGAGCGGGGCCCTGAGCTCTTGGCTCCTCCAGGCTGGAGATTGGGAGGCCGCCATCTTCATTTCCATCCTCCAAAGCTCTATGGAAAGTGTTCAGGGAACAAAAGCTGCCTAGAGTGAACCCAAGCAGATTACTTGGCCTGGCCCCCGGCAAGGGTGGTGCAATTCCACCTCAGGCAAAGACACTTGAGAATCACTGCCATAGGCCTCTCCCCCAGAAGATCAGCAAGAATATCCAGCCAAGATCAAGATAACCAATCCAGGAGAACAGCTGAACTCCAGAGCTAGGATAAAATGACAAGGTGGAAAAACTCACCACAAAAAAAAAGAGAACAAAGGGCAGTACCAATGGCTAGGGACCTAATCAATATTGACATTGGTAATATGTCAGATCTAGAGTTTAGAACAACGATTCTCAAGGTGCTAGCTGGGCTCAAAAAAGGCATGGAAGGTATTAGAGAAACGCTGTCTGGAGAAATAAAAGCCCTTTCTGGAGAAATAAAAGAATTAAAATCTAACGAAGTTGAAATTTTAAAAAGCTATTAATGAGGTGCAATAAAAAATGGAGGCTCTTACTGCTCGGATAAATGAGGCAGAAGAGAGAATAAGTGATATAGAAAACCAAATGACGGAGAATAAAGAAGCTGAGCAAAAGACAAACAGCTACTGGACCATGAGGGGAGAATGAGAGAGAAGTGATACCTTAAGATGAAATATTAGAATAATCAGGATTCCAGAAAGAAGAAAGAGAGAGGGAAGCAAAAGGTATATTGGAGCAAATATAGTAGAGAATTTCCCTAATATGGCAAAGGGAACAAGCATCAAAATTCACGAGGCACAGAGAACTCCCCTCTAAATGAATAAAAATAGGTACACACCCCATCATCTAATAGTAAAACTTACAAGTCTTAATGAAAAAGAGAAAATCATGAAAGTAGCTTGGGACAAGAAGTCTGTAACATACAATGGTAGAAATATTAGACCGGCAGCAGATTTATCCACAGAGACATGGCAGGACAGAAAGAACTGGCGTGATATATTCAAAACAATGAAAAAATATGCAGTCAAGAATACTATATCCAGGGCGCCTGGAGTGCTCAGTGGGTTAAGCCGCTGCCTTCAGCTCAGGTCATGATCTCAGGGTCCTGGGATCGAGTCCCTCATCGGGCTCTCTGCTAGGCAAGGAGCCTGCTTCCTCCTCTCTCTCTCTGCCTGCCTCTCTGCCTACTTGTGATCTCTCTCTGTCAAATAAATAAAATCTTTAAAAAAAAGAATACTATATCCAGCTAGGCTATCACTGAAAATGGAAGGAGAGATAAAAAGCTTCCAGGACAAACAAAAATTAAAAGAATTTGCAAACACCAAACCAGCCCTACAGGAAATATTGAGAGGAGTCCTCTAAGCAAAGAGAGAGTCTAAAAGTAGTAGACCAGGAAGGTACAGAGACAATATACAGTAACAGCCACCTTACAGGCAATACAATGACGCTAAATTCATATCTTTCAATAGTCAGCCTGAATGTAAATGGGCTAAATGCACCAATCAAAAGACAGGGTATCAGAATGGATAAAAAAACAAGACCCATCAATATGCTATCTACAAGAAACTCATTTTAGACCCAAAGACACCTCCGGATTTAAAGTGAGGGGGTGGAAAACAATTTACCATGCTAATGGACATCAAAAGAGAGCTGGGGTGACAATCCTTGTATCAGATAAATTAGATTTTTAAGCCAAAGACTATAATAAGAGATGAGGAAGAACACTGTATCATACTTAAAGGGTCTGTCCAACAAGAAGATCTAACAATTTTAAGTATCTCTGCCCCTAACACAGGAACAGCCAACTATATAAACCGATTAATAATAAAATCAAAGAAAGACATCAACAATAATACAGTAATAGTAGGTGATTTTAACACCTCCCTCACTAAAATGGATAGATCATCCAAACAAAAGATCAACAAGGAAATAAAGGCCTTAAATGACACACTCGATCAGATGGACATCACATATATATTCAGAACATTCCATCCCAAAGCAACAGAATACACATTCTTCTCTAGTGCACATGGAACATTCTCCAGAATAGATCACATCCTGGGTCACAAATCAGGTCTCGACCCATACCAAAAGTCTAGAATCATTCCCCGCGTATTTTCAGACCACAATACTCTGAAGCTAGAACTCAATCACAAGAGGAAAGTTGGAAAGAACCCAAATACATGGAGGCTAAAGAGCATCCTACTAAAGAATGAATGGGTCAACCAGGAAATTAAAGAATTTTAAAATTTCATGAAAATGAAAACACAACTGTTCAAAATCTGTGGGACACAGCAAAGGTGGTCCTGAGAAAGTACATAGCGATACAAGCCTTTCTCAAGAAACAAGAAAGGTCTCAAGTACACACCTAAAGGAGCTGGAGAAAGAACAGCAAAGAAAGCCTGAATCCAGCAGGAGAAGAGAAATAATAAAGATCAGAGCAGCAACCAATGAAACAGAAACCAAAAGAATGGTAGAACAAATCAACAAAAGAGCTGGTTCTTTGAAAGAATGAATAAAATTGATAAACCCCTTGCCAGACTTATCAAAAAGAGAAAGGACCCAAATAAATAAAATCATGGAGGAAAGAGGAGAGATCACAACCAACACCAAAGAAATACTAACAATTATAAGAACATATTATGAGCAACTATATGCCAGTAAATTTGACAATCTGGAAGAAATGGATGCATTCCTAGAGAGACGTATAAACTACCAAAACTGAACCAAGAAGAAATAGAAAACCTGAACAGACCCATAACTAGTAAGTAGATTGAAACAGTCATCAAAAATCTCCCAACAAGAGCCCAGGGCCAGACAGTTTCCCAGGGGAATTCTACCAAGTGTTTAAAAAGAATTAATACCCAGTCTCTCAGTTTGGAAGGAAAACTTCCAAACTCATTTCATGAGGCCAGCATTACCTTAATCCCAAAACCTGACAAAGACCCCATCAAAAAGGAGAATTACAGACCAATAACCTTGATGAACACAGACATGAAAATTCTCACCAAAATACTAGCCAACAGGATCCAACAGTACATTAAAAGGATTATTCACCATGACCAAGTGGGATTTATTCCTGGGCTGCAAGGCTGGTTTAACATCTGCAAATCAATCAATGTAATACAATACATTAATAAAAGAAAGAACAAAAAAAGAAAAGAAAAGAAAGAACAAGAGACATATGGTACTCTCAGTAGATGCTGAAAAAGCATTTGAAAAGTACAGCATCCTTTCTTGATCAAAACTCTTCAAAGTGTAGGGATAGAGGGCACATATCTCAATATCATCAAAGTCATCTATGAAAAACCCACAGTGAGCATCATTCTCAATAGGGAAAACCTGAAAGCTTTACCCCTAAGGTCAGGAACAGGGCAGGGATGCCCACTATCACCACTGCTATTCAACATAGTACTAGAAGTCCCAGTCTCAGCAATCAGAAAACAAAAAGAAATAAAAGGCATCCAAATCAGCAAAGAAGAAGTCAAACTCTCACTCTTTGCAGATGATACGATACTTTATGTAGAAAACCCAAAAGACTCCACTACAAAACTGCTAGAACTCCTACAGGAATTCAGTAAAGTGTGAGGATATAAAATCAATGCACAGAAATCAGTTGCATTTCTGTATACCAACAGCAAAGCAGAAGAAAGAGAAATTAAGGAGTCAATCCCATTTACAATTGCACCCAAAACTGTAAGATACCTAGGAATAAACCCAACCAAAGAGGCAAAGAATCTGTACTCAGAAAACTATAAGGTACTCATGAAAGAAATTGAGGAAGACACAAAGAAATGGAAAAACGTTCCATGCTCATGGATTGGAAGAACAAATATTGTGAAAATGTCTATGATACTGAAAGCAATCTACACATTTAATGCAATCCCCATCAAAATACCATCCTTTTTTTTTTTTTCAAAGAAATGGAAAAATAATCCTAAAATTTATATGGAACAGAAAAGACCCCAAATAGTCAGAGGAATGTTGAAAACTGTAAGCTCAAAGTTGGTGGGATCACAATTTCAGACTTCAAGCTCTATTACAAAGCTATAATCATCAAGACAGTATGGTACTGGCACAAAAACAGGCACCAGATCAATGGAACAGAATAGAGAGCCCAGAAATAGACCCTCAACTCTATGGTCAACTAATCTTCGACAAAGCCGGAAAGAATGTCCAATGGTAAAAAGACAATCTCTTCAACAAATGGTGTTGGGAAAATTGGACAGCCACATGCAGAAAAATGAAACTGGACCATTTCTCTATACCACACACAAAAATAGACTCAAAATGGATGAAAGACCTCAATGTGAGATAAAAATCCATTAAAATCCTTGAGAACACAGGCAGCAACCTCTTCCACCTCAGCCGCAGCAACTTCTTCCTAGAAACATCACCAAAGGCAGGGGAAGCAAGGGCTAAAATGAACTATTAGGACTTCATCAAGATCAAAAGCTTCTGCACAGCAAAGGAACGGTCAACAAAACCAAAAAGACAAGTAACAGAATGGGAGAAGATATTTGCAAATGATACATCAGATAAAGGGCTAGTATCCAAAATCTATAAAGAACTTATCAAACTCAACACCCAAAGATAAATAATCCAATCAAGAAATGAGCAGAGTAGAGGAACAGACATTTATGCAAAGAAGACATCCAGATGGCCAAGAGACACATGAAAAAGTGCTCAACACCACTTGGCATCAAGGAAATACAAACCAAAACCACAATGAGATACCACCTCACACCAGTCAGAACGGCTAAAATTAACAAGTCAGGAAACGACAGATGTTGGCGAGGATGCGGAAAAAGGGAAACCCTTCTAACACTGTTGGTGGGAATGCAAGCTGGTGCAGCCGCTATGGAAAACAGCATGGAGGTTCCTCAAAAAGTTGAAAATAGAACTACCCTACGACCCAACACTCGCACTACTGGGTATTTACCCTAAAGATACAAATGTAGTGATCCAAAGGGGCACGTGTACCCAAATGTTTATAGCAGCAATGTCCACAATAGCCAAACTATGGGAAGAACCTAGATGTCCATCAGCAGATGAATGAATAAAGAAGATGTGGTATATATACACAGTAGAATACTATGCAGCCACCAAAAGAAATGAAATCTTGCTATTTCCAATGACATGGATGGAACTAGAGGGTATTATGCTGAGCGAAATAAGTCAATTGGAGAAAGACAATTATCATATGATCTCTCTGATAGGAGGAATTTGAGAAGCAGGGTGGGTAGAGAAGGAAAAAATAAAACAAGATGGGATCAGGAGGGAGACAAACCATAAGAGACTCTCAATCTCACAAAACAGACTGAGGGCTGCTGCGGGGTAGAGGGGTAGGGAGAGGGTGGCTGGGTTATGGACATTGGGGGGGTATGTGATATGGTAAGTGCTATGAAATGTGTAAGCCTTAAAATTCACAGACCTGTGCTCCTGGGGCAAATAATACATTATATGTTAATTAAAATAATTTATTTTTAAAAAAAGAAAAAAAAGAAATCTTTGGAATCTAAAGGGGAGAAGAAGCAATAAAGAACATTTATGGAACTGGGATATCTGAATATGAACATTAGACAATATTGTATTAAAACTGAATGCAGAATTATTTAGTGGTTACAGGCTATGATGTATGCAACTTGCTTTCAAATGTTTCAGAAAGAAATAGACAAAAAGAAAACAGCAATTATGACTAAAAAGTAACAATCGTGAATCTAGATTAGTAGGTCCCAAAGTTTTGATCTCAGGACTCCTTTGCACTCTTAAAAACTCCTGAAGACCCCAAAGGGCTTTTGTTTATATGAATCTAGATTTGCCATATAAAATATTAAAACGGAGAAAATTTTAAAACAGGTATTAATTTTCAAATTACAATAAACTCATTATATATTACCATAAGTAACATTTTTTTAAAAAGATTTTATTTATTTATTTGACAGAAAGAAATCACAAGTAGGCAGAGAGGCAGGCAGAGAGAGAGAAGGGGAAACAGGCTCCTGCTGAGCAGAGCGCCCTATGTGGGGCTCGATCCCAGGACCCTGAGACCATGACCTGAGCTGAAGGCAGAGACTTAATCCACTGAGCCACCCAGGTGCCCCATAAGCAACATTTTTATGAAAAGTAATTTTCCAAAATCAAAAAAATTAGTAAGAAGAGAGGCATTGGTTTTGCACTTCAGCAAATCTCTTTAACCTCTGTTGCAGTATCACACCTGTTTCTACATCATGCTTATAATATGGCATTTTGTTGTATGAGAAGAAAATAATAACTTCACATACTATGTACTTGAAAAAAGAGTGCCTTGATGGCATTTTCAGATGATGAGACATTCTTCTATGATACTACACCATAACTTGACAAGCAGTAGTTTCTCACAGGTTAGATGTAATATGGAATCTGAAGCATAACCATAGGAACTTTTCATATGCTGTTACATTAAAATCCATTAGTCTTTCTTGCACTTCAAATGGATCTTTTAATAAAATCATACCTTGGGGCGCCTGGGTGGCTCAGTGAGTTAAAGCCTCTGCCTTCAGCTCAGGTCATGATCCCAGCGTCCTGGGATCCAGACCTACATTGGGCTCTCTGCTCAGTGGGGAGCCTGTTTCCTCCTCTCTCTCTCTCTCCGCCTGCCTCTCTGCCTACTTGCGATCTCTGTCTGTCAAATAAATAAATAAAATCTTAAAAAAAACAAACCATACCTTGATCATTTCGAGCATTCTTCTCGAAATCGGTATCGATTTGGGCAGAACACTTGTGAGAATTGGCCGGAAAACCCCCAGCAAACTCGCTTCCTGCAACACACATCTGCAGGGTCTCCTCCTGGGCCTGGTCTGGGATCCCAAGTTGTCCCGGCTCCAACTCTACCAGAAAGCCCTCAGTGAGTCAGGCGCATGTGAGGTTAAGGCCTCCTGCTACTCAGACTCCTGGAGTAACCTCCCTGGAGCTGGCAGATGGGGTCTGCTGTGCCCCTAAGCCCGGGCCCTAACCCTTGGTTGGTTTTTCAATCTTTCTTTCCCAGGGCCCTGTCCCTCGAGCCCTCAACTGGGTGAACCCTGAAACATGCCCCATGAGTCCTCCTGCCACCTAAGTGGAAACCATGCCTTTTGGAGCTGCAGAAAACCCTCAGTGTGGGAGACACCTGCATGCCCCTGCCACAAGGCCATCCCCCACCATCAGTGCCACACTGAGCTGAAACCTTGGAGGCTGACACGCAGCTACAACCCCTCCCTCAAATCTCCCAAATCTGTATCGATTTGGGCAGAACACTCGTGAGAAGTGGCCGGCGCTGGGCGGTGATTTGGACAGCACTGTCCCCCGTGGGCTAGAGTGATTTCTGGCTCGGTGCATGTCACAGCCATTCGGAAAATGGGCCGAGACTACACTGTCCACCCGAGGGCCCCTGCACAGGTGAGCTCTCCCAGAGCAGAGTTGAGGGAGGGGTTGAGGCTGGGCGTCTGCCTCCGACTTTTCCGTCTGTGTGGCACGGAATTTGGGGATGGCCTCATTGGGGGCATGAAGGTTTCTCTCGCTCTGAGGGTCTTCTGCAGCTCCAAAAGGCATGGTTTCCTCCTGGGTGGCAGGTGGACTCATGGGGTGCGACTCAGGCTTCCCCAGTTGGAGGGCTTGAGGGACAGGCCCTGGGGGAAGGAACACTGAAAACACAACCGAGAGTTAGGTGTGACCAGTGAATACTGGTTCACTAAGTTGACAGATATGCAGATTTTAAAATGTTGACACATTTCATTGTACGTATTGAAAAATCACTATTGTTAATAAACTACCAATTCCATCAAAAAAGACTAAGTATTAGGAAGCTGAAAAGCTCACAGTGACAGATATAAGTTACAAAATTCTAATTTTTGCTTGAAATCTAAAATTTTATCATGGGCCACAGGTACTTTTGGTTGTCTTCCCTGAAGTGGTGAACTTCATCTAACTCATTTCCAAAAATCACCCAAATACCCAAATTTGAGTAACCAATTTGTCACTCATTCTTTCAAGTAAAAATGATGTTTCATGAAAGAAGAGGTTTAGCTTGCAACTCAAACAACCAACTCTTCAAGTAAACACTATATCCTGATATGCAGACGTATTTCACCCCATTTCAACACATGGACTAAATAAAAAGATGTGTACTCAGAAGTTAAACTTTTTACTGCTTCATCAAGAACATTTTTTTAAAAGATTTTATTTATTTATTTATTTGACAGAGAAAGAGAGAGAGAGAGCGCACGCGTGCGCACAAGCAGGGGGAGCAGCAGGCAGAGGGAGAGGGAGAAGCAGGCTCCTGACTGAGCAGGAAGCCTGATGGATGGCTCCATCCCAGGACCCTGGGATCATGACCTGAGCTTAAGGAAGCAGCTTAATTGACTGAGCCACCCAGGCACCCCAAGCACATTCTTAAATGAAACTGATATTTGTTATTTTACTCCAAGTGTGTCACAAGCATAATTATTATTAATACAATTTGATACCCCTGCCTTGATTTGTGCTAAGGCACCAACAGTTTTATCCACCATTCATTGCTTTTGCATCAATACAAATATCACCACAGTGAAAAAGGCAAATGATGTCTTAGTATTATTATGGAAACAGTTCTGACCTTGCAGATCCCCTTAAGCGGTCTTGGGGACCCCCAGGGATCTGTAAATTACAATTTGAGAACCAATGATATAGGTGAAAGTTCATAATACTATCCACTCTATTACAATAAGTTTAGAAATTTTCAAAAAAATATATTGAAGAGAAAAAAATTTTATGGTTTCTTTTATATATATATATAAAGATTTTATTTATTTATTTGACAGGCAGAGATCACAAGTAAGCAGAGAGGCAGGCAGAGAGAGAGGGGTAAAACAGGCCCCCTGATGAGCAGAGAGCCTGAAGTGGGGCTTGATCCCAGCACCCTGGGATCACGACCTGAGCTGAAAGCAGAGGCTTTAACCCACTGAGCCACCCAGGCACTCTGAAACCATAAAACTTTAAAAGAGTAAGAGAAAACTCCTTCAACAATACTAATGAATAGGAGGCACAGCAATGTTCTTTTGAAAATCAAAGAAAAGTAGTGGAAATTAACTGCTCAATAAAGACCCAGTACAAAAATTCACCCTCCTTGGGGTTTATTTCAAGAAGAATCCACATGGGGCGCCTGGGTGGCTCAGTGGGTTAAAGCCTCTGCCTTCAGCTCAGGTCATGATCCCAGGGTCTTAGGATGGAGCCCTGCATCAGGCTCTCCACTCAGTGGGAAGCTTGCTTCTCTTCCTCTTTATCTCTGCCTACTTGTAATCTCTGTCAATTAAATAAAGTCTTTAAAAAAAAAAAAAAAGAAAGAAAAGAAGAAGCATCCACATAACAAGGAACTACCAACAACAAAACAAATACAGATCTACAGTCCCTTGTTTAGGGCTAAATATATTTTGGAATTCAGGATTCTTTGGATTTTGGAAAGATAACCTAATAGGGACCAGGGCAATATGCTATAGGCAAACACATCAGTATTTCCACAGCTTAAATATATGAATAATCCTCGGGCGCCTGGCTGGCTCAGTCAGTAGAGCACGCCACTCTTGATCTCGGGGTTGTAAGGTTGAGATCCCACACTAGGGGTAGAGTTTATTAAAAAAAAAAAAAAAAACAATGTGTGTGTGTGTTTGTGTGTATTCATATATATATGAATACTCATACTAAGTGAGATAAAGAGCCTCACTTTAGGGGCGCCTGGGTATGGCTCGGTCATTAAGTGTCTGCCTTCAGTTCAGGTCATGAACCAGAGTCCTGAGACCAAGTCCCACATCGGGCTCCTCGCTCAGCGGGGAAGCATGCTCCTCCCTCTTCACTTACCCTGCTTATGTTCCCTTTCTCATTATGTCTCTGTCAAATAAATAAAATCTTTAAAAAAAAAAAAGCCTCACTTTAGTTCAGGTCAGATTTTGCTATCAACTGAATCATGTTTTTCATTTAAGTGCTTTCTGAGTTTTGATACTGCACATAACTAACTTCAGGCTCCTTGGGAATATGCTATGCTCCCACTCAAATAATTCCATCAGCCGACGCTAGTACCTATTTGTGGGGCAAGGTTAGGTAGAGACGAGATTTTTCAAGAGAACTATATTTATTTGTGATCCAATAAAGTTGCATATTCCACTGAAGAACTGGAAAACCCACATTAACAGGAACAGGTGGTTAGGACCAGGCACAATTCCAAAATAAATCATTTCCATTAGGGGCACCTGGGTGGTTCAGTTGGTTAAGCAACTGCCTTTCATCTCAGGTCATGTCCAGGATCAAGTACCGCATCAGGCTCCCAGCTTATCTGCCTCTCCCTCTGACCCTTCCCCCGTCTCATGCTCTCTCGCTCTCTCTCAAATAAATAAATAAATAAATAAATAATCTTAAAAATCGATCAATCAATCATTTTCATCAAAAGTCAGTGACCAGAGAGACCATGGGCAGGGACACTATAATACCAACAGTGTTGGACTGGGATTGTTATAATAAAATCACAGGCAGCCAACGGGGGACCTTAGAGCAACATATAATTCTCTAAGGCTGAAAATAGGTCCTTGAACAAAAAAAAAAATTTAAAAAACTATCCATCAACTTATACCTAAAATACGTAAAAAATATGTCAATCCCACTTAATGCCAAAAATTAATTAAAGATGAGAATTTGGAGGCAAATTATTATAACCCTTAGCTGAAACACTGGCAAATTCCTGATACTACTCTTAAACAGACTGTAATTTAGTAATCCATGGCAAAGTGGTATACTAGAAATACCAAACTGAGAGTCCAGAAGATCTCCGTTCTCATCTCAATTTTGCCACCAACTAGTTATACAGCCTGAACCAGGTTTGTAGCAGACACGCAGCAAATGTGATATTAAATCAACGGCCCTAACTATTTTATGCCTCTAATTCATCACTTGTAATAAACAATACTGGATTAAAAGAATTTTAAGGGTCTCTTTTAGCTATAAATTCTTTAATAAAAATCCAGGTTTATTTATATGACTGGAGCTGGTCAGAATTTACTATATGTTTTAAAGAAAGACAGGGGTTTTTTTTTTAAAACCTCTAAAATCAGAGATTTTATTTATTTATTTATTTATTTATTTGCCAGAGAGAGATCACAAGTAGGCAGAGAGGCAGGCGAAGAGATGAGGGGAAGCAGGCTCCCTGTGAGCTGAGAGCCTAATGCAGGGTTCAATCCCAGGACACTGGGATCATGACCTGAGTCAAAGGCAGAGGCCGAACCCACTGAGCCACCCAGGTGCCCCGAAAGACAGGGTTCTTGACTGAAGAGAAGAAAATAAATTTTCTAGCAAAAGTAACAGCATGCATGAGAGTTCTGTATTAAGAACAAATGAGACAGTATAATCTGACCTATAACACGTGAACCCAAGGACCTTATCAACTCAAACAACTTTAGTGATGACTGTAACACTACCTAGTAGTGAGAATTACATTATATGCCCAATGTCAAAATATCTGGCTATAGCAACGCTAGGACTAAAACCCAAATTTTCCTAATTCCCAGTCAAATGCTATCTTTCTTATACCCAAGGCCTCTATAATGCAGAACTCCAGTGCTACCCATAGTACAGCAATTCCTTCACTCAACATATGCTTTTTTAGGACCTCTAGCTCTCCTATATCATGTAGACATAGGAGGTAGGCAATGAATTTTAGGCAAATAGATCCAAAAATTTAGGGGTGCCTGAGTGGCTCAGCCAGTTAAGCATCACCTTTGGCTCAAGGTCATGATCCAAGGGTCCTGGGATCCAACCTGGAATCAGGCTCTCTGCTCAGTGGGGAGCCTGCTACTCCCTCTCATTCTGCCTACTACTCAGCATACTTGTGCTCACTCTCTCTCTCTCTCTCTGTCAAATAAATAAATAATCTTAAAAAAAAAAAAAAAAAAAAAAGAGGGGCATCTGGGTGGCTCAGTGGGTTAAGTGTCTGCCTTCGGCCTGGGCCCTGGATCAAGCCCCTCACTGGGCTTCCTGCTCAGCCAGGAGCTTAGTTCTCTCTTCCACCCCTCTCCCCTACTCATGCTTGCTTGCTCTCTCTCTCTCTTTCTCTCTGTGTCTCTCTGAAATAAATAAATAAAATCTTTAAAAAAAAAGAATTTATTTAAAAAAAAAGATAAAAAAAACTCAGAGAAAATATCTGCAAATCACTTATCTGATGAGACTAGTATCCAAAATATACAGAAACTCTTATAATTCAACAATAAAAAGACAATTTTTAAAATGGCAAAGGATTTGCATAGGCATTTCTCCAAAGAAATATATACCAATGGCCTTATAATAAGCACATGAAAAGCACATGAAATCTTTTTTTTTTTTTAAGATTTTATTTATTTATTTGACATAGAGATCACAAGTAGGCAGAGAGGCAGGCAGAGAGGAGGAAGTAGGCTCCCCGCCGAGCAGAGAGCCTGATGTGGCCCTTGATTCCAGGACCCTGAGATCGTGACCCAAGCCGAAGGCAGAGGCTTAACCCACTGAGCCACCCAGGCACCCCGAAATCTTTTTTTTTTACAAAAAAATTCAAAAAATTTATTTTTTAGAACACAAGCAGGAAAAAAACAATTTATCCATAAGTAAATTTTATCCATAAATAAATGATTTTATTTATCCATAAATAAATTTCATACATAAAATAAATATTTATTTATTTTGGTGAGAGACTGTGTACAAGCTGGGGCAGAGGAGGGGCAAAGGGAGAGGGAGAGAATCTCAAGCAGACTCCTCCCGAGCACAGAGCCCCATACAGGGCTTGATCTCAAAACCCTGAGATCGTGACCTGAGCTGAAATCAAGAGTCAGTCGCTTAATGAACTAAACCACCCACGCACCCCTGTTGGTTTTATTTTAAAAAACACAGAGACACCAAAGTGAACTTCTCACTCATGCCCTTTTGTGTTGGAAAAAGAAAATACCAACACAAGATTAATGCATCGAAGTCTCAATTCATTACTTACTGAACCAGACATGTGCTATAAAATGGGAATACAGAGAAAATACTCTGTTCTTATGATATTCATAGTTCATTATAAGCAGACAAAAGTAAGCAAATAATTGTAACAACGTGGTAAAGGCAGCAAGTGTTTCACAAGATGTACAACAACAAAAATACAGAAGGAATGTATTGATAGTGAGAGTTAGGAAAGGTTTCTCAGAAGAGTCCCAAATGAGACTTTACGAAGGAATAGAATCTCTCCAGGCAGATCAGGAGAGCAAAACCACTACGAATCAGTCCATGCTAAGCATCACAATGGCATTTTAGTAGTAGGACAAATCATTTCTCTAAACTGATCTACAAGAGCTTCACAGTAAAATTCAAGCTAATCTTTGAGAATGAGCAGAACATGATTATGTGTAAAAAAAAAAAAAGGGGGACTGAATCACAGGCAAAATACAATTGGAAATGCACATATTTAGCTCAGCACAGCAAGAGTAACACAGACTACTGAAATTCATGGGTTGCTAGTGTTGGTACGATTTAGGTACTATTTTCATTTGTCTCTTCCAAAGAAATATTGCCTCCAGCATTTCAGTTGCTCCGGTTCTTTTCTGCACACGTAGCATCTGTGTGCCGGGTAGCTAGCGAACTCACTCCATTCTCATTTCATCTTTACAACAACCTGAGCTAAGTACTAATATCCCAATTTTAACAAGGAATTCAATCAACTGCAGGAAGGTTAGTAACATTTCACAGTACTGTTTCTTGCCTTCTGTTCAGTGTCGTCAATTTATTCTCTCAATTAATCCTAAAAACAATCCTAAGAACTAGTTATTACCAGTCTTCTAGTCTACAGATAAGAAAACTGAGATTCAGGAAAGTTAAACAAATTTGCCCAGACTCACAGTGGGAATAAAAGGCAGAACTGGGAAATCAGTCCAAGTCTCTATGATGTCTTCTCCTGGATATATCATTTTATCTATCCTTAATCATTATTCAGTCTAATTCAACTTGTTTCAGTTTTTATATTCTGCATCCCAGTGACTAGCAGTAGTAGTCTCTTGCATGGCAGCTCCGATATACATTTGCTGAAGACGTTGTTCCTGTGTGTCAGAGCTAAGGGAAAGGAACAGTCGTTAGCTGGAGTAATCCTGGCAAAAAGAAACCCAACACAAGGTCCCTTCTCAAAAACTCTTTTTCATTTTTTTCCAAAGAGTAGGGGAGAGCCTCCAATGCTACAGCAGACTAGCCCGAGGGAGAGATGCAAAGAAATCTTTTCATCAAAGAGATGGAAAGGCAAGTCTTCCCAGGATCTGGTTACAGCAATGCAGAGACCATGCAGTTCACACTGCAGCAAAATCCCGGGCTGACAGCTGAGCTACAGCAGGCCACATGAAGCTGTTTTAAAAAAAAAAAACAACAACAACAACAACAAAAACCCAGAAGCACTTAAATCCTTAACATGCCTCTAAACAACCACAGGAAACGGACACAGGACAAAAGAGTGGGATTCAGTTAAAGCAGTTTAAGAGTTAAATCCATAGAACGACTCACATGACAGCACAGCTCGTACGGGCAGCTCACGCCTCCCACTCGGTTTACCTTTTTTCCACATAGAAAAGGTAAGCTGTTTTCTCAGTTCCCAGAGAATCGGATACCCTTCAAATGTTTCTCAGCCTGCTAGATGGCTACACCAGGACATAGGAATGACGCAGCAACAACCCCCTCTAACAGCAGGAAGGGAATCAGGGACTAGAAAAAGAAATGAGTAGCTGAGAATGATCTTCCTTCCCGGTCCAAACACCACAGGCTTGTCCTACTTATACAAGCAAGAGAAGTGACTATGCCATGACACTCATCCCAAACCTTTTTTTCCTCTTTCAGACCAGGGTTAACTAAGCTTTTGCATTTAATTCCATTTAATTTTGCTCTTGGGTCCTTCAGACAAGTTGCTTCATGGATTTCTCATTTGTAAAATGGGACTAAATAGGCAAAATTCTAGACTCTACCTCTCACACAGGAATGTTATTTGAAGGAAATGGTATTGAAAGTACTTGCAAAAGTTAAAAACATAACAATAGCCAACATTTATTGTATGTTTACTTCGCATCATTCCAAGCCCTCTGCATCAACTCCCTTACTTCTCACAACACTAGGAGGCAGATACTATTAACCCCATTTTTCAGATGAGTAAACTGAGGCACAAAGAGGTAGAGTTTCCTGAGTTTACACAAAAATCACATGGTAGAAGCTGGAATTCAAACCCAGGTCGCATTAGTCAGTAAATGTGAGTGGTATTACTAAACTAAAAAAATTGTAATGTATAATGAAAATTATGTTAGGACAGGATGGCATATAGCTTAAAGAAGCAAACACAATAACTTAGCCAAACATCAATATCCAAATTCTACTTTGTTCTCACCACCATTTACCTTCATCTGTACACACTCTGAACTCCGCATGTAACAGATATTTGTATTTGGCACAGAGGATCTGGAGTCAAACAGACCTAGTCACATATGTGACAGCATGTCGCTAGCAGTATGGGCAAGTTACTCAACTGTGTTTCAGTGTCCTCACTGATAAAACAGGGATAACAGCTACCACGTAGAATTATTTAAAGAAGAACTAAATGCATTATAAAATCACCTGAGGATAGCAGCTGGCATTATAGGAAGTGCTAACCGAATGTCATTAGCTACTATTGTTAATATCATTTCACTCTGCCATTTTACCTATTTTTCATTTAAATAAACGCTTTAAAAAATGTGCTTCAAAGCCGCCACATCATTTTGAAATAGGCAATCTGTACTGGCTTTCACATTTCAGTATCTCCATAGTTCAATAATATTTTCTAGTACATTTATAATCCAGGGAACACGCTAGTGATGTAGCTTCTACCATTTTGAAGACATAGCTGCAGTATTTCTTACATGTCAAATGACATACCACAAACTCTTCTCTTAACAAAAATTGCCAGACTTCTCTCAATACGAATTATCACATTTCTGACTAATCTGTAAACTGACTTTGAGACTCACTGTGAATGGCTTTTTATCAAAACACCTCAAATTAAAATAGTAGTATCTTTTCCGAAGTTACTTACTTCACCTCATTTGACAAATCTGAAGCCCAAAGCATAAAGTGACTCGCTCAAGTCTATGTAGCTAAAGATGACAAAAACTGAACCAGAACCTCCAAACTCACTTAGTCCAGAACTCTTTATCATCTCTCTGGGCTGAGTAATTCCATTTCCTGTACAGGAAAGTGATAAACATCTGAGAACAGAGAATGACTCAAATCTCTAAGGCCAAAAAAATGTTTGGGATACAAGGCCTCCATGACCATTTAACAGAGCAAAACAGCAACAAAAAGTGGCATTACTCAATACTGTTTCCTTCTCAGAAAATCATGTCATCTCAAACCTTCGCTCTCCTATATCTGTGTTATCCTACCCCACATTTGCTAACACCACTTCCTCCGAGCTATCTCTGCAACTTTCTGAAACTGTCATGGCAAAGTCAAGTCAAAATCCTAATAACAGGGGCGCCTGGGTGGCTCAGTGGGTTAAGCCTCTGCCTTCGGCTCGGGTCATGATCCCAGGGTCCTGGGATCGAGCCCCGCATAGGGCTCTCTGCTCAGCAGGGAGCCTGCTTCCCTCTCTCTCTCTCTGTGCCTGCCTCTCTGCCTACTTGTGATCTCTGTCTAATAAATAAAAAATCTTAAAAAAAAAAAATCCTAATAACAAACTTCAGGGGACTGTCCCCGTCCCGTGTTATTATAGCAAATACTCCTGAAAATAAGTGGGGCTTAGAAATTCTACTATTCTGAGATTCTCAGTGTAATTATTTTTTGCTGTGACAGAATCTGATGTGGGTTTTTTTTTCCCCAGAAATAACCTTCCATAAAAATACTTAAATAAGAGAGAAGACATCAAAGTTTTCTTGTGAAGGCCACTTACCCGATATTCATTAAACTTTCCCATATTTTCTGGAGTATTTCAAATCTCACATGAGTTTACCAAAGAACTTAATTCATAACACTCTTTCCAAAAGTCTGCTCTAAAAAAGAAATGTCTGCCTTTGTGTACTACAGTGTTTAAGCAGAGTCAAGAGCAGAAGTGGGCAATCCATTTTACAAACAAGCCGCAGCAGGATTAGGGAGAGAGGAAGAGAAAGAACAGGAAGACTAGCAAGTCAAATCAATTATTTACTTAAAAGTCCACAGGGTACAGAGCACTATGAGATGCACAGTGCCAACCTGCTCCACCCCTTCTCTGCTAGTCAGTACAGGCCCCGAGATGAACACCAGAGTCCAACCACCAGCCAAGTTGCAGGTAAAATGGCCTTACCAGGCTCAACGGGGCAAACACGCATATTTTTAACTCCAAGTCAAAGAACGAAGGTTCAAGGAAGATGATCAATACCTTAAATATTGACAAGAGATTATGGAAGACAAAGGCTAGGAAAATGACTGAATATACGGACACTGGGACTTTTGAAAGGGCATTTACAGTAAAGTGTTGGAGACAGAAACCAGACAGGAAGGGTGTTAAAGAACAAGGAATACGAAAGAAAAGGCTGCACAGAGAATGCTCTGGTTTTAGATGTTTGAGAGTAAAAGGAAAAAAATATGGCAATAAATCTAGGAGCCAGAAGGGCAGGGGGATTTTACTTACTTAG
This sequence comes from Mustela lutreola, assembly GCF_030435805.1. Taxonomy (NCBI): domain Eukaryota; kingdom Metazoa; phylum Chordata; class Mammalia; order Carnivora; family Mustelidae; genus Mustela; species Mustela lutreola. The sequence continues at coordinate 16,707,673 of NC_081299.1, forward strand.
GATAGAGAAGACCTCAGTGTATTCCTAAACTGAAAGGAAGGACTAATAAAGAGTGCAAGGAAAGCAATCGACAGATGGAAGACAGACAGCAATCAGTAAGAGTGAGGCTGCAGACAAAGTGCATACTAGGGAACGGAGTGGTAAAGAAAAGCGATCCTTGTGGATCCTGAAAGTCACCAAACACAATGAGAACAGAGGACAGCAAATGGTAGAGACTTTGAAAGATCAGAAGCCATGCAAAAACGGCAAAAAATGATCTAGAAGCAACAGTGAAGGGCCAGAAGTATATTAATTGCTCCCCAGCTCAAGGAATGAAAAAATATTCAATCAGCAAAAATACGAATAGTAGCATTCATTAGAGGAAAAAAAAAAAACTTGTTTTCACTTGTGTGTTAGGAGATGGAGGAAATGTTGGGAGAGAAGGTTAAAAACCTAGGACTTTAATCACATTTGTGCACATGTTCTACTAGACCAAATACAAGCAGCTGGTAAAGAAACAGCAGGAATGTGGTGGAGAGGGGTGGGGCTGAGCTTTAGAATACGGAGAAGAGAGAACATTGAAGAAATAAATTATCAACAGCGCACATGAATAAAAGCTAAAAACTTTTATGGCTGTGGATAATGGGGAGAATTAAGAAAGGCAGATACCCACCCCGCCCAAAAAAGTGCTAGTTATCAATGACCGCTAGTCTCCAGCACTAACTATGCTTCCAAGCCAACTGGCCTTCAAATCCCACTTTCCCAGAAGCTGGACCCTGAAACTTCCTTAGATGTCATTTGCCAGACTAGCTCTTTGCCGAATTATATCAGCAGGCTGTTTGTTTTCTGAATTGGACATTTATTTTTATGAAGGATTTGTTGAAAGCTTTGTTCGAAAGGATATGAGAGACATTATCCAAGATAAGTGACTGTCCTTGACTAGAACTAGGGCTAGATCATATTTGGTCTTCGTTTTTTGTTTGTTTTTTTAAGACAGATTTATTTATTTATTTGACACAGAGAGAGACACAGCAAGAAAGGGAACACAAGCAGGGGGAGTAGGAGAGGGAGAAACAGGTTTCCCACCGAGCAGGTTTCCCACGGGGCTGAATCCCAGAACCTCAGGATCATGACCTGAACTGAAGGCAGACACTTAATGATTGAACCCCACATTGGCCTTCGAAGCCCTCCTCCCACTACTCTTGCACACACAGGATGGAAAAGGCTAGATAACACCAGTTAATATGTGGTTAGCACATCACTGATTTGAATTACCACCTAATCAATTATTTCTTTCCCTCTCCTTATTCCTATTCTTATGACCTCTAATCCAAGAACAGAGTAGAAGAAAGAACATGGACTTTATGTCACATTAACAGAGAATCCTAATTCTACTGCTCCCTGAGGAACATTTCTTAAACCCCTATGAGCTTCAGTTTCCTCATCTGTAAAGGAGGAGTAACAATACCTATTTCATGAGGCAGTTTGAAACCCTGAAGAGTTAGCAGACATCAGGTGTAAAATGCTAACGAAATGATAGATAATATATTCTACTATAACATCCTGCAATGACAAAAACTGAAAGACGATTTTAACTATATCATGATAAATTAAACCACCCAAGGCGAACCAGTATATTGCCACACTGTCTGGTCAATGTATGCAGGACAAATTCCCCTAAATGAAAACATTCTAAAGCCACCAATGCATCCCCAAAATTCCTCCATACTTGACAGCTCATTGAACTAACAACATTATTATTTATTAGGATACAATTTCTGTAACTAATAACTTATGCAAAATATTTAATGGTTTGAAATGTATCATATACATTATATATATATATAAAACCCCCAAATGAATGTTTCCAAAATAAAAGAAACCTTTTAACTCCCATTTCAATCCCAAGTCAATTTTAGAGACTCTCAACATATCTCAAATAAATGGTGTCACGGGGTTCCTGGGTGGCTCAGTCGGTTAAGCACCGGATTCTTGGTTTTGGCTCAGATCACAATCTCGGGATCATGAGAAGGAGCCCATGTCTGGCTCAGGGTGCAGCAGGGAGTTTGCTTGAGATTCTCACCCTCTCCCTCTGCCCCTCCCCTGCTCACGCCCTCTAAAATAAATAAAATCTTTAATAAACAAATGGCGTCATAAAAGCATGTGGATATAGAGTAATATTTAGCAGAGAATGAGGCAGAAAGGATGCCCCAGTGTCCCCTTCTCCAACTTCAGTTAACTAGCTATCACAAATGCCCCCCAGTTCCACCAAACTCATAATCTTACATTTACCTTTCTTTATCCACATCATTAACTCCTATCTCTTCCTTCTTCAAAACTTTTAATATACTCCTTTTTTTTTAAGTTCCTAAATTCAGGTCCTGATAGTACACATCTGAATTTCTACAAAAATCCTTAACTGGCCTCCTTTCCAATTAACACCTCCTTGATCAATCAGTCTACAATTCTGTACTGATCAGTGCCTTACCTTTATAAACCTTCAGTGGTTCCTAAATGGTAGCAAGATCAAGTCCAAATCCCCCAGTACAGTCTTCAAGACTGTTCATAATTCAAGCTTTACCTCACTCATCTCATCTCCTCCTTGTCCATAATCTAAACTCTATTACTGGAGCAGACAAGTATCCTTTTGCTTTTTTCACAGTTCCACAGAAAGTGGTTTATTGTCTTTAGAACAAAATATGATGCTTTCACAACGCTCATTAGTGAAAAAGTGTTAGAACTTTTAGAACAAAAAGGCTGAAAACTTTTCAAAGCATTATTTTGTCAGCTGATGAAGTAGTCACTCAGCACAGAAAGCTTCCCACCTGCAAGCTTGTGGAGCCAGAGGAGTCCGATTAGATCCAGCTGAGGGCTTAGAAGCGGGGCTTGCGCTCGCACCCACTGTAGAGTGTCAAGTCTGACCTTCTGGCCCTGAGGCCCTCGATGCTCCCCATTCACTACCCACTGGCAGCTCCTTACCACCCCTCACCTCACAATCTGAGACACAGCTCTCGAAGGATGGACGGAGTGGCCTGGCTGACACCCAAGCCGATCCAGGCAGGGAAAAATGGTGACCCTCCTCTAGTGGCCTCAGATGCCCCTTCCACAACGGAAGTCCCCACTTTTGGACACCCTCCCCTCCCCTAGTGATCTCGCCTGGGGCCAAAGTAGCTGTTTAATAGGAGAGGAGGAGGTGAGAGGCCGCATTCCCTCCCAGGCATCTCTCTGGTGGATGGAGACCTATATAGGTGTATTTACTTGTTAGGTGTTACAGGCAGGGCCGGCACGGCCCCAAGCTACTTTGTGGGCAACACTGGCCAGCAGAGAGACTGGCACTATCCAAGGAGAGCCAGAGGCCCCATGCCCAATGCCATTACTTCAGATTCTAGTCTGGCTGTGGGGTCGGCATGCCTGGTAGAGACCAAGTAGGGGGCTACCAGCAACTACAGATGTCTGCGGCAGGGAAACAAAGTTGCCAGCTCGTGGCAGCCCCAACAATGATCCTTAGGGGTAGAGCAGACAAATATTCTTAGGTCTGATCAATAACCCACGTTTCTCCCAATCTCAGTATCTTTGTTGTTTTGTTGCTCTGGCCTGGAAAACCATTCCCTCCTTTCTGTCTTTCCACTTCGTATCACCCATCCTCGTCAAACTCTAGTCTAACTGCCTCCATGGAGACCTCACAGACCTCTTCTGCCCAGACTAATCTCAGTAAATTCTTCCCTGTAGCTTAACAGACCTCCTAGAGCAGTTACCACTCATTGTACCATAGATTTGGTAGCATTTTCACCAAAGAATACTAAATTTTCCATAAGGCTAAATTATTCAATATAAAGACTTTCATCTGAGAGAATGCCCTTTCCCTTCTGTTTTAAAATGTTCCATCTTGGGGCACGTGGGTGGCTCAGTTAGTTGAGTGATTGCCTTCAGCTCAGGTCATGATCCTGGAGTCCCAGGATGGAGTACCACACAGGGCTCCCTGCTCAACAGGGAGTCTGCTTCTCCCGCTGACCTTTCTCCACTCATCCTCTCTGTCTCATTCTTTCGCCTCTCTCTCTCAAATAAATAAAATCTTTAAAAAAAATAAAATAAAATAAAAAATAAATAAAATGTTCTATCTTTTCTGATACAATTGTATCAGATGAAAAGGTGGTTTTTCCTTTGTGTGCCCTTACTTGGAAAACAAAAAGTTCTTCTGAAATATGAATGGCTTATCAAATGAAAACTCCAGAATCACCAGCCAGTATCATCACCCCTTCTGGCATTAACATATAATCCAATATTGTCATGGAACCGTTGCAAAAAACAGGTACTGTTTCCCCAGTTAGAATGTTAAATTCCTTAGAACAAGGGCTATATATGGCACTTCTTTTGTCTTCTTGTTTTGTCCACATTAATTAGCCCTGGGTTAAATACATAACGGGTACTATAAATTAAATAGAATTGACTAAATTACTGGCCTTTTTTTTTTAAGATTTTGTTTATTTATTTGACAGACAGAGATTAGAAGTAGGCAGAGAGGCAGGCAGAGAGAGGGGGGAAGCAGGCTCCCTGCTGAGCGGAGAGTCCGATGCAGGGCTCAATCCCACGACCCTGGGATCACGACCTGAGCCAAAGGCAGAGGCTTTAACCCACTGAGCTACCCAGGCGCCCCAATTACTGGCCTTTAAATCTGATGTGAAACTGACCAAATACGTAAATGAAGCCAGTGTTCCTTGTCTCCTCTCTACCTCTCTTCCCTAGATTCTCTGCACTCCTCTCAACTTACCCACTTAACAGTCATCTACTTCTCCTATTTCTGCCCTAATCCACTCCTCTTGCCTTTTATGATCAGAAATTTTATCCCTCCACCTTACCTTATTATTTTCCTCCCTCCTCCATTAACCACCTCACTACTAAGCCATCTCTTTTTTCATCATACTGCTTTACAATCCTGATAGTCTCTTTCAAGTCATGATGGAATTCAGTTTTAAAACGAGTCTAACATAATCATCAGTCTTCAAGTTCCCTGCAAAAAAAATTTCAGCATATGCTAGAAAGTATCTAATTTTATCAAATTATATTAAGAATATCTCACATCGTACTCCAGTACAGCTGTGGCAGAAAGTATAAAAACTGGTATTCCTGAGGGCCCGAGCAGCTCAGTTGGTTGAGGGCCCCACTCCTGGTTTTTGGTTTTGGGGGTTTTTTAAAAAAAGATTTTATTAATTTATTTGACACAGAGAGAGAGATCACAAGTAGGCAGAGAGGGAGGCAGGGGGGGGGGGGGAAGCAGGCTGCCTGCTGAGCAGAGAGCCCGTTATGGGGTTCAATCCCAGGACCCTGAGATCATGACCTGAGCCAGAGGCAGAGGCTTAACCCACTGAGCCACCCAGGTGCCCCCCACTCTTGGTTTTGGCTCAGGTCAAGGTCTCAGGGGTCCTGGGACAGAGCCCCACCTCAGGTTCTGAACATTCCACGAGGAGTCTGCTTTAAGATTCCTGCTCTCTCCCCTATCCCCCTCCCCTTCTCTGTCTCTCTCTCCCAAATAAACCTTTAAAATACAACAACTGGTATTCCCAATACAAACCTACCAGCAACTACTACTTTGTTACACAAACAGCCTAAACTACCTCCACAGTATCTTACCTATTCAGTTAGCTTTTGTATACTCTGAAACAGTCTTCCCTTTTTTTTTTTTTTAAAGATTTATTTATTTATGTATTTATTTGACAGGCAGAGATCACAAGTAGGCAGAGAGGCAGGCAGAGAGAGAGAGAGAGAGGAGGAAGCAGACTCTCTGCTGAGCAGAGAGCCCGATGCAGATCTCGATCCCAGGTCCCTGGGATCATGACCTGAGCCGAAGGCAGAGGCTTTAACCCACTGAGCCACCCAGGTACGCCCAGTCTTCCATTTTAAAGATATTTAATACTTCTTTAGGTTAATCAAGATCTAAAAATGATATTCTTCCTCTCCTAGGAAACATAAGCCAACACTGACCTCATTTACTTAGGGAAGAATGATCTGAAATGCACATAGTTCATAAAAGCTTATGCTCATTGTAACGTTCAGTTGCAAGCTCAGGCGTCTAATTCCACCTTGGCATTCATCAGCTGTGTTTACTTTAGGCATCCTGATCTCCTTTCTTAAGGAATTTTTATCTATTAAATGGGGATAATAATAGTATCTACCCCAAGGAACTGTTGAGAGGAAGATTAAATAAAGATATAAAATGCGGGCGCCTGGGTGGCTCAGTGGGTTAGGCCGCTGCCTTCAGCTCAGGTCATGATCTCAGAGTCCTGGGATCGAGTCCCACATCGGGCTCTCTGCTCAGCAGGGAGCCTGCTTCCCTCTCTCTCTCTGCCAGCCTCTCTACCTACCTGTGATCTCTCTCTGTCAAATAAATAAATAAAATCTTTAAAAAAAAAAAAAAAAAAAAAAAAAAAAAGATATAAAATGCACTTGAATACAGCAGCTGGCATATAGTTAATAATGTTAGGTTTTATTATTTATTGTTCATCCTCAATGACACAGAATCCATAGAAAATTTTCAACTCTAATTCTGCTTTTTCACTGATACTGGATACAAATCACCACATGACCTAAATAAGATAAACACCCCCAGGTGATCAGAAGGACATACATTTGTGATAAAGCTGTTCCAGGGTTTTAAAGAGCCAAAAATTAACTACATTTATCTTGCTCAGCATTTAACTTAGTTAACTTGAAACTGGATAAAACCACGTATTTCTTTACTTTTAGAAACAGGATATGGGGGCGCCTGGGTGGCTCAGTGAGTTAAAGCCTCTGCTTTCGGCTCAGCTCATGGTCCCAGGATCCCGCTTCCCTTTCTCTCTCTGCCTGCTTGTGATCTCTCTGTCAAATAAATAAAATCTAAAAAAAAAAAAAAAAAAAGGATATGCTGTCAGACCCAGATGGATGGTACCAATTTTCTATCTGAACTCTTCTGCCTCCACAGAAAGGCCACACACATAATGCCTGGGTAAACGGGTCAGCAAAATATATTTCATCTTTTAATTATAATGAGTTCAAATCTGTTCCTATATATATATTTGCCTCTCAGCAGACTAAAAATATTCTTTCCCTTTTAAAAAAAACTGTCTTTTAGACAGAAAAAAAGAGACTATTAAAATTTACAAATAAGATACTGTTATTAATACAAGATAATGTTCTCATTAGACTTTCAATTCAATCAAGAGTACAAGTTAAACAAGTTATATTCAAGCAATGATTTTTATTTACAGGTTCAAAATAAGTGCTGTTAACTCAAGTCATGTTGGGAACCAAGAATCTCTTCCAGGAATGCCACCAAGGCTCAAAACCTTTTTGAAATTCTATTTGCAGATTCTCAAAGATGAACCTCACACACAAAATTCCTAGTCTCCACCTCTTAGAATTACATCTCATTTATGACCAAAAACCATACAGATTACTCACTTCATTTACCAGACTTGCTTATCTTCAAAAGTTAAATATAACTCCCCTGAAATGAAGACTTATCAGGATTAAGAATGTGCAATATGCTCTAAAAGCAAATTCAAAAGAAGTATATAGCACAGCTTAGAAATCTCATTAAAATAAATATATATTTATTTCCCATTTTGGAAACATCATTTGTTTCTATTTTTATTTTTTTAAGATTTTATTTATTTGACAGAGAGAGAGATCACAAGTTGGCAGAAAGGCAGGCAGAGGGAGAGGGAGAAGCGGGCTCTCCACTGAGCAGGGAGCCCAATGTGGGGCTTGATCCCAGGACCCTGGGACCATGACCTGAGCTGAAGGCAGCTGCTTAACCAGATGCACCACCAGGCGCCCCTGGTATTTGTTTTTTTAAAAAAGCAGTCATATTACCCTATAGATACCCCTCAGAGATGATCATAAAACCAGAGTTAATGAAAATGGAAGTCTGAAATATCATACCAGATCTACACAAAAGCAACAAAATGATATTGTGGGTAACAACTGAAATTGTTTAATTGAAACAATTGAACTATGCTGCTTCCGTAACACTGGCTCCCAGAGTGCCTCTGAAGGAACAGTGTTTAATATGGTTATTTATATCCATCCTTCTTGAAAATTTACATTTGGTTCATGCTGGTTTGGGTAAACTAGAATTCTCCAAAAGAAGGAACTTCCAAGTTATCTTTTGGAAAAACAAACAAACAAACAAAAACCAAACTTGTCTTTTGTTCTTTTTTTCATTGTTTAAAGGGATGGATTTGGGGGCGCCTGGATGGCTCAGTGGGTTAAGCCTCTGCCTTCGGCTCAGGTCATGATCTCAGGGTCCTGGAATTGAGCCCTGCATGAGGCTCTATGCTGGGCAGGGAGCCTGCTTCCCCCTCTCTCTCTCTGCCTGCCTCTTTGCCTACTTGTGATCACTCTGTCAAACAAATAAATCTTTTTTTAAAAAGAGAGAGCTGGATTTGGAGTAAGAGGGGAAATTATCCCAGCTTAGTTCACCTAAACCTGACACATCCTGCTCCAAGTACCTGGACTGTAATCTACTTAGCACACACTTCAAAATTCGGTTAATATTTTTCTCCTAAAGAAAAAAAAAAATCTGGCATAGAGGTAATTTATGCCAATATTTCAACAACTGTCAATCAAAATTTTCTAAAAATCCCAAATTTGACCCTTGACAGCTTTGTGACACTGAGTAAGATACACAGCTTCTCTGTGTCCCAGTTCCTAATCTGTGAAATGGAGCTAAAATAATAAACAATATATCTATTTCATGGGTGTGGTGAGGATTAAATGAGATTATGTGCCTGACACACGGCAGGTACTCAATAAATATTTGTTAAATGAACGAGTAAATGAAAGAATGCACATAAAATGCTTAAGATAGTACCTAACAAATATAACTAATGTCGTAAAATCACTTGAGATCTTTACCTAGAAAAAGCAAAAGTAAATGGCTAACAATATTAATATCACAAGCTCAAAATTCTATAGCCAGACTTAATATTTTTCAGAGATTTTCAAGTAGGCAAATAATTTTCAAGTATTACCATGGTTTGAAATAGTCTCATGTATTATCTTACAAACAGTAGTCTCAATTTCCAGTTGCAGGGTCTCTCTTTAAGTGATCAAGAGCTGGCTAGAACATCCAGAAATTATCTCTCACTTGTACCAATTCCAACCACATAGCCAACACTTGGGGCTAAGGATGAGCCATTCAAGAAAAACAGATTAGTAAATGAAATTAAACTAGTCACTGAGAAAGCCCCTAGCTTCATTAGAAATTAGCAAAGTTAAAATTAAGCTTTAAAAAATCCTTGGGCCACCTGGGTGGCTCAGTTGGTTCAGCCTCTGTCTTTTCGCTCCGTCATGATCCAGGGGTCCTGGAATTGAGCAACACCGGGCTCTCTGCTCAGCGGGCAGCCTGCTTCTCCCTCTCCCTGTCGCTCTGCCTACTTGAGCTCTCTCAAATAAATAAATAAATAAAGTAATAAATACATACATACATACGTACATATTCTTGAGTTTTTCTAGTCTGCCTAATATATAAAGATGTTATCTGACTTTAGACTAAATCATATTAATTTTACAACTAATAAGAACAGACCATTTTTTCTTCTAGTCTTTGGGTAAACAAATATGTAAAACTGAAATAATGGCCAATAGTTGCTATGTACCAGGTATTATGAACTAAATGCTTCTGCACATTAAATTATTTAATCCTCCCAACCACTCTTCCCATCGGAAAGACAGAAAAATTGAGGCTTTCTGAGACTACGGAAGAGAAGGCACAAGCAGGAAGATCAGCAGGCAGTTTAAACTGTATAGTTTTAAATGACCTTATAAGGTAAAGTGCTACTTAACCAAAATGGTCAAAGAATGAGAATAAGGCACAAGTAGATAACCAAACGCCAAAGAATCAGAATATAATAAATCACACTTAGTAAAAGTTTACTTGAATAAAACTAAATGACTCAGGAACTCCAAGATCTCCTGATGCCTAGAAGCCAATGTTATGAACACTCCAATGTTATGAACAATTGTGAATATGAAAAGTGCAGGAGACCGGGCTGAGTACATACTAACTCTGTAACCCATTCTGAAAGTCACTTTTTACAAGATCTTATTTATTTATTTGTCAGAGAGAGAGAGAGAAAGAGAGAGTGTGAGCGCACAAGCAGGGGGAGCAGTGGGCAGAAAGAGCACTCTCTGCTGAGCAAGGAGCCTGATGTGGGACTAGATCTCATGACCAGAGCCAAAGGCAGATGCTTAGAGTCACTTTTTATAACGAATTCCCCATAGTTTATCATTTGTCTCCTCACATTTCAAAAGAAAAGTTCAGTTATTACAGTCCAGTGATAGTATGAAGTATGGGTATATATAAATGCATTCTACTTATACTTTTTTATTTTGACCTAGTTGGGGTAAAAAGTGAAGAGGCTGGTTTCATAAGATATTTCTAAGTTGTTAATGGAAAAAAAATAACAGTGAGAGATTAGGAACGATTGTGAACAAAATTATTCCAACAACTTCTCTCAGGAACTTCCTTAAGTACCTCTGCTCCAATGTTTCCACAAAAACAACTACTAAATCACCCCACAATCTTCTGATATAATTCCATCAGAAAAGTCAAAATGGGGTACCCTGGCTGGCTCAGTCAGTAGAGTGTGCAACTCTTGATCCCCACGTCATGAGTTTGAGCCCCATGTTGAGTGCAGAGGTTACTTAAAATTTTAATTAAAAAAAAAAGTCAGAATTATCATTGCTTTAAAATACATATTAGGCTCCTCTTTTTTTTTTTAAATTAGGCTCCTCTTAAAAAGGCTTTACATGTTTCACCCCATTTTGCCACATGTATATTAAGTTAAATCATCCCAGTTACAAGGAATTTAAATTTGCATTTAAATCGCCTTAAAGTATGCACAATATTAGTACCTACGTCCCTCTGCCTTTAATAAAAGAGGAGGAATTACTACTGAGAGCTCACTGACAAGTCAGAGAAGGTACTGTTAATTGTCTTGGAGTCTTCACACTTGACATCAAAATAAAATGTTATTCAACAAAATAGTTCAAGTGAGGTATTACCCTGTCTCTCCTTTCAGTTAATAACTCCAATCTGAGAGCATTAGACAAGCACTGATTAAGCATCTAAGAAAAAACTGTGCATAATTAGTTCTTTGCTGGTGACAGATTCCAAAGGAGTATCTGCTTTGTGATACCAGGACTCGACTTCTGTACTTTTACACTCTGATAACGGCCAACCAACCTGAAGCAGCTGGAGCTCCCAGTTAGAGAAAACACTAAGAATTCTAATAAAGAGTCCATGGTTGTATTGTTGTTTTAAGATTTTATTTATTTGACAGAAAGCACAAACAGGGGAAGCAGGCAGAGGAAGAGGGAGAAGCAAAAAAGAGTCCATTTTAATAAGCCTAAGAAATTAAAATTGCTACCTATACGTAAGCATCATTATGATCAATCATCAAAAATTCTGCTGAGGGCCTACCATGTGCAAAGCCCAGTTAAAAGAAATGGGGGGGGGGGGGGCACCGGGGTGGCTCAGTGGGTTAAAGCCTCTGCCTTCGGCTCCGGTCATGATCCCAAGGTCCTGGGATCAAGCTCCACATCGGGCTGTCTGCTCAGCTGGAAGCCTGCTTCCTCCTCTCTCTCTCTGCCTGCCTCTCAGCCTACTTGTGATATCTATCTGTCAAATAAATAAATAAAATCTTAAAAAAAAAAAAAAGAAAGAAAGAAAGAAATGAGAGGAGTTACCAGCTAAAACAACTTAGCTTCTGATCAAATTAGGTAAAGATACAAACTAGTGAAACTGACCAAGAATATAAGGGGTAGGGGTGCCTGGGTGGCTCATGATCTCAGGGTCCTGGGATCGAGCCCCACATCGGGGCTCTCTGCTCCGCGGGGAGCCTGCTTCCTCCCCTCTCTCTCTGCCTGCCTCTCTGTCTGCTTGTGATCTCTGTCTGTCAAATAAATAAATAAAATATTTAAAATATATATATATATAAGGGGTACTGGCATTACAAGCTACAGGATTTGGAGGACAGGAGCCTTGGATCCAACTAGGTAGATAAGATACATGCTAGTATGACTTACCAAGAACATGAGAGGTATCAGCAACCAATGTCAAAATTTGAGAGAAGAAAGATTTACTATGGCAAAGTCAGCACAGACTTCCTAGAAGGGAATTGAGCTGAGCCTTGAAGGATGGAAAAGTTTAAATAGTTAAACGGCATAAGAGAAGAAAAGGACAAAAGATAATGGAAACAAAGATGCTGAATTGGGAAAGTGGTCATTAAATATTTATTAAATACCAACTACACGTCAGTCACTGTGTCAGGTACTAGGGATACACTGATGAACAAAACAGAGGAGTTCCCTGCTCTTGTGAAGTCTAGTGGGGAAGGCAGATAATAATCATGAAGCAGATATATCATTATAAACTGTAATAGGTGCTATGAAGGAGTAACAGGGAATAACGGAACAGGACTAGGCAAGATAAAATGATGAGGGAGGGTATCTCTGATACACATGCTGAGGCTTGAAGGATGCAGCCAGGCAAAGAACAGGGGAAAGGGTGTTCCAGAAAGAGAGCCACAGCTTATACGTATAAAGGCCCTGTGGTAGGAAAAAGCTTGTTAAGGGTAAGCAAGAAGCTGCTGTGACTGAAGCATAATGGCCAACAAGATCGCTATAAGGTGAAGCTGAAAAGGTAGGCGGGACCAGGTTATATAAGACATCATAAGCCAAGATAAAGAGTTTGAATTTCGATTTTATTCCAAGCCCTAAAGAAAACCCTTAAAAGTTTTTGCATACTCACAAGCATACTGTTGAATAAAAGGAATCAGACCCAAAAGAATATCTACTATGTGATTCCATTTTTAACAAAAGTACAAAACAGGCAGAATTAATATATGCTGTTAGAAGTCATGAGGGAGGGCGCCTGGGTGGCTCAGTGGGTTAAGCCGCTGCCTTCGGCTCAGGTCATGATCTCAGGGTCCTGGGATCGAGTCCCGCATCGGGCTCCCTACTGAGCAGAGAGCCCGCTTCCCTCTCTCTCTCTCTCTCTGCCTGCCTCTCCATCTACTTGTGATTTCTCTCTGTCAAATAAATAAATAAAATATTTAAAAAAAAAAAAAAAAAAGAAGTCATGAGGGAGATGGATGGGAGACAGGAACTGGAAAGGAGCTCAGTGGGGGCCGCTGGGTACACGTAATACTGTTTCTTGATCTAGGTGCTGGTTCCATAGATTCAATTTGTAAAAAAAAAAAAAGAAAGAAAGAAAGAAAGAAAAAATCAAATTGTACTCTCTCTCTCTATATATATATATATGCACACACATGTGTTCTCTCTCTCAAATAAATAAATAAATAAAATCTTTTTGTTGTTGTTGTTTAAAGATTTTATTTGTCAGAGAGAGAGACAGCACAAGCAGGAGGAGCAGCAGGCAAAGGGAGAAGCAGGCTCCCGCTGAGCAAGGAGCCTAATGTAGGACTCCATCCCAGGACCCTGGGATCATGACCTGAGCCAATGGCAGACGCTTAATGGACTGAGGCACCCGGGCATCCCAATAAAATCTTTATTTTAAAAAAAAATGGGAGGGGTGCCTAGGTGGCTTCGTGGCTTGGGCCTCTGCCCTCAGCTCAGGTGGTGATCTCAGGATGCTGGGGTCAAGCCTCAAGTCTAGCTCCCTGCTCTGCAAAGAGTGCTTCTCCCTCTCCCTCTCCCTCTGACCCTCTTCCTGGCTTGTGCTCTCTGTTTCTCAAATAAATGAATAAAATCTTCAAAACAAAACAAAACAAAACAAACCCACAGCGATGCCTAAAAGATCTGCAATGCTTGCTATGCTTTGCCTTATATTTCAATATGGTATTTCCAAGTTCTTCCCTTGCTCCCTCAACCCTAATACACAGAGTATAACGAAACGGATCCCAAACTTGAGTACCAAACACTCTGAGCTCAAATCATTGGTCTCTTCCCCTCACTAGCTCCGCCAGTAACTGCTCTGAGCTCAGCTTCCTCATGTTTAAAGAGGATAATAACTACCGCACAGAGTTATTATTTTTTCCTACCATCACCCAAAATACTGAGTTGGTAGACTGGTATTTTAATTTAATTATTATTTCCTAATGTTATACGGAGGGCCTATGGCTGATGAGTTTCCATTCTCAAGACTGACAGGTAGGAGAGAAGGGTTGTAAAGTAGTCAACATGTAGAAACAGAATGGATAAAGAGAAACAAGTAATGAGAGATAAAAATGGGGCCGCTTCTAGGGGCACTTAGATGGCTCAGTAGGTTAAGCATTGGACTCTTGATTTCAGCTCAGGCCATGACCTCAGGGTCAAGCCCCTGGACCAGTACCGAATCTGCCCGAGGCTTTTCCTCCCTCTCCCCCTCCCACCTCCACTCACACTCACTCATGCTTGCTCTCTAAACAAATTAAAAAAATTTTTAATGGGACTGCTTCTAGAAGCTTGGAAAAAGAGGCTTCCAACTTTTTCCAAGAAAGACTTGGGCTTTAGCAGATTGGGACCGGTTCAGTAACCTAAGAAATTATGAGGAGGAGGAGTGCCCAGGTAGCTCAGTCAGTTAAGCATCTGACTCTTAATTTCCACTCAGGTCCATGTTCTCTCGGTGGTAAGATCAAGCCCCAAGTCGCGTTCAGCACAGAATCTGCATCTCTCCCTCTTCCTCTCCCCTTTACTCCTCCTCCGTCCCCCGTTTTCTGTCTCTCTCCCCCAACTCAAATAATCTTAAAAAAAAAAAAAATTATGACAAGGAAAAAATAATCTTAAGTCTTCCAAGAAAGACAATATCTACCTGATGTATTCCCTTTGCAGAATATTAGCTAAAATAAGTTAAACACTAAGGATATTCTGCTATAGGTGGAAGGGCAAGGCCTTCAATTATTTTATAGCATCCCCACCCTTAAGAATTATAAGAACTATAAGGTGTAAGTATACTTCCTATACACTTCCTTAGAATAGGCAAAGATGTTGAATTTTTATACCGCAGAAGGTACTATATCAAAACGGAAACAAAAATACAAGTTCGACTCCTGAATAAATCTTTGAGTAATTATCCCCCACAATGTGTATCCTTGTCCTAAAATGAAAACCTGATTCCTCATGAATTTCTTTCTCCTGATCTGCCAAGTATCCCTATGTCTACCTGTCTTATTCTTCGCATGCACCTCACCAATAAATATCTAAGATTTCCCTATTTCCTACAAAGTTGGCATACTGACTCTCTAGTACTCACTCTGATCTCACCAGTTTGAATCTAGGAACACAGAAACTTGACAACATTCCCAGGAATCACTTAGCGAACCAATACCTTAAAAACAACACACAATTTAAACAAATGATGGCAGTCGTGGAGATTACAGAACTGCATACATTTGTCAAAGCTCATCAAACTGCACACTTGAAATTGATGAATTCTACTGTATGTAAATTACACCTTGATAAAGCTGATTTTTAAAAAAAGATTGCATGTATTTCATCAGCAAATATTTACTGAGCATCTATTATGTGCTTCAAAGTTTATACCAAATCTTTCAGCCTGACTATCTGGGTCTTACCTGTAAGTAATGAAGTTTTCAGAAGCTGACCCTGTCCCAAAAAGCTGTATTACATGAAAAATGGTTCTGCTTCTGATCATGAATGTCACCCAAATGATGGCCTCTACAATAGAAGGGCCACTAGCTATCTGTCATCTTCCATTTCTATAAATGAAATCTATGATCACCCAGGTGTCTGCATTTCCATATAAATGCTTCCATCTTAAAAAAAAAAATAGATATATATATTAGGCACCTACTGCATATAGGACAAACCACTAGCACAACTTCTTTGAAAACCAAAAATATCTCAAAAGCATACTGGCAACTTTGATGGAAGAAAAAGCAAGCAACACTACTGGGAAATAAACTTAATGGACTTATTCTACAGTCCAAGGTGACCCAGTGGCTGAGTCTGAGGCCTAGGAACTAATGCATTGTGCTTCATGGAGATAACCACGGACCTCAGAAACAGACTTGGGTTTGAATTCCAGCTCCACTTCTTACCAACTAACTGTATGTGTAAACCTGGGGAAGTCATTTTCCCTTCCGACCTTCAGTCTGCCCATCTGTGAAGCAGGGTAACCAAATAGCACCTCACAGCATTGTTGTGAAAACTG
This sequence comes from Mustela lutreola, assembly GCF_030435805.1. NCBI lineage: Eukaryota > Metazoa > Chordata > Mammalia > Carnivora > Mustelidae > Mustela > Mustela lutreola. The sequence continues at coordinate 16,723,808 of NC_081299.1, forward strand.
TATGAGATCTATACCACCTAGCACAATTCCTGGGCACAAAGTAGGCAACTCAAAAAATAAGCTCCCTCTCTTGCTCTTAAATTATTTAGGAGTAAAAAAATACCTGTTAATCAAGGCTAATTCACAATCCCTGTTAGTAATCACAGAACAACAATGAAGCTGTACATGCTACCATGTTCATATTCTAATCAACTCCCTCCCCATCCCACTATTTCCAGTTTTTCAAACTTTAGTTACTATGTTTAGAAAAGTGATTTAATTTTAGAAACCTGGAAAATTCTTCTGAGTAAATCGAGCAAAACCTTAATCTGCCCCAAGGGGAATCCTGAGCAAAATAATTATTTCTGACAGAAGAACTATCTATGGGAGTTACCTAATTTAACCACACGAATGCCGCCAAAGCTGCACACAAAGTGACAGAATCCAATCTGGAACATACTGTACAGATTCTCCAAAGGGAACTCTCCTCCTAAAATCCAAAGCTGTCCCTCCTTACCTACCTAATCTGAGCCAATAAAATCTTACTAGGGGATCTGAATTCCCCCCACTCTGACTCTAGTCCAGCTCCTTAGGCCAGAACTGCAGCAGTCCGTAAAAAGCACTGAATTAACCCCACCTCTGAAAATATCCCCAAAAGGCAGGGATGTCCAGAGGGTATTTTCTCCTCAATCAAAAGATAAGGCACCAGAAGCTCCGAAGCACGAGCCCCTTCCCAAGGTCATGCAAGTCCGTGAAGGTGTGACAGGAGAATCTGCAAAGCTATCTCTGGCTTTCTGGAGATTACACTGCAGGGTTGGTTTTTTGTTGGTTGGGGGGGTGGGGGTGGGGGCGCCAGTCTCTCTCCTTCTCCCACCCTGAAGTGTGAGCACTGGTCTCGGCATTTCCGAAACAAGCCACAACAAGCTCTGCAGTGTTAGGAAAGGGGCTGACGCCACGAAGAAACAGATGCTCCAAAGCAAGATGGTCTTTCTCGGCTCGCAGAGCCTCCTCCAAGGTTATTAAGAGAAACCGCAGGCACCTCTGAGAGCTCTCACGCGGGCTGCGAACCCCTAGCCCGGCCGCTCCGGGACGCCGGCTTCCCCGCAGGCAGCCTCCGCAGCCAGAGGCCACGGGCCCCAGAAACCGCACTTCATTCCTGCGCTTCGGGAAGCCATGGCTCCTTCCCGGCCCGGGCAGGGGCGGGGGTGCGCAGGGAGGCGGGCCGCGCGCGCTGCGGAAAGTTCACCGCGGCGGCGGCGGCGGGCGGGGGGCGGCCCCGGCCCGACTCGCCCGCGTCCCCCTGCAGATTCCACCATTAATTAGTCCTAAGGACTGTCTACTGGCAACTTAAACAAAGCGAATGCCTCGAATTCCTTCCCGGCCCAGCGGTCTGGCTGCGAGGCCAGCATCGGCCGGGACGCGGGCCGGCGCGGCGGGCCGACAGCTGCGGCGGCGGCGGCGGCGGGACCCCTCCCCAGCCGGCCCGCGCCCCCGCAGCCCGGTCCAGCAGCCCAGCCCGATCGCTCCCAAACCTCCCTCCTCCTCCTCCTCCTCCTCCTCCTCCTCGTCCTCCTCCTCCACCTCGGGAGCTCCCGGGCTCTTCCTGTAAGATCACTTCCTTCCTCCCGGGTGCCCGCGGGCCCCGCGCAGCCCCCTCCCCGGCGGTCCCGGCCCCCCGCCTGGCCAGCCGCTCCCCGCCCCCACCGCGCCCCGCGCTCCCTCCCGCTGAAGCCCAAACTCGACCCGAAACTCTCCTCCGCCCCCTGAAAATATCCTCTCGGCTCTCTGACCCAAACACTTCTCCTCAGATTCTCGCTCCCACCAAAAGTCTCTCAGAACCTTCCCCCACCCCAACAGAAAATTTTCCAACTCCAAAAAAATTTCTCAAGGTCTCGCCCCCCCAAAAAAAATCTCCCCTTCCGAGTCCTTTCTCCAAAATTTCGCTCCAACCGCCCCCCGCCCCAACTCCGTACCCCCCAGCCCTTCCCCGGGTGCACCCACCGGTTCTGCCCTGTCGCTCCTGGGTGTCCCGACCCCTTGCCCGGGCAAGCCGCCCCCTCCGGCCGCCCTCCTCAGGCCCCGGCCGCCCGCCCCAGCCTCCCGCGCCGCGCGCTTGCCGCCTCCCCGCGAACCCCTCACCTCGGCGACTCCGGCCCGCGCTCCCGCCCGCCGAGGGGTCCGGCGCTCTGCTCCCGGCAGCCGGCGCCTCCTCCGGCTCCCCGGGACTGACAATGAGGGGCGGGGCCTGGGTGACGCCAGAGCCCTGGAAGGCGGGGCCTCTCGTGAGGGGGCGGAGCTAATAGGAAGTCCCGCCCCCTCCGTTCTTCAACCCCCTTCTCCTCGGACTTGGACTTTGCCAAGTTTTTATAGGTTGACGAGCTAGGTGCCCCGGGCCTGTGCTAGGCGCGGTGCGAAATCGAAATGGCAGACGAGGAAGATGTCCTGCTTTCAAGAGGGGCAGTCCCAGGAAGGTTGTGAGGATTAAATGAGATAATCCATCTAAAGGTGTTTAGCCCAGGGCCTGGTATGGAGTAATCACTCAAAGAATACTATTTCTATTACTCAACACAAGTGGAAAAGGCACTCAGTGTGGAGGCATGGGTTCCAGTCCCCAGCTCTGCTATTAATTCATTGTGTGGCCCTAGACAATTCTTTTTCCATCTATGTTCCAGACTTTTACCTTCTTTAAGATGGGAAGGAGTGATGACCAGATCATCTCAAAAGTCCTTCCAATAGTTCTATGACACATTTCCAGTGAAGCTACTACGTGCAAGGGAACTAGGGCCCAGAGAAGTGGGGAGGGGGCCTTTGAAGGGAGCTCAAATCCCACACCCAGCCACAGATACACTCTCCCCATAGATGCCCTCCCACGTGCTGGCACAGAGCTGCGTTCACAAGCCAGGACACAGATGCACTGAGGGCTGCTACTTCTCTGACTGCAGCAGCATAGCTGGTCTCTTGAGACATCTCTTGTGTAAGCTCCTTATTGCCTGCGGAATAAGGGCCAAAACCCTGGCCTGGTCTGGTCTCTTCCTACCTTTATACACACACACAGACATACACACACTGTAAAGTTTATCCAAACTTCCACTCACACACCCACTGCTTTCCCACATCTGCCCCATGGCTCATGCTCTTCCCCTGCTGTCTCATCTCAACTTACAACTCCTCCTACTTTCCCCCAACCAGGAGCCCACTCTCCCCACTCTCCATACCCGAATACCTGTGCCTGTGTTTAACTCTCATGTGGGAATGAACACATTGTAACTTGTGTCAAATTGACCTCCTGTTTGTTTCTTAGCACTTCCTCACCTCCTTGAGGTCAGAAACCACACATGGTGTCAGAAAACCCTGGAATTATACACCCTTGTTCTGGCCCATGCTACCTGTCTTTGAGTTTCATTCTTCTCATGTGTAAAATGGGGCTATGAATATAGTCCTTGCAGTGTTTGTTCTGAAATTACATAAAATACTGTGTGAAAAGCACCGGGCACAGTGTTCTAGAAATGATGTGGTTGTCATTCTTATTTTCATCATAATCACCAATATTATTTCCAGCTCCTAATAGCACATAGCATCCCTAGTTATACTCCTCCCAGTTATTTCCTCGGGTTAGACTTGGAGGTCCCGAGAGAAGAGGCTCAGAACAGGGCCATCGGAACAGAGACCAACGCTCCAGTTTCTAGACCGCAGGGGGATTCTGCGGAGTCACATCTGACACCCCAGGGCATCTGTGTCACTCAGCACCCCTCTAAGTGGGGGACAGCTCTGAGTTCTCTCTGCAAGTGATTTGCAGCAAAGCTGACCCATTTCTCCCTCGTGCCTTTCCGCTCTAGCTTCCCTGACAAAGAGATAGATCTGTGTTCAACAGCGCTTGGCATCTCTGCAGTCTTCGAGGAGAGCTGCAGTAAGGCGCTGGGCGTTTCCAGAGTGCTGGCCTGTGGGAAGAGGGAAAAGGCTTTGGGGTTCTGATTAATTTCCTGAGCTGCAGACAGGCAAACGGCTGTCCTGAAATGCCTGGGCTGGTTCTTAAGGGCCCTTAACAAAGTGCAGCTTATTTTTAGAAAAAGAGATTCAAAAATGCCACTTCCCATGAAAAGTAGGCATGGCCACAGGATCGCTGCAGGCAAAGAAAAGGCCTTTACTGAGTTCCTCCTGTGTGGGGATGCCGATTTCCAGGCATTGCAAACTATTGGCAGAGAGAACCCTACAGGGGAGGTTCTGAAGATAGAGCCTTCTCTCCAAGACCCACGAGCCCATCAATCATGTATTCTTTCATTCATTCACAGCAAAGGTTTTGCCACAGAAAAGCTCAGGATGCAAATCTCCAGACCTTGGACTTTCAAGTCTCTGCATCTCAGTCTGTCATCTGAAAAATGGGAAAAATAATAGTACCTATCTCATACAGTGGCTTTACAGAGGATTAAATGAAATAACATGTGGAAGAGATTAGTTCGGAGCCTAGCACCTGGTTCACAACCCAATATGGTGGCTGCTGTTCTATTCCAACACATCTTCCCAGTAAGGCCTGTCCTGTGCTACCTCTGGGCTGGATGTAGGGGGAACAAGGAGTCTTGGCCTCTACAATCTTGCTCAGTAAAAGGAGTAGGGTAGATTTTTGGTTCTAGGCACTTTGGCTATGAAGCAATTCTGCTGCAAATGTTTTCACCACGTAATCCATTGTCCCTCGGGCAGTTTTGCCAAAAAAGATCGAAATAACTGGTTGACAGTTTGATTTCATCGTTTGGTTTCATCAAACTGGTAGATAAGTTGGTTTCATTTCTCCATTGACTCAGTACTCCTATTTTTATATTATATAAATTGTAACCCTCAGAATGGTCAGTACGGTGGTATAGAGCTTTGAATCCACACTTCCCAGAACACTTTGGAATGGTGAGCAAGGGACATGGACAAAATGCCCAAACCAGACAACAATGTAGAAGGCTTCCACAACACAATAGAAAGCTCAGGTACAAATATGCAATCTACTGTTTGGAGACTGATACCTCTCTTAAGGAAGGAAGAAATTTTAGTGAAAAAAGGAAAAGTCTGGGGTGTCTGGCTGGCTCAGTAGGGGAGGGACGTGACTCTTGAGTTTAAGCCCCACATTGGGGGTAGAGATTACTTAGATAAATAAACTTTATAAAAAAGGAAAAAGAGTAAGAGTAGGGTTGGGAATTATAGGTGCAGTGGGATCTCATGGTTTTAAGGTATGCACTTAGTACCTGCATAAAAGTGGAGAATATAGAGAATGAAATAGACCTTTTTTTCATTCTGATTTGCTTTTTCTCTGTGGTGTGTGTGTATATAGCAGGAACTTTCAAACAGACTCTGCTAAATTCTAAGAGAGGAGAGGGGATGAAAACAGCTACAAGGCAATCAGCAGTGGGCATCTGAACCATCTGTGCATACACCCATAGAAAGTTCCACAGTTTCCATTTCATTCCAGGGAAAGCCCCTACCCAGACAATTCTCCCTCACCCCACTCTCTAGCCCTTCACTACACTTGAACTTTCAATGCTACAGCCAAAGGCAAGACCCCTAACAAAATTTCCAGAAGCCATAGCAAGACCAGTAGGAAAAGACTTTAAAGTAAGAAGAATTTTTTTGCTGCCTGCCCTGTGCCGCTCCCAAAGAATAACAATATGTCAGCATCTTTTGTCTACTGTGCCTAAACTTGCACTTTCGTTTTTCCCCATATCTCTCCTGCAAATTAAATTTTTTACAAGGAGCTTACATTATGTGGTCATCAGAAAAAACGCAGTAAAAATAGGCATAAAAGGAAAGCTAACCAAGCTCGTGTTGGTCCACTTTTGCTGGTTGCAAACAGTAAGTTATAACAATGTGGTTGAGGCTAGTGCTAAATTTCATAGGAATCATAGAAAGCTTGAGTGGGAAGGAATAAAAATCACCTTCAATTTCTCCTACTGTCCCCCTCAGTGGCGTGATTTCCAGTCCCTTCAAATAGCAGGCCACCCACCAAGACCTGTATTTCATTCATTCATTCAACAAACGCTTACGGATCCTTTACTGTAAACCAAGCATCATACTGGGAACTTTACAGATTCTATCTCATACAGGTTATGGAGGTCCTTATTCCCACCTTGCAGATTAGGAAAACAAGGCTCAGGGGAAGTAAAGCAACTTGCCCAAAGTCTCACATCTAGTGGGATCCAAACCAAGACCTTCACAACATCAAAGCCCATTTCCTAAAGGATGTGGGCTGAATTCCAAAGCGATTGACTTATGTCCTTGGGCAGCCATTATTGCGTGGGTGGCCTTGGCCAAGTCACTGAATTCTTCTCAGCAGCAGTGTCCCCATCCCTGCAAGATAAGGGTTTACCCAGATATTTTATGTAAGCTATGCTCTTTCTAAGTCATGATACATAACACAAAAGGAAGGGGTTCCACCAGCTCTTGAGGGACTCTCACTCATCTTAAGATCTCTTGGTGCCTTCCCTATTAACATTTACCCCATTAACACATTTATGGTTCCTTACCAAACTCTATCATTACTGCCACCAGCCTGGGACCTCCTCCAGGACAGAAACAACACTTAGTCATTTCTGATCCCTTTCTGCCCCCAATGCAGCATCTGGCATGCAGCCCTCCACTCCCTCCCTCTTTTATTTATTTCATAATAAATGGCTAAGGGCCTAAGATGCCCCAGGCACTGCACAGACAGCAAAGGGCCCTGCCTTCTTGGAGCATGACTGTTGGGGTAGAGAGATAAAATAACATTAAACACAACTTGTTACTTAAAAACAATTGTATTAAGCACCAGGGAGCATCAGGTTTGGGGGATGTGGAGTGAGAACCTAACTGAATCCAGGACACAGGGAAGACTTCCTGGAGGAGGTTGGTTTGAGGCTCAGAAAAACTAAAGAATTTGTTCAAGGGCACACAGCGGCTAAGCACAAAAGCTGGGATTTTAACCTAGGAACACCTGACTCCAAAGTCAATGCTGTACCTTCTAGAGAAGTCTGCTTTCCGTCTCCTCCATCTTACTCTTCCCTGGCTTTTATTAGTGAAAGAGGAGTCGGATCTGTTTAACACTGGATGCTCTGAAGCAAGGTTCTTCCCAGCTTTGGGGATCAGACACCCTATTGAGAATCTGGTGACATCTGTGAAACCTCTCCCAGGAATTACATGTATAGGACACACCCACCATATCTTGCCTACAATTTCAGGGCATCCTGAGGCCCAGGTTTAGAACTCACACCACGGAGGACCATAGGACCTTAGAGATTCTAGAACCTCTGGAAAGAGACTCCAGGATTCCATAGGCACCTCAAATCCCCAAACAGACCCAAGAAACTCTATGGAAAGATTCTGAAGATCCAGCCGGAAGATCCTGGGATCCTGAGAGAACCCCAGTCCCACCGGAGTAGCACCAGGGCCCTGCAGTGAGATTTTTAAGGTGCTATAGGCACCTGAGGAACCTCAAGTCCTCATGAAACTGGGGTCCCCAATGAGGAACCCATGACCTTGGAAAGCCACGGTGCTTAACCCTTTTTGGATACTGACACCTTTAAAACTCGGAGCAAAAATACAGCACACATGTTACACGCAAAATCAAGAAGTTCACAGACCTCCAGGAGCCCCGGGATTCAGACCTCCTGTTCTTGAGCTTCCACTCGATCCTAACCACCCCCCGCAACCCCTCAAGAACCTGGACCAGGACCGCCGACTGAAGGCGCACACTTCAGGGTCCTGCAGACCGCGGGGCGAATCCCGGCCTCGCTGTTCGCCAGCCGTGACCTTGGACCACTCACCGACGAACCCTCAGGCCTCAGCGACCTCTCGCTCCGCAGCCCAGCCCCGGCGTGGGTTCCGAGCCGAGCGGGGCGCGGCGGCGGCGCCTGGGGGACTCAGCCTTGGTGAATGGGGACCTGCGGGCACACTGCGCCGGGAGTGCGGGCGGCGGGGGAGGCGGCGCGCCTGCCGCAGTGACAGCTCCGCGCCGCGGCGGGCCTGGGAAGCCGGCAGTGCGGGGCGCACTCGCGGCCTTTCCCACCCACCGGGCAGGGCGTGCCCACCAGCCGGCTTCCTGCAGTCGAGGGCCAGGGAGGAGGGAAGGCGCTGAGGGGCCCGGGGCCTGGCAGGCCTGGTTCCTGGCTTTCTCTCCCCGTTTCCTGAGCGGGACCGCCGGGGGATGGGACCCAGCACAGACCTCCTTCCCGGGGAGCGCGGCCAGGAAATCGCGTCCTTGTTAACTCAGGTTCCTCCTCTCCGCCGGAAGGTGCCGACTGCCATCCACAAGCTTTCAGTCCTTAGGAACTGGGTGTGATGTGACCCACTTACCCCGGGAGGAAGCCGAGAGATGAAACGGCAGACCGCAGACCCCGCAACACAGCAAGATCCCAGCCCTGCGGTGGGAGTGCGTTAACTCCATCCGACGGATGGGAAAGCCGGGGCTTACAAAATTGAAATGACCTACGCAAGGTCGTCATTAACATACTGCTTGGAATAAAATGAAGTGCTTCTTGCATTTCACTGGGCTATAAATGCTCTAAATATAAGCGTGCCGGTGCGCCTGGGGGGCTCAGTCGTAAGCGTCGGCCTTTGGCTCAGGGCTGGATCCCAGGACTCGCCCCACATGGGGTTCCCTGCTCCGCGGGGAGCCTGCTTCTCCCTCTCCTCCCTGCTCATGCCCTCTCTCACTCTCTCTCTGGCGTGCAAGGGAATAAAATCTTAGGGAGTAAAAAAGAAAGAAAGAAATTAAACTCCAGCCTCCGTTTTCCAAAGCTCAGACCATTCCTTATTCTTCTTCCCAGATATCCTGCTTCAACACATTACAGCTGAGTAACCTGGGGGCCAGACCTTGTCTCATTTGTTTTTGGCTCCCCAAAACCCCACCTAGAGCTTGGCAAAAAAAAAAAAAAAAAAAAAAAAAAAAAAAAAAAAAAGTGCTTAGAGATGACTATGGAGCCAGCATGGAAGCTTGAGGTTGGAAGGACTGGTAGGAGGCATCTAGCTAGATTCCTTCTGAGAAGAAACTTCAGCCAAGAGAAAATTCTGCCTCTGTTTGCATACGTTCATCATGATGAATTCTCTCTCTCCCATAGTAGTCCTTTCTCCTGTTGGACAAATAGGTTTGGTCCAAAATGTAAATACTGCATTTTGCTCCTGGCTCCCTCTAAGTAATGGAAGATCATTTTCCTCCTCGTGCCTGCAATATACACTGCGTGGTATTCTTGGCCATTTTATAAGGACTGATGGTTCAAAAATGTTCAGTTCCTTGTGAACTGGAACAACATCAGCTGTTCACCGAAGATGGGCACCTCCCATGGGTAGAGTTGTTTCAGAGAAAAGCAGCCCAGACTCCATTTTCCAGTACTGCTTGTAATTAAGTATGTGACTAGTGTTCCCCAGGGGTTGTGGGCAGAGACAATGTGGGCCATATCCAGGCCAAATCCAAGCTAAGAAGTATGTATGCTTTCTCAGAGCTTTACCTTTTCTCTGTCACCTGCCAACTGGATGCCTACACTAGGGTGGCCTCAGAAGACACATACAGAATGTGCCAGAGCCTTGGTCAGCCTGGGTCTCCCTCAATCACTTGACTGAATGGGGCACACAGTGAAATAACTTCCACTGTATTAAGGCATTAAATTTCAGGATTTCTCTATGAGAGCAGTTAGCATAATTTAACACTGGGACTAACTTGGGTTCATTGTTATATATGCCACATCAAGGGGCATGGCGTTGGTCACATAGAAGATGTTTAAAAGACAACCACCTAGTACCGACTGTGCCCGGTAGGCTCAGCTGATCAGAAATTGTCTCTGTTCATGTAATTGATTTATTCTGTCCTGCCTATTCCCCAAAGCGTTTTGAGGTAGTTTCCACTGCAGCCTCAAGACTATCTGATGGATAATTAAAGAGCAAGAATCAACGAGGAATGAAGGCCTGGACCAAAGGCCAGTAGGGAAGGAGGGAAGAAAGATGAAAAATTGACTTTTCTAAGGATAGCATCATGATACACCAAAACAAAAACCAAAACAGGGATGCCTAGGTGGCTCAGTCAGTTAAGTGTTTGTCTTTGGCTCAGGTCATGATCCCAGAGTCCTGGGATCCAGTCCCATATTGAGCTTCTTGCTCAGTGGGGAGCCTGCTTCTCCCTCTGCCTGCCGCTCCCCCAACTTGTGCTCTCTCTCTTTCTCACACACACACACACACAAATAAATAAAATCTTAAGGACAGCAAACAAACAAACAAAAAACCATGGCTGAGATTCCAGGGGGGGCGGGGAATAACATGGCTGAGTTTCCCGGCAGTCAAGGCAAAAAGGGAAACAAGATGGGAAGTAGCAGACACATAGTCAAGCACACAAAACCTGGGGCCAGACTGACTGTTGTTTTGAAGTGCAAGTCTACCACATACTAGTCATGTGACCTTAGGCAGTTGTTTAATTTCTCTGTGCTTCTGTTTCTTCATCTGAAAAATGGATATAATAGAATAACCCCTCTCTTTGGGCCATTGGGAGGATTAAATGAGCCAAAGCATATTCAGTTCTTATAACAGACCTGTCGTGTAGTAAATTCTGTGTACAAATTAGCTATTACTATAGTCTGATAGGACTTGACTTGAGAGAGAACTTTTTCTCTACACTAAACTCTCAGAGGAATGTATTGTACAAGAGACACCCTCAACTCAACTAATAAGGTGAGCTGTTTTATGACATCTGTTGGGCCATGAGTCACATGGTTATCTCTCTTACTGGCTTTTGGGCCAGACAAGCTTTGGCATCCTACTCATGGGAGATATCTGGGGCAGGTTGCTTGAAGGTAACCTGGTTTCTTTCTACTGAACTGTCTACAGGATAGGTAAGTGATGGAGTCAGACACAAGGAGCAAAGGAGCTGGTGTTAAACAGATCCAGGTCCCTTGGTTAACTCTTTAAGCCAGTTCCTTCATTTGCACAGTGGACACAATAGCCAACAGGACCTGCCTAAGAGAGTTGCCATACAGATTACATGAAAGAATTCTACAAAGCACTTGCCATAATACCTGGTACAAAAAGAAGACTGTAGTGCATAAGCACCCACAAAATAAGGAAGAACCTCAGAAAATAAAACAAGCATTGTTGCCTGAGACCCTAGAGTAAGGAGAATAACTTCAATGCTTCAAAAAGTAGAACAGAAATGGTACATTTCCCCCAGAATATAGCCCCAGGCTGATCAAATCATCATTGCTCTATGCTCTTGGCTTAATTCAGTGTGGTGTGTGCAGCCCAGGCTGGCCCATTTTTGGAGCCATCCTGGCCTGGAAAGGTGCCACGGAGCCAGAATGACGCCCATGTCACAGCAACAGACTCTGTTTTCAAGTGTGATTGAGGACCTAAAGCTCCTACTTTAGGCTTCCACGTGATGGATAGCAAGCACTGTGCCAAACCTTACTAAACACATTACTCTGTCCAGCCCCCTCCCCCAAACAGCTTCACGGAGGGAGCCCTATTCAGAATCACACTTTAAAGATAAGGAAACTGAAGATCAGAGAAGCAAAATGACCTGTCTCTGGTCACACAGCTAAGAACTGGCAGAGCTGGGATATAAAAGAGATGTCTGACTCCATCATGTGTTCCTAACCATTAGTCTACACTGCCTATCCCCTCCACCCGGACCCAGGATCTTGTCTCTCTTTTCAGCCAACCTCTCTCTTGCCAGGATGTTTTCATCAAGGATGTAGGAGACACCGCTGCTGGGACTCCCTCTTCCTCCTGCCTGGTGTCAGGGCAGGCCCTTACCGTGCGGGAACTATCTCATGGGCAAGACAGACAAGTTTCCCTGGGGTGCTTCGAGCTGATCAGAAGCTCTGAGTGGGTGAAATATCGGCCACCACCACTGTCACCTCAGTTCAACCTGAAGCTCTTTTTCTTAAAAAAAAAAAAAAAAAGATTTTATTTATTTATTTGACACACAGAGAACGATCACAAGTAGGCAGAGAGGCAGGCAGAGAGAGACGGAGAGGGAAGCAGGCTCCCTGCTGAGCTCAGAGCCCGATGAGGGGCTCGATCCCAGGAACCTGAGATCATGACCTGAGCCGAAGGCAGAGGCTTTAACCCACTGAGCCACCCAGGTGCCCCTGAGCCTGAAGCTCTTATTTGCTCAGCTTCATGGTTGGTCTCTCTGCCTCCAGGCTCTCCCACTTCCATTCCGCCCTTCATATACAGCCGGACTGATTGCTCTCCACACTTATCTACCCAAGTCATACCCCTGATGAATAATCTTCAAAAGTTCCTGTTGTTCCCAGTTTAAATTTCAAAGTCGATAGTTTGGTTTAGCTCCCAAGGCCCAGCCTACTCCTCCAACCCTCTCTTTCCTCTCCGGCGTCCTTGACCCCCCCATGGGCCTGGAACATTCCCAGTTGCCAGCCTCAGAGCCTTCCCGTAGCTTCCGGTGTGATATGAGATGGATGGACATGTGGATGAGCGGCCAGGCCTAAGCTGAGCTGTGAGGCTGTCAAGTGACATTGGCCTCACCTTCACCTTCTTCTCCAGGTGGCAGCAAAGACTTCCTGCCATTTGAGGAAGGCTTCCCTGCTGGGGAGGGGGGAATTGCCCATCTGGGAAGGGGACCAATCAGGAAGAGACTACTCTATGTGTCAGAGGCCAGATGGCAGGGAGGTGACATGATCAAGTGTCAAAGAGGAGCGAGGTTTCCTACAAGTCTGTGGGATACCGATGTTCAAGTTTTTAACAACTGCCCTAAGTTTGAGGCAAAATTCACTGCTGCATACATTTTTTTAAATTTCTTTTTAAAAGATTTTTCTTTATTTATTCGACAGACAGATCACAAGTAAGCAGAGAGGGCGGAAACAGGCTCCCCGCTGTGCAGAGAGCCTGGTGCAGGACTCCATCCCAAGACCCTGAGAACATGACCTGAGCAGAAGGCAGAGGGTCAACCCACTGAGCCACCCAGGCGCCCCCCACTGCATGTTTTTAATGTATACCATTGCCGGAGTGCTCGCCCAGAGCTTTTCTCACCTCACCATTCCCACAAGCAAAGGAAAATTGCTCTGAATGAGAAAGGTACCCACCCACCTTTGATTCCCGCGCCCCATTCTGGTGCCCCTCCGCCACCTGGTGGTCTTACCTGGGATAGACCAGGATTTTTATTAATTTTTTTTAAGATTTTATTTTTTTATGAGAGAGAGATGAGAGAGCCTGAGTAGTCAGAGCAGCACGCAGAGGGAGAGGGAAAAGCAGACTCTCCGCTGAGCTGGGAGCCTGATGCGGGGCTCGATCCCAGGACCCTGGGATCATGACCTGAGCCGAAGGCAGCCGCTTAACTGACTGAGCCATCCAGGTGCCCCTAGACCAGGATTTCTGACCAAAGCTCTGAAGAAAGAGGCCTTGCGCGGTCCACTTAACAGTAACATTCCAAAGGGGGGTATTTTCATCCCAGTCTACATCAAGCCTCTCCCCAGGGCTCTCCTGCAACTGAGGTTCTGAGAAAGGCAGAAGTTGATTCTGTCTCACTGTGGAATCTTGGGTCTGTCCGCTGCCCCTCTCTGGCCTGTTGCCTCATCAGTAAAAATAAGAGCAGGAGGGGACTGGGCCCTACCAGCTCTAGTGTTTTAGGATCTATATCTAAAGTTCACCAAGTTGGGGTGCCTGGGCAGCCCAGCTGGTTCAGTGTCTGACTCTTGGTTTCGGCTCAGGTCTTGATCTCAGGGTCGTGAGACTGAGCCCCACATCAGGCTACACACCTAGCACGGAATCTGCTTGTCTCTCTTCCTCCCTTTCTGCCCCTCCCCACCCTCTAAAATTTATAAATAAAATCTTTATAAAGTTCATCAAGTGACCGGCGACTCTACCTCCTTCCATTGCTCAGTGGGTAGATGTAAATTACCAGAGGGCTGGGAAGTTGCGGACTTTTCCCACTCTCTATACCAAGTGCTTTACACATGGAAGATATTTCATGGGGTTTGGAGCTGCATTAATGGAAGCACTGTATGTTTCATGAGGGAGGTAGTAGTCCTGCCCATGTTGGGCGTCCTGTGTTCCATTTGGGATTAGAACTCCAAATGGGACATGGGGAAATTGTCATTTATCCATAGAAGAATGAACGAAATAATGGCTGAGGGAGGAACACAAAACCACATTTTATGGGGAGTAGTGGAAGGATCCAGAACACTGACTCCATTATACAAAAAGACTCAAAGGGTACAAATGTGTACCCTCAAAAGTCTGAAGAGAACATCTGGGGAAGAGGGCTGGGAGAACTGGGAATTATGGGCTACTACTTCAAGGGCCAGAATTTTCTTCTACCCCCCAAATCAAGAGATGCTTTCAGTCTGAGATAAAGAACAGAGCTACATTGGAATCTCAGTCTGTCCCTAATTTTGTAACCTTGGACAAGTTCCTTCATCCCATTAAAACTTGGTTTTCTCATATGTGAAATGGGTATACTATGGAGCATGCAGGACCGATGAGGATGGAATGATATAAAATATTTTTTAAATGCCTAGTGCAGAGAAACCTGGGTGGCTCAGTTGGTTGAAATTTTTGGTTTCGGCCCAGGTCCTGATCTCAAGGTCCTGAGACGGAACCCCAAGTCTTTGAGTCGCAGGCTCTGCACTCAGCAGGGGGTCTGCTTCAGATTCTCTTCCTCTCCCTCTACCCCTCCCCCACTCGCTCATTGTCTGTCTCTCTCACAAATAAATAAACCAAAAAAAAAAAAAAATCATAAAAAAATGCCTAGTACAAGGGCTAGCACCTGCTTAGTATTGGGTGAGTGTAGCAATGATTAGTAAAACAGAAAGGTAGTGAGCCCCGTCACTGGATATGTGAGCTGGGGAGACTTGAGGATACTCAGTAGCATGGCAAGGAATCAAGCAAGCAGTGGAGTGTGGCTCAGGATGGCAGTGTGGGCTGATAGCTAGTGGTACTGGCTCTTGGGTGGGTCACACTGACTAGATGTGAGTCTTGGCTTTGCTTTTTATTTGCTGTGATACCTCGGGACAATTACTTAACCCTCCCAAGCCTCAGTCTCCCCATCTGAAAAATGGGGATAATAGTGGCTCCCATTTAACCTGCTTGTTGGGGGAAATCAAAGAAGTAAAGCAATCAAGATGTGTGAGCTACTGCTCTGACATTAGTGATCTGATGGGTTTTGTCCTGAATGACCTTGAATGTCCTCTTCCCTCTGATAGCCTCCCGGTCTAGAATCCCTGGGGGGCCCTTGTAAAACAGGTAACTCCACTGTTCTAAGACTCCCAGATGCAGAGGACTTCGAGCCTCTGCTCCCTGTGGGTTGCAGTGTGACCCGGGGGCATTGTCCCTCCCCTTGCCCCCACGCCAGTCATCCCCGTGACAGGGAGACGCCTGGAATGGTAGCTGTGGGGGCGGGGCACAGGACAGGGTGCAGGATAGGCGCACTGCAGGATGGACCGTCTGGCTTTCTAATCTGATCGTGCACTTTGGTCTTCCGATAAACGGTGAGCTCTTCAAGGGAACCAACCGCCATACAGGGCACAAAAATGAGCCAGCAGTGTGGGGAGGATCAGAGGTTGCCAACTGGTGGCCCAGGGGCCAAATCTGGCTCACAGGTTTGTTTTGTGGTTGCCATAGTAGCGCAGTGGTTTGTCTGTTCTTTAATTAGTTGTCAACATTCAAAGTAAGAGGACTGGGTAGAAAAATCCAAATTCCTCACTCTGTTAAAAAAATCCACAGCACTAGCACATATCTGAACAAGAGAAGTCCGTGGGAGATGAGTAGTGACCGTCACCTTAAGATAGGGCATGTGAGCTCCAGGTCACCAGAGTCCCCATATCTCTCCCTTGCATCACAGCCGGTCTGCTTGTGAATGGCCCCCACGCCCCCTGAGCTGATGATTCCTGGGACAGAGGTGAGAGCACCAGCTTTGCAATGTGTCGGGACAGTGGGCTAGTTAAGGGACTCGTAAGTGCTCCAATCTTCCTTTGCCCATCTGTGAAAAGGGGATCAGGACTCAGACTCCTCCCAGGGCTGATCTGAAGATTAAATTAAAGAAAATGTCTGTAAAGTATTAGAACATCATCGATGCTCAGCAAAATTCTTCCTGTGTGAGCTGTGGCCGGGTCCCATTCAAGAATATCCCCTGGGGGCGCCTGGGGGGGGCTCAGTGGGTTAAGCCTCTGCCTTTGGCTCAGGTCATGATCTCAGGGTCTTCAGATCGGGCTCTCTGCCCAGCAGGGAGCCTGCTTCCCCCTCTCTCTCTGCCTCCCTTTCTGCCTACTTATGATCTCTGTCTGTCAAATAAAGTATTTAAAAAATCTTTAAAAAAAAAAAAAAAGAACATCCCCTGGTTTTTGGATGCTACAGTGCTGGGCACAGTGCCAAGTACAACCACCCTAGGAGGCTGACATTACTGTTACCACGTGGTAACAGTAAGAGCACGGTGAGGCACAGAGACAGAAAGCAAGTAAATGGAAGAGCTGAGATAGGTAGCCCCATCCGTCTGATTCCTAAATCTGTGTTTTTTTCATTGCTTTATGCTGCTCCTCTCAGCTCATGCTGTTTTGACCCTGGCCTCATCCCCTTGGGTTAACATGGTGGATTCTAGGCTATAACTATATGGCTTGAATTTTGGCTCTGCTGCTTACCAGAAGCATGACATTGGGCACATTATTTAATTTCTTGGGACTTCCAGTTCTTTATCTGAAGGATAATAAAAGGACCAATTTTATGTGGGTTAAATGAGTTAATGTTCATAAAAGGCTTAGGCAGTACCTGGGTACACAGTAGGAATTTGATAAATGCTATTATTATTAATTGAGCACTGGCTGTGTGCCAGGTACTAAGAATACAGAGATCAAGGAGAGTCCATGTGGAGCTCCCGGTCTGATGAGAGATCACAGGTCAGAGTGACATGTGCTCTAAGAAGTCTGGCTGTGAGAACAGGAAGGGGGGTGATGATTAATTGTATGTGTCAACTTGTTGGGGCCACAATGCCCAGATATTTGGTCAAACATGATTCTGGATGTTTCTTCGAGGGTGTTTTTGGATGAATGTACATTTAAGTTGATGGACTTTGAATAGACCAGATTGCCCTCCACAATGTGGGCGGGCCTCATCCAATCAGGTGAAAGCTTGAATAGAACAAAAGACTGACCTCCCCTGAACAAGAGGGTATTCTCCAGAAGATGGCCTTGGGACTTCATCTGCAATACTGGCTCTTTCTGGTTCTATAGCAGATTGCCTTCGACTCAGATGGTAACTTATTTTCTGAACCTCCCGCCCATCAGCTTCATCAAGCCTCTGCAATTATGTGAGCCAAGTCCTTGAAATAAATCTCTTCCTGTATGTATGCACATCATATTTTGTCGCTCCGAAGAACTTTAACACAGGGTGGGGGGTTGCATCAGTACCTCTGGTAGAGCAGACCTCCTTATCATGTTTGGCGATGCTGGCTTGGAAGAAGTGGTCCAAGGGCTCTGCCCCGTCCTCAGTGGATGTAACAGTTCTTCAGAGACTGGGATGCATTTTCTACGAGGATCCTACAAAGTTGGGAGATAGCACGTATAGAGGCTGACAGAATCAGGATTCAAAAACTGCTTAATCTGGAGCATCTGGGTGGCTCGGCCAGTGAAATGTCTGCCTTCAGCTCAGGTCATGAACTTGGACTCCTGAGATCCAGCCCTGCATGGCGGTGGTGCTCCCCACCCTGGCCTGCTCAGCAGGGAGTCTGCTTCTCCCTCTGCCCCTCCTTTCACTTTCTTGCTTCTCTTTCCTTCTCTCTCTCTGTCGAATAAATAAATAAAATCTTTTTAAAAAACTGCTTAGTCTGTAAAATAATATGTAGGAAACTGCAAGGAGAAATGCAGTGTGGATCACCAAAAAAATCCTGCCCTTGGGTTCAATTACACAGGTGTAGAACTAGGGGCTGGGACGGAAGAGTAGAGCAATCTTAAAAGCACTAAGTGGGTACAAGATTTATGCTTTTAGGGGTGTCTGGCTGACTCAGTCGGTAGAGAATGAGATTCCTGATCTCAGGGTCATGAGTTCAAGCCCCAAACTGGGCATGGAGCCTACTTAAAAAAAAAAAAAGATTTAGTGCTTTTAGTTTGACTACAAGTACACTATGGACCAATTCCTTCTTCAGTTATGTTATGAGAAGGAAGGCTGAGATGAGGCTGATCAGCCTAGGTAGGCACAGTCCTGGCCTCCAGGTTTCAGATCAGAATTAAGCCATGTATGTGGAAGTCACTAGAAATCAGATATTGGGGGCGGGGCCTGAGTGGTTCAGTCATTAAGCGTCTGCCTTGGGCTCAGGTCATGATCGCAGGGTCCTGGGATAGAGCCCCACATCGGGCTCCCTACTCAGTGGGGAGGCTGCTTTTCTCCTACTCCCCCCAGCTTGTTTTCTCTCTCGCTTGTTGCCTCTCTGTCAAATAAATAAATAAAATCTTTTAAAAAAGAAAAAATAAGAAATTAGATTTTGGGGGCACCTGGGTAACTCAGTCAATTAAGTGTGGGACTCATGATTTTGGCTCAGGTCATGATCTCAAGGAGTCTGCTTGAGGTTTTCTCTCTCCCTCTCCCTCTACCCCCCCCCCCCCCCGCCACTCTCTCTCTCCAAAATAAATAAATCTTTTAAAAAAATCAGATTTGGGCCCATTGGGAAGAACAGTCAGTGCTGACCCATGATGGGCTGGGTGTTTCATGGAAAATGATCTCTCCATCACCAGGAATGTTCCAGTAAGTATCCCTTTTTTTTTCTTTTTTTAAGATTTTATTTATTTATTAGACAGAGATCACAAGTAGGCAGAGAGGCAGGCAGAAAGAGAGAAAGGGAAACAGGCTCCCCACTGAGCAAAGAGCCCAATAGGGACTCGATCCCAGGACCCTGAGATCATGACCTGAGCTGAAGGCAGAGGCTTTAACCCACTGAACCACGCAGGCGCCCCGTAAGTATCCCTTCTTGGTGGAGTAACCAAGACAGTGCCGTGGAAAGAAAGAGCATGCACTTTGGATGGGACAGAGGGAGGTTCAAACTGACTGGTGCCCCCTCAGATGAGTCACCCTCTCTGAGCCTTCATTTCCTCTGCTGCCACATGGTCCTGGGGACCTCACGGAGCGCTTGCACCACACTGGAAATCCCAGGCTCCCCGGGTCACCTCTCAAAGCAGCCCTTGCGCATAAGCTGCTTACCACACTTGCGGGCACACCCGAACATCTTCTGGCTGTCTCTACTTCCCTGCCCAAGGCGTCAAGCCTGTGCCAACCCGAGAGTGCCTCATGGCGCCCAGCCTCACTGCCCTCCCCCCGACGGAAGGACGAGGTAGCAAGAGAGAGGAAGACCCTCCCTTATCTGTCGGGATGTGTTCGGGAACAAGTAACAGAAAAATCCAGCTAACAGGGTTTCAACCATGAGGGTTGTTACTGCTCGGTTAGCAAGAACTCTGAGACAGGTAGCTCCCGGGAGGCAGCAGTGCCTCGGAGATGTGGTCAAGGACCTGGGGCTTGTTCTTTGCCCTTCGCCATTCTCAGGGCATCCGTGATGTTTTCCTATAGAATCCCGGCAGGCTACCCAAGCTTCCCCTCCTCACGGGACTTCTCTTAAGCGGGAAGAACTTTTTTCCTCTTTCCTGTCGCACTTTTCCTGCAAGAAGTATCTTTCCCAAAGCCCCCTGCCGGCTCCCCCTTATATGCTGCGTGACCAACCTGTTCTGGTTTGCCTGGTACTTTCCTGGCTTGTACTGGAATTGGCAGGTCCTGGGAACCCCCTTAGTCCTGGGCAAATCTGGCGGGTCGGTCTCCCTACTTGCATCCCATTGGCCAGGGCTTGCTCACGTGTCTATCCCTTGACCAATCCCTGGCAAAGGGTGCCCAGGTTGCTCCAATCAGAAATGAGCAGAGTCCCCTCCTAGCCAAGGCTCCACTCTCCCCCACCATCACCAGGATCACGCCGTGTGTTTGTGACTAAGTGGGAAAGAATTAGGAGCATGACAAGGATGTTGGGGGAGTGGGGCGTGGAGGAGAAAGGCCTCAAATACAGGCTTCCTCTGTGGTCATGGGAAACAAGTTTATTTTTAATTTGACCTTCATGTGGCCTAATTACTGTGCAGTAATAATACCCCAGAGGGCCGCTTTCAGGTAATAACAAAGATCAGAAAACAGCCGATCTCTCTCCTAAGCTGTCTTTGACTGTCAGTGTGTGGAGACTAGGGAGGAGGGGGTCATCTGAATAAAAGGACTGAAGGGCCGGGCTGAGTGCAGGCTAAGAGGTTAGCCCCAGCCCTGGCTCCTTGGAGACACGGAGGTCACCCAGCCTCTTCACTCACCTTTGCATCAGCTACACCCTGACCTAGATCTAGTCTGACAACAGATCTCATGATCTGAGAGGTTCCAGCTTCAGGCCTGTCACCTTGTCTTAAAATTTTAAAGGTGAAGTTATTGAGAAATAATTTGTAAACCTGGAAATGGTGTTCCATTCATTCATACCTTCATTCATAATATTTATTATGTATTATGTGCTATAATACATAATACGGTGTACTGGGTATTGAACAGTGAACAGGACAAGTAAGATCTTTGCCCTGAACAAGCTGACACTCTAGAGGTGGCAGACAGACAAGAAGCAAAACTAACACATACACATCATCATCAGTAATAAGTATAGTAAAAAAAAAAATAAAGCCAGAAAAGGGGATAAAAAATCACTAGGTAGATACAGGGAGAGGTATTTGCTTTTTAAAAAATTATTATTATTATTATTATTTAAATATTTTATTTATTTATTTGACAGAGAGAGATCACAAGTAGGCAGAGAGGCAGGCAGAGAGAGAGAGGAGGAAGCAGGCTCCCCGCCGAGCAGAGAGCTTGACGCGGGACTCGATCCCAGGACCCCGAGATCATGACCCGAGCTGAAGGCAGCGGCTTAACCCACTGAGCCACCCAGGCGCCCAAAAATTATTATTTTTTGAAGATTTTTATTTTTTATTTATTTGACAGAGGAGAGACAGCAGAGAGAGAGCACAAGCAGGGGAAGCAGCAGAGGGAGAAGTGGGCTCTCCACCAAGCAGAGAGCCCCCCACGGGGGCTTGATCCCAGAACCCTGGCATAATGACCCGAGCAGAAAGCAGATGCCCAATCGACTGAGCCACCCAAGCTGGCACCTATTCTAGTAAATAAAATTTTATTGGAACAGAGCCAAGCTCATTTATTTACATATCGTCTATGGTTGCTTTTGTGCCACAATGGCAGAGATGAATAATCATAACAGAAATTATAGAATCTACAAAGATGAAAACACTACCCAGCCCTTAAAAAACAGTCTGCCTTCCCGATGAGATACCACTTCACACCCACTAGAATGGCTATCATCAAACATCATCAAAAACCAATGAGGATATAGACCCATTGGAGCCCTCATGCACTGCTAACTAGAACGTAAAGTGGAGCAGCCGTTTTGAAGAACAGTCTGGCAGTTCCTCAGAGGGTAAACATAGAGTTACTGTATGACCCAGCAATTCCATCCCTGGGTGTGTGCCCAACAGAAATAAAAACATGTGACCATACAGAAGTTTGTACAATGTTCACAGCAGCATTATTTAGAATGGGAAAAAGTGGACTATGTCCATCGATGGATGAGTGAATAAGTAAAATGGGGTCTAGACATACAACTGAATATTAGCAGGCAATAGAAAGAAATGTAATAGTGTACATTCTAATACGGTTGAGCTGTGGGGGCACCTGGGCGGCTCAGTCAGCTAAGTGTCTGCCTGCAGCTCAGGTCATGATCCCCGGGTCCTGGGATTGAGCCCTGCATCAGGCCCCCCGATCAGTGGGGAGTCTGCTTCTCCTTCTGCTTGACTACCTCCCTGGCTTGTGCTCTCTCTCTCTCTCTCAAATAAATACAATCTAAAATAAATCATATGAATGAGCTGTGAAAACATTATGCTAAATGAAAGAAGCCAGCCACAAAAGAGTAGATTGTTTGATTCTGTTTGTGTGACATGTCCGGAATAGGCAGTCTATAGAGACAGACAATAGATCTGTGATGCCTAGGGTCAGGGAGGCTGGTGAGTGTTGGCTAAGAGTGTAGGGTTTCTTTTGGGGTGATGAATTGGTTGTGGTGATGGTTATACAACTCTGTGGTGATGGTTATACTAAAAGGCACTGAATTGTTTACTTTCAGTGGGTGAATTATTTGGTGTATGACCTATGTCCCAATAAAGCCATGTTTTCTTTTTAAAGATTTTATTTATTTATTTGTCAGAGAGAGTGAGCACAAACAGGGGGAGCAGCAGGCAGAGGGAAAAGCAGGCTCCCTGCTGAGCAAGGAGCCTGATGCAGGGCTCAATCCCAGGACCTTGGGATCATGACTTGAGGTGAAGGCCGAGGTTGAACTGACTGAGCCACTCAGGCATCCCTATAAAGCCATCTTTTAGAAGGTTTATCGACTTTTGTTCTAGATGGTCAAGGAAGGCCTCTGAGGAGGTGACTTTTGAGCTCCCTTTGTAATTGGCTCAAAGCTCTCAAACAGTAACAGATGACATTTTACTGAGCACTTATGTGGCAGACACTGCGAAAAGCATTTTATAATTACCACCTCGTTAAATCCCCATAAAACTCTATGGCTTAGATACTGACAACCCCATTTAACAGATGAAGAAATTGGAGTACAAAGAGGACAGGCGACTTGCCCTACATCACACAGCTGATAAATGGCAGAACTAGGATTCAATTCTGGCTATTTCTGACTTCAACGCCTGTGTCCACTGAGCTAACCACTGAGCAACACTTTCCTGTCCTGTCTCTGAATTCCTAAGGGTTCCCAGATCAGGAAGATGGCCCAAATGAAGATGGAGGAGATGGGAAAGAGAGCACAAGTAGGAAGGTAGGAAAGGGCATGCCAGGTGGAGGGGAGAGCAAGGAGTATGCTGAAAGGTGTCTCTGGGCTCAGGGAGGGACCTCACAGGGGGAGCAAGACACTAACATGGACGTTCCCAAACTTTAGAGAGATAGAAATAATCTACTGCAAGAAGTCAGAGGGAGGCTTATTTAAAATGAAGATTCCATGGGGCGCCTGGGTGGCTCAGTGGGTTAAAGCCTCTACCTTCAGCTCAGGTCATGATCTCAGGGTCCTGCATCAAGCCAGAGAGCCTGCTTCGCCCTGCTCCCCGCCCCCCGCCTGCCTCCCTGCCTCCTTATGATCTCTGCCTGTCAAATAAATAAATTAAAAAAATCTTTTTAAAAATGCAGATTCCTGGGCCTCACTGTCAGAGATCTGATTTAATGGATCTGAGGCGGGGACAAATCCAATGTTAACAAGCTTGCTGGATCTAAAGCAGATGGTCCCGAGAGCACTCTGTGAAATGTCCATCAGGAAACTCAAGGTCAACACAAGACCTCTCTGTGGGCCCCTGCCCACTTCCCATTTTGGTATCTGTCTTTTCCCTCCCATCCTGATATCCCATATTCCGGCCTCTCCTTCTTCTCTCTGTGCCCAGAGACCCCCCACTGAGCATTACAGACCTTCCATGTCTCTGTGCCTGCTCTTTCTTCCACCTGGTGTGACCTTGCCTACCTTCCTCGGCTCTGCTCCATCTCCCCCAAGAGGATTCAGCCCATCTCATCTCCCCTTCCTCAGCTCCCCGTGCCACAAAGGCTCAGCTCTTGGGAGTCTGGCCCCTCTTTATGAAATCCTCCCTAACAATAGGAACATTTATCTACTGCATCTGTAAATTGGGGATAAAGAGCCAACAACAAAATGTGCACAAGGAACATTGTAGGCACCCCACAAACATTGCAGGGCAATACAAAGCATTGTATTGCTTTTATACGATAACATACCTATTATTATCCCCATTTTAGAGCTGAAGAGGGTGAGGCAAGGAGGTCTTCAAAAACTTGCCCCAGGCCACCCAGCTAGAATTTGGTAGTAACTGAATTTGAACTTAGGCATCAGGTGCTCAGCTTTAACCATCAGGAGACTGGCTTTCATTGTTATGATGAGGCTCCAGTGAGAGAGGAGAGGCCAGTATGATGGTACAGGGCCAGGCCTCCGGTGGGTGCGCAGTAAATGGTGGAGACTGAAGTGGATTGAAAGGTTCATCCAGGGATGAGGGGTGGAAATTACCCAAAGACCTCACTGACCATGACATCTCATGCTTTTTATTTGACAAGACTCAACATCTTAAGATCTCTGATGAGAACAGGATATAAAAAAAAATAAATAAATAAAAAATAAAAAAAAAATTAAAAAAAAATTAATGAAACAAAATTCAGAATGGTGTCCCACTCAAAGCTTGGTGGGTCCAAAGCCTGTCAATCTACATCTTTGAGGATGATTGTGGGTTTTAACTTTAGAACATTAAGGCGGTGCAACTCCTGGGGAAGGAGGAAGGGGAGGGGGTAGCTGTTCTTCTTCTTTTTTTTTTTTTTTAAGATTTTATTTATTTATTTGACAGACAGAGATCACAAGTAGACAGAGAGACAGGCAGAGAGAGAGGAGGAGGCAGGCTCCCTGCTGAGCATAGATCCCCCCCCATACGGGGATCCATCCCAGGACCGTGGGATCATGACCTGAGCCGAAGGCAGAGGCTTTAACCCACTGAGCCACCCAGGTGCCCCTGCCTGTTATTTTCAAATCAAGGTGCCTCGTTGTATGGAGAACTCTCCACCCTGACTCCAATTCTCTTTCAGCTCAGGTCATAACCTCACATACTCTCCTCCTCTGAGCTCCATACAAAACTTAGGTAGACCAGAAAGCCTCCCATTTGAACCCAGGGTCTCTCTGTAGAGTCGGACAGTTTCCCATCTGAATTCAATCAACGGGGAATCCTAGGGATCCCATTTCTCCCAACATGGATGAGCCGTGAAAATATGCTAAGTGGAATCTTCAGTCTTGTCACCCTTCACAAAGCTGCCCCACTTTGGGTGGCACAGAAGTCAAGAAGACAACAGGAAGAAGAACGCTGAACAATTCTATTGGTCAAACCCAAACCCAACATATCAGGATGGACCCAAATCTCAGGAAAAATAAACAAGACAATTCCAGTGGGTTACAGGATGCAACAGATCACAAGAGTCACCCGCAAATAAGACTAGGTTTTCCGGAAGTGGACAACTTTCTGAAAGGCGTGCCGAAACTCCTTGTTAAAGACAGTGTATATTATGGGATTAATGAGGGAATTGAGATAGCCAAGCCAGGTGAAGAAGTCAAAGACGGCGGGGTGGAGCCAGCAGGAGTCCCGGCAGATGGGGAGGACCAGAGATGCGACAAAGAAGGGTAGCCAGCAGATGATAAAGGCCCCCAGGATGATCCCCAGCGTCTTCGTGGCTTTCCTTTCTCGAGCCGCGGAGATCCTCTTGCGCTCCAGGACACTATCGGCCAGCTTGATTTTCACGTGGTTGAAGAAGAGAGCGGAGCCAGCTGTGTGGGTGTGCCCCTCGTGGAGGCTGGGGCTGAGGGAGCAGAGCGAGGACCGCGCAGAGCCGGTGATGAGTTGGGCGGTGGTGAAGCGCTTCCCGTAGAGCGAAGGCGGGTTCAGGATGCGGTTCCGGGCGGCCACGTAGATGCGGCCGTAGAGGATGATGAGCAGCAGAGACGGGATGTAGAAGGCCCCGCAGGTGGAGTAGATGGTGTAGGAGATCTGAGACGTGTTCACCAGGCAGTCCGACATCTCTTCGTGAGCTTTGGCCTGCCGCCAGAAGAGTGGCGGGATGGAGATGCAGATGGAGATGACCCAGACGGTGGCGATCATGGCGGCCGCCCGGCCGGCTGTGCGGCGTTTACTGTACTCCAGGGCATCCGTGATGGCCCAGTACCTGTCCAGAGCAATGACACAGAGATGCAGGATGGAGGCCGTGCAGCACGTGATGTCGGAAGACAGCCAGATGTCACACAGGATTTGGCCAAAACTCCAGGTGCGAGTGGTGGTGTAGGCGATGCTGATGGGCATGACCAAGATGGAGACTAAGAGGTCAGTCATGGCCAGGGAGCCAATGAGATAGTTGGCTGGAGTATGGAGCTTCCTGGTGAGGAAGATGGTGGTGAGAACAAAGGCATTGGAGAGGGCCGTGGCCACTGTGATGATGGAAAGGAGCAAAGCAAGGGAGATCTTGAGGGCCCGGAGTGTCCCTGGACCCCAAGCCTCTGGGGTTTCCGTAGCATTCAGGGATCTATTGGAGGCCTCCTGGAGAAGGCCTTCCAGGGACTGGTTTGGCGGGGACATTCTAGGTGGCTCTCTCTTCTCGCAGACTTGGACACACACAGCTCCCTTCACAGTTGTCTTGCCTATGGGACAAGGTCATCCTTCTGCTTCACGCTGGTGGGGGCCCTCCATCAGTATGGCCCACAGTGAAAAGACCTCAAGACTTGACTATTTGAAAACAGTGAGGTGACAGCTGGTAATTAAAGGTCTTTCCTAAACTGGATAAATCCCAAGACGTCTCACTATTCTGGAACTTTGCCCAGCAACTCTTCAAGCCCAGAGGACACATGCTGAATTTGTTAGACATTTATCAGGAGCTCACACTAATGTGGACATTGCTTTGGGATTCTCACTTTTGGCATTTGGGCTCCTTCCAAAGCTTGAGGGATAAATGTGTTTAATGAGAACTTTGGAATTTCCCCCATCCTATTCTGAGAAGAGTCAGGGTTTCAGGTTGCCTCTGGGGAGCTTTTAAAACCAGAGACGAAAAGAAGTACCAGCAGATTCTCAGAAGTAGTCCGGTCAACAGCTCACCATTTTCCTAAGTTCATCTTGACACATCATGAGGCACTTAACTTTGGTTCCCGTCCCACTGATCACTTTGAGCCCAAACAGACAAAACATTCTGGTTCCCAAGACTTGAAGTATGCATGAGCTTAGAGAAGGCAAAACAAACCGATCACTGAGGATTCATCAAGAAGGGCACACGTCCAGAGCTCTGGGACTTAATAAAGAAAAGAAGGCAAGAGTTAGGTTCTAGAAGGACAATTGAGACACTTGAGATGAACTCTAAGTTTAAAAGCACACTGCTTAGTGCTAGCAGTGACACAGTGAAACTAGCATTGTCAAAAGTGTCAGGAGAACACAGGGGAGACCAACAAGTCCCACCCCCACAATTCCCAGAGGGGGCAGAGCCTCTGGAAGCATCACAGGCTTGTTATAAATACATGAAATCAGCTTTGTAAGTTATGAATCAGAAACCATCATTCTATTTGCTCAGCAACAACGAAAACTAAACAAAACAACTCTGTGCACAGAAGAAGAAAAAAAAAAGGTCACCAGGAAAGATATCAAATTTTTACAATGTATTTTGCCCTAGAGACTTTCTTCGATTATTTTTTTTTTTAGATTTTATTTATTTATTTGAGATAGAGCGAGAGTGAGAGAGAGAGAGCGCGCATACACAAGCAGGGGGAGAAGCAGGCAGAGGGAGAAGGAGGTTCTCCACTGAGCAGGGAGCCTGACGTGGGGCTCGATCCCAGGACTCTGAGATCATGACCTGAGCTGAAAGCAGATGCTCACCCACACTGAGCTACAGGAGTGGCCCCCTTTCTTCTATTCTTAAAAAATTTTTCAAATTTCCTAGAGTGGGCATGCATGATTCTTAAAATAAACACAAAGACAAAAAAACAAAAACACCTTTTGGTTAGCAGAGAAGTTAATTGCAGAAATTACAACAATGAGCATTTTTCATGGTGAAAGTTCAACTCCAGAAAATATATTCAGCTTTCTTTTTTTTTAAACTAATCTTTTTATTTTTATTTTTTTAAGATTCCATTTATTGGTTTGAGAGAGAGAGACACAGAGAGAGAGGGAACACAAGCAGGGGGAGTGGGAAAGGGAGAAGCAGGCTTCCCACAGAGCAGGGAGCCCGATGCTGGGGCTCGATCCCAGGACCCTGGAACCAGGACCCATGCCAAAGGCAGATGCCCAGTGACTAAGCCACCCAGGTGCCCCTATATTCAGCTTTCTAAATGGAAACTGGCAATGTTGTCACAAAAAAAACCCTTAAAGACTCATTTTCTCTTCTGTGTGCTTGAATCTGGGTTTCAGGATTTGGAACATGGTCAAGCCAAAGGTTTCTTGGAGCTTGGAGCCTCTGGTACAAGATAATAGGGGTAAGATAAAGCAGATGGCACTCTATTAAGGCCCATCTCTCGCACAACCCCAGCTGAAGACTGTGGGGCCTACTGGTAGCCCCCTGGGATAGAGCTGGCCAGGCAGATTTATATATACACACTTTAAAAATGTGATTATAATTATGTATGAATTTATTTCATAGTTTGTGTGTTTTGCAACTTAATATATTTTGAACTTTGTTCCATCAGTCATTCCCATAACATCATTCTTAAGGGCTGTATATAGCTCCAATGGGTAGCTACATTAAGAAGATTTCAATAGTCAAGGTCAGGAAGGATGGCATTCCTGGTGGCTGGAAAGGGAAGAGCGAAGGGCCAGAGGTCAGAAAGTGAAGGCTTGGGAAAGAGCCCAGCTGGCTGGAGCACAGAGAACAGAGGCGGGGTAGCAGAGAAGGCTCAGGAGGGGGCTGGCACCAGAGGTGGGAGGAGCTGGGTGCAGGGGGGAGCTTGGCTTGGGTAGGACAATCTGGGCTACAATCCCTCCTCTCTCCCACCCTCCTGTATGACTTTGGGCAAATCCCTTACCCTTTTCTGAGTCTCAGATTTTGTCTTCGAGACAGCCACCCTACCTGTCTCGACAGCTTCCATCACTCCTAGCAAGGCCGGCCTCTGAAACCCAGTAAACACTGAGCGATGTCAAGTCTCAAGTCTCATTACCATCTGACTCAGCAGAAAGGCTCAGGGACTTGTTGGGAAAGTTCAGTCTGTGTCCATTGATTGACTGGTTTTTAAACCATTAAGAAACTAAACCACAACAATGCAATAGTTTCTCTTCCAGTCCTCAAACTGGGGGAACTTCAGCTTAAAAAAAATGTATCTTCCCAGGGCACCTGGGTGGCTCAGTCGGTTAGGCGTCTGCCTTCAGCTCAGGTCATGATCCAAGAATCTTGGGATAGAGCCCCACCTTGGCTCCCTGCTCAGTGGGGAGCCTGCCTCTTCCTCTTCCCTTCCTCCTACTCATGCTCTTTCTTTGTCTCCCTCTCTCTCAAATAAATAAATAAAATCTTTAATAACATATATATTCCTAGAAGAGGGGAAACATTCTCAATTTAAGAAAACAAATCTGGAGCATCTGGGTGTCAGTGGGTTAAAGCCTCTGCCTTCAGCTCAGGTCATGATCTCAGGGTCCTGGGATTGAGCCCTGCATCGGGCTCTCTGCTCAGCAGGGAGCCTGCTTCCCCCTCTCTCTCTGCCTGTCTCTCTGCCCACTTGTGATCTCCCCATCAAATAAATAAATAAAATCTTTAAAAAGTAAAAAAAAAAAGAAAACAAATCTGTTGGGTTTTTTTTTTTTTTTTTTTTTTAATGTAGACTTGACCCCAGCACGGAGCCCAATGCAGGTCTTGAGCTCATAACCCTGAGACTGAGACCTGAGTTGAGATCAAGAGTCAGACACCTAAGTGACTGAGCCACCCATGCACCCCAAGAAAACCAATCTTAATCTTAGCCTGCTCAAGAACATTCCCAAAGTTGAAAAGATATTATTATTATTATTAGGTCTTTTATAAAGTTCCTGCTATGTTGTAGGCACTGAGCTAGCCCTGGGGCCAAGAGTCTCCCACTGTGACATGGGCATTATGGCCCCACCTTATAAGTGAGCAGAGAGGTGATGTCATCTGCCCAAGGTCACCCAGCTAGAAGTGGAAAAACTGGGTCTGGAGTCATTCTTGAGATTTCCATTCTTCTCCACACTGCCTGGATCAGGAAGAAAAGCCTTAAGGCACATGTGCTTCCAGGAGTGAAACTGGTTTGGGGCCTCACAGGGATAGGTGAAAATGATGCTCTCTCCGACCCTCTCACCCCATGCTCCACCTCTGGCTCAAGTTTTCTTCCCACTTTGGTTCACATGGAAAATGTGAAGTTGGGTTGGACTGTTTGGAATGCTCTTCCTTCCAGACAGACCAGGTGCAGTCATTTCTTATGGAGGGCTGTGCGCTTGCCTCACAAACCCATCCATGTGGCCGTCCCTTGGGTTCCAGGCATTCCGATGGCCTCACTCAGTGAAAGGCGTGGGCTCAGAGAGGCCTGGGAGGCTGGTGGGTGACATCTTGGAAGGACAGGGTAGCTTGCCTTGGTCGGGAATGCTGGGCTGGAATTTTGAGGGAAGCCACATGATTCTGAAGCTCTCTCCTTCCTCTCCTGCCTGCTGTCCTTCCCCACCCTCAACAACGTTGGAGAAATTTCCCACAATCCTGCTACCTTTGGCGATAAAGACTGTAGCTCTATAAGCAGCTGCCTCTCCTATCGCACTTCAGATAATAAAACAAAAAAATACAAATGAAAGCAACAGTGAGATAGCACATTCAACCAGCAGTCAAGGAAGACGTTTTCAATCTGATCCTGCTGCGCGGCACCCCATGAGGGTGTGGACCAACGGAATGGTCACCTACCACCAGCATAGTGGAAAGAGGAGGAATCTCGTTGGCCAACACTCTGATATTATCTCATAAAGCTGAGAATGCAAGGATTACCTCATGGCCCAGTCATTTTGCTCCCAGGTGTGGATCACAGGGAGGTTCTTCTCTGTGTTCATCAGCAGAGAGGAACAAGAATGGTCACCATGGCACGGACTAGAAACAACTAGAAACCACCGAAATGTCCATCCACAGGAGAGTGGTAGAATGTGGCGTATCCCTGTGCCAGGGCCCCGCGGAGAAGCCAACCTCAATAAGCCAAAGCTGTATTCAAGTGGGTGCTTTTCACAAGCAACACTGAGTGCCAAAGTCGCAAACACGCAGGGAGAAACAAAGTGTTTAGAGACATAAATATATGTTGGTGAAGCCATAAGGAAAAGCAAGGAAATGTTAAATGTAAAATCCAGGATTGTGGTCACCCCTGGAGGGGAAAAAAGGCAGGAATGAGATTGTGCAGTTTTTTAAGGTGGTGGTAGGTACATGAATGTTGATGATTATTCTTTGAACTGTATGTATATTATAATACATAATTTTTTATAGGGAATGATATATTTGTAATTATTTCTCTTAGACAATCAATTTTGTACATTTGAAAAAAAAGAACCATACTATCAGCAATGACACGGACACATTTTGATGCAGTAATACCTGTTGATACATTTGAATCCAGAAGATCTGGGTTCTGGTCCCAGCTCTGCCACCGACCATCAGGTAACTAAGGATAAGTCATGACTTCTCTTGGACCCTTAGTTTTTTCCTTGGTAAAATGGAAATATAAGTATTGGTATGCTGCCCCAAAGGATGTTTCATACTTCCAGTAAGATCATGTATGTGATGTGTACTAACTATAGAGACTTTGGCAAGTATAACAAGGGTATAAAGATGGCAGGCAGTGGCTAAAAGCATACATCTTTTAAAATATATATATATATATATATATATATATATTTTTTTTTTTTTTTAATTTTGTTTATTTATTTGACAGAGAGAGATCACAACTAGGCAGAGAGGCAGTCAGAGAGAGAGAGAGGAGGAATTAGGCTCCCAGCTGAGCAGAGAACCCGATGCAGGACTCCGTCCCAGGACCCCGAGATCATAACCTGAGCTGAAGACAGAAGCTTAACCCACTGAGCCACCCAGGTGCCTCTGAAATATATATATCTGCTTGAGAGACAGAAAGAGCATGAGCAGGGGAAGGGGAAGAAGGAAAGTGAGACAGAATACTCAAGCAGACTCCCTGCTGAGCAGGGAGCCCAATGCTAGGACCCTGAGATCATGACCTTAGCCAAAATCAAGAGCCAGAGACTTAACGGACTGAGCCAGCCAGGTGCCCCTCAAAGCATACATTTTAAGTCAGGTAGGATCAGGTTCCAATTCCTGTTGCTCCACTTTCTTGCTATGGCCGTTGGGCAAGTCATGCAAGCTCTCTGGGCGTGCACTGCCTCTGTGATTGGAGCTGATAATCTGGACCTCACGGAAGCTTGGGGAGAACCGGTAAGACCATCGATCCAAACGCCTGACAGAGTGAGTGATGACTTCTCTGGTTTCTCTATGATGTGTCCAACCAAATTCAGGTCTGCAGGCAATGAGGTCTCCTCAGTCTACTGTCCAACAAGCCATCCCTGTGCATTTTAGTGAGTCATGTCTGCCACTGTCTGAACTACCATCCATACCAGGGAGATTCTCCCTTGTTGAACGCACCCCTATAAACTACCGCAGCAGCAGCAGCAGCAGCAGCAAGGATTCCCCTCAGCCCAGTGGTGTCTCCCTGCGGAGTCTAGACCGCACAGACCCCAGCCATACCATATACTCTCAGCGCTAGCATCTCTCCAGTGAGAGGGAGGGGAAAAGCAGGGTGTCAATCTTAGCTTGTGGCGCAGACCACTTCTGAGCTTCGCTGATTGGACCAGCGGACACATGACCCCAAATGAGCCATCCAGATTCTCTCCTGGGAATTTAGCAAGGAGACTGCGAGGAGCTGGGAAGATTGACAACGGAGGAGGTGCAACCTGCAAGTCAAGGACCCTGAGGCTGAAATCTGGCCATGGCTAAGACCAAGGCCAGGGCAGGTTTGGGGGCAGCAGAAAAACCATAGGTAAATAAGAAAACAGGTCTGCAGAGAAATGTAGGAGAAGGGAGTAGACAGAGAAAAGAGCAGAGAGACAGGGGAATCCCCTGTCCCAAGAGAGGAAGTGGAAGGAACCTTCCAGATCCAATGGCACTCCTTCCTATTCCTGGATGTCCATGAGCAACCTCTGTACCCAGGAATCCTCACTGGTACCGGCTCCTGCTTTTCCCGGTGGAGTCAGTTTAAATGGACTGAGAAACAGTCCAATGGACCCTGGGAAGTGGTAATAAGACTGAGTTTCTTTTCCCCCAAACAGTCCCAACTGTGGGGTGGAGGCAAGTCATTTCACCTCCTGGGCTTTTCTTCTTCTATCTGTAAATTGGGGTAATAGCACCTTTCTCCCAGAACTGCTCTGTGGGTTCAGTGGGAAGGATGAGAGCCTGGTCCACAGCAGGGGCTCTTTGTAGCCCTTTTAACAAGGGCTTCCTACCCAGGGCTCATTCCGTTTGCAGAAAGATCAGTCACCTCCCCTTTCTGAAGGATCTTTATTTGAACAGAGTCATAAAACCTTGCCAGAAACCAAGAGGATATATGGGTTTAATGTATCCTCAGAAGTCAGTCTCATCTTTTTGGAAGAAAAAAACCCTGGGCTCTGTGATAAAGATTTGTTATGGTAGGATAGATCCCCCCACCCAGAGAAATCTGTGTCTGTGCTTTCTCTAGAAGCCGTGTGGTATGGCTGAGTGAGCCCTGGATGGGGAAATCATTCTCCACAAATCTGAGGAATGCTTTATATTTTACAAAGTGCATCCACAGCTATGGCCCTCTCCTCTCCAGGGCATGGGACCTCCCTCAACCTTAGTTTCCTCCTCTGTAAAATCAGGGCATCAAGTTTACCTCTCTGGGGGTGTTGTGAGTGTGAAGTAATATATATGGAGAAAACTGGAAAAGAGTTAACATGGGTGTGTCTGTCTGTCTGTATCTGAGCCCAAGAGCTGACTTCTAATTCGTTTCACAAGCAAGTCTATCCTTCACCTGTTTCTCTAATTATAAAATCTGGAAAATGTAAAAAATTTTAAGAAGCCAAACCTCTTACGAAAATCTTCTACTCGCAGCCATATAACCAACAAAAACCTGCACGTATGTCCGCCAAACCACTTGTGCAAGAATCGTTCACACAGGCACGGTTTAACAGCCACAGACGGAAAACTATCCCAACAGACAGCCGCCGTAGAACGGAGAAATGAGCTGCGGCAGACTCATGCAGTAGAATACTGCACACCAGCGAGAAGGAGCTCCAGCTCCTTGCCTCGCACAACCACGTAGAAGGAACAGGCGTCATGCTGAACCCAAGAAGCTGCACATTATGACACAGCACACGTGATTTAAACATCATGAAGTTCAAGAACAGGCAAAACTGACCTGCACTGATGGAAGCCCCGGGGCCTTTCCCTTCACCTCTTTGCGCTGTTTCTTCATAGGGAAGATGGGGATGAGGGGGGCTTGGCTGAGTCACTCAGTGGAATGTGCAACTCTTGATCTCAGGGTTGTGAGTTCAAGCACCACACTGGGTATAGAGACTGCCTAAAAATAAAATCTGGAGGACACCTGGGTGGCTCAGTGGGTTAAAATCTCTGCCTTTGGCTCTGGTCATGATCTCAGGGCCCTAGAATCAAACCCCATGTTGGGCTCTCTGCTCAGCAGGGAGCCTGCTTCCCTTCCTCTCTCTCTGCCTGCCTCTCTGCCTACTTGTCATCTCTGTCAAATAAATAAATAAAATATTAAAAAAAAATAAGGGGCGCCTGGGTGGCTCAGTGGGTTAAAGCCTCTGCTTTCGGCTCAGGTCATGATCCCAGGGTCCTGGGATCAAGCCCCGCATCGGGCTCTCTGCTCAGCAGGGAGCCTGCTTCCTCCTCCCTATCTGCCTACTTGTGATCTCTGTCTGTCCAAAAAAAAAAAAAAAAACTGCTTTAAAAAAAAATAAAATCTGCGGTGCCTGGATGGCTGAGATGGTTAAGCATCTGATTTTGGCTCAGGTCCTGATCTCAGCATCCTGCAATCAAGCCTCCTGTTGGACTCCCCACTCAGTGGGGAGTCTGCTTGTCCCTCTGCCCCTTTCCCTGCTTGTACACTCTCTCTCTCAAATAAATAAAACCTCTAAAAAAAAAAAAAGTAGGGCGCCTGGGTGGCTCAGTGGGTTAGGCCGCTGCCTTCGGCTCAGGTCATGATCTCAGGGTCCTGGGATCGAGTCCCGCATCGGGCTCTCTGCTCAGCGGGGAGCCTGCTTCCCTCTCTCTCTCTCTGCCTGCCTCTCCATCTACTTGTGATTTCTCTCTGTCAAATAAATAAATAAAATCTTTAAAAAAAAAAAAAAGTAAAATAATGGGGGCGCCTGGGTGGCTCAGTGGGCTAAAGCCTCTGTCTTCGGCTAAGGTCATGGTCCCAGGGTCCTGGGATCGAGCCCCACATCGGGCTCTCTGTTCAGCAGAGAGCCTGCTTCCTCCTCTCTCTCTGCCTGCCTCTCTGCCTGCTTGTGATCTCTGTCTGTCAAATAAATAAATCTTTAAAAAAAAAAAAAAGTAAAATAAAATACAATCTTTAAAAAAAGAAAGAAAGTGTGGACAATAACAATACCAACCTCAAAGTGCTGTTATGTTTGAGTGAGTTGAACAGAAAGCCCAGCCATATAGTGAACGCTCCATGGTTAGTTATAATGAACAGCCCCTCCCTGGCAAACCTGATTTAGAAGAAACACGTTAAATGATGCAATCCAACCCGATCGGCTGGGATTGCTGATGCCCAGAGAGGTACATGCCTTGTCTAAGATCACACAGTACGGTTTCCCACCCTTCTCAGCTCAGCTCCGTGCTTCTACTATCTCATGCTGCCTCCACCAGCACCCGTCAAAAGAAGGGGGAGATTTCCTTGTCCCTCAAGTTTAGGTTCAGTGTGAACTAGCTGTGGTCAACAGAATGAAGCAGAAGGGACAGTGAGCCAGTTCCAAATTTAGTCCTCAAGAGGCTGTGCAGGTTTCTGCTTACACTC
This sequence comes from Mustela lutreola, assembly GCF_030435805.1. Classification (NCBI taxonomy): domain Eukaryota; kingdom Metazoa; phylum Chordata; class Mammalia; order Carnivora; family Mustelidae; genus Mustela; species Mustela lutreola. The sequence continues at coordinate 16,759,377 of NC_081299.1, forward strand.
GGCCACTGCCATGAACACATGTAGGAGTGAGCCTACCGGTCCCTAGAGGAGGCAAAGATACATGGAGCAGAGAGTCACTCCAGCCAACTGCCCCCAGGCAAAGCCAGCCTAGGACAGAGGCTCTCAGTGGACCAGCAGATGCCTGTGTGAACCCTGCTAAACCAGCAGAAATGCCCAGCCAATTTCAGATTAAATCAGCCGGTCTCCAGATGCAGGATTCATAGGAATAAATGCCTTCTTAATCCACTGAGTTTGGGGGTGGTTTGTTACATGGTTTGTTACACTTTAGGACTAAGCTCTGGCATCGCCCCAGGAAGCCTTCCCTAACTTTCTATCCACAGCCCAGCTTGGGTTAGATACCCCGCTTCTGGACTCCTACCACCACAGCTCTTACCATGCTGGACTGTCTCCATCACTGGACCTTGAGTGCAGTGACCATGGCTTAGTTAACCCCTAGAGCCCAGACACCTAGCCCAGAGCAAGAGGAAGGGGCGCTAACAGAGCTTGACCTGAGTGGGAAGCCCTGATCTTTGCTTCGTTCTGCCATAAACTCTTTGGCCTTGGATAAGTCAGTTCCTGCTCTGTGCCTCAGTGTCTCCATCTTGAAAATGCAAGGGTTTGGGGTGCTTTGGTGGCTCAGTTGGTTAAGCATCTACCTTCAGCTCTGGTCATGATCCTGAGATTGAGCCCTGACTGGGGCTCCCTGCTCAGCTCGGGGAGCCTGCCTCTCCCCTCTCCCCTTGCCCTTCCCCTCTGCTTATGCTCCCTCTCGCTCTCTAATAATTAAAATGTTAAAAAAATAAAAATAAAAAATCCAAGACAGGTGAAGCCTGTTTTCCAGACCTTTGCAACAGCTAGGGAAGTCTGAGAAGGCAACACCTTCCTACTTACGGCTTTGCACTGAGTTATTACCAGTGTTCAGTAGGGAAGGGACCACCTTGAACGACTAAGCCTTGCACAAAGGCTTTGTGGTTGACAACTCACCGGATTTCCTCCCCTGCTTGTGGGAAAGCGGGCAAAGGGGTTTTAAACTCTCTCCATCTGCCTCTCATACTACAGCTTGGAGACAGACTTAGTACCCCCATTTTACAGACGGAAAAACTGAGGTCCAGAGAGGTGAAATGACTAGCCCAGGGCCATGTGGGTAATATCTGACACAGCTGGGAATGAGAGCCAGTGCTAAAAAAATTCTCGGATAGCTATCACTGCTGGCCACATGTGGCAGTTGTCTAAGTTGAGGGCTTGAGACGTGGCTACTTGAGATGGGCTGGAGTGTAAAACGTATTGAGTTTCAAAGAGTTTCAAAAAGAATGTAAAATATCTCACTAATAATTTTTTCTATCAGTTAGTTGATCATATTTTGGACATATTGAGTAAATAAAACATACGTGAAATTCATTTCACTTTCTTCTTCTTTCTCCTTCTCCTCCTCCCCCTCCCCCCTTCTTCTTCTTCTTCTTTCTTTCTTCTCCTTCTCCTTTTAACACAGCTACCTCTAAATTTTCTAAATCTAAAATTACCTTTGTGGCTTGATTCCTGTTTATATCGCATAGTGGTGCTCTCCAGCCAGGGGTTCTCGACAAGGGGTGCTATCGCCCCCTAGGGGTCATTTTGGGACTCAGTCCTCAGGGAACTCCCGCAATCCAGGGGCGGGGCTGGGACGGTCTGCGGCGCAGCGCTCGCGGGGGCTGGAACAGCAGTAGCAGCAAAGGAACGGCAGGCGCTATTACGAGCTCCCCGTGCGCCAGGCACTGTTCTCAGCACGTCTCCTTTATCCACTCGTTTAAGGCTAATCCCACCCTCTAAAGTCAGTCTTACTGGTGTTATTCCCATTGCCCAGCGCAGCTCAGATAAATGGCTTGTTGAGACCCTGCAGATCTAGGATAGGAACCCGGCTTGCTCGCCTCCCTGCTCCACCGCTCAGGAAAGGTGAGTGTGTTCCACTCCGCCCTCCACTGCACAAATAGCCCACGCAAGCCTGCACACACTCACAGACTCTTTGCTGGGGACCTGCTCCACCACTCGCACCTGAATGCGCCCCGACCCCAGGGAAGCATGCACGCCATCCTCCACCTACCTTTTCAGCACAGCCCAGAGCGAGGACAGAAACAGCCGCTCACTGCAGCTCATCTCACACTGGAATGAACCCACGGGCTACCTAGGGACCTTAGGAAACACGCAGGTGCTGATTCCGTGGGGCGGGAGCAGGACCTGAGATTCGGCATTGCCGACAAGCTCCCAGGTAAATGCGGCTGCTCCATGCACCGCAGTGAACGGTGCAGGAGATAACAGCCAAGTCAGCGCCAGGACTTAAGAAGATCCGAGTGTCAGAGCAGGAAGGACTCAGGAATCATTTACTGCAACTCCCTTGTGGTGCTGACAGGGAGAGAGGCCCAGAGAGGGCAGGACACTTGCCCAAGGGCACACAGCGAGTTATAGGCAAAGACCAAGTCTTCAGATTCCTATCAGTGCTCCTTCAGATGCCTCCCATTTGCAGCAGGAACTTGAGACTAAGGACATTAGTATCCAGAGGCTCTTGTGCCCAACTCACATACATTTTTGACATTTTCCAATCTCCCAGTCACCTCCGTCTGGGTTTCCATACTAGGGGAGTGATTCTTGGAGCAGACTGGAGGGGCAGACCACACTTTGCCAGAAGCCTCTAGGGCTACATCCCCAGGTCCTGGAGCTCACCCCGCTGCTACCACCCCTCTAACCGCCCCCCCACCCCTGCTGCACATCTGGGTCCCCAGACAGCACTTGAGCTGATGGAGTGAATAAACCACTTTCAGGACAAGTGAGATGCTGTCTTCTCCAGACTGGATAAACAAGGTTTGAACAATAGGAATTCATTTCCTAGAAATGAAACACGGGATTTGTTAGTGCTTATGGGATCCAAAACCTGTTCTTCACCATCTGCTCACTCTGCTGGGAGCCATAATCCAGCTGTGTTACAAACACAAGCTTTAGAGTCAGGTAGACTGAATTTCCTTCCCTGCTCTGCCACTTACTAGCTCTGTGACTCTGGGCAAGTTTCTCGACCTCTCTGAGCCTGTTTCTTCAACCATTCCACAGCTGTTCGCTTAAAGCCTTACCATGTGCCAAGCACACGTGGACCCTGTTCCCGGAAGACTTCCGGCGGCCCCGGGAAAACTGCTCCTGGAACCTGGGTCCACAGACATCACTGAGGATGACACTGGAGCATGAAGGGAGCCCTGGGAATGTAGGAGAGACCTGCTGTGACCCTGAGACCCCTTCGGAAAGTAGCCCTGAAATGGAGTGCTAGAGGACAAGGCAGTAGTTGAGGCCAATGATAGCTATTCCACAGACGGAAGAATCCTTGGAGAACTTTTCCCTTCATGCGCCCTGAATCCTTCTTCACTTCCCGTTGCTGACCTGTCCAGAGGCCGCACGGTCCAGTCCTTCCCACTCCTCTTTGTGTGCACTCAGCAGAAAACCCCACCTCCAGCGTGGCTGAGGCCTCCTGCAAATACACTGTGGTTCTCTCACTCCTCTGAGCTTTCGCACAGGCTGTTCCCTCCAGGTTCCTCTGGACCCAAGAGATGGAACTGGTTACTCCCCGCTCCCTACCGCAGTGGGCTCATTTGCTGATTGCCTGTCTCCCTGTTGGACTTGATTTCTGCAAGGGGCGGGGGGGAGTGGTATACATGTGTCGTGAAGCCCAGCGCCCTCTGTGAGGGGGACCCCTCATCCACCCACCCAAAGGCAACTTCACTCCCAGGATTGAATTCAACTGTCACCTCTTTGCTGAAATGTGTCCACTCGTTCCACCACTTATGGGAGTTGGGCAGGTCCCAAACTCGATACAGCCATCATCTTCCTCATCCACACCAGCCTCTCCGGTTTCCTCCTTGGCAGGCACAATCCCGTTCCCATTCACCTACCCGCAGCACTCGGCATCCTCCCCCGCCCCTTTCTCCCCCAGCAATTACCCAGTTATTTCCCTTTCATGTCTGAGCAGGTTGAGGCTCAGAAAGATCATGCAATCTGCTCAAGGTCACACAGCACATACATGGGCAGACCCAGGGTCTTGCTCTGAACAGCTCAGACTTCTTCCCTAGCCTGACCTCTAATTCCCTACAAGTCTCATCTCCTCTCCCCTGACTTCCTCACACACATCTGGGGCATTCACGTCCCGGTTCAGGCTGACTCCCCTCTGCCTGGAAAAACAATCTATCCCACTCCCCTTCAGGCATACCTGATGTCATCTGCCTTCTGATCTGAAGTCCTTATTGAAAGCCACTTACTTCTGGGGCACCTGGGTGGCTCAGTGGGTTAAGCCGCTGCCTTCAGCTCAGGTCATGATCTCAGGGTCCTGGGATCGAGCCTCGAATTAGGCTCTCTGCTCAGTGGGGAGCCTGCTCCCCCCTCTCTCTCTGCCTGCCTCTCTGCTTACTTGTGATCTCTCTGTCAAATAAATAAATGAAATCTTTAAAAAAAAAAAAAAACTACTTACTGCAGGAAGCCTTTTCTGGTGAACCAGATGCGAAACCTTCCTCCTTGAAGTCTTCTCCAGACTCCAGGACTGTTTGTGCCTCTCCCTGCCCATGCCTGGAAGCTCTTTGAAGAGCTAGCTACCTATTCCCACAGCCCACCAGGGACCACGACACAGTAGGATGGCAATCAGTATAGGAGAACTCCTTTGTAAGGCTTCAGTGAGCCCTGAAGAAATAATAGCATTTGCACTCTCCAGTTTGAAACTCTCCAGTGGCTCCCATGTCAGAACAAAATCCGAAATCCTCACCACAGCCCACAAGGCCCTACACTGTCTGCTGCCCAAGACACCTACCTCTCTGACTTTGTCTCTTACCAGCTGCCCACCCCACACTTAAATATCACCTCCTTGGGCCGCCTGGGTGGCTCACTGGGTTGAAGCCTCTGCCTTTGGCTCAGGTCATGATCTCAGGGTCCTGGGATAAAGCCCCACATCAGGGTCTTTGCTCAGTGGGGAACCTGCTTCCCCCTCTCTTTCTGCCTCTCTTTATGCCTACTTATGATCTCTGTCTGTCAAATAAATGAAAAAAAAAAATCTTAAAAAAAAAAAAAGAAGTTTTAGCCCACTGAGCCACCCAGGTGCCCCTTGAATTATCTTCTTCAAATGCATATACGAGAGGCATCTGGGTGACTCAGTGTATTAAAGCTTCTGCCTTTAATTCTCAGTGGATTAAAGCTTCTGCTCAGGTCATGATGGCAGAGTCCTAGGATCTAGCCCTGCATGGGGCTCTCTGCAGGGAGCCTGCTTCCCTTCCTCTCTCTCTGCCTACTTGTGATCTCTGTCAAAGGAATAAATAAAATCTTTAAAAGATATATATCACCTCCTTGGCAAAGCTCTGACCGACCAATACAATCGAGGATCTCTCATTCTCTAGGCTATCATCCTGCTCGATGCTCCTTTTAGCACCTCACCCAATCTGGTATTTTCTGCTCCTCTCTGCTTGTCTCACGCCTACCCCCTCCCAAAACTTGCCTTCTGACAAGCCCATCGCTATATCCCCAGTGTCTAGAACAATGTGGGGCTGACAATACCTAGATAGGTCTACAGCCTGAGGAGAGATCTTTGCTGGGGACAAATCTGTATGAGTCACATGCACAGAGGTGGTAACTAAAGCCAGCGGGGGTGGGTGAGACACCCAGGGAGAGTGTCTAGTATGAGCAGAGCAGAGGGCCTGGGGGAGTAGAGCAGCTAATGGCTATAGAAAGAAGGATAAACCTGCAAAAAGAAGAAATGAAGAAGGGAAAATATGACAGTGCCACATCGCAGGAGCCAGAAGTGTGTCCAGAGGAAAGGAGGGGTCAGCCGTGTCATCTGCTACTCAGAGAGAAAGTTCAAGACTGAACGATGTCCGTAGAATTCGGCTTGCTGGAGGACACCAGTGACCTTGGCAGACCCCTGCCCTTCTGCATGAGCCCCAGACCCCTAACCATCCACAATGAGAGGGGCCTCTCAGGTCCCGGGAACTCCCAGCTCTGAGAATGTCTTTTCACTCAGAGTCACATCACTTCACCAAGAACTGTCATGCATCTGCAGCCTAGGAGAGAAGAGATGACCCTGTCCATTCACCCTCATTATCCGCCATGCATCTGACAAACTCTGAGAAGCACCCTTGTATTTCTGGGTCTGTTACTAGGCACCAGGGGGAGGAGAGGAAGCCCTAAGCCCTACCAGTCAGGTCCAGCTGGCCAGCCCCTCCCTTCCAGGCGGTGGCTAGATCCTGGCTTCCCGGATGCCTCCAGAGTAAAGACCACCCGTTTCTCCCTACCTGCTGGACAGGACCAAAAGCTGGAGAAGGTTCAGCTGTCCAAGTGGCCTTACTTGCTGCTGTCAGTAAAGAGTCCCTCCAGGTCTCTGTGAGGAAGGCTAAGCCCCCGAACAGTGGAGAGACGTGTGCTCAATCAGAAAACACTGGAGGCTAATTCCAAGGAAGAGATTGAGAGATGACTCCCACTAATCAGAGCAATGATTTCCGCTAATGGCTGAGTTGTTGAGTGCCCAGGCGCTGTGCTGAGCAATGACCACATTGGATTTGCACAAGGAAGCCTGCAAGGCAGCATTCTTAACCCTTTTCACATGGGAGAAAGCCATGGCTCAGAGAGGTAAAGGGCTTTCCCAAGGTCAGGCAGCTAGTAAATAGCCAAGCCCGGTTTGCTAATGCAGTCTGATGGAGAGTACCTGCGCTGAACTGTTGAACTTCCAACAGTGAGGCAGGGGGCTAAGTCTTAGATCCTCTTACAAGTAATGTGACCTTGGGCGCGATCAAATCTCCACTCTCCCCGTCTGCAGCAAAGCAGATTTCTTAGTGCCCTTCCAGTTCTGACATTCTGTGATTAGCTAGGATTTATACAGAACTTTACAGTCTAAAAAAAGGCATCCTTATAGCAGTTCCTTTATTCCCACGGATCGTGCAGGGTGGGAGAAGTATCCCCTCCATTTGATAGACGAGCAATCTGAAGTTCGAAAAGATGCAGTGACCTGCCCAAGGTCACAAAGCAAGTCCGGGCCCGCCGGGCTTCGGGTCTGGAAGCCGAGGCTCCACACTGGACGCTCTTTCCACTCGCCTCGGCAAAGGGCTGGCCCCAGCGCTGCGCCGCACCGCGACCTGGCCGGCAGGGGGCAGCGCCCCGCTTCCCTCCGCCGCCCGGGGCCACGTGGGGGCGTCACAGCCCCCGACCCAGGGTCGCGCCCCCCGCCCGGCCAGACGTCGCCCCCGCGCGGGGGTGCCCCGAATGCGCTCCTGGGATCCCGCAGCCGTCTCCGGGCGCTGCCTCGGCCCCCACTCCGCCCCGGGGCTCCGGGACGGCGCCCCTCACGGACGCTCCCCGCGGGTCGGATTGGTCCTCCGAGACCCTCTGTCCTGCGCGCGCGCGCGCTTCCCGTCCGAAGGCACCGAGAAGGGGGCCCCGCGGGTCACGGAGGCCCCAAGCCGTGGCGCCCCCTCCCCGCTCCAGCGCCCTCGGGACGGCCGCCACGGCCGGACTCCCAGCCGCCAGGGCCCCGGCGCGTCCACCCCCGGCGGCACTCGGCTCCGAGAGCTTACCCGCTCCGGGCCACGCAGGTGCGGACCCCACGCTCGCCCGCCAGGGTCCTGCTTCCTCGCGCAGCGCCGCGTCTCTCCGCCGGCGGCCGCCGCATCTCCGCCGCGACCCGCGCCGAGCTCCGGGCGCCGCCCGCCCCGCCGCCCCGGGGGCTCTGCCCGGCCCGCGCCCTCGCGATCCCCGCCTCCCTCCGCCCCGGCGGGCGCCCTGCGGCTCCCGCTCCGCGCTCCCCTTCCCGCGCGCGCCGCTCCTCCTCGCTCCCCTCCCCCAGCTCCTCCCCCGCGAGCCTCGCTCCCCTCTCGGCCCCCCGCCCGCGGTCCGCAGGCTCGGCCCCCTCCTGCCCCGGCCCCGCGGGGAGCTCCGAGCCCCCGCCGCCGCCCCAGCCCGGCGCCCCCGCTCCCCGCGCCGCACCTGTACGAGAGCCGAGTGGGGAGGAGGAGGGCTGGGTCCGCAAGGGGGGGCCACGCCCAGAGCCCCGGGCTGAGAGCCGAGCCTCCCGTTCGGTCCTCCCGCGCCCGTCTCGGGTGTTCATCCCTAGTTGGGTTTTTTTTTTTTTTTCGTTTAACAAATAACTGTTGCTTTGTGTATCAGGCATGTTCTAGACACTGGGGACATGGTGCACTAAACAGATGTGGACCCAGGGGAGCTTATATGAACGTGATAAGTAAAATACATAAAATGTTTGTAGAGGTAAATGGTATGGAAGAAAATGAAGTAGGGAAAGGAAAGAGAGAGGAGGTGGCCTCAGGAGCGGAGGCGGGAGGTGGGGACTGGGCGCTGCCCCAGTGTGGGGAACCGGGATTCCCAGCGAGGGACACCCCCCCCACACACACACACACACACGTGGTCGGTCGGGGTCGGTCAGGGTCGGTGGGGGGACTAAGGGAATGACGGGAGCTGAGTTCAGGGAGGCAGGGGCCCCGTCCCAGACAACCAGGACTGAGAGAGGGCTTGAGCACAAAGTGGACATGGAAAAGCGACCGTGGCCGAGACACAGAGCTGGGCGCGTTCGCGTGTCCGCTCCACGCGGCTCGGGGGGAGCTGGCCTTCCATGTACGTGCGGGCTTTCTGTCTACTTGGTTCTTCATGCATTTGGACGCCTTGTTATTAGGTCCATCCAGCATTAAAACTGTTACGTCTTCTTGATGAATTGACCCTTTTATCTTTATGAAGTGACTCTCCGTGCCAACAGTTTCAGTCGTGAAGTGTCCTTAGCTGGGGAGAGGGAGAGACCAGCCATAGGGGGGGCCCATTCCAAAGCCCGCAGGACGGTTTGACAGCTGGCCCACCCACCCTCAGCGCCTCCTCCAGACTTTCTTCTTGGTGTCCTTCTGTGTCCTTCTGTCTCCACAAATTCCCTTCCCACCTGGCCCTCCCCTCCTTTCTCCACACCTCACCCTCCTGGTTTACTGTTGGGCCATTGGCCAGGGGCCTCCATCTCTCTCAACCTCTCTCTCTTTTTGGAAGGCTGTGATCAATGATCGTCAATAATGCAAAAGTTCTTTTTGTCTTAGTGCAAATCACAGGCAAGTAAATCACTGGCAAATAGACAGAAGTTACGGGCAGCCACACCTCAGCCTCCTTCGCTCTACTCAGGTCCTGGGCTATTTTCCCAAATAGGAAATAGGAAGATGGAATGCTGCCATATGTAGACATTTCCCAAAATAGGTGTTGCTGCTACTGCTGCCCCAAGTGGAACAGTCCTAGAGGAGGAAGGGGACCTGTCTACACAGCAGAAGTGACTGTCTACCACTGGGGTCCTGGCCTGAGGTCCTTGATTTGGAAAACCCACATAGAGTAGCTACAGCTAGGGAGTGTCCTCAATGAAAAGACCCAGACAAGGGGGCGCCTGGGTGGCTCATTCGTTAAGCACCTGCCTTCAGCTCAGGTCATGATCTCAGGTCGAGCCCTGCATTGGGCTCTCTGCTCAGCAGGGAGCCTGCTTCTCCCTCCCCTACTCCCCCTGCTTGTGTTCACTCTTTCGCCGTGTGTCTCTCTCTGTCAAATAAATAAATAAAATCTTAAAAGAAAAGACCCAGACAGCCCCAGAAGCTGCCCTGACCAGGGAGGAGAAACAGCGAAGGGGGGGGGGGCAAACTTTGTGTCACATCTCGGTGTGCTCTAGTCAGCTGACAGCATTTAACACCAAAAGCAGCCCACGATGGTAAATCTTGCCTTTGGAAAGTTGGTCTAAGGCAAAGGCTGAAGGTCACTGCAGCCTCTCAGCCCGCACCCTCTGTGTCAAGTATGCTTAACACTTCTGCGTTAAGAATAAATAAAACCATGTGTTAAGTAAGCCCATTCTCCACTTGCAGGAAGCTTACAGTCCAGGAGAGAAACGTGCATGCAGGTAAGCTCCGCATGGTGTCTGGGAAGGGAGAGAGGTTGAAGGGGGAGGGGCATCCTGCGTTGAACCCTGAAGAGTGAGTAGCAGGCGTTTGAGCAAAGGGGGAGGGAGAACAAAGGTATTTCCCGGTAGAAAGAACAGCATGTGCAAAGGCACAGACATTAAGAAAAGAATTCGGTTGTAGGGGGGTTGCCTGGGTGGCTCAGATGGTTAAGTGGTTGCCTTCCGCTCAGGTCATGGTCTCCATGTCCTGGGATGGAGCCCCACGTTGGGCTCCCGGCTCATCAGGGAGCCTACTTCTCCCTCTCCCTCTGCCTCTCCCCCTGTTCATACACATACTCTCTCTCTCTCTGTATCACTCTGTCTCAAATGAATAAATAAAGCCATTTTAAAAATTAAAAAAAAAAAGAATTTGGTTAGGGGAACGGCGTGTTGGCGTGTTGGTATATATCGCTAGAGTAGGGAGAAGAGGTCAGGATGCGGCTGGAGAGGCAGGAAGGGGCCAGCTCATTAAGAACCTTGAATGGCAGGTGGAGGACACCAGGATTTATCCTGAGAGCCATGGGAGCCAGAGAAGGGCTCTGAGTAAGGAAGTGGTGTGATTGGACAGTGGCAGGTGGGCAGTCTTTGTACCCTGAACCCTGATCCCTAGATGGGATCATCGACAACTCTATCATAGTCCCCGTCACTGTTCCTACACTGAGGAAAGCCCACGGCAATTCCCTGACAGCTTCCTGCCCCCTCCAAACCATCCTCCACGTTTCCTTAAGACAGGCTTCCTGAAACACGTGGATTCCTGACTGGGACATCTCCAGCACCTACCACCGCTCCTGAAGAGGTCCCAGCTTCCCCCCACGCTCCCCAGCCCCCCCACCCCCGGCCCCAGGGCATTCCAAGCTCTTCCCGCTCCGCTCCCCCTCTGTATGTCCTGCCTTCAGTAACGGGCTCATGCTTTTCCTTCCATTTCCAAAGTTTTCATCCCCATTTCCATGAGTCAGAATCCCTCTTGTTTCCGGAATATTTCATACCTCCTTACTTACCATGACTCACCCCCTCCAGGCCCGGCTCTGAGATACGCTTCTTTGCAGGGGCCATCCCATTCCTCCTGAACGGAAGTGGTGGTTCCTTCCTAGCAGGTCTGATGGCAGAGTGGGGGTTAAAAGGGTCGACTCAGTGATCAGACCGAGTTTTAACTCCTGATTTCACCACTCAGTAGCCGTGCAACCCCGGACAGGTGGCTTCAATTGCACGAGCCTCAGCAGACTTCGTGTGTAAAATGATCACAATAGTAGTACTCCCTTCATGGGGTCATGATGAGGACGGTTGAAACCATGTACCAAAAGTACTTCGTGTAGCTCCTGGAAAATAGTAAGCCCTCCACGAGTGTTTCCTATCACCGTAATCATAGTTGGGATGCCATACCTTTCAGAATTACTTGGAGTCCATCTCCCCCGACATTGAGTTTTGGAAGGGGAGGGGTTATTCAGCTCAGTATGTCCCATGCTAGCATCGGGTCTGAAACACTGTAGGCATTCAGCCAAAGACTGATGAATGGGTGGATGGATGGATGGATGGATGGATGGACAAACTGATTGAAGAAGACCCCCAGCTTTAGGAGAGGTGGGAGCCAGGTTTGCCCTTTTCTGAACAGGGTTGAATGAATCCTGTGTCAGTGGACCGGTGTCCGGGGCAAGCTTTGTCATCAGACAATCTGTGGTTTGTAATTTCTCAGGAGAGATCTGTCTAGACAGAGGGGACATCAGGGAGGATGGAGGACTGCATGGGAATCAGCATCCAGGCAAGGGCGTTTCAGGGACCGAGAAGCCCAGCCTTCTCCCTCCTTTCTTTCTTGCTGCTCCCAAGTTCGCTGAGCAAGTTTGCCGCCTGCTCCCAGCAGTGGAAATGGGTTCACCGGACAACAGAGGGGGCCCTTCACCAGGTAGGAACAAGGGCAAAGGGAAGGATGGAGAATCCACCAACGAAGGGAACCAATATTTACTGAGTAGTTTTTACATGCCAAGCACTATTTGGCTTAATGTGCCTTGTCGTCTCCATAATCCTGAGAGGAAACGACTGCTGTACTGCCACTAGATAAAGAAACAGACACAGAAGTTAAGTGACTTTCTCTTGCAAACGTTGGGACAGAGTGGGACTTCAGTTATATCTAATTCCACAAGCCCACGCTTCTCACCATGAATCACGCATCTAGTGAATGAATATTTTGACCACCTGCTCTTTGCACAGGGCCGTGGTAAGTCTAGGGGACACCAAGGATAATTCAGATGTGATTTCTACTCTCAAGGAGTTTATAACCTGAGGACAGAGGTGAAGCCTTATTTATCTTTGTATTCCCAGCCCAGTGCCTGCCATATAATGAATGTGGAATGCAGCGTGCATTGTCAGAGCTGGAAGGACCTTTGAAGTTCAAGCTTATTGATCTTGTGAATTTACAGATAAGTCTGGCAAGGAGGAACTAACTGGAGAGTATGGTCGGGAGCTTTGAGCTCTGGAGGCAGACCACTGGGTTTGAATCTCAGCTCTACTGCTTATCAGCTGTGTGACTTTGGGTTGGTCACTTAACCTCTCTGGGCCTCAGTTTCTTTGAGGAAGGGGATCAAATTGCAAGAATTAAGTGAGATCATTCATGAAGGGGGTTTAGCATAACACGAAACCTATAACCCCATGACGACATTTTGCTGTGATTATGATGAACTCGTCACACACTGAGTTAGTAACAGATCTCCAGTAAACCTTGCACTTCCTGACTCACAGTTCAGTGCTCTTTCCAGAGCCCCATTATTCCTTGTGTCCATCTGAGTGTGGTTAGGGGGAAAACGGGAGTCACCTAGGAAGGGAGGTACATGTGATGAGGTGTCTGCTGTCCTTGGGGACAAGTGTCCAGATGTCCGTGAGCCCATATCTCATTGCCTCCCACCATTCTTCTTCCTTCCTGTGCCTCCTTCCTGCCCCTCACCATCCCCCTTCACTCCTAACTGGAACACAGCACCCAGACTCCTGATAACATCCCCGTACCTCCCATGGCAATTTCCTCTGGAATCAGCCAACAGGAAATTCCCCGGAGCAGTGAGGAATGGATGTCCTAGGGGCAGCCGTGATACCATCTCCAGCATCAAACCTCGGAGCAGGGAGAAGACAGGTCCCAAAGGAGAGGTTTCTGTTTGTTTTCCTCGGGCTTGACTTCTAACCAGAGAATTTAATTAAGAGCTCCATGGCTTCACCCAGGGAATAGAAATCCAAGGGGACAGCAGGGCTGAGGCTGGTGGCCGCCAGGAAAGGAGGGAGGCACCTCCCTTGACTCAGCTCTGGGAAGGGTTTAAGCTGCTGCAGAGAAGTTCAGCTCACAGCGGACATCTGGTCTGACCCCGAGGCGAGACTCTTTCCCTCTCGGAACTGGAGAAATTTTAGATTCTGCGGTACAAATAGAAAAAAGTTGAAATCAGCCAAGGAAATAGGCAAAGTGTGGTATTCTGGATGGCTCCCACTTGTAACCACTCCCCCTGTCTTCCTGGCCCTGCTGGGGATTTGTGGCGAGCCCGTGGGCCTGAGTTCAAACTCAGACCTTTTACCTCCCTGAGCCTCAGAATCCTCATCTGTAGAATCGGGACAACTCCACGGACTCTTACACCATCTGCATGTAAAATGAGAATAATATCTTTCCTGCAGAGTTGACTAAAAGAGACAGGATGTGGAAAAGGAGAAGAGGGCATGGGCTTGGGGTTAGGCCCTGGGGTTGGTAGAACATTCTAGCTCTGCTGCTCCTTGGCTGGTGAGCCTGGGCAGGTGGGGCTCTTCTCTGAGCCACAGTTTTCTTGTCTGTGAAATGGGGATGTTAGTCCCTACACGGCATCATAGTGAGGACGGAATGAATTAAGAGGTGGAAAGGCCTCACATCTTCCCTGGCTTCCCAGGTGTTCTTCGAATGTTCACTGAATGTGAACAGCCCTCGCCCGCTCCGCCACCACCAGATCCCTGGGATCCTTCATGGGGAGAAGGAGTTTCTGAGGAGGGATTGTCTGTGGTCTGGAATAACTTCCTACCCCTCTACTCTCTGAGACACGGAGGGGCCGCGCAGGAGACTTAGACATTTGTGAAGAGGAGGACACATTTTCCTCCGTGGGGCCAACTTAGACTGGGGCTGGCACCAGGTTAGTCACCCTCGAAAAATCCACTCGTCATTTCTGTTTTGTTTTTTTTTTTTTTAAAGGATGTGCAGTGTGCAGTGGGGGATCTGGAGTGGGGCGCCTGGCGGCTTAGTCAGTAGAGGGTGCAACTCTTGATCTCTGGGTCCCATGTTGGATGTAGAGAGGACTTAAAAATTAAATTAAAAAAAAAAAAAAGCAATATTCAGCTTAGCCAGCACTGATCGGTCATTTCAGCCAAAAGGATTTGTGATTTGTGAGTGGAGGTAGGCACCCCCGTCCCAGAGGGGTTGAATTTCTGGGATCTCGGCTTAACTCAGGTCAACGCCATCTGAGAATTGTCTTGATGTTTCTGCCACCCATAGCCAGGAGGAAGCCTCTAGCCTCTCAGGTAGACTTAGGAATCTCCTAGGGCCAACGGAGGCAGGATAAAACACAGAGAACACCATGAAGCTGGCTTTGAGCTCCGTGCACCCAGCCTTTAGTTCTTACCAGGTGCTGGGGGCCAGGACCCCATCATCTCTCTGCTTATTTCCTGTCCCCATGAGGTCACTCAGCTCTCCTCTGGCCACCTCCTCCTCCAGGCAGCCTTCCCAGCACCCTCTCCTGCTCACACTCCAGCCCTGTCGTACTCGATCCACCATTGTCTACCCTGCTTCCCACTCTACCCCGGGACCTAATGGATGCTGTCCATGCTAGACACACGGTAGGTATTTTTTTTTTTTTTTAATTTGACAGACAGAGAGAAATCGCAAGGTAGGCAGAGCAGCAGGCAGAGAGAGAAGGGGAAGAAGGCCCCCCGCTGAGCAGAGAGCCATATGTGGGGCTCGATCCCAGGACCCTGAGATCATGACCTGAGCTGAAGGCAGAGGCTTAAACCACTGAGCCACCCAGGCGCCCAAGACACACGGTAGGTATTTCTTGAATGAATAAAATGATGTACAGCGAGGCTATGATTTGCCCTCAAAGACTGTGGTGAGGATTTCCGTGTGTCTACATTCCACTCATCCGCTTTGCAGCTCTGTGACCTTGCTCATCTGTAAAGTGGGCACAGTAGAAGTGTCTGCCTGCGTCGTGAGGAGCACCTGAGAGGAGGACTATGTTTAGCGTAGTGCAAGATGCCTAGTACGTGCTCAGTAAAAATCAAGTATTTGAACAGACAGTAGTTGATTGAAAGGAAAGATTTACTCCATATTTTGGTTTGTATGTGGAGAAAACTCCAGAACCAGCAGATAGGAGGGATCAAGATGAAGGAGACCAGGCGGGAGGCTGTGGGAAGACGTGTGGGACCTGACTGCAGGCAGGAGCTGCGGGGTAGCTGAGGGGAGGGAAATTAGGACCGTTTCTGAGAGACACATTAGATACTCAGTGGACCAGTCCCTGACTCAGGGAGAGACTCAGAGAGCATCGTCAGCCAACCCCGCCAACCCTCCACAAGCTCGTAATTCCTGTCCTCTTCGGAGCTAACAGAGCATTTCAGGACAGTCCTCCTAGGAACATTTCAATCAATAAGAGAAGGGGCTAAAGCCAGAGAAGGAGATGAGGCCAGGCTGGCCACAGGGGCCAGGCACAGTGCTTAAATAATTCCTTAACTTTCACAAGAGCCTTTGAGGAGGGAATTAGCAACCCCATTTTATGGATGGACAATATGAGGCTCAGAGGGCTGAGATAACTCCCCAGGCCCCCCTTGAGCAGGAGGGGAAGATGTCTGCTAACCGCTCAGGCACCGTGAAGAGCACTTTCCATACACGATTCCCAAGAGAAGCATGAGGTCTTTACTTATTCGTCCCATTTTTCAGGCAAGGAGACAGCACAGACAGAGTAGTGACTTGCCCAAGGTCTCACAGCTAATGCGTGACAGGAGGCCAGTGGTGCAGGGCCCACCCCCTTGACTCGGCCTGTGTATTTGTCCAGCTATGAAGCAGGATTCAGAACTCAGATGAGGGGGATGCGTGAGGTCCTAATTCTCAGGGAAGCATGAGGAAAGGTATGGAGTAGGGAGCGGGGGATTGCTACAGCAGAACTGAGAGGAAAGATGGGAGGCAGAGGCCAGGAGAGGGCCGGGCGCGCGGACAGCCGGCTCCCTCCACACAGTTGTTTCCCTTCTCCCAGGTGCATCCCTAAATTAAAGCCCACGAGCCCCTTGGTTCTCCAGTGTTTTTCCTCTGTGTGTGTGTGTGTGTTTAATTTTCATTACAGAGAGGAAACTTGTAAGTAGGGGTTCTTTAATGTGAACTGAACAGAGAGAAGTTGGGCTGATGCCGTAATCCTACTCGTATACCTGTCTGTACCCTCCTACCATGCCCGCTGGGACTGAGCAAAGCCGAAAGGCAGGATTTAATTCTAAAACGTGGTTTCCTAATAATAATAATAATAAAAATAAAATAAAAAATAGGTGCTGCTTCCAAATTTAGTCTTCGGGGACTGTGGAAAGAACAGCTTTCCTCTCTCCAAAGACAAGGTAGTTTGACAGTCTCTGAAATTTAAGGGAACTTTCTGGCATGGATAATTAATTGACAGACACATCTGAGGTTCCCAAGATCCTTTTAAAACCTCAGGGGTTCCCTTGGGGCACCTGGCTGGCTCAGTCCGTGGAGCATGCGACTCTTGATCTCAGGGTCGTGAGTTCGAGCCCCATGTTGGGCGCAGAGATGACTTAAAAATAGAAATCTCAGGTGTTCCCTTCAAAACAGAACCTCCAAATTCCATGTAGACATCAGAGTTCATTCCCGAAAGACAATTTTGGGGAGTTGGAGCTGGTTTTCATCCATCTGACTGGAGAAATTGGAACCGATTGGTCACATCCAGCATCCGCGAGGATGTGGGGAAATGGGGTCCTTGGGTGAAGAGATACGGGGATAGTCTTTTTCGGAACTTACTTGGGACAACTTGCCAGCAACTCTCCAAAGGTTAAGCGAGGATGCCTTTTAACAGCGCCATTGTTAATGATCAGCTTAACAAAGTACTCTCCCCCATGCACACGGATGTGTGTTTGTCACAGCGGGGAAGAAAATGAAGATGACCGAAATGCCTTTCCATTCCATTTGGTCCAATCGATGATATTATTATATCTACATTATGAGTTCCTATAGAGCAGTTAAAAATAACTCGGTAGATTTCTGGGTATCAATATGATAAACTCTCTGGGTGGAAAAAGATTATGTGACAAAAGCAAGTTCTAGAAGAGTCTGTGTGGTGAGATCCCATTCATGTATTTAATTCATGCATTCATTCAAACTACATTTGTGTACACTTACAAGTATGAAAATGCACATAAATGCTAGAAAAGTAGCTTGGGAGGGAACCAGACTGTTCACAGTGGTCAGCTGGGGACGGAGGAGGGTGGCGTGGTGGCGAACGACTTCCAACTTTTACTCTCTTACATGTCCTGTTGGCATGTGTAACTATGGGATTTTATTTATATAAAATATATTGACATGAATATATGTGAATAAAAGAAAAAATTAATTGTTAGGCTTTTGAGCAAGCTGCTTCTTTACATCAGCAAACTTCACCTTCCACATTATATAAGAGAGGTTACTAAGGTAACTTCTGGCTCTAAAATTCTACCCCCCAAAAAAAGCATTTTCAGTAAAACAGAGAATACTTCTAATCAAAAGGTTTTCCAACCTGCCTGGAGTGGGGATCATCTGTGAGTCTTGTCAAACATCTCCAGGGATTCTGAATCTAAAAGGCTTCTCTCAAGCTACTGCTGAGTTATTTTATTTGTACTTTTTTTTTTTTTTTTTTTTAAACAAATGTGGTACCTAAAGGATCAGGAAGGGAAAGAGACCTCAAAGTCACAAAGCAGGTCTCCCCCACTCCTGGAGTTTCCTATTCTCCCGCCCCAGGCCCGGAGCAAAAGAAAGCTTTCTCTTTCTTCCCCCTCAGCACCTCCTCCACCCTCACCCCAACCACCCTACCCCCTCCACACCCCACCCCACCCCCTCCACACCCCCAAACCCCGCCATCAGATCAGCTGCAAGCACCCGCAGAATTCAACCTCAGACATTCTAAAGCAACGCTCCAAAGACATTTCCTCCATGTGGAGGAAGAGTGTCCTTTGAGGAAGATGCTAAATTGCCTTAATTATGGTTCTTTCTAAAGCACAACGCGCCCATCTGCTTTCGTGGTGGGGGGTGTGGGTGCATGCTGAGCACTGATACAAATCAGCCCAAATACAAACACAATTAGCAGGTCCATGCGGGGCCCTGCCGGCCAGAGGAAGAGGGAGAGCAGGCCCCTCGGGTGGGCAGCAGATTGGCTCGGCTCCAGGGCTCCTCAGAGCAGGGGTTCCAGGCGGAGCGTGGGGCGCTCCCATGCGGGGTGGGGGTGCAGGGCCTAGTGCACTTCTAGGGAGAGGCGGCAGGTCAGGGTGGGGGAGGCGCGCTGCCTGGTTGGTGTGGACCCCGTGCAACCCAATACACATGAGAAGCAGAATGGACGCTGGGATATCATCATGGCAAGAGCACACGTGCTGGGGCCGGCAGCTCTGCATTCAAAGCCTGGTCTTGCCACTTACAAGCTACGTGACCTTGGACAAGACATAGAGCCCTCCCTGGGGCTTCCCCCTCTGTAAGATGAGGACAGTAATACTCACTTCATAGGTTGAAGTGAGGAGGAGTGGGGTGATCCCTATAACCCACAACAAAAGGCCAGGCTGGGTTATGTGCTGGAGAGTTCGTGCTCCTCTTGTTTCTTTTCCCGTTATTGTCATGCACCCTCTTCGGAAACGCTGACCCCCTCATTCTTTCTCGGGCAGGAAGGATGCAGAGAGGAAGTGAAATAGTGTCTAGAAAGGACAGCAACTTAATCTGTGTCACTGAAGGAAATCTGCTTGATCTTGGAGGAAGTCCCTTCACCTGCTGGGACTCAGCGTTCCCAGTTAGAACACCAGGGTTTTTTGTTTTTGTTTTTGTTTTTGTTTTTGTTTTAAGTAAACCCTACTCCCAATGTGGGGCTTGAACTCACGACCCCCAGACCAAGAGTTACATGCTCTACCAACTAAGCCAGGCAGGTGCCCCTATAACACAAGGTCTTAAGGACATTTTCCTCCCTGGCCAGCTAGTATCTGATGCAGGGTGACACCACCAGGCTGTCTCCAGAGCTCTTCCTGATGGGATGACTGCAGGGGAGTAGAAATCTCCAGACACTTGCTCATCACGGGAAGAGTCTGACTGGGACTATTAAGGAGTGGGCTGAGAATGAGGATAGCTCTCTGGCAAAGAAAGGACAACTTGTCCAGCTTTTTTTTTCATACAGAAATTGATGGGACTGTTGATGATAATAGCAGCTTCTGTACTTTTTTTTTATTTTTTCAAGATTTTAAAAAAGATTTTATTTATTTATTTGAGAAAAAGAGCCACAGGGAGCATGGTTGGGTAGGGAGAAGCAGGCTCCCCACTGAGCAGGGAGCCCAACTCTGTTCAAGAGCCCAACTCTTGATCCTTGGGATCGTGTCCTGACCTGAAGGCAGACGCTTAACCGACTGAGCCATCCAGGTGCCCCTAAAGATTTTATTTATTATTCACTTGTGTGAGGGAGACAGCACAAGTGGGTGGCAGGGGCAGAGGGAAAGGGAGAAGCAGATTTCCTGCTGAGAAAGGAGCCCACCACCCACCCGGGATCAATCCCAGGACACTGAGATCATGACTCGAGCAGAAGACAGACGTTTAGCTGAATGAGTCATTCAGGCACCCAGTAGCTTCTGTTTTTTTTAACCATTCTGGGCCAGGGACTATGTGGGGGATTTTGCATCCATACAATCTTTCACTCTTGTAATGCTGCTGGAAAGGAATGACCCCATTTCAAAGATGAGGAAACAGGGGCATCTGGGTGGCTCAGTTGGTTAAGCAACTGACTTTGGCTCAGGTCGTGATCCCAGGACCCTGGGATTGAGCCCCGTGTCATGTTCTCTGCTCAGGGGAGGGCCTGCTTTTCCCTCTGCCTGCTGCTCCCCCCTTTTTGTGCTCTCATTCTCTCTGTCAAATAAATAAATAAAATCTTAACTTAAAAAAAAAAAGGTGAAAAAACAGATTTAGAGAGCTGAGATCAAGACAGCAATGAGATTTGAACCCAGGGAGCTTTGGCATGAGATCTCTATGCTTCATGCTGCACTACCAGTTGGGAACTGCTTGAAATGTGGAAAGAAAAATAAATATGCAGATTTCCTCCTATGTGTTAAGCAACAGGGATGAGACACTGTATTTACTTCATTTAAACATTACAAAAATCTTGTAACATAGCCATTAATGTTCTGTTTTATAGACAGGCAGACTGAGGTTCATCGAGGCTAAGAACTGGATTCAGGGTGTAACAACACAGAAGGGCTAGCTTAGGGGGTCCACACCAGTTTTGGGGCTGTGGCAATCTGGGGATACCTACAGACTCCTCCTCAGAACATGATTTTATTGCAAAAAATAAAATACATAGGATTGCAAAGGAAACAAGTTATAATGAAATGGAGTTGTCACAATGTATTTTTTTTAAATCCATGATGTAATAAAAGTACTTCTTTATGAGCACATTAAATAACAAGATCTGGCATCGGGTCTAAGAACCATCCTAATTTCAGAGTCGTGATGATCATAAACAATATTTCAAGATATCTGCAATAACCATAATGTGATACTAAAATATCTATGATTTTTATTGGAAACAAAGCCACAGGAATTGCTACTAATATGTAGTTTATTGCCTTCATTCATAACTGACTTGATTCTAACTTTCCCATAGAAGATAATGAAAACATAGATGTAATTTTCCTTTATTTGAATCTGTGTCCTGCTTGAATTCTGTCCATGGAGCTCTTGGGGGGGGGTGTCCTGAAATTAACACACCCTGCCTGAACTGTTAAGTATGGTCACTAGATTAAGCTGTATCAGAAATCAGACACTGTCGTGCTTTGGTAACTTACCAATGGCTTATTTCACTGGAGAGCAAATGTTTAACCAAGTGTGTGATGCTCTCCAACTCTATTATGCACACCTGAGGGAAAATACCTTTTATTTGAATGATCTATCTAAGGGAACAGGACCGCTAAGAGACATGGGATACTGATGCATGGAGGTCCCACCTGGGTAGACCTGTCCTTTCTGGTTCTTGGTGGCTTCAGTGTGTGGCTTGACTGCATGAAAACATGCAACCCACAATTTTTCAGACCATCTTCATTTTTTTTTTTTTTAAATCTTAGTCCTGGCTCTGTTTTCAGTAGATACGATTTCTTCTCTCTTAAATGGAAGACTTCATTTAATAAAGACTAAGACCTACCAAGGAGTGTAGCAAGCACTACAATATAAATTTTCTTTCAGTATAAATTGAAGTCATTCAATTTATATTTATTGAGTGTATTGTCAGTCTAGACTCTTTTGAGCTAAGCAAAACAAAACAAAAACAAAGCAAAACAAAACCAAAAAACAAATGGAGGGTGAGGAGGGTACTTATTGGCTCACATAACTGGAAAAGTCTAAGAGTAGCACCACTTCAGGTAAAGCTGGATCCAGGCTCTATTTTCTGTTCTATCAGGTTCATCTCAGACAGGCCCTCCATAAAGCAGCCACTAACAACATCAGATGACTGACTCACCTGCTTAGCTACCTCAGCAGAAAAAAAAAAGTGCCTCTTTCTCAATCGTTTCAGAAAAAAATCCTGAAAGTAGCCCTCTGTGGATCAAACTAGGTCATGTATTTGTCTCTGAACCAGTTACTGAGGCAAAATGCATGAAATAGGCTTGAGTAATAGCTGGAGCCAGTCCTACCTGAACCACAAGGCTTGGGGAGGGGGATTTTTCCCTTGCCCCAAGGGAAAATCAGGTCACTGACATGGATGCTGGGAGGGGGCAGCAGCTGATCTCTGTTTCGATTGCCTCCTATTCACCTGCTCGGTGAAGGAGGGTCCCCATGCTAACTAGTATGAGACGGCTGAGCCCATGACCCTGACACCAGACAGATGAACCCAAACAGGAAGTTATTAATCAAACATACTCCCAGAGCCCTAGAGGAAGACATAGCCTGCCATCTAGGGCCACCCAGGGCCACCCAGGGCTTGCACTCAGGAACAGACTGAATGAGCAGGGGCGGTGGAAGGCGGGCTTTATAGTAAACCCGAGGGTGGAGTGACCCCTGGTTTCCTCAAGAGGATGTGATTGGTTCGTTTGAATAATTTCTCAGGCTGGCAGGGAGTTGAAATCAATTAGGCTGAGGACTGTGGGGGCAGCTGGCCCTGCTGATGGGGGCACTAGCAGGCTGGGGAGCCTTTCCTGCTGGATGGGGGGCATATATGGAGTAGTGGAGCAGGCCTCTGAGGCCCTGTGAGCTCAAAGATGCCAGGGTGGCACAGAATACTTTAGACCTTGTAACGCACCCTGTAAAGGGCTACCACATGCCTCAGCACTAGAGCTGCTGGGATGGGAGGGGTCTCAGACATTTGCTGCTCCTGACTTTGAACTGGAATCTGACTCCACTAGGTCTTTCCTGGATCCGACTCTTTCCTGGCCTGTTTCTAGGCCATCTGGGTGGCTCAGTTGATTAAACATCTGCCTCGGTGTCTTGGCATTGAGCCCCGCACGGAGCTCTCTGCTTAGCGGGAGTCCACTTCTCCCTCTCATGTTCCCTCTGTGTTCTCTCTCTCTCTCTGTCAAATAAATAAAAAATCCTTAAAAGATTTTATTTGTTTATTTGACAGACGAGAGAGAGAGAGAGAGCACAAGCAGGGGGAGCAGCAGGCAGAAGGAGAAGCAGACTCCCTGATGGGCAATGAGTCAGATCCCAGGACCCTGGGATCATGACCTGAGCTGAAGGCAAATGCTTAACCAACTGAGCCACCCAGCCACCCCCCCCCCACAATTAAAACAAAATGAAACTGTTTCTACTTGTCTGCCCTCTAAGTGAATACCTCCGCAAAACCTTCACCCACAACCAGACATTTAGAAACACTTCCTCATATGGAGTTATTTTTGCTCTAAATTCAATTCAAAAACGCTTACCCATTGAGTGACTCACAAACTCTTAAATATTTACTATCTGGCTCTTAAGAGAAAAAGTTTGCCAATCCCTGGTCTAGCATCATGGATCTCAGTCAAGAGGAGGCCAGGACCGGTGATAGGGCTGAGTTCAAATCCAGACCTGATTACATCACCTCCCTGAGTCTGTTCTCTCGTCTGTAAAATGGGGATGAGAACTGTATCTACCAGAAGGTTGCTTTTTGGGTTTAAAAATATTCTGGGGGTGCCTGGGTAGCTCAGTGGGTTAAGCCTCTGCCTTTGGCTCAGGTTATGATCAGGGTCCTGGGATCGAGCCCTGCATCGGGCTTTCTGCTCAGCAGGGAGCCTGCTTCCTCCTCTCTCTCTCTGCCTGCCTCTCTGCCTACTTGTGATCTCTCCCTGTCAAACGAATAAATAAAATCTTTAAAAAAAATCTGGATTTAGAGGCGCCTGGGTGTCTCAGTCAGTTAAGCATCTGACTTTAGATTTCGGTCCAGGTCATGATCTCAGGCTGGTGAGATTGAGCCCTGCATTGGGTTCCACGCTCAGCAGGGAGTCTGCTTGACATCTTCTCTCTCCCTCTGCCTCTGTCCCTCCCTTCCACTTCCCTCTCTTTAAATAAAAAGCTATTGGGGCGCCTGGGTGGTTCAGTGGGTTAAAGCCTCTGTCTTCAGCTCAGGTCATGATCCCGGGGTCTTGGGATGGAGTCCCGCACTGGGCTCCCTGCTGGGCGGGAACCCTGCTTCTCCCTCTCCCTTTGTCGCTGTCTCTCTCTCTCTACCAAATAAATAAATAAAATCATTTTTTTTTAAAAAAAGCACTGACTGGGGCACCTGGGTGGCTCAGTGGATTAAAGCCTCTGCTTTCGGCTCAGGTCATGATCCCTGGGTCCTGGGATCGAGCCCCACATCAGGCTCTTTGAGAGCCTGCCTTCTCCTCTCTCTCACCGCCTGCCTCTATTGCCTACTTGTAATCTCTGTCTGTCAAATAAATAAACAAAATCTTTTTAAAAAATAAAAATACAAATAAAAAAAACACTGAGTTGTGCACTTAAAAAAAGTAAATTTTATGACCTGTGAATTATATTTCA
The DNA here is from genome assembly GCF_030435805.1 of Mustela lutreola. Taxonomy (NCBI): domain Eukaryota; kingdom Metazoa; phylum Chordata; class Mammalia; order Carnivora; family Mustelidae; genus Mustela; species Mustela lutreola. The sequence continues at coordinate 16,783,508 of NC_081299.1, forward strand.
ATAAAAAAAGGGGGGAAAAAAGCTGACTTCCAAAAGCTGTCATAAGGATCACACAAGATACTGTAGAGTATAGCATAACTAAGAAGAGAGCATAGCCCTAACCCAGAACAGGTGAACTTCCCACCAGAACCAGCACCACCAGCACCAGCACCAACACCAGCACTGGGAGTTGGGGGACCATTTGAAACAAAACAGTATCAAAAGATTCCATGTATCAATTGATCTCTGCTATTTTCTCTTTCACAATACCTAGAATAGTAAAGCATCTGGCAGGCAAGCGAAATCAGCATTCACGCTGAAATTATACTGTCCAAATTTAAAATGTTTATCTTTTAAGATAAAAATAACTTTCTTTTCCTCAAAATATGATCATGCTTGGCAGATTTGACTACACAAAAAATAAACTGTTCTCCATGGTGCATGACACTATACACAAAGTCAAAATAACAAATTAGGGGAACATATTTCTACATAAAACAAAGGAAGGATATCCAAGAAGTAGCTAGGAGGAGGACAAAGAACTCACTGGAAAAATAGGCTCAGGGCACAGACAAGTCACAGAAGGTGATGCAAATGGCCAGAGTGCTTGAGAAAAGATACTCAGCCTTGCAGAGAAGTCAGGGAAATGCACATTCAGAACTAGAAGTGCTATTTTCTCTCATCAGATTGCCAACAATGTTAGCAACTAATAAAACAATAAATAAGTAAAAATAAGTGTGAACCCACAAATTGCTACAACCTTTGGAAATTTAATCTGGTGCTATTTATTACAATTTAAAGTACAGGGGCGCCTGGGTGATCTGTTGAGCGTCTGCCTTTGGCTCAGGTCGTGGGATCGAGCCCCACATGGGGCTCCCTGCTCATCGGGGAGCCTGCTTCTTCTCCCTCTGTGCCCTCTCCCTCTGTCTCTCAAATAAATAAATAAAATCTTCCAAAAAAAAAAAGAAATTTAAAGTATATCCATCTTTTTTTTTTTTTTTTAAGATTTTATTTATTTATTTGACAGACAGAGATCACCAGTAGGCAGAGAGGCAGGCAGAGAGAGAGGAGGAAGCAGGCTTCCCGCTGAGCAGAGAGTCCGATGCGGGGCTCGATCCCAGGACCCTGGGATCATGACCTGAGCCGAAGGCAGAGGCTTTAACCCTCTGAGCCACCCAGGCGCCCCCAAGTATACCCATCTTTTGACCCAGTAATTGGAGACCCAAGGAGATGGGTATACAGAAGATTCGTGGAAACACTCTTTTTATAACAGAAGAACCAAAAAACTAGAAGCAACCTAAAGGTCCATCAGTGAGAGAAGGGCTGACTATATTAGTCCACATTCCATAGGATGTTATTAACCATAGGCTGTTATTAACCACTACAAAGAAAGAAAGTGTTGCATATGGGTAGGAATGACCTCTAGACATGGTATTAAGTAAAAGAGGAAAGAAGCAGAACAGGATATACTGTATGTTTTGTACATACGATAATATGTTGTTACGGAAAACGGGAGGGACAGTAAGTATTTTCTCACCCATGCTTCATATAGCTCCAGGCGGTCCATGACAAAGGCAACACTAGCTGCATCTGGAGACCCGACCGGGTGCCCGGAGGAGAGAAGTGGGAGGGAAATCCAGCTTTGAATGCTTTCGTGTATCTTTGGAATTTTGACCCATGCGAAGGCATTACTTATTAACATTTTAGATTAATCCGAAAGGATATGCAGTTCCAAATATATTGGAGAGGCGTCCACAATATATTGTTGAATGAAAAAAATATGTTCCAGAAGAATAAAGAATGATTTTTTTTTTTTTTTTTTTTTTTTTTTTGGTAGAAAAGGAAGAAGAATGGAAGGGAGGGAGAGAAGAAGGGAGGGAAGAAGGGAAGGAAAGAGTGGTCACTAATACTATGCACACATACACTCACATGTATTTATGTGAGACATAAGCAGGGTGAGGAGCAGAGGCTTCTGGGAGCTGTGCCAGGCTCTGAGCTGCACAGAGGCCCTTCCAGCTGCCTAGGGCTGTGCATGAGTATGGCCCCTGGAAAGCTGCTCCGTCTTCCTGACAGTCCCATCTTCATGAACTCTGGAGGAGTTCGTGGGTGACGTTCTTCTCCAGTGACATCCCTCTGACACTCTGCTCTCATAGTGTGAAGGGCAGAGCTGAATTTCAAATGGTTCCTCCCGGTGGGATTTCTGGGCGGCCTGGTTTCCACCGACCTGTGAGCTCTCTGAGATTAACTTACTGGGTAAGAGCTCCGGGGTCCAACAGTTCCAGCCTTCAAATTCACTTCTGCTGCATGCGACCTATGGGATTCTGGGCCAGTGATTATCGAAGCCTCAGTGTCCCCATCTGCAAAAGGGGAATGAGGGTGATAAAACTTCACTCCAGGAAGATGCTGTGAGAGGAAATGATGCTATTGGCCTGGCATGTGGTAGACGTGACAGCCAAGTCGCTGGCCTTAGGCACAGTGGGATTATAGTAGGGGAGGGGGAGTGACGCTGTGGGGTTACAGCAAGGAGGGTGACACTGTGGGGCTGTGGCAAGGGGGTGAGACTGTTGAAAGGGATACACTAATTGTACTATGACCAATGGTGTGACCCCATGGGTGTGGCTGGTCAGGGACAGTGCACAGGTGCTTTTGTGGGGGAATTTGTGGGCCTAAGCACAAGGGAAAGAGTGTCTAGAACCATCTCTTGGGACGGCATAACACCCCAGGTGGATTCAGCCAGACGGGGAGGCAGCCTGTCCGCCATCTTGTAGCCCGCACAGGTGGAAGGGAGGGGCTGTCTCCACAAAGGCTCCCAGGCTCAGTTTATAAAAATAACCCTCCCAGTCCCTCATGGGGCAGAGGCAGCACCCGCACCCCCGGCTTGCTCCTTCTCCTCACACCTCAAGTGAGATTAGACAAGCACAGTCATTAATTATTTCAGAAATAACCAAGGCAGCACTTGTCACCCCAGCAGCTGAGGCCGCAAGTGCCCAGTTGGCTTTAATTATTTTTCAGAGAAATAGTTGCCTCCGTCAGTCACAGACCCACTTGGCTGAGGGCTCAGTGGCAGGATGGGAGGGGAGGGGACGGTGCCTGGTTCTGGCCTCTGCTCCCTGGGTGCCGGCTCAGTGTGGGGGCCTTTGAGGCCCGGAAGGGCAGTGACAGCCGGGTGGGGAGTGGGGTGGCAAGACAGGATTTGCGGTCAGGCCCCTCACACCTTGGCTGTGTGACCTTCAACAAGGTCATACATCTTGACTCTATCTCCTCACCGTAGGCTGTTGGTCAGGAACTTGGAAACATCATTCTGTGGAAACAGTGGGAACCTCCAGAAGAAGGCCCAGGGGAGGACAGTGGTCACTGGCGAACGGGACTCTCAAGGGTCCCAACCCGGGTTTGTCACCTCCGTGCCCTCCTTCCCAGAGCCTCTTATGTTTCTCTCCTTTCTCCAGGCCCACTTCCAGCGGCCACAGGGGCATGGTGGCTGCTCTCTTGCTGCAAACATGGAAACTGGCCCCTGCCCAGCTGACCGGGCGTCCCCGTGAGCCTTTTCCCCTCCAGCACTTTAGGCCGCATAAATACCTTCCCTCTGCCTGTCAGCCGTGTCAGAGCAGGCCCGATGGTGCCGCTGAGCAAGAGCAGGCGGACTAGAGGCGCCCAACACTGCGAAGGATTCTCTTCTTAAGCCAGAGCCCTTCTGAGTTCTGGGAATTTTTGCTCCAAATTCTGGCCATTCCCAACCCTTCCTAGTATGACGTTTCCAAATTCCTGACCAATATCCGTGTCTAAAGTAGGTTCGAACAGGGGCACCTGGGTGCCTCAGTCAGTTAAGCATCTGCCTGTTTCTCTGGTTGTGATTCTGGGGTCCTGGGATCGAGCCCCATGAGGGGCTCCCTGCTCAGTGCGGAGTCTGCTTCTCCCTCTGCCTGCTGCTGAAGAAGTGCGCTCACTCTATGTCAAATAAATATAATCTTAAAAAAAAAAAAAGGAATTAAAGTAGGTTCACATAGAGGCCCCCACATCCTGATTGGCAGCTGACCGTGGGCTGGTAACTAGGCTCTAGAACTTCACTGCCTGGGTTCAGATCCCCACTCTACCTCTTACAAGTTGTGTGACCTTGAGTAAGGTGTTTCAGCAACACGTGACTCAGTTTCTCCGTATGAAAAATGGGGATAATGATACACCAATATAATGGGGTTATTGTGAAGTTTAACTGAGATAATGTGTGTCAATGCTTAGCATCAGGCCCATAATAATGGCTCAAGAACTGTCAGCTAAGAACAGAACCAGATAGGTCATTACCACATATCTGTCTCCTCACTTACAGTGCAAGCTTGTTGCGGGCAAAGATCACAATTGTTGGATACCTTGTCTATGAAGGATACTAAAAAAAAAAAAAGTTAAAAAAATTAAATTTGCTGAATTCAGAAATGTGAGTAGGATTATAATTCTTTTTTTTTAAATATATATTTTTTAAATTTTGGGGTCCCTGGGTGGCTCAGTCAGTTGGGCTTCCTACTCTTGGTTTTGGCTCAGGTCATTATCTTGGGGTCATGGGGTTGAGCCCCGCGTTGGGCTCCATGCTTAAAAGAACCTCCCTCCCTTTCCCTCTGCCCCTCCGCACATGAACACTCTCTCCCAAATGAATAAATAGATCTTAAAAAAAAAAAATTCTTTTACTTCCCTAAGTCATCTCTAAGACCAGTGTGGAGCTCAGACTCACAACCCTGAGATCAAGAGTCATATGATCTACTGACTGAACCAGCCAGGTGCGCCAGGATTCTGATTTTTTTTTTTTTAAAGATTTTATTTATTTATTTGACAGAGAGAGAGATTACAAGTAGACAGAGAGGCAGGCAGAGAGAGAGGGAGAGAGAGAGAGAGAGGCAAGCAGGCTCCCTGCTGAGCAGAGAGCCCGATGCGGGACTCGATCCCAGGACGCTGAGATCATGACCTGAGCCGAAGGTAGCGGCTTAACCCACTGAGCCACCCAGGCGCCCTGATTTTTTTTTTTAAGATTTATTTGTGTATTTGAGAGAGAAAGCATGTGTGCACATGTGCATATGAGGAGGGGATGGGGCGGTGGGTGCGTTGGGGAGAGGCAGAGGGAGAGGGAGAGAATCTCAAGCAGATTCCCCACTATCTGCAGAGCCCAAGTTGGGGCTCTCCTCTAGGACCCCGAGATTCTGCCCTGAGCCAAAATAAAGAGTTGGTCACGTAACCAACTGAGCCACACAGGTGCCTGCCCCCACCCCCCCGAGTTCTAATTCTTGATTTTCATGCCTTGAAGTTTTGGGATTCATGTTCCAGATGAGTGATATTTTAGTACTTGATTGTTTTTATTATTTTATTTATTATTTTATTATTTAGTACTTCTCTTATTCTGCTCACACAGAGTTGCACATGGCTGAACTTGTCCTTTTTAGCACTTCATTGTGTGTTTTCACTGAATATTTGCGTCCCTCACTAGGCTATAAAACCCATGAGGGAAGAGATCCTGTTTTCTTTGATTATCTCTAACTACCCATTGGCCGAGCATGGGGCTTAGTGCCCATTAGACACTCGGTGGCTCTCTGTCAACTGACAGATAATTTGAAAGTTTGACAGAAGGTATGGTCAGTGAATAGAGAAGCCTTGCTTTTTACTTTTTTTTTAAGATTTATTTTTAAGTAATCTCCACATCCAATGTGGGGCTTGAACTCACAACCCTGAGACCAAGAGTCCCATGCTCCACCATCTGAGCCAACCAGGTACCCCGAGAAGCAATTTTTTTTTTTAAGATTTATTTATTTATTTATTTGACAGACAGATCACAGGTAGGCAGAGAGGCAGGTAGAGAGAGAGAGGAGGAAGCAGACTCTTTGCTGAGCAGAGATCCCAATGTGAGGCTCAATCCCAGACCCTGGGATCATGACCTGAGTCAAAGGCAGAGGCTTAACCCACTGAGACACCCAGGCGCCCCTGAGAAGCAATTTTTTAAAAAGACCAATGAAACACTAGTAAGATGTTAATGTTCTATATAATAATATCTTAAAATACATGCAATTAGAGGAAGAATTAGTTTAACTAACACAAGTAGCCAGGTATCACTAATCCTTCACTGTTATCTATTACCAAAAGCTTTAACCTTGGCTCAGGGCTCTGGCTACAAGAGAAAATATCTTCAACTCACTTTTCATTTCTTAACCATCTAAAACTTCCTGGGGTGTACATCTACATACTTCTGTTGGACTTTCAAACACCCTACTAAGTAGCCCTGACAAGTGTTTTTTTCCTACTGGCCAGTGGTGTCCTTACTGCCATAAATACCCCCTACTTTTAGTCGGGAGTGCTAATTACCTTTACTATTTTCCCTTCACTCTTTTTTCCAACCCCACCCCACCCCACCCTCACTCCCACCATCTCAATCCATACACAGAAGAAAAAAAACGAGAAGAGAAAGCTTCAAGTTATGCAGTCTCTGTCCTCTCCAGTGGTATGACCCTTCTAACTTTTCTTTTTTCCTGAGCAGAAAAAGACTTCTCTTCATTCTGTTAGCCTTTCTTTAGTTATTTCAACTCTTCTTTTTTGGGGGGAAACGGCTTCTAGAGTCTCCCCTTCCCTCCTGATCACTTACTTAGTCGGGCATACCATAAAAGAAAACTTACATTAAACCGTTTCCATGACAACCTCACACATGGGCTCTCAGGTTCCAAAGCAATCATATCCCTTTTCCAGTTACAAATTCAGGCTTGCCAGAAAAGTAACTTGTTCTGTAAAGGACACAGAACTTAACAAGGTTTGTGAAGAGAGAGAAAATGATTATACAAGGTAGAGGTCCCCGGAGAGAGAGCATGAGATGACTCCTGAAAAAAATCCTCAGTAAATCATGGTTATGTACATTGCGCTAAAGCCGTTCTTAAGTCTGCACAAGGAAGCTTGTTGAATTATAAATATCAGGGAGAGCTCTCGTGTTTGGAGCATCACCCCCTACGTGCCAGACATCAGACTAAGGGCTCTGCATACATGAATCTCCTCCTTCAATTTCATCCTCGTTACATCCTGCAGAGATTTTTGCCCACAGATTGTCATTAGCACCATCGGGCATCTGCTCCCATGGAAAATGTCTCGGCCCCCAAATTAACCAGTTGGAATTGAAGCTTTCATACACGTACTTCCTAATAAGAATAACAGCTGCCACTTACTGTACCATGCCCACCGCCAGGAGATTTGGCCACATCCTCTCAATTAATCATTAGAGCAAGCTTAGCACATGGTGTTATCCCGCTATGATAGATGGGGAAACTGAGGCTCAGGAAGGGAAAGCAATTTGCCCACACAGCGAGGACATGACAAAGTTGGGATCTGAACCCAGGTGGGTTTATTTCCCAGGCATGTGCTCTTGTCAGTCTCCCAGAAATGCTTCCAGCCAGAGAGAATAACATTACTCTTGAGAAGACACAAGCTTCCTGGTTGGTTTGGATATCCCGGGTAGATTCCTTACTGGGGCTAGGGAATCCCAGGGCATGGGGCTTTGGGAGGGAGGAAGGAGAAGCAGTCACTACCCCGCCCCCCATTCCTTAAAAGTGCTGAGCTTTAGTTGGTTCCTACCAACTGAAATGCCATCTTTTCCCCCTACCCCCGCAGCCTTTCCCCCTGGCCATCTCGTGACTCACCCTCCAAGTATCAGTGTAAAAGCTGCCTCTTCTGTGAAGCCTCCCTGATTTCTCAGGCAGATTTCAGTCTGACAGGTCTGGCTCAGAGCTGTGGAACCTGGCAGATTGCTTCACCTCTCTGAGCCTCAATTTGCTCATCTGTAAAAGGGGACCTCACAGGGTCCTTGTGAGGTTTTGAGGTGCTAATTAATGTATAATAAAGCACACAGCAGAGCTCCTGACCATAATAAGTGCTCAGGAAATGGCAGCTCCTATTATTGGCTTCCTATGTTATTTTGTTCCCATTTCCAATGCTGCAATGACGTTATTTGTAATTTGCCTGTCTCCCCCAAACTGGTTAGTTCTTGAAGGCATGACTCTCATTTCCTCCTCTGTATCCCTGACCGTGGCACTAGTGAATATTTGCTGACCGAATGTGTGAAAGGTTATCTGGGACCATCTTCCAGAACACTGGGCTCCGGGGAACCACAGCCTGCAAGAACTAGGGTGCCTGGGCTTCCTTGCACTTGCTTTTCAAATGTAAACCCCTCCGAGAAAGGTCATGACCGGTCAAACCTCAGCAGGACTGAGATGACCTACAGCTCAGAAGGGCACAATCTAGGGGTCTAGGGCAGGGACACATATGTGCTGGGGGCAGCAAGATGGAAACACAGATTTGCTAAGTGCCCGCCTAGTCTAGGTCCCTCTGAACAAACTCATGGCACTTCAAATCTATTTTTGGAAGAAAGAAGAGTATATAAAGATAAGTAAAATAACAGAAACCTTCTTTTTTAAAAATGTCCTTGAATGTATCAATCTTTTCTTTTTTAAGATTTTATTTATTTATTTGACAGAGAGATCACAAGTAGGCAGAGGCAGGCAGAGAGAGAGAGAAGGAAACAGGCTCCCTGCTGAGCCGAGAGCCTGACACGGGGCTCGATCCCAGGACCCTGAGATCATGACCTGAGCTGAAGGCAGTGGCTTTAACCCACTGAGCCACCCAGGTGCCCAAAATAACAGAAACCTTCTTATGGGTCATTCAAGTCATGTGTGTTTCTAGCTCTCCATCCACTGATATAATTTCCAAGATTTGTCATTTGAGCAGAAAGAAAAAAAGAACTTCAGCCTGTGGCAAATGTGTGTGTAGCGGGGAGGCGGGCAGAGACGTGAGAAGGCAGGGAACTGTTCCATGGCAGCAGACCCGAGGCCGCCCTGCAGGGCTGCAGGCCCCTTGGCCTAGCCTCCCTCCTCCCATATTACTCACCACTGTGGCCTCCCCAGGAAATGGAGCGGACAGCCTCAGACCTGCCCAGGCTCATAAGAGCTTTCAGACTGTGGCTCTTCAGAGGGCATCCAAAGGGGTGGCTGAGTCTGAAACGAGAAACAGAGGAAGCAGAATCCTTTCTGGGCAGACCTGGGATCCCAGATGATGTGCTCGGCGGTGCTCCCTGCCAGACTCCCGAGTGTGGACGCGCTCCAATCACTGTCGCTGTGGCTCCTGCCTGGCTTCTCCTGCTCCAAATGGTCATTGACACAAAACGGAAAATATGGAGAACCGGGAAGAATGTGAGAATCACCTGGTTCTGATCGACATTTCCAGAAGCGCCCGCTGTGTGCCTGACCCCAAGGAGCAAAGGATACTGATCATCATAGGTACCAAATGTGTGCTTGCCTTACATCCGGTGCTGTTCTCAGCACATTATGGATAAAATAGTTCAGTTAACCATCACAGTCACGCTAGGTGACGATGTTATTATTACTGCATTTTACGGATAATGAAACTGAGGCATGCAAGTAATGATCAGTAACTTGCCCAAGGCCGTGGGGATAGCAAACAGCAGAACCTGGACTGGATACCACCATATTGGTTGCATGGCTGTCCTTGGAGCGGCCACAGTCTGGTGTGTTTGCGCGGACGACAGACAAGGAAATAGTCCATTTCAAAGACGTGGAAGAGGCCGCTAGCTTCACCCTGAGAGCCAGGAAAAGGCTTTTGGGAAGAGATATGTGAGCTGAGATTTGAGAGGAGAGAGGGTGGAAAGGAGATCCAAGGAGAGGGAACAGCATGTGGGGGAGTGAAGCTCAGAGAAGACCGGTATCTCACTCAAGGTCCTGCAGAAAGCCAGGAACACAGGCAGGCCTAGAACCCAGGTCCCAGGCCCTATATATATACATGCCACCCAGTCCATCAGCAGCAGCAAGCCAAACCTGAGGGAACTGTGGCATTTCTGCCACGTGCCGTGGACCTTGGAAGGACAGAATGAGGACACTTCACTAGGAGCGTCATGAGATTTGCACAGACTCACCATGGAAGCAGACAAGGCGGTAGAGCAGAGTTCTTAGGCATTCGTGGATGAGGGCCCTGCAATCCGCACCCCTGACACCACACCCCCGACCCTTCATGACTCTCCTTTTCTCATTTGTCTTACCCTGTGGCAGGCTGCAAAGTACTCCCAGAGGCATGTCCCTACCCTAATCCCCAGAACCTCTGCAGGTAACTTTGCTCTGAAAAAGGGTATTTGCAGATGTAATTCAGTTTAGGATTTGGAGATTGATGTGATGATCCTGGATTATCCCGGGGGCCCTAAAAGCAATCACAAGTGACCTTCTAAGAGACAGAGGCAGAATCGCAGTGTAACATCTGGTAACAAAAACACGGAAGCAACCCCAGCTGTCCACAGACGGAGGAACGGATAAGCAGATGTGGTGTATACATACAGTGGAATGTTACTCAGCCTTAAAACTTTAAGAAATTCTGACACCTGTTACAATGTGGAAGAAACTGGAAGACGTTATGCTAAGTGAAATAAGCCAGCCACTGAAAGATGAGCACCATTTGACTAGCTCCCCTTTTAAAAAAAGATTTTATTTATTTATTTGACATAGAGAGAGAGATCACAAGTAGACAGAGACAGGCAGAGAGAGAGGGGGAAGCAGGCTCCCTGCCGAGCAGAGAGCATGATGTGGGGCTTGATCCCAGGACCCTGAGATCATGACCTGAGCCGAAGGCAGAGGTTTTAACCCACTGAGCCACCCAGGCACCCCAACTGGCTTCCCTTCTGTGAGGGACTTGAGCCATCGGCATCAGAGAGACAGAAAGCAGAATGGGGTTGCCAGGAGTGAACGGGAGTTATTATCTAACACATACAGTTTCAGTTGTAGAAGACGAGGGGTTAATGGAGATGGCCGGTGGGGTTGGCTGCACACCACGAGTGCCGTTCGTATCACTGAACGGCACACTTACACATGGTTAAAGTTTATGTTACGCGTATTTTTCCACAATTAAAAAATTGGGGGGAAAAGATCCATAAGCAAAAAATACAGCAATGGAATTAACAATAAAGTCATAAGAGGCTCCTGCCTGGCTCAGTCTGTAGAGCGTGTGAGTGGTGATCTCACGGTCGTGAGTTTGAGCCCCATGTGGGGCATAAAGCCTACTTCAAAAAACGAACAAAAAACCAACCAAGTCACAAATCAGCTGTAAAAACATAAGAAGAAAGGCAGACGGAGACTAGGCAGACACGTAGATGTGAAATGGAGCAGAGAACAGCCACCAGCAGGGGAATGGCCACGGCCGCCGGAAGCTGGAGCTTGGGAGCCTTCTGTCCTGCGCCTCCTGAGGTTCCACTGCCCTGCTGGCACCTTCTGGCTCCAGGAACTGTGAGAGGCTGAGCTCAGCTGTGGCACCCCATCAGGTCAGTGGCACTCTGTGTGACAGCGGTCACAGGACATGAACCTGTCATCCCTTTTCCTGGTCTTTCTCCTCCAGGTAGGGATGGACTGGGATCAGGGGCTTCCCTGATTGAGGCAAGGGGACGTCCTTCACCCTGGAGGTCCCCTGTCCTCCTGCGGTGTCAGAAGCAGCTGGGTCATGCGAAGCTTCCTCTCCTGCTCTGTGCCAGACCCTCACCTCCTCAGCCATGTCTCTGGACACGTCCCAGCCACAACCCAGACACACAAATAAAACCTCTCATTTATAGATGGCACTCGGCCCAGAGAGGGGCCGTGACCTGCCTGCGGGCACACAGGCGAGTCACCTAACCTCGGTGAGCCTCGGTTTCATCTTCCATTAAGTGAAAATAATAATAGCACTTCCTCCAGAAAGACAGGGGTCCAGGAGTGGGGAGCATGGGCGACGAGCAGGTTCGAATCCCAGCTGCACTGTGCCTGAACTGGCAGAGCCTGGCAGCTGTGCCTCCGTTTCTCCATCTGTGAGATGGGGATAACAGAGAGCCTCGTGCATAGAGTCGTAAGGATTGAAAGAGGTATTTTACATCAAATGCTTAGGCTCAGTCCTGACACACATGAAGTTCTCAGTGAAGGATATTCATCATTGGGGATCACCATGGGGTTGTCGGAGCGCAGCACAAAAGCAGTCAGGGCCATGCTGGCGGGGGGGGCGCCAAGCGTCCTATAAATGGACATGTTGGGGCGTCTGGCTGGCTCAGTCGGTGAAGCGTCTGCTTTTGTTGTGATCCTGGGGTTCTCGGATCAAGTCCTGCGTCAGGCTCCCTGCCTCTGCCTCTCCCTCTGCCCATCCTCCCCCTGTGTGGGCTCTCTCAAATAAATAAGTAGAAATCTTTAAAATAAATAAATGGGGGTGCCTGGGTGGCTCAGTCTGTTAAGTATCTGACTTCGGCTCAGGTCCTGATCCCAGGGTCCTGGGATGGAGCTCCGCACTGGGCTCCCTGCTCAGTGGGAAGCCTGCTTGTCCCTTTCCCACTCCCCCTGCTTGTGCTCTCTCTCTCTGTTCTCTCTCTCTCGGTCAAATAAAGAAAATCTTCAAAAAATAATATAACTAAATGGCACATCTCATCTCTGCTGTCCCGTCTTGCTGAGGGGCAGGGGAGGACCAGGCTGCTCTTCTCCGACCACCTGTAGGCGCCTCACCTCACTCCCCGAGAGCCCGACTTTCGCAAGCAGCGCCGGGCACCGGTTCCAGACGCACTTCTCCTGAGCCTCCCAAACAGTTGCCGGCTGTCAGCCGCTTATCAGCGATGAAGCCTCCGTTTTAGATGTCAAGACAGAAATACATTTTGCGGCTAAGTGGAGAGGCATTCAGACGGGCTGTCAGATTCAAGTTCTTAATGTTCTTTCCAGTTTGGTGAGGACTTTCATAGGCTTTTAGACACTGTTAAATCCAGGAGGACCCTAGAGAGTCCATTTTACATAGTGGAAACTGAGGCCCAGGAGATTATGGTGAACCAAAGGCAGAGACAAGGGAGAACTATGACATATATATATATATATATATATATATATATATATATTTTTTTTTTTTTTTTTTTTAAGATTCACTTATGTATTTTAGAGAGAGAGAGGTTGAGCGTGAGTCAGGGGAGGGGGGAGCAGAGGGAGAGAATCCTCCAGCAGACTCCCCGCTGAGCAGGGAGCACCAATACCAACATGGGTCTCAAGTGCAACTTGATCCCAGGACCCTAGATCATTTCCTGAGCCGAAGTCAGGAGTGGGCACTTTACTGACTGAGCCACCCAGGCACCCCTGCATATTTGTTTTTCAAGCTTAAAAAGGAGCAAAATATACCATACACACAAAGGAAGTGTATATAATAGATCTTACTGTTTATTCTTTTTAAAAGATTTTAAATCATTCCCACACCCTACGTGGGGCTCGAACTCACAACTCTGAGATCAAGAGTCACTGCCTCTACCCACTGAGCCAGCTGAATGCCCCTATCTCTTACTATTGGAAGAATCATATTGAAATCCCTGAACCCGCCATCTGGTTTCAGAAGTGGAATTAATACCAATATCTCTGAAGCCCCTACTGCTGCCTCTATTTAAATGGGGGTCCGCCAGGGGCACCTGGGCGGCTCAGTCAGTTGAGCATCTAACTAATGATGGGCTCAGGTCGTGATTGCAGGGTCCTGGGATCGAGCCCCACATCCAGCTCCCTGCTCTGCAGGAGTCTGCTCGTCTCCCTCTCCCTCTGCTCCTTCCCCACCTCGATCTCTCTAAAATACGTAAATAACTCAGTGGGGGTTTGCAGAGGAGTCAACTGCCCATGGAACACAGAGGAGATCCATCAAAAGAATGTTCTTCCTGGTAAGACACTCATGAAGGTCTTCTCGGTTCTCTGTTCTCTGTGGTTCTCTGGGTGGAGCCAAGACACCAAGTTTGAACACGCCATCATCATCTTCAGAAAAAGACATTTTCCTTGGTGGCACTTCTGGCAAATGTTTGAGCCCCTCCATGTCACACGTCTCCCACTGTGGGGAAGTTGCTAGTGCTTCCCCCTCAAACGGTCCCCACATTTGGTTCCCACCAAGAGGAAGAGCGAACATGACCACCTGCCAACAATTACGGTTTGCTGGCTGTTCTGTTGTTCTGGGCAGGGGGTTAAGAGGTTCACATGTATTTTCCCAGTGTTTATAGGAATTTTTTAAAAGAGTTTGTTTTGTTTATTTGACAGAGAGAGGGATCACAAGCAGGGGGAGAGGCAGAGGGAGAGGGAAAAGCAGGCTCCCTGCAGAGCATGGGAAGTCCGATATGGGACTTGATCCCAGAACACTGGGATCATGACCTAAGCCGAAGGCAGTGGCTTAACCAACTGAGCCACCCAGGCGCCGCTGTTCACAGGAATTTTAAGAGGAATCACCATTAATGAGTTTTTCAAGTGATAAAACTGAGTCTCAAAGAGATGATAAAGTCCTGAATGAATTAGGACGGGACTGGAGTCAGGACTTGAACCTAGGGTTGGCCAACTCCAGGGTCAGAGCTGAGTCTTGTGGAGCCTGAAGCTTGGGTTATTTGGTGGGTGAAGGAAGGAAAAAGTTTTCCCCAAACGTCTTAGAGTCCCTGGCGAGGTCTGCCAAAGATTAACAGAAGAGCGTGCACGTTTTTTTAAAGACAAGTCTTAGAGGACATGGGAGCCTTTGCAGGGAGAGCGCGACCTGCAGAAAAGTCAGACGTGGATGGAGAGCGGGCAGTCGTGCAGAAATGCAAGTTCAGGAGCGTGAGTTGAGTCTGGTAGAACCACAGGGTCAGGATGCCAGGATTCTTCTTGGCATCCCTTTGTCTTGGGGGAATCAGGGCGCCCCTTTCCTCCGGGTCTGGGGAGGGCACCTCTCACCCGTGGTGGGTTCAACGACTTGTTTCAGAGAAGAAGGAAGAGGAGGGGAAGGTCAGAGTGACCTTCCCGCTCTGCCACTTTCCAAACTCCTTCAGCTGAAAATAATCAATAGGTGCAAATGCTATATTTGGGGGTAGCCTGTCCTGAACCTCATCAGGGGACCGCGTTTAAGAAAAGGATAAAGAGTGGTGCCTGAGTGGCTCAGTCGGTTAAGTGGCTGCTTTCGGCTCAGGTCACGATCCCAGGGTGCTGGGATCGAGCCCCGCATCGGGCTCTCTGCTCAGTGGGGAGCCTGCTTCTGCCTCTCTCTCTGCCTGCCTCTCTGCCTACTTGTGCTCTCGCTGTCAAATAAATAAATAAAATCTCTAGAAAAAAAGGATAAAAAATTAAAAACAAATTTGAGGAGGAAAATGTTAGAGGAAAAGGAGACAGGAAGCATTCTGAACTAACCGCAGTTAACGTATCTCATTTCTGCAAATTTTACAAGATACTTACTCTGTGGACACCTTTTGCGGGCCTCTCCCGGGCCTTTGGAAGGAGCTGGTGCAAACCAGGGGCTCTGAGGCCAGGGAGTCGCTAGCCATGGTGTAAATGCACCCGCGCCTTCGCGAGAGCCGGGTTCTCAAGGAGGATTTATCTCGCTCAACGCGTCGATAGTGTCCCAGCTGAGAGAAATTGTACCAGAGTTCGGGAACCTGAAGAGTTAACACAGTCCTCCTGGGCCAGATGGTCTCTGGCCCTGGCGATGGGGGTTGGGGAAGCAGGAAATGGGGCGCCCAGCTCTTGGCTTACAAATGTGACCCGAATGGCAAGAGAGGGTGTCCCGCACTGACACTCCCGTGCTCCCCAACTCCATCCCTGCTCTCTTCTCCAGGTCCCAGCCCTCTTTGGGGCTTCCCTGCACAGAGCAGAGGCTGGGCCCCCGCTGCACCGGTGGGGAAAGGGCCGCAGGGGCTTCTGCTGCAGCCGCAGGACTAGTGTGGGAGACGTTCAGCTTCTCCAAAAGCAAGTCCCCCTCCACCGTGGAGCTGGGATCCTCCTGCAGATCCCCCCTCTCTCATCTCGTGAGACACTGGCATTCTCCAGGCCACCAACACCCCCGCCACCCCCCTCCAGCCGCATTACACTGTGCCCTCGAGTTAGGAAACCCAAAAGGGTGGCTGCCCCAGCTCCTCCCCTCACCAGGAGTGCGGAGAGGACTACGTTTCTGTTCGCTTTGCTCAGGCTGCCCTCCTCCGTGCATCGTCTCCCACGCCCCACGCCAGGAAGCTTTGCATTCACTCTTTGCTGCACTTGGGGTGAATGAGGCATGGAACCCCCAGACCCTCTGTCCCCCGCCCCGCCTGCGTCCTTCTGGGGGAGGTGGCCCACAGACATCAAAAACATCGGAAGCCACAGCCCATCTCTCTCGAGGGAAGCTTGCAGTGAGTTAGGGAAGGAGAGCATGGGAAAGATCTGGTACATCCACCTCTCTCTGCCTTCTGTCGACGGGTGCAAATTAACCTAGTTCCCGAGTCACGGCCAAAGCCACAGTCAAGACGGAAATGAGGTTCTTGGCATGGTTAAGTGGCAATGGTGGTACCTCCTTGACCTGCATGTTCGGAGTTGCCCAGATGGGGAATGATTCAGATAACTCAGTCTTTTTTTTTTTTTTCCCTCCAATTAAAAAAATTGTAGTGAAATACACCTAACGTGAAATGTGTCATCTTAATCATTTTTGAATGTACAGTTCAGAGGAATTCAGTACGTTTATAATGTGGTGCAAACATTCCTCACCGTCCTGCTCCACAACTTTTCATCTTATAAAAACTGAAACTCTGCCCCAGTAAACAAGAATCCCCTGGTCTCCCCCGCCCTCCAGCCCCCGGCAACTCCCTTCTACTCTGCGTCTTTACAAATCCAACCACTCTGCCTCATAGCGGCGAATCATACAATATTTCTCTTCGGGCTTGGCTTATCTCACTTAGTGTCGTATGCTCAGTTCCCACCGCGGTGGCACAGGGGTCAGAATTTCCTGCCCTTTTAACTGAGTAAAATACAGCTGTATGGACACACCCCATTTTGCTTATCCATTCACCCACTGAGGGACACTCGACTTGCCTTCATACGGATGACTTTAAATTCTTTACAGTTTCCATTTCATTTTTATTATAATTTTTTAGAAAATTTTGCTTGAGGGCGTGAGTGGTGGGGAGGGGCACACACAGAGAGAGAGAGAAGCAGACTCTTTGCTGAGCAGGAAACCTAACTCGGGGCTTGATCCCAGGACCCCGGGATCATGACCTGAGCCAAAGGCAGATGCTTAATGACTGACCTACCCAGGTGCCTCTATTATAATTTTTTTTTGACTTTTTATTTTGTAAGTGAACTCTAGGGCCAACGTGGGACTTGAGCTCTTGACCCCAAGGTCAAGCATGGAGGAGGGAATAGCAGATCAGCCACAGCGCTTTCGGAGAAAAGAACTGTAATGCACGTTAGACTTCAGATACATTAATGCCTGTTGTTCATCCGGTTGGCATGCCAAAGGGTAAGCTCATGGAAGAGAACCCTTGGCTGGAAGTAACCCAGCAAAGCTGGAGCTCCAAACTGAGATGCTGGGGTCCCTTGACCCAGTTGTGGGAAGAGCAGGGCTAAGTGGGCTCTGAGCCTCCAGTGCCAGCACGGATCTTGCATTTCTGCCCTTTTTTGTCACCGACATTACTGCTATATTCTATCCCACCCCGTCACGACTCTTTCCACGTGTTCGGGATGCTGGGCACAAGCAACTCAGCTCTTGCCTTCTAGTTTAGTCCCCAGGGAGAAAGAAAACCTCTCTCCCAAGCTCCAGCTTTAAAAAAATCTGGGGAGGTCTACTGATGGACCTGGCCTGTCACCGCATCATGAGCGGCGCTGCTGGGGTCAACCCTGCCCCTCATGATGGTGCAGGGGAGGAGACCTGTTTTGGAAAAAAGGGGGCGTCACAGGCAAGGCTGCTGGGGACACATGACGCGGGGTGCCCGTGCTCCAGTTTGTGACCACAGAATGAACATGACATTGGGACACTTTCTAAAGGCCACATGGAATAGAAGGCTTCTGAGTGGTACAGAAGGCTCAGGGTATAGCACGAGGCACAGGGGCCAAGGGGATCAGTGACAAGGTAGCAAAGAAAGTGATCCAGAATTTGAATGGAAAGGGGTCTTGGGGGTCAGCTAGCCCAAACTCCAAGCCTTGTAGCACATGTAAACCTCATCTTCAGGGTTCTCTGGAGCTTGTACGGTCCCTGCTTGATTACAGCATGTGATGGGGAGCTCATGACCTCACATCCGTTTCCATTGTTGCGCAACAGCGTTGAGGTCACAGCATTTCCCGGAACCTCCCCCTTGTCTCCGTGAACTCCCACCAGCTGGGGTTCATGTGGGCCTTTGGAGGCACTCGGATAAGGCCAGTCTGTTTCTCCCCGAGGCTGTGCTTGAACCAGCGATGTTCTAGAGCAGCTGGGCCTATTTCTAGGTACGCCGCGGTGAGGACTGAGTGACCACCTACCTTGTAGGGAGGACTCGGGAGCCGCCACCGACGATTTGTGCCGTCGGAAAATAGCACTCCTGCTTCCCATCCTCGTCAGCTGCTTGTTAGCCCCACGGTGATAACGTTTATCGATCGGTATTTATTGTTTGCCATGAGAGAGCCCTGGGACCAGGTGCAGTGTCCTCTCTGGGGTTCTCAGAACAGCTCTGCAAGTCACCTGTGTCATGCCTACCTTCCAGAAGGAATGGGGTCAGGGACGTTAACACCTCTTGTCCAAGATCACAGGATGACAGAACTAGGACAGGCACCAGGCTGCTGGACTCTGGAGGCCATCTGCTTTGCTACCGTGCGAAATGCTTCCTTACACAGTCTCGTCTGTTGTGCTTTTGGGTCCGCAGGCTTCTGGTCCCGTCTGGATGGGTTCTGGTCTGCACGTGGTTCTCTGGGACACCATGGTGCAGGTATTAGCTACACCACTCCTTTGATAAACCCCAAAGCAGAATGGTTTCGATTCTGGAAGGGGCTGAGCCCGGGCCTCTTTCATGTTTGCATCCCTCCCCGAATAGCCCATGTTAAAGGAGCATTTTCCAAAAATGGGTAAAATCATGATCTGCACACGGGGATAAAATGAACACACGTTAAAGATTTTATTGAACTCATTATTCATGAGGGAACGGGTAGGATATTAAAATCTGTTCAAAGGGGAATCCAAAGAATAGACATAGCTATTGATCAGAAATATTGATGAGCGTACAAAGCAAAGCAAAACAGCTTCTCCGCCGTTAGCAAGTAAAGTCAGAGGACCTCTGCCGGGCAGAATTTGTGTGTCGACAGACAAGCGGTGTTCTACCCATCTCTTAGTTCTCTACAATTTACAGAGTTGTAAAATAGCTCAAAGCAAGCAACCGCTAGATTCGGACACCCCGGAAGAGTGTGTGCAAGAAGACCAGGACTCAGCAAACTGACCCTGAAGGGCCAGGTTGTGGGCTATGTTGTCTCTGTTCTGACTATTCAGCTCTGTCCTTTGGGTATGAAAGTAGCCTCAGGCAATAGGTAAAAAAAAAATTATTTATCTACGTTCAAAAAAATTTTTATTTATCGCCATAAAAATGTGAATTTTAGGGACGCCTGAGTGGCTCAGTTGGTTAAGCGGCTCCCTTGGGCTCAGGTCATGATCCCAGCGTCCTAGGATCAAGTCCCACATTAGGCTCCTTGCTTGGCGGGGAGCCTGCTTCTCCCTCTGCCTCTGCCTGCCACTCTGTCTGCCTGTGCTCACTCTCTCTGACAAATAAATACATTTTTTTAAATGTGGATTTTCATATCACAAGATAGTCTCCATCTTTTAATTTTTGTCAACCCTTTGAAAATGTAAAATTCACTCCAAGGGCGGCAAAACCAGGTGGCAGCTGGGCTTGCTCTGGAGGGAGGAGTGTGCGGACTCCTGCTCCAGGCGGCGCCCTTTCCTACCGCACCACCAAGTCTCCTAAGGCCTTGCCCTGGGGTAGGCAGAAGAGTGACCTTCTCCTCCCACTATGGCCATGTTCTCATCCCTGGACCCCTGGGAATAAATACATCATGTTACATGGGGGGGGGGGGCGGTTAAGGTTGCTCATCAGATGACCTTGAGATGGAAAATCTTTCTGGGTTTTGTTGGGGGGACCTCATGGGATCCCAAGATTTTTTTTTAAAAGATTTTTATTTATTTATTTGGCAGACAGAGATCACAAGCAGGCAGAGAGGCAGGCAGAGAGAGAGGGGGAGGCAGGCTCCCCCCTGAGCAGAGAGCCCCATGTGGGGCTTGATCCCAGGACCCTGGGATCATGACCTGAGCCAAAGGTAGAGGCTTTAACCCGCTGAACCACCCAAGAGTTTTTTTCTTTTTTTAAAGATTTTATTTATTTATTTGACAGACAGTTGGCAGACAGAGATCACAAGTAGGCAGAGAGGCAGGCAGAGAGAGAGGAGGAAGCAGGCTCCCCGCGGAGCAGAGAGCCCGATGCGGGGCTCTATCCCAGGACCCTGGGACCATGACCTGAGCCGAAGGCAGAGGCTTTAACCCACTGAGCCACCCAGGCGCCCCCACCCAAGAGTTCTTAAATGGGGAAGAGCTAGTCAAGAGTCAGAACAGAGAGGGGGCATCATTGGAAAAACTCGACAGCCATTTCTGGCTTTGAAGATGGAGAGGGGCCATGAGCCAAGGAATGTAGGCAGCCTCTAGAAGCTGGTAAAGGCAAAGAAATGCCTTCTTCTTCCCTGGAGTCTCTAGAAGAACACAGCCCTGCTGACACCTTGATTTTAGCCCAGTGAGACCCAGTTTGGACTTCTCTCCAGAACTGTAAGATAATGCATTTATGTTGTTTTAGGCTGTCAAGTTTGTGATCATCTGTTACAGCGGCAATATGGCATCTAGATCTTAGATTAGCAATCTCACGAAGCTGTCTCCTTCTTATCTAAAGGGTTCTGGAAATCCTAACGTGGCCCCCTGGTACAGTGTGAAAGCTGTTTAAGTGGGGGCACCAGAAGCCTGTAAGAGGCAAAGAGGCTGTTCTTTAAAGTGTCAGCAGTTTGAAGGGCTCTAGTACAGTTCTTTCCCACTGGGTGGAAAGAGTAGTCTCTGAAGACATAAACTCTTGGCTGGTACCTGATTGTTGAGCCTTCAGAGAAGCATCAGAGTAAAATAAAATCTAGATGACCTCATGGTGAAACAGACCACACTTCTGCTTGTTCTAAGAATGTGAAAACCACACTCTTCTTTGATTATAAGGTTATGGGAGGCGAAAAGGAAGTTAATTGAGTAGACTCAGATCCCTGGATAAATTTCTGGCTGCTTCAAATTTGTACCTGTTACTGTGTGTGCATTTTGAAGACTCAGGGTTCACAGCTTCCATCAGACCCTCAAAGGAGGCTGGGTGCTTCCTCAAAGAGCTTAAGGACAGCTGAACCGGATGGGTTTTAAGATTTTCGCTAGCACTGACATTCTGATTTTTGGAGTGGCCATGACTCCTCCTGCAGCTTCCGTGCACCCCCATCCCCCGCCCCCCACCCCACGGCTCCAGGGCTAAAGCCACCCACTCAAGCAGCACTTTTGTCTGTCTTCTCTCTAATAGGGACACACCCATCCTCACCCCCTAGACTACCACTGCTCTGAACAGTGTGGAGTGGCTACATTATTTTTCTTTAACACACTCCAGCATATAGGGCCTTTTGTGGCTGTGCATTGCCCAAGGTGATATTTCCTTATGCAATTATTTCTACCTTCTGGTAATCTAAATTCTACCTTTTCTATCTGGACTACCATTTCCTCTTTAAAAATCCTTAACTAGGGACTACAGTTTATGTAAAACTGTTTTCAAGGCAAAGGGCTGGCCAGAAACCTGGGACCATTTGAGCAATAAAATAATGAATGATAGTAATGGATTATAAACCATCAGATAAAGCAAGAATCCGTGAGTCCACACTAACTAAATTAATAGAGGAGGAGGGAAATTTCTTCCTTATAGATTTTTTTAAAAAGGGTTTATTTATTTATTTATTTATTTGACAGAGAGAGAGAGATCACAAGTAGGCAGAGGCAGGCAGAGGCAGGCAGAGAAAGGGAGAAGCAGGCTCCCCGCTGAGCAGAAAGCCAGATGCGGGGCTCGATCCCAGAACCCTGGGATCATGGCCTGAGCCGAAGGCAGAGGCTTAATCCACTGAGCCACTCAGGCGCCCCTTCCTTATAGTAGATTAATAAGTAATAAACACAAAAGGAATATGCTAAAACCAGTGGATGAAAGTTTGATGAGGAGCATAGTCTCAAAGGATATCCCCACAAATTACTTATTAATTTCAAAGGGAGAAACAGTAACTCCACAACGGACAAATCTGCAGACACCATCTTAACCAAATGAGTAAAGCTAACATCAGCAATATTGGGACAAACCAACAAATGTCCTTCCTGGTATGATGCACTGAGGATATGAGATCACTTCTGCGGTATATCTTTTCTTTTTTTTTTTTTTTTTTAAGATTTTATTTATTTATTTGACAGAGAGATCACAAGTAGGCAGAGAGGCAGGCAGAAAGAGAGGGGGAAGCCCCCTGAGCCACCCAGGTGCCCTGCTCCTAGGGTATTTCTCCCAAATATGTATGAATAATCTAAATCTAACCATAAGGAAACATCAAGACCATCCCAAATTGAGGGATAATCTACAAGATAACTGGCTTTGGGGTGCCCGGGTGATGCAGTCAGTTAAGCACCTGACTCGGTTTCAGCTCAGGTCCTGCATGATCTCAGGGTCGAGAGCTTGAGCCCCAGGTCAGGCTCCCCGCCCTGCAAGAAGTCTTCTTAAGACTCTCCCGCTCCAGGGGCACCTGGGTGGCTCAGTGGGTTAAAGCCTCTGCCTTCGGCTCAGGTCATGATCTCAGGATCCTGGGATGGAGCCCAGCGGGGAGCCTGTTTCCCTGCCTCTGTCTACTTGTGATCTCTGTCAAATAAATAAATAAAAATCTTTGTTAAAAAAAAAAAAAAAGGACTCTCCCAATCCTTTTGCCCCTCCACTCCCCGTGCATTCTCTCTCCCTAAGAAATAAAAATCTTAGAAAAACCCAACCAAACAAAAAACGAAATAACTCTCTTGGACCCTTCAAAAACGCCACACAAAAAAGGCGAAAGGACATTTTCAAATGAGAGGAGACTAATGACTAAAGGTAATGTGTGATCCTGGCTCCGATCCAAGACTGGGGGGCCGGGGGGTGGGGGAGATAGCCGTAAGGGGCATTTTGGGGAGTGTTGACGAAATTTGAAAATGAGCTTTGGTTAGACAATAGTATTCTATCAATGTTCAATTTCCTGATTTCAGTAACTGTGCTGTGGTTAAGCAAGAAAATGTCTTTGCTCTTGAAAGATACACATGAAATATTTATGGGTGAGGGACAACGTGTCTCCAATTAACTCTCAGGTGGCAGGAACACAGACACAGAGGGAACAGTAGAGCAAACAGGACAAAAGCAATTGAGGAATGTGGATGGATGTTATAGGGAGTTCCTTGTACTATTTTTGCAACTTTTTGGTAAGTTAGAAATTATATAAAAATAAATAATAAGGGCACCTGGATGGCTCAGTCAGTTATATGTCTGCTTTGGGCTCAGGTAATGATCCCGGGGTCCTGGGATCAAGCCCCATGTCCGGGCTCTCTGCTCAGCAGGAAGCCTGCTTCTCCCTCTCCCTCTGCCTCTCTCCTTGCCTGTGATCTCTCTCTCTTTCTCTGTCAAATAAAATCTTTAAAAAAAAAAAAAAAAGGTAAATAATCAAAGTAGCTGGCCCCGCATCTTTCATCTCCCCCTGCAGCACTAAAACTATCGCTTGAACAGGAGTGTACCTTCTTGGTGCGGCAAACACCTCTGAAGAACAGAACTGAGTCTCTGAAATGATTCAGAGATTCTTCCCTGTCCTGAGTGTTCAATCACCATCTAGCCATTGTGAGGGAAAAAAAATTAAATTTAGCTAAATTTCCCACATAATCAAAACTTACTCCTTTAAGCCATTCTTTCAGTAAACGAATGGGAGCCTCCTATGTGCCAGACACTTTCTGGGTGTTTGGTGAACCAGAGACAAAGCTCCCTACCCGTGGGGAGCTCATGTCCCAGCGGAGGGACACAGACAAGGAACAGCGGACATAACTATTAAACTATTAAATCATGTGTTATGGGTTTAAATCACGTGTTATGGGAGTGCTGGAGCGAGAGCAGGGGAGGATATGAGGGATGAGATATGCAGGTGCAGGGGACGGTCGGCCAGGCTGCCAATTTAAAAACAACCATGAGGAAAGGCTTATCGTGGAGAAGCAGAGACTTAAAAGAGGTGAGTGAGCTTTCCAGACATCCGTGGAGGGGAGGCGATCCAGACAGAAGGAACGGCCGTGCTGCCCAGTTTCAAGGAGCAGCAAGGAAGCCACTGCAGCTGCCGTGAGCTGAGGATCTCCGATTTCTGCCCAAAATGCTCTCCTGGCTTCCCATTTCTCTCAAAAATCCTCGAAGCAGCCTCGACGGTCCTAGAGACCTTACCCTTGTTAGCTCCCTGATTTCGTCTCCTACCGGTACCTTTAAGTTCATGAAGATTGTGAACTACACTGGAACAAAATTATCTGCGAAAAAAGGCATTCTTATCTTCTCAAATGCAAGCATCCCATTTTTTGGACTGCACGTTTAATAATGAACACCATAGTGTAATGGCACTAGTCACAGGCTGTCCTGAGGACTGCACAGAGAGGAAAATGTTAAGGACCGCCGATGTGTAGCTTGTGAATGTGTGCGTTGTGTGAAAGGCACAGTAAAGTCCAGAATTATGTGTCCAGACTTTCCCCTTATTGCTGAGTTCTCATTTATAGGGTTTTCCCCACCAAAATGCGCAGGCATTGTCTGTTTCAGTGAATCACACATCAGATTATCTCCCAGGTCCCTTTCCGCGCTCAGACTGATGTCCCATATTCCAGAACAGACCACTGCTGCTCAGTAAGCATAAATGACTTGTCTAAGGGACACAATCCAGGGACAACGAGGTATCTGTCTTAGCCACCAGAAGCCACCTTCTCCCAACCCCCGTCTTTCTCACTCAGCAGCTCATCACTGTCTCCCAGGAGCTCTCCAGAGGACAAAAGCACAGAAGTTCCCTCATCTAAGAATAAAACATTTTACCCTATTATTCTCCAGGGACAATTACGGAGTGTTTCAGGTAGCGTCACTGATTACTCGCTATCGTTTTGCAACTCCAAATAACTTTAGGTTCCCATAGCAACACTCTGTTCTGAAAACCATTGTTCCCTAATCCATGTGGGAAGGAAAATGAACTTCTCCCAGAAAACTCACAGCAGGTGGGAGAAGACACGTTCTGGAGTGTTAAGTGTCGGGATGGTTATGAAGGACTTTGGCCTGACAAAGACAATGAACCTAACGTGGTCACCACTGAATGACTAACCAGTCCTTGGCCATCTTGAGTAGGCTCCAAGGAGAGATCTCTGCCAAGAAAGACTCTTTATGTTGCAAGAAGCTTTTTGATGGTTGGCCAAACCAAGGCAAGAAATTAAGACCTTAAGCTCCATCAAATTTAAGGAACTTCCATTAAACTTCACTAAAAGTACACACAGCACATTGCAAACCTATGAAATTTATGTTGGCAGATAGACCGGAAGACCTATCCTATGCCGAATTATTTGTGTATGGACGTCTGCAACTTACTTTGAAAGGGATCACAGAAATAAGACTAACTAATTGATGGCAGGATGCATAGACATGTATCGGGCAGGAATAGTCAAATAATTGTAGAATCCAAGTGGTTGGAATGGGGTTGTCACTCTAAATTCTTTCCACTTTTCTCAGAACTTGAGCTTTTCATAATTTGATGTTGGGAGTAAACTTGTAGGCGTATCTATCACATTATGAGAGAACAGGGAAGAAAAGGAAACATCGAGAAACAAGGTGATAGGAAAAGAGGGAAAAAGGGAGATGAAAGAAGAGCCAGATCTTCAGTGTTGTCCCGAAGTTGATTCCTTTTCTTTCTCACCTTTAGCCCTGAGAGCTGCTTAAAGCAGAGGATTTTGATGGAACTCCATTAGAATTATTGAAATATATCTTGGTGTCAAAAGGAACCCCAAAAAACTTGTAAAAAGTTACTGATGCCACTTGATGTTATGGTTGTCCTAACAGTTGCTTAGTTAAATTAGCATTTACAAAGGGCAGAGTAGACGTAAACAAGGATCTTTTCACCAGGAAGTCCAAAACGGAGAGATTTTTGAATGTGAGAGCCTCTCATTCCAGACTTGGGGCTAGTGGGATACATAGTCGGAAAACTTCGAGGCTCCTGCTCATTCCTTTATAAAGTTCAAAACGGTGAGTCTCAAGGTAAAAACAAAATAACAGGGATGCCTGGGTGGCTCAGCGGGTTAAAGCCTCTGCCTTTGGCTCAGGTCATGATCCCAGGGTCCTGGGATTGAGCCCCGCATCGGGCTCTCGGCTCAGCAGGGAGATTGCTTCCTTCTCTCTCTCTCTCTCTCTCTCTCTCTCTCTCTCGGCCTGCCTCTCCGCCGACTTGTGATCTCTATCAAATAAAGAAATAAAATCTTTAAAAATAAAATAAAATAATAAAAAAAGAAAACAAAATAACATAAATCCTTGAAATCTGAAGACAAGAATTTTCTGTGAGCTACCGAAGCATACCGTAATAGCACGGAGTAATAGCTCTCAGCTAGAAAGCAACTGGTAGCTGTGACAATGGTGCCACCTGGTGGCCAGAGTCTGGAATAGACTGGCAATGCTGTCTTTGAATGTCTACTAGGCCTTTATTTTTCCACTCCTTATAGTTATCAGACAAAAATGTATAAGGAACCTCTGGAATACTAGAAAGAAAGCAGAACTTGCAGACAAAAGAACTTGCTGCCATACTACCGTTTTATAGCCCTTGTGTTCCTAGTAGTATTTTTTAAAAAAGATTTTATTTATTTATTTGATGGAGAGAGAGATCACAAGTTGGCAGATAGGCAGAGAGAGAGAGGGGGAAGTAGGCTCCCTGCTGAGGAGAGAGCCAGATGTGGGGCTTGATCCCAGGACCCTGAGATCATGACCTGAGCCGAAGGCCAGAGGCTTAACCCACTGAGCCACCCAGGCGCCCCCCTAGAATATTTTTTTTTAAGATTTTATTTATTTATTTGATAGAGATCACAAGCAGGCAGAGAGGCAGGCAGAGAGAGGGAAGGAAGCAGGCTCCCCACTGAGCAAAGAGCCCAATGCGGGGCTCGATCCCAGGACCCTGGGATCATGACCCGAGCGAAAAGCAGAGGCTTTAACCCACTCATCCACCCAGGCGCCCCCTTCTAGTAAGTATTTTTGAACTAAGTTCTCACCGGGACGTGCTCGTTATCAGAAGGACCACAGAATGACAGTCATGTGCTGTGATGGAGGGGTTAGCTGACCCTATGATGGTAACCATTTTGCAAAATATATGCGTATCAAATCACCACATTGTATACTTTAAACCTACACAATGTTATATGTTAATTATATCTCAATAAAGCCAGTGTTGGGGGTGGGGATGACAAAGAGGCCCAGAGACCCAACTACCTTCCATTTATGCCTTCATGTGAGAGGATTGTAGTTGACCCTCGAGCAACATGGGTCTGAACTGCATGGGTTCACTCCTGTATGGATTTCTTCTGATAAATTCAGTACAGGGCTGCCTGGCTGGCTCCCTCAGTAGAGCATGCAACTCTATCTCAGGGTTGTGAGTTTGAGCCCCCGTGTTGGGTGTATAGCTTACATACATACACACATAAAGGTACTTTTTTTCCATAAAGGTATTTTTTTAAATTAAAGTACTGTATATGTATTTTCCTGTCCTTATGATTTTAATAACATTTTTTCTCTAGCTTACTTCATGGTGAAAAGGTCGTATGTATGTATTTCAGTAAGGCTTCTGGTCAACAGGATGGTATTAGTAATTAAGTTTGGGGAGAGTCAAAAGTTAGACATTTTTACAGATTTTCTACTGTGCCAGGGTTGGCACCCCTAACTCCCCATGCTTTTCAAGGATCAACCGTAGTCCTCTTGGTTAGGACATGGGAAACCCCACCTTTAAACAGTTCCTCTCTTAGGGTAAGATTCTGCATTCTTACAGTTTTCGGATTAAAACAGGAATGCCCAGAGAGGAGTGGTACCTGAAAGGACCAGACCTGGGTTCGGAAACCTGTCAGTTCACTACGCAGGTGATTGGGAAATCACTCCCCTTGAGTCAGCTTTGTTTAGAGGTCACCGGCCCACCCTACTTCACAAAGTTGTTGATCCTAAATCTTTTATGTCTTCTAGTTAACACCTTCGCCTAGCTTGACTCTCCGCCCTTCTTCCCCGGGGCAGAGGACTGCTTCAGTTACTTTCGGGGTACAGCAGCAGGCAGAACAGCAGGGAGTTAGAGAAGAAACACATGGAAGATGCCTTCAAAAGCTGACTGAAGATAAAAGTGAAGGCAGGTCAAAGGGGTGCCTGGGTAGCTCAGTGGGTTAAGCCTCTGCCTTCAGCTCAGGTCATGATCTCAGGGTCCTGGGATAGAGCCCCATGTCACGCTCTCTGTTTAGCAGGGAGCCTGCTTCTGCCTCTCTCTCTTCCTGCCTGCCTACTTGTGATCTGTCAAATAAATAAATCTTAAAAAACAAAAACAAAAACAAAACACTTAAAATGAAGGCAGGTCAAGTAAAACTGGTCAAAGTTATTAAAACTATTGAGCTCAAGTGAGTTATTATAAAATTTTATAATGAAAGTTTGGAGGAAAAAAGTAATTTTGGGGTCTCAAGGGCGCCTGGGTGGCTTGGTGGGTTAAAGCCTCTACCTTTGGCTCAGGTCATGATCCCAGGGTCCTGGGATCGAGGCCCACATCAGGCTCTCTGCTCAGCAGGGAGCCTGCTTCTCCCTCTCTCTCTGCCTGCCTCTCTGCCTATTTGTGATCTCTGTCTGTCAAATAAATAAAATAAAATAAATCTTAAAAAAAAAAAAAAAAGAAAAAAAGCAAAGACCTCTTAGGGAAAAAAAAATAATTTTGGTGAGCTGGCCAGTAAGTAAATAGACCTGTTTGCTGAAAACCTCTCTGAGTCTTTGATTTTTTTTTTTAATTAAAAAAGTAAATAAATAAATAGCATCAATCCCATAGGGATATTTCAAGGATTAAGTTAGATTATTCATTTAAAGTGCTTACACTATGCCTGTACACGAAAAGATGCCGCTACCCTACCACTGGTAGCACATTTGGCATGAGGATAGATTGGCTCCATCACGATGGTCCTGCAAGGACATTAAGTAGTTTGCTCAAGATCACACAGTACGTTTAGACACAGATCTGGCTCCAAAACCCATATATATATTTTTAAATCCATACATTTTTCAAAAATACCTTCATGAAATAGAACACCAATACAAAAAAGGGCATTAAAAGTAGATTAATGAATTATAAAGCAAACCACCATGAAAGCACCACAGACCAAGAGCTAGAACCTTCTGTGCGTTCTGTAACCTGTCATACATGTATTCTGACACACGTGTGCACAAGCTTCTCTGGGCTAACTTTAAGGAGCGGCAATGCTGGAAAACGGGGCATATCCATACGTGTCTTCAAATTCACGGTAAGGACAAACTTTTTTTTAAAAATTCAGTTAACATATAGTGTATGACTAGTTTCACAGGTACAGGTCAGTGACTCATCAGTTGCACAGAACACCCAGAGCTCGTTCCATCACGTGCCGTCCCTCATGCCGCTCCCCTGGGTACCCCTCACCCCCCACCCCCCCACCTCCCTGCAGCCACCCAGTTTGTTCCCTAGTTTAGAGTCTCTTCTAGTTTGTCTCCCTCTGATTTCAAAAGACAAACTGTTTTATAACGTGGTTGTTCTAATTAGCTCTGCCACCAGCCGGTGAAGTCTCGTGGCTCCATCACCAACACTTGCCACCGTCAGACTTCTCTGCACCCGTCGGGCGCATGTCATGGTGGTTTTGATAGTATTTCCCTGATTACAAACGAAGTTGAGCACTTTCCTATGTTCGGCAATCACTGGGACAGCTGCTTCCATGATGTGCGGATTCATGATTTCAGTCTTTTCCCCAGTTTTCTTTCTTTTTTTTTATTTTTAAAGATTTTATTCATTTATTTGACAGAGATCACAAGTAGGCAGGGAGGCAGGCAGAGAGAGAGGAGGAAGCAGGCTCTCTGCGGAGCAGCAAGCCCAATGCGGGGCTCAATTCCAGGACTCTGGGATCATGACCTGAGCCGAAGGCAGAGGCTTTAACCCACTGAGCCCCCCAGGCGCCCCTTTTTCCCCGTTTTCTACTGAGTTAACCCTGTTCTTTGTATGCTGCACCTCACAAGGGGCTCGAGATACGCCCCAAGCAGCACAAAGGGAGGACAGGTCGCGAGGGTTATTCTGTGATACTCGCAGCACTAGACAGAGCCGGCCACAGAGCGGGGCCTACCGTGACACCGGACTGGCACAGGTCTGTAATCCTTATTGCCAATCCCAAACCCAAAATGTTAAGGAAAACCAAGAAAACTTTTTTTTAGTTTGGTATACAAGTTACTTGGAGGCAAAACCTGAACTCACATGCGGTTAGTCATAGTTAGTCATCATATTTCCCTGTAGAAATATTCATGTGTTCGACTATGGGATGCTGTGGTTTAGAACTATGGCCTGGGATGCTGCCCAGACCCAAATGGGAGGTAACATAATACACGATATTAAGTACCTGTGCCCCAGGGTAGCTCCCTGAAATGGGAACATTTCTGAATTGTTGAACACATCTGGCCACAGGGATACTGAATATGGGATTCTGGACCTATTGTTTATTGAATTCTTGCAGTGTTTCTCGCGCTAGGACTGTTTTACATTTACAGCAGACCTGTGGTCAAAATTAAATAAGGCAGGCATCAACCCTTTCACATTTTACACAGGAGACACCTGAGGCTCAGACATGTTCAATAACTTGCCCAGTCACACAGCACGACTGAGATTCGTGTTTCTGGGAATGAGTCTGACTTGCAAATTGCACACATGGCATGTTAGAGCCAGTGCGACCCTACAGAGTCATCTAGAGGTATCACCGAAATGTACTTGAGAGCAGTTAGCCAAGCTGGGTGTCTGCTGCATATTCACAGAGAAAGGGGACGAAGCTGGGCTAATCACACACAGGACAAGGAGCACATAGTGCATTTCTGTTTCTAGGGACGACAGCACAGAGGTTCAGAGGGCAAGGGGCATGCCCCAGGCCTCATAGCTCGTCAGTCTGAGAAGCCTGCAGACATTAATTTTAACTGTAACAGGGTTTTCTGACCCAAGATGCCAACAGTCAATGGTGCACTCCTCCTTCTGGGGACTTGTAGAACAAAGTGGAATCATTATTTCTGAAAATGGCATTCTTTAAAGCAAGTGAGCTGCAAACACGGCAACCTCTCAAACCTCTCCTTGTTACCTTGCACTTACACATTCTTACCTCCGGTGTCAGAGGATGTGATGTCTTTTTGTCCAAGGCCCGCTGCTTTACCAGGGCCGCCCAACCCCCTGCACTCCCGTCTTCCCTGGGGCCTCGGCGCCAGAGTCATGACCCCCTCCCCCTTTTAACCCTTCCTGTTCTCAACAGGCCCTTGCGAACTTGAAAACAAAAGATGAACCCCACACAACAAAACTCCCTCCATCCCTCTCCAGCTACATTTCCTCTCTCCTTTCCTTTTTCAACAAGCCTGAGTACCCCTCGCCACTCCCGCCCCTCACCTCGCACTTCTTTCTCGGCGCGTCCCTTGTCCTCCCCGCGCTGTTCGGACACCCACGTTGCCAACTTCCGTGGATGCGCCTCGTTGGCCTTTCGCACCCTCCACGCTGTATTTGGCCCTGTCAGCCTCCTCTCTGTGAAACTCCTCTGCTTCGGCTAAGGGTTGCTCCTGTTTCCTAATTCTCTTGGAGGTTGATTTACAGCCTTGGACTCTCACTTGACAAGCTTCGGACTACCTGTAGATAGATGTCCGGATTCGTTTCTGATATCTCCACACACCCACCCAACGAACTGTGGTCCGATTCCCAAGTCACTCCCTCTCAAGCCCAGGCATGTTCCTGCATCCCTAAATCAGCAGAGCTATGACCTAGTAGATAATCCCATTAGAAACCCCATAGCCACACCTGAGTCACACCCCTCCCCCAATTCCTGTATTTACCTAATCAAATAAGTCCAAGGGGGAAGGAAAATTCTTACTCCTCCTGTCAGCTCGGATGGCCTTATGCACACTTAGAGGGCCTTATGCACACTTAGAATGTGTAGATATTAAGCAGCCTATAAATCTTAGAAAAATGTCTGCCAACCCAGTTGGTCAAAAATGCTATACACCTACTAAACATTGACCTTTAGATCAAAACACTTTTGGAGAACTCACTGTAAAGTATTAAGATGTCCTAGGAGTCATTAATAGACATTTCTAAGTCTGCATGTCAAGGGCCAGCTTTATAAACTTGCTTTAGTAAAAGAGCAAATATATTAAAATCCGTCTCAAGTTGTGGCAACCAGCCCCAAAAAGGGCCCCAGTGATTCTCGCCTCCTGGTATTCTTGCCTCTCTGGAGGCCCTTCCCACACTGAATGGGGGTGACCTGGGTGATCAACGTAATATTGTGAAAGTGAAGGAGCCTTGTCCCTTTATTCACTCGGGCAGAGGCGGGGGGCGGGAGGCTAGCTCTGCACGGCCTGAGAACACTCGAATGAGTCCAGTGAAGAGGTCCATTTGGGTCAGAACTGAGTGACATCTGCCAACAACAGCATGAACTGCCAGGCACGGGAGTGAGCCACACGGGAAGCAGAATCTCCAGCCCATCGAGTCTTCAGCTGATGGCAACCCCCCAGGACCCGGAGCCTGATGACTCCGCTAAGCCACTCTTGCGTTCTTGGCCCAGTGTAACCGTATGAGATAATAAGGTTTGTTTTGAACAGGCCTGGCCCTTCTGTAAGAATGAAGAAAGCCCTACAGCACAAGGATTCTCATGACTTGGGCAAATGATGGTCGAGTACTCTGAATGGAGTGCCTGTGGGCAAGCCTTGAATGCTTTCTCGATTTTTAAGGAATGTGAGAATTTGTTCAGAGAGCCAATCCCATGAAATGGCATCAGTATCAGAAAGTCTCCCGTTTTCCTACATTCCTTAGGGAACTTGTGAGAACTCCTGTGGCGAGTTAACTTATGAATATCAAGAATGAGCGAAAGCTTTTCATGGTGTCTCTTACGTTAGGAAAATTCTCCCTGGATGCAAAACCAACGAGGATATTAATTCTGAAAAATCTGTCAGTGGTTCCTGTCTTTACAGACATGCAAGAATTCACACTGGAGGGAAATCCCAAGAGCGTGATAAACAGGAGGGTGCCTCAGCCTCGGCTCTGCCCTGTGTGGCCACCAGATCATGTATACTGGCATTAAAAAGTATCAATGTTAGGACTATGGGATTACTTTTGTCGATACTTCTTTCTTAAGATTGGGCCACTAGGTCGGTAATTTTTAGGATTCTTGAAGTAGAAGCATGGATGTCTATAGCTATCCCCTAAAATTAACCTTATATTACATTTTAATAAACAAACAAGCTGCTAAGTTCTGGGGGTAGTCTGCAATGCAGCTATGCACAAGAAAATCCTATTCAATACAGCTCATAATCCACTGGAATGGAGACAGCAATCAGACTCTTGAGGCTGAAATATCTGTCAAACTTGAAAAGTACCCCATCGAACAATCTTTGTGGGACAATTGACAAACCCCAACTATGGAGTGTAGAAGTTGGGCCCTAGAGTGTATTAGATAATTCACTTTAAAAAAACAAAAACAAAAAACTGAGGACCAGACCAAGTACCCTGCGTTTCCACTAAAGCCCTAATTTTCATTTATGGTCACAGTGGAGAGCCACACAGGCACTAAAGAAAGAGAGCCCAGACCCAGACTGCTGCTGTCTCCCCTTACTACTAGCCTCCTGCTCAGACTTTTAGGCCACTTCTTCAAAGCAGAAGGCAATAAATAACATGCTCATTTATTATTATTTTTTACATCTGTATTTCTCACTGCTTTCATTTCAGGCGCCACTGACTACAGCTAAACAGAACTAATGGCCAGTCCCAAGAATGACATCTTTCTGAAACTACTTCTGAAATCTTATGCTATTTTTAAACAGATCACATTGTATTACACCTGAAATCTACTTGATCGATAATGATGAGAGCAGAGGCCTTGCTCTGTT
The DNA here is from genome assembly GCF_030435805.1 of Mustela lutreola. NCBI lineage: Eukaryota > Metazoa > Chordata > Mammalia > Carnivora > Mustelidae > Mustela > Mustela lutreola. The sequence goes on from NC_081299.1 coordinate 16,817,469, forward strand.
CCTTTATTGTACACTCAAGGCTCAGTACGGCAGATACTCAGTAAGAGCTGGTACACAGGCTACCACGGACGACCTCAGTAGTTTGGTGCCTTCTCCTACAGCATCTTAGGATGCACCTTTCTCATACACAGCTCTTTCTAAAATCCTGGCTTACTTCAACTGTCATCTCTAAGAAATGTTTTCTAATTTCTACCACCTCCTACCTCCAGCATCACCCTACCTCATCTGAACTCCCACAGATCTTTAACCTTGATCCCCTTTCTGGCGTTGTACTTACTTTTTTTTTTTTTTTTTTTTTTTTGCTCATCTAGTCTTACCTTTCAAACTGCAAACCAAAGCCCAGAATCCAAATCTCTCACAATACGCCAAATCTTAGTTGTGCGAACAAAGGACCTGCATTTAGGGTGCTCAGCTCGAAGGGCATGTACGTACCCCGCTCATTCTGTCTCTGTTCCCCGAAATGAAGATCCACCCAGAAATTTTGTAGAACACCATCCAAGAGCTTTATAAATATTCTGCCAAATTCTATGGGCATTCTCAACTTAGAGCTGCCTTTAAACTAAAAATGCATATTCTCTTCCCTCTTAGAGATCAGATGTACCAGTTTATATGAAGAGTTCAAAGGCTAGAGGAGTAAGCCTGAGTGTGGTGACACGGACGTCTGAAGGAACAAGACGAGGCACCAAGGCCTCGTGAGAGCCCAAACATCTTCTGTGCTGCTGGCCAGATATTGCTGGTAGAACTAAGCCCATGTCCCTGTTTACTCGATAGTGCCCAGATGTAACCTAGAGCCTGCAATTCAGCATCAGCTGGGAGCTCCCCAGGAATGCAGATTCTCCAACGGTACCTCCCCTTTAGAAGAGGGGTTTAGCACATCCTCAAAATTCTCAAGTTAACATATGACCGATCTGCTGCACAACACTGTGCTGAAGTTAACAATACTGAAGCGTGTACTTAAAAATGAAGAGTTAGGAGTGCCCGGATGGTTCAGTGGGTTGAGCCTCTGCCCTTGGCTTATGTCATGATCCCAGGGTCCTGGGATGGAGCCCTGCATCGGGCTCTCTGCTCAGCGGGGAGCCTGCTTCTTCCTTTCTCTCTCTGCCTGCCTCTCTGCCTACTTGTGATCTCTCTGTCAAATAAATAAATAAATCTTAAAAAAAAAAAAAAATGAGCTGGAACACCTGGCTGGCTGGGTCAGTAAAGTATGCAACTCTTGATCTCAGGGTTGTGAGTTCAAGCCCCACACTGGGTGTAGAGATTACTTAAAAAAAAAAAAAGGTCAAAAAAATTCCAGAGAGTGAATCTCATAAATGTCCTTACCACAATACTTTTTTAAGTTATAGGACCCAACAATTCCACTCCTAAAGGTCTAGTCCTTATAGAAACAAAAACACATGTCCACACAAAATCTTGTACACAAATGTTCACAGCAGCAGGGTTCATGGTAGCCAAAAGGAACAACCCAAATGTCCATCCACTGACAAATACACAAAATGTGGTAGGCTATGTCCATGCAATGGAAAATTATTCGGCCGTAAAAAGAACAAAGGACCTGATACACCTTTCTGGGAGGAACCCTGAACACATACTCAATGAAAGAAGCCAGTTACAGAAGTCCATGTAACCTATGATTCCACTTATGTGAAATGTAAACAGAGACAGAAAGTAGATCAGTGGTTGCCAGAAATTTGGCAGATGTGGTGGTAACTGGGGACAGCAGCTAACGGGTACAGGATCTCTATCCTGGCAGGAAGAAATGTCCTGAAATTAAGACAGTGGTGATGGCTCGCATAACTACATGCTTAAAACAAAACAAAACAAAACAAAAAACCCTCCAAATTGTACATTTTTAAGGAGCGAATTTTATATGAATTTTATTTCAATAAAACTTACTTTTGTTGAGAAAAGAAATCTAGATTCTCAGGCTGACCCCAGACCTAGCGAATCAAAATCTGTATTTTAACAACTACAGGTGATTCACACACAAGCTGGTTTGAGAAGCACTGATCTAGAATAAGATCAAATTCGTTTCTCCAGTTAATCAATCATGGAATAGTTAACTTGATTTCCCCAGGCCAGATGTTTCTTGATGAAATTGCTTCAGATACTCAACCACTGTTCACATTCATGTTATAACATCTGGTTTCTCTACAAATCTGTCCGTTTTAGTACTGGGTAGCACTTGCACTGAGCTAAGAGCAAAACCTTGGCATACAGATTTCTGAACTCTCGACAGTACTGGGTATACAGCAGCTCTGCCTAATGAAACCACCGATTTTGAAACGGGTGGCAGTAACATACAGCAGGTGACCAAAGGAGATACAAAGCCAAATGGGAAATGAGACCAAAAAAGCACTCACTTCAGAAAACACTTTATTAAAGGTCAAATCAGATTTACAGGAGTATAAAAACAACAGGGGGTAGAGGTGCAGAAACTTCAGATAAACTGTGCAAACAACAGGACGTAAGTTACCTACCTGGGGTTCTTAGAGCAGTTTTCTACTTTTGCACTGGAGCCTAATCTACTTTTTAAAGAAACCTAGGAAAAGTCTTGGCAGTTGTATTTTCTCATGATTTAGCAGCTAGAGAAAACGTCCACATTCCAAAAAGAAAGGAGTAAACTCGAGGGACAACAGGTATCGGACATAAAATAAAACTGAGGCAAGCTCTGCTTCTCGGTTTCAGGTCTTTCAATTTTGCGTGTGCACATACCGTTGGGGGTGGGAGAATTGCTATTAGAACTTTCCTTTTCAAAAATTTCATGAAGAATTTGGAATGTTTTTGGGGTACCGGGCTGGCTCAGTTGGTACAGCACTGACTTCTCATCTCAGGGTCATTAGCCTGAGCCCCATGTTGGGTGTAGAGATTAAATAAAAAACAAAAACAAAAACAAAAACAAAAAAACTGGAATGTTCCATGGGTACTCACCTAGGTATGGCAATCTGCAGAGTGCAAGTTCTGCAATCTGCCTGTTTGGGTTCAAATACCGGATCCTAGATCACAGTTGTGCCAACTTAGGCAAGTTAATTAACTTCTCTGCCTTAATGATTTAGAAAATGGGCTTTAGTAGCATTTATCTCATAGGAGAGTTGTGAGAATTTAAAAAAATATATGTGAAGAGCTTAGAGGAGTATTTAACACATATGAAGTGTTTTTGCAAATCTCTCTCTCTCACACACACACACACACACACACACACACACACTCTCTCTCTCTCTCAAGGGCACACATACATGGGATCTTTCAAATATAATCTGTCATATCCAGACTCACAAGCTAGAGTGGACTGTTTGATGCAGAAATGTTAACTAGCCTCAGTTTGTTAGATTTTTATTTCCTAAACTAGAATTCCATCTCTATCATTATCAGTAAAAAACAAGCTTCTCAAGACAGGAACTGTGTGCTAGTCCATTTTGTATTCCAGTGTCTGGCACAATGCCAGACATATAGGAGTGTAATGAATGTGAAATAATTTAACCCTAGCAATTTAAAAAATCATTTACAAAACCAGTAGAGGTGGAGGTGAATGGAGACCTATAAAAACCTGTAATTTCACTGCATACAACGCAAATGTAGTTCTCATAGTAACTCTGAAGCATAAAAAGTTTCTATTAAAAAAATTAGTTTTCCCGTAAGTGACTCTTAATCTCACAAAACAAACTAAGGATTGCTGGGGGGGAGGGGGTTTGGGAGAAGGGGGGTGGGGTTATGGACATTGGGGAGGGTATGTGCTATGGTGAGTGCTGTGAAGTGTGTAAACCTGGTGATTCACAGACCTGTACCCCTGGGGATAAAAATATATTATATGTTTATAAAAAATTAAAAATTAAAAAAAATAGTTTTCTATAGATACAGTGAGGGATAAAATTAAAACTATGATACAGTTCAAGAAAGAATGTGAGCACAAAATAACAAAAATCAGCACTCTGTACATTTCAATGCAAGTTTCAGCTTCACTGCTGAGAAGCAGAGGAAAAGCTCCATGTTGGCCGAACCCCTCCTTCTCCACAATACTGGGAACCAGACCAAACCGGAGCAAGACTTTCTGAAGCTGGGAATTAAGCAGCTGTCTGTCTTTACTAATATGAAACAATTAGTTTAAAAATACCTAATAGAGTCTTTCTTCAAAACAGATATTTCACTTACCTTTGCAGAATATTTCCTAAAAACATTAAAGAAGATGTAAGACTTAGCTGGTAATTTCCATGAACTCAGTTCTTTTCCTCTGACTGCAGTGGCGTTGACATGACAAAGCAGGTTTGGAAATGCTAGAAATGAATTCCTACTTCCCTTTGCATTCTTCAGGTTCATTTTCCCCCAAATTTCTGCACTGGTTGGCTTCCATTTCAGCAGCAGCCACGAAATCTTGAAGGTCAGACACAGTAAACAGGGAAGGACATAAAATTAAATGATTCGGGCGTAGTTTTGAGTCTCACAACTTCAATAGGGATGAGTCATACCTTAAAGTATGTGGAAATGAAATACATGTTCTACCCCTTGATGAAAATCAGCTTAGTCAAGCTAAAGGGAATTAGTTCACGACAGCCTAAAATTTTGTTTGCTCCTTTAATAAATGCTGAGTGAAAAAAGACGACTTCCAAGAAGGGGCACCCGGATGGCTCAGTCAGTAGACCATGCAAAAGTCTTATCTCAGGGTCATGGGTCCAAGCTCCACATTGGGCACAGAGCTTACTTTAAAAACAAACAAAAAAGACCTAACTCCTACGAAGACCAAATACAAGTTGATCATTTTAGCATGAGTCCATGTCCTTGATTTATTTTGCAGTATAAATGTAAAGGAGAAACAGTTCTAACAATCGGAATAAAAAATGCCAAACTGTTCTAAGTGATTTTCTAATTTGCCAGTCAAATGTGAAATTGATATTTACATACCACTTAAATCAGAAAAAAGGTGAACTTTCTCCATCATTAGTACAAGCTTTAAATTAAAAGGTTGTTCAACTGCTTTCTTAGTTATAGGGAATTAGCATTAAAATTAACTAGGCAAGAGGCAAAAAGTATTGAAAAATTCATGTAGAATTAACAACCAAGAAATGTCTTTATGCTTTGCAAAATCATGAACTGAAAATTAAAACTTTCTACGCTTAGTAGTTCCCAATTTTTTTCTGCTTTCTATAAATCATTAAATATGTTTGCTTTACTCACACACTGACACTTCAACCTCAAAATGACAGAACTAGGTCACTACTCTGGAAATGGATATGAGGATAGCTAGATGAGGGGAACTCAGGCAAAGAAAACTTGCTTTTAGGGGAATGGAAGAGAAAGCCATTGATACGCCATAAGAGTTTGAGCATTCTGACCATATATCAGGCAGTTACTCTTGCTGAATGGTCCTGGATTCCAAATGACACATTCTTCCTCAAGTACTCATTCCATCACTGGCTCAGCAGTCGACACTGGAGACCATTTAAAAACGTGCACTTTGCAATAACCATTATCTATCTTAGCAGCTAGAAAGGCAAAACAAAAGTTAGCATAAAAAACTACCTTTAGGGACAAGGGCAGAATACTAATTCACAAATGATAAACATAATAAGCAATTTTTAAAAACCTATAATGAACACATCTGGTCCGGAAGAGTTAGATTTTTAAAGAAAAACCAACCAACCAACTTCAAAATGTCTGTTTATCGGACAGGACAAAGTGCACTCCTTTCCTGCCCACAATGTCTACCTTTGGACTGGCATTCCAGAAACATAGGGAATATAAAATGGTTAGGTGTTGGCTAGCAGCAAGGAAAGCCAGTGAATTTGTTCAAGCTGTCCTATTAAACACTGGATTTGATAGGCTTCCCATCCCAGAAAAACCCATGCATGAAAATCAGACATGGCAACAGCTGCTCCTGATGTCAGATTCTGGTAGCAAAGCACAGAAGGGACTCATGTTTTCACTTATAAAGAGACAAAAAAGCAAAATTCAGTTTCGGTGGGGGGCAGGGGGAGAAAAAGAAAAAAAGGAATCCTTATTTCAAATGACCTGAGAAATTAAGTAAAAACTGTTTGAGAACAAGTTACATGAATGCTGGGGCCATTTTAAATGTTTTAGTCTGCAGTTAAAAAAAACATTCAAAGAAAAGACAAATCCACAGGTTAATCGTTCTGAAGCAAGACACTGTTCAAAGCTGTTTAACAGTGGCAAAAGCACCAGGTTAAACTCCTATCTGGAAATAAGGCAAAAATAAAACACTGCTGTCTGCTATAGGGCTAAAGCAGCATCTGGATTAGATCTGCTAAAGTTACCAACAGACGGGAGTCAGCAATAGACCTCTGCTCTTAGATACCCTGGTCTCTAGTGTTTTGTTACTGTTTAATAGCCAACAATTCTTAAATTTCACGGTCTGTATTTTGAAACTGCTCATTATGAATCTTCATGGTAAATCTTACCTTAAAGGTCAGTCATAAACCCTGTCCTCCTAAATACTTCCGTATTCAAAATCCTCGACTATAACCTAATACACTTATTCGGAGCCTGACCGACCTCTCAACTCTTCCTGTAGACTCAAAAGGTGGTTGGGGTGTGAGGAGGGAAGACTCTAAGAAATGTTAATTAAACCTGTTCCATTCTACTGGTTTTACAGAATAAACCTCGTGATCTGCGAAACTATTTTTTGTTTCTCTTCATGCCTGCTTTATAGAAGTGGACACTGGAGATGAGAAAAAATGTAAGTCCTCATGCCAAGTTTTCACAGATACTACCAATCATTCATTCGAAGTAAAGTCCAAGGGTATCAGCTAGCCCACATAAAAAAGTGCCCTTCAAATTACCTTGAGCTGTATTTGTATTTGTGTTGTCCTCTATGATGTAAGTAATCAAGAATCACATGATAATAGCCTTATTTTCTCTGGCCTGCAACAAATCTAGCTACATTTTTAAGTGTTTGCTTAGTTCTTTGAAATACTACTTTCAAAATGTAAAATGAGTAACATTTTATTTAAACCCCAAATTCAGTGTCCCTAACAGAGGTGGGCTCAATTAACTATCTCTAAAAACAAACAAACAAACAAACAAAACGACAAAAAAACCCTCCACAACACTTGACTTAAACGTATCTTAAGTATAGCTGCTGGCTTTGTCCCAATACTTCCACTCATTTCTCTTGACGTGATTCTAAATTCAGGCTTATGGCCAAAGAGAAAAATCGAACGCTGTGCAGGCTAGGTTTTGTTGACACTGAGGCAAAACAGTCATCAAGTCTAAAAGAGCGATCGTCTCCAAGGTTGGGGATGCTCTGTTCTAAGAGTAAACAAGTGTCACGTGTAAGTTGTGCCCACACCAGCTCATGAAAATGCATTTTAAGAGATTATGCTCAAGTGTTAAGATTATTTTAGTTGTGAAATGCTAACTATTATCAGGAGAATAGGGAGCCAGAAAAAAACAAGTCTTGGGCACATTTTCTGTATATACTTTCCTGACAATCTAAAAACCATCAGAATATCCTTCGTGAAGCCTTATCTGATCTGTTAGCAGATGATGGTGAAGGTGATCAGACTTGTGATTACTTATAGCTTTTTTCCTTTAGAGAGGCTGTTGCTCTTGGACTGAATGCAGTTAGAAGCATTTTTGCCACGTGGATACAGATTATCTGCTGCAAATGTGTGCCTCCAGACTGGCTTCCAATTTCTTCCCCAACTGCACACTTAGGGAAGGAAACACTCATTTCATGTTAGCTATAAGTAAACCATACAGAAAGCAAAATCAGACTACAAATTACTTAATACAGATTTTTATCACCTCCTACCTCCCTAATGCTGACCTCACTCCATTCCCTGCAACCTCTTTATTATTTTTTCGACATTTTTCTTGCATAATTCTCCTCTACCATTTGTGGGCCTTCCCCCTCCACTTTCTTTAAGAAACCGAACAATGCTCCTGGACATTTCGGGGGGGGGGGGGAATCAGTGCTGAAACTAGAGGCAGATCTATAGTCAAAGCAAATGGTTTTAATATATATATCACCCAAAGGGTTAAATTAGAGGCCGCAAACAGTCTATAGGATTAACACTCTCTTCCCTTTCTTCTTGTCTTTGGTTCTGAGAACCTTAGAAATCAAGGTCACGGCAGATTGTAAGGGACACGGTGAATGGAGGCTACTTTCGGGACTGACTCTTCCCCCTTAGGTGAAGAGAGAGGAGCAGAGACAGAAGCTGCTGCAGTTTCATGAGCCAAAGGCTATTAACTTCTAGCCCAAACTTCCAAGGAAAAGAAATCCTAAATGTAGGACTATCTTTTAATTGCTGGCACGTCCGTTCCTGCACTGTCTTTTTCATGAAAACACGAACATACTAAACACACAGCTCCATTTCTCAAGCCCTTGTTTTCCAACTAAACTGAATCTTCAGGCAACTTTACAGAACGGTGCTAAAGCAAAGAAGCAAAGTTGGAATATCTGAATTTAAATGAATTTTGCCAGCAACTGTTACACAACCTGGAATGTCACCTTCAGAAATAAATGGACATAGTATTTCCGAGTGTCAGCAGTCACACTTGCATTATTAAGTTTCTCCTTGCTTTATGAAATAGGCTAATTCCTAAAAATCCACTGAACATAAAATTTTTACAGACCAGGTAGATTTCCTACTGAACATGAAGGTTCCCCATGACAAACTACTTTCAATCAAAGATGCCTTAATAATCTTTGATTGCTCTCCACTAGTTTTTGAAGTAAATTCTTCAGTTGACTCATGCTTCTACCACATCCTCGGATATCTTGCTAAATCAGATTACTATAAATGAGATGTAGAATGTGGCTTGTTCTCAATTTTTCCTACTAGATTGCCATCAGCCTTGTTACTAAAAGATTTGATTATCAAGACAAAGTAGGAAAAGAGAGAATATATATTACACAAATGTGGGAACTCATGTTCTGATTTTGCAGAACTTAGTCCTTTTCAGTCATTCACTACAAAGTTCTTCTTCTACAAATAAATGACTTTAAGTCAACTTCAGGTAATTCCAAGTGAAAAACAAAAACAAAAACAAAAACCACTGTGGGCATCTAGTTTTCAAGGAACACTTGACGGAAAAATTAATGTGTTAAAATTTTTGGTGTCACTAACTTTATAATTTTTAAATGTGTGGTGTATCTTGATTTTAAAACAAAGGATGTTTTAAACAACTTTATGAACCCATTGCCAAGTTTTTTGGTCTTCTACAACCTCTAGTCTTAGGGAAGAACTTACAAGCATATGAAGGGCTCGTCTTGGCACAAATGGCTCAGAACTGAGACACTGATAGGGGATTTATAACCCAATGAGGGTTCTGGGGATCTAAGAAAAAGCATTTGGGACAAAGCAGCAGAAAGGCGTGATTCTGATAAATCTAAAATGTGTTTTAATGTTTGCTCTTCATTTTGTAAGTACCTGAAGTCCTGCCTAAAGGGGAAATACTTCAAAGTGGTAACCATTTCCTAATGTAACATAAAACCACCTTTTTTGATCTTAAGGATTAAGAAAATTGATGTTACATTTATAAAATAAAAGAGAATCAAAATACCCACAATCATTTTGGAAAAATCTATACCATTTAAATTGTTTTATAAATAATTTTCACACTGAATACGGCAGGTACGCAACTAAAGGAGATTTCATAACCCTAATTTGTAGAAAATGTTCCGTATGATACTTTTTACCTATGTCCTTCTTCAAGTGTGAGTGCTCCAATACATGCTAGTGAAAAAAAAGATCAAAATTAGCATCAGTACAAGGATTTCCAGTTAATACTGCAAATAGAGTCACCAGGGAAAAGAAGGCCAGAATAAAGGAAATTCAAATATGTGACTAAATGAGAAACCCTTGAGACATACAAAATCAAACTGTGCTACTTACCAAACCTCTACACCATCTGCTGATAAATATCCAGGGAAAAATGTGGGAGATCTAAAATGTATCATACACGGGCAAAGAGAACACTTTAATAGCCCTCCTCCTAAATAACAATTCAAAATGAAAAATTTTTAGATACAAGTCAATGAAGTATAGTTATTCTGAAGTCTTTTATAAAATCTCTAAACTTATGAATAAATTCCCAGTTTTCTACTTCTGAGGATGCTAAAATCCTTTGAAAAAGAATAAAAGCAAAACAAAACAAACAAAAATCACTGACAGAAAGGTGGTGGGGTGGGACCCAACACAGAACAGGGGGAGGAGAGAGATGGAGGTGAAGAGAGAGAAACACTATAAACTTAAAACAGAAACAAAACAGCAACGCTCTACAACACTCTGGCATTCTAGTTTTGAACAAACCAGTTACTGGGTGTCTGAATCATGGCTCTACTACAAAATGTTCCGGCATCTCAGTGTCCCCATCTGTGAAGCTGTGAAAATTAAAACAGACCGCCCAAAAACACTTGGCACAAATACTTGACATGCAGTAGGCACTTAACAAATGGTAGTGCTACGCACAACACACATAATTCACCTAAGAAGTTTTTTTAGTTGGCTGTTATTTTTAATTTTGCAAGAGCAAAAGCAGGGATCTCCCTGACTGGCTGCAAGGGAGTCCAGATTTTAAGAATGTATCTAATGATACCTAACTTTAAAACTGCTTTAGGTAGATTCTTTAAGATGCTGTCTGGACATAGAAGTCGCGGGGCTACAGAGAAGGTCGCTCTCCTCTCCTTGCTTGGCACCAACTACTGCTGTTGGTGTCAGGAGATGGTAGGCAGCGTGCCCTTGTACATACAGTGTGTCCGCGTGCTAAATGCAGGGTGAACTGAAACGTTCGAGATTGCTCTAGGGATAATCAAAGCGACCAGGTTACACTTGCAAGTACAAGATCAACTTCTTTCCTCTGAAGCTTCTGTAAATATACAGAAGTAAACATAAATCAATCACAAAATACGGAAAAGGAAGTAGTCTGTGATGCTGAGGGCAGGGCAAGAGAAGCACACAACAGCAAATTTCTCCAAACTTAAACCTTATATTCTAGAATAAACCTTTGGCTCTTTTAAGCTTGTCGTTCAAACCCTTCCCACAATAAATCTAACAGAAGAAAAGATGTCTCTTGCTCTATAAAGCTACATACATACTTGCAGAGAAAGATAAAAATGAGAGAAGTCTTAATTCTCCTACTTGCTTTGTCACACACTAGCTGCTAAGTAGTGTGTGACACTACTTACTGGCTAAGCCTGCTTTCCCACTGGTAAAACTGGGATACACTAACACTACTACCTAACTCAGGAGTTCCTGCGAATACTCAAGAAACGGAAAGCACCGAGGTCTGTGGTCTGGTACACAGGAACTCAATGAATGGAGCTATTCCTTGACTAGTGTGAGGGGTGTTGGATTAGGTATCAAGTCAAAAGTCAGAATATCAAGAAGCCTTTCTTCTGCACTTTCCCCAAGAAGAGACAGCTGGAGCGCGGATGTCATAAGGAGGCAAGTCGAATGGACTTCATCTAAAGTAGTTTATCACCATGACTAGAGAAAAAAACCTCTCTAAAACAATCTCACGTGTAGTAGAGATGACTACTGCAGTAACACCACGGTACATTTGCTTTTAGAAAACACAGAAGCATGTGAAAATCTATGTAGTCACCTGTGCAATTTTTAGGCCAGGACTGGCCAACTAGGCTGTTTGCTACCGTTTGGTCTACGTTCTCTATCAGAGCAGGAAATCCCTCTGAGGCATGAGGTTCACCTCAAAACCTGACAGCAAACTCTCATAACCGAATTAATTCTGACCCTTCAGCATTTTCTTACATATCGTTACCCACGGCACCTAGATAACAAGGTACAATACAATCTTGTCGAACTGCTGTTTAATGAATTCTAAATACTTCTGGGAGTTCTGGCTGGAGTCTGAAGTCATTCAGTACACGGCGTTTATGATAGCTCTGCCATGTATTCTGGTTACTTCAAGAACGAACCCACCGCAATCCAAGTCTCTTAAGAAAATGGAATGATCTCCAAAATAATTGCTAGGGAGGAATTGAGTAACCTGGACAAGGGCGGTATAACTTTCCTCAAGCTAACCGTAAAGGTTTAAGTAGAATCACAGACAGATTAGGAAAGGAATGAAAGGTCTGAAAGGGGAGACAAGTAGTATATAAAAGGCCTCAAATTTTAAGAACTTAGACTTGTGACCATGATGTAACAGGAATGCCGGCATTTGTGAGAATCCCGGCAGCTGTACAGGACCAAGAGGGCAGTAGAAGAGATTGAGTAGGACAGTTAGGAAGAGGTGAAACGATCTAGGAACAGACTTGTAAATCACACAGCAATGCCTTTCTCACCTTTAAGGCTTGGCCTTGGGGGTCAAGAAGACTAAATGTGAATTTTTCCCCCCTTAATAACCTAACCTAACCAGCTCCAAAAGGGGAAAAAACTGTCTTACTCCCACTGCTGTATTTTTAGTACCCAGAATATTATCTAAAGGTGGCGTTCCCAAATTACTATCTAGATCTGAATGTAAACGCTGCTGTAATGAGTAAAATGTAATTCACTTAGGAGATATTGCTGAATTCCTAGAATGTTTTAATATATGTTTAAACGTTTTACATTTAATTTTTTTCTTTTGTTTAAATCTAAACATTAAAATGTTTTAACACAAGTTTTCCAATGAACTCCAGTATTACAGTGTAACTGTATAACTGGTCTGATACCTTTTCCTACATTGGTTCCAAGTCATTCTCTTAGAAGATAAAGAACTGCCATCCTAGGATAGTAGATTAATGACTAAAGAAATTAAGGAAAAAATCCATAGAAGAATAAGCACAGCTTGACTGACAGAAAATCTAATAGAAGGAACCTGTAAGATCAAGAAGTGCTGCCCAAACACATGAATTCTTCTATGGCTGGTCTATAAAGCTTTGTTCCTCATGCCAGATGCTCCGCCTTGTATCCCCAGTTGCCAGTACAGGGCAGGAACATATGTATTCATTAAGCGTCTATTAAATGAACAGAAACTGGTAACTATTTTTCAACATTATCAAGTTTCATCTGATCTGGAGGTACATATGAGAATGAAAGATTGGGGTGAGAGATATAAAATCCAGTAGTCCTAACAGTGCTTGAAGTTCCTAAAGAAAGACAAAAGACACAGGGAGGGGACATTATAGGGGACAAGGAAATCCACAGAAGTGTGGATCAGACCAAACCAGCAAAAGCCAAAGAAGTTTTGAGGTCTGCCTCAAAAATAACAAGATCAAGGACAGTGATGGCAAGAAAAAAGGTAATTGAAATGACAGGAAGGTCACTGATGCCATTAGCACCCTGGTTTGCCTGAAAAGCAATGAAAATATCTGTGATTACAAATCTTGTAGGCAGAACAGAGAGGGATGGAGCCCCAGAGCAACCAAGGGTGCTTTAGTTCATCAGAGGTCTATCTGGAACAGAAGCTGGTCTTGGTGCTAAGTTTAACTAGAGCCAGTCTGACTTTGATGGCTACCTTCCAGGTCGTTAAATAAATCCCAGTTCTGATATTGCTGAATTATTTATCCACCAGCTGTGTGCATGTATGTGTGTATATACATACACATACATAAAAACATACACACAGAGGCTATTACTATTACAGAACAGATTTTTCCCAAGTTAACAGGCAATCAGTCGGAATGCCACTCAACTCTGCTTGGGTAAACTCACAGACTTCTTTCTCCAGGAATCAAAGTGAGAGGAAAACTACTGGGACCTAAGTTCTGCTTCTGCTCTAGCTTTACTCTGCAACCCTAGTGTAGGCAAATCCTGTGAGTTATGTAGTGAAATGGAAACAATTATGCCCCACTTCTAAAATGCACACACACAAATGGAAAGAGAACTGCAAGTAATCAGAAAAGTGTTAAAAAAAAAAGATAAATCAGCACTACACGAAGCCATGGTTATGTATGCGCCCAGCATACTTCATGACCTTCAGGTAGCCACTTCAAAGACATAAAAGAAAGCCAGGGAAGGTACAAAACAGGGCAACTAAGAAGTGTTCACAAAAATAAAGTGGCTTTTACCTTCAAAGAGTAAGAACTCCAATCTGGAAAGAAAGACAATAAAATTGAATTCCATGTAAAATCATAGTGATTGCAGATAAAATACCAACAAGCCTGGCTCCATTTTATTACAAATAATTTAAAACAAATCCTGAACACTCTAACTAGGAGAGGTTTTAAGACTCATCAGAGGAAATCGCGAATCAAAGATGTTTGTGGCTTTTTTGTTACAAGTACAAAAAAAGAGCTGTTTGAAAAATCATACACAGGTTTAAGAAGCATCATTCGATTACTGGAGGCTGCTTGTTAGCATTTCTTTCCAAACGGAAGTTGCACAGCTATTCAGAGGCCACCAGTAGTTTTACTATCGCAATACAACATAGTTCTTAAGCTCTTACTCCTAGAACTAGTTTTTGGCCCCATCTTTAGTTCTGAGCTGGGAAGACCACCAGTCTAACATAGTAGATGGCAGGATCCAATTTATTCTATTATTTCAAAGAAGCGCAATGACATTTACCTGATAAGACAGCAAAGAGCAAATAAAATCCAGAAGGCAGTACAGGGTGGTGATTAAAATGTAAACTGGGCTATCAGCTCCCCGCTAGGTCCAATACCAGATTGGCTACTTGTGCTCTGGAGGTCTTAGACCACACTATCTCTGGACCTCCGTTTCTACACTTAAATACTTAAGTTCAAGTAACTTTAAAACAATGACAACCCATTGGAGATATTCAGTATTAGCCCTTCTGTCAATGTGTTTTTGACTGAAACTGTCAACATGTTAACTTCAGTTCTCTCTTGCTGACAGCCACAGGTCTTAGAGAACTTTGGAAAAAGAAGGTTCATGAGTGAAAAGTAAGAAGCTGCAAGCTGTGAAAGAGGGTAAGTTGGTGGGTTAAACCCTAGTCTTGTGACAACGTAGTCCGGAGTCTTTTTGGAAAAGGGGCCATCATATCTTTTCTTTCTCAAGCACCTCAGCAGTGGCTCCTGTCACATGTATTAAAATCCTGTAATACCGTGACAAGAAATGTGTTATCAGACACTAGACTCATCAGCTTCGAAAAGACAATAGTGAAGTACAAAAACAGCCTGATCACGTAAGGAACTTTACGAGTTAAGGAAATGGAGGAGAGAGTTGTTTTTAGTAAATCTCTCCCATTCGCACGAAGCAGCATCTGTATGTCTGTTTATCCTCAGGGAGGGAAGAAATGTTTCAGAGAACTGTTTATTAGTTCAAAGACGACCAGAGATTTTGCACTGAAAGGTTGAAAGTTTTCAGTAATAGAAAAATAAAAATGTAAGGAAACCTACCTTCACACTTGTTCTTTCAGATTCAATCACCTCTTTACATTATTTATATGTTCTTAAAAATTGAACTGTATAGGCTAAAATTCTTAGGATCAACTTACTTTGATCATATCCAGTGGGCACTATATTTTTAGTTAGCTAAACAAACAAACAAACAAAATCATGACACAATTTACAAACTTTTCTGCTCACCAGGATAACTGAAATCATACACATTATTCATGTGTTCCAGTTATGAGCTGAAACAGGAGCACAAAATAGCTTTTTAAGTTTCCAGTGGTATTTCTGGAGGATTTGGTTTGATGACTGTCACTACGATTTATAAATCTATTACTGCCTCCCAGAATCTAATCTGAATTCTTTGAAGATAATGGTCACAGATTACTACAGATTACTAATATAGTCCTAACTCTGAACACACAGAACACTCAATGAATGGATCACGAATCAACCATCAATGTTAGGTATAAACTACACTTTTTAATAAATAGCTGACTTTTAGCCAATTATCTAGATCTGGTTGATGATGTACTAAGATTGATCCACTTAATATCCCTTTTTAAGCATTAATGCCTTGATGGAGATGTTTACTGCACTTTCTGAAAAGAAAAACAAGTTAATTACTTTCATAATACCTTTCAAAGGTAAAATCCAGAATGGGAATTTTTGGTAGTTCCTACTACTATTGAGAGCTCACACTATAGAGAAATAAACTAGCAGCTACTACCCATATTTTTGCCATCTTCTTTTTAAGGTGAAAAACATGTTACATTAATAAAATAAGACTAAGAATTTTCAACACCAGAAGACATGAAGATGCTTAATTTGAGTTTATTATCTCATTAGAATTATTTAAATGTTTTTTCAAATGTTTCAAACAAGATGACAAATTATATACTGAGACTTTGAGTGTTCAGCTGGTAGACTACAGTTACTCAACCTTCTTTCTTCAATGCTACTACATCCATCTACAGACACTTAAATACATCCTGCCCTAGACAAAAATCTCTGGGTAAATTTCAAGAGCACTTATCATTGCTTTGACCTATTGTTCAGATTAAAATAAAAGCAACACTAAAATTAATGCATAAATGTTATTTTTTAAAAAGAAATTAACACTGACTTTTCAGGTAACATTGGCCAGATTATTAATTTAACATTTCACATTATTAATAACCTTCCTCTGGCAGACATTTCATCTACACCAAAACAAAACTAACCTTGTGAAAATTTTGTTAAGAACTAGTTTTCTTAGAACCATGCCAACTGATCAGTTAGAAACTCAAAGAAATGACTTGAGAACTTAGGCACAGTAAATGAGCTTTTAGGCTCCTCCCCAATATGATGTCACATTACTATCATGGTGACCTTAAATTCAGGAATGATGAACAAAGAATCCCTGATTCTATTCTGAAATACCCATTACTTTGAGCAATGGCTCAAATTACACAGAATTCTACAAGCAAGATATTAACAGTTCTTGAGAATTAATAGGCTTTTAACAAAACTACCAATTGCTACTGACCTATATATTTTCTATATGGCTCAGATTTTCATGAAATGGAACAGTAGTAAAGAAAATACCTGGAATAATCTAAAGCCATTATTAATTTATCTAGAAAAGTATTCTAAGGCCTTTTCTCCTCCTGTATCGGGGAGAGCATCTTCGTTAAGAGTGTGTAAGCAGGTCTCACGCACCACCATACTGGCTACTTTTATGCCTAATTTTGTGTTCTTGTGCATGTGCACACACACGCACACACTCAGGTCAGATACAAGTGAAGTTGTTTAACAACCTCTTTCACTAAGTCCTTGAGAAATGGAGAAGGGGGGCACCTGGGTGGCTCAGGTGGTTAAACGACTGCCTTCGGCTCAGGTCATGATCCTAGAGTCCTGCATCAGGGTTCCCTGCTCTACAGGGAGTCTGCTTCTCCCTCTGACCCTCCCCCTTCTCATGCTCTCTCTCTCATACATACATAAATACATCTTTTAAAAATGTTTAAAAAAGAAAAATAGAGAAGCGCTGAAATTAAATATTAGATGATGGAAATGGCTTAATATACCAATAGTTTAAAAATGCTTAAATGCTACTTCAGATGGGGGGGTGCCTGGTAATAGAGCATATGACTCTTGATCTCAGGGTCCTGAGTTCAAGCCCCACATTGGGCGTGGAGCGTATAAAAGAAAGGAGGAAAAGGAAAAAGAAAAAGAAAGGAAAGGAAGGAGGAAAGAAATAGTACAGACAGAACTCAATAAAAATAAGTTTGGATTTTGTGAGTAAAATATGCGGAAGTGAAATTTTAAAAATATAAGTCATTTGAAAAGTGGCACCCCTTTCTGAATCAAATATATAGTGTTGCCTAGGTGAAAACTAGCTTTCTCAGATATTTTGGCCTAAATTTTTATAGATGAATGATGGATGAGAAAACAAATGACTCAACTATTAATGTAACACATACATAAAAGGACACTTTAGCAATCCACTTTAATCTAGGAGAAAAATATTTTAAATTCTAACTAGGTTGGCTTTATTTTAGGCTTACAGGGCTTTAAGGTAAACAAATTTTCTTATAAAAGTAAAAATTTTAAAGTAAACTTAAAATTTAACATTTAGTTCTAACCTCACATTATTAGGCCTATTTCTAACCCGGTAGTTAAGAGTGTACACTTGGAGTCAGGAAGAAAAGGGTTTGAATCCTGGCTTTGCCACTTCACAGACAGGTGAACCACCAGCTGTATGTAACAAATTATATAATCTCGATCTCTGAATTCCTCACATGTAAAGTAAGAACAATACCACCTACCTGAAAGGTTTGTTGATTACATAATAATACACAATGTGAGGCCATTCTTCAGCACAGTGGCTGGTACATAATACACCACAGTATGACTAACCTACCATTAAAAAAGTTGGCTAAGGAAAGGAAACAGCAGAGTATTTGTTTTCCATACTTCATCTGTTTTTATTTTTCAAAATAAAGTTTTGGAGTTGAAAATCAGATATTTTGCCACATTTATCAGGGACTACCTATCTTCTAGTCCCTCTATATAAAAATGGATACAAACACCTGCCATTTCTACTCCTCATGGAGAACATCCCATCTGTTGCTCTTAATCCATATGAACTGTTTCTCAAGTCACCTTTAGTGATTTTCTTCCTTAATCTGCTTTGGCCACCACACACTCAAGGTTTACTTTGATCTAATTAGTGAATGTCAACCATGGTTTTTCTTTCAGAGTTCAACATTTCAAGAAAAAGAAAACCACACAGGTATTCTGTAGTAACCTATCAACTTTCCCCTTTCTGAGGTTTCAGTACTTATTTTATCTTCCATGACTCTTATAACCTGCTTTCTGGTCTAATTCCTAAATAAATATCCCAGAACATTTCCTCAGTGACCTGGTCTTTTTTGCTTTTCCCTTCCTGTTGCTATTTTCCACCGATTTCCTCAAACTTTAATATTAAAGCCTATTTTTCTAAACTCATTTCATTTTCTCGAAGATAGTCTCCTAACCTTTCCTTTCAATCCTGAACACTCTTAATATTTGTGGTGGCCTTTGCCAAAGTTTTTAATCTCCAACTAGATCCAACTAGACCAACCAGATCCTGCAAACCACTGCACACATCTACTGCTGATACCTTCTCTACTAAGGTCTACTCTGAACCCCCAGGGACTGTGAGATAATCTATTGCTCAAAGTGTCCTCAGGGACACCCGGTATCACATAGAAGCATGTTAGAAATGCAAATTCTTGCCCCATCTCAAACCCACTGAATTATAATCTGTATTTTTTTTTAAAATCCCCCGGGATATCCACCCACACTGAAGTTTCGAATGATGAATTGTGACCTAAACAGTTTTTAACTAGAAAATTAAAATCATCATCATAAGTTCTTTCAAAATTATTTTGACAGATGCAACAAATGGTCTCATTTACCTTTTTTCTCACATTTTGGAAAGTCAAACAGAAATGACATAACAACTAACACATTACTCTTCATTATTTAAAAAAAAAAAATTGTGATAACAATATTATTGGTTGTATTTAGACAGATCAAATTTCTCCACACCAACTCTACATAAATATGGATTAATCTGGTAAGGTTCTGCTTCTTAACAGGAAGCATGAAAAGTTTCAATATGACCAGTCAATGCTAAACACAGATCATCTAACCTCAAATTCTGTTACATCATAACCTGCCTGAAGTATACCCAAGTTGCTCTGACCACATCAATTAAGCAAAAAATATAAACCCCTTTATACAGGTTCAAATGAAAAGTTTGTTTTAATAATATCTTGATCAATATAAAAATACAAAAATTGCAAAATAGTGATGTCGCTGATAAAAACAGTAATGGCTTCTTAAAACATATCAACTGCTGTTTGATCTACTTTCAGACAACTGAAATTTGCAGTTTTAAAGGATTCTTGGCTTTAGTATTCAAAGTATAGGCATGGCTTTGTCTCCGAATTCTATTAAAAAGTGCTTGATACAGTATATGAGATCTTCAACAATGGAATATTTTCAAAGTTAAGGAAAAATTTTCCCTTTTATCTATCTGAAAACTGAGGTTGAGCTCCTGCCCCGACTCCCAATAGTATCATCCTTGACAATACTGATCCTCACCATTTACCTTTGTGGAAAATAATTTTAAAGTGATCAAACCTCATGTTATTTTAAAGGCATGACTTGAGTTGTACAATTATATGACTAATTTAACCTCCTACTCTCTTAATAAATGGATAGCTGGGCCTAAAACTCACCCTTTGGGAATTCTAAGTAAATAGTTGAATAAAACACTACTCATTAGTGGTTTTTTGGGGGTATTAGTTTTTGAGGAAATGCTTATATATGATCCACATATTTCAAGTTTCAGTAAACAGAAATGTGATTTTCATAGCTACAGGCAGAAAATACTCCCTTATGTAAATATAATACACCCCACTGAAAATATCTAATAAAATCTAATTATTTCTAAAATTGAACTAAATATATTCAGGGCTTCGGGTAGCGCCAAAAGATACCACTAGAGCCTAAGCTTAAAATGATCAGCAAAAGCAACCTCTTATTTTTGGAATAAACACACCATAAATCGGTAAACTGCCCCACCCCATCCCCAGCTCTGTCAACACCATGTTTAGATATTTTTTTGGTTAGAACATTCCTTCTTGTCTCTGTGAATGATCTGTTGATTTTGGACAAAAGAAAAACAACAAAATCTTTCTGGAAAATACTAACCTAGAGGAGTTATTTTGTCTATTCCTTATCTTAAAACAGTAGGGAAAAAAACCCCCCAAAACAGTAGGGTAATCACTTTTTCTTCCCTACAAGCTCACATTTATTTAACAATCTTCATTCAAAACAGACAAAGCAGAATATATTGCTATTCCTTCTGAAGAGTTTCCTACTCAATTTGTTTATAGATCACTATGTCCCTAGCACTTTCTTCCTAGATCTTTTGGCTATTAATGGTACAGTTGGCAGAAAAATGAGCACATTTCTTCAGGTAAATTTCCATTTGGTGTTGCAGAACTTCTACCTCTTTGACTAATAAAGAACTAAGTACACCCTCAAGGGAAAGAACTCACAAGAAAAATTACTGTATTAGGGCTCTCCTCAAGAGTATGGGATCAATATGAAAACAAAAACCTTATCAAGTTTGAAGAACTCACTCCCAACATGGTGCGTCTTGTATACTGGAGACATTTCCCAATGATGCGCCTAAACCCTTCAACACAGCCTTCCTCAAATATTCCCTCACCACTTCTTCACTTGCTGGCAGGTTATGTCAAGGGGCCAAGAACACGGGGAATAAAATGCCTTCTGAAAGCACCATACAGGTGTTTCCCTTTGCCCGCCTCTGTATGTTTTCTAGATCATTTCCAAATGGACATGCCACAATTTCATCAAAAACTTTACTGGCAAACTTTTATGCCAAAAGCCAACATTCCCATCTTAAACCTGAAGACCCAGCTCTAACTCCCAGTAAAGCTACTTCCTGACATTTTAATAGACCCCGTCAAGTTCAGCTCTTTTGTTTTTACTCCTTCCCACTCCCTCACTGTCGTCTTTCAAGCCGGTACCCAATACCTAGTACTAAATGTGAAGACAGAACTCCATTTGACCACAAAAGTCTCAATTACAGAACTACTGAATCTGTTTTACACAATTGAAACCATCACACCCCACCCAAAATCACCAACACAACATTTTGAACATGTTCGATTTTATTAAAAATATTTAACATTGTACAAATATTCCAATACAGTTATGGTACCTGAACACTGTACCAAAAGCATGATTTTTATTAAACTGCTGATTAAGTGGTCTTGCAAATGTTCCTACTGTAATATTCTCATATTACTCTATGCATATAGCAATGTCATGTTCACAGGAGCTTTCAGCTCAATTATAGAAATAGCCTTATAACACAGTACTAAACATCTTAGTAGGATTTGTTAAAAGTACAATTCTACCTATGTTACCGAACAGGCTAGAGAAGTTCCTTTTGTCCAGCCATTATAAACGAGAAATCAAGAAAAGCAGTGTTCATGGGATCCTACAAAGTTACTACATAAAATGAAAGCCCCTGTTTGTATTTGAAGAATTGAAGCTTCCCCCCCACTCTGCAATGTCTCCCTTCCTGATCCCATGAAATGCGTTTTGTTGTTAGTATATCAAAGCCAGTAACTAGACTTTGTGCTGCAAAGATGAACTCTTCAGAATTACTTGTGTGTTCCTACTGCTTACTATCAAGCTTTCCAAAGAGCACATTATTAGTGCAATCTTTATAATCTTTTCTATCAATGGTACAGCATGAAATGTGTCAGAAGAGAAACAAGCACCTCAACAAAATGATGTAATCACTGCAATTCTTAAAGTATAATTTCATTATAGCAATTTATAAGTAGTCTACGACAAGCTTACAGACAAGATTTCAGAATACTGACTAGCACGTTTAACACCCAAGTTTCATCCTAGACATACGTTCAACCAACAAAGGAGGCTTAAGAATATTAGGGAGGTTCTTCATGTATGAATATTCATAATTACTTTTAATCAGTGATTGCGTCATATTATAATTTCTTTATATGTTATGGCCAGAAATGCTTGGTTATTAAATTTAATTTCCTTGCTTTATACTTTACTATCATGGAATCCTCTACTGTGAGAGATTTTAATCTTTACTATCATCTAAAAATTGACAAATTCTACCAATACCTACTAATCGCAACAGCTGTCCTGGATTTCAGACAAAACACAAGTTGTTGACAGATTAATGGTTTTGCTATGTTCAAGGTTCTAATATTTAGCTAAGTAATGTCCTCTTGACTCAAAGTCATTATGTCAAATGTATTTTTAAAACAAGCCCTCTCCTGTTTGTGAAACTGTTAGAACTTTCAAGTTTCATTTTACAATGTTATAATTTTTTGGAAGATTTAAAAAAATAATTTTTCCTAGTGCTTATTTAAATCAACAACTTCTACTTCTGCTAGTATCAGCGTGCAATAAACACCTCTTAAGATGCATTATGTACTAATCTTCCCAATAAAAATGCAAACATAATGAAGATATTAGAGGGATTGAAACCACAGTAAAAGAAAGCAAATTTATTATCTAAAAGTCTTGAGAATTTATCTTGTAAAGTGTCTATTTTCATCCACCTAAAATATACCCTGAGTATTTTGTTACTTCATACTTGCAGACCTTTCCTGCTAAACTGTACTTTGAGAATAAAAAGTATGAAGTAGTTATTATATGTTCCTATTAAGAACTAAATTATTTAATATTAAAATCTTACTTGTCTACAAGGCCAACATAAATGCCCACTTATAAAATATGGGCATTCTCCCACACTTAATGTCCCACTACTGATAAAAAAAAAATAGGAAAAAAAAAATTTCTTACCAACAATTCCACTGGTTATCGTCCCCAGCGAACCCCACCTAGCAAGTCGACATCATGACATGTCAGGTCAGGGCAGCCTCAACCTCGCTTCCCTGATAGTCAGGTGATAAAAGGAAGGAGTTAAAACAGGAAAAGTACACTTGCAGATTTCTGGATAACATCTGAAAATGGTTAAAAAACAAAAACAAAACAAAACAAAAAACCCAGAGCTTCTGGTAACCTCTAAATAAAAATTACATAAGTATATATATTTAAAAAGAAAAAAAAACTATTCTAGAAAGATTAACAGTAACTACTTCAAATTAAATATTTATATTCATTACTGACCAAATACATTAAATATGCAGTATTTTTAAGGCTTGGTGTTTGCATTTCAAAATTCAGAACTAATTCACAAACTACTAGCACAAAAGCAAGCATGCTTGGTTAGTGGATTTGTCATTCTGAATTCTCTAGTCAGTCACCCAATCCACAGGCTTACTGAGAACTAAGTTAACAGAAGCTCCCATTCTTAGAGAAACATAAACACACTTATAAATCCAGTACACTCTTTCTATAAGGCTTTTTCTTAGCTGCTCACTTAAGAGATGCCACACAAAAAGGGACAACACTAACATTTCTTTACATACTTCAGTTGGTTTTCTTTAAGAATACTGGATAGCTCAGTAAACAAAATTCTCTTTGAAAAATCAAAACTGCAAATTTTAACAAATGTAGAACTCTTTACAATTGACAAGTAATAGCCTTATAGCAAGCATTTACTGGAAAGATTTTGGATTTTACAAATAATACACAATTAATAAAACATAGGTATGATTATCCAAATGGGCAGGAGGCAAATGATGTAATGAGTTTCCAGAATATTATGTGGCTTTATGCTAGGAATGGAATTTTATGTCCCTTCTCTTTTGGAATTTAAAATAGAATTTATTTTGATGCATGCTAATCTTTTTAAAAAGAGGGTTCACCTCCTAAGTCAGATTTCAAATGAGAGAAAAATTGTCTTTTAACAGAAAGCATTGGGCTTTCTTATGCAGAATAACCCCAGTAACTAAGAAAACAAAAACCATTATGCTGAACTCTGCTTAAAAAAACTAACTACAGAACCGTAGCAACTCAATTTCCATATCAATTGATCAAATAAACTTGGATTTATGAGAAATCTGGCAACTTATTAAAACTTTTTTGCTTTAAAAAAATTAAAACACTGTCATTTAAATACATACATTTAAGCAACTGCTATAAATGAGTGATCAAATAAAAATTAGCATTCCATTAGGGGGAAGGGGTATGTTTAGGTCAGTCTTAGGAAGGTACCTACAAAGAAGAGGTTGGCCTCAATATGAAGTAAATATATTTCCCAACACACATTACTGTAGCAGGCTCGTAAGTAAAGCAAATGAATTAGGTTGGGGAACAAAAAAGATGGCACAAGAGCAGGGAATGAAATTTCCCAGAACTCGTTAAAAAAATTCATTAAGATAAAGCACCTAATGAAAATCTAAAATAAAGACCTCCTGAATGGACATTTTTCAGGCTTATGTATTAGATTGTTAGGTTTATATCTGTGAAAAGTTAAGCTCCAAATCTATTTTCTCTGCATGCTGCTACAGCAGGAGTTTACAAGATTCAACAAGGGAAAAAGCTCTGAAGTGAGACTTAATGTTCAAAAAGTTGTGTTTTTCTGAGAAACAAAATAGCTACAAAAACCCTATAAAGCAATTATTAGGGGACATCTCTTAGACATATTTTAATAGGTGAGAGTAAAATATTATCTGCAACTAGAGGAAAGGATTTTTTCATGGAACCCAAGATTTAGTCTTATGTTTTTGCTAGGGTTTATATTTTAGGGGAAGGGGAAGCCCAATCAATTACTTTTTCAGAATCACTTCTTTACCCATTCCTAATTTGCCTCATGATTAACTTTGTCTCTGGTAACATCTAATTTTAAAGAAATACAAACAAATCAAATTTTACTTGTAGATGCTTTCTTCTTCCCCAGAAAAATCAGGATTTAAGTCTAAGTTAGACTTACAATCACTACAAATTGTATTTTCAAAGTTTAAAAGCAGCGTTTAAAGAATGTTTGGTGTCTTTACTTACATACATGGGCATAAGAAAAACTACTGTATCTAAGCTTTACCAAGTAAATACCCATGTTAATTTGGGACAGACTACATAATTCCTTTATTAATTTCCAAAAACAAAAGGAATATTAATAAGGTCTTTTAACTTACTGAACTACATAGTAAGTGTACTCTTAAAGAGAGATAAATATAGACTTTCATCAGTAAATACTAATTTTCTTACTTGAAATCAAGAGAGAAGCCATGAAACTCAAAACACAATCTAAGCACGCTCATAAGGAACTAAGTGGCTTACGGTCCTGAGATCTACCACTGCTGTCATAAAAGACACCAAACAGGAACAAAACACAAAATAAAGATGTGATCATTTTAATTCCTCCCTAAGTGGCTTATTTTTACAATTTAAAGCATTTTAGACCCACCTAAGAGTAAAACGGAAGAGAAAATTTTATGGTAATTTGAATGTGATCCAGACATTTCTGCACTGTCAAGTTTGGATTCTTTTGTTCCTCTTACTCTCGAGCAAAACTGTCATTATAATAATTCAGAATTTCTAAAGGAAACAGGGAAATAAATGTTATAACTTGGCCAACAAAAATTTAGCCAGGAGGGTAGTAAAAAAATAAAAGAGATATTAACAGAAAGTCAGAAGGTATGACTAGTGGATATTTTTACGCCTCTCTTATAAGGCACGAGTGCTTCTCAAAGCAAATTTACGTAGCAATAGGAAATTATATTCCTAAACCAGTAACTGAAGTGGTAGTCACGATTAGGTACACTACAATTTAAATTTAGTCCGCAGTGCAATTGACGCCACAGTACTAGCATTTTTTCCTGTTATACATTCACTTATCCAGCAAATAAGGTCTTCAGACAACAAATTATCCTTTATAGAAAGAATGTGGGTCAAAAATAAATTGCAGTCTGCTTCCCCAACCCCATTCTACTTAACGCAGATTATCCAATGCCTGCAAGAATGTTCAAAAGCCTCTGAACCCGTTTTTATAAAAATAAAGGATAAAATTTCAAAATTAGAAGAGACTATGAGAGAACACCAATCAATAAAGTGCGATTTGGAATAAATACTAGAATTTAGACTAATCCTCAGTCTGATAGCCACGATACATATTGGAATAGACAAGAAAATTTGCATGAATTTGATCACTCACATAGGCAGTTATAATTTGAAAACAATATTCCTTGCAAAGGATTACGAATAAAATAATGTTTTAGGACACAATTGAATTTGAAATAGGTAATGTTTTGAATAGATTTTTTAGTTTTATTGAAATCTTACATGAACAAGAAATTGGAAATACAATCACATCAAAGAACAAATTGTCACGGCTTTGACGTTTAAGCCAAACAAATTTTGTAGGGCAGATTTCAAAAAGGTGTGAAGTTATAACAATTTAAAAACACAGTTAACCTACTTCTAGGAATGCAAAACATACAATCATAGGTTATTTTCAATACAAGAAAACTTAAATTTGTTTGCTTTAATTTCTTAAAACTACTAAGACAAAGCACTAGCTTGGATTTTTATTTACAGCATACTCCATACTCCTATGTAATCTATCCCAAATCCAAAAAAATGAAACTGTCCAAAACCAAAGGTTCTGCAAAATCATGATTTAACAGTGTGCTCAGCTTGTTTTTGAAGCTAAAATGAAGCCTGAAACGATAAAAGCATTGTAACCCCCAGAATAAGGGAACTCTGCAAGCCCAATAATGTCCAAGAGCATTTATGAAAAGAGGAAAAAAAATAAAAAGACTTGAGTATATATACAATAGTGATTTCTTCAGCCCAATACAAATGGCAGCAAACTGCTACTTAAAGATGAAACAGTTAAGCCAATTTTTTTTTGAAGAATGTAGATCTAGAGCCAATCGGATCTTGCCAATATCATTTTCAAGCCCTCACTTGTCTATTTCCACTGTTGCCCATAAGTATCCTGATAAAATTCCTGGTTGTCATTATTGTAACCATAGTTACCAGAATAGTCACCACCTTGCTGAAGCGGCTGCTGAGCGATGGGTTGGGAACCCCAGTTCTGTTGGTTGTTGGTCTGACGGCGCTTGGAATCAGGTTGGTTGTACCCATCTGCCTTTCTCTTGCCTCCTACATTGCCCCCACGATTGCCCCGAGATCCACGGGAACCACGGCCTCTCTGCTGTTGTGCAGGACCCCCTCTACCACCCCTAGAGCCTCTTGGTGGTCCCAAAGGTGCCCCCCTCTGTGAATAGCCAGCTCTACCTCTTGGAGGTGGTGCTCCCCGCCCCCTTGGTGGTGGTGGAGCACCTCGCCCTCCCCTTCCTCCTCCTCTTCCTCTTACTGCATAGCCATCATCATAGCCGTAGTAGGGATCTTCATAGCCTCCACGATAGTCGTGATAATCATAACCATAGTAATCATCATAGTAATCTTCGTAGCCATAGTAATCTGGAGGGTAGCCATATCCACCTCTCCCCCCACCACGACCCCGACCTCTAATTGGAGGTGGCATACGAGGAGGAGGGTGATAGTAATAATCTTCATACCTAGCAATGGAGGGAAGGGAGAAAAGAAAAAAACAAATTAGCTTGCTTCAAGTCTATTCCTGAATTTTTTTATTAAGTTGATCTCTATTACCAACTTATTCTTTGTTCAGAGATGTATTTACTAAAATGTAGACTCACGCAGTGCTTCTGGAAGCCTGTCTAGCAGCTTGGCGCTCTTTCCTTTTCTTGTCTGGTGGCTTGGCTAAGACTATTTCAATTTCTTCCCCTTCTATCTCCTTGCCATTCATTTCATCCATGGCCTACACAAAATTACAAAAATAAAATTTATTTTACCTGTAAAAACAGAACTTTAAGACATAATTATATAGACATACCCAATACAAAGTATTTATTTCCTTCAATCTTACCTTCTTATGTGTAAATTATATTGAAAACAAAACTAATGTCCTACTCTTATATTTAAAAAGCTGGAAGGACTTCCAGAGCCACCTATCACTGCTCCTTAATTCCAAATAACTAACCCCTCAAGGTTGAGCCGTAACAAAAAAGCAAATCTACATCTGGGAAATGCCGTAATTAACACAAACTTTCCAAGACTCAAATTTTAAAATAAAAACATGGCATTCAACATGTAAATCTGAAACTGCTCTTCCATAAAAATCTTAAAGATCTGAAAGACAAATGGGTTACTGAATGAGGTGATCAGTAAAAATGAACAAGATACTGACCAAAAAATGCCTAGGTTCCCCCCACAACACTTCACCTAGAACAGGCACAGACTAATGAAGCCTTGAGGATTCACCGGCAGAGCAGTAATCGAAAGCATCCTACCCTCTAGTCCTTTATCTGTGTTGTTCCACTGAATAGCCTCTGCCATACATCCAAGTTCAAGTAACTCAGTAACAAAATGTCACACCTCCTTGCCACAGCCTTTCTGCTTCCCTACACAATCTTTTCCGCTCTGGACAAACAGAATAAAACGCTCTATCCATAAAGAACATTCAGAGATTTACAAGCAACTAGACAAAGATGACCTCAGTCTTCCTCTACCTGCTAAGTGCTCCCCATGACCACGCACTTCACCTAAAGCAACTAAGTCCACAGAAGCTTCCCAATTGCTGACACATTTTGAAATTTCACAGACCTCTCTGGCAAACCCCCCTACCAGTTTTTATACTTCTTTTTAATTAGAGACGAGTTATTTAATAACAACTGAATGAGAAGCAATACTCAGAAGGTATAAATTAGTTATCCGTGTTTCATACCACTGGCAATTTCAGAAACCAAGCATTAAATTCTGCACTAAGCTGTGAATTTTATAAGCAATGCTGTCTCACTAATTAGCTTTCATCAAAAAGCAAACCATAAAATTCTAACTAATACAAAGATTCTATAAGGCATACTTTAAAGCAAATATCCTGGGCAGGAAACAGAAACTGCTCAAATTAGAGGGGGCCCCACTCCAACAGACCACGCCGAAGGAGGACCAGGCCTGAGTGAGTCACTTAGGATTCTCGACCTACCTTCCCAAATAAAAAACTTCTGTTAGGTGTTTTGTCTTCTCTCCCCAATTGGGGAAGGTGAGAGGAACAAGAAACTACCAATTCACATGGAAGATACTGCTGATCCACTATTGGCAGAAAACAGCGCAGGTATTCAGGTTTTCCTCTCTAGCCACCACACAAAATGCTTTCACACTTTTCATTACTATCATCAAATTGACTATCATATGCAAGAAGTATCTCTAACAACTCCTGAAACCAGCAACACAGCTAATACAACTAGAATTCCACAAATGTGTAAATTATATTGAAAACAATATAATTATTGTTATAATTATCTATTATTGTATAATTATTGTATAATTATCTATTATTGTATAATTATCTATACACTGCTCTGGTCTTTCACAGATCTACAAAGTAAGGTAAACAAAGCAAATGTAATACAATTCATTACCTATTTACCATTTACAGCAGCTAATTCCTACACCTTATAATATTTCCAGGGCATCATGCTATCAAATATCAGGCTTACAAAAACAATATAGAGATTAAAAATAACTTGCCTGAAGTCACAAACCCAGTTAGTAATAATCAGGCTTTGAAATATGAAATCTTACCTGTTACACTACTACCACTTCACAGATTATTAAAAGTAAGTTCCAGAGTTCGGCAAAAGCTGAAAACCAATTTTATTTCAGTTTTTTAAAGTCATTTTATGTGTTTAGCAAGTCTCAACAACAAAATTCAAATATCAAGAAGCAAAACTTCAAATTTCTACCTTAACAGCTGCTCCTCTGTCTTCAAAATGAACAAACGCATAATCTTTCAACTTCTTCACTCGTTCGAGTTTTCCAAATTCAGAAAATGACTTTTCCAATATTTCTTCTGTCACTGTAGTAGCCAAGTTTCTCACAAATAAAACCTTCACCTAATACAACAAATATAAAAAAAATGGCATTGGCTACTAATTTTTTGCTGAAGTCTTACATTAAAGTATTTCTTCCTAACTTCACCACAGGCTTTCCTTCTCAAAAACATTAAATAATAAAGGTGCATCACAGAAGGTATAAAAATTGCCAAGAAAATTATCATCAGTTACCAATTTATATAGATTATTGGTTCCTTCTCCTGCCCTGTAACTAGCACTGGGGCACCTGGGTGGCTTAGTCGGTTAAGTGCCTGCCTTTGGCTCAGTTCATGATCCCGGGGTCCTGGGATTGAGCCCCACATTGGGCTCTCCGCTCAGTAGGGAGCCTGCTTCTCCCTCTCCCTCTGCTGCCCCCACCTTGTGCTCACTCTCTCTCTCTGTGTCAAATAAATAAAATCTTTAAAAATAAATTCTAAAAAAATAAATAAAAATAAAGTACTAACACTGTGAAGAGAACCTTCAAGGAACCAAGAGATAATTATTAAGTTAATTCACAAATTTAATAGGTCCCTGAGTACCAACTGAAACAACATGTTTTGGGGTTTTGCTCCCTGCAGAACTGAGTAATTAAGCTAATTCTAAAGTTCATATGAAAAAATAAACAAGAAGAGTCAGAAAAAAAAAAAATTGGGAGACTAGCCCTACCAGATATAACAAACTATAATGCTTAAATCACTGAAACAGCATAGTGTTCACCTGGATAAAACTAAAAGTTGGGGGTGCCTGGCTGGCTCAGTCAGAGGGGCATGTGACTGACTCTTGATCTCAGGATTGTGAGCTCGAGCCCCACGCTGGGTGTAAGGATTACTTAAAAAAAATAAAATCTTAAAAAAAAAAAAAGTTGGGAAAAAAAAAAAGTTGGATTCATACCTCAGACTACATACCAGGGTAAACTCCAAATAGATCAAAAATTTAAAAAGGGGTGGAGATGGAGATGGGGAAAGTCTGAAAAATATTAAAAGAAAATAAAGGTGGGGCTCCTGGATGGCTTAGATGGCTAACCGTCTGCCTTCCACACAGACCCTGATCCAAGGGTCCTGGGATTGAGCCCCACTCTTCCTCTCCCTCTGCTGCCACTCCCCCGCCTGTGCTTGCCCACGTGCTCTCTCTCCCTCTGTCAAATAAATACAATATTGAAGGAAAGAAAGAAAGATAAAGATAATTCCTTTACATAACATTGCTCCAAGGAAGGCTTTATAATTTAGAAGCTATTATAGGGGTGCCTGAGTGGCTCAGTGGGTTAAGCGGCTGCCTTCTGCTCAGATCATGATTCCAAGGGTCCTGGGATCAAGGCCTGCATTGGGCTCTCTGCTCAGCAGGGAGCCTGCTTCCCCCTCTTTCTCTGTCTGCCTCTCTGCCTACTTGTGATCTCTCTCTGTCAAATAAATAAATACAATCTTAAAATAAAATAAAAGCTATTATGTAAAGGAGTGGCAGAATTCACTACTAGAAATAAATGGCTTTCACATGGCAAAAATGCCAGAAGTGGAGCCAAAAGACAAATGACTTCTATCACAAAGAGTTAACCTCTATTTTTTAAATATCAGATCCAGAAAATAAGAAAAAGCTCAATGGAAAACTGAATAAAAGACATGCAAAATTCATGAATACAAGGTTCATACAAAGAGACACAAATGGCCCTTCAACATATTAAAAACTTAAATCCATGCATAGTGAGAGAAGTAAATCATAACAGCTTTGAGATACACCATTTACCAGACTGGTAAAATCCAAAAATATTACAATTTTGACAAGGATGAGGAAAGTGGGCCTCTTGTATTTTGCTGGTGGGAGGATAAAACAGTACAGGGAAATATGGCAACATTTTACAATAATACAAAAATATTTTATAATAATTGCAGATGCATGTTCTCTGTGGCCCACAATTCTATCTCTGAGAATCTACCCTATAGCTATATCTGCACTTTTATCAACTGACAAGATACAAGCTCATTCACTATAATATTGTTACAATAAAAGATTAGAAACTCTGCCCAACCAGCTGAATACAATATAGCATACCCACACAATGGAACATTATGTAGCCATAAAAAATGAGGACATGCTCCAAGAGCAGATATGAAGAAACCACCAAGACACATTGTTGGTAAGACATTTTTTTCCTTTTTTACATCTCTGAAATGGGAATCCAACTTACAGTTAATGTGACATGCAAGCACTGTTTCAAAATTTAATTGGCAAAATTTAGTAACTTCTTACTGGTACACACAATAGTGATATACCACCTTAGAGCTCATGAACTAGGATACTGAATAAAGCACATATAGATCAGTGAATGCAGGTTACCTGTATCCATCATGTAAAAAGTCAGGAAAGTAAGAATACTCGTATTTGCCTGTATCTGTCTAAGGAAATACCACAAGAATAAACCAGAGACTACGAAAACTGGGTGTGTACTGGGAACGAGGGAACACAGTAGATGCAGCTAGGTAGAGGTTGGACTTTTTTTTTTTTAATATTTAATTTATTTATTTGACAGAGAGATACAGAGAAAGCACAAGTAGACAGAGCAGCGAGCAGAGGGAGAGGGAGAAGCAAACTCTCCACGGAGCTGGGAGCCCGATGTGGGGCTGGATCCCAGGACCCTGGGATCATGACCCGAGTTGAAGGCAGCCACTTAACCGACTGAGCCACCCAAGCATGCCGAGGTAGGACTTCTTTAATCTACACCTTTCTGTGTAATTTTGATTTTTGAACTAAGGAATTCTATTACCTATTCAAAGAAGAAAATTAACACATCCGGTGAATAAACTGTTTCCTCAGATAAAGGATATATGAATAAAATTATTTGGGGGAAGGTATTACTTCAAGGTGGGGGGACTCTACCACTGTCCACCTCCATCTCTACCCTCTTGATTTTCACAGTGTTGTCACAGAGGTCAAACTCAACATTATGCAGGCCTCTCAGTTGGTTCTTTTTTTTTTTTTTTTTTTTAAACTCAACACAGATCTTTTTTTCTTTTTCAAGATGAAACCAAAACATACGATATAAAAATTACTCGTTGAAAGTGTGTTTAAAACATTCAACAGAAAAAAGTCCCTTTAAGAAATATAGGCTCTTAGGTTTCGGTTGATTATAAAACTGACCCAACTTGGCAAAAAAATCTTAAATGAATTAGAACACTGATAATGTTAACAGCAGAAGGGTAGAGCACCCACCCTCCACTTTAGAAAACAATAAAGGAATCAATATTAGTCAATCAAATTTACTCAGTCGGTGTTACTCAAGTTTATAGAGTCCTCTTTTTCATTCTGAATGTTGTTTATGATCTAGGAAGAATAGTTCCTAGAATAAAATGTTGAGGTTTTCTAACCCTATAAAGTTTAGGATGCACTTCAATCTAAAAGGTTATTAAGAGGTATGTGAAAAGTGTTGAACAAATCACCAGCCAAACTACCTTCAGATTCTCTGTGAATTTTATTCACCTCTTATAATGTGTAATATATCTATACTGCTATTTTAAACATGTTTTTACAGAAAAAGCAATACAAACTCTACTGTTTCTACAAGGCAGTTCCAAAGTGTAAGGATGCTTAAGAGATTTATTCAACTCTAATAAAATAGAGGACATCCAAGTTCAATAGGTTTGCCCAAAGTCACAATTAATTGTAATAGAAGAAACAAATAGAATTAAAATCAAGTTAGTAAAAAATAAAAATTAAAAAAAATCAGAGCTATTTAAATTCCTAGTCCCTTTCCTTAACACAAATCCATTCAAGGAATACAAGGACACTGAGCAGCACATCTGAGAGCCTCTCTGGTTCATTCTCTGTGGTTCTTCTCTAACCCAAAGACGACTTTGCCTATAAAACCTGTTCACACAAGTATAAACTAGGGCTCTCCTCCAAACTAATTGGAGTGAAGAGGACTTGCTCAAAACCTGGAATAAAAAGCTTTAGAGGAAGATTTCCCAGTCTAGGAGAATTCAACTACCAATTTATGGTCATTACAGAGTTGCTGCCTCACCAAGAAGGGAAGAGACACACCAAAATACTCAGAAATTCACTAAGATCAGCAGAGATGCAACTCTGATGAGTCCCTTCAATTCCAACAGTCACCCGAAGGGAAAGCCTAACAATTGAGCCTCATGGCACCATTATTTACCAGGCAGGGATCATGGCAACAGAAGTATAAGGCTTAGGAGGAAAGTGAGGGCCTACACAGGATCTGCCATGCATATTTTGCCACCACCACACAAGAGCAAACACGATAACCCTCTGCCTTTCTTCATGGAGACAACAGTCTTAAGGGAACTTAATCAATAAATTAAAAAAAAGAAATAGAAAAATCAGCTATAAATCTAAATAAATTATCAACAGCCATGTAATAAAAGTCTTACTATGGTCAATGAAGACTGCAATTCATAATCTCCAAAAAACATTACTTCTGTCTATATTCAATAAGACCTCTTTTTTTTAAAACTCTGTCTCCTTCCTAGCTCCTAGCACTGAACAAATTCTCAAGGCTGATGGCCATACTTAAACCAATTTCACTTCAGTTCCTTTTGCACATTTAATCTCCAGGAAAAGGGATGATTAACAGAAATTTCTAGATACCAAGACAGACTGTTAAGTTTGGTATTAAAGCAGATTCTAGAATTAAGATCAAGAGCTATAAACTGTATTTATCATATAACTTTTAAAAGTTGAGCTTTATCGGAGTACAAAATTTAAATAATCATCTCACCCCCATCCCAAGCAACTGCATTTACCTTAGCCATGACTTCTGGATCTGGTTCTTCCACAGGGTCAGCCCATTCAACTGTAACTACATTTCCCCATACTTTTACTTTTCCACTCATCAGCCGGCGTCTGGCTTGTGCTGCTGACTTGTGATCCTCATATTCAAGGAAGCAGAACCCCCGATTCTTCTTTTTGTCATCGGGTTGATGATAGAGAATAACGTCCACCAAACCCTCTGTTAAACCAACAGCCAGATATATAAGCCAAAAGCATCCACCACACATCTAGCGGTCAGGCAGACCTAAATCCACTTGCCGAAGAGCAAAAAATATTGAAGAAGCCTCAAAATGATTCCCTAATTACCTATTAGACAATTAAATCAGCATTGTTAGATATGGATTGTGAAACAGTATTTTACGTTCCTTTTTAAATTTTTCAGGGTCCTGAGGGTACAGCCATAAGCAACAGGTCCAGTTACTGTATTCTGATATAGAACATGATACCATGGTTTAGAGTGTTTGCTATAACAAGACCTTACAATTTACGAAACCAAGGAATTTAAAAACCAAATTACTGATATAAATTCAAAGGAATTTACATTCAAACAAGTAATCATGACCAAAAATCATCCTTGGCTCTAACTTAAAAGTTACTGCTTTTACCAAGAATGAAAATGATTGCTGGGGCACCTGGGTGGCTCTGTTAAGTGTCTGCCTTCAGCTCAGGCCGTGGTCCCGAGGTCCTGGGATCATGCCCCACGTCAAGCTCCCTGCTCGGCGGGGAGTCTGCTTCTCTCTCCCTCTTCCTCTGCCCCTCACCCCCAGCTCATGCTGAATCTCTCATGCTCTCTCTCAAACAAATAAATAAAATCTAAAAAAAAAAAAAAATGATTGCTAAATATTGGTGTCCCTCCGGTCTTAGTCCTGTGTTCTCATCTTTCCACATATGTTGTTTCTAGGTTGTATCAGCTAGTCTGTACTTTTAGAAGCTATCTATATCCTTAAGAATGCTTACATTTTATTTCTAATCCAGACTTAAAGACATTTCAAATTTAGCATGTCCAAAATCACAGTTACCACTCCCCAAATGTGTCTTCTCTACTTCCCTATCTAATAAATAGGACCATCTCCTGGTTCTCAAGCCAGAACTTGACGACTCTTTCTTGATTTCCTTCCATTACTTTCTTTCCTTTACTCCCCTACTCAATTCAGAGCCCATCTACTTCTTTCCACCTTCACAGCTATTACCCTCGTCCAATCTTCTATCCAAACTACTGTAATAGCCTCAACTAATTGATTAACTTCTACTCTTAAGCCCCTCTAAACCATTACCCATATGGCAGTAGAGATAATATTCCGTAAACATGAAACAGATGTTACTCCCTGCTTGAGATCTTTAAACACTTTCTCATTCTACAAAAATTAAATCTAAACTTCTTATAAGGTCCACAAAAGCTGTGCCTACTTCATCTAATTCTACCCTTAACTCTACAGTAATTTTAACAACACTGGCATTCTCTCAGTTCCTATAATACACCAAGATCTTTCTTGCTTCGGAGACTTGGCATGTGTTGTTCTGCTGGAATGCACAGTCCTCTGTTCTTTGTCTGCTACATCCTCCTCATTCTTCAGGTCTTGCCCGAAATGTCATGTTATCAGAAAAGCCTTCCATAAACATCAAAACGGGGATAATAGCTATTCTCTAGCTAAGTATCTCTTATTTTGCTCTTCTCAGTGCTTACCACAATGTGTAAATATTTCTTTAGTTTTTTGTGTTACTCCTTTCCCAGAATGTAAGCTCTACAAGGGCAGAAAACAGATCTTATTCACCACTGTATCCCAGCGCATAACACAATGCCACCGCTTTAACAGGCACTGGACAAACACCTGCTGAAGGAATGAATACACGGGTAAGAAGCCAGAAAGGAGCCGAAAGGTAATAAAGTGATGAGGGCAAAGAACTGCGCCATTTGGAGCATGTGACCAACACGAGTGTGATGGAGAGTGGCAGTGGTTACAAAGTAGAACGCTAGAAAATCAAGACTTTGGAGTGGGCAGAATTTCTGGCAGCAAGATCCAGAACATGATCAGGATGTGGGGGGAGCGGAAATAGAGAACTGGAAATGAGGTGGTCATGAAACTAGGAGGCTAGGGGCCTGGACGGTCATCCGTGTACATGTTAAAGGTACTACAAAAATAAGTCAACTTAGGGCAGAAGAGAAAGACTCTGAGCCAAAAGCAATCTTCAATTAATGAAAGACTGAATCGAGACGAACAACGGATGACAGCATCAAGGGAGGAGAAAGGACGGTTTATCTGGAGGACAAAAAACCATGACTTTTATGAGGGGAAGTAATGGTCTAAATCAGTGTTTTTTAAACCATAGCTAGACTGAGTTGATCTTTACCCATGTTTAAGACAAATGAAATGGAACAGGAAAGATAACACTAAAATCATGTAAAATAAGTGAAATTATAAGTTTTGTTGAACTTTGTTTCAGTTATAAATATATACAGACCTGTGATGTAAAATGTACTTCTCAATCAATTCTATGGATTTAGAATCGGAAATTTCTAGACAAGGCAACAGGGAGGAGGAGGAGGAGAAAAACTCGCAGCCTCTTGGCCCTAAAGCACGCTGAATGCTGGGAAGCCTTTACTGAAGGGCTACCAGGCAAAGACTCTGGCAAAAGCTAAGGAGCAATGAAGGCACAGAAGTAAGGGGACATTCCAAGAAATTAAGGATATAAGGGAACATGGGGAACATGCTTAGACCAAACTACTGTAAAGCAGAAAGGAGGCAATTTAGACACTGAAGATTTGCATTTTTAGATTAATATACACTTCTCTTTCTTGGTACTTATAAATAGCACCACAGATTTCCCAAAACTAACTTCTACTAAATACATTTTTGTTTTACCTGTGACTTTACTGAATTCTTCCAGAATGTTTTCTTTAGTCTTATTCTTCGGAATTGATCCAACAAAAAGCCTGTTGTTTGCCACAGAAATGCACACTCCAAGGTGTTTACCAGGGCGAATTTCATAGCTGTCACACTGCAAGGAAGAAAAGAACCAGATACCCCACAACCATCCCAAACTCAGGACAATTGTCTCACTCTAAAAAACTCAACAATATAAGGTCAAACACTTCCTGCTTCACAAACTCACCAAGTTCCCTCACGCTTACCATTATAAAAATGTGTATTTTAAAACTTGTTACAGTCTCTCATCTTAGTTTGGTTCTGTTAATTTTCACTGCTCTTCTGGATATAAAGGACCGAGTTATTCACTATTTTTTAAAATACCTTATGTCATATTTCAATGTTATCTATCTGAAAAATTTTCCAGAGAATTTCAGAAAAAGTACCCAAGACTGATCATTCAGGATCCTTGGAGATAAAATTAGATACAGATAAGCCAAAAGCAAAACAATAGTTAACAACTAAGTATAATCAATAAGAAGAAATTCAGAAGAATTTCATATTCTACACAAAACACAGTATTCTAAATCAAAACAGGAAAAGTTTTAAACTGCACAGCAAATACAATACCTTCAAAATTATATGAAATGATAGGAAATTTTTAAAGGCTTTATTTAAATCACTATGAAGATAGTTTCTTTGATAAACTTCAGATTCCTTGACTTTAACATTACTTACCCATTAGCCTACTAAAAGATACATGATTATTAAAAAATAAAAATCACCTATAGGTTGCCAAAAATTAGGAAATGAAGCTTTGAAATTTTCTCAATAAGAACATGTTGGAAGGAAAAGTTCTTAATAAAAACTAAAATCTGGGTCAAGCTAGAATGGAACGAATTTAGAAGCGATTAATAGAACAAAAAGCCCTGGTGAAAGAGGTACCCATTCCAGAAGGCCTGAAACTAGACTAAGTGAGGCTTTTAAATGTCTGGAAAGAGCATGCAGAAACAATGACATGGTTATTTTAAGTTCCTGAGATGGGTGTACCAACACAGGTAAGAAGGTATTTCTCATATGCAGAACTGTTACAACAACTACTACTACAGCAGTACTATTGACTACTACATACAAAGGGTAAAAGAAAATTACTAGATTACAGAAGATGGACTAAAAAATCGTAAAAAAGAAGAAAGACTGAAGACAGAGAAGACTGGAGGGTCTGAAAACAAAATACAGAGAAGAACAGGCATATACTCAGACAATAAATTGTATGATTAGGTTGTGATAAAAATAAAAGTCTCAGATAATTTCCTGAACTGTGTCCTAAAAGTCCCTGTCACCCCGTTATGTCCCCCAGAATCCATCCCAGCTTTCATTACATTTTTAAGAATCTTGTCCTAAAGTTTAATAGTAACAATTCACATCTTTTTTTTTTTGCCTAAAATCCAAAGAGAGAATGGCAGAAGCCAAATATCAAATGAAACTTTAGATACTAACCAATCTAATAAGTAACAGAATTACGGGAGACTTTCTCAAACACATTATTTCTTGGATATTTTTAGTCTTTTTTACTTTTATCATCAGAAAAAAATAGAGCAAAGGTCACATATCAACTTTATCAACATCTAACCATGCCGAGCAAAAACCAAAGAAAACGAAACAAAGTTAACTGCGAACGTTTTTAATTGAGGCGGTCCGATCCGCCGCCAGACAGTGGGTGTTTATCACATACCAGCTTAACGGCCTCCTGTGCAGCTTCCTTCCCGCAGAAGGTGATAAACGCATACCCTCTGTTCTGACCAGACAGCGGATCCATCATAAGACGTAGATCCCAAATGGGACCAGCCTTTTCAAAAAGGGGTACCAACTCATCCTCATATAAATCTCTTGGTATTTTACCTACAAAAACCTGGGGAAAAAAAAAAAAACAAATCTCTGTATTAGAATCCCAATATAAGCATTTTAGAGGCACAAAGCCCAACAACTCTTCTTCTAAGAAGCTAGAGG
The DNA here is from genome assembly GCF_030435805.1 of Mustela lutreola. NCBI lineage: Eukaryota > Metazoa > Chordata > Mammalia > Carnivora > Mustelidae > Mustela > Mustela lutreola. Next base: position 16,857,287 of record NC_081299.1, read on the forward strand.
CACAAAGATGGTTAAAGAGGAATGAAGACAATTTGAATCATTAGGAGTTAACCCTAATGTTTACTATAATGACCAATGGTCATTAACACAGAATAATATTCTATACTGAAAAACGAAAATGATTAGTAAGCATGTGCAAAATACCTCTGAATTGTTTATTTTTATAGTTTCTCTTTTTCTCACAAAAACATAGAATAAAGGATATATGTATATATCTTTGGGAAATATGATATCAGCATTTTTGTAAAAACAGTAATTTAATAAATACTAGAGTGGTCTTTCTCAAGTTTTCTCAACTCTCAGTGCCTAGGTGGCACGGTCAATGATCGTCCGCCTCTTGACTTCCCCTCAGGTCATGATTTTAGGGTCGTGAGACTGAGCCCTGTGATGGGCTCCACGCTCAGCGTGGAGCCTGCTTAAGTTTCTCTTGCCCTCTGCCCCTCCACCCCTCATGCCCTCTCTCTCTTTCTCAAACATATAAATCCTAAGGGGGGGTGCCTGGGTGGCTCAGTGGGTTAAGCCTCTGCCTTCAGCTCAGGTCATGATCCCAGTGTCCTGGGATCAAGCCCCGCATTAGGCTCCCTGCTTATCAGGAACACTGCTTCTCCCTCTCCCACTGCTTGTGTTCCCTCTCTCACTAGGTCTCTCTATTTCAAATAAACAAAATCTTAAAAAATATATATATACGTTATATATAAAATCTTAAAATAATTACTACAAAAATTATGTAATAAGGATTAAGTTATTATAAATATGTTAAACAATCAAAAACTTTCTCAATGTTTAATACTAGACCACAATTTCTTCAAGCTTCTACCACATAGGCAACAATAAAGACAATCTTGTACATTAAAACATTTGCAATCCACATGCAGTCCTTATTTAGATGCATTTATTTATTTGAGAGAGGAGGAGAGAATTTCAAGCAGACTCCCCACTGAGTAGGGAGCCAGACACAGGGCTCGATCTCATGACCCTCAGAGATCATTACCTGAGCCAAAACCCAAGAGTCAGACACTTAACTGACCGAGCCAACCAGACGCCTTCACATGTAGCCTTAAAGAGTAAGTCAGCGTCTGCATTTGAGATGAATTTTCTTTCTTTTTCTTTAAAGGTTTTATTGGTCAGAGACAGAGAGCGCACACAACCTGGACGAGCAGCAGGCAAAGGCAGAAGCAGGCTCCCTGCTGAGCAAGGATCCCAGAATCCTGGAATCATGACCTAAGCCAAAGGCAAAGGCTTAACCAACTGAGCCACCCAGGCGTTCCTAGAGATGAGTTTTCTAGTGAAACTCATCTACATCAACATTTCACATTTTGAAAAATGACTTGAATAATGAAACAGCAATCCAAAAGATGCCCAAATTATTACTGGATATTGTTTCTGAAGTTAAGCTCTATAACTGTGCTAAGACAATCGTTTTCAAAATACCTTCACGGCTGTCTGATAAAACTTCTTTTGAATCCCTAGCATAATTCTCTCACACAAGAGCTATTCAGTTCTTCTGTCTCCTTAAAGTCTCCAACCCTCATTCACTAAGTCATCCAAGGAGGGCATGTGGGAAGGTCAGTGGTTTTCTCATAGTCTTTCCTAAATTCTTTCCTTCTTCATACCTCAGAAAAAGAGATTTTATTTCCTTTCCAAGGTTAACTTCCTAATCATAACAGAGCCCATTTCTTCACACCACCTTCTCCTGGAAATAACTGCAAACTTTTCTTTGACTCTCCTATTTTGCTAAGTGCATCCTTCCAAACATGCCAAATCTTCCGTAACAAAACAATATGCAAACAAAGAATATTTACCCATTTATCTTTCAAGCACTTTCAAATGCTTTGAACACATGGCCATGTCTACTTTATTTCAATCACGCAGTTATTCAACCCGTCTACCATATCCTTAGTACTGTGCAGCTACGAAGCGTTAACACATCTAAGGCATTATGGGTGCAACATCCCAACAGAACTATATTTCTAACAAAAACTCACTCTGGCATCTACGCTCTCTCTTTAACCACAACACTGACTTCTTCCTCTAACACTAAGCTGCATCCCCAAATGGAATTCACTAATGGATTTCAAACAACTAAATTCAAGTCTTTTTTTCCTCACTCTCATCTTGCCTTCCTGGTAAGCGGTAACACTGGTGTTGCTGCCTCCTAAAAATTCTCTTCCCTTCAATTTTTAGAATCCTCCACTGGCCTGGTCTTTTTACCTTTTTTTCTCTATCCTTTCCACGGTGATTCTTCTATTCACCTAATAACAGTCTGCATGTTCCCAAAGTTATGGCTCTATCTCATCTTCCCTGTGCTTCCTTCACTTCCAAAGATCATATCCATTTCCCAGTCTATATCTATACAGTCATCTCTCACATCTACATCCTAAGACCTAATTTTATACTTCCAACTGCATTTGGAAGCATATCCTATTGGCTGTCCTAATTTTACCTCAAATTATCAATAAACAGTAATGTGTTTTCTTGTTTTTTGAATACAGATGTATCCATAGATATGAATGACTGTGGATGTAAATAGTACTAATAGTGATTTATCAATGCATGAGAAAACTGTTCTAATTTTATTCTTTTCCTTTAATTATATTTTCTAAATATTCTGTCACAGATATATTTTTTTAAGATTTTATTTTATTTATTTGACAGACAGAAATCACAAATAGGCAGAGAGGCAGGCAGAGAGAGAGGAAGGGAAAGCAGGCTCCCCGCCGAGCAGAGAGCCCGACGTGTGGCTCGATCCCAGGACCCAGGGATCATGACCCGAGCTGAAGGCAGAGGCCTTAACCCACTGAGCTCCCCAGGCGCCCCAAGATTTGTAACAAATGTTTTTTTCCAAAAATCAAAATGAGTAAAACCCACCCTTGTCAACCACTTCCTTTGATTTTCCTCATTTTTCTTGAGTAACATAATTTCTGCTGCTCCCTCCAGCCCCCAAGATGACCAAGGAAATAATACTTTCAATAAACAAAAATCTCAGCTATTTTGAATCCCTTCCATTCCTATCCATACCCAACTAAACTTCTACATATCGGCCTGGAGTTGTTCCAATAAATAATACCTAGCCTACAGAACTGACTTCCAACCTATTCATAGAACTTCTCCAAACTCTTCATGAGACAGGGAATTCAATATACCTTCAACTCATATGCCATGTATTTTTCTAAGTTCTAGAGATACAGTGAATACCACAAACAAGGTCTAAGCATTCACGAGGTTTACACACTACTGATAGAGACAAAGGTTAAAAAATATATATATGAGGGGCGCCTGGGTGACTCAGTGGGTTAAAGCCTCTGCGTTCGGCTCAGGTCGTGATCCCAGAGTCCTGGGATCAAGCCCTGCATCAGGCTTTCTGCTTGGCGGGGAGCCTGCTTCTGCCTACCTCTCTGCCTACTTATTATCTCTCTCTCTCTGTCAAAATAAATAAATAAAATCTTTAAAAAAAAAAAAATATATATATATGCTTTCAAGAGGTATTAAAGGCTTAAAAAAAAAAAAAAAAAAGCAAGCAAAGGGAATAAATGAGGAAGAGTGTTTTAATTGGAAGAGTCTCCCTAAAAAGGTTAAGTTTGAATTGAGACCTAAGGTAGAAAATTAAGTAAAAATCTGAAGGGGGGGGGGGGAATCTGAGGAAAGAGCAATCCAAGGTAAAGAACACTACAGAAAAATGGGGGCACACTTAACATATCTGATGAAGAGCAAACATGACAGCAACTGGAAGAAAAGTTGGGAAAGAGAGAACAGGGGCCAGATTAAGTTAAACCATGTTAGGAGTTTGCATTTTATTCCAGTTCTGTTGGGAAGATAGCAGAGGGTTTTGAGCAGACAAGTGACTAGATATGACATGTTCCAAGGGACTGGCAGCCAGGCAGCAGATGAACTGTATGGAGAAACAGGCTGCCCAGTCAGGTTCACAAGGCAATCCAGACTAGGGATGATGGCAGCATGGAGTAATAGGTTGATAGCTCAAAGGCAGGGAGAATATGAGAAATAGTTAAGTTTTAAGTTATGCTGGGTTCATGGGCTGCCTGGGTAGCTCAGTGGTTAAAACCTCTGGCTTCGGCTCAGGTCACGATCCCAGGGTCGATCCCAGGGTCGTAGGATCGAGCCCCGCATCGGGCTCTCTGCTCAGCAGGGAGCCTGCCTCTCTGCCTACTTGTGATCTCTATCAAATAAACAAATAAAATCTTTAAAAAAGAAAAGTTATACTGGGTTCAGATCTACCTTTTAGTTACTTTGAGCAAGTTTCTTAATCAGTGAGTCTCAGTATTTTCATCTGGAAATAACATCCAGAGGGTTCAATTTCCATGTGAGCAAAGAGCCCAAATCTCGTTCCTCATTTTATTCCCAGCTTGAACACAGTGCCTGGAACATATTAGCTGCTCATCTTTTTTTCTTTTCTTTTTTTTTTTTTTTTTTTTTTAAGATTTTTATTTATTTGACAGAGATCACAAGAAGGCAGAGAGAGAAGAGGAAGCAGAAAGCAGGCTCCCTGCTGAGCAGAGAGCCTGATGCAGGGCTTGATCTCATGACCCTGGGATCATGACCTCAGCCAAAGGCAGAGGCTTTAACCCACTGAGCCACTCAGGTGCGCCACTAGCTGTTCATCTTTGATGAATGTTCAAATGAACGTCGACCTCATGCTATTAACTTATACACTAGGTCCCACACCTTCTCTTCCACTCAAAGACAACAATTTAATCATCAGCACACTAATGATCGTAATTTGTCACTTAAAAAAATTTTTTTTCAGGGGCCCCTGGATGGCTCTGTCGGTTGGGCATCACACTTAAAATTTAAATGAAAAAAGGATGTATCCTGACTACGACACACCTTCCAGTTACTGTCCCATTTTTCTGCTACCCTTTCCAGCAAAACTGCTCAAAAGAGCCGTAGGTACTTGCTATCTCAAATCCCGTGCCTCCCACTCTCTTTAATCCTCTCCAAATAGGGCTTTCACCACTATTCTTGACAAAGTCACTGATGACATCCCTGTTGCCAGGATCAAATGTCAATTCACAGTCCTTGTCTCACTTGGAAAGTTGGTTGTAACTGACCACCTTCCTGCTATGAAAACACTCTTCACTGAACTTCTAGGATACAACACCCCTGATTTTTTTCTTACCTCATTGGTTCTTTCTGCTCAGATCCCTTTACTAGTTCCTTCTCATCTCCCCAATCTCTAAATGTAGAGGGCTGCAGGGATCAGATTTTAGACCCTTAGTCTGGCTACACACACTTCCTTGGTGATACCAAAGGAATCAAAACCCTTCCCTGAATTCCAGGCTTACAGAAGCAACTGCTCATTCAACACAGCTCCACTCAGAGGTCTAAAAGACCTCTAACTCTTAACATATCCAGAACTGAATTACGATCTTTCAATCTGCTAATCTGCCCTTCTCTACAGCAGTCCTCATTTTAATCCATGGCAACTCCATCCTTCTAGCTGCTCAGGTCATAAGCATAAGCCTTGAAGTCATCCTTGGCTCCTTTCTCTCATACTCCCATATCCCACTCATCAATAAACCCTGTTAGATGTGCCTTCAAGATATCCGGAGAATCTCCCGGCTTCTCATCACCCTCAGTTTATCAATCCTATAAATGACCATTCATTAAAAGGGCACAGCACTAAAAAAAACTGTGGATAAAAGATGTCCTGAGCCAGGCACTGGTGGCTCAGTGGGTTCAAGCCTCTGCCTTTGGCTCAGGTCATGATCCCAGGGTCATCGATCCAGCCCCACATCGGGCTCTCTGCTCAGCGGGGAGCCTGCTTCCCCCTCTCTCTGCCTGCCTCTCTGCCTACTTGTGATCTCTGTCTGTCAATATATAAATAGAATCTTTTTTTTTTTTTTAAAGATTTATTTATTTGTCAGAGAGAGAGCGAGCACATGCAGACAGAGTGGCAGGAAGAGACAGAGAGAGAAGCAGGTTCCCTGCTGAGCAAGGAGCCCAATGTGGGACTCAATCTCAGGACGCTGGGATCATGACCTGAGCTGAAGGCAGCCGCTTAACCAACTGAGCCACCCAGGCGTCCCAATAAATAAAATCTTAAAAAAAAAAAAAAAAAAAAAAAGATGTCCTGAGACAAAAAAAATATATAGAAGGATAATTGGTATTCATTTTGAAATATATTTTTTGGTGCGGCTGAGGTCTCTGGCCCAGTCAGACAGTGTTTATGTATTTGAAGGTATTTGTATTTGAACATTTAAAATGTGTTCTGGGAAGCAAATTCTGGTTCCTATTATTTCCATTAACATAAAGCAATGGTGCTTCATAATTAGATTGTTCACTATCCCTATTTCTTCCATACGTGTTACAAAAACACATAAAGCAAGGAGCACAGAAAGTGGCACTGTGAAAATACACCTGACACACAGTTCAGTGAGGAAGCGAAGTGCCAGGTTATTACATTACTTATGTAACACTTGTGCCCGTATTTTTAGAACAGACAGGGTTTGCCTCATTAAGCAAGTGAAAAGTGAAAAACCTATATTTTCAGAATTTAATGACTGATTGATCACTTTACATACAAGATTCATAGGAGCCAAGTTCCTCATACTCTGAAGTATCATTTGAATGTCAGAAGTCCAACTTACAGATTTTCCGTAAGAATTGTATTTACTTTAGAAGAAGTATCAACAAATCTGTGATCAACAAAGTTCCCAATATGATAATCAATGGGATTCAAAAAGAAACAGGCTAAAAATACTGACTTACTGAGAAGCAGGAGCTGGCTTCACTTCAAGATCAATTTAACATAGGACATTTAAGTAACTTAAAAAGGCTAAAAATAAACAGTATTTAAAACTAGGAATCATTCCGTTATAAGTTTCTAAGCTCAGGGGCACCTGGGTGGCTCAGTGGGTTAAGCCGCTGCCTTCGGCTCAGGTCATGATCTCAGGGTCCTGGGATCGAGTCCCACATCGGGCCTTCTGCTCAGCAGGGAGCCTGCTTCCTCCTCTCTCTCTCTCTGCCTACGTGTGATCTCTCTCTGTCAAATAAATAAATAAAAAATCTTTAAAAAAAAAAAAAAAAAAAAAAAAAAAAAAAGTTTCTAAGCTCAATTTTTAATTAACTAAAATGAAATAGAAATGTTTTCCTTTTATTAACTTGTTAGTCCCTGAGCCGTTATGGACCCACAGGAACTGTTCAGAGTAAGCACTCAGGCATATGCAGGTTAGCGTCCCCTGCCCCCTGCCCCTATCAGAACCAACAGAATGGGGGCGCCTGGGTGGCTCAGTGGGTTAAGCCTCTGCCTTCAGCTCAGGTCATAATCTCATAATCTCAGGGTCCTGGGATCGAGCCCCACATCAGGCTCTCTGCTCAGTGGGGAGCCTGCTTCCCCCTCTTCCTCTGTCTACCTCTCTGCCTACTTGTGATCTCTGTCTGTCAAATAAATAAATAAATCTAAAAACCAAAAGCAAACAAGCAGAATGTAATGAATATCGTTAACAACCAGTTCTCTCTTTACTCACTAAGCATCAAGACTTGAAAAATGTTTTGGCTGTCTACTACCCAACCATCAAATACTTCAACAGTAACAGAGAAAAAGTCCTTTGAGGCTCCGGAAGGAACAGAGTTACCAGGCAGTGCAACACAGTCTTTTGAGTATCTACTAGGGCTCTTCCATTATCCTGCTCCTATTTGCTGTTTTGCAAACACAGCAGCTTTTCCTTATACATAATTCAATTCAGGTACTACTAAGTCATATACTTTTACATCTCTGTTAAATACACTGGTTCTCTAACACCTCCATTAGTAATTCCTCTACAAAACACCATTGCTGTGCTCTTTAAAAGGCTAAGTCCTTATTATCATGGAAACTAATGAAAACAGAGGCTGTTTCCCTAAACAGTTTTACAATGCCAGCTGAGGAACACAAAGATACTATAACCAGACTGCATCTAAGGGCCCAGACACACTAAAAAACACCCTTCAAAATTAATACCTATCTTTCTTATCTCAGGACAATGATTAGAAACAATGCAAAGGAGTGCTCCTTTATAGGATTAATTTACAATAGATTTTACCAAGACAAAAACCTCACTCTTCTCATAACTTAATTTTAATACTGTCAGACTCAGGCGCTGACCCTAATTTCAACTTCCTCAATCAAGAGCTAAAATTTTTAATGACTATAGTGAAACATAAAAGAACAAAAACTTAAACCTCATAGCATCAAAAATGACACCAACTAAAACCAATTTATTTATTAAATCAGTAATCCAATATGTTAAAAACCTATTTTTCTGAATTTTTAAAAACTTTAATTTTAGGGGAGCATAGACAGCTCAGTTGGTCAAGTGTCCCACTCTTGGTTTTGGCTCACGTCATGATCTCATGGGTCGTGGAGCCGGCCTGAAGATTCTCTCCCTCTGCCCCTCCCCAACATGCTCTCTAAAATAAGTAAATCTTTAAAAGAAAACAAAACAATACTTTAATTTTCAACAGGTATAGGCCAAACCTCTTGGGATTTAACTTTATGGGAAGAACCCAAACCTTTATCCTAAGATTTTGTTGTAACAAACTGCTTGATAGGGGTGGCTTAGGCTCATACAGGGATTTCACTGCAAAGGTATCTGCCATATGCGATGATATCTAATATACAGGAAAATGCATCTTTCCCCTAAAGACACAATACAATATAAAAGAATACCATATTTTACCTAAAGACACAATACAATATAAAAGAATACCATATTTTACAATTAGGATGCCACCTTTGTTTCTAATTGGATACTCAAAATAGTTTATCCTATTAAGTTGTTTAAATGCTTTCAGCAAAATGGTACGAATACTAACAAACTCCTTTCTTATCTATATAAAACAAAGATAAAACAAGTCTCCATTAATGAGCTCATTAACAAAACAAATCTAACAGGCTAAAAAAGTTCATTTTTGTAATTGTGAAATAGATACAACCAACTAATTTTATACCAGGCTATACTGGGCATTGGAAAGAACATTAACAATATTATATAGATTTAATTTTTATTCCTAAGGTTTTTGTAACTAAAGAAACAAGATTAAGACAAATGTAATAATTGATAAATACTAATAAGGATATCACATGCTGGATGGCATACTATAGATAACTTTTTCAAACTGTATCTCCCTCTTGGAGGTGGTTTTAGGTTGCCTCTAAATAAGGAAGAAGCAAAAGAGCAATTACATTTTTTATTTATTTTATATGAGGGTTTAAGGTAAGAAAACAAAACTTAAAGTCATTTGGAAAAAAAATACCTATGACAATAGCTGTTCAAGTAAGAAAACTGAACTACATTTGTATATTGTTCAAAAGTTAATAAAATGTAGGGGTGCCTGGGTGGCTCAGTCATTACGTATCTGCCTTCGGCCCAGGTCATGGTCCCAGGATCCCGGGATGGAGCCCTGCACCAGGCTCTCTGCTAGGCAGGAAGCCCGCCTCTCCCTCTCCCTTTCCGCTTGTGTTCCCTTTCTCGCTGTGTCTCTCAAATAAATAAAATCTTAAAAAAAAAAAAAAAAAAAAAGTTAATAAAATGTAAATGTAGATTTGAAAGCATTCACAATCTAAACAGAACATTAAAAATGAAGGATGGCTTGAGGTACCTAGCTGGCTCAGTCAGTAGACTGTGACTCCTGATCTCAGGGTTCTGAGCTGGAGTGTCATGTTGGTATGGAGATTACTTAAAAATAAGAAAATCTTTTATTTTTTTAAATATTGTATTTATTCATTTGACAGAAAGGGTGCACAAGGAGGGTTAGCAGGAGGCAGAGAGGGAGAGGGAGAAGCAGGCTCCCCACTGAGGGGACCTAAGCTGAATGCAGATGCTTAACCAACTAAGCCACCCAGGCACTCCATTAATAAATTATCTTTAAAAAAAAAAAATACTATTCACTCATATTCTGTATTTCATGACATTTGCTCCTAGAACAAACTTAGATGGCTCACAGTCCAATTCCTACTCTACAGTAATTATGGACATTGGAATTTTTTTTTTTAAAGAGACACAAAACAATAATATACAGCTGATTTAGGTATCATGAAAAATAAAGATGCTTAGAGTCCTCTTTAATACTGCTAAATATTAAGAAATAGAATATTAACTGTCATAATGCTTGAAGGCAGTTCAGGGAACAAAGACCAATGAACGTAAACTCTATTTTATATACAGAGACTACACTGGAATTACTTCTGATATAAATCTAAAAAGTTAACTGGTAATGTCTTTATTCACAAACTATTCTTTTGGCTACCTGAAAAGACACCAGAAAGAAAAGACCCTGAGGTAAATTTATATTTTGGCACACAGTTTTTACCAAAGGATCAGAATTGGTGGGGCGCCTGGGTGGCACAGGGGGTTAAGAGACCAACTCTGGGTTTTGGCTCAGGTCATAATCTCAGGGCTGTGACATCAAGCCCTGCATCAGGCTCCACACTAGCATGGGAGTCTACTTGGGGCTCTCCCTCTCTATACCTCCCCCGACCCCCAAGCCCCCCTGCGTGCGCTCTGTCTCTAAAATAAACAAATCTTTTAAAAAAAAGGGGAGGGGCTAGAGTTAGCTAACATAGAGGTATATAAAAAAACCTCTATGAAGGCACAGATGGAACAGCAGAAATTGCTTTGTTCAATGACAGACCAATGTGTTCGACCTTTTATCTGATTCTATACCCTTCCCTTGTGTGACCCACTCCCATCAATAAATCTCTCAGCAGGGGTGCCTGGTGGCTCAGTGGGTTAAAGCCTCTGCCTTTGGCTCAGGTCATGATCCCAGGGTCTTGCAATTGAGCCCCACATCAGACTCTCTGCTCAGCAGGGAGTCTGCTTCCTCCTGCCTGCCTCTCTGCCTGCCAACTTGTGATCTCTATCTGTCAAATAAATAAATTAAATCTAAAAAAAAAAAAAAAAAATTTTTTTTAAAATAATAAATAAATAAATAAATCTCTCAGCAAAAACTGAGTACCCTTTATGTGGTGGGGGTAGGGGCAAGGAGGGAGGACAAGTGCTATTCAGAATTACTGACCTAAAACAAAACAGAATAAAGCAAATGTTTCTCTTTCATAACTTCAACCCAAGCACCTAAAATGGTGTGTTGCTGGTTGCATGGTTTTAGCAACCAGTTCCAAGAACTCCACATTCCTTTACAGAGTGTTTGGACATCTACTAGTCACATGGTTCTCCTTGCTTATGACTACAGTAAAATGCAAATGGCTAGCCAAAGAAAATAATTACAGCTAAACTTTAAAAAGAATCAACTACTCTTCCCCATCATACAATAGAAAGAATAATTTACAAACTGGAAAGATTTCGGCAAACAGCTGAAGAACACTTACTTCTGTTCCAATGCCAGGTTGTACACCGGAATACACACTGTCTGGTGGAGGACCACCATACTTCCTCTGTCCTGTGGTTACATCCAGAGTATAGCCAGTCCTTTCAAGCAACGCCTAAAGATAATTATACATCTGTTTATACTTAAATATTATATCACACATCAGTATATTAATCTTTTCCAAAGGATATCCCAACATCATAGGCCATGTAGCTTAGGTAAAATAATGTCAAAACTCACACTGGTATCACTCGCACGTGTTGTTCCCCTTCATTTTACTCCTTTCCATACAATGAATGGAAAGAATTGTACACAAATTAAATCTCTAAGCACACGATGATTTTTTGATATGAAGAAACAGAAAAATGGGGCAAGGATTATTACAAACGTGACATAAGCCGACCCCAGGATACCTATCCATACTTCCGTATTGCAGCAGTCCTCATTTTGCATTTTCCTCTACTTCAATGAGAGCTTTCCTTAACTTGTTCCGTTTACATACCACCTGCCTACCTGTGATTCCTTTCAAAAAAAAAAAAAGTTCTCTCATCAGAAGTTCTACCTTCTTCATGCAGCTTCTCTCATTCACTATTCCTCACATCTTCCTACTGTGAATTTCTATTATAGTCAAGTAATTTAACCTTTATTTTGTTTAATCCTTTTGTATTTCTGCTCTATCATAAGCTCTATAACAACCAGACCATTTCTCATACAACACAAACTCAAAGTATTTGGCAATTACCAAATGAGTATTCTCAGGTTTCAAAAAACAAAACCTTTTGTTTCCTGATTACCAACCTTCTTCACAACATTAGGTACTAAAGAGGGATTGTAGAAAAGAAGGTAATGCTCTTGCCCTTAAGGGTCTGTATTTATATGAGAGGCAACAGCTCAGACAAAATGGAAAACAAGAAATGTCATCTACCTAAAAACGGGAGATTTTTACACTTCATGTTTCAAAAGTTAGATGGCTCCCAACTCGTGATGATTCAACTTACAATTTTTCAACTTCAGGATGGTATGAAAGTGATATGCATTCAGTAAACCACACTTCAAATTTTGATTTTTGATCTTTTCCAGTGCTAGCCATATGCAGGATGATACTCTTGTGATGCTAGGCTGAGGCAGGGAGGCTCAGCTCCCAGTCAACCACTCAATCGCAAGAGTAAACAACCAATACATTTAACCACCATTCTGTATCCATAGCAACCACTGTTTTTCTCTGTCAGTACAGAACTCTTACAAACTACCCGAGATAGCCAACACTTCGTTATAAAATGTGCTTTGTGTTAGAGGTGACTTTACCCAACGATAGGCTAATGTAAGTTTTCTAAACACATTTAAGGTAGGCTAGGCTATGTTTGGCAGGTTAAGTGCCATTGGGTATATTTTTGACTAAGGACAGTTTCATCCACGTCGAGATAAACCCATCCTAAGCTGATGAAGATCTATAAAGGATATCAAAGCAACAAGAAAGACCAGACATCAAGTTTAGTGGCTTTCAAAAGTATGGTCGGAGGACTCCCAGGATTCCGGAGTTACTTTAGGGTCTTCTATTTTTCTACCTTTGACCCAAAAAGAGCTGCTCTAATTTTAAGCACAGAAACACGTGTAACACAATATACACACGATATACATTTTATACATTTAAACTTTACTTGTCTAATATGTAATATACACGTATCACATGTGCAATATATACCTTATCAAAAGCAAATACCCACTTTTGGGGAAATAACATAGGCCTATTCAATACACACCAATATATATTTTTTTAAAAACAACTATTATGTCAAATGGAATTTTCATGTATTTATTTTAAATATATTTAAGAATTATGCCATTTTACAGATGAAGGAAAAAGGTACAAAGGAGCTCTATGTAAACTATTCCAAGTCAGAAACTACAAGTTCTATTTTCTGTCTAAAACAAAACCATACAAACTTCATTAAGTAAAATAACTACTTCAATTTGAAAAATCTATCGCTGTGGCAAAACATCAACAGCCCTTTAACTAAGGAATGAGGTTCACTGATCTTTCACCAAAAGCCTGTATTTATCTCGCAGAGCAGTTTATCTAAACGATAACAGTAACTGGTGCTAGTTACACAATTCTTGCTACATTCCAGGCATTATTCTAAGCACCTGACATGTCTTAATTCCTTTAATCCTCACAACTCTAGGGGAATAGGTACTATTACTATGCCCAGTTTACAAATAATTAAACTGAGGTAAATAAAAATAAAAATTCAGGAGTAAAGCAGTTATAAAATACCTCTTTAAAAAAAAGAGAGAGAGAAATAAAGTGCTCAGAAAGAAACCAAACTAAGAGACATGACTGAGTCAACCTCAAAAGCTATTAGTGGAAGCATCAATAAACACGTATCCTTCAGCGCCAGAACAATGAGGCAAGGGTCTGAATTAAGGTTTTTTTCCACCAAACATACAACTGAATATTTGCCCCCTGAATTCTTCTTGTGTAATTTTCCTTCAATTATCTCATTTCTAAAACACTAGCTTAAAAAAAAATGTGGAACAATGAAAACTGTTTCTAGGAAACATGAAAAGAAACATTCAATCTCATCATTCAACTTATTACCATTGCAACGACCCGAGTCCAGTTTTACCTTTATCTTCGCTTCATCTGGCCCCTTTGTGGACTCTTGCACCTTGCTCCCCTGTTTCTCCCTTTGCCTGTAGGTCTTCATAACTCCACATAAAAATGCACTTTTGTTCTAGAATAGACAAGTAATTCAATGAAAAAGAATCACCAGGAATCATCGAAGGGTCAAATACATAGTTAATTTACAGTTTCAAAAGACGAGAATTTTAACCAAATATTTACTCATTTATTCGCTCAACAAATATTTGCTGAGTAGTTACCGTGTGCCAGAAACTGGATTAGACAGCAATAAGACAGCCAAGAAAGACCTCAGGGTGCTTACCTTCCACACTGGCAAGTCTTCCATTTGTTGATATTCAAATGCACGTGGACTAACTTTGCCAAACATTCCAAAACTATTCCTCCTACCTACTTTATTTTCCTCCAAGATAATAAAACAGGGTCAGATAAACCCACAACTGTTTAAAATCGAAATATTCTAAACCCATAAAAGCTCATTAATAACTATCAGCAAATCCTGACTTTGATTTTAAGTTTTTAAAGTAACTTACTGGAAAGAAGTGGGAAGAGATTTTACTTTCTGAGAACTCTTCTGTGAAAGAGTTTTTTCCCCTTTAAACTTTTTTTTTTTTTTTTTTTTTTTAAATATAAGCAGAGGTAGTCACAAACAAAAAAGTATCCGTTCTTTTCAGGAAAAAAAGTAATGGTAAAGTAATTTCAGGTCATTAGTTATTCAAAGGCATTTTTAGTAAGTGGCCTTACCTGAACATGTGATAAGTCACTCTCCTTGAACTGCTGTAGTACAGACAGAGCTCCTTCTTCATTAAATTCCCTGAGAGCATCAATTGCTCTTTCATCAAGATCGACATAAGCTACCAATCCTACAAATTAAATTGAAAAGGGGTAATGTTATTGCAACAAAAGGGATAACCTAAACCGTGCTATCAATGTTTCATCAAGAATAGTTATATTCAGTACTATTACTAACAAACTACATTCTCATTTAATATGCATATAGGCAGCTATACAAATACTATACAAAAAGGTCGAGAGTACAAATATGAAAATAGAAGATAAAATGTCAAACATGAATTTCAATTCTTATAAACATGAATTTCAATCCCCACATCCCACAGAAACCCCACAAAAAACCTAGCCCCATTTCCCCTCCCCTTCTTAAGGCTTGGAAGATAAATCTGATATACACAGTGTACTACAGATTAAGTATTAATACAATAAATTCTGATTTATAGAGTGGTAATCATACACTGTATTCCCCAAGGATCAAGCTTCAAATTATATGGACTGTTGTAGTTGTTGCTAACCACACAAGAGGTGGGAGAAAAAAAAGAGAAACCATTTTAACTAAATAATTCTTTCCACTCTCCAAAAGGTATCAAAGGCTTTTCCTCCTTAGCACCAAAGAGAAAATGAAATGCATTTGTTTATCTGAGCGTCTACTTTGCTGCAATCAGAATGTGGAAAGGCATAATTTTAAACTCTTCTACAAATGCAAGTGCAGCTTGATTAATCAATTCTGAAAGTCATATTTTAAGGCATTTTTTTGTTCTTCTGATGTGTCAAGCTGAGGTTTAAAGATGCTGTGGCATTCTCAACACTGTCAATAATGACTGTTTTTCTCAAATGGCATTAAGGACTTTACTATGGACTTACAAGTAAACTATACAGAAAATATTTGCACTGTATTCTATACTGTAGTATATTAACTGCACACAGAACATCTACTCAGTTTGAAATGTAATTTCGTAAGTCTGTTAAGTTTGTGTTGTATTTCTCTCTATATTTCAGAATTGATCCAACATAAAATGGATATATTTGGCAGATTAAAACTCCAAGTCCCTATGAACATCAAAAGTGACTCCATTTTGATCAAGTGAAAAAGAACTTTATTCCATACAGTAAATATATTTTAAATAAATGTAATGCCATTTGTAAAGTTACTTTAAGAAAATGTTGCCATGATTTGTTTTAAAAGCTCAAAATGAGCATGCCTAATTATTGGAGTTTCCTTACTTCAAAATTCCATACCACCACCCAAAGCCACAACTCAGAGGACACCCATCGATCCATCTGTCAATCCAACCCTACACCCGAACCATCAGCCTCTTGTCAATAACAAAGCACTCTACAAGAGAGCATCTCTGAGCAAATCACTGCCAATTCTCTATGGCAGAATGTCACAGAAAGTTCCTGAGGACTGATTTTCAAATGGAACCATCACCCAGGAGTCATTTTTCGGAAGTCATTTTAACGTCTAAAATTATCCGAAGCTTCTCAGATTTGAAAAAAAAAATTTAAGGACAAAAAAAACAGATATTTGTTACTACAGTACTTAAGACACATTTGTGAGACCATTCAATTCTCTCTCCCAGAATCTGGATAGGCACACAAAACACAGAGGAAGAAAGTTTCCATCTATGGCCCCAAAGGGGGAGGACACATTTATTAATGAACAACACTCCCTAAGGGTAAATATTTCTCTCCCTCTTTAAAAACTTCAAACCGCTTACAACCGACCATATTAAGATATTCAAATTTGCTTAAGCACTTATCCATGGGACTTCGAAATTTTTTTAAAAAGCAGCTGTTACAAACCAACACTTCCAGATTACGGAGAGATGTGGATTTTTGTCTATTAGAAATGAGACAGGCCACAAACTCTCAAGGAGTCTGACATTTATTTTCGTTTCAGACAATACTGTCTAACCAGTCCTCTCATTATGCCACCTAATCAGACCTAAGCTAATTTAACAATCACTTTAAGAAGCTAAAAGTAGAAAAGTAAAAGCAAAATGATGACTGATTTAGATTAAGAAAAAAAATGTAACATTTGGTATGCTGACACATACATTTTAATTGGTGGTAAATCGAAGACCAATTGATGTACTGTTCTGAAACAACTAAGACTGCATATTCAACACTAAGAAGGCTTCAAAATAATGAAATAAGAATATCAAAGTCAAACCCAATATGCCCTCAATGAAGGGAAAGTAACAAACATTCAGCTCTACATAGATCAGAAACAATATGTATTATTTAACCTTAAAAAAAAAATCTATAAAATTCAAAGTGGTTTGCCCTCACTTTCATAACCAGTCAGAAACAAGAAATGCATATTATACCTGTCTGAAATATTTCATCAAGTCTTTCTGCCACCTTCTGTGGGAGGCCTGCCTCTATCAGTGTCTTGTAGTGTTCTGTGTGAGTTACACTGGAAGTATCCATTGGTTCTTCCTCTTCTTTTAACTGTACCGCATTACCATTCACCTGATTAGCCATTTTATTATGCTGCTGGAAAAAATTCAGGAGCTATATTACATTAAGCCAGAAATAACTAGTTTGTAGGACAATGCATGATTTATCTAAACTAATTTGTATACATGCTGCTAATAAACTCTATCAAAATAATATTATATGCCTTTTGTGATGTATCTGACCTAAATTTGCAACAATAACCCTGTAAAAACATAGAAAATGTACATGGAAGCATTAGAACTTTAAGGAACTTCATGTACACGAGGTTAAAAAAAAAAAAAAAAAGGCTTGAATTTACTGAAGGTAGAATTGCTGATTAACAAAAGCAGCTGTTGTGTCCTGACAAGCATATCAACAAATCACCACAAAATCCTAAAAAGCCCATCAGCTCTCAATTCTTACACAGTTTTTAAAAGTTTGATTTAGAAACAGAATGAACACCCACAGACCACTTAATCAAGGTTTAAGGACTTTCAAATTTTCCTAGTTCTGCTTCAAATCTAGGATAGGTGTGAGACCAATGCACTGCTGTCTCTAGTTCAACATGCTGGTGGTTTGGGTTCTCTCCGCCTCACTTAGAAAAAAAAAAACACAACTTGACATTAATTTTTGTTCTAAAATTAATTTGCTATTCCCATTCACAGATTTAAAAGAAAAAATGACCAAGTTTAAAAGCTAAACGATTGTTTTAAGTCCACGTAAAATAAAAAGTGAGCTATAATTGAGGTTGCATCTTTAAAAAAAAAAATCATGAGTACATATTGAATTTTTCATATCAGTAAAGCCGCAAAAACATATCGAAGAATGGACGGCTAACTTCTTCCAAATAGTTTCAACAAACATTACCTAATGAGGGTAAACTTAGGTCAGATGTCCCAGATTAACCTACCCAAACTATTTTGTATGTTCAACCTGTATATAGTACTGAAATGGACCAGCTCCCTGAAGAGAGAGATTAGATAATAAAACCATACAAGGCCAGTCTCTATACTGCCTCGAAAGACAGGGAATTAAAGTGCACTTGTCTGTGGTTAATGTGATGAAGATAATAAGCAGAATAAAGACATTGCAACAAATACTGAAATAGAGGACATGAAGATGGATCTCAAGAAGAAGCCTCCTTTTCTTGATGAACCTCAAGGTACCTAGTCAGCTACAAAGAAAATACAAGCTTCCTAAAAAGCACTAAACCCCGCAAGATAACCACACTTCCAGATGGCTTAAAACCACTGTGCAGGTGCACCAGGTGCCTTTTTCTGACCTAAAACAACTTCTTTTCTTTTCAAAGTCCACTGATACTTAGTTGAAGTTAATGAGAAAGGGAGAAAGACCAAGGGGAACGAGGTAATAGTAGGAAGGAAGGAAAATGCAGAAAGGGTTATTCTGAAAATAAGATCAATATCATGACTTCTTAGGATTACAAAACATTAAGACTTGATACAAGCCCACTAAAGTCTACACAGACGCAGATTCTCGTTGAACTTTGGGTGGAGAAAGGTTTCTCAAGGCAAGCCTCAAATTCTGATGAACTGACAAAAACGAAAACATTCAAAACTGGCACACTTTTCATCAAGAAACTACTTACAGTGTAAGATGAATACGTTTACTGATTAATACAACCTATTTCTATAAAGATGCACCCTGAAGTCCAAAATCTCCTTGTGAACATATAGTTCTGTTTTCCCATGCTCCCGCACCCCCAAATACAACCATAAGATCATCAGAACTCAAAAGTTCTCAGTATCACAAGACTCTTAACAGTTATTGCACCTGTGAATACTATTAGTCACAGAAAGAAAGCAAATTTTTAACAGGAAAGTTCAATGAACATCTGCTAAGGTGATTTTTTTTTTAAGTATGTGTAAAGCAAAAAAGACAAGTTGTGTATTAAGCACAAGATAGAAATATTTATGACTACCATTCCATTGCAAAGGTTCTCCTACAAGTTGATTCTGAAATTGGTTGATATTGTCAAAAAGTTTGTAAACTTTAACAAAAAAATAAAATAAAATAATTAGATTGTAGAAAATAAAACCTTTCTGATCAAGGAAAACCTCTCTCTTCAAGCCAAATACAATGTGCTCATTTAAAAACCTCTTTTATGTCGTATGAGACCGTTTAAAACTTGTGTCAGTTCAATACAATGCCACACAGCCAAACCATATTTCTGGATGCAGCAAATATACTGTGACTGGAGTCTTTTGATCATTTTTGCAAAAAGTAGACATTTAAATAAGATTTTAAAGGGCTGCTGGGAGATTTGGGAAGTGAGCACGAGCCCCTCCCTGACTTTTTCTGAACATCTCTGTGCAAATTCTTCATATTAAGAGACGGGCTTTAAAAGAACCAACGAAATGAAAACTAACGGTTATCTCATGGGTTAGGAGTGTCAAGCCCTTATCCTACGACTGACTCATGAGACATAAATTGAGTCTCTTGAGGACAGCAAAAATCTCAAACAGGTCAGCATGAGAGGACTGAAGCTTTCAAGAACCCCTTGGCCTTAAGTTTTACATTGTGGCAACACGACTGCTACCGTTTAAGAAAAAGAATCGCCTTTCCAATTTAGTGCGCCTGAGACATTCTTAGAATTATGCATCTCAGGCGCCGCTTGAAGCCTAAGTTTCACGGCCTCTAGTAGTCATTTTTTCCTTCAAATCTCGGCTCGCAGCATGCAGAATGGGGGAGGGGAGGGAGGCTTCCTACACAAATCGGCCCTCGGGCTCCAGCTCCCACAAAAGTTTTCTCCCGGCTCAGGTAACCCGAGGTTTGCATCCCGCCCTCTGCCCACCCCACCCCCTCATGCCCGTCGCGATCAGCAACACATCCCACTCGTGGCTAGGCCGGCCGAGACGAGCGCGAAGCGGCTCCGGAAAACAGCAGCGAAGGGGCCGCGGGCGTCTGAGGCCGCGGGCCGGGCCGGCCGCGTGGAGCGGCGGGCGGAGGCGGGAAAAACACGGCAGTCCCCGGCAGGCCGCGCGGAGGGTGCCCGGCGGGCCGGACCGCCGGCCGGGGGCTGGAGGGGCGGGGGGAGGATGAGCGAGGGCGAGGAGGCGCCTCGGCCGGGCTAGGCCCTCCGCGGCGCGGCCGGACGAAGCCGAAGCCGCCCCCAGCCCATCCCCACCCCCACCCCGGGGCCTCGGAGCGAAAAGGAAACTGGGGCCAAGGCGCCGAGCCCGGGCTGGGCCCCGTCGGGTCGGATCGGGGCTCCCGGCCCCTCCCCCCACGGGCCGGCGCGAGACTCACCAGGGCAGAGCTGGGGCCGCCGGCCGGGCCCGTGAGAATCAGCGCGAGGCGCTTTGAAAACGACTAGAAATGGCGCGCGCGCCACCCCCTCCCCCCCTCATGGACAGAGACGCGATCCCGGCAGCACGCGGGGTTTCCCGGAACTGCTTCCAGGGACTCCGAGCGGCCGGGCAATCGTCTCACGCGGCGGCCTGAAAGGCAGCTCGGGCGTCCAATAGTAGCGGAAAGAAGCGGCTCACGCTGGACGACTGGGGAGCCAATCGATGAAGCCGTCGGCTGAGCCAATGAGGGAAGTCAGCGCCGCCGGCTGGGGCGCCTCCGGGGCGGGGGTAGGAACACAAAGGGGTCTGTGGTGGAGCCCCGGTTAGAGAGGCGAGGCTGTGGGGCACCGGGCCTTGAGTGGGCGAGGCTCTTCGCTCCTCGTCCGCGGGCGATGCGAGACCGAAAAGCTAGGCCTGGCGTCGCGTGGCCGGCTCCGGAACCCCGCCCCCTACTGTCCGCTTCGGCCCCGCTCCTTCGCTGCCCTCCCGCCCCTCCGCCGGCACCGCGGCGTCCCTAACCTCCCTCCTGCCGCTGCCGGCGCCGCTGCCGCCGCAGGCGTTCGCCCCAGACACGCCCACCGCCACGCGGTCGGGCCTCCTTCTGGGTCGTCTTTTGGGCTCCCGTTGGAGCACACTTTAATAAGGTTGATTTGGCTAGCCGTCTGGCTGGAGAATTTCACGGACAAAAATCATCTCTTGGAGCGATCGGAAAACTGTTCCCGGACTCCCCGTTGCACATCGTTGGGGCAGCTCGGAACGTGAGAAATCGCTGAAGTTGGCACCATTCGAGAGCAGGGTTAACAAATGCTAGAGCAGGGACCTTTTCTCCCAGGGTTTGCAGCTAATTGTTAAGAAGAAGTACGGCAGATACATGCATCTGCGAAGCCAAGAGAGCGGTGCAGGGAAAGGGCTAAGTCCCAAGGAGGTGAATTGCTGTTATTCCTAAACCCATTTTTCAACGTAACGCCCTTATGGTTTGTTTTCTGTCCTTGCCTTGGTGCAAACCTCTCTCCTCCCACAATCTTCCCAGCTGACTTCTGTAGGGCCAGCTGTTCCCCACCCCGACATACAATGCCCTAGCCCTCTTAGGGACTGGAGGAAGGTCAAGCAGTGGTCTATAGGATCTCCAGATACACTGGAGGATCATTTAAGCTTCCCAGAAGCTATCAGCCCCAAATTAATTATTAAAAGCATACTATGGAAGTGCCTGGATGGCGCCTCTGGTTAGGCACTTTGATTTTTGGCTCAGGTGGTGATCTAGGTGGTGGGATAGAGCCCTGCCTTGGGCTCTGCGCTCAGCAGGGAGTCTGCTTGAGATGCTGTCTCTTCCTCTCCCTCTGCCCCTCCTGTTCCTGCTCTCTCTGTCAAATAAATCTTTTTTTTTTTTTTTAAGATTTTATTTATTTATTTATTTGACAGAGAGAGATCACAAGTAGATGGAGAGGGAGGCAGAGAGAGAGAGGAGGAAGCAGGCTCCCCGCTGAGCAGAGAGCCCGATGGGGGACTCGATCCCAGGACCCTGAGATCATGACCTGAGCCGAAGGCAGCGGCTTAACCCACTGAGCCACCCAGGCGCCCCAAATAAATCTTTTTTTAAAAACCTACTGTGCGCTCAGTACTGAGATAAATGGCTCAGTGGATCCAAGTGTTGTAATAAGGGTTGTGAAACTTACACAAATGCTGGGATCTTTTTTGGAAGTGATATAAAATGATAAATACAAATTGAGGAACAGAATCTTGGAAGGGCATGGTACAAATGAGAGACCTCAAGGCTTGAACTTTATTAGCCTCTAGCTCAAGAATTTTTTTTTTTTTAGATTTTATTTATTTGACAGAGGGAGACAAAGGGAGAAAGGGAACACAAGCATGGGCAGTGGGAGAGGGAGAAGCAGGCCTCCTGCAGGTGAGGGAGCCTAACCCAGGGCTTGATTCCAGGACCCTGGGATCATGACCTGAGCCAAAGGCAGACGCTTAACGACTGAGCCACCCAGGTGTCCCTAACTCAAGAATTAACATTTTTGGTGCTATTTGGTAAGGGCTATGGATCTATTCTAGATTTTAAATAAAATACATAGCATTACAAAAGAAAATTTATATTGAAATACAGTTAGGAAATATATGAGTGTGTGTTTATTTTTTGACAGAGAAAGAGAGAGAACAAGCAGGGAGACAGGCAGGAAGAGGGAGAATGAGAAGCAGGTGCCCCAGAAGCAGGGAGCCCAACGTGGGGCTGAATACCACAACCTGTTGGTTATTGACCTGAGTAGAAGGCAGATGCTTAACAGGCTGAGCCACCCTGGCACCCCGGGAAATAGATATATATTTTTAAAGATTTTATTTATTTGAGAGAGAGATTGCTAGAATGAGCGGAAGGCGTGGCAGAGGGAGAAGCCG
Organism: Mustela lutreola; assembly: GCF_030435805.1. NCBI lineage: Eukaryota > Metazoa > Chordata > Mammalia > Carnivora > Mustelidae > Mustela > Mustela lutreola. The sequence continues at coordinate 16,880,189 of NC_081299.1, forward strand.
ACTCCCTGTGGGGCTGGGAGCTGGAGGCGGGGCTTGATCCCAGGACGCTGGAACCATGACCTGAGCCTAAGGCAGATGTCTAATCGACTGAGCCACCCTGGCGCCCTAGGAAAAATATTTTAAGAGCAAATTTGTGATGTAAATCTGTTTATCGAGCGCCTGAGTGGCTCAGTCAGTTAAGTGTCTGCCTTCGGCTGGAGTCATGATCTTGGAGTCCCCGGATGGAGTCTGTGTGGGGCTCCCTGCTCCATGGGGAGTCTGCTTCTCCCTCTGCCCTTCACACCACTCTTGTGCTCTCTCTCCCACTCTCTCTCTCAAATAAATAAATAACATCTTTAAAGAAATAAATCTTTGTATTAAGACATTAAGTATCAAGCTCTTGCAGCAGGTCAAATAACGACAGAAATTTTAAAGCGGTGATGAGAAGATATTCAAGAAGTCCATGATAACTATAATGTGATATGGGAGCGCCTGGGTGGTTCAGTCATTAAGCATCTGTCTTTAGCTGGGGTTATGATCCCAGGGTCACGGGATCAAGCCCTGCATCACACTACCTGCTCAGCAGGAAGCCTGCTTCTCCCTCTCCCACTTCTCCTGCTTGTATTCCCTCTCTCCCTGTCTTTCTCTCCGTCAAATATTTATTTGACAGAGAGAGATTGATATCACAAGTAGGCAGAGAAGCAGGCAGAGAAAGAGGGCGGGGCAGGCAGAGAAAGAGGGCGGAGCAGGCTCCCCGCTGAGCAGAGAGCCCGATGCGGGGCTTGATCCCAGGACAATGGGAGATCATGACCTGAGCCAAAGGCAGAGGCTTAGCCCACTGAGCCGCCGGGGCACCCCAATAATAAATAAAATCTTAAAAAGAAAATCCAAAGCTCTAACGTGATATGAAAATGCCTTTGATATATATTGGTGACAGAGTGAAAGTTATGGCTAATTCTACTGTGGTTTGTTGCCTGCATTCACAATGGGGGATAATGCTAAGTTTCAGTTTGACATTCATGAAAATAAAAATGTTTATTTTGGGGGGGGCACCTTGGTGGCTCAATCAGTTAAGCCTCTAGCTTTAGCTCAGGTCATGATCTTGGGGTCCTGAGATGGAGCCCTGCATCAGGCTCCCTACTCAGCAGAGTCTGCTTCTCCCCCTCCCCCTGCCCCTCCCGCTGATCATGCATGTGAGCTCTTGCTGTCTCTCAAATAAATAAATAAAATCTTTTTATAAGTGTTATCTTTTTTCATCTAACTTGAAAGACCATGCACTTCCATCTGGAGACTCCTTTAAATTCACTGACCACAGGATAAAAACCCTTGGGCTGAATACCATAATTAAAGTGATTCCATCACCCAGTATTTTCTGGGATAACATTTCAAGTATTTTGGCCATATAGTCATAAGAAATATACTCCACCTTTTCAAACCATTTATTGTGATTTTTTAAATTTTGGAAAATATGGTCATTGGAGCTTTGCATCCCCCTCCAAAAAAAATGTGTGTGTGTGTGTGCATTTGATATTCCACAAACATCTATTGTATACCCTCTGCAGACAAATCACTGTGTTAAAAGTAGGGAGTATAAAATGAATGGAACACAATCTCTGTCCTCTAAGAGCTTACATTCAAGCTAACAACACAGGCCAAATATATAAATAGACATTATAAAAATGAGGTGTTAGGGAGCATTCTAGCTATATCCCTAATCTTTTGAGATTAGCACAGTGCAGCCAAGCCATCTTACAACCCTTACCTGTCACAGACCAAACCTGGGGTCTGAGCGGGTATGTTAATGAACATGCTTTTGCTTCTTAAAAACAATTACAGGACAGCAGAATACTCAAATTGAAGCTTTGACTTTTACTACTTACACCTTGAAGTTAACAGAGAATTTTTTAAGTCATCAACCCTTCTTACCGGATCCATAGATCAATATTCATCATGCTTTTTCCCCTTTTATAACACTGAGTATCTCCTTCAGACTTCGAACATGATGACATCAATTCAAAGTGCCTTCTCTTGCTACTAACAAGGACAAGCTATGCAGCCACAATCCAAAGGCACAGGCAGGGGCGAGGTAGAAAAAAACAATATAGAAAGAAAGAAAGAAAGAAAGAGGAGAGAAAAATGGAAAATAAATGCCACATGTAGCATGTTGTGGAAAGGACATCACCAACCAACCCTTCTTAACATTAGGTGCCAAGAGTTCTCTACTCAGCTTTACCTGAAAACTTCAAGCTTCACTTTCTTCATCAAACTTTAATTTTTTAATTATTATTCTAAGGTGCTTTCCAACACTGTGGTGCTCCAGTCAAACTGACCAGAGCTGAAAGCTGTTTCTCATTTATACTTCCTAGGATTATGCTCTTTTAAAAAAGAACGTGCCAAGGGCGCCTGGGTGGGTCAGCTGGTTAAGCATCCAACTCTTGATTTTGGCTCATGTCATGATGGAGCTCTACTCTCTCTAAAATAAATAAATATATCTTTAAAAGGGTGAGGGCACCTAGGTGGCTCAGTAGGTTAAGTGTCTGCCTTCAGGTCTGGTCATGATTCCAGGATCCTGGGATGAAGTCCTGCGTCTTGCTCCCTGCTCAGGGGGGCGCCTGCTTCTCCATCTCCCACTCCCCTAGTCTGTGCTGTCTGTCAAGTAAATAAATAAAATATTTAAGAAGGAAGAGGAGGAGGAGGAGGAGGAGGAGAAGGTGGTTATTTTTGCACTAGCTCGTTGAATTCTCTTCTAATTCTCAAATTCATCAAAGCCACTTTAAAATGGAAAGCATGGGGCACCTGGGTGGCTCAGTGGGTTAAAGCCTCTGCCTTCAGCTCAGGTCATGGTCCCAGGGTCCTGGGATCGAGCCCCGCATTGGGCTCTCTGCGCAGCGGGGAGCCTGCTTCCTCCTCTCTGCCTGCCTCTCTGCCTACTTGTGATCTCTGTCAAATAAATTAAAAAAAAAAAACTTTAAAAAAATATGGCAAGCATATCTCCACCTTAGCAACAAGACATTTTACTGTGATTTGAACTTCTACTGTATATTGGGTGTTTCACATATACTACTGCTGATCTTTAAATGAAACCTTAAGGATAAGTGATATTTTCCCATTTTATTGAGGAAACAAGTCTCAGGTTAAAACATTTTCTCAAAGCCACACAGCTGAAACCAAGACTGGAACACAGTTCCACGTGATTCCAAAAGCCACCTCGCCAAGCTACTTCTCAATTAAGGTCTCAGCATCGACAGGTTCTTTGCTTGCAGAGGTACACATTTTTCCCAATCAAAAAAAAAAAAATCATCAATGTCAATCTGACAAGTTAGAAGATACTGTTTAGAGTCCCAAGCAAATCATAATATAAGATAATGACATTTTCCTTATGTGGCTTCATAATGCAATTGGAACTTGTTCTGAGAACTAACCATATCTAAAAACTGTGGCCTCATAGGGTCTAACATTGGGAAGCAGCAGTCCTTTGGATAGTTTTGCTAGAAAAGAAAATGACTCATGAAGATTATACCTATATGGTCTTCATAATACTAGGGCACCTGGGTGGCTCAGTGGGTTAAAGCCTCTGCTTTTGGCTCAGGTCATGATCCCAAGGTCCTGGGATCGAGCCCCGCATCAAGCTCTCTGCTGGGCAGGGAGCCTGATTCCCCCTCTCTCTGCCTGCCTCTCTGTCTACTTGTGATCTGTGTCTGTCAAATAAATAAATAATATCTTTTAAAAAATCCAATTTAAAAAATACTAGTTAACACTTGTTAAGTACTTAAGAGATTATCTCATTAAGTGCTTGCTGTATTAGAGGCAAATATCAAAATGTATCCTCTCCCTTTTGCAGATGTAGAAACTCAGGCTCAAGCTAGAGCTGAGACTCAAACTCTGATATAACTCCAAATTCTAGTCACTCCCACTGAGTGTGGAGCCATGTGGGGCTTGAGCTCACAACCCTGAAATCAAGAGTCGGATGCTAATTGTCTGAGCCACATAGGCACCCCCAAATTCTAGTCTCTTAATCATTATGTTACACGGTCAGAAGAGAAGAATCAAAACCAATAAGGTTAGGGTGCCTGGGTGGCTCAGTGGGTTGAGCTGCTGCCTTCAGCTCAGGTCATAATCTCAGGGTCCTGGGATCGAGTCCCGCATCGGGCTCTCTGCTCAGCAGGGAGCCTGCTTCCTCCTCTCTCTCTCTGCCTGCCTCTCTGCCTACTTGTGATCTCTGTCAAATAAATAAATAAAATCTTTTAAAAAAAAACCAATAAGGTTAAACCTCCCTCTTTTTAAGCCTTCATATTCCCAAACCTTATGTTGGAAGTCTCTGATTTTGAAGTTCTTTTTGTCCTTATTACTTTTTTTTTTTTTTCATGGATTCTCTCTTATCCTTGGGTTCTGTTGAGGGAATATGGCAAAACTGAAAAAAGTGAGCTCTCCTTTCCAATGCCCCAGTCAACCCCAAGAAAGCAAGAATCAACTTTTTTAAAATTTATTTCCTAAATAATTAGGATTATTAGATCCGACTTAAGAGCGATAAATGCTTGGTCTCATGGAAGAATTTAACAGACTCGGCAACAACAAGATTCCTTGGCAACTCACCACCAGGGACTTCATGTATCTATCCGTTGACACTGACCTCTGTAGCCATTTAGAGAGAGAGGCACAGGCAACAGCCACACCTGCCACCCAAAGTCCAGAAATCAAATTCTAGGAGATCATTGAACATAACATTTGGTCCACTGAGTTCTAATTATTTTAAGGCTTCCCTATAGACAGGTAGAAGAGCTCTATCTGCAAGTCTTTTATGAAAGTGTTACTATAAGCTTTTAACCCAAATCAGGGGAATTCAGAGAATTCTAAGAATTATTACCCATATTTAAATATACAAGTTAAACACACTGTTAGCCAAGTTAAGAGTCAACAGGGATTGTGAATTCTGCTCCTTCAGCGTAACTTACATATGTCTTGCTTTAAAAACCCAATAAAACAGTAGGAATTGATTATAAATAGACTATGTGCATGTAACAAAATTCTCATTACCCTTAAACTGAAATATCCATTAGAAGGGGGCAAGTGTTCTCTAACTATCATTAATAATAACAAGGCTGTAATACCCTCCACGCACTTTCAAACACAGTATTTCACTAGACATCGTCACTGTCTGGACACCTTGAAATGTGCCCCGTGCTTGGCCCTGTGACTCTCCTCTCCTGATTTTCTGGGTTCTTCCTTCTAGGTCCTCTCCTCTACCCATCATTACCTACTGGTGTTCCCAGGATTCCATCCTTGATGCTGTTCTCACGCTCTAGGAGGGACACCCATTCCCATGCATGGTTTACACTATCGTCTCCAGGCTAGCTATTCCCATTTCTTTACCTACAGCCCAACTTTTGGTCCTGGGCTCTGGACTCATATTTTCAACTACTTGCTGGGCTTGGATCTAACAGTTTCTTCAAACTCAACATCTAGTCTCTAAAGATGGTTTTTATCTCCCACCTTTTGCCCCCTTCCTCAACGAGTTCCACCCCCCACCAATCTGGTGGTTGTTCCTCCAGTATGCCTGCCAATCATGGCCTCACTACCTTACATCGCTCTTCAGTAAATTAAGGATTTAGAACATTTTCCCCAGATATCCTGATGACTCATCCAGGGTCTTTCTCTAATGTCACCTCTTTAGCAGGGCTTTCCTTGACCACTCTCTCTAAAATAGCAGTCCCCTTCATTCTGTTCTTTGTTTTTCTTGTTATCACCAGATGCAACGTATGTCTTTGTTTATTGTCCATCACTCCCCCGCCCCCCCCGCCAACCAGAATATAAATTCTACAACGGCAGAGTTTTCATCTCATTCAGTCTTATGCCAGGTACATAAACTGGTGCTCAGCAAATTTTTGTTAAATTACTTAACTTGTAATCTTTTAAAAAGAATTTTTATTTATTTATTTATTTGACAGAGAGAGAGAGAAAGCACAAGCAGGTGGAGTAGCAGGGAGAGGGAGGGAGAAGCAGGCTCCCCGCTGAGCAAGGAGCCAGATGTGGGACTCGACACCAGGACCCTGGGATCATGAGCTGAGCCAAAGGCAGATGCTTAACCCACTGAGCCACCCAGGGGCCCTTTAACTTGTAATCTTGATACCCATCCCAGATTCCTCCTCTTTTATGTGTTCTGGCTCCATTCGTAGCATACTCACCCACTCAACGAATCACTTACCTCAGAAATCTGGAATTTCAAAGTTCTGACTCCTCCTCACAAGTCACTCATGAAAAAAATTTTTTTAAGTAGGCTCTACTTTCAATGTGGGGCCCAAACTCACAACCCCAAGATCTAGAAGAGTTACTTGCTCTACTACTGAGCCAGCCAGGCACGCCCAAATTTTTAAAAGAAAAATTATTTATTTTAGTAATCTCTACACCCAACGTGAGGCTCAAACTCATGACCTGGAGCTCAAGAGTCACCTGCTCTTCCTACTCAGCCAGCCAGGTGTCCCAGAAATTTTTGATAGCATACCTGGAACCAGAAAAGGAATAGAGTACAAACAGAGGCCTGCCCCCCCTTCTTTTCCCATTCTGTCTGCCCTGTTCTAGAAGGGCCCTAGTGTCCACATGTGGGAGGCTACCTAACCTGCAGGTATAAGTCTATCCTATAAGCCTAGTATAAGTATATCCTACAAACCTAGGCCTAGGGTACACACACAAAGTTTGATTTTCCCTCAAGAAAACAACCTGGAGAGGGGCGCCTGGGTGGCTCAGGTCATGATCTCAGAGTCCTGGGATCGAGTCCCACATCGGGCTCTCTGCTCAGCAGGGAGCCTGCTTCCCTCTCTCTCTCTCTGCCTGCCTCTCTGCCTACTTCTGATCTCTCTCTGTCAAATAAATAAATAAAATCTTTAAAAAAAAAAAGAAAGAAAATAAAACAACCTGGAGAAGAAGCTTGGAAGTGAGCTGTTTGGGCAAAGAATTGCAAGGTCCTAAATACTTGGAGTTTGTGATCTAGAGAAGGGGAGAGGCGTGTGAGCTCTGGGTGGGCTTGTTCCCTTAACCCCATGAAGAAATGTGCAACTGGAGGAGAGCCAGATCGGGCCCTTTAAAGAGCCGGACTCAGGAGGCTCTCCCTGTTGTCCTGGTCTAATGGCAGTACGACCTAGGCTAAAACCCAAACTCCACTAGAGGGGATATAACTCAACAAGAATGAAGTTCAGAAAGTGTGCTTCTTCCTGCCCTCGCTAAAAACCAGATTTAAGTGCTACGATTCAAGAGCTATCCATGTGGAGATCCAGAGAAGGAAACCTTGGATCAAAATCCTATCGGAAAATGAACATCAAAATTTAAAAATGGTTCTTCGAAAGACACTATTAAGAGAATGAAAAGACAAGTCAAAGACGGGGAGAAATTTTTGCAAATCCTATGTCTGATAGAGGCCTTGTATCCAAAACATACAAAGAATTCTCAAAACTCGGGGCACCTGGGTGGCTCAGTGGGTTAAGCCGCTGCCTTCAGCTCAGGTCATGATCTCGGGGTCCTGGGATCGAGCCCCGCGTCGGGCTCTCTCCTCGGCGGGGAGCCTGCTTCCCCTTCCTCTCTCTGCCTGCCTTTCTGCCTACTTGTGATCTCTGTCTGTCAAATAAATAAATAAAAATTCTTAAAAAAAAAAAAAAAGAATTCTCAAAACTCCATAAAAGCAAATGTTGCAAAACTTTCATGAGATTCGCAAAGGAATCTGGAGTCTCCCTGTAAAAGATTAATCACCTTTGTTTTATGTGATGTGCTTGGAGAATTCAGAGTTTGACCAGATACCAAACTTAGAGCAGGGGTCTTAAAATCCTGCCCAGGCTTCCTGCACTGACAGCCTGCCGTGAACACAGCTCCAAAGTTGCCATAAAGAGTCTATTCCTAGTTAACCCTCCAAAGATGACAAAATCTCATTAAACACAGGAACCATCAGGGGTGGTGTCTTCATGATCCCAGCTTTATCTGGGGGAGGGGAGAGGAGACGTCTTAAACAAAGGACATCACCTGGGGGAGCTTTCGTCCTCTTGCATAAGGCCCCACCAGGTATGCAGTGACAGAATTTCTACAGTTCTTTCATGAGTAGCCTGTGTGATGGCAAATCAGACCTGAAGCCACCAGCCTTGCTGAGGGGAAGGAAGTGTACACATACTCTCCTATCATTTACCCAACAGATATCTGATGTCTGCCTACTCTGTACCTGAAGTCAGACATTTGCTAGCAGCTGAAGATTCAATGATGAGCAAGACACAATGACTTCAAGGGTAACAGTCTAATGGAGGAGACGAAAAAGTAAACAGGCAATTATGAAACAGGGATAAAATGCTTTGATTGGAAAAAAAAACCCATGGAACACTGACAAGGAACATCTGATCCAGTCTTGTGGGATCCGGAAAGGGTTCCTAGAACAAGTGAGGTATGAGACCTGAAGGAGAGGAGGAGTTGGCTGGAATAGTGGGAAGAACTATTCTCCAGAAAAGGTTGGAGAGTGTAGTGCAGAGAACTGAATCTGAGGGCAGCGGAGGGCAGCAGAGGCCAGAGCAAAGATGGTCTCCTAAAAAATGAACACAGGAGTTTCACTGTATACAGCTGGCAATGGGAGGCATGAGAAGGTTTTACACAGAACAGTGGCAGGAAAGGATTTGCCCTTCAGAAAGTCCTAGTTTGGGGGCGCCTGGGTGGCTCAGTGGGTTAAGCCGCTGCCTTCGGCTCAGGTCATGATCTCAGGGTCCTGGGATCGAGTTCCGCATTGGGCTCTCTGCTCGGCAGGGAGCCTGCTTCCTCCTCTCTCTCTCTGCCTGCCTCTCTGCCTGCTTGTGATCTCTGTCCAATAAATAAATAAAATCTTAAAAAAAGAAAGAAAGAAAGAAAGAAAGTCCTAGTTTGGGCGCTTGGGTGGCTCAGTCTGTTGAGCAGCTGCCTTCGGCTCAGGTCATGATCCCAGGGTGCTGGGACGGAGTCCTGCATCTGGGTTCCCAGCTCGGCGGGGAGTCTGCTTCTCCTCTGCCCCTCCCGCTACTTGTGCGTGCGCAGGCTCTCTCTTTCACTCTCTCTTGCAAAAATAAAATCTTTTTTAAAAAAATGAAAAGCACATTAGAAGGTGGTTTCAGTAAGCAAGATGTGGGGTGCCTGGCTGGCTCAGTCAGAGGAACTTGCAACTCTTGATCTTGGGGTTGTGAGTTTGAGTTCCAAGGTGGGTGTAAAAATTACTTAAAAGTAAAATCTTTAGGGGCACCTCGTTTGGTAAGGTGCCAACTCGATTTCAGCTCAAGTCATCATCTCAGGGTCCTGGGATGGGACCCACTCTGGGCTCTGTGTTCAGCAGGCAGTCAGCTTCAGGATTCTCCCTCTCCCTCTGCCCCACCCACTGCTTGCTCACCCTAAAAATAAAATAAAATCTTTCTTTAAAAATATTTTATTTATTGGGGCACCTGGGTGGCTCAGTGGGTTAAGCCTCTGCCTTTGGCTCAGGTCATGATCTCGGGGTCTTGGGATCGAGCCCCGCGTTGGGCTCTCTGCTTGGTGGGGAGCCTGCTTCCCCCTCTCTCTCTGCTTGCCTCTATGCCTACTTGTGATCTCTGTCAAATAAATAAATAAAATCTTAAAAATATATTTATTTATTTACTTATTTGAGAGAGAGAGAGCGTGCGCAGAGAGCAGAGAGAGACAGAGAAAACGCAAGCTGGGGGGGGGGGAAGAATGGGAGAAGCAGACTCCCCACTGAGCAGGGAGCCCAGCGTGGGGCTCGACCCCAGGGGCCAGGGACCACAACCCGTGCTGAAGGGAGATGCCCAACTGACGGAGCCACCCAGGTGCCCTCCCCCCAAATAAAATCTTTAAAAGTATTTGCAACGACAAGACTGGAGCTAGAGTGTATTAATGCTAAGTGAAATAAATCAGAGAAATACAAATATTGTATGATTCATGATCTCACTCATATGTGGAATTTAAGAAAACAGATGAACATATGGGAAGGGGACGAAGGAAAAAAAAAAAAAAAGGAGAGAGAGAAACAAGCCATAGGAGACTCTTAAAGATAGAAAACAGACAGGGTTGATGGAGGGAGGTGGGTGGGGGGTGGGTTAAACAGGTGATGGGTATTAAGGAGGGCATCTGTTGTGATGAGCACTGGGAGGTGTATGTAATTAATGAATCACTGAATTTTACTCCAGAAACCAATATTGCGCTGTATGTTAACTACGGAAAATTTAAAAGAAGAAACACTGTAAGCAAGATGTGGCCTGGTGATGGTCTGAATGACTGCAGCAGAGCCCATTACCTTGCTTCTATCTTTGCAACTCCACGAGGCAGATAGAACTAACCCATTTTATGGATGGGAAATCCAAGGAGCAGGAAAATTAATTAACGTGCCCAAGGTCACATGGTAAGTCGTGAGAGAGCAAGTAGAGAAAGGAAGGTTGGTCACGACTGAATGACTAGTCCGCTAATATTTATTGGTTTGGGGAGGGTGCCAAAAGGAGCAGGAGCTGTTGAGTACAATATGCAAGCGTCCAGCTTGGATAACCGGGCAATGACTGAGTGAAGAAATACAGGAGGGGTGCCTGGGTGGTTCAGTCGGGTTAAGCATTCTACTTTGGGTTTCAGCTCAGGTTGTGATCTCATGGGTCATGGGATGTAGCCTCATGTCACATTCCCCGTTCAGCAGTGAGTTGGCTAGATTTTCTCCCTCTCTCCGCCCCTCTCCTCACTCTCTCTCACGCGCCCCCCTCTCCATCTCAAATGGATAAGTAAATCTAAAGGAAGGAAAGAGGAGGAAGGAAAGAAGGGAGGGAGGGGAAGAATTATAGGAGAGACAGCTGGGAGCTGGTGGAGGAAAATGCGAAGGTCACGTGGGGCATTGACTTTAAGGTGCCTGGGTCATTTCCAGATGGAGGGGTCTCCAAGGCAGTTAGGCGCAAGGGCTACTGTGAAACTCAGAGTGAGATCTTGAGGTTATCAGCCTCAATCTCCCCCCAGAAGGAAAAACAAAACCACCTTTGGAGATGCTGAAAAATGATACAAACTTTGAACATGAAGCATTTAGGAAAACAGATTTTAAAATGGGATTAACTATGAAACAATTTTAGGTCACAACAAGGTAATTTTCTTCTGTTAGTTTCACTCCTCAGTGGTTTTCACTAATGACCTTTTATCTTGGAGTCCCCAACAGAGAAGCGGTAGCCCAGGCTATCATAAGGATGGGTATCTAACCAATGCTTCAAAGAGTCCATTTATCCCAGGCCACAGGAACTCCTTTTTAAATAATACCAACTTTTGAAACAGTAGGGAACCACTTAGCAAATTATCATTTCAGTGCGTTCATCAGTATCCTAGCGGCCTGGAAGCAAAGCCCTAACCTAGCCTCTTAGAGAACAGATCCCACAGAAGGAAATCTCCTTTACAACAATGGCGAAGCATTAACATATCAAATACCTTTAGAGCAGAGGCTCCGGGTGAGCCCGGGTTTTCCTTTTACGTTTCCTCCCAGAAATAAAAACTGCTGATCACGTAGAGGGAAAAATAGAATTTTAAAAAGGGTTTTAATAAAACCTCTTTCCGTTTCCAAGTTTTGGCAATAGGTATAGTTACAATTTTACTTCCGTATTTGTGTTTTTCCTCAATTTAAAGCACTTCTACTCCCTCCCTCTGCCTAGCCTGGTCCTCCCTTTAAAGAAGGTATTCATCAAAGAAAATTGCTTGTAAGTGATTTGAAAACATAGCCACACCCTAGTAATACATAATCACTGCCTTAGGCAAACTAACTGTCGTGAACAGAGAGCCTTTGACTGTTTCTGAGAGGTTATCTGTTCTGGGATCCCAATACTGGTTCAGTAGAAATTGTTTCAGCATTCTCAACAGGTACCCAAAAATACCTCCTTAAAGCAACAAAGGCCTCCTCTCATTTCTGCTTTTGGATGTGTTTGTTTTTTTCCCTCTCCAAGGCTAATGGGCCTCTCATAACCAAATTATTTCCATGCTCTTTTGCTACCAGCCCAATCTTTATAGGAAACTACCCAGATTTTTGCATCTTCCCAAATTTTGGTAATATCCAGAGGGCTCACCCATGTGTGAAAACAACGTACACCCCCATTTCCACGAGAACATCTGTACAAATGCATTAATGTAAAGACAGTCATGCCCATTTTAATGAATCTGATGAAATGCCATCTTAGGAATCAGTGCTGGATGACTAAAATAATTCTCAGTGTTTTGATTTTTAAAAATTATACTTTTAATTATAGAATATTGTTAGAATACAGATGTAGACACTAGCATAACTGCGACCAATACCGTACGAAAAACTGCTCTACACACTTACTTATTCACTCACTCTCCACAACCATAGAAAACAGGCACAAAGTGTTCAGGGTATGTGCAGAAGCAGCCAGAGACTGGGGAGCAGAAGACATGCAAAAAGCATTAGCAAAGAGAGTCTGATGCATAAGTTCTACACAAAGTTCAACACGGCAAATGGGCAGCAGTTGGGAAAAAAGAGAGGAAATAGGTGGTCTTGGCCCTTGCCCTTCTAATTTCCCAGCTGGAGTGTAGGCATATGGAGAGAAGGCTGGGGCACTTAGAAGCCTCTTCTTGAGCCACTCACCTCTAAGAAGCTAAAAGCAGCAGCAGGAACAGCTTGGGGCGAGGCAGAAGAGTGGGGGAAGAAAACGGGAGTGATATATACTTGGGTCATGAGGATGCTGTCTTCTGGGGCCACTCCAAAGCTGATGCCCACTGTGGCTCACAGAAACAACAGGAGAACTTTGCTAGTCATTAAAACCATTAGCAACACTGACACGGGAAAAGACATACTCGAGTTGAGTCATCAAGAACATGTAAGTCATTCAACAATTAAAATATGAATACCCACCATCAGCTAGATTTTTGTATAGAACACAAAACATGCTCCCTGCCCCAGTTTATATTTCAGTAGGGGAGGCGACATAATAAAGAAACCTCCTTCAGGGAGTGGTGGTGTTACTTTCAAGGCTTTGTCACTCACTGCAGAGGATGCAGGCCCACACAGCTGTGGGTCCTCATGACTCATTTTAGCAGACTCCCCGAGAGACCACTGGCTCCCTTAACACACCAAGTCCCAAAGACCTACGGCAGAAGTATTTTTCAAATGTTACAACACTCACGATAAAGCACAGTAGGAAGAACTTGGGGGCACTCTCAAAAATATATATTCCTTACTCTAGTCCCCTCACACTGCCATCCCCAAAAGCCTGGGTAAGCATCAACATCTGGGGTATTTCTTAATTCCTATGGTGAGCTGGGATGAGAGGATCTGACACTAACAGGTTTAAATTGGGTCAACTCTCATTTTAACTACATGTTTCTGTAGACTGAGAGGATGGAGATACATTCCTATCTAGGTTTATTAATTCCTTGTGACTAGGCCAAAGAGAAGATAATTCAGTCTGAGAACAGGACAATCAACCTCTCTATCCGGTCATTGTCTCCCGCAATTGGCTGATACACAGAAACAAGTGCTTAGTTCTGTACAAAGACAGATCTTACAGGAGAGTGCACACTAGAGCACTAGTGTTTAAGTTTTTTTCCTTAGAAAATAATGAAAACAAAAGGACATTTCTCACACTGAAGTTGTCTGCAGCTCTGTCACATGATCAACATCACCCAAGAACATGCTAATTCTGTGTGAATACAGTTTCCGTTACTGGAAAAATTACAAGAATACACGTTTTACTGTACATTACACATGCCCTTATGCAAGCCAAGATGAACACTGGGATGTGGCCCTTATCAAATTCTAGAGTTAGCAGTATAAGGAGAATTGATCTTAAAGGGCAGAGGGGGAAGAACACAGAAAGGACCGGTGGTATTCCTTGGGGAGGAATTCTGTGTTTCCTTCCCTGAAGTGGTCAATTCCACTTGCTCCTTACACTCCACCATCAGTATGGTCCTAGCTTTCCTTGAAGATATTTTCCCTACAATGTTCCCTACAGTGATTCCCAAAGAAAATGAATACATTCTGATTAATGGCGAGAACAACAGTGGGCATCTCTTTTGCTAAAGTCACCACCACTGATGAGTTCCTTGGTCCCCAAACCTGTGTCTCATTTTTCCTTTCAATCTGTATCTTCAGTTAGCTTCTCCAAAGATGCAAGCTTTAATAAAGTTAAATTAGAAATAATGAGAAAAGTTTTGATCATTGCCTTCATCGTGCAGAATCCTGCTCTCAGGAAGATGGAAAGAGACAAATGCATGAGCAACTCAAGGAAAAAGCCTTTTGAAGGGGAAGATGTGTGTGCCCAACTACTACAGAGAGTGAATAGGTGTGGCAATTTGGGCAGTCTCTGGTTGTCTTTTTCTGAAGCAGCTGTGACCACCCTATTACAGTCCAACATTTCCCCTAGCATAGTTCTTTGGGCCAAGGACGAGAGAAATAACTTTTAAAGTTTTACTCCATTTCCAGGCCTGAGTATTTACCAGCATTTATCCCCTGGTCTTCCGATTCCCAGTTATTTGTGGGGTTGATTTTGATGAAGTACTTCATTAATATCGAATGAATAAAAATCATTACTTTGGAGGAGGAGATAACATTCCCAGAGTTGTGGGTCAGAATTGCAAATGGCTTATCTTCTTTGATGTTTTAACCTGTGGCCCACATGGAAATTCAGTATGGTAAAAGAAGCTCAGTCTTGAGAGAGCTCTTGTATATCAAATAAAACTGTACCTTCAAATGAATCATTTCTTGTTAATTACAGGACTTAGTCAGTATGAACTCTCTTATGTTTAATTAGAGCTGAGCTCCGGCTGAAACTCTTCTCACATTCGGTACATTCATACGGCTTCTCTCCCGTATGAACTCTTTGATGTGTGATGAGGTTGGAGCTCTGAGTGAAACCTTTTCCACACTGTACACACTCATAGGGCTTCTCTCCAGTGTGGGTTCTCTGGTGTTTAATTAGATCTGACCTTTCACCAAAGCTTCGCCAACACTCGTTGCACTCGTAGGGCTTCTCTCCAGTGTGAATTTTCTGGTGTGTGATGAGATGAGAGCTCCGGCTGAAGCTTTTCCCACAAGCATTACATTCGTATGGCTTTTCCCCAGTGTGGGTTCTCTGGTGCTGAACCAAGTGTGAGATACGGCTGAAATTCTCCCCACATTCGTTACAGTGGTACGGCTTTTCTCCCGTGTGGGCTCTGCGATGGCGCACTAGGTCGGAGTTCTGACTGAAATTCTTCCCACACTCATCACACTTGTAGGGCCTCTCCCCCGTATGGACTCGATAGTGTTTGATGAGATCAGATCTCTCACTGAAGCCTCGTCCACATTCATTACACTCGTAAGGCTTCTCACCTGTGTGGGTCCTCTGGTGCTGAGCTAGGTGAGAGCTCCGGCTGAAGCTTTTCCCACACTCCTCACACTCATAGGGCTTTTCCCCACTGTGTGTCCTTTGGTGCTGGATTAGGTGAGACAGCCGGCAGAAACTTTTCCCACACTCGTTACATTTGTGGGGCTTTTCTCCCGTGTGGATTGTCTGGTGCTGAATGAGGTGAGAGCTTCTTCCAAAACTTTTCCCACACTCATTACAGTCATAGGGCCTTTCCCCAGTGTGTGTTCTTTGATGCTGAATAAGATGTGAGCTTCGACTGAAGCCCTTTCCACATTCATAACACTTATAGGGTCTGTCTCCAGTGTGGGTTTTCTGATGTCGATTAAGGTCTGAGATCTGACTGAAGGCCTTTCCACAATGAGAGCATATATGATATCGGATGCCTGTGTGGACTTCCTTGTGAACAAGCAGATCAGTGACTTGTTGAAGAGGATAGCTTACCCATTCTTCTGCTGTTAAATCTCCCCACTGTCTTTCTGGTCTATCCCCACTTTCAAAGGCCTCTTCATTTTCAGGATTTTCCTCAGTATTCCCAACAGGTCTTTCAGAGGCAGTCCCAAATTCTACATCTTCACTAATCTCTTGCTTTGGATTCACCTCGTTCTCACTCCTGATCTCAAAATCTGTAATAAAGCACAAATAGTCATAATAATAATACTGGCAAATACACACAAAAAATTTATCTACTGTGTAGCAGGCACTGTGCTAAGTTCTTTATCCCATTATTTCAACCACCCTGAAAGTCTGGCATTATGATGATTTCCACTCTATGATGATTTAAATCCAAGACCCGGAGAAGGGCAACACTTGGTGGCTCAGTTGGTTAAGTGTCTGCCTTCAGCTCAGGCCATGATCCCAGGGCCCTGGGATTGAGTCCCACTTCGGTCTCCTTGCTCAGCAGGGAGCCTGCTTCTCCCTCTGCCTGCTGCTGCCCCTGCTTGTGCACTTGCTCTCTCTGACAAATAAATTAAATCTTAAAAAAAAAAAAAAAAAACGAGAGAAGTGACTTGTGCAGGCTTATAAAGTAGTAAATGGTGGAGCCATGATTGAAACCCAGGTCTATCTAATCACGGTTCATGCTCTGTGCCACTAGAGTTAATGTTTCTTTAAGAAAATTATATATATTCCTGGTGTTTTGAAAGAAAAGAGCCAGAAAGAGAAAACAGAAAATATAAGAGACTCCATATTAGAATCTCTAAAAGCCAAGGGGCTAGATATTTTATGCGTGATTGTATTGTCTGTTATGTTCTTAACTTTTCAAGTCTTCATTATTACCATGTCATAGTTACTAAGAATCTACTGGGTTACTATGGGAAAAACACATTTTTGTCTGGCTATCGCAAGTCTTTAACTGACAGGAGAGGTGACTGCCGAATGTTACTTGCTACTTTCCAGTGGCCTCCTAGTATGAGTAGAGGAGGGAAGGTTGGAGGATGCAAAAACAGCTCAGAACATTCCCGACATTAATGAAATACAGTCTGCAAATGAAAATGAAAGTATACAACGACTGTCTACAAGAAACTTTCTACCAGACACTGCATTTTCTAAGTTGTGTTTCTTAGCATACCCTTCAACAAAGAGGTTAGTAGGTATGCTGGAAGAAAAGGGTCCATGGATAAATTCATTTGGTGCATGGTGCATCTAATAGCCTCTTCTTAGAAATTCACATGCCATTTAACACATTAAAGGCTCTGACAAGTCTTGAGGTAAAGAAACCTTGTAAATATTATTAACCCAGTGCCAAATTTTCCAGGAACTTGTTTTTCTGTGTGTGCGTGTGTGTGTGTGTGTGCGTGTGTTCTTTCATGCTTCCATTCTTCTAACAAGTGCTACTTGGGCTGGACCATAGCCATATAAATTCACATTTCTTTAAGATTCTCACTTCATTCTTTTGTTGGATTGAGTGGAATATTTGGATTAGAGACTGCAATACATCTAGGTAATTATCTTCATTTCTAGTTACTTTTCTAAAGGAAAGATCCAAGAATCTTGGAACATCAGGAAGAGCCCAAGTTTAAAATGAAACCCCTCATAGTTGCCTTTTGTTCTGGGAAAGGCTACAGAAATAAGGGTTTCCAAAAAAGAATTATTCCTAATGAATGGCAGATGGCCTAGTGAACCATACACAGTTGCTAACTTCTGTCAAGTGCTACCAAGAGACTAAGTGAGTCAAACACCATTCAGCTCAAGAATATATTATTTATTCTAGTTACATCCATACCAAAGGACAGCCAAGAGTAGACAGGTCTGCAGACCATCAAAAAAATTCACTTCCCTGCCTAATAGAATCTGTGATCATTCTATTCATGATTCTCCTGAACATCTGACACACTCAAAACCTACGATCAACTCTGAATCACCTCTAGACAAGTACCTGCTCCAGATAAATAAAGGATGTCAGCCAAAGCTAGGGCTTAAAGCCAAAACAAACACAAAAATGTGGCTTTTTGCCCTCCCATGAACCTAGGTCAGAACTCCCCTCAATCTTGCAGTAAAATCACCATTTACAGGGGCATTTACATCCTGGCACGCACCATTATGTTAGACCTGTTTGGTCAGTGATCTGTACAAACAGGCTGGAGAAGGGTAGATGACTCAGGGCATAAGAAATCTGAATGTTTCTAAAATGGGCAGAAACAGTTTTTCTTTTTAGACAATATGACCTGATGTTTCTACACTCAAAAGATTTGCCTGTGGACAGAACTCAAGCCAATAGCCAATTAATTGCTTTAAAAATCAAACAACTAGGTTGCATTGTAAAAGTTAAGCCATTTTTGAGAGTCTTGAAAATGTGGGGGTGGAGAGAGAGAGAATCCTTACTTACCTAATGAGACGACGTTTCCATAATTCTCCTGCATAACATCCCTGTAAAGGTCCCTTTGTGTAGGGTCCAGAGGTCTCCATTCTTCCCGAGTGAGGTACATGGCCATATCTTCAAATGTCACAGGTGCCTGAAATCACACAATGCTTCCTCATTACTTGGTATCTGGAGGTTAGTACCAGTTTTTCTTCTTGAAATTAGAGACATGGCTAGAATCGTTGAGAAGGCAAAAGGAATTAACTGAAGAGTGGAGAGAAGAAATAAGCAGACAAAAAAAGAGATGTGGTAGAGAAGGGAGCCATTTACCAGCGGAGTACCCTGCTATTTCCATAGCCAGATGTCCCTGCCTACTCCAGAACTTTATCCTCTAGCGGTACTTTTCTCAGAACACAGGCATCACCTACATCATTCCATAGCTTTACTCACAATGTTCCTCTTTTCCTGGAATCTCTTTCTCAGACTAGTGAGATCTTACACTTCTTTAAGGCCCTGTTCCAGTACCAAATGTTCTTCTGTGCCCCCACCCCCTGCTCCGTTCCACTCCTCCCTCGGACTCTCCAGCATTAATCACTCCCACTTCTTGGTTCTCACACCACTTGGCACTTTGGCACTTAGTTCCTACGACAAATAAAGCTGTTATCACGTCCTATTACAGTTAACCGGATGCGTCGTCTGTCTCCCTAAAGATTGTGAGCAGGCAGGGAGGGCCCGTTTCATCCATCTTTTGTCTCCCCGGTATTTAAAGGTATACAGCTGGTGCTCGATAAATGTTTGTCTGTGGCTATACTGGCCTGATACTGAGGTTCCTGGAGGCAGAATACCGAAGCGAGTGAATTACTAATCCCAGGGAATTGCCAACAGGGATCTGCAGAGCAAAGAAACGCCGGGACAAGGTGGGTAAGCAGAGGCAGGGTCCGAGAAGCCACCCCCGGCTTACCTGGGACCCAGCCATGAGCAGGGTGGCTGCCATCTCGGACTCAAGGATTCGCCTCCAAGAAGAGAGAGCAGGAAAGCAGCTAGCAGACAGCGCTAAAGGAGGCGAAAAGCAGGGCGTGAGGCACAGAAAACAGGCCCTGCCCACTCCCCAGGGCTGGAGTTCTGGCCGCCAGACGGGTGGGGAGGGCCCTGGACCCGGGCCGGGTCACTCTCCTCCCTGACCCTCGAGCGCGACCCGCCCTCTGTGTCTCCGCCACCGTAGGGTGGAGGCACTGCAGGAATTTACTAAGACAGCCCCCTGGCTCGGGCTCTCCCGGGCCGGGGGGTCAAGTCGATGCTGTCTCGGGGAGGAGGCTCTCAGCCCAGCCCACAGAACGCCTCCGCTCTCCCATCTCGAGGCTGGGCCCTTTCCGGCAGCTACCTTAACCAATCAGCGAGCAAGGCTCGCAAAACGCTCTGCCAATTAGATGGCGAACATTAGGCCCGCCTCTTGAGCGCGGCTGAGCACCCTATCACGCCTGCGCCTGTCCCCGTGGCCTGCCGGGAGTTGGAGTTCCATTCTGGCGTACAAAGGCCAGTCAGAGGCCAAAAACCAAGGAGGGAAAAGAACAAAAGGGTGAAGAAAGAAGCACGTCCTCCTAGCCAGGGCGTAGTATCTTCCGCTTTCTTCACTTGGAGACTACAGCCCGATTAAGCCAGAGAGGTTGCTCTGCATCTCCTCACGACCTTAGAAGCTTATCTTGAATCGGGCCTTAACTTCGACTTCGGGCCTAATTTAGATGCTGGCCTGTGTTGGGTTCTTCTGGGATTGGCCCTCATTTGACAGCCGGGGCCTGAGAGGAAAGCGGCAGCCGCCCGCCCACTCCCCAGGGGAGACTCAGCGGCAGCGCTGTAACTTTGAGCTCCGCCCACGCACTACGTCTCCCAGCAGAGCCTGCGGCACTCTCACTGGCTACACGGACTACAACTCCCAGGAGACCCTGCGCCGCGGGCGCTCTGGCTAGTGAGGTGCGCGGCTTGGCCAGGGGGTGTCCCGGCTCCACCGCTGTTAACCCTATAGAGGCATGCAACCTTGTCCTTCTAAAGAGGGCGCCCCTTGAGGGGCGGGTTAAGTTGCGCCCAGTAGAGGGGATGCGAAAACCCTGAGGGTATACAGAAGCGACGGTGGGGGATAGGGCGCCGAAGGAGGAGCGAGTCCGGCCTCAGGGCTGAGAAGAGTCGTCCTTATCATCCCTGACGGGTTGTCTCCTAAAAGGATTTCTGATGGTTTCCTGCACGGATGAGTTCTTGGGCCTCTGAGCCCTGAGCCGGGCGGACCTTCAGGATGCTAGCAGTCCCTGACCGGCTGAAGGTGGAAAGCCGAAAAACCCAGCTGGGGAAAGAACAGACTTACCTCCTGACCCGCAAAAGATCCACTAGATCGCCGGCTCCAAGATCTGAGCGGCCTCAAACAGATTCCAAATCCGCAGGCAGAGTTCTCTGAGACTTCGGGTGTTTGGAAGGATTCTGGAGATCACTGGCAGATCCCGGATATCTCAGCCCCGCAGGTAGATTTCAAATCCGTAGACTTGGCTGCAGAGCCCAGAGATCCGTAGGCGGATCCCAAAGACTCACAGACTCTCAGGCAGCTCAGAGAAACCACAGACTCATAGGCAGATCGCTGAGACCACAGCAGCTAGCCAAGAAACACCAGCAGCAGCTAAGCTGCATTCAACTGGAGTTCTTCCGAACGGAAGGGCTTGCAGCCTTCCCTTTCCCCAGCCAGGATGAGAAAATTAGACAATGGCAGCAGAGCACTCGGGAAGGCAGGCATTCTGCGTGGGGAAGAGCTCTGAGCTCGCTGTAGCCTTGGAGAGGGAAGTGATGGAAAAAGAATATAGCAGCTTATTAGGGACTCCCACCCTCTTCAAGTTATAAATATCCCCAGAACCTTGGCTACGTGCCCAGAAGCCTGTTGTCTCTAACTTTACAGGAGACTTCTTTGCCTGGGCTGGGAAAGGGGCTTTTCTTTTGTTTTGCAGATATATCCACCCACTGAGTGACTTGAATTCTCCACCCACCCCCCCACAACCCCCAACATGACTCCAGGCTATGCTTTTATTAGTGAGTGTCCTGTTCCCAGTGCCCAGTTATTTATGGTTAAATTACTCAAGTGTCTGAAAAGAGCTAGGACCCTACCCAGCCCTGAGGCTGGCTCTCCCACTCCCACTCCTCATCCCCAGCTGTGAGGGTAGGAATTCTTTAGATAGCTCAGAATTATACCATCCTACCCCATCTGAAATTTATTTGGGTACCACACACAAAAAAATAAAGAAGAAGAAGAAAGAAAGAGAAAAAGGAATTTTGGAAGGTCCCCAAGAGACGGTGTCCGCAGTGGGAAGAGCGTGGGGTATCGAGGTCAGACAGACCTGAGTTGGAATCCTGGCTGGCTGTCCTTTAGAAAGTGATTCAATCTCCGCAGGCCCATTTCCCTTTCTGTAAGACAGAGCAATCGTCCCTCAGTTGGTGGTGAGCACTGAGTGAGGTGACATAAAGCACTATGCAGAAGGAACGCTCACATAATAGCTGTTACTATTATTTATCCTGCCTTTGGTGGCGGGGGTAGGGAGGACACTTCCAGAAAGGCCTGTGGATATTTTCACTGGCTCAGAAAATCTGGGAAGTCAGAGTGGCCCAGGAGCTGTGAGAATCTGCTGGTGGCCTTCCCCTCATGTGGTGTTTCTGCTGGAAATCCAGAGGGGATTGGAAGTTGGGCCGGTTTGGTGGATTCAAGCAAATTGGTAGATTGAGCCCAGTAGAGCAGAGGTATTTGAAGCTGCCAGAACTCAGAAAGTGGAGACCTCACGCTCAGGGAAACTTCTCCACAAGGACAAGGAAAGGGGGGTGGGGGGGGGGGGTCAGTTCAGACTTTGGTGCAGTAATTGCACATTTCTAATTGGGCCTAAGGTGAGTTGAGCCCCTGAGCCTGTCAGCCCAGCAGGGCTCCCTTTTCATCCCTTCTCTGACAGATTGCTTTGTAAACTTCCTTAGCCCTTTCTCCCCCTAGCTCCAGTGCTCTAAGTCCTTCTTTGTCCTCTCACTGTTTCTTTTATTCCTCAGGCCTGCCTGGGGGCTGGAAACTCTCCCTGGGAGCCCAGCTTGGCTGCTGGCCTCCTTCTGCGAGTAAGTGCTTCTCTCTCTCTTCACCTGGGACCCTTAGAGGGCGGAGGAGAAGAGAGGCTGAGAGCAAAGGGAAAGCCCAACTGCCTTTGGTGCCCTTGGGGAAGAAGGGGGGAAAGACGGCGGGTGAGGGGCTTCCTGCCGCAGCCTTCAGCGGGACTCTGAGGGTTGGGGGGGGGTCACTGGAGAAGGAGGTGGCTTCCTGCCCCATTGTTCAGGACTTCATTGTTTCTCAGGAATACTTATTGTATGAGAATTTTCAATAATTAACTTGGAAAGCTGCACGTGTTCCCATCATTCGGCCAACACTGAGCACCTACTGAGTACAGAGGGGGCAGCAGAGCCCCTCATCACGGAAAGGGGCCAGAAGAACCACTGGGCCAGGGTCTCCAAGTTAGGCTTTTGACATTATCTCCGAATGGGGTTATACGTTATGTCAGATCCACTGACCAATTTGATCAAAGACCCTCTTTCTGTGCCCTTAAGCTTGTTTCTTATTAACAAAGACTACTATGCCTGTGGAGCACCCTACATTATTATATTTTAATAAATCCTTTAATCATCTTGTGAGCAGCACAATTATGGTGTGATTTTTTTTGTATTAGAAGCCATTAATGTATTAAACGTGGAAAAATATGCCTCAGTATTTATTTGTGAACTTGTTTTGCCATCTTATTTTCACATGTCCTAGGAGCATCAAGAAAAATCCCAGCGCCCTGGGTTCCCCTTGACCCCTACTCCGAGCAGAGCACAAGGAGTTGGGGACAGGGGGACACACTGACGCCGGGTCGCTCGTTGAGGTCCAAGTGCCTTAGTATACGATGAGCAAGTCTGTGCAGAGGAGGGGGCGGGCAGACAGCACAGGGCAGGGGAGGAGGCTTCCCAGAGGAGGTGACATCTGAGCTGGCTCGCAGAGACTGTAGGAGTCTTGGAGGTGGAGAACGAGGGAAGGCATCCAGTCTTCAGAACAGCATGTGCGAAGTCAGGGAGGCGTGAAAGGACACAGCTTGTTCCAGGATGGCCGGGACTGTGCTGGGCTAGAGGAAGAGTGTGGGTGGAGTGGCCGGGGGAGGAAGCCGAGCAGGGACAGTCTCTTATGTCCCCTTGCCTGCCTGCCTCAGCCTTTGGCCTGTGGATCAACAGAGCTGGTGATGAGGTGCAGATGGGGGTCGGGGTGGGGGTGGGGTGGCAGACTGGGGCTGGCCTGGGGTGCGGAGAGCAGATCCACTCGCAGGAGGAGGGGGAGTGGAGAGGCCTGGGAAGTTCCTTACGAGCTCCAGAGTTTCAGCTGGTTTTCTCCTGAGACAATCAACATTTTCCCCCAAAATGTAAGCAATTGCATTAAAAACGTACAACAAAGTTATCTAGTGTGAGTTAGTCTACTTAAAAGCATTGGATAGGCCCCCGTTCACCGAATGTGCTTCCTGTGTCTCTCTTCGGTATCAGACACTGCGGGGAGACAGGACACAGCCCCTCACAATGACCGTGGGGCTTGCTGTGACAATTAAATGTGAGAATGGTGGCAACACAGAGGCACAGAGGAGGGCCTGGGCACACGGGCACCATCCTTGTTATGAGGGAAGTAAAACACACCGCAGATGCTCTTGAGATGAAGCCCTATTTCAAAGTGGCTTAAGAGCATGAACAGCAGCCTGGGTTCAGTCCAGA
The DNA here is from genome assembly GCF_030435805.1 of Mustela lutreola. NCBI lineage: Eukaryota > Metazoa > Chordata > Mammalia > Carnivora > Mustelidae > Mustela > Mustela lutreola. The sequence continues at coordinate 16,904,111 of NC_081299.1, forward strand.
TTGTCCCCTGGAAGCAAATTACTCTTTGAACTTTGGTATCCTCATTTTGTGAAGAGTATGATAATACGGGGCACCTGGGTGGCTCAGTCGGTTAAGTGTTTGACTTTGGCTCAGGTTATGATCGCAGGGTCCTGGGATCTGGTCTCACATCAGGGTCCCCACTCACTGGGGAGTCTGCTTCTCCCTCCCCCTCTGCCCCTCCCCTTGCACATGCTCTCTCTCTCTCTCAAATAAATAAATAAAATCTTTTTTAAAAAGTATAATAATACAATTCGTAGAGATGGAAAGCAGAATAGTTGCCTAGGGCTTGCCTAGGGCTCAGGGAGGAGGGAATGGGAAATTGCTTAATAGGTAGAGCGGTGCAATTTTGCAAGATGAAAATGTTCTGGAGATGGGCTGCATAATGATGGGAATGTACTTCACACTACTGAACTATGTGTGTACTGAAAAATGGTTACGATCGGTGCTCATTTTGGCAGCACATACACCAAAAGTGGATCAATACAAAGAAGATTAGCAAGCCCCCCTGCGCAAGGATGACAAGCAAATCTGTGACGCATTCCATTAAAAAAAAGCCCCCCCAAAAGGTTAAAATAATAAGTTTTATGTTATCTATGTGTTGTCACAATTTTAAAAAGGGGCACCTGGGGGCTCCTGGGTGGCTCAGTCAGTTAAGTGTTGACTATTGATTTCAGCTCAGGTCATGATCTCAGGGTCGTGGGATTAAGCCCTACCTGGGGCTCCAAGCTAGGCATGGAGTCCGCTTCAGATGGTCTCTCTCCTTCTGCCCCTCGCCCTCTGCATGTGTGCACACAGGCTCTCTCTCTCTCTAAGTAAATCTTTTTTTTGAAGGGTGCACCTGGTTGGCTCAGTCAGTAAAGCATCTGACTCTTGATCTCGAGGTTGAGAGTTTGAGCCCCAAGTTGGGTGTAGAGATTACTTAAAACTAAACTATTTTAAAACACAAAACAAGAGAATATAATCCTAGTAATCCAGTTCATGGGGTCTGAGGGTTAGTGGGGACAATATAAAGTAAGCCCCTCTACTCACAGTAATGACAATCACTAACATTCACTGATCAAGCACTTCATGTCAGGTATGATTGTAACGAATCCTCACAACCCTTTGGGCCAGGTGCCATTATTTCCACCATCTTCCAGAGGTAAGACAGAGGCATGGAGAAGTTTCATAATGTGCCCAAGATACCTGGCTAGTCAATAATTTCACAACATAAATGTTATCCATGCTGGGAAACGAAATCGTCACCATCATCACCATGGTAGAATGCAGCGTAAGTATTCAAGTGTCACCACGCTGTGGGAGTTCCAAGGACCATCTTTTTTTTTTTTTTTAAGATTTTATTTATTTATTTGACAGAGAGAGAGAGAGAGATCACAAGTAGGCAGAGAGGTAGGCAGAGGGGGGGGGGGGAAGCTGGATCCCGGCTGAGCAGAGAGCCTGATGCAGGGCTCGATCCCATGACCCTGAGATCATGACCTGAGCTGAAGGCAGAGGCTTTAACCCTCTGAGCCACCCAGCCCCCCCCCCCCCAGGACCATCTCTTATGGCCAGGGGATTAGAGAAGTCTTCACAGAAGAGGTGCCTCTGGGAAGAGAGGCAGTGGAAGGGTCAACAAAAGGATTAAGAGGATTAAGAGGTACAAACTTCAGTTACAGAATAAGTCATGAAGACAAAAAGTACAGCACAGGGAATATAGTTAATAACATCGTTAATAATGCTGTCTGGCGACAAATGGTGACTATACTCACTTGTCAAATCACTAGGCTGTACATGTGACATTAAGAATGTTTGTCAACTTTACTTCAATTAAAAAACAAAACAAAACACGCACTTGTGATTTCTCTCTGTCAAATAAATAAAATCTTTAAAAAAAAAAAAAAAACACGCACTTGAGGTGAGCCTTGAAGGATGGGTAAGATTAGGACGGGGAGAGGGAGGAGGAATCAGAATAGGCAGTCACAGCTGGGAAGGTCCATCTGGTTTTCAAGGGCGGGGCAAGCACCTCCCACAGGCTGGAGCAAAGGGGCAGCAGAGGTCAAAGATAAGCCACCTAAGACAGGAGAGGAGCTTTGAAAGTCAAACTAAGGAGTCTGAGTTTTGTTTGGCCGCTGGAGGAAATCCAGGGGAGGAGACTGGCGCGGTGGGGAGAACGATGCTCAGAGCCAGGCAGGGCAGGGGCAGGTAAGGTAGGGATGCTTTGAGCTAGGAGGCCGGTAGAAGGTGTTTGCATCAGTGCAGGAAAAAAGAAACCCTGAAAGAATGTTGCTAGTGTTGGGGGAGGGCAGGGTTGAACAAGGGAGCGACAATAGAATCGGTAACTGACAAAAGAGAAGAGGGCAAGGGGAGGGTCCGAGATGGTTCTAGAAAGCCATCTAGCTGACAAATATACAAGAAGAGGGCACTTACAGAAAGAGAAGATGTGAGTTTAGTTTCAGATTAATTGTATGGAGAGGGCCAGCGTATTGAGAGGAGAAATCCAGATAGACACTCCGGTGACGTAAGTCTTAAGCTAAGGGAATCTTAGGGCTAAAGACAGATTTGGTAGTGTGAATGAGCATACGAGGAAAGATTTCTCACTCCATAGTATAGTCTTTCACGTTCCTGTAACCTTTAGAAAATATCTTCTAAGTTGGTTCTAAGATCTTGAATGTATTTTGTTTTCAAGGTCTTTTGGCCATGACATTACCGGCCATGCCACTGCCTCTGTGTTTCACCTTCCCTGACCTTGCCTTTTTCTCCTCTAAGGTAGCAGTCTCCCCTCCCCTGGGAAGCCTTCCCAGTGGCAGAAGTTCACACTAACTCCCTTGCCGCTCGCGCCCTCGTCTTGGACATGAAGGAGGCGATGGGGTTAAATCAGGAGTCCCAGCCAACAGGCTTTGTGCAAGAACCGTGTGACACACAGCATGGCCAGTGTGGCTGGAGCACAAAGTATAGGGGCAGGGCAGAGGCCAGCCCTGTGGGACCTGCTCCTGCGAAATGCAGAGGGGGGGACAGAAGGCCTAAAAGGCGGTGGGTGTCGGGGGGGGGGGCTATAATGTGATCAGATTTGCAATTTTGAAAAGCCTATTCCGGGCAGTGGAGGGAAGAGCATGGACTGGAGGGACTCCAGAGTGGACACAGGAAGGCCAGTTGGGAGGATATTGATGTCTGCTGATGAACACAGTCTGAGGCCTATTGATGCTTTTCTGTGTCCTTTTGTGAGCCTAGAGGTGTACTGCATAGATGTGCGGACTGGAGCCGACTTGTTCTTGCGCTGTTTTATCTGACTCATCTCCTTTGTAAATAGTAAGGTTACTGAGGGCGGAGAGTCAGGGTTTGTATTTTTTTTCCTGTGCTGTAAGTCCCCACGACACCAGGAGCACAATGGGTATTGAGACCATGACTACTGAAAGTCACCCCACGGGGCCACCTGAAGCAGCCTGAAGTAACATTTATTGACACAGTTATAGTGATAATTGTTGCTTTTGGTTTCTAGACATTTGGACGGAGGATTCCATCATGCAAAGAAAAAGCTGCATATCTAAACCCTTTACTACTCAGAGCATGGTCGGTGGACAGCATCATTAGCAACACCTGGGAGCTTGTAAGAAATGAAAAATCTCAGCGCGACTGGGCGGCTCAGTGGGTTAAGCTGCTGCCTTCGGCTCAGGTTGTGATCCCAGAGTCCTGGGATCGAGCCTTGCATCGGGCTCTCTGCTCAGCAGGGAGCCTGCATCCCCCCCCACCCCATCCCCGCCTACCTGTGATCTCTGTCAAATAAATAAATAACATTAAAAAAAAAAAAGAAATGAAAAATCTCCAAAAAATATAAATAAATAAATAAATAAATAAATGTGAACCCAAAAAAGGCAGGGGGCACCTGGGTGGTTCAGTCGGTTAAGTGTCTGGCCCTTGAGTTCTGCTCAGGTCATGATCTCAGGGTCCTGTGGCTGGGCCCCCCATGGGGCTCCCAGCTGGACGTGAAGTCTGCTTGGGATACTCTCTCTCCCTTTCCCACAGCCCCCTCTCCCCACCCTGCTGGCATATGCATTTTCTCTCTCTCTCTCTTAAAAATAAGTAAATAAAAGTTAAAAAAAAAAAAAAAAGAAAAAAGAAAGAAGAGAAATATCTCAGGCTCCCCTCCCCCAGCCCAGACCCAATGAATCAGAATCTTCATTTTTAACAGGATCCCAAGGGGATCCCGGCCAGTTTTAGAAGCACCTGGCTGTGTAAACAACAGGGTTCCACAGTCCCAGGGGGGGTCATACTCGAACCTCAGGTACGGATGGCATTTATCCATCCTGTCCAGTGTGGAAGACCGCTTATGGTTTCTTTCCCTGCCAGGCTGGGCATTCCTGGAAGGTAGGGGCTGAGCATTGCATACGGTCCCGAAGCTTCTACAGCTTCGGGTACAATGACAGGAAGCAGAAGACCAAGGTTTTGTTCCTGCTTCTGCCGTTGATAAGCTGTGTGTGTTTTATCTTCTGAGAGAAGATTTTCCATCCTTCCAAAGGACACGGCCCCCCAAACATGACTCAGGGAGGGCTGAAGACGGTGGCGGATTTCTCTGCACTGTTTCCTTACAGGTTTCATCTATAGGAGGAGGCACGTGATGGGTGGAAGGCGGAAGGCAGAAATCAATCCCAGGGCAGATGAGACCCGGGCATTATAAGGAACATGGGCAGAAGTTACTCCTAACAGCTGCCCTGCTGAGGGAACTAAGGCAGACAGAAGCCAGCCGCCTCTGCACCAGCACCCTGTGAGGTGGGCACTCACGCCGCTCCCATAATCACAGGTAAGAAAGCGGCACAGAGAGGTTGAGTGACTTGCCCAAGCTGTCAGGAGTTCACAGGCTTCTGTACTGAGGCCATTTTAGGAAACACAGAATCTAGGAGGCTCAGCCTGGGGCTGTCAGAAGGCTAGGGATAGTCTGGGACTGAGACCCAGGACGTGCTCATCAGACCCGCTCACGAGACTTTTCCAGAAGGTTCTAGATTTGCGTAAAGTTCCTCCTATCATCTTAAAAAGCAAGCCAGTGTCATTGCAGGAGGAGCATGACAAGTCCCCTTGTGCCCTGCAGACTTCCTCTGAAGCTTGGGCCGCAGATGGAGCTGTGAAGAGCGAATCACCAGGGCCTGGGTGGGGTCCTGAGCCCCAAGATCTGCAGAACTTGGGCACTGTGGTACCCTTTGCTCAGAAAGCTTGAGCTCAAGAAGATGTGTTCCCTGCTTGGAGGGACCAGGTCTGGAGTCCTGAAAAGGCCCTGAAGTCAGCTACAAACAGTGGATAGCAGAGAGTCTGGGAAGAGATCTTTCTATACAGTGTGGGAGTCCCATTTGCCGATGCCAAGCTGGGTCCCAGCTGTTCCACACATGTGCCTCTGGGGCGGGAGTGGGAGTGGGGTAAGATTTGTGTCTGGCTGGTATTTTTCAACTCAGAAAAAGCTGAGGTCGGGACGCGAGGGAAGGGACTCCAAGGAAAGGACTGTCAGCCTACAGTCCAAGACATGACACCTTAGCCTTGAGGCTCTGAAGTCTGAGCTTCTGCAAGAGCTTTGTCGACACAGACTCTTAACATCATACCCCAAACAGGCTCCTCTATTCGTGGATCAATTTTAATAACAGATTATTAGTTTACAAAAGAATTCTCCCTCTGATCCCTAAGAGCCCAGTCAGAGTTCAGCATTTTTCTTCATCTTAATTTTTATTTTTTCTCCAGCTACAGTGGTTTAGTGCTTTCTCTTTGTTCTTCCTCACCTTGTTCACCGAGATCCTGGCTGGCGGTTCTATCAGCAGAACTACAAAACCAAAAAGGCAATACAATTTTAGGGCTCTCCCTATGTCACCCAAGGAAGCAAGGGGTGTGTGTGAGGGGGGGAGACATGAAATAGAAGGTAATATCTGGAGCCACAGAAACCAGAGTCCAAATTCCAGCTCTGCCCTCATTAGCTGTGTGGCCTTGAACCAATCACTCAAGTGGAAAATGGGATCATAACCCTGGCCAATGCGAGAGGCTAAAAGGTAATAAATAATAGGAAATTTGATGCCGGGCATGTAGTGGGCTTTTAATGCGTGGTCAAAAACATCACTGTGATTATTACTAATCAGTTGGCTAGACTCTAGGCCTCCCACATGGCAATGGACACCATGTGACAATGGTGTCAGGAGTCACGTAGCTGCCATCTCTAATGGGCCCTGTTGCTCCAACTAGCAGGCATGAAGGGAAAGGAGCTGGATTTGGAGCATGCAGAATGTCCTTTTCCCAACAGTAATAATCACAAGAGCTACTATTTTTTGAGCCCTTATTCTGAGCTGAGCCATACTACATCCTCATGGTCAACCCTATGAGGTATGCACTTTGTATCTCTCCAATTTTCAAAGATAAAGAAGCAATTCAGACAAGTTAAGTGACTTGCTCAAATTCCCATAATACTGGTAGGTAACAAAATCATAATAATAAGAACGGTGGTTTCTATGTGCCAGTCCATATGTGCTCAGGGCTTTTTTGTGGTATGGTTGTACAGGTTGTGCACTGCACAAGAGAGGCTGGCCCTAATGCAAGTTGGGGCTGAAACTTAGCTCCTGCTCTGTTTGCCTAGCTGGTGCAAGGCTATGTCTACTTGGAGGCAGCGAGACCTTTTTTCAATTTGACAAAGATACCATACGACCTATCAACTGTAAATAATAAAGTTGTTAATGCTTTGTTTATATTACCTTCTCTAATTCCTCAAAAAAGCTCTGTAGACTAGATATTAATACTCCCTTTTTATAGATGAGGGAATTCAGGTCTGGAGAGTTCAGATCACTTAGCAAAGTCACTTTGTAAGTTGATAAAGCTAGAATCCGAACCTGATGCCAAAGCCCATGCTCTAAACCACAGGCCACAAAGCTGGTCCCATCCCTAAGCGCTCAATAAGTGAATAAAGGAAAAGTACACAATCATCTGACTTTTACCTTAAAAAATATGGCAAGTCTAATGAGGCCCCAGGGCTATCAAGGCCCTTAGTAAGGTTGAAAACTCAATCAATCAGGAATTTGGAGTATTGTCTTTCAGTGCTCTGAACTGTGTGGCTTTAGGCTCGCTAAGTGTTTTTCAGGAGCTCAATTTCCTGGCCTGAAAGTGAGAGTAATATTGTAAGGAACATTTCTCATAATTGTTCGCGAACTGTGTGTGTGCATATGCAATAATCTTCACCTCCACCACGGGAGAAGGCATTACCATCACCCTTTCACTCAGGGGGGTGAGTGACACGCTCAGGGCCACACAGCGAGTAGGGCAGAGTGGGACATATGACCAGGGCTCCCAACTCCCAGCCAGTCTTGGGCTCCTTACTAAATACCTCGGGACTTCTGGAGCCCCTGCCAGCTGCCTGGAGGCCCAGACACCGCACCACGCACGTGCGAGTCAGATGGTACTGGAAACTGACATTAGTCACATGATCACACTGAGTGTTTTCAGAAGACGACGTGGCAGGAAGGAGCACTCTGAGAGGAGTCTTTGTTTGGCTCCCATGCCTGAAAACAAAACCTCTACCTTTGCAGGGGCTGGGACAGCACAGATTACAGTCTTGGGTGACGTAGGGCTCTCCCAGAGCTGCCTTATGCAAGGAGGTGACCTGGGAGGTATTTGGCGGCAAGGCCCCCTGACGGGGCTCAGCCTTCCTCTCACCCCTGGCTGTGGCAGGGTTCAAAGGAAATCCCATCTGTGAAAGCACTCTGCAAAGATGTACGGTCCGAAGACAGAGTGCTTTTCCTCCCCTCTGTGGATCTCACGAGGCTGACTGCACCTGTGCTCAAAGGACAGACTTGCCCAGCCTGTGATAAAATGTGGGCTGCAGGGCACCTGGGTGGCTCAGTTGGTTGAGCAACTGCCTTCGGCTCAGGTCATGATCCTGGAGTCCTGGGATTGAGTCCTGCATTGGGTTCCCAGCTCCATGGGGAGTCTGCTTCTCCCTCTGACCTTCTCCCCCCTCTCATGCTCTATCTCAATTAAATAAAATCAAATCTTAAAAAAAAAAAAAAAAAGGTGGGCTGCGTCTCCCACCCACGCTGGATGCCTTCCGAAACAAAAATATGTACACGCACCGACTACCACCTGCCACTGTCTCCCACTCTGCAGGCCCACCCTGCACAGGCTGCACACCCCCTTCCTGGCTGTGGGTATAGGACTCCTTATGTGGGGCAGCAGCTGTGGATGACAGGGAAGGGAGAAAGTGAGACATACAGACCTTCCAGCGATTGCCACATTCATTGCATAAGACAAAAGTAGTCATGGGCTCATCAGCACTGCGTGTCTGCACCTGAGAGAGAGAAAAAGCGAGAGCTGGACCACTCCAGAATTCACCCCCATGCTCTAAGACCTGCCATGGCTCCCACTGTCTGCAGCAGTAGGTCCAAATCCCAGAGCTCGGCACTGTTATTCCCGCCCCTCTCATCACTGAGAGCTCCCCAGGGTACCCCTCCCCTCCTCAGGCCCATCAGCTCACCTCCAGTGCCCCACTGGCTCAACCAGCCCTCTGCCCTTTTGCTTTTGTCCTTTATCCTTCAGATCAAATCACTCTTCTCTCGCCTCAAGGCTCATCTCCCACAGGAGTTATTTCCTGACTCGCCTCTGAAAATACCCCGTTCGTTGGCTGTGCCTCACTGATCAGAACTTTAGGGAGCTAGAAGCGCCCTTAAAGATCATCTAGTTCATTCCTTTATTTGTTTTTTTAAGTGGGCTCTACACCCAGCTCCCAGTGCGGGGCTCAAACTCTCGGCCCAGAGATCAAGATCTGAGCGAGATAGAGCAGGGATGCTTCCCAATGAGCCACCCGGGCCCCCTCCCCCCGCCCCACCCCATTCCTTATGATGTCAGAGGTGCAAGACTTGAGGCCCAGAGAGGAAAAGTAAGTTGAAGGTCAGCGGACCCCTGGGACACTCTAATGTCCTGTTTCCCAGTTTCTCACGCCCTTGACCAAACCAGGAATATGCAGGAATCGGGCTTCCCCCAGCAAATCCCTTGCACTTACAGATTGAACAATTACTGTTCTGATTGTCTATAGCCAACCCTGGGCGCATATGAAGTGTTACTTTGCTGACACTGGGCTCTGCTGTAATGTCAGCTGGGAGTCTGTGGGGGTGGGGGACGGTAGTCGCCGGCTCCTGAGTGACCCCTGGGGCGGGCCAGGAGAGCACAGCTCAGCCCAGCTGCCCTACTGCAGAGCAGTAACACTGGAGGGACGATAACACTGGGGTTTCTCTGTGCAGAGCAAACTTGGCTAATGGGTGGTTTACTTCTGGTGGGAGGCAACGCACAGGAAACACATCACTCCACATGGAAATGGGCTTGGAAGAAAGCAGGAGGCTTGCACAAACATCTCTGAATTCCTGGATGGGAATGCTTTGAGAGACTCTTGCAGAATGGCAAGGCCGGCTGTATTTCTGCAGTGGCCACGAGGGTACACTGAGGGCAAGGTGCTCTTGGTAAGTTTTGCTTGCCCAGCAGATGGTAGAATGAATAGAGTTCTAGAATGACTACGTACAAATTAGAATCCAAGAAGAGTGGTGCCCCAAGCCCATAATATGGACAACCCAGAAACAGAAGGTGGTTCTTGGGTTTTAAGTCCTTCAGAGGAGGGGGTCTCCATAGCCTTCTGCGACGCCCCCCCCCCCCATGCCAGGACAGTGGTCTTCAGCCTTAGGACTTGCTACATGCCTTCAACTCAGTGGGCCATGTTGGCTATATTTCAGGCAGGCAGAAGTCTCGATCTGGGTTTGTTATTATCTCTGCCATTTAGGACTGTCTTGGCCACCTTGGACAAATTTGCAAAGTTTGACCCTGTCTGGGCCTCAGTTTCCCTATGTAGGAAATGAGGGAACCAAGTTTTCTATTGCTAAGTTTCTTTCCAACCATCTGTGACTCTACAGAAACCCGTGCCTGATAAGTCTGGTTCCTCCTAGTCTTGCTTCAAGGTGGGCCAGAGCTTGCTGGCCAGGCCTCATAGACCCCAGTCTGGGTGATTCTACATGCAGGAGAACATTTTCTAGAAGCCACGGGAACAGCAAGACTTGGCCTTGTCTCTGCAGCCCGGAGTTTTAGTCCTTTCTCCCCCCACTCCTCCTGAAGCTGCCTTTCTACCTCGGCGGCCCCACAGCCCCCGTCCCACACCTGGTTGTAGGTACAATTCTTCTTCTTGCATTTGCTGCACTGGAAAAGGTCAGTGGTGGTACCGCCCGTCTTGGCCATCTGGTGCTCACGGATAGCCTCCTGGGTCATGGCGTTCCTCAACTCCCTCAGCTCATCGCTGGCCATTTCCTAGAGAGAAAGGAGTCTGCCCTTCAGGGCTACAGAGTCCCAGGGACCCTGCCCCCCCCCCCCGGGTTTCTAGAGAGCTTGACCAGAAGAGAAGGGAACATGCTGGATTGAAATCAAGGAGCTGGAGGGAGGCCTGGACTCCTGGCCTCGCCCCTGCTTGGAAAAGGCTGTACCCAGAGAGTCCACATCCTGCTTTGGGTGGGAAGGCAAACCTGTAGGCTCCGACTGGGCCCAGAGCAGGAGGGTGTGTGTGGGAGAGCAGAAGGCAAACAGCTTCCGCCCCAGGGTCAATAGCTTGTGTACATTTCCTCAGATCTGGTGCTCACACCCCCTGCTGGGGCCTTAGGTAGCCACCTGAGCCCTCCTGCTTGAATTGCCTGGATTGTGACCCCCTGATCTGTGCTGTTCCCCTTATCCTTCTGGTCTAGACTTGACCCAGGGCCTACCCAAACTGCAGTCATGGCCTAGTCTATTCTGCCTGCTGGGAACCTTGACGTGCTGCAGTTGCCCTGACCTGCATAGGACCCGAAGCTCCTGGGTTCACACAGCTAACTGCTTCCCTGCGTCACAGAACATCCTTCTCTTCAAGCTCCTACAGAACAGTCTCCCATCTCCCGTCCGCTGAGGTTGTTTGGGGAAGGGAGGATGGCCGGAGCTAGTGTTCAAATGAGAACCTGGTGTGGGCTAAACTTTTCCATTGTCGCTATCTATTCCCGACTCCTTAAACCGTGGAAAAACGGTTTTGGCACAAAGGTTGGAAACTGCAGTGTGCTGATCGCTGCTTTGTCACCACTTGGGCTCCCTGATGAAATGTAGAGACCTCTGAATGCAAAATCCCAAGGGCAGACCTGGGGAATTTTACTAGTGCCCTTACGCTATTCTGGTCCTTGCCAATGTATAAGTCCAACCACATTCAGTTCAAGGACTAGGTCCTAACTGTGGGCAAGGGTGTACAGAAAAGTCAACCTGGGGCCATGTAAGCAAAAAGCAGCTAACTGGGGTGCCTGCGTGGCTCAGTGGGTTAAAACCTCTGCCTTCGGCTCAGGTTAAAACCTCTGCCTTCAGATCAGGACCCTGATCTCAGGGTCCTGGGAAGGGGCCCCGCATCGGGCTCTCTGCTCAGCGGGGACCTTGCTTCCTCCTCTCTCTCTGCCTGCTTGTGATCTCTGTCTGTCAGATAAATAAATAGAATCTTAAAAAAAGAAAAACCCAGCTAACCTTCATTTGGGGGGAAATCCAGAACCTAAGGCATTCATTCATTCGAAGCGTACTAGATGTCAATTTACTGAACGCCTTTGACTGCATTTACAAGCTGGTGAACCGGCCTCGGGCTCACGGGAGCCTGATTTGCCGCGATCCGCTAATTTCCATAGCGTAAATGCTCCTTCCATGGCCAATTTCAAGCTACTCATGTGGGGTAATTGAGCACAGAGCTAGGAATAGCCACACAGGACCACCTCTCTTGAGCTGGCTGGCAGGCCCTAACCCCTGAACTGCCCAACCGCTGCTTCTGAGCCCTATATGAGCCCAGATATGCAGATGGGCCACCTGCCCCCAGGTAATGCTAATCTGGTAGAGTCACCAGGTATATAACCAGGATTTCGAGATAGCAGAACAGGTACTTAAGGCGGAGGTACACACAGCACAGGGGGAAGCCCAGAGTAGGGTGGCTAACTGCTCCGGGGCAGGGAGTCTCATTGAAGAAACTGACACCTTAACTAGTCTTGAAAGATAAGCAGGAATTCCCGAGGGAATCCCCTCCCTGGGGGTTGATCCCAAGACCCCGGGATCATGACCTGAGCTGAAGGCAGACACTTAACCGACTGAGCCACCCAGGCGCCCCTGGTCTTATATTTCTTACAGAAGCTTCCTGCCTGGGACCAAAGAGGACCCGGGATGAAGATCTCCTCTCATTTGATGCCTGGACGGTGGGCAGAGGGTAGGGTCCTTGGTGCCTGGCCCCATGGAGGGCTTGCTAGGTTCTTGGCTCGCTCCTCTGGGTCTAGTCAGACTCTTCTTGGCCATGGGTCAACCAACCATCTGATTCTCTTGCTCTGTCCTAGTGAACAGTCCTCATGTGGAGCCCTCATGTCGGGCTTGGCCAGTTACTTTGCTGGGATGTCTGGGGCCTGTCTTTGTCTTAATGTAGACACTCAGCTCTATTCTGACCTCTAGCTTATGGGAACTTGCTGGGTTTGGCTCGAACCTGTGTCTATACCTTGCTCTTGGTTCTCCTGGTCCTGGTCTCCCCATGCCTTGGATTGCCTGGAAGAGTGTCTTGGTAGCATTCCTACAAGGCACATGCACAGAAGTAGGGCTCGATTCCGGGACCCTGAGATCACAACCTGAGCGGAAGGCAGGTGCTTAATCCACTGAGCCCCCCCAGGTACTCAATACCAGCTATTCTGAATTAAGCCAAAAGAGAACCCTGGTCCACCTGTGCCAAGTTCCCCCATTTGAAGCTAAAACCAGGGCTTGCTCTTGTTTTGGGTATTTGAGGAAAGCAGTGAAGAGAGAAATTAATATACAACCACTACATGGTTCCCCCACCAACACGCGCGCATGCACACACACGCACAATAAATACCAAGTGCATTCCACACATTCCACACACCACACACACTACACATGACATACACCCACCACACATGCCACAAACACACACAGGCACACCCTTGCCAACAGCATCAGGGTTCCCAGATGTCCTGAGGCAGAGCCAGACTCCAGGATCCCAATGCACTGCCCCTCCCCTTGTCTGGGCCTCTCTGACTTGGCAGAGCTTGCCCGGAATCCTCTGGATCAGCCCAGGCAATCAAAGGCCACTCAGACCTGAGGGTGTTCAAAAGGTGTTTCCAAGATGTGGGTTCTGAAATTCGATCTGGGTTCGAATCCTCACCCATCACTTATCAGTTGTGTGAGGCTTCAGTTTTCCTCATCTATAAAATGGAGATAAAGATTTCCTCTTCTGCAGCATGGTGTTTGGGGTTACATGAAATGGTCAGTAATTGAGTCTATCATATAAGAATTCTGGGGAGGGCTTTACCTATTATTATATTAACCTAAACACTCATATGTATTAACTCATTCAATCTTTCATGAGATAGCTATTATTATTATTACTATTATTATTTTTAAAAAGATTTTATTTATTTATTTGACAAACAGAGATCACAAATAGGCAGAGAAGCAGGCAGAGAGAGAAGAGGAAGCAGGCTCCCTGCTGAGCAGAGAGCCCGATGAGGGGCTCGATCCCAGGACCCTGGGATCATGACCTGAGCCAAAGGCAGAGGCTTTAACCCACTGAGCCACCCAGGCGCCCCTATTTTTTTTTTTTTTTAAGTAAGGGCTTGAAGTCAACCCTGAGACTGAGACCTGAACTGAGACCAAGAGTCAGACGCTTAACCCACAGAGCCACCCAGGTGTCCTATATTAGTTATTATTATTCTCCCTGTTTTACAGATGAGAAAACTGAGGCCCGGAGAGGTTAAGTCCGTTGTCCAAGAGCACACAGCTAAGTGAGAAGGGCAGAATTCAAACCCATGCAGTTAGGCACAGTTCTGAAGCTTGCAACCACTGCACTTATTTCCTCGGACAGGGTGTTCCCTTTTCCTTCCCTTACTGACCCCTTCAAGCTGGGTCAATCCTTCCCTGCTCTAAGTTCCCGGGGTGGCTCTATCGTGGCACTCGCCACCTCTGAATTGAACGCAGTTGCAAATATGTCTGTCTCCCCAGCAGGGACTATGTTCCACAGAGACAGGGACTGCTCCTCTGCTTGGGCCCAGGATTACCCAAGGCAGAAGAGGGAGGCAGATGACCAAGCAGTGAAGAGTGGATGTTGTAGGGCCCAAGAGCTTGCCTCGCAGCTTCAACATTTTTTTTTTTTAAGATTTAGATTTTTTAAAAGTGATCTCTACACCCAACGTGGGGCTTGCACTCAGAAGAACCCTTGAAATGAAGAGTCACATGCCCCACGGACTGAGCCAAACGCGCCCCTGGTTTTGACGTCTTCTAGCTGGGTGTGCAGGCAAACTAGTGAACCCTTCCGAGCCTCAGTAACCTCGCCTGTAAAATGGGGATACTAAGCACTTTGACCTCAGATGCTGTGAAGATACAACTGGACAATGAGCCTAAGGCACTTAGCACCGTGCTTAAGTCATAGTAACTGTGTTCACTATCCTGATGGTCCTGAAGCCTGGAGGGATGGGAAGTTGGAGAGGGTCTGGCTGAAAAAGCCCCCAGCTCATCACCACTGTCACAAGGCACAGAGATGGGCAAAGCTGGAGGGTCCTGGCCTCCCAGCCCGCCAGACAGGGGTCCTAGCCCCACTCTCACCTCCGCCGTCATCTTGGCAATGAGCCCAGCAGAGATGGCCCCGCTGAGCACGTTCCTCCTCAGGCTGGGGTTCCTGGGGTCCTTGAGGTTGCTGATCCGGCTGCGTACCCTGTTCCGGTACTTCATGTCTGTGCTCTTGAGCTCCTGGTAGATATGTGACCAGATATGTCAAGGACCAGTGAGCCACTCATGGAGGGGCACAGAAGGATGGGGAGCCACTCCCCAAAGCCCAAAGAGCCGCAGGACCTTCTGTTCCTTTCCTTGGACTTGTACAGGGGTTGGGCACCTAAGTGGCTGCTGACTCCTGGAGAGGGGATTTCACTCAGGCATTTGGGGTCAACAATGCATCAGGGACGGGCAACGGTCTCCCCAGTGAGATCAGACCTTAACGAGTGCTGTTGTGTCAGGGCTCCCAGGGATGGGCCTTGGGGGTTTGTCTGAGCTTTTTGTGGGACTCTGGTGAGTCACATGACTTCTCTGTGCCTCAATTTCCTTATTTATTTATTAAGATTTTATTTATTTACTTGACAAAGAGAGACACAATGAGAGAGGGAACACAAGCAGGGGGAGTGGGAGACAGAGAAGCAGGCTTTCCCACCGAGCAGGGAGCCCAATGCGGGGCTCGATCCCAGGACCCTGGGATCAAGACCTGAGCCAAAGGCAGACGATTAACAACTGAGCCAACCAGGTGCCCTAGATTTCCTTATTTACAAAATATCGGGCTACAACAAAGATTTAGCAAGCTGCACTGCATGATCCACTAGCCTAGGGTCTGGGACATGGAGTGCTCAACACTTAGGGGCTATGAAGATGAGAACGGTGATGAAGACAACCCCAGTTTTGCAGGACCACTGGAAGGCAGGCGTCCAGCTATCAGAGGAAAACAGAAGACGAGGAGCCTCATGTTGAAGCCTCAGAGAGGTATTGCAAGAAAGACATCATTTTGTTCAATTATGTTCCCAACATATTTGAGCATAGAACCATCTCCCCCTGCGCCTATCCCCTAGGAATACCTATTACCATGCCACGGAACCCACTCTGGGAATTGCTGGTCAGAGTTACTTCTCATGAACATAGAAGGAAGCTGAGGCTTAGAAAGGATGCAGCCGTGCTCAAGGTCACAGGGCAAATTCCCGGCAGAGACAGGGTGGGAAGCCAGCCGGTCATGCTCTCTCCACTCTCCCCCTCGCCAGGCAGGAAGTGGCCCCGACCGGGACAAAATGGAGCCCAGGCCTGGGGGGTCACTGACCCCTTCTGAGGAGCGCAGCCCTCTGGCTGCCATGTTACTGTGAGGTTTCTCCAAACAGGACAGATCTTTTGGGGGCCCAGAGCCTTCAAGCCCCTAGAACTCATCCTCCCCTTTATCTCCCACCTTTTAAGAACACAGAGATAAAGGGCTTGATGGAGGAAGGGAAGGAAGACAGGCTGGGGAGTGGAATGAGGTACCAGACCACCAGCGTCTGTTTCCAACTGGGCTTGAACGTTGAGGGGACCTGTTTGGAGGGAGGGACAATTGCTTGGAGAGAATAAAGATGAAGCTCAGAGTTTTGCTCTGTGTTCCTGAATCACTGAGACTGATGAAAACGTATTTGGTGTGGAGTTCCATAGCCCAAGATGTGCTGGTTCATAATTAAAGGACAGCGGAGGGGAGGTCCCAGGAAGTTATGCAGGAGGATATCCAGGTGGGCTTCACACAGGAGGTGGCAGGAGGGGAGAAGGTCAGACTAGACGGAGCAGGGACCTCCCCAATAGACCCGACTGAGCTCCCTAGGAGCCCCAGAGGTTTAAAAGGGTCACTCACACCTCACTGCCACTCTCAGAACCCCTCTCCCCTGGGGATCCTGTCCCCCTCCCTCTACACCTCTTTCATATGCTGTGGGGCACCACAGAGAGGGAGTTCTTTCCCCCAAACAACAATCTTTTGGTGCAATGGGCCCACACGACTTTGGGGGGGGGGTCACCTCCTCTGTCTACATAGCCCCCTTTCAAAGAGTAGGAGGATGGGTCATACGGAAAGAACTCAGGACATGGAATCCAAAGGCCAAGGTTTTCAGTCAAGCTGTGACACCCAGTCGTTCCTGAGCCTCAGTTTCCTGATCTGTAAAATGGGAGCAACAGCCCGTCTCATAGAGACGGTGAGAAGGGACAGACTAGGAAGTGTCGGCTGCTCATCACAGGGCCTGCTACCCAGCAGAGAATCCATCTTCAGGGGAGAGAAGAGGGAGAAGGCTGAGCATGAGGAATGCTGTCTTCCCTGTCCGTTCTGATACTTGACCCTGCAACCGAGCCACATGACGACATGGCCTGTCTAGCGCGGCAGTTGAGCTCTCGATTTCTAGAGTCACGCTTCCTGGGTTCAAATCCCAACTCTACCACGACTACTAGCTGCATGAGCTTTGGCAAGTGACTTAACCTCTCTGAGCCTGTTTACCTCCCTCGTAAAATGGGATTAGTCAGGGGCCTCCCTTGCGGGATTGTCTCAACCTTGAAGGAGGTGCTGCTCAGGAACAGCTTAGCAAAAGAGGCTGGCGGGTGCAAGACTTACTAAATGTTAGCTAGAATTAAGAACTCCGGTTCAGAGGCAGAACAGGGGGCTGTCCCCAGAGCCCGTCCCCTCCCCCTCACTGTCCCAGGTCCCTTGCACTTGGGAGACTCTGCCACCGGACAGAGCACCGGGCACCCACAGCCCTGGCACAACTTAAGGATATGATCTTCGATTTCCGACGCCATCTTGTCACAGTTGACTCCATAGTCCTTGTAATCGTCTGTAAGAGATTCAGGAAGCACAGGCGTCAGCCAGACATGACCTTGGCAGTGGAGCCTGCCCGTACCAGAGACTGGAGTGTCCTGTGCCACTCCTGAGAAAAACGGCATCTCATCTGCCCTCCTAGAAGCCCTGCCCTCCTCTGCCCCCAGCCCAGGCCCTCTCACCTTCCGCCTTCAAGGCTGCTGAGAGCATCTCCACACATTTGTCCCGCACAGAGTCCCCCGTGAGATAGCACGATGCCAGGAGGCAGACAGAGGGGGCGAAGGTGGGGGTCAGGGGGCTGCTGGGTGTTTTGGGGGTCTCTGCTTTCGATTTGCTGCTGTTTGATCTGAGGATGACAAACAGTAATAGACATTTGCACATTAAGTGGATAAAGCTTTCCCTGAGCACCATTCTGGACGTTTTCATGGGTGATCTCGCTTAATCCTCACACAACACGGTGAGGTAGGTGCTATTTTTAGGGGCTTGACATGGATCATCTCATTTAATCCTCATGACAACCCCTCGAGGCTGCTTCTCTTCTTACCTCCCCGTTAGAGTTGCATTTTAAAGTGAATCGTAGAGCTAGCCGCAATCACGATAATTTGACTCAGGTCACACGTGTGGAGGCCAGAACTGAAACCCAAGCAGTTGAACTCAGGCGCCCAGACTCTTAACCAAGCGCTCTGCTCTGCAGGTCACAGAATGTTGTACCACCACGTGAAACCACACTATGATCCGTTAGACACCGTGCTAGCTGCTCTGTCTTCTCACTGGACCATTTACTCACTCGTTCAGTGAATGCTTAGTAGGCCCTTATTCTGTAGGTCCAGTGCTAGGAACAAGGGGTAAAGCAGAAAAGTCAGCAAAGCTCCAATCCTCAAGGAGCTGACAGTCTAGTGACGGGTGACTTTAGCACCACTGAAGAGAGCTGGCTTTTACCCAGTGCCAGGCACCCCAGGAACATTTTGTAATCAAATCCTCAAAGCGGTCCTAGGTGGTAGATACTGTCGTCCTCCTCATTTGCAGATGAGGAAACAGAATTACACCACTGAGACTTGAACTCGGGTCTGTCTGAGTCCGAAGTCTACTCTTAACACCCAAGAGAGACTGCCTAAGAAGGATCTTGTTTTGAGGACGCCTGGGTGACTCTGTTGGTTAAGCTTCTGCCTTTGGCTCCTCATTCTGGGTTCCTGGGACTGAGTTCTACATTGGGCTCCCTGGGGAGACTGCTTCTCCCTCTGCCTGCAGCTCCCCCTGCTTATGCTCTTTTTCTCTCTGACACATAAATAAAATCTTTAAAAAAAAAAAAAAGAATGATTTCATTTTGGTTTGGGCTTAAAACCCCACAAGTATATATACATGTATGTACAGACGACTGGCAGGATAACTTTGCATCTTAGCGTGGGCTGCTATAACAACATACCAAAGACTGGGTGGTTTGCACCATAGATATTTCCCACAGATCTGGAGACTGGGAAGTCTGAGATCAAGGTACTGGACAGAGCTTGCTTCCTGGCTTGTAGACAACTACCACCTTCTCCTTCTCCTTCTTCTCCTTCTCCTTCTCCTCCTTCTCCTTCTCCTTCTCCTTCTCCTTCTCCTTCTCCTTCTCCTTCTCCTTCTCCTTCTCCTTCTCCTTCTCCTTCTCCTTCTCCTTCTCCTTCTCCTTCTTCTTCTTCTTCTTCTTCTTCTTTTATTTTTTTAAGATTTTATTTATTTATTTGTTTGTTTATTTATCAGAGAGAGAGAGCACAAGCAGGGGAGGAGGCAGAGTGGCAGGCAGAGGCAGAGAGAGAAGCAGGCTCTCCACTGAGCAAGGAGCCTGATTTGGGACTCGATCCCAGGACCCTGGAATTGTGACCTGAGTCAAAGGCAGCAGCTTAACTGACTGAGCCACCCAGGCATCCCACAACCATCTTCTTGCTAGGTCCTCCCGTGGCAGAGAGTGAGCAAACTCTCAGGTTTCTCTCAAAAGGACACTAATCCTGTCGGATCAGGGCTCTGCCCTTATGACTTCATTTAGTCTTCATTATTCCCATAAAGGGTCTATCTCCCAATGCAGTCACTTTGTGGCTGGGGGCTTCAACACAGAAACATTCAAACAGCAACACCTTGTTAAGAGCAATAATTATTATTATTACTAATTATATAATTAATTATTGATCATAATAATGAGTAATTATTAATTATCTTTCTGAGGTGGAGTTATATTAGATTTCAATCTCATCTTTGCTTATCCAGATTTTCTATATCTTCCCTGAAGAGCATATCTACTTCTGTAATAAGAAACTCTTTGGTTTTTTTCTTTAAAAAAAGAAAATTGATAATCACGAGTGGTCACTCTAAGCGGATGGCTCAGACGGGCTTCCTGTGTTCCTGTTCTCAGAGAGCTCCCAGCAAATGTGGAAGCAACCCGTGTGTCCAGAGAGAGATGTATGGATACACGGAATGCGGTATGGAATACAGTGGATGACCATCCAGCCACAGAAAGGAACGGAATCCTGAGATACACTACAACATGGATGCCATGAACGGAAGACATGGTGGGTGAAATGGGCTGGATACAAAAGGACAGATACTGTGTGATCCACTCACACAAAGTACCTGGAGTCATTACATCCACAGAGACAGGAAGTAGGATGGTGCTGTGGGGGCTGGAGGAAGGGGGAAATGGGGTCGGGTTTCAGTTTGGGAGAATGAGAAAGTTCTGGAGATGGGACAGTGGTGGGGTTGTACCACAATGTGAATGTACTTAACGCCGTGATACACTTAAAAATGGTTAAAATGGCTAAATTTTATGTTATATATATTTTGATCCAATTTAAAAAATCTGTCTAGGAATCTTTAAAAAAAAAAATCCATCTAGGAAGTTTAAGGAGTAAAAATAACCACACAGCTTGACATATGCAATGATAAGTAATCTGTTTTTATATATTTGGCAAATCTTAATGCATTTGAAATGATAAAATATCTTTTTTCTTACACTGAAAGAAAAAGATTGAAATGCACATTTTGTTATATATATTTTATCACGATAAAAAAGCTTAAAAAAAAAAAAGAAGTACTGATACATGCAACCAAAAAATCTAGGCTGAAACTTGGACTGTTGTTGGTCCCTTTTGAGTCCTTGCAAAGAGGGTGCTGGGCGAGGGAAGAGGCACCCGCCAGCATCCTGTTGGTGACCTGTGCGAATCAGTATCACAATGCCAGCCCTTAGTAACCACGCAGCCTAAGAAAGCTCAAAGAGGTCCCACACTGCAGTGCAACTCTGTTCAAGTTCCACAAGGTCTACAAGTTCCCAAGGGATGGGAGCTGGCCACAGGAGGAGCGGACGGGAAGATGCATTCATGGCAGAAATGCACAGAAGCATGAAACCCATGTTTTGCGTGGGCAGTGTTGAGGGGCTCAGGGCACCTGGGGTGTGAGGCTAAGGGTGTTGGAGAGAAAGGACAGGACTTGTTAGGGGTTTGTTTAAAAAAAAAAAAAAAAGGTAAAAGCCAAAGCCATCTTTTATTGCTTGTTTGCTATCTCTTCTTCTCCATAACCCTGACCGTGGCAAGTTCCTGGCCCCATTTCACAGATGAGAGGATGGAGTGATAGTTCCACAACTCCCTCCCTTTCAGAGCTGCTTCTACACTACTCTTGGGGTGGGGGCCAGGCGTCAAGATGCCTTCACCTTTGTTTCCTTCAGTAACCCATCAGGATCAGCCAGCCAGTCCTTAGGCCTCCTCGGAAAAACTGACACACAAGGGTTGAAGAAATTAAGGTCCCTTCCTCCACCCCAGAATCTTAACCCACTGAGCTCTTGTGGAAGGTCCTAAAGGGCTGCTGTATTTCTTAATTCCAGAGAGCACCATTTATATTGCCAGCTCGGTATCTTCTGGAGTTGTACAGTGCACAGCCTGGGCAGCTGCACCAGACCTCTCTGGAGTTATGGATGTACTTCATCCCCTCAGGAAGATGATGACGGGCTTCTGAAAATTAAGGCCCAAGAAGTTGTGTCTGAGAGTGAAGCTGACTGAGTAGCCTAAGCTTTCTAGTGTTAAAAAGCTGGGGTGACAAGAAACATCCAACATCCTGCTAGGTACTCTTCAGTGTAAATTCTGCTGGAGACCTTGTTGTTCCTCAGCCTTTGCTGTTTGGCTTGATCTGGCTTGGATGCCTTCTGTCACCACAGACAATCTTGGATCACTGGGATTTTTGTATTCTCCGGAACCTTGAGATTCCTCAAATGTTCCTAAGTGCTACCTCAGGACTGAGGCGGGCTGGGGAGGGAGGGCTTTGCTCTTGTAAGGTTTATATTTTGAATTATGAAAAATTTTGTCCAAAGGGATTTCTTAGCTTTTATTTATTTTTTTAAATGCAGTTTGAAACTTTCTGTTCTAGATAAATTTACCCTGGATTTGGCCCAACCCTCCCTAACAAGTGAGTGGCCTTTCGGCAGGGCACAGGCCTTGGGAACCCCAGCTCTAGCCTGCTCTCTGCTGGAGTCAGATTTCAGTGGGAGGGAAAGGTGTGAGCGAGAGAGGGCTGGGAAGCGTGTAAAGTAGTGTGTAAAGTCTAGAGCTTAAGGAGCTGCCTGCAATCAGTGGGAATCTCCCCCACATTCAACCCTAGTCCTAGCCACTGGGCTCTCACCTACACAGCCAAAATAACCCCAAAGCTGGTCTCCCGGCAACCTCTTGCCCCCCTTACAATCCATTTGCCACACAAAAGCCTGGGGAAACCTTTCAAACACGGCAGATCTCATCACTCCCTGCTTCTGGCCCTCTAATGGCTTCCAGTTATTTTCAGCATAAAGTTCACCATGGCCTCCCAGCCCCCTTGACATTGGCCTCTGCTTCCTCTCTGACCTAATCTCATGCCATGCTCCCCTTTGGTTCATAGAAGCTTCCCCACTGCACTGCTTCTTTCTCTTTCTTAAATATACCTGTCACTCCCACCACAGTGCCTTTGCACTGGCTGCTCCCTCCTCTGGGAAGGCTCCTCCTCCTCCAGATTTCCTTATGACTGGGCCTCTTCCCACCAGTCAGGTCTTAGCTCCAGTATCACATCCTCAGGGAGGCCTCCCACAATCAGCCCAGTCAAGCAGCCTATGCCTGCCCTGTAACTCCCTAGCATGTGACCTGATTTCTTTCATTCATAGCACTTATCCAAGTCTAGAATTAACTTGTTTGTGTGTTTATAAGCATTGTCTGCCTCCATCTCCAGATTACAGGTTTCAGAGTATAGGAACCCTTTTGGCTGGTTCACCACTGTTTCCAGCACCTGGAATAGCATTCTGGGCCAAAACTCGATGAGTCTTTGTTAAATGCATGAATATAAGATGAGTTGAGAAATTTGGCCACAAAGAGATAAAAGGCACATCCAGGAGGCCTAGATAGAGCTGAACTGGGTGGGTGACAGGTCCTCTTTGGAAAGATAGAGACCCTACTCTCTGAGATTAAGAAAGTGATCTCTCTCTGAGCCAGAGTCTGTCACCTCCCACCACCCAGGTCAGCCCATCTCCAGCCCTTCTCCAGCTGTGATGGAGCCCTAGATTCTTCCTGGTGCTGGACCTCACTGAGCTACATGCCCCATCACCATATCCTCAATGTCTAGGATTCTCCAGTGGAGACCCGACAGTGGAGCCTGGAGGACACATTGCTTGGAAGGACACATAATAACAAATGACAGCTTCCTCAAGGGAATGCCTACACTAAGGTGGTATATTTATTAAGGACCCAAGCTGCTCCAGAGCCAAACTCCAAGGCTCAAGTCCTGACACCACCACTTTGTAGCTCTGTGACCCTGGGCTAGTAATGGGGATGAAAACAGTACCCATCTTAGAGAGTTTCTGATAGGATTCTAGTACCCAGGAGAATTCTAGTAATGAAGGGTTAGGTAATTTACCTAGATTGCCACATTAAGTGTGAGTATTATTACCAAGGATTATGTACTTACTGAGCATTTATATGGGTTGGGAACAGTGTTAAGCATTTTGTTATTTCATTTAATCCTCGTAATGACCTGGGGAAGGGTCATAATTGTCCCCGTCTTACAGATTAGTAGGCTGAGGTTCAGAGAGCTGAACTGACTTGTCCAAGGTCATCCAACCAGCAAATGGCAGAGCCACACCACAAACCGAGATCTTCTGCTTCCAAATTCTTTTCAGTACATCTCACTGTGTTTCTACAAGGCAGAAAGTTTTTCAGGGTCCCCTAACCCAGGCTAGGTTAGGCTGCCTGTTGCTTTCTTCTCACCACCTTCTAGGCAGGGCACTCCCAGCCCCGGTCCCTCCCCTTGGCTAAGAGCTGGCTGGCTGGCTGGCCTTCCTGTCTCAGTGCATTTCAGGCAGCCAGCCTCATTTTGCTTTCAGTGCACACGATCGGGAACAGCGACAAACTGCAGGGAAGGCATCACTGGCGGGGGTGGGGGTGGGGCGTTGGATTTATCAACAGCTTCCTTCTGCTCCCCGGATGTGCCAGCGCCAGCCCCACAGCCTGTGATCTGACATCACCAAGCCCATAGAAAAATTCAACCCCAGATCGGAGCGGAGGCACCTGGAGGCCCGCTCGCTGCTCCTGCGCGCCACCTCGAGGACATTGCAGTTACTACACCGATAGGAAGCCCAGCTGCTGGGTGAAAAGTCCACAATTCAGAGAGCTGGCTAGGCTCTCCATAAGGTGCAGCCTTCCTCCTTGTCACAGGGGTGCACTGAGGGGTTTGCTCCCTGATGCCCCAGCTACAGTTCCCAGAGCACCACGTTCACTCATAGTACAGCTTTGCACCTTCCAGTCCCACTGCCCGACAGGCCCTCTCCTGGCTTGTCCACCGAACTCCTTCTCATCTCTCAATTCTGAGTACAAATACATTATCTTGGAGGAAGTCTTCTTTGACTTCTCAAGTCATATTGAGACTCTTCCTATGTCCCCATTGAATGTTACATCTTCAATTTTTGTTTGTTTGTTTGTTTAAGAAGCATTTGGGAAACAAAAACAAAAAACATTTTGGTGTCTGCCTCTATATCAGTGATTTGCCATATGAAGGCAGAGATCATGAGTTTACACCTTTGCCTGGGCTTAGAGGCTGCAGCTGGTGAGCTCCAAATGAATTTTGTTTGCCCTACTGTGTTGCAGAAAAATATGAATACATCATCCATATTTAAAATTGGGAGTTTCAGGGGCGCCTGGGGGGCTCAATGGGTTAAAGTATCTGCCTTTGGCTCAGGTCATGATCTCAGGGTCCTGGGATGAAGCCCTGCATCAGGCTCTTTGCTCAGCAGGGAGCCTGCTTCCCTTCCTCTCTCTCTGCCTGCCTCTCTGCCTACTTGTGATCTCTGTCTATCAAATAAATAAAATCTTAAAAAAAATTGGGAGTTTCATATGAACATGTAGATGTCCAGCTTTCCTTAAAAAATAGGAAGACATGCCATGCAGGGCCTGCATTTCCACAAAGCAACAAATAGCTGTGCTGGATAGTGAGTGCCCCCTTCAGTCTGCCATGGTCTCCACTAGTCTCCCACTGTATGCACATGACCTTGGTCCTCGGAGCATGTTAGGTTTGCAAGGAGGTCCTCAACAAATGTGCTCATTGGATGGATGGATGAATGGATGGATGGATGGGAAAGATGAAATCGAGAGGGAGAGTGTACAGGAAACTGTGTGGTAGTAGATAAGGTGGATTTACAAGACTTCCTTGTATTTCTCTGGATTCCCCACCCCCAATATAGAACAAGCAGGAAAGGGCACAACTGCTCTAAGGACAAACGTATTCTGCTTGACTGACCTTCAGAAAAAGAATGTATTACAGGAGGGAGTCAGGAGACTTCAAGGTCAAAAGGCTAAGTCAGGAAAGGAATACAGAGGTATAAAACCTTACACAAATATGAAATGTTTTTCTTATAATATCACACCCAGAACTGGACTAGTGGTCAGTGTTTCCTTTTGGGATAGAACAATCCTTCCTTATGCAGGTCTGTCCTTCATGTTCCAGGACATTTAGCATCTCTGGCCCCTGCCTAGTAAATGCTGTACTGCTCCTGCCTCTCTCCCACTGCAGACGGAATGTTCGTGTCCTCCATTAAGTCATATGTTGAAGCCCTAACTCCTAATGTGATAGAATTTGGAGGTGAGGACTTTGAGCGGTGATTCAGTTTAGATGAAGTTAGGGTCCCATGATGGGATTATTGGCCTTATAAGAAGAAAAGAGACCAGAGCTCACTGTGTGTGTGTGCGTGTATCTGTGTGTGTGCGTGTATGTTGTGCAGACACAGAGAGAAGGTGGCTATCTGCAAACCAGGCAAAGGGCTGTCATTGGGAACTGAGTTGGCTCATACCTTGGCGTTCCCATCTTCCAGAACTGTGAGGAATAAATGTCTGTTGCTTAAGTCCATGATATTTCGTTACAGCAGTGTGAACTAAGATACCCCATGTCACAGTCGTCACTGTGACCAAAAATACCTCTACGAATTTCTAAATGACTCTCCACTGACAACCACTGGTGCAGAAGCAGGATGACCCTGGGTCCTCCATTCTTAGGCCTCACTCATGGAAGACATCACCAGTTGACCACAAACTCTTCCCTTCAGAGGCAGGATATGGCCTCAGACTCCAACTTGAAGCCGCAGCACTCCCCAGATCCGCCACTCATCAGCAGGCACCTGGCGGCCATTTTGGACTATAGCAGTACATCACCCCATCAATATCCCAGGCCTGTTTAATCTTCAGAAACCTTAAACGGCCTAATTTTTGTGCCTCTTCTTTTCTTTCCAGTGGTAGTCTCACTGGTACATTAGACCTAAAATAACTGTACGGCTCCACACATAGTCTCCTGGAAGCCAACACCTTTACCATTCTAGCCTAGTTGCCCCGGCATCCAATATGGCCCCCAGACATGACTTACTAGCTTTGATCCACCTCTACGTCACTTCCTCCTGCTCTGACCGCCCCTTGGACCACAGCTCACACTCCCTCTTTCAGTCACAATCACTCCTTAGCCACCTATCAAGGTCTGTGGCTTCAAATGCTAGATCCATACTAATGAGTCTGAAACTCAAATTCCAGCCCAGACATTTTTCCTGAATTCTAGCTTGGTCTACCCTAAGTGCCTTCAACTTCTCCATCTGAATGACTAGGACACGCCTGAAACCCAACACATCCCCACCTCAGCTCTGTATCACCTGCTGAAGCCTGAGTTAGACGCGGTCTTCCCCATTCAGTCTTTGCCAGCGCTCAAGAGAAAAGTCTTGGAGTCATCTTGACTCTTGATATTCTCCAGTATCCCTCCCCAGCCTGTCGGGAAACCCACCGTCATTTCTTGCCCGAATTACTGAGTAGCCTCCTGGCTGGGCTCTGCCCCTGCCCTTGGCCCTGACAGCCCGTTCTCAGCACAGCAGCCAAAGGCATTCTGATAAATTCCCTCGCAGGGCTCCTGTTCGACTCTGTCCTCCAACTCTCCCGCCTCACTTTTCCACTCCAGCCCTGGCCACTTCACCGCCTCCTGACCCTGCCACTCAGGGTCCTGGCTTGGAATGACCTGGAGATCTGCATGGCTCATTCCTTCATCTCTGAAAGGTTTGTTCAAAGGTCACTGTTCAAATGACCATCCTTCCCAACCCCCTCACTCTGCCCTGTTGTCTCCACAATGCTCGTCACCTTCTAAATCATCACCTGATTTATTTATTCTATGGATTGCCTCTCACGCCTTGTTAGGATATAGGCCTCATGACTGCAGAGATTTTTCTTTTGTTCATTGCTGTGTGTATCCTTGGCACCTAGAACATTTCCTGGCACATAGTTGCCTCTCAATAAATATTTGATGAATAAATAACTTGCTGACTTATGCTATTTTGGGTAACTAAAATACAGAGATCCCACTCCAGGGATAAGTTCTCCAGACCTCTGTCCTCACTGGGTTCAACTTGACCTTGAGAATGTTCCCTAGATAGTGTTGGGGCAATAGTGACTGGTCAGCCACCCCAGTGAAGGAGCCATCCCTCTGATTCAGGATCCCATTCAGTCTTCCTGTGTAGGTCCTAGAGTCTGCAAAGAACATAATATACAAGGCTTTCTGCTTTCCTCTGCCCCCAGGCTGTTTCTAGAAAAGCAGAGAGGGGAACACATGCTGAACAGCACCTCTGGGATGGAGAAGCCCATGGCTTCTTTTACCTTTCCATCGGTGGCCTTTTTGGAGAAGAGCTGGCTGAAGACTTGGAGTCCACAGAGTCTCTCCTGAAAGAAGAGAAATTGGAGATGAGACTCTTTAAGTTAGCACCAGGACGGATCTCGAGAGCTCAAAGGCTGGGGACAAAGCTTCTGGGAGCCAGGCCTGCTGGGCTGAGAGTAGTGGAACCCACCTGGACCACAGCTGCCTGGAGACGAAGCTGCAAGTCGTGCGGGCTGGACACCTGCCCCTACCCTCCACTGAATGAAGCAATCAAGGGAAGGAGGTCTTATACGTGCCATGTACATTATGTGTGTTATGCATGTGTTACTAAAGGTTGTTTTTTTGTGTTTTTTGGGAAAGATTTTATTTATTTATTTGACAGAGATCACAATCAGGCAGAGAAGCAGGCAGAGGGGGGGTGAGGGGAAGCAGGCTCCCTGCTGAGCAGAGAGCCCAATGCGGGGCTTAATCCCAGGATCCTGGGATCATGACCTGAGCCAAAGGTAGAGGCTTTAACCCACTGAGCCACCCAGGCGCCCCTAATGGTTTTTTTTTTTTTTTTTTTAAGATTTTTAATTTTTAAGTAATCTCTATACCCAGACTGGGGCTTGAACTTACAACCCTCAGATCAAGAGTCACGTGTTCTACCAACTGAGCCAGCCAGGCACCCCTACACCTTTATTTTGTGTTACTAATTATTATTCATTAATTCTCAGCAGACTCCCCTCCTCCTTGCTGTCAGGCAAGCCTTGGCTAGCTGGAGTCCATGGAGACTGGCATTCCTGGGACTGCCTATTCTCAGGAGGAGCCAGGGAGCCGGAAAAGATCAGCGTCAGCCTCCCCTGCGGGCACCTTACTTAGGAGGAGCGGAGAGAGGCACACAGGCCTTGGAGATAGTAGAGCTATTAAACTGACAAGTGAAATGGTACATAAAATTAGATGCATACTATTTCTAAAGTCATACAAGAAAAGCAATGCCTAGGAGGAAAAAAGATTGAAAGAAAATGTGATCGGGGCTCCTGGCTGGCTCAGCTGGTAGAGAATGGGACTCTTGATCTCAGGTAGTTAAGTTGGAGCCCCACGTTGGGTGTAGAGATTACTCAAATGAAAAAAAAAATCTAGGGGCATCTGGGTGGGTCAGTTGTTAAGCATCTGCCTTAAGCTCTGGTCGTTATCTCAGGGTCCTGGGATAGAGCCCCGCATTAATGCGCCCCATCTCAGGCTCCCTGCCAGCGGGGAGCCAACTTCTCCCTCTCCCTCTACTCCTCCCCCTGCTCCTGCTCTCTGGGTCTCTCAAATAAATAAAATCTCCAAAAATAAAAACTTTTAAAAATATGGAAAAATAAAAAGGGGGGAAAGAAGGAAAATACAACCATGGTTACAGTAGGGTGATAGGATCAGATGTGAAAATTTGTTTCTATTCTCCAAAATGCATGTAGCTACATTCTCTTTATATGCCATCTAATATGTTTCCCCCTTTTAATGGTTTTATGAAATTAATCTGTCTGTAAATTGTAACCATCACTCCCCATTTCACTTACCCAGGCTGCCTTTTTTTTTTTTTTTTTTAAGTAATTTTGGCGCCTGATCTGGGGCTGGAATTCATGACCTTGAAACCAACAAGAGTCACATGCTCTACTAACAGTCACAGCCAGGTGTCCCCCGAGACTTCTTTTTATGTCCAGGGCGGGCATCCCCTTCTAAGGTACTACAAAATGTTCTTATGTACTATGTATATTATCCGACCAGCCCCCACATAAATTCCACAAGCACAGAGCTTGGTGGGGTTTGTTCACTGTGGCGGATGCTGTCCCTGCAGAGTCCACACCCCCTTAGGCACTCACTCTCCCTGTGCACTGGGACCCAAGGACTTGTGCTGTGGGGTCCCCCAGACTGTGCTCGAGAGAGTTCTCTGTGTCAGCGAGTGCCAGCTGCCAATGGGCCAGAAGTGCCAAGGAGTTAAGGACCCCAGGAGCAGCCTTCAACCAGATACACAGAAATTGGTGGATAAACACCCCAGCGTCCTCAGCCCTCAAGGGGGTGAACCGAGGTGTGTTTTCCACGTCACCCAGAACTCCCCGGCCGGATTTAAGCCCTGGTCGCCCACAGCACTAGCCCGCCCACTGACACACCCTGGGCTGGCTTCCCTCCCTTCCCCATCTCGCTTCCCTCACTCTTCTCTCTGCATTTCCTGAAATCACTTCCCAAGTAAACCCCTTGCACTTGAACCTGTGTCTCAGGGTCTGCTTCTGTGGAATCCAATCTCATGCCTGGACTGGCTTATTTCAGGCCAACAGAAGACCTTCTAACACAAAACGGGTGCTGTATAAGTATTTATTGCCAAATGCCGTGGAATTGACCAATGCGGAAATATAGGGGCTAGGCCTGACTATCCTGTGGGCCAGACTCATTTGGACCCAGATCTTCACCCCAGCTTTAAACACAGGGGAGGCAGCAGAGAGAGAGAGAGAGGGGGGAGAAGCAACCCTTCTTCACATGTCCCTCCAATCCCTCACTGGACCCTGGGAGTTCCCCTGCGGGGTTCCCCCCGACCCCGAATGCCCCATGGGGACGAACAGGTGCAGGCCCGAGTGGGAAGCTGGAATTCTTGCAGTAGAAGAAAGAAGACATGAGCCTCAATCCCTGAGACTCCCCATTTTCTGGCCCTTCTTCATTGCCTTTCTTTTTAGAGCAAACCAGAAATATTCTGCAATTACTGCAAACGATCATTACGAAAAGTGTTTAGGAGCAAGAAAAAATGCTTAGAATACAATAGGAAGATACACAGGGACGTAATTGTCTACTCTGCCGATAGGAATGGAAAAATTATGTATATTAGATCAGGACTGAGAGGGAAGAAGATGTCCAAAAGCTGTTTCATTTGTTGGAAGTGACACACTGTGGACAAATATTTTTTGTTTTTATTTTATTTTTTAAAAGGTTTTATTTTTGAGTAATCTCTACACCCAATGTGGGGCTCGAACTCACAACGCTGAGATCAAGAGTTGCGTGCTCTTCTGACAGCCAGGCGCCACTCATTTAAATTTTAAATATCACTAATGTGGATAGTGTTTATATAATAAATAACGATAGTGAATCATCATTAAGGAAACTAAAACAAAAAGTTCACCAATTGAATTGAAAATGGACCCTTGCCAACTTAATTTTCTCCATGAGGTGGGGAGACAACCTACTCATTCCCTGCTTGGCCTCAGTGACAACTTCATTTCCCAGGGAAAAGTACTCTTGATTTTGGCTCAGGTCATGATCTCAGGGTCATGAGATTGAGCCCATGTCAGGCTCCGTGCCGGGTGTGGAGCCTGCTTAAGATTCTGTCTTGCCCTCTCCCTCTGCCCCTCACCCCTCTCTTAAAAAAAAAAAAAAAAAAAAAGACAAGAAGGGTACACATCAAAATATTAACAGTGGTTATTTCTGTTATTTTCTTTTATGTTTGAGTTTCTAAATTTTTTACACTAAATGTGCCTTACTGTTGAAATAAATATAAGCATTTGGAAAAGTTATAAAATAATATATAGCGTATAACTCCATGTTATTGACAAAATAAGCATGCAAAAAATTCTGGAAGGGTATATATGATTACATAAATGATATATGTATTTATTATGTATGTATGTATGTGTTTAGAGAGTGTTGGGGGAGAGGCAATGGGAGAGGGAGAGAGAGAATCTCAAGCAGACTCTGCACTGAGCACACAGCCTGATCTGGGCCTCCATCTAACAACCCACAACCCGGAGATCGTGACCTGAGCTGAAATCAAAAGTGGTATGGTCAACCGACTAAGCCACGTAAGCATCCATAAATTATATATATATATATACACATATATATATGAATATGTATATAATATATATTTAATAATTTTTAAATATTTTGTTTATTTATTTGACAGACAGAGATCACAAGTAGGTGAAGAGGCAGGCAGAGAGAGAGAGAGAGAGGAGGAAGTAGGCTCCCTGCTGAACAGAAAGCCCAATGTGGGGCTCAATCCCAGGACCCTGGGATCATTACCTGAGCTGAAGGCAGAGGCTTTAACCCACTGAGCCACCCAGACACCCCTAATATATATATATTTAAACACAGATTATTATACATGATTATATGTGCTTGTCTCTAGAGAATGGATTTTTTTTTAATTTTCTTATTTGTACTTTTAAAAACTTCCCACAAGGTGGCTCAGTGGATTAAAGCCTCTGCCTTCAGCTCAGGTCATGATCTCAGGGTCCTGGGATCAAGCCCCACATCAGGCTCTCTGCTCAGCGGGGAGCCTGCTTCCCTCCTCTCTCTGTCTGCCTCTCTGCCTACTTGTGATTTCTCTCTTTCAAATAAATAAATAAATTCTTTAAAAAAATAAAAAAACAAAAAAACTTCCCACAATGGGCAAGTATCTACCTAAATAAAATATATATAATATAAAATATATAAAATATAAAATGAATATAAAATAAATTAAAACAATAAATATAATTAGAATATATTACAAATAAAATATTTTTTATTTTTTTATTTTTATTTTTTTAAAAGATTTTATTTATTTATTTGACAGAGAGAGGTCACAAGTAGGCAGAGAGGCAGGCAGAGAGAGAGAAGGAGCAGAGAGCCTGATGCGGGACTCGATCCCAGGACCCTGAGATCATGACCTGAGCCGAAGGCAGCGGCTTAATCTACTGAGCCACCCAGGCGCCCAATATTTTTTATTTTTACAAGGAAAAAAAAAACCCTGAGAAAATGATGCCCATTTTTCGGGCCACAATACTGAGTCTCATAGACTAAGGGTATGAGTAAGTGACGGAGTTCAGCCCAGAACTTGGCTTTCTGGTCTCTAATCATCTTCTTAATTAAAACCACACAGATATATTTTTGTTTTTTTTAAAAAATGGTTTCATTATTTTTTTCTTACTTAAAAATTAGTACACATTTATTGGAGAAAAATAAGAAAGACAGAGATTTGCAAAAAGAAGAAGGAAAACAACTCAATCTGACCACCCAGATATAATCACTGGTACCATCCTGGTATACATCCTTCTCATCTTTTCTCCTATACATACACATAAAATTCACTTAATTTTTTAAACTTATTTTTTAATTTTTTTATTTTATTTTATTTTTTTAGTAAACTCCCCACCCCAAGATCAAGAGTCACATGCTCTACTGACTGAGCC
Source organism: Mustela lutreola (assembly GCF_030435805.1). Lineage (NCBI taxonomy): Eukaryota > Metazoa > Chordata > Mammalia > Carnivora > Mustelidae > Mustela > Mustela lutreola. The sequence goes on from NC_081299.1 coordinate 16,936,814, forward strand.
AGTCAAGTGCCCCTCACTTACTTAATTTTTATAAAAAATGGGATCATACCATATATACTATATTATACCCACAGCTTCTCCTAATTCTTAGTGAATATTTTCCCACGTCATTAAATTTTTTTCTACCCAGCATCGCCTCTCCATGGAGGCCCTACCAGCTTTTTGAACACAGTAAAGTGGTTTTTCAATGTGTGGGACTGTTTTGTGCTTGGAAGGATACACAGGATCCTTGCCCTACAGCTGTTTGCACAGCCCAGACTGGGAGTAGCGTGGTAGAGGTATGTCTTCCTTCTGGGTGAGACCTTTTCTTCTACAGCATCATTCCCTAAAAGTGTTTTCTGCAAGACACTTGTTTTATAGGATTATAATAAACATTCATTTTAAAATGGCTCAGAGATTTAAAATGTTTCAGAAATGCCAGCAGAAATATGTTACACATACAACATTTAGTCTTTATGCTTTAATCTGGTTAATTCCTTTTTTTTTTTTTTAAGTAATCTCCACCCCAGTGTGGGGCTTGAACTCACAACCCCAAGATCAAGAGTCCTATGCTCTTCCGACTGAGCCAGCCAGGTGCCCCTAACCTGGTTAATTCCTTAAAATGAAGACCTACAGTGTCTATATTGGGTAAAAAGGTATGTTCGTTAAAAATATTGCTATAGGGGCGCCTGGGTGGCTCAGTGGGTTAAGCCACTGCCTTCGGCTCAGGTCATGATCTCAGGGTCCTGGGATCGAGAGCTGCATTAGGCTCTCTGCTCAGTGGGGAGCCTGCTTCCTCCTCTCTCTCTGCCTGCCTCTCTGCCTACTTGTGATCTCTCTCTGTCAAATAAATAAATAAAATCTTTAAAAGAAAAAAAAAATATTGCTATATCGGGGGCACCTTGGTGGTTCAATGGGTTAAGCCTCTGCCTTCGGCTCAGGTCATGATCTCAGGGTCTTGGGATTGAGCCCCGCATCGGGCTCTCTGTTCAGCAGGGAGCCTGCTTTCCCCTCTCCCTCTGCCTGCCTCTCTGCCTACTTGTGATCTCTGTCTGTCAAATATATAAACAAAAATCTTTTAAAAATATTGCTATATCATGGGTGATATTATCCATAAAATACCTACCATTATCCACCATCAGATACTATTCAGTATTATTTAAAACTGCCTCCTTACCTATTAGATGAACAAATGCAGATCCCTCCCCCGCGATTTAAGAGCTCTAGTTACATAGGGAACAGGTCGGATTTATTTGTACATCGATGAAGACTTTTTATCTGCTGTCATGGATAAGGCATTTGGGTCTATATGAAGTCATGCAATTTGGGGGACCCTGGTTAGGTGGGCAAGGGGGAATGGGCATGGAGTTGAGACAAACAACTCTTCTCAGCAGAAGCCTGGGGGTCTGACAAAGATGCGATCCTACTCGGTCACATAACAGCTGTGTGGTCTTGGAAAAGTCCCTGCTCCCCAATCTTTGGCTTCCTCCTCACGAAATGGAAATGTTGAATAGAGAGGCAACAGAACACTTTACATTCTGTGTGGTTAAGTGAGTTCCTAGCCCCATTTACCTGGAACCCTGACAAGGGCGGGATGTCAGCTGTGTCACTAGGCAACGTTGCTTATAGCAAATGAGCCCTGATTGGTAAATTACATGCAGGCAGGAAGGGCTCTGAACGCAATATAAATAATTAGTGGAAAACCATAGCTTTGGGGGGCTGCGCCAAGGACCGTGAATCCTGCTGGGATCCTGGCAGCTTTGTCTTCTCCGTCAGGGGTTCACGGCCTCCTCATTGTGGACTCATTACCCTGTACCTGGGTAGAACTCAGAAGAGCTCTGGAGGCTGTGCGGTCCCCTAGCAGATGAGAAAGGCCTGGGCCTGCCCCCCGGCACAGTGTGCCTCCTGCCCCAGCGTCCTTCTCGGTAAAGTCAGTGACAGGGATGGCCTATTTGGGCCTTGTGGGTCTGTCTGATTGAGCCCAAGAAGAGCCCCTCAAGGGGGTCCCCTAGGAGATGAGAGCAGCAGCTCCTCCCAGGGCATGAGGATTAAATGAAGTTATAGAAACAGAGCCACTGGCAGAGGACAGGACAAATGTCACCCCCCTGTCTCCATCCCAGAAGAAAAATACCTGTCTTTGGGCTCTTTGCCTCGTTTTTCCCTTGGTGGAGAAAGATCCATCTCTGGCTTCCAGTCGGAACAGTCAAGCCCTTTTTCCTTCTTTGCTTTGTCTCTCTCCTCTCCTTTTTCTCCTTTGGGGGGTCCAGGGGAGTCTGAAAACGAGAGCATGGCATTGGTCCCAAACTGCGCTCTATCTCCGCAGACCCTCGCATGACTTCGGGGAGGGTGGAGCAAAGAGCAGGGACCAGGACAGCAGCACATGCCCCCAACACACCCTTACACACACACAGAAATACATTCACACACGGATGTTTATGCAACATGCACACACGTGTGCAAACCCGTGCTCATACGGGGATAGAAAGACATCTGCACATAGACCGTATTTACACAAATGCGTCTATACAGACATATGCTCTTTATAGAACATGCAAACACACGGAAATACATACATAGAGGCACACGTCTACAAAAGTGCAGAGTGTGTGGGCCAACCCTGGCATTCCCCGCTACGAGGCCCCCTGTCACTTCTTAAGTCATTTGACAAACATGCACTGAGTGCGTGCGGTAAGCCAGGCATGGTCCCGACCCAGGAGAAGGGAGAAGCACACAGCCCAAGCCGACTTGGACTCCTCTCACCCAGCAGCCGCTTCCAGTTTTTGATGAGGACTTTGGCCAAGGACACAACCTCCTTGTCTGAGCAGTGCTTGCGGACCCCATTGACGGCCACTCCAATCCTGGTAGTCTGCAAAGCCAGAGGGTCAAGGGCTGGTCTTCCAATGGGCCCCCAGGACTGGCGACCTTAATTGGCAAGACCCGCCCCTGCTCAATCCCCACACCGTCCCCCGCCCCAGCCTCTGCAGAGGCCTGGCCCCGAGCCGTGGCTGATGTTGTGACCCTGGTCCGACAGGACGCATTGAAGTCCAGGCCCCAAGGCCCAGCCCCCTGCCCCGATGGTGACCATGGCTTCGGTGAAAAGCTGCCGCTGAGGACCCCTCACCACGTCCACCTCCTGGCATCTCTGAGCTCAAGTTTCAGCTGAAGACACAGGTCTGGTGCCTACAGCTTGGGTCTGTGCTGATTTTTTTCAGGGCCGAGAACTTCTGGTAATGCTTGGGGGCTGTTTGGGCAACACAGGGAGGATCTAAAAGTGGGCCACTTTTCCTTTCCCCTGGATCACCGGCCTTTCAGATCCCATAGGCCCAGGGATGCCTAGGTGGCTCAGGTGGTTGGGCCACTGCCTTCAGCTCAGGTCATGATCCTGGAGTTCTGGGAGTCCCACATCCGGCTCCCAGCTCTGTGGGGAGTCTGCTTCTCCCTCTGACCTTCTCCCCTCTCTATGCGCTCTCTCTCTCAAATAAATAAATACAATCTTAAAAAAATAAATAAATAAAACAGATCCCATAGGCCCAGGGACTTAGGAATTGGGGTATTTAAGAAAGCAAATCTGTCCTTCTCACAGACCTAGAGGGCCTCCTGCCCTTGGAGGGTACCTGGCCGCCATCTCAGTGCCTCAGTCTCCACCCTCAGAGCTCAAGACCTTTCCCGCCCTTGGCCCTCCCGTCCCAGACCCCTCCCAGACCCCACCCTTGAAGGGCCCCCCCCAGCACTTCCTCTTCCCCAGAAGGTCTTCCCCATCCCCCAGGGACAGCACCCCCCCCCCAGGCTTCCCACCCCCCCCCACCTGGAGTAGCTGGATGGACATCTGACAGCTGTTCAGCTTCTTCAGAAGGTCGAGGGCCGCTTCCTGTGGGAGGCCACGAGGTGAGGACGGGGGCCATGGCTTCTGCCCCAGGCCCCTTTCTGACACTGTGTGGTGTTGCGGGAAAGAGGGGTGCAGGAGGTAGGGGAGATTGCTCAGCTCCCGGATAAACACAGCCAAGTGGTCGAAGGACAGGCAAGGGATAGGAAGAAGGAGAGAGGGAAGAAGTTCTGCCCCGGACCAGCTCCCTAACTTCCTCTCCCACCACCCAGCCAGCCTCATGCCCTCCCTGAGCTGGGTCCCAGCTCTAACCACTCCCCCTCCCCCCAGCCTCCGTTCTGCTGTTCCTTCTACTGGGCATGCGCTCTCCTCCGCCTTCTTGTCCTCTTAAAGTAACTACTTCATGGCTTCTTGTTACTGCTTTTGAGTCTGCAACCTCAGCCCCCTGCTTGCCAACTATGAGCTTCTGCAGGGCGAGGACCTTGCTTTTTTTTTTTTTTCTTAATAGCTTTAATAAGATATAACTGATATGCAATGCGCTGCATGTTTGATGTTTGCGTACACCCGTGAAACCATCATCACAATCAAGAGAAGAACATAGCCGTCATCCCCCAAAGTTCCCTTGTGCCCCCTTGTGATCCCTCCCGCCCTGCACCCCAACCCCAAGACACCAGTATTCTGACGTCAGTCTAGATGCATTTGAAAGGATTTTATATAAAGCATACTGCAGGGGCGCCTGGGTGGTTCAGTCAGTTAAGCCGCTGCCTTCGGCTCAGGTCATGATCTCAGGGTTTGGGGATCGAGTCCCACATCGGGCTCCTTGTCCAGCAGGGAGCCTGCCATTCGGCCTGCTTGTGCTCTCTCTATGACAAATAAATAAATAAAATCTTGTAAAAAAAATAAAATGTACTGTGATGGGCTTTCTCCTTGACTCTGCATAATTGAGATTCATGTATGTTGCTGCATAGATCGATATTTCTTTTTATTACTGAGTCATTTTCCATCGCAGAGATGTACCACAACTGGCTTATCCATTCACCTGCTGGTGGGACGTAGGGGTAGTTTCCAGCTGGGCCAAGGAGCATTCACGCACAAGTCCTTGTATGGACATATACTTTCATTTCTTTGGGGCAAAGAGGACTGTTTTAGTCTCTGAAACCTCAGGGTTCAGCACACAGCTCGGCACTCCCTGACTGAATGGCTAAAGCAGAGAGCAGAGGTGCGAGAGGTAGAAGGAAGCAAAGGACCTCAGATCTGAAAATCTGCTGCCTGCCAGGCCCCGTGAACCCCTGCCCCATCTCAGCCTTCTCCTTCCTACACCCACTTCCCAGAGGCCATCCCTGCCTCCTGTCCTGAGCTCGGTCCCCTGGGAGCGCCAGCTGACTGTGTCCTGCATGCCCCTTGCCCTGGTCTCAGTGTGTGGTTTCAGCTGCCAGCCCCTGCCGGCCAGGCTTCCTTGCCAGGACCGTGTCCCAAGGGCAGCCCTCAGCCTCTCTTGGAACTCGGCCTTGTAGTACATTTTTGGAGGCGTGACCTGCGGACGTGCAAGTGTGTACATAAACGTGTGGGCAAACAACTCTGCGTGCAGCACTAATTCAAGGCTTCCTGGGTGCTGGGCCCTGCCCTCCGTCCTTCACCTGCCTTTGTCTCTTTCACTCTCACACTGGCCCTGTGAGGCACATACTATCCCTAGCCCCCTTCTTACCAAATTACTACCCCATTTTCACAGATGAGCCACCCAAGGAACAAAGAGATTAAATACTTTGCCCCAAGTTGCAAGACATTGACCTGGGATTCGAACTGAGGCCCCTCGGCTCTAACCACGATACAAACTGCTTCGAGATGGACACGTAGCGACCTCGGAGTGTACGATTACGAAATATGAGTAGGGGCAGTGGCCTGTTGCTCAATGTTTAACGCCCAGTTCTCAAAGAAAAAACCACCTGATCTGTAGTGTTTGTCAATTTCTATCATGTCAATAGTCCTCCCGTGGCCAGTTTCAAGCTACCAACCGCTGTCACTGAAGTAAAGGAGGGATGTGCAGAACCATACGCTGTTTCCACCGTATTGATGTGATCCGAGGGAATCAGCTCTAGACCCCAGGTGATAGTGAAGTCAAGTAAAACAATTAGCAGTGATGGCTTTGGAGAGTTTGTTACCTTTGTTTTTAATATAACTTATTTAATTGTAAGTATATCTTTAATTTTTAAGATAATGCTCTACGTAGGGAATATAAAATGGTATTTTATTATTTTTTAGAGATTTTATTTATTTCAAAGAGAAAGGGCGAGAGCAAAAGAGAAAGAGAGAGAGAGAGAGAAGCAGACTCCCCACTGAGCAGAGAGCTCAACGTGGGGCTCGATCCCAAGACCCTGAGATCATGACCTCAACCAAGGACAGATGCTTCACCCATTGAGCCACCCAGGCGCCCCAAGTCGATGGTATTTTAACAGCATCATACGGTGACAGGTGGTGCCATACAGAATGTATAGAGCTGAGGAATCACTATGTCATACACCTGAAACTAAATGTCACATTGGCTGACAACTATAATCAATTAAAAGAATAAAACGTCTGCATTTCACAGCCAGTTTGGAAAATTCCTGAAAAATCAATAGTGGCTGTGGCTGCAGCTCACCACGGGGTGTGTGTCTCTGTGTGTCCCACTGTACCGCTGGGGGGTGATGGAGAGAAACTTCTAGGAACCCTGAGCGAGAGCTGCCAGCTGTGACTCTCCTTGTACAGGGCTGTGGTGTGCGCCCAGCTGTAGCTCTGGTCCCCGCGTGGAGCTGTGCATGTGCGGCTCTGAGCAGCAAGTCTGTGTGTCTCTGTGGAATGATGCCCGTATTACAACCTCCGAGTGGGTCAGTGTGGCTGTCTGAGGGTGGTTCTGCGGCACACACATGTGTGTCTTTCTGGAAACATCATGGCCACTGTATCTGGCACGTCGGTGCCTGTGGCTGTGTCTCATACGCAGTTATGTGTGTAGATGCTTGTCTAGCTGTTGCGGTGTGTGGCTGCGTGTGTGCAGCTATGTTTGTTGTGTGTGATCATGTGTATGTGTTGCTGTGGCTGTCGCTGTGGCTCTGTGTCTGAGGCTGCTTCAGCCGGATGCTCACAGCAGCTGACAAAAGCCCTTAGTATGTTGCTGGGACTTCGGTAACTGGCAGCAAACCCCAGGCCTGAGCTGCAACGTGGAGGATCCGTCTTGTTACAGGAAATGTGTCCTCCTCTCCCTAACCGCTGCTGGGCGGGCCCCACTTTTGCTCCCAGAGCAGGCCCCGCCTCTCCCTGCCACAGGCCCAGAGCTTGTGCCCACCCAGATGCTGCCAAGAGCCCAGGCGCAGACGTGGCCACGAAGGAGCTCTGTGCTACTGAGACCTTGCATCCAGATGGGGCTCTTTCCTGGACGGAGCTCTGGGTACTTTCACAGGAATCCATCCCCCAAGGGACACAGTTTCCTCTTCCCATTTCACAGAAGAGGGCACTGAGGCCCAGAGAGGGAAAGCCTAGAGAATGGTGAGCCTAGGACCATACAAGGAGTGAGGGGGAAGCCCAGGGCAAGTCCCCGCCTTCTCAGCCAGAGCTCGACTACCCCCCAAACTGCTTTTCCCCAGGTGTTCCACCACCCCCACCTCAGGCCAGAATCTGCCGGCCCAAGCCTGGGGTTAGCCAGGGACAGGTCTATGAGGCAGGATTGAGCTCAGCAGACAGGGGCCTGAGCTCCACCACTTGGAGCTGGGAAAACGCCCTCGGATGCGAGGCTCAGTACCACTGATCTTGGAACTGGGTGGGGTATCCGGGAACCGGGTTGGGGGAGGCTGGGCTTGTAAGGGTGACAGGCTCCCAGCACTCCACAGGTTTCGTGTCCCGCCTTGCTGTCCCAAAGGAGGAGTCATTGTCTAACTCTTACTAAACATCCATGCAAGTGCTCCTGAAGGACTCACATCTCTTCCACACTCACCACTGCCTGCAGTCACTCCTTCCCAGGAGGTAGATAATCTTATCTCTTCTCTCCACGTGAGGAAACTGGCAGACTCTGGCCTTTATATGGACACCCACTCACTGTGCCTGCTCTAGGGCTGCTTGACACAGTCCTTGGTTCTGGTGACTCTTCCTTTTTCCCCATTCTAAAGCTTTCCTTAGGGGCCATCCCTTTCCCAAGCTCCTAGAGTCACAGAATGGGCTGAAAAGCCAGGTCAGGCTCCAGCAGGGACTATTGAGCTCTCAAGGGCTAAGTCGTCCTCTTTTCCCTCTCCAGGTGTGCTCAGACCCTCCCAGACCCAAGGCCAACTTTGCTCTGACCAGGCAACCTGGTGGCCACCAGCTTGAGGCAAAGATCATGGTGAGGATCAAACATTAACTTGAAGTTGGCCTGAGAGCCGCAGGCCGCGCAGGTAGGGCCGTCAGTCTGCATTCTCCTCTGGGTCCGGCTCTCCCCTCCAACCCTCCACCCTCCGGGGCCAGGCCTACCGCCAGTCCTCCTTCCCTCCCCGCCCCGAGGGCCCCCGAGGGCGCGCAGTGGCTGCCCGGCACCTGTTCGGCCCCGCCCGCGGGGGCCCCACCCTGCGGCCAAGTTAAGGGAAAGTTCCAAGTAGAACCGCTCCTGGCGCCCGCAGGCTGTGAGGTTGTGAGATCTGCGATCCCTTCCCTAGATCCGCTCCCCGGGTGAGGGATGGAGGCGGCTCAGCACCCTACATCATCTCAAGTTTCTTTGCCCCTTCTCGGGCACCCAGGATTTTGCAATCCACACCCCCCGCGCCGTTCCCCCTTCTCCCCCGCCCCGCTGTCGCCACCACTCCCTGGACTTTGCCTTGAGTCCCCGGACTCCGAAAGTCCTTTTCCAGGTCCCGGTCTTTTCGCTCGCTTTCCCGGGCCCTGCGCAAGTCACCCAGGGCCCCTGAACCCCGCTGGTCCAGAGAGGCGTGCATAAGCCTCGCCTCTGCGGCCCGCGCGATCCTGCCCAGCGCCCTGGGCCGGGCACACGCCCACCCCGGGAGTTCGCAGCAGCCCCCAAGTGGCGCTGCGTCCTGCGCCAGCCGCGCCTCCCTCGGGCCCTGGCGTCCCGCACGCGCCTCCCGGGCGCCCGGCCAGCACGCGCCCCCGGGACTCCTGGCTCGCACGCGCCGCGCCTCCTGGGGGCGGGGGCCGTGGCCCAAACTCTGCGGCCTCACCGTGTTCTTCCTGGCGACCATCTTCTCCAGCTTTCTGGCGATCCTCAGCAGCTCCTCTTCCTGGCCCATGCTGGCGCGCGACGCCCGCCGGGGCTAGGGGCGCCGGGGCTGCGGGAGGCGCAAAGGCGGAGGGCGCGCGACCGCGCGGGCCCCAAACCCACACGACGCACACGCCTGCGGGGGCGGGGCTCTCCCCCCACACCCCCTTGGCCCGCCCGCCCCGCAGCCGCAGGGGGGAGGGGTGACGTGCACTAAATATAGACTTCAAGGACTCGCCCGGGCAAAGTTTGCCAGCGCCGGCGGGTTTGGCCTCTCGAGAGGGACGAGGCCGCGCGAGAGAGGGCCCTGCGCCTCGGCCCTTCTGCCGAAGCGAGGTTTGGCAATTGGGGAGGCCGTGGTCCCCGGACGCAAGGGGCTGTCTCGGCAAGCAGGGCGCCTGAGGGTGCCCCAGCGCTCTGGGAGGAGTCCTGGCTCCAGCGACTCTGCATGGTCGCAGCTCCGAGCGGGCGGACCTAGCTCCGTGCCTGCGCCCAAGTGCAGGCAGCTTGCAGCGCTCGGCTCATATTTCGTGCGCGGCGGTCAAATCCAACTCTGCTCTACCGGGCCCCGCTCATTCGTGCACACAGCCTGTGTACACGGGTGCACCCAGGCCCTCTGGTTCCATCGATTTTGTTGGCTGCAGTGAGATGTTGCGTTTCTTAGAAGCTCCCCCGAGTGCAGCAGGCAGGGCTATGCCGAGGACTGCTCTCTGTGTAGTGACGACTTGGGAGATTCTTAGGTGCGCCAAAGTTTGAGAAATACTGATCCGGGTGGATGGGTGCCCCTAATTTATTCAGGGTCAGGCCACCTGCCTCCCCAGTGGGATCGGGTCCGGAGGGGGGGGATCTTGGATGAAAGGAGTAAAGAGAACTGTGCCCTCACAACTGCACACCCATCTGTGTTCCCATGGAAGGACCTTCTTTCCAAGTGTCTCCAGCACACTCAGGAAGAGTCCTAAACTGGTGAGCATAATTAACACAACATTATCTTTTTGCTGGAAGAGGTGCTTAGGGACCTGGAGGGGAAGCATGAAAAGTGGTCAGTGCATATGCAGAGGGGGGGACACAGTGGCTTGGGGTGTTCAGTGTTAGAGAACTCCATCCCAGCCTTGGTGACGGCTCATCTGGCTTCTAACTGCTGCTGAGTGAGTGACCTGGGAGTATGGTAAGAAGGAGTGAGTTTATCTTCATTCAACAAATGCATTTTGAGTGTCCAGGACTAGTCCCAGCAAACTTGAGGTACAGTCTATAGGCAGGAGAAAACCTAAGGGAATTTGGATGCAATCAAATATATTATCACAAGTGGGGTGAGGGTCAGGAAGAAGTAAGGATGCTTTAAGGACACCTTTGAGAGGACCTGCACCAGTGGAGGTTTCATTTACCCTGAAGAAAGGAAGTTTAATCTTTGGGGCAGAAGTGCGGGGTGGGGGTTGGGCGTGGGAAGGGACTATTCACATAAGGGAGAAAGAAACATTCATTCATTCATTCAATATGTATTGAACACCTACTATGTGCCAGACAGTTCTAGCCCTGGGCATCCAGAGAGGAACAAAACAGTCTTCCTGGAGCTCTGAACGTGCAAAGCTTTGGGGTGGGAGTGGGCTTCATGTGTCAGGGTTGGAAGAACTAAATATTGGCGGGGCTACAGCTTAGAGGTTGGTTTTGGGGGAAGACAGGGCAGAAAGCCAGAGGTGAGTGTGGTCTGACCACACCAGCATTATGGGCCACTTTTAGGAGGTTAGACTTTGTTTGGGATGTGCGGAGGTCTCTTGGTCAACTCCCAAGCAACCTCTGGGTTGAAGGGACAGCTGTCTGTAGTTACTTAGGGTTGCCTTTTTTTTTTTTTTTTAAGATTTTATTTTCAAGTAAACTCCACACCCAAGGTGGGGCTCAAACTTATAACCCTGAGATCAAGAGTCACATACTCCACTGACAGCCAGCCAGACGCCCCAGGATTGCCTTGAAAAAAGAAAAAAAGCAGAGCTGATCCTCCTCAAAGTTCCACAGAGTTCCCACGGTGAGTTGTATGACAAGACACCTACATCACTGGGGCTCAAAGGACCCTAAGAAAACATCAAGTCCAACCTCTTCATTGTACAGACGGGAAGACTGAGGCTTAGGGCAGCCCAGGGTTGCACTGCTCAACCGTATCAGACACTGTTGGTACCCGCCGTATTCCCTCTACCTGCCATCACATGGAGGTCACAGCAGGCTGTTCCTGGACGCACCTCCAACACCTACCCACATCTCGGGATGAGGGCTTCAGAGCAGGCTGAGGTGCTTAGAAACGGACACTCCCAGGCAGGACCCCTCAGCCAACAAAACACAACAAAAGACGTGGTGGCAAACACACCAATTTTTTCACTTTCAGTGGGACAACTCAGAGATTTGTTCTTTTTTATTCTTTTTTAAACCAATTTCTATGCCCAACATGGGGCTCAAACTCATGACCCCGAGATCAAGAGTCACATGCTCTACCGACTGAGCCAGCCAGGTGCCCCGAAGACATGTTCTAATCAATAGTCTCTGGAAGGTCCTGAAGATAAGCCCTAGTTTGCAGGAGCCCCTCATTAACACACCCCCTATTGCTTTTTGACCCAGTATTCCACTCCCTACTTCCTCTTTATATTTCCTGGGATCACCTTGCAAACTATAAACCCCTTGCTTCCAGAACTTTGTCTCAGGAGACCGCAAACTGAGACAAGGGCAGTGGTCAACCTAAACTGCTGGCCTTCCGGCTCCCTGGCCAGCATGGGGGTTTTTAACCCACGTGCTGTTAACATTCTAGTTAGGATGATCCATTGTTTTGAGGGCAGAGCTGTGAACTGGAGGGTGGTCACCAGGGTCTCTGACCTTTAGCCACTAGATGCTAGTAGTACCTTCCAGTTGGCAACCATCAAAAAAGGTCTCTATGTTGCCAAACCTCCCCCTGGGGGCAAAACCACCCCTAGGTGCAAACCCCTGTTCATGCCGCGGTCTTCCTTAGTAGGTCCAGAGAAAGCATTCCAGGCCCTAGGATTCCCACCCCTTCCCTACTGTTCTTCAGATCCCACAAATGAAGCCACTGAATTTAATGCAAAAAAAAAAATCTTTTATTAGAGATGAGTGAGATAACAAGTCTGAGATGAACAAAACCAGATGCTGGAGGCCCAGAAGACTACCACATTGGGATCCGTGGGATCCCAGACCAGGCCAGTCTCCAGCATACACAGCCCCGCCTCCCAGGCCAGATTGCTTCATTGGCCATTGGCACTCTCTGGCCTCTCCTGTTTGGCCTGACCCATCCCTGCCAGGGCTCAGCGCCGGGTGCCCATGAAGCCGCCTTAGAGACTGATGATGGCTTAGCTGTACCTGTTTTCTAATATGGGGCTGAAAGTCATGGTGACACTTCTGGGACTGGGAAACAGAATTTGAGCCCTTCCTTCCCATTCCTATTATTCCCCTTCTTCCTTTCTTAGCTCTTTCCTCCCCCAAGACTGGAAGGCTTCTGAGTTGACCAAAGGAAAAGGAGAGCAGGGAAGATCAATCATCCCAGACCATTCCTTTCCCTCCTGTTACATCAAGGACAGTAGGCAAATGGGGGGCTATGCTGAGCCTGCTTCCTGGCTGAGGAATAGAGCAGAGGTCCCCAGGAGGGCTATGCGGTTCCTCAAAAGGAGTGCTAGTGCTTATTTACTTAACAGCCGGTACAGCACGAGCAGTGGCCAACCAGGATGGATGCGAGCCGCAGACAATGCAGCGTCCCATCGGTATCAGGCAGCTGATTGCCTGTCTGCCCCTGGGCCCGGGACCATCCCCTGGAATCTAGCCCTGCTGATTGCCAAACCCAGCCTTTGGGACCAGTGACCCAGCAAGGGGCCACATCTGCAAGAACCTTGTCTTACTTGTGTGGCATCTGGACGTAGAGGAAAACCTCAGTAAAATACTAGACTAACAAACGTCCAAAAAGACGGCCCCTTGGCTGGCAGAATCCCTGGTCTGGATGATGAAGGTGGGCTGGCCCTACTCTTATGGAGCCCCCAGACTGATGGAAGAAAGATATTCTGGTCTGATGAGAGACTGAGGGTTCTGCAGCTAACTACCGTTAGCTCATGAATACTCAGACCCAGCTAATGAGCTCCTGGGGTGGGGACAGGATAGAGGGGAAGGAACTGCCATCAGCCCGAATATGGAAGGGCCCCGTATCCTTGGAGGGGGCACGGGCCCACGGCAGGGAGGAAGGCCAGCCACAGAGGCACAAGGTACAAACAGAGCAAGACCTAAGGTAGTGGAGAACTCAGTTCCCCGGTCTTGTGGGCTCAAGGCCTAGCACTGAACATTGGGGTCCCACACGGGCGCTAGTTCTGGCATGCAAGGACGAGCAAGGAGCTAGTCTTGCAAAAGCTGTGCAGAGTTTCCAGGAGAAGCCCTCTCCTGGAGTCCTCTCCTTCAGTGAAGCCAACCTGGGGAGAGAAGAATGAAAACTGACATGTTCCGAGTACCTATATTACATAGCACCTCAGTTCCACCACCGTCCTATCATGGATAGATGAAATTATCCCCATTTCACAGACAACGAAACTGAGGCTTGAAGGAGCAAAGCCACTTTTCCAAGTCCTCCATGTCCTACAGTCCAAGCTCTTCTTATCACACATGTGCCACCAACATGCATCTGCTAAATGCTGGGGGCTGATACCTGGTTGTGGACACAGATTGGGGTCTGGCACCTGACTTTGATGGACTGAGGATGACGATTCCTCAGAGAGGCCCAGCTCCTGCCCCTGCTGTCTCTGACTCCCAGCACAGCAACCACCGCCACCCCTGAGGGATCCCCAGGGGAACCGTGGCTTCGTGCTCAGCCCAGCTGGCTCTGTCCTGTGCCCACTCCCAGGATCCCCAACTAACTATGGGTGACTGTGAAAGATGTCACGATTCAGCAGGGAGAGGGCGGATTCAGGGTGACAGCTCTTGCCTTGTCCCTGTCACACGCCTCTCTGCCTGGGAGTGGCCTGTCTGGGAGGATTCAGGAGACTGTCCTATACAAGGGGACAGCTGGCAAGCCAAGGGCTGCTCTCCAGCCACCCTAATCCTGCCTCATCTGTAGGGAAGTGAGCCCCCAGTCTGGCTGACACAGGTCTGCTCATCTTCCCCTGGAGAGAAGCCCCAGCTCGGGCCCCCTCACCTCTGCCGTCCCTCAAGACCTGGGCTCTCCCCAGCTTCATGAGTCCCGGGCTGGAGGGGGAAGGGGGCACACCAGCGCAAGGGACTGGCCGAACTGTGGCCACCCAGCCTCCTATAGACTCTGGCCATGGGCAGAGGTCCCCATGACCCCACCCCACCCATCGACTGTTGACCAACTCTGCCTCCCACATGTCCTGCCACCACCCCTCGAACCACAGTCCCAGAGCTCATACCAGCATGTTCCTTGTGGGCAGAGGCTGCCTGGCTGAGGGACAGTCTTCCAGGCTCCAGCCCACCCCGCCGATACGAGCGAGTGCTCTCGGAGCTGGAAGGCAGGGAAAGGCCAAGATGACCTCATGCCGAGAGCCTCTTAGAGCGGGGACAAAGAGCTCAGGTATCGGCTGGGGACTGAGACAAGTGGGGACAGTGTCCTCCAGGGTCCTGGCTGGGCCCATCACAGGCTACAGAGGCCTGGAACTGGAGCTTTCCTGTGTCTGCTCTCCAGACTCAAGACCAAAGGCGTTGAGTACAGGGAAGGGAGGACTGGATTGTGGGTTGGCAATGGGACATGGCAAAGATCCCACCGAGAACCTCTAGAAGAAGCCACACAGGCGGGACTCAGCCTTTTCTACCCCATCTGCAGCAGTGTGAGTTCTAGGCTCCTTCCCAGCCCTTCAGGCTGGACTCAGGGCAGGTATACGAAGGGCGAAGGGTCCTCTCACCCCCCAATCGAAGGCCAGTGTGTTATGTTAGTTGTGGGCCTCGGAGCTGGGAGGTGTCCCAGTCTTTAGGCAGCCACCATTTACAGGTGGGGAGCTAGACGATGTACATAGGGGTCAGGAAAAACTTGCTCAGCGGCAAAGCTGGGCTCTTACCTGAACCTGACTGGGGGATACATCTCTGCAGGGGTGCCTCCAGATGTCAGGCTGGGTCGGGAGGGGCCCTCCTCAGAGCTGGGTAAGGTCTGGCTGGGACCCGCAGGATCCACGGGGTTTGTGAGGGTGGAAGAGGTGGAGGCTGGACGGCCCAGGCTCTCAGGGGCCCCGGAGGGCTCACAGCTCAGGCTGGGGACTTCAGAACGATCTGGAATCAGAAGTGATAAAACCTGGAGCGCCTGAGTAGCTCAGGGGATTGGGCCACTGCCTTGCTCAGGTCATGATCTCAGGGTCCTGGGGTTGAGCCCCACATCAGGCTTTCTGCTCAGCAGGGAGCCTGTTTCCTCCTGCCACTCTGCCTACTTGTGATCTCTCTCTCTCTGTCAAATAAATAAATAAAATCTAGAAAAAAAAATATTTATAAAAAAAAGAAGTGATAAAACCTGTCTTTATGTCTTACTCTGTTCTCAATGTCGAAGCAGTCCTTGGCCGCTAGGGCCTATCACAGCTGCCCCCACTGCCACGCCCCCCCATCTGGCGTTCCCCTCCAGCTTCTCCCCACTCTGCTTGGGTCTCATGGGCTAGTGACGCACTGTTTTTGCTTCTGCTACCCCGGGTCCTCACTCTGGACTCCTCCGCTCACCTGTCAGGCTCAGCTCAGGTGCTGACAGGACAGGATGCCCTCCTCAGCCACCCCTCGGTCCCAACAGGACATGCTCCCTCCTTCCCCTGAGCTCCCAGAACAAGCTTCTTCATTCAGTCAACAAACAGTTCTTGAGGCCAGCCAGGTGCGGAAATACTAGTCCCAGAACACTCCAATCCCTGTGCTTTTGCGATTTACATCCTTCGTGGGGTGGGGGTGGGGATTTACATTCTGTACCGTCGTGTCTGATATTGTAATGAATCACATTCTGGCTGTTATCTCCCCCACTAGACTGCGTCTCAGGCACCCAGTGGATGGTCAGTACGTGCTTCTCTGCCTTTTTACTTAAGCGTAGCATTGAGGAATCTGGAATAAGACAGACCTGGGTTGGGATCCCACATTGGGGACTTAGCTGTGGGCTCTTGGACACGTGACTTAACATCTCTGTTCCTTTACCTGCAGGGGGTAGAGGATAGCCTCTACCTGACAGGTGATTGCAAGGGCGGGAGGGGGGCGTGGACTACCGCACACAGCCTTAGCTCAGCGCGCCAGCACACGGCAGACCGTCCATGAACAGTATGGGGAGCACTTTTCCGGGTGGCTGGCCATACCTCCGCTGGCATGTCCTGCACGCCCTTGGACCATGGTCCGAGAAGGGTTTTTGACTGGCAAGGGTGGGGGGCAGGCCTCACTCTGGCTCTGAGGGGCAGCTGATCCCAGGTTGGCGATGGTCTCATAGGTTTTATTGCTGAGGTCGACCCTCCCGCTGGCCCAGCGGGCCTGGGCTGGGGGCTTCAGAGGAGAGCGCTGCAGGGGCAAAAGAATGGGAGAAAGGATGGTCTGGTTCCTCCAGTTCAGCCCTGGCCCTCCCCCTGCCAGGCCCAATCGGGCTCCTTCCATGGACTAACAAAGGCCCGAGAGACGGGGCCGGGACTCACCTTCTCTTCCTCGTCCTCCTCACTGTCAGAGCCAGGCTCAGGGGAGATTCCCCAGTTGTAGTCCACGTGCAGAGGGAAGGTGAGGGTCCCAGCCTGGGCCTGCTCCAGCTGCCAATAACAAGGTCCTGGCAGTTTAGAGGGTCAGGGGCTCGGCAGAGAGACAGACAGGGTAAGGGGCTTCCCCTCCTTTCCTAGACCTCACCAGCTCCTCACATTCCTTGTGCTGCTTCTTCCTGGCTATGTCCAGAGCTGTCTCTCCTGCCTCGTTCACTGTGAGGGGTAAAGCCAAGGGTCACGGTCAAGGTCAAATGCATTCTAGCTTAGAGGTTACGATGGGCCTCTGAAATCAGACTGTGTTTGAATCTTGGCTCTGCTACTTCCTGGCTGTGTGATCTTGGGCAAGTTACCTAGCGTCTCTGGGCTTTGATTTTCTTATCTATAAAATAAGTGTAATACTTGTAACCTCCTGACGAGCTGTCGTGAGTACTAAAGGAGTTACTATGCCGGTAAATAGTGGCTATTATAATCATTATTATTTGCATTCGGCTAGTATTTACTTGGTTAGCTACTTTCAGAAACATCATTTTATGTTCTTTGCAGGTCTGCCAGGTCAGTGGTATTATACCCACTTTACACACGAGGAAGCTGAGGTTCAAGAGATGAATGGACAAATCCCAAGGTCACAGAGGTGGTCAGAGGCAAGCCAGGATTAGAACCCCAGTCTGTCTGCAAAGTCTGTGCTTGTTACCCACTCCCTTGGTCTGGGAAGAGGGCAGGAAGTTCCACACCAGGGGCAGAAAAGAATGGAAGTCTGCTGGGGGACGTGCTGGGAGCCCCACCTGTGCCGAGCGAAGCTCTCCCTTTCAGCAGCAGCTTGAGGCAGTCAGGTTGGTTGTAGAGAGCAGCCCAGTGCAGAGCGCTGTTCCCGTCAGCAGCCTTGGCATCCGGGTGACCTCTGTCGGGGGAAGACAGGGAGGCAGGAAGGGGAACAGACAGGGGAGGAGGGTCAAAGTCAGGGAGAAAAAGAGGGAGGGGGGAAGGGTTGTGGAGAAGAGAAAGGAACAGGACGGGGGGAGAGGAGGATGAGGAGGTGGGCAGATGGGCAGGGGCGCTCTCACCCATTCTGGATGATGAAGTCCACCAGGGGCAAGGAGGCAGGGCTGGCGACTCTGATGGCCAAGTGCAGGGCAAGCTCTCCAGGTGCCTGGGTACATGTCCACACCTCTGAGATTCCCCCAGTTCACCTGCCCCCAACCCAGTATCACCCTTTTGAACTCTTGCTGTCCCCCGACATCTCCAGATATAAACCTGACTGAACCCTGAGAGAGGAGACTGCGGAGAGGGAGACTCGTGTTTGCGAGGAGAGACCCTTCCTCCATGCTTCCTTCTGTGGCTCTGCCTCCTCTTGCTCCCAGTTACACGTGCTTCCCAAATTCGGTTCTTAGCCCCGGCCTTGCTCTCTCTGCTCCTCTCTCTCGCTGGTCCCCCGGGAGCTCAGCTAACCTCAGGCTGTCAGCTCTCACTCATGTGAAGGCTGTTCCAAATTCTTACCTCATCTAAGTGCTGCACCCTCACTGCCCACTGGACAGTCCCACTAAGATATCAGACAGTTCAAAGACGACATCCATTGTTCATCTACAGTCAGCAACTCCTGCCAATTTAACCTTGCAGATGTCTCTGACACCCTTCCCCTCCCAAATCCCTGGCTCATGGGGTATTTGCTACCAGAATCACCAAGGCAACAGGCTTCCCTGACCTAATCTGACCCACCTTTACCCATGTCCAAGGTTAGTCAAGGAAAAAGAAAGATACTAACATTTCTTGCACACTTATTATGCGCTTGGCCCTTTACACTACATGCTTCATTCTCACTTCAACCCTGGGGTGCTATCATCCACTCATTTCACAGATGAGAAACGGAGGCTCAGAGAAGTGAAGTCACCTGTTCTAGATCACACAGCTAGGAAAACACAGAGCCAGGACTCTGGCCCAGGTCTGCCCCATGGAAGTGCTCTGTCCCATTTACCCCTCCAACAGGTGGGGTTTGAACAGATGTGGGGGGGGGGAGGCAGAGGAGAGTGACAGCTGGTCCTGGAGAAGGACTGGGGAGTATGAGAGGGGATGGGATATAGGTGGCCCTTGGACGGGGTCCTCACCTGTCCCTCAGGCCCAGGCAGCAGCTGTCCAAAGTCCTGCCCATTAGCAAAGGCCTCCAGTACTGACAGGAGGTCCCGGTTGCAAATGGCCGTTCGGAATCTCTGAGGCTCGGGTGTGGACCGGCGGGCAAACCTGTGTTCCACATACTTGGCCACGATGTAGTCCCTGCGCGTGCTCCTGCCGAAGTCAACCTTAGTGTCAGAGCATGGGCTGTTTCCACTCAGCTGACCCCTGAACCATCCCAGAGGAGCTACGGATCTACCCCCCGCCCCATGTCCTGTACTCGTCCAGATCTGCGGCTCCCTTCTCCCTAGACTTCTGGCCCAAGATCCTCCTGAGACTACAGGAGCTGGAGAAGCAGAATCCCCAGCCAGGACGAACGGCCCGACCCCCATCTGAGAATCCCCTTACATGTCACTCTCAGCTGAGGGTTTAGGGCCGCCTTGTGCGGGCAGCTGGGCCTCCATCACCTCATTGAAGCGCGTGTTTCCGATGTTCAAGGCCAGCTGGAGTCGCAAGAAAGCGGTGGGGTAAGACCGGTGCTTTAGGAAAGCGCCCCTGGAGGACCGAGCCAGCAGAGGCCGGACCCGACCCTCCCCTTTCCGGATCTTAAGGATCCTGCCCCACCTCGCCCCGCCTAGCGCAAAACCCTAGGGCAGAGCCAGTCGGCCCAAGCCCCGCCCCGACTAAGCCCCGCCCCAACACCCCTCTGGCCCCGCCCCGCCCTCACCAGCAGCTCGGAGGGGCCCAGAAGGTCCAAGGTGAGGGACTGCATGCGCGAGAAGCGCACGCCCAGCTCGCGGTGGACGCCCGAGCACTGGATGCAGGTGAGCACGCCCAGGTTGGTGCTGAGCCACGTGGGGTCTGCAAGAGAGAGCGGCTCGTGCCTGAAGGCGCCGGCCCTTCCCCTCCACCGCCAGCTCCCACCTCTCTCCCCACCCCTCGCTGGCCCACCTGCAGCCCCGCAGTCGCAGCACTGGCCATTCCCGGGCCTGCTCTTCACCTCGGCGATGAGCAGCTTCGTGAGGTCCTGGGGCTCCCCGTCCAGCCCGGCGCCCCCCCAGGGTCCCGGGCCACCGCCGCTGGGCTCCGCGAGGAAGGCACTGCTCAAGGCCTCATCCTTGCTGTTCTGTAACACTGACACCCACCTACGGAAAGGGTGCGAGGGGGCATGGGAGTGATACCCGCATGGGTGGGGACACCTGGCTGGGAGGTAGATGAGGCTCCCCTGCCCCCACCCCCAGGTTGTCTCCAGCTGGGAGGGGAGTGGGGAGAGATGGGGGGGGGGCTTAGAAAGGGGGGAGGGTGGTGTCACTCACGCCTCACACTCATGTTCATCTTCTGCCTGGAAGTGGTATGTCCTGTTGTCTGTGGGGAGAGGGGGTATGTTTGGCCCAGAGAAATGCAAGGAGCCCTCACCCAGCTGGTGGGGTCGAGGTGGAACTTTGTCCCCAGTGTCAGAGACACTGACCCAAGGCTCACACCTAATTCCCCTGTATCAGAAAACAGAGTCCTGGACCAGGTCCCTGGCCCCACCCGTCTGACCTCCAGCCACACCTCTTCATCCCCTGACTCCTACACCCCTCACTTTCTGGGGCTCCCTTTCAGACTCTGCCTAGCTGGGAGCTGGGGGGCAGGCAGATAACCATGGGCAAGGATAGTGGCTGGCAGCATGGGCTGTTTCTCAGAAGTCACCTCCAAAGGAGGATCCTACCAAGGCCCTCCTCTTCCAGGACCACCCCCCCAACCCCAGCTCAGAGACAGGGTATACTCCAAACCTACTGCCACCACCCCACATGGGCCCTCAGCCTCCTGTCTGGTCTCCCTGCTCCCCAGCTCCCCCTTCCCCAACCTGTACCATCCGCCAGACTGTTGTGCCCAAGGTTCTGATCTCATCAGGCCACCCCCTCTTCAGGACCCTCTGTGGCTCCCTATTGCCAGAAAATAAGGTCTGAAACTTTAAGAGGCATTCCCAGGCTTTATCTCACACCACTCTCCTCTGCGAACTCTGCACTCTGGTCAGCCTGGTCAGACCTACTCTCCTACTCCCGTGCCTTTCATCATGCCAGTCCTGTCTCCTGAAACGTCCTCCCCCAAACTCAGCGATCTCTGTCCTTCAAGGCTACACTCAAAGGCTCTCTCCTCCAAGTAGCCTTTCCTGATTGCCACAGCAGGGCAGGCCTTCCCCTCCTTTATCTTTGACAGTGCTATATCTGTACCTCTCTTCTGAATACTCCCCATCATCTTACTGGATCCCCACATCACATCCTTGCCAGAGAGAGCTGCCCTAGAATGAGATCTAGGTCTTTCTTAGCCTGCACTGACCCCCACGTAAAACCTGGCACCAAAGCCTCCAAAGGATGAAGAGTGAAAATGTTAAATAATAACTTCCAAAGCTGAATTACCCAAATCCATTTAAATATACTTTACAGAAATAATCATACTTAATGTGGGATGAAGGTACATTTTAATATTTAATAGTCTGTGGAGTAAAGCCTCTAAAAACAGCGTCCAGGGCCTCAGGTGTCTGATGCCTGCAGGGCCAGCCGTCTGATAAACACACTGGGGACTGGACACGGGGCCCTAACTGAAGCCTCCAGGGAGCCGGCAGGTCTCTTAGAGATGTGCTGGGCAGTTGTAGGGAGGAGACGGGGAGTACTCACGGGTCACCAGGTCAAAGCACTTTTTCTCCTCAGGGTTTGGCCTCACTTGGCACGTCAGCAGGGTCAGCTTCACTGGGGGCCGGTTTATCTGTGGGAATTTGGGGAGAGAGGACACATGTGCCCCTCTGGGTCTCCCAAACTCGCAGGCCTCCATTTTCCCAGTCTGTTAAATGGGCATAATTGTCCTGTTCCGGTTCATGTCTTCCCTCTTCCAGCGCCTCAGGGATGTGGAGTGTGGGCCAAGATTAGGTTGAGAGCTTTGAGTCCCAGCCTTCCTCCCACAGGGGGTCTCCAGGGATCTGGATCCAGGTTTGGGGGCCAGGGCTGGAGGGAGGGTTTGACACTTGTTTGTTCAGAAGTGAAGAGAGGACCTATCGATCGTGCCCCCTCCAGGCCTCACCGTGCTGTGGGAGATGGTCAGGCAGCCATACTTGACTCCACACTTCCTTTTCTGCCAGACTCTTCGAATTCTAGAGCCCAGAGGGATAGAGAGACACTGACCCAAGGCTCACACCTAATTCCCCCATATCAGAAAACAGAGTTCTGACCAGGTCCCTGGCCCCACCTGTCTGACCTCCAGCACACCTCTTCATTCCCTGACCCCTACACCCCTCACTTTCTGGGGCTCCCTTCTGATGGTGGAGACGTAGTCTTGCCCTGAGGTACCTCCCAGTCTGATGAGGAAACAGAGCCCCCACTCTCTGGGAATCCTGACTCTGAAGGGAATCGTGACCCTGGCCTTCTGAGAGCCACTAGTCTGATAAAGGAGACACAGCCCCGGACTTTAGGGAACTCCCAGACTGAGAGGAGGATCAGGCTCTCGACCACAACAGCTGCATTATGATTAAGGATAAAGCAAGATAAATATTGAGACCCCCCCCAAATAAATTTGGCAAACCCATGATCCAAAGCTACTTAACACTTCTTCAAGAAGTAAATATTAATTAGTATACCAAAGTTATTATTCTCTGATAAAAACTGATTAGTCAGGAGAAATGGGAACATCCCATGGAGGCTTTGCATTTTACACACTGATTTTTTTTTACACCAGGGAGCAAGGCACAGTCAACACTTTCATTTCCAGGCATACTCAGTATATTACAGAGGTTCAACGGAAGGGCACGGGGATGGTCTAGGGCATAATAAGTGCTCAGTAACTGCTAGCAGCTGCTTTTATTCTTTTTCAAGTCAGGAACAACCAGTGACTTCTAGGAGAAGTTCACGTGCTTAGGATTTGGAGGATTTTGCATTGCTAGAGTGGAGGGTCCTGGAACCCGCAGAGTCTACGTAAATGATGAGATCGGCTCCCCCGGGCAGGTCCCCCTACTGTCATTTACTGGCCGTGTGGCTTTGGGCAAGTTAGTCAAGCTCTCGGGGTCACTTACCCGTCACTCTTCTTGTAGAGAAAGCCCACCTTCTCTGTCCCAAACTGCTTATTGCCTTGGTGCTGATGGATGCTGTAGCCGCCGCCACCGCCTCCCGAGTTCTTCCGGCTCAGAGTCTCCTGTTCCTCCGACATGCAAAGGAGACCTTAGGGCGTCTGGGTGGGCAGAGCCTCATTCTGCAGGGGTCCCTCTCTCCCTCCCTCCACAGCGGACCTTGGGAGAAGGCGTACACTTGGGGATGATTCACAGGGGCTGACCTCTCTGCTGTCAAGCTGCAGTGTCCCACGGAGGGAGTCCCGAAGCCGGATCAGCTTCTGGAGCTCCTCCTCTTGGGCTTGACGCAGCTGTGGAACAGAGGACCCCTCCGTCAGCCAGCAGACGGGTCAGGCGCACGGCCCAGACCAAGACGAGCAGGGGCCAGCTCTCCCCACCCTCAGGCTCCCCCCGGAAAGACAGGGGCTTGACCAGGTCCCCAAGGCCAAGGCCCAACTTACCGCATGTACAGAGGCTGCCAGCTTCTCGATGAAGGGGGACAGGCTCTGAGCAGCCTTCCAGCCATCTTGGAAAAAGCTAAGAGGTGTGAGGCCCAGCAAGGGATGAGAACGATGAGAAAGAGAGAAGCAGGACGTGTGGGAGAAGGTGCTCCAAGGATCGCGGGGCACCTGGGGCAGTGCTCTCTGTCTGGCGGGAGCCTGCTCTCTGGAGCCCAAGTTGTCTGGGTCTAGATCCCACTTACTAGCTGGGGGATGTTAGTAAACCTCAGGCTTAGTTTCTGAGAAAATGGGTTGCTGGGGATTGAGAGGGAGCCAATGTGTAAGAGAAAGTACTTAGCGCCTGATACACGGTTTACACCCCCTTAAGGGAAGCTGTACAAAGCATCACCAAGGCACAGAGTTCTCCAGGGCCTGCCAGACCCTGGGGAGGGGCCTTGTTTTGTGTTGCCTGAAGGGTTAAGGGGCAAGGACCATGGTGTGGGGGCTGGGGACAGGGCAAAGACCTACTTGTGCTGGGCGTGGAAGAACTTGATGAGGCTCTGCAGGAAATCGGGCCCCTGCTTCAGCTGGCTCTCCCCGGCTCTCAGCAGATACTGGGGAAAGAGCAGGGCCAAGCACGCAGTTGTGAGCTGAAGCGGAATCTTGGGGGCCAGGGGGCTGCCGTCCCCATCCCAGGCCATCACTGAACCTTGGTGCCATCCCTCTGGGCCAGAACCTGTGACTTGGCCCCCCTGGGGGTTCAGGAGACGAAGGCAGGAAGCCCTCACCCCTGCAGCATCCTTACCTCACACATGTGCAGCTGGAAGACGCGCCGCTCTCTCTGAGTGTCCTGGGCCACCTCCCCAGGCGTCCCTCCTGTCACCCGGGCCCGGTCCCTCTCCTTCTCCAGCCTGGCCCTAGGCCCCAAGGAAAGAGAAACCTGAACAACTCTCACTGGGGCCCCTTTCATGTCCCACCACCTCCCCATGCTCCTCTCTGCCACGAGCACACGAGAGCGAGGGGGCTTCCCGTGCGCCAGCCGTGTGGCAGGGTGGGTACAGCGGTGAACGAGGCAGATTTGGGAACCCACGGGCTGGTGGGGGAGAATGACGTGGATCCGATCCCAGGCATCAAGAGAGTCATGAAAAGCTAAAATGGGGATCTGACCAAGGGCCGCTCAGGAAGTGCTGCTCGAGGTGAGAGCTGAGGTCTGTGGAGTTGCCAGGAGGAAGCTAGGAACATCAGACCCTGTGATGGCTGGAGGCAGGAGGCCTCAGGGCTCAGGAGTAGAGGCAGAGAGGAGGTGGTTCCCAGTAAGGGACAGAGGGGCCAGGTCACACAGGGCCTGGTTCAGATCATGTCAGGGTTCCCAAGAGCAGTGGGAAGGAATGGAAGGTTTTTATGCAGGAAGTGATGGGCTTAGATGAGGGCCAGGTGAGGTCTGGGGTGACCAGTGTGATTTTGCTGGGAGGGGTTTAGGACCACATGGCTTAAGGGATCACCAAGCGCCTTCATGCTCTGAGCCACGGAACCTCCCAGGTAAAGCTTAGCAAACCCTTCTTTTCTTTGTGAGTGAAGACGGGGCCTCTTGGGCTTGCAGCTGAGAGCAACCTGGGCCTTGCCCCCACAGATGTCCAGGGTTGGCTGTTTTCCCTCTTCAGGGATGGGTGTATCTGTTTAAATGATTTCCTGGAAATCCCACACCCAGCAGCCCACCCACTCTCAGCCCGGGGGTGTTTCCACATCTGGGGCTGGGCACCTGTCACCACAATTCCTCTGTCAACGATACCTCTTGCTTATCAGTGGTGATTTCAAGTAGGTGCCAGCCCCAAGCAAAGATGGTTGTGGGATACATGACAAATGTCACTCCCCTCCCCCCTTTGGTCTCCCCATCTGCAAAATGGGGATCCTTCTCTGTACCCAGATGAGAGAGAGGACACAGCAGACTCAGCACACAAAAGACCCTACAGCTATTATTATCACAGGTCCCTGTAGGCCTTAGTTTTCCCATCTGTAAACTGGGGAAGCAATGGCCTAGGCGCCGAGTTCATTCTGGCTTTAAAGTTCCAGGCCCCACTGAGGTCAGGCCTCTGAGGTAGTGTTTATACTCAGAATCTGTCCCTGGAGACCCAGAGAGCAGCTTCTCAACCCTGGAACTACAGATACTTTGATCAGATGATTCTGATGTGAGGGGCTGTTCCGTGGATGTAGGATGCTTGGAACCTCTACCCACAAGGTTCCTGTAGCCTCTCCCAGTTTTGACAACCAGAGATATCTCCTGGGGGTGATGTGGGGGTGCAGAATCACCCCTGACTGAGAAACTACTGCTCTAGGGTACAGTTCTATAGGTTTTCTAGAAAACATTTCTTAGGAGTGACTCTTTTACATTTCCCTAAGACATGATGATATCCCGAGAGGGAGTCTATGACAGGGTAGTGGAGTTAGGGTGGGGATGGACCCTATGACCCGGGCCTGCTAAGGGATCATGACAGATGCTTTTTGGGGGATCTGAATGAGCAGCAGAGAGAGGCGCTGGCTAGGACAGCAGGGTGTCAGCTGTGAGCCTGGCAGCTTGCTAAGAAGGGTAGGAGACAGAGAAGGCAGAGCTGCTGGCAGGGGCAGGGGAATCTCCCACAGACATTGCTACCACATCTTTCAATAGTAAAAAATGAAAAACAAGCTAAATGTCTATCAGGAGGAAGTAGTTAAATTACGCTATGGCCAGTTACAGGAATACTATGCAACTGTTAAAAAGGATGAGGAAGCTCTGTATGTACTAACACTGAGAGACATCTGCTCCAGAGTAAATGGACAAAAAGGAAGCACCATAGCACAGTGGCTAGAAATGCACAGTCTGGGTTTGAATGGCAGCTTTCTCACCTAATTTTTATAAAACTTTCTAAGCTTTATTTCCCCCATTTCAAAAACGAGACAAATACTGTTTTGTTCTCAGATGGTATAATGCATGGTACCGTCCCTGGCCTATGGTAAGTCCTCAATAAGTAGCAGGATTATGACGATGCTAGTGATATTGACGGTTATGGTAATAACCGCTGGTGATTCCTTTATTTTTTTTAATTTTATTTATTCATTTGAGAGAGAGAGCAAGCAAGCACAAGCAGGGGGAGCAGCAGGGGGAGAGGGAGAAGCAGGCTCCCCACTGGGCAGGGAGCCCAACTTGGGGCTCGATCCCAGGACCCTGGGATCACGACCCAAACTGAAGGCAGACGCTCAACCAACTGAGCCGTCTGGTGATTCCTTTAGATAATGTGTGTGTGTGTGTGTGTGTGTGTGTGTGTGTGTGTGTGTGTGTGTGTTAGCACAGGGTGCTTCCTTATTTATTTATTTAATTCGGGGTTGGGGCTACTGGCTCTAGTGGAGATTAAAGGACAGAAGCTAGGCAGCTCAGGATGAAAACAAGCTGTAAAGTACGCTGCACGGTTTTGTGAATTACCATAGCTCTGTTCCTCCGTCTCCGCTAAGGTAACCTAAGAAATTTACCCTGCCAAAGCTGACCTGGTCACCTGAGATGACCTGCCAACCTCAAACTGCCAGCTGCGGAGTGCTTTTTATTCTCTCACGCCCTGGCCAGAAGAGAATACAACTCCTATTCCCTCAATGTCCTCAACGGTTCACCAGTGGTTTCTTAACATTTCAACCGTTGGAAAACGTTTATTTCCTTCGAATGAAGTTGCTGCAAGAGAAGTAAAATAAGTAGGGAGTGAGAAGCAGGGAAATGCTAGTTCCTGAGGACACTGAGAGAAATGGAAGGGGGACTTGGGGGACAGTCTCGTATTCAGACGGGGAGTGGGGGGGG
Organism: Mustela lutreola; assembly: GCF_030435805.1. Taxonomy (NCBI): domain Eukaryota; kingdom Metazoa; phylum Chordata; class Mammalia; order Carnivora; family Mustelidae; genus Mustela; species Mustela lutreola. The sequence goes on from NC_081299.1 coordinate 16,963,939, forward strand.
CAGCGAGGAGGATGGCGGGAGAGGAAAGGAATCAAAACGAATCAGTATCGGGCGCCTGGGTGGCTCAGTGGGTTAAGCCGCTGCCTTCGGCTCAGGTCATGATCTCAGGGTCCTGGGATCGAGTCCCGCATCGGGCTCTCTGCTCAGCAGGGAGCCTGCTTCCTCCTCTCTCTCTGCCTGCCTCTCTGCCTACTTGTAATCTCTCTCTGTCAAATAAATAAATCTTAAAACAAACAAACAAACAAAACGAATCAGTATCTGCCAGCCTGACCCCTTGAACAGCCTCTCCTGGGATGCCTCCTCCCCTCCACCCCCACCCAAACCAAACCACCTGTCTTTTCTGCCACCGCAGCGCTGACACCATCCCCACGGCACCATCGCTTTGTATTTCCGTCACTTATCAACCCACCTCTCTTCTCACTTACAAACCAGTGGGATCCACAAAGCAGGGACTGTGGTGGTGTTTTTTCCCTTACTTCTTACCTAGAAGTTGGGGGCAGTAACAGCCCCTTTCCCTGCCAAGGGGAGTCAGTCTGATGATCTAAAGAGCTTATCACAATTCCTTGGACAGAGGGAGCTCTTAACTGAGTACAGGTATCAGCTGCTATTATTATTAATTATTATTTTTAAGCACTACTACTATGCCGGGTGCTCTGCCAGACCCTTCACGTACTAACGTGAGAACCCTGTCGGGCAGGATTCATGACCCCCTTTTACAGTTGAGGAGCCTGAGGCTGAGACGGGTCACAGATTGCTCGGCTGTTGAGTGCTAGAGCTAGGATTTGGATCCAGGTCTGACGACAGATCCTTGGGGACGACATTGGTAACCAACACGGTGCCTCAGATTAGCTCCATCCCTCCTGTCCTGCCTGGTCTCCCGCCCCCTACCTCCCACCCCAGCTGGTGACAGGCACAGTATCTTTTTTTTCCCAAATGTATTTATTTATTTATTTAATTTTTAAATGTTAATTCCAGCATAGTTAACATAGGTGTTATATTAGTTTCAGGTGTAGAATATAGTGATTCGACAATTCTATACATTGCTCAGTGCTTGTCACGGTATGTGATTGATTGATTTATTTGAGAGAGAGCATGCGGGGGAGGAGGCAGAGGGAGAGGGACAGAGGACCTCAAGCCAACTCCTGGCTGAGCACGGAGGCCCATGTGGGGTTCAGTCCCATGACCCTGAGATCATGACCAAGCCGAAACCAAGAGTCTGCCGCTTAACTGACTATACCCGCCCCCAGGCACCCTGTAAGTGTACTTAATCCCCAGCACCTATTTCACTGCCCGTGCCCCTCCCCCCCCCACCATGGTGTCTTTTCTGACAGGTCACAGTGAAGGATTGTTTTACACAAGATGAAGCCGAGCCCTGGAGAAGGGACGTGATTGTCCCAGATCCCAGTCTGGTCGGGGGGGAATGCTAGGAGCCGAGGGTTTGGCTCCTGCCTCTTGGCCCCTTGCTGTGCTATTCTGGTCACGGTTCTGGGCTCGGAAAGATGACCACTGAGTACTTGCTGATGTGCTTCACAGCCATGTAAAGAACATTACATGTAAGTAGAACATTAGATGTTCTACTGCATCTCCACGCCAACCCTGCCAGGTACCACCGGCCCTGTGTTTCAGATGAGGAAACGGACCTGCACGTGAAACAACGGAGAAAAACTTGGCCCCTGCTCAGGGCCTGGGATGCCTTTCTTTGCAGCTCCAGGCAGAACGGAGAACCCACCCTCCTCTGTGACCAACCAGGAAGCGACTCCTGGTGGTATCCGACAGATGCTGTTCGTGGCCTTTCCAGCTGCTGCCCAGACCAGTGTGGGAGGAAGGGGTGGAAATGCACAGAAACGCAGGGCTCACCAATATCTAGCCATACCTGAAGCCCTCACAGAAAGGAGTGTACATGGACACCTGTGCCTGGATGTGGAGCTCAGCCTGTGTAGCGCCCATGGCAGAGGCCGGGGGGCCACAGAGCATAAGGACTCAGAGAGACCACCAGACGCAGAAGCCCTGGGGTCCAGTCTGGGCCCCGGTGATACCTCACTGGAGAATCTTCACAGAGCCCCTCTCCCCACCAACTGCAGCATCTTTTCTCGAAACAACACCTTACAGGCAAGAGCAAGATGGAAACTCTGATAAAAGCAGAACTGCCTGGAGGAGGCTGGAAGGTGGGGGTTATTCTTTCATTTGGTACACGGTGTCCTGCGAGGCTGTGGGCTTGGTTAAGGAGACTCAGTAAGATGCAGGCCATGTGACGACCCCACATCCAAGCCCAAAGACAAGACTGCCTGCGTGTGCGTGCCCATCCCTGGGCCTCTTGTGAGAGCAAATGGCCATGCCCATCACAGCTCCCGTGACCTTCGTCCCGGGGTCTACATGCACAGCTGCAGTGTAGATGGGGATACTGCTGGCACAGGCTTGTGGGGGGGGTGTCCTGGCCTTCCTTCGACTTCAGGAGATCCCCATGGCCCTGGGGCTGGAGGAACCATAAAGCTCCAGGATCTACTTAGAATGATCCTACACAAGCAATAATTATGGGTAGAAGCCAAGATCTCATTCCAAGGATGCTTCCCCAAAGGCAGGGAAGACAAAATACATTACGAATCATGCATATGTTGGCACCCATTTAAGTGACGTCGTATAAGAATATGTAACAATGTGGAAAGATGGTCATGATGTATTTTTAAGTTAAAAAAAAATGTATGACTATTATGTTCTCAGTTTTGTAAAAATATTTCTTTATGCATAGAAAAATGACCAGAGGGGCACCTGGGTGGTTCAGTGGGTTAAAGCCTCTGCCTTCAGCTCAGGTCATGATCCCAGGGTCTTGGGATTGAGCCCCACATCAGGCTCTCTGCTCTGCAGGGAGCCTGCTTCCTCCTCTCTCTCTCTCTCTGCCTGCTTCTCTGCCTACTTGTGATCTCTTTCAAATAAATAAATAAAATATTTTAATAAAATGATCAGAAGGCTGTTACTACTTGAGGCTCGGAAATTAAGAATTTTCCTCTTGGTTTTGGTAGTTTTCCCTACCCCCATGTTTGTAAGTGACAAAATGACAGGGTCCGCTCATACTATGTATGAATATACAAACAACAGAGAAGTAGTGTCAAGTCCCCACGTTGCCCTAATCCTCTCTTAAGGATAATTAAAATGTTTTCTTCTTTTGCGTCTCCTTATTTTCTAAGTTATTCTCAATGGACACATACTGCTTTCGCAAAGTGCAAGAGAAACAAAATTTTACAAACAGCCACCAAGTGCTCTGAGGTGTGGTGAGCCTGGGCGGGCCCTGGCAGAGTCCTGCAGACAGAGGAGTCTCTCTCAGGGGGAACTGGCTCCTTCTGTCCCCATGATGGCCCCGTAGCTGGTGAGAGGTCCAGTGTCTGGTGTGGTGAACCCAAGAGGCTTGGGTATGACCACAAACTCCCTTCCCTCCTCTATGTCCACCAAAATGTTTTGAGACACCACCTAGTGTTGCAGAAAAAGGATCAAGGAGCACGAATCCCAATCCTTCCTCTGCCTAGCTGTGTGGCCTTGGCCAAGTGACTTAACCCTTCTGAGCCTCCAATTCTTCCTCTGACAATCGGGACGCTAACCCCTCCTGCACAGGGCTGGGTGCTTGTGAGGATTAAGTGGCTGGTATGTCAGTGATCGCTTTTTTCCATCCCTCTGCCCACATCTGGCACCACTGAGCAGATGAGCCTCTTAGAGCAGCATCTTGAGGTCCCTTCACAATTGCCTCCCTTCGGTGGTCTCGCAGCCCAGCCCCTAGACTCCCATCAGGCCTGGGCATAAATCGCCCCCTATGAATGCCCCTAGAGAGTGAGAGGCCGTGCACTTGTGGGTGACATGTTCGGGCAGCATGGAAGTTCTCCCCAGTGTCTAGCCTCCTGCTGCAACACCGACATGATCCCCCTGGAAACCCACCCTGACTGTAGCCACTTACATTCTGGCTTCATAGTCCTTCCACGCCTTCTCCAGCTGCTTTTTGGAATCCTGTGGTTTAGAAAGAACAATGTGCCCAAAGGGACACTTGGAGTCGGGAATCCACAGCACACTTTGCTACCTTTAAGGCAACTTTGCGCTTTCATGCTCCCCTATGCTGCTCAGAGCCACAATCCAACTAACTCCTACCCCGGGAGCCCTTACTGTAAACCCCGCCCCCACCCCACACCCAAATAGACCCAACCAGCCCCGTTCCCAGGGTTGAGCCCCTTCACCCACCCAACCTCCTCCCATAGCTGCTAAGAATCAGCTGGGTTTGGTGGGCCCTGGCCTGAAGTGTGGGAAGATTTTGGGGTCTGCCCTAAGTCCTCTCCCTCAGAAGACTGAGATCACCATGAGGATGAGGATGGCAAGACGAAGGTCAAACTCGTCCCCTAACTTTACCCCACTCCTTCCTCCTGCCTGGTACTAGATCATCCTCTCAACAGGAAGGGTACAGATAGAGGGACATAGGCACAGAGAGGCTACGAAGCCTACTGAAGGCCACACAGCAAGCCAGTAACACCTGGCCGATCCCTGGCCTAGTTTGCCTGGGACAGCTCACACCCTTCAGAATTGCCCCATTCAGCCCAGGAGGGGGTAGGCAGGAAGCTGCCTGGCTGGTTTGGGTGGTTCCCAGGTTGGTGACTGGCCTTAGGCAAGAGGGAAGCCTCTGGGGGGAGGACAGCGTCTCCCCTGAGCTCTGGGACAGATTTCTCATGCAGATTATTCTGTCACTTTCTTTGAGTTCTGCTCTGCCTGGAGCGGGGAGCTGCCAGGGCAGGGACTAGCCAAGCATGAGAGTCAAGAGCCCCAGAGCCCACCCTGGCTCTTCCGCCAGCCAGCTGTATGAACTGTAAGCAGGTTACCAAACTCCCTGAGCCTCGGGTTTTCTCACCTGCAGAGCGGGGACGACAGTGCCTACAGAATCTACCTTGTGGGGCTGCTGTAAGAGTAGCCCGAGCTATCTCACATCAGGGCCCAGACACACAGTAGGTCAGCCATCCTCGGCTGACCCCAAAGCCATGTCTTCCTGTCCTTCCAAGAGTCCCTAATATGGGGTCAGCACTCCCACAGTGACAGCCTCATTTGACCTGCGGCTTCAGCCCAGCCCCTGCCTCCCCTCTGGTCTCCTGCCCACCGCTTTCTCGCTCCATCCCACCACCGTTGGGCACCCCCGCTCCCCAAAAGGGAACTCACCTGTCGCCCGTCCCTCAGTTGCCCCTTCAATAGACTGTCCAGGGGGAATGAGACGATGTTGTTCAGGTTTTGAACCTAGAAAGAGCAGAGACCCCTCAGACCCCACCCTGGCTGACCATCTTTCCGGCCCCAAGAGGCTAGGGCACAGCACTGGGAGGCCAAGAGGGCACTGGGGGTAGAGGAGGTTGGGGAGAGAGAGGCGAGGGAGGAGGGGAGCGGAGTGGCAGAGGGGGTCTCCCATAAGAGCTGTTACCGCCATCCCTGACTAACTGGCCTCATCACCTCCCAGCTCTAGGAACATCCACGGTCAGTCCCATCTCTGGCCCTTTGCCTCCAGCATCCTCACCTGACCGCTCAGACCCTGACTCTGAAGTGCCCATCTGTCATTTGTATGTGGTTAGCTCCTCGTCTCCCCCATCATGTGGGGAACCCTTCCCCTGTGGTCACATGGGGTAAACACAGGAGCAGAGCTCATCAGGGTACCCCATCCCTGGGCCGTAGTGACTGTATCAGGAACATGACTCAAGCCAGCCAATCAGGGTCCTTCCTGTAACTTTCTGCCAAAGTCATGGGAGAGAGACTGTCTTTCTTCTGACAGTATTGTCAGTCTGGGTCTGCTGGGCCACCTTGCCCACTGAGCAGACACAGAAACTATCTAAGAGAAAGAGAAGAGGCCTAAAGTCAGTTGCATACCTAGATTTCCCATTACAAGGGCCAATGAACTTCCGGTTTAAAAAATCCTAGTTTGGGGGCGCCTGGGTGGCTCAGTGGGTTAAAGCCTCTGCCTTCGGCTCAGGCCATGATCCCAGGGTCCAGGGATCGAGCCCGGTATCGGGGTCTCTGCTCAGTGGGGAGTCTGCTTCCCTTCTCTCTCTGCCTGCCTCTCTGCCTACTAGTGATCTCTGTCAAATAAATAAATAAAATCTTAAAAAAAAATAAAACATTCTAATTTGAAAAAAAAAAAAACCAAACCTATTTTGAATAGAATCTCTATCATCTGGCAGCCCCAACTGCCTGTCTGCTATTTCAGCTTACCTTTTAAGGTACAGCTTAGGTCTCCCCTACTCCAGGAAGCCTTCCTGACTGCCCCCACTCATGGCCTATGCTGACCTTCCCTTTTCAATTCTTTTTAAAGATTTTACTTACTTTTTTAAGAGAGAGAGAGAGTGCACATGCACACAAGTGAGGGGAGAGGCAGAGGGAGAAGCAGACTCCCCCCTGAGCGTGAAGCCCGACTCGAAGCTCCATCCCAGGACCCTGAGATCATGACCTGAGCCGAAGTCAGATGCTCAATGGACTGAACCACCCAGGCGCCCTGTGACCTTCCTTTTTCCGAACCCTGGCAGCACCAGCCTCTGACCCAACTTGCTGGGTTCTTGAGTTTGTGCCGCACAGCTAGTCATGCTTGGTGTCGTCCCACATCTCAGTTCCTGCCTCCCCCAGTAGACTGTGGCTCTCTCAGGCACAGCCCGACTCTTTCCTGTGTCAACAGCCCCCAGTACAATGCTCAGGACAGACGGAGGAGACCCTCAGCAAACCTTAGTTTGACCAAAGCAGGGGGAGGAGAGATAAAGACAAAAGCAATCTTTAACTCGGTTGAACTCAAACACCAAAGACCTACATAGACTACAGAAGACAGTGCGAGAGGCAGTGCTACGCAAAGAGATATAATAATCACAGACGCAAGAGTAACAAACCCTTACTGAGCACTTCCTCGGGGCTGGGCACTTAGCTAGCATGAGCCTCATCACAGCTCTGCAAAGTGGGTACACGACAGACATGGAGGGAGAGAGGGAGAGAGAACACATGGGGGGAAAGTCAGACAAGAAGAAGAATGCAAATGGGAGGTCAGAACTGGAAAGGGAATTGGGTCATTGGTCAAGGTCAAGGGAGACTGGAGGTCCAGGGCAACCCTGGACAGAGAGGTTCATTAGCTCACTTGATTTGTCCCAAGCCTAGGCTAAGGGTGGCTGAGAAAGGAACAGGTCCTCACCAGGTTCTTGAAAAGTGCAGCCACCTCACGGGTGAAGACGGCCAAGTTCAAGAAGCCAGTGGACAGCTCGTGACTGTTTTGGGACAAGTGGCTGTTGCCTAAGGACTCTACGGCCTCTCGGTACTGCTCTTCATTCTCCACATGGCCTGTGGAGGTAGGGAAAGGCAGAGTCAGTTCCATGCTGGGGCTGGGGAAGGGGCTGCTTGGCCAGCCTGGGCATCAGGCAGGCTCACTCACCAAGGCCGGAGCTGTGGATCGCCCGCACAGCCTTCTTTATTCTCTGCAAGATGGCTTGGTCTCCTTCCAGCATCTGGAAGCAAATGCAGACAGAGTTCAGGGATGCTCAGCTGGGAGGGGTGCCTGACTCCAGGACCCCACCCTCCAAACACACATATAAAGTTTCTTCCCTCGGGCCTCCCAGCCCCCCTCCAAACAGGGACAGACCACCATCTTCCATCCAGACCACACAGGACACCAGAGATCCATCACAGCACTCCAGGAAGACCTACAGACTTTATCTCCCCAATTCCAACGCAGGCCAAGTAAATGGAGCGATTCCAAGGCACGTGGCATAGTCGGGGGAACGCCAGTCCCAGGTTTGAATCCTGACCCTGGCACTACCTAGAGTATCGATCGAGACAGAACTGCTAACTTCTCTGAGCCTTGGGGGCTTTGTCTGCAAAAGGAAACGATACTACAGGCTCCCGGAGGTGCTGATAGAATTAATGATTTGACAGATGTATCCAAAAATGCTTAGCAAAAGACCAGAGGAGAGAATGCAGACACATCTCTGTATTCTCGAAGGCACAGACAGAAGAATGCTTGTTCCTTGAATCCCAGGTTCGGTAAGCAGAAGGGGCCACAGTATACCCCGACTGGAAAGAACTGGTGGGACAGCACCAGGCAACCTCTGTGGGTTGCAGCAGATGGGGAAGGCCAGGAGATGTGACGGGGAGAAGCAGGTCTCACAGGCGCTAGGGGGGCAGGCTCAGCCAGAAATCCAAACCTCCTCCTTCACTGGGGTACAGATGCTCCAACCTCACCGGACCCCTGATGAAATGTTGGTGAAGCTGGAAATTATAGAACATCAGGGCTGAGAAAGGCTGACAGAACCACTTCAGAGGAGACTGAGGCCTGGAGAGGGCAGGGCCTGGCCCAGAGCCAAAGAGTGGGGCAGCCTCGGAGCCGGGCTTCCCTGTCCCTGCTCTAGCTCGGTGCTCCACCACACACCCTTCCCCCGACCCCCGCCACAGCCCCACCTTTTTTGTCCGCTGACTGAAAAAGGGATCAGAGTTTATCTCCAAAGAGTTACCTTCAAAGTGACAAGAGTTAGCAAACACATTCGGAATGGTTTCTCCAAAGATTGCGCACAGGAGAGCACGCACCCAGCAGAGCTCGGGGGCAATGTGGAATGTTCTCCGAGGCCTTGGGCATGGGGGAAGCCTCAGGAGGGAGAGGGGTCTGGTTCCGAAGCTCTGCTCTAGTGCCCAGATGCTGTGTGACCTCCAGCAAGTTGCTTCCTGATTAACTATCTTTACAATGGGGGGAAATCATGCCTCCCTCTCAGGGTTATGAGATTGTATGTATGAGATGATGCACAGAGAGGGCCTAGCTTGGTGCTGAGTATGGCCTCAAAGAACAGCACCTGTGGTCATTATCAGCACCTGCGGCTAGAAGGGTCCGCCGAACTCTGAGTACGTTTCCTACAGGGACTAGAAAGCTAACATTCTCTTCCCTGAGTATAGATTTCATGTTTGGGACATGTGACTTTGAGACAGTGGACGCCCATCCCAGGGCTGAAGGAAAAAAAGTCAAGGAATTAGGGAGATGGGGGAACAGGAGGCCATATCTGAACCAGCTAACAAACTCAGACACTACCAGAGAAACAAAGACATGAGGAGAGAACTAGGACATCACGATAGTTCCCAAAGACCCAGCGGGGGACACACGCATTCCCCGAAGCCCTTGATCCCCACCTTGAGACTTGACAGGGAAAGCGAAGACATGATTAATTTAAGGAGCTCTGACCTTCTCCAACAGTGCGGACCACAGATACAAATGAATTCCAAAGAGACTTAAAAACTCCTGCAAAGGGGGCTCCTGTGTGGCTGGGTCGGTGAAGCCTCTGACGCTTGATTTCGGCTCAGGTTATGCATGATCTCAGGGTCCTGGGATCGAGCCCTGCGTTGGGCTCCACATTCAGCAAGGAGTCTGCTTCTCTTTCTCCCTCTGTCACTCCCCCGCCCCCATGAACGCTCTCTCTCAAATAAATACATAAAAATAAAATCTTTTAAAAAGGAGAAAGCTCCCTAAAAGGCAGATCCATGTGCTGAGCACACAGAAAATACCCACTAGTTGTTTACCTAAAGAAACATTTTGCAAAGTCCCGGGACATGGATCTGCGGAGTCTGTGTCCCTGCTGTAGATACTTTTGGGGGAGCCTCCCCACCTCACGATACCTGTTCTCGGAAAACTGCCCTCCTCCCCTCTCGAAGGGGGTCCTTTATTACCTTGTTTGTCTGTTCTAGCCAGAGTAGACGGGACCGGGGTGATACCTGATCCAGGCCGGCCCAAACAGCTTCTCTCTCCAAGGAACTTGGAATCGGGCTCTGGGAAGTTGGCTAATTGATCTGAAATACTCAAGCTGGGACATCTTTCCCACCATGCGCAAAGACAAAAGAATAAAGCAGATGTATTCTGCCCCCAGAAAACCAGAGAAGGCTGCTCTGGTTTCTGGCAAATCTCCAGATCCTGCACCCCGAGAGGCTTCTCCACACTTCCTGTCCTTGGGTCTTCATGAAATATCCTTGAATGCACCCAACAAATACCCCTTCATGCTTAAGCTGCTCTGAGAGCATCTCTTTTCCCTGCAGCACGGCACAATCTGCTGGTTGGCTCTCGGTGTCCATTCTTTCTTCTTCCTTAGCAGTTAAGAATGCTGACTTTTGGGGCACCAGGGTGGCTCAGTGGGTTAAGCTTCTGTCTTCGGCTCAGGTCATGATCTCAGGGTCCTGGGATCGAGCCCCTGGGATGCTCAGTGGGGAGCCTGCTTCCCCCTCTCTCTCTGCCTGCCTCTGCCTATTTGTGATCTCTCTGTCAAATAAATAAAATCTTAAAAAAATAAAAAAAAGAAGAATGCTGACTTTTCAGATGGCAACTCGGTCACCCCAATACAGGCTACACTTCCCAGCTTACCTTGCAGCTGAATGTAGTCTAGGACTACGTGCTGACCTACGTCATATAATGGATATTTTACTTGTTAGCTTCCAGAAGTATTCTTAAAAGGAAGGGACTACCCACCTCTTAAAATGGCCAAAATCCAAAACACTGACAACACCAAATGCTGATGAGGCTGTGGAGTAACCAGCACTCTCAGACACTGCTAGTGGGAAAGGAAAACGGTACGGGTGCTTCGCTAGACAGCTTGGCAGCTTGTTACAAAACTACACATACTCTTACCATCTGATCCAGCAACTGCACTCCTCGGTATTTACCCAAGTGAACTGACAACGTGTTCCCATGTAAAAACACGCCCATGGATGTTTATAGCAGCTTTATTCCTAACTGCTAAAACTTGGAAGACAAGGGAATATTACTAAGCACTAAAAAGAAGTGAGCTATCAAGTCACAAAATACGTGAAAGAAACTTAAGTGTGTATTTCGAGGAGGGAGGGCACCGGGCTGGCTCAGTCAGCAGAGCATGTGACTCCTGATCTTGGGATTGTGGGTCTGAGCCCCACTTTGGGTGCAGAGGTTACTTAAAAATAAAATCTTTCACAAAATGTGGATATTACTGTGTGAAAGAAACCCAGCTGAAAAGGCAGCATAGTGTCTGATTCCAATTATGTGACATTCTGGAAGAGGCTAAAGAATGGACACGATGAAAAGATCAGGGGTCACTAGCGGAGGGCAGGATAAACAGGTGGCGCACAAACGGTTTATAGAGCCATCACACTATCCTGCCCGATGTTGAGAGTGGACACTAGGCACTGGTCAAAACTCAAAGAACATATACCACCAAGAGTGAACCTAACTTAACTACGGATCTAGGGTGACAATGACGTGTTCGTGTCAGTTCATGGATTCTAACAAAGGTACCACTCTGGTGTGGGCCAGTGACAGGGAGGGAGGTTGTCTGTGGAGTAGGAGATATATGAGAACTCTGTACTTCCTTTCCTTTTTTTTTTTTTAAGATTTTATTTATTTATTTGTCAGAGAGAGAGCACAAGCAGAGGAAGAAGCAGGCAGAGGGAGAAGCAGGATTCCTGCTGAGCAGGGAGCCTGAGTGGGACTCGAACCCAGGACCCCACGATCGTGACCTGAGCTGAAGGCAGACACTCAACCAACTGAGCCACAGAGGTGTCCCTAAAAGTGTTCTAAAAAATAAAGTTTGTTTTGTTTTGTTTTGTTTTGTTTCCTGAAAAAAGGGGAGGAATGTCTGGGTGGCTCAGTCTTTTAAGTATCCAACTCTTGATTTCTGCTCAGGTCGTGATCTCAGGGTCTTGAGATCAAGTCCCATGTCAGGTTTAATGCTGACCATGGAGCCTGCTTGAGATTCTCTCTCTCCCTCTCCCTTTGTCCCTCCATTCCACCAGAACTCTCTCTCTTTAAAAAAAAATAAAAAAAGAAAGAAAGGAAGGAAGAAAGAAAAGGAAGAAAGGGAGGGGTAACCCTCTGTCATACCGTTCTGGTGAGAATGCATGTGTGATGGCTAGAGCTCGGGCAGCCATCTTGAACCGTAAGGCAGAAGTCATGTGCTACAGATGGTGGTAGACAAAGTAGTGGCCTTGTCCCCAGTAACTAGGGAGCCACCCCGTCAGCCCTGGACCACTCACCTGCAGACTTCTTTCATACGGAAGAGAAATACATGTCTGTCTTCTATGAGCCACGTTATGCTGGGCATACTCTTGGGACTGAAGCTAGGAGCTCTAGCTGGTCCAGGCAGGCAAGTCACCTAAAGACCAACAAACTGGGGCACTTGGGTGGCTCAAGCCATTAGGCGTCTGTCTCCAGCTCGGGTCATGATCTCAGGGTCCTGGGATCGAGCCCCACATCCAGGGAGCCTGCTTCTCCCTCTCCCACTCCCTCTGCTGTGTTGCCTCTCTCACTGTATCTCTCGCTGTCAAATAGATAAATAAACAAAATCTTTGAGGAAAAAGAAAAGACCAACAAACTATCACTCGATGCCCTTGTCAGACATACATCAGGAAATGGCTTCCTGGCAAGATACCATTCGTGCTTGTACCAAAGTTCACACAGTCATTCATTCATTCATTGATTCATCTTAGTTACCCAGTGCCTGCTCTGCATTTGCACCCTGTGTAAAAGCCACAGTCTCATCTCTCCAGGGAAATCAGTATCTAAGGGGAGAAAGAGCCGAGCAAATAGATCCCTTCAATGTGATTAGAGCTAGTAATGGAAGGTGGACAAGACACCCGGGAGCCCAGGGGAAGCAGAATCGCATCTGCTTAAAAGGAACAGGGAAAGCTGTAAGCTGTGATGCTTGACTATGGGGACGGGACAGGCAGGAAAGGGACTAAGAATGCACTGTGAGGTGGTGTGGGGAGCGCTCCATATAATGGTAGGATCGCTAGAGGAGGGAGGGCTCGGGGAAGAAGGGGAAAGGAGAGGAACATGGTCCGTATGTTCATTCATGCATTCATTCATTCATTCATTCCAGCAAGGATCTGCTGGTGCCCTGTTTTAGCCATGCATGGCCCCTTCCTTCAAGAGGCTCCCAGACATACAAACATGGAAGTGTTCGATGTGGGCACAAAAGGGGAGAATTCTAATCACCCTCGTCTCCTTTTTTTTTTTTTTTAATTTAAAGATTTTATTTATTTATTTGACAGAGGCACAGCGAGAGAGGGAACACAAGCAGGGGGAGTGGGAGAGGGGAAGCAGGCTCTCGGCCGAGCAGGGAGCCCAATGCGGGGCTTGATCCCAGGACCCTGGGATTATGATCCAAGCCAAAGGCAGATGCTTAATGACTGAGCCACCAAGGTACCCGCCCCCTCATCACCCTTTTCTCAAGAAAAAAAATCTGAACACCGTTCATACCGGGGTATAAATGACTGATAACATCTATCCACACTCTATGATACAACGCAGCAAAGACTTAAGCTAAAGGAATATAGTTTTAAGGAGAAAATCCTGGTCATAGTGTGGGGATGGAAAGGTATCTGGGGAAAGGCCCCAGAGTTTCCAGAACTCCTGTGATGGACTGTAGGACGAGAGAGGAGTCACAAGCTGAGATTCTAGCCCTAGTCTACTCGAAACGACCTCCCTGGGGAACACTGACACAGCAGTTTTCCAAATCTCCTCTTGCTTAAAACAGGAGAAAAACACTACAATGCAGGGAGATAATCCATTCTTCACTTAACCTACAGAGTTCCTGGTGAAGCTTACGAGAGATCGCAGACCTGGCAGCACGTGCCAAGGCTTGGGGCATCTGGAAAACATGAGTATGAATCTGACTGTGGTTTGCTTCCTGCCTCTGCAGGAGATCAGTCCTCATTCCCCAGGTCTGAGGCTGGACAGGTTAGAAAAAAAAAAAAAATAAAAAAATAAATCAGTCTCTGGATGCAGGTGGGTCTACCTAATCCTCCAAGTGGGGTCTCTGAACCAGCAGCGACAGCGTCACCTGGGACCTTGTCAGAAATGCAGGGATGCAGAAATGCTGAATCAGGAAATCCAGGGGCGGGGCCCAGCAATTTGGTCTAACAAGTCCTCCAGGTGACTCTGACGCATGCTAAAGTTTGGAAATCGCTCCCTAATTCTACCCTTGAGACGCAATAAATCATCACAGCCGAATGTATGGGACTGGCCCCAAACTACCTGGTTTCGAATTCAGCTCCATTTAGGCACTCGCTGTGTGACTTCTCTGTGCCTCAAGGTTCCCATTCCTGAAATGAGGATGACAAGAGTTTCCACTACAAACGGTTGTTGGGGAGACGGAATGACTTCACCCAGGTAAAGTGCTTAGTGCTTAAAGCGCTTATTATTTGAGAGCTGGTGATGTTACCTATTCCAAAATTAAGCTGAATTGGGTTAGGATTTTCTCCACCTTCCTGGAGCTGATTAAAGATCCTCTCCTCACCCTGCAATGATCCGGCTCAGCACGACCCGTGAATGGCAGGTCCCCGAGGGGCCACTGGGCAGTCACACAGAAACTCCGCCACAGGGCAGACAAGATGGTACATGAGAATGCCTGGGCTGTGCCAGGCACGTTTCTTGTCACTCTTCCAGCATCACCACTGGCATTTTATAGATGAAGCTGCTGGGGGAAGGAGCGTGTCCAGGGACGGTCAGGTCACATAAATGCCAAAGAGTGGCAGAGCTGTCCTTGAAACCCAGGTCTGGCCACATCCAGGGCTGATGGTCTGTCCCTCCCACCAAGCTGCCCCCCAGACATTCAGGGACATGGCTTCTTTGATCTGGGGACTGGCTCTGCCTCTGAATCTGAACCCCAACTCAAACGCCTCTACCATCCCCTCCCCATCCTTCAAATAGGGACAAGGCAGGTAGAGACCTGTGCCAGAACAACAGGGTTGACAGCGGTGCCCAACGACAAATACTCCACAGGCTAGCCTACTGAAGAGAACGTAGAGTGTACAAATTGGACCAGAGGAGGATTTCCAGGCCTGAGAGGTAGAATTTAAGGAGACAGAAACAAATTTCAGCTCAGAAGACATTCCTAAGGAAGAGTAAGCGACCCTTTGAGAGAGTGAGCTCCCCAGCACTTGGAAGTATTCAAGGACTTCAGGTAGTAGAGCACGATTCAAACTGGAATTGGATTTAGTAGTGATGGCCATTCAGAGTTCCCTCAAAGCTTAGAGTCAATGGCTCCACAGGAGAGCCTGGGCAGGCATCGGGCAGAGGCGGGGGAGACGTGCCTAAACTTGGAAAACTAGCTGGAGACCTTTGGGCAGCCTTACCTGTCTGGCCCTAGACAAAGCCTGAATTCCCGCTAGTGGCACTGCCCTTTATGCCCCTCCCTCCCCCGGCGTGCTCCCCCTTCAGACCTCCCCCCACACACATACACTGTGCTCTGGCTCTGATTTGTGTTCTCTGCAGGCAAAGGCTATATAGATGGCAGCACTAGGGCCATGCCCAGCTGGCCTGCTTGGAAGGGGCTTTTGCATGCCCCCCTCTTGGGTTAAGATTCATCAATAGGACCCATTCTTCATTCCTGTGATTTCCCAGTGCCAGCTGTGGTAACCATGGCGACTCAGCAGAGGGAGCAGAGCAGCAAAAGCTAAGGCCTTGGGAGCTGCTCATTAAATTTCACCATTAGACATTCACTCCTTGGGACTACCAAATACGGCACAGAGGCATCACTTTTGTGGCCTCCTTAATCCATCTCAGGATTTTTCCCACTGACCCTGGATTTGGTTCATTCTGCTAGGACTACTCTTCAGGTAGCTTCTAACCAATTAAATCAGAGTTGGCACAGGAGATGAAAACCATTTTCCATCTTTGCTTTGGACCATGATGTTGTCTCCCAAAGGACTAAATCACAGAATAGTAGCGATAATCTAACATTACCTCCTCATCCTACAGACTGTAGAGCAAAGGGTCGGATGAGCTTCCTGCCCCAAGTCTCATAGGAAATACAAACTGAGAAAAGAATATAAACCAACACTTTTACAGGACTTTACAGTTCCTAAAGGAGCTTCACATCCATCCTGTAAGACGGACAGCATCCCAACAGGGCAGTTGCTGCTTTTGTTCCCATCTGGCCAAAGAGTCAGTGAGGCTCAGAGAGGTGAAGGGAGTTGCCTGAATTCACACAGCCACAAAGTAGCAGAGATGCACAGACCCAAACTGGGAGATGCCATTTCTAGTTCATTTCTAGTCTGTGGACCCCAGACCCTGGATGTCCACACAGTTCCTACCTGGGCCCCACCAAGCTGCACCTACAGGAAGCACCAGAGACCAATTTTTAAAAGTCTCCCAGGTTAGCATGACCACCTTCCAAATCTGTACACAGCTGTTATGATCAATAAGACACAAAAGTCTTTAAAAGCATTATTGAATTCATGGGTGGAGTGGGGGGCGTCTGGATGGCTTGGTCAGTTAAGCGTCTGCCTTCGGCTCAGGTCATGATCCTGGGGTCCTGGGACTGAGCCCCATGTCAGGCCCCCTCCTCTTCGGGGAGCCTGCTTCTTCCTCTCCCTGCTCATGCTTTCTCTCTCTCTTTCTCAAATAAATAAATAAGCATTCTTGAATTCATGGTAACTTTTTGTCCTTTTCCAAATTTCTCAAGCAATGCTAAAAGTATGACTTCATGGGAAGGTCAATGAAACTGACATTAAAAAGAGGTCCCTCTGTGAGGGAGCAGAATCCCGGCTCCTTTGAGCTTTCATATCCACAAAGAAGATTAAATTATATCTACTACATATTAAATGTGAAAGTTAAAATACTGCATTCTAAAGAGCAAGCCAAGTTACACTTAAAATATTTAATGAGGGGTGCCTGGGTGGCTCAGTGGGTTAAAGTCCTGCCTTCAGCTCAGATCATGATCCCAGGATCCTGGGATCGAGCCCCGCATTGGACTTCTGCTCAGCAGGGAGCCTGCTTCCTCCTCTCTCTCTCTGCCTGCCTCTCTGCCTCTCTGTGATCTCTGTCTGTCCAATAAATAAATAAATATCTTAAAAAAGAAAAAAAAAAAAACCATTTAATGAGGAGTGCCTGGGTGGCTCAGTGGGTTAAAGCCTCTGCCTTCGGCTCAGTCACGATCCCAAGGTCCTGGGATCGAGCCCCACATTGGGCTCTCTCCTCCACAGGGAGCCTGCTTCCTCCTCTCTCTTTGCCTGTCTCTCTGCCTACTTGTGATCTCTGTCTGTCCAATAATAAATAAATATCTTAAAAAAAAAAAAACCATTTAATGAGGGGCGCCTGGGGGCTCAGTGGGTTAAAGCCTCTGCCTTCGGCTCAGGTGATGATCCCAGAGTCCTGGGATCGAGTCCCACATCGGGCTCCCTGCTCGGCGGGAAGCCTGCTTCTCCCTCTTTTTCTCCCCAGCCTTGTGTTCCCTCTCATTGTCTCTCTCTCTCTCTCTCTCTCTCTCTCTGTCAAATAAATAAATAAATAGATAAATAACTAAAAAGAGTGATTTTTAAAAAAATTTTAATGAAGTGATATATAAAATGCAAATACAATAAAATACAAAACCAAAAAAACAACCCCACACACAAAATCGCCAGGGCTTCTCATTTCTACATCCAACTACTAACGTACGGGAAATGCAGACGGAGAAACTCGTGCAGCCACGCCTGGGGAATGCAACAATGAGCACAGACCGTGTGAAACTACAGAAAAAGCCACCGATCTCCTTAACAAGGGGATTGCAAAAAAACGAAACAAAAAACAACGGAGGAGAAATCATTTAAGAGGTGCAAAACACACACCGACAAAAGGGGATGCACAGACCTTCCTTTGCTTTTTAGAACATTTTTTGGAATTTAAGCAAAACTTTGGCATTTGCTTCAAAATAAGATGAGAGTCAGGGAAGCAGGTGGAGGTGTGGTCAGGACAGGACTGGGTCACGTGCAAATGGGGGTTGTGCATCATTTTGTTCTGTCCCCGTGACCATTCCAGAATCTCTACAAATTCAGGAAAAAGTGAGGGCTCGTCGATGAAAAAGAAGATTGAGGAAATAATAATAGTTGGGTTAGTCTACTTCTGGGTATGTTTGAGAATTTCTACAGTACAGAGTTCATACAAGACGACCAGGGGCCCTTCCTTCTTTCCCCCTCCCCCTCTCCCTCCCTTCCTTTATTTTTGGTGTGGAGCCCAGTACGGGGCCCGAACTCACAACCCTGAGGTCAAGACCCGAGTTGAGATCAAGAGTTGGACATTCAACTGACTGAGCCACCCAGGCGCCCCGTCCAGGGATTCATATATTCAGAAAGGTAGAGAACCACTGCACTAATTTACTGCAACGAGCCCTTGACACCTTAGTACGTTCGAACTGATTCTTTTCAGTGGATAGCTGTCTGGACACGGCTTTCCACAAGGGGAACGGGACGGAAGAGTGGGTTTGGAGAAGCTGGCCCGAGGGAGCCAGGGGCCTAGGGCGCAGGGCCAATGGAGGGCAAGGGATCAGGCAGGAAGGGGTAAAGGCTGACCTGCTGGCTAGAGGCAGGTTCCATGCTCTGCGGCCTGATTATAAAAGGGCACGTGGTGGAAAGAGCACAGGATGTGGAGGCAGGTCTATTCTAGACCCAATTTCTCACTAGCTCGGAGACCCTGAGCAAGGGTCTCTCAGCCATTGGCTCTCTACTTGCAAAATGGGAATGACAGTCACCGATGCTCCAGTCACCCCGCATTGAGAATTAAATCCTATTAGACTGGGGAAGTTTGCAGCCCATGCAAATGTGAGCTGTCCTGCTCATGTGAGGCTCTAAAGTTTGCTTTTTCTCGTCCACCTGTCTAACCACCAGATCCAGAGCCAGGCAGGGAACCCCACTGGGCCCTTGGTGGGTGGCCAGCAAGGAAGGGAAAGGGCGGGACTGAGAAGTATTTCCAGCAACCCAGCTCCAGGGCAATCCCAGCTCAACTCCACACCCTCAGGAGTGTGTGTGCTGGGGAAGTTCAGATTTGCAAACCTGCCCCTTTCCACCCCGTGAGACAGAGGGAGGAGCTGGGGTAAGGTCTCTAGCCAGTCACCGGCACAGAGTAGGAACTCATTCACACATACTGAGCATCGAGCTGTCCCTAAGCCCCTGCATGGATGCTGGGGAGAGAGGGATGTCTGCTTGGGCCCTGCCCTCACGGTGCCCAGTGTGGGAGATAGGACACGGTCTCGGATAGCTACGGAGACCCTTGGGGAGCACAGAGCAGGAGAGAAGCCTGTGTGGGGACACAGACTAAGAGGTACCCACCCCACGCTGAGATGAAGTGATGCTTCTTCAGGGCCCTGAAAAACAAGGAGACATTAGTGGAGCAAAGTGAGACAGTGGAAGATGACTTTAAGAGAGGAGAGGTGCCTGGCAGAGTCCCTGGGTAGGAACGCTTCCCACATCTGGGGACCAGCCAGGAGCTTCCTGCAGCAGCTCGTCACCAGGGGCGGGGCAGCAAACAGTGAGGTCTCAGGACCGAGAGGGCCCAGAATGACCCCCTGGGAGACCAGGGTCACAGTGAGAGCTGAGCAGATGCTTCTAGCACTACTGTATGCCAGGCTGTGCAGCAAGCATGTGACATACTTTTTTTTTTTTAACTTTTATTCATTAAGTCATCTCTACCCCCAACATGGGGCTCAAACTCACACTCCCAGGGTCAAGAGTTGCACTCTACCCCAGGTGACATGCTTTGTCCCATGTCATGGAATCCTGTCAGTGACCCCAGAAGGTTTTACAGATGAGGAAACTGAGGCCCAGGGAAGTTTTGGCATTTGCCCAGGCTCATACAACTGGTAGGTGGTGGAACTTAGACTTAGACCCAGGGTGTCAGGCTTTTTCAACCAAACCCTTAGGTTTTACCCCACAGCTGACGGGGAGCACCCGCAGGGCTCTGGACAAGAGAGGAGTGACGTGGTAAATTCCGATGGTAGAAAGATCAGCCCCAGGGCTTGCCTGCAGACCCATGTCCAAGAGGGAAAAAGGGGCGCAGACGCATCCACCAGGCTTGACAGGGTGAAGGGGAACACAGCCTGGCCCGACCCAAAGCCGATCACACACGACAGGAAGGACTCAGACTCCAAAGTCCCAGAATGAGTCTACTTACTAACGTGAATCCAACCATCCATCCCCCCTTCCCACTGAGGGACCACTTTGGGCCAGACACTTGATGCTTCCCTCATTTGTTCTTCCCAGTGGCCCTGCGAGGTAGTTATTATCCTTCCCATTTTACAGATGAGGAAACTGAGGCTGGGATAGATGAGGCAACTGGCTCAGGTGCCACAGGCAGCTCCAGGAAGGGTAGAGCCCGTAGTTTCCAGAGCCTTCTCGCATATTATCATGCTATAGCAAACCATGAGCGAGATCCCACCTGGCTGAGCCTGTTAGCTCTGTCAGCACGACTGTGAACATTAAATGAGACCGTATTTTTTCTAATGGTGGATGTCAGGCAGCTTCAGAGGTAATGCAGTAACATTCTGAAGGAGGGGAAAGGGACTGAATTTTAGGCCTGCCTCAGCCACTAGCCCCTCTGGGTCTCCCTGAGCACGTGCTGCCCTTCTGTGCCTCAGTTTCCTCACCTGTACACCTTAGAGTTGAGAGACATGAGTGCTAATTCCCCTTCTAGAGGATGCTCTGGGACCCCGAGTCCTGTTAATCATATCCCGCAAGGCTGCTCAAACCTCGGGCACCAGCGAGAGCACATCTCCAACTGGTTTTCATCTAGGTGGGCAAAGCCCCCACCCCCCAGAACCCAAGAGTCCAGGCTGGGGGAGTCAGAAGGAGGTGCCAGGGAGCAGGGCAGGGCTCTTTCCAGTTCCTCTCTCCTTGCCTGCCTGCAGCCTCTGTCCTAGCTAAACCGCAGAGCCTGGGAGCCAGGACCAGGGGCCCAGCTCTACCCCCACCCCTGCTGTGACCTCGAGCAGTCTCCTTCCCTCCCAGACTGACTCCTCGGCTCCCATCTGGAGTCTGGAACGAAGGGGCTGGGCGGGATGCGGAAGGCTCCTGCCAGCTCTGACATTTATTATTTCAGGGTCCCTCAGCCTCTCGCTGTTTTCCTTCCTGCGCGGCTGGAGCCCGTGACTGGCCGGGGGCCCCCTCGGTTGGGCCCCTGCATCTGTCTCCCCGGCCAGGGAAGCTGCTAGGCCTCACCAGCTGCCCCTTGCAGGGTGGTGGGAAGTGGGGAGGAAGAGGGGTTGCAGGAAGGGAGCCGCACCCTCCACGTAAGCTGAGCCCTCTGTAAACCCCAAGTTTCCTGGCTGGGATTTTTCTCGGGAGACTGCTAGGCAGTGATGAGCTAAGAGAGCGAGAACTCTGCCGGACCGATCGCCTTGGATTCCCAGCTGAATCCTGGCCCCAAGCCCTGAATTCCACCCAGCTCTGCAGACAGCCTGGCCTGCCTGCCCTCCCTGAATAGAGGAGCCAAGAGCCCCCCGCCTCCCATTCTCTGGCTCCCTTATTGGCCTGGATGAGTCCCTTCCCTGCACCCAACGGGATATCCATCACGGATCCCATAAATGTCAGTCCTACCCAGCTCTGCAATTTCCTCAACACGCTAGGCTGTTGCCAGCCACCATGCCTTTGCTCACGCTCTCCCGGCTGCCTGGACAGGCCCTCTCCCGTTCCGCCCTAGACGCTTAGTCTTCCCAGACACTGCTTAGGTTACTTCCTCCCTGCCTCAACAGAACTTACCCCTCCAGAACCCATCCCTCCTGCCTTTCTGTCTTTTATCCGGGCATTCATGGCCCTTCTGTACCACACATCTGACTTCCCTCTGGGGCTGAAGACTGGCTCATTTGGCTTTGCATTCACAGCCCCCAGCACAGGGCCACGTGAGTAGCCGGAAACGTTTGTGAATGAATGGATGAAAGGCCCTATGGGAACAAAGAAAAAGCAGCAGGAGGTCAGGACTCCAGCTTTCACATCACACTGTTCTGAGGTCCACAACGCAGAGTACTAACCACTATACGATCACGGCCCTGTTCTGAGGTCTAAATTCTCTTTCCAATAGTCTTGAATTCCCTTTGGCTGTGTGACCTCAGACAGATGACTTCACCTTTCCGATTCTCAGTTTCCCCATCTGTAAATCATGGTCAATGACGTGACCTGGAGCAGGTTGACTTGGTTTCTCAGTTCCTCCATTTCTCCATCTGTCAAATGGGATAATAACAGCATCTACCTCATAGGACTGAATGCAGTCAGGTCTTTCAGCCTATAGCGAAGCGCCCTGCACACAGGGAGGGTGGCAGCCTAGCTCTCCTGCCCAGCGAACTCGGCCCCAAACTCCCAGGCTGCCAGGGGAATCACCTGGAGCACTTCAAAAAGCGAGCGTACCAGAGCCTCACTTGAGACCTGCTAAATCATGTCAGTCAGGCATGACCCATGGGGTGAAAGGTCAGGTCCTCCCAAGGGCTTCGAACTGCCAAGTCCAAACCCTGGCTTTGCCACTTAGGCTAGTAGAGCTGCCAGATTTTGCAAACACAGGACATGCAGTTACATTAGAATTTCAGATAATTTTTTAGGATAAGTATATCCCAGATATCACATGGGCATCCAGGACGTTTTCTGGTGATCCTGTTTACTGAGCTACTCATCTCTCTGTGCCTTCGCCTCCTTATGGGGATTACAGTGATTGGATTCAGGAAGTGCGCACAGCACTGCCTGCTGTGTTTGCCGTTCCTATTTTTACTGCTTTTAAAGCAACCCAGATGACATGGGAGAACCATGTGAACATGACACTAACGAGAAGAAGCCAGACCCAAAAGGCTACATATTGGAGGATTCCATGGATATGAAATATTCAGAACAGGCCAATCCAGAGGGACAGAGAGTGGCCAGGGGCTCAGGGAGGGGCAGCAGGGAGTGACTCTAAGGAACACGGTATTTGTTTTGGGGGTGAGGAGATGTTCTGGAGTAAGAGGTGGTGTTTGTACAGCACCGTGAATAAGGACCACTGACCAGCATGCTTTAGAATGGTTAAAATGGTGAATTTTATCCCAATTTTAAGAAATCCTCCTAAAAGCAACCCAGGGGAGGGGACGTGCAGTCAGTCTCAGTAAATGTTTGCTGAAGAAGAATGGTTGAGAGGCAACAAAGAGCAGAGCTGAGGGAAGAAGCTGCCTTGTCCAGGACTGGGCTGGGCTCTTCACTCCTGGACACCTGGAGGGGACACAAGAGTCCTCTTTTGACTCTGGTGCTAGGACGTCCCAGACCATTGTAGCGCTCACTCATAAACCCTGTTGCAATGATCTCATTTTCCCTGTGTGGCTCCTGATCTCTTTAGGTATCCTATGCCCAGGGGGGAATTGTGCTTTTAGTAAAAGGGACTTCTAAAAAAGTTAAGTATCAGGGCACCTGGGTGGCTCTGTGAGTTAAGCCTCTACCTTTAGCTCAGGTCATGATCTCAGGGTCCTAGGATCGAGCTCCACATCAGGCTCTCTGCTCAGTGGGGAGACTGCTTCCCCCTCTCTCTCTGCCTACTTGTGATCTCTCTCTCTCTCTCTGTCAAATAAATAAATAAAATATATTTTTTAAAAAGTTAAGCATCTGTCACGTGCGAAGGATATGCTAGTACTTTATCTGTGATCCCCTTGAACAACCCCGTGACAGTGTTATCACTGGCTGTGATTTACAGATGGGGAAACTGAGATTCAGAAAGGTGAAGTCATCTGCCTGAGGTCACACAGCCAAAGGGAATTCAAACCCAGGTTTGTCTGACGTCAGTCCCCGGACTCTCTGCATAGAGCTCAGCCTCATCCCTATATGCTGTGGGTTGTCGATCAGCTTTCCATGGGCCTAAGTCCTTCTCCTTTCCAGACAGGGCCTTGTCCTATGGTCTCCGTGCCATCAGAACCTACCTTCCCAACCTTACAGGGGCATGCCAGGGCTTACCACAATCATCTTCACCCCCACTGCTCATCAGTCGCCTGGGGAACTTCTGAACTCCTCACCTGACCAGGCTTCACCCCTGGGAGATTCTCATAAAGTGGGTCCGGGTAGAGCCCATGGCAACTGAAGTTCTTAAAAGCTCAGTCAAGGTCAAAGCCATCTGAGTTGGAGAACCTTTAGCAGCTGTTCCCAGGTCAGCCTCCAGTACGCTCCACAGTGAGGCCCACTCTGACCCCAGTGAGGCCCAGTCCCTACAATGTTCCCAGGACAGAGGGTTCCCAGGGCTCTGCCCCAGAGCCTGGGGAAGTCACTATTCCTCCCCAGACCTCAATGCCTCATGTGCTCTGGACCCAAGCACTAGGCCCACTGAAAGAATCTTCTAGCAGTGTGCCTAGGTGATTCAGTTGGTTGAGCATCTGGCTCTTGGTTTCAGCTCAGGGCATGATCTCAGGGTCATGAGATCAAGCCTCGCATTGGGTTCCATGCTCAGTGGGGAGTCTGCTTGAGATTCCCTCTCCCTCTGTCCTCCCCCTGCTCACTCCCTCTCTCTCACAAATAAATAAAAATCTTGAAAAAAAAAAAAAAAAAAAAAAAGATCTTCTAGCAACAACATCTGTCTAAGGACTGGACTACCAAACGGCCTTCAGGGAAAGCACTTTCCTTCTGCCACGCCCTGCAGTTCCAGTGTCTGTCCTCAGACCTGCTTGTGTCACCTCAGTGTCCCAAAACAGCTGAACATGAGGCAAGGAAGTGAACACTGAAGACTGAAATTTAGAGAGAGGGGGAGACTCTACAAGACTGAGCCTGAGGCAGACACTCCAGGAAGACCCTCTGCCCTTGTCCAGAGGTAGGTACGGGAAGAGGGTAGTTGAGGCGGGGCCACGTTCTAAGCCCATCCTGGAAAACCCTCTTGGCGCGGGTCCCCAGCCATCATCCCATCTCCGCTCCCCATCTCAGGACAACTTCTCATCAGCCCATTCCCTGAATCGGTCCAGGCCAGTACAGAGGGGAAGCCAGCACTGGCCCGGCTCCTAACCTGTTCATCGACTTCTATGTTGCCATGCTCAGGCGTTGTGTCTGCCATTTTCTTATTTTGCCTCTGGACATCTAGGCAGCATCTGACTGAGCTGAGCATGGCTCCTTCCTTGGAACACTCCTCTCCAGTTTTCTGGGGCTCTACACCCTCTTGAGTTTCCTCCTTCCCCACTGGCAGCTCCTTCTCAATCTCCTGCATTAGCTACTCTTTTCCTTCCCAACTTCTTGGCCCTGGAGCTCCCCAGAGCTTGGACCCAGGGCCCTCTTCCTTCCTCTCCCTGGGGGATCTCATCCATTCCCTCAGCTTTAAACACCAGCTAATGCGATGTAAGCCCACGTGGTCCATGGACCGTCTGAAAGAGCATCTCCTGGGACGCTGATCAAAATGCAGATTCTCAGACACCCTCCTGCCCGCCAGCAAACCGGCCAGGGACACTTGCCACTTTTCACCGACCAGCTTATGAGTCTCCTTCTTTCATCTATGAA
Source organism: Mustela lutreola (assembly GCF_030435805.1). Taxonomy (NCBI): domain Eukaryota; kingdom Metazoa; phylum Chordata; class Mammalia; order Carnivora; family Mustelidae; genus Mustela; species Mustela lutreola. The sequence continues at coordinate 16,989,139 of NC_081299.1, forward strand.
ACTACTTGCAGTGCAAGTCCTGGCAGAGCTTGCCTCTGGCAAAAGCTGTGAAGTCCAAATTCTTGCTGTTCCGGACTCCCTTGCAGCTAGGGTCCAGGAGCGAGCGGGACTCGGCGGAGCAGGCACTCGCTGCAGACTCCGAGTCGGGAGCAGAGAGGTAAGATCTGTTCTCCTGCCATCGGCAAGAGCCACGAAGGAGCCCTGTCTCCAAGGACAGTGGCAGCAATGAGCTGTGGCATTTAGCGGTGTCCTCGCCAAACTGGCTCAGCGGAGTGATTTTGGCTCAGAGCCTGGCTGCCACCTCACCCCAGCTCTCCAGCTTCCCAGAAACTGTGTGACCTACTGAATATTCCCTTTCCGTGAACTGCTTTTTTGTGTGAAGCAGCTCAGGTTGGTTTCTATCGCTTGCAATAAGAGACCTCAGAAAGACACAGCTACTGAGTTAGACTCTCTGAGGAGGCCAGCAGGTGATTCTTACACAGATACAAGTTCAAAACCCGCTATCTCAACTCTGACAACTCTCCTTCCCTCACTCCCTTCATCTCCAGACTCATATACCCGAAATAAACTCATACCCGAACGCCTTCCTGACCTCTCCACTGGGGTATCTCAAAGACCTATAAGGTCGTACAAACAGGATTCCTGACTCTCCCCCAAACCTGTCTCTCCCCCAGATTTCTCCTTCTTAGAAAAGGGTCAATGGCATTCTTCCTTAGGAATCTGGAAGCCTTTCTTGACCACTCCCCTACATGCACTCCATCAACAAGTCTCGATGTTAGTTACTACTTACAAAATACTTCTAGAATCTGTCCACTTCTCTCCTCCACCAATCACGGCCCTAGTCACACTTCCATCATTCTCTTCCATGAACAGCTGTGACAGCATCCTTGGGTTTTCTCCTGCTCCCTCTGATCTCATCTCCACAAGGCAGCTGATAGGACCTTTCTAGAACGGAAACTGGATCATGCTGCTTGCTTACAAAAAAAGATAAAATCCAAACCTGCTGCCAGGGCCTACAAGCTTGAAAGCCCCTGCCTGCTTTCCCAAACTCATTTGATCTTGGTCTTCCAACACCTCATCACTAAGCTGCTGTCCCTCTGGCCTCCTTTCGGTGTCAGAGATGCTTTAGGTTCTTTACTGCCTCAGGGCCTTTGCTTAAGCTGTTCCCCCAATCTGGAACACCCTCACACCACTATTCTCTAGTATGCTCCTTTTTAGTTTTCCTCTTTTATTTATTCATGATCCAACCAATATTTTCTGAGCACCCACAATGGTGTTATGGTAAATACCAGGGGTACAGTGGTGAGATTAGATTCTATTCTCATGGAACTCAAAATCTAATGAGTAATCAGATTTTAATAACATCATTATATAAATAAATACAAAATATATCTCTGATGTGTGCCACAAAGGAGGGACATGCAATGCTATTAGGGAGAACTGGGCTAGAATAAAAGCAGAGAAACAAGTTAGGAGCACCAGGGGAGAGGTGATGGTGGGCTGGACAGGGTTGGGATGTATAGAAGTGAGTAGGCTGCGGAGATATTTACAGAACTGGTGACCCTTGATGATGCAGGATGCATGTGGAGGTACAAGGTTTCTGGCTGGTGTGACAGTACAGAGGGAGGTTCCACTCCTGGAGAAGGGGATCCTGGAAAGGCCAGCCTGTGTAGGAAGTCACAAGTGTGGTTTTGGACTCATTGAGATGTCTAAGTGAAATGGCCAAGCAAGCCGTTGAACATAAGGGTCTGGGCTGGATATACCAATGCGTGAGTGAGTCGTTTAAAGATGAGAGAGGACCGAAGCTGAGGGTGTGGATGAGATTGCCCGGAGAGGGGCTAGCGTGCAAAGAAATGAGGGCCCAGGACCAAGCTCCAAGGAAGGCCTTGGCCAGGAGGATGAGCCTTCATACCATTCATCACAACATGCAATTACCTACTTTGTTAATCTGTTTACTAGCCGTCTTCCCCAGAAGATTTGAAAGCGCAATGGAGCAAGGCCTCTATTTCTTTTAATAAGCAATGTGTCCACCCAGTGCATACCACAGGCCCTGGCACCGAGCAGTCCCAAAGGCCTTATGCTGGCTGCTGTGTCCCTTAGCAGAACTGGCCTCATCCATTCCTAGGACAACATGATTGGGTTCACTGGTCCCCCGTGTCCAGCAAAAAGCCCAAGTGACAAATTGGCAGTCATGGCCTTCTAAGTCATGCTACACCCTCTAGTTCTCCATCTTTTTTTTTTTAAATAGGCTCCACGCCCAACACAGATCCCAACTCACGGCCTGAACTCACAACACTGAGATCAAGATCCAACCTGAGATCAAGAGCTGGTGGCCCAACCAACTGAGCCACCCAGATGCCCCTAGCTCTCCATCTTTTTAATTCCACTAAACCTGAGCTTTTGAAACTGGGGTCCACCTAACACCTGGATAGCCAAGTAGGCAGAAAACAGGATGAGAACTGTGCCTCTCCCTGGATCCTAGATTGTGCATAGGAGGGGGTGGGGACTTTCCAAGCTCTGCCCCTCTTCTCTGGGAAGTGTTCCCTCCCACAGCACAGGTCTCCGTAGCCACGTGAAACCAGGGGTGGAAACCCCATTTTCTAGAACCAATCCACAAGCCGAGCCAGGCCATCAACCTCTCCACCAGGAACCAGGAAGTGGGACCCAAGGCCAGCGTGGTTACCTTCAGACACGTGAGGTCACGGGGATATGGGGCTGAAGCCGCCTTCTTCCCCAGACGACTATGTGATACCTTCTGGGACCTGTGTGATGACAAGTGAGCAGATGCGCAGAAAGAAGCAGAGGCAGGGCAGCCAGAATGATGAAGCAGTTCCCTTTGTTTCTGATGACTTCCCAGCCTCAAGTGAGGCCCTGATGCGGTCTACTATTACTTAACCACGCTTCAGTCCCCTGAGGCCCCTCTAATTCCCTAAAACAAGTTTCCCTTCAACATCAGCAGCTTGAGAGGGCTTATGTTTCTTGCAAACAACCTCAAAGATTACATAATTTTTATTATTTTTTGTAAAACAAATAAAGACACAATAGAGCAGAATATAGAAGTCACAAGAGTATTAGCTACAAAGTTCTTTCTAAAACAAGATTAAAAAAAAAAAAGCAAAGTCACAAAGGACAAGACAAATCTGACTCCAATAAAATGTCAACTATGTGATATAGAACATGATACTAATCGAGGTAAACATTCCTCCTAATTACCACCCCCTTGCGATAATGTATTTTCTTTGAGGTCATATGTTGGGAAACACACACATTTCCACAGCAAATACCTCCAGGGAGAGTATAAGGATTGTGAAGCATGATCAGAGGTGAATTCTGCCTTTTCTGTTATGTTTTTGTATGTTTTAATTATAAATGATTATGTCCTTATACCACTACATGTTAACTATCTAGGAATTAAAATTTAAAACTTAATAAAAAATTATCATGTCCTTTGTGCAATTAAAACTTCATTGACCTTCAAATAAATATATGAGACGCAAGCCTTCGAAGATCTCTCCGTGGAAGACTGCTTTTATCTAATACCTTAGCAGGAGATACACGCTCAGTAGTAGTTTGAGATACACAATACTGCATGAATTCTTAGCATCGGTCAAAATAGTTTACTTGGTCCTTGTATATGCTCTCTTCCCGCATCTCCAAATTCACTCACGTACCCTCTCCACTGAATGAAGGAGTTCCTCCATTTCTCAAGACCCATCTGGAAGTCACCTCTTCCAGGAAGCTCGCAATGATTGCACCAATCCTCACTGTTCTCTCCCCCACGACCCCACTGACCTCTTATGGCATCCTCCTGTACTTCTTTTTTTTTTTTTTTTTAAGATTTTATTTATTTATTTGAGAGAGATCACAAGCAGGCAGAGAGTCAGGCAGAGAGAGAGGAGGAAGCAGGCTCCCCACTGAGCAGAGAGCCCGATGCAGGGCTCGATCCCAGGACTCCGAGTTCATGACCTGAGCCGAAGGCAGGGGCTTAACCTGCTGAGGCACCCAGGTGCCCCTCCTTCTGTACTTCTCTCTAGGCACTCAGGACAGACTCCTGGGATTCCTACTCGTCTCCTTAAGGCAGGCACATCTCCCAACCAGCCATCAAACCAGAGCAGCATCTCTACGTCCTTGGTGCCTGGCCCAGAGATGGCATGGAGAACTGGATAAAGAATATACTTAGAGTCAGACATAGCCACTATGTGATAGTGGTGACTAAGGCAGTCACTAGGTGACTGACTTAAACTTCTTGGGTCCATTTTCACCTGTGTTCTTGTGATTACTAGTAAGATGATGACTGTAAAGGGGCCCAGAACAGGAAAGAGGTGGTTGACAGAATGGTTTATTTGTCTTAATATTCCTTCACATTTGTACAGTGTTTCACAATTAAAAACAAAAAACTTTAGGATGCCTGGGTAGCTCAGTCGTTAAGCGTCTGCCTTCAGCTCAGGTCATGATCCAGGGTCCTGGGATCGAGCCCAGCATTAGGCGCCCTGTTCAGCAGGACGCCTGCTTCTCCCTCCCCCCCACCCCATGTTCTCTCTCTCACTGTGTCTCTCTCTGTCAAATACATAAATAAAAATCTTAAAAAACAAAGCTTTAACAACCTAGAGAGGAAAGCAAGGAAGGATTATTAGACCCATTTTAAGGGTAGAATAATTAAGGTTCAGAAAAGTTACGTAGGGAAAACAGGCATTTGGATTTAGGAAGGAAACAGAATAGGACCAGGGATTAGAATATTTGAATGGCAATGTCAATTCTTCTATTACCCAGAGGAAGGAGCTCGGACAAGTCTCTTGTTCTTTCTGGACATCAGTTTCACAACTTAGATGAGAGTTCCTAGGTGACCTCTATCTTAAATGGCTGCTCAATGCTGACATTCCAGTTCAGTGGCTTGCCAAGGGTCCTTCCTAGAGAACCTAAAGAGTCCTACAAGTCCCAGCACAGTGTCTCTAGTTACTCCCGGGGAAGCCATAGGGGACTGGAAGGTGTGCTTTAAGAACCTGTTGCATTTTAATTCAGCCAAATGGAGCCTCAAGCCAGGGGGTGGGTTAGACATGCCCAGAATGGGGGTACGGTGGAGTGGGGGCAGGGGGGGAAGCTGGGGGGAAGGGGTGTGGGTGGATGCCAGCATCAAACTGCATGTAAATATAAACATGAATGCAAAATCAAACAGGAAACCTCAGGAAAGTCCAATCCAAAGGTCAGATGCTAACTATTCGGACACTAAAACACTGAAGAGGAAAGCTGTGTTTGGGTGCCACAGGCTTTCTGCTGCGAAAACAAACCGTCACACGGACCAAACCAAAGTCCTAAATGCAAACGAGGCTGGATTTTTGTCTGGCCTGAACTGGGGCAAAGCTGAGTCCTGACCGGAGTCTACGACAGCCTCCAGACCCGTTCCAAGGGGTGCCCCCCCATACTCCCTCCCACCCGTGCTCATTCCCCAGCACACACAAGTACTAACACACACCAACCCAGGCAAGGCCAGATGCACAGGATAAATGGCCATTTCTGTCCCTGGAGAAAGGTTCATAGTACAGTCCCTTCTCCGGCTCCTGATCTAACATTTTAATGAACAACCCAGAGAGGAGGGTGAACTGTGAAAGCCCTACTGATGCCAGTGGCACTGAACTCTTCCAGGTCAAGGAATGTGAAGCCATGAAGACAAACCTCTGGTAGCACTCTCCCATCAGGACGACAGTTGCCCTGTGAACCTCCCAGAAACACAGAATCCACATTCATAGTGCGGGGACTTCAAGTTACTGGTTCTGCCTGAGGAAAGAGGCCAAAAGGTCATTGGCTGCTGCTGCTTCTTTTTTTTTTTAAAGATTTTATTTATTTATTTGACAGTCAGAGATCTCAAGTAGGCAGAGAGGCAGAGTGGGAGAGAGGAGGAAGCCGCTGAGCAGAGAGCCCGATGCGGGGCTGGATCCCAGGACCCTGAGATCATGACCTGAGCTGAAGGCAGAAGCTTTAACCCACTAAGCCATTCAGGCGCCACGGCTGCTTCTTATTTTATGAAAGCCTGTAACCCTACTATGTGCAACGTACTAGGCTAGTCTCTATGAGAGAAATGAGGACAAACAAAAGAGAACCGGTCACCATCTAAAAAGGTCCATCAATCAACCTAATAATCATTCCATTTATAAAGATGCATGCTTTACTCACACTGACTCATATAATACCATAGCCCTGTGAGGTAAACATTATTATCCCATTTTATAGATCCCAAATGTGAGGCTCAAACAGCTCAGGTCATACACCCAAGCTCACACAGCTGGCAAACTGCAGGGCCAGAATTTGAACACAGCTCTGCCTCTCGCAAAGTCAATGCTCTTCCCACGCTCCTCTAACACCCCTACAGAGAGATGCACAGACTCTGGGATGGGGGTTCAGCCTGTCAGGGAGAGGGGGAGAAGGAGATACTCCTCAAGACACTGGCCCAAGACACTGGGCCAAGGCCCAATAGTATTCTGAACTATTGAGCTTTTTATTTGCCACACAGTGGGCGGTCAAGACTCTCATGGTGAAGACTGGAGATGAGAGCTCCTGGTAAAGTCAAAAATGCCACCCAATTCAGGGCATCCTCTGAAAGGGAGGTGCACAACCCCATTATCCTCCCTTGACCCAAAGCCACAGGGTGTCTGCCCTAGAACAGTCGGGGCAGAGGAGCCCACCCCCCCGCCCCCAGCCAGCGTGCAGCAGGTCCGTTTGGGTGGGGGGTAGGAATGAACTGCAGACGGGAATGGGGTGGGGCAGCCTGCAAGGGCGAAAGAAAAGGCCTGGGACGCGTTGCTGGGAAAGACAAAGAGAAAAGGGGAGGGGAGGGGAGACTACAAACTTGCCAAGAGCCTGGCCAAGGTGAACCCCGGCTCCTGGCGCCTTCTCATTCGCATTCATTCCACAAGCGCCGGCCAAATCTCAGAACCCGCAGCCAGGGGGAGGGGGCCTCCCTGAAGCTGCGGAAAAGTTAAGTTCAGACTGAGGCAAAAGGCCTGTTTTCCAGGAGGGGAGTGACTTGGGGAGCAAACTCGTGGGGCTCCGAAGACGAAAACCCAAACAGATGCAGTGAGGCGCTGAACAAACATGCATGCGACGGGGTCGATCAACACGAGCACTGGGGTTATGACCCCGACCTGTGAAGCCTGTCATCGAGATGACCTCAAGCCCCCATTCCCACCCCCCCCCCGCCGCACAAAAAGTCCCTCGGGGCCCCCCTCCGGACTCGACAGTGAGGTCGCCGATGTTTAAGATGCACTCGGTTCTCAAAGATCTAGAGAGGGGTCAGGTTTCTGGGGCGCGGTAAAAGCCATCACGGTCACGCCCGTGAAGGTCAAAGCGAGGCCCTGCCGGGACCCCCGACCCCTCCCGCCTCGGCCTCCTCACCTCCTCCCGCGCCAGTGCCGCCCCCCGGCACCGGGGCATCTTGGCGGCAAAGGCATTGGCCCCGGCCGGGGAGCTGAGGTCCTCCGCGGTGACGGCCAGGAACTCGGCGACGCTGAGCTGCTCGGGCATGGCGGGCGCGGGGCTAGGGCGCCGGGACTGCCGGAGCGGGGCGCGGGGGGCGCTCGCTGCACGGAACTGGGCTGGCCTCACAGCCCACCGCGAGCGCCGTCGGGGCCTCCGCACGCCCCGCCCCCTCCACGCCGCCCCGCCCTCGACTGCCCTCGCCCTGCACAGCCGCGATCCCTCGCGTCCGGGGAGCCTAGAGCTTCCCCACCCCGCCGGCCTTTAGGCCCCGCCCCCGGCCTTCCATCCTCTTAGGCTGGACTGCCCCGCCTAGGCCCCTCGCGGAGCTCCCCAGCCCCACCCCCAGACCTCCCAGCCTGAGAGCTCCGCCCCTGACTGACTGCCCCGCCCCCGGCTCCCTATCGGACTCCTCCGCCGGGCCACCAAGCCTCAGAACCCGGGAGCTCCGCCCCTCACCGGGCTCCTCGGCCCCGTCCCCAGGCCGCCCATCCCTTCAGAGCTCCGCCCCTGACTCACTGCCCCGCCCGGCCACCGGGACTCGGGGCCCCGGAGCTCGAGACCTCACCGGGCTCCTCCGCTCCGCCCCCAGGCCTCCCAGGCCCTGAGAGCTTTGCCCCGGACTCCCAGCCCCGCCCCCGGCCCCACGTCGGGCTCCCCTGCAGGGTTCCCAGCCCGCCCAGCCCCAGAGAGCTCCGTCCCGACTGCGCCGCCCCGGCCTGCCTGCGAGCTTCTCTGCCACTTCTCCCTCTCTGGCCCTCCACGGCCACGCCCCCTTTCGGCCCTCTCCTGGGCCTCCCAAGTTTGCTACCCTCCCGCTGCGCGGGCGCCCCACCTCCGCGTCCCTCCTGCCTGCGCCCTGTGTCTTCTCTTATGGATTCGTTCCCAGCCCTCGTGACTTTGCCCCTTCGGCCTCATCCCGACTCCGGCCCCCATCTCTCCACCAAGCCCACCTGGTCTGGGCCCCCCTCTCCGCTCCCAACTGCACCACTCCCTTGCGCCGCACGCCCAGCTCTTGGCCTCCAGTCTGCGCTCCCCCGGAGCCGCCCACCCTCCCCTTGGTTCGCCGTGGGGTTGTGTGGCTCGTTGCCCTTGGGTGGCTGTGTGATCTGAAGGCGGGTACATTCCTTCCTTGGAACCTCAGTTTCCTTCTCTGCGACGTGAGAAGTCTGATGCCCACTAAACTGTGAAGTTTCGAGGAAAGAACCTAACACGTGCGCGTAACGAATAAACTCTGAGCAATCCGTTCGCCCTTTGCGGACCCTCTCAACCGCGCCCTCACTCTTGCTGGGCTCAGTATCGTGCCTTTCACTCCTCAACCCTGCTCACTGTCCGTACTGGGCTGAAGACTGCCACTCTTCCCAACTGTTAACCCTTACCTCTTGGAAACCACCTATTTCCTTGGGCGGATGAGGAATGGGGTTCAGGATAGAAATCCACTTGGGTTTTGTTCTGGAGCCTGAAGTCCTAAGGAAAGGATTTATTCAGGTTTTTAAAAATTAATTAATTAATTTAAAAAAATAAATCAGGGAAGCCCTGAGATGAAGAATATTGGCTTTGGAATTTCATAGATCTGAGTTCCAATCGTGATTGCTGCTGTTGACCGGCTGTGTGCGGCTGAGCAAATTGCTTGCTTCTCTAAACTTGAAGTTTTCTTTTTCTTTCTCTCTCTCTCTCTCTCTCTCTTTTTTTTTTTTTTTTTTTTTTTTTTGAGTGGGAGAGAGAATCTTAAGCACATTCCAAGCCCAGTGGGGAACCCAACACGGCTGATCACACAACCCTGATTGAGGCAAAATCATAACTAAGCCACCCAGGCTCCCCCAAACCTAAATTTTCTACTCTTAAAGTGGCCGGCTTAGTAATATTTTACTCCATAAGGTGATTGAGACTATTACATACTTTGCATAGGGGAAAAAAAAACCACTAAAAAAAAAACACTAAGATATCACTGGCTGAGGACATTATGAGTCTTTTTTTTTTTTTTTTTCTTTTGGTGAATCCGTATCTCCTAACTTCTCTGTAAGGAGCATATACTACTTGTAATAGAATTAAATGTTGAAAAGCTGTGTACAGTCTGCTGGAGGAGACAAGACAAATATGCTGTGAAATACAACTCAGTCACCCTTCAACTGACTCAGGTCTGTTTTCAGCAGGAATCCCTCCAGAGTTATTTCAAGGTCAACGAGGATCTCTCTCTTAAAATGCAACCAGCACTTTTCTTTCTTGACCTCTAGAAATATTTTGCACTATTAATCACTCCCTCCTTCTTGAAAAACTCTTTCCTTTGAATTTTAAGAGAATTCTTTTCCTTGGTGGTTTTCCTCCCTCCCTGGCCGCTGCACGGAGCCCTTTCTCAGATGTACTTTCTCTGCATGTATCTTAAATGCTGGAATCATTGGGAGCTCCCTTCTAGACCTTTTGCTCTTCTCACTCTGCCCAGGCTTTCTGGACACTTTCATCCATCCCCACCAGCTTCCTTCACACCATTAATGTGGATGTTTTCTGTGTTAGCTTCCTATCGGGACTGTAACAAATTCTTGCAAACTTGGTGGCTGCAAACAACACACATTTATTCTCTTGCAGTTCTGGAGGTCAGAAGTCTGAAATGAGTTTCGTCGTGTGGAAATCAAAGCACCAGCAAGACTGCACTCCCTCTGAAGGTACTCGGTGGGCATCCATTTCCTTACCTTTCCCAGCTTCTAGAATTGCATTTCTCACCTTCTTTGGCTTATAGTCAACTTACTCCATCTTCAAGGGCATCTTGCCTCTGTGTCATATCATATTGCTTTCATGTCTGTGGTCAAATCTCCCTCCGTCTCCATTTTATAAGCATTTTTGTGATTACATTTAGGATCCACCCAGATAATCCACGATAATTTCCCTATCTCAGGATCCTTACATTAATCACAACTGCAACATTCCTTTTGGATATGAGATAATATTTATAGGTTCCAGGGATTAGGACCTGCATGTCTTTGGGGGCCATTACTGAGCCTACCACATCTTTCAAGGCTCTAGCTCCAGCTCCGACTCTTTTCTGGCTTAAGATCTATGAATCCGGGTGCCTGGGTGGCTCAGTGAGTTAAAGCCTCTGCCTTCAGCTCAGGTCATGATCCCAGGGTTCTGGGATCGAGCCCTGCATCGGGCTCTCTGCTTAGCAGGACGCCTCCTTCCTCCTCTCTCTCTGCCTGCCTCTCTGCTTACTAAAGATCCAGTGGCCCATGGGATGGTGCATATCTTACATGCATATCTCACAGACAGACCTCTCAAACTCTACGTTGTCTAAAACTGAACTCACCATCTTGTACCCTGCCCCTGGCCCTGGCTCCTTCTCTGTCCCTGTCTTGGTAAAAGGTATCATCTTGCACCACCACAGGGTAATCCTCTCCATCTCTTTCCACCAACTTCCACTCGGTCAAGTCTTATCACTGTCTCCAATGTCTCACCAATATGGCCACCTTCTCCTTCTCCAGACCAACCCCAGTCCAGGCCAAGCTACCTCTCACCTCCTCACAGGTCTCCCTGCCCCCAGTCTTGCATGTCTGATCTGATACTGCCGTGCTTAGAGCTGTCTAATGGTCCGCATTGCTCTCTGGGTGAAAGATGAACTTTTTTTCATGGCTTGCTGGTCCTGCACGATCTTGCCGTTCCTGCCATGTACAGCCTTATCTCTCACCCCAACCCTCTGTCCCTGACATCATCTGAGACCTCTCGCTATACCGCCTGCTGCCTGTAATACTCCCCAACCTCTTTTCAGCTGCCCAAAATTCAATGTCACTTGCTTCAGGAATCCGTCCCCAATGTCCTTTTGGAGATTCCCACAGGACGTGCTATGCCCTGCTATAACACCTCCCACTGTGCGCTGTAATCACTCGCTTGCCGATCTGGGTCTCTGGTCCACATGTTTATTTACTGAGCACTTACTATGTACCGGTCACAATGCCAAGGGCTACAAGCAATAATTTGCTCAGTACCCCCAACAACCCAGGGAGGCAGATAACATTATTCTTGCCATCTCTGTGTGGTAGGTGGGAAAACTAAAGCTTAGAGAGGCTAATTAGTATAAAATCAGAATGAACCAGCAATAGAACCCAGATTCCAGCCCAGGTCTGCATGACTCAGAAGCCTGTTTTGTTTTGTTTTATCACCAAACTATGCTACCTAACTTGAAAATGTTGCTTCTTGCAAATTGAGTAGATATAAATGTTCCATGTGTTCTCTCCTATAATTAAAACATACCACCCACTAGAGGCAGAACACTGTCGTCATATCTAACAGGCTAACAAATTCCTTACTAGCTTGCAAAGCAACTACTTCAAGGTCAAATCTTTTATCAAATGCTCAGACTGAGAGACACATGTTACTCTTGTGGCCCACTTCTGAAGCTTTCAAGATCTTTGTGAGAAGGGGCACTTGGGTGGCTTAGTCGTTAAAGCATCTGTCTTCCGCTCAGGTCATGATCCCAGGGTCTTGGGATCAAGCCCCACATCTGGCTCCCTGCCTGCTTCTCCCTCGCTCACTCCCCCTGCTTGTGTTCCCTCTCTGACTGTGTCTCTCTCTGTCAAAATAAATAGATAGATAGATAGATAGATAGATAAATAAATAAAAATAGGGGGAATTAAATAACAAATGGTAAGTAAATTACAGTATTTTGGGGGAAATAAGATAAACCTGGGACCCTATCAGCATAAGTTACGAAATTTGGGGGAATTTTCAGAGAAAATATGTGCCTTCAAGGAAATTTCCAGTTGCTTCAAGTTATGCCCCCAGACCACCCTGTGAAACAATTCAACTTTACTAGGGCTATTTCAAGGGAAGAGTTTGAGACACATTATGTATAAAATAGCCATTTCTCTAAGTCCCTGGGCCAAACTATACAAATCTGACTCCCGGAAATTTACTTATTCACTCAACAAACAGTCACCACGCAGTTCCAGGCCGATTCCTGAGTGGAAGATGAGCAGTGGGGAAGGTGTGGATACAGAGATTGGCACGATATGGGGAGATTCTGGAGGAACTTGAACTCAAATCATCATAAGATGCAAATTGTAGTTGGCCTTGAAGAGGAGCTATGGGAATGAGGGGTGAGGAGGGGAAGAGAACCCTTTCAATGTGGGGCTCAGGGAAGCTGAGGAGACTTCAGAAAAGAAAGGACACCTGAGCTGAGCCCTGAAGGATTTGAGGGCGCTGGGGACAGAATGAGCCAAGGCGGGGATAAAGATGATACAGAAAATCCGCTCCCATCAGCACAGACGCATGCCCTAACAGCTTTTGTGATGAAGCAATTCTCTTGATCTCTCTTCTCCCTTCAGCTACTGCCCCATTTCCCGGCTTCCCTTTGCCGCTGGAGTCATTGAAAGTCACTGCTGTCTTCACTGTATCCAGTTCCACTCCTGGATTTTTCTTTTTAGTAAAATATTTTTCTTTTTAGTAAAATATTTAATTTTTTAATAATTTAATTTTTAGTATTTTTCTTTTTAGTAAAATAACCCTTTGCTTTTTTTTAATAATGTTGCTTTTCTTTTTCTTTTTTTCAAATTTTTATTTTTTATAAACATATATATATATATTTTTTAAAGATTTTATTTATTTATTTGACAGAGAGAGATCACAAGTAGGCAGAGAGGCAGACAGAGAGAGAGAGGAGGAAGCAGGCTCCCTGCCGAGCAGAGAGCCCGATGCGGGACTCGATCCCAGGACCCTGAGATCATGACCTGAGCCGAAGGCAGCGGCTTAACCCACTGAGCCACCCAGGCACCCTATAAACATATATTTTTATCCCCAGGGGTATAGGTCTGTGAACCGCCAGGTTTACACACTTCACAGCACTCACCAAAGCACATACCCTCCCCAATGTCCATAACCCCACCCCCAACCCTTTGCTTTTATTGAAGTATTATGTGAACAATTCAGTTAAACTGAGAATTTCCCTAAGTTTCCAGGCTTGGGGAAATCTTTGAGTAATCAATAGGTGTTTAATATCCTGTTGTGGCCAAGGTTATGTTTATGTTGGAGCAGAATAGAGGAGAAAAATATAAGGATCCCAGTGTTTGGGGTACCTAATGCAAATGCTCTCTTTCATTGTCATCATTTTCTTTTTAAAGATTTTATTTATTTACTTGAGAGAGAGAGCACGCAAGCACAACAGCAAGATGGAGAAGGAGAGAGAATCTGAAGCAGGCTCCCTACTGAGAGCAGAGCCTGATGCAGGACTTAATCCCACTACTGCAAGATCATGACCTGAGCTGAAGCCAAGAGTTGGACGTTCAACCAATTGAGCCATCCAGGGGCTCCAGTGTCATCACTTTCTAAAGAGAACGTCTGAAGATAGATTCTCTTCCTTTCTGCTTGCCCCGAGTAGTACAGAGTCAGGAGCAGTTGCTCGGACATCACTCACTGGCACCATTGGTATATTGTACTTGATTTGGGGTTCCAGGCAAATTGCATCTGTCAAGAGGAGAACCCAGGGTGCTGCTGGGATTGAGTGCTGGGAAGGGTGAAAAACGAGCTTGGAGAGACCTAGAAGCGTGAGCCGTGGAGCCACCAGGGACAATACCAGGAGTTCCAGAAAGAGGCCTGAACTCTAATATTCTCTTAAATTACCTGGGATCAGCCTTTCACTCCCATTAGCCACTGCAACTGCTCGCATTCAGGTCACTGGTGCCCCCACATTGCTGAACCCAGTGGCCAGTGCTCAGTGCTGGCCTGATACTACACTGCCTGATTTTCTGCCTCCCTCACTGGTGGCTTCTGGACCTCCCATATCAGCTCTTTCTGTTTTTTTTCTGGTTTCTTAACACTGAGGACCCGGTCCTTGGTCATTTCCTCTCCTATGTGTGCTCAGTCCTTTGATGATCTCATCTAGCCCCATTGCTTTAAATACCATTTAGATCCTGATGAGTCCCAGACTTAAAACTCCAGCCTGAACCTCTCCTGAACTTCAGCCCCTTATATCCATCTGCCTCCTTGACGCTCCTGGAGGGCACATGGGGCATCTTGAACCTGGTGTATCCAAAGCCAAACTTCAGATTTCCCTCCCAAAGCTCCTTTCCCACAGTGAGAAATCTCTCGCGTCTATATCCAAAATAGATCCTAAACCCACCACTCCTCATCACTGCACTGCTACCAGCCTGATTTCAGTCATATCATCTCCTGCCTGGATTATTTCAGGAGGCTTCAAATTGGTCTCTTGGGTGCCATCCTTACTCTGCTATAGTCTACTCTTAACAGAGAAGCAAATGATCCTTTAAATAAAATATGTCAGAGGACTCCTGGATGGCTCAGTCATTAAGCATCTGCCTTTGGCTCAGGTCATGATCCTCGGGTCCTGGGATCGAGTCCCTCATCGGGCTCTCTGCTCAGTGGGAAACCTGCTTCTCCCTCTCTCACTACCCCTGCTTGTATTCCTGCTCTCACTGCCTCTCTCTGTGTCAAATAAATAAATAAGATCTTCTAAAAAATTTTAAAAATGTATCCTGTCAGATCATGTAATTTCACTCTTTGAAAGCCTCTAATGAGGAACTCAGTCAGTTAAGTGCCCAACTCTCTTAATTTCAGCTCAGGTCATGATCTGAGTCATGAGACTGAGCCCTGCATCAGGTTCTGTGCTCAACGGCGAGTCTGCTTAAGGTTCTGTCTCTCCCTTTCCCCTGCTCTCTCTCTCTCTAAATAAATAAGTAAATAAATATATCTTACCAAAACAAAACAAAACAAAACAAAACAAAACAAAACAAAAAACCCAACCCTCTAATGGCTCTTCATTTCACTCGGACAAAAAGGCAAGTTTCTACATAGCCTGCAAGTCCCTACATAATCCGCCTCCCTCTGACCTTGTCTACTCTTACTCTTCCCTTTGTTCTCCACCTCTGTTCCAGCCACACTGACTTCCTTGTTCCTTAGATGTACTAGGCACACAC
This sequence comes from Mustela lutreola, assembly GCF_030435805.1. Taxonomy (NCBI): domain Eukaryota; kingdom Metazoa; phylum Chordata; class Mammalia; order Carnivora; family Mustelidae; genus Mustela; species Mustela lutreola. The sequence continues at coordinate 17,004,522 of NC_081299.1, forward strand.
TCACCACAGGACCTTTGCACTTGCTGTTTCCACTGCCCAGAATGCTCTTTCCACAGACATCCACATGGTCAACTCCCTCACCTTTTTTCCAGTCTTAGCTCAACTGTAACCACCTTAATGATGCTTATCCTGACCATCTCATTTAAAAGTGCAGTCACCTATCTCTCCCTGAACGCTACATCACTCTATTTTTTCCCCTGTTCTATTTTTTTTTTCCTATTTAGCCCTTACGCCTTTTAACATGCTGCTTTTCTTATTTGTCTATGTTTTATTGTTTGCTCCCTTTATTAGAATATAAGTTCTGTGAGAGCATGGACTTCTTTGTCCTTATTAGGGCTTGGTGGGAAGCCAGGTTATATATCCAGGCTTTGGAGCCAGACTGCCTGGGTTTGAATCCTGGCTTTGCTATCTACTATGAGTAGATGCCTTAATCTCTGTGGGCCTCAGTCTCTCATCTATAAAATGGGGGAACAGTGGCATTTCCTTCATAATGTTACAGAAATGGGTTAAATGATGTGATGGATATAAAGGATTTGGCAGGGCCCCTGGGTGGTTGAGTCGGTTAAGTGTCTGCCTTCAGCTCAGGTCATGACGGTTCTCAGGGTTCTGAGATCGAGCCCTGCATTGGACTCCCTGCTCAGTGGGAGTCTGCTTCTCCCTCTCCCTCTGCCTCTCGCCCCCAGCTTGTGCTTGCTTGCTCTCTCTCTCTTACTCAATTTCTCTCTCAAATAAATATATAAAATCTTTAAAAAGGACAGCAACAACAAAGGATTTGGCGACAGTGCCTGGCACATAGTATGTCCCAGCTCAATAAATGGTAACTATTGACCCCACAGTCCATAGTAGGAATGTTGTGAATATTTGCTGGATCAAATAGGTTTCATTATTCCCATCTTACTGACGCCCAAAGTTACATGACTAGTGAGTGGCTGGGATAGAGTTCGAATCCAGGTTTATCTAATGTCTAAATCCTTGCTTCGCCCACTGCTCCATGACTGATGTACCTTCTAGTGATTCAAGGTTGAGCTCCTGAGAGTGGAGAACTCACATTTCATGCCATGGGGCGAGATGAGACCAGAGACTAGAAGTGAAACATGAGAGTCACCAGGGGAAAATGGATGGAATAAGGGGCTTCTCCCCACCCTTAAAATCAAGCCCATACTCTTCTGCAAGGCCATGAGCCCCTTCCCATCTAGCTCCTCCTCAATGCTCTCTCTCAGGAGAAGAAAATTGACCTCTGCTTAGTTCCTAAGGCCTCCAGACCCCCAACTCTGCTCACTCACCGGCTGTTCCTTTTCCCTGCACTATTTTTGCAGCTTCTTCGCCTGGCCATCTCCTAATCATCCTCATGACCCAAATGTCACTGCCTTAGGAAACCTTCCCTTCCTGTGCCCTTCCTGTAGGCTCCCATGCCTCCCCATTATGTTTCATGTTTCCTTATTTTTCCCTCGCTCCCTTTGTGTGTATGTGTGTGTAAAGTCCCACTCCCACCCTCTGCTAGGCTGTGAGCTTCATGGTCCTGTGGCTTCAAGCTGTGCAAGATCCTTCCTACCTAAATGGTCCCACAAGAAACTGGAAAGTACTCAAGAACCAAGAGCAGCTACTCTCTAGGGCCAAAGGGTCTTCATTTGCATATCCTCAGTTCAAGCCACCAGTAGAGACTAATCTTAGAATCTCAGATCTTAAATTCCCTTGAGAAAGAGTTGGGTAACCACAGTCTGGATCAGAAGTTCACAAGGCTCCATGTTGTACAATGCCAGGATTGTGAATTGTAGTCTACATCATGGCACGCCTTAGAATTGGGCAGTGCACAACCTGCACAGCCGGGAATCTGGACCAAGTAACCCTGGGTGCCCATTAGCATGGGCCAGGCTCCCTGTGAGCTGTGGAAGCCCACCAACACCCACAACATCCAAGCATAGCTGCAGGGACCTATCCCTGTGCACCCAGAAGGGTATGGATAGATCAGATATGAAAAGGTCTATAGTTATCATCAGAGTCCCAAAGGGCCCACAGACCCACAAAAGGTTGAAAACTCCTGAAGAGATATTCAGCAAATATGTAAAAATATTCATATTAAAAAGGTATATGTGTGAATCCATCTGCACAGCTGATCACCCCACTATTCCCGAGAAGGGGGTTGGGGGGTGCGTCTCCCATGACATGAAATTATAATGCAAATAATGATAACAGTTATGAGACTTTCTTTGTGTAGTTAATGTGTAAGTCCATCCCATACATGCAATAAGCCATAGAACAATCTCGAAGGTAGGTGCTATTATCATCCCTGTTTTACAGAGTAGGAGTGAGGAACTTGTCTGGAACCAGGAGACAAACACAGGCGATCTGGCCATGAACCTGAGCCCAATGCCTGGGCTTCTGTCTCCCCTGGCCTAGCTGAAAGCAGACCCAAGGCAGCGTGGTACACTGAGAAATTCAAGTTTGTCTTCACCGAACTCCTCCCTGGAGGGCGAGGATGTCCAGGGTCCTCCAACAGTGTGCCCCTGCTCCAGCCAGCAAAGGTCCTCAGCACCTTGTTCTGAAACCCACCCAGGCAACCTCACATGGAAGCTGTCACAGGGGGCTAAATTCTTCTCAAGCCAAGTGGGGACAAACTTGGGAGACAGGCCTGGGTCTTAGTGTCGGCTATGCTCCTTATCAGTTCCAGCGAGCCTCAGTTTCCCCGCATGGAACAAGGAGATAATAATGCCCACGTCATGGGGGTGTTGTAAGGATTAAAGGGAGCATAGTCCTCAAATATACAACATTGCAAGCACTTAGAAAACGCTAACTGATGTTGGGATTTGTCTTCCGTTGAGGAAAAGAAGACTCCTTGCATTTTCCTGGAGGCCTATCCCATAGCTCTGGAGGGGAAAGTTCTCAGATGGGTCTCCCTGGGCTGAAATCAAGGTGTCAGCAAGGCTGTGTTCCTTCTGGAGGCTCCGCCCATCTGGTGCCTGCCTTTCCAGCTTCTAAAGGCTGCCTGCATTCCCGGCTCCTGGCCCTTTCCTCCGACTCCAAGGCCAGCAGGGTGGCTTTTGAAATCACTCCCTTGACTGACCTTGAAATCCCTCACTGACCCTGGCTCTGACTCTCCTCCCTCTGTCACTTATAAGGACCCCACGTTACATCCAGAATAACCTCCCTGGACAATCCAGAATAATCTCCCCATCTCAAGGTCAGCTGATTACCAGCCTTATTCCAACCACAGACCTCATCTCCCCTTGCCATGTAACATAATGTATTCACGGGCTCTGGGGATTAGAACATGAACATCTTTGGGGGCCGTTATTTTGCCTGCTACAGTGAGTAAGCCAGAAAATGCTGTGAGCATCTGTGCTCAAAAATCTACCATGGCTCCCCACTGCCTCCAAGGAAAAGGCCAGATCCTTCAGCCTGACAGACAACGCTTGTTATAAACAGGCCTCTGTCCTACTCGTCACCAGGACCTTCCTGGCCTGCTTGCCTCTGCTCTACATGAAAGTCTTTTTCTTCCATCTATTATCTGTAAAGTCCTTCCATTCAACGTGGCCAGGGTCCAATGTCATCTCTTCCAAGAAACTGTTTCAGAACTCCCAGAACTCTCTGCTCCCTATCTCTCTAACTCTCCCCTCACTATCACAAAATGTCTTGACTGGAGTTCCTTGGGTTGTCCCACTTTGGTGGGTCCCCATCTGGCTGTGGGCAGTTGAGGCTCAGGGACCTCTAGAGCAATGGTCTGTGGTTCTCACACTCGAGAATCCCATGGAATCACCTGGAGGGCTTGCTAAAACGCAGGCCAATGGGTCCACTGCCCACAGGTTCAGGTTCAGTAGACCTGCGGTGGGACCTGATGACCTGCGTTTCTAACGAGCGCCCAGGTGATCCTAATGCTGCTCGTCTGGGGGAACTCTTGAGGACAAGAAGTTGAAATGTGAGCACCAGGCTAGACTTGGATTCAAATCTCAGCTCTGCCTCTCACTGTGTGACTTCAGAGACACCCCTTGCCCTCTCTGAGCTGCTTTCTCATCTCCTAAAGGATTCCGTCTCCACTCCTCCCCACCCCTACCCCCCACTGTGTTGATGTAAGGAAGACCACTTAGGACAGTGTTGGGCACCTTGCTTGGGCTGAATGAATGGCCTAGAGCTCTCCCTTTGCAATTGCCCTCTCCCTGGGTCTTGACTCCCTAGTGGTTACTCAATAGAAACTTGTGAATTTGGTTTTAGGGGAAAACTACTGGCTTGGATCCTGATGAAAAATTCTGGCAAAATGAGAAGAGCTAAAACAGCCAAGCTGAGTATGTCTGGTCAAAGGAATGCAACTTCCCTTCACACCCGTGAGCACTTGCCTTCTCTGCCTCTCGACCACACAGGACAATAACAATTCCGTATACTGTCACAATGGAGAGCAGATCGACTGTTACAAGTTTATGGTCATTTATCGCACAGATGTTTCCCCAGCACCTCTAAGGAGCCTATGTGGTGCTGACTGGCCTGTCTCAGAGGTGCCCTACCTGGGCCAGAAGATAACTGTGGCCAGGACACTACCTCCAGGCTTCCCCTCAGGACCTGTTCCCTTAGAACACCACACACACATACACACACACACACACACACACACACACACACATCATGCTTCCTTTGCTGCTTCTGGAGCAACGAGTCTTCTCACACCCACATTTGCAGGACACACGTCACATTCCTCATGGGTGAAAGGCTGTGTCTTTGCTTTTCGAGCACCTAGCATTACATACATACAAAGGAGACATCCAAGGTCAGAATGGAACCCCCATCACGCCACGCGGGAGGCTGGAAAACCAGGTGGTTAAGACCAGGAGTTTAGGAACTTGGCTAACCTGATTCTAGTCCTGTGCCTTCGCCAGGGCGGGGGTCAAGGTGGAGCAGGTGAGGGGCCAGTCTGGCCTTTGCCTCGTGCCTTGCCCTAGTCACAGCCCATCTGCCACTTCTGGCTGTGTGACTTCAGGCAAGTAGCTTCACCTCTCTGAGCCTCGCTGGGGATCATACCTGTTCTGTAAGGTTTGCAGGGTGGGCGTTGGGGGTAAATAAGATAAAACCTGGTCCTTAATGGACTCTGTAAATTGTAATTCTTTTCCTAAATTAGACATTAAGCAGAATGGCCACCAGAGGGCAGCAGTCCCCATGCTGAGAAAGTAATATACCTGGTAATCAGTGATCCTTTTGAAGGAACACACACGCTCCCTGGCCAGGAGGGCTGTGTCCCTTGATTGGATCAACACAGCCCCAGCCAGCAGGTACACCGGCATTCTGCTGGTCACTCGTGGCTCTGGTCACTTGAGGATTGGCATGAGCCTGACACCAGTGAATTGAGATTTATTGGGACACTCTATTCTACACTCCAGGATTGATGAAAGGATCAAGAGGCAAACGAAATGTATAAATACACATAACAAAGCATTGTCATGCTGCTGAGCCCTGTTAGAAACTCTCCTTCTGAACCCCGGGGAGGTCTGGTCTCCTTGCTGTAATCTAGAACCCTTCAGGTACCCCAAGAGCTCTGCTGCAGACATAGACCTGCCAGGCCGTGTGCATCTGTGGAAGGAGGAAGCCAACTCTTTTTTCTTTTTTTAGATTTCATTTATTTATTTGACAGACAGAGATCACAAGTAGGCAGAGAGTCGGGCAGAGAGAGAGGGAGAAGCAGGCTCCCTGATGAGCAGAGAGCCCGATGTGGGACTCGATCCCAGGACCCTGAGATCAGGACCCAAGCTGAAGGCAGAGGCTTTAACCCACTGAACCACCCAGGAGCCCCAGGAAGCCAATTCTTAACACAGGTCAATACCCTTGACAAGAAAGGTTAAGTTATGATCCCGCCCCTGGCACAGGATAGATGCTCAGTAAATGTCTGATGAATAAATGACCCTTATTTAGGAGAGCATAGTAGTTAATTGCACTGGGCTTTAGGTAGTCAGATTATGGCTTTTCTCTCCCTCTTGTCTTACTGCTTTGTCCAGGATCACCAGGATGGTGTTGATTTGTAACAGTGATAGCGGGTGTCCTTGTCTTGTTTCTAAGTTTTTGCCATTGAGTATGGGATTTGCTATAAAATAGTAATTCCTGGGGTGCCTGGGTGGCTCAGTAGGTTAAGGCTTTGCCTTCGGCTCAGGTCATGATCTCAGGGTCCTGGGATTGAGCCCCGCATCGGGCTCTCGGCTCAGCGGGGAGCCTGCTTCTCCCTCTCCCTCTGCCTGCTTCTCTGCCTAGTTGTGATCTCTCTCTCTCTGTCAAATAAATAAATAAAATCTTCAGAAAAAATAAATAAAAGAGTGTTGAGTTTTTCGAGTGTTTTCCTTATATCTATGGAGATGGTCACATGGGTTTTTCCTTTAATTCATTAGCGTGGGGAATTGTGTATCTCGGTCTCTTTTCATTTTTGAAGGCAGGAATTTATGTTATGCACTGGTATCGGGATGGTACTGAGCACTTAATAGGCACCCAAATATTTACTAAATTAATAAATGAGGAACAACAGATTCCTGGGGAAAGCTTCCAAAAAAGTAGCATTTCTATGTATACTGCATAGAAGAAAGGTTTGGAGTTTTGCAGCAAATGTGTTGATATGAAATATGCTTACAGTCCTGGGATCAGTCCAACTTGGCTATGACTTTTTTTCCCCCTCTATTTAGACTCTATTTAATTGGCTAATTTTTACTTGGGATTTATGTGTCTATGTTTTTTTTTTTTAAGATTTTATTTATTTATTTTACACAGAGAGAGAGATCACAAGGGCAGAGAGGCAGGCAGAGAGAGAGGGGGAAACAGGCTCCCCACTGAGCAGAGAGCCCTATGTGGGGCTCTATCCCGGGACCCTGAGACCATGACCTGAGCCAAAGGCAGAGGCTTAACCCACTGAGCCACCCAGGCGCCCCTATGTCTCTATATTTAAGGGAATTCTTCTGTTATTTTCTTCTCTTGTATTGTCCTTTTTCTGGTTTGGGGATCCAGGTTATCCTATCCTTATAAAATAAACTGGACGATTTTCCTTTGTCTCATTGTCTGAAAAATGTAGAAGTTCAAGATCAGATTTAATAAAACTTCCCTGTAAATCTGTCTGGCTCTGGCATCATTTTGGAGTCAGAAACTCCTGAATGCCCTGTCGAGTTAGTTAATGATTTCTATTTCTTTTTGAGTCAGTTTGGGTACATTTGTTATTTTCTAGAAAATTCTCCCTTTCACATACATGTTCAGACTTGCCTCTCTTGTGGTTGCATTACCCAGGAACTCTTTTTTTTTCTTTTTTCCCCCCAAACAACGTGGTTGACATATATTTTACATAATATAAAATTCATCTGTTTCAGATGTACAATGAAATGATTTCTAGAAATTTTATTAAGTAACAACTGTTATCATTTTCATGTCCCCAATAGGATCCCTTTGTCCTTTTATAAAATAATAGCTTTATTGAGTTATAATTCATATACCGTACAATTCACCTACTGAAAGTATACAGTTCAGAGGTTTTTAGGATAGTCATAGTTATACAACCATTATCACATCAATTTCAGAGTATTTTCATCTCTCCCATTAAAACTCTGTACCCATTAGCAGTCACTCCCCTCTTCCCTTCCCCTCCCTCTAAAGTCTTTTTTTTTTTTTTTTAAGATTTTATTTATTTATTTGACAGAGAGAGAGGGATCCCAAGTAGACAGGGGTGGGGGGGATCACGCTCCCTGCTGAGCAGAGAGCCTGATGCGGGGCTCCATCCCAGGACCCTGAGATCAGGATCTGAGCCAAAGGCAGAGGCTTTAACCCACTGAGCCACCCAGGCACCCCTTAACTTCATTTTTTTGCATAGTTCATTACTAACGCATAAAAACACAGCTGATTGCTGTATGTCGATTTTGTATCCTACAACCCTACTGACCTCATTTATTAGTTTTATATTTTTTGATGGATCCTTTAGGGTTTTCTCTACACAAGATCATGTTACCTGCAAATAGAGCTAATTTTTCTTTCTTTCTTTTTTTAAGATTTTATTTATTTTTTTTGACAGAGACACAGTGAGAGAGGGAACACAAGCAAGGGGAGTGGGAGAGGGAGAAGCATGCTTCCAGCAGAGCAGGGAGCCCGATGCGGGACTGGTTCCCAGGACCCTGGGATCATGTCCTGAGACGAAAGTAAATGCTCAAGGACTGAGCCACCCAGGTGCCCCTAAAGCTAGTTTTTATTTCCCATCTGCATGCCTTTTATTTCACTTTCTTGCCTAATTGCCCTGGTAAGAACCTCCAGTACAATGTTGAATAGAAAAAGAGGGAGTAGGTAGACATCTTTATCTTGTTTCTGATCTAGGTGCGAAAGCATTTAGTATTTCACAATTGAGCATGATGCTAGTTGTGGGTTTTTCATAGATGCCTTTTACCAGGTTGAGGAAGTTTCCTTATATCCCTAATTGTTGAGCTCTTTCCCTTTCTTTCCTTCCTTCTTTCTTTCTTTCTCTCCTTCTTCCTTCCTTCCTTTCTTTCTTTCTAGTTTTTCATTTTAATTCCGGCATAGTCAGCTTACGGTACAATATATATTAGTTTCAGCTGTACGAGGGCTTTTTTTTTGCTTAAATCACTAAGTGGTGTTGGATTTTGTTAAACGGTTGTTTTTGGTTTTGTTTTTTCTGCATCTATTGAGATGATCATTTGGTTTTTATCCTTCATCATACTGATATGATACATTAGTTGATTTTCAGATTTTTAAAAAGATGTTATTTATTTGAGAGAGAGCACAGCTAGGGGGAGGGACAGAGGTAGAAGCAGGCTCCCTGCTGAGCAGAGACCCTTACGTTTTCCCAGACCAGGACCCTGGAATCATGATCCAAGCCGAAGGCAGACGGAGCCACCCAGGCGTCCCTTGTTGTGGATTTTTGCAACTCGACTCAGAAGAGCCAATGGATGGATATTTCGAGGTTTCCAGTGGAACTATTATGAATAATGTTGCTATAAACACTCATGTGCAAGTCTTGGCTTTGCATGGACATGCTCTCATTTCTTTGGAGTAGACACCTACGGGTGGAATTCCTGGGTCCTACGGTAGTTTTATCTATTTTAGGATTTATTTGTTTATTTGAAAGACACAGAGAGAGAGAGAGAGAGAGCCCCGGGGGAGGGGCGGAAAGAGGAGAGAATCTCAAGTAGACTCCCAGGTGAGCACGGAGCTGGACTCGGGGCTCAATCCCACGACCCTGAGATCATGACCCGAATTGAAATCAAGAGTCGGATACTTAATCGACTGAGCCCCCCAAGGGCCCCAGTAGATTTATCTTTCTGGGGAACTGACAAAATGCTTTCCAAGTGGTGGTAGCTTCTTATGGTCCCACTAGCTAAGTATGAGGGTTACCTGAGAATTGATTTAAACCGTTTCTTCCTCAGGGCCTCCTGGCTGGCCCAGTTGTTAAGCCTCTGCCTTTGGCTCAGGTCATGATCTCAGGGTTCTGGGATCGAGCCCTCCACTGGGCTCCCTGCCCAGTGAGAACCCAGCTTCTCCCTCTTCCTCTCCCCCTGCTTGTGTTCCCTCTCTCACCGTCAAATAAATAAGTAAATAAATTAATATCTTTCTTTTTTTAAGATTTTATTTATTTATTTATTTGACAAAGAGATCATAAGGAGGCAGAGAGGCAGGCAGAGAGAGGAAGGGAAGCAGGCTCCCTGCTGAGCAGAAAGCCCAAGGTGGGGCCTGATCCCAAAACCCTGTGATCATGACCTGAGCCTAAGGCAGAGGCTTAACTCACTGAGTCACCCAGGTGCCCCAATAAAAATCTTAAAAAAAAAATAAATAAACTGTTTCTTCCTCTATAAAGTGGTGATAATAATAGCAGACTTCACAAGGTCAGGGAGATCATGATGTGTGGCGGATTGAGCAGGGCTCTGGGCCCAAACACCCATAAGGCTCAGTACATGACACCTTTTATATGTTCTCTTGTCTTGACTAATGTCCCAAGCTTTGGACCTGGGTTAACTCACCTGGGTGAGATTGTCTTCAAGTCTTCCCTGTAAAATGACTTCTTGGTGTCAAGTTCCACACCCTTCTTCTTAGTCACAGTCCCTTAACCATCTTAACAGGACCCTCCAACCTAATCCCCCTCTCCTACTGCCCTCAGAGTTTGTGTCAACCTCTTTGGCTCAGTGGGCTTTCCTAGGGCAAAGGGCTCCAAATTGGCTGACCTCAGGCAGCAGGCAGTGGTCCATGAGCCTCTCCTGTCTGCTGAATGACAGGACAGAAGTTACTCATTGCTCTGCTTGGAAGGGACGTCTCCCATCCCTCATATGACCTAACTCCATGTGACTCCTCTTAATCCTTTATGTCCTAGTTTGGGCCTCACCTCCTCCAGGAAGCCTTCCTAATGACCACCCCCCCATAATGTATCTTACTGCAACAATCACTCTATTTATAATTATATTTTTATATGTCAGTCTTATGAACATCCTAAGGATGGGGCTATTTTTATTGTCTCCTCAGTGCCTAACACATAGTAGGTATTGATAGCCCGTAAATAACCACATCTGTGTACGAAGTATTAATGGTTACATGTTAGTATCTGAGAAAACTCTATAAGAAAAGGCTCTTGAACGGGGCCTTAAGGAATAAACAGGCACCTGCTCAGCTGAAATGGAGGGAAGCGCATGCCGGGTGAAGTGAACAGCATGTGGAAAGGCCCTGTAGAGGAAAAACATATTTTTCAGGAACTAAGAAGTCCAGTGTGGCTATGGGTGGTGGGATGGAGTGGTGAGTGAGGCTGGAGAAATAGGAAAAGCCACGAGTCATGTTGCAAACGTAATTTTATGCCAATTGAAGGGGTCACGAGGGCAGAGAGGGGCCCTCCATTAAACAGGAGAGACACAATCAGAACTGAGTTTGGGAGGGTGTGAGTACCCAAGCTTCAGCAGCCAAGAGCTCACTAAGCCACAGATCCTGGATCCTCCCCTGAGTTTCGGAAGGTCTGGGGTAGAGCCTGAGAATGTGCATTTCTCGTACGTTCCCGAGTAATGCTGACCTGAGGAACCCACTTTGAGAACCACTGATACGGATCGGACGGAGAGTGGGTCGCAAGCTTTCCCAACCATCCGGCTGAGAGGAAGGTGATGGAGACGGAGGAGGGGAGGGGCGCCCATTCCCGACCCGCTAACTTTTTCAGTGTCTGTGTGGTGAGATTTCAGGCTTGGTAATAAGCCAGTGTGGGAAAGGGAGGCTATTTCTGGGGATAAATCAGCCAGGCGGTCAGGATCGTCCCCACGTTCCACCTGGGAGGACCAGACCCACGCTTGGTAATGACCTTCAGAAAGCACAAGAATTGAGGTGTCCAGAGTTGTCATTTAATGCCCGATTATCACAACACAAGGAGGTTTACACGGTGCTCATCAAGGCAGGACCTGGAGCAAAACCAGACCAGAGGAAAGTGACCTGTCTAGAGTCCCTGCACAGGGACCAGGTGACCTGGGCCTCATCACCCTCAAGACACACCTGCCGTACACAAGGCTTCTTCCCTCACCCAGGAGCCCGCAGGCTGGCTGGGCTTCTGGTCACCGAGGGTCCTCGTGGAAGAAAAGGGTCCCAGGGGGAGGTAGGGGCTCTGGGACACCAAGAGGAGCACCAAATAGCTGCCTGCAAACAACCCCAGAAGGCTTTCACTTCAAGCCACACGACGCTCAGACGTGGGAACACCCAGGTGCTTTTACTAGGAACTAAACACTGCAAAACTGGGGCTGAGAACACTCGGGGAGGGGAAGTCAAGTCAAAACCCTCTCAGAACCAGCTTTCTGAGCTTCACCATCCCCCTCGTCCTCCCACAACCACACCGGTCCAACCACAGCGTTGCCGCAGAGAAGGGACCTCACGCTGCTCTAGCGAACACGTTTCGTGGGAAGGGACACGGGAGCGGGGCCGAACTTCCACAACTTCACCTACTGAGTTCCCTGGAGCCCCCGAGCCTCTGGTGCCCCCGTGCAACACAGGTGACTTGGGGGCTGCCTGTAGGGCTGGGAAATGTCCTGGAAGGAATAACGTACCTCAGAAAGAAAAGTGGTTTTTCTTCCACCCTAGTTCTAAAGTTTACATGGCCCATAAAGGAAATACCATCGAACAGACATTTTTAAAGCTCTCGATGCAACTCCTGTCACCCCCCCACAGCCTGAGGCTTGGCCTGGGCGGTCCAGCCCCAGGGGCCAGGCAGGGTGTGGAGGGGATAGCACTGGACAGGGACAGCTGCTCAGGGTACAGACCATGGGCCCAAGGGGCAGCCCCTCTGTCCAGCACTACAGCCCAGCATTTGGAGAATGAGCTTGAATTCTGGCCAGACTTTACTAGTAAACCCGTTCCCAGTGAGTCCTGTAGGCCTCGTCTCTCTTTTCTCTGATTTAATTCTGGAAGATTCTAGACAGAGCCAAAGGCATGGAAGTCAAACGTCTCTGTCTTCAGACATGGGACATAGCTAAACGGCAGCCCAGACACCTCAGAACAGCGAAGCCATCTAGGCCCCACAGGCCCCCAACAGGATTCCAAGCAACACTCCTGTCCCCTGCCCAAGGGCTGAGGTAGTCCCTTGCCCCTGGACATAGTGGGCTTCCAAGCAGGCTTCTGATGACACCTCTGTGAGTATCTGGAGAGGGGACACCAACAGCATGTCTGTAAAGCCTACAAAATAAACCCTGTTTCCAGAGCGGGACATCTGTTCCTGAGAGGGCACAGTCAGGGGCCCGGGAAGTTGTGAAAATGACAAGGCACGCTGTCCCCATGCAAGCATTAACTCACACCAGACCCACCCCCAAAGAAGCCCACATCCCCAGCTTCAGATGCCAGCTTCTGGGTAACTCAGGAGCCATCCCATGAGGCCAACTTCATATTTAAAACCAACTTAATGCTACAAACTTAAAAAAAAAAAAAAAAAAAAGTGCTGCCCAGCCAAGCCCCTGAGGAAACCTAGCTCCCTGAGGGTAGGTGGTGGGCCTCTAAGACCACCATTCCTGGCTGCCTCTCTCCAGAGGGCACAGCCTTGGTTCAGTCCAGAGCAGCCCCGCCCCACATTGGGTGGGGAAGAGAGCTGACCTCATCCCTCACACCCAAGTGGGCTGCAGAGACACTGTGGGATGGTCAAGCCTCTGGGGGCGGGGAGCAGGCCAGGGCAAGAATCCTTCTCAGGACCCTAAGCCTCAAGAGGTAACATAAGCCCCTCTCCCCATCAGGGCAAAGGTCTGGTCTGCAATAAACACTCTGCCAGCCCTTCGGCATTCCAGTGACAAAATGAGCTAAAATGCCACCAAGCCCTGGTTACCTCTGTCCTGGGGTGCAGGGGGGGGGGGGGGGCGTCTGTGTGAGAGCTGCCGAGAAGAAGAGATCCTTAAAGAATTACTCCCTTCAGTAAACAAATCCTTCCAGGGAAGGGGAGGATGATAAGAGCAGCTTCCAGAGGGGCTGCTTTCTGGCAGTTTCTTGCTTTAACCCCACCTTTCTCTATATGGGGCTGCCACTCCCTCCCAGGTACTCAGGGTAAGACAGCCCCTGTCCCAAGCAGAGGCACAAATGGTGCCCTCTAGCTGCTTCCACATTCCTGTCTGTGTTTCCCTGGGGAGGGGGACCTTTCAGTGCTGACTCCCTGGAAGGTGGTTTTTCCTGTTCTAAGGGAATGGAGAGGTAGGGGATTCCACAGAAGTGGGTCTCCACACCTGGAGCCTTGATGCCGCCTCCCCGGGAGGGCTCCCTGCAACCATCCCTGGGACAGAGGAGGCCAGGAACCCAAGGCTGGTGCCTCAGCGGGAGAGGATGGGCAGGAGGAGCCGAAGGGCCTGTGGCCACCACTTACTAGAATTACGAGGCCGAGGTGCAAGTAGCGTTCTAGCAGATTGGACAGCCCCCAGAGACCCAGTCTACAGCTACGGGGAAATTGGGGACTGGCCTGGGGCCCAGGAAGCCCTGGGCTGCCCTCGGACCGTGGACAGCACTGGGCCCGTCTGAGAAGTCTTACTAGAAACTAGAACAATCTCCCTGCTAAAAACTCAAGGAAGACAAACAAACAAAACTCAACCTGAAATAAATACAAAGGCATTAAGTGCTTCTTGATAAATTCAGGGTCCTAATTCACCTCCCTCAAAAGGCGAGGGGAGGGCCTTTCCCTGGACCTGGTTGTCCCACCTGTGGCCCTTCATGTCAGAGGTCAGAGGTCAGAAGCCAGATGGGCCTTCCTGGGCCCAGCTTCTATGAGGAAAGAGAGGACCCGACCCCTAATACACTCCTCACCCAAAACCTCTCTCCAAGATAGCTTCAGCTGGCTGGGGGGGGTGAGAAAGAAAAGAGGACCCCCTCCATCCCTAGGGCAGCACCTTGTGTCCCACGTCCCTACGTGGGCAGAGGGCCTGTCCGTCTGTGCCGAGGTAGAGCCAAGGGCAGGTTGCTGGGACAGGCAAGGCCACTCAATTAATCAGCAAATCCCCAAGGTCGTAGGAGTCGAAGAGGTCACTGATGCCCTCACCCCCGTCCAGGCCCCACAGGTAGTCGTCCTGGTCCAAGGGCGGGGAGAAGCTGATCAGGGGAGAGCTGCACGGCAGGCTCGGGGACAGGAACTGGTCCTCGGTCTGCTGCAGAAGTGGGTGCGGCAGCTCCAGCAGGCTGTCAGTGGCCTCCAGGGGGACAAGCGGCAGGGGCGGGGGCGCTGGTGGCTGCGGGACTTGCTGGGGCGTCAGCGCTGGTGCTGGAGACAAGCAGACAGAGGTCACACTTAGAGCTGGTGCCCAAAAGCCTCTGGTCAGACCTCAGAGCCCAGGAACGGCCCTCCCTCACCCCCTCCCTGGATGACTGGGCATCCTCTTCTCTCCAAACATGCCTCACACCCAATGGCAGGGGACACGCTCCCTCTCCCGGCACAGCTCCAGCCACCTGTACTCCCACCTCTAGAAAAAGGTGGGATCTCCTGGTCTCCAGCTCCTACCCAACTCCTTCCTGGCTGGCTCCACTGGAAGAGCACACGACTCTTGATCTCAGGGTTCTGAGTGTGAGTCCCATGTTGGGTGTAAAGATTACTAAATAATAAAAATCTTTTAGGGGCGCCTGGGTGGCTCAGTGGGTTAAACCACTGCCTTCGGCTCAGGTCATGATCTCAGCGTCCTGGGATAGAGTCCCACATCGGGCTCTCTGCTTGGCAGGGAGCCTGCTTCCCTCTCTCTCTCTGCTTGCCTCTCCATCTACTTGTGATTTCTCTCTGTCAAATAAATAAAAAAATAAAAATCTTTTAAAAAAGAAAAAAAAAACGGGGTGCCTGGGTGGCTCAGTGAGGTTAAGCCTCTGCCTTCGGCTTGGGTCATGATCTCAGGGTCCTGGGATCGAGCCCCGCATCAGGCTCTCTGCTCAGCGGGGAACCTGCTTCTCCCTCTGCCTCTGTTCCTCCCCTACTTGTGCTCTCTCTCATTATCTCTGTCAAGTAAATAAATAAAATCTTAAAAAAAAAAAAAAAATCCTGCCATTTCCCCCGCACCCAGTCCATTCAGTTCCAGTGCTGTGACCCTGGTCTAGCCCGTCATCTCCCACCGAGACACTTCTTCCCAGTCACCTTGCCTTGACCCTTATGCTTAAGCTTAAAAATGGCTTGGAAGATAATCCAAGTTTGACCAGCACCTCTCCAGCTACACTGGCTCGGCTGCTGTGAGCACACCAAAAGCATTTCTCTTTAGATATCACAGGGCGACTTCCTACACAGGGACGAGGAATAGGGCGTTGGGAATCCCCCCAAATATATCCTGACGTCCAGAATCTCACTGTTTGAGTCATGCCTTAAACCCCAACCAAGCATTCCTTGGAAAACAGAGCCGTGCTGGTGTGTCCGCCTGCCTAATCAGCCTCTTACTTGCTGTGTATCTGTGGGCAAGTGACTTAATGTGGACGGAGTCTCTGCTTCCTCACCTCTAAAAGGGGGACACCCATTCCCTGCCTCGCAGGACTCAGGAATAGGTGCAGGGAGAAAACCCTCATCAATAAGAGGAGCTCTGGGGGTGCCTGGGGGGCTCAGTCAGTTAAGCAACTGCCTTTGGCTCAGGTCATGATCCCAGAGTCCCGGGATCGAGTCCCACATCGGGCTCCCTGCTCTGCAGGGAGTCTGCTTCCCCCTCTGACCTTCTCCCCTCTCATGCTCTCTCACTCTCTCTCTCAAATAAATAAGTGAATAAGTAAATAAATAAAAATAAGAAGAGCTCTGGTTTACCAAGGCGTGGCCAGCCCTGATCTCAAGGACAGGGGTGTTTTACCTCCTTAAGGGGCCCCACAGGAGGTAATCCTGGACCCCTATTTGCAGATGAGGAAACTGAGGCTCAAAGGAGCCAATTAAATGTACGTGAATGAAAAAACCGGCATGTTTCTTTAGTGGGTTGCTGAGGCCTGAAGTTCTAGTGAAAGGCTGGGCTTGGGAGTGGGGGCGGGGGTCCAGGCTCGGACCCCAGGCCCAGCCCTCACCAGCTGTAGGGCCAGGAACCTCAGTTTTCTCAGGAGGGGAAAGAAGGTGCTACCTCCCTGACATGCTGAACAGTAAGGAGATAACCCGCGTGTGGAACCCCTGTGGGCCGGACCTTGCTCTCTCGTGCTGCTTATCACACCCAGGAGGGAGCTGCTCTCTCATATCTGTGCCCACTCTGACGGCTCAGACTCATGCTCTATCTCCAGACCACACAGAGCAGGTGCCCGGTTCACAGAAGCTTTTTAAAAAATCACATTCACGCTGTCTCACTGCCTGTAACCCAGAAATCATGAGGGAGTTTTACGTGTCCCAGTTTTACAGACGTGCGAACAGAGGTTCTGAGGGGCCGAAGCGTCCTGCCTACAGTCACCAAGTCACAGCAGGTGATGTGCAAACTCAAGCCCCAGGCTCCCAGCGTTGACTGCCTGCATGGTAACAACATTCACGTTTACCTCAGAATGTGAGAGCCTGGAGAGATGGTAGAGACAACCCATACCCAAAGCCCCTCCATGAAAGATGAGAGAAACTGAGGCCCCAAAGCAAAAGGGATTCCCTCTGGTGATGCCAGAACCTGGGTCCCCAGACTGCGTGTGGCCCCTGGCACTCAGACCTCAAAATGGCTCTGCTTCAGGCAAGAACGTGTATGTGTCTGCGTGTGAGAGAGAGAAAGAATGTGTGAGAGAGTGTTTGAGAGACAGTGTGTGTGTGTGTGTGTGAGAGAGAGAGTGTGAGAGCGTGTGTGAGAAAGTGTGTAAGAGTATGTGTGTGTGTGAGAGAGAGAGAGTGAGTGTGTGTGTGTGTGTGTGTGTTGTGTGTAGCCCTTCCAGGAACTGTCCTTCTGTTCCCTTTGCCAAGGATGTCACTAAGAGGCCACACAACAAGGGTGGAGAGGGGCACCCATGGCACAGAGCTGGCTCCTAGGCTGCCCCACCGCCAAGCAGTCTGTCAGCCTCTACTCCTTCCAGGAGCACAACTGATCAGTAAAACTGAGGTTAAAAACTTCACCCTTACTTATGCTGGGGGCCTCTCCCCGCTCTACTGCGCCCCAGGTCTCAGAGGACCTCTGAAGTCAAAGTGGCTCTACCTGGGAGAGCTGCGCACATGTTGACAGCGGAGTGAGAAGGCAGAGCGAAGCAGGAGAGAAAACAGGGCGTGGCACAGGTCTGGCATGGGAGATAGGCCCTAGGAGGTACCCGGAGGGACAGATGGCTGGTGCAGGGAGAGGCGCGACAGAGAAGAGATCACCAGAGAAGAGCTGAGGGCCTGGGCTTTTGTCCAAGCTCTGCCTCCAATTTGCTGTGTGGCCTCAGAGAAGTCACTTACCCTCTCTGAACTTCTGCTTATTCATGTGTAAAATGAAGGGCTGAGTTAGATCAGGGCTGAGGAAACTTCAGTAAAGGGCCAGATGGCTTCTCGGCCTTTTGGCTAAGATCAAGTGTAGGATTTGCAGGATACTTACAGTCTGCATGTTACATAGTCACTTTCTTCTTGCCCCCCAACTCTTTAAATACATGAAAACCATTCTTGGCTCATAGGCCCCTTAAAAACAGGCCAGATTTGGCCTGCAGGCAATAGTTTGTGGACCCTTGAGTTAAAGAAATGGAATCCAGCCCGTGTTCTGTGGATGCCCCCCCAAGGCTCTTCCATCAGTTCAAGCTCTGGTTTTTTTAAACACCAGAGTTCTACTTAAGAGAATTCTGGAGTTAAAAAAAACAGAAAGTTGAACAATGGCCTCCATAGCCTCAAAGGATGTGTCAGGCTGACCTGCTGTGTGATCCCAGTAAAAGGAAAAACCATCCTGGGGGAAGGGCCTTCGCAGGCTCCCATTTCTACTCCTTCTGGACTCCTTCCCTGAGACCTCTCCCGCCTCTCTGCTCCTTGATGACTGCCTCATGCTACTTGTTGCCAGGTAGAGCCAGCTTTAGCTGTACGGTCCACCTCCCAGCAAGGGGGATCTGCTCCGGTCAGCAACCCCTTCCTTGATCTGTTCCAAGCCTCACGGAGAGAGGACTGGGCTACGTGTGTAGAGACAGAGGGTCAAGACACAGTTCTGTTGCCCAAGGAGACCTTGGGCAAGTCACATCACCTCTCTGCCTCAGTTTACTCATCTCTAAACTGGGAACAATAATGCCTATCTCAAGAACTGCTATGAAAAGTAATGTGATAACATAGATGTACCCAGTACATAGCTGTGACTTAAAAAATCTTAGTTGAGCCTTCCTCCAAAAATCTGTAGCTGCCGGGGCACCTGGGTGGCTCAGTGGGTTAAAGCCTCTGCCTTCAGCTCAGGTCATGATCCCAGGGTCCTGGGATCGAGCCCCGCATCGGGCTCTCTGCTAAGTGGGGAGCCTGTCTCTGCCTGTCTCTCTGCCTACTGGTGATCTCTGTCTGTTAAATAAATAAAATTTAAAAAAAAATCTGTAGCTCCCATTTACTGTGGGCTTCCTGAGCGCCAGAGGCTTTGCTGGTTGTAGTCATCATGGAAGTGTGGTTCTAGCAGTACTGGCAGGTTAACAATGACAAGAATAGCCAGCAGTTACTGCCAGGTACCATCCCAAGGGCTTTCCCTATATGAACTCATTCAATCTTCACAACCTACAAAGTAGATACTGTTACTGTGCCCAACTTAGAGATGAGGCTAAGGCAAAGAGAGGTTAAGTGACTTGTCCAAGGTCACACAGTTGGTAGTTAGAAGTGCAGGGTTTCAAACCCAGGACCCAGAACAGCCTCAGCCCAGAGCAGCATCAGCCTCCTGACTGAGACAAGAACACACACACACACAGGCTTTATGTAAAGTGCGAGCTTCCCCTTGCCCAACAAATGTTGCCGTGGAGGAGGAAACTGGAAAGCTGGGGGCTCTCCCATTTGCTGCTCCTCTGGACAGAGGGTTCTACCTGGGGATGCCACGGGTTCTGTCATCCCAGGGTCCGTGCTGCTGCTGGGCTGGGTGGAGTCAGGGCTGGAGCCAAGGGTGGAGGTCGGCAGGAGGGGCTCCTTGGCAGGACTGTCGGGCTCCTGCACCTCCTCTGGGCACAGGTAGACTTCGATGGGCCCCTGGGTGCTCTTCAAGTATATCTGCAGGTTCTCCTAGAGGAAGAAGAGAAGCCAGGCCATGACTCTGGGCGGCTGGGCACTGACTCATGGGTTCGGCCGAATGGATGGACACCCCGGCCTCCCACCACCCACGTGAGCAAGCCACACTCCTGAGCTGGGCCCCCACGCTTGCCCCATCTGACCCAAGGGGGTCAACTGCTCCTTCTGCTTGTCTGGCCCCCAGGCTCCCTTCTGTGAGGGAGAACATCTCGATTTTCCCTTGGGAAACCACTCCTCTGCCACTCTCAAGTCATGTAGTTTGGGGGGACAACACCTTTCCCAGCTCCAGTGGGTGAGCTTGGAGAGCAGGACGGGAAGGTCACAGTGATGGTGACTAGTTCAGGGAAGCACACGACTCAGCTCAGGTCCCGAGCATCAGACCCAGGACTCGTGCTGAACTTGGAAATGGAGGCTCCCTTCCCACTGGGGTTGCGGGGCTGGGATCATGAAAGCTACCTTTGCCACCGGAAGAGGGACGCCCACCTAGGAATGGAAACAGCACAGAGAATGGCAGAGAAAGACGGAGAGCATGGGGTGAAGCGTCTAGCCTTGCCTGCAGTTTCCAAATCTTCCCTCTGGACCTCTCGCGTGGCTTCCCGCAGTCCCCTCCACCCCTCACCCCTGACTTAAGCCCTTTGGACTTGGCTTTCTGCTGCTTATAACCAGGAGTCCTTGTACTTGGCCTCCTCTGCTTCTTCCCTCCCACCATCACACACCCCTGCCATTCCAACACGCACCCAGGTCTCCTCCCCAGTGCACCTGCAGGGCCCTCTCTCTACTCCTGTTCCCCCTGACAAACGTCCTGGTCATTCTTGAGGACCCAATACCTTTAACCGTCTATGGGCTCTTCCTCTATCTGTCCTTTCTCTGGGCCCTCAAAGCACCTTAAATCTATAAATGGCAACACTGCTTCCTTGGGTCTTTTTCCCACTAGGTCCTGAGCTCCCTCAAGGCAGGGGTAAGGTCCCATTTATCTTAACATCCTTCCATTAAACGAATTACTTCTCAAGCACTTAGGACATATCCAGCTCTGGGCCAGGGGTACCACAGGCGTGCAGCATGTCTTTGTGGAGCTAACCCTCTAACAGGCGAAGCACAGTATCATCACATAGTCACCCGTATCTTCCAGCAAACGGAGGGTAAGTGCAATAGAAAAGCACAGGAACTTATGAAATCTGGGAGGGGTGGGGAGGGGTGGTAATCTGGGAAGCCTTCCTGGAGGAAGTGAGGTTTGAGTTGAGACCTGTAAGACAAATACCAGTAAACCAGGCAGTCCAAGGGAAGAGCATTTCAGCCGGAGGGAGCAGCAGCAGAATGTGTTATAATGGACATGAGCTTAGTGTGATGGCAACACAGCAGAGAAGTCATAGGGGCCAAAGCAGAGGCACAATGGGGCATAATGAGAGAAGAGGCTGGTGAGATCAGAGCCCAGAGGGCCTCCTAGGGAAGCAGTAAGAATTTGGGTCTTTAACCTAGGTGAGAAGGGATCATGGTGAGCCACCAGTACCACGGCGTGCAGGCCCAGGAGTACAGGGGCTGGTGGGTGCAGAAAGGTGCCAAGAGCAGAGATTTTTTTGGATCAGTAGCTGACGTCTGTTGTCCTTTCCGGCTCCTGCCATCGCTGCCCCTGCTCAGAGACCACCAATCTTGCTACAAGCACCAGAATGGTTCAGACAAGCTTGGGGCCAGGCAGGGCCAGGCACAGAGCCTACAGCGCCGCCTGGGACCCTCCTTAACCTTCCTTCTGCTGAATGCTTCCCCTCTCACCTCGCTCCTGTCGGGCACTTCGAGTCTTGTCTGTGGAGGGGCCTTGACAGCGATCACCGTCTGCTCCTTAAAGTTGCCAACAGCACGGATGTCCTGGTAAGTCACATAGGCCAGTGTAGGGGCATGAGAGTCAAGAGAGGTAACTGGTCAAAATCCAAACCTCTAGCCTGCCAGGCAAAGCCTCTGAACATGTCTTTCTCACTCCTTCCGCAGCTTACAAATAACCAAAAACAGCTACCGGTCCTTTTAGCATCATAAGCTACCGTGGATCCCTTTAGAAAACAAATGGGAGTACAAATCACTTTTTTAATTAATTTTTTTAAATGGTGCCTCTTGTCCATTTTCTAGACTATCTTGGGAGCCTGGGTGGCTCAGTCAGTTGAGCGTCTGACTTCGGCTTGCGTCATGATCTTGAGGTCCTGGGATCGAGCCCCGCATCAGGCTCCCCGCTCCACAGGGAGTCTGCTTATCCCTTTTCCCTTCTTGTGCTCTCTCTTTCTCTCTCAGATTAAGTAAATAAAATATTAAAAAAAAAAAAGACTTTATCTCTCAGACTAGATCCTTATCTTTGAGCAGGTAGTAAGACCTGTCTTACTTTTGTACATTTCTCCAATGCCTAGCATTCTTATGGAAATACAAGGTGAGATCCTAAAACCAATGAGATGATGGAGCCATTTGGGAAAAATGGATGAAAAGCCTAAGCAGGGGTGTCTGGGTGGCTCAGTGGGTTAAGCCTCTGCCTTTGGCTCAGGTCATGATCTCTGTGTCCTGGGATGGAGCTCTGCATCAGCTCTCTGCTCACCAGGGAGCCTGCTTCCTCCTCTCTCTCTGTCTGCCTCTCTGCTACTTGTGATCTCTGTCTGTCAAATAAATAAATAAAATCCTAAAAAAAAAAAAAGAAAAATCTAAGCAAAGTCCATGTTTATAATTTTAATCTTAGAAATCTAATGAAATAAGTAAAAAATAAAGGAAAATATTCTCTGTACAATACTGTTTTATAAAAGCAGAAATCTCAAATCGATCTAAATGTTGATTCTAGGGGTGCCTAGATGGTTCAGTTGGCTAAGCAACTGCCTTCAGTTTGGATCGAGCCCCATGTTAGGCTCTCTGCTCAGTGGGAATCTGCTTCTCCCTCTCCCTCTGCCTGCTGCTTCACCTGCTTGTGCTCGCTCTCTCTCTCTCTCTCAAATAAAGAAATTTTAAAAAAAATCTAAAATTTGATTCTAGGCCTTCTCAACAAACCAGAACATAGTCTGAGCAAGACAGTCTCAAATCATTCTAAACACTAGGTTAAATCACATGAGGTTGGTACTTTTGTAAAAAAATGGTCCAATAGCAACAATTCCATGTGGATCAGGCAAATAGGAAGGATTTGTAGCAACATAAAAAACTGTCTATGAGGGGCGCTTGGGTGGCTCAGTGGGTTAAAGCCTCTGCCTTTGGCTCAGGTCATGATCTCAGGGTCTTGGGATGGAGCCCCGCCTCCGGCTCTCTGCTCAGCAGGGAGTCTGCTTCCCCCTCTCTCTCTGCCTGCCTCTCTGCCTACTTGTGATCTCTCTCTCTCTGTCAAATAAATAAATAAGATAAAATGTTTGGGGGAAAAAAAAAAAAGAGGGGCCTTAGGTTGGCTCACTGGGTTAAAGCCTCTGCCTTCGGCTCAGGTCATGGTCTCAGGGTCCTGGAATCAAGCCCCGCATTGGGCTTTCTGCTCAGCGGGGAGCCTGCCCACCCCCTGCCGCCTGCCTCTCTGCCTACTTGTGATCTGCCTGTCAAATAAATAAATAAAATCTCTAAAAAAAAGAGGGGGGGGGAGAAAAGAAAAGAAACAGACATGACAGACCCTGAGGGAAACTGCTCCCTATGGGGAGATTCTGCACGAACTCAGGATGGATAGAGTATGCAGCAGGGCCCTGCTCCCTGACCGCTCCCCCCACCCCCAGCCAGACAGGATATCTCTTGTTGGCCTTGTCCTCCGTCAGGTGCTTGAAGCTCAGAGAGCAGCTCTGGATGAGCTGGTCCAAGGCCTGCTCCACGCTCATCAGCTCCTTCAGCTCCTGCCCCAGCTGCTGCTGCTTCCCGGGCCGGGTGGGGTCTTCAAACATTCCCCTGCCTCTGGGAAGAGAGCCGTTCCCCAGTGTCAGTCTCAGTCCATATCCAGGAGCCCCAACCCTAGGGCTGCCGCGTGGACCTGCCCAGACCGCGCAAAACCCCAGAACGGGGCCATCAGCGTGGTCTACAGTGGGGCTCCCTGGGCTGTGCAAATCAGTGGTTCCGCCTAGCCGGCAGGGAGCCACTGAAAATGGAACCTGAAGTTCGGGGGCTGGGCTAGGAAAAAGAGACAAGTCAAGCCTGACCCTGCTTTCGAAGAGCTCTTGAAACGGTCCACCCTACACCCCAGCCTCCCCCAAATGCCTTGCCTGGGTTCCCTGCAGGTCTGCTCTGGTCTTCGTAGGAGGAAAGGAGCCCAGAGGACTCAGATCTGAGCTGGAAAAAGGGTCAGTTGCAACAGCCCAGGTCCAGGGGACTTTGCTAAGCTGGACAGGGGAATCTTGGGGTTCCCAATTCAAGACGATCTGGGTCCTCTTAGTCTTTATATGTTCTAGAAATCCCTCTTCAATACCTTGGCTCAGCTCCCAGCATGTAAGCCTATGGGATGTTGCTCTCGGCGCAAGCCCCCGCCCCACCGCCACCCCACCTGCTGGATATCGTGCCCCTCCCCCACCTTCACCCACGGCACGGGCACCCACGGGCACCATCGGCCCCAGCCCAGGCACTCACACCCACTGGATGTTGTTCTTGGCCTTCTTGCGGATGAGCTGGATGCCCTCCAGCACGTTGGTGATGTCATAGATGCGCCGTTTCTGCACGTCCAGCACCTCGGCAGCCCAGTTCAGGTCCAGGACCCCATCCTTGGATTCACTCAGGAGGTAAATGAACTTCTTGGTGAGCAGCCCGAGCGATGTGTCATAACGAGTCTTCTCTCCAGGGGACTTGGGGGCTGAGGGAGAAAGGGGCCCTGTCACCGCTCAGGGAGAGCCAGCCTGGGCAGCCTCGTCCACAGATGGGGACCTAACAGGTACCGCCCTTCCCATGAACACAGGAACAACCACTCTCCAGTTTACAGAGCACCGCGAGGCTCTGTAAACCTCGTGGTCGTTCGCCACCCCTGTCCAGGCAGGGAACCTGAGACCTGGAAAGGGAACGTGACTTGTTCAAGGTCTCACAGTCAGGGGCAGGGACAGGACTGGAGACCAAGCCTCTTCTAACTCCTGGTTCAGAGCACCTTCCCACCATAGCTTAAGGGAGCCGTATCAACACCCCCACCACCAATGATGACAAGCACTGAGTGTGGGATCACGGTTCTAAGCACTTTCCATATACAACAAATTCAATCCTTGCAACCCCCTAAGAGGCTGCTGTACAACCATCCCCATTTCATGGATGAGACTACTGAGGAACAGAAAGGGAAAGTGACTTGCTCAGCTCACTCAGCTAGAAAGTGCCAAAGCTGGGATTTAAATCCAGGCAGCCTGGCTGCAGAGTCTGTCTTCTTAACCATTCCCCTCTCCAGCCAGCTTTGCCAGAAATCTGGAATTAGGGTAATGAGAGAAAGAGAAGGATGGGCTGGGACTTGGGCACATTTTTCGACTTGCTTTTTCTTTCCACGTATAGCCTAATGATTATCTGAAAGGAATCAGTCCTATAATACCAAGTGGGGCAGGTTCATGAAAAAAAGAGACTTTCTTAATGGGGTTGATGTCACAAGACCACATCCCAGCGGCAGTATCTTAAACCACAAGAGGGCTTTGGCAATCAAGTGACTTGCAAAGTCCTACAGCAAGCTAGCCGCGGAAGAGTTCTGGAAACTGAGCTTTGAAGAGTGTCAGATTCCTCCGGAAGGGGACTTTCCGACCCCATCACATACGGATGGCAGGCATTCTGCACACAGGAGGCTTTGGTCATGTTTGGGGTCCCTGGCAGACATTACTGAACGATCAGTGCTCCTAGTGTCTCTCAATAAAATGTTGCAGACAGCCTCTACCCACACAGGAGGGCCAGCTTTCCTGCCCTCCCTAACCCAGCTGGGCTTTGTTTTACAGAAGAGACAGCTAAGGCTCACGGCAGGGGGGACCAGAGCCCTGCCCAGATCCCCGATCCTCATGCTTCCCACCCAGTGACATACCTTCTTCATGAGGTCTCTGACCCCCCAAATTTTCTAAAACTCCGGCTGGAACCAGGATGTTGACTGAATATATCAAGAGACAGAAGTAGAAATTTCCTGCAGCTTAGCTTTTGAAAGACATCCCCCCACCCCCCCGCCCAAGCAGCCCCAGGATCTTCACGGTTTAGACCAATCCAGAATCCAGGCTTCCCTTGGAATCACTCACTCAGCTCTCTACCTGTGGGATAAAGACCCCGACTAGCCCTGCTCCTCTCGGAGCTGGAGTCTCTCTTTTAGAAAAGGTCAGACTGAACTAAATACAAACTTTTTTTTAAAAAAAAATGAGAAAGCTCCCAAGTGAAACACCAGTCACTTGAGATCACGAGAGTGGTGCATGGTGTGGGAGAGGCTGTGCCCGCTTGGGTTTGGGCCCTGACACCCCTCCCCCGCCACCACCAGTGTGACCTTGGGCAAATCACTCAGGCTCTGAGTCTCTGACAGCCTCATAGGGAAAGGGGGACAGTGCTGACGACTGGCAGGGTCCCGTGAGAGAAGGCAGAGGAAGCTGCTTTGTAAACCGGGAAGTGTGCCACAAATATCACTCCTGCTGATGTGGGTAGGGCCGCTGCCCTCTGCCCCAGCCTGCCCTCCCTTCCCACCCTCCTCCTGAGCCTGCCCTTAGATGCCCCATCTGTGCGGCTTACTTCTGGGGCTGGGGAGACCGTCCACTCTAAGGCACTTCCCCTTGGGAGTCCGGAACTCAGGGACCGTGGGTCTCCCGATCCCCTCCAGGTCCAGCTTCCTTTTGGCCTTGGAGAGAGGAGAGAGAGTCAGAGTTTGAGTATCATTCCTCTTTCAATCTTTCCCCGAGTCGGAGCCAAAGCATGGAGGCCACCGGCAGCGGCTTTCTGTGCCTCAGTTTACCACCAGTCCCGGGGAAACATCTCGGCACTTGGTGAGGAAACAGCAGTGACTGGCCAAGCGAGATTTTGGGGGGAAAAGGAGTCCTGAACCTCAGCCTGAGGTGCGGGTACTCGAAGACTTCCGAAGCCAGTCTGGCCAAGGGCTCAGGGTTCTGTCATAATGGGCCCCAAGGTCACTTCTACATCCGCCATCCCCAACCCCCAAGCCCAGAGGCTGAAGCAGGGAGGAAGAGGTGGGTAGGACCTAAACCACATCAGGCTGGGGAGCGCCTCCCGCCCCACCAAGTGCACGAGCAGCTGGCCCAGCCTGCCCTGGTGCCCATCACAGCCCCACAGCTGGCCCTTATCAGGGTGGGGCTGGGCATCCGCCCAGGCCCAGGGGACTTCCTGGCTCTGTGCCACACCCCAGAGAGGTGCCCACATTGGGAAGCCGAGCAAACATTCCCCACCCCCATGTTTGGGCTCCAGCTCAAGGGCCCCGGGGGCCTCCTGAATAGACTCTATTTGCCAATCTTTCTTTGCTGAGAGGGGCAGACAATGAATCCCTCCCCTGCATCTCAAGGACAAACAGCTGAGGTCCCCCTGCTCCCCCTGCCTGTTCCCGCCAAGCTTGGGAAACACCTGCTAGGGAAATGGAACCACAGACATCTGCTCCTCACCCCGCTGCCACCAGGCCCCAGTTAGGCCCAGAAGCTGCACTGGCCCGGAAGGGGCCTCTCTCCTGTTAGGGCTGGGTAGGGGCAGGGCTAGGGTACTGGGGCACTGGGGCAGAGGTCAGAGGCCTGGACTTGACTCTCCCAGCTCCTTCGTGGGCTCCCTGCATGGGTGTGTGTGTGTGTGTGTGTGTGTGTGTGTGTGTGACTTGGGGAAGTACGCAACAGCTAGGGGCCACTTTCCTCCTCTGTAAAATGAGGCAGAAAACACCTGCTTTGAGGAGCCACGGTGAGAAACCAAAGAGATAACCCTTGCCAAGTGCTCACCCTACGGCTCAGCACAACACAGTAGGTGTTCAGAAAATGCAGACTCCCTTCCTGAAATCCAGGCTTGGCCTCTTCTTTGACACACCCTTCAGGGGGCCCCGAGCCTATTTCCTTCCTCTCCCTCTTCCCTAATCACCCAGACACCCTGAAGCTGGCTGGGGCAGAGAGGCCTATTTTAACCTCTAACAGTGAGGTCATGCTTGGCGGGTCTGACACTTCTAACTGCTGCTGAGCACAGCTGGGCTGACAGGTGTGGGAAGTGGTGACAGCCATTCCTGCTATCAGCTCCCCTCCCTGCTCCTGCCTCCTCCAGGCAGTCCTCCTAGACTGATTCCAGGAGACCCGCTCCTTGGTTTGAGGAGCCTGGATATGATGCTCCTCTCGTCCACCCCTATCCAGTCCTGGACATGATCCAAACACGTCCCTGCTCATTCCTCTTGAAGACCCTCTGGCATATTCTTTTTCTAACCTCTCAGCTGGTGAGATCCTAGGGAATGTGACTTATCTTGTCTCTAGGGAAAGGTCCAGCCATTCCCTGAGAACTTCCACATGCCCTGGGCCGAGCCCCAACATTCATCACCTCACTGAGTCTCCCCATCACCACCAAGCCCCATTTAACAGCTCAAGTAACTGGGACCTGGTGAACTCCAACGTCTTTGTCAATCCTGATAGAGGTTGTCCATCTGAGGACCCTTCCCCCATCCCTCAAGAAGGAATGCCAAGAGCAGGGAGAGGAAGAGAAGTCAAGCTGAGTTTTACCCAGGACAGAAGTGGGGCAGCCCAGAGTCTCCCCAATGCCACCCACCTCCCCCACCCAACAAGAGCCAGGCCCTGCTGAGTTCTCGGAACACAAGCAAAAGCCTCACTACCTGCAGAGCAGGGAGAAGGAAGGACCTTGAATGAAGTATCTGCACTGGGCCTATCACGTGCCCATCAGTCCTGCACCATCAGTCCTGGCAATCTCTCTTGGCAGAAGAGAAACGGAGACTCAGAGGGGGTAAGGCATGAACCCCAAGGTCACACAGACAAAAGGCAGAGCCAGAGTTTGAACCCAGGATTGTCTGACTCCAAAGCCACGTGCCAGGCCGTCTCAGTTCTTTTGCACACATTCCCCCAGATTTTGCTGGAACTTGAGCCGAGGCCTGGTTGTGCCCACCAGCCCCCCATTACTTTATATACACATACCAGTTCCCTCCCTTCCCTTACAGTCCCTCCCCTTACCCTGTACTTCAAGCATCCCAAAGCAGCTAAATGACCCTCACCTAAGGACATCTCCCTGACACCTTGGGGCATGGCCCATGGATGTGCCTGAGCCTACAGAACAGAGGTGGCAGAGGACAAGCCCAGGAAGATGAGGGCCAAGAAGAGCAGAGCAAAGGCTTGGAGTCAGATCCCTCTGGGTTCCCTTCCAGGCTTCCCCCCTTGTTAGCTGGGTGAGCTCAGCAAGTCAGTTGACCTCTGGAGCCCCACCTGTAAAATGGGCATACTCTGCTCCACCCTGGCCGGGGACCCAGCGACAGTGCAGCAAAGCTCCTGGCTCACACACTGAAGCCACCATCACTAAAGGTCCAGAGCAGCGAGCAAGGGGGAAGTGCAGAGGGAAGCTGAAGTGCAGAGGGAAGCTGAAGAGACAGGAATGTACCAAGAGCCAAGGCACATTTGCTCTAATCTGGACCCTCTTAGGAGGCAGCCCCTTTGGCTGTTTCTTAAAGGCCTGGTTAGGATTCAAGCTCCCCACTGACCCCTTGGGAGAAGAGGCAGGCCCAGAAATGAGGGGGCCAGAGATACCCAGATGCAACCCCACTCTGGGCAGCAAGGTGCCCAAGGTGGGGCTCAAAGGAAGGGAAGTGACTTGCCCAAGGTCACTCAAGGAATGAAGCCAGGCTTTTTCCAAGCCCCAAGTCCTAATTTAGGCAGTGGGGGTAGGAGCAAGTGTTCCAGATCCCAGCCCTACCACTCAGCAGCCTGCACTTGCACATCTGACCCGCCTCAGAGGGTTGTTCCTTAACATGCTCCTTTGCTTTCAAGCTTCTCAGGGGGACTTTGGAAAAGCCAGACGAAAAGAAGAAGAACCGTGCAGAATCCCACCCTCTTCACAGAGTCCCATAGGAATAAGACAGAATCATGTAATGTGCCCGGCTGGACTAGGGACTCCGTAGAGGAACATCCCAAGCCTTCCCCAGAGGGTGCTGGAAAGAGCCCCAGACAGCGAGTGAGGAGACCAGGGCTCAGGCTTCTATGCTGCCACTGAACTTGGTTGCCATCCCCGAGGTCCCTTTAAACAGCAGCTCCCCAATAGATCCTACTCACCCTGCCCTTTGCAGCCTGGCCACAACCCAGGCAGCCACACCCAGGGTTGGGTTTGGAGCTGCTCCAGGTCCCGCCCTGGTAAAATGAGTAAGCGGGGGGGCCAGGCCTGCCCATGGGGCTGGGGGCCAGAGGGCATCTGATGGGAGAGGGGGCTCTGGGCCTGACAGGCCTTTAGGGCAGTCTGATGCAAGGAGACTCTCCCACTTCTTGGCTTGTGACTTGGACAAGTGACTTCACGTCTCTGCTCAGTTTCCTCATCTGTAAGATGCTTCATCCCAAGCATCTTGGCCAAGATAACGAGTGTGAGGAGTGCCAAGCAGTGACTGGCACACAAGAGGCGTTCAGTAAAAGAGAACCATTCTTGCTGTGATCACTGAGCCCCTCTGGGAGGGAGCTACAGACAGATGCACTCGGGCTCCTCTGGGAGGGAAGCAGTTCAAAACCACAGCTGTTACTGAAACGCAGCCACTGAAACCCCGCCTGGGCGCCTGAAAGCAGCTGGCCAGAGAAGACTGCACCCTCCACTGAGCCCCTTCCCCCGCCCGGGGCACCCAGCTCCTCAGTCAGGCAGTACTGCAGAAAGTCAAGGCTGCAGAGAAGAGACCAATGATCACCAGCCTTGGTCATACACCTCCCTGCATGACCTTGGACAGATCATATCTTCATCCTGTGCCTCAGCTTCTCCCCGGAGGTACTAAGGCCTCCTCCTTCCCAGGGTACAAAACTGTGTTAGGCTGTAAAACGCTGAGCATAAAGATAGATACCCAGTCTCAATTATCTTTGGCTGTTTGACCTGTGAAATGGGATAAGCACCCCTGGCTCCCTCGTGCAGGAAGGGGCTCTGGAAAGTTTAACGCCTTGAGCATGGGCAAAGCGTGATTCCCCTAACAGGGACTTGTGCCTGCTGCATCCGGGGAAGGCTGGGGGTCTGTGCCTGTCCACCAACAAAGGTCTGACCAAATGCCTCTACGGCAGGGAGGGCTGGTCTTATCTCTCTGTACCTGAACCTATCTACACCACTCACAACGAAGCAAACTACAGCACCCCCATCTCCCCTTTCTGGAGCCGCTTTCCAAAATCCAGGACCAGGAGCTGGAAATGACCTGAGATGAGTTAGCCCAATTATGCCATGGACAGGTGCATTTTCAAGAAAAGGAAATGTAAGCCCAGACTGGGGCCAAGACTTGTCCAGGGCCACACTGAACTAGTGGCAGTCAGGACCAGAAACCAAGCTCCCCATCCACCACCCAGTTCTCCAGGGCTTTTCCCACCCCACCCACCTCTACCCTATGGTTGTTTCCATTCTCAAGGGCTCCAGGAATTCCACTCCCACAAAACACACCCTGTACCTGGTGCCACCACATTTAAGGCCCTCCCTGGCAATGGCCTGGGGGCTTGAGGAAGGAAAAGTCCATCCGAATAGGAAACCTAGGGGGCTGCCCCCAGTCTGCACCTGCTACTGGCTGTCTGGGAGGGAAGACTGGGCCTGGGAGAGCCATGGGCAGATAATTGGGAAAGAGTCGGCTGTACAGGAAATTCAGAGTCTGTCCAAGCTAGACTGGACCTGAGAGACACCCCATCCCTGCCCCCCATCTTAAAGTCCCCCATTCTACGCCTAGACCAAGCCCTATACCTGTGCCATAGCAGATGCCCAGTACCAGTTTCTGGACCAAACAATGAATGAAAGAATGAAGGAGTGGTGGCGATGTCAGCTCCGTGGACTTCCTCAAGGTCACACGGTGCACTGGGGTAGTGGGTTGAGTCTCCGCACTCCCAGTCCAGTGCTCATTCCACTCCAATGCATGGTTTTTTCATCCCAAGTCCGAAAACGAAGGGCTCCTTCAATTCAGATATGCAGGGCAATGGGTTGTTCTGGAAGCTGAAAGCCCTCTTTTCCCTCCTCAACTCGACCTGCTTCGTTCAAACTGGGTCCCAGGCGCTCCTCCCTCCTTTCCCACACCCGCAAAAGCAGAGGGAGAAGCGGTGGGCGGCGGTGGGGAGGTCCCCAGCATTACCGGCAGCCGGCCAGCCGGCACGCATCGCACAGCTTGGCCCTCCGGTCCGTGGGGGGTGGCGTCGAGGCAGGTGCCGGGCGCCGCAGTGGGAGGCACAGTCTGCGGGTACAGCGAGGTGTAGTAGGTGGTGGTGGCCGGACAGAGCTGGGGGCTGCTGAGGCCGGGCGGCCACAGCTCGGTAGGGCTCATCGCGTGCAGTCCCTTCGAGGGCGGCCGGGCGGCTGGAGCCAGGGCCCGGGGCCCTCGCAGCATGGCGAGCGCAACGCCCCCTCCTCAACCCGGCCTGGCGCGCCCGCAGGCACCTGCGGGCTCCGGAGCCCGCGGAGGCTCACACCGCCCGAGGCATGGCGCGGAGGCCGGGGAAAGCCGCCAATGGACGCCTGCGGGGCAAGGCCGGACCCTCCCCTCCTGGCCAGCGGCCGAGCTGAGCAGCGCTTGGAGATCCCCGCTTGGAGATCGCCCCGCGGCGGCGGCGGCGGCGGCACGGCCAGTGGCTGTCCCACCCCGAGGGCGACGGCGACCCGGGACGGCCCCGCGCCCCCGAAAGGCCTCGGCGCTTGGGGTCTGGCTGGCTCCCGGTAGGGGTCTCTGGGGTCGCCGGGGGCTCGGAGGAGAAGCGATGCGCTCGGACGGGAAAGAGGGGCCGATTGCACCGACTCCCTCTCGCCTGGCTCTCTGGTCCCCAAGTCTTTCTCTGCCTCTTTTTTTTCCTTCTTCTCTCTCTCTCTCTCTTTTTTTTTTTTTTTTTTTTTTTTAGCGCCAAACTGCGTGCCGCGAAATTCGGATCTCCCGCGGAAAATGCCGCGCTTTGGTTGGCCGCCGCTACTGGCACAGGCTCCACCCCCCGGAAAGGACCGGTTCCCAAGGCTGCGATTGCAACACGAGCTTCGCTGCTTAAAGGGGCCGCCACACCTCCTGTCGCCGGGCGCCCGCCGTCCCTAGCAGCGGGAGAAACAGGCTGAGGTCGTGGTGCGGTACCGTGCAGAAGCGGCCAGAGTTTGCTGAGGAAGAGGCCTGGATTTCCTGCGGCGGGGAGGGGGGAGTGCGGGAAGGAGGGAATTGGGGCACGGAGTCCTGTCCTGAGCCCGGAGCCAGCAGCACCTTATCTAGGCCAAAGGCTTTTGGTTATTTTGCATATACGCTTTTATATCCTTTTTCTGCCCCACTAAAATGAAAGCCAGGAACCTGTTTTCTTTCCTGGCAGGGGGGTGAGGGGTGGAGCCTAATATTTATATCTCATCGTAGGAGGATACTAACATCTGCTGAGGGCCTCCAGTAGGCCAAGCACCCTGCTAGTTGTTTTATTTCATTGAATCCAACAATCCCAGGAGGAGGCACGATGGTCTTCGTGGTAAAGACTGGAGAGACGGAAAGGCTAGGTAACTTGTCCAGGATCACAGAGAGATTCACTGACTTGAGAACTGGCTGTCCAATCTGGACAGGCCAGCTTCTGAGACCTTGTTTGTTCCAATAAAAGCTTTCTCCCCCACCCTCCCAAGCTGTGCCTGCCCCTTGCAGGCCTGGATGGGGACTGCGGGGGGGGGGGGGGGGTCCAGAGTGCAGAGCTATGTCTTGTTCTCAGTGACATTCCCAGAGCCCCACATTCAGCAAATATTTGAACATCTCCATGTTTCTCCTAAATAATCCTTTTGTCCCACACAAGAGCCTCCCTCCCTCATTCAAAATCTTCATTGCCAATAATCCATTTACATTCCCAGTCCCTCCAGCTTAGAGATGCCCAGGCTCCAAGAAGTAACCTTAGCTGCAAGAAGCTAATTCCAAGTCTGCCAGTTCCTGCCTAGTGCTGCGTGATTTCTATGCGGGTCTGAGGCTGGCGTTCAAAATCCTCCAGAGTTGGTCCCCAGCTTCATACCTGGTTCTTATACTCAGATCTCGAGGATGATGTAACACTAATGCACGATGATCAAGAGCCCAGACTTTGTAGCAGACAACACTGGGTTCAAATCCAGTCCCAGTCACTTTACCAACTGTGTGACCCCAGGCAAGTTTTATAAACTCTCTGAGCCTCACTTTTCTCACCCTATTAACACCCACCTCATAGGATGGTGGGGGAAATCTCATGAGATCAGGTACAGCTGTCAGCACACAGCCTGGTTCCTGAAGAACCTCAAGAAATAGCCGTGGTCACATTTCCGGCCTTATCTCCAGTATGCAGACCCCCTTCATTCCAGTCTACATATTTCACTGTTCTTCAAGGTCCAGCTTAAACATCACCTCCTCCAGGAAGCCTTCCCTGCTTACCTCCCCTTTCCCAGTTAGAGAGCTTCATGCTCTCTTCCCATGCTAAGTGTATTCTGACTCAACAAATAAAGCTCTATTTAGTGGCAAGGAGGCTGCGATTCGATTCAAGTCCCACTTCACACTTCCTAGCTGAGCAACCCTGGGCAGGCCGCTACTCCACATCTCAACCATCAACTACCGACAAGGCTTCTACTCAGTTGCTTTCATAGGTCTCGGAGACACTATTGAAATGGGGGTGGTAATGACCCTCACAACACCCTTCTGGGACAGGCACTGTTATTATCCCCATTTTACAGATGAGGGATCCTGGAAGGAATTGTGGCAGAGCAGGTTTGGGGAAGGAGCAGAGCCCCAGGGCCAGGAAGGGAAATGGGGGTGGCAGGGTGGAGCTGAGAGAACGCAGGGAGCCAGCAAGGGGGCCACGAGCCAGCTCTCTGTGGTTGAGTTTCGGGCCGCCAGGGCTAGCTTTGGTTTCACTGCCTGGGAACGGACTAATTCCTGTGGGGCATATCTGTAGTCTGTTCTCCCTGAACTTGAATTCCTGCCCCATCCATTCCTAGCTTGCGCTCCTGGTCAGGTTGCCAGACTTCTCTGAGCCTCACTTTCTTCACCTTTGAAATGGAGATGGCATGGGGCGCCTGGGTGGCTCAGTTGGTAAAGAGTCTGCCTTCTGCTCAGGTCATGATCCCGGGGTCCTGGGATGGAGTCCCACATTGGGCTCCTGGCTCCTGGCTCCCTGCTCAGGGGGGATCCTGCTTCTGCCTCTGCCTGCTGCTCCTCCTGCTTCTGTGCTCACTCTCTCCCTCTTTCTAAATGAATAAATAAAATATATATATTTTAAAAAGCATGGAGTCTGTTTAGGGCTCCCCCTCTCCCTCCGCCCCTCTGTAACCTATAACCTATATGCACTCTCTCTCTAAAATCAATCAATCAATCAAAAAGAAAAGAAAAGTCCCCAAACCAAAGCAAACTCCATTCCAAGTGATGTACCTCATCCCTGGTGTATCTTCTGAAAAAAAAAGCCTCAGATTCCCTCTGTTCAAAGTCCTACTTATCAAAATACAAAATGCCTTATAGAAACTTCCTGAAGGTACAGACCTCCTGTTTGGGGGCTCTCCAGTGGGTTACCTGTTCACATGAATCTAAAATTGAGAGAGAGAAGCCAAAAGGGAGCTGCTGTAGGAAGGAAAGGTGGGGGGAGGTTTCTGCTCATTAGGGAAAAGAAAATCAAATCACAATGAGATTCACACCCACTAGGACCACCGTAATCAAAAAGATTGACAAAAACAAGTGTCCAGGATATGGAGAAATTAGAACTCTCCTTCCTTGCCAGTGGAATGTAAACTGGTACAGCCACTTTGGAAAACAGTTATACACAGAGTTACCATAGGACTCAGGAATATCACTCCTAGATATACACCAAAGAGAACTAAAAATAAATGTTCATCCAAGAACGTGTGCATGAATGTTCATAACAGTATTATGCATAGCAACCAAAGATAGAGATAGCCCAAATAGGCACCAGTGGTTGGGTGGATAAATTTCAGGTGACGTAGCCATACAATGAAAAATTATTCAGTCATAAAACGGGATGAATTACACACAAGAGCCACAACACAGATGAACCTTGAAAACTATTGTGCTAAGTGAAAGAAACCAGGCACAGAAGGCCATCTACCACATGATTCCATCAACGTGAAATGTCCAGAATAGGAAAACCTATAGTGCCAGAAAACAGAGTCGTGTTTCCAGAGGTGGGTAGAGGTGGGTCAGTTCCATTTCACAGATGAGTAAACTGAGGCTCAAGAGAAACTGAGTTCCACTACCTCTCCTGTCTGTGTGGCTTTGGACCCATGACTTCACCTCTCTTGGAGCCTTAGTTTTCTCTATTGTAGAACAAAAATACTGTTGTGCATCTAAGAAGGTGATTGTACGTGGTTGGTATTTTTTTAGTTCCTTTTCTCGCTGGGCTCTCTGGCCTTTGGGTGGAAGCTCGCGGGGTTTAATGGTTACGAGTGCCACCTAGAGGTGGGCGCAGGCAACTGCCCCAAGTCTGCAAGGCGGTCTATTTTTGGTCAAGTCAGCCCCCTACCGGCTGGGGGAGGAGAAAAAGGATGTGAAAGGCGCCGCCCTGCTGGGAAGGCGGCGGGCGGGGGGCGCTACCAAATTGGCCAGATTCTTTCCAGATGTGTCCAGACCTTGGAGATGTTTTTCACAGATGTTGGGCCCCGTGAAGGTGGCCGCACGTTGTGGGGAGGGCAGTCGGATTCAAGTCCAATAGAGATGCCCAGAGCAGCTTAGGCGGACAACACCCATAATTCCTAGGGTTTTCAATTAATTCTTTCCTCTTCCTGTAGGAACTTTTTCTTTTTCTTTCTTTCTTTCTTTCTTTCTTTCTTTCTTTCTTTCTTTCTTTCTTTCTTTCTTTCTTTCTTTCTTCCTTTCTTCCTTTCTTTCTTTCTTTCTTTCTTTCTTTCTTTTTTCTTTCTTTCTTTCTTCCTTCCTTTCTTTCTTTCTTTCTTTTTTTAAGATTTTATTTATTTATTTGAGAGAAAGCAAGAGAGAGAGCGCGAGAGAACAGGAGCGGGGGCGGGGGGAGAGGGAGAAGCAGGTTCCCCGCTGAGCAGGGAGCCTAACCCAGGGCTCTATCCCAGGACCTGGGGATCATGACCTGAGCCAAAGGCAAACACTTAACACACTGAGCCACCCAGGCTCCCCTGTAGGAACTCTTCAAAGGCACACCTGATAGGAGCACCTGGATGGCTCAGTCCCTTTCCGGTCTGACTTGATTTCTGCTTGGATCATGCATGGTTTCTGGGGCTTGCGGTTGAACAGGGTCCTGAGATCCAGCCCCAGAGCTGGGTGGGGAAGCTCAGCAGGGAGCCTGTTGGAGATTCTCTCTCTCCCTCTGGCCCAGCCCCTGCTCACTCTTCCTCTCTTAAATAAATAAATAAATCGTTAAAAAGCAAAAAAAACAAACTGGGGCACTTTGGTGGCTCAGTTGGCTGGGCAACCGACTCCTGGTTTTGGCTTGGGTGGTGATTTCATGAGTCAGAATCTCATAGGCCATGAGATCCAGTTCCACACCAGGCTCCCTGCTGGGCAGGGAATCTGCTTAGGGATTCTCACCCTCTGCCCCACCCCTACTCATGTGTGTGTGTGTGTGTGTGTGTGCGTGTGTGTGTTTTCTCTCTAAAATAAATAACATCTTTTTTAAAAACACACAAAAAACCACATACCTGATCTTATCACTCTCTAGCTTAAGATCTGGCAAGAAGTTCCCCACCGTGGCCTGGGCCACCTCTCTGCCCCTAGCCCCTGCTTTTCAGCCCACTTCACTCGGACACCTTAGGCTCTGATCAAATACACATCTTCTGACTACCCCTCCGACCTGCCTGCTCTCCCTGTTGGCCTATCCTGTCCTCTTTTCTCTTCCACCAGGAAGAAAAAGTCTGCTGTCAGACACAGGTTTCTCAGATACACAAGTCATTGAGAATGCTGTGATCTCAAACAACACTCGATAAAAACAGCTATCCTGGAACCCTTCCGACGGACAGAACTGAACCAGGGACAGCAAAGTCAAGGATCCAGATCAATTACTAACACTGAGAAATAAGACTCAGAATACTTTTAAAATAAACAAGACATTCAGTCTTTGGAGTCCCGGTGATGCTGGTACGGGCATGAGTGGTGAGGGCTTCACCCACCCCTCCCTCGGAAACGGTCTCTGAGGTCTGCTCCCCATGTCCTGTTAGGAATCTCAGGCTATCCTAATGACACACTGTCATTACAGTAGTTTTTCTGTTCTGTCATCTTCCCCAGATTTAAGCTGTTTCTTGTCTTCTTTATCTTTATACCCCAATGTCCAGGCCAGTGTCCATCACAGAGTAGAAACAGGAGAATTGCTTACTGAACTGAACTCAGTGAATATTGTTTAGACTCTTTTTTTTTTTTTTTTTTTTAATGTATTTGACAGACTGAGATGCAGTGAGAGAGGGAACACAAGCAGGGGGAGTGGGAAAGGGAGAAGCAGGCCTCCTGCGGAGCAGGGAGCCTGAGGCAGGGCTCGATCCCAGGACCCTGGGATCATGACCCAAGCGGAAGGCAGACGCCCAACGACTGAGCCACCCAGGCACCCTGGAAGATCACTTCTGATCTCTTCCCAGAAAAGCCTCTGGCCACTGTCAGAATCTCTTAGAGTCGCCGCATGGGGGAAAAAGGGAGCCCTGTGGGGCCAAAGAGGTCACAAGGGCTGGTATTCTCAGGCACCACCTTCTCCTGGCCTGTGGAGAGAGACTTTCTTGCTTTCTAATCCCACCTGTCCCCAAGCCCCCCACCCCGCATCATTCCTCCCCCAACAGGCAGATCAAAACAACAATGCTAATAGTAGCAAAGCAAGCACACTCACACTCCATATCCACTTCAATGATCACAACAGCCCTGGGAGGAAGCCACGACCAGCCCCATTTTACAGATGAAAGGACTGAGGCAGGGGAGTAGTTCAATGATCTGCCTTCAGGCACACAGCTTCAGGGTCCAGAACTATATTTATTTACTATGTGCCACTCACCATTCTGAAGGCTTGAAGTAGGTGTTGTTATCACTCCAACTGTACAGATGAAGAAACTGAGGCCCAGAGAGTTTAGGTAGTTAGCCCAAGGACACAGGGCTTGGAAGGTCAGGGAGGTTTTGAGCCAGGGCATTCTGGGTTCATCCTCTTTGACCACTCTGCTGTCCATCCTTTCTTCTGCAAGCCTTGGCTTCAGTATGTGTAAGTAGGATAAGAATACCCACCTCATAAGATCTCTATGGGATTAGATCTAATATGTATGGGCATCTGGAACCCAGTAGATAACCCAAGGATAAGAGGTCTGGAGGTTCTCTCGGACCTCAACTGACAGTTGCAGCAACTGGCCACCAGGGGGGAGTCATGCGCCAAGGACCAAAGCCCTTCTAAGGGGCCTGGTCCACCCTTCAAGGGTTAAGGATTCTGCGGAGCCCTTTTCCCCCTATGCCCCACCCTGGGATCAATGACAGAGTCCAGCCTGCGCCAGAATCTCACGGAACTGACCTTCTTGCAAAAGAAATAAAGTTTAGACCTGAAATGCATCCAAGACCCCTTTGCTAATTC
The DNA here is from genome assembly GCF_030435805.1 of Mustela lutreola. Lineage (NCBI taxonomy): Eukaryota > Metazoa > Chordata > Mammalia > Carnivora > Mustelidae > Mustela > Mustela lutreola. The sequence goes on from NC_081299.1 coordinate 17,043,600, forward strand.
CAGTTCTGGGACTGAGGGGCTGGGAGGATGTCTGGGGAGGAGAGCCCAGCTGTGTCCCATTTGGTGGTGTAGTGGTGGGGAGGTGGCAATTACCAGCAGTGCCCCTTCTGCTGGCGGCTGGGTTCCTGGAGCCACAGCTGCAGGGCGGAGGGTGGCTGGGGGAGTTTGGAATTGTCTCCCTGGGGGTTTCCATGGTTACAGATGGATGCCGGCAGGCAACAAGGCTGTGTCCTTTATCTGTATTGTCTCCTGGGGAGACAATGGGCTTTAGGGATGAGGGACACTTGATGCAGCAGGAGCTCTGCCTGCTCTGCTCTAGAAATCCCCTGGCTCCCCTCCTGGGGCTGACAGCGGGGCACAGGGCTCAGCCTTGGAAATGAATCCTTGCTTTGGTGGACAATATGACCACTGCAGAGACTTGAAGAAGCCCCCAAACAGCAAAACTGCAGGGCCTTCTTGAAGTAGTCAATAAAAACCCCACATCTGGGAGTCAGCCCTTATCAAAGCATGATTCTGTCCCTTACTGACTTGGGTGTCTTATTTTACCTGTTCAAGTCCCAGTTTACTCATCTGGAAAGTGGGGGAAAATACCTGCTTTTTTTTTTTTTTTTTTTTTAAGATTGTATTTATTTATTTGACAGAGAGGGAGAGACAGCGAGAGAGGGAACACAAGCAGGGGGAGTGGGAGGAGAAGCAGGCTCCCCACTGAGCAGGGAGGCCAGTGCAGAGCTAGATCCCAAGACCTAGGATCATGACCTGATGGGAAGGCAGATGCCTCACAACTGAACCACACAGGCGCTCCAATACCTGCTTAATAAAATTACTGGGAGAAAGCACCAATCACAGAACCTAGTATCAACCAGGTACTCAGGACACCTGCTTGGCTAAGTTCATACAGCATGTGACATTTTTTTTTCTTTTTTTAAGATTTATTTACTTATGGGGCTCCTGGGTGGCTCAGCTCAGTGGGTTAAAGCCTCTACCTTCAGCTCAGGTCATGGTCTCAGGGTCCTGGGATGGAGCCCTGCATTAGGCTCTCTGCTCAGCAGGGAGCCTGCTTCCCCCTCTCTCTCTGCCTGCTTCTCTGCCTACTTGTGATCTCTGTCTGTCAAATAAATAAATAAAATCTTTTTTAAAAAAGATTTATTTACTTATTTGAGAGAGAGAGAGAGAGGGAAGGGGCAAAGGGAGAGGGAGAGAGATTCCCAAGCAGACTCCACGCTGAGCCCGGAGCCCGACAGTTACAGGGCTCCATCTCCCAACTCTAAGACTGTGACCTTAGCTGAAACCAAGAGTCAGAGGCCTAACCAACTGAGCCACCTTGGAGCCCAGAGTGTGACTCTTGATCTCAGGGTTGTGAGTTTAAACCCTATGTTGGGTGTAGAGTTTATTTTTAAAAATAAAAATAAATAAACGAAATCTTTAAAGAAAAAGAAAAAAAGGTACCCAGTACCTGAGCTCACACCGACTCCTGGAACGTCTTTGCTCATAGGACTGGCTCTGTGGTCTTCACCAAGGCCCTTCTTCTGTCTTGGATTTAGCTGCCTCATCTGTGACCTGGCGACTTTGGAAGGCTTTAAAGGATGAAGTGAGATGATGAATAAAATGCTTAAGGAAATAGAAATCAACCTCCTAACACACAATTCTGCCTTCTAGGGCTTAAATCTACTTGGAACCTGCAACACATGCTTGCAGGGGGCATATGGTATTTGGGGGGAGTCGAATGATGGGCGCTATGGCAAGATAAGGGAGATTTTTTTTTCTTAAGATTATTTATTTATTTGACAGACAGAGATCACAAGCAGGCAGAGAGGCAGGCAGAGAGAGAGGGGGAAGCAGGCTCCCCGCTGAGCAGAGAGCCTAATGCAGGGCTCCATCCCAGGACCCTGACACCATGATTTCAGCTGAAAGCAGAGGCTTAACACACTGAGCCACCCAGGCGCCCCTTTTTTAAGATTTTATTTATTTATTTGACAGAGAGAGAAAGAGAGCACAAGCGGGGGTGTGGTGGTGGCAGGTAGTGGGAGAGGGAGAAGCAGGCTCCCAGCTGAGCAGGGAGCTCAATGCAGGGCTCGATCCCAGGACCAGGATATCATGACCTGAGCTGAAGGCCGACGCTTAACTGATTGAGCCACCCAGGTGCTCCTAAGCGAGATTTTCTAAAGGAGGCAAGATTTGGAGGGTCTCTGAATCAGAAAATTATTCCCAAAAGATCTGCCACCCTGTGCCAAAAAGAAACAAAAGCCCAGAGGAGAGAAGGAACTCAGCTCCCTGCTGCCAAGTTTACTTATCTGGCCCCGTCACCATCTTCTCCAAGGGAAGGTACACGCAGGTAGGGAAGAAGAAGAGGGGAGGGAAAGTTGTCATTTGTGGGACACCTTCATATAAGGCAAGTTGCTTATAAGCCCGTTTTATGGGTAAGGGAACTAGCGATTACTATTCTTGTTATTCAACTGGATTGGCCAAATGATGTACGAGACCCAAGACTGAGATTCATTTATCTGCAGTATGGAAGACAGAACTTGCCCATGGGAAAGAAAAACATTTCCTTCACCTTGAAGTAATCAGCGCCTGGTGGCTCAGTCTATTATGTATCCAATTCCTGATTGTGGCTCAGGTCATGATCTCAGGGTCATGATATTGAGCTCCATGTTGGGCTAGGCATTGGGCATGGAGCCTACAAGAGTCTCTTTCTCTCTCTCTCTCTCTCTGCTTCTTCCCTTTCCCCTCTCTTAATAAATAAGTAAATATCAGCAGAAGGAAGCAAAAATTTCTGAATGTCTATTCTTCCTTCCCTTACAAGGCACGTAGTCCAGAGCCCTGCACACAGTAGGCGTTCAAGAAAGGAAAGTTCTTGTCGCCGTCACTGCTGTTTTTTTTTTTTTTTTTTAAGATTATTTATTTATCTGTCAGAGAAAGAGAGTGAGCGAGCACAGGCAGACAGAATAGCAAGCAGAGGCAGAGGGAGAAGCAGGGTCGTTGCCGAGTAAGGAGCCTGATGTGGGACTCGATCCCAAGATGCTGGGATCATGACGCAAGTTGAAGACAGTGGCTTAACCCACTGAGCCATCCAGGCGCCCCCATCTCTACTGTTATTAAACACATTACTACACATTCAAAGCTAGGGAAGTGAAGATAAACAAAACTCACTCTCACCTCTGAGGAATTCACCCTTGTAGAGGAAGGACAAAAGCAAAAAGTCATCTCTTCCACTCGCTTGATTTTGCAAACCACCTTCACATATGCCATTTCACTGAATTCTCGTGACAACCTCGTGAGGAAGGCATTTTTCCCATTTTAGAGATAAGGAAACTGAGCCTCAAGTGGGTTTCAATGATTTGCCCAGACATTGTAAAATATGAATAAAATAGGAAATAAAATAATGTTCGCAGGAACACACCTTCGTTGGATTAACAGATGTGTTTAAAAGCAATAAAAAATATTATGTGAGGCTGACAAAACATGACCCCGTTTTATTAAAAAAAAATATATATGTAAAAGATAGCCTTTACTGGATTAAAAAAAACAGCCAAGCTCTTAACAACACTCATTTATGGAGCTACCGCGGTGTGCCAGGCGCTTTCTAGGCATCTCTTTAATCCCACAACAACCGGGAAAGGTAGACGTGGTCAGCCTTCTTTCCCGAAGGAGAAGCCAAGCCTCAGAGAGGTGAAGCTCTGTGCCCAGAGTTGCACAGCAACTTGGATAGAGCCAGGAGGGGGCCCCAGGCTCTAAGACGTAGGTGAAGAGCTGGAGCTTGGACCTGTTCCCAAGTCAGTTTTGCCAAGGAAAAGCTCCCGCTGAGAGGTGATCCCTCTCTCTTGTCTCACTCCGCAGAGCATGATGAGTGGGAGGGAGGCTGTGGGCCGTTCTCCAAGGTAAGAGGGTTCGTTGTAGCCCATTTGGGGAGCAGAACAGCATAGCCTGGCTTTCTCCAAGTGTGTGTGTCTGCGTTCACATGAGTGAGTGTACACGTGTGACTGTGTAAAGTTGGCTGGGTGCCGGGTCTCATAAAGCCACGTGATCCAAATCTGTACCTCTTCCCAAAATGTCAATTTTACTTCCAAAATTGAGACATGATGAATTTTTAAAGAAGATTTCATTTATTGGGCCGCCTGGGTGGCTCAGTGGGTTAAGCCGCTGCCTTCGGCGCAGGTCATGATCTCAGGATCCTGGAATCGAGTCCCGCATCAGGCTCTTTGCTCAGCAGGGAGCCTGCTTCCCTCTCTCTCTCTCTCTCTCTCTCCCCCCGCCTGCCTCTCTACTTGTGATCTCTCTCTGTCAAATAAATAAATAAAAATCTTAAAAAAAGAAAGAAAGAAGATTTCATTTATTTATTTGACAGAGAGATAGAGAGCACAAGCAGGCAGAGCGGCAGGCAGAGGGAGAGGGAGAAGCACGCACCCCGCTGAGCAGGGAGCCCAATATGATGCGGGGCTCAATCCCAGGACCCTGGGATCATTACCTGAGCCTAAGGCAGCCACTTAACCGACCAAGCCATCAGGGGCCCCATGAGACATGGTGAATTTTACATGAAAGTGCAGATGGTAATAAAATGGCTAAGAACGTAAATGTCATGTGGTATTTCAAGGTGACGAAAGACAACGAGTATAAGGGGAGTCTTTTTATGTACCAAGTACTAGTCTGAGAGCTCTGTACACGTGAACTAGTTTAATGCTCAAAGCTGTCTGTTGCAGGGACTGTTACTACCTCCCCTACCCCCCGTATAGGTGCAGAAAGATGCAGAGACTGAGGATGAAAAAAGTTAACTTGTTCAAGTTCATACAGCCGGGAAGCGGAGGAGTGTGGGCAAACATAAGCATTTCAATAGCCAGATATTAGAACATCTGTATTACCCATGGTTAGTGCAATTAAACATTTACAAACAGATGGGCAGCTGAGGATGATGAAGAAGCAGGTGGCTTCTGCTTGATTACCTTGATAAAATAATGAGGGCTGCCAACTGCCAACAGCTTACCTGGGCCAGCTACTCTAACTCTGTTGTCTTGTTGAATTCCTACTACATCCCTTTGAAAGAGGTACTGTTGGGAGCTAGGCTCAGAGAGTTAGTGTCTGTTGGCTGATCACACAGCTAAGTAGTGGCAGAGATGGGATTTGCATGGGGGTCTCTTTGACCACAAAGCTGCTGGCCACACCAGTGATTATGTCAGCTCTGTCCTCCAGGTCCTCTGGCCTCTGGGTCTTGTTCTTCCTACACCCATCTAGAAGAGACTCCTGTCCTCTTCTAGAGAGGGGTCCTTTTATGAGTGAGCTGCTTCTGGATCAGGCTGAAACTGGCCAGGCTCACAGAGTTCAAAGTTGAGACTTTCCACCCACTGAAAACACACTTGTCATGAGATAGTTACAAATCCCGATCATGAGAGAGGAAGAGCTGGGCACTAACTGGAACTGTAAAGATCTGGCTTTTAAGCTCTAGCTCTGTGAGGAATCCTTTCCACATGACATTGGATGAGTCACTTCCTTGCTCTGGGACTCAGTTTCTCCATCTGTGAAAAGGGAATAGTGAAGCTAGCTGTGACTTCCTGAGGATCTGCCTCACGCAGGTGGGTTTCCAAGTGCTTCATGCTCAGTTCCTCACCAAATCCTCCCCACAGCTCTGCGGACAGGGCGCGGGATCCTGGCAGTATTACAGGGAGGAAACGGAGGCTCAGAGAGGTGACGGAGCTTGTCCAACGTGGCACAGCGGGCGAGTGAAGGCACCGGGCTGGAGTCCTTTTTGGTCCCTGCTCTCCTCCTCAAGGCACCTGGCTGTCCTGCTGAGCAGATGCTTCTGATGGGCACCGTGTGTGAAACGGCTCTGAAGGGTGCACTTGCTGGGCCGGCCGTGCTGAGGTGCCATGACTGGATTACACCAACGACACCGCCACCTTGGAAGGATGAGAAAGGATTTATGTTAGGAATGTGACAACCATTTCCAGCAAGCTCTTGCTTGGGGTTACCCAGTGCCAGGTGCTTCGTAGAGGTCAGCAAAGTTAGTCATCAAAGCAACCATTGCAGACTCTGAAAGGATGAATAACTTACCTGTAACAGCCCAGCTGAGACACACAAAATTCGGATTTCAGCCCGCGTCCGTCTGATTCCCAGACTCACAGAGACAAAGTGCAGGGGGGCTGGGGTCGCTGCCTGAGGCTGATTCTCTATGACCCATTTGTTTGCACAGAGTTTTGAAAGAGCCACAGACATCCACAGCACCGGATGGGGAAGTTGAATCAGAGACCTGGACTCTGCTGCGTACTTCAGGGTGACCTTTGGCAGGTTCCCTAATACCTGGGAGCCTCGTAGGAGTGAAATGGAAGCAATTTCCAAGCCTCCTGTTACCATGTAGACTAAAATGCTGTGCACTGGTGAGTAGGCTCTTCTGAACACCTTCTTGCTGCTGCCTTTGATAAGATGTGGGACCAACATGTAGGCTCCTTGGGACCCACCCCGATGAACCTGCAGTGGAAGCTGGGATCAACCCTTCATACATCTGGACCCGCTGCAAGACCTGTCAGGGGCCCCAGTGGGGGAGGGATGAGTATGAGCCAGTGTGGGCCGGGGTGGGGGGCATCTGTCTTGATGGTCTCTGAGTCCTCATCTCCTCCTTGCATGACCTAGTACCCTGGTGCATCTTGAAACCTTTATTTTTCAACCTTTTATTTATTTATTTATTTTGAAGATTTTATTTGAGAGAGAGAGGGAGGGAGTGCACATAAGTGGGAGGAGGGACAGAGACAGAGAGAATCAGGCTCTCCTCTGAGCAGGAAGCCTGATATGGGGCTTGATCCCGGAACCCTGGGATCATACCTGAGCCAAAGTCACACACCTAACCGACTGACCCACCCAGGCACACACACACCCCCTTTTTTTAATGCTAGAAAATGGCATAAGCTGGGAACAAAACCAAGGTCAGAAAGAACCTGGTTCAGTAAGCAGGCGGGGTTTTCTGAGGAGACTGCCATGCCTTGGGTACCCTTATTGCCCTACAACGCACACGTTTAGCCCCAAACCAACCAACTGCCAGCTGGCCAGCGACCACCTCGACTTAGGGTAATGAGTTCCATATGTTTCCATAAGAACCCAGCTAAGCTTTTCCCCAGCAGTTCTTAAAAAGTGTTCTCCCCCCTCCCCAGCTTCCAACTCGTGCTTGGCCCACCCTTGTTTCATTTGCTCTTAATGAGGGCAGGAGGGAGGAGGCTGGGTGGCACTGACAGGAGGCAATGCTCTCAGGAATCACCATCCCTGACTTCACATTTCCAGATCCTCAGGGCACATGGTGGGGGGAGGGCAGGGTGGGGGTGGGGGCAGAGGGATGTGCTACCAGCCCCTGGCAGTCCCTCTATAGGAGCTGTGTGAGGCCATAAGCCTCTCAGGGTCTCACTTACCCCATCTCTAAAGTGGGCATAACAATCCCTGCTCAGGGTAAACAGGTATCACAAAAAGAGCCCTAGAAAGGAAGATAGAGGCTTGGGTTCGAGTCCTGTCTTGACTATAAACTTTCTGTATAGGCCTGAGCAGGTTCCTTCCCCTTTCTGGGCCCTTCTGTCCCTGACAAACTTTAGATTTATGAACAAATGGCAAAACGTACAGAGAAGTACATCAGCTTATCTGTCGGATGCGGGTGGCTCCAGGATGGGGGTCGCAGGAAGCCCAAGGCCTCCCTACCATGGTCAGTGTTACTGCCCACCTGGGCTCCCTTTGATGGCGGTGTGGCCCACCGAGAGTTCGACCTCCTATGTCTGGCACAAAGTTGGAGAAGGGTGGTGGTGGTGAGGAGGAGAGGGAGTGTCCCCAGATGGAAAGTCAGTTTATAGCTTGGGTGGGTAAGAGGGGAGGCCGTGGTCAGCCAGCCCCCAGCCATGGAGTAACATGAATCTGAGTTCAGAGGGCCACAGCACCCACTTCCTTAATCTGGGTCATCAAAGACAACCCCCAAATCCTTGTCCTAAATAACCTACTGCCCTGATCCGGACTGTCCCGATCCTACCCAAAGACTGACTCACTAACCTTGACCACTGATGCTACTAGTCAGACTGACCCTCACACTATGTCTGTAACCCCAGGCCACAGACTGCCAGCTGCCAGCTCCCATCCACACTTAGTCCCAAACCCTGTCACAGTCTGGCTGAACCCCAACTCTGGCCACACTCTGACTTCTCACTCTACTTTCAGAGTGATTCCTGATTTTGGTCAGGAGGGGACCCCTTGACCTTGCCACTGACTTACCCTTAAGAGGAGATATAACCAGAGAAGAATTAAATGCTAAATTGTGAGTGAAATAGGACATGAGAGAGGACAGTGGGGCGGGCAGGGGTGGGAGGGGGGGGGAGACTGGAGCAGAGGGCAGAGGCTTCCCGGAGGACCCCAGCGGGCCTGGGGCCACACTTGGAAGGTCGGATTGGCCTTGTGCGGGGCACGTCGCAGGCGCACGAAGAATGCGAGTTGCCTGAAAGAATGAAGGAAGGAAGGAACGGGGGTGCGATCCAGGGCGGCCACCCGGCCAGGGCAAAGCTGCCTAGGCAGGAAGCGGGGTGGGGGCACGCTGAGGCAGCATCGGGCCGAGCGCAGCTGGGGGCAGCGGGAGAGCAGTCCGGTCAGCGACTCCGCTGGGTGGGGGGGCCCCCCCAGGCTGGGAGGCTGGGAACTGGGAGGCCGCGCTGCTGGCAGAGTGGCGGGGGCGCCGCGAGGCTCCGGATGGGCTGGGAGCCCCGCCCGCAGGCTGCGGAGGGAGCCGGAGCCAGAGCGGAGCCAGAGCTCAGACATCCGGGCGCCAGCGAACACCTGCGAGCGGCCCCCAGGGCCCGCGGGGGGAGCGCGGGTCGCCGGGCCGGGGGCGGGGCGGGGAGGGGGCGGGGCCGTCTCGCCTCCGCCCTGCCGGGCTCGGGCCACGTGGGCCGAGGCTCCGCCCCCGCCCGGGCCCTAAGCCGCGGCGGGTGGGCAGCGGCTCTCGAGTTGCGAGGGAGGGGAGCGGGCAGAGCGAACCCCAAGAAGCAATTCTGCGGGAGAGAGTGATAGGGGGTCTTAGAGTGTAGCCTGGGGATCCGAGAAGAGTGGTGGCCATGCGAGGTGATGAGGCCAGGAGGACACATAATTGAAGGTTGCCGGGCGCATCCACAGCTGGGTAGAGCTATAACTGGCGTCCTCAAGACACCATCTCCGGTGTCACGGGCATGACTTTGAATCCCTGCTTTGTTACTTAGAGCTGTGTGGCCACGGGCAAGTTACTTTGCCCGTTCTGAGCCTGGCTGTCTTGCTCGTTTGTTTTATTTACAAAACAAAACTCTCTTCCAAATGTCCCTGTTTCAGATCTGATGTGATAATGAACCCAAGACACTCAGCTAATAGTGAAGCTTGTATTTCAGGGAACTTGGTAGATGCTTTATGTACATTACTTTTAATCCTGCAAAGGAGGTACCATCACCCTCTTTCACAAATGAGGGAGAGTGATCCTGGGTGGCCCTGGGTCTTTCATTCTGCAAGCACCCACTGGGGACTAAAAAAGTACCAGGTGCAGGAAATGGCCAGGGAGAAGAGATGGCCTGGAGGAAACATGAGAATGTGGGTTTTGAAGCTCCTTGCTGTGCCACGTCCGTGTGGTGTGTGACCTCCAAGTAATTCAGCCTCTCTGAATCTGCTTCTTCTGTAAAATGGGAATAATGATACCCGCTTTGCTGGGCTGTGGTGAGGATTAGAAAAAAATTAAGATAACATAGAGCCTGGCACCTGGCAGGCACTCGATAGGTGATTATGGTGGAAGACACTATCCTCAATCTGAGAGTTTTCCTACCCGCAGTCAAATCGCTTTCACTCTCTAATGACTAATGAATTGGCATGCTGGTTTCAGCTTTTGTCCCAGCCACCTGAACAGCTCAGGCTCAGCAGACCTGACAGGCAATTTCCTTGGAATTAGCTTAATAATACCTTGTAGGTGTGTGATGCATTTCAAAGAACTTTCCCACCATTATCTTCTGTCCGGGGAGCAAGAACTGCTAGCTGCTGGGCAAAGGAGAAGAGAGGCTTGGAGAGGTAAAAGCGGCTTGCTCAAGGTCACACGGCCGCTGCGGAGCGATTTGGGTCTTTCTAGCCGTCCCCAGTCCCCTAGCTTCTGAGCGAGCAGGAAGCAGCATGCCATGGCAGAAAGGGCAGAAGATCAATGCCTGTGATCAATGGTCTAAGGTAGGGCCGAGTACTTCAGGGTGGATGGCTCAGGATCAGCAATCTTACCTTGATGTGGAAACCGAGGGCAAAGTGGGGGCAATCTCTCGCTTGCGGTTGGATAGCTAGGATGTGTTAGAGCAAGGATCTGCACCCCTGTACAGCTGGCTGTCACCAGAACAAGCACAGCACCTCTAACAAAACCTGGGTCCCTAGACCCAACCTGGGTCTACTTGGTTGAGGTAACAGTTCCTCACATAGGGACTGAGGACCTTGCAGGGGACTGGAGGTCTGCTATGACTCTGCAAGAGGGTGTGTGTATTTTCTGGTGTGCTCAAACCTCCCACCAGATCATCAGAGACCAGGAAACAGGTTAGGAACCGCTGGTCAGCCAGTTGGCAAAGACAGAGGTTGCCTCCCCACCACGTGCCCCTGTTCACCCCTGAAAGCTCACCCGGGTTAAGGCACGAAGGGTGATGACGTGACCTGTTTGTTATGAAATATTGAAGTAACTCATGCCAGGGGCCAACACACAGATGAGATCATATCATAAACAGGAATCGCATGAGGCCAGGAGCCTGGTGGAGCCCACCTGGGGAGCTGCCAGGTGGGGAGCAAAGGGGGATGATGGCGATTGGTGGTCTTGCCCTCTGCCCCACTCTCAGACCTGGCCTCCTAGGATGGCCAGTCTCAGGCTCTGCTCCTGTCCACTACAATTGTAGTCACTGTAGTTATGTTAAAATCCCATCTCAAGGGGCTGTGAGAACCCGGCTCAGACCCATTATCCATGGAGCCTCAGACTCTCCATTTCTGAAATAGAGTCAAAGATGCTCACAGAGTAGACTCCCAGTGGAGGGGTTATGGGAAGGAAATACCAGAAGGAATGGAGGCTGTGAGGCTGCTTCAAACTCCCAGTCTAGGCTCAGTCTTCAACTACCTGGCGGGAGGAGAGGGATTGGTATTGTTTCCCAATCAGCACCTAAATCATTCTGATCAGAGTGGCTGGGGGGATTGAGGGATGAGAAAAGCCCCTCTCCTATTTTTTCCAAATTTGGAAGCCCAAGAGGAAGCCAGATCAGAGAGCATGAGGAGGGAAATGAAACCGGGCCCCGATCTGCTTATTCATCTCTAAAATGGGTCTATCAACCACCACCCCTGTCTGGGCTCTGGGTGAGGCTCCACTCTTCCCCATCCCCTGCTAGAAAGACCTGATGAATAATTAATGCACCGAAGCCATAGGGTAATTGGGCAAAACAGCTCAAGGGACCTAAGAAACTGGGACTCAGGAGAACGAATTTCTATCCTGAGCTCCCAACTTGCTGGATGAGCTCCCCTCACATCATTCCTCATCTGTAAAATGAGGGGCCAGGGCCAAGATCTTCTCTGCACCCAACCCTTACTGGATATGCGGATCCCATCATGGACCCTTTCCACCGTCCCCCCAACTCTAGTCTTAGCTGGCATTTCCCCACATCTCCCTTACATAAGCAAGCTTACTTTTCCCAAGGTCCAAGAAGGACATTGATTTCTCCTAAATTCAGCCTTAGGAGAGTGTTTGTACTTAAGGAAAACAAATTATATACTCAAATGTTTAAAAACCGTTTATTATGCAAAATGTTAACTTTTATAAAAAGTTTAATATACATTGCATGGTCACAGAAAGTCACCTTCCTGCAAAAAAGGTACAAAAGCTATATACTCTATTATAGAGTTCATAATCAGGGCAACAGAGCCTTTCTCCAAGGAGACCAGAAGACTAGCTCTACTGCTGCCTTGGCAGACTTTGGAGAGCAGCCACCCCCCCCCCCAACCTCCACACTGTGAAAGAAAGACTTTAAAACTTAGGGGTGGGGTGGGGGCCGGGAGACGTCGCCCAGCTGGTGCCCAGAGCTAGCTCTGGCTCTTTAGGCCACCCAAGTTCACAGTCCTTCGCTCCCGGGCGCCAGGTCCAGGTTCGAGGCAGGGGTTCGGGGAAGTCAAGTGGGCAGGGCGAGGTTGGGGCCCATCCATGCCCTCGGGCTTCCGGCCGTAGAGGGTCCCGGGGTCCCAGGCGGAACGGGCGCCAGCACCTGCATTCTGGGCGGGGGAGGAAAGAAGACCAGGGAGCCATCAGTTTCCGCCGAGCGCGCCGAGGCGGGGGCCGTCCGCAGACTGCCCGGCGCCAGGGAGGAAACTTGGTCTCTACCTCCAGCTGATAACTCCGAGCCCCACGCTGCCCCCACCCAGTTGGCGCCAAAGGACCACAGGCGGAGCCTGCAATCACCCCGCCCTCCTGGAATTGACACTAGCTGGGAGAGGGCAGAGGAAGATACAGCTCCTTTTACGATTCCAAACTACAAACAGAACGGCTCTTTTATTCACCTGCGCCTACTTTTCCTCGAGTCTTTGGCCTCTGATGGAGGACAGGGGCAAAATGCGTTCAAGGTTGAAACGCACATAGGGCGGGGAATTGGTTCTACCATTCATTTAATGTAACCACGGATAAGTCCCTTGCCCCTCTCTCGCCTGATTTTCCCCAAACTGAAGAGGCAGTAATTCCTTAAAAGGCCAACCAGTTCCAAGATCTGTCGTTTAAGCACCGCCCTACCTCCACCCCCCAGGCCGGAGGTGGGGATGCTTACCTGGAGGCGCCAGGACTGCCAGGTCAGTGGCAGAAGCTCCTCTTGTCGTTGGAAATCACAAGTTCCGGAGCGAGCTCAGCTGTCTGAGAAAAGGGAAAGAGGGAAAAGTTATGCACCGCATTTGGGAGTTTTAGGGGTCCAGGAAGCATCCCGGCTCTGGAACTCAGCCCCGCCCCAGCTCCCGCGCACGCCCCACACACCTGGATGGGAAGATGCGGGCCGTCTGGGGGTCCAGGAGCGGGCTCAGCCAGAACCACCTGCAGGTCGAGGATATAGTCGATGACGCGCTGCAGGATTTCCACCTGGCTAAGCTGAGTGCCTCGCGGGACTCCGGGGACCAGTTCCCGCAAGCGCGAATAGCAGTGGTTCATGTCGTCCAACAGGCTCAGCGGCTCCTCGGCTGCGGGACCCTTGCCGCGACCGCGCGCGATGGCCAGGCTGCGTTCAGACAGGCAGCACACCGCCTCGTAGCAGCCGCGCACCGGGCTCAGAGCCTTCATATTGAGGAATGAGACTGGAGGTGCCGAAAGGACGAAGAGAGCCAAAACACCCAACAGCAGCTGGCAACGCGCGCACGCCAGCAGCGGCCCCACTTATAGAGCCCGCCTCGAAGGCACGCCCCTTTATGCAAAACGTGCGCCCGGGCCCCGCCTCCGCCAATCCTGGGCGTTCACAACCCGGTTAAATTGCAAACAGGCTTCCTCCGGCTGGTCTGACGCCGAATACCGCGGAGTCGCGGATTCAAAGAATGAGGAAGCGCTGATACTGGGGAGAGGCAGGCCTCTTTGCCAGCAAGGATTTTAAAAATCACTTAAAACCATTAAGTTTAAGAATTTGCCTTTTCCTGGCAGCGCCCCAGATCTTTGAGCTCCCCTGCCCCCTGCCAGTCCACCCACAGCCCAACACTAACTCGAACCCACAGCTCCTCTGAGGTCATAAATCCCTGAACAGCAAAGAAGCTTTTTTTTTTTTTTTAAAGCAAAGGATTTTTCAAGGGAAACTTGTAAGGAATTAGTGCCGCCTTGTTCCCCAATTTGCTGTTCGTCTGACCTCCAGACTCACTGGCGTCAGGAATTATCTTGTGACCAGAGGGGAAAAAAATTAATTGCGGTGAAGCTGAGGTTACAATGAAGAAAACAGATTTGGGCTAGGGCTGAGATTGCAGAAGGAGGAGGGGAAGGGGGTTTGAGCAAAGAACACTATTTATTTGAACAACAGGGGAAAAGAAAAGGAAAAAAAAAGGCAGACTGAATCTGTGATTTTTGCATGGGGAAAGAAAGGAGCTCCCACCCTCTGGCCCCATGGACTCCATAAGCAGCCAAAGATATGCCAATTGTGTTTTGGAAGTGAGTTTGATTAGAATTTTGGATAGAGTTTTAAATATGGAGGACAGACAGGATGATTTCTATATAAATCTTTTTAGGGGCCCCCACTGGGTCAGCCAATCTCTTGACTCTTGCTTTGCCCTCCCCCCACCCCACTTTCCACACACCTCTCTGCAGAAAACAATAGTTTGGTAATTTCATCACTCAATTGTCTGTCCCTTTCTGCTATGGAAGGGTAGGCCACCTGGACTTGATTATTCTTAGCCTTGCTGAAATAACTCCAGCTCTGAGAGCCCAGGAAAGGGATCAGAGGACAGGGAAGCTAAGCCTTGTATTGCAACAGGACATTGCACTCAGTATTCTTTCCTTGTCTTCTTGTCACTTCCCAGAACTTCTGGGAATTCGCAGCCTCAAATGCTGGTTTTCATCTTGGAAACCCAGGTGGGATTCCCCCAATGGTTGCTTCCTAAGTCAATCAGTTGGTAAATATTTATGGAGTCACCTTACATAAAACAGTGGCTCCTGCTCTCAAGAATCTCACAATTTGGGGAGACAAAATTAACACAGGAAACAATTAAGAGTTCTATAGTATGTGACACTGATTAACAAGACAATGGGAGCTCAGAACTAGGAGAATCTCAAAATTGTCATGGTAGAAAGGACACTGGGGCTGGGAATCAACATCCCAGCCATAGGATCTCGAACAAGTCCAGGTACCCTTGCCTTGGTTTGCTTTGTAAATAGTATGGTGAGATGGTGCTAAGTGATTATTTTAAATCCTTTCCAATAATGGAAATCTAAGGCTTTATGAAATTTGGACAGGCAGGAGTGGGATGGTAAAGGGCCCAGAGAGGGGCCATAAAACATGTCCAGTGTCACGCCACAGCTAATGGCAGAGCCAATCCTGAAGTCCCATTGTTTCCCATAAAACCACAGGGCTCTGTGTTGCAAGAAAGGGGTCTTCTAAAGACTTTTCCCTAAAAAGTTAATGTTTGCAAGTTTCTTCTACTCTTTAGCATAAGAAGGAAGAAGACGATAACCAATAACCTGTGAGTGCACAAGTCAGTCTATAAATGCTATAGACGTCAAAAGAAGAGAATGCCAGCTATTTGGTCATGGGAAGGGGAAAATGGTGGCTCTGCAAGACTTCTGAGTGACCAAATAGAAAACCCTTTCCTTTTCTATCACACAGACTTCCGTGGTTTGTGCAAAATGGTCTAGCTGGGGCCGACAGGGGCGGGGGCGGGCGGGGGTGGGGTTGTTGTGGGCGCTAGGGGTTGCTGAGGGGTGGTTCTGAAAAATCATGGCCTTTGGGGCCGGCCGATTTATGTTCACATCCCTGTTCTTCTCTTTTACTAATGATGTTGAACTAAGTCAACTCTCTGTGCCTCAATTCCCCAGTTTATAAAATGAAGCTAATTAGACCTACCTCATTTATTCAACAAATAATTATCGCATGCCTCTGCTCCGCAAGGCACTTGACATGCTCTCTCCACCAGATCAGTTAGTCTCTTCGGTGCCTGGGGACACAGCATAGGGCCAGGTGTGTGGTAGGTGCTGGGTCCACAGGTCCATACAGGTTCTCTTTTCTCCTTCTCCCTCCTCCGTTACTACCACTGATGCCTCAGGCTTGTGTACCTGTTTGCAAAGCACCTTCACATTTATTATTTCCCAAGATGATTTCAGGCTGAAATGCCTCTGGGCTGTGTGACACAGGCAGTAGAAAGTGCAGTGGGATTAGCAAGCAGAATTCTCTCTTGCCACGCCAGTAACTTGCAATGTGGCCTTGGACGTGTGTTCTTGCTTCCTGGGCTGAATTTTCTGCAAAATGGTGGGGGAGGTGGGAGCAAAGGACCTCTGGGGGTCTTCTCCAATCTAAGATTCTAATTCTGAAAGAAGCAGGGTACGGTTGGGAACACTGAATAAAGATTGAACCCGAGAGACTTCTTTTTCCAACAGCGGACTGGAGGGCTAGCTCAGGCCTTCTGCGACTAGTTTAGTGGTGGCGGGGCCTCAGCCTCTTATTCCAAATGCCTCTGAACTTTCTGTTCCCAGTTCTGCTCCTTTTACCAGCTTTTTCCCCCCTCTTGCATTTTTTATTTTTATGAAAGGATGTCATTAAGGCTTTTGTCTGCGCTGTTTTTGTTTCAGAACTTTTCTCACAATCCTATTTTTTGTTGAGGAATCCGCTCCTTTGCCCAGCTGTGGGTCCCGGTCCCACAGCTGTGTTGATCTAAGACTCAGCCCCAGACAGCCTGGCGCCAGGGTGGGACGTCATGCGTTCACACAGGGATGCGTGTCCCAGGCAACCTTTCCTCGGGCAGTCACCGGTCGGCGACTGCCGCCCCCACCAATGAGCGCCCGACACCCGAGAAAGGGGCGGGGCCTGCGCCTCCCCGGCAGGCGAGCGGCTTGTGAATTGCAGATGCTGGGAACTTGATAACGTTCCCTGAATTGGGGCCCTTTAAATTCTTTTTTCCCTCCCTCTTTTAGTTCTTTCTTTTCTTCCTTTTGTTTATTCTTTCTCTCCACCTTCTTCCCTCATCTATATATGTATATAGTTTTTTTTCTTTGTCATCTCCTTCTTCCTTTTAAAACTATCTCCTCCCAGTGTCAGGAATCATTTTGTAAGCATTTCCAGGAACTGAATCTTCCTTTGCCAAAATGGAAAGAAAAAAAAAAAAAAGAAGAAGAAGAAGAAGAAGAAAAGAAAAAAGTCAGTGTTGTGTACTCTGATTTTTTGAAGAGTTGGCAGAACTATTAAGTTATACTGTTTTGTCTTTAAAATTTTAAAAAGTGGTGGGGGGTCTCTGAGCTGTCGCTTTCAAAGCCAGAGTAATGATGATGAGAACTGCAGATGTCTTTTTGCCTAAACTGAGTTTCTATCTACTTGTCTACCTGTCCACCCCCCCCCCCATTATGTTGTGAAGTTGGAATCAAGGGAACCTCAAACACTTGCCCAAGGTTACTGGGATGTCAGCTGTGGACTTGGGGCCTCCTCCTCCCTTGGCTCCCTGTCCACTCTGTCCACTAACTCTCATTAGCATTAGGGTGGTCTGCTGTGGTCTCAGAACATCCCCGGGTGCTGTATTTCCTAATAGGTACCTGTTTGCTCCCAAAGTGCCTTAACTGTGTGCTGAGGATTTTCCAGCTGGGCACATAGAACATGTCCCCCCCCCCCCCCCGCCTCCTATCCCCCCTCTCCCCACAGTGAGCCTAGACCTCAAAGTGCTGCTTGAAACTCATGTGACACAAGGAAAGCACAGGGAATTCAGAATTAAGACCAGCCTCAAATTCCTGTATGAAGTACTTCCCCTCACTCTGCCTCAGTTGTCTCCTCTGTAGAATGGGGAGGAAAATAATATCCACTTATCTCACAGCTGAAAGGATCAAAGGGGAGGAGGGATGGAAAATACTGTGGGAACCGATTAGTTATTTTTCTGTGCTATGATGTGATGGACCCCTGGTGGGTGGACTAGATGGTACCAGTTGCGTTTAATGGTTTATGCTGAGACTGTTCTCAGGAATGTGGGTAATATGGAGAAGGGACTGTAGGAAGCATGGGGTTCTAAGACTTGAGTCCTTATAGGGGCGGGGATTTCAGAGACCTCCAAGATAGGCTATTCTATAGTTAAGAAGTACTTGGTGCTAGCATCACCATCATCATCCTTCATTGAATCTTAACCGTTCACCTTCTCATACATTATCTCACTGATGCATTTTATGAAAAGGAAACTGAGGCTCAGAGAGGTAATTATGCTTGCCCAAGTTCACATAGCCAGTGAGTGGTAGATCCAAGATTTGCACCCATGTCTGCCTGTCTCAAAACTTGTATCCTTCTTTGCCTATGCCTTTCATCCTGTCCCTTCAAGGAACTTCTTGCGAAGGTAGATTAGACCCGACAGCATTTTACTGTACTGGATAGAGAAAAGCAAAGTCGGGGGTAGGTAGGGGATGCATTTGATAGGAAGACAGACACTAAGGTGCTGGGAACATTAAGGGAAAAACCTTTCTTTTCTAAGCAAAGAGACTCGGGGAGCATTGGAAATTTCTTGGAAATGTGAAGCTTTTTTTATTTCCCCAAAAGCCTTTTCTTGTCCATGTTTTAAGGGATGTTTATTCTTAAAGTGCAGAATGACATCTCCTGTTTTTAAGAATCCATTTTGAATTAAGTTTCCTCCCTCTCTCATTCTTCCAACCCCAGTTCCACCTTTTTGGTCCAGTCATACCACCCTGAAGTTAACCAACCCCTTGCTTCAACAGGTAGGCAGTGACCATGGATGTCCAGGAGCTGGTTGGGCATCTGGGGTGAAGGAGTGGACACCCACAGGGAAGCGAGTAGGGAGTTTATTTTCTAAGAACCTATCCTTTGTTGGGTGCCTTATAAAATATCTTATATAATCTGCTCTAGAGGCTTGGGGGTAGGTATTATTATGGCAAATATCCTGAAGTTCAAAGAGATTTGTCACACAGCTTGTTGGTATAAAACCCCACCAATCAGGATTTGAATCCGGGTCTGTGGCTCAAATCCTGACACGCACGAGGATGAACACACACATAGTGTGTTCGTGCTCATGTGTGAAACTGCACACAGTGTGCAGACACAAAGGACTGGTTCTCTCCCGCTAACACTTACAGGCTAGTGAGTATGACCAGCAACACTGTGTCAAGCAGGGACAGTTTGGAACTTCTAGAATTTGGAGAGCATCAGTGGGTTATGTGAGAGTTTAACTGTGACTTAAAAAAAAAAAAAACAAAAAAAAAAAAAAACACCAAGGGAAGGGTTGAGCCTGGATGGCTCAGTCAGTTAAGTGTCTGTCTTTAGCTCAGGTCATGATCCTGGGGTCCTGGGATCAAGCCCCACTCCCTGTTCAGCCAGGAACCTGCTTCTCCTTTCCCCTCTGCCTACCATTCCCCCTGCTTTTGCTCTCTTTCAAGTAAATAAATAAAATCTTAAAAAAAATAAAAATAAAAACAATAAAAGGAAACACATATATTGCAGAGGTTTTAGTCTTTCCAAAGCACTTTCACTCGGGCTTTCATTAAACACTCCCAGCTACCCGATGGGCCATAGAGGTCACCTGCCTTGTGACCAGGTGGTCTTTCTTTGGTTTCAGTATCCCTCCCAGTGCCTGACACAGAGTGGGCAGGCACTTAGTGAAGATATACTGAATGACAGTCCACCTCGGTCATCACTTTTAGGAGATCCCTTGGGGGTGGAGGGATTTAAAACCCAAATGCAGGTTATACTGGCTGACTCTCTGATTCTGTGACTCTCGGGCCTAGTGTCTTTGCTGCAGAAACCCGCAGCTGGATTTGGGCTCCCACGAAAGGGGGGGGTCAGAAAAGGCTGTAGAAAGATGGAGTCCGAAGAAAGAAAAAAAAGGTACTTCCCACAAAGGTCTTGAAATGCAATGTTCACCCTTCCCAGATACGGTCTTGTGTTGGCCTACGTCCCAGTTGCTGCTCAAAGGCTTTGAGGGTAGGTACTGAGGTCAAGAGAGGGGGATCTGACCTAAGAGACAGGTGTCCCTGCCTGAGAGGAAAAGGCTCCTCCACTCCCAACCAGAGGGCCTCCTGCCCGCTACAGGTGCTGCTGAGTGGAATCATTACTATGGAGGCCCAGGCATCCGCAGGCCTACAAAGGACAACCTTCGCTGAGCGCCAAGAGGGAGCCGGGCATCTTACATGTATTTTCTCTGTCTCAATCCTCATATCAGTTGAAGTCAGAGGGGTGAGGTGACTTGCTCAAGGCCACTCAGCTGTTGGGAAGCAGAGCAGAGCCGCCTGAGTCCAAAGCCTGTGCAGTTAGCCAAGCTACCAACTGCAGGAAAATGCTGGAGAACGGGGGACTGTCTTAAGGGGGAATTGAGGATGGGAGGAGAAGGAAGTGCACATCTGAAGTCCATTTTGCTCAGCAGCTCCTCATGGTGTCTGGCACTGTATGTGTGTATGTCTCTGAGTAAGTGGGTTCTCCAGAAAGTGTGTGTTCCTTCCTGAGTGTGGGTCCTTCACCCCTCCCTGGGTTTTGGGATCCCTCTTGAGGGTTGTGTGTCTGGGCCCCTGGTGAGAGTGTGGGTGTCTCTCCCATGCTGCGGCCCATTTACATTTGTGGGGTGGTTCCCTGCCCAGCATAGGGCATTCATACGAGCTTCTGGGGGGTGTGCAGCCTTCTCCCTAACATGCCCTTTGCAGTGTGCGTCCCTCTCCCCCCAGTCCTGGGGCCAGGTGCAAACAGGGCCAAGAGGACAATGAGCTTGCATGCCCGGGTGGCCTTTTCCTCCACTCCCTCATTCTCTGTGACCCCCTCCGCCTTCACCCCCGCGCCCTGGCTGCCCCCATTCTGGCCCTCTCCGACCTTGGCCCTCCTCGCCTGTGCCAGGGCGCCCCACCTCCGCCCTGCCAGACCCTCCGGGTCCTCCCTGCCCGCCCCTCTGCGGCCCCCACCCGAACCCTCCCCGCCCGCTCCCCCAGGCCCCGCGGCTCCCTCCCGGACCCTGCCGGACCCTCCCCGCCCGCCCCACCCGCGCCCCGCGCGCCCCGAGCCCCGCGCCCCGCGCCCCCACCCCCGGCGGCCCCAGGCGCGCAGCTGCGGGACACACAATCGCCGGCGCCCCCTCCCCACCCCCCGCGCAGCCCCTCGCCCAACAAAAGCCGCTTTCTTTCCCCACAACAGATTAAAGACCAGGAGGGGGTGAAAAATAGCTTCTCCAGCCCTGGCGGGGGAGGGGCGCGGGAAAAGCTGGGCTTTGGGGACTCTTTGATGGCGAGCGTGTGGGAAACCCGGAGGAATGTGGCTGCTGGGATCCGCGCAGCAGGGCGAGGCTCCGGGAGAAGGACCCGCCTCCCCCCGGGGACCCCCGCGCCCCCCTCACCGCGGCCCCTCGTGTGCCCCGCGCCCCGCGCCCCCGCTCGCTGAGCCCTCTCGCTCCTGCGCATTCTGTCTGTCTCTCAGGCCCTTTTCTCTATTTCGAACTTCTCGGTCGTCTTCCTGTTTGCCGTTCTTCGAATTTTCCTTTTCGCAAACCCCCTTGCTCGTCCACCTCTTTTCTTCTCATTTCTATTCGCTGCATCTCCGACTCCGTGTCTTTCTTTATCTTTATCTGAACACCCATCCTTTATCTTGTCTCTGGACACACTCTGCGTGCCTCTTGGTGGCCTTGTCTCAGTTTCTGGGTGGCTCCTCGTCTGTGTCTACGGCTGGGGCTCTCCTGGGTTGGCTCATAGGGACGCTGCTGGGTTTAGCACAGTCTCCTGCCTGTTTGGAGAGGGCTGGCAAGAGAGAACCTGGGATGTGGGCAGTTTGTTGAAACATTCCTCTCCCTACACAGACACACATATGAGTGCAGATGGGAGCCTGCAAGGGGAAGACTGCGGGAGCCCAGAGAACAGGCAGGGAGAAGACTTGGGGTGGCCTGGCCTGCTAGACCAGGGTCCACTAGGAACAGGGGCTCTTGGAGGCATCCAAGGGTTCAGCATTATTTTTGGCCCAGTTTAGTTCAGTCTCTGAAAGGAATTCCTGGCCCAGGACCAGATGGTGGCCTTGGGACCCTGATGGGAAATGGGTTGGGTCTCCTGGCCCCCTCCCATCTAGTCCTTGGGACAGGGCTTGGGGGAGGGAGGAGGCTGAGGCAAGACAAAGGGCTTCCAAGTGGCTTGGGACAGAGACCATCCTGGCAGAGACCTGGAGGTATGTGCAGGGAGGCTCAGCCTCCAATCTTGGAAACACAGCCTTTGCACTTGGCTCTGCCACTAGCTGACAACCCTGGGCAAATCCTTTGTCCTCTTTGGGCATCAGTTCACCCACCTGCGAAAGGAGATCTTTGTTTAGATCAGTGGTCCTCAGCCTTTTATTCTACCCACAGATCCCAAGATCCAATTTATTCCAAATGCATTGCTTATATTAATTAATCTGCTTTCTCATTTTGTATTTATGAAAGACAAGCATTCAGAGTTTCTGATTAGCATGATTCATTACCATGCAGAGCTGTTCTAATTCCAGCCAAAGACACCCCACGGAGACCCCCAAAGCCCTGGTGCTTTAGTAGTCTGTGCAGTAGAATCCCATGGGAGACTCTGCTTCAGAGTCAGACAACTTGGGTTTGAATACTGAATCTGCTAGCGTCCAGCTGTGTGACCTTGGGGAGGTCACACCCTCCCTCTGCTTCCTTATCTGTAAAAAAGGAGATATTCATAACATCAACCCCACAGGATTGTGGTGAGCATTACATCAGATAACAGAAAAATGTAAGAAATAGGTGCTCAAGGGCTCCTGGGTGGCTCAGTGGGTTAAAGCCTCTGCCTTCGGCTCAGGTCATGATCCCAGGGTCCTGGGATCGAGCCCTGCATTGGGCTCTCTGCTCAGCAGAAAGCCTGCTTTCTCCTCTCTCTGCCTTCCTCTCTGCCTACTTGTGATCTCTCTGTCTATCAAATAAATAAACAAATAATCTTGAAAGAAAGAAAGAAAGAGGTGCTCAATAAACAGGAACTGTTAGAATATCGATGCCCTATACCAACACTGCCAGATAGAACCATGAGGCAGCCCAGTGGGACCGCATTTGTCACTTAAAGTTTCCTAGCAGCCACCTTTTTATTTTTTAAAGATTTTATTTATTTGTTTGACAGACAGAGATCACAAGTAGGCAAAGAGGCAGGCAGAAAGAGAGGCGGAAGCAGGCTCCTTGCTGCACAGAAAGACCGATGCGAGTCTTGGTCCCAGGACCTGGGGATCATGACCTGAGCTGAAGGTGGAGGCTTTAACCCACTGAGCCACCCAGGCGCCCCGGCAGCCACCTTTTAAGAAAGTAAGTACAGTGAAATTAATTTCAATAATGTATTTTACCTAACTCCAATTACCCCAAAATATTGTCATTCAAACATATAATTAATACCAAAAAATGGCTCGTTTCACATTATTTTTCACACTGGTGAAAATTCACACACACCGAAATTCATACACGTGATTTTGTGCACACCAAAATCTGGTGTGCTTTTCTTTTTTTTTTCCCTCAAGATTTTATTTATTTATTTGACAGAGAGAGATCACAAGCAGGCAGAGAGGCAGGCAGATAGAGAGGGGGAAGAAGGCTCCCCGCTGAGTGGAGAGCTCGACTCGGGGCTCGATTCCAGGACCCTGAGATCATGACCCGAGCTGAAGGCAGAGGGCTAACCCCTTCCCTGAGCCACCCAGGTGCCCCTGGTGTGCTTTTCCTCACGCAGCACATCTCAGTTCAGACTAGCCACATTTCTAGTGCTCAGTAGCCACTCATGGTTAGTGGGAAACAATTGGACAAGACTGCACTGATCGAATTACTTAGAAAGCCAAGGTAGATTTAAAGAGGAAAGAACATTGGAGTTGAGTGTTGAAGGCCAGCATGGATATTATTTTATTTTATTTATTATTTTTTTTTAAAATATTTTATTTATTTATTTATTTGCCAGAAAGGGAGAGAGAGAGCACACAAGCAGGCAGAGAGGCAGGCAGAGGCAGAGAGAGAAGCAGGCTTCCTGCTGAGCAAGGAGTCATGGGATCATGACCTGAGCCAAAGGCAGTGGCTTAACCCACTGAGCCACCCGGGCGTCCCCAGCCTGGATTCTAATACATGAAGAGCAGGCAGGAGGAAGACAGGAGGGAAGAGGGCAGAGAATGTGAGCAAAAGTGCTAATTAGCTTGCATAGGCAGCTTCTAGAAGGTGGGTCGCTGCTGGCCAAGACTGGATAAATAGTTGGAGGTGGGGTGTGCGAGGTGTCTTGAGTGCCAGGCTAAAAGCATAAAGAATGTGGGTATTAATACTTTAGAGATCCACCTTCTTTGCAGGGAAGAAGACAGCCGTACCGTGGGTAGTGTTGATTCTATTAAGATCTTGGTTAGCACCAGCTACCATTTCTTGAAGATTCACTATGACCAGGCACTATGCTAACACATTATGTTAATTACATCATTTAGTTCTCTCAACAAACCCTCATACATTGCTGATGGGTATGGAAAATTTTGGAAAACAGTTGGCACTTTTGTAAAAAGTTAAAACATATGGGGCGCCTGGGTGGCTCAGTGGGTTAAAGCCTCTGCCTTTGGCTCATGTCATGATCTCAGGGTCCTGGGATCAAGCCCGGCATTGGGCTCTTTGCTCAGCAGGGAGCCTGCTTCCCCCGCTTTCTCTGCCTGCCTCTCTGCCTACTTGTGATCTCTGTCTGTCAAATTAATAAATAAAATCTTTAAAAAAACCCACATAAATTGACCATAGGACCCAGCAATTCTTGTAGGCATCCACCCAAGAGAAGTGAAAACATATGTCTAGTATGTTGGTATATGACTTGTATGTGGATACTCATAGCCACATTGTTCACTAGAGCCACAAAGTGGAATCAACCCAAATATCCATTAGCTGATGAATGGATAAACAGACACATCTCCATACAATGGAGTATTATTCAGCAATAATAAAGGGAATGGGGTAGTGATATGTGCAACACACAGATAGAATTTAAAAATATTATGCTAAGAGATGGGTGCCTGGGCAGTTCAATTGGTTAAGGGTTGGACTCGATTTCAGATCAGGTCTTGACCTCAGGATTGTGAGCTTGAGCCCTGCGTCCGGCTTTGGGCTCAGTGGGGAGTCTGCTTGACATTGTTTCTCTCTCTCTCTCTGCCCCTCCCCACTCCCCTCTCTCTAAGTGAAAGGAGCAAGACTAAAAGGAGAATATGTTATATGATTTTATTTATGGGCGATTTCCAGAAAAGGTAACTTTATATAGAGAGAAAGTAGACTAGTGGTTGTCTACTGGGACAGTAGAATAGGAGGAAGAAGGGGTGTGACTTTTAATGGAACAGGGTTTTGGAGGGGGAAAGGGTTGATAAAAATATTCCAAAATTGTTGTGGTGATGTTTTGCAACTCTGTAAATATGCTAAAAATCATTGAATTGTATACTTAAAATGGGTGAGTTTTATGGTATGTAAATTATATCTCAATAGAGCACTTTCATTTTTTAAAGATTTATTTTAGGGAGAGAGAGCACACACATGTAGAAGCAGGGGGCGGGCCAGAGGGAGAGGGAGAGAGAAAATCTCCAGCAGACTCCCAGTTCAGTGCCCAGCCCAAGGCTGAGCTCCATCTCACCACCCGAGATCACGATCCCAGCTGAAACCAGAAGTCAGGCGCTTAACTGACTGAGCCACCTAGTCACCCCTAAAGCTCCTTTCTCCCAGTGGTGAGATGGAGCCCCTCATTGGGTTCCCTGCTGCTCAAGGATCCTGTTTATCCCTCTCTCTCTTCTCCTCCCGGACTCATGCACGCTTGGTCTCTCTCTCTCTCTGCCCCTTGCATCAATCAATCAATCAGTCTTGGTGGCGGGGCGGTGGGGGGTGTGGTAATTCCACCTGCGTTTGCCATAGATGCTGCCCTTGTCTCCTTGCACAGATGTGGACCTCTCAGAGAGGTGACGCCAAGGCTGCTCAGCCAGGAAGCGGAGGAGTCGGGTTTTGAAGCCCACAGAGCCAGGCTCCTGACCTTGGGGCTCTCCCACAGGATGAAGGTTGCTTGCGCTGAGCCCTCCATCTTTTGGGGAGTACTTACCGCACCGGTTTGGTGCCAGACATGTTTTCAAGCTGCAGCAACTGCTCTCTTAGAAGACAAGGGTCAGGGAGAGGCTGCGGATTTGGGACGCGGACAGAGCCTGCTTCGTGAGAAAGCTGGGGCCGCTGGGCCAGGGTCATGTGTAGGTTCCCTGCTCTGACTCCCCCTCTGACTCTCCACCTCAACTCTGCCTCCCTCCCAGGGGAGAAAAGGATTTGGTTCCAAAGCTGAGGCCAGAATAGGAGCCAGAGACCTGACCTGACCCCCACCTTGGAATCTAGTGGATCTGGGGCCAAAGATGGGGGAGGGGCTGCCCCCAAACCCAAGGAACAAACCCTGTTATTTTATAATCGCACCATAGAGCAGACTTGAGTGGAAAGTCACAGGATCTGAAATCTTGAAAATTGGTTTGAACCTCTACCTCTCAGTCTCCCCATTCAGTGTCCTTGAGTGACTTGCGTACATGCTCCTAATCTCTGGTTCTCTTACCTTTGGAACAGAGACAGTGATATTCCCTTGGGTGGTTGTAAAGATTTGGGGAACCAGGGATTAAATTCATTTTATTTTATTTTATTTGTTTTGTAAAAATTCACTTTATTTTAGACTGCCTGCATTACATGTCTTAAGTTGCTGCGGTTCTAAGTAATTTCCCCACTCAAAAGAAACAAGGTTACAGACCTGTACCCCTGGAGCAAATAATACATTCATTATATATTTTAAAAAGAAACAAACAAACAAACAAACAAACAAGGTTAAAAGAGAATAGTAAAAATAGTTAATAATTCAAGTCAGCATTTATGGATGCTGATTCTGTTCTGTTTTAGGTGCTTTCCCTGCATTAACTCATTAATCTTCATCACAACCCATGATGTTGGTATTATTATTACTCCCATTTTACAGATGCAGAAATTGGGGTTCAAAGAAGTCAGGTATGTTGCTCAAGGTCACCCAGTGTGGGAAGGACAAGCCAACTTGACACAGAGCCTTTGCTTTCTGCCATTTATTTATTTCTTTAAGTAAACTCTATGCCCAATGTGGGGCCTGAACTCACAACCCCAAGATCAAGCGTTGCATGCTCTACCAATGGAGCCAGCCAGGTGCCCTGCTTTTTGCCATTTAGAATGGAACAGAATAGAACTCAAGAAGACGGCAGTGTCAGGGTTGTGATTTTGAGCCCCACATTGGGTGTACAGACTACTTAAAAATAAAATCTTTTTTAAAAAATGTGTTGTTGTTGTTTTTTTAAGATTTTATTTAGGGGCGCCTGGGTGGCTCAGTGGGTTAAAGCCTCTCTGCCTTAGACTCAGGTCATGATCCCAGGGTCCTGGGATGGAGCCTTGCATCTGGCTCTCTGCTCAGCTCTCTGCTTCCCTCTCTCTCTGCCTGCCTCTCTGCCTACTTGTGATCTCTGTCTGTCAAATAAATAAAATAAAATCTTTTAAAAAAAATTTTATTTGGTTGATAGAGAGAGCAAGAGAGCACAAGCAGTGGGAGTAGTAGAGGGAGAGAGAGAAGCAGGCTCTCGGCTGAGCAGGGAGCCCAATGTGGGGCTTGATCCCAAGACCCTGAGATCATGACCTGAGCCAAAGGCAGATGTTTAACCATCTGAGCCACCCCCGGTGCCCCTAAAAATAAAATCTTAAAAAAAACAAGGAGAAGAAGAAAGAGGAGGAGGAGGAGGAGAAGGGGAAGAAGAAAACAACTCCAGTCTGGTTTACTGAAGTTCTGGTGTGTGAGGATAAGGAAAAGCAGCAGTCAGTTAAGATGACAAGTCTAAAGTAATTTTTTAGCATCTCACCATTTCTGAACCTCTCTGCAAGGAGGTCACACCTGTCATCTTCATGAGAGTACGGGGAGTCACCATGACAACTCTATCTGTCTTACCTTTAGCATGAACTATCATATGTGAAAATATTTTTATATTTATAAAAGGATTTCAATTTAATGTTTTAAATAGGTAACACATCTGACTCAAAATTCAGAAAGCATGCAGGTGAAAAGCCTCCTTCTCAACCCCATTCCTGCCATCCTCCAGCCTGCCAGTCTTGCTTGTTTTTTCAAGGGGAAGGGAAGAACTGATACCTCTTGAAATTAGAAAGTGTGTGCTTAATTTGTTCTGAAGTCATGAGGCATAAAGCCTACCTGACTCTGGTTGATTTCTTCAGGTCAGTCTCTGCCTGATTTCCTGTACCCTTTCATGCGTCATTGCTTCCTGCAGGTGATGGTTGGTCCCTCAGGGAAATGGTTGGTCCCTTCTCCCTCCAAACTTTCCCCCGAGGAATCCCCAGCAGCATCCCCCTACACTCCTGACCACCTTACCTCCCACCTCGAGGCCCAGCTGGTTCCTCATACCCCGGAGCCTGCAGAGCCTGTAAGTGGCTGAGAACATCTCATTGTCTCACCACAGCTGATAGGATGAAGGTGGATCCCGAGGTCACACCTGGGTGGCCTCAGGCCAAATCTAGCTTGTGGGAGGAAAAAAAAAATTTTGTTTTCAGCCTTGCCCGGTGATTACAAGATTGGAAAATTTCACCTGAAACTCTAACGTTCCAGCTTTATTTGAAACACTGGTAGATCCAGAGTGCCTGGGTGGTTCAGTTGGTTAAGCGTCCGCCTCCTGATCTCAGCTCAGATCTGTCTCAGGGTCACAGAGTTCAAGCCCCAGCCATACCGAACCTGGGTTCACGCGTGATGAAATCAGCCGGGGCTGAGAATCAGTTGCCTCCTTTAGAAACAGTATGTGCGGGCTGGATTGTCATAGTTCCCACCACCCCTGCTGGTTAATGTGGCCAGCAGGTTAGTGGCCTCTCCAAAGATGTCTGCATCCTCAGTCCTGGAACCTGAGCATAGGCCTTGTTTCCTGGCAGGTGGAAATGGAGGATGCAGAAGGTCACTAATCAGCTGATCTTAAAACAGGAAGGGTATCCTGGATTATTTTGTGGGGTGCAGTATGATCTCAGGGGTCCTTACAAACAGAAGAGGGAGGCAGAAGAGGACAGTCAAGGGAGAGAGATGACTATGGAAACGGGGCCAGAGAGGTACCATGTTGCTGGCTTTGAAAACAGAGGAAAGGGGACGCCTGGGTGGCTCGGTGGGTTAAGCCTCTGCCTTCGGCTCAGGTCATGATCTCAGGATCCTGGGATCGAATCCCGAGGTAGGCTCTCTGCTCAGCAGGGAGCCTGCTTCCCCCCTCTCTCTCTGACTGCCTCTCTGCCTACTTGTGATCTCTCTGTCAAATAAATAAATAAAATCTTAAAAAAAAAAAAAAAGAAAAAGAAAGAAAATGGAAGAAAGGACCACGAACCAAGGAATGTCAGCAGCTTCTAGAAAGTGGAAAAGGCAAGGAAATGGATCCTTTCCTAGAGCCTTCAGAAGGAAACACTGAACCTGCCAACACCTTGATTTTAGCTCAGTGAGATCTGGGCTTGAGAGAGTGGGGCACAGCTGGTGAGAACTGTTGTAAGCGCGTAAGTCACGTAGCTTAAAAGTCTTGATCGGTGGCATCTGTTGTAAGCGATGGGCTTATCAGGTGGATCCCAGGCTGAGGGGAGACGTCAGTGCCTGGTTTCCATTCCAGAGTCCAGTGTTCGCGGAGAGAGTTGGGCTGTGCAGGTAGAGCTTGGGGGTCACACAAGGCCAGAGACCCGGTGGGGGTCAGCAACCAGCAGCCAAGAGACTGATCCTTGACTGAAGACAGCATTAGAGGGTCAGAGTGGAAAAGCAGGGGCGGGTGCCTGCATGGCTCCGTTGGTTAAGTGTCTGCCTTCAGCTCAGGTATGATCGTGGGGTCCTGGGATGGAGCCCTGCATCCGGCTCCTTGCTCAGTGGGGACTCTGCTTCTCCCTCTCCCTCTGCCCCTTCCCCTGCCTTGTGGTCTCTATCTCTCTGTCAAATAAATAAATAAATAAAATTTTAAAAGATTTATTTTTTTGACAAAGAGAGACACAGCGAGAGAGGGAACATAGGCAGGGGCAGTAGGAGAAAGAGAAGCAGGCCTGCCACCCAGCAGGAAGACTGATGCTTCAAGGCTCAATCCCAGGACCCCGGGATCACGACCCAGGCGAAGGCAGATGCTCAACGGCGGACCCACCCAGGTGCCCCAATAAATAAAATCTTTAAAAACAAAACAAAACATGGGACGCCTGGGTGGCTCGGTGGATTAAAGCCTCTGCCTTTGGCTCAGGTCATGATCTCAGGGTCTTGGGATCGAGCCCTGCATCGGGCTCTCTGCTCAGCGGGGAGCCTGCTTCCACCTCTCTCTGCCTGCCTCTCTGCCTACTTGTGATCTCTGTCTGTCAAAAAAAAAAAAAAAAAAAAAATCTTAAAAAAAAAAAAATAAATAAAAACAAAACAAAACACAAAAAGCAAAGTGGCAAAGCAGGGACTGGGCACCGGGCAGGGTGAAAGGGCTGTGGGAGCAAAAGGGGGTAAGATTGGGAGCAGGTGCTCACATTGGGTGCAAGCTGGGGCAGGGTGCGGGGTTGGTGCTGGTGGGTGTGGGCACGACCAGGGGGTCAGGATTCCTGCGGGAGCGGCAGGCCGCCTTTCCGGGAAGGAACTCATCGATCAATTTCTCATGAGCGATTACTGATGGCTCACAGCGGCTCGCTGTGTCAGACTTGCCCAAGGTATTCATGTTTAACAGTGCATGTCATTTTAACATAAAAAGATGAAGTTGCGTTTAAGGTAGCCGTTGTGGGAAGGAAACCCTCACGGCCACGAGGATGTAAGATGTCACCTAGACAGCCACGTGCATCATCTGCTCTCTAAGCCTGGAACCCACAGAAGTCTCCCATCTTCTAGCCCCCGTGCCCTTTAATGATCTCTAGATTTTGTTATAATTCTTCCACGTATTTTCTGTGTGTGTTGGACCAGGGTACTTATTTTCATTATTATTATCTTTTTTAGCAACAAGTCACATAATACTTAATATGTGCCAGGCATTGTCCTAAATGATTTATAAATATTAAATTGCCTAATCATCGTAACAAGTGCTGCCAGCTCCCTCCTATAGATGTGGGGAAATAAGGCACAGAGAGGTCGAGGAATTTGCCCAAGACCCCATGAGTGGCTGTACTTCCTGAACCTCCGCTTTCTCAGCTGTTACCCTGAATTAACAGATCCTAGGGCCCTCCCCAGAGCAGTGCTTCCCAGCCCTGGCGCTGTTGACCTTGGCTGCCGGGGCCCGTCTTGTGCATTGCAGGATCTGAGCGACATCCCTGGCGTCTACCTGAGAGAGGCGGTAGCAAACCCCCTTCCTGGCTGTGGCGAACACACAAGGTCTTCAGCCCTTGCCCAATGTCCCCTGGGGTCAAAATCAATCCTGGTTGAGAACCAAGGCTCTAAAAGGACCTGGGGGGGATTAAGCAGCGTCGTGCATGTAGAATGCCTTCACACATCCGTTCCCTTCTCTGAGCCTTCTAACCCTATGCTCTTTGAATGCCCTTTGAGTTATAACTCTTCACAACTCTCTTTCTCTTTCTGTTCCTTTAGTGATCTCGAATATGTGGCCCTCTCCATGTGAACCGTGTGCATGAAAGCTTCTTGCAAACCCGAAACTGGTCCCAGGAGTCAAACCTACGTTCTAGTCCCCTCTGTTCCATTGACATACTGTGTGGCCTTGGCTGAAGCCCTCTCCCTCCCTGAGCCTCAGTTTCCCCACGTGTGCCGGGAGGGGCTTGACCTAAAAGCTTTCCAAAAGATTTTCTCACTGCAGAAATCAGCGACTGATTCATGCCAAATGCCAGCAAATTCCCCCTCCCAGAGTCCGAATTATTCCAGAGACTTAGTCATCCCAGAGTTTGAACTTTCTCGCAAAAACCATCTGAAAAACTCTTCCAGCGTAAAAAAAAAAAAAAAAGAAGAAGAAGAAAAGAAAAGCTATTAAAAGAAAGTAAAAGTTTCAAAACCAAATCCTAAGCAAACAACCCCGAAAACAATACATACACACGCTCACAGCACCCAAGGTAACGCCAAGAACAGGATATGAAACCTTGCAGGCCGGCACTAAGAAATGATTCACAGGCTTTTCGAGATGCTTCTATTTCAAGGCACGATCCGCCCACTGGATCGGGCGGCTCCAAAAACAAAATAAACCTTAAAGAAGCTGCCGTTTCTTATCTCAACACACAGTTGGCCTCGCCAGCATCGCCAGATCTCAAGGGCTCCAGCCAGAAGACAAAGTTGGGTCCTGTGAATTCCCTTTCTGTTCTGTTTCGAGTCTCAAGCTGCTGGCTTGTTTTTTGCATCCACCTTTGGTTGGCTGAGCTTAAAGCAACACCGCCTTAACTGATGTGAGTTCCTACGTTTAGTTTAGCAAGGCCTCTGTGTGACTCTGTCCTGCCGGATCCCAGGCGGGTCATTCCAGCAGCTGTCGCCAACTAAACAATCCTGCCTGGCTTGGGGATTGTGCAAATCAACATTATTCTTGCCCCAGGCCAGGAAACATTACTTTAGGCACGCCATCCAAAGCTCCATGCTCTTAGGTAAAATAGAAATATAGATGTATTTATTCACTGAATGAAATGCTGATTGAGTGCCCACTGAGCTAGACACCGGGGTTGCACCGGGCTACAAGGAAGCCTCTGCCTTCAAGGAGCCTTGTTGAGTAAGAAAGGCACTCGAGTTAAATAAAGTAGAAAAGAATGGAACTAATCCCTACAGGAAATGCCCTGCAGAAAAGGCGATACCAACGTTGGAGCAAAATTTAAAGAAATGCAAACACTTGTGATCTGGTTAAGTACGTTCTTATCCATGCCTACCCTTGATTGCTGCTTTTAGATTTAGAACATTTCTTTCACTGGTGCTCGGGTTACACCCCACCCAAAAGCCCAAAATGCTGCAGAAAGGGTCTAGCTCAAATCTCTTTTTCTTCCCGACTCCTCTCCCAGCCCAACCTTACATCCATGCCATCATGGCTTCACACAGTCTTCCCTCCTCCCCCTCTTAACTGTCCTCCAGGGTCTGATTCCAAGCCCATTTTCCCCCAGGAAGCCTTTGCAGACCTCCTGGCCGTGTCCCCACTATTCCTACATACACAGATCTCGTGCTCTTTTCTTGGCGTTTAGCCTGTCCTGCCTTGTGACCTCTCTTGTATTTCTGTCCTGAACTTTTACCTAACTTGTGAATTAGGAAAAAGAGGATAAGGACCGACATTAAGTGCTTTTGGTGCCGGGTGTCTTGTAGGTCCCTTACTATACACTGGCAGCCTGGCACATAGAAAATGTTCAGGAAATATTCACCAGCTGAATGCTTGAGTGATTTCACTTAAATACAGGGATAGGGGTGCCTGGCTGGCTCAGTGGGTTAAGCCTCTACCTTCGGCTTAGATCATGATCCCAGGGTCCTGGGATCGAGTCCCGCGTCGGGCTCTCTGCTCAGCAGGGAGCCTATTTCCCTCTCTCTCTCTCTGCCTGCCTCTCTGCCTACTTGGGATCTCTGTCAAATAAATAAATAAAATCTTAAAAAAAAATAAGTGATAACTGTGAGGCAAATGCTACTAGTGTGCCCATTTTACAAACAAAGAAGCTGAGGCACAGACAGGTTAGAGCCTGGAACTGTGGTCGTTCTGCCTCCAAAGCTCTAGTTCAGGCTCATTCAGTTCTGTGTTGCTTTTCTTCAGATATATATACATTTCCCACCCTAAGAATCTTGTGCACGGTCTTTAATAAATCTCTATGGATGGATGGGACACATCCCATGCTCCCTTCCTCATCACATCCCGGACATTATTACTTGCTCTCTTTCGTGGTTCACAGTCTTTATTTCTATTGTAGAAATTCTATTTCTATTTCTAACAATCTCACTGTTACCTGTGTCTGTTTTTCTCTCCCCCTAGACCGGAGATAAGTCTGCTGAGCCCAGGCCTGACACATGGTTTGTGCTCGATGAAGGTTTGCTAAACCAAACAGTGACAGAGTGTGCTGAATTCTGTCCTCCTAAAAAGGTATGTCCAAGTTCTACCCCTGGGACCTGCGAATGTAACCCTCATTGAAAATAGGGTATTTATAGATGTAATTAAGGATCTCAAAAGGAGATCAGCCTATACCCCGGGTAGGCCTTAAATCCAAGGCCTAGAGTCCTTGTACAAGAAAAGAGTGATCTGAGACACAGAGAGACGGCCTGGTGAAGACCCAAAGTTTGGGGTGACAGAGACAAGAAGCGCAGAGGACTGGGGGCGGCCGCTGCTGGTTGGAAGCGAGGATTCTTTTGCAGAGCTCCAGAGGAAACCAACCATGCTGACACCTTACTTTAGGACTGCCGGCCTCCAGAACTGTGAGCGACTCCGTGCCTCCGGTGTTAAGCCACCAGCTTTACGGTAGTTCGGTAAGGCGAGCTCTAGGAGACTCATGCGGCATGTGAGCAGGGGGACAATCCCGGCTGAGAGATTCAGGGGTGAAAGGACTCAGCCGTGACTCTGGGGTCTCACCAGCCTGGCTTGGGCACCTCCCTATTCTAGGGTCTCCACGGATGTTCCCCTGCTCTACCAAGCTTTGGGTTCCTTCTGTGCAAAATGGAGTCATTGTTACAGCTAACATCTTTGTTTTTTCCATTTTATTTTCTCATCATGATTAAGTGTACTTTTTCTTAGATAGCTAACATCTGTAGAAAGGGCCAGGCAGTGTGGTAAGACCTTTCCAGGCATCCTAAGACCACCTGGGTCAAAGGCCAGGAACACTCATTAAGAAAAGAAAACTGGGTTAGAAATGTACAATCTCAGCTCGCCCTGTGTGAGAACTCTTCACCCTGCATTGTCCTGCCTTGAATCTGACAAGATGATCGTTCATGGAGAGAGCCTGGGCCGAGTCAGACGGGACCAGCTTCAGATCTGGACTCTGGTGTTCGCCTTGTGCAGTCTCTCTTGTCCCTCTGAGCCTTGGGCTCAGCATCCGTAAAATGGGGATGGTACCAGGCCTACTTCATAGCATGGGTGTGATGACTGGGAACGCACGTGCTGTAACCAGAAGGTGCACAGTAGGTCCTTAATGAGTGCACAGTAGGTCCTTAATGAGAGGAAGTGGCTGCTGCTGCCGAAGATGATGGCTCAGGAGGGGACAATCCAGAGCAGCGAGCAAGTGAGAAAAGCCTGCAACAGCTGGTCGCTGATTTTCCCAGAGGGGGCCTGAGGGACAGCGAGGGCCTCTCGGGCAGCTGCTTCCTGGGGTTGTGATGTCACCAGCCTGTCCAGGAGGCCACAGTACCAGTGCCTGTCACTGCCTCCCAGCTGGCCGGCTCCGCTTCCTGCGCCCTGAGCCTGCCCTTGCCTTCTTTCTCATGACCCTCGGGAGGCAGCTGGACTGCAGCTCAAGGAACAGCTCCCATCTGCAAATTGGGAGAGCAGGGGCCCCTCGCCACTCCCCAGAGCTCCCGCACCTTGGAGGGACCCTAGAGTGTGACTCCTGTCCAGTGGTTTTCAAACCAGGTTCCTCCAGATCTTGGGATCCTGTGGAAGTGCCTCAGGGACCACTGAGAGTGGGGAGGGGGCAGCTTGGCGGAAGCAAGGGACACACTAAGCAGGCCAGGTTCTCAACCCCACCCCCACCCCTTGGAACAGCCCCACTTTTATCTTGTTTACATATTAGATCTACTTACAAACTTTAATTTTCGAAGAAAAGATTTTACGACAAAAGAACGTTTAAAAAAAACCTTTGAGCCTTTCTGGTGTGCGAATTATACCTCAGTTTAAAAGAAACCAAAAAGCAAAAAAGCAAACCCTCCAACCTCTTCTGCCCTTTTGGTTTTCTAGATGGGAGAGTGAGGCGAAGTGACGAACAGCAGCCCTTTCCCGGTCTCCCCGTGAATCAGGGCTGGAACTGGGAGCCGGGCCTCCTGTTACACCCAAATGCTGCCTCTCCAGGCCACAGCTCAGATGCACAGCGGGGCCAGCCCAGTGACCGCACCCCCCCCAGGCACGCTTGAGGCCTCCCATGCCACCGTCCTGCTTGAGAACCACCATGACCTTCCTCCCAGAAGACAACTCCAGGGAAGAGGGAATTGGTTCGTTGTTCTCTGAACTAACGTTTTTTAAGCACCTACCGTGGGCCAGGCATCGTACTTGGCTTTGGGAATCCTGGAGGGACCAGGATGTCAGACTCCCTCTCTTCTGGAAACTTAACATTCGTATGGGAGGGGCAGATCATAAACAAGAAAGCAAATCCGTCAATGGGAAAATGTCAGGGTGAGTTCTCGGGTGGAAATAGAGGGGCGAGGAGGTAGAGACAGAGCGCACGTGTTTCTAACCAGATCGGACAGTTGGATGGGATCCTAAAGAGGCAATATTTGAACGGAGACCCCAGAGAGGTGAGAACCGAGAGGATTCACACTAAGTGATCCTGGTTGATTGCCAAGTGTGCAGTGTGAATGCCAGAGAGCAGCAGGAAGGGAGAAAAGCGGGTTACCTGAGTGTCCGCCTCAGCACAGTTTGGCTATGACTAAGTAGACAAAGGCGATGTTCACATGTTCGCGCACCCTTGGAACCCACTGCGTCTTCTTCTCAGCATGTAGGTGTCTTGCTCTGTTTAATCCTCCTGGTCAAGGAGGGGCTATCATTTCCACTATTCTACCAATAAGGAAACCGAGGCTCAGAGAGGTGAGCGGACTTGCCTAAGTCCCATAGCCAGAAGGTGGTAGAGCAAGAGCTTGAATCCAGTCCTCCCGGGGTCTACGGCTTTAACCATGGCCCAGCTTGGCCTAATTCACTGTCTGCCCACACAGTAGGTGCTCAGCTAAACGGATGTCTGCTTGTGTTTGGGGAGACAGAGCTCTGGTCAGCTGTTTAGCCGTTCCAGACCCTCAGCACGACTGCCCCTTGAGGGGCACCCGAGGACTTGTGCTTACCTTTCCCTGCCTTGCTCCCACCAACCTTCCAAAATAAATCCCTGATGTCCCAAGGGGGGGTGAAAATGAATGTGCTGGCAGGAGTCACGACAGCGTCTGCAATCCTCTTCGTGGATTGTGAAACTAGACAAGTTCTGAGACCATGAGTCACCAATGTTACGTCAAGAAGGAAATTGCAGACAAGTAATCGCTAGGAACACCGCTTCACGGAGACTCCTTCCCTGGCTGTGTCACCCCGGGCCCCTGACCCTATGTTTTAGTCACGGCAGGCATCTGGAATACAGATGGGAGCCCCGTTTCTCTTCCCCCACGCCCAGGGCACCCTCTTCCCAGGTCCTCTGTCTCTCTGAGAGTTGGGTTTTGCACTCCCTAAGCTGCCCCATGAGCCTCCTGGACTTTTCGTAGATGATGGTTCCTGTGGAGAGGTCTGGGTTCGAATCCTGGCTCAGTCGCTCAGCAGCTGAGTGCCTTTGGCAAGTTTCTGGACCCCAGCATCCTTACTCAGGGGTTAACTAGGACAACAGATGCCCGTCTTCTAAGGCTTCAAGAGGGCAGTGTCCTTGTGTCTGTGTTCATTGCTGTATCTGCTTCCAATGGTATGACATCAATGACTAAATATTCGCTGAATGAATGAAAGTTCTAATATAGGACCTGGATGTATAGTAGGTTCTTAGTACCCGGTGGCTGTTATTATTAATACTAATTCCTAAAAGAAAGCCTACTGAGCAGCTGACCTCAGAATCCTTCTGTTCAGCCTGTATCTCTCTCGGGATCAGTGAAGATGCTGGTATGTCCGTCGGTCCTAGAGTCCCAGAACCTGGACACCTGGGCTGGTAAGAAGGGGGCTGGGCAGACAAGACCCAGATCTTACAAAGCAGGAAGGAGATTGGGGCACCAAGGGATACAGGGACCTTCTTTCTGCAGCAGGGTGACAGACAGAGAGCACCTTGATAAAAATTAGGAAACTGGCCCCTTGCATCAGCCAAGGTTCCCATAGGAAACAGATGGCTGGCCAGGAGGGGCAAAGGAAGAGAGAGTTTTGTGAAGGACCTTAATCTCTAAGGGGGTTGGTAGGGTTAAGGGAGGGAGGGGCACCCAGGACCAGCCCCAGACGGAAGTGCTGGCTTCTGATAGCCTGGCCAGGGGTGGCTTCGGGAAAGGATCTGTGGCCTGGGGCAGAAGAACTCTGCACAGTCAACCCAGCCAATGAGGAGGAGGAGCCCAGGGCAATAGATTCCCGACCCTCCATTCCTTTCCTCACTAGTGTCTCCCTGGAGCTTCCATTGGCCCAACACGCGTGGAAGCCGGAGGAAAGCAGGGGTCCTGGCCCCGGGTGGAGGAGGTATGGTGGGTCTGGAGGCACACTTGTGGAGAACACACAGCATGCCTCTTTGTGTGTTTTGTTTTGTTTTGCTTTGGTTTTTAGCATATCTGTGAACGGGGGACTTTGCATACAGTACTTAATTCTTGTGTGTCCTACATATATTCTCATAATTGCTCTAGGAGGTGAGGAAACCAAAATTCAAAGAGACAAAGTGAGTTGCCCCACCTTCTGACCCCAAAACCATGATCTCTCTTTCCTTTCTTCCTTCCTTCCTTCCTTCCTTCCTTCCTTCCTTCCTTCCTTCTACTTGATTTTTTTTTTTTTAAGATTTTATTCATTTATTTGACAGAGAGAGATCACAAGTAGGCAGAGAGGCAGGCAGAGAAGGAGGGAGAAGCAGGCTCCCCACTGAGCAGAGAGACCAATGCAGGACTCCATTCCTGAGATCATGACCTGAGCAGAAGACAGGGGCTTAACCCACTGAGCCACCCAGACTCCGCTCTTCTTGATGTTTTAATGAAGTCTTTAGAGTGGGATGGGAGATAGGAAGATATTTAAATATCTTAAAAGCCAAAGAGATGCAAAGCACAGCCTCACCTGGATGGGCCAGTGTCACCAGAGCTTAGTGGCCCGGCATGTCTGGACACGGTACAGCCCTGTGTAGGCTGAGGAGGGGATGCCCCACGGCCGACCTCACCCACAGGAGTCCCAGCAGCGAAGCTTCAGGAAGGCCATTGCTTGCCAGCAGCAAGGTTAACATTATCAATAGATTACTGGTTTATTGCAAAAGGATACGATTCCGAAACAGCCAGATGGAAGAGATGTGTGGGGTGAGGTATGTGAGAAGGCGCACAGAGCTTCTGTGTCCTCTCAGGCCCAGAAGCTCTTCGTGTTCTGTCCATGGGACACAATTCTGATGACAAGAGCTCACACTGACTTTCTGGCTCGACTTTCCAGGGAACATCTCTCTTGACCAGGTAATGCTCTTTCCAATGAAAGGCAGTTCAGGGCAATGAGGAGCCTTGGAAGGACGTTCAGCTTTGCCTAGAGTGGGCCAGGAAGTGAGGCAAGGCATGAGTGGGGTGGCAGGGGCGAGGCTGCTGGGTGGTGGCTACCTCTCTACCCCGCACCACCCTCCAGCCACACACGCCTTACTTCCTGAGCTCTACTGCGGTGACCTACAAAGGTGAAGGTACATCAGAATCACCTGGATGACTTGGTAAAAACCCAGCTTGCTGGCTTCTACCCCCAGAAGGGTCTGGTAGATCTGGTGGGAATGGGTCCCAAGAATTTGCATTTTATTTGTTGGTTTGCTTAGTCTTAAGTCATCTCTACACCCAACGTGGGGCTCGAACTCACAACTCCAAGATCAAGAGTCACATGCTCTTCTGAGCCAGCCAGAAGCTCCAGAGTTTACATTTGAAACGAATTCCCAGGGGGTGCTGCTAGTTGGGGGACCCCACCTGGAAAACTCCTATACCATTCCTGTCCATTCTCCCCTTAAGGCCTTTGCACCTGCTCTGCATCTCCTAGGGATGCTCTCCCTTAGACCTTAGCCACTTCCTCAGAGAAGCCTTCCTTGACCGCTCGTGGTAGAGTAGTCACTCAATCACTGCTTCTTGCCTGTTTTGTTTTCTTTACAGCCCTGGTCACATTTAGAAATTATCTTGTTACTATATTCATTGACTTTTTTATTGGTTTATTGGTTTATTGGTTGTCTGTTTGCCTCTATGAGAACGTAAACTCCGGGACGCAGACGCCTATCCCTGGGGGCAAAGGTCAGTGCTTGACCCAGCAGTAGCTACATAGGAAATTGTTTATTAAGTTGAAAGCAGGTCGGGTGGGCTTCTGCAACCTGGGGGACTGGTGGGGGCTCGGTTTTCTGGCAGTGGAGGCCCTGGTGACAGGCACCAGAACAGAAAGCTGTTTGAATATTGAGCTGAACAGCTGACATAGGTTACAAAAAAGTCATCCTCTTTTGGGGGGAAGGGACAGGGTGGGGTGAGACAGAGTTTAAGATAGGTGACCTTTCAAGCAGATGGAGGAGGAAGGAAGGGCCCACTGACATCACAGCTGAGAGGCCCAGAGCTCCCTTGTGGTCCAGGGGCCTGGGCCACCAGAATAGGCCCCTGGCTTGAGTCACTCCCACCTGTGAGGCCAGAGGCCAGGCCAAGCCTGGAGGTGGGGGTGGGGGTGGGGGTGTGGTCCTGGGGAAGTAGGGGGAAGGGAGGGGTTCCCACTGCTGCCCGACCTGGGTCCTTCTTCCTTCTTTCTTTAGCCCTCCGGATCACTTACCCATTGCATTGTGGAGGTCTGGCTGAGACACAGGTCCTCAGTGTCCTCATCTGGAAGGTGGGGCTGGGAGGAAGGGTCCAGGCCAGGCTTCTCCCCGTGCCACAGGTGATCTCACCCCAACTTTGCATCTCCACTCCCTGCACTCATATGTGCCTGAAGTTCTGGAACCAGTCCTGCCTGAGGCCTCCATTCAAGCTCTTTGTCTGCTACCCTCTATGTGCACCTGCACATAGAGGATTTAGCCCACTGAGCCACCCAGGCGCCCCGTAAAATGGACTATCTTAATCATTTTTCAGCGCACGGCTCTGTGGTGTTCCCGACCTTCATCGTGTGCAGCTCTCACCACCATCCATCTCCAGACCTTTTCATCTCGTGAACCTGAAACTCTGTCTCTGCCCGCCCCCCGCACAGCACCTGGCACCCTCCATTTGCCTTTCTCTCTCTCTCTCTCTTTTAAAGATATTATTTATTTAAGATTTTATTTATTTATTTGAGAGAGAGAGAGAGAGAGCATGAGAGGGGAGAAAGTCAGAGGGAGAAGCAGACTCCCCAGTGGAGCTGGGATCCCGATACAAGACTCGACCCCAGGACGCTGGAATCATGACCTGAGCTGCAGGCAGTTGCTTAACCAAGTGAGCCACCCAGGTGCCCTAAAGATACTATTTTTAAGTCATCTCTACACCCAACACCCCTCCATTCGAACTTTTAGCCCTCTGGATCGGACCACCCTAAGTACACCTTGTAAGCGGGATCACACTGGGACACCTGCCCGGCTCTGTCAGCGGATCGTGCAACTCTTGACCTCGAGGATGTGTGTTCGAGCCCCAAGTTGGGTAGAGAGATGACTTAAAAGTAAAATCTTTAAAATAAATAACTGGGATCACACAGTATTTGCCTTTCTGTGACTGATTTTTTTCACTCTGTGTTATATCCTCAAGGTTCATCCATGTTGTAGCATGTCAGAATTTCTCTCCTCGTTAAGGCTGAATTATAGTTTGTTGTACGTATATATCACCTTTGGTCTATCCATTCACCCGTTGATGGACGTTGGGGTTGCTTCCATGTTTCACCTATTTATTTATTATTTATTGTTTATTTGGCTATTATTATAAGGCTGCTATAAACACTGGTTAAAACATCTCTCTTCGGGACCCTGCTTTCCATTCTTTTTTTATTTTTTTTTTAATAAACATATATTTTTATCCCCAGGGGTACAGGTCTGTGAATGGCCAGGTTTACACACTTCACAGCACTCACCAAAGCACATACCCTCCCCAGTGCCCATAACCCCACTCCCCTTCTCCCAACCCCCCTCCCCCCAGCAACCCTCAGTTTGTTTTGTGAGATTAAGAGTCACTTATGGTTTGTCTCCCTCCCAATCCCTTCTTGTTTCATTGATTCTTCTCCTACCCACTGCTTTCCATTCTTTTAGGCATGCATCCAGAAATGGAACTGCTAGATCATGTGGTCATTGAATTTTTAAAAGAATTGTCAGCCCAATGTTTGTACCCCTTCACATTTACCAACAGGTCCTTTGCCTTTTTCGCCTTCCCTAGTTCCAACTCCTGCTGCCCTGCAGTCTTTCAAAATTTCCTAATATGATGAATTCCAGTAGCATGGACAGTCAGTCCTTGGGCTAGACCATCATAAAGCCCTTGAGCCCAGCCTGGCTGAGAGCACGCACCCCCCCAGCTTCTGGCTCAGAGCCGGTAGCAGAGAAGGTCTACCGAATACCTACTATGCACCAAGGTCCCCGCTAGGTACTTGACACGCACCAGTTCCTTCATCCCCCTCATTGCGCAGCCGTGTTAGCGTGCCCACCAGGAGAGCAGGCCTTGGGAAGTGTCCTGACTTGCCCAAGCAAAGACTTGGTGAGCAATGAAGCTGGAGAAGTGGGAAGGGCTCAGGGTATGGAGGCTCTGGAATATATTTTATCTTGAGGTCAATAGGGAGCCACTGCAGGTTTTAGACAGGGAGACAGCATGATCAGATATGGGACGAAAGCTGAGCAAGGTTAAGATAGGTAGGGAGGAAAACAGAAGGATGATCATGTGATTTCTGCTTCCCAGAGCAGGAAGAAGGGAGGCTTTACCTTGGTCAAGAGGGAAAGGGATGCTGCAGGACAGATGGGAACAGAGCTGGCACATGTGACCTAGAATGAGCCATTTGAGCTGGAGGGGGGAGGGGGAGCTTGAGGTGACTTCACAATGCCTATGCCTAATGCAGGCGCTATGTTGTCTGAGGCAACTTACCGTGGTTCCCTGAACCTCAAGTTCCTCATCAGTGGAACAGGCTTCATCACGTACAACCTCCTGGGTCACTGTGGGAGTTCAGTGAGATCACCAATACATGCAAAGCACTTACGGAGGCCAGCCTGGCACACAAGTGCTCGAGAGCCCCCGAGACTCTCAGTGGGAAATGAGGCATCGCCACTATTTTTATTATAACCCTCACTGCTTCGGAGCAGCCTCCCAGGTAGGCGGGGGTCTTCAGCCTCCAGGAGTGTTCCCGAGCCTGGCTTATTTCCAATGGGCTCTGGTGGATGACATCTCTCTGCTTCCCGGTGGGGAGGGTGGGAATGGCAGCCACGCATGCAGGTGCCACCTCCCTGCCCGCCCTCCTCCCTCCCCTCCCCTGCTCCTGCTCCCCCCCAACCCCCAGTCTATTTCCAGCAACGTGGCTGCCTGAGGCCAGCGCCAGGTGTGGGTGGTGAGTCAGAGCCAGGCTGGGCGGACATGGTGGCCCTGGGGGCCTGAAGCTGTCACACTGTCACAGCCTCCCTCCCTGGGCATTTCCCGGCAGCCCTCCCGGCCCTTTAAAGTGGGGGCCGGCGAGGGGGAGCCTAGATCAGTGCCAAAAGGCCCCTCATCGGTGTTACAGAGTCCCAGCAGGCCCCAAATCTACGTGTCCCCTGGCTGGCAGTGGGGACAGGGACCCTGCCCTGTTTAGCTCCATGCCAGTACACCCAGGTCCAGACTTGGCGTGTGGCACGGGCGCAAACTTAATGAGCCAACCTGTGCCCCAGATTTGCTTTTGTGAAGACAGAGCACAGGTTCTGGAGACAGTGTTCCTATGAACCTTGGCAGGTAGATTCGCCTCTCTGAGCTCCAGTTTGCTCACCTGTGGAATCAAGATAACGTGTGCCTTGCGAAGGACCATCAGGAGGGGGCAGCAAGGCCCCCTCACAGAACTGTGAACCAGAGCAAGATCTAGTAACACTGGCCACGTTTTGTTACAAGTATATTGCTATATCGGCTCCTCCCTGGGTGGCGAGCTGCTCCTGGGCCGGAGCTGGGTCTCACCCCTGCCAGGCCCCCGGCCGAGCCCAGAACCAGGACCCCCCGTTACATGACAGACTGACTCCATCCAAGATGGAAGCCTGTGGGACTCCATGGTGGTCCCTGGAGGCCATAGCGGGCCCCTGGCCACCCGAGTGTTCACTGTTTCTGTATGCCAAGAGCTTGGGCAACTTGTTTCCTCAAATTCCCACAGTGCTGTATAAGTAGGTCCTATTACTACTCTCCCCATTTTGCAGATGGG
Source organism: Mustela lutreola (assembly GCF_030435805.1). NCBI lineage: Eukaryota > Metazoa > Chordata > Mammalia > Carnivora > Mustelidae > Mustela > Mustela lutreola. The sequence continues at coordinate 17,087,270 of NC_081299.1, forward strand.
GAAACTGAGGTTCAGGGATGTTAAGTCCCTTGCTTAGGGTCACAGGTTGACGTGGAGGAGGGGCTGAGGCTGGATACAGGTCTGCCTGGCCTGGCGATGTTCTTCACGGTCCCAGAAGTGGGAGTTGGGAGGCATTGCGGGAGGATTTCCTTGCTGCTCTGTGCTGCCTCGGGAGGGACCTGATCTCAGGTGTCTGAAGGTCTGTTGGCTCGTCTGTGTGCCCCCACCAGTTCTGAGGCCTCTGAGAGATGGGACTGTGACTCCAGGGTGCGGCCTGGGCTGTGGCGTACAGCAGGTGCTCAGTGGGAGTTTCCTGGGTGAAGGAGTGGTCTTCTCTGCTGACTGGGTCCCACACTGTTGAGAGGGCAAAAAGCACTCCACTAGAAGGGCACCAATCCAACACAATAGCAGGCACATGAGTGGTTGCTACCCCCAGCTAAGTTGGCTTCTTAGGTCACTATTGCTCTGGGTCCAGCCCCAGATCAGCTCTCCCTCCCTTGCCTCCCGGCACTTGGGGACTCCTTTCCCCGACTCATGCCCTGCTCTCATATCTGGCCACATAGGGACTTGCTTTCAAGGTCACTGAAGCGGCTCTGTGTCAGATTGGCTGGGCCTTTTATATAAATGCTTTGAGTCTCTGAGCCTTTAGTTGTTGCTACAGCCCAGCTCCCAGTCCAGAGCACTTAGTAGGTGCTCAATAAATATCTGAATGCCTGTCTTCGGGCTCAGTGAATCCACAGGTCTATTGAACTCTCTGCTGGTAAAACTCTGGACTGATGTGTGTGTGTGTGTGTGTGTGTGTGTGTGTCCTTGGCATTTCTGGACCTTGGTTGTCCCATCTTAGAAATGGGTACATTTGATGGACCCAACCCTGTCCACCCTAGTGTCCACTGCAGTGTGCTGGACAAACAGTGGACATTCCCATACGCGGCCTCCCCCTACTGTGCACACCTAGATTCTGATGAACCTCACACATGATTGTGGGGGAAGCAAAGTCCTATCGTGATCTGCAATCACCACGATTATTGACCTGGGAGCTAGTCCCTCAGTATGGACTGGGGCTTTACGGTCCTCAGCGCAGGAGCAAGGTTCCTTCTGTTCTCTTCGAGGAAGCAGAATGCAGAGCATAGGGTGTGAATGACATCATTACAGGACTCAGTTGTTCCCCTCTGGATCTGCTTAACAACTTATAGAACATCTTCCAAGCACCTGCCCCTTGGGGATACAACAAGACCTGCTTTTGGAGCTCGCATTCCGGTGGGAGAGACAGGGAACACAAAAATAAGGATGTGTAGTAAGTGAGAAGATGTTTTATTCTGTAAGTGCCACCAAGGAAGACCACAGGGTGCTGGGTTAGAGGGGCGAGGGAATGGGGATTACCCTAGCAGGGGATGGAGGTCAAAGCAGGCCCCAGAGCTTCATGGGGGAACTTTGGGGGCTGCCAACCAGAGGATGAGAAGGTGCTGACCTTGCAAAAAGCAGAGGGAAGGGCATGGCAGGCAGAACGAACAGCATGTGCAAAAATTGTAAAGGGGAAAGGGATCACCGTGGGTGTTCTTAAATTTTTAAAAAAGAAAATCAGGGGCGCCTGGTTGGCTCTGTTGGAAAAGCTTCTCTCGGTGGTGGTGGGGTATAAGTTTGAGCCCCGTGTTGGATGTAAAGATCCCTTTTTAAAAAACTGCAATTCTTTAGTTATTAGTAGTGCCAGATTGATTTCTTCCTTCCACAGACAAGCCCCCACTGGGTAGCCAGCCCTGTGCTAGGCCCTAGGGACCAACAGAGACGCATGAAAGCGACATTCTTGTCACACATCCTGGACCGGGCACCCCACGGAGATGAGCTGGTCTGATGTTTGCGAAGGGCTCCCAGCTTGGGTCCTCAGGGAATCCAAATAACCCCCCGCAGGTCCTTGCATCCCAGGCCTCTGGCCAGCCCGCAGCTCCAGGCCTCGGTAGGAGAGAGGCTTCTGTTTCCTGCCTCTCCCTCCCCCCACCCACCTGGGCACAGAGGGTCTTTCATCCATTGTTACTGCTTCCTGCCCATCCATCTCCAGCTGCTGGTCTGAACCCTGTAGATTTACACTGACAAGCGGATGCTTTTACCAAGACCCTCGAGGGGGAGGGGAAGGGGGAGGGGGAGGGGAGCGGCCTGGGGGGAGGAGGAGAATGGGGAAGGGAGGGCTATCGCTTTGTGACAAGGAAGAGTTTCCTGCCCTGAAGAGGTGTTAGGCCCTGAGGGCTGAGAGGAAGGGAAGCAAGCCTCTATCCCCAGAAGCTTCCCCCTGATGGGAGAGGAAAAGGTTAATGACCCCTGACTTGGCAGGCCCCTCATGCCCCTTGGACTGGGTTTGGGTTCAGCAATATCTTCCCAGGCCCCATTTCTGACACATAGAGTGAGCACTGGACTTGGAATCAGGAGACCTGAGATGAGGTTCCATCTCTGCCAACTCTTCACCGGGTGACTTAGACAAATTTCTTAGCCTCCTTGGGCCTCAGGTTCCTCATTGGACAGGTGGGTCTAATAACCCATGCCCCGCAGTGTTGTGACCATGAATGTGATCTTGTAGGACAGATGGTTGCAAAATGCCATAATACGAAACACATTTTCTCTCCTGCGCTCTCTTACCCAAAGCAGGGGGTTACAAACTGGCTCCTGTCAAGGGCGGCTTGAATGAGGGCACCAACCGGGTGCCCGCTGCTGTGCCACAGAGGTGGAGAAAGGAGCAACAAGACTCAGTTCTCAATGTCAATGGAGACAGACAAGCAGACAGACGTGCGTCACGCGACCCGCTGAAGTGTCTGAGTGTACCAGCCAAGTGGCCCTGGAACCAGCCTGCTAGGTCTCTGTTCCAGTTCTGTCATTTACTGGCTGTGTGGCTATAGGCAAGTCACTTGACCTCTCTGTGCCTCCATTTCCTAAATATATAAAATGGGGTCCAATAATTACTCACCTCGTAAGACTGTTATCAGAATTAAATTATTTGATACTTGTAAAGCACTCAGTATAGTACGTGCTATAGAATATGCCTTAGTAAATCAAAATTACCATTATTATAGGGTCTTCATTTCGCCCGGAACAACAGGAGTCTGGTCCCTGAGCTAGAGCAGAGGTAGCCAAGCCTGGAGGAAGCTGATGCTGCGCGGACACCTGGCAGGGCACTAGTGCTCCGTGGCTGGCTGTGCCTGTGTCTCTCCTGGGACAGTGTGGAATCAAGCACCTGTGGGTCCGGCCAAAGCGGTCATTTGCATGAAATTGGAGCAGGTCCTGAAGCCTGAGAGGGCAGAGCTTCGCAAGGAAGAGTGGCAGCCACGTGGTCCTTCCTGACAGCGAGATGTGGAACCTCCGTTGCGGTGGGTTCCCAGTCCGAGGCACAGAGCCGACAGCAAGGGCACCAGTTGGTCCAGACCACGCTGTCTGAGGGGCTGGCCATACAGGCTCAGACTCCTGTCTGGCAGACGGAGAACCCTCAGCTGGACACCATCCCCCTCTGCCTGGGTGGAAGCAAGAAAACTCCAGGAACCCCCTGAGCCCCAGAGAGAGGGAGGACCAGGATCAGAAGGCATTGGGTGAGAATGAACTACTGGGTTTATTGGCCTTTTTCTCCTCCTGGAGTCTGTAAGTGTCTGTAAGGGACCAAGACCCCTCAGCGCCATTCTACTCACATACACGTGGTCTCTGGACCGTGTGAGTCATTTCAGATCAAAGCTAACCCAGGAAAGAGCAGAATCCCTGACCACTGCTGTCACTCCAGATGACCAGGAAATGCTGCGGGGGTTTCTTGTTCTGTAGTGACTAAGGAACCACACGACCTAATGAGTCGGAAATAATCCTATACATTAATTAAAAGACAAATGATCATATAGAATAGAGCTGTTATGATTACAGGTGCTGATAAAGTCAACACGGAGTGGGGAGGGGGTGGCCTAGGGGACCTCCAACCTAGCCCACGGTAGGTGGAGTCCAGAGAGATGGAAAGAGCTGAGCCTTAGGTGGTGAAGCAGCAGCAGGAAGGGCCCTCCTGGTACAGGGCACGGGCCTGAGCAAAGGCGTCGAGCTGAGAAGCGGCCTGGGGGATCCAAGGGTTGCTAAGGAAGAGCCAGACAAGCCTCCGCGGCCCATGAGGCCGAGCTATGGAACTCAGGTCCTTTGAGCCAGGTCACGAACCTGGGGACAATGAGAAGGTTGTAAGCCGTGCAGGGACAGATCTGATTTTGAGTTTTGCCAACGATCCTGGTTGGACTATGGAGGAGGGACTGGGAGGGTGAGGCAAGAAGACAGGGAGATCACATAGGAGACGGAGTGGCAAAAGGGAGGAAAGGTTTCCTGTCCCTCGGGGTTGTTTTATTTTTTATTGTTTTTAAAAAAGATTTTATTTATTTATTTGACAGAGAGAGACTCAGCAAGACAGCGAATGCAAGCAAGAGGAGTGGGAGAGGGAGAAGCAGGCCCCCCGCCGAGCAGGGAGCCCAAAGCCCGCTTTGGGCTCCCTCCCAGGACTCTGGGATTATGACCTGAGCCCAAGGCAGACGCTTAACCACTGAGCTGCTTAATGAGGGCACCACCGGGGGTTGTTTTAAAGGCTAAGTGGCAATACTACTGATAATGGGCCTAGCACGGGGCCTGGCACAGAGTGGGTATTCACAGCTCGCAGTGAGCATAGCTAATGCTGAGAGGTCTGGACTAGGGCAGAGGTGGTAGGGATGGAGGAGGGCACTGGCTTGAGAAATGCCGAGAAAGGCAAATCTGGGGGCGCCTGGGGGGTTCAGTGGGTTAAGACTCTGCCTTCAGCTCAGGTTGTGGTCTCAGGTTCCTGGGATCAAGCCCCGCATTGGGCTCTTTGCTTGGCAGGGAGCCTGCTTCTTCCTCTCTCTGCCTGCCTCTCTGCCTACTTGTGATCTCTCTCTCTGACAAACAAATAAAATCTTTTTTTTTTTTTTTATTTTTTTTTTTATTTTTTTTAAAGATTTTTATTTATTTATTTGACAGAGAGAAATCACAAGTAGGCAGAGAGAGAGAGAGGAGGAAGCAGGCTCCCTGCTGAGCAGAGAGCCCGATGCGGGACTCGATCCCAGGACCCTGAGATCATGACCTGAGCCGAAGGCAGCGGCTTAACCCACTGAGCCACCCAGGCGCCCCAAACAAATAAAATCTTAAAAAAAAAAAGAAAGAAAGAAAGAAAGAAAATAAAAAAAGAAAGGCAAATCTGTAGGAATCATTGACTGACTGGCTATGGGTGTAAGAGGACAGGAGTCAAGAATTCCTTCAATATTTACGAAGCTCCCGCCACGTCCGTGAGCCTTCTTCATCCATCCACCGCATTTTTGATGAGCATCTACTCTGTGCCAGGCACCTCGTAGGGACTAAGACTATGAAACAAAGCAGAGGTGGTCTCTGGTCCTGTGGAGCTCCCTGATCAGACTTCATGAACCACAGAAGGACCAGGAAGGAGCTCCAGGCTTTGGTACTGGCTGGTCTCTCTCCTAGAGATGCCCTCCCCCACAAACCTTCTCACTGTCCAGTCCCGGCTCAGGTGCCCCCTCCTTCTAGAAGCCTCCTTGGCCACCCCCGCTCCTCTTCATCCCGGAACTTATTGTTTCCTTTGGAGCCCTCCTCCCAGTGGGCAATTTCTCGGTTATCTGTCTTCCCACTCCTCAGACTAGAATCCTCGAAGGCAGTGGCCACTGTCTTGTTCCTGCTGTTCCCACGGGCCCGAGGAACACCTGTCCACCCCCCTGCTAATTTTCCGTGAACCCTGGGCTGGGTCCAGCCAGTTACCAAGCCCTGCGGTGCCTCCCAACTCCCCTTTTGTTCAACAGACAGCACGGTCTCCTCTCCCCAGCGTCAGGGGAGTAACTGCGGGTTACCTCGTCATCTATCAATCTCTAATAAACCGGGTTATTTTTAGAACAGGTGAAAGCAACGATCTCACATTTCTGAGAGGATTTTCCACTCGCATCTGACTTTCTACTACAATTTGGTTTCCTGTGGTGGTTACAGACGCTGCCAAGCCGACAGGCTTTGTTACTCTGGGCCATAGAGAAGGGCCTACAGAGAAAACCGAGTCTCGCCTCGAACCCTTGACCCTGCGTAGAGAGAGAAGCCAGGTGCGTAGTGCAATCTCCTGGCGGATGGTGGGAAGCCTGGAGGAAGCCCGGCGCTCTCTTCACTTGCTGTGTGACACTGGCCTCCTCACATACCCTTTCTGAGCCTCAGTTATTCCTCTGTAAAGGGAGGGGGAGGGAGGGCCAATTACTAAAGACCTCTGGCTGCTAAGATTTGGATGGAACCACGAGCCAGTGGTTTTTTCCACCCCTGGACATCCATTAGATGACACCCGCTCTTTCTCTGAATGAAATGTAGTCAGTGCCTCTTAGAACACTTATGCAAATATATGCAAATTAATATGCAAAATAATGCAAAATAAAGGACCCCCCTCCCCCAAAGCTCCTGTCCATAAAACCAAGGTCTGGCCAGAAACTTAGCTCATGCTGTCACCTTGCTTGGATGTCTCCCCCTTGCCCACGGTCATGCAGCAAGACCCTGCCAGGGTAGAGTAGCAGCCAGGTGTCCATTCTGGCACTTTTCTCACCTGCCCTTCCTGCCCTTCAGCCACAGGCCTGGGGCTAGCACCTAGCTTGAAGGGAACAGAGGCAGCACAAGTGGGGGCTAGAATAAACTTCATTAGGAAATTCAACCAAAGTACTCTGTATGCAGATCAGGGAGAGGTCCTTCTGTTATATGATCAGAGTGAAGATGTCCTTTGACTTCCATGTTGAAAAATTGGGATGTGGGGAGATCATCCCATGTGGAGGCGACAGCATACAACCAAGGATACAGATAACAGGAGAGCACTGCCATGCGCAGGTGTCCCCGCTTACAAAGACAACTTGGAGACAAGTCCCCAAAGTGTCCCCTGCTAACCCGAATGCACCCCACAGTCTCTTTTAAATGGAAATTATGGAGCCTTCCCTGCCTGTAGGATGGTGCACATGTAGGGAAATAATGAAGAACAAGTCTGGGTAGCTACCTGGGGACCGACAGGCCCAAGGCCAGAAATGGAAAGCTAGGGAATCTGGACTTTATTCTGAGAGCAATAGAGAGCCATCGAAGGTTTTAGAGCAATGAGAGAAATCACCTGATTCATGTTTAGGATGACCCTATTGGCGCTGGCAGCAAAGAAATCAGTTCAAAGACTGGAGCAATCATCCCAGTGGTAAGGGGAAGGCCTGAACCAGCTCAGGGAAGCAAGCACGATGCACGGCCATTTGTCTGAATGGAACAGTCTGAGCCTGTCTGGAGAGGGAAGCAAGGGAGAGGGCTGAGCACAGTGGGGTTGCTTAATTAGGAGAGGAAGGGAGCTGAGTTCTGTCCTCTCCATCCTTCTCATGACTGGCTACTTCCCCAAGCTGGTGCCCAGGCAGTGGGGAGGAGGGTGCCCGGGTCAGGGGAACAGCTGCCTGCCAGGAATCTGGGACAGACGGCAGCTTGACTTTGTTCTCTGAGGACTTTTAGTTTATTTCTCTAACTTCTTAAGGACAGACCTGAGAGCCTTAGGGGACCACAAGGAAAGTATTTCTCAGGGCGCCTGGGTGGCTCAGTGGGTTAAGCCGCTGCCTTCGGCTCAGGTCATGATCTCAGGGTCCTGGGATCGAGTCCCACATCAGGCTCTCTGCTCAGCAGGGAGTCTGCTTCCTCCTCTCTCTCTCTCTGCCTGCCTCTCTGCCTACTTGTCATCTCTGTCTGTCAAATAAACAAATAAAATCTTTAAAAAAAAAAAAAAAAAAAAAAGAAAGTATTTCTCAAACATTTATTTAGTGCTCACTAGGGCAAAGTACTAGTGTGAGAGACAAATATGGTGAGGCCAGGTCACTTGAATCTCAAGCTGTGATGTGAGATGTACCTAAGATTTTTCTTTTTCAGATTTGACATTTATCTATATGACAAGCACTTAAATGACATCTGTTATGGGTTGAATTATGTCCCCCCCCCCACCAAAAATTATGTTGAAGTCCTGACTCCCAGAATTTCAGAATGGGACCTTATTTTGGACTAAAATTGCTGCAGATATAATTAATTAAGATGAGGTCATATGGGAGTGGGGTTGTCCCTTAGCCCAGTAGGACTGGTATCCTAAGAAGAGAGAGCAGCACAAGGGAAACACCATTGCTGAGAGAGGCAGAGACGGGAGTGATGCAGCTAAAAACCAAGAAATGCCAAGGATCGATGGGCACCCCCAGAAGATAGAGGCAAGAAAGGACTCTACCCAGAGTCTTGGACAACACGACCTGATGACAGCTTGTTTTTAATCCTCTAGCCTCCAGAACAGAGAGAGAATAAATCTGTTTCCTTAACCAAAGGTTTGTGGTACCTTGTTATAGTAGCATCAGGAAACTAATAACACATTGAAATCAATCACATTTAACTTTTATCCATTGCCTGCTCTGGTTGCCACTTTAAAAGGGGTCCCTTTTTAAAACAGACACGCCCATGTCACTCCTTTGTTCAAAACTGGTCCCCAGCTCCCCAGTGCACAGGCGATGCTTGGAGGCACTCCTTCCCTGGACCCTGAATGTTCCCCAGACTCTCCTCTCAGCACTTTGCCCTCCACTATCAACACCAATACATCACCTCCTAGGGGGACCTCCCTCTTTTTGCCCCCAACACCTGTTCCCTCTTCCCTCTCTTTGGTAGGGCAGTGAAGAGCAGACTGCCTGGTTTTGAATCCTGGCTCCCCCATTTCCTAGCATCTAGCAGTGAAACCTTGGGTAAGTTTTTATTCTAATACCTCAACTTTCTCACTTGTAAAATGGGAATACTAGAAGCTCCTATCTGAGAGTTGAGGATGGAAAGATATAAAAGCCTTTAAAGGGCTTAGCCTTTTAATCTGGCACATGGAAGAGCAGTTACTATGACCTCCCTTATGCTTGGTGTGCTGTCTTGCAGAAGGTCTTTCTGCCCACTAGGCCCACCCCCCCCCCAAGGGATTGTGTCACCCAGGTGTTGTACCTGTCTTGTCATATTTCTGTCTCCACCGGATTATGCACTTCTCCAGGAAGGGGCCATGCTGTATCCATGCATCTGAGCACACAGCAGGTGCTCAATAAATGCTTGTTGACCGAACTATTGAGCCGAGAATTAACCAAGGAGATCTGGAAGGCAGAGCATGGGGATAGCTTTCACAGGACAGTCTGCCCATCCGCCTGGAAGTGAAAGTTGTACTCTTAGTTCTGAGAGCACGAGAAAGAAAGTGAGAACCAGAGAGAAAAAGGCAGCAGGCAGGGGGCAGAAACTGCACCCTGCTCCTGCACCCTGACCTTGCCCCCAGCCCCAGCACATCCTGCCCATACCCCCCTGCTGTGGCGCCCCTCCAAACGCTGTCACCCACGCACACCTACCCCATCCCCAACCAGCAGCTTCCTCTGACACACATTTTCCATTGCTGGGTGGGGTAGAGCAGGTTCCAGGTGAAAACAATCTCTGGGGGTTCCTTTTTGGGGTCCTTACCCCGTGTCCTGTCCCTGCTGAATTGTCCACAGCCCCTGACTTCCATGGCTCAACACCAGTCTGGGGCCAGGACATTCAAGGCTATATGGGGTGTTGCCTGATGTCTGGGGCCAGGTACAGGATGGGGAGACATGATGCTGGCTCTACCGCGTTCGGGCTGTGTGACTCTGGGCAAAACCCCTTCCCTCTCTGAGCCTCCTTTTCTGTAAAAGGGAGTAGTAATGCCAGTCCTCTGAGACTGTTGTGGAAATTACATGGGACAACGGCTAGAGCATGAATAAGCTCTACCACTCTGTTTGTGGGGACAGGGCGGGAGTGCAGGGGCCACGGGGAAGGTCCCCTTCTCCAGGCACAGCACCGTGTCTGGCATTGAGGGGTTGCAAGTGTTTGGTCCCCGGTGATCCTGAGTATGGGGGAGGGGAGCCTAGACTCTAGCCGAAAGAACATGGGCATGGGAGCTCGCCCCCTCACTCCCGACTCCATGACTTGATATGTCCTTTCTCCTCTCGAGGCCTCAGTTTCCCTGACTTACAGCAGCAGGACTAACGCCGATGCTCTCTAGGTCTTCCAGGTCTGAAATCTCGTGCTGTGCTACTTGAAGGCATGGCCGGGGAAGGCTGGCACAGACTTCTGAGTTGTCAGAAGTCATTTTTCAGCCACTCTGGAAACCCTGGGGTGAGATCCCGGCAGGGGGCCAGTCTTCCTTTATTTCCTCCCACCAGCTTCTGTCGTGTCCCTGGCCAGCCAGCATCACTTGCCCAACTCATCCACCAGGCTGTCTTCTTCTGGTTTCACAAGCCTCTGTTCTTCTTTCGAGACCAGGTTGGGTGTTCCTTCCTCAGGAATCCTTCCCTGACACTCTCAGGGACACCTGGGCAGCTCCTCCTCAGAGCTCCCACTGCCCCTCCTAGAACCCTCCATCACCACAGTGACCTCCCCCATTTAGACGAAGTGTCCGTCTCCCTCACTGGGTTTGAAGGAAGATCGGAGTGTTCCTCATTGCTGTACACTCAGCATCCAGCCCGGACCGGGTGGAGGACAGGATCGGGGGAGATGAGTGAACAGCTGAAGGGAAGAATGAAGGCATCGAGAGAGGGATGCTGGAGGAGTGGACAGGTGGATGGGGTGTGGATGGTCGGTTGGATGGCGAGATGATTCCATAGGCAGATGGACAGTGGATGGCCGTGAACAGGTGGGTGTATGCTCAGCTATTAATCATGATTTTTAATACTGCACACACTCTGGAGCCACCGGACACACACTCTGGGCTTGCCAGGGACACCCCCTCACCCTTGCTCCCAGCCTTTATTCCACGGTTCTGGTTTCTCCTCTGAATCCTGGATGTGGGTCTAAGAATCCTCTCAGGTCTCTGCACATGGGAGCCTGGGTAAGCTGCCCATCAGGAGGCCTCACCCTTATCATCCCATCTAAATTTCCCTGTATGAGGGTGAAAATGACCGTGACCAATTCATTGTGAACTCCGAGTACCCCACTAGGCTCGGGAGTGGGTGTTTCCGGACAATCCAGTGTTTCCGCTGGGCTGTGGAGGCCAAGATGCCGAGGTGATCTGCTGGCTGCTGTCCAGCGTACCTAGCCCATTACCACTGCAGACCTCCCCTCTGGCACAGCCCAGGCCTTCCACCCAATCACAGCTCCCTCCAAAAGAGAATTGTACAACTTTCGAGGAGTCCCTGGTTCTCTTCAGCCGCCATATCCTCAGGGATACTAGATGAACAGAGGTCAGAGGCCAGTTTGGAGGCCTGTTACCTTCCCCCAATCTGTCCCATAGAATCAACTGATGTAGAAACATTACAGGATTTGGGGTCAGAGGACGTCAGTTGAAGTTTTGTCTTCTCAGCCCTTGTCAGCTACTTCACTCTGGGGAGCGGGGATTGGCCCAGAGGCAGAACAGAGCAGCAGGAAACAGGCCTTGGAACCACCAGAGATGTAGGTTCAAGTCACATCCCATCAGGGAGTGTGACCCCTCTCTGAGTCCCTCTAAGTCTGCTTCCTCATCTTAAAATGGGAGAAACAGCACCATCCAGCTGGCAGATCTGTTGTGAGGCTCCGCAGACCCTGATCCATGCTGCTCCATGAGATGCCATCCAAGACCAGTGTGGTTGCTGAGCACCGGAAACGGGGTCCGGCTCAACACCGGAAACAGGGTCTGGCTCAACGGAGATGTGGCACAGGTGTAAAATCATTATTGGATTTTGAAGACCTAGAAAAAATGCAACCCCCACTTAAAAAAAAAAAAAAGATTTTATTTATTTATTTGACAGAGACAAAGACAGCGAGAGCAGAAACACAAGCAGGGGGAATGGGAGAGGGAAAGCAGGCTTCCCGCTGAGCAGGGAGCCCGATGCGGGGCTCGAACCCAGGACCCCGGGATCAGGACCTGAAAGGAAGGCAGACGCTTAATGACTGAGCCCCCCAGGTGCCCCCAAAATGCAAAAATCCTTAAGAATCTTTATATCACTTTTAATTAATGTAATTATACATTGATAATATTTTTAAATACTCAGTTAAATAAAATGTTATTAACGATCTTTTAATGCTGCCACTCAGAAGTCCCTCCGCCTTCCCAGCCTCCCCACAGTATGACTGTCCCTCCCCTGCCGAGCCTCAGGCTTTGTATGTGCTTCTGAAATGGCTTTTGGCAAATATTGTGGTCATCTGTTAAGGTGTCTGTCTCCCCAGCTAGTCCAGGAGCTCCTGGGGGTCAGGAGCTAGATTGAGGTCATCTCTGCTCCCAGCTCCCTGTACAGAGCCTGACACACAGCAGTTGCTCGAGTGGATAAATACGTATATGGGAAAGCACTGTGGGTTTTTATGATTCTGCCATACCTGGAGTCCTTGACAAATACCGCAGGATACATGTCACGCTAAAACCATGATCAGGGCCTTGGCAGGAAACAGATGGTGCGCTCGAGTGGAGTCATTTGCAGAGAGTTTAATTAAGAGGCTATTAACAAAGAGGTGGTCAGGATTCAAGGCAATCAGGGGGGATGGTGCAGTATCCTAAGCTTGGCAACAAAGAGGAGCTGTTACCACCTCTAGCCCGAAGGATGGAGAGGGAGAAGTTACCCAGACCTGGGCCCAGAGAGGTAGACACGCACGGCACCCCCTGTAGGGACCAGAGTCCTTAGATGAAGGGCTGGGGGAGTAATCACACACCCTCTGGCCTCAGGCTTCCCAACCAGAAGCTAAAGGGCAAAGGAGGCTGTTGATGTCACCCATGAAATTCACCTACCAGGGAACAGAACAGGATGGAGAAGGGCCATGGGGAGTTCGTTCTAGAGGGGCAAACAGAGAAATCCTGTGCCGGAGGGAACATTATACCCCCAGGATCTTTCAGGGTCTCTGGACATCCTTATAAAGTGCAAAATATGGCCACAGCCAAGCACAGTCTTTAAGTAAACAACTGTACGCCGGGTGCTGTGCCTGTCCGTTTTCCAGGCTCAGAGAGTCCAAGTGACCCACCCAGGCACATAGGAAATGGTGCAGTCAGGAATGGGACCCAGCTGGGCCCTGAGTTCGGGTCCTCATCACCACCCGCGCTATACTGAGCACTTTGTCTACATTATCTCTAATCCATCAAAACTCTGCAAGGTTGTGTCCTTTTCCTATCTCAGAGAGGTTGAGCGATTTCTCCAGAGCCACACAGCTCGTGGGGGATGGAAGGGAGGCAGAGAAGCAGGGTTGGTGACTTTGCCATTAATTACTGCAGATGACAGGCAGATTGCACGGTGGCAGCCTTGGGGATTTATTTAGCCCCAACGGGTGGAGCCACCTCTCAGCAGGTGCCTCCTGGAGTCACTCGCCAGCTGCAACCACAGGATTTAGATTTTCAGAGCTGGGCAGGGCCCTCAGCATCCTCTCGGCTGGCTCTCGCCTGTGGCTCTGAAACTAATAACTGCAGGAGTGATGGCCACGGCTTCCAGAGCCGTGTTTGTAAAGAGTACCTTTACTTGAGGTCTTTCTCTGCATGCTCGGTTAATTTGACCATGCCTCTCCCTTAGGACTATATAATGTCTTGTAGCCAGGTATTACGGGTTTGCAGGTCAAGCACTGAGTCCAAGAAGGAAATGGTTTGTTCGCGGAGACCGGGCAAAGCAGACGCCGTGCAGCCAGAGCAGCCCCGAGGGCCGAGGATGCAGCTGAGAGCACTGGTTTTGGACCCGGACAGGCTGGGTTCATCCTGGCTCTGCACCTGCTGGAGGTAGTGACCTTGGCCAGGTCACTTTTTGGTATCTCGGTCTCATCTGTGAACAGGGATGACAGTGTCTACTCCACATGGGGCGGTAAGGCTGGAATGAGCGATTGTACATAAAGCCCTTACAACAGAGGCTAGAACCTAGCAGATCTTATCATTCCACCTTCCATTCCACTGAGCTCTGCCACCACGTCTGGGAAGGCTCTTAAAATTGTGCTCCTGGGCTACCACAGCTTTAGTGATGCATCAAGTAGCTGCCACTCGGCCGTGCACTGCGTGTTAGGTGCTCATGCTTGCCTCCACCAGCCTTCCCCGTCCCCACTTTGCAGGCAAGGAAACTGAGGCCCAGAGAGACATAATGACCTGCCCAGGCCTTCACACCTCAGAAATCACAGCCAGGATGGCCACACCCAAGTAAGCCCATAGCCCCCCTCTGCCAAGTGCAGGAAACCCAGATTGTTAGGATTATTGGTATTGTTGTCCCACACAATCCTCTAGACAGGGACAATGCAGCAATCACGGAGGCTGCTTATTTCCATTGGCTCCAGCGATCATCCCTCCACCCAAGCGGAGGGGGCCCTGGAGCTTTAAGAAGAAGCTCCTCGAGGCAGGATGAACAAACACGCAGTGAAAAGCTCGCAGCTGGGCCCCAGGTGCTGGGAGAGAGAGTGGGGCAGGAAGCGGGCAGGCCATTTCTTTCTTTCCTCTTCTTTCTTATTTGTTTGAGAAGCAACTTTACTTTCTAAATCGGTCATTGTCACCCGTTGGCCCCCGCCCCACCTGGGCCAGGGCCTCTGGTGACAGGGGCTCAAGAGGAAGCTCTAGAAGAGCAGGAGGGACAAGGGTACTAGGTGTGGCAGAGCCCGGGGCCCAGCTGGCCTGGGGTGGGAGGGGGTGGCTCTTCCCCGACAGAGGTCTCACGGACTCCCTGCAAGGGGCCAGTGCCTGCCTGCAGTGTGACCTCAGTCTTCCAGGTCCAGCTGCAAGGAACCCCCTCATAAACAGGGAGGTATCAGGGCATCACTTCTCGGGCTAAGATCAAGTGCAGGGAGGTATAGGGCAATGGGTAGGGGCATGGCTCTGGCATCAGAGCCACTTGGCTTCCAAGCTCTGTGACCTCACCTCTCCGAGCCTCTGTTTTCTCACCTATAAAATGGGCAGGGTGGCTGTGACGACTAAACACAATTAAAGAACATGACCAATGGAAACCATGTAGCACATTCACTAGCACTTAGCATATTTACTAGCTGGAGATTCACTTGAGAAGCCAACGGCTCTTGGGCATTGACTATGTGCCAGTCCCTTTTTAAGCAGCCTACACGTATGACTGCCTCTACTCAGCGCGATAACTCTCTTTCCATTTAACAGATGAGAAAACTGAGGCACCGGAGAGACCAAGTACGATGCACTCACAGGGGCGGATCCACATTCTGCAGGATGTTAGTAGACTATACGATATTGGGAAACACCCTTAAGAAAACTATATGAAATTATGAATACAAAATGACGTGTAAGGCCATGTAAGTGAGCGACCCGGGGCTTAAACTCCATGAGCCTGACCTTGGTCTCCCTCTAAGCTTCATTTTATTTTATTTTATTTTTTAAAAGATTTTTAAAAATTTATTTGACAGAGAGAGACACAGTGAGAGAGGAAACACAAGCAGGGGACGTGGGAGAGGGAGAGGCAGGCTTCCCGCCAAGAAAGGAGGCCAATGCGATGCGGGGCTCCATCCCTGGACCCTGGGATCATGACCTGAGCCAAAGGCAGACGCTTAACAACTGAGCCTCCCAGGGGCCCCTCCCTCTAAGTTTTAGACCACACAGCTAGCACTTGGCAGAGCCCCGGCGGCCAGCTCTAGAACACAGAAGTGCTGTGAGAGCACTGTTCATGGTAGATAGGACAGAACACCCCAACCACATGCCATGCGTACAGGGTACCAGCAACAAGAGGCCAGATTTCCATTGCCCTCGGTGTGTGCCACACACTCTTCTTCTTCTTCTTCTTTTTTTTTTTTTTTTTAAGATTTTTATTTAATTTATTTGACAGACAGAGATCACAAGTGGGCAGAGAGGCAGGCAGAGAGAGAGAGAGAAGAAACAGGCTCCCTGCTGAGCTGAGAGTCCCATGTGGGACTCTATCCCAGGACCCTGGGCTCATGATTTGAGCCGAAGGCAGAGGCTTTAACCCACGGAGCCACCCAGGTGCCCCGCTGCACACTCTTCTAATTTAACCCTCCAACAACCCACTGAGGCAGGTAATGTTATTATCATGCCCATTTTACAGATGAGGAAATTGAGGTTCAGAGAGGCCCAGTGGCTTACCTGAGGGCACAGCACGAGGGAGTAGCAGAAGGAGACTTGAACCCAGGCAGCCTGACTTTGAGGACTGTTGGTTGAGCCAATATAAGAATCGTTACCTCGCTCGTCCCTGGGGATCAGCGCCTCCAGCCGGCACTCCTCACCCCCCATGGCAGCAGGTCCTCTCATCCCTTACCTGACAGCTGCTCGGGGTGGGGACAGGACACCCCGGCTTTGGAGTCAGAAATGTCCTCACACTAATCCTCACCCTGTTGTTTCCTAGCTGTGAGGCCCTGAGGCAATCTGGTCACATCTCCAGCCTCAGTTCTGTCTGCTGTAAAATGGGATTTTATCACTTCTAGGGTGGCAGAGTCTGGGCCGACGGTTAACTCTACACGTTTTGTAACGTACTATCAGTAAACCATGTGTTATCTCTATTTCTAGCCCTTATGGCTACCCTGGATAATAATATTCTCAGGGTAATTGGGAGGACCAGAGATAAAGGCAGATGAAACCCCTGGTCCATACCAATTGTTCAGCACCGGTAGAGACTGCGGGCATCTAGGCAGGGGAGAGGTCGTTTGTGAGGAATGGATTTTGGAATGGAGAAAGAGCACAGGACCAGGTGTCAGGCAACCTGCATTGTAGATGGATCTCCCCCACCAGGGGGTTGTGTGGCCTTAGATAAGTCACTTCCCTCTTTCTGGGCTCAGTTTCTACATTCGCAAGTTACAGGCACTGTACCCCCTGTGCATGCATGACATTGCCTCTCAGGGCATTAAGAGATTGGATTTCTGTATATGAGCACGGGACTGTCTTCTGGGGCCCTCTAAGGGCCGCTCCTGTGGAGTCTCCCCACTGCCCTTGGGGTGCTCTTCATGGCTACCCTTGAGACAGAGAGGAGGGTTGGCAGTGAACTTCCACATCTCATCTGCTCCAACAGAAACACGGTCTTGTGGCTCAGTGTGGGGGCCCTGCAGCCAGATGGCCTTGATCTAATCTGCTTCCTCATCTGTGAAATGAGGATGAAGATAGCAGACTTCCTTACCCTCATTTTACCGATAAGGAGAATTAGGTTCCAAGAGGCACCAGACTTGCTGGAGGTGCCCAGTCCCAACTTGTGCTGTCCTACTGTCCCTGCCCCACACTCTCAGAGGCGTGGCCTTTCCTGTGTGGGAATCCTGACTCCCTCTCTGGGATGGGAACCCAGCCATCCCAAATGGCTGGGTCACATGGTCTTTTCCCCCTCTGCCTGCCACCCTGGCTCTCTTCTCTCCACCTGCTAAACTCATCCAGGGGAGTCAGGCCCCTGGCCAGCCCCAGTGCCCCCACTTATAGGCATGGTGACTCTGAGCAAGCTACCTACCCTCTCTGGGCCTCCATTTCTTCATCCACGTAATGGGGACAACAGTTCCCACCTCATATGCTTGGCACACCCAGTCCCTGACCCACTGTGAGCACACAGGCAATGCCAGCTGTCTTTGTCTTCACCCAGCTCAAATTCGGACTTCTTAGGGGGCTGCCTGGGTGCCTCCCTAGGACTAAGTTTCTCTGGGCTCCTACAGCCCAGTCCCTACAGCTTATCACTTTAGGTCCTAACTGTCGGCCACCATGTCTCTATCCCACACTATCGTAGACTCTTGTGTACTAGCCTTTGTGACATCTGCTGTGTCTGTCAGAGACTGCTATACATCAGGTGCTCAGTTAAGGACTGGTGAACGAATGAATGAATGAATGACGCCTCTGTTGTGCTGAATTTATTGGCTGTACTTTCCACCCTATCAGGCTAGGAGGAATCCAGGTGCTGTTCCTGCTGTGATTTCTTCCACCAGCTCTGTACACAGCTCCCATTTATTGAGCACTTACTATGTGCCAGGCATCGAGAGAAGCATTTCCCAGCGCTATCTTGCTCATACCTTTCGGTCACCCTCTAGGGTGGGTTTTCTGTTGGAATCACCATTTCACAAATAAGGAATCAGGCTCTACTGGAGGAGGGGGAGCACCTATATTGGCTGGTCCAAGGTCCACAGCCTTTCCACCCAGGTGAGGGTGGCTGGGTAGAGCCCAGAAGAGTAGGAAACTGTCACCCCTTCTGGAATTTGCCTCTGTCCACTCCCTTCTTGCAGAACTTCTCTCCTCCCTGGAAGACCCAGAACCTCTCTCATACTCCTCGGTCACCTTCTTAAGTTCTGCCAACTTATAGACGTTAGAGTTCTCTGAGTTCCGTTCTCAAGCCTTGGACTGAACTGAGTGGGGTTGTAGTTTATTGAGCCTATCTGTCATATTTCCAACCCCTCTCATTTCCCGTCCATGTGGGCTAACCCATCACGGGCTCCCACATGCTGGGAAGGGGAAGGAGGCCAACCAGGATGCCACATTCTCCTGGGTACAATGACTGGGCTGGGGCATGTGATGCTGGCTGGATCAATCGGAGCCCTTCCTGGGACCATCAATACAGCTAGTAGGGACCACTGGCCTTTCCTTCTGGAGTGCGAGTTGACAGAATGTGAACCTGTGAGCATCTTTCCTGGGGCTGGAGATGGTCCATCTGCCATGGGAGAGAAGGAGGTCCATTCTTCAAGACAGACAGAAACAAACAAAACTGACTGATGGGGTGCGACATCATTAGGAACCCACGCAAACTGACACACGCTTTGAAACTTAAAGGTAAAGGACCCACTTCGTTCTCAATCTCTCCTTTTCCTTTAAAATTTTCCCCCTTGGGACGCCTGGGTGGCTCAGTTGGTTAAGCAGCTGCCTTCGGCTCAGGTCATGACCCCAGCGTCCTGGGATCGAGTCCCACATTGGGCTCCTTGCTCAGCAAGGAAGCCTGCTTCCCTCAGCCTCTGCCTGCCATTCTGTCTGCCTGTGCTCGTGCTCTCTCTCGCTCTCTCTCTCTCAGACAAATAAATAAATCTTAAAAAAAAAAAAAATTTCCCCCTTAACTTGGTTTGAATTGAGTTTGGGTCACTTAGAACCAAAGATTCTTAATACAGTATTCTCTTCTCTCTCTCTAATTTCTCATGGATGATGTTGGATTTTATCTACTCCCACATCTGGGGGTCTGGCACAGATGGCTCTTGAAGAAATGGATGTCTCACATGTACCCTGAAAGTGACTTCCCCCTGCTCCTTTCCTAGGTTCCAGAGACAGAAAATCCAGTTGTCCTTACCTTCTCTCCTGCAAATTGTTCTGCCCTACGTCCTGCTGTTCTGCTTCGGAAAGTTTCTTGCCATCCGTCCCCCTCTCCTGCCCCCTTGCCCTTGCCTTGGTTCACATCACCTTTAACTCACTGCAACAGCTTCAATCCATCCTCTCTTTCCTCTTCGTTTTATCCATCCTCCATCCTTGTTGCCACAGTGATCTCACTGTGAACCCACAGAACCCACAGCTGACCACACTCCTCCCCGGCTTCGAACCCTGCAAGCCTCCCCATCAACCCCAGTACAAGGTCAAGCTCCCTACAGTGACATTGGAAGCCCTGCCCAATTATCTTCACCCTGCACCCCTCTCTTCTCCCCATCCAGCACTTCTGACACATTTCATGCCCTTCCCTGAACACGTTACATCCTTTCTTGTCCTCAGATTTTCTCCCGGAACTGTCTCTGCTTGGAATGTGCCTCCCCTTCTCCCCACCGGAACTACAACCATTCTTCAGAGAGTCTTCTCAAGACCGACTCCCCTGAGAAGTCCTCTTCCCTGTATCCTTCCCAGGGGGTGGGAGGTCCACTCCCCCCACCTTCAGAGCCCCCATGACTCCTTTACCTCTTGGCTAACTAGACCATGAACTAGACCATGAACCGCCTGAGGGTGGATCTCCCTCCTTCTCCACCCTGCCGCTGATGAGGCAGGATGCGGTGCCCTCTGCCAGAGAAGGTGAATGCCAGGTGGCCCTTCTCTTGCGGATCCTTGGAAGCTCACTGGCTAAATCTAGTTTGGTTCTTGATTAATCCTTGACCCTTTAGGACAAAGAGGCACCTGGAAAAAATCATAATTTCAGTTCTTTTCACGTGGACAGCACTTCAGAATTTACAAAGTGTTTCTGGGTTTCTCATTTGGTCTTTACATCCCTATGGGGTATCGGGGAAGGTGTTATTAACCCCATTTCACAATGGAAAACTTGATTTAGTTAAGGACAGAACCCACCCCCAGTCTTGGGCAAGTCTGAGGGCCTCTTAGGGTCTCTCAGACCCTCAGACTTTCCCATCCAAGCCCTCCCCGACCTCCCCATTTCCCAGATGAGGGCTGTGAAGCACGGAAGGCCAGCGTCCCTGGTAAGAAGAGAGAATGCGGCTTCTGTATAGGGCTAACAGCAACACCAATGACCACGACGACAGCTACTGTCCTTATTGTGCACAAGTGTTCTAGGTGCTTCGCTAGCATTACGGGCTCATGAGGAAGAGTTCATCATTCTCATTTTATAAATGAGGAAACTGAGGCACAGAGCAGTTGAGAATTGCCTCTCTTAGGGTCTTCCTGACGTCTGGGTATTTGGTCCAGCGCTTACTTTCACATCACTTTCCCCGTCTCACCAGCCCGACGCCAGGAGGGCACAAGGCCTTCCGACTCCCCTAAGCGCCGGCCAAGAGCGCAGCTAGAGCAGGAGGGGCGCGGGGGAGGCGCGCGGTGGGGAGGCGAGATGGGGCCGCGAGTGCGCGTGCGCGCCACCTCCCCCGCGGGCCGCGCGGGCCCCGCTTCCCGCAGTGGAACGCGCCAGGTGCGCGCCGGTGGCCGCGGCGCGGCGGCTGTGCCCGCGTGGGCGCGGGCGAGGGACCCGGGCGGGTGGCGCCCCACGCCCATCCTCCCTCCCGCCCGCCCTTTCTCCCGTGGCTGGTGGCAGGTGAGTGGGTGTCGAGGAACCGCCAGGCAGCCGAGAAAACAGGACGCCGCAGAAATCAGATTACTCACCTGCAGCTGCGACTACCCCGCGCTAATAAAAGCTGAGCTTCCTGTTGTTTCTTTATTACCACCCTCTGCCTTCCCCAGCCCCAGCCCAGCTCCCAGCTGCAGCCAGGGCCCTAACCGATGGCCAGAAACCAGTAGCTTCAGGGTCCAGGACCACTCGGCTGCCTGAAATTCCACCGTGTGCGCGGCGCGCGGTTGGTTTAAGGGTTGCCCCCAGAGAGGCCCTTGGTCACCTGCACGAATCACCTGGGATGCTGGTTCACCAAACAGGTCCCCAGACACTGCTTTGCACCTGAATCTCTGCAGTTAGGGCCCAAGAGTCTGCAAATTCGTACTAGTCTCTGGTGATCTGTGTGCGGGCTCAAGTCTGAGACCCACACAGATCAATGTCATAGGTTCACGTGTCCTGGGTTTTTCTTGACCACCACCCGCAAGTTAGGGATGGAGCCTATCCCCTGTATTGGCTAAGGAAGTCCCTGACTCCAGGGCCTCTGCTCATCTGTTACATGGGTATGAAAATAATACCGACTTCTTGGACTGAAACAGGCTCAAATGAGATACTATGCTTTGCAGGATTCCTGGTGGTGGTTCCTGAAGTTTACAGTCCCAGCAGGAATAAAAACTGATCTAATATGCTGAGGACCTGGGGGGGGGGGGGCAGGGAAAATGGGAGCTCTAGAGGAGACATGGGAAGGTACATTGGGAAAGAAAAGTACTTCATTGTGGAGCTCCTCCAAAGTTGCATCCTACCGTGCTGGGAAAATGTTCCTGCCCACAGCACTGACAACCCCTGATAGCTAGATCTGGTGGCTTCTTGGGTGCCTCTCTGTGATCTCTGACTTCGGGGTTGGCCACACCCTTCTTCAAGCCCTCGCCTCGCTCAGCTTCAGGAAAACCCCGTTCCTACTGTTCTCCCACCTCACCCTCAGCTCTTCTCCTCTCTCCCCAGCTCCTCCTCCTCCTGCCCCTAGGATCACAAGCACCTTGCACTACTGCGTGCCCTCCATACCCTTCCTGGATAACCTCACCCACTCCCAGTTACCTTCTCCACGCTGAGCTCTGCTTGAGCGCCCAGGTGCAGTAAATGCTGTATATCCTCACGTCTCCACTTAGTGCCCCCTCTACACCCCAAATCAACTCAACCAACTCTGGAGGCATCATCTTGCTTTTCCCTCCGACATCCTTGGCCTTCTGGGTTCCTGTCTCGGGGTATCACATCTGGATATTATCCCAAGTGAGTTCTCTCCTTTGCCCCCATACACGGTCTTCCAGTCCAATTAGGTTTGCCTTCCCAGTTGTTCTAGAATATGTCCTTTCCCCTCCTCCTGTCCCTGTGCACTCCAGACCTGCTAGTTCAGGACTCTATAATAATCTCTCACCTGGATTATTTTAACAGCCTCTTAAACAGACTTCCCGGTTCTGGTCTAAGCCCCTCACTTTAGCCCAGATGGATCTTTCGGAGACAAGAATGCAGTCTCTGCCTTGCCTCCAACTTTCTGTCACCCATGGGAGCTGTCAGTAGTCAGTGCAAACTTCTCCTCCCATTCAATGCTCACGGGGGCAGAGTGAAACACTCCTCTCCACTCAGCGATTTGTACAAACAGGGATATTTACTGAGCTCTTGCTAAGTGCTCAGTACCAAGGCGAGCCACCTATCTCTAGAGCTTTAACTGAGCCTCATAGCGTTGCCAAGAGTGTTATTCCTGGATTTACAGATGAGAAAACTGAGGACAAGAGAGGTTGGGTAACTTGCCCAGTAGCTGGGCATTCATACCCAGGCCTTTCTGGTTCCAAAGAGCTGGTCCTCTTCACTGCTCTGCCTTGAGCTACCTCTTCCTAATTGGATCATGTTCTCTCTTTTTGCGTCTGAGAGGGTGCCTGGCATATGGCAGATGCCCGTGGAATGAATGAACAACTCTATCAACATTTCCATTTGATCCATATAACAACTTTAAGAACTACAGAAGTTCTCAATTTTTGTTACTATGTAATATTTGATGATTACAAAAAAAAAATGTGTGTTGAGTGTCTGGTTTATGAATATAAGCATCTGTGGACCCACTGCCCAACTTAAGAACTAGCACTTTACCAGCACCTTTGAGGCCCCCTGTTCTGTTCTCCTAGTTCTGTTCCCTGCCTCCCTCCAGAAGTGAACACAGTATGGAATTTTGTGGTCACAGTTCACTTGCTTTGAAAAAAAAAAAAATAGTGTCCTCATATGGGGGTGGATCCTATACAACATACTGTTTCGTTTGCTTTTTTACTTTTATGTGAATAGTACAACCCATAGGCATTTCTCTGTGGCTTGATTTTTTTCAAGGTCACTGTGTTTCTCAATATATGACCTTGCATTTCAGCTGTCATTGATTCATTTTTCTCCACTGCCTAGTACTCCATAATCTACATGGATTTCCATTACTTCATCTACCCTCTAGTCAATGGGCATGTAGGGTGCCCATTGTTTTCTAATATGTGTCTAATATGTTTTCTAATATGTGTCTCCTGGTGCAGGCACACCTGAGTTTCTCTAGCCTTCATGCCTAAGATTTAAATCGTGGGTCATCAAGTATGCACGTTGTTAGCTTTACAACTGCTGCCAAATTGTTTTCCTAAGTGCTGGTCCCAATGAACACTCTTCACTTTGTCTACACAGTGAAGGAGAGTTCCAGTTGCTCCACATCCTCACCAATACCCACGATTAGACTCCTTCGTTGTTCCTAATAGGTCAGTCTTCATTTGCATTTCCCTAATCAGAGGAAACATTTTTTATTTGTTCATTTTTCATCCTGGCTTCTTTTTCAGTAAATTGCCTGTTCAAGCCTTTTGCCCACTTTCCTACTAGGTTGTTAGGTTTTTCTTTGTACTTTGAGGCATTCTTAGGGAGATTTTGTGTTTCTGTTTCTTTTCTTTTTTCTTTAAATAAACTCCATGCCCAATGTGGGGCTCAAACTTGCAACTCTGAGATCAAGAGTTGCATGCTGTACTGATCGAGCCAGCCAGACACTTGTGTTTTTATTTCATAATAGAGTTAGGATCGGTGACCCAAGTTCACAGGAGACAGAGCTGGATCCCAAACCCACATTCCAAGGGCCTTTGTACCAATCCCTCTACCTCTTCTTCCTTCATTCATTCCTGAAATGTCCACTGATGCTCTTCTCAGTAAATACTGAAGAGGGAGCAGAGTCGTGGTTCAGAGTGCAGACTCTGGAGCTCCCCTGGCTGGATTTTAATATTTTCTCTGCCACTCACTAACTGTGTCTTTCGGTAAATTTCTAACCAGTCTGTTCCTTAGTTTCTTCATCTATAAATTAAGAATGATACTAATACTACCTCTTCTATAGGGTTGATGTGTGGGGATTGAGTGAATTAATTTAAATGAAAGTTTTTAGGACAATGTCCGGCACAGTCAGTACTGAATAAATAACCAGCACATGCCATGCACTATGCTAGCAGCGTACTTGTTCTGGGGACATGAGGGTGGAATGACAGACAAGGATCCTGCCCTCATGGAACCCACTGTTCCACAGAAGGAAATGGACACAAAATAAATAACGTAATGTGTCTTGTGATAAGGGCAAGGAAGAAAACCACAAGGTGACAAAACCAAGTGACCACGTACTGAGTCAGCTGGGTGGTCATGCAGGGAAAGCCCCCCTGTAGGAGGTGACACTTAGGATGAGGCACAGAGGATGAGAAAGAGGTCATGCAGGGAAAGCCCCCTGTAGGAGGTAACACTTAGGACGAAGCATGGAGGATAAGAAAGTCACCCAGGCAAAGAGCAGAGAGGAGAGTAGTCCAGCAGCTGGAAGGGCACATGCAAATGCCCTGAGGCAGGAAGCACTTGGCATGCTCAAGAGACTGCAAGGAGAGAAGCAAGGCTGGACCCAAATAAGCAAGTTGCTGACGGGCAGGAGAAAAGGGCAGGAAAACCACCCAGGGGCAGAGTCTGGATTTTACTCTAAGTATAGAGGAAGGTTTTAAACAGTGAAGTGTTATGATATGATTTATGTTTTTAAAAGATCACTCCAACTGTTGTGTGAAGATCAACTATCTATGAATTCATCTAAATACTTCTTGTAGCCACTAGTATTTTTAGCCAGTACCCCCTCTGTGCAAAGCAAAACTTCCCCTTATTGGTCTTAAATTTACTGCTCTCGGGTTTCAAGGGGAGCCCCCTTCTGCCTTGTCTCATAGGGTTACCAGCCCCAGTCAGTCTCTGCTCAAGATATTTTACAGAAGGGGTGAGAGGATGGTCCCCCAGGTGGCATCTTACCTGTGCTGTGATGTTTGCCTACCTGTCCAATGAGAGTGGCCACTCAGAGAGGCTGGAAGGAGGAAGTGAGAGGTAGCTTGGCAGCACTGTGAGGCCAGTGCAGGCTGTAGCTACTAAGATGATGATGGCAGGGGCGATGGGATTTCTGCTGCTTGATCTTGGGTGAGTCATTGAACGTCTCTACCCTGAGCTGGGAAATAAGATGAAATAATGATGTTGTGAAGTAAACTTGTGAAATAAGAGTGTTACACCAGATGATGCCACCGTATGCATGAATCACTATTAGGGATTTACACTCCCATCCTGCCCTGTAGGCACAGATACCTTGACAGGGACATGACCTCACAGGACCTGCCCCCAGTTGGCCCCAGATCCCCCACTCCCAGCAGAGTGTGGGCTCTCACTATGCCCAGTGTGATCCAGGCTTTCAAAGGTGTTTCAGAGTGTGTGGCCCTAAATACAAGCCAACATAATCATCTGGTGGTCTACAGAAGCCACGGCTATCTGCGCAACCCCGGGGAAAGAACCTGCACTATCCACTGTCCACCGAAGGATGACCCTGCTACCTTTTGCATTGGGAAAACAGAAGCAATCAGAAGGAAACTTCCCCTGGCTCCCACCTCACCCTGTGCTCACCTGCCAGTGTCTGGGCCAGTTCTCTGCCTCTCCCTGTTGCAAGGAGCCCTCTTGTGTGCTTCCAAGACCACCCCCACCGCAAGGGCACCATACTGCCTCCTCTCTTGCCTCCAGAGCTCATCCAGCAATTCCTCCTGCATCTCCTGCAGCAACAGGTTTCCTTCTCTCCTGCTGGCTCTTTCCCATCAGCACATAATCATGCTGTCATTCTCCCAGTCTTAACATGCGCGCACGCACACACACAGTGGCTCTTTGGCTTTCCCTCTACAGTAGAAGTTCTCCAAGAGTTTTCCGATTGACAATCTTAATTGCTTGTCCCCTTCTTTCTTCAGTGCCTTTTAGTTAGGCTTTCATCCACTCTGACCCATTGAAAGTGCTCTTGTCAAGGTCATTGATGATTTCATGCTGCCCGATGCAATGGTCAATGCCCAGTCCTCATCAGCAGCATCTGACGAGGTGACTGAGCTCTCCTAGTTGAACACATCCTCCCTGAATCTTGACCTTCCTCTCTCAGTTCCCCTTGCATCTCTTGGGACCCATTTCCATTCTCCTTCTCCTTCATCTTCCCAATCTCCATGTACTGGCATTCCCTGGAAGTTGGCCCTTGGTCCTCTCCACTTCCCCAGCTCATTCCAGGGTGCTCCCCTCTGGTCCTGAGGCTTTATACACATCCTGATGATGATGATTGTTGATTTGTTTCTCCAACCCAGACCTTCCCAATCAACTCTAGAATCACACATCCCTGCTCAGCTATTTAACAAGAAACCCAAACTCAATATAGCCCAACAGAAGTCTTAATTTTTACCCCCAAACCTGATCCTCTCTTGGTCTTCCCACCTCAGCGAAAGGCAACTCCATCCCTCCTATGGCTTGGGGCGGGTCATCTCTGACCCCTCTCTCTCACACTCACACCTGACCCGGCACAAATACCTCCAGCCCTACCTTCAAAAGGTGTTCAGAATCTGATGCTCTCTGCCTTGATGCTACCACTCTGAGTCACCATCTTCTCTTGCCCGGATCTGTGTAAAGCCTTCTGGTGGGATTCCTTTCTTTTGCCCTTGTTCCCCGCTTCGCCTTCTATTCTCCATACAGTAGCCAGCAGGATCTTTTAAAAACATAAGTCAAACTACTTCCATCCTCTTTTCAAATGAATGCTCCAATGGCTCCCTTGTCACTTTAAGAGCATCTGGGCACCTTCCCATGACCTAGGAGGTGCTACCTGAGCTGGACATGTCCCTCCTCACCTACTCTCCTCCTGCTTTCCTTTCCCTCCCTTCAGCCACTCTGGCATCCCTGCCGATCTTGGAGGAGCCAAATATAATCATGCCTCAGGGCTTTTGCACTTGCTCTCCCCTCTGCTAAAGGAGACTACTCTGGATCCATCTGCAGGGTTCACTTCTGCTCATCATTAAGGAGGTTTCCCTGGCCACTCCCCAAAAAGAAGCACCCCATTCTCCCTCTGTCACCTCTGCCACTTTCTAGACCCTCTTCTGCTTTCCTTTACTTCCTGGCATTCATCACCATCAAAGAACATTCTGAGCATTTTTTAAAATATGCTTATCATATCTCCCCATTAGAATGTCAGTTCCACAAAGGCAGGGGCTTTGTTTCACACTCTACTGTATTACCCAGAACAGTTCCTGCACCATAGTAGGTGCTGAGGAAATATACATGAAATGCATTCAAGTGTTCGAATAACTGAGAAGTTATTTTTTGGTATCCACGGTGGCATCTTCCCTAAAGGATTTTCAAGCATTTGCTGATTCAACAAACATTTTATGGGGTATTTTATCTATGTGTCCACTTTAAAGCCTACCCTGCCTGCTAAGATGAATTTCCCCTAAATTCTCTGTACCGTGCCCTTCCCTAGGCTCAGCCATAAGATGCAACAGTCATACATTCCACATTTGTTTGTTGAGCATCTATTATGTGTCAGCTATTGTGCTAGGTTCTAAAATTCAAAAAGTTGGATCAAAACAAGATAATCTCTAGAGAGATGAAAATAAATAACTTAAATACACAATTCCCCTAAGAGTAAAAGTATTGGTGAGGATGTGGTAATTGGAGAGTCTGGTGCCTTATCCGTTGTAAATGGGCACAACCTTTGTGGATGGCTTGTCATTTTGCTACTGAATCTCCGGTCTAGGAATTACCTTCAGAATGTTACCACCCAAAGACAGAAAGACACAGGGATTGTCACTTAACTTTTTTTTCCCCGTGATCGTGAAAAATTGGAAACACCAATGCCCCGTCATAGGAGGCTGGTTATGAAAAGAATGATAGATTCATCTAACTGATACTAAGGGACCATTAAACATGATTCTGTGCAAGGATATTTAGTGAAACTTGGAAAGATATTTGCAATATATGATCATTATAAGTGAAAAACTTTAAAAAACCAGATTGCAGAACAACATGTAAAGTGTGACGTCATTCTTATATATACACATTTGTATCTGTTTAGATCACAAAGAAGCTCAGAAATAGGGCCCCCACATGTTTAAAATGTGGTGGTTTCAATTGCTGAATTGAGGTGATGTGTGTATGGGTGTTTACATGCTACTCTTTCAACCTTTTTGTCTGTTTGAAAAAAATCTTACACTATAAAGTTGAAAGAAAATGTGGTTATTTTTGAGTAGAGTAATTTGGGGAGGGTTTTTTAAAAATTTCTTTGTACTTTATGTATTTAATTTAAATTCCTATAATGAGCCTCTACCCTTTTTTTTTTTTAAGTAGGCTCTATGCCCAGCATGAAGCCCATTGTGGGGCTTGAACCCACAACCCTGAGATCAAGGCCTGAGCTGAGATCAAGAGTCAGATGCCTAACTGCCGGAGCCAGGCACCCTAACGACCACTTTTACAAAAATAATTAAGTGATTTCAAATTAAAATAGAGCCCTTGTTACACAAAATGTTTAAATCAGTTTTGTTGGGGCTCCTGGGTGGCTTAGTCATTAAGTGTCTGCCTTCAGCTCAGGTCATGGTACTGGGGTCCTGGGATCAAGTTCTGCATCAGACTCCCTGCTCAGTGGGGCACCTGCTTCTCCCTCTCCCTCTCACCCTACTCCTGCTCTCTCTCTCTCTCTCAAATAAAATAAATAAAATCTTAAAAAAAAAAAAAAAAGAATAGTTGCCCTGAGAGATTATAAAAAAGGGCAGGGGGAGGAAGGCAATGCAGATGCCTGGGAATGGAGAATTGGGTACATTAATTATGGTAGTCATACAAATACTGTGCTACTGTTTAAAAAGGTGATACAGAAAAGATATTTGTAGTACTTTGATAAGTTAAAAAACAGGCCATAAAATAGTTTATACAGTATTAACCTGTTTTTGAAAAAAAACAGCATATAATTCCCGCCCCTAGAAAAAACTGGAAACATCCACGCCAAAATGTCAGCAGTGGTTTTCTTTGGGAACTGGCATTGCAGGTGGTTTCCCCCTTCCTTTTGCTTATTTGTATGTCATAAATCAGTTTTGTCCCATAGAACGTTCCGCAGTGATGGAAATGATCTGTATCTGTTCTGTCTAGTAGACAGCGCCTAGCCACGTGTGGCTCCGGAGCACTTTCAATGTGGCTAGCGAGTCTGAAGAGTGGAATTTTACATTTTACTTAACTGTGTTTATTTATTTTTAAACAATTTTTTTTTAAAGATTTGATTTATTTATTTGACAGAGGGAGAGAGATCACAAGTAGGCAGAGCAGCAGGCAGAGAGAGACAGGGAAGCAGGCTCCCTGCTGAGCAGAGCGCCCCCATGTGGGGCTCTGATCCCAGGACCCTGAGATCATGACCTGAGCTGAAGGCAGAGGCTTAACTGAGCCACCCAGGCGCCCCAATCATGTTTAATATAAATGTGAATGGCCGTGTGTACAAAGTAGTTACTTACTGCATTGAGCATTGAGGTTTGAATTGTTTACAGAGAACACACAGTGGCTTTGCAAAGAGGGGGGGAAAAAAGAGCTTTTCTTTCTTTTTTCTTGTTTGTTTATTCTGCTACTTGTCGAACTCCTTGGAGATCTCCATAAGAGGCGCAGGGAGCGGCAGAGCTTTGCAAACTGTGAAGTGCTGTACTCAGGAGTGCTGCCTTCGGTGACTCTTCTTATCCAGCCCCTTTTTCTCCCTTCCCTCCTGGGCTCTGAGATGGAGCTCAGGCTAGAGACAGCATCTCTGGGTGGTCTCTGGAATCTGGGAGGGTGTCTGGGGTCTGCCCCCCCCCCCCCGCCATGAAGAAAGCATTCATTCACACATTCATACATTCAACAGTCATTGTGAGCCCTCCCTCTCCTGGCCAGGCACCACTCTAGCACAGGGGACAGTGGCACAGTGACACATGTATCTGCTCCTGTGGAGATGGCGTGGGACAGGCGGGGGAGATACGGAGTGAAAAATCACGGGGCTGGGACAGGGAGGCCTGCCTGGCTTTGTGCCCTCGGCTCGGCCTCCTCGGGGCACAGCACTTAATCTCCCTAAGCCTTCACTTCTCTTCTATAAAAGCCAGAAAAGAGGGACACTGCCCTGCGGAAGCACAGTGTTGACCAGAGCTGGGAAAGAGCATTACAAAGGCTTGCAGAGATGTTCATGGCCAGAGAATGTGCTTTCCTGGGGAAACAACTGGATAGTGAGAGCCAGTCCAATGCCTACCACAGATATTATTTTGGATTCTTTAAGCATAGTTAATGTATCAACCTTAGGGGCGCCTGGGTGACTCATTTGGTTAAGCGTCTGCCTTTGGCTCAGGTCGTCATCCCAGGGTCCTGGGATCGAGTCTCGCATTGGGATCCCTTGCTCAGCCTGCTTCTGCCTCTGCCTCCCACTCCCCCTGCTCATGCTCTCTCTCTCTCTCTCTGACAAATAAATAAAATCTTAAAAAAAAAAAAAGGGGGTGCCTGGGTGGCTCAGTGGGTTAAAGCCTCTGCCTTTGGCTCAAGTCATGATCTCAGGGTCCTGGGATTGAGCCCCACATCGGGCTTTCTGCTCAGCTGGGACCCTACCTCCCCTCTCTCTGTGCCTGCCTCTCAGTCTGTGTGATCTCTCTCTGTCAAATAAATAAATAAAATCTTTAAAAAAAAAAAGAAAAGAAAAACCTATCAACCTTAGGAAGAACAGAAGAAGATGTAGTCATCCACCCATGAGATGTCTGCTCCAGGTCAAGGGGGAATCGGGGTTCTGTCTGGAAATACAGACCTGTATTACCATCCTCCCCTTGGGATCTTGGCAAGAGAGCAGAGGGGACACATAAGGAAACAGGCAAACTCCACTCGGCCGTCCCACTGGTATATGCTGGGTCACTAGGGACACAATGGAACAAGACAGCCTCTGCTCTCAGGAAGCTTCCAAAGGAAGCCAGGAGGCAGCTGTTCATCAAATAGCCACTCAAATATATAATTACAAACTGTGATAAGGGTTACGGGGAGGAAGCAGAGTGCTAGGAAGACATGTCATGGGACATCTTGATTTAATGGGAGTAGGAGGGTCAGAGATGCTGTCTCGGAGGAGAGCAGGCTCTGAAGGGGCTTCATAGGGGGTGATGGGGTGGGGACAGAGGGCTTGGGTGGGAGGCAGATGAGCACTCCTGAGGCCAGTGTGGCTGGAACCCATAGGCAGAAGGAACGGGGTCTGCCACCCGGCTGGGTCCGCCAGACCAAGCTCGGACCGATGAACCGTGGCAGGGGAGGGGCGGGGAGCACAGTTGTTCATTCTGGGATGAATGCTGAAGGGGCAGGATGGAGGTAGGGAGGGCACAATGCTGCTGAGGTAAGGGGGTGGCAGCGGGAGGCAGAGACGGGGGAGAGATTTGAGAGCTGTTTGGAGACTTGGCATTGGATTCGCCCCGGGGACGTGGCAAGAGGGGTCCCAGTGTGGTGAGTTCTGTGAAGGAGGTCTGATTAAAACTGACTCGAGGGGTGCATCTCTGCGGGGCTGTGCAAGGGGCTGCAGCGCCCCCGGTGGAGACAAAGGGGAAAGACAGTCTCCGCAGTCAGTCTCCGCAAAGACCGACCTCTGTGTGCCTGGGGACCTCGCAGAGAAATGAAACTGAGGTTTGTTGAGCCCTGGCTGTGTACCGGGCCCTATTCCAAGGGCTGCACCTTCATCGCCTGGTTTAATCCCCACAACAATCCTAAGACATCGGTGCTATTACAACTCCCATTTTACAGAGGAGGAAACTGAGGGTCAAAGAGGCATTGAGGCTGTGAGGTGAATCCCAGCCAGGCTGAGCCCAGTCCCACCTTTTCGCGGTGGTGTCATACTCTTGTGTCATGCTCTTGTGGTTTGCAGTGACAAGAGCCCGGAGGAGCTGGAAAAGGTGGGAGGGGTGAGGCGGAGGCTGGAGAGATGGGTTCCCCGAACACTGATGGATGATGGGCTGCCCTCGTCAGGTTAGGGGGTCTGGACTTGGCTGTGGCAGAATGAGTAGCACACTCTTAGGGTGGAGGTGATGAGGTCAGATAGTCTTTTTTTGGAGAACTCACTCTGGGACCAGGGAGACCAGATGGGGGGATGGAATTCCAGAGGGGATGAGACTAAGGCAGGGCATGGGGGCGCCCAGGGAAGGGGCCACTGCAACAGTGAGGGGCAGGCTGTGAGACGAGCAGCGGGGCTCCGCGCGGCAGGGATGGACTCCAGACAGACAGGGTGGCTGGCCGGCAGGATTTGAGGGACGAGGATTCAAACTTGGGTCACAGGAGGATGTTGTGTATTTTATTCACGTATAGAGCAAACTTTTCCAAGCACCTACTGAACGCCAGGTTCAGAGCAAAGTACTGAGAACCCAGAGAAAAAAGATGAAATTGGTAGGAAGCCAAGAAGGGAGGGGGGAAATGCAAGAAGAGAAGAAGGGAGGAGGGAGAGACAATGATGACTTTGGTTGGGGAGGTACTGAGTTGGAGGGGTGGGGGACAGCTATGGGACAACATCCAAGGGGCATTGGGTAAGGGGTTTGGGCCTCGGGAGAGAGGCGCATTTGAGATACAGGATTTAGAAAATCAAGTCTTGAGGACAATTTGTTAAATTTACTGAACATCATTGATCTGTACACTTAAAATGAGCTGATTTTTTATTGCATGAATTATATCCCAATTAAGTTCAAAAATGCAACTAGGAAAAAAACCCAACAAGTCTCAAAAGTCATGAAAACAGGGAGGGGGTGAACATTCCAGAGGGAAGGCAGAGGGCAGGAGTGAAGGCCTGGGGACAGGATGGGGCAGGGGTGGGGTGAGGGATGTAACATGGTGTGACTGAATTCGGGCAGCTGTGAAGGAAGTGCCTTGCTCACAGGCTACTGAGCACTGGCCCCCTGCAGGTGGTGCGGGAGCCTCTGCTTCTTAGACTGAATCAATCCTCTGGATAACCCCAGAAACATGATGCCATCCTCATTTTACAGTTGGGGAAACTAAGGTTCAGAGAGGTTAAACAAGTTACCCAAAGTCACCTTGCCTTCCTTAAAGGAGTAGAATCCGTTCAGTCCAGGTCTGTTGGTTCCGAAGTTTGGGCTTTTAATTAACTCTGGACCAAGTTTTGCCACATAGAACAAATGCCCCATCGGAGAAGACGCAGGTAGTGGGGTTGGATCCTGGGAGCCCACTGCCAAGAGACCTGGGGCCGAGACACAGGCGCTACAATGGCGCCATCTGCTGGCCCAGGTGTGGAGCTTGGCCGGCGATGGGCAGTGCTCATTCCCCAACTTGGCACAATTCTCTTTTTCTTCCCCTCTCAACACTGCTTCCTCCCACTAGGCCTGAGAGCTAGTAGACAGCGATTATTGTCTGGCCTCAATTTACCAATGAGGACACCAAGGCTTAGAGAGGAGAAGATGACTAGAGAAGTAGAGGAGGACCCAGGATTCAAGTCCATGTCCATGAGATGCTCTCCACATCCTATGGAGAGCCCCACAGTGTCCCCGAGGGCATCCAGGGGCATCTAGCTCAAGTCCTTCTCTTCCTGCTTTACTGATGGGAAGACAGCTTCAGGCAGTTGCCTGACCTATCAAGGTGTGTCTCTGTGTGGGGGTTTGGCTTACAGAGGTTCCTTCTGGATCGACAGGTGGTGTCCTAGGTTCTCAGGCTGGGCAGAAGCCCTGTCCCCTCTTTCCACCGGGGAACCTAAGCCAGGCAGCATTGCTCTTTGGAGAAATGATTGCCCTTTCTCCTTCCATAACCCTTCAGGTATTGTGAGGCTCAGGTTCAAGAAGGAGGGGGGGGGAGGGGAAAAAAAAAAAAGAGGCCCAGGGAGAAGGGAGGACAATGAGCTGGGAGACAGAGAGGCAAGACCCCCCGTGAAAGGGGAGAGAGAGTGGGGCCAGAGCAAGGCCAAGATGGGTGATAAGGACAGACACGATCCTAAGCTGAGTCACCACCACTGAGGGACAGGCACTGAGGCACGTACTTCACAGAGCTAGGACCCTTAACTGTCTCAATGATTCCGACAGACCAGGAAGGATTATTACCCTCGTTTACAGGTGAGGAGCAAAATGAGGGAATTTGAATAATGTGCTCAAGGTCACATGCAAGTAGATATGAAACTGGCATCTAAACCCAGGAAGCAAGACTCCCAGGAGAGAGGGAATGATGGAAAGGGGCGACAAGGTATTGGAACAGAGATCAGACTGGGTGTGGGGCTGCAGCAAAGGGGTCCTGCTGCGGGGGGGGGGGGTCTTGTCCTTGAGTATATATGTGTGTGTGTGTGTGTGTCATGGGGAGGGAGAGGGTCTGAGAATCTCTTGTCATGTCTTGGTAACAGCCATGGTGAATTGCTGGGCTGTGGCTGAGCAGACCAGGGTTGGTGAGGGGCCTTTCTTGTGCCCCACATTTCTGGGTTGACTCAGAGTCATCCTTCCTGACTCGGCTGAGAAGTCACCTCCCCTGGGAAGCTGCCTAGGGGATGGTTCAGGCCTGCCTCTCTCTGTCCCTCAGTGGCCCTGGCTCAGCCAGGAATCAGGTAAGTCTGGTTTTCTGACCCCTTCTCCTGGATCTCCTGGGAGGTGGGCACTGAGCCCAGACCGAGGGGACAGGAAGGAAGAAGACAGGCGGCGTGTCCCCCCACTTCCTCCAACTGCTGTCCCACGTGGTTGGGCTCCTCTTGTCCCACCGCTCCTTCTCCAGGAGCCAAGGGGGGTAAGTAAACCATCCCAGGACAGCCAGGCCAGACCACCCCACCAGGCACCTGGCTAGGCCCTGCCACTGGACACCCCCCTCAACACCGTCACCCTCAGCATCCCCGGGAACAGGGCTAGCAGAAATAGGAAACTCCCTCACAGGCCCCCTACCCCCATCCGCAGGCCTCATCCAGAAGCAGGGCTTGGAAATAGTGACACAGGGGAAGAGGGCATGGGAGCGCCTCAGAAGGACTCTGCTACTTACCCGGCAGAGATATGTGAGGCTCAGCATCCTCATACGGAAAGGTGGTAATACTAGTAGCTATTCCAGAATTTTCCGTGAAAGTTACACAAAGTTCTGGAATGTAGTTGAGCGTCTAGGAAATGGTAGATGCCACCACTACCAGTACAAAACAGTGAAGAGTCCGCCTTCATATTTCATCCCTTGCTAACATCTATACTGCATGTTTACTGA
Source organism: Mustela lutreola (assembly GCF_030435805.1). NCBI lineage: Eukaryota > Metazoa > Chordata > Mammalia > Carnivora > Mustelidae > Mustela > Mustela lutreola. The sequence continues at coordinate 17,122,666 of NC_081299.1, forward strand.
GCACTTACTATACGCCAGATCGCGTTCATAGCCCTTCACCTGCACCAAGTCATTTAAGCCCTACTACCCTCTTGTGCCTGACTGAGAGCAAAGATAGGGGGTCCCAGGCACGGCCGGGAAGGGGTGGAGCTGGGGTTTGACCCAGACTGTCTGGCTCCAGAGTCGGTATTCCTCGCCACTCCGCCACATACTTGTATCGTTGGGCTGTCAGCAGTTTTCATGTGACTCTGTCATTGGGAATGATCATCATTCTCACCTCGTTGTTATTTGTCCGGTTCAGCATTTGCTGGTCACTCACTGGTGCCAGACCCTGTGATGGGATAGAAAAGGAGGCAGCAGAGAGCTCCCTGTCTGGTTCTGGCAGAGGACAGACACTTTAAGAAAACCCACCCTAGCAAGTGATTGGTTCTATGGTAGGGCCTCCATGAGGCACAGAAGAGGGAGAGATAAACCCTAGAACGGATGACCAAAAGCAGAAGGATCAGCTGAAAGAGAATGAATGTTTGCAAGCTGAACGGGGTCTTGAAGGATGAATAGGAGTTTGACAGGCAAAGAGGGAGAAAGAGCATTCCAGAGCAGCAGGTGCTTCTCCCTCTGTCTGCCGCTCCCCTTGCTTGCTCTGTCTGTCTCCCAAATAAATTTTTAAATTTTTTTTAGAAAGTTATTAATAACTTCAGGACAGTGACAACAAGACATTAAATAGGCACTGAGCCCTTCTGAGTATGGAATGGGGCAGGTCACCTGCCCAGAAAGCTGACCCTACAACCACCCATTATCCACACTGGAAACCCGACTGCTGTCTTTGCCTCTTCTTCCCCACGACCCCATACATGGAGTCCTGTGGATTCAAGCTCATTAAATGGCTGCCCCTTCTTCACCCCAAATGCCATGCCTCTGATCTAGGCAGCACTTCTCACCCCCGGACAACAGCTGATCCAGCTTCCAGACTTGCCTGCTCTCACCCATTTTCCCCTTTGCAGCCAGACAGAGCTTCCTACAGGCCAACCTGACCCCAGCACCTCCCAGCCACCTCCAATGGCACCTGCAATGGATTGAACTGTGTTTCTCCCCAAGTTCACATGGTAAAGCCCTAAGCCCCAATGTGACTGTATTTGGAAATAGGGCCTTGAAGAGGTAATTGAGATTAAATGAGGTCACAGGGTGGGGTCCTGATCTGATTGGACTTGTGTCCTTATAGGAAGAGAAAACAGTGACCTGGCCCCGCCCTCTGCCCAGCGCAGGCACAGAGGACACAACACCATGTGAGGACCCAGGACAAAGGTGACCATCTACGGGCCAGGAAGAAACCATCACCAGAAACTGAATCTGTTGCCACCTTGACCTTGGGCTTTTGGCCTCCAGAACTCTAAGAAAATTAATTTCTGTTCTTTAAGCTATGGAACTGGTGGTATTTTGTTATAGCAGCCTGAGCAGACCAATATGGTTCCCCACTCCCTGAGCTCTGTCCCTGGTCATTGTGGCCCTGTGTGGTTGGGACCTACCTCTCTGGGTATTGCCAGAACATCTTTCCTGTCTCTGGTGCTCCCCAAGCTCTCTCTCCCTTGGCTCTTCCACACGTTCTTCTCCTGCCTGGGGACTGTCCTCTCCACGTCTTCAACTGGCCAACTCCAGTCCAGCTTGGAAATGAAACCTCCCTGACATTCCCCATGCCTGCACAATCAAGGTAGGACCCCTCTTCCCTGCCCTCACAGCCCCTCCAGGCTCCCTCTCTTGTCTGTTGCACTTGTTACTCAGGTCATTGCACATTTGGGCTTCTCTTACCTGTTGTTCAGGAGCTCCTTGAGGACAGGGACGGTATTCCCCAGCAACTGCTGTTCCCACAACTTCTTATCCCTGACAGCCCTTCCAGAAAACTTGAGGCCAAAGAACAGAGGCAAAGGAGCAGGGCCAAGGGTGCCAGGAGTTTGGTTAACTTTGCACTCTCTCTCTTCCCAGGGAGAATTTCAACCGTGTCTTTTTGGACTGGGTCATTCATTTACTCACTCAACAAACAACCACTGCTCGCCCAGGAAGGGCGGGGCCCGGGGTGGGGTGCTGGATGCTGCAGAGAAGGTGTGTGGGTCCCTGCCAGGAGAGACACAGACACAGACATCACACTATACTGAAAGAGGGTCTTCCTGGTAAGTCAGGAGAAAGAAAGGACTCCGATCAGACAAGCCTGTATTTGCATCCAGGCTTCGGTCTTCATTAGTCGGCGATCCTGGGCAATCCACATGCCCCACTTTTTTTTTTTTTTTTTAACCTTGAAAATGACCCTGATATCCACCTGTATGGATGAGCCATTCTCAGACTTCCTGAGACTCCTGTACACTGTTGAGCATTATTGAAGCCCCTACAGATCTTTTGTTTATGTGTGTTATTTCTTTCAGTATTTACCATACTGAAAATGAGAACTAAGACATGCTAAAACCCTGAGAACACACATACATTCCATTTCCCATCAGAGTAATGACATAATCTTGCCCCAGGACCTGTGCTCGACCAGAAGAGTTAGAAACAAAATCCTAGATCCCAGCTCCAACTTTATGAAGAAGCAGAAACCACCTTTAAAAAAAAAAAAATTAGGGGTGCCTGGGTGGCTCGGTGGGTTAAGCCGCTGCCTTCGGCTCAGGTCATGATCTCGGGGTCCTGGGATCGAGTCCCACATCGGGCTCTCTGCTCAGCAGGGAGCCCGCTTCCCTCTCTCTCTCTCTGCCTGCCTCTCTGCCTACTTGTGATCTCTCTCTGTCAAATAAATAAATAAAATCTTTAAAAAAAAAGTTAGAGGGGTGCCTGGGAGGGTGTCATTTGAGTGTCTAACTCTTTTTTTTTTTTTTTAAGATTTTATTTATTTATTTGACAGACAAATCACAAGGAAGCAGAGAGGCAGGCAGGGGGGGGCAGAAGCAGGCTCCCTGCTGAGCAGAGAGCCCGATGCGGGGCTCGATCTCAGGACCCTGAGATCATGACCTGAGCCGAAGGCAGAGGCATTAACCCACTGAGCCACCCAGGCGCCCCAAGTGTCTAACTCTTGATTTCAGCTCAGGTCACAGTCTCAGGGTTCTGAGATGGAGCCCTGAGTAGGGCTCTGAGCCCAGCATGGAGTCTGCCTGTCGCTCTCCCTCAGCTCCTCCTCTCGCTTGTGCTCTTTCTCCCTCTCTCTCTCAAATAAATATATCAAATCTTTTTTTTTAAGATTTTTATTTATTTATTTTACAGAGAGAGAGAGATCACAAGTAGGCAGAGAGGCAGGCAGAGAGAGAAGGGGAAGCAGGCTCCCTGCTGAGCAGAGAGTCCGATGCAGGGCTCCATCCCAGGACCCTGCTGAGATCATGACCCAAGCCGAAGGCAGTGGCCCAACCCACTGAGCCACCCAGGCGCCCCAATATCAAATCTTTAAAAAAAATTGTTTTAGGGGCACCTGACTGGCTCAGTCAGTAGAGCCCGCATCTCTCTCTCTCTTTTTTTTAAATATATTTTACTTAAATGTAAAATTTACTTGACTTAACATTATTAGTTTCAGAGGTAGAGTTCAGTGACTCATCAGGAATATATAACAGCCAGTGTTCATTACCGTACATGCCCTACTTAGTGCCAGTCACCCAGTTACCGCCCCTCCAGCCCCCCACCCCCCCCCATCAACCCTTGAGCCTGTGACTCTTGCCTTAGGGTTGTAACTCAAGCCCCACAGCAGGCAAAGAGACTATTTAAAAAAATTTTTTTTAAAATCAGCATTACAGGGGCACCTGGGTGGCTCAGTCGTTAAGTGTCTGCCTTTGGCTCAGGTCATGATCCCAGGGTCCTGGTATGGAGCCCCGCATCAGGCTCCCTGCTTGGTGGAGAACGTGCTTCTCCCTCTGCTACTGCCCCTGCTTGTGTTCCCTCTCTCGCTGTGTCTCTCTCTGTCAAATAAATAAATAAAAATCTTTAAAAACAAAATAAAGCAGGGATAGACGGGATGGTGTACAACTGATAAACTGTGGAAATATTTCTCCTTCAGTTGATATGTAACAGCCGCCCTAAACCCTGCAAGTGTCCCCAGCATCCCTGTAGTATCAGCCCACCACAGAGACCCTTCATTGTCATAAATAATTCTAGAAAGAATACCCCCATAATTGTAACACCTTTTGGTAAATACCTAGAATTGAATTCAATAAAAAGAATGCATATTCTAAGGTTTCAGATTCAGATTTTCAAAATGCCCTGTAGAAAGTATATGTTGACTGAAACTCACAGCAACGAAGTATGAAAGTGGCCATTTTTCCATGTCTTCTCTAACTTTTTTTTTTTTTTAATTTATTTGACAGACAGAGATCACAAGTAGGCAGAGAGAGTGAGAGAGAGGAGGAAGCAGGCTCCCTGCAGAGCAGAGAGCCCGATGCAGGGCTCGGTCCCAGGACCCTGGGATCATGACCCGGGCCGAAGGCAGAGGCTTTAACCCACTGAGCCACCCAGGCGCCCCTCCAACTTTTTTTTGTAGTTTTTGCTCAAAAACCTGAAAGGTAAAAAATGGTACGCTGCTTCAATGTGCTTTTCTTTCATTCCTCAAAATGCTGAATGTTCTTTCTTGGTTTATTGGCTATGTGCCTATTTGTGCTTTGGTAGGGCCTCTTTTCCCTGTTTTATAACAGACCTTTGAATATGAAGGTGATGGAAATACAAAGGAAACATTTGGATTCCAGAACAGGTCTGGGGACTGTTTTTCCCTCTCCTATTCCCTTTAATGCTTTCCACGGAGTTAAGAGAGGAATGATTTTTACTCATTCTGGAAAGGCTTTTCATAAGAGAAATCTTAAGACAGAGAACAGAAGATGCTGAGATTACAAGGGCTTTTTACTGTAGAGGATTTTCCTCTCCAATCTACCCTTTCCCGCTTCGAGCTGTAGAAAGGTTGCTGTGTTCTTTGTAGCCAGAAAAACTGAATCATACCTCATGTGATCTTTCTGGCTTGCTTTACTCTCTGGGCCAAGTAGGTCCCCACCCAGGAAACCTCCTCACTCACAAGCTGTGCTTCTGCAGAGAAGACCCCACTTATTGTCATCTTACAAACCCTGATGCACCATGTCTCTGCCACTCACCAGCTGTGTGTCCTTGCATGAGTCCCCTAACCTCTCTGTGCCTCAGCTCCCTCTGAAATGGGGAAAGCATTACCTCTCAAGTGTTTTTGTGAAGATTAGATAAAGTAATCTCTGTAAGGCATTGGCTACGGTATAGGTGCTCAAGAAGCATCCATCACACTAATAACTGATGATGGATTTCCTTTCAGTTTGTTATTGGTGTCTATGTGTGAGGGGTGTCCTTGTCTAGCTTTCTCTTTCTTTCAGCTGAAAACTCACTCAACTTTTCAGAACAGCAATAAACCAAGCCCTTTTGCCTTAACCCACATGGGTTTGAAGCTTTTGATGACAAGCGATAGAAATTAACTAGAGCTCAGGCACCTGGGTGGCTCAGTTGTTTGGGCGACTGCTTTCAGCTCGGGTCCTGATCCCATGGTCCTGGGGTTGGGCCCGCACTGGGATCCCTGCTTGGCAGAGGGCCTGCTTCTCCCTCTCCCTCTCTCCCTGCTTGTGTTTCTTCTCTCACTGTGTGTGTCTCTCTCTGTCAATTAATAAAATCTTGAAAAAAAAAAAAAGAAATTAACTAGAGGTTAACAGAAAAGAAGGAGGGGCACCCTCCTCTTGGGTGGCTCAGTCATTAAGTGTCTACCTTCAGCTCAGGTCATGATCCCAGCGTCCTGGGATCGCCCCACACCAGGCTCCTCACTGATCAGGGAGCCTGATTTTCCCTCTTTTCCCTCTCCCTCTGCTACTCCCTCTGCTAGTGCTCTCTCTCTCTGTCAAATAAATAGAATTTAAAAAAAACACACACACAAAAGAAGGAAGTGGGGAGAATTTCTTACAAAGACTCAGTGGCGTCTCAAAGATTCCAAGAGCTGCTGAAATGGGGATTTTTCTCCCTGTTTCTCCCCGAAGGTCTGATGTGTTTCCCTCTCCTTGTCTCCCTGTCTTGCTCTAGACTGGCTTTCTCCCCCAGTATAGCCATCACCAAATGCTTCTCTCTGTTATAGTCTCTACCGCAGGTAGAGACCCACTAACTGACCCTAGATCCTCAAACCAGGATCTGGTTAGAAAGATTTTGATTGGCCCAGATTTGGCCACATCCAATCAGATGCTGTCCCTTAAATACATAGTAAGTAACTGCCAGAGGGCCAATGAGTTCACCAAAGTTCCTCTTTATAGCAGAGCCAGCTCAGAAGCTTAGGCTTTGAGAGGGATTAGGAGAGAGGTGACCAGAAATTGAATCCAGAGCTCCCAGAATTGCCCCCAGAAGGTCAGACCTTAAAAGACCTTCATGCATTACCTTGTTTAACCTTTGTCCACATTTTATAGAGAAGGAACAAGGCCCAGAGGTATGTATTTGTCTGAGGTAGTCCAGCCAATCAGTGACTGAGCTGGAACCAGAGCTCCTGGCACTATGGCCCCATCTCTAGGTTTCAGAAGACCAGACTTGATTTCTCCAAGAGCAGTGCTGTCTGGTAGAAATTTCTGTAATAATGGAAATGTTTCATGTCCATGCTGTTCAAAATGGCCGCTCTTGAGCTTGTCACTTGTGGACATTGAAGTTGAGGAACTGAATTTTAAGTTTTATTTAATTTTAATTAATCTATATTTAAACCACCACATGTGGGTAGTGACTCCTGTATTGGACAGGATAGTTCTACAACCTGAAGTCTTCTGATCTCTCGGGAAAGGAGTAGACTTCAAATCCCCACTAGTTGAAGAATCAAAAGATAACAACAGAGAATTCATGCGAGAAGATACATGGAGAAAACTATTACTTTGTAAAAGTATTTAGTAATTATGGAAATCTAAAACAAAATTGCCTTAAGCTCTCTCCTTTTTGCCTGTCAAACTGGTGAAAATAATTAACAGCTGTAAATTATACCATCTAATCTCCCAACAACCTTGTGAAATAATAATTTTGAGTGTTCTCAGAATGCCTGGGCCAATCATGCCTCCGCCCTTTATGACCTGTGTGTTCCCGAATAAACAACTTAGCCTTCATTTCCTTGTCTGTTACTAATATGACTATCTACATGAGAGAGTGTTTTCTAGGGTCAAATGGAAAACTGCATGCAGAGGGCTCAGCACAGTACCTGGCACGCGATACATACTCAGTACATGTGAGCAGGGATTGTTATCTCCATTTTACATGTGGCTCAGGGAGGGCAACCAGCTTGCTCCAAATTGCCCACCTGTTAAGGGTAAGGGTTGAGGCCAAGATTCACACTGAGGGGTCTCTGTCTCCAAAGCCTTCCTCTGGGCTGTTTCTTTACATGGCTCAGGATCCATTAGCATTCTCCCTTCTGCCCCCATTCATCCCTTTCTTATTCCCCTGCCTCTAGAATGCTGGTGACTCTGTGGGGTCTCTAGATTCTGGTTGTTGCTCAGACTGAGCTCCCGAGCACCCCTCCATGCATTGGGAACCTCCTGGACTATACACACTGGGGAGGGGGCTGCTGCTGCAAACCTGCTGGTGTGGGGAGGGAGCTCCCTCCTTCCATCCTGCAAGAAGAGGCTGGCCTGGTGAGAATGAAGAGGAGGCAGAAGCCAGGGGAACGAGCCATGAACAGGCAGAGCTGTATCGCCAGGTCTTTGGATCCTGAAACCAGTTTCCTTCCCAACGCTCCACAGATACTCAGAATCAGAAGCTGAACGACCAGGGATGGTGATAAACACAACGATCCCAAGGGCCTCACTTTACCTCTTATAACTTGTGGGACTTACAGCTAAGGAAGTATCAACACACCCAGATGCCAAATAATGAGTGACAAACAAAGCTTAGATGAAGGTGAAATTAGCTTCAGGATCCCACCACTCACAGATCATTTCTCTGCCACCACCTGTGTCGGAAGAGGGAGGGCCAGGGGTGGGGCAGTGGGATCAGCTCAGTGCTGTGCTAATAGTCCCCATGTAATAGCCCCCAGCTAATAGCTGCCCCCATGTCCCACCTAACTGTTGCCCAGGTTCTAAGAGCACGTTACCCTGTAGTTTGTGGTTAGAGCGCCCCCGTGTGTTTCCACTGTGTCATAAGTTCTTGGAAGGAGCCTTTATCAGTATCATCAAGATTTACCAGTGAGGGGCTTATCTCCTTGAATCACCACCACAACAAGAAGCTGGTGGACACCCACACCCGGAGGGGCTAAAGAACCACTGAATGAATGGGAGTGGCGTGGCCAGGACTCTGATCCGATTGGGTCAGCCTTCTCAGAAGCCCGCTCTTTCTGCCACCTTCCCTTTCACCAAACGGGTCTCCAGGCACAGGGTTCCAGAACCTCTGGAGGCTGCCAGGATGGTACTGGCCTCAGTCCAGTAGCTTGTCCTCAGTTCTGGGGCCAGCCCTTCCCTGTGGGAGACTTCCCCGCCCCCCAGTCCCTGTTCATCTTCTTCCCAGGTCCTACCCTAAACATTCATTTAGCAAGCCAGGGCTGGAGGCTGGGACCACGGAGATGAGTAGGGTCGGACTTACAGCTTTCCTTCAGGCATGAGTTCACTGAGAGGCAGCGCTGGGCTCTGGTGGAGACTCTGGGGTCAGACAACTTGAGTCCTGCTACTTTCTCCCCAGCAGACCTGCTCCAGACCCTCAACGCCCTCATCGCTCAGGTGGAATTAGCGGTCGCATAAAGGTGACAGTAGTACAGGAGTTGGGCCCTGAAGGCGGTAGCAGTCATTCTGCATCATTCACCAAACTCAGGGTTTGCCATGGGTCAGGCCGTATGCAGGCGGCTGGAGACAGGGATAAATCCATGCGGTCTGTGATGCCCAGGCAGGACCAAGAGGCACCGATGTGAAAGGCTAGAGCTCTGACCCCCTTGCTCCGTCTCTCCCCACCCTTTCCTAGACGCCTCCCTCCCACAAACACACACAGGCCTGAATACCCAGGGACAGCAAGTCTGGGGACCACCTCCCACCCCAGGCCCGTCTTTGACCCTTCCTAATGGTCACTTAGGGCCACCCTTCCTAGGGCCACTTCCTAATGCCCAGCCTGGTACTAGGGGTGGTGGTGGGGTATCAATCAGCATCTGAAAGCCCAAAGGAGCCTCATTTCAGTGGGCAGCAGGCTCACCCTCATCCCAGGCTGGAGGGGGAGAGTCCACCCCCTGTGAGATGGGTGCTGGGTTCTTCCCATGCATCCCAGGGCCAGCAGGCCAACAGGAACAAGGGACCTAAGGGGCGGGCTGGAGAACTTGTCTGTAAAAGGGGGTGGGGCGCAGTGCTGTGTTGGTCTGTTCTAGGTGGGAGGAGGTACGGAGGGGCTTCTCCTGGCTCTGGAGGTAGGCACATTCTCCTTGGGGCTGTCGGAGGGACCAGAGCATCCGCAGGTGTGAGGTGTTGAAGAGACCCCCCTCTCCGCCCTCCTGGCCACCTGTTTTCTTCTCTTGCCTCACCCTCTGCTGTTTGGGCTGACCCAGTCCCAAGGAAGAGAAGTGATAGTGGGCAATTCATGCCCCAAGAATGCCTGTCCTCTCTCTGAGCAACTCCCAGCATGGGCAAAGAGAAGACCCACATCAACATTATGGTCATCAACCACGTGGATTCGAGCAAGTCCACCACGACAGGGCATCTCATCTACAAATGTGATGGCATTGACAAGAGGACCGTCGACAGGTTTGAGAAGGAGACTTCAGAGGTGAGGCTGCTCTGCCTGCGCCTCCCCACCCCTCCTTCCTAGCCTTGGATTCCCTAGGAGGGACTCCTCCTGGTGGGGGTGGTGAACGCTCACCTCCGCTGAGCACCTACTGGGCTGGTAGGCACTTTCCCTCTCAATCATGCCAGGCAGGTGCTGTGGTTGCCATCTTCTAGGTGAGACAAATGAGGCTCAGAAGGGTTAAGTAACTTACCTGAGGATGGTGCCAAGATTTAAATCCCAGTGTGACACAGATGCCATGCCATATCTCAGGAGCTAAAGCTGCCATTTAGAAGCAGGGAAAGGATTTATTTTCCATGCATCTACCATGGACCTTAGGGTAGCCCCCATGGATACAGTGTTAAAGGCAAGCCTTGCCCCCAGAAACTCCTGGCCACGCACCCTTCCATCACACAGTAAGCTCTGTAACAGCATGGATGTTGTAGGAGCCCAGGTCATGGACAATGAACATGTTTAGAGAAGCCTTGAAGGACTCCCAAAGGAAGGGATCTCTTCTGAGCCTTGGGGAAATGGGGTAGGTGTCTGTGACCACAAGGCGATTGGAACAGCAGGTGTAGAGCATCTGAGATAGAGTCATTGCCTGGTAGGACAGGAGACGTGGGCCTTGAATGTCCTGCCAAAGAGCCTGGTCACTTTCCCTGCAGCAACTAAAGGGTTTTAGGCATGGGAGTGATGGGAATCAGGCAAGATCTTTTTAGGAAGAGCACACTGCTGCAGCATGGGGAGAACAGGCTAAAGGGCCCAATGCTAGGGGCTGGGAAGCAGGTCAGGAGGTTGTTGCCATCGACCACAGGAGTGAGGACGGTGGCCTGGGCTCAGGCAGCAGCAATGGGCATGGAGAGTAATGGGTGGAACCCAAGGATGTGGAGGTGGGGAATCCATAGAACTTAGGAGTTAGCTGTAGAGGAGGGGGTAAGGGAAGAAGAAGAGTTGAGGGTGGCTTCCAAGTTTCCAGCTTTGGCAATTGGAAAGTCAGTGACTACCAGCGGCAGAGCTGATCTGGAGTCCGAACAGGTCTGCTCTAGACGTGGGAAATCTGAGGTGTCCACGGGGCTTTCTGTGCTCACATCCAGGAGGGCAGCTGAATATTGAAGTCTGGAGCTCAAGACGGAAACCCAGGCTAGAGACTAAACCATGGGAGTGAGCTGGAAAGAATGAGGGACAGAGCCCTGGGATGGGCAGAGCAAGAGCCCATGCAGGGGAAGGAGGAGGGAGAGCCAGGGAGGGGAGTGAGAGATCTTAGAGTTGGTGAACCATCAGACAAGACCGGAGTAGTCTGTAGAACCAGCTGCTGCAGAGATAGAAATAGGACAGAGGAGAAAAAGCAACAGGTCATAAATCAGTGCCATCAACTGGCTTCCTCGGATACAGTCAGAATTGTTGTGGGGGCGCTTATGTGGCAGGGGCTGCCAAGGAAATCGTTAGAACCGTGAGAAAGAGACTGGTCCCTAGCCAATATGGTAGAAGCCTAGCCATTTGCTATGGAAAAACAAATGAATTGATGTGGTTCTCAAACTTTCGGGTCTCAGGAACCCTCTGCATTCTTAAAGGCACCCCAATGAGTTTGTTTATGTAAATTAGATCTATATATTTATGATATTCAAAATTGAAACTGAGGTTTAAAAATGCTTCATTCGTTTAAAAATAGTAGTAATAAACTTCTTATATTAATGTAAATGTGACACTTTTTTATGTATGAAAAATAACTGTTTTTCAAAACAAAGAATCTTGGGAGGGTGACGTTTTTGCTGATATCTTTAATGTCTGGCTTAATAGAAGACAGCTGGATTCTCATCTGTTTCTGCAATCAACCTGTTGTGATTTCACTTGTCATTTAGCCTCTAGAAAACACCACTGCACAAAGATGAGAAAATGAGAGAGGGAAAAGGCAAATAATGTCTTAGCATTATTAAAACAGCTTTGACCATGCAAACCCTAAAAGGTTTTGGCGTCCCTGACCACTCTTTGATAGCTGCTTATCTAATGGACTTCATAAAATAGAAGTTCCTACAGTAGCATAAGTTAGGACATGTGGGTTCTATTTCTATCTTTCAAACTAATTAGTTTTCTTAAGGAAGCCACCTGGTCTCCAGTCTTTCCTTTTCTCCACTCTTCCCTCTAATTAGAGCCAAAATGAACAGATGCTCAGGACCCTGGAGCTGGCAAGTGGTAGAGTATACCCGAGACCAGCATGTTAACTTGAATATGCTACCAGCTTCTGGTAGCTTTTTACCAGGGTTGAAAGCAGCTCAAATTCCCCAGGCTGCCATGGTTAATTATCAGTCATAGATACCACTTAACTAACATAGGGTAGGGGTTAAGATTTTGAACTTGAGTCTGATGCTTTGCGGTTCAAATCCTGACGCCGCCGTTGTTTATTAATCCTATGATCTTGGGTGAGTCAGTTAATTTCTCTGTTTCTTCATCTGCAAGATAAGGGTAATACTTCACTAAGTTGTTGTGAGATTAAATGAGCTAACCCACGTTAAGTGCTTAAAACAGCTCCAAGTTCAGGGTCAGCATTACTTACGTGTTTGCGATTACTGATGTGAGGGCTTGCTGACCTTGTGCCAGGTCCGCATGCCTGCCTAGGCACTTTATCATTTGGCCCTGGGTCGCTGTGACTCTCAAACCAGCTCTGAAAGAGAAAATTATACAAGTAATAAATTCTATTGTTTGAAAAATTCAAAGGTCTCTCCGTACACTGCCCTGTTCCCATCCCTTTGACTCTCAACTCATTTTGGAACTTCCTTCTTGGTTGATGGGGCAGCTTTGGATCTAGGGGTGACCCTAGGCCTTTCCCTCTTATTCCAGGCCCAGGTGGGAAAGGCTCTTTCAAGTATGCCTGGGTGCTGGACAAGCTGAAGGCAGAGTGGGGACATGGCAACACCATTGACATCTCCCGTGGAAGTTTGAGGCCAGAAAATTCTACATCACCATCATCAATGCCCAAGGTCACTGTGACTCCATCAAGAACATGATCACAGGCACCTCTGTCATCTTGGCTCTGAGTTGTCTTGGCTGTGCTTCAGGGATGGGCAGTGTCATCTTGGCTCTGCTTTGGGGGTGGGCAGTGGGTGTCCCACCAGAGACGTCTTGGCTCTGCTTCGGGAGTGGGCAGCGGGTGTCCCTGGCCAAGTCTGAGTTGGGCCTTCTCCCCTCTGTCACTTGGGCCAGGCAGACTGCGCTGTGCTGATTATGGCAAGCAGTGTAGGTGGATTTGAGTCTGACATTTCCAAGAATGGGCAGACCCATGAGCATGTACTCCTGGCTTACAAGCTGAGTGTGAAGCAGCTCATTGTGGCAGTCAATAAGATGGACATCATGGAGCCTCCTTATAGTAGCGCACGCTTTAAGGAGATCAACAAGGAGGGGAACGCCTATATCAAGAAGTTCGGTTACAACTCAGAAGCTGTCACCTTTGTGCCCATCTCAGGCTGGTATGGGGACAACATGATAGAACCCAGCACCAAGGTGAGAACTGACTGGGATGGGATTAATCAAATGCAACCTTCCCAAATCTTTGAATGTCTTTGAGAATTTATAGCATGCTAATGGGCCAATCACTGTGAATTATCCCCATTTTACAGATGAATAGAGGTTACTCAAGACTACACAACTAGTAAGCATAGAGCTGCATTGTGCAATGTAGCATTTAGTTACATGGGGTTATTAAGTTTTGTTTTTTTTTAAGATTTTATTTATTTATTTGAGAGTGAGTGAGAGAACACAAGTGGGGGAGGGGAGGGTTGGAGGAGAGGGAGAAGCAGACTCCCCACTGAGCAGGGAGACTGATGCAGGGCTTGATCCCAGGACCTTGGAATTATGACCTGAGCTGAAGGCAGACAATTAACTGAGCCACCCAGATATTAACTTTAATAATTTAAGTAGCATAAAATCATTTCAGTTCCTTAGTTGTATTAGCTATATTTCAAGGGCAGCACAACCACATATGGCTGCCATATCGGACAGTGAAGTTACAAAATATTTCCATCATTGCAGAAAGTTCTGTTGAGCAGTCCTGGCAAAGTATGGAATTCTAGTCCATGCTCACAGCATCTACTTCTCTAGGCAAGTTGGGAACTGTCAGGGAAATATAAGTGTGTCTAATATAGAGTCACTGTGCTCATGGATCCCAGAGTCTAGCAGGGTTTAAAATTATTAAATGAGTGTCTCCCTACAAAGGAAGTCTATCTCCGGCATCAGACCTGGGGTCAAACCCCAGCTTTCTCCCTTGCCCACAATAAGGAATTAATATTCTTAATATTAATTCCTAATGGACTCACTTCATGGGACTGTGAGAATTAAATGAGATCAGATCATGCATACAGTTAGTGCTCAAATACTAGCTGCTATCCCTTCCTACTTTACTGCCTAAAGCCTACCTTTTCCACAACTGTCTTGAGGGTTCTTAGCTTTTTCTTCCACGTTTACATAGCATAATCTTTTTCTGAAGATAAAAGTAATGTCTAACATTTTTACAATGACCCTTTCATGCAGATATGAAGCATAAACTTCATGGCTTATAGATAACCTAGTTTTCATGCAGTTCTTTCTAGATATCCACAGCTGGACTAAAACTGTATGTAATTTTCTATAAAACTCCTTATTTTTTAAAATTTCCTTTTCCATTTAAACGTGTTGAGTACTTAGTGGGTGTTTTATGTTGTAGATCACAGAGGTGCATTAGACTGTGTGGTCATACCCTTTATTAAGGGAAAATGGTATTTTTTTTAAAGTATTTTATTTATTTACTTGAGAGAGAGACAGTGAGAGAGAGCATGAGCGAGGAGAAGGTCAGAGGGAGAAGCAGACTCCCCGTGGAGTTGGGAGCCTGATGCGGGACTCGATCCCGGGACTCCGGGATCATGACCTGAGCCGAAGGCAGTCGTCCAACCAACTGAGCCACCCAGGCGTCCCGGGAAAATGGTATTGAGAGATTACTATGTGCCACACACCAGACTAAACACTTTACATGCACATAACCCTGTAAAGAAGGCATTTTATTCCCATGTAAAATAAGAGAACTTGGACACAATGTAGTTAACTAATAGCCCAAGGTCACCAGCTTCTAAGAATATTGTTTCTAGTTTCATTAAAAACTGCCATAAGCATCTTCATAAATAAATCCTTGCATGTGTCCTCAACTTAATTAGAATAAGTTTCTAGTGAAACAAAGGGTAGGCATTATCTTCAAGTCTTCTGACACATACTGCCCAATTGTCCTTAGGAGAGATTAGAGTTATCACTGGGCAGTGTGTTTCTTTGGGTGGTACGGTGGTATTTGCATACTGGACACTGTCCTTGGTGCTGAAGGTGTGGTCGCAAACAAGATGACACGGTGCTGGGACACTAAAGGTCTTCTGGGGATGGTGGTAATGCAGTGGATGATGACAAGTGCTAAGAAAAAGGTAAGGGTGAGGGAGGCATGGTATGATCTGTTCCTCTATATTGGGTGGTGAAGGGGGCGGTGGGGGGCTCTTCTAAGCAACAGTAGAACTGAAACCTGAAGCTCTGATGCCCATTTCCTCATTTCCTAAGTATTACCACATAGTTCAGCTAGTGAAATAGGGGATTTCATTCTTTGTACCTTTGGGTATTTATTAGGCATCTAGTATGTTCTAAAGGATTTTATTTATTCATCTGACAGAGAGACTGTACGTGCTTAGGCACGGGGAGAGGCAGAGGGAGAAGGAGAAGTAAGCTCCCCCCTAGAACAGGAAGCCTGATGTGGAGCTTGATCCCAGGGTCATGACTGAACTGAAGGCAGATACTCAAACCGACTGAGCCACCCATGTGCCATATCTAGTATGTTCTAGATGCTAAAAGAACAAAATATGCAGTCAGTAGACTGCATAGTAGATTTAGGGTTTAGCCTCCACTTCCAAGAAATACCTGTGACATCAGAGACCTCAGTTTTCCCATTTTTAAGATGGGGATAATGCTGACCTCATAGACTTAGTTAGGCCTCTGAGTTGGCATAGAGCCAAGTTAGTTGTTAAGTTCCTCAAACTAACAGAAGAGCTTATCTTCATCAATGAGGCTGATGTTTGAGCGGGAAGTTGGCCCATAGAAAGGTGTCAACTGGAATCCCAGTTAATCCATATCTGAAGGCAAAGATGATATCTCTGGTGAGCTTTGGCCAAGGTTTTTAGAGAAACAAATATGGTATCTACTTAAAAGGCCTGTATACAATGCACTGTCATCCTTAAGGTCATCCTTCTAGAAGGACTTATGCTCAATAATGCTGCCCTTGCCTAAGATGTTGGGGAATAACTAGTCTTTAGAAGGTATAAATGTTAGAGTATTTGAGTCTTGTTTGTATTCTCATTCCTGAGTCTTACTTAACTGTACTGCATGTTTTCTCTGCTTCTCCTGTATAACGAGCAGATGAAATGAGACCCAAGGGCTAATCAGATTCAAGGAATCTCTGCTTCCTAAAAATATTGGCTCCAGTGAGGAGCAAAACCTGTAAGATTTAGAGTAACGGCCACCATTTAGTGGGTGTATAGTACATGTCGAACATTGTGCTTGGTGGATTGTGTGTGGTCTTTTGTGCCTTTACTTGAGCCTGCAAGGTAAGTGGTGATATCTGTTTCATAGATGAGGAAGCTGAAGCTCAGAATGTATTAAAAATTGCTTGAGGTCCCATGTTTAATACACGTTGGCACCTGGAACAGGTTCCCTCAAGCTAAGCAAGCTGCACATTTGGTGGCTTTTTCAGATGTCCTGGTTTAAAGGCTGGAAGATCATCAGGAAGGAAGGAAACATGGTGGGCATGACACTGCTAGAAACACTGGACTCCATCATGGCCCCTGCCCAGCCTACAGATAAGCCCCTGTGGCTGCCTCTGTAGGATGTATACAAGATTGGGGGTGAGTATATGTTATATGGGGGTGCTTGGGGTTGGGAGCTCACTGAAGTCTGGCTGCTGACAGCTCTGGTTGCTTTGTCCCCCCAACCCTCAGGCATCAGCACCTTGCCCATGGTGTGGGTGGAAACAGGCTTCCTCAAGCCAGGCATGGTGGTGACCTTTGCCCTCTGCAATATCACCACAGAGGTCAAGTGTGTAAAGATGCACCACGAGGCCCTGGCTGAGGTCCTGTATGGAGATAATGTGGGCTTCAATGTGAGGAATGTGTCAGTGAAGGACATCGGGCAGGGCTACGTTGTGTGAGACAGTAAGAATGACCCACCCTTGGAAGTAATGAGGCTCATCTCCCAGGTGAGGAGGCCCATTTAAGGGGTGTCACCTGAGATAGTCACACTGTCCTATGAGCAGAATGATTCACTGGGTCATTCAGGAAGTGAGCACTGACCGGCAGTGTAGGTAGAGTCAGACTGTTCAGGTTAGAATCCTGACTATAACTTCTTTGTCACTTTGCCCTTAAACAAAACAATGCAGTTCAATTTCTTGTTTATTTCCACAGTATGGTCTTAAAGACTTAAAGTAGTTAATTTCAAATCAGGTGGATTAGAATCACCTGGGATGCAACTCAAAAATGCAGATTCCTAACATTTTCCCCAGTGGTTCCAGGGAGTGATTTGGTAGACATGGGTGGAAACTGGGAATCTGTATGTTAGAGCTCTCAGGTGTTTCTTTGGCCCAGAGTTAGAATGTGGAGGCTGTTCTGAATGCAACGCCTGGCACATTCTTGCTTCTGAAGGTGGAGGCTGGCACTATCTCGCAGTGACTTTGGGAGCATTACACGAGGTGATGATAGGTAAAACAGCTGACCTCGGGCCAACAGGTCACCTAACAAGTTAGTTAGTTGCTACTGTAATGCATTTTTCTAAATGGCCGGGAAAAGTAGTACATAAATAACATGTATGTGTGTGGGTTTCAGTATCACTCATCCCCAGCTCTGCCACTTCCTGCTATTTCATCATGGGTAAATTATCCATGCCCTGTGCTAAGCCAATTAAATTAGAATGCATGAGACACGCTTAGCACAGAACTTGGTATACTCTACAAATGTTCAAATGCTCACTGTAATTTAAAGTGTGTCCAAGATGGGACACCTGGGTGGCTCAGTCAGTTGAGCATCTGCCTTCAGCTCAGGTCATGATACCAGGGTCCTGGGGTCTAGAGTCCCATATCAGCAGGAAGCCTGCTTCTCTCTCTGCCTGCCTCTTCTGCTGGTGCACTTTTTCACTTTCTCATAGATAGATAGATAGATAGATACATACATACATACATACATACATACATAGTGTTCCAGGTGCCTGACCTCTTAGCTGGTTAGGACTACTTTGCCTGGAGGATGCTGGGCTGATACCCTTCCGGCTCCCATCCCACCGTGGGTTCCAGATGATCACTCTCAACCACCCTGAGAGCATGGCAGCTGGCTGCTCACCAGTTCTGGACTGCCACATGGCTCACATTTGCAGACCTAAGGGAGAAAACTGACCGGTGCTCGGGCAAGAAGCTGGAAGACAATCCCAAAGCCCTGAAGTCTGGGGACTTGGCCATCATTCAGGTGATTCCAGGAAAGCCCATGTGTGTGGAAAGCTTCTCAGAGTACCCGCCCCTTGATAAGCACCTTGGACAGCACTTGGATCCTAGGAGCGGCCTCTTCCTCCTCCTGGAGCCAGGGAACCAACGTGTCACTCCCAAGCCAGGTTGCAGAACCTGGTCAGAAGGACCAGAGTTCCACATTAGAAGGGGGAAAAAAATAAAGAAAAAAAAAAAAAAAAGGAAAGTGGCTTGCCTAGGGTGACACAGCAAGGCAGGGCCACTTTAGAGACTTGTTACTCAAAGTGTGGTGGGTGGACCAGCAGCACGGGCATCCCCTGGGAGGGGGTTAGAAGTGGAGAACCTCAGGCACCATCCAGACCTGCTGAATTCAAATCTTCAGCTTCACAAGATCCCCAGGTAACTGGGATGCACATCAGTTTGAGAAACCCTGATTTAGAGGAAGTTAATAAAGCAGAAATTAGGAAGGATTTTTCTTTTTCCTTCTTATTCAGTGTAGTGGTTTTCAAACCTGGGGGATAATCAGAACCACTGATGGACCCTATTAAACCCAGAGGCTCAGACCCTGAGAGATTCAGCTGGTCAAGGCTGCAGCCTAGGAGTCTGTTTCAAGTATATTATGCGTGGCTAGGTTTGAACAATTAACTTAGAATGTTCTGAATTCAAATATATAGAGAGTAGGCAATTTTACCTAGTGCCTGCTCTGTGCTAGAAGATATTTGTAAACAAACAAGTCCTTGCCATCAGGGCCTCCCAGTTAATGGGGAAGGGGGTGAATTTCAAAAGGCTAATTTTAGAGGCGGGCCACAGAAGTTGCCACATGAATCTTGCAAAGCTGGTTTAGTTCTTTCTACTTCTGCCAAAAATACTATGAGGTTGAAGCCAGATGCCAAAGCCTTGCCCTCCATAACCTGAAATCAGAGGAGCATTCAGGAACCTCTAGGAGAAGCAATTGCCAGGTTCACAGTTGAATGCATATGAGATCCATCATATGGGTGGTTGTGATGGTTACAGAGAAGGTGCTAGCAGCTTGGAGGCTGGGAGTATTAGTATTAGCATGTGGTGGGTGCACTAAAAGCAGTTTTCCCTGTGACCTTTACATATGGAAGTAGGACAGTCCAGTGGCTAAAAATGCAAGTACTGGTGTGAGACTTTCTGGGTTTTCAACCATCACAGCAAAGTGACCTTCTACTTCTTTGCCCCAGTTTCCCCAAGTGTAAAATAGATATAATGAGATCTACGAGTTGCTGAAGTTAATGCACTCCTATGTGTAATTCAGAGTATCACTCACTTGACCTCCTGTGCCAGTGTCCTATAGCTCATGTGCTGGTAGTATTCTCCACCTGTTTTTTCATGCCCTGTGTCCTAGGTCGCTTCCCTGTGCATGACATGAGGCAAACAGTGGCTGTTGGGGTCATCAAGGCTGTGGAGAAAAAAGCAGTGACTGGTGGTAAAGTCACCAAATCTGCCATGAAAGCGGCCAGGAAGTGAGCAGTGAGCCACAGCTGGAAAAGAACAGCTCAAGGAGAAGCTTTAGACTTACTCTTCTCTTGCCTGAATGGTCTTAAATCTGCCTTGCTAATGCACTTTTCTTTTTGCTAATGAGTTTGAGGCATGGGAATAAAGCACAGCAAGACTTTTTGCCTCTGCCTCTGCTCACCTTGATGTTGTAAGCAAGGAGGAAGAAGGTGGGGTACTCAGTCTAATGCTACCCCTCATCTTCCTTCTGGTGCCTGACTGGTGCAAGAACCAGAGAGCTAGGGTCACAGGAAGGAACAGGTGTAAAGGGGAAAGTCTAGGGCAGCTTTTGGCCCAGGCCAAGTTCATCAGTTCCTAGATGAACACCAAGACTCTGGTGTTAAACTGCCTAATTTAAATAGTATCTATAAAAGTTACTGATCCTTTTGTGTGCTATGCTTATCTTTAAAACAGGAAAACAACAGTATCTTCCTCCACAGGGATGCTGAAGTTTGAGTGAACTGGCACCAGCTGGGCATGGTAATCAGCTACTCTCATTCACATGGTGTGGACACTAGAGGCAAGTGAGCATTATTACAGGAAATTTCCGTTGCAGAAAAGTTGAGAGGAAGGGAATGAGCCTGAGATTTATAGGATGAGCTGTTTTATATTTCCTAGGTATATATTTCCCTCATAACTTCAGTTTAACAATTTGAGTCACAAAGTTGCAAGAGGCCATTTCACCCAGATTCCCCGAATCTTATTTACCACTTTTTCCCTGATTTGAAAGTAAGCTGAAGACACGATGGCCATTTACAACAAACACTGTAAATCCAACAATATTCTCTGATATAACCAAGGTCAAGTAATCAGAATGAAGATACTAAATTAACATGGGTACACCTCTGAAATCTGCAGACTTGATTCAGACTTTGTCAATTATTCCAAAAACATGCTTTATAGCAAAAGAAAATCCAGGATCGTGTGTTGTATTCAGCAGTCTTGTCTCTTTCTTCCAAGTTTTGGGGCAGCCCCTCCCTTGGCTCTGTTCCTCCCAGAGGTTTGTTTGAGGCCTGAGATCTCAACCCTGGCTAGTGACTGGCTGCCTGATGGAGGAAGCTCGAAGGTGCAGGTTGGGAGAAGGTGGATATCTCTTTGCTCTCCTCCACCAGCCCAGCTTTCCAGAAGTTCCTTGCATCCCTACTGGATGAAACCAGAAGAGCCTGAGGGGCTTTTACCTCCCCTGTAGCAGTGGGAGAAGGGAATTATGGCAGAAGCGAGAGGCTTGCCTCCTTTTCCACCAAAGCCCTTTGCCCATTTATTCTTGTTAGAGAAACTGGCAGATTCAATACCAAGTTCTCCCCGGGATGAGGGTCCTGCTGCTGAGGATTAGCATAAACCAGAAAGCCCTATTATTGTTTGCCACTGGAGCCTGACAGAAACTAATCTGCAAGCCATTTTTGTGCGTGCAGGATGACTGTTGATTATAAACCATATCTAACACTTTTTGGCGGGGTGGAGGTAAAGGGTTGCTTGAATACAGTGAGTTTATATTTAGAGTAACCCTTCTTGTGGGCGCCTGGGTGGCTCAGTGGGTTAAAGCCTCTGTCTTCGGCTCAGGTCATGATCTCAGGGTCCTGGGATCCAGCCAGATCCTGCTGGCTCTGCTCAGCAGGGAGTCTGCCTCCTTCTCTCTCTGCCTGCCTCTCTGCCTACTTGGGATTTCTCTGTCAAATAAATAGAAACTTAAAAAAAAAAAAAAGTAACCCTTCTTGCGAGCTTAACTTTGTACTCTACACAATTTTCACCACAATCTTCTATAATATAGGTACCCATATTAAAGCCGAGAAAAACCGAGGCTGAACGAGGTCTAATTAGTAATCTGCTCTGGGTCGTGTAGCCAAGACAAGAGCAAACTGTCTCCACAGCTCAGGCCTCTTAAGCCAACCCTGTTCTCACTGTATAAATTCCATTTATTTACAATGTTACCGAATAAATTATATGCATTACAGTTTGCACAACTGACTTCACGTAGTCCTGGAAGTCTCATCACTCCAAGAACCACAAGGTTCGGAGACTGTGGGAAGGAAGGGCGCCCACGAGACCGAAGTTCAAGGAAAAGCCGGCTCAGGGAGCTTTAAAAGAGAATTTTTGGAAAGCCGGGGTCCCGGTGGTCCGCGAGGGTGGCTCGCGGTCGTGGGCGGCTGCCACCAGACCGAGTCCTACAGTACGCCGCGCCGCTCCCGCCCCTCTTCCTCCGCCGCAGCTCTCCGGGTATCCGGGGGAAAGAGCCCGCCTCCCGACCCATAAGGCCCTGGGCCGGAAGCTTCACTTTCTCTTCCTGTTCTCCACCATGGCGGTGAGTAGCTGAGGCCTGGGTTTGCTTCCCTTCATCCGCCTTCATCCGCGGCGGACCGAGGCCGCGGGAGCTGCCTCGTCCGCGGCCTGAGAAGAAGGGAGCCCGTAGGGCTGGCCGTGCCGAAACTGGCAGAGCCGTGCGGGCCGAGGGCGCGGAGCTGAACCCTGTGGTTTCCCCTCCCTCCCTCTTAGGAGCGGGCTCAGGGCAGCCGCCGGGAGGGCTCAGAAGCTCGGCCCGTCGGCTGCAGGACGGGCCAGGGGAGCGAACGAAGTGGCTGGCGCACGGTGTGCAGACCTGTTAACGGTCCCGGGAACTTGAGACTTGCTGGGTGCTAGGGAGCCTCAGCCTGTTGCCTCAGGTTGGGGAAGGCGCTAGCCTCCTGCCGCGGCCGGCGGGCTGCTTCGGGATGGAATGGGGGAGGTCGCACAACCACGTGTTTCCTGTTTCCCCGGCGTTTAAACTCCGTTTGCGCCCGGGTCGGCCGGATAGTGCGGACGCGCTCCGACACCCTACACGCTGAGCTCCTTGGGGTTCCTCTTCTCCCTGTAGCTTTAACTCCCGATACCTATCCTAAGTTTTTGTTAGCCCGTTCTGTGGGTGGAGGAGGGAAGCCAGTCCCGAGCTGTCTTCTGCCGTGGTGCCTCCCACACGGACACCGTGATACTTTCTAAACTCTTAGGGCTTTGGAAGTAGGTATGCTGTGTATACAGACGCTGGGCGCGCGGCCGTCCGGGGTCGGGTTGTGTGTTGACTGCCCCGCTTCCCTTGTTGCAGCAGGATCAAGGTGAAAAGGAGAACCCCATGCGGGAACTTCGCATCCGCAAGCTCTGCCTCAACATCTGCGTGGGGGAGAGTGGAGACAGACTGACCCGGGCAGCCAAGGTGCTGGAGCAGCTCACAGGCCAGACCCCCGTGTTCTCCAAAGGTGAGTGGTGACAGCTGGGGGAGAGGACCGGAGACTCGGTATGCCTGCATGTTTTCTGATTGACCTGGCGTCCAGCCGCTTTAGTGCCCATTTTGAAAGTGACAGTTGGTGTCCCTTAAAAGCATCAGGGTGGGGTTTGTTGTTGGAATACCAGGTTTTTAAGTTAGTAGAAATTAAGGGAGGACTAGTCCCAAGTAGAGATTCTTCCAGGGAAAGTTGGAAAAGTTAGAAATGTTGGGAATGTCGTAAATAGTATTTGGCTTGATATACATTTGGAATTTATAAGCTCCATTAAGGACAGAGCTGTGTACCTGGACGGGCTGCGTGCAGATCCTGGCTCCATCATTTGCTGGTCTGACTTTGGCCTTTCTGGGTCTTAGCTTCCTTATTTATCTAGAGGGGATGATAACACGTAATAAGATTGTGAAGGATCAAACGGATTCTTTGAAGTGCCTGCCATATACAAATTCAGTGTAGACATTAGCGTTGTTTTGTTGCTTTTTTTGTTTTTTGAAGTTCCATTGCTTTATGGTAGTGGAATACGGCAAGTTCTTGGGTTCAGATCCTGTCTTTTATTACCAACTGTGATTTGGGACAAGTTAACCTCCCAGAACTTCATCTGTAATATGAGGACAACCTTAGAATAACGCTTTAGAGAATCTTAGGTGTTTTCATTAATGTTTTATTTTCTTTAGAACACAGTCATCCTGTTTCTTTCCAGAGGCCTGTTCTGGCTGTGAACTTGGCCCATCCTGAGACTTAGACATTATGACTTCAAGCATTTTTTTATTTTTTAAGATTTTATTTATTTATTTGACAGAGCACAAGCAGGGAGAGTGCAGGGAGAGGGAGAAGCAGGCTCCCCGCCGAGCAGGGAGCCCAAAGCAGAACTCTGTCCCAGGACCCTGGGATCATGACCTGAGCCAAAGGTAGAAAGAGCTTGACTGACAGGCACCCAAGCGTTTCCTTTGAGCTCTTAATTGTCTAAGTATGACTGAGGACTTGGGAGTTGAAAAATATGTTTTCTGTGTTATGGAAGAAACAAGATGTGGGTGATACTGGTTGGAATGCCATCACTTGGGATGTGGGTAGATATTTAATGTTTCTTGGGAGTTATGGAGATGATGTTCCGGGGAAGAGGTGAGTGCAGTCGGAGTGCGATACCTGACTCCTTGTTTCCCCCTGCCTGCAGCTAGATACACGGTTAGATCCTTTGGTATCAGGAGAAATGAAAAGATTGCTGTCCACTGCACAGTCCGTGGGGCCAAGGCAGAAGAAATCCTGGAGAAAGGTCTAAAGGTGAGGCTGATCTCATTCTGGGATAATAATAGAGTGTCGACTTAACAAGTAGATAGTTATGGTGGTGGTGGTTATACTTCATGTACTGTCTTTGGTGCCTTGGCTTTTTAATTTTTATTTTATTATTTTTTTAATCTCTAAAGGGTGTTTCCTGCACTCAGCAAGATTTAAACTGTTTTTCATGATTTCTCTGGATTTTTCCATGGCTTTTAGATGTTTGGAAAGTTCTATGACATCCATCGTTGGGATGTGATTTGGTGTCTTGGGGAAATGATGAGATTCTGCTTAGGATCCATTATACTGAATTGCATCTCTGGGGTCCTGAGTGTTGAGGTCTAAGCTAGTAATGTGGGTTTATTTGAGATGACAATGAGTGTGATTGCTGCATTTTTCTCCTTAGGTTCGAGAGTATGAGTTAAGAAAAAATAACTTCTCTGATACTGGAAACTTTGGCTTTGGGATCCAGGAGCACATCGATCTGGGTATCAAGTATGACCCAAGCATTGGGATCTACGGCCTGGACTTCTATGTGGTACGAATATTTAGTCTTCTCTACTCCTGATCTGTGAGGAGAGTGGGATCTGCTACTCCTTTATTTTGTGCGTGCTGCCTTGATGTTGGATCGAAGCCTGGAGTGTTGTCTGCCTTTGTGTTCTGCCCCTTGGGAAGATATGCCTCATTTGTGGCAGGTGGCAGGATGCAGCACTGAGTAGATAAGCAAGATCCTGCTATCACGAAGCTTATGTCTGGGATCTAGCAAGCACTAGTGTGGCTAATAAGTGGAAGGAAGAACTTTTCCACCCACTGAATTGAAAATTGGAGAGTTTGGTGCTGTATGTGGTGTGTGGATTGGCTGTACGGAGGCTGCTCCTTTCCCAGCTCCTTCCCTTAGACCTTGGGGGTAGCGTGTGTTCCATCCAGAGGACGTAGATGTGAGTTGGGTGAGGTGTCTGTCTGCTCAGTCAGGATAGGGATTTCAATGTAGAAATGACCATTTGTGTTACTGCATCATGTTTGCCCAATTGTAAAGCCATGCAGCAAAAACCGGAAGTCCTGGCTAGTGTGGAAC
This sequence comes from Mustela lutreola, assembly GCF_030435805.1. Taxonomy (NCBI): domain Eukaryota; kingdom Metazoa; phylum Chordata; class Mammalia; order Carnivora; family Mustelidae; genus Mustela; species Mustela lutreola. Next base: position 17,147,960 of record NC_081299.1, read on the forward strand.
CGAGTCATGGCAGCACCCTCACATAGGGTTTGAGAACAGCAAGCCTTTAAGAAGCACTTTTGAGCTGAAGCAGAAGAGAAGAATAACTATTTCTTTGTGCTTCTCAGAATCTTAAGTTTTCTGTAATGCACATATTACAGTAAGCTCCCCCCCCCCCTTTTTAAATGTTACTTTTATAATGTGCTTTGGAGACTGGGGAGCAGTGATGGAGACTCCTCAGCTCCTGTCGGAAGTTGGGCAGGGAAGTGGGGGGTACTGCAAGTTCCAGCCTCCAAAGCAGACCTCTAGTGTTGTATGTTGTCCAGGATGCTGGTAACTGGTTTATTAGACCCTGAGATCATGGGTCTCTTGTTCCGGAAATCATTGGGCCACCAGGTGACTCTTGATGATCAATCTCCAATGTGTGAGTCTTGTCCGTCTACTCTTGACTGTGAGCTGGCTAGGTGACTGTTGGTTATTCCTGGGACAGGTGCTGGGTAGGCCAGGTTTCAGCATCGCAGACAAGAAGCGCAGGACAGGCTGCATTGGGGCCAAACACAGAATCAGCAAAGAGGAGGCCATGCGCTGGTTCCAGCAGAAGGTAAAGCTGATTTATCTCAGGTGAACTGGTGGAATGTGGTGTTGGTGAATGGAGTTGGGATTTGGGGGTGCAAAATCTAGCACCATTTGGTGGGTAGTTTCTTTAAAGATAGAGTATTTGGGCACCTTGGCAAATGTGGGCTTCCAGGGTTGGCGGTTCGGACACCCAAAATCAGGGTTTCTCCCCACCCCCACATATATAGATATCTGGAAGGGGAGGAATAGGTCTTTAATAGGAGCCCCCTTTCCTCAAGGTGTGGTGCAGTTTAGCACAGTGTAGCAGTTGTTAAAACTGGCCAGTTTCCTGCTTAGTTCAGAAGGGATGTGGGGTTCAGAGCTGAATTTATGTATCAGATGTGAGTTCTCAAATGTTAGCCATTGATGCCATCTTTGCTGTTGCCTCCTGTTGTGAAAAAATAAAATTTCTTCTCTTTCAGTATGATGGGATCATCCTTCCTGGCAAATAAATTCCCGTTTCTATCCAAAAGGCCAATAAAAACTTTTCAGTGAAATGTATATTACTGTTGTGTGTTCTGTGAAAGGAGCCTGGCCATATTCAAGTCCCTGGACCTCCAGCCACTTAAAGCTTCGATGGGAATAGCTGGTAACGACCCTGTTGTCCTCTGGATGCCAGTGTTTCCTGGCAGATCGAAGCGTGAGCTTCGCAGCGTTTCCTGTGCTCCCCACACTCTTGTCGTTAGGCTGTGGCGGTGCAGTAGTCACATGGAAACTGATTGTAGAGGAGGGGAGGGTATGAATATAGTGCTGGGGTTTGAATGTAGCGCTTTGGTTAAAGGTGGGGTACAGTGTTCCCATGTTGCAGGAGGCTCCCTTCTATTTAGTAATTCTGTTTTTCACTAGAGATTATACCAGCACTTGTGTCTGAGGAAGGGAATTTTACAGGCTTCAGCGTGTCATGTTTGGGATTAAATTTTGATTTAACTGTTCAGATTCCGTTTTCCTTTAAAATGAGAATGTATAGGATTGTTGAAGCAAAAATAAGCTTAGAAGAGCATGCTGTTTGAGGCAGATTTCCTGGATTTGATTCCTGTCCTCCTCTTTATCTGCTGTGCTACCTTAAGCAAGTTCATCTCTGCCCCAGTTTCTCATCTGTATCATGGAGACTAGTGATAGCCCTCAGAAGGTTAAATAGTTTAATACTTACAGAATTCTTAGACTTGTGCCAGGCATGTAGGGCTCAAAAGGGGCTAATTTTGTGGGCTAATTTAGTATATGAGAAATGTTACCCTTAATAGTTAGCTCTTCCTCTGGTGTGAAAGTAAAACTTCTTGTCTTTTCCTTGTCACTGAACCAGTGACATTCAAAAGTCACCATTTCTCTGGCCATTGGACACAGTGCTTGGCTGATGGTTCATAGTTTTCCATTTAGGGTTTACATTTTGAACACCTTTTAATTCAGTTCAATAATTTACTCACTTGTGACTAATGAGTTCAGTTTTTCTCAAGCGGCCTTTTCACTGCCATTAAATGGTTCTCTAATTTCTTGCCTGCCTTTGTAGTTACTTTAAAACCCAGAAATCTCTTTGATGTGCCTTCATTGTTATGGAAATATGACATTTCTGTCTTTGTGATAATGAAGTCTTACCCAGAGAGGTCAGATACAGTTGGTTAAAGGGGAGAATTATAAAATGTATTACCATATACTTTGTGTTTCACTTAAAATATTAGCATGCATTCACTTTCCAGTCTGACTGTAGGGCCAGCACTATCACATTATAAACAGAGTGAAACTTGTGTGGGAGTGATTCTTGTGGTTCAGCTTCATGGCGGGAGGGGGTACTTGACTTGTCTTAACCTCTGTAATTACAGTAACAACTACAACTGGAATATACACGTGAGAACAAATTGTTGGTGAATATATATAACTTCTGCCGGCGGGTGCTAGCTGCCTTGGGGAGTCAGTATATTGTACAGAGCAGGTAGCATTATGCTCATTTTGTTTAAAGCATTTCAGAAGTAAGTGTAGAAAGTGAATGGCCCTTTACTACTGCTGCAGCCATTTGTTGTTATCTGTATCTTTTTCTGTTTGGGTTCCTATTTAATATGAACCTCCCTATCCTTCATTTGGTCCTGCCATGTCATGTATTCAGTTGAGTTGACTCCCTTCCCCACCTTTAAAAAATATTTTATTTATTTATTTAACAGAGACCGCAAGAACAAGAGCACAAGCAGGGTGAGTGGGAGAGGGAAAGCAGGCTTCCTGCGGAGCAGGGAGCCCAGTGTGTGGCTCAATCCCAGGACCCTGGGATCATGACCTGAGCTGAAGGCTCAGACTTAAAGACTGAGCCACCCAGGTGCCCCTGACTCCCCATTTTTAAAAATTAAACTCCCTGGGCTCCTGGCCTAGTAGAAAAAGGAACTCTTGGGAGTTTGGTGATCTGACTGGGTTTCAGCCCTACCTCTCAGTGATAGTCTGGGTGAGTCCTGAAACATGTTGGAGCCTGGAACAAATGGGAGACTTCCCTAACCACTTCAGAGGGGTCAGGGCCAGGAAAGCTTGCCTCCTGTCCTGGTTAGAAGCATGACTTCCAAACATTTCACATTGGTTTCTAAAGGACATTCGTTTTGAGTTTACATCCATTCACTTGCTACTAAGTGGATACAGTCCCCTGGGGTTTAGCTAAAATTCTTGGGCCTCACCTCAGGTCTACTGAATTAGAATCTGCCTTTCTAATGAGATCCATAGGTAATTGTGTGCACACACTAATGCCTAAAAACTACCTACATACTAGTGCTAAAACAGGGAGGGAAGACCTAATACCCATGGAGATTTCTTTAATAAATTTAGTTTTGTGAAGTTCTTGCTGTGTGGCTGTTTTTCTCATTACTTCAGCATTATCCATGAAAAAACTTAGATCAGTGTTAGGTCACCCTCTGCCCCCATGTCACATGGTTGTCTTCAGAATACAGTAGTGCTCCAGCAGGCATCTATTCCAGTACCAGGCCCAGAAAATACTGGATGCTACTTTGCTGAGTGAATGTTCTAGTTCCTCAACTATCCTCTATGACAGTGTTCTCAGTCTGGGGCAATAATCTGTCCCGATCCTGGGGTATTTAAAATTTTTTTTGTGATGTCTTTCAATTTTTTCTTTAACTAGGGCTGCTGTTTGTATTAGTGCCTATAGGTCAGGGGTGTCAAACATTTTAGGATTCAGGATAATAACGCAAGTAGTGAGTCGCTGTGTGCGTGGGTACAGGATGGTCACTGATACTCGAGCAGGTAATGAGATGGGGCCAGCTAGCTGTGCGAAGGCTTGGAGGGAACCAGTGTGGTTGACAAACGGCCAGGAGATTATAACTGGAGAGCAAGGGTGGAAGTCCAGAGTAGATCAGATCAGGCTAGTGAGAGGCCACATCACAACCTGCCATTACTGCTTCTGCAGTAAGATAGATTTTTAAAGGAAATGGGGAAACTACTTAAGTTTCCCCTGGGCAAAGGGGAGATCAATCCAGGTAAGAGTAGTCTAGGGTTCTTTTTAAAGATGGGATCCAATATTTTTCAGAATAGTGTGTGTACATGGATATGTTACTATTTTGAGCTGGTTGGTAGGAAATACCAATCCGTAGGACTGTGTGCCCAGTAACTAAGATACATGATGATTGCAGGTCTAGGGACAGTAGGTGCTCCTCCTCTATGAGAAACACTAGTTAGCAAACAGAGCTGTACTTTGTAGGCTTTTTTTTTTTTTTTTTAAGATTTTATTTATTTGACAGATTACAAGTAGGCAGAAAGGCAGGTAGAGAGAGAGGAAGGGAAGCAAACTCCCTGCCAAGCAGAGTCCGATGTGGGACTTGATCCCAGGACCCTGGGTTCATGACCTGAGCCAAAGGCAGGGGCTTTAACCTACTGAGCCACCCAGGCACCCCCAAGATATAATTTTAATTTGTGTTTTTTTCCTCTTAAGTATATTCTCGTGTCATTATGGCGGCTTTATAATACACCATCTTTTAGAGGTATGGGATATACTGCATTATCTGTGTGGCCAGCACTGAATATCCGAGTGAGTTCTGTAGTACTGCCCCGTGCCCTAATACAAGCTCTTGTTTTGGCCCTCTGTGCAGTATCTGTGAGGTCCTTGCATAGTATCTTCAAGTTATCTGATGGTGTGGTGTTAAAAGAACACTAAGCTGGAGAGACGTCATCTGTGTTCTGTTTTCTGCTTTGCTTGCCCTGTTAGCATCATGACCCAAAGACAAGAACAAAAAAAATTGCAAGCCATCTGGCCCTCCAGAGCAGACTGACCTGCTAGATTTTGTCTGAGACTTTATGAACTTTTTATCTTCTGATTTTGTGCTTTTGCCTTTTGGTGCAGTTTAACCACCTGCTAGGCGCAGTCTGTTAAAGTCCACATGTCGGTTGAGGTGCTCCAGCCAACTCGTAGGTAAGGACAACAGTGAGTAGTAGGCTGCCAGTGGCTGAGTCCTAAGGGGTTAAGGCCCAGGCTTTCCAGGTGAGTGACCAGGTCAGGGCCCAGGAACCACCCACGTGGATAGTTTAAGCTGCCATTCACTAGGGACCTAACTGGTGCCTGGGGGTAGAGAACCACTTGCAAGCAGCTTGTTATGGAAACCACAGTGTGTGGTTGTCAGGGGGGAATCCAGAGTAACGCGCCTGGGGCACCACCAGGAGGACAGAACTTCACTCTGCTCCAGGTGCAGGAAGGCTCAGGAAACAGATGCAGAGGTTTGTGTTTTCACAAATCCGAACAAAAATGAGGAGTTGTGATTGTATCAGTTGAGGACCTTTTATAATTTGATTTTAAGGTGTTACATAATTGTATGTATCACTATTAATTTAATTGGCTTTTAGATAAATTATGTCCACAGTTAACCTGGGGTGTGAAAGTAGCTTGGAAGGCAAAGGCATTCAAAGTGCTGTTCTACACCTCCCTCAGTTACCCTGTTGAATGTGCTTTGATAGCAAGACTTTTAACCCTTTAATACCATGGTGACTGCCTCTGAAAGTGTTTTCCTATAGTGTATTTCTGGTTTTTTGCTTTTAGAGATTGGTTCTGCTTAAACATGTGGTATATCATGGTGTGTAAGGGCACAGAATTTGGAATTAAAGCATCTCAGCTGTTGTTTTTGTTTTTGTTTTTAGATTTGTATTTATTTGAGAGAGAATGAGCAAGCACAAGTGGGTGGAGTGGCAGAGGGAGAAACAGACTCCCTCCTGGGATCATGACCCGAGCCACAGGCAGATGCTTAATGAACTGAGCCACCCTGGTGCCCCTAAGCATCTCCAATACCATGTAGGTCCCTGATGGATAGCATAGGCTCCTTTCCCATGAAGAACCCCACTAGCTGCCAGCTGGTGTCTCCTCTACCTCTACTGATAGCAGATAGATTACACAATGGTTGTTGGGCCCATGAGAGGTCATGGAGGCAAACTCCAGGGGAGGGTTCTGCTTTCTTGGATGTCAGGATTCTTTCTGACAGGCACCGATTAACTTATTTCATTTTCATGGCACTGTGAGGTGCTAACAGTGATTAAGACACAGAGAAAGGCACAGAGGAGGAAATGAATTGTCCAAAGTCACGGTGGTGGTAATGGAGCTATTCTTCAAAGGCAGGGCTGTGGGTTTGAGCCCATGTTGGGTGTAGAGATTACTTAAAAAGAAAAATTTAGGGGCGCCTGGGTGGCTCAGTGGGTTAAAGCCTCTGCCTTCGGCTCAGGTCATGATCCCAGGGTCCTGGGATCGAGCCCCACATCAGGCTCTCTGCTCCGCGGGGAGCCTGCTTCCTCCTCTTCTCTGCCTGCCTCTCAACCTACTTGTAATCTCTGCCTGTCAAATAAATAAATAAAATCTGAAAAAAAAAAAGAGAAGAAAAATTAAAAAAAAAGAAGAACTGGGTTTTGGGAGTGATGGCAACTTGGAGAGGGACCACTTACAGTTTCCTGTCTGTTCAGTTCAGGATTTCTGTCTCTTGACATTCATTCAACATGTGCTTGAGCGCTTACCTTAAAAAGCACAGCCTTGAACCAAACAGATACAGTCTGCTGCTCAGTGGACAAAAAGTCCCATGTCCATCCTACCTCCCCAGCTTCTCAGGTAGAAAAGAAATCCACTGCCCTGTTATAAATAGCAAAATAGGATTCCTGCTCAATATGACAGAGTGATGCTAACTGTGCTTTTCCAGGTCATCCCCTACTGCCACCACAAAAAGGAGGGTTGGATTTGTTCCTCCTGAGGGCATTCCATACTGTACCCTAGCCCCCAAAATTGAAAAGCTCTGGGGGAGTTAGGTCCTGTGGACAGGTTTGAGTTCACAGAACACAGTAGTCCACATGTGGTCTAGGGCCATCTGCATCAGTTACCTGTTAAAAATACATATTCCTGAACTGCACTCGGAAACTTGAACTTATTGGGGCTCAGAAATTCACATTTTTATTACATAGAAAGTTAAGGTTCGGGGCGCCTGGGTGGCTCAGTGGGTTAAAGCCTCTGCCTTCGGCTAAGGTCATGATCCCAGGGTCCTGGGATCGAGCCCCGCATCGGGCTCTCTGCTCAGCAGGGAGCCTGCTTCCTCCTCTCTCTCTGCCTGCCTCTCTGCCTACTTCTGATCTCTGTCTGTCAAATAAATGAATAAAATCTTAGGAAAAAAAAAAAAAAGAAAGTTAAGGTTCATTTTTCTCAACAGCAGTGGCTTGCCAATATTTTTTAACCACAGTTCTCTTAAGAACTAAATGTATTTTGTGTTACCACTGTACATGCACTCACCATTGAAAAAATGGTTTAAGGAATGATAACCCTTACTGTACGCCATGCATCCGCATTTTTAGTCTGTGTGTAATTTTTTCCTAATGCTGGTTCTAACCCATTAAATCTGCGGTCTGAAAAACATTGTTCTGCGGTGTAGTCAGTCATGTCTCAATAACAAAGCTAGAACTTCTTAGTTAGGAGAGCCCTCAGAGGGGCACCTGGGTGGCTCAGTGGGTTAAGCCTCTGCCTTCTGCTCAGGTCATGATCTCAGGGTCCTGGGATCAAGCCCCCCATTGGGCTCTCTGCTCAGTGGGGAGCCTGCTTCCCCCTCTCTCTCTGCTTGCGTCTCTGCCTACTTGTGATCTCTCTCTCTTTGTCAAATAAATAAAATATTGGAGGGGGGGAAAGCCCCCAGGTCATCTGATCCAGTAGTCCCTAAGACTTAATCCTTCACCGATACTGGACTGTTAAAATCACCTGAGACGTTCATTTAAAGTATAGAGTCTGGGCCCCAAACCCAGAAAGCTTAGAGAACCCAAGAATCTACTTTTGGCAAGTTTCCTAGATGATTTGTATGCACGGCCAGATCTGAAGAGTCTAGGATACAATTCTTGTTCTCGAAGTCCCTCTGGTGTCCCTCTGGCAAAGGATTTGAATTTGCCTGTCTGTGCTGTATAGAGGGCAAATTTGTCTGTCTCTGCTGTATATAGTATCTTCAGGTTACTTGGGAAATCCTCTTATTTGGGACTCCTGGGTGGCTCAGGACCAGTTAAGGCTCAGGTTGGTTAATAAGAGTCTGCCTTCGGCTCAGGTCATGATCCAGGGTCTGGGATCAAGCCCTGGGTCAGGCTCCCTGCTCAGCAGAGAGTTGGCTTCTCCCTCTGCCCCTCCCAGGCCACCTCCCCAACTTGTTCATGCTCCCTCTCTTTCTGTCTAATAAAATCATTTTTTTTTTTAAAGGAAATACTATTTAATACAGGTCCTGAAAGAACCTGTTGCTACTGACCCTTCAGGCTTGCACGCTTATTAATTTCTAGTGTGCTAAAATAAATCCATAACTGTCTAAAAAAAAAGTGCCCTTCTAAAGTCATTTATTTTTTTTTTAAGATTTTATTTATTTATTTGACAGATAGAGATTACAATTAGGCAGAGAGAGAAGAGGAAGCAGGCTCCCTGCTGAGAGGAGAGCCCGACGTGGGGCTCGATCCCAGGACTCTGGGATCATGACAGAAGGCAGGCTTTTACCCACTGAGCCACCCAGGTGCCCCTAAAGTCATTTATTGAATAATTTTTTGAGTGCCTCCTCTGTGCTCGACACTGTTTTAAGGTTCTTAGGATACATTAATGAACAGAGACAAAGATCCCTGCCTTCGTGCTTACATTCTAAAGGAGAGATGGACAATAAACAAGACATGGGTTGCGATGTGGCTCAGCCTCTGTGTAGGCAGCGCTGTGTACCCTGCAGCAAAGAGGGAAAGCCATTTGTTTTCAATATCTTCATCCAGTGTAGGGGTGCCTAGGTGGCTCAGTTGTTAAGCAGCTGCCTTTGGTTCAGGTCATGATCCCAGGGTCCTGGGATCAAGCTCTGCATGGGGCTCCCTGCTCTGCAGGAAGCCTACCTCTCCCTCTCCCACTCCCTCTGCTTGTGTTCCCGCTCTCACTATGTCTCTCACTGTCAAATAAATTAACAAAATCTTCAAAAAAATTTTTAATCCAGTGTAAAAATCACACATCTGAGGAGATGGAACAGGTCAAGCGAAAGTTGGAGAGTTTCCTAGCTTTACAAGGCACCGTAGCCCTGGATTTACATGATCAGCAGTTATCTGACGGTCCTTTTTCCCAGTACACTTTATTTCATGTTTTGGAGGCAGTTACATAGAAGTATACATTTGGAGAATTCTCAAAAGTCTTCTATCCCTCCAGAATATCAGGAGTTCTCTATAGATATGATAGGCTTTGTTCTATAATTTTTAAGGCTATATTTTTCTCATGTTATCAAAGTGGAAACAACAAATGAAGTCATCGAGTGTAGTTCTGAAAAGCAGTTACAGGCCAGGGAGCTTAGCTTGAGACACATTAACCTAGTACCCTGGTCTAGTCTTTCAAAGCATTTGCCACTGATTAGAGAATATTTGGAAGACGAGTCAGTTTGAGGGTTTATATTTTAAGAGAGAAGTTGACATATTAGAGTAAGATCCAAGGAGGGTCTCCAGGTAAAAAGTATAAAAGGTGTCTAGACCATCTGAAATCTTAAATAAGCCTCATTCATCTAAACTAGAGACACATAATTGTACAGACTGGTGGCTTCTGCCAAGACTGACTCCTACTGGGCTGTAATAGCAGTTAGAACTAAGATAAAGTGACCTTAAATTCAGACCTGCCATGTACTGTTGAACTTGAGCTTATGCATTGACCTCTTTGAGCTTCAGTTTCCTTGTCCAAAAAAGTGGAGAAAATACTGTTGCACAAGATCATTGAGAACTAAATAAGACCATTCCTGTATAGTGTCTGCCATATAGTAGGTCCCCAACAAGTATCAGCAACTTTTTTTTAAGGTAAACATTTTTTAAAAGATTTTATGTGTGTATGTGTGTATGTATGTATGTATTTGAGAGAACAGGCACACACGAATAAAGGGGAGGGGGAGAGGGAGAAGCAGACTCCCTGCTGAGCAGGGAACCTTATGCAAGGCTCCATCCCAGAACCCCCAGATCATAACCTGAGCCAAAGGCAGACAGTTAACAGACTGAGCCACCCAGGCACCCTGCATCAGCAACTTCTAAACAGCCTTTGTTTCGAACCAAATTCAATCAAATAGAACGGAGCAGATATCATCAGTCTCGTTACTCGTCTCACAAATGTTTGTCAAAGGCTGCTATGTTTCAGGCACTGTTTAATCTCTGGGTGTACATACTCTTGTGGAGCTTACATTTAGTAAACAAATGTATAACATCAAACAACCATGAAGTGGTATGAAATGTAACTCGGTAGAGAATGACAGAAGGTGTTCGGAAGTTAGGGGAGTTACATTCCAGCGGAAGAAGGACGAGAAGGAGGCAGCCTTGTGAATCTCCAAGGGCAGCGCTAATTCTCGATTGGGTAACTAACAGAGATCTTGCCATGAGAAAGGACTTGGCTGCTTTGAGAAACAGCAAGAAGGCCAGTATGCTAAGCACAGCAAGAGAGTGAGAGAAAGGAAGGAAAAGAGGCTGTGGTTGAAAAGACTTCAGAGGGCACTGGGGTGACTCAGTCAGTTAAGCGTCTGCCTTCAGCTCAGGTCATGATGCCGGGATCCTGGGATTGAGCACTATGGCAGGCTCCCTGCTCAGCAGGGAACCTTCTTCTCCCTCTGCCTCTGCCTGCCGCGCTCCTTCTGTTTGTGCTGCCTGTCAAGTAAATAAATAAAATCTTAAAAAAAAAAAAAAAGAAAAGATAAAAGAAAAGACAAGACTTTGGATTTGTTGTGTGGCGGAAGGGTGGCAGAGGGTGGGTCTGGAAAGGGGATTGAAGAAGTCTGATGTAGGTTCCCCTGCTGTGGCGTTTCATCAGCTACCTTTTTTCTTTAACTTTTTATTATTGTTTTAAGTTTATTTATTTTAGCAAGCTCTTCCCCCAAGGGGGACCTTGAACTCACAGCCCGAAACCAAGAGCTGTGCGCTCCTTTATCTGAGTCTGCCAGGCACCCCTTTAACTTTTTATTTTGGAATAATTTTAGACTTACAGAGTTGCAAAAAGTAGAAGTCATACACATACAAATAAGTTCGACAAAAATGAGGAGGATGTATCAATGTTAGAATCCTGATGTGATATAATACTATAATTTTGCAAACCATTTCCACTGGGGAAAGCTGGGAAAAATATACATTTTCTTATGACTGTGTGTGAGTCTGCAATTAACTCCATAGAATTTTCAATTAAAAAATAGTAGAGGGATGCCTGGGTGGCTCAGTGGGTTAAGCCTCTGCGTTCTGCTCAGGTCATGATCTCAGGGTCCTGGGATCGAGCCCCGCATCGGGCTTTCTGCTCAGCAAGGAGCCTGCTTCCCCCACTCTCTCTGCCTGCCTCTCTGCCCACTTGTGATCTCTCTCTCTGTCAAATTTAAAAAAAAAAAAGAGAGAGAGAGAGAGAGCAGTGCTACTTAGTGATTGAGTTGGTTAAGCATCCGACTCTAGATTTCGGCTCAGGTCAGGATCTCAGGGTCTCTAGATTGAGCCAATCGTCATGCATGTTTTTCCAAGATTAGCAGTGAGGACCGCAGGCTTTGAGGGCAGAGGATGGATTGGAGACCCTTCAGCGAGTGTGAGGGACTTCAGCTTGGTAGTGGTGCAGCTGTGGTGAGTAGGGAAGTATTCTAGATGTTTCATTCTGCATCTACCTGAAGATGATTGACAGGATTTGTTGATGAATCAGATTGGATAAAGGGACCCTGGAGAGAGGATGACATCAAGATTGGCACCTAGGTTCTTGGTTTAAACAGTTGGGTGACTGCCGAGCCGGTTCCCAGTGAAGGCCTACAAAAGGAGCAGATGTAAAGAGAGAAATCAAGAGTTTGGTTTTAGACACATTATATTTGAGATGTCTATATGAAGATGTCAGGTAAGCAGTTACAAGTGGAGGAAGTTAGTATAAAGTTGGGAGTTACCAGAATACAAAATGAATTCGTTTATGCATTGTGCATAGCAAAGCGCTTCTCACACCATTAGCAGGCTTGCAAATTTCCTAGCGCTTATGAAAACATGGATCCCGGACCTCCCAAGGATTCTGATTCAGTAGATTTGCCATGGGGTTGAGAATCTGCATTTCACAGGTGATGGTCTTCCAAACATACTCTGAGTAGAACTTGCTGTCCTTTGCCCCTGTGTATTCAGTTTTTCCTTCCTGTCTCTCAAAGAAGCAAAATACCATGCATTGTAGGACAAATGACTGAAAGTCATATGCCTCAGTAATGATCATTTCTGAGCTGGGTCTCATTTACTTGATCTTGCCTAAAATCACAACATGAATGAAGGGCAGAGTTGGAATTTGAACCCAGATCTTTTGAATGCTTTTCATTATACCCCACTGCCATATGCAGCCTTTGTAACCTGAGACGACTCCTCCAGCTCTCCATCTGCTTCCTGCCAGGCTTGAAAGAGAACCTGTGAGGAAGTGCCACGCAAAGTCCAGCATGGCGCATCCTTGAGGTGTTCTTGTCGTCATCGTTTCAGATGTGTTCAGTGTTTGTCAGCATGCCTAACGTTTTTGACCTGAGAATAGTAAGGACCAGTTCACCTCTAATTGTGGGCTCAGCCTCCGTGGAGAGAACGCATGGTGTATAATGAGCTCCTCTCTGCCAGAATACGTTCCTTTGGTCTCTGTTTTAGAAGTTGCCTCATGGTGATCAAAACCATAAAGGCTTTCAAATAGGGCTTATCATGCCGGCCAGCTGAGCACACATGATGTGTGTAGTGGCTCTTAGAAAAGGAGATAAGGGAGAACCAGCATTGACAGCACCTCCTTTGTTCCAGGCTGTTTACATATTTGAGATAATCTTTAAAATTGCACTATGAATTGTATAATATTCCCATTTTACAGATGACAAAAGACAGGCTCAGAGTCACTACCAGGAAGCGGGGGAGCCTGAATTCTAAGCTCATTCCTCTGACTCAAAAAACAGCTTTCACATTATGCTCTGTTGCCTCAAGAAGAAAAGAGAGGCTAAGATACTTGAACTCCCTTTTATATGATTCCTTCTAAAAGCTTTAAGACCAGAGGGAGGGTGAGCCCCACAAAAAGGCATGGAAACTTTAAAAAAACAAAAACAAAAACTGGAACAAAACGGACCCCCTTGTGGGCACCGTCTTTGGTGTGGCGCCCTCTGGGACAGAAAACCTGTCAGGGATCTCTGCCCCTTCTGTTTCCATCTGCTTCAGGCCTCCTGCCCCCAAATCAGCCAAGTTGCCTTTTGTTCATTCACTGAACAAACACTGATTGAAGCACCGGCTCATGCTGGTCCCAGAAGACAGACATGGTCCCTCCCCTCACGGGGCTAAAGGCTGTGGCGGAGGAAGGGAGCCAGGAGAGTAGAAGAACAGATAAAAAACAACCTATATTAATCATAGAATTACCATTTGATCCAGCAATTCCACTTCCACATATAGATACAGAAAAATTGAAAGCAAGGGAACAGAACTCTTCACGCCCATGTTCGTGGCAGCACTATCCACAATCGTTAACAGGTGGTAGCAGCCCAAGTACCCATCGACGGATGAGTATATAAACACATGTCGCACATCCACAGCGACAGAACAGTATTCAGCCTTAAGAGGGAGCGAGAAAATAAGATAAAGCAAAATTCTGACACGTTACAAATTGGAGGAACGTTGAAGGCATTGTGCCATGTGAAATAAGCTGGTGACAAAAGGACAAGTATTGTATGATTCCACGTATATGAGGTCCCTAGTCAGATTCACAGAGACAGTAGGACATTGTCCCCAGGAACTGAGGGGAGGGGACAATAGGGACTTACTGTCTCATGGGTGTTGCGTTTCAGTTTGGGATGGTGGAAAAGTCCTGGAGATGGCTAGAGGTGCTGGTCCCTTGACCATGAATGTACTTAATGCCACTGAACTGGACCCTTAAAAATGGCGAAAATGGTTAATTTTATGTTGTGTCTATTTTGCCAGGAGAAAGGTAAAAAAAAACAGTAAAAATAAAAAGTAATACATTTGGGACTCTGTCTTTTTTTTTTTTTTTTAAGATTTTATTTATTTATTTGACAGAGAGAGATCACAGTAGGCAGAGAGGCAGGCAGAGAGAGGGGAAGGGAAGCAGGCTCCCCTCTGAGCAGAGAGGCTGATGCGGGGCTCGATCCCAGGACCCTGAGATCATGACCTGAGCCGAAGGCAGCGGCTTAACCCACTGAGCCACCCAGGCGCCCTTGGGACTCTGTCTTGAAAAAAATGAAGTTACAAAAATAGATTCATGTTCTGTTAACCACAAAAAGTCACCCAGATGGTCATATGATGGTTATCATGGTAAGGGCCAGAGAGGGCTACGTGGACCTGGAAGAGAAGATAGCAGGTAAAGCTGCTGCTGGGGCACCTGGGTGGCTTAGTGGGTTGAGCCTCTGCTTTCGGCTCAGGTCATGATCTCAGGGTCCTGGGATCGAGCCCCGCATCGGGCTCTCTGCTCATCAGGGAGCCTGCTTCCTCCTCTCTCTCTCTCTCTCTGCCTGCCTCTCTGCCTACTTGTGATCTCTCTATCAAATAAATAAATAAAATCTTTAAAAAAAAAAAAAAAGCTGCTCTAGTTAGTGGGGTGGGGGAAACAGAAGGGCTTCCTCAAGAGAATGGTATTTAAACTAAGCCCTAAAAGAGATTGGTGGTAGAGGGGTGGGTATGTGTGGAGGACACACCCTTGCAGACAGAAGGAACAGCAAGGGAAGGCCAGGCAGGAGCAGGGAAGGCCCTTGGTGCAGTTGGGGACTCCCAAGGTCTGTGCAGAGGAGCACAGGAGGAGGCGGAGTGGGGAGGGCACATTGGGTTTGCAGGGCCTTGCAAAGCATTTTAGGTTCCTCCCAGGAGCAGATGAAGTCCCCTGAAAAGTTTGAGCATGGGGTTTCTATTTCTAATTTGCAAGCCCACGACTCAGTTGAGATTAAGCAGGAGGGGAAGTAAATTAATGTTATCAAGGGATTCCTCCGTATCAGCTAGCTGCTTGACCTACCATTCAGCTGTCGCTAAGCGTAACACGTGGCACAGAGGAGGTACTCAGTAATGATCTGAATGGTTGGCTTTACAGATGAGGCTTGGGGAGGCAAAGCCATTTGACCCATGACAGTGCTGTGTGTGAGCTCTTGGGCTCTGTGCGTTACAGGGTCCTTCCCTGGACCCCCTTTAGGAGCTGTGTCCCTCCCTACAGGGTGAGAAAGCCAAGTGGTCCAGAAATTGTGCCAACCCAGAGCCCATACCTCTTCCAGACCATACTCTAAGTGCCAAAAAGCCACCTTTCCTTGCTCAAATAGCCTCAGCCCTCTTCCAGAGTCTCCTCTGTGTGTCTTTCCTCCCAAGAACGCTAGTTTGTGTCCCCCCGGGCCCAAGGGGTACCAAAGGGGCAGTTGTTTGGGGGAGTGTGACTTTGGTTTTGTGGCTGAAATGGCCCCACAGGTGAGCCTGAGGCCCTCGTGCAGGACAGAGCCTCAGGCAATGTACTAGGCTCCTAGTGTTACTGTAAAAAATTATCACAGAGGTAACCACATTTCTGGGGGTCAGAAGTCTGAAGTGGGGCTCAGTGGGCTGCCATCCAGGTGCTGGCAGAGCTCTGCCCCTTCCCGGAGGCTCTATAGAAGAGTCCATATACTTGCCTTTTCCAGTGATTTCTTTTGCCTCAGCTCTCTCCCTTGTTAGGATCCTTGTGATGGCATTGGGCCGACCCAGATAACCCAGGATCATCTCCCTATCTCCAGGTTGGGTGATTAGCAATCTTAATTCCTCTTTGCTGTGTGAAATAACAGATTCATAGTCCTCAGGGCTTTGGCTGTGGATACCTTGGGCAAAGGGCACGTTATCCTGCCTACCACAGGTGGGAAGAGAAGTGGCTAGGTTAGGGACTAATTTTCTTTGCGCCATCATAATCCCAACAACTCTGAGAAGTCCAGATTTAAACCTAGCCTTCCAGGTCATTATGAAGGTAAATTTTATTAAAGTAGCAGAATAGAATAGAAGCTATATGTAATGGTTTGTTAGTTTATAATTTTTAGCTCTTCGGACATACGGAGTATGGGCCTCCATTTGTACTCCTGCCACCAGCCCTGCATATAGTAGGGGAGCCCTAACCCAAAGTCACATAATAAGCGTATGAGTTAGAACACAGACTTCACCACGCAAGAAGGAAGGCAACAGGTTGCTACCACTGCTCTACTCTGTTGTTGTTGTTTTAGCAATTTGTTTATTTGAGAAAGAGAGCACAAGCAAGGGCAGTGGGAGAGGGACAAGCAGACTCCCCACTGAGCAGGGAGCTCTCAATTCCAGGACCCTGGAATCATGATCCGAGCCAAAGGCAGATGCTTAACCAACTGAGCCACCCAGGTGCGCCTGTTTTTCTCAGTTGTAATACTGTGTTTCTCTCCCCGCCTCCCTGGTGGTCACAGGGCTGCCTGTTTTTGAAACTCACATCCCGAATTCGGCTTCACGAAGCTTCTGAGGCTGCAGTTCTCCTCTAACTCATTTCCATTCTGCTCATCCCTTGCTCATACCATTTATTGCCCCCCTGGGAGTACCTCTTCTACAGACCCAAGAGTTGGCACCTCCATGGGGGATGGGGAGATGGTTTAGTCACTCTCCCTGTCCCCAAGGAGCTCTCAGGATAGTGAGGGCACCAGACAGCGAAATGGACAGCGATGACAGTAGGTACAGTGGCAAGTGTGATGATCATCAGGGCAGATTCAGGGCTGGGGTTAGGTCAAGCCTTTTCAGAGGAAGTGGTTCTCAAGCTGAGTCTTAAGTAGGCCAGGAGGCTGAGGGGTGGAATTTGGGTTGAGACAATGGCATGTTCATAGGCTGCAGAAGTGCAAGTTTCAGGTCATGATCACAGAACAGAGTGAGAGGTAAGAGGAGGCAGAAATAAGGCTCAGAATACTAAGAGCTGGATTGCCCTTGATAAACCATAGGTCTAAGTGTTACTCTTCGCTTAGCGTCTGTGCCAGCAGATTCTCTGGTACATGGCAGGTGCTTAATAAATATTTGTTGAGGGCTGCCTGGGTGGCTCAGTCAGTTAAGTGTCTGCTTTTGGCTCAGGTCATGATCCCAGAGTCTGATCGAGTCCCACATGGGGCTCCTTGCTCAGGGGGGGGAGTCTGCTTCTCCCTCTGCCTGCCACTCCCTCTCTGTCTGTGCTCTCTGATAAATAAGTAAATAAAATCTTCTTTATATATATTTTATTTATTTATTTGAGAGAGTGAGTGAGAGCGCACAAGCAAGGAGGAGCAGCAGAGGGGGAGGGAGAAGCAGGCTCACCACCAACCAGGGAGCCAGATATGGGGCTCAGTCCCCGGACCCTGGGATCATGACCTGAGCTAAAGGCAGACGCTTAACCGACTGAGCCATCCAGATGCCCCATAAATAAAATCTTTAAAAAAAAAAAAAATACAGGGCGCCTGGGTGGCTCAGTGGGTTGGGGCCTCTGCCTTCGGCTCGGGTCATGGTCCCAGGATCCTTGGAGTCCCGAGTCCCGCGTCGGGCTCTCAGCTCAGCAGGGAGCCTGCTTCCTCCTCTCTCTCTGCCTGACTCTGCCTACTTGTGATCTCTGTCAAATAAATGAATAGAATCTTAAAAAAAAAAAATACATATGTGCTGAAAGATTGAATGACATGGAGTCCCTGAAAACCATGGGAAGGAAGCTGTGATCTATACCATGGATCCCGGTGGTTCTCAACCCTGGCTGCACGTTAGAATCACCTGGGAGGAGGTTTTACAAAACTAAAAATCTGGACCCACCCCAAACCAGTTTAGTCTGAGTCTCAGCATATGGGGACTTGGTTCCTTGGGGTCATCTGAAAAACTCCCTAGGTGATTCTAATGTGTAGCCGGGACCGAGAATCAGGACTGCAGGCCATAGGGAAGGGTTTTACCCAAAACCAGATTTGTATGTTAGAATTGCTCTGAAATGACAGCTCTATGGGAAATGAACGGGGCTGGGGGCCAAGGTGGTGGTTGTTGAGAGGTTATTTTGGTGATCCAGGTGAGAGAGGATAAGAGCCTCAACTCAAGGAGATGGGAGAAGCAAGTGGATTTGGAGAGAGGCTAGGAAGATAGAGTCAGCAGGATCTGGTGGCTGGGGGCGGGGGGTTGGGTAAGAATCTAGGACCGGCCACTGACATCAGGCTTGGGCAATTTAGGTGAATAATGTTAAGTGTGATTTAACATTGAGTGACTGTTAAGCTCTAGGCTTTTCCTAATCTCTTTCCTCTTGCCTCAGGCCTTGAGTATAGCTCCAGCCACTTCCTTTTCTTCTTCACCATTGTCACTACCCATCCTGTCCACTTGAGGCGAGGGGATGACACGTCTTCCACAAAATCCTGCTCACAGGGAGCAATCCCTAGCTCCTCTCCTCCATGCCATCCCTAAGACACACTCTGGGCCTCTTTTCTTTAAAAAATTAATAAGGGGGAAGCAAGGGAGAAGTTTTCCCCCTATTGTCATCTAAGCAAACCTCATGCAAGAACATTTGGAAAATACTGGGGAAAAAAGTCTAATCCGTTCAGACCCATGTAATCCAGTCGCTGCCCTTGTTCTGGTGTGTTTCCTGCACCCCTCCCCCGTTTCACTACACATAGATGATTCTGTTTTGCTCCTTTTATAGTTGTAATCATACTGGTGAAACTGAACTGATTACAAAAATGACAAGGCAGCCGTAGGGAGGCAGCTTGAGTGTGGTGCAGAGAAAGCAACGGAGAGCTATACCCTGTGGAGACAGGAGCGTGGGAAGCAGGCTCTCATAGGTTGTTGGTGGGAATGAATGTACGTCGATAGCCTTTCTGGGGGGAAACTTGACAACGTCTACCAAAATCTTATATAGGCATGACCTTGACCCCATAATTCTGCTTGGAATTATCCTACAGAAATAAATGTTCAAGTGTACCCAAATTCAGGTGAACAGGGTGTTTACTATATCATTTAATAAAATAAGAAGAAACGGGAGACAACCTAAGTGCTTATAAGGAGCTAAGTTAAATAATTCACCGTATTTCCACTGAGATGGACCAATGCCGATATGGAAAGTGCTCCGTGGTGTGTTACGGCAGACAGCCCGCTGCAGGTTGGTATGCGGTGTCCCCTTTTAGTAGTAAAAGCAAACACAAAGTGTTTCTGTCTTGAAAGGCAGGCACTGACCTGTGAGCAGTGGTGATCCCGAAGACTGAACTGGTGAGACTTGGGAGGCAGGAACGTGATCCCCCGAAGCTCCAGAAACCTGCTCATGTAGCCCTGAGATTCGGGCTCTACAGGGAGGCCTTGTGGCTCAGCCCCATTCTTCTTACTAGCTCTGTGACCTTTGACAAGTCATTGCCTTTCTGTGGCTTCATTTTCTCTTAAGTCAAATAAAGATCATGATTGTCCCCATCTTACAGAGTTGAAGTGAGAATTAAATGATGTAATTCTTGCACAGCTCCTAACAGGGTTTAAACCCTAAATCAGATTCCTGAGTTTGCATCCCAGCTTTGCAATTCATTGAGCAATTTTTTCACTTCTCTGAGCCTTGGTTTCCTGCAAAGTTGTAAGGATTTGGGATAATAGTAAGTAAATATCTCGCTGAAGAAGTTGTCTCTGGCTCCAATTCCTGGCCCCATTGCAGAATTGGTAATCCCAGTCTCTGGATTCTGTCCCCGAGAGTGGATCCCATTAAATCTCCAGTCAAGGGGGAGCACAATTCAGTGCTTTCAGAGCTCAAAGTAACTGAAGTGGGCCCAGCAGCCCCAGTGCCAGAGGCTGAGGGACTAGTGGGGATGCGGTGAGAAGGCAGACTTCTGCCGCTACTCAGCTCCGGCACATACCTGGTGGAGACTGGCCCAAGACCTGCCAAATTTTACCATTTTTGGAGAGAAGTTGTGAAATTCTCTGATTTTTCCTCTTGGCAAATGTTGATGTTGTAAATTCAGTGAGGGCAAACAAAACATGGCGGCCAGTTGTACGTAGCCCTCGAGCTTCCTGTTTGCCGTCTCCACTCTAGCTTTCCTGTGTTGGGGCTGGCAAAATAGTGACCGAGTGCCTGCTCTCCCCGTGCTCCTTCGGTGCCTGCTCACGTTCACCGTCCCGTCACCTCAGGTCTGCCAGCCTGCCATTCCCATCAGGTACTGACTCCGCTGGGCTCGAAATAGCATTTCATTGTGGCTTTAATTTGCATTTCCTGGATTACTGCTACGATCGATCATCTTTTTTATGTATCTGTAGGTGTTTCTTCTTCCTCAGTAGAATTTTTTTTTTTTTAAGATTTTATTTATTTATTTGTCAGAGAGAGAGGGAGCAAGCACATGCAGACAGAGTGGAAGAAGAGACAGGGAGAGAAGCAGGCTCCCTGCTGAGCAGGGAGCCTGATGTGGGACTCGATCCCAGGACGCTGGGATCATGACCTGAGCTGAAGGCAGCTGCTTAACCAACTGAGCCACCCAGGCGTCCCTCTCAGTAGAATTTTTGTTTTGAGTCCTTGGCTTGTCTTCTAGCTGCTGATAGATTCAGAGCTTCCCTCATGGAATTTTTCTTTTGAATAACACACCTGCTAGACGGGACTCCTTGTGTAGGTTGGGGTCTGTCTGTCCCTCTTAGGACACCCAGCACCAAACACAGTCGCTGCGGCAGAGTAGGGACTCACTAAAGAGTTGAATGAATCACGTGCTATTTCTTTTTGTTTGTTTGTTTGTTTGTTTTTTAAGATTTTATTTATTTGTCAGAGAGTGAAAGAGCACAGGCAGGAGCGGCAGAGGGAGAAGCAGGCTCCCTGCTGAGCAAGAAGCCTGATGCGGGACTTGATCCTAGGACCCTGGGATCATGACCTGAGCCAAAGGCAGCTGCCTAATGGACTAACCCACCCAGGCGCCCTCAAGGGCTATTTCAAGAGCATGATATTTCTTTCTTTATTTTGCTGTTCTTGACACAAGTATTATTGATTTAGCTATCAACTTATTCGACAAGTATAACTCCTCTGCTTTGAGGAGAAAACAGACTGAGAAAGACTTATCTGTGTCTTGCCCGTTAAGACCAGAAAGTAAAAAGAGGAACTGACCACCGCTAAGGGAGCTGTGATTCTTTTAGGTGATTAGGGAAGTATCTTTTGAAAGGAGTATTGGCACTTGAGGGAGGACAAGATTGGATCTCTGATAATTATTAGCATAGAAACTATCCTAACAGGAGCCTGAGGATAATAAGGCTGAGAGGTGAGTGCTCCCTCAGGAGTTGGTGTTTCCCATTAACACCCGGAATTGAATGTGCCCCTTTCCCCACCACACAGAGGGTTCTCCCTCCTTCATCGCTCAGGCAGAGTGAAGCCTTGTCTGTGGTGAAGTAGAAAAGACATTGTTTTCACAGCCAGAGACCTGGGTTCCATTGCCAGTGGTTTCTGTTAACTCACCAAGCCTCAGTTTCTTTTTCTGTAAAATGGCGACAGTAATAACCTGACTCATGAGGCTGTCCTTTGAATGAGAAAACATAACAACAACAACAAAAGAGAAAGCATATAAAGCATTCACTTATGTTAATAATACTATGTCTCGGGGCGCCTGGGTGGCTCAGTGGGTTTAAAGCCTCTGCCTTCGGCTCAGGTCATGATCTTGGGGTCCTGGGATCGAGCCTCGCATCGGGCTCTCTGCTCACTGGGGAGCCTGCTTCCACCTCTCTCTGCCTGCCTCTCTGCCTACTTGTGATCTCTGTCCAATAAATAAATAAATAAATCTTTTAAAAAATAATAATAATACTATGTCTCCCGTTTGATTTTTCCTGGTGTTGTTACCGTAACTAGTATTCCCTCATTCCAGGTCAGCGGGACCTCTTACTTGGCAGGGAGGAATCTAGGCCCATGGGTGACTCTGAATCAGCCAACCTGTCTTAGGCATCTCTGTTCCCCTGAGTGGTCTTCCAATATTTGATTTGCTGATCAAGCCTGGTCTCTGTGGTGGCAGTTTCTCTGATTCTTGGTTACATACATAACAACTTCTCTAGAGAGTACGTTCCTTGAGGGCTGCAGGGTGGTCACGCTGGTTTGAACACAGTGGTTCTGTATGGCTGGAGGTCATGCTGGTTTGAACATGGTGGTTCTGTGTTCTGTGTGGCTGGTTTTGCACCTGTGCTCAGATGACCTGCTTTCTGTTTTTAAGGTAGAAGAATAGGCCCTCTCACAATACCACTGGAAGTAGCCGTGGATGTGTTTATCAATTTCAGGGTGTCTTGGTCAAGATTGAAGCAAAGGGGAAGTACCCCGTGAGCACTGCCTTTTCCCTTGGCTCTCCTTCATTTACTCTCCACGCAAGCCATGCTTCCGTTTGCTCCACTACTGCAGATTCTGTCAGAACCCCAGTGCCTTTATACCTGCTGTTGTCTCTCCGGGAGTGTTCTTCCACTCATTCTCCCCCTGGCAAATTCCTTCCATCTCATCCTTCAAGAGCTAGATTAAATGGTCCCTCTCTGAAGCCTCCTTTGGCCCTCCAGTGCAGTTAGCCCTCTCTTCCTGGTCCATATTCATTCATTCCCTTACTCAGTTAACTACAGCTTAGCCGAGGGTCTGTTGTGTGCTAGGGAGAGGCTATTTGACTCAACTAAAAAACAAACAAACAAAAACAAAAACCCCAGTTCTTGCCCCAAAGAAGTTCACAGGCTAGCAGGAGAGACTGATGCAAACATGGGGACAGAGAAGCTGACCGTGTTAGGGAAGGACTGACGAGGAGCACCACAGCAGCCTTGGGGGACCGACGGCAGGGAGGTTTCCTGAAGGTGGCGGCCTGAGTCTTAAGAGTGTGTGGGTGTGCAAGTGGAGGGACTGGCTCGGGCAGAGGCACAGAGAAAAGAAATAGTGTAGAGTCCCGCATCGGGCTCCCTGCTCAGTGGGGAGTCTGCTTCTCCCTCTCCCTCCCCCTGCTCATCCTCTCTCTCTCAAATAAATAAATAAAAGCTTTAAAAAGAAAAAAAAAGGAAACTTTATGTCAAGATGGAAAAAAAGTATAAATCATTTGACAGAAAAAGAAGCTCTGAAAACAAAACTCTTGCTAGATCGTTTTGCCTGCCGTGCTCTGCCTAAAAGTTGTCCCCCCCCAAGAGAGGTCTCTACTGTCATTAGAGAAGTTTGCCGCTGGAAAGTCTGAGAGAGTGGACATCATTTAAGAGCCCAAGAAAGACCATGGCAGGGATTTTGAGGAGAGGATGGAATCGAGAAACATTTGGGAATGAAAATCACTGTTTAATGAGATGTGGTAGGAGAGAAAAGGGGAATCAAGAATGGCTTTCAGGGGCGCCTGGGTGGCTCAGTGGGGTAAAGCCTCTGCCTTCGGCTCAGGTCATGATCTCAGGGTCCTGGGATCAAGCCCCGCATCAGCCTCTCTGCTCAGCGGGGAGCCTGCTTCCCTCTCTCTCTCTCTGCCTGCCTCTCTGCCTGCTTGTGATCTCTGTCTGTCAAATAAATAAATAAATAATATATATATATATATATATTTTAAGATTTTTATTTATTTATTTGACAGAGAGAAATCACAAGTAGACGGAGAGGCAGGTAGAGAGAGAGGAAGGGAAGCAGGCTCCCCGCTGAGCAGAGAGCCTGATGCGGGACTCGATCCCATGACCCTGAGATCATGACCTGAGCCGAAGGCAGCGGCTTAACCCACTGAGCCACCCAGGCGCCCAATAAATAATATATTTTTTAATGGCTTTCAAATGTCTAGCCTGGAAGACTGAAGGTAGATGGTGGTTCCAGCTGTAGATGTGGTGAAACGCAAATTTAGAAGGGGGTGGGTGGATAAGGTCACTTCTGTACATCTTGCAGTTGAGATACCCAACAAACAGCAGGGTGAGGTTTTGGAACAGAGCTATTGGGTACAGACAGTCCTGGAAGCTGACAGTGTAAGCCCTCTGGTAGAGAAGCGAGGGTGGCTGTGCTTTGCTACAGATCCTCCCAGCCCGAGAACAGGTCTCTGCTCTCCCCTGCAGAGGAGTGTTGGAGTTTCCAGGGGGCAATGGTGCTCTTAGTCATTTCTGCCTCAAGAGCTCTTAGGAGGAGAAGGGCGAGGAGGGGAGGTTTAAGGAGAAGATGGCAGTTTCCACCTTGAATCTGCTGAGTCACAGGGCCATGCAGGGGGACATCCAGGAGGAAATGCCCATCCCAACAAATTCAGAACTCCATCCGGGCACTCTAAAGTTTGAGACTAAACCTATAGATTTGAGAATGACCAGCCTATAGAGAGTGGTAGAAACCCTGAGAGAGGTTGAGAACACCCGGACTATAGTATGAAAAAAGTAGCAGGCCCAGTACTACACCCAGAGGAACTACATCATTTAAGGGACAGAAGTGGTGGGAAAGGAGACCATTAAGGAGACAGAGAAGGAACAGAAGCAGGAGAGAGAAGTGTCATGGGAGCCCATAGCGTGGCGTTTCCCAGAGAAGAGAAATCCCCGATGTCAGCTGTATGTAGCAGAAAGGTCTGCCACCAGAAAAACAGCTTGCAACTGGGATTTTACTGGTGACCTTAGAAAAGTTGTTTCCAGTAGAGTGGTGAGAATAGAAACCAGCATTCATACAGCATTGAGGAGAGGAACAAGCCTGGACAAATGTTGACTGTATTTTAGGGGAGGTATAATGTACCTTTCTTACGTATTCATTCAATATTTATTGACTGCTGTGTGCCAGGCACTATTCTAGGTGGTAATGAGTAAAGCAGTGAACACAAGACCCTGCTTTTATGGAACTTATATTCTAAGGATAGAGAAAGAGAAACACTATATACAAGTATACCAGGTGGATGTAAGTTTTTTGAAAATAGTGACAGATGTGTGTGCGCATCTTTGCATGTGCTATTTTATATAGGGTGATTAGATAAGGTTTCTGATTGAGGGGCTTTTTTTTTTCCCCTAAAGATTTTATTTATTTATTTGGCAGAGAGAGAGAGAGAGAGAGAGACCACAAGCAGGGGGAACAGCAGGCAAAGGGAGAGGGAGAAGCAGATTCCTTGCTGAACAGGGAGCCTGATGTGGGGCTCGATCTTGATCTCAGGACCCAGGGATCATGACCTAAGCCAAAGGCAGATACTTAACCAACTGAGCCAACCCGGTGCCCCAATCGAGTGACTTTATTTATTTTTTTGAGTGACTTTTAAAAAATATATATTTTGTTTATTTATTTGACAAACAGAGATCACAAGTAGGCAGAGAGGCAGGCAGGGGGGCAGGAAGCAGGTTCCCCGCTGAGCAGGGAGCCCGATGGGGGGCTCCATTCCAGGACTCCAGGACCATGACCCAAGCCAAAAGCAGAGGCCTTTACCCACTGAGCCACCCAAGTGCCCCTTGAGTGACTTTTAAAAGGGATTGAGGAGTTTGTTTTAAAGGACAATATCCGATTAATTGTAGTCCTTAACTCTTAGCACATTGTCTACAGTGTTAAAATACTTAATTTATAGGTCTTAACACTCTCCTACCTTGAATCCTCAAAAGGTTACAGTAAAATACAAATTCCTTGCCATGGCCTCTAAGACCTTCCTAATCTGCCTTCCTCATCAAAATGCATCTCCTCCTTCCCATTCCACTCCAGCATACTTACCAAATCTAAATTCATTGATTGAATGAATGAAGTGTGTCAGTTGGATGGTGTCTTCCCAGGTGGCTTCTCTCGCAACGGGCAGTGAGGTCAAAGAGTTTGAGCCTTGTTGCAGGACAAACATGGCTTTGATGCTTGACATTGTGGCTTACACATTCTGTGACCTTTTGTAGGTCTAAATCCATAGTTTTCTCATCTGTGAAATGGAGAGTGCATGAGATCTGTTGTAGGAATAAGGATAAAGTTAATAGTTCATGCAAATTGTTTAGCATAATACCTGGCATTTTGCAAGTGCCAAGAATTTGGATTTTTATCATCATCATCGTTGCCGTCGCTTTGATCAGCTCTCCTCAGTTAACTGATAAGGAACCAGGGCTGGCCAGGGGCAGGGAGTGAGTCAGGGATGGAGGAGAGGTGACCAGCATTAGGTATTCAGACACGTAGGCAGGCCAGGGTAGGCTTTGGAGCTAAGCAGAGCCAATTTGGGGTTTGTCATTTACCACGTTCCAGCTAGTTGCTCAGCCTCTTGGAGCCTTGCCTTCTCCCTCCTGAAGAAGCCTCACAAGATTGCTGGCGGGTGGCGGGTGTAAGAGTAACACAGAGCTGGGCCCACCCACCTAGAAGGCAAGGAGCAGATCTCCCTGCCCCACCCTGCCGTGGCGGCGTGGGTTTTATTTATTTATAATTTAATCAATCCAGACTTAATCCAGTCAGTGTTCCTCCTTCCTCACCGCCTGCCCTCCTCCCCTTTCTCTCTGTAGTGTCCGGCCCTGGCAGTTCCAGGCCCACTGCCTTTGGTGTACATATTTTTTTTTTTTTTTTAAAGAAAGTTGATTTTTTTTTCTCTTTCTCTCTCTCTCTCTCTCTTTTTTTTAAGATTTTATTTATTTGACACAGAGAGAAAGAGATCACAAGTAGGTAGAGAGGCAGACAAAGAGAGAGGGGGAAGCAGGTTCCCTGCTGAGCAGAGAGCCTGATGTGGGACTCGATCCCAGGACCCTGAGATCATGACCTGAGCTGAAGGCAGAGGCTTTAACCCACTGAGCCACCCAGGTGCCCCTGGTGTACATATTTTTGAACAACTTCCTTCCAAGGGCATTTTCAGCAAAGACTGCAACCACATTCTGAGTTCCGGGGGCTGAAGGCACAGGTGCACTTACATTTCCTAAGCACCAGTGTCCTCTTCTGTGAAATGTATCGTGAGGATTAATAAAGATGACATTATTGGTCGATAGTTCTCTGCCAGGTATGTTCATACACAATCTCAATCTACAAGACGGTGGTGCTGGGAGGTGAAGCTTGCATGCCGCTCTGTCAGTATTCACTGAGTGCCTACTCTAAGTACTCTAAGTACTGTTTCAGCCACAGCAATGCCTCATGGAATTTACACAATGGGAAGAGATTATAAACACATGAAGCCCTAAATTAGGTAATTTCAAATTGCGATAAATGCTCTAACAAAAATCAAGAGCTAAGAAGAGGCATTTAGGCTACTACCTAGATACAGTTTATATAAATTCATACTGTATAAAAATATCAAAGTATATACATGTTACTTTAAATTTTTTAGGGTAGTTTCTTTTCCTGGGAAATACAGAGTCTCCGCGGACTGCTCTCTATGGCCATTACAGAATGCTGCTCAGCCCTCATAGACAGAGAGCCTCAGAGAGTTTCTGGGCCTGGTATTCTTACATTGTTAGTGGAGGGTTTAATCCACCTTCAAGGCAGTCTGTGAGAGGTGTGGATTTCCAATCTTAGACCATTTCCTGGAGGGGGCTCTCCACTTGCATTGCTGTATTTGAGGAAGGCAGATCCAGCCTGTGAAACCAAGAAAGATGCCATCCCGAAGTACATAACCAGCTGAGCATGTTCGAAGGATGTGGAACAAAGATGAATGTAGTCAATTCAGAAAAAAAATGAGCCATTGGGGAAGAAAACAGTGGCTACAGCTGTGCAGAATGAAACTGCCCAGATGGAGGGTTTTATATTCTCCTTTACGGCAGAATGCATTATTCTCTTAACCAAAGCAATGAATTTCCCCCAATAATTGCTCCTTTAAAAAAAGGGCGGGGGAACCCTACTGTATACCAGTTGCTTAACATAACACATTAATAAACTTCACACGAAATATATAAAGTAGGAGGAAACAGTCTCTGCCAATGTAGGGAACGACCGGGAGCCACTGTTAGCACTTCTAGAGTTGGGAACTGGGGCTCAGGTTGTCACTGAGCGTCACCCCTCCATCCTTTACACTCACCATCCAGCCAACCTCAGATTCTGCTTCCCTAGTAAGATAGAGTGGCAGGACCCACAACAGGAGAGGTGCAAGGGGGAGCCCTCCATCCATCAGTCGTCCTCCCTCAACACACGGTTCAGCCCATGGAACCTCCCCTAACCGTTCCATGAAAAGCAAGGACTCCTCTCTGCTGTTGAGGACAGGATATTTGGGTGTTTTTGTTTGTGTATTTGTTTTTCAGTGTTTTAAATGACTCCAGTACCAGTCAGCCCGAAATTGCTCTTTTCCAAAATTAAAATACCTTTAAGTTATTTTCATGATGGGGCACCTGGCTGGCTCAGTTGGTAGAGCATATGACTCTGGATATTGGGGTTGTAAGTTCAAGCCCCACGTTGAGTGTACAGATGACTTAAAAATAATAAAATCTTTAAAAAAATCTATTTTCATTATAAAAGCAGACCCTACTTGTTGCAAAAACTCAAAGTGTGCCTAGCAGAAGATTCCCATCTTTCTCCCACAGTATAACCTTAAATTGCCTTCTGGGCAGAATAAGATGGGTCTTTTAATTCCTCTCACGGGGGATCTATAGTATAGGTAAGAGAGCTAGGGAGTCCCCCAAAAGTTTTCAGATAATAATCTGGGCTGGTCTTAGTTTAATAATAATTAGTTCAGTTTTCAACAAACCTTCATGGAATGTCACCTGTGTGTTGGGTATTGCTGATCTAAGATGGACAAAATAGCCTCTGACTTTAGGGAACTCATTCTGGTGTTTTTTTTTTTTTTTAAGATTTTATTTATTTATTTGACAGAGATTACAAGTAGGCAGAGAGGCAGGCAGAGAGAGAGGAGGAAGCAAGCTCCCTGCTGAGTGGAGAGCTCGATGTGGGGCTCGATCCCAGGACCCTGGGATCAGAACCCAAGCTGAAGGCAGAGGCTTTAACCCACTGAGCCACCCAGGCGCCCCTCATTCTGGTGTTCAACACCCTGTATAAACCAAGGATTGCAATGGTAATCCCTAGTGAACATATGCAGAATACCATTTTTAGGACGGGTTCAAAACTTTCTCTTTAATCAGAATGACACATAATTTACTAACCAGAGAAGTATTGATATATTCAAGCACAAGAGTTCTTTACTTTGCAGGTAAGCCTGGCCTGGGCTGGCACAGACGGGGCAGAGGAGTGGGGTGCGCCCTTCCCAGTCATCCCTAGCAGCATGCATTGTTTCTTTTCAGTCTGGTTGTTGAGATCTCCCTAGGTAACATGCGCAAAAATGTTCCATGTGCTCCAAGTATATGCCAGGTCGGTTACTCAGCAATTCTGCTTCAAGAATCGGCCTGTTTTTTTTTTTTTTTTTTTTCGTTACACCAATGGTACATTTTCAAAATGGAAGGAATTTAAAATATAAAAGCATTTGCTGTGGAGAAGAGGGAGACTCAAGGACCAGGACCAGAATCCAAGTCTCCTCACACGGAATTTGATGTCTTTTCTGTTACACCCCACGATTGAGTCCTAGGGCATCAAGTGGGTGGTCATTAATCTTGTATGGACTTTTTATCCAGTATTGATTATATCATCTCTATTGTGCTGTGCAGCAGATTTAATACTGAACAGGTTGGTCACTGCACTTGAGAAACAGAAGAATCAGTTGATTCTGAAAGGGGTCAGTTGCAGAGGGAGGGATGCCAGGCTGAGGGGTGGGAGCACAGCTGGGAGGGCTTCTCGGCATAGTGAGTGAATGAAAGCTCATTCGAAGAAACTATATATGTATATATAGAGAGAGAGTGCCTACTATATATATATATATATATATATTTTTTTTTTTTTTCCCCCTCCTTTGCCCATAACTGGGATCTGGAAGAATCTCTGGGCTTTTTCCCTCATTGGGCTAGAGAGTGAGAGGTCAGGCTAAGTACATTGCCAAGTTGCTGCTGGAGATTGGATTAGGATCTAATCTGATCTAATTAATCCAGATGTAATCAATGCTGACATTTTTAGTTTTCAACTGTTTCCTTGTTCTTTTACTAGTAATTATAGTATTATTTAGTGCTTCTAGGATGATGTCTTGGGCTGGTGTGATTCGGGCCCAAGGAAACAGTCATTCATCCGTTCACTCAAGATGTTTTTATTTGGCACCTATGTACCGACACTATTCTGGGGGAAAGTGAGACACATAGACACAGGAGGTCACTATTATCTCACGCAGCTAGGCTGTTTGACTTTTGACAAATTCCTTTCTCCTTCTGGCCCTCAATATCAGAGATGGGCCAATTCAGAGATGGGCCCTCACAGTGGACCTAAACCATTTAGATTCAAATTCCAAGTTCATCTCTTTCCCGTTGGGTGACCACATACAGGTTAACTGGGGCTCCCGAGCCTGTTTCCTCATCTGTAAAACGGGGACAACAGAACTCATCTCACCCTGCGCTCAGGGTGAAATAAGACAGCCCAGCCACTGGCGCTCCGTGCGCTCTGCCCGGGTGGTCGCTGCGGTTCCCCTCGGCCCGCTCCCTGCGGGCGGGCGGACCCCAGACCCGCTGACAGGTGGGGGGCAGGGCGTGGCGAGGGCAGGACTGATAGAGCCAGTGTCCCGCGCGGGGGCCGCATTCGGTCTTGACCGCGGCGAGGTCCGCTCGGCGTGAGCTCCGAGCGCCGAGGACCGAAGCTCGGCGGTCCGGCGGCGGCTAGCGCGGAGCCGGCGCGCCCGCACCACGCGTCCCAGCTCCTCGCGAGCGGCAGCGGAGAACCCGGTCCCCCACCCTCCGACACCCGCCTCCCCCGGCCCTGGGGGCGGGGCCTGCAGCCGGTCGCCCCCTCCCTCTCCCGCGCCCCCCGCCCCGCCCCGCCGCCGCCGAGGCCCGGAAGGGGCCAGTCGCTTCCGTCTCCGCCGGGGATGCACGGAGGGCGGAGCTGCGGCCCGAGGACGCGACGCGAGCCCAGTTCCGGCGAGGAGGCCGCGCCAGTGACAGCGATGGCGGCGGAGTCGGCGCTCCAAGTTGTGGAGAAGCTGCAGGCGCGCCTGGCCGCGAACCCGGACCCGAAGAAGGTGAGAGAGTGCGCAGCGCGGAGCGGGCCGGGCGTTGGCCGCGGCGCGGCCCCCTAACGGTCGCGGGCCCGGGCGCGGCCCCTTCCCGACTGGCCGGGGCCGCGGGGGCTCGGACCCGGAGCCAGGCCCCGCCGGGCTGCGGCCTGGGTCGGCAAGTTCGCGGCCATGGGCCGCTGCCCGCGCGGGGCCGGGGGGCGGGGGGCTCCCGGCGGGCCCGGGATGGGGGCGCCCGCGGGCTCCCGGCGGCTGCGGCGCGCCCCGTGCGGACGCGGCGGGCCTCCCGGGCCCCCGGAGCCGCTCCCTCGGCGTCCCGGGCCAGCTGCTTCCCGCGGGCGAGCCCGCTGGAGCTGGTCCTCGCCCTGCGAGACGCGCCTGCTGGCTTGGTGTCTTCGGATGTTCGTCCGAGGAGAGGGAGCGGGTTCTGCTGTGCTCCGGTGGAGTCTAGGCTCGGAGTGCGGTCCTGCGTCTCGGAGAGACGTTTTTAGGGCTTTCCGACTTGATCGCGGAACGTGGACCTTTTCGCTTTCTCAGTAGATCCCTTTCAGAACAAAACAGAATAAACCTCACGTCCCCTAGCTGTACGTACACCTTAAAACTTGGGTTGCAGTCGGAACAACCAAAACAAAAAAGGTTAGAAGTTGCAGTTCGACTTCCTTTCGGCCTTGATAGAAAGGTAAGAGCTACCTTTTCTCGTTGCTGCGAGTGATGGGCAACCATTTTTAATTGTACTCCAATTTTTTTTTTTTAAACTGTTTTTGTTAAGTTGAACGCTTTCCTCTTCCTTCCCGACTTTGTTTTATCCAGCTTCTCGGTGTCTGGATGTTAAGAATTTTTTCTTTTACCGAAATACACTGGTGAAAACACTTAGGTGTTAGACATTCTCTGGGAGCACTCTGGCTCAGTGTGCACTTGGGAGAGAGTTGGATCTCTGAGCCCCAGCGTGCCTTCTGAAGAGGAAGTAATGGAGGGAGCCAGACGAGGTGAAGCGGCGGTGAGATTTGAGTTCTCATCCATTTACCAGACATGGACGTTTTTTTGCTCCATCTGTTTAAACAGCTCACTCACCTCTTCCTAGAACCCAAGTCAGAGGGGGAAGGCCAGGCTTATAGGAAGTGCTCCGTTGATATTAATCACCAATCTTTACAGGGTTTTTGTTTGTTTGTTTGTTTCCTGAAGGGCTCCTTTCTCTCTTCACCTTGTTCCCAGCCTGTCATAGATGAGGTTTTCCCACTCCACTTCTAAAGGCTGTGCAAAGCATCTCACCATCAGGCCACTTTTTAACTCTTCTCATGGATAACTAGAGCCACTTCTTCAGGAAGCCATTTTAGTTTTAAATCTGAAAACTTAAATGCTTCATTCTTTGTTATATATTTCATTGCAGCTCCAGTACCTAGTAGCCAGACACATTTACAAGTTTCTTTTTACAATAACCCTTTGTGGAATCTAATAAATGGTTATTACTTTTTTTCTAAAAGATTTTATTTATCAGAGAGAAAGTGAGAGAGAGAGAGAGAGAGAGCCTGCACAAGCAGGGGGAACAGCAGGCAGAGCAGGCAGAGGAAAAAGCAGGCTCCCTGGAGAGTGAGGAGCCCAATTCAGGACTTGATCCCAGGCCCCTAGGATCATGACCTAAGCTGAAGGCATTCGCTTAAATGACTGAGCCACCCAGCATCCCAGTGGTCATTATTTTTGAGCACTGGTTGGTTTTCCTTAACACTGTAGGTTTGTGACTGATTTTTAAAACCTTAAAGCAGTATTATGTTCTACTCCCTCCCCTACCAGTCTGGTCTTTAATACTATAAGTTAAAAAAAAAAAAAAAAAAAAAGGATCAGGTAGTATCTATAGTCATTTTCCCATTACAGTTTAAATTTTGAAGTAGTCTTTCTAGTAATTGATGTGCATGAGATTTCAAATTAGGAAAAGGTTCGTTGGGATTTCATCCTACTTGAATTATTAGTGATCATTATGACTGCTTGGGCTTTCACTTGCCAGGGAGCAAATCCTCCTAAACTTCTGGTTTTGCACTATAAAGATGAGAAAATGTTGGGAGATCGTTTTTGCAAAGAGCACAGTAGTTGACATTCAGAAGTGAGCTAACTGCAGAGGGAAAACTGCAAGCTGGCACACCGGCTTTCTTCTCAGCCTTGTTTTAACCCAACAAGCTCCCACAGGTTGTTCTTGAAATTACAAGATGATTATATGGCAGTAATGAATTTGCAACTAACTCGTGATTTCAAACCATTATTAGCCAAAGGGTTGATTCCAGACCTATGTTCGTGGATTTCCTTGATTTAAGTGTCAGCATTTAACTGTGGCTTTGTTTTAGCTCGAAGTCCATCAATGATCTGGACTTACTTGGGGAAAAGGTATCAGACCAGGGTCACTTGGCTCCTACTCTTTAATTGGAAACCAGTTTTTATGGGTGGTAGAGTTACTTGCCCTGTGTTATATTTTGAATGTGAAAACTAGGAGGAACACAGTTTGATAGCAAGTGGAGAACAAGGGGTCATTAGGAACATCTTTTGCTCTTTGGGTTGAAGGAGTGCAAAGGACACGTGAGATTCCTGAGCATGTACCATCCATGCCAATGTTTGGCGTTTCTCAATGAGCTGTTAGCAGTTCTTGCAAACTCTGCAAGAGTTTGGTCCCTTGGTTTGATAACAGCAAGTTCCCACCTACCTGAAGATGCGCAGAGTGCTTTTACCTTGTTATTGCTTTGTACTTTCTTGAACCTCTTTGAAAATAGAGAGGCTCTGAAGCCCTTTTTCTCTTATGTTGTGCTAAGTCACTTTGAAATCTCTAGGGTTTTAGTTTTGTCTGCTTTCAAGTCCCTCTCACTAACTCAAAGCAAAGTAGAAAGGCAGCATTTATGTTACCAATTAGTGTTGGGCTTTGAGATGAACACTTCCTCCATGACTTTTGGCCCCTCCTTAAATGCTGGCTTTGTAGAGGTCCTGGGACAGAGTCCCATGGTGACCTCCTTTACTCTGTGGACTCTAAACCATCCAGCAGTGTAATACTGAGGAAGAGCTCCTCTGCTTTGTTTCCAGGCACATGAGCTCCTGTTCTATTTTCTTTTCCTATTTTCTAAGGATAGTGTTGTGCTGGATGTTTCTCCCATCTTTGTAGTTCATGCTGTTGTGGACACACCTGACTTACTAACTCATTCGTCAAGTTACCAAACCTTACTGGGCTTTTTCAATATCTGAAATGGGGAGAAAAATATTCACTTTCTCGAATTGGCTAATGAGGATGAGGTAACGCATGTAAGTCACAGACAGACAGTAGTCACAAATAGTTCACAGACACAGTAGGTAGTCTATAAATGCCTTCCAGGGAATGGTATTAGCGGAATCAGCCATTTTTAACCTTTACAGTGATCCTAAATTTTCCTCTAAGAAAAGGAATTGGCATTCATTTTTGCACCCATAGCTTGAGTGACAAGAAACACATACATTTTATCCTGAGTTGGTTGGTGGTGGTGATCAGATTTGAAGTGGAGGATAATTTTCATTCAGCTATGAAGGTGAAACTCCCTGGATATATTACTTGGCTTCTCATTTGTTCCCAGCCAAATGAGATTATCACTTGTGATCCAATTGCTCTGCCTAGAGATGAAGTTCAGTAATTATTGAAGTAGAATGACCAGAAAAACATATTTGCTACTCCACCTAATAGCAATATGGCATACTAATTATAGCCCAGGCTGCACATGGAAAAAGAACAGATCTTGTTATCTAGTGCTTTAAATGTGAAAGTAGTCACAGTTAATCTGTTTTGAACTATTTGTACTTTGCACCATTCCTTGAATGGTAAGTATGTTTCTACACATGTAAACATTTCCTGAAAAGAGGCATAGTCAGTCAGGACTTTGGGTAGGAATGGAGTAAGTAGGAATTAGCTGGGGACTGTCTGGGTGATGATCAAGGGCAGACATTTGAAGAGCTCACAGTTGATGAATGAAATGATTAATAATCATGTATTTAAAAAAAAAAAAACAACTTTCGTGAACTTTTCTAGTGTTCCAGGCACTATGGCCAAGGACTGCACGTGGTTTGTCTCTGAATCCTCACAGTTTGTAAAGTTGTAAAGAGACAGGATCATTTCCTATTTTGCAGATGAAGTGACTGAGGTTCAAGCTGGTTAATGATTTGCACAAAATCACCAGCAGGGAGATGACAGGACCAAACTGAAGCCTGTCTCTGACTCCGGAACTCTGTTTCAACAGCTCTGCACTCCTGATTTTGACCTAGTTTTACGACTCTAGAAAGGAAATGTGGCCAATCCCAGATCACTTTTCTAATCTACCCAGATATTTTGTGTTCACAATTTGTACCAGCAAACCTCTGATTCCGCCAACTTGAAATTGGTCTTGAAATTTCCACTTGTATCAAAAAAATAAAAACAAAAACAAACCCCAATTCTGTTAAACTGTGACTCTTCCTGGAAACGGGACACCCTTTTCCTAGAGAAACCTCTTCTCCTTTTCACTTTCCTCTGTGGTGGGTCCACAGGTGATTTCCCTAAATTAACATGTTTCTCAGAAATTCTGTCTCATCTGGAGCAATGATAGTTGTTGATGACTTTTATTAGAGTTGGTAGCTTTGGGTCTCTAAGTCCTACCTCCCCTCACCCTCCATACCCTCCCAGATGTTACATAGTAGTTGAAAGCGGGGAATCTAAAGCCACAGACCTGAGGACCTCTGGCCCTTCTTGCATCCTGGGGCAAGTAACTTAACTTCTCTGAGCCTGTTTTCATGCTTGTAAAATAGAGATAATAATCATACTTATTACTGTACAACACACAGAACCCAATAAGCACTTAACCATCGTATTATTTGTTCCAGTGAATGATTATGAGGTTATAGAAATTAACATTTATTTTGGGCGCCTGGGTGGCTCAGTGGGTTAAGCCGCTGCCTTCGGCTCAGGTCATGATCTCAGGATCCTGGGATCGAGTCCCGCATCGGGATCTCTGCTCAGCAGGGAGCCTGCTTCCCTCTCTCTCTCTCTCTGCCTGCCTATCTGTCTACTGTGAACTCTGTCAAATAAATAAATAAAATCTTAAAAAAAAAAAAAGAAAAGAAAAGAAATTAACATTTATTTTATTCTCTCTGCAGCTCTTGAAATATTTGAAGAAACTCTCCACCTTGCCTATTACAGTAGACATTCTTGCGGTAAGAAGTGTTAGATATTATATAACTATATTCCATCCCCCTCCCACTGGAGAGATTGTACAATAAGTTTAAAAGCATGGGCTTTGAAAGCGAAAGAAACCAGACACAAGGCCACGTATTGTATGGTTCTATTTAGGTGAAATGTCCAGAATAGGCAGATCCATAGACGGATGGTAAGGGGTGGGGGAAGTGGGGAGAAAAAGCATTTCTTTTTAGGGTTATGGAAATGTTCTGGAACTAGTAGTCATCGTTGTGCAATATTGTGTCTTGGAAACCAATAAACTATATACTTTAAAAAGGTTAAAGTGAGCTTTGCGCAGTGACATTACAGCCAATGAGGTTTATCTACGGTGTGATTACTGCTAATTGAAAATAAAATGGTTAAAATGATGAATTTTATCTTAAATTTAAAAAAAAAATTTAGCTTTGGCATCAACTAGTCCTAGATTCAGATCCAAGTTCTATGACTTTAGGCTGTTCTTCCATGTCAAACAG
Organism: Mustela lutreola; assembly: GCF_030435805.1. Taxonomy (NCBI): domain Eukaryota; kingdom Metazoa; phylum Chordata; class Mammalia; order Carnivora; family Mustelidae; genus Mustela; species Mustela lutreola. The sequence goes on from NC_081299.1 coordinate 17,184,478, forward strand.
ACCAGATTCCTGCCTCACAGAGTTACTGTGAGGACTCGTGAGATTTGTATGCAGAAGCTTTCCGATCAGTGCCTGACACTTGCTGGAATCACTCTTGTTATTTATTGTTATAGTTGTAGAAGTGTTTTAGTATACTGTTTTCCACTTCTGAGGTTGGTGTGCTTTGCTACTGTGTGTCATTAGAGGTTTGAGGCATAAACACAAAGTAATTTTGTACTAAGACTTGCAAGGTATGTTTTAGGAAGGAGTTTCTCCAAGCAAGGGGCCTTATTTCCTTAGAAAGTTGTTGAGTGAAGTTCTACAACCCTGTAACAATTCTTTTGTCAAATCTGCAGGAGACTGGAGTTGGGAAAACAGTAAATAGCTTGCGAAAACACGAGCATGTTGGAAGTTTCGCCAGGGATCTGGTGGCCCAGTGGAAGAAACTGGTTCCTGTGGAACGGTGAGAACAGTATTCTGTAGGTTTGTTCAACTTCATGATTAAATCTGGTACTTGAAGTGTTTATAGACCCTTCTTATTTAAAATATTTATTTTGGGGGTGTCTGGGTGGCTCAGTCCGTTAAGTGTCTGACTCTTGGTTTCGGCTCAGGTCATGCTCTCAGGGTCCTGGGATTGAGCCCCATGTCTTTCCAGCTCTGTGTTCAGCATGAGTCTGCTGGAGATTATCTCCCTCTCCTCCCTCTGCTCCACCCCTGCTCATGCTCTCTCACTCTCTCTAAAACAAATAAAATCTTTAAAAACAAATAAATAAAATATTTATTTTGCCTTGATTATGAAAGTAATCAGTGATCATTACAGGATTTTAAAAAATACAAAAAAATAGAAATTAGAATAAAAATTTCTTACAGTTCTGCCATCCAAACATAAGCATTATTAACGTTTTGATATGTTTCTTTCTACCTTCTTTTTATTTATTTTTAATTAAATTTATTTTTTTAAGATTTTTATTTATTTGAGAGAGCAGAGAGCTGGATTTGGGGCTTGATCTAGAACCCCAGGGATCATGACCTGAGCTGAAGGGAGGCGCTAAATCTACTGAGCCACTCAGGCCCCCTACCCTCTTTGTAAAAGACATTTTTATATAGTTGTGAACGAACTATATAAACAACCACTCCTTTTTTTAGGTAACAAGTTAAATATGTCCCCATGTTGAAATTCTCTTTTTCCAATTTTTTAAAAGATTCTATTTATTTGAGAGAGCATGAGCAGGGGCAGAGGGACAAGCAGACTTCTTGCTGAGCAGAGAGACCCATACAGAGCTTGATCCCAGGACCCTGGAATCATGGTCTCAGCCCAAGGCAGACATTTAACTAACTGAGCCACCCAGGCTCCTCTGTGTTGAAAATTTTTTAAACATTTTTCATGTCCTCAAGATATTTGATCTTGGGGCACCTGGGTGGCTCAGTTGTTGAGCATCTGCCTTAGGCTCAAGTCGTGGTCCCAGGGTCCTGGGATCAAGCTCCGCATCGGGCTCCCTGCTCATCGGGAAGCCTGCTTCCCCCTCTCCCACTCCCACTGCTTGTGTTCCCTTTCTCACTGTGTCTGTCTCTGTCAAATAAATAAAATGTTAAGGGAAAAAAAAAAAGATATTTGATCCTTTTGTCCTGCAGTTAAATGCATCATTTTCTGTTTTTTTAATTATTTGAATTTTCCCAGTCTCAAACCTTAGTTGAGTATCTTTGAGCAGGATCCATTCATCCTCTTCCCAAGACCTTGTTTCTAACTCTGCATCCTTTTCATCTCTGTTTGTGAGTTCAGGTTCTGTGACTTTGTCCTCTGAACAAGGATTACACTGAGATTTATATCTGCTCTGTTTACTTGTTGTTTTTTTTTTTTAACTGTAGAAACACTGAGCCTGATGAACAGGACTTTGAGAAGAGCCATTCCCGAAAGCGCCCCAGGGAAGCAGTTCAGAAGGAGGAGGAGATAGAGGGAGACGACCAGGAAAACTGGAAAGCCTCCAGTAGCCAATCCTATAGCCCTGATCACAGGCAGAAAAAACACAGAAAACTCTCAGAACCCGAGAGAACTCACAAAGTGTCCCACGTTCCAGAGAGGAGAGATGAGAGAAAGAGGTGCCACAGAGTGTCACCGGTTTATTCTTCAGACCACGAATCTTCTGATTATGGCCATGTTCAGTCCCCTCCATCGTCTGCCAGTCCCCATCAGATGACCGTGGACCATTACAGATCCTTGGAGGAGGACCACGAGCCCTTTGTTCCACACCAGAAACCTGGGAAAGGCCATAGTAATGCCTTTCAGGACAGACTGGGGATTAGTCAGGACCGACACGTGGGGGATTCCCACGGGAAAGGGGCCGTGAGTCAGAACAAGGAGCACAGATCTTCTAAGGAAAAACGTCCAGTGGATGCTAGGGGAGATGGAAAGTTCTCTTTGAGCAAAGAGAAATCACACAAGGCCGTCTCCAGAGAGGAAAACCGAAGGCCACTCTCCGGGGATAGCACAAAGGAGAAGCCGCCCTCCGGCGGAGGCAAGAAAGAGAAGGAGAAGGAGGGCAGCTCCAAGAAGAAGTTTTTCCCAGCCTTGGAAGCTGCCTCAGACAACCACCTGAAAAACAAGCCAAAGCACAGAGATGCAGAGAAAACCAAAACGGACAAAAACAAGCAGAGTCTCGACAGCTTAGACATAGGAAAGGGGGCGGGAGACCCGCTGCCCAAGACGAAAGACCGGATTTCTAACAACCTAAAGACTTCAGAAGGGAAAGTAAAGTCTTCTCATTCAGACAGAAAGTCTGTGGGCTCCCTCGCCAGGGTCGAGGAGGCAGAGATGGAGGATGAATTTGAGCAGCCTACTATGTCTTTTGAGTCATACCTCAGCTATGACCAGCCCCGGAAGAAAAAGAAAAAGATTGTGAAAACTTCAGCCACCACTCCTGGAGAAAAAGGACTAAAAAAAAATGATTCAAAAAGCATGAATAAAAACTTGGACTCAGTTCAGAAATTACCTAAAGTGAATGAAAACAAGTCAGAGAAACTTCAGCCAGCTGGAGCCAATTCAGCCAAGCTGAAAAAGGTAAGCCCTTCCGCCACTTGGGGACGTCCCAGCTGGAGCATCTGGCCCTGTAGAGCTCCCAGGACCTATCCCGCCTCTGTTCAGCTTGGCTGGCTTTTACGCGGCTTGTTGAATTTCAGTTTCCAGGCCTCTCTGGCAGGGCAGCTAGCCGCCAAGGTGCGTATTTCCTGCATTTGTTCTATCATGCTGGGCCTGTCTCTCCACTTCTGCCTTCCGTGGTATCAGACCTAGTGGGCAGCCCCTCTCCAGCCTGGGTCCGCTTGTGAGGTTGTCTGCCTCGTCTGCACGGCTGGGAATGGGCTGTAAGGCAGAGAGCTGTGCTCTTAAATAGGGGCTGTCCACTCACTGGTCTTGTCTTTGCAGGTCCCCATGGACGCCTTGCCAGTGTTGCCAGACCTCCCATTACCCATGATACAGGCCAATTACCGGCCACTTCCTACCCTGGAACTGATGTCCTCCTTCCCGCCAAAGCGAAAAGGTTAATCTTCTGCATCCTTCTTTAACTGGAAAAAGATTTTAACAATTTATTCACGATATCCTAAGATTTTGGTGCACTTAATAGCCTCCCCGGCTCTGGAGTTTGATGGCTTGGGTTTAAATCCCAGCTCTGGCTTCTACAGGTTCTATGAACTGGGGTAATAATTTCCTTAGACTTCAGTTTCATGTGCTAGGAGTGGGCACGGTAATGGTATCTGCCTCACAAGTCTCTTCAGTGGGTTAAAAGTGATGATGCTGGTAAAGCTCTTAACTTGGGTTTTCCCACATTTGGTAAATCTTTGCTGTACTGTTACCAGCTGCCCTTTATTCTATTACATTCTGTATGAGCTTTTTATCTTAAAAAAAAAAAAAAAAAAGTTCTGAGCACAAGAATTAGAAGCCACCTAAGTGTGCTCAGCAAGAGACAATCACTATAGTTCATCCACACAGTGGCCTCCTCTACAGCTGTGGTAAGTGTGGACAGACTTGGTCTGATAAAGGAAGATTTCTAGAATACGGTAAATGAAAGAACAAGGACAGTGGGTGTTATTGGTGAAAATGGAATAAAATGCACATTTGTTTATTTTTTCACTGACTTGGAGGAATACACAAAACTGGTAGCATTGGTTGCCTTTGAGAAAGGGCACTGGGAAGCCGTGGAAGGGCGAGAGAGAGAGCTCTCCCTGCAGAGCTCAGTGCCCTTTGTAACGTGCAGTCCTGTCTTCCTTGCCCTGTAGCGCTGTCTTCACCCCAGGAAGAGGAGGAAGCTGGATTCACTGGACGAAGAATGAATTCTAAGATGCAGGTGTATTCTGGCTCCAAATGTGCCTATCTCCCCAAAATGATGACCTTGCACCAGCAATGCATCCGGGTACTTAAGAACAACATCGATTGTAAGTCACCTGCTTTTGTCCTGCTCTTAAATACATTGTGGCACTGGGACCTCACCATTGGGTTGCTTGGCCAATATTCAACACTTTGATCTTTGATTCTCTGCAGCAATCTTTGAAGTGGGTGGTGTCCCGTATTCTGTTCTTGAACCTGTTTTGGAGAGGTGTACGCCTGATCAGCTATACCGCATAGAGGAGTACAACCACGTGAGTATCCTGTTTGGGACAGGGAAGGCCATTTTCTGGCCCGTGTCTCCAGAACTAGCCTCGCCTCCGAGTCTGCAGTGGGTGAAGGGCAGGCAGCAGTGGTGGTTTCACTGTTCTGGGCAGGCTGGTTTGCCTGCAGGCAACATGCATATTTTTAGCACCTGCTCCTGGCATCCAATCAAGATGGGCTTCAAAAGGAGCAGAGAAACACTGCCCACCCTTCCCTTGCTCAGTCACAGAGGGCAGGGGAGAATTTGGGCAGCACAGCCTTGGGAGCCAGGGCAAGGACAGAGCTTTGTGAACCAGGGACAGGCGTCTGGTGAATATAAAAGCACAGGGACACCTGGTGCCTCAGTTGGTTGAGCAGCCGACTCTTAATTGCAGCGCACATTATGATCTCAGGGATGTGAGCTCGAGCCCCATGTCGGGCTCTGTGCTACACATGGAGCCTGCTTGAGATTCTCTATCTGCCTCTGTCCCCTTCCCTCCCAACTTTAAAAAAAAAAGAAGAAAGAAAACACAGATTTGCTAGGAGTCTCCTAGAGACATCCCGGTGTGACCAAATATCTTTCTCACTGTGCTGGGACACAGTCATTTGGTTGCTTTAGGGGGCTGTCTCCAGTTCTAGGGTTCATTTTGGATGTGTCATCATCTCAGTCCTCCCTGTCATGGTTTCCTAAAGGAATTGTCTTCTCTCACCCCACAGCCCCCAAAAGCAGCCAGTATAGCACCTCACATTTAACAGTTCTTAAATACGGTGATTTTTTTTTTTTTTTTCTAGAACCATGGTTTATTTTAATACAACACTACTACTGTGAAGACCAAAAAACCATGAGGAAGGTGGTCACCCCGAAGTGATTAAGATGGAAAAGGGCTGTGTCAGAGTGCTTGCATATAAATGATGCCCTGGTTCTGATTTTAGGTATTAATTGAAGAAACAGATCAATTATGGAAAGTTCATTGTCACCGAGACTTTAAGGAAGAAAGGCCTGAAGAGTATGAGTCATGGCGGGAGATGTACCTGCGGCTTCAGGATGCCCGGGAGCAGCGGCTGCGAGTGCTGACCAAGAATATCAGATCTGCACATGCCAATAAGCCCAAAGGTGATGGGCGAGGGGACCCCGGCAGGGCGGGGCAGGCTAGTGAAACATGGAGCCCTGGGCTCCTGTTGACCGCGGGGCCTTAGCAGGCCGGGCTGAGGTAGCCTCCAGGTCCTAAATCTGTCTTGCTCGTGCAGAAATGGGGCAGGGATAAGCTGTATTTTCTGCCACCACACATACTATCTAGAGGGATTTTCAGGGTTAATAATCCCCTGGCTTTGGGGGCACCTGAAGAGCCTTTATCTCTTAATAGCATAGATCAGTAAAACCACAGCAGCATCTCCACTCAAAAAGGAGGTACTGATGTCCCTATTTCTCATCAGGCCGACAAGCAAAGATGGCCTTTGTCAACTCTGTGGCCAAACCGCCTCGTGATGTTCGACGGAGACAGGAGAAGTTTGGAACCGGAGGAGCAGCTGTGCCTGAGAAAATTAGGTAAGCTCTTGGCAGCTTTCGAGTTTCTGTGTGCTCGGGGGGAAAAGAGCCCAGGACCTTGTCATTCGGCCCTACAAGACAGTCCAGGGGCAGGAAGTGATTCATTTTTGGGGTGAGAGCATGGCCTTGCGGAGTGGATTTTGGAGGCCGACCTTGGCCAGCTCAGCCCTTGACACTGCCCGCCGTCCCCACCTTCCCCCCAACCTCGGCCCACCCCAGGCCTGTGACTGCAGTGTTGGCCAGTAATTATTCCTGCTGCTCAGCGGGTTACGATGAAATGGAGATCAGGACGCGGCTTCTGGGAGACACGCCCTTGGGCTTTCCCTTTCTCCATTTAAACAAACCACGTTCCTGGGGCTCCTGGTTGGCTCAGTCATTGGAGCATACGACCCCTGATCTCGGGGTCATGGACTTGGTAGAGATTACTTGAAAACAAAAGTAACAAGAGTAGAGCATGCTGCTGCGAGACTGCATGAGCTCAGTCGCACTAGCACTTTCAGATGGATGCCGCCCTCTCTGTGCCACCATCAGAAGCTGGGGCACGCGGGTTGGCTGCACAAAGCCAGCGGATGGGGTCTTCCTCAGACAGGCCAGCCCCAGGCTGCTGGTGCGGAGGGCAGATTTCTCACACTTGGGCCTAACCTGCTGGCGCTGTGTTGCAGGATCAAGCCGGCCCCGTACCCCTCGGGGAACAGCCATGCCCCATCGGCCAGCAGCAGCGGCAGCAACTTCAGTACCAGCCCAGAGGAGCCGGCCTACGACGGCCCAAGCACCAGCGGGGCCCACTTGGCTCCCGTGCTCAGCACTGTTTCCTACGATCCTAGGAAGCCAACTGTGAAGAGTAAGTAACTCGGGCTTCATGCTCAGGGATCTCAGAACCACTGTTTGAGGCTTTTGGGGTCCAGGCCGCTGCATCCTGCTCTGTGTGCTCAACAGGGTGAGGCTCTGCCCGCAGCTTCTCTAAATGGTGGTGCCTCCTTCCCCTGCTCTGTGCCTGATGCACGAGTAGCTTCCCGATAGCGATCTTAGTGAATATTCATTTTGGCACTCTGCCTTTTTTTTTTTTAAACCAGAACATAAGTCTGTTCACCAGGCAATAACGTGGGGTTTATAACCACTACTGTTAACTGCTGAACGACCCTCTCTCTGGAGGGTGTATGACCTATAACCCCCAGCTTCCAAATATTTATTTTTTATATCTAGTTGCATGTATTTTGTGTTTCATTAAGTGTGTTATTACCATAGACTATGTCCAGTACTCTAAGGGGGTTTCCTCCCCTAAAAGCAGGCTTGTGTATTCACACCAGCGTCCTGGGGCGGGTAGAGGTCCTGGCGTGAGCTTTGGCTGTGCTCAGGTGAATCACTTAGGAGGGCATGCCAGCGTCCTTAGGTGGGCTCTACCTTGAGCTCCTCTCGGACCTGTTGTTGCCCTGGGTGGAGGCGACTGAGAGGGCTGCCTTTTGCTGGTTTGGGTGTTGGTGAGGCAGAGTGAAATTATGTCTGAGAACGGCCGTGAGAGTCAGGAGGCAGTGAATCCCAGTTCTGCCGCCTACTGCACAAGCCAGGGCTTGCTGAAGTGGTCGCAGGTAGAGCTGGGGATGGTTTCGGGTCCAGTGGGTGCTCTGGAAGCCGAGCTCTGTGCTGCTCTTCTGCTGTGCTGGGAGAGGAGAACCTCGTACCCCTTGTCCGCTGGTGCAGAGCCGGGAGCGGCAGGGCTTGGCCTTGACAGTGTGTGTCTAAACTATTTCTCTTCTCACAGAAATTGCCCCAATGATGGCCAAGACGATTAAAGCTTTCAAGAACAGGTTCTCTCGACGATAAACTGAGGACTCGCCTGGGAGACGAAACTGGCGGGGAGGAGTACCAGGACAGTGGGGGTTGGGAATGGAACTTCCACAGGAGACCAGGGTCCTTTGCTTGGAGGCACCATTTGGTCTCAGAACCCGGCCCGACCCGCAGGTGTTGCCCCTGTGCGCGCCGCAGCCACTGCCTCCTGGCCTGGAGAACACTTCAGAATTCTGAAGAAGATGTGAAGCCTCAGTCTTACTGAGGATTTTAAGGTCAATTATACTTTTGTTGTTAATTAGCTTCTTTGTAAACTATAAGACCTAGTTTTAATTAATAAATATTGCCCCCAGATTGTATTTATATTACCCCAGTATTTTTTTTTCTTTTTTCTTTTTTTTTTTTTAGGTCCTCTACCATACACTTAGCCTTTTATTTTCAGAGTCCTTTATTATTAGATTAAAAACCTAGTGAAAGCCATTCCCCTGTCCCAGATCAGCCTCCCTACGTGGACTCTGGTCCAGAGGGAGGGCTGGGCGTCCTCAGAGCCTGTGTAGTGCCTGCTGCACAGAGGGCCAAGAGTGGGTCCTGGGCTGCCTGTCCTGGAGGGGCGCCTCGATATAGAGACCGGAAGTGTTCAAGGCAGACCCCTCACCTCTGAGGCCCTTCTCAGTGTTGCTTTGAGTTCCTATGCAGGTGCATCTCTTTCTTCTTCATTAAATAGTATTTATTAAAGGAGGTTATTTGTAAAGGTCTAGAGTCTTTGCCCTATCCTTTTTGCCAGTTCCCACTTTTTAGAGGCTCACTAGAGGACACAGAGCCTTGGGGGATCGATTTGCACAGAACCCCAACATTTTTACGATTTACAATTTCTGATTCAAAACTTTAGGTCCTCCCCTGTTTTTCCTTCTCCCCCCAGCAGGGGGAGCACACATGGCAGGGCTTTCTGTGCCCCTACCCCCCATTCAACTAAGTCTAAGAAGCCAGCACTTTAATCTCCTGTTCCCTGTGAACTGCTAGCAGAAGTGAGTGGTTTTAAAAGTTGTAATGCTGTGTTCAAAATTGGTTTTGTTTTGCCTTTCTTTAAAAGATAAGATCATGTGATTGAAAGAGCACAAGAATTCGCTATGTTTTGCAGAGAACTTTGCAGATGAAGCGCTCTCTACTTTTTAAGTGTTTAAGCCAGAATTTGAGGCAGGGGAACAGCCAGTTTAGGGAAAGTATCTGAGCTATAGTATCAGGACGGGGGAGAACCGCAAGGACACCAAGGTTTGGGAAGGGAGGCTCACTTGCAAGCTGACACAGGAGCAAGATCAGCCCTTAGGAGGGCAGCATCAGTGCCCTTCTCGGCTGGGGATGAGCACCAGTCTCGTAGGAACCCACTTGGTTGTGACCCAGGGGGATAGATGTGCTATATACACTTGAGGTGCCTGTCCTTAAGATGCCTAAGCGGTAGGCGGAGGGCATGGTTCACAGGATGGCCTCAGGAGCTCGGCAGTGAGTCCCTTTGACCAGCTCCCTCACAGCCCAGAACAGGGAGTCCACTGCTTTTAACCGTCCCGCAGACCTCAGGCTGGTTGAAGATTCCAGAGCGAGCAGAGACGCTGTGCGGCCAAAGCTGCAGTGTCGGGTGTGCGTGGTGCACAGGCTGCCTGTCCCAGCAGGACACGAGTAGTGCCGTGTTTTCATCTGCTGTGTTTCTGAATTGGGTAAAACACTCTCTCTCCTGCTTGTCTGTCTTACCATTCACCCCCAGCCCTGGCCCGCTCCGCAAAACTGGTATCAGGAAGCCTCTTCCCTAAAGCCAAGTGAACATCTGAGCCGGGGCCAGACAGCTGTGGCCTGGAATAGCTCCCTGCGGGTGTCCACCAGCTCGAATTTGTCTCTTAGCTGTGTGTTCAAGTCTTTGTCATTGAAACCAGTTTTTCCTACTGCAGATTCAGTTGTGCAGGATCTCATCTCCTTTATTAGGAGTTTTTAGGCAGGGAGGGAAGGAAGGACACATTTGTTCGTGCCACCATCGCCGCCCATTTTTAGCACATACAGGTTTTTTGATCTGCCCTGTTCGCTTAGAGCCAGATCTTTCCCTCCTCCCCCTCCGAGCGTGTCTGCATCAGGGATGTGACTTGGTGAGAAGAGTAAGGAGGGCAGAGGAAAAGCCGAATTTCTGAGCAACCTTCTCACCTGGTTATTGAAGTGGCTGCAGAGCAGACACACAGGACGATGTTGAACCTTTGGTCTCATTTGTGAAAACGTGTGCAATTGTTTTCCTGTGCTACACTACATACAGATCACCAAATGACAAATTAACCCTTTGTGATCCTTGGTGTAATAAGCAGTTTCTTTGGGGCTTTCTCTTTCTGGGAAGTGGGAGGGAAAGGAGCAAGGTATCATCCTGCTCTTCATTTGTATTTTGGTCCCAAAATGTAAATACAATTTTCTATGTTACTTTTTTGTGGTAACTACCAAGATGAATATTTTAATTAGATAAGTTATATGAAAAGGAAGGAAAACTCCATGTCTAAATAAAAAACAAAAACAAAAAACCCCATACTGTGTTTTTTTTCCTTTCTCCCTTACTGTGTCTGCGAATAGCAGTTGGTCACCAAGAGTCGGGTTCCTGAGTTGTGTGGCAGAGAGCTTAATCCCTGGACGGGGCTATGTAAAGGATGTTGGATTTCTGTAGCGAAGTGGGACTGGGGATGGGAGTTCTGGAGTCGGGGAGGAGAACCCTTGAGCAAAGGGAGGAACCTCAGATGACAAGTACCTCCTGAGACTGAGACATTAACCCTGTATTACAAGCAGAAGCTGGGGCTTGGGGGAGATCATGCAGCCCACCTGCAGCAAAGGAAAAGGCGAGAAACCCAGGTTTCTGGCTGCAGAGTGGGTACCACTCCACCTGTCAGTGCCCCAGGCATGTGAAGGACCCAGGGGAGTCTCCTCTGTCTTCAGGGACTTCCCAATGAGAGCATAATGACAACCGATGCAGAAAGGTCACGTCAGCAAGAACTTCAGGCCCTGCCCATTGGCCCTGGCTAGCAGGACCCTCAGCCTCTGGCTAGTGGAGCCCAGGGCTTGGTGCAGCCTCTGCATACATTGCATCGTATCTTTTTTTCTTTTAAGAGTGAGATCACTAGCCTGGGAGGGGTGGTAGGCGAGAGGGAGGATCTTAAGCAGACTCCATGCTGAGCAGGGAGCCCAACATGGGGCACCATCTCACCACCTTGGGATCAGGATTTGAGCCATAACCAAGAGTAGACGCTCAACTGGCGCCCCTGTGTTGGATTGGATCTTCCATCAAACCGACATCATCTCCCAGAAGCACATTTTTATTATCCTTCTCTCCTCAAGAGGGCATTCTTGGTGTATGGCCTTAACTTTCCCCAACCTTTGCTGGATCGATTGCTCACTGTAAGAAGTTACCATGCATTTGAAGTAAATTACGGAATGTGGTATCTGATGGATGATTTTCCCGGAGTTTGTAAGTTAGCACCTTGTTCTTTACTCATTAATTCAACATTTGCTGAGCCAGAACCTGGATGAGACTTGGAGATACAGAGAAGCACACCTGTCCAGCAGGCAGTTAGGTAAGAGTAACCACCCAACACGTCGAAGATACCCTCAAACTCCCCTACATTGTCTCAGTGATCATAGTGATCTTTCCAGGTAGGTGGTCAGGGCCCCATTTTTAAAACAAAAAAACAAGAGGGCGCCTGGATGGCTCAGTGGGTTAAGCTGCTGCCTTCCGCTCAGGTCACGATCTCAGGGTCCTGGGATCAAGTCCCGCATCAGGCTCTCTGCTCAGTATGGAGCCTGCTTCCCTCTCTCTCTCTCTCTGCCTGCCTCTCTGTCTACTTATGATCTCTGTCTGTCAAATAAATAAATAAAATCTTTAAAAAAAAAAAAAAAAAGAACGCATGCAAGCTCACAGTCGGTGAGCAAGGTGCTGTGTACTGGCCGGACTCCCAAGCACAGGTGGTCAGTCACATTTAACCATCTATACAATCACACACACCCACGTTAGGCCAAACCCCAATGCCAAAAAACACCCTAATTGTTGCAAACAGTGATTTCTTCTCTCTGCTGCACGTAACTAATGCCAAGAACAACCCTCTGGCTGGCACATCACCTTGACAGATGCCCCCTTCATAGACACTCTCCCCTCGGGTTCCACATCCACTCAGGTCTCTTGATTCTTTGCTCAAATGGTGAAACGGGCAGTCTGTCTTCACACGCCCCCAGACTTCTCTTTCTGTGATGCCTACTGTCTCAACCCCTTTCAGAATCCTCTGTGGAAAGGGCAAGCCACTGAAAATTTTATATAGCTACACCCGTGTTTCTCAAGTATAGAATTTCTGGAGTTGGGGCCCTAACGTGCACACTGAAAAAGATGAAAAATTTAAAAAACCCAAGCAATTCTTAAAATGTACATTAAAAAGTTGGAGAACTGCTCTGGCTCGTTGGCTGCAGATAGTTTATAAGCTCTTTCCAGCTGACCCATGGGTCAGAGCTGGGAAGTTTGCACATTCCATGACACAGCCCACACTTTGCCCCCGTCCTGTGTCACTGAATCAGACAGACAGGGTCCCTGCATTCCTGGAGCTTCCATCTAGCAGAGGAGACAGTAATCAGATTACTGCACCAATCATTGTTTAAGATACAGATTTCTTTTGGGCCCCACCGCAGAAATCTGTTCACATAGATCAGAGGTTGGATCTGGAAGTAAGTACTTTTCAAGTACTTCCCCAGTGATGAACAGCCTGGTTTGGAAATGTCTAGCATAGTGGAAAAACTATGCATCAGCTTTGAAGAGAGGTCCAGGTTCGAATCCCAACTCCGCCATCCTTTAGCTTTGTGACACCTCTTGGACTTTGTTTCCTTGCCTGTAAAATGGGCATAATGACACCTCACGGGAATTCATGTAAGGATTCAATGAGAGAAAGGGAACTCAATATTATTTTTTTAATTATTATTATTTTTTAATAAGAACTGGTTTTTTTGTTTGTTTGTTTTTGAAGATTTTGTTTATTTATTTGACAGAGACACAGTGAGAGAGGGAACACAAGCAGTGGGAGTGGGAGAGGGAGAAGCAGGCTTCCTGCCAAGCAGGGAGCCCAATGTGGGGCTTGATCCCAGGACCCTGGGATCACAACCCTAGCTGAAGGAGGCTGCTTAATGACTGAGCAACCCAGGTGCCCCTCAATATTATTTTTAAATGTTCTTCCTTCATTCTCTAGAAACGCGGAATGAAAGGAAAAGCTTTATTTCCTATTGATAGAAATTGAAGCTTTAGGGTCACAAGCTGAGCACTAACTTTGAGGTCAGCAAGTCCTTCCTGATAACTGAAACCCTAGTCTGTGCTGCCCCAGAGAGGGTTATTCGACTTTTCTATTTTTGGATTTCTATCTGTTCTTTCAGATCCCTTAAACTATAGCCCCGAACAACCACAGGAACAGCAGAGACTCTTCCTAATTCCTTCTTATCTCAGGAATCACAAACTCATATGCCAGGAGTTTGGTATAAGATAATAGTGGGGGTGGACAGAAACAGGAAGTGAAAGCTATTTACCTAGATCCCCCATTGTCTCAAAGTAGAAGGAAGGCAGGGCCCAGTGCTGTCACATCTTTAGAATTTTTTTTAAAAAGACAGAAATAGGGCGCCTGGGTGGCTCAGTGGGTTAAGCCGCTGCCTTCGGCTCGGGTCATGATCTCAGGGTCCTGGGATCGAGTCCCGCGTTGGGCTCTCTGCTCGGCAGGGAGCCTGCTTCCTCCCCTCTCTCTCTCTGCCTGCCTCTCTGCCTACTTGTGATCGCTCTCTGTAAAATAAATAAATAAAAATCTTTAAAAAAAAAAAAGACAGAAATATAGAATTCTTTTTTTTTTTTTTTTAAGATTTTATTTATTGGGGCGCCTGTGTGGCTCAGTCATTAAGTGTCTGCCTTCTGAGGTCATGATGCCAGTTTCCTGGGATCAAGCCATATCAGGCTCCCTGCTTGGTGGGAAGCCTGGTTCTCCCTCTCCCACTCCCTCTGCTTGTGTTCCCTTCTCACTCACTCTCCCTCTCTATCAAATAAAAACAATTAAAATTTTAAAAATAATAAAGATTTTATTTACTTGTATGAGACAGAGTGTTTAAGCAGGGGGAGGGGCAGAGGAAGAAGCAGGCTCCCCACTGAGCAGAGAGCCCAACTAGGGGCTCTATCCCAGGACCCTGGGCTGGTGACCTAAGCCGAAGGCAGATTCTAAAGAGACTGGGCCACCCAAGTGCCCCCGGAAATCTAGACTTCTTTGTAAAATTTCCCAGTTCTTAAAGTCCTGGGCCACAAATATATGAAACAGATCAGGAAACCTATATGAAGTGGATAATTCTCTGGGTGTGTGTGTGTGTAAACTTGCCAAAATTGGCTCCTAATGAGATGTCAAGTCGAAACAGAGCCATTACAGAAGAAACAGGGAAAGTAATTGTAGAGCCTCCCAGGTGGATGGTTTCATAGAGAAATTCTTCCCACCTTAAAGTCAGATAATACCAAGGCCACTTAAACTATTCCAAGCCAAACCAAAGGAAGGAAAATGCTATTGAAGTTAGTATAACACCAACATGGAAACTGGATGAAAACTGAACAACAAAAAAATTACAGACCAATCTTATTTAGGAATATTGATGTGACTATCCTAAGTATTAGTAGAATCTAACAGCATATTAAAATAAATAGGGGCCCCTGGGTGGTTCATTCAGTTAAGCGTCTAACTCTTAGCTTCAGCACAGGTCGTGATCGCATGGATCTAGCCCATGTCGGGCTCTGCACTCAGCGTGGACTCTGCTTTGGATTCTCCCTTTCCCTCATGCTCATTCTCTCTCTCTCAAATAAATAAATAAAAACTTCAAAATAAATAAACAAATAAAAGAAAGAAATCATGCCGAAATGGGGTCTGCTTCAGACTGGCAGGATACTCAGACTGTTAGGCAAGGCTGGAGGTCATTCCCAACTTTTGCCCCTAATAAGACACTTGGCAAAAAAACGTTAAATATCCCACAGCACCAGGACAGCCTCCCAAAGCAAAATGTTATCAGCCCCCAAATGTCCATAGTACTGAGGATGGGGAACCCTGGACTTGGTCATGTTGTAGTAACAACTCCCAAATTTCGGTGGCTCCAAATGACAGGGTCTATTTCTCACATTAGGTGTCCTTTGTGGGTCTGATGGGGCTCTGCTTTATCCTTTCTCAGGGACCCAGGCAAAGGAGGGCACTACCTGTGCTGCTACGTTTTTCAGGACACGTGAAGAATATTGCACAGGCCGCTAAGCTACGTCCAGAAGTGACAGCCATCATTTCCACCATGTTTCACTGACTGTGCCGAAATTCAAGGAGATAAGGAAGTACAACCCCTCCATGTGCCTGGACACAGAGAACTGGAAATATTCGCTAGCAGCATCAAAGACTCCCAAAGCAATTACAACAGCCCTGGACCCCCAGGTAATCTACAAAGCCACCCAGCTTCAAATCCCACACTTCCTAGCTGTGTGTCCTCAAGCAAGTCCCTTGACCTCTCTGTGTCTCTGTATCTTCCTCCAAAAATGAGGAAAATACATCAGCCCTGCAGAACTATTATACAACGATGTAATGAGTTAAAACATATAAAGTGCCAAAGACAGTGCCTGGCACATAGAAAGCGCTCAGGACATGTTAGCCAGCATGTTGATGATGAATAAGGTGATGTACCCCACACGGAATGGGCATCTAGTAAAGGACTGTTGTTATGACTGAAGCTTTGAGGGAAATGAATGTCCAAAGTAACCCCAATGGTTAAGTACAGCCTGGTGATTAAAAGCCTGAGCTCTGGGGTCTCACCTTGGCACTCAGAAATACTCAGTAATGGTAATTACTATTTGGAGAAGGTTCAGTGTGGTTAAGAGTACAGACAGCCTGAGTTTAAGTCCTGGTTCCAATATTCATCAGCTGTGTGACCTTGGGCAAGTCGCTAAGCCTCTCTGAGCTCCAGTTTTATCATCTATAAAATGAGGATCATAATAGGACACCTGCAATTATGAAGTTTAAAACACAATATAAGTAAAGCCCTAGGGACCTTGCGGCCAAGTGTTTGGCATATTATCAGTGCCATGTGGTTATTAGAGATTATTTTACCACATTCTCAGATTGCCACACAGAGGCAACCAAAAGAAAGACGGTTCTCTCCTTCCAGCCTAATTAAGATGGGTGAGAAGGTACAAATTTAGCAGTCCTTGAACCACAGAAATATTCCCAATGAACCAGAGAATGAGAGAAAGAAAAAAATTGGAAACTTTTCCTACCTACGCCACAGAGTCCTAGAAGTTAGTGAGAATTTCCATCTGTTCTCAGTCACTCCTGCAGCACAGGAATTCAAGAGAAGGGACAGGTAGAGTAAGCCCAGTAAGCAGAGGCAAAAGGGCGTTATTCCCAAATCAGAGCTAAATTACTCTGCAACTGCTGGTTTCCGCCCAAAGCCAGCCCTTTGAAGCAATTGCAGTTTTCCCACTCAACCAGACGGAGGCGCTAAGCCAAAGTCTTGTTCATAGCAACTGTGAGTTACTTTTTAACTTTTTTCCTACTGAGTTCCATTTTCCAAGCATGATCTCACATTACCCTGATAGTAAAACCCTACAGAATTTATTATTATTATTTATTATTATTATTGCCATTTTAGGTATGACAAATCTGAGGAGAGTAACTAAGCAACTTGCCCAGTAGGCCATACCTAATATTTGCAGGACTGGGGTAAAAGTACACACCTTGGAGGCATACTTAAAAAGCTATAAATGGGGGCATCTGGGTGGCTCAGTGGGTTAAGCCTCTGCCTTCGACTCAGGTCATGATCTCAGGGTCCTGGGATGGAGCCCCGCATTGGGCTCTCTGCTCAGCAGGGAGCCTGCTTCCCCCTCTCTCCCTGCCTGCCTCTCAGCCTACTTGTGATCTCTCTCTCCATCTCTCTCTCTCTCTGTCAAATTAAAAAAAAAAAAATCTTAAAAAAAGTTATAAATGAGGGGCGCCTGGGTGGCTCAGTCAATTAAGCGTCTGCCTTCAGCTCAGGTCATGATCCCAGGGCGCTCCCTCCTCAGTAAGGAGTCTGCTTCTCCCTCTCCTTCTACCCCTTCCCCTACTGGTGTTCTCAGTCTCTCTCTCAAATAAATAAAATCTTTTTAAAAAGTTACAAATGGATTTCATGAGCTGTTAAATGAAATACAGTCTATTGGGCTACCTTGAAAAATAAACCTTCACAATGACCTGGAAGGCCACATTCAAATTTCTTGGCTTCTCAGAGCTCTGCTCTAGAGGGTGGTGGAAGGAAGAAAAGCAGGACGATAGCCCCATGCCCCCTTTTCTCCATGCCCCTAACTGCATTCCTCTGCAAGGGGCCTTGTGCACAAGTGTGCGGATGTCCTAACCTGTATGCTCACTTTCTGTTCTAAGATTCTAAAACTGAAAGGGTCCATCGGGTCTCCAGCACAGTGACTCACAGAAGAGCCACAACAAAGCACAACATCATCACATTTCAGAGGACCAGGGACCAAGAGAAAAGCTTAAAAGCTTCCAGAAAGGGAGCAGGGGGGACACCCATGCAAAGAATCAGGAATCAGAATGGCAGTGTACTTCTCAAAGCTAGAAGAAAACAGCAATATCTTCAAATTTCGAGATGAATTTTATCTTCACTTAAATTACGAATTAAGTATAAGAGAAAACGAAAGACATTGTCAATGGTCACTTAGCATGGATGGTAGTGTCGTGGCCAGCCTTTAATGAGTTCTATCTCCTGCTATTTGTACTCTGACACAGGTTCTTCACACTTTGAATATGGCTGACCTGTGGAACCATGTGATATCTGGGAATTGACAATACGTGATTTCTAAGCTAGCACATAAAACACGTGGTTTCTTCCTTTCTCTCTCTGCTTTGGTGAACGCCAGCTATTATGTCCTAAGGACACTCAAGCAGTCCTAGGGAGAGGTGTGTATGACAAACAAAGTGAAGCCTCCAGTCAACAGCCTGAACCAACTTGCCAGCCATGTGAGTGTGCCATCTTGGAAGTGGATCCTCCAGCCCCAGTTAAGCCTTGAAAGACTGTAGGCTTGTGAGAGAACTGGGCCAGAACCACCCACCTAAACCATTCCCAAATTCCTGGCTCAGAGAGACTGAGATAAATACTAACTTGTTTTGCTGTTATGTGTTGGAGTAATGGGTTACATAACAGAAGATAATTAATACAGACATATTGGGGAGGAGGGGAAAGGAGCCACAGGATTTTGTAGTTCTCTCAGTCAAAAGGTGTAGTCAATACCTCCACCCTTAAGTTTGGATTGGGCCATGAAACTTGTTTCGGCTGATGGCACATTAGCAAAAATTACAGGAGAAGAGGGTTAAAAAGTGCACATGCAATTGGGTCTTCCATCTCTCGTTGCTAGAACTCTGTAACTGCCACCACGTGACTAAGCTCAGGTGGCCTGCTAGAGGCGTATAGCCCCGCTGCCTCAGTGGACAGCCGACATCAACCAGACAGGTGAGTAGGGCCTTTCCAAATTACCCAGTCCAAGCCAAACTTCCCCAGAAAAAAACTGCCCAGGTAATCTACAGAATCATGAGTATAATGCCTGGAACCTGGTACTCAACAAATCAGTAAAGGATGAGAGTGATGAAAATGACAGGAAAGAAGCCAAAAGTGAGTAGTTGTTTTGGGTAAGGCCTGTGTTAGTCCTGCAGTGGGGCATGGTCTTTCCAACGAAAGGCTTCTGTCATCCAATTAAACAAATATTTGCCAAGTGTTTACTATGTGCCAGACTCCTAGCCTGAAACTGCGATTGCAAAGTAGAAATAATCTGTGACATTGTACTGTTCTGAACCAGAACCAAGCTTGCCTATTTCACAAAGAATTGAACTAGGACATCAAAATATTTTAAGTAGGCTCCACGCCTAGTGTGGAGCTGGAACTCAGAATTCTGAGATTAAGAATCGCATGTTCTACTGATTGAGCCAGCCAGGCACTGCAGACATCAAAATATTTTTTAGTAGAACTTAACCAGATGGATATCTTTTTGTTGTATTTTGCCAGCCCCCAGTCTTGTCTGGGCACTCCAGACAAGAGCCAGGCATGAAAGGCAACGGGGTATCCAGAGTATCCCATAACTCTCTCTACATCCTGTGTCTTTCCCCCTCCCCACCAGCAGTAAGAACACAGTCTGCTGTGAATCCAAAATCATTTCAATTCTAAACACTGGCTTCCAATTCTTTTGACTTCAACCCACAACATGAAAAACACTTTACATTGCACCTGAGTACACAAATCCCAAACTGGAACCAAAATTCTATAAATTGTGTGATATATTCTGAATTTTTAAGTTATACACTATTTTATTTTTTTAAATGTTAGTCACAGCAGTCTAAATGGGTTTTAAGACCCATTAATGGGTCACAGTTTTTGAAAAAACTGCTCTGATATGTCACATGGCAAGGGGATTTAAAGGTCATCTAGCCCGATCTTTGCACTTTACAGTGGTAAACTGAGACTCAGAGAGGTTGAGTCACTTGCCAAAGTCCACATGGCTAGGAAGTCCGCGGTTCTTAGATTTGAACCAAGATCTGACTCAGCCATTGAAATTTTACCATGTGTCAGCCACTGTGAAGAGTTAAATTCATGATCTCATGTAATACTCACTGTGATCCTATAACATGTTATCATTCCCACTTTACAGACGAGGAAACGAAGTCTCGGGATGGGGAAAATGACTTATTGAGAGCGTCACAGTGTTAGTAGCAGACCCAGGACTTGTCTCCAGATCCGGTCGTCGTCCGTGAAGCCTGCTCTCGACCGCTTAGCCCACTATGAAGAGAGTGGTTATGAGAGTGAGTCTGTGAGCTTTACAAGCCTGCTGGTGCACATGTGAAGCGGCGATAACGTTTTGCTCCCAACCCTCCGAACCTTATCACTGCTCACGCTTTCCTCGACCAACTCCCAACTTTGGTGGCAAAAGAGCACAGACTTTAGCCTAATGAGGAGGAGGAACCGAATCCCAACCCCGTCATTTACTCGGAACGGGAGCCTAATCTCTCTGAGCTGCAGTTTCCACACCTGAGTAGCGGGGAGAGCCATACCATCCCCCTCCAGGTCTGACGCTCTGGCACCTGCAAGCGCTTGTCAAGCGTCAAACCTTCTCCGAGTCCCGCCCCCTTTCTCTCCGGGCGCATGCGCCGCACAGGGGCGCCTTTTACGACGCGGCGGCCGCGGCGCGCTTGGCGGCCGGAGCGGAGTGGGGTGAGCGCTGTGCGGGAGGCGGTGGCGGCGGCGGGGCAGAGGGGACGCGCGGGCGGCGGCGTCGCCATGTCGCACGGCCACAGCCACGGCGGGGGCGGCTGTCGCTGCGCCGCCGAGCGGGAGGAGCCGCCCGAACAGCGCGGCCTGGCCTACGGCCTCTACCTGCGCATCGACCTGGAGCGGCTGCAGTGCCTCAACGAGAGTCGGGAGGGCAGCGGCCGCGGTGTCTTCAAGCCGTGGGAGGAGCGGACCGACCGCTCCAAGGTGGGCCTTCCGGGGCCTGGGGCGGGCGGGCTGGCGAGGCGGGGACCCGCGCGGGGCCTCCCGTCTTCTCTGTCGGCCTCCGTGCTGCTGTTAAAAATAACGACAACCCGCTTGCCAAGCGCTTTCCCGTGCCCGTCACCTGCCCTGCCCCTGGGAAGAAAACAGGGTCGAGTCTCCCCATTTTGCAGATAGAGGAACTGAGGCCCAGAGAGGGGAAGGGGCGCTTTGGCTTTACACAGTCAGTATTCTCTTCCAGAGCTTCAGGAGGTGGCGGAGGATGGCCGTGAGGGCGTTTTCCCTACTGTTTGACTGCTAGTCCCAGTGACTGCCTAATCATATCACCTGATGCAGACCAAAGACAGGCTAGGCGGAAGAAGCGTGCTACCCGTTCTAGAGTATTTACCACTGTGGGGTCACAGAGCCGTTTGAACGCTCTGGCATGGATTTTTACACACGATTTCAGAAGGCTAGTTGGGTCTGGAAGTTCATTCAGGGGCTCCCTATTGAAGAACCCTCCCAGAGGATGGTCTATAGACTATTAACTTACTAGCATCAAGTTAATAAGTGCCGGAACACCCAGGGAGGTTGACTATTGGCCTTGAACTCCAGTCATAGAACAGGGTGGAAGACGCCTGAAATTGTAGGCTCTCAGCAAATATTTGTTGCTTTCTCTTCCCCACTCCCCGTCCCCTCCAGTTTGTTGAAAGTGATGCAGATGAAGAGCTTCTGTTTAATATTCCGTAAGTATCTCCTTGGTGTTTGCCTCAGGCTAGATAGGCTATACCCAGTTGTCTTCTCAGGATTCATTCATTGGTTGTGTCAACGGCACACATCTGTTTCTAGAAATGGGAGAAATTACAGTGTGGTGGGTTTGAGGAGGAAAGCATAAAGATATATCTGTTGAAAGATAACTGAGGAGTCAAGGTAAATATCTTAGAACTGCAGAATGCCAGAGGCAGACAGGATCTTAGAAATGTTCTGGTACAAGTCTGACACATGAGTTAAACTGAAGCCCAGAAAGGGGAAGGGTCTTGTCCAGGGTCACATAGCTTCACAAAAGTTCATACCCAGGTTGACAACTTCTTTTGCATTCTGGCAGATTTACAGGCAATGTCAAGCTCAAAGGCATCATCATAATGGGAGAGGACGATGACTCACACCCCTCTGAGATGAGACTGTAAGTGGTGAGGGCTCAGGCCCTCAGGAAGCTCCTAGTTCTCTTTTTTCTCTGGTAGCACTTTATTCCAGAATGACACACTTTTTTTCTTTTTACTGGGTTAAATATCCCCCTCCCCCCAAATCTTGGTCTTGTTCTGTATCAGAATACACTTACCTCTTCCTGATTTAACGACTTTTTTAGATTAACCATCTTTAGGGCCAGTAGCTTGTGTACTTGCTGTGACACCATTCATCGAGAGAGCATCCATTAAAGGCCAACTGTTGATGACTTTGCTGTTTTCTTAGTAACCCAGCTGCAGATCTCCATGATCTTTGTGGTTTCTACGCTTGGGCTTAGTTTCCAAATTTACTCGTGTTATTTCACACGGTTAAAATCTTAGCGTGTGTTTTCGTTGACACGGAATTACTTCTCCATCTGCATGTGCATGTCCTGTAGTTAGCAAAGTTCTGTAAACCTCTTGTAACACTGGATCTGCTGCTACCAGGGTTAGTACTCCATTTTTGACAGCTTGCCTTAGTCCGGCATAGCCTTCCTAAAAGTAAGGGGAAACATTTTTGACTGGTAGAGAAAGAAATACCAGAAGAACTTTATACATAAAAATTTTTTTTTCCTGAAAAATTGGTCAATTTAAGTGAGAAATTTAAGAAATTGATACTGTTTTTGAAAGTTAGAAACATGAATTTGAAACCAAACCCACATATTTAATCATTTTAAGGAAACAGTACGTTTGAGTTGATGGTTTTGGAGACTTGTTTACTGGGGAGATGGATAGACTTGAGAAAACTAGAAGTCTGTGTTGCGTTGTGGTGAAGAGTGGGCTCTGGAATAAACTGCTTGGGTTCAAATTCTGGCTGTACCACTGGTGAGCTGCATGACTTTGGGGCATTCCTTCTCTTTATCTCAGTGCTCTCATATGTAAAATGACAGTAGTAATAGTGTGAACCTCTTAAGACTGTGGAGATGATTGATACATAACATGTAAAGAGCTTATATAGTAAGTCCAGAACATAATAAATGTCCAGTTATGGTAGGGCAGGTACAAATACTTAAATAGTCCTTGGTTCTGAGCACTTTACATATATTATACTTTACCAGATCTAAGGTGTCATTCATTGTAATTCTCTTACATGCCATTAATTTTTAAAAATTTGCTTATTCAACAGTGACATGCCACTGACACATCTAGAAAGGTTAAGTTGGTATTTAATGAAATTTAAACACAGACGAGGTGTTAGAGGATTTTAAGGAATTATTGTCAATTGTTAATTTTTGTAAAATGGTATCATTTTAAGAGTGGTATTTTAAGAAGTTCTTACTTTTTGGAAATAAATACTAAAGGGACGCCTGGGTGGCTCAGTCATTGAGCGTCTGCCTTTGGCTTGGGTCGTGGTCCCAGGGTCCTGGGATCGAGCCCCACCTTGGCTCCCTGCTCAGCGGGAAGCCTGCTTCTCCCTCTCCCACTCCCCCTGCTTGTGTTCCCTCTCTTGCTGTGTGTTCTCTCTCTCTCTCTCTCTCTCTTTTTTTAAAGATTTTATTTATTTATTTGACAGAACTCACAAGTAGGCAGAGCAGCAGGCAGAGAGAAGGGGGGAAGCAGATTCCCTGCTAAGCAAAGCACCCAACATGGGGCTCAGTCCCAGGACCCTGAGATCATGATCTGAGCCAAAGGCAGAGGCTCAACCCATTGAGCCACCTAGGCGCCCCAGCTGTGTTTCTCTCTGTCAAATAAATAATAAATAAAATCTTTTAAGAAAAAAAAAAAAGAAATACATGAGTGAAATGTTTGGGATTGCTTTAAATTATCAAGCACAAATAAAATGAGGGTGATAGGAAATAGAGATAATGTTGATTATTGAAGCTGATAAATAAATGGATATTTATTGTATTTTTCTCTCTGCTTCTGTATATATTTGAAATTTTCCATTGTCAAATTTTAAAGTGTACATATCTTAGAATTGATTTAATCTCATCATTGTATGCAATATGTACTATCACTATTCCCACTTTCTAAGTGAGGAAACAGATACAGAGAGGTTAAATCACTTCCCCAAAATTACACAGCTGGTAAGTGACAGAGCCACGCTTTAAACCTAGAAGTCTGGCTCCAGAGACACTGCTTTTAACTACAGTGCTACACTGCCTGTCATAATGCTACTCATAAATGTTCACTGTTATTATTCTGTGCATCATTCTTAGAAACACTTTGAAGCAAACATTTGGTTTCTGAAATTACATGTGTTTTGCTGCCCCTAATGTCTAGGCCCCTCCTGTGTGGGTGTGTTAATAAAACACTGTAGAGATGGTGGGGGTGTGGCTTAAGTCTTTAGAATCTGTGAGTTATGGAGGAGACAGCTCTTTCTTAGATATTTCTTTGAAAAACTTTTTTCTTCACTAGCAGTTTTACTTGACTTTCCAAAGCTCGTTGTGAGTTGGCAGACTTTTGTGCTCTTTCCAAAATGGAAACCCCCAAATTTTATTTTTCTTAAAGAACTGTAAGAGGACTCAATATATAGGGTAATTTTGAACACAAAAATTGCTCGAGGGTTAAGTTACCTGCTCTTATCTCTTAACTTTGTTTAATAGGTTTCTGCCAAAAGTATTTTTTCTCCCATGAGTAAGCTGTTTTATTTAACCTCCTCAGCTTGGTCTGAATATGCTGAGTTGCTGATTCTCTCCATGCATTTGCTGCACGTGACCTGGTTTGAGCCTCCTCTTTGTGTGTTGCTTCTCATGTGATCTTAACCCACTCAAAGATGCCACTGGCTTATGTTGCAGTTCTCAGCTCTTTTCTTGTTGGTTTAAAGATATTTGTGTATAAATGCCAGTAAAATGCCATTCCTAAAATTTGATCTCCTTTTGATAAAACTGAAGGCAGTTGAGTCAATAGGAGTTTTTGAAAAACTGAAAAATATGCACAGTATGATAAGGCACGTTTCTTGATTTTTCTTCCCTTTTCTTTCTCAGGTACAAAAACATTCCACAGATGTCCTTTGATGATACAGACAGGGAGCCAGATCAGACCTTTAGTCTGAATCGGGATCTTACGGGAGAATTAGAGTATGCTACAAAGTAAGCACTTGGCCTGGCTCTACTCTCTGGCGTCTCCTGAGGAACAGCAGGTGTTCATTTGCAGTGAACATATATGCATTAGCACTTACTGAGCTTACAGTTTAATTTTGGCCTATTTCCTGCTTTCTTAGCATGAGAAATGAGTTCAAACAGTGGAGGAAACTTGATCCTTAGCTTGGTTAATTTTTGGCAGAGATAGAGTGCTATCCATAGACTTGTTAAACTTGTAAGCTGACAGATCTGAGTGATCTCCTCGGGCGGTCTTGGGAAAGATGGTTTCAGAATTCTTCTTTGCATAGTGGGTTTACAGTAGGCCACGTTACCCAAGACCACCTTACGTCTTCACTGGTTCTTTTTCCTAATGGGAAGTTTGGTGAGATCAACACCGAACTTGGGTTAGAAGCCTTGCCTGGTCAGATAGCATTTCTCATTCCTGCTCCTTGAGGGCAGGGCAGTGTTGACTCATTTTTCTATTCCTATTGCTTGGAGCAGGACTGGTTAAGATGCTCAGGCAGTTTCCACTGAATCAATTCTTGTCCAGAAGAGAAGAATGATACATAAGAGTCCAAATGTTCTCCAACATTTACCTGGGTTTTAACCACAAATTGGAGCTGAAATTGTTGTTTTTTTCCCTGGTGGTGAGATAGTCATTGAATTTTAACCTGTGTCTTCTCTATCCATTCCTTTCATACTCTAGAATTTCTCGTTTTTCAAACGTCTATCATCTCTCAATTCATATTTCAAAAAACTTTGGAGCTGATACCACAAAGGTCTTCTATATTGGTCTGAGAGGAGAATGGACTGAGGTAAGAAGGGGCGGGAAGCATACCTAACCTCCCCCCCGCCAACCTACACATATGTACATACATTTGATTACATCTGTTTGCTGTGATATGGACACTCTAAGGAAAGGAAAAAAGAGCAAGTGAGATACCACTTGCTCTCAATCTGTGTATAATTTTTCTTGGTTTCGTTTCTGTAAACAGTCCATCTCTTTTGACAGGCCATAGGTATTTTTAAGGGAATTGAATTAATAAAGTTGATATCAATTCATTTTTTTCACTTTGAGATTCTTTTCTTCATTGACATTTTTGATAACTTTTCTTGTTTCAGGTACCCAGAGATAAGATAATAAACAAGATAGATAAGGTCCTCTTCTCTCATGATGGCACTGTAATAGTGGGGGAATAAATCTTTTGAGTTATGGGGTGAATTATTGATAGTGATCTTTGCAGTCTCCCTAGGATAAAAGTTTCAGAAGGGGGAAGAGATGACTTCCAGAAATGAACCTGAATAAGGACTACTCCAGTGTGTGGTCTGGGAAATGACCCGCTGACCCAGACTCTCCCTTTTCTTGCAGCTTCGCCGACATGAGGTGACCATCTGCAATTACGAAGCATCAGCCAACCCAGCAGACCACAGGGTCCATCAGGTTACCCCACAGACACACTTCATTTCCTAAGACTGGCCAGGGCTCCCACAGAGGCGCTGTGTCGGTGAAGATGTACAGCATCCTGTTGGGGAGGACAGAGAGAGAAGGTTCCAGAGAGAGTTGGTGCCACAGCCTCTGCCAAGCTTTGTCTTTGGGGCTTGCTGCAGAAACCTGGCTGATGGAAGAAGCCCACGCCACCGGAGAGGGTAGTGTGGGTGCTGAGGACAATCGTGGTTCTCTAGGGCCTAGAAATTGAGTCATGGGCTGATCGGCATCTGGCAGTCTTTGGGTAATGTCTGCCTTTCCAGTCAGTGTGGCCACGGGATCCCAAGTGTCTTGTTGCTTTGTGGCAGGATTTTGTGTGACTTGTTTTTTTAAAAAATGGAAACTATTTCCTGGGCTCCAGTAAACTTTCTGAAGCCCTCAGCATTGTGTTTCTGTTAGCCATCAGGAGGGTCTCCAGCTAGAAATCCTTGTCCCTGCTTGCTCGTTCTTCCTGTCAGCGTTCAGCATTCTTGTCAAGTTGCCCAGCTTGGAGTTGTCTGTCATGTACTAGTGTCCCATGGTTAGAGCTAGAAGAGCAGGAATCGCCTGATGATGCTTAATAGCTTGAGGAGGTCTTTTTTCTTACTGCCTAGGTAAGCAGTCTGGGGAGAGCATGGGCATCATTTCTGTGTGAGTTACCCTGGTTGGATAAGATTGGGACTTAGGTAAGATTCCACTTGGGACATCCTTAATGTTTATTAGCTTCTAACTAGTGTCGTAAGCGCAATGCCCGATATTGGAGATCTCAGTTCTTCTGTTCATGGGTTTTTATTCACCGTAACTAATAAGCTTCCTAATAAATCTTTGCCAGACTTAATGTTTGTATATTCTTTTGATTTCTTGGTAGTACTGATGAAACTTTTACTTTACTGGGAACTTTGACATTTTCTGTTGTTGTTTTGTACTAAGTAGGTTTTAGTGCCACAATTTAAGACTAGATCATTTTCTCCAGGAAAGGTACAGTGGACTAAAAACACTCCTACACCCCACCCCCACTCCCCTACACTTTGTAAAGAGGAAGGTGAGGTTACAAACCATGGTCCAGTTCTCATGAGAGGAAGTAACTTGTGGAGTGACATTTACAAAACAAGGGAGAACAGATTCTGGAGCTCACCAGAAGAAATGAGAGCAAGGAAAGTAAGTGAGCAGCGTTTGCGGACCCGACTGGACTTAAATTTTGTAAGTCAAGACAGCAACTGGAGACAGTTTAAGTATCTAAAATGAGGGGATTTGAGATGGTCAGTATTCTCTTCCTTCGCAGAAAAAGAAACAGTGAATAATGGTAATTAGTGTTGAATCTCATCCTCTTGAGAGAATTCCTCTGAAGTGTTGGCCCACACTATTTCTCCAGCCTGTCCAAGGGAAAGCCTGCCACCACCAAGCTTTGTCAAGCCTCAAGATTTCTAAAACGTAACCTGAAATCAACCAGAGTGCAAATACAATTCTTGATGCTCTAAGGGTCCCATTCCTCAGCCACAGCCTCTTTATTTCAGTTGGATCATTTTGGAGATTAAAAAAAAAATAAAGACTATGTTTTAAAATTTGGAGTAGGAGGAACGTCTTAGAGCAGACTATCCCTTCATTAGTTCCACTAATTAAAGCCTAATTGTAGGCAGGCCCTAGGATTGGGCTTCTGAATTTGAAACTTCACTCTGAAGAATTTGTACAAGAACTTGAAGAAGTGCCCCAGGGTCCCAGGTAATTGGGGGTGCAGGAGGAATTGTTTGCTCTTCTATAAGCAGACATAGCAGAGCTCCTGGAGCAGGGGGTGGGTGGCTGGCAATTACGTGGTCTGGGCACACTCATCCTTTTCTGACATCCAGTCTGGTTCTTCGGCTTGTTGCAGTCCTCAGGACTCAAAAGATTTCCTGTTCAAAATCCTGGTATTTTAGGCTCTGTTTTTGTGACCTGTTGAGCAATTCAGACAAACTGCCTCTCAGTCTGGAAAAGTACTTGGAGTTCCCAAGTTTGCTGTTTTCTTTCAGTTCAAGAAAACTACTGTAGGTTACACTGGGCGAATGAGTCCTAAGCTACTGAGGTAGCAGCATCCCTCATTTCCTGTTTGTAGGTGCCCACATGTTCTCTTAGGGACATAGCCCTTCAACCCAGTTAGCTGCCCTTTCCAGCCTTTCTGTGGCCCCGGAGCCCATTTCCACTTTATCAGTGTATCAAGGGACAAAATGAAGCCCTTTTGTTCTTAACAACGGGAGCTCATTGACGGTATTCTGTGCCTTGTCCACAAGGCATTGCTTGTTGAGGGCAGAGCTAAGACACGCATCCTGTCCAGCTGTCCTGATGTGATCTCTGTTGTTTTCCCAGGGTTCTTTTTAGTCATTAAGTCCTCAGGCTGTAATTTTACAGTGTATAAAGCATTTCCACACGGCCTCATTTGAGCCTAACAGTAAAGCTGTGAAGTAGGCAGGGTGGTGTTTATCACCGTGTTACAGGTCAGCAAGCAGGCGCAGACAGGCAGCATTACAGTGTCATCCTGAAATTGCTGTTTTCTTCCCCTCCCTGAGCGTCGGTTTCCTCATCTTTAGAATAAGAGTGGAGGCCGAGATGGCCACTAAGGATGTCTTCAGTGCACGATGCCCTCCATCCAGTGTATGACCCATCCGAAACGATGCCAGTGTAAGCGCTGGCTCTCCTTCCGCATAGCTCTCCTTCAGGAGGCGCATGGGCGGTGGTAGCAGGCGGGAATTACCGACGCGCTGCCTAGAACCTGCCGGGGACTCGGTGGCTTCATTACGGGGAGTGGCCCCACCGTACCCAACATGGCAGCTCCTATCTGGCGGATCGCCGACGCCCACTTCCGGGTTCCGTACCGCTGGCCAGGCTACTTCCGGCAGCGCGATGGCTGGGTTCCCGGGACTCGAACGGAAGTTCCGGCGGGGGCGGCCGAGGGGGAAGAGTGTGTGTCTGTGCAGGAGAAAGAGGAGAATCGCCCGAGAGGTCTCGAAACCCCCAGGGAGTGGAGGTACCCTTGTCCGGGGCCAGCCGACAGAGGGAGGGCGAGGGGAGGAGAACGGACCTCCGCGGGGGTCCTAGCGAGTGGGGAGGCGACCGCGGTTGTGAGGGATGGGGGTGGGGAGTAAAGTGCGAAGAGGCGCTGGCCGGTCCTGGGGACTTTGCGGGTAGAGAGGGGCAAGAAGGCGTCCGGTTAGGATGGGACGGACTTAGCGTCGGAAGTGGAAGATTCCATTGTGGGGCTGGGGCTCCCCGGGGTCAAAAGTAGAACACCCCTTTGTGGGCAGAAGAGAGGGTCCTGGCTCAGGGTAGAAAATGTCACTGTAGGGAGGGAGCGACCGTTGGTCAGAACAGTCGTTCCTAGTGTGGAGAGTGGGAGCCCTTGGCTTAGGGTGGAAGTAGTTACTGTGGGGAGCTCCCTTCCCTGTTCAGGGGGAAAGACATCACTTTGAGAAGGGGGACCCTGGGGTGAGAGGTGGAAGTGTCCCAGCAAGGAAGGAAGGGGATCCCAGCTTAGGGTGAAAGGTGCATCCCTGTGTGGGAAGAAGGACCCCAGGGTCAGAGGTGAGGGATCCCACATGGAGAGGCACATTTGGGGTCAGAGATGGAAGGTTGAAGCTGTGGGAAGCGTGGGGGGGTGGACACCACTGGGAAGGTAGGCGCCTAGGGGCAGGCAGCTTCTGGGGACTTTGGAGGATGCTAAGGATGCGGAGAAGCCCACCAGCCTCACATTCTTTTGTGTGCTTGGGAGAGTCCCAGAGCATGGTCAAACTGGGGGACCTGGTTGGATTCAGTGGGCACTAGCAGTAGCAGGTAGCACCATTCAGTGGGGCGTGGGGCACCAGTTACGGGGTGGGTAGTGGATGGGAGTCTGTGCCTCGTTCTGGGGACATGGGCAGCCCCGGGGGCTTTAGGAATGGCTGAGCCAGAAACTGCTTGTGAAGGCCGGGTGGGGGCTGGATGTGGGGGGGGGGGGTTGGAGAAAATATGTGTGTGGGGGGATGTTGGGGGTAGGGTCTGAAAGCATACTTTCTGGCATTTTACTCCCCTTCGTTTTCAAATAGGGCTGGGAGTTGGGGAGGAGGGAACCCGGGGCTCTATTAGAGGCACGATGATCAGAGAGCAGGAAGGAGGGAGTTAGTGGGGGGACCACGACAGCAGGAGATGCCCTGGCTCCCCTCCCCACAGCCCCTCAGCCCTCCCTCTGCCCCTCTGGATCCCCAGCAAGCTTAGGCTATGTGGTGGGCCAGAATCAGGGGCACTAGGGTGGCTTCTTCTGCTTTTCACCCCTGGAAGGGAGGCAAACTTCCTACTTGCTCTGGCCTGAGACTTTTTGCTTGCCTTGCCTTGCCTGTCTTTTCTTGGTGCACCCTGGAACAGAACCTAGGGTGTTACGGGGCACTGACAGTCTGAGTGGGCCCTCGGTTTGAGGCTCTTCTCCTGTATCAGGAATCTCTCCCCACTGCCTGGTCCTGCTCTTGACCGCTCCCCTGAATTTGCACAGGCCCCAGCCGTGGAGCCTGCAGTGTATGTGTGGTAACACCATGTCTGTGCCCCTGCTCACCGATGCTGCCACCGTGTCTGGAGCTGAGCGGGAAACGGCCGCGGTAAGGCCCCCCACCCGCAACCGCCCTCAGCAGCCCCCAGCCCGGCCCCCAGCCCGGCTGGGGAAACTGGCTGGAAGGGGTGTGGGGAAAAATGGAGGTGATACAGTTGAGAAGGGAGCAAACTGAAGCCAGGGGTGACGGGTTAATAGCCTGTTTGGCTGCTGCCACAGTTCCCCCCAGGTCCTTGGGGGCGCGGGGGGGCGCCGAAGTTGGAGGACTGCGGGGAAATGAGAGCAGGGTGGTGACTGCCCTCTTCCACCTCCCCATGTCTGACCCTTTTTCAGGTTATTTTTTTACATGGACTTGGAGACACAGGGTGAGTGACCTGGAGAGGGAGGGGGCACTTCCTTGGGAAGGTGGAGAAGGGCCCAATGGGCAGGATTGGGGGGGGTCTGCACCCTCCCTCTCTCCCTCCCCACATCGGTACCGTTTTCCCCTTCCTACAGGCACAGCTGGGCTGACGCCCTCTCCACCATCCGGCTCCCTCACGTCAAGTACATCTGTCCCCATGCGTGAGTGTCACCCCAGCAAGGAAGGAGCTGAGGCTGGGGATCAGCGGGGGGTGGTCCTGTGGTCTCAGGCCTGTTCTCTCCTGCCAGCTGCATCCTGCGGTCTGGGCCCAGGGCAGTTAGAGGTGCCATTCTCAGCCTTCACTCCCATGGAGCTTGGAGCCCCAGCCCCCAGCCCTAGGCCCTCCTAGAGCAGGGATCTCCTAGACCCAGGAGATCCTGGGCCCCTTCCCCAAGTACTCACCCACTGAGCTGGAACCCCCGTCACCCGAATGTTAGGCTCTGCTGCTCTGCTGGTGCCCCAGCCACAGCCTCCAGCCCCACGTGGCAGGTTGCCTGGCAACACCTTAAACACAGGCCTTGCCTGTTGGGAGGGGCCCCCAGGGGCTACTCTGCCCTCTCCTGGCTCTCTGCTGTGGCTTTCTCATCCCTTCTGCACATCATGGCCCTTCTTGCTGCCCCTCCCCAGACCCCGGATTCCTGTGACCCTCAACATGAAGATGGTGATGCCCTCCTGGTGAGTTGGTGGGGGTGTTGTGCGGGGGGCCGGGGAGAAAGGATGGGAGCGGAGAAAGCCGCAGGGGGCTGGCCAGGGCCTTCCAGGAGCCAACACCTCTCTCCTCCCCTAGGTTTGACCTGATGGGGCTGAGTCCAGATGCCCCCGAGGACGAGGCTGGCATCAAGAAGGCAGCAGAGAACAGTAAGGCCCCGGCCCCTCCTCACCACCCGCCCTCCTCTCTCCACACTGCCCCCCCCCCCCAAGAAAGCTTTGGGCAGTGTCCGGCTCCCTTCCTCGGGCCCCCCAGCGGCTTTTCCCCTACCCAGTCATGTCCCCTCCCCCAGTCAAGGCCTTGATTGAGCACGAGATGAAGAATGGGATCCCTGCTAATCGAATCGTCCTGGGAGGCTTTTCACAGGTGAGGGGAGACAGAGGGGGTGGGAGGGGGGAGGTGGGCTGTGCCCTCATGACCTTTCATTCTCTCCTCCCTCCAGGGTGGGGCCCTGTCCCTCTACACGGCCCTTACCTGTCCCCACCCTCTGGCTGGCATTGTCGCATTGAGCTGTTGGCTGCCTCTGCACCGGGCCTTCCCCCAGGTGAGTGTCTCCGCGACCCCACTTCTGACCGTTGAGGCTCCTGTGGCTTGGGAGTTGTGCCGAAGCATTGGCTTTGCCCTGGAGGTCCTGTCTGGCCCACAGGCAGCCAATGGCAGTGCCAAGGACCTGGCCATCCTTCAGTGTCATGGGGAGCTGGACCCCATGGTTCCAGTACGGTTTGGGGCCCTGACGGCTGAGAAGCTCCGGTCTGTTGTCACACCTGCCAGGGTCCAGTTCAAGACTTACCCAGGTGTCATGCACAGCTCTTGTCCTCAGGTCAGTGATGAGGGGCCCCTTCCTGCTCCTAGCCCTCTCTCCCCGCTCCAGCTGGGAGCCTCTCACAATCCCTCCTCACCCCCAGGAGATGGCAGCTGTGAAGGAGTTTCTTGAGAAGCTGCTGCCTCCTGTCTAACCAGAGGCGCTGGCCCCCAGCGCAGTCCCCCAGCTCCTGGGGGGCCCAGCACGCGCGGCACCATCTTGGATCTGAGCCGGTCGAGCCCGTCCCCGCCATCCCTGACCTGTCCTCTTTCCATAGGCCTCTGGGGCAGGTGGGCTGAGGCCCGGCCAGGCCTTCCTTCCTGGCCTCAGCCTCCTGGCTCTCTGCAGCAGGGGGTGGGCTGCCCTCTTCTCCCGTGTCCCTGGAGGCAGGCCCCCCCACCCGGCAGCAGTATTGGGTAGGGCTGTAGGCAGCGGGAGAAAGGGGCCCAGCCGCTGACCCACTCACTCAGGACCTCACTCACTAGCCCCGCTTTGGGCCCCCTCCTGTGACCTCAGGGTTTGGCCCATGGGGCCCTCCCAGGCCCCACCTACCACTCCACCCCCAAGTGATTCTGCCCAGATAATCGTGCGTCTCCTCCTCCTCTCCAGCTGCTTCTCAATCATGAATGTGTCCGTGGCCCTGGGCCCCTGTGCTGCTGTGGGCTACCTGCCCCTGCGCAGGGGTATTGGTGAGGGGGCAGAGTCCTTTGAAGGGGGCCTTCCCTTAGCCTCCCCAATGTGGGGGCTGGGCCCTGCCCCCCCCTTACCCTGCTCCCCCGCAGGCCTGGAGCCTGCAGGGCTGGACTGAGGCTCAAGGTCTCCCCCAGCTGTCCCACCCCACGTTGTCCCCACTCTAGCGCGGGGGGGCCGGTGCGGGAGGAGTTGTGTCTCGTCTTCTGTCTCCATGTGGTTTTGGGTGTTTTTCTTGTTGTGTCCTGGATTCCGATAAAATTAAATTGCTTCAACTCTCAGGCTGGATGGTTCTGTCGGAGGGGTAGGGACTGATTGTGTGTAAGAATCTCAGCGTTAGAAAACTTTTATTTTAAATACTTCGGAAAGCTCTTTCAGAGCAGTATAAATTAGTGCCTGTCTCGGGCCCCCTGCTCCCCCATTCACTTCTGGTGGTCCCGATGGGTTCCTGGACCCTGCTGTAGAGAAGAGTTTCGGACCCCCCCAGCTCCTGATCAGTGGAACCCTTGGCCTCATGCCTGGTAGGCTGAGAAGGCCCAGCTGGGGTTTGAGGTAGGGGAGGCTGAGGCCCCTGGGTTCCCACCAGAGGCTGGAGAGCAGGCGCTTGTCCTTTCCCTTCCTGGTGCATGGCAGGGGAGGGTCTCAGGCCTGCGCACCGAAGCCTGAAGGATTCTGCTTCTGCCAGCGCCACAGATCTTCACCTGTGATGGGGGGAGGTGGAGTGAGGGTCCACACTGGGATGCAGGACCCCCCATCTTGGGCAGCCCAGGGTGGGCCTGCTCAGACCCAGGCAGCCCCTGCCCTGCCCCTGACTCCCTCCCAGGGGTCAAGCCAGCACCCAGAGTCAGGGGTCGAGGCAGAAACTCACACATCCTGTCCAGCCCTAAGACTGCTGTCCAGCCCAGCTCCTTGAGGGCCAGGCTGGGGTTGGCGTAACAGGCAGCCACATCGCCTTCCCGCCGTGCCACCACCTTGTACGGGATCTGGGAGAGAGGAAGCAGCTATAGCTTAGCTGAGCTGGCCCTGGGAAGGGCCTGGGTCGCTCTGGAAGCCGGGGTAGGGGGTGCCAACGTGGGGCTGGAGTACAGCCGGCCTACCTTCCGTCCAGAAGCCTTCTCCATGGCCTGGACCATCTGTAGCACTGAATAGCCCGTGCCTGTGCCCAGGTTGTAGATCTGCCCAGGAGAGAAGGAGTGGTGGAGCGGGTCGGACCAACTGTCCTCTCTGGACCCCGTCTCCCTCTCCAGACGAGCTTCTCCCTTTCTCCCTACCCGACAGCCGCACTGCTCCTTCAGCTTCCTCAAGGCCGCGATGTGGCCCTTGGCCAGATCCACAACATGGATGTAATCCCGGACACCTGCAGAGAGGTGGTTGGGTGTGGGGGATGTTCAGTACCATGTCTGTCAGCCCTCCCTCTCCCCCCAGCTCCCACTCCTGGGTCCTCCTGGTCCTCGGCTCACCTGTACCATCCTCCGTGTTGTAGTCGCTGCCAAAGACATTCAGTACCTCCCGGCGCCCGATCGCCACCTGGAGTGGAGATCCAAGTCAGCTCTTCCCAGGCCCTGGGAACCAGCTGCACCCTTCAATCCTAGCCCCGCCCCGCCCCCGCCCTTCCCCCTTACCTGGGAGACATAGGGCATGAGATTGTTGGGGATGCCCTGGGGATCCTCGCCAATGCAGCCCGAGGCATGGGC
This sequence comes from Mustela lutreola, assembly GCF_030435805.1. NCBI lineage: Eukaryota > Metazoa > Chordata > Mammalia > Carnivora > Mustelidae > Mustela > Mustela lutreola. Next base: position 17,219,498 of record NC_081299.1, read on the forward strand.
ACCTATGGGGTTGAAGTACCGCAGCAGCACTGCATTCCAGGTCTGCAGGACACAGGTCAGGGGACGTGTGGGGGCAGAGTGAGGGTGCAGGCCCCGTGCCGGCGCAATCCCAAGCTCTTTACCTGCACCCCCAGCACCCCAGCCATGCCTGATCTCTATCCCTGGAAAGTAGCTGGGTCCACCCGCCCAGGGCCAGGACATGGGGCGAGTCACTGCAGCTCCTGGAGTCCTCCCTCCTGGGTGGGTGATGCTCAGGATCCCACCCTCAGCTTCCCGGGATGCCTGGAGTCTGTGAGTGGAGCCAGGGCTGGGTCAAGGAGGGCCCTCACCTTGTCTGCCCGGCACAGGTCCCGGATCATTTCCTCGATGAAGAACTTAGACTTGCCGTAGGGGTTGGTGCAGCCACCCGTGGGGTGGGCCTCATCCAGGGGCAGGTACTGTGGGTTCCCGTACACGGTGGCCGAGCTGCTGAACACCAGGTTCTTCACCCCGTGGGCCCTCATGACCTGGCCACGGAGGGGAGGTGTCAGTGGCCTTTGCCTGGCACATTATTTCTACCCCACCCCTTCCTCCTTCACAGGGGAGAGGAGAGGGGCTGAGGTTTGGGCATTCCTGTTTACAGATGGTGAAACTGGGGCGGAAAGGTAGGGAGAGGTGGAGAGACCTGTCTAAAATGGTACAGCTTGGGCCCCGCCTGACTGTCCCCTCGAGGCCCCTCATCCAGTGTCTGGTCCTGCCTGCCCGGGTGGGAGCCTGGGCCTCCCGGTGTCTGTGACCTTGCCGCTTGTCTCACCTCCAATAGCTGGATGCTTCCAGTCAGGTTAACTTTGTAATAATCCAGAGGCTTCTGCACGGACTCTCCCACTGCCTTGAGGCCCGCAAAGTGGATGACTGCCGTAAAGCTGTGCTGCAGGGGTGAAGCCAGGGTCAGAGGTTGCTGCATAGGCCTGGCCCTTGGCAGTGCCCCCTCCCTGCCTTCCAAGCACCTACCTTCTTAAAGAGACGCTGTAGGGCTGCCTGGTCCAAGATGTCCATCTCCTCAAACTCCACAGAGCGGCCTGTAAGCGCTTGAACCCGCTGCAGGCTCTCAGGCATGGAGCCCCTTCCTGGTTGAACACAAGGGTGCCATCAGAGGAGGACATGGGTCCTGGGCTCCCCAGTGATGAGGGAGACCCACACCCATAGAAGGTGGTGTGGAACCCACTGTTTTCCTTCCATCCCCGCCTGAAGCCCGAGCCCCCGCCCCTGTGCTCACCGCGGATGGCATTGTGGAAGTTGTCGATGACCACGGGCAAATAGCCGGCCTCCAGCAGCTCCAGCACGGTGTGACTGCCGATGTAGCCAGCCCCGCCCGTCACCAGCACCTTCTCCGCCATCGTACCTGGCCCAGAACACAGTGTCAGAGGGGGCCGAAACTGCCCGCTCAGGGCCTCCGGCTCATAGCGGAAGGCATTGGCAGGGTGTCCTGGTGAACAGCGCGGCTCTGGAATCGGCCCCGCTCCACATCTGGCTGCAGGCCTTGGAGCTCACTTACTCTCTCCTGGCCTCACTTTCTAGCTCTAGAAGCTGAGCTTGTAATTGTACAAACGTGATGTGGTACGTGCTTTGAAAGGCCTGGCACAACGGGTGGGGAGACTGATGTGCGGGCACCACAATTTCTACTCCCAATTTACCTGGGACTGAAGATGAAACCCAAAGCCTCCAAAGTGTCTGGGGACTAGGCAATCCTGGCCAGAAGTAAACATGGCAGCAGCACTGCGCCTCCCAAGAGCCCAGTAGGAGGTTCTGCCTTTTCCGATTCAGGCCTTCCAGTCCTGCCATCACTAGGTGCAAACTGGCCAGTGATTAATACCGCCTGCTCTAGGCAGGGCCCCAGACTCCCTCTCCAACAGTCAGCTGGGAGGAAGCAGGAAATATACCAAATGGCCCCAGGGTGGGGTGCTTTGCCAGGCAGGCAAAGCCCAACTCTGGGGCTGCAGCACCAAGGTCCGGGAATGGGCCCCACCCCAGGTCAATCAGGCTGGCTTGGCCTCTACCAATGCATGCCAGGGCCAGCTGGGTCACTGCCCGCTAGGAGCTAACGATCCCATCCAACTTTGGGCCCCACGGAGACAGGCAGTGTAGACGTGGCCCTGGTTCTGAATCCACTGCCAGGTGTGCACCTCCGCCCTGAACAAACTCTGCGGGCGGGTGGGAGGGTGTGGGGGGAGGAGGTTCCAGACACTCAGGTCTTTCATTCGGAGTGGCCTGGCCCGCAGCCGCCTTCCTCCTGGCTGCCTCAATCCCCCCTCTGGGCTTATCCACTCCCACACTCTTAGCGGTTGCTGCGTGCCAGACTCTGTACCGGGCACTTCTGCATTATTTTCTTGGATTCCCTTAACATCCTGATGAGCCAGGTGTGACGGCTGGCACTTCACCAAGAAGGATACTAAGGTCAGAAAGGTTAAGTAATTTGCCTGAGGACACACAGCTGTGATAGCCCGGCTAGAATCCGGATCTCCACGCTCACAACTCGCTAATCTCGCGCCAAGCGGTTCACCCTTCCCCCTCACCACTGCTTTCAGTTGGACTTTGCTCCGGAGGCCGAGGCCGCCCCTACCCCCACCCCACCGTGCGGAAACCCTAGAAGTGGTCGCGGATGGGGTAGCAGGAGGCGGAAAGGCTGGTGAGGCCAGCCTCGCCCCGGACCAGCGGGGTGACCTCGGTCGGCTGTCGCCGCCTTGGCTTTCCCAGTTTGCAAAATGGAGGGGAGGAGGCGGTGAGCGTCGGTCTGGGATTTGGGCCGTGGCTCCGAGGGGGCCGAGCTCGGAGTCCCCGGGTCGGGAATGAATGAACCCGTGCCGCCCCAGCCAAGGCAGCGGGAGCTGAAAGCTGCAGGAGCCTGCCCTAGTAGGACTCTACCCAGGATGCGGCCCGGATCCCTGAAGCCCTCCCTCGCTCTCCGCAGACCACCCAGTCCTTCGCGAGCCCGCCAGGCCTCCCACCCATTCGCCTAGCGAACCTGCTCCAAACCGCGCGCGCCCCGCTCTGCCTCCAGCGGCGCCGCCTCCCGCGCCCCGCGTCCGGGTCCCTTTAAGAGCCGACGGCCCACCTGGCCCCGCCCCCTCCACGCCCCCAAGGAAACGTGTCACCGGGGAGCGCGCTACCGGGCGCGGGGAAGGACCAAAGGCGCTGTGGTGCCAAGGCGCCTGCGCGGCGAGGCTCGGTTCAGGGGCGAGGGGCGGGGCGGACGAGCCCTGCTCCGCAGGAAATCAGCGACCGCGAGCCCCAGAGGCCATCTGGGGCGGCGCTGACCGAAGGAAGCTAGTTCTGGAAGGTCTGGTTGCACCCTCCCCCGGCCTCCTCCCCGCGAGGCCGGGAAGGCTCTGCGGGCAAGGGAGAGATCGCGCTGCCGACTGCGCTCAGCCCCCACCACGAACCGCCAGGGATGATAGGTGTGTCCGCATCCCGCCTCCCAGAGTCGGCTAGAAAATGAGGCGGCGCTTCGGTTTCAAGGAAAGGTGGGGCCAAGTGATGGCATCCTGATGAGCCGCCGTCGGAGCCCGGCCCGGAGTCCTGCAGGGACAGACGGCAGCGCCCACACCCGCACCTCCCTGCCCACAGAGCCAGGAGCCTCGGCAACCACCTCGCCAGGGTGTTCCGGCCAGGCCAGAGCGGGCCCGAAGCCATGGGTTTGCAGTCATTAGGAATTCCGGAATCAGGCGGGGAAACGGAGAAGATCCAGAGACCTGCAGACTAGTTCCAGGTGTACACGTTCCTCTCAGAATGCCCTGCTGTGGAGAGGTTTTGTTCCCCACCGGTCTCCCCCGTTCCTGCGCACACAACTGCACAACACAGACTGGTACACGCTTTTATGCCATTAGACCTTTAATTACACAAGCTGTGCTCTGAAATCATGTTCAGAGCGGGCCTTTTCCAAAGACGCTGGCGTTGGCAGGTGGTCACCAGAGCAGCTCAGCCTTCACCCCTTTTGCAAATGTCCTCTGTCAGCTTGGGGAAAAACTCCTCCAGGCCCCTCTGTCCTCCGAAGTCAGCGATGGCCCCAGAGCCACAGCAGGGTCAGGCTGTGTAGCTTGCTGACGGACCTCACCCAGAGATGGGGCCCGAGCACCAGGGAACTGGGCATTCAACTCCTGGGCCGGGGCTCATGGGGCAGGGAGACCCACAGCCCTCCAGGCTTCTCACTCAGACTAGAGTTTGGCAAGGAGGGCCAGAGGCCAAGCAGCTCCTGTCCCTTGCCTCCCTTTTGCAGGAGACCTATGTGGGGACCTGCTAGGGAGGTGCCCGCTCCGGTCGATTTCATTCCCATTTCCACATGCTCTTTCCTGAATCATTCATGAGTGCCCCTATTCCCAAAGAGTCCCCCAAAGGGGCTTACAGCTTACAGGTAGCCTGAGCCACTTTGGAGCTGGTTTTTCTGTTCAGGGCTTGGCAGATAAAGGTCCCAGCTTCCAGGAGCTTCTGGAGGTTCACACCCTTCGAGAAACAAGAGGATGCTCTAGGTTATGCCATGCCTGCAGTGTCCAGGGAGACCTTGGACTGGACCCAAAACCAGTACTGAGAGAGTAATGGTGAAGACAGATGGGTTCTTATTCCTCTTGTGCTGGGACAGCCTCTCCTTGCAAGGCTGCAGCCTTCTGCCATCTGGGGTGAGCCCCCCAGGCTCCCCCTCTGTAAGATGTCTCCGTCTGTGGAATGGTTTCTACTGCTGCCACCAGGGCAGGGATCTTGCCAGTCTTGTTCCATCCCCGTCTCCAGCGCCCAGCGCAGGGCCCGGCCCGCAGCAGTCAGCAAGTGCGGACTGAAGTGATAAAGACCGCCAGGTAAAGCGAGCCAGGAGGGAAGCACCAACTGAAAGGACCATCCCAAAAATCTGTCCGTGCCAGGAGCTCCCATGTACTGGTGTGTACCATGCGCTCAGCTCTGGGCTGGGCACTCTGCACTTTCCTACCTAGTCACTGCAGCCCCATGAGAGAGGTGCTGCCAGCATTCACATTTCTTAGGTCCTGGGAGGTGAAATCATTTGTCAGGTCACACAGCTCGTGAGTGGAGGACCAGGTTTTAAACCAAGATCCATCTGGTCCCAAAGCTCAGACGCGGTACTGCTTCCAACCCACCACTGAGGGTCCTCACTGACTCTGACAGAGCCCTGGGGAGGGCTGTCTCCTTCTCCTGCCCTCTTTGTGGAATGAAACAGAGGTCCAGAGGGAACTGATTCAGGTCACGGATGTGGCCCTTTCCCTACACCTTGGTGCCTCCTCTGCTACCTCTTAACTCTCCTCGCTATCAGCAAAAAAACCTCAACAAAACAATCCGCTTCTGGGACGCCTGGGTGGCTCAGTTGGTTAAGCAGCTGCCTTCAGCTCAGGTTATGATCCCAGCATCCTGGGATCGAGTCCCACATCGGGCTCCTTGCTCAGCAGGGAACCTGCTTCTCCCTCTGCCTCTGCCTGCCATTCTGTCTGCCTGTGCTCGCTCTCTCTGATAAATAAAATCTTTAAAAAAAAAAACAAAAAAACCCCCAATCCGCTTCTGTCCTCGGACTTCAAGGAGAGTTCTAGTCATTTCAGGGCTGTTGCCACCAGGGGGCAGGCAAGCTTACCGTGTGAATGCCTAAGCCAGACAGCATGTAGACGAGGTCTTCAGTGGCCAAGTTTCCGGATGCCCCCTGTGCATAGGGACAGCCTCCGAGTCCTGCCACAGAAGAGTCCACGACACTCACTCCCATCTGGAAACACAAGGATGGTGAAACATGGGTGTCATTGTGGGGACAAGAGTCTACAAAGCCAGGAGGTCCTTGCAAACCTCCCAATCAACTGCTGCCTGAAATTCCACTGAGTTACTCCTTCCTTTGGCTAAGGAGTTTATTTATTTTTTAATTAATTAATTAATTAATTTAAAGATTTTATTTCTTTGACAGAGAGAGACACAGAAAGAGTAGGAACACAGGCAGGGGGAGAGGGAGAAGCAGGCTTCCCGCTGAGCAGGGAGCCTGACACTGGGCTCTGTCCTAGGACCCTGGGATCATGACCTGAGCCAAAGGCAGATGCTTAACGACTGAGTCACCAAGGTGTCCCTCAATGGTTCTTTTCAGTTCCTAAAACAGTGTGAGTCTCCTTTGTGGACAGTTTCCTCAGCCAGGGTTATCTTCCCTGGTTCCTTTCATGCTCAATTCCTGACCCTGAAACGTCTCCCCAGGTCCTTCCTGATCGCAAACCTAAAGGGAGTTCCGTGGTAATCCTCATGTGTTAGGACAGGTCACTTGCAGGGAGGAAGCCTCTATTGTTTCAGGTGATTCAGGCCTCTATTGTTTCCGGTGATTCATTTACCCCCCACCACCCCCACCTAAGTAAGGCTGCTCTCACTTCAAGTTGGACCTCTAACCCCAGGCGGCCTATCCCTTTTCCCCAGCCAGGGCAGCCCACTTTCCTAATGACGTTTCCCTTTCTCCTCTCCCCTCAAACCTCTCACAGACCTTAACCTGGACAGCTACAATGGAGAAAACAAAGTTACAGAGTCATGTGGCTTAGAGACCTGAGCCTCTAGGAGATAACTTAATATAAAACAATAAACAAAAAACAAAAAAAACCAACCAACCAACCAAAAAAGGAAAAAAAAACTCTAAGAACAAAGACGGCCCAGGACTGCTTTAGCAAACCTAAAGGCCACAGGCCAGACTTCAACCAATGTGACAGGAAGGTCAGATACAAGACAAACACAGCCTGTGGTCAGACACAGAACTTTCCTTCTAAGGGGCGGCCAGTTCACAGAATCCTCCTTCCTAGCCCACAAGGAGCAAAACTCGAGGGTAACCCAATCTGAAGCCTCAGTTCAATCTTTGGGGAGCAGCACCCCTGGAGTGACCTCTGCTGCCTCTCTGCCTCACCTCCCCTGCCCACTCCCTAAGCGCATGTGCAGTCACAACACTTGGTGGGCCTGGGGGGTGTGTCCTCCCCAAACCCCACCTCAGCCTTTCAGCCCAGGGCTGCCTAGTCAGCTTCCTGTTCCCCCTTTTCCAACTGCTTTTCTTCCTCACATCCTCCAGGCCTCACTCAGGTCTCTCATGGCAAATCCACTCTGACCACCCCAGCTGGGACGGAGGCCATCCTTAGTCACGTGCTTCCTCCCTGCAAGTGACCTGTCCTAACACATGAGGATTACCACGGAACTCCCTTGACTGTCCCCCTCACACACCCTTACAGGCCAGGGTCACATGTCCGTGTCCTCTGTGGCCGCCCAGGGCCTGGCACACAAGTATCCGTGAGTGCTCACTGAAAGAACCCAGGAGCCTAGCTGGCCTGCCACTATGTCCTCCTGGAGGACGGACACGCGCCTTTTTCCTCGGACCCACCTTACCTGCAGGGCCACCAAGGTGTTGGCCAGGGCCTGGCCATAGGTGTCATGGCAGTGGACAGCTAGGGCAGCCACGGGCACCTCGTGCATGACCGCAGACAGCATGTCCTTCATGATCCCAGGAGTGCCCACACCGATGGTGTCCCCCAGGGAGATCTCGTAGCAGCCCATCGAGTACATCTTCTTGGTGACCTGGGGGAGCAAGCAAGCAAGCACTTGGAGGACATCAGATTCCTCAAGCCAAGTGTCCAAGACCTCAGAAGCAGAGATCCTGGGCAGGACATCTCCCTGTCCAAAACGCTAAATTCCTGTCCGATCGTAGGCTGCTTACAAGTTTGAGTGGGGACGAAAACCGCTCTCTACTCACTAGGAAGCGGAGATGGAAGGACCAGAGCTGGCCCTGCAAGCCCGAGCTCTCCTCCCACCCGCTCCTACCCCCGCGGCCTCTGACTTCACGTGCCACCTCCACACCCTGTGTCAGAGCCAACAACTGGAATCAGGAACACGGACTCCTCTCACAGAACCGTCTTCAGTAAGATCTGCGACCTCGTGGGTCTGAGCAGCTATTTTCAACAGAGGTACCTGTTTAAACTTTTAGAAGCTCATCTGCAAATCCCTGAAAACACTGAGAAACCAGTGCAACGTGTGCCCCTCTCGAGGAGATGCTGCCCCACATGGCGCTGCCACAAGTGGACGGTGCGACAGGGCAGGGATGCAGAGGACACTCAGCACAGGCCTGCCAGGCACATGGGACTGGCGAGCACCCCACCGCCCGGGCAGCAGACTGAGGACAGCGGGTGGAGGCAAAGGCCACAGCGAAGCGGGGGGGGGGGGGGGGGGGGCCTCTGGAGTGACACACGCTGGGGCCCCAACCCAGTTCGGCTGCTCCTTGGCTGGGGCGGGGGTGCTTGGAGCTTCCATCTCTCCTTCCAAGAAGCAGTGGCGAGGCTTTGCGCAGCGGCAGGGAGGGCTGGCGGGACGGGAGGCTGGGACAGGGGCAGAGCGGCCACTCTCGGGAGCACCGCTCTCTCCTTGATGCTCCCTGCTATGCCGGAAGGGCGGGGGTGTGTGTGTGTGTGTGTGTGTGTTTCCTCGCTTGAGAAATGGACTAACAATAACACCAAATTTGCACAGTAACTTTGACAACGAAGGGGCATATGTCCTTGGGTTGCTCAGACCCTGTTCCCACACTGCTCTCCTCAGTGCTGACTTGGTTCCCGCTTGGAGGACAGCGAGGGTGAGGAACTTCTGGGAGCCTGGGCAGGGAGCCCCTCCACGGATCACCTCAACTATCACCTGTCCACTGACCAGACGGCAAACTGAGTCAGAGGCTTCCAGGCTGGGGCAGAGGGTAGGGCTTCAAGCGCACTAGGAGGTGGGCCTCCAGGAGCAAGTGCTGGGCGGTGCTCCCAGAGGGGCGCAATGAAGGAGCTGCGGGAACGAATGACATCAGTGACCCACCAGGAACAGGTGGTGAGGGGAACCTCACAAGCAGGCAAGGCAGACAACCCTTGGAAAACCCCTGGCCCGATATACACACACCTCAGCTACTTTGGCCGGGGAGATCTTCCCTTCATAGGGGCATCCAAGCACACAGGAGACATACCTGCGGGAGGACAGGGGAGGGATGGTATCAGGGCCCCAGAGCTCCCAGGCCCGCAGGGCTGACCTGGGTAGCTGTCTGACAGTCATCTCTGAGGTGCAGCAAGGTCAAATGCCCCCGGAAAAGGGAGATTCCTTCGGGGGGGGGGGGGTGGGCAGCACATGGGGGGCCAGGAGGGGGCGGCGGAGAGCCAGGGCAGGGAAGGGATGGGCCTCCTCTGCTGCTTGCTGGGGAAGCTGGGGTTGCACAGGCCTGAGGAGAGAAGCCAGCCGAAGGGGGCAGTGAGCAGGCATCGGAGCCGTAGGGCGTTGAGATCAAGCAGAACATGTGCCGCAAGGTAGCTGGGTCCCCTACTCCCATACTCCTTGGTCCCAGGAGGGGACCACGGACAGATGAAACCAAGCAGGAACAAAAGGGCTGGGCTGGCCTGAGGGCCAAGGATCGGCTGCTCCAGTGAGCTGCCCGAAGATTCACACTCATTTATTCAACAGATACTGAGAGAGCTGCCCACTACGTGCCCGGCACTGGGTCATGCAGTGAAAAGACGGACAAGGTCCCTACGCTCATGGAGGTTACTTCCAGTTAGCGAGCGAGCTGGTGAAAGGGCAACCGAAGGAACAGGTGAAATGATCCCAGAGAGATGTGCCACGAAGGGAAGAACGGCGGCGTGGCGGGAGCCAGGAGAGGCTGGCCGTAGCCAGGGTGGCCCAGGAAGACCTCCAGGCCGTGACACGGGAGCGAAGAGGGGAGCAGGCAGCAGGAGCCACTGGGAGAGCGTCCCGGGCAGAGAGTAGAGCAGCGTGGAGCCCAGGATGTAGAGAAGATGTGCTCAAGCTCAGAAGGACGGAAGATCTGGGCACAGCCAGCCAGCGACAGAGAACACAGCACGTGGCTGGACAGGAGGGCGCAGGCCAATCACGGTGCCCTGCGGCTGTGGGAAGGAGTTTGGATCTTTGGATCTTGGTGGGCTTCTGTTCCCACCTGCCCTGTTGGAGCTAAGGCCCCACTGAGAGCTCTTAGAGTTTGGCAAACTCTTCAGCATGTGAGAAGCAACACAGATGTTGTCTGGATACATCATTTTGGGCCCAAAGTTCTCAGAGTGTTTTCCCAACTTCCTTCTCCTCCTTGTTCTGCAGTCACTGCTGAGCAAGGAGATGGGAGATGCTGATAACGAGCACAGGCTTGGAGTCAGGGAGACCCCATGGGCCCCTGCTTCCCCACGCACCCCTCCCCCCAAAGCCACCTACCCCTTGCTTCCCCAGCGCCCTGGCGTGCTGGCCCTGCACTGCGGGAGGGAGCCCACCATGAACTGTGGCACGTGGGCTCTGCCCTCACGGGGTGCGGGGTCCATCGGGAGTGGGAGGCAGGGAAAAAGCTAACATGAAGCCAAGTGCTCTGTCAGAGGATATCTGGGGGCCCTGAGAGCCCGATGAGGGGTACTAACACCAGCTGAGGCCAGAAAAAGCTTCCTGGAGAAGCCAGAGGATGAGCAGAGTTAGCCTGGACAAGTAGGATGTAGGATAGGAGAGGACTAAGTCTATGGAAAGCACATGCAAAGGCCCAGAGGCAAGAGTGGGAGCATGGAAGTAAGGACTGAAGTTCCAGTCAGGCTGGAATGCAGCAAGCTGAGGAGGCAGGGCTGGATGGTTAGCAGCAGTGGACAACGAGGCTGCAGACAAAGGCAGTGTCTCGGAAGCCAAGTGGGAAGTCCAGAGAGCATCACTGACAGGTTTTAACCAGGGAGTGAGGTGATCACACGTGCACTTTCTGAAAGAGCACGCTGGCTGCAGTGTAGACAGTGTATGACTTCACAGCCGACTCTTCGGCCTTCCTGAGCCGGTTCTGTCCTCTGGAAGCAGGGACAGCCCTGCTTGCTGGATGACCATGGGGTCACAGTCAGATAACACAGGGATGATGCCTAGCACTCTGGCGTGAAAGATGTGATGCTGGAGACCTAGAAGCCGAGAGGGCTCCTCAGACCTGTGTGATTGGGGGTGCTGGAGCTGGGATTCATCTGACCTCCACAGACTCCAGGGAGTGTCCTGTCCTGCTGGATTCCTCTGGGGAACAGACCCCAAAACCAGGTTTGGAGAAAGCACTTGCCAGGATTTCTTCTGACCACATCTACTCGAGGAGAGATGTCAAGGTGTAGAGTGTAGGCAGCCTGTGCTCAGGATAAGGAGTTTGTAGGGGGAAGGTGGCTTGAGTCAGAGCCTGGCCACCTTTCCAGAATGGTTCTGAGGAGAAGGCAGGCGGCACTGACATGGAGTGACTCACCCACGCACGGGGATACCGGCGGCCCGAGCCGCCCTCAGGATCTCGTCAGATCGCTGTAAACTCTCCTCAATGGAGCAATTGGTGTTCTTCTTGGTGAACAGCTCTGAGGCAGCAACAAAGACCGTCACCTCCTTGGCTCCAGCGGCAATCTGCCAATAGCCGGGTGAATTCCTTTCAGCTTTTTTTCTCTTTGAGGAACACCAGCGTTGGCAAAGTGGCAAAAGCCCTTGTCTTACAGTGAATTTTATAACACACAAATATCATGAGTTGAACTGTGACCACCCCCCACCAAAAGAAGGTCTGTAGAAGTCCTAATCCCCAGTACCTCAGAATGTGGCCTTATTTGGAAATAGGGTAGGTGTAGCAGTAATTGGTTAAAATGAGGTCATAGTGGTCGTGACTCCAATAGGAATGGCGTCCTTCTAAGATGGCGGCCATGTGAGGACACACACAGAGGCCAGTGAAGGCACAGGTGGGATGGGAGTGAGGTGAGCAAGAGCTGCCGGTCTTCACCAGAAGCTAGGACAGCCACATCCTCCCAGCCCCCAGGAGGGAACAGTGGTATGTGGAGGAACCAAGTACCCCCAGGGTTTCAGACTTTGTGCCACCACAGCTGTGAGAGAACACATTTCTGTTGTTCTAAGGCACCTAAGCTTTTGGTATTTTCTTATGGCAGCCCTAGGAATGAAAACAGTGAATTCTAGCCCCATCAAAGAAACACAACCACCCTGAGCCTTCCCCCAGGGCCCAGCACGGCTGCTGTCATCACCGTCCTGGATGTCACTCTTAAGAACAGCTTTCTGGGGCGCCTGGGTGGCTCAGTGGATTGGAGCCTCTGCCTTCGGCTCAGGTCATGATCCCAGGGTCTTGGGATTGAGCCCCGCATCGGGCTCTCTGCCTGCTTCCTCCATCTCTGCCTGCTTCTCTGCCTACTTGTGTTCTCTGTCTGTCAAATAAATAAATAAAATCTTTAAAAAAAAAAAAAAAAAGAACAGCTTTCTGGGGCACCTGGGTGGCTCAATGGGTTAAACCTCTCCTTCAGCTCAGGTCATGATCTCAGGGTCCTGGGATCGAGCCCCGCATCGGGCTCTCTGCTCAGCGGGGATCCTGCTTCCCCGTCTCTCTCTGCCTGCCTCTGGCTACTTGTGATCACCTCTCTGTCAAATAAATAAATAAAATCTTTTTAAAAATTATATATATATATATATAGAGAGAGAACAGCTTTCTGCCTAAATTCACAATCAGCATCCCCAGTGACATTCTTGTCCAACACTCCAGGAAAGATGGCAGATACCAGCAACCACTGTGGGGAGCACGATCTTCTCTAAGGAGAAAATGGATAATGACAACAAGAGCTAATATTTACTAAGCACTTACTTTCTTCAAGCCTCTTGTTAAGTAATAAGGGTGCATTCTAGCCTCTGAAATCCTTCCAGCATTAGGTACTATGATCAGCCCTAATTTACAGGCATAATCTGAGGCTCAGAGAGGTTAAACAGCTGGTCAAGGTCAGAGAGCTGGGGGTGGCAGGGCCAGGACTGCCTTGGGTCTGTCTGACAGTGCTCATCATTACCAGAGGCAAGCCCTTCAGACAGATGGCCCAGGACAGGGACTAGGCCCAGCGACAACACAGGGACCAACATCATCAATCTCATTTCAGGGGCCCCCCGCCATCAAGCGAGTCTCTTACTGCTGCCTGGAAGCCTTTGATATTCGGGGTCAGGACTGGGTAGTTGATGCCAGGAAATTTCTGGATGCCCTTCAAAACTTCAGCATTGTCAGCCATCTGGGAGCCAAAGGAGACATTACCAGGTCACTGCCAAGGCAGAGAGCACAGGTAGAAAAAGTGTTTCTATCACACAATCTCTGTTGTCTAGAAGCCCTGGAGGAGTCCTTTTGCAGAGCTGGGTCTCTCCAGTGCTTCTCTCCAGTACTCTTTGTTTGACCGCTGATGGGCCCAGGGCTCCTTGGTGCAAGTAAGTCCCCCAATTTCTCCTACGGCTAATACTAACAGCTTCTCACAAGCGGCGACAACACTACCAGCTATTTACCGAGAAACTCTGTTACTTAACACTCAGCTGAAACAAGATCTCTCTTTCTACTTGATTGTTTCTGTGAACCAGGAGTCATCTGTCTCTCCCTTTTACAAACACAGACGCCACATCTCTAGACAGGGCTAGAGATTCTAGACTTCCAGAGCCAGAAGAGGCTTGAGAGGCCACCCTAAGCTCGGAGAGGGGAAGATCTCACCAAGGTCCCCAAGCAAGTCAGGGCCAAAGCCAAGATGGAATCCAAGCCTCCTGCCTTCCGGGTGATGGTCTTCTGCTGCCCCATGCTTACAGAAGTCACGAGAGCAAGCCAGAGGTCTGGAGCCCTATGTTCCCAACATCTACGTTCTTCCAGGGCAACTGCAAAACTTCACATCTGTCTCATCTGAGAAACGATTACTGAGGGCTGGGGCTCACCTGGGGCACCCACTTGGGGGACACAAAGCTGGTGGCTTCTATAACGGGGAGTCCTGCTTCAGAAAGCATGTCTATCAGCTTGATTTTTGTAGAAGTAGATACGATATTCTGTGATGGAGAAAGAAACACCAGAAAAGACGGGTCAGCAAAAGTGGGAACCAAATGGCCTCAGCCACAGTGCCTGTTAGTCCAAAGCTTGGCTACAGCATGCACTTCGCTATCTCTACTCTCAGACACAAGCACGAATCCACGTGTAATTCAGGCCAACAGGTGGGGGACAGCTTCAAGTTCTACAGATAGTATTTTGCAGGGGAGGCAGCTTCTCGCCTGAGAGGACTAAATGTGTACACGGAAACAATAGTTTTGTATCATAAAGCCTTTTTCTTAACTGTTTCTTGATTTATGACCCCATCGTAAACCAACTGAGAGCCATGTGCCGTGGCCTGATAGGGCAGTGATGACTAACCCTCTGTCTGGGTCCTGTTCCATCTCTGAACTCGCACCAGACCTGATCCTCCCATGGTTGGCCTCCCGCTTCTCTCTCTCCCTCCCCCACCATGCCTAGTTGCTCATTAGATTCTATGGTTCTCTCCAAATCTACTACCATTCCTCCCTGTATGTTATGGCATGGTCTCACTCTACCAATTCATCCCACACAGGAATCTTTCTAAAACAGTCTCCATTGTTTCAGTCTCCTGCTCAAAAGCCTTCCATGGCTCCCTAGTGCTTACAGGATTAGATAAAAAAAATTCCAAGAACTCAAAGTCTTTCTCCCCAGGCCTTTTCACACCAACCCCATCAATTTCTCTCCCATTACTTTACCTTAATCCATCCCATAAGTAATTTCTGGAGCCCTCCATGTTCCAGGCATGGTGCTAGGTGCTAGGGATACAGCAGTGGACAGAACAGACACGATTCTGCCCTCACATAACTTTTAGTTTATTGTTATCAATAAGTTCTCACTACTGAAGCTATGCCTTCCAAAAAATGAAAAAGCTTTTCCGATTGAAAAAAAATAATGCACAATTATTTCAGAAAACATGCCCCAAACAAACAAAAACATCCTTAAAATCTCCCAGAGATAACACTAGTTACATCATAATGTGACTTTCTAGATCTGTGCAGTCCAATATATTAGACACTAGCCATAAGTGGTTATTTAAATTTACATGAATTTAAATTACATAAAAACAAAATTTCAGTTTCCCCGCTACAGCAGTCACATTTCAAGTGCTCAAAACCCACGTGTCCAAGACAGATCACATCTAGAACATTTCCATCTTCACAGAAAGTGCTACTGGACAGCACTGTTCTAGATCCTTCTCTAGGCGGATGTTCCCACAGATGTATAAGCTTTTTGTTTTACATAGAAGTGCAAGATTAAAGAAAATGCCTATGATTTTATAATCTGTTTAGTCACTTAACATACTCCTATATTAGTACAGCTTCCTAATCCATTTAATGAAGTCATTAAAGTATATTTGAGCTAACTTTCTCCACACTGAGCACTGAGGCGGTTTCCAACTATTTTATTACAACAAGGTTGTGAGGAGCATCTCCAAGGCTAAGTCTTTGCATGTGGCCTTCATGACATCCTTTGGTAAGTCCCCTCATGCGGAATTGGAATTGCCAGGTGAAAGGCATGCCCTCACCTTCCGTCCACTCTCCTGTGGCCTTTCCCATCTGCCCTGCCGCACGGACCGGGCAACACCACACCTGATATGCCACCGTCTTAGTCTGCTGTACTGTCACCCCACCCCACCTGGCCTCCTCAACCTCTCGACTTTGCTTGGCATCAGCTGGGGCAACCCGATCTGGCACAGCTCTGTCCACCCCTCTGCGCCCACCACAGGCAACTCTCACTGCTCGAAAAACCTCTTTTGGTTGATTTCCATCTTTACCTTTTCATTCTGCAGTCCATCTCGGGCACCAACTTCCACAATTTTCACTCGCTTTGGGAAAGTACCCAGAGAAGAGGTGCTGACCTTTGGTTTAAAAGAGGAAAAACAAAAAGGGTTGGGAGAAGATTGTCACAATTCTCCAAGAAGACAAATCTAAAAGAAGGGACCCCTCTTCACTGAGATAGGACGCAGCATCTCTCATTTGGATGGTTTTAGAAGGAAAAACGTAAAGAACAAAAGCATTTCACTGAGGAATGGGCACGAGATTCCTGCTCCTAGTACCGGCCCATTTCCAACGGCCCGTCTGCCAGCTGAGCATGTAGGTTGTTTCCTACACAAACCTATTTGCACCTCCCCAAACAGAACTGTTTAAATTCCGTCTGGCTTCATGCTTTCTCAGTAAAAAGCAACACATGTATTCCATTGCTTAAGCCAGAAACCTGACTCATCCCCTTACCCCACTCCCCGTGGGCTAGAAGGTTCTTATCATTTGGTTCCTGCTGATCTCAGTGAACTCATGACTTGTTTCTACTGTCCCACATCCCCAATGAACTCCTTACTTGTCCTGACTCCCTCATATTCCCCTCCCCACCCCACCCCCAGTAGAGGGTCCCTATACTGCAGCCCCAGTGGCCTTCCTCCCACAGCAGGGCCCCACGGCTTACTACTCCCTCCGCCCAGAATGCTCTTCCACATCTGGCTCCTTCTCATCGTTCAGCCAGATGGGCCTCCTCTGACTGCCCTTTGTAAAGCTGCCGATCCCCTGACCCTCAACATTTTCTATTTAAAAACTCTAATTCCCGGGGCGCCTGGGTGGCTTAGTCGGTTAAGCGTCCGACTCGTGATTTCAGCTCAGGTCATGGTCTCAGGGTTGTGAGACTGAGCCCTGCATTAGGCTCCGCCCTGGGTATGGAGCCTGCTTGAGATTCCCTCTCCAGGAATAGCAAATAAATGCATGAAGGGCATAGCCAACCCGGGGGAAGGAGGAGGACTTGTTATGTAACAGTCACAGGCTGGGTGATGGCAAGGGGTACGACTGGGGAGAGAGGACACCAACAGCTGAAGACAGTTTAAAAAAAAAAAAAAGGCTTTTCCACTTAGAGTCTGCCCCAAATCCTCTCCACCTTACCCCCAAGCAATATGAAGCTTCTTTTCCCTCTTTCCTCTGTTCTTAATATTGTAACTCTTCAAATTAACTTTGCTTTACCAGATTTAACCTGGTAAATCTGGCAGGATAAACATACTGCAGTGGGGCAAGGGGAGACGTGCACTCGGTAATCTATTAAGGATCCCAAACACCTGAAACCCTCAAGGAAGGAAGCGCTCCCTGCTACAGATCAGCTGGAACTTGAACAACTCACCTGAACTGGCCTTGCCTTCAGCCAGCAAAACTTCCTAGAGACTAAAGTGACGAGCCATTGAATTGCATGAAGTTACCAGGCTAGGTTGGAAGGTCCCTGCCAGTTGAATGTCCCTACAACAGGGTTGTTCAGCCTTTGCTGATACACTGCCCTAAGTTGATCCCACTGGAATGTGAGCTGCATGAGACTTTGTTTTATCCATTGCTGTAATTCTAAGGCCCTGGGACATAACAGGGGCTTGAGAGATAACTGCTGGATATTGTTGAAAGCACGCAAGACCTGCTTCCAAGCTCCTTTTACGAAAACAGAACAAACTTAATTCCACGTCCTTTGGGGCACCTGGGTGTCTTGATCATTAAGCGTCTTCCTTCAGCTCAGGTCATGATCCCAGGGTCCTGGGACTGAGCCCAGCATCAAGCTCCCTGCTTGGCAAGAAGCCTGCTTCTCTCTCTCCCACTCCCCCTGCTTCTGTTCCCTCTCTCACTGTGTCTCTGTCAAATAAATAAAATCTGAAGAAAAAAAAAATTCCATCTCCTTTCCCATAACAACTCTTCACATAAAAATAAAACAATCACATTTATTAAGCACTTAATATTTGCCAGGCACTCGTACGAGCCTTTGACACATTAACCTTTATCAACCTCTCAAGCTTATTCGGTAGAACTATTACAATCTCCATTTTAATGTGAAAAATATGAAGCCCAGAGATTGAGTAACTTTCCCAAGATCACATGGTTAGCTGGGCAAGAGTCATTATCTGAACCTGGCAGTGTTGATCTACAGCGCTAGCTCTTAACCCCTGGGCCACGTTGCCTCTGCCACCTTTCTGCCCTCGACACCCTCCCCCGCCACCACCAGTATTCTCTTGTCTTGGTTAAACACCCAGTTCATTCCCTCGGTATAGCCCTGCTCAGAGAGTATCTCCTCTAACCACAGAAGTCCAGGGCCAAGCCTCCTGAGCTATGGCCTATCTATACCAACAGCTAATACCAACTAAAGCCCAGTGCTAACTTCAGGATCTGTACCTCATTTAGTACCTACATGGCAGGGACTATCATTATCTCAACCTCATACAGGAAGAAACAGTCTCAGAAAGATTCTCCAAAATCACACAGCTAGCAAGTGAATTCTGGCTTGAACCATCTGTTTCTGACACCAACCCTCTGCTAGTAACCCCACGGCAGATCTATGACCTCATTACACCAGGAATTTTTTCAAAGCATATTAATATCCACCATCTCACGTAATTTTCTTAGTCTTCCAAGTTGGAAGTACCATCTTTATTTTACACATTAATGATCGGTAGGGGTGGGTGGCCTAGTAGACAGTAAAGTGGCTTTCTGAGGGGCCCACTTGTGAAGATGGTGTGATCTCCCCACTACACACTTAGACTCCTTTTAAATCAAAGCAAAATTAATGCACCTCATTTATCACTTATTCTGAGCTAAAGCAATGTCAAATTGCTTCCCTTAACCTCTAAAGAACTTAGATAATGTTTACCCATGTTACAGGCGAGCAAACTGAGGTTTAGAGAGCAAACAACGGTCATGCGACCTAGAAAGTGGCAGAACCACTGGGAAACCACAGCTTCAACTTTAGCCAAAACCATTTATTTCTTCAACCCCTCGTTCAACTAGGTCTCTTACACTTCCCCTCCAGTCACTGAGCATTGGTGGGGGAAACATCAGGATCAACATGCCCAAAGTACAATTCCAAGGCAATCAGTCGCACATGGTCCTAAGTCCCCAAACGCAGCAAGAGCTGGAAAAGCAGGCAGAGGGAGAGGGAGGACCTCGCTTTTTCCACTCGGAACTGGAAGATTATACGTATCACTTCTGAGGAGCTTGGAGAGCTCAGAGGGAGAAGGTGCCAGGGTGGCCGGGAAGAGCCTTAGACGGAATCAGGGCACCTGGGATGGCGCCCCAGGTCTCCACGACCCGAGCAAGTCGTTCCCCATCTCTGGTCCTCACTCTCCCTAAGTCCCTCAAGAGATGTGGGCGGAACAAAGATCGAGACTCCAAGGCCCTCCGGACAGTGGCCTGGGCAACTGCCCGGCTTCGCCTCTCAGAGCGCTGCCACCACGGGCCAGGGCCCCGACCCCGACTGTCACGGTGCCTGTAGGGCCACCCCTCGGCGGGCCGGGGCACTTACAGCCCGGAGAGACGCTAAGCCCACCAGTCTCCGCGGCAGCGCGTTCCTCATGGTCGCCATCTTGGCCCAGCTTCCCCCGCCGCCCCCAGCTGAGTCCCACGTGACCGCCGACAGCCGGGTGGGCGTGCCCCGCGTTTGGGGGCGGTGCTTCTGGAGTAACGTAAAGACGCCCTGCGAGGGCTGTTTCCAGCTTCTAGGAGGTTTTCATTCCATTTGGGCAGTTTTTTTTTTCATCCATTATGTTTTTTCTGAGTGCTTTCTACTTGCCATGGCAAAGTGAGGCTAGGACTATGAAAATGAACAAGAAATAATCAAGGGGTTTAGAGTTCGGGAGCTCTGGGAAGACATATTAATAATCACACAATTAGTTGCATAATTACTACCTTTCGCAATAAAAGACGGAGCATTTTGCCATGCGCTGTTCTGAGTTCTCCGGCCGTGTTAACTCTTCCATCACGATCTCCAGGATTTACATGCTGGCAGTCGACGGGAGGGAGAGGAAGAGCGCGCGCGCGCTCTAGTGAGCGAGAAACATCCTTTGATTTCATCCTTTTAAAATGGGTAAGATTTTATGCAGATAAAGAAGACACAAGAAGAACTTTCCAGAGAACATAACATATGCCAAGACCCTGAGGCAAAGCAATTGAATGCTTAGAGCAGTGTTTTTCAACCATGTTGTACCCCATTAACTGGTTATAACATTAATCTAATGGGTGCCAACTTAAAAAAAAAAAAAGCATTGGAGTGTACTGTGTAAGTAATAAAGTTAAGTATTGCTTTGCAAATCTTGTTTGTTGTTATATATGTCAACAAGATTGCAATGTAGGCTTACTGTAGGCTTCAATTAGAAATGTTTGGGGGAAAAAATTGTTTTAGGAAGATGGAAAGAAGGCCAGAATGACTGCAGAGCTGCGAGGGAGTAGGGACAGACTTTCCACTAAGATGGGAGAGATTGACAGGGACCATAGCACCGACTTTGGAGAACACATAGCAATTCATTTAATGGATTTTAAACAAAGAGATGATCAAATTTGCATTTCGTGATTAGTCACTGTGGCTTCTGGGTGGGTGGATATCCAAATGTTAAGTACACTGACTGGCATTCTTAGGGGAGCAGAGAGGGTACTGTCCCTGCCTCCAGGGGGCTCAGATTTTAGCTATGGAGAGAACAAAACCTGGTAAGTGTTCTGTTTTGCTTCTGCAGCACCCAAAATTCCCTCCGTCATAACAGACCTGTACTCACAGAATTCTCAAACCTCCAGCTAGAGGACTGAACATGACCCAAAACTACTAGCATGACATTTATTTCAAAATATTTATGTGTGATGTTCATGACTATAATTTTTGACTTTCAAGAATTGCACAGTGAAGGGGCGCCTGGGTGGTTCAGTGGGTTTAGCCTCTGCCTTCAGCTCAGGTCGTGATCTCGGGGTCCTGGGATCAAGTCCCGCATCAGGCTCTCTGTTTTGCAGGGAGCCTGCTTCCTCCTCTCTCTCTCTCTGCCTGCCTCTTTGCCTGCTTGGTCTCTCTCTGTCAAACAAATAAATAAAATCTTAAAAAAAAAAAAAAAAGAATTGCACAGTGAAAACTGCAAACACTTCCTGAAGTTAAAAAGACAGGAATTAGGGGCAGCTGGGGGCTCGGTCAGTTAAGTGTCTGCCTTTGGTTCAAGTCATGATCTTGGAGTCCTGGGATGGAGCCCTGCATTGGGCTCCCTGCCTAGCAGGTAGTCTGCTTCTCCCTCTCCCTGTGTTCTTCCCCCTTGCTGCTGGAGCACACCCTCTCTCTCTGACAGGACCCTGGGATCATAACCCAAGCCGAAGGCAGATGCTTAACTGACTGAGCCACCCAGGCCTCCCTAAAGGAGATTTTTAAGTATCTCTGCACCCAGTGTGGGACTGGAACTTATGACCCTGAAATCAAGAGTCGCATGCTCTTCTGAGCCAGCCAAGTGCCACTCTATTCCTAGTTTCTTGAGCATATGTATTACAAAAAGGTGTTGAATTTTGTCAAATGTGTTTCTGCTACAGTGTTTTTTTTCCCTTCATTTTGTTAATGTGGTTTATTACAATGATTGATTTCTGTATCTTTTTTTTTTTTTTTTTTTTTTTTTTTTTTTTAAAGATTTTATTTATTTATTTGACAGAGAGAAATTACAAGTACATTGAGAGGCAGGCAGAGAGAGAGAGAAGGAAGCAGGCTCCCCGCTGAGCAGAGAGCCCGATGCGGGACTCGATCCCAGGACCCTGAGATCATGACCCGAGCCGAAGGCAGCGGCTTAACCCACTGAGCCACCCAGGCGCCCCTGATTTCTGTATCTTGAACCATCCTTGCATCCCATGAATAAATCCCACTTGGTGATGGTGTGTAATACTTTGAATATGTTGCTGATTTTGGTTTGCTAGTATTTTGTGGAAGAGTTCTGCATCAATGATGATAAGGGATGTTGGTCTGTAGTCTTCTGCTAGTGTCTTTGTCTGGATTTGGTGCCAGGCTAATGCTGGCCTCATAGAGTAAGTTAGGAAGTTTTCTCTCCTCTTTACTTTTCTGGAAATGTTAGTTCTTTAAATGTTTAGTAGAATTCACCAAAGAAGCTAAGAACCAAAGAAGGTTCCAGGGCTTTTCTTTGTCAGGAGATCTTAAAATTACTGATTTGATCTCCTTACTTGTTCTACGTCTATTCAGGTTTTCTATTTCTTTGTGATTTAGTCTTGGTAGGTTTTGTGTTTTAGAAAATTTCTCAGTTCATCTAGTTACCCAATTTGTTGGAGTACAGCTGCTCTATAGTGCTCCCATAATCCTTTTCATTTCTGTAGAACTCATAGTAGTGTCCCATTTTCATTTTTATTTTAGTAATTTGGATCTTTTTCCTCAGTCCAACTTAGCTATGGGTTTGTCATTTTGCTGATCTTTTCGAAAAACCAACTTTATCTTCTCTGTTGTTTTTCTCTATTTTGTTTATCTTTGCTCTAACGTGGTTTTTCTTCAATCTTCTTTCAATTCCTCAGACTCAGTAATTTACATTGTCCTATCTTCTGGTACAATATTCTTTCTTCTGCCTACTCAAATCTGCCTTTGAATCCCTCTGGGGAATTTCTCATTTCATTTGTACTTTTCAGCTCCAAAATTGTGTTATGTGTGTGGTTTCTTCTTAGATTATCTATCTAGCCATTTCTTCATATATCTGTTTCATTCATACATCATTTTCTTGACTTCCCCACAGCTTCCTTTACTTTTCTGAGTATCTTTAAGGCAGCTGTTTTAAGGTCTGTCTAGTTTATCTGCCACCAGGTCTTTTTCAGGGGCTTGTTTCAGTTTCTGTTGATTCACTCTTTTCTTTTGAATGGGCCATGTTTTCCTGTATCTCTTTGTGCCTTGTGATTTCTTTGCGGACATCTGGACATTGGACTCTAATAATGTGGTAACTCTGGAAGTCAGATACCTCCTCCCTCTACCCACTTCCCAGGACTTGCTGGGTTTTTTTATTTTTGCATTTTGATTGTTGTCGTCGGTCTCTTGGCTACAGATGAGCCAGAGGTGTAAACTTAGGCTCTTTTCTGAGCCTTTCCGTGGGCATGTGGTCATTTTCTAATTTTCCTCATACATGCAGTTGTTTTTGAATGTCCTAATTTTTAATATCTGGCTCCCAAAAGGGGGAATATTTGAATGGGGGGGTATCAGTCCCTTAAATCCACTGGAAATCACTTCAGCCAGAGGCAGGGCTTGCGCCGTGGGAGAGGTCCAACAACGGTTGCCCACCCCTTTGCCTGTACCTCTGTGATCAGAAGCAGCAATCAGAGATCAGAGCTCAAAACTCAAATCCCAGATATTTGGAGAACAGCGTCCTTTTTGCCCATGTTGACTCCCACAGGCTGTGTGTAAGTTGCTCCAGGAACATGTTCATCACTGCCAGCTCCATGGCTGTGGCTGGGGGATAGGTAGGTGGATTGACCCAAACCACAATTTACTATCTGAATCTTCCTCTGGAACCGGAGCCTTGGGAGACTCCGGACTTGTACAAGAGTTCCACCAGATTCTGCCAGTGTTAACTGTTGTCGAGGTCAGGAGACAGATTCCTGGTGCCCACTCACTGCCATCTTCCCAGAATCCTCCCTAAGGACTTCATCTCACAAAGCTCAGTACATTGTGGTCTCAGTATTATCCTAAGTATTTCCTAATTCCTTGTATGGTGCCCTCATTGATCAGTGACTTATTCTGAAGTGTGTTTTAAAATTTCCAAATATATAGATTTTTTTCCTTCAAGTTTTTATATTTTTATGGTCCTTTAATTATGTTGCAGATACACCCATCTGTATGATAGTGCTCCTTTGGTATTTACATTTGTAAATATTCCATGTGCTTGAGAAAAACAAATATTCCTCAAATGTTGGGTAAAGATTTATAAATATATCTATTAAATAAAAAAGAAAGAGAAAATCTGATTATATCTGTAATAATCAAAGGGGCTGAACTAGTAGCCAACTCAAAAGGATGGTACTAGAAGTGAGAAGCAGAAACACCAAAGGAATTATGTTCTTTGTTTGGCATTAAGAAGACTTGACAAGTCCTTTGGGTTTTGTTTTTTGTCTTTAACAGAAACAAAGCTTTTCATAAGCAGTCCTTAAGAAACTGGGAGAAGAAAACTACAACATGCTTTTTGGTAGAAATGATTTGACATAAAAATTTATTTATTGGATCATATTTTAAAAAGCAGGGCAGAATCACATTCATTTTCTTCAAAATACCACTGTAAACAGACTGATTTTCTGAGCCCCTACTTTGCTTTGGAAACTTCCAAAGGGCTGATCACTAGCAGCTCTAGCAAAGCTTTTCCTTCCCTTCCAGGCTCTCCTCCTCTGAGGGGTGCTGGGGACAACTGATGCTAAGTACACAGCAAACGGCTGAGCTTGCCAAATCCTTTCTACTTCTTTCCATAGGCAGTAGGGTGACTTGGCTCATTCCTTAATCTGAAGTCATTGATTAAGGAGACAGGTTTCAAACACAGAGAATGGAATGAAGTTTCTGGGGTAGATAATTTCCCAGGTTAGGAACAGAAGGATGAATTCAGAGCTTAACCGGTTAGTGCCTCCTGCTGATCAGGGAGAGGTATGCTAGCAATGGATCTCAGATTCTCTGATCCACTGATCCACTGAGACATCAGTATAATGCACTCAGTTCCTTTGATTAAAATGTGTTGGAAAAGCCATCTCTGAGTAGAGAAGTAGTTTATTACAATGCTGGTGCTATAAGAGGAAAACCAAAGCAGCAAAGAGGAGGCAGTTCTGCCTGAACTCCCAACGATCAATGGACTCCTGTCATCTTTATAGTCCAGCCAAACTCAATTGGCAGAGTGAAGAGTGGCAGCTGAGGCAGGTAAATGAGCAGACCTTCTTCCGGATCTGTGGACCACTTCAGATCTTTCTGGATCCCCAGCATCGTTATCTGCAGAAAGCAAAAGGGAACGGAGAAGACATCAGCACACTGAGTACAGAATATGGCTGGAACGTGATGGGAGGCGGTCACACTGGGGCAGGGCGGATGATCTAGAAGGGGCGGGTGCAATACAGGGGAGACCTGGGGCAGGAAGGAAGAAGTAGAAAAGACCTCCAGTTCCTTTAGGAAAGGTGCCTCTCGGAACAGACTGGCTGAGGCTCCTCACCTGTGTAGTCGAGGTAGTTACAGGGGATGCAAGGTTTAAGACTCCGTTTTCTGGCCAGTGCAGGAAAATGGCATAAACCGCCGATTCTCTTGAGGTATACCTGGGAAAAAAGAAACATCAATGTCAGAAACACCTGGCTTGAGAGCCTGACACAAAGCCTCATGTAGTCCCCCTTCAATTGGCTACCGACCCCAACGCCTTGAGTCTGTCAGTGCCCTAGGAAGTGCGCTAACTCACTACCTATAGAGCTCTGGGGGAAGAAGGCAGCCCGGTAAGACTCTTTCTGGGGACTGCTTAAGTTTTCTTTAAACATCTTTAACGCTTACGCTAGTTATCGCATACTGAAGCCATGGGCCTTTTAATTCAAATCTTTTTTTCAACTCCAAATCCATGGGAAAATGGCAGAGGCTCCAATAAAATGTGCAGTGAAGAGGGATTTGTTCCGGGAGTTCGCCGTGCACAGACAAGAGGGTGAAAATCCCTAAACAGGAGTTCAGCCCAAATGTTAAGATGAACGTGTTTCCCCGGATGCAAAGAGCTTCGTCCGCTGGTATCACAGGCGCAGAGGCCTTTCACCAAGCACTTTGCACACGCCTGGTGCTCTGCTCGGCGCTTCCCGTAAATTACACTTCATAACCACCACAGGAAGCTAAGTATCATCACCCTATTTCAGACTGTAACACACAGGCCGCAGGTCAAATAACTAGGTCCACAAAGCCAAGTTTGAATCACGACTTCTCCGTGAGTTGGGTCTGTGATCCCAGGCGAGGAAGAGCGCTGCTCTGGGTCCCCCTTCTCACTTGGAACATGGGGATAATTAACAGTATCCATTCGTGTGACTGTTGAGGGGATTCAGTGAGTGGAAAGAATCTGGACTGGAGCCTTACACATTGGAGGTGCTGTGCAAGCGTCGGCTAGTACCATGTTGGGGAGGAAGGGTAACAAGGTCAAGTATATTCACAGATACTTGGTAGCTCCTCCTGTCAGCAAGTCACCAGACCTCTCACTAGTCAAAGATACCCTGGTGGCTTAAGGCATAAATTGGGGTACAAATTTACTAGCAAAAGCGCAGCTTTGGGGTTTCCTCCTGACAGCTTCTACCCTGGCTTGTAACACTGTGGACTGAGGCGGCGCCAGCCAGGGAGGGGCTGTCGTCCTGGTCCCGTACGCGACAGGGGGCGAGCTCACCACACAGACGTCGTGTTCTTTTCCAGTTGTATCCTCCATGGTTTAGAGGAATAGATCGCCTCCCCATTGACGCTCAGCCACTTCCCCACAGCAAAAAGCCTTTCTTGGAAGATGGGAACAATCAGTCCATCTTTAGTTGCTCCAATGTTAAGAAGGTAGTTGCCTCCCAGGCTCACGGTCTGCACCAGTTCCTGGAGAGAGAACAATGGAATCCCAGCATCGGGTGCCAAGTCCAGCAGGACACTTAGAGCCCACAGGTATGAAGAGAAGAAAAAGAATCTGGGGCACATTCTCTCCTTTGGTGAATAGCCTTTATCCTTCTGAAAAGTCTGTTTTTTGTCATCATGAAAGCAGGACAGGCTTATATGAGAAAATTAAAAATCCTGCTACCAAGTGGAGAAATATATTAATTCGAATTCCACGGACTGATCACCGGCCTACACTTCCCCCAGTGCGGCACACAGTGGGATGGGCCAGGTGGCGGCTGCACAGAGTGTGATCAGGGAAGCTGAGAAGTAGGAGGAAAGAGTATGCGGATCAGAGGAGAGAGGTTGTTGAGTGGGTGCCAGGGAGACTTGGGGAACATGGAAGAGAATGCAGAATTTGGAACACTGTATAAAATGGGCGACATAAATGTATATGCTGTCCCTTTGGGAAAACATGTTGTAAAGGGATATATTCTTCAAGGCTTCTGGAGTGGTGTGGTGTGCCTGGTGTGTACATGCATGTGTGTGTGCACGTGCGTGTGTTTGCTGTGACCTTGAATAGGTATGCTTCAAATGGACCCAGAAAAATTACATTCAGAAAATTTAAAAAAGAATGTATTGGAGTGACCCAAAGACACCACACCATCGACTTTTGATATTCCCTCTGGTCTTTTCTCTGTGCGATGGAAATACATTTTATACAGTTGTGATAATTTGTAACTTACTTTTTCACTCAAACCCTATGCATTGACCTATATTGCATTGATAAAAATTTTAATGGTTAAGAAAAATCCCCAGATCTACTTAAATATCCCTTTATGGCTGCAAGAAATTAAAACAACCCACATATCCAACTGCAAAAAATTCTGGGAAGAACATCTCTATATGTAAGACTTTCTTCTGTAATTATTATTATTTCCTTAGGACAGGTGTTTTTTGTTTTTTGTTTTTTTTTTCAATTTAAGATTTATTTATTTGAGGGGGATGGATAGTGGGGGAGAGGGAGAGAGAGAGAGAATCCCAAGTAGATTCCACACTGAGCGCGGATTCTGATGTGGGGTTCAGTCTCACAATTCCAAGGTCACGATCTGAGCCGAAACCAAGAGTTGGATGTTTAACCAACTAAGCCACCCAGATTCCCCAGGACAGGTGTCTATGGTTATGTTCAATGACCCCAGAGGGTTCTATCGACAATGACCCCAGAGGGTTCTATCGACCTGCACTTCCATCCAGAGTGCTCCCAACACTCTTAGTTAGAAGGGTAATTTGAGACAGTAGTTAACAAGTAACTCACAGGTGCTCTTACCGAAATGATTTCACATTCACTTGCAATGTCCCCCATCACCATGTTCCGACGAAAGCCCCAGGAGAGCTTGTCTATGGAGGTACACATTTCCCACTTGTGATCTGGCAAGCTCTCTGGCTTGAATTTATCTTGACAGTTGTAGTATCCTCCATGGTGACAGGAAGAGTTCTGACCCCACCGGTCATTTACCACTACCTGTTCCTAAAAGAAGAGAGTACTGGGTCATCTGGGGGTAAAACCACTTAATTTCCTTACGTAATGCAGGTTGATAAGTTGTGTTTGGGAACATAAGGAATGGACTTGGTCTAGAACCGTTCTCAATTGAGGGCTATTGTGCTCGAGAGACTTTTGTCAAAGTCTAGAGACACTTTGGTTGCCACGGTGGGGGTGCTACTGCCATCTAGTGGTAGAGGCGAGGCATGCTGTTAAATGTCTTAGGACGAACAAGACAGCCCCCTCACAGCAAAATATCCAGCCCCAAATGTCCATTGTGCTGAGGCTGAGAAACCCTGGTCAAGCCACATGTAATGTCAGAGCTGGAAGAGCCTCTTTGAAAGATCATCCGGTAAACTATTTCTTCTATTAAAGGAGAAATGGGGAGGACAAGACATGCCCAAGGTCATACCCCTGGGCAGTTTCAGGAAGCTGACAGTGAATCAGGTATGTGAACCTGACTGCTTTCCACTGCATGGCCCTGACTTTTTCCCAGGTAAAGATAAGTCAGGAAACATTTTCTTTCCTTCAAATCTTGGCTGAACTACGAGAAATCATAATGCAGAATATCTTTTTTTTTTTTTTTTAAGATTTTTAAAAACTTGAGACAGAACACAAGCAGGGGGAGCAGTAGGCAGAGGGAGCAGCAGAAACCCCGCTGAGCAGGGAGCCCCATGCGGGGCTTGATCCTGGGATCCTCGGATTGTGATCCAAGGCTAAGGCAGACACGTAGCCAACTGAGCCACCCAGGTGCCCCCCATAATATCTTAAGGTTAATGATGAACACTTCTATGATTCTTGTACTGGGGTATCCAAGGGGAATAAAACTGCTCTTGCCCTTAGAGATCCAGCAAAGACTGGCTGAGTAGACAGGTATGTGGACAATATGACATCACATCAGAGTTATTTATCTAACTTAAATGGGGAACACTGATCCTGGTGGGTAGGATCCAGGTGTGATGTCACCTAATCTATCATGGATGTAAGAGAAATGAAATTCCCACTTAAGAGGGAATTAAGCTGCATAACCAGCACAGATAGATGAGGGCATAAATAGGTGCATCTTATTCCCATCATTTAATTGTATAGGTTTTGTATATTAATTTTGGGGGATGTTTTTCTCATTTATAATGTTTGCATGCTTAATATTTATTTTACTTTCTCTAACTCTCTCGGACTTCTACGTACTGCTTCTATTCTATTACTTAAATTTAACAAGCTTTAAACCTCTGCTGTCGAAATCAAGAATTAAAGGAGAGAAAGAAAGCTTATACTAAGGAAGGCGGGGAAAAGAATTAAAGGAGAAACCTTTAACATCCATGAAATCCCCTGGTCCCTACCACCTCCATGTTGCCACTAGGATTTATTATTGTTGCTGTTATCACTGTTATTACTCTGGATCTTGGCTTCTTACTCTTTCTTTTCTCATAACAGGTTCATAAGAGAGAAGTCGTACAATCACGTGCCTTGACTGGGCTATCATTGTAGAGCCAAGAAAGAAACTCCGTAGAGTTCCAGTAAGTATCAGGACATTCCCACTCTCCATCAGACCAAATCAAGTCAGGTTGGTATCTGGAAGACACGCGATTAGGACAACATCTGTTATCTGAATCTATTCACAGTAAAGTGTCATGGATCTATTTTATAACAAATACTTTTAAGATTTTCTCTCATTGTGAAAGTGCCATATAATTACCATGGTCCAGACAATGCGGAAAAGTAAAGAGACAAAACAACAACCATAGCTCTGTTAATGTCGCTCACAGAACCGCTGTTTAGTACACAGTATTTTGGAACATTTCCTCCTAATCTTTTTTCAGTGTCTTCTGAAAAAAACAGGGTTGTAATCAGCACATAAGTAATTTGGTTCCCTTGCAGCAACTAATTCCAATGAAAAGAGTCCAGAACCCTTTTCTGTGCTCCAGAAGTACAGACTTAAGGTTTCTGCATTTAAGATGCATTAACACGTCAGGAAATGACAGAGGTTGGCGAGGATGTGGAGAAAGGGGAACCCTCCTACACTGTTGGTGGGAATGCAAGCTGGTGCAACCACTCTAGAAAACAGCATGGAGGTTCCTCAAAGAGTTAAAAATAGAGCTACCCTATGACCCAGCAATTGCACTACTGGGTCTTTAGCCTAAAGATATAAATGTAGGGATCCGAAGGGGCATGTGTACCCAAATGTTTATAGCAGCAATGTCCACAACAGCCAAAATATAGAAAATAAAGATGTGGCACACACATGTGCGCACAGGCACACACACACACAGGACTATTACTCAGCTATCAAAAAGAATGAAATATTTCCATTTGCAAAGATGCGGATGAAACTAGAGTGTATTATGCTAAGTGAAATCAATCAGTCACAGAGAGACAAATACCAGATGATTTCACTCATATGCGGAATTTAAGAAACAAAACACTAAGAACATAGGGGAAGGGAAGCAAAAATAAAATGAGATCAAAACAGAGAGAGAGGAAACTGTAAGAGACTCCTAACTCTAGGGAACAAACTGAGGGGGGCTAGAGGGCAGATGGGTGGGTGGATGGGGTCCCTGGCTGAGGAGCATAAAGGAGAGCACGTGATGGGATGAGCACTGGGTGTTCTATGCAACTGATGAGTCACTAAACTACCGTGAACCTAATAATACGTTACTTACTAAGTTCAATTTAAATTAAAAAAATTATCTGTCTTTCATTAAAAAAAAATTTTTTTTAAGAGCTTGAACTATTCCAGGAAATGCACTTGTTTTGGACAACTGCCCAAAGCTTCCACTACAAAGGATCTCTAGAGTCCCCCTGAGCCACACAGCCACAGCTTCCACATATTCCACTCTGACCTCTACGTGGCGTGTGTGTGTGCGTGTGCACGCACGTGCATTCAGACACACCCATAAGGTAAGCATGATTATTCCCACTTAGAGCGCAAGAACTGGAGGCTCAACAGGGCAATCTGTTTTAGGTGACAAAACTTCCAAGTAACAGGAGCTGGAACTCAAATGCACACCTGCTGATGCCTGGTCCTAGGCTGTCTTCTGTAATCAGGACGGCATGCAGATTCTAAGGAAAAGAATGCCTGTCTAAGAGGCAAGTATAATGCAGACGGTCTGTGTTTTACTGTCAACGAGAAACTGTGCGAGTCCCTCTCTACTCAGCACCTCCCTAGTTTTCACAGCACCACTGTGGTGTATGTCATCCGCATTTCACAGATAAAGAAACTGCGATCTCAATAGATTGGGGGGGGGGGTATTCAAGGCCACACAGCCAGCAAGAAAAAGAAGTGGATTTCAGATACAGTTCTGTCTGTCTCCAAGCCTCTGCTGGTCTCTTAGGACCTACTGTTTCCTTAGGGAAGTCATCTGGATGCAAGGAACTTTGTTTGGTTCTGGTCTAAAATGAGAGTCCAGGCAGAGGTGGCTGCCCCTAGAGCTTTAAAGATCCACCCTCCTGGGTGTGCCAGCCCCCTTTGCAAGAAGGGCAAACCAGAAATAAAGCACAGTGAAGACTAGTGATGAGTCCCAATGTGAAAGTGATCATTTTAAGAAAAATAACGGTAACAGCATCCTTATTCTGTACCAGGCAAGATGACAAGTGTTTTTCACATGTCATTCTGAGCCCTGTATTGAAGGTATTTCCTTTAAGGCCGGTGAGTAACAAAAGCCAGGGTTCACATGCAAATCTGCCAGATCCCAAATCCAGTGCAAGGTCCTTGGGGGTCATGTTGCCTCTCTCCAAGGTCCTGACAAAGAAACCAGCATGCAAGGAGGGACTGAAGTCTTGACTTTAAAACTTAAAAACCCCCATCCTCGGTCTGTTTCAATCTATAAAAGCAATATGACCACATTATGGGAGTTTTGAATAGTAGGAAGAAAAAATATTTTCCGTCTTAATGCAAACCACTATTTTCATTTTGACGTCTTATAGATTTTTTTCCCCACATTCCTTCCTTTTCCCCTTCTCCCCTAACTTAACAGTATCCTATAGGAAGTTCTGATTTCATTAATAAAAGTCATAAGGACAAAAACTTTTTTTTTTTTTTTTTTTTTACCTGTTAACAAGGTCATATAGTTCTGGCATTGTTTTTGCACGGACAAAATACTGTGTTTTGAAGCCATTTTTCTTATCAAGTAGGTAGAGTGGGTGGAACCATTCTAAAAGTGAGTGGTAGAGTCCATAACGTATATTCCTTAAATAGAAAAACAGAACAGCAAATGTCCATCAAACAAAGAAAAAAATAATGTTGTTTAAGAAAAATCAACATGTGGCAGCATTTTTACATCTCAGCGAAACTTACCAGTAAGGGCATGCAGGGGCAAGGGGGACCGCAAACCATTTCCTTAAATTACCTCTTATCGTTAACTTAAACAAAGTTACTGGGTTTTTGATCACACGCAGGACTACTTTTTATATTTAAGTACCTTAGCACCGAATGTCATTTTTTGGAAAAATTTTATTTATTTGAGAGAGAGAGAGCAGGAGAGAGCACAAGCAGTGGGGGAGGAAAAATGGGGGAAGCAGACACCCCACTGAGCAGAGAGCCTCATTCAGGACTCCATCCCAGGACCCTGAAATCATGACCTGAGCCAAAGGCAGACACTTAACTCACTGAGCCACCCAGGTGCCCCTCAAATGTCATTTAAGCCATTTTTTATCTATGTCAGTTATCTCAGTAATGACACATGGTCCTTTTAAAAAACTGTTTTCTCTGTCAACTGTAAGAATACATATTGTAGAGATACTAGGAAACTGAAATCACAGTTTCCTAAAATCACAACATTTTAGAAAATCACAACATTTTCTATGTAGCTGAAATTAATGAACGTGGGTTTATTGTTTCATTTATTTAAGATCTGCTAACAGTTCTTAACATTAAAATGTCAAGAATTCTCAACCAAAATGAAAGAGTCCAAGTGACCTATTTTCGTACACAATGAACTTGTTTTGAGTTATGAATGGTGAGTGTCACAGAAAGGCCTTACTGCAGTGGGAAGTAAGGATCACATTGCAATAGCACAGATAAGACAGAAAGAATCCGAGTTAGCTATTTCATCATATGACTCCGGGACTAAATAGATACAAAGAAGGTAAAAATCAAGGATGGTAAAGTCCAGTCTGATCGACATCTGACTTTTATAGCAGGACTGTTTTCTTTGCAGGACT
This sequence comes from Mustela lutreola, assembly GCF_030435805.1. NCBI lineage: Eukaryota > Metazoa > Chordata > Mammalia > Carnivora > Mustelidae > Mustela > Mustela lutreola. Next base: position 17,252,341 of record NC_081299.1, read on the forward strand.
TTGCGCACCGCACTGGGAAACTGAATACTGAGCAGGTCTTCAAAGACAGCAAACTCTTTCTTTATGGGCCATGTAGCATTTTTAGGCTTTGCAGGCCTTGCGGTCTCTAGTCCAACTCTGAAACTGTAACTTGAAAGCACCCATAGACACAACACATAAATGAGTGGGCGTAACTGTGTTCCAATCAAATGTTACCTATACAAACAAGTAGCTGGCCTACTCCTTAAACAGTGCATCAAGTTTACCAAATCACAACAGAGCTGAGATGGGGTAAGGTACAAATACCACCTTTCCTCTCTGTAGACAATCACACCCAGAACTGTAGGGGCCAAAACCAGAATAACTGGGTTCAAATCCCGCCTCTGCCACTTCCAAGCTATTTGATCTTGGCAAGTTACTTCTTATTAAGTGGCATATATTTGGGAACATTACTTAGAATCGTCTAAGCGGCTCCTTACCTCACTTTCTGGCTCCCTTAACTGCTGCCTTTGTCAGCTCCCTCTTGACCTAGCAGTCACCCAAACTTTCTAGCTGCAGGTGGACAGCTAAGGGGGACACAAAGATGACAGAACCAGTCCTTCGTCAGACCCTGGAAAAGGCCTTGAATTGGAAGGCCTTCCAGAAAGAATCCTTCGCAGAATGCAAACAAAGCACTGTGGGCTACGTTGGGTATCCCTCACCTAAACAGGACCATGAATTTCTCTGATGATGTCACCTTTGGTCACCTGTAAAGTGCCAAGCATCAAACACTGCTAATTCAAATGCCAGAGCCTTTTAGGTTTACTCACTACACGCAAACTTAGAAAACACACAAGAGCAAAGAGGAATGAGAGGTGAAAAGAGATGACAGATTAACCATCTGTAGATACTTACCTCTTCCGGAGGGCTTTTCCCAACTCACCAACCAAATCACGATGGGGACCCACATCCTTAGAGTTCCAGTTCCAAGACACAGGGCTTGGCCAATTTGTGAAGCCTTCGTGGTGTTTTGTCGTCAGGACTACATACCTGTGGACAGCAAAGAAAGCAGGTGGTGGGCCACAAGCATGAGCTTACCCCGCATGCCCCACGCTTTTAGAAAAGGCTGCAAGAACTTGACCACAGGAAATATACTTGCCTGAGTGACTGTGCTGGTGATCCACAGGGAGATGCTGCGGGCACATCTCCCCGTGGATACTGCTCTAGGGATGGAATCAAACTTAAGGAAGCCAGAATCCTTAGTCCCCAGCCAAGGAGGAGGCCCAGAGGGAAGGAAGGAGTAGATAAGAAAAAGAAGTGGCCCTTAGCTCTCTTGTTCTGGAAATAGCAGATGACAGAAAAGCAAAAGAAAAGGTCACATGAACTGCCTCTCATTTACAGAGGTGACCAGGACCAAAAGAGCTGGGGAGAAAAGTGCAGTGTTGAAATAACACTCAACATTTCATTTGCTTGTACAGCAGAAAAACTGATGATACCTGCACATGATCATTTAATCACTGGCTGGTGTGGGGAGCTCCAAGACTTAGAGGGCCAGATAGTATTTCAGCCTTCGAGGGCTCCATTCCTCTCTGTGGCATATTCTTTTTCTTTTTTAACCTTTTTAAAATGTAAAGATCATTTTCATCTCATGGAATTTACGGGAACGGGCAGAGGACCTCTCTCTCTCTGGCCATGGTTTGCAGACCCCTGGTATGGTGAAAGGAACCTTTGGCTTGGAGTCTTGAGATTTGGGTGTAGGACATTAGTTCCCTTCCTCCATCTGGGCTTGTCATCTGGGCCACAGAATAAGGGGTCTGGACAAAGTTCTCCAAGATTTCAATTTTTATTTGTAAACTAGGGATCTCTAAGGCTCCTATTAGACAGTGACCACCACATGTGTTTATTTGACGCTTATATTTCCATATATTTATCGGCACACACTAAACATCAGCTGTAAATTTTCTTCAGTACAAGGTCCAAGGGAAACAAAAACCCAGGAGGTGACCAAGGAGACAAGGTAAGGACGGAAGACTGCTCTAAGCCAGGAGCTCCTTGCCTCCATCTTACCCTCCTCCAACCCGCTTCCTTCCTGGCCGCCAAGCTATTTCTTCTAGAAGCTGAGGGCAACCATTCTTTGACTTCAAGCCTGGCAACATACCACCCTCCAGGATTAGTCCTTCGGTATTGGCCCCAGCCTTCAACAGCCTCTCCCTTCCCCATTTCAGCACGCCACACTTTCACTTCTCTGAACCCTCCACACTCAAAGCTCTGACAGCTCTCAAAATAGCTCAAACGTCTCTTGAGCACTCTCTGTGTGCAAGGCACAGAGAAGGCAGGTGAGTGGGAATCGGTCCCGTTGTCCAAATACACTGCGCACCAGAACTCTCTTTCCCTCCCTTTTCCGCTGGGAGATGTTAAAGCTGAAAGGAACTAACACAATCCCTTTCTATCATCATGGAAGGAGGCTGCAGGGAGGTGACAAAATGCCAGACCACAGGATGAAAATTCTGGAATCCTGATTGTCCTGATGACCTGGAAGGGACATTAGGTATCACCCAGCTCGATCGTCTCGATATACAGGCGTAGCCACCGAGGGCTGTCCAGCCCACGGCCTTTCAGAAAACCTTTATTTTCTTCTAATCCTCAAGCAGACACGCCTCCTCCGCGTGACCCGGCGTGCCACATTCAATTCTGCATCCTTCAGGAGGCAAATCACTGGACCAGGGGGCTCAGGAAGTCAGACCCGCAGCTGAGCGACCCCGGGAGAGCCGGCGCACCCCCCCCCCCCCCGCTCGGTTCCCACCTGCCTAACGTCAGCCCGAGCCGGGAACGGGGCTCCGCCGGGCTCCGCGGCGACACTCACTTGGCCCCGGACGCCTGGAAGAGGTCGGTCCAGGCTTCCGGGTGGAAGAAGCGCGCCGTGAACTGCGGCCCGAAGTCCGCGTAGCTGAAGCCGGGCGGGTAGTTGTCGCTCATGAACTGCTCGTACTGCGGCAGCCCCTCGCCCTTCCAGTGCCACCAGAACCACTCGCTGCCCCAGGCCGGTACCGAGAACACGCCCCAGTGCACGAACACCCCGAACTTGGCCTTGTCGAACCAGTCCGGCAGCGGCCGGGAGTCCAGACTCTGCCAGTCCGGGGTGTAGCGGCGCGGACGCTGGACCCCGCGCACGGACGCCGCTCGGAGCAGCAGCAGCAGCAGCAGCACCAGCACCGGCCCGGGACCCACCGACCTCGACTTCATGTCGGAAGTCGGGTCGCTGCCTCCAAGCCTACGCGGCCGCCTCTTAACGCGCAGGTACGCGGCGCGCGGTTCCGCCCACTCTCACTAATGATTGGCTCGGAAGGGAAAAGGGGCGTGTCAACCCAGGCTGCTTGGCGACTGTCCTCCCCTCCGGATCGGCCGTTCCTGCAGCGCCCCCTGGTGCTCAAACGGAGAAAGACACAAAGTGTCGTTGACCGCGCTCCGCGGGACGGACGAATGAATGCTGGGGAAGGGACATCACAGCCGGGTTCAGTCGTGAAAGTATGGGAGCCCCAGTGCGTGCCGAGCGCTGAGAGTAGTCCATTTTGGCATTGGGAGCCATAGGGGACTTCTTGAACTGTAGTAAAGAAGAGCAAGCCGGGAGGCAGGAATACCAGATGGGAAGGCATCGTGATAGCCCTAGCAGAAATATGGGGTGGAGGTATAGGGAGAGGAAGTATTACCAGGGAAGAGGAAGGAGAAAGGTGGGCACTGAATAAGGAAGAGCCTCTGTGATCATTTTGTCTGTCTTGTATTTATTGAGCTTGCTTTGGGGATTCTGAGGCAATACAGAGAGCTTAATGTCTTATTGGGAAAATAAGACCCTTTGGCTGCCCCCAAAGGAACGTTTTTCGAGTAAGCAGGGTGAGAAATTGAGAGCCGCAGGTCAAAGAAGTTCCCATGTCAACCTTCTCTGGTAGGGAGGTCACCGGTTGCTTTACAATTTGTATGCTGTGTGCTCAAACAGGTCATCAGGTGGGAAAGGTCTAATGACCCCACGTGGCACACAGTCAGTCCCCACCTATCAGTGAGAGAACTGCAGCATATCAGAGTTTGAAGGGACTTTGGAGATCGTGGATGCTATCCCTTTCCCTACTCTTCCCATTTTACAGAGGAGGAAACTGAGGCCCAGGGAGGGAACTGGAGTCGCCCAAGATCACACTGCTCATTTGAGCAGGGATAGGAGGAGAATCCAGGTATCCTGGTGGGGAATCTGTACCTCTGAACAAGCCGCTCCTCTCTCACACCCTGGGAGGGGCAGGGACCTGTGTTGACAGAACCAAGCACTTCCTCATTCCAGGAGCTGCAAGGAAACACAGTAGCTTTCGCTGATTGAACAGCTGTTTTATCTCTAGTGTTTTCTCTGCAAGATTATATTGAAATAGTGCCCAGAACAGTAAGCACTGACACCTCAAAAAACCAAACCAAGACAAAACCCATTTTGTTTGCACACATCTTCTCGTGATCAGAGTGAGTAATGGTCTTTGGTGTTAGAGAACTCATCATGGGGAGGATAAAATGGGACACTATGGCCTTCGCAGCTCCTTATTCTCATAACCAACATGTAAATCTGCAGGGACAAGCAAGAGACATGACGACAGAGTGGACAAAGCTGGAAGTTGGGAAACCTGCATTTCTAGCACTGGATACCATCTTGTTGGGTCGTCTTGGGCAAGTCTTGTCCACTGAATGGGCCCGTTCCATCATCCAAACAATGCGGGCAGCTCTCTCTTGCATCCAGGGCCCTCCTTCTCTGCTTGCTCTCCTCCTCCATAAACTAGTTCTTTACTTAGGGCAGAAATGAAGCGTGGATGTGAAAAGAGAGAGGTAGAAAGTGATGAAGTGCATTTAATTCAATGATTTTTTAAACTCTAGTTTTATTCCTTAAACATTAAATATTTACTGATTTATTCTAGGAACTTAAGCATTTTCTTTGCTAAAGGGAGAAAAGACCCCGCCAACGAATAAAGAAAGGTATGTCCAAACTTTTAAGGAGTCACAAGTTTACCTTAAAAACTCATGCCATGTCTTTGCCTTACAAAAAGATAGGTATCTGGATTAAAATGAAATTTGATGTTCCAAAGTGCTTTTCAGGAGCAGTTTTGTTCCACAGATGTTGACCAGCACTCTTAAGACTCTGTGCTTTTGGGCACCTGGGTGGCTTGTTTGGTTAAGTGTCTGCACTGGGCTCAGGTCATGATCCCTGGGTCCTGGGATGGAGTCCTGGGATCCAGTTCTGTAAGGGGCTCCATGCTTAGTGGGGAGTCTGCTTCTCCCTCTGCCTCTCCCCACTCCCCTGCCCACTTGTGCACAGGCTCTCTCTCTCTCTCTCTTGCTCTCAAAGAAAAAAAAAATCTTAAAAAAAAGACTATGCTGTTATGAAGAATAGCCAAATTATGGAAAGAGCCCAAGTGTCCCATTGACTGATGAATGGTTAAAGATGTGGGGAGGTGGAAATAAATATATATATAAATATAAATTTATAAATTTATATATAAATTTATATTTATATATATTTATATATTTATTTATATTTATATTATATATGTGTGCATATATATGTATATACATATATATTATGATTAGGGAACAAACAAGAAGAACATATGGGAAGAGGAAAAAAAGTGGGATGGAAGCAAACCATAAAAGATTCTTAACAAGAGAACAAACAGGGTTGACGGAGGGAAGGGGTTGGGTGAAGGGCTAAATGGGTGATAGATAAGTATTAAGGAGGGCACTCGTCACGTTGAACACTAGAATTAACTAGAATTTAAATAAAAATTTAGGGGAAAAAAAGGCTCTATGCTGGATTGTCCAGAGAACTGGGGACCAAGACTCGAACATGGAGGTCATCTCATGGGGGAAGACTAGCCAGTGACTGCCACTTAATACAGTCCATGATATGGACTGTAATCGAGGGGTTTACTTTGTTCTTGGGGGACTGTATTGAGTTGAATAATGTCCCCCCAGATTTCAGGTACACTCGGAACCAGTGAATGTTTCCTTATTTGGAAATAGTCCTTGTAGATGTAATTTGTTCAATTAGGATGAGGTCATACAGGATTAGAATGTGTCTTAATCCAAAGATTGACATCCTTGAAAGAAGACATCAAGAGATAAGGTGAAGAGAGGAGGGTCATATGAAGGCAGAGATTGAAGTTATGTTGCTACAAGCCAAAGAACTTCAGGAGCTGCCAAAGGTTGGAAGAAGCAAGGAAAGATACTCCCTTAAACCTTTGCAGGGAACATAGCCTTGGTGATGCCTTGATTTTGGACTTCTAGCTTCCAGAAGCTTCCATGAAAGAGTAAGTTTCTGTTGTTTAAAGCCACTTGGTGGAAAAAAATTCTTTTTAAGATTTTTATTTTTAAGTACTCCCTCCACCCAACGTGGGGCTCGAACTCACAACCATGAGATAAAAAATAACACATTCCACCAATTGAGGCAGCCAGGAACCCCCAAGAAATTGATACAGGACATAAAATGAAGTATATTGAGAAATAACATTAAGATTGCAGCAATCTGATGTTATAGAAATCGAGTATTATTCCTAATCAAGCAGAAATTGACTAAACTAGGCCAAGAGGTTAGTGGTAAAGGGCGGCAGGCTTTGGAAACTCCAGCTTTGGGTATGTATCAGCAGTGTGATCTCAGGCGAGTGATTTTTTTTTTTTAAAGATTTTATTTATTTATTTGACAGAGAGAGATCACAAGTAGGCAGAGAACTAGGCAGAGAGAGAAGGGGAAGCAGGCTCCCCACTGAGCAGAGAGCCCGATGCGGGGCTCGATCCCAGGACACTGAGATCATGACCTGAGCCGAAGGCAGCGGCCTAATCCACTGAGCCACCCAGGCGCCCCAGGCGAGTGATTTTTGCCTCTTAAATGTTTCCTTATCAAAAAAATATGAAGGTACCAAGACCCTCTTGTTCAGGTTATTCTGAAGACTAAGTAAAATACTTCATTTGAAAGCACTTATCCCAGTGTGTGGCACATAGTAAAGATTCAATAAAGACCAGCTGGCATTTATGACCAGAGCACATAGTAGGTCTACCGTACCTAAAGTTGCCTCAATTAATCCCTATCACATGACCTTGATGATTTCCTTCATTGTACCACCAGTAATTATCTTCTTTAGTGGCTGTCTTCCCACCAAAATGTAGAATGTAAACCCCATTAGACAGGGGGAGAACCTATCTAATTTATGGTGCACAACCAGGACTTAGCACAAAGGCTGGCATGTATTTGTGAGATGGGTGCATGAGTGAATGGACAGTGGGTACCTTGTCTTGCAAACAGACAATGGAACTGAACTGAGGGGCAACTGGGAACGATTTGGGGTTTTATAAAATCTTAGTGAATGCCTTCCTTTTTCTTGGAGTTAGACTGAGCCATTGCCTGCTTCCAGTGGAAGGACTTCAGAGGGGCCACAAAATTCTCTGAAAATTCTGTGTCAGCCAGTCCCAGCCTCCCTTGTATTTCCCAGGGACCTAGGAGGTCACAGTGGCTGTGAGTGGAGATTATCAGGGAGTCAAGTGGGGTCATTGCCCTAATAACAAGATTCCTTGAACTAGAGGCTTGTCAATTACCTATGAAAGAGGTAGGATCAACACCCTTGGTCCTCATTGTATCAAATTTTTTGGTCCTCAGTAGGAAAGGGTGACCAGAGAGTGGGGTCTTTTATAGCCTTAGAACCAAGGAAGTCCCAACAATCAAGCAAGAACAGGGTTGGCCAGCCATCCCATTTGACATCTTGAGATCCTGGGAAAATAATCCATTCATCTTTTCAGATGTCCTCTGAGTCCCTCATTGCTGAGCCTGAAGGCTCCATCTGGCTCCCGCGCTCTCTGGAGGATGCAAGCTCTAAGCCCTCTTGTTAGGGGAGGTTCTCCTAACCTGAACGTGCACTGAGCCTCCTCAAGCCTTTTGCCCACTTTGCCACTCCTCACAGGGCTTAGGTATTCAACAGTCTGCATGCAAACAGGTATGGCCAGGTTACCTGCCAGGGTCAATGCCATCAGTCATCAGCGAAAAGGGGTAAGTGTGCAAGCCTCTGGGGCCTGGATCAAGTAAGACAATAGAGTCAAGGCTGCTCCTCCAGGGAGTGAAATGACTCTGATTCAGCTTGTTTAAAACTGTGAAAACTCATCAGCATTCAGAGCAGTTTAGTCCTCTAGAATCAGACCACGGGGTGATTTTCACATCAGCCTCTGTCTCAGTGACTGAGGACCTTGGGACTTCTTTGTTTCCTTCAAGTCCGAGTCTCCTCAGATGTTTCCTCCAGTGGGCCAGCCAGTGGTGGGCAGAAGAGCGGATCTCCCCACTCCGCAGGGCATAGATGATGGGGTTGATCATGGAGTTGACAAGGCAGAGCAAGGAGAAGAAGGCAAAGACCTTCTTGACCTGGTCGCTTAGGGTGGTGGTCAGACTGTAGACCATGAGGGCCAGTACTGGGAGCCAGCATATGAAAAGCACGGCCAGCACCACCCCCAGGGTCTTGGCCAACCTCACATCAAGCCTCATTCGCACCATTCCTGGCATCTGCCTGTCCTGGTGTTCAGCCAAGCTGGCTACATGCTGATGGGCTTTCCAGAGGACATGCCCATATGTGTAGATGATGCCAGAGAAGAGGAAAGCAATGAACAGGAGCCAGCCCAGCAGATAGTCATTGGGGATCAGGGGGAATAGCTCAGAGCAGGGACTGGGGCAGCAAGTCCATCCCATAAGGGGCAGGTAGGAGACCAATGCTGAGAGGACCCACATGATGCCCAAGGTTGCCAGTGCCCTCCCACGGGTGAGTAGGATTTTGTATGTAGGTGGATGGCACAGACAGAGGTAGCGGTCAATGGCAGTCAGTAGTAGACTGCCCACAGAGGCTGTGAAGTTCATAGTCACGCTGCCAATCTTCAGTAGGAAGACAGCCTTGGAATCCATGTCATGGAAGACATGGAACTCCACAAAGTTGCAAGCAAAGATCACACTGGCAAGGAAGTCAGCCACCGCCAAGCTGCTGATGAACAGGTATGAGGGCTTCCTGCGGAGCCGGTGGGAGGACAGGATCAGGCAGAGCACAGCCAGGTTCTCCAGGGCACTTAGCAGGGCAAGAGAGGTGCACAGCACGGCAACAGCTATCCTTTGGGAACTGTTCAGGACCATGTACTCTTTCATGGGGTCTAAATCCAAGCCATCCTTACAGCCATTGGCTGCCTCCATCACCCAGCGTCTCTCCATGAGGTGGGTCCCTTGGCTCCTGCTGGGCTTGTCAAGAAGCCTTTGCTGTAGTACAATGAGAAGAAGAAAGGAGTCTTTTTCAATCAGGCAATAATGACTTCACACAGTCAATATAGCTCTAGACCAACCCTTTACCTGTGTTGAGGAATCACATCTTGAAATAGCAATTTACATTTTGTTCCTTTATATTTTGCCCTCTTTCCATTCTACTGGGTCACTAGATCTGTACCGGTTGCCTTAGGAAAGGTATGTGGGAATTCAAGATGCAGAAGTGGCCTGTGAGGTTTTCAGTCTTTTGTTTCCAAAAAGACCAATCCTGAGACTTCCCTTTAAAAGAGAAATCTTCAAGGGCCAATAACTAAGAGATCAAAACCAAGAAAAAAAGGAATCCAGAATACTAAGATGGAGGGGATTTTTCCATTGGTTTTCTGTTCTGTTTTTGTTTATTTGTTTGTTTGTCTGTTTTGGTAAGTAAGATGCTGAGGTTTTAACAACAAAGACAAAACTTTGTCGTCACATCAGCAGCGTTGCCAGATAAAATATAAGAATCCAGATAAACCTGAATGTCAGATAATTAATCTTTTTTTTTATAAGTATGTTTTAAATATTGAGAAACACCAAACCAGAGCACCCAAATATTACATGGGACATCATTAGATACTATTAGAAAGCAAACTTGAAATTTCTCCAGAGGAATATACCTTCTAGCCAGGGTACATGAGTTTCCCACATGAAGGGACCCATGGGATTTGAACTCCCAATGTAAAATAACAAAATATGTAAGGACATGTGAATAAGAGTTCTCAGGAATGTCAGTAGAATGAGACTTTCAAGGACTTCAGTCATTCTTGGGAATACGATTAATATAATTAAACCGTAAGGAATCAAAACCATGAGTACATAATGGAAGACTGCCTAGGCAGATTGAAAAAGAATCAAGTAGAATATCTGGAATTCTGGAAGTGAAAAACAAAGTCTTTGAAATAAGAACCCTTAAAGGTAGGTGAAAGAACAGAACAGATTAGTTGGAAAGCATTGATCCCGAAGGTAGATCTGGACATTTCTGAAAATGCAGCACAAAGAGACAAAGAGATGGGGCAGATGAAAGAGAGGCTAAGGACTGAATGAAAAGTCCTAGAATATATCTAACTGGAGTTTCAGAAGGGAAGAATAGAAGTGGGGGTGGGCATTGCGGAGGTCATAGAAGGGGCTGTGGAGAGTGGAGAATTGTCCAGAATTCTCCTTATCCTCCTCAGATGCAGAAATCACAGTGCACTACAAGCAGAATTTATTAATTTATTTACTTATATGTTTATATATTTATGACTTTCATTTATTTATTTGAGAGACAGCGAGAGAGAAAGCATGAGAGAGTACAAGCAGGGAGAGGGAGAAGCAGGCTGCGTATGCAGCAGGGAGCCTGATGTTGGGCTCCATCCCAGGACCAGGGACCACGACCTGAGCTGAAGGCAGCCCCTTAACTGGCTGAGCCACCCAGGTGCTCCTATTATTTATTTTCTTAAAAAGTTTTTATTTACTTGAGAGAGAGAGAGAACATAAGCTGGGGAGAAGGGCAGAGAGAGAGAGAGGAAGAAGCAGGCTCTCTGCTAAGCAGGGAGCTTGTCCCACGGTTTGATCCCATGACAAGATGGGATCAAGATTTTACTCAGATCATGACCTGAGTAAAAGGCAGATGCTAACTAACTGAGCCACCTAGGCGCCCCTACAAGCAGGATTTTAAAAACAAATTAATTCCATATTCACATATATCATCATAAAACTTCAGAACACGAAAGACAAAGAGAAAAAATTAAAAGCAATCAGAAAGGACACAATAGTAGCAAGTGAATTATAATGAAACTTAAATGCAGATTTTCCAATAACAACAAAAGCCAGAAGAAAGGAGGGGGGGCGCTAAACTCTAACTCAAACTAAAGAAATAAAGTCAAGTTGTCCATGAACAGACGCTTCCTGAAGAAACATCTAAAAGGTATGCCATCAGCAGAAGGAAATTCTTCACAGAGGGAAGAACAGAGACGCAAGAAGGAATTGTGAACAGATATGTTTCTAAATGTATGAGCAAATGAAAACAAATGTCTGTATAAAGCAGTAAGAATAGGGGCGCCTGGGTGGCTCAGTGGGTTAAAGCCTCTGCCTTCAGCTCAGGTCATGATTTCAGGGTCCTGGGATGGAACCCTGCATGGGACCGACTCTGCTCAGCAGGGAGCCTGCTTCCCCCCGCCCCCGCCCTGTCTACTTGTGATCTCTGTCAAATAAATAAATAAAATTTTAAGAAAAGCAATAATAATAATGCTAATGATTGATTTGGAGGTCATAAAAACAAAATGGAAGTAAAATTGTGAATCACAGTAATATAAGCCAAGAAAAAGATGGAGTTGAAGCTTTATTTAGACTATTTAGGCTTTTAAAAATCAAGCATTGAATTCCTGAGTATAAAATCAGCCAGCCACTCCTCACAACCCCGGTACAGCAGCTCTTTCTGCCAATGGGTCCTGTCCCTGTGCTTTAATAAACCACCATTTTCCACCAAAAAGAAAAAAAAAAAAGCAAGCATCATCTCTTACCTGCTGGTTGACTTTGATAGTTTACTAACTGGGCTCCATGCTTTTAACCAGACCCATCTTTAATCTAATTTCGACACAGCAGCAGGAGTGATCCCTTTAAAATACTTCAGATCATGCAACTTCTCTGTTCGAAACCTTGCACAGGGACCATTCCATTCAGTGCAAAAGCCAAACAAGGTGCTTACAGTGGCCTAGAAGGCTTTAAGTGTTCTGGCCCCATTACCTCTCTGATCTCCCTCATGTCATGCTTTGCTTGGTCAACCAGCTTTAGCCACACTGGCTGCCTGATGGGTCCAACCCCCTGTCACAGGGCCTTTGCACTGGCTGTTCCCTCTGCCTGAGCCCTCTTTCTCTAGATATATGCTTGACTCAGGCTCTCACTTTTTTCAAGTCTTGGCTCAAGTTTTACCTTTTCAATGACAGCTTTCCTACCACTCTAATACAGTAACTCACCTTATCCTTCTGCTCTTCTGGTCTCCCTAACTCTGCTCTGTCCCCACCCCCCCCCCCATATCACTTACCATCTTTTTTTTTTTTTTTAATTTAAATTTTAATTTTCTTAAAGATTTTATTTATTCATTCGATAGAGATTACAAGTAGACAGAGAGGCAGGCAGAGAGAGAGGAGGAAGCAGGCTCCCCGAGGAGCAGAGAACCCAATGCGGGGCTCAATCCCAGGACCCTGGGATCATGACCTGAGCTGAAGGCAGAGGCTTTAACCCACTGAGCCACCCAGGCGCCCCCACTTACCATCTTCTAACATATACCCTACATCACTTACCTATTTATTTTGTTTTATTGTTCATTGTCTGTTTGTTCCACTAGAATTTAAATTCTGTGAGGTCAAGGAACTATTTTGTCCACTGATACAAGGTCTTTGAGTAGTATCTAATACATAATAGGTACTCAATAAATACTTGTAGGCTTGAGATGAAATGAGATTGAATAGCAACTGATTCTAGCATTCTTTTCTCAGAAGCTGATCAATTAAGCAGACAACATACTAATTAATAGAATGTATAAGATTTGAATATGCAATTAACAACCTGGATTAAATAGTCCTATATGGAACTCAACACCCAATAACTGGAGAATACACATTGACTTCAAGTAAAGGTGGACATTTATCAAAACTGACTGAGTCTTGGGTGAAAAGTAGATTTCAACAAATTTAAAATAATCTGTAACATATAAATCATGTACTCTAACCACAGTGCAATTTGTTAAAAAATCAAGAACTTAGGGGCACCTGGGTGGCTCAGTGGGTTAAACCTCTGCCTTCGGCTCAAGTCATGGTCTCAGGGTCCTGGGATGGAGCCCTGCATTAGGCTCGCTGCTCAGCAGGGAGTCTGCTTCTCCCTCTCCCTCTGCCTGCCTCTCTGCCTACTTGTGATCTCTCTCTCTCTCTGTCAAAAAACAAAATCTTTTTTTTTAAAAATCAAGAACTTAAACATATAACTAACAAACTTCATAAGTACGAAGCATTAAAAATAGACTCCTGAGTAATTCTTGAGTCAAAGAATCTGAAAGGGAATTAGGAAATACTTAGAATTGTAACATTAAAACCTGTGGGCTCTATCTGCGCAGCACCAAAAAGGAAATGTATAGCCCTTTGTGCTCATATTAGAGAAGAAAAAAGACAAATGTCCTAAACATCACAAAATTAGAAAAAGAACAACTGTAAATACAAAGAAGGCAGAAGACAGAAATCATAAGACCAGAAATTAATGACATAGGAAAGCAAAGGAGACTAGAAAAAACTGGAAAGACTGAAGCCAGTTTTTTGAAAAGATAATAAAACAGGCAAACCTCACATTAGATTTCTGAAGAAAAAAAGAGAACCCAGACAGAAGAATAAAGACATGAACAAGAAATGGTCGATGATCCTTTGAAAAGATATCTACCCTCAGTAGCAACCACAGAAATGCAAGTTTCCCTCATACCAGACTGGTAAAAAATTCAACCTTTCTATGACAGAGTGTTGAAGAAGGCGCGGACCAACGAGGACTTCCAGCGCCTCCAGGGGAGGGGGGCAAGTTGGCACAACCACTTTGGAGAGCAACTCTGCGAAATCTGGTCTGGTCCATGTGACTGGGCACTTGGATGCATCAGCTCCTGGGAATGTGCTCCTGAGGGACCCTGACACGTGTGACCGATGACACAGGACTGTAAGAGTATACATTTCCTTCTCTTGTTCCTTATTTATTTATTTAATAATGTGGCAACTAGGAAATTGTAAACGACAGGTATTTCCTTCATGTCTTTAGGGGAATAGCGCTAGCCCAAGCCAAGGTGGTGTACTGCTCCTGGAGAGCCAGGGCAGGGCACCCTGCTCAGCAGCCATTGCCGGAAGCCCCTCCTGGCTCCCCTACTCCCCAAGATCCTCTGCCATTTCCCAGATTGTTCTACTTTCTTGCACCTTTGCCCACACCTTCCCACTAAGGTTCCTTTCTCTTTCTTTACCCTACTTCAGAACTCATCTTTCAACCCGTAAAGATTTCCCTGATGCCCTGTCACACAGGAAGCTCGCAGCCCTACTCTGCTTTAGTTTGTAACCAGTTCCGCACTAGGCTTTTCTCCAACCAGATTAATAACGGAACTAACCAACGTTTGTATGGAATTTAAATTCTACAGAATAATTTCCACAGCCACAATCTAATATAATCCGTATAACTTTATAATATAAAACGTATGGGTATTGGAGTGCCTGGCTGGTTCAGTCAGTATAGCCTGTGACTCGATCTCAGGGTTGGAAGTTCGAGCCCCACAGGGGACATGGAGCTCAAAAATAAAGGGTGCCTGCGTGGTTTAGTCCGTTAAGCAGCAGATTCTTGACTTCAGCTCAGGTCATGATCTTAGGGTCCTAGGATCTAGCTCCAGGTCGGGCTTCTTACTCAGCACAGTCTGCTTGAGATTCTCTTGCTCCTTCTCTCTCTGCCTCTCCCCGCCCTGAGTCATGTTCTCTCTCTCCAAATAAATAAAATAAAATAAAAATTATGGGTATTGTTATTTCACAGAGACATTAAACCACTTGGCAGAGGCCCCACAGCTTGTCAAGGTCAGAGACTGGGTCTCCATTATTTCTGGGTCTTCAGTGCATTGTACATGCCTACACACAGTGGGTGCTCAAAAACTCCCTATGGAATGAACCCATTTGGATGGAAAGGGGCTGCCTCAAATGGAGTGGGCCCCAAGTAGGAGTGTATGGAGAGCAGCACATCCTGTACCTTGAAATTCCAGCCTGGCTGCATTGTTCAAGATACCAAATGCCTCGGGTTTCCCATTTCTCATCTGTAAGATGGGTTTTGTGAGGGTTTAAGTAAGTTAATACGATACCTGTGCTTATTATTATTATTCCGAGCATCTTCAAATGAGGATAATTCATCTACTGTCTGTGGTTGTTAAGAATAACATGCCTGACACATCTGAAGAGCTCAATAAATGGCAGCCCTTATTATAATCCCGTATTTTAAAATTTAAAAAAAAAGGGGCACCTGGGTGGCTCAGTGGGTTAAAGCCTCTGCCTTCAGCTCAGGTCATGATCCCAGGGTCTGGAGATGGAGCCCTCCAGACCTCTGCTCTGCGGGGAGCCTGCTTCCCACCCCCCAACCCCGCCGCCTACTTGTGATCTCTGTCTTTCAAATAAATAAATAAAATCTTAAAAAAAAGATTATATTGATTTATTTGGCCGAGAGATCGAGAGAGTGAGCATACAAGCAGGGGGAACAGTAGAGGGAGAAGGAGAAGCAGGCTTCCCCCTGAGCAGGGAGCCCAATGTTGGGCTTGATCCCAGGTCCCTGGGATCATGACCCGAACTGAAGGCAAATACTTAACTGACTGAGCCACCCAGGTGCCCCTGTTTTTAAAAATTTTAAGAGAGCAGAACAATTTTTACAATTGATGGAACCCCTGTTCCTAAGTCAGGTAAAATCTGTGTTCATATCACCTTTGCCCTCTCTTCAAGGCAGTCTGAAGAGGAGATCAAAAACCTCTCATCTAATTCAGCTCCATCATTTCAGCATTGAGAAAACAGTCCAGGGGTAGGGATGTAATGTCCTGAGCTCACCCAACCAAAGGGCAGCGGAGCTGGAACTAGATTTCATATCCCAAATCACAAGACGAGACCCTTGGTCTGGAGGCGCAGAGATGACCCTGTGCACAGAAGCTGTGAAGGGGCATTTGCCTGGGACAGAGAGCAGGTGCTCAGTGTTGCCAGAACCACACCAGAGCTGAGACAGGAAACGGTGCCAGCTTCGTTCTCGGCACTGGTCACGAATGAGTGACAGTGCAAGGCTTTCTCAGTTCCCATGTCCCCACCCTGCCACTTTGGGAAGCTTCCTCCCTGCACCCTACTGCCCCAGCCAAACTCCCCCGTCCCCGTATTTCCCTTAGGAAACAGTCCCCCTCTCATCAGAGAATGGCTTACCCCACGCAGAGTCCAGCCTAGAAGAGCGAGGCCGGTGTGGTGGCTGCCGGCATGCTGAGCTTCACCCAGGTCTGGTCTGGCCACTGACCTGTGGTATCGTCCAAATTAGATAAGGGCAGGAAACGCAGGCCTTTGGATGGGGGGGGCCTAACAAGACAACATCCGACTGCAACAGGATGCGGAGAGCAACAGGAAACCCAGCTCCCTGCCTGGTTCCCCTGTGGGCAGATAGAAAAACCTTCTGGAATCAGAGTGTCTGACTCCTAGACGGGCCTCCTCCCCAGGGCAAGGACCGGCATCTGAGTGCCCAGCACGGAGGGAGACTCTGCAGGGCCACTAGTTCCACCCGCTGCCATGGCTGGTCATGTGACTCTGGGCAAGTCCCTTCAACTTTCTGAGCCCCTTTTCTCTCATATGAAATGACAAGGACAATACCTGTCCCAGTCTCTTTGGAAAAAGCTGTTGGCGGATGGCTTCTACCGAGGCTTTTTCACTGGGTCCACTGTGATGGGGTCTCCATCCTTTCCAAGCATGTGTAAGACTTTACACCTGTGCATTTGTCAGGGGAAAGCGTTCATGTTTTTTACCCCATGTCCGGGGAGTTCCAAATAGTAAGAAGGACGGAGGCAGACAAAACCATTTCGTGACTGACTCTGTACAAAAGGACAATTGAAAGAGAACCGATCCACCAACCAAGTGCCACCCCGCCTTAGAACAAGCCAAAGCCTCAGAACTACCTGACAAGCTTTGGTCAGATAGCATGTTGGTGCTCGGCAGCTAAGCCGCAGCCTGTAGCCTGCTTGGGCTGAGTGGGTGGGAAGAGAACCTTCAGGTGAGGGGGTGGTGGTGGGAAGGTGCAGGGAGTTGCCCCTGGGGGGTTTTTCCACCTGAACTGAAAGTACGAAGTGAAAATGAATGCCATGGTAACAACTGCCCCCTTGTTCCTAGCGTTTAAAGCCAGGGACAACCTGTGAGGTGAAAAGAACGTGACTCTCTGACTGTGGTCACTACACCTACAGTGAAAAGCTGAGATTAGAGGCCAAGAGCCAGCATTTTTCTCTCTGACTGGGAGTGGGGGATGGGGTGGGTGGGTGCCGTCCTGGGGTCCAGTTCCTGTTCTGCTACTGAGCGTCTTTGGATAGCTCCTTTCTCCTTTTTGGGTCTTTCTTTTTTCATCTTTCTTTCTTCCTTTCTTCTTCCTTTCTCTCACTCTTTTTTTTTTTTTAAATTTTATTTATTTATTTGACAGAGAGAGAGATCACAAGTAGGCAGTAGGCAGAGAGGCAGGCAGAGAGAGAGGAGGAAGCAGGCTCCCCGCTGAGCAGAGAACCCGATGCGGGGGCTCGATCCAAGGCCCCTGGGATCATGACCTGAGCCGAAGGCAGAGGCTTAAGCCACTGAGCCACCCAGGCGCCCCTCTTTCATTCTTTTTAAAAAAAGATTTTATTTATTTATTTGGCACAGAGAGAGATCACAAGCAAGGGGAGATCACAGCTGTAGGAAGGGACTCATGGGGGCTTCCTTCCACATTCCTTCTCCCAGTTCCCCTTGGTGTTTGACAGCACTTGGCTGCAGGTTGTAAGGAAGTTCTCTGGAGTTTCGGGCTGTAGGCTATTGTCCTTTGCCCAAATCTTATCTATTTTTTTCAGGTCCTAAATCAAGGCCACCTTCTCCAGGAAGCCTTCTCTGATTTCTCCCAGTCCCTCCAGGTGGATCAAACTCATTGAGTCCTGCTGCATGGATCACTGTCTACCTTCTATTCTTTGTAAAAATCTGTTTGACCTGCAGAGGCAGAGGGAAAGGGAGAGGCAGGTTCCCTGCTGAACAGGGAGCTCTACCTGGGGCTCTATCCTAGGACCCTGGAATCATGACCTGAGCTGAAAGCAGTTGCTTACCTGACTGAACCACCCAGGCGCCCCTCTTTTCTCATCTTTAAAGCAGGTGGGTAGACTGGGTGATTTTTTAAGTCTCCTCCGGGATATTCACCACATCGAATCCCAGTGTTGCAGGTTTTGCAACCAGACCTCTCTGGATTGGAATTCAGCTCTCTACTTTATGGGCTGTGTGACATTGGGCAAGTTACTTCATCTTTTTGGGCCTCTGTCTCATTCATTTGTAAACGGGAGAAATACCACCCTTATCACATTGTTGTGCAGATTAAGTAACAGGAGTTTACTAAACTTGGGGCACTGTGCCTGGCTCCCAGCACATGTCCAGTGAAAGGCAGGAAGTGACTTCATTGAGTTAGTTTATAGGATTTTACAGGATTCTGTGCTTCAGTCTTGTCTGACCCACATCTGAGAGCTGAGGCAGATGAAAATCTCTCTGTTTATTCTCAGCTGACACTTTGCCATCACGCTTTAAAAAAGCCATCACGTTTTTTAAAAACTTATTTGGAGGGGCCTGGCTGGCTCAGATGAAACAGCGTGTTACTCTTGATCTTGGGGTAGTGAGTTTGAACCCCACATCAGGTGTAGAAATTACTTAAATAAATAAAACTTAAAAAAAATAAAAAATAAAAATCTGTTTGACCTGCATGACCTTCTGGACCTGCTTCCCAGCAGGCTGGGCTCTTGTGCTGTGTCCAGCTGTAGGAAGGGACTCATGCGGGCTTCCTTCCACATTCCTTCTCCCAGTTCCCCTTGGTGTTTGACAGCACTTGGCTGCAGGTTGTAAGGAAGTTCTCTGGAGTTTCGGGCTGTAGGCTATTGTCCTTTGCCCAAATCTTATCTATGTTTTTCAGGTCCTAAATCAAGGCCACCTTCTCCAGGAAGTCTTCTCTGATTTCTCCCAGTCCCTCCAGGTGGATCAAACTCATTGAGTCCTGCTGCATGGATCACTGTCTACCTTCTATTCTTTGTATCAATAATATATGTCTCATCTTGTTTCCTGGACTGTGAGCTTCTAGATTTGAGAGTAGAATCTGGGCGAGAGAGTGATGACATCTTTGTATTCTAGTTCCCCTCACACTGAAACAAAATTCTTTTAATGACAGGTTCCAAGCTAATCTAAGCAGCCCTTATGGAGATGGAAGTCAGCCCTGAGAAGGGAGACAATTAGATGGCCCTTGAGCCTCTACTCTCTCTTCCCAAATCATGACAGACATTGCCCAGTCCCTCATCCCGAGCCTCACCATGAGCTCCTCACCATAGCACTGCTTGCCCAGGGAACCAGATTTCTGGAAAGACTGGAAACCACAAACAGCAGGTCAAAAGCAGAAAGTGAATCGAAAGACTAGCAACTGTCCTTGCTCTTGACCTTGTACTCTTGACCTTGTAAATAGACAACTATGGTAGTCATCCGAGGGGTGGGGGAACAGCATGTGGGTGAAGGAACCTAAAATCCCTTCTGCGGTGTAAGTCCAGGAGAAGTTTATTGATGCAAGGCAAAATGTGGAAATTGTCCTAGGGGAGAGAAGCAAAGGGCTGCCCAGACCGATTGATTGAGTGATTGATTTCTAAGATTTGTATTTATTTGACAGAGAGAGAGAGCAAGCAAGCACAAGCAGGGGAGCAGCAGAGGGAATGGGAGAGGCACACTCTTCCCTGAGCAGGGACCCAGATGCGGGGCTCAATCCCAGGACCCTGAGATCATGACCTGAGCTGAAGGCAGATGCTTAACAACTGAGCCACACAGGCACCCCCAAGGCTGATTTCTTTAGTACTTTCTCTTTGGATTTCCAGCACTGGAGCACAGGGCCTGGCATAAAGCAGGCACTTAGATATTTTAAAATCAACTTATTTAATAAATGAATGAATGAATGAATGAACAAATGTAAGCTGGGGAAAAAAGCAGTCTTCTTCAGAAAGACTCTGTGTTTTCTTTTCCCTCAGCTGCCAGGAAGCTCAGAACTAAATCCGATGTAAACCTGCAGTCCTGAGTCATTCAAGGTTGGTTCCTGATTCATTTCTTCTTCTTCTTCTTCTTTTTTAAAAGTGGTTTCTAATGTTTTGCTTTTATTTCCACTGCCCTAATTCATAATATAGGCCACCTCCAGTCCTTTAAGGAAAGAATTTGTAATTTATAGAATTGGCACAAAGGATCATCATTAAGGCCATTCTTAAATATCTAGTGGTTGGCAAAGAAACTCATGCCCCATGTGTGGAGCTAGAAGATTCCATCCCAAGTCGGCTGTCCATCCACCATTCACCATTCCCATCCAGGAGTCTGTGGGGCCACCGCCTGCTGTCTCGACACTCATTCTCCCTGGACCTTCCTTCCTCATCTATCTGTATCAGCTCCAGCCTCTCTCCTGGGAGGAATTAAGCTAAATGGTGCCTGAGGCCTCTTTCCACTGCAGCAAAGATTAAGGGCCAAGGTTTTGGAATGAAACATTGCTGGCTTCACATCCCAGCCCTGTGTGTGGGCTGTGTGACCTGGGGGGCCAGTTTCTCAAATTCTCTGAGCCTCAGTTTCTTCATCTGTGGCTGGGGACATGATTACTACCTGCATTGTTGATGTGCAGATTACATAATGATTTAAAACAATTAAGCAATCGCGTGGGTTTCTGAGTGAGCTGTAGTGTGTTTGTGTGTGACACGGTGGAAAGAAAAGGGTCCCAGGTTAGGAATGGGACGCTCAGGGTTGGAGCCTGGCTCTGACACCAGATGGTTCTAGGGCGTAGTCACTTTCTCTCCCTCTGCCCTGCACTGCCGTCTGCAAAGAGGATCAGGGCATAACGATGATGAGGCGTGGCACTGGACCAGCACTTTCTGCACATTATCTCATTCAAACCTCCAAACAACCCTGCAAAGCTGGTATAATTATTTTCCATATTTTACAGATGAGGAAATTGGGGCCCAGAGATTTAAGAAATTTGCTGGGGGCCCCAGGAACCCGCAGTCTTGTTCATGCCTCTGAAGCCCCAGAGCATGAAAGCCCTGTTATTTTACATTCTTTAATTCTTCGTAATCAACTAACTGATCTGAAATCTCCCCACAGGACAGTTTGGTTGAGTCTTTTCAAATATCTTTTTCCTTTTTTCAGCTACCTTATACTCCAGCAACGTACCTTTTAAGGAATGAACTACTAATGCCCATATCGTATTTGACAGTTTGCATAATTTTCCCCACTGTTATCTGAGGCAGGTAGCATTTCTTGAGCAAACAAGTTCAGAGAAGCCATGTCACCCAAAATTTACAGCAAGTGACGGGCAGAACTAGGACTTGAGCCCTTGTGCTTTGACAAAGTCAGGTTCGTAATGGGACAGGAGCTAATGCAGGACCCTGCCGAGGGTGATGGTTCTAACAACAGACACAGGCCATCTTTGGTCTTTAGCCCCAGGGGCAATTTGCATCATTTCTCTTTCTGGCTTTTTCCTCTATTGACCAATTTCATTCAGTAATGCCTCCCTGGCTACATTAGTGGGTCTAAATTTTAGTCTTATCCCCACCAACCTGGTGGAGTCCTCATCTCCTCACCTCCAAGGATTTGCCAGTGAGGCTCTTGGGCTTTGGAGTTAGACAGACCTGACTTCCAGTCCTGGCACCACCAAACGTTAGCTCTATGCCCTCAGATGAAGTCACTACTTTATTCACTTGTTTTCCTCATCTGTAAAATGGGAGTAAACAAACAGCGCACTCTTCATTGGTGGTGGTGAGGCACAAGAATTAATTGAGATAGCATCATGCTTAATACGGTGCCTGAAACACAGTGAGCCCTCCACTGATGGCAGATTATATATATATATATATATATATATATATATATATATATATATGTAAAATATACAGTAGCCAGACAATATATATAAAATACGTATGCATATTACAGCTTTCTTCTGACTTCCGCAAGTTCTTTGCTAACTGGCACTGAATGAGAGTGACTATGGCTTCTCTGTCATGCCCTTGGGCTGGTGAAGGGGGTCAAGGAGAAAGGCTGAGAGTCATGAAGGGGGATGGGACAGTGTTAGGAGAACAGAGGGAAAAGATCATGTTTCCATTCAGGATGTTTGGCGTTGAGTGAACGGGAATGAAAGGGGGAGTGCCGGGGGAGTCTGACGGATTATTAACCAGGCTGGGAAAAGGAAGTCAGCACCTGTCAGCCTGCAGTCCAGACAAGAGCCCTGGGCCAAGGAGACAGGTTCCAGTCTGGGATGGAACTGAAGGCTGGGTAACCTCAGGCGAAACGGCTCCTCTTCTCTGTCTGCTCATCTGCATCACCATTGGGTTTTTGATTATACCTCAAAGGGTCCTTCCAGCTTGGAAGCTGTGCAATTAACCCCAAGGGATGCGGTGGAGGCCGGGTGTGTGTGTGGGGGGGTCATTCGGTTGCAGACGAGCTGGCGTGAGAAAGCCTGCTCCGGAAAGCCTGGAGCAGCGGTTCTCAAACTCTGCCATCTCAGCACCCCTTTATCCTCCTAAAAGTTACCCAGATTCTAAAGGGCTCTCATTGAGGTAGGTTCCATCTTTTACTATGTACTGTATTAGAAGATAAAATTGAAAACTTAAAAAATGTATTGAAGATACCTATTACACGCTAATAGGGATAACATATTTCTCATGAGAATGTCTTTGGGGGAAACCTCTTAACGGTCTGGGCAGTTGAGGATTTTCATCTCTGCTTCTGCGTTCAGCCCATGGCCATATGTCACTATGGTTAAAGTAGGTGAAGAAAATGAATTCGTCACTGTCCTGTCATACTTCCTTTGTGGCGGGCACTCTAAGAGGTATTTTACCCACAAAGTCTCCTTTATCTTGTAAATTGCACTTTTGGATAGATTGTCTCATCCACTCCCCGGACGTTTTTTCTAAGAGGAAGAGGTGGGTAGGAGGGGCAAAGGGGTGGGGTGGAGGGAGAGAATCCCAAGCAGGCTCCATTTCCAGCACAGAGCCTGACACAGGGCTTAATCTCGTGACCCTGCGATCATGACCTGAGCCAAAATCAAGAGCCAGACGCTGAACCCACTGAGCTACCCAGGCACTGCTTTCCCTGTTTTAAGATGAGAAGCTGAGGCTTAGCTAGATGGATTTAGCCAAGGTGGCGCAGCTTGCAGGTGGCAGAGTCAGAACTCAGTTTTAGGCCATGATGCTGGTGGCCGGCCTGGAGGGAGGGGCATCTTTCCCATTCTTTGGGCAACAATCTCTTCCCTCTCCTTTTCCTCCTTTCCTCCCTGGACTGTTTGCTCCAGCCAGGGCCGCCAGCGCCTCTGTTAGCTGCCAGGATCTCAGCGCCAAGAGAGCAGGTGTTCGTTGTCTGTTTCGGTCACTACTGTGTCTCAAGTGCCTGGCACCCAGCCTGGCACATGGTAGCTACTCGGTAAATATTTGCCGAATGAATTGGTTGAAGGACTTCTTGCCGATACTTGTGAAAATCCTGAAGGAGGGTGACTTTCTTCAAGATTTCCAAAGGAGACACAATGGATCTCTTTACTCGGGGAAAGAAGGCCGACGGAGTGTGTATCAGCAAGAAGGGCATCTCAGGCTTAGCATTTCGGAAGTGATTCCCAAAGGCTCAATGGCGAGAGGACTTAGGACAAACCTTTCGGAGCCTCACCTACCCTGCTGTAAACGGGGGAGGGTAGGATCGTGGGCGACTGCACCTTAATACACGCCACTTGCTGTGTGCCAAGCATGGCTTTGCCTGTGATCTTGGCTAATCCTCACAAGAAGCAAGGGAAGGCAGTGCTATTATCCTTGCCACTGTTTTGCAGACAAGGCGACCAACGCACATAGAGACGAAGTGACTTGCCTGAGGTCCTACAGAAGGGCAGAGCCCAATTTGAACCCACGCTCAGACCTGTAATCATCAGACCTTCTGCTCCCGGTTGCTCAGCTGGCTTCTGCAGCCTTCTCCTGGGGACCTCTATCCTTTCTGGGGGGCTCCTTGAAATTCCGTGAGTAGCATAAGGTCCCCTGCTTCCTGCCTCACCAGATCCCAGGGTTCAGAGGGTCTCAGGATGGGCTGTCTGGTGACGTGTGTCTTAGTTCTGTCCCAACAGGGAGCTCCCCTGTGATTCAGGGCTCCCATTCTCTGCCCTTCTCCTTCATCTTTATAATAGGAATTAAAAGGCCTCTACCTCTCTTTCAAAGAAAACCTGCTACAGAAAAGTTTGAAGGCTCAGTCACTGTAAAGTCTAAATGACTGATCACAGCGCGTGGATCTCCGTGACCCTGAGGGTGGCCGGCTACGTGTGAAAGCTTGGTTATCCGTCATTGGGAAGGGTGTGGTGTGTGTGTGTGTGTGTTTAAAGATATTATTTATTTATTTGGGAGAGAGAGAAAGAGAGTGCAAGTGGGAGGTGAGGTGGGGGCAGAGAGAGAGGGAGAAGCAGACTCCCCACCGAGCAGAGAGCCCAGTGCAGGGCTGGATCCCAGAACCCTGAGTTCAGCACCTGAGCCAAAGGCAGACACTTAACTGACTAAGCCACCCAGGCACCCCAGTTAGGGAACATTGTTAAAATCATACCTGGAGATGGCTGGTCACCCCTTCTGACCATGAAGTGCTCTTTGTAGGGCAAACAAGACCTTAAAACCATGATGACGAGAACTTTTTATGGGGCTTCTCTATACAGCAGAGAGTAGGCTATATTCCCGAGTGGCGGACACTGGGAATCATGAGCCATTCCCCCAGCCTCCTTGACTTCTTCCTGGCTCCCCGGATCCTAAAGGGCAGGGTCCCTACCCTAACTTTGATTCTGGTTCTTTCTAGTTGCCGCAGTGGGGTTTGCGATTCGGACTGGTTCTCCCAGCAGGTAGGAGTGGTGACAGAGCAGGCCAGTTCTTGAAACAGCAGTGAGCATGACAGTAATAGGAAGTAACACTGAGTGAGCGCTTGTTGTATACCGTGTGCTGGACACCGTTCTGTGCACTTGACATATTAACTCATATATTCTGCATGACAAGCCAACCAGGGCACTGGAAGTAGTCCCATTTTATAATTGAGGAAACTGGGACCTGCGAGGGGGCTGATGCACAGGCTTGAGGCCACTGACGTCTGGGTGGTGACAGAGTGGCTAGAGGTCACAGAGAAGCTGAATGCAGGCTGATGAATGAATTAAATCTGGAGTGGGCCATCAGGCCATGGAGAGATGGGGAGAAGCCGGAGACGGGCCAGACCTCGGGGGAGGTGATGTTCACACGCACTCCGCCTACCCCTTTGTGATAGAGCGAATAATGTGCACATGCGTATTTGCTTGCTTTGGGGCCTGGGGTGGTGAAGAGGAAGGCCTGTTCTCATTTCTGGCCTGGAATTTGGGATCAGACCCAGTGTACTGATTCCCTTGGTACATAACGTGCAAGAAGACCTGGGTTTCCATCTCCTGCTTCCGTAAAGGGAGGTGATAAACAGATAAGGATCAATGGAGGCTAAGAAGGAAACTTACAGGGGCACCTGGGTGGCTCAGTCAGTTCAGTGTCTGACTTCGGCTCAGGTCATGATCTGAGGGTCCTGGGATCAAACCCGGTGTCCGGCTCTGTGCTCAGTGTGGAGTTTGCTTCTCCCTCTCCCCCAGCCTCTCCCTTGCTCATTCGCTCTCTCTGTGTCAAATAAATAAATAAAATCTAAAAAAAAAAAAAAAAAAAGAGGAGGAATATATAGACAGAGGTTTAAAAGGCAGCCCCAAGTCATAGCTGTGAGTTCTGCTGCTGCCTCTCTTATTAGATCTGTGGTCTCTTGGGCAAATGGCCTCACCTCCCGGAGCCTCAGTGTCCTCATCTGTAAAAAGGGGATAATGAAAGTTTCTCCACTCAGGGCCGTTGTGAGGAGTAAATGGAGAAGGCGGCACATTGCAGATGCGTAGCACAGTGCCTCGCTGGCACTCAGTCTACCCTCAGTAAATGTTAACCATTATGTCTCTTGTCTATGTGCTGGGCTCTCTGAGGATCGTACCCCAAACAGAAAGAGTAAAATAAAATAGAATGAGGGGGTCAGACTGGAATGTGTCTAGTCTCTTGTGACTCAGGAACTGTTTCACAGTAATATATCATGTTAGAAACCCCAATGGGAATTAGTTGGGCCATTTATTTTTATTTTTATTTTATTTTTATTTTATTTGTCAGAGAGAGAGAGGGAGAGCATGAACACAGGCAGACAGAATGGCAGGCAGAGGCAGAGGGAGAAGCAGACTCCCCGCCGAGCAAGGAGCCCGATGTGGGACTCGATCCGAGGACGCTGGGATCACGACCTGAGCCGAAGGCAGCTGCTTAA
This sequence comes from Mustela lutreola, assembly GCF_030435805.1. Taxonomy (NCBI): domain Eukaryota; kingdom Metazoa; phylum Chordata; class Mammalia; order Carnivora; family Mustelidae; genus Mustela; species Mustela lutreola. Next base: position 17,278,705 of record NC_081299.1, read on the forward strand.
CCAACTGAGCCACCCAGGTGTCCCAGTTGGGCCATTTCTTGATTTTGTATGGCCCGTGAAGAAGGAAGTGATTTTAAGTCAAATGTACTATTTTCAATAAGAGAATCGGTTCAAAATTTTCCCTCGCATTTATTTTAAACCATTTATAATACATGTATGATCTGTGAAGAGCAATTCTGACTTCTCTTCACTTTCCAAGGGGCACCTGTTTTTGGTCTCTGTACACTCAGGATGGAAGAGATGGCCTGGTGGGTGAACACATTTTGAAGTGATGTTTTATTGGGGGACCAAATGGACATTAAAGTAGGCTGAGATATAACAGGAGAAGGGAAATCATTTTCGGGACTGGAGGGTTTGAATTCTGACATGTGACACTTAGACAGCTGATTTGGACCTTTTTAGAAGAATCTTAAGCAAGAGAAAATAGATCTCGGGTCCCTGTTGGCAAGCATCTCCCTGCATGTCCCCTGCAAGTGGAGATCGCCTTTAGGCCTGACACAGGCGAAGACAGAGCACATGTTATTTTCTCTTTCTCTTTTTAAAAAGATTTTATTTATTTATTTGACAGACAGAGATCACAAGTAGGCAGAGAGGCAGGCAGAGAGAGAGAGAGAGAGAGAGATGGGGAAGCAGGCTCCCCGCTGAGCAGAGAGCCTGATGCGGGACTTGATTCCAGGACCCGGAGATCATGACCTGAGCCGAAGGCAGAGGCTTAACCCACTGAGCCACGCAGGCGCCCTTCTCTTTTTAACACTTTTCAGAATTTCGGGATGTGCAGTAATTTCCCTGGTAAGCTATATAAGAAATGTGATCAGATAAACACAATTTAAGGCTTGAGGTAAATTTGCAGGGAAGAGATCAACTTTCTTCTCCTTATTTCCTTGTGTTTCTGACATCAGAGTTCCTTTTGCATCATGTCTTTAATCTGGTTCATTAAGGGTGTAAATTAAATAATAAATGATGAAGAAAAAGATCAACCTAAAACTGTATATCAATGGCCAAATGATAAACATCCTGGTTGGAAGAAATTAGATCATCATTTGTTTGATCACTGCTAACTTCTGCTTTTGATTCTTCTGTTTATCTTAAGAAGCTCTCACACTGAGAAAAATACCTTTTAAGTAGCAAAATAATTACTCACTAATTTTTTAAAAAAATGGAACCAAGCTCCATGACCTTCTAATGGTGTGAACCTTCTGGAACACCTCCCTTCCTGTTAGGCAAAGCTGGTGGAAAATAATGAAAACACAGATCTGGGTTTGCGGCTTGTCTCTGCCATTTACCTGCTGTGACTGAGCGTTGGTGATCTCATCTGCCAAGTGGGTACCATTAAGATAGGACTCATGTGAAGTCTTGGAGAAGGTGATCTCATCTGCCAAGTGGGTACCATTAAGATAGGACTCATGTGAAGTCTTGGAGAAGGTCCGTGAAATACCTTGCATCCCCTCCCGGTTTTCAGCAGGCTCCGTCCCCTGCTTTTAGCTCCGTCAGATACCCCCAGGACCCAGACAGATCCACGAAGAGTGTGGATCTGCTGTCTAGCAGAGGCAACACCGTGAACGCAGCTGTGGTTCTCAGAGGAACTTTGGGGTGGCCCCAACCCCCCAGGGAGAGAAGAGCAGAGGGGAGAGGGGAGTTGTGGTGGGAGGGGCTTCCTCTGATTCACTATGTGAGTAGAAGACTGAGGGGCTCCCCTGTAGGGATAGGAGCGGGTGGGGGAGGAGATTAGAGGCAGCAAAGCCCACAGGACATCTGACCCAACCCATTTCTGCCCAGAGGTCTCACCAACATGCTTCCAGTTTGGATGGGATCCCAGCAACCTTCTTTCCCACACTTGGCCCTAATGACTCTTGGGGGGGATCCTGCCCTTCTGGTCTACCCCACTGATCTGTCCTTTTCTTTCCTTGACCTTTGGGGGTCTTCACTGCATGGGGGTGGGGCAGGACACACCCCATGCTCTGTGGACCCCCTCTCTCCCGAGGAAATGGAGGGAACAGGGAATAATGGGTCTTAAATTCTTTTCTGAGCTTAGCTGGAAGGGGGCTGATGGTTCCTCGGGGCTGCGATGGACCACAGCACTTTCAAGGAGCTCTCCGTAGCAGGGTCCCTTGCTGGTTCTTATGGCAATAGAGCCGGTATTGTGTTCAGACAGCCCGGGGCTTGACTCCTGGCTTTGCCATTTACCACCAGCTATATGACCTTAGGCAAGGTCTCAATCCTGCGTGAGCTTCAGTTTCTCACCTCTCAGATGTGGGTGCTGACGGTGCAGCTCTCTTAGGGCTGCTGTGAGCGCCGGGCAAGAGAAGGCAGCAGAGCTAACAGAGCTACCGCACGTAGTGAACACTTTGAGGCAGGATGGTAATGTTGGGCTTCATTTTTGGAGCTGGAGAAACTACAGGTTAGAAAGATGACGTGAGGGGCACCTGGGTGGCTCAGTCAGTTAAGTGTCTGTCTTCGGCTCAGGTCAAGATCCCGGGGTCCTGCGATCGAGTCCTCCATCTGGCTCCCTGCTCAGCAGGGGAGTGTGCTTCTCCCTCTGCTTCTCACCTCATTTGTGCTCTCTCTCTCTCAAATAAATAAAATCTTTAAAAAAAATAGGGGGGGGGTGATGCGGCTCATCTCAGGCCACCTGACCTATCAGTGAGGAGGACTTGGGTACAACTGCTGGTCTCCCTTCAAAAAGCAGCCTCGGTGTCTCCCAGCCAAGGGACATTTTACAAGGGTTGAGGTAGAAAGCAGAAACTGTGTGAAGAGATCCCTTTTTTCTGTTCTTTGTGAAAGCCCGAGTTCAGTGAGAAAGTGAAGCTGGGGTCCCAGGTGGGTGGGGAGAAGACCCTCTATCTGTGATCCAAAGCCAAGGACACAGGAGAGGTGGTCCCCGGGTCCCGGGTCCCTTGAGTTTTCACATCCTGGGCTCTGCTGTCTTAGGGAGATCGTGGGGCCTCTGGGTGAAGTTACTGGGTGGTAACCCAATCCAAGGCACAGTGGTTTCAAGTTGTGGCAAAGAATCTGGACTCCAGGCACATGAGGGAAGTGGACAGGCTGGACTTCAGGGATCCAACCCCTTTGGACAACAGGCATCCATCATAGGAGAAGCCAGGGCAGCATGAAGACCAGGTGCCGCCCTTGTTCCGTGCTCTGTATGAGGCCCTAGGATTCGGTGGGCAATGCTGGCAAGGGAGAGAAGCTAACTACACACTGAGACCCCTTTTCTGACCAGTCTGGTAGAGTGAGAGCTCTTGAGTCCTACTGAATGTGCTTTAATGAGAAAGACTCAAAGAACATTCCGTGTACATCTGAGAGCTCAGGGTAAGAGTAACAGGTGCAACAAAGATGGGGAGGGAAGGCAGGAGACACACTGGAGGGCTCTGCTCAGCTGAGCCGTGCTACCATTTTGCCCACCTTAGCCACCTGCTCTCAACCCACCAAAAGATGACGTGGTTCTTTGGTAGAAATTGATGCTAGGGCCAGCGTCGTTGGGGTCCTGCCTCTCAGGGTCTGCCCCAATTCCTTTTGTGCCCCTTCTCTGCCTCAGTCCTGGGCTTTGTGTCTTCAAGGTGTCTACCTGCCACCCATTCGAGGGAAAAACAGCCTGCAGCCCCCTCCTCCTTGGCTCTGCTCCCCAGGAGCAGCAGATGGTGTGACGATCCGAATTGCCACCTTCAAGCCATTTGCTAATCCCGGGGTTCTCAGCCAGTATCACCACAGCCAGCCCTCCCCACAGGCCCATGAGTGCTGGTCTTGGGCCCTTGCTCTCTCAGAAGAGCAAGCTGAGTGGGAAGGAGGGGGGCGGATTTTCCTGAGGCCGTGGAGTTACCAGCGCCGAGAGTCACTTGGGTGCTGGCTTGCTACAGACCCTTGGCCTCCCCGGGGTCTAGTGTGGCGCTAACACACTCTTGAGCCGCCCCGGTCAGGCTGTCAGCGTAGAGGTGACTACCTCCTTCTGTGAGTGCTGATTCGTGGTCCTGTCCAAGGGTGAGGACCGCACAGCCCCGAGCCTTCCTGTGAGTGGTCCTCACACACCTTAGGAGTCCTCCCCATAGGGGATCAGTTTCCCGCCCCTGGACAGACCACCCCCACGCCCCCAGCTTCTGACATCCCTGGGGAGAAGGGGTAAAGGAGGAACACAGGTTTCACAAAACACACAGGTTCTCTGAAATGAGGAAGAGGCCCCCAAATAAAACAACAACAGAAAGTTACTCACTGTGGTCTGTGGCTGAGTTTCCAGGCCCCGCCGGGCACTGAGGAGTCCTGGTGGTGGTGTGTCTGGGAGCTGCCCTGGGTCCCAGTCAGAGCTCCTGTTCTCAGCCACCCAAGTTGGCTTTCTCTCGCGTTTACTCTTTCTCACAGATGAGTGAGCATGAGGAGGTCTGGCCTTCCGTCCTCGTCACCACTTCCCCTCTGGGTCCCCGGTGCCACAGCTTTTTTGTCCCTGTAATTGAGCTATTTCTCACAAGGAACCCTGGTCAGGGTGGGGCATAGGTATAGGCCCTGGAGTCCTCTAATCCAACGTAGCTGTTAGGACCTTGAGCAATTCACTCAATCTTCCTAAACCTTAGTTTCTTCTTCTGCAAAATGGAGGTACGGCATCAGCCTTACACAGATCACCTGGAAGGACATTCCATTCCAATCCCTCCCGCCTATCAGATCAGAGCTTTGAAATCCAGTGCCTATAGGCACCCGCCAGATAACAGAACTGGGTGAAGGGTGCTGGTATGGGACGACAGAGAGTGGTGGGGGGCCCTGGGGGGCCGGGGACACATGACCCAGTCAACGGCAGCTGGCCTCTCTCACCAAGGGCCTGGCCTTGCTGCATGGGAATGCAGACCCAAGGGCCAGTTGTCCCACGCATTTGGAACATGTGCCCCATTTTCCAAGAGAGAATAGAAATCCTGACTTTTATGTAAAAATGGCTTCCAATTTTCAAATGTTGACCACAAAGTCAAATCTTTTCAAAAATGCTATGTGAGTCCAAACCAACCCCATTTTTCATTTCTATTTGCCGGGCCACAGGCTGCCTGAAGGCAGGGATTGTGTCCCTAATGCCCAGTCCCCGGCTTAGTAAGTATTCAGGTACCTGGTACTGAGAAAGGGTTTTCCATCCTATTCTCAGGGAGAAGATTGATTGATTCAAGTTTTTACTTAAATTCTAGCTAGTTAACCTACAGTGTCATATTAGTTTCAGGTGAACCGTCAGTGCTCATCATTAGGAGTTCCCTCTGACTACCCATCACCCGTATCCCATACCCCATATCCCCGCCCATGTCCCCTCCAGCAACCCACAGTGTGTCCTCTGTAGTTAAGAGTCTGTTTTATGGTTTATCGGATAGGTAAAATGAGAATCTACTTCTTCCTAGGAGTACAGAGATGAGTCTGATAAAGTTCCTGCCCTCCCCAATGAATGGCAATTGATTATTTCATCCGATATTTTTACTTACGACCCCCACATCCCAGACCCCAAGGAATGGACCTGGGCCAATGGTTCTCAGGAAGGGAGATTCTGCCCCTGAGGCAGAGAGCGGCCAGATTCAGCAAGTAAAAATATGGGATGACAGTATCTGACATACACAGGCTGAAACGTTATTTGTTGTTTCTCTGAAATTGACATTTAACTGAGCATTCTGTATTTTCTCCAGCAACCTTACAAAGAGGGCACATCTGGCAACGTCTGAAGATGGCACAGCTGGGATGGTTCTACTGACCTCCAGGGAGTGGAGGCAGAGGATGCTAGACAACAAAGACTAAGGGGGAGCAAACATCAGGAATCTGGGTAATAGGGGGGTCTCAGCCACTGCCCGGCTGTGGGTTCACTTCCTTGGTCTAGTCCGTATTTTCCCATTCCTAAAATGAGGAAGTTGGAGTTAATTGGTGTTTCTATAACTTCCTTATGCATTGGAATCACCCAGAGGGCTTGTTAACACACAGATTGCTGCTCCTCCCACCCTAGGGCTGAAGTTGGCTTGGGGGGGGGAGATGTCTGAGAATCTGCCTTCCTAACAAGTTCCCAGGGGATGTTGTTGGTCCTTGGACACACCCTGGGTGGCCCGGATGAGACGGTGGGTAAAGGCCCTTCTTGCAGGCTTGGTCCAGGATCTCTGGATTCCCCAGGTACCCTGCGCAGGGCTGATGGGACCCACACAGGAAGTCTCTTTTCTCTTTTCCCAGAGAGGGAGGGTGCATCTGGAGGGGGAGGACCCAGGAGCTGATCTTCTCCAGCTGGTTTTTCCAGTGGGGACAGCCAGCCTCACCAGCCCGTGTTCTGTGAGACTCTGCCATCTACTGGAGGCATCAATCTCATGCTGGGCCTCAGGCAGGGCTGTATCCAGCGCCCAACGGAGGGAGAAGTATTCAGATGGCATCTCTCCCAGCAGGCCCTGGGGAAGCAATCATTAACATCTGGGTCATCTGGCTCCTTTAGGTGACTCTGTTTCCCATACAGATGCTGGTGCCTGAATTAACCTAGGAACGTGAAAACAGCGTTCACTTGCAAGCCTGTGGGATAAGTTTTGACCAAACTGTTATTCATTTCGCTTTTAAAGGCCTGACGTCCAGTTACTTTAATTTACTAAACACAAATGTTGGTGGTGATTTTTATATGGGAAAAGATTGTGTTATCTTTACAAAGTTTTACTACAAGTACTCTTCTGGGGGGTTGCATACGGCACATTTAAATTGTGGTGACTCACTTATCAAACTAAGAAAAAAACCCATACCAATAGCACATCAGCAAGCATGTGCTGAGACAGACACGCGCATACATTTAGTGGGAGTGTGACCTGAAAGAAAGGAAGCTGACACTGGGTTTTCCAGTGTAGGATGGAGGTTTGAGTACAGGTTCTGGAAGTGGTCTAGACCAAGGATTCATTGTTGGCCCTGGGCAGAAGCTATGTTACATGGGACAAAGCACTTTCTTTTTCTGGTCTTAATTTTTTCAACCGGAAATGAGGATCTTGAATACGGTGGATATTTCTCAAGCTTTATTTTTTTCTTACTGTTAATTTTTTAAAAAAGATTTTTATTTATTTATTTGAGAGAGAAAAAGCATAAGTGGGGGGAGGGTTAGAGGGAGAAGCAGACTTCCTGCTGAGTGCGGAGCCCCAGGAAGAAGCTCGATCCCAGGACCCCGGGATCATGACCTGAGCCAAAGTCAGACACTTTAACCGACTGAGCCACCCAGGCACCCGATGATTCTGAAACTTTAACTTCATCAGAATCAGCAGGACGGCTGGAAGAGCTCACAGTCTAGAGATGCGGATTTGACAAGACCAGGTGGGCCTCACAGTCTATGTTTCTTTTTTTTTTTTTTTAAGATTTTATTTATTTATTTGACAGACAGAGATCACAAGTAGCAGAGCAGAGAGGCTGATGCAGGGCTCCATCCCAGGACCCTGAGACCATGACCTGAGCTGGAGGCAGAGGCTTTAACCCACTGAGCCACCCAGGCACCCCACAGTCCATGTTTCTTAACCAGCTCCCTTGTCACCTGTGTGACAACTGGGTCAAATGCGCCCCTGCAAGCCTTAGCTTCCTCACCTGAGAATCTTCAAAGGGTGATCGCAGGTATTAGCTGAGACAACACTGCACAAAGCTTTCGTTGCTCTCATGAATATTAAACATGCTCATAGCATTTGAAACAGTAATTAACTTGCAGAAATCTATTTTAAGAAATTAATCATATGATCAAAGGTGATCAAAGATGGCTACCTTGGTATTATTTATGATAGTGAGAATCAGGAAGCATTCTAAGCACCCAATAATAGAGGTGTTATTTAATAAATTATGGTAATTGATGTGCTGAAGTGTAATGTAGCTGTTAGAAAGGAAGTTTTAAAAAAAATCACAATCACTTTGGAAAATGCTCACAATATAATATTAAGAGAAAAGAGCAAAAGGCTTGGATATTATTAGACGATATCCATATGTTAAAAAAATGAAGAGGTGCTCAACAGGGCAGGGATGGGAGGTAGGGATTTGGGGTAGGGGTGAGGCCTCTTCCCCTCTCCCCTCTAGATTTGAGCCACTGGGGTCTGGGGCCTTATTTCAGTTCCTCAAAGATGCCCTACTTTCTCCATCCTCAGAGTCTTTTGCTGTTCCCTCAACTAGAAATCGCTTCCCTCCTAATTCATCATTCAGATGTCAGCTGCAGTGCCATTGCCTCCCCTGGGAGGCCCTCCCTGACTACCCAGGCAAGGTCAAGCCCCACAGTCGTAAACATGTCTTACATTATAGTTCTTGTCCTTCCCTTTCAGATGACCGTCCACCCCATCACAGCACAGTCACAGTCATCATCACAGCACATCATAGTCACTGCTGTATCCTCTGCACCTGGCTGTCATGCCTGGCACCTAGTACATGCTCAATAAAATTTTGTGACCAAGTCAACTTAGGTGAAGTCACTCAAGTTTTATTTGGAGGCAAATTGGAATCAGGAGAAGACTTGGTTAGCATCATCATGTTAATCCTTAGGCAATGCTATCCTCAAGCTCCACAGACCTTGGGCAAGTCCTTTCCCCTCACTGGGTCTTAGTCTCCTCTAAAAGATGAGATGATTGGGTTTCTAATAGTGGCAGTTAGATTTTAGCTTTAGTGCCAAGTCTGGTGTGTTAACCCGACCATAGGGTCGAGAAGAATTCTGAAGCTGAGTATGAGCTCAGTAGGAAAATGTCTCTGATCAATTAAGGTGGTCTGCAGTGGCTAAGACAGGTCGCAGTAGTCTGCAGGCCAGGTTTTAGCATCCTTGGAATGTAATTCTTAAGGTGTTGGGGGGTGGGGTCAGTGTTTAAACCCTTGAAGAGGATGAAGGATCTGCTAAAATTTAAGGCCAGTATTGCAAACACAGCTTTGTGCAGGGGCAGGTGGAGAGCTGGTTGTAACTTCAGAACCAAGGCTGGCGGTCGAGCCCTGGCCTCTCTCAGCTCTGCTCACTGCTCCTTGTGGGAACGGGCTCAAGTGGCCAAACTATAGGACTTCTCAAAAGGAGTGGAATTCCTTGATTTTGTAATCGAATAGAGTGAGGCTCTGGCATTTCCCTTGGGACCCATTTGCTTCCCCTTCCTGCACCTCCCAGTGAGGATAGCTGGAGACTTCTAGAGGAATACCCACACATCCCCTCTGCAGGGGTACCTCCTCTTTTCCAAGGCATAGCCTTTGTGTTTCAGAAGATGGAAACGTGTGACTTCACGTCCCTCCCCAGCTCCCCTTGAAATCCCTCAGACTCAGCCTTGGTTAGCTGTGAGGGTTTTTCTCTGATTATGAAAGTAAGTAGCAGTAATGGAGGATGTCCACAGAGGGAGATGTCAATTACAAAAGAGAAGACCCTGAATGAGACAGGGAGCGAGGATCTATTCTACTATCTAATCTACTATTTTTGTAGATTAAGAACACCCACTCCTAGAAAGCAGTGCAGCATAGTTTGCAAGGATACATTAAAGTCAAGAAGACTTAGGGATCCAAGAGGTAACACAGAGGGGCTACCTGTGGTGTGGGAGGGAGGAAAGGGGAGAAAAGAAACTCAGTACATTTGTAAATTGATGCAGGAGAGGGGCCTTGCCCAGAGTGCAATGACGATGAGCTACAGACGAAAGGGGTCTGCTTAAGACTAAACTCAGGGGCACCTGGGTGGCTCAGTGGGTTAAAGCCTCTGCCTTCAGCTCTAGGTCATGATCTCAGGGTCCTGGGATCGAGCCCCACATGGGGCTCTCTGCTTAGCAGAGGAGCCTGCTTCCCTTCGTCTCTCTCTGCCTGCCTCTCTGCCTACTTGTGATCTCTGTCTGTCAAATAAATAAGTAAAACCTTAAAAAAAAAAAGACTAAACTCACCCAAGGGTCTCCCAGAACAAGCAATAATTTTCAAGAAAGACATTTTTGAAATTCAGGAAAATACAAAAATTGCCCCCAGAACCTGCTGCAGGGAGGAGGTGGCCATCACTGACCTTTCGCGGTGTTTCCCTCTAGGCTGCCTCGCATCCAGGCCAGAGTTGTTGAGGGACTCAGCATGCCCATCGGGGCCCTGGGGGCAGAGGAGAGAGGACAGTTGAAGAGATGCCTTATGGGGTGATCAACAGAACTGGACTTTGGAGCTAAACTTTGGGTTTGGGTGCCCAACCCCTGTAAGGGAGTATTTCAGTCTGTTCTTTCTCCTTGTGGCCTGCTCAGCCCCAGCAGTAAACAGCTCATATGCTATAAATAACACTGTGGGCTGGGGTGAGCTCAGATCTGAGACTTGAAGCATTCATTAATAGCCTGGGTGCTCATGACCGGGCTCAGACAATTGTTCAAGCATAGGCGGGGTAGCACCCCAGTTCCAAGATAGCACTCCGCTGGGGCATCTTCAGTAACAGAACGCTGGGTTTGGATTTTTGAGAAGCAGGATAATAGGCATCTGGGGTCTAAACACAGATGGACCTGGGCCTCTATTCCCAGTTCTGCCTGAGAACAGCTATGTGACCTTGGGCAAGGGACTTGGTTTCCTTAAGTCTCGGTTTTCCTAACTACTAATACTACCTAACATTTATACGCAAAAATTGGAAAGCATCATATAAATATCAGGGACAAGTAGAAACACAGAGAGAGATGTTTTGCTGACAAAGACTCTGATGGAACTTTAGCTGGGCTCCTCTGAGCCCCTTTTTCCAAGTCAGCCTTGACCTTGGTCCCTATCCTGTCTGAGCCAGGTCTTAGCAAAGAATCCTGCTAAATCGTACCCACCTCTGAAACACATTAAGTTCCTCATCTCTCACCTTTGATGTCCAAGTCCTTGGCCTGCCTTCAACAAGAACCCTGTTAGGTTGGCTTAGAGTGTCCCTATGGTGGAGGTCTTCTGTGAGCGACTTTCTGTCTACTGACCCTTTACCTCGCTCCTTGGCAGTGAATCCCCAGCTGTCTGGCTATGCTGGGAGTAGAGCCCCATGTCTCTCCCCTATTGCAGTATTCAGTAAAGTCTTCCCTACTGGGATGGCTATGTGGCTCAGTCAGATAAGCTCTGCCTTCAGCTCAGGTCATGATTCCTGGGTCCTGGGATTGAGTCCCATAGGGGGCTCCCTGCTCAGTGGGAAGTCTGTTTTTCCCTCTCCTCCTGCTGCTCTCCCTGCTTTGTGTGCTCTCTCTGACAAACACATTTTTTTAAAAAGTCTTCTGTATTGTTTATTTTTGATTTTTCAAAAAATATTATTTATGCTTAGAGAGAGAGAGAAAACACAAGCATGAGAGTCCTGGTACAGCCACTCTGGAGAACAGTATGGAGGTTCCTCAAAAAGTTAAAAATAGAATTGCTATTTGATTCATCAATTGCACTAGGAGATGTTTACCCAATGAATACAAAAATACTAATTCAAAGGGATACATGCATCCCGATACTTACAGCAGCATTATCTATAGTAGCCAACCTATGGGAACAGCTCAAATATCTGATGAATGGATAAAGAAGATGTGGTATATATATAGACAGTATATAGATGTGATATATATTATCTATATATATACCACATCTCCTCAGCCATGAAAAAGAATAAAGTCTTGCCATGTGCGGTGATGTGGATGGAGCTAGAGTATTACGTACGCTAAATGAAATAAATCAGAGAAAGACAAGTGTCATTTCACTCATATATGGAATTTAAGAAACAAAACAAAGAAGAAGAGGTAAAAAAAAGAGAGAGGGGGCAGAGACAGAGAGAGAGGGAGAGGCAAATAAACTCTTAACTCTAGGGAACAGACTGATGGGTACCAGAGGGGAGTTGGGTGGGGGGGACAGGGAAACAGGAGATGAGGATTAAGGGGGGTACTTGTGGTGAGCACAGGCTGATGGAGGGAAGTGATGTAGCAATCTCTGCGCTGTACACCTGAAATAATATTATGCTGTATGATAACTAACTGGAATTTAAATAAAAATCGTAAAAAAATAAAAAAAATGGAATGCCCTTGGGAGGGTAAAACTAATAGAGGCCAGAGTGTTGAAGAGTCGAGTGGGGCTCTATCCCAGGACTCTGGGATCATGACCTGAGCTGAAGGCAGAGGCTTTAACCCACTGAGCCAGTTTTTAACTCTTTTTAAGTGTAATCTATGACAAATTCATTTTACATCACGACCCAGTCCACTTCTGTCACTTACATACTGTACATAAAATCGCAATGTCAATTTCAGGAAATGGTAATAATCCTTACGATGTGGGAAACCCTCTGACAGTTTCATTTCTATCTTACTTCTACTCTATTCTACTTCACTTTTAAAAAAATGCTCTTTGTAGCCAAAGAAATAATTTTGACACCCACCGAAGGGTCACGATCTGAAATTTGCAAACCACTCGTTAGAGGGCCTCCCTCAGGCTGCCCATGTATTCCTGTCTCCACATCTCGGTTCTGCTGTTCTGCCAGCCCTCAGGCCCATCCCTCCTGTTTGATCTTGACTCCTCCAGGCCTAACCCAAGTCCTTCTCCCACAGAGTCTTCTCTGCCACAGCACCAGTCCCACTTCTCCGATCTGGTTCATTTTTCGTAAAGGGTCCTACCTACCTATTGCGTACTCAGCTGTTTCCACCTGTGCTTGGGACAGGGGAGGAGTCAAAAAGGCCAAAGACACATTCAGGGTCCAGGTGTTGAGCTGGAGAGCGCAAGATGCATGGAATAGAGATGGTGGGAAGACAGCTAATGAGGGGGTGACAACCCCTAGGGGGGGGTTACCCTCTTTTCACTCCCCAACTGCACTCCTGCCTGAAAGAATTCAGGGGAGTGGATGAACAGGAGACAGAGGGTTGGGGACAAAATGAGCCACTAGGCTGGGGGAAGAGCAGGAAGAACTGTCCCCTGAACAAAGAGGGGCCTGCATCCAAGGTCCCAGTGCAGGGGTCAAGGGAAATGGGTCAGAGGGAGGCGCTTCCTGCCGCCTGGCTGGCTGTGCGCCTGGTGAGTAAGCAACCCAGGGTGGGGTGAGGGAGTCAGCAGCTGCTGTTTCCACTCTGGACAGAGGCCAAATCATCCAGTTGGCTGAATACTCCTGACCCAGAGTTGGCTCGAGAAGTATGGATCGGTTTATCGTGAGCCTTCCAGGAAAACAAAGTTATTTCATGGTATTGAATTGTCAGCTGAACCGTGGCAAATACTCTCCCCTTGACCAAGCTCTCTTCAGGCTCCCCTGAAGGTCTCAGGCCCTCACTTTGGGATTTCTGTGCTCATTCCTGCCTTGTTGAGTTGTAGCAAGAATCTCCTTAGATCAGGATAACCAGAATCCCTCCTCACTCCTGCTGTTTCTTTGTTATTTTTATCCGTGGGTCCCGCCCTCCCGCCCCTTATCACCTTCTGTAAGTGTTGTGAATAATTCTCTTTAACAATAGCTTGCAAGCAGGGGGTGTGGGGAATCCTTGGCTGGAAGAGGAAGGAACAGTGCATGGCATGAGGGACCAAGTTCTAGTTCTGACTTGGCCTTGTCGTGGCCATTTGATCTTGGACAAGTCTAGACCTTAGCTCCCTCTTCCCATAAAATTAGAGAATGGAATGGAGTATTCAGGTCTCACCTTCTGTCGGTACTTAAATGCCCATGGAGTGTAGGAGAGGAAAATTATAATAATCGCCACATGGTGAGCTGTGTACCAGGCACAGAGCTAGACTCATCACAGATGTTTTCTCATCTCATTTTCACAACACTTAGCAGTCAGGATCTTTGTTATGTGTGCGATGTTATACATGGAAACATAGCATAGTATTCTATTCTATATCTGGAGCTCTGGGTGCTTTGGGTAAGCCCTTTGTGCCCTGGACTTTTGCCTTTGAATGGTTCCACAGGCCAGGAGGCAAAACTTCTCCCACCTCACCCCAGAATTCCCCGTCTCCCGGTCTTTCCAGAGCACTCATCATCTGAAACCCACTATATATTTCACTTATTGGCGCATTTGTCTGTCCCCCCCCCCCCCCCCCCGGCCCACGGCGGGCCCGGCCCAGGGCAGGGATCTGTGTCTGTTTTGGTCACTACTACACCCCGGTGCCGAGAACAGTGTTTGGTATGTAATAGGTGTTCAGCTAACATTTGCCGAATGAAGAAATGAACAAATGAAGTAGCTGAGTCAGAGGGAGGTTAAATAAGTAACCCAGTGTAATCCACCCAGCAAGGGGCCACACTGAGATTCAGACCCAGAACCAAGATGACCTTGGACTCAGCCCACTTAACCTCTATCTCATAACTGCCTCATTCATTCCGAGGAGACTGTTTACTGAGGTCCTAATTCCTGTTTGGCCCTGTTTTAGGTGCTGGGGGATATACCCGTGACCCAAATAGACTAAAATCCTTGCCCTGCTCACGTCTGGAAACCCTCCTGTGTGAAAAGAGGTGTGACTTGAGGTTGGGGAGGTGTACGCCAGGTCTGAGGCCCCTTGACATACTGGCAGTAGACAGGACTAGTCGCTCAAAGTCTGGATACTACTGTCAAAGCTCCTTAAAGGCAAGACCCAATGTCTTTATTTGCCCTTGCACTGCATCCAGCCCAGCTCCAGGCATTGAACTGGGCCTCCGGGATAAAAATGGGGACGGCGTGGGTTCCCTTTTTAAACTGAAGCACGAAGGCAATTACACCTACTTCTAAAAACATAACAAAAACAAGAACATCTTTTAAGACCAAGTTTAAAAACATTCTTGACATTTCTGAAACACTTTTAACCCAAGCTTTCTATCCTGGGCTTTAAAACACAACCCAATGTTTTCCTTCTGAGAGTTTGCAAATGTGGTCACAAAAGAAGGGGAGAACGAGAAGCAAAGAGTCTTTGTGACTCCATCAGACACCCCCTGACACATTTCCCAGACTGGGAAGGAGGCCTTCCATCACAAGAGGCAGAATCTGACTGGGGAGGAGGAGGAGGTGGGGTTATTTGAAAGCAGGATTCTCTCAGGCCAAGAAGTTCTGTGGAAACTTGTTTTCACAGAGTTCTCTTGTGTGTGGCCTGACCCAGAAATTCTGGGGAAGTTCAGGTGAAATTTGATGTTTTGAAGCAGCTGCCCATGAAATCAGTTCCAGAGGCTTCCCTCAAGCTGAGGTCCTACTTCTAGAAGCCTAGAGAATCTAAATAGTTTTCCAGGGTAGCAAGATGGGAAATTCTTCAGCATGTCTGTGTTAACGAGTTTTTTACCCACTTTTCCACAGTGGGTAGCAATTTCCATAACATGCTAACTCTGAACCAAAATAGTCAATTCATTTGACTAGTGCTAAATACAGCTAAAAGAGTTCATTCTACTCATGAGCATTCATCTGAGATTTAACCAGTCGTAAATGTAAGCTCTAATTATAACTAATAACATTTTATATTCATCTGATATATTGAAGCGGCGGAGTGTGCGTGGGTAGTAAGGACAACACTTATGAGCATAGCATTGGATTTGGACAGGTTGGGTCTGAGTCCCAGCTCCACCATTTATAGCCTTAGACCTGCAGGTAAAATGATTTAATCTCTCTCAACTTCAATCCTTTCTAGTAAAAATTAGGTATAATAAGAGTTCCAGATTCCCAGGGTTATTGTCAGGATGAAATGAATATGTATACATATCACTTAAGTATGAAGTCCTCAGTAAACGTTAGCTATTGTAGTAGGCAGCCCCTAAAAGGGCTCCCAATAATCTTTGCCTCCTGGTACTCCCAACCTTTGTGTGACCTCCTCCTCTTGACTGTGGGCCAGACTCAGTGACTAGCTTCTAACAAACATTATATAGTGAAAGCGATGAGGTGTTAGGCACTCAGAAGAGCCAAAACAAACTTGAAAACAAAAGAGCAGAGTTGGAGGTCTCACCCTTCCTGATTTCCACACTTGCTACCAATCTATGGGATTCAAAACGATGTGACACCAGCATAAAGATAGATCTGCACATCAGCGGAATTGAATAGAGAGCCCAGAAATAAATCTTCATGTGTAAGGTCAACTGATTTTCAACAAGAGTGCCAAGACCACTCAGCAGGGGAGGGGCAATCTTTTCCACACGTGGTGCTGGGAAAATGGGAGATCCACACACAGGAGGATGAAGTTGGACTCTCGTCCTATACCACAGATGGAAAAAAACCACAAATGGATAGAGACCTCATCATAAGAGCTAAAACTCTTAGGAAAACTTGGAATAAGAGCTTTACCACGTTAGATTTGGCAATGATTTGTTGGATTCTGACACCAAAGGCACAAACAATGGAAGAAAAAATAGACGAATTGGAATTCATAAAAACTAAAAAATTCTGTGCATCAAATAACACTATTAATAGGATGAAAGGCAATGCAAGGCCCTTAGGTGCTCACTGCCTGCTCCAGGGTCCTTCTGAGGACATAGCGGCCACAGGACTGTGGGATATCCCAGTAGATCCTGATTGCATTTCTATTGGATTTTAGGGATAGGTAAGCAGATACATCATCTCTTATTTCAGACCAGAGAGGTTGATTTTTGTTGTTATGAATGTCCATTTGCCAGGGTAGGAATGTAGAATCATTCTATTTTCTCTCTCTGATGTTGATGACTCATGGAACTTTACGTAAGTGGAATCAAACAGTATTTATTTTTTCGTGATTGGTGTACTTCACTTAGCATCATGTCCTCAAGTTTTCTCCATGTTGTAACATATATCAAGACGTCCTGCCTTTTTAAGGCTGAATAATATCACATTATATATTTATATACACCACATTTTGTTTATCCATTCGTGAATGTATACTTGGTTGTTTCCACAAATAAACTGTTGTGAATAATGTTGCTGAGAATGAATATCTGTACAAGACCCCATTTCAATTTGCTTGCTAGGTGTCTACCTAGCAGTGACATTGATGGTTCATATGGTAAATCTATTTTTAATTTTTTCCAGAACCACTGTGTTATTTCCCACAGTGGCCATATCAATTTACTTTCCCACCAGCAATGCACAAAGTTTCCAATGTTACCACATCCTTGCCAAAACTTTTTATTTTCTGCTTTTTGTTTTTGTTTTTATAATAGTCATCCTAATGGTTGTCAAGTGATATCTCATTGTGGTTTTCATGTGTATTTCCCTAATGATCAGTTATGATGAACATCTTTTCAAGTGTTCATCGGCCATCTGTATTTTTTGGAGAAATATCTGTTCATATCCTCTGTCCATTTCTGAACTAGGTTGTCCTGTTGTTGATTTTTCAGATTTCTTTATATATTCTGGATATGAAGCCCTTATCTGATATATAATTTGCAAATATTTCCTCCTGTTCCATAGGTTGCCTTTTCACTCTACTGATATTGTCCTTTGATGCACAGAAGCTTTTAGGTTTCATGAAGTCCAGTTTGCCTATTTTTTCTTTTGTTATCTGTGCCTTTTTTCTAAAGACTTTATTTATTTATTTAGAGAGAGTGAGTGGGGAAGGGGCAGAGGGAGAGAGAGAATCTCAAGGAGATTCCACGCTGAGCATGGAGCCCCACATGGGGCTCAAGCCCATGACTCCGGTATCATGACCTGAGCCAACATCAAGAGTCAGAAGCTCAACTCACTGAGCCTTTGATGTCAGAATCCAACAAATCATTGCCAAATCTAACGTGGTGAGCTTTTATTCCCAGTTTTCCTAAGAGTTTTAGCTCTTTTGTTTAACTCTATCTATCTATGGGGTTATTTTTTGTCTACGGTATAGGATGAGAGATGAGAGTCCAACTTCATTCTCCTGTATGTGGATCTCCAGTTTTCCCAGAACCATGTGCGGAAAAGATTGTCCTTCCCCTGCTGAGTTGTCTTGGCACCCTTGTTGAAAATCAGTTGACCTTACACATGAGGATTTCTTTCTTTCTTTCTTTTTTTTTTTTTTAAGATTTTTTATTTGTTTATTTGACAGACAGAGATCAAAAGTAGGCAGAGAGGCTGGCAGAAAGGGAGGGAGAAGCAGGCTCCCCGCCGAACAGAAAGCCCGATGTGGGGCTCGATCCCAGGACCCTGGGACCATGACCCGAGCTGAAGGCAGAGGCTTTTAACCCACTGTGCCACCCAGGTACCCCTGAAGATTTATTTCTATTCCGTTGATGTGTAGATCTATCTCTATATTGGTATCATATTGTTTTGAATCCTGTAGATTTGTAATAAGTGTTGAAATCAGAAAGTATGAGACTCCAACTTTGTTCTTCTGCTTTTATTGAAAAATTGTTTTAGCTGTTCAGGGTTTTTAAAATTCCTAAGTTTTAGGAGGGATCTTTCTATTTCTGAAAAAAAAAAAGTCTTTGGGAGTTTGATAACAATTGCATTGAATCTATAGATCACTTTGGGCAGTATTAACATTTAAACAATATTAAATCTTTCAATCTATGAACACGATATCTTTCCATTCATTTTTGTCTTCTTTAATTTCGCAGTTTTCATTATATGTCTTTCACCTCCTTGGTTAACTTAATTACTAAGTATTTCATTCTTTTTAGTGGTAATATAAATGGAGTTGTTTTCTTAATTTCCTTTTCATATTTTCATTGTAACTGTAGAGAAGTGCAATTGATTTTTGAGGGTTGCCTTTGTATTCTGCTACTTTTCCAAATTTATTTATTAGTTCCAGTAGATGTTTGATGGAAACCTTAGGGTTTTCTTAAATATTTATTTATTTATTTATTTGACAGAGATACGGAGTACAAGTAGGCAGAGAGGCAGGCAGAGGAAGAGGGAGAGGGAGAAGCAGACTCTCCACTGAGCAGGGAGCCCAATGCGGGACTCAATTCCAGGACCCTGGGATCATGACCTGAGCCGAAGGCAGCCGCTCAACCAACCGATCCACCCAAGGAACCCTAGGATTTTCTATATATAAGATCATATCATCTGTGAGCAGAGGTAATTTTACTTCTTCCTTTTCAATTTAGATGTTATTTATTTATTTTGCCTAATTGCTCTGCCTAGGACTTGTAGGACTATGTTTAATAGAAATGGTGAAAGTGAACATCCTTGCCTTGTTCTTGCTTTTAGGGGAAAAGTTTTCATCTTTCACATTGAATATGATGTTTGCTGTGGGTTTTTCAGATATGACTGTAATTATGTTAAAAATAGTTTACTTCTATTCCTAGTTTGTTGAGTATTTTTATCATGAAAAATTGTTGAATTCTGTCAGTTTTTTCTGCACCAGTTGAGATGATCATGTGTTTTTCTTTCATTCTGTTAATATGGTGTATTACCTTGATTGGTTTTTGTATGTTGAACCATCCTTGCATTCCCGGAATAAATGCCACTTGGTCATGGTATATAATTGGTTCACTATGCTATTGGATTCAATTTGATAGTATTTTGTTGAAAGCTTTTGTAGAAATGTTCATAAAGAAAATTGGTCTACCGTTTTCCTATCCTGCAGTGTCATTTTCTGGATTTGAAATCAGAATAGTAAAGGATGAGTTAGGACTTGTTCCCTCCTTTTCTTTTTTTTTTCTTTTTTTTGAAAAGTTTGAGAATGATTGGTGTTAGTTTTTGAATATTGGTAGAATTTACCAGTGAAGCCATTAGGTGGAGGGCTTTCCTTTCTCAAGAGTTTCAGTCTCCTGATTAAATCTCCTTACTAGTTATAAGTGTAATCAGATTTTCTATTTCTTCATGATTTAGTCTCGGTAGATTTTCTACCTTGAGGGATGTTTCCATTTCATCTGGGTGATACAATTTCTTGGAGTACAAGTGTTCATAGTTTTCTCATAATCTTTTTATTTTTGTAAAATTTGTTAGTGAGGTCCTCACTTTCATTCCTGATTTTAGTCATTTGAGTATTTTTTTTTAAGTCAATCTGTTAGAAGTTTGTCAATTTCATTGTTTTTTCTTTTCAAAGATATAACTTTTGGTTTCATTGATTTTTCTCTCTCTCCCTCTTTTTGTTTGTTTTTTATTTTTTTTAAATTCTCTATTTCACTTATCTCTGCTCTAATCTCTATTATTTCCTTTCTTCTGCTAGGTGTGGGTTTAGTTTGTTCTTTATTTTCTTAAGTTGTAAAGTTACATGGTTGTTTTGAGATCTGTCTTGTTTTTTTAATGTGTTTGTATATAAAGCTTTCCCCCTTAGCACCACTTTCAGTGGGTCCCAAAAGTTTTGGTAAGTTGTACTTCCATAGTCATTCAACTTTAAGTATTTTTTAATTTCCCATATGATATATTCTTTGACCCACTTGTTGTTTAAGAGTGTGTTGTTCAGCTGTCATGGCCACATGTACAGTTAGTGTTGTAGTGGGAGGGTGAAGACCCTGAATCAGAAGGTATAAACCATCTCCAGACCTTTTGCAAGAAGCCTACATGGTATTAACACTGAATTTAAACTTGCCATAGTATATAAACTATATTAATTATGTGTTTTGCATAAAATTGCCAAAACACAGTGATGGTATATGATGGTATAGGATCTTGAAAAAAAAAATCTATATTGTGCTTTTCCTCTGTGAATGGGAAAGCCATTTTTAGTGGATGACTGCCATTTGACGACTCAGTTGGATGTATAGCTAAATCTTGCATCATACTGTACTGATGTGTATTATTGCTAGTAGTTGTTTATGGCAATGAAGAGTTTATTTTTAAAAAATCTGTTATGGGGGCATCTGGGTGGCTCAGTGGGTTAAAGCCTCTGCCTTCGGTTCCGGTCATGATCTCAGGATCCTGGGATAGAGCCCCACATCAGGCTCTCTGCTCAGCAGGGAGCCTGCTTCCTCCTCTCTCTCTGCCTGCCTCTCTGCCTACTTGTGATCTCTGTCTGTCAAATAAATAAACAAAATCTTAAAAAAAAATCTGTTATGTACAGTTGAAATATATTTTGCATTTGCTAAAAAAAAGTGTGTTAATTTCTACAGTTTGGATCATTTTCCAGTTTTCCTTCTGTTATGGACTTCTAACCTCATCCTGCTGTGGTCAGAGAAGATACTTTGAATGATGCCTGTATTATTAAGTCTATTGAAATATTGAGATTTAACTTGTGACCTAAAAGATGGTCCATCCCGGAGAATGTCCCGTGTGCATTTGGGAAGAAAATATATGCTGTAGTTGTGTAGAGTATGCTCTACATATTTATTAGATCTGGTTCGTTTACTATATTGTTCAAATCCTCTATTTCTTTACTCATCTTCCATCTGGTTGTTCTATCCATTATTGAGAGTGTGGTATTAAGTCTCAAATGATTATTATTGAAATGTCTTTTTCCCCTCAGTTCTCTCAATTTTTGGCTCACACATTTAATGATCTGTTACTACTTTCATAAACAACTTCCCCTCTTCCTCTTCCTCCTCTTCTTCCATTTCCTTCTTCTTTGTCAAGATTTTATTTTTTAAGTCATCTCTATACCCACTGAGGGTCTTGAACTCACAATCCAGACATCTAGAATTACATGTTTTACTGACTGAACCAGCCAGTGCTACAAACTTCTTCTTTTTAAAGATTTATTTATTTATTTGAGAGAGAGAGAGAGTAGGGGGAGGGTCATAGGGAGAGAATCTCAAGCAGACTCCACACTGAGGGGGGGCTCAATCTCATGACCCACGAGATCACGAATTGAGTGTAAACCAAGAATCAGGACGTTCTGTGAGGCGGCGCGGAGGGGGCTGTGTTTCGACGCCGCAGCTTTCTGCTCGTTTCCAAGTTCCTTGCGGTGGAGCCGTGAGCAGCCGAGGGAGCCGCGACCGAGGCCTTCCGCGAGGTGAATCTCTGGATCGGGGGGGGGGGGGGGGGGGCGGCGGCGGCGGGGGTAGTTTTCCGCGAGCGCAAGCCTGACAGGAGGGCTCCGGGGCGCCTCAGTTTCCCCTTCCGAGGGCCCAGTTACTCAGACCAGCGTTTTCTTCAGGCCACGTGGGGCGGCGGGGGAAGCTGGGGAGGGGGCGGAGGGATCAGGCGGGGAGGGCCCGCGGCGGGGAGGCGTGGGCACCGGGATGGGGGTCCCGGGACGGCGCGTGGCGCGGCGGGGCCTCGAGCGTCTGGGTCTGGGAGCCGGGCCGGAGGGAAGGTGTCGGGCGCGCCGCGGCTCCTGGCCGCCTCGGCTCACCTGCCGGGAGTCCGTCTGAACGCATTCCTGGCTCTGCTCGGTCGCCGGGCCACGGGCCACGCGGGGCCAGGCCAGCCTCGCCTCTGCCCCGGGGACACCGCGCCGCCTCCGGTCGGGCCCCGCGCTCCGGTCGCGCCCAGCGGCAGGCGGAGGAGTCCTTAAATACAGACTAGATCAAGGGCGCATCCTTGCCCCGCGCGCCGGGAGAGCTCCCTGCCGAGTTGGGAGTGAATTCTGAGCCTCTCGTTAAGGCTCACGAAGCTCCGCGCGCCCGGCTCGCATGCTCCCCTCTTGCTCGGGGCAGTTTAGCCACGGGGGTCCCCCGGGCCTCGGAGCGCGCCGAACTCCTTCCAGCCCTCGGGTCTGCGCGCCAGCTGAGCCCTCTGCCGGGGCTCTGTGTCCGGGCCCAACGCGCCGGGAGCGCCGCTCGGCTCTCTCCCATTGTGATCTAGACAAGGGGGTCCTGCAGCGGGCTGGCCGCCTGTGGCCTGTGAGTTCGGAACGGTTCCGCGCTTGCCGTGGTTGGAAGACATCGGAAGAAGAGGATCCCACGACATGTGAAAATTGGATGAAATTTCAATTTCAGTGTTCACAAATAACATTTTCTTTGAAAAGAGCCACACTTACTCATTCACATGTTGTTTGTGGCTGCTTTTCAAGCTGCAGCCGCGGTGCTGTCTCCTTTTTGACGGCGACAGACCCACAGAACCTAAAATATTAGCCATTTGGAAGGGGCCTGGGTGGCTCAGTCGGCTAAGCGTCTGTCTGCGGCTCAGGTGACGATCCCAAGGGCCTGGGGTTGATGGAGTCTGCCTCAGGCTCCCTTCTCGGTAGGGACTTTGCCTCTCCCTCTGCCTCTCCTCTCACTCGTGTTTTCTTCCTGCCCCCCCCCCCCCCCCGTCAAATAAGTAAATAAAGAAAAATTTAAAAAACAAACAAACAAACAAAAACCAAGAATCAGATTTTTAACTGACTGAGCCACCCAGGTGCCCCTGTCCTTCTCTTACATACACTCAAGGTTGATAATTCTTCTCCAGCCAGTGGACAAAACATTCATTATCATGGTGAGGTGACCTTTTTGCCTATTCCTAGGGAAGGGTGACATTTAACCAGTATGTTTCTGATGGCCCTATTGGCGGTCTAATGTTGATTAATCAAATGTCTGATTGGATGTTGTGTATAATAAACTAGTTGATATTTTCATTACCACCCTTTTCTAGGGTGATAAAATCCTGTGGTCACTTTAAATTTAAAAAAAATATTTAAATTTCAGTTAATTAACAATGTAGTATTAGTTTCAGGGGTAGAATTTAATGATTCATCAGTTGTATGTAACACCCAGAGCTCATTACATCAAGTGCCCTCTTTAATTCCCATCACCCAACTACCCCATCCCCCTACCCCACCTCCAGCAACCCTCAGTTTGTTCCCTAGAGTTATGAGCTTCTTATGGTTTGTATCCTTTTCTGTTTTTTATCTTATTTTTCCTTCCCTTACCCTATGTTCATCTGTTTTGTTTCTTAAGTTCCAGATATGAGTGAAGTCATATGGTATTTGTCTTTCTCTGACTTATTTCGCTTGCATTACACCCTCTAGCTCCATCCACTTGGTTGCAAATGGCAAGATTTCATTCTTTTTGAAGGCTGAGTAATAGTCCAGTGTGTGTGTGTGTGTGTACCATATCTTTTTTTATCCATCTATCCATTGATGGAGACCTGGGCTCTTTGTATATTTTGGCAATTGTGGACATTGTTGCTATAAACATTGGTGTGCATGTGCCCCTTCATACCACTATGTTTGTGTCCTTTGGATAAATACCTAGTAGAGCAATTACTGGGTTGTAGGGTAGTTGTATTTTTAACTTTTTGAGGAGACTCCATACAGTTTTCCAGAGTGAATGCACCAGTTTGCATTCCCACTGACAGTGTAAAAAGGGTCCCCTTTCACTGTGTC
Organism: Mustela lutreola; assembly: GCF_030435805.1. Taxonomy (NCBI): domain Eukaryota; kingdom Metazoa; phylum Chordata; class Mammalia; order Carnivora; family Mustelidae; genus Mustela; species Mustela lutreola. The sequence continues at coordinate 17,302,591 of NC_081299.1, forward strand.
CTTGATGACTTTCATTGTTTCCTGACTTGTTAATTTCAGCCATTCTGACTGGTGTGTGGTGGTATCTCATTGTGGTTTTGATTTGTATTTCTCTGATGCCAAGTGGTATTGAGCATTTTTTCATGTGTCTGTTGGCCATTTGTATGTCTTCTTCAGAGAAATGCCTGTTCATGTCTTCTGCCCATTTCTTGACTGGATTATTTGTTTTTTGGGTGTTGAGTTTGATAAGTTCTTTATAGATTTTGGATATGTCACTTTAAATTTTATTTTTATTTTTATTTTATTTTATTTTTTAAAAAGACTTTATGTATTTGGGAGAGAGAAAGTGAGAGACAGAGCATGAATGGAGAGGGAGGGCCACAGGGAGAGGGAGAAGCAGATTCCTCACTGAGCAGGAAGCCTGATGCAGGGCTCAATCTCAGGATCTAGGTGCCCCATGTCATTTTAAATCTTTTTTTTTTAAATTTTTAAATTTTTTATTTTTTAATTTTTTATAAACATATATTTTTATCCCCAGGGGTACAGGTCCGTGAATCACCAGGTCCACACACCCCACAGCATCATTTTAAATCTTAAACTCAATTTTGATTTGGTGATTAAACTGGGTCAGCCCAGATAGTAATCACGACTCTAAAGTGACTGACAGTTGGATGCTCTGCTCTTCCTTATTCTGCCTTTCACAGCTGGCTCGTTTTTGACATCTCTGGGATTGTAGTCAGGGAAGAAGGGTGAAGAAGAGCAAAAAAGTTCCTTCTGGACCCCAAATCTTGTCAGATGGCTTTGTGTTTTCCTAGCTGCCTTTCTACCATGGGCACTTTGGGGGGGTTCTTCAGTAACTCCTCCTCGTGAGTTTACCTGGTTGCAATTTCTTCACAGGGGGCAGTGTTCCCCCTTTAGGCTCACTGCTGCAGGACCTCCTTCATTTTCTACCTCTTCATGGTATCCTTTTAGGGCAGGATCCCCACTTGTAGGCAGGCACCTTCGTGGGCAGGATGCCTTTTTTTAAAAAACCCATATAGGAAGGAATATAAATGCTCTGGGTTTTCTTTGCTTTTTTTTTTTTTCCCCCTAAAAGGCATTAAGAACATATTGTGCAAGTTTCTTGGGCTGCTGATAGCCTGGAAACATGGCTACCTCCCATCCCACAGCAAGCCATATTCTGAGCTCTTCCTAGGAATATGGGCCCTGGAGAGTCCAGCGGAGGGGCCGAGCAGAGGTTCTGGTATCACACTGACCCATGTTGGAGTTCTCTGTGTGTGACTTTGGGCAAATCACTTAACCTATTTCTCTGAGCTTTGGTTTTATCATCTGTTAAATGTGGATAGAAATAGTACTGACCCCTGTAGGGTTATTGTGAGAATTTAATAAGATTAATGCATATAGGGCATCTGAGTGCTCAATCAAGCGTCTACCTTTGGCTCAGGTCATGCATGATTCCAGCTTCCTGGGATCAGGCCAGGCCTCAGGCTCCTGGCTCAGCAGGGAGCCTGCTTCTCCCTCTGCCCCTCCCCCTGCTCATGCTCGCTCTCTCGCTCTCTCTCTCTCCATCACTCTCTCTCAAACAAATAAAAATCTTTTTAAAGAAGATAATGCATATAAATTGTGTAGCATAGTGTCTTGCTCTTAACAAAGTGCTCGATACTTAATACTATTATCTAATGAGGGGCGCATTTAGAATATGCAAAAGATCACACCTTTGGATCCTACAAGTTAATGGTTATAACAAAATAAAATAAAGAGATATCAGTTATAGGCAAGGAGATGACATAAAAATTCAGCCCTGGGGAACCAGAGTCAAGAGATCAGGCTGTCCTTGGGCAGGTTGCTTCTCTCCATGCCCTAGAAGCTCTGGTTTTCATGGAGACAGCCTTGGTGCCTGCTTTTCACACGAAGGGGAGTCGCTCCATGGAGTCCAGTAGGCCAAGCACTTTAGTCATCTATGAAAACTATGCCAGTCTGTGCATTTTTTCTGTTGTGGCAAAACCCAATCTCTTCTGCCACAGAAGCTTAACTCATGGTTTCTTCCCAAACCCAAGCAGTCAGCCAGAGGACAAACACTGGCCTGCGTGAGTCAGTGGAAAAGTCCAGACATTTGTCAAGTGGATAGCTATGGAGGTTGTCAGCTGTGATGAGTAAGTAGATCTTTTTTTTTTAAAGATTATTTATTTATTTATTTGACAGACAGAGATCACAAGATCTCTGCCTCCAGAGATCACTGCCTCTAGAGAGGCAGGCAGAGACAGAAGGGGGAAGCAGGCTCCCAGCTGAGCAGACAGCCCGATATGGGGCTCCGTCCCAGGACCCTGGGATCATGACCTGAGCCAAAGGCTCAGGCATGAAGCAGAGGCAGAGGCAGAGGCAGAGGCTTTAACCCACTGAGCCGCCCAGGCGCCCAGAGTAAGTAGATCTTACTAGCATCAAGCTTCCCTGAAAAAGAGCTGGCCCACAGGCATATTTCTTAAAATTGGGGGCAATTCATAACTTGTGGTCCATAAAACAAAACTTTTAAAATTCTTTTGACTAATTCATTCCTACATTAATTCACCCTCTCCTCTGACAGATCATGTCAGAGAAGCAGCTATAAATAACCAGGAGGGAGAATAGTATCTGTAGATCCAGAAGCCTGAGACTTGACTTTGAAGCCCTAATGGTGGGTGTGTAAATCAAAAGTCCTAACCTATAAAGTTACCGTGGTAGTTTTACCTCTAGGAATTTATTTAAGGGAAGTTTATTTAAGAAAAGGAAGATTTATCTATAAGGATATTCAGCTCAGTGTGTATACCAAATAACTGGAAGCAACAGTTGGGGATGGTGAAATTAATGACAGATAAGCCATAACATAAAATACCGTTAGTGGGGGCACCTGGGTGGCTTAGTGGGTTAAGCCTCTGCCTTCACCTCAGGTCATGGTGTCAGGGTCCTGGGATCAAGACCTGCATCAGGTTCTCTGCTTGGCAGGGAGTCTGCTTTCCCCTCTCTCTCTGCCTGCCTCTCTGCCTACTTGTAATCTCTCTCTCTCAAATAAATAAATAAAATCTTTTTAAAAAATACCATTAGTGATGTAGGTATGTAGGTATATATACACAGAAACAGGTTCACAGTATACTGAGTTTAAATCATGAAAAATAAGAACCAGGGATCAAAAGAATATGTATCATTTATTATCATTACCATTTTTATGAAAATAAAACCCCCCAAACTCAGTAATTGAGGGCTTTCTTAGCACTTGCTCTAAAGACTTCAAAGATGTTGATTTGTTTAATCCTTACACTGTTAGGTGCTGGTATTATCCCCATTTGATAGATGAAGAAATTAACATGCTGAAAGGTTGAAAAGCCTGCCGATACCATATGCTAGTGAGCTGCAGAGCTGAGACCCAGGGCAGGCTCTGGGGTCTGTGCTCTTCCCACCACACATTGCCTCTCAGTATGGAAAAAAGACAGGAAGGACATTCCCTCAAAACCTCGTCTCTAGGAGGTAAGACATGGAGTGATTTTTGTTGTTGTTTTTGGGGTTGTTGTTGACCTGCTTTTTCTATGGTTAATACATGCACATATGTAAAAGACACACTCCAATAAAAATGTTAAAGATAGAAGATCTTAACCGGATAAGCCTCTCTGAGCCTCAGTTTCTCCACCCATAGAATGATAATAGTGCTGATCCTGTAGAACTAATGCCAGGATTGAGTGTAATAATGGATGTGGAAAAACCCTATTGTAGATTTGGAATATGTTAAAAATGTGAGGTTTTACAATGGAGTAAGAGAAAAATGTCTACAGAAATTCAGCGACTGTGAGAAAACACAGTGGGAGTTTGAGTTGGCTTCTTCTCTCATTGGATTCTCTTTAGAGCCTTCCATGATTCCTAAAGATAGCGCGTCTCTTCTTCCTGCCATGAGTGTGAGTAGCTGGGAGACAGGTATAGTCATGGTCTTAATAGAATTAGATGGCTCCCATGTTCCACTATTTTTTTCGGTGAGTATTAAGTGTTCCAGATTTCCTTTGGTTATCAATCTGGTTGCCAGCATGAACCTGTTTGGATTGTTCTTCCCAAGGTTGCTGCCCATCTTTCTGTCCACACAGCTTCTGACCTGAAGTACTGAGAGCTCAGACGTTGGAGCGGGCCAAGAAATGGAGAGCTTGGATCAACAGACTAGCAAGGAAACTGAGGGTGGACTCTGGGTGTCTACCTGGGTGATGAACACTTTAAAAAACTGATCTAAAATAACTCTGAGTGCTCATTTTTTTTGCTGGTTGTTTGGTATAATGACTACCTTTGAGGATTACAGAGGACAGACCGGGTCCTCTTCATATATACTCTCCCACATTAGGGGATTACTCTTAGAAAAACTTAAGAGCCATAGTTCTCAACACAGAGTGAGCTGTGTAGGGGAAGTGAAACCTTATTTCTACCTTCTTAGGGTCTCTGGCCTGAGAATTAAACTGACAGAGGACATTAGCAGGAGAAAAGCACACAGATATATTTCTTTCTTTCTTTTTTTTTTAAAGATTTTATTTATTTATTTGACAGAGATCACAAGTAGGTGGAGAGGCGGGCAGAGAGAGGAGGAAGCAGGCTCCCAGCTGAGCAGAGAGCCCGATGATGATGCTGCAGGGCTCGATCCCAGAACCCTGAGATCATGACCTGAGCTGAAGGCAGAGGCTTTAACCCACTGACCCACCCAGATGCCCCAAGCACACAGATATATTTCTAAATTTTAAGTGATGAGGACATGAAGACCTAAAGTCCTGGCAAAGCCTAAATGCTTTTATAATAGGTTGAATAAGAGATACAATTGCGGAAAAGTAACTAAAATATGTGGGGAGTCTAAAGGAAGGTAAGAGTTATTTTAACCAGGTCTGTTTGTAGGGAATTCTCTTGGCTTCCGCCCCCATCTCTGATGGTAAGAATGTTTCTCTCCGGATGTAGGAGGACATCTTTCACATGGGAATATTCTTTTTTGTTTTCAGGAAGAAAAAGGAAGGGGAGGTTAGAGTGACCTTTTGCACCTGCTGTTTTTCAAGTGTTTTTAGTTCAAAATAAGCCTTCTGCCCCCCTTTAGCTGGGGTTGGAGCACCAAAGCAACCATCCTCAAAGATCCTGATTCTGGGGTGGCAGTCCATGCTTCAGAATCCTTTAAAGGTCCCGGAGGTTGAGAAGCCCTGGGTCAGAGTCACAGGAAGTGTGGGAGTTTAGCATTGACTTCCTGTACCCTATTTAGTGATTACACCGAATTGGCTGTAATGGCCGAGGACTGATTTGCAAAGGCTTGGGAATGTATGAGCAACTGGGGAACGCGCGACAGATGCTTCCCCAGGAAACACATTCAGGTTGTGTTGAAGGGTGTGTGTGTGTGTTTCGATACCAGTCTGGCAACAAGATTAGAGCCGCAAGGCACATCAAAACATCAGACAGGTGTTCTACTTTGCTTTCTTGGTAAGTTCCAAGAACTTGCTTCTCCTGACTGAAATTAGCCAGCAACTGACGGGCCTGCCAGCATTCAAAGTTGTACTCTGAATTTACAGATCAATAACCAAACCAGCCTGAGTTACAAACTGGGAGGTGCGTGATCCAGCCTGAAAGCCAGTGGGTCCGACTAAAGAGACATGCTTGAAAGGTGTGGCAAACCTGTGTGATTGCCTCACTACCTTGCCACTCATGGGGTTTAAAGTACGAGAATCAGCCTGCAACTTGCCAATCCTGCAAAGCCAGACTCTCTGAAACACCTTTTTGTCCCACTTGTACTTACACATTAGGTAGGTAAACTTGATGTAAAAGATTGTTGATTTTGGCTCCCACTGGTATGTAATTCAAAATGCATCCTCCTGGGAGAGGATTTTAGGGGGTGTGCAAATCCCTTTCCTTTTCCCTCCATTCCAGGGAGCCCAGGTTCAATGTTTGTAACCCGAACTCTGTAGCAATGTAAGCAGGTTAATTTTTGTGTTGACAATTGGCATTGTCTGACCTTGACTCTCAGGGGAAGAACTGAGGAAATGAATCTCTCCAGATACCCCGCTTTCTTCTCTGATAAATTGTCAAGGGAAGAGCCTTTGAGTTCTTTTACCGCTGGGATGGAGCCTCTTTCACTACTGTAGCCCCAGGGCTTGGCAGAGTGCCTGCCTCAAAGAAGGCACCAGATAAATCTTGGTTAAATAAATGTTTTGTATTAAACACCCACACATTTATTATGAGTTTGGCTCCCAGCATGGGTAGCTGATTTATATCCTGAGAGCTGTTTCTTTGTATCACCACTTTCCTTTTTGAACAGAGAACCACTAATTGCATTGTGTTGGTGGCCCTGACTTTGCAGACCGGCAGGGAGGGGCTAGGCAGAGGCTGCATCGGATGTCCTAAAGAGGGTGTGTTTTTGGCCCCTGCTGCCCAGTTCTGAGTGTTACCAGTGCTTGGTAAATATTAATGAAGGTTGAGGCTGGAGCTGTATTGGGAGGCTGCTGGGAGTCTCGGACATAGTAAAGGCTTTAAGAGGGCTCTCCTGAGAGCAGCCAGACTCTGACCCAGCCCATTCAGCGTGGGCTCCGGGCAGAGGACCTTTCAGGCACTGGGGAAGACAGAGGGGACTCAGACACAAGTGCTTCAGGGGGACACAGAGCACGGGCTCTGAAGACTTAGCTTGTAGCTCTCAGCTTTAAATTTTATGGGCCTCACATTTTTCATCTGCACAGTAGAGATCAAAATCGCTGTGTGTTGAAAATCGTGTGTATTGATCACTGTCCAAAATACTACCCGTGTGTTTACACAGGTAAGAATCAGAGAGCAGGGTGACTGAATTCTGTAATACAATTTGGAGCTAGTGAAGTGGGTTCTGTTTGTTTGTTGTTTTTGTTTTGGGTGCCTGTGTGGCTCAGTCTGTTAAGTGTAGGCCTCCTGATTTGGGCTCAGGTCATGATCTCAGGGTCATGAGATCGAGCACCGTATTGGGCTCACATGGGGTGTGGAGGCTACTCTTCAGTTTCTGTCTCCCTCTCCACCCCCCCCAAATAAATAAATAGTAACACAATCAAATTGGTGTAGGGAGGAAGGAGGATGGGGAGGGAGTGTAGTGGAGATGAATTTGATTGATATTTGGATGATATGAATAAAAAAGAATTAGACCTACCAAATGGGAGATGATATTTGCAAACGACATATCAGATAAAGGGCTAGTGTCCAAGATCTAGAAAGAACTTACCAAACTCAACACCCCCAAAACAAATAATCTAGTTCAACAATGGGCAGAAGACAAGAACAGACATTTCTCCAAAGAGGACATAAAAATGGCCATCAAACACATGACAAAATGCTCAGTATCATTCAGCATCATGGAAATACAAATCAAAACCACAATGAGATACCATCTCACACTGATCAGAATGGCTAACATTAACAAGTCAGGAAACAACGAATGTTGGTGAGGATGCAGAGAAAGAAGAACCCTCTTACCCTGCTGGTGGGAATGCAAGCTGGTACAGCCACTTTGGAGAACAGTGTGGAGATTCCTTAAGAAGTTAAAAATACGGGCGCCTGGGTAGCTCAGAGGGTTAAAGCCTCTGCCTCCAGCTCAGGTCATGATTTCAGAGCCCCACGCTAGGCTCTCTGCTCAGCAGGGAGCCTGCCTCCCCTTTCTCTCTGCCTGCTTCTCTGCCTACTTGTGGTTTCTGTCTGTCAAATAAATAAATAAAATCTTAAAAAAAAAGAAGTTAAAAATAAATATGACTCAGCAATTGCACTACTAGATACCACAAAGATATAAATGTAGTGATCTGAAGGGGCACATGCACCCCAATGTTTACAGCAGCAATGTCCCCGATAGCCAAACTGTGGAAAGGGCCCAGATACCCAGTGACAGATGAATGGTAAGAAGATGTGGGGTGTGTGTGTGATGAAATATTACTCAGCCACCAAAAAGGATGAACTCTTACCATTTACATCATTGTAGGTGGAACTAGAGGGTATTATGCTGAGCAAAATAAGTCAATCAGAGAAAGAAAATTTTTTTTTAAAAGATTTTATTTATTTATTTGACAGACAGAGATCACAAGTAGGCACAGAGGCAGGCAGAGAGAGAGAGAGAGAGAGGAGGAAGCGGACTCCCTGCTGAGCAGAGAGCCCGATGCGGGACTCGATCCCAGGACCCTGAGATCATGACCTGAGCCGAAGGCAGCGGCTTAACCCACTGAGCCACCCAGGGGCCCGAGAAAGACAATTTCATATGATTTCATTCATATGTGGAATATAAGAAACAGCACAGAGGATCATAGGGGAAGGGAGTGAAAACTGAATGGGAAGAAACCAGAGAGGGAGACATACCATGGGAGACTCTTAACTATAGGAAACCAACAAGGTTGTTGGAGGGGAGCTGGGGGGGGAATGGGGCAACTGGGTGATGGGTATTCAGGAGCTTATGTGACGTGAGGAGCACTGGGTGTTACATGAAACTGATGAATAACTGGACTCTGCATATAAATTAATGAGGTACTATATGCTGGCTAATTGAATTTGAGTAAAAAAGAAACATTTAGAGATATAAAATACACTTTCATACAAGTATCCAACCAGATAGAATATGTAAAATGCAGTGATAAACACTTGGCACTTCATAAATCTTTGCTATTAAAAAAAGAATTAGAAAAAAAATGCTCAGACTGAAACCACACCGTTATATTAAAAAAAAAAAAAAAAATTCACAGTAAGGGCCTTTTCCGAAGTTAAAGTCTTGAACTCATTAATTAAATACAGCCTGGCTACTATCTGATGTCTAAGCCCGCTTCCGGAGTTTTTAGGAAACAGATTACATTTTCAGTAAGCTAGCAGATGCTTATTATACACATCTTATTTGACTATAATATGATTAGCACCAGAAAGCCCCATGCTCAAAAATATATCTTCTATAAATTTCACCAAATTAATTTGATTAACAAACTTCTCTCTTAAAGTTCAGTCGCTTAAGGAAGGTTTTTTTTTTTTTTTTTTTTTTGTTGTTGTTTTTAAATTAAAGAAAACATAAGGTCCGTGGCCAGAAAGACACAGAGGTGGGGGATGATGGAAGCAAAAAACTGCAGGTTAAATAACGAATGATGTGGGACCTATAAACAGTATATATAAATTCTGCAGTGAACACGTTCCACGTTCATAGAACTTGGCGTTCTCTTTTAAAACACTCATTTTGGGTCGCTTATCCATTTACCTCAAAGTTGTTGTCCTTTCCCTCTTCCCTACACCTCGCGGCATCATCACCGGAGCTACAGCTTTACTCCCCCTCCCCACTTACTACTGGGCGGAAAGGGGAATCAGGGAGCCCCGGTTCTTTCAACAAACCTTTCTTGCGCACTTACAATGTACGAGACACTGTGGTCAGAAAACTAAAACCCGGCCTCGCCCCTTGAGGGTGCGGTGGTCCTGGTGGGGAAGAGGGGTGACAAATAGGGACAGCAGCAGTTACCATGCGAGACGACTTAGGGCTCTCACTGAAGTTAAGGACCCATGGGGACACACACACACAGGGGGCACTGACTGACTTGATCCGCGCATGTGTGGGAAACGCCTTCACAGGGGGAGGCCTCTTCGGGAAGTTTTGGGGCTGGGGTCGGGGACACCAGAGGGAACCGCGAGCTTTGGGGGTTGCAATGAAGTTCTCGCGACCGAGGATGATGAGAGGAGCGTCCGGAGCAAAGTGCGCAGAGGCCAGGCCTCGGGAGGCAACTTTGGCGCACATCTTTCGGCTTTAAAAACTGGTCACGCGGCCCAGCGAACCCAAGTCGGGAACCGAGGCCGCTTGGGTAAAGCCCCCGGGGGGGCTGGGGACCAGTCAGGGTCTCTCGGTGCCGCAGGACCCGCGCGCCGAGCGCCCGGGCTGACGCCCCTTCCCAGGCGCCGAGCGCGCGTGGGCAAGACGGGCCCGGGGGGTCGCGGGCGCCGCCGCACCCAGCGGGGCCGGGGGCAGCGTGGCCGGCGCGTCCGGGGACCGGCTGGCCGTGGGCACGACCGCAGCAGTTGTTCCCGACATGCTCCTCTCGGGGAGGATTTCAAACCTTGGGCCATAAGCTCGCCTCCCTCGCCCCCGCCGGCCCCAGCAACAGGCGGTGGCGCGCCTATCATTGGCCAGGCGGCGCGTCGGCCGCTGTTGATTGGCCGCCGGGCCTCCCGGCCCCGCTTCGGCGCTCGTCGCCACCTCCATTTTGTCGGTAGAGGCGGAAGGAGGAGGTCGGGTCGGGGCACAGAGGTGGTCAGCAGCTAGCTCCTCGGTGCCCGTGGGCTTTGTTCGTTCCGTGCCTCGTCTCTCCCTGGAAAGGGAGGGGGGCTTCGACGCCGAGCAGGAGCCGCCGCCATCCGAGTTTGAAGTCGGTGAGTGGCAGCGGCGCCGCGGGAGCGGCCATGTTGGCGGCCGCACTCCCCATTGTTGGGGGAAGGAGGCGAGGGGAGGCGAGATCCCGGAAACCGCGTCGGGCGCGGGGAGCCGGGGAGCACCCCAGCCGGGCTCGAGAACAGTGGGCTTTTCGGAAGCCAGGCCCCGTCGGAAGACCCGAACTTTCTGGGCTCGCGCGGTGAATGACTCAGGGGCTGTTAAAATAAGTGTGCAAGGCCCTTAACCCTTCCACAAAGAGGGCGTATTTGTTTGGTAAATGATTTCTTGGGATAGTAAATGAAACCCCGGATGTATAATGCTCACTGTAGAGGAATTCTTGGGTATATTAGATGAAAATCGGCTTAGGTTATGGCCTGTGAAAACTTCCAAAATGGGGAGGAGTTGAGAGTTCATAACTAAAGGAGACACTTTTTATGACGTAGACGTGTTGGGAGAGGAGGCTTTTCGAAAAAGGATACGTGCTGTGTCGCAAGATGGGAAATTTCGAAAAAGATTTTTAAAACGTCTCTTTAGAAAACTGATTTTTAGCCCGTTTCTTGGGATGGCTGTAAAAGCTAATGGTTCCCCGGTTTGAACGTTTTAGTGACAAAATCCGTGTGAGACTTTGAAAACTTCCCCCGGGGGGAAAAAACACACCTTGTTGTGGCACTTGGGACTCCTGTCTCCACACCCCCCCACCCCCGTCCCCAATTCCTGGATCGCAAGGCCGAGAAGAGTTCTTAAAGACGACAGTTACCAGATTATTTTCCATCTTATTAGTTCAGGAAGTAGCCATTCTTAACTGTATTTCCATACGTAGTAAATAGAAGCGATCACTTTCCCCTTGTTTTTTGAATTGAAGTAATGAAGTAATCTTTTCTTTTCTAGGTAGGACTTCTCTCAAACTTGTGTGCTGAGGAGACTCAGATGTTGGCCTCAGCTCCTAGGCTGAACTCAGCAGATTGGCCCATGAAAACTTCTGTATTGAGACAAAGGAAAGGATCCAGCAGAAAGCAACATCTATTATCCTGGGCTTGGCAGCAAGGAAGGGGACAGGTAGTCGAAATCCTGCAATCCGAAAAACAGACTGAAAGGTATAAAATTATTTTTATAAGTTTACAAGGATGTCTTATCCTTTTGATCTTAACCAATTGTCTTTTTCACGTGATTATTCACATTTGCAGATAAGCTTTCTTAAGAAGGTAATAAAGGCTATGCACATAATTAAGTGTGAACATCCGGTGAAGTTATTAAAGCAGTTGGATAGCAGTTTTGAGTCTTTCCAAAATGATTTCTGGAGTTACAAGTTGGGGCTACAGAACTTTCCTAAATTTTTGAACTTCTCTTACTGGAATTTTGCTAAGTATTTTATTTCCATTTACTTATAGGTGACAAAGAAGCTGAAGATGGGTGGCGGAGAGAGGTACAACATTCCAGCCCCTCAATCAAGAAACGTTAGTAAGAACCAGCAACAGCTTAATAGACAGAAGACCAAGGATCAGAATTCCCAAATGAAGATTGTTCATAAGAAAAAAGAAAGAGGACATACTTACACCTCATCAGCAGCTGCACGGCAGGCCATGCAAAATGGGGGGAAGAACAAAAATTTTCCAAATAATCAAAACTGGAACTCTAGCTTATCAAGTCCTAGCTTACTTTTTAAGTCTCAAACTAATCAAAACTATGCTGGAGCCAAGTTTAGTGAGCCACCATCACCAAGTGTTCTTCCTAAACCACCAAGCCACTGGGTTCCAGTCTCCTTTAATCCTTCTGATAAGGAGATAATGACATTTCAACTTAAAACCTTACTTAAAGTGCAGGTATAAAATAAGATAAAATACTAATGTTTAAATTTAGTTATATTTCAGGGTAGTTGTCCATTGTTTCAGGCCAAATTCACTAGGGAATTAATCTATTTGTAAAACTGCTAATGTAGAAAATATAATTAGACTTCATCTTACCTATTTTACATGTTATGTGCACTGTGAAGTAATGGTAGTATCAGTGCAACTTAAAAATTAACTAAATTATTGATAATTATACATTGATATGGTGTTTTCAACTGTGTAACTCTTAAACCTGTCAAATTTAGATTTGGGGAATGGTAATCAACTTTTCTTGTTTGTTGGGCAGAAATAACTAAGAGTTATCGTTCATGGATCAGATTTACTTGTTGAAAGCTAGTCAATCTGCTTATGAGCACCCAAGTTAAAATACATGTAAGGATTGAAAGGTAGTTGAGTATTTGACAGTTTGAAGTCCTATAAACATCCAAACCAGTAATATGCCAACAACCTGATGCACTGCCAAAAAATGTGAATTTTTTTAGCGAATAGTTGGATTTTAGTGAACTGTATGCTGGTGAATGTGGAAAGGGCACTAGAGGCTTTCCAATTTAGAATGAGACCATATACCCAGTGGCCATTTCTTTCATGCAGTAGGTCTGCTAACTAATGCACCAAAACCCGTTTTTACAGAAACAGTATTTGGTGGTTACTGAGCAGCTTTCAGAATACATTTTTATACTATAGCACTGCATAAGCTGTTCTGACAGTGATCTGGTCTCAAAATCATTCCCTATAAAACTTAAAAGTGGGGAGCTATATAATGTGAAAGTTTTAAGTACCTAGGAAAGAGCCATGTAAATATATGTAATAAACTTGTAGCATATGTAAAGTTTTGTTGGCATTTATCCTACAAAAATAGAATATTTTAGTATGAATTTGCTGAATGTAAGACCATGGACTGTTTTTATACTATGGCCTGATTTTAAAGGTCCAAAATAATTTGTTTTTAAAGTTTGCCCTTGTGCTAAAGTGCCAGTGTATGTATAATTGATCTGGTTGTAAACTATATTTCAAAGTAAATCCTAGTGTAATAAGTTTTATATAACTGTAAAGGTTTTAAGCTGCTAAAACACTTCCTATTTTTAAGAGATGTGAAATGCAGTATGGGACTGTTTAATTTTTTCTTCCTTAAGCCCAAAGATTAACTATTAAAGGGTCCCTCCAACTTTAAAGATTCATTCTGGCTTTCAGTAACTTTTGTAATCTATAACAAATATAGTGTAGTGTTTGTCAGTATATATATTTTTTGTTACTAGTCTAAGTGCAACCCAGGGGACCATTTATGCAAAAGATGTAATTTCTTGCATAATAACCTTGATAACATGTTTTACCTAAATATAACAGCTAACACAGTAAATTACAAACGTGTGTGGGAGAGTCAATTTAAAATTTGATTTTAAGTGCCCTATTCCAATTTGGCAACTTTTTGACCTTTTAAAGCAGAAGGGCCAAGCTGTAGTTCTCCAATGAACTGAGATGAGGTGATACTGCGCAAGTCAAATAATGCTAACTTAAATTCAAGTTTACATAGTACTTAATGTACATATGTGAATTTAGCATGAAATTAAAAAATAAAGTTGCTTCTTCCCCCCCAATGGCTAAATTGTATTTCATAAAAAATTGTTATGACTATCTTTAACATTTACTCTTAGAATGCACATAAATTAACCCAACTGAAAAATGGAAGGACATTTGGTTTTTAAGAGGCAACCAATGTGCTGACTGATACACTGTATTATGACCTGCCCATCCCCAGCAGATTTAACTGTAAAAGGCCACAGAATACTTCATGGAAACTAAGCTTCTGATTCATCAAGTCAAATACAGCAGGACTAATTACCTGCCTCTCTTCTTCTACATTCTAAGGTGATTGAGATTTATAGAAAACAAAAGTTCCTCCCAAGTTGTAAGACCCTTGCAATTTGTCTGCTATATATAAAAGCATAATTTACACCAGGGATCTTTGGGGCGTGGGGGAAGGCATCACAAGAGCCACATTTGCTAAGTGAGAGGGGTAGCTTCAACTAGTTCAATAGGTGAACCCCAGGGCAAGGCCATTACTTTATCATGCAAATCAGGAGGTAACTAATTTGGAGAAAATAAAAATCGGAGTCTTCATTTTTCTTCCTGTTCCATTCCCAGTGTAAAGTCTACGAACAATGCCAAGGATTGTTATATTACTTAACTGCACTGGGATTTCACTGGATTTAATAGTTTGCAGCCCAGGCATGTTAGTTTTGGACTTCTTATGTATGAGGTTTTTGGTCTGGGATTGACTCACACGGCCAGTCTTCAGACTTGAGGATGGAGTACCAAAGGCTTTTACCTAACCATAAAGTTTTCAATAGCTAAGGATAATTATCAGATCTCATTCCTCAAGAACTAATAGTTTTGGTTAATCTACAGGATTTTCCCAAACTACTTAACTTGAGAGAACCATAAAGTTATTAAAGGGAACCTCTATCCTTTAAGGCTGAAGGCATCAGCCTTCTATCCTTTAAGGCTGAAGGCATCAGCCGCAGCATGAGCCTATAGTCAGTGCTAGAATTTTGTCATTATCTTTTTGATGGCAGTGTAGAGTATGATGGGAGTCTGGGTACATCACCTATTCTTACACTTAATTTCTGGTTAAGTTCTATTCTTCCCCAAAGCAAGCACAAAGGGTTTGGATTAAGTTTTCTAGTTTCTTTAATTGCATTCTCATTGGCAGTTACTCTGTAAAACAGGAGGAAGAGAACATCTCTAAAGTCTCTTACACAAATGAAGAAAGCCTACCCAGCCATAAACATGGAAGGCAGAGCTAAACCTAAGGAAAAACAAAACAAAACAAAAAAAACAAAACAAAAAAAACCCCAAAATTTTTGGCTCCTAGACCAGTTTATTTCACTCTAGCAT
This sequence comes from Mustela lutreola, assembly GCF_030435805.1. Taxonomy (NCBI): domain Eukaryota; kingdom Metazoa; phylum Chordata; class Mammalia; order Carnivora; family Mustelidae; genus Mustela; species Mustela lutreola. Next base: position 17,317,675 of record NC_081299.1, read on the forward strand.
TCAAAGAGATGGGATCTACAAAATACTAGACACAAAGGCTTTTTTACTTCATTACAAACTACTCTGTCAGTTATCAATGAAAGGAATTTACATGCCTTGCTTTTTATTCCAAATAGAGTCCCGACTTCAATAGGGTGAAACAACTGTTAGGAATACATAAACACAATGCAATAAACATAACCAACACTGTTGGGGGGGGGGGTGGGCAGAGGAAAAAGAAACCTGGAGAAGGAAACTTTCCTATTGCATCTTAACAGATGTCAGTAGTTGAATGACAGACAACAAATAGGCTGCTTACTTCATTTATCAACGAGAGCAGTTTACTCCTAAAAAGCTCTGACCTCCTGGTAGAAATGCTGTTAAGATATTCCTCAGCTGTCACTGTGCTGTCTTAAGTCATAGCCTCCCTTTTTCAAAGTATCTCAGGATTTTGTAAACAAGAATATGGTCAAAAACCAATACAAGATTGAAATTTGGAAAGCCAGGATAGAGAGCCTGAGTCACAATAGCTGTGTCATCTCATGTTGTATTTAACCTCTTTTTCATCCAGAAAGATTACAAACAAAATACTTTTTGATACTATATCTTTTTTCATTATTCTATTAATTCTTCCTTACATGTGAACTCTATATTCCATTATATTACTTTTGTTATAAAAAACTTCCCATTACAAAAAAAAAAAAAAAAAAAAAAAAAAAAAGGGCGGGGGCACAAAACAGTAAAGAGGAACCATCAAATGAAAAAACCATGAATAACCTGGGATCTGCCACTTAATTGCTGTGTGATGTTAAGCAAGTTTGAAAACACTTTTTTAACCAAATGGGGGTAAAAATACCTCCCCTTTCTTATTTCCCAGTTATGTGTATTCTGCAATATTTTCAAAAATTTTTATAAATGGCTTAAACACTTCCATATTTTTAGATGAATAACTTTACATAAAAGGCTTAAAATATGCGGCAGAAATTTGACAAAAATCAAATGTGAGTGATGGAAGAATCAACATATAAACAAACTTCATATCCTAATAAGGAACTAAGGAATCCAAAACATTTTTGTGATACTATAAAAGTTATTTATTCACTATACACAGAACATGTCCCCTATAAAATGTACATGTAAATCACTAAAAAGTATAATCTGGTGAACATTTTCTCAATTACAGAACATACTAAATCAGCTGGGATAACAGCTCTCTGTCTGCCTCAAAATAATCTAATTATAGCACCCAGAGTCTCCTTTATATCTATTGCAAAGTTAAATACTTATTTTGGGGATTATTTCCTAATGTGTTTGAGGAGGCAGAGTTAACAATTTAATATGACTCTAGTATATTACAGTCACTGCACAATAAATCAGTTTATTACAGATTAAAACATTTTTTCATTATTTGTATTAATGGGATGCAAACAAATACTGGATACTTTTAAATGGCAGATAACCACAAAAATTATCTTTGATAGTATTCTGGGTTTTATAATTACATTAAGATACGAATGGTGTAAAAGAGTTATGAATACGCCTCAAACAATGAGGTCACACTGTAATGATTCACTAGATTGTGCTCAGTAGACATTTATTCAGTAAGTGAATTTTCTCCCCAATTACCCAGTACAATTTTTGCCCACAGTTAAGGGCTCAGTAAATAAATGTTTGCTGAATATACTGACTTAGGACCGAGGTGAGAAGAGATGGACCCTCTTAGCTAGATGTCAAGTATTATAATCGGAATTTATCTGGGAGAGTGTAAGGAAGATGTAAACTGCACATGGCATACAAGTAAATAAACTCAGATGCCAACAAAGCAAATCATTAAGCAGAAAAACACTGGCACTGGAATAAACAACGGTAAGATTTGCCAATAGCAAAAATGAAACTGACTTTAAGAGATAACCAAGAAAAAGTTTATATTGGACCATACCCTTTCTCACCCAATTCAGTTTGAGACAGACCAATAGAGGCACTGTAAGAGACTATGGCTGTCTTCCTTGATATTCAGACATCCTAGTTTCCAGTAATTTATTACGGACCTGTTACCCATGAATCAATATAAACCTATTCAGATTTAGGGATTAGTTTTCCACAAGTACAAAGTTGAATTTCCTTTTATTTGTCCTAAAATGCTTACTTTCAAACTTGAAGGGACTTCAATTATTCCATGTAGTTTCGATAACATTCTTTTATCTTTTCAGACCAGAGTCAAAATATTCGTACAGTATTCATACTGCAGCACCTTCCACCCACCCTTTGGTCGCTTGAACTGCCCTTCTTTGGTTCTTTTTCCGCTTTCTCAGATCTTTCTTGAAGTGTAGTAAGCAGAACTGTACTGGGTATTCCAGCTGCAGTTTGGTCTTAAATAAAAGAAGGATGTTTGTCAGTTTGGTTTTCTTTATTCTTCTCTGTGGTATACAGGATTTTGTTAGTTGAACTGGATGTAGCAGCTTACTGGGCCAAATTTTCAAGAGAATAGTACAATAGTTCCCAGGTCTTTTTCCCTGGGTTGTAAACTTAACAGCTCATACTCTATGTAGCACCTTTCCTTTCTCACTGAAGCATTATCTGTCATTTTTCTTCTTGCTTACTTGGCTTCAAAACAAAACAAAACAAAATGCAGAGATCTTAAGTAAAAGAGAGGTGAAGTGTCAGTCTTCACTTGAGTCTTCATATGATCTGCTCTAATACTGACAACAGTGCCAGACACATAGCAGATATCCACAGCTGTGAACTATGTAGCCCAAAATTAAAGCACTGTGCAAGGATCCTCATCAAGTATGAATAGGATCCTAACTATCATGGTTCAACTATAATTTAGTCCTTTCGAAGTGGTTAGGTATGTCACTTTAGAAATAACTATAAAGTTCTCAAAAAAAATAAGGTGAGTCATATTAAGTGACATAAGTATAAAAATGAAATCATCAGGCCTTCTGTTTCTAACACAAAGACTGAGAGCAATTTCAATGGGCTCTCTCCTCAGTATACTTTCATCAAAACACAGTCCATTAAAAACAAATCAGTAAGGACCAGGCCTGAGCTCAAATTTTAGATCTGCCTTTATAGCCTTTTCTTTATGCCTCAATTTCCTCACCTATGATATGGGGTAAACCAAAGTATCTCTCTCCTAGGGTTTTGTGAAAAGTAAATGAGTTAACGCATTAAATTTTAGGACTGTGTCTGGCACATCATAAATACTAACTATCAGCTATAACTGTTGTCATTATAAAGCAGCTAGAATTCAAACCATAAAATACCTAAACCAGTTCCCCGAAGTGGTTATCAGTATATTAAACTGCTCACTGACATTCAATTCAAAAGTATTTTAAATCAAGCCATAACTAAAAGGCCCAATTCATCTTGTTTAGGACGGGAAGAGCAGAATTACCGGTCCATCCAATAATGAAAATATAAATTTACAATTAGCGGACTCAAATTTCATTTTAATACTTATCTTAATTCTACCAGTAATTTCTATGTTATTTAACCCCAAGGGGCTTAATAAGCAATCATGAAACAACTCTGACATCACATAAGGAATTTTAAAGTAGTATATAAAAGATGTACCTTTCTGGCAAGTTCTATCATTTCCAAAGAAAAGTTGTGCCTAGTGCAACACTGATTAAAAATATTCCTAAATCTACAAAGAATTGTTTCCATTGTTATTTTAGAATCTCATCCAAAACTATAATAATTCCAGTTAATCATTATTTCCTTCATTTTGTTTTTATTATAGCATGTTTGCTTAATTTACAGCAAGCAGAAAATAAGCTGGGTCTTGTTTTGATCCAAACATTGATGTTTTAAAGGTTGTACACAATATTTGTTAAAAAGAACATATAAAAATACCTTTTTAGAAGCTTCTATAAGAAAGAAAATACAAAGTTTAACCCCACAACTTTCCTCTTTGCTAGAACTGCAAACTACTGCTACAGTTTTAAATAGACTTTTTGTTGTTTAAACTATACATCCAGGAAAATCTAAAAAATTAAAGAAACGTGCATATAAATGATTGCATAGCAGAACATGAACATTAACTGCAAACAGTAAAGAAATGAAAGTTAGAAATACTATCAAATATACAAAGGTTCTAGAATCAATCCTTTAAACACATTCCACAAACAGTATTTAAAAACCATCTTTTTTGTTCTTTACAGGCAAGGCCTATATTACTAAAACCAAAATTGGAAAAAAGTAATCCTCTAAAAGGAATCGTTTCTCCACAATATTTCTTACTTATACCTGCAAGCAAGCAATCTAAAATTTTTAAAGATGCTAGCTTTTATTCTGAAATGAGATTGGACAAGTCCCTCTTATTGCCCCCCCAAACGATCTCTCAGAGAAACGCTAGAAATTATAAACGATTAGGGTCTTGTTTTCTTTTTTAGTCAGGTACTACATTGAAAATCAAACTCAGAGATGGGACTCTTTAATTCTTTTTCCAAAATATTTTAAATTTCATGGCACCACAGATCACCTAGAATGGGAGTGTTCTCTTTCAACTTGCCTCACCTGAAATTAGCTGATGTGTGAAGAACAAGTCTCTTCATAAAGTGGGAGGCAAATTTTGATACAAATGCACAGACCAAGTGCTATAAGCATCAAAATTCAGTTTACACTACGCATATGCATGAACAAAATCTACTCTGAAACAATTTATTGCTGCTTTTTAACAGCAGTTAAGAAAACTAAGCAGTATCACCAACAATGCTCCTTGAAGTTGAGAGGAACTACTTGAGAGCATTTTTTTCCCTTAAAATTATTTCTGCCATTATTGACCTGCTTAAATTTTAAGGTGAGTTCTTCTGATGTTTATATGTTTCAAATCTTCACAGAAACCAGAAAAAAGCAGTGAAGGCTCCATGTTTCAGTTAAAAACTCAATCTTCCCCCAAATGCTACTTAACCCAGTTGGCATCATTCCCCAAGACAGTGGGGTTAACAAAAGAACTATTCCACGCTCTGTCATAAATTAACTATTATCACGGGCCTAGACATCTTAACAAGACAAAAAGGTCCACCCTGAACCTACATGTGTCTGATCAGTCAGTGTTGTACTGTGGCTACAACTTCACTTTTGTATCATTCTATCTTATTAGCAAGCTACATTTCTAGGTTAACAGTTCTACCAAATATGGTTATGAAAGTTTATTTTTAATAAGACAATGTTGCAAATTATGGTCAACCAACATCTTTCCACCAATACTTCAAGCATAAAAAATGAGAATCTTTACAAAAATATACAGAGACACCACAAATTGGTAGCTGCCCGTAACATTAAACAAACTGGACTCTTAAGAGTGGCTTCTCAACAGCATATCATTTTAATTATAACCATTTGCCTGGTACAGGGAAAACTGACAAGTGTTTTTTAAGCATCATTGCAACATTGTATTCCTGATAATTTAAGTAAACCAAACTATGAGTAAATGAATGATACATGCCTAAAAATATCAAGGTTTATACTATCAGTGGCCACTGGACTTAGGACTAGTCCAAGACCTTGATCTAGATTTTGACCTAGACCTAGATTGTGATCTTGACTGAGATTTGGATCTAGGTGGTTCTTTTTTCCTTGATTCCTTTTCATATCTTGAGCCAGACTTATAATGTGTTTTGGAATCTGTTTTAGAGGTGCCTCTAGTTTTGGTGTGAGATGCAGACCTAGAACGTGATTTAGCCTTCATTTCTTTCTTGGGCTGGGACTTGGACCGTGATCTTGAATTGGATTTAGATCTTGAAAAAGATCGATTTCGGTGTTTGAATCTTTCAAAACAGAGGAGAGATACAATTAGAGTAAAAATTAGATTCTATATTAATCAAATTTGTTATTTTTAGAGCAAAAGTTCACTCTGAAATTGAAAAACATAGAAGTCTTTTTCAAAGCAAAGTTATTTACCTATCATTGTCGGAATGGCTTCTGCTACGCCGTGGTCTTCCAGCCGGTCTACTGCTAAAAAGTACATCAGAAAGAGCAAACAGTGACAAATGTCTATTTACAGTCTTCTAAAGTTTCTAATTAAAAAAAGTGAGCCATAAAACTTTTTAAATGAATCACTAAAATATTTTTAGTTTCAATGAAGCATACAATGTATATAATTAAAGTGTACAGAAAGATAAAATTAAATGCTAACAAACATTTATCTTTTCTGACAGATTACTGTACTACACATCACACTTACTTTCTAGGACTATAAGATCTTCTATAGTTGTAATCAAAGGACCGGCTTCTTGATCTTCTTCTTTCATAACTCCGGCTTCTAGAACGTCTGTATCTGTCATAATCATCATAGCGTGAAGAGCTGTACACATTCCTCCCTTCCTTGGCTTTCATTTGATTTGGAGCTAATGATATACATAGAACAAATATTTAGAGACATTAAAACCTAGTATTCTAAGTCTTTAAATTACAGGAAAAATTTCTGTCTTCCCTTACACCCCCGAATTGTGTCAAGATCAATTGTGACTGTTAGTCTTAGAAAGGGCATTTGTTTTTTAGGGTGTCTATCAGAATATTGTTTTCTGTTAAAAATGATACTCTCAATTACCTTCCCAACTATTTTTTGTCAGAGACTTTTTCACCATCTAGCTTAGCTTGTTGTCCAAAAATATGCCAATTATTTCAACATTAAAAAAATTCACATTTTTAAGATTTCCAAATTAAAACATGACACTGAGCCATATGCTAATTTGGAATTATTCTGTGTGGTTTTCATTTATTAGGAACATAATTAACAATGACAAAACACTTATTGGTGGCCTAGGAACAGTATTTTAGTATTAAAATGCAGAGCTATATGGTTAAAAGGTTCTGAGAGATCACAATAAAAGTGGAAAAGAGCACTTATTGGATGCCTCAGACATACCTGCATCCCTGGACAGTCCTGAATTCCTGTTATCTTATTCAAGTCTATGAAGTGATACTGCAAGTTTGTGTGTTTATATAAATACCACAGCAAACACCCAAGAACCAGAGAATTACTGGCAGCTAGTGTCAACTTCCATGTTCCTCCTCTCTCCAGCAGCTATTTTCATCTCTATCTTTTAGTATCTTGCCCAAGGTAACAAAATGGTTGAGCCCCGGCCTACCAGACTCTAAAGCCTATTCTCCCGCATCATTAGTATGTGGCTAACACCTGGTGTTTACCCACATAATAAAAACCACAGACTAATATAAAACCAATTCTAGGTTTAGCCTGTAATCTTTCTCAGGTTAATTTTATCTGTTCATTTCCAGAGTCAAGCAGTCAAATACCCAATTATAACTTGAAGATCTTTATGAAGAGAAATGGCTGAATAGACCCAAGAGTTTCCAAATTATTTCCCTTTTAATTCCACCCCCAATTATTAAAAACATGGTACAGCAGACTGTATAAATCCACATTCTTGTAAGTCCAAACACATTTCAGGCACTCTAACTTTCTGCAAAGTATGTGAGAACTCTTTCTAGATTTTGAACAGATAGACAAATTGTGAATACTTCCAAAAAGAGGTATTAATGCACTGTTTAAAAATGACATACTATATATAAACATGTATTAAGCATAAGAGTACTTACTCTTCCGATCCCCCTGTGCAAACTGTATTTCAATTTGGCGTCCGCAAATCCATTTTCTGTCCAAATTATGTAAAGCGTCTTCGGCATCACGGACATCCTCAAATGTGCTAAATGTTAAGGGGCTTGGGAAGTTTTGCATACTTTGATAACAAATGAACGTTTGGATGGTAGGTCTGGAACAATTCAGTCTCTCATTATTCTAGAAAATCATCCAGACCTCACCTACTCAGGTTGGTTGATTCAGCTATAGACACTTCATAGCATTAAAGCACTTGTGATTTCCTACAGTATACATGTGAAAACACGTGTGATTACATATTATAAAGTTATTAAAATAAGATTGGTTATAGCTGAACTACCAAGTAATCCTATCAAAAGTTTTCTTCCTGAGTTTCAAGTTTTACAGAAGCAAAAAAGAAAAATAAATGTCAGTTCTGTTGTATACTAAAACAAAAATTTCTGAAAAACCAAAACTTTTTCATATTTTTGTTTCAAAGGAAAAAAAAATGCCAATAGTTCTTGTGTAAGCAAGCAGAATATACCTTACCTTACAAGTGATAAAACATGAACTTCAAGTTTATTTTGCTGTTTCTCTCTGCTCTGACACTACTATTTCATGTAGCTGTCTTCCTTATACCATACGGGAAGACTAGTATGCTATCCACTTGTGGGTATCAAAACAGAATCAAGCATTAAATACTGAAGATATCACTATACCAAAAGCATATTACACCCATGCATAGACTATAAAAGCATGCGGTCAAGAAATAACAGACCATTTCTAAAGATTCCTGGACTGGAAAGTCTTAACCATATGTACTAAACATACAGCTCCCTGCAAAGAAGTGGGTCTGGCACTGGTTTTCAACTTGAGAATTTCAAGATAACATTTATAAATCTGACAGAGGAACTACTGGTACTGGTTTTTGATTGGAGAGGCGGTTGTCTTGCCCGCCCTCTTCCCTCACTGTCAGCAATTAACTATGAGAACTCTAGGCTTTACAAAGTTAATTCTGCCCAAATTCAGCTCCTCTCCTAAAACCACCATTCTGATGAAGCCAAGCAAATATTCAGAGCAGTGGCTGATATAAAAGCTTTGAAAAGGGATTAAGTTTGAGTGTAGATTTTAATTCTATCCTAAAAATCACTCTTGCAACTTGTCCATTTTTTTTCTCAAATTTGGGAGACAAGAGTACAGATCTTGAGCTGATTAAAAAACACCCTCAAAGAGACACACTTTCTTCAAGACTGATACCACGGTTTATTCCAGGTATTAAAAGGTCTGCCTCACCAGATTTCTTATTTTTTGTTTTGAAAGGAATTAAGGACAATAGCAAGTTCCCAGCTCTCTCTTCCTGAAGCTACTACGTATATGTTAATGAAAGACAGGTTTCCCCAAGTCCTACATCATTGGGGCGTTTTTTCCAATATGAAAAGGCAAAGGCTGATGGGGAGTTTAGAACCTTGAGTGCTGTAAACTGAACACCCCTCAAGGTTAATGTAGATGGGCTTTAAAATATTAAAAGTTCACTTAATGGTATACTACTTACTATGCCAGAAGACAGAATATAATTTACTTTTTAGAGGATTAAAATCAAAAGATGTTAAAAATTATTGAGATTAACTCATTCTCTGGATCTACCCTCAAAAACAGACCTAGGCTGGACGAATTAGGGCAAAGTTCTACTATATGTATTAAGAGAAGGTTAACTAGGAATAGGGTCAAGTATCACTTGGATGCTAGTTATAGAGAAATTTGTACTCGGTATCTTTGCAAAATCCTGAGACCTACTCACTTTCAACTATTTTAAGACCATGGAAAGACTGTATAAGAAGTATATGATTCTCCTTTAGATGACAACTCTCCTCTGGCCCAAGTACTACATATTCTTGAGTCAAACTACTGTTGATCTTGATTCCCAGGCCACCCCAAACCAGGTAAAATCAGGTCAACATTGTAAGCCAGAAAGCATCACTTTAAAAAAAAAAAAAAAGCAAGCCAAATATAGCTCTTATCCTCTCTGTAACAGAGCTTTGCAACCAATTCCCCCAACTGTCCTTATCATTACCTTTGCTGAAGTAGCAGCTTTCAACATTTCCCCTAGATCTCACTAGGACCCCTCTTAAGTTTCAAGAGACCCACTGAATTTAATCAGTAACAATTTTTCCTTGCCGGATGCCCACAGCCCAAACCTTTGCTGTCTCACTGAATAAGTAATGTCACCTAAAACTCTGGGTCAGGGATTGACTTTCTGTAGATCCTGATTAGGCACCCATACAAAGGATAAGGCCTTCTGCAATCCACTCAGTGCTAACTGAGGGTATGTGCTAAAGCAGTGCAGGGACCAGCAGGCTTCACAGAGCTAAGTTTAGAAGTCTGGAGTATGTGTACACCCCCCCACCCACAGCCACTTTAAAATCTATAAACAGGTAGTTATGTCCAGTGGATTTGACCTTACAAGACCACCAGAGATTGTTTCTAGATAGTTCCCAGTGCTAGCACCTCTCTCCCCGTTAAGCATGGCTCTAGGGAGTCGGCTTGACCCCAGAACCTCATGCTATTCCAAAGAGCACTGCCTTCTACCATTGGATCTGACCATCTGGTCCGAAACAGAAATATGCCGGGTTTAAGCTTAACAACATAATATCCTGGTACACTTTAACTTGACAAGCTGAGAGAGTGCATTTATACAAGACCACAATCACAACATCAAAGGCCCACATAAATCAACTTACAGGTTTTGTCACTAGACCAAACCAGAATAGTTTTGAAAATTAACTGCTTACAAAACATTAAAAAATAAATAAATAAATAAAAAGGAAAATAGTTATTCTGTAGGATACATCAGGTATGACTCCTTTAATCTTGGCCATCATTCAACTTCATCTTGACCTTTAACTCTTTAAGTGCTTGTCAGAAGGACTTGTCATGAGATGCTTGGCCAAATATGACAGATGGCTTTATCTTTAACTTTGAAAAACAACCTTTTCCCCCTTTTGTAGATAAAGCGAGGCTTTGTCTCCCATTAGGCTTGTCCTTCTTCCAGCTTTTCTTTAATTTTTCTTTTCCCAAACTCTCCCTTCTCTTCAAGCCTGATCCTTAAGAGGTCTTTGGCTTGTCTACTTGCCTTAAGTGTTGAACTCTACTCTAAAGGTTCTTTCATGCTTTCTCTTTGGGGTCGCCATAACTGTACAGCTTTACATTCTCTGAGGTAACAACAGAGGACAGCAAATTAGGGGACAATATTAAAGAAGTTTACCTCATTGTTATACAATTTGTTTTTGATCAAGTGATTCAAATTAACAGACAACACCAAACTTTAATTGCTAAGCACAAGAACATATTAACTTTTAATTTGACTTACATTAAAGGTGGTAGCAACGAGAGTGTATTCAAATTTAAATCACATTTTATCATCATTGATTTGAGTTTCAGCATCATGAATGGGAATTTAAGTATTTTACTATTTTTGGATTAACTTTAAGAAATAGTTAAGAGCAATGTGTGAGTCAATTAATTTTCAAAAATTTGAAGACATTAAACATTAGAGGACAAAAGTAAACTACTTTTTAGATGTTACCTCTTACATAAACTTGAATTTCAAACTTCAACACCCCTCACTAATCAGCCATCTGAAGAAAGGATATTGAACATAAGCAAATCCTCTTGGACGGCGCGTGTAGAAATCAAGTGGAACATACACATCAACTATAGGACCATAACGACCAAATTCTCGTCGTAAATCTTCGGACCTAAAACATCATAAAAAAAAAAAAACACCCCAATTTTTACGTTCACTTCTTTAAAAAAATTTCTTTGTAAGAAACAGGTAACTTTCTGTAATCTGTCAATTAATGACAGGGAATGTGCTGTATCCCTGGGTGACCAGAAACAGACAAGCTTTCTAAATCTCAACATCAAGAGCCAACTTTCAGAGCACAGGAGAAATAACCAGGTAACCTATCTTTTCGAAAAAGGAATGCTAAGATCCAAGATTTTTGGAAGATAATGCAGTTTGTAATAAAATCTATTACTTTACATTAACAACAGTTAAAGACATCTAAAGAAATTTGATCACAAATTTATCTAGTTTCTAATCACACCTTTAATTTTTCATAAAAGGCATAGTAGTATTAGGTTGCATATACTAATGTTTTACTTTTACAGGATCAAATCAACATTAGTACTCTGAATACCAAGCACTTTTATCCTAAAATTTTAGCTACAGGTTTAGGCACCTAGTAGGAGGTAGATAAAGATTTGAAAAACAGAAGTCACATATATATATAATTCCTTAAATGGAAGGTCAAAACAACAAGGGAAAATTTTTCTAGATGCTAGAACACGAATTACTTTCCTACTTAGAAGTTAGGACGGTAAAATGTAAATCGCACAAGGCTACCAAAATAAATCTGACTGTACGGGGGTTAGAGTGATTGTGTGAAACATAACGTCTCTTCTAGTGATATGATCTCTTCCAAGAAATTCTGACGGCAACTACAAGCAATTAAGACAATTGGTGAGAACAAAGACACGGTCTGGATTAATCCAATTTAGCTTATTAACATCCGAATGGTAGAGACTCCCTAAGACTCATTTCTCAAAGGGCGACCAGTTATTTCCGGGAAATGAGAGGAACTACTTCGCACCTTCTAACTGGAACAATTTTATCTACCAATTTTTGACATTCCTTCTCTCCAAACATCTCCAACGTTTCAAAAATCAGAACTATAGCACAACAACAACAAAAAGGGTTGCAAATGCTTCGCCATACACGCCCATCTCCCGATCCCGTTATTTCCTTGCAATTCTTTAGCCAAAAAAACAAAAAAACCCCAAACATAAAACCCCTGGGGCGAGGGGGCGTGTACCCCAAAGAACGTGAACTTCAAATCAATGGGGAATGGATGTTCGGCCGCGGCGGGGGCTGGACGTGCCGAGAGGAAACGGGGAGGAAGGGGCTCTGAAGTGCGGAGGGGGAGGGGGGCCGAAGCCCAGCCACGCGGCCCGCGTGCCCCGCGGCGGCCTGGGAGGACCAGGGTAGCCGCCCTCGCTCCCCCGCGGCGGTTGAGCCGGCGCCGCGGCCTAGCTGGGGCCCGAAAGCCCGCGCGGAACCCGCCATCTTCGCTTTCCCCTCCCCCGGCCCAGCGCCCTGCCGCCGCCGCCGCCGCACGGGTCCTCCCCAAGAGCCTGCGGCCTCCCCGGGTAGGCCCAGGGTCCCTCCTCTGTACACACCTGGTGTCGTCGGCCACATTCCTTACGAACAGAGACGTGTTGGGGGGGCGCAGGTAGCGGGACATGACGGCGATGGGAGTCTCCCTCGGCAGGGGCACTAACGGGCTCAATAAACCGTCCGCGGATGCGGCGGCGGATCGTCAGACACTCTCAGCCAGAGGGCTCCGCTAGGAAACCTCCTCTTCTCGCGAGACTTCACTCCCGCCTCCACCCCCGCCGAGCGGGGCTCAACGCCGAGACCGGCAACGGTTCTTTCCCGCGAGATCGCCGGGCGTGCGCCTGCGCAGGCGGGCGGCGGGGGTCTACGTGCCGCAGCCTCGTTCCCATTCATTGGCTTTTTGCGCGGCCTCTTCCCCTCCCCCAAGCCCGCGCTTTCTTTCTTTAGTGCTTTATTTTCCCGCCCTTTTCTGCCTTGCCCGGGTATTCCCCTTGCTGCCCATCCAAGACAGGAAGCAGACGTTTTAACCCTTCCGACGAACTTTTACACTTATTGCTACCCAGAGTTTTAAATATTAGAGACCGCCATATGATTTCCTGTCTCGGCCAAGTTAGGCCCTGGCTTTTTTTTAGATCGCTGACCAGCGAGGGAAGAATTTGCAGCCTCTGGTACTGAGTGTGAAAGGAAAGGAGGCGTGTGTCCTTGCCGAGGGGTGGGCCTGCCTCCTCGGGGCTTTGTGCACATCGTGGAAGCATTACCTGAGAACCTGTGCGGGGGCTGCCCGCGCTCAAACCCTACTCGGTCATTTTCTCCACCTGTCCATCCTATTTCCTTCTGATTAAAGGCCGCTCTCAATCTTTCGATTGGAACCCAGACCTCCCATTTTAGTTTCCATAGTCATCCACACCTGTTCTTTGTTGCCAACGGCCTATATTGCAAACGGTCCTTCCAAAGTTTGGGTCTCAGAACCTCTTAACGCTTTTACAAATTATGGAAGACGCCAAAGAGTTCTGCTTATGTGGGTTACAGCTGTTAATACTGAAGGAGCAGGAGGCTGGCTGAGGGCAAAGCAAAAGCTGGCGCCTTGCACCTCCCCCCCCCCCTTCACCGGCTCCCCTCCATATGTGTAGCATTCCTCAGGCACTCCTGACTGCCATAAAACGATAAATAGTTAACTTGCAGAGATCACAGTCCTGCAAGGTAGGAGTCTCCCCTGGTTTGCAAATATCCTTGAGATTTACTACAAAGAAGTTACCTTATCAATAGCCCTAATGTCACCCTCCCCTCCATGAGAAACGGAAGGAGGCGGAGGTAGAAGGAAAAGTAAATAAAGTTAAATTTCTTTTAAACCTAAATCTCATCAACAGGGATGCTTGATAGCAGGAATGTAACATTCCACCAGGAGACTCCCAATTGTGTTCAAACTATCAATCAATAAGCTCAGCCCCACCCGAAACTTGTTTGTATCTGTCTATAAAAATCCTGCACCGACCCAGCTCTGGACCTCTCGGTGTTATCAGCAACGAGCGCCGCAGAGGTCCAGGTTCGAACCTGCAATAAACGACCCTTGCTGATTGGCTTTGACTCACGTCTCTGGTGGTCTTTTAAGGTGGGGGTAATATTCAATTGGCATTTCAATACTTACTGAACTAGAATTTAAAATGGAGAAAGTTTTAGGTCGTAATAACACACAAACTCACATTCCACTATCCTTCATCACACGTCATGGAGCCTCTGGGAAGCTCTGCTCTATATTTGTGAGAGACTACCCATGAAAAAGCAAATAATATTTATTATAGTTTTGACCCCTTGAAAGGGTCCTAGGGACCCTAACCAGACCACAGATTAAGAATCATTCCCTGGTCTATCAGATTCAACTTTTGGAGATGAGGGATCACCTACTGAAATGCCTCTGGCATATAGCACAATACCAAACAGATAGCAGGGACCCAAGCGCTGTTAATTTAAATGAGCTTTTATTTTATAAAGGGCCATAAAAGCATTATTTTGCATTGGTCAGCATCAAGCAATTACATGACTTGACACCTGTGGTGATGGTCTGTTGTGCTCTGTAGCAGAGCTGTTGTTTTTCTTTTTTAAAGATTTTTATTTATTTATTTGACAGAGATCACAAGTAGGCAGAGAGGAAGGTAGAGAGAGAGGAGGAAGCAGGCTCCCCGAGGAGCAGAGAGCCTGATGCGGGGCTCAATCCCAGGACTCTGGGATCATGACCTGAGCCAAAGGCAGAGGCTTTAACCCACTGAGCCACCCAGGTGCCCCCAGAGCTGTTGTTTTTCTATGTTTATGTTTTCCAAGAAGCTTTGCACACAATTTAGAAAAACATTTATTAATTACCCATTATGTGTCAGACATTGTGCTAGATGCTGGAAATTCAGTGATGAAAAGCATGAAACAGGTTTTCATAGAAAAATTAGCGAATAACAACTGAAGTGATTGTGGATTTGTGATATAAGACAGTAATGCAAAAAGTTAAAAAAATTTTTTTTTTCTTAAAACAGAAGGTTGTAGGGTGCCTGGGTGGTTTAGTGGGTTCAGCCTCTGCCTTCAGCTCAGTTCATGATCTCAGGGTCCTGGGATCTGGAGCCCTGCATCAGGCTCTCTGCTCAGCAGGGAGCCTGTTCCTCTCTTTCTGCCTGTCTCTCTGCCTACTTGTGATCTCTCTCTGTCAAATAAGTAAGTAAATAAATAAAAATCTTTAAAACAAACAAACAAAACCAGAAGTTTGTGTAGGTTGTGTAAGAGGAACTTGCTGAGCACTCTCCCTCCTCTTGAGTTAGACATTTTTTTAGTGGCTGGAAAACAGCCTTCTATAGATTACTTTAAGAGATGGAGGAAATTTATACAGGGGGTACTCCAGCCACTCAGTTTAGTGTGTGTAAAGGTTTATAAATAGACTCTGCCCTCCAAATGTTAATAGGATTGGTTACATAATCTCTGGGGCCCATGGCAAAATAAAAAATTATGAAGATGGCAGTAGCCAAACACTAAGCCAAGTGCAGGGTAGTTTGGAGTGTGGTGGCCCGTGTAACCCGCACAGATGGCATGCTCATGAAGTCCATTCTAAATGCTAGCAATTACTGTTCTTACTCATAATGATTGAGAAATAAAAGGAAAAGTGAGGCACAAATATTTACTAACTGGAATTGCTTTCTGCTTCACATACCAAATGCCCCTGTGATCTTTTGTGCTTTAGGATCCCAGAGCCTTGAAAAAGACGATATTGGTTGGGCGGGGGGGTGGGCACTGGGTGGCTCAGTGGGTTAAAGCCTCTGCCTTCGGCTCCGGTCATGATGTCAGGGTCCTGGGATTGAGCCCCACATCGGGCTCTCTGCCTGCTTTGGGCTCTCTGCTCGTCAGGGAGCCTGCTTCCTCCTCTCTCTCTGCCTGCCTCTCTGCCTACTTGTGATTTCTGTCTGTCAAATAAATAAATAAAATCTTTAAAAAAAGAGATGATATTGGGAAAAATAGAAGGAGTGAGCATCTTTTAGCCAGCTGCAGCTTTACCAAATTATAGATGTGGTGCAGGTGGGAGAGCAAGAAGCTATACAGAGGAACTATGGAAGCACAACACTCCCTCATCAAAGTGCTGCCCAGAGTGGTTAAGAGAGGTACATTTCACTCTGAGCACAATACTAGGGCTGGTAATTTTCCCCAAGGCCAAATGTTCATCTCTGAGAAAGGTCTGTTGGTACTGCATCTCCTCGTAAAGAAATTATGTTTCAGGGGCGCCTGGGTGGCTCGGTGGGTTAGGCCGCTGCCTTCTGCTCGGGTCATGATCTCAGGGTCCTGGGATCGAGTCCCGCATCGGGCTCTCTGCTCAGCAGGGAGCCTGCTTCCTCCTCTCTCTCTCTGCCTGCCTCTCTGCCTACTTGTGATCTCTCTCTGTCAAATAAATAAATAAAATCTTAAAAAAAAAAAAAAGAAATTATGTTTCATTGGCATTTATGTCAGAAAACCAGTTTCCTTGGATAGTATTCTCAGAACCACACAAAGACCAAAATGTAAAATACACAACTATGAATTTCCTTGATCCTGAAACAGCTTTTTTTTTTTTAATTTATGTGCCGTAGCACAGACATCGTGCCTGAGTGAGCTGTGCTACTTGCTAGAGGGAGACTCAGTGGTGCAAATTCTGTGCGTTAAAACCTAGGACTTCTGAGTCTGTCTCCATAAGCAGAACCGAAAGTTTGAGCTATATATCAAGATTAATTTTCCTGGTACGACTGTTTAATTCAGGCAGTTGTCACAGACAGTGCTCAGCACTGTGTCTCTGTCTATGGGCAAACAATCAATTAGGAGCATGCTTTTTAAGTTTCTTTAATAAGACACACCTGATGTTTCCTATAAGGCTTTTCACTAATGAGTAGGCAACAGGCCAACTTCTCTGGACTGAGGAGGACTTAGCTTAGACATTTCTTACTTGTGAATTGGAAATTTTGCAGCACAAAAATAATATACACATTATCAATTTACTTATGTTCAAGGTTCTTTTAACCTCTGGCTCTTGCTAGTCCTGCTCGGTGGGTAAATTCACTGTGAATGCACACATCTGTTCATTATATTCCTTAGATGATCTATTAGCACAAAAACTGCTATCTTGAATTTGCTTAAGGTAAAATCACTTGTTCCATCTTGGCATCATTTTATTGTCTTAAAGTAACATTTTCCTTAGTTATAAATGTCCAGTGTTTATTTTTAAAATTTCGGAAATAAAACTATAAAGAAAACAAATATCACCTGTGATCCTACTACTCAGAACTAATTACTGTTAAACCTTTATGTATTTCTATGCATTTGTGTAATTGTTAAAACTGGAATCATACTGTACATATAGTTTTATAATGTGTTCTTTCCCCACCAAATATTTTATAAAGAATATCTTCCAGGGTCATTAAATAGTTTTAATAAATGTAGATTTTTTTTTAAAAAGATGTATTTGAGAGAGAGAGCGTGCGCACACGCAAGCAGGGAGAGGGACCGAGGAGGAGGGAGAGGGAGAGAATCTTAAGGAGACTCTACACTGAGTATCACTGAGTATCACCAAGCTATAGTCAGACACTGAAACACACAAAGTAAGCAAACACAGTCAACTTGACGGGGCCATGGGATGCTAGACATTTGGTCAAACATTACTTTGGGTAAGTCTGTGAAGGTGTTTTTGAACCCTCTCATCCCATATTTGAATTGGTAGACTGAGTAAAGCAGATTATCCTCCCTAATGTGGGTCAATGGAAGACTGAAATAGAACAATGGAATCCACTCAGTGAAAGGCTGAAATAGAACAAAAAGTTGGAAAAGAGGGAATTTTGCTGTCTGTCTGACTGGGCTAGGACATTGGTCTTCTCCTGCTCTTAGATTGGAACTTACACAATTGGCTCTCATTAGTCTCCTATTTACTAACTGCAGATTTTGAAACTTCTCAGCCTCCATGATCAGGTGAGTCAATTCTTTACAATAAATCTCTTTATATGAATGAATAAATGAATGAATGGATAAATACACATACACCCTGACTAATATGCATGGCTATACTCTAATTTGTTTATCCATTCACCTGTTGCTGTCCATTTGGGTTGTTTCTGGTTTTGGGATGAAACTTCCATGAACATTTGTGCACAAGTCTTTTTTTCAGATATATGTTTTCAGTTCTCATGAGCAAATATCTAGAAAGGGAATTGCTAGGTTATATGTTATGCCCTCCAGGAAGCAGATACCAAGATGGGGTGAAAAATGCAAGTGATTTCTTGAGGCTAATGTCTATGAAATAAAAGGAGGAAAGGGAGCCGGAGAGGCCAGGAAGGTCTCCAGACCAGATCTCAACCTGTGAGAAGAAAGGGGAAGGGAAGAGAGATGGCTAAGAAGAAGCTCGTACTGCAGTACAGCTTAGAGAGTTTTACCAACTCATTGAGCATCGAGGAGTCCTTTGTTGGAGAGAAATGGCCAGACCCTAGGATCCTCCCTGTGCTCAGTCTTTGGTTGGGTCTGCCTAGGAAGAGCACAGCCTCGGATCAAACATTGCAGTGGATCCTGAAGGCACTGTGGCTGAGACTCCCAGCTAACTACATCCTTTGGGTAGGGTCACCCCTGATGGAAGATCTGAGTGGCAACCTTCCGTGGTGGCCAAAGTTCAAGCCTTATGCAGATCCCCTTCTCTATACATCACTGAGTCGCCGCTCCTTCATAGATTCCAGGGGTGTCTCTTACTAAGGGGAAAAATTGAAGGAGGGAGGCTTTTGGAATGAACGAGGGCCCCTGTAGTCACAGCTGGTACCATCCTCTCCTTCCTCCTCTATCCTCATCCTCACTAGCATTTCGTCAAATCCCGATGGATTACCCAGTGGTGGTCTGAGCCCCTGGTCACCATGCCCTTCTTAGGCCAGGGTTACAGCACTTGCCCCTTCACAATACAACTGTCCAGGGATATCCAGAGGCATCCAACCGGATCATCTGGATTCGTACATATTCTTCCCAAACCCCATGGCGGAACAATAATCCTCCCTCTTCCTACTCATAGGGTTGATTGTAACCAATGGTGAGAAATCATGTCAGGGGTCAGCTTTGATCTTTATACCTGGCAGGTTGGCAGCAGCCAAATCAGCCTTGGTAAGTGGGAATCTGTGCCACAGGTCAGAAAACCATAGCACCTTGGGCCAAATTGGGCTTGCAGCCTGTTTTTGTGTAACCTGCATACTAAGAATGGGTTTTACATTTTTTTTTTAAAGATTTTATTTATTTATTTGACAGATGGAGATCACAAGTAGGCAGGGGAGCAGGCAGAGAGAGAGGAGGAAGCAGACTCCCTGCTGAGCAGAGAGCAGATGGAGGGCTCGATCCCAGGACCCTGGGATCACGACCTGAGCTGAAGTCAGAGGCTTTAACCCACTGAACCACCCAGGCCCCCTGGGTTTTACATTTTTAAGTGGCTGAAAAAAAAATCAGAAGAAGATTAATATTGATTTCCTTGTTTATTCCCTGACTCCCTAAGCCAAATGTCAGTTTATTAAAAGCAGAGACTTTCTTTTATTCATGGCAGGAGGGTCTTGCACTGCAAAACTGTGAACTAAAATTTTAGTCTATGGAATCCTTGTGCATGGCTGATGGGAATGTAAAATGGCGCAGCCACTGTGGAAAATGGTATGGAAATTTCTCAACAAATTAAACATAGAATTATCATATGATCTGGTAATTCCACTCCTGGGTATATACTCCTGAGAACAGGTGTTCAACCAAAAACTTGGACATGGATGTTCATAGCGGCACTATTCCCAGTACTCCAAAGTGGAAACAATGTAAATATCCATCAACTGATGAATGAAAAATAAAATATGGTATATTCACACAGTGGATATTATTCAGCTTTGAAAAGAAGTATAGTACCAATCCATGCTTTAACATTGGTGAACCTTGAAAACATGATGCTAAGGGAAAGAAGCCAGATGCAGAAGACTGCATGTTGTATGATTCCATTTATATGAAATACCCAGCATAATTAATCTATACAGAAAGGAGATAGTGGTTGCCAGGGGATGGGGAAGGGGAAATGAGGAGTGACTACTCAAGAGGTCCAAGATTTTTTGGGGTGATAAAAATATTCTGGAACTAAATGGTGGTAATGGTTACACATTGTGAATCTGCTAAATGTCATTGAATGGTATGCTTTAAAGCAGTTAAAATGATAAATTGCTATATTATGTGTATTTCACCATGATTAAAAAAACAGACTATAAAGATAGAAAAATATTTAATCCATTACTAAATGCTGGACAGTTGCATTTTTCCAAATTTTCATGATTAAAACTCACCCTGAGAGGAACATCATTGTATATCCAACTTTCTATGTACATTTTGGTTAGGACACGTTCCTAAGTGTTGAACTGGTGAGTCAAAGAATATGAATTCTAAGGACTTATATATTTGGTCGAAATACCTTTTGGAAAACTTGTACCAGTTCACCCTCCTTATCCATTCAATAAACATACAATGAATATATGTGGGGTTTATATTCTGTGCCGTGGGGATAAACTAAAGAATAAATCACAGTCTCGGGGTTTTGAAATCTAACTGGGTGACGCGGTCATGTAAACAGCCAGTAACAAGAAGGCATAATAGATATAAATTAAGGGTGACACGGAAGTGTGAGCTGGAGAACTTAATTCAGTCTTAGTTGCGAAGGGAGGTGGATATCTGGTAGACCCGGGAGTTTCCTCAGTCTGGGCCAGTTACCCTCCCCAGTTCTGGATAGAATCTTAAAAAGGAAATTGCCATTTTTACAAATTAAAACTTTTACTTCTTTTTTTTTAACATTAAAAAAATAATTTAATGGAACACCTGGGTGGCTCAGTTGGTTCAGAGTCTGCCTTTGGCTCAGGTTGTGATTCTGGGGTCCTGGGGTCTAGCCCCACATTGGAATCCCTGCTCAGCGGGGAGCCTGCTTCTCCCTGTTCCCCTGTCTCTCCCCGCCACTCGTGCACTCGCTCTCTCTCTCTCTCAAATAAATTAAATATCTTTAAAAAGTTTATTTACTTATTTAACTAATCTTTGCACCCAATGTGGGTCTTGAACTCACAATGCTGAGATCAAGAGTAGCATGCTCTTCCCACTGAGCCAGCCCCTTGTCTCCAAATTTTTGCTTCTTAAAACCATGTTTATTTTAGGGGCACCTGGGTGGTCCAGTCCATTAAGCATCCAACTGGTGATTTTGGCTTAGGTCATGATCTCATGAGTCCTGGGATCATGCCCCGTATGGGGCCTCACATCTGGCTTGAACTCAGCAAGGAGTCTGCTTGAAATTCTCTCTTTCTTCTCTTCCCACCACTCATACTTGTGCTCATGTGGGTTCCCTCTCTCTCTCTGCCTAAAATAAATCTTTTTTTTTTTTAACCTATATATTTGATTGCTAGAGAAGATGGTTTTTCTCATATTTATTGGTCATTTGTATTTCTTCTTTGGCCCATTCCCCTACTGGGATATAAAGGTTTTTTTTTTTAGTATTTTGAGGGGATCTCCCCCCCCCCCCCCGCCTCTGGATTTTATTTATTTGTTTGACAAAGAGAGAGAGGGAAAGAGGATGTGCAAGTAGGGAGAACAGCAGGCAGAGGGAGAAACAGGCTCCTCACTGAGCAGGGAGCCTGATTTGGGGCTTGATCCTAGGACCCTGGGATCAAGACCTGAGCCAAAGGCAGATGCTTAACTGACTGAGCCACCCAGGCACCCCTGAAGGGTTTTTTATTGTAAGGATGCCTCTATTCCAGTTATTTTCGTGGCAAATATATTCAGCTAGTTTGTGGTTTGCTTTCAGATCTCATGCATGGTGGTTTTAAAAAACAGCTTTATTGAGGTTTAATCTATATATTATAAAATAATGCCCATTATAAATATACAGTTCAGTGATTTAAAATAAAATGTACTGTTTGTTTATACATATGCATGTATGTATATATGTATACACAAGTATTTATATATGTACATGTATATGTATATGTAACATAGAGTTTGTATGTGTTTGCATATATTCTCAGTATGGTATATAAATATATGTAGCAGAGAATTGTGCAGAGTTTTTTTTAAATACAACATACAGACACTCATTGTATGTAATCATAGTTTTCTTATTACTTTTAAGTTCAAACTATGGAAGAGGTTCAAAAAATACTAGTAAACAAGTTTGTTAACATTCTTTTTGGAACTGTATTTCACAATCAATTGTTATTTATGTTCGTACCTGGAACATGGGAGAAGGCACACAATTATGGGAAAAAATCGCCTTAGTTCCGACCCACACACAGACGGGAGACCTTACGCACAAAAAGCAAAGACACAGAGATTTAATTATTTACTCTCACTGTACTCACAGCTGCGTGACTTGGTTACCTCATAGCCTGCTGGCCTGGGGGAGGATCAGGCGACTTGGAGCCCTTGATGAGAAGTTGAAGGTGTTACCCCATTCTGATTTAGGGCAAGATGACCTCTGCCCCATCTTTTGACATTCTTCTCTGTCCTGGCTCCTATGCACAGTGTGTCCCACTTTAGAGCATTTCTTTTTTTCTCTTTTTCCTTTCTTTAAGTCTGACTCTTTCTAGCGTTTTCTTTGCTCACTGGTAACTGCTGGAAAGGAATGACTTCTAGGCCCTTCCCACTTTTATTTATTGAAAAAAATTTGAGGGGGGGCATCTGGGTGATTGTTTATTGGGCATATGCCTTTGGCTCAGGTCATGATCCCCAGGTCCAGGAATTGAGCCCCAGGTTGAGTCGGGCTTCCTGCTCAATGGGGAGTCTGCTTCTTCTGCTCCCTCTGCTCCTTCCCCCTGTTCATGTTTTCTCTCTCTCAAATAAAAAAATCTTTTAAAAAATCAAACTTTTTTTTAGTAGGCTTTATACCCAGCATGGGGGTCAACCCCTAGATAAAGTTGCATGTTCTACCGACTGAACCAACCAGGTACCCCTGGACCATACCCACTTTTAATGGACATTTCAGCTTAGTTACTTGCCCTGATGGTCAAAACACAATCACCTCTAGTTATGTTCCTTATGGCTGACTCATCCCTTTCCTGGGATCCAGTCTCCTTTTCCCCAATCTTGCCATACCCATGAGACGGGGAGGCCAGATCCCCTAGGTTTGCCTTGTCTCCTGGGCTTTTGCCCTGCGAAGTAGGTGCTGTTGTCTTTATTTCTGGCGGTCGGAGTTGAAGCTAAGAGAGGACAGGGATTTCCCCAGGATCCACAGGTTGAAGCTGTGTAGACATTTGCTGTTCTTATTTCCTGCCCACGCCCTGTTCAGGGGATTCCCCACTTCATGTGTCTCAGCGAGAGGCAAAGCCTGCCTCTCAGTTTAGTTACTATAAAGCCTTGTTTTCCCAGCATTCCTTGCAGCTAAAGTGTGAACATGTGCTCTAGGCTTTACCCATCATACCCTTCTTTTCAAGACTTGGATAGCATGGGCTGGAGCCACAAAGAAGCAGGGACCACAGAGAACTCTCTCTGGTGGCTGTGGTGGTCCCAAGAGTGGCAGAAACCAGGGCCTGGCCAGCCATCATTCGGCATGCCAGGACAGACAGCAGCTCTGCTTTAAGTGCTGCATGGAGCCCTGAGGTTTAGACCCTAAGCATCATGGGAGTTTTGGGGGGTGAGTGGGGTCTCCATGGTTGGGCTCGACATGGAAGCAGTGGATGCTATGGGCTGTCATCTTTTTTTTTTTTTTTTTTTAAGTTTTTATTTACTTATTTGACAGACAGATCACAAGTAGGCAGAGAGGGAGGCAGAGAGAAGGGGGGAAGCAGGCTCCCTGCCGAGTGGAGAGCCCGATTCGGGGCTCCATCCCAGGACCCTGGGATCATGATCTGAGCTGAAGGCAGAGGCTTTAACCCACTGAGCCACCCAAGTGCCCCTGGGCTGTCATCTTTTAATGGGCCATATGGTTTTGGATAGCGAGCATCTCCCCATCAACTTGGATAGACTAAAGATCAGAGAATCTTACCCCCAATTTCAGGATTGCCTAAGGCCCTGATACCCAAGCACAGTTCTGGGAAGGTAGAGGCCTCCCTCCAATTAGGATTACATTTTTCTATCCAGACAGGTAAGAGTTCAGAGCCAGATAGAATTTGGCATAGAAAAATAAGGAAAAGAGTATATCTTGCATCTAAGTATTATGAAGCATAAAATTTTAGCTATACCTGGAAAATAATGCACAGATTATAATTTTTTTTAAATCTCTGCTTGTGTCCACCCTTCTAATCAGCATCACAGTGACCTGGCTATTTGGAGTGACTGGGAAAACTGGTCTGCATCTGAAGTTTGTGCATTTCCTCATTAGGATGTCTTCTAGTTCTGTTGGGTGATGTTGAGTCAAGAGACAGGGTCTGTGAAGAGCAAAGTTTCCATTCTTCCATTTCACCCCTGCTTGACCATAACTCTCATGCCATCCCTCTTTAGGAATGCAGTGCATGACTCACTAGGAAGATCCCCTAAAATCTAGAGACCTGAGAGGAAAGCACACAAGGGCAGTGATGGTAATAAGCAAGTGTCTAAAAGGCTACAAATTGGGGCGCCTGGGTGGCTCAGTGGGTTGAGCCACTGCCTTCAGCTCGGGTCATGATCGGGGTCCTGGGATCGAGCCCCGCATCGGGCTCCTTGCTCGGCGGGGAGCCTGCTTCTCTCTCTGCCTCTGCCTGCCTCTCTGCCTGCTTGTGATCTCTGTCTCTCTCTCTGTGTCAAGTAAATAAATAAAACCTTTAAAAAAAATAAAAAAATAAAAGGCTACAAATTATATGGAATATAATTCCATAAATTCTATGGAATAAACTCGGTTTATCAGATCTGGGGTCTTGAGAGCAAGGGGGGAAGTACAGGAACGACTGCCCTTAGGGATGTCCGAAGAAACAGGGACCACGAGGAATCCTCCATGGTGGCTAAAGTGGTCATAGATTGAGAGAGTCAAGAGTTTAATTGGGGCCAAAAAGACTGATGAACTTTAAAAGCCATAGAATACAAATAATCACGTTGTTGTGGCTATAGGAATTTCTGGTACTTGAATAGCCTTAAAAGGACCCAAGCCATCATCCCTATTTGGCAGATGAGAACACTGAGGTTTCGAGAGAACTGAATGAATACATGGCTAGTTAGTGACAACATCGCAATGGAAATTGGAGAGTGCTGGCTTTCTTTCCAGTGTGGTTATGCTCCGTTACTGTTGTTTCCAGTTAACTGAATATTCTAATTACTTGCATTTGATCACTGATGTCACAACACCATCAGGTTTGTGGTAGGGGGCAGGGCAGGGTTCCAGAGCATATAGCAGGTGAAATGGGTAGTGGAATTAAAAGAGGATGAACTTTGGACTCAGAGGTGGGTTCGAATCCTATCCCAGGCCCTTTCTAGCTATGGTTATGAACCCTGGGCAGTTTACTTAATCTTCTTTACTTAATCCAAGGATCGAGATGATAATTTACACTTCATAGCATTTCATAAGGATTAAATATGTATATGTAGTAACAGATGTAAGTGTCTTGCACCTAGTAGGGGATCAATAAATAGAGTGTATTAATGTCACTGTCCTCAGTTCCAGTCCATAAGTAAGAGTTAATCTGTGAGAGAGTACTTTGCTTAGTACTAGATGTTAACGTAGTTTTATCTCTGCTGCTAGGAACCCAAGGTTGGGAAATGATGGGTATTAAGAAAATAAAAAGTGAAACATTAAATATTTACAAGATTGAAGAGCGTAATCAAGGTCGTGATGTATGGGTGTTTAGGTTGTGCATCACCCAGCACAAGGGTATAGTTTACACAGACTATAATGTGAATGGTGACCTCTGGGTTTGCTCAGTGTACAACCTGGACAGTTATATGTGGTGGCCCTGAGGATAGCCTATGATTGATGATTTTTAATGAATAATTGGATGTTTTGTAATAAGGAGAGCAGAAAGCAGTTAACAGATTTTATGGTTGGAGGTATATGGCTTCATTTTTCAGGTGTGGAAACTGAGATCCAGAGAGGGAAAGGAATGGACATCATCCAGGGCAGAACTGGAAAAAGAATCATGTCTTCACGTTCTTTACTAATTGCCCTTTGTGTTTGTGAATTATTTTCTTTGTGGATAGGAGTTACCATCCTGCACTGTGTCTTAAAACTTCCACAGAGAAAGATTTATAGCTGCTTTGCTTCTTCTAAACGTTGTCAGGAACAGACTCAGGATGGCTAAGCAGAAATTTATTTAGTTCTGGATCTTTGCACTTCAGTGTCTCCAAAGTTTTCTTGGGAAATGGTCCCTGTTGAGCAGCAGCCCCTGATCTCCTCTTGCTTGCTTCTGATTTTGACTTGATATTAGCTGGCAAACTACACAGTTTACTAATACACCCAGCTAGGTTGTTAGCTTGGTATTAATCTGAGAACAGTGTCTCTGGAGGCCCACTGAACTCCTTCGAAGTTTGCTGTGCAAAACTGATAAATGGCTTCAAATAATAATTCAGAATCAAATAGGCAGAAACTTAGTGGGGCCTATGGGAGGCTGCTAGAAGCTAGATATGGGGCGATAAGTGCCTTGATCTACCAATTAATAGCCAGCTATGCATTGCCAACTCATTTTCCCTTTCCTCCACAGCCAGGTATCAGCCAGGAAATGGATCTGTGGGAAGCAATATGCCACTCGGTGCTGCGGGGACGCCAGGAAGGCTGGTTGGTCTCTGTCAGTGGCACAGGCTAGGTGGCATTCTGAGAATAGAAAGAGTCACAAGGCTGATTGAGGCTGGTGCCTTTCGGAGAGGGCGAGTGGAGGAATTGAACTTGGGCCATGGCTTGATAATTAGGTAGACTCGCAGGAGAGGAGGGAGTGAAGAAGAGATGGGGAATATATTTGGGGGTTCAAAGAATGACAAGCTTCCAAGTCTTGGAGGGAGAAATATACAAGATGCATTTGGGAAATAAAATATGGATGGCTCCCAGTGGAGTGTTGTGAAATCACGAAAGGAAGCCGGGTCTAGCTTGGCAGGTACTTAACCTTTAAGCTGTGGGGTTCTGACTGCCCCTCTAAAAGTTTTCCTGCAGCTCTTTCTAAAAGATTGCCCTCATTGCCGGCTTCTCCAACACCTGGGGGCAGGAGGTGGGTTAGGAGACCTCTTTCCTCCTGAGGGCTACTTCTGAACCATTTCTAGCACGAAGGCCTTGTTCCTATAACTACTGTATCACCCAGTATGCCCAGCTCGGCCAGCTCGGCCCCATCCTCTCCCCTCTTCCTGGTTATCTCCACTTGCTCACTGCTGATCTTTTGGAGCCGGAATCATCAAGAATGTAGACTTATGAAGTCATGCATTCCTGGGCTCCAGCCTCGGGTGTGCCACTATGTTGCTATGTGATCATGGGCAACTTAATATCTGAGCTTCAATTTTTTTTTTTTAAGATTTTATTCATTTATTTGAGAGAGCAAGAGAGAGAGAGCACAAGCAGGGGGAGCTGCAGAGGGAGAGGGAGAAGGAGACCACCCCACTGAGCAGGGAGCCCGATGCAGGACCATATACCAGGACCCCAAGATCATGACCTGAGCCGAAGGCAGACTCTCAACTGATTGAACCACCCAAGTGCCCCTGAGCTTCTATTTTCTTAGGTGGAAAATGGGATGGTAAAGCAACAGTCTTGTCGAGTGGTTATTGGCATCCAACATTCATTCGGCTAGAAAGTAAACAGCCTAAGATAATTATAAATTGATGTATATTCTATGAAGGGCTTGAGGTAGAGAATAGAGAGGGCAAATGTTGGGGAGGGGGTCTAGACGGGAGGGGGCACTTAAGCTGAGACCCGAAGGAAGAGAAGGAAGACGATATGGGATAGAGACATGTGGGGCACTCAGCACGGCGCTGGCCCGTGGGGAGCACTCAGTAAATGTTAGTGATGATTATTCCCCTTAGTGTTGCTGTGCTGTGCACCTGGCTCTCAGCCTTCCTCCGAGTCTTCAGTGTTCACGCCAATGACCCAGCCCACATCCGCCCTGTTTGTTCCTTTTTCTATCTTTTTAAGATTTATTGACTTATTTTAGAGAGTGTGAAAGTGTAAGCTGGGGGAGGGGCAGAAAGAGAAGGAGACATGGGGCTTGAACGTGGGACCCTGAGAGCGTGACCTAAGCCGAAATCAAGAGTCAGAAACCTAACCAACTGAGCCCCCCAGAGGCTCCTGTTCCATTTCCTTTTCCACGCTTTCCTGAACTTTATTAAAGAAAAAGCAATGATGGTATATCCCTAGAACATCATCAATCTTTTGGGTAACCTCCCTTGAAAATGTGGCATTTGATTTCCAGGCATATGCTAGAGCGTATGTGATTCCCGGTTGTATGAAGCAGGTGAGAAGTTGAACTCCTAACAGTGTTCATCCTCCGGTTTTCCCCAGTCTGTGTGCCCCCCCCCCCGGCCCCCACCACCACTGCCCTTGGCCTGAGCTCCTTAATGTGTGGCAATGGTGGAATTTGAGCCGCTTCTTTAAGACTAGATCTCCTGTTCTGAGATATTCTTGATGAAGGCACCAGACAAAGCCCTCCTTTTGTTTGATTTGCTTTGGCAACTGCATCCTCCCTCCAGGACCTCTAAGATGCTCCAGGAGCTCTTGGACAAAAATACAAATTGCCTTAAGCATGACCGAGTCCTCACCATGACTTCCCGAAGAAGTTTAGCCAAAACCATCACATCAGCCTGAAAACCCGGGTTATTTACATCCAGACTGATCGATGGTTCTGCATTTTAATTTTTTTATTTTAAAAGATTTTATTTATTTATTTGACAGAGATCACAAGTAGGCAGAGAGGCAAGCAGAGAGAGAGAGAGAGAAGCAGGCTCCCCACTTAGCAGAGAGCCCGATTTGGGGCTTGATCCCAGAACCCTGGGATCATGACCTGAGCCGAAGGTAGAAGCTTTAACCCACTGAGCCACCCAGGCACCCCTGATTCTGCATTTTTTGTTCACTGTCAGTATGTTTTGCATTATCTGGTACCAAGTCCTTGCAGTTTTCAGCATTCTCCTCATACTCAAGTCCAATGGCTAAACCAAGGAGACAGTCTGTTGTTTCTTGGCCATCTTGCATCTTGAAAGGACGGTTAACACCTCTGGGATACTTTTCTAAAGAAACCGGACCCATCACTGCTGTGGATGTTTCTTAAATTACTTCTGTCTTCAGTCTTGTAGAGTCTGAGTTCCTGTGAGCTAAATAGTAAAGCTAAATAATAAAGCCTTTGAGTTACATAATGAAGTTTCTAAGTCATGTGTCATTTTTGCTGCAGTTGAGGCTGGCGTGGTTGTGACATGGTTGTGACCCGGTCCTGGGTTCTTGCTCTGGTCCTGGGGCTTCTGTGGGCGGGGGGAGAGATGAGAAGGAGTGGGCAGCACAGGCAGCCAGTGACGTGGCAAGGGTGGCCTGTTAGTTCTTTGACCTCCTCAACTCCAGTGACCATCACTTCTGCTCCACCTAAGGTACCCCCTGCCGTGGCCACATGCTGGACCTTGACTCCCCAGGACTCCTTTCTTAACTCTCAAATGCGCACCATGCCTTCACACCCTTCCCAGTTTTCCCACCCAGTTGTTCCCATTAGACCTGTTCTTTAAATTGGTTAAAACTGCCAGACACTGGGCCCCTCTGGGTCTATTCGCTTTCTCTGTTCTAAGTTCCTCTTTTCCCGGTTATCCTGTCACACCTGCTTGCTTTGGTGTTTGTTGCTATAACAAGGTCACGGTCTCTCGCAGCTGGGTCTTCAGTGTTGCCTGGTGATCATTCTGTGGTTTCCTGATCCGCTTTCTCTTTTATACTTTAAACCCCCTTCATTAGAACAGAAGGGGATCTAGAACCTCTCGGTGTGTCAACGTCTTAATGGTCTCCCAACCCGCATCTGTGTAGCCTTGGACTCTTTCACGGCCTGGGGGCACACCAACTCCCCCTGTGCTTCCACTGCCCAGCCAGCACCCCTGTCTCTGCCTGAGGACTGCCCTCGGGCTACCCAAAGTCATTTGCGGCAGAGAACCAGAAGTGGCTAGAAATTTAACCTCACACCCCACTTCCAAAGGGCAGCCCTTAACCTCTGACTTGCGGCCTGGGAGAATAGCTCCTCCAGCAAGCTTACCCTCAGACTGGGACAACACTAAGGCGTAAGAGGGACATCAAGTTGCCCTTCAGGACCCTTTGCTGTCATGGCACTTTTGCTCTGCCCCTTTCCTTCCTGCTCCTTCCTACAGGTTATTCCCAGGAATGTTTCCTATTAAATCCCTGCACAGGCATCCTCTTCAGAGGAATCAGTCTCAGACAATCCTCGCCCAGCTTTTCCTCCTCTTATCGTAAAGGAAGAGCTGGTTTCTCTTCACAACGTCCCCCAGATTCTGGTCCTCCCTGGCCTTCCCTGTTCTATGCTTTTGCATAGCTACAATCTGTATTTGTTTCCTAGGGCTGCAGTAACAAAACACCAGACTGAGTGACTCAAACAACAGAAATTTGTTGTCTTGTATTCTGGAAGCTCGAAGTCTAAGATGGAGGGTTTGGTTCCTTCTGAGGGTTGTGAGGAAAAGTCTGTTCTATCCTTCTCTCCTAGCTTCTGGTGGCTCACTGGCTATCTTTGTTGCTCCTTGGCTTGTAGATCTCTGCCTTCATTTTATACGGTCTTCCTCCTGTGTTGAAATTTCCCCTTTTTATAGGGACACCAGTCATATTAGATTAGGGCCACCCTAATTATCTCATTTTAACTTGATCACCCCATCTTCAAATAAGGACACATTTGTAAGGAGGTACTAGAGGTTAGGGCATCAACATATGAATATGGGGGTAAGGGACACAATTGAACCCGTGATACCATCTCTATGCTCCCTGGCTTTCCAGAACTACAGATATACATGTTCATCATCTGCAGGATTGCTCCCTCGAGTGCCCCATGTAAACCTTGTATTAGACGCTTTGTTTTCTGGCTTCTCAGCACGTTTCACTGTGTGGGGAATTTCCAGCCCCATGAGTCCCATTTCCCCAAGGGGGAACCCGGAAAGGTATTTCCCATGTCTTCTTGTGGTAAGGCTTCAGGCCCGTGAATTATTCTGTGCCAGTGAGACCCAGTCATGTGAGACTTTGATTCAGGAAGGAGGGATATGAGGAAGAAGGCTTGGAGTGGACACCATTTTCCCGGCAAGGGTGGTGGCAGAGGTGAATGGCTTTCAGGGCTGCCGTAGTTGCAAGCTGACTTGAGTTCTTGACTGGAAGGGACAGCATTACCTGGCACAGTAGTGGTTGGAGTCAAACAGAGATGCTGGCCACAGAGCCAATGATGGCCTGAGGCAACATGGCGGCAACAGAAACAGCAGTTTCTTCCTGAAGCCAGGGTTTTGGTTTTAGTATTTATCTTGGATGCTTAATCTTGAATTTTTTTTTAATTTTTTTTTAGTTTCACACAGATTCTGTGGGCTCTTAATGTCATTTTAATGCTCTTAGTTTCTGTTTAATTTTCTGTTTAATTTCTGTGATTTTTTGCCCTTTTTAGCAAAGTCCTTCAAGAAAGGGTCATGTCTTTCAAGAGGATTTTCTGTAAGAATTACCTGATAGTTCAAGGGAGTAAGTCTACCAGCAAGGAGGACATTAAAGGCAATTCCTTCCTTACTCCAACCCTCGCCACCTATTATTTTGGATTGTCTTAAGACAAAGACCTTTAATTGAGAAGACAATTGGCAGAATACAGAGGTAAAAATCAGTGGGGCCTCTGGCTGGCTCAGTCAGTATAGCATCTGCCTCTTGATCTCAGGGTCCCAAGTTTGAGTCCCACATTGAGTGTGGAGCCTATTTTAAAAAATAAAAAAAATAAAAATCAGGTCTGGAACTCTAAAGGCTCTGTAGGGGAGACAAAGCTTTGCCCCATGCTATCTGGGTTTCTGACTGGATCTGAGAATTAAATTGACCAAGACAGATGAACAAGAAAAGCACACAGACATTTACATAATCATGAGAAACCACCCCCCCCCCAAAGAAAATGAACACCCAAAAAGCAGACAGCCCTGTATTGGAAAAACCTGAGAGTCTTATCCTTTGCTTTCGCAGAGAATACTTCTGACACTTCTGGTCAAGAATGTGTGGGGTTTTTTCCAACACCAAGTAATTCTGTGACACAAGCTGGATATCCTGCAGTTTGCCTCACTTCTGAGACTGTCTACCTAGAGATAGTGTCAGATCCCACAGGTTAAGAGTTCAGTCCCAAGGGACTACCCCCCACTTCAAATGCCACCCCAAAGTGTAAGTCCCCAAGTTACCTACATCTTCTGTCTGACCTGGCTACAGATTGGATGTTTGCATGACTTCTTTCTCCTTGGATTTGATTTTTGCTAGAATACCTCACAGAAGTTATTTATTAAAGGATATGATATTATTTATTAAAGGATATGATAAAGGATACAGATGAACAGCCACATGAAAAAATACGTAGGGTGAGGTCTGGGAGGATCTGGAGCACTGGAGTGTCTGTCCCTATGCAGGTGGGAGAGTTCACCCACTTGGAAGCTCTCCAAATCCTCTACTACTGGGGTCTCAAGGAGGCTTCCGCACACAGGCACGATCAATTACTATTATTATTATTTTTTTTTATAAATATTTTATTTATTTATTTGACAGATGGAGATCACACATAGAGAAGCAGCCAGAGAGAGAGGAGGAAGCAGGCTCCCTGCTGAGCCCGATGTGGGACTTGATCCCAGGACCCCGGGATCATGACCTGAGCCGAAGGCAGAGGCTTTAACCCACTGAGCCACCCAGGCGCCCCACGATCAATTATTAACTCCATTTTCAGCCCCTATCCCTTGTCTGGAGAAGTGGTGGCTGAGGTGGGTAGCTGGAAATTCTAAGCTTTGCATGATGGCTTGGTCTTTTTGGTGAGCAACTCCTACCCAGAACCATCAGGAGCCCACTTAGAGTCCCTTCAGTAAAATAAGATGCTCCTAGTGTTCTTCTCACTTAGGAATTTATAAGGGTTTTGGTAGCCCTGTGTCAGGGACTGGGGACAAAGACCAGATATGAATTCCTTACTATAAATCACAGTATCATGAGGCCCTAATCCATTCACTTAGGTCCCCAGACTCCCATTTGCTACAAGAGGTCTCCCAGCTTCCAACGTTGCTTCCTTTCCATTTATTTTCCACATAACAGCCTGAATGAGCTTTTTAAAGCTCAAGTTACTCCCCTTAAAGATAAATTCTGAACTCTTCTCCCCGATACCAAAGGCTCTACGCAATGTTCCAGGAATGACTTGTACCAAGCTTTCCAGCTAGTCTTGACGACTTGCAAATCCCCAACATTCCTAAGATGTTCAACTTCTGGACCTAATTCCCATTAGATGTTCCTTCTCCCAAGCCATGCTCAGCTCTCCAACTTGGATAGTGCCCCTGCTGTATGCCGTCTTAAAGCCTGGTTCTGACCCCATCAGAGTCCCAGATTCCATTTATGACGATGCATGCCTGCTTGTCTCTCTGCCTGCCTCCCCTGTAAGTTCCCAGGGTGAGGGTGGGGGTTGGCAGACTGGGGCTTCTTCAGCATGATAGTGCCAATGTCTGGCAGAGACTGCCCCATTTCAGGTGCTCTGCACATTGGGCTGAAGGCAACGGAGGGCTGACTGCTTTAATTGCTCTTTCCCCCAGTTTCAGATTTTGAAAGATTTTCACCGCTAGACACAATTTATTTTTTACGTTAACTTGTTTGGGCTTCTCAGGGGATTAATGAATGGTTCTCTTCTCTTCTCTCTTTTGAAATATTTTTAAAATTTATTTGACACACACACACACACACAGAGAGAGAGAGAGAGAGGGTGAGTGAGCATGAGCTGGGAGAGGGGCAGAGGCAGGGGGAGAAGCAGGCTCCTCACTGAGCAGAGAGCCTGTGGAACTTGATTCCAAGATCTCAGTATCATGACCTGAGCCGAAGGCAGACGTTTAACTGATTGAGCCACCTTGGTGTCCACCGCCTTTTTTAAAAAAAATTATTCAAAATTGCTTGACAGATTGCTAAGGAGGTCTGTTTTTTAAATCTGCTCAATCTCCCTGCATTTATTTAATTGATAAAGAAATTGAGGTTGAGAGAAGTGAAATGACTTTGTAAGCTTTACAGTGAGTTAGTGAATGACATGAAGCTAAAACTCACGTTTTCGGACTCCTTTCACAATAGCTGTGCCAGTCACCTGTTGGTGCCGTGTTTCACAACTGGCTCTCTAGAGCAGGAGGACAAAACCTCGATTTGTAGAAGTTGTCAGTTTCTGGGGTGTAAAGACTTTCACCATGGCTGACGTCAAGCTCCCTGCCTGAAGTTGTTGAACATGAAGAGTTGGTTCAGAGTCCCTGCTTTCTGCTTTTTCTTACAGGTTTGTAACACAGGTGGTCCCGGCCCCTCAGAAAGTAGCTGTTGCCAGAACGTGCTGAATTCTGGCAGTGAAATCATGCACAAGGCTATAGATAAAAATCCCAAAGGAAGATCTGCTGAAAATAGGACAAGATGGAAGACTTGTGTGAAGAGAGAGGGCTGTTCATTGTCTTGTGTTGGAACCCAACGCCAGTGACAGCCCCCACAAAGAGGAGTTAATGAACCAGAAATACAAGTCCCTGGCAGCTCTGCTCTGTAACTTCTCAGATTTATTGCAGGCAAAATTAATTCTTCCTTCCTAGGAGTTCTCGTATATCTCCACTCAGTAGCTTTTTTATTTTTAGAATTGCCTGCAGAATATATCCAAACTCCCTAGCTTGGCAGAGAGACCTCTTATCAAGGGAAGTTTCAAAGAAGGTGGGGTAGGCTATGGGAAGAACCCAGGCTCTGGGGCTTGAGCAACTCTGGCTTTAGTTCCTGCCCCAGTGCTGAGTGCTGTGAGGTCTCAGGCTGGTGTCATAGCCTCTTAGCTTCAATTTCTTCCTTCTTAGATACCTTCCTGGTAAGGTTGACACAAGGGTAAAATAACATAAGGCATGTCAGGTGCCTAACCCGGCATCTGGCACGTGTTACAGATACGAGAAATACCTGTTCCCTTTTTTTTAATAGGTGACACATTGCCTGTCTGTTCAAATTGCCTTTCTATTTTTAAGAGCTTGCTTTCCTAGGAATGGATTAATTCATTTACTCAGTTTCCTAACAAATATTTGGAGACAGGACCCAATCTCTGGTTCCCTTGTCTTTACCAATGAGCGGTTTTGTAGAACTAGGACAGAGGTAAGCGCTTGGGCTCAGGGTTCAGGGAGGCAAGGTAAGACCCAGTGAAAGGTGTTCTTAAATAAAGACCAAAAGGCTAAGGGGTGATAATGTGAAGCCCGTTCATGATGACATCTCACCGAAGGAAAGCTGTAACTGTGAACCATACTAGTGCCCCCACTAAGGGCTGGGTGTTTGACCTACAGCCCGAAACCCATCTTACCTTCACATGAACCCCATAGAGGTAGAACTATCTCCGTTTTGCTGATGAGAAAACTCATCTTCAGAGAACTGCACACATTTACTCTATAATATTCCTTGTGTACCTGCCACGGGCCAGGCACCGTCCTGGGCATTAGAGAGGCTAGACAATCCCCACCCTCACGGAGCTGGCATTAACAAGGCAACAAACCAGATAAAGTAAACCATGGTTATGTCAAGTGGTGCTTAGTGCCCTGGAGAAAAATAAAGCAGAGCAGGAGTAGGGGATTGAGGGGAGGCTGTCGTTTGATTTAAGGTGATCAGGGGAGGTCTCATGGAGAAGGTCAGCCAAGGAGGCCTGGGGCAGGGCGTGGGCCATGTGGGTAACCAGTTCAGAAACTCGCTGAGATTACCAGGAAGTGACCAAAGGCACTGGAATCACTGTGATCAGGCTCAGAAGCCAGTGGTCTTATTTATCAGGTCTCTTTTTCAAGAAACAGTACTGTAGGGGCACGGGGGTGGCTCAGTGGGTTAAGCCTCTGCCTGCGGCTCTGGTCATGATCTCAGGGTCCTGGTATTGGGCTCCCTGCTGAGCAGGGAGTCTGCTTCCCCCTCTCCCTCTGCTGCTCCCCCTGCTTGTGCTCTCTCTCCTTCTCTCACTCTCTGTCTGTCAAATAAATAAATTCTTTAAAAACAAAAACAAAAACAAAAAGAAACAGTACTGCTGCCCTCCAAGCAGGGTGTGTGTGTGTGTGTGTGTGTGTGTGTGTGTGTGCGTGCACGCATGCATGTATGTATGAATGTGTTACATTTCCCAGGGCTGTTTCTATCTGGACCCCAAATTCCCTACTGACACCTTCTCGAGGCTGAGGCCTCCCACAGTTGATTTTCATGGAAACTTGGCAACTTCCTAGTTGCCCTGCCCCAGCCCCACTCCACATTCCTATGGCTTTATTTGTGTGCCTTGGAGCCCTGCCAGGGCTGGGCCTGGGACAGGTTGCCATGGTGATCTCCTACTCTTTCCAGATAGAACTTCTCAAGGATGTTGCCCTTGGGCCTGAAATAGTTCTGGCCTGCTCTCAGCCCACAGCAGGATGAACTTTGGCATGGTGAACTGAATTAGGAAACTGGACCCTAGGTGACAAAGCCTTCTGAGGAGCATACTGCAGACCACCCCCCATAGAACTGGAAATGGCTTTCCTTAGGTTACGGGGACGGCTCCTTCTCCCAGCTGTTACATTCCAGTTGTTCTCTTTAGAGCCCGCCACTGAGAGCCCTGCTGAAACAGAGTTTTTTTTTTTTTTTTTTTAAAGATTTTATTTATTTATTTGGCAGGCAGAGATCACAAGTAGGCAGATAGGCGGGGGTGTGGGGGTAGGGGAAGGCAGGCTCACCGCTGAGCAGAGAGCCCAATGTGGGGCTCGATCCGAGGACCCTGAGATCATGACCTGAGCCAAAGGCAGAGGCTTAACCCACTGAGCCACCCAGGCACCCCTGAAACAGAGTGTTTTTTAAGACCTCAGCTTCACTGAGGACAGTTTGCACATGACAAAATGTACCCATTTCAAGCGTACAGTTTGATGAGTTTTGACAGTGTATACATGCAGGGAAGAACCACCGTGATCAAGTTATGAAACTTTTCCATCAACCCCCAACGTTTCTTCCTGATGCTTTGCAGTCATCCCCCCTCCCTCAAGCCCCCTCCTCTGATCCCCGGCCCCTGCTGATCCCTTATCTGTCCCCACAGATTCCTTTTGCCTTCTCTAGAAGTTCATATAAATGGATGCATCTGGCATGTATCCTTTTGGGGTGGCCTTCTTTTCTCTGCACGATGTTTCTGAGCTTCATCTGCGTGGCTTCTCAGCCTGGCCCTTCATTCCTTTCCATTGCCGGTTCCATCATGTGGAGTGATTGTAGTCTGTCCTTTCTCTTGTTGGTAGGCATTTAGGTTATTCTCAGATTTTGGTTACCACAAATCAAGTTGCTATGGACATTTGTGTATAAGTCCTTGTGTGAATATATCCTCTCATTTCTCTTGGGTAACACTCTGAGTGGAAGGGCTGGGTCACATGGTAGTAGAGGAATGCTTCGGTTATTAAAAAGTTGCCAAACCACATGTTTGGAGGCAGACCTGGGGGTAGCTGGGTTTTGCTGCCCGGGACTGGAACAATCTATGGCTCCCGAGTAGAATGTAGAAGGCATTCATTCCAAGGCAGCAGGATGGAGAGTGGGTCCTTTATCTGTAACTCACCTGCTTACTTAGGGAAGTCCATGGACACCTACTGGGAGATAGCTGAGAACAGGGCAAGAGTCAGGTAGTCTTAACAGGGTAAGAGAACAGGAAAGTGGCCACAAGAATTAACACCTGAAGACAATGGGATGACTGGGTGAAGGGAGATAGTGGGGACTTTAGAAAGATGTGGTAGAGGGAGGGTGGCTCAAGGTCACGTACACCAAAATCTCAGTGTGAATTCTGGTTTTCAGTGATTATCAGTTCTCTTTAGGGCTGCTTGCTTTATTGTCCCATTTTGTACTTTGATCTCCCAGTTACTGTCCAGGAGAAAGGAAAGCAAAACCATGTATTTGCCACTCTGTGCAGGGTGCTTGACATACTTATCTCATTGAATCCTCTCAATGACTTGGTAGGGTCTGTGTTCTTCCTCTGGTTTTTGAAACCAGAAGTAATTCAACAATCCGTTACAGAGAATCCTCCAAGGAGGGTGCCGGGTAGAGCCACTGGTATTCTGAGCAAAGGGATAGCCGGACCTGGGGGGTAAGGCTTGAGGGGTTTCAGTAGCTGAGAGGATGGAGAGAGGCTGGGAGATGAGACCAAGAGAGAGAGAGAAACAGAGAAAGAGATGGAGAGAGGAAACTCGTGGACTGCAGAAGGGGAGAAGTTTGAGAAAAGAGCTGAAGGTCAGCATAACATGCTACCCCAATATATGATGGTGGGAGTTCAGGACCTGCTGGCCCCAAATACGCCGCTTTGGCAGAGTGCTTATTTTGAACTATAGGCACTTGAAAAATGAAACAGACTCTTACCATAGGAGAGGAGACTGGAAGTGACACCTCCATACGGAAAAAGCTATTGCATCTCTCCCTATTCTTCTAAGGGCCCATTCAGCTTTCCTGAAAATCACTCATTCTCCCCTAAGATGCCTACATCCCCTCTCCCCTTTCCCTGTTAAGATGGTATTTAATCCTGAAGTCTACAGCTAACTCTTTGGTGGCTTTTTCCTCTAGTTAATCTTTCATTTAGGGATCTCAGCCAGGAATTCAGAAGTGTAAAGGAAAATTTTTTTTCCTCTCCTACAGAGCCAAGATTTTGGGGAAGTTTTCTCCATGATATACACTATAATTCCCTCCTCCAAACTTTAAGGAAAAACACACACTATTCATCTTTGTCTTTGCAGTTGGATGTGTGTTGTACACATGTTGTATGTGTATGTGTGCATATATTAATGTGATTATGTGTGAGATTGATTTTAAGTGTTGGGTAGGTCCAAGGAGGCTTAGTTACATTTGGATTACATGTAAATGGAGAAACAGAGAACAGTTGATTTGAGAGAGAATAAGTTGCCCAAGATCACACATCTGGATCCAGATTTTTAAAAAATTTTAATTTATTTTTAACTTATTTGTTTTTTCTAGAGAGAGAGAGAGAGTAAGAGCTGGGGGGAGGGTGGAAGAAGGAGAGGGAGAGAAACTCAAGCAGACTCCCTGCTGAGCATGGAGTCCAACACAGGGCTCTATCTTATGAACTTGAGACCATGACCTGAGCTGAATTCAAGGGTTGGACAATTTCTAGGAACTTCCTTGGGTACGAGGATAAGACATCACCTTTTGTTTTGTAAATCCCAACTTTTTCAGTGATTCCATCTGCAGATGGATGCCTGGTCCATATAACTTGTGATGGACCCCAGAATATGTAATCCTAAAAGATGCCTTTTTAATGTAAGAATTATTTTGAGCTGAAGGCAACTAAGAAAATGGAAATGAAGGTGCCTGAGTGGCTCATTTGGTTAAGCAACTGCCTTCGGCTCAGTTCATGATCCTGGAGTCCCAGGATTGAGTCCGGCATCAGACTCCCTGCTTGAGAGGGAGTCTGCTTCTCCCTCTGACCCTGCCCCTTCTCATGCTCTCTCTATCTCTCACTCATTCTCTCTTTCTCAAATAAATAAATAAAATCTTAAAAAAAAAAAAAGAAAATGGAAATGCAGGGAAAGTTAGTATACCTTCACCCTTTCTGCTTAAAGACAGGATATAAATTTTCCTTTACTTTAGACTCTTACCAGCCCAGAGATGGCACCAGAATAATCTTCAAAAAACCCTTACTCCATTAATTTCCCTCATTTATTTGTTTTCACACAGTTTTCTATCCTTGGAAACCTGAAAACACTTTCCTGTGTGCTGCCATTTCTCTAGAAATGTATTGTTCTTTGTTGCAGATGCTACATAAGCCTGAGTTCTAAGCGATTTTTTGAGTTATTCAGCCCTGAGTTTCTCCCATGTATGCCTGAGATATGCATGTTAATAAAGTTCTGTTTGTTTTGCTCTTGTTAATTTGTCTTTTGTTACAGAGTGTTAGCTGAGAACTTGAGATGAGAGAGATGGCAGAGAGAAAACTTTTCCTGGACTATACCTGACATTGGAAATCCGCACATATGTCATCTGATTCATGGAAGCACAAACAAGTATTTGCCTGGGTAAGTCTGTTTAAGAAGCTCACATCCTGAGACCTGATTTCTAGTTCTGTCCACATGTTGAGCCCCCGCTAAAAATGGTATTAGTTCTGTAATTTGTACTGTATGCTACCTGTGTAGAGAGAGAGAAGGTGAAGGTCTATAGCTTCAGAACTAGAAATGGACCCAAGATTACTTAGCCTAATTCCCTCATTTTGGAATGAAGATCTGAAGCCCAGAGAGGGAAGTGCCATCCCCACCTCCTGCCCAATGCTCAGGCCTTCTCTGAGTTTGTTCAACTTTGTTAAACTTCTCTGAGTTTAGCCATTTTTTAGTCTCTGCTGTGAACTTTTTCAGCCTGTCCCGGTGTTATCATTTCCCACCCTGCCCCATGGCATAGGTCATTTGCTTCTTTTGCCTGCCCCCCAACTCCCAAATTGCTATCATAGTGTCTGCATGGCTCCACTGTTTGCATGTTGCCACACTCGGGCTGGGAATTTCCTGAGGGCAGGGACAATGCCTAGCTCATTTTGGACCCTAATGCCTAGTGCAGTGCCTGGTACATAGCCAAGTATTCAGTGAATTTCCTTTTATTTAAATGTAACTCACATTTGTAAATGCCTAAACCTATGGAAAGTGTCCTGTCTTCTCCCACAGCCCCCTTTTCCAACCACTGACCAGTCTCTTGTGTGATCTTCCAGACATTTTCTCTGCATATACTCAGAATACATGGGTATACACATCTTTAAAAACAGAAGGCTCATGCTACAGAAACTATTATTTTTTAAAAATTTCTTTTTACCAATAAATGTCCTGTCCAAATTCCCTTTATCAGCTATCTATTGCTGTGTAATACACCATGCTCAAGCTTTATGGCTTATAACCACCACCATTTTATTTGCTCAGGCTTCTGTGGGCCGGGCATGGCAGTTCTTCTGCTGGTCTTGGCTGGGATCACTCTACAACTTCAGTTGGCTGGTGGGTTGCTTGGGGCCTCAGTGAGGAATCGCTCTGCTCCTTGTGGTTTTATCTTCAAATAGGCTGCCTGGGTTTCTTTGGATGGCAGGGTCAGGTCCTCCCAGGCCTGCTGCTTTCCCTGGGTCTGCTCAGTGGCCCTTCAGGGACAGATCCTGGAGCATACACCATTTCAGGGGTCCTCTCAGTAGATTTTACTACTCTAAAATCAGGTATAGCACCTTGGAAGTTGGGGGTCCAGAGCTTGAGCTTCTATGAGCGCCCTAGGGCATCCACTTCTGGTCTTCTCTGCTCTTGTGCCCTCTGTGAGCCTTTATGGAGTCCACTGTTATTCCTGTTCTTGGGAAGGGACAGGTGAGGGTGGCAGGGAGAAGGTCCCTTCTCAGAGCCACACCAGCACTAAGCTTCCCTGCTCTCCTCGAAATCCTGGGTCTA
The DNA here is from genome assembly GCF_030435805.1 of Mustela lutreola. Classification (NCBI taxonomy): domain Eukaryota; kingdom Metazoa; phylum Chordata; class Mammalia; order Carnivora; family Mustelidae; genus Mustela; species Mustela lutreola. Next base: position 17,359,356 of record NC_081299.1, read on the forward strand.
GAAAAACTCCTCTTAATTTATTGTACATTCTTCTGAATTTATTGAGACATAAATTTTATGCACTGAATCTTTCATGACTTAGATTGTAAAATTCAACATCCTTCTACCCTTGCCTTCCTCCTCCTGTCCCCACCCCGACCTCAAATATGGCCTTGGCCATGAATTTCAAGGTCTATTTTGAAACTCAAAAGCTAAGAATGGACTCTTTGTTCTGCTATATCCTCCATCACTTCCCAGAGGGAGAGCTTCAAATGCTTAGCTGCCTCTTGATGAGGGGAAGGATTCAAAGATAACATCCACATTGGATTACATTGTAAAATAGAAAAAAAAAAAAAAAAAAAAAAAGAACCTGCTGCATTAGAGCTGTTTATCTACAGAAGTCTGAGAGCACCAGGGGAAATAATTTGGTAACTCTGCTCTCACTTGGGACAGTGGGGGTGGGGTGGGGTGGAGTGATGGTGGTGGGATGAATAGATTCTCATAATCCCAACTGTAGGTGGATTATATTCCAGGGAGAAAGGTGACAATGGGGGAAGAAGCTCTTCGGCCTCTCTGAACTCAGACATGGGGCCTTGGGTGGGATATAAGCAGTGGCCCTCTGCCCAGGGTGATGCCTCCTGGTGACCCTGGGCAAGGTTAGTTCTCTGGGCGGAAAAGATGGGAGGGTTGTAGCAACAGAGAAAGTGGAGTTCTTCCCCTGCCAGCAGCAGATAGGCCATAGCAGAGACAGACACATAAGTTGGCAGTTGGTGGTGGTGTTGGCAGCTTGTGGGCAGGAACGGAGGTTGGAGTCATGTAGGCAAGTAGCAAAGGCAAGGTCAGTAGCTTAAGGGGGAGGATCAGGGCAACAGGTACTGAGAATTGCAAGATGTTTTGGCACATGATGACTCTGTCCAACCCCCACCCCCCTACCCTGCCCAGCACTAAGAGACCCGACCAACCCCAGCAGGGCTTCTAGAAGCCTATGGAGGAGTCTCTGGGTTGATCCAGCCCCCTTTTGTGGTCCTTCTTGGAAAAACTCAGGGCTGTCAAAAAAAGAACTTACACTGTTCTATTCAGAACCTGGCATAGGCTCTAACCTCTCTTTTTTAGACCATTTACTAAAAGGAGGTTAGAATTTCTTCTTCCTTTTTTTTTTTTTTTTTTTTTTAAGATTTACTTATTTATTTATTTATTTGACACACACACAGAGAGAGAGATAGATCACAAGTAGAGAGGCAGGCAGAGAGAGAGGAAGGGAAGCAGGCTCCCTGCTGAGCAGAGAGCCCAATGTGGGACTTGATCCCAGGACCCTGAGATCATGACCTGAGCCGAAGGCAGCGGCTTAACCCACTGAGCCACCCAGGCGCCCCTAGAATTTCTTCTTCTGTCCTTGTCAGATGTTCAGGTATCTGCTACAAGTCAGGAGTGGCTTTCCCAGGGTCCTAAAAGCCATTCCTTTTGCAAAGTCATTGTTAGGAAGGATAATCTCCCAGCCTCTCCCCTTCCTCCTCCCTCATCTTTCCTTTAAAACACCCAGTCACCTTTGCACAAATTGGAACAGAGCTCAGCAATTTTCCCAACCCTCAGCAGTCACGGAACAGAATCTGTTTTTACTGCTTTCACTCCTGTCCAGCTTTGTTTGACAGTTGCTAAGGAGGTGGCAACGGCTTCTGGGAAATCAAAGCTACAGGCCAGATGCGGGGCAATCAGAGCTGAGCTGGGTGTCCAAGTCAGTGTGATGCTGGTGGCACAAGGGAGGTGACCACTGGGATGGGTGCCTTAGGGCAGAAGTGGTTTGGGCAGTGTTGGCAATTACATTAGAGGCCATTCCAACGGTACATGTGGGCCTTGGTCCTAGGCGGGCTGCAAGGTGTGTACTGGGAGTGGGTCAGCGAGGGCAGAGAGCATGGGAGATACCTCCTGGCAGCCCCCCTGGAGAGATCCAGTAAGGGGCCAGGAGCCCCAGAGAGGAGGCAGTTGGTTTCCTGCCCTTCCATGTGTCATCCAGTGAAACCCACAATCTTTCTGTCTGTTGATGGGACTTCATCTGTGCACACAAACTGCAGAAGCAAACCCCCCACCCCCTGCCCCATGTGTCACTGTGGCAATTCTGGGACATTCCTGTTTACTCATGAATCTCTTTGTTGGGTGTAATTTCTGAGGGTCACGGTCACTAACCTTCTGACTGAAAGAACTTGTCTTTTTTCCAGCAGGAGAGACAAGTTCCTTTTGAGGAGAAAAAAATTGGTGAAAAGAACATTCTAGTAAATGGAAAATGATTTGGAAGGCTTTGCCTGCACTTGGCAAATATAAGGGGGCTCTCAGGGTGAGGTCAGACTTTTGGGAAATTAAGGAAGCTCCATTGAGGGTGGGGGAAGGAGAGTTGGAAACAGAATATGGTGGGGGGGGTGGTGCCTGGGTGGCTCAGTTGTTAAGCGGCTGCCTTCGGCTCAGGTCATGATCTTAGGGTCCTGGGGTTGAGACATGGGTTGGTCTCCCTGCTCAGTGGGAAGCCTGCTTCTCCCTCTCCCACTCCCCCCACTTGTGTTCTCTCTCTCGCTGTGTCTGTCAAATAAGTAAGTAAAATCTTAAAAAAAAAAAAAAAAAAAAAAAAAGAAAAGAAAAGAAAGAAAAGAAAAAAGAAAAAGAAAAGCAGGGTAGGAAGCCCAGAACCCAGGACAATGTGGAAGCTTGTCTGGGATGGGAGTGCTCTTGGATCCGGTGGAGGCTGGCTCTGCAGTTGTGAAAGAATTCACCCCAGGCAGAACAAAAGATACCAAAGCTTACTGAACACACAACCAGGGAGTGGCAGGTAGGAAGGCAAAGGAGAGAATGTCCAGCCTGGAGGCAGTGGTGAGGGCCCAACAGTTAACAGGGTGCAGTGAGCAAGGATGTATGGAATTTTCCCTTTTTTGGTAATCTTAGGACCTGTTCTTGATTGCAATTGGTCAGCTAGGGCCTATGGCTATTTTGAAGTGGGTCATTTAATGAGCCTGTTTGCATCTGGGTCTGTGGTCACTGCGGGCCCTTTTGCCTTGCTCTATAGACAGGAGAGGTTCCCACCTGCCTCATGGGGACCAAGAGTGGTAATTTCTTTTTCTTTACTTATTATTTTTTTTTCATGATTTATTTTAGATAGGTGGGGCAGGAGGGGCAGCGGGAAAGGGAGAGAGAGAATCCCAAGCAGATTCTCTGCCGAGCGCAGAGCCCAACGTGGGGTCTTGATCTCATGATCCTGATATCATGACTAGAACCGAAATCAAGAGTCAGAAGCTTAACTCACTGAGCCACCCAGTTGCCCTAACAATAATTTCAAACCTGAATTTTGAGTAATATTCAATATTTATATGTGGACTTAATGTTTGTGATATTACGTGCAGTCGACGATGTTTCCTTCTAATTTTTGTGTTAAGATGAAGTGTTGCTCCAGATTTTTGTAAGTGGAGCCAGGCACATGCTAAGTGAAGTGGGGTACCCCAAAGCAAGTGGTAACTTGGCTGACACAAGAGCTGCTGGATAACTTTAGTCACACTCCCAACCTATAATCAAAAATAAACTTTTTTTTAGATTTAAAAATATATTTAGGGTTGAATGAAATAAGCAAGATAATATATCTGTATGATCTGTAGCATATGATATATATCAATATGATCTGTAGTTCACGAGCAGGTAGAAACTAATACATGGCTGTAAAAGTCAGAACATGGGTCACCTCTGAAGGGGCTCGTCTGGCAAAGGTTCATGAAGGTTCATGGTTGATAAAAAGGTCCTGCTGTTACCCAAACCTGGGTTCACCTGTTGGTGGATGTTGAGCCAAAGACACAACTGAGCCAAAGAATAGCAAAAGGAGGGGTGTTAGGGCACCTGGATGGCTCAGACATTAAGCGTCTGCCTTCAGCTCAGGTCATGATCCCAGGGTCCTAGGATGGAGTCCCGCATCGGGCTCCCTGCTTGGCAGAAAGCCTGCTTCTCCCTCTCCCACTCCCCCTACTCATGTTCCCCTCTCTCACTGTGTCTCTTTCTGTCAAATAAAATAAAATAAAATAAAACAAAAAACAAAAACAAAAGGAGGGGTTTTAGTTGCAGTGAGTAAAGGAGATAACCAGGGAGCTGTGTCTCCAACACCAAGGCTGGGGAAGAGGGAAGCCAAGGGAGCACATAAGCACACAGATTCATGAAGGGACTTGTACGATGGGGAATGCAGCCTGGCTTGGGGCAAAAGTCATCTTCACATGACAGAGTCCAGGTCTTAGGAGATCGAAGTCGCGAGGCCAGCAAGGGTCAGTACCATAGTTCCCTGGCTTTCGTTGGTCCGGTATCTGAGCACTCAAGGGGTTCAAATTCTGCAGAGATAACTCAAGAATGTGTATCAGGCCAATCTTTACTTTTGAATCAGCACTGGGAGTTTTACCACTGACTTACTGTCCTTGATATTATTAGGTCATCTCCTGGCCGGATAGTGGCTGTTCTGATATTCTTTTGTTCCCTTAAAATCACTGACTGCTGGGGTTGATTCTTTTGCAATTTCAACATATCCCACGAACTTCTGCAAGAAATGTGCTTTGGGCAAGTAGTGGGGGTTACACATAGATCATGCAAGATGTCCAGGGGTCTAACACGACTTTTCTTATGTCAAGAAAGCTATGTCTCATCTTTCTTTTTCTGGGGACTCCTAACTCTTTATACTTGTTTTAGGTATTGGTATTAAGCGTTTTATATATTTGTCCAAACTCGTCACTTAAGACCTGTGCATTTTAGGGGTATTTGGGTGGCTCAGTGGGTTAAGCCTCTGCTTTCAGGTCAGGTCATGGTCTCAGGGTCCTCGGATCGAGCCCTGTATCGGGCTCTCTGCTGAGCCAGGAGCCTGCTTCCTCCTCTCTCTCTCTGCCTGCCTCTCTGCCTACTTGTGATCTCTCTCTGTCAAATAAATAAATAAAATCTCTTAAAAAAAAAAAAAAAGACCTGTGCATTTTTCTGTGTGCAAATTATACTTCAACAATAATTTTTAAAAAACCTTAAAAGATGCTGTAAGCTTCCACATTTTTAATGATAAACTGGTTTGGGTTGCTAGTCCACGTTCGTTTGTGCCAGAAATGCAGCAAAGCCCATTGCAGAGATGCTGAGGGTGAGGCCAAGAAAAACTTACTCGAAAAGCGGAGAAAGGAGAAGAGATGGGGAAGGGAGGCACAAACCTCAAATCCATCTCCCCAAAGAGCAGAGTCAGAGATTTTTTTAAGGGCAAGTGGAAAAGGGTCTGCGTAAAGGGGAGAGGAGCTACGAGATTCAAGATCAGATAAAAGAAGTCGGTAAGTAGAAGACGGTTATCTTCCTTTGTTGAGCTCAAAGGGGAGGTCAGTGGTCCTGACTGGTTCAGTTCAGTCTGGCTGCTTCTGGTGCTGCTGTTTTTTTTTTTTTTTTTAAAGTATGCTCTACCCCCAAGATGGGGCTTCGATCTCACAACCCTGAAATCAAGAGTCACATGCTCCAGGACTGAGCCAGCCAGGTGGCCCCCAATGTGGCTTCTTCCCACACAGCACCCCCCCCCCCCCCCGTGTGGCTTCTTGATGAAAGCTTGATTTCCTACAAAATAATTCCATTAACATTTGGTTATCATGGCATCAGGCAAGAATATTATCTTACAGGGACATGGTGGCAGATGGCATTCCGAGAAGAGACAGAAATGGTAAAACGCTCGTTTTGCTTACCTGTCCGGGTCACTCCTTGGTGACCAGTTTCATGAGCTCTCTTCCTTAAAATCAACCCTGGAGAAACTATGCAAGTCAAAGGGAAACAAAGATTCCAGAACCAATGGAAAATAACGAGGCTTCCCTCCCCTTCCGCCAGCCAGCCCTGGATGGAGGCTGCCTTGAACCTGCACGTGGGAGGGAAGGAGGTGCCTGTGGGGGTGGGGGGGGGCAGGCCTGCCATGGGGCGAGGGGGCATCTAGAAGTAAAGGATTTTGCTTCCTTTTCGGGGACTTATTTGGATGACTGCCTTTGTGACCAGGACTTACTTGGTTTGGTTTATGGGTCTACCTTGCCTGTCCCTTGAGTGGCTTAGGACAAATCTTCAGGTTCCTCCCGCACAGGTGCGAAAACCCTTTGAGGGTTAGCGTGCAAGCGGGAGCATCATTTACTCTTCCCTCTTCCTCCAACCCCCCCAGGACTGGGGAATCAGCCCCCTTCCCATGGTTTCTCTGTAAGGAGCAGAAATACGTGGAACCCTCGAGCAGTGGAACAGTTTGGTGGGCTGGTGGGCAACCAGAAGCTCCACAGTTAACCCGTGGCTCCTGGTCCCAGGACTCTTCCCCTTCCCTCTCCTTACATTTTTTTTTACCTATGGACACATCCATGTGACCACGTCCACACAAGCCCCCTCCTGGAGGTAACTACAGTTCTGACTTCTGTCTTGTTCTGCCTGTTCTTGTGTATATAGTATGTGCTCTTTGGTGTGGCTCCTTTTGCTTAATATTCCATGTTTTTGAGATTTGTCTGTGTTGGTGAGTGTGGGATGGCTGTTTGTTGCTGTTGGGTCCTGCCTACCCTGTGACCACACCAGTTTGTTATTCCATTTATCTCTGGATGCCTTTGAGTTATTTCCGGTCATTGGTTAGTACCATTCAGGCCGATGGGAACATTCTTTCGCAGGTCCTTCTGTGCACTCCCTTCCCCTGGGTGTATACTTAGGGTTAGAATTGCAGAATGTGAAGGTAGGCATGTATTTAGCTTTAGGAAAATCTGCTAAACAGGTTTCCCAGAGAGCTGGTAGCATTTTATATTCCTACCCGCAAGATAGGGGCGTTCCGGTGGCTCTGGGTCCCTGTTACCACTTGTCATTTTCAGTCTAATGGAACCATTCTGATGGTATGTTGTGGTATATCCTTGTGGTCTTCATTTGTAGCTCTAGGCTATTTGAGTCTGTGGGTCACTCTATTCAGGGTTTGACTTTTTATCTGAACGCCCTTACATTTTGTGTAGTGGAATAGGCCAACTGTTTAAGAGGGTTTCTGAGATGATGAGTGTTTTTACCAGTTTGATTATTCCCAACCTGGCCATCAGTAATTTCATAGCCTGAAGAATGTGTGTGTGTTTATATCTTGTAGGTTTCTGAGAACAAGCTTTCTCTAGAATGTTCTTGGCAGATGGGAGTCATTCCAGGGGATTTCACCTGTAAAAAACTCTTCAGATTAAATATCTTTTCAGTTTCAGGAAAGGACTTTGTAAGCTCACATCCCACACTCTGTCGAGAGCCTGTTATAGAGGATGGAGAAGGGACAAGGGAGACGTGAGAGCAGCTCTGAATTAAATAGAAACCTAGGAAGGAAGAATTTCGCTAGTCCGGGTCAGTTACTGGTAGTGCAACAATCACCTTGAGGCCATCATTGTTAGATTAGTAGTAAATCTCATTACTCTCAATTACAATTCAAACATTACCTTCCCAGTGAGGCCCACCCTGATTACCCTATTCAAAATGTAACATCCTCCTCCTCCGGAGGTGGGGGGAAAGTGGGGGGGAGGGGGAGGTGGGGGAGAGGGGGAGGAGGCAGGGGCAGGGGAGGGGGAGGAGGCAGGGGCGGGGGCGGGGGCAGCCGAGGAGGAAGGGGAAGGGACTTGCAGCCTCCGGTTTGCTTCCTGCTTTCCTGAGCTTCTCCCCAGCGACAAATCATCATCGCAGTGTGGCAGGTCCTTTGCGGTGTTTGTAAACCTTCCAGAAGCAGTTTCCCTGCACCTTCTTGAGAGTCCAGCAGCCGCCAGGCAGCACCTCCTCCTTAGAAGTCCGAGTTTCCCTTCTGCCGGGCCTGACCTCCACCCTGTGTTCTCTCCACTGGGAAGGTCCTAACCTCCACCCTGAGTTCCCGCTGCCCTAGGGGTGGGAGCTGCTTCCTGCAGAGGCCACTTCCAGGATAATCTTGAGAGTCTTTTCGCATGTTAACCCTTTACTTACCCGGCGAACAGCTTTATTTACCTAGTTAACAATTCTTGAAGTTCTCTCTGTCTCTCTCTTTTTAATTAAAAATTTACTTATTTATTTGAGAGAGAGAATGAGAGAGAACATGAGAGGGGGGAAGGTCAGAGGGAGAAGCAGACTCTCCGCAGAGTTAGGAGCCCGATGCAGGGCTCAACCCCAGGACTCTGGGGTCATGACCTGAGCTGAAGGCAGTCGCTTAACCCACTGAGCCACCCAGGCGCCCCCTAAGTTCTCTCTTTAAATATCTGGTGTGGGGGCTCCTGGGTGGCTCAGTGGGTTAAAGCCTCTGCCTTCGGCTCAGGTCATGATCCCAGGAAGTAGGCTCCCTGCAGAGCAGAGAGCCTACTTCTCCCCTCTCTCTCTCTGCCTGCCTCTTGGCCTACTTGTGATCTGTCAAATAAATAAAAAGTCTTAAAAAAAAAAATCTGGTGTGTTTTCTGTTTCTTGAAACAATCAGTGTATTGTTTGTTGTCTGCCCCCTCTCCCCCATAGAAGCTTCCTAAGGGAAGGCAGTTTGTCTTTTCCTTCACTAAGCTACTCTAAAACTCTTAGTAAACTGCCTGGCACTTTGTAAGTGCTCCATCAATGTTACTGGACTGTATGAATGGGTGGGTGGATGGTTGTTGGTTTACAGTTTTATTTGAATTACTTGTTTGATGAGGTTTTCTATTTAGGTTTTTGTTAGGACTGAGTCCTGATTAATTGTAAAAGGAGGTTTGAATAGGAGAGAGTGGCATGTTCAAAATGTCATCCAGTGACGTTTTGGGGAGCTCCATGGATTGGGAGGTAAAAAAGCAGGATAAGGCTGCTGATGATAGGGACAGCAGAGTATTAGTCTAATGAGTGGTCCACTCAGGGCATCAGTACATTGAATAGAATATATTTGAGGCAATCATTGGAAACAAGTGTTTTACAGTCAGGGTAGGATCGCTGTTGGAAACCTTAGGGACGGAGACAGAAATAGAGATCAGTCTCTCCAGCAAGAAACACCAAGACTGCATGAAGTCATGGTGGCACTTGGTCCAATCAGCAGAACGATTGCAGGGGTCTTCCTTGGGATCGGAGAACGAGTGGCTGGGATCCAACAGTGTCTTGAAGGGACTCTCAGAAAGTTGCTGTTAGTGGAAATAATTTTTTCACTAGTCTTTTGTTAGTCTCAGGTGGAGTCTGACTTTTGGTTTGCACCTCCAAAAATTCTTTTTAAGATTTGTCTACTTTTACAGCATCGTAAACACTGTCACGGACCTCAGGGACAGTTCAGTCTGAAAATGTATTACTTACCAGCAGCACAGATCATAGAGCCTTAAGTTTTGGCTTCCCGAGGAAAATTAGGATGATGGAGTAAATTTGGGTCAGGTTTTTTTTTTGGGGGGGGGGGTATGGTATTTTAACTTATAGGGAGATCGCATGGATACAAGTTCGATATGCTGTCATCATTAGTGTGATTATGTCCATTAAATGCTTTAAGAAAAGAGTCTGGTCTGCTGGATCTTTGCATGGGGTAGGTATCTTTGTATAGAGTGACTCATATAGTTATGCCAGAAAGTCCTGGAGCCCTGCTGCAGTTTATGGGCTCAGGAGAACAAGGTATGGTCTTTTCTGGCATGCATCTGAAGTTTTCCTTTGGTAGTCTTGAAAATGGATCTATCAGGATGCCTGGGTGGCTCAGTTGTTAAGCGTCTGCCTTCTGCTTAGGTCATGATGCCAGGTTCCTAGGATCGAGCCCCATATTGGGCTCCCTGCTCAGCGGAAAGCCTGCCTCTCTCTTCTCTCACTCCCCCTGCTTGTGTTCCATTTCTCACTGTCTCTCTCTCTCTCTGTCAAATAAATAAAATTAAAAAAAAGAAAAGAAAAGAAAAGAAAATGGATCTATCAACCAGGGTATAAACCGATGGCAGAAGTAGGGAAGGATATGCGCAAATGTTTTGTGGTGCACAAAAAAGAACTTGGGGGCGCCTGGGTGGCTCAGGGGGTTAAGCTGCTGCCTTCGGCTCAGGTCATGATCTCAGGTCCATGGGATAGAGTCCGGCATCGGGCTCTTCTCAGCAGGGAGCCTGCTTCTCTCTCTCTCTCTCTCTCTCTGCCTGCCTCTCCATCTTCTTGTGATCTCTGTCAAATAAATAAATAAAATCTTAAAAAAAAAAAAAGAACTTGGCAGGAGCTTACAACTTTATGAGTACTTTTTTTTTTTAAAGATTTTATTTATTTATTTATTTGACAGAGAGAGAGAGAGAGAGAGAAAGATCACAAGTAGGCAGAGAGGCAGGCAGAGAGAGGGGGAAGCAGGCTCTCCGCTGAGTAGAGAGCCTGATGCGGGGGCTTGATCCTAGGACCCTGGGATCATGACCTGAGCCGAAGTCAGAGGCTTTAAGCCACTGAGCCACCCAGGTGCCCCACGAGTGCTTCTGAAGGTCTTTTTTCTGTTTGTTTATGTTCTTTCTTTCGTTCAGAATAATTGGGGTAAACCAGGATTAATTTTTTACATGTCTTCTGACAAGACGGCACAAATTCAGATTAATTTACATCTTGGAGTTTCTGCAATGTTTATTAGCCAAAGCAGCATGACTTAGGCCACTTACTATTTGTTGTGGTTCATATTTTAGCTAAACTTGTGTTTTGGGAAAAAATTTTCCATTTCTTCAGAAGTCTGAGGCACACAGGGACCGTATACATTATGTTGAATCAGAAAGAACTTTGAAATTAAAAAAAAAAAAAGATCTTTCAAGTGAAATGAGCACCTCTTATTGCTTGAAGTAGAGAGGGTTGGTCTCCAATGGGGATTAATATCATTAAGTTTCTAAGCAACAAAGAGACAATATTTGTGCGTAGGAAGGGGAAAAAAAAAAGCCACCTCACTTAATTGTGAAAGTGGTTGATAGGAATCAACCTTAAGGGGCGCCTGGGTGGCTCAGTGGGTTAAGTCTGGTCTGCCTTCTGCTTGGGTCATGATCCGCCAGTCCTAAGATCAAGCCCTGCATCGGGCTCTCTGCTCAGCAGGGAACTTGCTTCTCCCTCTTTCTCTGCCTGCCTCTCTGCCTACTTGTGATCTCTGTCAAATAAATAAATAAAATCTTAAAAAAAAAAAAAAAACGAAACCTTAAGAAATTGAATGAATGTCATTTGGAGGTGCGGGAAGGGACCAAGAGACACCATTTTGATGGGTTTACCCTTATTGTGGGTATGGCACATGAGGTAGTAAAAAGACCAGACTTAAAACTCAAGACTCTTGTCCGGTGTAAAGTTTCTCATTCTAGGTCACCTGGATGGCTCAGTCAGTTAAGTGTTCGACTCCTGATTTTTGGCTCAGGTCATGATCCCAAGGTTGTGAGATCGAGCCCTGGGTCAGGCTTCGCGATGGGTGTGGAGCCTGCTGGGGAGTCTCTCTTTCCCTCTCCCTCTGCCTCCCACCCCACAGCCTGCTCACACACCTGCAAGTTCCCGTGCACCTGCGAGAGTGCGCCCTCTCCCTCTTTCTCTCCAGGAAAAAGAAAGTTCCTCTTTCCCGAGGCTTGGAATGTTGCAGGGTGGGTGCCAGGTTTGGTAGTCATCGTCACTTTTTCCTTCCACTTCCTCCCCGTCTCACCAGCTGCTGGTTTGGGTCCCTTGAGGGTGGGAATAGGGAGAGGGAAAGGCTTTTCTTGGTGGTTTTAGCAGGAATCTGGTGTTGGTGTCGCTGGATGGAAGTCCAAGGATGACTGTCTTGTGAACTGATTTTGTGGGTTTTTGTTTTTGTTTTTGTTTTTTTTAAAGATTTTATTTATTTATTTGACAGACAGAGATCACAAGTAGGCAGAGAGGCAGGCAGAGAGAGAGAGGGGGAAGCAGGCTCCCCGCTGAGCAGAGAGCCTGATTGGGGGCTCAATCCCAGGACCCTGGGATCATGACCTGAGTCGAAGGCAGAGGCTTAACCCACTGAGCCACCCAGGCGCCCCTTGTGGGGTTTTTTTGAGGTCCTCTCACATTTTTTTGCAGACCTCCACTTACAGTTCCATGGAGAGGAGAATGCCTCTTCTGGCTGGCCACCCCAGTTTGGCTTTAGGGTTTGATGGTCCAGTATCCAGCCTCTTTCTGCTGATGGCACCTGGCAGGTAACTTTTCCCATCAGATTTCCTTTTGGGCCTCTCACACCCGGAAGTTCCCTTGCGGGTCTGCCAGTGGAAAGCACGTGCCTTTACCCTGCTGTAGGTTAAATTTCTCTCCCTGGCAATAAATCCTTTACCAGCTTCTTTTCTATCCCTCTAAGGACAGTCTGGGTTACTGTTTGTGATGCCAGTCACCCATTCCTTGCATCTTGGCCCTAAAACCACCCTTTAACGCCCTGCTTTGTGTTACTGAAGCTGGAACCCTGCAGGTAGTTCTACTGTGCGGCCGCCATGATGTTAGGCCTTGTGTGTAGAGCACACTGGAGGGACACTTCCCTTCCCGATGCCTGTGTTCTTCTTTTCTCGCTCCTGTGATGCGTAGTGACCACCAGCATGTGGGACGAGGGCTGCTATGCCTACTGAGTTTTAGAGCCACCCCCATGGGCTTCCTGGTGAGTGTTAAGGGCCTCCCATGAGCATCTTCTTAAGTGAGTGCTCCTGGCCCCTACTGGGCCGCTTTCTAGACAAGTGGTGTCCTAGTGAGTCTGGTTGATGCTCAAGGGGCCAGTTTTCTGCCGGCCAGCCCTGGCCTGTGTCATCTCTGCGAACTTCTCTGCCATCTAGTGGGCCATGACACACTTCCTGCAATGAGGTCTGAAGCTCTTTCACATTCGTTCTTTCCGGTGGGGGCTCTGCCTCCGCTGGGGCAAACACTGGGAAGGGGGTGGCACCCAAGGTTGGCGTTAGTAATTAACCCCCGTTCTTAGCTCTTGAGCTTTCCCTGTTCAAATTACTGTGCGCGTCCTGTCTCCTGACTAGACCCGGACTAATAGATTTGTCTTTTTCCTATTGATTTTTAGTAATTTTTTGGTATATTCTGAATCTTAATACTCTGTTATGTATTTGTCATGTCTCTTTCCCCAGACTCTCACTTTTATAAAAAAGTACACACGTGCAATTTTTAAAAAAGATTTTATTTATTTATTTGACAGACAAAGATCACAAGTAGGCAGAGAGGCAGGCAGAGAGGGGGAGGGGGAGCAGACTCCCCGCTGAGCAGAGAGCTCGATGCCGGGCTTGATTCCAGGACCTTGGGATCATGACCTGAGCTGAAAGCAGAGGCTTAACCCACTGAGCCACCCAGGTGCTTCGTCACATGTGCAATTAAAAAAAAAAAAAAAGATTTTATTTATTTATCTGACAGAGAGAGAGAGAGGGAGGGAACACAAGCAAGGGGAGAGGCAGAGGGAAAGGTAGAAGCAGGCTCCCCACTAAGCAGGGATCCCAAGATCCTGGGATCGTGACCTCAGCTGAAGGCAGATGCTTAACTGACTGGGCCACCCAGGTGCCCCTACATGTGTATAAATTAATTTTAAAAAAAGATTTTATTAATTTGAGAGAGAGAGTGAGTGCAAAAATTGGGGGGAGGGACATAGGGAAAGGGAAAAGCAGAAAGCACGGCTCTGTCCCAGGACCCCAAGATCATAACCTGAGCTGAAGGCTGATGTTTAACTGACTGAGCCACCTAGCTGTCCTGAATTTTTAATGATTAAAGACACCACTTCTGTATCTTCCCACCCTAAGTAAAGATGTACAGCACCGTAAGCACCCTGAAATTTCTCAGCATGCCCCTTCCCCATTCACAATTCGATCTTCAGCTCCCTTCTTCCTACTCCAGATAACTAATCTGGCTTTTATAATGACACTATCCTTGCTTTTAGATTGTTGTATAGTATTTCATTGTGGGAATTTGTGACACAGGGTGTCTCCATTTTACTGGTGGAAGACAACAGAGTTTTCCATTGTTTTTAGCTATGAGGAACCATGTGACTATGAATAGTTTTGAATTGGTGTCCAGCTATGACTGGGCAAGATTTTCTACAGCACATACTTAGAAGTGGAATAGCTAAGTCAAAGGATTTAGGTATCTTCAACCTCATTAGATAATTCCTAATTGTTTCCCACAGTGGTTGCACCAAAACACATTTTCATCCAAATAGGGATGCCATTTCTCTTGCTCTACGGTCACACTCAATGCTTGTTATTACCAGATCAAAATTTATTGTTATTATTATGAATATATTTTTGGCTAATTTGGAGGATGTGTAATGGTATCTTGTGATTTTTTTTTTAAAAGATTTTATTTATTTATTTATTTGACAGAGAGAAATCACAAGTAGATGGAGAGGCAGGCAGAGAGAGAGAGAGAGAGAGAGAGGGAAGCAGGCTCCCCGCTGAGCAGAGAGCCCGATGCGGGACTCGATCCCAGGACCCTGAGCCGAAGGCAGCGGCTTAACCCACTGAGCCACCCAGGCGCCCGGTATCTTGTGATTTTAACTGGCATTTAAAACTTGGCCATTGGTGTTGCCTTTTTCGGCGATATTATATTGAAGTCTCTTACCTACTTTTCTGCTGGGTTGTCTGTCATTTTCATACTGATTTGTAGGAGGTCTTAATTTATTCTATGTCCTACTTGTCTTTGGTAGGTATTTTGTATTTCAAAATCTTTTTCACTCTGTGGCTTGTCTTCTCACTCTATGTTATACCATTTGACAAACAGAAACTTTACATTTTAGGGTTATCAGATTTGTCAATCTTTTTCTTATGATTATTGCTTTTCGTGTGTTGTTTAAAGAAATCCTCCCCTACCCTGAGGTCATGAAAGTATTCTTTCTAAAATCTTTTTTTTGTTTAGTAATCTCTACCCCCAATGTGGGGCTTGAACTCATGACCCTGAGATCATGAATCCCATGCTGTACTGACTGAGCCAGCCAGGAACACTCTTTCTAAAATTTTTATACTTTTTATTTTTCATATTTAGGTTTCTGATGAATGCTGAATGGATAGCCAAGTGTCTAGCACCATTTATTGAAAGACTGTCCTCTGACTGGTGGGTAATGTCACTCTATCATCTCTTAAGGCTATTTAGAAGTTCAAGTATGTTTCCAGGCTCTACAATCTGTTCCTGTGGTTGCTGTGTCCATTCACATGGCATCTTTTTATAAATTTTCATTTTCTTATCTTTTTTTTAATTTAAAGTATGCTCTACATCCTGCATGGGACTTGAAATCACAACCCTGAGATGGAGAGTCACATGCTGTGACTGAGTCAGCCAGGGGCCCCAAATTTTCATTTTCTATTTGTAACTGTGCAAAGGAATAAAATGGATTTTTGTGTATGTATTTTATATTCAGGAGCCTTGCTAAACTTTCTGATTAACTTTAATAGTTCATTAGAAGTTGTTTTGAATTTTCTATGTATATAACATGTAGGTAAATAGACCAATGAAACAGATTAGAGATCCCAGAAACAGACTGAAACTTCTATGGACCCTTGATATTATGACAGAGTTGACAACTTCCAATCCTTGTAACTCTTATTTTTCTGTTTCGCCTAATTGGCCTATCGCGTTAGCTAGGACCCTCGGTACAATGTTGAGAAGAAATGGTGATGCTGGGCATCTTGGTCTTATTTCTGATGCCAGACATCTCACCATTGCGTATGATGTATTCTGTGGGTTTTATTTTAAAATAGATATCAACGATCAGATTAAATGATTTGCCTTCTATCCGAGTGTACTGAAAATTTTTACCGTGAAAGGATAATGACTTTTACCGAATACATTTCCTGCATCTGTTGAGGTGATCATATGATCCCCCATTTGTTACTTTTTGTATTTTTAGTGCCTAATAGAGGGCCTAGCACAAAAAAGATTCTCAGAAAAATGATTTCTGGGTGAAGTAATTAAATATTAGCTAAGTAAATGGGGGGACTTGCAACAAATAAGTAATGGGGCCTTAAGATCTAGGACTTCTGACTTTTAGTCCCAGTATAGCTTTTACAAGCCTTACCGCTGTCACCATGATTTGCTCTGAGGCCCCCATTGACCTCCTACTGGGGAAAATTTTCTAGGAAACTGCAAAGGCCAGGTGAATTTGTTTCATTTCGTTTCCTTTCTTTTCTTTTCTCCTCTCTTCTCTTTTTCTTCTTTCAAGACTTCATTTATTTATTTGAGAGAGAGAGCACAGGTGATAGAGAAAGCGAGCTTAAGCCTGGGGGGAGGGGCAGAAGGAGAGGCAGATTCCCTGCTGAGATTGTGCCCTGAGCCAAAGGCAGACCCTTAACCGACTGAGCTACCAGGTGACCTGACAAGGTGACTAACATCGTCTTGCTACTCTACTAAAAAAAACAGTCTAGCCTTAGTAACAATGAGACTAAGCTTACCATGAACCTTCGGATGATCATCAAGGTTTTCTTGCCAATATGCTTGCTAGATTTCATTGAAATCCTCTTTGGAACTAGAATGTAGTTGGTAGTTGGTAGATGGTGGTTGGTGAAGTCAGGAAGAAACTTTATGTCTTCATAAAGAATCTGAAGTTATTTACATGTGGGATCTCATGAGGCACAGGGAAAATTATTAAGGGACAGTTGTAAGTGACTTTTTGGAAACAGCTAATTACTCGTAGTTCATTGTGTTTTATTGTGTTTTATGGAGATCATCTGACTTACTTTTCCATATTTGTCTTAACTACTACAGTTACGATTATTAGATTAGGCTTTGGATATAAAGGTGCTGGTAGGTTAAGTTATAACACATTCTCAGCAGATTTCTTTTAATTTCTTTTAACACAAGACATGCTCTTACTCAAGGTTCTTCTGTGGTCATGGTACTAGGGCCAGTCAGTTGTCCTAAAACTCTGTCGTAGATACCATGAGTGCCAGCTCACATTGCCTAGGCCTACCCTGGAGATGACTTGTAGATCATCTACATCTGAATGGCTTCCTGTTTCTCCCTGCCTGAAGGTGTCCTCAGGCTGCAGGAATTTGCTTGTCTCGTGCACAGGAATACTAGAAATATTGGGGAATTAGTGCCCCAGATGATGGATGCCCCAGTTAATAAGAGGTGGAGTTGGGGATAAATACCCCAGCCCCCGTGCCCTTTGGGTGGACAACTCTTTGTTCCACACAGTCTCAGAGGATTCCCAGTGGGATGGGGCCCCACCTAGCCACAGCAGTAGCCTGCTCATCAACACACCCTTTCTTTTTTTTTTTTTCTTTTAAAGCTTTTATTTACTTATTTGACAGACAGAGATCACAAGTAGGCAGAGAGGCAGAGAGAGGCAAGTAGGCAGAGAGAGGGGTGGGCTTGATCCCAGGACCCTGAGATCATCACCTGAGCTGAAGGCAGGGGCTTAACCCACTGAGTCACCCAGCAAACCCCCCCCCCCCAACCCCTTTCTTGTCTTCCTTTCTTCCCTACTTCACTTGTCCACTTCCCTACTGGTGCTTCCTGTGATCACCTCTCAAATAAACCCCTCATACTCAAATCCTTGTCTTGGGGACTGCCTTTGGGGGAACTCACTCGTTTTGGTCTTCCCATTCTGCCACTTAAGAAGCTGCATTGGCTCCTTGCCATCCACTGAGAAGGGTCCAGACTCTGCTCCCAGGTGTTGGATGCCCTCTGTAATTGGCCACGTATTGTCGCTTCCAACTCTCCCCTATCCCATTCTCTAGCTCAGCCACTGATCCCTACCCTGGCTGTGCATATGCCCAGCTCTGTGCTAGAGCTTTCTCTTTTCCTCTGAGGGATGCCTTTTAATTAATGACCTGCCAATTGCTCTCTTCTCTGCCCTCCTGGACACAGCCCCCCAGAGACTAGCACACAGTAGTTCTGAAAAATATTTGTAGGACAAATCCATTAGTGAATGAGATTGTCATTTTAAGCCCATTAGACTACTAACGTAGTAGTCTATTATAGACTATTATAGAGTTCGATAATAGCAAGCGTTGGTTATTGGTGCTGGGATATAGGTACGTTTTACCCTGTTGTCTGGGGCATAGATTAGCATCAACTTTCTTGGAGGCCAGAAAGACGTGACAATATCTATCAAAAACTTAAATATGCCTCCCATTCAACATAGAAGTTCCACCTCTAGTTACTTAATCCCACAGAAATACTATATCCGGGCGCCTGGGTGGCTCGGTGGGTTAAGCCGCTGCCTTCGGCTCGGGTCATGATCTCAGAGTCCTGGGATCGAGTCCCACATCGGGCTCCCTGCTCAGCAGAGAGCCTGCTTCCCTCTCTCTCTCTTTGCCTGCCTCTCCATCTACTTGTGATTTCTCTCTGTCAAATAAATAAATAAAATCTTTAAAAAAAAAAAAAAGAAATACTATATCCTACAGAAATATTCTATTCTTTAGAAATATGGCACGTGGCCCAACGGTGTTTGAATAAGGGTCCCATACAATGCCTGTTGTCATTGTTTGTAATGATGAAAAAATAGGAAACTGCCTAAATGCCTACTGATAGGTGAGTGGCTAAACACTAGTTCTGGATATAAAATAAAATACTGGGGTGCCTGCGTGGCTCAGTGGGTTAAGCCTCTGCCTTTGGCTCAGGTCCTGATCTCAGGGTCCTGGGATGGAGCCCCACGTCAGGCTCTCTGCTCAGCAGGGAGTCTCCCCCCCCCCCCGCCTACCTCTCTTGTAATCTCTGTCAAATAAATAAATAAAATCTTTAAAAAAATACCATACATTGGTTAAACAGGATGAGGAATGGTCATTAAAAATCTTCAACACTGATGTTCGAAAAGCAAGTAGAAAAATACGAATAGTATGATTCTGTTTATATGAAAAGAAATGCACAGGTGGTTATATTTTTATATATACATGTATGTATATGAATGTATGAACAAGGACTAGAAGGATATACTCCAAACTGCTAACAGTAGTTACCTCTGGGAAGGGAGGTCTTGAGTGTGTGACACTGGAGAGGGGAATGGGAGACTTCTGCTTTTTATTTTAGGTATTTTTGTTCTGTTTACATTTTTTTTTTTTCGGTGAGAACATAGTTACTTTCCATTTACAGTTATAACAGCAGACCTGTAACCTATTCTTTTTTACCAAGGACCCTTCAGGGGGACAAAAAAAGATCTCCACTCAGATCCCATTGCAAATATTCTGTATTCAAACCAGAGCTCCTGGGGGCACCTGGGTGGCTCAGTGGGTTAAGCCTCTGCCTTTGGCTTAGGTCATGATCTCAGGTTCCTGGGATGGAGCCCCACATCAGGCTCTCTGCTCAGCGGGGAGCCTGTTTCCCCCTCTCTCTCTGCCTGCCTCTCTGCCTACTTGTGATCTCTCTCTCTCTGTCAAATAAATAAATAAAATAAATAAAATCCTTAAAAAACAAACAAACCAACCAACCCAGGGCTCCTGGTAAGCAAATAAATGGTATGTACTAGTAGAAAGATAATAAGCTTTATCTGTAAAATGCATTTATTAGTATATATTTGATCTTCCTGGGTTGTTTATTATAAATAAACTCAGAGTTTATGAATTCATGGGGCATTGCTTGTTGGAAAATGTTACATACGCTGTGTATTTAATGGGGCATAAAAAAAAGAAGGTGCCGCATAACCAATATGGCTGCCTCATGTAAGTGATGGCACATGTAATTGCTTAAGACTTACATGTTAAATCCAAATCACAATGTCTCCTGTGTGGGCGAGGAAGTACTTATGAGAGCCACGCTGATGGTCTCAGACTTCCCCAAGGAAGGAATGTTTTGTGCATGTCTTTTGGTTGCTGTATCCTTTGAAATAGTAGGGTTTGGTCCTGAGTAGTATCTATGATGCATGCGAACTTGATTTACAAATGGGGAGATATAAGTGGGATAACATGAGCAGCTAAATGGACCTTAAGGCCACGGAACTTGGGAGAATAATCTGGGCTGAGGGCATGGATAGGAAAGAGAAGATCTTGGACAGTGGAGTAGCCTCCTACCCGGCCTCCTGGCCTCAGGGCTCTTGACCTCTCCACAGCTCCTAATACTCACCTCTTGTTTGCCAATGTCCCTGCTGCCCTTGGCTCCTTCAGCTGCCAGAGAACCTCTCTCTGCTGTTGCCTCTGCCTGCAGGATCCTTCCCCTGGGACATTCTCTACATGGCTGACACCTCTCACGTTTCAAGTCTCAGTTCAAATGTCATCCTCTAGATTTGCCTTGACACGCGACCTAGAATAACTCCCTTCTCAGTCCTGGTCTCTTATGGCCTCACCTTGTTCACATGCTGCTGTCTGAAATGGTTGGGTTTTTAATTGATTTTTTTTAAAATTGTGGTGAAATCTACATAACATGAAATCTACCACTTCCACCACTTTTAAGTGTATAGCTCAGTAGCACTGTACATTCACAATGTTATATATAACCATCACCTCTATTTCTGGAACTTTTTCATCATCCCAGATAGAAACTCTACACCCGTAAACAATACCTTCCCATTCCTTTCTCCTCCCATTCTCTATCCTACTTTTAGTAACCTTTATCCCACTTTTTCTTTCTTTCTTTCTTTTTTTTTTTTAAGATTTTATTTATTTATTTGACAGAGATCACAAGTAGGCAGAGAGACAGGCAGAGAGAGAGAGAGGAGGAAACAGGCTTCCCACTGAGCAGAAAGCCTGATGCGGGGCTCCATCCCAGGACCCTGAGATTGTGACCTGAGCCGAAGGCAGAGGCTTAACTCACTGAGCGTTCCAAGCGTCCTTCTATCCCACTTTTTGGTTTTATGAATTTGCCTATTCTGGGTTCCTCCTGTAAGAGGAATCATACAATACTTGTCCTTCTATGTCTGGCTTGCAAGATACATCTGTGTTACAGCAGGTGTCAGACTTTCATTCCTTTCAAAGGCTGGATAAGATTCCATTGTATGGATGTACTACATTTTGCTTATCCATTCACCTGTTGATGGGCACTCGGATTGTTTCTACCTTTTGGCTATTGTGAGCAATGCTGCTATGAGGTGTACAAGGATCTGTTTGAGGGGCAGCTGGGTGGCTCAGTGGGTTAAACGTCTGCCTTCGGCTCAGGTCATGATCTCAGGGTCCTGGGATCAAGCCCTGTGTCAGGGTCGGGGGTGTGTGTTGGGGTGGAGGGGGGGGTCTTTGCTCAGCAGGGAGTCTGCTTCTCCTCCCTCTGTGCTTGTGCTCTCTCTCTCTCGATTGCTTGTTCTCTCTCAAAAAAATAAAATCTTAAAAAAAGAAGGATCTGTTTGAATCCTTGGTTTCCATTCCCTTGGGTACGTACCTAGGAGTGGAATTGATGGTACGATTGTTTATTTATTTGCTTGGTTATTATCTTCCTTCCACTAGAATACTGACTCAAGTGCCTCCAGTAGTGCCTGACCCTCAGTAGGAGCTCAGTACATATTTTAGAAAGGAACACATTTCTCGGGTAAACTGAACAGGGCAACATAATTGTCACCTACCTCGTAGGGCTGTTAAGAGGATGAAATGCAACGGCTCACATCCTAGCATGAGGCCCCGGCCTGTCATCACACTTCTGTGTATGGTGGCGGTCCGTGAATGCTTCACGGCCCAAGTTCCTGACCTTCATAACTGCTGTCTTGGCTTCTATTTATTTTTCTGTTGCCAGCATAGAGTTTTTTGGGTTTTTTTGGTCTCCAGTTTGCCCAACACCATGAAGACCCGAGATATCAAAATGATCAAGACCCTGTACCTGTCCTCAAGCAGCTCAGAATTACATTAAATTCAGAACATTGGCCTAAAAGCAGACTCTTGAGGAAAGGTTCATAGAGAGAGTTAGCTTGTGTTTTAATTTGAGCCAAATTCGTTTCAAAATTCACAGCATGACTTGGGAGTCCTCTTCAAAGTGGGCGAAGAGAAACAGAGCGCGAAAAGTCTCCCCCTTATTTGTATGCTTCTGCCACCTCTGATGATCCAAGGAAGACGCCGAACCCTGTGCTAGAAGCCCTTCAGCTTTTCCCTTCACCTGTTGCCTATCAGGTTGCAAGAAGCTGCTTAAACTTTTGCCACCTTATAGTCTCATTTCACGCTTCTTGGAACTCTACTATGTGAATCTCTGGGGGGATATTTGGGGGAAAGATGGAGAGATGGAGGAAAAAGAAGCAGGAGCTGTCAGGAATAGACTTGAAACCAGTATCAAACCACCAATGAGTTCTTATTAAGCACCAACTGTTTGCTGCTTATGGTGCAGTGAGAATCAGGGTGGGGGCTGAGGGGAGTTCACGTACTGTCATTTTATCCTCACAGAGTTTATGATCAGGAAGGGGCAAATAGAACTCCTGGCTGAGACACTCTCACAAGACAGAGATATAGGGATGCCTGGGTGTCTCAGTGGGTTAAAGCCTCTGCTTCGGCTCAGGTCACTATCCCAGGGTCCTGGAATCGAGCCCTGCATCTGGTTCTCTGCTCAGCAGGGAGCCTGCCACCCCCCCACCCTCTGCCTGCCTCTCTGCCTACTTGTGATCTCTGTCTGTCAAATAAATAAGTAAAATCTTTTAAAAAAAGATATGAGTGCTGAGAGACAAGGTGGTTGCTGGTACACACTTAGACTGTCAAGGTGGAAGGGCTCACTGAAATATGGACTAGACCCTCAGTGGGGAAGCCTGAGGCTCAGAGAGCATAAGTGGTTTGCTTAAGACCACACAGCTAGATGCTGTCAAAGATCTCTGTTCCCCAGGCTCTCTACCGCAGGTTTTTTTTTCTTCTGTTAAACCACAGGTGTCTCTGCTAATTGAACAGTCTAGTGTGGCTCTGTCCAGGTTCTGTAACCTGAGTCATATGAAAAATTAAAAAATTTCTTGTAGCCACATTGAAAAAAATGCAAAGAAACAGGTGAAGTTGATTTTATTAATATTTTATTTAATCCAATGTATTTGAAATCTTATCATTTCCTCACAGAATCAATGTAAAATGATTAAATGAGCTATTTTATAATCTTTTCATTGTGCTAAGTCCGAGAGGTGGGCGTATGTTTTCTCCTTCAGCACATCTTTCGTTTGGACTGGCCACACATCCCGTGAGCTATAGCCGCGTGTTGGTGGCTGCTGTATCAGCCAGCCCCATCTAGCTATTTGAATTTAATGATTCATGTATCAGGTTTTCAGGGAAAATAGTGAAGAATGTGAAAGGTGTTGTATAGACATCACAGTAAGTACACTGACAAAGAGTCTGAAACCTGGCCGCCTGGGGTTTGGATCCTGAGTCACCCAGTTGGTAACTGTGTAGACTCTGGCAAATCATCGACCCTCCTTGTTCTCCGTTTCCCTAATTGGTTTACACGCATCAAAGGGCAATTGTAGAGATCTGTTGAGCAGCTTACATGAAATATACATGTGTGTAGGCACATACAGGTAGATCCACATCTCTGCGGGAACAGGATTTGCTAGTAGAACATCTGGCCCTCAGAGTGTTATTTTCATGTTCTCTAGAACACAAATGATTTCAGAATGTTGTCCTATGCTGAGCACTGGATGGATAATGAAACAACTTTATCAAGCATCTTTAGTATCCTAAGAAATCAGTACAAAAGCAAGTGGGGAGCAACTAAAGATGAGCCAGGATGTTGAGCTGGGAAAGCCAGCTCATCTGGGCAAAGTTGGGAGGTGCAAATCTCTCCAAGCGCCCCCCCCACTACTGGGCCCGACCCCAGCTCACAGCCCGTGGGTTTCTGACTGTTGGGGAGATCTGAGCTCTTGGACTGGCAAGCTGTGTGCTCTTGTAATCTGCTATGTGAACATATTCTCTTAAATTTAGGATTCAGAGTTAGATGGGAAAGCTCTGCTGGGAGCTGGGCGGCCTCAGAGCCCAGCTGCTAGCCATCTTCTGATAAACGGAGAGCATCAGTTGCCCAGGAATGGAGGCATGTTTGCATCACTACCTGAAAATATGGAGTTCTGGAAAGGTTCAGCGATTAGGCCAAAATGAATGGGCTGAGAGTTGAACCCAGGTCACCTGACTTTCGGGCTGCTTTAGAGATTAGAGGACTGAGTATCGTGTACCCAGAAATTGAGTATTAGAGACATACTCATTAAACTGAATGCAGTTAGTTGCTCTCCCTTCAGAAGGCAGTCTGGAGGCTGCACTTTAAATACTTCTGTTTTTAGTTCTTCTAGTGGCTTCCCATACAGCTCTAAAGATAGGTTTTGTGTGGTTATTTCTTAATGCATTAATTTTAGACATTGCTGTAGCTTTCTCATAGGGTGTTATAGAACCTCCTTTCCTCTCTTCTCGTTTTGATGTTATGTGGATTCAAGCTGCCTAAACCTCTTTCCTTTTCCCTTAGCTTTCTGCTGTTACCTTTGGCTTCCAGTAAACAGAATTTACATATGAGTATCATGTAAGTAGATCCAAGTAATATGCTAATACGGCATTTCCTTCTCTGCTCACTTAATGCCCCTAGAGGAGAGTGTCCTCAGAGTCATACCGACCAGCAATGGTTTAAAATCATGACATGTTTTATTTTTGGATTATGTCTTTCCCATACGGCCCTTCCCCCTGGCATTTCTGAGCCTCTGTTTTCTTGTTGGGAGTGGCTAGTAAAAAAATTGCTGATCTTTTCTGAGCAATTGCCACATGCTGGGTACATTACTAAGTGCTCTACACATAATTAATCCTCGCAGGTACCCAAAGAGGAAGGCACAAGAGTTTCCCTGTTTTACAGAGGAGGAAATTGAACCGCAGAGAGGTTAAGTGAGGGAGCTGGGATTTAATGCAGACGGCCTGGCTTTACTTGCCTAACCGCTGTGCTCTACCCAAGGGGCATGTACCATTGTCACCATATCCCCAATCCATTCTCATCCCTACTCATTCCGTGTATTGCTTCCTTGTTCTAATTTAGATTGGTTTCTTTGCATTCAGACCAGGCCTTCCTTGTTCAACTATTATAGTTTATTTTATTTTATTTTATTTATTTATTTATTTATTTATTTATTTATTTTAAAGATTTTATTTATTTATTTGACAGAGAGAAATTACAAGTACACTGAGAGGCAGGCAGAGAGAGAGAGAGAAGGAAGCAGGCTCCCCGCCGAGCGGAGAGCCCGATGCGGGACTCGATCCAAGGACCCCGAGATCATGACCTGAGCCGAAGGCAGCGGCTTAACCCACTGAGCTACCCAGGCGCCCCTATAGTTTATTTTAAATAGACATCTTTGGGACTATCATTATTCTGCTTTCTGCACCTGTGGGAGAGATCCATGTAGATCCTGGAAGTGAGTTTGGAGACTTTTGGTCAGGGAATTCTGGTTTCTAGATACTGGGTGCATAGTTAATAAAGGGGGGGGATGTCATAGACTCTGTGTGGCCTTGTTCCCTTGTCTTCATGGACTCCTTGACCCATCGAGAGTGGTGTGGCCAGCAGAGGGTCAGAGAGTACCCCATAAAAGCATGGGGCCTGCAGGAAGAAGAACCTCTTGCCTGGGTCTAAGGCCATTACTATTTTCTCCAAGAGATTTTAAGCAGTTTTTGAAAATAAACCCATCCTCAAAGCTCAGTGATTTGCTACCACTTGCTGAAATGATTCAAAAGAATGTATGTTGAGTTCTGACTGTATGGTTATAGGCAGCCACTTAAGGGTCAGACCTGCTAGGCTGTCTCTGCAATGCCAACGCAAAGGGTGCTCAACCTTCTCCAATATCTGTGTTATAGATTTAAAAGCAAATGCCAGAAATCCCAGAAGGAATGGCTGCTCTGAGAGGCATGACCCATTGCCCATGTGGGCTCCTCACTTGGAAGGTGCTCTTGAAGATTGAAGCAAGGATACTAAATCACAATGAGGAGTTGCACTGATGGTATGTCCACATAGACTTTAACGAGACTGATCCTCCTGCAAACTGTAGCTGTTAACCTGTGTTCTATACCCCCTACCCCCCACCCCCAAATTTTACCTGAAGGACTGGAGGATAAACAAAAGCAGAAAATCCTGAAAAGAAGTTAACACTGGGAAGTAAAGAATGGTGCAAAATGAGTTTCTAATATTTTATGGCCTTACAATTTGAGGGTGTCTTTTAATATCCCAATAGAAAATCTATAGTATTTCAGGCCTGAAACCCAGAGGGCAAAGTTGAGGGCAACCACAGCTACTGGAAAGTGAGGGAGAAATCCTGGAAAGGTAAGAGGTAGAGAGAAGAGGAGTCACGAGTTCTTTATAAACTCTTTTTCCAAATCTCAGGCTGACCAGTAAATTGCACATGTAGAGGAACGACTACAAGCAGATCAGGTAAGGACACAAGAAGTAAACTCATATTTGATATGCTTTTCCAAAGACAATGTGCTTCGAATCCAACCAACTTAATTACCTGGCAAAACAACAATCACAAAAATCAGCACTCTTTAGAGGAATGTAACAGAATCCAGAGCATCCATTACATAACATTCACAGTGCACTCCAAAATTATTTGACATGCAAAGAAGAAGAAAATGTGATCCATTTTCAAGAGAAAAGATAATCAACAAAGATTGGCCCTGAAATGAACAGATAATGATTTTAAAGGAACTATTTTAGCTATGCTCTTTGCTATAAAGGAAAATATGTTCATAGTGAAGGAAAAGATAGGAAATCTTAATAAAGAAATATAACTTTAAGAAAGAACCAGATGGAAATTTTAAAAGTAATGAAAGTAAATGAGCAAAATAAATGGTCCTGGATCAAGGAACACAGAGAATAAGGAGAGGCTAGCTTGGCCGAGAGGGGGCAGATGTCTGTGGTAGTTTTTAAAACATTCAATAGTCTTACTTCTCATTTCTGTTTAAAATATAATGCAAGTTTATTGTAGAGATTTTGAAAATACAGTAAGAGAACAAACATCTATTGTAATCCTATCACCTAGATAACTCACTGTTGACACTTTGATGTTTATTCTTCTAGTCTTCTAAAAATATATATCATCTTTATTTTAATCAAGTACATTCACACTCTATATACTATTTGAAATCTGCTCTTTGATGTTAAAACCTATCCTGAACATCTTTGCATGCCCGTAAATGTTTTTTTTTTTTTTTTCCCTCTGCAACAACATGTTTGATGCTATGACTGGATTGTAATTATATATTAAGTATATTAGTGTTATGTTTTTCATATCCATTACAAATAATTTTCTCAGTTGGCTTTTGCTTTTTTTTTTTTTTTTTAAGATTTCACTTATTTATTTGACACAGAGAGAGAGATCACAAGCAGGCAGAGAAGTAGGCAGAGGGGGTGGGGGAAGCAGGCTCCCTGCTGAGCAGAGAGCCTGATGTGAGGCTTGATCCCAGGACCCTGGGACCATGGCCTGAGCCGAAGGCAGAGGCTTAACGCACTGAGCCATGCAGGTGCCCTGGTTTTTGCTTTTTATACAAATTATGGTGTACCTATGCTTTCCTCTGTTGGCAGCAGTTCAAAAAAAGTAAGATCCTGGGTGACACAGTTGGTTAGGCATCTGACTCTTAGTTTCGGCTCAGGCAGTGTTTTCAGGGTTGTGAGATCAAGCCACCTGTTGGGCTCTGTGCTCAGTGTGGAGTCTGCTTGAGATTCTCACTCCTCTCCCTGCCCCTCCCACTTGTGCTTGCTCTTTCTCTCTCTCTCTCAAATAATACATAAATAAATCTTTTTTTTTTTTTTTAAGAAATCTACTGGTTTTTTTTTTTTATTTTTTATTTTTTATTTATTTTTTTTTTAATTTTTTTTTTTAAGATTTTATTTATTTATTTGACAGACAGAGATCACAAGTAGGCAGAGAGGCAGGCAGAGAGAGAGGAGGAAGCAGGCTCCCTGCTGAGCAGAGAGCCCGATGTGGGACTCGATCCCAGGACCCTGAGATCATGACCTGAGCCGAAGGCAGCGGCTTAACCCACTGAGCCACCCAGGCGCCCAATACATAAATAAATCTTAAAAAAAAAAAATCATCTGCCATCTCTCTGGGTAGCCATCTGTTAAATGACATTTCACACATGGGCAGGGTCCCTATCTGGTTTGTTCATCTCCATATTGCCAGCACCTAGCATATTTCCTGGAGTTAAATAGCTACTCAATAAAAATATGTGTTGGCCAATCAACTAACTTCTCACCTGTGCCCCTGAGGGGAAGGCCCAAGGGACCATCACTGTTTGCTGGTTTCCATTCTTGCTGTGTAGCTAGTCTGTTTTTGATCTAATAATTCATGCTCTTTGGCCAAGCAATTCCTCTTCTTGAATCTATCTGAATTTTTTTCAGAGATGTAGGCAAAGATCTATATCAAGGATGTCTATCTGAGTTTTATTTATAATAAGGAAAAATTGGAAACAGTTTTAAGGAATATGGAAATGTTACATAATCACATGATAGACAAACACAAATATGGGGTTTTAGAATGCTTCTTGGGAATGTGAACAAATTCTTATTATTTGATGGCATATGAAAAGTCCAGAAGGTAAAATTATAAGAGTTCCCAACTCTGTTAAGATCAGCAGGAAATAACCCAAAAAATGTTAACAGGTGGTGTGTGAATTGGGAATGCTTTCAGCTCTAAGGAACTGAAAATCTGACTTATAGTGCCTTAAATACAGAGGGGTTTAGTTTTCTCTGATAAGTTGTCTAGAGGTTTGAGGGAGTGCCATTGGCAGCTTGGTGATATTAGGTATGGCATCTCGCAATGCTGTTTTCTTTATGATCACAAGATGATTGCCTCAGCTCCAGGCATCATGTCCATATCTGAGATAGGAAGGAAGAAGAGGAGTAGCACGGTGCTCTAGGTACCTCTAGAGCCTACCGAGGTGCCCCAGCAGATTTCTGCTTAAGTCTCTGACCAGAATTGGGTCCTGTGGCTGTCTCCATCTACAGGGGAGCCTGGAAAAGGGAATATTTAGCCTCCCAGTTTCCAGAGTAGAGGCTGCAGCAGGGAAGGAGTAGGAATATCTGTTATGTTAGTTAATAAACAATGTCTTCTACTCTGCTTATTTCTGGGTGGTGGGCTTATGAACATTTTTGCTTTTCTTCTTGGTTCTTTTCTGTGTTGTCCAATATATCTGCAACCCACCTTTATAATTTCTATAATTGAAAAAAGATATTTCCATTCTTGTGAGCACAGATACAACAGATATTCTTTTAGAAATTCCTTGTGAAGTTGGGGGCTTCTGTCTCTGGAAGCATCTGTATTGTCATCAGTCACAAATGTGCAGAAACAAGTGCTGAACTCTGTGGGAGCCAGACTGACTCATTTGTCTTCCCCCCCGCCCCTGCCCCCACTTAGGCACTGTGCTAGTTCCTTGGACAACCTCCCTTTACCCAATTCTCACAACAGCCACCTTTTCCAGAAGAGATACAGGAAGGTTGCATAATTAAGTCACACACAGAATAAAGCAAAGCCAAGTCTGTGCTGGTGGCACCAACTTTAATTTTGTATATTCCTTCCATGCAGCAAGCTCAGTAAAGATTGTGTTGAATGAATGCAGAGTAGATGAGTCATTTGGATGTACAATTTTTTTTTTTGGATGTAATGGATTTCATAAAAATTTCTAAAAACTATGCTCCTCAAAGAATACCACTAAATAAATGACTATCCAAGCTACAGACAGGAAAATATATTTTGCGAAACATCATACAGATGGGTATGCAATTTTTTTAAACTACAGCTATTACTTGATAATGATTTCTTGTAGTGTATCTGTGTTAGCACTAATTTTAATCAGTGCGATCGAAAAATAACAGACTGTGCTAGATTGCCTGCAAGAAAAGAACTCAGCTCTCTTGTCTGTGTCTAATATCCTTGACTAATATCGGGATAAAAAAAGCTTACTATGACTCCAGATGAATGGTAGTAGAACTGCCTGTACCCACCGAGCTTGATGAATCATCAAGATTTTGCTAACTTTTTCATTTATCTCCCTCATTCTACTTTAAAAAAAAAAAAAGAAAGAAAGAAAAGAAATCCCCCAAACCAAAGAAACCCAATAAACTGGAGTATTTTAAAGCAAGCCCAGAGACTGATTTCATCATGAACATTTCTGTAATTGGAATAAAAAGGCTTTTGAGTGGCCTCGTGTTTCTTTCTTTAGATCTGCTCACATAGGAAGCAGTGATGTGCGTGTGGGCCGGCTCCATGACCTGAAAGAGGCCCAGGAGCGGAGGGCACGTTCCTTCCAGGCTCTGCAATTTGTTTTGCTCCCAACCCAGGGCCCTTCTTTGCTGAAACTCCTCTGGCCTCAAGATTTATCCTTTTTTTTTTTTTTTTTTCAAATGCTGTAAGTAAAAAATATCTGGCTTCCTCTAGCTACAGACATCTGGGGAGTGTTACTTCTGAAAGTATTTTTGGCATGAAAACGTCACCCAAGTTGCTGGAAGTGATTTGGAAATTTTAAGGTATTGAAAACATCTGACTAGTGTGGTAGCTAAGGCCGAATGGGTAGAGGTTAATTATTACACTGGCTGGTCATTTCCCATTAGGATTCTTGCTCCCTGTGCTGTGTGTTTCTTCTTAGGTCTTAAGGCTTTAGGTCAAGGATTCTCCCCAGGCTGGTACGCGGAAAGTGACAGAATAGGTACCTGTAGGAGACGAGTGGCCTGGGGGTTTGATAAAGGGGGGAAGGCACTGCCATTGTTCCCCTAACCCTGCCTGGCTCCCTGGAAGTCCAGCATGTTGGGAGATCCACAGAGGGATCCTGGGGAATGCTAGGCTCCTGTGTTCACTGATGGGCTCCACCAGATAAGAGACGCAAGGTTCTGCCTCTCTGAGTCCCACACAAGGTACCGGGGATCAGGCTAGACCAGCTGAGATGTTTCCCAGGATGAACCATTATAAGAAGAACACAAGGAGCGAGTGGGAATTGCAGCTAAGGAGGAAGCACTGGGGTCCAGCAAGCAGGTGCTGAGAATAGCCTAGGCCGGGGGATGGGGGGGCAGGAGGACATTGGGGGCAGGAGGCTGGGAAGGGGAGAAGAAGGGAAAGGTGAAGTCCAGTGGTTTGGACATTGCTTGGGGGTGGCATGGTAGAGCAAAACATCCTCTGAACCAGGACCCAGGGATTCTTGTTCTTATCTTGACTCTGCCACTTACCATTTGGGCACTCAACAACTCAGTGATGCTGTTGCATTTGATCAGAGGAGAATGCTGCCTAGCCTTTGAAGTGTTGTATGCACGTGACCATCATGACCTCTGCCTACCTGCTCCCTGGGTGGAGACGATCTCGTGGAGGAGATGCGAAAGTGCTTTGTGTTACGATGAAGTACATACATGAGCACATGAGCCTCATGGGAATTAGCAGGAAGAGCACGGTTACTGTGCTTCCTGATTTCTTGGAAATGTGTGCCATTCTGCAGTGACTCATGAAAGAAGCCACATCTTCTCTGAGATGCCAAGTACAAGAGTGGGGCAGGGGCTTGGATACAGCCTTCTTTTTCACCAGTTAGGAGATGAGCAAAGCAAAAGAGAGTGAGGTTCGGGGAGGTAATAAAACTCTTAGGTCAGCTAGAAGGGCCTTCAGAAATCATCTTTCAGCCTTCTTGTTTTATAGATGGGAGTGAGCCGCAGAGAAAGGAAAAGAATTGCCTAAGAGCACACAGCGAGGTGTGGCTTCAACCCTAGGCATGTGTGTTTTCCAGATCTGCACCATTCCCATGCTTGTTCCCAGCCAGGGACAGTCATGTTCCCCCAACACCCTTTGCTGAACAGCAGGTCTGGCTCCCCCAGGCAGCCTGGAATGGGAGCCGCGGGGCATGTAAGTTAACCTGCCATGCTGCCCTCATGTGTAGTGGGCACATGGAGGAGGCATTCATTTCATCCTCGAGGTTAGAAGCCATTTTAGAAATCAGAGGCGGGGGTTATCTCCTGGTGGTGGGAGTATTGATGATTTTTATTTTATCCTTTATAATGTTCAGGATTTTCCAAAATATTACAACAAACATTTATAATTTTATAAACCCCACTCCCTCCAAATCTTATTATTTTTTAAAAAGATTTTATTTATTTATTTGATAGAGATAACAAGTAGGCAGAGGCAGGCAGAGAGAAGGAGGGGGAAGCAGGCTCCCACCGAGCAGAGAGCCCGATGTGGGGCTTGATCCCAGGACCCTGGGATCATGACCTGAGCCAAAGGCAGAGGCTTAACCCACTGAACCACCCAGGCGCCCCCTCCCTCCAAATCTTATTTTGAAAAAGAAGGAAGTGGGACGGCTGCGACATGCCCCAGGTCTGGATTGAGGTCCGCTGGGCAAGGCCAACCATATCTGTCACACCAGTATCTGCTCCCCGAGCTGGGAGACGTCCTGAGGTCGTCTACCTCTCCAGCCTGGCACACAAGGCCAGCCAGGTGGCATCTCCCCACCTCCCGAAATGTCCTCCTCCCAACACCACTGCCAAACTGAACTCGTTCATCAGGGTCCAACACAGTTCTGCTAGGTCCGTGACGGTGTTTTAAAGCCCTCCCTCCCCCACTGGGACGAGCATCTTTCTCCCTCCTCTGACCACTAGTGGCACTTTCTTTGGATCCATTTTGTCGTCCTTATCTGCCTTGTCCTGGAGTCTTTTGTACCCAGGTCTGTCTCTCCTGCTGGGCTGAAGCCTCGAGGGTTGGGCCTGCATATCATCTTTCTTTCTGCTTCCACGGATCTCCCCAGCCTGACACTGGGGCTCAGATCAATGTTTGCTGAACTGCAGCGAATTGAAAATACAGACTCCTAAAGGAGGATATGGCCACCCAGTGGTTTACAGCAGGGCTCCTCACCCTCAGTGCCCCTGCCCTTTGGGGTCCGATAATCCTATGTGGTGGGGAGCTATGGTTTAGTAGCGTCCTTGGCCTCTACCTACCCAATGCTAGCAGACACCCCCGGTTGTGACAAGGACATGGCTAAATGTCCCCCCGGAAGACAAAGCGCCTCCTGTTGAGCACCCCTGGATATGGTTGATACAGGGTGTTTCAGAAACAACCCCTTGGGGTAGGAATTCCCAGTTAGCAGATGAGAAAGGCCAAGGCTCATGTAAAGTTTGGATGGAGAGTCTTGCCCATCCCACAACCCCGAGACCCCCCAGAACCCCGGTAATGTCTTTAATTCTGCGCTTTGGCATGCCCACTCCACTCTCACCTCTCCCACCCCCCTGTCCTGGGTTCCACCCTGTCCCCTTCCCCACTGCCAGCCCCGTGGCCTGTGCCAGGCTGTGACCTACTGGTTGACCCCGCTGGTCCATGCAGACTAGACCACAGGTGGAACCTCAGCCTGCACTCTCTTCTCCAGCACCTTGGCCTCCTCCCCGTGCTTGAACACGCTGATGGTGACCTGCCCCGTCTCAGAACCATACTTATTCTTGACGAAGACACCGTAGCGCCCACTGTCCTCACTGCTGACCCTTTCGATGGTGATGGTGACCTCCGAACCCCTCACTTCCATGCGGTAGCGGTCAAGGAAGGTGACAGGCTGGTCATTCTTCAGCCAAGAGATTTCAGGGGTGGGGTCTCCCGAGATGACACAGGTCAGGCACAGGGTCTGTTAGAAAGGACAGGAAGGGAATGCTCCATCTCACCTCCTTATAATCATACTTGGCATTCACCTTCACTCCCCCAGACAGCTCCCAGTACAGGTTGTTCCTGGTGATAAATTTATTATGTGAGTTCTATTATAGCCCATAAAAGGATAACATTAAAGGGAGAGACGTTTTATTTTAATCCCACATCCTCCATCCTCAAGATTTCTACAGGAATGCTTACTAGTTAGAATTTCCATCATTACCCTAGCAATCATCTGTCCCACACGGGCCTGAATTTTGCTTTATTGCTTTTTGTCGCATATATGCCGTTATGATTTTACCATGCAAATAAGACTATATTGCTTTAGTAAGAAGATTTATGAACGGGGTTTGAAAATTCTCAAACAAGCTCGAACACAGAGCACTACAGTGTAAGGGTCAAACACGCTCTGGAGCTGGGCACTGGCAGACTGACTCTCAGCTCTGTCCCTTCAAGCTGTGTGACCCTAGGAAAGTCTCTTGACCTCTCTGGGTCTCAGTTTGTTCCCCTATAAAGAGTGACTAATGGTAGTACTAATATTGTATTTCCTGTGGCCACCTTGATGATTAAACAGACTACAGTATGTACACACACAGGGAGCAGTGTCTGGTACAAAGTAAGCACCACAGAGACATGATCGATCATTTTCTAGAACACAAGGCTTGCATACTTTCAGGTCAAGAGGGGCTTTTAGGAATCATGTAGTAGAACTCCTATGGGAATGGAAAAGGAAGTTCATAGACAGAAGTCTGTGATGCCCAGGGCCACCTGGAGAGGTGGGGCGAACACCCCCACAGGCCTGACACTAGGCTCAGTGTTTCCTCGTGACCAACAAGGTATGGTCACTCGGCCGGACTCCGGAGAGCCGGCTCTTTCCGCCCTTGAATCCATGGTGCTACTTTGTGCCATGATCTCTGATGGGTACAGAACAGTGGGAGCACAGGGTGGGCCGGCCGGCCACGGGCTAGGGTCGCTCAGTACCTTGTCTTCCATGATGGTGGCTACATCTGGCAGGCCCCTCACCACTTTGGCACGATCTGGAAGGGAAATGAGAGACTCCAGTGATGAATGGTTTCCTGCCAGCTGCTTCCCAGAATCAGGTTCCACAGAGCTAGGGTTTATTTTTAAGCCACGTTTTCTTTTCTCCCTTTTCATCATTTTGGGTGGAAATCTTTAAATTTGCATTACGTATTTCCTTGCCTTTCCCAACAGAAGACGGGGGACATACTGCGCTTGCGGTATGGACTTGAAGTGATCCTGGTAATGAATGGTACCTGGAGGGGACAGGGAGGTGCCCCTGCCCTCAAGAGTGGGGAAGGAGGAACTGGCTGGGGACACGTGATGAAGCTCAAGTAGGTGGATTTGGCGGGGGCGTTCCTGTTGCTCGGTGGCCAAGCCACGTCCCTCTGGGGTTGGGCCTGTGTCCCAGACCAGGTGAGGCCTCAGTGTCCGCACCGGTCAGAACCAGCTTCAGCTCCGAGGCTGTCCCTTCCTCAGGCCTCATCCAGAGAGCCCGCCCAGCCTCATTTCTGTCTGTGCGGGCCTTTCAGGCCCCTGCTGCTGCCCTTGACCTTGTCCATGAGCCTGCTTGGTCCACACCCACCATCTCCCTGATCCTTGGACCCTTATCCATCCATCATCTGCTGTTGGGCTGCTGCTGCCCATGGCTGCACAGACCCCATGGGGGACCGGGACTTTAGACGCCTGCCGGGAGGTAAACTCATGGGAAGGTGCCCCAAACCCAGACACGGAAACACCAGAAATATGAGAGGACTTACTCTTCTCAATGATGGCCAAGGCTCTGAAAAACAGAAATGGGTAAAAGGTTTGAGTTCCATTTGTGAAAGATCAGGCCCGCCCCGGGCAGGGGTGAGGGGGTGACGAGGGAAAGGTGGAGCTGGCCCAGGCTCCCAGGAGGGGGTCCTGTACCCACCTCATGCCATACCCTCAGGGGCCTATGATTCACCCAAAGGGTACTTACTTCAGTCTCTGGTGCTCAGCCAATGCATCATCAAAAGCTGCCAGAAGGAAAGAGGGGGAGGGGAGGGGAGCGTCAACCCCTCAGCCCCTGTGACCTACAGGAACAGGGCTTCGTGCTGACTGTTCCTCCGCTGCCCTCCCCGTCCTGTGTTCTCTCAGGGCAGTGCCCGGACTGGATGGAGAGACAGGAGTCCCCTTCCCTGCAAAGACTAGGATTCTCTAAATGGGTTTCTCTGCAGACAGACAGGTGGCTGGCTCACCTTGTCCCGAGAGATCCGCTGAGAGTTGCCGGGTATCCTTCCCTGCGGCTATCTCCAGGGTGTATTTGCCTTTGTCTGAGTCTTTCGGGTCCAGGATGTGGAGCCAGATCTCATCCAGGGTGGTTCCAGCCCTTATCCGGTCACCGCTCTCCAGGCGCTTTTCTCTGAGTATGAGGACAAAGAAATGTGTGACTTGGCTCAGCTCATCATGCTGGCTGGCTGTGGGGCTATAGGCACTCCCTGCCCCAAACCCCTCTCCTGGGGTTTTGTTTCCAGATCTGTGAGCTGGTCAACCATCCATCCATCCTTCCATCATTCATTCGTTGGCTCATTCATTTGTTTGTTCAGCAAATCTGTGGCACATCAGGTAAGTTCCCGTGCTGAGTCTACCTGTGACACGTCCTTCAGGCTCCCGGGTCAGTGCCTACCACCTCCCCCACCCTTGGGGGTCACTTCCCCATCTCTTCCTTCTCATCAGCTTAAACCCTTCCAGCATTTCTTTGAATAATTATCCTTCCCCAGTCCTTAAAAACCATAGAAACTCCCTTCTGTCTTTACTGAAACATCATTCCTAGAGACACTTGGTCCACGTCTTCAGTGTTGGGTCACAGAGGTGACGCCTCTGGTCGCCTCTGGTCTTGGTCACTAGGCTCAGTAACTCTAGTTGGGAAAGGAGCCCTTGGCTTTGGCTCTCACTCATTTGACAAACTTGACCAAGTCAGTCTAGCCTTCTCCATAGGGCAGGTGCGGTGATGTCTGCTCTGCGAGGCTGAGGCATGCAAATGACAAGCAGCCCTGGGAAAAGATGCTCTCAAGCTGTCTGTGCTCACTTAGCTCCTGGCTGAGTCTCTATGGATTACTTATCCATCCTGCCTTCAAGCCCTGACACTCAGTCAGTCGTCAGCCCCACAGGTCCCTCTGCCTGCACCTCTCCCCTCAGCCTGGCTGCCTGAGTTGCCTGGGGCTGCAAAGACCCATAGGAGCACCGTGACTCCCCTGACCATCTGGTCTTCCTTTCCTCCCCCAGTTCCCAGATGCTGCTTTTAGACAATCATCCTTCTGTGGTCACGGATGTTCAGGAAAAATGGTTTTACCACCAGGGTTCTGACCTTTGCTGGGGAACCTCCCTTCTCTACCTTTAATTGCTGTTCCCTATCCCCGACTCCCTCTGCGGACAGCATGACTGGTGGGAGACCCTGTGTCTGCCAACCCCTTGGGACTGGGCTCGGGGGCAGATGCCCCCTGTCCTTCCCCACCCTCTACCCCCCTGGCCTGCAGGGAAAGGTCAACTTACTTGTGGAACCAGGTGGTTTTCATATACTCGATGTCAAAGTACTTGACCTTACTGAAGATCCGGATCCCCTCCTCGGTCCCTTGGATCTTCAGTGGGGTCGCAGAGAGGGCTGGGGAGGCAAAGGGAAAGGCCAAGGTCCTTTGGGCAGAGCATGCTGGGGCCAGCCAGCTCAGCCCTGCTCTGGGGGTGTGGTGGTGGGGGGGAATGTGGCATTGCGAGGAGGCAGGGATTCTTTGAGGTTGGAAACGAAACCCAGGCCCGGTAGCCCAGGCTGGCTGGAGGGGCCCTGGAAGCTGTCTGCCTCAGGACAGGGCTAGCGAAGCAGGGAGTGGGGCTTGCTTACCACCAATCCTGCCCAGCTCAGTGAAGATGGCATCCAGGGCTGGAGGAAGATGGAGAGAATGGTCAGCTGATGTAGGGACCTCCCAGGGATGTGCCTGGGGTGGGTATGTCCCTGGGAAAAGCTGGTGGAACCATGAAGAGCTCAGCACACAGGGGGCACAGCAGGATGACTCCCATGGCTTGGGGGTGGAGGGGGTCTGGGGCACTCACTGATTGATGGGGCAGGGGGCACCATGGAGGGAGGACAAATGGGCCAGGCTGACCATTTTCTTGAGGCTGGGCCAACCAGCCTGATGAGGAGAGTCTGGGGCCCAGTGTGGGGCGGGGGAGTGAACTCTGGCTTTGGCTCACTGTGGTATACTACAGAGAACGAGGGCGTCGGTGTAGCAGACCAGGCCCCTGCCACTGACCAGCTGTGTAGACTTGGGCAGGTCACTTAGGCTCTCTGTTCCCTCCAAGTGATATGGGGATCCCATAAATTTGACCCCACATCTTCTGAGTCCGTGTGATTCCCTGGGTCCCCGTGGCCCATGTCTAACCTCGCCAACTCCTACCTTCCCCTGTGAGGTCCAGAATCGTGTCATCCTCCCCTCGGTCATCAGAAACCGTTGCTCTATAAATTCCCTTGTCCTCTTTGGACAGCTGGAAAGAAAGATGAGAGATTTCATGGTGTCAGCATGGGTTCTGGAAGGAGTACCAACCAGCCTGGACTCCGGGCCTGCTCCTAACTCTGTATGATCTCAGGCAAAATTGCCCCCTTTTCTCCTCTCTGGGCCTCAGTTTACCCATTTGGAATGCGTGATTGCTGAGGCTTCTTCTAGCTCCAGAGCTCTTTGAATCCAGGTTTGGGTCGTCTCTGGGCCTCGGGGGAACTGAGGGCAGAAGCAGACACCCCACATGTGGAGTCACAGGCCGCTGCGCCAACCGGAGCATATGATGAGCTCTCCTTGCAGTCATCTGAGCTGGACTCCTCCCTGGGGGTCCCTGGATGGAGGGACCCGGGGACCCCTCTGCCCTTGTCCAATAGGAAGTGTGTTATCTTTGGCCCAGGACAAGGGGCTTCTTTCTGGCCCATGCTTGCCATCCCCAAATGAAGTCTGAACTACCCCTCGGCCCAGCAAGAACTTGGGTTGGACTTTGAAGCCTCTCCTTCAGGCCTTGGGAAGTGCTCTGTTTCCCTGTCCCCTTCAGGGGGCCCTCCCACCTTGACCGTCTCTACATAGTATGTTTTGAGGCAGAATCCAAGGCAGAGATAGCTCTTAACCTGGGGACAGAAGGGCTGAGCCCCACTAGCCTTCTCTTATGTCTCCTCACCCTTTCCCCAGGGAAGGTTCCAAAGTCCCAGCAGAACCTGTGGGGAGAATGACTGGAGTGACTTCTGAGCCCGCTCTTTAGCCTTGTGTCTTGGTGTGTAAACCCCCGGGGCCTCCATTTACTCATCTGTAGAATGGGGGCATCATCCTTGCCTGGCTATGCACTGTAGTTGCTGTGCGGATCAAAGGAGGTAACCCTTGGAAAGCCAGAAAGTTCTGTGCCAGCTGGACAGACTGTGAGAACAAGCCTCAGTAGCTAGGAAGCACCTACTTGTTGATCATCTCTGTTCAAGGAGCATGCACTGTGGTGACAAAGGCCAAGTCCTGGCTGGGATTTGGGGGGAAAGACCCTGAAATCATTATTTCCTTCCTAGTCAGCAAACCTGTATGTGCTCCAGTCCTCCTGGACACCCTGTGAGGCCACAGAAACCAGCAGCGGGGCAGAAAAGCATGGAATGTTTGAGAAGAAGCCTTGTGCTTCTACTGTAACCAGGCCACCCTCCTCTGGAGGCCGGGAGGAGATCGTGGGCTGGAGAATGGGCCTCCAGCCCTGCTTTGCTCTGCCCAGCCCTGCCCCACAGAGAGAGCCTTCCTGTCCCGAATCCCAAACTGTTGACTGAGGTAGGACCAAACCTTTGAGAGACAGCATTCCTTCTGACCCAATTCATGTTCTAGATGAAAACCAAGGTCACAGAACGACAGTGACCAGCCCCAGGCCACATAGTGGCAGGCCCAGAAATGGAATCCAAATGAAAGGAAAAATCAGTATTACTGTTTCTGACTTTATTTGAAATTTTGCTATTTCCTCCACCATGGACTTTTTTTTTTTTTTTTTTGCATTAATTTTGATTAAAAAAAAAAATACTGCCTGAAATATTAACTTGATTACTGAGTTTTCAGTGTCCCCCCTTACATTTTGTGCTTCAGGTGAGCGCCCCACTTGCCTCCCCCTGGCTCTGCTCCTGACTCTGCCTGCTGCTCTGGGTGCTGCCAGGGGGGGTATGAGCCCTGAAGTGGGAGCTGTACTTTTTTTTTTTACCTCCTCGATGCACAGAGTTCCCACTCCAGTCTCTGGGTCGTACTGACCATCCGGTGTCTCTCTCTTCTGGAAGAACCACTGGAAGCGGGTTTCCTTCTTGGTGTTGGTCGCCTGAGGGGCAGTCCATGAAGAGGGCGATCCATGAAGAGAGACTCCCTCATGTTTTCTCACATTTTTAAGTAAAAATGCACCAGCTCTTTTTTTTCCTCCCACAAACCTGACTCTCTCCCACCTCCATACTCACTCTTAGCTGATTCCTTCCTAGATCTCAGCTAGCCCTTCCTCACACCGTATCTCCTCTGCTGGTTCCACATTCTGGATTTTCACTAATGGTGTTCCCTCTACCTTTTGCTCACTTCCCTACTCCATTTGTCCTTGTAAGTCCCGATGCATCTTAAGGAAGCAAGGAAGATGTCACCTCCTCCAAGAGGCCTTCCTTGAAGCACCCCAGAGTGCCTCAATCATGATTAACTGATTTCTTGCACGTGCCTGCATCACAGCAGGAGACATGCTGTTTTCTAAGGATCCTGCCTCAGACCCCTGGGCTCCGAGAGACCCAAGGAGACCCCACTTCTTCATCTTTGTATGTCCAGGGCCTTGGGGAGTGCTTGGGGATTCCCGGAGCACACTCTCCAGCCGTCTGTAGAGGCTGCAGAGTGCTGAGGAGCCCCAGCTTTGTGGCGTTAAAACCATGCTCTAGACTCTTCCCGCTTGGGTGTGGTCTTGAGCTCTTTCTCTACTTGTTTTCGGATCCATGCCCATCTCACAGACGACCGTGAGGCGGATGAATTTCGAGCACTGGGTCTGGGAAGGCTACTAATAAACGTCAGGGAATCCCCCTCAATCTATGGACCTTTCCCAGAGGCCCACGCCCCATAGCACCCCTTGCCCGAGCAGTCAGGAGATCTGGCTGGAGGCTGATCCAAACCACACTAATTCGGCTCCGTGGGCTCTTGCGGGGGTGGGGGGCGTAAATTTTGTTTCCCAGTTAAATGTAGTCTCCCTGGGGCTACTTCTCCTCCCGGTCAGCCAAGCACAGAAACTCTGGAAAGTGGGCAAGGACAGCCACCAGGACGAGCCATGCGCGCCCCGCCCTGGGCCAGGGGGCGGGGCTGGAGGCGGGGGCGGGGGGCGGGGATTTGCCTTGCAGGTCAGCAGCACTTGGCAGTCCTCGGTGACCTTCCACTGCAAGGGCTCCACGAAATGCGGACCTGGGAGTGCAGAACAAACATGCCCACCGTCAGGGCGCCACCTGGTGGCCAGGTGGGGGGGGGCAGCCAGCGGTGGGGTGGGGCAGCTAGTGATTACAGGCCCCTCAGACTCGGCCCCCACCATGGCAGGGACTGCGGCGACGCAAGGGGGGTGCGTAGGGCGCGACATTTACGGAGGTGTTACTCTCAGGGTTGGATCGACTCTCGGGGGTGTCGCTCTCTGTTTTGTTCTTGCACGGGGACAGAAGTGGATTGCATTGCAGTGGCTCCCTCTGGGACCCGGCGGAGCTGAGGGATGGATTAGCCGACCTGCCCCGCACCCAGCAGGTCCCCAGCACGGAACACTGGCCTCTTTTGAACTCCCCTACCAGCAATTCTTACCCTGTTTTCTCTTCCAGTCTCTTCTCTGAGCCTCTGCTTTCCTCAGAAGTTTGTCAAAATCTGTGAACACAGAGGAGCGAACTAGCCTGAGTGGGAGGCGCGCAGGTCCGGAGAGGGGCAGCGGGAGGGACAGAAGACCCCAGGCCAGAGAGCAGAGGGCTGAGGTCTGGCGTTTGGGGGTTGGGCAGTGGGCGTGGCTGACCGTCATCCACCAGCGCCAGGGTGATCTGGTTTTTGGCTTTTCCATCCTGGAGCTGGGCGGTGTACGACCCTTTGTCATCCTCCGACAGGTTCTGGATGATCACTTCCACCAGGCCCTTCTCTCGGACAAAATTGATTTTGCGGTTCTGGGGAGAATAAACCCGGAGAATCTTTTTTGCCCTTTTCCTGTCCCAGGGGATTTGTGCTGTGGGGCACAAATCAGAGTGTACTTGGACTTGGGGGGTGGTATATGCGGAGGGACAAGCCTTCTGAGGCCGGGGCAGGGTCCTGGGAACAACTGTGGGGCCTAGCAGGCACAGGAAAGAGTCTTGGGTGCTTGAGTTAATTGCAATAAATAATAAACCCCTGCCCCCCACAGTGCCACATTCTCTACTTCTTTCTACAAATCCCCCTAAACGAATGAAGGATAATGTGAAAAATGCCTGTGAACTTGCTCCCCAGAATTAACACTCACATTTTGTTGTGTTCTAACAGTTTTAAAAAATTTTATTTTCCACATTTAGGATTGTATTCCCTCTGGATTTATTTGTATGTAGGATTTGAGGGAGGCAGCTAGGTTTATTTTATTCTTCTGTAGGGACAACCAATAGTCCCAATGCTGTGCTTGGCAGACCTCAGACTTGGTCACACATCCTCTACCATGTGCCAAGGTCATGATTAATCTTTATGCAGAACTTTTGGATCAGTATTCTCATTTGCTTCTTCTGATTCTGGGACAACCCACAACCCACTATCATTGTACAGATACAGAAACTGAGGCACAAAGAGGTGAAGGGCACACAGCCCACAGGAGGTGAGTAGGAGTCCTGAGCTCCTTTTTCTCTTAAGAACCAGTGCCCCTCTCTGTAACGCATATCCTCTGATGGTAACTTTGCCACCCAGAGATGGAATGTGCAAGTAACCAGATGTCATGATTGACTCTCTCCTGAAATCGAAATCGCCATGCTTGTAAAAACATGATTGATTATGGGCAGTTCATGGCTCAATCTAATACAACCTACACACATGATTTCCACCCCCCCCCCCCCGAAAGCAATGTAATACCACAACTGTCAAATGAAGAAGAAATAAAAGCCAAATAAAATGTATTTCAATAGTAGCTGCTCAGACATAATCTCACTCATGTGCACTGCTTTATAATGAACTGGTTTGAATGTAAGGGAAATTAAGTAAAACAAGAAGGTCAAAGTGATTTGTACGAGAAGTAGAGGAAAATGAATGAAAAAGCATAAATAAAGTGGCTTATAGGGAAAAGTCTCTATTCGGTGTATATTAAAACTGTGCAGGAGCACCTGGGTGGCTCAGTCAGTTGAGCATCTACCTTCCACTCAGGTCATGATCTCAGGGTCCTGGAATCAAGCCCCGCCTCGGGCTCCTGCTCAGCGGGGAGTCGTCTTCTCTCTCTCCCTCTGCCCCTTCCCACAGATTGTGCTCTCTCTCTCTCTCTCAAGTAAATAAAAATAAAATCTTTAAAAAACCCGCAAACTAAAAGCAGAAGTTCTTTGTATTTATATTACCAGGTTAGGGTCTAGGCTTGGATAATTATGAGCATGAATGTAGGTTTTTAATCTTAAGAATGTCTGGTAGGACATTCAAAAGTTGTGTGTCGGGGGGCATGGAGATTCTTTATTTGTGGGAGAGTCCCTTGCATTGGCGGGCATCTAGCCTGGAGCCTCCCCCACCACCAAAAGCCAGGTGTCCCCACCCTCACGCCATCCCTAGGACCGCAAAAGCATGTGGCTGTTTCTGAAATGTCCACTAGGGGGCGGTGCTGGGCTGTGGCGAACCACCGCCCCTAGAGGCCACGTCCCGCGCAGCGGAACCTCCCACAAGCAGTCTGAAGCCCTAGTTACCGGCGAGCTGAAGATCTCCTTCTCATTGAAGATGAGATGCAGCTCAGCGGCCGGAGATAATTTTTCTACTTCCAGCCACAGCCGCACCTCTCCTTGTTCAAGGATGTCGACGTTCCAGCCCGAGATGAGCTTGATCGCTGGGAGGCAGAGGACACGGAGGGGGTGGGTGGGGGACCAGTCTCCCCTCCGCACTCCCCACCAGCCCCACCTGGAGCACACCCTGGGCATTTAAAGGGCAAAGTGCCTGAGGCATCTGAAGGCCATGCAGCTCACTCATGTTGCACTGATTTATAATGACTTGGTTTGAATTTAAGAGAAGTAAAGCAAGAAGATCAAAAGCTATTTTACACAAGAAGAACGGGGAAGTAGAGGTTTAAATAATCCAAAATCTACTAAGGGGCCAGTGATAATGATTATAAAGAGAGGAAACCCAGTCAGCGCCCTGCCGCCCACCCTTTTCCCTCTCAGGGGGGAGGGGAGGCCCCTAACCCTCCAACCCCATGACTCTCTCATCCTCTGCCCCTCAGCTAGGTTTTGGCTCTCGGCCCCATTCAGCTCTGCTCCGGAGACCCCAGTGGGCCCAGCTTACTTGGGTTTCTGATCTCATGGCTCAACTTCTTCAGCTTGCCCAACTCTGGGACAGGAAGAATCAAGGGGGAAAAAAAACAAACAAGACAAAAACACAGAGAATGAAATGCCTGGGCAGTGGGGTCCATGTGGGTCATCCCAAGAGACCCCCCCCCACCCCCGGCATCCCGGAGTCACTTGCTACACAGGGGGTGATGGTGAGCGCTGTGGGTCTTGGCCCTCAGGCA
The DNA here is from genome assembly GCF_030435805.1 of Mustela lutreola. NCBI lineage: Eukaryota > Metazoa > Chordata > Mammalia > Carnivora > Mustelidae > Mustela > Mustela lutreola. The sequence continues at coordinate 17,403,364 of NC_081299.1, forward strand.
CTGACCGGGATCGGGGATGTTGCTGTAGGACACCCTGAGATCAAGGGCCACCTCCTCCGAGAAGTGGGTGCCCACCAGGGCCAGGCACCACATTACCTCACTTGTCCTCACACAATGCTGTGGGGCAAGCGCTATTGTCTACCACCATCCCCACTCCAGGCTCACTGGTTCCTGAGCCCCAACGCTCACCCACTGTACTCTGCTGTCCCATCTTGGAGGGTCTGGCCCCCACCCTGAGCACTTCAGTCTACAAGCCTCTAGAGCAGCTTGGTGGCGTGCTGTCTCTTCGCTTACTGCCTCTGTGGGTTAGGTTTGTAGATTTGTCTCTTCTGCTAAGCTGAGCTCTGGACCTCCGGGAGTGTCTGCACATGGCACATAGTAGGTGCTCAATAAATATGTGTTGATGGGGGCTCAGCCATTAAGTGTCTGCCTTGGGCTCGAGTCATGATCCCACAGTACTGGGATTGAGCCCCAGTATCCGGCTCCTTGCTTGGCAGGAAGCCTCCTCCTCCCTCTCCCACTCACCCTGCTTGTGTTCCCTCTCTCACTGTGTCTCTCTCTCTCTCTGCCAAGTAAATAAATAAAATCTTTAAAAATATATGTGTTGATAGAAAAATTGGCAAGGGTAGAGCCCATACTTCATTTTCCCTTATAAACCCCAGAGTCCTTAGTATGAGTCTGGACTCGTGGCAAGTGAAAACAAAATAAAACAAAACCCAAAAGGTATCCTGTGTGTGGACGGCTTTGGTGTGCCTAGAACATTGTGTTTGAGTAACAAACATCTGCTTACAGATGAGCAAACTGATGTCCAGAGAGGTGACGTGACTTGCTCAGGATAAGAAAGCCAGAGAACGATGGAACTGGAATTGGACCCTGAGCCTATCTGGCTTCTGCTGCTTCACAGAGTCAGAGGGTCCCCTAAGCAATCAGCAGGGAAGGCCCTGGGCGGTCCCCCAGTGACTCTGGAGACAGCAGAGCATGAGTCTCATCAGTGCTCAGCATTGGTTTCGGTTCTGCTTAAATCATCAAACGTGGATGACCCTTGGGTTGCAGCATCTACTCTCTGGTTTGCCACAGTCCACACCGCTCCCCGTTGTCATCCTCGCTGCACAGACCAGCTACCATCTGCAATTTATCCTGATACTGCACTGTTGTACTTCTCGGGCTCCAAGAGAAGGGGAAAGGATCCTGGTACCCTTGCTTTTATCGGAAGTAGAAAAAGGAAGGAGAGACCTGAAGGACGTGAACTCCACCAAGCAGGGACTTTTGACTGTTGCCCCCCCACCCCCCGCCCCCGGTGTACTGCCCAGTGCCTAGGACAGTATCTGGCTTAGGGTAGTGCTCAATGAATCCTGGGTAACTGCCTGGCTGGCTGAACGGGTGGGTGAGGGCCTACTTCTCTGGAAATCATTGCTTTATTAATTTTTGTTGCTTCTCCCCGGGCTCTGGGGCCATTTGCATCTGGGACTCTCAATCAAAGCCTCTCTGGGGAGGGGTAGTAGAATGGAGGCATTACCTTCCTCTGTCAGTGTGTGGCTGGCCGAGATGTCTTCATCAGCATCGGTGACCATGACAGAGTAGGTGCCCAAGTCCTCAAGGCCAGGGTCTTTCAGGATGACCTTGGATCTGGCAGACAGAGGAGAGTAGAGCCTCAGTGAGGCACCTTGTGCACTGGAGGCCTGGGAGCCGGGGACCCTGCACCCCAGCCACAGATCCGGCCATGCTAGGCAGCAGGGATGGTTGCCTCCTTGCATCCCCATGGGGAGCCCTACCTAGGGCAGCTCTGGCTTGGCTCCTTCAGTGGCCCTGTGGACCAGGCTCTCTTCTTACTGGCTGCACTGCCCAGTCTCTCCCCCTAAACCCCCAGGACTCCAGTCATTGTCTGGACAGGGCTGAAGCCAGAGCTGCTGAGGTTGGGGGAGTGAGACATGGGGCAGCTGACCTCTGGTCCCAGGCCCCTTCTTCTACAGATGAGAGTGCTGGGCCTAGACAACTTTCAGGAGCAAGTCACCATTTGCAAGTGCCCAGGCTAGAAACCAAGGGCTTTGAGTTTCCCTAGAAACACAGGTGCAAAGGCACACAGCATTCCTTGCAGAAGGAGAATCGCTAGTGAATGTTGTTCTTTCTGCCTTTAAATTCACTGTCCCCTCCTTGTTCCCTCAGGTGGTACGTGGCATCCTTGGTGAGGGACTGGGCAGCCCCTGGCAGGTGCGTTATCTGTGAGTCCTGCCAGGTGGTCTCACCCATGAGCTTCTGCAGACTCACCTGCGGACCAGTTAGACCACCCTCTCTCCCCTCACTTACTTGTTAGCCTTCTCCTCGATCTTGACCCTCTGGGGGTCTGGTGGGCCCTTGTAGTCCTTGGACCACTGAAACTCTGCTGAGTCAGGGGCCTCGGGAGCTTCAAAAGCCAAGTAGATAAGGCCTTCTTCATCCACACCAACCTTGATCTCTGGGGCATCTGAGGGCAGGATTCAAGGGTGGGGGCCAGGAGATATTTAGAAGTGACAAACCAGGTCATACACCTTCCATGGCTGCCCATGGCGCTTGAATAAAATACTAATGCCTGTCCCCTTGCCATGGTCTCCAAGGCCTTGTGATCCTCCTCAGGGATGCCCTCCCTGATTGCTCTGGCTAAAGTAAGCCACACCCCGCCACACCACCCTGTTCATTTCCTTTTTAGCACTTACTAGCCTCTTAGATCATCACTTTCACGTCATTATTTCTCTGCTTCCTGTCCATCCTGCCTCTCCCCCAAGCTTGAGCAGGCCCCTTGCTTTCTCGTCACTGCTGTGTCCCCAATACAATGTGGATGTCCCCCAAGATTGGTTGAATGAGTGAATAAGTAAAAGAATGGAAAGAGAATGTGCTTTATAGTTTGCAGAGTTGAGTGATTCTGTCATGGACCAGCTGTGTGACTAGATCACTCAAATTCAGAGCTACAAAAAAATCAGTTCTAAGGTCAGGGCGATGATCCCTCACGCAGGGGCTTGTGGGGAGGGCCAGGGCCGTGTGAGGATCTGCCTTAGCACCTGGTGTGTGTGGTAGGAGAGGACCTCAGGAGTTGTGACTGCAAGAGAGACAAAGCCTCATGGGGCATCTGGAATGCAGCTGGGTATTATTTTAAACATTGAGGAAGAGCTGTGTGAATTTATGAATACAGCGTATGAAAGAAAGGAGAAAGAAGTGCTCATATCTTGGGATCCCAGAGAAAGAAATGGGAGTGGGGCATGGGGCAGAAACAGGCAGGAAGGAAAGTCAGAGCTGGGTGACATGTGGCAGGGGGTAGCGGGACGGGGTCCCCTCCTGCTATAGATCCTTGTGCTCCTCCCGACCCTCCTCTGACCTCCACCCATCCTAGGTGGCACAGCCCGGCCATATGGGGCTAGCACCTCTGCCCGTTCCTACCTGGCTTGTCTTCCAGACGTATGGGGTCGGTGGGCATGGATGGTTGTCCCAGACCTGCCGAATTCACGGCCTGAACTTGGAACACGTAACTCTTCCCCGGCTGCAAGTCAGAGATCTGGGGGAGGTGGAGGGGTGGGCAAGCGTGAGCACAGAGGACAAAGAAGACCAGACCTTTCTTCAGCCTTGGCCATGGGCTGAAGGGAGCCCTTCCCTCCTGGGACTCAGCAGGGTGCAGGCTGCCCCGGCGTGCACTCCCTGGACCCAGGTCCCAGTCCGTAGTGGGTCCCTGCATGGGGATTGCCTCCCACCCCCGTGGGCCCTGGAATTCTGCCCGCTCAACTCACCACCTGCCTCTCCACAAGGAGACTCTCCCCCTTCCTGCGCCCCAACTCTCCTCCATCCATCACCCCAGAGAGAAGCCGGGGGACCATCTCTGGCATCTTTTTCTGGAGCCCTATACATCTAATCAGTGAGTTCACATTTTATTTTCCTAACATGTCTTGAACGTGACTTCTCTCCATGGCCCAGCCATGGCCCCGATCGAGGCTTCATTTCTCCTCACCTGATTAGTCCAGCAGTTTCCTAAATGCTGTCCCTGACTCTAGGCCCTTCTTCCCAGTCAGCCTTTCCTTCTGCCAATTTTTCTAAGACGCCGGTCTGTGTTGAAACCTCTCAGTGGCCTTCAGGGTAAAGTTCAGATTTTGCAGTTTAGTCCCTGAAGTCTTCCTAATCAGGCCTTAGCCTCCTGCGTCCTTCCTCTCTGGGGGTCCCCTTTACTCCATGGCTCCCTCCAGGTGCCCGTGTTCATCTCCTGTTTCCCCTTTCGTAGCTCCCTGCCTTTGCCCTGGCCGAGCCCTCTCCCTGGAATGCCCTCCCTTCTTTCTCGGTCTAGCCAACGCCATCTTGTCTTGGCCTGCTCAGCTCAGGCAGATCCGAGGATTCCAGGAAGGGCATCTTATCTTCCTCCATGGAACTCCCAGAATCCCGCTGGACCCCCTCAGTGGTACAGTGCACAGTCTGATAATTGCCTGTTACCCTAAAGACCAAGACTTATTTAACTCTTTCTGTCTAAGACCTGGTTCCAGGCCAGGCGCTCAGTTGGTGTCAAGAAGCATTTACTACATGACCGAGTGAATGCCGGTCAACGACCCGCACTGCAGAAATGGGCCAAGTAACCAAGGCTCACCCAGCCCTGGCCTGGGCTAACCGATGTGGGAGGCAGAGGGACCATCCATCTCACAGGGCTCTCTCGGACCAGCTGCCCCGGGGCTGGCTGATTTAACCACAGGGAGCCTGGCCCCATGGGGCAGAAACCACAGAGTCTCAGAGCATCCCCCTGGCTAAGGCTTGTTTTCCCTGCTTCTGTTTTAGGTGGGTTTACTGTTATTTTTTTGAAATGAAAGATTTCCACCCCCCCCCAGTATAAAAGACACACACAATTGTTGGGAAAATATTAAAGCAATAAACAACATAAAAAGAAGGGTTATTGCCTCCCTGGCAGTCCCCTTCCCCAGAGATGGCCAGAAATAACAATTTTGTAAAGATCCGTTTAGACATTGAAATGCACATAAGCCGTGAGAAGCGTGGAGTGCACACTGTTTGTTAGTGTGGTCTTGAAAACCCCTCACCCTCCGGCTCGCTGGAAAAACACCTCATCGAAGTGAGCTGGAGAAGACATTTCTCCTTTCCCTAGAGCTCCAGAAAACAAAATCCAGTCCACATCACAGAACTGTCGCCCCTGTTCCTCAAACACAGGGGGGCCGTGAGTCAGGCTGGCTGCAGAGCTGGGCTCTGGGTGTGCTGCAGATGGGGTGGAGGGGGTGGGTGCGTGGGCGGGGCGGCGTCCCCACCCCCTCCCCCAACCCCGAACCCGGAAGTCGGGATTCTCACTGATGGTCTAAAGTTATTTGGGTCCTCTAGGAACACTGCGATCGACACTTACTTTGTTTTCTGGCATGGGCAATTTCTGGGAGTTAGTAGAAGTTAAAGCGACCATCGACCATCGCAGGTGAATAACACCGATGACTCTGCTAAATTTCTTATTTATCCCAAGAGTTGAGAGTTTCTCATGTAAATTAAGAAATAGCTATCTGCATAGATGTTTGTTAATGTATGAAATATAGATGTAGTATGTTTTCTAACGTGAGTAGCCTACTTGTATTCTGATTTTTTTCTTAGCCACCTATGATGGATATATTTTCATGTCAAAACATACCTGCAGGACCAACCCATTGTCCTTAAAATACCATAGTCTTGATACTACTGAGCACAGGATTCCGTCTGAAGGATACACTGATTTATTTAAGCGAAGCCCCTACAGATGGACATTTAAATTGTTTCCAACTTTTACCTTGATAAATAATACTGCAGTGAGTATCTTTGCCCTTAGATCTTTGCCCATTTGCTTAATTCTTTCCCTACAGTCTAATCCCAGAAGCAGAATTCCTTGCTCAAGGGAGATGCATGTCCAGTGCTGACCTACCTGGTTGATGGGAGTTTAGGGAGGAGTCTGCCCAGCCTGGAGCAGGTTAAGACAAGCAGCCATCCAGCCAGCCCGACTGTCAACTTACTGTGTGACCCTGGTCCTCCGCTGACATTAAGTGAGGGCAGTGATCTCTGAGGGTGATCTCACTCTGATCCTGCCATGTCCAGTGGCAGGGAAGGCTCAGGGTGGAGTTTAGGGGGTGAAGGGGCAGGGACTCACCCTCAGATGGGTGCCAGAGATGAGGTCTGGGGTGACCGGCTTCCATTCTTCAGAGCCTTCCTCTTGGACACTGATGCTGTAGCCCGTGACCGGCCCAGCCCCGGTGTATAGTGGGGGCTCCCACTTTAGCATCAGGGAGGTGGCCCGCACCTTGAACGCCTGCACATCATACGGGGGGCCTGTGGGAGATGGGGCAGAGGAGGAGTGGGCCAGCCAGAGAGGTGGGCAGCGAGCTGGGTGGTCAGTCTCCAACCCTTGTCAGTCTGTCAGTTACAGCCGGGCCGGGAAGTGCCTGTTCTGGGCACGGCAGGGACCTGGCAGGTCTTGGTTTCATGACAAAGCTTGGTCTTAATCTGGGCCTGAGACAGGGTTAACTCTTCAAAACAGGCTCAGCCTCACTTTTTCTAAAGTATCCTTGATCTTCCCTATCCCAGGGGGCCATAATCCTTCTAACACCTTTGCTTTCTCAGTGATCAGTGTAGGGCAAAGATGTGACCTCTCCGGGGTTCGTGCCCCAGCTCCACCTTCTCAGGCTATGGGGACGCTGGGCAAGTTATTCGGCCCCTATGTTCCTGTCTCCTCATCTGCAAAGTAGGGATAATAATAGTTCTTAAAATCCAGTGCTGTTATGAGCATTGATGGCAAAACTTGTGGAATCTGTGGTACATGGTAAGTACCCAACAAGTATCAATTGTTCATAATTATTGTCTCCGGCATCCCACATACTAATGATCTGCCCTTCATTTGCAAAAACCAGCACCGAGCTGAACAGAATGATGGAAGGTTGTGATCCTTCCTTCCTAGGGAGGAGGTAAGGGCTCATTTGGGGAAAAGCTAATGGGGTTGTGGGAGTGGTGTGCAGGGTGAGGGTCACCCTAGCGGTGTGCCCTTGGGGTTTGACATTGGTCTGTGGCCAGAGCAAGAGCTCTGATGGCATGTTGAGCTAGGGGATAATTATTGGTGAGGATACAGAGCCAGTAGATGGCCAAGGTCACGGGTCCTCTAAGGCGCGGTTAAGGCTGTCTGTGTCAGAGGTTATGGGGTCTCTTGGTGGAAAGGGCCAGTGGTCTGAAGTCTGGGACCAACAGAAAGCTCAATGGTGCTCATCTCACTGGTTGGACTTGGGGTGGAGGGTGGGGCGGGGGCAGGTCCTGGACTTCGGCATCTTTGGACCTCTCACCTGGTTGGGGCATCGTCCACTCTTTGCACTCAAACAGGCTACTGGGTGCCGACAGCTCGCCAACCCCTGCCCAGTTTGCTGCCCGGGCACGGAACTCATAGAAGTGGCCTTCACGAAGGTTACTGACCTTGAAGAACAGAGACAGATGGTGAAAACCAGGGCTGGGACCAAAGGGCAAAGAGGTACGGTGGCAGGGGAGACATCAGAGCAGGAGGTTCAGGGGGCCTTAAACGAGATCAGTTATGTGACTTTGCACTTGAGAATTAGCCAGATTATCAGGCTCAGGGAACCTGAGGCCTCTCTTGGCTTTAGGACCTCCAATAGTGACCTCTGGTCTCCACCTGCCCAGGCCAGTGGCCCCATTCCAGGCTTACCTTGCAGACCCGGGTGGGGATGGGCTGCTGGTTGACTGGGTGCCAGTCCAGCTCCTCTGAGTCATGCTGGTCCAGGAAGTAGCCCAGGATCTTGCCACCTCCACAACGTTTGGGGGGCTTCCACCCAATGACCATATCATTCTTCCCACAGTTCAGGAGCACGAAATCATATGGTGCAGATGGTGTGGCTGTGGGGAGGAAGTAGGTGAGGACTGCTGCTTCCTGGGGGTGGCCGGATGGGGCAGGGGGTCCCCAGGGAGCCCACTTTGCTCAGGTGGGCACTGGCTTTGCCAGGGGCATTTGCTGGTAACCTTGACTCTGCTCCCTACAGGACACCTGGGTCCAGAGCTGGTCAGATATCGTCCTATGATCTCAGGCCATTGTTCTTTCTTCCCAAAGGAAAGGGGGAGGTCAGGATCTACTCTAGATCCCCTCAGAAGACATACGGTCCTTTGGTCTCTGGGTTACACCCTCCAAGATGTGATCTATAAGCCCCTGCTCTCTGCCCAGCCCAGGGCTGCCCCCAAGAGACTTGTAGGCTGCACCTGCCCTTCGGACTTACCCAGAGCCTGCTTGACCCTGATGGGGTCAGTGGCGGGTGAGCTCTCGCCTACCCCAGCCTCGCTGACTGATCTGATGCAAAACTCGTACTCCTTCCCCGTCCTTAGCCCGGGAACTGTAAACCTGGAAGAGACATGGGCGAGCTTTCAGGGAAGGCCAAACAGGTTGCAGACATCCCTGAACTTTCTAGAACAACTTGTGGGATAAGTGGCCCCTAGCAGTGGGATTTAAGGGTTTGCGACTAGCTCTTACCTAAAGATATTGGCCCTTGCCCTCACAGTGGTGTCCGCACTCTAGAGAGTGATGTTCTTAAGATTTGAAAGGCTGGAGGAAGGTAATCAAAAGGTACAAATTTCCAGCTCTAAGAGAAATCAGTACTCGAGGTGTCATACACACCACAGCAACCATAGTTAACCCCATTGTGTGATATACGAGAAAGCTGTTAGAGAGTAGATCCTAAAAGTCTTCATTACAAGGAGAAATCATCTCTTTCTTTAAAAAAAAAAAAAAGGAGAGATTTTATTTATTAATTTGAAAGAGGGACCCTTGGGTGGCTCAGTTGGTTAAGCATCTGCCTTCGGCTCAGGTCATGATCCCAGGGTCCTGGGAAAGAGGCCCGCATCAGGCTCCCTGCTCAGCGGGGAGCCTGCTTCTCCCTCTCCCACTGCTGCTCCCCCTGCTTGTGCACTTGCTCTCTCTGGCATATAAATAACTAAAATCATTTTTAAAAATCTAATTTGAGAGAGAGTGAACAAGAGAAAAAATACAAGTGGGGTGAGGGGCAGAGGGAGAAGCAAGCTCCCCACTGAGCAGGGAGCCCGAGGCAGGAATTGATCCCAGGACCCTGGGATCACAACCTGAGCGGGAGGCAGACACTTAACCAACTGAGCCACCTGTATGTCCCTCTTTCTTTCTTTTCTTTTTATTGTATCTATATGAGATGACCGACGTTGACTAAGCCTCTGGTGGTCATTATTTCGTAATATCTGTAAATCAGACCATCATGTTCTCCACCTTGAACTCACACAGTCATGGCCCAGGGAGCCAACCCCAGACCTGTGCCACCTGGTGCATCTCCAGGACTTGGGCTTCGTCCCTGAAACACGACAGTGTCCCTTATTCCGAGTGCTGTGATTCTACAGCCTGGTGTCCTTTCCAAGGCCCCCAAGGAGAACTGTCAACCAGAGACCTACATCCAGATACGTTCTGGTTTAAAGAAAAATATCCCCATCCTGTCCCTTCTTGATGAAACCCAAATGACAGACCCCTTTCTCTCTTTTCCCTTACCAACAGCGTCCTGCAGCAAATCTGGCCCTACAGGGAGCTTCTCCCAGCCAGGCATCCCTGACGAGACCCGAGGACCGAAATCAAGTGCTGATGGCTGACAGAGAAACCAGTTCCCTGCTCGGGGACACGCACTCCAATGGGGAACATGCCTCAGTAAGACAGACGGAGCACCAAGGGGACAAGGCTCAGGGAGGACCTGAACGGGTGAGGCCAGGGGTGACTCCCTAGAGACTGGCCCCTGTGGGGCCAGAAGGTGACGATGACAGCACACATGCACACATCTAGCCACGGCGCCCCCTGTCATCTACGGAAACTCGGGCCTTCGTCATAACACCCCTGTTTTGGACATGAGGATGAAGATGAATGTTGGAATGTTGGGGGGGGGAATCTCGAGGGATCAAACTGTCCCATTTCTTCATTTTACAGGTGGGGAGGGAGGGCCTCCCCCAGAAGGAAAGAGGCGAGCCGAGAGTACACAGCCCGTTAGGAACAGAGTCGGGACAGCCCAGGCCTCCTGAATCAGAGCGCAGAGCTGCCCGTCTGTTACTCATCCATTCAGACGTTCGGATGCTGTCTGAGCACCTCCAGTGAAAGCCTGGTGCTGTGGGGCCGGCCATAGGGCAGGGAACCGGACCCCCACAGCCCTACGGGGCTCCCTTGATGCCTTCACACAGGCAGCACTCCCCGGCGGTGGTGGATGCCTCTTTCCAGCCATGACACGTGTCACCGATGGCATGCACACACGAGTTCTCTAGACATTCCAGAGGACCCCGTGCCCCCTCCCCCCACACCGTGTGTGATAAGTGTCCCAGACAGGCCACTCCCTTCCAGTGACTCCCTCATGGAAGCACACCAAATGCAAGCCGGGGGGAGATGTTCTATTGACAACCTGGTCAAATCTATCCGAATCTGTAAAAACTTTGATGATTCTCCAACTTGGGATCTTTAGCAATAACAAGTTGTGAGTGACCCCTCACAGATGACCATGAGACACCAACAACTTGTGGGGTTCATGGTCCTGTCCCTTTTTCTGGGTCAGATGGTCAAGAGGCTCCTGGCCAAGGGGGACCCAGGTGACTGTGCTCCGGGCTCAGCCAGCCGGCTGATGGAAAGGTGGGGAGAGCCCTCGCCACCCAAGCCCTTGACCCCACAGAGCCTCAAAACGTGAGCCCAGAAGCCTCACGGTTCACTGCCTGCAAGGACCAGGGGCTTGTGAGGCGGGAGCTTCAGCGGGGAGGAGAGTGTGGTGGCTCCATAGAGCGGGGGCTCTATGTCTCCCCCAGGCTTGGGGAGGCAAGTGTCAGTGCAAGAGCCCCAGGCAAGGGAGGGGTGCAGGCAGAGCCTGTGGCCGCATCCTCTGCCTCTCTCTGTCTCTAAGCTCCAGGACGGACGAGACTCAGTCCATCTCCTCTAGAGACAGGATGCCCTCAGCCAGTGTGTGCCAAAGACAAGGTCGTCCTGGCCAAGTCCCAGTGTCTCCATGACTAGCTAAGGGAGTCTGGGCAAGTTACTTAAGCGCCTCCGTCTGAGAAGAAGAAAGAACAGTGCCCAGCAGCACACTAGGAACGGCAGGTGTGGGCAGTCCCTACGGGAGGGGTGGGGCAAACTCACTTGCGGCCCTGGATGGGCTTGTTGTTCACAGTTTGCCACTCAGATGATCCCGCCTCCCGGGAATAGATGTAATAACCCAGGAGCTCTGGGGCGTCTTTCAAGGGCTCCCAGGTCAGGGATACAGATGTCTGCGTGTCTCGGAACGCTTGAACTTGAGCTGGAGGAGGGAGAGTAGCTAAAAAACAGAAACGTGGGCTGTGTGAGGATGCTGGCCTAACAAACTGGGGAGGAGGGGGGAGTGGGGAAAGGCTGGGAGAACCCCCCCAACCCCTGCAATCCAGGGGGCGGGGACGGGGTGGGGCAGGCATGACCCAGGAGCCTCGAGGGGGGGGTGCCCTATCCGGGCCCTGTTAGTCACAAGTCCTCTCCCCTCTCACCTCCAAATATCTCTGCTTCCTCACGAAAGCCTCCATTCATTCATCTTCAGTCTCTGTCCCTTTCTCCTCCCCGGCCACTCTTTTTTGCTTTTTTTTGTGTTTTCCCATTTTTGTATAATAATCTTACTTTTCTCATACAAGTAAACGCTTTTTATTTTTTCTTCCCTCCCCTCCCCTCCCCCCCTTCTTCTCTTCTTTCTTTTACTGACGTGTACGAGAACTTTGCCCTAAAACTTCTTTGTGCTTCAGAGACTGTGATCACACATTCAGTCATAAACCGCTCATAGGTCAGACCCCGAATTGTGGCTAAATGTTAACTGGGCCAGAATCAAAGGAAAACATCACTTGCTCACCAACCCGTTCGTATTTGCTATGAACGTATATATGCATATGTATATACACACACACATACACAAATACACATATAATACATATGTATATACGTGCGCACACACATATATTTCCTATATTATTGGAACAGAGCAAATCTAGGCCCAGGCTCCCCTGGGCTTGGTAGTGCTGCAGCTGGGCTCCTTAAAGGGCCAGTCTCAGTCGTGACAGCTGCAGGGAACCTTCTGATCTGATCTTATCAAAACTCAAAGAGCCCCAGAATCCGGAGGCCTCAGGAGAGGGAGGGGCCTCGGAGTGGGGACCAGGACGGAGCTGCACCTGGGAGACTCAGGGATGGAGGTGGGAGCCATAACCAGGCCTTGGGAACAGCACATTTGACAGCCGAGGACAGCAAGGTTTGCGAGTAGGCAATGACTCGCCCAGGTCCACACAGTGTGGCTGCTGAGAGGCGTCCGGCCTGGGGAGCTAGAGCTTGGGTGGGACAGCGTTAGACATGAGGGACACCCCTGCTCACACTTGGCCCCTGCACTGGACCAGCTGGATTCTGCAACATATGAATTATTGAGCTGGAAAAAAATCCCCGAACTCTCACGAGCTCCCTACCCAGAGAGATGCGATTCCTGGTGTTCTGAAACTTGACAGGCCTGAGATCATGTTGCTTTGCCATTTAGAAGGGGTCAGGGACAGGGAAATGAGCATGGTTTTGTCCCTGCGGGCGATGGCGCCCTGGCCCTGGAGGCTGACAGCCTGGCCTGGCCTGGCCTAGCCCCCATCTCCGGCATCACATCAGTACCTGGCTTCCCCCTCAAGGCGATGGGCTCACTGGGCTCCGAGGGATCGCTCATGCCATACTGGTTTATGGCTCGCACTTTGAAGACATACGACTTCCCTTTCTCCAGATCCAAAAGGGCGAACCTTGGGGATTTCACAGGAGTGTCTGTATGGATGGCCTCCCAGGTGCCACTACCTATGACTGACTGTGACAAAGGAAGAGAAAGGCACATTGGTGAAGCAGCTGCCTGGCACTGGGCTCTGTGCTGGGGGCTCTCATTCACTTCTGACCCCCGGCCCTGGCTGCCTCTGAACACCGAGCTCTGGACCCTTCTGCCTCCTCCACATCTCTGCCCGGTGCCTACTGAGCATCTCACATCCGCCGTGTCCGGAACTCCACTCTGGATCTTCTCCCCAAATCACCCACATTTGGTTAATGGGACCTTAACCAGTTAAGGTTAAGTGGCTCAGGCCAAAAAAATCCTTGAAGGTATCCTGGAGTCCTTCCCTTTGTCCCTCCCACCCCAAATAGGCTCCATCAACAAATCCATTTGACCCCATCTTCAGAATTCATCCAGAATCCCACCCTGGCTTACCACCCTGATGCCCTTGCTACAACTTTGATCCAAGCCACCATCATCTTTTACCGGAGCTACATCACTCTTTTCTCCAAATGATGAAGATCCCTTCACTACACAAGTCAGATCCCTGTCCCCGGCTGCCCACAACCACCATCTCCCTTAGAGCCAAAGCTTCTCTGTGGCCTGACCCTTGCTACCTGTCTGGTCACATTCACTCCCCCTTTGCCCCATGCCTCCCTGCTATTCCCGATGGCACCAGGCCCAACTCCTGCCTCTGGGCCTTTGCACTTGCTTACCCCTTTTGTCGGGGATGTTCTTCCCTGCAGAAATCTCTGGTGGGCTCCTCCTTTCCTTTAGGTTTTTATTCAAAACTCACCTTCTCAGGGAGAACTCCCAGCCTCTAATCTAAAATGTCAGCCACCCCTTCCCTCAACACTTCAGACCCCTTCCCCCCTTTTAGTCTTTTGCCTTTATGCCTACCACTAGCTAATGTGCTAAGGATCTTCCTGATTTATTTCCTTTACCGTCAGTCCTCACACCCCTGACTCGAAGCTCAGCTCCATGAGGCAGGGGTTTGCCTGTTTTATCCACTGCCATGTCCGCAGGGCCGGGAAGAGTCCTGGCACATGGGAGGTGCTCAGTCTATGTTTGGCGGGACCCATAAATGAGAAAAGGAATGAGTTTTCATGATAACCTTGAAGGGGGGTATTAATTTCCCCACCAGTGAGAAAACTTGTGCTCAGGGAGTTTAAGTCCCTTGGCTGAAAGTCATGCATCTAATAACTGGTGTATTCGGTATTTAAGCCCAGCTGTGGGTGTCCCCAAACCTGTTCACTCTCCCCAGCATAAGGGGCCCAAAAGGTAGCCACAAATCCTGCATCTCTGGGCAGATAGAGGGTGACAAGCTGAGGGCAGTGCAGGTGCCAGGAAAGATCCAGAAGCACTGGGGGAATTCGCTGACCCCGCCGTGCACCCTACCTCCCTACCTGCCATGCTTTCCCCTCCCAAGGCCTACCCACCTGCCAGGAGTCCAGAAATCAGCTTGGCCACACACACACACACACACACACACACACACACACACAAAATCCCACAATAAAACCAGCAAACATTGCTGAGCACCTCCTGTGTGCCTCTATGTGTGTTCTCTATTCTAAGTCCATAGGTGCCTTACTTGGTCCTTGTATTGGCTCTATGAGGTGTGTATGGTTATTATCTCTCTTTTACAGAAGAGGAAACTGAGGCACAGGGAGACTCCATAACTGGCCCAAGGTCACACAGATTTGAACTCCCTCCCCTCCCTCCCCCCTCCCCCGCCCTGAGTGTGCCAAGAGAGGCCCGGATGAACAACCGGAGGTGGAGACTCCTCCCTGGGACTTTCACTAACTCTGTACTGTCCACCTGCTGTGTGCCAGGTCCTGTGCTGGGCACGGTGAGTAATGAGAAGCAAACCTCGTCTCTTCCTCTAGGGGGGTTAGGGCCAACAATGTGTCCTCGGGGCATGTTTTCAGGCCTGGAGCTGCTGGCCCGGCTGCGTGTGGCGTCTTATTTCATTCTCCTTTTGCCGCCGGAGGAAACTGAGGCTCAGGGAGCTCAGGAACCTGGCTTGCACAGCAGAAGCCAGGATTTGAGTTGATCTTAACACCACGCTGTTTTTCACCCTGCCAGCTGCCTCAGCTCCGCTATGAGATCCGCCCTACATGCACGAGCGGCCCACAGTCCCAGACACCTGCCCCTGCCCCATGTGGGTGGGAACTGCCTCCAGGGAGCCCGCCCCCAACCCCCTGCTATGGGAGGGCTGCCCACTCTGACCCTGGCTCGTGGGTACCCTCCCAACATGGCCTTGGCCAGGAATTCCTGCTGGACCCGATGTGTGGCCTCATGCCAGCCAGACCCGGGGGTGGGGAGGTACCCAGGAAATGGTGGATTGTACTGTTGTCACCATCATTTGTATGTCTTAATTCTGGGCATTTCCACGAACAGCCTCAGGAGCTGTTGCCAGTCACTGGCCACACGGGGCTCAGGTCACTTTGGAAGGTCTGCCCCCATGGAGGGGCAGGTACCTTCCAGGTACAGATTCTCCTCTAGTCTCTGAAAGCCACCCAGGGACACCGTCTGCCGTCTCTCCAGCTGTCCCCCTGCCCATGCCCCCGATGCCTCCCATGCGCCAGCGGTGTCTGCTTTTCAGCCCAGCCTGGGGCTGGGGCCCATGGGGTCTCTGTACCTTCTCCAGAGTGTATGTCAGGGGAGCTCTGCCCCGAGGCCTTGGCTCTTCCCAGCTCAGAACCACGTAGGCTTCACGGATCTCACTGGCGTGGACGTTGGTGGGGGGCAAGGGGATGGTCACAAAGTCTGGAATCAGAGTCATCGAGGAGGAGATGGGGTGGGCCCTCAGAGACCCCTCATTTCATAGACGAGGAACTGGGCCCAGAGAGGGGCAGGAACTTGCTCCTCGTCATCTAGCAGGGCCAGGCAGAGCCAGGGCCACAAGCCTCGTCTCCCGATGTCCTCCCCAGGACTTTCCCCAATATGCCACCTCCTCCACAAGGGGCCGAGGCAAGACGGGCCGAGGTCACCTGAGGACCCTGGCCTCCTCCAGATGGACCTCACCGGCCCTCGCCTCCCCATAGCCGGCACACAGACACCTTCCGCCTCTCGGCCACTTTGTTTCCCGAGTTTCCAGAAACAAAGGAGGCTGACTCACAGCTCGAGGCAGAGTATCAGGAGGTTCACACATACCTTCAAAATCATCTGTGTTGATTGTGATCTTGTTTCCCAGGTCAAAGGAGATCTCTAGGGTGGAGAACAGAGAACGTTGGGGGAGAAGCAGGGGGTGCAGGGTGTGTGGGGGTGGGGCCGGGTCAGGGAGGGTCAGAGCAGGACCTGTCCACTCGGGGTGCTGATTCCTCACCCTCTTCCCAGTCCTGGCCTTTGGGCCCCTCATTGTGTGACCTCAGGCAGGTGCTCTCTGAGCCTGCATTTCTCCAGGGTCCAAAGTGGAACACTGCTGTTCTAGACCCTGAGAGATGCCCTGTCTCCTTGCAACAAATGGGGACAGAGGAGAAGTGATGGGCCTGGGGTTGGCTAGCTAGGGTAAGGCGGAGCTGGGAGGCAAACCCAAGTCAGGGTGACCCCTCAAGGCTGAAAGGGTGGTGCCTGCACCACCACCCCCATATCTCTCCCAGCTCAGGGCTCCTGAGGCAGGGCTGTTTTTCTCCTTTAGGGTATCTGAAGAAGGTGCTGTGGTTCCCCCCTCAGATTAGCATCTCCTGTGGACAGATTTGTGTTTCTTCCGTTAGACTAGTTGTCCCTTCCCCCTCAGGCTAGGGGTTCCTAAGGACAGCACTGTGCTTCCTCCCACAACCTAGGAGTGCCTGAGACTGTGTCTCCCTCATCAGACTAGCAGTTCCCGAGGGCTGTGCCTTGTCTCCCCCAACCCCTTGGAATAAGGCTTGGTATGGGGTCTGTGCTACCTGTGTCCTGCATGCAGCGGTCCTCAGAGTGCCCTGATGGATGCTCTAGAATGTTCCTCAGGGCCTCTGCACCCACCTGTCTTTCTCTGGTCTTCATCATGGTCGCGCATGACAACCAGTTCTGATGCCTTGGAGGGGAGGCTGCTGCCTGCTCTGCTGACAGCTCGCACCCGGAACCGATAGCTCTGGCCTTCCAGAAGGCCTTGGATGGGGCACCGACAGGTCCCGCCAGGGGCCTCGTGCCAGGGAACCCACTGCGCAGACTCGCCCTGGCACCTGCAGGAGAGAGGCCCCAGCTTTCAGGCCCTGCCCCCGACTCACACCTGCCGGGTCTGAGCCCCTACCAAGGCCATTCCTTCACCCCAGGCTACCAGTTCGAGTCCTGCTCTCCTCTCAAAACCTCGTGAATGATAGAACTCGGATTTTACCCAAGGGCCGCCCACTCCCTAACTTGGCGTGCGGTCCAGATGGACCCTCCAACTTTGGGCTCTCTGTGCCATCCGGGTACCACTGTCCTCACTTGGTACGCCGGCACGCACTGCCAGCTGGATGGGACAGTGGGCTCGTGGGGTCAGAATCCTGGCCCTACCACTGAAAAGCAATGTGACTTTGGGCAAAGTCATCACCTCATGTGCCTCAGTTTCCTCATCTGTAGAATGGGGCACCACAGAGTCCCCTGCTGCCCTGGACAGGATCGCAAGGACTCCATGAGGTTAGGCACGCAGCTTCAGTACCTGCTGTGAGGCAGGGCATCTGTCACCTCAGACTAGGGCCAGGACCTGGCAGCTTGTGCAGGGGGTGGGATGTTCCGGGCCCTCCCCTCCCCTCCGGGTCAGTGCTGTCCTGTCTCTCTCTGTCACTCAGAGAGGAAGGGAGCCAACATACCTACTCAGGCTCACTTCCAAGCACGTCATGTTTGCCCCTCCCAGGGTCCACACGGCTGACTCCAGTGGTGGAATTCCAGGTACCGGAGGTGACAGATTTGGAGGTACGGATACCTTTCTCTTGCCCCTATATCATATGACCTGGTCTCCTTCCCGCCCGGTTCTGAGGCTAGGCATGGGGCTCCCTCTATCCTGTGGCCCCCGCTCTTACTCTCACGAGGTCTCCCCCAGGAGGCTCTGCCCCTCAAGAGGCTGACTCACAGCTCGATGGAGTAGCTGGTGATGGGGTGGCCCCGGGTGTCGCTGGGTGGGGTCCAAGTCAGAATGAGGCAGTCTCTGTTCACATTCAGGCATCGGACATTCAGAGGGGAACCCGGGGCCCCTGGCTTCTCGGCTGCTGCATCTGAGACCCCGAGTAGGGGGTGGGAGGAGGGGAAGAGGAAGGTTCCTCACTTGGTGTCTCTTTGGCCACGGACCGTCCCACTCCCTCCCAGCAACCACTTCAGGGGAACCCTCCAGGGCTCACTTGTGATCTTATGGTCCTCAAGGACCTGAACAATAGCTTCCTTTTTTTTCTTTTTTAAGATTTTATTTGTTTACTTGACAGACAGAGATCACAAATAGGCAGAGAGGCAGGCAGAGAGAGAGAGGGGGAAGCAGGCTCCCTGCCCAGCCCTCCTTTTTAACAACAGCATCTGGGAGGCTGTGGGAGTACCAGTCATTAGGGGCCCATTGCACTCTATGCCCCTGAATGATCAGTGTATTGAAACTGAGCCCTGTAGCATCCCTCCATTTTGTGGTTGGGAAAACAGAGTCTCAGAGGAAAAGTGACTTGCTCAAGGTCACCAGCTAATGAAGTGGCAAAGTCAGGATTTGAACCTGAATCAGTTTAAAGACCAAGAGGCAGAACTTACCAGGTACTGGAATCATCCCAGCCCATGCTCAGTGCTCCCTCCACACCTCCCATTAGGTCTGAGACTCAAGCTGTATCTTTTTGGAGGGTCATAGGATGCCAAAGGGATTCTTGGAGACTCTCACTCAACACCCCTATTTATAACAGGGAAACTGAGGCCCCGAGAGGGCAGGGAAACTTGCCGTAGGTGCCACAGCCCATCTGGTTGCTGGGCTCCAGCTACACCTTTTACCCTCCAAGCCCCCACTCACCTCTCACAAACACGTAAGTGCTCTGTTCCTGGAGCCCCAAGGGGGAAGGCACCTGGACTGTGTAGAGCCCCTCATCCTCCTTATAGGCACAGGACACCTTCAGGGATGCCTGGCGGTCTTCATAGAGGATCTGCCGGCGTCCTGAGGATCTCAGTAGTCTCCCTGAGGAGAGGAGGGGTCCAATATGGGCCCTGGCTTCCCCTGGGCACCCTTAGATGGTCTGAGTTGAGGCAGCAGTGTGGCTGGTATGGCTGGTGTGGGTGGTGTGGGTGGTGGGGCTATAGCCTGAGGCTTAGCTGGGGAGTTGGGGAGGGGTTGGTGATCTCCAGGGCTCTGCCAACGTGGCCCCGAACTCTCCTCTGCTGAAGGTTTGGGGAGTGGGGCCAGGTCGGGGGGGGGGGGGGATGGTGGCTCAACATGGGAGTGAGCATTTAGAGAAGTGGTCAAAGGCCCAGGGAGGAGTTGGAGGTGACAAAGTGGAAATGAGAGATGGGCCCTTTTGTGAGGGTCAGCGTCTCTGCATGGGGGTTGGGGGGATCACTGTGGGTGTTGGGGGCTCAGTGGGTGGGGGTTGTAAGCTCAGTGAAGGGAGTGGGGGCTTGCTGAAGGCATGGAGGCTCGGGAAAGGGGTTGGGGGCTCACTGAGGGAGTTGGGGCATCCGTGCGGAAGGTAGAGGGCCTCTCGAGGGGTGTGGGGAGAAGAGTGGGGACTCAGCAGTGTAACCTTAGTGAGAGGGACGGGGCCTCCGGGGCTCAGGAAGTGGGTCCTGCCCTGAGGCCACACCGAGGCCACATTGTGGGGCCGTCCTGCTCTGTGTTCCCCTCTCCTGCCAGGACCTCCATTCTGGAAGGTCTACACGTTTGGGAAGACATCTCAGCCTTATCACAAATGTCTCTCAGGGCTTGCTGTGGCTTTCCCACTCTTCTGCCTCCCCCGCCTCCCACCCCCTGCCCCCAGCCCCCAGCAGGTGCGGTCTCCCTAGGGGTGTTTGTCGGCCACTGTGCTCCTTGTCCTTTGGCTGCAAGCCTGGTCACAGGTGAGGAAGGAGGGTCAGACATCCTTCCCCTCCCTGGCTATCAGTGGGCAGTGGCTGTGACTGCGCCTTGGCCTCCCCTTGCCTCCCAGATGAAGAGCAGCGTGGTCCCTCTCTGGCTTCCATCTCTGCCCCTGAAGGCTGAGGACCAGGACGGAGTGGGGGGCGGGGCTCACCATCTTGGCGCCACTGGATGTTCTGCTCAGCATCCAACACATCTTCAGAGAATAAGCAGGACAGGGAGAAGGGCTCCTTCTCTCGCGCGAAGACTGGCTTCAGCACTGACGTGAATTCCACGTTGGGGACCAACATCAGTCCTGGGGTGGGAACAGACGTTAGGGCAGCAGTCTTCAGAGGCCACCTAGCCTAGCCTGGGACATTTCCACTCCTCTGAGTCAGGATGCATAGTTTCTGGGGTGCTCTTAGCCAGGAAGGAGGGGCCCTGTCCTGGGAGTGGGTGGAGGTGGGGCCGAGATTTATTTAGGTGGGATCAGATGAGCCAGAAGAGCCGCTATCCAAAGGCCATGCCCTTTTGTCTATTTGGCTTTGCCTTTCTCACTCAGTTTTGGCTCCTGGATAGCTCGGCAGTTGGGGGCCACTCTGGGGTGCCCGGGGAGCCCCAGAAGCCAGTGGGCAAGTGTGAACAGCTCATAGGCAATGACATGTCTCTGTGGACAATGGTTGGTTAATATTCTGAAGGGGGTTATGGAAGAAGGTATGACAAGGAGCCCAGACACCCTCTTCCCCGAAGGCCGTGGCTCCCTGAGCCTCCTTACTTTTAAAGATCTCCGAATCGAAGCCAGCATCCTTCCCCACGTAAGCTGAAAATCCAAAGCAAATGGAGTTTGAGAAAGTTCAGACCTCATATCCCTATTAGATTAGAGGCAAGGGTTTGGCTGTGGGTTTCCATCCTGGTCTATTGGTGAGTCTCCCTCTGGCCGCTGGAAGTTCCTTCACCCCTCTGGGCCTCTCCTTTCTCGGTAACTTGGGGGCAGTGGCTCCTTGCTCCTGATGGTGGGGTTCTGAATAAGTGAGTTCACATGAACGAAACCCTCAGCCAGAACCGGGCACACAGTTAGTGCTCAATAAATGGCGATTTCCATCCTCTGCCCAGACCCACTGTCAGGATCATGCAGTCTGCATAGAGGCCAACTCTGGTCAGCATGGGATTTCTGGTGGGGACAGAGAGCAGGGGAAGGGCGGCGCTAAGACTAGGGCCATCTGGGGGCTTATGGGTGATATCCAGAGCGATGTTGACAAAGACCACAGAGCCTAATAATAGCTCTTGTTCACATGGGACATATTAATTCACATATTATCCTCACAGTGCCTTGTCTGTTAGTGCCATTTCATCCTCTTGTACGGATGAAGAAACTGAGGCATAATCCCCCAGCTAGTACCCCAGCAGCCTGAACCCATGTTGGGACTGGTCCCTGGTAAGGCCCTTCCTGAGTGATGCCTGGAGGGGTCTGGGAGGCTGCCCAGAGTCACACAAAGTCAGTGAAAGACTCAGGATTAGAACCCAGACCTCCTGCTTCCCAACCCGGGGCCTTTTACCAGTTGCTATGGAGATGAGAGCAGGGGAGTGATGGTAATGGCTGTGAGTGGATCCCCTTAGGAGGAGGCTGGTTGGAGTCTGAGGGTGGATCCCAGAGTTGCTAGCCTTGATGGAGAGAGGGGCAGGGGTCTGGAAGAAGGGATGGGAAGGATGGGTGGACAGAGGGAGGCAGGGCCCTGATCCTTGACCTTGGGCTTGAATCTAGCCTATAAGGGCAGCCCAAATGCCAGAGAGAGCTGGACTGGCGGAGGGGACAGCTGCCTTCCAAGAGCTATTTGGGGAACAGGGCAGTTGGGAGGGAGAGGACTGTGAAGGACAAGGTCTGATGAGAGGCAGGGAGGGGGCTGGATGCCAGCCTGTCTGCTGCCCAGAGAGTGTGTGTAAGTGTGTGTGCGTGCGCGCACGTGTGTGTGTGTGTGTGTGCAACCTCTCTCTCAGGGGCCCTGAGGACAAGGCAGCAGTTTCCTGGGCCCAGAGACATGGCCTGCTGGCTGTGCTCCGCCCTCCTCATGGTGCGGGGAAGAGAGAATTACGGCTTCCCCAAACCCACTACAGGCCATGCTTTACCTCTACCATCTCTTTTAATTCACCTGAGCACCTGAGCGCAATGGGGGGAGACCCCCTTTACAGACAAGGAAGCTCAGAGAAGTGAAGCGAGGTACCCTAGGCTCACACAGCCGGTCAGCGGCAGAGCCAGAATGCGGACATGGGCCTGGCTGACTCCCGAGTGTCTCCCCGGCCTTGTGCCTCTCAGATGCCCCTGGGAGAACCCCACCAGTCGGGGAGCTGCTCCACTGGGAAATATGCACCAGAACCCAACTGGGGAAGTCAGGTCCAGGGGAGGAGTTGGGAAGGCTCAGCCTTTCTCCCTACGGACCCCCTCAGGAGGGCTGGCAGGACCAGGCCACCCTCCTGGGGGCCATAAGCTGGGTCCTGACCCCCAGCCCAGCCCAATGAAGTGAACACGGCTTTTGGAGATAGTTGTATAGGTTGTGCAATCTCAGGGACTCTCCCTTGTTCCGCAGGCTCCAGGGAAGTGAGTCTCTATGGCTGTCTTGGTCACTTGGTCCCAGGTCCAATAGCCCTGCATCAAGGGCCCTCCCAGGCCTAATACCCCTGCATCAAGGGGCCGTTCTCCAGTCTAAGCGCAGATTCACGTCCTCCTCTGCTCACCCTGGGGGTGCTGCGGGCTAGCCTGACTGGTGGGAATGGGAGTGCTTACTTCGGACAAGGACTTTGGCAAAGGAGGAGGCCTGGCCATAGGCATTCTTCACCTTCACCGTGTATGTGGCTGCGTCCTCCACGGTGCATCTGAAAAGGAGAGAGGAAGGGCCCCCCGAGACTGCTGGGCTCCATGGGAAACTCAAGTCCCCACGTGTGGGTGGGAGAGGCAGGCATTCACATGAAGGCTTGGCAGGGGGTGGGGGTGGGGACTTTAGGCTCTGGTTCAGGCCCCAGCTCTGAAATGCTGTGTGCCTTTGGACACACAGGCACTGTGTGCCTTTGCTGTGTGCCACTGCCCTTTGCTGGACCTCAATGTCCTTCTCTGAAGAACTAGGGACACAATACCAGCCTAACCCAACTCAGGTGAAAGAACTGTGAAAATATGATCGTCATTCCAGAGTTGGTAGGATCAGACAGGTTAAGTGACTTGCCCAGAGTCACACAGCACCCAGAATTCAACCCAGCATTAAGGTGACAAGTTCGCTCCCAGGCATAGCCTCCTGCCCTGTCAACACCTCCCAATCAGAGTCCAGGAGCAGGAGCAGGGCACAGACTTAGAGCAGGAGCGGGGCACCCCTGCCAGTCTGTGTCAGAACTGGGCCAGATGCCCAGGTGTGCTCAGTCTCAGTCCTTGGTCTCATCACTAGTCAGGCCAACCCCATCTCATTCCCAGAGCTTGTGCCGGGTCCATTCCAGGGCTACACTGGGGACACAGAGAGTCATTGGGTTGTGGCCATCTGGCTCCATCAGCAAGCAGAGAGGTTCCTTCGAATCCCCACTCTTAACTCGACTGCTTGGGGTGGGAATCTGTCCTGCTTCAAGGACTGGGCCCACCTGCCTCTCCAGGCAACCTTGACCCTGCATGCCTTCCCTGATTGCCCAGCCCACGGCCCCCACCCTCTGTGGTCTCCTGTGGTCAGATACTTATGTCCATGTCTCCCCACTTTGCTTCTGGAGGGTAGGATCGATGTCCTGTCCAGATTTGTGGCTCTGAAGCCCAAGTTGGTTGAGAGGAAGGGATTGGTGTATTGGAAGGAACCCAGCGGGAGGGAACGGCCTCAAACTCAGGTCCTGCCTTATACAAGCCATGCAGAACCCTACATCTTTTGGAGCCTGGGTGTCCTTTACTGCACCACGGTCAAGGCTTCCCTGCGGGAATGGTGATGAGCAGCATTAATTGTATATGTGTGTGTGTGTGTGTGTGTGTGTGTGTCCCCTTATACAGGGCTTGGCACTGGCAGGAAGTCAGCACGTGGTGTCTCATGGGAGCCCTAATGTGTGCTCTGGGGATCACTGTGCTCACAGCCCCTAGGGCCTGCACTCCATGCGTGCTGCTTCTGCCTTCATTTTTTTTTTTTTTAAAGTAGGCTCTGCACCCAATGTGGGGCTTGAACTCATGACCCTGAGATTAAGACCTGAGCCAATATCGAGCTCAACTGCCGGAGCCACCCAGAAGCCCCACTCCTTCTCCCTTCAAAACCATGCTTAAGAGTCACTATCTCCTGACAGGCCCATCCAGCTGTCTCCCCTCCAGCTGCCTCTCCTTGCTCCTATGCCTCTGTGTGTGTGTGTGTGTCTGTTTTCTCTCCCCGGCAGGGAGCACCCGCAGCATTCCCAGCTCAGCCTTCAGTCTATCCAGCTGGCCTCTGGCTCTGAATTTCTTCTCGTGTATTCCAGGGCATTGGAATGACATAAGAATATCTGTTAAATACTGATTTCCAGGCCCCATTCCAGAATAAGACCTACTTAACCTGACTCTCTGGAGGCAAGAGGAGGCCCCATGTCATGAATGAGCACCCCAGATTCTTCTGAACACGAGGCTGACTCAGTTAATAAGGATTTGAAGTCTTGCTCGGGCTTCGGGTGGGTGGGGGGTTGGGGCTTGGAGGTCATGGGTCTCTCTAGGGGTCTCACCTTCTAATCTCCAGCGTCAGGAGCCCATAGTTGTTGGTGATTCGGTACTTCCCAGCGGGAAAGAGGTGGGGATCGATTCTCATGTCATTTTTGTACCTGTGGGGACACAAAGGTCTGTGGCAGGCAGCGTGCCTCTGAGGGGACAGGACTCGGAGGCTCTCAAGCCTGGATTCCAACCTCAGCTTTGTGCTGTTCCCTTGTCTATGGGACGCGAGACAGCACCTCTCTGCTCTGAACCTCAGTTGTCCTCATCTGTGAGATGGGAGTAATAAGAGCACTAACTTCATAAGGTTGCAGGGAAAATCAAACGCAGCAAGATACGTAAAGCTTTTCTCTAGTGCCCCGAGCACTGTCCACACTCCGGGGTTCATTTTCCTTCTGGGAAGGGTCGGGGGACAGAGAAGACGGAGCCTATTAGTGGCAGCTGCCCTCTGAGGGGGTTGCCACAGAAGGTGCCCCATTCTTCCTCCCTTGTCAGCCTCTCAGGAGGACGGTTCTTTATCTTGGCGCTCATTAGGGTGCTTTGAGACAGCTTGCCGGGGTTCTGAACAGAAGCCTTTGGAAATTTGTATAAGAAGCTCTTTATTGGTCTCCAGAGACCATTCCCCCTTCCTTCCTTCCTTCCTCTCTTCTTTCTTTCCTTTTTTTTTTTTTTTAAAGATTTTATTTATTTATTTGACAGGCAGAGATCACAAGTAGGCAGAGAGGCAGGCAGATAGAGAGAGAGGAGGAAGCAGGCTCCTCACTGAGCAGAGACCCCTATGCGGGGCTCGATCCCAGCACGCTGGGATCCTGACCTGAGCTGAAGGCAGAGGCTTTAATCCACTGAGCCACCCAGGTGCCCCTTTCTTTCCTTTTTCTCAAGTTGGCTCCATGCTGGGTGTGGAGCCCAACACAGGGCTTGAACTCACTACCCTGAGATCAAGACCTGAGCTAAGATCAGGAGTCCAGGAGGCAAAACCACCTGAGCCATCCAGGGGCCCCTCCTTCTTACTCTAAAGGAACAGGATTCATCACTGAACCGCCCAGTGTGACACCAACTTCCTGCCCTCTTTTTCTTTTTTTTAAGATTTTAAAAATTTATTTGACAGAGAGAGATCACAAGTAGGTAGAGAGGCAGGCTGCAAGAGAGTGGGGGAAGCAGACCCCTCACTGAGCAGGGCTCGATCCCCAGACCCCTAGATCACCACTTGTGCCAAAGGCAGAGGCTTAACACACTGAGCCACCCTGGCGCCCTCCTGCCCTCTTTCTACTAGGTGTGGCCATGTGACTAAGACTTGTCACCACAAAGTAAGCACAAGTGCCATGTGGCCGCTACTGATGACCCTTTGCCCCCTTCTATGTCATAGTTCCCTCCAAGTGACGGCAAGAATGTGGCCCAGACGGTGGCCATCTTGCACAAGGAAACCCAGGGCTGTGCCCTCCAGCAGTGAGGGGAGCAGAGTCTGTGAGCAGAGTCACACAGCTGCCCCAACCTGTCCAACTCAGGCACGCAGACAAAAGAAAAATAAACTCCCGTCTTATTAAAGCCATTAAGAAAATCTCCGTGCCCAGCCTGCGTCCCAGATCATTCTGGAGTCAGAATTTCTGGGGATGGGGCTCTGTCCACAGCCCCTTGTTGGGGTTTGGAGGCCTAAGGAGTCACGGCTGGTGAGTGAAAGTCTGTGAAGTCTGGGAGGCCTGGGTTCTTGACCCAGCTGGCTGGGTGACCTTGCCCAAGTCAGTCCCCCTCTCTGGGCCTCTGTGTCTATGAGGCTGTTGCGGGCACAGTCAGTCCCAGTGGTGTCTGAGGTCGAAAGGAGGCCACAGCCAAGAGAGGGCGCCCTGGGCTCAGTGCATCTCCTTCCTGGGACTCGGTTCCCCCCCACACCCTGTTTGTGTCCATGGCAACCAAACAGTGCCACACCCACACCCCATCACCACCCCCCTTCCAGGCTGCACCCTCTTCTGAAAGAAGCCCAACTAAGTCTTCTTTGGGGAGGGCAGTGCCGTATCTTGACAACCAATCTTTCTACCTCTCCTAGGCCTGGGGGCCAAAGTCAGTTCCCCCTACCCCCACTTATCAGGAACATTCCAGACACCTTGGCCTGGCCAGCTTCCAACTTTCAAAGGAAAAAGCAGCAGCTGCAGCTCTGGGCAAGGCCTGGACAGCCAGAGACTTCGGTGTTCATCTTGCCTCTCGCTGGGGCCCCGTCTCCCACCTCAAGGCAGCCCCGCGAAGACACAGGCTGTGCAGCTGACCCTACGGGACAGCCAGTCATAAAACAGTGCCCAGATGACTGAGGCGCGGCATCGGGCCCACAGCCTGGCTCAGAGAGGCCCTCATAACACAGTGAGGTTTTTATTATTTATCTCAATGTTTTTTTTCTTCACAGATTTCCGTCTTGGGTTTTACTTTTGAAGGCTGCTGGGCCTGGGAGACTGATACCGATATCATCTAGAATCATGGCCAGGGCCTACCTCTACTACCTTAATGTGTCCAGACTGGGCCTTGCCTGACTTGTCTTGTTGTTGTCCCTGCATTCAGGAAGTGCTCAATAATTGCTGAATGAATGTACTCGCCTGACGAGCTTGGGTGTGCTGGGATCTTCCTTTTGACCAGGGGGAGGGTGTCTGCCAGGAGCTGGTCAGAGCCTGGGGGCCAATGCCAGGACAGTGCATGACCCTGTCCAAACCGACGGCCGACGGTGGAAAACCGGATCCCCAAAACCAGGAGCACCGGGGGCCACCTGTGTTGCTTCTGCTGGAGGGGTGCCTGGCCTTGCTTCTACCACTTACCACAGTCAGCTTCTACCACTTACCACACTCAGTTCCCTGTTGTGGCAACACTGCTGGCAGGGTGGACAGGAGTCTCTTCTCTGAGAGGCTCCTCCGGAATGCCTTAGTTGTGGGCCTCAGTGCCAGAACAGCACAGGGCGGGGCGGGGCCACCGGGCAGGACAGCTGAGGCACTGACCCCCTCCTCAACCCAGGCCAGCTGGCAGGAGCAGTTCTCCTACCTAGCCAGCTGCTTGCAGCCAGGGACTGCCTTGGTCCCCATAGAAATCCAGTGCCCAGCACGAATTCCAGCTCCCTGCACCCTTTTGTGATTGCATGTCATCTGGCAAGGACCAGCCCCGAAGCCCGCTTCCTCGATGCCTCTTCTGATTGCTCCTGGCCTAAGTGCTTTCTCTGTCTCTGACTTCTGAAGCATTACATGTGCCTCAAGGAAGAACAACAAGCCCAATTTTCACTTTCGAACTCTCTAGGCTGGTAGCAACACCGACGGTTGGGAGGCAAGAGATCCAAGTTTGAATTCGGACTCAAACTGGCTGTGTGACCTTAGACAAGTCACACTACCTCTCTGACCCAGGGGTGGCCCCAGGGCTCAAAGGAGAAGAAAGTGGTGGGTCAGTAAAAGTGGGTTCAAGGATACAATGTTGCTTTTTTCCTTCATGATCTCCATTGTTTATGTGCTTATCCTCTCTCTCCTACTAGACCATGGCCTTATTCACCCTCAAGATCTGGTTTATGTGTCACCTCCCCTGAGAAGCCTTCCTGGATCCTTGAGAGAGAGGCAGCCGCCTCGCTGTCTTCATCTTTACTCTTGTATTCCCAACTGCACCCATGAATGTACTTCTCTGTACAATGACATTTCTCTTTGGGGCTGAGCATTCTTTGAGGGGAGGGTGTGTCTGGTTCATTTCTATGCCTCAGTGCCCGAGTCTGGGGCTGGGGCCGATCACTCTGCTGGTAGCTATTTGTTGAAATCCTCTCCTTATCCCCCAGCATACTGCCCCTGGTCTAAGACCCAGGGGGAGCCCCCTAAACAGTGGGAGCCACTTGCCACCTCCCCCCCCCCCCACCCCCGTCCCCGCGGTCAGATTCTGCTGTGGTTACACTTCCAGGAATGACGTCTTCTACTTTCCCAGCTCCTCTCAAGCTCTGAGGCTTCCCCATAAGTGTGGCATTAAATCCTCACCACACGCAGGCTGGGCAGGAGGCCTTCAACCCATTTTACAGAACAGGAGAAAGGAACAGGACCAGAGAGGTTGAGATGTGGCTGGAGTCACACCTTGCGTTTGTAGAGAGAGTAAGGTCTGGACTGGACATAGGGCTCTCACTCCAGGTCTGAGTTCCTCGCTATGGGGCGGGGGCGGGGGGGGGGGATGCCCTCCCCGCCTCCCGTTCTGCTCCTCTGTCCCCTGCCTGCTTCCCGCCATCATCTTCCAAGCCTGGAGACGCCCAGCTCAGAGCAGCTGCCTTCTGCCACCAGAGTCCTATTTTTCCAAGGGCTGGCTCCCCAGTGGCCCCGTCTTCCTGCCCCAGGCTGGCCGGGAGGAGGCTAAGAATAACCCATCCTGAGCCTTGGAGCAGCTGCTGCTCTCTCGGGGGAAGGGGGGGGAGCGGGCCGAGCTCAGGGTTTGTGGGGTTGCAGCTTTCCTAAGGCAGCAAGAACTTCAGGGGGGAGGAAGTGGGCTCCTGGAAGGAGGTGCTGGGATGTAACGTACACACACTCCGTTAACCCTGCGAGCTCAGAGCCTGGGGGCAGGTGAGGACCCCCTTCTCTCCGGCCGCGGTGGCTTACCAGGTGACCTGGGGTGGAGGCGAAGCCTGGACAGTACAGGTCAGCAGGACCGTGGCGTGCTCCCAGACGGCGTGGGAGCGCAGAGGGATCCAGAACCAGGGCCCCCGGCCGGAACACAGCTCCCTCAGCTCCTTGGCCTCCCGGACCTTCTCCTCTGTCTGGAGGTGGGAGGGATCTGTGACTCCCATGAGCCAGGGGATCACATCTCCCCATCTTTGCTGTCACCGTTCCCCTGCACATGCAGGCTCTGGGAGGGTCAGCTGAGCGGCGAGGTGGCACAGAGGGCAGGGCATGGGCTTTGGAACAGCTGGCTTGGGGGGTCAAGGCCAGATTCTGCCACTTCCCGCCTGTGAGACCATAGGCAAGTCCTCAGTTTCCTTATCTGTAAAATAGGCGTGATAATAATATTCCCCCACCTTCCTGTGGGGTTGTGGTGAGGATTAAGGGAGTTAGTATGTGAAAAATCACGGGCAATGAGAAAGCCCATGTGAGTGTTAGCTATGCTCTCCTGCCCCGGGAGGGGGCACCGAGGGTGGCTTCAGATCCCTGATGTTTGTCAGGAATAGTATTTCCAGAGGTTCTTCTGGGAAGGTCAGTTTACAAGCCCAGTCTGGTTTAAAATCCCCACCTCATCCCTGAGAGTCTATACACCACACACATCTGTTTTACAGGTGAGAAAACTGAGGCTCAGGAGGGGTCAGCTGCTTGCCCCCAGGTCACACAGCAGGAGGGCGGGGACGCCAGCCTTCAGACCCAGTCCCAGACCAGGGCCTGGACTCTTTCCGGGATGTCCAGCCACCCCTTGGGAGGAAGGCAGGTGAGGTGGGTGGCCTGTGATGGGTCGCAGGTCCCCAGACCCCCTCACCCGCTGCCTCAGCGCCTTCCGGTCGCGTCTCTGGCGCAGCAGCCACTGGGTCTGCAGGAAGGCGATCTCCGTCTTCTCCCAGTCGTTGCCGAAGCCCACTCGCTTCTGCCCCCGCTCCTCCAGCTCCACGGCGGAGGTCTGGCGCCTCAGCTGGGACTCCCTGCACAGCAGAGGCCGGCAGCGGCCGAGGGCCCAGGGTTCGTGGGGGCACCCTGGCCAGGGCCTCCCGGCCTCCCCACGCCAGCCTTGCCAGCTGCACTTGAAGGTTGTTGAGGACAAGAGCAGCTTTTAATCCTCTCTTGCTTCCAAAATACCTGAATGCCCTGCTTTCAGTAGGTGCATAATAAGTACTATGGCTACAGTCCCAAGGCCCTTTCACAAGTCTTTGTTCCTCTTGCCTTCACGACGACCAAGTGGTTAGGAGTAGTCCCCCTATTTTATAGGGCAGGGACTTGCTTCAAGCTGCTAGGACCAGGAACTGGGCCTTCTAACCCAGGTCTCGGCCTCCCAATGCTCTCTGGCAAAGCCCTGTGGTGATGTGTGGCCCCCACCCTCTCCCACGGGGGTGGGTCTCACTACTGCCTGGGGACCCACCCAGAGAGTGTTCTAGGCCCCTGTGCTAGATGTAACTCTGGGCAGAGTCTGTAAGTCCAATGTAGGAGCCTAGTAGAGGCAGGGGACTGGCCCTTTCTCAGCCCAGCGCTGTCTGAAAAGGTCACCTGACTTACCGAGATGTCTCTGAGGAGGCCGTCAGAGCCAGGGCGGCTGCGAGGGCGTAGTCTGCAGCGCTGAACTGATACTCTTCCTCACTGCCCGGGGAAAAGGGAGTTAAGGGCTGGTGCAGGATTGCCTGGAGATCTGGTCCCAGTGTCCCTGAGCTTAAGGCAGCATCTACCTAACCTGTCTCAGGACACTAGCAAGCACAGCTTTGCCTCCCCCCTCAGACTGGGACCTCCACAAAGCAGGGCTGTGTCTCCCCCCTCAGACTGGGATCTCCACAAAGCAAGGCTGTGCTTCCCACCTCAGGCTGGATTTTCCAGAAAGAAGGGTCTCCAGATGACAGTGTTGAACTTCTTACCTCAGACTGGCTTATCCGGAAAGCAGGCTATGCCTCCCCACTCAGACTGGGGACCCTTCGGGGTGGGGCAGTGGCCTGGGTGAGGTCCCTGATGATCCCACCTGCTGCGGAAGGTCCTCCTCCGCACTGAGGAACCCATGTGCAGGCTGTGCTGCCGCTCCTCCTTGTGCTCCTCCTCCTGGCGGTGTTCCAGCCGGTGGACCTCCACGGCCTGGGGGGGCCGGGGCTCCCCCACATTTCCAGGGCTGTGGGGCAGAGTCATGGCTGCGAGAGCAACAACCTGCCAGGTGGGGCGCACGGTCATTCTACCAGGCACCTGCCCATCCCTTCCCCACGTGGTCCCGGGCATCCCTGGGAAGTTTGTGGGGTGGGAGTTCTCGCTCCAGGGGGCAGACAGCAGGGAGACCAGGGAGGGGGCAGGGACCTGGCCAACAGGACAGAGACAGGCTTCGCAATCTGAGCCTGGCTAGTGCATCAGTCCTTGCACTCTGCGGCTGCATGAGCAACAGCTCTGCCTTTCCCTGCCTGTGACCTGGGCAAAGTCTTCCCTTTTCTGGGCCTCCACTGATGAGTGATCCAATACTGTGGTGTCCGAGGGGTGCTCTGTGACTCAAGATGGGCGGATGTCCTCACTCTTCCTGCACACGCCCATCCAGCCCTACCTCGGAGCCTTTGCCTGCTCTGGTTGCTGCTCTGGGGGGAGCCTTTCTCCACTTCTGGCTTGCTGAGCCCCACTCAGGCTTTACAGCCCAAGCCAAGAAAGCATACTTCCGTTGGTGCAAGGGTCAGGGGTGGGGACTCTGGGTGTGGTCCCGCTTCTCATTCCAGCTATGGGTGTGTGCCCTTGGGCAAGACTCTGTGACTTAGTTTCCTCATCTGTGAAATGGGTCTACTGACTTTCCGGGGTGGTGGTCAACGTTAGAAGAGTGCTAGGAGCATAGCAAGTGCCATGGAAGCGTTAGATATTAGCATGCTTTTTCGTAGTAACCCTGCCGAAAAACTACCCGCCACCTAGAATTTTTCTCTCCTTTAATCCTTTTTTATGCTTTTTCTGTCTGCACTCCACAGTCTAGCTGTGATTCAGAAAACACCTCCCCTTATGAAATTATTTCTTATTTGTACATCGTCACTCTCCAACAAGACTGTAAGTGAGTTAAAAGTAACAACAGTGAGTGTTTTCAGTGTGCTGGCCCCATTATCTTCCTGTCTTACTGATGAGGAAGGAACGTGCTTGTCCAAGTTCACACAGCTGGTTGAGGTTGGGACTATGAGTGGCACCAGACTCTGAGCTCTCTTGACATCTATGACACATGTCTACTAGAGACCAGGCCTTGACTGTGGCTGGGCACACAGTAGGCCACAGGGCCGTTCTTCTCATAAGGGCATCATGATGGAGGGCTCCCCCTTTGTACTCCTGAGGCTCAGGTCTGGGCCACAGGTGGTACCCAGTCAGGGCTGGGTTCAGTGAGTGTGAAGGGAGCCTCAGGGATCCGGGAGTGACTCCATGAGTGTGGAGAGGCAGGTAGGGAGAGTGGGAGGCCCAGGGACGAGCTGTTTTGGGTTCTTGCACAAAGTTCTTGCCCCAGTCTGGGCCGTGGTGTCACAGCTGGTCTCTGAGGGTCCCTCTGATGCAAAGGCTCTAAGATTCAGACCATAGTCCCTGGAGTGGCTTCCATATCTCCTTCAGGTGGGAGTTCAGGGGGGCAGGCCTCTGACCTGGCGGGTCCTTGACGGGCTTAGACCTGATATTGTCCTTGGCCCCAGTCTCCCTGAAGGTCCTCCTGGCAGTGGTGGAATATGTGTGTGTGTGTGTGTGTGTGTGTGTGTGTGTGTGTGTGTGTACCACTTCTCTAAGTCCATAGCATGGGAGATGGGCCCGCTGGCCTCATTAGAGCACCATGGCCCTGTGGGCCTGCTGTGGGGTGTCAGGGGAGACAATCTCCATGGGCATTTACCCTTTTTAGTTCCCAAAAGTATGCTCCCTTTTAGTATCTGGATTACTGCAGTGTTAGCCAGAACCAAAGCCTGCCCCAACTCTCCTTGGTCCTGCAGATGACCTGAGCCGAATGTAAGAGGACTGTCACCCCTTGGGCTTCCCATGTGGCCCCCCCACCCCGAGGAACAGGCTCTGCTCGCTCCCAGAGAATGACTCATTCAGGCTCATTCTGTGCCTCCTTCCTTACAACCCCGGGAAGTGGCCTCGATGGGGAGGCCCCCTCCCCCCACCTTTCCTGGGACACCGTGGCCCTGGCTCCAGCAACTGAGGAACGTTCCCTGGCATCAGCTGCTGGCTCCCTTCCCCGGATGCTCTGTTCCTGATTAGCACCGTGGCGGGGGGGGGGGGGGGCGGTGACTGGCACCCATCCCTGACCTCCTGGGCCTCCCGCAGCCAGACCCCCCACCCCCAGGTTTAGCAGATGAGCCATCAATTATTTTTAAAGCACTGACTGCTTGGGATCAAACAGCAGTGGGAGTGAAGCAGCATGTTGTCGCTCTCGACCCGCATGTGTTCCTGGCGGGGAGGGGTCGGCGGGGTGCGGACCGCAGGGAAGCAGCCCCCTGCCCTCTCCCAGGGGTACAAGGCCTGGGTCATGGGTCCCGCGGCATGGCCTCCCCTTTTCTCCCCAGCCGCCGTCTGCTTTCCCACCAGGCCCTCTCACGGGCACCCCCAGAGACCAGGGGCAAGGAGGCTGAGCCCCTTCCTCAGGAGGGAAAGGGCAGGGCACAGAGGCTGAGTGGCTGGCAGAGCCCGAGGGCAGAAAGCTGGGTCCCAGGGGCCGGCCGTGCTCTGCCAGCTTCTGAGTCCAGAATTCTGACCCTGCCGTGGAGTGGCCGAGGCCACCCCTTCCCTCTCTCGGCCTCGGTTTCCTGCCAGTGAGCCTGGGCTGGACGCGTGCCCTCCTGGCCCTGAGAGTCAGGCCTGGAGGGCTTCCTCCCTTTCCCCGCCTGCCTGGTGGGCCAAGCAGGCCTCCGGAGGCCAGGAGTCCGTTAGCTCTGCCGGGCCTGCCAGCTCACCGTGGGCCCGTCCACTCTGCGGGCATTCCCGATCGTCTCTCCAGCAGCTGTCACATCACAGAGGGCTCAGCACAGATGACGGAGGGCCACACAGAACAGTGAGGGGACGCGGGTCACCACAGTCCCCTCCGATTGTCACTTGAGGGTGCTACCTAAGCACGCGTGAACTTTTTCTTCCCAGATCCCTCAGGTTCCTTTCCCAACACACACACACACACACACACACATACCCTACTTCCCAATGGAAAGCTGAGGGGCTCACTTTCTGAAGGTGTCCCTGCCCACCCCTGATCCCTGGAGGGGACTCACAGAGGCAGCTGCGCCCGCTCAGGCGTCTCTGGGGAGACGATTCCAGAGGATGAGCCGGACCTTGGTTTCTTCTTGCCCTGGGCTCAGCAGGGACGGGGAGAAGAATGTGATCCTGGAGCCTGCGTGGGCCTTAAATATAGCAGCGCTGAGACAGTTGATGACAATGGATGGGAACTATGGGGAGGGGGGGCAGGGAGGAGGGGCTGTCCCTCCAGGCCAGCCCCGCTCAGGCGGCAGCAACAGGTGGAGCCCTCCCCGCCCCCACCCCAGCCTCCACACAGGGCTCTTTCCCTCAGCGGGATTCCTTCTGCCCAATTCTAGAGCCCACCCTCCCACCTCCAGCCCCAACTGAAGTAGAGGGAGGGTTAGAGCTCAGGCCCGTTTGGAGGGAAGGCAGCTACGGTGGGGGGGGGGTCTTCCCCACTGCTGGGGTTCTGACTGGCGCCTTGGGGCAGACACCCAGCGTCTCTAATCGGACCCCCCCGTGAGCAGTGGAACTCTTCGTCAAGATAGTGGAAAGAATGTGACCTAAAACCAGTGCTCAGTGCTGGTACCGTATCACTGGTCAACATGGAAGCAGCTTGCTTCTCTCGCCAGGCCCTGTGTCGCGTGGGGTGTGTCCCCGGCAGGGGCCTCTTCCTTCACGGGCGGCATTTCTCGGGGTTCCCGAGCGGCCACTTGGTCTTCCCAGACTTTGCCACAGCCCCTCCGGAGCTTCAGTTCTTTCTCCCACCTTCGTTCACGCCTGCCCTTTGCAGGCAGAGGAGAGCAACATCCATGGTGTGCAGGAAGCTTTCATTTAGGTGGGGAGACAGGCAGGAATGGAGGCGGGGGGGGGGGCGATCAGGAAGGTACCCCTGAGCCAGGCCTTGGGGATTGACCAGGTTTGAGGAAGGGGGTGTCAGCTCTGGTCCAGAGAGCACAACTCGCCTCCCTGGCTTCCTCCTGGGGCCGGAAACACCATCGCTCTTTCTAGCGTCTCAGGGACTGCTCTCCAGAACCGGGGGCTGGGGGTGGTGGGAGGAGCGAGAGGGAGAGGGAGAAAGCGAGAGAATGCGAGGGAGCGCTTCAGCTAAAATCTTAATCTCCTGCCCTATTTGAAACCCTCTTTCTAAGCTCTCCTGCTTCTCCCCCTTCCTCCCTGGCGGCAGTATTAAAGGCCTCTTCTGGGGAGAACAGTTGGTGTCTGTCTTCCTTCTTGTATGGAGCCGACCTCTAAAGGACTTTCCAAGACCCAGGTGTATACACTGTCCGTGAGGTGTGAGTGTGAATCTGCACATACAGCAGGGCGGTGTGGGCTTCCAAAGCAGCAGGAGACGGACGTTTAAACTGGTCCTGTGACTGCCTGCCTCCCAAGGCAGCCTGGTGGAGGGGCCACCGCTACTAGCCGTAGGACCTTGGGTGAGTCACTTCAACCTTTCTGCCCCTGTTATCTGTACAGTGGGCTCCACGATGCTGGTCTTCCAGGGAGATTGAGAAGATTGGATTAGGGCACGTGATTGCCTGGCTCCCTGGAGACACTGGCTAGATGAGAACGCCACTGATGATTCCGTAGCTCTAGAAATGCTGAGAGCCTACCCTCCTTCTGTGTGTGGGATTCCCATTCAGCCCAGTGATGCCCTCCTTCCTCCCTGGGGCAGCACTTGGGGAAGGTCCGGATGTGTGTTCAGGAGCACACAGCCGACCCCTCAGGTCACAGGGTTGAGCAGAGGTGAGACTTGGAATTCTACAAACCTCGGTTGAAATCCCAGCCTCTGGCCCCTGTGCTCCCTAATGGAGGGACCCTGGCCTCCTATCTGGACCAACTTAGTTTCTTTGTTGGTGAGTTCGAGGTAAGAACAGTGCCCACCCTACCACTAGCCCCTTCATATATGCTTGCTGAAGAACGAATGAATGAATGAATGAATACCTGTCTTGCAGAAGGGTAGTGAGATTCAACTGAGGTTAAGATGTATAAATTGCCGGGTACAGTAGCTGTTTCCTCGTGGTAGAACCCCTCAATATCTCCTTCTTTCTCCCCTTTCCTTCTCTTCTTCTCCCTTTTATTGCCTTCCCTGGAAGGATGAGCATTAAGGACAGTTGTTCAAATTCACGTACCCAACGCCTTGACCTTCCAAGCCACTATTTCAGATGCCAGCCTTCCTTTCCCCCTGCTTCTCCCCTCTCCCTCTTTCTGTCCCTCTCCCCACTCAGTTAATTCTGCTTATGGTTCTTCTCCGACTTACAGGTCAAAATGTATCATCCCTCTGCCACTTCCTCCTGAGCGTGGGAAAGGAAAGTGGCCTTGAGCAGCCTAGGGGCTGAGCGTGGGGGCCAGGGTCTCAGGGCTGTGACCCACCAGCCACAGCAAGTGAGGACATTCCTGCCTCTGCTGATTGATTCTGTCTCACTTTCTGGAACGTAGGCTGGGGACAGCCACAGGGGACCAGACTTGGCGGTGACGCATGGGCATGGCCTCCTTGTTCAGGCTGATGCTCGGAGCTGGGAGGGGCACAGAGAGACCCAGCCTCTGGGACCCGGGAGGAGCTCTAGTCTCATGGGCCCTATCGTCTGAGTGGGAACTCGGGCAACCCCTGTATGTGCCCGGGGCCAGGGGCGTGGGAGGGCAGAGGTCTGCAGACTTCACAGGTGGACATACCCACCCCGAGTAGCCTCGCCTCGCACCCCCATCCAGGGGCTGGAATAAGGGCCACTTCTGGGAGGTGATTTGAAGCAATCCACAGGGAAACTGTTGGTATGAGGACCTTGTTCCCTCCACTTGCCTGAGAGGCATCACCAAAGGTGTTTATTAGAAATACGGATTCCCCAGGAGCCATTGATTTAGCGGGTCTGGGTGGGGCTGGGGTAGCTGCGTTTTTCATATGCTCCCAGGGGATTCTCACGATGTGGCAAGTTTAGGACACCAATGTGGGCAAGTAACTTTTCTAAGCCACATTTTCCCTCACAAAATATCAATAACGCAAAGTTCCATGGCAGTTTACCGGGAGGATGAGTGAACCCCTAAGTGACATGGCTAAGTTCTTCCTTCTTCCTTTTTTAAAGATTTTATTTATTTATTTGACAGAAAGAGATCACATGTAGGCAGAGAGTAAGGGGGGGAAGCAGGCTCCCTGCTGAGCAGAGAGCCTGATGTGGGGCTAGATCCCAGGACCCTGGGATCATGACCAGAGCCGAAGGCAGAGGCTTAACCCACTGAGCCACCCAGGTTCCCTGAGTTCCTCCTTGCTCGCAGTCCTGCTAGCGGCCGCCACATCTGTTTACTCCTGCGAAGACTCCCTCGGCAGGGCTAGGTGCGGCAAGGCTATGCAGATTCCTGGTAATGGGGTCAGGTCCTAGGACACTCGGGGATGCCAATGCCTCTGCCCAGAGGGGCTTCAGGCCCTTTGCCTTCTAGCTGCTTCCAGCCCTATCTGCCAGCCTGGGCTGCCTGCTTGGGAGGCTCACAGGGCTCAGAGCCATTCCTCTCTCCCCTTAGCACTCAGGCTCCACCCTCAGAAAGTCATGGAGTAGCAGGGACATCTGTCACCCCGAGGACCTTAGAGAGCTCCTCAGCCCTTTTATGGCCTTAAAAATAGATCTATCTCTGTGACTCCCTGTCCCACTTACCTGGTGAGAACAGTCCAGCTGTTAAGTTGTTTTTCATTACTGAAGACAGTCAACCTTTGGCCAAGTAGACTTGTTTGCAGTGTGGGGGAGGGGAATAATCATGGGGCCACCTTAGCGGCTGCTGAGAGAGCAGTCGAGGTGGTCAGGAGGGTGGCCCACCCCTCTGTTATGGAGATATTGGATCTAGACCCGTGACCCTGAAGAGATGTTAAAAATTAATAACAAGCAGATAAGAGCACCACCAGCTGGTGCTGTGTTGTGTGTGGGGTGGGGGGTGAGGAAGAGGAGGGAGACACATCTGGGTGCAGAGAACGGAGGACATTGTATACTCGGGAAGGTCATGCTGAGGCAACAGACGTTGATCTTGTTTCTCAGAAATGTTCAGAAGAGGTTTCGGGACAACAGGGTGTCAACAGGTCCTGACCCCTTAAGGACCCCATTGGGGCCACCTTCCTTGCGCCCCCTCCATCTCATCTCCGAGAATCCACACTAGTGTGGGAAGCTCCTTTCTTGTGAGGAGGACGGGAACACTGGGTTTGAGTTCCAGCGGTGTCGGTGTCCCGGCTTCAGTGGGAGGCCCCTAGCTGGGTCCCTTCTCTCTGGACCTTGGTTATCTCATCCTAGGGTCATCTGGGAGGTGAATGACACAAAGGACATGTCAGCACGCTGTAAGCACAAGCAAGAGGCCATTTCCTTATGGGAGAGCGGCCACAGGGGCAGAAAGACAATTGAGCGAGCACCGAGTACCGAGCACTGAGCACCAAGTACTGACCACCAAGTACCGAGCACCAAGTACTTATCACCAAGCACCAAGCACCGAGCACCTCACTGCCTCTGCTGAAGTGTGGGGAAGGAGATCTTCAGGGAATGCCACCGCACTCCCAAACAACTTCCCCCTGCAACCTCAGAGAGAAGGCTCCATTTGTCTTTGAACCCTGTTTCCAGAAGGCCCTGCCGTCCTTCCACCTCCCCCAGGTAGTCTAGCCCCTCTGGCCTGGCCTCGAGCAATCCTGAGAAAATCAGGATAATTTGAGCCCACGAGAAAATGCCCCATGTGAAGCCACCCTGAGCTGGGGGAGTGGGTCACTCACCATGTGGCCCGATTACAAAAAATCACAAGGGGACGTAGCTACATTGATTGGGCACTGCCCATAGGCCAGGCCCCATGAAGTACTTTATAGACATTGTTAACGTCATCCTCACCACAACCCCGTGGAGTCGGTCTTATGATCCCCATTTTACAGGTGAAGAAACTGAAGTTTTGAGCAGTGATTCATTTGTTTGAAGTCATACAGCTGGTAAGTGGTAAGGTGGAAATTTGAACCCAGATGAGCTGAACCCAAGGCTGAGTTTTCAGTCTTGAAGTGCGTACTCTTTCTTGGGGTTTGTGTGCCCCCCAGCCCCATTCCTTACCAGTCCTGCTCTCCGGAGAGGGTCTACAGCTTCTGCAGGCTGGAAAGGCCTGTGTGTTCTCCCTCACGGGCAGACCTGATTTTCCCCTGGGGTAGAGCCTCTGGCAGAAAAGCCAGGTTGAGACAGTGGATTTTCAACAGCAGCTTGGTGGGGACTGAGCCCCAGGCTGCACGCCTCCCTGGAGTCTTGCCATCGTGCTATCATGGGCCAAGTTCTGGTTTGGCCCAGCCTGCTGTGGGGTGTCCTTTCCGGGCTCCGTTTCTCAGGAGGAGGTAGAGATCTCACTTTCTGTCGAACTAGCTTATGAAACTGGCTGGGAGTGGGGTGGAGAACTTCGTGTCCAGCCTCTTAGGAGCCGGCAGCGCTATGTATCTCCATGAGGTCTCCGTGCATTAACACTCAGCACTCTGATGGTCCCCTCCTGCCCCGCGGAGCTCATCTGCACGTGCTGCACACTCAGAATCCTCCGGCCGGAGTCCTTATCATGCCACTTTGCTCGACATCTCGCTCAGCCGTGGCAGGGGTCCCGGGTCCCTCTTTCCTCTGGTTCTTTCAAGAGAATTCCCATGAGGGAAGGCTGCAGAGCACATGGCAAGGTTGGGGTGGGTGTGATGGCCGATGATGTGAGCTTGGGTGGGGACAAGGAGGAAGCCCCGACCTGCCCTGTTCTCTGATCAGGCCTCCCACTGCACGGTCAGGGCCAGGTCTCTAAAGAGAGAGTCCAGTTCTGTGGGTGGCTCCAGGTCTAAGGCCTGAGAGGCTGGGCTCTGGGCCTCCATCCCAGACTCAGGACCCTCGTCCTTGGGACACACGAGGGACTCCAACAGGCTCCAGGGACTTGGTTCCTGGTCTGTGGGGGAACATGGGAGGGAAGGAGTGTGCAAAGGGAGGGAGACCGGGTGGCCCTCGATCTGGACAGAGGCGAGAAGGGGGAGCTGGCCCTTTAGGTATGATGGTGTCCCCGGTTCCCCTCTATGTAGTACCCTGGGGTCAGGTGCTCTGTCCGTGTGAGCTCCCAGAGGCTGGTGGAAGAAATTTGCTTCTTGGGGGTCCTTTATATCCAAGGAGGTCACCCCCTGCAGAGAAAGGCCATCTGGGATATGGGTTCCAGCTGGTGCCTTTTTCTGGAGCTGACCTTTAGTCCTGCGGTGTTGGGGACTAGAGGGTGTCACGGGTGGGGAGTCTCTACCAGAGCCTTCCCCGCAGGTCCCATAGGAAGGCCAGCGGTCTGGAGCGGTCTGAGGGGTGTAGGAGGGAGTCTGAACCTCAGCCATGGCCTGTGCAGCGTAGCATGGAGTTTTAGCTTCGGGGGTTACTTGGGGCGCATAGGACGGGGGCTTGACTTCAGGGGCCGCCTGGGGTGCGTAGGACAGTGAGGACAGCGTCTGCTGAGGTGGCACTCCAGAGGCCCGGAGAACGGAGACGTCTGGCTGCCCAAGATAGGTGATCTCAGACACACTGTGCCGTGGTGGGGCTCCTGGGGGCTCCCTGGGCCCAGAGATCTTGACTTGGGAGTACTGGATGGGCTGGGCCAGACTGCTGGGGCTGCTCAGGTCAAAGACGGGGATCAGCACGTGCTCCTGGATGAACCGCAGAGGCTGGAAGGTTAGTACTCGCTGGACGTTCTGTGTGGGGACAACAACAGTCCACCCATTAGGGTGCGTTCTAAGATCCCTGAGGGGCCGCGGGTGGTTGGATCCTCCATGGGGAGGCAAGGGGGGGATGGTGTAGTCCCCTGTGGGGACTTTTCAAAATGCACATGCCGCACATCCGGTTGGTTTCCCAGAGACTCCTCTCAGTTCTGGGCCTCCCTAAAGGTGGAGGCCGTCCCTTCTAATGATCTAGGAAGTAGGAGACTCAGATTGGAGGTTGCCTTGGGGTACACTCTCAAGGTGGTGGCCCACACAGCTCCTCACTCACGGGTCCCTAAAAGCTTGATGGAAGGGGCCAGTTGTGAAAGGACAGCAGATAAGGGGAGGCCGGAAGAGTTCTACAGGAGATAGCTCATGTGGGCTTTGACATTGAGCGAAATGCCCTCAGGCTCCCCTGTCCCTCACATGATAACCAAGAACCAGCTCCTAAGGCCCCAGACCTATCAGATCGGGCCTCTGCGGCAGCCGACCTCCTACTTCAGTAGAGAGCCAGCACGTCCGCCATACTGGGGCTGCCAGTGGGACTTGGGGCTTAGTCCACACAGGGATTCCCTCAGCCCCTCGAAGAGGTAGAAGCTCTCACAGGTCCCACGTTCCCTGCTTGACACGGGTGCTTTCAAGACAAGTGGGTTTCTACTCCAAGCCCGCTAGTTCTGATCACCCACCCTTCTCCAATACACCCTGCTGGGCCATGTCTTCACCCACTTTAGGTTGGAGAGGAGAAACGAGGCCTAATTTTCTGCCCTGTGTGCTTATTCCTGCCCTTGAGGGAGAGCCAGGGGTCCCTGGGCCTGTGTCGTCTGCTGGTTTGGGGATCTGCCCCCCTTCCCACCCCGGGACCTCTTTTGTCCCAGGTGCAACTGCTCACCAGGGAGTTGGGAGGCGGAGGCGGCTTGGAGACGTATCTGTAGCTCAGGTAACAGAGCCCCGCGACGACGAAGCCCATGGAGAAGAGGATGGTGCCCGAGAGGGAGTACGTCCACGTCCGATCTGGGGGAGCACAGGGGCCAGAGCAGGGAGACTGAGTCCTGTGTGGGTGCTGGGGGCTGGGTGCTTTTCCTCCCTGCCCTCTCTGGCCAGGCTTGGGAAGGCCTCTCCTGCCCCCAGGGTGTGCGGGGCTAGGTCAGGCGCACGAGGCTAGGTCAGGCGCACGAGGAAAGGGCCGCGTACTAGATGTCTAAATACCCAGAATTTATAAATCGTATTCGTATACTCAGGAACATGTGTGTATTCTCCTGACAAATACACTTTTGATCACAATCTGGAAAGCCAGGTTTGAGTTTTGAATTCTTGGACTCCTTGGGGTCCTGTGCTGAACTGTGGAGGGACAGAGAGAGCCTGCCATGGTCCCCTGGCCCACCTTGGCCCCATCCCTCCCTGCCAGGGGTCTCGTGCACGTGGATGTGGACTCCTCTGCCCACACGGCCAAGTTCATCCATTCCCCTCAATACGGAGCTGCCTGTTGGCCGCCCTTTGGGCTGAGGTTCTGCACATCAACAGAGGATCTCCTCCCTGGAGGAGGGATGCAAGGAACAGATCCGTTAGACTGGACAGAGGCTCAGGGCATTTGTTCAGGGGATCTCGGGGTTCCAGGAACCCAGAGTGTGGCCTAGAAGGGAGGTCCCAGGCTCTAGTGGGACCTGTGCCTTTTGACCTTCAGACTCCTCTTCATCTTGTGGGGAAGGCCATGACCAGAGGAAGGCCAGAGTGGAGCTTTCTAAACAGTCCTCTTTTGCCTGGGTCTGAGGTCAGCGTGGCCTCCCTGCAGGGGGCTCTGGGCAGAGGCAGAGCCCCCTGCAGGGAGGCCGTGGCAATGGGAGGGGCCTGCCCTCCTCACCCCGCTGCAGAGGTACAATGTGGGGGCGGGTGTTAGGGAAAACCCAGCCCTGCTTCTCAAGGGGAAGCAGAAGGACGACTGAGGGCTTCAGTGTGGAGCCTTCTCCCTGTGGTCCCGCATCT
Source organism: Mustela lutreola (assembly GCF_030435805.1). Taxonomy (NCBI): domain Eukaryota; kingdom Metazoa; phylum Chordata; class Mammalia; order Carnivora; family Mustelidae; genus Mustela; species Mustela lutreola. The sequence continues at coordinate 17,446,283 of NC_081299.1, forward strand.
CCGGGATGGCCACAGCCGGTTCTCGGTGTGACCCACTTCCTGCCCCCGTGGGACTGGCCGGGGCCGTGGGGTCAGGAAGCTATAACTGGGTTTTTGTTAAAACTAGTGACTTGTGTTCTCCAGGGGTTTGGTCTCTCCAGGCCACCCTCCTTTCATTCCTTCCGGTGGCTTCGGCGTGGGGTGCTGGTCACCAGCTGCCAGTGACCTTGGCAATTGCTGTGAACCCTGGGAATCGCCAGAGCTTCCACTTCCAGCTCCTTCCCAGCCCATGAGGCTCGGGCCTCCCTGGGTCAGCTTCTCACTTCAGTGACGTCCTGTCCCCCGTCACATAATACTCCCGTTGCTACTCCAGGGAGAAGACACAGCCAGAAAGTCTCTACGTGACATGCCTAATGGTATGGGAAAACGAGTGCTGCTCTGGCGGGGTAGGACAGGGACTCGGACCACTCCCATGTGCCATTTCACCCATGAGAAGGCAGGAAGAAGTAATGGAAACAGCTCTGGAGTGTGTGGTGTCACAGATCTGGTTCAGCCACTGTAGGCTGAGAAGCCTTCTCTCTGCTGCACGACCCTCTCTGGTCTACTCTGTATTAAAAAGAGTAGCCAGTAGTTATGGAGCTCTTAACTGTTTGCACTGTGTGGTGTGCTTTACCTATGATATCCCACCAAACAGAGAGGGCCAGAGATGCTCTCTTCTTAGGGATGATGAAGCTGAGTGTCAGAGAGGCTGAGTGACTTGACCAAGGTCACACAATTACCCGTGGGAACCAGGCTTGTCGTGTACACCTACAAAGCTCTCCTCACAGGCACTGCACAAGGATGCCTTAGTTGCCTAATCTGTAAGAACTGGATTCGGGGTGAGAGTCCTTTCCAGTTTCAAGATACTGGGATGTTACTCCGTGACATGTCTAGGAGTAGACAGACATCCCAAGAGGGAAAGTGAGAATTCTGGACTCCGGGCATAAGAACAGACCACAGGCTATGGAGTCAAGGGCAGGATATATCACTCTGAAGTGGAAAGAAGAGGAATAAATGTGCGGTAGAGAGGTCTAGCTGTGAACAAAATTGCAAGGTGTGGATTCAAGATCAGATAAACTAACTGGGTTCATTGACCAGCTGTGTGGTTACTGGTGAGTCTTTCAGCCTCTCTGAGCCAGAGTTACTCCTCTTGGGGAAGAAGCTACCCAATCTACGGGGTTCTGATAAAAATTCAATGGGACAATATATGTGGAACATTTAACACAGTGTCTGGCAATGGAGTGGGTACTTAATAAATGGTAGGAACTGTTATTCACATACTTTATTTTTAAGGATGATGTGTCTTCTCTATGTCAGCAAGAACTAGCCAGTAAGAAATGTGATTTATATGAAAGCAGCTACAGTCTTAGGGGAAAAAAAAAGTATCACATCAAGAGCTAGATCACGTAAGAACAAAAGGATAAGCGTGGAGTGGTCTTCAGTTTGTCAGAAAGCAGGGTTGGGGGACAGGCGGGGTCAGGAATGGGCAAGATTTTTCTGGTTCCTCCAGGGGAGAGGTTCACAAATCATATACAGGCTCCCAGCGTGGTGCCTACAAAGTCAGTTTCCTTTTCCAGTTCTGCTCTTGCCAATTTCTATTCTGGTCTCTGGTGGCTCTTTCCCCAGGAAGAGCATGCCTCGTGCAAGTGGCCAGTGCTGGCTGCTCTACCCGGCACCTCTTCCCCTGAAAATTCATGTACTGGACTCAGCTGCAGAAGTCAGTCTCTTGTGAGCTCTTGGAGCGACTGTTGCGTTGAGTTTCTGAACAATACCAGGGACCAGAACCTATGCAATGATGATTCTACCAAGCAGCACTTGACCCTAGGACTCTGCCTCTAGCAGGCACCCCGTCTCTGTTCATCAAAACTGAAATCGCCTACTGACATCATTACTCTGAAGCTGATGACTAAGGAGGAGACTCTTTTTTCCAAATCCACCCGACCCACTACTATCACTTTCATCTTCTAAACTTGTAGCTCTGAGCATTACAACATTTCTATCTCTGTGAACATGAACGCTAATAAAAATATCATATGCTGCTGAACGATGAGAGTCGAGTTTCAGTGTGCTAGAGGAAGGGAGCATGGGGCACCATCTCCCTGAGCCGATGGCTCAAAACGATTTCGACGGTAGTGCCTAGTTCTATCCTTCGCCACCTGCATGTCCTTGGGCAAGTTACTTAACCACTCTGAACCTTGGCTCCCTCAGTAAAACAAAGCAATAATCACAGCCGTCTTGTTACTGGTTCATAAGGATTGCACTTAGTGGTGCCTGGTCCCTGGTTAGCCTTGCAGAAATGTTAGTTCTCGGGGTGCCTGGGGGGCTCAGTCGGTTAAGTGCCTGCCTTAGGCTCAGGTCGTGATCTTGGGGTCCTGGAATCGAGCTCCACGTTGGGCTCTCTGCTAGATGGGGAATCTGCTTCTCCTTCTCCTTCTGTGCTTTCTCCCTCTTTCTTTCTCAAATAAGTGAATAAGATCTTAAAAAAAAAAAAGAAAAGAAATGCTAGTTCTCATCACTATTACTACTCTTGGACTTTGGAAGATACTGAGGGAACTTTTCTCTGCTTTCCCTTCTGCAGATTATTTCCTAGGATATCTCACCTGGGTTAATATTAAGCAAATTTGTTCTGCCAGGGTACACAGAAAGCTGGCCAGGGACAGGAAACCCAGTGGGCTGGAGGGCGGGGATTAAACGTGTTTAATGATAACCCATCAGCTAACTCAATAACGGATTAACGAAGACTGAATTTGGTAACACAGTAATAATCCTGCAGTTGTGTGAACACTGCCAAACCTCACCTGGGTTACAGGGAAAGAGAGCACAGGGCGGACATTGAATTCAAGAGTCCCGCCTCCCTCTGGTTTCCACTGAACTTACCTGGCAGTGTCTTCACTCGGCACACGTAGGGGGCGCTCTCTTTGGACCAGTTTGGAACAAAAATCATGGTGGTCCCAAGGAACTCTGTGTCAGGGGTCAGGCCAGTGAACTCGTAGTCTCTCTGCTTCCCTCCAAGGTGCTGAATTAGACAGAGAACCCAGAGTGACTCCTAGTCATCAGTCTCCACTTGGAGCCCAAGTCAGCCTGCGCACATGTCTGCCTGGGTCACTGTGCTCAATACAGTGGTGCCACCAGCTACCCAAACCAAAAACTGGTGGGTCATTCCATAATGCTCTGTTCCTATTTCCCTACCTTCTGTGCCATTACCATCACCATCATCACCATAACTACCACCATCACCGCCAACATCATTATCCCTCCTTCTTCTAGCTCTTCTCCTCCTCTTCCTTCTTTATCAAACATCAAAAAACCCTGACTATCCATCCCTCTCTTGCCTTCTTCATCACTTCTGCCTTAACTGGGCCTCACCATCTTGAGTCTGGACTCCAGCAGTGGCTTCCTCACTGGTCACCTGTCTCTGGTTTTGCCCCTGTCCACCTCCATATGCATCCGAGTGCCAAAGTGATATTTCTAATAGAATATTATCATTTCAATGTTAATACCAATGTTCCCCTATTTAAGTCTTTTGATGATTTGGCCCATATCATGAGATAAAACCCTGGTCCCTGTCTCCCTGTCCACTTCTCTCTCTCCATGGCCCACCTGGCCTATGGGCTCCACCAAAGCCGACCACCCATTGTTCCTGCTGCATCTTGCCCGTTGAAGAGCCCTTGCTCCTTTGCTCCTTTGCAGTTGCTCCTTCTTCTGGTGCTGTTTTTTTTGTTTTTGTTTTTGTTTTTTTTAATTCTCGCCTTCTGTGTGTCTCTAAACTCTTGACCTTGAACTCCTCCCTTGGCTGCCTTGTTCCATCATTCTGGTACTCATCCTACTTCTCTTAGGTCTCAGCGCCTCAATTCTGTTGTTCTGTACGATTTACTCTTCATCCAGTTTTTTCTTTCTCCACTTACTCTCTCACTGAATGATCTTATCTGGCCGCATGGCTCCTGAGATCACCAATGTGTAGAAAACTCCCAAACTTAGCAAGAGCTGTCAGGTTGGACGTGTACTTCGAGCTCACTGCTGGATGGCACCCTGCAGGCATGTCTAACTCAGCATGTCCAAACGTGCTGATGTCTTCTAGAAGTCTGGGTCCTGCCCCTTCCCAAACCTCAAACCTGCACCTGTGTGTGATTCCTTAGCTCTATTCATAGCATCTATCTTGTTCCAGTATTCAAGGCCCAGAACTTGAAGCCATTTATGGCAAAGCCCCCTTCACATCTCTTCTATCTAATTGGCCTTAAGTGACCCATAAACCTTCCTTTAAAGGGCCAGGAGTTGTGCTCTTGGACGTTCAAAAACTAAGAATTTTCTTCTTTGTTGTTTTGCATTTTAGGTACATCTTCACCTTTCTGGGCACATGGAAGCCAGGGTTTAGGGTTATTTTTATTTTTATTTTTTGAGGGTGATGTAAGTGGGTGAAGTACAGAAATAGATTTCATGACTTATTGTTTTGTGTCACTCATATGATTGAAAGGGCACACATTAAAGATCGTGTGACACAATTCAGCAGAGTTGCTATGGCCCCAAATTCCTCCTTTCCCAGATGTTGTACTGCCTCTGGCGTGCTTCAGGCCCAGTGATTTCCAGCCCCTACTATTGCAGTGGGCCCTAACTTTCTACTCTGATCTCTCTTTCATTTTCACATTTGATCTCTCTTCTTTCTGCTCCCAGTAATTTATAGCTTCTTTGGATCAACCCTCCCTAAAGCAACAACTATAAACTCTGGCCAAAATAAAAACCACCTGTCAGCACTGGAGAATAAGCAAAAGCAGACAGATATTGGAGAAAGGAGGCAGGGAAAGTCATTGGGTGAATTTCACGTCTTTTAGCTTGAAAGCAGGCCTTCACCTTGTGGGAAGGTTTAAACCTAAATAGAAACCTTGTAATCTTACTGGTTTTAAAAGTAAGAAGACAGAGTTCTGGGCAATCCTAACAGCTAGAAAGTGAGGTGAGAGACCATAGATAGGAGAGATCCATAGAGAGGGAGGCCCAAGTTCTAAGTATAAAATTGGCCCAGAGCCCAGCCTGGGCCCTAAAACAAGTAGGGTAAACTCCAAGAAGCCCAGGTAAAGGTGAAAGAATGGGACCGAGATTTTGGAGTTTGAAGTTCAGCCAAATTACCTGCTAAAGCAAAACAAAATGAAACAAATCAATAATCTTCAGAGGAATAGAACAGAATCCAGAGTCCCTCAACTATACCATTCACAACACCCAGGCTACATTCCAAAATTGTTAAACATGCAAAGTAAGAGAAAACCTAATCCACACTCAGGAGAGAAGATAATTAATGGTGACCTAGTCCAAGATGACCAAAGTATTGGAATTAGCACACAATGATTTTCTCTTTCACTGTTTTTAAGGTTTTATTTATTTATTTATTTATTTGAGAGAAAACAAGATTGAGAAAGCGCAAGCAGGGGCATGGGCAGAAGGAAGGGCAGAGGGAGAGGGAGCAGGGAGCCTCATGAGGGGGCTTGATCCCAGGACCATAGATCATGACCTGAGACAAAAGCAGATGCTTAACTGCTTAACTGACTGAGCCACCCAGGCACTCCCAGACAATGACATCCTAGCAGCTAGTATAAATATATACTAGTATAGTATACTACTAGTAGTATAAATACAGCATACATAGTATATACTATATATATACTATATAGTATATATAGTATAGTATAATATACTACTAGTAGTATAAATATACTATATAGTATATATAATATATGGTATATATAGTATAGTATATAGTATATATAGTATAGTATACTTGTAATAGTATAAACATAGTATATAGTATATATAGTATAAATATATATTTATTTATATAAATATATCATTTATATGTATAAATGCTATATTTATAAATATAGTATAAATATAAATATATTTATATTTATAGTATATAAATATATAAATATAGTATATAATTATAGTATAGTATATAAATATACTATATATTTATATGCTATAAATATATAGTATAGTATACTAGTAATAGTATAAATAGTATAAATATGCTCAAGGAAGTGAAGGAAATTGTGCTTAGGAAGGAAAATGACTAGGAAATCTCACTAGAAGGTAGAAACCATGAAAATTGGTAACGTTAGAACTGAAAAATATAATATCTAAATAAAAATCCTACTTGAATGGTCTTAATAACAGATTGGAGTTGAGAGAGGAGTCAGAGCACTTGAAAACAGTTTAATAGCATAAGAAGAGTTAGCCGTGATGGTCACACCATGGAGCTGTTCACTTTCAAAGGGAGGATTTTGTGGGATGTGAGTTATATCTCAAAATAAAAAAGGGCAGAGATGTCAGAATACTGTCTTCAAGAGATACACTTTAAATATAAGACACAGTTAGAGCGACAACACAGGGAGGAAAAAAGATATGGCCGGCAGGGGTGCTTAGGTGGCTCAGTGGGTTAAGCGTTTGCCTTTGGCTCAGGTCATGATCTCAGGGTCCTGGGATTGAGCCCCACACCGGGCTCCCTGCTCTGCAGGAAACTTGCTTCTCCCTCTTCTTCTGCCCTTCCCCACTGCTTGTGTGCGCTCTCTCTCAAATAAATAAATAAATAAATAAATAAATAAATAGAATCTTTAAAAAAAAAAAGACACACCAAGCAGATTGTGAATGAGAGAGGCTGGAGTGACTCTATGAATCACAGGTATTCATATAACAAGTGGACTTCACTACAAAGAATAGCACTGGAGGGAAAAAAAGGACATTTTGTAACGATAAAAGGGTCGATTTATCAGGAGGCTCTAACAATCAGAAATGTGCATGTGTTCAAGAACAATGTTTCAAAACTATTTCAAAAGGCATGAAGCAAGTCTGCACAGAATTAGGGGGAAAAGAGACCAATCTACAGTGCTAGCTGGAGATTTTTTTTTTTTTTTTTTTTGTTAAAGATTTTATTTATTTATTTGACAGAGAGAGATCACAGTAGACAGAGAGGCAGGCAGAGAGAGAGAGAGGGAAGCAGGCTCCCTGCTGAGCAGAGAGCCCGATGCGGGACTCGATCCCAGGACCCTGAGATCATGACCTGAGCCGAAGGCAGCGGCTTAACCACTGAGCCACCCAGGCACCCTGGAGATTTTTTTTTTAAGATTTTATTTATTTGACAGAGAGAGATCACAAGTAGGCAGAGAGGCAAGCAGAGAGAGAGAGAGAGAGAGAGAGGAGGAAGCAGGCTCCCTGCCTACCAGAGAGCCCAATGTGGGACTCGATCCCATGACCCTGAGATCATGACCTGAGCTGAAGGCAGAGGCTTAACCCACTGAGCCACCCAGGCAGCCCCGCTAGCTGGAGATTTTTAACTCTCTGCAATGAAAAGAATGATAGGTCTTCTCCAAATCAGGAAAGACACAGAAGACCCGAGTCACACGATTAGCCACCTTTATGGAACGGATATTTACAGAGCGCTCCGCCAGACAATTGCAAGACACACATTCTTTCCAGGTGCACGTGAAACGCTCACCAAATGGGCCAGATGCTGCGCCATAAAGAAGAGCCACAAACAAACCGAGTGTGTTCTCTGACCACAAACTGAATTAAGTTGTCAGTAAGATATTCACTGCAGCCCAAATATTTACTAAGAGGTAGTGTGATAAGGTCTTGTCCTGCTCAGTAATCTCTAGTTGCTCCCCTGACTACTGCCATGGATAGAACTTCCTCTGTCCCCCACCCCAGACCTCTGCCTCCCAGCCTGTCCGCCCAGGCTTACCTCCCTTGCCTCCCCTACGCCAGGTCTCCAGCGTCAGGGTGGGTAAGAAGCACTCCAGCTGCCAGCTAAAACCTCAGACCCTAGAGGTGCTGTTGCAGAATTGCATTGAGTAGACTAGAGGAAGGCCCAGGCCCCTGCATTTTAAATAAATATTGCTGGAGATTCTGATGCCCTTTGGGGCCAGGTTTTGAGAAACTGGTCTGCATGTCTCCATGCTCCAGCCAGGCTGGGCAGTTTTGTGCTTTCCAGGAAGTTTTTAGGTTTTCCTGCTTCTTTCTCTCTGATCCTGGTGGGGCAGTCTAGGGCAGGGAGGGAAAAATGTAGGCTGTGGACCATGCTGAATCTGAATTTTGACTAAGCTATCATTTGCTGACCAATCTTGAGCAAGTGCCTTAACCTCTCTGAGCCTCTGCTGTCTCATTCAGAAGACGGAGAAGGTAGCCCCTACCTCACAGGGTTGTGGTGAGGGATAAATGTTAGAGTAAGCGTGTATTATTGACTGCCTCGAAAGTTGGTATTGGCACCAGAAAGTTTTTCTGGAAGTTTTTCCAGAACTTTTGGGCTGCCATCTCCCCTCCCACCTCCCTGCCCCTGCTCCACTGCACACAAATCTTTATTTTCCTCTATCTATAGCTATTTAAAATCTTATTTAACTCCTTTCCCATCTACTAGATTATAAATCTCTTGGGAATATTCATGCAACGGAATTATGGACCCTGGCGCATGCTAAGGAGAAAATACATGTGTTCTGGATTCAAAAGAAATACCTCATCTATTATTTAACCATTTATGCCCCTGCCTTCCAACTTTCATTGTTGGTGATCTTAAGACTCTGCCTGTATCTAGTTCCTGCCAGTGGAGGAAAACCAGCAAAAAGAACTGCAACAGTAGAAATAGATTTCAGCATTTTCCAAAGTGGACATCTGAAGATGTGAGTAGAGGCTGCTCTCCAGAATATTATAAGGCATTAGAAAAAAAAATTAAAAAAATTATGCAAAATAAAAGGAGTTTCTCTGGTCAAGAAATTTGAGAGAAGTCGTATTCAATGAAATGACACTGGAGTCTTGGCTTTGCAGGACTTGTCAGAGACTTAAGCAGGATCTTGCCTGTGTGATCTACAAGAGGGAGGGCTGTGTTTTGGAAAATGTTAATTTATATAAAACATCTCCTTTCTACCTGAAGCCATGCAGATCTAATTGACGGAGAAATGAGTTCCCAGGGAGGGATGGACCATATATATTTACCATTTGGTAGGTGTGGTTGACCTGGAGCTCTAAACGGTAGAACAGGTCAGGGAAGATGTCCTCCAGGGTGAGCTGGTGGCCATCCCCTGCTCGGATAGGTGTGGAGGTGGGATGGATGATCATCTGGATGGATCTCACCTTGGGGATACAGGTCACATCGGGTGGCTTGATGGTAGCTGGAAAAGGGAGAGAGAAAAACAAAAAGAAAAGGCTGGAATTAGCCAGGAGTTTCTGAGGTTGCCCTGGACCAGGGGACATGACTGACTGCCTCCCCTCTCCACCCACCCCAACCCCAGCTATGCTTCTGAAAATAGCAGCTAGACAAATAGGTGAGAAGAGTAAAGTGCTTCTAGCAACTGGTGTTTGGGTTTAAGGCTGGCAAAGGGGTGCCCAGAGGTGAATGGGAAGAACCCAGGGAGAGAGGCACTGGCCTCCTAGATTAGCCATGCCCCTGTCCCTGCCTCCACAATCCCTACCTTGAGTCTGCTCAGAGCACCCTTTCCCTTGGTCTATTGGCAATGATAGCTTTGGGGACTGACGGTTCAGCAACATAAACTAAGTAATGTTCGGGGCACCCCAAATTATTGATTTGGTCTCAAAGGCCAGGCCTGAGACTTCAGTCTCTCTCAAGATGTGATCTTCCAAATAACCAAATAACCTTTACTAGTTTATAGACCCTCTTAGGAATTTGATGAATGATAGAGACCTTCTCTCCCCCAAAATGTACCTATACAAAAATTTGACTTGATTTTGGGGATTCATGAGCCGTATTCCCCTTGAAGTGAATTTATAAAATTCCCTCAAGGGCGCATTGATCTCCGAGATGGATGATATCGGAGCTAGAAGGATGTTCACTTCAGTTTTGTTACAAAATTGAAAAACTGAGTTAAAGTCCTCAAAAAGGGAATTGAGGACATAAATTAAGATAATCTCCACAGAACAGATCATTTTGCAGCCGTGAAATGTCAGGTTGCAGAAAAGTACTTAATGACGTGGGCGAATGTTCCTGAGGGGCGTTGTATGAAAACCCCCCAACCAACCAGGTCATCAAAGAGTAGAGACTGCTGCTAGCAGCTATGGTGATGTTTTAGTGTTCACATTATTTTGGGCTTCTTTCTTTTTTCTTTGTGCATTTCTATATTTTCCAGATTTTCTACGACAAATATGTATTAATTGAATAAGCCAAGAAAAAAAAAATAACTTGTTTAATTTTCTTTTTTCTTTTCTTGGAAAGCCACCTGGCTGTGAAGTCCCTTAGTGAACACCACCACCTGCTCAATTTGCGTGGGGAGTTTGGTGACTCATATTCATTCATTCATCAGTTATGTTGTGGGCCCTGGTCCATGCCAGACCCTACGCGAAGGACTGAGAACGTGGGATTCCACTGCCTCCGAGGCAGGTGGGATACAGGCGGGCAGATGCCATGTCTGCAGATGGGGATGGGAGCTATGAAGACAACATACAGCTGACCATGACAGAGAGTAGCAGGGGGTGACATAGTGAAATGAGGTCATTGGGGCTGAGAGTGGGGATGCCTACTTAGGAGGTGATGTGGAAACCCGGACCAAGACTAAGGATTAGAAGAGTCAGGGCCAGAGTAGGGCACTGAGTTAGGAGCCCTTGTCTGGAGTCGAGAGGCCAGAGGAAGGCGATCTGACCTTGGGAGGCCAGGATGGAGCTGGAGAAAGACGGCTGACTGTGCACAGATGCTCTCTAGTTGGGACGACCTTCTCTAAAAGCCACATCTCAAACTGTCCCCTGCCCTTTGGGGCCTCCCCCTGCCCCTCCCCTGCAGTGAGGGGTGCCCACTCACTCTGTGGCAGCGAGGTGAACCGGTCGGTCATCTTGGTGACTGACCGACCTCCCGCGCTGATGGCAGTTACCCGGGCGTAGTAGGGCTCCATGAAGTTGCCGGTTTCCATGGTCAGGTTGCAGAATTTCCTGGTGATCCGCTGGCAGCTCTCCTTCACCAGCCACTTTCTCTCCCCATACCTGTAGGCACGGGAGGGGCCGGAGCACACCTTGAATGATTGGACCTGGCACCAGGCCTGTGGTTTATTAATAATGATAATGATATCTAATATTTACTTAGCACATTCTATGTCCCAGGCCCCTTCTGTGACTGATCTGTTAGTCCTCACAGTGATCCCGTGAGGTTCAGACATGGTTCTCCCTCCTTTTCGAATAAGGACGCTGAGGTTTAAAGAGGTAAAAATCGGGACCGGTGTGGATTTGAACCCAGTCAGTCTGAATTCACATTTTAGGCTCATCGTTACCATAAGCCTTTGAGGCAGGCACTATTATCCCTGTTTTATGGATGAGGGAACTGGGGCTGGGAAGTGACTTGCCACAGGACGAAATGGCAGGATCAGCGATGGAACCCAGGTTTGTAGACCCCTGAGCCCATGCCAACCTCCTCCTCTGTGTAGGAAGGGAGACGAGAAGGAGGAGGGGCATGGGCTTGAGGGGGTGGACACGACTCTTTGTTGACCTAGTCTCCCGGATAACAACAAAACAATTTCATTACCTGCCAGGCACAAGCCCTCATGCCTATCTTGTTTAATCTACGTGACGATCCTATGATGGAGGTCCTCTTGCTAGGCTTACTTTATGGGTGGGGAAACTGAGGCTAGGCGAGATTACCGCATTGCCCCAGGTTATAAAGGCCAGAGCTGGCAGGTAAGCCTGGGCAGTCTGACTCCAGAACCTGTCCTTTTAACCATTATTTTATCCTCCCTTTGTAAAAGAAACCACAAAGGAGCAAAGCTCTGTCTGGCAGGGTCTGGTTCGGGCTGTGTCCCATCATTCCGGGGTGGCGGGGGTGGGGAGAAGGGAAACATAGGGCAGAGGGGGATTTTCTTGGAATGGTTGGCTTCAGAGCAGAATCTGAAGAGGTTGTGCGGAGAGGGAAGCTTACGTTTTATACTCCACGTTGTAGACCAAGTCTGGGGCGCTCTCCAACCCGCTGTCCCACGTCAGGATGTTTTCGAAGTTGCTGGACTGGAATTTTACGTGCTGAAGAAGATCTGAGGTGTTCTCAGCAGTGTGAGCTGCGGGAAGTGGGAGCAGGGTGAGCAGACGGGCACGACGATCCTGCCCCCAGCCCTCCAGCAAGCCCTCCGATGAGGAGGGCGGGACCAGCACCCACCAAGGACTCTGGGGCTGACCATCTCTGTCTTCCTTTGCTTCTTAAAATTTTTATTGAGCTACAATTCGCAGCCCATAAAACCCACCATTTTAAAGCTTGCATTTCAGGGGTTTCTGAAATGCACATATATTTCTGAATATTCACGAAGCTGTGAAACCATTACCACTATCTAATTCCAGACCATTGTCCTCACCCTAAAAAGGACCCCTGTGTCCATTAGGAGTCTGTCTCTCTTCTTTCCCTCCTCCCAGCCTGAAAGCAACCACTAAGCTGCTTTCTGGGTCTACGGATCTTCCTATTCTGGACTTTTTAGACTATTTGTATGAAAAGTGTCTTTTCTGTCTGGCTCCTTTTTTGTTTTCGAGATTTCTTCATGTAGCGGCGCGTCAGCCCTTACTTCCTTTTCATGACTGAATAGTACCCGCTGTGTGGCTCTTCTGCAATTTGTTTATCCGTTCATCAGCTGAGGGACATTGGGGCTGTTTCTACTTTTTCAGCTATTATGAACAATGCTGCCGTAAACGTTCATGTGCAAGTTTTTAAGTGGCCCTATGTTTTCGGTTCTGCCAGGTGTAGAGCTCAGAGTGGAACTCCCGGGTCGGATGGTAATTCTGTCTGACTCTGTGAAGAACTGCCCAGAGCTTCACACTCTTTTCCAGAGCGGCTGCAGCCCCTGTGTCCCCCTGTGTCCCCGCCGGCCTCGTGTGAGCGCTGCGTCTACTCCACGCCCCTGACCACACCTGGAGTTGTCTGTCCTTCCCTTCTGAGCACACCTGAGGTGGGTGCCCTCCCCCACGGGATACTGGAAAGACGCTCAACTACACATTGACCCTTCAATGAAACACCAAAGAATGACTTTCTCCGAGTCAGTAATTCCAAGCAAGGCTGGAGAGGACGTTTGTGAGCTCCTGCCTCTCCGTGGGCTGAACCAGTCCCTGCCCATCCTGCCCAGGGAGGAAGGCAGAGCACAGACTTGACCGGGGGAGGGGGGCTGACGGAGCCACAAGGGAGGGGCCACTGCCCATGTAGCGATCTTGAACGATAAATGAGAGACTTCACTTATGAAACTATTCTCTCAGCCTTCCTGGCGTGGTCTGTGGAAAGGAAGAGGGGTTGCAGGAAAATGGCGGCCAGAGCCGGCAGTTGGCTCTGAGCATGCTCAGAAGGGCCTGGGTGGCTGGGGTGGGAAATAAGCAGGTGCGGACCTGGTTGGGTCCCCAGTTGCGTCAAGGCCTTGGGGCCTCGAGTGCCTATGTGTCTTTGAAGTGTGTTTGCCTCGCTCCACCCCGGACATAATCATGACCACCAACAGGGCCAAGGTGTAAGGGAGCGGTTCGTTATTTACTCCCCACTCCAAGCCTACATACAATATCTTGCAAGAGGGGTCCATGGGCTTAGGAGGCCCCTGGGGATGGGGAAGAGTGTTTGGACAGCCCAACCCTGCTGTGTATCCACTGGTTAAATCTAAGGCCACATTCCTCTTTGAATCTGAGCTGGTCAGCCCCAAGAGCTATAGAAACCTTTGTGTTTCAGGTTTCCTGGAACTCCCAGAACAGGGCATAGGGACAGGGGGAGGACATGTCTTACTGCCTCTAGCCAAAGTGATGGCTATGCTACTGAGCCCTGAGTGTGGCTGACTTCTTGTTTGGTTTTGAGTCTGGGCAGAATTGGGGTCTGTTCTGGATTCAGGGCTCTGTCTTAAGATGAGGGAGAGAGTCCACCTGAGGTCAGAACTGAATGGTGGCTTCCAGTGGGGGTGATAAAATTAGGGCAGGAGAGAGGGAGGGTGGAATTCGAGAGAAGGCTAGGGTCTATCTGAGGCCGGGCTTAACTACCCCTAAGTGGTGGGGTGGTGGGGTAGGGGCAGCACTGGGAAGGTTGCTGGTTGGGGTCAGTATCCTGGCGGGCTAGTTGTGGTGGGGGAGCCTGGTGGGCGGGGCTGGGACATGCTCAGGAGGTAAGGGGCCCAGGCTGGAAGAGGTTGGCATCATTTTCCAAGAGGGGACTGAAGTTGACCTCCAGAAATGGAGTAGGTGAACCTTGGCTGGACTCTTCTTTAGGGGGGCATTGAGGGCTAACAAGATCTTTCTCTTGGGGCACGTGTGTGGCTCAGTTGGTTAAGCATCTGGCTCTTGATTTCGGCTCAGTTCATGATCTCAGTGTCATGGGATCAAGACCTGCGTCGGGTTCTGTGCTCGGTGCAGAATGCGATTCGGATTCTCTTTCTCCCTCTGTCCCCCTGCTCCCTGAGCTTAAGTGTTCTCTCTCTAAGAAATAAATAAATTCTTAAAAAAAAAAAGAGAGAGATTTCTCCTTCTCCTGCCCTGCCCATTCTCCCCCTGCCCCAAGCTATCATGTATTCCTCAGCCTGCGTTGTTTCTGTACTTCCTGGATGAAAGTCTACATTGTGAAATCCTTAGGGACACATGTGTTGTCTAGAAACTGACAGACTGGTAGCTTCTATGAAAGGAAGCTTCCACATTCATTTGGAAAAACAATTTTATGCCAACAAGTTAGGAAGATAAGGAAAAACAAACAAAATAATCCAAAATATTCTCTAATCACCCTGAGAATGCCAGGGCTGAGTGGAGATCTGGGGCCCCGAGAACCTTCTTATCTTGTAACAACTCCTAAAGTTGCTGTCCCTTGGTCCCCATCCACAAGGATCCAGAGCCTCTAAGATTTCCAACCAGAATGGAGTCTTTGGGGGAATACAGAGAGTCTTCCTCACTCATCAAGGGACCAGTGCGTTGGGAATGCCAACGCACTGGATGCCGGAGTGGAACAGACTTGAAGGACCCAGACAGCAGCGGGGAACACTGAGATCCCACCAGCTGACAAAAGCTGACAAAAAGGACAGCAGCAGAGAGGGCTGAGAAGCTCCGGCCCCTATGGGCTTCATCCTGCCCTTGAGCTAGAAGGGACCTTGCAAGGGCCAGCTCTCCCCACTCTTCAGACAATACGTTCACTTCCTGAGAAAGTTCCCCGAATTTTATTAAACGTCTTGGGGAGCAGAGAGCCAATCTGGGATCTCATGTATCTGTCTGAAAGTTCTCTACAGTGTTAAATCAAGAAATCCATTTTATTGGATTTGAAAACTATGCGCTTTTGTCCTGTTTTCAAAAGGGCCCTGATGTTTTTAAGATCTTTTAATGCAGCAGCAGAATTTAGTGATTCATCATCTGCTTATAATACCCAGTGCTCATTACTTCAAGTGCCCTCATTTATGCCCATCCCCCCAGTTACCCCATCCCCCACTCACCTTCCCGCCAGCACCCCTCAGTTTGTTTCCTAGAGTTAATGCTCTTTTATTTATTTATTTATTTTGAAGATTTTTATTTATGTATTCGAGAGAGCAAAAGCGAGCACAAGTGGAGGAGGAAGGGGCCAAGGGAGAAGCAGACTCCCTGCTGAGCGGAGAGCCCGACATGGGGCTCCATTCCAGGACCCTGTAATCATGACCTGAGCTGAAGGCAGACGCTTAACCGACTGAGCCACCCAGGTGCCCCAGTTAATGCTCTTTTAAATCTAGTATGAGGGGTCAGAAGAGGCCCCCATGGGTGGTGGAGAGAAAAAAGGGCGCCGTCAAGTTTTGCCCATCTGGCCTTCTCCCCCCTGCCCTTGTTGGGCCAGTGTCGACCAGAAGCAGAAGAAGGGATGGTATAACTATCAGAAGTATTCCAGGGGTCCAAGGATGTCTGCCTCCCTCAAGCCAATTCTCCATCCACCGAGGTGAGGGCTTCCGGCACCCCAGTTCTGACAGTTGGCTGCCTCCCCAAGTCTTGAGGTTAGTTGAATCTCTGGAAGAAGCCAGATCTGAGGGACCCTCTCATCCTCCCCAATACCCTGAGGTGTTCCCCAGTTCTCCGGGGAAGCTTGTCCCCCAGGGAAGGGCTGGTGGAGAAACTGAAACTGGCTGTCTGGAGCTGTGTGTGTGTGTGTGTGCGTGTGTGTGTGTGTGTGTGTGTATGGAACCCTGGTTAACCATCTTGGGTGTCGGGGGAGTTCTGACACAGGGCAATGGGCACTCACCAGCCAGGGATCCCGCGGCCAGGATGGTCAGTAGCGTCCTCATGGGGCCGGGCTCAGAGCCCTCTTTTGGCCTTGGCTCTGGGCTGAGGCCAGATGGAGGGCTGAGAGGCTTTGCCGCCTTGGCAGCACTGGGCTCCACCTGGCCACGCCACAGGGGCGGGGAAAGGAGGGGGAGGTGGGGCCTGAGCAGGGGGAGCGAGGTACAAAGGTGTCTGGTCTGTGTGCTTTGGAATTCCAAGTCCTGGGCAGGATCCAAGGGAGTTCCCCTTCCTACATGCAGAAGACAGTAACAGTGACAGGCCAGCTCGTTTATCTGGTCTGGTGACTGAGTCTACCCAAGACTCTTCAGTGCTTTATCAGGAAGCTCAGAGGCAAAAAAAAAAAAAAAAAAAAAAAAAAAAGCAGAAATTTGACGCCGTGTTTCAAAAACCTGCAAGATGCATGTGACTTTTGTCTCTGTGATATTATTGTTAGGAATTTTTCCTGAGGACAATAACTGGAGCAGGCAAGGGCACAGAAAATACATTCCAGAATGTTCCTTGTTAGCAAAGGAAAAGCTGTGGCTGCCTGGCTTTGTTCTGGCAGGAGGAGATGGAGGATGTTTGCTGCTCCTCCTTGTGCCTCATAGCAAAGCAGTTTCCCCATGTGGGGTGATGGCCTACGGCTTTTGGATGTGGTAGGCTGTAATATCCTGCAATCTGCATTTAAATTTTTCTTTTGTGTGTTGTAAATGTTTTCTTTCTATCAGCTTTGAGTCTTTGGTAAAGTGTGTTTGACAAAATAGCCAAATCTGAGCTGTGCTTTGGGGGAACGAAGGTAGGACTTGTGGTAGCCATTTCCTGTAATTTCAGAAAACGATAAGAATGTGGGAACATTAAGGCATCATTTCTAATAGTAAATAGGAAAAAAAAAAAAAAAGGAAGAGCCTCTATGTCAAACACTAGAGGGTTGGCTAAATGAATAATGGTTTGTCCACCCAATGCAAGATGAGTATAGTGTTGCATCTGAATAGCACTGGAGAAAATATTAGGGGGCCAAAGATTCCCCATATTTTGTTAAATGAGAGGAAGCATGGCATACACTATGTACAGTACAAGCATGATTAAAACACACATACACATTGGGGCGCCTGAGGGGCTCAGTCTGCTAAGCGTCTGCCTTCGGTTCGGATCATGATCCCCAGGTCCTGGGCTTTAGCCCTGCATTGGGCTCGCCACTCAGTGGGAAGTCAGCTTCTCCCTTTTCCTCTGATCCTACACAAACCCCACCTGTACTCTCTCGTAGATAAATAAATAAATAGAAGAATAATAAAGTCTTTAAAAACTACCCGCATACACACATACAGAATAAAGTCTTAAATGTTAGGATTATAAAAGGAAAATATAAGTGCAATTATTTCTGGGAGGTGGATTAGTAGAACAATAGGTGGTTCTTACTTTCTTTCCATAGCACAGTTGCATTTTCTAAAGTTCCTCGAGGCAATATATGGTTTTATATATTTAAAAAAGCACCATTATTGAGAAAAAAAAAGGCATAAGGGAAGTGCCATTGTTTAGACTGATCCAACCATCTGCAATTTCATTTTCTCTTTCTCGGAGAGACCATCTCTTCTTCAAACATGTATGGGAAGGAAATCTTTCATGGAAGATGTTATTGACACTTCAGCTCAAGGGAAGTGCCATTGTTTAGACTGATCCAACCATCTGCAATTTCATTTTCTCTTTCTCGGAGAGACCATCTCTTCTTCAAACATGTATGGGAAGGAAATCTTTCATGGAAGATGTTATTGACACTTCAGCTCAGCAAAGCTTGACCCTAAAGAACTTTTAGTGCTCTCAACCTGCACTGTGGGATGATCTAGTATTATTCTACAGGTGTACCAAGATTCAAAACAAAAAGGAAAGACTCAAACTAAAAGAAAGCTTAGACATCAGCACCAACTTTGAAAAATCCTAACCACAAATCTCAATCTTACTCCTAAGACCCAACCACTAATGGTAACCCTAATCCTAAAACCAACCCTAACCCTAACCTTAACCATAAAACTAACCCTAAACCTAACTCTAACTCAGTTTAAAACTAAAAAGGACAGACTAAAAGATGGCAACATCTTTGAAAAAAACCTAACCCTAACCCTAACCTTAACCCTAACCCAGTTTAAAACTAAAAATGACAGACTCAAAGTTATGGCAAGCAGAGACATCAGAAACATTATTGAAAAAACCGAACCCTAACCAAACCCTAACACTAACCCGAACTGTAAACCTTACGCTAACCCTCATTCCTGACACTAACCCTAACCTTAACACTAATCCTAACCATTAAACCCACCTCAAATCTATCCTGAACCCCTAACCCTAACTTGAATGCTAACCCCAAGATATAACCTAACCCCAACCCTAACCCTGACTCCTAAACCTAACCCCATCCTGAAGTCTAACCCATAAACCTAACCACAAACCTAACACTAACCTCTAACACTAAACCTAACCCTAACCCAGTTTAAAACTAAAAAGGATAGACTCAAAGCAAGGGCAAGCAGAGACATCAGAAACACCTTCAGTAATACCTAACCCTAACACTAATCCTAACCCTCACCCCTAACACTAAAGCAAACCTCAACACTAGCCCTAACCATTAAACCCCAACACTATTGGGAACCACAAAACAAACTCCAGTGCTATAACTAACACCTAACTATAACCCAAACACTAACCCTAACCCCTAAACAAAACCCCAACCCAAAACCGTACCCATAAAACTAATCCCAAACCTAACCCTGACCCCTAACAATAACTGAACCCTAACCCACTTGAAAACTAAAAAGGACAGACTCAAAGAGAGGGTAAGCTGAGACATCAGCACCATCTTTGAAAACTCCTAACCCTAATCCGCATTTCTAACACTAACTCTAACCTCAACACTAGCCTTAATCCTTAAGCCCAACCCCAACCTTATCCGGAAACCCTAACCCTAACCCAACCCTAACCCTCAACCTTAACCCTAACCCTTAACCCTAACTGTAACCGGTTGCATGAAGAGTCTAGCCCCCCCTTTTATGTAACTACCTCCAAACAGGAAAACCAGAGCAGCAGTGGGGGTACACATAAAGGGGTAAATTCTTTTGATTAAAGACATAGTGCTTAGTGTGGTAGTGTGGTTGACCCTGTGATGGGCTTCTCTTGGTTGTTGGGACTATTCAGTGAATGGCTGTGACCACTGCTAGATGTTCCATAATGATTCCATTCTCTGGTCTTTAAAATGCAATGGTTCTCAAAAGCACCCCTTGTATTTCTCGGTACCCTACAGGTGGCTGAATATAGAGCAGTTTTCCAATACTGAATTGACTTGTACAGCAGCAGATTCGCCCTGCTCATTCTCTCTGTTTCAGATTGCCAGAAGAATGCATTTATTTGCTTTCTGATGAATTTCTCCAATGCACTTTGCATCATCTTGACTGTGAGCCTTTGTCCAAGCTGTACTGTTGCCTGGAATCCCCTTTCCACCCCACTTTCCCTACCTAATTCCTCTTTATTCTTCAGACCTCTTCTCAAACTCACTTCCTCCAGGAAGACGTCCTGGTGTGAGCCTCTCCCTAGGTTGGGTTTGGAGCCCCAGCTCTATGCTCCACTGGCTTCCTGAATCTCACCCATCCTCATGTGTATCACACATTGTGTTTGTGTTCCCTGTTGCTGACTTTGGGGACAAAAGGTGTAACTTGGTCTCCTTGATATCTCAGCATCTGCCATGAGCTGGCAGAAAGCAAGTGCCTGGTCATACTTGCTGAATGGATGACTATGTTTGGGGGAGCGGGCCAGTACAGGTGGTGGGACACCCCTAAACTGTGGAAAAAGCACATCCTAAAATGACAAATACTCGGGAATGTGACTTGCTTCTTTCCCTTCCTTCAACACCCAGGGATGTCAGAACCTGTTTTGCAGAAGCAAGAACACCAGAGGGCAGTGGGGTGTGCGCTGGGGGAGGGGAGAGTGTCCCTGGATGCTGACTCTGCAGGGAGAGAGCCTGAAAGTGGTCCCTGATGGTTCAAAGATGGTGAGAGCGAGGGACTAAGCCCTGGCAGCCCCAGTCCTCTTCTTAGAGAAGAGCCGGAGAATCAGACTCACTCTGGGGTCCCGCCCCAAGCCTGAGCTGTGTCAATCAGGGACATTGACTTAGTGTTCCAGGTCGGGAGCCTGGATCTGCTCCCCAGCCTGCACCTGACTCCAGGTGACCTTGGTGGGTTTTGTCTCCTCTCTGGGCCTCAGTTTCTTTGTTTGTAAAGGAGGCTGGGTCTTGGAGTTTGAGTGGTCACTTTGGGATTGGAAACTTCCCCTGACATCCCAGAGTTCCCCTCATGGCCACTGTCAGTGACACAAACGCCAATTCATCTCAGCCTTCATTGACTCTACTTAGCGTTTCAGCTTGCTCTCAGAATGAGGAATTCCTGAAGCTTATTACATGCTTAGAAGAACACGTTTCTTCATCAAAACATTAAGGAGATCTGTGTCTCATGTTAGAACTGGGTGTCCAGCTTCCTGTGTGCCCCGGGAGCCAGGAAGTGAATAGAACATGGGCTGTGGGCACATAGACCCAGGTTCGAATCCCCACTCTGCCACTGAACCTGAGGTGTGCAGGTAGCTTAATCTCTGACCCCCAGGTTTCTCATCTGCAAAAGGGAAGGGGAAGTCTTTTCAGTGTTGTTGGGAGGATTGAACATGCCTGTGTCTCTGGACAGTCTCTGAGGAGGTGCTCTCTTGGGAGTCTCCTGTTGCAAAATGAGGAACTAAAGACCAAGGGAGGGCCTTTAAAAACCTTTGCAACAACCTGGACTCCTGGGCGTCTGGGCATAGAGTTGGGTGGAGTGATAAATGTTCTCTTAGGAGTCTGAGTTTTCCATAGTTTCTGAGGCCAAATTCCAAGGGATGGGAGAAGCCAGGGCATTGATCCTACAGATAAGGCATTGTGGCTGGAGGGGTGGGGGGCATTCCACGACAGGGCCTGGAGCTCAGAGATAGAAATTGGGGTGCAGGGAGTCTGAGCCCCTACTGGAATCTGGTTGCTGGGATGTCTCCATAGCGCCCAGAGAAGCTGAGGCTTTCTGTGGGGTCGGCTTTGCTTTGCCAGAATGGATAGGACTTGCCCTGGAGGCATCGGCCCTTGGACAGGGGCCTCGCACCACCTGCTGGTGGTTTTTCCCACCACGGCAGGGTACCCCGAGATGGTCTTACCTTGAGATCCCTGCCTTGTCCTCCTCATCCACTTAGAGAGGCAATGAAGGGGGGTAAAAAAAAAAAAAAAAAAAAAAAAAAAAAAAAAACCTCTTGATAATTTATAAAAAGTTGTCAGACCTCTGCATTCCGTATCATCACATGCCAAGAGGTGGGGCTGCCTGGGCTGGAATGGGTCCAGGCACCAAGCAGGATTTCTTGAGTAATGGACTTGAGGATCTGACTCACTCATTTAGAGAAAGTCTTTTTTTTTTTTTTTTTTTTTTAACGCCCACCCCCCCAACTCTCATCCTGTTAACCCTACTTGGTGCACACAGTGAATGAACCCAAGGAAGCTGCAAGCAAATAGCCATTCGATCAGGTCCCAGATGATGGGAAATAAGAAGTTACAATTAGGAGGTGAAGGTACTGTGTTGTCTCCCGTGTCTGCTCCCTTCCTCACCATTTCACGCATCGAGCAGCATGGATCCCCGGCTCCCCTCCCGTCAGAGCAGAAGCTGGGCTGAGGGAGGATGGTTATTCACTTGCGACAAGAATTTAAGATGTGGGATGGTGTCATCTACTATGCAAAGCTCTGGCTACCTTATGTGGAACTGAGCCACAGCCAGCCCCTACTGACTCCCGTTCATAGGTCAATTCACTTGTTCATTCCTTCATTAATTTATTCAACACCAAGCCCCCACCCCTTGCCAGGTGCTAGTGCCAGGAGGAAAACCCTACCTTCCCTCAAGGAGTTCTTAGGATGTGACACCTGCTACCCTAACCCTCCCCTCTCCCAGCTCCAGGAACCCATGTGATCCAGCAGCCCTGCTAACCCACCACTGGCTGCCAGGTGGGCAGCAAACAGTCCAAGTGTCCCTCCAAAGGCGGCCTGGCATCCGAGGGCAGGCTGGGAGGTAACTGGGGATCACTTGGAGAGGAACTTCTGCCCTGTGTTCTGGAAAGGACCTACTGCACATCCATTTAAGGGTCAGATGCTCCGACCTGATCACGAGCTGTAACATGCATGGTCTGGTCCCTTTGTGAGTTGGCAAGGATATTCGGTTATAAGGAACTGGCAACCCAGGGAGCTGACTTAAAACTATGGTGCTGGGAAGCTGGGGACAGGGTAGCAGCTGGGCCTCAGGAATGGACGGGATCCAGGGTTTATCACTTCTCATCTCGGCAGGCCCCCGGGCTGCCTCGTTCTTGTTTCTTCTGCACTCTGAGCTCTCCTGCTCCTCAGAGAGGGAAATGGGGTCATAGCAGGCTGGAACTTATCCTGTTCTAGATCCAGGCAGCCAAGACTTCTGAATTCCATGGAGAGAGACTTGTTGGATAGGTTCAGCTTGGGTCTAGCACCAGCCCAGGCCACGGTAGGTGATAGCAATCTGCAGGCACCATGCTGGTCAGTTACCAAGCGGTCCTGGGAGAGTTGCTGGAATCCAGGAGCTTCTTCTCAGCAGACATCTACTGGAATGAGTTCAGGTTTGCCAAGCTGGCCGCAGAAGATGTTCTGTATCCTTCCCCAGACCATCGTTGCAATAGGGTGAGATGCCAGAGTCATGGGCACAGCGTGGGCTTCACTGTAGCTGGTGACCTGGGTGTTCTTCCCCCGACCTCGAGGTACTCATCTTTCTCACGCACTCAGCTCAATGGATTCCAACAGCACAGATCAAGGACTTGCAGCGGGGAGTGGCCCTCTGCATATGACTGACAGGGTTGGGGGATACATTCCCCAGCTCCTGCTCCTGGACGAACAAATCTGGGGAGTCCCACACTGAACCCCTAAAGCCCTGCTTTAGGCGGGGACTGAGCCCCAGCTGCCTAAAGCAGTGATATGTTTGTTTATGTACCTGGACAGGCTGTCTTCCCTCCCTGCCTGGCTTCCCACTCCCCTGTTGGTGCTTTCTGGAATCCCAGCACTGCTTTATATGTCCACATCCCGGTCTCTGGGTCTGTGGCTGGGGACCCAAGGCAAGACCCTTGTGGTCTAAGAGCTAGATGAATGGGGAGGAGCTTTCAAGAAATAAGACCACACACATCTCTCCATGCAATCCTGCCATTTTCTCTAAAAATAGAGCTTTTTATTTAGAACAGTTTAGGGTAAATGCCCAAGACCATTAAGAAATTATTTAAATACGATATCAACACAGAACAAAATTAGACATGGATACAAATACCTAAAAACAGTGCATAATCTCAGGGCACTAAAGAATCACAGTGTGGCTTTAGCCTAGGGTATCCCCCACCGATCCATCCAGCTGGCCCCAGAGCTCATGCTAGGCACCCCCTACCGGGTGCAGGAGAGGGCTCTGTAAACAGTTAAGGGCTGAGCGCACCTGACAAATTATAACATTAAACATTGCGCTCTTTCCTAATGCTTCCCGTGGCTTTTTGTTAATGACTTAATGATGATAGAAGAGCTGGCATTGAGAATTACTAAAAAACTCAGCCTCTCTCAGAAATGAAATTTTGAAAGCAATGCTTAAAAAAATAACAAGGTTTAAGAAAAGAGATAGAGTGGTTCCTTCACAGAGATCTAAGACAATAGTCATGAGAGCTTTTAGTTTTTCGAAATTACTTCCATGCAGCAGCTCAGCTGGGTCCCAGACGCCCTTCTTCTTCTCTGTGCTTAGGGACGCGGACAAGCCTCAGCTCCCGCGGACATACACACGTGTGTGTCTGCCTGTGTGCGTGTGTGTGCATGGATGTGTGAGTCCCAGCCGTGGTGAAGGCCTCTTGCCAGCTTTGTGCTCCTGGAAATCCTTGCTGAGGATCCCCGCACTTTGTTGACATGGCAAGGGCACACGGGTTGACCTAGTTGGCCAGAGACCAGACATCTCACCCTTATGAACATGCATAGTGAGTTGACATTTGTTTGAAACAAAAGACAGGTATTCAATTAAAAAAGTGGTTTGCTGGGGACCTGGGTGGCTCAGCGGTAAAGCATCTGCCTTTGGCTCAGGTCATGATCCTGGAGTCCCAGCATCGAATCCCACATGGGGCTCCCTGCTCCATGGGGAGTCTGCTTCTCCCTCTGCCCCTCAGCTTACTTGCGGTCTTTCTCTCAAATAAATACATAAAATCTTAAAAAAAAAAAGTGGTTTGCTGACTTCTTAAGCCATGGAACCCCCTAAACACCCTCACATGGAATGCCATGGGGGTACATTAGGGCTCAGGGAGGCCGCTCTGGTTGAAGTGGGGGATCCTATGGCCCATGGTTCCCCCTATGACTGGGACTCCCTCCATGAAACCCAGAACTGTTTGGGAACATGGCTTGAGAAGCCCTGGAGGATGCCCTGGAGCAGATGCTCTTTTCTCGATCTTTCATTTAACGGTCAACTTTCATATTGCCTTCCAAA
Organism: Mustela lutreola; assembly: GCF_030435805.1. Taxonomy (NCBI): domain Eukaryota; kingdom Metazoa; phylum Chordata; class Mammalia; order Carnivora; family Mustelidae; genus Mustela; species Mustela lutreola. The sequence goes on from NC_081299.1 coordinate 17,471,020, forward strand.
CAACACAGCTCCATGGGGAAAATGGCTATAAGACGCCTTCTTCGGAAATGGAGAAATGTAAGTCCTGGCAGTTAAATGGTGGGGCCAAGGTCACAGAACCATGATAGTTCCAAGCCCAGCCACAAAATGACAAAAATCGTGGTCCCTGTGGGTACAGACTCAGCTCTGCTTGCCCATATGCTGGTGGGGATGGGTACCCAAGGCAGTGGCTTGAGAACACCCAGCACCACCCCCCAGGTAAGGAGAGTCCCCTTATAGGGGCGCTGACCATACCGACTCCATCTTTGGCCCTCCGTCTTGTTCACATTCGCTCCATGACCTCTCTTGAGGTTATGTGTTCTGGGCTCTTGGAGATTCATATACATACTTTAGAAATGCCCACCAGGGCCGGGATGAGGGTGGGAGGCTTGTTTTGGCCTCCCATGAATATTTTAGAGATAACATAGATTTCCCCCTTCCTGATGTACAGGTGATGCCAGAGGATCTAATGATAAATTAGCTGTCAAGGAGGTGTGCTCCAGCCCTCTGTGTGTGCAAACCCTCTGATCTCACCACAAAGCCCTTCTGAATGTCCCCTGGCTCTATTATACCTGCGGACTGAGGCCTGGATTTTGCACACAGTAACTATGCCTCTGCACGGATTACCCTCCACCCAATCCCCCCGTCAGTGAGTTACCCTGAATAAAACTGTGCATAAACTCTATGCAGCGGCCTCCTTCATCTCCTGGTCTCGAAGTGCCCTTTCAGTTTGGGGGATGCTTTACTGCTTCTTCCTCACCTTTAACATACTCGCTGCTAGAAGATGTTGGATTCTTCTAGCATCTTCTAGAATCTTCTAGCAACTTCTACAACTAGAAGGGAAAATGGGACTTCTTTATAATTAAGAAGTCTGACTAAAGTGCTGTCAAAGACAGGGATCACAGCCCAGGAGTCCAATTCTCTGCCGGGTTGCGACCGCAACCCCAACAAAGCAGAACCCTGGAAGGTGATCATTTGGTTCCTTCTTTTCCGGGAAAGGGGAGAAGGGTCAGGGTCCCTCTTGGCTGGGCTCTGGCTTCTGAGAGTGCAGTTTCCTGACCACGAGGAGAGAGGAAGTTAGGGTAGAAGGCAGGAGGTAGATCGGAGGTGAGACCCGCTAAAAGGTGAATGTTAGTTGCTCAGAGTTTAGGGGTCACAGGTGGGAGGTGCCCAGGAGTCTTCTCAGAGCCTGGGAGGATGGAGAAGCCCACCAGCCACCATGCAGAGAGTACCAGCGATGTGCCAGGCACCATACTACACGTCTCTCTCTTGGGACCCTCAGCAACGGGTGAGAAAACCCAGGTAGAGTGAAGGAAGGTGGGTTACCCAAGGTCCCATGACTGGTAAACATCAGAGCTGGGATTTGAATCCAGGTCATCTGATCATAAAAGGTATGCAATTCCATGAGTCAGAGGCTGGGATTTGAATAATGACTAACCTCTCCCTTCCTCTCCAACATCCGCTGCTTACTAGATCTTTCTTTACTGGGGCCCACCCAAGACAATGCATGAACTAGGAGGCTGAGACCTGCGGGTGGGGGAGCTCGGCAGGTGCCAGAGAAAGCCATGACAGTGACAAAGATGTGCTCCCATTTCCCTCCCCCCAGATCCAGGTGGCCCCATGTGGTGTCAGGACAGCCTCTGGTGTCCACTGTGACCTGACTTGACCAGTTTCATGCTATTCAGGGATGATTCTCCTAACTGGCCTGTCACTCCAAAGGCAGTGGGGGTGATACGAACACCCAACCAACCTCTGACCTCAGCCCATTCTTGTCTCCACCCCTCCCGCAGCTCAGCCCAAAGCTGGTGAGTCAAAGACGATGCGGTGGCTTCTTACTGCTCAAGGCAATTGACGACAACCCTGGGGTTTCCAAAATGCTTCAAGAGCCCTCCATGTCCTCAGCAGTGATGCTCCCAGACTCTCAAGTCTCAGTGGCATCTCGGTCCTAGGAAAGCTCAGTGGCACCAGATGTGGTGGGGGGCGGAGCTGGGGAATGGCTCACCTGGCCATGTAATGTCCCAGGGTCCGACCTCTGACCTCAGTCTTCTGTAGGCGCCCGGCCCCCCAGCTGCCAGGACTGTCATCCTCAATTTCTGATTCCCTTCCTCCTCCATCTTCACTTTCTTCTTCGTCGTCCTCCTCCTCCTCTTCCTCTTCAGGGTTGCTGTCCCAGCAAAAGGTCAGTGTGCGGAGAGAAACTGGGGGCTCCCCAGGGAGCAGATCCAGCCCTGGTGATAAAGAGCCCCAGCTGGCCCAGGAGGAGAGGTCATCTTCCCGGGGATCTTCCAGGAAACTCAAGTCCTTGGAGAAGTCAGGCAGTGGGAGGGTCTCCTGACACCCATCCCCACCTGGCCCTTGGCCTGGCATCTTCTTGGCCAAATAGCAAGAGGACTCAGACTCATCCCACGGGGAGGAGCCCCCCGCGCTGGCCCAGCTTCTGTCTGAAGCATCGGTAGCAGACCAGCCTTCGACCTGGACAGGAGGGCTCCAGGTGTCCCCTGCCTCAGAGTTTCCCGGGATCTGGTGCTCCTGCCCTAGGAAGGAGGGTGGTTCAAGGTAGGGCTGAAAGTTGACATTGGCATCTGCGTCCTCCTCATCGTCGTCCTCCTCAGCACTGTTCTTCTCTGGTCCGGCCTGGATGGTGGCTGGGGTCCTGACTCTGGGGCTTGGCCGGACCCTTCCGGTCAGTTCCTTTTGGGGACAGAGGGTCAAGGTATCCAGGGGCTCAGGACCACTGGGATGAAGGGTTGCCACGGGGTATCTGTTTCCAGAAAAGTCCTGATTTGGGGAGGGGAGAAAAGAACAGAAAATCGGGCTTTCCTGAAGGATGGGTTCTCCTGACAACAGACTCAGAGACAAGGATTCAAATGTAAGTAGTTCTTTTGGGAAGTGATCCCAGGAAACACCAGTAAGGGAAAATTCACTAAGGCTGGGGGAGAGCCACCAAGAGAGGCTGTTGTCAGGCAAGTTACCCCTAGGGGGCAGCTGGAAGCCAGGGCAGCCCATGTAACTCAGGGCACCATCAGGTGAAGGGTGGGAAGAGTGACAGTGATGTTGGTTCCCCAGCCAGCCATGTGCACGGGCGCAGTGGACACCAGAGGCCAGAGGAAGCCCCCCAGGGCAGGTGCTGGCTGCTGGAAGCTGAGTGGTGACTTTCCACGTGATGAGCAGATGGAGGGGTGTGGCAGAGCACAGAGATGTCTAACACACAGCTTGTAGTTCAGATGGGATTTCCCTGCAGGTCCCAGAGCTAGGGACTTTGAAAACACTTCTGGGCGGCAGGTACCCAAAATCTATCCTCAAAGCCATCCTGACCCCAGGGCCCACTGAGCTGCACCTACAGCCTAGCCAGCCTCACCAAGCCCTCATTTGAACAAGTCAGACCCTTCTGACCTCTTCAGGCTTTCCCCTGCCCCATCTTCTAAGGGAGTGACTCGGCAGACAAGTGAGGAGATTCCGGGGTCAGCCTGGGCAAGACACGCCCTTGGTTAAACTGTGAACTCAGTGCTGGGATCCTTTTAAGATTTCCCCTTCTGGCACCACCCTCTCTCCTTCCCACTTCTGGGCATCCCTCCTGAGTCCCAAGGCTGGGGTTTCTGCTCTCAGCACTTGACAAATCTATAGCAGAGAGGATTTCACTATGGGGACTTAAGTCTCCCTCCCAGGTATATTTGCCATTTGAATTTGCTGCCAAAGGAATGAATTACTAATGGTGGAAATTTAGACGTGAAGATAGGAGATTTTTGCAGTCTGGACTGATATTCTATCTGACTCATGTCTTTAAGTGCAGCCCCATTTCCTTATTCTTCAACAACCCTCCCCCTCTGTTGCACACGCCCAGTCTTGCCATACCAGGGCCCATGGCATCTTTGCCCGCTGAAACCAGGGGTTCTCTCTGAAGCTCTTCCAGATCACAAAGCCTATGGCAATGACCAACAGCAGGGGAAGCAGAAGTGGTAGCAGCACCAGGAATGCCCAGTTGGCTCCTAAGTGAGGAAAAATAAGAACTACAGAAACTGGGTGGCTCAGTCGGTTGAGCATATGACTCTTGGTTTTGGCTCAGGTAGTGACCATCTCAGAGGATCATCTCATGGGATTGTGCTCAGGAGGGAGTCTGTTTAAAAGATTCTCTCCCCCTTTCCTCCCCCTGCCAGTTTGTGCACGTGTGTGCGCACGCACGCTCTCTCTCTCAAATAGATAAATCATTAAAAAAAAAAAAAAAAGAACTGCAGAAACAATGACCATGGCTCCTATCTCTAACTGTATGTGTGCTGCAGGCTTCACATGCATTATCTTGTGTAATTCTCATAAGAGTAAACCCGTCCTACAGACTATGGAAACTAAGATTCAGAGAGGTGATGTAAGCTACCCAAAGACACACAGTGAGTGCAGTGGAGCTGGGATTCTAATCGAGGGGAGTCTATTTCCGGACTTAATGGACTTAATGCTCTTAACCACCATGGGATGGAGATAATATGTCCCGGGGTGGGGGGGTGGGGAAGTCCTCACCTCTGTATCACTCGGCACTCACCGGGGGCATCCAGGAAGAAGCAGGTGGGCTTGGAGAACTCGCTGTATTTAGGATCACCAAAGGTGTAGATGGTCCTGGCGCTGAAGCAGTAGTGGCCGCTGGCGGCCGGCTGCAGGGGGATCTGCACTGGCTGGCCATGGGGGGTGACTGGGAATCGCGTCTGTTTGGAGAGATAGCAGGGGCTGTGGGCAGACCTGCTGTGGGGACAGGACAGGGGTGGGGAGGATACACCTGGGATCCCTGCCTCTTCTTTCCCTGCATTACAGTCTAATCATGAGGAGGCAACATTAGCTGGTGTCTTCTCCACTGAGTCTTAAAGTAGAGAAGGTGAGCACTCAAAATCGCCCTGTCCCTCAGGGTCACCTTTGTGGGCATCCCCCTGCCCGCGGGGACTGTAGGTCCCCATTTTGGAGGCCAGATTCCTCAGGCTTCCTGCCCTCAGGGCCTCCCAATGTATCCAGGGGAGTAGGGAGCATCTCGGTCATTCGGCCATTACGGACCCAGAAAACTCCAGGGCTGCCCTGCCCAGTCCAGCAGCCCCTGGTCCAAACTGAAATGAGCTCTGAGTGTAAAATCCACATCGGCTTTCAAAGACTCTGTGCAAAAGGCATGTGAACCGGTCAGGAACTTTTATATTATTTACATGTTGAAATGATAACATTTTATTGGATGAGATGAAATATATTATTAAAATTAAATGAACTTGTTTCTTTTACATAATTTAATGAGGAACATTCAACATGACGCCCGTGGCTCCCACTATATTTTTACCCAAGGGTCCTGGAGACAGGGACTGTGTCGGAAGATCTAGGGTCCAGAATATATGAGCAAGTGGTCAGGAGTGTGAATGTTGGGGGGTTCCATGAAAGAAAGAAAGAATAAAAGAAAAGGGGTCAGTAAACTATAGCCCATGGGTCAAATCTGGCTTACCATCTTTTTTTCCCCCGCACATCGCATTTCCCTGGACCACAACTATGCCCATTTATCGACTTGTCGTCTGTGGCTGCTGTCCTGTGTTACAGGCAGAGTCCACTAGCTGGACAGACCACGTGACCCTCAAAATAAGAAAATATTTGCTATGTGGCCCTTTACGGAAGATGTTTGCCAACCCCTGCCATCAAGCAATGCGCACAGACACACACACACACGTGCGTACATGAGAAACAAGTCTGAAGCTGTATATTTGTGGTAGTCTCTGGACACTTGTAGGTTCCTTCCAAGAACGTATCTGTGTTTTCTGATTTTTTTGTTGGTAATGAAACCAGTGGCTTGGCAAGCAGGCCTCCTAGGGCCTATCATATTTCAATCAGCTTTCATTGGACAAAAAGGGTTTCATAACTTAAAAAATATATATTGGATAGAAAACGGGTGTGCTGTTACTACCTATAATGTGCATGGGCAGGACATCATATATTTGCCTTCTTAGGTGGAGAAGGGCGGCTGCGGGGTGGGGGGATGGTGCACAGGCCAATCAGGGCCTGACTACAGAGTCAGGGGTGACTGCCAGGAGTGAGAGGTATGTGGGGAGGGCTTCCTGGAGGAGGTGTGCAAAAAGTAGGCAGGCAGGGTGAGAGGCACTGGGGTTTGGTGGGGCAGTGGGGGAAGGAGGTCCAGCCTGGGGGGCAGGAAAGGGGCTTTTTACCTTGTTCTGGATTCCTTCCTTCCAGAAATCCACCTCATACTTCAGATCCGGTCGGGGCATGCAGTGGGGCAGCTCATAAGTGGCATTGATGCTCAGGACCTCCTCTGTCCGAGTGACTACCAGGGTGGGTGGGGCTGGCTCCACTGGCAGAAATGGAACAGGACCTGTCAGTATCCATCCCCCTGCCTCCAGGCAGGCCTGCCCCTCCCCCACCTCCTGCCCCTATCCCCCAACTCAGAGAACACTCCTGAAAAGGCAAAGTGGCTCTGGTGTTTGTTAAGCACCTACTATGCCTCAAGAGCCTTAAAGTCATTTTATTTCAGCTTTGCAGTGACCCTGGGAGGGAGGCATCACTATTCTCAACATTTGGAAGGGCAAACTGTGAAATGAACAGGCCAGGCTCACAGCTCACCTGCCTTTCCTCCTGCTGCCCCCCGCACCTGGGTGCCTGCCCGTACCACAGGTCTGTGAGAAATCCTGTCCCCTGGCACTTCCTACGGTTGCTGACACATCACCACAAAGAGGGTGGCTTAACACAACACACATGTGTTACTTCCCAGTTCTGTAGGTCAGAGTCCGGGGACACTGATACCAGATGAAGCCCTGAACAGGAAGCTGGAGGGAACGGGGATCTTGACCTCCAGGAGTTGGAGGAAATTAGGAGGCAATGAAATATGCAACTATCAAAACTCAAGGGAGTGAGTGACCAGGGCCCCAGCCGAGGCTGGCGAAAGTCAGGAAGGCTCATTCCGGCTTGGGGGCGTGCTGTGGGAGAGTCAGGAGAGCTTCGGGGAGGAGGAGGAGGCAAACACACAATTAATAATAATAAAAAAGTAACCTGTATCTTTCCTTCCACCCGGCTCGCTTCTCCCTGCCCCCCAACTACTGGTTCGTCCTTGGCTCTTCTAGCCTGCCGGGCTGCCTGCACACCTGTCTTACCAACCAACACTCCCTCCTTTCTTCCTGTTCCTTTAGCCTGTCTTCCTGCCTTCAGGCTAGCCAGCCCCCAGCCTCCCTGCCCCTCCTCCTCCCTACCCTCCCCTTGTTTCCTTCCTTCCTCCTTTGCCTCCCCTTTCCTCCTGTCCTTCCGCCTCTTCCCTCTTCCCATCCCCCTATCTACCCACATTTCCATTCTTCCGCCTTTCCTCCCTGTCCTCCGGCTTCCCATCCACGCGTGATTCCTTTCCAGGTAGCCTGTGTCTTTCCAGGCAGCCTTCTTCCTCCCTTCTCTGCTGTAACCTCCCGCTCGCCCTCCCTTCTCCCCTTCTTATCCACGTACCCAGCCAGCTTCTCCCGTACCCAGGTTAGCTCCTCCTCTCTCTACTATCCCTCCCCGCCACCTTTCATTCAAGCCCTTTCTCCTCTCTCCCCAAGCCATATTCTGCTCTCACATATTTTGAGAAGACGGGGCAGCCAGTTACAGATCTCAGCTCCGTGAGGCTGTTCTCTGCATATTTCTCTTCTTCTTACTACCCCTCCTCACTCTTGGTCTGGTGCAGTACCATGACCAAGATTTTAGAAAGATCCAGATCCTCATTCCATCTGTAGCCCTCATGAGCCGTGTATTCTGGCAAGTTCCTTAGCTTTTGTGAATCGGACTTTTTTTTTTTTTTTTTTTAAATGGGTTGATGAAAAGGAACCCCACAGGTTTGTCATTAGGATTAGAAATAAAATACACTGGGAAGAGAAAAGTACTCTCCTGGCTCAGTGTTAACACTGGCCATTTCTGAATACGGCGCCCGTGGGGGATGCTCTCCTCTATTTTTCTCTCCTCTCCCCCGCTCCCAATTTCTACAGTGCACAGAAGTTACTTTTGAAGCTGGAATGTAAAATTTGCTTCTTTTTTTTTTTTTTTTTTAAAAGATTTTGTTTATTTATTTGAGACAGAGAGCACAAGTGGTGGTGGGGTGCGGTGTGGAGGGGTAGTGGGAGAGAGAAGCAGACTCCCTAGCCCGATGCAGGGCTCGACGTCAAGACCCCAAGATCATGACCTGAGCCGAATGAAGATGCCTAACTGGCTGGGCCATCCAGGTGCCCCCCCCCCCCCAAAATTGTTTCTTAAAGAGAATTTGAACATAAAAAATAAAAATAAATATATAAAATGCCTCGCGTAGTTCATGACTAAGGTTGTGCTGGCTAGAAGATAAAGAGCATCGCTAGAAAGAGGTGTAAATGGAATTGCGGGTGCTGGCAGAAGTCCCCTAAGCCACCGCCACGAAGCCAGGCTACGTGTGGCTGTCCTTGCTTTGGGGACGTGGGAGAGGGTAGCCAGGACAGCAGTGCCACTTAGCCAAAGTTCCTGGACAGGGAGTCTCCCACCAGGTCCCTTAACCACAGACTTACCTTCAAAAAGGTAATCCAGGTACTTGGACTCCACCATGGGGGACCTGGCGTTGGCAGAAGCCGCCCATACGCGCCCCTTGAACTTGTTGTACAGGTCCTGCTTCTCCAGGCACATCAAAGAACATACCAGCTCTTTGGTTCCTTTGCACTTCTGCACTTTTCTCCACCGTCTGGGGGTTGCAGCGCTGAGGGAGGAGACAGGGGAGTTTGGGCTGTGGACTCAGCCTCTGGGTTGAGAAGGCTTAGGGAACAAGTGCTCCCTTGTCCCTCCATCTGCCCGACTGTCCACCTGTCTGCCTGTCCTACTAGCCGGCTGTGGGCTGGGACAGAATGAGAACAGTCTGGTTAGGAGCTCAGGCTCTGGGAGAAGTGGGTGCTGGGATCCTGGCTCCATCCTTCATTAGCTCTGGGGTCTCAGCGGGTCATCCCCCCCATCCTCCTGCCTCCACAGGTCCACGTGGTAGCCACTACTGTCAGTGCTAACAACCGGTTTCCGCATTCTTCATTCAGGCCTTTCAGGCCACCTGTTCTGTGCCAGGCATCGCGCTGGGTGCTGTGTGGCTGTCAGAGGGGACACGCAAGTCTGCGATGCCAACCTTCAGACTTCACCGGGGTCCGAAGAAGGGACTTGCATACTGGGCATTATTCTTGGGGAACTTACAAGGCCTGACAGGTCCTGCCCTCGGGAACTTCCATTCTGGTGGGAAGGGGAGAAAGACAATCATCCCACCAGTGAGGTGAACCCAGGAGTGGGTAAAGGCAGCGGGAATGGGGAATGGGGGAGGACTGCTTTCCAAAGGTAGGCCAGGAAAGTCGTTTTGAGGCCTTGATAGCAAGTAAGTCAGGGTAGGCCCGCAGGAAGGCATGGCAAAAGCAGAGCCTGCAGTGGGAAGGAGTCTGACCTGTCCAGAAGAAAGCAAGGAGGCCAGCGTGGTGGCAGGCCAGTGGGCAAGGGAGGGAGATGTGTGCACAGGCTGGAGAGGTGGGGGGAGGGGCGGATGGGTAGATTAGGTGGGACCTCTGCATCCTGGTAAGGAGCTTGGATTTTATTCCAAGTGTGCGAGGGAGTCACTGGGAAGTTCTGAATAGGGGACCTGAGATGATCTAATTTCTGTTTTTAAAAGATCACTCTTGGGGCACCTGGGTGGCTCAGTTGGTTGAGCATCTGACTCTTGGTTTCGGCTTAGGTCACAATCTCAGGGTTGTGAGATCAAGCCTCACATGGGGCTCTGTGCTGAGTGGGGAGTCAATGTGAGATTCTCTTCCTCTCCCACCCCCTTTCCCCCTCCCCCACTGGCTTTGTGTGCACACATGCTCTCTCCCTCTGTCAAATAAGTAAATCAATCTTAAAAAAAAAAAGCACTCTGATAAAGCAGCTGGGAGGCTGCAGCAGTGGTCTAAGGGAGAAGGAAGGTGAGGTTGGCGACAAGGGGCTGGACTGGGGATATGTTCTGGAGGTAAAGTCGGTAGGACCTGCTCATGGATTGGATGTGGAACACGTGGAGAGGAGAATCCAGTCATTTCTGGGTTTGGGCACTGAGCAATACATGAATGGAGGAGGCTGAGATGGGTATGGCAAAGTGAACAGAGTTTTGGGGAAGAATTCCTCTGTTTTGTTTCTTGGTGGAGCTATAGTGTAAACATTAATAATAATAATTATTATGCTGGTGTAGTTATATTAATATGAAACCAAATATAGATTTCAAAGTTCACAGAAATATGGAAGATGAGAAGAACCACCACCAAATGAGAAATTATTTCATTTCTCAGGAAGATATAAAAATTCTCTCTTATCTACCTGCTAAACAGCTACATATACTATACAGCAAAAACAGACAAAACTGTAGGATGAAACAGAAAATCCACAATCATCGGGCGCCTGGGTGGCTCAGTTGGTTAAGCAACTGCCTTCGGCTCAGGTCATGGTCCCAGAGCCCTGGGGTTGAGTCCCACATCAGGCTCCTAGTTCCATGGGGAGTCTGCTTCTCCCTCTGACCTCCCCTCTCATGCTCTCTCTCACTCTCTTTCTCTCTCTCAAAATAAATAAATAAAAAATATTAAAAAAAAAAAAAAAGAAAATCCACAATCATCATGAGAGATTTTCAATACACCTCACTCAGTAATTGATGACTGAACAAAGAAAAATAAGCAGTAAGTATGTAAAATACACAAAAAAGCAAGTGTAATTATCAAAGTTGGTCTCATGAACATAAATAGAACTGAACTAGTTGAGCCACATGTGAAACAAAATATGAACAAAAATGTTAGCACATAGTTCCCTTGGTTTAGGGACCATCCTTATGACTGCATTTAATCTTAATTACCTCGTGAAAGGCCTCATCTCCAAATACACTCATGTCAGGGGGTTAGGGCTTCAGCACACGAATATGCTGGCATACGACTCAGTCCATGTCAGGGCTGTTATGACTTAAACTGGTATGAATGCTCATGTACAAGTCTTTGTATGGACGTAGCTTTTCATTTCTCATAAATAAAGCGTTAGGAGTAGAATCTGGGAGATTTGGCAACTGAAGGTGAAACATGACAAGAAACTGTCAAGCTGATTTCCAAAGCCCCTGTACATTTCCACCAACAATGCAAGAATTCCATTTCCTCCACATGCTTGTCAACATTTAGTACTGTCAATCCCTTTCATTTTAAGCCTTCTAGTTGGTGTGTGGTAGTGTTTCATTGTACCTTTGATTCACATTTCCCGGATGACTAAGGCTATTGACCATCTTCTTATGTACTTTTTGGCCACTTGAGTATCTTCCTTTGTGAAATGACGATTCAAGTCTTTTTGGGCGATCTGTCTTCTTATTAATAAGGCACAGGAATTCTTTATCTGTTTTGGATACTAGTCCTTTTCCAGTGTGTGTGTGTGTGTGTGTGTGTGTATATATATATATATATATATATATATATATATATATATATGGTGAATCTTTTTTTTTTAAGTAGCTGGCTTTTTCATTTTCTTCAGGCTTTTTTTTTTTTAACAGTAAAAGTTTTAAATGTGATGAAATCCAGTTTATTAGGTATTACTGACTTAATTGAATTCCCCCCAAATCATATGCTGAGGCCCTAACCGCCCCCCCACCATGACTGTATAGGCCCTTGGAGATAGGGCCTTTTAAGAGGTAATGAGGAATAAATGTGGTCATAAGGGTGGGGCCCTAAACCAATAGGACTTTAAGGACTTTCTCTTCCTTTAAGGAAGAGAAAGGGATACCAGGCACGCTCTCACACAGAGAAAAGGCCACATGAGGACAGAGAGAGAAGGCGACCATTTGCAAGCCAAGGAGAGAGACCTCAGGAGAAAGCAAACCTGCGGACACCTTGATCTTGGACTTCTAGCCTCTGGAAGTGTGAGAAGTACAAGTCTGTTGTTCAAACCCCCAGGCTATGGTATTTTGTCTTGGGAGCTCTGGCAGACTAAGACAGATTTTGGTATCATAAATAGGGTACTAATGTAAGAATAGCAAAAAATGTGGAAGTGGCTCTGCAACTGGGGAATGTCTAGAAGTGGGAAGAATTTTCAGGTGCCTGCTAGAAATTTCCAGAGTGCCCTGAAGAGACTGTTGGTAGGGATAGGGAGTCAAAGGCGGTTCTAGGAAGAACTTGGATGCAAAGGAAGAACGTCTTACTGGAAACTGGGGGAAAGGTGATCCTTGTTACAGAGTGGCAAAGACATTGGCTGAATTGCGTTTTGGTGTTTTGTGGGAAATAGAAGTTAAAAGTGATGAACACAGCAGGGAGCCTTCTTCTCCCCCACCCCCCCTTGCCTCTCTGCCTCCTTGTAATCTCTTTCTCTGTCAAATAAATAAATAAAATCTTAAAAAAAAAAATAAACATAAAAGAACTTGGGACCGAACTTGAAAGGATTTTTCACTGCCTCCAAATGGGATAATTCAAGTTTTAATGCATAGACAAGTTGCATTAGATTGAGACCATCAGCTACGTTTAAGTACTAGAGTTCATAATGATAAGAAACCAAATCAATCACCTTTGGGAGATGACAGAGAACCAATTCATGACCTTGGAAACTTGCACAAAAAAGTGAAACATTTGTCCTGTCTTACCTATCTGAAAGGTACACTGAATGTCAAATACTCTAAGAGAGGAAGCATCTTTTTGTAAAATAATTCCACCTAATAAGTGAAAAAAAAATTGTACAATTAGAATATCATCATTTAAGAATCCTCACAGGTGATCAAAAAGTGTAAAAGAGAAGGACAGTATCACAAAGGTCCGGAGGATGGACTTTGACCTCTAATCAGCCCTTCCTGGCTCCACTATTCTCAGAGGCGTGACTGAGGAAACCATGCTCTGGGCGCCCCCGTTTTCTGCCCTGCAGACCGCAGGTGCCACACCCCGACTCACGGGGCTGTGTGAGAATAACTTCGGTTAATGTGTGGACACAGTGCCTGACACACGACAAGCACACAGTTCCTGTTAGGTGTTTCCTGCCTCCTGATACACCCCTGTACAGTTCTCTCTTTTGAGAGCTTGCTGGCAATCTGCCCTTTTCCAAGCTAGGCTTCCCACCCTCTTACTCACATCCGGAGGGACTACGACAGAACAGGAAGCACGTAAGCTTTGGGGTCAGACAGGCTGGGGTTTATTCTTCTGGCTCCATCCCTGGTTCCCTCGGGCAGATGATAGCCCCTCTCTGAGCTCAGGTTCCTGGTCTCTAAAATTGGGGGAAGTGCAGGGCTCAGTCGGTTAAGTGTCCGACTCTTGATTTCCGCTCAGGCCCTGATCTCAGGGTCCTGGGTTGAACCCCCCTGTCGGGCTCCGTGCTCCCTCTGTTCCTCCCCCTACTTGCACTCTCTCTCTCACAAATAAATAAAATAAAATCTTGAAAAAAATAAAATAAAACGGGGGAAGTGCAGACCTGCCTGGGTATATAGGGAGGAGGAAGTGAAACATTCAGGCGAGACATTAGAACTCAGCCTGGCACAGGTGGGTCCTGCATACTCGGCACGCACCTCCCCTTCCTGCTTCACCCTCCTCACCCGGCCTTGAGGAGTCCTCCTGACTACCTGCTTTCATCATCTTACTCTCTTACTAAAGAACATCAAGTGATTGCTATCTATGTGCAAAGATCAGCAAATCTGCTTCCACGTTCGGATTTCTCTGGATTCGTTATGGTTGCCTGGAATGCCAGGCTGAGAAGGATCTCAAGGCTCTGTAGGGAAAAGCATGATCCTCTGGGATGCCCACCACAGACTCTGCAGGAGATATGTCTGCCCTCCCTTTTCAGCTGGAACAACTCCAAGCTCCTCATTCAGGCCCTGGAGAATGCCACCACTGGGTCCCTGTAGCTCTACTCAAGCCCTGTTCCAACTCTTCTCAAAGATCCTCCCGAGCTACCCTACGACCCAGCAATTGCACTACTGGGTATGTACCTTAAAGATACAAATGTAGTGATCCGAAGGGGCATGCGCACCCCAATGTTTACAGCAGCAATGTCCACAATAGACAAACTATGGAAAGAACTAAGATGTCCATCAACAGATGAGTGGATAAAGAAGATATGGTATATATATACAATGGAATACTATGCAGCCATCAAAAGAAATGAAATCTTGCCATTTGCAACAACGTGGATGGAGCCGGAGGATATTATGCCAAGCGAAATAAGTCAATCAGAGAAAGACAATTATCATATGATCTCTCTGATATGAGGAATTTGAGAGGCATGGTGGAGGTCATGGGGGGAAGGGAGGGAAAAAATGAAACAAGATGGGACCGGGGAGGGAGACAAATTATAAGAGACTCTTAATCTCAGGAAACAAACTGAGGGTTGCTGGGGGATGGGGGATGGAAGAATAGGCTGGCTGGGTGATGGACATTCGGGAGGGTATGTGTTATGGTTAGTGTCATGAATTGTGTAAGCCTGACGATTCACAGACCTGCACCCCTGAAGCAAATAATACATTATATGTTAATTTTTAAAAAATAAAAAAGTAAAAAAAGAGCCCCAGTAGGCCCAACACCTGTGCACTGTCCTCTAATCAGCATCATTCCCCTACCTCCAGACCTTTATCAATGCACTCTCCAAACACCTGCCACAAGCTGTCTCCCGTGGGACACAGAACCAGGAAGCTGATGACACCGAATGCAGGTGTCCCAGACAAGCCCCTCCAGCCTCTGCCCACCTCCTCAGGCTCCCCAAACACCCCACACCTACCTTTGATAGGCCACAAAATAGGTCACATTCTGGGAGTAGCCAGGCCCTGGGAGCCATGTCAGGTACACACCGAAGTCCCGGGAGAGCAGCGTCACGTTCTGGGGAGGGGGGAGAAGGGGCTTCCCTGTGGGAGAGAAAGAAGTCATGAAGCCTAGAGCTCCTGACCGTCTTGACACGGGCCATCTGGAGCTGATGAGCAGTGTGGTGGGCAGTCACATGCTCAGTGAGTTTGAGAAGCAGGCGTCATCTGGGGTAGCTAAAACATGGGAGACATGAAGTAGGCTGGGCACCCAGGGCCAGGATTCCGATCACAGCCATGCCACTAACTGCCTGTACCGCAGCCCCTTCCCCTCCCTAGGCCTCCGCGGCCCATCTGGCACCTGAGGGTTTCAGTGGAAGACCTCCAACAGGAACCATCTAATATCTACCAGATTTGCTGGACTCCAGGAGGGAACAGCCTTGAGGGTCACAGGAGCAGACGCTCAGTTCTTAGCCATGTCCCCGGAGCTTGCCTGCCTCGGTCCCTGACCGTGAGAAGATGAACAAAAAGTATTTGTTGAATGAATGTGAAATTTTGTGAAATTTGGGTCATTCCAAAGGCCCCCCAACTGGTCTCCTTGTTTCCAACATTGTCTCTTCAGTCCATTCTCCATAGAGCGGCAAGGGCTAATATGAAAGTCGGATCATGTCGCTCTTCTGCTTTAAACCCTCTAATGGCTCTCACTTCATTCAAGGCTAAATCAAAAGCCTTTATAACCCTACCCCCACCCCCAAGACCTACCTAATCCCACTCACTGCTCTCCCTGTGCTCCCTGCTCCCAGCCACACAGGC
The DNA here is from genome assembly GCF_030435805.1 of Mustela lutreola. Taxonomy (NCBI): domain Eukaryota; kingdom Metazoa; phylum Chordata; class Mammalia; order Carnivora; family Mustelidae; genus Mustela; species Mustela lutreola. Next base: position 17,486,582 of record NC_081299.1, read on the forward strand.
CTTTCTGCTTTTTCTAGAGCATCCTAGGCATGCTCCCCTTCCAGGCCTTTCCATGAAATGTTCCCTCTGCCTAGACTAGTCCCCCTCCCTGGATCTCTGTCAGGCTCATGCCTTTGCTTCCTTCACATCTTGGCTTAGATGTCACCATCTCAGTGACCTGGCCCCTATGTCCCCTCCTTGACATATCTTCCCCACTGCTAACCCTTACCTCCTGAAATATACACCTGATTACGCCTCTCCCCAGTTCCATGTCCTTCCTTGGTCCTTAGGAGAAAGTCCATGCTCCTTACTGAAATACTTGACAGGCCATCTTGTCGACCTCTCCCTGATAGCTCCCCAGCAGGCTCACCAGGCTGAAGCCAATCTTGGTTCCCGTCATTCTCAAACAACTACATTCTCTTGGGTGACTTCGAACCCAGGAGTCTTTGAAAGCCTGGTGTTCACCATTTACACGTTTTTTTCTTTACCATCTAATCTTTTAAAGATTTGATTCAAATGTCAATTTCCTGACATCTCTAAGAAGTAGTAGTGAGGGCGATGGGGATGATGGTGGTGACGGTAGCAGTTAATGTGTATTGTGTCCTAACCATTTTCTTTCAATCCTCCCCACTTCCCTAGGAGGTAGGCACTAACCGTGATCAACACAGTAGAGTTGAGGGAAACAGAAGACTTGTCAGGGAATAAGTTATAGAATCAGAATCCAAAGCCAGACCTAGTCAACTCCAAATCCTGAGCTGTTGACCACACTTCCTTCCTGAGGGTCTCATGGGGCCTTGTTCAACTTTATCCTTCCAGCATCTCTGAACCGCTACTGGCCAATGACATCTGTGGACCACTGTGTGCCAGAAGTCTCAAAGAGGAATAGAATTCCATTCTTGCCCTTTAGGAGCTCATGGATCCTATGAGAATTCAGTTCCCTGAAGTATACACACAGGTCACACAGGGTGTATTTATGTGTATTTAAGATGCGTAAATTAAATGTGTATTGATGATGGAAATCCATACTGGTTACAGAATGGCATGGGGAGGGGATGGGGAGGGGGCAGGTCTACGGATGGCTCTTGCCTCAGCTCCCTACCCCTGGCCCTTTTAACCCAAATATGGGCTAAAATATGGGTTAAATACAGCTTCCACCTCATCCTGTGATCCCCACTTGGAACTGGATCACTGGGGTCCAGATGCTGTCACTGTTCCCAGCTTTCTAGCAGGTGAGCTGCAAAGGCCAAAGTCTGTGGATTATACATTATCTTGTGGCAGCACACGCCCAGAGCAGAAACAGCAGCTAGAGTGGTTATGGGCTACTGAGCCCTGGAAGGGTGGGAGGCACTGGTTTGACACTTTCTGCACAAAACCTCTTCCGTCCTTAGGACAAACCACCCTATGGGGTGGATGTCACTCTGCTTCCGTTCAGGGGACTAGACTCAGAAACAGATGGTAAATAATTTGCCTGAGGCTACGCAGCCACTTTGTGTGGGGGTCAAGATTTGAACCTGGATCTGACTGTGCTTTACCCTCAACATCACAAACAGCGGTTTGTGTTGGGTACATTAAATATTTCCCAGGTAAAAGTGTAGTTAGATCCAGATAGGAAAACTATTGAAGTTGACAGTGAATCAGGGGGACAGACAATCCCTCCCCACCCCCACATACACACAGAGGCACTGTCCTTTACCAGTTGCAATGACAGCCCCTGCTGTGGACGTGCTTGGGGCTGGGGCATCCATGAGCTGACCCAGGTGGACCGGTGGTCTTCCTCCTGCTGCCCACCCTACGGCCAGAGCCGGCCATGCTTGCTTCAGCTTCAGGCTTCTCTTCCTGAGCTTTCTTTCTTGGGTAACTCCCCTCATTGCTCTGAGCCTCAGTTTCCCCATTTGAAAAGGGAGAGAACAGTCCCTACCTCATAGGGTGGTGGGGTTGTGCCACTTAAGTAGGGGAATAGAAGTTGCTCAAGAAGCATTGGCTTTTGATATTAGCATTAGATGAAGCCCAAGGGCCCTTCTTGCTCTTAAAAGGTTAGCCTGAGACCAAGAAGTCCAAGACTGGGGGCTCTATTGGACCTTCTCCTGACTGGTTGGGGTTTGGTGATTTGGTCCCAGCCTAGGGTATTTTGTACCCTGCCTCCTTATTTACCAGTGGGAGTCCACAAAAGAAGGTGTCTTGTTAGAGTAACAACAGCGCACAGATTCCGCTCAGTCTGGGCGCTTCTGAAACCGTCTGGCCCGAAGAAGGGAAGGGGACTACGAGGGAGGGCAGGACTTCCCCTAATAGCGAGGATCCAGTCTCATATTAATGCAGGGGACGGTGCCTTTAGGAAACCTTAAGCAGCACTTTATAAAACAGCGCGGCTGCTTTTCCAACTGCCACTGTCTTTCCCTGTGCACCTAAAGCGGAATTGGCATTAGGAAACTGGCTCAGTTTCCTACGGGAAAGGAATTTCAAAGCCTTGGGTCTGTTTCGTCCCAAGTCCCAATTCAGAAGACGACGGGAGGTTCGTGGGCGGGGACGATCGCACCAGCGCGGCTGGCTGCGGCCCCGTCCCTCCCTCCCGGAGCTCCGCCACCCGGGGTGGGCGCCCCGCGCTGCCCCGCGGCCCCCGCCCGCCCGCCCCGCGGCGCCCGCGCTTACCTAGAGTGGACTGCAGCAGGCCCAGCAGCAGGGGGACCCACGGCCCGGCCCCCGCCAGGCCAGCTCCAGCGCTGCCTGCTTGGCAAGGCCAGGTCCGACCTCCCGGAGCCTCCGGGCTCACCGGCCCGCAGGTAGCCGCGGCCAGCAGCCACTGGGAGGCCGATTCGCGGGTCCGGGGCGGGGCCGGACGGGGGCTTTCCCCGGGGTAGTCCCGCAGCCGCGAACGAGGCTGACGGCGGGCTCCGCGCGCCGCCTCCGCTCCATGACCGCTGTGGCTCCTCTGTGCCGGCACTGCCCTTTGTTCAGCCGGATCAGGGCGCTGGGGGTGGGGGTGGGGGTATCGGTAAATCCGTACGTGGAGGGAGGGCAGGGAAGGAGAAGGGGTTATTATCAATAGCCGCAGTTCGGAGCTCCAGTTAGGAGTTCCAGTATGGGCTTTCAAAGAGGACTAAGAGAAGTGTTCAGAGCCAGTTTAACGACACAGCCCCAGACACCGCTGGCGGTGTCGGAGCGAGGTCTTTGCACCAGATACTAAGCCAAGCCCTTCCCACACACTGTCTACTTTAATCCCTCTGAAAATCTGGTGGGTCGGTCCTGTTACCGTGTGTATCCTTCACACCGGGAGTGGCAGCCTCCAGAGCTAAGGGACTCGTTCTGGGGGGTGGCGGCGGGGGGGGGGGCGGGAGGCGGGAGCCTCCCACCCCAGAGCCCTGGTGTGTTACCCCGCACCCCAACAGTAATCGCCTCCGAGCAAGAATGAGCCTCTACTGTCATTAAAAGAATGTTGCCCAGGGATATGTAAAGACTTGGGGATGTTTCCAACATACTCAGTAGCAGAAAAGCAAGAAGCCAAATACGGTCCCATTAACAAAACTGTGTGTCCCATGGGGCTCCTGGGTGGCTCAGTGGGTTGAGCGGCTGCCTTCCCCTCAAAGTCAGAATCCCAGGGTCCTGGGATTGAGTCCAGAGTGGGGCTCCCTGCTTGGCGGGGAGCCTGCTTCTCCCTCTCCCTCTACCTGTTGCTCTTCTTGCTTGTGCTCTCTGCCAAATAAATAAACAAAATCTTAAAAAAAAAAAAAATCTGTATGTCCATAGGCATGGATAACAGATCAAGGATCTATTCCAACATGTTTGTGGTTGTTAATTTCTGGGTGATGAAGAGATATATATCATATATATATATTTAAATTTCTTCTTTCTGCTCATGTTTGGTTTCTAAGTTTTTCAATAATTTATCTGTATTGCTTTTCCAGTCAGATTCTGAAAGGAATTATTGTTCTCCTTTATTAAATGTTCTTTTTTTTTTCTTGTCACCACTCTCCAAGGAAGTATGGCCTCCATTTTACAGCTGAGGACACGGCCATTCTGAGGCCCAGAGGGCTGACGCACGTGCTGGATTCTGGGTTCAGGCCCAGGCCCGACTCCACCACCAAAGCACCTCTCGGTAACTTGCTTTGTCATCTCTGGGGATCTGTGTGTATACGACAGGGCGACCGTGGGTCAGCTGTGACCATGCCCATGAACAAGGAACAGACACAGAGCAAAGAGAATCCTGGGCTCATCTCCGTGCGGGATGCTGGCTCTCAGCTTGTAGCCCAGCAGTTCTTGGTTGAAAGAACGCATTTTCACCGAATTTGGTGCACCTCAAAGTTGCCTTGATTTTGTCTTGGGTGAAAACATTCAGAAAGTTGTGGACGGTTCTGAGATAGGCCTCATGACTTCAGCTCAGTCGGCAGTTTTTTTTGTTTGTTTGTTTTAAAGATTTTATTTATTAATTTAACAGACAGAGATCACAAGTAGGCAGAGAGGCAGGCAAAGAGAGAGGAGAGAGGGAGGAAGCAGGCTCCCTGCTGAGCAGAGAGCCCGATGTGGGGGTTGATCCCAGGACCATGAGATCATGACCTGAGCCAATGGCAGAGGTTTAACCCACTGAGCCACCCAGGTGCACCCTCCCCCACTTTTTTTAAGCAGTCAGCACTTCTTCACAGGGGCTCACAGGGACCATATTTGGACCTCAAAGGCAAGGAAGATGAAAGGACCCCTATGTATCTTTGAATCTCCTTTTGAGTCAGAGCCTGGGTCTTCCACCAATGAGCTGCCAATGAGCTACGGTTTTTAGGCCCCAAATCCCACTTGGCAGTGGGGACAGGGCCATGGGGAAACATCTCCATCTGCCACTTGTTCCACCCACTTGGCTTGTCCGATCCTGGCACCTGTTCTTTTGACAAAACCTGTCACATGCTTGATCTCCCCTGTGCCCCACCCCCCACATCAGGTTAGGAAATCGTGTGTCTGGATGCCTCGCTATATCAACATGAAAGGACATTTGGAGACCACAAAGGTCAAGCTCATTGCAGCTCTTGAAACCTTCAGAGAAGTCCTCTTGGTTGTGGGCCAGAAAATCTCAGCCAGTGACCACAACCTAGCCTCCACAAAGGTCCTCACTGTGCTGCTTCGGCTTCTTCCTTTTCTTTCTTTCTTTTTTTTTTTTTTTAAAGATTTTATTTATTTAACCGACACAGATCACAAGTAGGTAGAGAGGCAGGTGGGGGGGCAGGCTCCTTGCTGAGCAGAGAGCGTGATGTGGGGGTGGGGGTGGGGGGGGCTGATCCCAGGACCCTGAGATCATGACCTGAGCCGAAGGCAGAGGCTTAGCCACTCAGGCACCCCCTGCTCCGGTTTCTTTCCACTCTCTCAAATACTGAGAATGAGGCCATTCTGGAATAAAATGAGCGTATTTCTACTCTCTTTTTCGATCTCTTTATCGAAAACAGCCCTTGATAGCATTAATGTTTATTTGAATCCTTGTTACACAGCAAGTGCTACAGTTTACATATATTATAGTATTTGATCCTCACAACCACCCCACCGATGTGGGTGTTAGGATCCCTTTGCACACATGAAACTCTGGGAGGTTCCACTGCTTACCCAAGGTCACACAGCTGATTAGTGACGAGGTTGGAATTTGGACCTCGGTCTGGCTGTCCTCAAAGCCTGGGGTTTGAACTTCTGCTATTCCTCCTCCAGATGGTTAAGGGCAGACAAAAATAAAATTCCCCAAGCTTGATCACTTCCTGATTTGCACAGATCACAGCATTAAACTCTCATGAGTGCTAGGATGTCGGCTCCCTCTTTGGATTAGAATCTCAGATAGAAGCAGTGGTGGGAAGGTGGAAATTGGGAAATGTTTCACAGCTGGGTCTCGGTGGGCAGGAGGAAGCCCTGCTTGGTAGCGTATGTGGAGGTGTGACTACGTCCTCCACAGTCCATTTCAGTGCGAGGTCACTGAACAGAGTTGTGAAGAAATGCTCCCAGCTGGTTATGTAAGCCTGCTTTTCCACAGGTGAAAGAACTATCACCGAGATTCTCCGCATTTAGAACAAAGCGCATCCCAAACCCTAAGTGGCTTTTGGGGTGTCTGGTCCACAGCCTGGGGCTCAGGATCTCTTCCACAAAGTCAAAGTTTACAACATGGCCTCCACCTCCCCTTTGAACTTTTCCCCCAGTTCTCCAGGCTCCAGCCTCACAGGGAGTCCTGCCGGTTTCTCTCCCTTCCTCCCTCCCTCTCGCTCCCTCCCTTCCTCTCACACTTTCTCTTTCTCTTTCTCCTTCCCTCCCCCCCTCACCTCCCAGCCTTTTCCCTTTCCAGGTTTTTCCCCCCTCTAGCCCTCCAGCCAACTCCTATTCCTGCTTCCAGTCTCCACTCCGATGTCACTTTCTCAGGGTGCTTTTCCTCACCTCCTGACTTTGATTTGTTCCCAGTCCCCACATATGTCTCCTTTGTAGTATTTAAACCACCATTTCAGAGAAATCATTTTCATGCTTTTAATCTCTCTCTCTCTCTTCCTGAATCCTCATCCTCAGAGCCTGGCCCATGATACGTAAGAGCAAAAGACCTTCAACATCTGGAGCTCAAACAATTCTGTACACCCTAGACAACTCAGCCTCATTCCTGTCTCCTAGCTGGCGCTTGGTCGCCACTCACTAAATGTTTACCAAGCTGAACTTGACATTGACTCATACTTAAAAAGACCTCAATATCTCTTCTGCAAGTATGACTTCGCGGTCATGCCTCCCTCCATAGGTGAGATTTTATAATCAAGCCTCTTCCACTGACTCTGAGAATAAAGTGTATAAAACTGCACTGCACTACGGTTCACAGCCTCTCCCTCTCCTGTCTGGGCCAACAAGGGGTCCAGCAAGACTGGATGGATAAACACTGGGAAAGGCAGATGAAAGTCAAGAACCAAATGGGGCTTAGACATTTGAAGAAGAAAGGAACAGCTGCTGCGAAAGTGAGATGTATAAAGGGAGAAAGGGAGAAAATAGATTTTGGAACTTTTTGTTCTGTTAGGCCTGGAATCCTGTGGCATCCCCCCCACCCCCCACCCCTCCCCAAGGGAATAAAGATTTTTTTTTTTTTTTTTACATTTTATTTATTTATTTATTTGACAGACAGAGATCACAAGCAGGCAGAGAGGCAGGCAGAGAGAGAGGAGGAAGCAGGCTCCCTGCTGAGCAGAGAGCCCGATGCGGGGCTCGATCCCAGGGTTCTGGGATCATGACCCGAGCCGAAGGCAGAGGCCTCAACCCACTGAGCCACCCAGGCGCCCCAGGGAATAAAGATTTTAAATGTCTCTAAACTCCGGGGCAGTTTTGTTAGTTAGTTAGTTTTTTTTAAAAAGATTTTATTTATTTATTTGACAGATCACAAGTAGGCAGAGAGGCAGGCAGAGAGAGAGGAAGGGAAGCAGGCTCCCTGCTGAGCAGAGAGCCCAATGCGGGGTGGGGGGGAGAGGTGGGCGTGGTGGGGGGGCTCGATCCCAGAGGCCGAAAGCAGAGGCTTTAATCCACTGAGCCACCCAGGTGCCCCTTGTTAGTTAGTTTTAAAGTAATCTCCATCCCAACATGGGGCTCAAACTGAGATCAAGAGTTTCATGCTCAACCCACCTGAGCCAGCCAAGGACCCTCTATTGTTCTGAGTGTTGTCCCTCCCCCTCCCCTTTTTTTCTTTCTCTCTCTCCCTCTTGTTCTTTCTCTCTCTCCTCCTTCCTTCAAGATTTTATCTTGAGAGACAGTGAGAGGGCGGCTGAAGCAGAGAGAGAAGCAGGCTACCCCTGGAGCAGGGAGCCAGGTAGAACTTCATCCCAAGACCCCGGGATCAAAACTTGAGCCGAAGGCAGACGCTTAATCCACTGAGCCACCCACGCGCCCTTGAGTGTTGTTTTTCTTATTATTTTTTAAAAAGATTTTATTTATTTATTTGACAGAGAGAGAGAGAGAGATCACAAGTAGGCAGAGAGGCAGGCAGAGAGAGAGGAGGAAGCAGGCTCCCCACCCGGCAGAGAGCCCGGTATGGGGCTTGATTCCAGGACTCTGGGATCATGACCTTAGCCGAAGGCAGAGGCTTAACCCACTGAGCCACCCAGGCGCCCCTCTTATTATTATTTTTTAATGAAATGCTGGGCGAGGCAGGCTCCAACACCAGGAGGCCCCTTTTTACATGGCATATTTAAGACTTCTACCAGTAGCAAGAACCAAAACCCCAGAACCGCCCAAGCAAAAAACCAATTCTACAAACTCACCAGACGGGGAAATTCAAGAATAGGCGTGGCTACGGGACGTCTCTAGCAGAAAAAGAGTCTGATTGGCCTGGCTTGGATTACATGGCACTCCCTGAACCAGTCAGCGTGGTCAGGGAGGAAAGGATGCTGTAGTTGGCCAGTCTGGATAATGTGCCCTCCCCTGGGGCGGGAGGGGTGAATAGAGCATCCTGATTGACAGTTCTTCCTGCCAAATGCCGCAGAGGAAGTGCGAATCCTGTCTACTACAGTGGGTTACATACAAGGAGACTTTAGAGCTCACCCCCGCCAGCTTCCTTTTCTGCCCTGAGAGTCTCTCCTCTCCAATATCATGGAAAGATGGGCATCCATGTGCTGCTTGAGGTCTTCCACTGATGAGCTCTCATCATCCTTTGGAGCCACAAATGCTGGTTCTGATGCATTTCAGTTAGGAACGTCTCCCGTCGATTGTAACGACCCCCAATAGCCCAGCTCTTCATTTGGGAGCATCACAGAATAATACGAAATCCTCCTCTGCATGTCAACCTTCCAGATGTTACGTTTCCTGGATTCTTGTTACCAGGTGGTGTAAGGGGGATCACCAGTTTCTCGAGGATAAAAGACCAGCCTGGAAATCAGGAGGCCTGAGCTCCAGCCCTCACTCTGCCTTTAACACGGAGTAGCGGCCACCCTCGGAGTAATTGTGCACTGTTCCCATTTTACAGATGAGGAGACTGTAGCCCCCCCAGATTCGTATGTTGAAACCCTAACCCCCAAAACAATCGTATTCTGAGATGGAGCCTTTGGGAGTCGAGAGAGTGGAGCCCCCATGAATGGGATTAGTGCCTTCAGAAGAAAAGACACAAGAGATGATTATTTTTTTCTCTGGCATGGGATACAAGGAGAAAACATCTGCCATCTCTAAACTAGGAAGAGTGCTCTCAGCAGGAACAGAACTGGCTGACACCTTGATCTTACCCTTCCCACCTTCCAGAACTGTGAGAAATAAATGTTTAAGCCACCTGGTCTATGGCATTCTATTACAACAGCCCCAACGGAGACAGATATTGTAGTAAAGGAGGTTAAGAGACATGTCCAAAGTCACACAACGAGAAATGGGGAAGGTGGAATTCGCATCCAGGACCACATCACTCCAAAGCTTCTGTTCTTTATCACTTTATGGCCTCAAGCAAGTTAACTCATTTGTCTGTGCCCCACTTTCCTCCTTCACAATTTGGGAACTTCAGTGTGTATTAGAATGAATCACCACAGATCACTGGGGCTCATCCCCAGTGTCCCTGGATTCAGTGTTTCTAGGATGAGACCTGAGGATTTGCATTTTAACAACTTCCCAGGGGCTGCTGGTCTGGGTCCCACACTTTGAGAACTACCAGTAGTAATGGATTCCAGCTCTAACATACCGGGATGTGGGGTGGGGGTGGGGATAGGGTAAGATTTTACCTTTCCACTTAGCTTGAGCTTAGGTTACTATTGAATGGTGTGTGTGTGTGTGTGTGTGTGTGTGTGTGTGTGTGACAGAGAAAGAATGTGTGTGTGCGTGCATATGCACCCAAGTGAGCAGGGAGCAGAAATCGGGCTTCACAGTAAGGCTAATTCAAGGAAATTTCAAGAAATAGGTAAAATGGATGCCTGGGGTGACTCAGGGGTTTAAGCCTTTGCCTTTAGCTCAGGTCATGATTCCAGAGTCCTGGGATTGATTCCCCCATTGGGCTCCCTGCTCAGTGAGGAGTCTGCTTCTCTGCCCCTCACCTGGCTCATGTGCTTTTCTTCTCTCCCACTCACTTTCTCTCTCTAGGTAAATAAATAAAATCTTTAAAAAAAAAAGGGGGGGAGAAAAAAATAAAAAAAGAAATAGTTTAAATAGGTGGGGATAAGGAAGAGTAGATGCCAGGTCAGATTTGAAGGGAAGCAGAAGGAACAGTCTCAGAGTCCTATAATTTTTGTAGTTATAATAATTCCACTACCTGAACACCTACTATGTGCTAAATGCTTTCGCTACTTTAGCTCATCCAACTCTTACAGCCAATCTGCAAGGTTAAGCCTCAATAGTGAAGCTTTGCCAGAGAGAAACAGATTCAGAGAGGATAAGAAATAGGGCCAATGGGAAGGTCATAGGAGGAAAGGCTGACAGTGTCTCAAAAAGTTAACCCTTGAGTTACCATATGGCTCAGCAATTCTGCTGCTGGGCATAGCCCCAAGAGAATGGAAAACATGTCTGCTTAAAAACTGGACACGTGGCTCAGTCATTGACCGTCTGCCTTGGGCTCAGGTCAACGTCCCAGGGTCCTGGGATTGAGACCCTCCTCGGGCTCCCTGCTCGGCAGGAAGCCTGCTTCTCCCTCTCCCACTCCCCCTGCTTGTGTTCCCTCTCTCGCTGTGTCTCTGTCTGTCAAATAAATAAATAAAATCTTAAAAGAAAACCTACAGGAGTGATCATAACAACGTTATTCATAATAGCCCCAAAGAGGAAGTAAGCCCACTGTCCCTCAGCGAATGAGAGGATAAACGAAGTGTGGTAGGTCCCCACACCGGACAACTATTTAGCAGTAACAGGCAGGAAGGACTGACATGGGCTGTCTCATGAGTAAACTTTGAAACCACTGTGCTGAGTGGCCGAAGTCAGACACAAGGGGCCACATATTGTATCATTCCATTGATATGAAATGCCCAAAATGGGCAAATCTACAGCGACAGGAAAGCCAAATCGTGGTTGCCAGGGGCGGGGCGGGGGGGGGGGGGGAGAGAAACTTAGGGAAGTGACTGCTCCCATGGCCTTTCTTTTCCCCGATGATGAAAATGTTCTGGGATTAGATGGAGGTGATAGTGGCATGACTCTGACTCTATTAAACATTGTGCACTTCAAAAAGGCGAATTCTGTGGTAGGTGAATGACAGCTCGATTAAAGAGAGGGGGTTGCTAAGGGCACAGACAGAAGGGTGGAGCTGGGATTTGAACCCAGGGGCATATGGCAGCCTGGAAAGAGCCTATGATTACCGCCTTGGCACAGCCCTTCACCTGGGGCAAGCCACCTCCTTCTTCCCCACCGGCCTCAGCCATCCCTGAAGTTCCCTCAGGCCCTGATGGGGGGGAGGACACGGGGGAGGCGCTGCCACCAGAGCGGGGGCGGGGGCGCCTGGGGGCGTTGGGGAGGGCAGGGCGGGGCTCGCCTGGAACCCTTCTCCCTTTCCAGTAAGAACAGCCCGGCTCTTTCCAAACCTGCCTCTGTCTGCTCCTTCCAGGCCTGGGAAGGCCCCCGGGCGCTTGACAGCGGTTCCCAGGTGTGCTGACCGCCGGGCGTGCAGGGACCGCGGGGCACCTGCCAGGACCGGGCCCAGCGCCCCAGGCCCGCCCACACCTTCTGGGAAAGCGGGGGCGGCTACAGGCCTGTGCACCTCAGCGCCCCAGCCTCAGCCCCTGCCGGATTCATCCATCTCGGTGGGGTTCTTCTCGCCTGTTCTTGAGGGCCTTCAGGGGCCACAGCCTCCTGGGGGGCTCCTGCCTTCCTCCTCTATGTCTTTCTCTTACCTGTTTCTTTTTAATAATGAATTTTTGATGACACAAGCAATAAATTAATAGGCTTTCCTCTTCACACGTTTAAAGAGCACAGATTCACGGTCTCCCATCTACGGTCACACCCAAACCACAGGTCACTGCCATTATCAGTTTGGGGGGGGGCGGTGGGGGGGGTGGATTTTCCAAGTGTTTTTCTACCGACCCATGGAAAACAGACAATAGTGTGCATCTGTCTGTGTGGTTTTATGTAAGTAGTTTTATACTCTAACATTCTGTAACTTGCTTCTGGCATTTTTCACTCCACAAAACTCCATGGAGAACTTCCTACATTGGATACTTAGTACATGGAGACTTTTTTTTTCTTGCCGTTCAAACTATTCCACATATTTTCTTTGCCCCTCCTGCAGTTGATCGATATGTAGAATGGTTTTAATTTTTCAAGAAGACAAAAAAACCTCAATGATCACCCCTGTGTACACTTAGGTGGGTGTTTTTCTGGGGTAGACAATACTGAGGTGTGGGTCTGCTGGGTCAAAGGATACATTTTAAAAATGTCACAGGTAGGGGCACCTGAGTGGCTCAGTGGGTTAAGCCTGGGATCCTGGCTTAACCCAGGATCCTGGGATTGAGTCCCACATCAGGCTCTCTGCTCGTCAGGGAGCCTGTTTCCACCAGCACCCTGCCCCCCCCCCCCCACCGCCTGCCTCTCTGCCTACTTGTGATCTCTGTCTGTCAAATAAATAAAATCTTTAAAAAAAAAAAAAGTCACAGATACTGTGAATTGCTCCGCACAGCGGCTAAACCAATCTAACCCCTACCAGTAGCCTACATGAGGATATCCTTTTCCCAACATCCTCACCAACCTTTCATCTCCTCAAAACTTGTTGCCAATGTTTTCTTACTATTGCGCTAATTTGCATTTCTGTGGGCGTTTCCTGAAAGTTCCAGGTTGCTGGTTTGTGGAAAGAACTCAGGAATTGGGAGAAAGTGGTCTGAATCCCAGACACACCCTGTCACCATCTGCTGTGTGATCTTGGGCATGTTTAGTCACTTCTCTGGCCCTGGGCACACTCATCTATGTGAACTCTCTGCAGCCCATTTTCCTCTCTGCCTGAGAATCTTGGTTGTTATCTTGGCTTCTCTGCCTCCCTCTCTCTGAGATCTGAGTTTTCTTCGTCCCCAGGACACCTCTTCTGTCCCTGCTGCCACCACCCTCTCCCCTGCTGGGACCCAGACGTGCTTGGGTAAGGCACTGGGTCTAGAAGCCTCCTGCCGGAATGCACACATGGGCCCATTAGTAGCGTTTAGGAGGGGACGTTCTGGCCAGCTCTCAGCAGTTAACAAGGGCTGGGCACCAGGTGGGAAGGGCTGTGTTTATGTATTTTTTTTTCTTTATAAAACTTCACTTTAGAAAAATGAAACCCGCTGTGCAGAAAATTTAAAAGATTATAAAGAAAATAAAAATAAAATTTAATTCTGCTTTCCAGAGACTCATTGGTACAATTCGTGTGTCTCTTTCCGATAGATGTGTAGTACCTGGATAGTATTTTATATGCAGTTTTGTACTAATTTTTCATTTAGCAGTATATAAGGAGCATGTGTTTTAAAATCTTGACTTTCTTTTTTTGTTGTTGTTGTTAATGACTGCTTTCAGATAAGCTGTACCAACTGGGGTTCCCATGGGGTGTGGATGGGTAAGCTTCGGAAGAAGCAACATGACCCTCACCCATCTGGATGCACACTCTTGTCTTTAAGAGGCAAAGGGAGGGAGGGAGGTCAGAGAGTCCCAGGAACCTCCGTCATCTTCAAAGCCTGTCCCCCACCCACAAGCTTTCTTAGATAATCAACTACATTTCCTAGGAGTGAACCCCACGGGGCACCACACACCAAAGAAAAGTGATCAAAACTGAGCCATTGCATTGGTTGGACATTTCCTCAGCTACTTCAAAGCAGAGAACACCATCTCTCCGGGGCTTCTCGACCTCTTCCTTACCTGACCATCTTCCCTTCTTCATCGTGTGTGTGTGTGTGTGTGTGTGTGTGTGTGTGTAATTTTCATATGTGCCCATAGGAGATTCTGGGAGTTAGATGGGTCAAGGAGCACCCGACGTCATGATAAGGGCCCTGAATTGCAGCTTCCCTGGTGTGCATTTTTGGGCCAAATACATCACTGTTCTGGGCCTCAGTGTTTCTCATCTGTCAAATGGGAGTGACAATTCCTTGCCCCTTTTTACTATGCATGTAGGTCTGTGTAACTTTTTTAAGATTTTATTTATTTGACAGACAGAGATCACAAATAGGCAGAGAAGCAGGCAGAGGGGGGGGGGGAGCAGGCTCCGCACTGAGCAGAGAGCCCAATGCGGGGCTCGATCCCAAGACCCCGGGATCACGACCTGAGCTGAAGGCAGAGGCTTTAACCCACTGAGCCACCCAGGTGCCCCTAGGTGTGTGTAACTTATGCAAAGTACTTTGAAAACCAAGAAGGCCTAAGGACTCTGCCTGGAGTGTGGAGATCAAGCTCACAGGTTAGGGATGCCTGTAGCATGATGGGGTAGATGGCGGCCATGTCAGTCCACGGGAGATGATGTTGGCCGCTGGGGAGAGGATGAACAGTTGTTGGATTCTGGATATATTTTGCGGGTAGAACCAATGAGATTTGTTGGAAGATTGGATGTGGGGTATGGGGGGTAACAGGCTCAAGGATGATACCGAGGCTTCTGGCTGAGCAAACAGAGACCAGGGATGCCATGTGCCTGGATGGGGCAGGTGGTGGCAAGATGGCTCTGAAGGTGCCAAGCAAGGGTTTGAATTTGGACTTGATAAGACAGATGTTTTTTAGTCACTGAGTGAACGAGTAAAGACAAAGGTCAGAGGATTGGGCTTTGGTATCTTTCTCAGAGAACCTAAAGCTCACACTGGCCCGTAGGTTGGACTAGTTCAGAGACAAAAACAGTTCTATTGTACACGTGGCCACATCCATGGTGGCGCCCCGACAGACATCATTAATTCATTGGGGCACTCAGAATCCTCAACAGAGGTCGAAGCAGCCACCACCAACTGAGTGGAGGTGACAGCAGATAAAAGATCCCTGTTATCCTTGGACTTGAGAGGAAGCCCAAGAAGACAGTTAAAACCATGGGCTTTTGAGTCAGAGGGACCTGGGCGGGAAAGCTAATCTTGTTACAAATGAATCTGAGACCTCAGAAAAAAATAATGTGTTCGTCCTGCTTCAATCTCCTCATCTGGGGTTAGTAAGAGTTCCTATCTCTTAGGGTCACCGGGGACATTAAATGAGATAATCCAGCAAAATGACTTAGCACAGTTCCTGGGACATAGTGAGCTCTTAGTAAAAGCAGCAGCAGCACGAATAGCTGCTGAACTGTGTTATTTCAGCTCGAACATTCCAGAATGTATCTCCCTTAACTTGCTGTTTCTCAGGTCTGGGACTAAGACAGTGTGATGCTGGGACCGTCCAGCAGGAGGCACTGTTGACATTTACATCTCTGTTGCCCACAGCGTTTCAGGAAGTGGGGAGCAATTCTGCCTGGAGTAATGACCTCCAGTGATTGTTCTGGTAGCTGCCGACACCCCAAACTCAGTTTCTTTCACAGGGCCTGGTCCCATCTCAGACACCGTTGCTAGCTAGCCTCTTCCTACAAACTCAAAGGAAAACACTGAACCCGGCATTCCAGGCCCCGAGCCTCCCACTGTCCAGCTTACCAGCTGCTACAGATTTCCCTAAAGTGATCAGGCATGTGTCTTTTGGACACTTGGCATGTTGTGTCCGTTTGGAATTTGGGTCCCACAGCCGCTCTTCCCCCTCAGCTCTGTGAAGTAAAGCCCTTGTCCCGATTCCTCGTCTGCAGAACAGGAAAGAGATGGAGGTGGGGTCTGCTAACCCCGCTGTGCAGATGGAACCAAAGGAAGGCACATGCTTCACAACACACCCCAGCTCAGGTCACGGGCAAGCTAAAGGGAAACCAGAACCTGGGTGTCCCCAGCCTCAGGCGTGGGTGAGTCACTCGCCACCCAGACCGCATTCATTGTTAGACTCAGGCACTCATTTGGCATGGGCTGAGCACCTGTGACTTGCCAGGCCCCGTGCCAGGGCTGGGCCAGCCCAAAATGGAGTAAGGCCCTGCGCCGGGCCCCTGGAGGGCGAGGCAGCGCTCCGATGGGTGATAACAGTGCCGAGCTAAGGTGCCGTAATGGAAGGAGGGGTGCGGTCAGGGGCTTTCTGGACGCCTGTGGTAACCCTTGAAACCACAGCCTGCCTGAAGCAGGTGTCTTTTACAAAGGATGCATCTTTCCGTACATACAATGTCCAACACGGACTCCTCCGCAGCCTCCACCTCCTTTCTTGGTTTTGTACACGGGAGATGCTGGGACGTCCCACTTGGTAAACCGTGGCGTGCCTTGGCCACCCTCCCTCTGTCCTGCAGGAGAAATCTGCGATCTCTGGCATGTATTCGCTCCAGAAAGAACTACCAGTAGGTCTTCAGCTGTCGCCGTAAACAAACAAGAAAACAAAAATCAGGCTGCTTCTTGGGTGCTCCGGGCCACAGTGACACGCGAGGTGATTTTCGGTGGAAGACAGCATGGGGTCAGCCAGCAGCTGGCCCAGGAACAGCACATGGGCCCGCTGGGGTGGGCGGTAGTTATTGTACAGGTTGATAAAAATAACCTCTCTTTTTTCTGCACACACACACACACACACAAATAACACATGAGCTGTACAGAAATTAGGAATTAGACATTGTAGATATAACAAAAAAAGCAAATGTGTCCCTGTTACACCGTCTCCCTCAGAAATGGTCAGCCACCGGAAATGCCTTGGGAACGTGCCCACAGACACACACCTTTTTCTTTAATAGGATGAGTTCATACTCTGCATGTACATACTCTGTGTTCATACTCTGTGTATACATCACATAGAAATGTATATACATATATGTGTGTGTATAAATGTATTTAGAACATTTTTTTTTTAAAGATTTTATTTCTTTGTCAGAGAGAGAGAGAGAACAAGAGAGAGAGCACAAGCAGGGGGAGCGGCAGGGAGAGCCGGCAGAGGGAGAAGCAGGCACCCTGTTGCATAAGGAGCCCAATGTGGGACCTGATCCCAGGACCCTGGGATCATGACCTGAGTCGAAGGCAGATGCTTGACTGACTGAGCCACCCAGACATCCCTAAAACTCGTTTCTTATTGAATAATATATTCTGAGTAAAAATAGCTAACGTTTATAGAGACTGTATGTCAGGCACAGCGCTCAGCCCTTCGCGTGCAGGATCTCATTCAGTCAACCCCCTGAGGTAGATGGTTGCTGTCCCCATTTTACAGATGGGAAAGCCAAAAGGTCAAGGGCCCTCTCTCGCCTAAGGGGCAGTGAGAGAAAGAGTGGAGCCCCAAGCCAGGAAGCTCCCAGACCCCAGGCTCCGGTCCAGCCTCTCCCTGGTTCAGGGCATCAGCTTTGTCATCTGAGGAGTCAGGGGGCTGGGCCAGAACAACCTTCTCCACTGGGGCGGGGGCGGCAGACTCCTTTTCCCACTGACAGAGCCACCTCCTCCAGGACCTCGCTCGGTCCGCCTTCTGAGGAGGACAGGAATTGCTAATGCCCATTGAACTGCAAGCCAGACTGTTCTAAGCGGCTCATTGGACAAAGCAGGGGTTGTTTGCATCCCTCTTTCCAGGTGAGGAAACTGAGGCACTGAGTGCTCAAGTCTTTTGCTGGATGTCACTCCATGAGTGAGGGGCAGAGTCGCCAGGCAAACCCAGACTCCCTCAGTGCCGAGCCCGTGTCCTCTAGCTCTCCAGTGCTGTCTCACATTCTGACTCAGGAAACGCATGTATGTCAATATTTACCTGGGAGAAAAGTTGCACGAGCTGAAGACATAGCATGACATATTCTCAAATATGATTTCTTCGAGTCTATTTTGGAAAATTTCCGGCCGTAGCAACTATATTGCTTTCAAGGCTCATACTAGCTTATGACCTGCGGGTTGGAAATCATCGCTCCTGCCCTTCCTGCTCTGCCCCAGGGAAGTCCTTTGTAACGTGTGCAGAGCCTCTCCTTTTTTTTTTTTTAATTTATTTTTTATTTTCAGCATAACTGTCTTTATTATTTTTGCAGAGCCTCTCCTTTTGATTCTAGGAAGTAGCCAACCCAGGCACTGTGATCCCATTTCAGAGAGGAGGAAACTGAGGACCAGAGCTGGGGCTGGGGCAGGTTCTGTTGGGGTCACTGAGGGAGAACTGGGATTTCTGTTCTAGAACCGGGCTGAGGACAAACCCTGCGCAGTCATCCTTCTGCAGAAGACTCTCCAGTCTACACTGTGCTTTGACTAAACGCCACTCTTCAGGCTGTCACATACATCACAGCACAAAAGTTCACGGGCATGGGGGTGTTAAGAGCTCTCTTGCTATAGATAAAGAAGCTAAGGCTCAGAGAGGTCGAGTGACTTGGCCAGGCCCACCCAGCCTGTAAGAAGGCAGGTCCAGTCTCGGTCCACATTGTGTTCCCAGAACCAAGCTCGGGGCCTGAAACGTAACAGGTGCTGAGTAAACATGTCTGTCCATCCGGCGTCCATCCGTCCCTCTGCCATTGCGCTGTGATTTCCTCATTAGCCCCCTCCCTGGGAAGCATGGTCCTGGGACTGGACAGGCTCCAGGGTAGTTTGGGGCCTGCTCGGGTTCTGCCTGGGCAAGGGTCCCTGGGGTGGGTACTCTTTGCTGAGTTTCGGTTCCAGGTCCCTGCACGCCAGCTGGGCCCGGCCCTGTCAGCTGAGAGGGAGGGAGGGATCTAGACCGCTCCCCTGGGCCAGGGTGGAGCCTGGCCAGCGCCTGTGCTCCCGGGGCCTCTCCCACCGCTTGCCACTCCTGGCTCAGGCCCCTATTGGGGCCCCAGATCTCTGCTCCTACCTCCAGCCTGAGTTGGCTTCTCATTCCTGGGGGCTCCCTCCCTTAGCAACAGGCAGCTGATTCCTGCGTCTCTGCTGGGGAAGTGATTGGGGGTAAGAGAGGTCATGGTTCCCCGGGTGGAAAAGGACAGACACAGAGCCTTACACTCTGTTCATTTTGGAAGGGGCATTGTCCTTGCCCCAGAGAAAGGAGGTAGGGACCCTGGAGTCTTAATATCAACCCTCTCTTCCCTGAGCAGGAAAGGATCTGATCCCCAGCAGGAAGCCCAAAGCTGACTCAGGAGAAGGTTCTGGACCTGGGAGGGGAGGAAGGGAAGGATGAAGGGCTAGAAGCCAGGGCAGAGAGCCAACAGCTGGCTTTGACAAGGCACCACATGGTTCAGAGGGTGCCAAGTGTTCAGGGGTGTGGCATTTTCACCTCCACCCTCCTCCCTGCCCATCTGGGCCCCACCCCTCCCAAAGAGCTGGCTCACCACCCCCTTTCTCCAGGAAGCCTTCCTGGATTGATTCTATCCTGCATTGCCGGGAGGGAAGGCAGTGAGACTGAGACCCACCTTGGTGTAAACTCACAGTCCAGTCGTGAGCCTCCACGTAACAAACGAGTACCCACATTGCAGGAGGCCCCGCCTGTCTTCCATCTCATGCTCAGATGTCGGGTGCCTCTTTGGAAATGAGTGTCAGCACGAGTTTGCAGATGAAATACGCGCGCGTTTGTGTGTGTGTGTGTGTGTGTGCCTGCGTGCGTGCGCGCGCGCGCGCACACACACACACACACACACACACATTACTTGATATTCCTATTTTGTTTTTTTTCCAGGAACAGTAGATGTTCCCAAAGGGAATTCCAATGGATGCCTATTAATGTTAGCCCACCCACCTGACCCTCCCACTGGAACAAGGGAGTCTTGCGGTCAAATACATTGGGGTATGTGGGATTATGTGGTGCCAGTTTCCCACGGTTTCCCAAATTTATGTGACCTCACAGCTTTCTTTTACGGTGGAGCATCTCATGGGCCTAGACTGCTACTGAGTACCCTTTGGGAATGCTGGGACCCAGAATATTCTAGAAAGGGCAGACCCCCCTTAGCAATAACTTATAACACAACGTACTTCCATAGGCTGAGGGCTAACTTTATGTGCTAAGCCTTTCCATGCTAGATCTCAGCAAATTCTCAAAACGGTGAGATGATTCTGAAAGGAAGGATATCTAGGTTATTGGGCGTGTTAATGCATGAGAATCTCCCAAACCGTGGGTCTTACATTACCTGGAGTGATGTTCAAAATATCAACCCACATGACATAGGCATTGGCCAATATGCAGGCATGCCTTGCTTTATTGTAATTTGTAGATTTTTCATTTTTAAAATTTTATTTATTTATTCATTTAGTTATTTATTTTCAAATTGAAGGTTTGTGGCAACCCTCATTGAGCAAGTCAATTTTCATTGCTATTTTCCTGACAGCTTTTGCTCACTGCATGCCCCTGTGTCACATTTTGGTAATTCTAAAAATATTTCAAGCTTTTTCTTTATTATTATGTGTGTTAGGGGGAACTGCAATTAGTCATTATAACTCGCTGAAGATCAGATGATGGGTAACAGTGTTTAGCAGTAAGATATTTTTTAAAGATATGCACGTTGTTGTTATAGATAGAAGGTTGTTGCAACCCTTAATGGACCATAGGATAGTATAAACAGAACTTCTACGTGCACTTGGGAACCCCCCACATTCATTGGACTGGCTTTATTGTGGTGTTTGGAACAGGACCTGCAGTATCTTGGATGTGTGTCCGTCTAGATGTAGTAAGATCCCCTGGTGAGCTGGGCTTGAGTCCTTTGCTCGCTGAACTGTGGGAAGTCCGACCTGGAAGACTGGAGGGTAGGAGACAGGATCTCTCCAGTGCTGAGCGGGGCTGGTTAGAGGCTTTGTGGGGTGAGGGGCAGGGAGGAGGATTGGGGACGACAGCTGCTTACCTGTCAGATTGGGAGCCTCTTGCTATTTTTGACGACTTTGTGGATTCTCCTACACCGAGTGTAGGCCCTGAATGGACCACAATAAACACCCTTCCCGTCTGCGGGAAGGAACCAGAGTGCTGGCCACTGCCCAGGATCACGTTTTGGTTTTATTTGCAAACTTGAGGAACAGCCTCTGGTAAAGGTCCAAATATCGACTTTGAAATCAGGAAGTTCTGAGTGTAAATCCCAACTCAAACACTAACTTGCAGCATGTCTTTGGGCAAGCCATTTGCTCTCTCTAAATCTCAGTTTCTTTATCGGTGAAATGGGGATAACCATACAGTTGGTCTCACTGGGTTGTTATGAGGCTCAAACGAGAAAACACGTGTCAGGCGCAGCCCTGGCCTCTGGTAAGCCCCCCACAAAGGGGAGTCCTCAACAATAAGGGCAGTGCTGTTGATTATTATCAAAAAGACCATGGGTTATTCAGCCTTCTTTTGAGGAAGACAATACAGGTTTGGGACTTTCTGTGCACAAAATCCAGCATTTTTTTCTGGACATTGTCAGACATTAATTAGAACAGTGAAACTGGGATCCCATCATGAGAAATATAACCCGGAGAAGCTTCCCGTTGCCGATGCATGTGTTTCTGCCACCTGCCTTCCTGCGCAGGACTCCTATTGGGAAATCCCAGCGGAAGTACATTCAGCCAATCAGAATTTAGCAACGCCCTCTTCCTGGACAGGACATCCAATTAAAGTCAGCCAAGCCCAGAGCTCTACTTACCAACCAGTCAGAACTCAGTAATTACCTAGTATCCAGCTCTTTAGTTGTTACCCAGTGAGAACCCAGCAATTTCCTGATCCCGTGCGGATTGCTCCGTAAGAACCTGGATCTGTCTCAGGCTGGCCAGGCGCGCTCAAAGAGCTGCTGGTCTGTTGGTTTGATGTCCACCAGAGCCGAGTTATTATGGTGAATTAAGAGAGCTCTTTAAAAGACTTAGCGGCCGTGTAAAATAGTAAATCACAATCAAATTTAAAGTAAATTTAAATTAAGACTAACATTATTTATGTTGTTTATAAGAAATATTATTTGTTTTTATTATTTTATTAAGAAAAACTGTTGGTAAACGGCTGGGCTTTCTGTGGGAAGTTCTCTGGAAAAGATGTGACCAGAATAGTAAATTGGAAACATAATGCCAGATGACAAAAATAGGCACTGCTCTTCATGGGTGACTTTTGCCGAGGCCCTCACCACCCAGGAGCTGCCTCTGTCACACGGGTGGCTTTGACCAGTACCTTCTCAGTAAAAATGGCCTTGGCTGCTAGTGAATGGGCTGGCTGCCCACTGCCCACCAGTCAGTCCAGGGAGGCCTGTGTCTCCTGTCCAGAACAGCAGGGCCTGTGAGCTGGTCTCCCGGAAATGGGGGCCGGGCTGCCCAGCGTTACCACCCACTGGCCAGAGTGGTCGGTTGGGGTGATTCCCAGAGGAGGGGTACGCAGAGCATGCCCCTGGCTAATGGACCCAGCATGCTTGTCCTTGCCCAGGTGGGGCCTGGTTAATTACTGACCAGAGAAAGAAGGTGACGGAATCCTGGGTGTAAACACCAGCCTTTTAACAGTCCAGGGCCCTTGCAGCCTGGAGGCCGGTTTCTGGGCCCACCATACAAAGAGGTGCATTCACCACTATGGTAAGGGGGAGTTGGTTCAGTTCTCTGGAGGGTTCGTTCAGACCCTGGGATGGAAGCCCTGGGGAGCCCCAGGGTTTCTTCTGTGGGGCTAGGATGAGAAGCTGCACCTGCCCATCTCGGTGGCCTTGAGGTGTGATCCAGCTGCTGGGGCAGAGGGTTGAGTGCTTGGGCAGTGAACGAGGGGCAACATGGGTGGCCGAGCCCTCTCTGTGCTTGCAAGGCTCCCTGGATAAGTCACTTTCCCTCTTTGACCTCAGTTAGATGTAGATGCTGGAGGATGTGATTGCCAGGGTCCCTCAGCCTGCTTCTCAGCCCTGCCCTCCCTGTCTGGCACTGCCCAGTTCCTTTCTCTGTCCCTCCACCAATAGTCTCTCCCTCAACCAGACCCATGTCTGCCCTGACTTCGGAACACAGTATGTGCAAGTTCCTACTCCTGTCTCAGCTCCATCTGCTTTTGCTAGGATGTGTGCACTAGACTCTCAGTTGTCTTCCCACTTTCACCCTGCTACACCGCAATTTTTCTTCTTATAATAGTCAGAGTGCCTTTTTAAAATACAAATCTCCTTCTGTCATTATCCCCATCTCTCCCCTGAAAAATCCCTTTAAGGTCACACTGCCCTTAGGATAGAGAAAGGATCCTTCCCATGCCCTATAGGGCCCCACAGGATCTGGCCTCTGCCTACCTTGCCTGCTCCTTCTGCGCATGTGCTCCCCTCAGTCTCTGCAGCCACATCAGTTCTCTTTGGGTCCCCTGCATTCTCTGCGTTCTTTCCTACCTCAGGACCTTTGCATGAGCTATTTCCTCTACCTGGAATGCCCTTTCCAGCCCTCATTGCACACCTCCACCTATTTAACTCCTGCTTATTCTTTCTCAACCCAAGTGGCACTTCCTCAGGGAAACCCACCCTGACCCACCACCAGACTAGGCGCTCAGAGGATGCCCCCCCCCAATACACTCCTCGATACTGGTGAGTGCACATTTATGTGATTATCCTTCTCCTTGGGGGCAAGGGCCACGCCCATGCTCCCACCCCAAACCCCAGCACAACGTTTGGTCACTCAGTAGAGTTTTGTTGAGTTTTTTTTAATTTAACACATACTTGTTCATAAAATATTGACCCATATAATACGTCATTATTTGACCCTTGTTTGCAAAGTAAGCAGGGCATGGAGTATCATAATCTTTTTAGAGTAGAGGAAACTGAGACTTTGAGGAGCAAGTTGCTTTGTCTAAGATCGTTGAGTAGGGAACAACCAGGGTGTACGATTCAAACCCAGCTCTCCCACTGACACTTTTTGCACCTGACCTCTTTCTCCTGGGACCCCAACCCTTCCTTTACCATCTGCTGAAAACTACTTTTCTATCATTTGTTGTTTTGTATCTACTGCTAAATCTTCCATCTGACTTTCTAGGGTTCTGGAAATAAGTGTCACAGGCAAGTTTAAAGGTAGACCGGGCCTTGCAGGGGAGGGTTAGGTCCTTGGGTACCCAGGAGAGAACAGGAGTCCAGAGTAGTCCCCTGCAAAGCTGACTCATCCCTGAGGAACAAAAGGATCCTGAGCACCGGCAGTGTGTTGGCCACTGTTCTCAGTGCTGAGCACACAGCAGGGGGGAAAAAGACTCAGTCCCCGATCTCCAGTTGCCAGCATTCTACTGGGGAAAGATAATAAATAAATCTGACAATTTCCAAATATGGTATGTATTACAAAGAAAAAATAAGGGAAAAGGAAGAGAGAGTAATTGTCCATGGTGGTCATAGAGGGCCTCTCTGAGGAGATGACATTTGAACTGAGACCTGGATGATGGGAAGGAGGGACTCACAGGACGTTCTCAGGGGTAGAACATTCCAGGAAGAGGAGACAGTTAACACAGAAGGCCCAGACAGCAGGCCTAGGTGCCTGGTGCGCAGTGAGCAAGGGGGATGGGGGGGACTAGTGCAGAAGGAGAGGGGAGC
Source organism: Mustela lutreola (assembly GCF_030435805.1). Taxonomy (NCBI): domain Eukaryota; kingdom Metazoa; phylum Chordata; class Mammalia; order Carnivora; family Mustelidae; genus Mustela; species Mustela lutreola. The sequence continues at coordinate 17,510,820 of NC_081299.1, forward strand.
AGCGACCAGTCACAGGGGATCTTGAGGTCACGGTGAGAAAAATGACTTTTAGTCCTAATGTGATGGGAAGCCAGCTGCAAGTTCTGAGTGGGAGAGTCCTACAAGCTGATGCACGTTTGTAAAATACCGCTCTGTCCACCACGTGCAGATGGACTGTGGCAGGTGGGCAGGGCGGCTGGTGGAAAGCGGCTGGTCATGCCGACCAGGCTGCAGGGTGGTGAGAAGTTATTGGGTCGGGTAAATCTCCATAGCAGACCCACAGGAGGTGCCGATGGGGTGTGAGGGATAGAGAGGAAGCCAGGATGACTCCTGGGTTTGGGATCTGGGCAACATTTATTTATTTATTGGTTGGGGGGAGAGGGGGAGTGCCAGTGCACACGAGGTAGGGGGAGGAGCAGAGGGAGAGGGAGAGAGAGAATCTCAAGCAGGCTCCATCTCACAACCCTGAGATCATGACCTGAGCCAAAATCAAGAGTCTGACACTTAATCCACTGAGCCACTCAGGGGCCCCTGGATTTGAGCAACTTTTAATGTGCTGGGAAGCCTGGGGGTGAGCAGGGATGGGGGAGGGGTGATGATCCGAGTTAAGTATGGGGACATGATAAGTTTGAGATGTCAACGAGACATCCCAATGGCCCAGTGGAGTGGACAAGTGGATTTAGGAAGCCTGGGATGGGGGTCATCCGTGTAGAAATGCAACCAAGGAGGTCACCTGCCTCCTGCCTCCCATGCTCTTCCCGCCATCTGTCTCTCTGTCCCGCTCTTTCTTGCTGCCTCGGTGGCTCCCCTCTAGGAGCAGGCTGCAGAGGCGGGCCTCTGGGGTGATACCGAGCCCCGCCCTCCACTTTCTCCGCCCACCCTGGCCCCGTGCCCTCGTTCCCTCAACAAACAGCCCCAGGCCTCCCAGGCCGCTGTATTTCAGAAAAGCGTTCCAGTTTGGCAAAGCAAATATAGCCGAGGAGAAAGGCAACACCTTGCAAAACAGCATCAGGCCCCCAAAGGAGATTTTCTTGGCCTTGCCTTTAACTTTCTCACCTGGCCGCAAGCCAAGAATGTGTCCTGTGTTTTCTTCCTTGGTCCCTCCCCACCCGCCCACCCCATCCCTGGTGTCTGCAGTTCCCAGAGTGTTAATCTCCCATCGCAGGAGTGGGAGACCTCAGAAATGGCCCCAGGGCTGCACAGTCAGGCACAGCTGGCCTGGGCTTCCCGTGGAATGGTGGGAAGGAGTGTGGGCTCTGGAGTGGAACCGCCAGGATCGAAGTCCGAGCTTGGCAGCTGTGTGACCTCAGGCAAGTTACTTCCCTCTCTGTGCCTCAGTCTCCTAGGATGGTAAGAGTAATGAGTTACTCATACGTGTAAGGGTTAGAAGGGTGTTTGGACATAGTCAGGGGTCAATAAGTAATTCTGAGTAGGTTGATCTTCCTGGGCTTGGTCAAGATAAAGAACACAGGTCCCGGAGGGGCACCGCCGGCCTTCAGGTGCCAGCGCCAGGACTTGTCACTTCTCCCCTGGGTGCCTCGTCTTTCTCTGTAGCAGAACCATCCTCGAAACCTGGTCAGGCTCGTGGAGGAGCTGTGGTGCGGCCCTTACCGGCACCTGGCACTGGGGTCTGCGTGCTCTGTGGCTGCGGACAGGGGGGAAAGCAGGGTGCTTCCGTCCCCCAGCTCCCCACAGTCAGTGCAGGCCCCTCACCTCCACGGGCCAGGCTGTGATTCACTGCCTAGCAGGGTTCCTGCTGCCTCTGGGAATGCCACCAGGATGGCCCCACGGAATGAGAGCCTCACTTCTGTGGCTTAGCACGCTGCCGTCATTGGAACACAGCTAGTGCGGGAAGGCTTTACCATGTGGTCTTGGGTCATGTGAGGACCTCGGCGCGAAGATGTTAATGAGCTGTTTTCCTGAGGGGATATGGGAAGGGAAAGCGTGCTTTCCCATCATGCCTCTCTTCCAGGCTCAGACCCACAGGCCGTGCTGGTGCCTGCGGGAAGGGCTTCTGGCTTCTGTACCTGGCCTGCCTGCCTGGCACCACCCACCTCTCACCACACAGGTCCTGCACAACCCCAAGGCCTTTCCCCACCTTCTTGAGCTTTCTGGCCCCAGGGCCTTTGCTCACGCTAGTCCCGTACCAGAGTCACATCCCTCTCCTCTGTCCCCGTTCACACTGCTCCTCGCTTCTCTCGGATGATCTCTGACTGAGTTTCTGAGCCTCAGCACACCCCACGGTGGGGGGGGGGGGGCGTCGAGATTTGTGGTAGAGATAGTCCTGCACACTGCAGGCTGTTTATCAGCACCCCTGGCTTCTACTCACTAGAAGTCAGTGGCGTCTCCCCAGCTGTGACAGCCAAAAACGCCTCCAGATGTCGCTAAATGTCCCCCAGGGTGTTGCAGAGTTGGGAACCAGTGGTGTATATTATAAGCCAAGAGTCTGGGGTTGGCTGGGGCCTTGGCTTTCCACCCTGGCTCTGCTCCTGCTCACTGTGGGGCCGGGCCAGAGCTGCATGGGCCTCGATGTGCTCAACTGCACGATGGGCACAAGAAAGCCTGTCTTGAAGATGACATTTTAAAACCATCCCAGTTGGGGCGCCTGGGTGACTCAGTGGGTTAAAGCCTCTGCCTTTGGCTCAGGTCATGACCTCAGGGTCCTGGGATCGAGCCCCGCATCAGGCTCTCTGCTCAGTGGGGAGCCTGCTCCCCCCTCCCCTCTGCCTGCCTCTCTGCCTACTTGTGATCTCTGTCTGTCAAATAAGTAAATAAAATCTTAAAAATAAAATAAAATAAAACTACCCCAGTAATAGGTGTCTGAAACATTGAAGCTAAAATTCCGGAGACAACAATGCCATTTGACTTGGGCTACATTCCTCTTCCCAGGCTCCTCTTTTCAGGGAACAGCACCCCTGTCTTTACCCCCACTTCAAGCAGGCCCCAAACTCTGGAGTCGTCTTTGATTTCAACAGCCCACACTACCCATTGGCAAATGCTTTCAGTACCTCCCAAACCACCCCAAAGAAGCCCTTCACCCCACTTCCACTCTGTGCCGCAAATTCCCCTGCGGACACTATACAGCAGCCTCCTCCTTCCCTGGTCTCCCCATTCTGCCCCTCCTGGTCTAGAATCCGCGGTCCACACGGCAGCTCGAGGGGCCTCCTTACGACAGACTCAGTCAAACTTGAGTCGGTCACAGTCGCTGCCCTGCCCCTGCCCCTCCTCAGCCTTACCCAGCAGGCCCCATCCGCACTGGCCTCTTCCTCAAAGTTGTGACCACCTTGCCTCTGGCCTCCAGCCTCAGCGCTCACCTGGCGGGTGTCTCCACTCTAGTCACATTCCTGCTCCCGTGGGGTCCTCGCGGGTGGGTGGGCCCTGCCCGACTCCCCCCTACAACATCCTCCCCAACCCCTGTTACTCTCAGCCCCTTTATCCCACTTTATTCTTCCGTGGCCTTTATCATGATCGAAACTCTGCTCTTTATTTGTTTACAGTCTTGCCTTATTCATAGCCTTCCCCAACCAGAATGGTCAGCTTCTTGGGAGAGGGGCCTGGTCCTGCCTGCCACGTGTCCTCACGGCCACAGACTGGCATCTGGTAAATGCTCAGTGAATACGGAAATCCAGCCGTAAGGGGTCGTCCGTCTTTAAAACACAGTTCAAATGTCGTCCAGCCCCCCTCCTTTCCCCAGATGGAAGCCCTCTTTCCCTCCTCTGGGCGTCCGAAGCATCTGTATCTCTCTCCCTGGCTGAGTCCCTTGGCCCTGATTTTCCCAGCTGCGCAGTGAGCTTCAAGAGAGCAGTGACCCGAGCCCACTTATTTCCGTTCTGCATAGAGCTTGGCACGAGGAAGGTTCTGCATAAATACAGAAAGGGACCTTGGTTGCCTAAGGAGGGCTCAGAAGGGCTATGTGGTTTGCTGATCGTTTCAGAAGCTTGGCAGAAAAATGTCACATGCCCTGCTACAGCCGATTAGAGATGGCAGCAAATTCTGCGACACTACGGAGAGGCAGGGCTTAAGTTCCCTTGAACCTGGGTGGACCCATGACAGCTCTGACCAACAGACTAGAGCAGAAGCGATGCCCTTCCAGGTCCTGGATCGGGCCTTGAGAGCCTATTGCTTCTATGTGCTGTCACCGGGAGCCTGGAGCTGTCACAGGGGGTGGGGGGCAGCTCTAACGACATTGGCTGGAGAAATCCAGCATGGAGGCCCCAAGACCCTGAGACCCTGAGGAGGAGGAGCGCCGCCCAGCTGAGCCCAGCCTCACTGCCACCCCCACAGAACTGCCTGGAATGTGGGTGAAGCTTCAAAGGAGCCCAGCCAAGCTGAGCAATGTGAGACAGGCATCTAGAACGACATCGTTGGCCTGCTGACCCCTGCCCGGATGCCCAGCCCACAGGAGCATGAGATGCAATGAAATGTTTGTTTTAAATCACCAGCTTTGTAATCGGTTATCAGGACACATGTCAGCTGTATGGAAGGCAACTGCCCAGGCAAGAGTCTGAAGCTATGACGGGTGGAAAGGTTCTGGGATCTGTGAGCGAGGTCTGCCGTCAGTATCGGAGGGGAGACGGGGCCTTACCTGGGGCTGCCTTTGCCACAGTCGCAGCGAATTGTGTCAAATGCAGTAAGACGTGATCTGATTTTGCCCTCACAGGTAGGGCTTAGCCTCCCCATTCTATAGATGAAGAGACTGAGGAACAGAGTGATTACAAAGCTTGCCCAAAGTTACTCAGCTCACGGTGGGCAGAGTAGCTTCTGTGGCTCCAAAGTCCACCCTTTTCTCACTCAACAAGGCAAGAACACAAAACCCTCCCCTGGCGGAGGTGTTCAAACCTCCCCTCCGTCCTGATCGATGGCTGACTCCTCGCCCTGCCTTCTGTTTTTTTGCCAACCCTCAGCCCTTGGCTCTGGGGCTGGAGACAGCTGGCACGAGGCCAGCATCCCCAGGGCTCCAGATCTGCTGGGTTTCCCCTCTGTCATGGGAGGCTGGCATTTAGGTATCTCTCAAGGGTGGAACAAGGCGCGTTTGTAAAGGGCTTAACCAAATACCCGTTTCAGAGCTCCATGAGCCCAGCAAAGCCAAGCGCTCCCTGCAAGGTTCTTAGAGCTGGCCACACTTTCTTGGGGGAGTCGGAAGCCTTGGGTGGGGAGACGGGGGCGGAGTGGAGGCTGCGAGCTCAGGTCCTGCTCCACCCCTTCCTGGACGTGTGATCTTGATCAAGGGACTTAGTTTTTCATTTGTCCCGTGAGGAGTATTAAACCTCCCTTGCATGGTAATTCTGAAGATAAAAGGATTTAATGTTAGTAAATTTCTAGAACAATGCTTGGCATGCACTGGGGCTTATTAAATATTTCTTGATGAATTAATGAAATGTTGGATAACTCTTCGTGACCCGGAGGGGTGTACTCAGGTCTGGATTCCATGCTGGGATCCTTCCTGTGCTTGGCATACAGTAGGCGCCTAATATGTATTTGCTGAAAAAATTCTTCCAAGTCCAACCTCAGGTAGTCATTTCTAGGGACAATAAAAAAAATGATATAATACATTCCAAAGCAGACAGAATTTATTCGGGTGACGGTAATCCTTCTGCTCTCCAGACCCCATATCAGGCAGTCATATCTGTGAACCAGGAAGTAAGTAAAAATAAAAAGGCCTCTGGACACACGGAATAGGCAATATAAAGTTCATACATCAATACCTATGACTTTTCTCCCGGAAGTACCCTCTGATCCTCATTTTTAACCTAGTTACTCTTGGTTTACAAACAAATCCATCAGGTACCCCATGGTGGTTTCAAGCCCACCCCAGACTGGAGATGGAGAAGCTCCCAAAGATGGAGAAGTGCTCGGGCAGGAATGATTCCAATGGGAAATTGGGCTTCACATCCATACAGTAGAATGATAATAAAATTCAGTACAACCCCATGGTAATGTGAATTCTAGTGAACCAGCATTGGGCAATGGGCTCCTGGTGCCACAGAAGTTAAGACCTGCTAGCCCCGCGGGCTGCTCTAACTTTGCAACACACACTCTTGCGTTTTGTGTGATTAGAATCTTCAGGCTCCACTTCTGCTGTATGGCGGGTTTTATGAGCTGACAATGTTACTTTCGGAGGACTTCATGTAGGCCAGGAGTTTCTGTGCACTTCCTCTCTTGATCCCCACAACCAGCCCATGAGATGGGTGTTATTATCCCCTTCTGGACATTTCTCAGCCTTGCCACTGTTGACATTTGGGGACAGATCACTCTTGTGCGTTGTAGGAGGTGAAGTGTCTCCCTGGTCCCTAATGGTTGGATGCTGGGAACACCCCCACATCTGAGTTGTGATGAACACAGATGTCTCCAGACAATGCCCAGTGCCCAGACCTGAGCCACCCTCAGCTGAGAACCTGTTAGAAGCCTAGAAAAACTGAGGATGGCAGACAGTGAAGGTTGTCCAAAGTCACACAACTGGGGAGTGCTGAGCCGGGATTTGTGCCCGAGTTCATGAGCTCTGAGCTCCTAAGATGATGCCCCACAGGGACTGTTGTGAGGCTCAAATGGGATTATGTTCTGGAATAAAGGTCACAACTTGCTGTTCTGAAGCCTCTAGGAAGGGCTCCTTGTTCTCGGGGATAAATTCCCCTGAACTTCACCCTTGACCTTCCTGACTCTTTCCCCTTCTGCCTTTCCTTGAGGGTTTCTTCCCAGTGTCCTCTCTATAAGGTGGAGGTAGCAAGGAAGGGTCCCTATCTGGGACCTTGGACTCCATTTTTGATAGGCTCCTGGTTTCTTCAAAGAGTCATTTCCTAGGAAGAAGTAACACTGCCCCTACTTTCCCCCAGTCTGGGTTGATAGGGTTATTACCTGAGGGCACAAGTCAAGGATGGCAGTTAGGTTGGATGGAGCCCAACAACCCCAGTGCATTTGGTGGGGCACTGTGTTGAGAAGAATTCTGAGGTCATATCTGGGCTTAGTAGGGAAGAGCATTGTGCTGGATACTGGGCACAAGGGGTAGGGGTGTACTGAACCATTTCTGTCCCTGTCTTAGGCCTAGAGGGAGCTGATTCTCCCAGGCATGTCCTGGATCAGGAAGACAGGCTCTAGAAGGCAGACCTCTGACAAAAGGATGGAGCAACTGTGTCCCTCTGGGCCTCGTTCTCTTTGATGAGGATGTGAAGGAGTATGGGCATTCTAGGTGGGGGGCCTTCTTGGGGGAAGCAGGTAGAGAGGGCACCTCTTACACACGGAGGTAGACAGGGAGCTGGGCCTTTGCTGAGTTCACTGGATTGAGTGCTGAGGGTGTGTGGCGTGTGACACCAAAAACTTCACTGTGTGACCATCTGTGCTTCTTTCCCTCGTATCTTCCCTGGCCTTAGTAGTGTCTTGTTTAAAGAGTCTCAGCTGTGCTCTGGGGAATGAAGGTCAAAACTTCAAGGTCAAACTTGAAGCCGACTACCGAAGAGAGCACTGTGCTCCTCTCCCCAGGACAGCAGGGATCCGTGGGAGGCCCCCAAAGAGAAGGCAGATCTCGAAGGACAAGGTTTGGAACTGCCATGCTCAGCTGCTCACTTTGGAGGCTGTGGCTTTGGATGACAGATTCCTTATAAAACGCTTGTATTTTTCCTTATAATGACAGATTGCTTATAAACAGATGACAGATTCCTTATAAAACACTGCTCCCCAAGGCTAGGGCCTCGACCAGGTCTTGAGCTGGAGGGATCTGGGAAGAACGAACCAGCTGAGCCACCCAGGCGCCCCTAGAGTCAGATCTTTTATTTCAAACTGTGAAATGATAAATTTTCAAAACAGTGGAAAGCATGAACTTTTCTGGATGTGAATTGATTCATTCAATAAATATTTATTGAGCACATCTGTATGACTGGTACTGTATCAGAACAGGCAGAAATCCTGGCCTTCATGTAGGTGACACTGGTGAGAGAGACAATAAGGAGCAAGAAAGAAAAGGAGAGGACATGTTAGACAGTGATAAGTGCTAAGGAGGAAAAATAAAGTGGGAAAGAATAGGGGAAGGGGGAAGTAAAATTTTAAATAGGATGGCCAGTGGATATGGGAAGATGAATACTGAGTCCAGTGTTGAAGGAAAGGAGGCTGCCAGGCACAGGTGATCAAGGAAGAGCATTCCAGGCTGAGTGAACAGCAAGTGCAAAGGCCCTGAGGTGGAGGCTTGTGTGCTTATTATGAGGAATCTCTAGGAGCAGAAGCATCATGATAAGGGGAGACAGAGAGGAGAGTGGTACCAAGAAGTGACAGGCCCAGGCCACGTAGGATGTACAGGGCATGGTAACGAATCTGAATTTTCCTCTCAGTACAGAGGCCATGCCACATGATGTTAATGGTGGTTTTCTCTGGAGAGTAGAATTTTAAATAATTTGTCTTTACTTTTTTTGTTGTATGTGTGTGTGTTTGCTTGTTAATACAATGAAGATATATTGCTTTTAAAATAAGAAAAAGGCCACATACCTTTCTAGCTTTAAAACATATGTTTTTAAAATATAAAAACATATGTTTTTTGCTGAGTTTTGCCACATATCTTTCTAGCTTTAAAACATATGTTTAGGGACGCCTGGGTGGCTCAGTTGGTTAAGCAGCTGCCTTCGGCTCAGGTCATGATCCCAGGGTCCTGGGATCGAGTCCCACATCAGGCTCCTTGCTCGGCAGGGAGCCTGCTTCTCCCTCTGCCTCTGCCTGCCTCTCTGTCTGCCTGTGCTCGCTCGCTCTCTCTCCCTCTCCCTCTGTCTCTGACAAATAAATAAAATTTTTAAAAATAAATAAATAAATAAAACATATGTTTTAAAAACATTAAAAACACATGTTTTTGCTGAGTTTGCATTCCTCCCTGCCCCCCTATATTTTAAGGCAATTCTTAAGCACATCACAACATTGGATTGGGTTTGTCTTTTGGAAGATATTTTTCCTAGAAGTAAAAAGCACCTGAAAACTTTTATGGAATGAAAAAAAAAAAATCATTGTACTGAAAACACGAAGTAGAATACATTTATAGAGTGGGAAATAATGTTTTCTTTCACTCCAGTGATTGCGGACATCGCCAGTGGAAGGAGCACTGAGCAGGGTATGGGGTGCTGGTGACAGCGGGGGCGGGGGTCAGGCAGCATGAAGGGCATGGCTAGAAGCTGACGTCTCCTGCCGCCTTTTTCCCTGTGCTAGGTCTCGTAACCACCTGGCTCAGTGTTGTCCTCTATAAAAGGGAATAGTAGGGGCTCTGGGGTGGCTCGGTGGGTTAAGGCCTCTGCCTTCGGCTCAGGTCATGATCCCAGGGTCCTGGGATCGAGCCCTGCGTCGGGCTCTCTGCTTGGCAGGGAGCCTGCTTCTCTTCCTCTCTCTCTGCCTGCCTCTCTGCCTACTTGTGATCTCTGTCTGTCAAATAAATAAATAAAATCTTAAAAAAAAAAAAAAAGGGAATAGTAATTATGCCCATGTTAGCGCAGGAAATGAGCTGTTCAAGGCACGTTAAACAAGAGAGATTTAACATGGGGAATTAGAAGCTTACAGAATCACTGGAAGAGAACCAGCCCTAGGCTGGGTCTCTGGGAACCATGTCCAGGCGCCACTGAAGAGGTACTTCAACTCTGAGGTCAGGCTCAAGACACACCCCTAACTGCTAATCACCCCTCAGGAAGGCACATCCAGAAGCCACCGTTGCAACTTCCTCTTGGCACCTGTGTTTAAAGGGCACCAGAATCTGCTGCAGAAAAATGTCCTGTTTCCCTGCTGGGCAGCAGAACAACTAAAAAGGAAAAGGTTGGGGGTGGGGGGGTTCTGCCTCTCTTCCACCTACAAACATCTCACTAGGGCATCTAATTGGCAGAATAACTCCAAGCCAGAACCCTAGGTGCAAGGGAGTCTGGGAAATGTAGTTTTTTACTTTCTAGCATTCTCACCAAGATAGTCTGGGTCCTTGGGGAGCAGAAGCAGGGGCAGAATTAAACATGCAAGGATCCTACTAGGGATGCTGCCTGAGTGAGAGAAAATAGGTAGGGAGCCGGGCAAGATTGGGAGACTGCAAAGCAAGTCTGACTCCAAGTGTGGGGGAAATGGAGAAAAGGTTGCATGGAGCATGTAAGGAAGTTTTGGCAAAGTCAACGTCGATAAAATACTCCGTGTCGGGTGCACCTGGGTGCCTCAGTGGGTTAAGCCTCTGCCTTCAGCTCAGGTCATGATCTCCAGGTTCTGGGATCGAGCCCCACATCGGCTCCCTGCTCAGCGGAGAGTCTGCTTCTCCCTCGCCCTCTGCCTTTCCTCATGCTTGTGCTCTCTCTCTCTCTCAAATAAATAAATAAAATCTTTTTAAAAAATAAACAAAAATAAATAAATAAATAAAAAACAGAAATAATGTTTTCCAAATAAGAAAAAAAAAAAAAAACATAGCCAGAAGAGTGATGCTGTTTTCAGATTTGTGCAGACTCTTCAGTGTCTGTCTTCTTGTGACCACAACTGCATTCAGCCTGTTGCAATACCACGTGTCATGGACCAGCTGGAAAAATCCAGAGCACGAGTTTTGTTAGAGAATGAGAATGAAAAATACAAAGAATGTCTCAATATTATTAGGAAAATTGTTTTGACCTGTGAACCCCCCCAAGGTATCTCTGGGACCCCAGGGAATACACCTGTGGAGAATGGCTGCTGTCAGAAGACCCTCCGAGACTATTTCCAGAAAAAACCATTGTGTTTTGGGTGTGAACACATCTGGCCCCACTGTCCCCCGTGGGAGGGCAGCTGGGGGTTGGGGGGAGGGGGAGGAATTGGTGAAAAGCCAAATGTGATACCTGAGCTCCCCCCTTCTCCTCACTCCCAAGCTCACTCTGTCAGCCCCTAGACAAACGTGACAATTTCTAAGGACAGATCTCACATTTCACCTCCGTGAGAAAACAACAGGCCAGACAAGTGGGAATAAAAGGAAAGAGGAGAAAAGGGTGGGGGAGGTGGGCTTCACTGGCTGTTCTGAGAAGGAGGAGGGGGCGCCCCCCGCTGTTTTGGGGTCCCGTGGCCCTGGGTATGCGTGGATGGCCTACACCTTGGCCTTGCCCATGAGCCCAGCCCTGGCAGCAGCAAGCAAGGTGGCCTGCCTTGTCTCTGAGTCACCCACCTGAGTTTCACAGTGCAAGATAGGCTAATTTTCTCCAAGGAGCAAGGGAGCCCCAGCCTCTGAGGCCCAGGAGGGGTGAGCCAGGGTGTTGCCTCTTCTCTCAGAAAGAGCCTTGAATCCAGGTCAGGAAACCAGCCACTCATGAGGCCTGGCTCCCTGTGTCCCCCTCTGGGTGGGCCCTTCATTGTCCCCACAGCCCGGAGGGGTGGAGAGTTCCAGCTGCCACTCCATGTTGGCTGAGGAAACAGGGCATTTATGGAGCACCTACTGTGTGCAACAGGCTCTGAGCTAATTCCTTGCAGTGCATTTTCCATTTAACCCTGGCCACACCTGCGTCAAGGGGATTGTTACTATCCCCCTTTATCTGTGTGCACAGCAAGGCCCAAGGAGGAAATAACTTATCTATGGTCCAGGGAGACTAGAATTGGAATTGGGTCTTGGTTGGTCGGGATCCACAGCCCAGACTCATAACTTTTCTCCTATAAATTGTTGTGCTAAGAGTCAGGCGTTTATTAATGTACCAGATTACGAGGGCCCACTCTGAGCCCCATGCTAGATGCCCAAGATACAGACAGTAAAACCCACTTCCTGCCTTCCTCCCTGCTCTCCATGTGGTGGGAAGGCGCATCGGGGAAGGGAGAGCAGGGCAAGGACACAGGCGATTATACCGGATTGTACCAAGCGCTGTGATGAGGTTAGCCGGATGCAAGGGAGCCCCAGAAGCCCCTGACTCAGACAGGGGAGAGGGTAGGCAAGGCCAGATTCCTGGAGGAGACGATCGATGCAGAAGCTAGAGAGAAGTTGGGGGTTGCCAAACAAGGGGGAGGAAGAGCATCCCAGCCGGAGGACTGGCACGTTAGGGGCACACACCCAGTGACCCTACTCCCCCTTTGGACTCGTTACTGGGACATTGCTTCCAGCTGGGAGTTCCAGAGCTCTCAGATTTCTACCACAAGCCCTCTACCATGTTTACATTCTATTTCTGGGAGAGAATCAGCCGGTGCACTTACGTGGGAGTAACAGTAGTTCCCGCCCCTGCATGGAAGCCAGGGACAGTGGTGGCGGATGGGGACTCAAGGTGGCTCCAGGCCCAGGGGTGCGGGGAGGGGAGGGAGAAGGGTTTGGGAGTGGAGATGCAGGAGGTCAAGCTGCTCTTAGAAATTGGCATTTGTGTGCTGAGTATGCTTTTCATGCTGGACACAAACCTAGACGCCAGACATAAAGTACCTCGCTGAAATTTTACAGTTGGGAACCCCGGGATGAATCCTTTCACTGAAGACCTTATGCAATTCTACACCCACGTGGTACAAGAGAAATCCTAAGAAAGGGGTCTCGTGTTTTGCTTTACCAGCCAAAGCCCAAACCCTGTGGCTGTGACGTGTAGAGGTTACAATTTGCTTGCTTGGCCTACTGTGAAATGATATGTGTTGGATGACTTTTTCTTTTTCTTGCCTTTAAAAAAAAAAAAAAAGATTTTATTTATTTATTTGACAGTGAGAGACAACAGTGAGAGAGAGAACACAAGCAGGGGGAGTGGGAGAGGGAGAAGCAGGCTTCCTACCAAACAGGAAGCCTGATGCGGGGCTCGATCCCAGGACTTCAGGATCATGACCTGAGCCGAAGGCAGAAGCTCAGTGACTGAGTGTCATGGACACTCAGAGCAGAGGAGCTTGGGAGAAATAGTGAGGCTGGAATTGGAGCTCAGACACTCTGGTGTCCCAAATCCCAGGTCCTCACCCAGTTTCTCTGATGCCAGAAAAATCCATGAATCTGGGAAGGCCCCCTCTAACCCTTCAGTCGGTCTGAGCCTGGCTTAACCGAACTCTGGATGGCTGGGTCTTTCAACTCTTTCTCAACCCTGCGGGGAGCACAGCGAGGGAGAGGGAGTAAAGTGTCCAGATTGTGTGTTTAAGGTTTTCCCAAGTGACTCAGGGGCTGGGCCTCAAAAGGGAGTCAGCCCGGCATGCCTGGACAAGCCCCCGTCCTGGTTCCCCTCTTTACCCAAACAAGCTGATGAGTGTGGGGCCCCTTGGGGCCGAGCGGGGCTGTAAGGGGGCCTGGGGGTGGGGGGTTGGTGCCAGTTGTGGGAATAGAATGAAAAGGTCTTAAAACTGATCACTGGGAGGGAAGTGATTTCTTGCTTCAAAATAACTTCAAAATAGGAACTCCTGATAAACCCAAAGAAGAAAGCGTAAAGCCCCCAATCCCATCCTTAGGGCATAAACACTGTTCCTATTTTGGGCGTGGTTCCCTCCGGGGCTTGGTGTGTACACCTATCTCTATACATATTTATATTTATAATAATAAATGTATTCATAATAACATTTTATTATTGCCAAAACAACGTGTCTTCACTGTAGAACACTTAGTAGAAATGAAGACAAGAAGGTAAAAAACAATGTTCTCAAAAAAGGATGACTTTCTAGGTTTTTCCTGTTTTCTTGTGAATTATTTTGTAATGAATACATTAATACATTAATACAAATCATCACAGCACTCCCGCCTAGTGGAGTCTTCAGTGTGGAGGTGGGCTCCCTGAAATTATTTCTCCAGACGAACAGAACTTAAAGCTAAAGCAAAGGCATGGATTTTAACCTCTTTTATGCGGCTGACCCTCTTGAGAGTCCCGTAAGAGCTGCAGACACACGAAAGCAGACACACAAAAATGCACATGGGAAACGTTTTCCTAAAATATCAGGGGGTCCCCAGACTCCCTGAAACCCTTACATAGGAGCCATGGGCCCCAGGCTCCAACTCCCCCCACCCCACCCCTGAATTATTAAGTGAAGAAGGGCTTCTGATCCCAGAGCCCAGAGGAAAGTCACACCCAGCACCCCCCACCCCCCACTCCTGCCCAGGCTCTCCTTTTTCACCTGAATATTTTTATGGGGGGTGGTGCAGTGCAGTTGGTGGTGTAGAAGGGGGTTTCTACTGGTTTAATATTTCACTCTTTGAAAAAAATGTCATTGTCCTCATTTTGTTTTGCTTCTAAATACTTAAGTTTTTAAAAAATTTTGATGTGATTTCCAACATACAGAAAAGTAGTGTGGGTAATACAAGGAACTACCATACACTCTGTATTGTTTTGTTACCAAAAAAACACATGCCAGTGGTAACACGTTGAAGTGTGTGGGGAAAAAAGTTAATAGGCTTCCTTTTCCCCTCCCAACACGCAGAATGTAAACCTGCTCTAAGCCCCTGGGAACATACGTACATACATATGTGTGTATGTATGTACATGAATATGATCCTTTTGTTTTAAAAAAATTCCCTTATTTTATAGATACAGAATAGCTTCTATGTCTGAGATTTATGTTTTCTGTTCATTGAAACTAAATGCAGGGGCTCCTGGCTGGCTGGCAGTAAGCGAGCAACTCTTTATCTCGGGGTTGTGGGTTTGAGCCCCACTTGCATATGGAGATTATGTTAAAAAAAATATATATATATATATATAATATATTATATATATTATATATTATATATATAGTGAGACAGAGAGAGAGAAAGAACATGAGGGAAAATGAAAAGATAAGCAGAAAATCAAGGGGATGGTTGAGCAGCTTCCAAGGCGCATGCGTAGGGGTCTGGGGGTGGTCGGGAACACAACTTTCCACAGCTTGCGTCTTTCACTTAATATTCTTTCTGACATCCTCTAGGTTGAAGATCCTGTTAGTACTCCATACTTTTTCATTTTGTCGTTGAGCGGTACTTTCTTCAACCCATCCCCTGTAAGTACACATCCAGGTTGTTTCCGATTTGCGGCAGTGGATAACCATCCCGATGTAATAGTCCTCCTTTTATGTCTTTAACCCGGCTATACCTAGACCGTAGAAAACTTTTGTGCGAATCAGCAAAAGGTGCCTCTCCAGGCAGACCTGGGCCTGTAACAAGGCACTCACTTGGCTTGGCAAGTAGAGTGTACACTGGATTCCAGCCCCACATGCCCCTCAACCTGCTGTCCTTGTGCAGTGAACAACCTGCACCTCTGTACGTAGTAGGATCACCTTGCACACTCATTTTTCTTCGTGTAGGAGGGATCTCTGAAAGTAAGACTGGTTGGACAAAGGGTGTATGTGCGGTTTTTTTTTTTTTTTAAGATTTTATTTCTTTTTTTGACAGACAGAGATCACAAGTAGGCGGAGAGGCAGGCAGAGAGATAGGAGGAAGCAGGATCCCTGCTGAGCAGAGAGCCTGATGTGGGGCTTGATCCCAGGACCCTGGGATCATGACCTGAGCTGAAGGCAGAGGCTTTAACTCACTGAGCCACCCAGGTGCCCCTGTGCAGTTTTAACTGTAAAAGAGTCTGCTAGATTCATGTGTGTGTGCACCTGCATGTGTGCTTACAAAGTTAGTATCATATTATATTTGTTATAACATATTTATATGAACTGTAGCATATTTCAGTCCTAACATATTTTGATTGCCTTTTCTGTCACTACCAATTCTATGTTTGCACCTTGATTTTTTCAAACACTTTTTGAGGTGTAACTGATGTAGTATAAATTATATTTTGGGGGGGCAGCAGAAAAGTCTTTATTAGAAAATTCTCACCCTGGGGCACCTGGGTGGCCAGGTCATGATCATGGTCATGGGATTCAGCCCCATGCTGGGCTCCACACTCAATGGAGAGTCTGCTTGGAGATTTGGGGATTCCTTCTCCTCTCCCTCTGTCTATGTACACATTGTCTCTCTCTCTCTCCCTCACTCTAAAATAAATAAATAAATCTTAAAAATAAATAGGCCAATAAAAAAATGTAAAGCTTTGTAAGTTTTGTATATGGATGCACTCTTCAAACCATAACCAAAATCAAGACAATGAACCTATCCATTACCCCGAAAAGCCCCTTTGAAATCCACCCCCACCCCTTCCTGCACAATCCCTAATCCCCCAGGCAGCTACTGCTTTGCATTCCTCATCATAGATTAGATTATCCTTCCTACCATTGTAAAAAAAATGAAATTACACAGTATGTATTCTCTTTTGTCTAACTTCTTTCACTCAGCCAAATTATTTTGCAATTCACCATGTTGTTGCATGTATCCATAGCTCATTCATTCATAGGGCAAAGGAGTGTTCCATTGCATGGCTGGACCTCCCTGAATAGTTTACCCACTCACCCGTTAATGGACTTTTGGGTTGTTTCACATATGGGCCTCTGACAAATAATACTGGTGTGACAATTTATGCCCAAATCTTAGTATGGATGTAGATTTTTGTTTTTCTTGGGGAGAAACCTAAGAGTAGAATGGCTAGATCATATGGCTGGTGTGGGTTCAGCTTTTTAAGGAAATTCCCAACTGTTTTCCAGATTGGTTATACTATTTTACCTTCCTACCAGTAAGAATTCCAGTTACTAATGGATGAAGGACCTCAATGTGAGAAAGGAATCCATCAAAATCCTTGAGGAGAACACAGGCAGCAACCTCTCGACCTCAGCCGCAGCAACATCTTCCTAGGAACATCGCCAAAGGCAAGGGAAACAAGGGAAAAAAGGAACTATTGGGATTTCATCAAGATCAAAAGCTTTTGCACAGCAAAGGAAACAGTTAACAAAATCAAAAGACAACTGACAGAATGGGAGAAGATATTTGCAGACAACATATCAGATAAAGGACTAGTGTTCAAAATCTATAAAGAACTTAGCAAACTCAACACCCAAAGAATAAATAATCCAATCAAGAAATGGGCAGAGGACATGAACAGACATTTCTGCAAAGAAGACATCCAGATGGCCAACAGACACATGAAAAAGTGCTCCATATCACTCAGCATCAGGAAAATACAAATCAAAACCACAATGAGATATCACCTCACACCAGTCAGAATGGCTAAAATCAACAAGTCAGGAAATGACAGATGCTGGCGAGGATGCGGAGAAAGGGGAACCCTCCTACACTGTTGGTTGGAATGCAAGCTGGTGCAACCACTCTGGAAAACAGCGTGGAGGTTCCTCAAAGTGTTGAAAATAGAACTGCCCTATGACCCAGCAATTGCACTACTGGGTCTTTACTCTAAAGATACAAACGTAGTGATCAGAAGGGGCATGTGCACCCGAATGTTTATAGCAGCAATGTCCACAATAGCCAAACTATGGAAAGAACCTAGATGTCCATCAACAGATGAATGGATAAAGAAGATGTGGTATATATACACAATGGAATACTATGCAGCCATCAAAAGAAATGAAATCTTGCCATTTGCGACAACATGGATGGAACTAGAGCGTATCATACTTAGTGAAATAAGTCAAGCATAGAAAGACAACTATCATATGATCTCCCTGATATGAGGAAGTGGTGATGCAACATGGGGGCTTAAGTGGGTAGGAGAAGAATCAATGAAACAAGATGGGATTGGGAGGGAGACAAACCATAAGTGACTCTTAATCTCACAAAACAAACTGAGGTTTGCTGGGGGGAGGGGGGTTGGGAGAAGGGGGGTGGGGTTATGGACATTGGGGAGGGTATGTGCTTTGGTGAGTGTTGTGAAGTGTGTAAACTTGGCGATTCACAGACCTGTACCCCTGGGGATAAAAATATATGTTTATAAAAAATTAAAAAATTAAAAAAAAAAAGAATTCCAGTTACTCCATGTGCTCATCAACATGATATAGCTGGTCTTTTTAATTTTTACAATTTTATGGGGAACAATTTTTTCATGCTCACTTTCTATCTGTGCACCTTATTTGGTGAAGTGTCTGTTCAAATCTTTTGCCCATTTCTAGATTTGGTTGGCTATTTTCCTATTATTGAGTTTTAAGCATTGATAAATTCTTGACAAAAAGTTTCTTATCAGATGCCTGATTTGCAAACATTTTATTGCTTGCATTTTATTTTTTATATTTTACAACTTTTTGTTTTTATTTATTTTGATTCTATGTCATTTATTTTATTTTACTTTTTAAATTTTATTTATTTATTTGAGAGAGAGAGTGAGAGAGAGCATGAGAGGGGAGTGACTCAGAGGGAGATGACTCCCCACTGAGTGGGGAGCCCAATGCGGGACTCGACATCAGGACCCTGAGATTATGACCTGAGCCGAAGGCAGATGCTTAACTGACTGAGCCACCCAGGCACCCCTATTTTATTATTTTTAACAAGTTAATTTTTGGTTGTTGTTTACAAACATTTTATTTAATTTTGTGGCTTGTCTTTTCATTCTTTTGGTGGTTTTTGAAGAGCAAAAATCTTTAATATATATGGAATCTAATTGATCAATTTTCACTTTATGGTTTGGGGGTTTTGTATCTAAGAAATCTTTCACGGATCCAAGATAATAGAGGATTTTTCCTAATGTTTCTTTCTTTCTTTCCTTCCTTCCTTCCTTTCTTCTTTTCTTTCTAAGATTTTATTTATTTATTTGGAAGAGAGCAAGCTAGAGAGAGAGAGAGAGAGAGAGAATGTACAAGCAAGGGGAGGGGCAGAAGGAGAAGCAAATTCCCCTCCCCACTGAGCAGGGAGCTTGACACAGGACTATGATGCTAGGACCCCAGGATTATGAAATGAGCTGAAGGCAAACACTTAACCGACTGAGCCATCCAGGTGCCCCCCCTAATGTTTTCTTTAAGAAGTCTTATAGTTTTGGATCACTTCTTGGCCTTTTGGCTAAGATCAAGTATAAGAAGTCTTATAGTTTTGGGACACCATGGTGGATTGTTTAAGCATCCGACTCTTGATTTTGGCTAGGTTATTATCTCAGGATAATGAGATCAAGCCCTGCATTGGGCTCCATATCCCAATTCCATATTGGGTCCATATGGATATTGTCCATATCCATAGTCTGTTTGGGATTCTCTCTCTCTCTCTCCTTCTGCCTCTCCCCCACCTCAAATAAAAAAATAAATCTTAAAAAAAAAAAAAGTCTTACAGTTTTAAGTTTTACATTTAGGTCTCTTATCCAGTATAAGTTAATTTTTATTTTGATATGTGATTTTGTTTTTAATTATCTTAAGCCTTATCACATAATTTACAAATTTGTGCTGATATATTTCCTCCAATCCTTCTAACGAGTTGGCAGAAGCACCATTACCAATCATATGTACATGGTTACTCCACAATTTTGTCTTTGAATAGCTGCTTAGAAGATAGTCCTGAATTATAACTTAGTCTGACTTAGTAAAATATTCACAATCCAAGTTTGCTGCCATATCTCCTCACACTGTATTTTAAAAGCATCTGAACTTATAGATCATCTACAAAATGTACTAAGTGCTAAATATTCTTTCTTTCTTTTTTAAAGATTTTATTTATTTATTTGACAGACAGAGATCACAAGTAGGCAGAGAGGCAGGCAGAGAAAGATGAGGAAGCAGGCTCCCCACTGAGCAGACAGACCCTGGGATCATGACCTGAGCCGAAGGCAGAGGCTTTAACCCACTGAGCTAACCTAAATATTCTTTATTTAATATGATATGTAAACCACACTAAAATGCCTTTCATGAGGTAAAAATCAACATTTTCGATGCAGGGAATGTGAGTTAAAGTGGCAGTGTTAAGACCACAAAGAGAAAGTGGACATTGCCAGCTAATCTCCAGCCCTCGTGATTTACAAGCTAATGAACACACCTTGAAACAGAGCGGAGTCTTGCTGTTCTCTGAGACACTGATATATGAAATATATATATATGTAATATATTTTGAAATATAATATATAATATATTGAATGTGAAATATAATCTATATTATTACAAAATATATACTATATTAAGACATATATTAATATAACCAGTTATATAAATCTAATTTGAAACCAATCTCCTATAGGTTTAGAGATGGCATTTACAATCTCTGGGAACAGCTGAACATTACTAATCAATTCCAATCATACCTTCAGAAGGGGAAAAGAGTGACAGCACTTGCTGAACCAGAATTCCTAGCAAAGTTCAGAACACTGATCATGTGCATTTAACCACAAGCCAATCTTATTTAAATCAGTCCTGTCCAAAAGAAATATTCTATCAGCTAGTCATGATCTGAATTCTGATGGATGAGATCAATTTAAATATGGCACACATTTAAAAAGACATGAAACATTTTTGTTTTGTAATAAATAAGCTATTACTCCTTAGTAGCTTTTCTTTGTTTAAGATTTTATTTATTTATTTGACACAGAGAGAGAAAGAACACAAGCAGGGGGAGTGGCAGGGAGAAAGAGAGGAAGAAGCAGGCTCCCTGAAGAGCAGGGAAATGGATGTGGCTCTCAGTCCCAAGACCCCGGGATCATGACTTGAGCTGAAGGCAGTCGCCCAACCGACTGAGCCACCCAGACCCCCCTCCTTAGTAGACTTTTTGAGATAAGCTATCAAGTCTGCACTGTCCCCTGTCTTCTTAATGCCAGTGAAGATCATTTTTGTTCCAGGGATGTACTTCTTGGGATTCTCTAAATGCTCCATTGGTGTCTCCTCTCCCCAGGTGATGCCTTTGTTCTTGTTGGCATCCATGTAAGAAAATATGGATGCCTGACCTGTCTTTCACCCAAATAGGCCATGGCGATTTGGCCCAATCTTGTGCTCACCTCCCTTCGCCAGTGTATGGAACCGGGCACAATTCTGAACAAAAACTTTCTTGTCCTTCTCAACATCACTCATTTTTAAATTGCTCTTTCATTGGATGTGAAACGAAGATGCCTGTTCACAGGCCAGATACCTGCTCTCTTCAGTAAGAGTTCACTTTTATACATATGGTATGAATGGAAGATTTTTGGTTTTCTTTGTTTTTTGCTTATGGCTATCCACTTGCACATAGATTTTAATGGCAAGAAATAACCATTTCCCAGCAAATTTCTTCCCCTTTCCTGAAGACAAGTCGTCCCCTAGATGTTTTATTTCCTGCAGTGCTATCTCCACTGTGGAGACTTGGAGTGGTTGTTGAATGACTAAATGAGTCTGTTCCACCTCAAGGAATCCCAGAATGTCAGAGCTGGGACTAATCTTGGATTATCCAGTCCAGACAAGTCCCCTTATCCCCACTTTATGGGGAAGGACCCTCTAGCTTAGGGACAAGGAGTATCTGCCCACAGCAAATAGGTGACAGAAATGAAGCTTAAATTCGGGCCCCTAATTCTTTGTCTAGAGCATTTTCCATAACATCATGCTGGTTTCTGTCCCCAAGACTATTTGCCAGCAAATGGCCTAGATCTGGGATGCCATCTTGTGCAAGTCCTGACTGGGCGAAGGCATTATCCTTAGGAAAGGCCACCGTGTGTGAGTGCCTGTTGTGTGAGGGTATTTGCTTGTGCTTCTCGTGTAATGGTCACAACAGCCCATGAGAAGTTCTTTACAGTCACTGCTCTACAGATCAGGAAACTGCGGCCCAGAGAGCTTAAGCAATATAGGTTCATGGAGGAAGGGGGGTGGGGGAGGCTCTGATTCCTGACTGTCAAACTCTAAAGCTTCCTTTTCCCTCACATATTCCTCCTCTGACCCCACTCTCATCCAAGGGATCCTGCTGAGGAAGGACAGCAGGTTGGTTCAGAACCCAAACTGGAGTCGGACAGCCTGATGTGAACTTTACCTTGGACAAGTCAGCTGTCCTATATGAACTTCAGTTTCATTCTTTCTTTCTTTCTTTCTTTCTTTCTTTCTTTCTTTCTTTTTTTTAAAGATTTTATTTATTTATTTGACAGTTTCATTATTTCTAAAGCAGGAAGGAATCAGGCTATTAACAATGTCTGGCATACAGAGCTGTGAGATTAAAAGAGCTGACATGTGGACCAGCCCTCAGAACAGTAGCTGAGACTACCAAGCCCTCAAGGAGTCTCAGTGGTCATCCCCCAGGGACTGGGAAGGCTGGGACAGTCTGGTGGCAGCTCCCAAAACCTGCCAGTAGAAGAGAAGAGGAGCCCATGCACTGGCCCAAGGCGAGGTTGAGCAGAATTGAGAAGGGACCAAAGAGGAAAAGCAACCAAGACAAGAGGCCAGGAGGCTGCCCGCCTGCCCCAAACTCCACAAAGGAGGATAAAGCCCTAGCGTGGCCCCTTGGACCTTCCTCATGACCTTCAAAATGTGAGGAAAAATTACACACTCAGACACACTCGCACTCACAGATGGCATCTCACAGATGGAGTGAGCTCATGTGTGCACATGAATTCACAGAACACTTACAATGTCAAGACCAGAGAGTGTGGTGTGGGGATCTCTTGTTGCCCGTTTTCTGAGAATGATAGTGAAGGCATTTGAAGGAGTTGGTTCAGGCCATCACGAAACTACAGCTTCAGGCTTGGGAGGGATCTCAGAGGCTGTTGTCCACTCTTTTTCATTCCCAACCCTCTTCCCCATTCCAGGGAGGCATGACAACACTACAGCTAAACACAAGCTTTAGTTCCAACAGCCGTGGGTTGGGATCTGGCCTCATCTGGCAGCATTGCAGATAAATTATGTTCTCTCTCACTCACCTCCAGGCCTGTGCACATGCAGATCTGCCTGTCTAAGCCCTCTCTCTCAACCTTTAGTTAGACCAATGCTGCCTCCTTTCTTGGGACTTAGCTTAGACATTACATCCTCTGGGGAGCCTTTTCTGACCACTGCCTACAGCATTTTGCCCTCAGCTAAAGACTTCCAAAACATTTTCAGTTTTGTCCAGCATATATCATGCTGTGTTCAAATGATCTGGTTTGTTTTCTGTCTCCCCTCCTACCTGGGAGCTTCTTGAGTGCAGAGATGATGGCTTCTTTGTTATGTAGTTTTAGACAATTGATTTAACTTCTCCAAGCTTCAGGTTCTTTACTGGGATGTTGTATAAATTAAATCACATAACCAAACAAAATTTATATTAAGCCTTTCATTTAGTACTTGGCACACAGTAGGTGCTCAGAGATGTTTTAGATGATGATGACAATGATGACAACTGTGTTTATCAAAACTTCCTCCAATCAATAAACTCTAGAAATTTCAGAAGTTTAAAACAATGCTATTTTCCTTCTGGGAATATACCTTAAAGAATCAAAAGCAGGAATTCTTAACAGACATTTGTACACCAGTTTTTAAAGCAGTGTTATACACAACAGCCAAAAAGTAGAAACGACCCAAATGGCCACTGACAGATGAATGGATAAACAACATTGTGGCTTACACATACAATGGGGTATTACTCAGTCTTAAAAAGGAAGGAAATTCTGATACCTGCTACACCTTGAATGAACTTGAAAACATTGTGCAAAGTGAAATTATCCAGGTACAAGAACACAAATACTATACGATTCCATTTGTATGAATTATCTAGAGTAGTCAAATTCATAGAGACAGAAAGTAGAATGGTGGTGGCCAGGACTGGGGGAGTGGGAGCAGCCAGTTATTATTTAAGGAGGACAGAGTTTCAGTTTTGCAAGATGAAAAAGGTTCTGGGGATGGATAGTGGTTGAACACCAATGTGAATCTACTTAATGCCACGACACTGTATACTTTAAAATAGTTAAGGGGCACCTAGGTGGCTGTTGGTCGATCATCCGACTCATGGTTTTGACTCAGGTTATGATCTCAGGATCATGAAATCGAGCCGTATGTCAGCCTCTGCGGGGAGCCTGTTTGAGATTCTATCTCTCCCCTTCTCCCCACTTACACACTCGCTCTCTCAAATAAATAAATAAATCTTTAAAAAATTGTTAAAATGTAAATTATATGTTATGCTTCTTTTACCTTAATAATAAAAAATAATTTAAAAAAATGTTTTCTCTTTATTCCAGTTATAGTCAATGAGGGCACTCCTATTTGGGGATTGACCTCCATGCAGTGGTTTGGGGATCTAGACTCCTTCCACCTTGTGCCTCTGTCATCTTCAACATGTGGGTCCAAGCATCACCTGAGAATAGAGGTTGCAAACTATATACCCTGTGAACCAAACTCAGCTAGCCATCTGTTTCTCTATAGCCTTAAACCTAAGAATGGGTTTTCATTTCCAAAGTGTCATGAAGAAGAGGAAGAGGGGAGAGGGGAGAAGGGGGAAGGAGAAAAAAGAGTATGCAATAGAGATTGTAGATGTCCTATAAAGCTTAAAATACTTGTAATCTGGCCTTTTACCAAAGAAGTTTGCCAACCTTAGCCTTAGAAACATTTCCTCTTCCAGACAGCTAAATGGTACACATCACTTTTGCCCATATTCTATTGGCTGGAATTGTCACATGGCCATACCTGACTGCAAGGGAGTCTGGGAAATGTAGTTCAGCTGTGTGCTCAGAAAGAAAAGGAAATGAACTTGGTGGTCATCTCATAATCCCTGTTACAATAATGATGATAGTGATGATGGTGATGAAGAGCACTGAGGATACCTGCCCAACTGTTCCTTTCTTCCTCCAGAGCAGCAAAAGTACAGTCAGGGAAGTTTACCTCTGTACAGTTTAGTTCCGGACATTCCTGGTGATCCCATCTCCAGTGACTGGTTCAGAAACTCGGGCTTAAGCAAAGCAAAGAACACAATTTCTCTGGCAAAGGTTATTGGTTCAGGGATGGGGGAGTGACCCAAATTGTCCCAGTCAGACTTAAAGGAAGGACTTTGGTTTGATGGTTGGTAAGAGGACCTCTCTCTTTCTCTAGTTGTGGTCTGAGGAAGCTTGCATCCAGAAGGCAGCCATCCTTCAATGGCTATAAGAGGAGACTTAGGTGGGGTCAGCTTTGTACACCACAGATCAGAGAGACAAACAGGACCCTGAAGACATCGTGGGACTACTACAGAACTAGCCCTACATTCAATTATGAGGCCCATAAAAATGCCTCCTAATTTAAGCCACTTGGAGGCATGGTTTCTGTTGCTTCCAGCCCAAAGCACTTACATGATCTTATGGCTTCTAGAACAATCCTGCCAAACTGCCTACCAGACTTTCCAGGAGACCCTCCTCACTGAAGTCCGCCCCCCGTAGATTGCTGCTGAGGTCTTCCATATGTGAAGCTTGAGTTTACCTTGCAACTTCTACCTATTGTCATAGAGCATCAGAATCAAAGGAGGCAGAGCCTTCACTTTGGGAAGAACTTCTGATTTCCGTATTCATGAATCTTTTCTCCTGAGATTTCCCCCACGACCTGTACTTTAACGTACTGAACATTTTTCTTTAAGTTGGATGTTACACAATTCACTTTAAAAATGTCTTGTTATTCTTAGCAATAACATCCACGAACTCTTGGATGTGGATTGATATTTATGGCTTTTATCCCCGAAACACCATAAAATAAATGCATATGTATGCAATTATTAACATAGAAAATAAGAGTCTGCATGCCAACCAAAACCATTTCCTAAATCCCACTTTGGGAAGCTCACCTTTCATGGATCTGAGTGGGTATATTTTATGTCTCCAATAAGATTGGGACCCCCATATATATATAATGGAATACTACGCAGCCATCAAAAGAAATGAAATCTTGCCATTTGTGATGATGTGGATGGAACTAGAGGGTATTATGCTTAGCGAAATAAGTCAATCAGAGAAAGACAATTATCATATGATCTCCCTGATATGAGGAAGTTGAGAGACAACGTGGTGGGGGTTGGGGGGTAGGAAAAGAATAAATGAAACAAGATGGGATCTAGAGGGAGACAAACCATAAGAGACTCTGAATCTCACAAAACAAATCGAGGGTTTCCGCGAAGAAGAGGCTAGGGAGAGGGTGGTGGGGTTATGGACTTTGGGGAAGGTATGTGCTATGAAGTATGTAAACTGGCGATTCACAGACCTGTATCCCTGGGGCTAATAATGCATTATATGTTAATTAAAAAAAAAAAAAAAGACTGGGTCACCTTGAGGGCAAGGGGCATGACTTCAACAATTCACTTACACCTCAGAACAATTCTCCCCACCTACAGATGCAGAAACTGAGGCCTCAGAAAGAGGAAGGGACTTGGCTAAGGCCACAAGGAGAGATCCAGAGCCGAGTCAGCACTTTGAAAGAGAGTGATTCTTAAAATGAAACTTTAGGGGGCGCCTGAGTGGCTCAGTAGGTTAAGCCACTGCCTTCGGCTCAGGTTATGGTCTCAGGGTCCTGGGATCAAAGAGTCCTGCATCGGGTTTTCTGCTCAGCAGGGAGCCTCCTTCCTCCTCTCTCTTTCTGCCTGCCTCTCTGCCTACTTGTGATCTCTCTCTGTCAAATAAATAAATAAAATCTTTAAAAAAAAATGGACCTTGCTCAATGCCTCTTCCTTTCCTTCCTTAGGGACCGGACGCCCAGACAGAACTGACTTGCCCACGGTGCCAGGCAACCGAGCCCAGAGTGCTAGTGCTGGCTGGGCCCATCATGCCACAATGCCCATCGCAGACCCTCTGGCTGGTCTAGGAGACTGCTGTGATTTCGTCACCTGACTGGTCACCTGAGGATCTCAAAGCAGCGGCTAACTAGTGCTTCGGGCTCCGGGTGGCTGAGATGGTCCCAAGGCCTTGTCTCTGTGGCTGGCCAATGCCCACGGTTCAGCTGTCTGGTTTGCTAAAGACAACTGGAGTAATATGCACCCCATGGCCCTTTGGAAACACCACGATGATCTTTCTGGAGTGGGCACAGGATATAGATGGGGCACGGGTGGGAAGCTAAGTGTTTAACAACATTTTTGTCCAGGAGGGACAAAAAAGGCTCTGATTTGTAGCATTTGCTGACGTCTGTGTTGTAAAGACTCCCTCTGTGCTTGGTTTTAAGCTACCAATCTGACATCACAAAACACAGTTAGGAAGAGAAGCGCACATGGGCTCTTGAGAGCTGGAACGGGCTGGAAGGAACACACTGCTGGTTCAGTCTACTTGGTGTCTTACTGATGACTGGTGAGCAAAATGGTCAAGCATGCTCACTGCGGGGCTGGCCATGACAGGTCTCGGTGGGCACTGGGCAGGGCTGCCTTTTCCTCAGCCCCTCGCATGTCTTCTGACGCCCAACCTGAGGAAGCTAAAAAGAGACCAGGAAGCCTGTTGTATGCTGGCCACCGTCAGGTCCCACTTCCAGAACCCTTTACCTGTCAGGGTTTCTGTATGTGAATTCGGCAAATCTTCACAACCACCCTCTGAAGTAGGTGCTATATTCCACCCCCATTTTATTGATGCTGAAAACCAAGGCACAGAGAGAATAAATAAAACTTCTCAGGGCCATATGGTTCAGGCTCAGTTATAGAGCCAAATTTGAACTCAGGCAGTGTGTTTCCAGAGTCCACGCCCAGAATGATCATCGCACTCCATCCAGGTGAACAAGCCTCCTGGGGAACTCTACAGAAACAATAAAAAAGCATTTGAGGGACGCCTGGGTGGCTCAGTGGGTTAAAGCCTCTGCCTTCGGCTCAGGTCATGATCTCAGGGTCCTGGAATCGAGCCCCACATTGGGCTCTCTGCTCAGCAGGGAGCCTGCTTCTTCCTCTCTCTCTGCCTGCTTTCCTGCCTACTTGTGATCTCTGTCTGTCAAATAAATAAATAAAATATTTTAAAAAATAAAATAAAAAATAAAAAAGCATTTGAGAAACTGCTGCAGCTGGGGTTGCTCCAGTATGCAAAAACAAGAAGGTTTTGTTGTTCCTGACACACGTTATTTAGCGCCTAGTATGTGCACTCCTTGCACCAGGTGCTGGAATAAAATGGAAGGGGAAATAGGTGTGGTTCCTGCCTTCCTGGAGCCCACAGTCCAGGGGTGGTGCCAGACGTCTGTTCAGGAATCACAGGAATCGATATAAAATCACAAAATTACCGCAGCAGCGAGATGCAATTCATGGCACTCTAAGAGCACATGAAGGAAAGGTTCTGATCTAGTTCTGGATCAAGGAGGTCAGGATAGCCATCCTTGAAGAACAGATAGTTGAGCAGAGATCTGAAGGATAAGTAGGAATTATCTAGGCGAAGAGGCTTGTCTGAGAAAGCACTCCAGGAAGAGGGAAAGGGAAGTGCAAAGATCCCACACTGGGAAGAAGTCAGACTTGTGAGGAGAAAGGGGACCATGGCCAGTATTTAAGAGCAATGGAAATTTTTTAAAATTTAAGTGAGACATAGTAGAGCCAATCTCATTTATCTGACCTCAAAAATGCACTGGATCGTGACAAGGACCCTATCAGGCAAGTTCTGCTCTCCCCACTCTATCAATGACAAGATGGATGAAATAAAAGTTGGGGGGCCACTGACGTTCTGGGACTTCATAGAGTCTCCAGGTCCTGACTGTACCTCTTCACCTCTTCCCGTCCTAGACCCCTCTTGAAATCTGATGAAAGCTAGTGGTAACCCTCACCACCAGAAAACAGTACCCTCTCACCTGTGAAAATTCTGCATAAAGTTTCGGGGGCTTTGTGAACCTCTTGAAACCTTTCCAGATCCCCGGTGAAAAACCACTGACCAACTGATTTTAAAAGAGAATTCAAACTCTAAGAGGCCATGGAAAGCAATGATAAACCCCAAAAGATGAATTATCTAATGGGGGAATTTCAGCCAAGAGCCTAGAGCCAGTCAGAGGCTGAAATCTTATTGGGACAGTTTCCTGTTGGGAAGTAGATTCCCCAGTATCTAGGCCCAAATGAATGAACTGTGTCATCTGTCCATACCCTGCTCAAATATTCACATGGTACTCTGTACGCAGCCTTGTGCTCAATTCTGGGAACACAGCAACAAATCAGAAACAGAGCTGGTCCTTGAGGAGCACAGAGGACAAAGGCAGAGATGATTGCTTTGGGGTTAGTATTAAGATAAAGGCAGCCACAAAATGCAGAGTGAGGCCCAATAACGCTTTCCTTGCTGGGGCTGTAAAATACATCTCTTACTGGGGAACCCATTGGCTCAGTCCATTAAGTGTCCAACTCTCGATCTCAGCTCTGGTCTTATTCTGAGTGTGGAGCTTACTTAAAAATTAATTAATTAATTAATTGATTAAATCTCTTACTGATGACAATATGGTGACATACAACAACTAGAAGGGGAGTGCCAACCAATCACGAAACTAGAGCCTAAATTGGGGAAGGGCTAGAGTCACACCAGAGGACTCCCCTGCTCCTCAGATGCCTGGGGAAGGAATTAAGAAACATGGAGAATTAAAGGATTGAAAACATTTGCATGTCTCTCAGGGATGACCCCTTCTTAATGATAGGCCATAGAGGGCAGGGTCTGCCTCTCTCTTCCTCAACCACTGAAGGGGTCCACTGCATCCAGCGAAAGGTCAGCACCAGATCAAGGCCTGCAAGGAGGTCAGGGCACACTCAGCAACAACATCATAAACCTGACTCATGTCAGAGCAAGAGAGGAAACAGCTTCAGGACGTCCCCTGAGCCTTCTCTACATCACCCAGGGCCACCAGTGAGCACTTGGGTATGAGGCTGAGTAAACACAGTCTGCCTGCTTCATCATCTCTCCTTATCACGCAAGCATCGTAGGCCATTGGGGAATGGGATGGTGTCTGGGAAAGTGAAGGATCTGCAATTCTAGCCCTGACATTGTGGCTTCTTTAGTTTGTGCTGTGTGGGTTTGTGGGCATGGTATTATCCATTTCAGAATTAGTAATAACCACTCTCATTCGAACCTTATAACCCCAGGAGATAGGTGGGGGAAGGTCACAGAGTTAGGAAACTAAAGAATGGGAATTTGAGACCAGTGGACTGACTCCAAGACCTGTGCTTCTAACCATTTGTACTCCCCTGCCTTCTGCTGAGAGAGAGAGAGAGAGAAAGAGAGAGAGCTCGCCCCCAACACTCAATGATGGCCAGAGTGGCATTATCCTAAGGAGACATCTGCTCCTTCCTCCTTGATCTAGAGTTCCAGTGCTACTTCATGAAGCCTTCCTTGAGCCGCAGAGCACCCTGTCTTCATCTCTTTTGAGGCACAGATCCTTTTCACTTTGTATTATGCTTCTGCATATGTCTCTTTCTCTCTCCAAGGAAGCAGCCGCTCTTTGTAGACACGGATTTCACCAGCATCCTATTGATATTCTTCCTGGTCCTTAAGCGATGGCATCCATCAAAGTCCTAACTAGGTTTCTAATTGATGAGCAAAGGAAGTAATTTCCTTGGTGCCAACCACCTTGGTCCTGGAGTGGGTACACAAATGCTGCTCCAGGGCCATGGACCATACACCCTGGCCAACGTCTCATAAATATGTACATGAAGGATGGACTCGAATCTATCCGTGGATCAAATGACCCCGAGGAGGTGGCACGTTAAGTCAGGCATATGCGCCAGCTCAACCTGTGAACTCTCACTCTCGCAGCGCAGAAAGTTGTTGGCAGTGGCTCCCGGCTGGCCGTGTCTGGGGACAGACCCACCGGCCGAGCCGCCCCACCACCCCACCTCAGCCAACTGGGTCAAGGTGGAACGAGGAGGCTGTAGGCGTGAGGCTCTGCCCAATAGGGTTGGACGATAAGCCAATCAGAGCCTTCCATGAGGCGTACGCTACGCGGTGCACCCTGGGACCGGAAATCCACCCTCAGGGGTCCGGAAGCGTCGTGCCTCTGGGCCTCTGTCCCTGTCTCTGGAAGAGAAGGTGCTGCCATGGGAGTCTCCTACCAGGCGCTTTCTCTTATTACACGAAACAGTGCTCTGAAAAGTAGAGTGACTTGCCCCGGGTCATGCCGCTGGGACGGAAGAGTTCACATTCAGTCTTTGATATGCTGCATAGCCTGTTCTTAACTAGGAGGCTGTCGTGCTTCCCCTGAGTGGTCCTGAAACCCACCCGCTGTCCTGGCGCAGTGTGGGAGCAGGCGGCATCAGCCCTCATCACGGAGTAGGTTCCCCCTACCTCCATACCGCAGGCTGCGAGCCGTCAAGTGGCTGGCTCAAAATCCCAGCAGACCTGGAGTATCAGAACCCAGTTTCGAACCCAGCTCTGTATGATGCCAAGATCTTTGTTGATGTTGTTGTTGATTTATTTATGTTTTAGTAATCTCTACACCAAGTATGGGGCTGGAACTCAGACCCTGAGACCAAGAGTTGCATACTTCTCGGATTGAGCCAGCTAGTCTCCCCTGATTTCCAAGACCTTAATAACTAGTGTTCAAAATAAAAGCTGGCTTCTGATTAGAGTCTTGTGCTGTTGGATATTTGGTGGGCGCTTGCCTTGGCTCCTCACAAACGTGGAAGTGTAGGAAAAGCATGATGCTATGTGCTGAGGGGTTAGCTTAGTGCTCAATACACTGTATGTAGGTCATAAATACGGGCTGGCTTGCTGAAAGCATTTTCTCTTGATGGCTTTGCTGCCTAGTGTCATGATTAGATCACCCCAGAGACACCACTACTGTTGTACAACTCCATCAATTCCCCCAAAAGGAGTGA
Source organism: Mustela lutreola (assembly GCF_030435805.1). Lineage (NCBI taxonomy): Eukaryota > Metazoa > Chordata > Mammalia > Carnivora > Mustelidae > Mustela > Mustela lutreola. The sequence continues at coordinate 17,542,105 of NC_081299.1, forward strand.
TGAGCAATGAATGATTGGTCAACCTTTTGTGACATTGGCAGACATGTGGTGAATTTCCCATCCTTCAAGGCTGGTAGCGTGGCATCACCCATAGGGGAGAGCACAGACTGAGGTCAGAGTGTCAGAGGCAGATAAACAGCAATAAACCAGCGGGACTACAACAAACTAAGGTGCTTCTGCACATCAAAGGAAACAACAAAATGAAAAGGCAACCTACAGATTGGGGGCAAATATTTGCAAACCATATCTCTGATAAGGGGTTAATAAAAAATATATTAAAAACTCATACATACAAAACAAACCTGGATTTCAAGTGAGCAAAAGACCTAAGTACACATTATACAAAGAAGACCTACAGATAACCAAAAGGCAAATAAAAAAGGTGTTCAGCATCACTAATCATTGGTGAAAGGTTTGGTCAGGATGGCTGTTTTCAAAAAGATAAAAATGAGTTTTGTGAGGATGTAGAGAAAAAGGAAACTTTGTACACTGTATTGGTGGGAATGTAAGTAGCCATAGCTGTTATGAAAAACAGTATGGAGTTTCCTCAAGAAATTAAAAGTGGATGGAGCACCTGTGTGGCTCAGTGGGTTCAGGGTCTGACTCTTGGTTTCAGCTCAGGTCATGATCTCAAGGGTTGGGGGACCAAGCCCCATATTGGGCTCCTTGTTCATTTGGGAGTACACTTGAAAGATTCTCTCCCTCTGCCCTTCTTCCTGCTCATGCTCTCTCTTTCTCTCTCTCTCTCTCTCTCATTCTAAAAATTAATTAAATAAATAAATCTTTAAAAAAAATTAAAAGTGTAAGTTCAGTTGGGTGGCTCAGTCAGTTGAGCACTGGACACTTGGTTTTGGCTCAGGTCATGTTCTCAGGGCTATGGGATCAAGCCCTGCTTTGGGCTCTGTGCTCAGTGGGAAATCTGCTTGTCCATCTCCCTTCCCATTTGCCCCTCCCATTGTGCTCTCTCTCTCTCTCAAAATAAAATCTTGTAAAAAATTAAAAATAGGACTACCATATGATACAGTCATTCCTCTTCTGGTTATATATGCAAAGGAGATGAAATCAGTACCGTGAAGGGTTATCTGCACACCCATGTGCATTGCAACATGATTTACAATAGCCAAGATGTAGAAATAACCTAAGTGTGGGTTGACAGACAAATGGATAAAGTGATTTTTATATATCCATATATAAATATTGATCAACCTTAAAAAAGAAGATCTGTCATTTATGACAACATGGATGAACGTGGAAGACTTTATGCTAAGTGAAATAAGCCAAACACATAAAGAAAACTACTGTATGATTTCACTTATATGTGGAATCTAAAAAAGTTGAATTCATAGACGCAGAGGGTAGAACAGCAGTTGCCAGGGCGGGGGCGGGGAGATGAGGGAAATTGGAGAGTTGCAATTAGATAAAACAAGTAAGTTCTAGAGATCTAATGTACAGCAAAGTGATTTTGATTAATAATACTATATTGTATACCAGAAATTTGCTAAGAATAGATCTCAGGCACTCTTACCACACACACCAAAAATACTATATAAGGAAATGCATATGTTAATTAGCTTGACTGTGGTAATCATTTCACTGTGTATATAAAAGCGTCGTGTTGTATTACTTATATATACACAATTCTTATTTAAACAATAAAATTGGACCTAAAACAATTGGACCAAGTTTCAGATCTTGGGTCTGTAACTTTCTATCTATAAGACCACATTTGGTTTCAGTTTCTTCCATTATATGTAAGAATTATCAACCTGGCGTGCACAACACATCATTGACATACTGGTTTATCAAAAGTTTTTGTTTGTTTGTTTCCTAATACACAGCCACTAGGGAAATTGATCCAAAAGAGTCATTCATTCATAGGTCTCCTGACTTTGGATCTAATCCTTTTTCTCCAAATAAATCAATCTTTCCTATTCTTATTCTGTCAATCTCCCCCAACCCCTCTTCTCTCTCTTTCTCTCTCTCTCTCTCTCTCTCTCACACACACATTCTTTTATTTAATAAGCCAGACTTGGGTTCAAATCCTGTGTCTGCAGCTTTTTTTGTTGCCTGATCTTGGACAAGGATTAAACCATGTACGGTATGTTATACGCAGTCATCATTGTAGTATCACTCTGGACTTTCCTGCTTCTCCTACTGAATGTGTGATCCTTGGAGACAAAGCGTTTTGTTACTCATCCTATTTCCTTCCCCCCACCCCAGGAGCACCGGCACCGGCCACACACAGGCACATTTACGAAGTACCTACTCTGTGCCAGGCACTGTGCTAAAGCCCATGAGTGATCACCTCTCTGCTTTTCACAGAAATCCTTGTGAGCAGCTCCCATTAGCCCCATTTTACAGCTGACAGATGTGACAGCTGCAACTCAGAAGGTTGAAGTGATTCAGGGAATGTTACCCAATGAGGAAGAGCAGCACCAGCTTCCAACCCAGACCTGTCTGATTCCGGAGCCCATGTAGGCTGCCCGGTGTGCCACCCAGCCCCGCTCAGAAATTGTTCAGTAACCATGTCAAATGTGTAGTGAGTTGTGCGGTGGGGTCAGTCAGCAGCCAATGTGGCATGTGACCTCTCACCTGTGCTTATTTACATCCAGTAGTAGCTGAAAGAGGCCTTTCTCTAGTTAGACTCTCTTTCCTTAGGGCCCTGCAGATAGGCGGCCTCCACAGGGGCCAAGACCCAACCGGGTCCCCAATGGCGGCAGGGGCTTGGCACTGTGCTGAGCGCTTGACCTTGTCAGCGGATGGATAGATGGAATGGGTGACACAGAGGGCCCATGAGACACAGCCCTCGTTGTGAAACCACTCTTGGTTCCAGAGCCAGAAAAATTCCTTCCTGCCCACCTCCAGAGGGATGGGCCGCCCGAGGGCCAACCACCCTCACAGGAGCTGAGGAGGTTATGGGACAGAGGCAGGCGTGGTAGGTGGTCATGAAATTTTCCAGTCCCTTCCCCTCTCCTGGCCCTGTGGCCATCTTCACCACCAGCCCACCACGCACTGTGCGTTGGAGTTCCTATACAGGAGTCCATTCCTGAGCCTCTCAGGCAGGCCTTGCACGTAGGTGTGAACGGAAGGCAGCTTGGCCTGCTGACAGAACCTAGGTAATAGAGTCCTCAGACCTGGTTCGGATCCCGGCTCCGCCACTTACTAACCTGTGACTGCAGGAAATGAACCAAACCTCTCTGAATCTGGGCTTCTTTTGTCTATAAATGGGGAGAAGAGTAGTTCCTTCATCATAGGTTGTTGTGGGAATGAGATGACTTATGTCAGATTTGGAAGAACTCAAAAGCTGAATTTTTTAAAAAAAGATTTTATTTATTTTATTTGACAGACAGAGATCACAAGTAGGCAAAGAGGCAAGCAGAGAGAGAGGGGGAAGCAGGCTTCCCGCTGAGCAGAGAGCCTACCTCGGGATTCGATCCCAGGACCCTGAGATCATGACCTGAGCTGAAAGCAGAGGCTTAACCCACTGAGCCACCGGGGCACCCCCAAAAGCTGAATTCTTAAAAACGACGTATATCCTATGTAATTATTCTGTAGTCTGTTGGCTACATTGACTGTTGGATAACTGACTTCCCCAAGGTCACTTGGCTCTTATGTGGCAGAGCTAGGACTCACACATCAGGGATATTCCAGCCAACCCGAATTGGACTGTGGAAGGATTCCGGCTGTCCTTCACTGCCCTGTGTTTTCCTCCTGCTTCTCGGGGTGGGAGGGGGCGCCCAGCTGGGGAGTAGTTGCGCTGGGGGGCAGCAGTGTGGGAGTGCGGCTGGATGGAAGGATATAGGGGATTCCGTGATGAGCCTTAAGTCCTTTCCAACTCCCCCATCTAAGATCTCCTACCGCCAGGCCTCTGCCTAGTGCTGTAACTTTCCAGCCTCTTGGTGATTTCCCAAGACGAATGCACCACACCTCAAATAAGCTGTTTGCCTAAATGATAGGATGCTATTGGTTCATCCAATGAACGAATATTTATGAAGTCTCTACAAGGCAGACAACCCTATAATCAGGGCTGCAGGGCGGAGATGCCGGACAAAAAGTTCTGGGCCCGAAGGAGCTTCCGATAGAGCAGTGGACCCAGGAAGCAGGGCTGGGTGGCTGTATTTCTCTTCCTTCCACCTACTTCCTGGTTCACACACACCAAGGTTCTTTTAAATCCCTGTCGGTCCCTCTGTCTAACTCTGCCCACAGTGGGCGGGGTTCTGCTTCTTTCAGTCCCCAGGGGCTGTCGGGCTGGGTGGGTTTAGAGAGCCAAGAGCAGACAGCTAGTTCACATTCTCTGCAAGAGGGATGAATGAATCACGGTTGTCTTGGGCGGTGAGCGCCAGCTGGCCCGATCTCTAATCAGTACCCGGTCTGGGAAAGCTTGGAGGACCCAGCAGCCTCCATGTCCCTGCCCTCAGGCCCTACCCTGAAGGCAGCTGGCTTTCTGGGAGGCCAGGATGTTTGGCAAAAGTCCCTTCTTGAGCCTAGGGTCCCCTATGCCCCGGGTTATCAGCTCTACCTAATGTGAGGAATTTGAGAATGTGCTACCTCCCAGGCTTCCTGGGCCCACTTTTTTTTCTATTCCCCTTGAAAAGAAACGAATCTGGGGCCCTGGGTGCCTCAGTCAGTTAAGTGTCTGCCTTCAGCTCAGGTCATGATCCCAGGGTCCTGGGATGGAGCCCTGCATTGGGCTCCCTGCTCAGCAGTGAGCCTGCTTCTCTCCCTCTGGCACTCCCCCCTACATGTGTTCCCTCTCTCCATGTCTCTCTCTGTCAAATGATAAATAACATCTTTTTAAAAATGAATCTTACTTTGTTACTAGGAAGGTAATTAATACATGGAAAAAATTCGGAGAAAGGGAAATGTAGGAAGAATTTTTTTAAACCATGTTTTGATCACCCATCCAAAGACAAGCACAAATTTTGGTATATTTAAGTCCTTTTTAAAATATCTTTTTAGGGGTGCCTGGGTGGCTCAGTAGGTTAAGGCCTCTGCCTTCAGCTTGGGTCATGATCCCAGGGTCCTGGGATTGAGCCCCACATTGGGCTTTCTGCTTGGTGGGGAGCCTGCTTCCCCCCCCCACCCCCCACGCCTGCCTCTCTACTTACTTGTGATCCCTGTCTGTCAAATAAGAATCTTTATAATGAAATAAGATAAAATATCTTTTTAAAGTTGTATCTTTTTTATTGAAGTATATTTGATACACCATGTTACATTAGTTTCAGGGGTACAACATAGTGGCTTACAAGTCTATACATTATAACAGTATAACTTGTGAGTATAAGTCACAAGTCTAGCCACCATCGGTCACCATACAATGCTGTTACAGCCCCATTGATTATATCCTCTCTGCTGCACCTGTCCTCCCAGTGACTCATTCATTCTGGAACTGGAAGCCTGTACCTCCCACTCGCCTTCACTCATTTTGCCCATCCCTCCACCTCTGTCCCCTCAGCAACCATCCGTTCATCCTCTATATTTATAGGTCTCATTCTGCTTTTTGTTTGTTCATGTATTCACTTGTTTTTTTAGATGCCACCTATAAGTACAATCATATGGCATTTTTCTTTCTGTTGGACGAATTCCACTTAGCTTAGTACCCTCTGGGTGTATCCATGTTGCTACAAAGGGGAAGATCTCATTCTCTTTTTTCCAGCCCAATAATATTCCCTGTGTATATATACACATCTTCTTTACCCATTCACCTATCAGTGGACACTTAGGTTGCTTCTCTATCTTGCCTCTTGTAAATAATGCTGCAATCAACAGAGTGTGCATTGATCTTTTTGAGTCAGTGTCTTGTTTTCTCTGGGTAAATACCCAGTAATGGAATTACTGGATCCTGTGATATTTCTATTTTTTGAGGAACCTCCATACTGTTTTCCACAGTGATTGTACCCATTTACATTCCCAATAGAGTATATCATCTTAAAAATATTTCGACATTATGCTAAGTGAAATAAGTCAATCACAAAAAGCAAATGCCACGTGAGTCCACTTATATGAAGGATCTAATGTAATCACTCATAGAAGCAGAAAATAGAACGGCAGATGCCAGGGGCTGGAGGGAGGGGAAACAGGGAGGTATGAAGGTTCAATGGGTATGAAGTTTCAGTTGTGCAAGATGGAAAAGTCTAGAGATCTCTTTGTACAACAAGGGCGGACAGTTAATAAAACTGCGCTGTACACTTAAAAATTGTTATGAGGGTAAGTTTATGTTACGTGGCTTTGTTTTGTTTTGTTTTTGCCACAAAAAAAAAAAATACTGTGTTTTTATACGGCTCTTCTGCTGGGCATGTAGTTTGGTACCTTGCGTTATTCACTTAACAATGTAAACTATTAAACTCAATTGAAATCTTTTATTACCATTCGTTTTAGTGGCTCCATACTATTTACTAGGTAGAGATACCATAATTTAATATTCCCCTTTTGGACATGTAGGCTGTTACTTATTGAGTAGACAAGGATGCAGTTGAGTTTCTCACATAGAAAGATTTTCTTTATTTAGATTCCGTGGGCTAGACTCCCTGAAGAGAAGACGCAGGATCAAAGGATGTAAACATACCAGGGCTTTTGATAGACATTGCTAAATTGTTTTCCAGAAGGGTTGTATTAATTTCCACTCCTACTAGCAATGAATGAGCGTGCCTGTTTCACCACACCCTCGGCAATACTGAGCGTTATCGTCTTCTCAAATCTGGGCTGATTGGGGAGGCAAACATTTGCATCTTGTTTTAATTTTCATTCCTTTGATGACTTATGAGAAGGAACAACCTTCCATGTGTTTGTGAATTGTCCATTCCTATGCCTAGTCATTTCTCTCCTTCGTCCCTCTGGTTTTGGGAGTCTTCCGGGTTTGTCTTTTCTTTCCTTTCCTTTTTTTTAAGATTTTATTTATTTATTTGACAGAGAGAGAAATCACAAGTAGGCAGAGAGGCAGGCAGAGAGGGAGAGAGAGGAGGAAGCAGGCTCCCTGCTGAGCAGAGAGCGTGATCCCGGGCTCGATCCCAGGACCCTGAGATCATGACCAGAGCCGAAGACAGAGGCTTAACCCACTGAGGCACCCAGGAGCCCTGAGTTTGTCTTAGGAAGTTGCGTTAAGATTTCCCAGGTTTGTGCTTTTGACATGTCCCGTAACTCATGTCCCAGGCTAAGATCCTAGAGGCCTCATCTCCTTCCCCAGCCCTGTGCTGCCCTGGCATGGATTCTCCCCACCCCTGCACATTTCTTCAAGGTCCAGCTAAGATTCCACTTTCAAAAGCTCACCGTGTTAGCTCCAATCTGTCTCCCCTTCCACTGCATTTGGCACAAGAGGGTATTTCGCAAGGTGGGTATATTTATGCTTTCAGCATCGTTCGGGTGGGTCTCTCCTGCCTCACCGCATCCTGCCTCCCCGGGGAGCCTGGGTCTCCTCTGCACCAGCATGGGAGGCACACTGAAGATGTGCGAATAAATGCATATTGAATGGGCTTGGTGGAGACCCACCAGCTCAGAAACTTCCAGATTCCCTGTAGCCTCTGCCACAGCCGACCTGGGCGTTCACGTAGGGGAAACGTATGGTGGTTTGGCGACAGGCGGGCTTGAGCTCTGATCCCAGCTCCTCCACTGGCTTGGGAGCTATTTGCGCTGGCTGGGTCTCTGTTTTCCTTGCTGGCAAACGGGACACTAGTTCTTATCTGTGGTGTGAGGATTAAATGAGATCATTTGAAACAAGGGATGTAAACACTGCTTGGTACAAAATAAACACTGGAAAAAAAGGAGGTATTACTTCTTCACCGTCAATTCGTGTCTCTCCCCTCCTTTGGAAACTTGATTTTTCTAAGATGCCATCTGAATTCGTTTCCTATTGCCACTGTGACAAATTACCACAAACTTAGCATCTTAGAGTGACACAAATGCAGTCTGACGGTCCGAAGTCCAAGATGGGTTTCACCGGGTCTAAATCAAGACATCAGTGCGGCTGAGCTCCCTTCCATGCTCTGGGAGAGAATCTGTTTCCTTCTGTTTTTCTGCTTCTAGAGGCCGCTACTTTCTTGACACGTGACCTTGTCCTCCCCACAAGCTCTGGTCCATCCTCACATCTCTCTCCGTGCATCTCCAACCTTCCTGCCTGTCTTGTATGAACCCTTGAGGACACACGGTGCCCACCCAAATCTTCTTCAATCTCGACACCCTCAGCTTCTTCACCATCTGCAAGGCCCTTTTACCATGTCAGGCAATATAGTCACAAGGGCCGGGGGTTAGAAGTGGACATTTTGGAGGGCAGTTATTCAGCCTACCATACTGTCCATGCCCACTTGATTCGGCTTTCTCCACCACTATGCACTTGGGTGTTTTACAGTCTTCCAAGAAAGAATTAGAAGGAAAAATAAATGATTACTGAGTGAGCCCTGTAGTCGGTGCCCCAATTTACCAGGAATCTATGTCTATATCTATATCTATATCTATATATAGATCTGGATATCAATATAGATCTCCATCCATAAGGAAATCAAGGCTCAGAGAGGCTCAGTGCTTGCCTGAAGTCACACAGCGGGGGTACCAGGCAGAGCCAGAGTTAGAGCCCATCACGGCCACCTGACTCCAGAGCCCGGGCTCCTTTCACTACCCGATGTTGCTTTTTACTTGAGGTCATTCTATATTAATTTAAATTCAGGTCAAGGGGCCCCTGGGTGGCTTAGTTGGTTAAGCATCTGCCTTTGGCTCAGGTCATGATCACAGGGTCTTGGGATGGAGCCCCATGTTGGGATCCTAGCTCAGTGGGGGACTGCTTCTCCCTCTCCCTCTGCCTCTCCCCCTGCTCATGCTCTCTCTCTCTCAAATAAATAAAATCTTTTAAAAATAAGTAAATTCAGTTCAACAAGCAAGTCTCGGGTGCCTGTCTTGAGTTAGACACCATATAATATATAACATGGTTTCTATAATTTTATGGAAATTATCTGACCTTAGGCAAGTCATTTGATTTTTTTTCACTGTTAGTTTCCTTCTATGCAAAAGGAGGAGAGAGGGCACAGAAAAAACGAGAGCTATAAGCAAGTATTTTATAAAGGAGGAAACCCAAGGGGTCAAGAAATGTATGTAAAGAGGCTTCACTTCTTTAATAAGCAAGGAAATGCAAATTAAAACAATGACAATGTCTGCAGTTCTGTTTGTCTCTCCAAGAAGAGTTTGACCTTTGAGATGGTACGGGCTCCCCAGGCTTTCCTTTCTTGGTTGGTCCTCCGTGAGCCAGATATGCATTCCACGAACCCTATTGATGGCTTCAAATCAGTCATGCCCTGATGATCTCAGAAAATGCCTGAGAGTTGGTATTGCATATCAATTTAAATCAATACCTTCAAAATGTAGAGTGGGGGCAGAAGGATAAAGTCTGAGTAAGGAGATAGAGCCATTTCTGGACAGTCTTGCCTGTTTCCAAGAGAAACCTTGCTCTGAAGACAGGGAACTGCTTGTCTAACAGAACTGCCTTCTTGTCTGTTTCCTCCTTCAATCTCCACGAGGACGGGAACCTCATCTGTCTTGATCACTATATTCACTAGATCTCTTGGTACCTTGTAAGTGTTCACGAAATTTGTGCCAGATTGAGTGAATGAACTGCTGCTCTCCATGGCTTTCTTATCTGGAAAGCTATAGAGTGGAACTTAGTGATTGGTTGGTTGATTGATTCATTCATTCATTCCAAAGTGAATGAATTTTCATTGATTTTTGATTCATTGATTCAGCCCTTCTATGCCAGTCCCTTGCTAAGTGCCAGGGTCTTTGGTGTTGAACAAATAGGAGACAGTTCCCGGCATCTAACCACGGAGGCAGACATTAACAGTTAGTTTTAAAGGCACAGCTGTGGTAAGTGTCCTAAAGGAAAAAATATAGAATTCTATGAAGGCGTTTAATAAGGGGGGGGGGGCTAAATTTAGAAAATCCAACCACCTTGTTAGAATGTTGATCCTCAGATATACCTATTTGTTTGATGATCAGGCTGATAGTGCCCATGGTCAAGAGCTCCAGATCAGATGGAACAGCTCAGATCCCCAGAGGCCAATGGTCCCCCTTGAATCCCATTCAGGATTCTGTTCCCTTGGGTGTGCAGCCCCTCCAACTCTGCCATTGTTAGGCCAAGATTTGTTCCTATTTAAGTACCTTCAACAGCACTCCACTTTTTATTTTATTTTATTTTAGTTTTTTATTTATTTTTAGAACGTGAGAGAGAGAGAGAGGACATGCACAGGTTAGGGGGTAGAGGGGGCAGAGGGAGAGGGAGAGAGAGAATCTTAAGCCAGCTCCATGTCCAGCCTGGAGCCTGACTCAGGGCTGGCTCTCACTACTCTGAGATCATGACCTGAGCTGAAATCAAGAATTCAGTCAATCAAGTTGGTTGATGCTCAACCAACTGAGCCATCCAGGCGCCCCCATAGCTCTCCGCTTCTTATAGCATAGACTCCCAACTCCTCAGAATTAAGGTCTTTTGTGATCTGACCCCAGCCTCATCTGTCTTGGACTCTATGTCCCAACACTGCTGGGCTGACCCCTGCTCTGCCACTCATTACATGTGGCCTGGGGCCGGACCCTGCTCCTCTCAGGGCCTCCTCACAGGCATCTGTGAGGTGATGGATTTGGACTTAAATGACCTTCAAGTTTCGTAAATGTTATCATTCTGAGATTACTCTCCAAATACACTGTTCCTTTTCCTGCTCGCACTTTGTCCCAAACTGTGCTCTCTGGCTGGGATGCCTACAATTACCACCTGCCATTCCTATGTGATGGTTGGATTGGGGTCAAACCCTACTCTCATCAAGAAATTCAGAGAAATTCTATGTGTCTGGAATAAGATGCTTGGACCTTAATAAGAGTACTCATTTCCTTCTACCATGGGCAGCTGTGTATAGGCACTGAAGCCTGGTGTCTGCATGTGGACTCTGAAGTATGGGAAATCAGGGTTCAAATCCTGGCTTAACCACTTTCTAGCGGTGAAAATGCCAGCAAGCATTTGGCTCTCTGGTCCTGAGTTTTCTCATCTCTGAAATACGGGATGATCAAAGCTTTCTTCCAGGCTTGCACAGACTACATGTGAAAATAAACAAGCATTTCACAACGTCTGGCAAATTAGTAAGGGCTGAACACCTGGTCATTCTCCCCGCTACATGCTACATCCCTTTATGACAGAACTCTATCTGTAGGGAAAGGAAATAACCAATGATTGCACACTTACTACACACCAGCATTACGTTCCACACGCAGGGTTCCTTAATCCTCACAATTGGGGACGCCTGGGCGGCTCAGCTGGTTGAGTGTCCAACTCAACTTGGGTCATGATCTCAGGGTCTTGGAATCGAGCCCCATGTGGGCTCCATGCTCAATGCAGAGTCTGCTTGAGAGTCTCTCTCTGTGCCCCTCCCCACACTCATGCACATTCTCTCTCCCTAAAATAAAAATAAATAATCCTTTTCTAAAAAATCCTCACAACAACCGGATGAAATAGGTATTACAATTATCCCCATTTTACAGATGAGGCGATTAAGGCTCAGAAAAGTGAAGTGACTTAGCCAAGGTCATGCAGTAATAATGGGTAGGGCTGGATCTGAGACCAGACAGTGTGCCTTCAGAGGCCACGATGACTCTGAGTAATTCGACCACAGTTGTTCAGCACAGTTTAGTAGGTCCCCCAGAAACTACTCTCCAAGTGTATGTTTGTTGTCAGTGTACTTCTGGTTCCTTTATGAGACTGTAAGTTCCTGATAACAGTGTCTGTGTCTTACTCCTCTGTGTATCTCTGATACTCTCAAGGGTGCCTTGGAAATGGACATTCGCTGGATGGATGGGCAGAACAATGGATGGACGAGAGGATGGATAGACCGGCAGGTAGACAAATGGATGGGCGGATGAGCCAATGAGTGGTTAAACAGAAGAGTTCCCAAATGAAGGGCTTGCACCCCAAACATTCCTCTTTAATAGCTCCCTGCCCCCTTCCCCAGTGACAGCCAGGCTCGTAGTAGAAGACTGTGGGAGACCAGTGGGGAAGAAAACATGCCCTACGTGACCACCAAGCCTCTCTCAAAGTGTCATCACGGTGGATACAACAGATTCCAGCCTCAACAGTCATGCCAGCCTCTTGGATGCCTCCATGGTGAGGCGGACTTCCCAGGTACCCATGAAGCACGGGACGACAGTCTGATTCATGCTTCAGGCTTTCCTCCCTCTCTCCCTCCACAGACACCCACTGCCCCACCCCAATTCTTGACCACAGGGAGAGAGGCCATGGATCAGATGCTGCTACCAGAGGCGCCAAACCCCCCAGAGAGGGAGAGGCCCCAAGGCTGGCTTTGGCCCAGGGCGTGGGGCAAAAGCCACTGCCTCATTATCAAAATAGGAGCAAAGGCCCGAGATGCATGATCACCGATAGCATCTCTGCCTCCCCACGGTGGGTGTCCCGGGAGGAAGGGAGGGAACGAGGGTGGTGTGAGTATCTCCAGCCCACGCTCACCGGGGAGGGACAAAGGAGATGATGCACTCAGTGCCCTTCATAAGGACCGGGCCCATAGTAAGCGCTCAGTGATTCGTGTGACCAATTATCACTGAAGATAACGAACTGCTGATGAGGTAGCCTGCTCTCTGGCTGCATCTAGAAAGGATTTGAAAGGCCCTGGTTTTAAACCCACATCCATGGCACACCCCGAAGCGGTGAAAATGAAGATGAAAAGGAAAAACTGGGTTTGGTGCCAGCAACGCCTTGAGTCGAGCTCCTGGTAGCTATTAAAAGCACCTGTGAGGGGTGCCTGGGTGGCTCAGTCAGTTTAAACATCTGCCTTTGGCTCAGGTCAGGATCCTGGGGTACTGGAATGGAGCCCCTGAGCCCTGTATCTGGCTCTGGGCTCAGCAGGGAGTCTGCTTCTTCCTCTTCCTCTCCTCCTGCCCCTCCTCCCACTCATGCTCTCTCACGTGTTCTCTCTCTCAAATTAAAAAAAAAAAAAAAAAATCTCGGGGCGCCTGGGTGGCTCAGTAGGTTAAGCCTCTGCCTTTGACTTAGGTCATGATCCCAGGGTCCTGGAATAGAGCCCGGCATCGGGCTCTCTGCTCAGCAGGGAGTCTCCTCCTCCCCCCCGCCCCCGCCTACTTGTGATCTCTGTCTGTCAAATAAATAAATAAAATCTTCAAAATAAAATACAAAAAAATTTTTAAATCTTTAAAAAAATCATGCATGAAAACAAAACAAATAAACTCCCCCCCAAAAACCACTAGACGCTGTGTTTCTTGCTGGCATCGTGACAACAGCATTCTCGTGTCCCAGTGTGAAGTCAGGAAAACCCGAGAGCTTCTTCAACCCGTTTATCTCCCAGGGCCTCAGTTTCCCAAATGTAAAACATGTGGACTTGCTGGATGAGTACATGAGTGCTGGTGTCCCCAAGGGTGGCGTCGAACGAGAATCCCGGGAACAAGGACACAAATCCGTGTTATTTCCAGCAAACCACTCGGGCTGGCTGATGCAGGGGACTGCAGACCTGCTTTGGGCAACCACAGAGGGAAGGTCTGTCTGTACACACGCTTAGCACAGTTCTTGGCAGCAGTCAGTGCTCAGTAAAGAACTCGCTATGACCAGCAGCCTCTGAGCTGTCCCCGAGCTCCCTGGTCTCTACCTCTTACATCTGTTGACTTATTTCAAAATTAAGTCTGAATCCCTCCAGTGCTTGGCCATGTCTACTGCTACAAGGCTGGTGCCTGCCCCCTGGAGTCCTCCCAACTGGTCTCCTCTCTTCTGCACGTGGACCCTGATCCTCTAGTCCCCGCCCCCCCCACCCCAAGTAAGCACACCCATCTTGTTTCTCAAGCATCTCAATCAGATCATGAAACGTAAAGCAAAATGCAAACTGCTTCTTGAGATCTGGCCCCTGCCTATCTCTCTAAATACATCTTTGATCTCTCACTCCACACCAGCCCTCTGCACACTAGCCTCCCTGCTGTTCCTGAAACAGACCAAACTTATTCTCCCCCCAGAACCCTTGCACTTGCTGTTTCCTCTACCTGGATCCAGTCCAAGCCTGGTGCATTCTCATCACTCAGGCCTCAGTCCAAGTGTTACCTCCTCAAAAAAAGGCTTTTATGACCCTCCTTTCAAAGGCTGCCCCAACATATTATGTTGGTTTTTTCATAGCCCTGTCAGAAAGGAACGTTTTATTTTTATTTTTATGATTTATGGCCTGATAACGCCAGCAAGGAGGAGACTTTGTCTCTTTTGCTCATTTCTATATTTTCAGTGCCTAGAGAAAGTGCCTAGAAAATATTTGTGGATATCATAAATATTTTGCTGAAAGAATGAAGTTCTTATTACTGTTCTGTTAGCGCATTAAAATGTTTGTGGCAGGCTAAGGCGAAAGGGTGGGTTTCAAGCTAGTAGGTCATGATTCTCCCTTTCTAAACTCCTGTTTCCAAACGTGTATACACACACACATGCACGCACGCACTCATTATACACTCTCAAATGTATACATGCATGTTTATAAGGGATACATCAAAATGTGTTTTTTTTTCAAGTTTATTCACTTTCAAGTGTTCCCTACAGCCCACATGGGGCTCAAACTCACGGCCCCAAGATCAAGAATCGCACGTGCTTCTAAAAAAAAAAAAAAAAAAAAAAAAAAAAGAATCGCACGTGCTTCTGACTGATCCAACAAAGCATCCCATGGGCTACATCAAAATGTTGAGTTTTTTGTTTACAGTCAAGATGCATTTATTTTAAAAACAGAAATAATCTATAAAGGAATTTCTATTCTGAAAAAAAAAACAATGTTAGAAACTTTTTTTAAACAAGAAAGAAATGCTGGTGGGCCATAAGAGTAGGAGTTGGGGGGACAGACTGCCTAGGGTTTAAACCCTGACTTGAGTACTTTTAGTTGTGTAATGAATTACTTAAGTCTTTGAGCCTCAGTTTCCTCATCTAGAAAATGGGAGAATTCATGCTTACCTTTTACTGGTGCTGTGGAGCAAATGAGATCATCAGCATGAACACACTGGTCCCAGTGCCCAGCTCTATCGAGAAGGCATGCAATATAGTCTGGTTCTTCTCCAAGGCTCAGTCCAGCCATCATTTCTTTATTTGGTTTCCTCTGCCATAAAACAGGGCATAATCATAATACCTACTCCATCGGGTCGTTCCAGCGACTGCAAACAACAATGTATGCACAGTGAGTAGCATGGTACCTGATAAATCCTTTGTACTTAGTAAATGTTAGGGGTCATTGTCATCATCACTATGGTATTATCATAAGTGTAGGTAAGAGCAGGGGCTCTCCAGGGTCACCCCATCTGGATTCCAGAGCAAGTTACTTCACCTTTCCAAACCTTAATCTCCTCATCTGAGAAATGGGATAATAATAGTACCAAATGCAAGAAGTACGTAATGCCTTGGCACACTGCCTTGCCATGAAGCCCTTACAGCGATCCTCTCTAACGTAAGTTTCCTGGGTGTCCGCTTGGTCCCCCGCACCCCTTCCTCTGGGGCAGAGACCAGGCTAACTCTCTGTCTGGGGGTCCCTTCCTGCCAATACTGCATAACAGAATGACTGACAGCCCCTAGGAAAGACCGCCAGGCCCTGGCTAAGCACTGGGTGGGCAGGTGGAAAAGCATCTGGCTTGAAGCTCAGGAATGAGCACATCCTGTCGATCCTGGGCTTGGCAGATGGCTTCAGAGAGCTGGGGCCCACCTTCGGGGCAGGGCCTGGCCTGCAGCCCACAGGAAGCCCTTGGTTTTGCCGGCGCCCTGAGCACGCACCTCTCTGGGCCCGAACAGAGCCGCCTTTGTGAGGTGATGGGCAGATAACTGCTTCTGGGCGGCATGTGACTCACCAAGGAGCAGCTACCAACTTAACAGTGTCCGTGACTGCCGTGCAGAGCCAGCTGCTGCCCAGGGGGACCCCTGTGCTGTCTCCACCCTGTGATGTCCTGTCCTCACCATGGCAGCACACTGGCCCAAAAGCCTGAGGAGAGATGAGCCAGAGCCACAGTGAGGTCTGGAAACCCCAAATCCCCTGAGGTCTTCAAGCTAATGAGTCTCACGGTTGTCCGTCCCTTGTGGCTGCTCTGCCAGGCAGGGATCAGGAGGTCCACTGTGTAGGTCAGGAAACTGACTCAAAGTAGTTGAAATTGAGGGATTCAAAGGGACCCAGCCAAGCCCCAGGCCCTTCCTGCTGGAGCCCCCCACTCCCACTTTCAGTATGGACAGAAGGGGAAGGGTAACAGCGCTGAAGCCACCGTTTCGTTTCACTGAACGTTTAGTGAGCCTTTGTGATGGGCTCTAGTCCAGGCAAGATATATGTGTTGTCTCGCTCGATCCCAACCTCACTCCATATATTATTATGCCTCTTAACAGATGAGAAAACTGAGACCCGTGGAGGTTTTTATCTTAAGCACACAGTTACTAAGTTTTGACAAATGCATACACTTGTGTCACTCCAAATCCGGAGCATACAGCTAGTAAGTGGCAAAATCAGAATTTGGACGTAAATTTCTCCATTCCACAAACTAGGAGTTTTCCTTTCGATTTTATATGCTTCATTATGTGGCATAGACCCTAGGAGAATGAGTTTCAGAGTCATGTATAGTGGCTGTCCTGATTGAGGATGGGGAGAGAGGGGTCCTGGGGAAGAGAGGAAGAATTAAGGTCAGAGGCAGAATAAACGGGGGAAGTATTACCATATATTGATTAAAGCAGGTTGGTAACATTGCAAGTCTTTTTTTTTTTTTAAGATTTTATTTATTTATTTGAGAGAGAGAGAGTGTGGGCTGGGGGAAGAGTAGAGGAGGGAAAAGCAGCCCCCTCGCTGAGCAGGGAGCCTGATGTGGGGCTCAATCTCATGATCCTGGCCAAAATCAAGAGTTTGACACTTAATTGACTGAGCCACACAGAGGCCCCACATTGAAAGTCCTTTTAAAATTAATTTTGTTCAAGTATAAAATAATACACATATATTCAGAAAAGAATAATAGACATTACAGAAAAGTGAACCAATCATGAATTTTCACAAACTGAACACTCCAATCAGCACCTAAATGAGGAAAGCAGAACCAACCCTTCTGGGGACGCTCCTCCAGCCCTCCGCCCCCACCACTATCCTGACTTCTAATCTCATAAGTGGATCCCTTCTGTTTCCTTTTGAATGAAATCACACATCACGTGTTTTCTCATCTCTGCCTTCTTCCATGCAATATCGTGCTTGTGTGTAGCAAGTGTGTTTTTCAACATTTTACTTGGCACATTTTCAAACATACAGCAGCGCTGAAAGAATTTTACAGTAAACTCCCACAAATCTACCCCCCAGATCCTACTATGAACTTTCACTACACTTGCTTTTCTTTCATCTGAAGCCATCTCTCTATCCATTCATGACTAGGTCTCTTTTATTGAGCATCTCAAAGTGAATTGCAGACATCTGTATACTTCTAAATATTTCAACATACGTATTATTAAAGACTTTAGGATTTTTCATGACTTTTGTCCTTTGGGTGTAAAATATAGATATGATAAAATGTACAAATCTTAAGTGCCCAGTTATTAAGTTTTGACAGATGCATCCACATGTCACCCTAAGCCCTGTCAAGATATAGAACATTCCCATCACCCCCAAAATTTCCCTCGTGCCCCTTCCCAGTTGGTACTCTCTCTCTCTGCATATCCCTAAGCAACTACTGTTCTCCGATTTTCTTCTTTTTCTTTCCTTTTTAAAAATTTAAATATTTATTTATTTATTTATTTGAGAGAGAGAGAGAGAGAGAACACAAGCAGGGAGAGGGACAGAGGGAGAAGCAGACTCCCTGCTGAGCAGGAAGCCAGATGCAGGATTTATTCCAAGTCCCCGGGATCATGACCCGAGCCAAAGGTAGGAAATTAACCTACTGAACCCCCCAGCCACCCTTATTCTGATATTTTTCTATGATACATTAGTTTTGCCTGTTCTAGAACTTCATATAAATGGAATCATACAGTATATATCTTTGATGTAAAGTTTCTTTCACTCAGTATATATTTTTGAGGTTTATCCGTGTTGTTATTCATATCGGTAATTTGTTCTTTTTTATAGGATAGTGTTCTCTATTGTAAGACTATACCACAGTTTACTTACCCATCCTCCTAGTGATGGACACCGGGCTGCTTCTCCTGGAAAAGATGCTATGAACACTCTTATATATATATGCCTCTTGTGAAAATATGCTTTTATTACCCTTAAGTAAATACTAAGACATGTAAGTCTTTTAAGTATTAGATCTCAGGGTAGGTATATGTTTTGTTTTATAGAAAACTGACCGATTCTTTGCCAGAGAAGGTCTTATCAATTTATATTACCACCAGCAATGAATGAGAGATCCAGCTACTTCCCAGCCTTATCAACATTTGCTTGTTGCCGGTCTCTCTGCTGTTCCTAGCAGGTATGTAGTCGTATCCCATTGCAGTTTTAGTTTGCATTTCCACAAAAAGGCACCATTTCCTTCAGGTGGATATGGCTCCTTGCCCAGCCTCACAACGTAGCAAACAGAGTACATGCTCTCTTGTGCAGACCACAACCTGTGCAACTGTACAATGCAGCCCTGCTTCAGGTCTTCCTCTCTAATGAGCACAATGGGAGCCAACCCTGGGAGCACCATTCTTATTTCAAAGAAAAATAGAAATTATTGTTATTATAGAAATTAATAGAAATTGTATTTGGGACTGGCCTCTGCTCTCAGACTCGACCTCACCACACACCAGCTGGGTGTTGATGGGCAAATGACTTAACATTTGTAACTCATTCACTCTGACCTACTCATAAGCTTGTTGTGAAGATTAATGAGATAATACACATGATATTCTCAGCACGGTGCCTGGCACACAGTAAACACTAGTAAACGTTAGTTGTTTTATTATTGCTATGTCTGATCAGAAAAGTTCTATGTGTGCTGGTTGCAGAAAGAAGGTTAAAAAAAGGCACCTGCGTGGCTCAGTCTGTTAAGTGTCTGCCTACTGCTCAGGTCATGATCTCGGGGTCCTGGGATCAAGTCCTATATCAAGCTCACTGCTCACGGGGGAGTCTGTTGGCTGCTTTCCCTGCTTGTGCTCTCTCTCTCTCTCACAAATAAAAAATAAAATCTTTTTTTAAAAAGTAAATAAAAGTAGAAAGAAGTTTGAAATCACCATAACCCCACCACTCAAAGATAATTGGTATTAATACTTAGTGCAGGGGTGCCTTGGTGGCTCAGCTGTTGAGCATCTGCCTTCAGCTCAGGTCATGATCCCAGGGTTCTAGGACTGAGCCCACACCGGGCTCCTTGCTCTGCGGGGAGTCTGCTTCTCCCTCTCCCACTCCTCCTGCTTGTGTTCCTTCTCTCGCTATCTCTCTCTGTCAGATAAATCAATAAAATCTTAAAAAAAATACTTAGTGTATTTTTTCTAGTTCTTCCTATATAGAATTTTTTAAAAACACAGTCAACATCATACTCTACCTGCAATTCCATATCCTTTTCCTATAATCAACCCAACATCATTAATGTCTTCCTGTGTCCTTGAGTATTCTTTGAAAGTTCTACTCTGAAAGGCTGTGTAATGCCCCAGAGACAGTTGTACCACATCTGGAATGTGTCATCTGTGCATAAGGTGATAAAACAGTGGGCTCAAGAGCAGCAATCCTAGACAGAGCCTTGTACCGCCCTGACTACATGCAACATTTTCTCAGGATGGCTTGAGCCATTGGTAAACACCGCCAGAATGGAGCATGACATTAAAAACACCTTTTCACTTACCCTAAAACACGAAAATATGGGTGTAAAATATAGATGTAATAAAAGCTGTGGGAAAAAAAAATGAGTCAATACATGAATGAGAAAACATAGAAAGTAAAAGCATGCCCCCATGCCCCCCTTTTAATATCACTGGTAAAAAATAGTCATTTTGATTTGCATGCTTCCAGACCTTTTTTCCATACATATACAACTGCAGATATAGAAACACTGATCCAACAGTAGGAGGGGGTTCAGAAGCCTGCCCAAACCCAGGTCCAGTCCTACCCCTGCCCTGTGTGACAGCATGTGACCTTAGGCAAATTACCTTGCCTCACCATGGGCCCCGTTTTAGAAGGTCTCAAACAACTGTTTCTGGAACGATTTTTTTCAAATGTCTCCAGAATCCTCCCCCACCCCCACTGCCCTCCTCAATTCCTGAATGGATACAGAAGAAGGGATGAGAGCCCATTCTTGAAGCTGGGTGGGGGGTCACCTTTACCCTTTGGACCAGACATTCCTGCTGGGCTGCTTCCCAAAAGCCCTTGGACCCCTGGCAAGCCTGGGACACCCCCAACCCCAGTCGAGATTTGCAGCAGGTAGCAGGTTCTCCTGGGCAAATGGGGGATTGCACAAGTTCCCTACACAGATGGGTGTCTCATGCCTGCTTACTCACCCACCTGCTCACCCAGGCAGGTGTGGCTACATGGGGACAGGTGGGGCCGCAGCCTCACTTACCACTTGGAGGCCCCAGTCTTGGTCCTCCTGTACCTGTCAGGGAGCTCAGAGAATTCCATTTAAAGCTCTCTCAGAAAAGACCTTACCTTCTCCAGCCCAGACATCAAGCCATGGCTGTTGACCATGGGACGAAGGAATATCTCACCGAACTTTTTTTTCTTTAAAGATTTTATTTATTTATTTATTTGACAGAGAGAGAGAGAGAGAGAGAGAGAGAGAGAGAGATCACAAGTAGGCAGAGAGGCAGGCAGAGGGAGAGGGGAGAAGCATGCTTCCTGCTGAGCAGAGAGCCCAACTCAGGGCTTGATCCCAGGACCCTGAGATCATGACCCAAGCCAAAGGCAGAGACTTAACCCACTGAGCCACCCAGGCGCCCCATCTCACAGAACTTTGAAACAAACGAGGAGCAAGAAGCCACAGTGAATGACCCTTGCCTCACTGAGACCTGTGCCAGGAGTCGCAGAGAACACCTCCTGTTTATTCCCCCTGTTGTGTGCCGCTTCTCTGAGCTGACCTCATTCGGGAACACAGGGAAAATCAACTGTGTGATTCACTGTGATCACAAGACACACTCGGCTTTACCTGGAAACCCGATGGAGCTGCTTCCTGCAGGAGCAGGGAATTGGGCCACATATTTGGTTTATTTACTTACCTGCACACATCTGGCCTACTTTGCATTGTGACTCATCCCAGGAAGGTGGATCAGATGGGACAGCACCCAAGGAGGAACCAGGCTGGGAACGGATGCTCAGATCACGGAACTGTCTTCCCGATAACCTTGGAAGTGGGCTTGGCTTTTCCCACTCACACTCTCCTCCCTGATGAGGTTCTTCCCCAGAAATCCAGAGCCTTTTGGAACATTTTCCATAGGTCAATGGGACCGGTCTTTTGGAGGGGTGCGTGACTCGGGTCGAGTCCCCAGGAAACCACCACAGGCTACGGGTGTGGCTAGGGAGCCCCAGCAAGTTGCAGAACCTCCTCAAGACTCAGTTTCCTCATCTGCAAGACAAGATGTTTCCTCTTGGGGTGGGGGGGGGCGGTTATCCAGTGTGCGTGAAAGCACTCTGTGGGCAGGCTTGCTTCTGGGCCTTTGCACATGCTGTTCCCTCTTCTGGAGACACCATTCACCTCAATCCACCCCAGCCCAGGCGCCTCCACCTGACTGACAGCAACAATCCTTCCGGCTGCAGCTTCAATGTTATCCCTTCCTTGCCAGCCTAGTCCACGCCCAGCAGGAGTGCCCACAGCCTTTTGTCATGCCCGCCCCAGCTGCATCCCAGCTGTGAGTGAAGGAACCCTGGCTATGTGATGCCTGCCTCTTCAGCACCAGACCCGAAGCTCCACCGAGGAAGGCTGGGTCTGCATGGCCTAACCCTCCATCCCCAGCTCCCCACACACACCTGACCTGGAGCCGGCCCTCAGGGAGGGTCAATGTCTCTTTCAGAATCTGGAGATGGCCAGCGGGTCTAAAGCCTCCCGAGCCTACATGGGAGACCCTTGGACTTGGCATCTTGTGGGATAAAAGCTGGGCTGAGGCCAAGGAGACTGTGGCCGGAGCCTGGAAGGTCAGGCTGGGGTGCCCTGCAGTGTGGGGCCCACGGTGGAGCTCCCCTTGAACTTGGGGTTCAGTCAGTTCCCCGATTCCGTGCTTAGATTAGGGGTGGGCAGGCCCAGGCAGGCCTGTTCTGAAGCACAGGCCGCGGGGATGGGCCAACCCACGGCCTCACCCACGCTGCCCCAGACCCCGAGAGCACGCAGGCCGCTACATGCCCGGGGAGACGCAGCAGGCCACTTCCCTCATGGCAGTGACAGCCTGTCTCCGTGATGAGAGGAAGGGAAGCCTCCGATGTACAGTGTGGCCCTGTTGGCCTCCCACCCCGAAGGGAAGCCGGCGAGCTGTGAACAAGAGGGAGGAAGCTCTGCCCTGGTAGGGCTTAGGCTGGGGCAGTTAGGCGCTGACCTGCAGCAGGTGAGGCGAGAGGTGTTCAGGAGGAAAATCAACTAGGAAGGAAACGTGAGGCTGGATGTTGGGATTCTCTGCAGCGGGATCAGGAAGGGCCTCCCCGAGCAGGTGACCGGACATCCTCTCCCCAACCTCCCTAACAGACTCTTGAAGTTCCTACTATTGTCCTCCCCATTTTATGGATGAGGGAACTGAGGATCTGAAGGCATATCTGATATCCAAGGGCTAACCAGCCATGAGACCCTGTCCTCTTGCATGGTGGCCCCAGTCTGCCATGCTCCTGGGAGCAAGGACCGGTGTTGGGGGCTGGGGGCTGTGCTCAAAATCCCTCCGCTGGGTTCCCTGAAGAGGGCAGCTGCTGGGTCTTCCCAGGGCCTGGCATTCCTGCTGGGTATGTGTCTCCAAGTCAGACCTGTTTGGGTTGGACAGCCCAGCCCCTGAAAAAGTCCTTTTGTGCTTTGTCAAAGGGCCCTCACAGAGGGTTAAACGCCCTCACATTAGTGCTAATTTGGGGCTGACTTTCCTATTCAGCCAGTGACAAAGCCAGGTGTTTGCACAAGGGCCTGAGGAATGGGACCACACGCACTGCCACAGAGCCCAGCGAGGCTCCAGCCTCCAGCACCCTGCCCTCCCAGGCACCTGTTCCACTCACAGCAAGTAACCAGAGTGCTGTTTCCGGCCCAGCCCCATCTCTGCACCAGCCTTCGCCCGGTCTCCCCACCTTGGAGGACCTCCGGCAAGGAGTGGAGAAAGCCCCATCTGCAAAAGGACCCATGTCATGAAGAAAAATGTTGGTAATAACAAGAAATGGGAACAACTGAAACGACCTTCTAAGTTGGGGGAATGAGAGAAGGCGCCACACAGATACTTAAAAAGAGTGAGGCAGGTCTGTAGGTACCGAACACAGAAAGTGCTGGATGGAGGCACCTGGGTGGCTCAATCCGTTAAGTGTCTGACTCTTGATCTCAGCTGAGGTCATGATCTTGGGGTCCTGGGATCGCGCTCCTTGATCAATGGGGAGTCTGCTGGAGATTCTCTCTCTTCCTCACCCTCTGCCCCTCCCCGCAGGACTCTCTCTCTCTCTCAAATAAATAAATAAAAATTAAATATAAAAGAAGGAAGGAAGGAAGAAAGAGAGAGAGAAAGAGAAAGAAAGGAAGAAAGGAAGGAAGAAAGAAAGAAAAGGAAGTGCCACACTGTCTGCTGTCATGTGAGAAGGGAACTGACCAGTTATGTAAACAGTAGCACCTCATTTGGATTCACTGAAAAACAACCCAAACACTGCATATGTCCTTGGAGGTGACTGTAAACATATGTAAGAGTCTGATGTAAAAGATTTAGAAATCACTGAACTTTGGTCAGTAAAATCATAGATATATCTTTAAAAAAATTTTTTTAAAGAGTCTGCAAACAAACCATCAGAAAACGATTAATGGGGAAAGAGCTATTGGCTGGGGGTCTGGATGGGGAAATAAAGAAGGACTTTCAATGTTTCACTGAATTTTCTTCTGAATTGTTAAAACATCTTTAAAGAAGGAGACCATACATAGACCTATGCATTTATGTAGGTCCATGTCTCTGTTGGGGGGGCACTCTGATTTTTA
This sequence comes from Mustela lutreola, assembly GCF_030435805.1. Taxonomy (NCBI): domain Eukaryota; kingdom Metazoa; phylum Chordata; class Mammalia; order Carnivora; family Mustelidae; genus Mustela; species Mustela lutreola. The sequence continues at coordinate 17,566,144 of NC_081299.1, forward strand.
ATACACCATGGATCTTCATTCTTCTCTTCTGTAAGTCACCACAGATATGGCATCAGCGAACACTGAGCCACCGCTCCTAGGGGACACACGGGCACACATTCCTGCCAGCTTCTGATCAAACTGTAACCTTGCTATATGCATTTCTGTGTAAATGTACCTTATTTAATATAAGTTGTTGATTTTCTCATGCTGACCTCAGAAACTCAAGAGGAGATGAAGTTTCTCTGACACACATATTTTGTCTGTAAAGCGCATCGGAGCCTTGTTGCTTTTAGGAACCCTGGACAGCTCTTTGGCACGCCTCTTGACAGCCATCTTGAACAGTGAAATGACCAAGAAAAAACACAGAAATGTGAAAAGAGAGGCACTCAAATGACCTCAAGAACGACTCTTATTAAAAAAAAAAAGAACGACTCTTATTTATAGCATAAAAACTGAAAGAAGAAAGCAGAGTGTCACCTTGTTATCCTTAACTGGGAAAGTGCATGTTGAGTAGCTCCTATCCCCCCTCCCCATTATGCATATCCAAAAATGACCACAAAGGTGCCTCAGAGTATTGATCTGGGGATTGAAAATATGTGTTAGCAAGTTGGCAAGTTCACAAATACAGAATCTGTGAATAATGAGGATTGAATGAATGTATTTCCACCTTCTCCTCTTCCCAGGATAATTCTCATCTTTCGCTTTTAAAGCTCAGTGTGGCATTTTGTAAGCTCCCTGGTGCCCGTGCCAGGCCCCCCTGGGGGGGGGGTGCTGTGTGATCTTGGTTCTGTCAATGTCTGAAATCAGTTTTCTCTCCCTGCCTGGCACAGTGCCTGACCGTTAATAGTAGGTATTCAAAAACCAGCCACTATTGCTATAATCACCACCATCCTAGGACCCTGCATCCGTGCACTGGAGGGTTCACCATGGGGTGGGAGAAGTCCATCTGCACCAGGCACCAGCCTAGCATCCTTCTCACACACTCTTTGGCCCATCCTTCCCCCTCTCTGGCTGTACCTACAAAACCAGAGAACACTCTGAATTTTGAAAAAGATAATCAATGAAAGAACTTCACGACACCAGGACAAATCAGGAAGTTTCCCCTTTGAAGGGGTGCCATCTCCTCTCCTCTCCTCTCATCTCTGGGGTTGCCCTGGGGCTCTGTTCTCTCTTTGGGATTCCCATGAGACAGCTCAGCCAGATCCCACTGGGTGATGGTTAATGGTCAGTATACTCAGGCTCAGAGCCAGAACAGCAACTCACCCTGGGCAGGGCTGCATACCCACTAATCCTCCCAGGCTCAGCACAGATTGGTGCCCCGTAAAAGCTGAATTGAAAAAATAGGGACCGGGGTGAATGGAGTTTCCTACCACAAACCTCCCCCAACAGAAGTAGAAAGCCATGAAGGTGTGGAGAGTAGATACAATGTAGCAATTATCTTCACAAGTGGTATCCAGAGCTACTGATAGGTTTCAGCTTAATTGAATGTATCTAAAATCCAAAGTGGCCCCAAATACCTTTTTCATTATAACAAACTATGAATATATAGCCTGGGAGAATAATGGGAACTTAAAATTTTAATTATAAGAAACTTATAATATTGAAGAGAATAAACACAGTAATGGGCGGGGGAGAAGGAGGCAGGAATGGTGGTAGAACTCGTTATATATTTCTGAAAAGGAATAGGGAAGGAGGAAGCAAAATGCCTGACAACCAAGCAAAGAAACAGTCAAGTGAACCAATACATGAATGAGATGGAGATGCCTCCTCCTCTGATCATGGCTAGAAAGGGCAAGTAATGAAATGAGCCAGGGGATATGAGCAGACATTAGCATAACGGGTGCAATTGCCATGCAGTTGGTTCTGTACTGTGGCTTTTGAGTGTTTGAACTAATTTAAGCCTCATGCCAATCCTAGGAGATTAAATATTATTGGTCCCATCTTACAGATAAGCATACTGAGGCTCCAAAGAAGCAAAGTAAATTGCCCAAGGTCACAGGGCCAGTTAGGCAGCTGAACTTCAACCCACACAGCTGGTTCTAGAAGCTGCCCCCCTAGTCACCATGACACACTGTCCCTCTGGGCTGTGATGGCTCTTGTCCCTCAGAGGCACTTCCAGGTGGTAGACATCCCACATCCCATGGGGTGATGATAACACTAGGGTGGGGTTGTGCCCAGATTCCACTGCCCAGATCACTAGGTCCAGACTCCCTTGCTAGCCTCTTTCCCATTTCTCTGTACCCTGTTTCAACACACCTTTCTGGTCTTGTCTCCTTCCCCTTCCTTTCCTGCACCGGCTCTGTGCCCCAGCCCAGCCCAGATGTTCCCTGTTCCCTAGTCACACCCTGTGCATTCCTATCTGCAGGCCTTCCCTGCTGCTGTTCCCTCCTTGGCCCAGAATGTGTTCTCCCATCCCTGGCTACTGCAATCCTCCCCACGTCCCGAGTCAAACTTTGATGCCACCTTGCTCAGGAAACCCTCCTGGGCTGCCCCTGTTGGAATACATCACACCTTGCCGGCCTCTGGGCTTCAACAGCTAACCCTTGATGAGCCCCAACCCCTGTCCAACACCCCTGCCACCTACCCAGGGAATTTCTTGCTGACCAGCAACCTGGGCTGCACGTTCGCACCCCTTCCCACTGCAGATGTAAGGGTGCTGGAGGGCAGGATGCAGCGAGGGGCTTTATGAAGTTCATGTCTTTGTCCCCACAGCCTAACCCAGTTACTTATCATAGTAAACAAAAGCACTTCTGACCCTGTAGATAATAATATCTTGACATTAAAAGGTAGTGACAGTTTAAAAGTTATCTGTCTCAGGAATTCTCTGCTCCATTAGGCAGATAATAACATAATGGTGTCCCCAGATCTTCAGTTCCAGGGCTCCGTAGGGCTCCCTAAATATACACCATTTCTCACGGCAACTCTGTGCCTTCGCCATGCTGTTCCCTCTATCTGGAATGCTTTTCCCCATATTTGTTAAGAGAATCCAACCCCTGCAAACTTGATTTAATGTCCCTTCCTCGGAGAAGCCTTCCCTGACCACTCAGCAACCACTTTTGCCCCAGAGCTAACCACTTCGTCTGAGTTGCCTACACACTTTACACCTACCTGGGGGGTTGCTAAGCCTGCAGTGGATTTGTCTCTGTGTCCATCCCCTGACAGCTTTTGGAGGCCAGGGACATGTCATACCATCTCTGTGTCCTCAGGATTAAGCATGGTAATTTTCAAGCAATTTGAGGGTTGGACCTCTTGCTCCGAAAGAAAATCTATGAGCATCTTGAGATAAAACAGATATGAGGAAAACAGTTCTTGAAGTTGGGGGTGGGCAGTTACCCCTGCCTGTGTGGCCACCTCAGAACCTGCCTGGGACCCTCCCTTGGAGCTCCTGAGTCTCTACAAATATCCGAAAGCTCTTGACTCAGCACAACTTGGGGAACAAGGTCACTGCTCAACAAATGTCTTTTAAATGATTTGAAGACCAAACTTTCATGACCCAAAGAATGAATTCCTTAGAGGAGAATTTCAGACACCTTGACGGCAAGGCAGGGTGCACTCAGGCTCTGGGTCAGGAGGCAGAGGTCAGTTCAAGTCTGAACTTCGTAGTTGTCTGGCTGGGCAGGGACCTCACCTCTCTGGACCTTGTTTTTCTCACCCATAAAATGAGAATGATAGCATCTCAGTGGGTCTCCACGTTTGTGATTATTCCTAGGGGCAGGGCTGTCTACACCCCAGTCCCCCCACTCACCTCCACCCCCACATCATTCATGTCCACTGAAACAAGACCAGCTGGACTCAGGATGTAGGCCAGTCTGGTAGAAAATGTCGAGCATAGGCTTTGGCACCAGATCCTGGTTTTGACACTGACTAGCATGCTGAGCCTCAGTTTGCTCATCTGCCAAATGGGCATAATAGTAGCTCCTAGGGTAGCAGTAAGTATGTGTCCAGGTCCAGAATGCTCTACTTTGAGGTCTGGCTCCCTCACTTGCTAGCTCTGTGACCTTGAGCAAGTTAGGTTACTTAACCTGTGCAAGCCTCAGTTTCCCCATCTGTTCAAAGAGGGTAATAAGAGTACTCACCTCATAGGATTGGATAAATTAATTAACATGAAATGCTTAGAACAGTGGCTGGCACATAGTAACTACTCTATACATGTGAGTAATGGATACCCTCCCCCGGCCATGGGGCTGTTGAGGGGATTAAATTAATTCATACTTAAAATGTGCTTAGCCCAGGGGCGCCTGGGTGGTTCAGTGGGTTAAGCCTCTGCCTTCAGCTCAAGTCGTGCTCTCAGGGTCCTGGGATCAAGCCCCGCAGTGGGCTCTCTGCTCAGTAGGGAGCCTACTTCCTACCGTCTACCACCCCCTCCCCGCATCCACTTGTCATCTCTGTCTCTCTGTGTCAAATAAATAAATAATATCTTTAAAAAAAAAATGTGCCTGGCCCAGAGCCTGGGATATGTTCAAAGTTCATTGGACAGAAGCTGATATTTAATATGAATTCAGCTCAAACTCAGCATATTGCATACAAGCTTTGGGGGGAAAAAATAAAACAAAGAACAGAAGACGGGCAGAAACTCCAGGGCTTTGAATCTCACCCTGCAGTCTCTTGTGAAAGGGGCAGCGGCAGCTTCACTGTCTGGGTGGGTGCCCCACGGTGCGGTTCTGGGTGTGGCCCACTGCCTGACTCAGAGAAAAGAGCCCCCTCCCACCTGTTCCCCACCCGTCTCCCGCGGCACCCTGTGTCTGCCCGTCCATGTGGTGATCAGACCTGACCCTGGAGAGTGGCAAAGATCCTATCACTGCCCCAGGGCCAGGGCTGGCAGGAGGGGTTATAATTACGGGTTTCATCGAAATTGTGGATATGATGAACACCGCTTTCCACGGCTCCTCTAAGAGCCCTGCCGGGGCCCTCCCAGCCCCTCCCACCGGGGTGCTGCCAGAAGCCAGCACTCCCAGCCTGGTGAGCTAAACACTTGGTTTGAAGTATCTCATTTAATCCTCACAAAGGCTGTTACTTCCCCCATTTTACAGATGAGGAACCCGAGTCTCAAGGAGGCAAAGTGACATACCCCAAAGTCAGTGGGCAAGACCTGCTGCCAGGTCTTTCTAGCTCACGACCCATGATTTTAATTAACCTCTACTCCAGCTTATATCCCAAACAGCACCAAGATCTAGTTGTCACTGAACAACTGGGACACTGGGCTCTAGAACCCAAACCCTGGGTTTGATGCTAGGCTCTGACATCGTGTGATCCTGGGCCGTCACACCACTTCCCTTTGAGTATGGATTCCCCCTGTCCCCGGGTTTGTTGTGAGGACGATGAGAGAAAACACACAGACACGGAAGTATCTGTGAATGCCTGGGATAGAGAAGGGTCCAGTCAGGGTCAGATACCATACAAGTGTCCCCAGATCACTTTCTACCTAGATACAGTCATCAGGGCGTGAGGAAAGCTCTTGGTCTTGGACGTGCCAAATGTGACATTTCCAATTTTCTCCAGATTCTGACTCATGAAAGTGTGGCCTGAGTCATGGGGTTTCCATTTTGCTTATATTAAGCCATCAGGTTGTGGGATCTCTAGGAAGCCACAGAATCTTCAGTGGAAAGCCAATGAAACAGATCCCCCAGTTTGCTGTGTGAGTGGATCCCGATCGATGAACTTCTCTGTTCCAGGCGTTTTTCTCCAGCTGAATGTGCTGATCTTTTGCCAGCAGGCTCATAGGGACCACAGTGCAGAGCCTGGAGCTCTGGGAGGGAAAGGGGTTTTAGAAGCCCTAGGTAGCCCTGTCCTTGTTTCCTGTTTCCTGTTTCCTGTCCCCGGTTTCCGGTGATAAATGACTGGGAGGGGAGATGTGCAATAGGGAGGGGGAGAGGGTGCGGAACGTCATTTACTGATCCGGGAGCACCTCTCTAAGACAAAGCTTGCAATTCTAATCGTCCCCGGTGACCCACTTCCCTCTGTGGCCCAGAGCAAGTATCACTCCGAGTTGCGGTGACTGTGCTCTGATCCCTTCTCTCACACTTACTCACCTCTCCCGGGGAGGCAGGAAGGAAACACGGTGCCTGGCATGAGGCAATCCCAAGGAGCAGGCACGATTCCATTAACCCCAGAAACGAACCCCCGGTTCCCATCTGCCAGGTCCCACCTGTGACAAGGCTGAGGCTTCATCTTAATTTATAAGCTTCTCCGTTTTGCCTGTTATTATGTCCCTCGTATTAATGAGCAGGCTTAGGGCGTTCAGAATTTCCTCCATTAGTGTTTCCTCCTTCCTGAGCATTCTGTCTTAGGATTTTTATAGGTTGTTTATGGCCTTGCAAAGTTTGACATTGTCCCAGGCAACTCAGTTTCTTCACTGGGAAGGACCGGGGACAGGTTGAGGAACAGAAATGGCGGGCTCATTCCGTGGGCGGGTGGGAGCTACTTCAGCTCCCGTTGCGGTGGCTCTTAGTCCCCAAGGGCCAGAGGCTCACTATTTCCCGTCACTGGGGGGCAAAGCCAACACCTACAGCTAGCGTGGAACTGGGGAGATACACTGTACATACATTCTTTTAAAATTCAGAGGGCTAGTGGTGCAGTTGGTTAAGTGTCTACCCTGGGCTCAGGTCATGATCTCAGGGTCCTGGGATCGAGTCCTCACTGGGCCTGCTTCTCCCTCTCCCTCTCCTTCTGCCTCTCCACCCCCGTTTGTGGTCTCTCTCAAATAAATAAAATCAATAAAATAAAATAAAATAAAATTAAATTAAATTAAATTAAATTAAATTCAGAGGGCTAGAAACTGGTCTCCAAGATAGCAAAGTTGTAGTCACTGCTTTCTTGAGCTGCGGGCTTCTGAGGTAGATCTGTGAGGGGCTTTCACCAGTAGCCTCAAGCTCTCTCAGGCTGAAGTGGGCAGGGGAGGGGCCAGAGTGAGGAGATACAGTCCCAGTCAACAAAAACACCTTTCTCTTCCTTCTGCGGGGTTTGACACACGGGCACGCTTAATAAAACAGGTGGCCGGCACAGTGAACCCAAGGTGCTGATTCAGCCACGTCCCTTTCCTTTCATCTTGGGCCCAGGAGTGTTTAACAGCCATGCTTAACAAGAAGAAATGGAATTTATCTACTTAATAAGGCACCCTCCAGTCGCTGTGCTTCATCATGTTCATCTCCCGGGAGGCTGGGGGGGATCCTTTCTGGTTATACTAATAATTTCCCTATTGAGAAGGTCCTTTAGAAAAACAACAACAAAGAAGAACCGTTGACCTGGTTCTATGAAAAAAGCAAGTTTATAAAACATAGCCCCTTGCGTGGGATCCTGGTTTTGTGGGAAAGAGTCCACTTACAAACAGGAAAATCGTGAGGAGGGTTGAAAATATTAACATTGAATGGCGGGGCAATGTGATTTTAAAATTTTTATTTAATTGTCTTTGGAGAGTTTGATAAATTCCTTCAACAAACATCCATTACACTTGAGATTCCAGAAACCTTGGTAAATCCAACTCAAGCTTGGCTCAAACAGTCTCTGACTCAGACACAAAATCTAGATGTCATAGCTAATTTCTGCTTTTATACCCCGTTCCTTAGTTCAGCCCAGGAGCTGAAGCTAATGAGAAATTATCATTCACAGGCTGTGTTTGCCTCCATGGGACATCTTCCCCTAGTCCTGGCTTCTTCCTGTAAGGAGAGGTGCCTAGAAGATGCAGACCTTTCCACCGACCTCAAATGTGTGGTTTGTCCTGGCCTCTGCTCTATCTTCAAGGGCAGGGCTTAGAACGACTGTATGGTTCTCCAAGGTGGGGGATGGGGGTGTTTATAGAGATTTGCTAGTTCAACCTGGGTTGCAGCGACGGGAGCCTCAAGTGTGGAATAGCTTCTTTCTCAGCCTTTTTTTGAGCTGTGTGTGGGGGCCAGTGTTGTCAGTAGGGGCTAGGATGAGCAAGGCCTCAGAGAGAGGCTTCTGGTACTTTCTTCAGCTTCCTCAAAAGCAGCCTGATTCCTTCCAGACCTGCACTTAAGCCCAGAAAGTCTTAACATCCCCCTACTTGGAGGAAAGATAGAGGGGTACAAAAATGATCTGGAAGGAATGCCTGGGTGGCTCAGTCAGTTAAGCCCCTGCCTTCGGCTCAGTTCATGATCCCAGGGTCCTGGGATCGAGTCCTGCAACAAGCTTCTTGCTTGGCAGGGAGCCTGCCTTTCTCTCTCTGCCTCTGCCTGCCGCTCTGCCTGCTTGTGTGCTCTCTCTAACAAATAAATAAATAAACCTTTAAAAAATTTTTTTAAATGATCTGGAAGATCAGGAAGGTGACAAGAGGCCATTTGAGAGTAAAACAACATTTTTGGCTGACGAAACCTGAGAACTGAGTGTGAACACCTTGGTGGTGGTTTCCCAGGGATGGTGAGAAACACCCTAGCCTCCGCGCGCCCCCCAACCCCAGGTGTCGGCTGGGCAAGTCTCCTGGGATGTCCACCTGAGCCTCCCTTCCTCCAGGCATGGTGGGTGAGGAGGGCTCTCCGGGCAACCCTGGGCTTCCCTGGGCCTGCCCCGCTCCGAAGCTGCTATTGGGGATAGGAGGCTTCTAGCTTCAGAGGGGGACCACCTCCCAGGACATTATGTACCCCGCTCCTCAGCAAGGCTCACGTGAGGCGGAGTGCTAGGTGAAATGGGGGACTCGAATGAAGACCAGATCCACAATGGGCACTCAGTGAACGAATCCCATAAAGTAGTGGTTAAGAATGTGGACTTTTGGAGCTGCTGGATCTCGGTTCATGTTCCACTGAATGACCACTCGCAGGATTTTTGAGGGGAATTAGTTAAGACAGTTCACGTGCAGTATAGAGACGGGCCCTGTACACCAGGACTTGGGGAGTGAAAGAGAAGTTTTGTATCTTGAATGTAGTAGAGGACACAAGATATTACGTTTTTGTTGAAACCCACAGAATTATACACCACAGAATGAATTGTACTCTGTGTAAGATTTTTTTTTTCAAACAACTTTGCCTCTTTTTTTTTTTTTTTTTTTAAGATTTTATTTATTTGGTAGAAAGAGCACAAGTAGGCAGAGCAGCAAGCAGGCCCTCCACTGAGCGAGGACCCTGACATGGGGCTCGATCTCATGACCCCGAGATCATGACCTGAGCTGAAGGCAGACACTTAATCGGCTGAGCCACCCAGGCGCCCCTGTGTAAATTTTAAAAAATTGGCCGTCTTGAGGATTTCTCTTGGTTCTGTCATGTTCTGGATTTCCTCAACTGTAAGACAGAGTTGTTGGAAAGGAAGAATAAAATTGATATGATTTTGCTCATGGTGGGAAGAAAAGGGCCTCTATTCTCTTAATGCTTCATTTGTCCACCACCAGCCATACCAGGCTGCCTCCCATCCCTTCGGGATTCACCTAGGAGTGGCTGAGGATGGTCAGTAAGAACCTCTTTCCATTACAGGAAGCATCAATACCACAGAGCTACACTATCCAATATGGTAGCCACTGGTCATGTGTGGCTACTGAGACTCGACTGGAGGCTGGTGCCACGGAGGACCCAAATTTTCAATTTTATTTAATTTTTAACTAATTTCTATTTAGACTTGGAAAGTGAATCAATGCAAAATATTTTCCTGTTAAGGATGACTTTATTGTTTTGGTAGGACTACCTTGTATTTTTAGTATATACTTTATTTTATTTTTTTATTAACATATAATGTATTATTAGCCCCAGGGGTACAGATCTGTGAATCATCAGGCTTACACACTTCACAGCACGCACCATAGCACATACCTTCCCCAGTGTCCATAACCCAACCACCCTCTCCCTACTCCCCTCCCCCTGCCCCCCGCAACCCTCAGTTTGTTTTGTGAGATTAAGAGTCTCTTATGGTTTGTCTCCCTCTCAATCCCATCTTGTTTTATGTATTCTTTTTTTAAAAAGATTTTATTTATTTATTTGATAGACAGATACCACAAGTAATCAGAGAGGCAGGCAGAGAGAGAGAAGGAAGCAAGCTCCCTGCTGAGCAGAAAGCCTGATATGGGGCTTGATCCCAGAACCCTGGGATCATGACCTGAGCTGAAGGCAGAGACTTTAACCCACTGAGCCACCCAGGCCCCCCGATTTATTCTTTTCCTACCCCCAAACCCCCGTGTTACCTCTCAACTTCCTCATATCAGGGAGATCATATGGTAATTGTGTTTCTCTGATTGACTTATTTCACTAAGCATAATACCCTCTAGTTCCATCCACGTCATTGCAAACGGCAAGATTTCATTTCTTTTGATGGCTGCATAGTATTCCATTGTGTATGTATGTGTGTGTGTATATATATACATATATATGTATATATATACCACATCTTCTTTATCCACTCATCTGTTGATGGACATCTAGGTTCTTTCCATAGTTTTAATATATTTTTATCATGAACTTTCCTATTGAGATTTAATTCAATACCACTCAATTCACCATTGTAAAGTATACAATGCAGTGGCTGTCAGTATCTTCACAAGGTTATACAACAGTCACCTCTAATTCCAGAATATTATGTCACCCCAAAAAGAAAACTCCTACCTATTAGCAATCATTCCACATTCCCCCTGCCTCCAGCCCCTGGTGACCATAATCTACTTTCTGTCTCTATGAATTTGCCTCTTCTGGTCAGTTCATGTAAATGGAATCCTTTAGTATACACTCTTCTGTGTCTGGCTTCTTTCACTGAGCATATTTTTTTTAAGGTTTCCTCCATTATTGCATATTTCCATTTTTATGGCTGAATATGTAATATTCCTTTGAGTGGATATACCACCTTTTGTTTATCCCTCAGTTCATGGATATTTGGGTTGTTTCCACCTTGGGGCTACTAACCCTTAAAAACGTAGCATCCAGGGATGCCTGGGTGGCTCAGTGGGTTAAAGCCTCTATCTTCAGCTCGGATCATGCTCTCAGGGTCCTGGGATCGAGCCCCGCATTGGGCTCTCTGCTCATCAGGGAGCCTGCTTCCCTGTCTCTCTCTCTGCCTGCCTCTCTGCCCACTTGTAATCTTTGTCTGTCAGATAAATAAATAAAATATTAAAAAAAAAAAAAAGTAGCATCCAGGGGCACCTGGGTGTCTCAGTCAGTTAAGCGTCTGCCTTTGGCTCAGGCCATGATCTTGGGGTCCTAGGATGGAGCCCCAGGTCTGCTCTCTGCTCAGCAGGGAGTCTGCTTCCCCTTCTGCCAGCCACTTCCCCTGCTTGTGCTTCCTGCCCCCCACCCCTGCCTGTCAAATCAATCAACCAATCAATCAGTCTTAAAAAAAGGTAGCATCTAAGTTGCGATGTGTGGTAAGTGTAAAATATATTCCAGATTTCGAAGACTTGGGCAAAAAAAGAATATAAAATACCTCGTTAACACTTTATTAAACTGTATGTTGAAGTCATTATTTTTTTAGTCTGTTGGGTTAAATAAATTATACTCTTAAAAAGAAACTGGGCTGCAAACAAGGCAGGGGAGGTGGGAGCTGCAGAGGAGGGGGGCAGCTTCCCATCCCCTGCTCGCCAGGTGCGGTGGCAGACAGGAAGTGAGGAGAGGGGTTGTCTGGGCTTCCCAGCAGCCACTTTGGGTCGCCCTGCCTTGGCCCTGGGGGCAGCTGCAGAGAGGGCAAGTCCAGGCAGGAGATGGTAGATTAATTCCCCCCTGGGAGGGGCCCCGGACCTAGAATTATGGACAAAAGGAGTAATTGCAGTGGCCGATGGCAACAATGGCTTCTCCTGGCACCTTGCCTGGGCTGGGCTGCAGAGTTGCTCATGTCCCCACAAGCTCTGGGGCTCCGCTCACTAGCCCAGAAACAAGGGCAGCGACAGGAGAGGCCTCCTTGCTGCTGGCACCCGTCACCGGGCTCATGAGACACCATTAGGAGGCTGATGGCCCTATACTGTCACTATCCTACTGGGTGGCCTTGGGCAAGTCCCTTCCACTCTGGGCCTTGTCAGGTGAGGGGATTGGATTAGATGATCTGGACTGTTTTCCAGCTTTGATATTTAATATAACTTTAATATTATTTAATATTTAACATAATTTAAAATACTTAATATAAATTTAATGTTGTATTAAATATGAATCTTTCATCTTGTAAATGGAAAAGTCCTGAGTCAAACAGATGTGAGATCAGTCCTGGCTTTCTCCTTACCCTTTGTGTAACTTCTCTCCTCCGGGTTTCTCCATCTTTAAAAAACGGAGTCAATAGGAAATAGTTCTCTCACAAAGTTACTGTGAGGTTTAAATCAGATAATGGTGCGGACACTTAGTGCTTACTAGGTACCAAGGACTGTTCTATCTAAATGCTTTGCACAGATGAGGGTATTTAATCTCTCCACGAAACCCTCCAAGGCAGGTTTTATTAGTTCCATTGCCAAGTGTATGCAGTAACAGCGTCGGAGCAAGGGTTTCGAACCCAGGCTGTCCGAAGTGCCTTCTGCATCACACTAACCCGCCCCCAGCACAGACAGGAGGCATAATAAATCCTCAGTAGGTTCTAGAAGGGAGAGGGAGACAGCATTCCATGACTGTTGATATACTTTAGTGGAAACACTATTGTGTTCCCCACTGAACAGATAGGGACACCAAGCCCAAAAGGACGAAGTGACGTGTCCTGGGCCACTGCCAGAATGGTGACAGTGCGAAACCCAAGTATCCTGGCTCAGAGCTCCTCTAAGTATTTGAAACTGGAGTGGATCTCAAGTTACACATGCAAATCTGCTGGCAGATCAGTGGCCCCAACCCAGGCTGATCTCAGAATTTATCACTTGGCTGATTAACATCTGAATATCAGGCCAGTGCTTCTGGAAATGCATTTGTCTTCCTCCGTGTATAGTCCCTGAATTGCATCTAGGTAGAATCCTTGGTGGTTAGGTCTTGCATTTAATAAGAATTGTCTGCCCGGGGCACTTCAAAAATCAGTCTTGGCTTCTGAGACTCAGTTCGAGTATATCTGGAGTGTTTGCTGTGGGTAGATCATGTACCAGGCACAGGAGCTACACAGAGATGAAGGAGCTACCTCCCTGCCCTGCCCTCCGGGAGTTCCCAGTTGAATCAGACAGATAAAAGAAAACCCTTGCTCAAGAATAATTGCTTAAAGATGGACAAAAATGATAAAAGCCAGTGTTGGTGATGGTGCAGAGAAATAGTCACTCTGATTCCCTGCTGGTGGGAAAGGAACTTGGTACAGTCTTTCTGGAGGACGGTTTTGGTAACAGGTATCAAAAGTCCTAAAAAGTCCTAAAATCCTGCAATTCAGTTTCTTGAGATTGGCCCCAAGGAAATAACTGTTGCTGGCTGCAAAGATTTAGCTATAGTTACGTTAATGCAGCATTGGTTATAATAACAGGACTATCCGTCCTTGGGAGACTGGTAAATGAGACCAGGTCTTCCACACAAAGGTCTTCACAGAGTAGTTAATACTGGAGAGAGATTCACAGTGTTGCCTAATGGGAGAAAAAAGACAGGGAACAGTGTCCATGGAGGGATGTTGTTTTTCTGGACAGACTGTATTTGCTGTGATAAGAACACAGCATTATTTCAACCCTATATCATAGATAATTTCTTTCTTTCTTTTTTTTAAAGATTTTATTTATTTATTTGACATACAGAAAGAGATCACAAGTAGGAGAGAGGCAGGCAATGGGGTGGGGGGAGCAGGCTCCCCGCTGAGCAGAGAGCCCAATGCGGGGCTTGATCCCAGGACACTGGGATCATGACCTGAGCCGAAGGCAGAGGCTTAACCCACTGAGCTACCCAGGTGCCCCAACATAGATAATTTCTTTAAAATTTTTTTAAATAAATGTTTTAATATCATAGATGCTGTTTTTAATTTTATTTTACAGTTGGGGAAATAAGGTTTGGACCCTTTAGGAGACTAGCCCACACCTGTACAGCTAGGATTAAAGTGCACCTCAGACAGCCTGTGCATTTAGTCCCGGGGCCAAGGTTTTCCTGTAAGCAGAGAAAGAGGTAGGGAAGAACACAGTGCTTCTCTTCAGATGGAAAGTTAATCAGTTATTTATTAAATGTATTATTATTTTATTTTTCATTATATTTTTAAATTTTTTTAAATTTTTAAAAAAGATTTTATTTATTTAACAGAGCGAGAGAGAGATCACAAGTAGGCAGAGAGGCAGGCAGAGAGAGGAGGAAGCAGGTTCCCTGCTGAGCAGAGAGCCCGATGTGGGGCTCGATCCCAGGACGCTGGAATCATGACCTGAGCTGAAGGCAGAGGCTTAACCCTCTAAGCCACCCAGGTACCCCATATTCTTCATTATATTTATCTGCATTTTCATTGCTTTTTTCCCCCCTTTCTCAGCAAGCATGGGTTGTTACTTTATTTCAAATAACAGTGGCTTATTGAATCTACAAATCAAGAAAACCAAACGCTTGAAATGTTCAGAGGGTTTTTTTTCCCCTGCCATGTTCCACCTGCCAGGGGCTGTTTCAGACTAAAAAGCAGGAAACCTTAAGGTCTGGTCCTCAGAACTACAATAAGGGGAGCCTTATGCCCAGCCAGCCCCTCTCACACAAGATCCCAAAGGGCAAGGTTCCAGCCAAAGGGGTCCAGTCTTCCCACCAGCCCTGGACCTGCAAGGCCTGGGACTCACGTGCAATTCAAAGGAGAGCCCTCGGGTCATTGTGGCCCCATGCCTCATTTCAGAATGAACTAGGAAAGGAGAAGCCCAAAGCAGGTGGCAAGGATTCTTAAAAAAAGCAAAACAAAACAAAACAAAAAACAAAACACAAGGATTTATGTTTTTCCCAAATCAGCTAGGGATCCCCTAGTGACCCTCCCCGCCCCCACCAGGAACTTAGTTCTTTCTACTCCCTGAGCTGACCGGCCGCTGTGATAACTGTTCCTGATTCAAACTGTCTGTCACAACTGCTGCTGGAGGGTCCCATCCTGAGCGTCCACCTTCTGAGGAAAGGGGGAAGCTGGGAGCAGGCCAAAGAGTTGTTTGAGGCAGGGGGGAGGGCAGAGAGTTGTAATCCTACTGAAAACAGCAAAATGATAGTAATAAACTCAACAAACATTTACTGAGAACTCACCCATGCTGAGAGGTTTATGTGTTTTATCTCATTGAATCCTCCCTTAAAACACCAGGAGATGGGCACTGTTACCACACCTCTCTTGATGGCGGGAGAACCCAGGCTGAGTGGTAGTGAATAATTTGCCCAAGGTCATGTCATGCAGCCAATAAATGGTGCAGGTGGTTAGGATTCTAAACCCAAGTACTCCTCTTGCTAAGCAGCCCCTTCCGGGAGCCATGGGAGCCCCTAGAGCCTTTATGCCTCTCAGAACACACACGCACACACATATTTTCCATTTTGAGGAAACTGTTTTCACGTCCCTTGGCCAGAAGATCTCACAACATCTCTTCTGGATTTACGTGATGCCACTTTGGAAATAGTCAAGCTCAACTCCTCGGAGCTCAGGCATCCTGGGTTTGTCTGCTATTGTCCTACATATTTCTGGGACCTTGGGTCTGTTTCCGTGTAAAACGGACACAGACACATCTGCACACAATCACACACTGACCAGAAAGTTGGAAATATACTACGCTTTTGCCTGTAATATAATATAATAAATATAATATAATATAGCTAAACCATTCACATTTGTTATTCTTTGCTCGTTTTCAGACTTAATGGCTACTCTGTATTTATCTTGTGGGGGATATATATATATATATATATATATATATATATTTGTATTCTATGTATGTATACATATAAATATAGATGTATAAATAATGTATATATAATGAAATATGTGAGGAACTTAGCATACAGCCTGACACACAGAAGTTGCTTAATATATGATAGCTATTGTTGTTTTCCTTGATTTTTATGAATCTGGCCTCAATTCAATCTCACCAATGTTAGTTCATTGCTCACTGTGTGCTCTGTTCATTGCTCTAGGGGGAAGCTCACATGCTGTGGGGGAAGCAAAAAGACATGCTCATGAAGAATTCTTCTAGAGGGCAGTCTATGTTAAAGTGATGTGCTGGGGCGCCATGGTCCCAGGGTCCTGGGATCAAGTCCTGCATCGGGCTCCCTGGTCAGTGGGCAGCTTGCTTCTCCCTCTCCCTCTGCTGCCCCTCCGCCTGCTTGTGTGCTCTCTCGCTCACTCTAATAAATAAATATCACCTTCAAAGAAAAAATAAAGGGATGTGCTGCCTGTGTAGACAAAGCACTTTGAGAAAATAATGGACAAGGGAGTAAATTATAGCCAGGGAGACCTAAGTGGTAAGATTTTTATTTTTAGATGAAATGGACAATACAGGTAAGTGCACAGATCTTAAATGTACAATTTGGTGAATTTTGACAAAAGTATACACTAGTGTAACCATCCCCGGAATCAAGAGAGAAACTATTTCTATCCACCCCAAAGCCCTTTTTCCCCTTTCCAGTCAATGCCTACTCTACAAAGGCAACCACAGCTCTGTGTTTTCCATAGTAGAGTAGCTTGATCTGTTCTTGACCTTCATATAAGTAGAAACATTCACAGTGTCCTCTGTTTATGTCTGGCTTCTTCCATTGAACATGGGTGGCAGTTTCTAATCTGGGGACCAGTTTTTCAATCTTCCTTCATTCATTCACACGTACGTGCAGGCATTCATTCACAGCCTCCCAACCTTCTGACCAGTCAGAAAGTCTGTTCACTCATTCACTCAAAAACAATCTGTCTGTGACCAAGGTCTGGTTTGATTATTCTCCATTACTTTCCATCCCTGGCTTTGGTCCTCTGACTAGGAAACTAATAAAAATTGGGTAAAGACGATCTGCTGTTATTTCAAATTCTACTCCCCTTCCTCCCACATTCTAGAAAATCCTTGATGTATTCTGGGCATCATAATCAAGTCTTAAGAAAATCTTCATCCCCATCAAGTATATGTTTCTTGAAGACTCTACTCGGCTGACATTGCCTTAGATTATTTTGTGAGATTAGCCCCAAGAAAAAGGAAAGGCTGAAATCAGTGAAAGCGAGATTAACTGCAAACTCAGGCGGAAGGCTGGGGTAGAATTTTCGGAAGTGTGTTCTCCAGTAGATCACTGGTTTTTTCCTGTTGTCACAGGTATGCGGTAGGGACAGGGAAGATGATTATGTGGTTATCACAGTTCCAGAAACCCTGGGTTGAAAAAGCAAACAAAACAGTTTCCTGACTGCTAGCCTTTCCAAGGACTTGACTGCACATTAATTTTGAAGAAGAAGGTCTGGTGTGCAGCTTTGCCCAAATGGTTTGATCCCAGAACCTTTTTTGCCTGGGATGTCTTTGGCATTCCTGTGTTGTCCAGGATGCATCTGTGGGATTCCCTGATGTGACTCTAGAGAATTCCTGAGGGACTGGGGTCCAGCAGGGGTGTGGAGGTGGGGATGGGGCGGTAGAGCCAGGAGCTATGAAGAAGAGAGAGCTACTGCCTGAGGAAGGTAGGAGGAGAAGGGAGAAAGGAGTGGGCTTGAGCTGAGCCTAATAGTTTCATGGAAGTGGGAAGAGGAAAGAAACTTCCCAGCCAGAAGAGGAACTGGCTTGGACTGGACTGGGGCCTGGAGAGGAAATCCATATTGCAGAATTCCTATGGAAATGTTCTCTTCACGACTGGCTGCATTGGGATGCTGCACTTGCTGGACAGAAGGAAAAGGAGGGAAGAGTTCATGGTTACCGGTCATTGGTCATGACAATGATTGGGAAACCGAGTCCCCCATAACAAGCTCTACTGCTAGAACTGGCCTCTTTCCCACAGACAAGGACCGAAAGGCTGAGCTCTGCCCTTCCCAGGACCGGCTCAGACAAGTTACCTATACTCCCTGCGAGGCAGTGGTCCTAGCTGTCGGACTAGAAGATGATCAGGAGGTCCTTCCAGAAGAGTCTGAGATGCTATGACAGATGGGCAGACCTGGGTCTCATCACCGTCGAGGCACGGCTTCACCAACAAGGCTTCCAGCACGTTTGTATACCAGATTGTGGCTGCCAGATGTTCTGGAGTAATTCCGGCCCAGGTTCAAGTCCCAGCTCCACCATTCACCTTGAGCAAATCACTTTCCTTCTCTGCACCTCAGTTTCCCCACCTGAAAAATAAAAATCGTCATATTTTTCCCTCACGGTGAAATCAGTAATTTTTAAAAAAATAATAAGATAATGGGTATAAAAGATTTGGCATGCGTTGAGCACCAAGGGCTTCGTAAAAAGCACCTCTGTTTGTCGCCACCAATAAATTCCTCCAAAGCCCATTGTCTCTGTAAAAGGAAATTTGTTACGTTAAAATGGTTAAGGGATGTTTTACTGTAGGGGGGAAAACTGGTAGAACTAGTTGAAACCAAATGCTTTTTATTTTCTGTAAATCCCACCAATCTCATCCCCCTGGGGTCAAACAGGACATAAGAATAACTCAGTGGGACTCTGCACTAACGGACACTCCTGTGGGGAAGGGCTCTCATTGCTGGGGATGCCAGACGCCTCCTCTATCCCCAGATTTGTCCCCCTGCTGGGGGTGACTCAGACTGCTTGAGAGGCCAGGGGGTGGGGTATGGGGCGATGTCAGAGGTCACTACACCAAAAAAAAAAAGAGAGAGAGAGAGAAAGAAAGAAAAGAAAAAAAAAAAAAAAAAACCCAAACCTTCCATTTCCCTGGAGGGGCCTATTTTATAACAGATCACTATACCCCCAGGCTCCAGGGGAAGCATCCCTCCCTTGTCATAAACTAATCCATTCTGAGGAAGTGAAGAGTGACTGTAGCCCTGTAGCCAGAGGCAAGGAGGGTAACATTCTGGGGTGTGATGTTTGAGGTTGGCCCTTCATTGTAATGCAGGCTTCACTTCCTAACCCCTTGCCTTCCCTGGGGTCTCAAGGTGGCTCCAGAAAGCCTCTTGGAGTCTTGCAAACAGCTCCTGGGTTGAGACATTTCAGCCTACTGGCTGCTGGATGGGGAGGTGGGGATGGGGGACATCTGAAGATGGTGCCAAGTTGTTGGGGCTTGTGAAATGTGATTCTAGCAGATAAGGACATCTGGTACTAATTCTTTCTACCACTCTGTTTTCTTTTGGGGGAGGCACCTTCAAAATCACAGATCACAAATCTTAGCTAAAAAAAAAACTTGAATGAATAAGGGTGCCTGGGTGGCTCAGGCCTTAAATTTATTTTGTAAAAATAAGATTATAGTCTGTTTTATAACCTGTTCCTTTATTTAAGAAATTATAAACACATTCCTGTCAGGCATATTTAATTCATCATTTTTAAAAAAGATTTTATTTATTGTATTTATTGGGGTGCCTGGATGGCTCAGTCATTATGCGTCTGCTTTCAGGTCATGATCCCAGCGTCTTGGGATGGAGCCCCACATCGGGCTCCCTGCTTGGCGGGAAGCCTGCTTCTCCCTCTCCCACTCCCTCTGCTGTGTTTCCTCTCTCACTGGGTCTCTCTCTGTCAAATAAATAAATAAAACCTTAAAAAATAAATAAATAAAAAGAACTTGAATGACCTTCAAACCCAAACTTTTCATCTCACAGTTGAAGAAACTGGTTCAGAGAAGGGATTTAACTTGCCTAAGGTCAACATAGCCAATGAGCTGCAGACCTCTGACTTGACCTCTTGACTCCTGGTCCAGTGCTCTCTCTCCACTGCTTAACAACAGTATTGGTGACAGCCACATATCAGACACTGTATTAAGTGCTTCACATGCATTTAATCCCCACAATCATCCTATGGAGTCAATACTACTACTGTTGCCATTTTACAGATGGAAAAACAGATGCAGAGAAACAAGTTAGGAAGCTCAGAGCCACAGCCAGCAAAAGCAGAGTCAGGTTTTGAAGCTAGGCCTGGCTAGAGACCGGGAGCTTGGAATCATTAACACTGAACTATCTAAGGCACAGTAAGTCTTTAAGTTGAGGACCTTAACTTCCCCCAAACCTCCTCACAGGCTTCTGGGGGCCTGGAGATTGGACAAGAGGGAAACAAAAGGGTCCCAAACGTGTCCTGTCCAGATGGGGCCGAGCGAAAGTTGTCGGTTATCCAAGGGCAGCCCAATGAAATACTGCGGCCCTATACTGGGTCATCAATCAATTCGGAGGCCCCTGATGGTTCTGAATATAGTCAAACAGCCAAAGTCACTGGCTGGAGAGTCAGGTCCCTGTCATCTGCCTACTGAGCCTCTTCCTCCTGGAGGTGTCCTCAGGGTCCATTAATGGGTAATCCCGGGGGTGTCTGCTCCTGCCCGAGGAGGGCGTCAATGACAGAGCTCATTGTGAAAGGGGAGGGGGTTGAGGTTGTGGCATCTCTTCAGGGACAGCAATCAAGTCATGACTCAGATTTCGGCAGTCTGGGCAGAGAACACTCACACTCACATCCCCTCTGAGGAGGAGGAGCCTGGTGACTAACGTCCATCCCTGGGTGAATCTGCCCTGGGCTGAGAGCTGTGGGGACCAGAGCAGAAGAAGAGACAAGACAAGGAACTCACTGTTTCCCTGGGAGGCAAGATGAGCCATCCATAATGACAGCAACAACAGCTGACATTACCAGGACTTGGTGCACGAGAGCGATGCGAAATGCTTCACATGCGTTAAATCATTTAACTCCCTCCAAGGCAGGAGCTGTGCCTACTTTCAAAGATGAAGAAATTGAGGCTTAGAGGGATCAAAGAAATTGCCCAAGGTCACATAAGTAGGAAATGGTGGAGTCAAGATTTGAACTCAAGTAGTTTGGTTCCAGAATCCAAGATCTTAGCTAGAGGGGCCCTACTGTGTGTGGACACACACGTGTTTGTGTTTGGGGCTGGTACTCTGGGTGTGGATTCTACATCACACTGAGGAGGAGGGAAGGGGAAGGGGGGGAGGGGAAGACTGGAGGTGCAGGTGCTTTGATGAGTGAAGCTCTTTTCAGTTGAGAATCCCAGCCCCCCTCATCCTAGGGTTGTAGGACCCCGTCAAGTTCCCTGACCTCTTCATGCCTCGATTCCACATCTATAAGCTAGAGGTGGTGATTGGATCTAAATCTTTGGACAGTTGTAAGGACTGAGTGAAATAGGGCAGGAAAAGTGTTTATCACAGTCCGGCATATACTTAAGTGCTCAAAAACGAAGAGCTTCCATAATTTTTAATTATTAAATACACCTTCATATTCCTTAAATGAATAATGCACACATCTAGACGGCAGGTCCTGAGGTGGAGGAGCTCCCAGAACAATTGGAAAATGGAAGGAGAGGGTGACAGAACCAAATCGATGGACGGAGTCTGGAGGGAAAGCCAGCTGCCATGCGGCAGGGGCCCCGGCAGGGCGCGCAGACTGTCCTGAGCACAGGCGGGAATGGTGAGCAGGGGCATGAGGGAGTGGCGAACCATGACGGCCTCTGAGTAGCGGCCTTCTTGAGGGCACAAGTAGGCCACAGAAGCTCTTTCCCTTCCCACTCCCCAATGTTGACCACCTGCCACCAAACTGAGGGCCTTAAAAATCTTCAGGGCAGACCAGTCATGGATTCAGAAAAGTCCAAACCTCAATGTCTGAGGTTCAAGGTCGAGCACTTAACCTGGCACTACACGGCCGAGGAGACCCCAACATATCTCTCCCCAACCCCTTCTCCAGTGAGATCAGATCTCAGCAAACACCAGGTGCAGACCTTGAAGAGAACCTATAAAGACATAGCAACAACGAACATTATGGGTTGGTTTATCCTGCCTACTTGACCCTCTGGGAGCTGGAGCAGGCCCCATCGCACCCCACCCAGCTCTGACCTAGGAATGCATCACTGACCCCAGATACTCCTGTTCATCATGGGGCTCTCTGTGTCCGAGCCAGGCCTTGGACATTTTCCTTGTCATTCCACAAGGAAACCCTCCCCTGAACCCTCCAAGCCCCTACTCTGACCCCTGCAGATAGATGAGAGGCAGGGGGAATATGTTTTAGCCATGGGGTTAGTGGGGATTAACAGGTGTTTCTCAGAAAAGCTCTTTAAATTTGGAAGGGTGCAGTATCTTGTTTAATGGCCCTTTTAGGGTGCAGGCTCGGGATGGCCTGCAATGGGGGTGGATCCAGGTCCATGGAAAGAGTGGGCCCCCAAGGCTGGGCCAGCTGGGTTCTGTTCTTTCCAGGGGGCCCTCTCCTTTTAGGGTGGAGGCTGCTTTCCCTGACTGCCTTCTGCTCTGACCAGTTCCTGGCAACACAGAGTCTCCAGACAGTGCTTTGGCTACTTCCTCCTTCCCAGCTTAGGGACAAGCCCTCTCTGATTTGTTACTTTTTAATAACTGTAGTTTCTTTCTTTTATTAACGGAAAACATAATGCCCACAGATAAACCAAAAGAATAAAATATAAATGACCCCTGATCCCATTCTCTCTGTTGTGTAGCTTTCCTATTCTTTCTATTCATATAAGTGGATTTTTTAATAAAGATTTTAATTTACAGACAGATCACAAGTAAGCAGAGAGACAGGCGGCGGGGTAGGCGGGCAGGGGGAAGCAGGCTCCCTGCTGAGCAGAGCCGGATGCATGGCTCAATCCCAGGACCCTGAGATCATGACCTGAGCCAAAGGCAGAGGCTTAACCCACTGAGCCACCCAGGTGCCCCAATATAAATGGATTTTAAAAACAAGAATGGATTAGGGGTGCCTGGGTGGCTCTGTCAGCTTAGCATCCGACACTTGATCTCAGCTCAGGTCTCAATGTTGGGGTCGTGAGTTCAAGGCTCCATGTTGGTTGTGGACCCTGTATTAAAAAAAAGGGGGGGGTGGATTAATTTAGTAAAAGTAGAGTTTGAGACTCAAAACTCAAAATGAGGAACTCAGACCCAGCTTCAAGACCCAGAAGCTCCCTGGAATGACCCTGGGTAAGCTGCATCATGAATGGGCTTCCCTCCTCTCATTTGTAAAAGGATAACAGCAGCTACCCCATAGGGCTGGTGTGATGATTAAATGAGATTAAACAGTAAGCCCAGGCCATATTGTAAGGACTCATAAACGCTAACAACTGTGCTGTAAATTCAGTAAATAACTTGCAACGCACTAAGGGGCTTTCTGCAACACCGCAAAAACTGCGGCTCAGCGTGCCACTCTAATGGGGTATCTTACTTATTTCACTGAGCTTCTGTCGAAGAGCATTTATATTAATTCTCATTTTTCAGGATTATAAAAAATGCTCTGATGCATATCCTCGCAGATAACTCTTTACACAGAGATTGCTTGCTTAGGCTAAATTCCTATGAGTGAAATTGCTAGATCAAAGATGAGCTAAAATCTAAAGCCCACGTTTGGACTGATTCACCCTCCCTCCAGCAAGAAGGGAGCCTGTCTTCCCTCACCCTTGCCAACACTGGGGTTTGGCATTTTCTTTCATCTTTATCAGCTTGGTAAATGGGGAAAAACAAAACAAAACAAAACAAAAAACCCTTGCTTGTTTGTATCCAGGTAATCAGAGACTTTCTCTTAGTTTTTTTAAGAGATGCTTTGAGGACCACTCCAGACCCTACAATGACTTTTCCTGTCCAAAGCACTTCTAGGAAGGCATATAGGTCATGTTAGTGGCAGAATTGTGATAAAAATCTCAAGCACAGAACACAATGGATGCTGCCCATCCCGATCCTCCACAAGCACAACTTCCAGGTCCTTCCAGGCTTTTAAATTTGGGTTATATTCTCTGCATAGGGTGTGGGGCCTATCCCTCTACTTAAGCCCAGTGATGGGACAGTGAGGAATATTGCGATGGGATGTTCATGGAGCTTTAGGTGCAGGCCCAGAATCATGCACTTGGGACCCATTAGGATTGGTATCTAGGTTGATGCTTTATCCAAAATCTGAGGTTCCAATCCGAACTCCTTTGCTTAAGTAGGGACGCTTTCTCAAACATTGAGTACAAAGAGGGCCAAAAACACATCACCCTCTGACTACCCCCATCCACTGTGGCTCACCAGAGGAGGTAAAGCATAGGAAAACATGTTCTCAACTGAAAAGAGCTTCACTCATCAAACAGGCTGTTAACAGAGGTGGAGTGCCGAGTGCTGGGAACTAAGCTGGGATGTGTGTTGAGGCTGGAAATAGGAAGCAACTGAGGAGGACCCCTTTCTAAGCTGGGTGCTCACCTATAATCATGGCTTTATTGGGTACCTATGGTTTACTTGCCATTGGCTTTTCCCTGAAATCTTATTGAACTTAATCCTCAAGTCAACCCCGTCGAGGGATGATGGGAAAACTGAAACTTCCAGAAGGGTGTCACTGGTCCAAAGGTATATGCTACTAGGAAGGAGAATAGCAATTCAGACTTTGGAAGTCTTCTCTGGGAAGTGGGGACAGAAGGCAACAGCTGATATGGCCACAATATCAACGATCTTGTGTGAATTATACATGTTCAACCACTTTTCATTTATTCAACAAATATTGATTGAACACTCCTGTTGAGACCTGGGACAGATGCCCTGTGAAGTTTAGTTTGTTCAGTGTGGTTTCCGCAGTCCAGAAGATTAGAGATCCTTCCTACCTTACAAATCCTATCAGCCGATCTATCTGCTTTCCTTCCTTTCTTCCCTCCTTCCCTTTCCCCTTCCCCCCGCCCCTCCATCCAATGCTTTTTTCCAAAAAGGCCCTTAGGAGGCTGAAAGATCCATTTCCGAGGCTTTACGGTCAGGCAGACCTTGGTCTGATTCTGTCACCAAGGAGACAGCCACGTGACCTTAGCTGAGTTACCTCACCTTTCGGGGCCCGTTCTTCTTCTGGAAAATGGGGAGCTCAGGAGAATGACAGGACATGCACAGAAAGCACCTTGAGGTGCTCCTGACCCAGGCAGCGACAACAGCGTGCACTAAGGACCTTATCTCCTTCAGTCCTCACAGTGATCACTTCAGTGAGGAGGAAACTCAGGTAACAAGGAAGAGAGCTGCTCATCCAAGGTCTGGGGTGTTGACTGCCGAGCTGATATCCTTTAGCAACTTGGCAGTACTCCAGGAGCCAAGTCTGTCTGGGGTAGATTAGGTCACCGAATTTGACAGGCAGGAATGGGATAAAGCATCTTAGGCAAGTATCATGGGATGGGTGCTCGAGAAATGATGATAATTTGATAAAGGATAATAAATTGAATGAAAGCAAGATTAGGGCTGATTCCTGAGCTCCCTGCTAGGAGCTGTGACTTGGGCAGCCCCCATTCTCCATTCACACACTTCACAGGGAAGCTTCCAGCAAGGACTCTGAATCTCTACTAGCCCTTGTGGGGACACAAGGACCACCTAGTGGGCATTAAAACTGGGGTTTTGTAGGGGCACCTGGCCGGCTCAGTGGGTTAAGCCTTTGCCTTCAGCTCAGGTCATGATCTCAGGGTCCTGGGATTGAGCCCCACATCGGGCTCTCTGCTCAGCGGGGAGCTTGGTTCCTCCTCTCTCTCTCTCTCTGCGTGCCTCTCTGTCAAATTTGATCTCTCTGTCATTTGATCTCTGTCAAATAAATAAATAAAATCTTTAAAAAATAACAAAACTGGGGTTTTTTAGAATGCCTAGTGGGCTCAGTCAGTAGGGTCTGTGACCCTACATCTCAGGGTCGTGAGTTCAAGCTCCACATTGGGTGTAGCGATTACTTTAAAAAATAAAAATATTAAAAACAAAACAAAACTGGGGTTTTTTGTATAGCATTTCTAATTAGCAGTGCAAGATCAGTGTACAAACTTGGCAGGGGAGAGGTAAAAAATTAAAATTCTGTCATTTCAGCACCTACAGAGAAGTACTGTTAACATCTGGGAATTTGCCCTTTGAATATGTTTACATAGGTCAACAGATTTTTCATTAAGTTTTGGGTATCCATGAAGCCTTAATGTGTTAGGAAAAAAAAAAGACTTAAGCAGTGCCATCATGTCCAATAGCACAAGTCCTGTACTGTACAATGGCAGTGTGATTGTGCAGTGCACAACCTCTGCAGACAAACAAAACAGCCCTTGCTCTTAGCACGTGGTTAATTCAGTAGTCCTAACCTTTACTCCTCCTTAACATGCCAAGAGTGTAACACTCTTTTTGGAGATAATCCTGGAAAAGAAAAGGAGAGATGAAGGACCATGCCATCTTCCAGAGGGAGCAGATCATGTGTTGGGAAGAAGGGCATTTCTATTCCAGAAGTAATCTAGAAAAAGGAACCTAGATGATCTGATATGCAGCTCCCCCCTTACAGTGATCCATTAATCTTGTCCCAGATGGAGGGAAACTGAGTTCCTGAGAGAAATTTACCCAGTCATAGAGCTAGAAAGTGGTTGGTGTCAGGCAGAACTTGAACCTAGGACAATCCCTGACTTCATCTAGTTCTACAAGAATGGAGGCAGAAAGATGTAGGTTCAGATCTCAACTCTTTTACTTACTAGCTTTTCACTTTTGAGATGTCATCTCTGAGTCAGTTTCTTCACCTGTAAAATGAGGGAAGAGCTTCCTCATGAGGTTTATGTGAAAATTAAATGAGAAAAAAAAGTCTTTCCAAACAACGATGGAATGCTACGTGCCAGGCACGGCCCAGTGCACCTCACACACACCATCTCATTTAATCCTTGCGTGACCCTCGCTCTACAGTTGAGGAAATGGAGGCGCAGAAAGTCTAAGTCATTTGCCCAACATGCTATTTTGGGCCAGAATGTGAACCCGGATCTGCCAGACTCAGACCAACACTACCAGCTAACACAGATAACTCTAAGCAGTGTTTCCCACATACAAAGAGCAAAATAACAGCCACCATTGTTTACAATTGCTATCGTGCATATACAATTATTATGTCACATGTGATCAGTTGGTCTCTGTTTTCACCCTCCTCAGCCAAAATTTCCAAGAATTGGGCCGATCCAAAGAGCGGAAGAGATGGCAGCCCAGGCTCGCCCTGGGCCATGCCCATACTACACAGGAAGATAAAGGGGGTGGGTGCAATGCTGGCCTAGTGTCTCTCTCAAACCCTGGCATCTCTCATTCATTTAAGGAAGGGCTGGGACAGTCCATGCTTCACAACTGGGAGCCATGCTCCCAGCCAAGCTCCTGCTTAGGGGTCTGGCAACCTTGTCAATAGTCCCCTGGTTTCCCTATTTATCCTAGAGCACTAATCCCTCCATCCCGTCCAGGGTGCCTTCCTGTGTTTGGAGACATGGGACCCTTCTGCCCCATGATTTCGGCCTCTGCTAATCTCTGCAGATGGGTGCAGGTGATTAAAGAGGCAAAACTCAGAAGCAGAGAGAGAGAGAGAAGACCCATTTTAAAAAGCCCAGCGAGCACAGACACGCCGCCTGGAATCCCAGCCTCCATCTGAGCCCAGCCAACATGAGTCACCTCCACAGCCCTTTACCTGTGAGTTGCAACACAGCTGACAGAAACTCCCAGCCTCCCAGGAGGTGGGCAGACACGTGTGCCATCCGTGGGGCCGCAGTGAGCTCTGCAGTTACAGCTGGCACCCAGTGGCTCTCCTGCCACCAATAACATCTGTGAAGTGGTTGGACACCAGGCTCTGCTCTTGGATCAAATCCCAGCCCTAGCTCTACCACTTCTAAGCTCTGCGGCTTGAATGACTCACTTACTCACTTTGTACCCCAGTTTCCTTGGCTCTAAAACAAGGATCACCACAGTGCCTATCTCATAGGGTCGCTGGGAGGAGTACATGAGACACTGCGAGTCGAGGCGCGGCACGATGCCTGCTACCCGGTGCGCTGAGCACCAGCTGTCTGCCAGACACTGTAGTCGGCACTGGAGATTCACTGGCGGGCAGGACAGACAAGGTCTTTACTCTTATGGAGTTTACATTCCAAGAGAAGGGGAGACAGACAATGAACAATTAGGAAAATATCAGAAAGTTTTAAGAGCTTTGCAGAGAACCCAGTGAAGTGGTATGATACAGTGACTGAGTGTTTACTTTAACAAGGGCCGCTGGGAAGCCCTGCTCTGAGCTGGTGGCTTTATTAGCAATTACTACTACTATTTACTGTTACTTGTCAGGGCCCCCTTGGCTGCCACACACACAGAGCCTCCAGTGAGAAGCCAACCTCTGACAGTTCTCAAACTCTTCTCCATAGGCTTACCCACCCCCACCTCGCCCGCCAAGAGGGCTCTCCTGTGGATTCTGACTTTACCCTGAAAACCTCCATCGTATTGGCAGGAGTGGCTGAAACCTCACCCTTCCCTGAGAGAGAAAGGAGTGGGCCAAGGTGAGGCTCCCAGGAAGACAGAGCAAAGAGATAATTTGCTAAAAGGGAAGAAGGGGTGGGCAGAGAACAGAAAGAGAGAGGGAAAAAAACAGATACCAAGATCTCTGGCTTAGATTTAATTTCAAATTAATCCTGATGGAAGCTCTAAAAACAGCTCTAGCATTCTCCTACTTGTGTTTGTGGATCTTTTAGGTTTACCAACCTTGTTCTTTACAGAGGCAGCTCACAGCAATTATTCTATAATTTCTTAGTCTGACAGGAATCTGATTCTCCTGCGTTTCCAATGAAGAAGAAAGCACTTATTAGAGGGTGAAATGGCCAGCTAGCTAAAGCTTTGGAGGTGGCCGGCTTCAACCCCTCCATCCCTTCTGTGCTGACCACAGGCATTTGGTTTGCTCATATCTCATTCAGATCTGTATCACACCAAATAAAGGGCTGCCTCCCACCCTACCCCCAGCTGCCCCCCTGCCACCACCACCACACACACACACACACACTCCAGATTATAGACTCTTCCAGAACAGTGATCCTTGGGGCTTCTGGGTGGCTCAGGTCATGATCCCAGGGTCTTGGGATCGAGCCCCGCATTGGGCTCTCTGCTCAGCGGGAAGTGTGCTTCCCCCTCTCTCTCTGCCTGCCTCTCTGCCTATTTGTGATCTCTGTCTGTCAAATAAATAAATTAAACAAACAAACAATCAAACAAAAACCAGTGATCCTTGTCTTCTTGGCCTCTGTCTCCTCCAAACCCAGAAAAAGGCCTGGCACCCAACAGGTGCCCCATAAATGTCTGCTGAATTGAGGCCGCTCACAGCCAGTCAGTGGAGATGACTGAACGGACAGCCAGACTCAGAGATGACTGAAGATTCAGATCTGGGCTCGGATGCTCACTAGCTTTGCCCTTGGGCAAATAAATTGACCTCTGCAGCCCCCATTTCCTCACCTGTAAGGTGTGTTGGGAAGGAAGGGGTGCAGTAATACCCACCACAGTGGGTTACTGTGAGAATCCAAGAACTCACTTGAATAACTGTAAAACATTATTCAGAAAGAAGCTATTAGTATCTAAGGGGAAAGCTCTGAAAAAGAGGATGAACGCTTACACAGAGACAACTCTCCCCCCTGGCCAGGGGTGGGGGGGCGGGAGGGTTGGGGGATCTCTTCTCTCCTTTGACGATTCCCCAGTGGCTGTGAAGTAGTTGATGGTGGATAGAAAAAGGGCCAACAAAATTTGGCGGGGTGGGGGTGGTATTCCTGAGTATCCGGGATACTAACTAGAAACAGAAATCGAGATTTCCTTTAGCCAAGTATCTGTCTCTGTACTTTTCCTCCAGCTATCATCTCTCCAACATTTTTTTCCACCCTCCCCGCTCCCTGATCTCCTCCTCCCACCCCCTCACCTAGGAAGGAATTGGCCAGCTCCACCCAGCCGGCCCCCTTGGCTCCACCCCCAACTCGGCAGGCCAAGAGTTAACAGCTGCACCTGTTGAGGCATACCTGCTGTCGCCGGCACCTGTACCCATAGCCAATCAGCACCAGCGCTGCCGGGAACCTACCTGTCAGCAAAATCCGGACACTCAAACCTCAACATAAATCAAACACTTCCCTGGGCAGGGAATGTCTATGTCAGGCAAGAATTAAGAGACAAGCGGTCAGTCAGCAAAGCCTCGGTGCTGGTGCGCGTCTTCGTCTTGGAGCCTGGGAACCTGGGAGCCTGGGAGCAAGAAGATGTCGAATGAACTTGAGTGAGTAAACATTGGTGGATGCCTGGTGCTTTCTGAGCGTGGAGGCTCGATGGGGTTCCCAAAAGGGGGAAGCACAGGGAGGCCGGCGCCAGGATTCACAGAGCAATTTGTAAGGGTAAATGAATGGGCTGACGATTTCACTTTGGCGTGCTGAGGCAAGCCCTATCTCAAGCTAGAGGTGAATGTTTCCCTGGGAAAATAGGTTGGTATTTTTTTTTCCCCCTCTGTCTGCTGAGCAGTTTCGAGCCAGGTAGGGAAACACGGGACTGAAACTGTGAAGGCTTTCGGCACCACTTTCTGATACTGTGAAGGGACTTGGAAATCAGAGACCGCCCCAATCCCATCTAGGCTTTCTATCTTCTTGCCAAAAGGAACTTCTTTGAGGTCGTTCTAAGAGCTGTCTTAGGCAGAGAGTTGGGTTTCTCTAAAGGGACTTGTTTGTTGGGTTGGAACAGTCCCAAGTGGGAAGGTTAGAGTGGTGTTTAAACATATGCCCTCTGTAGTCAGCCTGACCTAAGTTCAAACCAAGACTCTGCTCATTTTGGGGCATGTGATCTTGGACAAGTCACTCAACTTACTGGAGCTTCACCTTCCTCATCCAGAAAATGGGTACAAGAATGCTTTGTAGGAATCCTGAGAGAGTTAAGTGTGATAAAAGCTGTAAAATGCTAGGCACAGAGCCAAGGTCTGAAGATGCATTAATAAAATGAGGTTGATTTTATTCAGAGGCAGTTCTAAAGCTGGAGAAGCTGAGATGTGGTTTTCAGTGAGATCATCTTTATTGCCTGGCAGGATGCAGGTGCCTTCATTCCTGTATCTGGGATTTAGACTCTCCACTGGCTGATGCTGACTTTCACCACAGACCCCCTGATTTGGGTCCAGACCTCAGAGAAGGTGGGATAAGGTTGGGATTCTGGGCTGCTTTAGCTTGGGCTCAGGGAGTTGGGAGAAGCCAAACTTCTAAAACATGGACTCTTCTCCTCTTGCCATGCTTGGAGGTGTGTGGGCAGAGACAAGGGTTCAACGATCTTTTTTTCTAGCTATTCTTCAATAGGTTGTTTTAAGAACAGGAGACCTAGGACGCCTGGGTGGCTCAGTGGGTTAAGCATCTGCCTTCTGCTCAGGTCATGATCCCAGGGTCCTGGGATGGAGTCCCACATCAGGCTCCTTGCTCGGCGGGGAGCCTGCTTCTCCTTCTGCCTGCTGCTCCCTGTTTCTGCTCTGACAAATAAAATGAATAAAATCTTTAAAAACAAACAAACAAACAACAACAAAAACGAGAGACTGGAGGGGGCTGTTGGTGGATCCTAACTGCAGACAGTGTTCCATGATACCAGCTAGTTCTTGAGTTCTGGGTTAGCCGACTATGTTCATAGTACGGTCACTGGGCATTAGATTTCTCTTGAACAAATTCCCTGGGGTTGACAATGTGTTGACAACTAGAATAAGAGCAGGGGCACTGGAGGCAACAAGTAGGTCGAAGCCCCGACTCTGCCACTAATGAGCTGTGTGACCTTGGGGAAGTCACTTCACCTGAGTCCAGTTTCCTCACTTGTAGGTTGTGGGCCATAGTGCTACCCACTTCATGGAGTTGTTGGGGGATCCGACCACTTTAGAAAAGTGATTGGTTTAAAGCCTGGTAGGGAGCAAGCTAATAATACCCTTGTTACTTCATACAGAAATAACCAGTGAGCATTTCTGAACCTCTTGCTTTCTATTTTTCCACACTCTGAAAACAGACAAAAATCTTAGGATGTGTCTTCATCCCACTTCGATTCGTTGGTTAAAACTGCAGAGGCTACAGACAGAATGTTTTCTTTGGTGGCCCTCAAGGGGTAAGCGTCCTGAAGCTGGGTTACTCCAACAGAAAGCTTCCTGAGTTTCTCCTCCTTAATGATTTGGGTTTTGAAGTCAGATCCGCTGACAGCTGAGGCTTCTCCGTTTGGGGTGGGGTGAGGGGAACCTGTCCCCGCAGAGTAATTGCAGGCAAACTCTGAAGCCACCATTTGAGATTACAATGACAGAGCCTCAGGGCCTGGGGGCTCAGCTACCCTTACGGATAAGTGGGGGGTGGGGGGAACAAGTGCTTGGCTTGCAAGTTTTGAGCTGCTCCTGTTGGTGTTGCTGTGGCCACTGTCTTGGTTGTCGAATTCCCCCCACAGTGGGTTGGTCCCTGCGTCCATCTTGAGCTCCGGCAGAATGATGAAATCTTGCTAGGCCTTGGTGTGGTGGGAAATGCCAGGCTTGCATAGGGCTAAATTCTGCCATTTAGCAACCCCAGGGTCTGGTGAATTTATTTCTCCTCCCTGGTCCTCACTTTCTTCCTCTGTCCAATAGGGGATATGCACACCTACCTGGCAGGGGAAACCGTGTGCTCCCACTTGTGGGCCACCCGGCCCCGGGGCTGGAGCTCCTTAAGGACAGCCTGATCCCTATGCCTGGGGAGGAAGGCGGCCCTTCGATGGCCCGGTCTTGGGGTGCATGACGGCGGCGTCAGAACCCAGCTAAAGGCAGCTGGCGGGTGGAGCGCTCTGCCTTTCATGTGGCTGGGCCCAGCGCCTGCCGGGTGCGTCTGCCAGCCTCCGGGCCAACGCAGCACGCCTTGGCTGCCGCCAGCCAGCACCGTCGGCTGCCCCGGGGCTGGAGACGCCCGCAAGGGATCCTGGGCGGGCGCCGGAAGTCGCTCTAGTCCCGTGTGGCTGTCTTCTCGCGGGAGAACAGCCCGCGCCTGCGCGCTGGCTTCAGGGGCCTCTTGGGGGCGACGTGCTGGCACGCCGGGGTCTTAGGACAGTTTCTGTGGGTCTGTCTTCCCGGCACCTCTGAAGTTACAAGTAGAGTGGTGCTACAGGACCTACTGTGTGCTAGGCGCAGCAGCACTGGCTAGCTCCTCCTGGGAGGAAATGAGGGGCTGGGAGAGTAAGTGATCCGTACACAGTAGGTCTATTGTGTGGAAGAGAGAGAAGTGAGTGAGGCACGCCAGGATTCCCCTCTACAGTGTGGCTCAGTCTGCAGACTGGGAGCCTACCCACCGCCTAGACTCTCCTTCCCCAAAGCCTTGGAGAGACAGGACTGAGGCTGGGAGGGAGTACAAGGAACGTCCCAGTGGGTGACCACAGGCCTCCCTCGCTGCTCCATCTGATCTTCAGGAGTGCCAGGCTCCAGACTGCCTGGAGCGCTGAAAGAGTTAACCAGGAACGCCTCCCCGCTGTGGTTTTGTGGTCGAAACCATGATTGCCAGGAGCAAATTTTTGTCGTGCACAAGGTGTGTTATTAAAAGTCGGAGTTACGCTGCTGGTGAATGAAAAGTTAAAAGCCCTCATTAAGCTCCGCCTGTAAAACAGGCGGACTGGGGCTGAGACAACCCTAACGGCGGAGACTTGGGGTGCAGGACACTGCTGAGGTTCCTGCCACTGCACTGGCTGCTCTAGCCAGTGAAGTCCTGGTCAGGTACCTGGAGCCACACAGAGTTTGGGTGGGGGAGCGCGTTGTGATCAACACAGGGGAAGGCAAGCCGGAGGAAAGGCAACGGTCTGAAACACAAATACCATATACTGGAAGCTTTTCCTTTGGTTGAAAAAAATAACAACCAAGCATTGATTGACAGCTGACTCAGTGTGCAGTGCTTCATAAATACGTTATCTCCTTTAACCTTCCCTAAGATCCAGTGAGGATGGGAGTATAAATTCAGTTTTGTCAAGGAGGGCTCTGAGACTTGCCCCAGGCTTGCTCACGATCTCAGGAAAGAACTGAGATCTTAACTGGGTCTTAACCGAGGAGCTAAAAGGATGCTCTACACCAATATGTCATCCTACCTCCTATCTGTACAGATATTGAAAAAAGATGAGATATGCCAACTGTTAACAGTTATCTGAGTAGAGGAAAGCAGGTGAATCTAGCTCTGCTTCCAGTTTTTCTCTCTGTTTTACATTTTATTTATTTATTGTGTTTTCCATACCTATGTTACTTTTGAAATGGGGAGGGTGAGGAGAAGGAGTTACTATTTTTCAAAGAGAGAATTATTGGTTCATCTAAAAATGGTGTTCTCAAAATGTGGTTCCTGGACCAACAGCATCATCTTCAGCACCTGGGAACTTGTTAGAAATGCAAATTCTCAGCCTCACCCTAGACCTACTGAATCAGAAATTTTGGGGGTGGGGCACAGCAATATGTGTTTTAACAGGCCCTCCAGGCGATTCTGATGCATGTTCAAGTTTAAGAACCATTGGCCTAGAAGACCTGGCAGAGGATTGGGAAGCAGGAGGTTCCCAGATCCTCTTCTGACCTGCCACGTAGTTGCTGGGTCAGCAGGCTGAGAGTTTTGCTTGGGGGGTCACCCTTGTGTTTGAGCCTAGCTCTGCCACATGTGAACCAGGTGACTTTTGGATAAGCTCCTTAACCTCTCAAGGTGTCAATGCTGTGTGTAAATTGCAGCTAATACCTACCCCCCCCCCCGCCCCGGGCAAATATGAGAATGAAGAGGCATGATGCTTTTATTTATTTATTTTTAAATATTTATTTGAGGGGGAGAGATAGCAAGAGAGAGAGCATAAGGAGTTGGGAGGGGCAGAGGGAGAGGAAGAAGCAGACTCTCTGCTGAGCAAGGAGCCTTACTGCTTGGGCGCCCCTCCCCCACAATGTGGGGCTAATCCCAGGACCCTGAGATCTTGACTTGAGCCTAAGGTAGACACCTAACCGACTGAGCCCCAGGCTGCCTTAGGCTGCTGCTTTTAAATAACAGTTCCCTTCCCTTCTTCCCCTGTCTTCCTTACCCTCTTAAGAGCTCAGCGTTTGCGAACTGGAGCATCATAATCCTGGCTAGCTGTCTCCCTCCATTCCTTTCATCTTCTAAAATGTCAGAGCAACTGACCTAGTGAATGTCCTGAAGGGAAATTATCTCAGCAATGTTTGGTGTTATTTCCCTGGTGGGTGGAGCGCCTGGGTGGCAAGAATTGGAAACTCTCGAGGGCAGGGACAGCATGGTATTTACATTTCTGCCCTAGTACCCAGCACAGGGCCTATTATAGAGTAATCCTCAGTGAATGTTTGTTGAATGAATCAGTGAGTGAATGAATGAAGGGATGTGGCACCCCGGGTTTACAGGTGGATTTCAATTTCTTTCACATCTCACTTGAAAGAGGGGGGAAAAAAACATACAGGAAACTTGGACAGGAAACCAAAAGAAGAGCAGAGCATGAAAGAGGAATTCCCGTAGAGAACAGAGTTTTTCAAAGAGGAGAAAGTGAGTTTCTGGTATAATTAGAAAATGGCACATAATTAATTTACATGCAACTAGAAGTGTTGGCTAGGGCCTGACTGCCCTCACCCTGCCCACCCAAAGCCAGATGATGAATGTTTGCCCCTCTTATCTGGGAATCTCCTAGCTTCAGGTCTCCTGCTGCTGCTAGGAAAAGCTTCTCCCACCCATTTACAGGTGGGAGAAGGTGAGGCTGTGAGTTGTCATGCAATTTGCTGGGGGCTACCCTCCAACTTGAGTTTTAGTAATAATAATAATAATAATAATTCACATTATCATGGGCTGATTACTTGCATTATCTCATTGCATTTTCCAACAGTAATACCTCACAAAGCTGTAAAGATGGAGTGAAACAATGACTAGATATTGTTGGGCCAGCACCTGGTACTTGGTAAGCCCTCAAGTGAATAGCAGCTCTTGTAAGAATTCTGTGAGTTTAGTACTCCCGTCTTTCCCTCTTTTACAGGGAAGAAAGTCAGGGCACAGAGAGGTCAAGTTGCATAAAGTCACACAGCTCGTAACAAGCAGAGCTGAAACTGGAACCAGGTCTGTGAAGCTCTGGGGCCTACCAGGTAGCCAGGAGCTCTCACTACCTCATTCAAAGTGGAGGTGCTACAGAGCCAGGACCTAGAATGGACTCCACCATGTTTCTGCCGAGGCCCCCAAAAGGCCCCCAGCTTGCGACTAAGCACATTTCACAACCTGGGCATCCAGAAACCAGATGGGTCACTGGCAAGCACGAGAACCCCGGAGCGCTCCCGTCATGCCTAGGGAACACCTTGCATGGGGCTGACTGAAAAATGATTCTTCCGGGAGCAGCTGTGGCAGGGCCTCCCTGTGGGTAATTAGTGAGTGTGATTGATCACTGCTGAGGAGGCTGGGTGGCTCATGACAGGGTACGGCAAGTTATTGGGTGTATCTGGGTGTCAACACCCAGTTCGGGTGGCCCCTGGAACTCTTCCTTCTCAGGCTGGACGGAAGTGAGACCCAGCTCACTAGATCTGCCCTGTGCCAGGCACTTTGTTTGGCGGGACTTGAGCCGCCCCCCCACCCAACCCCTCATTGGTGAGTTTCCTTCCCCCTTCAGCAACATTGAGGAAGAGTCCTTCCTTTTACATCTCTGAATTTTTGACATGCCTTTGGGATAGGGCAGTGATTCAACTTGGTACCAGATAGGAAGCTAAAAGACTCAAATCTCAATCCTGCTCTATGTTGTGTCCTTAGGCAAAGTCACACCTTCTCTGAGAAACAAGAGTTTGAAAGTCCCTTTGCACCCTACATGGAACCCAAAAGTCCTCAAATGATGGATGAGACACATTTACTTAGTCTCACTGGGAGTTTCAAGTGGCGCTCAGCCAGAAAGCTGTGGGCATCGAGAGTCCAACAGGACTTGGGATGAAATCCACTTCACCACCCTGGGCTTCCTTCCTCCATGCTGGTGCCCAGAATGATACATGGTAGAGTCAGGAGGCCTAGAGTCTGGCTGGGTGTGGAACAGCTGGTACCACACCCCTCCCGTGCTGTGGGCCCAGAGTGAGCTGCTGGAGCAAGGCCCCACCCACATGAGAGCCCCTGCATAGGCGGTTTGCACATCCCCACAGTCTTGAGACAGAAGTCTCAGGAAGGGAGGCTTATCAGCTCCATGTTCCAGCTCCTCTCTCATGATCTTGGATTTAACTCTCTCCCAAATAGAGGAGAAACTGGGCCAGGGAGGTTCTGAGGGCACAGTCTCGAGAAGGTTCTTGATGCTAGAAACCAGAGACCTTTGTTCTAAGCTTGATGTCATGCATGAGATAGTCGCTGGTTGGCCTTAGGCAAGCCAGTGGCCCTCTCTGTGGCTCAATTTTTCCTGCTATCACATGGGGGAGAGTCATACGTCCCCTCCCTACTTTACAGGGGCGTTGCAGGATCAGAGGTGATGACAAACGTATGAGAAGCATGCTGAAAAATACAACACGCCATGCAAATGTGAGGGATTATCAAATCTCTGACTTGAGTTTCCTCCTTAGGGGGCTGGCCTTCCTCGAAACAAGGCAATGTAGCAAAAACCCCGGCACACAGTAGGTAGGCAAGCTCTGGGAGCTGTCCCAGGCTTATGCTTTGGATCCTGCTGCTCCTCTCCTCTGGAAGATCCAAAGTCCTCCCCACCTGCCTCCCCGCTCTCTTTCCCACTGCAGTCCTCTTCTTGACCACGCCCCGTCACTCCCCAAAGTTCAGACAGGTCAGGCTTCTGCTTCCTTTTCTTCATAGCTTTCTTCACCTATCTGACCTTAGCTGTTTGTTTGTTTTTGTGGTCACGTCCGTCTTGCTATTATTAAAAATGCAAACAGCATGACATTGGGGCTGACCTTCTTGTCTTGTTGGCCCAGCACAAGGCCTGGCACGTAGTAGTTACTTGATAAATAGTTGTTAAAATGAGGGAGGGATGCCACCCCTATTTATTGGGTTTTTCTTGTCTTCTACTTCCCTTTTTGGAACCTAGTGGTTAGTGGAAAAGTGATTAGTTGTGGAGTTAGATACC
This sequence comes from Mustela lutreola, assembly GCF_030435805.1. Lineage (NCBI taxonomy): Eukaryota > Metazoa > Chordata > Mammalia > Carnivora > Mustelidae > Mustela > Mustela lutreola. The sequence goes on from NC_081299.1 coordinate 17,603,755, forward strand.
AGGAAGCCTGACTTTGTAACTCACTTGGCCAGTCACCTAGAACAGGTCCCTGTACATCTCTGCTGTCTATTTCCTGGTCTGTAAAGTAGAGATAATAACACATGATGTACTTGGGGAGGCCTGCGAGATAATGAATGTGAAAGTCAAGGCAAGGGGTTATTACACTGTCTCTTTTTTGTTTTTGACATAGAACTTTGTTCACAGCCCGGAGGCTTAGGGAGGATGTTAATTTAAGAACCTCGGGCAGAGTCTCCCCTTGACTGTCATTTGGGGCTTCTGAGATGATGGTGGTCATGATGATGGTGATGATGATGGCTATTATTTACTGAGTGATTATTCTCTGGCAGGCTCAAGGCTAAGCACATTTCCTACGTTAATGTACTTAATTCTTCTAACAGCCCATGAGATTAGCCCCACTCTAAAGTAGCCAGCCCTGGTGACTCCATCACCTGACTGCATTTTAATTTTCTTCACAGCACTTATCACTGACTAAAATTAACTCATTTACCTCCTTGTTTATGGTCTGTCTTCCCCAATTAAACTGTAAGTTCCATGGGAGCAGAGCCTTATCTGTCTTGTTCTTGGCTGATTCCCCAGGGCCTAGAAGAGTTCTTGACTGGGCACAGAGAAGACATTCAATAGACCCATTTAACAGATGAGGAAATAGCTAAGTCCTCTTGCTATCCCTTCCTTCCCCATTTCTCTTCCTCCTTCTAGTAGCAACTGAGGAGTTCTGCCTTGGACAGGGGCATCAACAGATAGTTTGTGGAGGCCCTTGGGAAGAAGTCTCTTGGCCTCCCCTCTTTGTTCTGGCCTTGTCACCCCTAAGAAGGACTCAGTCCTTAGAACTCTTCACATCTCTCACCCACCAGGCCCTCAATCCTCAATTCCAGCATTAAGAGAACAGGGTAGCAGAAGTTCTTGGATTTCTTTAGCACACAAGAGCATGCTAATCTTATCCGTAGTCAAGACTTTCTGGAAGCCAAATGCTTAGCCTTGGAACATGAAGTTGATCAGTAGCATGAGCAGGCATGGGGACCAGGATGCTGGGGCTCCCAGCTCCTGGCCAGAAACCTCCATCCTCTTACTTTCTTACTCAGTCCCTCCTGCCTTGTGTGGATGGAAAATCTCTCTCTGTCATTGAACCATTGGTTCAATGTAGTCTAAAGGAGGGGAATTTCCAGAATAAGAAAGGCATCCTGAAAGGAGACTAGCATTGGGGTGGGGGTGGGGGGGATGTCTTTGAGTCCAACCGGTCCAGGTTTAGGCTGAGTTTCCACTACCTACCAGCTGAGTGATCTTGAGCAGGTGATATTACCTGTTCTAGTCTCAATTTCCCCAAGACCTATCTCTCAGGGCTATGGCCCAGAGATAAGATAGTACAGAAAAACAGTTGGCTCTATGTCTGCCTATGGTAAACACAGCAGGTCCAACAGCCACTATGTAGCTGGGACTCGACTCAGGGATCCCAGCAGGATGGATTGGAGACCCTCATCAGCCAGAAAAACCTCCCAGATGAACAGTAAACTCTGACCTTTTCTTCCTGATGGAACCTCATCATTGTCTTCCAACTTTAATTTTTAAATAGGGTAAGAGATAACTAATAGCTCATCAAAGCTGATAACGGACATTCCAGCAGAAGTCAGCAGACTGCAGCTCTAGGCCCTGATCTACCACTGACTTGTGGGGTGACCATGTCTGAAACCACTGCACAGTCCCTTGATGTCTGGCTCCAAGCTGGGTCCAGAGACCAAAATGGCTTTCGTGTATGAAGTACTTATTACTTGGCAGGGTCGGTTCTAATTTCTCATGTGGTGATGCCCCCAGTCCTCATAATCTCATAATCCTACATGTTGGATACTTTTATGAGACTCATTTTACAAATGAGGAATAGTGCTTCGCACTGGGGATCCCAGCTGACACGGTGGGGTTGGGGGAGGAGTCCACCACCTTTCCCTGCTTCTCCCATGACACCTTGGTTGGGGAGTTTCCTTTAGCCTGGGGCTGGGGCCAGCTACCCTGGGTCTGCTCTGTAAGTTCTTCTATTCCTGGGCCCAGGAGGCAGGGAGGAAGGGCCTCCTTCTTACTTCTCCGTCTTAATGCCCCTGATTTATTGCAGCAGAAACTCGGGGTGTGCCTCCCTTTCTGCACCTCTGAAGCAGGAAGGTTTCTATCATTTCTCTTTCCTGTGTGACAGCTCTCTCTCCCTCCCTCCCAGATCCAGTGCTCCGCACCCTGGGACCCAGGGAGATGGGGACAGGGGTGGGGCAGTGCTCTGGGCCCTGGGTGAAGCCCCTGGCAGAGCCATCGCCCGCCCGCATCCTGCCTGGCTGTGGTCTGGTTGCTGTTCCCACTCTCTGTCTGGGAATGTAGGCCCAAGCTGCAGGCCAGCATGGGGACACTTCCTTGCTCACCCACAACTCTGCCACGGTGCCTGAAATGTCACCCTTTCTTGCATTATGGTAAAATAGTGCGGCTCAGTGGAAAGCTCACAGCTTTGGTACTAGACAAGCCTGGGCTTAAATCCTTGTTGTGCTGTGGACCAACTGGGTGATCTTGGGCATTTTCTTACCCTCTCCAAGTCTCAGGCTCTCTCATTTGTAAAACAAAGCCAATGATCCTTATGTCGTAGTGTTCTAGAAGGAGCAGAGTTTAGGGATGGAGAGCATTCTAACATATTCTGGTAAATGTCAGGTGACATTGTTCCTGTGTCCCTAACATGAGAGAGTCTAAGAGGCTCATTTCAGACAGGGGGCATCAGGCCATGAAGCGCCCATTTCATCACTGGGGTTCTCTTGTCCCCGTCTAGGCACTCCCATCTTCTCGGATGCCACCCCCCTTCATACACTCTTCACTCTAAAGTGAACACACTGGAACTTTCCCACCTCTGGCCTTTGCTCACCATCAAGAGCACATTTTACAGCAGTGGTTCTCAAAGGGTGGTCCCCAGACTACCAGCATCAGTGGCACCATACCGGCGAGCTTGTGAGAAATGCAAATTCCAGCTACCCCAGACTTATCAAATCAGAAATGCCAGGGGTGGAGCCCAGAAATCTGTTTTTAAGAACCAGCCTTCCACGTCATTGTGATGCCCTTCAGGTTTGAGAACCTTATCCCCAGTCACAGCCCCATTCTGCTGGAGCTTGAGTGCCCTGGGGGCTACTCACGAACTAGGACCTTGAGCAAGCCCCCTAACTTCTGCGAGCTTCGGCTTCCTTGTCTATAAAATAGGGACAAGAAGAGCACCCGCCTTACTTGGTTGTTGTGAGAATTCAGGGAGAGAATTCATGGAAAGTGTTTAGCTCAGCACCTAAAACATGGCTGATGCTTGATAAAGGTTAGGTATGACTTTTAATAATGACGTCATCATTATTCTGCATCATGTCGCTATCCTGATGCCCCCGCTTCACGTGTCTGCATATCATTCCCAGTGCCGAGGGCCCTCAAGTAAAATGTCTTTTTCCTCTGAAGACCCTCTCCTTGATCTCTTTCCTTTGAGCCCATGTGGCTTGACTCTTAGGCCACCTGCCTGGTATGTATCTGAGTTTTCAGCACAGAGCTGGGTTCTGCCTCATCCGGTGCCCTACAGCATCCCTTTCCCTTCCCCCACAAATTCCTGGCATCTGGGCAGCTGCCCGGGCCCTCCGCAGTCCATGTTGGTCTGAAATGCCACTTCCCAAGACCAGGTTCTGCCCACCGGCTTCCTCACCACACTCCCTAACTTGCAACAATGGCCAGCCTTCTGTGTCTTTCACGGTCTGGAGAGGAACTTCTCACACTGGATTATCTAGAAACTTTGTTCTTTGCAGCTTGTCATGATTTCCTATCCTCCTTATGCTAAATCACCTTGAATAAGTATCTACACAGAAGCATTTTATTGAATCCTCTGCGAAGCTTTGCAAGGTTGGGATTAGGGTCTTGGTGTCCTAGATGAGGGGACTCAGGCCTCAGGTCAACAGCCACAGGTCATGGCCACATTTGTTATAGACCGAAAACATCTAGCTCCCAACTTCGGGTATGTTCTACTGCCCCAAGCTGTCCAAATGGGGCAGAAGAAGGGTCAAGTTGGCAAGACTGGTAACTCTTTGAATTCCTGGGCATTGGCTGGAGGCTGACCTTCCATGGACCTTCCTCTGGGACAGCCTAAATCTGACCTTCCCTGCTTGCCTTCCAGCTTCAGGTCTGTGCGACTGCTGAAGAACGACCCAGTCAACTTCCAGAAGTTCCCTTACACGAGTGAGGATGAGGCCTGGAAGACCTACCTGGAAAACCCACTGACAGCCGCCACGAAGGCCATGATGAGAGTCAACGGCGATGATGACAGCGTTGCGGCCCTGAGCTTCCTCTATGACTACTACATGGTACATTTGCGCCCACTGTGTTTTCCCCCTCTGACTGAACACACACCCTTGCTCTCAGGCCTCCTGGCCCGACAGCCCAACCCTGGCCCCACACCATGCTTTTTCTCTCCTCTGGGTCTTCCCACAGGCTGTCCCCTCGGCCCGACCCCCTCCCCTTTCCCCTGACTTGACCTTCCTCTCCGCTCTGGATCTCAGTTTCAAGGTCACCCCATTCCTTCACTGAGAAGAGGGAAGACTTAAGTTTCCCATTCTGTTTCTCTGGGGACCCTCAGCAACTCCCATCATTGTCCTTGACTCTGTCTTTTTTTTTTTTTTTTTTTTAAGATTTTATTTATTTATTTGACAGACGGAGATCACAAGTAGGCAGAGAGACAGACAGAGAGAGAGGGAAGCAGACACCCTGCCGAGCAGAGAGCCTGATGCGGGACTCGATCCCAGGACCCTGAGATCATGACCTGAGCCGAAGGCAGCGGCTTTAACCCACTGAGCCACCCAGGCGCCCCTTGACTCTGTCTTTAGAAAGTTGCTGACCATGCATTTTTTCCTTCATCTCCCCCAAGACTGAGCTCTTGGAGGACAGGAAGCACGTGGTGATTGTTACTCAGTCCTCAGCACCCCATCCTGCTTGCCACACGCGCAGCACCCAGTGTGTATTGATGGAAGGGCTCAATGCCTCGGCCACGCACAGCCCCTCACAGCGGCATGCCCAGCCTGCCTTCTTCTTTCTGCCCCTGTCCCTTAGATCATTCCAGTTGCCCTGTCATCCCCACTCCACCACCTAGAACATGCCTTCTGCTCCCGACTCCTTTCGTTTTCTTCCCAAGGTCACTTCCCTTTGGAAGCTGGGCTGCCACATCACCTGTCCCTCTCTGCAGTGTCTGATTTTCCTCCCTATCCTTGCTGCCATTCTACGTAACATAACCCCTCCTGACAGACCGTCGTTATGGTTCTCTCATTGTTTCCAGGGCCTTGGCCTTGACTCTGGGAGACTGTCAGCACCTGAGAACAGGATTGAGGCCCTCCTCTATCTGAGCAGTGGGCAATCACAGGTGCATAACACAGTCCCAGAGCCCCTTTTCCTGTTCCTGTGCCAGACACTGCCCATGGATTCCAGCCTGCCTTCTCGCTGGGGCATAGGAGACTGGAGAATCTTTCTCAAGCTAGTACTCCAGGCAGCCCCTACCCATCCGTCTGAAATGTCCCACGATAGCAAACTTTCTCAAATTCTCCCTGGGCCCGGTGATTGCTCCAAGAGACTTTCCCAGATTTGAGAATGGGAAACATAAACAGCCAATTATTGAGATAGCTGGCTTTGAACTTGAAGATTTAAAGCCACCTTGTAAATAAGCCCTCAAATTTACTGACCCAAGAAATATTTTATCTACCTTACCCCAAGGGGGAACGCACCCTGTCCGTGTAAACTCACAGGCCAAGGATAGGAAGTGTGGTCTTGGATACGAGAAGGCCCCAAATTTTCTTTCTGGCTTTGGTTCTCACCCTGGAGCGGTGTGGTTATGCCACCTTACTTCCTCTGCAGTAGACCAGCAGCGTGCTGATAGCGTTTGGCCCAGGCCGATGGAAAAGAAATTTGAATTGACTATCTCAGACTGGAGACGTGGTGGGAGCCAGAATCCTTGGCCTGGATTTAACCCCCAGCCTGGGATTTACAGGTTGGACCATAATGTAAAATCCAGTACCATCTTCCTGGGCCATTCTAGAGCCAGAATGGTGGGGACAGGTTCTGGAGGTCATGGTTGTAGTGAAAACACCTGTCCCACCTCTCCGTTTCAAGAGGACTCTGGGTTCAGAACAGTGGGTAATAAGGACAGGGTCTCATGATGTACAGAGAGTGCTGAGTTGGGAGTTTAAGACCTGACCTGGCCACAAACAGGCGATGTGGTTTTGGGTAATATTCTTCTAAACGTAACAGTGTTTGGTTTCTTCCTGAAAGCCAGGCTCTTTGCCAGGTGCCTTCCTGCATGCTCTCCCACGGGGAGTGAGTAAGAGCCTAGGCATTGGAGTCCCTAGGCTGGGTTAGAGACCTGGTTCTGGCTTTATTAGCCAGAGGTTGAAATGACCTGAGTGCTCTAAGATATGACAACATTATAATTATGAAATTCACATTTAGATAGAGTTCTCCATGTGCTAGGTGCGGCTAAGCATGCACAGTGATCTCTGGAGTGGGTTTTACTGTTATTATCCTTATACAGATGAGAACAATGAAGCAGAGAGAGGTTAAGGGACTTGCCCCCCGGGTTACATAGCCAGTATGTGGCATATCTGGGAATTGAACCAAGAAATCCAAGAAATCTGGATCTAGAGTCCATGCTCCTAACCACTGAGACAACAGAGCCTTTCTGGGCCTCAGTTTCCTCATCTATATAATGGAAATGACATTAGTAGCTATCACAGAGTGGTGTAGGGGTTAAATTAGAGACTACACAGAAGGTACTTAATGCAGGGTCAAGTACACAAGAAGTACTAGACTGAAAAACAGCAAGCAAGGGTCACCTTGCTAGCTCAGTCTGTAGAAAATGCAACTCTTAATCTTGGGGTTATGTGTTTGAGCCCCACATTGGGTGTAGAAAGTACTTACAAATAAAATCTCAAAAATAAAAACCAGCAAGGGGCACCTGGGTAGCTCAGTCATTAAGCAGCCAACTCTTGATTTCAGCTCAGTTCATGATCTCAAGGTTGTGGAATCAAGCCACATGTCGGGTTCCTCACTCAGTGGGAAGTCTGCTAGAGATTCTGTCTCTCCCTCTCCTTCTGTCTCTCCGTACCCCCCTCCCTTTCTCTCTCTCTCTCTCTCTCAAATAAATATATAAATCTTAAAAAAAAACAAACAAACAGCGAGCATTATTTTTACTACTAAATCTCTAAATACCCTTGAAGTAAGTATTATAATCCCCCACTTGAAATATGAAGAAACTGAGTCTCAGAAAGGTAGAGTCATTCATTCAGAATGAATTCATAGTACTTTTAATTGGTAAAGTTAGAACTTAAGCCAGATCTGCCTGACTTCAAGTTCCTTGATGCCCAGCTGCTGATCTTAGGTTACTTCTCACTCTCTAACTTGGGACTCAGGCTGAATGATGGCTTGCCCACTCCAAAGACCGGCAGATTTTCCCCCGGTGACCAAGGCAGCTCCTCTGTCTGGCCTAGTCCACTGGACGGGGGTTATCTTGCCATGAATGTATAAATCCCTCTTTTCTCTCCACTCAGGGCCCCAAGGAGAAGCGGATCCTGTCCTCTAGCACTGGGGGCCGGAACGACCAAGGAAAGAGGTGAGGTTTGCCCAACCCCCCTCTCAGCCCTTTCCTCATGCTCCCCTCCACCTCTGGGCTCTTAACCATCAGGCACAGAAGGCTCAGTGCCTAGGGCCCACCGGACTCTTAGGGCCCATGGAAGTGTTAGAATTTATTTTAAAATCAGAAGAAAACAATGAATATAATCCAACCTGGATTACACCTATCTTTATGCCAGTGCAGTTGTAAAAGGTATTTTAAAATACTTTTTATGGAGGAAGGAGTCTGTGAAGGCAAGAGTCTAGGGCCCACCAAGTGATGATGAAACCCTGGTCCATGTGAGAGGCTCACACACACTCACAGGAAGCCTGCAGCCCCTGTGGGCTAGAGTTTACAGAAAACAAACTTCAAAGCCAAGGTCCAGGAATAAGCCCTGAAGACAGCTTTTCTATCCTAACTCCAAAACCCACCTCCCTGTGGAGGGAGACCTGGCCTGGGGGAGGGGCACCTGGATTCTGATACTTCTTTCCTCTGGCTCTCTTGGGCCTCTTCCCTGGTATCCTGAGCGCCTCGGGGCACTGATGTTTCCCTCCTCTTAGAAGGCAGCCCAGGCCAGGCTTACTGCTAGTGCCTTCCGGAAAATCCAAGCTGCTAAGGCAGGCATTACCGCTCACACAGCCGGCTCAGGGCCCCTCCAGGATAGGAACCGTAGAGTTATGCATGGGCCTTTTCAGAAAGCCAATTTTTAAAAATGTTGTTAGCTTTTCTGATTACAAAAGTAATAGCCGTTGGTTACAAAGTATTCAAACTCTATAGAAATGTAGAAAGTAAGAGTTTCCTGTAAGCCTACTCCCTGCCCACCTTAACCGTTTGGAGTGTATCCTTCTAGACCTTTTTCTCAACATATATTAACTGTATCCCATTAACTGTAATATCCATGTCCCCTCCTCCCACACATACACACACACTGTGTAGATAACTTCCCAGTTGTTTTAAGGTGGGGACATTTGATTCTGGATAAGAAATAAATGACCTTTCAGTTTTTAAAACGACCAAGTACCGTAAAAGATACAGCAGATGTTTGTTCCCTTCTACCCTGACCCCTCCTCCCTGCTCATCCCTGCGACAAAGTGGCTTATTACCGCGTCTTGCTTCATGCATGTTGGGAAGATCTAACGTTACGTGGGATTAAAGGTCAGTGGGTCTGCATGATGGTCACCCTCCCGTCCAGATGAGGGTCCCCTCGCCCCTCAGAGAGAAGAGGTGCACTCACCCAGCCCTCCTCTCTCCCCAGGTACTACCATGGCATGGAATATGAGATGGACCTCGCTCCCCTTGAAAGCCCCACGCATCTCATGAAATTCCTGACAGAGAATGTGTCTGGAACCCCAGAGTACCCAGATGTGCTCAAGAAGAATAACCTGATGAGCTTGGAGGGGGCAGTGCCCACTCTGGGCAAGGCAGCTCCCCTCCCTGCTGGCCCCAGCAAGCTGGAAGCTGGCTCTGTGGACAGCTACCTGCTGCCCACCAGTGATATGTACGATAACAGCTCCCTCAACTCCTTGTTTGAGAGCATTCCTGGGGTGCCACCCACACAGCGCTGGCAGCCTGACAGCACCTTCAAAGATGACCCACAGGAGGTGAGGGCCCACCCCCGTACTCCTCACAGCATCCCTGGATATGTGCATGCCTGTGCAGAAGGAGAGAAGACAGTGAGGAGATCAGAGGTTTGGAATCCTGGGAATAAAAAGTCCTAGAGCCGAGGCAGGTCTGCCATGTACTGTTGTCCCAGTTGTACACTGCATAACCTGCACAGCTATATGGGACAGCTCTGGGATGAGGCTCCAGCAGCCCGAACGTGGCCATTTATTCTCTCTGAATTGTGTTTCTCTGCAGTCGCTGCTCTTCCCAGATATCCTGAAAACGTCCCCAGAACCCCCGTGTCCAGAGGACTATCCCAGCCCCAAGAGGTAACTCAGCCCCTCTGGAACCTTGGCCACTTGGACTGTGCAGAGGCTACAGACAGAGCCTCACACCATCCCCAGAGCAGGCATCGTCAGTGAATGAGAAGAGGGGAGTGAAGGCACGTGAAAGGAGAGAAGCAGATTTCCACACTTCTTTCTTGGGCTGTGACAAGGAGCTCAGAGCCCTGTTAAAAAATTGAGGTTCTGTTGCCCTTCATCTCCCCTGAGGCTCTGTCTCCCCTCAGGGCTCTCTCCAGTTTCCATTATTTGTTATTCAGCAAGATTGTGGCTCAATGAAACCATTAAATAGAAACTCCAAAAATGAGGAGACTGAGGCCCAGGGAGGTAGAATGGTCCCGAAGTCCCACAGCAAATCCACAGCACACCCTCTGCCTCCTACCGCACTGCCTTCCAGGATCCTCCTGCCTGATTGCTCAAGCCTCACTGTCCTCCCCCTCTCCTCCCTGCAGTGACTTTGAATATACCCTGGGCTCCCCCAAAGCCATCCACATCAAGTCAGGGGAGTCGCCAATGGCCTACCTCAACAAGGGCCAGTTCTACCCCATCACACTGAGGACCCCAGCAGGCGGCAAGGGCCTTGCCTTGTCCTCCAACAAAGTCAAGGTATCTTGTCCCTGGAGCAGCTTGGCTAGGATGGTTGGGCCGGCCTGGACTGACAAGGACCCTAGGGAGAAGGTGCCCCTGCCATGGAGTGGGGGACACAGAGGCGAAAGGGCAGGAGTGCTGCACCAGGGCCCTGGAGGGGACTGGGACTGCCTGGGCCTCTCCTGAGGCTGAGGGTCATGGCGGCCCCCCGTGCTTGCAGAGTGTGGTGATGGTGGTCTTCGACAATGAGAAGGTGCCTGTGGAGCAGCTGCGTTTCTGGAAGCATTGGCATTCCCGGCAACCCACTGCCAAGCAGCGTGTCATCGACGTAGGTGAGAGCCCCCCCCAGGCCCCCTTCCCATTCTCTTGTACTCTCCCTGTTTCTCTCTCTCTCTTCATTCTCTCTCTCTCTCTCTCTCTCTCACACACACACACACACACACACACACACACACACACAGAGCCCAATCAGGCCTTTCTGGCCCTGCCCCCTTCCCCAGCCCCCTGTGATCTCTGAGGGACTGAGTTCTCACCCCAGCTGCCTGCCTGGCCCCGGTCTGCAGGTCCTGCACTGAGTGGGGTTTGCAGGGATTTGCATCTGTGGGCTGGAAGCAGGGGCCTCTTTTCTGTTTGCTTTGGGGTAAACAGTGCCCTAGAGACCCCAGGAATGTCTGATAAATAGACCCCTGGGAGGCTGGCCTTTGTGTCCCCCTGGGGGTCTGCCTTAGCCCATTGAGATGCAAATGCGTAAGACAACAGGAGCCCCATTGGGAAAGTTGGAAGGACCGTGCAAGGCAGTTCTGCTTTGGGAGCTGGGCCCCTGGGGTTCTGTCAGCTGGGAGGGGGCCCGGGGAAGGGACACAGGGAAGGGACTAGGGTGCTACCTTATCTCTGTCCTGGGCCCTGGGATGTGTGGGAGGCACCGCCCATCCTCCGGCCTCCAGGTTCTGACTCCATCACTCTTTTCTTGACTGTGTGACCTGTGTCACCTCCCCTTTCTGGGCCTCAGTTTCTCCAGCTGTCAAGTGGGATAGGGCCAGCTGCCCTTCCTGCATCCAGTGCTGTCTCTTCTGCCTTGAAGTCTCATGTGCTGGAGAACGGATCACTAGGGACACTCCCATGACTTGTCTGAGAGACCACACAGCCAGTGGGCAGGAGCCTGTGTCCAGGGGCCAAAGCTGAGCTCCAGTCCTTGCTGTGCCTTTTTTTTTTGAAAGATGTGGGACCCTGGCCAAGTGACCAGACTTCTCTGAGCTTCATTTTCTTTCCACATTTAAACTGAGGATTCATTGTGTCCTTGTGAGGATTAAGTGAGGGCTCGCCATCCTGTTCAGTGAGTGGTGGCCATCCCACGGTTTGCTCACTGTCCGTCCAGTAGCTCGGCGTGAGGAGTCCTGGACTTACTAGGCCCCTTACCATCGCTGGCACCGCTCTTACTCCTTCTGCTGCTGTGTCTGGGAGACCCTCTAAGTCCCAATCCCGCTGAAAATGCAAACCTCCGCCCAAAAGTGATGAGGGCCCAGGCCTAGCTGGCTAACTTAGGGATTCTCTGTGGGGTTTGGGCATATCTGCTTCCCAGGCTGGACCTCAGTTCTCCCATCTGTAACCCAGGGCACGACCGCAGTCTCCCCTGCCAGACTGAAGCATGGTTCTGTGGGGAGAGGGTAAAAATCCCTGCCAGGAATTAGACTCCACTCCTAAAAGCCTCCTTCCCAGCATGTCCCCAGATCCCTTTCCTCCTGACTCTCCTTCTGGTCCCCTGTGGTTCCAGCGGACTGCAAAGAAAACTTCAACACCGTGCAGCACATTGAGGAGGTAGCCTACAACGCCCTGTCCTTCGTGTGGAATGTCAACGAGGAGGCCAAGGTCAGTGCATGGCCGTGGCAGGGCTGGGTACCTCAGAAGTCCCCAAGTAGGGAACTAGAATTGTGGTAGCTGCTCTGATGAGAGCACCTGTGGAGGGGGCAGGATACAGAGTGGAAGGAAGAGAAGCGCAGGCTTCTAGAAAGGCTAGGCCTATGTCCCAGCCCTGTGACCTTGGACCAGTGCCTTGCCTGTAAATTTGGGATCCAACGATAGCTCCAACTGAGGGGGTTCACATGAGGATCACGTGCGATAAGTAAAGGGTAGAGGCCGCCCTGGCTCAGCAACAGGGGCTGTTGTGGTGAATCGCACCCACCCATTCACCAGATGGGAAAACCGAGCCACGTGCGAGGTCACACAGCCAGCCACCCATGACGCCAGGTTTCCCGACTTGCAGGCCAGTCAGGGGTGCAGGAAGAATGCTTTGGGTTCTGCTAGAGGAGGCTGAAGTCCCAGTGACTTCATTTCTTATGTCCATAGAAAGGGAACAATAGTCTGCCTCCGGGGGTTGTGGTGAAGATTCCCTAGGATCATGCACGTCTCAGAGACTGGCCCAGTGCCAGACCCATCTGAGAGGCCTGAAAGTGGAGCCTCTGGTGATTTTTTTCATCCCAGCCGCTTAGTGCCCAAGGCCAACTTGCTGTGTGCCTCTGGGCCTCTCTGTGCCATGCTTGGTTTCCTGTTTGGAGAGCCAGCATTGTGGAAAGGGCACTGGTCTGAGAGCCGGGGCTGGGTGACCTTGGGCCTGTCCTTTGTCTCCTTGGGCCAGGCCCACCCTCTCAGACCAGGGTTGGGTCCAGCTCATGGCAAGGACTTTTCTGGCCTGGACAAGCTGGAGGGCTGGCCTCACGGGCCTGGGCCGCCGCCGTGGCTGCCTGGAGAAAACAAGAGCTGAAGGGGGCTCTGAAAACACAAAGGGAGGCACAAAAGTGAGGGATTATTCGTTTTCAAACAGATACCAGGGGCTGAAGGAGGAGCTGGGGCCTCTGGTGCCGGGAGGCGGGGAAAGAGTTTCACCGGAAGGGAGCGCTGGGTTTCGGTTGGGATTTTCTCACAGGCCCTGAAGCCCCCAGGCGTGGGTCTTTCTCAGGTGTGAGCTGGGTGGGAGCTGCATTAGCTGCTGAGTTGGCTGAGGGGTGGTATGTCTGGTATGCGTCTGGGGGCCTGGCCCCCACAGCCAAGGAGGGAAAGGGGTCCACAAAGGCCCCATACCCCACCCCTACCTGGGCAGGTCAGGATCACTTCCAAGGGAAATGTCCCAAGGAACAGTGGCCAGTCTGGAGTGAGGTCTGGCCCTGGCATCCCAGGGAGGAGTCAGTCAGGTAGGCAGTCACCAGGCGAGCCTGCCAGGGAGTCTCTGGGCTGGGAATCACCCCACCGTCAGCTGCACCTCCTAGGCTTTGAGTTGAGACTCCAGTGGTCCCAGTCACCACAACAGGTCACTGCATGCCAAGCCTGCTAGGGGCGTCATGTGCCCTCACAGCCACATGAAGTAGGTTTAATTATCCCCATTTTGCAGGTAAGAAAACTGAGGCTCTGTGAGGTTAGTGCACTCGTCTAAAGCCACATGGCCAGTGAGTGACTGAGCCCAGCTTCCCAACCCCAGGCTGGGTGGCCCCGTGTCCAGGCTCATTCTGCTGGCATGTGGAAACATCCGCAGCTCCCCTCTCTGCTCAGAGCCCCTGATTCCTTGGCTGTAAAAGGCGGGGGACAGGTCCAGTGATGGCTGGAACTGGTAGGCAAGGGCGCAGAGGGGCAGGGTCTCACCCCTGTGGCTCGAGGCCAGCGGGAAGGTGGTCTTCTGGACCCAGGGGGAACGGGCTATGGCCCTTCCATACCTCCTTACTCTGGGTGGCAGATCAATGAGGCTCTGGACTTTCATGAAAACCCCTGAGGGACCTCGTCATCTCCTTCTCAGGGCCTTGATCCTTTGGGCTGCCCTGGGCAGTCTAGTGGGAGCTGCCTCGCCAACTGGGCTGCACCCACACCTACCCTCATGTCTCCTGGAGAAGGCTGGCATGCCACCCTGAGCCCCAGTCTGGCCGTCGGTGATGGTGATGGGCGCCTTCCACAGGCGTGACTCCCCAGGTGCACAGTAGGCTCAGTGAGCAGTGCTCGAGGGACAGCAGGGCTGGCGCAGGGCCCACTGTTTCTCCAGCTCCCCTGTCTGTCCCCAGGTGTTCATCGGTGTCAACTGCCTCAGCACAGACTTCTCCTCGCAGAAGGGGGTAAAGGGTGTCCCCCTGAACCTGCAGATCGACACCTATGACTGCGGCTCAGGCGCCGAGCGCCTGGTGCACCGAGCCGTCTGCCAGATCAAGATCTTTTGTGACAAGGTGGCCGGGGTTAGGGGCTCTGGGAGGGGGAAGGGCTAGCTCCCACTGGTGTGCCCTCCCCAGCCATGTGGGGTGTGTCTGTTTCTCTCTGCTTCTTGCTCTCCGCCTGTCTCCCTCCTCTGTGGGCTTGTCATTGTCTGTCCTGGCCTCGAAGTATATTTTCCTCCCTTTCTCTGTGCTGCTGTCTCCCCTCTCAGTCTCCTTCTGAAGATCTCTTTCTAGATCTCTCCATGTGTCTTTCTGTGTCTGTCTCTCTCATGTTTCTCTTTCTTCTCCTTGTCCTCTTTCACTCCACTTTCCTCATGCTTCTCTGTCTGTTCCTCTCTCTCCTCGTCTGTCTGTCTCTCGTGGCCTGGAATGACTTCAGACAAGGCTGGGCTGGGCTGGGCTGGGCCCGACGGGTTGGGCACTGCTACTTTCCCATTTCCTGGTCTCACTCTGGGAAGACAGCAGCTCTAGAAGTCTGGCAGCCCCAGAAGGCTGGCCTGTAGTGAAGATGCAAGACAGCCAGGCCCTCCCAAGACCCTTGGTGACCCCCCTTCCCCGCTTCCCTGCAGGGAGCAGAGAGGAAAATGAGGGATGATGAGCGGAAGCAGTTCCGGAGGAAGGTCAAGTGCCCCGACTCCAGCAGCAGTGGTCAGTGGGGAGGGGCCAGGGGCTGGGCTGGCCTGGGGCAAAGGGGAGATGGAGACTGGAGACTGGGGGTGTGAACGGAGGGGTCCCAGACACAGGGCTTTCCTTTTCTCATCAGGCATCAAGGGCTGCCTGCTGTCCGGCTTCAGGGGCAATGAGACCACATACCTGCGGCCTGAGGCTGACCTGGAGACCCCGCCCGTGCTGTTCATCCCCAACGTGCACTTCTCCGGCCTGCAGCGTCCTGGAGGGGTGAGGGTCTCTGGCCAGAGAGGGTCTCAGCCTCTGGCGGGGGCGGGGAGGGGGCAATCGTCGCTGATTGGTGCAGAGGCCCCTGCCACGCGGCCACAACAGGCCAGTTTAGACGAGCGTAGGTCTGGATATTTTTTTACATCAAAATGAAGATACTTTTACCGAATCCCATGGGATTAAAGAATGGACACTTGTTCGGACAATGTTAGTGACCTTTTCTACTGGAGAGAAAGTCAGTTGAAGAAATGGACTTCATAACTGTCGAAGTGTTCATGCTTGGAGCATTCATGGAGGTTTCTAGTGGCTGGCTCCCCATAGAGTGGACCACGGTGGTCATGGCAAGGCCTGTGAGCGCTCACTATATGCCAGGCACTGCTCTCGAGGCCCCCCACGCACCACATCTCGCCCCCTCCCTGCCTCCCTATCGGCCGGACACTGTCATTCTCCCTGGATTCGTGGAGTGGACATTGAGGCCCAAAGACCAAACCCCACAGCACGGGCAGAGCCAGGGTTTGGACCCAGGCACCTGGGCTTCAGAAGCCGAGCCCGGAAACTCTAGCTACAGCACCTCTTGGGCTGGGGAGCCATCCTTTGAGGTAGATACTCTTGTCCCCTCCATTTTCCAGAGAAGGCCGCACAGCATGTCAGTGGGGGAATCAGGATGGGTGAGCCTGGCTAGTAGTTTGCTTCCATATTAAACAATTTGATTTTCCTTCCATCGAGGATCCCTCCCCTACCGCCATGTAGGCAAGAACGTTTGCAGAAATAGCTCTTGCTGTCCAAGATGCGTTCAGTGCACTAAGAGTTTATGGAACCGAATGGGCAGCCAGTACTGATGTGGCCGGTGGCACATACTTAAAACCCTTCCTGTGTCCGCCATCCTCCCATTACTGCCCCCCGCCCTGCTGCCCTGGAAGTGGTTCTGTGACCCCATAGTCTGATGGCTGCATGACTCTAGTTCTTCTCCCTAGCCAAAGGCCCCAAGTCAGGAGATGGCCACTCTCTTGGGATTAAGGGCCCTGTGGCCAGGTTGATGGCTGCTCCATGGGGAAGAGAGGGGCCCTGTTCCCAGCTGCAGGGTGGTGTGCAGTCCTGGCCCTTCTGGGCGAGCTGGGGCTCAGGTGGGGCACACAGGGTCTGCCATATTTCTTCAATGCCTCCTGTGTCCACCGAGTCCCCGACTGGTTCTCCCTGGGGTGGATGCTGCCTTTCGTCCCATGATCGCAGCTCACTTAAGAGGACTTAGTTTGAGCAGAATGAGCTGGAAAGGCATTCCAACTGCATCTCCCCTCCCCCCACCTCCCTCCCATCAAAGATTGGGCCCCCTCCTCCCAGAAAGCCTCCAGCAGCAGAAGGCCCCTCTCATCTTCCTGCATGTGATGGAAAATGTCTTTCGTCTTCATTGCAGGCAGTGCCCTCGGCGGGTCAGAGCAGCTCCAACAGGTACGGAGAGAAACAGCGAGGGGCCTCCTCACCCCCTCCCCGCCCCCACCCAGCCTTCCACTGCTTGCGCTGCCCACCCCCGCCACAGGCCAGGGCAGGGGCACCGAGGAAGCAGCCGGGAGACTCTTCCCCCAGGCCCAAGCTAGATGCACGCTCCTTTCTCACTGAAACTGCCCACGTTTTTATGGGTTTGTTTTATGTGAAAAGTTGGCGAATCTCTGGCGAGACACATGCTTGTAAAAAGCGAAAAAAGAAGCCTCTGAGATGGTAGAGCAGATGTGGGGAGCAAGGAGGGGACGCTGTGCTGCAGGACGGACCGGGGGGTCCACACCCCACCAAGACTCCAGGAGGCGAGGGAGGGGCCTGGTGACTTGTCCCCTCCTGATGTCCTTCTCTCTAGCCTAGAGGTCTGTCCGAGGGGGAGCATGGCTTCGCAGGCCCAGGGATGAGAAGGTGGTGGGTGAAAGGGAAAGCTCGTTTGTTGTTGGTCTCGGTGTCCTGCCCCCATAAACAAGGGGCACCTTTCAGGAGGGGCCTCCATACCAAATTAGGTCACCTGACCCCCCACCACAGCCCCCATGGGGCATGCAAGCAGGGGCGTTTGCTCTCCTTGACGGATGAGGAAGCCAAGGCTCAGAGAAGCGAAGTGACTTGGCCAAGCTCACACAGCGCCAGCAGGCTGGCACCTCCGTGTGCCTTACTCCAAATCCCGTAGCCCTGCCCCCTCTCCCCACTGCCCATCCAAGTACATTCTTTCAAAAAACCATCCTATTGATGGCGAAACAGTCGTCATTCCCCAAGGCCCTGCTGCACCCCACTCGCAGCTCTGGAAGCTGTCTGTGTGATCTCCTGCAGCCTCACGACTTTATGAAGTCTTGTTGTCATTGTTTCGTCACCCCATTGGATAGATGGGGACCCTGAGGGACTAAGGGACTCCCCCGAGTCACCCAGCTAGTGAGTGAGATTTGAACCCAGGCTGTCCCAATTCTAGGGACAATTCTAGAACCTGCTGCTTGCACCGCCTTCCCACTGCTTTGGGTCTGCCCTCATGGGATCTTCTGTACCTCTGGGGTCCCTTTGGACTCTGGGATCCCCTTGGGTTTCTCACAAGCCCCTCCCTTTCCCCTCTGTCCCCCCTTCCCCCCCAGGTTGCCTCTGAAACGCACCTGCTCACCCTTCGCTGAGGACTTTGAGCCTCTGCCCTCCAAAAAGGCCAAGGAAGACGATCTTCAGAGAGGTACCTTCACTCCCGGCCCATCCATTGTCAGAGCCCACCACAGAGTCCCCAGCTCCCCATGAAACAGGCCCCAAAGCCTCAAACACCTACCGGGGCCCAGGCAGCCAGGGCAGCATCCAACCCAGCAGAGAAGGCGCGAGGGGCTGCCTCACTCCTCAGAGCTGGAGTTGGGCCAAGGCTTGAGGGTGGGGTGGGGGCTAGGGGGAAAGCCCACGGTGCTTGGAGAGAGGTCCATGGAGCTGGAGGGCTTCTGCCTCCTCTGGCTTTGGTAGACATGGGCATCCTGTGGCAGCTGGCAAAGGCAACAGGCTCATTGTGTTGGGCAAGTGCCCGCCTTCTCTGCTGGGGCCGAGGGTGGGGGGGATGGAAAAGAGTTGGGTTTTCATACCTGGCTTTCTGGCCTAAATCTGTGACTTCCTGGGAGAGGGGGGTATGCCCAAACCTCTGGGAGGCTGAAGCTGATTATCAAGAAGAAACCAACCAGCAGCTAAGATCAAAAGCTTTTGGCAACCTTGAACTGAGCCTTGTACTACACTTGTTTTTTTGTTTTTTGTTTTTGGGGGGTTTTTTTGCACTTGGTATTTAAAATGTCATGTCATTAATTCCCCAACAACTCTGTGACATAGAGGGCAGAGCCACCTCCATTTCCCATTTGGATAAAATGAGGTTCAGTGATGGGAAAATGTCTTCAAGGTCACCTAGCTGGCAGGCGGTAGAGCAGGGAGGGATTCGAGCCTGCCCAAGTCAGCCCAGTCTGAGTGCGGGACCTGCAGAACTGGGTGGTGTTTCCTATCAGGGTACAGACCCTCAGCAGGAATTTGCCCTTTCTGCAGACATCAGCCTTATGGTAAAAATAATATTTGGGCAGAGGGAACACCTGGTTGGCTCAGTCTATTAAGCATCTGCTCAGGTCACGATCTCAGGGTCCTGGGATCGAGTCCCACATCGGGCTGGCTGCTCAGTGGGGAGTCTCCTTCTCCCTCTCCCTCTGTGCTTCTCTCTCTCTAATTAAAAAAAAAAAAAAAAAAAAAACCTTAAAAAAATAATATTTTTGAAGATTCTCCCATCCCCTGAGGTATATTCCCAGGCTCATTTGTCCTCCCCTTACCACTAAAACCCACCTCTTTGCCTCTCAGTTCTGTTGTACGTGCGGAGGGAGACTGAGGAAGTGTTTGATGCTCTCATGTTGAAGACCCCAGATCTGAAAGGGCTGAGGAATGCGGTAAGAGGCTCTAGGACCCCCTGCCCCCAGCTCTGGCCGGACCCCCACTCTGTGTTCCTGTCCCCCACCCCTCACGCCACAGTTCTGATTTCACACAGGAAGGCTCTGAGGAGGAATACGCTGGAACCGTGGCTTTCTGATGGTCCACCTGTCCCACCCCATTTAGGGGGGGCCTCCAGGCCTGGCTGGTGGGGGCGTGCCTCTGTGATGTTATCTCCCAGCCAGAACCCTGGCTCCACCCTGGGAGTCACACACACCATAAATCCTCCTTAATCTGATGGCTGCTGTCTGACAGGCCAGAGCTTTTTGTTGGCTTTGCAAACCTGTTTCTGTTTTAATGGGAATGAAACCCCAAAAGGCAGGCCCCAGAGATACTCTTCTTTCTCTTCCAGGGGGGCCTCATTCCTGCAGCTTGTGGTTGGCTGGGGGGCTCTGGGGGGTGGGGAGTGGCAGCGAAAGGTGGTGTCTCGGCAAGGAGACCTTCCCCAGCCCTCCCCCAAACTACCAGAGAGCAGGTGAAACAGCTGTGAATGAGACCCACAGCAGCTTTGTGGCTCAGCAAAGAACTGAGCAAACATGAGCCTCCACCAGGGCCAGCTGGGCTTGAAGGCTGAACCACACAGGACAGCCAGAGGGTTCCAACATGGTGAGGCGGGGAAGGGAGAGTGAACCAATAGTGACACCAGCTACCTTTGACTGAAGACCCACTATGTGCCAAGCATTTTGTCAGGCATGCAGCATTTGCTAGCTTACCAAAATTTCCTAACACCCCCCAAAAGTGGGTACTGTTATTATCTGTTCATTTTCACGAGGAAACAGCCTCCCAGCCATCAGGCGACTTACCCAAGTGGGTAAGTGACAGAGCTGAAGTCCAGCCCAGGCTCTCCCCACTCTGCGTTACCCTCCTGGTCCCTTTACAGATTGTCCTCCCTGCTTGGTTGGCACCAGCCCCAGAAGCTGGCCTCACGAAAGTCCAGTAATGTTATCTGAACATTAACTCAGAGTCTTTGGGTTGGACCGTACCTAAAAGGGTCCCCATCTCATATTTGAGCTCTGTTCCCAGTAGCTCTTCCAAGTGGATACCCACTCTTGACTTGTATACTCCCAGGGATGGAGAGCTCACCACCATACAGGGCAGCCTGTGCTGTCTTTGTGCAGCTTATGGTTAGGAAGTTCCTGAGTTCTTCTTTAGACTGAATTGAGATCTTTTTCCTGGTAGCTTCCAGCCATATCGCCATCCACGTAAATAGTCTAAGAATTTTTCTGGCTCAGAGGGATCTCTGTCAGGACAGAGAATAACTGAGAAGCTGAATCTGATCCTCTTCCTAAAAGGCCCAGAGAGGACCTAAGCCTGAAGCCCTTGATCAGGGGCTCGCTGCCGCTTCAAGGCAGGTAACAGCAGATAGCAACCTCTGACTGAGCCTCTCACCAGGGTGAGACCCTGGGCTGGACTCTTCGCATCCTCTTCTCAGTTCCTGAGCAGAACCACACTGTGTGGACCTCCTGTGCTTGCTCCCGTTTTATAAACGAGGAAGCTGGGGCTCAGCAACGTAAGGGGACGCGCTCAGAGTATGCGCTCCAGGTGGTAGAGCTGGGACCAGACCAAGCCTGTCAGCCCCAGAGGTGACTTCCGGCTGTCTGGGGAGAAGTGAGCTCAGGCAGGCCATTCACAGGCCTCTGAGCCTCGGGCTCCCCATCCGCAGGATGAGCACTAATGTCCTGGGATGTGATGGGGCAGGAAACCTGGGACCTGGCTGGGCCTAGGGTACGTGGTTTATCCTCGTGGAGCCTGGCATTCTCACCCATCCGATGGGGTTCGTCATGCCTGCCGCAAGGGGGACACTACCTGGGCGATCCCCCTCATTACGGGACAGGAGCCTCCCCAGGGCTCCCCTTCGAAAACAACAGTGACCATTTATGGAGGTCTTCCTCACTCTGGGAACTGCCCCGAGGGTTTCAAACAGGCCAGTTTGGTCCCTTCCTCTAGCACCACTGTCTCCACCACTAGCTCACCCAGAGTCGGCAGCTGCTGAGTGGGGGGCTTTGGGCACTGGCTTTGGGCAGGGGTTGGGGGACCCGAGGGACGCTCTTTGGGATATAGTACAGTCACGAAACGTGTAGTCTGTCAGGGGTTTGCTGTGATGCGGGAAGGCTTATAACATACGACGGGAAGTAAGAAGGTTCTATAAAGCTATCCATGTGAAAGGTAAAAAATCTACACTGTGGCCCAAAGATGGGAGAGAGTGCACCCACATGTTCGTCTCTGTGAAACAGGATTATGGACAATTGTAAACTTCTTCTTCGCATTTTTTCCACAGTAGGGATGTATATTACTTTTATAACCAGGAAGTAGAAGTCAGAGTATGAAAGGCTGGAAAGGATCCAGTTTGGGCAGCAGATAACAACCCCCTACTGCTCTCTTCCAGATCTCCGAGAAGTATGGCTTCCCTGAAGAGAACATTTACAAAGTCTACAAGAAATGTAAACGGGGGTAAGTGCTCAGAACAGCTCTCCCTCCCGTGACCCCCTCGCGGGCCCTTTCCCTCTGAAATGTTGGCTCAGGGAGCTCCCAATGCGTTGGCTTTGTGGAGAGTTCAAGGGCTGTGCAGTTGGGCCAAAAGCCCCCAGTCAGGCAAGGCCACTTGTAGAGACCAGACACTGACCAGCACCGGGAAGGAAAGAAGAGGCAGACGGAGGGAAGGGTCTTTGTAGAGACCACAGGTGGAGGCCAGGGCAGGCCTAGAGATCAGAAGAGCCAGACCCAAGTCCAAGGCCATGGGATAGCCAAGTCATTTGATCATAATGCTGGCAAGAGTGACTACCATTCCCTCGTCCGCCTACCGTGTGGCAGATGTGGGACTACACATATCCCACTTAACTCTCACAGCCGCGCTATGAGGTAGACACCGTGACTCACACTTCACAGATAGGGAAACTGAGGCTCAGAGGTGCTAAGCAATATTCGGGAGCAGGAACAGCGGAGGGAAGGCCAGGAGGCCGAAGGGCCCAGTCGCGCTGCCGCTGGTTGAGTCAGGGGCCCAAGGAGAGAGTGGCTGGGGAGGAGTCTGGAAAGGGAGCGGTGACCGGTGAGGTGACCGGGTGTGGTTTTGAGAGAGCCCCCCACCCCCAGCCCACCCCCGGGGGTGCTCCACAGGCCTCCACCTTCAGGTCTGGATGAGGCAGGAGGGAACAAAGCTTTACCTTCCAGAGGGCGGGGCAATGTGGCACCTACTGTGGGTCTCTGGGGATTAGTGCTCAACACCACTACAGCACCCTTGGCTACCTGTCCTGGAGAGCCCTTGGTGGGGGAGGGGGAGATGGAGGGTCACGTGGTGACTGCTTCCCCTCCCCCAGATTTTTGTCCCCTGGTCAGAGCCAGTGAACTGGACCCTCACAGCCCTTGCTAACTGAGTCCCTGCACCAGCCCAGCATGGGGCCTCCAGGCCAGTGAGGAATTGTTGCATCAATTTTGTGCCCAGAGGATGCACTCTCAGGGCCCTGCCTGCAGCTCAGACCCCGTCCTCCTGCTCATGACCGTGTAACTGCGGCTACACTTGCTGTGTCCCCGGGAAGGTGCTTGGGCACCGCCCCGTGGCTACTGTCTGCGGGCTCTCCTTCTCAGAAGGCTTTGCAAAGACAGGCAGGCTTTGTACCCAGGCGCTGCCCCATCCAGGCAGGCCCAGGGGCTGGCCCCCCACCCTCCCTCCTCCTGTGGTTCCCACCCAGCCTCCCACAGAAGGGCAGCGGGGGAGGGGGGCTGTCCTGCAGCCCCTGGGAAAGGACCCGTTTGGTTTTGGTTGTATGAGTATCTAGGGTTTTGGGTGTTTTTTTCCTTCCAAGTTTCGGTTTCAGACTGGGACTCACACGCTCTCTGGAGCGGAATCCTCCTCGCAGAGGGCAGGCTCCGCTTTGCCCGGACAAGCCCAGCCCCACTTCCCCTTCGATGCCCGTGCTCGCGCCCCTGGCTGCAGCCCCACCTGTCGCCGGCCTCCCTCGGGTCCCACCGCAGTCTGGGCCGAGGGGCTAGGAAATGGGTGTGTGTGTGTGTGTGTGTGTGTGTGTGTGTGTGTGAGATTTGGGGGCAGGGAAATCCTACAAGGATGCCTGGGCCCCACTGGCAGAATCTTTCTCTTAACCCTCAGCCAGCTATTTAAATCCAAATTTTAATAACTCCCATGTGTGGAGCACCTTCTGTGTGCTAGGCTCTGGGCTGAATAACTCCCCAGCGTCATCTCATGGACCGTTTGAGTTTGGTATGGAGTTCTGGATTTTTAGAGATGAGGAAACTGACGTTTAGGGAGTCCCAGGGTCCAGCGAGTAACTAGCAACCTGTCTAAAGCCTTTGCAGGCACCCACTATTTTATCTTGCCTCTTGCTTTTTCCTCTAACCACTAAGCAATGTGCAAGTAAAGGCCGTAGCCAGGCCTTTCATTTGCTTGGCTCCATTGCCCAGGGCGTTGCTCAGCCACCCTTCAGAGGCACCCTACACCCCATACACACCCCCAACCATGAAGCCCTCAGGCCTAGGGTCATCTGAGATGCTTAAATGAGAAGAGTCCGCAAAAATAACCTTTTGGGAAAGGAGAGGCCAAAGTCATCTGCCGCCTCCCTCGGCATCAGACTCGATTCCAATCGGCGGCCTCGTTTATTTTCACAGAACCCTCCTGAAAGTCCTGTGGACAAAGGTAGATACAATCAGCTTTACAAGCACCACTGAATGCTTGAAAGATGAACAAATACATTGTTTGTCTGGTAGCCGGCCAAGGGTTTCCGGCAAACCAGGACAGAAGACAGCTAGAAGTTGGCAAGGGACAAGAGGCCCCTGTTCTGGGGCAGTGGTTCCCAGCAAGCCCAGCTGCTAGGGCCCACTTGTCACTGCCCTCGAGGGGGAAGGGTCTGGGGTCTTGTCTGGGGTGCCTTGTATGGAGGTGTGCCCTCTGGGCCTGCTGGGAGCTCTGCTGGGGTGTGGGTGGAGGCGCCTTCAAGTTCATGCAGGCAAGGCACTCGGTGCCCAGCACCCAGAAGCACCCCGGAAATAACACTATCAGAAACCCACACAAACCTGGCCCGCTGACCCAGCACACACCCCTCTGGCCCAGCCTGCAGCCCCCAGACAGAGATCCCTCTGTGAGATGAAGGAATGGCTGATGGGATCTGAGAAAGTGGGAACCCGTAATTAGACCCGGCAGTCAGCACCCTGGCCTGGGAGCCTGAGACCAGCCCTGCTTCCAGAAAGTAGCTGTGTCTGGCTGCAGCGGCTCAGAGGCTGGGATGTAGGCCAGAGGTTTAGGCTCACTGCTTCAGCAAGGTCTCCTTCCTCCGGACCTGGGGGATGACAGGGACAGGGCTACCGCCTCCTGTGGGGGTGGGGTGGGGGGTTCCCCTGGAAAACAGACAGCGACCCGTCAGGAGCAGTAGTCTGAGACCCTTAACCCCCGACTCCTGCCCCACTTGAAACTGAACTCTGAACTCTCATCTGAACTCTTCCCCCAGGCCTGGATTTTGCCTTTCTCATATACGCCGCTTCCTAACTTCTATGTATAGGGTTTTTGTGTTTTTCTTTCTAAAAAAGTGGTACAGTGGAAAGAGACAGAAGTCCCGACGCAAGTCCCAGCTCTGCCGTCTGTTAATGGTGTGACCTCAGGCAAATGATTTCTTCTCTGAATCTCAGCTTCCCCATCTATCACTCAGAGTAATAAGGTTCTAAGGATTCCTTTTCTCAGGCCCTACTAGATTCTAAAGACTCCTGGAGGGCAGGGTCTGGGATCTCTGAGTGGCCCTTGTTTTTGTTTGGAGCAGGGCCCTGCTGGTGGAGAGGCCTCAGTCAATGCTAGTGTGGGGGATGGGGTGGATGGGTGAAGACACCCACCTCCATGACAAAGGGGACGCTGATGGGGTTGGGCCTGAGAGACCCTTCATCAGGGAGGCGGCTGCCAGCGGGGTGCCCTTCAGCATATACAGTGGCTTTGACGCCCTGCGTAGGGCCCAGTGTGGAGGCCCTTTCCCTCTTGGGTTGGCCCAAGTCCCTGCCTAGAGAATGTGGGGAGAGAGGGCTGAGCCCTTTGAGACTCTTGCTCTGCCAGTGAGGTTTCAGCTTTGTAGGGGTGGAACCAAGAGGGCGCCTCGTGTGGCACCTGCCGCTGATTCAGGCAGGCCTACCTGAGCGACACATCGCAGCCTCTTAGCGCAGCCACACCACGCTGGTCGCCCCACCAAGCCTCTTGCGCTTGAACTCTCACTCCGTGTCTGAGTCCTCTCTGTCCCGGGGACAAAGGAGTACTGCATCTTCCCCAGTCAGTCTGGTGCCATAGGGGCCATGACCGGAGGTGTGGCCCAGCCACTTGGGGATCATGCCCTCCACCTTTGTTGTCACAATGGTCAGGAGACCATTCATGATGTGCCTGAAATGTTGGGGGCACATTTGTAGGAACCGGTACTGTCATCCTTACCATCCAGAGGCCCTGAAAACAAGGGGCCTGCTACATTCTAGACGCATCTCCTCTTCTCTTCCAGAATCTTGGTCAACATGGACAACAACATCATTCAGCACTATAGCAACCACGTCGCCTTTCTGCTGGACATGGGGGAGCTTGATGGCAAGATTCAGATCATCCTTAAGG
Organism: Mustela lutreola; assembly: GCF_030435805.1. Lineage (NCBI taxonomy): Eukaryota > Metazoa > Chordata > Mammalia > Carnivora > Mustelidae > Mustela > Mustela lutreola. The sequence goes on from NC_081299.1 coordinate 17,629,540, forward strand.
AGCTGTGAGGCCCAAGCCTCCACCCCCTCAGAACCCCTGGGGTGGGCCCCAGGCAAGGAGCCATCTGGGAAGTGGCCCCACACCGCACACAACCTGTCTTCGTGCCTCAGTGCTATTACTTGAATGCCCTCACATTGCAAACCCACGGATGCCAAGTCAGGAAGGGACCTGGGAAGAGTCCTGACCTGAACCCCAACTCATGCTTGAATCTACACCGGATTTCCTGCCGGCGCCCGCCCAGCCAGAGTCAACGCCATCTTGGCTAACATCCCCACAGCCTGCCTCCTCCTCAGAAGAGCTTGTCCTTTCAGTCCATCTCCTGGTTGGCTGTTCAGATGGTGGAAGCAGACCCTCTTTCCCAGAGCTTCCTTGACTCTTATCCAGCTTTCATTCTTGACTCTTCTATCAACTTCAGACCTTTGGTCAATTAACTGGAAAACTCTCAGTTTTCAGTACAAACAATTTTTAAATGTTACCAGAGAGGAAACACTCTCTTTCTCATGGAATTCCTCGGTAGAAGATGTAAATAATCGAGCTGATTGATTGGAACAAAGAGCTGCTCTAAGAAAAACAGCTTCCATACCTGTTCCCTCATGTACACATTTCTTATTTACGATTTTCATTTATGTTATATATATAGAAGTATATATTGTATATACATGCAACATTTTATATTTTTCATGGATACATTTTTATCATTTCAAAAAATGTGTATTACACATTCTTGGACTTTTTTTTTTTAGCTGTTACTCAATTATGCATTTTGTATACTCACATGGTATTTAGTAATAAAATTCTACGTATGTATTACTTCAAATTCTACACTTGTTCCTTCTGTGAAAGTCTTCCCAGGAGGAGAGGGTGGAAGCTGATTAGACCCACTTCCTCCTGTCCTGTGGGTAGTTTACCCTGGACTCCAAGGCCGGTGGTGCATGCTGGGCACTGGAGAAGCAGAGGTGCCCCCTGGAAGCCAGCGGGATCCTGATGTCGGGATCTCTGTCTCGCACAGTCCCACAGACTGAATGTTCTGACCTTAAGACCATTGACTAGAAATGGAGAAGTCCCAGGAAGGTCCAGGATGGCCTTGCCAAGGACCGCACAGCTGGGGCCAGTAGGCAGAGCCCAAGGCTGGGAGCCACATGACCTGAATTCTTGTGCCATTTCTGCCACCACACTCCGGGCCAAGTCATTGTCCCTGCAGCTGACTTGGTGGCTTACAGAAATGGGTGCTCCCCTCTCTTCCCAGCTCTGCGGCTGTGACATCATGTTGGTCTGTGGGGGGAGTATTTACACCCCAGAAACCGACAAGTTGTCAATTGTGGGTTTGTAAAAACCTACAAAGCAAGGTTTTTATTTCCTTTGGAAACAGTGACACATGAGAGCATCCTTCCTTCCTTCCTTCTTCCTTCTCTCCCTCCGTCCGTCCCTCCTCTCCATCTTTCCTTCCTCCACCCCTCCTCCCCTCCCTTTTTTCTTCCTTCCTTCATTCCAGCTTCCTAGCACACCACCGCCTATAGGCCTGTTTCTTTGGCTTATGAATGAGGGACATGGATCTCCATGGGACTTTATAACTATCATCGTGAGAATCCCAGAGCTGATTGGGGGGGTCTCTGAGGCCCCTTCGATGTGGGGGAGGGGACAGCTGCAACCCCTGAGGACCCTCCTGACTTCACTTATGGCAGATCAGCTTTTCGCCATTTACACATCAGTGTTTCCCGTAAGCTTTTGTTTGAACAAAACTTTTAAAACATTTGTAAACTACAGATGCCTCCAAGAGCCCCTCAGCTCCAACAGTCAGAGCCAGTGGTCCTAATTCCCGCCACACTGCCTGGAGTCAGGGCTGAGGCTAGGACTAGGGTCAGGCCAGCAGATCTCAGGCACACAATTTAGGAGGAGTCAAGAGCCCAGCAATTAAGATAAACCAATGCAAAGTTTTGTTTGGTTTGGTTTTTTATAAAGGCAAAAGAAAAAAAAATCCATGATGAACAAAAATTTGATGCCTGGATCAGTATTCCTGGTGTCTCCTGGGGCCTCAGACCCCCATACAGCTCACATGGCACAGCTCAAGGGACGCTGTAGGCATCCAAGTGCCTGCGTCCATTCGGGCCTCAGTACGGCTATGACGTCACCCAAGCTGTCAGCGCAGGACGACGCAGGAGGAAGGGAAGGCTGGGTGTGTGCGGAGGGTCAGCACCCTGCCAGGAGCACCGGGGGTGCTCAGCACCTGTTCATTTCCTTCCTTCTTGAGCTTCCTGCCAGCTCCCCTCCCAGAAGCAGCTGGGAAGCAGGCAGGTGGCACTTCTCCACCTTGGTTTGCCCCTTAGAATCACCTGGGCAGATTTTACCCCTCTCCCCAGTGCCCAGATCCCACAACCCGGAGCATTTCTTTATCTATTTTTTTATTTTATTTTATTTGTTTGGGGGTTCCTGGGTGGCTCAGTCATTGAGCACCTGCCTTCGGCTCAGGTCATGATCCTGGGGACTTGGGATCGAGCCCCACATAGAGCTCCCAGCTCAGCAGGAAGCCTGCTTCTCTCCTCCCAATCCCCCTGCTTGTGTTCCCTCTCTTGCTGTCTCTCTCTCTCTCCCTCATTCTGTCAAATAAATAAAAAAATCTTAGAGCAAAATAAAGTAAAATTTTGTTTTTAAGTAACTCTATACCCAATGTAGGACTCGAACTCACAACCCCGAGATCAAGCGTCACATGCTCTACCAACTGAGCCAGTCAGGCGCCCCCACGCTGGAGCATTCAAATCAGAATTTCTGGGGGTGGACCCAGACCTCAGAACTTTTTAAAGCCCCCGCCCACCCCACCCCACCCCTGGTGATTACAGTGTGCAGTCAAGGTCAAGAACCACTGCTCCAGAGACACCGTAATTATATAGGCCTTGAAGCCTTTATCATCTGCCAACAGACAAGGAATTCGTATCCGTGCAGAGCCTGCCACAGAGCTCAGGAAGGGAGCCGGGCAGCCCCACGCCCGCCATCCAGCTGCCGCAGGAAAACCACCAGGGCTCAGTACTCCTTATCACAGCCACCAGATGATGAGACCAGGGCTGTCCGTGCCTACAACGGCCATTTGGACCTCAGAGAGAGGCCTGCCTTCCGAGAAGTCAGGGGCCAAGGATGCCTCCTGAGCCCAACAGCTCTGTTCTAGGACTGTCTTTTGCTCCAAAGAGTCAAAGGGGGAAGGAGTAAAGGTAAGTCCTTTCCAAACGGGAGTCACTTTGGGAAGGTGGCCGTCTGCTGGTGGAGAGGGCGTCCCCTGCCTGGTGGTGTTCCCCTGGGAGACAAGCACCCAGTGAGGGGGAAAGGGATGGAGGAGGAAAGCAGGTGTGATGGAGGAGGAGGAAGCAGGAGGAGGGAGGGGGGGAGGAAAAGAAAGAGGGGGTGGAAGGAAGGCAAATAGGAAAACAGCGGATGAGGGAATAAAAGGCAGGCCAGAGTTCAGTAATTAAGTATATTTATCGGACCCTCGCTACCCTGAGTGCGGTCCAGGGACCAGCAGGATCAGCATCGCCTGAGAGCTCCCTAGAAATGCTTATGCCTCAAATTAATACAATGTTGCATGTCAATTATATTTCAATTTTTTTAAAAACATTGAGAATGATGGGGTGCCTGGGTGGCTCAGTTGGTTAAGTGACTGCCTTCAGCTCAGGTAATGATCCTGGAGTCTTAGGATCGAGTCCTGCATTGGGCTCCCTGCTCGGCAGGGAGTCTGCTTCTCCCTCTGACCCTCCCCCTTCTCATGCTCTCTCCCTCTCTCTCTCATTCACTCTCTCTCAAAAAAAATAGATAAAATCTTGGGGCGCCTGGGTGGCTCAGTGGGTTAAAGCCTCTGCCTTCAGCTCAGGTCATGATCTCAGGGTCCTGGGATCGAGCCCCATGTCAGGCTCTCTGCTTAGCGGGGAGCCTGCTTCCCCCTCTCTCTTTGCCTCCCTCTCTGCCTAATTCTGATCTATCTCTGTGTGTCAAATAAATAAATAAAATCTTTTTAAAAATTTTGAAAATCACATGCAGGCTCCCAGGCCCCACCATAGACCTACAGAATTTGGCTTTTAATAACAAACTATCCAAGTGACTGGCATGCACATTAACATTTGGAAAATACTTTATTGAACAATCAGTGTGGGAGCTCCTGGGTGGCTCAGTGGGTTAAAGCCTCTGCCTTTGGCTCTGGTCATGATCCCAGGGTCCTGGGATGGAGCCCTGAGTTGGGCTCTCTGCTCAGCAGGGAGCCTGCTTCCTCCTCTCTCTCTCTGCCTGTCTCTCTACCTAATTGTGATCGCTGTCTCCAAATAAATAAAATCTTAAAAAAAAAAAAAAAAAGGATCAGTGTGTCCTAACCCTAACTAAATACATTATCATCATCATGCTAAGAACATCAATACAGATACCAAGGCCCAGACCTTACCTCAGATCAATTACATCAGAACTCTGAGGGTTTGGGCCTGGGCAGCCTGTTTCTGTAACAGCTCCCAAGGTGATCCTAACATATGGCCAGAGTCTGAGAGCTAGATATGGTCAAGACAGACCCTCTGAGCTCAGGGCCTCAACTCGTCATGTATTCAACAGAAGCCAGATTCAGACTGGCCAAGCACAGCCCTGCCATTTTTTCACAGAATTCCCTCTTTCCTGATCCCATGTTGGAGGGCGCTCCTCTGGAGAGACAGCCCTTACCTGCCGGTGCTCAGCCCAGCTGCCCGAGGGCTAGAGAGACCTGACTCGTTTTCACATGCATTTCCCAGCCTCTGCGCACAGAGACCCCAGGGCTGGCGGCACCCAGCCCAATCATCTGCTAAAGGTCCCCCAGGGTCAGAGGGACCTAAAAACCAAGGCTTTGGGGTCTGGCCCCATTGTCCAGAGTCTGGGGTCAAAGAAAGGTACAACATCAAATGCCAGCTTCAAAAGGGTCTTCCAGAACTTCTACAACCCAAGTGGACAATGGATGGCCTGCAGAAGTTTCCTTTAGCCTCAACAGAAAACTTCAAGTTGAAAGATGGTTATCAACATCTCCAGTCAGGAGATTTCACATTTTGAGGACTTCCAGATTTCTGTTGAAACTCTGCAGATCTGGCCACAGTTAGCTGGATACTTACTAAATGTCCCTTTAGACAGGCGGCCTTGGACCCCCCTCCCCATACCGGCCTTACCTACTTTCCTCCACGCACTACCTGCCCAGCCCCTGAAAGTGTTGACCTTGAGCCCCGGAATTCGAATCCAACTCTTTTCCCTCAAGGAAAAGCTACGGACCTGACAAGAGGGGAGCCCAAGCCATCCTGCCTCGAGGTCCTGCCTTTTGTGGCGCTTTGCCAGGAGCTCCAGGCCACCTCCCGCTCATCTCAGAGCAGCGGGCACTGGCGGGAATCTGGGGTTCACAAAAAGGCCAGCTTTCGTGAGATGCAAGAATTCAGTTTAATTGGATGTGGTATTCTATCCGTTTCCCCCCCACTTCCTCCCTCCCCCAAAGGGAGGGCCAGTCAGTGGCCATTCGGACAGAAAAACCGTTCTCTGGTCACAGGGAAAAGTCAGAGGCGGAGCCCAGGGAGTCAGAGGCCTTGACTGTGTGTGGAGCAGGGAGGGGGCTGCAGCAGAGCCTTGCTCTGGCAGACGTGAACAACATCGGTATTTGGGGCAAGTGCTCAGTTCCAGCTCCCCTTGGTTCTTTGGGAACCTCTTCCTTTTGCCAGGAGGAAGCCAATTTGGCAGGCCAGAAAAGATCCACCGAAGACTGTGTCAAGCTGGAGCAGCAGGCCTGGAAGGAGACAGAGGCCAGGCCTGGGGACAGGGAAGTCCTGGGGAAAGCAAGGACCCACAGGCACCAAGTGGTGTGTGGCCTCCCTGGCCCTCAGAATCACAGTTTCCAGGGCCCTGGTTCTGGCAGCCTCCTGCCCACATGGGCTGCCGAATACTGAGCCACCCAGGGGATGCGGTGGCCCCTCCGGAAGGTGGGTAATGAGCAGAAGTGACCACAGTGACTGGCTGCTGTGCTCTTCCTGAATGGGAGACACAAAGATCTAGCTGGAGGTGAGGGCCCAGGCAATCCTTCCGTGTCTATCACAAGCGCCTCTGGGCCTTCCCAGCTCCGGAGACTCCAGGGGAAGTCTGGGGGTCAAGGCTGAAGGATGCCAGTGTGCCTGGGCTGCGGTCCTGTGAGGTCCATCCTGCAGGTGTGCTCTGGAGCCCAGAGCCATGGCTCAGCATCAGGCCTCTAGACAGGGAATCTGCTGTTGGCCGCCTTCTCGCTGGAGTCTGAGCTCAGCAGCCCCTTACATCTGCGGGGAGGCCCGCAGAAGCCAGCATGGACTGCTTGGCGAGGTAAACAAGAGAGGCTCTGTCCACTCCTCATTTCTGCTCAGGAAACCACTGGAGTCAGTAGATATGGACGTCCAGTCTCCAGGGGACAGCTCAAGACAAGGACAAATGCAGGAGCCCAGCTCAGTAGCAGCTGGGGGGGAGCGGAGGGGCGCAGAGCTGCCCACAGGGAGTCATCTGTCGTACACGAAACGGACATTCTCTGAATGAACGTCCCAGGGATCCTGGGTGGGGCAGCTGGTGGCCAGGGTCCTCCCTGAACTTGTGTGAGGGCCCTACAACACCGGGATCCATTTGTTGTCCTCGTTGTAGAGAAAGGACTGCTTTCCAGGGAATTCCGGCCTGTACGTGGCTGTGAGGCAAGAGAGGGAGAGAGAATTAGAAACGCAAAGCCCAGCTGCTCCAGCCCCTGGCATTCTACATCAGAGCTGGCAATGCTGGGGTAGCCCTGTCCTGTCCCTGCGTCTCACACATGGGGAGGCGGAAAGGGGAAGGGCCTGGCCTGGCTGATGCTGGACTTGAACTCTGGCTTTTGGCCTTCTTTAACTCCCTGCAACTTCTTTAACAGAAGAAAAATTCACCAAAGAGTTTTCTATCAGATTTGAAAAAACAACGGAGTAAAGCAATACTTTTAAAGAAGCCAGGTGTCAACGTGGTGGCGTTTTGTTTTCATTTCGTTCAGAAATTTCCAGAAGGGGGTGCCTGGCTGGCTTAGTTGACAGAGCCTTTGAGTCTGGATCTCTGGGTGGTGAGTTCAAGCTCCACACTGGGTGTGGAGCCTACTTAAAAAAAGAAAGAAATTTCCAGAAAAGTAAAAGCCATGATGACTGCAGCCACGTTTTCTCTAGGAGATCAGCGGCCAGGACCACACCGGGGTGAATGGAAACTCCCAAGAGGATGCTGATTTGGTTATTGGGGGTCCAAGCCCCCGGGAGCACCAGGCAGCCCACCGGAAGCAAGAAGGCAGATGTTTGTGTGGGGCTTACTCCCAGCACCCCCTCCCAGGGAAGCTCACGCTGCCGGTGATCCTGGCAGCAGGAAGTGGCCTGCGCCCAGGTGCCAGGTGTCCCACACCGTGTGCTGCAGGGAGGAGACCCCCAGGAAAAGCTTCTAGAGGCCTGGGCCACACACGTGCAGTCAAGGATCCTCGCTGGGCCCCGGGCCTCCTGGAGCCCACCGTGCATATGGAGCTAAGCTCTGCCTGAGCTGACCAGTGACCCCCAGGTCCAACCTCTGCAGTCTTCTTGACTCGATTATCCTTTGTTTCTACATTTCCGAAGCTCTAAGATCTGCTTTCCCTGTCCTGTCCACCCGATGTTCTATGCACTCGTATGCCTGAAGGGGAGGGTATATCTCCCCTACCAGACTGACATCCCTGGTCGTAAGCACCGAGCTAGGTGACCTCTGTCTCCTCAGGGTGGGAGCCTCACCAGTCCTCACTGAAAGACTGACTTACACAGACCTGTGGCCCCCTCAGCTCTGCCTTCCTCCTCTCAGGCTGCCAGCCGGCTAGCACTCCTGTCTGTCCCCAGGTCCACCAGCTCTGGCTGACATCAGGGGGTGGCAAGTGACTGAGGGGCTCTAGGAGAGCTATGAAGAGGTCAGGGAGTACAGAGACCAGCCGCTAGAGAAGGTCCCTCACACTGTTAACTTTTAGGTAGGTCCCAGAGGTGACAGGGTCCCCCTGAGTCAGCCATCTGGAAAGGGCACAGACCTAGATAGCTCCCAGGAACGGTCCCAGGGAATAGTCCCTGGCATGCCTTGTCACAACAGGGCACAGAGGGCATGGAGGGGAAACAGCCCATGGCTCTGTCTGCCCCTCCCTCACTGTGGCTCAGTGCACACCTTGCTCTCCAGTCCTTCCCCAGCTGTCAAGCGATTCGGCCAGACCAGGCCAGGGGGCTAAGCATTTCTAAGAACACCCAAATGTTGGACAATCTCATAAAAGCTATGGCCCCTTTCTCCAGAAATTAGTGTCTTCATGCTCCAAGTCTGCAGGGAATTTCAGGGTCACAGACCCCTCTAGAGCCCATCTCTGAGCCTCTGGGACATCCATGGTCATTGGTTATGAATCTCTGGCCTGGATTAACTCTAAGACACCTTCCACCTTAAAAAGAACAAAAACAGGAGTGCCTGGGTGGCTCAGTGGGTTAAAGCCGCTGCCTTCGGCTCGGGTCATGGTCTCAGGGTCCTGGGATCGAGCCATGCATTGGGCTCTCTGCTCAGTGGAGAGCCTGCTTCCTCCTCTCTCTCTCTCTGCCTGCCTTTCCACCTACTTGAGATCTCTCTCTGTCAAATAAATAAAATCTTTGAAAAAAAAAAAAAAAAGAAACAAAAAAACAAAAACAAAAAAACTTCTTTCATACTCCAAAAGTACAAGCTACAAGGTCTTCCAGATGGACTCAAGCCTCTGTAACCTGTTTGGCAAACAGCCCATAAATCAGTGACATTTGATGGCCCAGGAATGACAATTCCAGATTTGGTTTTTATAGCATTTGAAACACTCCTCTGACCTGGGCCTGGCAGGCCTGACTGGGACGGGGCCTCTGTCCACCGGCTGGTGTTGGACACAAACGCAGCACTGGAGATGAAGTGTCTAGGGGGCCCTGCGTAGTCCACGATCTCATACTGCCCAGGGCCCGGGAGGGGCGGCTTCGGGGGCAGGGGCAAAGGCTGTGCAGAGAAGTTCAGGATGGGGTTTCTCCTTCAGAAAAAAAAAGACAAAATGTAAAGCTAGCACTCAAATAGTCTATTGGGGAAATGCTTGTTTTTAGGCCAAGCCAAGACCTGGCCCACACCAACGTATCCGCATGGGGAGAGCACAGGCACCAGAAGGCCCAGGCGGAGCAAGTTTCTGGGGCTCATGAGCTGGGGGCCCCCGGACCTCACTTTTCTCTTCTGCACAATGGCGGTTTCATGGCACCAGCCCTAGGGAGCAAGGATGTCCCTCAAACAGTGGGCAGGGCAGGGCCCAGCACAGAGCGAGAACACAGAAGGCGCATTGGAGGTGCTGCTGCTGAATGGATCAGGAAGTGGGACGAAGCCTCCTGAATTCCAGGGATCTGCCCTTCCATGATGGAGCAGATCTCAAGAGACCTGGGTCAGCATGGACGTTTCAGGATCTTACTATATCTTCCCAGCAAGGCAGGATATGGGAGTGAACAAATACTTGGTTGGAAATCAAGAGCCTTCTGCCTCGCGCTTACCACTCACACTGGAATTGTTCCTTTCCGAGTTTATGACCCTTGCCCTTCAGGAAAAGGAGTCTTTTAAGTCCATCATTGAGAGAGTACATGAAAGGTGAATGGGGGGCGCGTGGGTGGCTCAGTGCATTAAGCCTCTGCCTTCAGCTCAGGTCATGATCTCAGGGTCCTGGGATCGAGCCCCACATCGGGATCTCTGCTCAGCAGGGAGCCTGGTTTCCACTCCCCCACTCCCCCCCCCCCGCCTCTCTGCCTATTTGTGATCTCTGTCAAATAAATAAATAAAATTTAAAAAAAAAAAAAAAAAAAAAAGAAAGAAAGGTAAAGGAACGGCGCCTGAGCCCTAATTCTGTCATGAATTCGCTCTGGGCCTCAGTCTCCCCATCTACGAAATGAGGAGATTGGACACGATAACCTCTAACCTTCCAGCTGCAATCATCCACCAGGCCGTGGTTTGGAAAGGTCGGCCAGTTGCCCAGGGAATTCTGGGATTGTTCGGGGAATCACAACCCTCTCCCTGCCATGCGATGGAAGGGCTGCCCACTCCCACCTTTCACCTGAGGCTTCGTCTAAGGTCTTTCACCAAAAGGGAAGGGAAAGTCCTCACAGCACTGAACAGCCACCGGAGACTCACCCCAGCTGGAAGGCCGCCCACCCAAACAGAGGAGGGGACCGGGATTCCCGGTCACTGCTACCCTGCTGCCCTTTGGCCAACACCTTTGGAAGTGAGGGCATTTTTAAACTCAGAGACCTCAAGGGGACCCAGCGATGTCTTATCCAACCTCCTCATTGTGCTAAAGAAATGGGTGCCCAGAGAGAGAGAAAACGAGCCGCACCCCCCCCACCCCACCCCAAGTCACGGAGCCCATCGGTAGTAACGCCAGCACTGAACTCAATTCTCAAGGGGCTAGCAGTTTGGGGAAAGCATCACGGCAGAGGGGAATCTTGGAGATTTAGAGCCACAGACCTGCATCTGAATTCCAGGAATCCCACTTACTGGCTGTGAGACCTCAGACCAGTCCCTTGACCTCTCTGTGCCCGCAGCAAGGAGGAATGGCACCTTCTCTCTATAAGGCACTTGGTGAGTGGAGCCCACAGTAAATGCTCGATAAAAGCAGATGTTGTGGGAGTGCCTGTGTGGCTCAGTCATTTGGGTGTCTGCCTTGGGCTTGGGTTGTGATCCCAGGGTCCTAGGATCGAGTCCCCCATCGGACTCCCTGCTTGGCGGGGAGTCTGCTTCTCCCTGTTCCTCTGCCTCTCCCCATACCAGTCATGCTCTCTTTCTTTCCCTCTCTCAAATGAATAAATAAAATCTTCAAAAACTAAAAAAAAAAAAAAAAAAAAAATTTAAAATAAAAAAGCAGATGTTGTTAGTGGGATGATCAGAGCAAGCCTTTGCCAGCTGCTTGGTCTCAGGGGAGCAACGGAGCCTCAGGAAGAGAGCCTGGGGGCCCCCTTGCATAGAGTCACCCTGAAGCAGGCTGGCCGCTCCCACTGCCAGGCTGTTGGAAGTCATCGTGAATTGACTTGGGGCTCGCGTCTCATGCAGAACAGCTGGCTGGGATGCTTGTGCTTAGAACAAAGGTGCCCACAGGAAAAGGAGAATAAAACCATGCCTCTTTCTTCCCCTCCAGCCTACATGGAAGAACAGGTTATAGTGTGTGATCAACCACCTCTCCCCTCAGAAATGAAAGCGGGCTTCGCCTTGTTCTGGCTTGTGTCACCCCTTCAAAGCACCCCCAGAAATTTGATGAGTGTGGGACCGTCATCACTGAGAGACAGGCTTGAGTCCTAAAAGCTGGAGCTGGAGTGAGCCAACCACCGCATGAGGTCACCCCAGCGGTCTAGGTCATCCCTAGGCCCCATTCATCGAGACGGCCATGAGGTGTCTACTGTCCTAACCGGGAATAGCCTGCAGGAGGCGGGGCCGGTGTCTCATCAGAATTTTTTTTTTTTTTAAGATTTTATTTATTTGGCAGACAGAGATCACAAGTAGGCAGAGAGGCAGGCAGAGAGAGAGGAGGAAGCAGGCTCCCTGCTGAGCAGAGAGCCCGATGTGGGTCTCGATCCCAGGATCCTGAGATCATGACCTGAGCTGAAGGCAGAGGCTTAACCCTCTGAGCCACCCAGGCGCCCCTCTCACCAGAATTCTTGGCAGGAGGGCCTAGAGAGGTCCCTTGCCCTCCACCCCAACAACAGTCCCAGCGCCGGCAGCTCAGCTCTCTGGATCTTTAAAGAGTGCCAACCACGTGTGCAGCCGTGTGCCAGGCACTCTGAGGAGTCCAGACTGTTCTGTGCTGTATGTTCCCAAGGGTTTGGCAATCCCCTGCTAGTGACAGTCCTGGCTGGTGACAACTTAAGAAGGTATAGGTTTTGCTCCCAGACAAACTTGGGTTTGAATCCACACTTCCCCATCACTAGCTCTGTGACCTTAGAGAAGTCTCAGCCTCCCTGAGGCTCAGTTCCTTCTTCTGTGACATGGGGCATAAGAATACCTTCCGTCCAGGATTCTTATGAAGATTAACTAGTACTTCACTTGTATTATTTTTTTAAAGCATGAAATATTAGAATAGAGATAAAAACATTGCACTGGGTTGGAGGGGCAGAAATTCCAATTAAGTGAATCCCGAATTCTACCCTAGATGAGCTAACATTTGCCCTGAAAGGTAAGCAGGAATTCTTCAGGTAGAAAAGGGGGCATTTACCGCAGAGGAAACAGCAGGGACAAGATCATGCTTGAGGCATGAGCTGTAGCTGTATGTGGCAGGAATTGGAATAAGGGGGCAGAGGCCACTGAGTCTCCTAGATGGCCTTCAGCTCTCAATGCACCCATGACTTCTAGAATGTTCACCTGTTTCTGACCATCCATCCTCACAGACGCCAATGAGAAGCTAGAGGAATAGCTCCTATTTATGGCCTCTCAATTCAGCCTAACCCCGGACGCCCCTTGCTCCCATTTGACCTTCCAGAAACCCCCAACACAACACTGTTCGACCATTCCTTGACTTTGCCTGTGCTGTTCCTTCTGCCAGGATCTCCTCCTTTCCCTGCAAACTCTGATCATTCTTCACATCTCACATCCTTCAGGGAAACTTCTGTGGCTACTGCCCTCCCCATTCCCCACCGCCCTTCCTGGGGCTCCACAGATCAGCATGGGTCCTGGAGCCAGCTGGACCTGCATACCGTGCCTTGCTCCACCACCCTCATCTGTACTTTATGTAGCTGTACTGCCCTGCAGGGGAGCTGGGAGCATGATGCTAGGTGGCATCCATAAAAGTTCTTAGCTCAGCACGGCTGGGCCCTCGATATGTTCTAGCCCTTCTTTTCGCTGCGCATAACATGCTAGGTTTTCTAATGCTCTGTACATGCCTAGCTCTTTAAGACAGGGGACTGCGTCTTACTCATATTTGAGGACCCGTCCCTATTCCTCAGAACATTTACTGAACTGCAGAGAAAAGCGGAGGGGTTGCCGCAAGTTGGGGAGTCCAGACACCTGAACTCCACCTGACAGCTTTATCATCGTTCAGGGCTGCTCCCTCCATGGTGAAGTGGGGCTGGGCAGATCAAAATGTCTGGCTGCATCAGACTAGGGCAGCCCTCAGTGCATGGTGACCGGGGCTTTTATGAGCCTCATTGCTTAGTTATAAACGCCAACCTGGTCCTGCTTCGTAGAAGGAAAATATCTATCAAAGGCTTTGAGTTGGCCACAACTTGGATTAAGTACGTTTGCAGCTCCCAATGTGAGCTGTTTGCAAATCACCCGAGAATAATGAATGTCTCAGGAGGACCCAGCAGGTCACTCGGGGAAGGCATCCGGGACCCTCAGGACACTCCCAGGCATTGATTCACTCTGCCTCAGGGATTCCCAGGGTCGGGAGGGATAAAGGGGCAATTTTTTCTCCTCATTAAAGGGCAGCTGGTTGCCTCTGGGGTGGAATGCAGCATCTGTTTAACAGGGGAGAGGGTGACAGATTACAGCCGCTTGGGAAGAAGCATCCCGTATCTAATTGAAAATCCCAGGGGAACTTTAGGTGGGTCATGATAATTACCCAAATTGGAGTGGGGCCAACAGGGTTTGATTCTTCAGCTCTGGCTGTGGCAGGACAGCGTGTCTGTGCAAAACCAGGGCCTTAGAAACTCCAGGAAGTAGATCAAGGGTTAGAAAGATGTCAGTGGGCGTTTCTCCTCGCTGCTGGCGTGGGAGGCAGCGCCTGGGAGGGACAAGTTTGATCTCTAAAAAGCCCTTATCCTGACTCACCCCGATTCACTGAGTCATCACTGTGATGGTATTGAAGACCTGAAGCAGACACTCCACGTCTCTTCCAAAGCCCTCGCTGTAAACCGGTAAATGCTCTTAGCTTTGCGTCAGAAGGTAGCCACAGCCAAGAGGCACCTGTGCCCTGTTCCTCAGCTAGGGAGCCCAGACACGGTCATCTGAACACCTGCCAGCCCTTAGCACAGCACCTGCCCTCCAGGGGCCACTCAAGAAGCAGCCGGTGAGTACAGTATGCTCACATACGAAATACAAGTTCCGTGTATCGAAAGCTTACCGTGAACCAGACCTGGTGAGCTCTCTGGGTTATCGTATGTTAGCCTCCCAAGCACGTTACGCAGTGTTCATTTCACAATTTCCAGGATTGAATTTGAATTCCTGGGAGTTAAGGGTCCCCCCCGCCCTTGCACCCCCAGGCTCCCAGAACTGGTAAATGTGGAAGGTGGGAGGTCCAACTCTGATTTGGATCCTGTGTGAATATACCTCCACTAGCCACATTGTCTCCACAGCCCATTGTCAGCTCTGGGAGCAGAGCAGAGACGAGCTAAAGCCCATGCCTGGCACCCTGTCGGCCTCCCTAGCCCGCCTGGGATCTCACCCCATCCTCAACTCCTGGGCTTTACTTTTTTGGGAGGGTTACATTGGACTAACGATTTTAGGGACCACTGGTATCTTCTGATTCTTCCTGCATCCTCAAGAAAGCAGAGCCGAAAGGTTACTTTTGCAAGATGGGACCCTCCCCCAAAATACAAGCCAAGCGCTTGCAACTGAAGACGAATAGGCCTCACATCAGGTCACATGGGCATGACATCTGGGCTGCTTGCCCCAGCCACGAGGACACCCGGTGATGACTCTCAGGTTCTCTGTGCCACCCCATGCAGCCCAGGAGAGCGAACTGTGCTTAGACTTGGTATGCATGAAGTCTTGACGAAGTTACATAGAGATGGGGAGGAAACAATGCAGACCTGATGATTGCAGCAGGTGCTCCCCACCCACTCCCACTGCTCCTGTCCCTCTACCCTTCAGGGACACAGGAGAGCAAACAATTCCAACTCGAGAGACTGGAGTCTAAACAATCAATCCCTCAATACAAGGTATTCAGCTGTATTTTTGCTTTATATTAATTCATTTCCTCATCATTGAACATAAACAGATGGATGCTTGTTTAGACTATCCTGGATCACACTTGAATTATATCTTCTTGTTTTTTAAGTACAATTAGAGGTTTCTCAGCTGTATCCTTCCCATGTCAATTACAAATGTATACATTTTGGGCCTCCTTTGTGGGTCTGGGCTGGCTCCATGTTCACTGCCCCTAGTATGTGCTCCTGAATGACATGGTGAGCAAACCCAAGGTCCTGGAGTGTCAGAAATGCAAAGACCTTTCCTTCTTTTCACACCTAAAGAGATAAGGCCCAGGGGGGTGCTGAGAGCAGCCCCAGACCCTGGGGGAAGTTAATGCAAATGTCCTGGGCACCCTGCACTCACCAGGAGGAATCCGAATGGGGGTTATGTACTCATGAGGGGAAACCCAAGTTTAAGAGTCACTGGGTGTAATAGGTTTCTTTACTTCAGAACTTCTCAGAACCTTTAATTAGGCCATGTACTCCGTGACGCTCCCAGGGCAGAAGCTTCGTACTCAGTGCTTCCTAGACTTGTTAACCAAAGGTCCGTCATTCACAAAGCATCATCGACAGTCAGCGATCCCCAGATAACCTCAGACATGCCAGCACCACGGCACGGCACCCAGCTAGGAAGACTGCCCTTGGGGATCTGGGTAGCCAAGAGCCCTGGGGCCACATGATCCAGCATTTTGTGGCGCATGCCTCTGCTTTGCTCTGGAGTTGTTCCCAGGTAAGCCCAGCGGAAGGTCATCTGGTGCCCTGTTTACCCGAGCACCCCCACAGCCTCCAGCACAGACCCAGAAACCTACAGAGCTTATTGACTGACAGACGCAAATGCCATAAAATGAGAATTATTTCAAACCACTTGTCCAAACTTTAGCAAAGCCCGAATGGCACTTGTCTGCGGAAAGCACCTCAACACTGAGTGTTCTCCACTCTCCTTTTTACTTCTTCCTCGAAGAAGCTTCCAGATTCAAACTAGGGGGCCTGAGTGGCTATACCAAGGAGTTGTACCCTATATGCTCATACACCATTGGATACGGAATAGCAGCTGGGATCACACTTGAATTATATCTTCTTGTTTTTTAAGTACAATTAGAGGTTTCTCAGCTGTATCCTTCCCCTGTCAATTACAAATGTATACATTTTGGGCCTCCTTTGTGGGTCTGGGCTGGCTCCATGTTCACTGCCCCTAGTATGTGCTCCTGAATGACATGGTGAGCAAACCCAGGGTCCTGGAGTGTCAGAAATGTTCTCTAAGGAGAACAGTCTCATCTAACCCTCCCAGAACCCCTATGCAATAAGACCCTTATCTCCACTTAATAACATGGAAACTGAGGCTTGTAGAGGGAAAGCGTCTGCAAGGGACAGAGCCATGACTCACACCCAGTTCTGCTAGCTCCAAAGCCCATCCCCCACCCCTTCTATTCACTGGCATAGCAGGGGAAAGGTGGTGTGCAGTGGTGCCCTAAGCCCGCCCATAGGCCGGAGTCCCTGATAATTCAGAAAGAGCCTGTTGCTGGAGACCGTCCTGTTTTGAGCCCTGGAACCTCTGAGGGCCCAATCTACAGAACCCAAGAACTGAAGGACAGAAGGGACTTACTCATGGATTCCATCTGAGGTCTGAATCCTTTCTCCAGATCCTAAGTCTAATTTGGCCTGTTCATGCCTTGCTCGTCTCTTCAACCCCATCTTCTTGTCCTGCGCTGATGGTCAGACTAGGCACAACGTTGCCAGCCTCTCCTGGTTGCCTGGACTTCTGACCTGCTGTGGGTATGAACCTAGGTACCTGCCTAACCCCTGTGGGGCGGGGGGCACCCTGCAGGTCAGCTCTCCCCACCAGGGACCAGTCCTACCTGGAGAGGACTATACTGGGGTGAGGTCTTAGATGGTGACAGGCAGCCTGAACTTACAGCTAGTTCTAGCTCTAGAACCACCTGAGGAATAAATAAGCCTTGCAAGTTCTTGAACCTGTTTGGTGAAGGTAATATTAAACACATAGGATATTAAACATGTTAACAAGAATCCCCATCTTCACTTTTTAAATGTGTGTGTGCTAATGCTGTCACCGTTTGCACCTATCCTACGGCAAACATCAGATCTCAAAGCAACCTACAAGGCATGAATTATCCCCACTTTACTCCACAGATGAGAACATGGAGGCTCAGAAGGTTTAGTACAGTGCCCTAGGTCGCACAGCATGAAAACAGCAGAGCTGAAGTTCAAATCCGGCAGGTCTGACCAACTCTGTGGTCTAGACTTTCAATCTATCCGTACAAAACTATGACAGGCCCTTGTTGCTATATATCTTGCCACCCCAGCAAAGATGTTATGTTATAAAAATAGAATAATGTTAGCACCAAGATAGCATATCATCATAACGGATGTGGAAAGATCCAGACAGTCCTGAGCCTGATTCCCAGGGGCATTTCACGTTAGCTGTGTGCCCACAGGCAAAGCCTCAGGCTCACTGTAGTGCAGCTTCCCAGTCTATGGAGTGAGAATAATAATTCTTACAATAGAGTCATGATGATGGTTGAGGAAGAGGCTATGTTCCCGGCACATAGCAGTTGCTCAATAAACATCAAGCATTCAGTAAGTATTTATTGAGCACCCACTACATCAACAAGGGAGAGGGACCTGAAGCTGTGTCCTGCCAACCAGTGACACCCCTTTATTTTCTGCTTCTGTTGGGTCCTTCCCCAGAGCCACCTTTCCAAAGAAAGACTAGAATAATCAGGACTCACGGGATAAGAGTCTTTTTCAGAATCTTGGTGTGATCATTGGGGTTGTAATAACCAGGTCCTGGGCCCGTTGATGTCAGTTTTAATCCACGTTCAGTTTTTGATTTAAAACAAGACATTAATACCTTTGGCGACTGCTTCACAAGGGATTCGTTGATATTATAATGTCCTAAGAAGAAAGACATTTTAAATAACAGAATAAGGAACTCTTCTCAAGTAAATGAAAAGCACTACTTCACACGTAAGAATACATTTAACACTAGAAGGGGCTATCTCTCTACGGTGGTCTGATGGAAGGGCTCCCTGAAATCACTGAAAAGCACACTCATCCTCGAGGAAACATGCTCACAGTAGCCCAGTTATGGGTCACTGTCACCTCCATTCTAGAGAGGTAGAAATGGAGACTTGGAGATATTGAATGATTTGCCAAAAAAGATTTCATCTAACCAGGAACTAAGCCCAGCTTCCTCCTCCATAAGGTAAGAATAATTTTTCCAGCAACAGGGTGGTTAGGACAGTTGGATAATATTGAAGTTTCTGGCACATGGTAGTCATTTAGTAACTATTATACGATCGACAAATATTTATTGAGTACCTACTATGTGACCCGGGGCCACCCGTCTCCAAAGTCCACGCTTTCCCACCATGCCCTGTTTCAAGAAACTGAGAGAGTAAAATAAATTTGGCTGTAGAGGAAGAGAAGGTCCTGGACTGGGGGAACAGAAGGCAGTCTCACCCCTGAATTGTTGGGAGCCCTGTCGGGGGTATAGGTGTTTTGGAGTACAAAGAGGGAGTACTGACCAGAAATTTGAGGATGCCTGGATCCTCTGACCCAGCTTTCCCATTACTCAGAAATTAAAGAAATTATTCAGCATAGGGGAAAAGCTCTAAGCATAGACACATACATAACAGCAGTGGCCACAGTGTGAGAAGTGTACGTGGCCTGAAGGTCCAAGAGCAGAGGCACCGTGCTGGGCCCAGCAGCCCAGTCTAGTGCAAGATCAGCCCTGGCCATGATAAACATGGAGACCATAAAGCCACATGGCCATGTTTTTTGGGGAAAAAAAAAAAAAAAGAGTGAAAATAATACCTAAAAGTCACTATATATACCAGGTATAAATGGATCCATCTGGATAAAAATACGTGGGAACCCAGAAAAGTGGTAACATTATGGGTGGGGAAAATATTTCAAGTTCTCTAAACATGGTAAGATTGATTTTGTTTCAAATAAATGTAGTTTTCCATTACAAATGTACTGAAAACAACATGGGGTATTAGCAAGATGCTCTTTGTTTTTTTTTTTTTTTTTTAAAGATTTTTTTATTTATTTATCAGAGGGGAGGGGGAGAGAGCGAGCACAGGCAGACAGAATGGCAGGCAGAGGCAGAGGGAGAAGCAGGCTCCCCGCTGAGCAAGGAGCCCGATGTGGGACTCGATCCCAGGACGCTGGGATCATGACCTGAGCCGAAGGCAGCTGCTTAACCAACTGAGCCACCCAGGCGTCCCAAGATGCTCTTTGAATGATCATACCCAGTGGTGGCAAAGGTGAGGAGATACAGGTGCCTTGTAGAAGCAGGAGAATAAATGACCTCTCTGCTGAAGGGCAATTTGGTCCCAGATAGAAAAGAAACAAAACAAAACAAAAACCACTGAAATATTTTACATACTTTTGACTTGGCAATTTCAATTTAAGCAATTAATATAAGGAAATAATCTTGATTGTACACAAGCTGTGAGCTACAGGGATGTTTGCTGTCTATTTATATAGTGAGCAGTTTAAAACAACCTACATTTTCAATAAAAGGCCATTTGGTCCTTAACTTAATGGTACCACTATCCAATGGAATGCCATACGTCTGTTTCAAAATGATATTCTTAGGAGGTTTTTTAATAACATGAAAAGATGTTCCCAATATATGGTTAAGTTAACAAAAGGCAAATGTCCAATTAGCAGCCTTTATAATATTGGTATACATCTCTCATAGTTTGTTTCTTTTTCTCTCATGAACGTGTAAATATGTATATGTTTATACATATACAAATGTATTTTTTTTTTTTTCCTTCCACAGAGAGCTTAAAGCAATCACTTGATTATCAAATGCTGAAAAGCAGAAGCAAGGAGAAAAAGACACTTGTGCTCCCGAGTCTCAGAGAGAACCAAGAATAACCTCTGGTGTATTTCCTTCTCGTCCTTTCCTGAGTGTGTTTGGAAGACAACGCGGTGTGGATCTCACAGTGCAATTCCCATTCTGAAACCCACATTTTTCAAGTGACATTTTAACCTTGGCCTTTCCCCTTAGCCTGATAGCTTTTTTTTATTTTAAGGAAAAATAGAAAAGAGGACATTTGTGACATGCTTGGCAGGTGGAAACTAGAAAACCCAACCAGCAGATGTGTGACAGTGAGCATTTTGCTCAGAGTTTAAGGTAGGCCAGTCCTGACCCTCTGCCCCTGAGGAAGGGGTCCCCAGAGCAGCTGGGCCAGGGCCAGAGACCCAGCAGGGGGTGTCAATTACAGTTCCACATCTGCACACTACTTCCCCACCCCCCCACCCCCTCACCGCTCCCCCCCTGCCAAGGAGGAGAAGGAGGAACCAGAGTTATTTCCAACAGGTCAAAACGGATTGTTCGTCACAGATTCCCCAGGCAAGTTTTGAGTGGGGAGTGACTAAGGCACCAGGTATCCAGTGGGAAGGGCCCAGACTCCAATCCACCAGTGGGATCCTGGGTATCATTTTTGCCTGTACAATGGGGACGCATAATAGCAGTAGCTCACGCTTTCTGAGCACAGGATTGTGGGCCAGCCACCATCTCCACAGGGTCTGGAGATCATTCGATGAGAAACGTAAAGCCTCTGGCACACAGTAGGAGTTTAGCACGCACTGGTACCCACCTCTCCCTGCCCTGCTCCAGGACCAGGGGATGGGGACCCCTGAAGACCCTCCTGGAAGGAGCGGGTGCATGTGGCAGGCTGGGAAGGTGCCCACATCCCAGGGCTCACAGGCAGGGCCTCTGGCCAGACTCCCGGGGATGCTGGCTTTGCTCTGTATAAACAAACAAGGTGGGGCTTTGCCTCTGATGATGCAAGCCAGGGGAGTTTTAGCCTGGGTTTAGCCTCCTAATTAGGGCTGGTTTTGTTATTCAGCTTCAGACTGATCTTCTCAACTTTAATCTGGATTTGGTGAAATCCGACAGGCCTGCAATTTTATCCACACCCCGCCTCCAAGAGGTGTGACTGAGCAGGCAAACCCTCCCTGCTCCTCCCCTCAGCTCTGGGGCTCAAGCTCCCTGCTGTGGGGACGGGAGATCTGCAGGACCCACTGGGGAAGGTCTGCTCTGACGAGGGCTCCCAGAGTGCCAATGGCGGCCTGGCCTGACCTCTCTGGAAACCTTTCACTGAAGCTGGAAGCGGGAAGCAGACTGAGAGAACAGGACAGAGCAACAGCTTTCCCAGTCCAGAGAGGAAAACACTTGCAGGCCAGCTCTTGGGGCTGTTTCAAAAGTCACTGCAGGCTAACTGGGGTAATAGTCTCCTCAGAGACACACCTCTGGGCCTAGGCCTGCCGTCCGTCCGCTGTGTGATGCGGGGCAGCTCACTACCACTCTCTGAGCCCCCTTTCCTCACCAGAAAAGCCCCACTGAGAGTACAAGCTAAGGAAGACAGATGTGCAAGGACTGTGTGGAAAATTCTTAGCACGGAGTAGGCTCTGAGTAAACAGAGCTATTTTCCAGTGCTTGGTGACTAACTGACAAAGTGCCCTCTAGGCTCAGGAGGAAAGGAAGGGTCTGGACACTCAGTGTATTGAGTACACCCCTCCCCCGCACCCCCAGAGACTGTAGGGACACCTGGGTCCCGGGGATGTGCACCCTTCTGTGGTGAGAAGCCACTTCCCCATCTGGCCATCCAGAGCAGAGGTGCCTGGTCATGAAAAGGGAGGCCAGTGAGGCTGCTTTGGGGTCATTTCCAGAACAGCCTTTGTTTCCTTAGCTTTCTTCTTTTTGTTCAACACCTGTTCAACATCCCCGCTTCCTCCAAAGCCGAACTCTTTCCAAAGAGACTCCCTATGAAGCCATGGTGCCCTGCAGAGCCGATCTGGTACGTTAACCCTGAGGTCAAGGCCCTTGCCAGGTGGCTGGCTGCTTACCTGGGGCAGGTCCTGTTTCAGCGACACTGAAAAATCCTCTCTGGGTTTTGGACAGAAACCCGGCTTGGGCACAGACGTTGTTTCTCTGCTTGCAGTAAGAGACAGAGGTCTGGGGGGAGAACACAAGCACGAGTCCCTCAGAGAATGAACGGACGAGGGGGGAGCCGGTCCCCCCGACTCTGCCTTCGCCATCACCCCAGCTGGAGAGGCCAAGGAGTCTGTGATCCCCAGCAGGTGTCTGGTCACCCTCCATGGCTCAGAGGACAGAGCCAGGAAGAGAGCCCGAAATCTGGCTGCCAGGCTGGCTGCCTGCTTTACTTGAGGCAGTTGGGTGACAGCGGTCAGCAGACATCACCTACAGGACAGTGTCTTTTTCAAGCCTATACCACTGTAAATGCACACTGTTTTCGTTATTTTCTCTATGACTTTTGTCCCTTTCAGGACACTGAGTCCTACATCTCCCCACCCTGATTCCTACTGTTCAAACAGCCCTCCTATGAACGCATCCTATGAACGCAGGACTGGGGAAACACACAAGGGCATCAGGTAATTGAAGATGATGATCAGATCTGTAACACTCCCTTGTCTCGACTTTTCTGGACCGACCAGAAATTTAAAATTTTGACTGATCCACACAATATACAGCGTGTTTGGCGCTCTGAAAATAACAGAAGAGGAAAAAAAAAAAAAAGAAAAAGAACCCTGAGCTCATTCCTCTGCTATATTGAATCATAAATATTTTAAATACCAATTTGTAGTCAGTGCCCTGTATTCATTAGATAAAGATGCAATAAAAATCATAAAGGCAGTGACTGGGAATATTTACTGAACGAGCGAAACTATTTGCTGGGGCCAGGATGGTTTGATTTCTCTGAGATACTCTTTTGTCAAAAAAAAAAAAAAATGTTTCTCAAGAAATGCAGATGGCATTTTGATTTTGTGTTTACAAAGGGGGAGGAACTTAGCTTTTCCCAGGGTCCCGATGGCTAGAATGCATGCAGGGAGGGCAAACAAAAGCATCAGATGGGGCAGGCTAATTACTGGACAGAGGGACAGGAGCCAGGGTGCCGGGGAGGAAGTAATCACATGGTATTGGAGAAAAGGGATTCGCCTGGAGAGGTGGAGGATCCAGGTAAGCAAAGGAGAAGAAAAGCCCTAAGAGACCTCGCCTGCAGTGTGGCTAACACGATTATCACACTGCTGCTTTTTGCCGGTTGACTTAACCATTGTTCTCCAGGTCAGAAAAAAAGCCTCCTGTAGACAAAACATGATTTCAGCCTTATTCCTCATCCAGACAGAAAAACAACTGAAAGAGGGAGCATTTTTGTATACTCTGAACGTGTGTCACTGGGAGATTTCACCATTAGACGAGGAAAACAGTCAGCTAGCTTGACTGGCCGGTTGGGGGAAAAAAAAAAATGAAGCAGTTTACTATATCACCATGGAGGGGAAAAAATCCAAGATAGAGCTGAGAAGAAAATGCACAAGTACTGTGAACAGCATAATCCTAATACCAGAGGTCAGGACGGGGGAGGAAGAGACTATGAAAGAAATTGCACCTGTTTTTGCTGGTGGTTTGCTTTAGAGGACAGAATTCTAAGAGAATTCTGCTTTTCTAGTTCATGGATCTCTAAAATACTTGACTATATTTAATGAAGAGCCTAAAATATTTTCACAGTCACATTAAAACAATAATCAACAAAAACCATACACTTAAAATTGATCTGTTGGCAGAAAATCTGAGCTCTGACTTGGGAAAGGGTCTTTTCTAGATTAACTATATACCCCTGGGGTAATTCCTTCAACGTTGTAAGCATTTATTGCAAGTGTACCGTCTACCAGGACCTGTGTGGGGCGCTGGAGGTTTCAAGCTGGGTGATGGAGCCCACAGTGGGGTTGTGGAGGCAGACCATAGAATGCTAACTCCCTCTCTCAGGAATGGCAAAGGTGCAAGGGCCAAGAACATTATCCATTTCTTGGACCAGGCCTTGGCCTCTCTCCTGTTAGCATAACAGCCTCCTAACTGGTTTTTCAAAATCCATTCTTTACCCAAACTATGGTCCATTCTCCATAGGGCTTGCTGGAGGGAGTTTTTGTTTTTGTTTTTGTTTTTTTAAAGTACATCAGATGATGTCATCCCACAGAGAACCAAATGAAAGACCCCTCCCAGGGTCTTTAGGGTCCTGAATGAACTAGCTCCTGCCTATTTGGCTTCTCCTTTTCCTCTCTCCTCCTAGCTAATGCTACACTAGCTACCTTCTTGGCTGTCCCAGGACCTTTGTACATGCTGATCCTCCAACTCTAGCTCTTCCTTCAGCTCTTAGGTCTCAGCCCCAGAGCCCTCTCTGACCACCCAGTCTAAAGTATATGATGCTGTCAACCCCCCCATATTCTCCACATATTCTATCTCTCAGACCCCAACTGTTCGTTTGCTTCAAAGCTGGCCACAGCTTGTAATTCTCTGGTTAGCCCATTTATTAGTTTTGTCTTGAAATCCCCGCTGGAATCTAAGCTGTATCCCTGGTCTAGCACAGGGCAGCCACAGATTCCACGAAGGGAGACCCAGCAGGGCTGGAACACAATGACGGATCGCTCTCCAGCTGTATCCCTCAGCCGTCTACTTGTGCTCGCCGATATGCAAACAGTCCTTTTATTTAGCAGGATAACTTTGGGCAAATCCCTTCCCTTCCCTGAGCATCAATTTCCTCTTCTGTAAATCGAAAGAAGACATCACTCACTTCAGGGATTCTTGTGATCATCAAACAAGATGAATACATCATGCTTAGAACAGTATATAGGCCTTGAAAAGTACTTCACCGTCCTCCTCATTATTATTTTCAGGTTCTGATTATCTCAGGGGAAGACTAGAGCTGTGCTGTCTAATAGGGTAGCCACTAGCTATCGAGTCCTAGAAACACGACTGGTCCACATTAAGATGTGCTGAAAGCATAAAACACATACTGGTGCATCTGGGTGGCTCAATGGGTTAAGCCTCTGCCTGCAGCTCAGGTCATGATCCCAGGGTCCTGGGATCAAGCCCCACATCAGGCTCTGCTCAGTGGGTATCTACTTCCCCTCTCTCTCTGCCTGCCTCTCTGCCTACTTGTGATTTCTCTGTCAAATAAATAAATAAAATTTTTTAAAAACCACATACTGGATTGTAAAGATAGGCAGAAAGAATGTAAAACATTATTTTATTTATAATTACATGTATAACTATAATTAACAGTATAATTAATCTTTATATTGATGAGACATCGAAATAATATTTTGAATATCCTGGATTAAATAAATAAATATATTCTTAAAATTGATATCACCTGTTCCTTTTTACTTTCAAATGTGACTACTGCGAAGATTTAAAGATTTTATTTATTATTTCTGCGAGAGAGTGAGAGAGAGAGAGAGAGAGAGAAAGAGAGAGAGAGAGAATGAGCATGAGCAGGGGGAGGGGGTGAGGGAGAAACAGACTCCCCACGGAGCAGGGAGCCTGATGTGGGACTTGATCTAGGACCCCGGGATCATAACCCCAGCCGAAGCCAGATCTTTAATGGACTGAGACACCCAGGCGCCCAAGATTTAAATGATGTGTGTGGCTACCACTATATTTCTATTTGACAGTGCCAGCCTAGCAGGCACATACATTGTTCTGAGCACATTATAAGTGATTGGATCAATCACAGAAAGTTGTCAGGGTCTTTGTAGGCAGAAAAATAATATTACTTAAAGGTATTATAAAAGAAAAAGGGAGGCGCCTGGGTGGCTCAGTCAGTTAAGCCGCTGCCTTCGGCTCAGGTCATGATCCCAGGGTCCTGGGATAGAGTCCCACATCGGGCTCCTTACTTACAGGGAGCCTGCTTCTGTCTCCGCCTCTGCCTGCCACTCTGTCTGCTTGTGTGTGCACGCATGCTCTCTCTCTTTCTGACAAATTAATTAATTAGTTAATTTAAAAAAATACAAGAAAAAGGAAATAAAAAATGAAGTACTCTGAAACCAAAATATCTGAGACCATATATGACAATATGTCATAATCATGTTAATACTTTATACGCAATTCACTTCTTATGTATTTTGCAGTCAAATGCTCTACCACTGAGCTATCCCCCCCCTTTTTCTTGTATTTTGGAGTGTTCCCTCATTTACTATCTCATTGGTTCTTATAATAACCCTGTAGGGTGAGTATAATTGATTCCATTTTACAATTGAGACTCAAGAGGTAATATGACTTCCCTAAAGCCAGTTCTGCCAATCTCCATGGATGGGGGGGTCCTTATGCGCCAAGGCCTGGGCTAAGCACTCGGCTCAGATGACCCAATTTAACATTTGCATGAACTTTATGAAGTAGACACATTTCCCTATTTTGCAGATGAATAACTTGATTCCTGAAAGCTGAAGGGACATGCCCAGATCCACACAGTCAGAAAGGGGCAGCGTCCACTTGAACCTGACTCCGTCTCTTAACCATTAATCCCACCGTTCTGCTTCCATGACTACAAAGTGATTGCAAGTAGCAGAACATTACTGCTAAAAACCCAATTTCTGATATGGAAATATGGAAGCTTATTTTCCCTATAAAATCCTAAGAAGTAAATGGATAGTGACTGCAGATAATGTGGGAAATAATAATTGTTACAGATGAGACTATGTCCCAGAAAGTCTCTGTAGCAGGAGTAATTATAGTATTTTCCAGGGCGAGGTCTTCCCTCTGCTTCCCACTGACCTCCGTGTTGCTCACATTTTTCTCGGGGTTCTGCAAATTCCCCATAAAACCGTGTGCAGCCTTCTGTACCCGCTGGGCAGTCAACAAACACTAACTGGTTTATCAATTGCATTGGAACGCTATTTCCCAAAGCATCCGCCGCCTTCGTTTATTTTAGTAAAGAGTTCATCCAGTATAGATTTAACAAGCGCATGCAATGTTCTTACATTGTACTGGTTTGGTGCAGGAGTTTCAAATTTGAGGACTTTTGCAAAGCTTGGCAACTGGAACATGCTGGAACAGGAATTACTGAAGTCTTTCTTCGAGACAAGATGTGATGGGATAGTGTATGTGTTCGCTGCAGGGTATTTAGAAATAATGGTGTCCAACCGGGCTCGCTGCAAGGACAAAACCAAAGGAATCAGCACTCTCATAGAATCTCTGGGCTCCGCAGGACAGATGTCAAAGAATGGTGGCCAGCACTAGGTCTAAAAGCATTGTGTGAGGGCTGAAACTCCTACAGGTAGCAATGATAAACTGACCTCAGGCTTTGAGGATTTGCTCTTGGAGAAGGCAAGTTCTGACCTGTTCTGACTTCTGTAAACTAACTCAAATTATTCATCTAATATCTGGGACTTGGCAAAAATGATTTTGCCATAAATGCATTGCCACCCAATCCCGTTTCAAGCCACTTACCCTTGACTCATCAACTGTTGGGTAATTTATATGATGGGAAGCTTTAAACTTTCTTCCTCCAGCCAAGGCTTTCCCTCTGAGTAAAACCTCATGTCTTGTTTCTAAGATTAAGTAATCTGAATTGCTTAAATAACAAGTTTGCTTCGAATGTCTTAAAGGTACAAGGGTCGAGAGGGGTTGCTGTCCAACCACGCCTCCTACCCTCCACCTAATTGCTGATTTCTTTTTCTTTTTAGGTTTATTTATTTATTTGAGAGAGAGAGAGAGCATGAGCAGGGGGAGGGGCAGAGGGTGACTGAGCAGGGAGCCGGATGCGGGGTCTCTATCCCAGGACCCGGGGATCATGACCTAAGCTGAAGGCAGACACCTATCGACTGAGCCACCCAGGCACCCCCTAATTGCTGATTGCATAGAACCATACAATTTTTTTTTCTCTTTCAGTAGAACCAATCCTACTTCTTCCAGGAAGTCATCATAAACTATATTCAGATTAAAAAAAACAATAATAAAGCAAGCAGAATCAATGTTTACCAAATGAAAAGGGGCAAAAGCCATAGAAACTAGGTGATAACATCGCTTTACCCTAGGATAGTATGGCAAGTATCGGAGCCTGATAAAACAGACAAACAAAAAATTCTCATTATTTTATGGTTAAAAGCTTGAGAATACCTCGGCTGGCTAGGGGTCAGGAACTACACAAACACAGAAAGTGGGTGAGGCTGTGAAGAGGCATGGACCCTCCCTCCCACCAGCTCCTCACCCTGAGTTTCGTGGCAGTGGTTCTCAACGTCTAGTCTATAGAGCACCGATGGTATACGGGTGGACGAGCTCCCGGGGGGCAAACACGTTCTTGTCCAGAGTCTCAGCTGTTCAGAGTCTAACCTGGATTCAAGTCCCAGTCAGCCTTCTCTAATGGTCAGGATTCACTTGTGCTCCCAGAAGGAAGGTTACCCTAGCCCTCTAAGCTCTTTGCATTTTGGGCAATAGTTAATGGAATAGTTAATGGAATGCTTTCCATGAGCTGCTGCGTTTCATTTTCTTGAAAACCCTGGGGAGTGGATATTATGATTATCCCCACTTTATGGATAGGACACTGGGCTTTGTCTGCCATTCGATGGGTGGAACCAACATTGTCACCGGTCTGTCTTCACTACATGATATAGATTAGATATCTCATTCTAAAGGGAAGAAGTCAAAAAGAATAAAGCAATACATGTTTCATTTACAGGATGGGCAGCTGATGAATGACTGTGAGATGTTCTAGTTCAAGGGGAATCATCACCCGCTCTCTCCTCTGTAAGATAGGCACATTTTCCCCTTTCACTTCTATAGAGGAAAGCTGAAGGATGGTAAATTCTTTCAAGGCTGGTAAGGTGAAACCACCCCTCAGGGGTCCCGTTTGTAGCGTGTCTATCCTGACTCACCCAACAGATGAGGCTAGCACGCTTTTCAAAAACACTATTTCCCGATGGGTTCCTTGACATACCAGTTTTATAAGATAGGTTAGTGTTAGTGATGGCAGCAGCAGGGAGAGAGCCCCAGAACCAAATAAACTTAAGAAGCCTCATACTGAGTTCCCACACTGAAGGCTCACCATAAAGCCCACCGTGTTAAGTACCGTGAGAAGTCCTACCATAAACAAACCTAACTTCACTTACCCAGCCTTTCTGAAACTTACTAGATCATTAAATCTTTTTGGCTTAGAATACCTGTGAACATACTTGTAGGAAAAAATTGTTCTGATTGTTCATTTGAAGCCAATTTTCATAAAGCATTATAACAGAATTTGTCTCAGAGTAATACTCATTCACACGACCTTGACTTTCTTTTCATTGCCGGGCCTGTGGGCTCCAATCTGGCCACATGCCGGCATTTGTGAACCTCTCTCCAGCACCTACTAATTTTCCCGGAACCACTCCTGCCATCATGCCAACAGAAAGGCCATGAAAGTCTCCTCCCATCAGCCTCATTTAACATCCTGTCAGCCTCATGAATAAACTGGAACAAAGATTTAAAATACATTAATGAGGCTCTTTAAATTATTCGGACTTAGCAAGATGACAGGTCTTCTCTGAAGGTTGGGTGTAGTGGTTCCAACAGTCATCAGGAAGTTTCTAGAATTTATGGATCCACAGAGTTTCTTGGTCAGCCTCACCTACAATCACACTCCTCCTGACTATACCAGTGTCAGTCAGGCAGATCTTCCTCCGAGGAGGTCTCCTTTTCCTACCCTCAGAGTCCTCGGATCCAGAAATGGAGGAGGTGTCAAAGGTGAAAGTCACTAAGGGGATGGGCGGGGGGCATGAAATTCACATCAGAGCAGAAAGGAAATAGCTAAGATGTGGGGTCTCCTAACAGATCTCCATGGGCCACTGCAAGCTGGTTACAGGAATCTAAATATCTATAAATAGATATCAAAGCAGGGACAGGAAGCCTGCACAACTCCATGTCTGCTTTCTTTTGGGTCTGGTCTGAATTTTTTAAAGACCTGACGGGCCTGACTAAGTTCTGTAAAACTCGGACCCTCCCCTGGGCCTCTTCTCCTCTTTAGCCTCGTCGTTTGGAAAGTTATTGTGCACAAAGCCTAGCAGGGAATTGGTCGTGTGCTCTCATTCGATCCCTTCTTTGGCACCAAGCAGGAGTGGACTGTGCCACTCTACGGCCAAGAATTTCTCGGAGACAAAACCGAGGAGGTGCGGGAGGTTTTGTTGGTGACTCAGGTGGTAACACTCATAATATTTAACATGTTTACAATACTCTGCAGTTTCAAAGAGCATTTCGCTCATTGCAATTTGCCCAGCGCCTCCAGGGAGTCTCCACTTTTATGAGGTAACCAGGACACAGGAGGGTGACGTGCTCGAGGCCACATTGAGAATCCTCAGCTGAGTCAGGCTCAGGTCTGAAGTCTTGTCTCCTGAGACAAGACTTGTCTCTCAGGAGACAAGACTTCGTGAGATGGCACTTCCGTTGCCGATTGCTTTCAGGTCCCTTCATCTGCAGGGTTTGGGGCAGGAAAGGAGGCAGAGGCATGGTTCACTGGGGCCATGGGTAACTTCCACATCTCCGCTGATAGGGAGCTAACTTTAAAGTCAGCTCTGCCAAAGTCAAATTCCAGTAAGTGGCTGCCTTCAGCGTGTCTTAAATGGACCCTTTGTGTGGTGCTTTGTTTTGTTTTGAAATCGGTTCCAGTGTCAGGCATTATAATACATCTTTGCAAGAGATTGTTGTAATTTTTAAAGGGACAGAAGGCATATGTGTTTTGTTGATGCTAGTTTGGGTTTGCTTCCTTTTTTCACTTTTCTACCTCAGCTAATTTTACCCCAGTTTGACCCTTTTCCCTCACTATATCTCTTCTTCTTGCCAATTTATAGATACTCAAATTAAGAACAAAAGAAAAAAAATCCTTGCCCAGGTCTGGTCAGGGACATCAGCACTTCATATAGATCCTTGATTCTTAGAGCCATCCACAAAGATAAAGACCCACATCTTACAAAGAAGGGGAGGAAGATCACTCCATTTCAGCCTGCTGCCTGCTTTCTTTTCGCTCCCGGCAGACTTCTCAATAATTTGAATAACCCAATTAGACCAAGTGGTGTAAAACACCCTGTTAGGGTAAAATCTTTTCCCTGGTGCCTAGAAATCTCAGGAAAACATCTACTTAGTCCATCCCACAATGACAAAGTTGATGTGAACGATCAGGTTCTGAATATCCCTCTAGCCTCTCTTCTCACTCTGGCCATGTGGAGCAGTGAGGGGGGAAATTACTTAAAGACACAGGCTCTAATTTACCTGCATGACACCTGAGGCAACAGTTACTCTCCTAATTAGAACCAGAGTCTTTGGAGAGAAGGGACCAGCGGTCCAACACGTGTTTACGCAATGGACGAAGGAAAGTGCTGATCTGCTAATGGCCTTACTCGGGAAAGAGGTTCTCACCAGAGAGGGAAAAGTGCACGTCCCTTTCTTAGACAACGAGGCACTGTTGAACACTGGAGATTGGTGAATGACGTCGTAGAACCCCGGACCTGGGATGCTATCCTGAAAGGAAGAGAATGGGGTGTCATAAGGGAACATTCATTTCCACTGTGCTTTTCTGCAAGCTTCATATCCATTAATGCTCGGCCTCACTGTCATCCTCCGAGACAGGCATCACTACCATTTGGTGGAAAGCTGGCTCCACCATTTCCTAGCCTGCCCGCTCACTGTCTCAGTTACCAAGTGCTGGAGGTTGGAATTCCAGCCTGGGTCTGGGACCCCCAGCCTGGGTCTGGTTCGCTGCACCATGCCTTCCTGCATTCCAGAAGAATGCTGTTTTTTGTTTTTTTTTTTTCATGCCGTTAGAGAAACGAGCATAAGATGGGCTGCTCGGTGTGGCTGATACGCAAGTCAGTGTGTGCCGATTGGGGAAGGCAAGCCCAAGGTGAGGGAATGATGACTGATTTCACATTAACCGCACCCACCTGACTCAGCTTCCTCCTCAGCCTTTCAGAAGAGAAATCAGGGAGTGTTTCTGTTTATAAAGCAAAATGAAACAAAAACAACCTTCATCCCAAACAAGACCGTGTCTAATTCGCAAACAAAGAGACAGGTTCGGAAGCTCAAATTCTAAATGATGCAGGTATGATAGAGACGAGTAAGCAGAAGCTTGATTTCTAAGCTCATTTCTGCTTTTGCAGTTAATTGAACTTGCATCTCATTTCCCATGCTAGTTACCAGGGGGAAGTATTATGTTGACAGAAGTTGGCCAAGCAAGTGCCACGAAAGGATACGAATGTTCTACTGTCCTGAGAGTTTACTGGGTGCCAACTTGATGGTACGAGCTTTTCAAAAGTTGCTTCGTTTAGTCCTCTGAGAGGAAGGGGCTACTGTCTCCATTTTACAGATGGAGACACTGAGGCAAGTGGAGATGAATTTGCCCAATATCCCCCTGCTACAAGTGTTAAGGACTTGAAGAACACAAAGTCTTTGCAGTTTCTCCAACCTCCGCCCCCAAGGCTCATCCTGCCTCCACCGTCCCTACCACCTTTCTCAGGGCAGAAAGAAAGCCTGAAGTGCCACTAGGGCCTTCCAGGACTTTCCAGTCTGGCCTGAGAAGTATCTGATTATGCTTTAATATATGAGACAGAACCACCAGTGAGATTAACAGGTTCCTCTGTGCTGAATTTTAACTGTCGTGAACCCTTGGAGCATCGCTCGAAGACAGTGGGTGCAGGGCACTGATTCCCACTTTGTAGGTGATGATGATCTCAGGTGCGCAGAGCGGGGGCTGATCACCAGGGAGAATGGGGCAGACCATGAGACGGGAGGCAGAACCTGGTGCATCAGCGCCCTAGGCCAAGTTCAGAAGATATTGACACGTGGGAGCAGATTCAAGGAGCTCCAGGGAAACAAGGAAGAGATTTTTCTAGGGGGCTGTTCGTGGGGCTAGCATTTATTTATTGAGTGGCTGCTCACTGTGTGCCAGCCACTGTTCTGAGTGCTTTACACGCAGCAACTCATTTAATCTCCATTTTAATTCATTCATTAATTATTTTGAAGACTTTGTATATTTGACAGCAAGAGAGAAAGAGCACGAGCAGGGGGAGTGAGTGGGAGAGGGAGAAGCAGGCTCTCTGCTAAGGGTGGGATCAGATGTGGGACTCCATCCCAGGACCCTGAGATCATGACCTGAGCTGAAGGCAGACACCTAACCCTCTGAGCCACCCAGGTGCCCCTTAACCCCCATTTTAAAGATGGGAAGAAAGAGCCAAAAGAGATAGCATCCAAGGTCACATGGGTAGTAACTGTTAGGGCCAGAATTTGAACCTAGGTGGTCTTAGTACAAAGTCTACTCTTTTTTTTTAAATTGACATATAACTGACACATAACATTATACTTATATATATATTTTTAAATTTTTTAAATTGACATATTACTGACACATAACATTATATTAGTTTTATGTATACGGCATGATTCAATATTTGTACACGCTGGGAAGTGATCGCTACAGTAAATCACGTTAACATCTATTGCCATATACAGTTGCAAAATTTTTGTCTTCTGATGAGAACTTTAAAGATCTACTCTCTTAGCAACTCCCAAAATGCAATTCAGTTTCGCTAACTGGGGTCGCCATGCTATATATCACATCCCCCTGACTTATCTATTTGATGATTAGAACTTTCTACCTTCTGACTCCCTTCACCTATTTTGTCTACCTCCATCAAACATAGAATCCACTCTTACTCACTAAACCAAACTGACTTTCAAATGAGAATGTGTAGGATAAAAAGAAAAAAAAGAAATCCCAGAGGCTTTTTTGTTTTTAAGATATAATTTATTTATATGTCAGAGAGAGAGCACAAGCAGGCAGAGCTGCAGACAGAGGTAGAGAGAGAAGCAGGCTCCCCACTGAGCAAGAAGCCCTATGCAGGACTCGATCCCAGAACCCTGGGATTACGACCTGAGCCGAAGGCAGCAGCTTAACCCATTGAGCCACCCAGGTGCCCTCACCCCCAGACTTTTGAATCAGGAAATTTTAGTCTCAATGCTGCAACTAGCTAAGTGACCTGAAGCAAGTCACATCACGGGGCCTCAGTTTCCTCATTTGTAAATTAGAGACGTCAGACTCAATGCCTTTGGGTGCTTCTTAGTTTCGAGAGCCCCTAAATCAACGAGGAGCTGAAGCAGGGCATGTCACTGTGACTCTTCCAGGTTTAAGCAGCGAACAAGGAAGACGTGCACCTCTGGCTTTCAGTCCCCCTGCCACCCTCAACACCTCCATCTGTTCACACACATTTTCTGCGCACCCACATGACATGTCTAAGGAGATGGAGTTGCCTCCTAAAATTCAAGACACACGAAGCTGCTCCCTCCCACCTTGCCCAGTTAAATCTGAATTTCAGCGAAATAACCAAAAGCTATCTTAGTGTAAGTATATCCCATGCAGTATTTGGGACATACTTATACTAAAATAGTTGGTTGTCATTTATCCGAAATCCTTGATTACGTTTTATTCTGCTGTGTTGCAAACTGCTTTGAGTCCAGGCCAAATACGAAGAGGGCTGTCACATTACAGCCTGGAGGGAGAGAGGGCTGCCTTTTGGCCCTTAAGGAATCTCTGAGAAGAGTCATCTAGGCAGCGGTAGGCTAGAGCTGGCAGTTCAAGAGGGTGATGGTTAGAATGTCAGAGATCTTTCTCATGGTAGCTTGAAAGCAGGGTGGAAATATTTACTCCCCAGAAACTGGCAAATGCTATAAATTAGAACTTTCCTTCACAGAGGGGAGAGCTGGTTTACCAGCATACCGTTATCTTCGCAGGACAGGCAGGTAGGTTTCTAAGCTCCTCAGAGGGAAACCTCCAACAGCAGGGCCTTCAGGCCTTTCTCCCCTGAATACTAGGAGGGCTGGTGAGTGGCTAGCTGGGAGGGTCATAAATATCCAGGATGTTTCACTTTCGGGATAACAGTTCTTGGGTGAGTTTAGACTTCTCAGAGTGCATTTCTGAAACAAGAATCCAGGTTGCCATTGGGGTAATCTAAGCCACCTTCCGTTTCTCAGCGAAGACCACCCCAGTGGGCAAAAAACAGATAAACGAACAAAGCATAAATGGGTGCACTGCCCGCCCTGTGCGGAGTGGCCGAGGAGGTACTGCTGTCTCCCAGGCCTGCCCCACAGCGTGAGGATTAAATGAGTTGATACACAGAGGGGTGAGAGCCAGTGTGTGGCCACTAGTGGAGCAGTGGAGCCAAACCTTCCCATGGGGGTTAAAGACCTTGAGAGTGGGACTGACCCGGGAGGACTGTCAGATGTGCTCCCACCCCTTGACCCAACACACATCTGGGTGACATTTGATTGAAATGCACTTTGAGAGCCCTTCTGAAGGATTAGAATGCCAAACGGCAGCCCCTGCAGGTGCCAAGAGTGGGACAAAGGTCTCTCCGTTGACTTGATCCTGGGATAGGCTGGACAGGTAATGAGAAGGAAACTACAGGGAGGTGGTCATGTACCTCCCCCTCCCCCACCCAGATATAAAGCTTGAAGTCCCCCAGTTTGGAGCCTGTTACATAGCCTGAATTTTCTAGGGCTGAGTTCCTAAATTCTATCCAATCAGTATTTTTCAAATGAATGGTTTGTAAAACTGTTCCTTCGGTTGGGAAATGTAGTCTCTGTTGGATCCTTGGCTAAAGATCCTACTAGAGCTGCCTTTGACCCTTCAGAGATACTCCACCTTGCTTTGGTCTCTTTTGGGGGCTGGTGAGCTGGCGTTTCTCAGGGGGGCACAAGATGAATGAAATCTAGGGGTCTGTGGAAGGGCTTTGAAGTATCTGACAGGAGGAGGACGTGTCTGAGTTGGAAGCAGAGCCTGGGGCTGCGGTTAATCCACGGGTAAAACCACACAGAGATTTTTGGGCTCTTGAGGGAATAATTTCCTTTTACAGAGGCCTCTAGTCTTAGGGTCTCAGGACAATGTGTCCATCAATCCTGTCGACTTCACGGAAGCCAGAAAGCTTTTACTCAGGTTAACACAACCAAAGGGATAAGGCCAGCACAGACTTCATGGTGGGATAACAGGCACCTGCCCCCAGGACACGTGTCCTCCCCGGACCTGAGGCCCCTCCTCTGTGAACCTGCAGGGCCGTGCATGTGGGTGTCAAGCTCTGTGGTGTTCAGACCACATCCCTGGTGTCCACCGCCCAGGAAAGAGGGCAGGAGTTGGCAGCAGCTTCGAGCGGCAGTGCGTCTTTACCTGGCCCACCGGTGGCTTGTTAGCAGCCCCTTGAAATCCCTTGAGCAGCACATCAGCAAGAACTCAACTCAGCAGACGCCTATGAAAGGCTACTGCGGACCAGAGCTCAGGCAAAGCGGCAAGGGACTAGCACGGCCTGTTAGTAGCTCACATGTTCTGGAATGGGATGGAGGGACTCGACGTGCACACGCACTGCCATCAGACCAAGCAGAAGGCAGACAGGGGCACGGGAGCAGCTGTCAGAGCATAGAGAAGGGTGCCCCTCCTTCCGTCCCCAGGAGACACAAGGAACAGTGTCTGGGAACGAGGAGCTGTCTCCTGGGCCTGTCCTTGCTCTGCCTGAGCCTGGCCGTGCAAGACACCCAAGTCTCTGGGTCATTATGTCAAAAGCAGAGATGATGATGAGCCTCTGCTCACAGGGTGATTATGGGGAGTCTGGGTTAATAAATGAAAAGGTCATCAGGTGTTGCCTGGTGTGCCATCGGTGCCTGGCAAGTATTTGTTATTTCCAGGAACAGGGAGTGCAGACTCCTTAGGACAGCGTGCTGGTAACCCTGTGGGGAGCAGTCAGGCTTCCAGAGCAGAAGGGTCAGGCAGAGCCCGTTGTGGTTCAAACACGTAGCTGCGTGCACACTTGGGCTTATTATCCCCTTGAACATGGTGGTCCCAGCAAACTGAACTTCCTTTCACTTAAATCTCCTTGACGTGTAAAACATCCCAGGTCCGATGCCTTGTCAAGTTAGTGAGTGAAAGAGTATTCACTTTATACTGTTTCATCACAAATTAAACACAAGCCTGCTTACCATCTGGGAAGGTGGATTTACTGTCAGGCTGCACATAAAACCAACATATATTTGTAAATGGTGGCCATCTAGAGACTACAGGGCCCCTATCCTACCAGCATTCATTCACCGGAGCCTGGAAGGGATGTCAGGTTTAGAATCATGGAACAGTAAGCCCCAGAGAGCCTAACTATTATAACATCCTTGCTCTCAATGGGCTGCGAAGACATTATCAGTGTTACATAGCCTGGAAAGCATGACCACCGTCCAGAGGCAAATGGGAAACAGGGAAGTGGAGGAAGAAAATGTCCTTCGGGCCCCTGGGCTCCATTCTGTCCCACATAAGGCATGTTTCTTCGTGCATGCGGAGTCACCAGCACCTCCATAAATCATTGCAAAATGTGCAGGAAAGCAGACTTCATTTCTAGCAGCGCAAATTGCCAGTCACAATGCCGGGCTCTGGGAAGGATTCCTTGTGGCCAGGGCTCGGAGTTATATGGGGCATGTGAGCGGGGCCATGTTTCCCCACAAGGTTGGACTGATAAGGTAAGCGCGCATTTCACAAGGCTCCGATTCTCTGTGTTAAAGATGTGTTAAATGGGTCATGGAACTAATGTGAGGATACAACCAAGTTATGAGATCAGGCACAGGGTGTGGACAATTAATGTTCTAAGAAGGGTGGTGAAACACCAGAGTTTTAAAATCTGTTTTTAATTTGTATTGCCTCACTAAATTATTGGGTGATGTTAAACAACATCTTTAACTTCTCAATGTCCGTGTCCCTCAAGAAAAATGAGAATAACAACCGTGGGACAAGAACATTTTTCCCCCTTTTACAGCTTCAAAAGCCTAAAAAATTATATAGCCCAAATCTTCCCTACGTTTCAGATGAGGAAACTGAAACTCACAAATTCCAAGTGACCAGTCTAAAGGCACACAGCTCTTTAATGGGGCAGAAGGCAGGGACCCTGAATTATGGATCCCCATGCTCTTGCCACAAAATTATTTACATACTTATTTACAGAAGGCTTTCAAGTACTTAGAGTTTCCACATTGACAAACCAACATGGCCCCATTTGGAAAGTGCAAATCGAACTTCTGAGCAATTTCTTTTCTCTATTTAACGCTGCCTGTAGCTTTGGCTGGCCGCCATCTTGGTTCCTTCAACAGAAACTTTTCTGGAGGCCAATAGTAGCTGAAATGCTCACTCGAAACGCCAGCCCATTCGGTTTCTGGATTTGAGTCTTCAGAACTAGATCATGTAGAATGGCCCTGATGCTCCTTGCTTGACATCTTTCCCTCTCCTGAGTTTGGGGTGTTTTGCTAAGGTCTATTCAGAAACATACTGCTGACTTTCATAAATCAAATGTGTGGCTTTGCAGGCCACAAAAGGGGGTGTGGTGGTGTGTGGAAAGAACATGAGGCTTTGGAGTGAGCTAGACCTGGGTCTGACGTCTAATTCTTTCCACGTTGATTCAGCAAATATTTATGTAGGGCCTCTTATGGGCCAAGCCCTGAGCTATATGACCTTGGGTGGGTCATTTAACTTTCCTAAGCCTCAATTTCCTCTCCTGTTAAATTAAGATAATAAACCCTTCCTTTCAACATTGTTCTGAGGATTAGAGATATGGTCTAAAAATGACTGCACACATAGTAGGCTTCAATCAATGATGGCTGCTATTATTTTTATTGGAATTGCAAGTGTTCTAGAGATGGACATTAGGTTATCACTGGCCTGACAAATGAGATACCACACAGAAGAGACAGACAGAGGGACAGAGGGACACACAAAACATATGAAACTAGAGGGAGAAGAGAGAAAACTTCTGAGCAAATACCTTATTTAT
Source organism: Mustela lutreola (assembly GCF_030435805.1). Lineage (NCBI taxonomy): Eukaryota > Metazoa > Chordata > Mammalia > Carnivora > Mustelidae > Mustela > Mustela lutreola. Next base: position 17,668,098 of record NC_081299.1, read on the forward strand.
CATCTTTGGGGAGGACTTTCAAGTAATTAAAAATGTGTGTGTGTGTGCATATGTGTGTGTGTGTGTGTGTGTGTGTGCACATGTGCATACACACAAACTATATTCTTTACTATTTGCTTTCTTAGAATCCTAAAATGTTAAAACTTAAGGAACTTAAACATTCCGTCCTTTAGCATTCTTGTTTACAAAGCAGGAACAGGGGGGCGCCTGGGTGGCTCAGTGGGTTAAAGACTCAGGTCATGATCTCAGGGTCCTGGGATCGCGGATGGAGCCCCACATCGGGTTCTCTGCTCAGCGGGGAGCCTGCTTCCTCCTCTCTCTCTGCCTGCCTCTCTGCTACTTGTGATCTCTGTCTGTCAAATAAATAAATAAAATCTTAAAAACAAAAAAACAAAGCAGGAACAAGCCTATGGGCGAAGGGACTTGCTGAGCAACCCCTGCCCCCCCTCCCCGAGTCCTTCCTGACTCACTTGTCTTCAGAAGCTACATCTCCTCCTTCCCTCTCTACCATCTTGGCAAGGTTATAAGATCAAAAACACTTCCAGAATGAAGGAAACGGTAGCTGAAGAGGATGACTCCTTTAAAAGAAGGAGGATTTAACCAATCTTTGGTTAAATGAATGAAGGAATTTAAAAACTCTAAGGATGTCTGTGAGGGACTTCAGCTCCCCCACTGGTGAAGGAGGAGAAGGTTAGACCCTTGGGCCTTTAGCCAGTGAAATCCCAAGCTGCTTGAGGACCAGCATCCCAGCAGAGTTTTTCAGATCAAAGAGGAAAAGGGACATAGAAATATGTGGGAAAGAGGGTGAGGACGGAGGAAAAACAGGAACCGTAATAATACTCTGTTAACGAGGGGGGCCTTCATCACAAAGGTAACTTAAATTTTACTAGCATGTTATTTGAGGAAAACTTTGTTATTTCCTCTCCTGTCAGAGGGAGTGAGCTGGGTGAGAGGAGAGAAAAAAGGATTTTCCTTTTTACTTCGCATACTACCATTTTTGAATTTTGTATTTTTTTTTAAAGATTTTATTTATTTATCAGAGAGAGAGAGGGAGAGAGAGCGAGCGAGCACAGGCCAACAGAATGGCAGGCACAGGCAGAGGCAGAAGCCGGCTCCCCGCTGAGCAAGGAGCCCGATGTGGGACTCCATCCCAGGACGCTGTGGGATCATGACCTGAGCCGAAGGCAGCTGCTTAACCAACTGAGCCACCCAGGCGTCCCTGAATTTTGTATTTTTATAATAAATTTTAAAATACAGTTCTTCTTAAAAGAAATGTGGGGGGGTTCTATGTGGCACCATAAATCCAGACGCTGTTGTTCTCCCTGAATCTAATACCTTCCCAATTCTTTTAATTCCCTTCTTCCCAATTCCCAATCTAATACCTTCCCCATTCTTTTAATTCAGTCTGAGCCTACAATGGGAGAAGAGGCTGTGGCTCCTTGGGTAACACCGCCCTCTACTGGTCCTAGGGGCAACTGCGCTAGCCCGACTTGCGAGCCTGTTCCGTGAGGCTCAAACCCAGACTTAAAAGTGTGTCATTACCTTTTTATAATAAAACCTCTTGGCTTGACTATTGAATCCCTTTTTTTCTGATTCTGGAATTGTTAAATTCCGGCTTTTAAAAGGAATGGAGGATTGTGTTGGATATGCAGCAGTAAAACCTAAACAACAAAAACAAAATAAAATTTAGCATGGAGAATTGACAAATGTAGAAAACAAAGAGCACTTTAAAGTTTTATTTTGTTGTTTTTCCAAGATTATGTATTTAAGTAATCACCACACACATCCTGGGGCTTGAATTCACAACCCCAAGATCGAGAGTCTCACGCTACACCCACTGAGCCAGCCAGGTGCCCCCTAATGTTTTATTTTAAGTGGAATAGAAGAGAAACTTGCCTTTTGACAGGAGATAAACATGAAACTAATTTAAAAAATATATTCCCTTTATGGGGCATCTGGGTGGCTCAGTGGGTTAAACCTCTGCCTTCAGCTCAGGTCATGATCTCAGGGTCCTGGGATCGAGCCCCACATCAGGCTCTCTGCTCAGCGGGGATCCTGCTTCTTCTTCTCTCTCTGCCTACTTCTGCCTACTTGTGATTTCTCTGTCAAATAAATAAATAAATCTTTAAAAAAAATATTCCCTTTACTTTCTTTCCCTCTTGGTAATTTATCAGGCATTCTCCACCCCACCCCCAACCCTTGCCCCAACTCTTAAACTAGCGGGACTTGGTCACATCCCTGAAGCATATTGTCTCAGGGAAGAGGAAGGATCTGGCAGGGAAGACAGTCTTGCCATGTAGGAAGGGGACACAAAACCATCCTAGAGCCACTAGGAAGAGGAGATGGGCACTTGTCCTCAGCCCAGACTCACACCTCAGTTAAGTGCCATAACAGCCTGAGAGGGAGCGAAAATCCAGACTGGGACTTGCTGTCCGGGCACAGTACAAGACAAGTGTAAGTAAGGTTTCTGCTTTGTGCAGATATGGGGTTAAAAAACGTAAGGGGATCATTTATGGAAAATTAACCTAAGGGGCTCCTGGGTGGCTCAGTCCTTAAGTGTCTGCCTTCGGTCCTGGGATCAAGCCCCGCATCCGGCTCCCTGCTCAGTGGGAAGCCTGCTTCTCCCTCTCCCACTCCTTCTGATTGTGTTCCCTTTCTTGCTGTGTCTCTATCAAATAAATAAATAAAATCTTTTAAAAAAGAAGATGAACTTGAAATTGTACACGTCAGGGTTGTGGTGTATAAATAATATATAAATTCTCCGCTCTCCTCCGCCCCCTCCCCCCACCTGAGAGAAGCTCTCACACGTGGGACAATTGCTAAGGCTCCACAGAGAGCTCTCTGTACAGCAGATTAACTATCAACTCCAACCTGTGAGTGTAACAGAATGGACTCTTTTTTTTTGACATTGGTCTGCTGACAGCTTTTAAGCCTTAGCCCGCCCTCTTCTCCTTCTGCCCCACATTGGGTAAACTGATGAGAAGGCCTGGAGGCACAGGCCAGAAGTTTAAACCATACAAACCCTGACCCTCACCTCAGCCCCACTTCCTGACCACAGTAAAACCCCAAGTGTGTCTCTTTCCCCTCTCTCAAGGCATTTTGGGGCCAGATGAGAAAGCCTATCCTGCTCTCCCCAGAAAACCTCATTATGTGAGTAATAAACCTTCTCATATCATCCTGATGAGTGTGCGGCATCACCAGTCTTGACATTCAAGCCAGGTTTTGGATGGGGGTCCATCCCGACTCTGTAGGATGTGCACAACACTGAGCCACATTATCTCAACACCCAAGTCCAAACCCTTGCAGAGAAAATGTGTGCAGAAGTTGAAAAAAGAGAGCCAAGAGAAAGAAAGAAGGTGGGATGTGGGGGTGAGGTTGCACAGAAACTCTTTAAGGCCCATTTCTTAGTCTCTGAATTTTGGGAAACACGAAACTGCTTTTCAGACACGGAACCCTGATGCCAACAGGGACCCCTCAGGAGGTGCTTTTACGAATCAGCTTTAGAGACGAGGAAACTGAGGCCTATTCACTCAGGCAAATCACAAAGCCCTTCAGGAAAACAGCCAGTATTTGGACACAGTTGGTCTTATAAGCCCGGACCCTAAAGCTCCAAGCTGGGTTTCCTCTTCCTAAGTCTGGCCCAGGGTAAGGACCCAACAGACCAAGGCATAAAATAATGGGGAGGCGGCAATCTGACCTAATTTGCTCAGGTTGGGGATGAAGTAAAAGAAGCAGAATAAATGTTTGGCTAGAAAACATCTGAGAGAAAAATATACACTATATTTATTCCTTTCCTCTCTTCTCTCCCTATCCCCCACCCCAACCCCATTTAGGAGATGGATGGCTAGGTATTTTTCCTTTAAGGGATCTAGAGAGAACAAATCAGAAAGTAGCCCAGGCAAGGCTTCCTAGCTTTTGTTTCTTTAAAAGTTTATGGAGCAACTGAAAGCGACAGCAGAGGAAACAGCAAAGAAAGGGGACTTCTTGTTTTTTTAAAGGTAAATGGAAGGCCATTTCCCTGGGGGAAGGAAAAAAAGTTTCCTGACTCAAAAGAAGATCAAACACTTGATCTTCTGGCTTTGGTAGAACCACCTGCACGTATCCAAGCTTCTGGAGGAAGACAACCAGAAAAATAAGATTTTTTTAAAAAATCACTCTGGATAATTGAATTCCCGTTTCCAACCAAAATGGGACTGGATTTGCCCTCCTAGCTGCAGAAGCAGAAGTTAAACACGGACAAAATATATGAAATGATGGTTTTCTGGGCACTGGACATGCAGCAACATAGGATGGGGATCCCCGAGAAATGGGAAGCAAATGGATGAGCAGTAAAATGACCCCCAGCTTACAGCCTGGAGAAGTTTCTAGGCCACAGCCCAGGAAGGAGGAATCCAGGCCATCCTCTTTGAGTTGAGGAAATGAATCAGGAAGCCCAGAAAGACCAGGCTTCTAGAGTTCACAAAGCAGAGAACCAGAAAAGAGAGCCACACAGAGAAAGAGGGGGACCTGCTCCGGGTTCCCCGCAGGTGGTTTCCTGAGTATTGATCAAGATACACATATGACAACACCACCCAAGGCTGCAGGAAAAAATCAACCGGAAGAATTAAGTGAACAGTAACACCTGAACACAGGCACAGGAATAGCTCCTATTCCCACGCATCGGAGTGGAAAGCTTTATAATTCCTAGAAGAGAGAGTATGCAGAGAGTTTTACCTCACACATAAAGCAAAATCACCCCAGACCAAATGCTGGCCAGTCTTCAGCTGATAACACTTAACAGCAAGACGTGAAAGAATCCAACTGGTTCTGAGGAACTTAACTGCAGAACAAACCACAAGAATTTGCAGGACTACAAAAGCACCCAAGAAATAAAATGGAAAATATATGGTGTTCAGTTAAGAATTAATAGGTATACAAAGAAGAAAAAATGCAATTCGTAACCAGAAGATAAATAGTCAATCAAAACCAAAATTTAGGGGCACCTGGGTGGCTCAGTGGGTTAAAGCCTCTGCCTTCGGCTCAGGTCATAATCTCAGGATCCTGGGATTGAGACCCACATCAGGCTCTCTGCTTGGAAGGGAGCCTGCTTCGCCCCCCCCCACCCCGCCCCGCCGCCTGCCTCTTTACCTACTTGTGATCTCTCTCCCTGTGTCAAATAAATAAATAAAATCTTTAAAAAAGTTTAATTTATAAAAACAGGCAGTAGGTGAGAATCGGCCAAAGGCCAAAGTTTGCCAGGCCTAAAGCGGCCACTAAGAAAATACTGCAAAAGGATATTCCTTTTTTTTTTTTTTTTTTTTTTTTTTTAAGGATTTTACTCTTTTAGAGGAATCTCTACACCCAACATGGGGCTCAAACTCACAATCTCAAGATTAAGAGTTGTGCACTCCACCGATAAAGCCAGCCAGGAGCCAACAAAAGGGATAAAATTGAAATAAAAACAAAAAATAGAAAATAGAAACAAAAAAAACCCCTACTCAACGCAAAAGATGACAAAAAAGTAAAAATCGAACAGATGGGACAAATAGCAAGCAAATTGCAAGATGGTAAACTTAAACCTACATACCAATATTAATATTAAATTTCAAATTTTTGTAGTGTAAACATCCCAATCAAAAGACAAAGATGGTCAAAAGGGATAAGAAAGAAAGACCTAACTATATGCTGTCTACAAGAAATATACTTTAGGGACACCTGGGTGAGTCAGTTGGTTAAGGGTCTGACTCTTGATTTCAGCTCAGGTCACGAACTCCGGGTCCTGGGATGGAGCCCTGCACCAGGCTCTGCCCTCAGGGCAGAGTCTGCTTCTCCCTCTGCTCCTCCCCTTTCTCGTGCTGTCTCTCTAAAATAAATTTAAAAAAATTTTAAAATTGTGTATATATATTATATATAAATATATACTTTAAATATAATCCCAGAAATAGGTCAAAAATAAAAGAATGGGAAAAGATACACTATGTTAACACGAACCAGAAGAAAGCTAGAGATAATGTCAGACAAAGGAGATTTCAGAGTAAAAAATATTACCTGCAATAAAGAGTATCATTTCATAATCATACAGGGGCCAATTCTTTAAGAGAATATAACAAGCCTAAATGCTGACACACCCAATAACAAGAAATATAAAATACATGAAGCAAAAACCGATGGTACTATAAGAAAAAATAGAATATTCCACAATTATGGTCAGATTTAAAAGTTCCTCCCTCAATAATTTAAATAAGTAGATAGAAGATTAGTAAAGATGCAAAGACTTGGGGGCACCTGGCTAGTTCACTTGGTAGAGTGTGTGACTCTTGACCTTAAGGCTATGAGTTTGAGCCCCAAGTTGAGTGTAGAGATTACTTAAAAATAAAATTAAAAAAAAAAAAAAAGATCTATGACTTGAACAATACTATTACCTAACTTGACCTAATTGTCATTTATAGCACAGTCTACCTATCAATCTTTTATAATCTACCCCATAAGATTGAAGAGGATAATAGGCGCCTGGGTGGCTCAGTGGGTTAAAGCCTCTGCCTTTGGCTCAGGTCATGATCCCAGGGTCCTGGGATCAAGCCCCACATTGGGCTCTCTGCTCAGCAGGGAGCCTGCTTCCCCCTCTCTCTCGGCCTGCCTCTCTGCCTGCTTGTGATCTGTCAAATAAATAAAATCTTTAAAAAAAAAAAAAAAAAAAAGAAGCCTGAAGAGGATAAGACATCTCCCAATCCATTTCAGGAGGTCAGCATCACCCTGACACCAAAATGAGACAGAGTCATTCATGGTGGGTGTGGGAGGAACAACTATGATCAATTTCCCTCAGATACACACATGCAGAAATTCTTAGGAAAATTTTGATAAACTAAGCCCAACAATATATAAAAAACCATCATATATCATGACCAAGTGGAGTTTATCTCTGCAATGCAAAGATAGGTTATAAGTTAATGACTGAAAGTCAATGTCATTCACCATTTAACCAACTAAAAAAGAAAAACCATATGGTCATCTCAGCAGATGCAGAATGGAATCACGTAGCATGTACTAAAAATGTACATGGTTTTTGTCTGGCTTCTTTCATTCAGCATAATTATTCTGACATTCATTCATGTTGTTGACGTACTAACGCTTCATTGATTTTATTGCTGAGTGGTACTTCCTCATATAGAAATATTAATCCATTGCTGATGGACATTTGAGTTGTTGCCAGTGTGGGGGTGTGACAAATAAAAGCTGTTTACCTACATTCCAATACAACTCTTCCGAGTAGACACATGTTTTCATTTCTCTTGGCTAAATACTCAGGAGTGGGATGGTTGGATCAAATGTTTAATTTTTTAAAAAAGATTTTATTTATTTATTTGAGAGAGAGACAGGGAGAGAGAGCACAAGTAGGGGGAGCAGCAGAGGGAGAAGCAGGCTCTTCCCTGAGTAGGACCATGGGGGACCTCAGGATCATGACCTGAGCCAAAGGCAGACACTTAACCAATTGAGCCACCCAGGTGCCCTCAAACGTTTAACTTTTAAAGAAATTGCAAAACTCTTTCCCAAAGTTGTGCCTTTGTACATCTCCACTACTAGTATATGAGAGTTACTGTTCTTCCACGTCCTTGTCAACACGGGCAGTGTTTTTTATCTCAGCCATCCCATGGGCTGTGCCATACTATCTCACTGTGGTTCCCACGTGTATTTTCCTAATGGCTAAGGATGCTGAACATCTCTTCATTTGCTATTTCCAATCTGCATATCTTTTTTGATGAAGTATCTGTTGAGTAGATACAGAAAGCATTTTATAAAATCTAATGTCCTTTTGCAATTAAAAAAAAAAAAACCTAACCAACTAGGAATAGAAGCAAATTTCCTTATTCTGATAAAAGCTATCAATGACAAAAGCCTATAGTAAACATGATACTGAATAGTAAAATATTAAAAGCTTTTTCCTGAGAGACAAACCAAGAGACTATTGTTACTCTTCTTTTCAATACTGTCCCGGCTCTAGCAAGCACAAAAATCAAGAGCAATAAATAAAAATGTATGGATCAGAAAGGAATAAATAAAGCTGCCATTATCCACAGATGACAAGATTATACATGGAAAATTTTGAAGAGAATTTATAGACAACCTATGAGGGGTAATCACTGAATTTAGTAAAGTCACTAGAATCAAGGTCAATATACAGAAGTCCATTTGTTTTATTTCTCTATAAGGATACAATTAGAGAAGGAAATTAAAATATTACCATTTATAACAGCATAAAAACTAAATGCCTAGACAGACATAAAGAAGACACATGTGACCTCTAAATAGAGATCTGTGAAACATTTTTGAGAAAAATTTAAGAAGACTTGAATAAAATAAATGCACATGGATGAGAGAACCCAATATTGTAGAGATGTGAATGATCCCTAAATTGATTGCTAGAATCAATGCAATCCAAAACATGTATGAGCCTAGTTAGAAAAGCATCTATTCATAGCAGCCCCAAACTGGAAACAACATAGAATGGATAAATAATTGGCGGTGTATTCAAGCAGAATAAAACTTTATAGCCATGAAAACGAACCATTAACTGATACATGAAACATGAAGTTCAACCTCTCAAACATGAGTGGGAAAAGGCTAGAGAAAAAAGTTCATATTGTATGATTGCAATTTATCTGAAATTTAAAAACAGTGGCAGGGCACCTGGGTAGCTCAGTGGGTTAAGCATCTGACTCTTGCTTTGCACTCAGATTGGGATCTCAGGGTCATGAGATCAAGCACACCCCCACCATGGGCTCTGTGTTCAGAGGGGAGTCTACCTGGGATTCTCTTCTCCCCTGTCCCCAGGGCGCAGATGCACATGTTCTGCCTCTATCTCCCTAAAATAAATAAATCAATCTCTTTTTTTAAAAGTTCAATAACAGGTGTGCCCGGGTGTCTCAGTGGGTTAAAGCCTCTGCCTTCAGCTCAGGTCATGATCCCAGGGTCCTGGGATTGAGCCCCACATCCGGCTCTCTGCTCAGCTCTGCTCAGCAGAGAGCCTGCTTCCCTTCCTCTGCCTGCCTCTCTGCTTCCTTATGATCTGTTTTATCTCAAGTAAATAAATTTATCTCAAATAAATAAATAAATCTTAAAGTTCAATAACAGGCTAAAGTAATTACTATATTAGAAGTCAGGATAGCTCTAGTGTTTACTTTCACAGAGAAGGGGAAATAACAAGACACAGTCTTTGGGATACTGCTAGGATTCTATTTTCTTGGTGTGAAAGAATGATTCTATTGGTTGTATTTTCATTATGAATATTTATTAAGCTGTATAATTGTGATTTGTGTACTTTTTCTGAATATATATTGTGCTTCAATTTTTAAAGTATTAAAGAAGAAGAGATAGCACAAAGTCAAAGGAGGGAAAAAGTAAGGTCTGGTTTTGAGTTGGAGAGCAGTAGGAACTCTACAAGCGTACCAGGGAGGAGGAAAGGTCCCAAAAGAAAGAAAAACCAGAGGAGTAAGGATCTTGGAATGAGGTTTCCAGCCCCAGAAATGATTCCTAAACCCCAAATGTGGTCCAGAAATATACCAACAAAACCAGAGGGAGCCTGTGAGCTGGGCCAGTGGAAATCTCACCTGTGTGGATGGATAAACAATGACCCGAGGGCTTCCTCCCATCCCCCACCCAGTCATCACATCACCTCTTTCTACTAAGAAAGATCCAAAACTTGAAATAAGCAGAACATAGGATTTGTGCCCCTACGGGCTGGAGTTAAACTTGCCACCAAGCCACAGTGTGGGGGGCTTGCATTAGGAATCGAGAAAGTAGATCTCTTTACACCTCTAAGTGTGAAGATGGAGATTCTTACCAGAAATGTAGAAAGAACAGGTGTAGTGAATAGACTCCCCCCCTCTTCTCTCCTCATCCTCTTTTCACACTTTCTTCCCAGTCCTCACTCTAGAAGCAGTGAGGAGCCACCAAAAGCAATTTATCTGATATGTCTTAAGGGTGGCCTTGTTGGTATGACCCAGAATTCAACATATGTGTTCTTATGTGCCAAAAAGAACATAGGTCAAGAATTCTCAGGGTGCATGGGTGGCTCAGTCAGTTAAAGCGGCTGCCTTTGGCTTGGGTCACCATCTCAGGGTCCTGGGACAGAGCCCCAAGTCCTTTTTCCGGCTCAGTGGGGAGTCTGTTTCTCCCTCTTCCTTTGCCCCTCCCCCCATACTCTCCCTCTCTCTCCCTCTCAAACAAATAAATAAAATTTTTTTTAAAAAAGTTCTCTCTTCCCCTCAAAGATATCTGTTAATAAATTCACAAGACCTTTCTGTAATTTGCTGGCATGGCTGGGATATTTTTTGTCAGGGTGTTGGTCTTTGCGTGCGGAGTTGTCCATCTTAGCAAAGTTCTGTGATATGTTCCATTTGTTTGATGAAAAACTCTACATGTTCTTCTAAGTACCTGGAACAGCAAAACACAGCATTTGTAGGGATCATTTCACATTAACTACGTTGATTGGGTTCTGTTCTATCTGCAGAACAGACTGAGCAATCTTGAGCGTAGGGGCTGAGACTTACCTAGTTCTATGACCCTAACTCGCAAGCACATTGCACTGCCTGTAACGAGGATTATGTAAGTGTTCATTGTTGGTGTTGCTTACAGAGCTACTGAAGGCTTGGATTTTATAAATGTATCCTTATCAAGATAATTGACTGACATCCAATATATTTCCTTAGTTCTAGTTTTTGGCAAATGTGTACAATTGTGTCAAATGCCATCACAATTAAGACAGAAATAACCCCATCATCCCAAAGAGTTTCCTGGGATTCTTGGCCCTCAGTACCCTCCCAACCCTGGGATCTAGCAACCATTGCTTTGCTTTCTGTCCCCACAACTGCCTTTTCTAGAATGCCATATACGTGTAATCAAACAGTATATACTGTTCTGTGCAGGGGCCTCCTCTGGGCGTTCTCCTCTATTGATTCCAAACTCTGGGCTCCCTGAACTCAGATTTCTATCTCTCCAGCCCGGAAAAGCTGGGCGGGGCTTTGTTTGGGTACCCCCCCTCCCTGAACCGTGGCCTGGACACCGCCCCCAGCAGGAAGCTCGGGTAACTGCAAGGCTCGCCTTGGTTTTCCTCTCAGGAATTGCCAAATCAATGCCTAAAACCAGTTGCTTCAGGGGAGTCTGGGTTTTAGTTGTTAACAGCAGGAGCAGGATTCAGTTTCCATAGCTGTTCATCTTTCATGGACAGACGAGTTCTATTTCGCCCATCTTTTTCTCTTCAAGAATCCGCACCATTTACTAACGAAGGAAAGGACAGAAAGAAAGATGGCGTGCTCTACCAATCCTTTCCACCGTCAGTGTTTGTTCCTCACTTGACTTTATCACCGTGGCAATGCTCCCCATATTCTCTGCTTAACACTCTATACTGAAATTTTAATATTCATGAGAGTTATTGGCAACACACTCCAAGAAACTAAGAGATTCAGAGCACCAGAAATCAATAACGCTCACAAGCAACACGACCACTCCAGTATAAAAATGTCTTTTAGGATCTATAAAAGCAGCTACCATTCACTTACCACGCTACAGTGCTATGTCTTTGTCTTAGTATTTCTGCTAGGTACTCAGTACTTCTACTATCTACTTTCCTAGCTACAATAAAGCTATCTTATTGGGTTTTTTTCATTTTTATTTTATTTTTTTCAGTGATCCAAGATTCATTGTTTAGGCACCACACCCAGTGCTCCATGCAATACGTGCCCTCCTTAATAGCCACCATCAGTTCTCCCAACCCTCCACTCCTTTCCCCTCCAAACCCTCAGTTTGTTTCTAAGAGTCCACAGTCTCTCATGGTTCATCTCCCCCTCCAATTTCCCCCAATTCACTTTTCCTTTCCTTCTAATGTCCTCCTGTTATTCCTTATGCTCCATAAGTAAGTAAAACCATATGATAATTGACTTTCTCTGCTTGACTTATTTCACTCAGCATAATCTCCTCCAGTCCCATCCATGTTGATACAAAAATAGGGTATTCATCCTTTCTGATGGAGGCATAATATTCCATTGTATATATGGACCATATCTTCTTCATCCAATCGTCTGTTGAAGGGCATCTTGTCTTTTTCCACAGTTTGGCAACTGTGGCCATTGCTGCTATGAACATTGGGGTACAGAAGGCCCTTCTTTTCACTTTTTATTAACCTTTGGGGTGAATACCGAGTAGTACAATTGCAGGGTCCTAGGGTAGCTCTATTTTTAATTTCTTAAGGAATCCCACACTGTTTTCCAACGTGGCTGCACCAACTTGCATTCCCACCAACAGTGTAAAAGGGTTCTCCTTTCTCCACATCCTCTCCAAAAAATGTTGTTTACTGTCTTGTTAATTTGGGCCATTCTAACTAGTGTAAGGTGGTATCTAAATGTGGTTTTGATTTGAATCTCCCTGTTGGCTAACGATGATGAACATTTTTTCATGTGTCTGTTTAAAGCTCTTATTTTATAAATGCACTAATGAGGTGAGCACAGCATAATGTTCAAACTTGGCAAATCGCTGTGTTGTATGCCTGAAACAAATGTAACATTGCTTATCCACTACACTCAAACAAAGGTTAATTTAAAAATAAACAAATGATAAAAAATTAAAATGTAGCCACATGCTAGAATTACAAGTGATTAGAAAAAAATTAAGCTTCTTATTACAATGGTGATATGGGTACCTTATCAAATTTTTGGAAAATACACGAAATTAAAAAGACTTTCTAAAATAATCCATGATCCTAACCCTTAAAGGCAACTACTGATAATGCTTTCTGGCGTTGGTATGCATACCTGTAAAGCCAGGATGAGACCAGGTGCAGACCAGGTGTGAACGGAGCCCCGCCCAGATGTGCCTTAGCGTTCAGTTCCTTGTGTCACTGTTCATGACAGGATGTCATGGACCTAGAATATCAGAAAAGAGTAATGAAGATATACCGCCTTCCTTATCAATGGCATATGCCCAGGCAACTTCCAGGTGAGTACCTGTACAGTAATCAGGAGTATCCCTGGGTTCAAGGTTATGCTCTGCCACTTCCTAGTTCTGAGTCCCTTCATGTTTTGGCCCCACTGCCCCCTCCACCAACTGAGAATGATGACAGGACTTTCTTCTCAAGGTGCTTATGGATTAAATATCATGGTCCATATGACGAAGTAGATGATGTTGTCTGGTCCACAGTAGGCTTTTATGAATATTAGATTTTAACACATCCACAGGAATAATGTAGTAACAGCTTAAAATAATAGTTATCATTTATTGAATGCTTACAGTCTTTAACACCTTGTATAGAATTCTGCATGCTCTCCTTACAATAATCCAGTGAGGTATTAGCCTCATTTGATACATAAGAAAACTGAAGTTTAGAGAGAGGAGTTAGGTGACTTGCTCAAGGTCACACCAGAATTAAGAGATGGAATCAGGTTTTGAACCTAGAAGTCTGACTTCCGCTCACTCTTAAACACTATCATACCCACTAAGGCAGCATCTGCTGAATATTAACATGTGAATTTTGACATTTGGAAGCCTGAGTAAATAAGGTTGGTTTTTAAAAACCAGGATATTGCATACAATTTTCAAAATATAAAGCAAATATTTGAGGCTATCGAATTTTCACAGAATGCTGGGCTTCCCCAGAGCATACTTTGAAAATTCCCGAGGCAGTTCACCGTTGGGTAGTTCCAGTTACTAGAAATTTCCTGCCTATATCAAAGCTGATTCATTTATTCCCCCCTTCATTCACCCTAAGACCACTCCTGGAAACCAGCCTGGAGTAAACCTCACTCCTCTTCCGCATTAGTGATTTTTAAAATGTAAGTCACAGCCTGCAGTCTTTCGTGAAGTTTTTGTTTGTCATGTATGTATGCGCTGGACCACAGTATAAAATGCATTTCTTACCATAGGTCACAGTCTGAAAGTTTGAAAGCCACTGTTCTATATGATTATTCTTCAAGTCTTCGAAGGCAGCTGTCATATCCCCCCACCTAAAGCCATGGGACCTTTTCAGCTTCTCCAATACCTCCTTGCAGCATGTGGATTCCTCCCTTCCCTATGCTGGGGATCGTCTTTTGCTCCTGTCACAAATTTATCTGTGTCTCTCCTCAAACTGTCTCCTCAGACTGTCTTCCTTAGCCAGTCTCTCTCAAGGAGCACCACGGCCACTCTCTACCCCTGACTTTGCCTTATGTTTCCCAATGTACTTTTCACTACCCAACACCATATTTTACATGTACTTCTTTGTTTATGGTCTCTGGATAGAATGTTCCTCACTAAATCCCCAGTCTGTTTCCTGGCACATAGTAGTTGCTCAATAATATCTGAGTAATGAATGAACACTAGGGGTACATATGTTCTAGCCATAGTGCCTGCTGATGTAGTCTTATACAACTCTTTCCTTTCAGAGCTACATTCTGTGAGGATTTAACTCATCGGACTATAAATACAAATGTGTTTCCACTCTACTATATGTTTTTAAAAAAATCATTTGGGTTATAGCATTATCACACATTTGATACACTTATACCTGCATATTAATGTTCAGTGTATGTCAATACATACTAAACCATGTATACTTTTTACTTTATGTGGAATTTTCTGGTATTTGCGTGAGCAGTTTGGAGGACATGAGATTTTTATCAATTCAGTTATACATGATGCTATAGTACATCTTGAAAGTATTTTCCATTTTTCAAAGCGTACCCAGGGAAATAATCCACTTCATATTTTTCATATGAGAAACCAGGAAAGCATTCAAAGAGCAGGAAGGAGCTTTACAGTTGGCTAATGACCACTAAATGCCAATCTTACCCTTTCATCTTAGGGATGGATACACTGCGGCCCAGAGCGGGGAGCATTTTGCTGAGGGACGCCCAGGGAGCCAGAGCGGACCTGGGATTAGAACTCAGCTCTTTTTCCATCCACCCACTGCCCCTGTACCCCATTCGTTTGCACGCTCACAGAGGCAGAGGGGAGTCAGAGGCCCACGTCCCTTGCAGGAGCCCCGTGGGGGGAGGGCACCCCGTGATTATCAGCACCCCTTTTGGGGGGGGCGGGGCCTTGGAGGGCACACCATCAAGGAGGAGCACCTCCAGACTGTGGCTTCTTCCCACCCTGGGGCACCAACAAACACGCACCTAGCAGATCCTCCCACTCCCCAACCCTCCCACCCCACCGGTTCCCAGACAGGAACTGCCTCCTACCTCCTTGGGTCTCCCTGGGCTGAATCTGGGCTACCCAGCCTCCCCGTTGCTATGGCAACCACAGGCCTAACATTCTGGAGTCCTCCTTTAGGGTGCCTCCTGAGTAATCAGCCAATGGTTTCTTCTGTTTCTTTAGCGTGAAAAGTTGTTGGCCAATCATTAGAGGTGTTTCAAAAATAAAAAAAAAACCTTAGGGAAACCGCTAGAATGTCAGGGTTTGGGTTAATTACATCACAACTAGTGGGGAAACCTAATAGGGGGTCATTTAAATAGGGGGTCATCAAATATCTTGCTATAGACCAAGAGCCTTGGAATTTTGCCTACCCGGAAATCCTAGTTAGAAGACTACGATTAGGGCGCCTGGGTGGCTCAGTTGATTAAGAACTGCCTTTGGCTCAGGTCATGATCCCGGAGTCCTGGGATCCAGACTCACATCGGGCTCCCTGCTCAGTGGGGAGCCTGCTTCTCCCTTTCCTTCTGCCACTCTCACTGTTTGTGCTCTCCTGCTCTCTCGTTTCAAATAAATACAAAAAATATTTTTTAAAAAGAAGAAGACAACAACTAACATTCATCCAAGCCCTGTGTACAATAGTAAAAGAAAAAAAAAAAAAAAAAAAAAAACCTGATACGGGCAACAATACAAGAACAGACATACAGTGTTCCTTGAGCCCATCTTTGCAAGCTTCAGAGCAGTCACAGTGCTCTTGTCACTCCCCAGAGCAGAACCCGCAATGGCTCCCCTTTAAATTTAGGGTGAATCCAAACCTCTGTCCCTATGCAGGTCTGCTGATGGCAGCTCCTACTACCCACGCCCCAGAAAAATCTTGCACCGGCCACGCTGTTCTTTGGGAGGTTCCTACGAAATGCCAACCTCGTTCTGCTCTCTGGTGTTCCCTCTGAGCTCTCTCTGCCTCCAGATCTGAACCCAAACTGGCTCTTTCTCCTCCTTGGGGTCTCTGGCCCGAATGCCATTTCCTCATCTGTAAAATGGGCATGAGCTCAAAGTCTCACTCAGGGGGTTCCTGCGAGGATCTGAAAGGAGATGCGTGTAAGTGAAAAGGTGTAAGCTCCATGCACGTGTTGATTACACTTACTGCTTACTGTATACGTTGTACGTTAGGGAAGCATTCACGCAGTGCTAGGACCTTGGGCATTGCGGAGCGGCGGACGCGCTGGGAGGGTTGGTACATAGCGCAGTCAACAGGTGTTAGGGGAGCGCCCGCAAGGACACTGTATATGCCCCGAGTACTGAGACGGCTTTGTGGGAGCCGGGTCTTGAAGGTCGCGAAGGATCTGAAGGCACGCGGAGAGTGTAAGGTGGAGGAACAGCAGGAGCAAAGCCCGGGAGGTGGCTCTGAGAACTGGAAGGTCGGTCTCCTGGCAAGCTGCCCACCTGTCGGGCAGGGGAGGTGAGCAGTCACCCCAGCACCCCGTACAGGTGGAGAGGGAGAGAGGGGTTTGTTCCAACGTCCTTGGCGCGGCCTCTAGAGGGGCCCCCTCCAGGTGAGAGCAAAGCTCAAGACTGGGGCCGCCTCCCCAAGTCGCTCCCCCTACGCCTCAAGCAAGCTTTGCGGCGCAGCCAATTACCGGGGGATGTCCCGCCCACCTCCCTCCTCGCAGCCACTCGCCTGCAAGAAGTCCCCGCGAGCTTCTGACCGGCAGGCGGCCTGGCAAATCAGATCGTGGCCTTTGAAAGCAAAACACTGCAGCACCCAGGCAGCTCCTGAGTTGGGGAAGGAATTAAGGAGACTGTGCCTCCGGGTGGTGTGGAGAGTCTAAGTCGTTTCTCAGAAACCTGGGATAGGTGGGCCTCAGAGGAGACGCCGCCCCGGTGAGTAGTGATTAAGCCTGAGGCAGGGGGGACTTGAAATCAGCCTTTGTTTTTTGTTTTCAGGAAAGGTAATGCATTTGGAATCATCTAACGCCCCCTAGTACTAATACCCTGCCTTCTTGCTGTCACCTGCCTTGCGGGTCTGGGTCTCGCTGCCTTGGAATGGTTCCCCCCCCCCCATTTTAGCGAAGGGAGGGGGACATAGGTTTGCCTTAATATAGGTGATGGCAGGCTTTACCCAATCAGGAAGTGAAATGCAGTAACTTTGCCAAAATTATTCCTCTACACGCCGGCTCGGGCTTCCTGGCAATAGCAGATGGTGGAGTTAGCAGGTGGGATACGGGGAGGAATTCTTGATCTACACTGGCTGCTGGAAGTTACAGTTTCCAGCTCAATGGTAGGGGAGGAGTGTAACCCTTTAGTGAGCCAAAGCCCAGGAAAGGGAAAGGGCTTTGTAAATGGCACTCAGTACCAGCCAGATGCTGAATCGTCAGGTGGTGGAAAAGGGCGTGTTTTATTGATTTTTTTTTTCCAGATAAAGCCAAATTCTAATATACTACTCTCAGCAGCTATGAGCTGTGGTCCTCTCAATCTGTCCAGCCTGCTCTGTGGGTTGGTGAAATAATTCATTGAGATAAGGTCGGGGGGAATGGAATGGTAGCAAGCACCTAGAATTATCTTTACATTTTTGAGTCAATGACCCTGTGCTTACTGCTGGCTGTGAGGGCCTCAGCGTTAAGGGGTCGCAGGGAACACAGAGTTGGCCACTTGCCTCTTGGGCATATGTTAGTGCTGGAAAAGTGCTCTGAAGGCAGAACAGGAGATTCACTAGGTAAACAATGTGCACCTTAAAGGGAGAGCAACTTGCAAAGGGTTCCTCCAGAGCTTTTTGTCCTAACTCCTACCTAGCTGAGGGAAAGCCTCCTGACTTTACAGGGGATGCCTCAGAGGCCTTGGCCCTCAGGCAAAGAGGGAATCTGCTTTTTAGAAGGGACTTGAATGACAGCAACAACTTCACAAACAAAAGCAAAAACAGAAACCCACCTGAACAGAGCAGCTGGTCCAAAGAAGGTTAGGAGGCCCAGGTTTCCATCACCCGATTGGCATGTCCTCAAGGCCTGTTTGCTTTCTCTGACATCTTGTGGGTGGAACTGGTTACAGCTGTGGGATCTCCAAAGTTGTGGTTGATTAGGCCTGAGTAAGCCATTCCATTCTTGACTGGGAGCTACCCCAGGTGCTCCACAGGCCTGCCTTTAGCCAGTCAGTAGGTGTGTATGGAGGTCACCATGCTGGGCTCTGGGCTGGGCCTTGGCAAGCTGCCGTTGAACAGGGGATTCAGGAGACATCTTTCCAGTTCAGGCTGCAGTGCCCCCTTCAGATCTAGGCCAGCTTGAAGACCTGCAGGGGTCTCTCTGAGGTCTCTCCCTGGGCCATTCTTCCTTCCTAAGGCTGCTATATTCAAAACATTAAAATACCTAAATTTAACACAGTCATGCTTTTCACCCACACAAGGAAGTATAGTGAAGAATAATTATGCTTTTCACAAGGTTGCAAATATTCATTGGTCTTCACAGGGAGGTCTGGTTCTGGAATATCAGTTATGAAATTATCTGATGAGTATACCTTGTATATACTGTGTGTGTGTATATATATACACACACCTAAATAGATATGTATATATATACATATATATACATACACACACATATACACACACACACCATATGTATATGTGTATATATGTAATTAAGGTATGGAATATATACTAAATGTATAATCACATCTGGAGGCAGCAGCAATCATTGAATTTTGAGGCTCTTCAACAAAGTGAGACCTGAGCCAAATAGTCTTTGTGGCTGCCCCAGTGCTAAGCCCTACATCCAGTGTCTCCTAGATGCTGAACACAGTGTTAGCCCTGTGACATATGACTGTGCTGTTCACACCAGGAACCAGCATTCCTGTGGGTAGAGCTAGATAACAGAAGGAACTGGAAGTTGCAAGACACAGAAGGCAACTTTCTGAAGCCGTGGGGGCATAGCAGAGGCTGTATCTGTTTGGCACATAGTAAGTCCTACATAAATATTTGTTGCATGGTTACATGAAAGAAAGGAAGATCTGTGGGTCAGTTCAATAATTAATCTGGTAGGAATAAAATTAATACTAATAATAGCTGCCATTCATTTGGCCATTGCTGTGCATGCATTATACTTGCATTATTTCATCAAATTCTCACAACAACCCTGTGGTTGGGGGGTGGTAGAAGTGTTATTATCTGTATTTTCAGCAGAGAAAACTGCCTGGAAAGTTAAACTTGGCCAAGGCAAACAGGTAGCATATGACAGATCAAAAGCTATAACATTTTTATATTAAAATAAACATCGAGGGGTATCTGGGTGGCTCAGTCAGTTAACCATCTGACACTTAATCTCAGCTCAGGTCTTAATCTCAGAGTGGTAAGTTCAAGCCCCCACAGAGGGGAAAAAAAAAAAAACCATAGACTTTGTAGTAGAATCCAAATTTGTATGGATTTTTTTTTTCTTTTTACCATACGAGGACCTCAAAGAAACATTTAGCACCATGGTAAGGTGCTCTGGCCGTGCCTCCCAGAACCCTAGGAATATATGCTTTATCTTTCTTCCTTATTTTAGAAGAACTTGACCTGTGCTGAAAATAGCCCCCTGATGAAATTTACAACAATGGTCCAAATTACTATCATCCCCGATTTTACTTGAGGCCACATTATTACCCCCACTTCACAGTGAGGCACCTGAGTTTCCCAGAGCTGATGTGATCTGGTCACACAGATCTTCTCCCGGGGGGCCCAGTGTTACCTCACCTGCGCTCAGCTGACCATTGGTAGTAGCTTAGTTCTTCTGTCATCCACGGAGATAGCTTTTCTTCTCATTTTTTCTTTCCCTAAGTTAGAACACAGATGTTTCCTTTTTTGTGGCATTGGGATATTTTTTTGGAGTCCTAGAGAGGTAGACAAGTTCAGTATTCCACCACTTATGTGTAGGGGAGCCAATGGAAAAGGGAGGATTTAAATTAGGATGGGTTGGGAGGAAAGAAGCAGAGGAAAAGAAAAGTTGACTTTTATGGGCCAGGAGAAAAGGTTCTGAGGCAGGTGAACCACATCTTTATTAAGGGAGCCAAAGGCCTGATACCGTTTTTTTAATGGTTTCACTTCTCATGATAGGTTGTGTTTTGTGCCCATAGTGTTTCCTCCTCGGGTAGCAAAGCCGGGCTCTATGTCTCACTGTACATGCATTTTTAATGCTCCTCCCCACCTCCCTAGAGCACCACTTGGACAAGGAATCACACTGTCTGCTTGGGAGCGACCGAACTTGGCACTTCTCTGCGTGGAGGTGAGAGAGAAGCTGTCCGCCCTCCCATGGCTGGTGAGAGGAGGTGAACCCGCCAGAGAAGATGGTCTCCAGGGTTGGCCCCGCGTAGCAGCAGCAGCAGCTCCGGCTCCCAGGCTGGGCCCAGGGAATGTGGCTGTAGGACACCATGGACCGAGCCCACGGCGCGGCCCTGCAGCTGCGCCAGCTGCCACCCACAAGCAGCGCGCACCCGCTCACCGAGCTTTCCTTCTCCTACAAGGCAAGCGTTTTTGTGGTTTTGCAATGTTGTGTTTTTCTAACCAGAAAGTAACACAGTACAGCCCTGGCTAACAGACATGTCCAAGGTCTGTGTGTCTGTCACTGGCAGAAACAGGCAGCTGCCCCCCACCCCACGGGTAGGAGAACGTGTAATCCAGGGAAAAGAAATGCTTGTGGAAATATATAAAAATAGGGGGTTAGAGAAAGACATCAAAATGGAAAGGTAGAGAAACATTGTTAAAGGAATTCATTCCCGCTTAGAAGATTCACTTACTCTATTACTTGGAGACAAGCTTTGTTCATATTTCAGGATATTTCCTTCCTGTCTTTTTTTAGTGTTAAACATTTAGGATCAGACTGTACAGAAAGTTTTGTGTTTCAGTTGTTTCACTTAAGCCTGTGTGTGGGCTATTACCCCATGTCATTGAGTCATAGTGATTTAACACATACTTTTTGAATGGTTGCCCAATAATCTGTTGAGTTGCCATATCAAAATTTTCTGGACAGATTCCCTGTTGCTGGCTGTTGAGACTGTTTCTAATCTGGGGTGGCTGGGAACAGTGCAGCAGAGCCGCTCCTTTGCTCTCTCTAAGAACTGGCCAGCCTTGGGAGAGGTGGTCTGGTGCTGGTGAGGGAGGCTACAAATACCAGAGCATCACGCATGCAGAACCCAAGAATATACAGTTGAGACCGTTGGTTCTGTGAAGAATGGATGCCAGACAGACAAATAAAGTATCTCAGAAATCACTGAACACTCTACCAGATGAGACTTCTATTAAGTTTCCATAAAAATTACACATTGATTCCATTATTACTCATTACAGAAATACCTCCCTGCCAGAGCAGAGATAAATCAATCATGGTGACTTTACCAACAAGCTGAAAAATTGAGGTGGGAGGGGGCACCTGGGTTGCGTAAGTCCGTGAAGCTTCTGACTCTCGGTTTCTGCTCAGGTTCTGATCTCAGGGTTGTGAGATCAACCCCTGCCTTGGGCTCTGCACTCGGCGGAGTCCCCTTCAGACTCTCTCCCTCTCCCTCTCCCTCTGCCCTTCCCCGCTGCACTCTCTCTCTCTCTCTCAAACAAATAAATCTTTAAAAAGAAAAAAAAAAAAATTGAGGTGGGAGGCAGGCACATGGGCAAAGTTAGGAGCAAACTGAAGTTCCAGGGAGGGATAAAGGGAAGAAGGCCTGGGTTGCATCCCTACTCTGCTCCTTCCTGGCTAAGAGTCATTGGACATAGGGCTTAACCCCTCAGAGCTTCTGTTACGGGTAGACTGATGGTGGGAATACCTGCCTCCATCCCTCATCCCTCCAGTCATGTGGATCAGTGAAACAGCACCTAGCCATGCAGGAGGCAGGAGTGCCTGCTGTTACAAGGAGGAGATGAAGGTACCTGAAGCAGAGAAAGGTGTAGTTAATCCTGCCTGGGGAAGTTGTCTTCCTCCTCCTCCTCAATTTTGTTGTGGCTATTTTGGTTGCAAGGAATAAAAACCTATTTCAGAGGCAGTGAGGCAAAAGAGAAAACTATTGTAAGACTACAAGGTAGCTTCTGGAACCAGAGGTAGGAAGGGCCGTGGAGGTTTGGAACGACTGGGGTGATCACCCAACCCTGGAAAGAGGGAAGACCTGATTGGCCAGCTCGAGTCAGGTGGCCACCCTGGTCCAATCTGTGGTGGGCAGGGGGGTGGAGTCACACAGCTAACAGATTTTATGGGGGCTCCGTGTGTGTGTGTGTGTGTGTGTGTGTGTGTGTGTGTGTGTGTGTCTCTCTGTCTGTCTGTCTCTCTCTCTCTCTCTCTCTCTCTGTGTGTCTCTCTCTCTGGCTGTCTCTCTCTCTGGCTGGCTGGCTCTCAGTGGGAGGTGGTCATACCAATCTGGGGTCAGCTGAGCAGGCTGACCCCAGATCGTCTGTCTTTGGGGCAAGGAAAACATTAGCAGGCCCAAGTCCGACTCCATCACTGGGCTTGAGTCAGGAGCAAGCCCTTGGCCTTGCATGGCAGCCCTGCTGTCTGTCCTGGTTGTTGGGGTGGGGGTAGGGGGTGTGGAGGGGGGAATTTGTAAAAGAGAGGCCAGAAGGCAGCATCATCTGAGGTTCCTGGCCCTGGAGGCTTGGTCTCAGTCTGGAACAGTCAGGCCTCAGTTTCTTCCATTCAGCAAATAGGCATTTCAGCTGAGCATCTGCTGTCCATGCCTGCGAGGCCTGGGGGGGAGGGGGCCTGTATAAATAATTGAGATATCTCTTCCTGGATGGGGTTTACGGTCTAGGAGGGAGGTGGGGGGAGCTAATTCTGTCAGTACCTTACCCTTCAGGACAGAATTTGATACAAAGGTAGAACATGGCCTTTAGAATCAGAGCTTGCTTGCTTCAACTCCCAGCTTTCTCGCTTTCTATCAGTATCACTTGGAGGAAAGTCGTGCAGCTCTTCTGCAGGTCAGTTTTAAATCCATCCTACAGGGGTGCTTGGAGGATGACCCGAATGTACAGATGAAGGAACCCAAAGCTGCCCACACCATCCCCCATAGAAATCCTACCTATCCTTCCAGCTCTAACTCCAGATTTGGCAGTTTTCCTGGGAGGAAAATATAGGTCCTCTCTATCATGCTTCCTTAGCCAATTCCAATTACTATAGTAATCGTCACGATCATAATGACAGTGAACATTGGTTTTAGTGTTTACTATATGGCAGGGACTGTGCTGATCCCCACAGAGCCCCATAAGGTAGGTACTATTAAAACCCCATTTCACATATAGGGAAACTGGCACAGAGAGGTTAATTAACTTACCCAAGGCCACACAGTCAGTAGGTAGTAAAGCTAGGATTCGAAATGAATCTGTGTATTGCCAAGGCCCTTGCTTTTATCCACCACTCCCCGCTGCCCGCATTGTGCCAGCTACTCTGCAAGGTCCCTTTTCTTTCTGATGTCAATTATTAAGTGTTGAAATGACAATCTTGGGGAAGCTAATGCCTCCCCTGCTGGAGAACATCAGCATCAGGAAGCTGGCCTGAAGCCAGGCGAAAGGGTAGGGTAGCAGGACCTAGTTTAGCCAGACTAATGCATCTCTTGTATTTGAACGTGAGTAACCTTCAGAACAAGCCAAAAACCCGCAATTTATACTTAACTCTTGTTAGTTTCAAGCCCAAGGGATTGTGGGAGGTCAGTTTAAATAGCAAGTGATGACTGGTCTTATCACCGTGATATTTAAATAGAGGTTCTTGTTGGCAGATGGAAAGCAGGTGTTAGAATGGGAGATCTGAGCTGGTTTCACTCAGATACCACTGATCAAGCAAGGGTTCCTGCCTCTGTGACCTCTGTTCCTTTTCTGGAAACTATTCTTTCCCAGAGTTATAGCTGATAAAAAAGCAATTCTTGGAGCCAGAAGGGTCTTTAGAGCTGTTGCTAATAATAATGATAATACGAAGGAAAATTGTAAAAATAATAGTAACAAACTAGAATTGTGTCAGTATTTTTCATGCGCTGGGTGGTCTTTCAACCTGTGCCTTATTTCATGTGATAATCCCATGACAGTTTACAGCTACTCCACTTCTCAGAGGGGCAGCTGAGGCTCAGAGAGATATAGTGATTCCACTGAAGTCACACAGCAGTAAGTGGCAGCGGCTGGACCCCAGCCCAGAACTGCTGGTCTTCCCTGTCTACACAGGGAAGTGGAAGCAGAGAGAGAAGTGACTTGATACGGCCTGCTCTTGATACGGCCAGCACCAGACGATTCTCACAAGCTGCCCCGCTGTGGGGAACCCTTGTTTCGGTCTGGGACAGAGTCCCTGAGTCTGGGATCAGATCCCTGCTCCGGGTTAGCTGTCCATGTACGTGCACTTGTTGGCACTTAAACCACTTCAGATAATTTCTGTTATCTCTCTGCAGAAGAGGAACACGGTGACTTGTCCAGAGGCAGAAGCCACCCAAGTATCTCCCCACACTTCCCTCCCTGCCAGCAGACCCAGACACCCCCATTTTACAGTTTTCAAGCTCTGAGCTCCAGAGGAAGAGTTTCATGTCAGGAGACCCGCACACCCCAACTCTTTCGCCAGACACTTGAGGGCCGCTAATAGGTATATGTTCAAAGTGTGTAACCCCTGGGCCTGTGGCATCGCCTTTGCTTGACTTTAAATGCTCATAGAATGGAACCAAGCACCACTTCACAAGGGCTTGGGGCATAATTAACGTTGCCAAAGCCCTTTGAAATGCCTGGATGAAAGGACAATTATATCGCGCTGTTACTAACCATGTCTGTCCGTGGCCCCTTATTAGGCACGGAAATGAACATGCTGGTGGAAATGACCTTTAAAGGAAACCTCAGCTGCCCATGTCACTAGTGGGAATGTAGCACTTAGGAGGCAGGGTTATTTATTTATTTTTTCCCTAATTCACTTTACCACCTTTGAAGGACACCTGAGATAAGACAGTGGGAGATGGTCTAGAGGGGTAATTACCATCTGGAGACTAGAAATCCGGCCTCGAGCCACAGAAACTCCCCCACAAGTTCTTGCACGTCTCCGGGCCTTCCTTTGTTCGTGTGTGAAGTCCCTCTGACCTGCGTGCAGAAATTAGGATTCATCATAGTCCCCACCTCAGTGGTTGGATGTGACCCAAAGGCAAGGCGTGGAAAGGGCTTTCCACACCAAATGTATAGATAAAAATACTCCAGCAACACCAGGCTTTGTTATCATAGTAACCTTTTAGCCTTGTTTTTCTGCTGCTCAGGTGGGTTATCCTTGTGAACTTTACAATTTTTATTTCTAGGTTTCAGCCCTCCCCACCCCCCTCCCCGAAACAGTATTGACTTGGGTGCTTGTCGGCAGCTGCCGGTTTCCCTTCTCTATCTCTCTACCTCCCCCCACCAAGTCATTAACAACACACTCTCAGCCTTGTGGATTTCATCCACATCTGGGCAGAGGACAGCTTGGTCTCTTAGGGTAAAGGTAAGACAGGGGCTGCCAGTTTATGGGTCGAACGAACCAAATGAAACTACCATTTTCATAGGTCACAATGGCTGAACAGTGGCAGTTTCATACGGTTCGCTGTAATTGTTCAGTTCCCGAGCTCCGCGCTTTCCCCGGATGACCTCAGGAAGGCCACGCGCCAGCTCTGAGCAAGGGACACTGTCATGCCAGCTGGCGGAGGAGGTGAAGCCCATCTCCCAGCCCACCCACCTTTGAAGCTGATTGTAGCTATGGGACCCCCAGTGTCCTCTGAACAGCACGGGTTCTGGGCTTAGCTTTCTGCCCAAGGTCTGGAGCCTGTTTCCTTCTCTCCTTTGTCCCCTATAAAGGAAATAAGGCAGCTGTGAGGTATTGTTGGAGCCAGAACCAGAGTCCTTTTGTCTCCTACCTGCCCAAGGCAGTTCCTGTAACATCACTGCCAGTTAACTCTTTCAACTATCATCAGCGTAGGTAAACTGAGTCTCTGGGCCAAGCTTCCTCCTGGTCCCCAGATCTTGGCCTCCATGAGCCTGAGGTCCTTGCTCTGTATCCTTAATGAGCCACCCTTAGTGAAGGGCTTCCTCTGGGCTCTTCAGACTTGACCCTCTAAAGAAGCCCCCTTGTATAGCCTCACTCATTTCTTTGATTGACATCTAAGACTTAAAATGTGTGTTACAAGTTTATATTTGCAAGGTATGTCATTTCTGGCACATTTTCCTACTAGAATTTTTTTTTATAGTCCCTGGAATATAAAGCCCGCTTGATACGTACCTTCTGAAAAAGTTCTTTAGCAGTTTCCCCCACAGAATTTTGTCCCCAAACAGTGTCTATCTTTTAACACTTCAACATTCTATGGATACCTACCATACTTCTCATACTTCTCTTGGAAAAGGGACACCTGGGTGGCTCAGTCAGTTAAGCATCTGCCTTCAGCTCAGGTCATGATCCCAGGATCCAGGGATCGAGTCCTGCATCAGGCTCCCTGTGCAGCAGGGAACCTGCTTCTCCCTCTCCCTTTGCCTGCCACTCCCTCTACTTGTGCTCACTCACTCTCTCACTCTCTCTCTGATAAATAAATAAAATATCTTGAAAAAAAGAAAGTGGAAAATATGCAATCAAATTTCACTCTTTAATATTTTCTTTGACATAGGGTTTGTGAAATAACAAAAATTCCACGAAGTAATTTTGATGCTCTAACTGGCTTTACTAACTGATATATGAATCAGGCAGGAACCCATCTAGCAAGTTGCGGGGCAGGGGGGGCTCCAAACGGTGGCAGAAAGAGAAGAGGCCTTTTTTTTTTATTTTTTTTTAAGGTTTATTTATTTGAGGGGCGCCTGGGTGGCTCAGTGGGTTAAGCCTCTGCCTTCGGCTCAGGTCATGATCCCAGGGTCCTGGGATCAAGCCCCACATCAGGCTCTCTGCTCAGCAGGGAGCCTGCTTCCCCCTCTCTCTGCCTGCCTCTCTGCCTACTTGTGATCTCTGTTGAATAAATAATAAATAAAACCTTTTAAAAAAAGGTTTATTTATTTGAGAAAGAGAGCTTATGTGTGTGCCAGTGGGGGTGGGGGAGGGGGCAGAGGCAGAGAAAGAACTCAAGCAGACTTCCCACTGAGTGCAGAGCCTGGCCCCATCTCATGACCCTGAGATCATGACCTGAGCCAAAATCAAGAGTTGGACACTTAACTAACTGAGCCACCCAGGTGCCCCAAGTTTTTAAAGGCAAGACAAAGTTATAAATAGAGAAAAGAATTATTTCAAGTGAAGTGACCTTCCTTTGGGGACAAATGGGATAGGGAGGGCCCATGTGACAGATTACCTTATTGGTGCTGATCAGAAGATTCCTGACTGATCAGTTAAGATTACCTTTATGGAGGGGCACCTGAGTGGCTCAGTGGGTTAATGCCTCTGCCTTTGGCTCAGGTCATGATCCCAGGGTCCTGGGATCAAGCCCCACATCAGGCTCTCTGGTGGGGGAGCCTGATTCCTCTCTCTCTTTCTGCCTAGCTCTCTGCCTACTTGTGATCTCTGGCAAATAAATAAATAAATAAATCTTAAAAAAAAAAAAAAAAAAAAGATTAGCTTTCTGAAGGAGGTTAGAACTTCAGTTAGGTTAAGTATGAAGCCCCAGTTTGGTGATCTGGCTGAAATGATGCTATTTTGGGCCTCAGGCTTTCTATTTCACAGTTTCAGAAGTACTGACTCAATCCAGAAGCTTTAGAAGCAATTGGTGAATGTAATATAAAGTCTCATTATAATTGTTAAGCATAAAATAATATTGTATTAGGAATGAGTATCTGAAAGGGACTTTTTCTCCCCAATAGTCAAGATGAATATTATTGATTGCTAGAATGAGACAGATTTTAGCATCAGTTCTGTTGTAGGTTTTGGGTTTTATAGCTAGAAGCCCTGAGAACCCGTTCACATAAGTACCTGGGATGGAAGAATGTTATTATAGTGCTCATCCCTAAATTCTTTCAACTTCTTCCGAATTATATGCTAAAAAATCACATTGTGGCAGGGGTGTCTGGGTGGCGTAGTCAGTTAAGCTTCTAACTCTTGATCTCAGCTCAGGTCTTGATCTCAGGGTCATGAGTTTAAGCCCCATATTGGGCTCCGTACTTGGTGTGGAACCTACTTAAAAAAAACCCCACATAGTGATAAATTATTTTTATTGACTTATCAGCTAACAATACAAGGAGAGCCTCTTATTTTTCTTCAAAACAAAGTACTGTATACAGTTAATTTATTTTCTTGTTTTAAAGATTTTATTTATTTATTTATTTGACAGAGAGAGAGAGAGAGAGAGCGAGCGCACAAGTAGGCAGAGTAGCAGGGAGGAGAAGCCGGCTTCGCGCTGAACAGGGAGCCTGATGGGGAATTTGATCCCAGAACCCTGGGGGGATCATGACCTGAGCCAAAGGCACACACTTAACTGACTGAGCCACCCAGGTGCCCTTGTTAATTTACAACAGGATTTGTTTTGCTTTCACAATCTAGGTTCCCTTCCCCTCTAGATTCTTTGGCTGGCCTAATAATTAAACTGACTTACAACAGATTCACAGGAGAAAAATTTAATTTCATACATATGGGAGTGCCAAAGATATGATGCTCAAAGAAGTGACCAAAGCAGGCAGCTTTTATACCTTTTAGACAAAGAAACTATAAATTTGTGAAGAATTGACAAGACAAAGGGTTGGGCTTGGGGTAGTAAATTAATGAGGTGGTAACTAGGTTTGTTTATGTAGCCTTCTTGGCCCTAAATTCCCGATCTCTGGTGATAAGGATGTGTCTCTTCCTCCTGGTGCATATTGGGAAAGTACCTTTCACATGGAAGAATTACTTCCTGCTTTCATGGATAAAGGGGTCTCAGAGTACCCTTTTTGTACTGGCTATTTCTTAAGTAACTTTAATTCAAAATAATGATTATGCCAAAATAACATATTTGAGGGGGTTATGTTCTCAACAATTTCTGTGAAGTTTACCAGAAAGGCACTATCAATTATGCTGATAAATTTTCACTTAGAGCCATGTTGGCTTAACCTTTCTAGAAAAGATTGGGGAAATTGACATCTTGTTAATTTTACTACACCATTGCCTATACTGTATTGCAATATATATATTTTACTTAAAAAAAATTTTTAAGTAAGCTCCATGTCCAACATGGAGCTTGAACTCATGACCCTGAGATCAAGAGTCACATGCTCCACTGACTGAGCCAGCCAAGTGTCTCAACACATATATTTTAATTATATACTATGTCAAAAACAAATATTATAGTATCTGTACATACAAATGTAATTATAAATGCTTTATCACATGCTTCAGTATGGTAATTACAATCCTCAGCACAATCCCTAAGAAAATAACTCAAAAATAAATAATAAAGGAAATGATAAGGGAATTAAAATGGTATACTAGAGGGGCACCTGACTGCCTCAGTTGGTTGAGTGTCTGACTCTTGTTTTCAGTAGGTCATGATCTCTTGCATCCAGAGATCAAGCCCTGTGTGGGTGTCTGTGCTCAGCTGCGAGTCTGTTTGAACATCCTCTCCTCTGCCCCCTCCCTGCTTACAGTGCTCTAGCTCTGTCTCGCAAATAAATAAATAAAATCTTTTTTTTTAAATGGTACACTAGAAAATTTGTCTATTTAACACAAAAGAAAAAAATACAAAATAATTGATTGCTTAAAAATGCTAATCACTATGTGAGCTTTGGCAAGTCACAGTCTTTTGCCTCCACGTCGATGGTTGCCGACTGATCAGGGTGTTGGGTGCTGAAAGTTGGGCCGTGGCAGTTTCTTGAAATAAGACAGCAGTGAAGTTTGCTGCATTAACTGACTCTTCCTTGCATGAAGGATTTTTTTGTAGCATGTGATGCTGTTTGAAAGCCTCTTACCCACAGTAGAACTTCTATCAAAATCGTAGTCAGTCCTCTCAAACCCTGCTGTTGCTTTATTAACCAGGTTTATGTAATATTCCAAGTCATTTGCTTCATTTCAACAATCTTCAAGACATCTTCACCTGGAGTAGATTCCATCCACCACTTTCTTTGCTCATCCATAAGAAGCACCTCTTCAGGGCGCCTGGGTGGCTCAGTGGGTTGAGTGGCCAACTGTTGATTTCAGCTCAGGTCATGATCTCAGGGTTGTGGGATCAAGTCCCACTTTGGCTCTGCACTCATCGTGGGGTCTGCTTGAGATTCTCTCACTCCTTCTCCCTCTGCCTCTCCCCCTGCTCACATTCATGCTCTCTCACTCTGTCTCTCTCAGATAAATAAAATCTTTTAAAAACTAAAGAAGACCTTCTCATCTGTTCAAGTTTTCTCACGAGATTACAGCCATTCAGTCCCATCTTCAGGCTCCACTTCACATTGAAGCTCTCCTACTATTCCCACCACATCTGCACCTACTTCCCCCACTGAAGTCTTGAACACTGACAGTCATCCATGAGGGTGGGAATCAGCTTTTTCTAAACTCCTGTGAATATTGGTATTTCGACCTCTTCCCATGAACCATGAATGTTCTTAATGGCATCTAGGATGGTGAATCCTTTCCTGAAGGTTTTCAGTTTACTTTTCCCAGAGCCATCAGAGAAATCACTGTCTATGACAGCAATAGCCTTAAGAAATACATTTTTTTAAAGATTTCATTTATTTATTTTAGAGAGAGTAGGGGGAGGAGCAGAGGAAGAGAGACAAGCAGACTCCATGCTGTGCAGGGAGCCCCATGTGGGGCTCCATTTTACAACTCTGAGATGATGACCTGTGCTGAAATGAGTTGGTCGCGCAACCAACTGAGCTTCCCAGGCACCCCAAGAAATAATATTTCTTAAATAGTAGGACTTGTAAGTTGAAATTACTCCTTGATCCATGGGATGTGGAATGGATGAGGTATTAGCAGGCATGAAAACAACATTAATCTCGATGTACATCTTCATCAGAGCTCTTGGGTGACCAAGTGCATTGTCGGTGAGCAATAAAGTCTTGGAAGAAGAAGCCTTTTTTTCTGAGCAGTAAGTCTCAACAGTGGGCCTAAAATATATGATAAACCAAGTTGTCAACAGATGTGCTCTTATCCAGATTCTGTTGCTCTCTTTATAGAGCATGAGCTGAATAGATTTAGCGGAAGTCTTAAGGGCCCTAGGGTTCTTGGAATGGCAAATGAACATTGGCTTCAGCTTAAAGTCATCAGCTGCATTAGCCCTTAACAAGACAGTCAGCCTGTGTTTTTCTCAAGGTGGGGCCTGAACCCACAACCCTGAGATCAAGACAGAGATCAAGGGACGCCTGGGTGGCTCAGTTGGTTGAGCAGCTGCCTTCGGCTCAGGTCATGATCCCAGCGTCCTGGGATCGAGTCCCACATCGGGCTCCATGCTCGGCAGGGAGCCTGCTTCTCCCTCTGCCTCTGCCTGCCATTCTGTCTGCCTGTGCTTGCTCTCCCCCCCCCCCCCGATAAATAAATAAAATCTTTAAAAAAAGAAAAAAAGACTGAGATCAAGACTTAGATGCTTAATCAGCTGAGCCACCCAGGTGCCCCATCCTTTGAAGCTTCTAAACCAGGCATTGACTTCTCTCCAGCTATGAAATTCTCGATGGCATCTTCCAATAGAAGGCTGTTTGGTCTACACTGAAAATCTGTTGTTTGGGGTAGCCACCTTCATCAATTATCTGAGCTAGGTTTTCTGGAGAACTTCTGCAGCTTCTCCATCAGCACCTGCTGCTTCCCCTTGCCCTTTTACTTTATGGAGATGGATTCTCTCCTTAAACTTCATGAACCAATTTCTGCTGGCTTCAGACTTTCCTTCTGCAGCTTCTTCCCTCACTCAGACTTCACAGAATTGAAGAGTATGAGGGCCTTGCTGTGGATTATGCTCTGGCTTAAGAAATGCGGGTGGCTACTTGGATCTTCTATCCAGACCATTCATACTTTCTCCATATCAGCAAGTTTCACTTTCTTATCATTCATGTGTCCATTGGAGTAGCACTTTTAAGTTCCTTCAAGAACTTTTGCTTTGCATTCACAACTTGGCTAACTATTTGGAACAGGAAGCCTAGCTTTCAGTCCATCTAGCATTTGCACAAGCCTTCCTCACTGAGCTTAATCATGTCTAGCTTTTGTTTTTTAATTAAAGAAAAAATTCTTAAGTAATCTCTACACCCAACATGGGGCTTGAACCTACAACCCTGAGATCAAGAGTTGCGTGCTCTACCAACTAAGCCAGCCAGGTGCCCCAATCATTTCTAAGCTTTTGATTTAAAGTGAGAGACATTTGGTTCTTCCTTTCACCTGAACACTTAGAGGCACCATAGACTTATTAACTGGCCTAATTTCACGATTGTGTCTCGGGACATAGGGGGGCCCCAGGGCAGGGAGAGAGATAGACAACAGCGTATTGGTGGAGCAGCCAGAACACACAAAACCTTTGTGTCAATAAAGACCTTTATTGATTAAGGTCATTGTCTTATATGGGCATGGTTCATGGCACCCCAGAACAATTACAGTCATAACATCAAAGATCAGTGATCACAGATTAACATTAACAAATATAGTGATAGTGAAAATGCTTGAAATATTACAAGAATTAAAAATATGACATAGAGACACAAAGTGAGCCAATGCTGTTGGGAAAATGGTGTTGATGGATTTGGTTGAAGGAAGTTTTTTTTTAACTTTTTTTTTTTTTAAGATTTATTTATTTATTTATTTGACAGAGAGAGATCACAAGTAGACAGAGAGGCAGGCAGAGAGAGAGAGAGAGAGAGAGAAGCAGGCTCCCGGCTGAGCAGAGAGCCCGATGAGGGACTCGATCCCAGGACCCTGAGATCATGACCTGGTCCAAAGGTAGTGGCTTAACCAACTGAGCCACCCAGGCATCCCTGCTTGAAGAACAATTAAACCAAACCTTCAATTTATAAAACATACAATATCTTCAAAGTGCCCTATGGGAAAGCACAATGAAACAAGGTATGCCTGTATAAATCCTTGTGAACTTGGATTACATTGTTCTCTTCTCTGTTTTTTTTTTTTTAGAAAAAAAAAGCATAGCAACAAAAGAAAAAATAAACTTCATCAAAATTAAAACTTTTGTATGTCAAAGCAGTTTATCAAGAATAAAAATATGACCCACAGAATCAAAGAGAATATTTGTAAATCATGTATCTGGGAAAAGTTTAGTATCCAAATATGTAAAGAACTCTTACAACCCAAGTTTTTTTTTTTTAATGTGCAGAAGGTTGCACAACATTATGAGCCTACTAAATGCCACTGACGTGCACTCTTTAAGATGGTTAATGGTCAATTTTTAGTATATGTGACTCTTAACCTCAAATTTTAAAAATAGGCAAAGATTTTGAATAAATATTTCTCCAAAGAAGATAAATGGATAGTAAACATGTGGAAAGGTGTTCAGTGTCATTAGTCTTAGGGAACTGCATTATCAAAACCACAATTAGACTCTTCTGCATACCCATTAGGGTAACTGTCATACATTTTTTAACAAGGAAAGTAATGGGGCACTTGGATGGGTAAATTGTTTAAGTATCCAACTCCTGATTTCAGCTCAGGTCATGATCTCAGGGTTGTGAGATCAAGCCCCAGGTCGAGCTCTGCACTCAGTGGGGAGTCTGCTTGAGATTCTCTCCCTCCCTCTTTGTCTGCCCTTTCCACTGTGTACGCCTCCCCCCTTTAAAATAAATAAATAGGGGCACCTGGGTTGCTCCATCATTAAGTGTCTGCTTTTGGCTCAGGTCATGATCCTACGGCTCTGGGATCGAGCTGAGCATCAGGTTCTCTGCTCGGCGGGAAGCCTGCTTCTCCTGCTTTCACAACCCCTGCTTGTGTTCTCTTTCTTGCTGTGTCTCTCTCTGTCAAATGAATAAATAAACAAAATATTTAAAGAAAAATAAAATTAAATTAAAAAAATAAATCTTAGGGGCGCCTGGGTGGCTCGGTGGGTTAAGCCGCTGCCTTCGGCTCGGGTCATGATCTCAGGGTCCTGGGATCGAGTCCCGCATCGGGCTCTCTGCTCAGCAGGGAGCCTGCTTCCTCCTCTCTCTCTCTGCCTGCCTCTCTGCCTACTTGTGGTCTCTCTCTGTCAAATAAATACATAAAATCTTTTAAAAAAATAAATAAATCTTAAAAAATAAAAAATAAGGAAAATAATGAGTATTGACAAAGATGTGGAGAAATTGGGAGTCCTCTACTGGTGAGAATGTAAACAGGTGCAGCCACTATGGAAAACCATTTAACACCCCCCCCCCCCAAAGTTAAAATAGTCACTGTAGATACCCAAGAGAATAAAAAATATATGTCTCTACAGAAACTTGTACAAGCATGTTAATAACATTACTTGCAATAGAGAGAAAGTGGAGATGACACAACTGTAACTGGTGAATGGGTAAACAAAATGTTATATCCATTGATGGAATATTATTTGACTATAAAAAGGAATGAAGTACGGGTACATGTTATAACATACGAGCCTTAAAAGCGTTATGCTCGGTGAAAGAAACCAGACACAACCACATCCCTTAGGATTCCATTTATGTGAACTGTCCAGAATAGGCAAGTCTGTAGAGACAGGAAGTAGATTAATGGTGGCCTGGAGCTGGGCTGGTGGGGAATGGAGAGGGACTGCCAATAGGTTTAGGATTTCTTTTTTGGGGGTGGTGGAAATGCTTGGGATTTAGTGGCGTGGTTTTACAACACCCATGCAAACTGGTCATTTCAAATATTACATTGCAGCTGTGGAAATCAGATCTACACCCCGTTTGTTGTTGCTTGTTGTGGTTTGTTTTGTTCCTTGTTTTGTGATTTTTCTAAACTCTTTTTGTAAAGTCTGTGTCCTCTCTGTGGTCAGCCTGATGAACTCTGTTCATCAGCCCCCCCCCCATTTATATGTTAAAGCCCTAAACCCCAGTGTGATGTTTTGGAAGTAGGACCTTGGGAGATAATTAGGTCATGAAGGTGGGGCCCTCATGAATGAGATTAATGCCCTTGTAAGAAGGGACAAAGAGGGAGATAATCTTTCTCTACCATGTGAGGGAACTTGAAGATGGTGTCCAACTGCAGACCAGGAAGAGAACTCTAAGCAGGAATAGAATCAGCCAAAACCTTGATCTTGGACTTCCCCCTCCTCTAGAACTGTGAGAAGTAAATGTTTGTTAAGTCACCCAGCAGACAAGCACTGCATGATTCCCCCTCTGTGAGCTGTCTACCAGAGTCAGACTCAGAATCAGAGAGGAGGATGGTGGTTGCTGGGGCAGGAGGGTGGGGAAACGGGAGTTGCTACTCAACAGGCATGAAGTCTCAGTTACGGAAGATGAACATGTTCTAGAGATCCTTGTGCCTGTAGTTAACAGCACTACACCATACACCCAAGTTGTTAAGGAGGTAGATCTTATGTGACGTGTTCTTACAATAAAGTTATTTTAAGAAACGAAGAATGTGGGCAGGGCTCAGCAGCAAGGGCTCATCTTTGCTCATATAGTATCATCTGTGGTGTTGGGCTGAAGCCGGGACTGGAGCTGGAGAATTCAAGGTGGAATCACTCATGCCTGGAGCCTCAGCCAGGTTGACTTACTCAGCTGGCCGTTGGCTGAGATGGCTGGGCCTGTCTCTTCTCCGGGTGTCGACCTGACCCACTTGTGTATCTGTTTGGTCTTCCACAGGGGGCCTCTCTCTTCTTATGGATAGACTGGACTTCTTTATATGTGGTTGAGTTCCCTTCTGTGCAAAAGTAGAAGTTATGGGGCCTGAGCCCAGAAGTCCCCCACCCTCAACTCCATGTCATGCTGTTGATCACAAACCCATCCAGATTCAAGTGGTGGGAGGGAAAGTTCCCCCCTCTTGATGGGAGTGGTGAGAGAAATGGCTGGCGGCCATCACTGCGATTTACTACAAATGGTAACCCCAACTTGGGGACAGTGTAATTGTGAAGGTATAATGGCGAAGGTCTTGCCTCTCTACCAGGTCTCCACTGACACGGCCCAGTAGAAGGGTGTTTCATTGCTGCTAGCTGGGGATAGAAGACCAGGCTCCCCGCGTGGACTCTTCTCACTCTGTGGGGCCGGGGCAGTAGGGGGGAGGGCATGCCTCATCCCTGGACCTCAGATCCCTCCTTGGCCTTCTCTCATAGTCCCAGCATGTGAGTTGAGGAGCCCCGTGATAACCATGAAAGGTTGGAAATGTAGGCCCCCTACTTGGCTTACGCTGGTGTGGGATGGGTGGGTATCATTTTCTTTTCCTGTGATGTTTGGAACAGCACTTGTCTTAAAGTTTTCTGTCTTGCTTGGTGGCTCGTCTCCTGGTCTTTTGACTAAAGAGCCCATGCTCTCTTAGAGCTTTTTTGTCTATACCCGTTGATACTCCCAGTTTGCCCGCTTCTTCAGCTGCAAGTTTGAAGTATGTGAGGTGAAGAGAAGATCCAGGGACCCCGCCATGGTGCTGTTCCTCAGGCCCCCAGCTCCCCACCCTGTCTGCCTTCTTCTCACCTTTCGGAGTTGTCTTGTGTTTCCTTTATATATAATGTCCAATTTATATATAATGTCCAATGCAGGAAGCACAGGGAAAAGTAAGTCTACTCCATCTTGCTGGAAGCAGAAGTTCTATAATTTGGTTTTTAAATTGAAAGGAATAACAGAATTTATTGTAGGTAAACAGCACTGAACTATTTAAGAGCATAATCATATAATCATAAGTGCAATTTATTAAACTTCTAAGAATTTCCTAGTTCCTAGTAAGGTTTTGTTTAAAAGAAACTAGATTCATGAATCTATTACTTTTATGGCAAATAAATTTTTTTTAAGAAATCAAAGTGATACAGGTAGCCTTTTTTTGTCTGTAGAAGCCACCTCTCTAAGGAAAGAAAGAAAGAAGAAATAAACATTCATGTTTACTAGGAATTGAACTAAGTATATACATGTTCCCAGACTGTGTACAGTGAAGCATTGACTCAGGCTCTGTGGGGCAAGTAACAGAAACCAGCTCTTAAGCAAAAAAGACTGCGGGACTGCTCCCAGAACGGAAGGAAGAGCTAGGGAAGCAAGCTTCTGGATGGCTCCTGGGGCCTGACTTGCTCAGGCCTGGTCTTGGGCAGCAATGAGCCCAGACTTCTTTCAGCCTTCAAGCTTCTCTATTCAAGATTTGGGACACCTGGAGGGCTCAGTCAGGGAAGCATCTGAGGCTTGATTTCAGCTTAGGTCATGATCTCCAGGTTTTTAGATCGAGCTCCATACCAAGTGCTGAGTGTGGTGCCTGCTTAAGATCCTCTCTCTTCCTTTGCCCCTCCCCCACACTGGCAGACTCTCTCTGTCTTAAAAAAAAAAAATAGTGTGTGTGTGTGTGTGCACACGTGTGTGCACGCACACGTGCATATGTGTATGTTTATATACATATAGATCCAGAAAGGGTTTCTGGGTCATAGGCCCATCATGGTCCAGGAGAGGATGAAGCACTTGGAATGACAGTCCCCACAAGACCATACAAGGGGAAGTTGGGGGCATGGGAGAGTGCTTACAGCAAAATCAGGGTGTTATTACCATAAGAAAAAGAATGTGGTTAAGACAGCAGGTGTGAGCATCAGAGATGTCTGCAGACTAAAAGTTCTAGAGCCTTGTAGGTTTGGGACACCTGGGGTGGACAAGGAGGACCTACCTGTAGGCCTCCAAGCAGTGGACCGAGGATCCAGCGTTTCCCAAACTCACTTAACCATGTTGTGCTTTTTGCCTCAGAGCTCCATTCACCTCTCTAGGAACCCAGTTAGGGAAACCCTGGCCTAGTTGATCTCCAGTGACCCTTTGAGCTATGAGGTCCTGTGATCCTACAGGACAGACATGGCTTCTGCTTGATTCTGTCTGAAAAGAGACAACAAAAACACATAGAACAGAGATGGCGAAGGATCAAGGAAGTATAGCTCAGGCTATGAGAGCCATCTTGGGAAGAAGTGGAAGCCAGCTCCCTTGGGTCCATGAGATGCCCTCAGTGACCTTCTATTAAAGAGTTGCTGTATGAAGTGAAATGAATATAAGTCCGTTTCCTGCGTGCCCTGATCCTTCACTTGCTTTTCCTTGGCAGTCTGTCCCTGACCCAGGGCTTAAGTGAGGTTATCTGGGCCACCATCTACATTTTCCAGACAGGGGCATACAAGCCTGATGAGGGGAAGGGACTCATCTAAGGTCATGCTGTGATGAGACAGCAAAGCTGAAACTAGAGCCCATGTTTCCGGGCTCCCCGCTCAATGTCTTTCCTTTATTCTGCAATGCTGCACCTTGCTGGGGACAAAGTCAAGGACAGCCATGGTGGTTTCCATCCGTAGACACCCCCTCCCTCCTTCTACCCTAACTCATAGCCAACTGCCTTCTTAGTTGTCTAGGCCCTCAGCATTCCAGGGAAGAGGGGAGAAAAGGGGACAGAGGGTTGACTTCCTGCCTTATGCTTGCTAATTATCTGTCTCTCAGATGAACTGCAAGACTGTGTTTGCCTTGTTTACTCTTGGTTTGCTAGCACCCAGCCCAGGCCTTGCAGAGCTGACCAATTTCACAGGGAGGGCGGCCAGGTGGGGGAACCTCTAGAGCAGAAGGGGAGTTGAAAAAGGCCCATCCTGGGCCGGGAGGATTCATATTTGGCTAAGAGAACATTCTTTGGTGTTTAGTGGTGAAAAAAAACCCTGGAGGGCTTGTGGGGGAAGTAGCATAGTGTGGTTTCCATGCTGAGGCAAGTGCCCTTTGACTCGGCAGTCTGGTTTCCATGCTGAGGCAAGTGCCCTTTGACTCGGCAGTCGTCCTAAGAATGTATCCCAAGGGAGTAATCCTCATAAATGTACAAAAATGCATGTAGTAGATACTCGATCACAGCAGTGTTTAAAAAAAAAAAAAAGAAACGGCCCAAGTATCCAACAGTGGAGAAGCAATGATATAAAATATAGCGTATCAAATGACGAGTTATTTGGTATTTATTAAAAATGATGACTTAGGGGCACCTGTGTGGCTCCGTTGGTTAACAGTCTGACTTTGGGCCAGGTCATGATCCCAGGGTCCTGGGACTGAGCCCTGTGTCAGGCTCCCTGCTCAGTGGGACGTCTTCTGCGTCTCTTCCTTGGCCCCTTCCCCCCAACTCACGCTCTCTCGCTCTCTCATTTCTCTAAAATAAATAAATAAAATCCTTTTAAAAATATTTTATTTATTTGACAAAGAGAAATTCAGCAAGAGAGGGAACACACGTAGGGGGAGTGGGAGAGGGAGAAGCAGGCTTCCTGTGGAGCAGGGAGCCTGATGCACGGCTCGATCCCAGGCCCCTGGGATGATGACCTGAGCTGAATTAGAACACTTAAGAAGAGGGAACAGAAGCAGGGGAAGTGGAAGAGGGAGAAGCAGGCTTCCCATTGAGCAGGGAGCCCAATATGAGGCTCCATCCCAGGACCTGGGATCATGACCTGAGCTGAAGGCAGACACTTAACAACTGAGCCACACAGGCGCCCCTACAATAAATAAAATATATATATTTTTAAGTGATGAATTAAATATGCCCGATGGGAATGTGTTTATAATTTCTTTTCTTTTCTTTCTTTTTTTTTTTTTTAAAGATTTTATGTATTTATTTGACAGAGAGAAATCACAAGTAGATGGAGAGAGGGAAGCAGGCTCCCTGCTGAGCAGAGAGCCCGATGCGAGACTCGATCCTAGGACCCTGAGATCATGACCTGAGCCGAAGGCAGCAGCTTAACCCACTGAGCCACCCAGGCGCCCCGTGTTTATAATTTCTTAAGTAAAGGAACAGGTTATAAAACAGATTATAATCTTATTTTTGCAAAATAAACTAACATTGCCATTCATATCTGAATTCATGAACAGAAAAAAAATTTACAAGAACAAGAAAAAAGTTTATAAGAACAAAATGTCTGGGTTTAGCTCTGGGTTTAGAATTACAGGTGGCTTTTCTGTTTTGTTGTGATTTTTACTCTTCCTGTCATTTCTTTGTATT
Organism: Mustela lutreola; assembly: GCF_030435805.1. Taxonomy (NCBI): domain Eukaryota; kingdom Metazoa; phylum Chordata; class Mammalia; order Carnivora; family Mustelidae; genus Mustela; species Mustela lutreola. The sequence goes on from NC_081299.1 coordinate 17,708,135, forward strand.
TCCTGGTTATTGTACGATGAATATATGCCTAGTAATTGTCTTTTGAAGTTAAAAGAAGATGCCGTGCTAAAGAATCTGAACCTTATTTTTAAGGTGACAGAAATTAAAAGTTTATAAATGAAATCATTAAAAATGCCAGGAGCAAATTAGCCAGTTTAAAGGGTCTCATTGAGACCCCTCTGGGAACATGAAGAGTCCATTGATTAAATGGCAAATAGTACCCCCATCTGTGTTTCTCTTGTAAATTCCGGTTTCTGAATGTTGCTTGTGTGCACAAGACTGCACGAGTCAGTACAGTAAGGAAAGAGCAGAGCAGGTTTAGGCCTTATCGGGTCATTGTGACCCTGGACCCAGGACAGTTGCTTTCTGGAAGTGTCCAGCTCAGGACGGTGTTTTGTAAACCAACAAGGCAGCCGCATTAACCTTGAGTAGTAAACGGTAAAACTCCAATAGCAGGTCTAGGTTGTGGCTTTGTGGCAGATGTCTTTCTGCTTTTGTTTTGGGACAGCGAAGGGTGGGGTTTCTTCTGTGTCCCTGGGGCCCTTTGGCTTAGACCCAGCTCACATCTGCTCCTGGGAACTTTCCTTGCAGGAGAACTTGATCGGAGCCCTTTTGGCCATATTCGGGCACCTTGTGGTCAGCATTGCGCTTAACCTACAGGTAAGTCTCGGTCACGAGCACTGTCTGGGGACAGAGATACAGCTGGTCAGCTGGGGGGTCTGGTGCGGGCCCAGCTGCCTCCTTGCCATGGGACGTTGCCCCCACTCCACTCCTGGGCTGCCTTGGGCAATCCCCTGTGGTTGTTCCAGAATCTCTCTTGATTCTTTGCCCCCACGTGATCCCGTACCGCCCTCAACTCTAATGACCGCGTACTCCGTGACTTAGACCTTCCTGGGGTGCTCTGGAGCTGCTGAGCTGGTCCACAGCTGTGGTTTGGCACACGCCGATAGATTGGGGAGCTCCTGAGGGCGCCCCGGAAACTGGTTCCATGGACATGTGTGAATTGGGTGGCAGCCATGGTGATGGTTGCTGCGCTGGAGCAGTTTTTAGCCGGTGGGGGACAGGAGTCCGTGTATAAATGCCCAGGCTGCCATCCTGTGGTCGCATGGCTCTGAGCTGGTTCACAGGGTTTCCCAGTGGGTCCCCCGTGGGATGAGCCCCCCTGCTGCCCAGGGCACTCATTCTGCACCCTCCACTGGTGTGCTCCCTTCTCCGGCTCACTTTCCCACTCCCTTACGATGTCTCCGGGAATCACGTCCTCCTAAGTCCAGTCTCAGGGACTGCTCTGGGACCCCCTGACCGAGGTTTGACACCTGCGGACGGGTTAATTCCTACAGCACGCTGGCCCACTCCTCTCCGCCTGCACTGCCCAGCTTTGGGTTGTGGAGAGGCGCCCTCCCTCCCTGGATCAGAGATGAGAACACACACGAGTAACCCGGTACCTTTCAGCGCTACGCACACCCGTGTGCCCAGAGTGTGCCTGTGTGTTTTGGAGGCTGCATGGTCTTCTGGCTTCTTGTCGGTTCATGCTTTGCGTTATACAGAGCAGTCTCTGCTTCCGCATCCGCTCGGATGCAGCGGATGCAGCTCGGATGCAGCTCCCATCACGGTCCTTCCCCCTGCAAGTGGGAGCTGTGGTCCGCTAAGTGAGCATGACTGCCTTGCTCCTTGGTCACCTCCCTACTTTCTATGTCCCAAGTACACATTCCAGAACAAAGACTATTGGCCTTACCTGGGCCAAGTATCCACCTGAGGGAGGGCAGGGTCCACGGATGCCCCTGGGACTGCCCAGCAGAGTTAAGGCTCATCTATAGAAGGGAGTGCAGCCAAACAGACACCCTGAGCATGGGGACTTTGGGGCACTGCTGTTAGAGGAAGATGCTCGACCTAAAACCAGGGGAACCTGGGATGGCGTCCTCGACCCCTGCTCCGGCTCCAGACTGCACACTGCCTGTGCTGTGCATTAGAAATGCACATTTCCAGGTCTCCCCAGGGAGTGAGTGTCTGGGGCTTCCCGGCCAGTTTGAGAACTGCTGTCTTAAGAGTGACAGCCTGGTATTGAGATCAGGATGGCTTGCCTCTTCTCTGAGCTGGAACTCCAAAAAAACACATCTTCCCAAATAAAAGTGGGTGGTAGATTTAGGATACAGATGTCATAGCCTCTTTTTCCCAAAAGCTCTGGGCAAATCGCCTTCTTTCTTGGATTTCTAGAAGTACTGCCACATCCGCCTGGCAGGCTCCAAGGACCCCCGAGCCTACTTCAAGACCAAAACATGGTGGCTGGGCCTGTTCCTGATGCTGCTGGGCGAGCTGGGAGTGTTTGCCTCTTATGCCTTCGCTCCGCTGTCGCTGATCGTGCCCCTCGGCGCGGTCTCCGTGATAGGTAAGACCGGGGTCCCTCCCTGCCGCTGCTAATCCCTGGGACCCACACACCTGGGCCGCCACCATACTCAGCAAACAAAGCAGCTTCTGCTTGGTAATGTCACTGACACTTACAAAGGGCTTCATACACGCTGGCCTAGTACAAAGCGCTTTACAGATATTAATTCCACTCCTCCTTTTTGAGGGTGACAGTGTCACGATCCCCACTTTACAGATGAGGAACTAGGGGTACAGGGTGGCAGGGCTGGGGTACAGGATGGTCTGGCTCCGTGATCTGTTTAAGACTCAGAAAGTTTATCAGAATTGCTTTCTATTCCCACTGCAGAAGGAAGATACAAACATGAAGCTTTCATCCCAGCACTGTCAGGACAACCTGAGCTTCCGTAGGATTCAGACAGCTTTTACCCTCTAATAGACATGCCTTCCACTGAGGCTCTGATCTTTTTGCATCAGCTGATATCATGTCTGAAGCATCGGTCACTTTCTCACTTGCCGTTTCTCTGTGATCTCTGTAATCCCCAAACCAGTGTCTCAGAGCATTTGAACCAAGGAAAAGATAAAGGAGCTTTGATGTTTGTGTTCTGCAAATTAAATAGCATTAGGGAAAAAAAATAATATTTTCATCTTAAATAAAAGATGTTAGTAGATTAGTGAACACAGGAGCGGGGACCATGAACTTGCGCTGAAATTGTTCCCTTCTGCTTGCTGGCAGGCTCCACATGGCCTAGAAGCACTTCCCTGCTCTTAAAGGAAAAAGTGGCATTTTGAGTAGTCTTTTTCCTTCTGGAGTTAAGAGGGCGTCTTCTACCCCACAGATAAGGGCAGCAACCATGCGCCCGGCCTGTGCCCGTGGCAGACGTCATCAGTCAGGCAGGGGGTCCCTTGGTGAGAATTCTCAGAGTTCCAGGCAGTCCCCCCAATGACCAGAAGTTGGCAAAGAAGTGGAAACCTGTTGCTTTTCCCGATCCCATGAAGAGTCCCCCTCTTTCTTTCTTTTTTTTTTTTTATTTAAAGATTTTTATTTATTTATTTGACAGACAGATCACAAGTAGGCAGAGAGGCAGGCAGAGAGAGAGGGGGAAGCAGGCTCCCCGCTGAGCAGAGAGCCCGACGCGGGACTCGATCCCAGGAACCTGAGGTCATGACCTGAGCTGAAGGCAGTCTTACCCACTGAGCCACCCAGGCTTCCCTGAGTCTCCCTCCTTCTTGACCTGGGTTTTGTACCCTCACGGCCCACAAGACGAGTGAGGTCCTCCAACATGCTGTGTTTTTATCCACACAATATTGTTGTAAAATATAATCTGACCATAGACTTGAGGGTCCAGGGGTAAAGGCTGACTGGGCGATGGGCATGAAGAAGAGCTGATGTAACGAGCACTGATGAGTCACTAAGTCCTGCCCCCTGAAACCAACAATACAGTATACATTAGCGAAGTTGAATTTAAATAAAGAATAATTTTTAAAATAAAAAATATAATAGTTTTAATAATCTAGTAATAATAGTAAAATATAATCCGAGTGCCTTTAGTTGAGGCGAGTAGTTTTCCCCAGTCCCAACCTTTCCTTGTGTTCTCTGGCCCACTTCCTACGTCTGTATTTTGGGCCCGCCCTGAATGGGATTGAGATTCATCCTCTGCCCGCAGCTGACCTCTGAAAAGGCTTCAGAACCTTTCCTCACAATGAGAAACAGGCGATCGAGTGACAACGTGCTTTAAATTGTTGCCTCCGACTTAATACTTTAGTAATTCTCACAACCAAATTCTTAAAAATAAGAGACTGAAGTCGAACGATGGATTCTCAGGCTCCAGCAGCTAGAAATTGAGGGGCTCTCGGAGCTTCTTAAATCACCCAGTAAAAAACAATACTAAAAACAAATAATAAAGTAATCGCCACCATTTGTTGGGTACCTATTACTTATCAGTCACTATCCCAGGTACTTCAATAATAATAATAAGTCAGTTATCAAGTATTTACTGTGGACACATGATTTACATGCATTATCTCACTGAATTGCCCTTAAAGCTCAGAGAAGGGGGTGCTTTCAGCGGTGTGCTGATGAACCAACCTTCAGGGAGAGGGAGAACATGAGAGGAAAAAGAAGAGGATAAGGCAGTCGGGGAAGGGTAGGAGGGAGACAGAAAGGAGGGAAGGAAGGGGCAGAAAAGTGGGAAGACCCCACGTGTAGTGTTTCTGATTTATACGGTGTAGAGACCGCCACCACGGTTGCCCATGCGACAGTGGGTTCCTCGGTATTTAACAAGCAGCAAGCTGGCCTGAGCTGGATCCAAACGGAGACTCGCAGGTAGTGACTCACCCCAGAACACACAGAGCTGAGAATAGCCATCCAGGTCTGTTCCCAGTAATGCCAGCCGCATCCCTCTAGGCAGTGACCAGGAAGTCTGAGACAGAGACAGAAGAACCATGGGGAGAATGTCAGAGCTAGTCACAGCAATGGAAGGATCAAGGGCCCTGGGGTCCGGCAGTCCTTACCAGTTGCATGGCCCTGACGAGCACACTCACTTCTCCCAGCCTCAGTGTCCCATTTTTCAGATGGGAATAATAACGGCACCCACCTTGGGTAGACATGCCAGAAATAACCTGTGCAAATGACCTGTCACCCTGCAGGTACTCCACATCAGTGCTCCCGGACTCGTAGAAATCCTCAGGAAGACTCAGAGAGGAGCCTCCCTTTCTGAGATGGGATAAGAGAGGAACCAGAAGGACTGAGTTTGGGGGAGCAGGAGGGAGAGGGTAGGAAGTACCAAGCCCTAAGGCAAATGAGTCTATCCTAGGGCCTAGGCAATGGGACTCCACTGGACTGAGAGCAGCCTCCATTTTCTTTTCCTTGTGCTTTTATTTTTTTGTAGCTAGCGCCATCATAGGAATCATATTCATCAAAGAAAAATGGAAACCCAAAGACTTTCTGAGTAAGTTCACCGATTTGAGCCCATGTTCTTAATTCTGTGCTTGTGCTATTTTGTTTTGTTTTTTCATTATAAAACCAGCTCACCCCAATTTAGAGATCATCTGTCTCCTGCCCCCTTCTGTGCTGTGTAGTCCACCCTTATGAGGCTCCTGAGAGCTGGGATTTTTAATTGGTAGTTCCCAAATCTGGCTACACAGCAGAATCATCTGTGAGACTTCTTAAAAGGAGCTTGATTTCATTCTACTCAATCAATATTTATTGAGCATCCATTGTTGGGATTTTAGGAGGCCTGATAAAAAGCACCCTCTTTACCTAAATGAGTTCCAAAGCGAATGGGAAGCTTGGAGGTCAGGAGTCATTCTTTATTACTTGTATAAGCTGGATTAGAGCTTGCAGGTTAAACATGCAGCCAGATGAACTTGCTCATGCAGCCAGGTTTGGGAACCACTGTTCTGAATCATGGGTACAGGATGGGAGCAAGTCAAAGAATCTTTCACTGAAAAAAGAAGAGTTAATATATGATGCCAAGACCAAAAGACTCAGAGTGATTTGCAGTAGTCCTGATGGCACAACAGGGTAGGGGATGCAGGGGTAGCTGGGCTGGTTCTGAGGCCAGTGTAGTTTTATGTCCTTTCCAGGATCACTCTAGAAAGTCCTGGTATAAGAAACATGCTAGTTCAGGCAGTGCCCTATGCGAATTTTAAAAAGATACCCCCTTTGGGCATCTGTGGTTCCACTGGCACATGCCTTGGTGAGCAGAGCATGGGCTAGATTTTAGCCCACGGGTTAAGGTGCTTTTGTGCAGTGAGCAACTTGTACAACTGTACATGGCTGTCCTCCCTAAAGTTTTTTTAAATTCAGCAGTCACCCAATGCTAGACCTGTGCTGTACACCACAGGCATAGAGATGAGTAAGATCTTTCCCTCCCTGAAGAAAACAGACTCTTGTATCTTAGCACAGGACTCATTATTGAGTTTCACCGTGGTTCATTCATTCATTGAAAAACTGAACATCTGTTTTGAGGGCACCTTATGAGGCCTAGAATGAAAATTAAAGATACAAAAATGTATCACATTTTTGGGAGACCATGGAATGAAATATGTAGATAGTTCTATCCAGAAATATCCAGAGGCTTGTGGTCACTGTGTGTAGCTCAGAACTCACAGCCCTTCTCAGCTTGCCCAAGTCTGGGCTGGACTTCAAGAGGCTTTTCACGAAATCCACAAGGCTCAACTGGAGTGTGACAGGACCCAGGGAAGAGTCAGGAAACTCCCAGGCCTCCCTAACAGTGTCCAACAGGTCTGTGGAATAGAACATTGATAGTCTTTGGACCGGTCCCTTGGGATGAGATTAACTTGCAGATGGGAAATGATAAGGTCATTTTTAAAAGGTGCATGGTAGGCTCTGAAGGTTTGCTTGTGAGGTTTTGTTGTATTTGGTTTTTTTAATATTGCCCATAAAGTGATTCTGACTTTAAAACCTTCCCTGTAAAATGCACACTGAAACCATGATTCAGTAGCAGAATGGCTGCTGTGAAGGAGAAAAAGAGGCAGTTCTACTCTAATGCTCTCCCAGCAGGAATGGAAATGGAGTTTGGAAAACAATTTGACAGTAACTACGAAGCTGAAGGTCCACCTGTCCCCTGACTGGGGAATTCCCACTCCTAATTTTACACCCAACAGAAACAGGGGCAGTGTGTTTTCCAAATGACAGGCACAAGAATGCCCATAGCAACAATATTTGTTATAACCTTGGGGAGCATTCAAACGCCCATGAACAGCATATGGATAAATACAGGTATGGATATGGGAAGGGATAAATTGTGTTCACACACCGTACGGATGTGAGAATGAAGGAAACACCCCTATACTCCATGCGAAGATACAAGTGAATCTCACAAACTCACAAACATCTTACGTGAACACAGACACAAGAAATCATATAGCTCGAGTCCACTTATAGAAAGTTCAAAACCAGGCCAACTCCCAGTGCTGGCAGAAGTCAATGTTACCCCAGGGCTGTGGTCTAGTGATTGGAAGGGGACACAAGTGAGGACGTCGGGGTCCTGCTAATGTTCCCTTTCTTGACCTGGGTTGTGGTTACACGGGTGTGTTCACCTTGTGAGAATTCGTGGAGTACTTTTTGGCATACATGCTATACTCTCGCTAAAATTTTTTAACATTAAATGTAATTTATTTTTAAGATTTTATTTATTTATTTATTTATTAGAGAGAGAAAGCACAAGTAGGGGGAACTGTAAAGGGAGAGGGAGAGGCAGAGTCCCTGCTGAGCAAGGAGCCCACACAGGGCTCGATCCTGGAACCCTGGGATCATGACCTGAGTCAGAGGCAGTTGCTTAACTGACTGAGCCGCCCAGGCGTCCCTAAATGTTATTATTATTTTTTTATGAATGTTATTTTTAAAAATAACAATAAGGGAGATGATCTATTTGTGAGGTGAAGAAAAACCAAGATTAGCAGGTCATCACATGTTGCTCTAGAAACACATACAGGCCTGAAGCTTGCACCTGCAGTGAGCCTGTGACAGCCTCCCTCCTTCCCTGCAGGGCGCTACGTCTTGTCCTTTGTCGGCTGTGGTCTGGCCATCGTGGGCACCTATTTGCTGGTGACATTCGCCCCTAACAGCCACGAGAAGATGACAGGCGAGAATATCACCAGGCACCTCGTGAGCTGGCCTTTTCTCTTGTACATGGTAAGAGAAGCCCTTGGTCCTACCCGTGATGACAAGAGGGAGTATCAGGTCCTAGAACCCAGGAACCTGAACCTCCGGGAATAGGGGATTCGAGTGAGGCATGATGTATTTCCCAGCACTGAAGACCATGCTTGTGGGGAGTATGGAGTTCATGGGAAAATGCTTTTTTCACTTACGTTCTAAGTAATGTCTACATCGGCATAGATAATATGATAATCTTAGTTTTTAGTTTTGGACTGTAGGTCTGTCGGTAGAATGTGTCGCTGAAGGACTGGATGGAAGATCAGCACTTCCATCCATGGTTGTCTCTGGGAGCTGGAATTATGATTGAGTTTTCATTTCACTTTTGTCTTTATGCACCATCCAAAATTTCTACAGGGAGCATTTAAGACTTTTATGGTAAGAAAATAGTTAAATTTTAAACAGTAAAATTTGTGTTGTTTATTTATTTTTTCCCCGATATCCCACAGCTGATAGAAGCTGATAGAAACACAGGAGACTCTAAAATGGTCTCCTAAACTCCCAGGCCCAGTTATGTCCCGTGTTAGGTCTACAGATAAACTGATGGAGGAAGCATGTAAGGTATTTGAGCAAGCTACTGCTATAGATTCCTATTCCCAGCCAGGCACTATGCAAAACACTTAAAAAAAAAAAAATTTTTTTTAAGATTTTATTTATTTATTTGCTAGACAGAGATCACAAGTAGGCAGAGAGGCAGAGAGAGAGAGAGAGAGAGAGAGAGGAAGGGAAGCAGGCTCCCTGCAGAGCAGAGAGCCAGATGTGGGGCTCAATCCCAGGACCCCGGGATCATGACCCGAGCAGAAGGCAGAGGCTTTAACCCACTGAGCCACACAGGCACTCCAGTGCAAAACACTTTCTTACATACCATCTCAAATCCTCCCAACCGCCCTGTAAGGTAAATGTTTTTCTCCCCATTTTATGGATGAGACAGTTAAGCTCAGGGAAGTTGGCTGACTGCCCTGAGTCCCATGAGAGCAGAGCTGGATTCGAGGCCGGCTTGGCCTGCTGATGAAGGTGGTCACTGTTTCTCCTCTGACACGAGCAGCCTAGCAGTGCTCTACAGGCCTGGAATGTTCTTTCTCCTTAGTTTGCTCATGAGGCAAGGAATAAATTTCTCCAGGATTGAGCTTGAGTCACCTCCCTGCCTCTAGTCAGCCTCAGCGCACACCTGTGGTCCCAGGTGGGAGGGTGGTTGGCGGGGGGAGTGGAGAAACGGCTGCCGGACAGAGCCATAGAACAACCCCTTCAGAAAAAGCTTAACCCCCAGAACACAGACTTCTCTCAGGGAGCCCTGGGCTTGAATCTGTGCTGTGTGACCTCACCCAAGTCACCTACCTGGAAGCTTGGAAGCAGGTGGGAGCCACTGGACCAGAGCTGGTGGCTGGGAGACGTGAGGTGGTGTGGAAATCACGCATCCCTCAGCAGATGCCCAGTTATCCCTGTTTGTTTTCCTTCCTCGTGTCTGCGAGGCGGTGCTGCTGGAACTGAACTCAAGGCGGGTTGGCTGCCGGGGGTGCGTTAAATGGACCACAATCTGAGGAAGTGTTGAAAGCAAAGAACTTTCCTTCCTTGTCACAAGGAGACAGGAAGATCACTGTCAGAGCACTGTCTCCCCTTGGGGTTAGTGCAGGAAGCTTTTAAGCAGCGTGCTAGGGGGGCAGGGACAGAGAGCTTGGCACCTTAAGAAACTTACACATCTTCGCTCCTTCCGCACTTGGGTTTAACTGCACATGCTTAGCATGTCCGCATGCTGGTGCATACATTGTAAGTTCAAAAAAATAGCGGAAAACCCCTCCTGTAGAAGGAGATCTTGGTATTAGAAGGAGCCAGAGGGCAACTGAGGCAACTGAGGGGGCTGCCCTGCAGGCATTGATCTCCGTGTGGCTCCCGCCGTGGAGTAGCCTGCAGAATCCCTGCCCACACCTCTGCTTGGTGGGAGCTATTTGTTCTGCCAAACAGACCCATTCTTCCCCTGCATTTGTCCCTTCCCCGTCCGCCTGATGGCTTTCAATCCTCTGAACTGAGTAACTCTCTGTTGTGCCCTAACACTGGCAGCTAGAGAGATCTGGCCCCCTGCAAATTCAGTCATTGTTTTGTTGTCCGCTGGGTGCCAAACAGCGGGACGCCGGGCGGACGGTAGGGGCGCTGGCGAGCACAGCGTAGCAGAGAGAGGGGATGGCGTCCAGGCTCCCTGTCCTACACCAGACAATTATGTCACCGCATGTGTCAACTGTACTTCAGGAAAGAAAGAAAGATAGAAAAACAGGAAGGGGAGGGAGGGTGGGAGGGAGGAGAGAGACATGCTCCCAGGACTCAAGGTCACCCACACCGCCCTCTCGCAGCAGAAGGCTGAGCGCTCTTCCCAGGCTCATTTAAGCATCATGAAGAATGATTGGCAAACTGGGCACGCCCGATGGTTAGGGATGTGGATGAGTCACTCACCTGCTTGATGGTGTATTCTGCAGCGATTAAAGATAATTATGACAACTTCGTAAAATATGGGAATTGGTTTGTGGTGACTAAAAATGGCCCAGCACAAAATTATGCATTCACTATGACGACAAACAGATAAAATATGTATTCCTGGGGGTGCCTGGATGGCTCAGTCGTTAAGCGTCTGCCTTCCACTGGGGTCATGATCCCAGGATCCTGGGTTCTAGCCCCTCATGGGGCTCCCTGCCTGGCAGGAAGCCTGCTTTCCCTTCTCCCACTCCTCCTGCTTATGTTCCCTCTCTTGCTGTGTCTTTTCTCTGTCAAATAAATAAAATCTTTTTTTAAAAAAAAATATGTATTCCTGGCCACAAAGACAGGAAAATGAAAACAGCCGGGTGTTTTTTTTTTTTTTTTTTTTTTTAATGGTCTCTAATTAGGAATTTAAAAAATTTTCAAATGCGTTGGTTGTTACGATAAATAAACTTCAGTAAGAGTTTAGGGTAGGCAAATGGGACTGCGCTAAGGTCAAAGTTTGCTGCTTTTGTTTTGCTGGGCACTGGTGCTGGACTGACTTCTTGGGAAAATGTTGCCAAATGTCTGGGCCCTTGAGGAGTAGAAAGGACAGTCGTTAAGGCAAGGCGGGAACCCCACTTCACACTTGTGCATGTCTAGCAGGAAGATTCTGTTGACTGAGCGCCTCCTAAGCCCCAGGCCCTGGGCTTCCCTCCTTCAGGTGGTGTAGCCTTGTGGAAAATACACGGGGCCTGGAGGCAGACTGTCCAGGTTCAGATCCTGGCTCTGCTCTCTCATTAGCTTCAGATTGTGATCGTGCCTACTTCACAGAATCATTGTGCTGATTGAGTGAGTTTAGCATAGATACGATGTTTGGAACGGTGCCTGGTATGTTTATGAGTTCGTTAAGTATAAGCAGTGATCGTGACCCTGCAAAGGAAAAATCATTCCCGTTTCACGGATTGGGTAACTGAGGTTTAGAGAAGCTAAGTGCCTGGTCCAAGGTCACACAACTATTTTAGCAGTGGATCTGGTTTCAAACTTGGCCTCCCTGACTGCAGATGTCCTTGTCTTTCTCCCCCACGGAGCTGCACCCACTGGATCTGTGGTTAGGGGGTGGGGACGTGAATACTTACCTACTTGCCCCAGGGAGCTCATCTCCTCAGTGAGCCAGTGAACCTCTCTTTGACCGACCTTCAGGGGTCACCTGCAGAGCAGCAAAGTGGAAAGAAACCTTCCCAGCCTGATCCTGGCCATCCATGACCAGGTGTGTGTGCGTGCGGCCAGCACAGCGCCCTCAAAGCTCAGAGGTGAGCCCCTTGTCGGTGTTGCCCAAGGGGCAGAGATTGCCGCAGAGTTCATTCTGAATCCCCTCCTTTTGCATGAAGTCTGTCAGTGGTTTGGGAAATGCTGGATGTTCAGGTCCCTTTCAGTGCTGAGGGTCCATGACTCCAGCCACATCAGCCCAGTCCAGCCCACCAGCATCTCCCAGTCTTCCCTGCATCCGCGTGCACCCTGCTGACCGCCTGCTTGCTGCTTCCCATAGCTTGTGGAGATCATCCTGTTCTGCTTGCTGCTCTACTTCTACAAGGAAAAGAACGCCAACAGCATCATCGTGATTCTTCTCCTGGTGGCATTACTGGGTAAGTGGGGGTCCGGGTGGTTGACCGTGGCCACCGTCCCGTTGCACCACGAGGTCCCTGCGGTCAGGAAGCAGCTTCCGTCAGTCCTGTCAAATACCCAGAGTCCCCTACGTGCCGGGAACAGTGCTGGAAACTGGCCACGGGGGTGAACAAGACAGACGGCCCCCTGCCCTCGGGGGTTCTCCGTTCCGAAGGCAGGAATGACCAGTAAGCAAGGAGGCGAATGCATAGAAGAGAGACACGTTGGGGCCGTGAGGATCACAGTGAAGAAGAGGACAGCAGAGGGAGGGTGAGGCGGGGCGAAAAGGTCGAGGCAGACGGGCTCCAGCAACCGAGTCCTGAGGGCTTCCCCGCAAACCGGTCAGGCTAGGAACGAGTTTTGGATTCAAAAACAACTGAGTTTGCTCTCTGACTTTTTTTTCCCCCCTCTCTTCTTGGAGGGATGGGTGCCATGTGAGAGACAGCTCCTACATCAGACCGAGGCAAGGCCTGACTCCACACGGAGTCTGACACACTCACTAGGGCTGGGAAAAGGACCCGAGCTTCCAGGGAAGAGGTGGGGGGCCCCCTCTGGCTGCTTCCCAGGGGCTCTGGCCTCGGGCTGGTGACCCCTCCAGTTTAAGCCACATCGCCGTCTCAGAATAGACATAGGAGAATGCCCAGATCTCAGGGGGGAGAGCAGGGTTAAATGAGGTGGGCACAAGTGCCCAAGACATGTTGTCGGTCTTCTGTCCTTCCCACACCGAGCCCCCAGTGCAGTGACAGGCCCTCAGCCCCACAGACAGGGGACACCGTAGGACAAGGTTCCATTATTTTGGTATTTTTAAAACAGCTCTATTGAGATATAATTTACATACCGTAAAACTCACCTATTTAAAGTATACAGTATAAACAGAACCCCATAACATGTGGCTTTTTGTGACCCGTGTCTTTTACCGAGCATAGCACTTTAGATGTTTGTCCCGGGAGTAGCTAAGATCGGTGGTCCATTCCTAAGTGCTCTTGTTTCCAAAGTAGACTGAAATGTCATAGTCGCCAAATGTCCTCTCTGGAGAGTAGGGAGGCCAGAAGGTTCTAAGGTGCATTGGCCACCCTCCTCCTGCCCACTTCTCACTAACAGGGACACCCTCTTGAAAGTGCCTCTCTTAACTGGACTGCTGATGTTTGGAAATGGTCATCGAGTTTGTGGGGGGCCCAGAAGCTGCTGTGTGATGGGCTGTTAGCAGGAGAGAAAATGTGCAGAAGCCGAGAAAAACAGGAGAGCAGAGCCCTTCAGCCAGAACACTGGGCTTCGTTTGTACCTGGATGTGGGAGTGGCCGGTGGGGGGGGGGGGGGCTGACAGCAGCCATTTCTGCACCGCTGGGGAAAGCAGTGGTCTCCACGGTGAGGTGAACAGTGGTACCTCACCTGTTCTATTACGTGCATACCCTATAAGCACAGTGTTACATGAGGATCACTTTAAAATGCACAAACAGCTATATTTTGGAAAAGTACATTCATGGGCCTAGAGGCAGGATTCCAAAATATTTGGAGATCTCTGTCTAATGAAACATTTTTAAAAATACAAGTGAATGAGCGTTAGAATAAAAAATAGAGGGCGCTTGACACATCATGTGGTTTTTTTTCCCCTGTAACTGCCATAAGAAGGGTACTCCCAGGAAGTTCATGTATCCATTTAGGGATGATTTTTGACCATGGTCCAGACACAGAGAGTTAAACTCAATGCCCTTTCTTCCTGGTGTTCAGAAGTGACACTCGAAAGCATGTGGGCATTTTGCTCTCCCCACCTTGGACAGAGCACATGGATAGCGGCAACTCGTGGAAGGCGGGGGAGATCTGCTGCCTCTGGCATCCTCGCCATCCCTGGGGTGGCCCAGCCAGGGCTCCCTCCATCTTTTCTCGACACGTCCCTTGGAGTCATCAGCTCACTTGCAGGGTCTGATGCCCTCGCCTGGTCCTCATTCATCCCCTGCAGGCTCTATGACGGTGGTGACCGTGAAGGCCGTGGCCGGGATGCTCGTCTTGTCCATACAGGGGAATCTGCAGCTCGACTACCCCATCTTCTACGTGATGTTCGTGTGCATGGTGGCCACCGCTGTCTACCAGGCCGCGTGAGTTGCAAAGTCTCTCCCTGCGGGGCCTCTCCACGTTTTGGGGTCACTTCCATTTCTTGCGCCTGATTTCATTTGTTCTTGAAGCTATAGGGAAGGCAGAACATTCAGACACAGCCCGTGAGCTGAGCAAGGGTCAGCATCCACTGCAGAGAGAGGGGTCGCTGATTTGCTGAGCTGTCCCCTGAAGGGACTCTGTGCCCCTTGAAAGAAAAAGCCGGGAGTGGAGGTGTTTTTCTCTCTGCCTCAAACTGGGAGAAGGGGCAGCCTCACTTTGCCTCTGCCCCAGTGTGGGTGTCTGTTTCAAGAAGAAGCTGTGTGTGCCCGCATGAGAGACTTCTCTGTCTGCTAGGTGGAATAGCAAGTCGTCCTTTCTTGTCCTCCGGGAATCTTCTCCAGAGCATCATTTCTGTCTCAGAAGCAGTGGTCCTGAGGGTGGGCCTGAGCCTTGTTCCCATCTGAGACCAGGTGATCTGCAGAGGGCCCAGGAAGGCCTGGGATGGCCCTGCTGGGGACAGGAGGGTGAACGGCACAGGGCTCAGTGTGGCATATGAGGCTGATGGATCCTGGGTGGGGCAGGCCCGGGCCCCTGGTGGCTGGGCTCGCCATCCCCCAGCGGTGGCCTGGAGCAGTTGTTAGAGTGACCGCTGCCTTGGGGCTCCAAGGGAAGCCCCTCACACACACTCTATTTCACGTGAACTTAAATTCATTGGATCCCCCCACCGAACCCCTTTGAAGCAGATGATCCCATCCTCATTTTGCTTTTGAGCAACCAAAGGGGCAAGGCTGAGATGTGAACCCCGGCATCGGGCTCCGCATCCCACACCCCTCGCAGCTCCAATCCAGGCCTCTGCCGCAGCTTCTCTGGGATCGGATTCCGTGTCCACAACTGAGAATAACAGCAAACCCTCCTCAGAAGGAGCACGAAGCTCTCCGTGCCGTCCCCAGGACGACCTCCTGAAAATCTCAGCCCCTTTTATGATTATAATCGATTATTACTGTCCCGAGTCCTACTGCAGAGATTCTGGTCATTACCCCTGAGCCCACCCCGCCCCAGGCTCCATGCTGAGCACTCCAGAGTTACAGAGGAGAACCTAGTGCCCCCCACCCCTGCAGGGGAAGCTTCTCACTCACCCAGCCAGCACACAGCTGCACAGTCGCAGAGCCACACAGCCACCGAGGGCCTCCTGTGTGCCAGACCTTCTGCCACCGAGGCAAGAGCAACAGCCACTGTCCTTGGAGGCACTGCCAGCCCTGGGGTGGACGAGTGCAGTCGAGTGGGACAATATGAACAGCTACCACCCAGAGAACGGACAAAGAATAGATTCCAGAATGAGGGAGTGTCGATCCTAGATGGAGAGAGGAGGAATGAGTCTAATTTCCTCTCTCTCTTTTTCCCACCTTTATTGCAGTAAGCATGTTATTTTTTTATTGAGCAGAAAATGTGCTTTAAAAAAATATTGACAACAACAGGCAGAATCGCAATAAGTGCCACGGGAGTTTCTTGGACTGTTCATGGGAACAGGATGGCCCATTGTAGGGGTGCGTGGGGATGTAGGGGACACTGACGTGAGGAGAGGGGTATTTCCAGTGGGTGAGAACCATGTGGCCAGAAGTGCATACCTGGGAAGGCGTGGCCCCCTTGGGGAATGGCGGTGGACCTCAAGCTGTGTGACAAGTGGGAGCGAAGCGTGGACCACAGCCCCAGAGATGCACCTGCATGGCATCTTTCTTTCATGTGTTGTCTTCATATTTCAAGCTAAGCCTGCTGTCACCAGCTGCCACCTCAGCCTTTCTAATGTGCCCACTGACCAGCGTGCTCTTGTGTTGAAGGTTTTTAAGTCAAGCCTCGCAGATGTACGACTCCTCTTTGATTGCCAGCGTGGGCTACATTCTGTCCACTACCATTGCCATCACGGCAGGTAAGGGCGGTGACTGCTGGATTTCCGTCTCTTACCTTAGCAGCAGCGACGTTACCCCAGTGTCGAGGGATGAGGCTCCGCCTCTGGCAAAGGGCCAATTCTACTGACATGTTCTACCTGTTAGAGTTGCGTATAGTTTCATGGAGAAAGTGCAAGATTTCGAGCCAGAGAGACCTGGGTCCCAGAACAGACACAGAGCTGTGTGGCTCTGGGAAAGTCACTTAGCCTCTCTGAGCCTCAGTTCCAGATTCATAAAATGGGAATAATAACACTCACCTCCCAGAATTGGAATATGTACAATATGTACTCAGTAGAGCGTGCATAAGGTTTCTTTAACAATTTTTGCCATCATCTTCTAGCTCCTCTACATGACCCCAGATTTCTTTCTATAATTTCGAGAGGTTATGACCGTATGAACATCTGTGATAGAACAGGTGGTGGGTAACCTGTCATCATTCTTATAGTTCCCTTTTCATCCTTAGGTGGCTTCCGAGGCTGCAAGCATATCAGATTGTGTTTGTTTTTAAGGGGCAGTAAAGGCGATAATCTTCAAAGTGAAAAGACCAGTAAGGGCCAGTGTGCCTCCCTTTGAGCAAAGCTTGGCCATAAGGCTGTGTGTTTCGCACTTTAGACCAGCGCTGCTCAAATCCTGCCCGTAGAGGTGGGAGCAGGGTAGGCACACGCCCACTGGGGCCTGTGTGATGAGCAGACCTGGGGATCCAGTGGGATGTCAGCCCAGAGCAGTCAGAAAGTGAACCCAATGTGAAGATATAAGTCCTGGTCAAGAACTTGGGTCTGGGCAAGGTTGAAAGGAATAGCCAATAGCATGAAGCAGTCAGAAGCTTGCGGGGATGGGGAGTGGGAGCCCAGAGATACAGCCAGAAGCCCATGGAGGTGAAAGGAGTCCAGACAGAGGCTGCTCGGGGGCGGATGAGGGTGGCAAGCCCATGTTACTGACACCTCCTGGGAGGGGGCTGCAGGCCTGCCGTCTGCTGGCCATGTGAGGTCAGAAGGCTCTGAGCTTAACTTGAAGCCTTGTTTTTCCATCCTGAGAAAGACCAGAGAGTGGCGCTTAGGTGGCCCTGTTGGTTAAGTGTCGGACTCTTGGTATCAACTCGGATCATGATCTCAGGGTTGTGGGATCGAGCCCTGCCTTGGGCTCCCCACTCAGTGCCATGTCTGCTTGGGATTCTCTCTCTCTCCCACTGCCCCCACTCCTCCCTTCCTCCCCGCCCCCTCTGATAAATAAATCTTAAAAAAAAAATGGGTGAAGAGGGTGTTAAAAACTGTAAAAATGATCTACAGTTTCATTCTTAATATGTTTCATTGGGGGAGGCTGGGCGCAGGGTCCGTGCGAACTCTATACCCTTTTTGTGAGTCTAATGTTAACTCAAAATAAAAAGTTAAGAAAAAAAGATGGCGATAAGAGGGACGTTGGAGGAGAAAGAGAAGACAATCTGTCCCCCCCAAAAAGGACTTTTATTCTACTCTTCTGACACGTACCCTGCTGGTCATCAGGCTCCTGACCACTTCGGTTTCCTGCAGGGAAGAGAGCTTAGCCAAATCCTAGACAGACAGGCAAGAAGGTGATTTGAAAACAGCTCACCCATGTTTGCCACTTTCTGCCTCTGCAGGCGCAGTGTTTTACCTGGACTTCATCGGGGAGGACGTACTGCACATCTGCATGTTTGCACTGGGGTGAGTCCCTGCTCCGTGGCCCTGGGGCAGCTCACCTGTCTGGCCCGCTATTGCCTCTGCCTTTCACACAATCCTCTAGAGCCCAGGGAGCAGCCAGAATTCAGAGCTTTGTCCCCCAGAGATGAGTGAGCATTTTACTCCCCAAAGGGCTTTATCTCCTTCCCCCTTCTCTTATTTTGGGCTTTAATCTCCTTGTCATAGTTTCTAGACTATCCCTCTTAGACCCATGAAAAGACTCTCAGCCTCACCCCAGATCACAGAAATGCATTTTGAAGCCACAGGAGATGCCATGATGTTGCAAAACCCAGAAAGACTGAGGGTGTCCATGTCGGCCAGAGAATGAAGAGACCAGCTCTGTGCCACAGCGAGGGGATCTCTGATGCCAGAGGACAATCTGGCAGGACCACTAAAAATTATAAATGAGCAATGTTTGATGCAACATTCCAAATGGGACACAAAGGTGCATGTATGAGGCTGTTTATTAATTTTAAAATTAATTGTATAAGTAAATAATTGAAAGTAGACTAAATGCCCAACAGTAGAATACAGGTTAAATAAATTGCAGTATTCCCATAAAATAAAGTACCATGCTGCCATTTTGAAAAATTGAGGCCAGTCTATAGATATTGACATAGAACCATGTCTAGGATGCATTAATGGAAAAAGTTACATTTTTTAAAAGATTTTATTCTATTTTTTATTTATTTGACAGTCAGAGATCACAAGCAGGCAGAGAGGCAGGCAGAGAGAGAGAGAAGGGAAACAGGTTCCCTGCCGAGCAGAGAGCCCAATGCGGGACTCCATCCCAGGACCCTGGGATCATGACCTGAGCCGAAGGCAGAGGCTTTAACCCACTGAGCCACCCAGGTGCCCCAAAAAGTTACACTTTTTTGAATGTATGGTCTATCCTATGATCTAGCAGTTCCACATCTAGATACATACCCAAAAGAAATGAGTACATATATTGACAAAATGACTTGTACCTAAATATTTATAGTAACTGTATTTGTCATATCCTCAAATTGTTTACAACCCAAATGTTTATCAATGGAGAGAGTGAAAAACAAATGATACAGTATATTCAGGCAATGAGTTCAGTATAACAATTAAAAATTATGAACTAGGGTGGCTCGGTGGGAAAAGCCTCTGCTTTCGACTCAGGTCACGGTCTCAGGGTCCTGGGATCAAGCCCCACATCAGGCTCTCTGCTTATCAGGGAGCCTGCTTCCCCCCCCCCCCCCTCTCTCTCTGCCTGCCTCTCTGCCTACTTGTGATTTCTCTCTCTCTGTCAAATAAATAAATAAAATCTTAAAAAAAATAATGAACTACTAATACATACAGTTAAGTGAATGAACCTTAAAAATATTTATAAGGGAAAGAAACAAGATAGAGTACACACTGTATGATTTAACTTTTAAGAAGTTCAAGGACAAAATGGGGCACCTGGGTGGCTCAGTCAGTTAAGCATCCAACTCATGGTTTCAGCTCCCTGGAATCGAGCCCCACATCAGGCTCCACACTCAGTGTGGACTCTGCATCAGATTCTCCCCCTCTCCTTCTGCCCCTCCCACCCCATCTAAATAGATAACTCTTTTAAAAAATTTCTTTAAAAAGTTCAAGAACAGGCAAATCAAGTATCAGATGATAGTAGCCAGTGGCTTCCTGTGTTTTAGCATGGATTGGGAGAGGTACAAGGAAACTTTCTGGGGTGGAGGGGATGGAAATCTCTTCTCTGTTGACCTGTGTGGTAATTGCAAGAGGTACACACAGGTAAAATTCTTCAAGCACTACATTTAGCGTTTGTGCATTTTACTGCGTGTGAATTTCACCTTGGTTTTTAGAAAATGCACTTATTTAAGCTCTAGGGAAAGGGGGGGGGAAGACTCTAGAAGAATCTCCCCCTATCTGAGGACATAGGACCATGGGGAATTCAGGGACTTTTAACTACTGCTTTTTCTCCTCCTGTATTGATTGAATTTAGGCCATAAAGAACTTTCTTTCTGGTGCCTGGGTGGCTTAGTTGGTTAAGTAGCTGCCTTCGGCTCAGGTCATGATCTCAGGGTCCTGGGATCGAGTCCCATATTGGGTTCTCTGCTTAGCAGAGAGCCTGCTTCTCCCTCTCCCCCTGCTGCCTGTGCTCTCTATCCCTCTGTCAAATAAATAATAAAATCTTTTTTTAAAAAAGAATTTTTTTAATTAAAAAAATATGTTTTTTTAAGGCGAGGTTCTAAGATACAGGTGAAATGGAAGTAAAGGAGCTTTGCTCCGGATTGTCTAATTTATTGTCTAATTTATTATGTCTATTATTATATATATTATATATGTAATTATTATTATTGTCTAATTTGTTGTCTAATTTATTATATATAATATATAATATATTGTCTAATTTATTGTCTAATTTATTATGGGAGCTTTGCCCTGGATTGTCTAATTTATTCTGATGAATGCAGTGTGGCCTGCAAGGCATGGGAGGCTTTTCTTTATCCCGTGTCTGCTCCCTGCCCATCTCAAGCCCCAAGGCCTCCCAGGGCTCCTCGGCAGTGAGCCCCCCTCTGCGGCCTGCAGCCCTCTTTTTCCATTTTTCCCACTACCCGGGGTTAGAAAGCGAGCCCTCCTGCCCTCACCCTGGCCTTTATTCTCTCCCTCCCTTATCCCTGTTCCTTAGGTGCCTCATTGCATTCTTGGGCGTCTTCTTAATCACACGTAATCGGAAGAAGGCCATTCCATTTGAGCCCTACATTTCCATGGATGCCATGCCAGGTAATGTTGAAACCCCGAGTGTCCCTCTGGCCAGCCCGCCCATATAGAATGACTGCTACTTCCTGTTTAAAGCGACAACCAGCCGCTGGGTTCGGTACAGGGAAGGTGTGCTGTGCCGTTACGGTGTGACCGTCTCTCTCTCTCTCTCTCTCTCTCTCTCTCTCTCCCTCTCTCTTTTTTAAATCTCTCTGTGCCAAATAGGCAATGGTGGAGGCACCTCGGTTGGTTTTGAGCCCATCTTGCCAGTTCCTGTGTTTATTTTGGGATCTCTTTAAAGACAGGTCCGATTCACACTGGGTATACTTGTGATCTGTACCTCAGGCTTCGTGCCTGCAGGAGGGAAAAAAAAAAAAATCCACTCATCAAAATGGAATGGAATAACCAGAGAGGGGAAGGAAAATAGGATGAATGAAATTCAGAGACTATCTCCTCACTTCTTAGGTGGCACCAGAGCACAGATTGTTCTGGAAAGCCTAATTTCCCAAGGAGCTGGGGGCTCACACCAAGAAGCCCAAGCTCAAATGCCTTTGGCTGATGACAGTAACAAAGGTGTGACTCTGCGGGGCGCCTGGGTGGCTCAGTAGGTTAAGCCGCTGCCTTCGGCTCAGGTCATGATCTCAGGGTCCTGGGATCGAGTCCCGCATCAGGCTCTCTGCTCAGCAGGGGGCCTGCTTCCTCCTCTCTCTCTCTGCCTGCCTCTCTGCCTACTTGTGATCTCTCTCTCTGTCAAATAAATAAATAAATAAATAAATAAATAAATAAATTAAAGGTGTGACTCTGCAGAGAATGGCACAGAAGGGAGTAGGGAAGTCTGTGGAGAACCAGAGAGTGCCTGCCCTGCCCACAGGGACCCACATTAGGAAGGTTCATCCAGGTGTGCTGAGCTCAGTTCTGTGGGTTGCCAGTGACCACTAGCTTCCACTTTCAGTCAGAATTTTTATTTTAGGTGTAAAGATGGAACTTTCCAGGGGCGCCTGGGTAGCTCAGTGGGTTAAAGCCTCTGCCTTTGGCTCAGGTCATGATCCCAGGGTCCTGGGATCGAGCCCTGCATCAGGCTCTCTGCTCGGCAAGGAGCCTGCCTACCCCTCTCTCTCTGCCTGTCTCTCTACCTACTTGTGATCTCTGTCTGTCAAATAAATAAATAAAATCTTTAAAAAAAAAAAAAAAAGATGGAACTCTCCAGAACATAAGCCCCACCCTTCATGAAGACACCCTAATGAGCAAACTGTAAGCCCACGGACGGCATACAGTACTGCTGATTAAAGTACTCTGGGATACCAGTGTGTTCTCAGAGCCAACTGAGGTACCCCGACTTTAAACGGCCCCAAGGTGTATGTGTCTACTTTTATATAATTTCCTCATCCTTTGCTCTCAAGCTGTCGTCTGTCCTTCATGCTCTTACCAGCCCGCCTGTGTATAGCATTTGCGGGTCAAAAGTCTCATTTGACCCCACTGTTTGAACTGTACGTAAAATTAGTATAAACAAGCTTTGAATCGGGGCCTTACACTTTCTCCTAGGAGTTAAGTGCATGAGCTTTAGTGCATGGACTTTTAAAACATCTAATCGGGCTGCTCAGATGCCTTTTTTTTTGCTTACTTCCTTGTTTCTCGGCTGTGTCCCCGATAGATGAGGGCGCTGGATAGCTGAATTCCAGATAGGTGAGGTGTCAACTCTGTGTGTGCAAGTGTGTGTATCTGTGTGTTGGTGTGTTTACAAATTGTGTATGTGTATATATCTAAGTATTTGTGTATGCATTTATACAGACGTATCTGCTAGTGGAAAATAGAAGGTAACCTAAGGTAACCTTAGATACCAACATTCTGTGGTCTGTTCGTGGATGTGGCTCTGGGCTCCTCTTTGTACCTTGTGATGGGTGGGAGGTTAGATCTTGACCAAGGGAGACCCCACCCTGGTGCTGTAGCATGTCAGGACACTTGGGGGTAGAGACGTATTCTCTTCAGTGAAAAGCGTGGGCTTGGAGTCCAGGTGGCCTGGATTCAAATCCCAGCTCTACCACCCACCCGTGGTGTGACCTTGGGCATGTCCTTGGACCTCCCAAGACCTCCGACCCTCACTTGTGAATTGGGATTCCCTCTTTCAGGGTAGTGGGATAATATGTTAAAGGCCCCTTGCACAGTGTTTGGGACTTGGTAGATGCCTGGTTAAATTTGATTTCACGTCCCTTTTGCTTAAAAAAAAAAAAAAATCCTTGAAAATTTCAGACACTTGTTTGACCTGATGCCAGGTAGAACATGAAAAATAAAACTGTTTAAAAAAGGGAGGGGGGGGGCACCTGGCTGGTTTAGTCGAAAGAGAAAGAGCCTAAGAGCATCCGTGTCGGATCCCAGCTCTGACTTGGGGTCATGAGTTCGGGCCCCACATTAGGTGCAGAGATTACTTAAATAAATTTTATTTTAAACTTTAGAAATAAATTAATTAACTAATTAAATTTAAAAAAAAAAAAACGATTCAACAGATTGTCTCCTAGCTACTCGGTTTCCCTGGTCAGCATTAGAACCTTGCTTTTGGGGGCGCCTGGGTGGCTCAGTGGGTTAAGCCGCTGCCTTCGGCTCAGGTCATGGTCTCGGGGTCCTGGGATCGAGCCCCGCATCGGGCTCTCTGCTCAGCAGGGAGCCTGCTTCCTCCTCTCTCTCTGCCTGCCTCTCTGCCTGCTTGTGATCTCTCTCTGTCAAATAAATAAATAAAAAATCTTTAAAAAAAAAAAAAAGAACCTTGCTTTTGGTCCATCTAGATCAACAGCTTCAGAGCAGACAGTAGCTACAGTTCAAGAGGCGTTTAGTTCTCCAAAAAATGTGCTGCAGGTCACAATTTAGAGAGGATTTAAGTAATTCTAGCACGTGAAAGACTTCTAAAAAATGAGAAAAGATAAAGCTGTCCCTATGAGCTGAGAGCTGGCCTAGCTGTCCCAGCTGGGCCTCAGTGTCCCTGGCTGGCAAAAAGCAGCTTCCCAGAACTTCAGCGTCAGACAGGGGCACTCCAACCATGATAGACCAGATACAAACAGGGCCACTCCATTGTCATGTATGAATGCAGATGAAACGTGACCGTTGACCAAACCACGGGGGACTGGCACCTCTTTACCAAGTACAGCTTGAGCCTACACGGCCTTCTCTCCATCTAGATAAGAATTATTAAGATTCCCAGTTACTAAACTGGTCCCACTTCCCGACAGCATCTAATCCAAAGCCTAGCCCAGCTTCCTTAAACCCTCTCCCAAATTGCCTAACACAAATCCCGACTTTTCTAACACCCTCCTACTGAGGCATCCCACAGTTCCCCACGGTGGACAACTCTCTCATGGCAATGAATGATAAAGCCACATCTGTTAGACTCTAGGCGTAATCCTGGTGCTCTTTGGCTGAGGAACTATGAAAAAAAATCCAGGAGCTAAACTGTGCCTGGTAAGTCAACAGGCACCCCTCAACTTCTCCCAAGCGCGCCCCCATCCCAAAATCCAAACCACAGATGTAGACCGTACCCGTCCGATGCTCTTTAGCTAAGGCTAGTGCTGTGTGAAAGCATAGAGTCTCCCCAGGCCACTCATGGAGTCACAAGGCCATGGTCTGTGGTGTCCGATCTCAGTTCTGTGATTTTCGGCAATTAACCTCACCATTCAGAATCCGTTTTCTTACCCAGACGATGAGGATGGGATCTGGGGGGCATTCGGTGGAAGCTCCTAGGAAGGCCATACAGCATTCCAGCTGAGCGTGGTCCTCAGCGTTCAAACCACCTGAGTTTGAATCCCAGCCCGGCCACTTGCCATCTTGATGACCTCAAGCAAGGTACCTGACCTCCAAGTGCCTCATTTTCCTTATCAGTAGTTATGAGGATCAGAAGAGAGAAAACTTATCAGCTGGTTAGAGTGGGGTCTGTCCCCAACTCAACACTCGGTACCTGTTAGCTATTCTCACGCTTGCTGTTGGTACCATCCTGATCTAAACCCTCAGCTCAGAGCCTGGGCAGAGGGAATAGTCTAGCACCTGCTGTTATCATCATAGTTTCACGGAGGACACTTGGCGTTCAGTTTCATAGGACAGCCTGGGGGTAAGAGAATTTGAAATCTCCATTCCCTGCCAAGAAGAGAGCTGGCCTCCAAGCCCAGGGCCCACGTGCAGGAGGATTTGCCGAGTAAGACTAACGGAATTAATGATTCAAGTCTTTGTTCTCGACTGTAAGTAGACATCCAGCGTCCACACGTGCTCAAAAGCAGCAGGCTGTATCATACCTCCCCTCTCTGCAGATCAGCGATGTTCAGTGTGAAAGGTCAGATCTCGTTCTCTCTGAGTGTCACGATGCATTGTGTCCCCACCAGGTGCCCGTGACATGGAAGTTACCCTCTTCCCTCCAGGGGATAATGATCCTGGTTTAATTCGGTAGTAAAGTATTGGCATCTACCAGGTTCGAAGCACAGTGCTGGTCGTGCTTCTCCTGGGACCCAAGCACACATTCCCGCCTCATTCTAGACCAACCCGGGCTTCTCTTGACAGGGACTGGTCCGTGTGCCTGTTTCCTGAAGATTCGTCCCTGTTGCTTGGCAACCATAATATTTCTAGCATACATTTATGGTTGCTCTTTTTTTAATCTAAAGCATTCAGGAGCTTGGCAAGGCACGTGATTAGCACCCGAGCCCTGTAATCAGACCGTGGTAGGGTAGAGGGAGATGCAGCATCCTTGGGCCCCCTTGCCGCATAATGATTTGGAGAACATGGATTTCATTTCAGGTATGCAAAACATGCATGACAAGGGAATGACAGTTCAGCCTGACCTCAAAGCTTCTTTTTCCTATGGGGCCCTGGAAAACAACGACAACGTTTCAGAGATCTACGCTCCCGCCACGCTGCCCGTCATGCAAGAGGAACACAGCTCCGGGGGTGCCTCTGGGGTGCCCTACCGAGTCCTGGAACACACCAAGAAGGAATGAGCCCGCCTTGAAGGAGACTGCACTTCCCTCCATTTATAACTGCTCTCAAGTCAGGCCGACAGTGAGCAGTTCGACCCTGAATTCTAAAGTTTGCCTTTCAAGTTCTTATTTTTTTTTTAAACAGAGAACTCTCTAAAAGGGGATCTCGGAGACCCTTTGTCTCTGGCAAAGAATATATTATCTTAGTCTCAGAGGTTTCAGATGACCGGGTGGGGGGTGGGGATGGGGATGAAACCTGTATTCCCCCTTTCCCGGGGTCGGAGGGAGTGCAGAGTTCAGACTCTGCCTGGTTCATGATCCCCAAGGATGGTAACTGAGCTTCCTCTGGCAGTGACCAAAGATTGCCGCGTTCCTCGGGGCTAAAGCAAGGCAGACATTCCGTTCTCACTTGCCACATCCCGTGAAAGGCTAGAGACCTCAGAATCTAATCTTCCCTTGCCTGATCCTCCCCATCTCACTCATCATTCCACATTTCCACTAACATCTGTGCTGTCATCCCGAAGCATAGTAAGGCCAGCCCTGGGAACATCCTATCATTCACCTGTAGAAAATACACTTCGGCCTTCCAGTGGTCTGTGCCCTTCCGGAGAAAACATGCTTGGTGTGTTTGTATCAGATCTGCTCTGAAAACTAATTTGGTTTTGGTTCTGTGAACTATGTAATTGCTTTCCTCCTCCCCACCCGCCGCCCCGGGTTAAGAGTTAAGAGAAGGCACGAAATAAGGACAGGAGCAGGGGTAACGATGCGTTAGCCCACAAAGGAAGAAAAATCCCTTTTCATCCTACAAAAAGTGAATGTGCCACTTACAAAAGGATAGGCAGAAAATCTGGCTGTTTCATGGGTGTGTTCCTGCCCACCAGTGCCCGCTGGGAGGCTTGGGAGTGCTTACTGCAGACAGCCTCCATCCTCTCTCCATCAAACCAAACTTGAATTACTGGTTCATTTCCTTGGAATTGACCGAGACCCTTTAGGTCGCACCATGTGCGTATGTCTGGGAAAGCGGGCATTCTTGGTAAGGGATTGCTGCTTTCTTTCTGGCTACATCCATAACTATCTTCTCCTGGACTGACTATAGACTTCTGAGAATGCCAGAAGGGTTTGCGGACTTGAGCATAACGATCCCCTAGGGAGTGTGTTTAAAATGCAGATTCCTACACCCCTACACCCATTCCTCCGTGGGAATGACAGAGAGGAAAAAGAGTCCACATTCTTAACGGACAGCAGGGTCATTCTGATGCAGGCGATCCAAGGAGCACACACCTTGAAATTGAGAGAGACGGGCTGTGAAAACCTGGGGCGCCACACCCCTCCTGGAAAGTTGTTATTACCCTAACTTGTTTCCTGTCCAGGGCTCCTTTAGCAGGTCAAATAATTCCCATAGGATCCGAGGCATTTATCCATCTCATGATTACTACTTCGAACGACCCTTACTGTTTCCCTAGGCACTCTTTAACTAATAGGCGAGATAACAGTGTTAATAGACCAGTGTTGATAGATCATTAACCTTTATGGATTGTGCTTCATACCGATTTACTACCTTGACTTTGAAAACTGGCATCTGTTGCTTGTGATAACCATTTCGGTATTGTGTCTGACATGCCTAAGAAGGCAGCAGACAATGACCTTTTTTCTTCAGGATACATGTCCACTCAGTTCAACAATATTTGTGACGCATTTGCTGTGCTTTACTGAGCATTTGGATGGGGGCGCCTGGGTGGCTCAGTTGGTTAAGTGTCTGCCTTTGGCTCAGTCCCCTGTCAGGCTCCCTGCTCAGTGGGGAGTCTGCTACTCCCTCTCTCTCTGCCCCCCTCTCCACTCTTGTGTGTGATCTCTCTCTCTCTCTCTCTCGCTCGCTCTCGCTCTTTCAAGTGAATGGGTAAAATCTTTTAAAAAACTAAATAAATAAGCATTTGGATGGTGAGGGCTACAAAGAATAGCCGTGGTCTCTGCCCTGCAGACCCGCAATGGAAGATACAACAGGGAGGGTAGGGGGGTGGGCACAGAGCAACCATGGCCCACAGAAAAAGGATGGTTAAGGAAGCCCTGCTAAAGGTCAGGCCCAAGCCCAGAGCAGGTTATTCAGAACCCAAGATGATTTTGGGGGCACCTGGCTGGCTCATTCGGTTGGGCATGTGACTCTTAATCTCTGGGTCATGAGTTCAAACCCCATGTGTGGTATAGATTTAAAATATTAAATCTAGGGCGCCTGGGTGGCTCAGTGGGTTAAGCCGCTGCCTTCGGCTCAGGTCATGATCTCAGGGTCCTGGGATCGAGTCCCGCATCGGGCTCTCTGCTCAGCAGGGAGCCTGCTTCCTCCTCTCTCTCTGCCTGCCTCTCTGCCTACTTGTGATCTCTCTCTGTCAAATAAATAAATAAAATCTTTAAAAAAAAAAAAAAAAAAAAAAATATTAAATCTAAATTTAAATAGTTAATTTTCTAAATTTAAAATACTTAAAAATGTTTTAAATTTTTTAATTAATTAATTAAAAAACAAAAAGAACTGGTGATGATTCGGGCTTTGCTCATCAATGGGGCAAATCTTGCAAAGATGTGAGTAGGGTGACCACCTCCCTCTGCCCCCATCAGAGGGGCCAGCATTTGCAAAAGGGCAGAGATGGGGAGTGGGTGTTGGCAAAGAAAAGAGAGATAGAGAGGATGGTGGGAGATAAGCTGGAAAGATAAGCAGTGGATGCTCATGGAGGCCTCGAATGCCAGCCAGAGGAGATCAAGGTGTATCTCAGAGAGCATGGGAGCCATTGATGATTCATAAAAGAGAACAGCAGGATCAACACTGATTGGAAAAGAAGCTTTATGCAGAGTATAGGGAATTATACTCTATATAGGGACAGTAAAAGTCACTTTTCAAGGTCAAGCTGTAAGCCCACCAGAACAAAACAAAAAAGGAGAGTTAAAACCTGATTTTGCTGTTCTTCAGATTTTCCAAGTGACTTTTCTAAGGTGGGCAGGATGAGGGCAGAGTGGATAAATGAAAGATGAGCAGGGGCGCCTGGGGGGCTCCGTCATGAAGCATCTGCCTTCGGCTCAGGTCATGATCCTGGCGTCCTGGGATCGAGCCCCTCATTGGGCTCCCTGCTCGGCAGGAAGCCTGCTTCTCCCTCTCCCACTGCTGCTCCCCCTTCTTATGCGCATGCGCGCTCTCTCTCTCTCTCTCTCTCTCTCTCAATTAAATAAATAAATAAAATCTTTTTTTAAGAAAAGGAAGGAAGGAGAGCAGGGAAGCCATCTCAGTATGTCAGACCAGGTGATCATTCTGGGGTTTTATGTGCTCCAACCTCACTCCGCCCATTCCCTTTTTTCTGGTTATGAGCCTTTTGGTCTCGAGCCAGGCAAGAAAGAATGAGAGGAATGGATAAAAGCGTGTTTCAGTTTCAGGTCAGCTGACTGTCATGTTTTCAGTACCACCAGCCCCCATCTCTGGGGCCTGGGCCACCTCTGCCTGCTGGTTGTGGGTGATGGCATTGTCCTCTGAAGCTGAGCACAGCAAGTCTGAGCAGAGAGCACAGGACAGTTTCCTGATGGGAAGCCGGGGTAGGCCCCTGGGGACTCTGGGACAGCAGCTGATCTGGGGCCTTGGACTCCAGAGTTCTGAGTCTGTCTGGAGCTTTCTTCTCCCACCCTTTGTCTCCAAGTAGAAATGGACTGTTTACTGGTGGCACTTGCTGTTAGGACAGGGGACATGGGGGGGGGGGCGGGTATCAACTTTTTACTCACAGCCCAGTGTCTTTATTTTTTTTCTCCTGGCTCTGAGATTCCCAAGTCCTCTGGAATGCTCCAAGCCATGTTAAGAAGCATGCCTCTCTCTCTTTCCTAGCAGCCAGTACCTAAAGCAAGGTCACCAAACTTGGGTTCAAATTTCCCATTGCTCCCTGGTCTTCCTCTCTGCACTCCACTCTGTCCGCCTCTTCTAAAGACTGGCACTCTGGGTTCTCTAATCAGACATTAGAACCAGTTCTAAGACTGGTCCCAGTGGGCTTTAATGAGAGCTCAGACCCTCCCTGGACCCCTCCCTTGAAGACACATCTGATGAGGCCATTGCATTAAACTTCAGGTCACGTGGGGTCTTTGCAGCGTGAAACTGATTGCTGGGTAGGGAAAAGAGGACCGACCTTTCCGCTGCTTTTCCGGGGGAAACCAGCCAGCTTGGTGGTACTGGTATACACAGGACATCCATCAGGGTAGAGCTGGAGACCCTCCACCCCGCCTTCTTGTGAATTCCATATCTGGTCCAACGGTGGCTGATGGGCAAAAAAAAGAAAAAAAGAACTGCGTGTTTCTCTGAGAAGCTGTGTAACTGAAGTCACCTTAGAATATATTCCATGTGGATGCTTATATTTTGTTAACTCCATGACTGATATAGCATGTCTTATTTTTCAAAAAATGTGTGTGTTAGGTGCAAATAACATTATAAAGTGGTATTTAATTAAAAAAAGACCATGTGACACCTATTTAGTTCGAGTCTTATGTTTGGCTAATTCTTTCTAAAGTTGTCGGGAATAGTGCTGTCCAGCAGAACTTTCAGCAGTGACGGAAAGTTCTGTTCTGTGTCTGCTGCTAAGGACCGCAGCCACTAACCACATGTGGCTATCGAGTGGTTTAAATGTGGCAAGCGCATCCTAGACACTAGATTTTTAATTTTATTTAAATTTAATTAAATTCGAATACCACACATAGCTAGTGGCTCCTGTAGTAATACGGTCCTAGAGATGCCCATGATTGCAGTGAAGGCTGAATTAAACACTTTTTTGTTTTTCCTGCAGTTGGGGGAAAGATGGCTATAGACTCTGTAGCTAATTGCTTAAGTTTGATTCCAACTCCATTATTAGCTGTGTGGCAATGGCAAGTTGCTGGTAACTCTCTAAGCCTCATCTGTGACATCTGTCAGATAGGGACAGTAGCAGGATCAACCTAAGGGTTATTATGAGGCTCAGATGAGCTAAGAGGTGTGAAGTCTTGCAACTATGTTTAGCATCCCATCAGGTTATTACATTATGCTGAAGCAATGGGGGCGTCCTGACCGCAGTAGCTTCTGTCCCCAGGAGTTGAGGTCATTCGACTTCCCGTTGTGCATGTCTTGGCCCACCTCCTTGTGTGACTGGACTTTATGGAGGCTGCGCAATTAGTAAGTCAGTTTTTAGCCCCTCCCCTCTCCCGGGGTTGGAGGGCGGGGCTGAAAATCCCATCTTCTAATCAGGATTTGGCTTTTCTAGTGAGCAGCCCACCCAGGAGCCATCCAAGAGCCCACCCGGCATTGCCTCTGTAGAACAAAATATGCAGGGTGCCTGGGTGGCTCAGTCAGTTGGGCATCTGCCTTTGGCTCGGGTTATGATTCCGGGGTCCCTGGATCAAGCCCCACTTCAGGCTCCCTGCTCACTGGGGAGTCTGCTTCTCCCTCTCCCCATGCCCCTCCCCCTGCTCATGCTTGATCTCTCGCTCTCCCTCAAATAAATAAATAAAATCTTAAAAAAAAAAAAAAAAGAACAAAATACACTCCTAGTGCTCGTATCACTCACAAACTTACAAAGTTCAGGGGCCCTAAGTCAGGAACAAGATCAAAGACAATTTTAGAATGAGAGTTGCTCTGAGTGTTCTTACCACTGAGGAAATCACAAGGGTTTTAGGAGCTCTGTGCCAGCGACAGGGTGCAGAGACCAATATGTGCATTTTCCGTTATCTCACAGCACCCTTATAAAAAGAGAGCTCCCTCGCCCCTTCCGTCAAGTGAGGACACAGCAAGAAGACCTGAACCAGGGAGCAGGTTCTCACTAGACTGAACCTGCTGGCACCTTGATCTTGGAATTCCCAGCCTCCCATACTGTGAGAACTAAATGTTCATTTGTTGAAGCCACCCAGTCTATAGAAGTGTTTGTTAACAGCAGCCTGAATGGACCAAGAGGCCAGTATAACGAGAGAAGATTCTCATCGCGGGGCAAACATTGCAGGCTGCCTTCTCCTGTTGACGCAGAAATGTGGATCTTCAAGAGCGCACCCTAGAAACAGTCATGTGCTTAATTCTCAAGATTACTTTATAAGTTAAAACAAAATAAAACAAAACCTCCGCAAAGCCCATCTTTAGTTCCCCAGAAACCTGTTGGTCATGAAAACAACAGGACCAGAAATCTATCTTTGCAGGAGTCCCTTGCTCTCTGATCTGTGTAAGCATCCCAGACTGATTCAAGCAACTACATAGGTGTCTTATCCTTTTGCTAAAATGTCATCTTCTACCGAAATGTTCAAGTCGCAGACATTTCCCTTCACATGAATGACACAAAGTGTCTTTGCATGTGTTTATACACATTTGTGTTTCCTTTTCTGTGAACTGTCCACAGTCTTGGCCCACAGTCTATGCCTCTGTGGGCCTCTGACGGCCTTGAACATACTATGTGTATTTTGAGTTGATCAACCCTTTCTTTGTGATGTGAACTGAAAATAGTCCCCAAAGTTTGCTATTTGCTTTTTGATTTGCTTATAGTTTTTTTTTTATTTTTTTGCTATGAGAAAAACCTTTTTTGTTTGTTTTATGTATTTTATTTTACATATAATCCAATTATTTCTAAAAAAATATGCCCTTTTAGGAGCACCCGGGTGGCACAGTCTGTTAAGCGTCTGACGTTTGGTTTCAGCTCAGGTTGTGATCTCAGTTTTATGGGATCAAGCGCCATGTAGGGCTCTGTGCTCAGTGGGGAGTCTGCTTGGGATTCTTTCTCCCCCTCCCCCTTTATCCTCTCAAAATAAATAAATCTTTTAAATTTTTTAAAAAAATATGTCCTTTTCTATGTATTTTATAAACATAACTGAATTGAGATGCCATTTCTATAATATTTTAGATTTCTCTATTTTTCTGGACTCTCCACTCTATTCCACTGAACCATCTGCCTATCCGTTCACCACTGATACACTGTTTAAATTATTGAGGGTTTTAACTGAGGCTGTGCTTCCGTATCTGGTAGGGCAAGTCTCCTATCATTGTTCTTACTCATACTTCATATTTTACCAAATAAGGACATCGAAAGAAAAAAAATACCCTACCATATTACCAGTTCATTAAAACAGGATATTGACACCCAGATGGTAAGAAGAGCAAAATCTCACAGTAACGGATAATCCTTTAAGCTGAATAATTTAGCTTTTTGAAAAACTGCAGGACAGCATCGTGATTGGCCTCATTTGGTTGCAGGCCCATTAGATGATACTGGCATTAGGGAACCAAAGCTGGTTTGATTGTGACTCAAATGTGGGGTTGCACATGTTGGGAAAGGGGGGCCCTCAGAGGGATTCGCCAGCCAGTTAGCTCCAGGCGTGGGACTAGAACCCAGGTCTTCAGATCTCCGGCCTCTTCCTCTTCTGCCGCAGCGTTAAGTCCCACCACAGCCTATGCTCCACAACCACCGCCATTTCTTGAGCTCATCCTCTAACTACATTGTCTCGCAACAGCTCTGCAAGGAAGCTGCTCGGTCCTTGTTTTACAGACACAGAAACAGAGGCTCAAAGAAGTTCAGCCATTTGCTCAGGGCCACTTGGTGTGTAAGTGGCAGAACCTGGATTCAAACCCAGATATAACTGACCCCAGAGTCTCTCCGGGTATTTTAAAGATTTTATTTATTTATTTATGTGTCAGAGAGAGAGAGAGAGAAGGCACAAGCAGGCAGAGCGGCAGGCAGAGGCAGAGAGAAAAACAGGCTCCTTTATGAGCAAGGAGCCCAATGTGGGACTCGATTCCAGGACCCTGGGATCATGACCTGAGCCGAAGGCAGCAGCTTAACTGACTGAGCCACCCAGGCATCCCTCTCTCCATGTATTTTAAATCCAGTGCTTACTATCTCAATAGGCAATAATGCTTTTACTTCTCAATACTTTATTCATTGTTCAGCATTGAGTGTAACTGTCCCTGAGTGTGCAGTGGAGTGAGAGCATCGGCTTGTCCATCTTCACGGTGGCCTGGGACATGCCATCTTTCTTTCCCTTGGAGCACTTAGTACCTAAGTAAGTCAATCAGGGCCCAGTCAGGAGACCAGAACCACACCCATTACTGGAAAAGAGAACTGAACAGAAAGAGTTGGTAATTAGGTAGCAGAAAGGGGATGGAGAGAATGCCGAGGTATCATAGAGGCAACAACCAAGGGCTGGGGGAAGATGAGAAAGAGGTTGGAATTATTAAAACTTAGATGTTCTGTCTAAAGGAGGGGCCCTTGTGAAGCCGAACCTCAGAGATGTTGAAACCAAGGCTGGTACCATGTCTCTGGGTTGGAGGAGAGGTCTGAGGGAATTGGGACCCAACCCACGAGGCCATGGACAGCCCCGGCTCACTTCCTCAGAGATTAAAAAAAAAAAAAAAATCACCCCTCACATTCAGGGGACAGTAGGCCTTGGTTTGGGTCCACAGAGCCAGACAACTGCGAAGGAGATCCACACCAACTCTCCACAGAAAGCAAGACAGCTCTTTATTCCTAACTGGGAGCTGGTGATCAAGAATCACAAGGCATTTGAGGAAACCCATCAGCACGAAAGGGAAAGACAAATGAGTGAGATAAAACAGAAGACAGGATACTGTAGACAAAGAGGGCCATGGTCCACAAGGGTTCTTTAAATTATTATCTCGATTTTTATGTATGCTTGAAATTTTCATCATAAAACGTGGGAAAAATTTTTTTAAGTGAAAGAGGGTTTTTGAGCACTGATTATGTGCTAGGTACCTTCATGCACCAATGAACAAAAGGGAGAGTCCATGTGAAGGAGTCAGCACGAGGCACATATTATGAGAAGAGTTAGTATGAGTTAGTATGAGAGTGTTAGAGTGCAGGGAGCCATGAGGAAATGCCACAGGGTCAGGACTAAGGAGGAGGCGAGAGAACCAGGGAAGGCCGTGGAAGCAGGGAGGGTGGCCCCAGAGCGTGGGCCTAGCCTGACCCAGTGTCCAGGTGGGCCATGAGGAAAGAAAAGAGTTCAGAGGAAGGCAGAGACCAAAGATTTTTCCAATCTAAACTAGGCTGGCTGCAGAGCCAGCTCCCCAACTTCCAGAACCCAGCGCAAAGTGAAAATGCAGTGATCCCTTGCTCAAAGAGCAGGAAAATTACCATCAAAGGCACAACTTTTTACCATTCATTTTTTATTTCATGCAATACCCATTTAAAAAAAAAAAAGATTTTATTTATTTATCTGACAGAGATCACAAGTAAGCAGAGAGGCAGGCAGAGAGAGAGGGAGAAGCAGACTCCCCACGGAGCAGAGAGCCCAACTCGGGTCTCCATCCCAGGACTCTGGGATCTTGACCTGAGCCGAAGGCAGAGACTTTAACCCACTGAGCCACCCAGGCACCCGCAATACCCATTTTAAATGTAAGCAGAAGAGCACTTCTCTTGTATGGGAATCGCTGATATTAGACGTCTCGTATTTCATCGCCTATACATGAAGACGTATTTTGTTCTTATCAGGACAGTGGAAAGCCTGCACAAGGCGAACTCAACTGTTGGTGTTTTCACTTATTGATATGCACACATTCTACCCCTTCCTGAGTGGGATTAGTGCCCCTACACGAAGAGGCCAGAGAGACAGCTTGCCCTCTCCCTACCATGTGAGGGCGCGGAAGAAGACGGCCATCACCAGACAGAGGGCGGGTCATCAGAACCCGACCACGCTGGCGCCCTGACTGTGGGCTTCCAGCCTCCAGAACTGAGAAATCGATGTCTGTTCTTGATAAGCCACCTGCTTTATGGTATTTTATTATAGCAACCAGAACCGATTAAGACAGCAAGTCATTAAGCTATTTTCTCTCGGCTCCAAACCTGCCCTTCTCGGGGAAGGCATTGGGATGCTGGGGCTGGAACCCCACATGCCACCTTTCCGCTGGGCCAGCTGCCCCCTGCCCGCCTGTGAGGGGAACCAAGAGGCTGCAGGAAGAAGGGGCTGCTCCTTCCTATGTCCTGTCCCTGTGCGCATCTTCCAGGGACACTCCCTCCCCTCGCAGAGCAGCAATGGAGTCTAGTTTTCCAGTTCTTTCCAACACTTGCACGAGCAGCTTCGTGGCCCCCACTCCCCAGAGACATCAGCATGCCCTCTTCCAGGTGGGGGGCCCAACTGGATGGGGCACCTCCTCTTGCTTTGTTTCAACGGCTTTATTGACATAATTCACACACCATGCAACACGCTCTTTAAATTATACACCCCTGGGTGGCTCAGTGGGTTGAGCCTCTGCCTTCAGCTCAGGTCATGATCTCAGGGTCCTGGGATCGAGTCCCAACAACGGTCTCTCTGCTCAGCAGGGGGCCTGCTTCTCCTCCATCTCTCTCACCTGCCTCTCTGCCTACTTGTGATCGCTCTGTCAAATAAATAAATAAAATATTTAAAAAAAAATTTTTTTTAAATTATACACCTCAATGGTTTCTAGTTTATCCACACATATGTGTGACTGTCATCACAGTCCATTGGAGAACATTTTCATCCCCTCCAAAAGAAACAGTGAAAGGCACACACGTAGGCGAGGATGTGGAGCCGTGGGAACCCTCGTGCACCTGCAGTGGGAGGAATGTAAAATGTGCAGCCCCTATGGCAAACCTTGCAGTGATTTCTCCCAAAACTAAAACTAGATTGCCAGGTGATCCAGAAAGTCCCCTTCTGGGCATATATACGAAAGAACTGAAAGCAGGGACTCAGATATGAACACACCTAGGTTCAGAGTAACTTTCTTCAAGACAGCTTAAAGATGGAAGGCGCTCAAGCCATCCATCAGTGGACCAGTGGACAGATGACATGTGGTGCCCGTGTGGATTACTCGGCCTGAAAAGGAAGGACATACTGACACATGGCCAGACTTTGCAGACAGTGTGCTGAGTAAATAAGCCAGACACAAGAGGACAAATACTGTGTGATGCTACTGGTATGAGGAGCCGCTAATCCCCCCCGCTTTGTTTTTTTAGATTTTATTTATTTGACAGAGAGAGATCACAAGTAGGCAGAGGTAGGCAAAGAGAGGAGGAAGCAGGCTCCCCGCTGAGCAGAGAGCCTGATGCGGGACTCAATTCCAGGACCCTGAGATCATGACCTGAGCTGAAGGCAGAGGCTCAACCCACTGAGCCTTTCAATAAACTGAGCCTCAAAACTGTCTTCGGAGGGAGGTACCACTGTTATTTCCATGTAGCTGAAGAGAAAAGCGTGTGATATTTGCTCAAGGTTCAAAAACTAGTCAGTAGCACAAGCCGGATGTGAGTGCAGTTTTCCAAAGACTTTTAGGGAATATACCTGCCGTCCTGAGATTGGCCCTCTGGAATGCTGCTGCAGTTTGAGGGGTGTGGGAAGAAGGAGACAGGAAGGAGGTGGTATAAAATGGTAAAACTTTTCTGAAATGTATTTGAAAATATCCATGCCCTGACATTCTCTTTCAGAAAAGAAAACTACAATGATCAAAAGTTTTTATTAACAGCTGGATCCATGAAACAGAAGAGATAACCAGAAATATATATGTACTGTGTTTTTATTTTTATTTTTAATTTTTTTTAAGATTTTATTTATTTCTTTACTTATTTGAGAGAGAGAGAGAAAACATGAGAGGAGAGAGGTCAGTGGGAGGAGCAAACTCCCCGCTGAGCAGAGAGCCAGACGTGGAACTCAATCCCAGGACTTTAGGTTCGTGACCTGACCCGAAGGCAGTTGCTTAACCAACTGAGTTACCCAGGCGCCCTGTGTTTTTATATATACTAAATTGTATACATACAAGCAGTGGGCTAAATGGATCCTTTAATCATTAATGTTACAATCATTGAAAAAAGAACTTAAGGGGCGCCTGGGTGGTTTAATAGGTAGAGCATAGGACTCTTGATCTCAGGGTTATGAGTTCAAACCCCACATTAGGTGCAGAAATTACTTAAAGATTTTTAAAATATCTATAAAAAAATTTTAAGTCAAAGTCTTACCTCATATTTTTATACTAAAATAAATTTCACTTGAACTAAAGTGGTAAATATAAAAAATAGAAATCATCCCCCCAAATGAAGGTCCCTATTAATGAGATGTCTGTAAGAAAGAAAGCGAGGGAAGAAATTATGAGGGTAAAAGATACATTTACCTTCAAACGAAACTTTAAAAACATCTATATATCAAAGAAGAAGAACAAGAAGGAGAAGGAGAAGAAAGAAAAATTCAAAAGGAAAGACACAAACTAAGAAAAATGCCAACAGGTGCACACGGGGGGCACAGGCAGTTGAGTGTCCAACTTTTGGTTTCAGCTCAGGTCATGGTCTCAGGGTCATCAGATTGAGCCCTGTGTCAGGTTCTGGGATCAGCAAGTACTCTACTTGAGACACTCCCTCTTCCTCTGTCCCTCCTGTCCACCACTCTCTCTATCTCAAATAAATAAATCTTAAAAAAAAAAAAAAAAAAGAAAATGTCAACAAGTATGATCATCACAGGATTACTACCTTCAGTATAGATGTTCTTACAATCAATCATACAATGTTGATAGCTCATAATTACACATGAAAAAATGTTCATCCTCTCCAGTAGTCAAGATGTCACGGAGTTATTTCTGCTGACCAAACAGGAAAGGCTTTTAAAATTTAATACAAAATACGATGTTATTAACGATGTGGTAAGATGTACACTGAGGATGTGGGAGTATATGATTTGTACAACTTATTGAAACGCATTTTGTCAATTTCCAAGAAGAGTTTTACAAATGTTCATGCCTCTTTGCCTAGTAACCTCTTCTGGGAAATTTGCTAAGGGAAAAAAAATCATAAATGTAACAATATATTTATATATAAAGTATACTTATATATATATTTGTTGAGGGCATCTGGGGAGCTCAGTTGGTCAAGCAGCTGACTCTTGATTTCAGCTCAGGTCATGATCTCAGGGTCCTGGGATCAAGCTCTCCATCAGCCTCTGTGCTCAGCAGGGAGTCAGCTTATGGTTCTCTTTCCCTTTCCCTCTGCCCCTCCTCCACCCCACATGGGTGCACACTCGTGCTCTCTCTCTCTCAAATAAATAAATCTTTTTTTAAAAGGCGCTTGTTGTTTAATTATAGAAAAGAAAATCCTAAAAAAAACTTGATTCCAACAATAAACGATTAGATGAATAATGGAATATACACAATGCAATATCACATAGCCATCAAAAAACATACTTCAGAATAGTATCTTACAACACAAAGAAACCTTGCAATGTAATGTGAAGCAAAATAAGTGGGAGATCCAAACTGAACGATTCTAATGATATACCTCATCTTACTAAAGAGATTGGAAGGAAACATACCAAAATATTGAATAGTGGTTCTCCCTAGACCATGAGGTTGTGAGTGATTTTCATATTTATCCTTTGTTTTCAAATTATCTATATAGGGAAGACTAATTTTTATAATGGGAAAATTTAAAATATCAAAAATATACACGATACATGGCCCAACCAATGCTGAATGTGGTGCTAGTAAGAAGGTCTACTCCTCCCATAAGCGACTGGATCCTGTTGCAACTCTCTTGTTGGGGGCATGACTGATTTTCCAGGAGCAGGAGACAAATGAGGATGTTATGAGGGAAGCTGGTTAATTTAAGGCTCTTCAGTAAAAGGTACCATCTGTGAGGCAAATCCCATAGGAGATCTAGAGTGTGTGGCAGACTGGGAATTTGAATATCTAGTAAACCCAGGTGCACATTAATGAGTCTGATGGGTGGAAGGGAGAAGATAGAGAGAGAGACCAATTGAATGGGCAGGCAGGCTTCTATCTTCAGTCCTCTTCCTTTTTCATTATGCGCTCTCCCATAATCAGAAGCAGCTCTATTTCCACCCTCCCTTCCTCTCTTCCACATTCATTGAGCACTTACTAGCATCAGAACCTGATATTGTTAAAGGAGCTAAGGATATATCAATGAACAGACTAGATGGTGGGACGACTTAAACGGTCTATCAGTGGGGATTTGGTTTGGCTGTGATAGACACCTAACAATATTTCTCTCCCAAGTGAAGGCAGTCTAGATATAGGCAACTCAGGGCTGGCATGGCAGTTCCAGTATCACAAGGGATTCAGGCTCCTCATCTTTTTGATCCACCATCTCAGCATTCAATCTTCAGGGTTACCTCTTGATCCAAAATGGCTGCTGGGGCTCCAGCCATCACATTCACATCATAGGCTAGAAGAAAGAGAAATGGTAGAAGAGTAAAGAGGGACCTCTTCCCAGCTAAGTCAGCTTCTTTTTGCTCATATCTCATTGGGCAAAATTAAATCATACATAGCTGCAAGAGAGGCAAAATATTGCTGCCTTGAATAAAATTTAATTATAAACTGATTATAAACCAACTAGTATTTACTGAGCATGTGTTCTGTGTCTGGCACTTTATAAAACAACCCTGCAAAGCAGGTATCATTGATGCCATATGACGCACGAGAAAAGTAAGGTTTAGTAGGTTTAATGAGCCTTCTCAGTGACCACAGAACTATTTAATAGTGGAGCTGACCCCCTAAATCCCAGGCTCTTTCCACTATATTTTGCTACATTTCCATAAGCAATTCAAAGGGTAGAAGAAAGTTCCTCAGTCTTGTCCTTATCCATATTTAAAGACAGGCCACTTTTTTTTTTTTTTTTCTATTTAAAATACATTGAGGGGGCCCCTGAGTGGTTCAGTCAGTTAAGCGTCTGCCTTTGGCTCAGGTCATGATCCCAGGGTCCTAGGATCGTGTCCCACCTTGGGCTCCTTGCTAAGCAGGGAACCTGCTTCTCTCTCTGCCTGATGCTTCCCCTGCTTGTGTCCTCTCTCTCTCTAAAAATAAGTAAATAAAATCTTTTTTTTTTTAAAGGGAGTTAAAAAAAAAAAAAAGAATCCATTGATATCATGCAGCCAACGAAGAGTCGAGGTAGATCTGTATAAAAGCAGGGCCATGGCCTGTTTTGTTCCCTGCTATATTCCCAATGCCCTGACCAGTGCCTGGCAAGTGGCAGATATCCAATAAGTATGTGTTGAATGTACAGTGTGGACAGAAATTTCCCATAAACCCTGAATGTGCTCTCATGCCCCTTTCTACTCAATATAACCCCTCAGAAGTAGAAACTATTCTGATCGTATCACCAGAGATGAGTTTTGCCTTCTCTTGAATGTCTTATGAATGGAATGACATCCACAACTCTTTGGTATCTGGTTTCTTTTGCTCAACCAATTTTTTTTTTTTTTGAGATGTATCTATGTTGCTGTGGGTATTCAGTAGTTCATTCCTTTTTATGACTGTGTACTATTTCCTTGTTTGATTATACCATAGTTTCTCCATTCTTCTTTTGACAGATATTTGGAATATTTCCAGTTTGAGGATATTACAAATGAAGATACTAAGAGCAGTGTGTGTGTATACCTACACTTTCATTACTCTTGAGTGTCTAAGTAGGAGCAGAATTTCTGGGTCATAGGGGAGGTGTATATGTAGACTGCTAAACTGGCAAACGATTTCCAAGAATGGCTGTATTTTTTCCACCAGCAATGCATGAATGTGAGAAAGAGATCTTTGACTACTTCTATTACCTCCATAATGACTTCCTAAAAGTATTGACTTTTTTTTTTTTATAAAGATTTTTTTTTTTTTTTTATTTGACAGACAGAGATCACAAGTAGGCAGAGAGGCAGGCAGAGAGAGAGAGAGGAGGAAGCAGGCTTCCTGCTGAGCAGAGAGCCTGATGTGGGACTCGATCCCAGGACCCTGAGATCATGACCTGAGCCGAAGGCAGCGGCTCAACCCACTGAGCCACCCAGGCGCCCCAAGTATTGACTTTTAAATCTAATCAAAGGAGACTCACAAAATTTTGAATGAAATTCAAATCGCCTGTCTGGAAATTCTCCTGAAAAGCAGGCATTAAGCTGCTAAGAATCAATAGGTTCTGGGGCTCCTGGATGGCTCAGTGGATTGAGCCTCTGCCTTCGGCTCAGGTCATGATCTCAGGGTCCTGGGGTCGAGCCCCACATCGGGCTCTCTGCTCATCGGGGAGCCTGCTTCTCCCTCTCTCTCTCTGCCTGCCTCTCTGCCTACTTGTGATCTCTCTGTTAAATAAATAAATAAAATCTTAAAAAAAAAAATAAACTTTAAAAAGCATCAACAGGTTCTGCTTGCGTTTCCCAGAACAGCAAAATGCTTATCCACTTTGCCACAGCCTTCCGTGAACTGAGCCACGAGGGATCAGGTTCTCATTCTCTTTTTTTTCCTCCGCCTGTGACTCAGACCACAGAAGGAGGGAGTGTTAGAAATGCGAAACTGTGTAAAGTTCATTCATAAGAACCACTTATTTTAGGGGTGTTCCCAGCACCTTGCCGGACACAATGGAAAAGAGGAAAGATGTGGAAGTTTCCATTCTTGTTCTCCAGTTGCTTACAACCGAGCTGATGGATACGAGGTGGCAACCCTCTGCCTACCCCGTGAAGACCCGATGCTGTTCTGGATTCTGTTCTTTGCTCTTGCCGCGCTCTACTCCACTCGCTCTTCTCATCTCAGCTGAGCGCATGATTTCAACTACGCATCACACCTCCCTTCCAAATCACCACGCCCAGTCCAACCTCACCTTGGGCTACAAATGCTTCCATCCTCAACTCCTCTCAAATGCTCTTACTTACACATGATTCATCAACAAATTTTGTTAACTTTCCCTTTAGAACACAGAGGTGTGGCAGTGAGGAGGGGGTGCTGCCTGAGTGGCTCAGTGGGTTAAGTATCTGCCTTCGGCTCAGGTAATGATCCCAGGTCCCAGGATCGAGCCCCGCATCAGATTCCCTGCTTGTCAGGAAGTCTGCTTCTCCCTCTCCCTCTGCCCCTCTCTCCTTCTGTGTGCTCGAGCATGCTCTCTCTCTCTCTCAAGTAAAAAAATAAATAAATAAATAAGAACTAGAAAAAAACTGAATACAGTCAGGATCATACTATTTTTCACAAATGCTTCCCTGCGCCCCTGGTCGAAGGTACTATCATCCTTGGTCTGCAATACTGTCATAGCTTTACCAAACCAGTATGACTCTCTAATTGCCAGTGCCTGCTCTGTAATAGACACTTGAATTACCTTTGGTGAATGTAACCATCAGGGTTCCAGGAAAAGATAAATCTGAGGGGCATTTGGTAAAAGTTGTTTACAAGCGTGCAGGCAGACTTGAGGGAAACCAGAAGGAATGGCACCCTGAAGCTGCCCGCAGAGAGAAGACCGAAAGAAAGACCTTAGCATAACTAGAGGCGAGATCTGTAGGACACTTGACAGAAGCCTCAGCACATGTACGCAGCCAACCTGCAGGAACCTGGGAGGGAAGAGGTCTGTAGACTAACACTCGCATTTCCTCTTCCTCCAACCCCTCTGATCTCCTACTGGAAAAATTCAACTGGAAGCCGGAGGAGAAGGGACCTGCTGAAGCCATCTACGCAGGTCGGCCTAGTGAGATACAAATCAGGAAGGAAAAGGGTGGAGAGTACATCACTTAGAGGGACCAACAGAAAACACCCTCTCACAGGAAGCTGCCTTGCCTCAGTTCTCAGCCTCTGAGACCTGAGAGCTGAGAGCTGCTGACTCACCGCACCTCAGCTCCAGAGGTGAGATGGGCTCCAGGCCTGGGCATTCAGAATATCCCAGGCCCCCCTCTCAAGAGAGTGGTTTACTGATGCACCAGTAACCCAAGTCCGAACAACAGGAGGCGGTCCCAGGACTCTTGTTGACAGCTGCGAGGAAAATCAGCTCTCTTTCTGTTGGGAAGAACGTGATTTGAAGTGTAAGCAGTCATTCTGCCATCTCATGGAGAAAGGCAGTCTGAGAATGAAAAATCAACACAAAGGAAAACAGTCAGGAAGCAGTAAATAAAGACTGAATCTGGGGGTAACTGTAGAGCAGGCGACTCTTTTGACTCTTGATCTTGGGGTTGTGAGTTCAAGCCTCATGCTGGGTGTAGAGATGACTTAAAAATAAAATCTTAAAAAAAAAAAAAAAAAAAGGACTAAGTTCTGATGTCGTAATTTTAAGCCCCCAGATCCAGTCTGCCTGGAGCCCATCCATACCTTTTCTGTTACCTGAAGCAATGAATTCCATTTGCTGCTTAGCCCAGCTGGGTTTACTACATGCAAAAACAAAACAAAACCAAACAAACCCTCTTCAATAATACTTAATACCGATCCCCAAAGACCGACGCAAAGTCATACTTATTTACATGTCTCTAAATATGCTGTTACTATGGAATGCCCTTCCCCATATTCTCAGCCTAGAAAACTCCTCCTCAAATACTGTCTTATCTGCAAATCTTTCCCACCATTTTCCCAATAGAA
Source organism: Mustela lutreola (assembly GCF_030435805.1). Lineage (NCBI taxonomy): Eukaryota > Metazoa > Chordata > Mammalia > Carnivora > Mustelidae > Mustela > Mustela lutreola. The sequence goes on from NC_081299.1 coordinate 17,751,973, forward strand.
TTTTTCACTTCTTCCTCTGCTTTGTCAGCACTTTGCAAATGCTCTATTAGTGCATTTGCTCATCTGTCTCCTCTATCTGTGAGCCCCTGAAGGGGTTCTGTGTGGACATTATGCTTAACAGCCCAGGGCCCAGCCTAATACCTCAAGGGGAACGCTGGGTTAAACACGGCTGCAGGGTCTTTTTACGTGAGGGCCTCCCAGAACCGTTTCTCTGTTAAACAGCTTAACAATAACCCACAACCTTCGGACCAACTTCAGAACCGTTTCTCTGTTAACAAGCATCATGGATCTTCAAGCAGCTTTGCAAAATGCAACAGTTCCCAAACTCATTTCACCTAAAAATTCAATTTTTTGCCCAAGTTGCTGGGTTAGAGGCATCTAGAGAAGAAAAATTCTTGCACTTCTTTGGGTGTCTTTGATGAAAGAAGTGGCTCTCAATAAAAATTGGTGAAATGAATAAAAGGGAAGAACTTGGTTAGGTCAAGGTCGCCAGCAGGGGCAGCAGGGTTGGAAGCAGCAGCAACAGCAGAAGCAATGAGCAGGAACCAAGCCGGGATATCTCTCTGATGGCACAGGGTCAGTCCTTAGGGTGATTGGGACCATAATCCAACCCCATCCCCTTAATGTGAATCTGACAGCCATTAGATGTATTTTAGACACTTTAACCCTTCTTCCTGCCCCCTGTCTACGGTGCTGAGAGCCTAACAACGCTGGCTTCTGGATTTTAACCTTCGGTTTGCTTTACCTTGCCTCTGAGGGGGCTAGGGGTGGATGATCAGAACTGATTTTCTTCCAGTTGCACATCCTTAAGACAAATTCTTTTCTTGTTCTCTGCCTCTGTTTCCCACTCTGGGAGCTAAGGGAAGAGGCACAGGTTCACTTCCAAGCTTGGCTCAGATGGCTTGTAAAAAGGTAAAAGAAAAAGGAAATATAATAATGATGATGATGATGATGGTGATGATGACCAAAGAGCCCCAGGCCTACCATTGTAACTTTGGACAACTCACTGACTAGCTTAGGTGCTTGCTCTATTGGTAAAACAGGAAGAAGAGGGAAGGGAGCGGGCACCTGAGAACTGGCGGAGGGGAAGGAGGCTGCGGCAGCGGCGGGATTCGGGAGCAGAATCCCACTGCGAGGAAGAGACCAGGCTGCGGAGCTGCACCCTCGGTGCTACCTGCAGCTCAGCTCCCATCTAACCGCCGCCACCTCTCCTCGGGCAAGCCAGCCCGTCTGTAAAAGCTGGCTAATAATATCCGGTTCGCCGGTGACCGGGAGGTTAAACGAGGTAAAGCTCGCCAAGCACGCGGCACACTGTACATAGTCTAATACTCCCACTAACTCCTCTTGCGTCCGACACGGAGCCAACGGGAGAAGGAGAGAAACTATTTCTGGCCACGGTGGGAGACGAAAAGGGCGCCAAAGGCTCTGTCGTCGGGTGCTTAGAGGCCCGCTCTAGCAAAGCAGCCCCAGCGCCCCGCGGCCCGGGAATCAGCAACCCCAGCTGTGCCCTCCAAGTGCGCGCGCGCGCGCGGTCAGACCCCCGCCCCGCCCCCAAGGCCGCGCGCGAGGGGCGGGGCCGCTTCCTGCCGGCGTCCGGGCCCGGCGCGCCCCTGCCGGCCGCCGACCTCGGGCGCCTGCGCCGCGCGCGCTCCGCCGGGGGAGGGGGCGGAGCGGGGACGCGCGCGCGACGCCGGCAGCCCGGCTGGGCCCTGACGCCGCTCGCGCCCCCGGCGAGGCTGCGGCTCCCGCGAGCGTCGAGGGCGTGGCGGCGAGGCTGCGGGCGGCCGGAGCCGCGCGGACTGTGTCCCGGCTGCCGCCCGCCGCTGTCTCCCTGGTCCCCGCTCCTCGCGGCGGCCCGGCTCCCGCGTAGCCCGTCGGGCCGCCCGGGCCTCGCCCCTGCCCGCCTTCCCTCCTTCCTGCAGCGTCGGAGCGCGCAGGTGAGTCCCCTTCGCTGGGTGGGGCCGGCGCGCGGCTTCTCCCAGCCCCGTGTGCAGGCAGCACTGGGGAACGTGGGGGGCGCGGGGTGCGGAAAGTTAAAGGAAGAAAAATAGAAGGAAACAGTCCGCAGATATCCGAGAGAGGTGGGCGTTCCGGTGCCCTAGACCCCAGAGATGCTGCGCGTCCAGGGTCCTGCCCCTCTTGTGCCCAGCGTCTTCTCCCGCAGCTCTGGGGTGGTGCCTTGGAAAGCAGAACCAAGAAAATTGTTCTCTCCTGTCCACCGGCGGTTTTCTCGCAACAGTTCGCCTCTGAATAGCTCACAGGCCCATTTTGCCCCTTAAGGCAGGAAAGGTGCCGTTGGTAAAACAGGGACGGCCGGGAGTTCGAATCCCCTCTCCGCCCCCTTGATAATGCACGACTAGCCTTCGCTTTACTAACTCGCTAACTTCGTGGAACTTGTCTGTCTGCTTCCATCTGCTGCCTGGACCGGTAGAGTGACAGTGGTCTGTTTGCAGGCAGCTCACTCCAGCTTCCGTGCAAAATCTGATCATCTCCTTTAGGGATTACGAATCTGGTGTAGGGAGCAGGTCAGACCCGTGTGTCCGGGACAAACCAGGATTCTTTGAAGTGATGTTTTAATGTGTTGCTCAAAGCCAGAAATATTCTACCCCCCCGAACTGAAAATTACCTAGCACACCACATTATTTACACTTGTCATAGAATTCTCTGCATTTCATGGAAGTCTCTGATGTGCTCCTTGGTAAGAGAAGCAACTGACTTATTTGTAGCTGTAATTGCCTAGGATTCAGAATAATTTGGGACTATTTCATTAGCTCTGGTTCAATTTATTTAATTATAAAAAATACAACATGGAGACTTGGGGTATAGATTTTTGTGCCTCACACAAATTTGTACTTTTTGGCAGGGACTTTCTGTTGGTCTTGAGGAATTTCTAATGGAGGAAGAAAGGCTTGAGGACTGCACCCCTTCTTTAGCGGTGCCATCAGCTTTACGTTTAACTGCCTCCGCAAACCTTTTCTTTCCTGGCGTGGGAAGAGATTTCATTGCTTTTAGGGAAAACGAGATTTTTCCCATTATTGAGTTGTAACATTTGTAAAGCTTTTAAACATGTGGGATGTCAGGGGTTACAAATGAAAGCATATTTTGTATGGTGCCAGAGGATTTGTTGGTTGAAAGACTTATTAAGCAAAACATCGTGATCAACAGTGTGATTTGGAAAGGCATTAGGCTGAAGCCTGTGAAATAACAGAAGGTCTAAAGTTAAATACCATTTGTTATTTAGACTCCCCCAAAGCCCCCAGAAGGTGGGTGTCAGACAGTAGATCTCCCCTCTCCCTCTAGAATGTAGAGGTTATAGTGAGGGAAAATGCATTATATACAGCAAAATAGCATCAGCTTTTTATATCTCTACCTTAATAGGTCTTTAAAACCTATTATTTTCATATGATCTCACAGTTGATTCTTTTGCTGTTGTTTGTTTCTGTTCTGTCTCTCACACTAAGAAATACCACTATTCCTGGTGGAGCACTGAAGCTCAATGATTATAACAGGACCAATTCTAAATTATCTGTGAAAAGAGGGCATAGGTCATCAAAACATAAAAATTACAGAAATCTGATTTTCACCTACTTTAGTTTTGCATCAGTTTTCTTTTCTTTTTTCTTTTCTTTTTTTCCCACAACTACTAAAAAGCAGTAAAAGTCTACCTAGAAGTGGTAAATGAGGAGGGAATAGAAGTTGGAGACTTACATGATAGCTCAGGGCCCCCAAATTGACAATTCTGAGGGTTTCTTTGATAAAAGAAATTTAGTCCAAATTCTAATTTTGAGGTTTTTAAAAAGAATTTAGTAGTTCAACAACATCTATAAGTATTGTCCTTATTTTATATATGAGAGAACAAGTAAGAAGCCAGTAATGACTTACTGCAAGGTTATTTTTCAGGCATGTGTAGAGATGGAAAGGGAATACTTGCCTGTTTCCAGTATTGGTCAGTCTCATTTTGAAAACATCAAAAGATAATAAAGTGCATCTAGCTAAGGCATTTTAAAAGTTAACCAAGTTGATAAGTGTACTATTTTGAAAAATTATTTTTAAAAAATCCTGGAAGAGGAGGAACTTACCTTTTCCTGATCAAAACTTAAAATACGAAGTCAAATGCACGTGCCTGATGTTTTGTCTTGATGGATTACTTGTGTCACAAGGCTTGTAGTAGAGCAGATGGTCACCAGTTTTCCACTCATTTGATATTTCCATGAAGAAACAATTTGCCAGAAGCCAGCCACAGCTACAGTTGCCCTGAGATGATGCTAAACCCTGATTAGCACAGCCCTTTGCTTACAGAAACTGGAGGATATTGGTTCAGCCTTTTCTGTTAAACCAAGGTTTGACCTTATAATAGTTGGAGTGGGATAGAGTTTGCAACAACTCCAGGACCAACAACATAAAAACAATGTAGTTTTGTAACTTTCTCCTTTGTCTTAATAAAACCAAGCTACTACCAGGGAAGTCACCTTATAGGATGATTTCTTTACAGATGTGCTAAGATTGTCATGTCCACTGGTTGATTTTGATCAGCTCTCTTTTTCTGTTCAAATCTATCTGCAGTTATGATGTCAGAAAATTATGAAGTGGTTGATGGTGTTGTCTTGGGCTGTATCCAAAAAAGTGCCCTGGTTTGCCTTCAGCAAGTTCAGCAAGAGAACTGTCATCTGAAAGATAATATCTCTGATATTGTGGGCACTGAATTACAACACAAAATTCCATGAAGCCCATAAAAAAGGCACTGTGGCCCTTTTTTTTTTTCCAGCTGGCTGTCTGTTTTTAAATTTTAAATGTGTTCTTCCTGGAGCCCTATTACTACTGCCAGGGGTTGTTCTGAGCCTGTTTCATTGTCCATTTGCCACTGAACAGTTTTCTTGAAATGATACAAAGTATTTATTTTCTTTTGTAGCCTTTTTGTTGCTTGGAATTAAATTATTTGGTTATGTATTTTTCTTACTTTATTGTTTTAATATCTGTTCCACTGATGGTTCTTGGCATCCTTTCAACCCAACAATGCCCTGACGTACATTGTGCCTGTGTAAAAATAATGGTTGAGCACTAACTGTATGCAAAGCATTGTTCTGAGCACTTAGCATTTAATCTTTCTGACATCCTGATTGGGTAAGGATTATTATTTTATAATTCTGTTTTACAGTTGAGGAAACAGGAAGGGAAGCAAAATAATTTGCCTAATATAGAGTACTGGGGGAGCCAGAGTTTGAATCTAGAAAATTAATAATGGAGCCTGACTCTTCCTGAGATATACTTAACGACTGTTCAAACTTGTTTGCAGTTACTATGATAAATTATCAATCCATCCTTTTTTTAAAATTATTATTATTTTTATTTATTTATTTATTTATTTTTAGAGAGGGAACGAAGGAGAGAGCACAGGGAGGGGCAGAGAGAGAGAAAGAAAGAGAGAGAGACTCTTAAGCAAGCTCCATACCTAACACAGAGCTGATGCAGGGCTTGATCTCCTGACACTGAGATCATGCTCCCAGTCGAATCTAGAGTCGGATGCTTAACCAACTGAGCCACCCAGGCACCCCAAAATTCAGTCTTTTAAATGTATAAGTGAAAAAATGTAGCAATACTATAAAGGTTATTTAAATCTCTTGGGACAGGGCACCTGGGTGGCTCAGTGGGTTAAGCCTCTGCCTTCGGCTCAAGTCATGGTCTCAGGGTCCTGGGATGGAGCCCCACATTGGGCTCTCTGCTCAGTGGGGAGCCTGCTTGTGATTTCTCTCTGTCAAATAAACAAATAAAATCTTAAAAAAAAAAAAAAAAAAGAAATCTTTGGGACAAAAGACAGATTATTTAACAATAACCCAAAAAATTTGAAGAGAATAACCATAAAGACATTATTTGGATAGCTGACAAAATTTATATATAGATGCTGATTTAGGTAACAGTATTACCAGTGTCTGTGGATTGTGTAAGAAAATGGTCTTGTTCTTACACAGTGAAATACTTAAGAGTAAAGACAGCACATTTGTCTTACATTCAGTGGTTCAGGGGGAAAAGTATATGTTTAGAAATAGAATGATTTTAAAAATGGGCATAGATTAATTAATCGGTAACTCTGGGTAAAGAGTGTACAGGAATTCCTTGTAGTATTCTTACTTTTCTTTTTGAAATTTTTTCAAAAGAAAGTTACCCCAAAGTGTAGGTAGAAAACAGGAAATGAAGGTGTAATATTCTAAGAATTTTTTTTTTAAGTCATGTGAGGGATTGTTTCCTGTGCTCTGATTTTCTTTTTCTTTTTTTTTTTTTTTTTTTTTTTTTTTTACCCCTTTTTAGGGGTTGGAGGAAGGATCTTGAAACAAACAAACAAAAAAATCTTATCAAAATTTGGTTGATTTTTTCATATTTCCAAATCTAGACATGCACTGCTCTCCAGCTTTCCAGCCTACAAATTACCAGGCAGAGTATTTTCTTCACCTCTTTAATGGATTGAGAGTAGGGCGAGATTAAAAATATTAGTGCCTCTATAAGAGAGAAGATATAAAGACAGTCTACTTTTAGTGGTATTAAAAGTTAAACTGAGTTGGTTATATCATTTTCCTGCCTGAAGGCCTTCACTGGCATGCTGACATTGACCAGTTTTTATATCAGGACTCTGTAACTCTACTTTCAAGGAACTTGGTCCACGCCCCCTTTTTAACTCTATGTCATGCCACCCCACAAATACGGTACCCTGTGGCCACCGTATTTGTGGGGTGGCATGACACAGAGTTAAAAAGGGGGCGTGGACCAAGCTCCTTGAAAGTAGAGTTACAGAGTAACTCTATCAGATCTCTGTGCATGCCAATCTGTCCTGTCTTTGTCCATGAACTGTTAGCTTTGCCTAGAATGCACCCCATCATTTTTCTGATGAAATTCTGTTCATCTTTTAAGTGTGTCCATAACATTCATGGGGAAACTAAATTTTCCTGGGCGTCTGGGTGTCTCAGTTGGCTAAGTGTCTGTCTTCAGCTTGGGTCATGATCCCAGGGTCCTAGGGTAGAGACCTACATCAGGCTCCCTGCTCAGTGGGGAGTCTGCTTCTCCCTCGGTCCCTTCCTCCCCCTCACTTGGGTTCTCTGTCTCACATAAATAACTTAAATCTAAAAAAAAAAAAAAAATTTTTTTTTTTCTTCATCTGTGCTGCCATATCACCGGGGTAAACAAAGTGCTATCTGCTTTCACTCAGCAGTCCTTACTAAGCATATACTGTGAACCTGAAACTGTGCCAGGGACTCAGGATTCAAAGTCGCTGCCGGTCTAGTAGCTGGGAGTGATTTGTAAACAAATAGTTGTGAATAAGTATTTAATAGAGTAGTAAACAAAGTGCTCAGAGAGCTATGAACGCTAAGTGACAGCTTGGTTTCAAAGAAAAGATGACAGTGAAAACTCCAGTGAGATACCATCCTCCCCTACCCCGCCCCCCGCCCGCCCACCAGGCCCCTTTCCAGATTGGAGATTTCTGGCACAGTCATCTAATTAGAGGTATAATGTTTAAAATTATGGCAGTACCTGTTTGCTACCCAGGCAGATATGTATAATCGAAAGCCGGAAAGACAGTTCTGGAACTCAGGAGAGGGAGGTTGAGTCTGAATACATGAATCATACAGACCAGTGATTTTCGGTATGTGTAGGCCGGAAAGAGCTAGGAGCAGACCAGAATCTCTTGGGGTTGTGTACTTTTTCCAGGCTCTCCCCTCCCCTTCATTGCCCCAGATTCTGCTCTTGCCCTGGTGACAACCTTCCCAGCTTACAGTTGACTGTGGAGAGTGAAAGGCAGCCTCAGCCCCGTGCGGGGTGTGTGTGTGTGTGTGTGTGTACCTTAGGGTAAGCAGGAGACACAGCTGAGCAGCCCAGGTGGTTAAGTGGTTAAATGCTGGAGTGTGGGTGAAACCGCCCAAGAAGAATCAGAGGAGGAAGGAAGGGGATGAAACCTCAAAGAGCCCAAGTGAAGAGGGTAGGTGGAGACCCAGGAGCCATCGACAAAGAGCGGGGGAGGAGGGAGCACCAGGAAGGCAGAGGCCCCGCCAGGTTGCAGGGTGAGTGGGTGGGCAGCAGGGCCTGGTGCCGCAGACGCAGGCCTGTGAGGGCAGGGTCAGCCCGACGACAGTGGTAGAAGCCCGGTGGCACCCAGTTTGCCGGTGACCATGGTTGAGCAACAACCAGCAGAAGGGGAATTGGTAGGAAAGGTGAAGGAGAGGCAGGTGGAGAGGTAGATGGAGGGGCAGGTAGAATCCACAAGGAAAGGTGTTGCTTTTTATTTTTTTTTAAGATTGGGTGGGTGGGGGTGGGAAATCTTAAATAGGTGTTTTCGCTGAGGAAAAGGAACAGATGGAGAAGGAGAAATTGAAAGTATAGGAGCTAATTCGTGGACCAGTTAGGAGCAGTTAGCATTGTGGAGGAGAAGAAATTCTGCTTTGGTGGGAGCTCCTTGAGGATAAGAACTATTTCTTACTCATCTAATATCCCTAATAATACCTGTCATACAATGGGCATTCAGAAAATATTTAATTTTTTTATTTTCTCTCTCTTTTTTTTTTAAAGATTTTTATTTATTTATTTGACCCAGAGTGACAGCCAGAGAGGGAACACAAGCAGGGGGAGTGGGAGCGGGAGAAGCAGGCTTCCCACTGAGCAAGGAGCCTGATGCGGAGCTTGATCCCAGGACCCTGGGAACATGACCTGAGCCGAAGGCTGATGCTTAGCCGACTGAGCCCCCCTCATTTTAATAAATGAGTAAGGATTTTACTTTTGGGGATTAGTCTTTCCTGATGGGCGTAGCAGAATAATGAAAAGATTAAAAAAAACTCTGCTGTTTTTAGCCTATCATTAACATCTGTCATGTACTCTGTATAAGCAATATATTTACAGCATTTTCTTCTTTGAAATAACATGGGAGATCATAAATGAAGTAGTATTAAACTACTAGTAAACTACTAGTAATCATGACTACTTAATTTTTCTGTGCCTGATTGGTATTTCTTAAATTCCATTTCGGCATATTGAAATATGTTATGGGGGCACCTGGGTGGCTTAGTGGGTTAATTAAGCCTCTGCCTTCGGCTCAGGTTATGATCTCAGGGTGCTGGGATCGAGCCCCGCATTGGGCTCTCTGCTCAGCAGGGAGCCTGCTTCTCCCCTCTCTCTGTGCCTGTTGCTCTGCCTACTTGTGATCTCTGTTTCAAATAAACAAAATCTTAAAAAAAATTAAATTTAAAAAAAAGAAAAGAAATATGTTATGCTCAAGGCACTGTGCTTGGAGTTCATCAGAAGAGACAGACGTGCACATAAGGTCCATAGAAGACAGACTCTGTTCCATTATTTAACAAAGGGACACTATCAGCTCAGTGCCTTGGAGTTAAAATTATTCATTTTTAAATACTCAGAAAAAGGACATCTCTTTGATTATTGTCTGTGTCAGATTTTGCCTTTTTAAAATATTTCTTTTTTGTTGTTTAATTTATTTATTTCAGAGGGGCAGAGGGAGAGGAAGAGAGAGAATCTTCAGCAGGCTCCACACCCAGCACGGAGCCTGAGGCAGAGCTCTATCTCACCATGATCTCACTGAGATCATGACCTGAGCCGAAATTAGAAATTAAGTGTCAGACCCTTAACCGACTGAGCCACCCAGGCATCCTAAACATTTCTAATATTAACAAGGACCTACTTTATATAGAACTTCTGGTTCTGTTAAACTTAATTCTTCAGAAGTACAGTCAAAAAGAACAGACTGGTTAAGAAAGGTGAAGTCATGTCATTGCAGACAGATTTCACGGTGCAGATGGTGAATGAATCGTGTGGGTTTTTAAACGCTGCCAGTTTCAGTGTTGTAGACCAAAAACCCAAAACAAATATGTGAAGACAGTTCTGGTTCACATTTTCCTTCCTACTGCTTGTAAACCAGTGTACAGATTCACTCATTTTGTATTGCCCCCGCCTCCCCTTTTTTTCCCCCCAATTCCACTAGAAAACTTTTTGCCTTTTTTTGGTCATATGTCATTGCCAGTGAAATATGCAAGATAAAATATGCTAAGCAAAGTAGAACATAAACAGAGTAGAACATGTAGAATTTGTTAGGACTGTAATGAATTGATTTAAAACTCTGCTTTATCTTTGCTGAACAAGATTGCTTCCGTTGATGAATTGCTGTCTTAAGAATTGACTGAAACAGTATTTGGCCTTCCCAATCTTATCTTTATGCTTTTTTTTTTTTTTTTTTTTTTTTTTTTTAACACCAGATGCCTTATAGACACCTTAGGACTTTAAAAACGAAGACCTGCTGTTAGGGGATAATGCTGGGGGACACTATGAAATCTTGGAATGATAGCCAGTCAGATCTCTGTAGCAGTGACCAAGAAGAGGAAGAAGAGATGGTTTTTGGTGAAAATGAAGATGATTTGGAAGAGATGATGGATTTCAGTGATCTGCCTACCTCACTTTTTGCTTGCAGCGTCCACGAAGCAGTGTTTGAGGTGCAACAGCAGAAGGTAGGCACGCTTCCTGCCTTCCCCTGCATGTGGTAGTGGGTTCAGTGGGGCCTCAGGGAAAGAGCAGATCGCTGCTGTGCATTTGCCGAGTTCGTTCCTGGCCCGTGACATGTACGAAAAGCACGCATCAACCCTTAGACATGGCTGCAGCATTTTTAATTGTATTTTATGAGCGCCCTGGTCTGCAAGACATAGGAAATATTTCAAAATTAGTCCTTCTCCCACAACTACTTTGAGAAGCACTGGTTTATAGTGAACTCTGAACCAGGTCTTATGAAGTCCTGATTCATTCACTCAATTCATTTATTCATTTTTTGAGCCTGTGATTAAGGAAAAGCTAGTGATTTTTATTCTGGCTTCCTATTACTTGGGAGTAAATTCATACAAGCCAGAAGTATTTTAAGCTTTTTTCTGAGGCTGATTACATAATTAGGATTATTTATAAATTCATTGTAACAGAATTGTTAGCATTTCTTATATTACTTTGTACAGTTTGGGGAAAAATGACTGAGTTTATTTTTTAAAGGCTACTCTCCTTTAGTTCATTCATTATTTACCTGGAAAGAGAGGTTTTGTGTGTGGCTTTTTTTTTTTTTTTTTTTTCCATCATGACCTCACAAAAGCCTATAGGTCTCAGTCGTACCAAAGTAAATATTCTTGTCATTGGTAGAAATTTTGCATGTGCTGACAATTTTTTCTCAACATACGAGCCCTTTAATTTACTGTCTGTGCACCCAGAGAATTTTCCTTCCAGTGACTTTCTTGGAGAGAACTTCATATGGTTTGACTCACTACGCACTCAAGTGCGCAAGGCACTGTGCCACTTGCTTCCAGAGATAGAGTAGGAATAGAAACAGCTTCTGCCTCGGACCGTGTACAGCCCTGCCCAGGAGATAATAAGCAATTCGGCATAAGATGGAACACTAGTGGCTTTCGAGGCACTGAGTACCTTGAGGTGTCAGAGGACAGGAGGACAGCCAGCTGGAGGGAAGATCTTCCAAGGAGATGGCATTGGAGAAGAGCGGAGCGAGCCAGGGAGGAGGTTAGCAGGGAAGGGAAGGGGAATTCTGGCCAGAGGGAACAGAACGAGGCCACGAGCTGACTCCAGGAAGTATGAACACTTCAGGGAGGAGCTCTTGTGGCAGGTGCACAGGTGAGACGCAGCCAAGGTGAAGTTAAATCCAGCTGGAAAGGTGAGCGTGGGACGTCCTGCAACGTTCAAGGGGCTTGCCCTTCTTCGGGAAATAGTCTTCTGAGCAAAGGGGTGATCAGAAGTACGTTTTAGGAATGTCTGTGGACAATGTGTGAAGACCAGGGCAGCAGAGGTGGAAGGAGAGCCCGAAGGGAGGGGCCCCGGTTAAGAAGGGCGGGGTAGAGCGAGGGGCCACCGCCAGTTTTGTACCTTTCAGCTTTGTTTTCGTTTCTTTCTCAAGCTCAGCCATGATGCAGACTGTTTGAAATCATCCTTCCTAGTTTTCTCAAAAGTTTTAAGAGCTCTGCATTTTTGTATAATAATTACATAAACCTTGTTGTTTATTTGTGATCCATGAAAGACCCACACATATTACTAGCTTTATCTTAAAATTATAATCTAAGGATTCATTCAAAAAACCTCACAATCATATCCGTTCCAACTTCTTTTTTTTTTTCTTTTTTTAAGTGTAAACTAGGAAGTTTTTTTTTTTTTTAACTTGCCAAAGTAGTGAGTTCTTGTTGATTTATTTTCATTTGAAAAACCATTTGGGATTATATCTAACCTAAATTAAATGGGAAGTCGTATCATTAGAAATTCTAGGAGCAGTTCAGTCAGTGGACTTCCTTTTAGATACGGTTCTTAGTCATGGTAAATTTTGTATAAAAGCCTTACTGGTAATATCTGCAGCTGCAGAATATTAGTTTATAACTGGAAGTTTCTCCCTTTTGGCCACTTTTGCCCATTTGCCACCCCATTTTCTCATTCCTCTGGCAACTACCAGTCTCTTCTCTGTACCTATGAGTTCATTTTGTTTGTTTTGTTTTTTGAATCCCCGACCTTAAAGAGATCACATGGTAGTTGCCTTTTTCTGTCTGACTTATTTCACTTAACAAAATGCCCTCGGGGTCCATACATGTTGTCCTAAAGGGCAAGATTTCTTTTTTTTTAACAGCTGAATAACACTCCCTTGTGTGCCTCTGTGTGCGTGTGTGTGTGTGTGTGTATGTACAAGCACACACACACACCACATTTTCTTTATCCAATGATGTCAATGGACACTGAGGCTGTTTCCATGTCTTTGCTATCGTATATAATACTGCAGTAAACATGGGGGTGCAGATACCTTTTCAAGTTTGTGTTTCTGGTTTCTTGGGATAAATACCCAGAAGTAGAATTGCTGGATCATTTTAATTTTTTGAGGCGCCTCCATACCATTTTGCACAGTGTCTACACCAATTTACATTCCCACCAGTAGTGCACAAGGGTTCCCTTCTCTCCACATCCTCGCCAACACTTATCTCCTCTCTTTTTGACACTATCAGGTGTGAGAGTGATATCCTCTGGTTTTATCTGCATTTCCCTGATGATTAGTGATGTTGAGCATCTTTTTGCATACCTGTTGGGCATTTGTTTGTCTTCTTTGGAAAAAAATGGCTATTCAGATCTCCTGCCCATTTTCCAAATCAGATTGTGTGGGGTTTTTCTATTCAGTTTATGAGTTTCTTTATATATTTTAGGTGTTAGCTCCTTAACCAGATACATGACTTGCAACTAGTTTTCCCTGTTCAGTAGGTCACCTTTTCATTTTGTCAGTTTCCTCTGCTGTGCAGAAGTGTTTCAGTTTGATGTAGTCCTGCTTATTTTTGTTTTGTTCCTTTTGGTTTTGGTGTCAGATTAAAAAAAAAAAATCATTGCCAGGACCTGTGACATAGAGTTTATCACCTGTTTTTTTTTCTTCCAGGATTTCTTATAGTTTAAAGTCTTACACCAAGGCTTTAATCCATTTTTGGATGAATTTTTGTATGTGGTCTAAGATAATGGTTGGAGTTCATTCTCTGTGTGTAGCTGTCCAATTTTCCCAGCACCATTTACTTACAAGACTGCTCTTTTCCCATCGTATGCTTTTGGCTCCTTTGTTGAAAATTAATTGACTGTGTATATGTGGTGGGTTTCTTTCCCCACACTCTAATTCTGTTTCATTGATCTGTGTGTCTGATTTTATACCAGTACCATAATGCTTTAATTATTATAGCTTTGTAATATCATTTGAAAGCAGGGAGTGTGATCCTCCAGCTTTGTTCTTTCTCAAGATGGCTTTGGCTATTCAGGAATTTTTATAGTTCTGTACGATTTTTAGGATTCTATATTCTATTTCTCCGAAAAATGCCATTGGAATTTCAATAGTGATTTCATTGCATTTATAGATTGCTTTGGGTAGTATGGACATTTTAAGAATAATGATTCTTCCAGTCCATGAGCATGAATATCTTTCCATTTATTTATAAATTCTTCAGTTTCTTTCATTTCTGTCTTGTAGTTTTCAATATACAAATCTTTTTTTACCTGTTTGGTCAAATTTATTCCTACATATTTTACACTTTTTGATGCAAGTATAAATGGGATTGTTTTCTTAATTTCTCTTTCTGGTAGTTTGTTATAAATATAAGAAATATGAGATACCTTTGGGTTTTCAATATCCTTCAACTTCACTGAATTTATTAGTTTTAACAGGTTGTGTTTTTTTTTTAAGTCTTCAGGGTTTTCTGTGTATATCATGTCATCTGCAAATGGTGACAGTTTTACTTCTTTTCCAATTTGGGTGCGTTTTATTTCTTTTTCTCACCTAATGCTCTGGCTAGGACTTCCACTACTGTGTGGAATAGAAGTAGTGAGTGTGGGCATTTTTGTCTTGTTCCTCATCTTTGAGGAAAGGCTTTCACCTTTTCATCATTAAATGTGATGTTATCTGTGGGCTTATCATATATGGCCTTTATTATGTTAAGATATGTCCCTTATTACGGGGCGACAGTAATCAAAACGATATGGGTACATACATGTCAATTATATTTCAATAAATTTTTTTAAAAGCCATTGTTTTTCTGGCATAAAGATGAACATATTGACCAATGCAATAGAATAGAGAGCCCAGAATGAACCCTGGCACTTATAGTCAAATAATTTTCAACAAGGGTGCCAAGACCATTCAATGTGGAAAGGACAGTCTTTTCAACAAAAGGTTCAGGGGGAAATGGAGATCCACATGCAAAAGAATGAAGTTGGACCCTTATCTTATTTTATGCAAAATTTAATTCAGAATGGATCAAGAACCTAAATGTCACAGTTAAAAACCATAAACCTCTCAGAAGTTAAAACCATAGAACTCTTAGAAGATAACAGAGGAAAAGCTTCTTGACATTGGATTTGGCAATGATTTTTTGGATATGACACCCAAAGCACAGGCAACAATAGAAAAAAAAAAGTTGGATTTTATCAGAATTTAAAATGTGGACATCAGAGGACACCTTCAGTGAAAGGCAGGAAAGGCAGTCCCACAGAATGGCCGACAGTATTTTCAAGTCATATTATCTGGTAAAGGATTAATATCCAGAATGTATAAAGAAATCCCAAAACTCCACAACAAAAAACAAACAACCCAGTTGAAAAATGGGCAAAGAACTTAGATATTTCCCCAGAGAAGATGCACCAATGGCCAATAAGCACATGAAAAGATGCTCACCATCACTAACCATTAGGGCAGTTCAAATCAAAATCACAGTGAGATGCCACCTCACACCCATTAGGATGGCTGCTATCCTAAAAACAGAGCAGGTGTTGACAAGGATGTGGAGAAATTGGAACCTTTGTGCGTTGTTGGTAAGAATGCAAAATGGTGCAGCTGCTGTCAAAAACCGGGGCAGTTCCTCAAAGAATTTTAAGCATACAATTACCATAAGGTCCAGGATGCTGCTTCTGGATATGTTTAAAAAGCAGGGACTCGGGCGCCTGGGTGGCCCAGTGGGTTAAGCCTCTACCTTGGGCTCAGGTCATGATCTCAGGATCCTGGGATTGAGCCCCGCATCGGGCTCTCTGCTCAGCAGGGAGCCTGCTTCCTCCTCTCTCTCTGTCTACCTCTCTGCCTACTTGTGATCTCTCTCTCTCTCTCTGTCAAATGAATAAATAAAATCTTTAAAAATAAAAAGCAGAGACTCGAGGAGGTATTCATGCGCCGGTGTTCATAGCAGCCTCCTTTGCAACGCCAAGAGGCAGAAAGAACCCATGGGTCCATCGATGCATAAATGCATAAAAGGCGGTGTAGAGATCCAGTGGAATGTTATTCAGCTTTAAAAGTGAATGATGTTCTGATACATGTGATAACATGTATGACCCTTGAAAGACATACAAAGTGAAATAAGAGACACAAGGGGACAAGTATTGTATGACTCTTCATCTGTAAGAGAGGGTAGCCCAGCTCAGAGAGATGCAAAGTAGAAAGGTGGTTGCCAGGGCCGGAGGGGGTGGGGAATGGGGAGTTACGGTTTGGTGGGCACAGAGGTTCAGTTGGGGATGACGACAGAGTTCTGAAGATGGGTGTGGTGTTTCACAACAGTGTGATGATGTTTAATGCCACTGAATTGTACACTTAAAAATGGTTAAAATGGTATATGCTGTGTTGCGTATATTTTACCACAATAAAAGTATGTAAAAAGGTGTTTAAAAAAAGAACCCTTTTTTCTTGAGCTTAACATTCTTCGTAATATGCTTTTATATATACATACATATATCATGTGCATATACACACACATACATATTACACACACACATGTGTGTGTGTGCTTGTGATTTGTATGTATTGGGCCCCTCTGTTGCCCCAGTGCACGTCCTCTTGGCCCACCTCCTCACTCCAGATGTTGCTCAAGCAGCCAGCTGTGCGCAGGTATAACCTCAGCCACCGGCCTCCACTATATCATAACCTTGCATGTCATCCCAGTGTTTCTCTGTTGCCGGTGTGGGGCAGCTGGGCTGTTCCTGACGCCTCTGCAGAAGGGAAAATGTGAGGGAGTCAGCATCCCACAGGGCGACCCTTGACCAGTGGGAGACTAGAGCCGGTGAATAAGCCCCCCTTCTTCTGACCCTGAAGCCAGCTCTGAGGGTCTTCTTACTGCCTTCTTAGGGCTTCCAGCCAGATCACACCCCGGCTGGCCACAGAAGTGACCGCTTGATAACAAAACCCAGACAGACAGGAGGAGGACCGGCTTTCCGTCCTTCCCTGTTTCACTGTTCCCTCTCTGTCCCATGCAGTCAGTTCCCCAAACAGGCTCCCTTGTGTGCGACCTTGCCTTGGCCTCTGCTCACCCAAGGAGTCCAGGTAAGACACAGGCAAATAACTCCCAAGTTTGGTTACTTATCTTGTGTGAAGGCACCATCCCAAGCTCCTAAACGAAGGTCAGTTTTTAGGTCATGCGAGAAGGATAAAGACTAACGTAAAGAAAACCCATGTGGCCACCCAATTTAACTAATAAAATGTTACTGATGTAATTTGAACCCCTTGTGTCTCCTCCTACAGATAACCATTACCCTGAACGCAGTGCTTATGATTTCCCGTGTAATTTCAACATTTTAATTAAGTCTAACCATATGAAATTGCCATATTTGTAGGTCCAGTGATCAAATATTGGTCTTTCTTCTGCTTCCGCTTAACTATGTGTGCATATACTATGATTGATCCTTGAACAATACTGGGGTTAAGAACACTTACCCTCCATGGAGTTAAAAACTTGGAATTTCCCCCAGAATTTCACAACTAATTGCCTGCTGTTGACTAGAAGCCTTCCCAATAACATAATCGATTAACACATACTTTATATGTTATACATACTATGTACTGGATTCTTAAAGTGAGCTAGAAAAAAATGTTATTAAAATCACAAGAAAGTATGTTATTGAAATCACAAGAAAAATGTTACTAAAATCACATGTACAGGACTATACTGTATTAAAAAAAATCCATATATAAATGGACCGACACTTCAAACTGTTGTTCAAGGGTCAACTGTACTTTTAAAATTTTCTATTTTCAATTGTCATGATTGTCCATTTGGAAAGGAATCGACATAGTGACTGTCAGAACTAGTGAGTTCAGAAAGATTGTAGGATATGGGGTCAATACACAGAATCAGCTGTACCATCTATATGCTAGCAGTAAACATTTGGAAACTGAAATTTAAAAAACATTACCAGTTACAGTAGCACCATGAAATATGGAAATATAAGTCTAAGAAGATACATTCAGAATCTGAATGCTAAAAACTAAAACACTAGTGAAATACATCACATTTTACATTATTTTATTTATTTATTTATTTATTTATTTATTTTTTAAGATTTTATTTATTTATTTGACAGAGAGAAATCACAAGTAGATGGAGAGGCAGGCAGAGAGAGAGAGAGGAGGAAGCAGGCTCCCTGCCGAGCAGAGAGCCCGATGCGGGACTCGATCCCAGGATCCTGAGATCATGACCTGAGCCGAAGGCAGCGGCTTAACCCACTGAGCCACCCAGGCGCCCCGACATTTTACATTATTTTAAATTGTATATAAGTGGCATATGGTATGAATTCTTTTTTTTCCCCTCAACATTTTATCTGTAAGAATAATCCATGTTGAAATACGTATTGTCTCGCTTACTATACAGTATCCCATTCTATAAAATTACCATAATTTGTTTACAGCTTCTTACGTTGGACATTTAGGTTATTTTTGACAGGTGCTGTGATGCTAAATGTTCTGTGTATGTCCTCTGTAGGTGGGGGTGTAGAGGGGGGTCCTTAGGGGTTATAACAGGACAGATGCTTCTGGCTGGTAAGGTTGCGTTTCTTCAGTGCTAGCAAATACTGTCCAGCGGTGTCTAAAGTTGCTTGTACCTGTTTGCATTCCTACCAGCCCCTCTTAGAAGAGTTTCCAGTGTACCACAGCATCTCCCATACATTCTGTTCTCAGAATTTAAGATTTTTGCCAGTCTGGTCGTTCACATTTTTGTTACTTTTTAATGAATTTCTGGGTAAACTATAAATGACCTCTTCTCAGACTCACTGCTCAGTGGAGGGCCAGTTTTTTCCTCCAAACTATCGCAGACTGGTTTTTGTAAAATGCACTAATGTCACAGGAATGTAAGCTTGCCAGAATGGTTTTAGACACTTTTTCTCAATTTCTCTGCTGAGCCTTATCATGGACTAGTCGCAAATTCATGGACTTGCGCTGGGTCCTCAGACCACACACCACAGTGTATTTTAACATTTAGGGATTTTCAGATACCTTAGGATCTTCTGAAATGAAAAAGGTATCTCCAGTTACCTTCAGTTATATTTATGGTTTCCATTGTGAATATATCGTCTCAAAACCGAGTTAAAAAGGACTTGGAATCAGTTCATTAGGTAATTTGGTATCCTAATGACCAGCGGTATTAAGATATCACCAACTTAAAAGGAGCTTTGCTGTCATGGTCTTAGACATGGGCTTGTAGGTTCTGCAGTCTGGCTCGGTGCACATAAGCAGTATTGTTGAACACTGTGCCAGCCACGGTCATTTACAGGTTCTAGGAAGACCACGGTGATCGAGAAAAGGTGCCAACCCCCGTGGAGCATAGGGAGAGAAAAATTGACACGCAAACAAGTGAGTAAGACGTTCCAATATAACATGTACCACAAAGAAAATAAAATAGAGGGATAGGGAGTGGCTTGCTGGGTGGTCATTTTTAACAAGAGTGGTCAGGGCAGACCTGTCTGAACAAGTGGCATTTGAGCCGAAACCTGAATGATGAGAAAGAACCGGTGTAATAGTGAGTCATCCTTGGCTTCCTATAACTTAATTGAAATTTATCCTACCATCATTCAAATAACTTTTCTCTAATGTGTACAGATAGTCAAAATGCCTTCTAGTTTACCTTTATCAGTGCATACGATGGCATCTGTCCTACATCAAAGATTTTTTTTTTCCCCAATAATCTTATTTCAGTTGGGAAAGATCTGCCATTCCCCAAGTCAAGGCAGGACTCAAGGCTCTCGGATTCTAAGAAACAGCTGGATTATCCCAGTGTGGACGTTCCTAATCTGTCCAAAGCAGGGCTCCCATGGGGGAGGTGGAGAGTTTGGGAGTGAGCGAGCTCCAAATGGGCACGTGTGTCACTGCCACACTGCCTGGCCCAGAGCCTGGCTTTTAAGACTTGCTGCTTATTTAAGTATGTGCTGAATGAGCCTGGGAGCATCATCTGCGGGGCCACGATACCAGTACTCCCCAAGGCTTATGTGGAAGCTTCATAAACTAATTTTAATGACGATGTCCTTTTATTTCTTTTATTTCCTAATCTGATATACATTCTATTTTTATGAGTTTTATAGACAATATAAGGGTACCACAACATGTCTGTAACGTATTTATGTATGTATGTATGTATGTGTGTGTGTGTGTGTTTAGGTAACTAAAATATATTGGGAGTACATACCAAGATATCTTTACTGGTTTGGGAGCACAAAGAACTCTTTTTTTTTTCCTGAACCATTTTGAGGTTAAGTTGCCAACAATGATGGCCATCACCCCAATACTACAATATGTGTTTCCTGCAAACAAGAACCTTCGCCTAGCAGAAAACACAAAACTCAGGAAATTAACACTGGTGTATTACGCCCTTCTCATCCCCAGGCTCCCATTCAAGATTTGCCAGTTGTCTCAATAATGGCCTTTATATCAAAAAATCCAGCTCCTTTGGAAGCATTGCATTTAGCTGTCAGACGCCTTCAGTCTGGGAGGATGTCTGGTCTCCCCGGGTCTGTCTTGGGGTTCACACGCAAAGGTTATAGGCTGGTTATTTTATTGCATATCTCTCAGTTTGGGCTTGTGGGATGTTTCCTCGGGATTAGATTGATGTTGTGCGCCTTTGGCAGGAATGTCACAGAAGTGATGCTCTTGTCACTGCGTCCTGTCAGGTGGTAACCTTGGACCCACTCCCAACAAAATTCACTTGGAGCCCTTGACTAAGGTGGTGTCTACGAGGCATGACCACTGTCGAGTTATTCTCATTCTCCTTGTAATTAGTAATTATTTTGTGGGAGGTGTTTGTAAATGTCCTGTTTCCCCCATCAGAGTTTTAACATATTCATTTATTTATATCCGTACAGCTCATGGTCTCTGATCTTGTTCCTTGGTTGTAACCTGTTAACTGTCATGACTTTGATTTGTCCTTGGCTCAGCCAATGGTGGCTCCTTCAAGATGGCTTCTGTGTCTCTGACACGTGCACATCATTCCTGAGTACACCTTTAAACTCTGCAACACAACAAGATATTCCAGAATTATTCTGTACCTTGCCTGCCCAGCCCTAGATCCAGCCACTTTTCCGAGGAGCCCTGCCTCCTTCCAGAGTTCCAGAAACCAGGATGTGCGTGCAAGTCAGCTACCACTGTCCCTGGGCATCTCGGCGGACAGAGCCAGGAAATATCTAGATACGTGCATCTGTGTGTTTCTGGTTATACTTGCCAAGTCCAGGCCAGCACTAAAGAATTCATTTCTAGTTTTCTCCCATTTCAGCTTTGTAAGTCCTATTTGACGGAGAGAAAACTAGCTTCTGTTGTCTTATTATTTACTTATGTAGTCACTGGTCTGTATGTTACTGCCACAGTCCACCCTCTTTCCCATGGGGATGCCCTCCTTACCTGACCTGTGCTCCAACGCCCTGCGCCCAGACTCCCCCGACGTGAGAGTCCTCTGCACCCCACCCAGGTTCTCACAGTCCCAGAGCACCGAGCTCACCCTGCGTGGGATCAAGGATGCTGTGCTGGGCCACCCCCAACCCAGACCATGCTGACCCCCCTGGGGCGCCCGGACCCCATGCTGGATGGCCTCCCTGCACAGACCTCCCTCCTCACCCTTCTCCCTTCACTTGGGCTTCGACACCCTGTCAGCCTGCCCCTTTGCTGAGATGCCTTCCCTCTTTCCCTGCTCTGGGCCGTCTTCCCGCCCGGGCACCCTCCTCAGCCCCCTGAGCTCCCGTGCCGGGCTGCCCCTCATGGACACACTGACCTGACCCTGTTGGGTTCCGGCACCCCAGGCCAGGCCTGCCTCCCAGTTGGCCACTTTCTTCACCCTGCTGGGACTCAGACACCCTCTGACCCTGTAGCTCCCTGCTCCCCATCAGCATGGGCGCACCTACTTTACTTGGCTTTGCCTAAAAGCTTCTAGACGAAATGTTCAGCAAGAAGAAGGCTACCTTTTTCTTATTTATTTTTTTTTAAGATTTTATTTATTTATTCATGAGAGAGAGGGAGAAGCAGGCTCCCCACTGAGCAGGGCACGGGACTCGATCCCAGGATCCCAGGATCATGACCCAAGTGAAGGCAGACAGACGCTTAACCATCTGAGCCACCCAGGCACCCCTACCTTTTTCTTTTCTTTTTTTCCTTTTTTTTTTTAAATGATTTTATTTATTTATTTGAGAGAGAGAAAGAGAGAGAGAGCATGAGAGGGGAGAGGTCAGTGGGAGAAGCAGACTCCTGAGCAGGGACCCCGATGTGTGACTTGATCCCAGAACTCCAGGATCATGACCTGAGCCTAAGGCAGTCGCTTAACCAATTGAGGCACCCAGGCGGCCCCCCGCAACCTTTTTCTATTTTAAAGAACAAGTAACACGCATAAGTTCCTTCTCATGGCCATTTGTGACATTCTTTCAAGTTTACATGTCTTTGGAAAGATGGGTCTCTAGCTTTCAAAATGACCTTCCCCCTCTAATGTCCGTGAAGAAAACACCACCAGAAAACAAACTTGTACCCTGGACAAATCACAGTCAGTATGTGGTCCTTGCTGTAGCCTCAGCACCTAGGGTCGGAATAGCCTTATTGAATGGGGGAGTGTGGATGAACAGCAAGGAAGAGTCTAGATGGAGATCACATGGGCAAGCCCAAGGATGGAACATTCTTGATATTTGTGCATAACTGGCCTCAATTAAAGAGAATCCTGTCTTTCTGCTTCACATTTTCCTTCTGTACTTCAATAACTTCATAGCAGCCTTTTCCATTTGTTTAATTTTTTTTTTAAGATTTTGTTTATTTATTTGACAGAGATCACAAGTAGCCAGGAAGGCAGGCAGAGAGAGAGAGCGGGGAAGCAGGCTCCCTGCTGAGCAGAGAGCCTGAATGTGGGGCTCGATCCCAGGACTCTGAGATCACGACCTGAGCCGAAGGCAGAGGCTTAACCCACTGGGCCACCTAGGCACCCCTCCATTTGTTTTAGATGGTTTTTCATTCCCCTGTGCTAGCTTAGCACTGTGAATACGTGCATAGCAAGGCATTTTCAAGACCATCTCCAAACAATTAATTTTAAGAAAATAGCAAACAAAACAAAGATAAAATTTATAAAGATTAAAAGCCAAGGAAGTGAAAACTATGTATTTTTTGAATATGAAGAATTCTGCTATAACTACCAAAAAAGAAAAAATTCTTGCTTTTCTCACCCTCAACTCAAGTCCCAAGATCATAGCAGAGGAACCCAAGTTCCTCAGTGTCCTAACAGAGAAGCAGCCGTCTCTGCTTCGAAGGGTCATGGTCACAGGTGAGGTTCAGAAGATCCCCCAAGGATGGACACTAATCACTGGTGCACTGTGTCCTCCAGCACAGCCAATTCTCCTGGGAGAGCGTGTCCCCAGGGGGCTGCTCCAGCAGAGTTGCTGTGTCTGAATCACTAAAGGACTATCAGAAAGGGCAAATTCCAGCTTCCCAGTGGTGACCTCCAGAGTACGTGCCAGTGCCATCCGCTGATGCCGTGTTGCTGCCATGTTGCTGTCATGCATTCATTCACCTCCTTCTCGGGGAATCGACATCGTACAGAAGAGCAGCTATTTTTTGCGACGACAGAATAGCAAGAAGACTGTTGGCAAAACCCTGCCCTATTTCTGTTAGCAGCAGTAACAGTACTCACTGTTGTTGTTCTAAGAGCCATGAGTGTTCACTTTGTCCTCCACAATAACCCAGTGAAGTGGGTACTTTTACTGTCCTCAAGGAACAGGTAAGGAAACTAGGCACAGCAAAGGTAAGTGACCTGCCCAAGGTCACACAGCTACGAAACAGCGTGGAGTCAAATCCAGACAGTCTGGCTAGAGAGCTCTGCTCCTTGAGAACATAAATCGTTGGTAGAAGCCATCAGAGCTTCCTGAAGTTTTCTGTCCAGGTTGTGGATTCCTTCTGCAGTCTTGCTTTTGTGGTCTCGTGTTTGAAGATGGGACCGGGACCGGTTTCTATTAACTGGATGGAGAAAGGAATAGTTTACCCATGATAAAGGCCAGTGAGCAGAGAGCTTCTGTTGCTCAGGAATGGGTGGTGTCTACTTATGTCCTCTCAGATGTAGAGAAGGGTTTGGTATGCTCACCAAAGCCAGTGCTCCATCACCAAAGTCATAGGAAAGAGACCACCGTGGTGACGAGCCAGTAGAGCACCTGTAGGCTGCCCCCCCCCTTCTTCCTGACTCCCAAAGAAGCTTGAGGCTGGACTTCCCTAATCTCTGTAATCTCCTCAGCGAGGAGACCAGGAAGAAGGAAGTGAAGATTCAACTGGACTTCCTGGTGAGCAGTCATGGGTTTCCTTGTGCATGAATCCTATGATCCTGACCTTGACCCCTGAAGCCTAGGTACTTCGTACAGCAGTTTGGATGACCAACCCTGTTTCACTTGTGCCTGGGAAAATTCACACGGTCTTCTGGAAAGAACCCACTTGTGTGATTTTTTTCTCATCTCTGGTGTCTTGGATCCAAACAATGTTTGAGCTCCAGCACCTGGACGAGCTTACAGACCTGAAATGTTGCATGGGCCATCTTGAGTCCTTGGATTAGGTAATGGCCGCCTATAACCAGACTGCCGCTTCTAGATCCCCAGCAGCACAGTGCTCAGTGGGGCAGGAGAGGACATGCTGAGCAGCGGCAGAATACTCTGCTTTTCTCTTTTTGTCTGCCCACGCCACAGGCTTGTTCCATCTGCCCTTTCCTCCAGGAGGCCTTGCAGTCTGCTCCTCTGTCTTCTCTGCTCTTCAATAAACAGCCGACCTTCAGGCTAAAGAGAAAAAGCCATCACTGCTGCCTGGGGACTGTCAAGATCTGGGATCTCATTAGACAGAGGGGCCCTGCCTGCCACCCAGTCAGCTTCACTGTTAAAGTCACAATTAGGGGGCACTTGGGTGGCTCAGCAGGTTAAAGCCTCTGCCTTCGGCTCAGCTCATGATCCCTGGGTCCTGGGATCGAGCCCCACATCGGGCTCTCTGCTTACCAGGGAGCCTGCTTCCTCCTCTCTCTCTGCCTGCCTCTCTGCTGACTTTTGATCTCTGTCTGTCAAATAAATAAATAAAATCTTTAGGAAAAAAAAAAAGTCACAGTTAGGTGTGATAGTGGTTGTGGATCTCATTCTCCTAAAGGGGCACCCTATTTTCTATGTGTTTTGAGGCTGGTAATTGGCCACCAACCTGCCCAAACATGGGCTCTATGTTGGGCACACCTCTTCTGGAAAGGCACAGTCACACTTCTGCATCTTTTTCAACTGGCCATGGAAGAAAAAAGAAGTTCCTAGAGCCAGGATGATTACTGATGACTAAGGATGTGTTGTCCCAAGTGAAGATGAAAAGAGTAGGCTTGCTGTGCTCCCAGCTGGGTTGGGGGACTGACCCTGGTGGGCAAGGCTCTGGCCCCGACAGGCTGCGTCCAACAGTGGTGATGGTCCAGGGGCCACCTCCACGGCTGGCCACAGGTCACTCCAGCAGCTACCTCCTCCCATGCCCCTCCTCGTGTCACTCTTTTTCTTCGTATTCTTTTTTTTCATTTGGTGATACTTGGCTGCAGTAAATGTACAGGTCTTAAGTGTGCAACTTAGTGAGTTTTGACAGTCTCTGCCTCTGTAGTCGACACTCCCATTAAGAATATTTCTGCCCCCACCCTAGTCCCAGTTTGTAGTTTGTTACCATCAAAAACGATTTATCGTTGGTTTGACTACTTTTCTTCTACATGGTAAATAGGGGATATCATAGATTGGGGGAAAAAAGAGACCTCTAAGAACTTGTGTTCCAATAAGGCAGAGTATGCATCTATAAACATATGAACCACTAAAACCTAGATGTCAATAGCAAACAGTCTTCCATATTTCCTTAAATTTTAATTCAGTTTCATGCCTCTTTCTGATCTGGAACGGTGTTGAAAGCAACATGAATACTATGGGCAAACAGTTGAAGAAGGTTTTCACATTTACTCTGTGTTCTGCTCCCCTCTGGCACTTCTGAATTTAGGGCCCAGAACTATTACAGGTGCTCAAATGATCAGAGTTTTAAATCTCCCACACCCAGGAGTTTGGGAGCTTTCTTTCCTGGTAGTCAGCAGTGATACGGAGGAGAACCAAAGGCACTTGCCTTCCCCAGGTGGAAATGGAGGCCTTGTCTCTGACATCCACAAACCTGCTGGAGGGACGGAATTTTCTATTTCAGATTTACAGACAGACATAGAACATGAAAAATCTTTTGCCGTAGGACTCCAGAGATAATTTCACAGCTGAATGGGTTGAAACATTGCTGCTTCTCAACAGTGAAATTGTTCTTAACGTGCAGACGTGGTGGGCCCCTCAGGCTCTTATGTCCAAGGCAAAGGGGTGCAACAAAATTATTTTCATAATTAATTCCTCAGTGAAATTGATTTAAAAAAAAAAAAAGAAAAGAAAAGCCTCGCCTTCGCTGCTTTGGGATGGGGAAGAGAAGATCGGGCAGTGGTGTTTCCAGAAAGGTCGAGAAATACACACCTAGCTGCAACCCTCATCTCCCCGAAACCAACCTTCCCATAAAACCTTTTCTACTTTTCTCACCTCATGATTTTAGTTGGCTTGTTACCCAGCTGCAAAGTACTTTTCTGGAATTCCCAAGAAAGCTATCGGCTACATGTTGTCTTTACATATTTTAGATGTAAGGTATTTGTAGTGTTTTTTACTGGTAATTGCATGGGTGATTTCAGCATAGAAGGAAGCTTCTGATCTATATTTGGTGGAAAACTTCTATAACAGGAAAAGCCCTAGGGATTGATTTTTAGGCAGTATTAACTGTCTTATTCCTATAGATGTACTGCCTGAAGGGATACTAAGAGACCACTGGAGAAAGAGAGTGGTCCGTGGCCATTGGGATTTTCTGGGATCTTCCTTTTGTCAGAAGCAAATGTGCAAGCCTCACCCTTTAACAGGACGGTGTTCATTTTTAATACTCAAGAAATCAGAAACATATAAAAGTGCATTATTTCTAAAACAATTCTAAGGAGAAAAGTAATACTTTTGTTTCTGAATGAATTACGTTTCTCGCCAGTTAGTTTCAGTGCATGTGGGCAGATCATGACCTCCCTGCAGTTGTCCGAACCCCTTTTGTGTCCACATCTGGTTGTCGGGGGCACCCCCTCAGGAGTCCACCTGTTGATACCTGTGGGTTCACAGGAGGGCAGAGCTACCAGCCAAAGGCTCACGTTTTCCTCACACAGAAACAGTGATCATTTTGCCTCCACATTAATTCTGTCTGTGCTCTACTGTAGCTCACAATGAGAAGTCACACATTTCTCAAACCATTTTGTGCTCCATGAAAATGGGAAAGAAAGAGAAGGATCTGACAAAACTTAGAAGATGCTTACTAGGGGCGCCTGGGTGGCTCAGTGGGTTAAAGCCTCTGCCTTCGGCTCAGGTCATGATCCCAGGGTCCTGGGATCGAGCCCCACATCGGGCTCTCTGCTCCGCAGGGAGCCTGCTTCCTCCTCTCTCTCTGCCTGCCTCTCTGCCTACTTGTGATCTCTCTCAAGTAAATAAATAAAATCTTTAAAAAAAAAAAAAAGAAGAAGAAGATGCTTACTAATTGGCTTTTGCATGGCTTTGTTTTTTTATAATGCTGAATCCATTCACAGATACTAGAATTCAGAAGAGAGGGACCCATAGAACCTATGGCTGTCACCTGCCTGTTAACGTTCAGTGACAGGCAGGTGTATTTCTGGAGTGAGAAAAAAAAATGTTATGAAAGGAAGTAGGATGTAATTAGCAAGTAGCTGTTTCATTTGCGAGATCATGTGTTATTGTGACTACAAAAAATTCATTGTTGGGGTGCCTGGGTGGCTCAGTGGGTTAAAGCCTCTGCCTTCGGCTCAGGTCATGATCCCAGGGTCCTGGGATTGAGCCCTGCATTGGACTCTCTGCTCAGCAGGGAGCCTGCTTCTCCCTCTCTCTCTGCCTGCTTCTCTGCCTACTTGTGATCTCTCTCTGTCAAATTAATAAATAAAATCTTTTAAAAAAAAATTCATTGTTGGGGCACCTGGGTGGCTCAGTGGGTTAAGCCTCTGCCTTTGACTCAGGTCATGATCTCAGGGTCCTGAGATCGAGCCCCACCTCAGGCTCTCTGCTCGGCGGGGAGCCTGCCTCCTCCTCTCTCTCTCTCTGCCTGCCTCTCTGCCTACTTGTGATCTCTGTCAAATAAATAAAATCTTTTAAAAAAATTCATTGTTGTGGGAATTAGGAATAAATACATGGTCCTTTACCCTCAGCAAGGGCAACTAATGTACAGAATGACAGAATACTAACATAAACCATGCTTAATTCGTTCTTCCCTACTTTCCATTTCCTCTGCCTTCAGTACTGATATTTTTCTTTTCTTTTTTCTTTTTTTCCTCTCTTCTCTTTTCTTTTCCCTCCCTCTTCCCTTCTTTCTTTCTGCCTCCCTTCCTTCCTTTTCCTTCCTTTTCCTCCTTCCTTCCTTCCTTCCTTTTAAGTAGGCTTGTACTCATAACACAGGGCTTGAACTCATGACCCTGAAACCATGACCTGAGGTAGGTCAAGAGTCGGATCCTTAGCCTACTGCACCCAGGTGCCCCTCAGGGTTGACATTTCTTAACCATCTCCTGTGGGAATTTTTATACTCACTTAATATTCAAAATGTTAGCATCTGCCAAGAATTAAATGAAACGCAGTTTCACAAAGTCTCAATTCTAATTTTTTTTTAAGAGTGACAAAGCCAACCATCTTTGAAATGGATGCCGAGGAAACTGAAATATACCTAGAAGTGTTAATAATTATTAGGATTTAATACATTTACCTGTGCACATTTATTTTTAAGAACTGAAGTGCCACGTCAAAGTCCTTACTATATCTCTAATATGTATTTGTCCATATTACTTTAATACATAGAGATAATAAATAAAAACAGACTTGATCTGTTCACCTTCCTTTGAAGCAGCTTGTGATACGTTGGAAGCCCAGCACTTAATGTAAATGTCTGACATGCAGTCAGCTGCTTAATATGTATTTTTTTAAATGAATGAGCAAAAATAATATAATTTTTAAGCAGATGATGTTTTCTGAATTATAAGGGTTATCTGAACATTAGAAGAATACATATTTGATCACAAATCTTTTTATATTTTGTCAAACAGGAGAAATGTTGCAAAGCAGTAGGAAAATATTCAAATTGAGAAACGTTAACAAATTATTTTTACCTCAGTATCAACAAATAGTTGAAGGATCTTCGCAGAAACCAAAAACAAAGCTAATTGACAGATTCCTTTATTATGTTACCATGGGCAAGCCTAAAGAGTGTTTCTCAAGGTACTGAGAATTTTCTTAAGTCTGTTTTGTTACGTTTCGTTTTCTAAACTGTTCATTTATTAAACCTTAATTTTTAGGAGAGATTTGAAGCACTTTTCACTATCTATGACGACCAGGTGACATTTCAGTTGTTTAAGAGCTTTCGGAGAGTCAGAATAAATTTCAGCAAACCGGAAGCAGCAGCAAGAGCGCGAATAGAACTCAACGAAACAGACTTCAACGGGAAGAAGCTGAAGCTGTATTTTGCACAGGTGCCTCACCATGCGGTTCTCTCAACCTCTTTTCTCCATCCCGAATGACTCTCCATCCTCCATTTTCTTGATGAGTATATCAGAAGTCTTTGAAATAAACAATCCCAGTCAGCAAGGGATGTAAAAACATATAACATATTTTCTTTATTTTACGGATATATAAATATTAAGGATATTTGCCTTTCTGACTTTGTTGTGCTTATGCTAAACGTTAAAGGAATTCATCTTTCTGGCAGCTTTTCTGCAGTGGGGTTCTGTAAGGGTGAAGCCCTAACTCCTCAAGACAGGGTAACTGGGGGAGGGGCATTAGGAGGGCACCTGACCTGATGAGCTCTGGGTATTACACGCAACGAATGCATCATTCAACACTACATCAAAAACTCATCCTGTACTATGTGTTGGCTAATTAAATTTGAATTAAAAAAAAAAAAAAAGATTAGTGAGCTGACTTCCCTCCTGTGCGTCTAGAAGGGCATTTGGGATGTGACAGCTTTGGGAGAATTGAGAAAATAGTTGCTGAAGTTGGGGTCGCCCCCACTGAAAACAGCTGCCAGCCTGGGGCTGACCAGGGACCCAGCACCGCGGAAAGGCTGGCCCTTTGCAGTTGCAGAAGAGCCTGCGGGTTTCCGCCAATCCGCTCTGCTTACTATCTGGATCCTGCTGGGTCGCTCTGGTAAACCAGTTTCTCCTCCAAAGAATTGATGACCTAGAGGCATTCGACCTTGACTCATTTATTAAGTGCGGTATTTTATTTTCAACCAAGTATTTGGGCTTAGCTTTCAAATTTGAAAAAGGAGGTTTGTCCGTTTCTCATGCTCCAAATGAAAATATAAATGTAAGTTGTCAGGATGTTTCTTGTTAGAGCTGCTTGAGAGGGAGACAGTAAAACCTAATTTGTTTTAAAACTGGAATTCAGAAAATAGGTAAGTAAAGTTGGGATTCAGGTTTAGTACCATTCAGTGTTTGTTCATCTCCTTACGAGTTCAGGTTCTCACTGGGCTGGGGTTTACTGACCCCCGGGGGCTCGGGCGCTGCACTGGGTGGTCGGCCACACAGACCCAGCTCCGGCCGCCCAGAGATGCAGGCTGCCAGGGAAAATGCTTTCATTTTCTCCAAAGAGGTCACAGTTAGCCTCACAATGAAAATGAAGAAACAGCCCAGTCACGCGCTGATTTTGAGACTCTCCTTGCCCGCAGGTCCAGATGTCCGGCGAAACTCGGCACAAGTCCTATTTACTGCCGCCGCAGCCCATCAAACAGTTCCTCATCTCCCCGCCCGCCTCCCCGCCTGTGGGGTGGAAGCAGGGGGAGGACGCCACGCCTGTTATAAACTATGACTTACTCTGTGCAGTTTCCAAACTGGGACCAGGTAATAAACTCTTACCTTCCCTATTTTTACCCTCCCAAAACACTTTTGTATTAAAGACCACACTCGGCGATTGGCATTCTAGCCAACCAATGGCAGCATGATCAGAGTGGAGGATAAAGTCCCACAAACCTGGGTTCCAACTCTAGTGTTGGAACTTTGTGATTTTTTTTAAGTCCTCTCTACACCCAGTGTAGTGATCGAACCCACAACCCAGAGACCAAGAGTCGCTAACTTTGTGATCTTGAGCAAGTTACTTAGCTTCAGGTTCTGAGCCCGTTTTCTCATAAAATACCTATCATAGAGGCGCCTGGGTGGCTCAGTGGATTAAGCCTCTGCCTTCAGCTCAGGTCATGATCCCAGGGTCCTGGGATCGAGCCCCCGCATCGGGCTTTCTACTCAGCAGGGAGCCTGCTTCCCTTCCTCTCTCTTTGCCTGCCTCTCTGCCTACTTGTGATCTCTGTCTGTCAAATAAATAAATAGGATTTTTTTTAAAAATCTAAATAAATAAATAAAATACCAGTCATAATAGCTACTTTCAGTGTGGTTAATAAGACTTAAATGTGATACTCAATAAACATAACCACAGTTTAAGCCGCTATACATCCTTCTAGGACACAGCCTAGTGAGTGTTAGTGACCTTCTCCCACCTCCCGTCAACGTACCAGACACACTTCTCCACTGAATACTCATTTCAAGGAACCGGTGGCAATACTATATTACTCCTTCCCTATCCTTCTCTTAGAGTTCTTGTTCATTTCTTCTTTTTCTTCTCCTTGATTTCTCTCATCCCTTTAATATAATGTACGAACTCAGTACCGGGCTGATTCAGACTAGTTGTCCACCTACAGTAACATTATGTCTCTTAGAAGGGGATACAAGAGGCAT
Source organism: Mustela lutreola (assembly GCF_030435805.1). Classification (NCBI taxonomy): domain Eukaryota; kingdom Metazoa; phylum Chordata; class Mammalia; order Carnivora; family Mustelidae; genus Mustela; species Mustela lutreola. The sequence goes on from NC_081299.1 coordinate 17,783,568, forward strand.
TTTGAGGGCAGGGGAGGTGGCTTGGTGTTTGCGTACAGGTCAGAGCAATGTCATGGATGTGTGCGGTCCTGCAACCACAAGATGGCTGCCTGGAACCTACAGGTGTCTCCCAAGGGAAAACTTAGTTCTGGAGTTGAGCGGGTTCACTCACACCGTCCGTAGAACAGTAATTAGCATTTCCATTTTACCTCCGGACATGTCAGTCCTTCGCACCAGCTCATTTCTTCAAAGGGCAAAACTGTGTAAGAACCTTGCAGAATCAGATCTCTAAGGCCAAAGCAAAGTGCTCTGACATAGGATTTAAAAGCCAATCAGCAGCAATTAGAATACAAGTAGAACAAAGTTTTGAGACACCAACCCCTCTTTCTGCCGCTTACCTCCCCAGGAGAGAAATACGAGCTCCACGCAGGAACGGAGTCCACGCCAAGCGTGGTGGTTCACGTCTGCGAAAGTGAAACTGAAGAGGAAGAAGAAACAAAAAACCCCAAACAGAAAATTACCCAGACGAGGCGCCCCGAACCTCCAGCCGCAGCACTGAGTGAGCCCCAGACCTTCGATGGGGCGCTGTGAGGGGTCTGGCTGGGGTGCACACCGCTGCCCCCCGGGGCCCGCCCTGGAGGTCCGTGTCCTCCCTGGCACAGCGCTGCTCAGCCTGTGTGGAGGGGAGGCTGGGTGTCGCCACTGTCCCCTGCCGGCTGCAGACACGGCCTAGAGAGTAGCAGATGACTTTACCTGTCACACCTTTTCACAGAGATTCTGAACAGCACTTTAAAGGAAAGGATTAGCCCTCAACATGTTGCAACTTTGACCATTTTTTAAGCAGTAGGAAGTGTGTCTAATTCCTGGCTTTCTCCAGCAATGTTCATTTCCCTGATTCCATATACCACGGGGTCCCCAAAAACTAAAGCTGTAGTCTCCGAGTGCCATTTTCATGACCTCAAAAAACAATCTCACAACCTTCAAAATCTAATATGGGCATTCAGTAATGGTATGATAGCTCCCAGCGACTCTATCTGTTGATCAAATGTGGTTATTCAACATACATGAAATTTTTGATGCACGAGAAGAGATCTGAAATCTAGACTAATTCATAGGGAGTCGTTTTTCTCGCGTTGTTTTTTTCTTTAGCTTTGGGGAGAAAATGCCAAATTCTCTTTGACCGTTGGACCCAAGTGGCACAAATCTGTGTGCAGGTGACTCTCTTCCCTGTTACTCTTGCTTGAAAGAGGAAAGTGCTGTACAGACCACTGTCCCTGATGTGTCGTCCCTCCCAGAGAACTGCCACTTTGGAAGCTGGACAGGCCACCCGTAAGTCTGACTGATGATAACCCCTGGGGCCACCACGATCTGCCGTCTGTGACCGTGTGCTAGCCCATGGCATCCCAACTGTCCTCAGCCACCAGTTGAGTTTTTTAATGTTATACATTTTGTGTGTGTCATTCAGAGATGGTAAATTGGAAAATGTAATAAATAAGATTCTCTGAAGACCATTTTTTAATTGTCGATTGAAACATTTTCCAGTTTGCTCTGAAAAAGAAAGGCACACATACTCTTTTTCTATGAATCCGGGAAAGATGTGGGAAATCGAGATCATTCCATTCATCAGACCTTGTTTTTGGTGCAATACTTTACCCTGGCTGACAGTTGGCCTTTTCCCTAAAACAGAACTGTTCCTCACTTGTGTTTTAGGAGTGGATGGTTGAGGCTCCTGAAGCAGAAACAAGCATCTTTTCCTTTCTGTGGTCTGTTCAGACTTGGCAGTCCCTTTGTAGAAAAGTCTCATAGTGAAGAAAACTTGGTTTTGGTCGGAGGGCTCTGCTGATCTGTGATTGCTGTGCTGTCTTCTCTGTATGTCACATGTCTGGAGCTCCCCAAGATGTGTGTGGAGGGGCTGTACATAGGAGTTTGGACTCATAAAGCAAACTACCCAGAAGGAAAAATGCAGAAATTCAATTCACGCCATGGTGTCCGTCCCATTTTTGGTAGCATGTTTCGTGGTTTTCAGGTTCTTATTATGGTAGAATGTATTTCTGAGGACTTAAACCATATTGCCCAAAAAAACTTTTCTATTTTTCCTTGCCCTCAAATAATCTGAGATGATAAGCTCTCCTATTTATATGTGTCTACCCCCACTCAGCCTCTGAGTGGGGGTATAAATCAACTGTATAAATACAGTTGAAATATGATTCCATAAGCAGTGTATTAAATTCAGATCATCATTTGGCAGCTTAACTGACAGCCACTTAATAAATTTACTTTGCACTCTAAATTCACCCCTTTGCTAGTGTTTGATCTTATCTGGTTGCACTAACTAGATAAGAAAATATATATCATTTGATACTATATTTGATATCATTTGATATATATCAAAATGTATATCATTTGCAGAATGGACCCTGTAAATCAGGAAATGTATGTATTTTCAACAGTTGAGGATTTAAAATTTTCCTTTTAGGTACTATTTATTAACTATAATTTTCTAAGTGATCAAAATCCATGATGTCTTATTATTAGATTGGCGTTCATGGTCTTCCTTCCAATTAAAGAATAGTTTGTCCCGACCTTACATAACCTGTTTTTAAAGTCAAGCAGTGCAGATTACCTGGATTTTTCTTTTTCTCTGTATTTTTTTAAAGATTTTATTTATTTATTTGACAGAGATCACAAGTAGGCAGAGAGGCAGGCAGTGAGAGAGGGGGAAGCAGGCTCCCCGCTGAGCAGAGAGCCAGACACAGGGCTCAATCCCAGGACCCTGGCTGGGATCATGACCTGAACTGAAGGCAGAGCCTTAACCCACTGAGCCACACAGGTGCCTCTCTCTGTATTTTTTTTTTTTTACAGTATTAAATAAGTTGAAGAAAAACTTAAACCAAAATAAATATATATTAAATACAAAATCTATATTATTTAATATATACATATATTAAACTTTACTGAGTGGAGAACATTAATATTTTCATTCTTTCTAGTATACTATTTCCGTAAGGTGAACTCAAATAAAAGGAAAAGTACTAAATGCCCATTAACTTTTTAATATGGTGAAATCAACCAGGATCTCAGCAAGTATTACATAGGGACTCTGTCCTTTCTTAGCTACTTTCTATCCAGCTCATGTAACCATCTTATAAGAGGTGAGTCTTGTGTGCTTTTTTAAAGTTCCTTAAATAAGTTTAGCTATGTTTTTCTTTTTGGAAATTGAGTTATTACTCAGACTTAACCCTGATAGTATAGTAGCCGTGTTCTCCTCAGAAATCATAACTTCATCTTGGGAATCAAATTCCTTAGAGCAGTGTGAGGAAAGAAGATGATGTTTTGTGTTAGGGAAAAAGCATACATGAAGAGTAAGAAAATCCTAGCACTTAAAATAGGCCCATTTATAAAGTGTGCTTGTGTGAGCATCAACTAGTTGAAGATACTAAGAATCACTAAAAACAGTTCCCTTGAAGCCTTGGGGAGCTGAATGTCAGGAGGAAAGCAAACTCATCTTCCTACATTTTGCTTCTACACACTTATACACTCAACCTAGCCACAGAATTGAGAGCCCAGAAGTTTTACGTTCCCCATAAAGGTTTAAACAGAGCATGGTGTGTTTGAATCAGAGCTGCCAGGAGGCAGGGCAGGAGCAGCACCGTCCTTCTAGAAAACAGCCCTTTTGTTTCCCACTCACAGCAACTCCATCTCTTCAAAATATTGTGATAGATCCCTGGGTCCCAGGATCAAGTCCCGTGTCAGGCTCCCTGCTCAGCGGGGGGTTCTGCTGCTCACTCCACCTGCCACTCCCCCACTTGTGCTAGCTCTCTCTGTCAAGTAAATAAATAAATCTTAAAAAAATGTTTAAAAAATCTTTTAAAATCTTTAAAAAAAAAAAAGTGAAGAGTTTAGATTTCCTCAGAATCTCAGTCATGGTGCTGAAGGTGATGTAGTCTACTCCTTCTACATCCATCTACACAGATGACAAAATGAAGATGAGGCGTCTTACTTCGAAGGCCACGGGGACTGGGTTGGCATTCCAGCTCCTGCGCTAGGCTTTTTTTCTCCTTTCTTTTTGCACCGGCCTCTCAGAAGCTATGAATCTCTGTCATAAGAAAATAGACAAGACAAGCCCCTGGGTGGCTCAGTGGATTGAGCCTCTGCCTTCGGCTCAGGTCATGGTCTCAGGGTCCTGGGATTGAGATCCGCATCGGGCTCTCTGCTCAGCAGGGAGCCTGCTTCCTCCTCTCTCTCTGCCTGCCTCTCTGCCTACTTGTGATCTCTGTCTGTCAAATAAGTTAAAAAAAAATTAAAAAGAAAATAGACAAATAAATAAGAAGAAGAAGAAAAGAAAATAGACGAAAAAGGGGGAAAGAATTCTATTTCCCCTGGAGGGATACAGTGAAGAAGAGAAAGCTGATGACTGCAGTGACTTAGCAGTCTCTTGAATGAAATTAATGTTCCATGTTCTGTGTTTTTGTTATCATTGTACTGTTGGGATTGGAATCTACTTAAATAATGTTATTTTGGTAGCCAGCAATCGTGTTTATGGGGCTTTCCTAGAGTTTAGTAGTAGTGAGATTAAATTACAAGTAGTCAGACCCGAGATGTGAGTCTAATAGAGCAAGGAGCCTGAGATTGGGGCTCCTGGGTGGCTCAGTGGGTTAAAGCCTCTGCCTTCGGCTCAGGTCATGATCCCGGGGTCATGGGATCGAGCCCCGCATCGGGCTCTCTGCTCGGCAGGAAGCCTCCTTCCCTTCCTCTCTCTTTGCCTGCCTCTCTGCCTACTTGTGATCTCTGTCTGGCAAATAAATAAATAAAATCTTTTTTAAAAAATTAAAAAAAAAAAAAAAAAGGAGCCTGAGATCCCCTAGGATTTGGAAATCGTTTGCAGTGGAATGACCCCGGCACTCCGCTTGTAAAACAGAGCTCTGGGAAAGATTGAAGATGGACCTGTGCTTCGTGTTTCTATATAGACTCTTATCCAGACCATAGCTTTATTCTAAAGAGGGAGATCTCAGACATAATTAAGCAGTGGAAAATTTTTGAAATTCTTTGGTGCATCAAAGTTCCCCGTGTGCTGGTGTCTCTCTTTTCTCTGGAGTCATAGACTTTCACACCTATCGCGTGGGTGAACTTGGTCAGCCTTCCTTTGCCCACTCACTGTGCTCCTTGTCCACACACTGGCCTTTATGTCCTCCTGCACAAAAGCCAACAAATTACTTACAAATGTGACAATATAAAGGAACAACAGATGAGAGAATTAGTTGCCTCCTCGTTGAGGAGGGAACTCACTTTTTAAAACGTTAAATAAACTTAGAGAATACGTTTATGAGTTTATGAACCTTGTTCAACAGTTTAATAAATACCCATTTGTTTTATAACCTCCCCTCGGGGTGGGTTCACGGGAATATCTTCCCTGGAATGCCGTTGTTGTCCCTCCCCCAGGAGTCAGGGGAAATGTTAATAACTTGAAGAGTGTTGTTATTAATACCGAACACACAAGCGGCAAAGCAACAGAAGGTGACAACTACTAGGTTTTACTGACCAAAAAGATGATAAACATGGTCCTGTTCCAAATAGAAGTTTCCAGCCAAGGTTAAGAAGAACTAACCTTGGGGCGAATCAAAGTGTCTCCATCCATTGAAACAAAAGCACAAGGAACTTTTACTAAATTAGGCGTGTGTGATCTATCTTGTGACCTGTGTTTTCCTTTCGAAGCAAAACAGTGTCCTGCAGGCATCCCTGCGTAGCTTTGACTGAATGTTCGTTCTTGTTATCCGGAAGATCTCGATCTATGCAGAGAAATTGTGTTTTTCCATATCGTTTCCCATGCAGTCCCCAGTCTTCCTAACTCCGACTGGGGACTGAGGAGAGAGACCGAGGCAGCTAATTCTGTTGCTGCCATCCTCTGCCTGCTGCTTCTCCCCTGAGGTGGGGACCCCAGAGAGAAGCCGTCTCCATTTCTGCTGTATCGTGCATGTCCTCCAACTTGAAGGAAAGTTTTTCACTCGTTCCCCTTCTCTCTTCATTGAAGCCAGGAGGTGAATTTATTATTTTATCTGAACATGTTTGTGATCTTGTGTTATATTCTGGGGGAACATTGCTTTTCTGGTACTATAAATTGTAGTGAATATTCACTGTACTTCAAAAACCTGGATAGTAATTTATATATATATATATATATATATATATATATATATGTATTCCGTGTTTTAGTGTGCCTGATGTAACAATCCATAGTTTGTAGTAGGTCGTTATTTGTCGACTTTGGCTCTCCTGTATTTTTAGGACATTTAAATGTTCCTCGTCCTTGCAAAGCAATGAAAGCAGAATGTAATTTTTTTTTTTTTTTTTTTTGGAATCCTTGTGATTACTTGTAACAAGTTTTGTTTTTAAAGCTAATAAAAATAAAATTAGGGTTTTTTTTTTTTTAAAAAAATCAGTCCGCTGAATTGAGTTCTTTGTAGTATTTTCAATAAATATCATTTACATTCAGGTAACAGCCCCAAAAAAAGACAGAAAAGGGAAATAATGATGTTTGTTCCTTTAACTGGATTCCAGGTGGGTGGGTGTTCTTAGGGACCTGCACTGGTGCCAAAGGTGGCGACTCCCTGCCAGCTCAGGAAACAACCACCATGGTTTGGATTCTTTAGCAAGAAAAGTTTTTATCCCAGTTTATCCTCGGTAAAAAATGATTCATTCCAGGTAAAGGCTTATATTCTCTCGGTTTAAAAAAAAACTCCAAATCCGAGTATTGAAGCTAAAAATGACTGAAAGGTTATCTAGTGCAGTGATTTTTTTTTTTAACATATACTTATGTTTATGCCATAGAACTCTATTTGTTGTTCAAATGAAATCTTACATAAAGTTTGACATACTTTACCAACAAAAAGGTAAGCACCTGCTCCCTTTGAAGAGGGTGAGGGAGACGTGGGGACCCAGAGGGTACCTCCCAACACGCCCCCCCCGCCCCACCGTGAGAACTCAACAGCGTAGTCCCAAACACCCGTCTATCCTGGGGCCTCCCCACAGGCACTTTTACAAGTAAATGTCCTAGGAGGCATTGCCAAATTCACACATCTGGATGGTAGCTAACCGGGGACTAGAAACATAGTTTTCTGCCTCCATCCCAGGTGGACCCTGCTCCACTACTTAATTAAACTGAAATCTTTCATTTTTCAGGAGAAACGTATTGGGATTCAAAGGTTCTCAGAATTGTCAGTCTTTTCTTTGTTTCAGCTGCACTGAGATGGAGTAACCTCCGGGGAAATTTCTCCTTTAACAAGATGCTTTTCCAAGCTGTGTTCCTTGGCGCTGCCTCCAGGGGGAGCTGGACTCCAGGTCACAGGGGCCTTGCACCTGGCTTCAAGCCCTCCTGCACCATTCTCATGCCCAATGGGTCTTGGCATAAAGTTGCGCTTGAGCTGAGGATTCCTGGGTTGAAACAGGAAGTTGTGGAACCGCCGCTCATAACCTGAGGATAAAATGATTTTTTGAATGCAGAATAGAAAAATGCAAGAATAAAGATTTAAGTAATTTGCTTCATTAAAATAGCCCGACTTAAAAGTTAAATGCCCACAGTGTATGTGTCAGAGTCCAGTTATCATGAAGACACATGCTAAACTAGAAAGCAGGACTGAGCCGAAATTCCCTCTGCCTTCTCTGAACACATCACGGTATAGTTCGAATCTAGAAGGAGAAAGGATTAAAATTCTTACACACACAGGCAATATCTCAAATCTTGCCAAACATCCCCCAGTCTTTGGAGACATAGAAGGTGTACATATAAGTAATTTGCGGAGTAGGTATTTAGATAATAATGTTATTTGGGAAAAGCTTGTGGTTGAAATGTTTGGAAAAGTTGAACGGTTTCTGTGTTCCTCGGACCTTTTTAATTTGTGCATTCTGTGTCTCCAGTAGAATATAGTTTTTATCAAATCCAATTAGCTATGGAGCCCTTTTGCCGAGAAGCATTTCATTGTACTGCTGCTCGATGAACATTTACAGAAACATTCTAAAATCTTGGGGCCTGACTGAAGGATAGGTCTGTGAATTAAAATTTCTTTATTCATTTTTCTAAGCAAGAGAACTATGAGATGGGCATCAGAAGGAGCCTTCCTGATTTAATAAATGGGAAAACCAAGTTGTTAAAATTATTAGAATCTATAAAAGCTCAGCAAAGTTGTCAAATACAGGAATAACTTAGAAAAATCAGTAACATTTCCTTATACCATGAATGACCAAAATATAAGCAGCAATAAGATAACATTCGTAATTAGAACAAAACATCAGCATAAACAAACTTTCAAACTATAATACGGACTTGGATAATTTAAGTACATGCTTTTAGGAATGTCAAATTTTTTTCCCAAATTATAAATGCACTGGAATCTCTGTCAATTTTCCAGCTATATTTTTTACACAATGCTCATTAAACTTATTCTAATACTTGGATGGAAGAATAAAGAAACAAGAAGTCAAGAAAACCTTAAAAAGAAAAAAGATGGAGGACTTGTCCTGCCAAGTCCTAAAACAACCTACAAACTCACATGAGTTTAATCAAGAAAAGTCAAATAATTTTTTTTTAAAAGAGTAGAGACCACCCACGTCTATACCAGGGAATTAAATGTACAATAAAGAGCCATCGTAAATAAACAGAGAAAGGCTACACTGCCTAGTCAATGGTGTTGGGAAAATGGGCTTAGTATATGTATGTCAATAAAACTGGGCTCCCCATCAAACACTCCATACAGAGCTGGACTCCAAGATGGGTTAAAGACTGAAATACAGGGGTGCATGGGTGACTCAGTGGGTTAAGCCTCTGCCTTCAGCTCAGGTCACAATCTCAGCATCCTGGGATCAAGCTCTGCATCTGTTTCCCTGCACAGCGAGGAGCTGCTTCCCTCTCTCCCTCTCTCCCTCTCTGCCTGCCTCTGCCTACTTGTGATCTCTGTCTGTCAAATAAAGAAAAATCTTTTTAAAGGTGGTGGGGGGGCTCCTGGGTGGCTCAGTGGTTTAAAGCCTCTGCCTTTGGCTCCGGTCATGATCCCAGGGTCTTGGGATCAAGCCCCACGTCAGGCTTTCTGCGCCATGGAGATCCTGCTTCCCCCTCCCCTCTCTGCCTGCCTCTCTGCCTGCTTGTGATCTCTATCTGTCAAATAAATAAATTTTTTTAAAAAAGTCGAATACAAAATGTAAAACTACAGAGTTAAAAAATGGTTTGAAGGAGAATATCTTTGTGACCTAGAGGAAGGGAGAGACTTGACAAAACTTTAAAAAGCATAAGCTATATGGTCATAATTTGATTATATCAAAATGAACAATTTAGAGTCCATGAAGAATACCACAGACAAATGTTGACAGATAACAGGGAGAAGATATTTGCAATCTTAATATGGGATAAATAACCATAATATACAAGAGAGTTGGGCAAATCCAAAGGGAAAGCAGCCCAATAGGAAAATGGCTTAAGGCTATGAGCCGCAATTGACAGAAAAGTAAAGTGAGCCTTGGAGAGACATTCAAACCCAGTAATCCAATTAGTGTGATTAATGCAACAAGATGCCACTTTATACCTATTAGAGCCTCAAAAATGTAAAAAGCGAATAATGCCCAGTATAGACAAAGGGTAGGAGTATAGGACACCTGATGTAACACAAGCGAGAGTGTAGACTGGTTTAGTTACTCTCTGGCAGTAAACCGTATCAGTAAGAAGAGATCTCTAACTGAACAACTCTGCTCCTGGAATGAATGAATGAACACACACACACACACACACACACACACACACACACACACATTTATTTATGTATTTATTTACGTATATATATTTATATCCCAGGAATATCCCAAACGCATTCTCAGGTCCATCAGGAGACACAATGAGAATGTCTATTTCATCATTATTTACGGAAGCAAGCTGGTGTCCCCTCCTGGGAAACTGAACTATGGAGAACAATACCACGGAGTCGCCATATACCCAGCTACATGGATGGATCTTAAAAATAGACCCGAGGGACAAAAGTAATCAGTGAGATGTGTGTGAGATATGTGTAACACTTGTGTTACATAAAATACAGAGTAGTGCATGGTACAAGAATACATGGTAAAAAGATATACATTAAACACACATGAGCACATATGAGAGGCATCTCATATGCATCAGTGATGATAATGTGCTCTGAACTGAGAAGTCTGATTTACTATTAGACTTTCTATAATCTTTCTCTGGTCATTAAAAAACTATTAATACCTCCTTCTCTTTCCTCCCTGGAGTCTACATTAGTTTAAAATTGTGTGTTATTTTTCTCTCTTACTGCTTTAGAAGAAAATATTTTGCTGTGATTTATTTAGGTGAAATCTGGATTTTATTGGTGAGTTTATGCCTTTTTGGATAAATATTTCAGAAAAACACCACGTACCACCAGTTCTGTTGGTAGGTGCATATACATAAGTTCTTTCTCCGTCTAAGTTATGTAGATTCTTTATGAAATACACTCCCATGTGGAGGGGGAAAATGTACCTATCATCACTCTTCTCTGAGCTACAAATAAGCACTGCATGTGGTTCGACTCTACAGTCATTTCCTTTTGCTTTGAAGAAGTAATCAAGTTCATCCTTGGCCTGGTACTGTCTTCCTTCGATGTGTTTTTCAAATAATTGAGATCTCTAGTGGAAAATTATATAATCGTCTGTCCTAGGAGATTTTACCAGGCCTCTTGGCCCCAAAAGAGGTAATCAGACCAAAAATGATTTCTTGGAAGTTGCCTGAATGAATCCTGTGAATAGAAGACCTTTCAGGGACCAATTTACTCATTTTCTATTAATTCCTTGATAACTTTGGTCACTTCCCAGACTATCATTAGAAATTTCTGGCAACTGTTGGAAAGTCTGGAAGGGAGATTTCTTCTCCTTTGCAAATGAGAAGCAGCCCCTGGGCGTTGGTTTAGCAGTTCCACCTTCTCCCAGTGTCAAAGATATTGGCTGCTTTTTGTTCTGGGATTTACTTATCAGGCACCTAGAAGATTAGGTGGAAATGACCCAGTCACCCAAGGGTGTTGAAGGTCACAGAACTGTAGTTGGAGACCGCTCCCAGGATGGGCGGATTACAGGGTTGTGTACACGAGCCTCTTTTCCTTCCCTCTATCCCACTCTACAGGGTGAACTCAATTTGTCACAGAGCAGAAAGAACCCTGTCTGTGGCAGTTTGCAAGGTTCAAGTCATATTCTCCACTTCTGTAGCATTTAAAGATTTTTTTTTTTTTTTTTTTGACAGAGATCACAGGTAGGCAGAGAGGCAAAGAGAGAGAGAGGAGGAAGCAGGTTCCAGCAGAGCCCAATGCAGGGCTCGATCCCAGGACCCTGGGTTCATAACCTGAGCTGAAGGCAGAGGCTTTAACCCACTGAGCCACGCAGGCGCTCTCCACTTCTGTAGCATTTAACAACTCACCAGGCTCACTGACTCTGTTAAGGTGAAAGGCCGGGACTGGGGGGATCGAGTCAAGTTTGGGCATCTTGATGCTGACCGGCCACGTTTGCCAAGGCGTCCTTACTTCTTCTGTCATTATTTTTTTTCTTCTTCTTCCTTCTTCTTTCTTCTTCTCCTTCTCCTTCTTCTTCTTCTTCTTTTTTAATTTTTTCCCCCTAGTTTTATTGAGAAATAATTGACGTGGGTCATTTTTTTCTTAACAGTTAACCTGTGAGGCAGGTCCTGTCCTCGGCTGGTCCCAGGAAAACCACATCTGTACCAAGTCAGCCTCCAATGAAAATTCTTCTGGCCAGATTGGTTCGTATTTTTTACTTCTTGACAACACTTTTCTTTGCTCTATAGCCAAAATATAATCAGGAAATATGTAATGATGAAATACCTTGCTTTCCCTGAAGCAAGACTCAAATCGGGGAGACTGTCTTTTAACCTGTTCTGATTCCATAAATCCCTGCATTTCCCATGATTGCTCCAGGGGAAAAAAAACACATTTGTACTTTGGTCCTGGTTATGGGTAACTTAAGATAATCTTGTTTTGCTTATAGGTCAGGCCCTTCTACAGGATGGCAAACCTTTTAAAAAAAACTTTTTTTTAAGAAATTAGGATTCTAATAATAAAGAGAAAAACATGAAAAGGACAATAAAGCTAGCTTTAGATTATAAAATATGTATCATAGTATTTCATTTATTTAAAAAAAAAGCCGGGGTGCCTGGGTGGCTCAGTGGGTTAAGCTGCTGCCTTGGGCTCAGGTCATGATCTCAGGGTCCTGGGATCCAGTCCCGCATCGGGCTCTCTGCTCAGCAGGGAGCCTGCTTCCCTCTCTCTCTCTGCCTGCTTCTCCGACTACTTGTGATTTCTCTCTGTCAAATAAATAAATAAAAATCTTTACCAAAAAAAAAGCCATATTTACACAGGAAGGTTTGGAAGGCTAGACACTGAAATTTTTTTTAATTAATTAATTTATTTTTAGAGGGCATGCGAGGGAGCTGGTGGAGGGGATGGCCAGAGGGAAAGAGAATCTCAAGCAGACTCCACTCTGAGCCTGGAGCCCCACTCAGGGCTCGATCTCAGAACCCTGAGATCATCGCCCGAGCCAAAACCAAGAGTCAGATGCTTTGACTGCACCTCCCATGTGCCCCCCATTGAAATATTTTTAATAGTTCTGTCTGAATAAGGGAATTATGGATAGTCTTTATCTTCTTTTGATTTAGATCTGTTTTTTAGGGTGGACAAGTAGGTAATAAGATTTTTTAAAGGCATTAATGGGGAAGCAGGAAGTAGTAAGGGGATATATGGAAACTATACTTCCTGCTCTTTTTTTCTGTAAACCTAAAACTGCTCTAAAAAGCAAAGTCTGGGGGCGCCTAGGTGGCTTAGTGGGTTAAGTCTCTGCCTTTGGCTCAGGTCATGATCCCAAGACCCTGGGATGGAGCCCTACATCAGGCTCTCTGCTTGGCGGGTGGCCTGCTTCCGCCTCTCTCTCTGCCTGCCTCTCTGCACACTTGTGATCTCTGTCTGTCAAGTAAATAAAAATCTTTTTTTAAAAAAAAGCACAAACTCTGTTATTTTTTCAAAGGTTGTTCAGATAACAACCTCATGACCTACCAACTTCAAAGCTTAGTGCTAAATTTGATGTGTTAGTTTTAGTAAAGGAACCTAGGAAAGGGAAAGTAACAGTTTTCTTCTGTTTAGGGTGTTTTAACAAAATACTATAGACTGGGTGTTTATCAGCAGCAGACATTGACTTGTCATGGTTCTGGAGACCAGAAGTCCAAGATCAAGTTCCCAGCACTACTGGTGTCTGGTGAGGACTAGCTTCCTAGTTCAGGACAGTCGGCCAGCTTTCTGCTGTCTCCTCACATGGGGAAGAGCCCCATGAGGGTTCTTCTACGAAGACACTAATCCCATTCTTGAGTCCCTTACCCTTGTGACCTAATCACCCCAAAGACCCCACCTCCTAGTACCATCATGTTGGGCATTAGGATTTCAACAGATGAATTGGGGTTGGGGGGGGGGGTTGTCGCAAATATTCATTCTATAGAAGTAACTAATTCTCGGAGTGATGGTAAAATATCTATCTATAGGTCAGGTTTCCCCCACAGAATACATGCTCAAGGGCAGAGTGGATGTCTTCGTCATCTATTGAGAAGACTCACAGTAGATGCTTGTTGTATAACTGAATGAATGGATGAGCGCCAAGACCAGAGTAAAGCCTTTTACTCAAAGACACTCGACCACATGCATCCTCCCTCTTCTCCCTTATGTTTCCTTACAAGTTGTGTGACTTTTCCTAACAAATAAAAGAATAAGTGTTTAAAATCATTGCAAGGAAAAATAAATACATAAAGTCATTCCAAGAATAGGAGAACAAGTTGGGGGGGGGATAAACATAAAGAAAAAGGTACATATGTAGTCTTTTAAAACCAAAATACAAAAATTTGCTTTTGAAGTTAATGATATAAATATATGAAATTACAGATTTTTCAACTCTTGTTGAAAAAACGTAACTGTAAGGAAGGAATTAAGTCACATGCCTTATGCTCTGACTCTAAGCTGAAGTTGGGAATAAAAAGAAAATAATCGAATTTAAAAATGGGCAGAGGAGATGCTGATGGTTTCCTAGGGTGAACAGAACAAATCACCACCAACTAGACGGCTTATAGCAATAAAAATACATTCTTCCACACTTGTGGAGGACAGAAATCTGAAATCAAGGTGTCAGTGGGGTTGGTTCCTCTTTGGGGCTCTGAGGGAGAACCTGTTCCATGCTCCTCTTCCAGCTTTTGGGGGTTGCTGGCCATCCTTGGCACTCCTTGGCTTGTAGAACATCATTGCAATCTCTCTCGCTCTGTGTGTGTGTGTGTGTGTGTGTGTGTGTGTGTGTAGCATTGTCTCTGTGTGTGTCTGTGTCCAATTTCCCTCCTCTTAAAAAGACACAGTCAGATTGGATTCAGGGTCCCCTCCTAATCCAGTATGACCTCTCATTAATTACATCTGCGAAGACCCTATTTCACATATAGGCCATCTACACAGGTTCCAAGTGGACATGAATTTGGCGTGGGGGGAGGGGACATTATTCAACCCGTCAAAGAGCTGAATAGACATTTCTCCAAAAAAGATAAACAAACAGCCTATGGATGTGTGAAAAGACGTTCGCCATCATCAGTCATCAAGGAAAGGTAAATCACAACCCCAGTGAGGTACCCTTCCATACCCACTCAAATGGCTAAAATAAAAAAGATAATGATCATTGATGAACTACTGGTATGAATGCAGAATGGCACAGCTGCTTTGGAAAACAGTGGGCAATTCCTCAAGAAGTTACATATAGAGTTATCACATGCATTGGAAACATAAGCTCACACAAACACTTTTACATGACGTTCATGGCAGCATTATAGATAATAACCAAAAAGTGGGAACATCCATCCATCAGTGAATGAATAAATATAATGTGGTATATCCATACCATGGAGTATGAAGAATGAAGAATCCATGGATGCACCTTGAGAATGCGCTAAGTGAGAAGCCAGACACAAAAGGCCACGTGTTGTGTGATCCTATTTATAAGAAATATCCAGAATAGGCAAGCCTGTAGCACAGAAAGTAGAATAGTGGTTGTCAAAGGCTGGGGGGAAGGGTGGGGAGGGGGGGATAGTGACCTCTTATGGGTACAGGGGATTTTTTTAGAAGTGATTAAAAAAGTTCTGGAATTTGATACTGACGGTGGTCTTGCAATCCTGCGAATAAAAATTTACACTGGGAAGAAAGAATGGAAGGATAAAGTATGAGAGTAAAATTTTCTAAAGTCAGAAAATCTAAAGAAAAGTAAGTTGTGGTGTTATTTTCTTCTCTGGATCTTTAAGTATTTAAATAAATGCAATACCAGGAAACCATAAAAGAAAGTGGCTTACCTTATCAAAAATTTATGGGAGTTGGGGCGCCTGGGTGGCTCAGTGGGTTAAAGCCTCTGCCTTCAGCTCAGGTCATGATCTCAGGGTCCTGGGATCGGGTCCTGCGTCGGGCTCTCTGCTCAGCGGGGAGCCTGCTTCCCCTTCTTTCTCTGCCTACTTGTGATCTCTTGCTGTCAAAATAAATAAAATATTTAAAAAATTTACAGGAGTAATAAAATAATGTAGATTCTTTATGGATTTTGATTGTATGGCATGTGTCTCTGAGTGTGACAGAGAAGACTCTGTTGCTGGAGTTGTTGGTCACTCAGCATCAAGATTATAAAATTCTGTGGAGATCAGTGTCTACACCCCCAGTGATTTGGGTATATTTGTAAGACACACTTAAAATTTACTCCTCATATCTCACCTTAAATCAAAGTTGGATGGTGAAAAATGAAGACCAAATTTTTAGGGAATTATGTGTGGTGCTATAGAAGACATGGAGATGAACAGGTCACAAGAAGCCTTTTTCTGGTTCAAACCCTACCATAGTGCTGACCCACAGTGGATATGCCTGAAACCCCTGGGAGCAGACTATCTGGGGGACCTTGGGCAAATGATATGTCCTGTCCAGTTTCTTAATCTGTAAATTGCAGTAAATACTAGTATCTACCTTATAGAATTATCTAGACAATTAAGTTAACTTATGCACATCATGCACACCACCCAAACATGACCTAAAACTTCAATTTTTATTATTTGCCCCTTTCTGGTGATCCAAGACACCATGACCAAAGGCTGTGTTTCATCAATTCATTCATGACTATTTCCTGGTTCAGTGGGGTGACCTTGACATCAACAGAAGTTTTCCAAAGCACCCAAGTGATTCTAAGGGACGGCCAGGCCTGAGACCCCTGGGCAAGAGGATGTTCACATTCCCTTCCAGCCCCAGTCCATGATTCAACCCTAGACTTGGGATTTGGACCCCTGGGTCACCACATTCTTTGGCCCTTAGAATCTCTATAAATGCTTTCATGTAATAAAATGTCTATTTGCAGTATTGTAATTACTCCTTAAAGTTGCATAGTCCACTACTGTTTGATGAAGTAATTCTATGGGCATCAAAACTCATTCAATCCTCATCATAACCCGTGGATGGGTGGTGGGCAGATATCACTATCCCCCCTCCCCTTTATTTCTCTCCAGAGCATTCACCACCCTCCAGCATGCCTTATCGTTGGCTCATTTATTTTTGTCTTCTCCACGGAAGAATGTCAACTTCAACCGGGCGGGGATTCCTTTCTCTTTCATTTGCTGCTGGCACATGGCAGGCACTCAGTACATATTGGTTGAATGAATTAATGAATCACAGAAGAGTAAACTAAAGCCCAGGGAGGTTAGAAGATCTGCCCGAGGTCACACAGCAAGTAAATGGAGTAGCTATTGGACCACGTCTTCTGTGTTCTTTCTGCTCTGTCTGCCCTTGTTCGGGACTTCCTAGGGTGACTCTGGTGTTAGAATGGACCCAGGAGGTATGAGGGGACGTGGAATTCAGAAGCTGAGATAGCTGCAGGGAAGCTAGCTGCCACCAGTAAGAGTTCCTAGAACCCTCGAGATAAAGTACAGGTTCCTTGCCAAGGTGAGGGAGAGTAGCCTCTGCTCACCGCTAAAGGCTTAATTTACAGCCTCTCATTTTCATTCTGGGAACAGAAATTTTCCCTTGCAATTACCTGCAATTGGTTTGTGCTAATGCACTGGATCATGGGGCTTCCCAAAAATGTAGCATGAGAATGAGGAAGCTGCCTGGTGATCACCCAGGCTGGCCATCTAAAATGGCAGTCAAGATCATCAAACTTACCATGGAAGAGGCCCCAGAGGCCAAAGAGGCCAACATGCCTTTTTACAGATGAAAAAGAGGCCCAGAGAGATCAGGTGGCTTACAGGGGTTACATACGACTGTAACTCTCTCCCTCCCTTACTCTCCATCACTCAGATGCTCCCAGAGCTGACATGGGAACTAACCTGAATGCAGAACAGCAGCTCATGGGGAGGGATGCCTCCCTCTACTGGATCCTGTTAACCTTAAAAATAATACTGTCCGTTATTTCACTAGCAAAATAGGCTGACTCAGGAACAGAAGATGAACTGTAACTCAGGACACACAAACTGCTACAAAACCATAGGCAAGTCTGGAGAACAGACGAGAAGCACCCCCTCAGAGAGGAAGGGAGGAGGGTAGTCTAGAAGGTCTGTTATTAAGAAGCCCTTTGGAGGAAACTGGGTGTTCCTAGTGTACTGGCTTTTCATTGGCTGAGTTGTGACAGTCTCATTGGCTGGGCTGTTGCCAGGCCGAGAGAAAAATCTTCCCTTCAAATGCTGGGTTCATAAAGTACAGGCTTCTTCCTGCTCACTCTGCAACTGAGGACTCTGGTAGGAAGTGAGAGCGACCCCTGCTGGCCTCCCTTCTCCATTTCATAGGAGCTTTCCTTTACTCAGTTTCACAATGGCATCCCTGGGTACTTCACAGTCCACATTTATCTGGGAAACAGCTACATGAAAAATCACATTGTGTGCCCTGTAGATAAGTAAGAAGTATGATTTCTGAGTCTTTCGGACTTTGCTGCTCTCTCCATCTCTTGACTGAGAGATAAGGAATTGATTTCAAAATCAATTGGCCTAGGTATGTTTGTTTCCTTTTTTTTTTTATATACTGGATTAAATGGGTTTGGATTTCTCTGGATTAACAATTCTCTGTGCTTTGTCTCTCCCCCCTTCTGAAATTGTATTCTAATCCTACATGGCATTTGTCTGGTTTCCTCTAGCAACCATCTCAAAAGCCATAAACAGCAGATTAAGGCTTTGAAGGGAGAAGTGAGAGCTGCACGGTCCTGGCCAACGGGGTACAATCTCAGGTGCTCAGGAGGCTAGTTTGTAGTAATAACAAGGAAAGGATGACTTCGCTAACGAAGAATGAATGACTCGGTGCATTTGAGTATTTTCCATATGGACAGAGCAGCTGTTTGCTATTTTTCAATCTCCAAGCACCTAAGATACCAACTGAGCCAGCCAGGTGCCCCTCCCTTCAAATCTTAATCAGTATACGGACATATATTTTATATAGTTGTCAGAGTTGGCCTGTGCCATTTTCATTCTCTACTTATGGATTCTCTTATGGATAAACACACTCTTGTGTCTCCTCTACTCTCAGTAAACTTCTTTACTTCTGACACTTCTGGTTACCAAATGTGTGTGTGTTGGCAGGCCGTCCCCACACCAAACAATTCTGCAACACCCGATAGGTGTCCTATAATCTAACTGAATTCTGACACTATCTACCAGGAGTTAGCATCAGATCCCACAGGTTAAGGACTCAGTCCCCCAAAACTATCTCCCTCTCTTCACCTTCAGTTGCCAGTCATAAGTCCAGATCGTTACCTCTGCTTCTGACCAACTGGTATAAATCAGAGGTTCCCATGGTCCCTCCCCAGGCTCAATTAATTTGCTAAAGCAGCTCACAGAATTCAGGCAGTTTACTTACTAGGTTACCTATTTATTAAAAAGGATATTAAAGGATACAGATGATCAGCCAGGTGAAGAAATATATAGGGTGAAGTCTAGGAGGGTCCTGAGCACAGAAGCTTCTGTCCCCTTGGAATTTTGGGGTGTGATACCTTCCTGGCATGGGGACATATTCTTGTTCACCAATGTGGCAGTTCTCCAAACTCTATTCCTTTGGATTTTAATGGAGGCTTCATTATACAGGCATGCTTGATTAAATCATTGGCCATTGGTGATTGATTCAACCTCCAGCCCCTCTTCCCTCTTTGGATGGGGAGGGGCAATAAAGTTCCAACTCTCTAACTTGGCTGGTTCCAGCAACCAGCTTCCATCCTCAGGTGAACTAGGGACTTTCCAAAAATCATTTCATTATCATGTACTCAGGTGTGGTTGAAAAGGGCTTGTTATGAATAACAGATGACATCCATTTCCCCCTTATTACTCTGAAGCTATTTCAAGAACTGAGGACAAAGCCAACTATTATAACCAAAGATGACACTGTGGCTCTAATCAGGAAATTTTAAGGGTTTGGGGAGCTGCAATCCAGGAACCATGGGTGAAAACCAAAATATACATTTCTTATTATAAATCACAATATCACCCCCACACAGTTCCATAAATTGCAGAAGCCTGAGTATTTCTATGATTGGTGCCTCTATTATGAAGCACAGTTGGTTTGGTCATTCTCCATCACTTGGAACTGTGGTCATTCCTAATTTTTACATGTGGCCTGATGTGGCACCTTAGGTGCCCTGTTCCTAGTGTTAGCCGCACAAATAAAACTGTCAGTTATTTTACCAGCAAAAAAGGTTTATTCCATAAAGCAGAAAATTGCAACTCGGGGACCTGCAGGCTATGGAAAACCCATAGGCAAGTCCAATGAACAAAGAAGAACCTTCTTTTATAGAGGAAAGGGCAGGGTGTTGGGAAGGGCTGTTAGAAACAAAAATTCCATTGGAAAAACCTGGGAGTTCTAAGAGTAGCGGCTTTTCCCTGGGTGAGCTGTGGTAGTCTCTCATTGTCTAGGCTATTGCCGGACAAGGAGAAAAATCTTCCTTCTTAACGCCTGGGAAGTAAAGTGCGGGCTTCCTTCTGTGGGGAATGCAAGGTATTGTGTCTTTCTATTGATTCTGCAATTGATGAGGAATGGTAGAGGGTGAGAGCTTCCTCTTCTGGCCTCCTGACTCCACGTCAAATGAGGTTTCCTTTATTGAGGTTCGCACTGATTTTGTCCAAGAAATAAATGAAAGCTCATGGTCAGACCAGTTCTGGACTGGGAGCTAGGAGACCTCTGTTTTTACCCAGGATGTGGGCATGCTTCCTCAACTCTCTGGGCTGGGGCTCTATGGGTGTGAGATCCCAGAGAGATGAGAATGTCTCCAAGTTGTGTCCAGCTCAGCCAAAAGAGGGGTCCATAATCCTGGTCGTGGAAGCCTCCATTGCTCAGGGCATCGTGACTCATCAGCAGTCACCCCATGGCCTTCTTCAAATCTTTATCCCCCTCAGCAATTCCTGTGTGCCCGTCTTCCAGAATATATCCCAAATCTGACCACAACTTCCACTGCCACTCCATTATTCCATACCACCCTCCCACCTGGGCTTCCTTGATCTGTTCTTCTCAGCCAGAGAGGTCTATTACAAACATAGGTCAGATCAGGTCATTGCCTGGCCTTCCAAGTCCATGAAATGAAATGTACTCCTCACAGTAACCTGTGAGACCTCACAACATCTGACCTCTGCCTGCCTCTGACCTCATCCTGTCCACTCTGCCTTCAGCCCCCACTCTGGTCAACCACATCAGCCTTATGGACTTTCCCTCCTCCAGGAATGCCCCAGCTCCAGTGCTCCCTACACCTCCTTGCTTGTCCTGCTTTAAAAAAAAATTTTTTTTAATAAAAATATAAATTTAAAGATCTAATTGGCTTTGTTAAGTGATTCATGTCAGGCAGCATCTCATCTAGCAAGTAGAGGGTAGCTCTGAGGAGTCATACAAAACAGAAGTTTTCTATAGCAAAAGAAAAAAAGTACTGTTATTAGCAAAAGAAAAAAGTACTGTTCCAGGCAAGGTCATTTTCCTTGTGGGGTTGGGGAAGAACAGGGGTTTTTATCATGCACATTACCTCATCTTCCTTAGGGGGATAGAGAAGGCCCATGTGACAGATTTCCTCACTTTTTCTGGTGCTGACCAGAAAATTCCTGACGGACCAGTGAAGACTTCATTTCTGGGGGAGGGTTCAAACTGCAGTTAGGTTCGGTTGAAGCCCTAGTATGGTGACAAGGCCTAGCATAAGTGACTCCATCCTGGGCCTGTGGTTTTCTTCTTAACACCCTTCAGGCCCATCTCACCTGTCTTCTCCTGGCAGATGGTCCTTACCCTCCCTCCCTTTCTAAAGGAACCCTGTTTCCCACTTACAGTGACCAGTGACAGCATGTTATTGTTTGCTTCAAGGGACTTTTCACAGGTTGTCTTTCTCTTGTGTTGCCATCTTTTGTGCTAGAGTATCAGCTGTTTCTCCCACCTTTCCTGGAAGGTGAGATCTACAGGGTGGGGCACGACCTCCACTGACTCTGGCCTGCCTTGCGGAGTGCCCAGCCAGAGGTGAACATTTGGGAGGACTTCATGATTGCATACCCAGAAAAAGGAAGATTCTCTTTCATATTTCTGCTTCACTGGGCTTGGCTCAGGTGTCTGACCCTAGTCAACTATTTAGGGGGGGGGGGGGAGGCTGGGGATGGGAGGGGTTCTGTTCCTAAATCCCTCACTGTAGGTGTGTGCAAGGCTTTCTGATGTGGTGGGTGTCCTGTGGCTGGTTTAGCCTGGGTTAACAGAGAAAGCAGAAGGTGGGGGTCAAGTCCTGGATGGCAGAAAGCTGAAGGTCATCAAATCTCATACAGGTGGACCAACTCAGGGATGCCAAAGTCCCCTTTGTGTCAGCACAACCCCCTCCCTAGCCCCTATCACTTAGCATAGGAAGTTTCCCATTTATTCAGTATTTTACAAACATTATCTTTTTTTTTTTTTAGAATAACAAAAAATATTTTACTAAAACATAAGATTTACAGAAGTTTCCAGACAAGCCATACAAAATGGTCACAAGCTTTTTCTTGAAGGAAGGATTCTACACTTGACAGCAAAGTCACAATGTTATTAGTGAGGGCTGTGATGTTTGTTTAATGTTCCCATTTTGGTTCAAACAATCAAGCTTGTCCATCTACAGTGTCTAAATAAAGTTAGACTTGGCTAGAGAGCATATTCTAAAGAACTGGTTAGCTGCTTTTAACCAATGCAATTAGATCACCATAAAAAGGGGGAAAGGAGCCCATAAAATTAAATAAAACTACCTCTCCCCCTCAAAAAAGTAATAAAGGAAAACACCCAAACCCCTGCAGCTAACCCTGACAACTACCTTCATTCACAGTGCTTAACCATGATGGGGGAAATGAATAAAAGCAGAGAAGGGCCACTGCTTTTAAACGTTTCACAATAATCCAGATGGTACTTCTAGCCTCTGCTCATGCTTTACAACAGTGAATCAGGACAAGACATAGATTTGCTAATGTGCATTTAATCACCAAAGGACTGAAGATGTCTGGGCTTTTATTCTGTAATATTTCTAAGACTGTGTCCATTAAATGCAAACAAAAAAGGAAGAAGTCTTGGCAGAACAGGATAAGTGATGCACACTTGATGATCAGATCGATTTTAAATATTATTCATGGCATATAGCCTAGTCCATGCTCTAGCTGTTTCTATGGCTTGGGCCTCGTTGGTCTTCCACTGCTCTGCTACATCGTTTGCTAACGGATCATCCGGATTGGGAGCACTTAACAAAGCCTGGATCGATAGCAGAACTGTGCAGATCTGCAGTGCTGGGGACCACTTATCTTTCAAAATATCTAAACATATTCTTCCCAACTTGTCTACATTAGGATGATAAATTTTGGTCATGAAACGTACTTTAGGGGCTGCCATCGGGTATTCTTCTGGTAGGAATAGTTCAAGCTTAAAAGTCCCTCCCTCAAAGGGGGAATCCTGAGGGCCAGCAATGACCACAAGAAAATAACGGGCGTTGCTCTCATCTGGTTCTGCTTTAATGCCAGGAACTGGTTCTGCCAGCAAATGCTGGGTTTCCTTGATAATCCTGCGGGGCAGCCCGGCCATCTTGTCAGATCCCGAGTTCGGCCTCTGGTCTCGACTCTGGCTCCGCTCGCCTCCAACATTATCTTTTTTAAGTCCCATCACAACTGTGCTGAAGTGAGTATGTTATCTTCATCCGACCAAAGGAAACGGAGTCTCAGAGAGGTTTAAAAAACCGATTCTGTCTTGCAATGGAGGCAGGATAGGAACCTGAGTGCTGAGCCCTTGACCCCAAGCAGATTCCAGCAAGAGCTTCTAGTAGCATCTGGAAGTAGCCCCAGAGATTTCAGATCTCAGAGCCTGAGCGGTCTCTCCCTGGGCTCCCCTCCTTTCTTCATGGCCCCTGCTTCGTGGACAGGTCCGCCTCTCCCATCACATGGAAAGCTATTTGAAGACAAGGATTGTCTTATGTCTTTGGTGAGGAAGTAGAATCCCAGAATTACACTTCTTAATCTTTGTTAATAAATACTACCATGGAGTTTCCCGTGAAAACACAGTAGACTCTTCGTTCTCAGGCAACTTGGGAGGACACTGTCAAGGTGTGGACAGCATCTCATAGGGGGTCCATGGCAACGCAGTCACCTAGAACCTTACACTTTCAGGAAATCACCTGAAAACAGAATGAGGAAATCTGACTGTGTTCCTGGTTCTGTTACTGACCTTCTGTGTGACTTTGGGCAACTCACCTCTGCTTCCTAAGCCTCAATTTCCCTATTTATATAAGGAGAGGGGCTTGGGATTCTTCTAAGACCCCTTCCCTCTTTCTGTATATATTGGTTGAAGGCCTATGGTGTGCTGGCTTAGTGTGGGGGTGAGGATGAGGGAGGGATGGGGGTTGGGGTTTCAGGAGGAAATATACAGCAATGAACCACACAGTCCTAAAGAGGAGATGGGCCTTGATTCCACAAGGCAGAGTTTTTGACCCTTTCGAGCTATCAAACACCTTGTAATAGCTTGCAATAGGTCTAAAGCCCAACCTGCCCCCAAATCTTTCAATCAGATTAACGCAGTCCCACTTTAAAGACACCTACCTCCATCTGCCCTGGGGTATCTCCAAGGTCCTTTCTCCCTTTTGGCCCTTGGAGAAGTCTGACCTGGCATAGGAGGCCTGCGGGACGGAGCGTCCCCGTGGTGCCCCACCTGGGATTCCAAAAAGGACCCAGGTCCGGGAGAGGCGCGAGGACACCACGGGGAGGCGCCGCCACTCCAGTGTCCCGACCCTGGCGCCCCCGGGGCGGTCCCCAAGGACCCGGGACCGAGGGGCGAGCTCGGCCTCTCCCCAGGATCACCTGCGCCGGGTGGGGCGGGGCCGGGGGCGGGATCCCCGGCGGGTAGAGCCTGGGCTGCCGCGGTGGCGCCGGCGGGAGGGCAAGCGGGCGGCGGCGCAGGGCGGGCGGCTGGCCCGGGCAGGTAAGAGGTCGCGGGACTCCGGGACGCCCGGGGCTGCAGGGAGCGCGGGCGGCTCGGCATGGGCGCTGCTGCTCGAGGTCCACCTGCCGGCCGCGCTTGGTGCAGGAGAGCCCGGGCGTGGGGTATGAGGGCTCCCCGAGTTGCTCCACTTTCGTGGGAGGAAGGGCCTGCGGTGGGCACGCGAGGGCAGCGATCGGAGCCGGTGGGAGGAAAGTTGATCATCTCGCGCGGGCACTCTGGGCACGCGTAAGGTGCCCAGAGTGCCAAACACGCTCAGCCAAGCGCGGAGAAGCGCCCCGAGAACTAACCTGCCTTTGGGGGGTTGATATTCCGGGTATCCAGTAGGCAGGTCATACCCTTGTCCCGCCCCCCTTCCCCACCAAGCCTCGGTCTGAGAGCTTGAGACTCAGCAAGGAGGTAGAAGGGGCTTGAAACCATTCAGGACCTGTGTTTGCTTCATCTGTGAAATGGGCGTCTTGATGGGTGGGCCTCATGGGGCGACCTCTTCGGGAGGAAGATCAGTGATTCTGTGAGATGAAAAGCCACACCAGGGGGAGGAACCCAAGGGCTGGGTCAGATCAGCAAATTGAGTAGACACGTTGGAGCAGCTGCTCCAGAGGAAAGACGTAGGGACAGCTACTATTCTGTGGTGTGGGTCCCTGATGGGACAAGGAGATGGGTGAGTTAAATACTAGGTCTCCTTTAGAGGGACCAAGGAAGTCCTCTAGTCTGGGAGGAGGATCTGGAAAGCTTCTTGGAGGAGATGGGATTGAGTGGAGCTGGGGAAAAAAAGCTCTGTGCTTAAGGAAGGGTGGTTTGGCATCAATCAACCTAGGCATTGGAATCTTGCCTTGCCCCTCAGCCTGTGGCTAACTTAACCTTTATTCCTCTATGGCCCCGTTTGATGTATTCCCTAAAAGAAGCAGTTTCTCTGAAAGGTTAAGTCAGATAATCCATATAAAGTACTTAGTACAGAGTCTGTATGTAGTAGGCGCTCAACAAACACAAACTATTAATTTCTACTAGACTCTAGCTCCTTGGGGGCAGGGACAATGTCTGTTTGGTTCGCCATTAAATTCCCAGCACCAACCAGTATGGTGCCTGGCATATAGTAGGTCTCACTACATAGTTGTTGAATGAATGAACAAGTACTCAACAAATAAGTGAATTTAGAGATGGCTAGATGCTAACAGATGGATGTAGCTGACGATGGTGCAGGTGGATGAGACAGTGTGAACGTAAGCCCAAAGTAACAGATCGGGGTACCTCTGTCGTCTGGGGCAGAAGGCTAACAGGAGCATATCCAGAGCATAGAGGTAAGGAAGGGCACTCAGACTCCTGAGATCCTGAATCCCAGCAGCCATACAGGGGTGGGGAAGGAGATGGAAGTACAGGTAGGTCAGATAGCCTTTGCACATCCTGTAAGTGTCCATCTCAAAGTTACAGGGGAGGGGAGGACGGGGTGCTGGGTACCTGATGGGAGTGGACTATGACAAGAGAAGAGAGCCCCGGGCCCCCTTTGTGGGGGTGAGGCATTCCTCACCTTGTCCCCCCAGGTCTCCATGCAGGGTCATGGTGAGGTGGCCAAAAGGGGCAGCATGGTGCCGCCAAGGGAGCCAGCCCCTGGGTGTGTGTGATGAGCCAGGCAGAGAATGAGCCAGGTCAGAGGAAGGTGCTCCACATTTTGAGGAATCTGCTGTAATGGTTTTATATCACCAGCAAATCCTCATGGGGGGCTCCCGCACTCCCGATCACACTATGGACTGTGGCCACTCCAGCCTCAGGCCACGAGCAAGCTGTGTGTTTGGGGGTAGAACCATCCTCTAAGCAAAGTGAGGGACCTTTCTCTTTTCTGAAGTCCCAGAAAGGCAGCGCGTGTTGGGTTTCTCTGTCCCCGGGGTGACCAGGAAGGTGTGAGGAGCAAAGACGTAAGGTGAAGGTGAGGGTTGGGGGAACGTATCCACGGAAGACAGGAGGCCTCGCCCTCAAAAAAGTCAGGCTCAAACTGTCTCCTCATGGCACTTCCCATAGTTGCTCATAATCGTTGGTTTAATTTGCCATTTGCCCTGGATCCATCAGTGCCCTAGAGACCCTAGCGGCTCTGAAGAGCGTCCCCGCTGATCCCCGTCCTACTGCTCCTGGTGCACAGGGTCATAGGCTGTAAGGGCTACAGGGACCCTGGGCAGTAAGAGAGGGCACTCGCCATTGAAAGGTGCAGAATCAGGGACGCCTGGGTGGCTCAGTTGGTTAAGCGGCTGCCTTCAGCTCAGGTCATGATCCCAGCGTCCTGGGATCGAGTCCTACATCGGCCTCCTTGCTCAGCAGGGAGCCTGCTTCTCCCTCTGCCTCTGCCTGCCATTCTGTCTGCCTGTGCTTGCTCGCTCTCCCTCTCTCTCTCTCTCTCTAACAAATAAATAAATAAAATTAAAAAAAAAAAAAAAAAGGTGCAGAATCAGGGGTAAGATGTGCTCAGCCATGGAGCGTTGTGGGGCAGGGGAGGACCCCAAGTCTCCTGTTGCATGTGCTGTCTCGCTACAGAGGGCCCTGAAACTCTCTGGGAATTGACGATGCTGCCACACTTGCCTTCGTTTTCGGATCTTCCAATAAAATGGGATGAAAAGTTAGAAAAAAAGAAAGGTAAAGTGGATTTTAAGTGGCTCAGTGAAACCTTTTAGTTAAAAAAGACGGAAAGTCACATATGTTCACTTTGTCTTTTTAAAGATACATATTGATCTTAAAGAGAAATCATTAGAATAGGGACCTCTCTATCCTAGGCTGAACTCTTGCTGTCAGGAGCGCCTGTGTCCAGATGCATACTCTGCAGGCCTCCCCAGAAAGGCCCCCAGAGGCCACCTGGAGGCAGTGGCATGTTTACTTGTCCTAGACAGCCACCAGGCCCCACGCCCATCACCTTCCCCACCTGCATCTAGTCAGCTGATGCAGTTGTCAGTCGTGGACATCTTGGCTTCTGGCATCCAGCTCTTTGCTTCGGGATCCGGCAGGAGGGATCCCTCTTTGTTTTCTCTCGAACAAATGCCTTATCAGAATTCTAGATCCTAGGCAGCCAGGAGGAGGCAGGAAGAAAGGAAGGGGGGAAAGCGATCAGCTGTGGATTCCTGAGCAGGGCTGGGGTGTAGGTAAAGCTGGGGGATGTGGCCCTGGGGCTGGAACTTGTGTGGTTTGAACCTCCCTAGGGGTGGTGGCTGCAGTTTGGCCTAAGGAAGGAAAAGAGGGTGTGCCAGTCTCTAAGACAGAGCGGTCTGGTCTTCTGCCAGCGGGAAGGCTGGCTGCGGGGCCTCCTGTCTGGGCTGGCTGCCCCTGAGCTGTGGGGGCCCTCGGCGGGGCTGCTGGGTCCTGTGGTAGCCGCTGGGGCCCTCGAGGAGGTGGAGCAGATGATGGTAGAGACCTGGCATCTCAAGGTCAGTGCTGACACCAGAGGCCAGTGTGCCCTGCCCCAGGGTAGCCTCGGGCAGAAGTCAGCAGCAAGCCTAGGCCAGGAGCAGGGACTTGGGCCTCTGCTTTGGACTTGTGAGATCTTGTTCAAGCCACGACACCTCTCTGGGCCTCTGTTTCGTAATATATTAGAGAGGGTACTAGCTACAGAAGCCACAGCAGTCATTTAATGGGTATTAGTTCCCCTTCCCCTTGAGAGAAGCTTGTGTCTTGGGAACTGTTGAGCCAACCTTTCGGGCAAACAGCATCAGAATTTTTAAATTCCTCTGCAAATCACACTTGATTCACTCATTCCGCTTGGGGCTAACACCTGCCCCTGGCCTGCGCTGGGGATTCAGACTTTGCTCTCTTTGCTGCTGGGTGCAAAGAGAGTTTGCAGGCCCCCAGCACGGCACCGTGGGCTGGCTCCGAAGATTCCATCTATGGCGGCCCCTGCAGTTGGCATGGAGGGAGTCAAAGGATCACTCCTCTTTGCCAAGTGCTTGCTGGTGTGTACACACGCTGCTAAACGCTCCACATGCCTCGCGGCCTGTAACACCCACAGGATCCCAGGAAGCCAGCAGTCGTGTCCCCTAGTTCTGTGCCAAGGCTCAGAGACAGAAGTCACTCACTGGTTGTCACAGACACAACCAGGGATGCATTCAGACTTTCCTGGGCCTGAGGCAGCTTTGCCTTCAAGGGCCCCTTACTTCATAAAAAAATATTAAAAAGTTATATTTCTGGCTGCATTGGTATATTAAAGCATTTTGTTTGGGGAGCCTGGCTGGCTCAGTCGATTGAGCACCTGACTCACGTTCACGATCAGGTCTTGATCTCAGGGTCACCAGACTGAGCCCTTTGTGGGGAGCCACGCCCAGCACGGGCGTCTGCTTGACATTCTCCCTCTCCCTCTCCCCTTCCCCACTTGTGCTCGCGCTCTCTCTCTCGAATAAATAATTCTTCTTTTTTTTTTTTTATGATTTTCTTCAACCTTAAAGTTTCTTTTCTGATTTGGAAAAAAATGAAAACATTTTCGTAGGCTCTGGGCATTTTGTCCCTTGTGCCCGATGGCAACATGGGCCCGGGAGCTGGCAGGGCTGGGATTCCAGCAGAAGCCCGCTGCTGTGGGAGTCCTAGTCTCCTCACTGCACTGCTGTTAGCAGCTTAAAAAAAAAGAAAGAGGGGCGCCTGGGTGGCTCAGTGGGTTAAGCCTCTGCCTTTGGCTCAGATCATGATCCCAGGGTCCTGGGATCGAGCCCCGCATCGGGCTCTCTGCTCAGCAGGGAGCCTGCTTCCTCCTCTCTCTCTGCCTGCCTCTCTGCCTACTTGTGATCTCTGTCTGTCAAATAAATAAATAAAATCTTAAAAAAAAAAAAAAGAAAAAAGAAAAGAAAGAAAGAAAAAAGGTTATCTGAAATCTTAGCACCTAGAGCGGCATTAATAGTTCTCTGTGGAAAAGGGAACTTGATTTGTTTATCTTCCCACTCTCTGCCTTGCTGTTTTTTGACCTAAACATTTGAAGGGTCAAGATCACTGGATCCTCTTTCTTCAAAGCTCTAGATGCTCCACACGGGCCATCTCTCTAATCACAGACCCTAAGGAGAACTTGTTTTCCCAGAAGACAAAGAGGATCCATTTATTTTTTTTAGAAATAGTTTCAGGTTCCTACCTGGTCCCCTGTATCAGTATCCCAGGCAATAATAATAATAATAATAATGATTATTACTAATAATTAAATAATAAATTATTATTGTTGTTATTATTATTAACACATTTGCATCCTCTGAGGGTTTGGGGTTGGACACTGTGCCACTCCTTTGGCATACACTGTCAGTATGAATAGTGATCATTTCCATTTTGCAGATGAAGACACTGAGGCTTAGGAAGACTGTGAGAGTCACCCAAGTGGCAGTGCCAGGATTGGGCCTGGGGTCGGCTAGCTGATTGTCAGAGCCTAACCTCCATGAAGGCAGGGACCGCTTCCCATCATCCCCCCATCACCTGGCACAATGGCTTGGTAGGTATGAGCCTTCAAAACAGAATGAATGAATGTTTGGCTGACCCCAGAGCCTGACCTCTTAAAAAATCTCCTCTGTCCTGCTCTTTAAGGAAGCTTACTGGCTTCCAGTCCTGCCCCAGCGGCAAAAATTGGCTACTGCACCCCAAGGTAGTCTGGGACAGCTCAGATCTGGAGTGAGGAATTGGACAGGTGGAGGCCCAGGCATTCCCTGTCCCATCCACACCCCACCTACCGCCCCCACCCCCAGCCTGTGGAGTCCCACTTGGAGAGTCCACCCCCTGCCCAGGCTGCTGCCCACCTAGGAACTCGAAGGTGCAGCCTGATA
The DNA here is from genome assembly GCF_030435805.1 of Mustela lutreola. Taxonomy (NCBI): domain Eukaryota; kingdom Metazoa; phylum Chordata; class Mammalia; order Carnivora; family Mustelidae; genus Mustela; species Mustela lutreola. Next base: position 17,813,803 of record NC_081299.1, read on the forward strand.
GTCACAGACAGAGTGCCAGCCAGAAGGGGGTGGCCAAGGGTGTCTCTATGGCTCTCCATCTTTTTCCTCTCTGGTTATGCCTTTGGCACCTCCCCAGGGTACAGTACAGTACCAGAGAGAGAGCTGGTATCCCCAGAGGAACTTGAACTCACCTGACACTGTAATTAGACACCTAAGAAATATAGCTACTGGGGCGCCTGGGTAGTCCAGTCGGTTGAGCATCTCCCTTCGGCTCAGGTCACGATCCCAGGGTCCAGGGGTAGAGCCCCGAGTCCGGCTTCCCGCTCAGCTGAGAATCTGCTTCTCCCTCTCCCTCCCCTCCTCCAAGATCGTTCATGCTCTCGCTCGCTCTCTCTCTCACTCAAATGAGTGAATAAATCTTTTTTTTTTTTTTAAAGATTTATTTATTTATTTATTTGACAGAGATAGATCACAAGTAGACAGAGAGGCAGGCAGAGAGAGAGGAAGGGAAGCAGGCTCCCCGCCAAGCAGAGAGCCCGATGTGGGACTCGATCCCAGGACCCTGAGATCATGACCTGAGCCGAAGGCAGCGGCTTACCCCACTAAGCCACCCAGGTGCCCCAAATGAGTGAATAAATCTTTAACAGAATGTTTATTAGTTTATTTGAAACAGAAAATTTCCATCACTTCTGAATATAGAAACAAAACAATGTCAATTGCCGTCGACAGAAGATAACCAAAGAAGCAGATCGGTGTCATTAAATTCTAGCTAGACAGTTACCCCGCTTCTGAGCCCAAGGCTGGCCCTCTCTTGGTTGAAGAGATGAGCAAGGATGCCGCTAACACTGGAGCCAGATTCCAAGTTCCAAGATCGCTCAGGGACAGCCAGTCAGCTTCCAGATCCTGATCGCACAGTCCTGGCCACTGTGTTCTTAAATTTGACAGTTTGGAACAGCTTCAGGATTCTCCCGCTTTCCTGATTTTGACAGGTGCCATCCACAGCTCCCCAGTCTGGCCAGTTCTGCAGCGTTGTGGAATTCTCCAGCCTTTCTAGTATGATGTATAAACCAGGCGTATACACCCCTTCATACCTCAACTGCCAAATACTGTTTCCATAGCTTGCCTGAAATGCCTGTTTCCCTTAGTTCTTGCAATCTCCTGGATTTCTTTTATTGTCTAAGTATTTCCTCCAAGAGGATCTTCAGTGTGGGCCTGTGTCTTCCACCTTCTGCAGCTTTATTTGCTTCAGAATATTTTTATTATGGGACCTCTTGTTGGAATGACATCTTGGCTGGCTTTAAGATGCTGGATTGAAAGGGTCTTCTTTTCAATTCTTAATTACATTATGACTTCTTTTGTTACCCAGGGGTGGCAGTCTGCTTCTTGTTCCTTTGTAAGGGATGTTACTATGTTACTTCTCTCTCTCCCTGCTCTTCCTCTCTGTCTTTGTGGATTTTTTCCTTATTTCTACTGCTGGCTAGTCTAGGAGCCCCTTCAGTCTGAGTCCATCCGTGTTTGTTTAATTCTGGAACATTTAATCTCCAATGATTCATTCCTTGTCTCCTCTCCCCAGCTCTCCAGTTGTATTTTCCTTTCCTTTTGGGATCCCTACTTTCCATCCCTCTCAGCTTTTCGTTCCCTTTTTTTTTTTTTTAAGATTTTATTTATTTATTTGATAGAGAGAGATTACAAAGTAGGCGGAGAGGCTGGCAAAGGCCCAGGGTTGGGGGGTGGGGGGAGGGGGGAGGTTCCCCACTGAGCAGAGAGCCTAAGGAGGGACTTGATTCCAGGACCCTGGGATCATAACCTGAGCCCAAGGCAGAGGCTCTAACCCACTGAGCCACGCAGGCGCCCCACCTCTTGGCTCTTCTTTTTCCTTTGTTACCTCTTTATCTTTTCCTGCTTTGGGGGAACAGTCCTAATCCGACTTTGCACTAAACTAGTGAATTCTTCACGTGTATGCATCTTGATATTTACACATCTGTTGTTCCCTTTATTTTAAATGTTCTGTTTTTCATAGCTCATGTTTTGACTTTGTTCTCACCTATGACTTCTTGTTCCTGCATTGTTTTACACTTGTTCGCTTTTATCTCCTTAGTATGATTTACTGTGTTTTACTTTAAACTCTTGGTCCCCCTGGTTCAGTAATTTCACTTCAGATAGAATGTAGCTTGGTTTATTGTCTATCTTTTATAGTAGCTGCATTTCTTTTTTTTTTTTTTTAAGATTTTATTTATTTCAGAGAGTGAGTGGGAGAGAGAGAGAGAAGGATCAGGGGGAGGGGCAGAGAGAGAGGGAGAAGCAGACTCCCCACTGAGTAGAGAGCCCGATGGGAGGCTCAATTCTAGGACCCTGGGATCATGATGGGAGCCAAAGGCAGATGCTTAACTGCCTGAGCCACCCAGGTGCCCTATTTTTTTAGGTACTTCATTTTTTAAAAGATTTATTTATTTGAGAGAGAGAGAGAGAAGTGAGAATGGGAGATAGTCTTGAGCAGACTCTGTGCTGATCATGGAGCCCAATGCAGGGCTGGATATCATGACTCGGAGATCACGACCTGAGCTGAAATCAAGAGTTGAGGCCTACCCAACTGAGCAACCCAGGTGCCTAAACTGATAAATATTTTAAAGGAAAAGTGGGTCCAGGAATCTCAGTACAAAGTCATCATGATTGGTGCAAACAGTTATTAAAAGTGATCAGAGGGGCACCTGATTGGCCCAGTCCTTACGCATCTGCCTTCAGCTCAGGTCATGATCCCAGAGTTCTGGGATCAAACTCCGCATCGGGCTCCCTGCTCAGCGGGAAGCCTGCTTCTCCCTTTCCCGCTCCCCCTGCTTGTGTTCCCCCTCTCCCTGTGTCTCTCTCTGTCAAATAAAAAAATACAATCTTAAAAAAAAAAAAAAGTGATCTGAGGTGGCCGAGGTTACCTGGGGAGGAGGGGACAGTTAGGCCTCACGATCGAGGCAGGTTTAGCTTGGTAAAGGTGGGAACACAGTCTTGGAGTCATGGGCTGTTTCTGTGTTGCTGGGGACCCGACCACTCAGATCCTTAGGCGTTTCTAACAACCATTTATTATTTTTTGTTCATCGCTCTTTAGGTGGACCAGGTTCAGCTGGGAGGTTCTCCCTTGGGGTCTCACCTGGTTTCAGTGACATATTCAGACACCTGAAGATGCAGCTGGCATCTGTCCTTGGGTGTCCAAGGTGGCTCACTCCCATGACCACCCACTGACACTGGTTGACAGCTGGAGCTGTCCACTAGAGCATCTACTTATGGCCTCCCCACAGGCTTGGGGCTTCTGAGGGCATGGCAGCTGGGTTCTAAGAGGGAACTTTCCAGGAGCAAGCACCCAGGAAGCAGAAGCTGCCACTTAAGGGCTGTCCCCCAAATTCTGGTGAACCTAGCAGTCCAGGGCTCACCTAGATTCAAGGCAGTGAAGAAGTAGACCCTGCCTCTTGGTGGACGGAGTGACAGGGACACACCGCTGAGAATCACATGGGGGATGGAAGATTCTGTGCAGCCAGCTTCCCAGGAAGGGAAGCACTGGTGAGTTTGGGAGAAAGGAATTAGCTCCCTTTGCCTGGGATGGAAGGAAGGGAGGAGACAGGTATTGGTGAAGAAGACTGAGGAAAGTTCACAGAAGATATTGATTGCCAAGACCAAGTCAGGGAGAGATACCTAGCAGAAAACTAGGTCTTAGCGTCTCCATACTTAGAATTACTTTTGCAATAAGTGAGTCCCCAAGGAAGAGGCTGGTGGCTTCTGTCCCTTCACCATAGCATATCCCTACCCCACTGCCCCCAATCCACTGAACGGTTGGACAGTTACTGTATGCTGGGTGTGTGCCCAGGCCAGGGACCACGCAAGTAAGTCTACAATTCAGAAACCCCTGGAATACCCTAGAAATTCCAGAATTTCTTCCTTCCTTCTGATGTTGACAGGCCAGGTCTGGGGACCCGGAGGAGGTCGCACAGGACCAAGAGAGAGGGTCCTTGACTTCACAAAGGTTAGAAATAAAACACGAGCCAGTAGGAGGTGAAAACAGAGTTTCTGGAAGATGTAGAGAGAGCAGTTATAGACGGACTGTCTGGGAGACTCAGGAAAGGAAGGAGGGGGTCTCGTCTTTGTTCGGGGTCTGGGGGTTTTCACTGAGGACAGTGGTCTGGTGTATGTGTACTGTCAGGCATCTGGGAACCTATTAGAACAAAGACAAGGGCCCAGGGGTTAACTCCTTGGAGACAGAGGGTCTTGGCAACCAGATGTCTTCCAGCACCAGTGGTCTGGGATACGGACAGTAGCTTTTGTCTCCATCATTCTCACTTGGTCCTTCCTTAGGTGTTGTCTCTTCTAGAATAATCCTTAACTCCTTGTCCCTTACAAGGAGGAAGTATGCTATTTGCATTACAAAATGTGTAAAGGGAGGTGGGATGCCGGTCCTAGCCAGAAAAGAAGCAGGAAGAGGAGTGAAAGCAGATCTTTAGGGAGTCCTTCAGTTTCCCCATCTCTGTGCCGTGGCTTCCAGATCCCTTCTTGGACTCTTCATGGCCCCCAAATCTTTTGTGAGGCCAAGCATCCTGGGTTTTTTACTAGTGAAATCAGGTCCAAGTGAAAGCAGCAGAGGAAGAGTGTGGAGGTGAGCAGGGGCTCCGATCACCATCTCTGGGGCTCAGGGAGCCAGAGTCTGGAGAGTTCAGTGCACATTCAGAGCTGACCCATCCTTGGCATTTGCATAGGCACCTCTCTTCCATGAAGCCTCCCTGTGCGCGCACGCACTCATTCATTGATTCAGTCAGGTGTCTTCTTCCATGGCGGGCCCCCTCCCCAAGGGCTGAGTGCGGGCAGTATGGCTCCAAGGCAGGCTTTGTGCCCCAGGGAGCGCCTAGAATAGAAGAGAACAGAGATCTGTCCACCATTTACACTTCAGTGTGCTGAGTGCTCTAACCCAGGTCTCTATGAGAGGCCTTGAAGATTCTCAGAAGAGACCAACCTGCTTGAGATCAATGGGGAGGCTTTGGGCTGGTCTCGGAGGACAAGGAAGCCAGTATCTCTGGTGCCCACTCTTCAGGCTCTCTGCTAGGGTTTGTGCACTGCTAAGTGACTTTTGTAGGCAGAACCCTTCCACAGGCCTGGCTTAATCAGCGAGGCTAAGTGATTGGCATTTACTAGAAGCAATTCTCATCCCCTAACATCCATGTCCTCTGAGGCAGAGCTGGGGACCCGGGAGCAACGGTCTCCTGACTCCCAGCCCAGAGCTCGCTCCTCACCCGCCTTCCTCCGTGGCTGTGGGGGCAGGCTGTGGTGTTTGCTCAGAACCTGAGCCCGGGGGCAGAGAGCACAGAAATATTTATTTATATCACGGCCAACCCTGCCTCCTGGAGGCCCCTAATGGGTAGCTCACAGAGAGCTTCAGTTATATAATCCCCAGTTGACACAGCAGGAAGGAGAAGGAACTACATTATAATTATTCCTTTTTTTCTCAGCACTGGACACATTCTGAAGCTGGATAGCTTGACCTTTTCCTCTCTGCTTCTTCCTTCCTCATCTTACTGACCTGGGATCTCCAGGGATCTTGGTGGTTCTAGACCATTCGTTGGTTTTGGCCTCGGTTCTGGTGAGACTGGAGGTTTGGGGGGATCTTCTGGAAGGTGGGGGGTGGGGAGAGAAGGGAATATATTCAAGGGCTGCTTCCTGCCACACACTACACCAGAGGCTTTATACTCATGATCTCTCTCTCTTTTTAATTTTAATTTTAATTAATATACAGTGCAATATTGATTTCTGGAGTAGAATTCAGGGTTTTCATCACTTAACATCCAATACCAATGCACATCACAAATGCTTTCTTTAATACCCATCCCCCATTGAGCCGTTCCCCCACCCACCTCCCTTCATCAACCCTCAGTTTATTCTGTCTCTGTTAAGAGTCTCTTACAGCTTATTTTCCTGTCTCCTTTTTTTTTCTTTTCTCCCTTCCCCATATGTTCATTTGTCTTCTTTCTTAATTTCCCCATAGGTGTGAGATCATAGGGTACTTGTCTTTCTCTGACTTATTTCACTTAGCATAATACCCTCTAGCCTCATCCACGTCATTGCGAATGGCAAGATTTCACTTTTTTCTGATGGCTGAGTAATATTCCATCTCTCACACACACACACACATACACCATATCTTCTTTATCCATTCATAAGTCGATGGACATCTGGGCTCTCTACCCAAACAGCAACCCTAGAGGGAGGTTCTGTTTATTACCTGGATTTTACAGAAAGGAATGGAGGTACAGAGAGGTTAAGTAACTTTCCCAAGGGCACCCAGCAGAGCCAGGTCAGCCTGGCTTTGGTGCTTCTAGTTTTCAGATGCCTCACTCTGATCTGTAATAGGGATTCTTGAGAGAGCAGGGCTGCTGGCTTCTCCCTGTGGAGCAAGTTCCTCTGCCGCTGAGTGCTCTGGCCTTCCCTAGACTCAGCTCCACTGCGCCGGCCCATCCCCTCACCAAATCGTACACTTCCCTTCCTGAATGTGCTCATCCCCACCCCTGCCCGACCCCCATCTCCCCTCCTGCTGTTCCTCCCAGCTAGAATGTCACTCCTCCCTTCTTCACCTTACAAAATCCCGGTAAAATACAATAACAACAATAATAATGAAGCTCGTTCATTGAGCAGGAGCACAGAAGTGTGGTGGTTGACAGCAGGAACTTGGGGTGTTTTGCCTGGGCTCCACCCAGTCCCACCACTTTTGTTGGCTGTGTGATCTCAGGCAAGTTACTTAACCCTTCTGGACCTCAGTTTCTTCATGGGTAAGACAGAGATGACGATACCCACCTCAGTAGGGTTATGGGATGAAAGGAGTTACAAAAATAAAAACTACACGGGGCGCCTGGGTGGCTTCAGTCGGTTAAGCGTCTGCCTTCAGCTCCGGTCCTGATCCCAGAGTCCTGGGATCGAGCCCCATATCAGGCTCCCTGCTCAGCGGGGGAAATCTGCTGCTGCTTCTGACCCTCCCCCCACCCCGTCTTTCTCTCTCTGTCTCAAATAAATAAATAAAATCTTTAAGAAAATTAAAATTAAAAAGTATACAAATAAAAACTTGCAAAGTTTTTAGAAAAATGCTTGGCTCATAAGAACTACTCATTATATGCTTATTCTTAACATCAAACCCTCAAAGCGTGGGGCAGACTCTAAGTCAGATTGCCTGGGTTCACATCCCGTCTCGATCGGTCACCTTGGCCAATTTATTTACCCTCCATGGGTCTCGGTTTCCATATCGAACAAATTTAAAGGCTAATATGCTTTCCACTTCAGGTGGATGAGGTAGGCCAGTAAACATAAAGGACTTAGTAGGGAGCCTGGCACTTAGATCCAGCATCAGCTATTACTGTATTCCTGGGATTCAGACCCAGGTCACTCTGCCCCTCCCACCCAAGAATTTAGTGACCCCATGATGCCACTCAGACTCCACCCCCCACAGCCTGCCCTCCCCACCTCCAACACCTACCTCTCACCCTCTCTCTGAGCTACACAGGCACTCACTCCCCATCTTGTGTCTTTGTGTCTCATCTGCATCACCGCGGCAGCCACATGTGGCGGGAAAGCATGAGCCACGTGATGTGCACGTGACCCTGGCTCAGGATGCAGCCTTTCAGGCGCAATTACTGAACCCCCCGGGGCTCATTCACTTAGCCAGTTTATTTCATTCAGCAACTGGGTGTTCATTCCTGCAATGTTCCAAACAGTTTTCAAAGCCCTAGAGATTCAAAAGGTAAATAAAAATGGACACAGCCCCTGGACTTGTAGACCTCAGTTTCGTACAGGACACAACCATCCGTCAAAGGGAAGATGCTTACTGACCTATGGGGAGACAGGGACACGGAGATGTGAGAGTGCACAGCACAGGGATTTAAAGTGATTCTTTCTTTCTTTCTTTTTTTTTTAAGCGATACTTGGGGTAAAGTATCAGACATGTCAGTAAGGCTCAGCCCATGCAAAGGCCCTGTGGCAGGGATGGGAAGGACTAACAGGGCTGAGCTCAGATGAAGAGGAGACTGGAGTGGTCTACAGGATCAGATACTGCACGGAAGACTTGTTGACTGTTGTAAGTTCTAGTTTGGAGTAGACTTGAAATTTTTAGCAGTTGCTGTGGCTCATCACAAAGGATTGTGGGGGCCCAGGGCAGAGGGAGGCTGGGCCTGTTGGGAAGTTATGGCAGCATCCACAGAAGAAAACACAAGCCTGGGCCTGAGCAGGGAGGGGGATGAGGAGGGAGACAAGAAAGAAAATTTGTAAGGAATGACGATAAATTTGAAAGACTTGAGCGATGAAGGTGTTGGATGGGTGACAAGTTTAGATTTCTGGCTTTGGAAGCTTCAGGGGTTGCTGGTATCATTCCCTGTGATAGGGAACCCCAGATGAGACCAGCTTCTGTGACTGAGAGACTACCTAGGCCCTTGTGAAGCCGGTTGCCTCACCAGGGAAAGCTGCCAAGTCATCACAATGACGACAATAGCTAATTGAGTCACTTGATGGTGACTGTAAGCAGCTAATCGAGGGCAGAATTTGAACCCTGTTTGCCCAGTGCCAGAGCCTCTGTGGTACCACCGCCCACATGCCATTATCTTCGCCTCTCAGTGCCTCCCAGGTGCCAAGAACGGTGCCAGCCGGGCCCTGGGCTGTCAGCTCTGCATGAAAAAGACAAGCGCCCTGTTCTCACAGAGCTTGGGTCTGGGGAGGTGGGTGGGTTCACAAACAAGACAGTCCGAGCCAGCAAAGAGCATTAAAGAGGGTAAGTGAGACAACTCCTGAGGGTAGGGGAAAGGGAAAAAGCTTGGACAGACTGGTGATGTTTAAACTGACACAAGAACATAATTGCCTAATCACATCATAGTTTAGGGTCGTAGGGGCAGGAGGGACAAGCTTCATGAAGTAGCAGTTTGGGGTTTTTTGGGGGAAAACATTGGACATACGTTCTGATGAAGTATAAGTAGGAGTTCACCAGGCAGACAGGATCTGGAAGTCACCCCAGAGAGAAGCACAGGTAGGAGTAGAGGCAAGTAACATTATTGGGTGTGTGTGTGTGTGTGCACGTGTGTGTGTGTGTGTGTGCGCGTGCGCACGCACATGCACAACACCTGGGGCTTAGCATTCCGGAAGTCGGTAAGCTCCATGTAGGACGGCCAGAGTTCAAATCCCAGTGCTCGATTAGCTAATGCCATCATTGTCAAGGGACTCAGTTAACTATTGTCATCATGGAAGTGTAGTCCACAAGCTCCATGTGGGCTCAGATGCTGGGCCTGTATTGTTTCCTTTTTATCTCCACCGCCCAGCACCATCTCCGACAAACAGCACACGATGACTGAATATATATACCAGATGAATGAATGAGTGAACACGTGATTGAGTTAGCAGTGGTAGGAGAGGCAGCAAAGAGAGGAGGACAAAGTGCGAATCAGTGTTGGCCAATGTAATGTTAGGTGTGCCACTGGTGTCATTTTAAATGTTCTAGGAGCTGCATTTTAAAAGAAAAAGAGGGGTGCCTGGGTGGCTCAGTGGGTTAAGCCTCTGCCTTCAGCTCAGGTCATGATCTCAGGGTCCTGGGATGGAGCCCTGCATCGGGCTCTCTGCTCAGCAGGGAACCTACTTCCCCTTCTCTCTCTGCCTGCCTCTCTGCCTACTTGTGATCTCTGTCTGTCAAATAAATAAATAAAATCTTTAAAAAAAAGAGGTGCCTAGGTGGCTCAGTAGGTTAAACGTCAGACTCTTAGTTTCGACTCAGGCCATGATCTCAGGGTCATGGGATCGAGCCCTGCATCAGGCTCTGCGCTGGGTATGGAGCCTGCTTAAGATTCTCTCTCTCTCTCTCTTGTCCTCTCTAAAAGAAAATTTTTTAAAAAGTAAAAAGAAACAAGGTAAGTAAACTTTGAGAATACATTTTATTGAACCCAGCATATCCCAAATATTCTCAAGGAGGTAATCAGTGTTACGACATTGCTAACAAGATATTTTCCATTCTGTTATTTTGTGCTCGGTCTTCGAGATCCCAGGCGTGTTTTACAGGCACAACACATCTCAGGGCACAGCCGCCACATTCCCGGGACTCCACAGGCACAGGGACCTGTGGCTCCCACATTGGAAAGCACACGTCTGAATGGTGTCGGTCGGTGAGAAACCTGCTAGGGAGTCAGGACTTGATTCCTCCAGGCTGATGAGAGGCCACTGGGCGGCCAGACAGAGGAGAGCAAGGGCAGGTTTGTCACTCCTGAGGTCTCTCAGGTGACTGTGTCCTTGATGGCTTGTGAGAGCAGAGAGGCCCCTTCCATCTGCTGCACTGCAGGTGGAGAGTCACATTTGGGGTGAAGGGGGGGAGGGTCTCACTCCACCTGTCTGTGGGGTGACTGGGGTGGAGATGGGATGCTCTCCCCAACTATGAGTCACCCCCTTGGTGAACTCTAGAGCCTGAGACCCCCGCCCTGCACCCCTCTTTCCCGAGGCCATCCATGGCCCCTGAACCGGGAAGGCTTTGGCTGAGCATGGCATGTGCTGTAATTCGTGGGTAAACAGACGAGGCTCTGGGCAGCTGGGCAAGGAAATGAAGCACCTCCACGTGTTTAGCTACAGCCCCACCTGGCCCCACTCCCTTGGGGCCGCCTGGGGACACACGGGCCCACGGAGGCCCACGCTCACACTCACTGCCTGGCCTGTGCTGCTCAGCGCCCCCAGGAGTATGTGGGGGGGGGCTCCCATGCGGGGTGGGGGGGCTCCTAGCTCACCCTTCCCCGCTTCCTACTCGTTTTCCTACTTCCTTGGACTTCAGACTCACACTGCCTTGCACTTTGCGCACACCCTACATGTCTCTTCCACGTTCCCTCTGACTCGGGGGGCGGGAGTGCTGGATGCTGGGAGGCTCCTGGGTGCTGGGAGGTCCCACCCCTGCTTTGGTAGCTCTGTGACTTTGGGTGGGTTACTGGGCCTCTCTGAGCCCCAGTTTCCTTGAGTGTAAGGCAGCAAGTGTGCAATGATGATTAATTGAGGTTGTGCACACAAAGCTGAAACACAATGCTAGGCACAGGGTAGGAGCCCAACAGAGGCGTCCTGCCTGCCTGCTAAGTGTCCATGGTCCCCCAGCCCGGCTCCCTGGGAGCCAGGCCCAACTCACAACACCTGGGGCCCTGGATTCTCCCAGGCTATCAGCCTCAGGACAGGGTTCACCCAGCACTGAAGCTGGGGGGGGTCCGGCAGAGACAGGGCCCCCTGAGCTCAGCTCTGCAGGTGTGAGGTTCTAGGACTCTTCAGTTGCATGGCTGATTCTTCAGTGATGACACTGGGGGCCCCCAGGACGTTGAGGTGGCACCCGGGCCAGGTCAGCCCTGAGAGAACCCGGAAGCAGGACCAGGGCCAGTTTCCCCACTAGGCCCAGCAGTCACAAAACTTAAAAAACTCTTAAGCCCCGCCCCCCCAAGATTTTAACTTCTTTGGAAATCAGGGGAGAAGAAAACCAACTTTTAGAGAGGAAGAAAATGTTTTCCATTTTTTCCTCACATCACCTCATATTTCTTCACATTTTTTCCTCACAACTTTTTTCACATCGGGAAGAAAAATAAAATATTTAAAGCCCATGAGAATTTATTCTGGGGGGAGCACAGAAGTCGTGATGCAGCCCTGACCAGTTCTTCATTCACTCAGATGCTTTTGTTGGCCAGGGCACTTTCTGTCAGTTCTTTTTTTTTTTTTTTTTAAGACTTTATTTATTTATTTGACAGAGAGAGAGATCACAAGTAGGCAGAGAGAGAGGAAGGGAAGCAGGCTCTCTGCTCAGCAGGGGCTCATGTGGGGCTCGATCCCAGGACCCCAGGACCATGACCTGAGCCAAAGGCAGAGGCTTTAACCCACTGAGCCACCCAGGCGCCCCTTTCTGTCAGTTCTTGTTCAAGCCTTACAGTCTGATCCACTGCACACATATCTTGGCTCCCTCTGATGGGGAAAACGAGACTCATGGGAGGTAAATCAGTGGCCCGCGACAGGGGGTTGAGAGGTGACCAAGGTGGGATTTGAGCTGGGGTCCCTCTGAGTCCAAATGCCTTCCTTTATCACAACACACTATTTGCAAATTCCTCATTTTATTTAATCTGGTCCTCACGGCAGTGAGGGTGGCACAGTCATTCCCATTTTAAAGCTGAGGGAACTGAGGCCTGGATTAGAGGAGGAAGTCTCTTGCTCTCGGTGGCTTGCCTAGTCGGTAAGGGTGTCGGGGACTCTCCTCCTAAACGCTCCCTGCAAGCAGAGAGCCCCCTGCAAGCACCCTCACCTGCCCACCCCCGACATGTGGACAAGGTGGGGCCTGGCGCTGCCACCTTAGAGGGTGGGGAGCAAAGAGAGGCAGCGGGCCAAAGACCAGAGGGAAGGTTTAAAAGAAACCATGGGTTCCCCCAGACAAATGCCCCTCTGTAGCTCTAGGCCTGTTGTGACTGGCGAGGGGCCAGCTCTCACCGCGGCAGCTTAAACGGCTGGGGTGGTTTCCCCACCTCCTGTCCTCTCGGCAGGCCAGTGCCTGCCAGGCCCGGGCTTGGGCAGGAAAGGGCAGGGGTGTTCCCTCTGGAATGGAGGGTGTGGGAGGCCAGCAAGATTTGGGAAGGGCGAGGGGCCATGTCCTGAACCAAACTTGCGGCTGGGCATGTCACAAGATGGAAGGCGCATAAGACGGAGGTCACTGGGTCCCCGCTGTGTGTTTTGCAGGACAACATACCAAAGTCCAGACAGAACAAAGGACTTGCCCAAGGTCACGCAGCAAGGACGTAGCAGAGATACTCCTAACTTCCAGCCCAGGGTGCTTACTTCCTGCACAGGCCTCCCTGTCTGTGTTGAATAGCTAAGATGGCGAGCTCCGCAGATCAGGCAAGAAGGTCACACGTTAAAATTACAGAGTAAGGACTAGGTTTCTTCGAATTCCATGTACAAGGGCAGATACCCCAGACAGCATCTACATCCTAAACACGTTCATTACAAACACTTTGAGGTCAGCCAAGTGCTTGGAAAAGGCAGAGGGAGAGACAGAATCAAAAGTGAGACCATTGGAAGGTTGGTTTTAGGGACGAATGCAATTTACGGGAGTCTCTAAGAGGACAGTGGTCTTGGTTCTTAAAGGCAATGATGAGCCCCCCCCAAAGCACTGGGAGGTGGGGTACTTGGTTCCCGCAGGTTGCTGGTTCCCATTTGGGTTTGGTGTTTGCCCTGCTCTCTCACCCCCAATTCCCCCCCCAGAAGTTTACAGTTGCCAGGTCCATGGGGTTCCAAACTCAGTTTCATCTATGTGTTTGTGCTCTGATGGACGACAGTTGGTAGCAGCTCAGAAACCCCAGTCTGTGCCTTCTAGAAACGTCATGCCACGCAGCAGGTGGCACCTGAGCTGAGGGCAGTGTGAGAGCCAGGTGGGGTCTCCCCGATGGCCCACCAGCTCACTTCCTCTAGGTTTGGTTTGGTTCTTTCTTTTGTTGTCATTGATCTTGTTTTAGATCAATCAACGAGGAGTTCTCGAAACCGTACCAAATTAACTATCAATGAAACAACATCTCTCCATACCCCCTGGGTGCCTCGCTGGCCCTCAGTTTCCCTCTGGGTAAGGAGAAAGGGCTGTGGACTCTGTAGTTTTTAGACTGACTCCCACGGAGTCCTGTGACCGCAAGGAGTTGCCTCCCAGGACCACCACCACAGGGGGCGGTGAATGAGAAATTGGGTGGGGGAGGTGGTTCAGAGGGAGGTATTTGGTTCCATAAGGCTTTGGGGAAGCTTCCTTTTCTATCATAAATTCATTCCCCAGACTTTTCCAGAGAACAGTAGATCTTTCAGTTTGGACCAACACATCAGAATATCTGCCAGTTTCCCTTTTTCTGGCCTCTGTTGTCCCCTGAGTCAGACTGTGACCCGCCCCGCCCGGGCTCCCCCTGAGGCCCTGGATCCCCTGAAATTCCACGCCTAGTTCGTTCCTCTGCTTTAGTGGGGCCTGTCCTCCAGGAGCTTCCCCGGGGAAAGGTGCCTGGGTGGGAGGGATTTTTTTTTTCATTTGGAGCTTCGCATGCCAGAAAACGTCCTTCTACCTTTCCACTCAATGTTTAGTTTGGCTTACTGTACACTTCTGGCTGGAAATTATTTTCCCTCAGAACTTTGGAGAGTTGTCTCAGAGCTCCTAGTGCTGCTGATAAATTCTCCTCTCATCTGATTGTGGGTCCTTTTATTTGCATTTGACCCTATTCAAACAAACAAACAAACCTAGGGAGGTGTATGAGATACTTAACGCTCAACGTTCTGAAAAGACATGATGATGAGCCCTACTGTGGGTCGTCCTTACTGTTCTGGGGACTCAGAGAGTCCTTTCATTCTGGAAGCTCCTGGTCTACATTTCTGGGAAATTTTCCGGGATTCTTTGATAATGTCCTCTCTTCGATTTTCTCTTTTTTAATCATTTCTGGAATTCTTATTAAGAGAATGTGGGACCTCCAGGAGCAATCTGTTCTGACCTACTTTTATCTTTTTCGTTTCATTTTCTGAGAGATTTTCTCATCTTCCAACCCTTCTATTAAAGTTTCTGTTTGGCCAGGCTTTTCTTATTTATTTCTTGGCACCCTTTCTTGTTTTCAGAATATTCTTTTCTTACAGCACCCTGATTTGCTTTATAGATGCGGGGTCTTACCTCTCTGAGAACAAGGACATTTTCTTCTGCCTTTAGTTCCGTCTGTTTGTTTTAAATGCCTCCAGCTGTTCATTTGTTTTGTTTGCTGTCTGTTCATTTGTTCGAGGCCCTTGGTCTATTGGCCCTTGGTTATCTTTTTGTTTAAGACTAAGGCACCTCAGGGGTACCTGCTCGGCTCAGTGGGTTAAAGCCTCTGCCTCTGGCTCAGGTCCTGGGATCGAGCCCAAATCCGGCTTCCTGCTCAGTGGGGAGCCTGCCTCCCTTTCTCTTTCTCTGCCTGCCTCTCTGCCTACTTGTGATTTCTGTCAAATACATAAATAAATAAAAATTTTAAATTATTGAAAAAAAAAGAGTAAGGCACTACAAAGCTCATTTATTTATTTTTTTTTGAAAGATTTTATTTATTTGAGAGAGAGAGTGAGAGCCTGTGCATGAGTTGGTGGGGGGCAGTGGGCAGAGAGTGGGAGATGCAGGCTCCCTGCTGAGCAGGGAGCTGGATGCGGGGCTCAATCCCAGGACCCCAAGATCATGACCTGAGCCAAAGGCAGACACCTAACCGGCTGAGCCATCCAGTTGCTCCTAAAAAGCTTATTTAAAAAAAAATTTTCCTGAGGTGCTCTGGTTAGGGGGTGGGGGGCTTGTCAACTAGTAACCTCATTGGCTGATTGGTGAGAACCTGGTCCTTTCATGGAGGCTCCTGTAACTTCCATCAGTATCTAGTCTGTTCTCTTTGGCTGGTCAGTCTCCCCAGCCCCTCTCTAATTTCCTGCTTAGAGGTTAAGCCTGGCTGCCTCAGTTCAGGCCCAAGGGTCTCAGGGGACAGGGTGAGCCCCTCACTGCATGATTTAGACTTTCCCTCAGCCCCATTCCCAGCCAGGAATGAACCCCCACCAGTGCTAGGTTTCTTTCAGAGATCGGAGTCCTGAAGTCAGCTGTGCCCTGAATCACTTGGGGATCTTGTACGAGGCTGATTCAGGTCCAGATTCTTGTCTAGTGTTCCTGACGTGGCCTGAGAGTCTGCATTGCTAACAAGATGCTCAGAGCCGCTGATGCTGCTGACCCAAGGGCCACATTTTGGACAGTCAGGGTCTAGAGCAGTGCTGGACGCATTCTAGAACTGCACTCACCAATAGAGGGCCACAAGGCATGGGAAATAGTCAGCACTTGAAATGTGGCTGGTGGGAGTAAGGCACTAAAATGTATTGTTTTATTTAACTTACTTTTCCCTTAAATGTAGGCGGCCATGTGTGGCTGTGATGTTGGACAGTGCAAGTCTAACTCCTGATTCACTCTCTGTAGAGACGGATTTACCCGATCGTGCAGGACGAGGAGGCCTGTGGCCAGGAGGACGAGGTCAGGGGCTGGCTGGGCTGGAGCTGAGCTGCTCCTCTTAAAGACTTGTGTCTTCCTTTTTTCAGCCCCACATGGCACCTGACTTTGGGGAGCACCTGTTGCCCCCCGTTCATGAGCTTTCCTGAGCTTCAACATGATCCGCTTTTACAGGTTCCTCCCCCGCACCCTACAGGTTTCACTAGGCCTCTGCCTTTTCCAGGCTGCAGAATCAATACGAAAGCATCAGCGTGTCCAGCTTTCAAACCTGGAACGGCCTCTCTCCAGTGTGGTTTCTTCTCTCCTTTCCCTTTGGCCATGAGGATGTATACACCTTGATTCCTCTACTGTCTTCTGCGGGGGTCTGGGGAGGATGCAGAAATGAATGCTGGTTGTCCCTCCATCTACTAGGCGTAACCCTCTGCAACGTCTCTTTTGTTTTTAAAGATTTTATTATTTTAAGTAATCAAGTGGGGCTCGAACTCACGACCCCAAGATCAAGAGTCACAGGGTCCACTGATGAAGCCAGCCAGGTGCCTCCCCCCTTTGCAGCTTTTAAAAAGATAAAAATGGTTTTGGGGCGCCTGGGTGGCTCAGTTGGTTGAGCATCTAACTCTTGATTTCAGTTCGGGTCAGGAGATCGAACCCCACATCTGCTAGGCATGGAATCAGCTTGAGAGTCTCTCCCTCTCCTCTGCCCCTCCCCCTCTTCATGCCCACAATCTCTTTTTCTTCTCTCTCTCAAATAAATAACTTAATTAAAAAAAAAATAGTTCCCAAACTTTGTTTTTTCCCGGGATGATGCAACACTGAATTTGTTCTTTCATCTGTCATTTTCCTATGGGCCGGGATATTTGTCGTGCCCAGGAGCCTAGAGAAACCATCCCTAAGTCACTGCCGAGCCTGAGGGCTGCTGGAAGAAGTCAAAGGCTCTGCCTGTCTGAGGAGAAAGAGCCTGGCTAACCCACTCAATGTGGTTTCTTGATTCTGTAAAGGGACTGGGGTGCTCGGGCGGGGTCGGACCGCTGACCGCCTCCTCCCCCAGCAGAGCCGAGCAGAGCAGGGAGAGCATTTATAAGACTGAAGATTTTCTACTTTGGCAGAGAGGAGATTTGGAAAGGGGAAATTGAGACTGGTTATCAGTTAACTAACAAATCACACAGATGGGTGGAGGCTGGGCTGAGCAGGCCCTTCAGGACAGAGAACTACAGACGGATGTACTTGAAGCTTAGGTTGGAGGTAGGTGCTAAGGCTTATGGGAAACAGCTTGCGTGGTAATGGGGGTGGGGGAGAGTCAAGCCTGCCCAGTTGTCACCCCACACCCACTCCCATGCCCCCAACAACCAGCTCACACGCAGAGCTGTGCCCCCAGCTAGCTGGCCCAGGGTCTCCGGGACCCTTTTGTTGCTCCTCTCACAGCACTTCTCCCATACTCCCTCCCGCTGGGTGCTGGTACCCTCAGCTCCCTGGGTATGTGATCTACCTTCGAATCCCCCACAACAGCGGGATAGGCCTTGTCAGGCTCGTTGGAGGAGGTGGGAGTGGATTGAGTACAAACCTTGGGGTCAGTGAGATGAGAGTCGAAATCTACCATGTGTGAGGCTGAGTGATGACCCCCAGCAGTATCCACATCCTAATCCCCCAAAACTGGGACCCTGTCCCCTTAATGGCAAAGAGGAGTTTGCGGGTGTGATGAAATTAAGGGTTATGAGATGGGGAGATGATCCTGGGTTACCCAGGTATGGCCAATGTAATCACGAAAATCCCGTAGGGAGGCCAGAGAACCAGAGAGAAGGAGGCATCATGATGGAAGCAGAGGTCA
This sequence comes from Mustela lutreola, assembly GCF_030435805.1. Lineage (NCBI taxonomy): Eukaryota > Metazoa > Chordata > Mammalia > Carnivora > Mustelidae > Mustela > Mustela lutreola. Next base: position 17,831,589 of record NC_081299.1, read on the forward strand.
GAGACACAGACACAGGAAGATGCTATACCGTGAGCTTGGAGGTCAAGGTGGACAATGGGGCCTTGGGCCAAGGAATGCTGGTGACCTGCCTAAGCTAGAACAGACAAGGAAACAGATTCTCTTCTAGAAGCTCCAAAAGGAACACAGCCAGGCCAACACCTCAATTTTAGCCCAGTGATGCTGATTTTAGGCTTCTGACCTCTGAAATGCTAAGAAAAGCAATTTTTTGTTGTTTTTAGTCACTTCGTGTGTGGTGATTTGTTACGCAGTCCTAGGAAATGAATGCCTCCTAGCTCTGCCTTGTATTAGCCCAGAGACCCCGGGCCAGTTACCTGCCCTCTCTGAGTCTCACTTCTCTCAGCGGGAAAATAGAGGTTACATGTGAAGAACTCAGCATGGTAGCAGGTACTCAGCAGGCCCTGGATGGACGGGCCGTGGTCCTGTTTGCAGTCACCGTTTGCAATCACCGTCCCCGTCTCTGCCGACCTTCTGTCCACAGATGTAAGTACAGACTAGACATTTTCTTTGTTGTCTAGACATTTTTGGGGTAGAAAAGATAGGGAACTGTTGCCAGGCCTCTAGTTCTTCTCCAGCCTGGGGCGATTTGCCTCCCTGAGGACACTCAGCACGCCTAGAGACCTGGGGGTGCTCTGGCAGCTCATGGGCAGAGATGGGGGATCCTGCCTTTCCCAGGGTGGTCCCCACAGCACAGAATTACAAAATATTGGGGACTGAGTGGCTCAGTGCGTTAAAGCCTCTGTCTTCAGCTCAGGTCAGGATCCCAGGGTCCTGGGATCAAGCCCCGCATCAGGCTCTCTGCTCAGCAGGGAGCCTGCTTCCTCCTCTTTCCTCTCTCCTCTCTGCCTGCCTCTCTGCCTACTTGCGATCTCTGTCTGTCAAATAAATAAATAAAATCTTAAAAAAAAAAAAAAAAAAAAAAAGAAGAGGGGTGCCTGGGTGGCTCAGTGGGTTAAGCCGCTGCCTTCGGCTCAGGTCATGATCTCAGGGTCCTGGGATCGAGTCCCGCATCGGGCTCTCTGCTCAGCGGGGAGCCTGCTTCCCTCTCTCTCTCTCTCTCTGCCTGCCTCTCCATCTACTTGTGATTTCTCTCTGTCAAATAAATAAATAAAATCTTAAAAAAAAAAAAAAAAAAAAAAAGAAGAGGGGTGCCTGGGTGGCTCAGTGGGTTAAGCCGCTGCCTTCGGCTCAGGTCATGATCTCAGGGTCCTGGGATCGAGTCCCGCATCGGGCTCTCTGCTCAGCGGGGAGCCTGCTTCCCTCTCTCTCTCTCTCTCTGCCTGCCTCTCCATCTACTTGTGATTTCTCTCTGTCAAATAAATAAATAAAATCTTAAAAAAAAAAAAAAAAAGAAGAAGAAGAAGAATTCCATACAGGCTTCTTTTAAAAAAAAAGAAGAATTACGAAATGTGAACGGTAAACGGGGCCGTGGCCCAGGAACCCTGCCACCCTCTGGATGTTTGTCGTACCTCTTGGGCTCACAACATCAACAAGGAGAAAGAGGAGTGAGCACAGTCCTGGCCCAGCAGAGTTGTGGACCCCCAGAGCATCCCCAGGAATATACCTTACCTCCTGGGAGGTTTGGCTGCTGTGAGCAATCTCAAGGTGGAAGGTCCAAGTTTGATCCTCAGCTCCTGCCCTCTCTTGCTATGAGACTTTGGGCAAGTCACTTAACCTCTCTGAGCCTATTGTCTGTCAGCAAAGTGGCCATAAAACAACCTACCTTGTGTTAAGAGCAACCGTGTCGAAGCCCAGTGCCTAGCGCTGTGTTAGCATCTTAAACTGTCACTCCCCGTCCTGACGGCGTGTCAAGGGAGAATTCTTTCCCTCCAACCTATTCCTTTAAGGGCATCAACTTTTTAACCTTTTAACCTTTCTCTCCCTTGGGGTCAGTGGGACACATGCAGGCTTACATGAGCCTTCAGGTGGAGTTTGAGGACTCTTGGGAGCTGGCTGTTGGCTTGCAAGGGCGAGACCCAGGGGCAAATGGAAGCCGCGGGTCACATTCCAGCTCTCGGTCAGTCTCTGCCACAACGCCCACAGGTCTTCTTCCTGCCGACTCCTGGCACGGCCTGTGCTGCCCTTTTGGCACCAGGCACAAATCTGCCTTGTGACTGCTTTCATCTGGGATTTCTATTTATATCTCTCAGTACAGGGAACTTATCAGGCTTGCGTCTTGGCTGGAAGCTCTTTGAGGGCACCTCTCGTTAGAATGTGGGCCCAAAAATCAGAAATAAAGGATGTTCAAGCCATTGACAGGGCAGGTCATTAAGACTTGATAGATGTGGTGGATCTGAAACCTGAGCTTCCGGATGCAAAGGCCCCTGCTTTTTCCAAAGGACTTCACTATGACATTGATCAGGCCCCTCAGTCATCAGGGCTGGGCTAGGCAGGGTTGGGGGGGGGCAGGGATCCCCACTCAGTATTGACTGGAGGAAAGAATCTTTTTTTTTTTTTTAAGATTTTTATTTATTATTTGACAGAGATCACAAGTAGGCAGAGAGAGGAAGTGAAGTGGCTTCCCACTGAGCAGAGTGGCGCATGCGGGGCTCGATCCCAGGACCCTGGGATTATGACCTGAGCTGAAGGCAGAGGCTTTAATAAACCACTGAGCCACCCAGGCACCCCTGGAGGAAAGAATCTTAAAGGAAACAATTCCAGGAGCTCCTGGGTGGCTCAGTCAATTAAGCGTCTGCCTTCAGTTCAGGTCATAATCTGGGGTCCTGGAATTGAGCCCCACGTTGGGCTCCCTGTGAGAAGCCTGCTTCTCCCTCCGCCTCTGCCCCTGACCTCCCCCCGACCCCCGCAACACTCACTTGCTCTCTCCCTCTGTCTCTCTCAAATTAAATCTTTTTTTAAAAAGAAAACAATTCCATTCCAGTTAGGTATCTATGGCATGCTCTTACCCTCTCCATCCAGCAAGCCCTGCAAGCCCCGTGCTCTACCAGTCCCATGAGGATTTTTGCCTTCCTGGCAGAGGTTTTACTATTCCTCAGTGGAAATGGAAGAGAAGGTTGAACCCTCCAGAAATTCTAGTGAATCCCTCTTCAAATCCCCTCCTTGGGACATAGTTTCATGGTCTGATTTTCTGACTTCCCTGTTCATATAGAGTTTGACCATATCAGCAAACACTTGACCAGGTAGAGAACTGGGAGCTCAAGGTCCAAGGAGAGCAGGGAGAGCACAGACTGAGGATAGAAAAGCAAGAAGAGGGGCTAGGAACTGACCTTGACCATTCACCCACCACCCATCAGGCACCATGCTGGGTAATTATAGCTCCCTGATTGTCACAACCTTACAAGATAGCACGCTATCCTTACAAATGAAAACACTGAAGCCTAAAAAGTGCCTCAGCTCATAGAGCTAGCTGGTCAGAGATGAGGTCAAGATCAAAACCCAGGTCTCCCTGACCCCAGAGCCCTCGCTGGGTCATGACCTCCTAGACAGCGTGCTCTGTCACAACACTACCAGGAGGTCTCGAGATCCACCCAGGAGGAACTGGACTTGCTCTCCTGAGGGCCCATACCAATGAGGTCAAGGCTAACAGGGGCCAGTGCAAAGTCTTACACTTAAGTTCAAAATGACATTTGCACAGGAGTGTAATGGAGACCTGGTTACTGGGCAGCAGCTGATCGTAATATTGTCCCGTCATAACGTGGCTGCTGTTGCCTTGTATTTCCAAAGCACTTTGAAGTTTAGAATGCCCTTCCACTTACCGAACTCAGAGCTTTGATGGACCATAAACAAGCATGAGAGTAAGTCTGGAAAAGGTTTGGGAGTATACCAATAGGGTGTGTATGCTGCAACAGCCTGTAAGGTAAAGAGCTATTTGTTTGCATTAATCCAGTGGAATATCAGTAGACTTTGGGCTCAGCCACTGTTCTAAATGTATTACACGTTTGATCTCTGTTAATTCTCACAACCCATGTTGCACAGATCAGAAACCAAGAGGGGAAGAAAGTCCGACCAAGGTCACAGAGCTAAAATTCAGGCTTAGGTCTGAGAAGTATCAAGACAAATGTCCTTCTGGACATTTCAGCCCCCCCACCCCACCCCAGAGATAGGGGTCCCATTTGGGGTGCTGTATTTAACAGGGACGTTAACACACAGAGTAATGATCTCACAAAGGACACGATCATTGTAAAGATTGTTTGAAGGAGCTTAGTATATTTGTCCTGGAGGAGAAAATGATCAGAGAACATATCATTGCTGTTTTCATGGGCGTAAAGCTCCTTTCTTTAGAAATAGGTTGGGTTCCCAGGACGTGTACCAACCGTTTGTTGGTTAGTGTAAACGGGATAAACTGTAGCCAGCTGCTGGCGCCACCTACTGGTGGGAGGTAAAATTGATGGGCTGACTGGGGCCGCTGTCGCTGTTCATCCCTGAAGCTTGGTTTCACCTTTCTTACACAGAAGTGCTCAAATCTGGTGGGTTGTGCATAAGACGCAGCATATGTACCTTTATGGCAAGAGAATTAGGACCAATGGGTGAAAATTGTAAGGAAGGATATTTTGGTTTTGACATGAAGTTTAGTTTTCTGAAAAAAATCTACAAAACTCTAGGGGCTGATTGGGAGTAGTGAGGTTCATGTCTGTGGGAGAAACCAATTCATGCTGAATCTCCCAAGGTTTGGGCAATGGGAAGAAATCAATCCCAGTGTTTTGGTGGGTCTGGGGTCTTCCTGGGTTACCTACTCTGAGTTACAGTTGGCCGTTTGAGTGGGGATCTGCCAGTGTTGGTAGCATCTTTGTTGTCTTATCCAGGGAGGAACTTCTAGGGTTCCAAGGAGACCGAGCAGTGGGGGAGATACTTGGAAGAGGTGAGATCTGGGAATGTTTATCTTCCAGATACGGCTTGAACATTTGACCAAGGGATAGGCAGAGAGGAGTGACTCAGGGGGTAAATGGTCCTGACCTTCCATCACTTCCCAGACTGACCTCCCACACAGGACCATTTGTAAACAACCCAGGGGAACAACAGTTCCTTGTAGATTCTGTAAATGCGATTAAGGCTGAAGACAGAGGCTGAAGACAGAGGTTCAGAGTGTGGCTGAGAGCAGGGACCAGTCAGACAGGACCGGTCAGGGGTCTGGGGCAGAGCTGAGCCCCAGCCTATGTGGGTTTTCTCATCAAAGCTTTGCGGATTCAGGGCCTGGGTGCCAGGCCATTTGTGTCTTGCACATTCCCCGGGAGGCTGTCCAGTGAGGATATGCGGAGAAGGGGCCATGGGGTAGGACAGACCCTGGCACAAATCCTAGCATGACACTCCGTTAGCCTTGTGAGTCTAGGTTGATTACTTCTGTACTGTGAGCCTCAGCTTTTTCATCTGTAGAAGGAGCAGTGATTCCACGTTCCTTACCTGAGAGGTATGAGGATTTAATGAGACCTTTTTCATAGAGCACTGAGTACCATGTTGGCACATAATTTATTATTATTATTATTATTATTATTTATTATTATTAAATTAACCTCTGTTAGTGAAAACCATTCCCACTCTCCCTGCCCCCTCCTTGCTTTTCTGTGGCCATGGATCTGGTGACAGACACATTGGATACTGAAAAGCCCTTGCTGGGCCTCACTTGGTTAACAGGAATGGCTGGGTCCCACACATGAAAACACCCACAGCCTTGGCCGTCAATGTCCCACCGCCCTCCCTCCCACCTTCCCTGATGGGGCAGGAACAGAGATGTGATTGAGAGCCTTTGGGGCCTGACATAAGGCAAGATATACTCTGAGATGACTCACTGTTCCCTCAGAAAGAATAGCCTGCCCGTCCGAAAGGAGGTCTGCACCCAGAACTAGGCCCCCTCGAGGTCACCTTGAAGGGTCTGCGGAGGAATCTGTGTCCTGGTGGCCTTGGGCAGCTGCGTTACTGGTCAGTGTGTGTGTGTGTATGTGTGTGTGTGTGTGTGTGTGCGCGCGCGCGCGTGCACACACGCATTTTTCCATTGTAACCTGTCAGGAGCCCCTCTAGACACACAGGTACGAGCAGCAGATTGGTGAAGTGGGCTTTGAAGTTTGCAGGCCCAGGTACATAGGCCAGCTCTGCATCTTCCAGACTGTGTAAGCGGGCAGAGAAAGCTTTAGAGTCCCAAACCTTGGGGTCCTCCTCTGATCCAGGGGAGGGGAAACCCTATTTTACATGGCCTTTGCTAATTAAATCAAAGCATGGATTAAAAAAGAAAATGCCTGGCCCAAGGTCTTGGCACGGAGTGGGCACTTGGGTGATGGTGTCTATCATTTTTGTGCATGTTGGTCCAAAGGAGATGTGTCCCCCAGGCAGGGTTTAGCCTTATCAGTGACGATGCCATGCCTCTCTCACTAAGTGACCCTGGATCAGTGGCTATTTGTCTCTCTTGTTCTGTTTTTAAAAGGAATTGAATTAAAAACAGTATTTATGGGTCTTCTCAGATTAATATTGGTGTGGGTAGAAGCAGATGGTTTAGGCAAATGCATCATAAAACTCTTTACGATCAGATGGGGGAATGATGGGCAGTGGGGGGCAGGTGCCTCTCCTTCTTGGGAGTAGCAGTGGGGGCAGGGGTTGGGGGAGACTTTCATTCCATATTGTCATATGGGTCCTAATTTATTTTTATAGAAAGAATTTTTTCTTGTTTTGAGCTCCAGAGAGCCACCTGGCTCTGAGTTCAGCAAATATTTGCTATTATCCTCACCCCCATCCCCCAAATACTCAGAGCTGCCATTTATCAAGCACTGAAAGCACTTTCCATACTTAACCTTGAACCCTCAGCTCCCTTGGGAAAAGCCACCTCATTTTACAAACGAGCAAACCAAGCTGGGGGAAGTTCAGCCACTTGCTTCCGTACTTCTCCTGGCAGAGGTGAGAAGAACCGGCCAGTTTATCTGGGAGACGTAGGAGGAGGATACAAAAAAGACCCCAAACAGCCTCTACCCTCAAGGACCCGACAGTGAACATGAGAGGCTAACTGCCAGACAGAGCGACTGAGACACATGCTGTGGTCATGCTTCTTTGCGGAGTTCTGCTGTGGGAGCGGAGGACCAAAGGCTAATTCCGGCTAGGGAATGGGGGAGCCTTCTTAGGTATGGCTAGGCTCAGTCCTGAAGGATGTGTTCATTTTGGAGAGGCAGCCACCAGGGGAACATGGCCAGTGGGCCTGTTGAAGGAGGTCAGGAGACAGGAAGCCCAGCGAGGAAGAAAGGTTGACCAGTACAAAGAGTCAGGCAGAGCCACACAGGGCTCCTTGGGAGAGCCCAAGTCATGGGAGTCCTGAGGATCTGGTGTTTGGGAGGAAGGGACAGACAAGAACTATGGGTTTTTAAGTAGTGCCCCGTGGCTTAAAGGAGGGTAGAGAAGGTGAAGGCAGAGAGGGCCATTCTGAGGCTGAGGCCCCCATGGGGTGGGACAGGCCACAGCCACCAGAGGCCCCAGCCTGACGACCTGCCTCCAGTTCAGGTGCGCTGACCCATTTCCATCAGGAGCTGGGGGAGTGGGGAGCTGCGGCCCGGAGGTGGGAACTCTCAGGAGATGTCCACTGTGGGAAGGGGGGGTGAGGTTGGGGGGGGGCACGGAGCCTGGGCAGCAAGGCCCAGGAATGCCGGGGGAGGATGGAGTGGTCCCTTGTCAGGGCAGTCAGGCAGAGGTTGATGTGAGGAGCAGAGAGACTAGAGAGGCTGGAAACAGCCAGTGAAGTGTTTTTGCTGCCAGCTGTTCAAGTGTGGGCACTGGGAGACGATTATTGTTTTTTTGAGCCTGAGAACGCTCTGTCTCTCTCTCACTAGAATGTGAGCGTCTGGAGGCAAGGAAGTCTACCTGGCCTTTCACCAGTGTGTTCCCAGCTCCTAGCACAGCGGCCGTCACTTAGTAGGTGCTCAGTTAGTATTTCTTTAGTAAATATGTAGAACCACAGTCTGTATATGCGGACGTGGTAAACATTTTAAAACTTGGATAAGAAGACACACTAATGGTCAAGGTCGTGGTTACTTCGGGGGGAGGGAGGAAATGAGGTAGGAGTAGAAAAAGGATTTCAGCAGAGTCTCGCTTTTCTTCTTTAATAAAGAAGAACTGAAGAGAATACGATCGTGAACATTCGTTCCATCTGAGTGCTGGGTACATGCACTCCTATGACATTATTATTTATAATTTTAAAATATTTATCTTAAGAAGAAAATGAATTGGGTGACTGGGTGGCTCAGTCGGTTGAGCATCTGCCTTCGGCTCAGGTCATGATCCTAGGGTCCTAGGATCAAGCCCCACATCGTGCTCCCTGCTGGGGGTGGGGGTCTGCTTTCCCTCTCTCTCTCTACCCCTCCCCCTGCTTGTGCATGCTCTCTCTCTCAAATACATATATAAAATCTTTTTTTAAAAATGAAAAAATGCAAATTGGTGTACAAATATTGTGTTAGGTGTAAAGAATATCTCTTCTCCGGAAGATGGAGTGACCGCCATGAAGCCCATGGCTTCTTAGCGTGACAAATAGGCCTGGATAATTCTTTCCTTGGTGGCGATCCTTCACAGGCCTCCAGACTGTCAGCAGCTACAGTGAAGCAGGAAACCCTCGTGCGTGTCCCTCCTCTTCTCAATGCCTGTCGTTCAGAGCACGTGTGGATACTACCATAGGCTCAGAATACACTTCTTGGGAGGATCTCAATTACTCGTTCCTGAGGGCGTGATGTTGCATGAACGGCGTCCCTCCTGGCTCACTCCTTAAGTGTAAAATCGCAGGCCTGTGAATTTGGATTCCTGCCGCCATCAGGGAAAGAAGCTATACTGTGCCCTCAGAGAGTCTGTTTGGGTCCAAGCTCTGTGTCTTCCTTACTGTGTGACTTTTGTCCCTTCACTCAACCACTCTGAGCCTCAGTTTGCTCAGCAGCCAAAGGTGATGACTGAGAAGATGATTAACGAGTGAGCTTGATACAGGTGTGAAGCCTGTAACAGGGCCCGGTGCCTGGCGGACGCTCAGCACACATGGCCTGTCCTCCCGCTGAGGGCTGTGTGCGGCCTGGCCTTTGTTGTCCTGCCATCCCAAGCCATGTCTGTCCCTCAAGGCCCATGCAAATTTAGCTTTTCCTTGAAACCATTCTTCACAGCCAGGGATGGCTTATGTCCCTGACTGCTTGGTAGCATAGTTAAATTTTCCATCTACTTGCTTATTGGTTTATTTATGTTGGCCTCCCTAGATTGCAAAGCTTCTGAAAGCAGGAGCATCGTTTTGGGCATCGTTACGAGATGCTGACCGCCGCACCCCGTGTCCTGGGTTAAATGCGAACTTGGGGCTCCATGAAGCCTAGGGGACTTTACTTTCATCAGGAAAATGGCAATCATCGCCTCCCTCACACAGTTTCTAGAAGATAACTGTTTAGACATTCTGGGTACAACCTCATTAGGAAAAATTTAATAAATATTATTGAATTAATTTAAACAACCATGAACGATGAAGTTCTTTACAAATGTCAGACATTATTTTTAATTCTCCACAGTAGACAGTGAAAGGACTTGTATTTGTTTACTTGCTGCTAAGAGAAACCGCCTGCTTGACTCTTCTCTGGTCATCCAGGTGAGGACCAAAGGAGGCATCACACAGGCATTGTAAAGCTCACCCTGGTGTTAAATGAAATTTTATCTTTGTTCTTCCCAGGATCGAGATGACCACAGCCACCCCTTTGGGGGGTACTACCTTCTTCTCCTTGAACGTGACCACCAGAGAAGAAGACTTTCTGTACAAGAGTAAGGTCAAGTTGGCTTGGCAGCCAGGGGAGGGATGGTGGGATGAGAACTGTGGTCTTCTCCTGGTGTTGAGGTCAAGAGCGTGGGTTCCGGAGATAGACTACCTGGGTCCCCAGTGGCACTTCTGCCATAGGCCCGCCATGACCGTGAGCACGTGACCTCATAGCTTTGTGTCTGTTTCCTCGTCTGTAAGATGGGGATATTAATGAAGCTACTCTTAGCATCACACACGTGAATGGTGTGAAGACTAAACCAGATGACCACGTAAGGAGCTTAGAATAGCCTCAAGTCACACAAACTACCTAATGAGTAGTAATGTGACTAGTGTTGTGACTACTGCTGTGACTGCTGTTGTCATCAGGGACTTTTGGGGTCTGGAGGGCAACGGACATTGACTCTCCTGTAAGAGGTCCCTCAATGAGTCACCTTACAATGTAACTACTTTCATACTCTTCATACTGTTTTTACAAGGCAAAACCCATCAATTGACAAAGGAGTAAATGAGTGGGGGTGGGAGTAGTCCTTGGGAGACATTTGGCAGGAACAAGGGATGCCCGGAAGGAAACTTAACAACCACTCTTCAGAATACCAGTTAATCACGTGAGGGGAAGTTGGGACTGTTTCCATCTTTTCTGTTGGTCTGGCACGTACCCCCCGCACGTGGAACAGGCTTCCCAACACACGTGGAGTGTTTCCCTAATGATGACAGCTCCAGACCATGGTCCTGGCAGGAAATCTATTTCTGGCAGGATGTGGGTCTTCCACGGAGACCCAGAAAGGGTCAGTCTTGGGACAGGGTCCTGTGTGTCTGCCTGCTCCTGGCCAGGTGGGGACACCTACAGAGAGAGGCCTGTCGAAGTAGCTCAAAACAGTTCTGAAAGGAAATGCAGGGTAGATTGAATCTCCATCAGCAAGATGGGAACGATTCTGCTCTTATTTAACTAAAAGAAGGGTTCTCAACTAGATGATTCTGCCCCCTAGATGAGATGGCCAGAGATCAAAAATAAGATACAGAATACCCAGTTACATTTGAATTGAAGAGTAACAGTATTTGTGCACTATAAGGACATGCCATGTAATAGGTGAGACATCGCAAAAATTACTCATTATTTGTCAGAAATTTTAATTTAAATAAGTACCTGGTACTTTATCTGGCCACTTTACTATCAGGGGACATTTGACAATGTTTGGACACTTCTGCCTGTCACAGCTGGCGAGGAGAAAGCAGTATTAATGACATTAGTGAGTGGAGGCCAGAGATGCTGTTGAACATTGTACAGGGCACGGGAGGGTCCCCTCAGCAAAGGGTTATGCAGGCAACGTTGAAAAACAGTGGATTAAAGTATTATCACAGAACTCATCAGAAAAGAGACAAAAAATTACTCCATAACAGAATCCCCACCCCAGTCCTTTTCTTTCTTTCCAGTCTTTCTTCTGTGAATATTTGGACATAGTTTTGTTTTTGTTTTTATTTAGTAAACCTTTTCGTAAGAGCATTACATACCTTTAAAAAAAAAAACCAAAAGGCACAAATCCTAAGTGCACAGATGGGTGAATTTTCACAAAATGAACACAGTTAGGTTAGGTCACCAGTCTGCAGATCAAGAAGAGGACCATCCATCACCAGGATCCCAGGCGTCCCAGCGCCCCTTGCCACCCTGTCCCCACCTGGTCAAGGGAACCTGCTATTCTGACTTCGCCCACTGGCCATTAGTTCTACCTGGTTTGGAGCTTTATGGAAATGGAAGTATACCGTACACACCCTTTTATTTCTGGCTTCTTTTACTCATCGTTATGTTTTTATGCATATATTTTAGTGGTTGCAACATAATGTGTATATGTGGGTATGTACAAAATACCATATCCTCTTCTCCACATGTCATTCAGATTATAGTATAATATATCATGAGTTAGGCATGCCATACCTTAATGAATCATTCCCGTATTTAGAATATAAATGATGTAATTAGCATATTGATTCATGCAGCTTTTTCTGTATATAGGATTCTTCCCTAAGATAAACTCCCCAGAATCAAATAGATTGGCTTAAAATGTGCCCCCCCACACACTTTATGGGGGTTTCTTTTTATATTTTCAGTTTCAGTTCACACAGGGACGTTGATTCTGAACGTGAAATGAGAGGTGGCCATGGGAACTGGTTGCTGATACTGAAATTAGATGCTATTAAGCCACAAGGACATTCATTAGAGCGTTGTTTTTCATGGTATAAAATTAAAAACAACATAAATATCCTCAGTACGGCATTGGTAAACAAATTATGGCACATCGGGTGCCTGGGTGGCTCAGTGGGTTAAGCCGCTGCCTTCGGCTCAGGTCATGATCTCAGGGTCCTGGGATCGAGTCCCGCATCGGGCTCTCTGCTCGGCGGGGAGCCTGCTTCCTCCTCTCTCTCTGCCTGCCTCTCTGTCTACTGTGATCTCTCTCTGTCAAATAAATAAATAAAATCTTTAAAAAAAAAAAAAAAAAAAAAAAAAAAAAAAAAAAACAAATTATGGCACATCTAAACAATGGAGGTCTACACAGCCATCAAAATCATGAAAAACAATGTAATTACATGGAAAGATGATTAGGTTATGGTTGTAAAACTGTGTACAGAACATGGTTCCATTTTTATCAAGTGCTATTTTTCCACTTTTATTTCCTTGAGGTGGGTTTTCAGACAGGATTAATCAGTTACTCAAAAAATGTTGGGTAGGTATTTAATATGCATACCTGCATATACGTGATGGCATTGGTGCATGTATGCATGTGTAGGTGATCCGTGGTTCCTGGGGCAATGAGTTCCCTTTTGGGCTTGTATTTTTAGTTACAAAATTAACTACAGAAATAATGCTTTTGTATTATCAAAAAGAGGGAAGGGTGTTTTGCTTGCCTGTTTCACAAAGGAAGTTGGATGCTATGTTAGGACTGACGACAACAGGATGGCTTGAGATAGGAGTTTGGCAGATGAAGCTCTCTGGGGGGAGGGGTGCACTGCTGCTCTGGGTATGTCTCTGCCCTGGGGTCAGTAGTCGGGGTGCCAGGACAGCACATTCTCTCCCTGCCTGATCCAGTGAGGATGCGAGGTGCTGGGTGGAGGTCCCCCTCTTAGTCTCTGGATGCTTCCCTTTTTTCAAGTTGCACATTTGCCATTTCCACATTTCTCCTCTTAGGTTCTGGAGCCATTGTTGCTGCCATTGTGGTAGTTGTCATCATCATCTTCACTGTGGTTCTGATCCTGCTGAAGATGTACAACAGGTACGCGATGCCCTGGGGTCTGATGGTCTTGTCCCTTCCGTGATGTCAGAGTGAATGGGAGCTAACACTTGTGGGTGCCAGCCGTGTGCCAGGAGGTACCCATGAGTCCTTCGTCAAATGCTCTAACCCTTTGTGGGCCCTTTTTTGACATCTGTTCTCCTGTAGGAGCTTCATGGTAACCAAATATTTTGGTACCTGCAGAAATATTTGTTAAATATTATAATCATGTCAATGCTAATGGCCTTGAACACTGCAGTAAGGTAACTTACAGTTATGGAATAATATGATTCAGTCTTTTTCTCTCAGAGAGCCCTCTGCTAGGCTGTGTTGAGCAGACCATGTGAGTATTTAAGGGGACAAATACTGGAATGCCTATACCCCCAGCTCCACTTTCTGGGACCCAATAGGAGGAAAGAACATCATGTGATTGCCTAAAGACTCAATGTTGTGTAATCACCTTTAAGTCCCAGCTTGGCTAGAAGGTTATTTTTCCCAGGCAAGAAATCAAAATAGACTATAAACACAACCACATCATAGAAGACTTGGAAGCCATTAAAAAAAAAAAAAAAAGATACCGTAGAAGTGTGTTTATTGATGAGGACAGCTGTTTACAATATACTGGCAAAGTATAAAAAGATAATATGTACATTATAGTTACACACGTGGGTCACACACACAAAACCAAGGATTCAAATTCTACAGGGCCAGGTGTTAATATCCAGTGTGTCCGCATGATGGGATTGCTGGTTGGCTGGTTTTTGCAGGGGGAGGGGGGACACATCTTTATTTTGAGGAGGTGCCAACATGCATTGTATAATGTTATTTATAAAATATATGTTTTATATTATATATTATATGTGTATAAAATGTATATATTATGTACGCATATATGGTATACATCTATTGATCTCTTATGATGTGCGAGGCATGATTCTAAGCTCCCTGTATGTATTAACTCATTGGATCCTCACTACAACCCTACCAGGTGGGTGATTCTATGTCCCCCAATTTTGTAGGTGTGAAACACGCACTGAGAAATGAGCCAACAAGCCCAAGTTTACTCAGCCTTGCTGGCAGAGTTGGGATTTTTTTTTTTAATATTTTATTTATTTATTTATTTATTTGAGAGAGCATGAGAGGGGGAAGAGTCAGAGAGAGAAGCAGACTCCCCGCTGACCTGGGTGCCAGATGTGGGTGGGACTCGATCCCGGCACTCCAGGATCATGATCTGAGCTGAAGGCAGCTGCTTAGCCAACTGAGTCCCCTAGGTGCCCCAGAGTTGGGATTTTTAAACCCAGTACATGTGGTTTCAAAGAAAATACTCACACCGCCATATGTAATAATAATAATAACACTTAATAAGTTATTTTTAAAATTTTGAGGGTATTACAGTTTGGATCCATCCCAGACCAGGAAGTGGCATCCAACCACAGTGTCTGCCTTGTATTCCTGGCCATCACTGCTGGCGCTCTGAGCCCCTTTCCTGGTTGTAATCTGGGGCGAGATCTACCCACCCCACCCTGTTTACAATGATGCCGGGGCTGCAACTCAGAGACTGGAGCTCGGTCTTTGGTCTCTCAAAGGCAGGCAAGTCATTTAACCTCCCGGAGCCTTGATTGTGTCATCTTTAAAATGGAAGCCTCTCCAAGTGGGACAGCTGAGTTTCGGTTACGTGGAGAATGCCTTTGTTTTGAGAAGTAGTCAGGGGCGACGTGGCGTGACATCTGCAATGGACTCAAATAGTTCAGGATTTTAAAAAACTCTCTGTGTGTATATGTGTGTCCACATGCGTAAATGAACCGAGAGAGACAAAGAGGCAAATGTGGCAAACTGCTGGTAATCAGTGAATTGTTCCACGAAGGGTACACAGGTATGAATTGTACTATTTGTGCAACTTTCCTGAGCATTTGAAATTTAAAAAAAAAAAAAAAAAAAAAAGGTTAGGTGGTTAGGTCATCTTGTTAGGTCAATAAGATGAAATTTCATGTAGACGTTTGAATTAATGATTGTTGTAGTCATTGAATTTTCTGACATGTGAAATGAAAGATTGGATATACATTTTAAGTCCATTCTCTTCTCAATTATGCAAAAAGTTCTTAAATATTTCTAGCAGTCGACTTGGCAAATGTAAGGAAACTGCAAAATTTAACTCCTGCCCCAACTGGGAATAGAAAAAAAATCATAGTATTTTCATTTTGTCTTTAATATAATCTTAATATAGGACACTCATTCTTTAACAGGAGAAAAAGCATTTTCAATATCTAATCTAAGTTACGCACAAAAATAGAAGGGTCAGGCTAGCTGATGTCTAAGGCACCTTCCGGTTAGTTGTACAATTCTGTGGTTGGCAATCAAGCAACATGATTTAATGATGATCTATGTTAATGTCCTTGCCAGAATCAAAATCACAGGGTATAGGAGGTGAAAGACTCAAGCATTGCATGGGTATCTCATTCCAGGAAGATGAGGACCAGGCGGGAGCTGGAGCCCAAGGGGCCCAAGCCAGCCTCCCCATCTACCTTGGGCTCAAACAACAACAGCAGCCAACACCCTCCTACTGTGACCTTCAGTCCTGTTGACGTCCACGTGGAAACTCGATGACCGCCCCCCACCACCATGGTGCTATCTTGGCCACCGTCCAAAGAGCCTTCTCCATTCAAGATCCAGAAGCACATTTCTCCTCCGGCAGCTTCACTGAGTTCCTTCCCGTTCCGGTTGGGTCGACAAGGGGCATCTCACGCAAGTCCAGATGCTCAGGCAGCCCCCCAACCCCGCCCTGCCCCACCCTAGCTGCTCCACTTCCCTGCTGCCACCCTTTCAGAAAGCTGTGGAACATTCTTTTGTGCTCTGATGAGGAACGGCTGTGCTGGGAATCCACTGCAGTGGGTGTAGCTGTCTTCCCCACCGTTGCTAGACAGACAGCCCAGGGGTCTTCTGGTCTAGAATCAGGAGTCCAAGCATGCTCCCAAGTATATCACCAAAGGGTCTGCTCTTGAGATCCGGTCATAATAAGTGCTGTAGCCACAGCTTTGCAGAGCAAAATATTCCATGCCGTTCATCAGGCACAGGGGAACTAACTTGGGCTAACTAACCAAAAAACTAACTTGTTAATCTATAACTTGCTCCAGTACTAGATGACTGCTAGCTAGCTCATGACAACCAGTTAGCCGAATTCTCTGTCTTTAAGAAAGGTAATGGGAAAGACAGTTCTTCTTGAAAGTTTTCTACTTAATCGTAGAGACTCAGAGAAGGAATAGGAAAGATGGCCTCTAGGCCAAAAGCTTAGTATAGTGTCTGTGGGCCTGAATGAGCCAGGAGCGGGTCAGAGCCTCTCCTCTCCCTTTGGAGCTGGATTAAACCTGACTCAGTCTCATTTCTTGGCTTCCCTTTGGATTCTGAGCAATCCTCTCTCTCTCTGGCCATACCTTCCCTCCAACAACCAGTATTAGAGACTGGTAAGATTACAACCCTGTTTATGTGACCTGTGTCTGCCCCAGTCACCCTCGAAGCCCCAAATTCAAAAAGTGTTTCTCTGTACGGAGCTGATCTCTTTAACTCTTAGCCCAGAGAACAATCCATTGAGAGGGAAAAGCATTTTGAAATTAAAGCTTCCCTTCCAAGCCCTACTTCCTGGTCATGTGGACTTGAAAGAATCACATGAAAGCTCCATATTGGGCTTGCTAACCATAAGACTAACAGACTGACTTTAATGAGTGAAGGACTTGGTAGAGCCACTCAGGTGGTCCCTGGCACTCAGCAGACACTTAATAAAGGAGAGCCGGCATTATTGTTACAGTATTTCTTCAACTGTAAGACATATTTGTTCACATGCTAATGATTCTGAAATCAGAATATGTCTTTAAATTGATGGGTCCATAAATGTAGCGGTTTTTTTCTCTCTCCAAAAGCTATTTTTTTTATTCAGTTGTGCACCGTACAATTGAAGGCATCTTGGAAGTGAGGTAATAAATATTGAATCTGTTGCAGAAAGTGACACCGTCTGACCTTTGACCTTAAATTCTAGGGGTCTCTTCCTCTTGGAGTCAGAAATCTCTTCTGAGGGGAAATTGAAGGTTAGGAAGGTATGAAGGCTGACCCAAGGTCATGGAGTCATGTCATCCCACTATAAAAATACTGGCAAATTCCTCCTCCCCAAACATTTTTCCTCCCGACTGTGTTTAAATATCCACCAAGTACCAGGTACTTGGCAAGATGCTTTCACATAAATTATCCCATTGGATTTATTTTTTCCCAATAACCCTGGGAGGAATTATTTGTTCTGTTTGCAGGTGAGAATTGCAGACTCCAAGAGAAGGGTACTTGTCCCCAGTCAGACAGCTAGTTAAGTTGCAAAGATAAGACACAAACCCACATCTTTGACTCCAAAGTGCCTCTCTCTGTCGCACCACTTTCTTCCCTAACATCCTGGCTCAAAGAACATGGATTCTTTTATGGGCCAAACAGGAGGAGGACAGGCTTGTCCATGTGTCTGAGCAGAGGTAAGGAGTCTGACCTCCAAACTGACACTAGGAGCAAAGCCACTTTGGTAGCCTCCTTTGGGCTCCCAGGATTGGAGCCAAAGGACCCCTTTCTGAGCCCATCAAAGCTCTTAGGATTCCTGTTTCGTATCCCATAACCCTTATACTCAAGGAGCAAGGGATGGAATGCCATCCAACCAGGGAAAGGCATTTCCTAAAGGACTCAAACCCCAAATAGATACTTTTTCCCAAAAGTGTTCTGCTTTATAAAAAAAAAATTTGTTTGTTTGTTTGTTTGTTTGGAATGCTCCAGCCCTAAAAGCAAACTCTTCTGCTCATACTGGACTCTTCCTGGAATTACTAGAGGAATCATCCCTTGTTATATGTTCTTTTGCTAAATGAAAGCTTGGAAGTGGAGGAGGGGGAGAGTCTGAGAGGTAAGGGGAGGCCAAGAAAGAGGTTTTAATATTTTGCTTTTAACGAATGAAGATAACTCAATAAGCATCCCTTAAGGGTTCCTATGTGTAAGTTGAGGTGCTACTAAACACATTGTTCCGGTCCCCACTCTCAAGGAGTCTGCCACCGGTCTCCTGGGACAGGGAGCTTGCAACACAGTGGAGTGTTTCATTTCTGTCAGGTGCCTTTCCTAACTGATGCCACCTTATTTGGCCGCTGAATCAATAAAAGATATTAAACATCTAAAGAAAAATGTCTAAAAATAAAGAGACTTAAATCAAACATTTGTTGAGTTGACGTCAATCTATGTTAGAGTTAATGAATACCTTTTCTAAGAATTTCCTTTCCCTAACCATGTAAATACGGTCCTGTGGGAAAGCCTGAGCAGTTGCAAATTGTACTCTTCCTGCTAACAGGTGATGGGGAAGCTGGGTTCCAGCAACCGGCCTTTCCATGAGTGAGAAAACTTGTTAGCATGATTAATTACTTAATTATTAGTTAGTTAATAACAGCTTGATTGTTACAAAAGGAATCCCATTTCAGAGCCTGCTGTTAAACACCAGATGCTCTGATACGTTGAGGTTTAGGGACCCCTGGGAGTGAAGTAGACCTTAGAATGCAACCCAAGTCATCAATGAAGGAGTTTCCAGTTAACTGAGCTTCTGGTGTGTTCTAGGTACATGATGGGTCTTGGATACCTACCAGCTCCTCTAACCGTTACAATCCCCATGTATAGGAACCATCGCTATTTTTACTCTGGAAACACAGGAACAGGAAGGTCACATGTCCTTGGGTGATGCAATGGACAGGTGGCATTCTTGTGGTGACCATTTCTTGTGTTTGGGGAGTCTGCTACTTTAAGAAGCAAGACCACCTCCTGCTGTCAATGCTGAAAAGGACAGTCATCTTCCTGGAGTCCAGAGGCCCTGCTGATCAGGTGCCCCCACAGTGGACTTTGAAGCCAGAAGTTGGTAACATCAAGGGTCAGAGACCATGCAAAATACGCTCTGGTGGCAGGTAGGTTGGCTTGTTGCCTTTCAAAAGTTAGCAACAGTAGCAGCTTGAACAGCATGACAGGCCCATTCTTGAGTCCAGCCCTGTAGCTGCTGAGCTGGCTATGTGAGCTTAGTTTGACAGGAACAGCTGTGGTGTCTACCAAATAGGCTCTTTAGTGTGATCTTAAGCCCCATACCTGATAGCATTCCACGGAGACCAGTTTTAGCCTTCTGGAAATTCCAGCAACTACCTTGTTCCATTTTCTGCTTCAACCAGCAGCCACTTCCTGCTGCTAGTGAGGCTGCTAAGGTGGGGGCAGGGAACAGGCTGGCTCACGGCCACCCCCCTCAGAAGTGGCTGCACCAGAACCCAGGTCTCCGAAGCTCTTGCTCTTACACCTGCTTCCAGTGGGCGCTAAGTGATCAAGGGATCCACGATGTGCTATGGAGTCATGGAGAAGGTAGAGTTGCCTCCAATGACATGTATCTCAGAGACTTCGTTAGGGAGGAAGTGTTTTTTTTTTTTTTTTTTTTAAAGATTTTGTTCATTTATTTGACAGAGATCACAAGTAGGCAGAAGCAGGCAGAGAGGGGGGGGGAAGCAGACTCCCCGCTCAGCAGAGAGCTCGATGCGAGGCTCGATCCCAGCACCCTAAGACCATGACCCAAGCCAAAGCCGGAAGCTTAACCCACTGAGCCACCCAGGCACCCCAAGGAGGAAGTATTTCAAAAAGGACCTGGAAGAATGGAGAGGACTTCTTTTTTTAAGTAAAGTTTTTTATTTTATTGAAATACAACACACACACTCATACACACATACTCACACGTATGTGTGCAGCTCGTAAGATGTTCACAAACCAAGCTCACTTGTGTAACCAGCATCCAGGAAGCTCCCATCCTCTGCCTACCTGCCTCATGTCCCACAAAAGTTAACCAGCATCCTGACTGCTACCCCCCTAGAACAATTTTGTCCGAAAATAGAATCACAGTGTAAACTTTTGTTTCTGGCTTCATTCGCACAACATGGCATCTGTCACATTTGTTCATTGTGTCACATGGAGCTGAAGGTCGTTGGTGCTCACTGTGGTCACCTTCATTAAGGGATGCATTTGGTTTATTCACTCTATTGTTCAGTGCACAGAAATGTTGTTCGCAGTTTGGGTCTGTAACGAAGAGGACTGCTAAGAACAGTTTTGGTCATGTACGTATTTCTGTGGGGAATATTTCTAGTTGAGTATTATACAGGGTAGAGACATATTGAGCCTTTGTCAGCAGTGCCAAACAGAGTTGCACCAACCTATGTTCCCTCTCCCAGTAGCGTAGGGGAGTTCCTCTTCCTCCACATCCTTTGCTAACACTAGGATATTTTCAGAATCTTGCATTTCAGTCATTCCTATGTGCCCACAGTGGTATCTCATGATGGTTTATTTTTTCTCATTTTAGAGAAAATTTAATTATTCATGTTTTTTTCTTTTTTTTTAATTTTTTATTTATTTTATTTTTTATAAACATATAATATATTTTTATCCCCAGGGGTACAGGTTTGTGAATCGCCAGGTTTACACACTTCACAGCACTCACCATAGCACATACCCTCCCCAAGGTCCATAACCCCACCCCCCTTCTCCCGACCCCCACCCCCAGCAACCCTCAGTTTGTTTTGTGAGATTAAGAGTCACTTATGGTTTGTCTCATGATGGTTTTAATTGAATTCCCTGATGATTGGTGGAACTAGATCTTTTTTTGTTTTTTGTTTTGTTTTGTTTTTGTTTTTTAAAAAATATTTTATTTATTTATTTGAGAGAGAGAGAGAAAAATAGCATGACCCGGGGGCGGGGGGGGGGTGCGGGAGGGCAAAGAAAGAGAGAGAGAAGCAGACTTCCGGCAGAGCAGGGAGCACTACACAGGGCTCAATCGCAGGACCCTGAGATCATGACCTGACCTAAAGGCAGACGCTGAACCGACTGAACCACCCGGGTGCACACCCCCCCCCCAGCATTTTTGTATGCTTATTGGCCCTTTAGACGTCATCGTTTGTGAAGTTACTTTTCCATTTGTCTCTTTTTTGGGTTTTGGTTGTCTTCGTTTTTCATTATTGACTTGGAGGAGCTTTATGTACATTATGGATATGTCTTTCGTCTTTGTTATCCTGTGGCTTACCTTTATTTTTATTTATTTATTTTTAAAGATTTTATTTATTTATTTGACAGAGAGAAAGAGATCACAAGTAGGCAGAGAGGCAGAGAAAGAGAGGAGGTGGAAGCAGGCTCCCTGCTGAGCAGAGAACCCAATGCAGGGCTAGATCCCAGGACCCTGAGATCATGACCTAAGCCGAAGGCAGAGGCTTAACCCACTGAGCCACCCAGGTGCCCCAAAGATTGTTAATTTTATTAATTATTATAAAGAACCAGCTTTGGTTTCATTAATTTTCTCTATTATTTCTCTATTGTGTCTGCCTTTCTAAGTCTATTAATGGTATGCTTTAATGAAAAGAACTTTTTAACCTGAGTGGTAATTTACCAATGTTCTCCTTTATAATTAGTACTTTTTGTATCCTGTTTAAGAAATCTTTGTCTACCTCAAGGTTTTGAAGATTTTTCTCATAAGTTTTTTTCCAAAAGTCTTATTTTACTTTTCAGATTTAAACATACAATCCAGGGCACCTGGGTGGATCAGTGGGTTAAGCCTCTGCCTTCAGCTCAGGTCATGATCTTGGGGTCCCGGGATCGAGTCCCACATTGGGCTTTCTGATCAGCAGGGAGCCTGCTTCCTCCTCTCTCTCTCTCTCTGCCTCCGTCTTTTCCTACTTGTGATCTCTCTCTATCAAATAAATAAATAAAATCTTTTAAAATAAATAAATAAATAAATATACAATCCATCTGAAATTGATTTTGGTATATGTGCAAGGTAGGGTCAAGGTTCCTTTCTTCCATATAGACGTCCTATTGACCCAGAACTATTTTTTTAAAAAGATTTTATTTATTTATTTGACAGATCACAAGTAGGCAGAGAGGCAGGCAGAGAGAGAGAGAGGAGGAAGGAGGCTCCCCGCTGAGCAGAGAGCCCGATGCAGGGCTCGATCCTAGGACCCTGAGATCATGACCTGAGCTGACGGTAGAGGCCTTAAACCACTGAGCCACCCAAGCGCCCCCAGAACCATTTTTTGAAAAGGCCATTCTGTCCTACAGTGTCAACTTTCTTATGAATCCAGTGACTGAGTATGTGTGGTTTGGGTAGAAATTTTGTAGACCAAGAATGGTGGCAAAGACTGGTCAAGTGGGGGAAAAGAAAAGCAAGAATAAAACTTGGTCAAGGCCAACTGTTCAGTTCACTTGCTCTTTCTTGCTTGCCTACATTCACGAGCGCATCCCAGGCCCTGGAGAGACAGTACTGAGTGAGATGGCTATGATCCCTGACCTCAGAGAACTTATTGTGTAGCTTGGAAGACAGTTAAACCAACAACTACAATTCACAGCAATTATGTTTGTGATAGAAGGAACACCAGGGTTTTATATAAGCCTCTTGCTAGAGTGCCTAGTCCGCCCAGAGCTTGGTAGGTAGGAAAAGAGCTCCCCAGAAGAAATGATAATAAACTGAGAGTGGAAAGATTGAATCGGAGCGAATCCGGGGAAGAGTAAGAGGACAGGATAAGAAATCAAGAGAATCCCGCTGGTGAGAGAAGCTTTAGTCTAGCACATGTCCAAGGGAGCAGTGGGAGATGGGGGGTGGGGGGATAGGAAGAGAAGAAAGATTCCAGTATCAAGGATCTTCAATGCTTGGTTATTTTATTTTATTTTTAATTTATTTATTTGAGAGAGAGAGTGAGAGAGAGCAGGAGAGCTAAAAAGGTCAGAGGGAGAAGCAGTCTCCCCATGGAGCCGGGAGCCTGATGCGGGACTCCATCCTAGGATCATGACCTGAGCCGAAGGCAGAGGCTTAACCCACTGAGCCACCCAGGTGCCCCTGCTTGGTTATTTTAAAGGCAGTGGGGAGCCATTGAAGGTGCTTGAGCGTCAAAGTGACAAATTCAGATCTGGGCTTTCAGATTAATCCTGCTGCAGTGTGCAGAATGGACTGGCGTGGGAGAGACTGGAGGAGGGGAGAAGAATTCAGAGTCCAGTTGCAAGAAGTAACACGCGCATCTGTTATCTGTTAGTTTTTAAATGCCTTTTCTAAATAGCCCTCTAATTGCAAAGTTTTGTTCTTTCCCCTTTTTTAAGTAGCTAATTGTGGGTGTGCAGTAACCCAACAAAAATGTCTCCAGGAATTGCCTCGGGCCCACTGGATGGGAGCACACAGCAGGGGCATTGTATCAACTCTGTAGCCTTTTGTCCCCCCAACACCCCGTCCCTGCCCAGAAAATTTCCTGGCAAAGAAGCAAACCGCTGCAGTTCAACACATGCTGCTGTCCCAGACTCTTGACCGTCAGCCCACGCTTGGGAGAAGCAGGTAGAAACAAGACTGACTTTCAGGTCTCTAGTGAAGTGAAGCCCTCTGTCTGATGACAGCCCAGGTATGAGCAGAGAGAGTCCCTTCCCTGCTCAAAACCCTTGAATGAATTTTGCCGTGGCCCCTCGGGCTCTTAAAAATGCTGTGATGCCTTAATCAATCTCAAAGACTTGTAACAGCCAATTTATTCATTCTTTCCCCCTTTCCAGTTCTTGCCTTGGGAGGCACATCAGAGTAAAAGAGATGGAAAAAATGTAAATGTGCGAGCATTCACAACTTTGTGTGGGTTTGGGGTTTTTTGGTTGTTTTTTAAAGGTTTTATTTTTAAGGAATCTCTATACCCAGCATGGGGCTTGAACTCACAACCCCAAGATCAAGAGCCGTATACTCCAAGACAGAGCCAGCCAGGCACCCCAAGTATTCTTGACTTTGAATGGAGCAGTTTGCTCTGCATAGTAAAGATCAGAGGAGAGAAGAGGGTAATGTTTGTTTTGTTCTGTTTGCTTCTCCCCTCTGGCTGGCCCTCTGCAGAAATCATTCTACCATTCTCTTCAATTCATAGCGCGCTGTCATCTTTGAGCTCAGAGACCACACTCTTATTTCGTCTTCCCTACTTCACCCTGAACCCCCACTGCCACTTTTCTTCTTGCCGTAGACACTTCTCTTAATTTATCTAATTTGTCTCATATTAAAGTCAAACAAAGGTAAGGTTTTCATTGACCACATAGGCTCCTTCAAGTACTGTACTGTGCCACCTCTCTGTTTTCCTGGAGAGCAAAACTCTTCCAAAGTGCTGTCTCGGGAATGGCATTGGGAACAACGTGGTTGGGGACAGAACGGAGTGGAGGAGCAGCCCATAGTCGTGGACAGAGGGCATGAGTGGAGAGAAGCAGATCCCACAGAGGGGTAGTCAAATGAAGTCACTGTCTCCTTCCCTCTGGTCAGCTGGATGGCCAGAGGCCTGGGGACCACCCCTCCAGGACTGCTGACCTGGGTGGCCTTGGGGGTGATGGTGACCAGACACAGGGATAATGGTGACCTGCACGAGCACTTCCATGGCCATTGTCATGGGCGCTTTTGATGGATTTCCACCAAGAATACAGCCATACCCATGGCCATGGCCATAGTCATGACATACCCATAGCTGCAACCATGGACATTCACATGAGGATTTGCACCATGGCCACTCCTATCGTAGCCCTACCATGGAGGACATGAACATGGCCCTGAGCACAGCCATAGAAGCCATAAGGAGTCTACCGCTCCAGGCATCAAGCTGGACACTGTGGCTGTCTGGACCTGTGGGGCCATAGTGCCCATGTCCACAACTCCTCCTCCTTGTCCCAGAGGAGTCCATGTTCCTGGAGCCACGCTCCCCTCCAGATCTAGTTCCGTTTTGCCTAGGGTGAATTCTTGGCAGATGCCTTCTTGCTCCTCGTCCCTCCTTATTCTCTCTGGAGCACCATGGAAGGGCCCCGTTTGTCTGTGGGACTGTGGGCAGTCGGAGGAATCGTCACCTCTCTTGTGGTAGAGAAATTCATGAGATATGTAACAGGAAGATATGCACATATTCAGGGTTACAGGTGGAAGTCTGGGTTGGAAGACAGGAGCATCCTTAAAAGGAGAAGCAAAGCTCAGAGGAACAAAAAAAAGGAAGTGGGATACAAGAGAGGGGGGAGTGGGGAGGGGACATCACCACTGCGGTCACTTCTAGAGGTGCTGGGGCTACTGGGGCAAGTTGTCATAATGGTGCCCCAAACCTCCAGCCTCTGACCTCCAGGTCAGAGGTGTGTCGAGGCTGTGCAGGGACATCTGCCAAAAGAAGGAGTTGTATACCAGGGAAGGGGTGACTTCTGCACGGGGACCATCCACGTTGGGCAGTCTTACAGGGGCTGTACGGTTGAGAATGAGGGATCAGAAGGACCATGTTGTTGTGTTTGGGGGGCAAGGGACCATGAAAAGGTGGGAGAGAGAGGGGTGCTAGAGGTGCACCCCGTGTCCCCACCCCCTGCTCTCAGAGGACTAAGCTGCCACTCACAGACTTCCCCTGTCCCACTGGTTGGTGGCGGCTTCCAGGAAGACCGGGGCCCTGGCCAGAGCGGGGAGCAGGAGGAGGAAGGATAAACATCAGTTAAACATCAACCATGGTCCTGATTTGGGAGCGATGGGGAGGAGGGGAGTTAGTGGCTAATCTCACAGCCTGATTTTGTTGTACAATTTCTGTGTTTCAGATCTCTAGTTGAATCAAGAGAGTGGCCAGTAGAAATCAAATCCACAGATCTTCTGCCCACAAAACATTTAAACAAAACAAAAAAGTGCTGTCTCTGCTTGCTCTCACTTCTCTTCCTGGTCTCTCTAGAACCTTCTCCAGAGACATCTTCAACCCCATCACCGCACGAAATTATCCATTCTGGATCAACTCCTTCCTCCTTGCACATCGGACCACATACAGCAGATCAGGGCATGGCCTACCACTCCTTCCTGCTGGCCCTCAGGACCCCAGCCTTTCCTGGCTCTCTTCTGACCTCAGTGACCATTCCTTCTGGGCCCCCTTTGCTAGCTCCTCATCACCTTCCCTATTCCTAAATAATGAGCCTCTCAGGGTTTGGTCTCAGACTTCTTGGCCATCGGTGCTCATTCTCCTGGTGACTTTATCTAATTCCATGATTTAAGCACTATCCATATGCTACAACTCCTAAATGAGTATCATCGGAATTCTCCCCAACTTGTAGACCTAAATGGCCAACAGACCACCTATAGCTCTGCTTGGGTGTGTAATCTGCATCTCCAACAGCCCAAAGCACACTCTGGCTTTTTCCACCTGAAGTTCCTCCTCCCCAGTCTTTCCCACCCAGCGACAAGCACCTCTGTTCTCCCAGTTGTTCAGGCTCAAACCCTCAGCCATCCTTGATTGTTTTATTTCTCTCACACCCACCCATGAGTAAATTGTCTGCGCTATTTTTTTAAAGATTTTATTTATTTATTAGAGAGAGAGAGCACAAGCAGGGGGAGGGGCAGGCAGGGGAAGAGGGAAAAGCAGACTCCCCACCGAGCAGAGAGCCTGATGCGGGACTCCATCCCAGGACCCTACAATCATGACCTGAGCCAAAAGCAGACACTTGACTGGCTGAGCACCCAGGTGCCCCAGTCTGATCTATTTTTAAATTGTGTATCTTTTCTCACTTTGCAACTTGTCTTTTTCCTCTCTTTGTGGTATCTTTTGAGGAACAAAGTGCAGTCAAATTTATCAACTTCTTTTTTTTTTTTTTATGGTTAGTGCTTTAAAAATATATATCTTGTCTAGAGAAGTATTCCCTATCCCTAGTCCTTAAAGATTTTCTCCTGAAGCTTGTGTTTTGTTTTGTTTCATTTTTCTCTTTTAGCCTTTGACATCTTTTCCACAATATTCTACAGCATCATCACCTGCTCTCCCAGCTTCTAGTCTTGGCTCTGCACAGTAACCCGGGCAATCCTTTAAAAAGAAGCCAGATCATTTCACTCCCCTGCTAAAAGGCCTCTAATGGATTCTCATTTCATTCCAAGCACAGTCTCGGCCATCAGAGCCTCTCTCACTTCCTGCAGCTCCCTCTCTCACTCCACTCTAGCCCCATATTGATCTCCTTAATGTTTCTAAAGTACGCCAATCACATGCCCACCTCAGGACCTTTGCACCTACTGGTCTCTTTGCCTGGAATTCTCCACATAGCCACAGTCTTGCTCCTCCTCTTTAAAAGTAGGTTCAAAGGTCACCTTATCAGATAGGACTTCCATGGCCACCCTCTGTAAAACAGCACCTCTGGCTTATCAACAATCTCCATTTTGTGGGCCTAGTTTTGTGTTTCATTATCTGTCTTCTTCTAACAGAATGTAAGTTCCACAAAAATCAGAATTCTCCTTTGTTTGCTGCTGTATTTCTGATGTCAAGAGTGGTGCCTCGCATAATAAATAATGAAAAAATTCTCAGTGGATACATGATTGAATGAATGAATGTGTCTTGAAAAACACACAATCTTCTTTAAGGATAAATGTTTTGAATTTATGTAAATTTTATGTAAATGTGATATAGATATTCTGTTTCTTTTATCATTAGGTGTATTTTGTTTAAGATCTAGCCATATTACTGAATATAAATCCAGTTTATTATTTCTGCCGACCACATAGTGTTTATCACATGCCATATTCTTCTCACCCATCTCCTTAATGGCAGATACAGTTTGCCTCCGGCTCCGACTACATACACAAAATGAAAGCAACTCTCAAGGGATGCCCCGGTGGCTCACCCCGTTAAACGGCTGCCTTCGGCGCAGGTCATGATCCTAACTTCCTGGGATTGAGTCCCATCAGGCTCCTTGCTCAGTGGGGAGCCTGTTTCTCTCTCTGCCTGCCACGCACCCTGCTTGTGCTCACTCTCTCTCTCTCTGATTAAAAAAAAAGAAGAGGAAGAAGAAAGATAGAAAGAAAGGGGGGCTGCTGGGTGGCTCAGTGGGTTAAGCATCTGTCTTCCACTCAGGTCCTTAATCTCAGGGTCCTGGAATCAGGCTCCCTGTTTGGCAGGGAGTCTCCTGCTCCCCCTTGTCCGTGCTCACTCTCTCCCCTTCTATCAAAATAAATAAATAAAATCTTTTAAAGAAAGAAAGAAATTCTTATATATATACCCTTGCTGATATGTGTGTGAGGTCTTTGAGGTATTTTGGATGGGGATGAGGAGGAAGGTTTATAGGCCCTGGAGTAGAAGAGTTCAGTCATAGGACATAGATAACAGCTAATTTGACTAAGTACAACTGAAAGCCCTTCCAGGGAAAAAACACACATCATTTATACCTCTATCAGCAATTAGTAGAAAATCCTGTTTCCTCCATATCCTTACTGCCCTTTGAGTTACCTTGAGTTTCTAATTTTTGGCAATATGATGGATATAAAGTAGTATCTAACTTTTGCTTGAGTTTGGATTTCTCTGTTTGCCAAGAAGGAACACTTACAGTTTTAGTACTAGAATCTGTAATATTTCAGGGGTCTTGGTGGGGGGAGGGTAAATCACAATTTTTTAGACATCAATAAAATTTATTAAGTCATTTATTGACCTTTACCTTCATATTTCATTGCTTTCTTCTGGGTTCAGTTCCCTTCTCTAGGAGTGATTTCTTTTTTTTTTTTTTTTTTTTTTTTTTTTTTAAAGATTTTATCTATTTACTTGTCAGAGATAGAGGGAGAGAGTGCAAGTGAGCACAAGCAGACAGAGAGGCAGGCAGAGGCAGAGGGAGAAGCAGCCTCCCTGCTGAGCAAGGAGCCCGATGTGGGACTCGATCCCAGGGTGCTGGGGTCATGACCTGAGCCGAAGGCAGCTGCCCAACCAATGAGCCACCCAGGCGTCCCTAGGAGTGATTTCAAAGAAGGTCTTTATGTGGCAGTTCTTCTGAGGCTTTGAATAAATACTTACTTTACTCTAGCGTTTAAATGACAGTGTAACTAGAGATAAAATTCTGGTTTCAAAGTTCTTTTCCTCCAACACTTTGGAGTGTCTTTCTGTGTACTGGCCATTAAGAAGTTCTTTTGTCTACAATCTAACTATATTGCCAGGAGTTTTTCTCTCCCCTCATACTGTGTTATATTTGTGAAATACCAAATCAAATATGTCACATTTTAAAAAATGGCTCGGCACATACTCCACTGAACTCAAGAGTTGGAGCATTACCAATCCTGTTTAATAATTTACTTCTGCTCTTTCCCTAGCTCAACCCCCTTCCGATCCCCAGGGACAACCACTTTTCTGAACGTCCCTCACTGTAAAAATAATTTTGTCATTAGTGCGTACTTCCCTAAAACAATACAATGTTGAATTTTGCTAAGTTTTTTTTCCCCAGTTTTTTATAAACGAGCTCATCCTGTGCACAGCCTTCCGCAACTTGTTTTTTTTTTTTTTTCACTCAATTTTAAAGTTTTATATTTTCTGGCATTCAGCTATACTCGATTCTGTGTCCTTTAAAACTCCATTTTAAAAATTATTTACTTATTTATGTCTTAAGATTTTAATTATTTATTAGAGAGAGAGAGAGAGCAGGGGAGGAACAGAGGGAGAGAGACAAGCAGACTCCATGTTGAGCATGGGGTCCCAGTTGGGGCTGATCCCAGATCCCAGGGATTATGACCCAAGCTGAAATCAAGAATCAGATGCTCAACTGACTGAGCCACTCAGGTGCCCCTAAAATTCCATTTTAAAAACATAGTGCAATCTATTCATGATTCAGATGATAGACATTTAGGTTATGTCCAGTTTTTCCCAGTAAGAAGAATTCTGCAATGAATATTTAATACATGGCTCTTGGCACACATATGCATTGTTTGGAGTGGAAATGCTGGGCCATACGGTTTTCACATTTTACATTTTATTTGATAATGACAAATTGTTTTTCCAAGGTGTTGGCACCAATTTACTCTCTCACCAGTAAAATATGAGAGTTTTGGTTAATCTACATCTTTAGTAACACTCTGAATTACCAGACTTCCTACTTTGGAATAGTCTAATAGATATTTGGTATCTTATGATCTTAATTTGCATTTCCCAGATCGCTAAGGAGGTTGATAGGTTCTTGTGTAGAATGCTGGTTTAAGACTTTGCCCATCTGTCCATTGGGTTGTCAATTTTATTCTTACTTGTATGTGATAGTTTTGAAAGAGTATGTTCTAGATACTAATCTTTTCTCAGTTATAGTAACATTGTCACAAATTATCTTCTCCCAGTTTGCAAGTTGTCTTTTTTACTCTCTCTGTGGTATCTTTTGAGAAGCAAACACTTTTAATTTAACATAGTCAAACTTAATAGTTTTTTTCTTTTATGGTTAGCACTTTATATCTGGTCTAAGGAAGTCTTCCTCATCCCTAGGCCTGAAGATACTCTCTTTTTTTTTTTTTTTTTAAAGATTTTATTTATTTATTTATTTGACAGAGAGAGATCACAGGTAGGTAGAGAGGTTGGCAGAGAGATAGAGAGAGAGAGAGAGAGAGAGGGAAGCAGGCTCCCCGCCAAGCAGAGAGCCCGATGCGGGACTCGATCCCAGGACCCTGAGATCATGACCCGAGCCGAAGGCAGCGGCTTAACCCACTGAGCCACCCAGGTGCCCCCTTGAAGATACTCTCTTAAAGCTTGCTTTCTTTCATCTTTCTTTCTTTCTTTCTTTCTTCTTTCTTTCTTTCTTTCTTTCTTTCTTTCTTTCTTTCTTTCTTTCTTTCTTTCTTCCTTTCTTTCTCTCCTTTTCTTTCCTTTCCTTCCCTTTCCCTTTCTTTCTTTCTCTCTCTTTCTTTCAAGTTTCACCTTTCACTTGCAAGGGTTTCATCATTGGAAATGGACTTGTGGGTAGAGTGAGGTATGGTTCCAATTTCTTTTTCCCCCAGGTGCATGACGAATTGTCTCAGTCCCACTCCCCAGGATCTGCGATGACACCTCTATCTTATACCAAGTTTTCAGATACATGTGGGTCTTTTTCTACAGTGTTGTACTTCTTTGATGAGTTTATCAATCGCTGCACAGATAACTACATTTTCTTAATTAATACAGTGGGGACAGGCCTCCTATCCTAAATTTCTCCTTAGGAGTATCTTGGCTATTCTTGGATATTTGTCTTTATAAAAATTATTGCATCAGACTGCAAGTTCCTCAAAAATTCCTTTTGAATTTTTATTGGAATTTAATGGGAGATGAAAATAAATCTCAAGTAGATAAAAATACATCTTGCCATTTGCAACAAACGCCAACCTTCCCGTTTGGGTAGGTGGTGGTTGTTTTTACCATACAACAAAACTTTTATTAACATTTTGAACAGCTGTTGAGAAAACCAGCAATTCAGTTATTACTGAAGTTAGTAATTTCTAAACTTAAATTGGGGGCAAAGGGCTAGAGTGCAGCACGAGGCCATCATTGGGCACTAGAGGGTATAATGCTTAAGTGAAGAGTCAGAGAAATACAGACACCATATGATTTCACTTATATATGGGATATAAGAAACATAACAAATGAAAAACAGACTCTCTCTTCTTAAAAGATTTTATTTATCTATTTGTTTGAGCGGGCAAGAGAGAGAGAGAGAGATCGCGTGTGCGTGCACGTGCACAAGTGGGAGAGGGGTAGAGGGAGAGAGAATCTCAAGCAGTCTCCCTGCTGAGCCCAGAGCCAAAGCAGGGCTCCATCCCAGGACCCCAAGATCATGACCCAAGCCAAAATCAAGAGTCAGATGTTTAATTGACTGTGCCATCCAGGTCCCCCTGAAAAACAGACTCTCAACTATAGAGAGCACACTGGCAATTACCAGAGGGGAGGCAGGTGGGGGGTGAGTGAAATAGTTGAAGGGGATCCAGAACACTTATCATGATGAGCACTGAGAAATGTACAGAATGGCTGAATGACTATATTGTACACCTAAAGCTTATATAACACGGTATGTTAACTCTACTGGAATTTAAAATAACTTCCATTTGGAGAAGATTGACATGTCCACAAGGGCACAATTCCATCCATGTACACTGTTACTGTCCTTTGTGCCATAATTAGCACATATATTACATCTACATATCTTAAAAAGACCCCAAATTACATTGTTATTATTTTTGCTCTAAAGTCAATTGACATTGGGGTGCCTGGGTGGCTCACTGCGTTGAGTGTCCTACTCTTGATTGATTTTGGCTCAGGTCATGACCTTGGGGTCTTGAGATGAGCCCCACATGGGTCTCTGTGCTCAGTGGGAAGTCTGGTTGAGATTCTCTCTCTCCTTCTCCCTCTGTGCCCTCCCCCTGATCTCTCTCCCCCACCCTGCCTAGAATAAATAAGTAAATCTTTAAAAAAAAAAAAAGTCAATTGACACGTAAAGATTTAGGAAAAGAACCAAAAGTTGGCTTTTTAAGTATTTATCACTTATTTACCATTCCCAGTATTCTTCCTTTTGTCCTATAGATCCAAATATCTAAATGCTATAATTTCCTTTCGGCCTACAGAACTCTCTTCAGAGTTCCTTGTGGTGAGGGTCTGCAGGTGACAAGTCACAATTCATATATTCACGCACTACAACTCGCCTACTCGCCTAAGGATCTTTTTCTCGTGCTCACAGCCTACTGAGCGACAGTCCCTCAGTAATTCCACGGGGCCACAAAAGGAAAGTATGTGAACCAAATTTTATGTTTGCTGACTGGTTCCCATCTGGTCTCTAGCCAGCTAGACAATGTCTCTCGTTTTACAAGACAAGGTCATAAGGACCCTGCCCAGCTAGGGAATTTGGGTGTGGAAGATAGACAAAAAAGATCATTCAGAATAACAAAAGTTGTTGCTTATTTTTAAATGAAGTCAAGAATGATTTGAATCAGGAACGACTTAAGGCTACTGTTGCCAGAATGGTCCTGGGCCCCAGTTAAAGAAAACTCACCCAAGCCCCTCCGGCTGTCCCTTTCTTTCACCTGTGTTTGGGCATAGACTGGAAGGCATTTGCTGACCAGAATAAGGAAGTCTTTTTTTTTTTTTTTTTTTTAAGATTTTATTTATTTGACAGAGA
The DNA here is from genome assembly GCF_030435805.1 of Mustela lutreola. NCBI lineage: Eukaryota > Metazoa > Chordata > Mammalia > Carnivora > Mustelidae > Mustela > Mustela lutreola. The sequence goes on from NC_081299.1 coordinate 17,864,481, forward strand.
GAGAGAGAGATCACAAGTAGGCAGAGAGGCAGAGGCAGACAGAGGGAGAGGAAGGGAAGCAGGCTCCCTGCTGAGCAGAGATCCTGATGTGGGGCTCAATCCCAGGAGCCTGAGATCGTGACTGGAGCCGAAGGCAGAGGCTTTAGCACACTGAGCCACCCAGGCGCCCCAGAATATGGAAGTCTTATTTGCTCTTTCACCAATAGGATAAGATCTGTCTACATTCCTCCTCTGGCTGTTTGCTTAACACCTACATAAATGTCAAGCCATTTATAATGTTGTGGTCTTAACCCTCAGCAGATAGACCAAAGCCTGAAAGGGAGTTCTGTTGTAGCTGGCTGTATAATTTTAGGAAACTAACTTCTCTTTCCTGGGGCTCATTTTGCTCATTTAAAAAATTGGGATAACAATGATGTATGAATTTTCAAGAATTGCTGTAACAGACTGTCACTGACTCGGTGATTCAAACTACAGAAATTTATTTCCCCACCATTTGGGAGGCTAGAAGTACAAGACCAAGGTGTGAGCAAGGTGGGTTTACTCCGAAGCTTCTCTCCTTGACTTGCACATGGCCACAGAAGGCCACATCAAGATGTAGGGAGGAGATGGAAACCACCCTTGGGGCGCCTGGGTGGCTCAGTTGTTAAGCACCTTCGGCTCAAGCATCCTGAGCTCGAGCCCTGCATCCGGCTCTCTGCTCAGCGGAAGCCTGCTTCTCCCTCTCCTATTGCCCCTGCTTGTGTTACCTCTCTCACTGTGTCTCTCTGTCAAATAAATAAATAAAATCTTAAAAAAAAAAAAAAAAAAAGAAAGAAAGAAAGAAACCACCCTTAAAAGGATTTTACGCCACCCTGGAAGGCGCCCTCAACCCTTTCCCATAAGGTAGATAGGGGACAAAAACCTGATTGGATGGCAGGAAGGACTAATCAAATTAAAACAGCCTGTCAACAAGCCCATAAAAACCCCTACACTTACAAACTTCAGTGCCAAATCTCCCAGGTACTCTCCGACCCCCACAGCTTTGTACCATTACTTTGCTAACGTTCATGAAACCTTGCTTTGCTGCCCACCAGGCTGTTTGGTCTCCCTCTTCATTCTTTCTTCCAGTGGCATTACCAAGAACTGCAGGCACCAACAGAGAAAAAGGTCCTATAACATGTTTGTGAAGACTGAATTATCTAACGTGTTTAAAGCACTAATATAAAGGTTGGCGTAATATATTTTCTGATACGGTAAATGCTAGTATTATGAGGTCCTCCATAAAAAGATACGGTCACTTAAGTACAAGGGAATGTAGATAGGAATAGAAAAAGATAATTCTGCCAATTACGGTCCCTCGTTCCCCCTCTGATGGGTATCTCCATTGTTCTTCCAGCTCTTCTAAAAATAAGCCAACACAGTGCCTGAATGTAACATCTGCGGGGGACCTTTCTATAGGATGAAGAGCAAAACAGGCAAGTACATTTTTCTGTTGTTCTATTTGCCTGTGGCTATTATCTTTCTGACCATATTATAAGCTCCCTGAGGACTGTCTTAAACATCCCTGTATCCCTTACTCTCTCCAGGAACCCCCGTAGTGAGCACAGAGTCAGGGCTCAGTAAAAAAACCACCAAACCACTGTACAGTGTCTTTGTCATTGTTTACTTTTTTCTGAAAGGATTGATCGCCATCTAGTGAATCTTGCTATAAGACTGGAAAGGGGAGCGTCTGGAAATCCCAGATTGCGGCTCCCCTGTCTTACATATTTGATATTTGTATATGCAAAAACAGCTAGAAATCTTTGAGTTCGACAGCTCTTTCTTTAGTGATCAATTCAACTAAGCTTTTATTTTCCTTTATTGCCAAGAGATTGCTGGCCTTCCTATTGTTGACCTCATAGTGAATCTGATTCTTATAGAGTGGAGAAGAAGTAAATAAAAGTGTATTGCAAATATTAGCAACCGTAAAATAAAAATGTGCGGTATGGTGAATGCGGGAACACAGCAGTGCCAAGAAGCTGGTATCCCTGTACTAGAATACCAGACTTAATTTACTAAAAATTTGACTATTAAATTTTTTAAAGATTTTGTTTATTTATTTGACAGAGAGAGAGAGAGATCACAAGTAGGCAGAGAGGTGGGTAGAGAGAGGGGGGAAGCAGCTCCCCACCGAGCAGAGAGCCCAATGCAGGGCTTGATCCCAGGACCCTGAGATCGTGACCTGAGCCGAAGGCAGAGGCTTAACCCACCGAGCCATAGGCTCCCTTATTAAATTTCTTTAAAGATATTATTTATTTATTTGAGAGGGAGAGAGCAAAAAAGAGAGAGAGAGAGCATGATAAAAGTTTATTCTTGTATCCAAAAGTTTATTCTATGATGGAAATTTTCAGCTTTGGCAGAATATTGTTTTTTAACACTCAGCTGCTGTGCCCTTGGCCAAAGTGTGTGTGTGTTGCACATATACTTGGAACTTATCATTTGCCAAACTCTGGTTTGGGTGCTGATGATAAAGAGAGGAGACACAGTTCCGCCTTCAAAAAAGTTGTGTGCGTTGGGGTGGGGGAAGGGGCACAGGAGAGGAGATGAGCATGTACATAATTAGAATATAGTGGAAATATGCTAATAAATAGAATTCAAGGAGCCTGTTTGCAAAGATCTGGGCCTAGGGGTTTGGGGGGCTCAGCAGTCCCCTAAAAGATTCTCAGATGGTAAGTATTAAGTCCCACTAACCAGAAATGCTTCCTGGAAGAGGTAACAACACGTAAACTAAACCCTTGAGGAGAATCAGAGCTGGTTAGTTAAAAGGATTAAAAGTAGACAGACTAGATGGGGAAGAGAAAGCAAAGGCTGGAAGGAAGGGAACAGAGGTTCTAGATCAAGTGGACAGAATATGTGGAAAGGTTCTGAGGAGAGAGAAAAAACATGGTCTTTTCTAAATCTGAAAGCATACAAACTCTTACACTTACATCTTTTGTTTTCTTGTTAATTTTATTTATTTATTTTAAGGAATCTCTGCACCCAAATATGGGCCAGATATCACGAGTCACATGCTCTTCTGACTGAGCCAGCCAGGTGCCCTTATATTTTCAACTTTCAAATACTTATGCTGGTAACCAGCCTCCAAGGTGACCCCCAAAGGTTCTCACCTAGTAGTATTCACACCCTCGTGCAGTCCCCTCTAACACTGAATACAGGTAACCTGTGTAACTAATAGGATAGTGTGGAGACTATGGTGTATGACTTCTTAAGTTAGGTCTTAAAAGAACCATGGCTTCTGTCTTGCTCTCTTTTGGATCATTCACTCTGGGGGAAGCCACCTGCCATGCCATGAAGGTACCCAAGCAGCTTACGAAGGGGCCAATGTGGCAAGAACCTGAGGCCTTATGCCAACAGCCATGTGAGTGGACCTTCTTGGAAGGTCCTTCCAGGCCCAGGTGACTATAATCTAGGCCAATATCTTGAATACATTCTTTTGAAAGACCTTGAACCAGAACTATCCAAAGAAGCCATTCCAGGTTGCTGGGGCACAGAAAGAGTGGGTGATGACTCATGTTTATTGTTTCAAGTTGCGAAATTTGGGGGGTTATTCAGCAACAGATAACAAACACGCACACCGATGTGCTCAAAGACACCTTCCAGAGCAAAATGCAGCAGCTTTTGTCCATCAGGCATTTTCATTTCAGTTATGGGATTATTTTAGTCCGTAGCTTGCTCAGTAAATTTGTGCTGGGTTTTTGAGATATTTTACGAAGATTGTTATTCTGTTTTATCTAGGAAACACAAAAGCAGAGCTGAAGGAAAGAAGCAAAAGACAGAGATGGACGTGGGGATGAGAACAAAAGCTGTAAGGGGTGAGAGAGTTACAAAAAGTGCACTTGCCTAAGGGATAGTTGTGTTAAGTCACCGTGACTCTAAAGGACAGAGGATAGTGGCAGCAGGTGGAACACGTCCACCATCAACAGTAATCAACAAGCAATGAGGAAAAGCAGTTGATGACTTGGAGAGATCTTGGAATCTGTGCCTGAAGGATCAACAACAAGGTTGGCTGCCCGTTAGCTTTTTGAGCCTCAGGACTTACTTGAGGACTTAAAGACCAGACCTAGCAAAGAGCCACCAGTGGCTCACTGGGGATGGCTCCTTGGCTTTAAGACCCATTTTGATCTACACAGTGTCAAAATGAGCAGAAGCAAATACCTTCACTGCCAAGGATCCTCCCCTGCATGTATAGGGAGAAGGCTTATCTGCTCAGCAGATTTTTCAATGTGGATACTTCCTGATAGAATAAATGGCTATACTATTTCAAAGAACAGACTCACTCATTAGTAGAAATGCCTTTGGTGACTGATCCTTTTACTCATACACTCATTCAACAAATATTTATTGAGCTCCAAGAATGTGCCAGATACTGTTCTAGACACTAAGGCTTTAATGATGAATAAGAAATTCATGAAGTTTCATTGTTATTTTTAATGGGGGCAAAAACAATAAGCATGTAAGCAAACTAGATAACAATGTCAACTACGATCGAGTGCTGTGAAGAAAGAATAAAGCAAGGTAAGATAGAGTGAGTGGGGAGAGTGTCCTGCTGTTTGCAGAAGACTAGTCAGAAAAGGGCTTGTTTCAGGAAGTGATATTTGAGTCACCTCTCCGTAAGTTTAGGTTTACCAACATACAGACAAGAAACTGACTTTGAAACCTAACCTGTTCTTAACTAGACCACATCTGTACTTCAGTGTGGCTGTGGCTTAGAAGTGGAGGATGTGTGCACGGAGAGGATTGGTCCTTGTGAAGAGTCTGAAAGAGGGAGCAGTAAAAAATCATAAGGGATTTTTAAACCACAGTAACTAGCTTAGGCTTTATCCAGAGGACAATGGGGAGCCACAGAAAGGTTTTAAGTTGGGGATCAAAAGGATCAAGATTATTATCTTAGAAAATAACTCTTGAGGGGCACCTAGATGGCTCAGTCAGTTAAGCATCTGAGTTTGGCTCAGGGCATGATCTCAGGGTCCTGGGATGGAGCCCTGAGTGCGAGTTCGGCTCTGCCCTCCGTGGGGAGTCTGCTATCTCTTTCCCTCTGCCCCTCCCGCTGCTCGTGCTCATGCTCTCGCTCTCTCAAATAAATAAAACTTTTTAAAAAAGAGAATAACTCTCAATATAGGGTTGAGATATCAACCCTGAAGGAAGGGTAAATGGTTAATCGGTTGTTGCTGCAATGATCCAGATGGCAATCCAAATTAAATTAAAGAGACAATGGGGCTAGAAGGCAGGCAACAGAAATGAAAGGCAAGATCTGGTGGTTGTAGAGTATGAAGAAGACAGAAGAATGATGACAGGGAGAAAGGTAGGCTCGTTTACGGAGAATGGGAAACATAGAGGGTTGAGGCAAGTGAAAGAAGATAAATTCAGTTTGGGACATGTTGAGTGTGAGGTGTCTACAGGACATCCCAAGTGATTGTAATAAGAAGTTGCACATAAAGTTCTGGGGCAGAGCTGTGTCTGTGATAAATAGGTTTGGGAGATGAACTGGTCATTGAAACCAAGAAAGGACAGATAGGTCATCTTTTTTGAGTGAAAAGTAAAAGGGGTCAATGACAGAACTGCAAGGAAAGCCAACATTTATGGGATTGGCAGCAAAAGGGTAGAGACCGCAAAGAAAAGATAAAAAACACAATGACTGATCAGAACCAGTGAGAAACATCAGTGAGATGTGGCGCACTATGATTTCATAGTTCCATCTGGTCAACTCGCGTGTTCTGTGGAAGCCAGTCACTTCCCCATCTTTGACCCCCTGACAAAGCTGTTCATTCAATAAATTTCATTGAGCCTCTACTATGTGCCAGACACCGTTCTGCTAAAGACACATCAGTGAGCAAAAAAAGACAAATGCCCTGACTTGAAGGAGTTTACATTGTAGTGTGAGGTACATATAACAAACAAACATTAAAGGGGCACCTGGGTGGCTCAGTGGGTTAAGCCTCTGCCTTTGGCTAGGGTCACGATGTCAGGGTCCTGGGATTGAGCCCCGCATGGGGCTCTCTGCTCAGCAGGGAGCTTGCTTCCCCCCCCCCCCTCTCTCTCTGCCTGCCTCTCTGCCTATTTGGGATCTCTGTCAAATAAATAAAATCTTAAAAAAAAAAAAAAAAAGAAACAAACATTAAAAATAGGTAAGTATTATAGGGTGGTTAATGGTATGAAAAAAAAAAAGTAGTTAAGAGGCATCAGGAGTACAGAGAGGGTGTATAAGCATTTCCAGTGGAACAGGCAGAGTAGACCCCATTGACTTGGTGATACTTAAGCAAAACCTTGAAATTTGCCAGGTATGTATCTGGGAGTAGAGCATTCTAGGCAAAGGTCTTGAGGCAAGAGCAAGCTTAGGAAGTCCAAGCAGTGAGGAGTGCTAGGGTGCCAAGGAGGAAATGAAAGAAGCAGCAGAGGAGCATCAGGTAGAATTTTAGCCTTTGTTGTGGGAAAAGAGAGGGATTTGGATTTTGAGCTTAGGAGTGACATGTCTAAGGTTTTCTAATAGGGTCAGTCTGCTGCGTTTAGAACAGATACTGAGTGGCAAGGGCGGAAGCAGGGAGACCAGTTAGGAAGCCGGTGCAGAAATTGAGGCAAAAGATGAGGGCTGTGTGGGTTTCCGGGTAGTCTGGAAGTGGGATGGAAGGGAAAGAAAAGATGAGAAGGACATCAAGGCTTGTGTCCTAAACAAAGGAAAAGTAGCCATCAACTTAGGCAGCAGACTGGGAGGAGCAGATGGGTATTCTGGGGTGTGCGGGGAGGGAGGGAGAGAAGGGTAGGAATCAGTCCAGTCCCTGGACTGGTTAAATTTGTGATGTCAACCCAAGTGGGAATGTCCAGCAGGACGCTGCCTGTACAAGTTAAAGGTGGGGAGAGAAGTCTGAGCTAGAGGTCCATGAAGCTGTCGGCATCGAACCGGTACTTAGAGCCGCGGGGATGAACAAATACACAGGATGGAGTGGGGTGCCTGAAGGGAAGGGAGGAGCGAGCGGGAGTGCCTGCGTGTGTGTGTATGTGGGGGGGGGGGGGGTAACTTTATGAAATATGGCCAGAGGGACACCAATGTGGCGCCCTGCATGCGATTTGGAGGCCCTCTGGGCCAGAGCAGGGCGCCGAGGCGGCAGGGGGGCCCACCAGACCCGCGCCCAGGCTCAAGGCCACCGTTCTCTCGCCCGCTTCCTGCCCCGCGGCCGAAGCCGGAACTCCTCTCCCCGGCATTTTCAGCCTCCTCCCCCAACGAATGAGCACTGTGAAGATGCGGGCCTGCCCAGGGAACGGCCACAGGGCGGACTTCATTCATACTATACAGCTCTGCTGCTTTAGAGTCGAGCTTAATAACTCGTAAAAGCAACACAACCACAAGTTTTACGAGGACACGAGAGGCCGGCAGGCTCTCTTCCGCGCGCGAGCCGCCTCGCCCGCGTCACTCTGAGGTAACAGCCTTTCTCTTCAATCGCTCCATGGAACCCCCGGGGCGGGAGGCCTCCTCCACTACGGGTCGGAGGATGGGTCAAGTCACGCTGCGCGAACAAGGCTGATCCAGCGCCACAAAAGGATTCGCAGGGCGGGGCGACCCGACGACACTCTCTCTTGTTTTCATTGGCTGCGATCGCGAGACTCTCCTCCCGGACTGGCTACTTGGGAGCCTCGGAGACCGCAGGAGCCCGCCCCCTTGGGCGCGCGTGCGCACGCGTGGCGGGTGCTCACCTCACTGAGCAGGCGCGGCCTCGTGTCGGCTGAAGGGGCGGGTGGAGCGGCGCGCGTTGCGTCCCGGCGCTCGGCTTTCCCTGCCGGTCCCGCCCTCCGTCGCGGCGGCGCGGTGTATCTTGGGATAGGGAGCGATCTCCGAGCGAGGCAGCAAGATGGACGCGGGATTCTTCCGCGTAAGTAGAAGCGCGGGGATCTGGGGTGAGGTGAGGGGCTCATCGGTGAGGCCCAGCAGGGGGCCTAAACTCGGGACGGTGTGGTCAGCGAGGGGAGGCTTCGAATATCCTGATGATCTTTCGTGCCAGCGGACGCTCCCCCCTGCCCTGCGGCGGAGACCGGTGCGCCCCTGCGCAGTCTCCTCCTCCGGGATCGTCCCCCCTACGCGGCAGCGACGGTCGCCGGAAAATGGCGGCGGGAATGAGCCGGAGCGGTACCCCGCCGCCCGCCTGCCTGGTGGGGCCTGCAGGCCGAGCTGCGCGCGCCGCCGGGTCCTGGGGCCTAGTTGGGCCGCGAGGAGGAAGTCCCTGGGGGGAGGCCGAAGGGAAGCTCTGAGGTGACTGGCGGCGGGAGGATCCTGGAGAGTACGGTTTTGGGGGTACCGCCCCAGGAAAGCTTGTGAGGGAGGACAGGAAACGGCGTTCAGCGGCTTTTCTTGAGAGAGCAGCGCCGACTCCCCCCCTCCCCCGTTCTCCCTCCTGGTCCTAAGTCTTTGCGAAGGCGCGGGGTCAGAGTTCGCGGGAACTCCCGCCCAATTTAATATTCCTTTAGGGAGGGGAACTCGGATAATAGGTAGTTGGAATGTTTGAATCTGAGACTCTCTAAGGGCAACGGGTGCAACACAAAGTGTGCACGTGTATAGGGGCCGGGACAAGGGGGGGATCAACTCTCTTTACCGCAAACCGGTGTCTCCCCCGCCCCCACCCCCCGCCCCGCGCTTGTTTTACTCTTTTGAAGTGCACTGGAGGAAAGGGGCCTCTTACCTAGGTTCTCCCCGGGCTGCGCGCCCAGCACCTGCAGGCGTCGAAGTTGGTGCCCAGGGCCCAGAGTTTCTCAGGCTGGGACTGCTGGAACCTGTTTGTGCCATATTCCACTCCTGTAGGAAATGATTGCCTCGTAGAGATTTAGGTGGGTGGAAAGTGACACTAAGGACTAGAGTTTGCGAATGCTTTTTGATGCAGAGGGACCGCATAGAGAGACCAGTGGTTTTGGTAGAAATTTATACTTTATGTAACGTTGGTTGGCTCTTTCCACTCCCTGGAGCATATAATTCTCGGTTTGCGTGTTTTTCAAGGGAAAGTTGGAAGAGGGGGAAGACCAAGACTTTTTAAAGAACATAATTCTTGCCATTCTAAAGCCAATATTGAAATTCTTTAATTGAATTTAATTGTGCCAACTTATTTTTCACCAAAAGTGGCCAGATTATTCTAAGCACCTACTTAAAATAAGCAATGTTTGTTCCTATCCTTTGCAAATGATACTGTAGTTATTTCTGTAATGATAGTTTCAATTGAGAGTTTATCAGATTTTCATTCTGTTGATGAATTCGTTTTTTAATTTCCATCAAAATATTTTGTAGTGAGTACTCAATAGTCCCATGATCCAAATGTAGTATTTTGACACAAAGGCCTATTTTTTTATTTCTGTTGGCGGTTATTTCCAATGGAAAGGAGTTCCATAGGAAAAAAGGTGGTCAATAAATTTTTATAATAACATTTGCTTTTGGTGTTAGTAAAAATTTGGAAGCAAAGGGTGCGTGTTTTTATATACTACCTATAATTGCGTAGAGGAGTTGGCTGGATTTAAACTCCAAGTTAAAAGAATTTAGGGAGTTACCTTGTTAGTATAGCCAGCCAGATAGTAAACTGAATTTTTCAGTCCAGATAGAAATGATAGCTTTCATTTGCTGAATTTCTGCCATATGCGAGTTACTTTACGTACGTTATTTTTGAGATACGCAACCCTTGCAAAGTAGATTTTGGCAAGTAAGGAACCGTTCTCAAAGAGGTTAAGGAACTTCTTTTGAATTATATGGCTTAAGTAGTGGCAGAATTGGGGTTCTAATCCAGGTTCTTTACCTTCCAGTAATGATCCAGGTTCTTGATCATTTTCCAAGGGACATTGGCCAGTTTAGTGCAGTCAGTAGATTTCACATCATGTAGCCATTTATTTTTGTTATTGGTCCAGTTGTAATGGCCAAATAAATGCAGACTAATTAGCGATCACTTAATGGTCTCAAATAGTATTTGTAAGCCCTTGTTTTTCCAAAGTTATTGCTGAAATTGAGTGAGTTAATTAAGGTAAACCTGTATTTTTCCTGCATTCCAAGTTCTTCAAGTTGTGAAAACAGTCCTAGGGTGATTTTCTTTTTCCTTTTCACCCTGTTTATACGTGTTGCCACAGTAATTCTGTAAGCATGCTACTTACTGGTTGTCACAAGAGGATGAAATTTAGTGGTCTTGTTTGGAAGTACATATTTAGTAAATATTTCAGTGTGTTCTTATTTATACAAAAAACCTTAAAAGTCTTTTAACTTAGAAAAAAGTTTAAAAAGATATACATCAAACTTTTTTGTGGGGGAGGTGCTAACTATGTTATAAACAGCTGTATTGGTTGATTTGTTACAGTGAGCTTGTATTTTAAAATACATCAAGTTTTTTAAACTTTTAGCTTCGTTGGGAAAAGAGTATACATTCTACTATGGTGGTTAGCTGTGGTGTTTTTATTTACTTGATCACTGTTTTCTTCTGTAAAGGTCATAGCCATCATTAGCTGCTAAAAAGTAAGCATTTAACTTTGAACTCTTAATTAAAATGTGTTTCTTTTTCTGCAGGGAACAAGTGCAGAGCAGGATAATCGGTTCAGCAATAAACAGAAGAAGCTACTGAAGCAGCTGAAATTTGCAGAATGCCTAGAAAAAAAGGTATTCTGGATAAAACTGTTTTTGCACCTTTATGGCACAGTTGATTCAGATATTTTGGGACTGTTTTAATTAAACATTTTCCACTTTTTAGCAATAGTGCATGCAGATTAGCATAACCACACAAGAATGAGCCATTTTGTACCATGCTACATCAAAAAATTTCATAAGTTGAAAAGGAATTTGGTTGGACAGAATTCTTAAGTGAGCTTTCTTTTAGAATTATGAACCTTGTACTCAAGAATTTCTTGCATGTTTTATCAGGTGGACATGAGCAAAGTAAATTTGGAGGTTATAAAGCCTTGGATAACAAAACGAGTAACGGAAATCCTTGGGTTTGAAGATGATGTTGTGATTGAGTTTATATTCAACCAGCTGGAAGTGAAGGTAATAATATACAAATGGCTCTTCTGAATATGTGACATAATTTTGTGAATCTATGGAAAACGATTTTTCTATGGAGTACAAATATAGGAGGGTTATTTTACAATGTTTGTTGTGAAAAGAATTCACTTTGTAAACAACTATTAAGCCTGGAAGTTTAGTGAAGGTACATAGTTTTGAAAGCTACACAGGTGAAAAATCAAACTTATTGTTTGTAATTTTGCTGTTACATGTTAAGTTACTTTGACAGCAATTTTCTAATGATAATGTGATTTATGATTTAAAAGGCCTGAACCAAAATGGAAGTTATTCCTTGCGTCTGAAGTATAGCACCATCACCTTATTAGGTCACAGCAGAGTGAGTGTCCCAATGTCGCTCTGACCCAACTCCCTTGATGATGCAGTGTGTGTTTGGAGGTGAGTTGTGTAAAGTGGCCGAACATCAACAACAACAACAAAAAAAAAAAACACAGGAAAGAGCAATTGGGTAAATCTATACACTGCTCTTTAAAAATACTATTATGAGATGGACGTTTATGTGAAGCATGAGGGGCAATTCTGATTTGATTGGATATTGTTTTTAAAATAATCCAAGTAACTGAAGTCTTTAGTTGTAGCTGCATGTCAGCTGGTCATCAATTAACATTTTAGGCAGATTTTTTTGTTTACATTATGCTTAAACTTCAGACTGAAATAAATTGGAAGCATTATTAGAGACAGTTAATATAGTTATTCCTTTCTTCTTCATTCATGAGATAATATGATGATAGAATTAATGTTTAGAAACAGTTTTATTATGAGATAGTTTGTTATTTTGCCACAACAACCCAAAGGATAGTAAGATGTACCATATGACCTTTTGGCAAATATACCAATGTGAATTTACCTCTACATTAATCCTTTTCCCAAAGAGTTCGCCCTTGTGTTTTGACAGAACAGTTGGCATTTCAACTGATAAGGTATTTCTATTTTTAAAATAATTTGGTAATTACATTTGTTTGAGTATTTTTAAAGATTAATTTTAAGAAAGCACTTCCTATAAAATGTATACATTTTATTTAGAAAACCAGGAACGTGGGAAACCGTTTTTAAAATATTAAAGATAGATTTTATTGGAGAAATGCTTTACTGATTTGTATTTTAGTGCTTTTTTAAAACCTAAGTATCTGGTAGTATTCCCCTTGTAGTGAGCATGAGATTAAAGTTTAGAACTTTTTTAAACAATCTTTTCTTTTTTTGTGGTTGTGTACTCATTATTGCTTGTTCGTCTTTTGCAATTTAGATAAATGATATAACATTAAACTCAAGGTGGTTGAGTTGCAGTAGGGAGTCGGAAGCAAGCCAAGGGAACATCTTTCTCTACAGGGGACTTGGCGATTCCAAACCCCCAAGGTTCCAAGAAGAAACTGAAGACACCTGGAATCTGTACTTGCTTTGTGCTATTGAGCTGTGCTTGTTATATGGACCTTGTTGCTTGAACAACAGATTTAGCATTTAAAAACCCAGTTATTTTTGAGAAAACTTGACCTCTTAGCCCTTTGTGGACAGTTGAGAATTTCAGGCATTGTTAAAATAGATTTTCCTTATGTAGAATTCAGGCTTTCAGCTTAGTCTTCAAAAGTTACAGAGTGCATGCATAACCTTGTTAGTTTTCATAACTGGATGGTAGATATTTTATAGAAAGCTGTTTCATAGTGTTAGAGAAGTGAACAGTTTATGTACTTTTTCAGTTTCTCATTGGGGGAAAATTCCCAGGCAAGCAAACATTTTCCTTCTTAGTAAATACAGGAATTTGTGGATGTTTATGATGGTTTTTAAAGTTAGTAAACATAAGACCCACTAACAGCCACATAGTCTAAAAATACTTAGGAAATCCACAGAGGATTAATAGGCTGCTCTGATGCTTTTGGTAGAGTGAGAGAGAGAATTTGGTAATTGTGCTAGAGATTATATTGCTGAAAAGCTGTTAGGGAGAAATATTTTTTTAAATAGTAAAGAATATATATGTATTTAAGCCCCTATGGTAGACTTAAAAAATACTAATTTAATGAGTTTTAGGTTGGTTGGTTGGCTTGTTTTGAAGTAACCTGTTTCTCTTCCTGTCATGTCTTTTTGCAGAATCCAGACTCCAAAATGATGCAAATCAACCTGACTGGGTTTTTGAATGGAAAAAATGCTAGAGAATTTATGGGAGAACTGTGGCCCCTCCTCTTAAGTGCGCAAGAAAACATCGCTGGAATCCCTTCTGCTTTTCTAGAACTGAAGAAAGAAGAAATAAAACAGAGACAAGTAATAGCCTTTTTACTTTTCTGTAATGTTGAGAGAGACACTTTTAAATTTTATATGACTTAGAGCTAGGATCAGCATGTTGTTCTGCTTTGCTGTAATATATTCAAACATACACTTTGATTCTCCACTCCTTCCACCGAACCCCAGCCCAGACATTGAGTTGAAAATGTCATTTTCCAGGGTTCCTGGGAGGCTCAGTAGGTTGAGCATCCCAGCTCTTGGTTTTGGCTCAGGTCATGAGCTCATGGTCGTGGGATCCAGCCCAGTGGGGTTTCGTGTGCAGCAGGGTATCTGCTTCTCTCCCTCACCATCTCCCTTTGCTCTTTCCTCTCCATGTGTATGAGCCTGCTTTCTCTCCCTGGAATAAGTAAAATCTTTCAGTAAAATGTCATTTTTCCAGAGCCCAGTAATTGGGCAAATACATTTTTCTTTAACATTTTGTCAGGAAGCGAGTAATGCACCTCTGGGTGCACAGTGGAGAGTGGCAGGAAGAGGGAATGACAGACAGAGGGAGAAGCAGACTCCCCAGTTAGCAAGTAGCCCTATGTGGGACTCCTTCTCAGGAGCCTGGGATCATGATGAGAGCTGAAGGTGGACGCTTAACTGACTGAGCCACATAGGCGCCTGATAAATTTTTTCTTAATATGTGCATACTTCTAGCTCAGAAGAAAATTTGAACTTTAATAACAATGTAAAAGGTAAGCACAGGTTCTTCACATGAGCAGTGTATATTAAATCACCAAAGAGTAAGATGAAAGTGAAAAAAAAATTTTTTTTAAAGATTTCATTTGTTTAAGAGTGAGAGAGAGAGCATGAGAGGGGAGAAGGTCAGAGGGAGAAAACAGACTCCCTGTGGAGCTGGGAACCTGATGTGGGACTTGATTCCGGGACCCCAGGATCACGGCCTGAGCCGAAGGCAGTGGCTTAACCAACTGAGCCACCCAGGTGCACCGAAAATGATTCTTTTTTTTTTTAAAGTAAACTTAAGAATAGTCTTGTTGAAAAGCAGAGGCCAATTAAGTGATTTATAGCATTGGTATTTATCAAGGGTGTAAAGTCTTCAGTTTGTTTGTTGATCTCAAATGTTCAGCTATGTTTACTTTGAAAACTTGATCATTGCAGATTGAACAAGAAAAGTTGGCTTCTATGAAAAAGCAAGATGAAGACAAGGATAAGAGGGATAAGGAAGAAAAAGAAAGCAGCAGAGAAAAAAGGGAGAGGTCTCGAAGCCCAAGAAGGTATGTTACAACACACATATACCTAATGTTATGCAAACATTAGGTATGTTAGTAAAGTTAGTATTCTGTGTCTAGAACGTTCCATAGTTAAAAAGGAAGCTAATAGCACTATTCAGAGAATTTCTTCCATTTTCTGCAATTTTCACGGTGGACTAAGGCTTGTGTGTGGGCTAAAATACTTGTTTTGTTTGAGTTTGATCCTTTGACGATAATTATCTCTAAAGTCCTGATGAATTATACAAGTCTTAATTCTTAAATCATAATCTAGACTTGCCTTCCATATTGGATTTGTTTAAATACGGCATTTAATTGTTTTAATCTATTCTACTTCTTTTCTTTCCTTTTTATTAGAAATCTGTGCCCATTAGCTATTCATATTATACTTGCCTAATTCCCTGTTCTGCTTTTCTTAGATGGTTGTATTGAACCCAAAACAGATCATTTATTTGTTTTCTTCTTCTTCCAATGAGGCTATGGTTAGGTTTCCATTTTTAAACCCACGACTCAGCTTCTACTGTATTTGTGGTGAAAGGTGAGAATTCTACTAGGCTTTTCATTGTTAGAGTTCTGGTAATTTTTTTGCATAAATCTTTTGAATTAGTAAAGGGAGGAGGAAATTTCTTTGTTCATTTTAATTTGTATATTTGATATTAAAACCTCCTTTTCAGGGAAGAAGTACTGTTTTTAGAATTAAGCACATCACTCTGATAACTACTTGGCTATTGATGAACCAGATTTGCTGTTTGATATCAAGTTAGGGAAGCCATTGTAAAGGAAAGGGGACTTCTCCTTTTTCAAAAAGGCTCCATAGGTTTGACGTATTTCTCTTCTCTTCCAAAGAGCCCATTACTTTAATGGTACTATTCATTTTTCTGGAATTCCTAGACTACCTGACAGACTCTGTGGTGGGAGCTGTCTGCCTCTAAGCTGTTTGGGTTTGAGTTGTTATCATGGAATATCTCTTTACTTTCAAGCATCCTCTTCCTCTGAAAAGTAGGTCTTTGGTCTCCTCATCTCTGGGAATGATTAAGAATCTAAATCTAGAGTCCTAGGTCAATGCTTTCCTCTTACAACTGGAATACCAGAAAATGTTGTTACCCTTTGTTTGTTTGCCTTCCTGGTTTTCTTTTGGCCCTTCCCCTGTTAAGCTGACAGGATACCTTATTTTTATAAAGAATTTCTCAGGTGTAAAGAGCAGTGTTGTATTTAAAAAGATTAATTCACACTTTCCCCTTTGACCCTCTCCCAATCCACATGATACAAAACTTTAAAAACATTACTTTCATCCTAGACGCAAATCCAGATCTCCTTCCCCTAGAAGACGATCTTCCCCTGTCAGGAGAGAGAGAAAGCGCAGTCATTCTCGATCTCCCCGTCACAGAACCAAGAGCCGGAGTCCTTCCCCTGCTCCAGAAAAGAAGGAAAAAACTCCAGAGCTCCCAGAACCATCAGTGAAAGTAAAAGAACCTTCAGTACAAGAGGCCACTTCTACTAGGCAAGTACATGAAAATTCATTTATAAGTATCACAGTTTTAGGCTATTGCTCACTGACTGCCAATAGAATAGCTCTGAGTTACAAATACAGAATCACTTGATTATTTCCCTTTTATATTTTTTAAATCATAAAATCAGCTTTTTGAAAAGATTCTAGCTCTACAGGAAAGTTTTAGTAAAGGACCCTAAAGATGACCAGTGCTATTGGCTGGTTGTATTGTTTCTTGAGATTTTATATATTGTGAGTTGCTTTTTTTCCCCAATACTGTGGACAACTGTATACTCTTAAAAATGTATGTGGTTAGAATTGTTGGTTGCTCTTTAACTTTCACTGATGTGTATATATCTTTTTGGAGCTAAGGAGAAGTCTTCATGGATTTTGAAAACATTTTAAAGAGAAACATAACCTTATTACATCATTGTATTATGACTTGGGAGTCTGAACTGCAGAAGGGAAAAAAATCAGCTTTTTTTTTTCTACAGTGACATCCTGAAAGTTCCCAAACCTGAACCTGTACCAGAGCCTAAAGAAACTTCTCCAGAGAAAAATTCCAAAAAAGAAAAAGAGAAGGAGAAGACCCGACCAAGATCTCGGTCACGTTCCAAATCAAGATCCCGGACACGGTCTCGCTCTCCTTCTCATACTCGACCTAGGCGACGTCATAGATCCCGATCAAGGTGAGCTTCAGGATTGATACAGATCTTGGGTTTTACATGCTACTTTCTGGGTAGAATTAGATAAGTAATTTCAGAGCAAGAGAGAGCATTTAGTACAAATGTTATTCTTTGGACCTACAGAGAGAATTTGAGGACATTTTCTGTGCACCATAAAAATCTCTACATAAATGGAAAACTGTATGCCTTGAAGTCCATTTTAAAAATACAGCTGTTGAGAAAGCGGTCAAGGAATTCTTCCCTTGTTCTCGTTTATTCAGGCTCTAATTCTGTTTGTTATGGCAGATCATACTCACCTAGAAGGAGGCCAAGTCCGAGAAGGCGGCCATCTCCTCGAAGAAGAAGCCCACCAAGACGAATGCCACCTCCACCCAGGCATAGAAGGAGTAGATCTCCAGTGAGACGGTGAGGGCTTTCTTTTTTCTTGTTCTTTTTCCTTTCTTTCCTTTTCTTTTTTTCTTTTTAAATTTGGAAGTGTCAGTAAATGAAAGTGCACCGCATTTGCTTTAGGCTAGTAGTGTTTGAATTAATGTCCCCATGGAATAAAAAGCTCGTGAGTGATACTAGGTGATGCCTTCGAAAGAGCCTCTCATTTGAGGTTTAATTGCCACAAAAACATAATGCAGTGTTGGGGGAAAACAAATGACCATTTTACTGATACTTTGTGTTAACTTACCTTTTAGACTCCAAGATCTCCTAGGGATGAGGGAATTTGCCACCCTCACTCTTCCTTTGGTTTTTCGTTATCACTGGCTTTTGAAAAGCAGATGACCACAGAGCCATTAAGCTACTTTTAGCCAATATTAAAATAACCTTTTTGCAATTACGTTTTTGCTTTAAATGTTTTCTTTCTCATAAAAACGAGTGTTTACAAAATTTTAAACAAGTAACAACGGGAACGTTACCCATAATCCCATCTCGTGGATATAGCCAATTTTTAGCAGTTTGAGGTCTAGGTATTATTGAAGAGATTAGACATAGAAGTAACCCTGTCAGTACGAATGTTCTGTGTTTAAAGATCATTTTAAAATTGGCATGAGGAAAAATGTTTGTATCTGTCCCTTTTAGCAAATCTGCCTAAAGTGGAGGCCTGGTGCACTGGTAGCAGAGTTTTGAGCCTTCTTTACCTCCTTGGAAGGAGCTGTGATGATTGTGCTTCAGATTATACTTAGCGTGGAAGTTTTTGTATTTGGGTCTTTGAGATTTTTACAGGGGTATGAATCTCTTGGATATACAGAGGGGAAATAATGAGCTCCATGATTTTTTGTTTCTGCAGTCAGGTTTTTCAGAGTCCCGTATTTTTTCAAAAGATAACATTTGGGGAGGGCGTTGTTGTGATACAGTGAAACATTTTGATGACTACTGCTAAAAATGATATACTTGGTTTTTAACTACTGACAGACTAACGGCGTAAATGGTCAGTTGATTTAGGCATCACGCTTTTCTAAAATTGGTTATTTTATAGGAGAAAAGTAATGCTGGTGCTTTCTAATACAAGATTAGTGGAAACAGCTATTTCTTATATTGGAGTTTTGCAAACAGCATGTTTTAATTGTGCTTACTGAGCCATTTAGCAGTCAAAATATTTTGCAGATTGTGTAAGATTCCCTTTCAGCCAGTTTTTATCTCACACTTAAGGTAGGGTTTCCTTTTTTTCAGGTTCTCAGGAATTCTTCCGCCAAAGGTGAATTCTGCAGGTACACATAATTGCAACAGAACTTACCACAGATTTGCCGCAGAATTCGAGAGGCCCCTGCTTCTAAGTTTATGTAGCTAAATGAATTCCTAACCCTGCTGCACATGTTTTTTTAAAAAAATGCAACCTAAAGGTTGTTTGACATTGTGCTATTAAATGGAAAATACTTTGCCACCCAAATTTTGAATGCAAACTCCAAACAGTGGTGATTTTCCTAAGGAAGGAAGAGACTAGCACTCAATGTGACATAACTGGAAAGACAACTCAGATGGAAGCGCTTACCAGAATAAGTTACCCACATTTAGTCTCAGAACTAGCTGTTTCCTGTCCTAGGTTGTGGTTTTGTTTCCCATTTTTTTTTTTTTTTTTAAACTTACTTATATGCTTAGCTACATAAACTCAAAAGTTGGATAAAAATAGCTGTATTTTTGTGTAAACTGTACATAACCTTTAAGGTCATTTTTGACAAATATGCAGTTAATGAATGTGAATACTTATTCCACAGAAGAAGGCGTTCATCAGCATCCTTGTCTGGAAGTAGCTCATCATCCTCCTCGTCTCGTTCCCGGTCACCGCCAAAGAAGCCTCCTAAGAGGACATCCAGCCCCCCTCGAAAAACTCGTAGGTTATCTCCTTCAGCGAGTCCTCCCAGGCGAAGGCATAGGCCATCACCTCCAGCAACTCCACCGCCAAAAACTCGTCATTCCCCAACACCCCAGCAGTCAAACCGTACAAGAAAAAGTCGTGTTTCTGTCTCTCCAGGGAGAACTTCAGGTAAAGGTAAAAATCAGAAGCATAAAAACAGTATGTTCATTTGTTCTTCGTTTGGCTACAAAGTGCCCAGTCAGTTGTTGCTGCCCCTTCTCCCTTCAGAGTGTGAAGTAGCTGGGTAATATTTGTGTATGTGATACTCTGTAAATTTGCTTATCACCTTTTCTTTCCTGCTTTAAGTTCTTGGGGTTTGTTGAAATAGCTTACGTGTAAATGTGTTTTGTTTTTAGCAGTTGCCCTCTGGCAGCAAGTAGGTGGAGAAATACATGACCTGCCCGTGGGCTGAGTTGGGGTGACTTATCAAAGTTTGTGTTGTCATGTTAAGGGATCATTTTATTACTATGAGACTAGTTAGCTTTTTTTTCCCTGGAGATTTTTTTGTTTGATATCTTACTTGAGAACTTCATATTCTGTTTTAATTCTTTCTTGGCCACATAGGGAAGAACAAGGTGTCCTCTTAAAAGCTGATTTGTTTTTTAGTTTAGGCTCTAGGCAGGGTTCTTCTGAGTGTTGTCCTTGGTTTATTCTGCAGATGGATTTCTGAGGAATTTATGATCTGTGATCCTGCCAGGCAAGTAGAATGTGTACTGGTCTGAGTGAGGGTTGTGGCATATTGGGAGCTATTCTTTTAGCATAAATACACAAGGAGAAAAGCAGTAGGATCTGTTTGCATTGGGCCTCTGGTGTTTAGGGCTGAGATGATAGCCTAAAGGGTGAGTAGTGGGGGAGGGGAAATCCTGAAAGCTGCTGTAGAAATTGGTTTTTGAGAAGCAGTCTGTAGGTTGAGCTGTACCAGGCTTGTTCTGATCACATCTAAATTTTCAGGTTAGAAAAAGAAAACGGGGATGGGCACAGTTCTGACTGTTTATTGAGATATAGAGAAGCCATCAGAGTGTTGGGGTACTGGCAGATAAGGCTAATCTGTAAAGAGTAATATGTAGATTATTTTCTGAATTT
Organism: Mustela lutreola; assembly: GCF_030435805.1. Classification (NCBI taxonomy): domain Eukaryota; kingdom Metazoa; phylum Chordata; class Mammalia; order Carnivora; family Mustelidae; genus Mustela; species Mustela lutreola. The sequence continues at coordinate 17,884,606 of NC_081299.1, forward strand.
TAACAATTTAATGTAGTGACCGTATCATTAAATATAGCTGGATGATGTTTGGGTCTTCCAGGTTCAGACTTACTTTAAGTATGAGAGGGGGCCTTACGGTCACTTACTTTCATAACCTCCTGTCCTTTTGTTCAAAATTAGGACAGCTTCAGTAGTTTCCAGCCACCATGTCCAAATCTGATGCCCACTTCCTAACCAATGTTTTCTATTTCTATGAGGTAGTTTGCATTTCTGATTTTTTTCCCCCTTTATCTGGAGCCAGAAAGCTCTCTAGTGACAAAATATTACAAAAGTTTCCACCTTTTATTTTATAAAAACACATCGTTAGGATTTTTCTATTTGCATTATAGCCAAAGAGTAATAAAATTATCTGAACAGGAGGACTGAATCTTTGTTAAAATAGATTGCTAAGAATTAAGTTTTTTCAGAGTATACCCAGGCACCAACCTCTTGGGTTCTGATATATTGTCAAGGGGAGTGGGCCACTGCTTTCAAAAAAAAAAAAGTCACAGTGGATATGCGCTTAGGAGAGAAATAAGTCAGGGTAGAAGACAAAGACTTAGTTATATACCTATGGATTCTGGGATAGGTCTTCCATGTCCAAACAAAACACAGCCAAAGAGGTACACTGTGGGCAATATACAGAGACTGCCTTGTGTCTGCTGAAGCTGAATTTGGCTTTAACTACTTGGAAATTATAACATTTTATAGTAAAATGATCCCAGTCCTGTGTGATGAAATTTCAGAAGTAGAACAGACTTTAGAGACTGTCATCAAGAAACCGGTTCTCAGGTTAAGTGATTTGGTCAAGGTCAACCAGCCAAGACTAAAATTTGGGTTCTCATTTTCCAGTAGAATAGTATATGCAGACCTTGCCCAACTTTCCTACCCCAGAATGTTGTTGTGAGGGCTAGAGGTGGGAGATGGAGGGCAGGGTGAAGTTCTTTAGTTTCTGTATCTGGTGATGTGATTTCAGAAATTCCTTCAGTAACGCCATTGAAGTATAATAGGTTTTACTTGTATATTTCATGTAGTAGTTATCAGTCAGGACTTTTAATATTGAGCAAATGGAGTAGGAGGGATACAGGGAAAGTATTTGGGGGAATTTAGAGGTAAATAATTTGGAGTATACTGTACATTCTCATCTGAAAGGATCTTCAGGAAGCATCTTACAGTCAGTGGCATGTTAAATCGGCATTATCTTAGTACACAAAGTAGTGCTTTGAAATCAGTAGGATATTTAATGAAGTATGTTTATAGAGGATCTATGCCTATTAAAGTTTTAGGATAGATCAGTTTAATCCTATAAATTACGTTCTGTAGATGATGATTTCACCAATTTTGGTAACAGTGATTTATCTTTATAAGTGATCATTTTGACAAGTCTGGGAGATTAATAATTAATAGGAATACTGAAGTAAATTTAAAATTCTGTTTTTTTATTTAGAAGATTCTGACTTTATGCTAGAATGATTTTGCCCTTTGAATGCTAAAAATAAAACATTAACATAATAAACTAAACTCTCATCTAGATAAACACATTCGGATGAAATATTAACTCTGTTAATATTACAATTCAATCATATTAAACCAGCGTAGGGGTATATATTATGTACTTGTTCTAAGAGTATGAATGTTCTGACAGTAGACTATAGCTATAAACCATTCATGAGAGATTGGATCAAGATAAAGTCGCAAATGGATATATCTGTAAGGAAAAATATGTTTGTTCTAGTTCAGTCATGTTTATTCAGTTGGCATTTGTCAACTCTCTTGCAAACATAGCCGCATTTTTAATGTCTCTTAGAGGTAAATGCATTCTGACATTGAGGCGGCTTCCAAACACATTTTGGAACCCAGTTCTCTTATGTGGTAACTTGGACATGTGGGGTGTATAGACAACTGGATGCCTCTGATAACTTTTCAAGAATTGAAGATTAACTATCACTTTAAAGTGCAGCGTACTGACCAGAAAAATAGCCTCAACTCCTTTATAGTTTAAAAGCATTTGTATTTTATTTCTTTTGAATTTGTTAAAATACAAGGGTTGGGTTTTTTTTAAAGATTTTATTTATTTATTTGACAGATCACAGGTAGGCAGAGAGGCAGGCAGAGAGAGAGGAGGAAGCAGGCTCCCCGCCAAGTAGAGAGCCTGATGCGGGGCTCGATCCCAGGACCCTGAGATCAGGACCTGAGCTGAAGGCAGAGGCTTTAACCCACTGAGCCACCCAGGCGCCCCTAAAATACAAGTTTTAAATGCAGTTTTGCTGCCATATTTCATGGTAACTCATTAGGATTTAACCGGTTTTTACCAAATCCAGTGCTAAGTCAAAAACGGTTATTGCATAGAAACATTAATAAAATGCAGTTCATTTAAAAAATAGCATTTTTTTAAAAAAGGTGCTTGGGTGGCTTAGTTAAGCATCATACTCTTGATTTGGGCTCAGATCCTGATCCTCAGGGTTGTGAGATCAAGCTGTTCCTTGGTCTCTATGCTCAGCAGGGAGTCTGCTTGTGATTCTCTCCCTCTGCCCCACCTGACCTTGCTTGTTCTCATGCACTCTCTCAAATCTCCAAAAAAAAGAAAAGAAAAGTATTGTAAATTCATTTTGACTACTTTAGCAAAGATGAGATTTCTGTTTTAGATCACTAGCTGTCTAAAGTTACTGCCCCTTAGAATAAGCCTTTACAGAATTCTGAGTACAAGAGTGTGTTAAAAGAAATGTATCTATACTCTGGGTCAACATTCCGTGGTATTTGCTTTAATCAGACAAAGCAGATAAATAAGGATTCTTGGGATCATATTGGCTTCAAATTTAGTTCTTAGCAGCATGGTCTTAGATGATGTTTCAGGTTAATCGTATGGTAAGATCAATGGTTATATCTGTATATACTTTGATTTTAGTTGAAGCAGTAGATGGATATTATAAATAGAGCTTGTTAATTGATGGAAATTAAAGCCTGTGCTCTAGAAATAGTCTTGGGTTCAGATCCTAGTTCACTTTAATTATCTATGTGATTTTAGTTGAAGTTACCTTTTTTTTTTAAGATTTTATTTATTTATTTGACAGAGATCACAAGTAGGCAGAGAGGCAGTTGCGGGGGGTGGGGGAGCAGGCTCCCGCTGAGCAGAAAGACCAAGGATACAGGGAAAGTGGGGCTCAATCCCAGGACCCCGGGATCATGACCTGAGCCGAAGGCAGAGGCTTTAACCCACTGAGCCCTGAAGTTACTTTTTAAGCCTCAGATTTCTCCTCCTTTAAAATGGGGGGTAATACTATCAACAGTGCTTAGTGCTGCTTGCTAATACAGCAAGCATACAAAAGACAGTTGTCTTAATTTTTCCATGTAATTTGGAAAAGAGAAGCTGGGTAATTCATAAGGTGCTCACAGCTCTGCTACTACCTTCGGTGTATTTCTGAGCTGCCTCCCCCTGCTTTTTTAAGCCTTGAAAAAATCCAGCCTTAGTGTTTAATTATTTTTCCTGCTGTGAGGGATTACTTTTTTCTGGGTAGTTTAAATCTCTCATGTTATGATGAAGGTTGTATTGGTACAGAAAGATTCTTTAGTATCTTGGTGGCTAACTCATTCCTCTTCTCCAGAACAAATCTCTTTTTCTGAAGATTTCATCAGATCTATTTCTTAACCATTTATCAGTTTTACAACTTTTCTGAACCCAGGTATGGTTGCATGCTTGGAAGCTCTTGTGCTGTTGAGGCCTCCATAGTTGAGTGGTTTTTACGTTGTGGGGTAGCACCTAGAGGTTTACTGAGTCGAATGTTACACATGTCTTCTGTACAGAGCTGCTGCTATGAAACAGCAACTCCCAGTTTCTCTTAACTGGTTTCTCTTGGGAGAAATTATCTGTATGACTAAAAAGTCATTATAGGACTTTTCAAGGCTTTCACCAAACATTTAACTTATAAGCATAGTCACACCTGTTGTACCATTAAGACATGGTCTTGTGTGGTTTTGTTTGTTTTGTTTTGCTTTCCTGTGTATGAAAAAATTTTTTTTTTCTTATTTTTAGTGACAAAACATAAAGGTACTGAGAAAAGAGAGTCCCCTTCACCAGCACCTAAGCCTAGAAAAGTAGAGTTATCTGAATCGGGTAAGTTTTCATGTGTTTTTTTTTAACTTAATTAGATTTTTTGCACATTGCATCATCCCCTCTGGTGAAAGTCAGAAGGATATCACTTAGTGGTTAGTAGCTACGGCTTTAAAGTGAGACCAGCCTGGTTTGAATACCCACCTTTAGTGATTAACTGCTTTTTGTTTAGTTACTTAATTTATCTGACCCTCACTTCTTTCATCTGAAATGCAGGTAACAGTACCATCCTTTAGGTTTATGATGATTATCTGAAATATGTTAAAGTTCATAGAGCTTAGCTTGACCTATAGTAAATAAACTTTGATTACATTTGGTGAACATAGTCTAAAATCAGCGTTTAAATTGGCATTCTGAAGTTTTTTTGTAAGAAAAAAAAATTATCTATACAGTTGTATTGCTTGATCCAATGAGATAGAGGTGTAAGAGACCATTTTCCAATTTAAGTACGTTACATTTTCTGTATGCGTAACTAAAGAAACACTTTCTAAATGCATCCATCTTTCAGAAGAAGATAAAGGTGGCAAAATGGCTGCGGCAGATTCTGTGCAGCAGAGACGTCAGTACAGACGACAGAACCAGCAGTCTTCATCTGGTACGGATATGGATTCAACTGTTTTCTATCTGTATATCCTCATGAAAAATACTCCAGATACAAATCTCCATCCTTGTAGTGAGCATACTTATGAGAAATAGGTGTCTATATAGAAATCTGTTCAAGGGGAGGAAGTATTTTGGTTTTAAGTCCTTTCTTAAAACTTAATTTTCTTTTAAATTGTTGTAAATAGTAGATCTTTACAGTACAATAGTAAATATACAGGGGTATGAAATTTAGAAAAGTATATTCTTTTACCATTCCCTAGTCTTACTCCTGAAAGCTTTTCTTCAGAATTTTTCTGTGCCATGTATATAATCTATGGTTTAAAAGGGAAAGAAAAAACAAACCCCAAAAAACTTGTATAAGCTCAGACTTTGTTGCCTCCCTTTTTAACTTACTATATCTAGATATTTTACCCTGTTCTTAGATCTGTTTTTTTTTTTTTTTTTTAAAGATTTTATTTATTTATTTGACAGACATCACAAGTAGGCGGGGGTGGGTGGGAGGGGGTATGGTATGGAGCAGGCTCCTCATCAAGCAGAGAGCTGGATGCAGGGCTCAATCCCAGGGTCCTGGGATCATGACCCTAGCCAAAGGCAGAGATTTCAGCCCACTGAAGCGCTCAGGTGCCCCAGATCATCTAATTTTTTTTAATAGCTAAAACTTTCTACTGTAATAATAAATACACTGTAATTTATTGAGCCAGTCACCTACTTGGACATTAGGTTGTTTCTAGGTTTCCTGTACTTTATTTCTGTAAAATAATAAACAGTATTTATTTTTTAGTTAATAATAATATTACTAGCTTTGGGTATTTGTGACCAAGGCTAAGTGTGCTGCATTTGCTTTTCATTTGCAATATAGAGACCAAAGCACCCCACAGCAAAATCAAGTCCATTAAAAGCTCTTTAAACATGAAGTTAATCATGGGTTTAAAAATGCATATAGGTCTTGGGTGGTTTTGGTACTTGGGACTTTATTTCCTTCTTCTTCTTTTTTTTAAAAAGAGAGAGGTGGAGAGATAGAGAAAGCATGGGGGAGGGGATAGAGAGAATCTCGTCCCAGTGCAGAGCTCAACACAGGGCTGGATCTCAAGACCCTGAGATAATGGCCTGAGCGGAAGTCAAGAGTTGGATGCTTAACCAACTAAGGCACACAGGTGCCCTGGGACTTCATTTTAAATTTAAGTTTTGGTATTTGGAAACAGTTATTAGTTATTTTAAGTGAAGGAGACCAGGTGCAAGCAGTCGAAGTTTTTCATTTTGCATTTCCTACCAGGCCTGTAGGAAAGGCTTGTCACTTTTTTTTTTTTGTATGTGGTAAATGCTAAGGATGTGAGAAGTATTCAGATCCTAGTGGAACTTTCAGTAGTTTTGAAAGTGCTTTGAGTAACAAGCATCAAGTACTTGCTTGAGGTGTTTTTTGAGCTTAGTTTTTTGGAAAATCACTAGATTTTTTTTTTTTTTTAAGATTTTATTTATTTATTTGACAGAGATCACAAATAGACATAGAGGCAGGCAGGGAGAGGGGGAAGCAGGCTCCCTGGTGAGCAGAGAGCCCAATGTGGGGCTCAATCCCAGGACCCTGGGATCATGACCTGAGCCAAAAGCAGAGGCTTAACCCACTAAGCCACCCAGGCACCCCAGAAAATCACTAGCATCTTAAGGGACACTTGTATCCTATTGGGGTGTGCCTTGGGAATGATTTATATAACTAAATTATATAATGATTTATATTTATGTTTGGCTTTTAAGTCATTGACGGTATATCGATGATAACTTTTTTTCAGAACTCATGGCTTGTATACATGCTTGCTTGCATAAGCGAGCTTTACTTGGTAATTTGGACACTCCCATCTGCTTAGAGTCAGAAAATGTGGGCACACGCTTTAAAGCACAGATGTAATGTAATTTTTGTTTATTGTATAATTATAGATTCTGGCTCCTCTTCTTCCTCAGAAGATGAGCGACCCAAGAGGTCCCATGTGAAGAATGGTGAGGTAGGCAGGCGGCGGAGACATTCCCCTTCCCGGAGTGCCTCTCCATCACCTCGAAAGCGCCAGAAGGAGACTTCCCCTCGGTAATGTCTTTTCTTTCAGTAGTCTTCACTGGTGGTCTGTGGTTGTGATGAAACTTCTCTAACTTAAGGGATGGGCTACAGGCTTATTTTAAAAAATTGTTAATTCCTTCATTTCAAGGACTCATAGAAGGAGATGGCCAGATTTGGGGGGCTTGGGGACATTTTCTTTGCTTTATTTGGTGGTTATCACTATTAGTGAGATCTTGGTAAGTTATGTACCACCATGTCCTGTGTCTGCATGACTAGATAAGTGAAACCATAGCATTAACTTCTGAACCATCTTTGAACATTTTTTTAAAAAAAATACATCGCCATTAGTGATACTTAACTCCATTGAAGTAAATAATTTGGTGAATGGAATTTCTTGACCTTTGTTTTTCTCCACTGCTCTCAGGATGCAAATGGGAAAGCGATGGCAATCGCCAGTGACTAAAAGGTTGGTTAGCCACTACTTTGTACATGAGGCCAAGTTTAGTGACATGATTTGCTATTTAGGTAACCTGTTCACATCCCTATGTATACAGTGGGGATGGCTGTGGAGAAGTTCCCCAGTTGTTTTAATTGATTTTATTTCTTTGCACTTAAGATTAACGATAGCACTTGTACACGGTGTTCATTTTACAGTACCATTTGAGCTTAGATTTTTGTAGTTATAGTACCTGGATATTTTCCAAGAGATAGGATCATAATAGCTCCTAAGACTTGGTGGGGAGGGCCTTTGTGGTGGTGTTCAGAAAAGCAAGAAAAATTTGGTAAAGACTTTAAAAAGATTAAAGATGAACATGAGTCTCTGGCCCTGTTCATTGTTCTCTACAGTAGGAAGGTGGGTTGCATATCTTCATTGAACCTTTTGATTAAGGTGTCTGACTGTAAAACTGTAACACTTGAGAGCTTAATCATAAGTAGAAATCTCAAATTCAAGCCTATCTCATAAGTGAGAAAACAGGCTCAGAAGTAGTGAAATGAGTTTCTTAGGGTATAAAGTAACAAAGTCTGATCTTAGACCTGTGTTGTTGACATTATGCCATTATACTGTCTTCATTAGTCTTCTGCTTTTGGGGGGTCTTTGCAGCTAACTGTCTGAGTATCTTTCTTGAAACTATCACATTGTCCTCTTTATAGCTCACTTTTTGAAGCTGTGTTGGTCGTCTCACTAATAAGAGTTCTCTTGAAAAGATTCTTTGGACTAGTCAGCAGTGTGATGGAGCAAAATTGTGTATTTGTTTTGTGGAGTATTTGACAATAAAAAATAAAAACCTTTAAAAAATAAATTTAGATTCCAAGGGATTCTGTTTCCAATATAATTATCCCTGACTTCTGTAAAATTGCTGGTACAGCAGCTAAAAAGTTGTTTTACAAAATCAGGTTAGTGGTAAGATTCCTTCCCCCTCCCGTAATCTCCCCTTATAAAACTACCTTTTCATTGGAAAGTGATTTATGAACACTGAAATCAATACTGATGTTCACTACCCTGCGTTAGGGTGTTCATATTCTTTAAAAAGGCCTCTAGTTTTATTGATGTTAGAAATTGCTGTCAGGTGTCTAGGATTTGATGGAGAAAGAATTATTTGGAACTGTGCTTCAGTATTTATTATGTTTTTAAATGGGGACATAACAGCCTGATTTGGATTACTTCACATATAAACTTTAAACTTTGAACAAAGATACTTTTCATACTTTGAAACATTTGTCTTTGGGTATCGAACACTTCTCAACTTAAAGGGATATTGATCAAAAGGGGAAGTTATCTCAAAAAACTTAAAAAGGTAGTTGTCACACCTGCAGCTTCTTGTCTTCATTCCCAGCAGGGCTAGTGAAGTGGTGGTTCAGAGGTTGCTGCAGCAAGCTGGCTCCTTCTGATAGAACTTGCTTTTCTCCATATTCGAGGGCTGCGTCACATACTGATGCGTACTGAAACTGGCTCTCACAGAATTTGAGAGGGAACTTCACTACTGAACGTTTTCTACACAGTTGAAAGCTTTAGCTTGGCATGTTTCAGAGTAATAGAAACAGATGAAGCAGATAAGCAGAAGAAAAACATTAAGCATTCAACATTTTGAATAATACAGTGAACAAACTTAGAAATATGTTGAACCTGGGCTTTATGTCACTTTTTTTTTTTTAAGCACATACGGAAAAATTGAAGTAGATTGATCTGAAAGAAATTGGGTTTTTGTTGTTGTTGTTGTTTTTTAACCCTTGAAATGTGTGCCTTCTCAGCTTAGGTAGAAATTCTGTAGCTTTTTAGATCATGGAGCCATGTGGTGTCAAGACTCCCATTTTAAGTAATTATTAGATTTTTTCTAGCAGTTCCTTAAATTACTGCAAGTCTGGTTATGGGTTGCTTAATGTTTTGGTATTTTCTCACATAGAAACAGGACATTGAAGGTCATCACTAGAAGGGACCTTCTGGCTATTCTCAGTCTTCCCTTGTTACTAATGAAGATGAGGCACAAAATAAATACCTCAGGTTACCAGTTTGAGTCCAGTTTTTGTAGTGGGAATTTCTGATGAGATTTTATAAACTGAAATTGGGAGAATGCTTTTAAAAAGAAGCCACTAATCCACAATAATAGCCTCTTACATGATTGTATTTACTGATAACATGGGGAGTTCTGCATTGTATCACTTCATCTTCTTAGTTTGCACCTATAAACTTTCTTCTTAAATCAGAACGCAAATGTCTTTTCCTATTTAAAATCTTGAATCAATACTGTGGTTATCCGGTCTTCCTGGGTCCTGTAATTCTCAGATTAACCCTGCTAGTAAAATGGCTTCTCCTTTACTGTATTTTCTTAGTTAGTAATTCTGTCTACACTTCGTCCAAAGCTTATCTGTCTTCATAGATTGCCTCTTACAGTTTATTTTTAAATCTGTTCCAAGTGAAGTCTTAGTCCTCACAAGGCATAAGCAAATTGGAATTGAAAAGTAATGAATATAAAGTAATTATTAAATTTAATAATGAATTTCAGGACTTGTTCTGTTAGTAACAGAGCTCTCCTTAGTTTTCAAGAGGGAATCAAGCCTAGTAAACTTGAGAAAATACTTCCAGGTTCATAGGAAGCCTCAATCAAGCTGATCAAGAAATTAAAAACTATATTGTATGTGATGATTTTGTATTTGCGAATTTAACCAAAATGTGGCAGACTGGCTGGGTGTATATTTTAATATATGTCTTGGGAGACTGCTGTGAGTTAATCCAGTTGATACAATTGGATTTTTCATGTGTTTGTGTTGGTTAAGTGTGTAACAAAGCTTAGAGTTAGGGTTTTATATAATTATCTGTGTTTCTACCATATTGTTCCCAGTAAAAGCTTTAGTGCTCAAGTTCTAATCCTTTGTTTTAGGGATAGTGTTGTAGTTAGTAGTAAGCAACTTTTGAATAGTGGAAATAAAACATTTTTAAGAATTGAGAACTTGGAAGAGTGACACCCAGATTTGGGGCCTTAAGCCACTGGTGACTATTAAAATTTTACATTTCTGAATTGGAACATGAAAGTTTTTCTGGATTTTAAAACAGTTGTTCCTAATAAGGAATCAAAATCACCTGGAGAGCCTTTTCAGCATACATCAGCTAGATCATCATCTGGAGCGGGTGGACAAACTCACATAAGCTCCCTAGGTAGTTGTGATGTGCATTCCAATTAAAAAACAATGTCACAGGGCAGTGTTTTCAAACTTTTTTTGCCCTGTGTCATGTTGGGAATTTCTGTATCATGACCTAGACTCTGCATATTTATATACTGAAACAAACATTTTAGAAAACAAAATTTACCATTCCCACAAGTTAAAATGCTCAGATTCTCTAAAATGTTGGTTCTCAGCCAGAGTCTTGACTAATGGTCTTGACCAGGTGTTTTGAAAAACATCGCATTGAGAAGTAGAGTAGTTGGTTGCACTTTGGGTTAATGAAGGTGGAAACTGTGTCATCTGGATCACTTGCTAACGAGAACTCCAAATCACCTGTAATTTTTTTTTTCCTTTTCCTTTTGGTGATTTAGTGGTAGACGGAGGAGGAGTCCCTCCCCACCACCCACCAGAAGGCGACGTTCTCCTTCTCCTGCCCCTCCTCCTCGTAGGCGCAGATCTCCCACACCGCCGCCACGACGAAGGTATTTTATTAGTTATGTTAGTTGGAGCTAATTGAAGCAACTTTCTTTATATCAAAATATATTACCGGCACGGCATTGCTCAGCCATTTACAGAACATCACATATTATGTGATTCCGTTAATATGAAAAGTCCAAAACACCCAGATCTATAGAGATAAAAATAGATCTGTGGTGTCTGGGAGTGGGGGTATTATAATGGTTACAGACTGAATATACCTAAAACCATTGAAATGTACCTTTTAAAATTTATGGTATGTGACTCACACGTCAGTAAGGATGTAAATTAAAAGGGGAAGTCACTCTGTTTAGTGATCATAAAGGGAAAAATAACTAACTTTACAGTGGAGAATTCCAGCAGATCCTTAACTAGGGAATCGGTTAACAGGCAGTGGTACATATTGGCATTATATAATTCCCGAATACCTTTTTTGGTATCCATATCAGTCATACAGAATCTCCAGGATTTATTAGGAAATACCAGGTAAACCTAAATTGACAGTTATTCTACAAGGTAACTAATGAGTACTTTTAAAAAATGGCAGCCCAGGTGGGAGCTCAGTCAGTTGGACATCTGTCTTCAGCTCAGGTCATGATTCCATGCTCCTGGGATTGAGCCCCACATTGGGCTCCTGGTCTGCTTCTCCCTCTCCCGTCCTCCCGACTGTGTTTATGCACCGTTTCTCTCTGAAATAAACCTTTTTTTTTTTTTTTTTTTAAGTTTTTTTATTCATTTATTTCACAAGCAGGCAGATCAGCAGGCAGAAAGAGAGGGGGGAAGCAGGCTCCCTGCTGAGCAGAGAGCCCAATGCTGGGCTCGATCCCAGGACCCTGAGATCATGACCTGAGCCGAAGGCAGAGGCTTAACCCACTGAGCCACCCAGGTGCCCCTCTGTGAAATAAGTCAGATAGATAGATTGATTGATTTAAAAAGTAGCAGTCGTGAAAGACAAAGGAATAGTCACACATTGGCAGGAACTAAGGACACATGATAATTATGATGTAGAATTCTCATTTTTGGAACCTGAACAAAAAAGAGACATTAGTGGGAAACCAGGATTGTATTTAGTTAATACTAAGTGCTATGGCTAATTTCAGAGCTTTGATCATTTTTGTTATGGCTCTTGAAGCTGTTAAGTGGCAAATCTATTTTTGTAGCTCTACTATAAATCAAAAGTGATTTTTAAAATAAAAGGTAAGGAGGAAAAGGTTTGTAAGGACGTTGCTCAAATATATAACTGAGCAGTATTGAGCCTGTATATGCCGAGTAAAGTGCTATAGGTGTTTGGTGTACTTAATCTAGTGCTTGAGATGATCTTGCTCAGTAGGTGGTATTCCCATTTTTCAGATGAGGAAATGGAGGTGCACACTACCATGTGTCCAAAGCTTATTATAAAGCTGACCCTATGCAAGAAAACATTCTGAGCTTAAGGTCTGAATATTTCAGAAGCAAATAAGAGGGTTGAAATGGAATGTCATATTCGGGTCGAATTTCTAAGAGGCACGTTAAGATTATATGGGACTTAAGCATTAAGTGGAAGGCCAGGTTGGACTTCCACCGGGATGCATTCTACCTAGTAGGTAGACTTCCACTGAAAAGTGGTTTCTTTGAGACACAGAACCCAAGTTTCCTTGGGAGGGTGGGGTGGGTGTAGAGGTATCTTTTAAAACATGTGCAAGTGAACTCTTCCCAAGTCCAAATGTCAGTTCAAGAGAGCACCATGTAGGAGAGCTTTTTTTTTTTTTAAGGTTTCATTTATTTGAGAGAGCAAGCATGAGTGGGAGTGGTTTGGGGGCAAGAAGCAGACTCCCCACTGAGCAAGGAGCACCACGTGGGGCATGATCCCAGGACCCTGAGATCATGACTTGAAGCAGAGGCAGAATGCTTAACTGACTGAGCCACGCAGGTGCCCCCAGGAGAGCTCTTAAAGCACAGACTTCCTAAGTTGCCCATAGTAGAATCCTAGCTCTTACATAATGATGGGTGTTTATGCAGGTTTCTCTTCTCAAAAAAATACCCCATTAAATTGGCTTCATATGGATTGTGTCCAATGACTTGACAAACTTGAATTCATTCTGGAAACTTCAGATTTTCTCCATTAAGCAGAGTGTCCTGTTTTTTAGTCATCTAGGATAAATAAATCCACGAAGTGATTTCTTTTTCTTAAATGAGGATAATGGCAAAGCATTTCCAGTTAAAAATGTACTGTGTTTTCCTGGTGCCTAACTACAGTTTGGCCTTAACTTCTGGTCATTTTTCTGTGCAGTCTGTTGCCTTACTCTTTGGACCTTTCAGCTTAATGGTGTCTGTTTCCTAGGACTCCTTCTCCACCACCCCGCCGGCGTTCACCTTCTCCAAGAAGATACTCTCCTCCAATACAGAGGAGATACTCTCCTTCCCCGCCTCCAAAGAGAAGAACAGCTTCTCCCCCTCCCCCTCCTAAACGAAGGGCATCACCATCTCCACCACCAAAGCGTCGGGTCTCCCATTCTCCACCTCCCAAACAAAGAAGCTCCCCAGTCACCAAGAGACGTTCGCCTTCATTATCATCAAAGCATAGGAAAGGGTCTTCCCCGAGCCGGTCTGCGCGTGAGCCCCGGTCACCACAACCAAACAAAAGGCATTCGCCCTCACCACGGCCTCGAGCTCCTCAAACCTCCTCAAGCCCTCCACCTGTTCGAAGAGGAGCGTCGTCATCACCCCAAAGAAGGCAGTCCCCTTCTCCAAGTACTAGGCCCATTAGGAGAGTCTCCAGGACTCCGGAACCCAAAAAGACAAAAAAGTAAAAATATTTTATGCTTTCTTGGCTAGGAACACTAACTTGCATAGTTCTTTATGTTGGGAAGCTATTTTCCCCCTTAACTGAGAAGTTACAGAAAAGAATAAGCTGGGAATACAGGCTTTTAAGGCAGTGTGAAGGTACTATTCACAGATACATTTTCTGTTTTCAGAATAGTTCCTTGTGACACAGACATAATGCGATAGGACTTTATACCTGGTTCTTAGGGGTATCAAGTTTATTGGGGGATGTGCTTCCAAAATTGAACTCTGAAGTAATGCATAGAGCATTTCTTGCATGTCTGTGGAAGACAGTAAAAATAGTCAAATACAAGGAACTGGCATCATTAATTTCATAGAGGAAGAAGCATTAACAGAATGAATAGAGGATTATGGAACTTAAACTTCTCCAGATTTGGTTGATACAAATTTGATGTGTGTGTGTTTGTAGCATCAACTAAGTGGTAAAATATTTAAGGTGAACTGTTCTATAATGGTGGTTGGTTATTTTCTCTTAGGAAAGATCTTTGCTCTTTGATACTAAATGTTTTGTTCTTCTGTTTCTAGGGCTGCCTCACCAAGCCCTCAGTCTGTAAGGAGGGTCTCATCCTCCCGATCTGTCTCAGGATCTCCTGAGCCAGCAGCTAAAAAGCCCCCAGCACCTCAGTCTCCTGTCCAGTCCCAGTCCCCCTCAACCAACTGGTCACCAGCGGTACCGGTCAAAAAGGCTAAAAGCCCAACACCAAGCCCATCTCCAGCGAGGGTAGGTGTTTGCCCTGTTTTGGACACACTTTATAATTTTATGTGGTCACTTGGAAGCAAAGACAACCTTTTTGCTTCTTTGTGGCTCAGAGCAGCAGCATTTTCTGTAGTTCAGTTGGCCTTCAGTGAAGCATGAAATTAAGGGGGTGGTGGTTGCGCCACCTTCATATCCTAGCCACCCGCTAATTGACATTATGTCTGATATTTTGAAATTCTGTAATCGTGGTGGTTAAAATTGGCCTATATAGAAAATCTAGAATAACAGAAAAGAAAAAGTTAACTCGTGATTTTTTTTATCAGGGGGAAAAATAGCTTAGTATTTTCTGCCATTTGCTATAGTGTTTGACACATTTGGGGATTTTTTAATATCTTAAAATAAAACTTTCAAAATTAGATCGTGTATTAGTACAATTCCATTTTTATAAAGGAAACAAACACAACAAAGCAGGCACCAGATGTTAACTGGTTATATGTTAGAAGAGGAAAGGATGAATAATCTTAATTTTTCTTTATGTATAGTTCCCTTTTTCCCCCACAGCAGAAATACATTATTTCTGTGGTAAATGAACCTTGCAATCTGAAATACTAGCTGAAGTGGAAAGCTTGGTATTGTCCTGTGTAGTCTTATCTCTGGCAAGCTGCATAAGTAAGAATAACCCTTGTTTTTTGTTTTTTGTTTTTTAACTTTGTAAGTTTGAATGGCATTGGAATATTAAAGTATTGGAGTTTAAACTGCATTTTCCCCTCTTTGGGTCATTAATCTGATCTTGAACAAGTTTATTTTATAAAATCAGTGGTTAGAGGTCCATCTCATCAGTAGGTTTGCCTGAATTATTTTACAAACAGAGCAAAAAGATGGAGGAATTTTAAGTGACTGTTTAGAAATGGGAAATTTGAGGATTACTGATGGGATTCACTTGTCACAGAACTTGCCCTTTGCATAGTTTTGCTATGAACAGTGGGAACCTTGAACAGCCTGGAGCAGGGCCATGTAGATGTGGAGGTTTTTTGGGGAATACAGCACAGCACTGTAAATGTGTTTTCTCCTCCTTACACTTAGTGACATTTTCTCTTTTTTAGCTCGCTTTATTGTAGGAATATGTGTAACATCCAGTATCTGTGTTCTTTGACTATTTATGTTACCCATAAGGCTTCTGGTCTACATAGGCTGTTAGTTAATTTGGGGGAGAGTCAGAAGTTCTCTGCAGATTTTCAACTGCATGGGGAGTTCGTGCCTCTAAGCCCCATGTTGTTCAAGAGTCAGCTGTATACATTAAGGAGCAGACTCCATTCTAGAGCTAGAAGAAGTCCTATAGTGGCTGGAGATGGGGCATTCACACGAGCATGTGTTGAGAATAATAGCTGTACTTACTGAAAGCCTGCATCCCGTTAACGCTAGTATTGTGGGCGGTTTACAGATAGACCCATTTAATTCTCACCACAACTTTATCGGAGATTGCTGTACCCATTTTATTTAGGTTTACAGAAGGGACTCAAAAGAAGTCTTGTCTGGGTTCACATGGTGAAATGGGTTCAAAAGAAGTCTTGTCGGGGTTCACATGGTGAAATGGGTTCAGGAGCCAGAATTCACCTCAGACTTTTCTTGGTTTTGCACGTGCTGTTTTCCTTACGTTCGGAGGTGGCTCCGGATCCTGGCCACTTGACTGGCAGCTTGTGGTTGGGAAATGTGGCTTCATGTGCACTTAGCTGGGGAAAATCGTAAAGAATCCATTCCTTCAAGGTCCATTCTCATTTCAGATCTGTGAAGAGCATCTTTGCTTAAAGTGTGGTTTTCACCTCAGCGTGCATTCTTGGCAGGGATTGCCTTTGGGCCTTTTCTCCCCCTGAAGCCTTAGGGAAATCCTGAAATTTGTCCATTTAGTTATTTCTTGAGGAAGTAAAACGTGTAGTTGTACAATATTTTAATCTGATTAGTTTTATTGTGATTTTTCTGGATTTCTAGAACTCAGACCCAGAAGGAGGTGGAAAGAAGAAGAAGAAAAAGAAGGACAAGAAACACAAGAAGGATAAGAAGCACAAGAAACACAAAAAACACAAGAAGGAAAAGGCCGTGGCGGCAGCCGCAGCAGCAGCAGCAGCTATCACCCCTGCGGCCCCCACTGCCCCCACGACCACATCAGCACAGGAGGAACCGGAGGCAGAGCCTGAGCCTAAGAAGGTATATGTGCCTTGTACTTCTTACAGTTCACTAAGTCCTTTGATGTTGAGGAGGAGCTAAAGATTTTTTTTACAATAATGGCTGCTCGGTTGTTAGCTCTCTGCTGATCTATTGTCATTCTTGATGATCTGCCAAGAACGGGAATTTGCCAAGACTAAGAAGAAGAATACGAATGGCTGCCAAAAGCTTAATTTAGCTTTTTAAAAATAATTTGTTTGGGATACAATTAACGTGCCATTCACCTATTGAAAGTAATGTGATTCAGGGGTGCCTGGCTGGCTCGGTAGAGCACACAGCTCTTGATCTCAGGGTTGTGAGTTCGAGTCCCACATTGGGTGTAGAGATTACTTAAATTTAAAAAAAAGAGAGAGAAAGAAAGTATGTGATTGAGGGGGTTTTAGTGTATTCATAGAGTTATGCAGCCACCGTCATGATGTGGTCCTGCCCTGCGTCCTACACCTCTTTGCCAGTGTCTCAGGACTCACCAGTGTGACCCCTCTGGTTTTAGGAGACCGAAAGTGAGCCTGAAGACAACCTCGACGACTTAGAAAAGCACCTGCGTGAAAAGGCGCTGAGATCGATGCGGAAGGCTCAAGTGTCCCCACAGTCTTAGGCGGGAATATGTGTCACGATGTACATTTTATTTGGTTTGTACGCAATTCAATTTCAAAATTGCTAAAATGTGTTTGAGCTTTAGACTATAACATTTGTTGTAATAATTGCTAGGTTGAAGTTCACCATGTAAAAAAAAAAGGGCATGGATTTACATTGCAAAAGGTGTCCACAGTGTATTAGTGACATTCTTTCATTGACCGCTGACATAAATTCATTTATAGTGAAATATTTTAAGCCAAAAAAAAATCCCCTTTTTAAAAAAGGGGGTTTCAATATTGTTGGCATTCTTATGGTTTCTTTTTAAAGGCCTTGGCTATTCCCAGAGGTTTTCCTTTCTTTTCATTTTTTTTCTTTATTTTTTTCTCATTTGAGTCTTAGCACCCATTTAAGTTATGATGCTTCCAACCTTGTATGGTTTGCAAGCTTGCCCAGAAATAAGACCACTGTTGAACTACCACAAAAGTATAAATGAATATTTTAATGCCACAATCTTTCCTGTTGCCTGTGGAGTCTCTGCTGAAACGAATCAGGATTTGAACTCTAGGATGAGACAGAAAATGAAAGCATGTTGTTTGCCAGGACACTGTGGGTTTATATTGATGTGTAACAAGTTGATTTGGAACACTGGAATTTCATTCTATTCTGTTGTGTTGTTTTTTTTTTTTTTTTTTTTTTTTTTTTTTTGTAAAGGCAATTAACTAGTCCCAGGAAGGATCCTTCAGTTATATAAAAGTTTGTTTTATGAAATGTCATGGCTCCATTCATAATTTTGTCTTGTTCTTCCAATTGGTATATACAACTTTCAGAGCTCTCATGTTTGGAAGGCTGGAAGGGCCCAGACTTTGAAATAGTGTCTTGTTTTCACTGTTTTTGTTTTATTTTTTGTTTTTTGTTTTTTTTTTTTTTTAAAAAACTAAAGCTATATAAAGCTTGTGGATTAAACAGAATAAATTTCTAAATTTAAAAACGTTGGCCACTCACTTTATTCAACCGTCTCAGTACTGCAGGAACCCACCTTTTTTTTTTTTTTTTTTTTTTTAAACCTTACGGTTAAGCCTGTGTTTTTATCCCCATGGCACTTTTGGCACAGTGAGGGTTGGACAAGGGAAATAAAAGGTGGTGAAATTACTCTACCATCTTTATTTTAATAATGTATGTGACAAGTGCTATGAAGGGAGAGTGTATGGTACATTTGGAGCATACATGATAGGGCAAAGTTAACCAGGCACTTCGAGTAGAGCAGTATCTGTTTACAGCCTGAGAGGCAGAAGGAGCCTGGCACATTCCAGGAAGTGAAGGAAGGAAGGCTAATGACCGGAGCGACCTCCCTCTTCGGTTGTGTGTGTTTAATGATAAGTCATTTTTGCCCTCAAGATTTAGCAGAGCAAAGTGACTTGAGCAAACTTGGGGTTGGTTTGTAGAAGGTAAAACAGCAACACAAGATAGAAATTAAGTGTAGGAGCCCCCAGGTGGCTCAGCCAGTTAAGCGGCTGCCTTCGGCTCAGATCATAGTCCTAATTAATGTCCCAGGATCGAGTCCCACACTGGGCTGCTTGCTCAGCGGGGAGCCTGCTTCTCCCTCTGCTTGCTGCTACCCCTGCTTGTGCGCTTTCTGCCTCTGTGATTAAAAAAAAAAAAAATGGTGAAAAGGAAATCTTAGACATCATGAATCTAAGCCGAGGAGGGTGACACATGGGCAGTTAATGTGATAATTTTTGGCAGTTCAAACCACAAGAAACGTCTACACATTTTAAGACTCAATGGGATGGTTTTTACCTGACGGATATGGACATAAAGGACATACAGGTGTCCTTTTTTTACGGGTGGGTTTTTAGAGTGATTTGAAAGGAGGCGACACTTAAATGAAGCTGTTGCCGTAAGTGAACTAAGGTGGTGTGTGGTGGATAAGTGCATCTAACCTGCGTGCCGCAATGAAAGGCTTCAGGATCTTTGGCGTGAATTCCTTATGATTTTTTTAATTCTTTGATTTAGGGAAAAGCACAGAATATTTCTAAAATGGTTATTGATGACTTATCCCTTCTAATGCGAGCACACCAGTGAAAATTGCTGGGGTCCCTGTACCTATCTAACCTGCCATTCGTTCATTCACTCCCATTGGTTCACTCACCCCATTCCTTCAATATGCTTTTTTTTTTTTTTTAAGATTTTATTTACTTATTTGACAGAGATGACAAGTAGGCAGAGAGGGGCAGCGGGGAGAAGCAGGCTCCCCGCTGAGCAGAGAGCCCGATGGGGTACTGGATCCCAGGACCCTGAGATCATGACCTGAGCTGAAGGCAGCAGCTCAACCCACTGAACCATCCAGGTGCCCTCAATATGCTTTTGTTCCTCCACTTGAACTGCTGTTAAGGGTAGCAGTAGCCCCTATTTTGCCAGTCTGAATGATCAGTTCTTTTTTTTTTTTTTTTTTTTTTTAAGATTTTATTTATTTATTTGACAGAGAGAGAGGTCACAAGCAGGCAGAGAGGCAGGCAGAGAGAGAGAGAAGGGGAAGCAGGATCCCCACCTAGCAGAGAGCCCGACCCGGGCCTCCATCACCCAGGACTCAGACCATGACACGAGCCGAAAGCAGAGGCTCAACCCACTGAGCCACCCTGGCGCCCTGAATGATCACTTCTTGATCCTTCACTGGTCTGTGGGTGGATTGGGCTCAGTTGTTCACTCTTCTGTTGAAACACTTTCTTCACTTGAGTTCTAGGAGACAACACTGGAACCTTCCAGATGCAACACTGGTTTTCTTCCTATTTCACCAGCTGGTCCTTATGTATCTCCTGGCTCCTTTCAAACGCAAAGTCTTTGTCCTTGGTGGCTTTCTCCACGTTAATCCCTACTTCCTTGACTTAAATGGTATCATTGTGTTGATTGGTGAAGTTTGCAGTCTAAACTTAACTTGACCTAGACCCTATCTACCTGCTTACCTGATAACTCAGTTTGGATGTCTGAAAGAGATACAAATTGAACATGTCCAAAGTAGAATTTTTAAATGCCATCCTCTGAGCTTATCGCCACCTTATTTCAATCCCTGTCCTCATCATTTACTCCAAACCGAGTCAATACTGTCGGCAGTATCATCTGCTCTCCTGCACTTGGGCACACAAAGGCCATTCATTGCCAATGGCCTGAGCCACGTCGTGGTAGTGCTCAAAGCCCTCCAGTAGCTTTCTGCCTCCATAAAATCCAGATTTTATTCTGTGACCTGCAAGACCTGACAGCACAGGGTTCAGTCTGCTTTGGCAACGTCACCACCACCCTCCAGTCTGCTCACACCATACCTGCTACCTTGCTTTGACCCATCAAAGTTGATTCCCTTTCAAGGACCTTGGTTCCCACTGTTCCCTCATCCTGGAGGACACTGCCTCCTGATCTTGTGGCTTATTTCCTTCCTTGATTTTCTCAGGCAGTCTTTTTGAACTCCCTCTTGTTTTCACGTACAGCAATTATCAGTATGTGGAATGGTACATTTTTGGTCCCTAGGATCTTGGTCTTATTCTGTGACTCTGTTGCCAGTGCCTGATACATGGTAGAAGCACAGATACTTGGTGAATGGGTGAATGAATTTAATTGACTTGTTGCTATACTTGCCAAATACCACTAGATAGGGTTTGAAGTAAAGAAAACCAAAAGAAGGGCACCTGGGTGGCTCATTCAGTTGAGTGTCTGACTCTTGGTTTCGGCTCAGGTCATCATCCTCAGGGTCATGGGATCAAGCCCCGTGTCAGGCGCTGGGCGTGGAGTGTAATTGGGATTCTCTCCTTCCCTCTCCCTCTGCTTGCTCTCTCTTAAAAAGAAAGACAATGATTACTGCCCTAAAGGAGTATTTGCATACTGGGAATAGAAACACAGCAAATAACAATTTGGAGTGGACAGAACATTGGACAGGTTTCTACCCTAGCTTTCTGTATAACCTTGGTCAAGATACACTTGAGCTAAGTGCTACCATCTCTTTCCGAATGAGGGAAATAATGGTGGAAGCCACCTCAAAGTGGTTTCAAGAGTTTTTTTTAATTGGTACTTCTCATTCAATGATGGCACAAAGATGCCCATTTTCTCAGCTCTATGACGTACGTCCATTCTAGTGATGAAAATGCTTAGTTTATGTGCCTATGAAAGATTTTAACCAATCACAGCCCCATTCAGTGCCATTTTCTTCCCTTTTGCTTTTTAGATGTAACTCAGCATAAAATTTCCTATTTTAAAGTGTGTGACTCAGGGGTATTTAATACATTCGTCAGGCTGTGCCACCACCACCACTTTCTATTCCAGAACATTTTCATTGCCCTAGAAATAAACTCTGTGGCCATTAGCAGTACCTTCCCATTCTCCTGACGGTCCCCACAGCCCCAGCCACCTGGCAACTACTTCCTGTCTACACATCTATTCTGGACATGTCATTGGCATCATACAAGAAGTAGCTGCCTGTGTCAGGTGTCTTTAATTTAGCATAATGTTTCAAGGCTCAACCCTAGTACCTCATTTTTTTAACTGAGGGATATTCCCTTGTATGGATATATCACATTTGTTTATCCATTCCTCAGTCTGAGTATTTGGGCTGTTTCCATTTTAAGGCTCTTATGAATAAAGCTGCTAGGAACATTTGCACATGAAGTTTTGTGGACATGTTTTCTCTTGGGTGTATATATACCTAGGAGTAGAATTAATTGCTGGGTCATGTGATGACTTAACTTTTTAAGAAACGAGTGGACCATTCCAAAGCTGGTGCCCCCTCCTGCATTCCGACCAGCAGTGTATGATGGTACCCATGTTTCCACATCCTTACCGGCGCTGCTTATCTGTCCTTCGATTTTAACCATCCTAGTGGGTGTGAAGTGGTATCTCATTGGGGTTTGATTTGCATTTCTCCAACGGCTAATAATGTGGAGTATGTCTTCATCTGTTGATAAACCACAGTATCCTTTGAAGCTGATTTGTGTCTGCATGGAAGTTTTTCAGAATTTCCGTAGGTTTGGATCCAGGACTCTCAGGGTTTGTAGAGTAGAGCTAATAATTCATTTGTCAGGTGATTGGTAGTGCTCTCATACCCACTTCGGAGGTTTGGGGTGGAGGGCTGTGACCAAACAGAATTTGTCACCTTTTATAAAGAAGATCAGGATGTTAGGGAGAATGTGCCTTATGTAAGGTAAGGGGTAGATGCAGGTCTAGTTATATTGTCCCTCCTACCATCTGACAAAGAACCAGTATTTTTCTTTTTTCTTAAAAGATTGTATTTATTTGATAGCACAGGCAGAGGAAGAAGCAGGATCCCTGCAGAGCAGGGAACCCCTGTGGGGAGCTTGATTCTGGGACCCTGGGATCATGCCCTGAGCTGAAGGTAAATGCTTAAAACAACTGAGCCACCAGGCGCCCCGTTCTTTTCCCCTTTTTGTATTTATTTATTTACTGACTTTTAAGATTTTATTTATTTGAGAGAGAAAGAGAAGGGGGGAGGGTCAGAGCAGACTCAATCCTAGGACTCCAGGATCATGACCTGAGCCACCCAGGCAGCCCCCCCCCCTTTTTTTAAGATTTTATTTATTTATTTGACAGATCACAAGTAGGCAGAGGTAGGCAGAGGGGTGGGGGGGAAGCAGGCTTCCCGCGGAGCAGAGAGCCTGATGTGGGCCTCGATCCCAGAACCCTGGGATCATGACCCGAGCCGAAGGCAGAGGCCTAACCCACTGAGCCACCCAGGCGCCCCCAGGCAGCCCCTTTTTTAAAATAAATTGATTTATTAGAGTGAGTGTGTGAGTTGAGCAGAGGGAGAGCGAATCCTCAAGCAGATTGTCTCCAGCGCGGGGCTGATCCCAAGACCCCAGGATCATGACCTGAGTTGAAGTCGGACACTTAGCTGACTGGGCTTCCCAGGTGCCCAAAACCCAGTGTCTTTCTGAATGTATCTGTCTATTATATCATAAAGGGATTTTACCAAGATGTCCTTTTATTGTAGGTGTATGAGAGGGGAGGAGAAGCTGACATGCTCCCAGGAGTAGCAGCCTGGGAGCAGAGGGCTGTAGATTCCTAGGGGGAGCAGTCCTACTCTTCAGGTGGAAACTAGCGGTTTCCCGCAGGCTGAAAGCCAGTAGGGATTGTAAAATGTACTGAATTGCAACCAGTATTAAAAGAAAAAAAAAAATAATAGTAATTTAAGGGTGAATTGCAGTAGGTTAAGTCTTGTTTGATGACGTGTGTGTCTTTGCCCGTGTGTGCATGTGTGTGTTTGTGTCCTGGGCTACAGAGTAAAATGTGTCCATTCATAGTCAGCAAAACAGAAAGCCACTACCTCGCAGAGCATCTGGTCCACCGGTTTATAAACTGCCCCGCAGTGCCCTAAGTGGGGTGAATTACAGTTCAGGTGTTCTCTGAGAGGAAGGTACAGTGGGTGTGCCCACCTTTGTGGAAGGACTGGACGAGAAACCTAAGCCTTGCAAGGTCTTGAGTCTGTTTTGCAATGTAGATCTAGACATAGATCTACATAGATCTCTTTACTTTGGGCTTTTCCCCTTGTGTTCTGTTTGAGTAAAGGGATTCACAACCCCAGACTGTGTGAAAACCACGGGTCCAGCCTAGCCCTTGTCTACAGAAAGTCCAAAGGGGAACAGACCCCCACGGTCCCACACACCATAGTAAATGCTGCCCCGGGTACTTTCCCACTTCATCGCACTGCCTCGGCTGGCGCTGTTAATGTCTCCTAACATTTAATCATGCTGTGGTGAGAGGAAGCAGCCCCAGTGCAGTGAGCCAGGTGCCTCTGAAGCAAGGCATGGAGGGGAGCTTTCAGTGGGTCTTGGTAACAGGAAGGAAACCCCCCCGCATCCAGACATATAATGCAAGAATGGCCTTTATGAATCCCAAGAGTCTGACATCTGTTCTTCGTACACAGCCAGGCAGGGATCCTTCTGGCATTTGAAGCATGGAGCCTTTGGCCTACATAACCACCAGGTCTTAATGGGAGGCGAGTCTGGTCTCAGCCCCAACTGGTGGGAAAAGCCCTCCAGACCAGCAGGACCTCCCCAAGCAGCCAGGATGTGCTGAGCACCAAGGCCGGGTCAGGATTCATAGTCTGTGATTCCCCACTTCCATTCTCTTGTTTTTCTCTTGCTTTTCTCTGCCTGGAATGTCCTTTCTTGTCTCCTTATGTCCAAATCCTTTTTGGACTTAAAAATGTATTTAAGATGATGTTTTCCAACTATAAAGAAAACACATGCTGACTTAGAGAACTGGGGAACCAAAAATAGAAAAAAAGTTGTTGGCCATCCCACCATCCAAATACAACCAAAGCCACCTGTCTCAGGTCAAGTTCTCCACCTGACTGTACCCAATTCACACCGAACTCCCCTCTTACATATGGAACAAACCAGACTTTTTTCTCACCTGTTTATAAGTATACATCAAGGTCATATCATATACCCGTAATCAGTATTTTTTTCCCTGGGGCATATTGTGAACTAAAATCACAGAATACATTTTAAATGTTTAACCTGGACATTTGGAAGTTAGATAAATCACTCCATGCCAACAGCAAAACACAGCTACAGTTCTCCCTGGTTCTTACCTAGTCATTTTACAAGATTTGTAGATGCCTCTCTAATTAAACTTTCAGCTCTACAGGTACATTGGTAACAAGAGCACACCTCTCCCAAGGCTTGGAGGAGGATGAAATGATGAACAAAAGCCAGGAGGCGCTGCCCCAGGAGCTCATGGCATTTGATGGGGGAGCTGGGTGTTAGCAGAGGGCCATCAGCCATCTGTGGCGACAAAACCATGTGACTGCGGACAGAAGATCAAGGCAGCATGGCAGTGCGTCCACGGACAAAAATAATGTTCTGCAGCCACTTCTGTGAGCCCGGGCAAGTAACTTCATCTCGCAGCCTCCGTTTCCTCTTCTGTAAGTTGAGGAAAACCATCATGCACAGGGCCTAGCCTGTGCACAGCCCATCAGGAGGGCTCCACCAGTGGGGGTCAGGACCATGCGTCATCACATCCGCGATGGTGCCAATTGGAAGTTGCATTGTTGCCTGTTTAAACTGCATCCCATTTTAGGGAATTTACAATGTGGAGAGAGGAAAAAAGCATTTTGGGTTCCATCTTCCAGTGTGTACATCTCACACTCTATACAGTATTATTATGCCCAGAAAGGCCTGCAACACCGAGGAAGGGCTCCTGACTCAGCCCAGAGACACTTTTCTGTCACTTTAAACCTCTCCACTTACTGCCCGGCTCCTTCCTCCGGTCTCAGCCCTCCTTGGCTTCAGCGGTGTTCCCAAACTTCTCCACTAGGTGGCGCCGCGGCCCTGAGTGCAGGCCGCAGGTGCTGACGCCCTGAAAGTCAATCCTCCTCCAGCTCCCAACTTTTCCTCTTTTGTCCCTTGCCCTCCATCCCTTTCTTTTTAGCCACAAGAGGCCCCTGTGCTGGAAAGCTCCACAGGGTTCCAGAGCTTGACAGTCGCAGGGCTCTCGCAGCCCCCTGGCTCTGTCCAGTACCTCCCAAACCAGAACTCCTTCGCAGCCAGCTCCCAGATCTCTCCAGTTCCTTGCACCCCTTCGGTGACTGGAGACTCCCTGCTTTCTGAGGCTCGTCTTCTGGAAGGAATCCAAGTAATGGTCAGGCACTGGGGCTCTGACGACTCCCCAGCTGGGTTCTCATGTTCTCGCTTTGCTCCTTGTCCAGCAGGTGTGTCTACTATGTTTCTGGCTGAATCCCCAGGACCTGGGGCAGGCGAGGCGTTCATTTGCTGAACGAGTTAGTGAACGAGCTCAGTTGTTCTGTGCCTCAGTTTCCTCACCTGGGAAATGGTAGTATTTACCTCAACGTCGTGAGGATTAGACGATACGGGACTTGGCAGACAAGCTTAGCCCCATGCCTGGCCCACAGTACGTCTTCAACAACAGGTATTTCTACCTTTTTTTCCACTGATACCTATGGGTGGCTCTACTCAAATGACGTGAAAGTTCTCCTTTAGAACAAATTGCATCCTGATTCCTAAAACTTCAACACACTGGCCTTG
This sequence comes from Mustela lutreola, assembly GCF_030435805.1. Taxonomy (NCBI): domain Eukaryota; kingdom Metazoa; phylum Chordata; class Mammalia; order Carnivora; family Mustelidae; genus Mustela; species Mustela lutreola. The sequence continues at coordinate 17,910,858 of NC_081299.1, forward strand.
GACTTAGTTCTGTCCCTCGGAGCCACAAAGAACATGTACAGCCTTTTCTAAAGGACTCCGCTCAGCTTAGCATACATGTATTCCCCATGTGCCAAGGGCTGGGGTCACCAAGACAAAGACATGACCGTAGATTCTTCCTTTGGGTACCTTTTGGCATAGCCAGGGCAGGAGACAAGTGAGCAGCAGTGAGTGCCCAGTGAATACTTGGGATGAATAGTGGCCTTTACTACACCTCATTTCTTTCTCCCACCTGTGTTCCTGGGCATCCTGACCCCATTTTCTAGGTGAAGAAACTGAGGCACAGAAAGGTCACATCAGCTGGTGAGCAGTAGAATCAGGATTTGGATCCCGGATGACGGCAGAGCCTACACTTTAACTTCTAAGCCATGTTATCACCATACCTTGGAGGACACTTTGGGGCCCCAGGGGGACTTTCCTGTCCCTGAGCACTCCACCACCATTACCTTGATGTCACGGCTAGTATTCAGCCTCCCTGCATCGGATCCCCATCCCTCCCACCATCAGACCTGAATTTAGCTCTATTGCAATCCCATGGGCTTGGGTCAGGGTGGGCTTGGGGGGCTTAGACCAAGCCACACATCATCCCACTCCCCCGTCATGACGATGGACACATCTTCGATCAGAGCCAGCGGTGTCAAGAGGAGTAGCAGGGCCTGGGGGGGGAGAGAAGCTGCTGCTGGCTTCGGCAGGAGTGCGGGGAGAGGGCTTCCCCGCACAGCACGTGGAGGGGATGGGAGTGCAGCAGCTCATTCCTTCTGGGGATGAGACCAACACACAGAGGACAGCAGAGCCTAGAGACTTCATCGAGAAATAGAAGTGGGTCCATGGTTTTATTACTTACCATTGTTGGGTAACGAATCTCAGCTTAAAACAAAGAACATTATTTCCCATGGTTGAGGGTCGGGACTTGGAAGAGGCCCAGGTGGGTGGTTCTGGCCCAGGGTCTCATGAGTTTGCAGAGAGATGTTGGAAGTCTGCACTCATCTGAAGGCTTGAGTGGGGCCAGAGGATCCCCGTCCAAAATGGCGCTCACGTGGCTAGAGGCAGGAGGCCTCCGTTCCTCACCAAGGGGGCTTCTCCGTGGCCGGTGGCTTCCACCAGAGTGAGTGATGAGGAAGACAGAGGAAAGGAATAAACAGTGCCTTTTATGGTCTGGTCTCTCAAGTTGTGTACTGTCATTTCCACTTTTCTAAGCTCAAGTGACTAAGTCCAACCCACCATTCAAGGGGAGGATGATTTGGCTTCCCTTTTTTTTTTTTTTTTTTTAAGACTTTATATATTTATGGGGGAGGAGCAGAGGGAGAGGGAGAATCTCAAGCAGACTCCCTGCTGAGTGTGGAGCCCAGCATGGGGCTCGATCTCACCACCCTGAGCTCACCACCTGAGCGGAAACCAAGAGTCAGATACTCAGCTGACTGCACCACCCAGGCAGCCCTAATTAGGCTCCCTTTGAAGGAAGTGGCAGAGATGCCGTGGACAAGTTTTCAATCATCATTGCGGGGAGCTGCTGGATCAGCTCATACCTGAAGACCCATCTCTGAACCCCTTGGATACATTATTATTTAATTAGTTATTAGTGTTCATCGATTCCCTTTATTATTTAAGCTAGTTTGAGTTGGGTTTTCTGATTCATGCAAATCCTAAAGGTCCCCGTGTCTCATGGGAAGTGCCTTTCTCTTCCTTATCTCATTCTCCAGATCCACCTTGTCTGGTTGTGTCCCTCGGAAATGCTGTGGTGAGAGCCGGGCCCAGGCTCTGGGAGAGGAAGGACAGGCCTGTGCCTCTGGTCCTTCATCCTACAACAAAGTAGATGCCATGGCTCCATCACCAGTGAAGATGGCGGTGGGAGAACCACCCTGTTCTCTTGACTCATGACCCATCCTCTTCGTCCTTCCACTTGCTCCTCCTGCTAAGACATGAGTCTGATGTCCTAGACTTGCCCTTGAACAATCGGCCACAATTCCCAGGATTCCCCTGGTCAGTCCGCTTTGGGGCGGGGGAGAGGGGTTGGGCACCGAGGAATCGCAAGGCCTAGTGGGAAGAATTCTAGGTCGGTCTCCACCCTGCCTTGCTGTGTGACTTTGAGCAAGTCCCTGCTTCTCTCTGGGCCTCCAGGTTTTCCCTGAGGAAAGCAGAAGTTTGGACCAGCGTGTCTGAGAGGCTTTCGGATGTTCTTAGTTCCCTACGGTCCAAAGCAGACAGGAAGTTTCAGGAGAAGCCTCCCTTCGGACAGCTGGGTCTTTTGTGACCATCCACCTCCCAGGGGAGAGGAAGGCACCCACGGCGCGCCCTTTGCCGTCTGCCATCTCCTTTGCTTCTCCGCACAGCCAGGATGGAGTCTGGAGGAGCCAGAGCTGCAGGGTCCACAAAGCTTCCCCTCCAGGGCCTGTCACAAAACAGCTGCTGTCATTCGCTCTTCACCCACCATGTGCCAAGCGCTTCATGTGTGACCGTTGTGGTCCTTCACACGCCAACCCTGATGGCTGGTTACTATTATTACCCCCTTTTACAGATAAGGAAACCGGAATCCAGGGGGTAAAGTAAGTACAGAAAATGCAGCAAAATGAAGCTCCAACGCAGCTTGAATGTCCCCAAGCCTGTCCCACGACAGTGTCTCTGGGTATTTACGGAGCACAAGGGTAGGTGGGAATAGGCTGGCCCAAAGCAAGTTGGTCAGAGCCTTGGGTTCCTGAACAAACTGAGCACTTATCCCGTGGCCAGGGTAAACCACACGTCTCTCTGGACCTGTTTCCGTGTCTGTAAAATGGGGATAAGGATTCTTGCCTGGATTGTGAGGACCAGGGAGAGACATTTTTAGTGAAGACCTATGTGGGCATTTCTTGCAGACTGCTGAGAGCTGTTAAGTCTAATAGATCATTGTTATCCTTAATCCCAGCTGCGCAGGAGCTGAGGCCGGAAATGGGCAGGCTCAAGAGGGCGGGCCAAGGGGCCCAGCACACAAGAGGTCCCAGAGAGAGGAGGCAGAGCAGGAGGAAAGGCCAAAGCCCTGGGTGCTTATCTAGAACTTTCCCTCCAGTCCAGGGCCCTGCAGGGGAAGGGAAACTTCTGGACTGTCATCACTGAGTTCCAAGCATTCCAGAGGGCTCACGGGTGGGGAAGTCTGTCATCGCCTGACCCAGCATCAGCCATAGAAAGGCCTGGATGGCTTGGCTCTACTCCTCCCCTCTCAGTCCCTGTCTTTGCAGTACCCTGGTCTCACTGACCAGCCCCCCACAGCCTGTCCTACCAAGGGGACACCAACCTCCATCAGGGACGACACTTCCCAGCCCTACCGAGGCCATCAATAGTACTCCGGCCTGGGGATGTCACACCAAGCCACCTTTTCAATTTCATGTCCCTGATTCCTCCTGAACCCCAAGTCTGTCTTGCTCCCAGCGAGAGCGAACTATCCTTAAGAACAAGAGCCTGGGGCCTGCTAGGGCTGTGCACACACTCAAACCTCTGACTGTGTCCTGCTCCTGCTCTGGGCTCCTCCTCGAGGCACCTAACTGGAAAGAGTTCTGGCTACACAGGAAGGAAACGCAGCTTCTGCCCCTGGCTACGCTCCGCTCAGGCTGTGTGACTCTGAGCAAGGGCCCTTTGCCTTCCTCAAAAGCATTTGTGTTTTTTCCAACCGTGCTAAGTCAAGGCCAAGCGGGCTGTGGATATTCCTGAGTGGGGGCGTGGGGGGAGGGAAGGTGGGAGAGGGGCCCGAGGAGAGGAGGAGAGGCCAAGGGCACGCGCTGGGATTCCAGGCCTCGCCCCCACCACCCGGAGCCACTCCATTTTTACAACTTTTACACATTCGGTTTTCAGGTGAGATTTTTGGGTTTTGTTTTGACAGCTTTACCAAGGGAAAACAGATAAAAAAATAAATGGACATGTTTAAAGTGTACCATTGGATAAATTTTGTCCATCAATGGTCAAGACAGTGAACATATCCATCCACTCAAGCGTTTCCCCCTGTCCTTCTTTAACCGCCCCCCCATTCCGTGATTCAGAAGCCACTGATCTCCTTCTCTCATTGCCTTTTCTAGAATTTTACGTAAGCGGGAGCCCACAGTAGATACTCTTTCTTCCAGCTTCTCTTACTCAGCGTAACTATTGTGAGATTCCTCTATGTTGGCTCCTGGCTCAGTGGGTCGTTCCTTTGTAATGCTGGGCAGTATTCTATTGCGTGCAAACCCTACAATTTGTTCACCCATCGACCCGCTGGGGGCAGTTCGGATCGTTCCGGTTTTTAGCTATTAGAAGCAAAGCCACTATGAATGTCCTTCACACAAGATTTTATCTGAGGAAGTTGGACTACTAAAAACCAGCCAGACAAACAAAACCAAAAAGGAGATGGAAAGGATAATCCCTGAAGCAACAGGCTCTGAAAGACCCAGAAGCTGTAGTGGGCCAAGCTGGGGACTCCAGAATGGAAGGGAACTGCCCTTTTCGGGCCACCCACAGGTGCCAAGCACCTGACCACTTTGCCCATTTAATCACAGCCCGTCTGTGGGGCAGGTGCCACAGTGATTCCCAGGTTACAGACCAAACAGCTGAGATGTAAAGCGGTGAACGTAACTGATGACACACTTCTAGGTGGTAGCACCACTGTGACTCAGATCCAAGGTCTGGCTGCCTCGGAGCCCAGGCTCCTAGCCACCACCTCTCTGTACGAGACCCAGCGCTGGTTCCCTGGTTTGCTTTCATTGTGTGTGTGTGTGTGTGTGTGTGTGTGTGTGTGTGTGTGTGTGGTGGCGGGGGGGTGGGGGAGGGGGGTTGATATTGGCGCTGGTGCTCCCTGAGCCGACCCACTGGGAACACGCCATCAGCCTGAGAGGCACACTGGGGAGCTGGGGCCACACCAGCAGGAAGAAGTGACTCAGCCACGTGGCCCCGGGGCGCCTGGGCCTGGCAGAGAGAAACGAGAGCGAGCCCTGGTTATGCAGAGGCCATTAGACTTTTCACTGTTCACAGGAACAGGGGGGTGGGAATGGCCTCTCTATTTTATAGGTAAAGAAACGGAGGCTCAGGGGAGTCTGCCTGTTAGGATTCAAGTAACAGAAAAGCCTACCCAAAGTCGCTTAAATGATAAAGACATTCATCTCACAAAACCCCCAAAGTTCTACATTTGGTAAATTCCGGCTCGGTCATCCAGGGACGTCACAGGCCATCAGGGCATGGGCTCTTTCCCTCTTTGTGGGCTCTTTCCTTGACACCTTGGCCCATCCCTTCCTCACAGTCCCCAAATAGCTGCAAGCATGTCGGGGACCCACAATGGCACCCGGAGACAAGCAGGGAACTCTCTCCTCCCTGTCACCCATTTTAAGAGGGGTGAGACCCTCTCAGCGCCCCTGCAGACTTCCCCTCACCTCCTATTGGCCAAGATTGCCTAAACCGATCAGTGGGTAAGGGAACAACACCCCTTGGAGGGAAGGGGTAAATGTGGGCGGGGGGCTGTCCTGGGGTGGGGCTTTCCTGGCAGCCCCAGGTGCCAAGAGAAGGGCAAACAACATCCAGGTTTTGCTTGTGAGGAAGGAGGGCTCTGCCTCAGAGGAGAAGAGAGATTCTCAAGGTCATCCATCTGTTGAGGCAGAGCGAATTCAAACACACGCAGAGACATTTTGCCTTGCCTATTATCCTTCCAACATCTTTATTATCCTCACTCCATAGAGGAGAAAACAGGCTCCCGTTGTGGAACCCAGGCCAGCCCCATTGCTCCACGAGGAGCCTGTGTGTAATAAGAGAGTAACACTTTACGTGCCAGCCATCACCTATGAGGTAAGATACTATTATTATCCCCATTTCACAGAGGGAAACACAGAGGCACAGAGAGACAAAGAAGCTTGACTGAGATAATGCAGCCAGAAAGTGGTGGCCCTGGTATTCGACCTCTGCCTGGAATTTGGGGATCCATCACGCCAACAGGTGAAGGGTGGACTGTGAGGGAAGCCCAGGCAGCTGAGTCAGAGGGTGGGTGGGGCAGCCCCCGGGGCTAAATCGGGAGCGCTGAGCCACCACAGGCGAAGGGTGGCTGGGAATGGGGCTGCGGCCAGGCCAGCTGGCAGGCCCGGCCGAGTCTGCAACATGAGCCTGGGAGCCATCCCGGGCCACCCACCTTGCTCTCAGGTTCCAGCTCCCCTGTGCGGCCCCCTCTAGGAGCCTCAAGTACAGATTCAGGTTGTCTGGGCTAAGGGCAAGCAAGTTTTAGGGGCAGGTGAGTGAACCACGGACACTTCAGTCTAGGGGAACTTCAAGGAGCTTTTGGTTCCGTGCACCATTTTCCAGATAGAGAAACTGAGGCCAACCTGTATAAAGGGTTCTGTTTGTTTTTGTCTGTGTCATTCACTGCTTGATCCCTGTTGCCTAGAACAATGCTTGGCCTATAGGAGGTTTTCAGCAAACATTTGCAGAATGAATGAATGACTCCTTGAGTGATTGCCATTTTTCTGAGGCACTTAGGATTGCAACAGAAAGCTGGCCATCAGAAGCGCCTCTTCTCCAGCCCCTCCCCACACAAGTGGCTTGTCCAGGGTCAAGTATGTACCTCACAAAGAACATGGGCTCTTGAGGGCACAACAGCTAATACATGACTCCCCCACCACCCAGTCACACTGGCCCCACTTCAATTACAAAGACAGAACCCACTCAGCCCAGCCTGCTGAAGCATAAATGGGGGTGGGGGGTGGAGGTGGGCATACTGGCAGGATCCTTGTGCAAGGCAAGGACAGGAAACAGCAGCTAGAGCTCTCAAGAGGCCAGAAACAAAACCAGAAAATCAAAAATGTCATGACTCCCCACCCTCAACCCCACCCCCCCCAACCCCCCACCCCGCCCCTGTGCCTTAGCTTTGGAAAGGCTCCTGGCTGCCTCCAGTCCAGCTTTTCGGGTCCTCTCCGTTCAGACAGTCAACAGGGACTGGTACCTAGGTAGGTCTCTATCGCAAATTCTAGAAGAGTGAACCTGATTGAGAAGCTGGGGTTGGCAGCCACCCCTGGACCAGGGGCCACCACCCACCGCCCAAGACCAGGGGGCTGCGGAAGCAGGCTGAGCATGGGGTGGCTTCTCTAAGGCAAATGTGGATGGTGGAGGAAGTGATGCCTCCCCAGTGCAGTCAGCTGAGCTAAGCCCCATCCCAGCCCCCACCTTCCCAGACAGAAGTCTTGCATATCTCCATGATGGAGCTCCTACTAACCCACACGGCACAATATCTCCCATTGTCCCTAATTACTCATTACTGGTGGAGGGCTCTTAAGTCATCCTTTCTTTCAAACCAGCCATTGCTCATGTGCTCAAGTCCGTGACTGCAGTGTTTACGCAAGCTTAGGTCAAGGTAACCCAACTGCTCCCTCATTCTGTGGCTATAAACAACTTTTACACCTTGTAATCCAAACCCCATATAAGGGAGGATCTGATTGGTTCTCCCACTCGCCTTCTTGTCACGGCTGCCCCCGTTGGTCAGAGCATTCACACCAAGCTGCCCGCCCCACCCTCGCCATTGGATGCCAGCCAACCTATAGAATGGCCGCCCAAGACCGGAGGCCCGCCCTTTCCCTGGACTGCGTTGGTTGGGGTCATTTTTAGCTTTGGTTTACACAAACGTTTTCTCTGCTTATCCTGATTTTCCTCTGGGCCTAGGCCAGTTCCCTGTGCTCCTACCCCCGCCCCAATACTTTGTTCATTGTTTACAGAGACTTATTCTTCTCCTTCCTGGCGCTTCCCCACCTTTTTCCTGCTGATTGTACGTTTTGGGCACAGCTCTGCTCATTTCAAGTATGGCCACATACATGGCTTTGGGTAAGTCGCTTCCTCCCTTTGAGCCTCAGTTTCCCCAATGATTCCCAGCTCACAGGATTATTGAGAGGATGAAAGGAGTCCATCTATGTGAGAGGTCCTGCCCCAGAGCTGAAAGCTGTCCGGGTTTCAGCCCTGAAAGCTGTCCAAAGACCAGAAGGGCAAAGCTGGACCAAGGAGAGAGAACTCCACTGAGTTCAAGTCCCAGCTGGGCATCTGACTTGCTGTGTGACCTTAAGAAAGTCCCTTCTCCTTCCAGAGATCAGTTCCTTCAGCTGTCGAATAAGGATTGGACCAGAGGAGCATTTCCCAAACTGCAAAAAAGGAAAGGGTTAAGGGAATACTACAAAAAGAGAGGGAGAGAGAGACCGAATCTTTGGCCAAACATGTTGGGGAAAAAACCATTTAACACTAAGTCAAATATTAGACTCTGACTGAGGCTAGGCTGTGCAATATGGTAGCCACTGGTCACATGTGATGACTTAAATTAAAATTAATTAAAATCCATTAAAATTTAAAATTCATTACCTCTGTCTCATGAGCCATAAAACCAAGGGCTTGATAGACATGTACGACTGGTGGTTACCATGTAGTACAGAAGCAACCGGAGAATGTCCTTGCTCACAGAAAGTGCTAGTAGATGGTGCTGCAGTCAGAGAAGGCCTGTTCCAACTTAGCCAGGGTCTCCCACACACATTTGACCACACTACCCCTAGGGCACATCCACGACCAACGTGAGAAGTAATACGGCTCCCAAGAACATGGTCAGATGTTGAGCAAGAGGAATCTCTTGGGGCCCTTCCAACCCCCGAGAGTGAAGAAGGGGGAGCATTCTGGTAACTGAATTCCTCCTAGGAGAGGGAACTGCCTCCTAGGGGAGGGAACCGCCTGTGTGCAGCAGCTCTCTTGGCTCAAAAGACACTGTAATTGTGGACGCAGCTGGGAGGCACTGGGAAGGAGTGGGGAGAGAACGTAGTTGTTCGTGGTGTGAAAGGGTGTGCAACCAGGAAAGGGAGAGGAAAGAGAAGAGGTGAGTGGGTTGAGGCTTGGGGAGGGTCTAGCAGTCTGGTGGGAAGATGGGGCCCAGGCAGGAGGGAGGCCGGGGAGAGGGGGTGTGGCTAGGATGGCCGAAGGACCGCGGAGAGCAGAGAGGTCTGATGTGCAGCTGGAAGGCCTCTGCTTGTGGTCGCAGGGCAATGTAGCGCCGCTCAACCACCACCCAGGAGTCAGTGCTTGTCCCCTGCATCCGGACACGTGACATTGGGGAAATTCAAGAAAGGTCGCATGGAAAAGAAGAATTGCAGAGGCAAGCTGGAAGAAACACACCCCCACCATGAAAGTCCCCAGAGAGAGATGAGAAGGTGTGTGGCTCTAAGACATGCCCCCCACCATGGGGCGCGTGAGAGGCTCAGTTGGTTAAGCGTCTGCCTTCGGCTCAGGTCATGATCCTGGAGTCGTGGGATGGAGTCCTGCATGGGCTCCCTGCTCAGCAAAGAGTCTGCTTCTCCCTCTCCCTCTGCCTCTTCCCTGCTCATGCGCTCTCTCTTTCTCAAATAAATGAATCAAATCTTTTAAAAAAATAAATAAAAAATAAAACATGCCCCCAAATGCTCTGACACTCCTTTTCTTTGCCCTCTTCTCGGGTATTGGTCCTGTGACTGCTCGACCAATAGAATATGGTAAGAAAGACCTAAATCTTAAGAGACTGGTAGGTTCCACTTCCTATTCCTAGAGACACTTATTCTTGGCATCCAGCTGCCACGCTGTGCCCAGGGCACACTGAAAGGCCAAGTGTAGGGGTTCTGGCCAACCAGCCTCAACCAAGATTCCTGCTGACAACCAGTGTCAGCTACCAGCCATGGGCTTGAGGAAGCCTCAAGATTGCTCCAACGCCATTCACCACGACTGCAATCGCACAAAAAACCCTGAGCAAGAATGCCTCGGTAGGCCCAGTGAACCCCCGGAGCTGTGAGAAAAAAAACAACAAGATAATTTTGTTCTAAGCTACCGAGTTTTGGTCAAACCATTTCGCAACAATAGTCTCCTTGGACCCGGGGACAAGCCATGGATCCCATCACAGTGGAATGGGAGAAGGGAGCCAACTTCAGGAACCCTTAAAGCACAACGGGGCCTACTAAGACTTGGTATGAGATGAACTTGGTATGAGATCAAGTGTCTGCTATGACCTTGAGGAAGGAAGGGGCTCGAAGACTGTCCGGGTGAGAGATGGAAAGATATCCACGGAGACTTGGAAGTTTCTGTCTTGGGCAACTGTCCTCAGGGATAGTATGAGCTGAAGTTGGGGGTGGGGAGGTAGGGGGAGAGAGGAAGAGAATGGATGAGTGGGTTGGGAGGAAGGGGAGAAGACTGGTTTGGGACACACTGATGCATTTGTGATGCACCTTCTGGAAAATACCAGAACCTGCTGATAGATTAATAAAAACGAGAAGTTTTGGCTTGCGTCCCCAGTGCAGAGATTTGAGAAGTCTAAACCCAGAACTCATTTGTAAATGCCCACGAGCGTTCATTCACGTACTCTTTCACTTACTCAGCCATCCAGGCAGCTCGAGTTAATGTCTGACAGCACAGACCCCCACAGCCAGGCCATCTGGGTTCAAAGCCCAGCTCGACCTCTTCCTAGTGGCAGAGCCGTGGGCAGGTGACACAGGCTCTGTGCTTCCAATTTTATCTCTACATAGAGAAAAGAACAATATCTATTTTACTGTAAAGATTAAAGAGTACATACGTGGAAAATTCTTAGAGCGGCGCTTGGAACATAAGTACCGATGACCTGTGAGCTACTAATATTCAACCAACACTTGGGGCCCCTGCTGTAGGCGGGACCCCATGGTGCACAGAGGACACAGCCGGTCATGAGGCAGACACAGGCCCTGCCCCGGGAAGCTTCCAAGCTAGTCCTTCCTCACCACCGGGGCCCTACAGTTCCTTAGGTTTTCTCTCTTATTTGTGGTTCCATTTGCTCCTCAGAAGGGCCCAGAAAGCTGCTATAATAGTGACCTTATCCGCACTTGACAGAGGTGGAAACTGAGGCCCAGAAAGGAGAATTGCTGTCCTCCTTGCACAACTGATATCCTCCATGTGCCGTCACAAATCTGTGTGTCCCTTCCACAAAGGCTCTGGGACATGAGGGGTCCAGAGGCCGCATGTCTCCGGTTGGCTGGCCCTATTTTCTTTCTGCCTGGAACACCTCCGGGGAATGAAATCTCCAAAGTGACCCACCTCTTGCCCCTGAGCGAGGGGCCCCACAGCCCACTCATGCCGAAGGTTCCAGAGGCATGAGGTGGGGGCCCTGAGTGTGAGCTGCCCCTCTCCTTGCTCAGTCTCCCAGGTGTGGTGGGTGTTTTTCCACTGGGTGTGACACACAAAACCCCACCCAATACCATCTTCACGGATGCCTGAAATTCCACCATTCGTGATTCATTCTTTCAGGTTGAGCAATTGCTCCCAGGACCATCTTTTAACATCCCAGATTCCTCTGGGATGGGTTACTAAAGGCCCCGGAGATGATCACTTTCCTTCTATGGATAAAGAAAGTCTGCTCCAGAGGGAAAAGTGATTTGCCCAAGGACATATGACCAGTCAGTGGCAGAGCGGGGAGGAGAAGGCAGCTGGGCTCAGCCTCCTTCTCCACCCCAACTGGGAGGGACAGAGAGATGCTACCTGCATCTTTTGCAACTTTGCGGCCTTCGAGAAGCTTCTCTCCCAGAGCCCACATGATTCGGGTCATTCCTACGGGGAGACCGACCATCCTTCCTCTTTCTACGGGCATGAGTTGTGTGGGGCTGCTGCAACCCTTCCCCTCAAGGTGCCGTTCCCTGGTCCCTGCTGTTGGATCCTTGAGTGGCCATGGTTTCTGGCCTTTCCCAGGCCTGGTTTACCTCCTCCTTCCATTCTGTGGGCAGCCCCAGATCCCTCCAGGGCATTTGTTTTCATTGTTGATATTGTTTAAGAAAGCCAAAGCTGGTTTTTGTTGCTTCCTCCTGAAGAGCTCTGCTTGGCATACCCACCCCTCATTTCATGAGGAGCATGAGGCGTTGAGAGGAAATGTGGAGAGGCAGAGCCAGGACTGTGAGCCAGTGGCCTGCTTCCCAGTCCAGGCTTTCGCTCACACCACCCTGCAAACTCTGAGCAGTTGAGTCTGAAGGAAAGAGGAAAGTAGAGAGGAGTCCAGGTCAACAGGCCTGAACACAGAGAGTACTGGTTAAGTTAGAGGTTTTGGAGTAAGACAGACCTGAGTTTGAAGCCTCTGTCTGCGATGTGTTAGTTTTGGGGCCTTGAACCAGTCATTTCATCTCCTCAGAGTCTGCTTCCCTGGGACATAAGGTGAATAGGATCTTGGTATAGACACAGGTCTGCAGGGTACTGTTGGTAAGTGGAGGGCTGGGGGGATTTTGGCCTTCACATGTCTTCCTTGGCGGGGACCCTTGTGCAGTGAACAACCTGGACAATCATACAAGACAGCCCCATGGATAGATAGTATTGTCCTTATATGGTTGGTATGAGGATCAATGAGATAATGTATATGAAGTTTATGACACAGTGCCCAATACTTAGTAAGTACTCAATAAACAGTAGCCCAGTATTGTGACACACCACCACAGGTTCAGTCTGGAAGGTCTCTGGCAGTCTGTGCTGACGCTGTAAATCCTAAGCTCTTCCCTTTCTCACCACCCACCCCCAAACCTCATAACCTTTCCTGGATGGCCTCAGTGCCCTGCCTCTCCCTCCATAGCTCTCCAAGTTTGGCTGGGCTGCTGGGCAACAGGGTTCTGGCCTTGTCTGGCACACCACGGCTTTCAGTTTGGCGAAAGCCCCAGATCTGCTGGGGTCCAGCTGGCAAGGCCCTCTTGTTCCAAGTTTCTGAAGGTTCCAGCAGCCAGCCCTGCCCCCCAGGCTCCTCCCTCAGACCCCAGGCAGATGGAAACCAGGATGTAGCCTATACCGGGAGCCTGGCTGCTGCAGGCCCAGAAGTCCCCCCTAGCGGCTCAAGCCCCCTTTGGCCTCCTCCCTGCTCTCTGGAAAGGCCTAAGTGCCTAGAAAAAGGAATGGCTGGATGAGGGCCTCTGGGAGAGCCACGTGGGCAGCCCAGCGCCTGCCAGCTCTCAGGCTGATCCCACAAAGCCTCCTTTCACCAGAGAGAGGAGCCGGCCTGCCTGTAGCCTGGGAGGTGATGTCCCAGGCCTGGGGGGTGTGGAGTGGGAGATCGGAAACTAAGGAAGGGGCCGCCAAGGCTGGGAGAGGTAGAGGTGTTGAGCCACCCCCTCACGACGACCTGATGTCAAGCTGACCACCCCACAATGGGAGCCACAGGAGATCAGGGTCTCTGGGGCCTGGGGCCAGAGTAGGGATGGGGGGGCTGAGTAAGTGTGGGAGCAGATGGAGGGAAAGAGTTAGTCATGGGGTTCTGAGCGGGGAGGAAGGCTGGGCCCTCAGCCCACGCTCTTGTTGGCATCTGCGGGCCCATAGCAAGAGGCTGACGTGGTGTTGGTCCTTGAAAAACCCTTCCAGTAACAACTGGGGCATCCCAGCCAGGCATCTTTCGCATCCCCCCCTTCTCTATGTCTTCTGCCCAGGCTTCCAGGATCTCTCTCGCTCTCTCTCTCTCTCTCTTTTTTTTTTTTTTAAGATCTTTATTTAATTATTTATTTGACAGACAGAGATCACAAGCAGGCAGAGAGGCAGGCAGAGGCAGAAGAAGGTAAGCAGGCTCCCCGCTGAACAGAGAGTCCGATGCAGGGGGGATCATGACCCAAGCCAAAGGCAAAAGCTTAACCTACTGAGCTACCCAGGTGCCCTGTCTTCCAGGATCTCTTAAAGGGACTTGCATCTTCTCACAAATATATCTGTCCCCCTCCATTCCCCCTTCTCCACTCCCAAGGCATAAATCTAATTTAAGCTGATCAGTGAATTAAAGCCCTCACCAGCTGCCCACTGCCCAAAGGACCATGGCCTTGGGGTCCAGACCCTCACCTTTGCCCAGCATCTATTGCTTCTTCTGATCTTCTAATCCTTTTATTCCTAGGAAGCCATCTAGCAGAGGTTGCCAGCATGGTTGCAGATAAACTGATGTTTGAAATTCACCAAACTACTACTTACTGTGGAATAGGAGAATATATTAATAAGAACTTGAATTTCTGAAAGCAGAGGTTGCCAGCATGGTTGCAGATAAACTGATGTTTGAAATTCACCTAGGAAGCCATCTTTCCCCCATTCTCAATCCCTGTGATTTAGGTGGGGCTCACACCTAGGGATAGTAATGTGACCCCAGTTTGGCCAATGAGCGTTTTCTTCCCCACCCCCACACAGTGACTGGTTCAGGCACAGGCATGTGACCCAAACCACTCAGGGGGATTCAATTTCAGAATCTGTGTTTAAACATTTGGATGAATGACTCTTTCCTTCCACAGGACTTGGAACTGGGAGGGTATAAGCCTGGAGCTGCCTTCATTTGGAAAGAACCTTCTCTGCAGTGAAGCTAACTAAGGAAGCAGAAAGATGGGAGACCAAGTCCCGGTGGCATCATTTGAACTCCTAGATCCAGCTGTACCTGAAGCAGATAAGCTGAATTATTTTGTTTGTTTGTTTGTTTCTTGAGTCTATACATTACCTTTCCATTTAAGTCTCTTGGAATTGTGTTTTCTGTCCCTTGCAACCCAGGACTTACGACCAATACAGTGGCCTTCCCTCCTGTGGCCTCAAACCACTTCTGCATTCCCATCTGCCTTGCTCTGGACTCGCCATTCCCCCAAACAGCCCACGGGCTTGGTGACTTCTGTGGGGCACTCTACTTGGGGTGGACTCACTTTCCTCTTTTGTACTTGCTCAGCATTTTTTTTTCTTAAGATTTACTTATTTGACACAGAGAAAGAGAGAGAGAGAGCGAGCACGAGTACAAGTGGAGGGAAGCAGAGAGAGAAGCAGACTTCCCACTGAGCAGAGAACCTGATAAGGGGCTCCATCCTGGGACCCAAGGATCACGACCTGAGCTGAAGACAGACACTCAACTGAAGGAGACACCCAGGCATTCCTGTCCTTGCTCAGCTCTTAAATGTCTAGTTCACATGCCAGTTCCCTCATGGAGCCTTCCCCAGCACCTCCCTGGGGAGAATTTGCTCTTTGCTCCTGTCCCTTCTGGAAGCATTATTTGGCTGGTTCCTGGTGATTTGCTTGCTTCTATACCCAGCTCCTCCACTAGATTATTGAACTTCTTGAGAGCAAGACCTTTGGTATTTGTTCTGTTCTTAGTGCCCGGTGCCTGGCCTGGCACAGAGTAAGTGCTCAAGAAATGCTTCTGGACTGATATAACTTGCCTTCAGTCTCGCCTTCGTGGCTGGGTGTTGGCGCTGTGGGGGTGGGGATGGTCTTAGCAGCAGGCAGCTCTGCAGCCCATTTCCACCTCTGTGCAAATGCTGTTTTTCCTCAACCTAAAATGTCTGTCTTCCCTCAGCCTAAATACCCTGCTCGTTCATCAGGAGACTGTGCCCCTCACATGTGACAAGAGGGCTGTTTTGGAGGCAAACAGACTTGAGTTCAAGCCCCGATTCTTCTACATGGCCCTTGAGTGACGAGTCACAGAACTTCCTTGAGCCTCGGTTTCCTTAAAATAGCGAACACGTGGTGCTTATTTATGTGCTGGGCATTGTTCTAAGTGCTTTCCATGTCCTGGCACTTGGAGTTTTCTTACCCGCCCTGTGAGGCTGAGGAACAATTATTGTCCTCATTCTAGTGACAGGAGAGCTGAGGCCCGGAGAGGTTAAGTGCTGCCTGAGGCCACGACCCGGAAGTGGCTAAGCTGGGGTTGGAACTCGGGCTTTCCGGCTCCAGAGTCAATGCTCTTCACACTCAACTGTCCTGCTCCATGCAAAATGAACATAATGCTAGAACCTTCTTCATAAGGTTGTTGTGAAGTCCAACCCTCACAGAAGGTGTGTGGACGATCCAGGAGAGCTGAGCATGGCTGTTACCACTGGTGTGTTCTGAGCCTGGAGGAGTCCAGGCTTCTCAGAGAATCTGGAATCTTGGGGTCAGGCTGTAGGGAGCAGGGCTGCGGCTGGGCCAGAACAGCATCCCCTTGGCTCTGGCTACATTCTAGGGCTCTCTCTGCTTGGCAGAAGGACTCTGCTCATAATGCTTGTTTGTCCAGACTGTGGTTCAATGGCGTCTGCATTCTCTGCACGTCCTGCCCTGGGCCCAGAAGGGATGGAGGGTGACAGAATAGGCTCCAGCCAGGCCAGGGAAAGTGGTTGGGAATTAAGAGGTCTGGGAAGGCAGGATGAGCCTAGTTTCTAGAAACCCCAGCTGTGTCAGAGCTTCGTTGCGAGAGCTTGGGTAAATCGCATCCTCTCCCTGGGCCTCAGTTCCTTCATCTGTGAAATGGGGACAGTGATGGTACCCACTTTATCGGGTGGGGGAGGGTGAAAGAAGGTGATGTATTTTGCAGTACCTTTGTGAACACCCAAGAGACAACAGTTAATTATTAGTTTTATTTGGCTGTTTGCTGAGCCAGGCTGCCTAAGGTTCAGTCCTGGCTCTACCGTTTCCTAACAGTGTGACCTTGAACCAGTTACTTAACCTCTCTGTGCTCTGTTCCTCGCTTATACCCTGGGGACAAGGACAAGACTAATAAAACAACGATGTGTCTGGCCCATTAGAAGTACTCTGTAAGCTTTAGTGCCTCTGTTGTTATTCTCCAGCTACAAGACCCTGGCCATGGCCTGTCCCTTCCCGTGCCTCAGTTTCTTCGCTAGTTCAGTGAAGTTTGGACTTGAGTGTGGGGGCTATGTGCTAACAGATTCCTGGGCCCCAACCCACCCTACCGAATCGGTCTGTCCTTCTTGTTCTTGCTTATCGACGTATCCTCAGAACATGGCACATGGGGGGCCCTCACTAAATATTTACCAAATCTATGTTTTTCATTAAACAAACACCAACTTAGTGCTTTTTTTTTTTAAGGAGGCTCCATCACCCAGCGTGAGGGTTTGAACTCATGACCCCGTATCAAGAGTTGCACGCTCTACCCACTGAGCCAGCCAGTCACCAACTCAGTCCTTTTTAT
Source organism: Mustela lutreola (assembly GCF_030435805.1). Lineage (NCBI taxonomy): Eukaryota > Metazoa > Chordata > Mammalia > Carnivora > Mustelidae > Mustela > Mustela lutreola. The sequence continues at coordinate 17,927,737 of NC_081299.1, forward strand.
GTGCCAGGCGCTCTTCTGAGTGCTTTATAGATATGAATTTATTTATTCCTCGCCACCTTGGAGGGAGGGACTATTAGTATCCCTGTTTTTGTTTTTTTTTTTAAGATTTTATTTATTTGTTTGTCAGAGAGAGAGCACAAGCAGGGGGAGCAGGAGGCTGAGCAGGCAGAGAGAAAAGCAGACTCCCTGCTCAGCAGGGAGCCTGATGTGGGACCCGATCCCAGGTTCCTGGGATTATGACCTGAGCCGAAAGTAGACACATAACTGACTGAACCACCCAGGCATCCCCCCATTTTTTTGTTTAACAGATGGGGCAGCTGAGGCAGAAAGTGAATGTGCTAGGGGATTTGAACCCAGGTCCTCTGGCTCCAGATTCATCTTCTGAACTTCTCTGACCCTGTCCTCTCTATTCAGGAGTTGGGGTGCACAGTGTTCCCACCTATCCATGGGCATCCCTTACTCATCTCCTGGGATTCTCCCATTTTCGGGGTAGGAGAAGGAGGTTGGTGGGATGTGGGGCGTTGAGCAATTCGCCTAGCCCCTAGAGACAGCCTGCCAACACCTGCCACTCGGCCAAGTCCAAAAATGGCTTGGGTGCAGCTCCCATCCTGCCGTTCTTCCGGAGCCTGGGAAGGGGACAGGAAAGGCTCTGGGGCCTGGCTTCGGTACTGACTCATGGAGAGGTGCGGGGGGGGGCCGGGGAGGTGGGGGGAGTCACGGAGTCGGGAAGGACTCAGCGTGCGTTGACTTTGTCTTCCTTCCTTGGACACTCACTGGAATAAGACTGAAGCCCGGAGCCAGAGGCCGGAATCCACACAACCCAGAGCCTCAAGATGCTGACGGACTTGGCCGAGGGAGGGATGTTACATTGGAACCTGGCCCCAGCATTCCTCCGTGAAGAGGAGGGTCTTTGCGTGGCCATATACACGGGCGGCCACCTCGGATGTGAAGGGCACTGCCCTCTCCCTGGCCACAGCCTACAGGAAGGCCTCGGCCAAGGAAACGGGGAAGACTTGCGACCACAAATGGGAGAAAAGGACAGGAGCAGCCAAATGAGGCCTGAAGAGGCAGCCTGTCCAGAGTCCTGTGTTCCCCCGGGGTGGAAATGTTGGCCAGACTTTTGAGACAAAGGATATTTGATAATCAAATTTCATTTGTTTAGCGGTGGCTCCCCACACTGTCATCCCTAACCTCCTAGATCAACTGCCAGCCACACCCGGGCCCCCGTACCACTTATGGGCGGTGGTGTTCCAGAACTGGAAGTGGGGGTGTGGACAGCACACACAAGGCCCTAGACGGGTCTGGAGAGTGCCAATTCAATGGATGCGGTCCCGGGAGGCCAATGAGATGGGCCACCCGGCTGTAACCTGCTCATCTCCTGGGCTTCTCCCCACGTGGCCAGCAGGGCTCCGAATCTGGTGGTCGAGACTACAGACTGAAGAGCTCGATCATACAGGTTTGACTCACGTACTGCACATGGAAACTTAGGTCCTGTCCTAGACTCTCTGGGCCTTGGTTTCGTCTATAAAATGAGAATAATGGCATAAAGGCTAAGGTACAAGGACTCTGTGGCTTATCCTGTTTTAAACTTTGCTACAACCCTGTGAAGCAGGTGCTATTTTCAGGCGAGGATGCCAAGGCAGAGGAGGGGACGCAGCTGGCTACGTTTCCACAGTAGGTAGCAGAGCTGTGGAAACCCAGGAGGTCTCACTCCAGAAAATGTGCTATGAGTTATGACATGGATCACATCTACCCACGAGGGCAGTTGTGAGTGTTAAGTGAATTTAGGCACGTAAAGCTCTCAAAACAGTGCCAGGAGCATAGGAAGTGCTCAAAATGTTAAATGTGAGCTCTTGTGCTGTGGTCAGTGATGTGGACACCTGACTCAGTAAGCTGAAACATTAAGGCAATTTATTATTTCACCAACAGGAAGTCCTGACGCATTCCTGACCTCAGGATTGGTTGATTCCATGGCTTGATGATGGCTTAAGGACCCAGGAGTTTTCTGTGTCCTGTTCTGCACACTGGAACCAGTCTAAAGTCAGCTACCCTCTTGGTGGCAAGATGGCTGCAGGTAACATGTAGACTGTCAAGCATCCTTACTCTTCCCCAGCAAAAGGAAAGAGGCTGTGCCTCTGTACCAGACATCTAGGGTTTTTCCCTTAAGTCTGACTGGGCAAGCTGTGTCCTAGGGTCATCCCTGGACCAATAACAGCACCAAAACAATGCCAGGAGCTGGTTGGCTTTGCCTTCTCCGTCTAAATGCTTGGAACTGATATGGGGGTGGGCTTTCCCAGACTAAGGGGGCTGGCCAGAGGGTTCTGTTGGGAAGGGAGAAAGGAGGGTTGTGGATGCAATTTTAAGGAACTCATTAGTTCCCTAGTCAGCTGGAGGATCTGGGGAGGACCCCTGGGTTACCCAAATCCTTTGAATCCAGCGTGTTCATCCAATGTCCGGTGGTGCCGGATCTAGAGGAGGAAGACGTTTATTTGGACTGAGGGTGGAGGTGTATTTGTAGGAAGATCCCTAGAGGCTTCACCTCTGAATCCTGGACTATGAGAAAGATTTCCTCAGCCGGGAAAGCCTGAGAAGAGGGTCAGAGGGTACAGCATGAGCAAAGATCTGTGTGCTTCTGGGAAGCTGGGGCTTATGGGCAGAGTAGCCTGGGAATGGGGAGTGTGGAGACATGGCCCTCAGAAAACAGAGCCAGGTCCTCTCTGCCTACTCCCCAGCCAAGAGCACCAGAATGGTAAGAGCATTACAGAGCACTTGCTACGTGTGCACGCATTTCTCGGGCATTCAAGACAATGAGATACAGAAAGCAGAAGTCCCACAGTTGCCAAAGGGCCCTCTGGCCCCAGTGCCAGGGCTCTCAATGTGCCCCATACCTTCCTCACCAGGTCCCCATCTCAGCAGCAGGAGGAGAGAGAGGACCCCCCCATCGGGCCAGGACGTAAAAGCAGCAGTGCCTGGTGGTGGCCCCTGTCAGGGGAACCTCCCTCTGGCAGACAAAGGTGGGAAGCCAGGTTTTGTCTCTGCTGGGCAGGGAGGTGGCCCCCCTCCTGTGGCCACCTGGGGGAGAAAAAGTGGGGAGTGGGTGTGGAAAGGAGCGCTTGCTTTCTCGGACTAGCTCCCCAAATCCCTGTTTGCTCACTTGAAGGAATAACAACCCGCATTATTTCAGATATTATGCCATTGAGAGGGGGCAGATGGAACACGGTGGAGAACGCCCAGCGGCTTTTTACCATGCCATTCAAATGTTATTTGTTTTTCTTATTAAAGCAGAAATCCTGGGTTGAAAATGTGAGCAGCGATTGCCTTTGCTGCTCAGGCTTTGTTCTGCTTTTCTACTTTTTGTGTTGTTTTTTTTTCCCCTCAACGTTCTCTACAATGAACATATTTTACTTTTTAATGGACTCCCCGCCCCCACCAAAGAAGATCATTCAAATTCATTATTAAAATTCCTCTGTGGGATATGTCTACATAAATCTATGCATATATGCATAGAATGTCTTTGGAAGGCAACCTAGAAAAATGGTCAAGCACAGGGCTGGTTGGAGGGGAAATGCGTCAGGGTGGGGGAGGCGGGCTCTGGGCTGTAGTGTCCATGGAACTGCTTGAATTATTATTCATTTCTCTTACCATATGCATGCATAACTCTGTAAAAGAGTGTGGGTTTTTTGTTTTTCTTTTCTTTTCTTTTTTATTTATTTATTTATTTATTTATTTATTTAAAAGATTTGTTTCTTTATTTTGGGGAGAGAGAGAGAGAGAGTGAGCACATGAGCAGGAGGAAAGGCAGGAGGAGAGGAAAAGAGAGTCTTTTTTTTTTTTTTAAAGATTTTATTTATTTATTTGACAGAGAGAGATCACAAGTAGGCAGAGAGGCAGGCAGAGAGAGAGAGAGAGGAGGAAGCAGGCTCCCCGCTGAGCAGAGAGCCTGATGCGGGACTCGATCCCAGGACCCTGAGATCATGACCTGAGCCGAAGGAGGCGGCTTAACCCACTGAGCCACCCAGGGGCCCTTCTTTTCTTTTTTAAAGTAATCTCCACATCCAGCATGGGGCTCAGACTATGCTGAGATCAAGAGTCACATGTTGTACGCACGGAGCCAGCCAGGGGCCCCTTAAAATTTTTGTTTTGTTTCAATTCACTTTTAGTCAAGAATATCAACCAGACTCAAGCCCCAGATTTCCATTGGGTCCCACAGTTGCCGTCCTGGGGACTCGACTAAGGGCTCCCCCTTCATTCTCTATTCTGGCTCTTTATGAGACATCCCTTTGGAGAGAGACCCTGGGTCAGCAGGGGGTCTCCCAGCCAAGAGGCTGTTTCTCCTAAAGTGGGCGCTCAGGGAACTCAGGGAGCAAAACCGCTCAGGGAGCAAAAGCCTGGGGGCGCCCCTCTGCCTGGAGGACCCCCACCAGGGCAGGTAGATGCTCCTCCCAGGCTTCTCACTGCACCTCCCCACCCAAGAGGAAGGCCATGTTTCTTCAGAAAGCACAGGGTCCTCCCCGCCCAGCCCAGCCTGTCTGTCCTTTCTCCGCTCCTTCATTACCAGAGGAGTGGCTGGGAAGCAGAAGAGCCTTCCTTCTCTCCTCTGAGGCCCCCACACAAGCTGCTCCCTGTACCTGGACAGCCTCCCTCCCCCATCCTGCCCCGCTAATATCGACTCATTACGAAAACCTAATCTTAAATGGGCCCTCCTCCAAGAAGCCTTCCCTGATCGGTCCTGTCGGGGGCCCTCCGCAGAGCTCCCATAACACACCAGGATTCCTGAGTTTAGGCTCATGATCTAACCTCACTGATCTTGTTTTCTCATTTGTAAAACGGCGCTTAGCTCAGAATTGTGGAAGATGATATGACTTAATACAGATAAAATGCTCAAAATAGTGCCTGGTACACGGTAAACGCTCCATAACTCTTGGTTCTTATCGTACTTGGAACCGCCCGTGGATCCGTCCCCGCTGCTAGACTGCTCTGAGCCTCTCGCACACCGTGGTTGGGACGCATCAGACTCGTCATCCTGAGAGTCGCTCAGGGGCTGGTACATATTAAAGAATTCTCAAAAAATTCTTGTTAAAGAAATGACACGATCCAGTCCCACGAATAGCCATTTCTTAAGCATTTGCAAAGCATGTGAGGTACTGAGCGCTCTGTGTCAGACATCGAGCTACACGTCCTCCCTACGCGATTCCCTTTAATCCTTGGGAGGGGGGCTGTGAGTTAGATCCTTGCAATATCCCCATTTCACAGATGGGTAAACCTTCTAGCCTCGACACCTGTTTTATTTTTTCATCATAGCACATTCCCCACCCCATGCATTATGTGTTTATTTGTTTGCTAGTAACAGAACTTGGCTGTCACTCTGCAAGAACAGAGGCTGATGAGAACTGGGGTTTTATTTTGGTGGTGTTCATGACGTCTAGCACAGGGCCTGACAACACAGCAGATGCTCGGTTTATATCTGTGCTAAATATCCTCGCTTCTGGAAACCCTGTTGACTCTTCTCTGCCCCAGACTCAGATGGAGTCTGAGCTCGTGCAAATTCTGAGTAATTCCCCCTAATCTCCAGCAGTAATCAGCCTTCTGTGATATTCCTTCTTAAATCTGTGGTTTTCTTGGCCAGTCAGCAAACTCGGGGAGAACAGTTTAGGAATAACAGTGGGAAACTGAGGCTTATGGAAGTGAAGAGACTTGCCACAGGTCACGGACTAGTCATTTGCTAAAGGCACCTGACGCAGGCAGTCTGAATTTAACACTGGAGTCCTTAACCACTACACACATTGCTCTTTGGGGAAGACAACAGTCATCTATACTCCAGACAGAGCGGGAAACACTCCTGAATGCCTTGACAAGCAGGAAACAGAAAAGGGGGTTTCTGGTTCCATGAATTCCCAGTCCCACTTGAGACAATAGGAGGTGGGGTGCTAGACAGAAGGCTCTGGAGGGGAGGAATCATGCAGGAGGAATGAGGAAAGTTGAATGCAACTTGCTTCGCATGACATTGATATTTAGAAGTATAAAGACCAGTTTTTTTTTTTTTTTTAAAGATTCTACTTATTTATTTGACAGACAAAGATCACAAATAGACAGAGAGGCAGGCAGAGAGACAGGAGGAAGCAGGGTCCTCGCAGAGCAGAGAGCCCGATGCGGGGCTTGATCCCAGGACCCTGGGATCACGACCTGAGCCGAAGGCAGAGGCTTTAACCCACTGAGCCACCCAGGCACCCCAGGACCAGGTATTTTTAATAGAATGTTGCTCAATTTGGGTGTGTCTGATGGCTCCTCAGGACAAGATTCAGGTTGTACATTCTCAGCTGGAATTTTTAAAAATATATTTTATTTATTCATTTAACAAACAGAGGTCACAAGTAGGCAGAGAGGCAGAGAGGAGGAAGCAGGCTCACCGCTGAGCAGAAAGCCCGATGCGGGGCTCCATCCTAGGACCCTGAGATCATGACCTGAGCTGAAGGCAGAGGCTTTAATCCACTGAGCCACCCAGGCGCCCCTCAGCTGGAATATTTTTTAAACTGGTACTGTGAGCATCATTTCCAGGAGCAACTCCATGTCTGTCTGCCCAGAGAGGGTGATGTTCATTTTGATCAACAGTTAAGAGGTGGTTTGGTTTCTACACTAAATGTTACAGTTGTGTTTTTTTTTTTTTTTTCCTTTGCAAGTAGTAAGCCCTCTGTAGAAATACTTTAAGGTCACATAAATATCCTGATCTTGCTGACTCTTACAGTGTTTCTTTCTTTCCTTTTTTTTTAAAAAAAGATTTTATTTATTTATTTATTTATTTATTCCAAGAGAGAACACAACTGGGGGGAGAAGCAGAGGGAGAGAGAGAGAATCTGGAGGCAGACTCTTCCCTGAGTGTGGAGCCCTATATGGGGCTCGATCCCGTGAACCTGATATGCTTTTTTTTTCTTAAGGTTTTATTTATTTATTTGACTGACAGAGATCACAAGTAGGCAGAGAGGCAGGCAGAGAGAGGAGAGGAAGTAGGCTCCTTGCTGAGCAGAGAGTCTGATGTGGGGCTTGATCCCAGGACCCTGAGACCCTGACCTCAGCCAAAGGCTGAGGCTTTAACTCGCTGAGCCACCCAGGCGCCCCTGAACCTGAGATCCTTATCTGAAATCAAGAGTTGGACAATTAAACAGCTGAGCCACCCAGACGCCCTTGTTGTAGTGTTTATTTCTGATCAGCAGGAAGGGGTGCCGGCCCCCTTTTACCTTCCTTTTCCTTGTCATCCTCCCCTATTGAGGGACTGAGATGGGGCCTTGCTTCACATACTAGATCAGCCTTCTGTGGGGCTTGGACATGCTCACCCTCTGGGGAGGCCCGCTGGCTGACTCCAGGGACTCCGGTCTCTGCCTTGGCAGAGGTGTTTCCAGCTGCCGAAAAGAACGGCAGGGGAAGAAGGAACTCCTTCTGGAACCCCACCTGAAAATGCAGAGGTGAACCAAATGAGAGAAGAAAACAGTACTGGGCTCATTCCCCAGGACCCTGGCCATGTCCGGGAGCAGCTCAGGCAAGGCTGTTGTCCTTCTGCCAGGGACTGTCCCCTGGTGAATACACAAAGACTAGGCGGTCCTGGTGGAAACTCAGGATATTGCATTAGCTCTGTGGGCCTCCAGGTATCTCCAAGCCAACAAGGGAGGGAGATAAGCCCCCAGGGTGTGGGATGCAGCTGGGAAAACATCGGTTCTAGGCTTTTCCTTTTCCCCTGTTTGCAGGGTCTCCTCTGGCTGGACATTCAGCACAGCTCAGAGCTGGGGAACGCATTTATTCTTTTGAAGCGTGAAGGACACTTCTCAGCTTTGAAAAAAATACCATCGCCTGCTTGAATTTCAAATAGTTTAACGCCCCCTCTGCTACCTAGCTGTGATCTAAAGGACTGATTGTTCAGGCCTCAAAGTACCGAATAAATGAACTATGAATGGCCAAGGATGGGGAAGAAATATCCTTATTCAAATCAAACCTTATGGCTGGAGATGGTTGCCGAGTTTTGCTCTCAGGTAGCAAGAAAACAGCTGGAGAAAGACTACCCGGCCCCGTGGTTCTCCTGGGGCAACAGCTTGGCTGTCTCTGTACCTTTAGGCGGAAGGAAATGAGCAGCTCCTCTGAGTCAGGGCCACTAACTCTGGGCGGGACCCTATGTGGTCAGAGCTATTTGTCTATCTTGGAAGATTGTATTCATAGTCCTAGGGCAAAGGTCAGAGGGCAGAGGAAGCATCTAGTGGAGAAACACTGCTGAACGAGCGGTACTGTCCACCTGATGGCTGTGGGAGAGGGGCAGAACAGTGTAGCACAGTGTACGGTCTAAACTCGGGTTCAAATCCCAGCTCTGCTGCTCATTTGCCAGCTGTTTGACTTAGGCGAGTGATTTAACCACTCTGAGCCTCAGTTTCCTCTGTAAAATGGGGAGCAATAATAATACTCAACTCAGGGGTACCTGGTTGGTTCCGTCATAGAGCACATAACTCTTGATCTCAGGGTTATGAATTCAAGCCCCACACTGGGTGTAGAGATTACTCAGAAATACTCTTTAAAAAAGGGGGGGGGGGTGCGCCTGGGTGGCTCAGGGGATTAAAGCCTCTGCCTTTGGCTCAGGTCCTGATCCCAGGGTCCTAGGATCTAGTCCCGCATTGGGCTCTCTGCTCAGCAGGGAGCCTGCTTTCCCCTCTTTCTCTGCCTACTTCTGATTTCTGCCTGTCAAATAAATAAATAAATCTTTTTTAAAAAGATAAACAAATAAAAAATAATAAAATAATAATACTCAGCTCAGGTTGTAGGTATCACAGGTATTAAATGAGGTTGTGGGTATTATTATTTTTTTAAGATTTTATTTATTTATTTGACAGAGAGAAATCACAAGTAGATGGAGAGGCAGGCAGAGAGAAAGAGAGGGAAGCAGGCTCCCTGCTGAGCAGAGAGCCCGATGCGGGACTCGATCCCAGGACCCTGAGATCTTGACCTGAGCTGAAGGCAGCGGCTTAACCCACTGAACCACCCAGGCACCCCAGGGGTTGTGGGTATTAAATGAGATTGTGGTCACAGTCCACTCAATCAGGCAGATATTAAGTGTCCTGTGAGCCTCCAAAGATCGAATAATAATTATGGTGAGAATAGCGATGATCACTATCCTTTCTGAGCCTTCAGGCTGCTATGTTAGGGTTGACAGGGATGCTGGAGCTGTGGTGAAATAGGGGTGGGGTCTGAGCTAAGGGAGCATCCAGGGGCACTGAGCTGAGAGCAGCAGGTGCAGGAAGCCATCAGCCTGGTGGCCAGCCCCTGCCAGTAGACTTATTCACCGCAACCCTCAACCTTATTTTTAATGACTACGTATTATTCCACCGTATAGATGAACTATGCCTTATTTAAACAAACAATCACTTTTAACAGTCGCAGAATATTTCCATGGTTAGATGGATCGCATTTTAGCAGGGAAGCAAAAGGGGTGCATTAGAATCAGAAAAGGCTTTGAGGATGGAGAGTATAACCCTTTAATCAACAATTTTTTTAGTCTTGACTCCGGGCCAGGCCCTGTGCTCTGTGCCAGGGTAAAGAAGACAGATCCACATCTGACATCCACATTGTCTCCCACAATGCTCATGGGCCACAGTGAAGGCAGGCATATAATGGGACCTGAGTTGAAAGCCCTGGCTATGTGGGCTTAAGCAAGTCATGTGTCCTCCTTGAGTCATACTTTCCTCATATTGAAAGCTCAATGTACAGTGTTACAAGCACAGTATTTAGCCAATAAATACGACTTCTCTCTTGTAATGTTTAGTGATTTTATATATATATATATAGAGAGAGAGAGAGAGATATACATAGTTTTTATTTTTTTGTTTAGCCATAGATAGCCTCATAAACATCTGGGTTTGCTTTTTGTTGTTGTTTTTGGTTGTTTTTTGTTTTCATTTGTTTGTTTGTTTGTTTGTTTTGTGCAAGGGTTATTTATCATCCTGGGATGATTTCTATTATCCAGCTAACTAAGCTTTTCTAAACCCTCTGCTACATTTCAGTGTTCACAGGGCACTGCGGGGGTAAGATCCACTGAACTGTTGGTAGGAAGTGTCGGCAAACAGGTCACCAAACTGTCTGAAGGTTTGATTTCTCAGCTGCCTCTTTACCGTTTCTCCAACACCCTGAGGAAATTCCTGCCTCAGTGCCTTTGTACTTGCTGTTCTCTCTGCCTAGAGCGCTGTTGGACCGATATTGCCCTACATCCTCCAGATCTTTAACTCAAATGTCACTTTATCAGAGAGGCTGTTCCTGTTCCCTGCCCCCAGCACCCCTCCCCATCTCCTGACTCTGCTTTGTTCTCCGTGGTAGCTCTTATTACCTCTGGGTAGGCAAACTCTCCTGGGTATGGGTTTGTTGTCTGTCTCCTCAAATAAAATATAATCTTCATAAAAACCAAGATGCTGTCTGACCTGGGCCTGGAACAGTGCCTGACACACAGTAGGCTCACAGTAAAACTTTATGGCATGAGTAAATAAAGAGATCAAACGAGACTACTCACAGCACTCACAGTATTTGCTAGTGCCTGGAAACAGTAAAAACCTGCTCAAACGGAAGGGAGAGTCATAATAATTGGAAACTTAATACAGGACCTTATTTGGGTGGTAGGCCATTGAAGATCTTGGCCGGGCCATGAGCAAGTGGGGACTGGGGCGAGGGAGGAAATATTTCCTCCCTGCCAAGCTGCAGCAAGAGGCTAATGGCCTCCACAGGGATCCAATCCAATTAAGGCCCTGGCTCCAAGTCAACTCGGGTTCCCTTCCTGGCTGCTGCAGCTTCCAAGTGACAAAATGAAACCTGTAACTTTCCCAAGACGAGACAGTCTCCAGGCGAGCAGGGCAGGAAAGGGGCTGCGGGTAGGGTTTCTGCTCCCAGGGAAGCAGATGTGCCTTGCACCGAAATTGTTTTAATACTGTGTGTGTGTGTGTGTGAGAGAGAGAGAGAGAGAGGCTGGGTCACCACCCTCAAGACCAGTCCTTACAGGGAAGAGGTTGGATGTAGTCACTGGAAAAGAAATGCAAGCAAGGAGACCTGAGCTCTCCTGCTCCCACCTCACTGTGTGGCAGGACCGGAAACCAAGCTGGTGAAAGCCTGAGGTCACATAGCTCCCTACAGTACAAGTGGAAAGGCGACTGTCCACAAGTTTAGTCTTAATTGTGCTCAGAATGCTCTTTCAACTAACTAACTTCCTTCCTTCCTTCCTTCCTTCCTTCCTTCCTTCCTTCCTTCCTTCCTTCCTTCCTAAGATTTTATTTATTTGAGAGAGCAAGCACAAATGGGGTGAAGGGCAGAGGGAGAAGCAGACTCCTGGGCTCAATCCGGGGACTTCAGGATCATGACCTGAGCTGAAGGCAGACTGACCTCACTGACTGAGCTACCCAGGCACCGCTGTTTATTTCTTTTTAAAACCAATTTTTGGATAAGTAATACATATGGAAGGGCAGGATTTTTCAGTTATGAAACAAAACAGTGTATAGTAAACAAAGGTGCACCTTTGTCCCCTGTGAGCGGTTCTCCTCTAGGGGGGTAAATACCGTTAGCAATTTCTTGTGTCTCTTTCCAGAGAAAAATGCATATGTGATGAAAGATAAATTACAGGTTATGAAAAGATGATTCACAGGTGTGTGCATGTGAAATACAGACATGCAAAGATGACACATGGGTATCGCATTAAGTTTTGGATTATATAGAAAGACCTAATATCACAATGATTTTTGACTCTTAAAGATTTTATTCATTTTATTCATTTATTTGACAGGCAGAGATCACAAGAAGGCAGAGAGGCAGGCAGAGAGAGAGGTGGAAACAGGTTTCCTGCTGAGCAAAGAGCCGGACCCAGGACTTGATCCCAGGATGCTGGGATCATGACCTGAGCTGAAGGCAGAGGCTTTAACCCACTGAGCCACCCAAGTGTCCCAATTTTGATTCTCTTTATCCAAGAATAAATCATGCCTCTCGATTTGTCCAAGCATTTTCAAAGTTTTTTGTGAATATATATATTTTTTCACACATACATGTTTCTCAAAAGCATAACCATTTATTTTCCCCAAAGGGAACTTGTACGTGTTATTAAGATGCTTTCCTACTTTTTAAATGTTTTTATATTTTTGGTCACTTCTAATAAATGAGATGTTTTGTCCCATTACAATTTAAAAGATGGTGTATAGGGTTTGTATATAGAAAGACACTGTTTTCTTAAAGAATATTAACTTTGTATCTCATCGCTTTTTGTGAGGTCTCCTATTGTTGACAATAGCTTTCCAGCTGGTTTTCTCTGGAAATAATATTGAAGACAGCCAACCCAGTAGATCCTGTGAGTATGTTAATAAATTCTTTTTGATATGAATAATGGCCTCTCACATCTGTGTAAACTTTCCCTTCCTTCCCTGATCCCACATAAGCCTCTGACATTCGGCAGAAGAAGAAACTGAGGCTTAATAAGGTGGAACAATTTGCCCAAATTTCCCCACTGTGAGTGGCAGAGGTGGAATTTGAATCAAGGCCCGTTATGCAATATCTTTTGACTTCAGGATCAAGAGGCAAAGGAGAAACTGAGTTGAGGAGGGTTTTGTGCCGAAAAAGCAGAAGATGACAGTTTTTGAATGCCTACACTGTGCTAAAAACTTGATGTACCATTTAAAAAATTTGATTTGATTTGATTTAAGTCATCTCTACATCCAACGTGGGACTCAAACTCACAACCCTGAGATCAAGAGTCGCGTGCTCTACTGACCAAGCCAACCAGATGCCCCTATGTGCCATCTTTTTAAACACTCATAAGAACTCTTTAAGACCAGCTTTATGAGCAGATGGTTGGCTAGGGTATGAGCAACATGGATAAAGAGATCTGGGTTTGATTATTGGCTCTGCCACTTACCGGCTGTGTGACCCTAGGCAAACTGCTTAACTTCTCTGAACCCATTTTTTCCTTTGTACCCTTCTTTCAAATGGTACCTGGATGGTCCTTTTCCTAATGAAGGTCCATCCACTGGGGCTTGTGACCAGGAGGAACATGTCAGTCCTTGGACCCACACACTAGAACGCTCTCCCAAGGGCCTAGAAAAGCCAAACTGAAATATGTCTCCAGCTCCTCTGCTTGATTGTTCCAGCGGAGCCCAGATCTATAGGGAGGCTGGAAAGGTTGGTGTTCCTGTGGACACAGCATTCGTGTTAAATTTTAGCCAGAATTATGGCTAAGTCACCATTAGCAAGATTTTATAGGACCTAATTCACAGCAATAGAAACAGAGTTGAAATTCAAAGTTGTGTTAGGATTTTCCATAGGTGGGTTGGCTGGCATCACCAAAGAATTATTGAACACCAGAGCGCCTGGGTGGCTCAGCTGGTAAAGTGATGGCCTTTGGCTCAGGTCATGATCCTGGAGTCCTGAGATTAAGTCCCACGTTGGGCTCCCTGATCCGCAGGGCATCTGCTTCTCTCTCTGACCCTCCCCGTTCTCATGCTCTCTCTCTCATTCTCTCTCTCTCTTTCAGAGGAATAAATTTTTTAAAAATCTTAAAAAAATAATAATAATTGAGGGTGCCTGGGTGGCTCAGTGGGTTAAGCCTCTTCCTTCAGCTTGGCTTGCATCGGGCTCTCTGCTCAGCAGGGAGCCTGCTTCCCCCTCTCTCTCTGCCTGCCTCTCTGCCTACTTGTGATCTCTCTCCCTGTCTAATAAATAAAAATAAAATAAAAATCATTAAAAAAATAATTGAACACATATAATATGTGCAGTGAGAGAAACAATAATATGTACTTAGGAAATGGGAAGTTAAAAGGCAATGTTTGAAATTTATTTTATTTATTCTTTCACTTAGTCTGACTATTGTTATCCTATATAATGCACCGGGCTCTAAGTTAAGCATAGTAGAGTGTAAATAATAATTAATATGTATTGAGCACGTAGTATACTCCAGGCACTGTGTTAAGTGTTTTACATTTATTAACTTGTATAATCTCCATCACAAGCCTGTGACGTAGGGATTGCAATTATCATCATTTGCATGAGGAAACCAAAGGTACAGAGAAAAAGTAACTTGCTCGAAATCCCATGGCCAGGAAGTGAAATATTTAGCTCAAGTAAGGATGTATATGACACGTATCTCCGTGCTCCGAGAAGCTCACAGAAAACCAGAACACACTGATATGAATAGCAACCATAGCTCACATTTATTAAATGCTTCTCATGGAATGCTTTATGCAGGTATTATCTCATTTAATCCTCACAATGACTTTATGAGTTAGGTTCTCTTCTAAGGCCTGCTGTAGTGATGAGGGAACATACGTGAGTAATCCACCCAAGCTGGGGGTGGAAATCAGGCAGTCTGCTAGGGAAGCACACACTGCCGAGAAGAGAACTGCGCCACCACCCTGACCTTGACTTTGCTGGGTGGTGTAGCGTCCAGGCCAATGCCATGGTGGACAGATGCTCCATGGAGCAGAGGGATATATGAGTGGGTCTTGAAGGATGAGTAGGAGCCCACCTTTTCCCAGACCCACTTAGTGGACAGTGTAGTGAAGAGATAGTCATGGGTTTGAATCTCGGTCCCACTGTCTTCCCAGCTGAACAGCTACTGTTTATCTCCTCTGACCCTGTTTCCTTATTTGTAAAATGGGGACCTTGAAAACTATTCCTCTGACACCCCCTGAGGGAGAGATGTGATTGGTTCTGGAAACAACCAGCTAGGTGTTTGGCATGCAGTGTGGGAACTCAGGGGTCAAAGCCAGTGCACATACGGGTATAACACCAACGGTCCCTACAGAGCACTGACCACATGCCGGGCACCACTCGCGAGCACTGAACATAGATTCATTCACCAATGATCTTATCAAATAGGTACAATTTTTAGGTCCATTTTACAGATAAGAGACTGTAGCACAGAGAGACTGAGTAAGTTAGGCTGAGCTAGGACATGACAGGGTGGAAACGGGGCAGTCTGGCCCCGAGTGCATGCGCATCGCACCTCTCTACTGCCTCAGTTGTAGAAAGGGGGTGGAGACCGTCGGCCAGCCATGTTGCATAATCAAGAGTGGGAGGAGGAAAGTGTGTCATTAGGGGAAGCTTTCTGGAGGCGCCATCTTGTCCTTTGGAAAACATGACTCCTTGGCAAGTGGCAATCATAACACATACAAAGCACCTGGCTTCTCAGACCAGGCAAGCAGGACCCTCCGGAGTATGCCCGGGGTATAGAAGACCATACTGTGGGGCGCCTGGGTGGCTCGTTGGGTTAAGCCGCTGCCTTCGGCTCAGGTCATGATCTCAGGGTCCTGGGATCGAGTCTCTCTGTCAGGGTCCTGGCATCAGGCTTTCTGCTCAGCAGGGAGCCAGCTTCCTCCTCTCTCTCTGCCTACTTGTGATCTCTCTCTGTCAAATAAATAAATAAAATCTTTAAAAAAAAAAAAAAGTTCACTCATTCCCTAAGTTTTTATTGTGTACCATGAGCAGTTCCATGAGCTGGAAATACAGCCATAAACAAAACCAAACAAAAATCCCTACTCTCATAGGAGTTGATGTTCTAGTGCGGGGACACAGACAAGATGCAGAGAAATAAGTAGACTAGATAACTGAGGGTGGTGGTGTGGAGGGGATAGAGAGGAGGATGGAATGAGATAGAACAGCTTGCACTGTCAGAGAGGAGGGTATTTGGGAGATCTCTCACAGCAGGTGGCATGAGAGCCAAGACCTGAAGGAGGCAAGGGAGTGGGAGTCGCTGGAATTCTGGGGGAGGCAGAAGAGCAAGTGCAAAGGCCCTGAGGCAGGAGTGTGTTTGGACTATTGAGGGAATAGCAAGGAGGTGGGTGGGGCTGGGGTAGAGAGCAAAGGGGAGAGCAGTTAAGATGAGGTCAGATGGGTGTGGGGGAGGTGGGAAAGAGAACACATCTCCACCCATCTTTAAAGTTGGTGTGTGTGCTATAGAAACAAACAAGAGTTTAGAATGCAAACTATGCATTCACAGTTGGAAAATGAGATTTGAATGCAAGGTGCTTGCAGAGCCTCCCCTGCATAAACATCCCAACTCACCTCCTCTCTACCCATCCCTTTGAGCCCATGGGGTTGAAACTGGGTAAACCAGGTAAGAGTGACTGTGACCAGGTTTCTAAGCACAGGCTTGGGGTTTGAGCCCTGGAGACCACCACTGCCTTGGCGTTCTGTGGAGGAGAATGTTTGGTTTCCTTTCAGCTAAGATCTGAGTGTAGTCAAGAAGGTCTAAAGACCCCTGCTCCCAGGCTTTCCCCATCTCCTTATCCTGGTGCTGGGAGACCAGTACGTGACCTGCAACAGACACCACGGGGAATGTTTGCTGATTCACAGTGAACTGGATAAACCCTCAGGCACACCTGGGAGACTAGGATGTCTGGAAAAGCTCCTTGGCTCCAGGGCCAGTTTGGGGCCTTTTCTGGGGTTTCATCTGACCATTTAAAAGAAATTTTTAAAAAGATTTTATTTATTTATTTGACAGAGATCACAAGTAGGCAGAGAGGCAGGCAGAGAGAGAGGAGGAAACAGGCTCCTTGCTGAGCAAAGAGCCCGATGTGAGGCTCAATCCCAGGACCCTGAGATCATGACCTGAGCCTAAGGCAGAGGCTTTAATCCACTGAGCCACCCAAGTGCCCCTCATTTGACCATTTTGGACTTGGATTAGCTTTGAACTAGGTAGACCACTGTGGTTGCTTTTCAGGCAGGGTGGAGGGAGGTGGCTGGAAGGGACCTTGGGTTCAGGTCATAATTTCGTGAAAAACGAATACTGAGGCCCTCTCAGAGTCCAGACAGGCATTGCAGTTTGTTTTAGGCTCGAGTCCCTGTTGGGGGGGCAGCACCCTAGCGTGTATTTCTTTTCAACGAACAAGTTGGTCAAGGAGGGATTTGAATATGACATCATCCTAGCCTGCAGGGGTGAATGGGGATGATACAAGGCTCATGGCAGAGCTAACAGCCACTGAAGAGCACTTGCGGTTAAGACAAAGACTGGTTAAGAGCGCCCCTCCTGCCATAATGAAACAAAGCTTAGGGGTTTCAGCACTTCTTCTTCTTCTTCTTTTTTTTTTTTTTAAGATTTTTAAAAAAAATTTATTTGTCAGAGAGAGAGAAAGCACAAGCAGGCAGAGTGGCAGGCGGAGGCAGAGGGAGAGAGAGAGAAGCTGGCTCCACACTGAGCAAGGAGCCCGGATGTGGGACTTGATCCTGGGATCTCAACCTGAGCCAAAGGTAGTGGCTTAACCGACTGAGCCACCCAGGTGTCCCAATCAGCCCTTCTTCTGACTCTAGAGCAGTGCTCCTGACCTCTGGGGACACTGTCTCATTTACAGAGTCCCTACCAGAATATTTGAACAACTTGCTATGGTCTGGGAGAGGAAGAAGCTGCAGGTTTCACAGTATTTCCTTTTTTAAGATTTTACTTATTTATTTGACAGACAGAGATCACAAGTAGGCAGAGAGAAAGGAAGGGAGGCAGGCTCCCTGCCTAGCAGAGAGCCTGATGCAGGGCTCGATCCCAGGACTCTGGGATCATGACCTGAGCCGCAGGCAGAAGCTTTAACCCACTGAGCCAGTCAGGCGCCCCATTTCACAGTATTTTCATGCATACATTCAATTTGTTCCAACACTAAGATGTGTTAGTACACTAAGGGTATAGAGAGACAAACCTCCCACGACTGGCCTTCATCATTCAACTTCACCTGGAAAGAGGGGAAAAGTTGTGAGTCAAGTATTACCGAAAGTCAGAACAGGGAACAAGTAACTCTTCCCAGAGTGGGGGGGACATTTGTCCCAGGCATTCAGCAGTAGCAAACCTGGACTAGGCTCCTGCCTCCTGCCTGGCTTGAAGATTCACAGTCCCTGCCTTCAGGAGCTGAAAACCTAGGGCAGTTTCTCCGTTTGAGAACCGCCTATATCAAAATTGTCCTGATGCTTGTTAAAATGTGAATCTCCCGATTCTCCAGAGAAGGGGAATTGGATGGATAAAGCAGGTGTGGGTGTAGCACTCAGGTGATTCTGATGCACACTGGAGCTGGCCAGGTGAGCCGGGTGTTAAGAAATCAGTCCAGGCAGGGGGAACAGCATGGAAGTGACTTGGGAATCCTTCTTGGCCTTCAGGCACTGGGGCTGCATGCAGCTCAAGACAGCAGGCTCTTGGAAAGGGATCCTGTCCCTGCTGTTTACCACCTAAGGCCTGGAAGATACATTTGTCAATATGCTGGCTCCCAAGATAGAAGTGACCCGAGAGTCGAAGGAAAAAGAAGTCAGAGGAAAAAAATTGGTGTTTCTTTGTTTCTTCTTCTTTTATTACGATTTCATTTATTTATTCGACAGAGAGATCACAAGTAGGCAGAGCAGCAGGCAGTGTGTGTGTGTGTGCGCGCGCGCGCGTGGGGGACGGGAAGCCGGCTTCCAGCTGAGCAGACAACCCGATGGGGGGACTCCATCCCAGGACTCAGATCATGACCTGAGCCAAAGGTAGAGGCTTAACCCACTGAGCCACCCAGGCGTCCCAAAATAGGTGTTTCTAAGGGGATGAAAACTTTCCAAAGAGTTGTCCGTCCGGAAGGCAGCTCCGCCTAACAGAGGGAGCTGGGGAGGTGGCCGCCCGCGGGAAAGGGCTGGGTCCAGTGGGCTGCAGCGGGGGGACAGAGCGGGAGGTGCCTCCTCGCCCCCCCAGGCCAGCCGAAGAGATGAGGTCACCGGGCAGGGCGCCAGCAGCAGCTGCGAAGACGCGCCCGCGCCGCGGCGGGAGGCGGTGTCAGGCTCCGGCCCCCGGGGGGAATTTCCCTCCCGCCCCCTCGGGAGGCGTGGCTCGGAATCCCGCCCACCTGCCGCCCGAGCCTGAGCTTCTTTACCGCCCGCGCCCAAGGCCACACCCCCCCGGGCTTCGGCCTCCGCGTTTCCTCCGGGGTCCTGAGACACAGGGCCTTGGCCCCGCCCCCGGAGAGGCCCCGCCCTCGGTCCCCGCCCCGCGGCTTGAAGTGGCTCGGGCTGGGGCCGCCCCCGAGTCGCGCGCGGGGCGTGGGGCGGTGCTGGGCAGCGGAGCCTGAGGCGAGCTCGACGCCGGGACTGTCCAGGGAGGCGCAGCGCAGCGCGGCGGGAGCCCTCACCCCGAGCAGCCCCCGGAGCAGGAGCAGCCGCCGCCGCCGTCCACGGAGCGCAGCCGAACCGGCCATGGCGTTGTCGATGCCGCTGAACGGGCTGAAGGAGGAGGACAAAGAGCCCGTCATCGAGCTCTTCGTCAAGGTGAGCGCTCGCCCGCCGTCCCGCCGCGCTGAGCCCCCGGCGTCCGCCCGGCCGGCCGTGGGGGGGCGGCGTCCCTGCACCCCGGACGCTCCTCGGCCCCCGCGGCCCCGCTGCGCCCTCGCGCGGCGCCCGCCCCCGGGCCGGGAGAAGCTGCTCTCGCGCCCCCCGCCCATTGTCTCCGGCCCACCCGCGCCTTCCCGCCGCCCAGGCCGGTCGAGGGAGCCGGGGCGGGACCGGGACCCCCGGCAGCCTGCACGCGGAGCGGTGCTCACCGTCTCCAGCTGCGCGGGCTCCGGCGGCCGCCAGACCGTCGTCCAGCGTCTGGGTGGGACGCGCCGCTGCCTCAGCACCCGGGCCGGGGGGAGTGGGTGGGCCCGTCACCCCCAGCCCCGCTCCCGCCCAGGCGCCGGCCCGACTGCACCCCACCCTCACCCCCGCGTCTCCCCGGGCCGGGAACGAAACCTCTCGGTCGGGAGATGATGAACCCAACTTCTTGGAATGCTTTGTCAGAGACCATTTCGCTTCCCGCTGGCATGAAACTCTTAAGTTTAATTTTCGATGCGATCTTAAATTTTTTTTTTTTTTTTTTTTAAGAAGAGCAGCAAGGCTTCCGGGAAGGACCAAGATTCCCAACTTGGGTTTTCCTGTCTTAGGTATTTTACCACCATCTGGGGTTTTTGTTTCTCAAACTCGGAGTGGTTTATATGATGCAACATTTTGGCTGCTCCCTTTGGTGTTGCTGCCTCGGGAAAGATTTTGAGTGCCCTTTTGTTTTGAAAGAAAAGCTGATGAGGGGAAGAACTCATAACTTGCTTGGGCTTTAAACAGTTGATTTTCCCCTCTGGTCGCTTTCCTGGAACTACCTTATTTGCCTACAGATATTATCCCTATCTCTTTCCTAGCTTCCTTAATATTTTTCTTTTCAGCAAAGGAGAGAGAAGTTAGGAGCCTCTGGCTCCAGCTGCCTCCCTCAAAACTTCAAAATCCCTGAGATTCTTCTCATAGTCACTTACTTACACGGAGCTAGGCTGTGAATTGGAAAGTTAACAGGAATTTAGAACAATTTTCTCTTTTTTCCCTGAGTTTTTATTTTAAAGAAGGGAAGATAACTGAAGGCTGTGTTTGAGAGATGGGAGAGAAGACATGATCAGAACAATGTTTTAGGATTTTCTTTCACTTACTGGTGTTAGAAACGTTGTGGTTGGGGGAACTGGAACAGCAGACAGGTGCAGAACCCCCAGAATGTCATCATCAAAGGTTCTGTGTGTTTCTGTGGCAGATACAGTACTGGGAAGTGCAGAGGATGTAGGAAGGAACCTGAAATAAGAGAAAGATGGGTGGAAGGAAGAAGGGTGGGTTACCGATCAATGTTCAGAAAGTTTTATTGAACTAGGAATAGGAAGGAATTTCCGTAAACTCAACAGCAATGTATCCACCGAAGTTCTAAAACAAACCAACAAACAAAAACAAAAAAGCCCCAAAACCCACCATGATACTTAATGGTGAAACTTTAGAGGTAGCATTACATTTAGAATCAGGTAAGGATACTATCAGTAATGGTTTCTTTTCAGCCGTGTTCTGGAGGTCCTAGCCCATACAAGAAGACAAGAAAATGAAACGAAGTGTATGAATTATATGAATTAGAGAGGAAGAGATCTATGCTTAATGCTCTGCCTACTATTAATTTAACCCTTTAGTTAGAATGAGAGCAGCATGGTGCATTGTTTCTCAAACTTGAGTGACTGTATCCTGCTTCCCAGTTTTCCATATTTGGATTGATGTATATTATCAATTACTAAGTGTATCTTGCAGTAATATCTGAAACTGATTCGATGTGGTGATTATATTTCTCCTGTGTGTAACTATTAACGTAAAAAATGTTGTGATCCACCTAACAGCATCCTGCTTACCACTCATTGTGAGCCTTTCTCACAGGGCTTGGTGACGGAGACCCAGGGTTCGGGCCACACAGTTCTGTACTCCCTGGGCAAGTTGTTTTCCCTTTCTGAGACTTATTTTCTTTTTTTTGTGGAATAAGACGTGAAAGGTTTTCTGCTGCCTTGTGATTCTGCTTAGGTAAAACATTGTGCTGATATAAACCAGGATAGTTGTTTCAAAGAAGAAAAAAAGGGCCAGGTAAATCGTGGTAGAGGTTTTTTTGGTTGTTGTTAAAGAGTGTGCTTGTTTTCTTCTCCAAACCGATATATGGGAAATGCAAATGAGGGAAGATTTTACGGTTATTTTGAAAGCAGTGAGTGGGCAGAGGCCATGGTTGTTTAGCATGGTATGTTAAACAGTGTTAATTATTCTGCCAAGAGGTATCTGAATTTGTAGCCAAAAACTATTATCTACACTTAAAGCGTGTGAGTGAAAAGGATATTGAGCTTCCCGGTTTAGGTAGCTTTAAATTGAAGAGAAATAGGCCACGACCTTACTAACTAGTGTGATTGGACTCACAACTACGTTGCCTTCCTGGTGAGTGTTGTTTTTGGAGTTCTCTACCCCTGAGTCCCTTGGCTCCCCATCACCTGGATAAGTGCAGTTCTCCATTTGTGTTTGTTTACTCCAACACCTAGAGGGTAGGGCACCCTCCCTATAATAAAAGAAGCATATAAAGGCAGTCATCCTCAACAGTGAGAATGCCTTCTTCCCTCACCAAGAGGGGCCGGGTAGGTGTGTATATTATGATATACCAGCTCTAGTTGGGAACCACTAACCAATAGGGTGAAGTTCAGATCCTTTAGCAAGGACATAAGGCCCCTTATAATTTGAATGTAATTAAAATTTCTAGTCCACTCTGTCCACTTACTAGTTGTGTGTTCCAGGACACACTACTTAAACCTCTCTGTGCCTCATCTGTACAGTTAGGATATTAATAGACCAAGCTCATAGGAATAAATTAGTTGGTATATGGAGCATGTAATAAGCTTAGAACAGTTTCTGATACACAGAAAATAGATACTAAGTGTGTGTCATTTTGTATGTACATATTTATATGCATATCTCCCCTTGTAGATAGACATTTAATTCCTTGAAGGTAAAGTCTACATCCTGTTCTAACTGCCTGGAAAACAAGAGGGTACCAAATGTTTGAAATGAGGTTGTTTCCTTTTTTGTTAGCACTCTGCTGTTTATATATGTGTTGATAAGCTTTGGAATTGGGAACTACTTACTTAGATCTTCATAGTCTGAGTCTCAGACCTTGGTCCTTTATTTCTAAAACCCTGATCTACCTGCTTTTTCCTCCCTCCAGTTTGTAGTACTTCTAGTCTTTTCTTGTACCTGCCAATTTTCCATCAATATTTCTTCTTGGCCGTGTTCAGACTTTGCAAACCAAGATTTCTGTATTAAGTAAAAATATTAGTTATTAAATCACATGATGAGAGAAACTGAAAATGACTGATTCTTGTTTTTTTCTTTTGGCTTGTATAAGCCCAACTCCAGTTGACCCTGCTGCCTCCCCAGCCCCTACCAGTAGCTTTGGTATGATGCGATGGTATTTCTGATCTCGGCATAGAAGGACTCCCTCTGTAGAGTTTAGTTTTATGGGCTGGAATTTGTTTATTTATTTAAAGATTTGCTTACTTGAGAGAGAGAGAGAGAACCCATGTCTGTGCTCACAGGCTTGTGAACAGGGGGAGGGGCAGAGGGAGAGGGAAAAGGAGAGAAGCTGACTGCCTGCTGAGCCCAGAGCCCTACTTGGGGCTCCATCCCATGACCCTCAAATGACTGAGCCACCCAGGCGCCCCTTATGGGCTGGAATTTAAAGTTGTTGACACACAATTTTGAACCAGTACAGTCCCTGTTGGCAGTGGTCAGTAAACTGCTGGGATTGGGGTGGTGGTTGTAAAAAATTAGTCTGGTGCAGGGCGGCATAACACACAAGAATAACTCTTCCTTTTGAAATATTTGGCAGGATTTCCAGTGTGCATGGACCCTGGAGCCAGACTACTTGGCTTGACTCTGGCTTCCAGTAGTGTATCAGGGAAGTTTCTTATGTTCTCAGTGCCTCACTTTCCTGACCTCTAATACCAGGATAATAATAATAACAACAATTTTATAGGGCTGCTCAGGGGATCAGCTGCTAATCTGTATGTATTAATTAGGGTAGTCTGAGCTGCTTTAGTAAATAATTCACCCCAAACGATGATTCAAACAAGATGGAAGTTATATTTCCTTTCTCACTTAGCAATCCAAGGAGAGTGTTTTAGACACTGAGGTGGTGTTCTTTCTTAGAGTCATTTAGGGACCACAGCATTAGCAACTTGTTTTTCCATCAACCTGGAGAGCATTGAACTCCCCTAAGCTGTCAAAGCTGGTGGCAGGGAGGTCCTGTTTATAGCCAGTGGGAGGTAGGGAATTTGTAGGAGGCACATGTCTCTTAAGGGCCTTAGCCCAGACTTTCTGCCTCTCACTTCCTTTCTCATTCCACTGGGGAGAACTTGATCATATGGCTTTATCTAATTGCAAGGAAGGCTGGGAAATGTGATTTAGCCATATATCATTCTCTGGAAAGCATTAGGAATAGGGCTTAGCAACAGTAAAGACTTACTTTTGTTGGGGGCGCCTGGGTGGCTCAGTGGATTAAGCTTCTGCCTTCAGCTCAGGTCATGATCCCAGGGTCCTGGGATCGAGCCCCACATCAAGCCCCACATCGGGCTTTCTGCTCAGCAGGGAGCCTGCTTCGTCCTCTCTCTCTGCCTGCCTCTGTGCCTACTTGTGATCTCTGTCTGTCAAATGAATAAATAAAATCTTTAAAAAAAAAACTTACTTTTGTTGCTGATGACAATATAATATTCTTTTTATTTTAAGTGACAGTATATTCTTAAATGTGGGCTTCATTAATAGGATTCAGGAGAATCTATAAATCCTTGAAATTACATAAAAAGTTCTATATGGGTCTTTTTTTTTCTGGGGATTCCTGACACAGGTTTAAGAACCATTGCTTTTAAAAAAGTAAATGGTGGAGTTCTGATTGTCAAGCATAATTCATATAAGCAAGGTGTAGAAGGGTTTGGCCTAAGTCATCATTAAGGTCACTTCTCTCTGATTATCTGTGACTTAAAGAATTTACTGGAGTGAATTAAGTGCCTCATACTGAATTAGGTACTATGGAAGTTATAAGAAATTTTTAAACATTTCCTATCTTTAGGTTTATAAATTTTATTGGAAAGAAGAGTTGGGGGAAAGATGGAAGTAGATTTGGACTTGACCTTGAAAAAGTGGGTGGAATAGTTGGATTGGGAAAAGCCAAGAATGGGAGTGTCAGTTTTTTAAAAAAATATTTATTTTTTTGACAGAGAGAGATAGAGAGAAATGCTAGTTTTGACATTATTTGTAGACTCATTATTCAGGAAACAGTAGATAGACTGATCCTTTTGAAAGAAGGAGCCAGGAATGATTCAAATCTGTAGTGCCAAGGAGACAAGTTATTTAAAGGTTGAGGATGAGACTTTTAAAACCTAACTTAGGTTTTTGCTCATGAATACAATTTTCCCAGCCTTGTTTGTTCTCTTGACACTCCCTATGTTTTGGATTGCTGTCTATCCAACAACTTCTTAGTGGCATTTGGGAGGGTGCAGCTAGAGCTCAGAGACCGGCAGACCCTCATCTATTTTGCCAGTATAAAGTGAGTTCTGTATATTTTGTATCAAGGGTAGTCTTCAACCTCCTTCTTTTTTTTTTTTTTTTTTAAACACAAATGAAATACATTTTTATAGGAAGTGATGCTGAGAACTTTGTTCTTATAATTGAACAAAAATGAATTCAACAGTAGGACAATGTTACCTTGGATCTAATTGGTTTGCCATTCCTTTGAGGTTTCCAGAGGGGGAAATTCAGGAGATTAAAAAAAATGAATGTAAAATGTGAAGTTAGTGGGAACGCTATTCTTTCTACATGTCTCACCTATTCCTGAAGGCCTTTGTAAAGGCCAAGGTCATGATTTTGGTTTAACTGTAAAATTCTGAGAGAATGGGACCCCAGATGGGGAAGAGACAAGGGGCTGCAGAGGTAGGGGACTGAACCAGTGGGAAGCCTAACATGATATGAATAATGATAGGAAAGAGGCAGTGGGGAGAACCTGGCTGTCCCTAAAAATTACAGTTGGATTGAAAGGATGCTTATAGAGATGCTGAGAAGCCAGTAAAAGAATGATGAGCAAGACTTTCCCACTTCCTGTTTCATTAGTGCTTTGGATTCTCAGTGTCAGGTGTCTCCTGGATAGGGAATTAGTGAGTCCATAGAAGGGAAATATGTTAGGCAGGATGGGAAGTGTGATTAAGTCATTAATTAAGATTTTGATCAAAGAGAGGGGTAAGTTCACCCATTTTAGAGACTCTTGTAGAGAATGGAAAGGTAGTTTCTGAAGGAAAATAACATCATTACAAACCTTCCAAGTATGAATTAACAGGAATCTAAATTTAATTCAGGGCATCAGTTTGTGAATTCTCTTGGAACTTCTAATCCTGTCGTCAAAAAGACTTGGCTTTTATCCCTCAGTGCTCAGTACTGAGTATTGGTATAAGGAATATCAATTAGCCTTGTTTGGTTTTTGGGTTTTTTTCCTCTTTATTTAAAACCAGGAGACTGTATTAGTCTAAATTTATGAAAGTAACAAATTAATGTAGACAAGTCAGACTGTATGTGAAAGTTTATACCAAAGATGGCCTAAGAGTATCTTAAATTTTATTTTATTTTAAATAAAATTGAATTTTATTTAGAATAAAATCTATTTGAATTGAAAATTTTTCAAAGAAATAAAAACTTAGGAAGTGAAAGTTTGGTTTTGCACATACAGATGTCTGAGACAGAATTGAAAAATTTTCAAAGAAATAAACTTAGGAAGAATGTGTGGTGCTGATTTACAGCATATTTTAGTTAATACAGGGATTCAGAATATTGGCTTAGAAATGTTGAGGGCTTATTGATTCTTCATTAAACCATGTAAAAACAGTTGCTAGCCATCAGTCACACAAGCTTTGTTTGCATTCTGTAATTGTCTGCAGGACCCTTGCTTACAAATACACTGGTTTTTTTTTTTTTTTTTTTTTTTAAGATTTTATTTATTTATTTGGCAGACAGAGATGACAAGCAGGCAGAGAAGCAGGCAGAGAGAGAGTTGGAAGCAGGCTCCCTGCTGAGCAGAGAGCCCGATGCGGGGCTCCATCCCAGGACCCTGGGATCATGACCTGAGCCTAAGGCAGAGGCCTTAACCCACTGAGCCACCCAGGCGCCCTACAAATACACTGTTTTTAAATCACTTAGCATAAGTAGTATCTAAATTTGATCTGCTTTCTTTTAAATATTGGCCCCCAATTTGGAAAGTAATGTCATATCCTTTCTGCTTCATAGTATATTCATTTTATATGGAATGGGTTCTTTAAAAAAATATGTGTTTTTTTCCCCCAGTTGTAACAAACCGTATTCATTTACATAGACAACCTTGAAAACACAAAAAAGTACACATAAAATAAAATTACTTATAACCCCTCCTTTGGAAATGGCTACTATTTCTATTTTGTTGTATGTTATAGTCTTTTCTATAAACTTGCATGATTTATTGATGAGAGTATTTTAATGTTCTTCATGACAGCAAAATACTTGGAATGAAAAATGAAGCCCAGTCTAGTGTATAACATGTATTAAGTTGTGAATTGGTTTAAAGGAGATATTCTTTATTTCATTTTTTTTTTCAAAGCAACTCAGATTGTGTCTGTATTTAACTTCCCAGTGGCACTAAAAGAGCATTTACCCTGTTTGATCTTTGCTAGAAGAAAGCAAGCTTTTTTTGGTGAAATTTGCCAAACCTAGAGTTGTTCGTAGAATAGATACTGATTAAATGGTTTGAATGTAGTCTGTCCCTTTACGTTCTTTAGGAGAAATCTGTTCTGAAAATCAAAATTATTTTTTGGTGTTAATTTTCCTCTTTAGCCTTGTGCTGGATGCCCATTTTATAGTTAGAGGAGATAAGATACAATCTTGTCTAGAAATGGTCCAGCTTGGTATAGGGATATTAATAGAAGCAAATGTTAGTTGAATACATTCCATGCAGTAAGTGCTGGAGAGAAAGAAATAAGAGGAGGTCTCTGGTCCTCAAGGAGCTCACTGTATAGCCTAATGGACAAGCAGCAGGTGGGTAAATGCACCAGAGTTGATGGCTTTTTCCTATGTAGTATAGTTACTTTTTGTCTTGTGCTTTTAAAAATGAGGGGCATCTGGGTGGTTCAGTGAGTTGAGTCTATATCTCTGGATTTCCACTCAGGTCATGATCTTGGGGTAGTGAGATCGAGCCCTGTGTCAGGCTCTGTGCAGGGCGTGGAGCCTACCTAAGATTCTCCCTCTCCCTTTGCCCCTCACCTCTAAAAAAAATTCCAGTTGAGTTAAGACCTTAAGAAATGATTTATGTGACAACCTAAATGAACTGATTGACTCAGAGATGAGTGAAGTGTCTATGTTGTCTGCTGACAGGTGGTTAGTATTATGGAATGTACTAAGTGTGGTGTATTATCAGTTGTTTCCAGAAACTGGTATCTTTTCCCTCAATAACTAATTTATGTATTAATATTCTGTAATTTTAATCTGCCTAAAATAAAATAAAACCTATACTTTTTGCCTCAAATGTACTGTAATTCAGTAAATGTTTATGGAATTAGATATAACCACTTGATCTGGCAGAGTTTTTCAGATCATGACCCAGCTATGTTCCCGGTCTTATCTCCCACAGCAGCTGCACATTTACCTCATATTCTAGCTAGACTCATCCTGAGCATGCCCTGGACTTCTCGGTCTTCATGTAAGATTTTTGCTGGTGTTTCCTTCATTTGAAGTATCTTTGACTTCTCCAGCCCATCTCCCACTCCTTATTTCTGCCTGCTGGAACAGTAATCATTCTTTTTTTATTCAGTCATTAAACAGATATTGAGGTAGTGTTGTGGTGACTTGGCTATATCAAGGAACAGCCTGGAGTTGATATTTCAGGTGGGGGAGGCAAACGATAAATGTGTGTCTGCTAGTGATAAGGACTATGAAGAAAACTGAAATAGGGTAAGGAGTATGGAGAATGATAGGGGTGCTGCTGTTTTTGATTTAACGATATTTGGATGGCTTTGCAGAGAACAGAATATAGGGAGGCATAGTTAGAAGCAGAGGGACCAGTTAGGTGTTATTTAGTCATTCAGGCGAGAGATGATGGCTTGGGCTAAGGTGAGAAGTAAGTAGTCTGATTCTGGATGTATTTCTAAGATGGAGATAACAGGATTTCATGATGTGGAATATGAGAGAAAGGGGAGTCAGAGATGATTCTGAGATTTTCATTCTGAAGAAATTATAGAGTGGTGGAGCTGCCATTAATTGAGATGGGAAGGCTGTGGAGAGCTGGTTCTGACAGGGAGGAGGTCAGGAATTTAGTTTTTGACATGTTATATTTGAGTATGTTAAGACCCCATATAATCCCTTGTCTAGTGGGAGAGGCTTATATTAAAGAAATACACGAATAAAGACAGTATATAATTACAATAAGGACAAGAGTAGGGCATCTTGAGAAGGAGTGATAGGAAATCTGATTAAATAGAAGCTGATTGGGGGTTCTCTTAGAATTGATGTTCGGATGAATGGTGATTAAGAGAAGAATGAGGAGACGAGGATTCCAGGCTAGAGGAATTGATATATGTGAAGGCTAGGAATATTCAAGAAATATTTTTGTTGGGCGCCTGGGTGGCTCAGTGGGTTGAGCCGCTGCCTTCGGCTCGGGTCATGATCTCAGGGTCCTGGGATCGAGTCCCGCATCGGGCTCTCTGCTCAGCAGGGAGTCTGCTTCCTTCTCTCTCTCTCTCTGCCTGCCTCTCTGCCTACTTGTGATCTCTCTCTGTCAAATAAATAAATAAAATCTTTTTAAAAAAAAAGAAATATTTTTGTTTGAGGGTATGACTGCAATAGAGAGAACAAAACTGAGGTACAGGGTGAGATACAGATGAACCACATCATGGAGGTCAGGTGAATTTTATCCTTCTTAAAAAGAGCAGGTCTCAAAATGATTTAGGCAAGGGAGTGCCATGATTTGATGTGCATTTTAAGATGAGTAGTCTGGAAACGGAATTGGAGAGGAGAGGCAAGAGTGGAAACAAGGCACATTATAGGGAGGCCATTGTAGTTGAGAAAGAGATGATGGTGGTTTGGATTAGGGTGGTGATGGGGAGAAGTGAGTGGATTTGAGATAAGTTTTGAAGGTGGAGTCAATAGGAAGATACTGAAGGAGATATGTGTGAGTTTCTAATCAGAATTGCTGATTGGTAGCCGTGCCTTTCGTTGAGATGGAGGAGGGGCAGACAGTGTTCAGGTTTTGACTTGATGAGTTTAGGTGACAGATGTCAAGTGGAGATGTCTAGTAGAAAGTTGGATATACAGATCTGATGTTCAGACTTGATACATATATATGATATTTATGGGGTATTTAACGTGTGTAAGATCATGCAGTGGACGAATTAGGAGTAGCAGGGAAAATGCTCAGGACCAAGTTCTGAGGCGCTCTCAACACTTGGGGGTGCAACATTAGACAAGAAACTGGAGAAGGAGAGCGAGGATCTGCAATAGGGCAGCATGGGAAAGAGGAGGACCATAGGAGCGAAGTACCACAGAAGCCAGGACAGGCTTTTAAGAAGAAGGGAGTGAATATTTGTGTCAAGTAAGATCTGTTTGATTTATCCTCCTGGAAGTCATTGGTAACACTGTAGCAGCCTTGGTCTGTATGGTGGTCCCTTACTGGGGAAGCCAGAGGGGCATAGGCAGAAGAATGAGTAGAAACAAGAGCAGGGGGAAGTGTGAGGCCAGCTCTAATAAGGAACCTGGCAATGTACAAGGGATGGGTTGGTGGCCAGAAGGGGATACATGTTAAGGGGAGGGGTTTTTAAAAATTATGAGCTGAAAGAGCTACAATGTTGGAAGGAACACTACACCATCATGTTAGAGGGGAAAATATTTCCCATGGGAGTCCTCGTAATTCATTGGGATGTCTTTTTCACTGCGAGGAAAGTCTGTTTTGTGTATATTTAGAATAGATGTGCTTATTACCACTGACTGGTTTTTCTGTTGCATTTCCCAAATGCCTGAGCCAGAATGAATATATAGAAGAGTATTTCATACTTAATGGAAGTAATATAAACATTTATGGGGTGCTTTCTATGTGCCAGACACTGTATTAACTGCATTACTTGTATTAACTCAATAAAATGTTTGCTGAAGGAATATACAGAAGCTTTTTTTCTTCCTTGCATAGGATTGATTCCAGAGGAAGCTGGTGGGAAAAAAAGAGAGATAATGTGTACTTGGGGAAAAGCAGATTTTTATTAAATTCACAGAAATCTTCGTACAGGAAACCAGAGAAATAGAATATGATGCTAATGACTGGGCTCAGTTCATACTGATTTAGTGCCTTAAGACTGTTATTTTATTTTTATTTTTTATTTTTTTTAAAGATTTTATTTATTTATTTGACAGAGAGAAATCACAAGTAGATAGAGAGGCAGGCAGAGAGAGAGAGAGAGAGAAGCAGGCTCCCCGCTGAGCAGAGAGCCCGATGCGGGACTCGATCCCAGGACCCTGAGATCATGACCTGAGCCGAGGGCAGCGGCTTAACCCACTGAGCCACCCAGGCGCCCAAGACTGTTATTTTAAATAGAAATGAAGATTTACTTTTTCTTCTTGCACAATAGAAAAGGACGAAGGGAAAGTCCACAGTTGTGTCCTGTCCCTGAGTGTGTGGCTTGACGGCCAGTGGAATGAAGAGTTGCAGTCACAGTCTTGATGACTCAGTAGGGACTCCTGTGCTAGATTATAGTGTTGCCTTGGTGTTGCTTGTGAAGGTTCTTTCTAGCGATTCGAGATCCCAAAGACAGAGAGGGGGAATGATGGTTGACTTGAAGTATCATTTGTATTCCCTTTGTAGGCATTAAATAGTCTATTTCGGAGCTGAAGATGGTTAGAAATAGTATTTCAAGTAGGCAGTTGAGTTGTCATTTGGAAGACTGGATCTTTGTTTCATTGTTGTCATGCTGTGGTGGTTAGGAGCATGGACTCTGGGCCCATATAGACTATTTCAGTACTAGTGCTGCCTTTCACTAGCTGCCTTCAGGTCTCCACTAGGGCAATATTAACTACTACTTGGGCTTTTGTAAAGATTAAAAGAGTTAATACAAGAAAAAAACCTCAAAGTCTGACGTATAGCAAGCATTGTTTGCTTATTATTATTCCATGGGCCTCTGGAATGCAGAGTTAAGACTGTATTGGCTCATGGCTATTTTATTTTGTTGTTATTTTTTAAAATTTAATTAATTAATTAATTAATTTGAGAGAGAGGCAGAGCTAGCAATGGAGATAGTGAGAGAGAGAGAGGAGAGAGAGAGCATATGAGCAGGGAGGAGAGGGAGAAGCAGGCTCCACAGTCACCACGGAGCCTGACGCAGGGCTCAATTCCAGGACCCCCAGATCCCGACCTGAGCCAAAGGCAGACACTTAACCGACTGAGCCACCCAGACACCTCTCATGCTTAGTTGATGTGTTCAGTATATGTGGTTTCAGTTTCCAGGATGTTACTAAGAGAAGCATCTGCCAGGGTGCCACTACAAAAAAAAAATAGGCGGGGGGAACTTAACATTCTTTATCAGAAGAGTGTGTATTTAGTGTAAAAAAAAAATCCAAGATTAGACTCGAATTTATTCCTGAATTAAATGAACCATGATTCTGTTGACACTTTCTAGATGACTAAAGGACATTCAGGTTGGACTCTGCCATCTTAGACTCTGCCTCAGCAGCTTTCTGGACTAGTAGGTAAAGCTTAAGGGTCTATTATTAGTAAGAGTGGTTTTCTTTTTTCTTCCTTTCTGTTCTAGTGAGCGCATAAAAGAAGTAAAGAGGAGTAATCTGTGGCTTGTAGGATCTAGTGGTTCTGCAGAAGTACTTTGGAATTATGGATTTGCCATAATGGCTCCTTGTGCTACTACATTGTACTATTCCTTGATTTTTGTGGTATTGACTTATAAAGTTAAGCAGGTCATATATATATATATATATATATATATATATATATATATATATTTAAAAGATTTTATTTATTTATTTGAGAGAGAGACAGTGAGAGAGAGCATGAGCAAGGAGAAGGTCAGAGAGAGAAGCAGACTCCCTGTGGAGCTGGGAGCCCGATGCGGGACTTGATCCCGGGACTCCAGGATTATGACCTGAGCCGAAGGCGGTCGTCCAACCAACTGAGCCACCCAGGCGTCCCGAGCAGGTCATATATTAACTGACATTTGTGTAATGCTTTCTTTATGGGAAATACAGAAATGTTTAGGAGAGATTAGGTTCTTTCTACTTAATTTGTAGCAGAAGAAATGGAGCTAGTATAGATTGACAGGTTAGTCAATCTATTTATGCTTAGTAATTTTTAAGGGGTAAGACTAGAGAGAGTTGAAGTCTCCTAATTCTTAATTTATTTCTAGACCCTGAGATTGTTGTTGTTGTTTTAAATTTTTACTTTGTACCATAATGGGATGATAATCAAACTTTAAAACGTTAGCATGGCTGTAATTGATGGGTGATACAAGGATCGTAAACTGATTTTAAAACACTTCATTTTATGATAATGCTTTAAGCTTCTTGAAATTGCTTAATTTGGGGCGCCTGGGTGGCTCAGTGGGTTAAACCTCTGCCTTCAGCTTAGGTCATGATCTCAGGGTCCTGGGATCAAGCCCACATCGGGCTTTCTGCTCAGCGGGGAGCTTGCATCCCCCTCTCTCTGCCTGCCTCTCTGCCTACTTGTGACCTCTCTCTGTCAGATAAATAAATAAAATCTTTAAAAAAAAAAAAAAGATTGCCTGGTTGGGTAACATATTTAAAAAAAAAAAGAAACTACTTAATTTATTCCTGTATAAAATAGAGTACACTGATAAATGAAAATGAAGAGTAAGTTTTTGTTTTTCTATTAAAGTCAGAATAAAAGTTATAAGTTAACAGCATTACGGGCTTACTCTCTCTGGTCCAAGCACAGTGTGCCAAACCCTTTAGGCGTTAGTTAATTTAATCCTCCTACAAACTTTGAAATAGGTACTGTGGATACTATTTTACATGTGAGACTTACAGAGGTCATTCCTTCTGTGTGGTCGTGGGGGCGAGTAAGTAGCAGAACTGGGATTTGTACCAAGGTTTTTGTCATCCAGAGCCTGACTCTTAACCACTAAGAGTTTTTTTATTTGTTTATATCCTTTTTCTTTATTTGAAACTCAAATGTTTATCTAAAATAGTTTTGTTTTCACTCTTAGCTGTATTCAGTCACTCTGAAAAATAAGAAATAAAAACTTTTGAGACTGTTTAAGGGTATTCCTAAAACATACTAACAATTAACGAGTCTAGATGGTTTGTTAATTGAGTTCGGTTGCTTTCGGTTCTCTTAGTTAGATTTGAAAGGAAACTGTAAAATTTCCATGACCTCACCTCTGTGCATTTTTGGGGCCAGGTTAATTAGTATTTTATAAAGTTCTTTAAAGGGTATATTTATAAACTTGTTAAGGAACTTGACTGATACATCACATATTTGATTTTAGGATCATTTTACAATTTATAAGTGTCAAAGCAGTCCAAGTTTAACAGAAATAACATACCAAATTGTTAATGTTTTCTTTGTGTTCCTTTTTAAAATTCTTTTTTTTTTTAACCTCTCCCTTTAGAGGAGCCTACACTAGTCTTTGCATTGTTGATTAAAAAAAAAAAAAAAGAAAAAAGCAAGGAAGTTTCTTTTTGTAGAGAGAGGAAACGGCTGTTAGTTTGGGACTTTATCCATATTAGGTATAAACTAAATATAGAAGTGTAATCCATGGTGAGGTCACATCTATGAAGTTTCTTAAGCAGAGCTAATGAGATCAGCCAGTGCTTTTGGATCTGGGTTTTTTTGTTTGTTTCACTTTTTTTTTTTTAAACTTTTGGATCACTTAAAAAGGGCACCAAACTGTTTAGTCCTATGGTCTGTTTTCCTTTGTCTGTTAAAGAAAAACCAAACAGTTTACAAGGAATCTTTAAGACAAACGTACACACACAAATTCTTTCTGTATGAAGAAGAGTTGCTTATCTCCTTTTTGCGGGAGGTTATAAATAGGTTGGTTTCTTTAGTTTCTTGATCCTCTTGTCATTTTCCTATCCCCAAATCTCTCTCTCTCTCTCTTTTTTCATATCTGTAACTCTCTCTCTTTTTTTTTTTTTTTTTTTTTTTTTTAAAGAAACTAAAACAGTCAAATACTTTATTATTCCATTTGTACAATATCTTGAAATAGCAAAATTGTAGAGATGGAGAATGCATTAGTGTTGCCAAGAGTTAGGGAAGGTAGTGGGGTATAAGTTGGATGGGGGTCCAAAATAGTAACACAAAGGACACTTATGATAAAACTGTTCTCTGCTCTGTACCCTGATTGTGATGTTGGTCACAGAAATCTACATGCAAGATGGAACTTAAATGCACACACACAAAAGAATGCAGGTAAAACATTGAAATCTGAGTAAGATCTGTGGATTATATTACTGTCAATTTCCTGGTTGTGATATTGTCCTATAATTTTTTAAAATATTACCACTGGGGGGAGTTTGGGTAATGAGTTCATAGAATCCAACTCCATTGTTCACTCCATGTGAATTTACCATTGCCTCAAAATAAAAAAGTAACTGAAAAAAGGATACTGGATATATATAAGAAGATTTTAAACAGGAAATCCATGAAAAAAAAGAAAGGTATAAATATCAAGTCTATCTAAAATACTTTAGAATACCCCAACCCTTATAGACATTGGGGAGGTTATGCGCTATGCTGAGTACTGTGAATTGTGTAAGACAGATGATTCACAGACCTGTTCCTCTGAAGCAAATAATATATTCTATGTTTAAAAAAAAAAATCTTAAAAAAAATGCTCCAACCTTCACTTTCAATTCATCAGAAAACTTGCTAGTAACAAAAACACATTTAAACACTAACCCTGATGTTCTTTTTTTTTTTTTTTTTTTTTTTTTTAATTTTTTATTTTTTATAAACATATATTTTTATCCCCAGGGGTACAGGTCTGTGAATCACCAGGTTTACACACTTCACAGCACTCACCAAATCACATACCCTCCCCAATGTCCATAATCCCACCCCCTTCTCCCAAACCCCCTCCCCCCGGCAACCCTCAGTTTGTTTTGTGAGATTAAGAGTCACTTATGGTTTGTCTCCCTCCCAATCCCATCTTGTTTCATTTATTCTTCTACCCACTTAAGCCTCCATGTTGCATCACCACTTCCTCATATCAGGGAGATCATATGATAGTTGTCTTTCTCTGCTTGACTTATTTCGCTAAGCATGATACGCTCTAGTTCCATCCATGTTGTTGCAAATGGCAAGATTTCATTTCTTTTGATGGCTGCATAGTATTCCATTGTGTATATATACCACATCTTCTTGATCCATTCATCTGTTGATGGACATCTAGGTTCTTTCCATAGTTTGGCTATTGTGGACATTGCTGCTATAAACATTCGGGTGCATGTGTCCCTTTGGATCACTACATTTGTATCTTTAGGGTAAATACCCAATAGTGCAATTGCTGGGTCATAGGGCAGTTCTATTTTCAACATTTTGAGGAACCTCCATGCTGTTTTCCAGAGTGGCTGCACCAGCTTGCATTCCCACCAACAGTGTAGGAGGGTTCCCCTTTCTCCGCATCCTCGCCAGCATCTGTCATTTCCTGACTTGTTGATTTTAGCCATTCTGACTGGTGTGAGGTGATATCTCATTGTGGTTTTGATTTGTATTTCCCTGATGCCGAGTGATATGGAGCACTTTTTCATGTGTCTGTTGGCCATCTGGATGTCTTCTTTGCAGAAATGTCTGTTCATGTCTTCTGCCCATTTCTTGATTGGATTATTTGTTCTTTGGGTGTTGAGTTTGCTAAGTTCTTTATAGATTCTGGACACTAGTCCTTTATCTGATATGTCGTTTGCAAATATCTTCTCCCATTCTGTCAGTTGTCTTTTGATTTTGTTAACTGTTTCCTTTGCTGTGCAAAAGCTTTTGATCTTGATGAAATCCCAGTAGTTCATTTTTTCCCTTGCTTCCCTTGCCTTTTGCGTTGTTCCTAGGAAGATGTTGCTGCGGCAGAGGTCGAAGAGGTTGCTGCCCGTGTTCTCCTCAAGGATTTTGATGGATTCCTTTCGTACATTGAGGTCCTTCATCCATTTTGAGTCTATTTTTGTGTGTGGTGTAAGGAAATGGTCCAATTTCATTTTTCTGCATGTGGCTGTCCAATTTTCCCAGCACCATTTATTGAAAAGGCTGTCTTTTTTCCATTGGACATTCTTTCCTGCTTTGTCGAAGATTAGTTGACCATAGATTTGAGGGTCTATTTCTGGGCTCTCTATTCTGTTCCATTGATCTATGTGTCTGTTTTTGTGCCAGTACCATGCTGTCTTGATGATGACAGCTTTGTAATAGAGCTTGAAGTCCGGAATTGTGATGCCACCAACGTTGGCTTTCTTTTTCAATATCCCTTTGGCTATTCGAGGTCTTTTCTGGTTCCATATAAATTTTAGAATTATTTGTTCCATTTCTTTGAAAAAGATGGATGGTACTTTGATAGGAATTGCATTAAATGTGTAGATTGCTTTAGGTAGCATAGACATTTTCACAATATTTATTCTTCCAATCCAGGAGCATGGAACATTTATCCATTTCTTTGTGTCTTCCTCAATTTCTTTCATGAGTACTTTATAGTTTTCTGAGTATAGATTCTGTGTCTCTTTGGTTAGGTTTATTCCTAGGTATCTTATGGTTTTGGATGCAATTGTAAATGGGATTGACTCCTTAATATCTCTTTCTTCTGTCTTGCTGTTGGTGTAGAGAAATGCAACTGATTTCTGTGCATTGATTTTATATCCTGACACTTTACTGAATTCCTGTATAAGTTCTAGCAGTTTTGGAGTGCAGTCTTTTGGGTTTTCCACATATAGTATCATATCATCTGCGAAGAGTGATAATTTGACTTCTTCTTTGCCGATTTGGATGCCTTTAATTTCCTTTTGTTGTCTGATTGCTGAGGCTAGGACCTCTAGTACGATGTTGAATAGCAGTGGTGATAATGGACATCCCTGCCGTGTTCCTGACCTTAGCGGAAAAGCTTTCAGTTTTTCTCCATTGAGAATGATATTTGCGGTGGGTTTTTCATAGATGGCTTTGATGATATTGAGGTATGTGCCCTCTATCCCTACACTTTGAAGAGTTTTGATCAGGAAGGGATGTTGTACTTTGTCAAATGCTTTTTCAGCATCTATTGAGAGTATCATATGGTTCTTGTTCTTACTTTTATTGATGTGTTGTATCACATTGACTGATTTGCGGATGTTGAACCAACCTTGCAGCCCTGGAGTAAATCCCACTTGGTCGTGGTGAATAATCTTTTTAATGTACTGTTGAATCCTATTGGCTAGTATTTTGTTGAGTATTTTCGCATCTGTGTTCATCAAGGATATCGGTCTATAGCTCTCTTTTTTGGTGGGATCCTTGTCTGGTTTTGGGATCAAGGTGATGCTGGCCTCATAAAATGAGTTTGGAAGTTTTCCTTCCATTTCTATTTTTTGGAACAGTTTCAGGAGAATAGGAATTAGTTCTTCTTTAAATGTTTGGTAGAATTCCCCCGGGAAGCCGTCTGGCCCTGGGCTTTTGTTTGTTTGGAGATTTTTAATGACTGTTTCAATCTCCTTACTGGTTATGGGTCTGTTCAGGCTTTCTATTTCTTCCTGGTTCAGTTGCGGTAGTTTATTTGTCTCCAGGAATGCATCCATTTCTTCCAGATTGTCAAATTTATTGCCGTAGAGTTGCTCATAGTATGTTCTTATAATACTTTGTATTTCTTTGGTGTTAGTTGTGATCTCTCCTCTTTCATTCATGATTTTATTTATTTGGGCCCTTTCTCTTTTCTTTTTGATAAGTCGGGCCAGGGGTTTATCAATTTTATTAATTCTTTCAAAGAACCAGCTCCTAGTTTCGTTGATTTGTTCTATTGTTTTTTTGGTTTCTATTTCATTGATTTCTGCTCTGATCTTTATGATTTCTCTTCTCCTGCTGGGCTTAGGGTTTCTTTCTTGTTCTTTCTCCAGCTCCTTTAGGTGTAGGGTTAGGTTGTGTACCTGAGACCTTTCTTGTTTCTTGAGAAAGGCTTGTACCGCTATATATTTTCCTCTCAGGACTGCCTTTGTTGTGTCCCACAGATTTTGAACCGTTGTGTTTTCATTATCATTTGTTTCCATGATTTTTTTCAATTCTTCTTTAATTTCCCGGTTGACCCATTCATTCTTTAGAAGGATACTGTTTAGTCTCCATGTATTTGGGTTCTTTCCAAACTTCCTTTTGTGGTTGAGTTCTAGCTTTAGAGCATTGTGGTCTGAAAATATGCAGGGAATGATCCCAATCTTTTGATACCGGTTGAGTCCTGATTTAGGACCGAGGATGTGATCTATTCTGGAGAATGTTCCATGTGCACTAGAGAAGAATGTGTATTCTGTTGCTTTGGGATGAAATATTCTGAATATATCTGTGATGTCCATCTGGTCCAGTGTGTCATTTAAGGCCTTTATATCCTTGCTGATCTTTTGCTTGGATGACCTGTCCATTTCAGTGAGGGGAGTGTTAAAGTCCCCTACTATCATTGTATTATTGTTGATGTGTTTCTTTGATTTTGTTATTAATTGGTTTATATAGTTGGCTGCTCCCACATTGGGGGCATAGATATTTAAAATTGTTAAATCTTCTTGTTGGACAGACCCTTTGAGTATGATATAGTGTCCTTCCTCATCTCTTATTATAGTCTTTGGCTTAAAATCTAATTGATCTGATATAAGGATTGCCACTCCTGCTTTCTTCTGATGTCCATTAGCATGGTAAATTCTTTTCCACCCCCTCACTTTAAATCTGGAGGTGTCTTCGGGCTTAAAATGTGTTTCTTGGAGGCAACATATAGATGGGTTTTGTTTTTTTATCCATTCTGATACCCTGTGTCTTTTGACAGGGGCATTTAGCCCATTCACATTCAGGGTAACTATTGAGAGATATGAATTTAGTGCCATTGTATTGCCTGTAAGGTGACTGTTACTGTATATGGTCTCTGTTCCTTTCTGATCTACCACTTGTAGGCTCTCTCTTTGCTTAGAGGACCCCTTTCAAGATTTCCTGTAGAGCTGGTTTGGTATTTGCAAATTCTTTCAGTTGTTGTTTGTCCTGGAAGCTTTTAATCTCTCCTTCTATTTTCAATGATAGCCTAGCTGGATATAGTATTCTTGGCTGCATGTTTTTCTCGTTTAGTGCTCTGAAAATATCATGCCAGCTCTTTCTGGCCTGCCAGGTCTCTGTGGATAAGTCAGCTGCCAATCTAATATTTTTACCATTGTATGTTACAGACTTCTTTTCCCGGGCTGCTTTCAGGATTTTCTCTTTGTCATTGAGACTTGTAAATTTTACTATTAGGTGACGGGGTGTGGGCCTATTCTTATTGATTTTGAGGGGCATTCTCTGAACCTCCTGAATTTTGATGCTCGTTCCCTTTGCCATATTGGGGAAATTCTCCCCAATAATTCTCTCCAGTATACCTTCTGCTCCCCTCTCACTTTCTTCTTCTTCTGGAATCCCAATTATTCTAATGTTGTTTCGTCTTATGGTGTCACTTATCTCTCGAATTCTCCCCTCGTGGTCCAGTAGCTGTTTGTCCCTCTTTTGATCAGCTTCTTTATTCTCTGTCATTTGGTCTTCTTCTCTCTCTTTTTTAAGGTGGTTTTATCCCTACATCTTTTTTCACTTGTATCTTTACTGCGTGAGACTAGATTGCTTTTGTCTTTTGTGAGATTAGCATTTTCTTGTCTTTTTTTCACTTTTTAACCATGAAGTCAGATTTCAGTGTGGTCAAGTGGTAATAGGACTCTTCTGATGGGTTGGTCACAGATACTGTAGAACAGAATGAAGGAATAAATCTGTTTCTGGCCAAAACACTTGTTCTCAAATAAGAACTCTTAAAAGCCCCCTGGAATACTCTTACTGACAACCACTGTTTTCAGCTTTTGAGCTCCTCAGAGCTCTTTGCAAGCTTGCCAGAGTGTTCAGGCACTTAGGACTGTGCTATGTTTCTGAAGAGAAGAACTATATACCTTTATGGTATATTTTACTCTAAATCTTTTGGAGTACCCCCAATTCTGTAAGAAGTTTAGCTTAACATATAATTTCAGGGGTTTTAGTTCAAGAAAACTAATGCTCTCCGAAGTTTTAGCTCCTTCTCTGACCTTGATGCTCCCTCCGCAGAGCAAATCCTTCCCACTCTTTGTCTGGAGCTTTGTGCTTTTGCCTATTCTGCTGTTCATCTGAATCATTTCTCATCCTTTCTTTGTTTCAGGCCAGAGTGTAAATTCTAGGAGATCAGGGATCAGGGACTATTTTCTTCATCTTTTATATTTTCCACCCAACATAATCTCATTACCTAGTAGAAAGCTCAGTAATTGAGTAAATGTCTATTAGAGTTTTGGGGCAAATTGATATGTGAAGTCTGGGGACAGATGCATGTAAGAGAGTCTTAAGGCTGTTTTTGGTGTTGGCTTCTGTATTGCCTCATAGTAAAACACCAGAGATAAAAATAGTATTCAGTTATTGAACTGGAGACATGTAATTTGGGTTTTATGTCTGGTGCTCACTAGATAGCCATTGATCCAAACTTAATAACAGATGGGTTTAGAGGTCTAGAATCTTCAAATTACATAACTGGAAGACCAGGTTCAAGTAGTTGTTCTCATGTATAAAGTGGGTGTGTTTCTTAGAACTAATGTCCAGTCTAGTCCAGATATATTTTAATGTACCTAAGTAGCCTTAGTCATGGGTGTTTAGGTCCAGACAGAAAATTGAGACTTGTTATTTAAAAGTCATATCCAGATAATTAAATTCATAATTAGATGCAGTTTATTAGAAAAAAAATGTAAATGGAAGTAATAAAAATTCTCAGTGATAATGCAGTTTGTCAATGAAATGAAGAATATTTCAAGAGTGAATTCTTGGACTGGAAATGTTTTATTTTTCAAATGAACTACCTGAAAAATAAAGGGAAGATTTTGTTTGTTGTGTCTAAAATAAGACAGATACAGAACTATTTTTTCTAGGTTAGAATTTGCCTATTTTTCATATTTAAGGCCCCTGTGTGTTGAAATAGCAAGTAAGCATTTCAGTAATAAACATACATCTTGTACTGTTCAGATATTTGAAATTTATTTTAGACCAGCTAAGAACTCTAAATGTTATCTTTTCACAGCTGCAGTACATTGTTGAGGATGTTATTTAAGAAATTTTTTTGTAAATATATTTTAATAAACATAGATAATCCAAAATAAAATACCAGAGAAAAATTCACTCTTTCCTATGTTTATTGACTGATAATATTTTATATTAAAATTCTATAGCATTTTATGTTTGTTTGGTGCCGATACCTGTGATTCTATACATTTTTATGACTGTAGTTTTTCATTGTTCATTGTTCTTGTTAATCCACTGTTCTTAGTTATTTACAGATCAAAAATTTACCTATTAAACAGTACTGTGATGTGTGTCTTTATAGCTGATTCTCTGTGCATAACCATGTCATGTAATTACGTTTTTAGAGTTGCTCCCATATCTTGTTTATCCTCTGAATTCTTTATTTTGATTTTGTTTACCTAAAGTGTAAACTCTTGAAAAAAAAACTTCCTGGAGAATTTAGATTTTTTATAAAGGGAGAATTTGGAATTTTGGTCCTGTGGCTGAACGCTTAGTGGAATATCTATATCTGGGAACTTGTTGATGAAGAGAAATACCTCTCATCTACTAAAACCGGGTAGCTGCCATAAACACAGATTGGTAAGGAAGTTTTCTTTCATCCTAGGTCTTTTTCTGAGTCTAGTTTATAGTACAGCGTGTATATTTTTAAACTACCCTTAGGGAAAGTGGCTGCTGGGCTTTGACTTGCATAAGAATTTTACCCCCTGCTCCCCCAGTGTATTTGTCTTTGGCTGATAAAGGAAAACTCTGGAAGCTAATGAATTTATCTTTGGTTAGAAGATGTTAAAAGAATGAGTCTTAGACAATGAAAAAGTTAAAGATATATTTTTTGTATGTGAGCAGAGTGCAAGTAACTAATCATAAAGAGCATATATTTCTTTTTTTTAGTAATTTGGTTAAGATTTATCTATTTAGATTTATTTATTTATTTAAAAGAGTATTTATTTATTTGTTTGTTTTAGAGAGCAAGAGAGAGTGTGCTGGGGATGAGTGAGGGGAGAGGAACAGAGGGAGAGGAAGAGAAGCAGACCCAGTGTGCTGGGTGCACACTGATATGGGGCTTGATCTCACAACTCTGAGATTATGACCTGAGCCAAAATTAAAAGTAAGATGCTTAACCAACTGAGCCACCCAGGTGCCCTGAGCATATATTTCTTTTATGTTCTTGAGCATAGTTATAATAACTGCTTGAAAGTCCTTTCTTGCAAATTACAGTGTTTGGGTCAGCAGAAGATGTGTTTCCTTGATTATTTTTTCTTTTGAGAATGGGTTGTGTTTTCCTGTTTCTTCCTGTGGAGAATGCTTTGGATTGTATTCTGGATATTGTGAGTGACAAGTTGTAGAATCTTTGGATTTTGTTATGTTCTTCTGAAGAGTATTGATTTTGCTACTCTTTTTTTTTTTTTTTTTTTTTTAAAGCAGGTAATTAAGTCAGCTGAACTCAAACTGCAGCACTCTTGCCCCTGTGGTGGTGGCATCTCAGATTTCAGTTCAGTCCTTTTAGCTGTCCTGCCTGGAATCTGTACTGTGCTTATGTATGTCAGGGATCAGCTAGAGACTTGGGCAGAGTTTTATTCAGATTTTAGGACTCCTGTCTTTCACTCTCTTTTTTATGGTCTTCTACTTTATTTTCCAGCGGCAATGGTTGCTCTGAGTGCTGTTCTTCAAACCAGCAGAACTGTGAATTTTCCATTGGAATTTTAGTTGCCCTGCATGGCACAAGATGAAAAGATAAACATTGGGAAAGTTGTCCAGCATTTTCCCCTTCTTCCAAATGTCAGTTCGTCCCTTCCAACATTTGCCTGCTTTTGTTTACTCACCAGTGCCGTCAAATGGTTGCTTTGGTCTAGGAGTTATTCTTGTTAGGCGGGCAGAGGATCGATCATTGGGAACTTTTTTGCCATACCAGAAATCTCAAATTGTTCATTTGCTTTTACTTTCTACAAAGATTTTAAAAGTAAGTTCTGTACCTAGTGTGGGGCCTAAACTCGCAACCCTGTGATCAAGAGTCATATGCTCAACCAACTGAGCCAGCCAGGTGCCCCTTGCATTGTTTTTTAAAAGTTGACCTTATAATTTTAGAATGGTTTTAGATTTATGGGAAAATTGCAAAGGCAGTACAGAGAGTTCTTAAACTGATTTTAGATGAAAAAAAATTTTTTTAAAGATTTTCTTTATTTGAGAGAGAGAGAGAGAGAGAGAGCACGCACCTGAGTGTGATCGAGCTCATGAGTTGGGGGGAGGGGCAGCAGGAGGTGGGGAGAGGGACAGGCAGACTACCCACTGAGCACAGAGCCTGAAGAGGGGCTCAATCCTGGGACTCCAAGATCATGATCTGAGCTAAAGTCAGAGCTACCCAGGTGCCCCTAAATGAAAATATTTCCAAAATATATTAATGCTTCCTTGACTTCTTAAAATGCTGAATTTAACTGCCGATTAATGCCAGCATTCTGATGAATTCTGTAATGTGGCAATGACCTGGGGAACTGTTGAGGTATGGAAGACTATTTTTGCCCTTCTGCTAAGTGGCCTCAACTGTTATGCTTTTTGGATCTAGATCTGTTTTGTGTGTGTGCATGTGTGAGATGTGTGTGTGTGTGTGTGTGTGTGTGTGTGTAATTTCTTCCCTTGCCAGCTTAGCTCTGTTGATGCAGCCCCTACTTTTCTGTTGTAATCTGTTGTAGTTTGGTAAGCCAGACAAACTTGTTCAAATAAATGTGGAATAAGACTAAATCTTTCCTGAGAGCTTAAATGTCAAGTTGATGAGTCCAGGTATACGACCTTCAGATTTCAAAGATTTAGTACAAAGAATGTAGTTATTTTTCATGTCAATTACATGTTGAAATTATGATACTTTATTTTTTTAAAGATTTTAAAATTTATTTATTTGATATAGGCACAGCGAGAGAGGGAACACAAGCAGGGGGAGTGGGAGAGGGAGAAGCAGGCTTCCTGCTGAGCAGGGAACCTGATGTAGGGCTTGATCCCAGGACCCTGGGATCATGACCTGAACTGAAGGCAGACACTTAACTGACTGAGCCACCCAGGTGCCCCTTTTCTTATTTTTCTTTTTAAAGATTTTATTTATTTGAGAGAAAGAGAGCACAAGCA
Organism: Mustela lutreola; assembly: GCF_030435805.1. NCBI lineage: Eukaryota > Metazoa > Chordata > Mammalia > Carnivora > Mustelidae > Mustela > Mustela lutreola. The sequence goes on from NC_081299.1 coordinate 17,972,447, forward strand.
GGGAAGCGGCAGGCAGAGGAAGAGGGAGAAGAGCGAGAGAAAACACAAGCAGGGGAAGAGGCAGGCAGAGGAGAGAGAGAAGCAGACTCCCCGTTGAGAAGGGAGCCCAATGTGGGGCTTGATCCCAGGACTCTGGGATCATAACCAGAGCCAAAGGCAGACGCTTAACCAACTGAGCCACCTAGGTGCCCTGAAATTATGGTATTTTAGATATATAGAATTAAATATTTAAATTAATCTCACCTGTTTCTTTTTTACTTTTAAAAAAATCTGGCTACTAAAAATTTTGAAATAACATTTGTAGATTACTTTATATTGAATGTAGTTCATGTAATTTATCTTACTTGGTGGTTGTACCATAAAATCATGAGATTAGGCAGGTAAGATTCAGCATCTCTTTCTCACCTTGGTGTAAGAAATTGTAAAAGTGATTGATAGAATGGACATCAGACATCAGACTTCAGTTCTCCTGCTCCTCAGTTGTATGACCTAAGGCAGGTTCCTAAGGCGGCTTTAAAATCTGTTTCCTGGGGCACCTGGGTGGCTCAGTGGGTTAAGCCTCTGCCTTCCACTCAGGTCATGATCCCAGGGTCCTGGGATTGAGCCCTGGGTCAGGCTCTCTGCTGGTCGGGGAGCCTGCTCCCCCCACCCCCACCTGCTGCTCTGCCTACTTGTGATTTCTCTGTCAAATAAATCAATAAAATCTTTAAAAATAATTCCTCACTTTATCTGATTAAAAAAAAATCTGTTTCCTTATCCAAAATATGAGGGAAACAGTATCTAACTTCTTATGGTTATTGTGAGGATTAACATATATAAAACATTTTCATAATAGTGCATATCAAGTGAGAAGTAAACTGCTGAATTAAACAGTAGCTGTTAACTTGTTTCTAGGCCACTTTGGTGACATTTTCATTTGTTGTATTTGATTCCCATAGAGAGTAGAATCAAGGTTGATCCAGGCAGAAGAAAAGGGTTCTACTTTTGGTTATCTTTTTTTTCCTTTATTGTCAGTCAGTATTTTTAATTATATATGACATATAATTTGCTCCAAAGATATAAGAAACTTTGTTCCTCCTTAGGCTTTTGATGGGTGAATATAACTTAAACATTCTGGCAGAACTTGTTTTTGTTATGGTTCTGTTGTGCTTAGATGGAAAGTCTGGTCATTGTATATCTGACACTTTGTTTTAACAAACAACTCTAGCTGAGACATTTCAGATTTTATTTGAGTATAGATTAGAGTGTTTGTTTTCATTTTCAGCTTATGTTTCAAGTATGTAACAGTACAAAAATACTCAATAGAATCTTTCTCAACTGTCATTCATTCCCTACTTTATTTAAGCTAGTCATTTTTGAGTGATTACTTTGCATTCAGCATTTTTTCAAGCAGTATGAAGAATTCTAAAGAAGTTCTGTCATCTTTAAGCAGTTTAGTATCTTGGCAGTGGTTAAGGACAGGAATAAGATTGTCATGTGTAAACATTTTTTTTTTTTAAAGATTTTATTTATTTATTTGACAGACAGATCACAAGTAGGCAGAGAGGCAGGCAGAGAGAGAGTGGGGAAGCAGGCTCCCTGCTGAGCGGAGAGCCTGATGCAGGGCTCGATTCCAGGACCCTGAGATCATGACCTGAGCGGAAGGCAGAGGCTCAACCCACTGAGCCACCCAGGCGCCCCCATGTGTAAACATTTTGAACATTTATCTTCTTTTATAATTTTCTTAAATCCTCTGCCCACCAAAAAAAAAAAAAAAAGGAAAAGCAAAACAGTACAGAGGTATATAAAGTTAATACTGTCCCCACCTCTCCTAACGTATGTCGTGGGGTCAACAATATCAATTTTGGTTTGTAGCCTTTCACACTTAAGAACTGGTTTTAAGTCAAGGGGGTAGTTGTATGGTTATCTTTTGAAGGGATTTCTCTGTTATCCAGCAGAGTATAGGCATACCCTGACCCCTGTGTTTTTTTTTTTTTTTTAAAGATTTTCTTTATTTATTTGAGAAAGAGAGTGAGAGAGGGAGCATGAGAAGGGGAGAAGGTCAGAGGGAGAAGCAGACTCCCTGTGGAGCTGGGAGCCCGACCCAAGACTTGATCCCGGGATTCCAGCTCATGACCAGAGCTGAAGGCAGTCACTTACTCAACTGAGCCACCCAGGCGCCCCGCCACCCCTGTCTTGAGGCTCTCCTTTACCCAGTTGCTCAAACCAGTAATCTGGGGGTTGGTTTCTTTCTTTCCTTCACTTTCCACATGTAAATCCTCACATCCTCACAAGTCTTTAGGATTGTACCCTCCCAATTCAATTTAACCCATGCATTTCTTTCTAATTGCATTGCCTCAAATTCAAGCCACATTCCAAGTCTCCCAGTGTACATTCTTTGCCAGCTCCATGTCCGCAGCCTGTTCTCCATATGGTAGCAAGTGTTATTATTTATTGTCTTAAAATGGAAGTTGGATTTTGCCCTCATATGCCCCTGCCCTTCAGTGGTATCCCATTACCCCATTCTCTGGCATTTCCCCCAGGCTCAATGAAGTCGTGAAATTGTTCTCTACTTAGCACATACTTTTTACTGAGCATTTAACCAGATGCTGGGCAGTATTTCAAGAGATTGTCCTATTAACTCATTTAATTTCCTGACTATGAAGTAGGTAATCCCCATTTTACATATAAGGAAACAAAATCCCAGAGAGCTTAAGTAGTGTACCAGGCATCACACAGTAGGTTAGGTAGAATATCAAAGAAGACACTGCTTCCAGAGTCCTTGTTGTTAACCATTGTATTAAATGATTTCCTTCTGTACGGTAGGCACTTGGTGAACATTTCTTAAATAAGTGAGTAAATGTTCCCTCTGTAAGCATAAAATTCAAATTCCTTAATTTGGTCTGGAAGATCTTTCATGATCTGGCCCCTGCCAATAGTGCTTTCTCTCGTACTCACGCTGGCTCTTGCACAGCTGACTCCTTCTCATTCTTTAGGTCTAAGAGATCTTTTATGTCATCTTCTCTAAAGTAGGTGCTCCTTATCCTTATTCTTACTTTGTTTTGCTTTTGGCACTTACTATAGTATATGTTTTAAAATTGATATATTATCTGTTTATTCCATAAAAATCTAAATTTCATGAGGTGTCAGGTCTTATCTGACAGTTGTTTCTCCAGTGCCAACTCCCAGTGTTTGGGAGACAGGAGGCAGGAGGTCCTCAGTAAGTATATGTTGTGTGTGGAATAAATATGCCTGGATCCTGGGCAAGGGGTTCCTGTTTCTGGGAGCTGTCCCATAAATGAGGAAGAGAGCCCATAGCTTGAACATCAGTGGCAAGAGCTACCCAGCCCACTGAAATTCCAGAGCAAAGTCTAAATGGCAGTCTGTAGAAAATAGAATTAATTATAAGCAAACCTGAGCCCCGAGTGGCTATTCTATCTCCTTTAACTTATGTTGAGAACTGTGTTTTTTCTTTCTTTACCGAATAAATGTTTTTATTCTTCCTGCTACTCATAACTGGAGATACATGGTGAGGATGATTTATGATTGTGCAAAACAGAAAACTCTACCTCAAATTGTCTTTAGCTACCAAGGAAACATATATAATATGAAATAGATCTGGGTTGGGCTCCCTTCTTTGCAATTCTCTTGGCTCTGTTGTTTTTTGGTGTTGGGTGCAGCCTCTGGCTTCAGTCACATTGGCCACAGCAGCCGCAGGTTTCATTCACATCCAAGGATTTCCTCCTCTGGAATCTTTGTCTTAAGAGCAAAGACTGGGACTGGATCTCATCACCGAGTCTTGCTGCTTATCACTGGCAAGAGGAATGGAACTATCATGGCTGACTTAGACTTAGAATCAGTCCAGATTAATTCCACCTTTGGAGATTGGGTCATCACACATTGTGTCCCTTGAGGAAGGGTGAACAGATCAAAAGTGGGAGTTCTAGCAGCAATAAAAAGTGGGAGAATGAGTGTTGGGCAGGCAACTCTCAGAGTTTGTTATAGTGGCTTCTGTGGTTTGTTAGCTCTGTTCCAAGTTCACCTGGAGAACTAATTTAAATTTTTGAGAAGCCTTAATCTGAAAGGTTTGCCTTTTTTTTTTTTTTTTCCCTGTAGTGATCACCTGGAGTTTTTTGTAACTCCTGAGGCTTTCATTGTTAGCAATCAATAGAAAGCTAATACGTAGTAAGGCATCTGCAGCAGATGAGGTCTTATGGGAAGGTTAAAAAAAAAAAATGTATGCCATCACAGTGAAGTGACAGTCTAGCCCAGGAGATACAGTGCAGGGATATAAACAGTAAAGTAATAATACACCGTAACCATTTAAGAGATCACAAGACAACTGAATATTAATTGTTAAATAAGTGGCACAGGCTTGCTGTTGCTTGAAGTTTGTAGAGGCAGAATCTTGAGCTCCACCCTAGATCTACTGAATCAGAAGTTGCATCCTCGCAAGATCTTCTGATGATTTGTGTTGATCTCCGATTCTGAGAAGCCAGAGTAGAAGTTGAGCGGACATGTGACTGGTTTGGGCCACAGTGATCTAGAAAGGTTTCTTTGAGGTGAGGCTTGAACTTCACCTGAAGGACAGGGACAGCAGTGGGTATTTCTGTGGGAGAAAAGGAGATTTGAGTCACAGAAGTGTCCAGGTTCATGTGGCCCATTGTACAGGACAGATGGGAGGGGATAATGGAATCATGGTACAGGGTCCTCAAGGACGTGGGTGGGGGAGTCATCTTGGGAAAGGAGAAGTGAGAACTTTTGCAAAGATCTAATTTTAAAGACTATTGTACATGTTTACAGGCTTCTTTTTATAGTTAGTTCAATTCTCAGCTGCATTAGGTTACTGAATCATAATTTGGTCATTTACTAATGGAAACAGAACTGAGAAACTACAGGAAAATGAATTCTTTCACATTCTCGACAGGTTTAATTATCTACAGTTGTAGGTGGAAGAAGCTTAAAAAACAGAGCTGTATCGCTAAAACAGGACATTTAGCTAAGACTAAATTGTGGGCTAATTTGTGTATTTTAGTGATTTCCTCCAACAGTCTTCAAGTAACCTTGAGTCTTGATGACTATAGTAATTACTATAAATTTTATTTTATATGGTTAAGCACAGTTATCTTTGTCTTATACTTTTAGTTGCTCTTTCCTTTTTTTATATTTGAAAATAAAGTAAAGTGAAAGGACATATATTTGAATAGTTTTGAATGATTCCTCAGTTTGGTGATTAAGACTAAAGCAAGATAACATTGAGTTTCCTGTTAACAGCTGAATTACTAACTCAGAGGAGGAGCCATGGCAAACTCTTAAAACTGAAACTCTCAAAAGCGTGATTTATTGGGGGATATTTATGACACTTTCGAGAAAATATTAAAGTGTTATTTCAGTTGTTGGGAAATGTGGCTTCTTTTTTTTTTTAGGTTTTATTTCCAAGTAATCTCTACACCCAACATGGGGCTCAAACTCAGAACCCCGAGATCAAGAGTCACATGCTTCACTGACTGCGCCAGCCAGGTGCCCCAGATGGGGAATGTACTTTGAGTTATACTGTATCTTATATTGAGTTTCATTTTTAGTGTGTTTTCATATTCTTAAATTACTCAGATTTAACTTTGTAGAACATAGGTAATACAAAGGTGGGAACCATGCCTTTTCTTATTCATCACTGATCTCCAATATTTAGTGTAGGTAGGGCCTTACATGGTTGATGGATGATTAAGAAATATAAAAAATTTTAATTTAAAAATACTGATTTTTTTATCTGTCCTTGGAGATAATATATAACTGGTACAGTAAAAATGAGTTATAATTAGAAACTATTCATACAGAAGTGGAAATTAGATGAATATAAAAACTAGTAATTTGGAAATAATTTTACACTTTCAAGTTGTAAGAATAAGAACAGTACAGAAACCACCCAGTTTACCTATTAACACATTACCCCATTCACTTTATTATTTGCTCTTTCTTTTGAAGTTGCACACACTGTATTCCCTAAGATTAGGAATATGTATCTGGTATCACAAAATTATAGTTACCAGCTTCTGTAAAGCAATCTTCAACCCCCCACCTCTTTCCCCAGACCACTCCCCCACCCCTGCTGCCCTTCCAGAAGAGAAAACTAAAAGGCCAAAATGCTTAGGTGACTTACCCAAGTGTAAAGTTCCATGGTTTCTAAGTGGAAAATCCAGTCTGTTTTTCAAGTCAGGTGTTGGTCCATGTCCCTAACATCACAGAAGAATCTTTTTTTTTCTCCTGACAAGTCCAATCATTTAGTAATATAATAATTAAAATTTGTAATTGTTCTTCTAAACCAGTTACAACCATCCCACAGAATAAAAGACTTGATCTACAGAGGGATCTTTGTCACCATAATGTCCTTAACATTATATTTGGCAGTAAGATAAGCCCTTAGAATGGTTATTGTTACATTGTTTTGCTTCTGCTTCTTAGTTTGTATAAATAAGAATGGTCTTGATTTTGAGTGTCTAGGTGTTTTTGTTTTGTCATTAGATTTTTATTTGAGCAAGCGAGACAGAGTACAGGCTGGGGGAGGAGGGGAGGAGCAGAGGGAGAAAGGAGAGAAGCCTCTCCCACCAAACATGGAGCCCCAAGTGGGGCTCAATCCCAAGACCTTCAGATCATGACCTGAGCCTAAACTAAGAGTCGGTCCCTTAGCCAATGGCTTAACTGACTGAGCCAGCCAGGTGCCCTTGAGTGTCTAAGTTTTAAGGGCTTTTAGGTTCCTTTGGTTTAAGTTTCGATATATCCTGCATTGAGGACAGATAGAGTAGTATTCCTTTAAAGTAAGAGAGGAGGCTGTTATTTACCAAAACTGTGTCTAACGAATGGTGACCGGGTTGCTGGTCTACAAAGAGCAGAGTCCGGAAGGCATCACGAGGAATTCAAGTTCAAAGTCTGACTGTGGAGTAAACTTTCCAGTCTTTATTTTTGGCATATTTTTCCTCTGTGTAAGTATTTACCAAAGTGTAGTCTGTCCACCAAATGCATCAGAATTAGAATTGCTTGAAGTGCTTGTTAAAAATGCAGACTCCTGGACCCCACCAAAGACATACTGAATCCAGATGTCTGGAGGTGAGGCCTGGTAATCAGTATTTTATTTTAATTTTGTATTTATTAAAGATTTATTTATTTTATTTTATTTTAAATTTTTTTTAAGATTTTATTTATTTATTTGACAGAGATCACAAGTAGGCAGAGAGGCAGGCAGAGAGAGAGAGAGGAGGAAGCAGGCTCCCTGCTGAGCAGAGAGCCCAATGCGGGACTCTATCCCAGGACCCTGAGATCATGACCTGAGTCGAAGGCAGCGTCTTAACCCACTGAGCCACCCAGGCGCCCCTAGATTTATTTATTTTAGAGGGAGTGTGTGTGTGTGTGTACACGTACGTGGGGGTGGGAGGGAGCAGGGAGCCTGATATGGGGCTAGATTCCAAGACCCTGCGATTGTGAACTGAGCTGAAGGCAGACACTTAACCGACTGAGCCACCCAGCTGCCCCTGTCACTTTTGTTTCACATTATTCATATGTTTGGGGTGGAAGACTTTTGTTTGCTTGCGTTTTATTTTTTATTTTTTATTTTTTTGAAATGAAAGATTCATGTGCGTAGTACAAATATCAAAAAGTGTGAAAGGGTTCTAAGCCCCTGTATTTGTTAACTCCTTTGGTTCCCATCAGCAGTCCAACTAGGTAGGTCATCTTATTGTTGCTATTTTGTGGAAGAGGAAAACTGGGCCCAGAGAGGCTGAATCACTTTTTCAAAGTCACACAGCTAGGAAGTGGTGGCATTCTGTGGGTGTGGCTCTTAGTTAACCACCTTCCTCTGCTGAGTCAAAATATATAAGGATGAACTAGATGAATACATGTGAAGAGCTTGTTTGGGGAGAGTAGAGCATTCCTTTTCAGTAAGGTAAATGTTTTATGTGGAGCTCAAATAGCCTAGCCTGCAGTTTCAGCTAACCCTTGTAGCTGGGTATCCTCCTGTCATTTCACACAAATCTGTTCTTCCGTAAATTGCATAGAACCAAACCTGGAGAGTAGACTCAAGGGCCCGGTGGTACTAAACCAGAAAATGGTAGCATCTGAGGTCTTTCTCATGCCCTGCCGTTGGCTGTATTTTATTTACATCACCAGAGCTTGGGATATAGTAAATGCTCCGCCATGTATCCTTTGGCTCCATTTTTGGGATTAGTTCCACAGTTCTTTCCCCTTTCTTATTTTTTGGAAGAATAAAGTAGGGATTCTAATGACTAAGCGCATGAACTGAAGAGCGCATCGTTAGGCCTGGAGTTCTGTGCCTGAAGCATCTTTATAGTCCAGTAACGTTTACTAAACTCTTCCCATATGCCAGGAGCTGTGTGTACCCTAACTGATTTGACCCCCTAGTAACGTGGTGTAGGAAGTCAAGTTTCACAGATGTTAAGTAATTGACTGAAGATTACGCATCTAATAAGTAATGAGGTCAGGATTCCAATCCTCTGAGTCTGATTCTCAGCCTTGTTTCCTTCATGCTCTGCAGAGCCCGTGGAAGGACGATGGCTTATTGAACCTGAGGACCTACATGGTCCTGGCATGTAGTTAGGAAAAACTGAAGAAATGAGTAGTAGAAAGGAGGTGATTTTTGCCTATTTATCATGTTGTTTTGAGACTTTTAATCGAAGTCAGCGCAAGCCATTTTGTGTATTCAGACAGCTAAATGAAATAGGATCCACACTAAAGGTAAATGAAGCCTTAAAGCTTTTAAGTTTATTCTTTTGGCGGCATGTTGTTGTGTGCATTCCCTAGCAAATGTGTCAAAGAAAATAATTTAATGGTCAGGAGCCCATTTTTACCTTCAGGTCCCAGGCTTGTCTTTCTTACCCTAGTCAACCATCACCCCTGCCCCCCCCCCCCCCACCAGTCCCTTAAACACAAAGAAATAGAGAGGAACGAAGTTCAAGCTCACCTTCTTGGGTATTTTAAAATGACTGTTCTAGCAACTGATTAAACTAGGTTTTCTAAGTGAGCCATTCCTTAACCCTGAATTAGTAAAACATTAAAATATTTATGGCATCTGCCACTGACCCCTCTTCAGCAAGGTAAGAGTTAATCTGGCAGTTTCTGATTAAATACTGGTATTAGGCAATTCAGGAATTACAACAGAGGCCTGGAGGGAGAAGGGTGAGAGAAACCTCCGATAGCAAGTTAAACAAAACTGCCCCTTTTAGAAGAACAAAACCTAAATGAATGCGAGGATTGATCCTTTATGTCTAGTATGTGTATATTTATACTTGTAATTTGTGCCTGTATATTTAAAACGGCTTTATTGAGATATGATTCATATATCATATAATGTGTCCATTTAAAATGTACGGTTCAGTGATTTTTAGTGTATTCACAAAGCTGTACAGCCATCACCACAGTCCAATGTTAGAACATTTTTAGCACTTCAGAGGAAATCCCTGTACTTGTTAGCAGTCATTCCCAAACCTTTCCTTCCTGCCCCACAAAAGCCCTAAGTAGGTAACTACTAATCTACTTTCTATCTCTGTGGATTTGCCTATTTTGGACATTTCATATAAATGGAATTGTGTCCTGTGATTTTATTTTCTTTATTTAGCATATTTTTTCAAAGTTCATCCAATTTCTAGCATATATCAAAATACCTCATTGCTTTTTGTTATTGAATACTATTCCACTGTATGGATATACCTCATTTTCTACATTTTAAATTTTGCTTTCTAAATTTAATATGTCTGAGAGACTTGTGCTTCTGGGAAGGCAGAGTAGATGAGTTATTTGTTTTTTTTTTTTTTTTTTGCCCTGATCTATCACAGACTCAGAGCTAGAGGAGTTGGCAGCTGGAAACACCAAAAGGTGCAGGCAACACTCTAACAGAAGTCCACTCTCTCTAGCCAGAGGACCAGGAAAGGGACAGCGTAGGCTTAAGACAGAAGACTCAGGCAGTAGCTGCTCTACTTTACACACCACAGGGAAAAACTGTGACTGTACTCCTGCCTGGGCATCTGTATAAATGTTTCTACAGAATAAACTTATACATGTGAAATTGTTGGATGAATAGCACAAATGAAGCCTTCAAAAATAACTGTTAGATTGATGACTTCAAACTATGGAAATACAGAGGAAGTTTGATATTTTCAGTCAGCTTTTTCTCTGTGTAGAGCAGGTCACTTCTAGTTTATCTTCCAGTTCAGTGATTTTTTCCTGTCTCCCTTCCATTTGGCTGTTCGGCTGTGAGCTCTTTTTTTTTTTTTTTTCCCCCGGTTATTTTATTGTGGAATTTCCTACTGGTTCTTCTTTACATCTTCTCTTTCTTTGCTGAGACTTTTTTCTGTGTTTTCACTTGTTTCAAGCTGTTCATAATTTCTCATTAAGGCACTTCTACCACGGCTGCTTTAAAATCTTAATCAGCAAATTCTAACATCTCTGTCGTCCTGATGGCGACAGTACTGATTGCCGTTTTTCATTTAGTTTGCTATGGTTCTTAGTATGAAAAGTGAGTTTTGATCAAAACTTGGACATTTTCATATTATGCTATGAGACTCTGGATCTTGTTTAAGCTTGGTTTAAACTTTTCTAACACTCAAATAAGACTTCTCTGACAGGTCTCTAGAGGAGGGTGGGCGGAGAGATGGGTGACAAGGACACTGCCTTGTTACAACCCGATAGAGAATGAGTAACTTGTGGCCTCCATTGATACCCCTGGGGCAGCTACCATTTCTGCTTGGCGGGGGTGGGGGTTCCAGTTCCCTATGTAGTCGCCATTGATGGTACCTCTGGTTGATTGTGAACGTCCTGACTACTGTATTCTGGGCCTCCTCTGACACCCCCCCACCCCAACCCCGAGTGGGGAGGAAGGAATAGGTCTTCCTTTTACTGGCTGGCAGGGTTGAAACACCTGGCTCCTTCCTTGGCCCCCTTGGACACCATGCTGGAGGGCACATTACAGCCTCCAGAGGGGTGATTGCATGAAATTGAGAATAAAATGATGTAGATCATAAAAAAGTTATATATAGTGTGATCACATTTTTAAGAGAGAAAAGTAGTACATATACAGAAAATAAAAATCCAGAAGATTAAGCAATTAGTGAATGGTTCAAAGGTAGGGGAGCTCTGACCTTCTGCAAGGGTTTCAGTTTTTAATTACTTTTAAAATAATGAGTGTACTGTTCAAAGCGGTAAAAAGCAAAGTTCTTTTTTTTAAAGGTATACTTTTCTTAGGCGCTGTTATTAGATATACCTACATGTTAATTTTTGTTATAATAAAAAACTGGGTGTAGAATAAGGTATCCTGATTTTCAGGGTATAATGCTTTCCGCTATGCCAGAACATCCTCCTCAGTTGATTGTACCAATAGGTTATGTTCGACGTAGTTCATATTGAAGAGCATGCTTTTGATCCTTTCCCTGGAGTGGTATTTTATTGAAATGTTGAAATGGAACTTTATTATGACAACATGCATTAAAGGGGGAAGTTTTTTGACTTACGACTTCTGGAGATTTGAATCTTTCCAGTTTCACTATATTTGATGAAAACATTATCTGGTTATTACTTCTTAATCTTCTCATGCTATTAAAAGTTCAGAAAAACTTGTACTTGGCAGTTTTTCTTATTTGAATTGTCATGAGTTTTGGCAGTAGTTGATTAAAATAGCAGCTTTTCAGATCTATCTTGAAAAACGCGTACTTTCATTTGTGTGTGTGTAAAAGAATAGTTTTGTAGAGGGTATGAGATATGCAACAAGCTTTGGATATGCCTGAGAGACTACATTGGTAAAATTTCCTAGAAAATTATAGGCAAGGGGGGGTGAAAGGAAAGGGGCCATTTGCATCCTGACTAAGTCTTCATGTAGCGTCCGTGTCCCAAGATCCTTCTGTCTGAACTCCAGCGTAGGCTCTGCAGACTGTCATAGGAAATGGTGGTGTGGTGGTTTTGATCTGTAGCTTGTCACTGTTTTTCTCCAGCATGCCTTGGGTTTAATGTTTTTCCAAGTGCCTATATATAATATCTTTATTGCAAATTCTTTACCAATATAATTATTTTAACACTGCTGTGACAGGCATCTTGGGAAAGTATGGTTCATTCTACAGATAAATGAAGTAGAACAAGGGGAGTCAGACCTGTTCTTTGTCTACCAATCTTTACTGCTTTTTCAGTCAGTCTGAAATTTGGTACACGTTTTCTTGTTGTTCTATTTCTGCTGCTAAGCATGTTAATACCAGGAGGGGAAAACGAAACAAGAATGATAATAAGATTTGAGTATCTAAGGCCACAACCTTGTATAAAAATATTAATCATCAAGCTATGTAGAAAGATGATATCTTAACTTTTTCTTATCTGTGATAAACTCACTTGTATGTTATCCGTGTTCTATAGGTGCTGGGATGGCCGGCCTCTTCAAAAAAGCAACTTTGAGTTCCAGTTACTTTGTACCGTAGGATGACCTAGTACTATGAACTGACTTGTACTTTGAAAAAGGACTCATCCTGACCTTCCCACCCCAGTGTCTCCCAGTGTGTAGAGCAGATGCTTTGCTTTGTGATTTCCTTGGGCGCCTGTAAGAAAACGAGGATTCCTGGGGCCCACCCAGGAATTCTTCTGAATCAGAATCTCTGGCTATAAGGCCCAGAAACCCTCATTTAAATTTAAATTTAAATTATTCTTAATCACATTAGAGTTTAAGAAGTAGACCTTCTTTAGGAAGTCAAGTTTTTGCAAGTTGCAGTACTAGGAATTAATGTGATTCGCTCTGTATGTTTCATTTCTGGTAAAGAATGATTAAAAAGAAAAAAAATGAATTCAGTTGTAACTCTCTCATGCTGTCTGTTTAGGGTAAGGTTCTAGGATCCTCTTCTGATGCCCATGTATTTTGTTAGTTATGTTTCATCAGGTAACTGCTTTTATTTATTTATTGTTTTACTCCACCCTGTCTCCCTATTAGTTTAGGAATTAGTAACTCTACTAATGTAACATCTTACTGAAATGGCTTCTGAATATTTTGAGAGTTACTTTAGGATAATAAACAGAACTTGAGCCATGCATCTCTGAATGAGCTGTTGAAAGTTTTATTTTTGGCTTTCTCCACAGACTTTGTGGTGGAGATGGCTGTGTTGCTCTGTAGCATGCGTCAGAATGTTCTCTTCCACCATGCTGGCTTGCTTTCCCCGCTCCTGTGCCCAGCTTTCCCCCTTCCTCCTTTGGTAAACTGGCGACATATGTGACAGAAGTAAAGATCTGTTCCACCCTGATTTTTAGGAAAATTCTATCTCATCATTGAGCTAGGGGAAGTTGTCATCTGCTCCATTCATATTAAGTAGGGTTACAGATAGTTTTTTTTTAAATAAAGATATCTTGTTTTCTTGCTCCTTGAAGGAATGTGTAAAACAGGATATGGGATTTTATAATGAATATTTTTTTAAATGGGTGGGCGTTGGTGATTACTTTATTAACTCTTTGGAAGCCTGCAAGTTTTCTCCTTTATGGTGCCCTATTAAAAAAAAATACCGTCTCACAGAACAGGAAATGACTTAACATTTCATAAAATTAATTAAAAAGGCAAATTAAAAAATTCAGTGGAATTAGCCACATTTAAGCGCTTATTAGCTATACGTTATAAATGACTACTGTATTTGGTCAGATCATTTCTACCATTGCAGAAAGTTCTCTAGGACAGTGCTGTAACAGAGTGGCCATTTTTAAGAAGATGGGGCGGGGGATGCAAATGAAAGAGCAGAATAAGCGACCTGAGTTTCCACCCTTCCTTCTACAGTGCAACTTCTCCTGTTTTCTCAAACCCTTGCGTATAAGTCAGAAAAAGGTGTATTGTTTTGAGTATCACCACCTTGACCTTCTCCAATGTTGATTTCTCTTTCCCAGGCTGGCAGTGATGGTGAAAGCATAGGAAACTGCCCCTTTTCCCAGAGGCTCTTCATGATTCTTTGGCTCAAAGGAGTTGTATTTAGTGTCACAACTGTGGACCTGAAGAGGTAAGACTTTGTTGCAGTTTGAAATCAACTTAAGTTGAGTATATACTGTTTTCAGTTTGATTCTCTCCCCATTCCTCACTTTGCATATGTTTGTTTTCTAAAGGAAACAAATATATTTATTAAAGTTGAGCTGATTTGTGGACAAATTTAACTTGTATAAATATTATAGATAACTCACAGTGTCAGTAAATTGCATTTACTAGGCACTCAGTATTTTTAAGAACTTACTGTTTACCTTTAATTTCAAGAGCCGTACCAGGAGCTAAATTTTAGTGTGGATTCAGGGACAGTTTTGACTTTCCAGTGTAAACATGGAGCTCTGAAGAACTTTCTAAGCAGACAGCTTACTGGTTTAGAATGTTCCAAACACATGGTGTGTATAATCTGGATCCTTGAAGACAAGAGTGGGGTTTTAGGAGGGTGAATGCTGCTCTGGTCTGTTTGATTTATTCTGCTTTTCAGGGAATAATGGGAATTTTCTGTAATATGATTTTAACCATATTTGGTTAAATATATGGTAAAATAAGAGTGATTATCTGTGGCCCTGTGATTGGTCTTGCTAATTGAAGAGTTGTCTCTGGCTCTCAACAGACCAAAGTGGAGAGGGCTGGGAAGAACCCTGATAAAGCGTAAGCTCTCCGTTTACTCAGGAGCTTCTGTTTTTCCTTAGCAAGCAGGTTTGAGGTGAAGGACGTTCATAATTAGGGAAAAAGACACTTAAATCAAGGGTTAAGAGCAGTTACACTAACAGAAAATCTAGGATTGGGCAGTGGAAATGTATTCTTCTTGACACAAAGGCAGCAACGTGGTTTGTTGCTTATTATTTTAAGCGAATCAGTCACGAACAGTGTCCAGGAAAGACTGTGGACGGGCTGTCACATGATGCGTGGTGGAATTCATGTGTGTTATTCCTCTGGGTGTCACCAAGCAAGTTATCTGGGAGCTGTCATCCCGTTCCCAGTTCTCAGCTGGCATTCCCTGGACTTCTGTCAGTTTCTTACACTTTATTCTTTAGTTGCTGATAGTGCACTTCTTTGAGATTTTTGGAGACTTAAGATCTATTTATTGAAAATAAGCCATGGAGTCTTCCAGGAACCCCTTCAGTTACGTATGGGAATGCAGAGGTAAGCCTCTGGGGATAGTGAGAGCTCAAACTGCGGGCTCTTTCAGGGATTTGCCTACCTCATTTTGGACAGAGCTGCTGTAAGAATGAAATAATTCATGCCTTTACCCTTCTATTACTGTTTTTTTTCTCCTTACATGCACTCAGAAAGGAAGTTTCTCAATGTAACTTCTAAAAATAGACCATACTACCAGGCACACACCCTAACTGTGTCTTAAAATACATGGATTTCTCCCATTCCATTTTTGGCTTGGAGCAAGTGAGTTGACTGCCACGCTTCGAGAAAGCCTTCTTTGAGCAGCTCAACACAGTGCTTGATTGTGTTTCCTACCGGTGATAGCGCCGTGAGCCAGGGACTCTGGTTCAGGAGAGGAAGTGGACTCAGAATGGCTGTTTTCCTTTTCCTGTACAAACTCCTGAAGACATTATTTCTGTATGTTGGTTGATCTTTGAGGACTTGCAAGTTCCAGAGTAATATACCTACGTGTAAAAAGTCACCCATGGGAGGCAAGATGAAAGATCAGGGCTTCCTAATTAGTCAGTATTACCATCCAAAGAAGATGTCTGTTTATTTTCTAGGGCTTTGTATAAAATCAACAGAGAACACTTACAATTGGAGCCTATACTGGTTTTCTTTAGAAATCTTAGTTCACTGGTGCATCTAAAACATGCTTCCCGAGGGCCAGGGAAAGTGTAGAAGTAGTACATGACCGCGAATCCCCTCATCGCCCCCAGACCCCAGTCATTCGCTTTCCCCTCGCAGATACCACTGCATTTTGGTTTGGTCTTTATCCTTCCGGACCTTTTCTAGGAACTTAGACACTTAGAGTCTTGAGTGAGATTTCAAGAGAGTGAACGTGGGCTCAAAAAACTGTTGTAAGATAAAGTTGTCACAGAGGAGTAAAACACCCTGTAATAAAAAAGTACCGTTCATAATCTTAACGTTAATAATCTTAACGTTAAAACTTTAGATATAACTGTTCTTATAAAATTGTGGGGGAGGAAATGCCTCTAGGGCTTATTTTCTGCTTTTCCCAGTAATTGCTAATTCGTTGCTGAAGAGGACTGATCGCAGAACTAACTGTTGGTGGAGAGCAGTAAGACTCGATTGTGAGCTATTTAGAGGCCCACTCTGTGCTCTGAGAAAATTATTGTTACATGACATTTCATCCATAAGAACAAGCTAGTTTCCAGTTCTGGCACCGTGTGACACGTTCCCTTTGAATGGCAGTTGGTGTTAATGGCTCTGCTGGTGGTACTCCTGTGCCCCCGTGAGGCTTGGCACAGCCTCCTGTTGCTTGCCTGCCAGCACTGCCTTCATGCTTTGGAGGGAGTCATTTCTTTCTTTCTTTTTTTTTTTTTAAAGATTTTATTTTATTTATTTGTCATAGAGAGAGAAGCGAGAGCAAGTACAAGCAGACAGAGTGGCAGGCAGAGGCAGAGGGAGAAGCAGGCTCCCTGCCAAGCAAGGAGCCCGATGTGGGACTTGATCCCAGTACACTGGGATCATGACCTGAGCCGAAGGCAGCCGCTTAACCAACTGAGCCACCCAGGTGTCCCGGGGGGGAGTCATTTCTAAACCTCATTTTCTGTTCGCATCACAGTTGTATTGCAGAACTTGTAGATTAAAAAAAAAAAATTCCCAGGTTTCAGAAGGATTTTAAGCTTACATCAACCACCATTTAAGCAAAACCTTCAAGTAAATATAAATGAAAATATTAAAATATGGGGGCATATTTAAAGATGTTATCACGTGTCATCAAATGGGAGCAGTGGAGGAGGGAAAGAGACCTGGTTCTGTGTGGAGAGAGCCCTGTCACTGGTTTCCCTAGGACGTTGGGCAGAACACCTCATCTTTGGAGGTCAGTTATCTCATTTTTAAATTCACGGAAAAGGAAGGAGAACATTAACATATCTTCTTCTTCAGTGTCTACTGTGTGCTAAACACCATTCAAGGTCCTTTTCACTACTCATTAAACCATTTTCAGATCTGTTGTTGAATAAAATTCATTGTTTTTATCCTACTTCTAGGCTGACAGGTTTATGGCATTGATGAAAATGTTTGAAGACTTCTGCTACCTTCATCACGCCCAGAAATTTCTTTTTTTTTTTTTTTAAGATTTTTATTTTATTTATTTATTTATTTATTATTTATTTATTTGACAGCGAGAGAGAGAGAGAGATCACAAGTAGGCAGAGAAGCAGGCAGAGAAAGAGGGGGAAAGCAGGCCTCCCCACTGAGCAGAGATCCTGATGTGGGCCTTGATCCCAGGACCCTGGGATCATGACCTGAGCCAAAGGCAGAGGCTTAACTCACTGAGCTACCCGGGTGCGCCACCCAGAAATTTCTAAATCAATGATCAGCATCTGTAGATCAGCAATCACAGATAAGCCTAAGAGACAGGCAAAGGGAAGAGAAAGAAGAAAGTGTGACAACAGTAATCCGCCATCACCCCTGTCTATTATCTTTGTCTCTGTTTCTCTGACACAGGTGCACGTGTGCACACATGTGCCCGCGTGCGTGCACACACACACACATGAGATGCTGACTTAGATATAATGTGTCACATAGTTGTTAGGTAAGCTTTTCTATTTAAAAAAATATATTATTTGTTTGTTTATTTGAGTGAGGGAGAGAGAGAAAGAACATGAGAGATGTCAGCGGGAGAAGCAGCATACTCCCTGCCGAGCGGGGAGCCCGATGTGGGACTCTATCCCAGGACTCCAGGATCATGACCTGAGCCGAAGGCAGTCGCTTAACCAACTGTGCCACCCAGGTGCCCTAGCTTTTCTAGTTTTGAGAAATGAGAGTGGAAATGAAAAAGAAATTAGTTTTTTTTTTTTTAATTGATGGCACTAGTTTATTTCCCTCTTAAAAGACCAAATGCAACCAAATGAAGTGAACATAACCTCAAGATTTTATTGTCTTCATAATATAATAAAATATGAAGCTAAAAAAAAAATGAAGCTTAGAACTGGATCACTTGGCCCTTTCTCTTCTTATCTCCTCCCAGTTCAGAACGCTTGCATCTCTTAATAGCCAGCATTCTTTTAGATCTGCAGTTGGGCTGAACACATTCAAGCCTCAGCACAATCTTCTTTGTAGTTTTAGCCTTTTTCTGGAAAATCAGCTTTGTAAGCCAACCATAGCCACTCTGCTTCCTGTCATAACACCGCTTTCCCTGGGCATAAAGAGAATATTTTTTCTTTCTTGTACTGTGTCACTTTGTGGGGCTTGCCACACTTCTAGAAAGCCCAGTGGGTTTTAGGAATGTTCACCACGTTTGTGAGAGTGCTGTCGGTATGGAAAGAAATTAGTTTTTTTTTTTAATTAACTTTTTATTGTAAAAGCAGTGATACCTGCTATATTACCAGTGAATAAAATCCCTCTTCCGTGATAGTCTCTGAGGAAATAAATAAATTGGAGAAGACTGCTTTTAAAAGATCTGGGAAATGTATGCTTCTGTTCCCATGTCCTCCTTAAATGCTAAAACTTTCTCATCCTCTGCATTTTCACAAATGGTTTCCTTCTGCTTCACATGTCAGCATACCATTTGTAAGGTATTGTGTAAGACTCACTTGTAAGTTGCTGTAATAATACCAAAGTTTTGGAAGCTAATTAAGATAGTTTAAACTTTAACAATTTTGTAACCATTTAACATGGAGCCATAGAGCCATAAAACTGATAGTTCTGCCTATCTTGAAAGTCATTTATAAACTCAGAACAAAATCTCTTTTCTAAATAGATTCTTCAGATCGTTTGTCATGTTTCCGTGGTTCCATCCTTCTGAAAAATGGCTTCAGCAAGCTGACAGAGAAGTTTGGTTTCCAGGTGGTGACAGTGGTGTGAATGACACATACAGAGAGACTGAATGGAATGGGACAGGCCAGCCTTTCCGAGAAACCCTTCATTTCCTGCTGTTGGCCAGTCAGGAGTACAGACCTCCCTTCTTTCCCTCCGTGAGGTTGACTTGAGCTACGTGAAGCCCTAGTTACCCCTGCAAATCAAGATACGTGTTTCACAAACGCATTCTGAATCATAGAGATGCCCTATGTGTGTGTTTTGAGGGCGAGGGGACAGAAACACGGAGAGAGACAGACAGACATGGACAGTCATACAGAGAGAGAGCACGCTTCACTGCCACGTCTTACGGTCTTTTTCAAAGTGATTTCAAAGATGATAGAGCCTGTTGACGTCCCTAAGAGCTGAAGTAGAAAAACATTATTGGTGAATGCTTTTTTCAACCTATCAGTGTATAATCTCTCTCAACTGTGTTAAGAAAATCTCTTAAGAATTATAGAAGCTATATTTGAAATCTTTTGATGGGTCCTTTTTTTTTTTTTTTTAAGATTTTATTGTCAGAGAGAGAGAGGGAGAGAGAGCGAGCACAGGCAGACAGAATGGCAGGCAGAGGCAGAGGGAGAAGCAGGCTCCCCGCGGAGCAAGGAGCCCAATGTGGGACTTGATCCCAGGACGCTGGGACCATGACCTGAGCCGACGGCAGCTGCCTAACCAACCGAGCCACCCAGGCGTCCTTCCTGTTTTGTTTTAACATGATTGCTCTGTAAATTGACGTTAATGTAGACAAAGATTTAGCAGTATACCATTTATCAGTATAAAACCCTTTAACTATTGCATTGGGACACTTAGACCAGGACTTAGTAACCGGGATCTTGGTGTGTATGTTTTGGTGAATCCATGATTCATTCATTCAGCTGGTGACTTTAGTCAGAATATGGCAAACTTAGTGAAGAATAATTAATAGGAGTAAAGTATTCTGAAACAAATGGAGAATTTTTTTGTGTTAACTTTTTCTTCATACTTGCCATACAGCGTCCAGTATTTTCTTGATTTGTGTGGATGAATTTTATGCCTTGAAAATCAGTACCTTCAAAAAGAACTCAATTAAAAATAGAAGTTTTAGGGGGCCCTGGGTGGCTCAGTCGGTTAAACATCCGACTCTTAAGTTTCGGCTCCAGTCACGGTCTTGGTGTTGTGAGCTTGAGTCCCAGGTGGGCTCCATGCTCAGCAGACTTGAGTTCTCTCCCCCACCCCTTACCATGTACACATACACACGCTCTTTTTCTCTCTCTCAAATAAATAAATTAATTAAACCTTTAAAAATTATAAGTTCTACATACTTAATATTTTTTCCCTCCATTTAGTGGAGTCAGCTTGTTACAAAATTAGGTCATCTTTAAACCCGAGCTCCAGTGTCCTGTGGCCCTACTGCACTCGTTTTAAAAGCAGCAGCTGGAACTGAGCCACTGGCCCAGTGTCTCCAATTGTCGCAAGGGTACCGAATTAAACTTTAATTGAAGTTAAGCCACTTAAGTTGCTTAAAGTATTAGGTCCCATGAGGTTCCTCCTATTCTTCCTTTCCCTCTCTGTCTCGTGTTATTTTGTTTCTCTTTATTTCCTTTTCTTCAACAAGAAGCAAAATGAGAGAGAACAGAAGAATTTTTTTTCATCTACTCTGACCCCCCCCCCCAAAAAAAAAAAGAGAGAGAGAGAGAGAGAGAGACTACTCAGATAAATAAGTAACATTAAAAACAAGAAAACCCCCAGACATTGAAGAGTATGTGTGCTCTTATCTTATGGCATGAATTATAAGCACTTTGCTTTTTCTAGATGTCACTTAAGGGAATCAGTTTGAATGTATCGTTGAGTATTTATTGAAGGGCTTTTATGAGCTAAACCACAGATGTCCTGACATTTTTAGCCATTGCCTGTCCATTCGGTTTCATTTCTGTCCCACTGCACTTTCAGAAATGTTAAGTTTCTGTGCAGCGTCTGTAAAATGAGCCTTTGTGGGTCAAACAAAACACCTGAGGCCTTGGGAGTACGGAGTGAGATTCTGCTTGGCTGATGACTCGATCCAGCTTCTAAGTCACCTCTGTGCTTGTAGCTTGAAGTCCGTTGATCCATTTAGATGTGTCCAACTTTCTTTTGGGACCTACTTTGACTTGGAGTAAGGACCCAACATGTTTGCTCTTCATCTCAACACTTAATCCTAGAGAACAGTTTCATCACCTTTGTTTTTTAAAAACCGAGACAGCTTTTCAGCAGAAACAAAGTGGACTATTCACTAGTCCCTGATATTAGTAGAAAATTGGTAGTCCTTTGCTTGATTTCACTTTACTTTATAAGACTCTCTCTCTCTCTCTCTTTTTTTTTTTTTAAGATCTCTTTATTTGAGAGAGAGCGAGAGAGTGGAGGGTCAGAGGGAGAAGCAGACTCCCCCCTGAGCAGAGAGCCCTATGTGGGACTTGATCCTGGGGCTCCAAGATCATGACCTGAGCTGAAGGCAGACTGAGCCACACAGACACCTACCTTATAAACCTCTCTTAATCCAATTTCTTATTGCCATTCAGTTAATGCTAGATAACCAGTTTTGAACCATCAGACTCAAGTAGAGTTTAAAAACTGCCAAGACTCATCTCCTCCATAAAGCTGTGTTAATGTGAGCCTGAAAGCAGGCATGCATCTCATTTGTATGCTTTGGTTTAGCTCATGTTCTTATTTGATTTGATCTTCACAGGCAAAGCAGGTCTTACATCGCAGTACAGAGCAGGAAATCAAAGAGGTTGTGATTTCCTTTGTTACATAGCTGGTGGATGGCAGAACTATCCAATTTGGGGCTTTAATCAGCCAGGTCCTTTTTATTCAGTCGTTGGCTCTTTCTTCTCTACCATGCCAACTCTATCCCTCCCCTAATAAATATTTTTATTTAGAGAGCTAAAAGCTGTCGTAATTTATTATAGAATAGCCATTACTTGTTTTGTTTCCTTGCCCCCATGGGTTATTGTAAAGCATCTATCCTCTCTCCCCCTTTAATAACTCTACCTTATTCATGAAAAAATTGTTTGTAAAACACGGATGTATGTTATTACCTTACATTTAGGCATTAAGGGACTGTTAGTCATAAAAATGTTGATGAATATATTTTATAACTTTGGAATGAGAAAAGTCTTATTTATTTATTTATTTTTTAAGATGTATTTATTTAGGGGCACCTGGGTGGCTCAGTGGGTTAAAGCCTCTGCCTTCGGCTCAGGTCATGATCTCAGGGTCCTAGGATCGAGCCCCACATCGGGCTCTCTGCTCAGCAGGGAGCCTGCTTCCTCCTCTCTTTCTGCCTGCCTCTCTGCCTATTTGTGATCTCTGTCTATCAAATAATAAAATATTTTAAAAAAAACGATTTATTTATTTATTTGAGAGAGTGACAGTGGTTGGGGGAGGGCAAGAGAGAGAGAATCTCCAGCAGACAGCCTGCTGAGCTTGGAGCCCAATGGGAGGCTCCATCCCATGGCCCCGAGTCATGACCAGAGCTGAAACCAAGAGTCAGATGCTTAACCAACTGAGTCACCCACTTGCCCCCAACCCCCCTTTTAGCTTTAAAATGTTAAGATTTGAGGGACACCTGGGTGGCTCAGTGGGTTAAAGCCTCTGCCTTCGGCTCAGGTCACGATCCTAGGGTCCTGGGATGGAGCCCCGTATCGGGCTCTCTGCTCAGCGGGGAGCCTGCTTCCTCCTCTCTCTCTGCCTGCTTCTCTGCCTACTTGTTATCTCTGGCTCTCAAATAAATAAATAAAATCTTTTTAAAAATGTTTAAAATGTTAATATTTGAAAATAAATTATACACTCTGAACTGTTAGGGTGTCTGGATCCTTGGTTATGTACAAGGTCTTGGTGAGTTGAGGAAGAAATAAAGTGAGCTGTGAGTGGGAATGTGAGGGGGACTGAAGACCAAAGATGGCGTGGTCTGGGACCTGTTGGACTTGTTGGTGATCAAAGAGCAGGTGGTCAGGGTGAGAAGTAAAAAGGACTAACCAAACAAACCAAAGAAATGAAACCTAGAAATGGACTAGTTCTGATCTGGAGTCGAGTACTTACATGAGTTCCAGGAGTTTCATGGCACAAGTCACCGTTTAAATAAATGTGGATCTGAAAGACTCACTCAACTTTCTTGTATTCCTGTCATCCTGTGCTCAATTTTACTTTCTCAGACCAAAGCGTGCTCAGGAAAGGAATCAGAATTGAATATCAAATCAGATTTTGACTTTTAAAAGTCCTTTTTCAGAGCTTAGGTACTTATACAAGTTGATAGAAGATCTGTTTTATTTTTCTTTGGTTTTATGTTTTATGTTTTTATGTTTTATTTTCTTTGTGAGGGAGATGGGCTCTAGAGCTTGGATGGGGGCATTCTGAGCTAGAAAATTTGGACTGATCAGATCATTAATAAGCCTTTGTATTTTGGGAATGTAGTCATAGACGCAGCACATTCCAAATCTTAATGGGGTGGAGGGAGAAAAAAAGGGGAAGGAACTGTGAAGGAGTATGTGTAAGACCAAGGAAAATGGATAAACTGGGATGAGTAGAGATTTTGAGGTACACTCTATTTTTAAAATCCTTTTCAGTGACAAAGTATTTCACCTTCATGGTACACTTAGAGATATCCTTTGTTCAAATTCTCTGCATTTGTTTTCAGTTTTTTGAAGTTTATCTTTTTAATTATGAAAGCTTTTGAACATATGCAACAATAGAATAAACTTCCCTCTAACTTCAACTCAGTTATTGAGATTTTACCCATTTGCTTTGTCCCTTTTTTTTCTTTTCCTTTTTCTCCCTCCTGATATGTTTTAAAGCAAATCCCAGAAATTCTGTCATTTCAGCCCTCCATACTTCACCGTACATCTCCAAGCAGCACATACGTTTTCTGACCCAACCACCCTGTCATTATCACGTCTGGTCCCCAGCGTATGATCCGATCTCCCAAATTAGCTCCAAAATATCTTTTTTTTTCTTTGCCTGGTTTGTTCAAATCAGGATCCAAACAAATTCTACTCATTATATCTGGTTGTTATGCCTCTTAAGTTTTTCTTAATCTGCAGCATTTCCTTCCAACTACCATTTGTGGCTTTTTTCCTTCATGCCATTGACTGTAGAGTGTCCCGTATTCTGTATTTGGCTGATTGCTTCTTTGTGGTATCATTTAACTTTGTCCTGCATCTCCTCAAGTTTCCTAAATGAAATTTTTGGTCTCAGAACTCCTTTATACTCTTAAATTATTAAAGGCCTCAAAGAGCTTTCAGTTATGTGGATTATATCTATCAACTTTACTGTATTAGAAATTAAAGCTGAGAAATTTAAAGCATATATAAAAGCGTATATAAGGCGGAGAAATTTAAAGTGTATATAAAAGCGTATATAAGGCGGAGAAAGAAGCAGGCTCGCTGCCGAGCAAGGAGCCTGATGTGGGACTTGATCCCAGGACTTGATCATGACCTGAGCTGAAGGCAGTGGCTTAACCAGCTGAGCCACCCAGGCGTCCCCACAAAAATAGGTTTTTAATTAAAACTATGTTTTCCAAAACAAAGTTATTTAGAAGAGTGGCATTGTTTTACATTTTGGTACATTTCTTATGTCTGCCTTAATAGAAGACAGATTCTCATGTCTGTTTGTGTACACATCACTTTGTGATACCACACAACTAGTAGCCTACTATTCAGGCATGAGAGAATGAGGGTGGAAAAACTGAATGATGTCTCAGTATTATGAGAACGGTTTTGACCTCATGGACCGCCTGGTGAAATGGTCCTCTGGATCGTACTTTAAGAGACAACTGCTTTAAGAGGCCTGATTCTAGATTCAGGTTCAACTTTGGTAAGAGTACTTCATAGATGTTGATGTATGCTTTGTGTTTTATCATTAGGATACACTCGCTATTTTGTCATTATCATTGATCCTAGGATTCACTGGTGGGCTCAAGTGAGCCATTTTGCTTTTAAATAGAGTGGTGCCAACATTTCATGCTATTAGTAGTTGTAAGTATATGTTTTCACCATCTTTATCAGTGTTCTGAGTATTTTCAGTTTTTCCTAATTAATAGAAGAGAGATGTCATCATAGTTTACTCTTCAATTTCTTTGCTAATTTTTTTTTTACATTTTTCTGTGTGTTCACTTATTTGATCTATTGTGTATCAGTTTATGTTGGCACCTATCTGTTTAACTTATTGATGGCTTTTTAATGAACTTGGACAAAATTCTTAATCTAAGACATATTTGAGCCTTTCTTATTCACTATAATATTTTGCCCTTTCTATGTTGTGTTTTACCTTTGGTTATGCCATGTTTTATATACCGAAGTCATTTTGACTGGTGATCATTTTCCTTGTTGAGTGTGAACTTCTAGGAAAATGGAAAATTGGTAGCTGCTGAATTTGGAATCTCATAGTTAGAAAGGACTGTAGGAATGAACTGCTCTTCTTCCTGACTTTACAAGAAAAGAAAAAAAGGAAGACCTAGAGAAGTTATGGTTTACTCATCCATACATTGAGTTGGTGCTGGAGCTGAGACTAGAGACTGTTTCCTCTCAATTCTACTGCCGTTTCTAATAAGCACTTCAGTTGAATTTAGAATAAGAATGGGGGCCTTTGTCTTTTGGTTAGAGTCAGAGATTCCTGATTTTCTTATCATGAATTTTGTGCTTTGTGAAGGTTTTCTTCTTAGTAGAATAGTATTGCAGCTGTTAAACTAGTGGAAAAAACACTGCTACTTTTCCTTTCTTTGAGAGAGAGCAAGCGAGCAAGTGCGAGCTGGGAAGGGCAAAGGGAGAAAGAGAATCTTAAGTAGGCTCCATGTTCAGCATGGAGCCCGATGCGGGGCTTGATCTCACAACCCTGAGATCATGACCTGAGCTGGAATCAAGAGTCAGATGCTTAACTGACAGAGCCACCTTGGCGTCCCCCTCAAATACTAATTCTTATACTCATTTTCATTTTTATATACATAAACATTTAGAAAGACTCTGAGTATTTAAA
This sequence comes from Mustela lutreola, assembly GCF_030435805.1. Lineage (NCBI taxonomy): Eukaryota > Metazoa > Chordata > Mammalia > Carnivora > Mustelidae > Mustela > Mustela lutreola. Next base: position 17,998,383 of record NC_081299.1, read on the forward strand.
GTATTATTGCCTTCCCAGAGTAAAAAATGATTCAGTTTTGACTATTTTGCTTAACAGGAAGCCTGCAGACCTGCAGAACTTGGCTCCTGGGACCCACCCACCATTTATAACTTTCAACAATGAAGTCAAAACGGATGTAAATAAGATTGAAGAATTTCTCGAAGAAGTCTTATGCCCTCCCAAGTGAGTATCAAAGAAAGATATGCATGAAAATATTGCCATTCTCTTTAAAGTTTTGTCTTTTCTGGCCCTTAGAGATCTTTCTCTGGATGGTACAGGAGTTCAATCCATACAGCGTTAACTTTAGTGACTAGGGCTTCTCTTTACTCATTATAATTAATGCTACAGTTAATGCTACACTGGTGTCAGAACAGGCTTCTGCCTAGGCCAATAAGCATAGGTAGGAATGTGATTAAGCTATAGCGTATACACTGAAAGTAGGTTTGGGACGTGAGAACTAGGTTAGGAAAGACTGATTCTTTGAGGGGAATTGGTCCCCAACTGAGAAGAGAAGAGATGGGGAGAGACAGATTCAGACTGAACCCAGCTGGAAGCTCCAAGCAGGCGGTTCAGGTTGCTGGAGGATTTCTTATCAGGTCATTTTAAAGGTAACTGTCTGAAGCTGTCATCCAAGGGAATTGACTATTTAGACTGTGTCCCTGGGATTCAGTTTTTATTTAAGTATTTCTTTGAAGTGTTCTAGATTCCCAGGTCCTGCACATTAGTGCACATGGTCATGATTTTAAGGTACTCAACTAGAGGTATGGGTGACAGATAGATGGACTACAAGGACAGTTACCTGAATTGCAAATGTGCCGTTTTGCATTGTACTGTAATCTTGGCATAGGTTCAACACATTAGGGTTTGCTTTAGGCTTTTCTGGTTTCATTATTCTGAAAAACTGAAATGTTTTTCTTCTGGCCCAAGCCTTTCTTGCTAGTTGATTTGACTCTTACTCTCCATATCCAGATAAATTTCCCAGAACTGGGATTATTGGGTCAGAGGGTTCTAAAATAACCAGTTACTCAGAATTTACTCATTCATTTATTCTACAATTACTAGGCAACAAAGCCTTATGAATACGGTAGTGAATAAGACATAATTCCTATCCTCAGGAAACACACTCCAGTATGGATGGAGAGGTCGTGGTGTGGTGAGGGAAAGTGAGTGGAACCAGGAAAGGCTTTAAAAAAGAATGAACACTTGGATTAGCTTTAATGTACAAAAAGAGGCATCTCACAGGTGAATGAAGGAACGACGGGCATTCCAGGCTTTCTTCAACTGTAGGAACAACAATTGTAGTTATTCCTTCTTGCTGTTTTTCTCAGAGGTTATGGACATGAAGATAATGGTAGAACCAATATAAAAATATTCTGGTTTCTTAGCAGCTTCTGTAAGATGTATCATCATTTTAAATTAGACCTTTCAAATAAACATTTTCTTCCTTCTTCTTTTTTTTCTTTTTAATATTTTATTTTTAAGTAATCTCTGCATCCACTGTGGGGCTCAGATGTACAACCCTGAGATCAAGAGTTGGATGCTTCACCAACTGAGCTAGGCAGGCACCCCCAAAATAAATATTATCACTTTGCTTTTTTTTTTTTTTTTAAAGATTTTATTTATTTATTTGACAGACAAAGATCACAAGTAGACAGAAAGGCAGGCAGAGAGAGAGGAGGAAACAGGCTCCCTGCAGAGTACAGAGCCTGATGTGGGACTCGATCCCAGGACCTTGAGATCATGACCTGAGCAGAAGGCAGAGGCCCAACCCACTGAGCCACCCAGGCGCCCCTCACTTTGCTTTTTTATATATAGAAATTTCAACTTGATTTTGTTTGGGCATATTCATAGAGCTACTCTAACCAGAGATTGTCTCTTCTTTCAGTTTAAATAATTTAATTTAAAACTTGGAGATCTTTCAGTTCTAACAGGTTCGCGGTATGCTAAATTGAAGGGTATTTTTCTTGTGGGATTTTTTTTTTTTTTGTAAATCATTTTATTTTATTTTATCATGCTAAATGTACTCTTTAATCCCAATCCCTATTTCCATTATTTTCCTTGTCTTTCTGTTATAGTTTTTATTCTGAAGAGAGTTTCTAAATAAAGTTTTAAAAATTTCACTTTGTTTATAGAAGCAAGTACTTTAGATGTTGCTGATGTCTCTGCTGTTACTAACGAACATTCCAGTGCTAATTATGTGCCATGCACTGTGCACTGTGGATTATCTCACTCTTCTCCAAGACTTTGTGGAGAAACTAAAGACGAAGAATCTAACTTGTCCTAGTTTTATAGTTACTGGTGGCAGAGCTCTTCAAAGCCTGGCCTGTAAGACTTCAAAACCCGTGTTTCTTCTGTTTTCCTCCTCCTCTTTTTCTATTTTTTATTTTGCTGAGTTTGACTTTTACAAAAGAGGTGAAATGTAAGTCTGTAATTGGGATTGTGCCTCAGTGAGTGTAAAATTGTAGGCTGGCTCAGGCTTGGAGGAAAGGCAGGAGAGAAATCGAAGATAGTTTCTCCTGCAATGAGCTAGTGGGACTGAAGGCGGCTGTCAAACTAAATTTAATGAATCTGTTTTAAGAAATAGGTGAGGCTTCACTTCAGATGAGTGAGATCAAGACCTGAGCCAAAATGAAGAGTCAGACGCTTAACCAGCTGAGCCACCCAGGCGTCCCCTCAGTGAGTTTTTATTTCCCTGCGTTGGAACAGCATGTTTCCACTGGGAGTGCTGTCCCCTGATTGGGCTCCACAGCCCCTGAGGTGACAGACAGCAGAGTCTTTATCATGCAGAATTGTTTCTAGAGGAGGAGCTAGAGGAAGTTCTTTCCAGGATCACGGGGCATTCCTTTCCCTTTCCTGTGTTCTAGGGCATTCAAGGACGGGCCTGGCTCTCCGCCTTTCCCCTCCAGAACAAGGAGGGCCTTGGGGCCTTAACTAGGGCTCATCCTCCTCCTAACGCTGAGTGAGAGCCTTTTTGTTTCTAGACCGAATGAAGAGAAAAGGCAGAGGAGTTACACAAGCTGGCAGACCAGAATCTAGCATTTTCTAATAACATGTTTTTGGCATTTGATGATACTGAGAACAGAGTGTTTTTGTGTGAGCACTTCTGATTCAGTCATGACAAAGATAAATACAGGCAACTGTTTGTTCCAGAGTTGTTCAGAATCTAGAGACTAGTGAAGAGCTTAAAGCAAGGAAGTTTTGCTGGTCTGTGTGACCAGTCTACCTCGAAAGAAGAAACTTGATCCATCTTCTCCTCTGGGGAAAGTATTTATAAATATATATTTCACTCCCCTTTCTTGAATGGAGGGAATACTTTGTCCAGAAAAGCTTTGAAACTTGGATTTTTAACTGAGGCAGACCTGAGTGCATGGCTCACTTTCTGATGACAGGATAGAAGGGAAGGGGAGTTGACAGTTTTGGAGAAGGACCCTATAAAGTGTTAGTAAGCCTTTTTTTTTTTTTTTTTAAGATTTTATTTATTTCACAGAGATCATATGCAGAGAAGTAGGCAGGGGCGGGGGGGGGGGGGGGGCGGCGGCAAGAAGGCTCCCTGCCGAGCAGAGAGCCCTGTGTGGGGCTCCATCCCAGGACCCTGAGATCATGACCTGAGCTGAAGGCAGAGGCTTAACCCACTGAGCCACCCCAGGTCCCCCCCCCCCCCTGCTTTTTTAAAGTGAGAAATACAGTGAAAGTTGAATTTACAAGGGTAACTTAATGGGTTGTATAATCAGACTTTATTCTTACATTCCCATGAGAAAGAAAATGTCTGAGGTCTTTCCTAAAAGGATGGAAATACTCTTAGCTAGTCTTAGCGTTAATAATCTGTGACGTCATACAGACTAAAGGACGAATCTGAAAGTCTGCACTCCCTGGATGCTCGTGTCCATGATGTTGTTGACACGTGGCCTTTTATTGATTATTTGCCTGCCTTTTGTCAAATGTTGAAATGAGACTGTCAGTCATTGAAAAGTTTTGCTTTATCAAGCTATTTGGGACAGTGATTAATGATGAATTACTAAAATCCAGTGTTTGGGGGAATGCAGAATAAGCTGGCAACTGATTGAAGACCTCTTGGTTTAGAATTTATCTTTCAGAGAGAATCTGATCTGTAGTAAAACAAAAACAGCACTTGATTTGGGGACAGGAGACCAGTTGTAGTTTGGCAGCACTTTTAACTAGTCTAGGGATTTGAGGGACCCAGGATATGAACTTTCTAGAATATAATTTCCTTTTAGGCAAAATGAGAGTTTTAGGTGAATGGTCTCTTGCAGTTCTGGTATCGAATGCATTAAGTTAGTAGTATGGATTTAATGGTTTGTCTTGGAGAAGAATAGGGCCTGTTTAACCTGCTTTAGAGAACAGTGCTTTTTTGTTTTGTTTTATTTTGTTTTTAAGAATTGTAATAGCATCCGTTTTCATATGGATAAGGATATGCCAATTGCAAATCCTTCTGCATTCTTACCTGTTCATTAACATAGGTCTCTAGTATGCCTCTGTGTGCTCATCAGTATAACCTCTGCACTTAGTATAATGCCTGAGACAGAGTAGACCCTTGATAATTGGAATCAATGAATATATGTGAACAATGAAGGTATAAATGATCTGCGGTGTAAGCCTGCCTTCCAGCTGCCTTCATTAGAAAAAGGAGGTACTGCTAAATATTGGTTGGGAAAAAAAATAATTTTGGAAACTTGGCTAGTGGAAGACATAGTGTATTGAAGAGTCACTTATGTTCTTTGTGCTATTTTTTGTTTGAAATGGAATGAGTCAATGAAGTTACTGTATTACAAGCAGTAAAAACATTTAAACTGGAGCCTGATTGTTTTTATAGTCAAAGGGAATTCAGGGATGTTGAACCTGGAATTCACTCTTTTAGCACAAGCAGGGGGGAAAAAAGGAGGATAAAGTTTTCTACAGTTAAGGGGAGGGAAAATAAAAAAATAATCAAGCAATCCTATATTACTAATTTAGTGTACATAATCTATAACTTCATGAAATTCATTTACTATAATTGTTCACTGAAAAATTCATTCTGTAAATATTTTTATTTATAAGAGAAATCTTTAAGCTTAAAAATAGAGAGATATGAAAAAGGAAGATGAATTGAACATATATATATTCAGTAGGTATTTTTAAATCTCCGGTATCCATTTTTTTAGATCTGTCTCTCCTAGAATTCAGAATTGCACATGTAAAAAAATTTGAATAAAAAAAACTAACCAGACACTACAGCTTGCAACTGAACTAAACTTCTTCCTAAGAATACCTCGCCTTCATTTTTAATTTTTAAAAAAGTGGCAAGACAGCATCCTAAAATACATGAAGAAATCTAAATTACCAGTTTAATGTTAGGTCCCCCCCCCCAAAGTCCTGACTGCATCAAGCCCAGTTTCCAGTGAAATTTTACAGGGCCTTTAAACAGATGAAGTGTTCCCTAAAACGGTGCTAATGGTCAGAATTCCTGTGGCGCCGACTCCCAGTGGGTGTAGCTGTCTGTGGAAGAGAGGAGGGAGGAGCTGAGTCTTCTCACATATATTTTCCAATTTGAGGAGGAAATAGACACTGAGTATGTGTGTTTGGAATTTAAATATATAAAATACACATTTGTGTGGTTGGAAAAAAACAAAAAAAGGCTGTGTGTCATGAATGTCCGTTTTCAAAGCAGATAAACTTTGTAAGAGCACTTGTGAGCAGAATTCCCGAAGTCTTACTGTTCTGTTGCTCCGTACCACCCTTACCAATATCTAGCCCATGGGACGTTCTGTAAAATCCCAAGTGTGGAGTTGAAGTGAGTGATATGCTTCATGCTATCTTTGTCCTTAAACTACTGTGGATGACCCGAGATGCCCGCCTTTACCCGCTTTCCGGGTTCTCTGGTAGCATCGAGCGTTTCAGTGCATGGCGATTGCCAGGGACCTGGTAGGCATTTCTGTTTCAAGAAGGCTCTGTAGTTGAAATGTGGCTTCCGCAATGGCAGAAGTGAATTTTTAACTTTCTGTAACACCGGTTCACTCAAATCCATATTCAGATAGCCAGCCACGCTTCACGAAATGGCTACCATATTGGAAATTCAGATATGGAGTATTTCCATCATTACAGAAAGTTTTTTGGACAGTGCTGCTCCAGACTTCTCTTTCTAAGATGCCCATTGGCTTGGCACATGCCTCTGAGCAAGTAGACTGTTTCCCCAACATCCTAATTTATAAAATGGAGGTAGAGTGCGGATGCCCTTTGGTTGCCAAGAAAATTAATATGTGAACAAAAACACTGCAGAGCTTTGTCTCCTCAAGAAAAAACACATCTTAAAAATACCATAGAAAATAGATGATGGCATTTCTTAAAGTAATAACTGTTAAAAGGTGTCAAGAAACTGCTGGCACAGTGGTTTGTTGATGGAGAGAACTTACAAGGATCTATCATCCATTCTCACTTTTCCCCCTCAGGTACTTGAAGCTTTCACCAAAACACCCTGAATCAAATACTGCTGGAATGGACATCTTTGCCAAATTCTCTGCATATATCAAGAATTCAAGGCCAGAGGCTAATGAAGGTAAAACACACACACACACACACACACACACACACAACCCCACAAATGATTGGATTACCACTGCACATATACCAAAAAAGCCCTAAGTAAATCCAAAAATCCTGTTAGGACAGTGATTTTAAATTAATATTTTGGAGTCCAGACCTTCCCATTAAGTATTAAAAACTGGCTTTCAAAGTTGACTCGAGATCTGATGATAAGCAGGGTAAGTTCTTAAATTTCTGTTTTCCTGTTTTTGGCTAGTGGGACAGTGCCTGGGATGGTAGATGTACAATACAATGTTTATCGAATGAATTGTTTTCCTGAAGGGGGAACTATACAGAGAATTAACGGGACATCAGAAACAATGAGTGGTGTGGGTGTGGTGCTTTGGAATGGATCGATACAACTTCCTTTAGATTATTACTAAATCTTTTGTTTCTTGTTGGATTCTGGTCACTTGAAGTCAGCCTGTGTGGGTTTTTGTGATAATTCACCTTCAAGAGCAATTTGGGGAGTTAGTCTAAGAGAGCATGTATCTCCCCCATCTTCCTAATTTCTCTGCATCCTAAAAGGGGATTTTAGTTTCAAGTCCTGTTTTCATGTGAGAATTGTTTAGGGTAGTACAGATACAAAGTCCTTATTTCCTATATCAAAGGACAACACTATCTTATTTTGTTTACCAAACGTATGTGTGGTGAAGGGAAGCCTCTTTGAAAGAGGTCCATTTAATGAGCCTTGTCTTAACTACACCATTCAGTCATTTTTCTTCTTTGCGATGTCGAGCATTGTTCTGTCTGAGTAAAACTCTCCAGAGAGAACATTAGTGTTTAATTAAAAGTAATTACAGCAACAAAAACGCCAGCTCCTAAAGACACTTTAATCCGTCATGGTTTTGGACAGTTTGGTGGCGTGGGTGCAGTTCTTTTGGGTAGAAACTTATGGCTGCAAATGAACAAGAAAACCAAAGGGAAGAAATTATCAGTGCCGGTTAAACAAGCATCTTTTAAAAAAGGGAAGCACTCACTGATTTCCTTATGTGGTTTCTATGGGCAGAGATCCAAGCCATTCAGGCCGGTATTTTTTTATTATTAAATTTTAAAATTGCGGTATTTTATAATCTAGTATTGAATTTCAAGGGTTTCTGGGATGATATTCACTGCATGATATCACTGCATGATATTCACTGCATGTGATGTTTTTCTGCAGCAGAGGGAAAGAGGGAAAGGCCGTAGTGCCTGGGCCTGGCTTACAGCTCTTCAGTGTGTTCCAGTAGCTGCCTTGGTTTAGGGACAACTTCCCTAAGTGACTGGCTCTTTTTCTGCCTGCTGTTTCAGTGTAAGCATTTTATACTCTAAACAAACAGTTACGATGGAGCCCCTCCTGTCCACAGACAGTATCTTTTCTGTCATACCCTTCCTGCCTGCAGAGGATTTCTTTTCATGAAATCATTCCCCCCCCCCCCCTTTTAAAAAGATTTTATTTATTACACACACACACACACACACACACACACACAGCACAAACAGGCAGAGTGGCTGACAGAGGGAGAGAAAGAAGCAGGCTCCCCTGTCGGGCAAGGAGCCCGATGCTTGACTCGATCCCAGGACCCTGGACCATAACCTGAGCCGAAGGCAGCTGCTTAACTGACTGAGCCATCCAGGCCTCCCCGAAATCATCCTTTTATATCCAGATGCTCTTGCCCATAGTTCCTGAACCATCTGAGTTCAATTCATAATGTTTTCATTTCTCTGTGTAGTTTTTGGAAGCTGGAGGGTGGCTGAATTTCTTTTGACACTTGGTGGGGAGGAAAGGGAAATAAAATATGTTTGCTAAAAAAAAAAACAAAAAACCACACAAAACCCACAAAGAACAAAACCAAACAATTGCTTTGGGGATGGGATAGAGGGGAGAGAACATGGGAGAAAGTGACTCACTTAAGTATAACTTTGTATTCTATTTTTTTTCCTATCAGTTTGTTGCTGTCTTAAGTAGCCACCTACGCTTGCTGTCCTTATAATGTTGTAACCAATGAGAACAAACAACATAACGGATCACTAGAAGGCTTTATATTAAATTACCTCTTGATAAATAAGAATTCCAGTTGCCAAGCAACTTTCCCCATAGGACCTGTCACTGCCAGGAAACTTTAGAAAACAATATTCCAAATCACTTTGGAGCTTACTGAGTATATGTAGATCTGTTGAAGGTGTCTTGTCTATTTAGTGCAATAAAATGCCTTAAATCAGCCTTGGAAATTAGTGTTCCAGCTCCTCCTCCTCCCAAACTATGAACCACTTACAAAGAGATGGAGTTGTCATTTTACGTGGTAACTCAGAGTAGGCAAAGTTTTGATCAGTTTTACCAACCTACTAAATATTTTGCAAAATTCAATATGTTTGGGCAATTTTAAGACCTTTTAAGATGTAATTCTAAGTAAGGGATTCGATGCCTAGATGCTGTGGTATTGGGTCAGTGAAAGAGAAGTGTCAGTGCTTAGATTGGGTACAAAATACACAAATAGGGCTTAAAGAATAAAACAAAGGGAAATACAGGAGAGAGAGAGAAAGGGAGGGAGAAAGAAAAAAAAGAATGAATGAATGAATTCTTTTGGTAACATGTCCAAGCTGATCGGAAGTAAGTTTGTGTAATCTTTTGAAGCATTAAAAGAAATTAATAGGTAATGCCTTTTATTAGAATGGATTAGATATGACCTGTTCCAGATCTGGGTTTGTTTTCTTTTTTCCCACTTCTTTGATTTCATTAATATATATAAATTATTAAACTCCCAAATATAACTAGTAGATAATTTATTAGTGTGTTGGTATTTATAATACTCTTAAGAGCCCAGTGAATTTAGTAGTGATGAAATCTGCCATTTTGTTCTAGAGCATATTTCATAATGTCCAAATTCTCATTTTTAAGTGGAGGCAAGGAATCTATAGGTTCTCATTCATTCCTTTTTATTCAGAATTCCTCCCTGCCTGTCTCCCTTCCTTTTTTTCTCTCTCTGTGGAAGTGTTTGGAATCAGAGGATGGTTCTTCATCATTGTAGCTATGGAACCAAATTGTATTATTATTATTTAATCATCTTTATTTTTTTTTTTAAAAAGATTTTGAGAGAAAAGATTTTATTTGAGTGAGAGAGAGAGTGCATGAGCAGGGGGAGGGACAGAGGGAGAAGCAGTCTCCTCACTGAGCAAGGAGCCTGTTACTGGACTTGATCCCAGGACTCTGGCTGGCATCATGAACTGAGCTGAGGGCAGAGGCTTAACCCACTGAGCCACCCAGGCGCCCCATCATCTTTAAATACTCCTGACCTCTCCCTATTTTCTATTGGCCTTTAAAAATTGTTTGCATGAGGCTGCCCTTTACTGAAATTAGCAGTAGCTTTAAAATACAGTTTTATCCTTGTAAGGGCTCATAATTTTGGTATTCTTCATTGTGAATTGTAGTCTTTTCCTACAGCAAATATGGTCATGTTAAATCTAATGCTTTCTGGGGCGCCTGGGTGGCTCAGTGGGTTAAGCCGCTGCCTTCGGCTCAGGTCATGATCTCAGGGTCCTGGGATCGAGGCCCGCATCGGGCTCTCTGCTCGGCAGGGAGCCTGCTTCCCTCTCTCTCTCTGCCTGCCTCTCCATCTACTTGTGATTTCTCTCTGTCAAATAAATAAATAAAATCTTTTAAAAAAAAAAAAAAATCTAATGCTTTCTGTTTTGCATTTACTCAAATTATATTCACAATTGACTAATGTATGCTTGTTGAAAAAGTTAAAAGCGTTTAGAAATAAATTCAGTAAAACTTTAGTGCCCCTTCTTAACCTCATTTGAGCTCTTCCCCAACAGTTAATATTCATCCTTTTTTCTATGTAATTTTGCAAATATTGTGTATCAGTGTGCATTTATGTGTATATTTATATTTTGCAATTGTTTTTTCACATATTATGTGGTAGTAGTCCTTCCATATCAAAATGTAGATCTACCTCACTTTTTATAAATACTGTTTAATATTCCATAATACGGATTTTTATTTAACTGTTTCCCTGTTGATAGTCATCTAGATTGTCTCAAGTTTTTTTATTGTGACAAACAGTGCGAGTGAATGTCCTTGTGCTAGATTCCAAATAGGTCAGAAGATTTTGTTTCTCAAAAGTCTACACCAGTTTATATTCCCACTAATGTGAAAGTATTCATTTCCCCTCACTTCTGACCCTGGCATGGTTGTGCGTATGCGTGTGTTGTGTGTGTTTTAAAATTTCGCTATAGTCTCATAGGCAAAAAAGGGTGTTTTGATTTTCAGAATTAATCTAAAACTAATTGGATAGCCTCTATCACAGTTAAGTACTAATTTTTTTTGGAGAGCTTTTTAAATACCTTCCTTAGAGATAACCAGCATTACCACAGCAAAGGTATTATTAGAGAATGGTTGCGCTAAGACAAGGAGCTCCTTTTTCATAGCTTGCTACTGCCTTCTAGTGGTTAGTCTTGACATTTTCTTTATCTTAATTCCTTTGTGGTTTGTCTTCAAAACTTCATTTTGAATGATGCCCTCTTGGCCCCTCTGTTTTTCTCAGTTTTGTTAGCCTTCCTCAGGTTATTACATAAGAATCGAATCAAACTAATTCACCATTCTTTGTTTACATTAATATACCCTTTATTCTGAGATTCTTAATGAAAAATTAATATTTCTAGGAGGTACAGCAATTCAGCTTCATTGCAAGTGCTTACCTTGGTCCAAAATGGTAGAAAGAATAGTAATTTTAATGTTTACCGGTGACTTAGTTTTAGTCTGTGCATCGCGTCTAGGATTATAAATATCATATGTTTCAAACCTTATAAATTCAGAGTATTTTAGTTTTTCTGTTGAATATATTTGAAAACTAATCCAGGAGAAGGATGAATTTAAGAGCAGGTTGAAGATCACAAACTTGCCCAGACTTTGTTTCAGTGTTTGAATTCAGACAGTATTATCTTGCATAGAGGCCACAACTCCGTTCATTGTAATCTGGTCAAAGAATAAATCCTTATATCTAATGTGCATTTATTCTGTACTCACTGATTTTGATAGGAAGCATATTGAGTCTTTAAGTTGGTTCTTTGACAGTCCCGAGATGCTGCTGTCCCTTCCTTCTCACCAACCACCACCCCCTTTTAAGTACACCATGAAATTTCCATCCTGCCCTAGACTCCTTAAGTAACCTAGCTATTTCTCACATTTTATTCTCTTGGCACTTTATAAATTTAACATTTCATGACTGCGTGCATGATCAGTAACTTGCATGTAATCAATGAAAGGTTATATTTACTGCTTCTGTATTTTTGACTTTTTCTTTTAAATGGCTTGGTTCCTTGTGACTTCCACAGCTACAGCTCAGCTTCTCTAGTTTATTGGGCTCCAGTGTCCTTCTGCTTAACTCTTTTTTCTAAGAAATCAACTAGCTTCATCTGGCTATGGCTAGAGTGCCTTTTATTCATAAAATAAGTAGATCCTTGATCTTGTCATCTGTCACTTGACATATATACATTCCAGTGTGTTTGATATGTTACCTAAGTAAAAAGTTTTACCAGTTCTTCTTTACATTTTAAAATGGCTCTTATGTTCTATGGCAATATGCCATTCCTACCTCCTTTTCAGCTTCCCACAGATATTTGTATCTGAACAGTCAGATACAAATATCTCCACTCACCTGACTTTTTTTTAAAAAGTATCTATTCTACATATTCACCTGATTTCCTTTTGAATCTTCTCTAGACATTTAAGAAACTCCAAACTTTTATATGTAATTATTGGCCTTCCTCCGTCTGTGACAGATATCGAACAGATGTTTAATTCGTGCTTGGGTAGAATGCTGTGAATATTAGGGGCTATACGGAAGAGGCACAAGACACAGACTTTACCTTCAAAGAAAACAGAGTCCAGTTAAGGAAGCAAGAATAATGCATTGATTTAATAACAAGAATTAGAAGGAAGAGGTTCATGATTTCGTAGACTATTAGTTTAATATAAACCATCCCTGAGTTTAAAAATTTAACAACTCTAAAAATCTAACAGTGCTAATGTTAAAAGACTGAACATAACTAATCCTTTTTTTTTTTTTTTTAAGATTGTGAGCAAGCGGGGCATGGGGGGTCAGAGGGAAAGAGAGAGTCTCAAGCAGGCTCCACGCCCAGCACGGAGCCCAGCAAGGGGCTCCATATCTTGACCCTGAGATCATGTCCTGAGCTGAAATCAAGAGTGGACACTTGACTGAGCCACCCAGGTGCCCCACCAATACATATTTTTCAGACATATTAAAAATGACAAGATAGTCAGTTATCAGATACTGATTTTAATATAGAGATTCATATTCAAAGCTAAAAGAACAATGTGGAAAATTTGAACTAAGAACTGGGCATTATAAAAATCCAAATGGAAGTCCTAGAATTTAGACATATGATATCTGAGATTATGAATCCAGTATATGAACCGAACAGATGAGACAGTGATGAAGAATTAGTGAACTTGAAGAGAGGTCAGAAGGAAATAGCTAATGGAAGCGCAGAGACAAAAGGACAAACAAAACAAACTGGAGGAATAAGTGCAAGATTTGCAGAACACAACGGAGAGAGGAACACATGTCTGTAAGTGGAGTCCCAGAAGGGGAGGGAAGATGGAGCCAAAGACATGGAGGTAATCGCCAAGAATTTGCCAAAACTGATGAAAGGTAACAGGCCATGGAGTCAAACATTACGCCACCCCAGCAGGACAAATATAAAGAGAACCACACCTGTGTGTACATAGGCACCTGCTGAGAACCAGACAGAATCTTACCGATGGCAGAGAGTTGGTTAAGGTAAAGCAGCGAGAGTGAGCACTGATTCTCAGCAGCAGCAGTAGAATCCAGAAGACAATCTTCAGAGCTCTTCAGAGAGCTAAAAGTGAATTAAAGTTCTGTAAGTAGTGAAATACTCTTCAAGCAAGCACATCCAAATAATTTTTTGTTTTTGCCTCAAGATATGACCTTTATATTTATTCCCCTGGATTCATATACTTGCTAAACCGGTCCGCTTTTTCTTACCACCTTTTCCGTGAGCCTCAAAATTCACTATTTAGTTTACGGTTCCAGTGGTCATAACATACCCACGTTCTCTAAGATGTCAGTCAGGGTCGTTTTTATTTGATGTTCAGAATAAGGCAGATTCTCCTTCATTTCTGTATCTTTCCAGTAGGATATTATCCACTCTTCCTATGTCCCATGGCTGCTCTGAGAATTGATTCTATTATATATTCACGAAGTGTTTCAGCTGAAAAAAATGCTGTAAGAATGTAATAATTAAGACATTAATTTTTTATTTATGAACTTTAATAAGTGATGGTGAAATAGACATTTTTAAACAAACAAAAACTGAGTACATATCTCTGTAGACCCTCCCTAGAAGAAATATATAGTTTTTCAGCAAGAAGAAATATGACTTCAGATGTACAGCAAGAGATGCAAGAAGGGAGGAAAGCAAAAAGTAGTATAAATACATTATAAAGTGTAAATGAATATTGTCTGTATAAAAAACAGTAACACCTTGTGGAATTTAAAATCCAAGTGAAATGAATATACATGACAATAGCAGCCTTCAGGACAGGAGGGAGGTAGTGACAGCAGAGCGTTATGAGGCCCTTTCCTTATCCTGGAAGTGCTGAAAGTTATAAGTGAACTTTAGTAAGTCAGGGGAACAAAGACTAGTAAGAGTGTATAATACACTAATAGAGGGAGAAATTAATAATAAATTTTAAAAACTTAATCCAAAAGAAGCAAGAGAACACAGAGCAAGTAGAAATCAAAATGTACGATGACAGATTTAAACCAAAGTTTATAGTAATTACGTTCAATGTAGATGACTTAAATACTCCCAAGTCGAAGACGTCACTTGGCAGCTGGCTCCAAAATATGTTGTTGGGACTCCTGGGTGCCTCAGTGGGTTAAGCAGCTGCCTTCGGCTCAGGTCATGACCCCAGGCTACTGGGATTGAGTTCTGCATCGGGCTTCTTGCTTGGTGGGGAGCCTGCTTCTCCCTCTGCCTGCTCTCCCTCCTGCTCCCCCTGCTTGTGTGCTCTCTCTCTCTCTCTGACAAATAAATCTTTAAAAAAAGTGTTGCTTATGTGCAAGAACGAATACAACATACACGTGAAACACACACGTATTCAGGGAAGGTGAAGTTAAAGTGGTGTGAATACCAACCAAAAGAAGTGGGCAAAGCTGCACCGATACCAGACAAGGAGACGTTAAGAAGCACCAACTAGACATAATGAAGCATGTTTCAAACTGATTTAAAGGGGTAATCTACCTGAAAGAACGATTCTGAATCTGTATTACTAAATACCTAGCCTGAAAATATAGAAGCCAAATTCATAGAATTAAAAGAGAAATAAACTAATGCACATTCTTGGTGGGAGATTTTTAACTCAATCCCTTAATAACTGTTAGAATCACCCAAAGACGAGGCATCAGAGGGTCTAGCAGGACTGAACAACACAAGGAACACGTGTAGTCTCGCTGATAGGTACTTAGAACACCGTCCCCAGTGACTGACTTATACATCTGGTTTTCAAATGCTCGTAAGAACACTTCATCAACATTGACTGTAAAGCTGGGCCGTAAAGCAAATCTGAAAATTTTTCCAAAAAGTGGAAATTGAAATCATACAGAATATATTTTTTTCTGGCCACAAAGAAAAGAAGCTAGAGATCGATGACAAAAATCACAGCTAGAAAATTTCTACGTCTTTGAAAACTTAGCAGTGCATTTCTAGTAACCCATGGGCTGAAGAAAAATAAAATTATGAAAGACAACAGATGTCTATTTATGTGATATGGCTAACATTGTGCTTAAAGGGAAACTTATACCTCTGAGTGCTTATATTAGAAAAAAAGATGGGAAATCTGACCGTCTGCACCTCGAGGGTTAGGTAGGAAAAGATCAAGTTAAACCCAAGAAGGTAGAGAATGGAAATACTATTGAGCAGATTTCCTTGAAACAGTAAACAAATATGACAGAGAGTCAGCAAGGCTAAAATTTCTTTGAAAAGTCAATAAATTGATATATCAGTTTATCAAATTGATAAATCTTGACAAGAAAAATCCAGAAAAATGAGAAAGGCTGTAGTAACCAGTATTAGAAATGAAAGGGGATTGTTACAGGACTTACATTGAAGTGATTCTTAGAGGATATTATGAAAGTTTTTATGCTTATAAATTTGAAAACACTATCAGTTAAATTTACAGGAAGTATAGTGTAACAGAATTACTATAGGAGGGCATAAAATGTAAATAGTCTTACAGCTATAATTTAAAACCATTTCTTTTTTTTAAAATATTTTTAAAAAGATTTTATTTATTTATTTGACAGATCACAAGTAGGCAGAGAGAGAGGAGGAAGCAGGCTTCCTGCTGAGCAGAGCGCTTGATGCGGGGCTCGATCCCAGGACCCTGAGATCATGACCTGAGCTGAAGGCAGAGTCTTAACCCACTGAGCCACCCAGGCGCCCCTAAAACCATTTTTAAAAGAAATTCCAGACCCAGATAGCTCCACCGATGCATTTCTTCTAAGCATTTGGGGAAGACGTAACATTGGTGTTACACAGTCTTACAGGGAACAGGAGAGAGGAAGATACTTCCCAGCTTGCTTTTTGAGGGCAACCTTGACACTCAGACCACACAAGAACATCAAAAGAAAGATGACTTCAGGCTAGTCTCTCCCAAACATAGATGCAAAAGTCTAAAATAAAACACACCTAATCCAGCAATATGAGAAAAGATAATACACACAACCAGGTGGGGTTTAACTGAGGAAGAGAAGATTGTTTAAACATGAAACTATCTCTATAAATTCATAGAATAAAGGAGAAAAATATGATCATTTCAATAGAAGCAGAAAAAGTACTTGATTAAATTTGATACCTAGGGTACGATGATTTTTTTTTTCCTTAACGAACTAGATATAGCAGGGAAGTGCCTTAATTTGGCAAGAGAATCTACAAAAACTTCAGCAAATATCGTATGTAACAGAGAACTAATAAAACGTTGCCTTTGAGACTGGGAACTAGGAAGTGGTGCTCACTGTCCCCACTTCTGTTCAGCACTGAAGTGGAGGTCTTGGCCAATACGATAGGCAAGAAAAAGGGAAAAAAGGTAAGAGCATTGTAAAGGAAGGAACAAATTTTGTCATTATTCTTAAGCAATATAATTGTGTATGTAGCAAATCCAAAGGAATCAACTGAGAAACTGTAGGAAT
Organism: Mustela lutreola; assembly: GCF_030435805.1. Lineage (NCBI taxonomy): Eukaryota > Metazoa > Chordata > Mammalia > Carnivora > Mustelidae > Mustela > Mustela lutreola. The sequence goes on from NC_081299.1 coordinate 18,015,176, forward strand.
AAAAAAAATGAATTAGCAAGGTTACTGTGTATGAGGCCATTAGAAGAATCAGTTGTGTTTTTGCATGCTAGCAACAAACCACAGAAAACTGCAAAAATATTTACACCATCAAAATGTCAGATTTTAAAAAAAAGATTTTATTTATTTATTTGACAGAGATCGCAAATAGGCAGAGAGGCGGGTAGAGAGAGAGGGAAGCAGGCTCCCTGCTGAGCAGAGAGCCCGATGTGGGGCTCAATCCCAGGACCCTGGGATCATGACCTGAGCCACAGGCAGAGGCTTTAACCCACTGAGCCACCCAGGTGCCCCAAAATGTCAGATATTTTTAAAAGAAATCAGGTATTTAGGGGAATCAATCCAATAAAAGATGAGCAAAGCCTCTACATAGAAAACATACAACACTGAAAGAGATGAATTTAAATAAGCGGTATTGATAGGTTGGCAGCCTCAGTATTATAAAGATGCCCGTTCTCAAGTTGGGCTCTGTTGAATCTGTAGATCATTCAAAAGCCCGGCTAGTTTTCTGTGCATGCGTACATGCACGCATGTGTGTAAATTGACATGCTAATTCTAAAATTAATTAGGGAAATGGAAGGAACCAAGAATAGCAAAATAGCAAAAATGATCTTCAAGAGAGACTTAATATTATCTGATATCAAGACTTATAAAGGAATAGTAGTTAAAACAGTGTTGTACTAATACTAGAATAGACGAATAGAACAGTGAAACCGAATACGGAGTCAAGAAAATACCCCTGTCTCACACCCTACACAAAAACTAGCTTGAGGACGGTTGTAGATATAAATATGAATGGTAAATAATATACCTTCTAGAAGATAATGGAGGGTATCTTCATAATTTGGGGATAGGTAAGATTTCCTCTTAATCTGGACGAAGCACTCATTGTGGAAGAAACAATTGATTAATTGGACATTAGTTTTAGTAACTTTGATTTGTAAAAAGTCACCATTTAGGGAGTGAAAAGGGTGAAGGTACACGTAACATGTAGAACCATTTACAGAGAACTACAAATAAGATAAGCTACGTAATGAAGAATAAGCAAATGGCACTTCACAGAAAGAGGATATCCAAGTAGTAAATAGGAGAAGGTGTTACACCTGATTGGTCATCCCCCCAAGTGACTAAAGCTGACCCTACCGAGTGGTGTTGAAGGTGTGAAGTCACTGGGACGTCTCTGCACCGCTCTTTGTCGTGTGGGACTTGGCAAGTGGATCGCAGTTTCTCCTCAACCTGAGCACAGGTATACCCAGTAACCCACAGCTCCACTTTTGAGTGGACTAGGAACAGACGTGCACCGAAAGATTTGTCCAAGAACGTTTGCTACCCGATTAGTCATGAGCCTCAAACCGGAAACAATACAGACCCCAGTAAGGGCATGGACGAGCACTTACATAATCGCACAGTGGAATGCTGTGTGACAGTGACTGTGGCCTACCTGCTTGGCGCAGCTCCACAGATGATGATCCTTAGGGCACTACCCTGGGCCCTCCACCTGGGCACTCCACCCGTCCTTCACTTCCCTGGCTTCAGCGTTCATTTATGTTCTCAGGATTTCCAGTCGTACTGCTCCAGCCCAGATTGTTCCAGACACTGTGGCCCAGCTGTCTGTCTGGCGCTTCTACATGGATGTCCCACAGACACCTCAAAAGCAGCATGCACTGAACTCATGTCCGCACCCCATGAACCTGCTTCTCTAGGCAGGGAAATGTGGCAGCAAATGATACCAGCGTTTGCCCTGGGAATCGTTTGTTGGCCGTTTCTCTGTGCTGTGCCCGTTCCCCAAAATGTAAATGCAAACTGCTTTGTCCAAGAGCGGGTTTAACGATGCTTAGAGTAACAGTTGGCATGTAGTAGGGGCTCACGCCTGTATTTTGTTAAAAACATCTATCGTTTTTCCATACTCAGTTTTGTTTCCAAGCTCTGTTGGTTTTTGTCTTCTAAGTATGTCTAAAATCCACTTACTTCTCTGGATGCCTACAGCCCCTTATCTAGCTCAGACTGCCATCCGCTGTCTACACTGCTAGGAGGGGGCCAAGGCATGAGTGGGTGGGAGCAATTTGGAAGAAGAGCAGCATAGAAAACTTTTGTCTTTTTCTCTAATGGAACTAAATTTATTTGAACTTATAACTGTATTGGTTGTCACCTCGTGACGTTTAGCTTTCTTCCGTGACCGAGCACTGCAGTGAGCAGTGTGAGCTTGGCATTCTGGGAGTGGGGGGTGAAGGGGGCCTGGGAAGGTAAAGGATAAGAAGCGATAATAGAAGACTTGTCTGTTGTTATTCCCTATTCCTCTCTAAGGACATCCCCACCCCGTCCGCTAAAGGTCACTACCCTTGACTTTCCAGGTATACCGGGGTGGCTCTGTCCCACTCGTCTCTGAATTATAACAATCATAGCTTCTTAATCTATTTGGTTGAAGAGCCCCCGATTCACTATTGTAACTTGAACTCTCTACTCAGATGCCAGCGTGTTATTATAAAATAATAATTTTATTATTATATGTTCTTGGCTTCCTATGTATTACAAGACAGTACAAAAACTTCATGCTTTCTGCTTGGATGGTCTGTATTGGATCTTAGCATGTTTCTTGGTTACAAATCCAAATATTACTGGGGAAATAGGCATTCAAATTCGGGGCAAGAATCTCTGTCTTGGCAAAATTTTCTTTCCTAGACTTGAATTAATAGCTTTGCCTTTTCTCACTCATTTTTCTAGTTTGAACAGCAAGTGTGTCAGGTCATAGTATGTTTGTAAGTGGGGCATTTAGTTGCTGAGTTGTTACAGATTCCAGTTTTTGAAACTGTCATGCCCTTTTCTGTATTTACCTGAACAAATGTACTTGCTTGTCTCATCCCTTGTCCCTCGTAAATAAGCTCCAGGAGAGCAGGAACCTTGCCTGTCCTGTTCTGCGGCACTTCATGTCAGCGTAAACATTTGATAAAATAGTTACTGACCGGAAGAGTATTGCTGCTGCTTTGGGGCTTGGGTGGTTTTCTGTCTTACAGTATCCCCATCTTTCTTTCAGCATTGGAGAGGGGTCTCTTGAAAACCCTGCAGAAACTGGATGAATATTTGAATTCTCCACTCCCTGATGAAATTGATGAGAATAGTATGGAAGACATTAAGTTTTCTACGCGTAAATTTCTGGATGGCAATGAAATGACATTAGCTGATTGCAACCTGCTTCCCAAGCTGCACATTGTCAAGGTAGGCCAGTTGGATGTGGTGTCACGTTGCCATTAGACCACATATTCTCTGTACTAAGATAGCACTTTCTTTGTCTATGACTTTCTTTTTGATCTGGTATATGACTAGGAACCCCGAACATTATAACTTAATGCTATTTAGGCATCAGTTGGAATACCCTAGGGTTAGTAGAATGGAAAATTATGTCTTAAAATTGAGGCATATGAAGAATTTGTGTGTGTGTGTGTGTGTGTGTGTGTGTGTGACTGTTTAAAAATTCAAAAATGTAGCAGGAAAGTTTGAATTGAGTTTATTACATTGACTTATGTTGTCAAATTCTGTTCTTTGATCACCTGGTTACATCCATACAAGGCAAAGAAATATTTACTGAGCATTTATTGTGTAAGACACTATGCTAAATAGAGTAGTAGTTAACACTAGTTTTATGACAAAGATCAAGACCAAGGAAAACAGAATCGTGTGTGCGCCTTCAAACATTTACCTGGGGATTCCCCCGGCTGTCCCTCTGGGTCACCAGGGCAGGCGTTTGCAATCCTTGTCACATTACTGAAGTTCTGATGTACCCTGCGTCCCTTGTCATTGTTTAAAACTCTAGTTAGAATGAAGGGGACTTCTTCCCAAATAGAAGCAGTTCTCAGAGATTCACAGAATTCATATGCCCTAAAATCGGAGCTAAGTCTGGTTTACAAGTCATGGAAAATAAATGTTAACTTTTGATGTCTTTGTATTTCAGGTGGTGGCCAAAAAATACCGCAACTTTGATATTCCGAAAGGGATGACCGGCATCTGGAGATACTTAACTAATGCGTACAGTAGGGACGAGTTCACCAACACTTGTCCCAGTGATAAGGAGGTCGAAATAGCCTATAGTGATGTAGCCAAAAGACTTACCAAGTAAATGTCACTGATGAGAGAGATGTCTTTGCATCTTCCCCTAAGAATATGCTTTTCCTAACAGACTGCTCCTGTTCCTATAAAGTAGAAATTTTATTTTGCATGAACGTGCAGTTATTCAAGATAACGATAAAGGATAGACAAGGTATAGTAGCTATCTTTAAATATACACTCCTAAGCAGTATTATGTTTAAAACTCTGTATCCTGTGTCCCTCCCCTGCCCCATACCCTCCTCTCCTTTAATTCAGAGACACGCCGCCACACTCCCCACTTGAGCAGTAGATCGCTGTCTGTCCGGAGCCCTGACCGTTTCATCTGTCCACAGTGGACAGAGGGCCGAACTTCGGATGTGCCGTGTTTAACTGTTAAAATAGTACCACGACCTCCTCAGTCAGCCCCAAATTGGTGCACAGTGCATGGTACAAGGAATATTTATGTATTCTGGGAATTGTATAATATGTAGTAAGAGTATATGAAAGGACCGCTACTGTATCAGAATACTCTGTTTCAGTTCAGTCTGTCCTGGGTCTGTCACCACCGGTGAAGAGAGCCTTCCACAGAAAGTCACTACAGAGTTTGCTGTTTTTACTTTGTACATGGATTTTTACTTTTGCGCAAAAACATTTATCCTTCATGCCAGTTCTGTCTGAGGCTCTGTAGAAGCTAAAAGTTCAGAGAGAGAGGGGTGATGCCCTCAAGATCTTCCTCAAGCATGAGAAAAACCAATGGGCCCCTGCTACTCTGTCCACATGTGTTGTTTTTTTATGTGTATTCTGCCCAGTGCCATTTGTTTGGAACTTTATTGCTTTCCTCCTTTATTTTAAAAAGCTCCCTTTTTGGTAAGCATAGACCTTGCTGTCCAGAGATCTGTTGAGTAACACTACATAAACTGATACTTAATTGATTTAGCTACAGCAGTACAACAACTTGTAATGTCAGAATTAACGCAGGTATTAACCTAAGGAATATAGCTTGGGTCTGTCAAAATATTAGGCAGAATTTTGTTTCTGAAGCATATTTAATTAGTATGGATAATCTAAAGGATGCATTATCCATCATATATCAAAAGCAAGGTAAAACACACATTACCAGCTTTCCCATTCCACTCTCCCTCCCCAGTGACTGTTAAACTCTGGGTAGAGGGTGGTTCACTCCTTTTGAACTATATTATAGTTGTAATGGTGAGTACGTATTTACTGCAGTTTTGCCTAATCTCAATCATTGAACTTCCTTCGATTAAATTTTTCTAAAGCTACATTGAGGAATAGCACTCTGCATGTTTGTTTGTTTTTTAATCGAAGTCCTAAACCAGGAATGATTGGTTCTCTAACAAGGGAAGATGAACTTGGTAAAAATAAAACAAAAGTTTGCTACGTATTTATTCATTTTTAAAAAATGGACTTCCTAAGTACTACTGCTCCAAAGACCGTGGTTGTAACTAAAATACATTTTTGGTAATTTTTTTATATGTAACTTGTTTAAGATGTGCTATTTCTCATAGGCTGTTTTTGGAAATTTATATTATTGCTTTAAAATGGCAATGTTTCCCCCCCCTTTGGTGTGTTAACATTTAGTAATCACTGGCGTTAGGGAAGCAACCTGATTTTTATAAGCATATACTGCATTTTTTAACCTATCAGTACTTAGCTTGGTACAGAAAGATAAGCTCCAGATTGAATCCATTTGGCTCAGGGAGGTTTCTTTGCCTTGCCCTTCTTACAACTCCTTATTGCTGATTAAAAGTCTGGGCACCCACCTTTTTGTAATTAAATATTGGATAGTGACTTATCTGGTTGCAAGAAAAGCACTCAGGTTATCACTGAGAAATTCCAGAGCAGTAGTTTCAGTGGGTGAAAATGTCCCGTGTGCACCAGGACACAGGCAGCCATCGCCGCTTCCCACCTCCTTTTAAACCGGTAGTGACTTGACATTCAGGCGATACTGAACCTCGCCTTAGGGCTCTCAAAGTATGAAAAAGATTCAGGAGAAGGGTCTGTTCTTCCCAGTGAGCAGGGGACTGAGTGGTGCAGAATAGAGGGGCTAATGAGCACGGAGGTACATTGCTCAAAATAGAGGGACGAAACCACATTCTGAAATTCAGTCATGAACTGTTTTCACTTTGGATATTTATTCTCTTCATTGTCTTTTGATTGTATTTGGCTCTCTCTCTAGATGTCCAAGAAAGGCCGGGCTGTCTGTTACGATTTTGATGTAGAAAGACAGATTTTATTATTATGTTATCAGGGAAGATAGTTAGATGAAATTGAGATTGGCATATGGACAAAAGCTAGGAAAAAGGATGACCCAGAACATGATTTTTTCCCTCATTTTATACTTGTGGAAAGATCATAGCTTAAAATCTTGGGAGATTTTAGGGCATAAAAGTTTTCATGGCAGTTCATGTAGTGTGTATGAACTGATACAATGCAGACCATCTGATGCTGTTTTTACAACTAACTCATTTGTTTCCTCATTTAAGCCCCTTCTGTACCACTTCAGCAAGATTAGAGTCTGAATGGAAACTCTCACTTATTTTCCAAGGAATTCTGAGAAATTTTTCTGTTGAACAGTTGGAAAGCTCTTTACTATTTGAGTTGATATAACTTCCTTTTTTAAAAAAATGTAGATGTAGATTTTCAATATCCCTCTAATACCTTTTATTAGGATCATTGACTTTTGTGATGAAAATCATATATATAAGATTTGATTTCTTGATAACTCAGCTTACACAATTTATTTTTAAACTCTTGAGCAATCTGTATACAATGAAGAGATTTCTGACATTTATTCTTACACTAAGTTGATCAACTCTAGATTTTAGGCATTTTAACGTCTGTTGAGTTTTGAATCTCTTCAGAGTTACATAGCTAGCTTTTGTTTCTGTACATTTAAAATATCCACTTAGGAAATATCTACAAGGTAAAAAATGAGAAGAAATAGCAATGTATTTTTTCATGAACATTTTGATAAACATTTCATCATTTATTGATTAACCATTTTCTTACACTGGTTATAATCAGTATTTGATTCAGAGAGGGAAGCATTCATCGTTGATATACTATATAGGCTTTTAAAAAAAATTCTATCCTTTACAAATGATCAGGATTGGGGCTGTCAAAATCATATTTTTATCATGGAAAAAAATTCAATTCCCTCAGTCCTAATGTTGAACAGAATTGGAGTATTTTCTTTAGAATTACTTGAAAAGGCAAATGAAAGCTTATTATAGAATGCATGTATTTTCTTTTCTCTCTCTAGAACCAGTATATTGCTGGCAGCTATTGTATTAAAAAAAAATAAAGTATATTTTCACTATCATAAAATGTTCTTTTTTCCCCCACCTCATGAAAATAAATAACAACCTGGGGTAAAAGTGTTTTACTTGAGACTGCTTTTTTCCATGAGAGGGTGACTCAACACATTTAATAGATTAAAGGGGAAAAAATTCATATGGTCATCTCAGTAGGTGCATAAAATAATTTGATAGAAACTTTTATGATTCTCATTCTTAGCAAAGTAGGGCCAGAGATTAAAATATTTTTTACCTGAAAAGCCATCTGCCAAGAACCTACAGTTAATTTCATATATAAATATGAAATAAAGCCCTCCCATTAAAGCCAGGAATAAGACAGGATTGCCTTCTATCACAGCTATTATTTGGCTACTTTTTACAGCTACTTTATTAGAAGTGTGCTAGTCAATGCAGTAAAATCTGTAGAAAGAATAGGGAATGGAAAAAAAATGACCAAATGGATGCTTTTTGCAGATGATGCATATACATAAAAGAAATACAAAATAACCTATCAGAAATAATAAGGAAATTTAGCCAGATTACTAGATAAAATATTGAAAAAATATAATTACTACATACTAATACTAACTATATTAAAATTAATAAACTAGTAACATTGGATGACATTTTTTTCTGGACAAAATCTGGGTGACTGAGGAAAATGGGAAATTGTCAATGTATACTTTTTTGAGATTTGAGAAATTTGTAACATATGTTACCTATTCTAAAAAATAAAATGCTTTAAAAGAAGCTAACCTTTTAATCTATTAATCTTAGATCAAATCTAATAAACCATGCAATTCCGTTATGAAGAAAAGTGCAAACTATTATCAAAGGACCTAATTGAAATTTGCTCCATGGATAGGTATATCATGTTCATGGATAGGAAGCTTACGAAGAGTTTTAATTCTGTCTCAAGTAATTTATAAATTCAGTAGGTTTTCCAACAAAATCTCAAGTGTGTGTGCGTGCGTGTGTGTCTGTGTGTGTGTGAGAATAAGACAAATGAGTTTAAAAAATTCATACGGAAGAATTATTCCCCTCTATAACCCATATATATATTTGGAGAAGGGAGGAAAACCTAGGAAGCTCGCCTGATGAGATATAAAGACTTGAAAGTTTACAGTTGGGTTTGGCCCATGCAGAGGGCCTCTGCTGGGGAAAAGAAAATCACAAGGCTCTTGGTTATAGGGCACACTGGAAACCCAGGAACCCAAATACATGATTGTTTTTTTCACAGATCATTTGTTGAATTCCAGAACTGTATGTGGCATGCTAGAAGCTAAGTCCAGGGCTACCAAAAGGCAGAATGAAATCTCCCATAATCTCACCATATTTAGGAGACAAGATTTCATTAGCAGGAGGGATTTACCTAAAACACACAGCAGCATAATGGTTGTCTGGTGCTGTGGGCAGGAGTAGGAATTGCCAGCAAGCATAAGGAGTCATTTTGGGATGATCCATCAGTTCTAAATATGGATTACAGGTAAGGGTCTGGTGTCCAGAATATATAAAGAATTCTTATAATTGAATAATAAATGAGCAAGGATTTGAATAGATAGCTCTTCAAAGAATATACACAGATGGCCAAGAGACACATAAAAGAAGCTTAACATTAGTCATTAGGGAAATATAAGTTAAAACCACACACACAAAAAAACCCTCCAGTATGACTATAATCAAGAGACATTATTAAATGTGGGCAATGATGTGGGGAAATCAGGACTCTCTTACACTGCTGGTGGGAATGTAAAATGGTGCAGCCACTTTGGAAAACAGTCTGGCAGTTATTCAAATACTTAAACACAGAGCAGCCACACGGCCCAGCAATTCCACTCTTAGTTTATAACCAGGAGAAATAAAACTTTGTTCACATATGTCTTGTACGTGGATGCTTATTTCACTTTGTAGTAGCCAAAAAACAGAAAGAACCCAGATGTCAACAGATAAACGGGCTAAAAATTTTATACACACACACACACACATATATATTCTATATATATATTTTTTCATTATATTCATTAATGGGATACTATTCAGCCATAAAAAAGTACAGACACAAGGCACAATACAAGTGAACCTTGAAAACCTGCTCAGTGAAAGAAGCCAATCAAAAAAAGCCACCTAAGATTCCATTTATGTGAAATGTCCAGAATAGGGAAATCTTACAGAGACTGACAAATTAGTGGGTTGCCAGGAGTTGGGGGAGGAAAGAATGGGGAGTGACTGCTGGTGAGTATGGGGTTCCTTCTTGGGGTGATGAAAATGTGCCGGAATAAAGTAACAGGGACAGTTATTCAACTTTGTGAATACTAAAGTACAAAAACGCACTGAATTGTGTACTTTAAAATGGTGAATTTTATGGTATATAAGTTATATATCAATTTTTAAAAATTGCATGGAGGCAGCTCTACCATGCTCAAGTTTTGGATAATCAGTCTACTGACAGGTTAATTGGCAAAGTTAGTGATGTGGATTTCCTTTGTGTTTGAATTAAAGCTCAATTTAAACAGCATCCAAAATATTTTATTTAGAAAAAAAAATTTTTTTTGAGAGAGAGAGCATGGGTGGATGGGTGGGGAGGGGGAGAGATGGAGAAGCAGACTCCCCACTGAGCATGGAGCCCCATGTGGGACTCGATCTTAGGACCCTGAGATCATGACCTGGCCCAAAATCAGATATTTGAGCCACCCAGGCACCACTTTCCAAAATAAATTCTTAAAAGGAAAAAGAAAAAAAAAATTTATAAGCCATTTAACTGTGTTCACCAAAAATGGGTGAATTCTATAGTTTGTAAATTATGCCTCAATAAATCTTAAAAAAAAAAAGCTGAAAAGCACAAATCTGAAATTAATTCATTTTATGGTTTAAAAGCAAGATGGACACAGCAGAAGACAAGATTAGTGCTTGAAGGTAGGTCAACAGAAAAAGTCCAAACTGAAGAAAAGACAGTAAAAAGAATGCACAAACAAAATAAATCTACAAGAAAAGAGCATAGGGGACAAGGAACACAATCCAAAGATATATGTAACTAAAGTCTCAGACAGAAACATAATGGGGCAGAAGTAGTAATTGGTGAAATAATAGGTAAGAATTTTCTAAAACTTGATACCAAACCACAGATTCATAAGCCTCAGCAAACTCCATATGGAATAAAAACAAAGAGACCATACCTAAGAACGTCCTAGTCAAAGCGCTGAAAACCAAAGAGCAAATCCTAAAGACAGCCAGAGAAGAATGACCCATAACCTTTGAAGGAGTAACAATAAAACTAATGGTTAACTTTTCAGCAGAGAAGATGGAAGCCTGAAGACAGGAATCTTTAAACTGTTAAAAAGAAAAGGGAAAAACCCCACCAACAGAGAATTCCATCCATACTTACTGAAAATATTCTCACAAGCTAAGCCAAAAAGGGCATTTTCAGACAGACAAAAGCAGAGAGAACTCAGCACTAGCAAACTAGTGCTACTAAAGATACTGAAGGAAGTACTTCAGCTCAAAGGAAAATGAGCCCCAGACTGAGGTACAGAACCAGACGGGCGAATAAAAAGCAATGGCAAAGGTAAAACCTGTAGGCAAATGTAATAGCATATTGATTATTTAAACAGCAACGGTAATGTCTTGAAGACATGTACTGTTGTATATTTCATTTCTGTGGAAGTAAACATTCAAGTACTTGCATTCTGTGGAAATACATTTTGTGGAACATATAACTGGCTTATAGAAGTAAAATATAATGGAGGAAAGTATATAATGTGGAATATATAACAGTGGTTATGTATTATAAATACATAACATTGGTGGAAGTGTAGTAGGAAAGTTAAGTGGAGTTAAGTACTTGTAGGATCTTTACACTATTTGGTAAGTGGTAAAAGTACTGATTTAAGAAAACTATAATAAATATTATAATATCTAGGGTATCTATTAAGATAATTAGAAGAACAAATAACTTAAAAGTCCAAGATTCGAGGGGAAAGGAGTTTAAAAAAGAAACCAACAAACCCCAAAGAAAGAACAAGAGGACTAAAGGAACAAAAGCTAGGACAAATTGAAAAAAAAAAAAAAGCAAAAAGTTAGCTATAAACTGTACACCATTAGTACTTCTATTAAATATAAGGGGACTAAACAATCTGATGAAAAGTCAAAGTGTTGAATGATAAAAAAAAAAAAAAAAAATCAAACCCCAGTATATGACATGCACAAGAAGCCAACTATAAGGACACAGAAAGGTTGAAATTAAAGGATGGAACAGGATGGGCAATCTATTGACATAGTAAATCAAAGAAAAGCAGATGTAACCATTTATCATACAAATCAGGCTTTGAGGCAAGAAGTACTACTAGACCTAAAGAGAAGGACATTTTATTTTATTTTTTTTTTAATTATTTTTTTTTCTTATTTTTTTTATTTGACAGAGAGAAATCACAAGTAGATGGAGAGGCAGGCAGAGAGAGAGAGAGGGAAGCAGGCTCCCTGCTGAGCAGAGAGCCCGATGCGGGACTCGATCCCAGGACCCTGAGATCATGACCTGAGCCGAAGGCAGTGGCTTAACACACTGAGCCACCCAGGCGCCCCGAGAAGGACATTTTATAATAAAGGACATTTATAGCACCCTTTTGTAATGAAGTTTGCTCACCAGGAAGATACAACAGTCTGAAATTTATATGCATCTGATAACATGGTGTTGAATACATATAGCAAAAATTAAGCCAGAAGGAGACATAGATAACACCGTCATCATTAGGGATTTTTAACAGAGCTCTCTCAGTAACTGGCAGGACAACAGAAAAGAAAAAGAAAAAGCACCCCCTCCCCCAAACACACACTAAGGAATTTGAAAAACTCACTTAACCAATTTGTCTTGATTGACATTGGAACACTTATATGCAACAACTGCAGAATGCACATTCTCTTCAAGTACACATGGAACTTTTAGCAAAGCAGATCACATGCTGGCCCATAAAGCAAGTCTCAACAAATTTCAAAGAAATGAAACAATATAAAATATGTCCTCCGACCACAGTAGAAGTAAATTAGAAACGGACTGAAAGACAGTAAGAGAATCTCCAGAATGAGGAACCAATTATAAAGCAAGTGCAAAATAAGACTAAGACCTTTTAACGTATGTGCCAGGAACTGTGCTAAGCCTTTCCGTATATTAACTCACTTAGTCTCCCATAACAGTCCTATGAGATGGAGACTATGATTCCCATTTTATGGATGCAGAAATTGATGCACAGGGAGGTTAAGAAAGTTGCTCAAGGTCACACAGCTATTAAGTGATAAAGAGCCAAAGTTAGAGCCCAAGGCATGGAGCAATATGCAGATTGTCCTCTGCCATCTGCCCGAGTGTCTACTTTTACTAGGGTGGACTTGGCGGCCTGACCCCTGACGGCCAAGGTCATTGGGTGGCCAGGTCAGCGGAGTTCCGCCGGGAGCAAATCTATTCTTGTCTGCTCTCTGGGGCGGGTTTCCCTGGCGAGGAGCGGAAGGAAAAGGGCCCAGGCCCGGACAGGCCCTGCCTGCCCCAGCAAGGCTTACCACCTTGCGCAGCAGGAAGCATTAGCCTTGCCTTTGCGAGCTTTCCTTTCGCCCGTCGGGTGCAGTTCTAAAATGGCCAGTAGGGGGCGCAGGCTCCACCGCTGGGGCCGCGACAGCTGCAGACCGTCGTCAGTTTGGGGAGCCGACAGCTCGGCTCGGCCGCGTCGCGGGCTTCCTTCCTCTTTATCAGATCTGTCAGGGCTGCCGCTCGCTGCGAAGGCACCTCCGGCCTCCTCCCCTCCTTCCGGTGCCGAACGGCCGCTCCCCCCAACCCCGCACCTCCGCGCGGGGGAGGGGGACCCGCTGCTGGGAGGCCAGGAGGCCCGCGGGCTTCGGCTCCCCGCACAGCCCGGCCCCTCCGCGCGCCCTCGAGGCCGCGGGTGGGAGCTCCTGGGGCGGCAGGGAGGGCGAGCGACGCGGCCGCCGGGCATCCCCGGCGCTGGGACCCGGCTCCGCGAGCCCCGCGGGGGACGACGCGGCCGCGGGCGCAGGGCGGCGGCGCGGGGCAGGCACCTCAGAGGAGGGGTCCGCGCGGCCACCGTTCCAGGCCCGGCCGCGCGGCCGAGTGGCATCGGGCTAGGGGACCCCCGCGGGGCGGGACGGGACGGGGTGGGGGCAGTCCTTGTGGGGACGACCGCCGGCGACGCATTCCGCATTCTGGTTTGTGCACAAGGAGAACGGGCGTCCCTCGATTTTTGGAAGTGATCCTTCTTCCTCTGACTTCCGCAGTCAGGGAAGAGTAAATGATTTTCAGTAAACGCCGTGCGTCCGTTACGGTGTGAAGCTTATACATAACGTACATAGGAACATATTAAATATCTTGATTTCTACGTAAATTAAGTGTTTCAGGTCTTTTAATCTAGTCAACAATCTATTGAGGTAGGGATGATTATTAGCGCCCCCCCCCCTTTTAAGGTAAGTACGTTTAAGCGCAGAAAGTTTGGATACTTTGCCCAGGGCCACGTGCCCAGGAAGGTGACAGAGGTCCGACTGGCTCCAGAATTTACCTAGGGCGCTGGGTTGAATGCTGTCACCTCCTCTGAGTTGGGAGGGGCTCAAGTGGGGACTCGATTTCTGGGCCCAGCGGTGGAACCGTTGGGAGGTCCCCAAGTCGACTTTTCAAGGGGGGGGGCATTCCGGGAGGCGCAGGACTGTACCCCGCCCAGCTCCAGCTCCGGGGCTCAGTCAGGTGGGCGCCCCGCAAGCATTGCTGGGCCGATCCAACACGAAGTGCCCAGCGCACCGAGCGCTTTGGAGGAGGGGTCCTGCCTGCTGAAAGGCGACTGCGGGAGCCCAGGGAGAGCGTCCGGGGCCTCCCCACCTCCCTGGTTCAGAGTTGGATGTGCAACTCCCCGCTGTCTGCAGAGGTCACTGTAAGCCAGCAAAATCGTCCCGCGGAGGTGGCGGGGAAGTTTCCCCATACAGGGAGAGGCGGGAGAAGAAAAGCCAGGGTTATCCCTCCCTTCCCTTCCTTCCCTGGAAACCCTGTTATGTCAACAGTGTCCTGTAGTTCTCCTGAATAGCTCACTGCAGAGAGCTCGTGCTTGGTCTCTACCCATGCTCCAAGACTCCTACGGTCCTTAGCAGAATCTTAAGGTCGCCTATTTTAATTATTTTTTAAAAACTGGACCTAAAGACAAAAATGTACATGAAGTGAAGCCCAACTCAATCGCATAGTATTGGTTTGATTACCAAGAGAGTCTTTTTTATTTTTATTTTTTTAAGAAAAATTCTGGAACATTCTAAAGATACCTTCTAACTTGATATTCTGAGCCAACTTTCATTATCAGATGCTTTTCAGAACTCATGGTGACAGCAAGCTGGGAATACACCAGCACCCTTGACTCATCCATGAAGGAACTAAGGATGAGTGACTTGCCCACGGCCTCGTAGTTAATTAATTGCAGTATGGGGACCCCTAGGGCAGCTAGACAATGGGATGGCTACCAGGTAGGGGCAGAGTGGCCCCCTGAAACCACATCTTGATCTCCTCTACTTGACTCTCAGAGAGTCCCCTGACTTCATAAGGAATGGGTTTAACAAATAATCCTTATCTTCTGTTAAAACACACGTAACTATATCAGATGCTCCATTCATTAAAAAAAATAACACTATAAGAGCCTCCTGGGCACAAGGGCCCAGCTGATCACAAATAAATGGAGACACGTGATTTCTGCCTTCCAGGAGATTCCAGGATCACAAGGGAGAAAAGACATAAACACAAATAACCAGGCAATAAAAGCAGAAGGTGAGAAACGATTCACAAGAGACTTGAAACGGCCGTTGACTTTCCTTCCCTCGTGTGTATTTATGGCGCCTACCTTCCGTCCACTTGGAATGGGAAAATTGCTTTTTCACTAGGAAACTCAACAGTGTATCGAGGAGAATAATTTCTTAAAAGGTTTTTAACCCTGCAAATGATTATCAAATTAATTCTGCCCATTGTAGAAATGTTGGAAAGTACAGAAAAAAGTAAAGAAGTACATACAGAGATTTCCCCCAAATTCACGACCAGAGACACCCATTCATTGTGTGTTTTCCCACCTATTGGCTAGGATTTTTTTTTTTTTTTTAAAGATTTACAGCTTACTTTCCATTACAAACCTATTCTATCATAAGCATTGCCCGCATCCTCTGGAACTCTCGATTATTATAAGGCTATTTGCCTAACGTTTTCCGTTCCATGGATTCATCATAATTGACTCACTGATTCCCCGGCTGACGGATGGGTGTTTAGGTTGTTTCCAGCTTTCTGTTATCACACCCTCACATCGCAAGGGGTATCTCTGTGCGTGTATCTTTGACCGTCATTCAACTTCCATGTTTCTGAGAAAATAATCAGAAATGTGAACCAGACGTATGAACCTCTTAAGAGTCTGGACACGTATCACCGGGTGATTTGCTGGAAAGTTGCTAAGTAAGTGGCTTAAACAATTATGTAGACAGAGAGTAGGAACATTTTTCAGGCTTTTGATAAATAACACTAAGTGGCTTGCCAGAAATATCACACTGGTTTACACCCTTGCCCCCGCGCCCCCCAGCCCCGGGGTAAATGCCATCTCTCTGTTCTTCAGCTAGCAGGGAGCAGTGTCTAGGCTCACTTCATGACATCTTACTTCTAATCTTCTATTCGCATTTCTTGGGCCTTTGGACAGATCGAGCATCCCTTTTTCCCCCTCCACGTGTTTACTGGCCTCTTATATTTGTTTTTTATTATGTCCTTTGCTTTTTTCTCCATGAGCATCTTTGTGTGTTTTTTTTTTATTGATTTTTGTGGGTTCTTCATAAATTAAGGGTTCTAACCATCTGTCTGTGGTATTTGCTGCAAACATTCCTTCCAGTTGTTTGTCTTTTAATTTTGCTTGTATTTTTTAATCACACCGGAATTTTTTGCTTTTTGTAGCACGGATCTGTCAAACATTTCCTTTGTGGTTTCTTCCACAGCTTTGAAGTTGAGAAAGCCCTTGCCCGAGTACAGGGCAGTTGGGGAAGGGAGCTCCCAGGTGAGGGATACAAATGGGGCCTTGACCTGGAGGCCAGAGACGAGGCAACTCTGGGTGCTGGGATTGGATTTGTAGATTGGGGCCAGATCAGGGAACCTTTTTAAAGCTGTGGGGTAGGGTTCCAAACAGGGAAGCCACTGAGGGTTTCCGATCTGGGCGAAGACACAGGGGAGGGACTGCGCGAACAGGTTCTCTGTCTTCAAGACAGTAGCTGAACATCAGAGTATCTGAGGTCTACTGTGACCAATATGAAACCTGTTCTGGAAAACTCTATGGGGAGCGCAAAGTTCATAGCTCAGAGAAACTGGAGAACTCTCTCCTCTTTCTTTTGTGTCTGTAGCCATTTTGGGATTGGAGGGTGATATTTCTGATCTGACTCTTTTACTATCAGCCCTGGCAAGAATCTCCCAGGGCCGCAGATTTTCCCTCTTACTTCATAGCAAAGTGATAGTTACTGCTCTGTTAGCCCATGATGTTGCGACACCTTCTCTCTCTGCCTCCCCAGTCCCGCTGTTCCGTGAACCTTGGGAACAGGCCTTCACTTTTCTACCTTTAATGTAAACAATAGTTGCAATAACCAATCCTGCCAGAGAAACCAGACTTGAGCAATTTGTAAAATCTCTGGGAAGGAGTTCTTCTGGGTGGCCAGATTTTGGGTGAATAAGAAAGCTCACTGCTTAGAGGACTACACTGTAGTTTTCTGGTTAGACCCTTTGCAGAAATGCATTTTACCTCTTGGCCCTTTAGTTCATTCCTTTGGAAAAGAATGAAAGAATGAAAAGTTTAATACATTCTTTTTTTTTTTTTTTTAAAGATTTTATTTACTTGACACAAGTAGGCAGAGAAGCAGGGGGAGGGTGGTGGGGGGTAGGGGAGAAGTCTCCCTGCCAAGCAGAGAGCCCGATGTGGGGCTCGCTCCCAGCATCCTGAGATCATGACCTGAGCCAAAGGCAGAGGCTTTAACCCACTGAGCCACCCAGGCGCCCCCAGTATAATACATTCTTAAAGGAAATCCTTATAGATGTAAAGATGGCAAATGAGATCCTTAAAGATGTAAGGAGGGCCTGGAATCCCCCCCCCCAACACAGACATTTCCAGTTGTTTCCATCCTGCCTTCCAGTGTGTGTGTGTGCTGTGGGACAGAGATCCCTGGGCAGGATCTCCCAGCTCACCGACCAGAGCCTGGTCACAGGGGTCTAGATTTTCTACAGTGCATGTAAAATGCTCATTTTAAAACACCTCGCGTTGAAATAGGGTGTCTATATGGACTCTTAACAAATGCACAGCTTGATGGAATTTTGCACACTAAACACACCCATGATCTGAACTAAACAGCCCCCAGATGGAGAAGCACCTGGGGGGCTCCTCCTGACTGGCCCCCCTCATGAGCCCCCCCTCAAAGGGAACCACTACTATGATAGCATAGATTAATTTTGAGTGTTTTTTTTATAATGATTGATTGATTTGTATTTATTTATTTAAGTTAGCTCTACACCAGATATGGGGTTCGAACTCACAACCCTGTGATCACTCCAGCTCCACTGGCTGAGCCAATTTTGAGAGTTTTTGATCCCTGTATCCTAAAATCACAAAGAATAGCATCTGCTATCTGGCCTCTTTTGCTCAACACTGGGAAATTCACGCATGTTGTCATACGTCATGCGGAGCAGACGCTTCTTCACATTCGTTGCCACATGGCATTCCGTGGCATGGGGGGGGCATCGTTCATCCGCTGCCGTGGAACAAGTTACCCCCAAACCTAGTGACTTAAAATGACATTTATTCGGGGCACCTGGGTGGCTCAATGGGTTAAGCCTCTGCCGTTGCCTCAGGTCATGATCTCAGGGTCCTGGGATCGAGCCCCGCCTAGGGCTCCCTGCTCAGAAGGGAGAGAAGGGAGCCCGCTTCCCCCCTCTCTGCCTGCCTCTCTGCCTACCTACTTGTGACCTCTCTCTGTCAAATACATAAACAAAATCTTTAAAAATTTAAATTAAAATTTTTAAAAAATGACATTTATTCACTTATTTTAATTTTTTTTTTAAATGATCAAAGAATTTCATGGGGGAGCTTTAGGGAAAGGTCAAGGGTCAAGAAGACCACAAGAACCCATGTCCTTGGTCTGGCCGGGATCTCTCCAACTTCACAGACACCCAGCCCCAATGCTTACTTTCTCATCATTTCTGTAGGTTAAGAATTTGGGGAGCAGGGGCACCTGGGTGGCTCAGCGAGTTAAAGCCTCTGCCTTCAGCTCAGGTCATGATCCCAGGGTCCTGGGATGGAGCCCCGGATTGGGCTCTCTGCTCAGCAGGGAGCCTGCTTCCCTCCTCTCTCTCTGACTGCCTCTCTGTCTACTTGTGATCTCTCTCTGTGTCAAATAAATAAATTAAAAAAAAAAGAATTTGGGGAGCAGCTCAGTTGGGCTTGAAAGGGGGCTCCGGGGTCTCTGTTCCCAAGATGGCACACTTGTGTGGCTGTTGGCGGGAGGCCTCAGCGCCTCTCCATTCGGGCCCCTCCATCATGCGGCTTGTGTTTCTTCATGACATAGTGGCCACCAGCTTACCCCTGAAGGAACGTTCAAGAGACTGAGGTGAAAGTTGCAACATCTTTCATGGCCTCGTTGAGGTTGCTCCCCTGTAGCCCACTGACCACCAAGGCAGCCCTACTCAGCGTAAGGGGGGGCCTCATACACCTGTGACTAGAAGGAGGCAGGGCCTTTGTGCGGGTTGGCTACCATGTATGGCGAAACTATTTCCCCATGGCCGAAGGTCCCTTTATATAGCGTCTTCTGTCACCTTGTTGGATCATACAGTATTTGCTGTTGCAGTTTGCTGACACACACCTCTTTAGGCCTACAGCTTTCGAATTCCACTGATGTAGTTCTTAGAAATACATCCTTGGGAATGGAATTCCCAAGTCAAAAGACTACCTCAAGGAAAGGCAGCATAGTGAGGTGGGAGGAGCAGTTGCTTTCTGTGCCTCAGTATATCCCCCTGTAAAATAAGAGTCATAACACCAAACGCCCAAGCTCGTTGTGAAGATGAGAGACCACGGACGTAGCATTCCCAGCACCTCACGTAGTAGGCACCCAACAGATGTTGGCTCCCTGGCTCTCTCCCTCTCTCATGTCCTCTTCTTAGGTTAGCAAGTGTCACACGGTTTACACTCACTGGCTCAAAGGTGTCCTGTGATACGTCCTTGGTTTCTCCTGGAGGAAAAAAAAAAAAGTCCGGTATTCTTTGCCCAATTATAATAGTGATGCATGTTCACCAAATAAAAATTTGGAAAGTGTGGGAAAGTACAAAGAAGGAAATAAACATTACCCGCAGTTTCACGCCCCAGATCTGCCTCCGTGAACATCTGGGTGTGTCTCCTCCGGGGTGTTGGGCCACTTCTTATTCTCAGAATTCTAAGGTGTGGCTCTGGGACAGTGTGACATCTCTGTCCAGGCCCCAGTGACGCTGAGGATGGGGTGTTGCGTGGGAGCCATGGGGGCCCACCTGCGAGGGGTGTCCTGGAGACGGCTTCCCCATTGGCAGCCGGTGGGAGTCTCTTGGGACTCGAGGCTCGGTCCTCACCACCCATGGAAAGCAAGATGGGGAAGGCCTGGACAATAGGACGGGGCTTTATTCTCCTCCCTTGGCCTGAAAGGTCCCGGCCAAACCCGTCCAGACGTGGGGCTCTCCCTGTCTCTGGGCCTCAGTTCCCTCATCTGCTGAAGAAGCAGAAAGAAGGGCCTTGATTTTCAAGGACTAATATTGTGTGGCACCAGAGGTGCATGGGAAGGAGAAAGGGCTTTGGAGTTTGCAGGGCCTTACCCTGAGTCCACCTTCTTTATTTCTCTGGTGCCCTCACTGCCAAGAGGATAAACCTTCTACCAGCCTCCATTGCGTTAGTACCTGGACCAACTCAGGTCGGCCTCTTCAGTGGCTCCTAGAGACCTTGAGTTGGGCACAGAAGTACTCTGTGAGCTTTGTGAGAGTTAGAAACAGTGCCGGAAGAGGCCTCCGAGGGGATAGCAACAGCTTGTGGCATTGCTGCTGGAGAGAGACTGCTCAGGTTCAAATCCCAGCTCCGCCACGTACAGGCTGTGTGACCTCAGGGAAGTTACGTAACTGCTCTGTGCCTCTGTCCTCTCTAAATTGGGAAAGATGATGGGGAAAATGTGTGGATTAAATGCGTTAGTAGGCATGAGGTCCTTAGAACAGCGTTTGACACATAGTGGGAGCTGCGTGAGAGAGGGTGTCGCTGTGCTGCCGACATGCAGTGAGGGCTCTGGGGTGTGTGCTTGAGAATTGTGAACAGATTCCAAAAATGCAGATGTGTTTGACGCGAGAGTGAAAGTTTCTCTTCCTCCACCTACTCTCACTCTCCTAAAGTAACCACTGTGAACAGTTCAGTGGGCCACCTTCCAGATCTTTCTCTAGGCGCACACAATGATCATATGTACCTAGTGTTTTAAGATTTTATTTATTTATTTATTTATTTATTTATCAGGGAGAGAGAGGGCACACACAAGCAGACAGAGTGACGGGCAGTAGCAGAGAGAGAAGCTGGCTCCTTACTGAGCAAGGAGCCCAATGTGGGACTCTACCCCAGGACCCTGGGATCATGACCCGAGCCAAAGGCAGCGGCTCAACCAACAAAGCCACCCAGGCGTCCCTCCTAGTGTTTTCTTTTTAAAAACAACAAATTCTTCAGGTTTCTCTGAAACTTGCTTTCTCACTTGGAATGTCACAGACCTACCGTCATGTCCGAACGTGCAGCTACACAGCTGTTCCGTTCAGGCCTTGAATCCTCTCTACTCATGGACGATCCTGTGATTTCCAGTTTCTTCGGTTATACAAAATGCAGGAAGGAAGACCTTACTCTAAAAGGAGGATCCCAAGGGGGAGGGCACTCGGGGGACCGAGCTGTGCATCTACACTCCTGGGAGGACCGAGTCGGAGGCAGTGATGTTCTGCCCTTCCGGGCCCTGGGTTCTGAGTGGCTCTAAGGCGTCGCCCTGGGAGGACACTCTCCATATGTCCGAAGCAGGCAGGGGTCTGCCCAGGAGGGTCTCTCTCAGAAAGGAAGACCATAGTGCAGGCTGGGGGGGAAGACAGAGAGAACTCTGACCCTGGGAGATTTCTCACCCTTTCCTTTACAAAAATTATGTGTGAAATAAAAATATTTCATGATTTTTATTATGAAAACTGTCAAATGTACAAAAATAGTCCAACAAGGGCCCCTGGGTGGCTCAGTTGGCTGAGCACCCGACTCCTGGTTCCGGCTCAGGTCATGATCTTGGGGGTGTGAGATCGAGCCCCATGTCGGGCTCTGCATTCATTTCAGAGTGCGCTTGGGATTCCCTCTCCCTCTCTTCCTCCCCCTGTTTGTGTGTGTTCTCTCTCTTTCTCTCTCTCTCAGATAAATAAATAAATAAATAAAATCTTAAAAAAAAGAATAGCCCAACACATATCTCCATACCTACTCCCTGGGTATAATAGCTGTTGACACTTGGCATATTTGTTTGCTTATGTGCATTTCTTCCTCACATCTATTTCTCTGTATCCATATGTACATCTGTATCTATATAATTTCTCTGAAACTCTTCAGAGGAAGTTGTAAACATCATGACGCATCATCCCTAAATAATCCAGTCCTCATCTCCTAAGAATCTGGACATTCTCCTACACAATTCGATGCCTAAGAAAATTAACTATCATGTTCTAATCTCATCTAATAATAAACTGATTTTTCAGATTCCCCAAGTTGTCTGCCAAGTATATAGATAGAGTTTTACAAACCAGTGGATCACTGTTGTCTTCCTGCCAGGGCCTGTCAGGCAGAGACACTGCAGTTTCTGCAGCCTGCATGGACTGTGGAGGCGCAGGGCTAGGGGGGTGGGTGCTGTAGACAGGCATTTTCTTATTATAGAAGGATGGGGAGCCTTCCATTGGCCACCACCTTCTCTGAGGGGCTGAGCTGCGGATGGAGTGGTTGACCTTGGCAGTCACTGATCCAGGTCCTGGGAGTGGGTGAGGCTGGGGCAAGCTCAGCCAGGGATCCACAGTCACCTGCTGCTGCCTGTGTGGCCCTTTGGGTCAGATTAGAAAATGTGTCTCTTCTGGGCACTGCTCACATGCCAGTGCACCTGGCCGAGTGGCAGAGTCAGCTGGAACTTGAGCCCCAATTCCAGCCACAACACTTTGTGCAGTGTACGAGCTGTGCAACCGCCTGTGGCAGTCCTGACTGGGAGGGATATAATTTGGCTAGCGAGGCAGGGCAGAGGGAGACTGTGGCCTGAGAGAAGGCAGGGTGGTGGCCTGGGTGGTGGTTAATAGCAGGCTCTCTGCCCCAAGGCAACAGCAGTAACAGCTGGTGTTTACTGAGTGTTCACTCTGTGCCGAGCCCAGCGCTGAGAGTTGTATGGAGGGCTCTTGTATTTTCTTCATGCCCCCTGTGGAGGAGGTGCCAGTATTACCCTCACTTTAGGGATGAGAAGACAGGCTCAGAGAGGTCCAGCTACGTGCTCAAGTTTGCACACCTCATAACGGGCTGACTCAGGGCTCCATCCTGCGTCTTCTGGCTCTTGGGATTAAGCCTGAAGAACTGTGTCCCCCATTGTAATTGTCAGGGGCCCGGGAGCCTAACTCAGGGGATGCCAGTGTTTTGGGGATTCCATGTAGGAGGTCTGAGGATGGAGCTGAGCAGTCGGTCCCTCCACCTCCCCTAGAGGTGTACCTGATGTGCCCCCGTCCCGCCCCCTTGAGAACCACTGGGCAAAGAGCACCTCCAAATCCAGCCACGTCACTACTGGGGGCTGCTTGGCACCCCAAGTCCCTAAGACAGAAGTCAAGTCACCTGAAGGCTAAAGGAGGGGTCAGGAAGGCATCAAGAGCTTGTGACTCAGGCAACAAAGGGCCCAGTCTTGTCACTCCTTGTCCCTGCAGCATCAGACGCAGAGATGGCTGGCAGGAAGGAGGTGTGGTTGGGTGTGGCCCACGTGGGCAGCCAGTCATCCTGGTCACCCTGCCAGCTGAGCGGCCCAGGATGGGCGGGGGACCCAGACTCACCCTGGGCTCCCCCTATCCTGGCTGTGACCATCGGCTTGGGCCTGGAGGGGCTACAGGGGTCGACAGCCGAGTCAGGGGATCCTGAAGTCTCTGGCTCATGTCCCGGAAAGAAGTAGGGGAGTGTGGTCTGGGAGCAGCTTCTGAGGCCACCCCCCATCCCAAGGCCATCCCTGTCCCTCAGACAATGAGCAATTACGGCCCCCCCTGCCCAGATGCTGGCCCACGTTCTGCGGGCTCAGACTAGCACTCCCTTCTGGCAGAACCCACTGTCAACTCTGACGAACTCACTTAGATCCTCTGCAGTTTGGATGGGTGGGCGCTCGGAAGGGCAGGGGCACCGTTGCCCAGGACAAATGTCTCGCTGCAGCTACATCAGAGCTCAGGGTTGTTTCTCAGTTGTTAGGTAAGTTCATGTTTTCTACAGCCAGGCCTGAAAGAAGTCAGGCAGGGTTTCAAGGAAATCAGGCAGTGGACCAAAAAGACACTTAGGCTGTGCCTTCTTCTGGTTTGTTTGTTTGAAGGGTGAGGTACTTTGCAAAAGTTCTTGGCCGTGGCCCCCAGCTATGGAGGCTCGGAGGTGAGGAGGGGGCGGCGTTGGGTGGAGGGAGCGCTGCTGGATTATGTCAGACTGAGCCAGAGATCTGTGTGCAGATGGGGCCCCCAAACACCCAGAGAGGAAACTGAGGCTTGGGGTGGCCGGTGGTGAGTCAAGTGTCACACAGTTCAAGACAAAGAACAACTGAGTGGACACCAGGCATCTCCCCAGGCCACCTTCCTTCCGTCCTCCTGGTGACAGAACCCACATTGCCTCCTCCCTAGAGTGCTCAGTGGTGGACGTGCTGTCCCCGTTGTCCTTGCTGTCATGCACCTCCAGTCTCCCTTCCTGACTGCCACTCGGGTGGCCCATGGTAACCCTGGCTCCCATATGGTTGCACGAGGCCTAACCCCATAGCAGACGCTTATCCTCGGCTGCTCCCTGACCACTCCTGCCCTGGCTTCCTCATTCCTTTTTCCCTTCCCATCTCCTTCGCACAGGCCCTCCCCAAGTCACTGCCAATGATAAAAATAATGCCGGGGAGCCTGGGTGGCTCAACTGGTTGAACATCTGACTCTTGGTTTTGGCTCGGGTCACGATCTCAGGGTCCTAAGATGGAACCCCGGACTGGGGTCCATGCTGGCTGTGGAGCCTGCTTAAGATTCTTTCTCTCCCTGTGCCCCTCCCTCCCAAACAAAAACAAACGAAAAAGAAAAATAACGCCTCCCATTTACTGGGACTGTACCGGGCACAGTGCTAAGTGCCTATAAGCGTCACTGGGCTTTCCCACAACTCCACATGTGGGGAAAAACGATCTCTTACCGCAGCCCAGGGGACGGGGCGCCCACCGTTTTGGCGAACATGGAGGACCTTTCAAAGCTCCCTCCACCCACCCAAAGGAAAAGAAATTAAAGCCGTGCGTGTGTAAATGAGTGTGAGTGTGCACGATTTGTGTGTGTGTGAGAGAGAGACTATGCCAGACACAGCTCCCAGGCCCAAGGAGGGGACTGTGGGGGACAGGAAGTGAGCCCGGGGCTCCCTGCAGGTGACCATGACTCTGGGTGGCCCCCGCAACAGTGGCAGTCTCTCCCTCATTGCCCACGGTCCCAGACCACGGAAGGTTCTACGGGAAACAACTCTTCGGGGATGGTTCCAGAATTCTACCTTGCAGGGTTTGCTTTGTTCCTCTGATGCCTTTTTTCCCAGCATGGCTCGCTTTCTCTGTGTGTGTGTGTGTACATAGGTGTGTGCGTGTGCGTGTGTGTGCGCACACTCGCACACACTTGCACATGCATTCTTACTCAACCTTCTCCGATCGCCTGCGTGTCCCCCTGACTCAGTCCCCTCGACTTTCCGGAGTCATCCTCGTTAGAGGCCTGTGTGATTCCTCGTGGGAGGGGGCTTAGTGCCTCTCGTAAAACTCCACTTCACCATGTTTCCTTTTCTCCCCGCCCCCACCACCCCATTGGCCCCTTGGCTACCCAACCTGCGTTTCTCCTGTGTTTGGCCAGTTATAAAAAATAATGCATCTGCTGTGCAGGAGGAAATGACCTCCGGGTCCAGGGACTTTTTTTTTTTTTTTTAAAGATTTTATTTATTCATTTGACAGAGAGAAATCACAAGTAGATGGAGAGGCAGGCAGAGAGAGAGAGAGGGAAGCAGGCTCCCTGCTGAGCAGAGAGCCCGTTGCGGGACTCGATCCCAGGACCTGAGCCGAAGGCAGCGGCCTAACCCACCGAGCCACCCAGGCGCCCCATTGGGGCCTTTTTTTAATGGGGCTTTAGCGCTGCTGACAGCTCCACACTTCCCCCGTTTGACCCTTTCCCAATCCCAGTGCTGGGGCACCCGCTCTGGTGGGCCTGGCCACGCCCCTTGGTTTCTCATGGGGCTTTACCCTGCCTCCCCTCTGCCTGTCGTGGACTTGCTCTGGTTGTGGGGTTGTGGGGTTTTTCTTTATAGGAACGGCAGAAATGTGTGTTTGCCTCTAAGACTATAAGCAGGCTAAATCGACGATCTCCCCTCTCTTCTCGTCTGAATCTGTTTCCCTGCAGGACCCGTGGGATTGGCAGCGTCCGGGAACAGCTGTCCATTTCTTGTGCCCCCTTTCTAGAATGTCGGGCTGCTGCTGGAAGGTCTATACCACAACGGGAGGGCTGCCCGTCCCAAAGGTTGAATGAAGGAGAGAATGAATACACGAAAAGAAGGAAGCTGTGCTGGGCGGTCTGTCCCCACGTGGGCCGTAGATCCCAGAAGACACGGGTTCAGCAATCCGGTAGTGGAAGATGCTGCTTTGGGGTGTGGTCCTGCTCCTTCCTCCCACGTGACCTCGGGCAGGCGTCTTTACCTTTTGGAGCCTTAGTTTGTCCCTTTATTTGCAGGGTTATTTATTATTATTATTGTTATTATTTTTGTAACAGAAATGTAGTGGGAGTCTATTTGTGTATTGAAAACATATACACACAAATAAAATAACATTAATAATAGTCTCCATGGTTTGAACTCTGTAGCAGACTGTGAGGGCTATAAAGATGCCCATTTTACAGATGAGGAAGCTGAAGCCTGAGAGGCGAGTGGCCCAGCTCCCGCACAGATGGTGGACCCCTGTGTGGACTTGTTGGTCCCTAAATGGACATTGGTCACAGCAGTCCCCGAGCGGCTGGCACAGCAGGGCGGGGATCCAGAGCGCCGTCCTCGTACAAGGGGAGAAAAAGCCCAAAGAATGTGTTCACGAGAACAAGATGTTTGGCGTCAGAAAGACCAGGGTTTGTGTTCTAGCTGTGCCACTTCCTGGGTAAGAGACCTCAGGCAAGTCCCTTTACCTCTCGGGACCTCAGTTTGCTCATCTTTTAAAGGGGCGAGAAACTACCTGCCTTTCAGGCTTGTAGGGCGTGAGCATGTGGTGGACACGAAAACAGCAGGTAAGCTGTAAAGTGCTGCTTATTCATTCTAGAAATGAGCATCTGTAATGCATCTGCTTCCTGCTAGGCCCCTCCCCAGGGCTTGAGGGAAGACAAGTGAGCATGACAGACAAGGTTCTGGTCCCTGGAGGTGACTTTCCAGGGGCCGGAGCAGGACGGTCAGCCAGGAAGCCAGTGAGACAGTTTGGAGGGCAGTGGTGAGGGCGGGCTGTGGGATGCCGGTGTGGCTGGGCCCAGGAAGACCTTTCTGCGGAGGTGACATCTGGAGAGAGACTGGGACGTGAGAGGTCATTTGCTGGGCTCTTTGGGGCACACGTCATAAATAGATGGACAGCGCCAAGGAAGGGAAGAGCGGGTCTCGGCAGGGAGGCCAGAGCGGAGCAGGAGGCAGGGCCAGAGGGAAGATGGCAGGTGCCTTTTCCAAGGCTGCTGGTGTGACTCTCAGTCCCCACTCTGGCCAAGAGTCTGTTGGGTGCTGCCTGCGTGCAAAGTCCCCCCTCAGGGCCGGATGAGGCATCTGCCTGAGCGCCTCATGCCTCTGGCCTGACAGGAAGATGATGGGGAAGGGTTAATGGGCAGGAACCAGCAAGGGGGCAAGAGGGGCCCTGAGGTCCACAGGTGCCAGGGGTGGGGGGAGGGCACTGGGGAGGGCGTGGACAGGTCAGGCAGGGGCCTGGAGCTGGACCCACAGAGGCTCAGGGACACATTTCCAGAATGGCTCTCGAGGCTGCCTCACCACCACCCCACAGGCAGGGGTTGGCCTGGTCAACCCAGAAATCCTGCATCCTCAAAAAACCCCCAAAGGTCCAGTGCCCATTCACGGATCATGAGCCTTAGCAAGATGCGTCCTTCTAGAAATGTCATTTCCTCCCCACTGAAATTGGTCTGACTGAAGGTGTTTTTAATTTTAAGCTCCCCCAGTCGTTGGCTTTGTCCTTGTGACTCCGAGCTGGGGCAAGTCCTTTCTGGCTGTGCAGCATTGGCAAGCGGCACCACCTCTCTGTGCCTCTGTTTCCTTGACTGTGAAGCAGAGGCGAGCTAGAGGCAGGGGGGCTGGACAAGGTCTGTGACTACAGTAGGGATCCTCAGTTCGGGGTGTATGCATTCATTCACAGACTGGATGCCTTTCCCCGACAGGGGTCTGGGTCTTGCCGGGAGGGCTGGAACCAGCCTTGCAGATGCTAGCGCGGCTCGGGGACAGAGAGACTCAGTGCTGGCCCCTGGAAACCGCAGCTTCAGTTAACCTCCTTGGTCACAGTGTAGGGGGTGGGGGGTGGGGAGTCTGGGGGGAGGGATGAGGGAGGCAGCAGAGCTTGGACCTCTGTCGGGGCCCAGACAAGGGATATCTGTTGCAGAGCTCAGAGTGGCCTTGCTCTGTGACAGTGAAGTCCGCGAGCTCCAAGACACGGCCATCGTGCTCCTGGTCCAACCCCAACCTCCTGTCCCCTGCAAAAGCAAGCACAGGGTCTTCACGGCTCCAAGAGGGAACCAGCAGCATCAGTCGTTCCTGGGAGTGGGTCCAAAATGCCCATCCAGGCCCCACTGCCGTCCTACCGAACCAGACTCTGACCTCTCACTAGAGCCACAGGTCGGGCGCCTGGGTGGCTCAGTGGGTTAAGATTCTGCCTTTGGCTCAGGTCATGATCTCAGGGTCCTGGAATCAAGCCCTGAATCGGGCTCTCTGCTCAGCAGGGAGCCTGCTTTTCCCTCCCCCTCTGCCTGCCTCTCTGCCTACTTGTGATCTCTCTTGCTCTGTCAAATAAATAAAATCTTAAAAAAAAAGAGCCACAGGTCATTTGGGAGCAAAGTCTGAGCAGCGCTGGTCTAGGGGAGGGTAGGATGACGTCCAGCACAGCCTTGTCTGTGTCAGGGGTCCCTTGCTGGGGGACGGGGTTGGGGGAAGCAGGGAGGGCATGCCACAGCTGGAGGCAAGGCAGCCGTGTGCCGCAGGGACACGCAGGGATCTCACGTCCTGGGCCGAGTGGAAGAAGCGGGAATGGGGAAAAGAACCCAAGTATTGGAAACATGCACATGGAAAAATGACAGCACAGGACAGTGTTGGGACAGTTGGTGGAAGGAATGTGGACTGTAATGTCAGGGAACGGATTTGCGCGTGGGTTACGTAACACAATGTCCTTGTTCTCCGGAGGCACCCAGGACATCTGGGCTGAAGGGTCCTAATGTGTGCGTATGGGCCCCCAAAATGAAGTGTAGTAGATACATGGAGAGAGAGCACATGCAGCAAAATGTTAATAATTGGTGAAAGGGACATGGGAGTTTATTGTGCTTTTCTTGTCACCTTTTGGAGGGCTTCATTTTTTTTTTTCTAATTTAAAGTAAGAATATGAAAATGCATGTGTGCTGATTTAATACGGTATGTATTTTATGAGGACAAAGAGAACCAGACAGACTGGTGAAGTGTCTTCTCGGGGAAGGGGAGATGAGTGAGAGGCAGGCCTTGCTGATTTGGGCACCTGCAGCTTAGGAGGGTGATGGGGGTGACACTGAGGGACCTGGTCCCCTGAGCCCTTTCCTCAACTGTAGAACAGGGGAGCAGGGGCGCCCCGCTGTCGGCCTTGCCTCGAGGCTTGAGGCTCTAGAGTTGGAAGGACCCTTCGCACCGCGCTGGGCCCATAGTGAGAACTCAGTGAACGGGGCAGTCTCTCTGCTGGGTCCTCCTGTCCCAGGATCGACTCTCAGGGTGGAAGGGACTCTGGACGTCAGAGAATCCACCTGACCATCTGCAATTGAATCACCTCTACGGTGTCCCGCTGGCCAGAGCCCAGCCTCTGCTTGATCTCCTCCAATGACAGGACGCTCACTCTCAAGGCAGTTCATTCCATCTCGGGTTGATCTATTGGCAGCTCTTCCTTTTTTTTTTTTTTCTTTTTTAACTTCTTAAAATTTTAATCGGCATACCACATTACGTTAGTTTCAGGTCTACACTGTAATGATTCGATCTTTGTGTAGATTGCCGACAATCACCTCAGTAAGTCTCGTGAGCAGCTGTCACCACACAGGGCCACCATGTTTTTCCCGTCGTGAGAACTTTCAAGATCTAATCTCTTGGCAACTTTCAAATATGCAATACTAATTATACAATATGCAATACTATGCAATACTAATATGCAAATATGCAATACTACTAATAATACCGCAAATATACAGTATTATTAACGATAGTTGCCATAACGTCCATTACATCCCCATGACTTGGTTATTTTATAACCAGAAGTTTGTCCCTTTTGACACCCTTTAGCATTTCCCCCACTCCCACCCCCAACCTTTGGCACTGCAAATCTGCTCTCTGTAGGTATGGGTTCGGTTGGCTTTGGTTTTGGGTTTTTTTTTCCCCCTAGATTCCGTATATAAGAGAGATCATACAGTGTTTGTCTTTGTCTGTCTCATTTATTTCACTTAACCTAATGCCCTCAAGGTCCCTGCATGTTGTTGCAAGTGGCAAGATTTCCCTCTTGCTGTGGCTGAATAATATCCCCTTGGATTCAGAGACCACACTTTCTTTAGCCCTTCGCCCATGGATGGACACTCAGCTCGTTTCCCATATCTTGGCTATTGTAAATCGTGCCGCAATGGACACGGAGTGCAGATGTCTTCTTAAACGAGCGTTTTCATTTTCTTCAGACAAATACCCAGAAGTGGAATTACCGGATCATGCGGTGGTTGTATTTTTAATTTTTTGAGGAACCTCCATGCTGTTTTCCACGGTAACTGCACCAGTTTACATTCCCACCAGCAATGCACGAAAGTTCCCTTTTCTCCACATCCTCCCCCACCCTTGGTATTTCCTGTCTTTTTGATCATGACCATTCTGACAGGTGGAAAGCCATATCTCATTGTGGTCTTGATTTTGCATGTCCCTGACAATGAGGGACCCTGAGCGTATTTTCAGGAGCCGACTGGCCATCTGGATAGCTTCTTTGGGAAAATACCTATTCAGTTCCTCTGCCCACTTTTTAAAATTGGATTGTCTGTTTGTTTGTGTTTTTGCTATGGAGTTTTATGAGTTCTTTCTGCGATCTGGATATTAACCTCTTATCAGATATATGTTTTGCAAATATTTTCTTCTACTCAGTAGGTTGTCTTTTTATTTTGTTGGTGGTTTCTTATGCTCTACGGAAGCTTTTTAGTTTGATGTGTTCCCCTTTTTTATTTTTGCTTTTGTTTTGTTGTTGTTGTTATTATGGTGTCAAGTCCAAAATATTATTACCAAGGCCAAAGTTAAGGAGCTTCCCATCTATGTTTTTTTTCTAAGAGTTTTATAGTTTCAGGTCTTGCATTCAAGTCTTTCATCCACTTGAGTTCATTTTTGTGACGGGTGTAAGAGAGGGGTCCGGTTTGATTCTCTCGCGGGTGGCTCTCTAGTTTCCCTGCAGCACCACTGGTTGAAGAGCCCGCCCTTGCCCCAGTGTGTGTTCTTGGCTGCTTTGTCATAGATCTATCAACCATATGTATGTGTGTGGGTTTATTTCTGGGTTCCCCATTGTGTTCCGTTGATCTGTTTTTATACCAATCACACACTGTTTTGATGATGATGGCTTTGAAATCAGGGCACGTGGTGCCTCCAGCTTTGTTGTTTTTTCTCAAAGGCCAGTTCATGCACTGGGGGTCCCCTCCCATGGGGTCCAGTCCTTTCTCTTGGGACCGCATGGAGAGCACGTGGCACATCTAATCCACTACCAAGTTGCAAGCACCTGGGTCTTCTCTCGTCTCTCTAGCCATCCCTCAGGATGCTCCAGGCCCCCCAGTCTTCTTGTCTCCCACCTCCAACCTTCTTATTTGACCTTCCACCCTGCAGGCCTGAACACAAACTCTGGGCGCAGAAAGCAGATAAGACACAAGGGCCCTCGCAGCTTCCTTTTGTGGGGTGGACTTAACTGATGACGCGGCCCCCCCACTTTCATTCTTATCTTTCTTTGGGTGTCCTAAAAAGCCCAGCTTTCTGCAACGTAAAGGTAGGGCTCCTAGTCTGACCTCCCTTCCTCCCTCTAAGGCAGAGGAGGGTCAGGCTGAGTCTGCCACGTGCCGGGAAGATCACAGGTGACTTCAGCCAACTGTAGGCATTTGTAACTGAAAATGTGATTTTTTCCTCTTTTCTTTTAATTACAAAATAAAACAAGTTCATTGGGGAAAAAAAAAAAAGTGAAACAATTCAGAAGTCTATAAAGTAAAAAGTAGTATCATTTTCTGCCCACCCCCTCCCCAAATCTTAAGGTATGTTGACAGTTTGGTGTGGCCCCTTCTGGGCATATTCCCGACCCCCCCCCCCATGTAAGTAATTTTTTTTTTCCTCCCAAAGGGCACACTACACACAGTGATAGCTCATTGATTGGGCCCTGTTTCCACTTGGCACATAAAGCCCAAACCCATTTTTTTCTTATGTTTTAAGTGACATACTAAAGACAATTTTATTAACTATTCTTAGAACAACGGTGTGCCTGTGGCCAGCCCAGAAGCAGCACGAAGGCTTTAAAGTGAAAAGCACATTATTCCCAATGCAGAAGCTCCTCTTACCCCAGCACTGACCCCGGCTCTGAGTTCTCTACGCACACCCGATCGTGGGCTCTGATGCGGAAATGCCACGGGCGGAGGTCATTCCGCGTGCAGTCTCGTGGCTGCCCAGGGACACAAGGCCATGCTTGTGACCCACCTCTAGCTGATGACACTTAGGTCACCCTTAGCTTTTCACTTTCAGACAAGGCTACAGGCATCCTACGGCCCAGATGCCCTTGGGCCCCTGTAGGAAACATCCCCAAAGGGGCTGCTGGACCACAGAAACACCCAATTGAGATCAAGGGACCACACAGTCTCGGCAGTGACCTCGAGGGCCCCTGTTTCCAAGAGGCAGGCTGGGAGAGGATAACACAGTGGCGGGGAAAGAGCCCCGGGCCAGGAGCCCAGACACCTGGTTCGCAGCCCCAGCTCTGCTGCTCCCCTGCTGGGAATTTTAAAAATTCCCTCCCCCCCCCCCCCGGGCCCATTTTGTCACCCTCAAATGGGGATGCTGGCCCAGGGCTACTGGAGGCCTTGCCTGCCTTGCAAGCAGGACCCAGTCTCTAAAACTGGAGCGCTCTATGCAATTCTTCCCTGTGATCTAGAGCTGACTCTCTCCACTCGGGGTAACCATGGAAGGGCTCTTGGACTTTTCCGGTGGTTGGAGTTGGGGCTGGGGTTTGGTTTCTGTTCCAGGACCTGTCTCGTTAGGACTGGCCTGCCTGTGGCCCCATCAGACAGAAGTGGCAGTGGGATGAGAGGAGGCCGTGGATGGCTGGGTGAGAGTCTCCTTCCGGATCAGCCTCCCCGCTATGACTTGCGGTCACGTGACCGCAGGAGGGCTTCTGTCCTTTAGGGCCCAACAAGAAACAGAAACACTCTAGGTATTTCAGACAGAGACTTAATATAGGGAGTTAGTTACACAGGTCATGGGAGAGCTGAGAGCCGAAGAGGGGATAACGAGTCAGCCCAGAGATTAGCTGATGTGGGAAACCTGTCACTGCCCTGGGGATGGAGGGAGCTGGACAGGTGGCAGGGTCAGAAAAACCCAGAAACCCAGGTGGAGATGTAATTGCTGCTGGCGATCTCATTTGGGGAGAAAGATTCCAGCTTCTCTCTCCTTATCCCCTTCTCCTGTCTCCCCAGACTGTGCCTTGCCTGGCCAGAACCCAGCTGGAGACCCACTGGCAAGGGAGTCTGGGACATGCAGCCCACAGACACCGGCCACCCTGCAACACAGGAAGGAAGGTGTTTGAGGCGAGAGAACTGGGACTGGCCCGGTGATGACTTGTCCTTGAATGCTTCAGGTGTTGGGGAGCTCACTCTCTAACTCTGGAGGGAGCAGCCACAGCCCATTTCATTGCCAGCTCAGTATGAATGTTGGCTCAGAATAAGGGAGAAATTTTCCTGCGTCTCCCCACCTAAACCAAGGGATCTGTCTTCAGAGCGTCAGCCCCTTTGTATAGTAGGACAGTTGGCTGCCTCAAGCCTCCAGGCTTTGCCCACGCTCTCATGTCTGCCAGCAATGCCCTTCCCACCCTCCACTGCTTGGCTAATTTACCCATCTGATGAATTTGAGCTCTTCCGGGAACCTTCGGGCACACCCTGTGACTTTCTAGAGTACCTCATCCTTCATTCTCTGTTCAGAACTAATCACGTCACAGTAAACGTGGACTTCCATGCTCGGCCCCCCTGACTCACCAGGGACATGGAGTTTGATGGCCTTGGGCAGCACCATGTTGCAAAGACGCCTCCAGGATGCCTAGCCTATCGGGGCTTTGCATACGTGATCTAACTTAATCCTCTCAATGACCCTGAAAGTAGCTATGATTAATCCCCGGTTTTCGGTTTTCGGCAGGAGGATCTGCACATAGTTGGGATTTGAACCCAGCTTCTGACTGGGAACTCCACGTCCCTTAACTGTGGACCACGTGGTCTTGTCACAGCACAGCTGGGCAGAGGGTGCAACGGCCTCACTGGGACACTTTCGGTTCAGCTTCTGGTGCCTCGGCCCCCACCTTCTGTCCCAGCCTCTACGTCAGCCCCTTACAGACAAGGATGCCGTTCCCATGGCCACTTCTCCATTCTGAGATGACCAAGAGGCCAGGCTGGGACGGTGGCTCTAACCACAGATTGACAGATGTTTCCATGTGTGGAAGTGGGGTTTGAGCCTTGAGGCGCTGTTTTTGCGGTTCCCTTTTTGGCTCTTTTCCTTGGGTGATGTGACCCGTCCTGGTTTCGCGGCCCTGGTGTGTTTCCCATGTCCATTGTTCACAATCTCTAGACTGTTCTTAACAGTCCTTTTTGTGAGCACAGCACGTTCTGGTTTGCAGAGCCTGGTTAAACGTGTTAGCTCGGTGGATCTTCCCAGCAAACCTAGGACTGGGCTTATTTGATAGCTGAGGGTTCCAGGAGTCTGTGTAATGACAGCAGGGACAGTTTACAGTCCTTGGCTGAGCCCTTGGTCTGTGTCCCTGAGGCACCGCGATGTGGGAGGCAGGTAACATTCTTATTCCTATTCTAGAAGTAGGGAACTTGAAGCTCAGAGAGGGTAGCTGACTTGCCCAAGGTCACACAACAGCAAATCCAGACCCATCTAGCCACCTCTTGAGAACAGCTGTAAAACTGAGCACAAATGCATTACTCCATCTCGAAAAATCTATGACATCACTACATATAGACACACCATTATTCTATATGCCATAGGAAATAAAAATGTTGTCAATGAGGCTAAGACCATACTTTCTTATCACTTAGAATTTTTTAATTTCACACTTAATCCAAAAGCTCCTTTAGACTTAGGTGCATAACATACAGATAGCAGTCTTGTACACACATAAGGGAACATTTATATGAAAATGAAATGATATGAAATTTACATGAAAATAAACATCACATTCTGAGTCAGAGTGAACAATGCCTGTGCTTTTAAAATTTTTATGTTTATTTATTTATTTTTTTTAGATTTTATTTACTTATCAGAGAGAGAGAGCACAAGTAGGCAGAGAGGCAGGCAGAGGCAGAGAGAAAAGCAAGGAGCCTGATGAGGGACTTGATCCCAGCACCCTGGCATCATGACCTGAGCCGAGGGCAGCTGCTTAACCAATTGAGCCACCCAGGTGTCCTATCCTGTGCTTTTTTAAAAAAAGATTGTTTATTTTTTGAAAGGGAGAGAGCACGGACAAGCAGGGGGAGTGGCAGGGAGAGGGAGTGGCAGGGAGAGGGAGTGGCAGACTCCCCGTTGAGCAGGGAGCCCGACTCGGGACTCGATCCCTGGACCCTGGGATCATGACTTGAGCTGAAGGCAGATGCTTAGCCGACTGAGCCACCCAGGCATCCCCACCTGTGCATTTTCAAACAATATGGTCCTCTGTGTCAGCAAGTGTTGGTGATTTCTCTCTCTCTCTCTCTCTTTATGTTTTTAAATGCATTTTGCTCAGCAAAAGCTTACATATAATAGAGTGCAAAAGTCATAAGTATGGCTGATGAGTTTTCATCCATGTGATATACATCTGTGATCAGTGGTGAGCTGATGGCTAAATACATAGGAATTTTGCAAACCAGCTTTTAAACTATTTATTGTCCAAAATCAGCCATCGTGAGAGTATTTACTCCGTGGAAACTGGCAAATGCTACAATTCCGGGCTTTTCTCCCCTCTCGGCGTCCAGTTTACCAGCACAGTACTGAGCTACCACTGGGTTTAGAAGAGAGAGATTTCTAGCACCCCTAGAAGGCTAACTTCATGCTCTCCCTATCCCCTTTGCCACAAGCTATCCATTCGGAAGCAGCATTTCTTCCAAGAATCCATAGGTGGACGGATGGCCACGGGCTCTGGGCCCTCCGCTGGCTCTACGTTGGGCGGTTCACCCCACTTTTGACTCCCACAGGAAGAATGCTGCAAAACACGTCTGCTTGCCCACCTTCCCTGCCCTGTACCCACAGCCTTCTGGTTCCTAGAGGCAAAGAACACTCCTGTATTGTCTCCAGGATTTTTTTTTTTTTCCAAGCCACAGAAACCCACACTAGAGAGATGCCTGACTTTAAGAACTCCATCCAGAGGGCCCCTGGCCAACAGCTATGGTAAGACACACCCCAGTTTTCAGAGATATTAAAATGTGAAAAATGGAGCCTCTTAGAACCGCTGAAATACATTGCCCTATCACCCTTTTTAATGTCTTCCTTTCCGGTTGCCTTTAAGAAGCAGCTTGTCTCGGAGATTGAGGCCATAATAGCTGTGCCTGTGCTCCCTCATGGCCAGCGATCTCATGGGGCAGCCACCCCTGGATGAACAGGGCCCGCCAGCTTCTCTGGGGTCAGCCGGCTGTTACCGCCTCTGGCCCCAAGCTGGAAAGAGCACCAGAACCCTGCGAAAAATCTCGGCTTTGCCACCAGCCTGCTTCTGGACATCTCTGGGGATTGTTCCAAGTATCCCTTACTGGGCTGCACCTTGGACACACCCCTGCGATGACTGTTTCAGGGTCAGCGTCGTCTTCTCCACCTGGCCGTGACCTTCTGAGACTGGCTTTAATCACCCTTGTGTTCCCACAAGAGCCCAGCAGGCCCTTGACCGGGGGCAAGTGCCCGGGGTATATCAATGAGCAGACGGCAGAGCAGGGATGGAAACACTTCTCTCTGAAGCCTACCTGTCTTGCTGCCCCTGAGAAAGCCTCTTCTCTGTCAAATCCCCAGGAGCACCTGAGATTTTGCCCATGCGAAATGGCTTCGAGGGAGCTCTGGGGAGTTGAGAACATGACTCATGTGAACCTCTTGGACACGTCCGGATTCACGTGCCATTTGGGTTTTTGCTCTGGGGCCAGACACAGAGCCCTTGGCATGAATCCATTCACTTCTCAGACTGTGGTCCATAGACCAGCAGTGTCAGCATCCCCCAGGAACTTGCCAGAAATGCAAATCCTTGGGCTCCTGCTGGATCTGAGACCCTGGGGATGTGGCCAGCAGTTTGTCTTTTGACAAGTTCATCAGAAGGTTCTGCTGAAAGCTAACATTTGCAAATCACGGCATGAGCTCAGGAGTCTGCCCACCCGTCCTGGGAGGTAGGTCCTGTTATCATAAAGAGAAAAGTCTCAGTCATGCACGTTGGTCCCCAGCGTGTCCAGATGGAAAAACTATTGTGTTTAAAAAAGGTGTCATTCCTACACCGTACAATTAACCCTTTTATAAAGTGTACCATTCAGTGGTTTTTAGTATAGTCATGAGGTTATGCGACCATTATCATTCACTCCAGGATAAGTTCATTGCCCCCAAAGAAATGTACCTTTTGTCAGTCACTGCTCATCTCCCCCTGCCCCTCCCTCCCCCGCCGCCAGCCTCTGGCAACCTCTCCTCTCCATCTCTATGGATTTGCCTATTGTGGACATTTCATATAAATGAAATCATATCATTTGTGATCTTTTCTTTCACTGAGCCTTTTATTTGCAAGGTTTATTCATGTGGTGGCGTATCAGTCCTCCATTCCTTTTCGTGGCTGGGTAATTTCCCGCTGTATGGACAGACCACATTTGGTTTACCCATTCCACTATTGACCAGCTTGGGTTGTTTCCACCTTGTGGCTGTTGCAAAGAGTGCTACTGGGAATATTTGCATCCAAGTACTTGTTTGAACACCTATTTTCGATTCTTTTTTTTTTTTTTTTTTTTAAAGACTCCATGTGCTGCCCATCTTCTCATCACCCACACAGCCTAGATGTATTCATTTCCTAGGACTATCATAGAAAAGTGCCTGACACTGAGTGACATAAAATACCAGAAATGTATTCTCTCACAGACCGACGACTGGAAGTCCAAGACTGAAGTGTCCTCTGAGTTGGTTCCTTCTGAGACTCTGAGGGAAAGTCTCTTCCAAGCCTTTCTCTTGGCTTCTGGTGGCAGCTGGGAATCTTTGGTGTCCCTTGTCTTGTAGAACATCAGTCCGGTCTCTGTCTCTGTGTCTTTTCCTCATATAAGGACACTGTTGGATTAAAAGCTCGCCTCACTCCCGTATGACTTAATCTTAATTACATCTGTAGCGATCCCATTTCCAGATAGGATCACATTCTGAGGTTCCAGGAAGGACATGAATTTTGGAGGGGAGACAATGCCATCTGGCACACCAGGCAATGCCAAGGGCATAACTGGGAAAAGGCTGCAGCTGACACTCTGTTTCTGAGAGCCTCCTGTGTGGTTCTTCTTCTAACAGCCTGGATCTGAGCGTGGGAGTTAGTGCCGACAGAAGCACTTCTTCCTCCATATGATGGGGGTGACCAGATGTCTCATTCATAGTCCTGTGGGCCGGCCCATGAACCAAACCTGTCATTTGCTTCTCTGTCAGTTGACTGTAGGGAACTGTGACCATGAGGTCATAGGGGTATGGCTAGGGCTAGAGAAGGGGATGACAGAAGCAGGTGACATGGGGAGGGAGGGTCCAACACACCTCTTCACCTGCTTGGTTCCTCTGGATCTGCCCAGTCCCGAGTCCAAGCAGTATACCATTTCTATTCTACATGGGGTTGCTGCTATGCCCTCCTACTATTATGTCCTGTGGATGTGATCATCCCTAGCTCCACACTGGAAGCTCAGGTAATAGACTTGCTTCATGTCCCAAGTGTTCAGTCTTTCTTAGGACCCAGTAGCAGGTCAAACATTGTTTTTCAGAAGGAGAATTGTTTTCTGCTGCTGACAACCCTAGGGGTCTGCACTAGCACACTTCTACTGGGTTCGCCAATGACTCCACCCAATTTTCTTCTCTTGCTCTGTGGAATCTTCTCGATTGTGTGGCTTGAAGAGCAAGGCATCGTAGCACGTTGGCAGAGTTGTCTCTCTCTTGTCTCAAAGCTGATCGCTTTCTCTAACAAAGGACAGTGAGGATGTGAACTTGGAAGCCTTGTGCACTGTTGGTGGGGATGTGAAATGGGGCAGCTGCTGTGGAAAAGAGTATGGCGCTCCTCAAACATTAAAAGTAGGACCACCGTATAACCCAGCCATTTCACCTCTGGGTATGTACCCTCGAGGATGAAACACAGGGTTTGAAGAGATATTTGTACACTCGTGTTCATAGAAGCGTTACAATACCTAGAGCATGGAGGCAACCCAAGTGTCCACCGAGGGATAAATGAGTGAGCCAGATGTAGTGCATCTGTACAATAGAATAATAGAATAATATCTGCCCTTAAAGAAGAAGGAGATCCTGTCATATGCTACACTGTGGATGAATCTTAAGGACATTATGCTAAGTGAAACCAGCCAGTCACAAAAGCACATGCACCGTATGAGTCCACTTAAATGAGGTACTTAGAATAGTCAAGATCACGGAGAAAGTTGACCGCCAGGAGTTGGGTGGTTGTTGTTTAGTGGGGTTAGAGTTTCATTTGGACAAGGTGTAGAGTTCTGGAGGTGAATGATTGCGATGGTCACATGACAATGTGAATCTGTTTAATGCCACTTAGGATGGCTACTATAGACTTAAAGTGATTAAGATGGTAAATTGTGTATTTTAACACAATTAAAAACACCCACTAGTGGGGCACCTGGGTGGCTCAGTGGGTTAAAGCCTCTGCCTTTGGCTCAGGTCATGATCCCGGGGTCCAGGGATCGAGCCTTGCATCGGGCTCTCTGCTCGGCAGGGAGCCTGTTTCGTCCTCTCTCTCTGCCTGCCTCTCTGCCTACTTGTGATCTCTGTCTGTCAAATAAAT
Source organism: Mustela lutreola (assembly GCF_030435805.1). Classification (NCBI taxonomy): domain Eukaryota; kingdom Metazoa; phylum Chordata; class Mammalia; order Carnivora; family Mustelidae; genus Mustela; species Mustela lutreola. The sequence continues at coordinate 18,055,342 of NC_081299.1, forward strand.
AAATAAAATCTTGACTCAGTCGGCAGAGTGTGCAACTCTCGATCTCAGAGTCATGAGTTTGAACCCCACGCTGGGCATGGAGCCTGCTTAAAATAAAAATAAAATAAAATAAAATAATTTAAAAAAACCCACTAGTATTCTAATCACCTAGTAAATAGGGCAGAGTAGTATTCCCAAGTGTGGCATATGCTGCTTCCAAACTCAAAGAGGATGGAGACAGTCAGTGCCTTTAAACAATGGATTCCTCCACGTTCTAGAGGTCAGAAGCCTGAAATCAAGGTGTCAGCAGGGCTGTGTTTCCTCTGAAGGCTCCTGGGGAGAATCCGTTCTCTGCCTTCTCTAGCCCCTGGTGCCTCCACACATTCACTGGCTTTGTTACTACAATCTCTGCTTCTGTGGTCGCATTGCTTCCTCCTTTTCTCTGTGTATCTCTTACATGGACATCTGGCATTGGATTTAGGACCTGCTCAGATAACCCAAGATGATATCCTCATCTTGAGATCCTTAAAGTGAAGACCCATTTTTCCAAATAAGACACTATCTACAGGTTTCATGGACTGAACATGGACAAATCTTTTGGGGGGCTTTTTTTGGCCTACTGCATGGTAGAAGGTGAAAGGTACAACAATATGTGTTGTCTCAGAGGTGACAGCTCAGCTTCAGCCCCTTGGCTCTTGATAGCTTCATCAACATGATGGACCCCTGAGTCTTCATGGGGCTGGCACACATGGGCTTGCCATTCTCTGCTCCCTAGAGTCACAGCAGCAGGGGAAGCGGGCACTGGCCCATGAAGGGCATGTGGGTAACTTTCTAGAAGCTTCCATGACCATGTCCTCGTTCATCTTGGCATTCCACAGGCATCACCCACGTCCATCATGCAGACATTGTGTGAGTGCTGGCTGCTAACAGCGCACATCTGCTCCTTTCTCTGGAGACCTACTCTCTGCCCAACAGTAGAGATCTTTCCTGGGGATTGGCAAGCCACAGTCTGGCTGTCTGACCCTGGAGTGAGTCCAAAAGTTGGGCTCTTGGTGGGGGAGGAGCGCCTCAATGGGCAGTTCATGCTTCAGAGGCCCCTGGGAGACCAGAGTGAGGCCCGTCTCCAGCCCAAAGACCTCGCTGATTAGCTCTCTCCCCTTGCTCTTGCCCCTGCCCTCATTCCACTCCTGAAAGCCCATGGCCCACAGAGCCCTCCCTCCAGATCTGCGCCCACAGAGCCCTCCCTCCAGATCTGCCTCCAGAAACCTGAGCTAAGACAGTCCTCTGGCCATGATCTGATGGTGAACGGGGCGGGGCCAGGAAGGTGTACTGCGGCCCCTGCCTTATAAGGGTCAACGGCTTTGGCTCCTCGCTGTTGCCAGGCGTCACGAAGAAAGTCTTGACTAAATCAGTAGCCGCATACCCGATTCCAGCCACTGTGTGGGTCTGCCCACTGGAGAGACCACAGCAGGCCTGGCAGCTGAGATGGGCAGGTCCCGAGCTCCAGCCTTCTGCCAGTTCCCTCTCCTATTTTATGTCTTACAGCCCTTATTACTATCTGAGATCAGGTGACAGGTTCGACTATGGCCTTCCTCTCTACCGAGGGGTGCTGCTGTGTGGGGCTGGGACTAGGAGACTTCGTAGCTGCCTCACAGGCACCCAGCGGTCCCAGGGGTGCTGAACCAGCACCCACCGAATGAATAAAAGAGTAGGTCATGTTCTTTCACTTGAAGTGGACAGAAGGGAAGAATTCGGGTTTTCTGTGGAGATTCTTTTTTTTTTTTTTAATTTTTTAAAAAAGATTTTATTATTTATTTGACAGAGAAAGAGATCACAAGTAGGCAGAGAGGCAGACAGAGACAGAGAGGAAAGCAGGCTCTCCGCTGAGCGGAGAGCCCCATGCGGGGCTCGATTCCAGGACCCTGAGATCATGACCTGAGCCAAAGGCAGAGGCTTGACCCACTGAACCACCCAGGCATCCTGTGGAGATTCTAAATCAAAGACCCTTTCTGGGGGTCACTGGGGTGGGAGAAATCAGGTCAAGGTAGGCTGTCTTTCAGGTGCTGAAAATCCCCTTGGCCCCGGCCAGCCCCTCACTGGCTGGTCTTCTTGTTGGGTCTGGCGCAGACCTCAAGGAAACATAACATTTTAATAAAACCTCAGAGTCAATAAAGCCGAATGGTCTCGGTGCCTCTCTTGCCGGCCCCAGGTGTTGACTTTAGAAGTCAAGAGGTTGGGGTGTTGCCCAATCCCCGCGTAGTCCAGGGAGATATAAGCGAGGAGGGCCTGGCCCATTTTCTGTGAAAAAAACACAAAACAAAACAAAACTCACTGGGCCCTGGAAAGATTCCACCGCCAGCCAGAATCAAAGGTCCATTCAGAGCGACAGAACTCCTCACATTCGCTGCTAATGAAAACCAAATTTCGTGTCCCTCTGAGCATTTCCAGGGGCTGTGACTGGAAGGGGTCGCCATGGAGCTCTCGGCTACCCCTCCTGCCACCAGGAAGGCCCCACTGTGTTAAAATCGTTTTATGATAATATGGGCCTCGTATTTTTCTAATTTCAGGCATTGGTGATTTAGGACTGAGTTGTTTTCATGGAAAAAGAAATAGAACTTGTGTGAGGCAGGGCGAGACCGCCACCTTGGCAGATAGGGCCCCCTGTGTGCAGATCTGGGGGGAGAGGGCCCCGCGGCTCACCTCCAAGGAAGCCTCATTCATGGGGCGTCCTCTCAAATGGGGAAGGAGGGCCTGGGGGGGGGGGTCACCAGAGGGTGCTGAGACACGGATTTCCGTCTTTTGATTTCCTGCTTCGTGACTCTGAGAATCACGACCCAGAAAGGCAGACACATCCCTCTCAGAAGCAGTAAAAGGGCCATGAAGCCTTGCATCCTTTCTGCTTCTGCTTCTTGTTTTATTTTTTTAAGATTTCTTTGAGAGAGAGAGCACAAGCAGGGGGAGCAGCAGAGGGAGAGGGAGAAGCAGACTCCTTGCTGAGCAAGGAGCCCAATGCAGGACTCCATCCCAGGAGCAAGGGTTCATGACCTGAGCCAGAGGCAGATGCTTAACCAAGCCACCCAGGTGTCCCATCTGCTCCTGGTTTTTAAAACAAAAGATAAAAAAATTACAAAGCGATTTCTTTTTCCTTTTTTGTCTTTTTTCCTTTTGACTTCTTTTTCTTTTTTCCTTTTCCATTTGAATGATCAGTCTTTATGCAAGTATGAGCCCTGGGGTACGAACTCATATGTGCAGGAAATAGTGCCTTTTCCCTGAAGTCAGTTCTTACTTTTGAGCCCCTAATACCTTCAGCTGATGGGAAGCAAACAGACTTTTCAGGTATTGCTCTGCCCTCACTAGGACTGGGAGGGAATTTTATTCTTGGTCCTTAGTTTCCTCATCTGTAAAATGGGGACAGTGATAGCATAAACCTCAAGGAGCTCAGTTAAAAATGACAAAATATTGACAACAGTGCTTGCCAGGCAGTATCAGTTATTGCTGTGGTTGTTGTTCTTATTTCAAAGATAAATGCCCAGAGAAAGGATGGAGTTATCAAGGAAGGCTTCCTGGAAGTGGTGATGCCTCAGCTGTTGTCAAAAGCATTGGTCCAAATCTGATCTTGAACTCCTCTGCTTGGATATTTATCAAGGTCTAGAAGTTTAGTATGTGATCTCACTGACAAATGTGCTCATTTTGGAGAACTTTGGAAAACACCAAAAAATGAAGAATATAGAAAACAGCTATAACCCCATCCTTCCAGTGATTTCATTCTAGATTACTTTTGTTTCTATCTTTAAAATATATTATTTTATATACTGTTACACAATGTATATAAGGCTAAAAAATGTTTATCCCTAGAAAAGTGTTTATATATTTAGAGAAAAGAGAGTTCTAGATGGGGGGGAAAACCCACTGAAAATATTAACAATGATTATCTTTGAAGGGGTGGGATTGTAGTAAATTTTTCTTGTGTTCTTTTTGGTAATCTGTATTATCTTCTTCTTCTCCCATGACTATGTATTGTTTAGTGTGTTTTTTAAAATTTAATTTAATTTTTTTCGAGAGAATCTGAAGCAGGTCCCACACCTAGCACAGAGGCTGACACAGGGCTCGATCTCAGGACCCTGAGACCATGACCTGACCTGAAACAAAGAGTCAGATGCTTAACCAACTGAGCTACCCAGGCGCCCCCTTATTTAGTGTAATTTTAAATGTGATTTTACAATTTGTAATACAGAGAACTTGGGAACCTCAAACTCAGGGTCTTATAACTATTACATGTTCAGGCCCGGCAGAGAGTAGGATGGCTGGACGAGCCTCCGAACCTGAAAGCTTTAGTCTGAGAGGCTGCCGGTGGTCTTGAGTGTCGTGGTCAGGGGGCTGTCATGAGACAGGACAACCTGTGGAGTGGGAGGTCAGGGAGAGGTCAGGGCTGCTTTTGCACAGCTGGTAAGAACTAAAACTCTTATTGCAAACTATTATTGCAACCTTGTCTCCAGTGGCTCCATCGGCTGCTACAAACCCTGAGAAACCCAGAAAGACAGAGCTGAGGTTTGGGGCATGGGGTCCTTCCTGTGACTTTAGTGCTGAAAGTGCCTTCGGAACGCTTTACTCCTCCTCCCGCCATTTTGCACAGGCTTTGCCCTCCTTTGCCTGGACTATTGCAGTAGCCTGTGAACAGGTCTCTTCACCTGCATTCAGCCCACATTCCACGCCACCACAGTGCTATCCCCTCCAACACACACCTATCTGCATGTGCCCCACACCTCAGATTGGCTCCCCGGTCCCTGTATAACCAAATCTCCTCCAATTGGCCTCAGGCCCCTGGGACCCGGGCCCACCTGTCTCCCCATCCTGTCGCTGTTACTCCACCTTTCCCACCGCCATGCTCCTGTCCTTCGGGCCTGTGTGCAGGCGGTGCCCTCTGCTTAGAAGGCCCAGCTGCCCCATCTCTGCTCGATGAACTTCCTGATCTTTCCATCTTGTCTTATCCACTCACATATTCTATGGGTTAGCACACCTGTTCTCCTGTCAGCCCTATGGGCTCCTCAAGAGCATGGCTATGACTTATTTGCCTTTTCTTCTTGCCGTGTGGCAGCTGGTGGTATGGTGGGGCTTGAGGCTCTGTTTTGCAAAAGAGTGAACAAGCCTGGCTAAGGCCTTGCAGACATTAGGCCAAAAGAGCAGAGTGGCGTGGTGCGGCCCAGACAGCTGCCATCCATTCGGACGCCAGCGAGGCCACAACTGTTTCCAGCAGCCCGTGTGGGCACAAAGGAAGGGTGGCTCCAGAAAACTGGCTCTGGGGCTGCTCCACTCCCCTGCCCCTGAAGCCTTCCTCCCGGCCCGGCCTCAGGGCAGGCTTTCTCTGCGGGTGAATATAAATATATAAAACAGCACGAGTTTAGCTGCAAAACTAAAAATAGGAAGCCTGGAATCCGGCCCCCCAGGCTCCTCTAGCTGCTGGACCACACAGGTGTGGGTGCGGATGTTGGGGGGTGCGCCCCTCCCCCTTCCAACTCCCTGGCCCTCATGGGGGAGGAATGGGGGCACTCCGGGTTTCTGCAAGGAACAGTTCATTCTTTCACTCTGGCTGCCCCCACTCCCATTTGTTTGACAGCTCATTTCATTTACGACCCCAAAATGAACCGACCTGCTGAGGTGCCATTCCCTGCTCACGTGGCCAAGCGGGTGTCTGGTGTGGCTGAGAGCTGTCCCCTGGGCCGTGCCGGGGGGAGGGGAGAGACCTGGGTGCCTGTGTTTATGGGGTCTGTGTCCAGCCATGACCTTCCCCAGGATACCCCCTGCTGACCCCCCAGGAGTCTTCTAAGACCCTCACAATGTCCCCCCTCAGGCACGTGTCACTATCTCGAGCCATCAAACCCCCTCCAGGATGTCCCTCTCAGAATAGAAGCCAGAGCCATCCCCATGGCCCGAAGCCCTGCATTTGCAGTCCGGCTGGGGTGGGAGGGAGGGGTGGGCAGTCCTCTATTTGGGGCCCACATCCCTTCTCAGGGGGTGCCAAGCACATCCCCGTGTCCAGGAGGCCACCCCTGGGAGTCCAAAAGCCTCCACTGCCACACTCAGCCTGTGGCCAGGCCAGCACAGAGGCTGTGGGGCAGGCGTGGGGTTTGGTGACACTGTAGACACTCCTCAGCCCAGAGCAACTCCTGGAGTTGCTGGAGGCCAAAGGGCTCCCAGACTCCAGGACAAATGACCTCCTCATCCTGAACGGGCTGCTTCCTGTCCTGAGCTCCTGATGGCGGCTCTAGGGACATGGGGGCAACTGGCCAGGGCTCCAGGACTCCGGGCTTGCTGAACTAGGGCCGTCAACCTCTCCTTCAAGCTGTGTACACCGAGCCTTTAGCCATCACAGACCTGTGATTCCACACACCCACTGAGGCTTGGCAGTGTATGCTCAGGTACTGTTTGAATAGAAAAGGAAGCTCAGACAGGGCCAGGGACCACCCACTGCTGCACAGCTGAAGCGGGGAAAGCCAATTCTTCCAACCAAGACATTTCCAGGCCCTTCTGACGAACCTCCCAAGATTAGGAAGTCCCTGCAACAACCGCCCTGAGGGACCCCCACAGGGTCCTTGTCTGCTGCCACCTGCAGGCCACTGTGGTTACTGCAGCACTGCCCCCACAGCCCTCAAACTCTTGGACCGCAACCCCGGCCCCCACCACCCCCCACCCAAAAGCAAGTCCCAGGACTTCTTCCTGCCTCAGTTTTCCCCTTGGAAGCGCTGGGCGTGCTGGTCTGTGCCTGCTTGGGGAAGGCAATGGAACTTTGAGTCTAGAAGCCACAGCTCCTCTCCCATCAGCTGTGGCACCAAAGTGTGGTGGTGCGGGGGGGTGGGGTGGGCTTGAACTGTGGTCCCCTCCTAATGTCCAAGATTGCCTACAAAATGGCCCCAGCTCAACGCACTCATGGAAACAGAGTGTTGGCCTGTTCGGGACCAGCTGTGCTCATCCCCGGCAGACACCACCCGGAGAGCTGTGGCTGGAGGCTTATTGAGAGGCAACCTGCTGTCCCTGGGGCCCAAGGGGTGTCTTGGGGGCAGGGGCCTGGATCAAAGTTTTAGGCGGAAGAAATGGAAACTTCCTGTTAGGTGTTGGGTTTCAGGTAGACCAACCTAACAGAAAGGGGCAAAGTCTTGGGATTAGTGTTGAAGTATTCTCATTAGAGAATAAGGTTTGTTCTTATGAAAATTCCCCTTGTTGGGTCCCACCTGGACAGGTACGATGGGGGCGGGGGCAGGGACCAAGGTGTCAGGGACCAAGGCAGGTGTCAGGGACCAAGGCAGGTCCCCATGCAGTCACACACACAGTGCCTGCCGCCAACCACAAACAACTCGGGAGATGTGAAGCCAGGTGACACCCCCCTCTTTGCACCTTAACTGTCTCATCTGCAAACTGGGGGAGTTGACAGAGCTGCCTGCTTTGTAGTTCAGACCGCTGTTAAACTGTCCCTGTTCCAGTGAACACAGGCCCCAGAGGGGGCCCCGAGGCTGCACTCCCTCCACCCACCTCTGCCCCTGCCTCCCTCCGAGCTGGGGGAAAAACATGGGGTACACTGCTCCTCCGGTCTACTTATGAATAGTCATGGGCCACTTGCGAGGGGCAGTGGCACCCTGAAGACCTGTTTGACGTTCCTCCTGGGTTTCGGCCACACCAGGAGGGGGCCTCGCTTGCCCAGAGCGGTCTCCGTGGGCATTACTGATGAAGCTGGATGCAGGGAGGCCAGGGTGCTGGAGGTCTCCTAAGCAGTGGGTTTAGTCGGATTCTTGTTCCCAGATGCTGCCCTGTTCGTCCTTGGCCACAGTGGGAGGTCTCCCTGCCCTTCCCCCCCGCCCCCCCCCAGCTCTAAAGTCTGGCACTGGGATCCTTCAACACATCTCAGAGTTATATTATTGTAACAAATCAGTCAAAATTCCATTTTACAGTTAAATAGACAGAGAATGAACAGTGTACCATACAGCAAGTTGTGCATTGAAAACAAACACATTAAGCAAATTATAGTGCAAAGCAGGTTCCACCCTCCCCCCACCCCCTTCCCAGCTCTGAGACGGTTTTACCGAAGATGTGCATGTGGCAGGTGTTAACACCTCGACATGACAGTATGTCACCAAGGGTCTGTACCCGCCACCACCAAGCTTACAGTAATATGGTTATCAAAACTTCTCCATTTCCTTGTGCTTTCTAAATCAGTGTGTTCGCCAGGGACAACTTTAAAGCAGCCTTGTAAATAAGGACCCATTTCTAGCAGCCGGAGCTGTCTGCACCCACTATGGGCCTTAAAACCAGATTCAGCATGACTGTCATCATTTTTATTTGTGGGAGGGGGCGCGGGCATGTGGGAGGAGGGATGCATTTATTTCCTGTCTCTGCCCCTACCAGGGCTTGGCTCTCAGGAAGGGCTAGTAATCCGGAGTGGGGCTACAAAGTGCTGGGCACTGGGAACCCCAGGGTGCCTCCTACGCAGGCCTGGGGCCAGTCTGCAACCACAGAGAAGAAGCGAGGAGGGGGGAGTGGGTGAGGGGACCAGGGCAATGGATTTGCAGCTGCTTCCTGAGAAGGGGTGGGGACCCCCCCCCCGCCCCCGCTGCGTGCAGAGAGTCAGCAGGACACCCCAGCAGCTATCTTGAGATGGAGACTGTTTTTTTCCAGTGAGGACAGGCCCAGAGAAACTGCAGCGGGTCGGGTGTAAGATCACCAGAAGGACTTCCTAACTCGCCAGAGTGCATAGCCGGGCACATCAGCTGCCCTCTGTTTCAGGTTGGGGGCAGGGGTGTGTGGCGTGGCTGGCAGAGAGCTCTCACAGAGACGACAATGGAGGAGGAAAGGTTGTCATAGCCACAGAGGATGTGGCTGCAACAATGACTGAAAACCACACGCTACGTGCTGTCTAGCCCTGACAGGGTTTCTCGTCCTTTCCCACTTGTGCCTTTTTGGAACTAAACTCCGACTCCAGTATCTGTGTAGCCTGAAGCCCCGGGCAAGTCCTGCTTTCCTGTCTGCAAACTAAAGGGGCAATACTTTCCTTCCTGAGGCCAGGGGCTGTGCCGAGCTGAGGTGCTGGCCGGCCCTTCTGCCGCCACCCCACCTCTCTACTTCCTGTTGGGTGGGTATCTGAGAGCCGCAGATGTGAGTTCTAGTGTCACCTGGGGTTCCCTTGGGTCCCCACCAACATGGGCCCTTGGGTGGGAGTTGGTGGGATGCCGGAGGGCCTGACAATGCCACTCCCAGAAGGCAGAGAGGATGCTGTTCGCTACTGCAAGGCTTTACCTCTAAGAGACCGGGGGTTTGAAAATATTTGATGTTTCTTATTCTAAAATCAGCTTTAAAAACTGGTTTTTGTCCAAGCCTGCTTTTGGAGCCCAGACCGGTTCAAGATGGAACCCTGTTAGAGGCTAGAAGATCTGACGGGGCCGGCCCGCAAGCCTGGGGTTGGGGAGTGCGCACAGCTTGCCTGGACCAAGGTGAGGCAGGGAAGCTGAAATCTGACCCTGTGACCTCTCACCAGTGCCTTCTGCTAGGACCTCTCTGGGCCCCGTGCTCTTTCCACAAATGGCAATTCTGAGACCAGCCTGGGGGCAAGGGTAGGGGGATCTTTGGCCCTCCACCAAGAGAACAGAGGGCAAACGCCTTGGGCTGGTAAAGTGCACAGAGGACCTGTCTGCAGGTGTTCTTCCTGGTTTTAGGGACCTGCTGCCATTGGCTAGTCTCCTGGGGGGCCTGGAACCCGCAGATAGCGGAGACAGGATGGGAGCTTTGGGCTGTTAGGAACTCTAGGGAAGCAGAGCTGGCGGGGGTGGGGGCGGGGGAGGGGGGGGACTGGCTTGAGGGTGTTCTCATCCCATCTCTGCCAGTGACTTCCAGGGGCCCTTGGATGGACCCTGTCCCCATCCATACAATGAAGGGAAACCCTTTCAGGGGTGGAGAGACCTTCCAGTTCTGATTCAATTTGCATAAATGCTAAGGAAGGGCTGGGCCCACGGGTACAGGGTCTTTGAGGAAGGGCAGCGGGTGGGGAGGTCTTTCCAGGGCCCCGTGGGTCAGAGGCCAAGCCGTGTGGGCAAAAGCCACCTCTCGCTGGAACAGAGATGGTCTCTGCCCCAGGGGACCTGGGCCCTGTGATAGCACCGGGCATGGCTGGGGAGAGCCAGGTCATTCCGGGGGCGCGGCAGGAGGATAACCTTCCCACAGGAACGTGGGATGAGATGATGAGGGTCTGGGCTAGGGGCAGCGTCCTGAGGGAGGTCCCTACCTATCTGTACAATGACGTGGCTGGACTGGATGCTCTCAGAGCCGCCCACCAGCTCTAGGCCCCAGGCCTTGTGGCCCCTGCGCCCATGACTGGCCTGGAGCGGTAAGTCCCACTCCTGCCTGGAGCTTCGAGCCGGGCCAGCCACTTGTCCGGAAGTTTCGTGGGATCCCTGCCTCCGCCGGGAGCCATCTGCTTGGACCCCGGGGGGGTCAGTAGGGCCGCCACACGGCCTCGTCCATGCGGCCCGGCGTGCTCAGGGCGGTAGGGGAGTTGCTGTGGCTGCCGTCCGCCTCCACGCTGTCGCTCTGGCCGCCCAGGCTGGGGTTCATGAGGTTGCCCGCGGCGACAGAGGCGCTGCTGGTGCAGGAGGCCAGCATGCGGGTCGGGGAGCGCTCGCCCCCGCTGCTGCTGCTGCCGGCCACCATGGAGAACTGGTAGGAGCCGGAGGACGCGCCGTAGTACAGGTGGTAGGGAGACGGGTTGGCCTGGAAAGGCCCGCTCTGGTTCTGCGGGGCCCCCGGGTAGGGCGGCGGGAGGTAGGTGTGGTGGAAGCGGCCGGTGGTGGGCATGCTGGCCACGCTGAGGCTGCCCGAGGGCGTGGCGCTGTAGGGGAAGGCGGCCGGCATGGCCCCGGGGTAATGCATCCTGGGGTCGGGGAAACGGCTCTCCGTGAACGTCTGCAGCGCTGGGAAGGAGCGGTCAAACTGGCGGGGGTCGGAGAACGGGTTCAAGTCCGAGGTGCCTGGGGGACAGCAAGGGGGACAGTCCGTCATGGCCTGGCAGCACCCCAGGAGGGCCTCTTGACGGAACGACCCGCGGAGGGGCGCCTGGGCGGTCCTGCTGGTGGGGTGCCTGACTCCGTTTCGGCGCAGGTTGTGATCTCAGGGCTGTGAGACTGAGCCCTGCACGGGGCTCCGAGTTCAGGGGGGAATCAGCTTCAGACCCTCCCGCTGCCCCTCTGCGCTGAGCACATGTGCTCTTTCTCTCTCTCACATAAATAAGGAAATCTTAAGTGGGGGGAAAAAAGACTGACCTCGGGGCTCTGTTTCACAGGCCATTTGCGGGACTCCCTGCTTCTAGATTTGCCTGGGCTCTTCCCGCCCTGGGCTGCTGGTGCGCTGGAACCTGCCTGACTCGGAATCCGGCCCCACCTGGGAGGCAGGTGGGAGCGGCTGCCTGGGCTGTAGGTGGCCATGGGGACCTCCCCAGACAGGCGGAGAAGGGGGAGGAATTTTCTTTCTCCTTGTGGAGTCCTCTTTATAGCCCAGCAGCTCAGAGGCATTCTAGAGCATGAAGGTGGGCCCCCCACCCCCCGGGGCCCCTGGGGGTGTGAAGAGCCTCTTCTGCCTTCCTCCCTCCCCATTAATAGCTCGTAAGACCGCGGGTATGAAGAGTCTCCAATGGTGCTCTGAGCTTGGGAGCTGCAGCTTGCTTTTACAAATAAGGCAACTGAGGCCCAGGAATGGTTTTTCCTAATGATGCCCAGGAAGGACTGGAGCTCATCGTGGGGCCTCTGCTTTCCACTCCCTGCTGCTGGGTGCAGGCACCTCCCCTGCCCGGGCGGGGCTCAGGCAGCTTCCCTCGCCCCGGGCCTGGGCCTCCAGGGCTGTCCTGTAGACTGGGGCTGACTGGTGGCCCGACAGAGAAGAGATGCCACCTTCGTTTGCCTCAGCAACAGTGAGATGGCAGCCGGAGGGGCCTGGTGGCCCGGAGCCGGCCTTCACACGGAGGGACCCAGGGTTCAGCCCCAGTCCTGCCCTAGTGTCTGCAGGTATGGCTCTTCTCTGGACTCCCAGACAAGGGTCTCTCTGCCTCTGTCCCCTACTCTTGCAGTTGCAGACCCCCCACAAAACCTCAGCATTCAAAGGGGCTTTAGGATTGAGTCTAACCCCTTCGGCAGGAAAACTCAGGCCCAGAGAGGGTGAGGCACTTGCCTCAGGGTTACATGGCACACTGGACCTGGCACAAAATCCTAGGGCTCCTGTTTTGAGCCCTGACATGTGCCTGATACGTAGCTGTCCCGTCTCTGAGGCAGCCCAGCCCAGCACTTGTCTTGGGTCTGATACTTACTGGGCAAGTCACTTAGCTGCTCTGTGCCTCAGTCTTCCCACATGAAAAAAACAGGCAGTGACAGTGCTAGGGATTAAGTGAGTTACTACACGGAAAGTACTTAGACCCGCACACAACAGAGGCCACTGAGGTTGCCCTGTGCACTGGCTGGGACACCTCTTGCTCTGGGCACCCAAGAGAACTGCCCCATGCAGGGCCCTGTGAGGACGTGTCCCTGACCCTCCTGCCTTGTGGCCTGGTCGAGGGGTGACTCTGGGCAGCAGCAGAGAGGTGGAGGAACCCCCAGCAGAGGTCCTAAGGGCAAGTTCGTCTGGTCCCCATCCCTCGTGCCGCCCCCACCGAGCAGGACACAGAGGGAGACCGTCCCTGTCACGTGGGCGGCTCCCGGTGTGTGCCGCCTGCTCTGACCATGGCTTGGCTGGGGGCAGTGAGCTGCAGGGACCCTCAGGCCTCTAGTTCCCCCAACTCTGCCCAAGGTGCTGTGGGGCCTCAGGTGACACCTGTAACTTCTCAGGGCTTTGGGCTCTTCCTGACTCCACTGGGGGTGTTGCCTTAGCAGTGGGCTCTGGGTCTGGTCCCGACCGTGAATCAGAACAGAGCAATGCTCCCAGGCTACAGGTCGGTGGGTGTAGGGTCAAGGGGCCAGATGAGCGGGGCCTTCTGGAACATCTAGTATTCTCTCTAACAGGGCCCCTGGCCAGTCCGTGCTGCCCTGGAGTGCAAGAGATCAGAGAGGTGCTTAACTCCCCACTGTCATCTCAGTATGACAGAGCAGAAGGCCTTGGGGACAGGGGCTGGCTCCCCGAGCAGAGCCAAGCACGAGGCTGATACACCCACTCAGAACGCAGGAAGTGAGTGCCGCTCACGCCATGGGAGTGCCATTCTCCAAACAAAGGAAACCCAAGCAGGGACCCCAGAACGCAGCAGTAGGCCTGCAGCCCAGGAAACACAGGGCTCAGGAAGCTCAGGGTTGTGCAAGGTGGACCCGGGCCTGGTGTGTGTGGCCCCTGGAGTTCCCATGGGCTGTGGGCTCTGAGCTGGGCTCACCCAGACTGCCAATGTCCTCTCCTGCCTTGCTGCCAAGCTGGGGTGGGGAGGGGGGAGTATCTGCCCTCAGCACCCCTGTGGGTGCGGCCCCCATTCCCCCAGCCCAGTAGCCCCGGGAAACCCGAGCTGGTCGGCTGAGGAGCAGCCAGTCCCAACACTGGAAGGAAATGTTTATTTTCTTCTCCAAATTGCCCCAGCTGCTGCATGGTGGCTGAATGAGGCCTTTGAGCCATGAGAAGCCCCTACCGTGGGCAGCCACAGCTGAGGGGGCTGGGGGCTGGCGTCTGGAGGGGTCGGGGCCTCAGCACTGCTTACTAGTGACCAAAGCCAGGGGGTCAAAGCTATTAAGGGGCATTGAGACAAGTGACAGTGGGGTGTCACTTGAGGGGGATCCCCAGGATAGAGTCTGAGGGCGAGGGCTCATCCCACCACAGGGGCAACACCAATGAGGGGGCCCCAAACCCAGCCTTGCCAACACCCCTCGTCTCCCCACATTACAGATGGGAACACTGAGGTTCAGCGAGGTGAGGTTACCTGCCTGAGATCACAGCTGGTGCCTGACATAGCTGGGTCTCTAGCCAGGTCTACCTGATGGCAAGTTCACTCCAGAGAGCACAGGCCCGGGGAGGGGGAGAGCTGGCAGGGGCAGAGGGCCACACAGGCTGCCGTGGGGGTGGGTGTGTGTGTAGGGAGGGGCCACAGGATGCCACAGAAGGGGAAGGACTGGCTCAGCCACGCCCCATACAGGCTCAGCCTCCTCTCCCCACAGCCCCAGGGAGGGGCAGGTGTTCTGGCCTGGCCCTTCTGGACATGGGGTGGGGAGGCTTGCCTCAGGCTCTTGTAGGCACCAATTTCAAAGCCATGTCCATGCAACTGTGGCCAGGGAGAGGTAGGTTTTCCTTCCATGGGAGCTGCTGCCCAGGAAGCCACTGTTCACCCTCACCTTCTAGATTCTGGGGCTCCCTGGCTGGGCTCCGATACGCACTGGGTCCCAGCTCTGCACGTGGCAGGGAAAGGCCTGGAGTATTAGGCTACTGTACCTGGAAAAGGGCTGGCCTATGGGACATGGAAGCAAGGATGGCTTTCGGGCAGGGGGCGGGCAGGAACCTGGAGAGGAGATAACCTCTCCCGGTCTCTTGAGGTCAGACCCCCATGCGGCAAGCCCCTCTCATTGGGCTCTAGAACCACTAACTGTCTCAAACTCACTAGCCCATGGGTCTCTCCTCACCTGAGGGGCTCAGCAGGACCAAGAATAGAAGTTTCCTGTCCCAGAAAAGAAGGGGTTGTACCAAGGCCCGGCCACTGTATCATGCCTGGCACACAAGGGCCGGGGGCAAGGCCTCCCTTAGTGGAGAGCCCCAGTTAAGCCCCAAGCTTGGCCTGGAGTCAGCTCGCACCCCTACCTCGGGCTCTTCCTGCGGGGGCTCCCTCGTCTGCACCTGGGAAAGTTCCTGGGAGTGCAGAAAGTGCAGAAAGTTCCTGGGAGGAGGTGCTATGGGGACTTTGGACATGGTCATCAGTGGGCTCTGGCCCCCACAAGTGGCTCTTCATCTCTTAGGCCTCAGTTCACTCATCTGTCAGATGGGTTGTAAGCAGGCCCCGCACGACCGGGAAAGAATGGCCACTTACGGGATGTGGCTCTGTCCAGCACCGAGGACCAGGGCTCTCTGCCCCCACCCAATCCAAGGGCCCAGAGAACAGTCAATCCTCCTCACCCGGCCGTGTATGGACCTGCCCCGTGCCAGGCACCCGTCTACTCTGCAAGGCCTCAGTGTGTCTGCCACAACCATCCAGGCAATGGGGACACAGACGCTGTCTGGGGACCCAGCTGAGAAGCCTCCCTTGTCTTTCCTGTTTGGAAGCAGTCTCTGGGCCAAGGGCGGACTTTTCCTAGGCGTTGCTGGGTGTCCCCAGCGCTGCAACATCACTATGCCATTTACAAAGTTTACCTGAGTGCAGTCATGGTATCGGAATGTTGCCCCAGCCCCGGGCAGAGACACCCACCACTGCCCCTCCCTCAGACGGGGGACATGTGGGCTCTTCAGCAGGGACAGGTCTGTCACAGGCTCCTTAGACAAGTCATACCCCAATTTTAACGGGTACACTCGGGGATTAATGCCTACGTCACTCAGGAGACCGTGAGCCCCCGGAGACAGGACCTGTGTCTATCCGTGCGGGTCCCTGGGGACCGGCGCTGCGCATCGCATGTACAGGGTGTCCATATGTGGTTGCTGGGTGACCGAATGAAGGGCCTATCCCAGGTCTGGGCAGAGTATCCCTGGAAATCATCTGGAGGAGGCCATGAGCAGGACTGTCCTCCTTCATAAAACAAGGCAGTGCAGTGAATGACCTCCAGAGGAGCCTTTGTTCTGTGGAAGCAGGGCCATGCGCAGGGCCCCCTCCACCATCCCGCCCCCTGCCCCCCGGCTCCCCCAGTGCCGTACCTTGGATGGGGGTCTGGGCCTGGCTGCTATAGTGGCTGGTGGTGCTGATCGAGCCACGGGGACTGGGCGTGCTCGGCGTCACTCGCATGCGCAGCCGTTCCAGGTCCCCGAAGCGGTCAGGGAATGGCTTGGTCTGGTCCTCCAGCTTCTGCCGGTGCCCTGCAGAGCATGGGGAGCCCATCAGTACTAGTTCCCGAGAGTCTCAGGGAGACACCACTGCCTCACTCTGCTGGGAGGTGCTCCCTGAGGTCCAACCTGAGACATCCGTAGGACAATCCTCAGGTGACTATCAACCCCTCTGCTGAGGTTCCCCACGGGCTTTCTGGATGGAGAATGGCCATGACATGCTGCCTTGGGGCTGCTGTGATGGTCTGTCTCACCCCTGCCTGCCTGAATAGGAGTATATGTTCTTCTATCTGAACCTCTAGAGCCCACTGTGCAGAAGGGGAAACTGAGGCAGCAGGCCTGTGTAAGTAGCTCAAGGGGGCTCCTGTGGGACTCGGGCTGTCACCCTCTGCCTCCCAGTGTCCCAGACCCCCCCCCCCCCGCCACTGCCCATATCTAGAAGAATAACGGGACGTGGCCCTGCAGTGGGACCACCAGGTGCACCAGCCCTGAGCCACCCTGGGACCCCCAGGGCGCGCCTCTCTTGTCCCCGCCTCAGACAGAAGGGAAAAATCCAGGGGGGTGAGAAGAGACATGGGGCACTTCCGGGCAGGGCTGAGCTCCCGCCTCTGACTGGAAGCTGTGGGCAGGGGACCAGTGCCCCTGGCTGGGGGCATCACACCTGGAGAAACTGTGAGCATTTCCCAGGACTTCCCTCCCAGGGCCCACTCAGGAAGGGGTCCAGCTTCATCTCCCAGGCCCCGGGGGTGTGGGCCAGGTCGGGTGCTCATGCCCCTGCCTCTGTACAGCTAGCTGAGGCTCCCCTCACGGCTTCCTGAATGACGTCAAGCTTGTGGGGATGCCCCCCGCCCCGCGCACTTTTTCAATTATTCATTTTACATTTCACAAGTGACACACGAACTTCTACAAAAATGAAAGCATTAAAGAATTACAGGTCAGGCTATGGCTCCTTTGACACCCCCTAACTTCTGGGGAGGCCCCCCATATGATCGGTTTGGTGGTCTTTCTTTCTAGCCTTGGAAAGATATGTTTTCCAGCATGGAAAACACAGAGCAAGTTTCTCACAGACCCTCTTGAACGGTCTCAGCCTGGTTTGCTCACAACAGAGCTCCTGCTCTACCTCGGAAGCCCTCCCCGGCGCAGAGGGAAGGCTCAGCGAGGAGGAGGACCGAACACTCAACACTCAACACTCGCCAGCAGATGTCCCTTGTCCTGTCGGTCCTGGCCCTGGAGGCTGCAGCTCGCTCAGCCCGTCATGCCCTAGGATGGGTGATTACGTGGTTTGCCCATTTCCTCTGTTATTCACCTGCGGCCCTCCCAGGAACTGTACGCGTCCGGGCCCTCTTCACACCTCTTTGTGTCTCCAGTGCAGACACTAGAATGGGCTGATCATCCAAACACCAGCCGTTAGCCTCAGACCGGGATCCCAACCCTGACCCGGAGGCAGGAGGCCAGGCAGGCAGGGCGGCCAGGTTCTCCTTTCACAAAGAGAACTGCAGCTCAGAGAGGTGAAGAGGCTTGCCCTCAGTCACACAGCGAGGAAGAGAGAAGGATGTCCTGTATCTGGGGTCCCTCGGAGAAGAAACATGGGGAGGGGCTAAGGGAGAGGGAAGGCTTGCCTGAGTCCTCGCGTCTGCGGTGACATACCAAGTTTTCTAGACTAACAAGGAGGGAAGAGGAGAGAAGTTGATGGGAAGGAAAACAGAAGCCCTCACTGTCCTGTCCTGAGGCCTGGAAAAGCATGAAATGACTAGTGACCGCCCTTGGGAATGAGGAAACTGAGCTGAAGGCCTCAGAATGGGTTTGATTCCTGATTTTCAAAATGGAGATGTGATGGATTCTGGCACCAGAGATGCCCATGCTCCCTGCCCATCCCTGCCTCAGACGGGCATCCGAGGGCTCTCAGAGATGAGCATGTAGTCCTGGGAGGGCTCAGCAAGTCATCAGGAAGCAGGGAACCCACTTTCTCCTCGGAGGATGCCCCAGACCTGGAGCCCAAGGGACACTGTCAACTGGGATGAGACAGCTTGGCTTCTAGCCAGGCTCCCTGGGCTGCTCCCAGGACCATTGCAAAGGGGCCAAATGGAGGCTGGGGGTGACTTTAGCTGGAGCTGGGGCTGTAGGCTCTGATGCTTGTGGGGACCCAGCAAGTCACATAAGTGAGGCACATGGGACCGGTGGGGCGTTGGGGTGGACTGGAGAGGGTGTGCCTTGTGGAAGGGCCAAGTGCCACCTGGTCCAGTTGGCTGGTGCCCTGATGGGGGTGGGGCCAGTGTGGCCAGAACTTCCAGTTTACCAGAAGAAACCTGCTTTGATGTGAAATGTTTATATGCTGGCAATTAATTATAATACTGAGAAAAAAAAAAAAAAAACCAAACCCCCAAACCAACTTGTAGGATGTGTCCTGCTCACCGGCTGCCAGTTTGCAACCTCAAAGTTCGAGATTTCATTTTCTGGTGGGTTGGGTAAGCTTAGCCACTGAGGACTGCTTAACAGATACCCCTCAGGGGGTGGTCACTAGGGGAGTGTCACGGGGCCTGGGAAGATGTGTTGTCGACACGACTGCGCCGGCCACCGAAAATGGCAGGGCCATGTGGACAAGCTAGAGGACAAATGAATTCGGGACAATCTCAACAGGCAGGAAGTTGGCCGGATAGACGTGGGGACTGCAGACTGACCTGAGTGCAGCTCGGGTGCAAAGATTCTGGGTGTCTTAGTCAACCACAAGCTTGCTGTGAGCCAATGGGGCTCCACGAAAACTGGTGCAAAACCTCAGGCCTTGTCATTATCGTCACTGTGGGACAAAGTCGTGTCTCTGAGTCACACTGTGTACCAAGTGTTTACAGTTACTCCTGCGGCCGGAGGAGGGAGGGCAAGGCTCATGGCCCACGCAGGTTCGAGGACAGGCCTGCCGCCTGTGCGGCCTGGTGGCCTCACTCGAGTCCCACTCCCTCCCCGCTGCAACCCGAAGCTGTAGTGTCCCCTCTACAGCCGAACAAGGTCTATGCGCGTGCTCCCTCCATGCGGGTCACTTCTACCCCAGCACATGCCACGGGAGGCAGGGCCACATCAGCGACGGGGAGTTGGGGAAACACAGCCAGGCCGACAGAGCCAACCCCAATGTGCAGGCCCCTGAGGCCGAGTCCGGGGAGTGTTCTTTCTCCTGACGGTCTCCTCTTAGCTCCCACTGTCCGGGGGGGGGGGGGGGGGGGGGAGCTGCGGAGGCCTCCGGATGTGACCTAGGCGAAGCGGTTGGTCTGGGACAGAAATCAGGTCGTCTGGCCGGAGCCTTCACCAAGGACACGCTTCCCGGAGCGAGGCCATCCTCACAGGACTCTGGGACTCGCTTCCTCGCCACCGTGGAACTCTGAGGCCACTGGCAGGGAGGGGCGGCAGGAAGCTGACGTGGCTCCACGTGGCCAGGGTGCCGGAGAGTCTCGGAGCCACGGGGCCCGGCTGCCACATTTGGAGCAGAGCGGAACTTCCCATGCCCGAGGGAAGATGGCCCTACAGAACAGACCTCTTTGATTCATTCCGCTGCCCACCGCGGGAGCTTGCGAGGGGGGGGGGAGCTCTGGCCTCGCTCCCTCAGTCACCTGGGGCCCAGCCCTGTCACGCCATGTGCCTCAGTTTCCCCCCGCACAGCTGGCTCACGGAGGCCCCTCCAGCTTTGCAAGTCTCTGGCTGGAAATTATGAAGCTCAGCCACCAGCCCTGCAAGGGCCTCCAGGAGGGAAGAAGGCTCAGCCTTCTTTCCACCCTCCTCTTGGGCCGCCATGCCTGGCACTTCTCAAGCATCTCCTGCCTCTCACACGTCAGAGCCACAGCGCAGGCGCAGCCCCTGCTGGAATGCTTCCCTGCCCTTCCGGGCTCACCCCGAGAGCCCCTCCCCTGCAGGCAGACCCCCTGCCCCTGCCCCGAGCCCTTGCAGCACCTCTGCAGGCTCTGAGCAGCAGCTAGCATGACCGGAAATTAAAGCAGCAGCCAGAGCTCGCAGAATGCTTCCTCCGCTCCAGTATCTAAGTCACCGACGGCCCTGCCTGGTTCCATCTTACATGGTCCCTGCTGTCCCTGTCCTGCAGGTGAGGAAACGGAGGCTGGCTGAGGGTCAGGGACGTGCTGAAGTCACGCAGATGGCTTGAGACCATCTCTTCTTCCTGGAGGCCATCCTGCTAGAAAGGGGCCTCGGTTCTGATCATTAGGGGCACCAGACAGTGGGTTCTAAGGCCTAGCCTGGCCCAGGGCCCAGCCTGGCTCTCTGCAGGGTGGGTCTGAAGAGAAGAAGGGAGGGTCTCAGTGGACTCCAGCAGAAGCCCCGTCCTACTCTGAGACTCAGGGCCAAGAGTCCTGCTCTCTAACCACACTTTGCTCTGACTGACCTCCTCCTCTGGGCCGCAGCTGCCACACCTGTACTGTGGTTTCATACCGTCCAGCCCCCAATGTGTGAGTGAACAACAGGACAGACCCCCAGGGTTTAAAAGTAAAGCACTTTGCAGGGAGGATGGGGGACCACCTAAGTAAGACCCCACCGTGGCCCACCACACCAAGCCTAGTGCTGGCCTCCTGCAGCTGGCCTCAAAGCACTGCAGCCCCTACAACATGGCCTCCCTTAGAGCTGTGATCCCCATTTGTGGAAGGGGATCCAGGTCCCAGTGGCCCAGGCCTGTACAAGTCAGCTCTCACCCACTGGTGATCAGGGGGGGAGATCACTTGCCCTTGGAGCTTCAGCGGTCTCCTCTGTAAAATGGGAGATCTCATTCTAACTCCCCAGGGTGTGGACGTGCTGCAGGAATTAAACAGGCAGTCTGGCGTTGGCCCTAGAGGAAGGCATTCTGGGCTCCACAGTTCTTCCACACCCCTCCTGGGGTGCCCAGCCTCGCACATGTATGAGGAGGGTCAGAAAGAGGGGAGCTGACACTGGGGCCCAGCCAGACTGGGTGATTCACCCAGGGTCACACAGCGTTGGAGGCAGATGACAAGGGCTAGGTTCTGGGTTGCGGGCTCCCTAACCACCAGCTCTGGGACATCCTTCTTCACCACCAGCTGGGCCAACATGGGGTCCCCGCGCCTCCCAGGAACCCGGTGCTTCTAGGGGAACCATCGGGGCCATGGCCCTGCCTTCACGCTGGCCCACCGCCAGCCCCTGTGATGAGAGTGGCAACCACTTGCACAGGCGTCTACCATCTACCATGGGCCACTGTGCTAGGTGGGCCGTGCCTGTCTTCTACAAGGGTCACAACCCTCTGAGAGGCTGCGACCATTGCCCCATTTTAAGGATGGAAAGTGGAGACACGACGAGGTCAAGGTCACACCTGTAACTGTCAGCATGTTGCATGAAGCTTGGCTTCCCAAGACTTCCAGGAGAGGAGTGCTATGTTGACGGGCGGTGAGGCTCCACTAGCAGGAGGCCAGCTCAGCATTCTGCCTCCACTGGGTGGGAATGGGACAGGAGGCAAAGGGGGCAGGCAACAGGGAGAACCAGAGTTGGGCAGGGCTCGGGAACAGGACGGGCTGCCGGGAACAATGTGCGCCCCAGTGACGGGGCCTTCACCCATCTGAAGACACTCGGCTGCCTCCTCGGCTGCCTGGCCCAGCTCTGGTGCGGTCACAGCCCAGACACAGCAGCCACTGTCCGCTCAGCCGTGGGGTGGGGCACCCGGGCCCAAGGCCCGCTCTGTGGCCTGTCAGGAGATTTACACCCGACTCTTAACAACCGCGCGCGGAATCGCGGGCGGGTGCTGGGCCCCGGGTGGTCTGCCTTGAATCGGCCCCCTGTGAGCAGATGAAAGCTGGTCGGTGGCTGGGCAGGGAAATGGGCTGGCGGGGGGCCAGCGGGCAGGGCGGCAAGCGGCTCCCTCCCAGGGCTGCAACTGGGGCTTCCAGCAGGCCTGGGGTTGATTAGGGGAAGCCGGGAGGTCTGAGGTTAACCCCTTCCCTCCTGCTGGGTGCACTCCCCTGGGGATCTAGGGGATCCTGGGAGCTGGGGCCACAAACTGTTGCCTCTCCACGACTTGGGTGTCCCTCTGCCTCCCCACACCTGGTGCTGAGAACAAAACTGTGGCAACTTCAGGACCCTCAAAGGCCCAGAGACAGGCTTAGTTAGGGTCACTTCCCCTGCCCATGCTGTCTGGGGCCCTCAGCAACCACTGGCTCTGGGCTTGCTTCCTTCAGACCTCTCTGGTCCAACGTCACCTCCGCTCCCTGCCCACGCCCCATCCCTGCGCTCTCCACCGCTCCCCCCAGCTCTGTTTTTCTTCCTAAGATCTCTCACTACCTGAAATTAAGTCAGTTAATCATTTATTTATTTCATTTATTCAACAAAGAGTTACCGAGTACCTCCTAAGTGCTCACGTCTGTATTTTGGGGTCTAGGTCAGTACCTGGCAAAGCAGAGGAAAGAAACTCTGCCCCGTGGAGCATATACACTGGTCAGGGGAGATAAGAAAGAAACAGAATGAGTGAACTCTATAGCATCTTGGAAGGTAATCAGGGCTCTAAGTTAAATCGAGGCTGGTAAGTATGGGCAGGGGTGTGTATGATTTGAAACGACATGTCAGGGGAGGGCTCACTGAGAAGTTAAAGTAAAACCTTCATTCAGGGTGGGAAAGAGCAAGCCATGCGTCCAGGGGCGTCTGGGGAGGAGTGCTCCAGGGAGACAGAAGAGCAGTGCAAAGGCCCTGAGGCAGGGATGTGGCTGCCCAGTTGGAAGACCAGCCAGGAGGCTGGGGTGGCCAGAGTGGGGTCAGCGAGGAGGAGGATGGCAGGGAGAAAGGAAGGGGTAATGGACACAGAGCAGGTGGGGCCCTGTGGGCCACGGTGACTAGAGTACTGTTCACCATCTTTCCCTACCTCCAGTGTCTAAGACCCAAGAGGGACGGAGCCTGTCTACTGGGCTCACTGTGGCATCCCCAGCTTCTAGAATAGTGCTAGACACATGAAAGGTGCCCAGGAAAATATTTGTTGAAATCATTCCATTTACATTTTTGGGAAGAAAGGGCCCACAGGCAAGGTGCCTAAACCACCCGCCTCTGCCTCAGGCAGGATTAAGAACTTGGGTCCTACCCTTTCAGGGACCAGCACCTGCTAAGCCTGGAAGATGGGGGAGCGATTCTTAAACCACGGTCCTTGCCAGAAGTGCCAGGCCCTGAGCTGCCTCCTGTCTGAATCCTGGATCCTGCTCAGCCACCTGCTTTTTTAACCAGCCCCTGGTGACTGTGAGGGACACCAGCACTGAGAACCTCAGAAACCAAGGCCACACAGGCAGGAAGCCACCAAGCCAGCCTTCAAACCCAGCCAGCCACCTGGCTGCAGATCGGGCATGCTCTGCAGGGCACCAGAGGGGAACGACCCAGCCACAGAACCCACAGCTGGGCCTCAGGGATAGGTAGACTCCCACTCCTTGGCTCCCAGGACCAGCCCCTACCCCCACCCCACCCCACCCCACAGAAGGCTCAGCCCTCACATGGGGTTGGGAGTCACCAAGTGGGAGAAAAGCCCAGAAAGGAAATCCTGTGATCATCCATGAGGGTTTGGGTACTTCCTGCGCGGCTGGGCAGCTGCAAGCTCCTTTCGTGCCCAGGACACCTCCCTAGGACAGACATTAATAGCTACTATCATCCCCATTTCACAGATGAGCACAGGGAGGTGGGAAGGCCCTTCCAAGGGGCCCTCACTTCCCTGAGTCCTAGACTGGAGCCCCTGGGGGGGGGGCACTGAAGCTCACCCTTGAGCAAGGGGCTCTGTATCCTGCCCTATCCCCTTCTGGCACCCCAGAGGACCTGTTAGCAGGGACTTTGCACCAGGCCTGATGCATGGGGAACGTCTAGCAACCAGCAGTGTTGAGCTGGTCTCTTACCTCGTATAGGTGGGGAAAGAGAGGCCCAGAAAGGAAGAGGATTTGTCCAAGGTCACACACTAAAGTCCAGGTCAGGGTTAGAAGCCAGGGTGCTCGTGAGACCTGATCTGCAGGCCTGGGTGGGCAGTGAGGGGCAGGAGAAACGCAGGGCCTCGGGACGGGCGGCCTGGAGAACTTCTCCCCACCACCCCACCCAATGGCGGCTCTTTTCTAGAAATCAGCTTCTGCTAAGATTTTGTTTGAACAAGTCTCTTTAAATCCATGGGTCTGACCCAAGTCCAGGCCAACGGGCGCCAACCACCTCAGCACACAGAGCCAGCCTAACCTCCAACTCCAGGCTATCTCCTGGCCCAGCTTCCTTTCCTTCCTCTTGCTGCCTCATCTCCCTCTGGCCTCTGCTGCTTTGTCTTGTGTCACCCCTTCCTTCCTCAGCTCACTGCCCAGAAGGGCTGTCTCAGGTCTGGGGGACCCGGGGAGAGAAAAGCAGGCAGAGGATTCGAACTAGGGGCTCTCAAAGGCAGAGCTGAGTCTCTCTCCTCATCCAGGGGCCTCCAGGGGGAGGGTGGGCAGCTCTGGGCCGAGCAGGGCTGGACGTGGAGGCCCTGAGGGGTTCCAGGCATTGCTGGGCCCCAAGGGAACATTCCTAGAAAGCTCCAGGACCCCCAGCTCGCAGGCCTCCATGGACCGGCTGCTTTGTGGAGTGGCTGCTAAGGGCGGCATCAACACACGGAGCCCAACCGTGGCTCCCATCTGCCCCGATTCTGCCCCTGGAGACAGGCAGGCATGTCACCTCCATTACCCCTCTAAGGCCACGGCTTAGGTTTCTTAGCAGCCATGCTGCTGCTGACCCAGAGAGGGTCACCGTCCCCGAATGGTGGTGGTGGTGGTGGGAACGCATGGCAGCGGTCAGGTACTGGGGATAACAGGACACCGTAGATCCAGTGACTCACCCGGATCCTCCCTCTGCCACAGCCAGATGCTAGCCACATGCTGTCACTGATCTCTAGGCCCGCAGCGTGGGGGGTATCACCCCACTTCTGGGAGGAGGGGTGGAGGCCCAGAGATGCCAGTAACTTGCCTGGGGTCCTTCAGCCAGGCCGGCTGACTCAGAACTTGTTCTCTGCACCATGGAGGCCTGTAACTCACAAGGGCTTCCCAACTATCACCACCTGAGACTCTTGGGTCTCTTGGGACTCTTGGGATCACCCACCCAGTTCACAGATAACAAAACTGAGGCCAAAAAGAACACATGGGTTGTCCAAGGCTATGGAGCCCAAGGCCAGGGGCATGGATCCACCTAAGGCCAATCCTAACAAGAATACGGCTGGAGCAGATGTCAGCCTGCGAGCCTCATGCCAGATGCAGAAGCTCAGGAGGATGGAGGGTTTGCCCTGAGAGCCTACAGGGAGTCATCCCGGGCCACTAGGCCGAGCATTATGCCCTTCCTAGGTGGCCAGTCCCTGGAGTGGAACCAGGAATTGGATAGATGGGGAGACAAGCCAGCCTGATTCCCAAGAAGGAAGGGGCCAGCCCACAGGGCAGGCCTGGGTGGCCCTCACTGATGACACCCTTGCATAGCCACACCCCTGTTCAGAGCTTCCTGGGCTCAGGTCCCCATTCTGTCTTCCTGCCCCAAGTCCACCCAGCTTAGAATGGAAATCTAAGACTGTCTCTGGGAAGACAGGGCACCTCTCAGCAGACCACGGGAGGCCCTGGCAGGTTCTCAACATCCCCTGGCCTAGATTCTCTCCTCACTCGAACTAGGGTGACCGTTTGGCTCTGCTCTCACAAGGATCCCACGAGATAATGAATGCGAGAGGGTTTTCTGAACTGCAAAGGGCCACTATCACAAAGAGAAAGTCAGGGCCACTTTCCATACCCCACACTGAGCACGCTGCAAATCCGGGGGCGGTCCAGGCAAACACGCTGGTCAGAAAGCAGCCAGTCCAGAGAGGGCCAGCTGGTTCTCAGTTTCATTCATTCATTCATTCATTCATTCATGGAACGCAAGCCTCTGGCCCACTCTGCGGCAACCGCCCCACTCTCCAATTTCTCTGATGTAAATCTGCAAACTCCAGGTCCTTCAGCAGGCAGAAGCAATGAAACACAACTCTGATGCTAAAACACACACATCAGGACTCCCTGCACATAGTAGCTGCTCAATAAATATTTGCAGAATCAATTTGCATTCCTGAGTATGGGTTTTAGGGTCAGAGTGCCTGGGCTCTGTGTGACTTAAGTCACTAACAGATCCAGAGAAAGTTTCCAAGGAGGGGATCCGGCCTCGCAGCCAGATCAGCTCCTGTTTTTGATGGCTCCCTCTCTCAGCCGCTGGCAGAGGAAGCTGGAGTGGAGCAGCGCAAACCTAGCCTGGCCCCCCTCCCCTCACAAATACCCTATCTGAAGCCTGTTCCTTCCCTGAACCCTTTCCTCAACAGACGCAAACTGCAAGTCCATACTCCTCTAACTGTCCATCTGCCCACCCTTCCACGGGCAGGCGTTCCTCAGGGAAGGGCGCCAGGCTAATTCTGCCTTTTGCCCTCCCAGCACCCTTGCTGGCCTCCAGGAGTCCAGAGCTAAGCACAGAGGGTCAGGTGTTGCTGGTGTGTTTTGGGATGTGGAGTCCAGGACTGCAATCCCACGCGAGAATTCTCCAGGCATCCAGTGCCATCTGTCTGACCTTGGCTGCTGCTCTCCTCAACCCCCACTCCCACCCACACTGGGCTCTTCTCCCCCATCCAGGGGGCTTAGTGACTTTGGCACTTACGTCTGGGTTCTCGGGGTCCATCCACGGTCACCTTGATGGCTCGGTGGTAGGTGGCCACTTGGGTGGGGTTGGTGAACACGGTGATGGTCAGTGTGAAACTCTTCCCTGGGAGGAGTGGAGAATAAATGCAGAAGGTTGGCACCTGGAGCGATGAACAATACTCTGTTCTCTCTTCCAGAAGGGGCAGATCTCTCTCCTTTGAACCTGGCAGCAGATGGGGCTCTAGGTGAAGGTCTAGCTGTTGGCCTTGGCATTCAAGGCCTTGGAGGTCTGGCATCATCCTCTCTGCTATTTCCTCCCTGCTTCCCTGCCTTTGTGCCATTCCTTCTACCCAGAGACCTTCATGATTTTGGAGTGGGGAGCGTTGAAGTATATTTATTAAAATATGCATAAAAATACAGATTTGGGGGGGCACCTGGGTGGCTCAGTCTGTTAAAAATCTGTCTTTGGCTCAGATCATGATCCTGGGGTCCTGGGTTAGGCTCCCTGCTCAGCGGGGAGTCTGCTTCTCCCTCTCCCTCCCTCTGTCCCCTAACTCCTGCTCATGCTTTCTTGCTTTCCAACAAATAAATAAAATCTTTTAAAAAAATACTATTTTCTTTTCCTGAAAGTAATTATGACTTTATAAAAAACTGGAGGGGAGCACAGAAAAATCACCTACAGTTCCACTAACCCAGAGATAAACACTGTTAGCATTTGGGTGTTTTTGGCTCTAGTCCCTTTTGGGTGGGTATGTATGTTTACAGAGTGGCAAGGACTCCAAAATACGTATATTTATACCCTGGTTGTGTTTTTCTTCATTTAACCTCACATCGTAAGCACTTTCTGGTGTCATTAAAACCCCTTCATAAACTTCATTTTAATGCTGCAAAATACTTCAACCCACAGAAGCCTCGTCTTTTCTTTATCTGCCTCCTTCCTCCCTGGGGCTCGGGCCCTGCAGCCTCCTCCTGGCTGACTCCTGGTTGGGGGGTTGGGGGCTGGGAGAGCGCGGACTGGGGAGCTGCCGGCATTTCATTTGTAGACGCAACTGTTATTTCCAGAGCTCTGTTCTATTTTTAGATAGACATTTGGCTCCAAAGTCTCCATTCAAAATTCCTGAGAGGAAAAACTTTTAAAATAATAATTTTCTTTCTTTTTTTTTTACCATTTAAAATAAAACGAAAATGACCTTTTGTTTACAAAAATCTTTGCCTCCATCTCTGCTTATTTCCTCAGAATAGATTCCAAGAAGTGGTGAGTGATTTCGTTGCATCAGAGGGCTGGGATGCATTCAGGGGCATTGATCGCTCCAGTGAGCGGACAGAGCCCCGGAGAGAGTCACCGTGACTGTGACTGCAGCGAGCCGCCCCCCCCAAGCCCAGCCCAGCCCCACAGCCGCCTATCACACTCCTGACTTCAGTCTGCCTCTCTGCCGTGCCTAGGGAGATTGAAACTTTTTATCTGCTTATGGTCTGTCCCAAACCCAACACAAATGATCACTTCAGGTTCCTTCATGCTTTCCTCAGTCGTGTTTTATTTATTTATTTATTTTTTTCCTCATTCGCGATTTAGTTCCGTTTGGAAATCAGCCTGTGTTAACCGGTTAGCAACCAGCTTCTCAGCTTCACATTCTGCCTTCTGACACCGAGCTGTACGGCATGTTCAGCTCTTGCCCCTGTTGGTGATTTCTCCTAGTGTTTCATGTTTGGGCAGTGCTCCCCACCTGAACTGTACCAAGCCGGTAAAGGTTTACCTTCGATAGACAGCGTTCTCGCTACCTTCCACCTTTAATTCCTTGATTCTTCTGGGGGTTTAACTGGTGGGTTTGGTAGAAGGTAAAGATAAGGGCAACCCAATTCTCCCAGCAGCTTCACGGAAGGAGGAGTCGATCCTCTCTCCGGCCCTCTTCTCTATCAGCATCAAGTCCCCCCCACTGTATGAGATCGGGGAGGCTGGGGTGAGGGCTTCGCCCATCTCCTCTAAGCTTGGCCTCCTCCTTCTCTGCCTCCGAGCATCCCTATCTCTGGACCTCAGTTATCAATCAGGGACTCCCTAAGGGCAGGGGCCTGCGGCCCAGTGCACCTGTGCCCACCCAGGGCGGGCAACTAAGGGAGGCTACCCGCAAAGGGACAGCACAGGAGTCCAGTCCCTGCACTCTGGCAACTCTCCAAGGCGGGCAGGCAGTCTTGCTACCCTCCTTTTACCAGCGGGAGATGAAAACTCAGGGCAGGGAAGGATAGCTTGTGGTTCTCCTTGCCAGGCTGGATCCGGTGATCATGTGAAAACTCGAGCCCCAGAAACAGGAAAATCCAGAACGAAAGTAAACCAGCCAGGCTTCCAGGACCGCACCACGGAACCCCAGGGGTTCTTCTGAGACACCGAAGAACTGGTGTATAAATGGGGTGGTTTAAATTGAGGCGTGACTCAAACTGGGCCAAAGTGCGGCCTTTCTGGAAGAATCTTCCTGAGCCAGCCCACTGAAGGCAGGGATGGAAACGTACAGCCCCTGCCCCTGGAGTCCTGGATCAGAGGAGATCGAACCCCTCACTCGCAGACTACAGGGGGCACGTCCCACGGTTTCTGGAAACCAAAGTGTATAAGGTCTAGGGAAATTTGAGGCAGGGCCCACCTCCCCTTCCTGGGATCTGCCTTCCCCTCTCTTTGGTCATTTTTCTCCTGGACTTTTTCCTCCCCTGCCAGACTCCCTATCACTGTGTAGACACTGCAGGGTGCCAAGTCAGATGGGCCCCAATTACTTAAGTGCTCCTGTGTCTCCCTCATTTCCCTCGGGTCTCTACTGAAAAGTCACCTCCTCGGTGAAGCCCTCTCTGGCCACTTTATCTGAAGCAGGCATTTTAAACTTGGCATCTGGGGCTCCTTCTTAGGATTAAGTGGGCCCCGTGAACAGGGACAGGAAAAAAAAAAAAAAAAAAGACGGCTATATTGTCTCTAACCTCTGGCTGCAATTTAGTATCTCCTTCAAGTATGGCCATGGGCAACAAACCACAGAGGTATTACAGAAGTCCCTGTGACCTTGTCACCAACAGACGTCACAGATATTTACATATCACATTACAGACATTGCAAATTTCTCTAAATATCTTTTATGCTCGTCACAACTTCAAAATCATGGTCGTCATCAGACCCATTGCCACATCTTATTATTTAATACACTAATAAAAGAGCACATTTATCCCAATTTTTTTAGACATTTTGCTGTGTTTTATTATAATTGGTTTCCATTGTAATCCTTTGTATTTCATTTTATTCTTTAAAACACATTTTTTAGAAACTGTCAAGTTGACCCATGGGGTAAAAAAAAAAGTTAAGAAGCTCAGTGTGAAACATCAGGGACCCTCCTGCTCTCTCCCTACTTGCTCCAACTTCCCCCATCATGCTAATTATTTTTGGCAATTCCTCTACTTATTTTCTGTCTTCCTCTACTAGATGGTAAACTCCCTGGGCACCAGAACTTCTGTCTTGTTCACTGCTGTGTCCTAACCCCTAGGACAGCATCTGGCACATAGTAGGTGCTCAAGAAATGTTTGTTAAAATCATTAAGGGAGAGACAACCGTGTCCATTTTACAGATGAGAACACTGAGACTCACAGAGGGGCAATGAGTCATCCAGGTTAACAGTGTCTAGGCAGGGCCAGAAAGGTTAGAATGTGCTGGAGTCCCCTGCCTGCCCTCCAGCACCCACCCCTCCCCGCCTCAGCCCCATACAAGGACCTGCTTCTGGGCAGTGAGAGGCCTCCACTCTCACCAGGCAGCAAACCACAAACTACCCCTGAGGTCATCAGCCCTCCTCCACAGCTTCCTCCTGCTTTCCAGTCCTGGCACCACCCCTCCCCGGTGCCCAAAGAGAGGGAGGGAGGAGGACAAAAGGCAGGGGCTGGGACCTGGGAACAAGAGTGGGAGGGAGGGGTGTGTATCAGGTACCATGGGAAGCAGGGGTCCCCAGAACGAGTTGGGGGGAAGCTGTCTCCCTGAGAGCCCCTCAGCTCTCTCTCTTTGCCTGCTGGTGAACGCCTCCTCCCACCTCACCCCGTCTCAGGGCAGGAAGCTGTGATGATGGAGAAGGTAGAGGACTTGGTGCAGGAACCTCAGGCAGACCTGCCATCAGCCAGAAGTCCAGGAACTGCTAACCAAGGCACTCCAGGGACTGGCCCCGGCCAGAGGGGAGAAGTCCCAGTCTGGAAACAGCTACCCCTCGGGGACTTGGGTGACTCCAGACAATCTCGTGGGCCCCTGGACCAATCAGCACGTACAACCGGGTCTGGCAGTGTGGCTCTGGTCCAGTCCCTGTTCCCCTCAGCCCCGGTTCTCATGTCAGAAAACCCCATCATGGGGGCCTCATGGATAGGAGGAACACATCTCAGGGGACCTCTGGGTTTTCTGGACATTGGTCAAGAAATCTATAAGCCAGACCCACACATCTCTCCTCAAATCTCCCTCTACCTACTAGGATTTCTTTTCAAACAACTAATGACTGTTCAGGAACTCCCGCTGTTTTCATGTTCACCTAGGCTGCCTCCTAGAGGACATTTTGGGAATTTGTGGCATGTGGTCCTCCAGAGGGGTGTAGGGGGTGTGGGGGGGGTGGAGAGGAGCGGAGGAGGCATGGGTCCAGCTGGGTACAGGGCACCCAGGCAGTCATTCCTCCTGTGTGTGAAACACCTGTTACAAAGATTCTCCGAGCCATGAGCCTAACTCAGTTTTACATAACATAAAACCAAGTTTTTTGCACACTTTTAGTATCTGTTGAATTTTCCAGACAGTTTCCCCCCACCCCCCCTGAAATTTTGTTCAGAACTTTGCCAAGCACTGTTCGCCCCTTCAGAAAACCATGTCGTCGAAGGCAGTGGACTCTTAAGTCCCACACGCCCGGGCTGGTGGTCTGCCACGGCGCTCCCGGGGCTTCTGCCGGCTGGCCAACCTCCCACTCACCACAAGGCGGTCTCACCCCACATTTATATATTCAGATGAATATTTTATCATAAATCACTTTTTTTTTCTCCATGAAAGCTATGGACTTCTATGGATTTTGAAACTGCACATAAGTAGGGAGGTTCCATTAGTTACACGTATCATTGTAGGACAATGAAAAGTGCGTTATATAGTATTTGTTGTAAGAAGGGTGGGAATCTCGGCCCTAATCACTGCAGGACACACCGGTGACTTGGTTTCTTTCCCTCCCTTATTTCTTTCCCATCTTCAGGCTTATCATGAGGGCTCTGTGGTGGTGGTGTCTATGTCCTCCATGGAAACCTATCTTCCTGGAATTAAGACAGCATCAGGGAATACGAGGCAAGGAAACAAACAGAAGTTTCCGTCTGGCTTCTCGATCTTGGCAGAAGTCCGAGGGCCAGGGAATGGCTCCGGGTCCCAAACTCCAACCTGTCTCAACTCTCGAAGCACCCCACTGTCCGGGTCAATCACTGATTTGTCTTCTCGGTGGGAATTTCCCAGTGGGCAGCAGGGGCACAGCGGACAGGCTGCTGAGAGCCACAGGACCCCTGTGCCCTCCTTCTCACTGCCAGCCGCCTCCACTTCTCCCACTCCGCAATTCACACCTTCTGGGTTTCCCCCCGCCCCCGCCCAAACCACACCATAATCACAGAATCAGTGACTATACCACTCAAAGGAACTTCAAAGATCTCTCCAGTCATAGGCATTCGATGTAACAAAATCTGTAACCCGTGTCCACCTCTCAATACGTGCCAAGTGATACACCGGGGCCAATTTCCTTAATCCTTATAAAACCTCGGGAGAGAGGGTTCCTTATTGCCCCCTTATACAGCTGGGGAAACTAAGGCACAGACAGGTTTAACCATTTGTCTCATGTCATCCAGCAAGTCACCGGTGGAGTTAGGACTGAATCCAGCTGGGCTGGTTGTCAAGTCCACGTTGTTCAATACTGTCAGACTCTGAGGTCTGAGAGTCTGCTCAAGTCCCCAGGTATTGGAACTCCCACTCAGGCCCCTTCCTGCCCCCGCCCAGGACCAGGGAGACTGATGGGAGAAGGGCTGTGAGAATGATTTATAAATGGCCTCCTGCCTCCTCCAGAGCCATAACTCCAGCCTCAGCCTCGCCTGCTTCAAGCGCACCAGCTAAAGGGTGATTTGCAAACCCACTTCTCTCCCCCAAAGTCCTGCAGGGTGAGTGCAGGTCCGTGGGCATAAATGCCACAAAGAAATCACTTTACGCAGCAAAAAGGCCAGCCACCCAACCAGCCAGCCATGCCCTTGGTCACTTGGGATCACCGTGTCTTCTCTTTCTCAATCTCACCTCCCAGGACATGGAGTGAGGTTCCATGTTCCTGAAGCTTCGCTGGGCTCCTGGGATGGACCTCCCCTCTGCCTGTTCCTTCAGGGGCTGCAGCTAGGGCGGGCGGGCCTCCCTACTCCCCCCAACCCTCCATATCCTCATGCCACCTGGCTGCACACCTGGCCACCGCCCCAAATTCAAGCTGCCACCAACCGGTGGCCAGTGACTCTCCACTCAGGGTTGCAGCTGGGATTAAGTTGCAAAAGGCTGGAGAGATCGGGGATGACAAAAGGGGCTTGGAGACTAATTAGGAGCAGCAATGAAAGCTTAATTCATAAAAGCAAACATTTTCCATCCATCAACCTGCAACCAGTTAAGGGCAACGTTTGAAAGAAATCTGTGCGTGGGGAAGGGAGCCAACAGGAACAGGAAATGTTTGAAAGAATGTAAACTATTTCAGTTTCATAAAAAGTAACAAGTAAACAGTTATTACATGCAAATAATGCCCTGGTTTTAATTAATGCTGAAAAGTCAAAATATGTTTGACATTTTATGTATACATTGAACGGCTGGAGAGGAAAAAATGGTGCCCAGATGCCCACTGCTGAGCAGGGCTGTCGGCTGGGAGCAAACGAAAACCTTGAGAAGGTCTTGTTTATTGGTGTTGAAAAGTACAATTCTGCCTCAGCCTCTGTGGAGGCTGGGGGCAGAGGGAGCCTAGTGTACTTTCTTAACCCAACTGGGGGGGCAGGCTGGGTCTTGCGACTGGGCACTCCCGGCTTTTCAGCAGGCTGGTCTTAAAGGGCCAGCGAGTCCTCGAGCCTCCATTTCGCTGGGGCAGGGTTTCTAGGGCTTCTCCACCCAGAAGTGATGATGGGTTTCGGGTCCCAGCAGCCTCCCACCGGAGAGCCCTGGGGCAGGAGCCACAGCAGGCGGGCTGGTCCTGCCTTCCTTCCTATTGCCAGAGGCCAATCACACAGGCAGGGGGGCACTCGGGGCTTCTGAGCGGGGTGGGGGGTGGGTGGCAGCCTGCAGGCTCCCCCCCCCCCCCCCCCCGCATTGCATTCGTGTCCCTCCTAAACCACCTTAAGGCTCACAGGGCTGGGGAAACTGTGACTTGGGGAGACCACAGCTGGGGAGAGGCAGCCTCGGCTGGCTCAAAACTTGAAGCTTGGGGAGATCCCAGCCCCGTGGGGAGAGTGGCTAGGGTGCTTGGGCCCCCGCAGACCGGCCATTCGTCTAAACCCGCTGCTAAGCCCTCTTGCCACAGAAGACCTACGAGGTCCTCCTTAATCCGTGATCTCTTCCTAGTGTCTTTTATGAGGCCAGAACATTCAACCATCGGGAAAGAGGGGTGACACGGACAGCTACAAGAGTTAGTAAACCCCAGAAGCTGGAAGCCAATTGTGTCTTTTTCTGGCCAAGGACCCGCATCCTCAAAGGGTTTTGTGACACTCCCATGGGGCTCCAAACCGCTGTCTGAGACCAAGCCGGGCCTGGGCACTTGTTTCTGGGGCTCCCATTTGGGACCCCAAGGGCTTGCTCTCAGCTTCCTTCCTAGACCTCTGCCATTGCTGGTGTCAGGGTGCGCAGACTCCCTGCAGCTCACCTCGCCCACTGCGGCCCACGAAGCGAAGGTCGTTGAACCTGGCCACCTGGTTCTTCATGACCGCCGAGGCATTACGCAACTCCGCAGAGTAATTCTCATCATTGCCAGCCATCACGGTCACCACTGTTCCATCGGGCACGTCCCCCAGCGCCACCACCTGAAGGCACAGGGGTAGGGGGACAGCTTAGAAGGGTAGGGGAGGCCAGGGAGAGGCGGGGAGGGGCCAGGCAGCTCCCCTAGGTCCTAGGCGCACTGCAGGATTTCTCAAAAGCAGAGCGGAGAAAAGGCTAAATCCCAACGGACACCTTCCCCCACAAAAAAACAAAAACAAGAAGCCGAAATCTCCACCTTCCACACCCAAATCCTAGCTCAACTGGTTAAGTCATGTCCTAAGAAATTATCCTTGCAATGAAATCTGCATGAGAGCTGTGAATGAGCTCGATCACTGTGGCGTGGGGTGCAGTTCCCCTCTTTCCTTGGGCCTGAGCAAAAGAGGAATCAACATGCTCCTAGCAACCACGTCCCTAAGTAAAAATAACATCAACAACAATAATAACAGGACGGGCTCCCCATACTGAATTAAAACTAGAGCCATTCGGGGTATAAAATTCGGCCCTGAAATGTGGCCCCGGCCCAGTCTGCCGACCTCTGCAAAGACTGAATTCGTTATGCAGGGAAAATGCAAAATGTAAAACAAACCGGTATTTTGAGAGGGGTTGTACAGAAAACCCCTTTAAAGTGAAAGAGGGGCTTTCAATAGGAGAATGCACCTGCTGGGAACTGCATGGTGGGGGAGGAGATGCCCCCTAATATGATCTCCCCCACCCCTCACCCCTAGCAGCGGGCAGAGGCAGATGCCTTTTGAAAAGGAATCACGCTGCAAATGTAGTCACAGCCATTTAAACGTGGCCACCGTGTGCAAGGACTAGGGATCCAGATGGTAAAAATTTCAAGGAGAAAATGTTTGGGGTCTGATTAAAAAGGCCAGATTTCCTGTCAACATCCTGTCTTCTTTTAATTTCAAAGATTCCTTTTAAGCTCCAAGTGACAGTAAAACCTCCGATCTGAGGATTAAAGTCACACGGGCCTCCCCTCCCCCTCCTCCCCGGGAGAGTTTCCCCACTGGCATTTTAAGATGTCACCCGGGAGACCTCCAAGAGCCACTCATCCTTTCCCCCCCCCCCCCCAATTTGGAGTCGTCTTAATGGGAGCAAGGACGGCCTCAGCTGCCAGGAGCCGCTGTTTCCAGCCACCTCGCGCACCCGCCACCCCCAGCCGCTGGCCCTTCCTGCCCTGCCCTTTCTCACGGCAGCTGTGAGAGGTTTAGGGGAAAACCAAGGCGTTTTCGTTTCATCTCGCTGCCCCCTTAAAAAAAATGAAAATGAAACAGTCGCCTACTCCCTAGCAAAAAGAAAAAGATCCTCTGAATGACTGGGGGGTTCCAGGGGTGGGAGCGCCCCCCCCCATTTTTGCCCGGGCGTTCGGGATTCCTGCCGCAAACGTTTAGGGTTCGGTGCCCCCCTTCTCAGTCCTAGAGTCGCCCGGTGTAAAATTTCAGAAGCCAGAGGTGGAGGGTGTGAGCAGGAAGTGTATCTGAAGCGGTGCAGGAGGAGGGGTGCTGGCAGGGGAGGTTAGGCCCTATCCACCCTCCGCACCCCACCTCCGGGGCCTCGCCCTGGTCCCGGGGCTCTTCTTCCCCTTTGCCCGCAAGGCTGTGTCGGAGGGATCCCGACTGGGGAGGAGCGAAACCCCATCCGCCCGTTTCCTCATCAGCGTCTTTCAGCCGGGCTCCCCGAAGGTGGAGGGGGCAACCCCCGCCCCCGCCCCGAAAAGCCATCCATGCCGGGTGCATCTGAGGAGGAACACCGAAGTCCCCTGGCGGAGCGCGCAGGAAGACCGAAAGCGCTCTGGGCCCGGCCGCTGGGTTCTCGCGGCGAGGCAGCGGGCACTTTCCCCTGCCTTTCCCGGCCGGAGCCCCGGGGCCCGTGGGTCCTGCCGCTGAGACGC
The DNA here is from genome assembly GCF_030435805.1 of Mustela lutreola. Lineage (NCBI taxonomy): Eukaryota > Metazoa > Chordata > Mammalia > Carnivora > Mustelidae > Mustela > Mustela lutreola. The sequence goes on from NC_081299.1 coordinate 18,091,760, forward strand.
CCGGATCGCCAGGGCCGGCGTCCGCCCGCCCCCGGCCCCGCACTCACCTTGAACGCGACGGGCAGCGTCTTGTTGCAGCGCCAGTGCGAGGGCAGCACGGAGCAGAGGAAGTTGGGGCTGTCGGTGCGCACGAGCTCGCCCGCGTGGTCCGCCAGCACGTCCACCATCGAGCGCACCTCCGGCCGGGCGCGCCCGCCCGGCCCCACGGCCGCCTGCGCGCTCAGCGCGCCGCTGTTCTCGCCCATCTTGCCGCCGCCGCTGCCGCCGCCGCCGCCGCCGCCGCCGCAGGGGAAGGCCGTGGAGGGAGGTGTGAAGCGGCGGCTGGTGCTCGGGTCTACAGGAATACGCATAACAGCGGCCGTCAGGGCGCCGGGCGGGCGGCGGCGGCGCGGCTCCCCCGGGGGCGGCCGGCGCGGGCGCCTCCTCGGCCGCCGCTGCCGCGAGAAGCGGGAAAGCAGAAGCAGCCGGGCCGCGGCCTCAGGGCGCAGGGGGCGGCGCCCGGGGACGCCCCGCCGGGGGCCCGCCCGCAGCGAGAGGCCTCGCAGCCCCGACGGCCGCGCGCAGCCCTGCCCGCTAGTCCCGCATCCTGGGCTCGCGGCCCGGCTTGCGGCCGCCCCTCGCTGCGGGACGTCTGGCTCGGCCGCCGCGGGGCCCGCGCGGGCTGTGCCGCCGCCGCCGCCTCCCGCCCCCGCAGCCCGCTCTTGTGGCCGCCCCACCGACTGCGCGGCCGCAGCCCAGAACAAATCCTCGAGAATCGAGTGGCGGCGCCGGGCCGGCCCGCGCGGGGTTAGTAACCGGGGGCCCGCGGGGGCGGGGCCGGCCCGAGCGACGCGTCGCGCAGCCAATCGGAGCCCCATCGCCGGCACCTCGGCCGCGCTCGTGGGGGAGGAACGGGGACCGCCGAAGGCCGCCCAACGGGGAGGGGCGGAAGGCCCCGCCCCGGGGAGGACGCCCGGGTCGGGGGGCCCGGCGCGTTAGCCCAGAGCTCCTCGAAAGTTCGGGGGCCCCGGGGTCAATGCTAAAAATTTGGTCAAAACGCCCGGGCCCTCCAGAAGGCTCCTGGGCGGCTGCCTCTTGGGCGGCGGCTCCCTGACTCGGGGGCCGCAGCTTCCCTTCTCGCGCCCTTTCCCCACTGCCGGTAGCTGGGCCTTCCCCGCTCCGGCTGCTTTCGGCCTCTGATGCCTGTACTCTCTGCTGCGGGACGTGGGGGCTCCAAGGCCGGTGACATCGATCGGGTAGCCGACCCCAAGAGGTTTTTCACCCCGCGCCCGGCGTCCCCCGCAGTCCCGCAAATTATTTCAGCCCAAGGGCTTCCACCGCACACGAGATTCCACGACCACCAGCTGCCTCTGCAGCTCCCAGCGCAGCGCGGCTTTGGGCCGGGCCTCGTTGGCCCGGTTGCCGACCAGGGACAGACGGGTGTCCTGGGCGGCGGGAGGTGGGGGGTCTGGAATCTGGCTTGGCGGTGACAAACCCCGTTCCTCTCCGCTCCCCCCAAAGCAACTTTCAGGACCGAGCAGGCCTCGCTCCGTCGTCCTTCGTTGTGGCGGCCCGTGATTCTTTGAAAAACACGATGGAGCCTGGAAAACGCGAGTGTTCCCCCCTGATTTTTGCCCCGCGCATATAGCCACGGTCTCGCATCGCGCAAGAGGTCGCGAGTCCACCGCAGGAAGACAAGCGTGCGGAGAACGAGGGGATGGCTGCCAAGCCAAGGGCCCCGGCTTCCAGAGGAGGCAATTCTTCCTCCGCGTGGATGCGCACCGGCCCCCCGAGGGCCTGCGCCTCCGTCTTACCGGGCGGTGTGCTACGGCCGCGCCACAGGGACGCAGACCTCTCTCTCTCCCGCCCGCGCGACCCATCGACTCCCGGGGCTTCACGGCAGGCAACCCTGGCCTCTCCCGCCTCGTAGGCCAAACGAGCGGGCCTAAGGACAAGCTGCAGCGGGGAGGGGAACTGCAAAGATCAAGCCCCCATTCATTCTGGATTAACGCCCCAGAGGTGCTCCCTCGAGTGCAGGGAACCGACGAAGGCGTACCGAGTCTCGGCCGTCTGGAGACTGGGCTGAGTATTCGTTGTTCTCGGCGCTTGACAGGTGCAGTGCAACAAATTCCAAGCCTCGGAAGCGAAGAAGGATAGAATCCGAAAGTGGCCGCCAGATCGCAGCCGGGATCTGACCCCGGCCCAGTGCGCGCCATTTCGTCGTTGCGGAACGAATTCAAGACCCGCGTGCGCTGCAGGGCGGAGAGGCTCCGGCACAACCTCGACCACCTGGAGAGCTGGTCCCTGACCCTGTCGTCGCCTCACGTCAGCCCCTCGGGCCATTTCTAAGGCGGGGACACCGAAGGACCCTACGGGATCTATTTAGAGAGCCTGCGTCTCGGAGTTGCAGATCGCCGGGGCCACGGCCCTTGCACTCTCCCATACGGGGAGGCAGTAGCGGCGGAACCAGAAAAAAACGAGGTACCGGGGCGTTGGTGCGTCGGACCTCTGGGAGCTTCCCGCCAAAAGGCCCACCAAGTTGTGGCCAGGTACGGCCCAGGGCCGGGGGGGGGGGGCGACCCGTGTGGCCCTGGAGCGGCTGTAGGGCCAGGACCCGCTGTATCAGAGGTTTGTAAATTCGATTGGTCTAGTGGTTTCGGTTTGCACCCGTGCCCTTACTTGCCCCTCCGCCTGATTTCTCCCTCATCCTACGGTGGGTTCACAAACGGACATCCTGAAAATGAGGTTCCTGTGGGTCTCGGCACCTGGCACAGGATCCGGCGTGGCTCCAGCCCTCCGGAGGGTACTCACTGCGTGTGGGCGTGTGGGCGCGGGAACCGGGGGACGCTTGGGGCTCCAGCCTGCGGTCGCCCGGGCCCTCCGGGCGGGGAGCAGTTTCGGGAGCCACCGCTAGTTGGCGCCTGCACTCTGCCCGCCGTGGAGTTGCCCGGCCAGGCCCTGCCCACAGATGTATGCCAGCTTCGGTCGCGTGTCTAGGCACAACGGGCCGCCTCCTAGGAACTGCGCTTTCTGGGCAGACGTTCTGGACAATTCCTCACCATCTACGCGGCCAGAATAAACCTATGGCTTTGTGTCAGACCAAAGGCTGCCCTACTTGCCCTGATGGACACGGATGCTTCTCTGGCACCCCACGGGCCCTGTGGCACTGGACCCACAGAGCATTCTCCCTGCCAGAAATGCACAGTCCTCTCCTTCCTCGTCCTGAGGGGCCAGAGGAGGACACACAGAAGAACAGGCCAGCCCATTCCCAATTTCTACCAATGGCTAACTTACATCCTCCCCATCCCTGACCAAAAGACCTAGGGCCACCTCTCTTTCTGTTTTTCTTTTTACCATTTCGAGAGGCAGTTGGACAGCTCCCACTCCCTTACGTGGGACACGTGGATACCCTCTTCCTTCCCGTTTTCTATGGCTAGACATGTCCTTTCCCTCTTCTGGTGGACTGGTGCACCAATCTCCCACTTTCTCTTGAATGGCTCCCAGCTAAGAGCAGCTCACATTGTCCACAGCAGCGTGAAGAAGCCAGGAGGTCTGGTGGTACCTTAACGCAGAGTTGGGTAAGCAAGGACCCAAACTGGGGCCCACAGCTCTCAGGACCTGGGAGCCTCTCCTCCCACCAGCATCCTTTGCCCCTGGGAGTGAGATCATGGCGTCAAAACGACCATGCGACAGGGCGCCCTCCTCTGGCTGCCTGTGACCCCCTAGGGGTGTACTCTAAAAGCTTTGGTGGTAGCAGGGTGCCTGCATGTCTCCCCACAGGCCAGAGAGTTTACAAGGTCAGGTCTGATTCGTCAAGAGTCTGGTGCCTGGGATGGGGTGGGGATCCCCCAAGTGTGCCAGACACAGGACATAGGTGACATGGAAAACCTTCTAGGAAGTTCACTGGTTGTGGAAGGGGCCTGAGATCTGCAGTTCCACTGCCTGTTTTCCTTTTTCCACCACCTACCGTGAGCTAGGGGACATTGCTTAAAACCTCTTTGGCTCTTGTTGATTTCATTCGGAAAGTAGGGCTAAGGATTGTGGCCTCCTCACAGAAATGTGTGTAAGGTGCTTAGCAACCCCTGGCATACAGGGGGTGCTCCATCCATGCGAGCTATCGCTGCTGTCACACTGAAAAAATAAGGCCCGGAGACCCCTCATTGGGGGCCCTTGACAAGTCTCTTCCTCTTTGTGGGCCTCACACTTACCATCTGTGAAATATCCAAGTCTCAGCTTCAAAGCTTGCCAGGATTTGGAGCCTAGTCCATGGCTATCCTGCCCCACCTTGGTTCGCCTAGGGGCTGCCTGGGAGAGGTCAGGACTGTCTGTGACTTGCCTCTAGGCAGAGCCGGTTGCAGGAGGGTTTTCCAGCTACCATCACGGGGCTGCCTGAGCCTGGATCTTAAGAAGGCTCAACTTCTTTCCCCTAGGCTCTTAGACCCTCACCCTGGAAACCCACTGACCCCCACCTCTTATCCCACTACAGGCATATATTCTCTTGACTAGGAACTGGGCCTCAGCTGATACTGTTAGCCACCACTCCATCCCCAAGGAGGTTCATGTTCCCTCTATCCCAAGTCTCATGGGAGCCCCAGTCCAGTTACTAGCAGAGGACTGTCTTCTAGAAGTTAATGATTTCTTCCAGTCTGGCCTCCACACCCTCGGTCTGGTGAAGCCCTCCTGTGCCCAGTGGCCTGGAACTTAAGGTGGGACGTTTCTGTCCCTCCGTGGAGCCTCAGTTTCCCCTTCCGTGAATGGAGGTGGTTCTGATGGCTCTGTTTCACAATCCAGAGGATTAAAGACTCCCTCCAGGAGGGCAGGAACATTGTGTTTCCCCACATCTAAGGCCCACCTCCCACCGTTCCATGGGGAAAGAAAATACTGCTAGTCAAACCTAGACTTGCTTGCATCCCGATTTCAAGTATGTAAGTTTATACATACATATTATCACACACACACACACACACACACACAAATTAGTGAGAAAAGGTCATGAAGAGCAACATTAATATGGTCAAGGGGTTGTTGCTGGCAGGGTTGGGGGCCCTTACCCCAGAGAATTCCTTCGGGCAGCCTCTCTGGAAGCCTCCTGAATGTGCAGAAGGACAAGTGTGCCTATCAAATTACAGGGTGGCTCTTTTTTTTCTCTTTTTCTTTTTCTTTCTTTCTTTCTTTTCTCTCTTTTTTTTCCTTTCTCTCTCTCTCTCTTTCTTTCTTTCTTTTTCTTTTTTTTTTTTTTTGGAAAGGACCAGACTGTGAAGGGAGGGAAGGGAAGCTGGAGAGAGCCCTGTGGTTAAGGACACAGCTACTGGCTCTGCCACTGACTGCCTGTGGCACTTCCGCACCTCCCCGAGCCTCCGAGCCTCCGTCCCCTGGCGGGGGGAAAGGGGAAGAACAGCTACAGCAAGGACTGCTGGAGTGTTCCCGTGCCCAGGACCTGTGTTCTGGCTTTAGTACACGCTTTCATTTCACCCGGCAATTGTGTGGGGTAGGCCTTATGCCCATTGAAACAAAGAGAAATGTCGCTCAATATTTTCTGGGTTCGGGAGAACCTGAGTGGGGTTAAAAGGCTGATCTGATGCAAAATTTGGGGATCAGAGGCACCACCCGATTGTGCACCGCTGCCCTGGTTGAACAAAATATTGGGGAGAACTGATGTCTAGATAGTGAAAGTGCTTAATAAACGTTCACGATCACGATGGTGGTGGAGCCGGTGGAGGGAGGGGGTGCGCAATAGACACAGTGAAATAGCCATCAGTGTGGAAATTAACAGACCCTTCCGGCCCAGGTTGGGAAGCAGAAAGGGGCTGCATGGGTCATCTGCTGAGGCTTACCTGCCTCATGCTCACCTCCGGCCTCAGAACCTGCCTGTGAGGAGATAGACTCGGCTGTGTTCCCCAGTATACAGATAGCCACAGTGAGGCCAAGAAAGTGGGAGAGGCTTGACCTGTTTCGCTAAGGAAGAGCTCTAAGGGAGCTCTAAGGGACTAAGCTCTCGCAAGGCCAGGCAACTACATGCTGCAACCAAAAGCAGGGTGAGCTGACAGCCACCCACAGCCTCCACCAACTCTGCCTCAGCCCGCAGGTGGGCTGGGCCAGGACCCACCTGATGGTACCCGGTGCCTCACAGCCAGATGGGACCTTGAGCACCCATTGCTCTGGGGAGATGCCAGAGTCTGTGTGTCTCCCTCAGGTCCTCAGCATCCCTATCAGAACGGTGAGAGTGAGCTTCCATGGTCCCTAAAAGCACCCAGCTGGCTTCCTGTGGACCTCCAGGTAGGTTTTACTGTGACTTTGGGGCCAAGTCCATGGGGCCCCTTTCCCCACCTCCCACCTCCTCAGGTGGCACTGGGTCCCTGTTTTGTGCAGCCCTGGACCTCTACCCCAACTCCCATGGAGAGCCTCCTGAGAGGGCACTCAGCTTGGGGAGTTAGAGAGACAGGAGGGAAGGATGGAGAGAGGTGGTCTCAGTGTGGGCCTAGCCAGGGGAGAGGAGGCAGGCCCCATAGTAGCCAGGGAAGTGGACTCTGGTTGTCCATCTGTCCTCCCTGTTCCTCCCTTTCATCATTTATTAAACAGGAAAATAATTCCGGTAGAGCCCTTTGGTCTATGACTAATAATTGCCCTAATTAGTTGGAGTCCTGTCGTATGCTGGGACTTTTATTTCATTTATTGCTAATGTTCTCGGGGCTTCTGCAGGGTATTTAATTCTCTCCATTTTACAGATGGAGAAATTGAGGCTCAAAGAGTGAAGAGCTTCCCCACTCTGGGCCTCAGAACTGGAGGGCCTTTATTTCAACAGGATTCCTTGATCCAGACTCTGTCTCTGCTCTGCTGGCTGGTCAGAGTACCTTAGCCTCTCTCTCTAAGTCAGTGAGGGGCAGGGTTACAGAGCGCTCTGCTGGCAGAGTCATCAAATCTGAGGATTCTTTGTTGGGAGGGAGGGACAGAGGCTGGTGAGAGGGCCCTGGGTAGCTCGGAGGCCAGGAGGGTTCTGGAAAAGGCAGATTTTCCCAGGCCCAGGAAGGGGCTTTAGCTCTGGCAGGGAGGGAGAGAGCTCCTCTGAGTGGCTGGCACTTCTCGCACTTCCTATTGTGGGGGAAAGACAGGAGGATTTTCAGGTTCAAAACATCTCCAAGCCTTAATCAGATGGTAAGAATAGCTGCCAGTCAGAAACCAATGTTTGGAACTGAATTGGAACCATGGGATTAGAATCTTGAGCTCTATTAATCGTTACTGACAACAGTTAAGCTTCCGGCATGCTGGGCCTAATCCCACACTCTGTGCTCATTTGTGCCTCACAGGACCCTTATTGGGGAGGTCAAGCATTCCCCCCACCAAAATCCTATAGGTGAAGATGTAAACTTGCCCAAGGTCACACAGCTGGGCAGCTGTGGAGCCAGGATTACAACCAGGCAGCCTGGCCCCACAGTCTGTTCTTGTGGACCAGAATCAGATGCTTGAAGTTCTAGTCATGGAAGAGAATTAGAATCCTGGCATGAGAATTGTGGGCAGGATTCAGAATTTTATAATGGGCTCTGAGATACCATATCCAAAATCTCCCATTTGTCAAGCGGAAGAACTGAGGGCCGGGGAGGGGAAGAGTCTCCTTCAAAGTCACCGCCTAGGCCAGAGGCAGAGTCTGGAACCCCCTCCTGCCCGCTCCCGGGGACCCTGGTCCAGGATGCCTTTCTCTCTGTGGCAGGCCCTCCTTACCCCACCGCCCACCCAGTGGCTCCCCAGCCCAGCCAGTCCCATTAGGGATTTTCCACCCCCCCCCAAAAGGTCCTAATGACTGTCAGTCCTTGTGAAGCCTTAATTAATCTCAGAGGCTGATGGCTCTGAGGAGACTGGGGGCTTTGGCCTTACGCAGATGAAGATTACGGCTCCATTTCATGTGGTGGTGAAGGAACGCCTCAGACATTCCTGCCAGCAATAAAAGCCACATGGCTTTCCAGCGTCGCCCTTGGAAAAGAAAAAAAGCGCAGCCCTTTGCGGAAAGAAATCAACTATGTGCTGTATGCATGGCATGAGATAAAAACGGGGCATAACGAGGTGGAGAACAGTCGGTCTCTTATGCAGCTTCCCGAGGCCACCGAGAGTGGCAGGGCCGGGCGGTCGAGAGCCCAGCAACAGCCCCAGGGAGGGGCGGTGGGAGCCACAGTGGAAAGGCCTCCGCCCCTGCACCTGAGCCGGGCTTCAGATGCCCTCCATGCCCTGCTGGCCGGGCTGGCCCCCCGGCCAGTGAGTCCGGCAGTGACACAGCATCCTACTTGCAGAGGGTCCCGTGCCCGCTCCCCTGCTCTGCCGTCACTGCCTCAAAATCCTTCAGACTCTTTGAACCAAGGGTCAGTGTTTTCATTCTGCCGCCGAGCATCCCTAGATTAGGTAAGCCGTCCTGGCCAACAAGTCACCCCGTCAGCTGACAGCAACATCTCCCCAGGCCTGGGGAGTCATGTTCTTTTGAGCACCTACTTTGCCAACATCATCTGAGACGAACTCCAGAACAGTTGTATGGCTTGTGCTGATGGGGCAGCTGAGGCTCTGAGAGGCTTCCACGTGGCAAGGAAGCTGGATGTGGAGTGGGGTCCCTCTCCCTCCAAAGCAAGTGTCTTAACCACTCTACATGCTGCAATATTTCATCTTCACCATGCTCCGTGGGGGCAGCGATGGGCAGGGTCAAGCTCTTTTTTTTTTTTTTCCAAATAACAGAGGCCAAAGAGGTGAGGTTGCTCAGGGGCATGTCCAGTGGCTAGTGGAGCATTCAGTACCAGGCTGCATGGTAGGGATGGGAGCCTGCATCCAGATGGCTGGGGTGGGGGGGTGTCCCAGTTTTAGAGTTGTTTGTTCTGCTCCTAAATGTGCTAGCTCTCTGTGTGGGTCACTGTCTTCAGTCTGGCTGGGAGGTAGCAGGAGTCCTGACGTCTCCCACCCCTCACCAGTGCTGGGTTCTAAACACCTGGAAGTTCTTCTTTGTGGCTTTCTGCACTCTTTCATGCCCTAGTTTCCCTCTGCCACGCTCCCTGGTTGGGGAAGCAGTTGCACCCTGTGTCTTGATCAACTTAAAGCAGTCCCAGTCCTCAGTGAATCCTAGAAAACTGTGGATGAAGGGGTCCTAAAGAGGTCATGACCTACAACATGGGCTAGGCCCAAGGCTCGTGGACCTGGCTGCTGGCTCCAGGAGAGCCGTCCCCTTATTTCTTGGTGGGTGACCCTGGACAAGTCCCTTCCCTCTCTGGGCATCAGACAACTCATCAGGGAGCTAAATGCATTGGGCCACACTGATCCTCAGGAGGACTGTCCATCTTCAGTGTTCTAGAATTCCATATTAATCCAGGACAGTTCTGGGGCTACTGAGGTCCAGGAGAGGTCAGAGGCATGCTCAGGGTCACGTAGGAGGCTCACTGGCTGCTGGACTTGACTCTGAGGTCCCTGTGTGCTGGCCCAGCTCTCCCCTGCACAAGACTTTGGAAGGCCTAGCCTTGGTCTTGTCCCCCCTCTCCTGCTCCCCAGTCCACCTCAGCCTGTCAGGCGCTATAAGGGTCCAGGTCTGTAAGCCACAGCTAAGTGGCTTCTGTTTTTTTATTTATTCTGGGTGTCTGTTTTATTTTTATGCTTTAAACATATTTCTGTTTTATATACTCTTCTGTTACTATATTTTACAAAAAAATATTTAGAAAGAAAGGCAAAAGGAGGAAAATAGAAAATGACATACCCCTGACCCAAAGCTCTAAAGAAATGGACAAAAATGCTTACATTTTTATACAGTTGCAAAACTGCTCATCGTGTGTCAAAACTGGGGAGTGTTTGTTCTCGACCAGATCACTGTTTCAACCAGATTGTCCTGTCTACCAGCTCAAACTCAGCCGAATGATCTGGTGGCCTCTGAAGCCATCCTTCTCAAGGCAACATCCCCTTAAGGGGCATTTCTGGGTGCTCAGCCCCCACTGAGCATGCTCTCTACTGAGCTCCTTAAATCTTACCAGTTGTCCTCCAGATCCGTGTCATTGGGCTTCCTCTATGTGCGAGGAACTAAATGTCACTGAGGAAGCCTGCTGGACCCAGCCAGGAAGGAGCAGAACTGGGGTTTGAACCAAGCTCTATTGATGCTGAAATTGTGCTTTGCTCACCCCCAGGAGCTTCATCCCATGGCCTGGGCCCCTCAGTTACAATAACGAATGCTATCTACACTTTACAGGTATTATTTCGCTTAAAATTCTCATGGCCAGCTTATGGGTTGAGCCCCCTGTCAACATCCCCATGATAACACTAGAAAAACCGGGGCCCAAGAAGCTTGTAACTTGCTCTAGTTCACCCCACAGGTAAACGTGAGAGCTGAACTTGGCAGCCTGCCAGCCTGAGCTGCCTGACCTGGCTGCATGAGGAGCGTAGACACCATGGAAGACAGAGTAGTGGCCCAGGGTCCACAGGGGACCCCGAGAGACCAAAGGCCAGCAGGGCTGGGTGGCTTGGATGGGGGGGTGGTCAAGCAAGGGAGATCTGCTCCTGGAGTGATGCCAGCCTACCTACCCCTCCTTGCCTACCAGGCCCATGGCTCTTGGGGAGGTGCTCAGGATGTGGGCAGAGGCGAATAGACACCTCAGCAGGCCCATTAATCCCTGCCTGGCATGTCTAGGCCATAGGCTCAGACACGGGGCACTCTTTGTTACTGCCTGTTGGCCTGCATTTGTCACTGGCAAGGATGTGATGTTTAGCACCTGTGTGTCTCTGACTGTACCTGAGGGGGTTTCTGGAAGGGGATCCTAGAAGGTGCTCAGACCTAGGGTGGGGGCTGGGCCTTCTTACTGCCCCATCTTTGAGGCCCACTCAAATCAGGGCTGGCCCTGATGATGTGACATTCCTTCAGCTTCCAGAAGCCTGGCCCCATCCCTAGGGGTGCAAGTGGAAATGTTTCCAGGCCTGTCCTCGGGGAGCCCTGCACCCGATGCAGGGAGCTAGGATGGACAGGAAGAGGAGAAATGGGAAGCAGATGCGACGGAAGTTCTAGATCCGCTCGGTCAGCAAACACTCATTGAGCACCTTCAGCCCACAAGCAGGAGGCTGTCTTAGGTGCCGGGGTTACTGCTGTGGACAAGACAGGCAGTTGCCCCACGCAGCTTTGATTCGGCGAGGAAGGCAGAGGATAAACCAGGAAGTAAACAGACAAACGCACCAGTATCTGATAGCGTCCTGGGATGCTGGAGAAAATGATGAAGGCCAAGGGACGGAAGATGACTGGGTGGGGGCTCTGGGCCAGGAGGTGGTCTCCCTTACTTTAGAGCACGTGCTCAGTGAGGGTCTCTCGGAGGAGATGATATCCGAGCCGAGACCTGGAGGCTGAGAAGGACCCAGATGGAAGAAGGAAGAACTGCCTTCTCCCACTTGCTTTCTCCCACCCCGCTTTGGACCGGGCATGTCCACAGTTCCTAAAACATTTTCTGCCTTCTATCTCTTTTGCTTTTCTCACAATGGCCCTGAAAACCAGATGGGGAGACTTGAAGTACCCAATGTGCAGCTGAGGAAACTGAGGCTGGAGTGAAAGGGGCTTGTAAAGTTTGATGCCTGAATGCCAGGACCAGACCCCGCCCCCTCCCTGGGGTCTGGGGCTCCTCCAGCCACCCCATCCGCCAGCTGGTTCCTCAATGCCCAGGTCTGGGCAGGCTGCAGCCAGAGGGGAGTCAGGCAGTGGGCATCGTTTCTCTGGGGTCACGGGGCTGGAAATGTGGGCTGCTGGGCAGGGCCCGGGAGGGACAGCAGCTCGGGGCTGGGAGGGGGGTCCAGAGCGGAAGGCGCCCAGCCCTGATTGGAACAAGGTGGCTGCACTGGGAACTCAGCTTGGCGTCATTGATCTTGCCCGGTGTTCTAGCCACCAGGCGGGGCCAGCGCCGGGCAGGCTGCCGGCTTTCCCAGGTGTGGGGACACCCTGGGGGAATGGCTTTTCATGTGGTCATGGGGTAGGCATGCCACCCAGCACGTGGGGGAAGCCAGGGCGTTGGGGGCACACTGGCAGTTGGGCGGGGGGGGGGGGGCGTCCTGGAGACTTAAAATGCCACAGCCAACAAATGTCAGGCTCTGGAGACAGAGTCACAGACTTGAGGCGCTGAGACTGACAACAGTAGAACCCTCGTCCCTGGAACTCACATTAATTGAGTGCTCCCCGTGTGCTCGGCACTGTCGCCATCACCACACCCGAGGAGGTGGGTTCTCGTGTCACCCCCACATGGTACGCAGACGGAGGCTCAGCAGGGTAGAGGACCTGCCTGCGGTCACACAGTTACAAGGCTTTTATCCTAGAATAGACGATCCCTAGGATCAGAGAGTCTTAGGGGGTGGGAATCACAGCTGGTCAACACTGGGAGGACCTTGAAGATCCTTGAGTCCAAGTCCCTTATGCCAGAGAAACAGGTCGGAGAAGGGGACGTGGTTTCCTGAGGTCATAGCATGGCTAGTGGCCAAGGTCAGGACTCACCACTCACCTTGGGAGCTTGGATGGACCCTGAATGTGGGGTCCAGGGAGGGGGCACTGGGCCCCTTTGACCCTTAGTTAAGACCTAGTCTCTCGCATGTTACCAAACTTTCTGGTAGGTAACTGACCGTTTCCTGCTAGCCCACAGGGAGTTCTTTGAAACATTTAATTGAATACCTCCTGTTGCAGGGAACCTTTCCTTCTAATCTTGCAATCCTTGTGGGAGGAGTTTGGTCGTTGATGCAAGTCCTCTTGGAGCCACTGTCAGTTTAGCAGAGCAGGATGGGGCTAGGGACAGGGTTTGGAGAATTGAGGGCCTGGAACAGGGGAGGGATTAGCTCTTTGGGATTCTGCACGGCCAGCACCCCCATCTCTCTGTCCTCATCTCCTTCTACCTGCCCCCTCCCTGTATGCAGCCACACTAGCTTTCCTTGCTGGTCCTTAAATACCAATCCTACCCCTACTGCCGGGCATTTGCTATAGGCTTCTCTTTCCCTGGAGAGCCCCTCACATTCTGTCTGCATGGCTCCACTCACCACCTTAATCAGATCCTTGTCACCCTCTGTAAAAGACCTTCTCTGAGGCCCTGTGCTTCAATAATGGCAGAATAATGGAGCCCAAAGGTGTCCACATCCTAGCCCCTCTAACCAATAACATGTGGCCTTAACACAGCAAAAGGGAGTTTGCAGGTGTGATGAAGGTTAAGGACTTCAAGATGGGAAGCTTATTCTGGACTATCTAGGTGGCTCTAATTTTTCACAAGGGTCCTTGTAGAAGTGGAAGAGGGAGGCAGGAGAGGACAATCAGTGGGTGATGTGACATGGAAAACTGAAAGAGTCACCATGGAAGGGAAGTGGGTGGCCTTTAAAAGCCCAACAAGGGGAGGAAATGGATTCTCCCAGAGCCTCCAGAAAGAAACACAGCCTTGCTTATACCTTGATCTTAGCCCAGTAAGACTCACATAGGACTTTTGACCCCCCCACCCCCACCCCGAGCTGTAAGATGGTACATGCATGTTGTTTGAAGCCATGAAAATTTGTGGTAATTTGTTATAACAGCCCTAAGGAAATCAATACAGCCCTGTTCCTTGATTTATACTTCTTCAGCCCCTTTATCCTTGCCTGAGAGATTATGTCTCTACTCATGAACTATCTCTTCTCCCCCGTAGAATGTCAACTCCAGGCGGGAAGAGTTTTGTCTTTTCACCTGGTGGTGTCTTCCTAGTTAGAGTTGCCAGATTGAGCAAATAAAAATACAGAGAATCCAATTAAGTTGGATTTTGGACCAATGACAGGCACTTTTCTCGTATAAAGTTATCACAAATTTTGCAATTCTTTATACATCTGAAGCTCAGATAATCTGGGTGTCCTGTATTTGGTCTGGCAACTCTATCCCCAGTGCCTAAAAACATGCTTGGGTACCTACAAGGGTCTCAGTAAACGTCTGTCCAATGAATGAAGTACATAAATTAACGAATGAATGTTAATTTCTAGTTTAGGAATCTGTTTGGTTTTCAGAGTGCCTTCTGGATAAAGGGTATTTAATAGCAAATAATCGAGGCAAACCGTGTTCCGGCCCTGGCTCCACACCTGGTGCTGTTCTGAGTGTGTTACAGTTGTTGCCTTGTTTGATTCTTACAGTAACCCGATGAGGATATTAGCTCATTTTCCAGGAGAGGATACTGAGGCCCAGGACGTTTCCCAACTTGCTCAGATTCTAGCAGCCATTTGAGTAGCTCAGCCAAGCGACTCAAAGTCTTTGAAGAACCTGACCTGGAGAACATTCTAGGTTCATGTCCTGACACACTTTCTCACACACAGTAGATCTTCTCTAACAGCCCATGATGACTTTGCAAGCGGTACCCTCCCCCATTCTGGGACTCCAGAACTCCTCCGTGTGCACTGAAGTCCCATTCTAATTTCCCTTCATTAGGAGACCATGCTCCCAAGATGCCTCAGCCCCTCTCTTCGCTACTCTTGTGGCCCCTGCCCCTGACACTGACCTCCCTGAGATCAGAGAGGGGTCTCTTTCAGCTCTTTGGCTTGAAGCTTAGAGCCTGGCTCCAGGGAGGTGTCTAGAAACATTTGAAAATGGATGGATGAATGAATGAATGGGTGGATGAATGAATGAGTGAATGACTGAATGAGGGAATGAATGGATGGAAGAGGGAATGAATGAACATTCAACTATTTCACACTGGGCTTTAGTTTTAGAGTCTATTAAAGGACAAGAAGAGTCTCTCATCCTCCCACCCCATCTCTCAAAACACATTTTTTTTTGATTATAAGAATAATACACATTCATTAAAGAAAAATTGGAAAATAATAAAATTACGAAGAAGAAAATTAAAACCACCCATAATCCTGCCACCCAGAACAATTGTTAACATTTTGGTTTTTAGCCCTCTGGTGCTCCTACTGTACGTATAGATTTAATTTCTTCTCTCCTCCCCCGACCTCCTTCTTTTCTTTTCTAACACTGGGAACATATATTACATACTGTTTTCAACCTGCTTTTGAAACGTACCAACATATTGTGTATGTTTCCTGCCCTGCTCATCAAATCCTCTCCCCCTTGGCAGGGCAAGCGTCTGTGCTGTAGGGCATGGGGGTGGGGTGGCGGGGCGGCGGGGGGTGGGGGGGAGATGTGTGAAGACACCCTGCTTCCCCTGCTGGACCACCGTAGTGTTCCCTTGTGGCTGTCCCTTTCGGGTGTTTGTGTGTTTGTTATGAAGGCACTGCCGGGAACACCCTGGTATACACGTCTTAGCCCCATTCCAGATTCCTCCCTTAGGACCAGCTCTGCGCCAGCCAGTTCCACTGGGCTGAAAATACCCATTTATTCAGCCATTTGTCCACATTATGGTTTAAGGCTTATGGTTTCCATCCCAGATACTTAGATCCAGCCAGAAGATCCAACCCTCACAGATGACTGCAATCTGAGGGTGCTTGTGACCTCGGGCATGTGTAGACCTCATACTTGTTAATAATACTCTACCTGAGCTCCCCACGTCCCAAGCCCTGTGCATCTCCATATGTCCTCACAAGCACTCTCCAGGGGCCGGCATAGCTGTCTCCCATCTTACAGATGAGGATCCTGAGGGTCTGAGAACTAAGTGGCCTGGCTGAGGTCTCAGAGCGGAGACACAGGGCACCTGGGATCCGCCTCAGGTCAGCCTGACTCCAGGGGAGGATGACTGCCCCACCCTCCTGGGGCCACACCCAGGTAGACCACTGATTCTGCTCCACGGAACTCTGGGCTTTCTAATCTGGGGCAGCAAAGACCCTGCCCCAGTATTCCTCCTGGCTGCTCCCCAAGGGGTCACAGTCCAGCATCCCTGGGAAGCAAGGACAGGGCTTTGATCTAAAACCTGGTGGCCAGATCCTGACCTATGTCCTGATGACACCGTGCCTCACCTCACCCTCTCCATCTGTAAAATGGGCGGGCAGATACTCAGAGGACAGCCTCCTGGGCTTACGGCTGCTTCAGCAGAGTGGTGGTGATACTCAGTGCTGAGTCAAAGGGAGAAAGAACTGGTCAGATGCACCGCCTTGCCAAGCCTGGTCCCAGGGGCAGGGGGCGATACTGGAGTGAGGAGGTCTGAGTACTAGGCTGGGCATGGGGAACCTGACAGCCCCAGATGGAGCCTGACCCCCACCCCCCAGCCCTAGCAGATGGGAGGCTATTTTTTAACTGACCCCACAGGAAGAAGAGGCCAGAAATGAGTTCAGGGGGTTAACCCAGGGCCCCAGGGCCCCTTCCTATTTGCATCCTCTTCCTCCTCTACCCAGGGAGCTGTGTGGACTTCATCTGGAGCTCCCTGAAGCCTTCCAGAGCTCCCAGGTCAGACCGCTGGAGCTAGAAAGCCACCATATGGCCACAGAAAGATGTGTGGGGAATCTGAAACACCCAGAGCCTGCCTGCCTTCCTGCCACCTGGCTAGGCCACCTCCTCCCCTGCCACGTTCCTGGGGACCCTGGGCAGCCCCTCCCTGTCTCAGCCTCAGTTTCCCCACCTATCAGATGACGGGTCCCCTGGAGGCATCTCTGAGGCCTCTCCTAGCCGGGAAACGTAGTTCTCGGTTGAGGCCTGTACACTGTGCCATCAGTCAGGGATTCCCGTGAAGCCTTGTCCCTCAAGCTCCAGCCCAGTGGACAGGGGCCACTGGCAGGTGTCTGGGGACTCCCAGGAAGAGGAGGGACTTCCTGGCCAGAGAAGCAGGACCAGCCTGGGTAGGGGTAAAGCAGCTTCCCCTTGCGGCCTCCCTCAGACCACATCACCAGGTGTCCTTTGGTCCCCACGGGCAGGGGTTCCTGAAAAGTCAGGGCGTCTGTTGTAGTGGGTGTGGCCGCTCATGCGTGCTCCTTGGCGCGTGGAGGGGGTGGGGAGAGGGCGGGGCCTAGGGAGGAGGCGGGGCTTTGCTGAGGGGGGACAGAGGCCCCTGAGCTACGACTGAGGCCCCGCCCCACCACACTCACAGGTCCTACCCAGAAGCCCTCGCTGGTGCTGGTCTGACCCCTGTGCTAAATGCGTGGGGGGCGGGGGGGAGTTGGGGGCGTGCGGTGGGGTGCACGTCCAGGAGGGTCGGGGTCTCCCAAATGCTCTCTGGGCCTCAGAAGCCTGGGACCCCAGGGGATCCGTAGCAGAAGCTGACTCTGACTTGCCTCCTTTTATTTATTGTGTGTTTAAAACAATGCTGTTAATACACAACATCAGTGGGTCTCTCACACAGCTCACCCCGACCCCTGTGATACAGCTGGTTTTGACCCTGGAACGATGTGAGGGTGGGGGTGCTGACTCCGGTGCAGCATATAAAAATCTGCCTGTAAATTTCGGCTCTCCCCAAAACTTAGTTAAGTTACTTTTCACTGGAAACCTTACGATAGCATAAACTGTCAATTGACTTGTATGTCACATGTATTCAGTACCATAAAGTAAGCTGGAGAAAAGGAAACGTTACCAAGAACATCAGAAGGAAGAGAAAATACTTTAACAGTACTGTGCTGTATTTATGGCGAAAAATAATCCACCTATAAGTGGATCCTTGAAGGTCAAAGCCGTGTTAAGGGTCAGCTCTAATATGAGCCCGCTGGAAAAAATTGGCAACTATAGAAAAACACTCCCAAAATGCTGAAGCCTGAAATCTGAGAGCCAGGGTGAAAACTCTGAGCCTTAATAGAATCGTATCCATTCTCACACGCTGAGCATTTCACATGGGCTGCAGGGCGGAGCTGAGCACTTGTAATACTGTCTCAGTAAGTTCTCTGTACTGTCATTCTCCTCATTGTGCGGATGAAGAAACTGAGCAAAAGAGAGGGCAACTAGCCATAGGGGAGGGAGTGGCAGAGCAAAGATGCCAGGCCTGGCTAACTGGCAAGTGCAGATGCTCTCCAGGTCCAGAGCTGGGCTCCCTGAGCTGACTGTGTTTACTCATTCATTCCTCCCCCTGTATTTCCTGAGCCCCTCCTCTGACTTAGATCTAACTCAGCATAGGGGGCTCGGTTGTGAACAAGACAGCCAAGGCCCTCATTTGAGCCGTCTGAATGGGCACAGGCTGAGCCCCAAACTTGAGCAAAAGCTTGATCGCAAGTTCAGGTTGTCACCGACTGAGCCATAGTCCTGTCTCCCCCAGTCAGTAGGGGCCACTGTGAGCTTTTCTTCAGCCGTGATGTATCTTAAAGCCCAGGTCGGAGGCCTGAGGAAAGCCTGGGAGGGAAGCCATCAAGAGCCTACCCGCCACTTCCGGCCCACTCTTCTGGGCCAAGCCTCCCTGGGGCAGGGGCCGGAGTGTTGGCCTGGGCCCTGATCCAGCCGGGGAGGGCAGAGAAGTCCAGATCCCCTCTTGCGCTTGGCTGGGAAGCGAGTCTCTGCTCAAGTATGGGGCCGCCCCGGGAGTCTGAGCTTGTGTGTACCACTGAGGAGCCCCAGGCAGCCCTGCCCAGTTCAGGTCAGCCACTGGAAGGGCTTGTATGTCCCCAGATCCTTGAACTGGGTCTTCTCTTCCTGACAAAGCCCAGGACGCCCAGCAGACCACCCGAGGGGTTGTCACTCCTCTCATGTCGAGAAAAAAGCAACACGGGTCTGGGTTCCCTTGCCACCTGTGCTATATTTTGGGGGTCTGCCCATGTTCCCCCTCTCCTCAGACAGGGCCAACTACCCAATCTGTGGCATTCAGTACAAAATGAAAATATAGGTTCCCTGTTGAAAAGGCAAGAAAAAAGCTCCTAGCTTTCCCCCGTAGTATCTCTTGACTTGTCATGATGTCTGTATTCGCTATTTAATGTTACATTCCCTTGGACATGGAGACAGTGTGCAGTGAGTGCAGACCCTCAAAGACATCCCCCCCGACCAAACCTTGGCATATGGGTCATGTGCCCCTGTCTTTCCCATGCCCACACTCACGTCCGGCCCTGCCTGTGTGGGCAGGACTGAGCCCAGGCCCCAAGTCCCCACATTCTCCTCTGTCTCATCCGACTTCACTTACAAAGCACAAATCCAAAGACGAAATTATTAAGAATTTCAAGATGGCAGCTGCAGAGCATTAACCCAAGCATAGGGGACCCTTTTGAGTTCAGAGCCCTGGGGTTGCCCCTGGGGATGCAGCCAGAGACGCCGCCCCTGCCTGAGGGAGAGTCCCAGCTCAGATATGGGTGTCACCCCACCCAATTCCCATCACAGCCCCTGACATGCAGGGGTGCGGGGGTAGGAAGTGTGGAGCAGACCACATGCATTCGGGAACTGTCTTTCATGCACTGGGCTGTGCCTGTGGAAGGCGTGGGCAGAGCCTGGCCTTGAACCCCACTATACTGCTTCTAAACGACGTGATCTTAGACAAGGGCCTTCGTTTCTCACGTTCTTCCTCTGCCAAATGCGGATGAAAATATTGACCCTGTAGGGTTGTGGATCTTAGCGGTGATGTGTGTAAAGTGTTGAGCCCAGTACTGGCAGGGTGAATTTCAGAGGTGAGTCAGGGCAGAGGAATGAGCACCAGGCCAGGGTGGTGGGCCCTAAAACAGGGGCAGAGGCACGTGTGGTTGTGTGCCCCTTACCCCACATGGGGCACCTGAGAGGGGAATTCCCGGGGACGTCTCCAGGCCAGTAGACTGGGGCAGGATGCTGGTGCACTCGGTGGGAGGGACTCCTAGGAGAGCTAGAGGGTCGGGGAGAGGAACCAGAGGGAGAGGCCCCCGCCGAAGTGCTCACAGTGCCATTACGAGAAGGATAACACAGGCCCCGGCCGGATGAGAAAGAAGCCCTTTGCCTGGGCCATGTATGGACCTGGGCTAGCCAAGGGATTTTGGCCTGGCTTTCTCGGAGCACTTTCCAAGCTCAGTTCTGGCCATGTTGTTCCATGCCCTCTCTAGGCCTCAGTTTCCCATCTACGCCCTGGTGAAGAAGAGCCACTGTACATCACGTGTCTTCTGAACGGACCATACACTGTGTTCTACACATCTCCCTTCTTTGGCCCTGAAATGACAATTGGTCCATTTCTCAGATGAGGAAACTTGAAGCCCAGTGTTGACTCACCCAGCAAGAAAGGGGTTCTGATTGGCCAGGCTTGCGGAAGTGCTACCGGCTCTTCCTGGGAAGGGGACCAGTGGAAACAAAGGAATGCTTCTCCAGGGAGACCTCAATGAGCTCCTAGCCACGGTGCTGTGGTGAGGCACACAGGCTCCAGATGCGGGCTGCATGGGGTAGAACCCCAGCTGGGGGATCTCAGGCAGGTTAACCTCTCTGGCCTTCAGTTTTTTCATCTATAAAACTGACTTAATACTAGCATTTGTCTCATAGTGTCATGAGGATTCAGGGAGCAGAAGTGTGGAAAGCGCATCGCACCTGGCACTAATAAGAGCTATATGTCAGTGTTTGCTGCTGATATCCTAGCCATTGCAGAGCTGAGCTGTTATAATTCTGTTTCCTAGACAATAATGCATTTAGGAATTCCAATTTTGTGCTTTTCCATTTTGCACTGAGCATCCAGCTATTATCTCTTTCAAGTCTTGAACAATTTCCTCTGTCCTTGAAAAAATAACTCCCTGCCCCCATGGGGCCTGTAGCCTGAGTGGACTGAACACGGCTCCCTGGAGCAGCTTTTCCCAAAGAGGGTTTCTTGGCACACCAGCCCGAGGAGGAGCCCATGTTCCTCAGCATTTAAAAGCTTCTGAAAATCCTTCAGCAAAATACTCTGTCGAACATGGTTAGATACACTCTTCCCCAGTCTTGTTTGGTCACAGAGCCCCTTTATTTCTGCTCAGCACCTGACACCATCTGCCGAACACACGGTGGGAGATGCCCCCCTCATTTCCTGGTTTCTAGGAAATGGCAGAGCCGAGCGAGCGAGAACTCTGAGTAATGCCCCTCACAGAGAGGCTCGGTTCCACCCCTGCAGAAATCATCTGCACTAAAGCTCTTCCCTCACTGCTCTGCTCGGGTCCCCTGTGCCCTCCCCTTTGCTGTCTGGTTCAGTCCCCACAGCAGCCCGGGGAGGTCAGTAGTGTCACTATCCCCATCTCACAGATGAGGAAGTTGAGGCTCAGGGAGGTTTAAGTGACCACACAGCCTACTGGCTGATCTGGGAGACAAACCCACAGCTTCTGATTCTGAACCCCACATTCTTTTTCTGAACATTGATAGGAAAAGCACAAATAGATTTCATTCTGCCAGGATCAGTCTTCCCCAGTGATTTGCTTTTTAAAAATCTAAAGTGTTCCCCCCACCAACTATACACTGAATGTATTAGAAACTTAAAATCTTTAGTAACTTTTCACCTGATGACAAAGGCAATCCATGCTTGCTGTGTATAAGATTTTTTAAACCTTTTGAGTTGGAAACAGAAAAAGGCCATAATCTCATTCCAAGAGATAAAGCTGGATGAGCATTCGGGCCGACACTCTCCTTGATCTGCATGGCCCAACAAGGTAGCTGTCATGTCCAGGAGACTATTTAAATTAAAATAATGAAAATGAAATAAGATTAAAAATTTGGTCCCTCAGTTTTTCTAGTTGTGGACTGGGTGGGCACATTTTTAGGGACGCGTGGCAATGAGCTACAGCATCGAGCAGCACAGACCTGGGACATTTCCATCATCCCAGAAAGTTCGGTTGGACAGAGCTGCTCTAGTCTTTTCCTAGACGTAGCCCGATGTACATGCATCGTGATTATTAACATTCCTGATGAGTTTCCTGGATATGTTGTATGTCTCTGCCTGGCCTCACCCACGGAGGGAAAAGGTGCTCCGGAGACGAACACCAGATGCAGGGAAAAACAGTCTCAAAGGAAATAGACCGAATGATAGCGGTTTTCTCTGGGTGTTGCGATTACAGCTTATTTTCAAATTTCCTAGATCCTTCAGGAGATCTACAACGTAAAATGCAGGTGGGGTGGGGATGTTGATGGATTTGTTTTTTTTCCCTAGTTAGTTCTCACTGCTTCTAAAAGCTTCAAGGTATGATCTTACCTGAGGCTTAACTTAGTAGTAGTAGTGTTTCTTAGATTGTCGACTCGTGAAGAGTGGGAGCCTGCACTAATTTTATTGGGAAAGGCAGACAGTGTTTTTTTCTCAGGCCCAGGGCCCTCCAGCCTAGGGCTGTTCTAGGTAGGGTGGCTTCCTGGGCACCCAAGCCACGCAGTAGTTCACAATGTCCTGCTTAGAAAAACCCCACGCTTAGTTTAATGCTCTGGGCTTGCCATCCTGAAATTCCGAATGATTTTTGTACAGGGGGCCCTGCATTTTCCTTTTGCGCTATGCCTTGCACAGTGTGTCGCCAGCACCAGGGCTGGGATTCTCCTCAGGATGGGTCGCATTTTGACTCGGAATCATTGCTTTTGTCCTCCTCAGACCACAGATGTGCCCATCCGTGGAGCACTCACTCTACGTGCCTGAGAACAAGTATGCTTCGGTCTCTCAGACATGTGCCTAGAGAGTGACAAAAATAGGGCTTGCAAGTGGGCGCGGGAGGGCCCCTGTGGTCTCTGTTCACACACGTACCCATGCTCAAGGTGCACGTCTACGCTGGCCTATTTCAGAGGCGGCCCGGTGCATCATGGGATGCTCTGTCCTACATCACTGCCCAGCTTAGATCCTGCCTGGATTCCCTGCCCTGAACTCCATGCCCGACCTCTAGGCCTGGCCCACCTCTCCTCCAGCCTCTTCCTCCTCAACTTTCCCACAAGACCCACAAGCTCTCCGATCTCTAAGAAACCTGTTCTATGTGGCGTAGATCCACCCCTTAACTCATACCGTTAATTTTGCATGGATCATCAATGTTCCTTCCTTCCCAGACCTACTCATCTCAGACTCTACCCTTCCTGGGAAGCCTTCTGGAAGTGTTTGAGAAGGGCCTAGAGGTGTGTTGGTTGAATAGAGGAGGCTATAAATCACTTTGACATCTGGGGGTGTCAGGGCTTCAAGAAGTGGCAAATTCTCAGGCCTTCAGGAAGAAGAGATGTCTGCCAGGTAGAAGGAAGAGGTTTGCTAGGCAGGCTTTGATGACAGACAGATTCTCACATGCATTTGGGCTTCACCAGCTACCAGCTGCATGACCTTGGATGAGTCCCATCCCTTTGCTGAGCCTCAGTTTCCCCGTCTATAATAACAATAACTCCTAGTGCATGGAGATGAGGTGAAATGAGATACTCATGCAAAGACCACACAGGGCCTGGCATACAGTAAGTCATCAGCAAATGCGGCTCCCATATCCCTTCCTCATTGCCTTTCTCCTCCTAAATAACATACCGTCACTGAGTCTGTTCATGTATTCATTTCTGCAACAGAGGTAGGGATAGCTGTGATGAAGATTTCATGAGGTCATGGGAGCATTTATGGAAGTCTCAGAAGGCTGAGATTTTACATGGATAGGGAGGGCATAGACCAGAGGGATGCTGGCCTATCTCCCTGGGGCATTTTCCAGAGGCAAACTCTTTCCACCTATCACTAGAACTTTGGCTCTGGTGGTGGTGGGGGGTGGGGTGGGCTGGGGTTAGTGATCTTTGCCTTTCATTTGCTCCTGTATCCCCAGTTACCAGAACATTGTGTGGCATGCATACAGTTGATGCTCAATAAATATCCATTGGAAAATCAGTGGTGCCAACTGTACCTTATCACGTCCCAAGTCCTGGGCATGCCAAGAATACTGTCTCCAGATTAGGATCACAATGTAAGCCGCACGCATTTCTGAGTACCTGCTGTGTACATGGTTCTGCCCAGCCCAGGGCAGACCCTTCCTCTACATCCTAAAGAGGTAGGCCCAGGGGGAAGATGACAGAACAGTGATTTGGCAAGAGGAAGAGAGAAGAGGGGTAACCAGCAGGTCCTGGGCTGGCAGTTCAGTGTTTAAAGATTTAGAAAACACCAATCACCAAATAATTAGGGACAAAAGCTCCCTGCCATGATTGCACCATGTACCATTAACTACAACGTTTGAGTATTTTCCTTCCAGTCTTTTTTCTAAAGCTGCCTTGCACTCAGAGCTGGCTTCCTCTCCTCTTGGGAAGGTAATGGCTGCTCCATAGAGGACCTCTGGGCCCCCTACCACTCCTAACATGGGGCTCCTCACTCCAACCTTTCTGGACCAGATAGATCTACCTAAAATAGGAGGGTGTGCAGAACCCTGGCAGGGGCTTTGCAACAACCCCCTTCCTCCATGGGCAGGGACCAGGACTCAGGTCCACTGATGGGGGACTGCAGGGAAATTCTCAGCATGGGGGGCACTTTCTGGGACTGGGGGGATTTTGGTGCCCAGGCAAATTAAGTTTCAGGCAGCAACATGACCAAAATGGATCTTTCCTCTCCTCCCCGCAACTACATTTCACCCTGTTTTCCATATGAGGGCTCCGAGTTTCCCCTTCCCTTAATACCTTCTGCTAGCTCTGCACCCAACCGCCTCTCTCATCTCAACTAAGGTGAGCGCCTGGCTGGCTCAGGCCGTGGAGCGTGAGACTCTTGATCTCAGGGTCATGAGTTCGAGCCCCATGTTGGGTGCAGAGATTATCTAAATAATTAAAAACTTGGGAAAAAAAAAAAAAAAAGGTGAGCAGACCAGCAGACCCACTGGTGCCAAAATATCATGACTACAGGGACCCAGATGGGCGCCCTAGAGCAGCCAAGTGCTCCCTGTGAAATTGTGGTCACCAGGTCACAGAGTGAAGGACGTTTGGGGGGGGCGATTTTGGTCACCCCTGCAAATCGTAAGTTATGGGCATCCACCCTTTCCGCCCACATGTAAGTCTGAACCTTTTGCCAAAAACACTTCCCAGACGCAAAAGAAAACCCCAAAGAGGAACCTAAACCTTCATGCCTGCGGTGCCGATTGGACGGGAGCACTCGGGCTCCCACCAGCAAGCGTTTCAAAGAATGAGCCAGCCGGCAAAGGGGGAAGTGAGGGGCCCTGCTGGAAACCTCCCAGGCTGGTCAGTCCTGGTTCATTCAGTCGCTTGCCCATTCATCCTCCCTTTCCTCTACCCATTTAGCAAAAAAAAAAACCCCTGGGTGGTCCTTCTTGACACATACAAGGCGGGGGCGGTGACGGTGAGTGACGGTGGGGCAGGGCATTCCCAAGGCCTGGAGGGGACAGGGGAAGGACCCAGGGAGGCACCCCAGGGGGGCGGCCAATAAGCTGGGCCTTGAGAGAAGACAGGCAGCTGTCTCACTTTCCCTATCCCGCTCAGAGTCAGACAGGCTCCTGCCCAGGACACAGGGGAGGGGACATTAAGTAGCCACAGTCCCCAGCATTTATGGACAGCTTGGCTCTGCACCAGACCCCCATTAAGCACATAATATAAATTCTCTTTGAATCCACCCAACAAGCTTTGAATTGGCTACTGTTTGTTCTCCCCATTTTAAAGATGAGGAAACTGAGCTCAGTGAGGTGAAGTGGCAGCGGGGAAGTGGCAGTGCCCGGCTACAGCCTGGGCTTGTAACCACATTTTATGTTGCTTTGTCCTCAAAGAACACCCTCTTCTCTACTACCCTCCCAGAGAGCCCTTGACAAGGGGCCCCACAGTCTCTCTACAGTCTCCTCCAGGCTTACCCCTCTCCGGCCCTGAGAAAACCAGACGTGGGAACATCTGCCATGGCATGTGATGAAACTGCAGATGCAGAGCGTGGCTCCAGCCCAGCCAGAGACAAGACAGTGAGCCCTTGCTGCCTGCTGGCCCACGCACGGGGCTCCAGGGCAGGTCCTATTCACTAAGGGAAAGCTCCCTTGGAGGTCCGTGCTCCCAGCCCTATTGCACAGAGGTGGAAACTGAGCTCAGAGAGGTGAATTAACATGTTGCCTGCTAAACAGCTCTGACTTGGTCATCCTGACTCCTACACTGTGGGCCAGGTGAAGGTTGTCGCTGGGTAGACAAGAAAACTTGGTTTCTTGCCGCTGGATTGAACCTGACACAAGACCAGACTCCTCTTCGGACCTCCGTCTCCCCATCTATTTAGTGAGGAGGTGGCCCTCTCCATCTGCCCGGTCCAATATTTTCCTGCATAGGCTCACTGTTTCTGGTTCTTGTGACTTCTCAAGGTACAACCGGGTCTCACTCCTACCCCAGGCCCACAGTTCCTAGAGTCATCCGTGCCCGTCCCTTGCACAGGGCGGGTTGGGGGCTGCCTTAGGGAGGGGCTACTTCAAGGCCAATGACAGAGGGCCCAGGCTCCACTGGGGGCTAAAGCTCTTCCTTCCTTCCTTCCTCCCTCCTCATACTTCCACCAAGTAAGGCGGGATACGGGGAATTAGGTGGGCACCAAGGCTGGCCCTGGGACTGAGAGCTTGGAGGAGGCCAGGATCCCTTGGTGGTGGCAGGTGGTCCTGGGGAAGATTCCTGGCAGAGGGGGTGTTTGAGCTCAGTTTTGAAGATGGGATGAGACTCCTCAGCTACCAAGAGGGCACACTCTGGGTGGCGGAATTGAGGAGGGGCCTGCAGATAAGGCATTTCCAGGAGACAGGAATAACGCCTGGTGTTTCTGCCGCCTGGCCCTCCCCTGCCCCCAGCCAAACTCTGAGGCCAGGCCTCAGTTTCCCCTCCTACTGAGCAGTCCGGACTGGCTCAGAAGCAAGGCTGGGATCAGAGGCTGCTGCTCCCCTCTGCCTCTCAGAGCCTTCTGGAAGGTCAGGCTTTCAGGCCCTATTGCTCAGGGGCATTCTTCTCCCAGCTCCCCTCCCCTCCGTAACCTCCCCCACTGCCTCAGGCAACCAAGTAAGCCTCAGCTTTGATGCGGCCACCTCAAGCCTCAAGGCCCAGGCGTCAATGGGCCCTCTATGTGACCAGTGGGGCCGCTGGGGGCCGCCAGCTGCCATCGTGGGTGTGGGTAAGGCCCGGACACACAGTCCCACTGTGTGGGGCTGGTTCATGTCTGCCCAAACCCTGTGGCCGGTGGGGGACTCCCAGGAATGTCTCCCTGGGGGGCACTTTGGACAGACAGGGTGGTCTGGGGAGACGGGGGGTGTGCAGGACGGCCTCGGGAGCCCCCGTCAAAGGGGCCCAGCAGACGTGGCGTCAGGTAAGCACCATAGTGGGCGTGGGGTGGCTGGCGGTCTGTCTGGTCAGTCCGCTCATCTCCCAGAGTTGGCGGAGGAGGGTGAGGCTGCCATGGGCACACCACTCAGGGTGACCTACTATCCTGTGGTACCTGGGGTCTGGGACTTTCAGGGCAAAAACCAAGAGTCCCCTGTTGTTGGCTTAGGAAAGGATAGTGACTGACCTCCTTAGTCTGGACAGTTTCCTCCCTGTCCGGTGACCTCTGAGTCAGACCATGGGGGCTAGAGCTGTCCAGTGCCATTTTGTTCACCCCCTGCCTCTACCCAGGTCTGTCTCATGCCTGAGAGGCCATTTTCCGTCTCTCCCAGGCATCTTAACAGGAGGAGCTGCCAGCCGACTACCCAACCACTGCTGAGAGGATCTTGGCGGGACCGGTGACCCAACACACCGGCTGTCCGTCCACTTCCACGGGCTCCAGCCACCCTGGGGGTGCCCAGAGTCATCTCATTCCCGCCTCCACACCTTTACCCCAGGCTGTTCTCTCTCCTGGCATTCCTTCCCCCCTCTGTCACTTCTCCACCTAACCAAGACCAGCCCGAATGTCACTTCCCCAAGGCAATTGTTCTTCCTATCCCCGGATGGGCTAGTCTAGTCCCCTTCGTTGAACTGCTAGACCCCCCATTCTTCCCTCCTCATAATATCGATCACACCCCAGCACAATTTTCAGTTTCCTCATCTCTTTCCACACCTGACTTTGAGCTCTTTAAGGGCAGAGAGCCTGACCCAGTCACCCTCATATCTGAGATCCCAGCACAAGGCCAGCCTCACGGAAATTGTAAGAATGAGGGTGTTTATTTGCGATGTCCTCTGGGCCGGGCACCCTGCTCATTGAATTCTCTCCAGAGCCCCTTGAGTTCGGTATGATCATAATCCCCATTTTATTTATGGGAAAACAGGTAGAGAGAGGTGAAATGACTTGCCCCAGGCTACCCAATTAGCAAGGGGCAGAATCAGATTCTGGAGCCAGAACTCGAATCCCCGTGCTCCACTCCCTGAGGAGTTTTTGTGTAATTACTGGATACGTGGAAACCTTTGCCTCCCTTGGTTCTCCTAAATGCTACATGTTGCAGTTCAGACCCGTTTCCTCCAGTTTCCTCCCCAGAAGGGTACCCCAGTGGGGAGAGCTCTTGCCTGCATGGGTGTGGTTAAGGGGTGTGCTGCGAGGGGGACACCCCAGAGAAGGGCCTCATGGGCAGTTTAGGACAAGGGTGCCGGCCTTCCACGGAGCTGCAGGTGGGCCCTTGGTCATCCCCAGGGCCATTGCCCGTGTTTATCAGATGGGGAAACTGAGGCCCAAAGAGAGGAAGGGACTTGCCTGTAATCATGCAGTACGTTTGAGTCAGAGCCATCAGCATCTCCATTTCTCAAAAAAAAAAAAAAAAAAAAAAAAAAGGAATAAATACCCTTTGTCAGGGGCTAGTCCCAGCAAAGGAAGAGGGGGAAGAATGGAGAACTACTGGGGGCCTAGGGGTGCCCCAGGAGGTCCCTGTGCCCTCTCTCTCCTTCCATTGTGGTGCCTGCAACTCTACTGTCAGGCTGCCAGCTTCCTGGGTTGCGTCTTGTCCTCTTTCCCCCTCCCCCTCTACTTCACGGCCTCCGCCCTCTTCCTAGTCCTCTTCTCCCTAGGACCATGAGTTTGGGGTCCCGAGGATGACCCCTGCCCCCTGCCGCCCTCCTGCTGAGGGGCTAGGCCTGGAGGTCCTGCTCACAGGGAATTCAGGATGTCTGCGTGCTGGGGTGGGAACGCGGGACAGCTTTCCTGTTGCAAACCTCCAACGAAATGCAGCGTCTCCTTCCCCAATGATTTTGTCCCCAGTGGAAATCACAGATGTTCTTCCGTGTCGTGAGAGCTGTGGCGGAGGATCTGGAAATGCCATTTTCGCTTGTCACCGCTGTGCGGTGGCTGTTGCTAGAGCTCCTGAGCTCTCTGCGCTCCGTGTGTCACGACAGAGGCACGAGGTCCCAGCCTCATCACTTACTTTTTTTTACAGCTTGATAACCGTATTTCCACAGATCTGGTCCCCTGCACAGTCCTTCGGATTTGGTTTCATGCCCTTAAAAAGTGTGACTCTGAGAAGGCCTCTATAGTTTTCAGAAAGATCTGTGGCTCAGAACGAGTTAACGACCCAGCGTGGCTCAGTGTGGAGCCCAGCATTTTACCACCCAGAGGTTAGCTCTCTCTGGGGACAGATTCGGCAGCGGGAGCCCTGTGACTCTTGGGGGACAGATCACCCAAGTAATCATGCTGTAAGCAGGATGTGGGGAATGGAGCTGGGAAGGAGAGACGGGGCTAGCCAGTGTGGACCAATGCCTCAGACCCCAGACCTGGAACTGTCCACATGGACCCCAGCTTACAGAGCACATCTATGTCCCTGCCCACCAGGAATCAGCCTGCTGTGCCCAGCAGCCTCTTGTCTCTGGGCGCACATGGGGCCCAAAGCCACCAGCTCTCCTCTCGCTTGCCCTCCGAGCTGCTCTCTGCCCTCTCCATGGCCTTAGGAACCCATCTTAGGAGGCAGCTCCCTTAGTCCAGTCTCCCCAGATTCCTTTGTTTTAAACCCTACATTTCTCCATCTTGCTCATGGAGGGAGAAACACAGATTACAAAGACCCAGCAAATGGTTTTTATAAACTCTTATTTTCTTGCCACAGACTGCCTTTAATTAGCTCTGGGGACTACAAAGGGAATAGCGTTATAATAGGAGCAGCTTGAAGGAAGGAGCCACGGCTGTCAGCTCCCAGACCTGAGGCTGTTGCCTGTCACCAGCCACAACCAGGTTTGGCGGGAGTGCATCCGCCTCAGGGACGGCAGCCCCCCACTTCGCCCCCCAGCCCCAGCCCCCATCTGCAGCCGTACAGCCTGCCTCAGCTTCTCTCCAGAGAGGAGGAAAGGGTCCCACCTCAGATAAGCCCTTGAAGAAATCTTTAAACAATAAGAGCCCAAATGTGCCTCTGCCCCTGCCCAGAGCTGGCCTCCCAGGGACTAGCTCTGAGTCACACTGTTAGCCGGCAGCAGGACAGACCGACAGGCAAAAAGGCAGACAGATAGTCAGACCATCTTCTGTATCTCAGCTGACCACCTCAGCTGAAGAAATGCAACAAAGTGCCCCCCCGAACCCCCCAGCCCTTGGAGTTTTAGATACATTCAGCCACTCTATTCTAGAGGAGAGCCTGTCTCCGTGTACAATCCCGAGGCACTACCTCATCCCCAGCCCAACCCCAGCCTCAGACGATCAGAATGCCACAGCCAGAGCTTCTCCATTTGGGACCATGACAGGTCACCTTCCTTGCCTAAGGCCATTGAGCAAGGTAGTCAAGACCTGGGGACTCAAGCTCAGGGCCTCTGGACCCCCATCTCAGGTGTCACAGCCTCATCTGGACTCCTGCTGGGGGACGATGGGAAGGACAGTAGCCGGCGGATGTCTGAGGTCAGGGCTCATCAGCCCTAAGAGCCAGGCAGAGGCAGGAAAAGTCTCCCCCCGGGAATGGAGCTTCCATCAGAGCTTCCAAGTAGGGGATCCTGGAACCCTATCCATTTTGAAGGACAGAGCCCAAAACTCTGGGTCACTTTAGGCCATGAATAGAGGCAAGAGCCACCTAGAAACACTTTCTTCTCCCCTGCGGCGGAGTCTGTAAACCTTCCCCAGGCCTGCTTCCCCGACGCTCAGCCAGTTTCTTGCATCCCAGAGCTATGCAAGTTCTCCACAAATGCCTGTAGCCTCCTTCTCCTCCCTCTGCTTCCCACCACCCAGGATGACTTGGAAAGCCTGGGAGAGATCCTCAGAAAGATCTCCAGATTCATGGCTCTTGACAGAAGCTGGCCTGGCTCTAGGAGACCTGAGTGTGCCCCGGAGAATGCGTCTGCCTGAGCTCAGGTGGAGGGTCCGAGCTCCCCGGGGTGGGCCACGGGCTGGGGCTGCAGGGTCCCGGAGCCCCGTCAGTGAGGCAGGAAGCCTCAGGTCACGGGAACACCTTCCATGTCCTCACCACCTCAGGACCCTTCGAGGTTGGCTGCTGAGGTCTTGCGGCGTCCATTTCCCCCACCACTTACTGTCCCCACCAGCTGAGGATAAAAGTCCCACAAAAGTCCACTCCAGGAGACCACGGAGGCCACCAACCCCCTCTTCCCACCTCAGGCTTTCAGGAGTCAGCCGACATAGGTAAGCAGGCCGTGCACTTGAAGGCAGCCTGGGTGGTCGGTGGAAGGACACGGTCCCGGACTGGCCACAGCTCCCCACCCAAAAGGATCAGCCCAGGGCCCTGGGCAATCGTTACTCACCGCGGATGAAGGTTGGCGAGTAGGTCGGGAAGGAATCGAAGATGCTGTTCGATGCCATGCCCCTCTCTGAGGAAGGCGAGAAATCAGACCTTCCGGGGGTTGGCTTGGGATTGACTTGGTTGGCTGTTGTTTTATTTTTTCCTTGTTACTTTTTGAAAATAAAAGGGGGGGGGTAGTGGTGTCGCTTTTTGTTTGTTTTTTTTTGTTTTGTCTCTTTTTTTCCCCTATTGCTACGAAAAAGAAAAAAGGAAAGAACGCGAGAGTGTGTGTGTGAGCAAGAGAGAGAGAGGAAAAAAAAAATCCCCAAGGAAAGTAAGTTTCTGTTTGTACCCAAGAATTTGGATTCCCAGTCCCACAGGAATGTCTAGCCACAAATTTTCAACAGAAGTATATGCAGAGTGTATCATTAGATGGCGGGAAGGAGCCTTCGGCAGCCAGGGCGGAGGAGCTCGCTGGGCAGCGAGAGCAGAGCCAGGCCCAGCATCAGCGCCACGGGGAATGAATGAATGAGGCTCGCCCCTGACAGAGCCCGGGCTCCAGTGGGTGCGAGGGCGGCCCGGGGGTGGGGAGGATCAGGAGCCAACCAGCTCCCGCGCAGGGCCCTGAAGGCGGCTGAGGGCCTGGCCCTGTGGTTCTGTGGTTGAGGGACTAGGCCTTCACAGTGTCAACCCAACCTCAGCTCACAGGATGCAAGAAGCCAGCTCGCGGCCTTGGCCCATTGGCTGGGCTGGGGTCACCTGGGCTGTGATGTCACGGCCTCTTAGAAGATTCTGTAGCTGTCTCTCTCTCTTTTTGGAAAAAAAGAAAAGAGAGAGAGAAGGAAAGAAAGAAAGAGAAGGGGAAAAAAAAGTGATGGCTTTTATTTGTGGCCTCAGCACGCGGCCCAGGAGCAGAACTGAAAGCAGGCGGAGGGGGTGGCTGGGCGGTGGTTTGGATCCTGTAAAGGAGACTCATTTTTAATTAAGGCCAGGGTTGGCCTGGGCGGGCTGGGAGCCCCTAGGGCCCTCACCAGACCCACCAGCGGGTGGTAGGGCTCCCCGCCATGCCCTCCGCCCCGGGGCTGCGGCTGACACCCGGCCACGGTCCGCCACCACTGCTGCCAGGGAACAGTCCACATGTGTGGCACTTCGGGGGGATTTCACAGCAGCTGGAATTAAACACAAAGGGAAGCACTCGAAGTGGCATCACCCCAGTGCGGCCTGCCCGCGGAGGCCTCCCTCATGAAAGCTGGCAGCAGGGCCGTCTGTGCCAAGGAGCCCGCTGTGGAGCTCAGGTTCTGAGCCCTGAGCTTGGCGTTCAAGGCTCTTTGCTCACTTGCCCACTTTAATCTCCTCGGAGTTCTCTGTATTAGCTGAGTGTGCCTGGGCTCTCCTGCTTCCATGGCTGTCTCCTCCTTCCCCCCCCACAACAAACACACCCCCACCATTACCCTTTATTAGGGCACTTTTGGGATTCTTCATGTCCCAGAAGGGTTCAAGGCTCAGAGGGACTCCAAAGTAGAAAAGACATGGGAAGTGATTCAATCCTACATTCTGTCCCCAGAAGCCTGGGCAGGTGGGGACCAGAGTCGGGGCGGAGGTGGGGGCAGCGTGCAAGGTGGTGGTTTTCACAGTTTCCCTTGTAAGCTCTACTAGCCCATTTCGTAGGTCAGACACTGAGGCCCAGGATGCTGAAGTCAGCTTGTGCAAGGCCACAGAATATTGTGAGTGGAATTAGAACACCGGCCTCTGATTTACCAGCTTGGCCTCTGCTGTAACACCACAGCACCCTGTCGTGCCCTCTGGGCTCAGTCCTGAGGCCTCGGGAAGCCCTCTGCCCCCCGGGGGCTGCCCCCTGGCCTCTCTCAGGGTGCCCAAGCTTGAAGCCAGGGCCCAGCACCCATCCTTGCACTTGTGGGCATCTCTGAAGGCCAACAGAGTGCCCCTGTTGGATGGGCACGCAGAAGGAGGAAGGGCTGGTCTACAGCCCCCAGAAACCGGTTTCCGCCCGCAGCCACACTGGTCACCAGGGAGCAGTACACCCTTGGAAACTTGCTGCCTGTGCCTCCTTGGGAACCCGGTGAAGGCTCAGTCTTTTGTTCCTCAATGGCGAGTGGGCGGTGGTAGTGGTGATGGGTTGTCATCTGTCTCGGGAGGAAGCAGGTTTATGGTAAAAGCCACAGGGTTCTGGAGTCAGAGTTGAGTTCCACTCTCAGCTCTGCTGAATCCCAGCTACAAGGCCTAGGGCAAGTCACTTCCCCTCTCTGAGCCTCAGTTTCCTTCCCTGTCAAATGGGGATTACACATTTCTCGGAGGGACAGGCAACCGGGTGATGTCTCCGTAGACATGTTTCCTTGCCAGAGTCTCCGTGACGCAGTTTGGGGTCTGTTATGAGTAGGCACAGGTAAAGAAGCATCGGTCACATAGGACGACAGACGGCCCCCACTGTGAGCCAACCATCTGGCTCGGCCTGGGCAGGGCTGTCTGAGTCAGTGGCACACGGCGCCTGCTGAGGGGCCCTGACCTCCTGGTTCCATTTGGAGTCGATGTGAAACAGATCAGAGACAGACATGGCAGGAAAGACCCTCTTTGACAGAAGTGGAAACTGAGGTTCCCCCGAGGGGCACCCTGTGAGTCAGTGGAACCCTGGCCCCCTGCTTCCCAGCCCAGGAGCGGTTTCCGATCCACCAACACCACCTCCAGTTTCTAACAGCCCACCCTAACACACTTTGCTGTTTTTTCCGTGTGTCAAAGCGGGTCCCCCTAGAATAATCAGTAACTTGGTCCGCCTGGGGGACGTCCCCTCAGCTTCCCCGGGAAGCTGCGTCCAGGCCCAGGAGCACATCTGGGCCTGGGAGCACATCTACACAGCAGGTGGCTTAGTGTGATCCTGGGGCAAGGCAGCGAATGCTGACCGGGTGCCTGGTTGGGTCCATCCTTCAGGAGGCTTCTGATCCCCGCATGCCCCCTCAGAAACATGTGTTAGCCTGAATGAACCCCTGGAGGCTGCTGGAGAAGCAGAAAGGACATTCCTGAGGCTTGACTTTGGAATACTCCTGAAGCTGTGAGATTGTGGGCCAGAGGATTTATTTTTCTGAGCCGGCTTCCTTGCCTGTAAGATGGGGCCAATGGCAGCACCTGCTTCTTGCAATTGCAAAAAGGGATTAAGTGAGAAAATATTAGGAGCGCATCTGGCATAAAGTAATTGCCCAGTTCTTGGAATTCCCTTCCTTTAGCTCAGACTGTGCTCTCTCCCACCATGCAACAGGCTGCTGGGTATTCTCTTGTTCTCCACGGAAAAAAACGCCTGATACCACAGTGGCCTCTGAACCAATCAGATCAGGTTATTCTAGAAATTTGGTTGAGGAAGGGAATCATTGAAAAATAGTATTTATGGGTGGCTGGGTGGCTCAGTGGGTTAAAGCCTCCACCTTCGGCTCAGGTCATGATCCCAAGGTCCTGGGATCGAGCCCCCAATCGGGATCTCTGCTCAGCGGGGAGCCTGCTTCCCCCTCCCCCTCTGCCTAAATGAAAAATAGTACTTACGTGCCATAAAGCTTTTATTTTAACTTTAAACTTATAAATACGCATTCAATGGTCTTTATCTTGGTCTTCTGGCTTAAGCCAGCCCCCAAGGCATCTCCTGCCATTTCCGGTTTGGGCTTCTTTGAAGTGGCATGTAGTATAAAGATACCAACGAAGCAATCCGCATCGAGGAGAATCTAGATTTTACTATTTCCCCCAATCTTTGACCATGTCCCACCCATACCAAATTCAATTTATTCTTAGCACCTTGCCTTGGCCAAGTCTTTCCAAGGTGTTCAACCTAGTTTCCTAGAAAGAGACACTCCTGTTTTACATTGCATCATTGGTAACATTGTCTTGCTATCAGTAAGGGTCCAACCAGGAAAACAGAAGCCGCTTTGAGTATTGGAAACAGAGGAAAGTTAATTGGGGGGTTATTGGCAGCACGGGCGATGGAAGAGCTGAGAAACGAAACCATGATGGTGGAGGATCCCGGAGATCAGCCACGGCAGGAAGCCACTGCCACCCTTTGGAGAGAGAGACACAGGGAGAGGCAGTGTCGCCAGCATGCCCTCCCCACCTGCGGAAGCAGAAGCGCAGTAGAACAGAGTAGCATTTGCTGGAGACACAGAGGGGACTCAGCTGCTATGGCAATGCCCTGAGACAAACAACAAAGGGGCTCTCTCTTCCTCCTATCCTTTAACCTCCTCCCAGTGCCTCCCAGCTGACTTAATAGAACCAGAGCCCAGCATTACAGAGCCTAACCGGGAAGGGGGTAGAATGGAACTGAGGGCAAAATGGCCCCACAATGGTGTAATATCCAATGAAGTTTTGTAACCATGGAAACCCAACTGGCATCAATGGGTTTGAGAACAAACCCAACCGATGTTTGCGAAGTTGCCAGCTCAGCGGGTTGGTGGAAGCAGAAGGTGTGGATTCCAGCAAGGGATTTGCTAGCCAAGGGGATCGATTGGTCTACAACTCCGGTAATAGCAGTGAACCACACGAGTTGGTTACATGGAGATTAGTTAAGAAAGTACCTACTATGAATGGTGCTAAAATCTGTTTTCTCAACCAGTGTGCATTGCTGAAACTTTCACCATAACCTTGGGTTACAGTGACTGGGGAGAGATGCCACTGATCATGAGAATTGGCTGCTGGGCTCAACCTTAGAAAGATGGCATACTCCGGCGCTCATGGGGCCTTCCCAATATCCTGCAGGACAGGGCTGGCTCTCTTCGATTTTCTGATGAGGAAAAGGCTAATCCCAGGGATTAATCCCCAAGTTCTAGCCTCTAGGAGTCAGCTTGGATGAAAAGGGCAGCAGAATTGAGGCAGGTAGTGGTCTTAGAGTTCAAATTCTGCCTTTCCACTGGCAAATCACAGTGCTGGGCTCAGGGAAGGTGCAGGAGTGTGACACAGACTGCAGCCTGCCCACGGCTCTCCACCTTCAGGCTCCTGCATGGAGATATCAAGATAAGGTTCCCCCGGTCCCCTCCCCAATTCCCTCCAACCCCAGCCAGGTCTACACCCTGTCTAGCGTAGGCCCATGTTCAGGGTAGAGGGTGAGGCCTTCAGGCCACACAGCCCACCCAGGAGCCAGGATACCCAGGCTAAAGTCAAAGGATCTGCAGCTAAGAGCCTACCACTCAGGAGGCACATATGCTGAGAGCTTTATGCACAGTGTCTCCAGTGGTGGCCTTTCAGACTAGCCAACCATGCCCAGTTTCCAGGGGACCAGTCAAAGAGGCGAAGAGACCTGCCACGGTCACCACTTTGCAGGCGGAGGAAGCAGGATTCAACCCCAGCCTGCCCACCACTTGCTTTCTGGGCTCCTTCTCCCCTCCCCGCCCTCAGCCTCTCTCTTTCCTGTTGTTTGTTTAAAAAAAACTGCTCACGGTCCCCCCCTTCAGCACCAAACCCCTCCCCGTCCTCCTCCTCCTTTCTGCATTAGCCCCTGTCTCCCGCCCCCCACCCCCGTGCTGGACCCCTCAGGGCCACGCCAGGGCAGCTGTGTGGTCACATAGGTTCGGTGTCACCGAGGACTTTATGACTGTCGTTGGCCACAGCATCTGCCTCACCAAGGACCCAGCAGCTCTACTCAAAGCTTCTCCTTCTGCCTGAAATTCCACCACGGGTGCCCCCTCTGGATCCAGATACGGGTTAGTCCTAAGTCCTGTGTTACAAAGGCGGACATGACTGGGCATGGGAGCAGTGGAGCCCCGCAGTGGGGTTGGCCACCTGGGGGAGAAGAATGGGGGCTGAACTCTACCCCAGACGGGGCCATCACCCCTCTTTCTGGGGGGAACGTCCCCCACCTCAACTAAAGGATCTCCGCTGCTCCTCCATCCCCCACCCCACTACCACCTTCGCACAAAGCCAACCAGGCAGATCCCGCAGAGGTGGTTCTCCCCACCTCCCCAGCCGGGGACACCGAGGCTCCCGAAGGAAAGTCCTCACACAGTCACGTGATGAGAAGGGGACTCGACGGCCCACGTGCTGTTGCCATGTCCCCCGAACCCCTTGACCTCCCTTCTCTCCCTCAAGTCCGCTCAGGGGAGGTCCACGTGCTGGGGACTTGGAGGCAGAAGAGCCAGTTTGGACCCCGGCTTTGGGTTTCTAAGTCATCATGTGGGATGTCCGTTGGTCCTATAAGCAGCTCACCACCCTCACCTGTAAAATGGGGAAACCCCAAAGCCCCTCTTTCCCAGGGTGTGCAGGTGAGGGGGGACCCCCGGGAAGGGCACGTGCCAGGCACTTGGCAGGGGAAGCTGCTACGGGTCTGAGAGCCCTGGGCAGCCACAGGGGTGGGGGTGGGATAGGGAGAGGAGGAGGGCAGAGCTGGTGGCCTGAAGGGGCACGGGACTGACTCACAGCCTTCCCCTGGTTCTTGGGGCCCCCAGCAGATTCCCACCACCCAGTCTCACCAAGGCCCTATTGGGAGAGGCCCTGACTCTTCTGGCAGCTAGGGGCTGTCCCCAGCAGAGGGCTGCCTGAACCTCGGTCCCAGGCCGCAGGATAGGGCATGCTGGAGAGGTCACTCCGGCCACAGCACATCCTCCCTGAGATGTTGGTCAGTCCCGCGGCCTCTCGCGTTCCTTCGAGACCTGGAAAATCTTGCCCATAAGACGCTGCCCCCACTCGGTGTCCCAGACCCCTCAAAGGAAGAAAGAAAACCCCAAACTGCAGCCCCTTTGGCTCCTAAAACCATCTTTCTCTGAGTCTTTCGGTGGAAAAATCTATTTTTAGCATCAAAGAGCTCTGCCAGGGGCCTAGACCTGCTGAGGGACAGCTCTGTGTGACCACAAAGGGGCGGGAGGCAGGCATTCCTCAACGGGTGGGGTGGGGGGGGGGTGTGGCAGGAAGGGTGCCCCCACCCGCAGGGCTGGCTGAGGGAGACCTCGGAGGGCCCCAGGTTGGGCACTCCTGCCCGGGGCTCCTCCCTTCCCATTCAGTGAGCTTTCTGGGCCAGTCCTGTGCCCCACCCCGTTCCCCCCCGTTCCCTCTCGCACAGTCTCCCCACAAACCCGATAATAACAACCGTGACAATAATCATAAACTAGGGCTTACCATGGGCCAGGCATTCTTCCAAGAAGCTCCTGACAATTAATTCACTTAATTCTCGTGGTAATCTGACCACCGAACAGATAAGGATCTTGAGACTCAGAGAGGTTCCCTGACTTGCTTCGGTTCGGCTCAGAGGCGTGGAACAAGGATTTGAACCCCCACAGCCCCATTTCACCATGATTTAGTCAGTCTCATTTTACAGCTGAGAAGAGGCGGCTCAGAAAAACAGATGAACTTGCTCCGAATAACCTGGATGTGAAATGGTAAGGTCAGGGTTCATGACCAGGCTCTCTGACCGTGGGCCCCTGCCTCCGGACACCCGGGACTTCGGTTACTCCTCCAACACGTGGGGTGTGTGTAGGGGGGAGGGGAGGTACTCTCATTGTACTGAGAAGGACACTGAGGTCCAGAGATGAAGGGACTCCTTTGTGCTCGCGGAGTTAGAAGACATGGAGTTGGAATTCCCGAAGACTTTTCTGCCCCTTCCTACCTCCCACCCTACCCCCAGCCCCCCACTCCTAACCCCCCCCCCCCCGAGGGCTAGGCCCCAGGGGAAGCCATATCAGGTTGTAACATTTAAAAACTGATCTGGTCTTAAAGTTATCCCTCCGCTCTATCTCGCTCCCTTCCTCTCTCCTTTTCTCGATCATAATGACCCCATTTGCAGGGGTGTGCCGACCAGCAAATTTGCTGACCTAGGCAAAAGGGGGGGGGGATGTCATTATGTGGTTGGGAAATGGTGGGGCATTTCATATGCCACCGATCCAGCATCCCAGGAATTTCAGTAACCCTTAAGGAAATGAGAGAATTAGCTACCATCCAGGCCTGTGGCTTCCTTGTCGCTGTGTGTGTGC
The DNA here is from genome assembly GCF_030435805.1 of Mustela lutreola. NCBI lineage: Eukaryota > Metazoa > Chordata > Mammalia > Carnivora > Mustelidae > Mustela > Mustela lutreola. The sequence goes on from NC_081299.1 coordinate 18,130,936, forward strand.
ATTTTCTTGTCTTTAAACTAGGGTGCTTTAAGCGTCTATACATAAGAGGTAGCATTGCAGGAAGAGGGGCTTTCTGAGGCGAGGAGAAAGCCCCTGTAGTCAGTGAGGTTACAGGCTGAGGCTGACACTTAGGGAAACCAGGCTCAGAGAGGGACAGGAACTTGCCCTAGGCCACGCAGCTAAGGCCAAGATCTATATCCAGTGACTCATCGCCTGATGCTCTTTCTGTGATGTCAGACTCCGCAACGGACTTGCTGTGTAAAATCAGACAAATTCCTTTCCTTCCCTGGGTCATTTCTCCTCATCGGTGGAGGGAGGGGGTGAGATCATTGTCTCCGTTTCAGTTCCCCTATAGACAGACCCCAAATCTCAGGAATATGTGTAAGCAATGTATCTGGGAAGTGACCGCGGGAAGCAGGGATGAGGGAGGGGAGGGTGACACAAGGAAGTAGAGGTGGCCCATCCATAGAAGGTACCAGAAATAAGCAGCCATTCTGGGCACCTGGAGCTCTGCCCTTGGGGATGCCCGGACGACTTAGCCACAGTACTGTGAGGAATTGCTCTGCAGGGGAGGGGGAGCCGGGGTATGAATCCACCAAGTCTTCTCTCTCCTTGGTTGAGGGTTGTTCTATGAATAATGACTCCCTAACAGTTCTCACTTTTTCCCCTGGACAAAGTTCACTCAAGGCCAGAAAACACTCTCAGGCCCACCTGTCCTGTAGGGGAACAGTCTATTCAGGCTGAATAGATGATTTCTAAGGCATCTCTTGGTGCTTGTAGGCAAGGAGTCACTGTTTCACATAGCTGTACCTTCATCTGTATCTGTTTTCAACCCTTCTAAACTACCAGGACATCAGGAAACGGATGTGTTGGCACAGTTGGTGGGATTCAAGATCACTCCCCCACCACTTGCCCCAGGGCCCGAGATTCCCTTGTCCATGCTTCCGCTGTTAGCCCTTGGTTTTTAAATAGTGTCTGGTGGAACCCTGGTAGGCAATACCTTGGGGTGGCCCGGAGCAGGGATGTACCAAGGATTAAGTTGAATGGAAGAGGGGGGAGTCTGTTCTCTCCATCATTTCCACCAGAGAAGACTGCTTTGTCTGTCTTTTTATTTTTTATTTTAGCTTTTATTTTTTTCAAAGTTATAAATGCTCATAGTTTAACGAGTCAAATATTTCTAAAAGACTTTCCTTTTCACTCCTTAGAGAAACCATTTCCAATTCCTTTAACTGCTCCTTTTAGTATTTACTCTATCTCTCCAAAAAACATGCTTACCAAGCTCATTGTGATTCTTCACTTCTAGGCATTACCTGTTGACCTTCCACCAGGGAAGAGGATTTGGCTCCCACCGGTCTGGCCCTCTCTTTACCATGCAGGGCCTTTCCATCCTCTCAGGACAGTTATTTTAGTTAGGTTAATTGTTACTATTTGCCTTTTTACAACTGGGTAAATGCTTTTGTCACAGCTGAGTCATATGTACGTTTTGATTACATTTTGATTACATTTCCTTGCTTGCACAGCTTTTTGTTTTCCCTGGAGTTGTAGTTTGTTTAGCTTTTCATTTGCATAATTTTCTGTGTACTTACCACTGATTCATCCCAAACTCTCCATGAGTTGTCCAAACCTCCTACTAGGAAATTCAATAACAACAGGTACTTTATTTAATTTTTGAAGTCCTCTTTCCTGGAACCCCCTACCTTCTCCAGTCTGGACGGGTTGCTCTCTAGCCTGTTGCTCAGCTGTCAACCTGGGATCTTCTTTCACTCTCAGTTGATCTTTCACTTTCATTCTCTTTGCGCCTCTTGCACGGGAGTCTTCCTTTCCTGGATTCTTTCTCTTTCTTGGTTTACTCCCTTTGACGGAGAACATCTTCTGGTAGCTTCCTGAGAAAGGGTACATTTATTTGTGAGCTTGTTACATCGATGATAATTTCAATCATACTTTATGGTTAGTTTGAAATAACTTCTCCTTTTCAGAGATCTTTTTCTATTGTCTTTTTGCTTTTTGTGCTGCTATTCTTAAGTCTGATGACATTCTAATCTCCAAGAACAGCCTGTTTTTTTCTCTCTCTGAAAACTTTGGAGATATTCTCTTTGTCCTAGGTGTTCTAAAATTCTACAATGAGGTGCCTTTCTGTGATTCTATTTTCATCCACTGTTGTGGACATTCAACCAGCCCTGTGATCTGAACATTCACAGTGATCATTTCCAGGTAGTTTGTATGGATTATTTCTTTGATCATTTTCTCTCTTTCTTTTTCACTGTTCTCTCTTTTTGTTGAACTTTCTAAAATTCTAAATTATTTAAGATTCTAATATCTTTTAAAATTCTTTTTTTAATTTAATTTTATTTTTTCAGTGTTCCAAGATTCATTGTTTATGCACCACACCCAGTGCTCCATGCAATACGTGCCCTCCTTAATACCCACCACCAGGCTCACCCATCCCCCCACTCCCCTCCCTTCCAAAACCCTCAGTTTGTTTCTCAGAGTCCACAGTCTCTCATGGTTCATCTCCTCCTCCGATTCACTTTTCCCCCAATTCACTTTTCCTTTCCTTCTCCTACTGTCCTCCATGTTATTCCTTATGCTCCACAAGGAAGTGAAACCATATGATAATTGACTTTCTCTGGTTGACTTATTTCACTCAGCATAATCGCCTCCAGATCTGTCCATGTTGATACAAAAGTTGGGTATTCATCCTTTCTGATGGAGGCATAATATCCATTGTATATATGAACCATATTTCCTCTATCCATTCATCTGTTGAAGGGCATCTTGGCTTTTTCCATGGTTTGGCAATTATGGCTATTGCTGCTATGAACATTGGGGTACATATGGCCCTTCTTTTTACTGTATCTGTACCTTTGGGGTAAATACCCAGTAGTGCAATTGCAGGATCATAGGGTAGCTCTATTTTTAATTTTTTAAGGAATCTCCACACTGTTTCCCAAAGTGACTGCAACAAATTGCATTCTCACCAAAAGTGTAAGAGTGTTCCCCTTTCTCCACATCCTCTCCAGCACTTGTTGTTTCTTGTCTATTAATTTTGGCCATTCTAACTGGTATCCCAATGTGGTTTTGATTTGAATCTCCCTGATGGCTAATGATGATGAACATTTTTTCATATGTCTGTTAGCCATTTGTATGTCTTCTTTGGAGTAGTTTGTGTTCATGTCTTCTGCCCATTTTTTGATGTGATTATCTGTTTTTTGGGTGTTGAGTTTGAGGAGTTCTTTATGGATCTTGGATATCGGCCCTTTGTCTGTAGTGTCATTTGTGAATATCTTCTCCCATTCCGTGGCTTGCCTCTTTGTTTTGTTGACTGTTTCCTTTGCTGTGCAGAAGATTTTTATCTTGATGAAGTCCCAAAAGTTCATTTTCGCTTTTGTTTCCTTTGTCTTTGGAGACATGTCTTGAAAGAAGTTGCTGTGGCCGATGTCAAAGAGGTTACTGCCTATGTTATCCTCTAGGATTTTGATAGATTCCTGCCTTACATTGTATCTTTTAAAATTCTTATTCTTTCTTATTTCCTATTGCTTAGTGTTGTGTTTTTTTAGTCTTTTGAGGGAGGGTATCTTTTTCTTTCAATGTTTCTATTGAGTTTCTCATTTCTGTTAGAGTAACTTGAATTTGTACTTTTTGGGTTTTAATGTTCACATTTCATATCTGTTTGTTCTTATTGCGTAGTTGCAGTACATTCTCTTATCTCTCTGAGGGTATTAATGATAGAATTTTTAAAAAAGATATAATCTCCCTGCCTGATGTGCTTCCTTTAAGTTACTTTTTTTTTTTTCATTTTATTTTGCCTTGTCTTTCCTAGTAGAGGTTTTCGTCATATGGCTGATGATCCTTCTCTGTATGATTTATTTAGTAGTGGGGGAACTCTAATAAGAAGCTCTGTATAATTGTGTGGGACTGCCTGATTCTGGATTTCATATAGAAGGAATCTGGATCAGTCATTTCCTTGTTTCGTATTTTTGGATCCTTCCCCTTAGTCTGCTGGGATTCCCTGGAGTAGACTCTTCTTAGAGGATATTGAAGTGACTGCCAGTGTTCTGGGGCAAAAGGGTCTTGAATGCATGTATATTATTTTCACTTGATCCTTCATTTTTGGTGTGGTAGCTTCTGCCTTTTATGTGGCTGGTCCCCTCCTATCCAGAGACCCTCTGTTTTTTTCTCTCTCCAAAAAATAAGCCTCAACTATTCCAGTGGGGTGAGGGAGAGGATCTGAGGGTCTAACTACTTCCTACAGATTTTCAAATACTTCTGCTGTTCTCAGTCCCTTCCTTACACATGTTTTGTGCTCAGTCCCTGGTTCTTTGCTGTTTTGCCATGTAGGAAGCTGAGCGGCTCCCTGGCTTTCCCCACAGCTCTGTCTGTGGGGAATTCATGTCTCTTGGGTCTGCCGAGTCAGTGACTTCTTACACAAATGATTTCCAGATTCCTACACGCTGTTGTTCTCTTTTTTCCTGTTCTCTTTGACCTTGTAGGCTCAGGACTAAAAAACCTTCAAAACCAAAAAAACACACACCACCAACCAACTAACATCGACACTCTATAGATAGGAAGCAGAGGTAAATGCATGCTTTTCATCCACTCCCTTCTGTTTTCTAAGTTGTGGGGAAGATTTTGTTTGGAATATCTTGTTTGTGTTTGGGGAGCCTCAATTTTTTTTAAAGCTGCAAATACTCCCCAAATTAACTTATAAATTATATTAACAAACCCAATCCAAAGCCCTACAAGATTTTTTTTTTTTTTTTTTTTTTTTTTTTTTTTTTTTTTTTTACAGAACTTGAAAAACGGTTTCTAGAGCTCGTGTAGAAAAATAAATGGGGGGCGCCTGGGTGGCTCAGTGGGTTGAGCCTCTGCCTTTTGGCTCGGGTCATGATCCCAGGGTTCTGGGATCGAGCCCCGCATCGGGCTCTCTGCTCAGCGGGGAGCCTGCTTCCTCCTCTCTCTCTGCCTGCCTCTCTGCCTACTTGTGATCTCTGTCAAATAGATAAATAAAAAATCTAAAAAAAAAAAAAGAAAGAAAGAAAAATAAATGGCCAAGAAGAGCCAAAATGACTCTGTAAAGAGAAGCAAGAAGGGTAAGGTCGTTCTGCCAAACACCAGGATCTGGGATGTCATGGTCATGAAGTCAGAGACATACTGCACAACTGGCCAATGAGTCAAAATAAAGAACCCAGAAACTGATGCCTTCTAAGAGCGCATTGGTCAGGATCCTGCAGGAAATGGATGGTATCCTCAAAGGTCTAACCGGGGGGCCTTAGCGAAGCAACTTTTTAGGGACATGTGGGTGGGGTTAAGGGAGCCGGCCTGGGATGCTGATACCCTCCTTGATGCCGGCAGCTGTGGGAAGCTATCTCCCAGCCCAAAGGGACCAGGAACTCAACATCCCTAGTAAAGGGGATGACTCAGGGAAGGAATGCAGATATAGGGCGAAGGAATGCCTCCTGCCAGTGCCTCCCACTGGCTGAGCCCCCATCCCCACCCTTGGGCTGGGAAGCCAGAGGGCAGAGACTCAGAAGCCAGAGGGCACAGAGCCCAGATGAGGCAGGCCATTGGCATCAGCCCCCAGGTGTGCAGAGGAGGTAGAGAGAGGTGAAGAGCAGCTCTGAAGGAGGGATGGAGTAGAAGCAATACCTGTGGAAGTGGCCACCTACCTACCAGAGTCTCCGCCCAGAGTTCCCACGGACAATGCAAACGTCACAGCTCCCAAAGTGACTTCATCAGATGCCATCCCCCCTTCTGTGAATGGCACTGCCCATCCACGCTGTCCCCACCCTGGATCCTCTCTCACTCTCCACTCTGCGTTTACTGGTGACTTTACCCTTGAAAGAATCCTCATACCACCTCTGGGCCCTCCACCTGCCAGCCAGATAAGTGGGACACCTGTCCATATCCTATCTGAGCTTTTAATGACTTCCCACTATGGACAGGCAGCCCCAGGATTCCCTGCACATGTTCCTCCCGCCTCTGCCTTCCAGACCTCGCAAGATGTTTCTAGTGCTCCTGCTGCTTCCCATCTCGGTGACTTCACCCCTGCCGTAACCTCCCCTGGGAGGCCTGCCTCCTCCCTGCCGCAGCTCCTTGTCCTTGGAGAAGTTGCTCCTTATCCGGGCTCCTTGTCCTATCCATACTTCTAGCTGTGTCTGTTCCGTGTGTCCGGCCCCCTCCACCGGTGAGAGTTTTGGAAGACAGGAAGTGCGTCCCCGGCTCCCAGCACAGGCATCCACCAATGTTTGTTGAATGAATGCATGAGTGAATGAATGTCTCCGCTTTGCTGAAACACTGAAGAAGAGGGAGCTTGGATACTTGGGCCAAAAATTCATTTCATTTACTCAATACCTACATCTTGTGCACCTACTGTGTGTTACACTGGAAGCTTGGGGCTGGGGATACAACAGTGAACACAACAGGTCTGATCTCACGCCTCACAGGACTTAGAGTCTGATGGAGCAACAAGAAACTTCACAGAGCATGATTTCATTTTAGTTATAAAAGCTTCATGGGGTCAGTGACAGCTGTACTTGCGGGGGTGGGCCCACATGTCGGGGGGCAAGTTCTGGGTGGGTAGGCCTGCTGGAGGCACTGCATGGGCCAAGAACAGAGGAGGGCAAGAGGTTGACTTGGTTCAGGAGGTGATGGAAGGTACTGGCTGGCCGGGAAGAGAAGAGAGGCTGAGTAGGCAGGCAGAGGTTGTCTGCGTGGGAGGCGGGTTTGAAAGCAATCCCAGGTGAGGACAGTGTTGACAAGTCTTGGAGTGAGGGTGTGACGTGATCAGAGTTGCATTTGTATAGTTTTCTCTAAAGAACTAGTTCATGGGGGGTGGGGTGGGGTGGGGGGGGGCCGGGTCAGGGATGCATGAAATCTTCAGCCCCTGTCGCTGAGGACAGGCTGGCATGGTGATTCCCCACCTCCACTCCCTTCACCAGCCTCTGTGGGTGGCTTCCTGTTAAGGTTAGCCCTGGGGTTCTGGTCCCAACCACCCTAGAGATGAGCCTGTCTCCTCTGAATCTGTCCTCATCTCTGGTGCCACTCACGGGGGCTTCCCTGGAGGGCCTGCCACTTTGGAGAAACGGGCACCCTCCCAGCTACCCACCCAGGCCAACCTGGCTCTTGTGGGTTGATCGGTGACTCCTCAAAACATATGTCCACATCCTAATCTCCAGAACCTTCTAGAGCAGAAGGGTGATTATTAAACAGATGGGATTGAAATTAAGGATTTCGAGATCAGGCAATTCTCTGGAATCATCCAGGTGGCCCTAACTGCTGTCGTATGTGTCCTTTGAAGAATGAGGCAAGGGCAGGTAACCCAGAAAAGAAGGAGCAGAGGTTGGATGGATGTGGGCCCAAGTCAAGGAACGTTGTTGGCTGCCTTGGACGAGGCATGGAAGGCCTCTCTAGAGCTTCTGGAGATGCATGGCCCTGCCAGCACTCGTCTTGGACTTCTGGCCTCCAGAACCATGAGGGAATACATTTCTGTTTTAAGCCCCCCAGTTTGTGGTCGTTTCAGTGGCCCCAGAAAGCTGACACGCATCTGAGACCCCTTGCTGGCTGGAATCCTGGACGGGCTACTCGGTGTTCTGCCCAGGGCCCAACAGCAGGGACCTCCCTTTCAGAAGGCCTAGCACAGGGCTCACCGCACCGCGGCTGCTCCACACAGACTCACTGAGCCGAACTGAGGTGAATTCACCAGTAGAAAGGCATGGCCTTGTTCACCCGGGTTCAATCCCCAGTCTGTCACCTCCTTAAGCTGTGTGTGTGTGTGTGTCTGTGTGTGTGTGTGTGTGTGCCCTCCCACGTGTGGCCCAACTCCCGCAACTGTGAAACGGGGATGATGGCGTCCACCTCACAGGGTAGCATGGATTCAGATGAAGCAGTGGATGGAAAAAGCCTGGGCCCTGGAAATGCTGCCCGTGCTGCCAGGGTCAGAAGGCCCTGTGGCAGCTGATGGCGCCAGATTTAACCAACAGCTCTGCCGCAGGCTGGCTGTGCCTCTTGGGCCAGTGCCTTTACCTCTCTGAACTTTTATTATCAGCTGAGGGTTGGGAAGGCATCAGGGGATCGGATTGGGGTGGCTAACTGGCAGACCGTTTGTTTCAGCAGGTCCCGCCTGCCCCAGGGACCAGGCCCATAGGCTCAGCGGTACCCCTCAGGCCTCCCCAGGGGAGGAGGGCTCCCTTGGAGTCCTTGCAGGGTCCCCGCACCAAAGTCCCTCAGCAAAGGGTCCTGTCCCCGGAGTGGAAGGTGCCCTCCAGGTTTCTTGAGGGGGCTGAAGAGAAGTTCCCTCCACTTCCATTCCCAGCTTCCAGCTCCCACTCGACCCCTGCCCCTCATGCAAAGACATCTGATTTCTCTTTTTTTTTTTTTTTTTTAGATTTTATTTATTTATTTGACAGAGAGAGAGAGAGAGAGAGAGATCACAAGTAGACAGAGAGGCAGGCAGAGAGAGAGGGGGAAGCAGGCTCCCCACTGAGCAGAGAGCCTGATGTGGGGCTTGATCCCAGGACCCTGAGATCATGACCTGAGCTGAAGGCAGAGGCTTAACCCACTGAGCCACCCAGGCACCCCTGATTTCTCCTTTTCAAGGGAGCAGATCACAGACCATTGAAGCTGCCTCTTCCGAAGCCTGGGGCAGGCGGGGAGCGCTGGCAGGTGGGGTGTTGGGCTCCCCTCTACGTGTACCTTCCCCGTGTTATCCTCCCTCCTCTGTCACCCTCCTCTGCTGACCGAGGTGTCACCATCCATCCCCACTTAATGGGTGGAATCACAGAGGCTCAGATCGGGCAGGTCAATGGCCCCAAGGACCGGGGCCACAGCGAAGCCGACTCCCCGCTCAGGCCAAGTTATGCTCCTCTCTCCTCCCTGACTACAGAAGTCTTCAAAGTTCAACGCTGAGCCGTTGGAAAGACCAAAGAAAATAATGTGTAATTGCCCTCGTCCTATTACCCAGAATTAAACACTGTCAGAATTTGGGGGCACAGCTTTCTCTTGAGTCAGTGTCTTTTCCTCTCTCCTTTCTGTCCCCAAATGTCATCACCCTGCCTAAATGTTCATCAGTTTTCTCCCACGTGGATAGATCCTGTCCTACAAAGGGCATTCTTTCCCTGAGTACAGAAGCTTTGGGGGGGGTCCTGAAAACCACAAACAAAGTCATGGAAAATGTGAATTTTCCACGGAGAGGGTCTCTAGTTCTCATAAAATTCCCGAGGGATCCTGGGAGGATGGCCCCACTCACAGACAGGAGCTATCCTGTGAGGAGCAAACCATTTGGGCCTGAATTGGGGGATGACCGCCCCAGAAATGTGGTCTCAAGGTGTTGGAGACACCACCGCGGTAACGGTCTCCATCATACATGGAGGCGGATGTCTGTGACCCACGTGCATCTGGGGTTTGTGAAAACACGGATTCCCAAATTTGTAGCCCAGCATCCAGGTATCCTTGAGTGACAACTCTCCAAAGGCCCTTGTGGCCCCGCCCATCCCGTGCTTCCAATTGTCTGGCAAGTGTCACTTTTTTGTCCCTTTGTTTCAGGGAGCCTGGGAGGCGTGTCCTGCCACCTCCCGTGTGGCTCCTGGGGGCAGTGAGCCAGATGGAAGGATGATCTGCTTTCTTCCATGTGTCCCATAGACCTATGATGTACCAGGCACAAACCTTAGTTCTGAGATTCACCGTGAATGGTGAGCTGGGTCCCCATTGGTCAATAGCAGCAAAGGTAAGTGAGCTCTGGGCCAAGCGGGGTCCCACTTCTGGGAGACCAGCGCAGGAAAAGGAACAGAGAGTGAGTGCGGAGCTGGTTTAGGTAGGTGGTCAGGGAGATGACATGTGGAAGCAGGGGTGGAGAGTGGTAGCAGGTGGGGAGCGGAGGGGGCCTGCCAAAGGCACATGGGCACAGGGAAATGGGCTCTGGGCTGAGGCAGTGGCCAGGATGAGATTGTGCCTTTAGAAGGCTCCCGTCTCCCTGCCCTCCCCCTGTAGTAGGCTGGCTCTGGCACACCGAGGGTCAATCTAGGCAGCCCTCAGTCAAGACCATTGGTAGGCGGGGGAGGTCGACAGCTTGCGCTGGCTCCGAGCCAGTGGTTGTCAGATCTGGCAAATAAAAATGCAGGGTTCAAAATATTGCATGGGATGTACTAAAACATGATTCGTTGTTTATCTGAAATTCAAATTTGACTGGGCGTCCTGTATTTTATCTGGCAATCCTCTCTGGGCCTGGGTCATGGAAGGAGATCTTCACCGCAGCAAGGGTCCATTCATTTTTTAATGTTTTATTTTATTTTATTTTATTTTATTTTAGAGAGAGCGAGTACAAGCGGTGGGGAGGGGCAGAGGGAGAGGGAGGAGCAGACACCCCTCTGAGTAGGGAGCCTGCTGTGGGGTTCCATCCAAGGACCCCAAGATTATGACCTGAGCCGAAGGCAGCTGCTTAACTGACTGAGCCACCCAGGCGCCCGGGCAAAAGTCTATTCTGAAGACATGGCTGGTGTGCTTTGAGATTAGCCTTAGGCTAGCAATGGGGAGCCATGAAGGGTATTGAGCAAGGGAAGGGAGGCTCTGATTTGCATTCGAGAAGAGTTACTTGGGTGGGAGGAGGGGTTTGGGTGGGGGAGGGAGAGGTGAGGGGGCACCTGGAGGCAGGGGGATGTCCAATAGGGGGCACCCAGTCCAGAAACAGGATGATGGCTATGTAGGAGTGTGGGGTGGGAGATGGAGTCAATTGGCATTTAGGAAGCTGGGTTGAATGAATGGAGAATGCCTCTGAGTCAGTGGCGGGGAGCCTGGGTGAATGATGGTAGGGGCACCAGGCAGAGCCTGTGGAGTCCAGCCTTGTGAGGGTCCGGGTTGGTCCTGCCACGTCTGAGCAAGCCTCCTGCTGGAAGGGCCCAGCAGACAGGTAGATGCGTAGCTCTGGAGCCAGCAAGAGAAGACTGAGGACTTTGGTCATCACCCGCCTGCACATGGCCACAGAAATGTTAGGTGTGAAGAGATCTAGACCGAGGGCAGGAAGCTAGGTGCTGAGGGACAGGGAGGAAGGGGAGATCAGAAAGGTGACTGGGAATCAGAAAGGGAATACAGGGGCACCTGGGTGGCTCAGTGGGTTAGCCTCTGCCTTCGGCTCAGGTCATGATCTCGGGATCCTGGGATCGAGTCCCGCATCGCATCGGGCTCCCTGCTCAGCAGGGAGCCTGCTTACCCCTCCCCCTCTGCTGCTCCCCCCACTTGTGCTCTCTCTCTCTTTCTCTCACTCTCTGTCAAATAAATAAATTCTTAAAAAAAAAAAAAAAGAAAGAAAGAAAGAAAGGGAATACAGAAGGGGTCCAGGGTAGGTTTGGAAGGGAGGGGTCATCAATGCTGGTAAATGCTGTAGGGAGAGAATCTGAGATGTGACCATTGGATTTGGGGGCCGGGATGCTGGGTCACATCAGCTATGACTTCAGGTGAGTAGGGTTGTGGTAAGGCAGGAGAGGCAGCAGAAGCCAGCAGAAGCCAGCAGAAGCCAGCCACATTCACATATTCAGTCATCCCCTCATGGATTCATTCATCCTTTCAGGCTTGGAGCAGAGAGGAAAATGGCCCTCTGGGACCCAAGGGCTGGAAGGCTGGAAGGTGTGACCAGGAGACTGGCGAGGGGGGACAAGAAGGAGTATGACTTAGAGGAGCAGAGAGTTCAACAGGAGACAAGAGGGGAACTGTCTGGGGCAGCACCTGGAAGCAGTCTTGATAGTGGGAGTAGACAGAGGGGCAGGCTCTCCTGGAGGGCCGCAGGGAGGAGGTGTCTTCTTGGGATACCCAGATTCAGAGCAGGTGGGGAAAGAAAGTCCCTGAAGATCTTGAATCTTCAGAGAACTGGTGAACCATGGCCTGGGAGACCCAGGGGCTCTGTGGCAAAGTTTGGAGTGGTAGGAAGAGGGTTGGAAGCTTGGGACGCTCAATGACCCGCAGAGGAACTCTGGGCCAAAGAAGGCAGAGATTGGCTGCAAAAGTCCCAGGGCTGCAGTCTTCGCCATATCCTGCCCACTTCTTCCTGACTCCATCCTTCCAAATCCCTATGCTTTCTCATCCTCTCCCCAGCAGAATCTATTCCCCGTCAGTAGTAGGAATGACCCCTTGGAGGCCTGGACCACAGAATAATCTTCCCAGCCTCCCCCTCCCCACAGCCCCATGCCTCCAACCCCAACTCATGGCATTCCACCCCACATTCTGGTGAGTGGACGAAACAGGCCAAAGCGGGGGAACTGAGATGGTGGGATCTCGGGCCATGGGGTGCAGAGGAGAGAGAAAGATCTTTCCAGCATCTCAGAGCCAGCTACTCCACTCCGTGTGAGTGGACACGGCCCCGTGTCCTTCCCGGACCTGCCACTTTGGGGGGAATGATGACAGCCTGATACCCACCCCTGCCCACCAATGAGGCTAGAGCAGTATTTCCAAGGCAGAGGCATCAGAAGCAAGAGAGAAATCAAGACACTTCCCTCACCCGCTCTGTCAGCACTGCACATGAAGGCACATCAGATAAGCTTCTTGTCTTGTATGTGGTCGAGGTGTCAGACGGCCCCGCGTGCTGTCTGCTTCCCTCCGTGGTTCTCACTGCTCAGCTGGGCCTCTGGGAAGCCTGGGGAGGGCGTGGGCAGAAGCCATTCACTTTTGGAACCAGGGCTGGGGTGGCATCCTCTGGCCCACTGGATGCAAAATGCCTGGTCCTCTCCTGGTCTATAGCCTCCCGTAGCTCCCTGGGACTGGTAGTATCACCTCTGCACTCCTCAGCCTGGAGGTGGAGGGAGGCCTTCCAGGCAACCCTCACGCTGTTTCTCATCACACATGTTGTCCTGGCCCGGACAAAATAGGTTCTGTGTCTTTCAACCTCAAGCTCATGGTGCATGGCCCTGCTTCAACACCCCTCCTCCAGGAAGTCCCCAGCTGCCAGTCTCATTCTTCTACTCTTCTGTGCTTTCCATTGCTGAGATGTCAGCTTCCATTTCCGGGTGTCTCCTTAGTGCCTGGCACAGAGTGCTGTGTGGCATAGGTCAGTAAATCCGTTCAGTGGCTTTTCTACTTTGCTCAGATTTGGCTTGCATACATTAAGCACTTACTATATACAGGCCTTAAATTTCACATCCTTGCCTCCTTAATAGTTGCATGAGAATGCGGCATCTTCACTTTCCATGTCAGGAAACAGGGCTCAGAAAGGTTAAGGAATAATCTGTAGTCACACAGACAACAAGTGTCAGAGTTGGGATTACTCTGGGCGGTTCCCAAGGTCAGAATCTGGAGGTTCCTACTCTGGGCTTTGTGCTTCCAGGTAGAAAACCCAATGGGGTGTTGGAGGAAGCAGACATGAGTGGTTTGCTGTTTCCACACTGACTTTGATTTCAACCTGCTCTTTCTTTTTCATTATTTTTTTTTCTTAGAACAGAAGAAATTTGTGTTCAGGTCTGGTTCTTTAATCCAGTGCTTCCAAGACATTCCATTCACTGCTTCTGCTCCAGGTAGAGTGCCTAAGATAAAGAGAAGCACAGAAAGGTCATCTGGTCCCCCGTGCCTCCAGTCAGGACTCTTGTCATTTCAAGTGATGGTTAATACTATGTGCCAACTTGGCTAGTTGGTTAATACTATGTGCCAACTTGGCTAGGCCATAGGACCCAGATATTTGGCCAAACACTAGTCAAGATGTTGCTGGAGAGTTAGTTTTTAGATGACACTAATATCTAAATGAGTAGCCTTTGAGTAAAGTGGGTCACTCTCCATAATGTGGTGGGCCTCATCTAATCAGTTGAAGGCCTTAAGAGAAAAAAGACTGACTTCCCTGAGGAAGAGAGAATTCTGCCAGCGGTCTGCCTTTGGACTTGGAGCTGCAACATCAGCTCACCCTTGGGTCTCAGGCTGCTGGTCTGAGACTGGCAGATCTGGGACTTACCAGCCTTTACAATAAAGTGAGCCAGTTCCTTAAAAATCTCTCACGCACTCTCTCTATTCTGCCTTCCTCTGTGTTGGCTTCATTTGTGAGCAAGCTCTCCTCAGGAGGTGCAAAGAAAGATGCCAGAAGTTCTAACATTGTTAAGTTTAGCCAACCACAGAAAGGGAAGGCTTCCTTTTTAATAATTCCTGCAAAAGTTCTGGGATTGACATTCATTGGCTTGGCTCAGGTGACTATCCTTGAGACAGATGCTGAGAGTTTGCCAGGAGGCCAGGTGTCCCTCCTTTCTAGGACCTAACAATGGTTCCTACATATTTGTTTGCTCCCTGCCTTGAGGCAGATCCAAGGAACTGAATTGGCCTGAATTTGGAACTGCAGATCTGAAGGAAAAGCACACTAGCGTGATGAAGCCTAGGGATTCCTTTGAAGGGGGTTGGAGCTGGAACCAGAATTTAAACATTCCTTTGGAAAGCAGTTTGGCTAAAAACTGAAGTCTGCTTCATGACTCCTCCTCACCCCTCATAGAACTCAGGAACCCTTTGCCCAATGCTTGAATCCCTTCTATAGTATTTCCAAGTGGTTGACTACCTCTAGTGACAGGGAGCTCATTACCTATCAGGGCAGTCCATGCCATTTTTAGCTACCTTTGACTAGGAGGAAGTTCTTCATCATGCTGAACTAAAGTCTGCCTCTATACTTTACTCATCAGCCCCATTCTTCCCTCTAGCCACCCCCACAACTTCCTGCCCCAGTCCAGCACTATGCCAATCCCTCATCCACTCTGAGCCCCTCCAGGCCTCTAAGTCAGTTCTTCTATCAGCTACTCTCCAGATGCTGAGCCAAACACATTACTCATGTTATCTTATGTCTGCCTCTTTGATGTAGACACTGTTATTGTGCCCATTTTAAAGAGGTGGAACTGAGCCTTAGAGATGTGAAGGGGCTTGCTTAAGGTTACCTAAGGAATATGAGCTGAGTAGAAGACCTGCGCTGATGCCAAAACCCAGGTACTTTGCCACCAGGTAACAGCACCTTCAACTGTTTCTCAAATGACATGGTTTTAAGAAGAACCCAACCCCTCACAACACATACACACACACTGTCTTTGCCTTTTTCTGGTTGTGATCTGGTAGACCAACAGTTCTCCAAACGGGTTTTCTGGGGCTGAACTGTACTGGTAAAGACTCATGTAGTTTCATATCATGGAACTCTCTCTCAAACTGGCTTCATTATGGGCTCATATAACTGAAAAATTCCAGGGGGTTATGGCTTCAGGCATGGCTGCATCCAGAAGTTCAAACAATATCAGGGATCATGCTCTCTTATTCTCCTTCTACAGCTTTCCATAAGGCTATTCTCTGTCTTGGCCTCATTTTCAGGCAGGCCTTTTCCCTTAGAGGCCTTCAGCAACCAAAGTTTTACATTTTATCAGTTTAGCAATCCCAGAATTCTAGGCAAAGTCCCAGAATTGAGTCTCATTGGCTTGGCATGGGTAATGTTCTCTCCCTTAAGCCAATGGCTGGAGGTGGGATCCGGTGCTCTGACAGGTCAAACTTTGGTCACATGTTTATCTCCAGAGCTGGGGAATGGTGTCATTTCCACCCAGATCACATGGACCGAAAGTATGTGTATGTGTGTATTTGTTGGAGAAGAGGGTGTTGGGGAGTTCTCGAGAGAGAATAAAGGTGGCATTTACAGAAAATGCAAGAGTGGGTAGCAGCAGGTACAGACATAGAGGTCCACTCATGAGCCAGACCTTCCCTATTGCTAGGGGTTGGAGGGTGTGTATGAGCCTTATAGGGGAGAAGGAGACTCTCACCTCCTTCTTCTGGGTGCGCTACCTTTAGTAATGCAGCTAAGAATCCCAGTGTCAATTTTAGCAGTCAGCCAGTCAGTGCATCTCCAAGGCCTGGGCTCCTGCCCTGCATGCCACAGGTCAGACCAGCCTCTTCCTGCAATACTTTGGACCCATGTCCGGCCCCGGCACAAGTATCCCTCTGACACTTCATCTTATTACATGCATGTAATAAGATGTCTTGTTCTTTGTTGCATCGCCAGCACCCAGAACAGTGTCCAGCCCATACAGATACTCAGTGAGCGTTTGTTGAATGAACGTGTAAGACTGGCCATGGCTCCAGCCAGCTGAGACCCCAGAGCGAGCCCCTAACGAGCCACTGCGGGTGTCTGTAAGCTTGGGCACTCCCTGTTGGGTCGGACATCACAGCTGACGATGGGTACCTCCCACGTGTTGAGCATAGGCCATGGGCTTCTTGTCCACGTTCCCTCTTAACCTTCTATCCTGATAAGAGCCTGGTGAGGCGGATGCTGCTTCCTTCTCTGGCAGGCGAGGAACCCGGGGGCTCAGAGGGGTCAATCCCCCAATGTACATATCCAGCGTGTGCAGAGCTGTTGGATCCCACACCGGAGGACAAGGCTGGAGCCTTATTCCAAGTAGCTGCTGGTAATAACTGCAGCAAACCCGGACCGAGCAACCGTCACGTGTCAAGTGTCCTACAAGGGTTTCACGTGTACGGTCTCATTTCATTCTGTCTTTACAGCAACTCGGCAGGGCGGAGGCAACTGTATCCCTTTTCACTGGCCAGGGAAATGGGGTGCAGGAGGTTAAGTGACGTGTCCAAGGTGACACACTAGTGAGTGGCTAGGCTGGGATCTGAAGGTGGGAAGGGTGCCGAGTCTTTCACCGCCTCCCCCAGGGTTCCCCGCTGGTCCTTGTGTAATGACTCTGCCAGGCGCTGGGGGTGCAGCTGAGCAGAAGGGCCCTGGCCCCCCAGTCAGCACTCCAGTGGAGGCGTCAGAGAGAAATAATAAACCACAAAGCGAAAGGGAAGGTGGGACATGTCAGATAGCAGAGAGCATTACAGAGCAAGCAGCAAGTAGGATAAGTGGACGGAAAGTCAGGCAGGGGTCAGGAGGCCCTCCCTAATGAGAGGACATCGAGCAGAAACCTGAATGAACCGAGTGTGTGCGCTGTGCTCTGACTGCCTCTCAGGCCGAGGAACAGCACGAGCAAAGGCCCTGAGGTGGGATCAGGCTGGCATGATCCAGGAGCCGCGCAAGGACCAGTGTGACTGGAGCTGGTGACTGGGGCCCGCGGGTGGGAAAGGGGCAGCTGGAGAGTAACCCAGGCCAGACCCTGTAGGGCCTGAAGCTTGCTGTGGGGAGCTGGCCTTCTCTTGCCAGGGAGGGGGATTTTGAGCAGAGGAGTGACCCGGTCTGACTCGTGATGAGGTGAGGCAGAACCATCCAGAGGGAGCACGGAGGGGAGGCCGTGCCTCACAAGAAAGCCCGGATGTTGTTTCCAGAGGAAAGGAGGACAGATGCGGACACATCCACTGCCGAGGGAGGCGGCTCCCTAGCTCTGCAGAAGAGAAGGCCATCTGGTGTGGGGCAGCCTGATCTCCAGGTCCCTCCTCCCACCTCCTCTCCTTACCCTGCCGGTCCCTGGAGCCACTCCTGCGCGATGACAAGGAGGTGTCCTGCCTCAGGTGCTCGAGGGCCTGACTTCCCTTTCCAGCTCCTGTGCCCCTGTGGCCCCTCAGCCTCCTCAGGACCTTTGAACACACTCTGACTAGTCCAGCCTCCCGGCCTCTGCTCCCTGGACTGTCCTCCTCACCATCCCCAGGGTCGCAATCCCACCGGCCTGTAAAGGGGACCATACCACACGGCAAGAGGCTGCCTGTGGGTTTGTCTTCCCCACTTGCCTGGGAGCCCCTGGAGGCTGGCGGGGGGCAGGAGGGGGGGGGACGCATGCTATTTCTCTGTGTCCTCAACACCTAGCCTGGGCTGAATGGTGAATGATGGATGAATAAATTATGATTAAATGATGAAAGGGAGGGGTGAAGGAGGGAGGGAGAGAAGAAGGGGCAGGGGGGAGGGAAGGAGGGAAGGAAGGACCACCCAGTTCCAATGTGACCTTCCCTGGGAGCCTCCCCTGATTTCCATGTTTCAAGGCCACATGTCGTTTGTTTCTTAGTGCCAGTCATTTCTGGACGTGCCACCTCATCTTGCGTTCCTGTGACTCCAGGAAATCTATCTCAATCATCTCGATCTTTTCCTCTGGCCTCCCCATCCCGTGCCATGCCATCCCTGCCATGCTGTGCTCACAGAGAACTCAAGGACTGCACACTGAGTTCAAAGGACAAGGGCCTGGGGCCCCCTGGGTGGCTCAGTCGGTTAAGCTCTGCCTTCGGCTCAGGTCATGATCTCAGGGTCCTGGGATCGAGCCCCGCTCAGCAGGGAGCCTGCTTCCCACCCCCCCACCCCATCGCCTGCCTCTCTGCTTACTTGTGATTTCTCTCTGTGACAAATAAATAAATAAAATCTTTAAAAAAAAAAAAAAAAAGACAAGGGCCTTAGAAACATAGGAGTGTCCCCGGCAGGAGGATCAGTGCTTTCCTACTGAACGGAGGGTGAAGCTTAAATCCCTTTTTCTTTTCCAGGGAAACCTCAGCCGGCAAGGGGAAGTAAAGAGGACCAAGGGGACAGGCTTCAGAGCTGTCCCAGGGAAGAAGGGGCCATGTGGTAGTGTCCACGTGTGGGCACTTCAGGCAGACTCTGAGCTCGGTTCCCCAACAGCCCTCTGGGATGGGGATTCGCCTTCTGATAGCACAAGTGGGGAAACTGAGGAGCAGAGCGCTACAAGACCAAGGCCATGCAGCTATTAAGAGACAGGGCTGGAATGAATCCCTGGGCAGTGGTGTGCGGGTGGTAAGCGGGCTCTTCAGAAGAGATAAAGGGAAGAAAAAAAGAAAGGAAAGAGAAGAAAAGGAAAGAAGTCCTGATTTGTCAGGTCAGCCAGTTTCCGTGGTGTCAATTGTCCCGCCGAGGCCAGTTTCCAGCTGCCAGCACCGGGCCCGCGAAATTCCCAGATACGTCACGGTGGCCTCCCACAAGCAGCACGCAGCCACCGCCACCACTGTCTGTCCACTCGCCCAGCAGGTCTCCTCTATCTGCCCCGGCATGGCCCAAGGTTGGGGGGTAGCTGGACGCCAGGGGACCCCCGCTGGCCGCAGGTTTTCCCCAGGGCCGTTCCCGAAGCTTTCCACGTTGGATCCCTCCCAGAAGCCCCTTATCCTGCCTCTCTCTCTCTCTCTCATTCTTTGTCCTCCTGACACGGTTTCCCTCCCACTTCTATCTTCTCTCTCTCTCCTTTTCTTGAGCTCTCCCTCCCTCTCAGGAAACATTTCAAAGTCTGTTTAAAAAACAACACAGTGACTGACTTTACAGGTTTTTTTCCTCTCTTCTTGAGAACAGGACGTGAGAAGGCCAGGTTGAATTTCCTGTGTGAAATGATGTGTGGGGTTTCTGAGCAAAACAAGGGTCAGGCTGTGGACCTGGAGGAGCCGATGCCAAGGTCAGCTGGAATCAGGCCTCAGATGGGACGGCCCACGGGGCGCCCAGACCCCTCCGCCCTTCCTGGGGACAGGTTTTCTGGACATGTGCTGGGAGAGAGCAGGGACAGGCCCAGAACATTCCACCGCACACCGCGGTTGCGCCCCATTCATCCAGGTCCTCACCACAGAGTGAGAGGGGGGGTCCCCCACCAGTCCGGGCCCCGCTCCAACTCTTCCCACTGTGGGTGCGACTCAGTGCGAGTCAGACTGCCTCTCCGAGCCTCAGTGTCTTCGTCTGTAAAATGGGGATGAGGAGGCTGACATTGGGGTCTGTCCAGTGAGATTAAATGTAAGTAACACTCCTGGCGGAATCCCTGGCAAGCAGGTGACTGGGAGGTACTGTCAGCTCTCTGTCCCAGCAGGAAGAAGCGGAGGAAGGTGTTCTATAGAAATACTGAGTGTCATCTCCCCTGTTGTATGGCAAAACCATGAGGGCTTGATATTCTCTTCCAATAATTGGCTTCCAATTATTGGCTTCCAATAATTGGCTGTGGGGCCTTAAGCACATTACTTAATCTATTCGTGCCTCGGTTTCCTAATCCATAAAGTGGGGCTTGTGCTAGGACCTAGTAAGTAGGAGTATTGCATGGATTCAATGAGTTAATATGTAAAAAGGCTTAAAACAATGCCTGGTCTATAGTAGGTGCTAAATCAGCGCCCGCTGTCATTACCAATTTACATGTCTCGAATGGGCATCAAACAGGAGAACATTTGTGACGTTTCCTGGTTAGAATCAAGGAAGCTCCTGCTGGGGACAGTCGCCATACTGGGTCCTCACAGACATCATCGTTAAGAGGCTCTCAGTCTCCCCGTGCTCTGCTGGCATCCTCATCCGAGACTTGGGGTTCTAACAGTCCCCACCTGATAGGAGGGGTGTAAGCACCCCTCGAGCAGCACTTGGAAACCATGGAAATGGTTATTATTCTTTCTCTTCCTGGTGATTCAGAGTCCACATGCTGTGGACAGAAGGATGATGCCTCTGTGCCACATTGTGACCTGGGGGTCCTGTTCCTGGGGCTCAGGTGGACCTGGGCATGCCCTCAGCAGCCCCTGACCCAGACCTAGCCACCCAGGACCTCCCTGATTGGATTGGGGGTGGGCATATGACTCACGCTGGGCGGCAGAGAGCCCAGTCCAGGCAGAGGGATCACAGCAAGCGTGCGGTCTGCCTTGATGTCTGTTGGGGGCTTGTCGCTATTCCAAACAAGTTTGTGCATGAATTCCTTGACGCTTCTCAGCATATTTCTCCTCCTTTTATGTGAGGAAACAAGGAGTCAAGAAGCCTGACTTTTGGTCCTGGTTCTGCCACTGACCCCTTCTGTGAGCTTGGGGAGGTTGTCTGATTTATTCACTCAACAGTCACGTTAAGTGTCAAGTGTTGAGAAGTTGTTATACTCGCTAACATTTCCCGAGTCCTCATTATCCACCCAGGGCCACTCTAAACACTTTGCATCTGAAAGAAACACTCTTATTCCCATTTTACAGGTAGGAAAACTGAGGCCCCCCAAAGTTCACACAGCTGATACATGGTCGAGCTACGATGTGAACCCAAGCATCTGATTTGCTGGCCATGCCCTTAGACTACTAGCTCTACCATCTCTATGGAGCCAGAGGGTAGAGTGTCTCTGTCCTCATGGAGTGAGGCTGGGAGCTCATGGCCCTCTTTACGGTTTTCTGGTTGGCTCTGATTTTAAGGAGGCAGAATGTGCTGTGTCCCTGATCTGGGAGTCCCATTTCCGACCTCACTGACATGTGGCCCTGGGCAGATGGGCAGATAGCCCGATGGCCTTTGGCTCCTCTCTGAGACTCGGTTTTCCTCTATCAATGAGCTGTTTTCAAAGATGTTCTGTGCTCTTCCCACCTTCTGGGAACAGTTAGACCCTTAGCACACCTCCGCAGTGATCCCTTCTCACACTGTCCATTCCTTTCACCCCCAAAGCCTGGCCACTCCTCTAGGGACTCACTTTTCAAAACAGTAGGCTGTGTATCTCCTGGTCTCCCTTCCCTAACGGTGGGAGGGAGGCAGATGGCTGAGGTAGGCGAGATGGAAAGGCTCTGGGTTGGTATGGATCCCCTGCCCCCAGCCACGCACGCCTGTCTGGCCTGGTGAGGGGCAGGGCTGTTTTTATTGACTAGTGCTGTCAGCATGGGTCACAACAGCAGCTGTTTTCCTACAAATTTGAAATCAATGGGACTCAGCCTAGCAGATACGTGCGGGTGGAGAGTTTAGAGCCAAGAATAGTTCCCTTAGAGTTTCAGAAACACTTTGCTGGGAGGATCAGCTGGTGTACGGCAGGACTGCAGAGCATGCTGGGGAGGCCTGGCCTGTGGGGAGGAAGAGCCAGGGGCCAGGGGCACCTTCTGGGCTCAGGTCCAACCCCCATGCTTTGGCAACTCTGTGCTTCTACTCATTGTTCTTCCCCCTGGTGAGTAGCCCGGTGGCACTGCTCTGACAGTTCTGGGCTAGGGTCATCAATCTGGTTCTAGTCCCCCTCTGACGTTGACCTGCCATATGGCCTTGGGCAAGTCTCTGTATCTCTCTGGGCCTCAGTTTCCCCAGGGGTCAAAGGAGGAGGTCAGAACAATGATCAGTCAAGGCAGTCTGCTTTGCTCTCAGTGATGGTGGTAACAATATTCCCTCCTACCTGGGCACGTTGCACTCCCCAGGGAGGGCTCATGGAGTGGATATAGCCCTTGTGGTGGCCTAACTGGTCTGTATCACACGCAGAGTGTCAGTTACTGTCCCCTATCCACACATTCCTACCCCCTCCTGGCAACTCCCCTTCCAAAGGCCTCATGATACCCAACTCCCATCCCTGGGACCTGCCCTGGTCTCCTAAGAAGGCTGGGGCTCTGCACTGGGTTAGGGAATGGGCCCTGGGTCATTAGCTATTTCTATGGGGATAAGACTGACTTCCAGAAAAGAGACCTCAGGAGCTGGGCCTTCAGATAAGGTCCTTACGATCACCCCTAGAACTGGGCTCTAGTATTTGCTGGGCAGGGCACACAGGGCTGATGGTGTGGGCTGGGTCCCAAGCCCTGGACACACTCTGGTTTCTGGCCTTCAGCGTCCCCATCTGCAAAAGGGGTGTGCTCAGCCGAGACAGCTTTAAGAGCCTTCCAAGCTGACATCCTCACATGGATGCTCTCTCTCTGTTTTCACCACATTTCCTTACCTCCCTCCCTCCCCCAACTTCCTCCCCCTCTTCCCTCTCCGTTACTGTTCCCCTCTTGGGACCCCTTCATCCATTCTACCTGCAGCAACCTCAGGTCTCCTGAATCAGCCTAGCCTTTCCCTCCCTTCTTCCCCTCTACTCTTTAAGAAGAAACTTCAGGGGCACCTGGCTGGTTCAGTCAGTAGAACATGTGACTCTTGATCTTGGGGTTGTGAGTTCAAGCCCCATGGACTTGGAGCCTACTTAAAATTGAGGAAGAATAAGAAGAAGACAAAGACGAAGACGAAGAAGAAGAAGAAGAAGAAGAAGAGGAAGAAGAGGAAGAAGAAGAAGAAGAAGAAGAAGAAGAAGAAGAAGAAGAAGAAGAAGAAGAAGAAGAAGAAGAAGAAGAAGAAGAAGAAGAAGAAGGCAACAAAGAAGGAGAAGGAGGAGAAGGAGGAGGAGGAGGAGGAGAAGAAGAAGAGCCCTCCAAATCACAGGTATGATTACCTGTGTGATCATACCCTACCCTGCTCAATAGCCTCCCTGGCTCCCTATTGCCCAAGACATAGAGATCCAATCCTCCAGGCAACACTTGAGGCCCTCTGTGCTCTGCTCCCAGCCCTCCCTTCCATTCCCATCCCCACCCTCCCCACGTGGAGCTCCCCAGTCACAGCAGGCTGCTCTCCCTCCTCAAACAGGGCCCCAGGCTTCCCCACCTCTTGGCCTTTGCTCTGGTCCTTCCATCTGCCCATGATGCCTTCTCTCCTTTTCCCTTCTGTCTAACCCTGCTTCTTCAGGACCCCCACCCAGCGCACGTCAGCCATAGTTTCTGGTGATCAGAGCTCCCACAGCCCTGACTGCAGCCTCCTCCATGCTGCAATCCTGGGTCAGATTCGAGGAGGCCCCCACAGTGGGGGGATCATTCCATGGTAGGGGGTCCGCCAACTCCTCCCAAACTCCAAGAGACCGTGTGCTCCCTGAGGGAAGGGCCTAGGTCTTCTTCATGACACTCCTCAGGGCCTTGCTCAGTAGGCAAAGAAAGCACCTGCTTCCCTGAGCTGGTCTGCCCTTCCATCAAGAGCACGAGTAGTATGTTTAGAAGGGGGTTGGGTTAAATGGAAATGAGCTGGAATCAGAGCCTTTATCCTAAACCAGGTGGATTTGAGTCAGATGGGCCCGCCCCCCATGTTGGGTTCAGCTGGGTTATCTGGCCTCAGTTGGAGTAGTTAAACTGAATTAATTGGATTGGGCCAGTTCATAGAGTTGGCTTAGTTGCAAATGTTCAGTTCATAGCAAGTTGGGTTGGATGACTTGGAATGGGTCAGTTGAGTTTGGCTAAGTGGGCTGGATCAGGTGGGTAGGGTAGGGCTTCTTGAGTTGGTTCGGTTGGTTGAATTAGGCTTGGTTAGATGGGCTGAGCTCATTACTTGGGTTGGACTACTTAGGGAAAATCATTTGTTGAGTTGAATCAAGTTGGATTCCTTGGATTGGGAGAGTTGGATGGGCTGGAGCTGGGTAAAGGGAGTTGGATTGTGATACTTAAGCTAGGATATTGGGCTGGCTTTATCTAGCTGGGTTTATTCATCTGGGTTGGGTGAGTTGGGTTGATTTGGGCTGCTTTAGATGGATCTGGCTGGTTAATTGGCTTCAGTTAGGTTAGTTGTGTTAGGCTTCTGAATTGTGTCTTAGGCTATAAGAGAACACCATAGACAGGATGCTTAAAAAACAAACATTTATTTCTCACAGTGCTGGAGGCTGGAAGTCTAAGATCAAGGTGCCGGCACAGTGAGGTTCTTGATGGAGACCCTCTTCCTCATTTACAGAAGGCCATCCACTTGTTATATCCTCACAGGGTAGAGAGAGAAAGTTCTGCTCTCTTCTTTCCTTTATTTATTTTGATTTATTTTTTAAAAAGATTTTTATTTATTTATTTGACCGAGAGAGAAAGAAAGTGAGCACACAAGCAGGGGAGCTACAGGCAGAGGGAGAGGGAGAAGCAGGTTCCCCGCCAATCAGGAAGCCTGACACAGGACTTGATCCCAGGACCCCAGTATCATGACCTGAGCTGAAGGCTAATGTTCAACTGACTGAGCCACCTAGGCACCCCTCTTCATCCCTTTATAAGGGCACTAACACCATCATAAGAGTTCCACCCTTAGGACCTAATTATGTCCCAGAGCCCCCTCCTCCACATACCAACATATTGATGATTTAGGCTTCAACATATAAATTCAGAGGGCATGCAAATGTTCAGTTCATAGCAAGTTGGGTTGGATGACTTGGAATGAATCAGTTGAGTTTGCCTAAGTGGGCTGAATCAGGTGGGTAGGGTAGGGCTTCTTGAGTTGGTCTGGTTGGTTGAATTAGGCTTTGTTAGATGGGCTGAGCTCATTACTTGGGTTGGGTTAGTTGGTTGGGTGATTGGTTTGGGTTGGCGTGGGCAGGGTTAGTTGGGTAGAGCTAGTGGGATGGGATGGGTCACTTGGGTTTGTAAAATTGGGCTAGCGTAGACAGGTTGGGTTGGTTGGCTTGTCTGGCTTAGGATAAGCTGGCTTGGTGGGCTGAGTTCCGGGCTGGCTGGGTCTGGCATGGGTTCAGGGCTGGCTGGGGGATAGCCACAGTGCTCTGAGTTCTGCTCAGTCTCCAGCTCTGAGCCAGGGCGTGTAGGGGGTGGTGGGCGCCTTGGCCACAAATAGCTGTGGGGAACACAAACAGTTTGGTCTTCAAAGACCTCAGTGGTGGTGGCTGTAACTTTCCACACGGCCCCAGTAAGCACATCTCTAAGCCTCGTGTTTGGGCCCAGCTGCTGCTTCCTCTGCAAGCAAACCACAAGGTGGGGGGCGGGAGAGGTGGGGAGCATGGGGGTTCTGAGCCCCTCCTCATCAGGCATCCCCCAGCATAGACACCCTGTGTTCTCTGCCAGAAAAGGAGAGAATGATCCCATGAAAGGGAGCAAACTCTGCAGGGGCCCCCATGTGCCAGGGCCGACGGTGGGGAGGATGAGACCATGGGGGAGGCAGGAGCATAGTGGGGGTGATGGTTAATCAACAGGCTTGAGAGAGCTGGGCGGTCCCAGGGACTTCAGTTTCTGCACAGCTGTGGTGAGAGCTGGGCTGGACATTCGTTCATTCGTTAATTCATTCATTATTCATTCCAAACACGATTTCTTGAGCACTCACCAAGTGCAAAGAGCTAGCAGGTAGGAGTCAAAGAAAGGAATGATGATGATGGCTATGAAGACAGCTGCGGGAACCCTGCCAGCCCCTGTCTTCTTGCTCCCACTGCTCAGACCCCTCTGCTCTTTCTGAAGGAACCCACTGTAAACAGCTCAGAGCCCTCCTGGGCCCAGACGTGCTATGCCACGTGTCCAGAGGTACCACAGTGGCTCAGCCCAGACATCAGGGCCTGGCACTCGCCCTCACCCAGGCACCCCCTTCCCTGTCTCTGATCTTGTGCAGTCTCCCACCTTCCCACCCATGCCAGCCAAGCTGCCTCTTCCCAGGTCCCTGGGAAGGCAGAGCCTCTAAACCCCAGGGGCCTCATAGATTGTCAGATTGAAGCCTGCACTTCAGAGATGAGGAAATGGGGGCCCAGAGTGGAGGGGTGCCTTGCCTTTGACACATAGCACATCAGAGGCAGAGTCACAGCTCTGTCCCGATCTCCCAATGCACATGCCAGAAGCAGCCACATGGCTCAGTGGAAAGTCCGTGTATTTATGATTCAAATGACCCTAGCCTTGCTGTTTACATCTCTGCGGACTTGGATGGGGCCATGCAGCCTCAGTTTCCTCTAGGGGGATTGTTCTGAGGCTGGACAATTTGCTCATCAGGGGACATTTGGAAATACCTAGACACACTTCTGGTTGTCGCAAGGAGGGATGCCACAGGCACCCCGTGGGCAGATATGCTTCTAAACATGGCACAGAGTGCAGGACAGCCCTTCACAACCACGATGAGCTGGTCCCAAATGTCCGTGGTGCTGAGGTTGAGCACTTCTGTTCTATGATGACCAGCCATCCCAGTTTTTCCAGACTGAAGGGGTTTCCTGGGACATGGGACTTCCTGTGCTAAAACCGGGACAGTCCCAGGAATCCAGGGCGACTGGGCACGCTAGCCTCCTCTTGAGAATGGGCCCATCGTGAGCTGCCCCCACCGCAATGTCGTAAAGCTTGTGTGAGATTCTGCAGGTCGGGGGCACTGCACGGTGCCAGGTCAGGCTAGGCCCGCCATCAACCACATGGGTACCATGCTCGCTGCGCAGTGCTTCCCAGACTCTGCCCTCCTGACGTATCCGCTTTGAATGTTCCCTCCTTTATGCCTGGCCCTCCTCCCAAGACTCCCAGAGGGAGCTCCTTTGGGAAGCTGTCTTTGACTGGTCTGTCTTTGGAGGCTTCTGACTCCCGGGGCTTCCTTCCACCCCGTCTGTCCTATGTGGTGTTCCTGTCAGCTCTCAGGTATTAGGAGGGTTAAGGGTCTTTCTTCTTCCCGGGTAGCTGAACTCACTGTTCTGGAGTTATCTGACTCCCTGCTGCCCATGCCCCAGCTTGACTGAGAGCTCTCGGAGCACGGGAGCTGTGTCAGGTGTCTGTGCCCCGATGCCCAGCCCAGGGCCTGGCACAGAGGAGCCGAGAGCAAACTGGTTAAACTCCCTGAACCCTCACCAGGTGGCAGGTGCTGCTGTCCTCAGCTCCTAGAGACCTGGATCTCTACGCCAGCCAGCCCCTCCCCCTAACATGCTGGTGGCAGGTCAGGGCTCCCTGCAGAGGCTCAGCCCTGACCTTTGCAGCCTTGAATGTCAGGATTGAAGTCGGGAAGCTGGCATGAGGTTCAC
The DNA here is from genome assembly GCF_030435805.1 of Mustela lutreola. Lineage (NCBI taxonomy): Eukaryota > Metazoa > Chordata > Mammalia > Carnivora > Mustelidae > Mustela > Mustela lutreola. The sequence goes on from NC_081299.1 coordinate 18,158,256, forward strand.
AATGCACGGAGTGAAGAGCTGGTTTCAGCGCGGTACGCGGCTGTGAGTGCATCTTGGTCAATTACGTTCACACGAAGGATGCTTTTTCTAGGTGTACCAATGCACTTTGACCCCTGAGGGCAGAGGTGACAGCTTGGGCCTCTGGATGGGCTGGGCCTGGATGCTTCTCTGCTGTGTAAGTGGGTTAATGCTCTGGCTTCTTGGAGAGGCCACCCCAGAACCCCCCTCCCATCTGCTTTGGTTCCCCCGAGCACCAGCACCCCCAATCCCCCATTGCCAGCTGGCGCAGGCCGGGCAGGGTGGATTTATTTACTCTTTGCCGATGCTGGTTTTTCTGTCCCTGAGGTGAAGGCTTGCTGGTTGCCCATGTTTCCTGCCTAGGTGTTCCCTGCCTGGTGCCTGGTGGACATGTCTTCCCGCCGCCCCAACCTGGCCCCCTTTGCCCTCGCCACAAGCTTTCCCTCTGGTCCCCTCCCCAGCCACTGGAAGTCAGACCCAGGAGCCTCCAGGTCCCCTCAGGTCTTTTAAAGCAGGAAGTTGGGCCCCACCAGCTCTGGCCAGGTTGCCCTTTGGCCCCGGTTGGGATGGCTACAGAGGACACCCTGGTCAGCTCCACCAAGTACAGCAGGTCCACTGTCCTGCCCACTCCAGCCAGGCAATCAGATTGACAAAGAGATGCTTGCTGCTTCTCTGCCTCTGCCCATTGTTAAAGAAGAGCACCCTGAACTTGGCAGGTGGAGGTTGGGGGGTGGGGGTGAGGCAGGGACCCGTCTTAAACTCCTTGACTTTGGGCCTGATGACTCAGGAAGAAACCGAGCCGCACCCCACAATCGGGCGGCAGGCCACTCTGTGGTGAACTGTCCTCCCAAAGATGCCTTTTTTTTTTTTTTTTCCCCAAATTTCAGTCATTCCAGTAACAACCTCATGACTTTTCTTACTCTAAATTCATATCACACATAATATTCCTCATTTAATATATAATTTATATGTATGAATTCTTTTTACTTCACTAAACTCCGCCTCATCCTTAGAAATCTTACCTGTGGAACCACAGATTTGATTCGCTGGAGATTTTCTCCCTAAAGCAGAGGAAATAACCATGGAATGAGCAAATGCTGGGCCATGTACCATCTCTAACATAGTTGTGGGGAGGCAACAAGGGGGTTATTCCTGGGGGAGGACCCCAGGACCCACTGCTTCTCAGACCTCTGAGAGGACAAGCCTGGTGCCTTGGGAGACACGTCCAGCTACAGAAGGCCTGAAAGCTGCCTAATGTTATGAGGGCTGCAGGGCTGCAGGGCTCTGTCTGTCCCACTGCTGGGCGCAGCTAGATGAGTTCTGGAGTCTAGACCTCATCATAATGACCCCAATATATTAGCACAGCCTTTCAGGATTTGCAGAGCCCATTCCCAAACCCTAGGCTCACTGGGACCAGCCTAAGTTCACATGAGCAGAGAGGATAGAGCTGAGACAGATGGTCAAGGTCCCGGAATGTGACAGCTGGAAAGCCCAGCTTGTCTGGTCTCATGCTTCCCAGAAGCTGGTCTGTGAGGTGGTTTGAGGGGCCTTTAAGGGGCCTTGACTCACAGAGCGACCATGGAGCGTGCCTCCTGTTCTCTCATGCTTTGGTTACCAACAGGGCAGAAGCCTCAGTTAGGGGTTAAGGGGTTTTAGACACACCCCTCTTTTCCTTGCTGGCATCCTGCCCAGACGTAGAGTCTCAGAGCCAGGGGCTTTGACACAGGAGGATCTCTAGCTGGGGCTTTGTAACTGTTGTGGTAGGAGGCATTCTAAAATGGCCCCAGGTTCTCCGCCCCCAACCTGTGTACATGCCGGTTCTCTTGACTGTGCACAGAACCTGGTGAATGTGACTTAATCAAGGGGTGTTTATTCTGGGTGGGCCTGGACTAATCAGAGGAAGCTTTACAAGAAGGCTAAGTGTCAAAAAGTGTGTTCCTGGGAGCCTGGAAAATACCAAACAACCACTCTGTGAACTGCCTGTGGGCAGCCACATAGGAAGGAGTGGTGGGCAGCTCGGAGTGCTGGGAGGTAAGAGCGGTCCCGGGCTGACAGCTAGCAAGAACACAGATGCTGCCACATGGCTACCATGGGCTGAATTCTGCTACCACCAGTGAGTTTGCAAGAGGAGCCTCAGTCCCAGGGAGGTTTCAGCTCTTCCAACAGGCTGGAATCAGTGACCCCGTGCCTGGACTTCTGACCTATGGGAGCAGGGAGGTAATACGTTTGTGTCGATTTAAGCTGATAAATTTGTTCCATGACAATTTTTGCTTTCCTTGCATTGACTTTCGTAGTTACTTGATATTGGTTTTCTATTTAGTGCAGAGATAATCAGGTTTCCTTAAATCTTTAAAAAGAGAAAATCATTAGAATTCTCTGATATTCATACCATCCAGAGGTATATTACAACCCTCTCCTTGAATCTGGGGCTGGGGGAGGGGGGAGCGTGTCTGCTTCTAACATTAGAGTGAGATGCAAGTGACAGGATGTGACTTTCATGTTAGGTCATCAAAGGCCACGGGGCGTCTGCTTGGTTCTCTTGAGACACCTGTGCTCGAGAAGCCAGCTTTCACGTGAGACCTCAGACTACCCTGAGGCCACCAAGCTGGAGAGCCGTGTGTCAGTACTCCACCGCCAGCCCCACCGAGCTCCTAGCTGCTGGCCAGGGGGGTGAGTCAGCTTGGACATCCGGCCCCATCAAGCCTTCAGATGAATGCGGCCCCAGCCAGCATCTGACTGTACCTGCCTACAAGGCACCCAAGAATAAGCACCCTGCCAAGCCCCTTCTGAATTCCTGACAACATTGCCAACAAAAATCAAATGGTTGTTTAAAGCTGTTGCATTTTAGAGTAATTTGTTAAGCAGTAGGAACAACTGGACAATTAGTGGACAACGTCCACGTGATTCAAAAATCAAACAGTCTGAGTGACTGGGATCAGCAGGCCTGCCCAGAGGCTGGACATTGATGGGCGGCTGCAGCGTCCCGGTCACAGCCTCCCCAGTGACGAGCGTTTGCCGAGTGCCTACTGCATGCCATGCCTGGTGGGCAGTGTGGGAATGTGTACCAGAGGCATCAGGGAAGTGGGGGGGGGGGGTGACAGCCTAATTTGAAGGAGGGGACACAGATGAAGCTGCCAGCTCCCAGCACTATAGGTGCTCAGCCAATGTTTCTTGCAATGAACCACCTCCACACCCAGAGCGGCCATGCTGCATACTCATTCATTCATTCATTCATTCACCCACAGACACTGACCAGGCACTGTGTGTCCAGTGGCTGGGAGACCCGCCCTTGCCCCCATGGCAATTGTCTCCCAGTATAGTACGGAGGGTCAGTCTTGCCAAGTGACAAAGGAGGCAGAGCTTGGAGGGCTGGGTTGTCAGCAAAGGCATGCTGGAGCGCTTATGGACCTTCTCGTTATTTAAACTTAGGCACACACCCTTCTATGCATGTTAAAATATTTTTACACCTATTTAAAGCCAATGGATGACATTCCTACGTTCTCTATTTTCAGATACGGGATTGACGCTCCGAGAGGTGAGTTAACTCGAAGGAAGGAGGCAGAGGAAGGACTGGAACCCACGCCTTTCCGAGCCCAGAGCCCGACTCCATCATCTGTCATGCCTCCCAACGCACCGTAAGACTGAGCAGACAGAGAGGGCGCTCCACGCAGGGAGAGTGCAGGAGCAAAGGCTGAGAGGCAGGAATCTGCTTCCTGCAGCTAGGGAAGACGGAGAAGAGTGGGAGGTGGAGGGTTTGGAAGCCCACTCAGGATGTCTGCAAGCAGCTGTGCTGTTTGTGGCCCCGCCCAAATCATTAGCACTCAGTTCTCCTCTCGCCATTTTCCCCCTCTTCCCCGCCTCTCTTTCTCTTTCCTTCAAGGAATTTTTTTCTTTCTTTTTTTTTTTTTTTTTTACAATGTAATGAGTCTAAATACTCATGCGGGTATTTGTGCGCATATAAATATTTTTAACAAGGTAAATGTCTTTAATCAAAGCTGGCCCCCCTCAAAGGTATTTGTTTGCCAAATGCACAGAAAAGATGGAGCCTTCTTCTGGTTTCCAGCTCACAAATCACTTTGGCCCAGGAAGGCTTTGTGATGGTTGGGTTTATGAGAAACAGTCTCCTTGGCAGCCCGAGACACGTGACCCCAGAGGAGGGAGCTCGAGTATGGGGCCAAGAGACCAGGCTCTCAGGGCACAGAGTGGTGGAGCTCCTTCTCCACTCCCAGAACACAGTCCTAGGCTTCCTCCTCTCCCGGGAGGCAGGCATGAGCTGCGTCTGCTAGAACTGGAGGGGTCCTTTTCTTTCCCGTGCAGGTGAGGCCCAGGGAGGGTATCAGACTTGCCCAAGGTCATGCAGTCAGACCCTGTGACAGACTCCCAGTGCAGGGGTTTTTCCTCTACACTGGACTCATTCATCCTCAGGGTAAAGGAGCATCAGAGTGTCCTCAGGTCCCCATCTCCACCCCACTGGAAGGAGAGAGAAATGTGTGGAGAGATGAATGTCCTGAGCCAAAGGGCTGGGGAGATAATAGGTTTTTGACATGGTTTTCTCTGGTTTTGGCTGCCCCCAGGTCCCAATCAGGCCAGCCCTAAATCGGGTCCTCCTGATGCCTCTTAGGGGATGAGAGAATGAAAGGAAGGCTAGCTGGCCACGGTAAAGCCAGGAGAGAGCTGAGGTGGGAGAGCCAGACTTTGAGAAGGACGCCTGGGGCTCTGAGGAGAGCACTGCACAAGGAGTCCAGCGGTCCCGCGTGAGGAGGACACTGCTTTCTCTGCGAGCGCAGACATTCCTGTAATCCACTCAGGGAGTATTTGCTGAGGGTCCAGATGCCTGGCTCTGTGCTAGAAAGGGGGAGAGGATGAAAACAGAGCCGACTCGGTTAGTCCCAGGAACTCCCTGTTCAGCAGGGGAGAGAACCCATGGGAATATTGTTACGGTGTACAGTTTGGCCAGGACCAGGAGGGAAAACAGAGAGGACGGGCTGTGCGGGTTGGGCTAGAAGGGGTGGGAGAGGAAGCTGACCAGGGAGGCAAGGGAAGGGCATCCCAGGCACAGGCGCAGCACAGACAAAGACCTGGAGAGGGGCGAGGGAGGGGTGTGAGCCGTCCTGCCCAGTCGGAACAGTCCTCGGGAGGGAAATGAAGTTTGGAAAGTGTGCTCGGAACCAGGTCAGGCTGGTTCTTGAGTGACCGGGGAAGATTTTGGACTTTTTTTTTTTTAGGCTTGAAGGGTTTCCAAGGAGGACCTGTCAATAAGCATGTGAAGTGGGAAGAGTCACCTTTGGAAAGTCTAATGCCCCTCTAATTCTTCAGGGCTCAGTTTCCTTCTGCTCGGGTAGAGGGAACTGACCTTGATTAGGGCTAGCAAATAGACGGCACACGTGGCGCCCAGCATCGATAACAGGCATCACTAGTCGCTCCCCGCACCCTCTCCCACTGAGCTCAGCCTCAGCTCCACAGCCCCCCAGCCAGTCTCTACCACCACATGGAGATGGCCAGGAGGCTGGTGCTGATTGGCCATTTCTCAAAAAGGTGATGTTGGTGATCTAACTGCAATGAAGACAGCAGGAGACAGAAGACAGAAGAGCTTCTGTCTCATTTTGCCTTCTGATCAGCTCACCACTCCGGGCACTAATCCTGGCTGCGGAGAGATGGAGAAGTTCAACGAGGCCTTTCTGCAAAAAGCTTGCATCCCAGCACCAAGGGCTTGACTCCACCTTTCTGCTACATCCCACCATCCTTCCAGTCCAGATGAAAGGGGCTGATTTAGGGGGCACCCTCCAATCTTGCCCCTCTCCCCAGAGCTGCTAAGGGCTCTCTCTCATCCCTGGCCGCAGCCCTGGTGGTCCTAAACACGGAGTGTGAAGAGCTCCTGGTTTTGTTGGCACAACACAGACACCCAGTTAGTTAGAAAAACATGTGGCTTACTCTTCCCTCTCTGGGTCCTCCAGCCACCAACTTCTAATTCAATTTCCCTTGAAAAACAATGGTTTCAGTGGAGGGAGAAACAAGATTTTCCGAAACTTTGTAAAGCTTTGCAAAATAATTACCCCCGAAACTGGCAGACTCCCTGCCAGCTGGATTTGCCCCCTGGTTTCCTCCTGGAGTCGCCCTCCCAGATCGGATCCTGGGCATCCTCTGGGCATGGGGTACCCGGAGGTCACTGCTCTCCCTCCTGGTTGCTCATCTCCTCTTCCAGTGAGGACTGGTCTGGGAGGCAAGAGGGGAGGAGAAGGTGGTCTCTCCGTCCCCCACGCCTGGCCAGGCAGGGACCAGATTTTGATGGAAGCTCCTTGAGCTGGTTTCACCTTCGTGGTGCCCTGGCTGCTGCCACGGATGGGACTGAGCCCCGGGGAGGGTGTCTGACTGCAACCCCATCGAAGAGTGGGGGCCGGAAGGAGGCACCGAAATGCCTCCCAAGTCCTGACCCAGAGAAATTACAACATAATAAGTGTTTATTGTTTTAAGCCATTCAATTCGGGGATAGTCGTCTTTTTTTTTTCTCGTTTTTTGATTTTCTTTTATTTTTTCAGTGTTCCAAGATTCATAAGGTAATGTACCAGACCAGCCCTCTGTCGACAGAGCTCCCTGCTGATTCACAGCAGCCATTTGCCTCGCTTTGTTAAGAAAAATCATCTAACACTTGGAAATAGGCAAGGAGTAGGCGGCAGGTCTCTTCATTGTCACATCAGGGCTCCATTTAACAGGCCTGCCTTGGGTGCTTAATTATCTGGAGGGATGTACCTTTGGCTTAGTGTATGCTGTTAGAAGGTGTGACTTTAAAAGTTATATGTTGGGGCGCCTGGGTGGCTCAGTGGGTTAAAGCCTCTGCCTTTGGCTCAGGTCATGATCTCAGGGTCCTGGCATCGAGCCCCGCATCGGGCTCTCTGCTCAGCGGGGAGCCTGCTTCCTCCTCTCTCTCTCTCTGCCTGCCTCTCTGCCTACTTGTGATCTCTGTCAAATGAATAAATAAAATCTTAAAAAAAAAAAAGTTATATGTTAACTTACAGATTTCTGTCTAACAGAGAACCCCCAAAGGTTATGGATTGTTGGCCCTTTAGGACATTAACCAGTTTTGTATCTAACCAGGCCATTTTATTCTAACATTCTTTCTCTAGTATTCTTTAATGGTTCCCCTAGTATCCTTTGAAAGAGCATTGCCATCTTACTGCTGCTCCTACTCATGAGTTAAACAAATTTTTACATTTGTTCAATCTGTATTTGCATGGGAGTCCTACTTATATATATATATATATATATATATGTATGTACCTTGACAGGTTACATACCTCCAGGAATGAGGAACTCACTACTTTTCAAGGACCTCAAGAGTCTTAGGACAGCTCCTAGAACAGGTTTAGGAGTTGTTCCTTATGCTCCTAGCTACATCCTCTAGCTACCGTTCTTCACTGAAGGACAGCCTCAGGAAGGGAGCTGAATCCCTAATCCCTGTGGTATCTACTCACCCCACAGAGCACAAGTACTGGATGCAGAGAGATGAAGAGACTTCCACAGGGCCGGCCATCATTCTGTAAAAGCCTTTCCCAGGCTTATATCCCAGCATCAAGGGCTTTTCACTATAGAGTACATATTTTGAACCAGAAAAAGAAGTTATTAAATTAAATTAAATTTTAAAAAGAATTAAATTATTTTTAGAATTTAATTGCTATCTATAGTCTTAGAATGCTATCTAAATGCTGTGTCTGTGAGTGAATGGAGAATGGGTAAGTGAATGGGGAAGAACTATTTCTTTTCTTTTTTTTTTTTTCCCCTAGGCAAAGAACTTTACTAATCTCGTTTCAAACTTTATTCCCAGGCTTCTTCAGCTTAATTAGCTGCAAAGAATGAATTGTGTATAAGCAAAAACTGAAAAGAGCTGCAGTGTCCAAGGGGCTTGGGCTTAAAAATATTAGAGATCTAGATTTTATCAGATCCATGAACAAAATTTTAAAAAGCAGTCATAATATAAAATAGCAGCTCCCAGTAACTTCTTCAAGTTTTATCTTCTTCAGAAGTTGACTCAATTCAGTTTGCTTCATTCTTGGAAGCGTCATCAAAATTCTCCACAAGATCTGGAACTTCATCATCCTCCTCTTCTCCGGTAGCAAGTGGTGATTTTCCATCCACAGATTGTTTGGGCAGAGCTTCAGCCAGTCTTCTTCAACTAGTCAGACTGCACCACGTTGGTTTAAGATACTGGGTAGCATTTCTGTCAGCTGCTTTGTCTCAGCATGGCCTGTAATGATGAAAGGGTTCGCTGCCAGCGATGCCTGAACTTTGGGGTTGTTAAAGTGGATCACTGTTCCTTGGTTTGTGAACATATTCACTTCTTCAATACCAGAGATATTGTTTACCCCTAACTTCTTTAAGGAGAACTGAAGTTTTTTTTATCATCTGCTATAGCTGTTCTATGAACCACCTTCTTCTTTCGGTGAGCAGTTCCTTTCCCACCAATGCACACTTGTGCTTGCAGTTTGGCGAGTTTCTCCTGGTTCATGATAGTTTCTTTCATCTTGCTGGAGCGGAAATGGGACCGCGCAGGGGACTAGGATTGGTGCTCAGGGGGGTCTCGGGCGCACCAGCTGAGATTAGGTGCACACACACGGGGATGCAAGATGGCAGCTACGGGAAGAGCTATTTCTGATGCACTGTGCACAGGCCTATGCAGTTTAAGGAACTGGAGATTGGCAGGGGTCCACTCTGACCCTCTACCTAATCTCTTGTCTTTAGGATTTGGAGGGCTATCACCAGGTAGGATCTCACTGGTTTCCTTTCTGGCCTTGTGGCTTTTGGGATGAAGGCCAAATCCCCACTTCAACCCTCTCTGTATGGCCCAGCCCTGCACCCCACCCTCTTTTGTCTCATGCCAACCTCTCCTTTGCCCCCTTCATTCCAGGCACACTTTCTCTCCCTTAGGTCCACTATGGTCCTCTGCACCACCTGGTCTTTGTCCATGCTGTCCTCTGTCTCTGTGTTGCATCCTTCATCTGCTCCTGGCCTGGGCCACTTCCTGCCTTCATAGAGGCTCTCAGAGCACCTCTACCCTGCCCCTCCCCCCTGCACTCATTAGGTGGCAATTTAATATTTCTTTGTGAATGACTTGCTAGTGGCGGCCTCCCCTGCTGGACCATGGGTCACAGGAGGATGGGGGCCACCTCTGCTTTGTCCTGTGCTTAGTGCTCCAGGGCTCACACTGGACCTGGTGAACAATGGACACTCAGTGCCGGCAAAGAAATAAAGATTTCGTGACAAGTAGTGGCAAAATGGGAAGCTAGCGCCAAAGCTGCTGGGCTCCAGGTCCAGTGCTCCCTTTGCAGCCAAGCGTCGGGGGGCAAACTTGATTCTTGTTAAACTGGATGAGAGTGTGTTGGCCTTTCACATACCCACAAGCCATGACTCAGGTTATATGAAGTACAATCAAATGGTCCCTCTTTTTTTCTCCAAAGACAGCAGTTTACTAGCCACAAGAGGCCTCTTGCCGCCTACTCACACCTCAGCTCAGCCAGAGGGTTTTATTTAAAAAAAAAATATGTATAACACAATGGAGGTAAATGCTCATTGAAAAAAATGCAAAATGCTACCAAAGTGTGGTGAGAACAAAGTGGAAGGTCTCCCGCCGTCACACTCCCAGAGGTAACCACTGCGCTGTCTACACTGTGAAATAACCATAACTGTGATCACAGCTGACTTACCTGGGCCTACTCGAAGCCAGGCTACTTTACATCTGAGGTGCCACAGGAGCCCAGAAGGTAGGTACTTGGTTTTCACTCCCATGTCCTCCACAGAGAACTGAAATGTGCAGTGAGCTTGAACAAGTTGCCCAAAATCACACAGGCAGGAAGTGGCAGAGCTGGACTGGATTCCAGGAAGAGTGGGGACAGTCTAAGTGCTTCATCTAGAGACCTCTTCCTCTTAAGCAGGTGTCTACCCTTAACATCTTAGAGCCCCGATGTTCAAGGATGGAGTCGGGCCCTAAGCCTTGACTGCTCTTTCTCTGCTCTGTGATCTTGGACAGCTTACTAAACCTCTCAGTGTCCCAGTTCCTTCAGCTGTTAAATGGAGAGCAGGGTGGTTCCACTTTTGGGCTGGCTGCCCGTTAGGGGACAGAAAGTGATTGGAGCACAGGTCGGCAGGCAGCCGGAGGTGTTCAGGCTGTGCTGCTGCAGGTGTTGCTGTCATCCACACCAGGTGCGAGCTGTGCTGGGGGCACTGGGAGGCAGTCTTCTGCTCCCCTGCAGCGAGCCCCAGTCCAGAGCAAGCAATGACACCTGCCCTCACCCTTCTCTCCACTGGCAGCTCAGGGGCTGAGGCCAGGCTTTCTGAATTGTAGCAGGTGTCACTGCGACACAGGACAACAGCTGCCCACCGTACGGCAGCCCCGGAGAGCTGGGAGCTCTACAAAGACCTTTCTGCCCATTTCAGTCCATCGGGGCTGCCTTGGTTGGGAGGTTGGGAGCCGGACGGCAATGAGTTCAAGTCTGTCCTCTGGTGCTCCCTGCCGCGGTGCTGTGGGCAAGAGGATTTGCCGTTCCGCCTCAAGCTAGGCACAGAGCGAACGTGCAGCAGGAGAACCGAGTGAGCTGAGCCCCCACCTGTTGGAATCGAGAGGAGAAACAGAAGACGCATGCGCACGCCGCGCCCCACGTGCACCTCGTGATCCGTGAGGCGTCAGCTGCAAGCGTGACGTCACGAGCCCTTCACCATCGCGTCACAGTTAGACCCAAGCAGTCAGTGTGCTGGTGAGGGAACAGAGGCTCACCGGAGGCAGTGACTTGTCCAGAGCTGAATTTCTGGCATTTAATGAGCTCTGTTTCCTCCGAGGGGACACCCCGAGCCCCAGGGGAGCCAGCAGCCTCCTCTGCACCCCAGGATAGGCCCCTGGCCGCTGCCTCCAGTCCCCCTCCTCCCGTAACACCAGGTCCCCCTGCTGCAACTGTAACACCTCTGGCCCCCAGGACCCTGGGGAGGGGGCCCTGGAGAGGGAGGGGGAGGGGGAGGCCGAGAACTGGCCAAAGGAATTCTAGACTCCCAGGTTTGGAATGAGAGAAGCAGACATTCTTGAGACAGTTGGGCCCCCATGTCTGTCCCACCCTTTTCGAATAAGCCCGAAGCAGCTTGCCCCCTGGTGAGCCAATCAGTAGTCCAGCCTCTGCTTACACACCCACCGGTAGGGATCCTGCTGCCTCCTGAGGCCCCCGCTGCACCCCGGGCAGTGCTGGCTCTTGGGGGCGCATGGGAAGGCGGCCATGGGGGCGCCCATGGGCTGATGGAAATGAATCCGTTTGGAGAAAGCCCTGGGGCAGAGCTCACTATATCCTCCCCGCCGATCCAGAGGCATGTGACTAGCGGAGGTCCCTTCCCAGGACTGCCAACCCTACTATTTCCATACCAGCTCGTCCAGACCTTCCTTGGCAAAGGAAGGTTAATCCTCCCAACACCCTCGTGCGGGGAAGGTTAGGACTATCTACGGATGGAGAAAATGAGGCACAAGACAGGGCAGCGCCATGTCCAAGTGCACATGGCAGTAAGTGGTAGAGGTGGGCACTGATCCTACCCTTGGTAAAATGCCTGAGCCAGAAGGCTCCTGACACAGGATCGTCGGTTCAGGGACTTTCAACTGACTGCTCAGTGGAATCACCTGAGGTGGGGACACCCCCAAACCTTAGTTATGTGCTCTAAAAGACCTCCCAACCAGTGTAACCAGGGTTGGGAATCACTGAGGGACCCAAGCCATCATTTTTTAGGTGAGGCAACAAAGGCCCAGAGAGGCCAAGTTGCTTGTCCAAGGTCACACAGTAACTCGGTGGTATTAGAACTGGGTCTTGGGGTCCTTCAAACCAGCAGGACTCTGACACTTCTCAGGGCTGCTGCAGAATAAACTAATTGCATTTGGTTGGTCCTGTCCTGCCTACCCCCACCCTGTCCACACCCACCCCTGGCTGCAGCTGCCCAGCCCCGAGCCCGATTTCTCCTCTGGATTGGCTGGCTCCTCCGCATTTGGAAGCAGAGGGAAAATCCACCAGCGGAAACAGTGGCAGGCGTGGGGTCCTTTTCCCTCAGTCTGTGGGTTTGTCTTCCTCTTACCTTTCATGAGATGGGCTGGAGGATAAACAGAGCAGTGTTCCTTGTAAAATGAAGAGGGGCCATACTTCTGCAAAGACGCTGGGGTTGGGGGGGGGTGTGAGGGGAGCCCATCTGGGGACCCCCTGGGCCTGGGCTCCAGCAAGCGAGATTGTCAGTATAGTGAGGACCCCCAGCTCAGTGCCCTGCAGCCAGGCTCCTCTCACCACTTCCGTTTTGCTGGTCAAGTGAATATAGCCTCAAACTGCCCCCGAGCTGGCACCCTGCAGCAGATGGGGCCAGTGGTCGTATGGTCCTGGCAAGATTAGATAAGATGAGACATGTTGGGGGGCTTCCTGCAGGCAAGTGTAAGCACCTGTTGTTATCACAGGCCTCTCTCCTGGGGCTGGGCGTGAACGTGTCCATCTCCGTGCGGCCCTGAAGCCTCAGTTGTCTCTTCTGTGAAATGGGAGGAGGGTGATTTCTGGCGTCCTTTCCTGCCCAGCTGTTCAGAATTGAGTTTTTACTTCTTTCAGACCATGTGGCAGTCACATGTTTGGAGCAGACAAGGTCAAGAGCCACACCTGGCATCTGACTCTGATCCTTTCGGCACTGTCAAGGCAGGCAATGCTGACTATTCCCCACGTGGGATGGGACACAGCTTGGAGGCCCAGGCTAGCCCTCCTGCCTCAGCGGTGCAGTATCTTCCTGGTCTGGAGGCTGGTTCTGAAAACCTACCATTTGTCCACACCTTCTGAAGCTCCCGTTTGTTGACCACCTTCTGTGTGACAGGCCCTGTGACATGGTGTGACTTGGTCAGAGTCTCAGTGGGAGGAATGAGCCCGGCACTGAGGCCTGTGTGGCTCTGAGTTTCTGCACTTGGCCCCACACTGCTTTATTTTGCTAAAATAGTGCTCATGCTACATTTATAAATGTCTCACTACACTCCTGAGAGTTAATGGCAGTTGGTCAGAAGAAGGGTCCCAGAAGCCAAACTGCCAGGGTCCAGATCCTGGCTCTTGCCTTTGCTGTGTGACCTGGGGCAAGTTTCTTAACCTCTCTGTGCCTCAGGTTTTACACCTGTAAAATGGGTTACTGACTTCCTTCCAAGGAGAACAGTATAGAAAGGGAGGGGTCTGAGGGTGAGGTGAGTAAATTGACAGTTTAGAGTTCTAACACACTCCGTTAGCTAGTGGTCAAGGTCAATATCAACAATGACAATGATGGGTTACGGGGATAAGTATGTGTCTTTTATATGATGTGATGAAATGGCACTTTACCTCTGCGGTCTCCCTCCTCAAGTCCTGTAACTCCAGGCTAATCATGGGAAAAACACGAGAGAAATTCCAATAAAAGGACATACTACACAGTACTTGACCAGCACTTCCCAAAACTGTCAAGGTCATTAAAAAAAAAAAAAGGAAAGTCTAAGAACCTGTCCGAGGCAAGAGGAGACTAAGGAGACAGGACAGCTAAGTGTAGTGTGGTATCCTGGGTGGGATCCTGAACCAGAAAAATGACATCAGATAAAAACTACAGAAATCTGAATAAGGTATGGATGTTAACATCAACTCATTCGTTGTAACAAATGCTCCATAGAATGTCAGGTATTAATCAAAGGGGGACCCGGGTGTGTGTTGGGGAGGGTATATGGGAACTCTGTATTATCTTCTCAATTTTTTCTGTAAATCTGAAACTTTTAAACACTAAATCCTATCTTTTTTTTTTTAATGGGAAGAATGAGAGTCCCTCTCTCCTAGGGTAGTTGGAAGGATAAAAGGAGCAAGTACATGGAAACTGCTTTGAACAGACTCTGGTCCAGGCTAAGCACTCCGGGATGGCTGACGGTCATTATCATCACTGGGTGGGGGTGGGCCACCAAGTTCGTGCACTGGAGGGTCCGATGGTTCACTCTCCACCTCAGGGAAACAATTTCTCCTATGATCCTGAGAGGGCAGGTCCGGCTTTCTCAGGATTTAGTCACCCACCCTGTTGCAGTCAGCCTGTGTGTCCTTCCCTGGGGCCTGGGATGGGCAGAAGAGTGGAGGGTTCCCTGCAAGGAGCCGGTATGGCCGCAGTCTCAGAGCCGGCAAGCCCGGGGGGACCCCGATCCCCGCCAGCTGTGACCTAGAGCAAGCGAAGTCATGGGTCTGAGCCTCCGCTTCCTTTGTTGTGAAGTGGAGGTATTGGCCTCAACCTCGTGCGGCCTGGCTGGGGAATAAGTGCTCAGATACAGGAAGAGTTCCGGATGGGGGCAGGGTGGAGCTAGCATGTTGAGGAGTGTCCTGGTTGGAACAATGCCCTCGATTGTCCTTTGCTTAGCATCCCCATCCCCAACCCTGCAGAACGACCTTTCTCCTGGCTTCCAGATGGTTCCTCTCCTGCTCATGTGGGACGAGAAGGGGCTCTGAGCACAGGTGGACTAGAACCAGGGGGCGGATGGCTTTTCTGGTCCTGCAGGAGGCAAGTCCAGAGAGAGGCAGGGCCTGAAGGCCATCTGCTTCTCCCCAGAGGAGAGGGGTGGGCTTGTCCTGGGGACCAGGAGGAGAGCTGAGTGTTGGCACTCTCCAGGCTTACTGGAGCCAGACAGTGGGGGTATGGAAGATGGCTGTATGGCGCGGGGAGCCCCCAGCTCCTACCTCCAGAGACTCCAGAGCCCCAGTCTGGAGACTCGCAGCCCCATCCATGTCCCAGCTCGTCCTACCTCCCGCGGCCACACCACGGCAACCCTGGTCTACAGGCTTGAAATCCATTTGGTCCTCTATAGGCAATTCATCGCCTTGGAGTCCTCAGCCTTGACCCCAGCCACAGACCAAGCCCTGATTCATCTTGGCACATCGCCCTGGCCAAACCGAGCCCTGACCCTGCTCTCACATGGACCCATAACCACAGTTCTGACCCTAAGCAGCCATGTCAGAGATGTAGATGGGACTTCTGGAAGTGCCCAGGCCACTCACTCCCTGGGGCTGGCCTGTGGGGCCAATAGCATCATCCCCGAATGTGAAGGCCATCCACACAGTTCTATGACAACCCGGACACGCACTGCAAAGCCCTTGGCTATCCCTTGGGAGACATGGGCCCCATACCACCTTCTTGTGACCTGGGCATGCCCAACCCTCCTTGGCCTCAGTTTCCCCTCTACCCTCTGAGGGATGAATGTATGACCTTTGAGGACCTTCCCAGTTCTGACAGCTGGTGATTCAGGAGACATGAAATGTTCTTGTGGGCCTGTTTCCAGACTTTTCCTGCCTCTTACTTCCCTAGTCTGAATCCCTTCCACTCAGCTCTCCTGGCCTCAGGCTCACAGCCTAGTAGTTAGAAATAGCCTTTGGGGCCACACAGACCTGGCCTCAAAACCCAGGGAGGGACCTCAGCAAGTTTCTTTGCCTCTCAGAGCCTCAGTCTGCTCATCTGTGAAATGGGCATTTTGAATTTTGGGAAGTCTCATGTGGGTGTTGGGAAGCGTTTAGCACAGAGCCTGGCATGAACAAAGGGTCAGAATGTCAGAGCCGAACTTACTGCTCCTGTGTGGAGTTCCTGGGTTTTACTCTGGTTGTTCCCTTTCTCAGTGGGGAAACTGAGGCCTAGAGAGGTCAAGCTCCTTGTTGACAGAGTGGGACCAGCAAATCCTATGGTCCACCCCTAACCCTCTCCCTCTGCATGCCAAGGAGACCATCACAACCCTGGGCAGGTGGCCGCTGCTCTCTGAGACTCAGTTTCCTTCTCTGTGAGAGTAGGATGTGGAACCAGTGGGACCTCCCCCTCCAGCTCCCAGAGCTTCTCTGGCTCAGCTACTGAAGAAGACAGGAGCGTGCTGGGGTAGGAGGTTATGGTTGGATGACAGGCCTTGAGAAACCTCTGGAATGTGGGTTTGAAAGTTTGGGGCCCATTTTTGCTACAACAGCTCCCCCTTCTCCCCTCCTTTCTTTTCATGACTTTTCACCAACTGTTTCTTCCCTTAATCCAAACCATTGTTTTTCCAGGGTGAAATTTAAATCAAAGCCACATGGTTCCCCCAACACACGCACACCCTTGCCAAATGGAAGCGTGTTCTGGGGGAACAGTAACACCCCCTTGAAGAGGACTCTGATCTCTTTGTGCGGATCACCAGGCAACGGGAAGATTTGGGGGGCTTTGAGTTGGCCTGACGATAGTGGGCTCAGAAGTTTCTAGACCCTAACGTGACTCAGACCAGGAGCAGGGAACAGGAGGTCAAGAGCCCCTTTCCTGAGCCTAGGGTCTCCATCTTATAAGCCACGGCACATGGGATGGTGCCCGGAGCCCTGAGCCCCATCTGAGGGTGGGTGGGTTCACAAGTCAGCACAGCGGGGCTTGGCCTTTCAGGTGACGTGAGCATGGCGGAAGTGTGATCCTTGGTTTGTGTCTGACTCTCACTTGCTGTGTGAGCCCAGACAAACTCCTTAACTTCTCTGAGCTTCAGATTGGTAAAATGGACGTCTTGCCAGACCTCTCTCTTGGGGCTTCGGGGAGAGGATGCAAGCAAATGGTCAGCAGGACAGAGCCGAAGGACCAGGCATGGGCTGCACAGTGCAGCTCCCAAAAGCAGCTTGGGAGGCTGCAGGGGGGGTCTCCGAGAAGAGGGAAGGAGATGCCACGCACAGTACCAGGAGAGGGGGGAGAGAGAGCAGGAGGGGCAGGGACCGGGAGGCAGGGACATCTGGACACACGAGGGCCCTGGAGCAGAGGATCACAGGGCTCTGAAGGGGGCAAGCTGTGCTCCTTCAGGGAGGGGAGGTGGAGGGAGCCAGGAAGGTGGGGGAGGAGCCCCAGCCAATCTTCAGGGACCCCTCTCCAGGGGCTTCCCCAGGCCTTGCCTCTGCTTTGCATAGTCTAGCACTCCCAGCTGTATCCCTGGGGAGGGGTGAGGTCAGGACAGCAGGGGTAACCTCCCCCACCCCCCTGCACACACAAGAGTTAGCCACCTGCCCCCCCGGGCGCATGTCTCCAGAAGGCCTGGCCACCTGCGGGGTGAGCACACACATAAGCATAGGTCCCCACGTCCAGGCACACAGACTGAGACATGCATGCAAATTTACACACGCTAGACTCCTATGCAAAATACAGACCCAGACAGGCCCTGGCCCAGAGACACAGCCCCACACCGGGTCAGACCCACCTGCGCGAGTGCACGGGCGTGCGCATGTGCGCGCGCACACACACACACTCGTGCAAAATGAGAGCCAGGGAGGCCTTTGGCAGCGCGGGCTCTGAGAGGACAGCCTTTCCGCTCCTTTCTCCTCTCCACAAACAAACAGCACCTCTCCGGTGTCGGGCCCCGAGTCAGGCCCCAGACAAAACAGACACAGTCCCCACTCCTGGAACTTACATTCTAGTGAGAAAAAAGAAATTGATCATACTTGTTGAAATAATTATTACTCTTCATATAGTCACGTGATTTTATTCCTTTAATCCTCACAACGACCTTCTGGAGTTGAGGGTATCTGTGTGACAGATTAGGACAAGGGGGCCTGGAGAGCTGGCGTGGCCTGCTGGAGGCCCCTGAGCTGACAAGAAGCAGCCCCACTCAGAGGGGTGGGGACAGGACTCTGCTTCCCCCTGCGGTGACCTCCACACAGGCCAGAGCGGCTCTGGGGACCGTACCCCACCTGGGGGGAGATCTACTTGCGGAAAGGCCTGGCTGCTGCTGTTAGCTCACCTGTGACGCTGGACCAGCCACTGTCTCCTCACTTTGTCTGCCTCCACAGGACGAAATGATTCTGCCCCTCTTACAGAAGGGGACACAGTGTCTCCGTGAGGACAGGCGGCCTTATGAGGTGCAGAGCTGGACACTGCGTGCAGGACCAAGGGCCTCCTCCACCAGGGGTCAGAGAAAACCAACTCCAGCACCCCAGACCCTTCCATCAAGCAGTCAAGGAGACCTCCCTGACCCTGGGTTCAGTTGGACACAGTGCTGGGCACAGGGGTGGGGTAAGTGGCAGACCCAGGGGGCCAGCCAGCCCCATCGGCTCCAGGCTCAGCCCCTAAAATCCCGCCGGGCCAGCCTGTGGGCTCACACTGCCTCCCAAAGTACCTTGAGAGTCACCACCAAGGACTGCCGGGGCCAAAAGAGCCCTGTTCCTTGAGGGCCAGGGCAAGAGGAAACAAACATTTAGTGCTGTGGTGGCTGACTGCCCTTTCCCTGCAGCAGGGAGGTGTGGGGGGCACCCTTCATTCAGCCCCACCCCAAGTGCTGCATCATTTCTGGGGGCCTCTTGGAAATCACCCTCTTCTGGGGCAGCGCCTGCCCGCTAGCCACTCACAGTCTGTCCTGGAGCTGCTTAGTCACCTGACGAAGCTGGGGAATCTTATAAAATGCATATTCCTGGGCCTCTCCAAATTTACTAAATCATAATCTCAGGGCTGGAGTCCCAGAATCTGTATTTTTTCAAAGCCCAGAGATCTAGAGACCTGAAGAAGCCAGCACCAAGAACCCCTGGCCCAGGGCCCTGAGAACCAGGGTCTCCTGACTTATTAGTCAAAATTATTAGTCTTATTTAATGCTGGATCACTCCTCAAATGATCTAGTAGGTGCTCAGGAAATGTTTGGTAGTGATGCCAGCCGGGGCTGTGTGGCAGAGAGGTCCATCTGGACAGCCACTGGCCTGCTGTGTGACCTTGGGCAAGCCACTACCCTCTCTGGGCCTTGGCTCAGATAGTTTCTAAGGACTGGGTTGACAGTGAGCACCTGGGTGGTGATCTTAGTCCCAGCCTGGGAAGGAACAAGACTGATTTCCCAGGCATCTCTGGGAGTTCCCTAGGTTACCCTCTGAAAAATGGGCCCAGGACATTGAGTCACGCTGAACTAAACTGGGCACAGCCTGGACGTAGAGGGCGCTATTCCACACCTAAAGGGAGCACCCTTGGCCAGCCCCTGAACCCCAGCCTGGGCCCAAGGGCTGCGCTTGAGAGAAGTGACGACCCTCCTACCCCTTCCCCTACCACACACACACACCATGGGGAGGCCAAGGTGCTGGGCGAGGAGCAGGTGCTCAGGCTTCCACTTCTTAGAATCCCAGCAAGGCCTGGGTGGGTGAGCTCATTTACGGGAAAGGGGGATGGGGGCTCAATGTTCTCACCTGGCCTGCTTGGAGGGGGCAGCAAGTGCGTCAGCAGCCCCGGGGCCTGGCCTGCCTCCGGAAACGCCGCCCAGGGCTCAGTCACGAACCCAGGCGGGCAGGGGGGGCAGCCAGAGCACTGAGGGGAGTCAGGTGACCTGCGAGGAAGCTTGGCTGGAGGCCTGGAGGCTGCACCGGGGTGCAGAGTGAGGTCAACTTCCCCCTTCCTGGGCTTGTGCCCCCACACCCGGCTGTCCAGCTGGATGTCTCTTCAGCTATCTGTCTGGCCTCTGTCCTCCAGCCCACCAGAGGCTCAGGACCTCTGCTTGGTCCCCCAGTGCCTGAGAAGCCTGAGTTCCCATCAACAGCCAGCCTCCAGGGGCCTTCAGGTCAGGGTCCTCCGTCAGATTAGGGTGCAGACTCCAGCCAGGGCCTGGTGGGGAGAGCCCTGCCTCCCCCAGCCCTCCCTCTCCCTCCTCCTCCACTTCTCTGCAGCTATTTAAAGCAAGTGGTGGCCGTGGGAAACTTCTTCAGATGTGTGGTTTCGTCTTCTTCAGCACAGGGACTGGGCGTCTGCTCTCTCTCGGTCTGGTGACTCACCCAGAGTGAGAAAAGCCTTTTTGTTGCTTGATGCTCGCTCGAGGCTCTGTGGTCTGAGAACCTGGCCTGATGGGGCCTTCCCTCGCTGGCACTCCTGGAAGGCCTTGGAAGTGCCCGGAGCGGCCCCTTGGTCCTGTCATCAGACCCAGGGAGGCCGGGGGCTGAAACATTCTGCTGGGAGGGTGCTTATCTTCAAAACTCGTCACAGCCACCACCTCCTCCAAGAAGGCACCCTTGATTCTTCCAAAACCTCTAGCCATCTCCCCCTGAGCAATGCAGTCCTCTGCCCTCAGTCTTCCCATCTGTGAAGTGGGGCAGTTGAGTCCAAGCTTACAGATCTGCATGGAGGTTAACTGTAGGATGCTCAGTGTGGTGTCTGACACACAGCAGGGACTCAGTGGGTGCGGTTTATCACCAGTAAGATTCGCCAGCATTGACTGAGCCCTGATTTTGTGCCAAGCCCCAAGTAAATGATCCCATTTACTTCTAACTCTCCTAGGAAGTGCTTACTAGTAGCACTCCCGTTTTACAGATGAGGAAACTGAGGCACAGGGGGTCGAGTATTGTTTGTGTTATCTCATGGCTAGTAAATGCAAAGCGAGATTCGAAACTGGGTGATGAGATTCAAACCCCCACAGAGCCCAAGCCACTAACTGCCCGTCTCAGGAGCTTGGCACATGGTAGCTGAGAAAAATTTGGATTCTAAGAGCTATGAAGAGCGTGTTCCTTCTGCCCAGAGCCTTTACAGGCTGTTCCCTCTACTTGGAGACTGACTCCAGGCTGCTTGCCTGTCCATATCCTCCTCAAGCTTGAGACCTCAGCTGGAAAGTCACTTCCTCCTGAACCTTCCAGGATTGCCTCTCAGGTGCCCTCATGGCACACGGCCCCTCTCTGCCTGCTTATAATTGCCTTTGGATCATGACCAGTGCCCGGGTTCCTACCTAGACTGTGAGTCTTCCTGACTCCTCAGGAAGACTCCTCCACAGGGCCTGGCTGTGGACTGAGTAAGTGCCACCAGCGTGTCCAGCATCTGGGCAAAGCAGAGAGAAGCATTCACCGGGAAAGTTTTCATGGAACATCTCTCTTGGAATAGAAACCCCTTTGGGAGAAGCAGGCCCTTAGACCTGCTGCTCCATAAGGCTGTAGGGGAGACAGGAGGGTTCCAGAGGGGGTTTGAGGAAAACCCAGTTTCTCAGGACAGCACATGGTCACCCCTCCATGGACATGGGCATCCCCAGTCATGTGCTTCTAGCCCTGGAACATCGTGGAAGTAAGACAGAAGGAGTCTGTCCTGGGCTCCCAGCACTCCCTGCCACCCCGGGAAGAGGCTGCTGTCCCTTGAGGAAGGAGCCCTCAGCTCTGTCCCTGGGGGTCCAGAGGTCACCAGGGTCAGGCCAGATGTCCCTAATTATAGGCTAGGCATGGGGCAGAGACAGGTGCCAGGGAAGAGGTGCGCACAGAGTCTTGGGTCTCCAGGATCAGAAGGGAGCCGGGCCCCCTGCAGGATGGCGTGGAGAGTGAGGCTGGGTGGCCTGGCCCGATGGAGCCATAGCTACTGTCTCGTGATGTCCGGTCAGTGCTTCAAGAACTGCCAGCAATACAGAGCGCTGTGGCCTCTGACGTGCCCAGTGACCCTACTACTGGGTGGGGACAGGCCCAGGTGCTCGGGCCACGGAGCAGCTGGGCCAACCGAGCCCCCCCCCCCCCATCTCTGCGCTGGGGAAGGGGCTATAGCCACAGCAGCCACATCAGCAGGGACAATGCAGTGATCAGTGGGTGCAGCCACGCCAGCAAGACGCCGGGTGCAACCGCGCAGAGGACCAGAGCAGCCACACCAGCAGGAGCGTGGAGGACCGAGAGGATAGCGGGCGGAGAGGAGCATGGAGGACCGCAGAAGCAAGCGATGCTCCGTGTGGCGAGCGGATGCTGGGGCTTCGGCCACTGCTGTTCCCTCCATGCAGCTCCAGCTGCCTCGCAGGCTTCACCGGAGGCGGCGGTCACCCAGGGAGGCATGAGGAGCGTGGACATGATGGGACACTGCGGCCAGGAAGTTGGAGGTGGCAGGAGAGAGGCCCCAGGAGTGGGGTGGGGGGCTGGGGAGGACAGGGACCGGCTTGGACATCGGGGGTTGTCCTTCCCAGCCCCAACGGGCCTCTCGTACCCCCTCCTCCCTCTGGTCCTCACCCGGCCCAGAACAGGGTCTGTTGCCCTCCTGGTACACAGAGGAGAACTCGGGGGCTAAGGAAAGTCGGCAAACTTGAAAGGTGGGGAGCCAGGACCTGAAACCCCAGGCACAGGCTTGTCACTTGGGTGAGATCAAACCCATCCCTCGGACGCTTCGGGAAGAGGAAGCGGGTAGGACGCATGGGCAGCAGGAAGCTGCAAGGAGAAACAGGGCGTGAGGCGTGGAGACGGTGGGCCCTGAGAGGACCTCTCCTCTCTCAGGGGGTCTCCACGTGTCATCTGCAAAACCGCTTGGCCTCGCCATCCCCACGGGCCCTCCCGGCTGGGGGCTCTACACCAGGAGGGATGGCATGTGGCTGAAGGAGGGGGAGTGGGTGGCCGGCACAGGCTGCTGCTCGCTGAGACCTTCGCAGCTCTATTACCCCCAGTGGAGGCCAGAGCAACTGGGGGGGGCGTGAGGGGCGGGAGAGGGGAGACTATACTTGACTGGGGGCAGGGGTTGGGGGGACAAATCCTGGCGGTTCAGGCATGTGGAGAACAGAAGCTGTGCAATTGAGCCTCCCCACCCCACACAGGAAGGACAGTCTTCACCCAGGCCACAGCTGCCTACCTCTCGCGGAAAGCCACAGATTCACTGAAAACCCAGGCCCCTGCTCTGCCCATTTCCAACTTCCTGTGCTGGCCTCAGAACTATACGTGTCTCCCCACTGCACAGAGGGGAAGGCTGAGGCCAGCAAGGGCGAAGGACCTGTCTGAGCACCCCCACAGCCCGCCCCCAGGAGACCATGTCAGAGCAGGGACTAGACTCTAGATGTCCTAATTTGTGGGTCCCTGCCCTGTGTCCCCCGACTACCACGACCACCAAAACTAAAGATCTATCAATGGCCCCAGACACTAGGTCTGGTCTGTCCTGTGCTGATCAGACATGGGCCCAGCGGCATCTGATTCCTGCTGCAACGCCCCCCCCCCCGAACTTGCCCTAAAGTTCAGCCTTGTCAACCCCCAGGGGCCTGGGAGTCCCCCAGGAGTGCCTGCTTCACTGCCACCCAAGCAGCCTCCAGGAGAGCCCTGAAGAGGCCAGGCCAGAGCTGAGGAGCCAAACTCTTCCGGGCCCCGGCAGGACCAGCAGCTGCCTTCTGAGATCAAGCTAGAAGATCAGCCTCTTCTCCCCGAGTTCACTGCCTCACACCAGCCTAGGGACAGACAAGAAGACAGAGATGCCAGCTCGGCTAACACACCCTTTGTTCTCAGTTCTGCTCTTTGGCGCTGGGTTCAGAAGGCTGGGTCCTTTAGAGGCAGAAATGCTTCTGAGAAAGTTCCCTGTGAATCCCAGAAGGGAAGTTCGTGAAGGATTCTTAGACAGTGGGGAGCTGGGGGTCAGGGGATGAGAGACTCATGCAGGGCCACACAGCAAGTATGGGCAGAGCTGATAGGGGAATCCACCTGCTGTCCCTGAGCCAACACTGGCCCCGATCAGATAGCTGAGCTGTCCTGACGCCTGGCTTAGGCATGATCCCGGGACAGTCCAGGCCAGTGAGGCTGGGAACCTCCATCCACAGCTCAGAAGCCCACCAGGTCCACAGCATCCCCACCACACAAGGGAAATCCCAAAGCCAGACGGTTGTGGAAATGAAGTGCCCACTCCTCACGCACTTACACTCCCCTTGCCCTTTGCATATGACTAGGAACTCCTGACATGGGACCCTGGCCGGATTCTAGTCTGACCCAGACAAAAAATTTCCGCTGTGGTTTGGAATGGACCATAGCCATTACTTCCTGGGCCCCAGTGGACATGAGGGTCAAGCGGAGGACTAGAAAAGGGGGTGACCTCACCATCAGGCTCACAGAGACAAGTGAGGGGCAATGGCATGAGAGACTGCCCACTGAGGGTCCAGTCCTGGCTGCACCACAGACTTACCATATGACTTCCAGCAAACTCCTCTCCTCTCTGCTCCTCTAGAATGAATGTTGCCTCTTGGCTCTTCCTGTCAGGGAATCTGTGGCTTTGAGTATTTTACTCTCCTAAAGGAACGGAAGGAAAACAAGGGAGACTGAGGCAGCAGGTGCTGAGAAGGAATGGGACTTTGAGCCTGGAGTCCTAAGAGCAAATTCTGGTTCTGTCAACTACTTGCTGTGTGGCCTTGGACAAGTGACTTGGCCTCTCTGAGCCCCACTCTTTGCACCAGTGAACACTACTATAACACTAATCATCACAGGATTTAAGCCCTTCCTCTCTGCTGCTGTTCTAAGCAATTTCTCGCAAGACACCCCTAACCACCAGTGGGGTAGGGGCTCTTACTACCCCTTGTGGGAGATGAGGGAACAAATCTTGGTGGCCTGGGATCTGAATCCCGACTGTCTGATTCCAAATTCCATGATCTTCAGCACCTGCTATACAAGAGGGGTCATCGTGAAGATTAAAGGAGATCATCTGAGCCAAGTTCCTCGCTCACGGTGCTTAGCACTGGAAGTTACTATCTTATTATTATTATTACTGTTTCTCATCTCACTGCGCTTTCCTTGGTTAATGCTGTGGGCTTGCTTGCTACGATCCAGTGACCTCCCATGCATCTGCAGAGTGACCCCCTGCCCTCGATCTGAGGAGCACCTGCTGCCCTCTCTGCCCTCTGGCCCTCAGAGCTGTGCCACTCATCGGGCAGGGGGCTGGAAGGAAAGGCCATCTGCCCCGGGTCCCCTTGGCCACTCTCAGCATGCAGGGCCCCCAGCCCCATTCTTACTACACTGTCTGTCAGCTGCCTCCCAACTCTGGGTAGTCCCTGGCACTGCTGGGTACACTCACAGCTTGGATGCGTCTCTGAGGTGGGTTTTGTTTGCGAACAGAGCAGCTGGTTGCATGGAGGAGATCTCGGGAATGTCTGCCCTCGGGGCCAAAAAGCCTGGCATTAACCTGCCAGCCTTTGGGGTCAAGTACACCCAGGGGTGCGCCAGGTACTTAAGCAGATGGGGGGACTGAGGCTGTCAGAGTCCAGGGCAGGGCCACAGAGAGGTGTGTGAGGATGAGTGCAGCCAGTAGCCAGCTGGGTCTGGACCTCACTTACCTGCCGAGTCCTTTAGGTAGCCCTCAGCTCTACGGGGAGCACTGGGGTTTGGAATCTAGACAGAGACAACGAAGGTTCTTTTCCCCAAATTATTCGCATTACCCACTCCCTCGGCCAGCTTGTTTGCTTGTCCATCCAGTGGTTCAGGCAGGAAGTGTTTATGGAACACCTGCTGGCGGTTAGCACCCGTGACCCACCTGAATCCTGGCCTGTCATGCCTCTGAGAGTGCCCCATCGATGTCCCCGGCTTTCCCCCCCTCTCCTCCACTCTCCTGTTTGGCCCTCGTCAGGCCAAGGAGTGCGGAAGCTGGTGTGGAAGTCAGAGGGGTCGTGGTTGTCACCAAGAGGGAGACTGGCTGGTGGTCTTCAGCTGTGAAGTTGGCTTTGGTTTTTCGGTTGAGAATCACACCCACACTTGCGACCTGCAGGAAGGAAGGTGATTGGGGCCAGATTCTGTGTTTCTGGAAACACCACAGGGTGGTGAAAGGTTTTCCAGGCCCTAACCTCAAGCCAAATAGGCAAGATTTTAATCACTGAACGGTCATTAGGTGTATCCCACGACCTGGAGCCGCCTTGACAACCTGAGAACCCCAGGAAGAGAAAACCCCTCGGTACAGACGCACCCATCGCCCATAGACAGCACAACAGAACATCCGTTGAGCCCTGACTTTCTGCCAAATACTTTCCGTGCATTTGCCCCTTTAGTTCTCAAACCTGTCCCGGGACAGGTGTGATTCTCACTTAATGGATGGGGGAGTCGAAGCTCGGAGATGTCGAGGGACACACCTTGGTCACACAGTAACTCACACCTGTCCCCTCCAAAGCTCCTTTTCTGCACTGCTAGGCCACAAAGCTCAACGTTCCTGGTGCCCACCTTATCCACCCCCTGCAACGCCTCGGGAGCACCGCACGAGCGGCAGCACCAGGTGACAATCTGAGAAGAGGAGCCTGCGGACCAGGAGGACCCAGCACAGCCCCTGCTCAGGAAATGTCTGTTGACAGACAGTCCTGTTTTTGTAAAAACAAAACTGTGGCTACATGTGCATCAAATAGAACTGGAATAAAACACACCCAAGTGTTAATATTCTGGTGGAGAGGAGAAGGAATGAATTTTCTTTCTGTTTTCTGTATGTATCTGTATTCTCCAAATTTGCTACAGGAAGAAGGAAGAAAGGAAAGAAGCGAGAGAGAAGGAAAAAGAAGAGAAGAGAAAAGAGAAAGAAAGAAAAAGAAAAGAAGGGAGGGAGGAAGGAAGGAGGGAAGGAAAAAAAAAATGGAGATTAGATGCGTATCCTAGAGGTGTCCACCCAACTTGGAGCTCGGGGGGTTTTGAGGAGCGGTGACCTGATATGGCCGTGATTGGCAGGACAGGCTTCCCAGTGAGTGGCCATTTAGCTCCAGACACAAGAGAGGACAAGGACCAGTGTCCCTGGCTGGCCTCCGGAGCTCGCTCTCGGGGTCAGAAGACATCATTTTGAGTATCTTGGGGCACAGGTAGACGGGGAAGGCAAAGTAGCTTTGGGGCTAGTGGTCAGGGAGGCAGACCTGGGGGTGCCCGGCTCCCCTTTGAATTCAGAGTACAACCGAGAGCAAATCATTGGCTCTGGGGCTCATCTGCAGAACAGGGCTCTGGAGGGCTGATCCGAGGACTACACGAGCTCCAGCTCACAGAGGATCTGCCAGTCCCTGGCACAACCAGTACATAGTAGGAGGTGTTCACACCTTGGCAGCTCTTTCTCCTTGGTCTTGACTTCCCGGCCCCCGTGGCCTTTAGGCAAAGCCCTGGCACTCGGGCCGGGAGTCAGCTGGAGAGGAATTGGGTCTAACCCTGTTGCTTACGGTGAGAAGGTCAAGGCAGGTTAGGACCCCTCCCCTTCCCCCCACCCAGCTGCCCCTTCCAAGCCTCAGTGCACCTGTGCAGAAAGTGGGGGCTGCTCCAGGAGATCCAAGATCTGTGTCAGTGCTCCTTATGTGTGGTCTGAACACCTTCCTTGTGATGGGCATCTCCCCTCCGCCCCCCCTCTCCTCCACCCCTTCCCCGGGCGGGGTTCAGGACTCGAAGACCAACAAAGTTCTCCTTCTTGCTCTTCTTCTGAGTCAGCCCCACTGCACCACGGAGGTGACTCAGAGGAGACAGAGCCCCAAGCCACACCCCAAACATCCCTGGAGAAGGGAGCTTCACCTCAGGGCTGGGGTTCCCAGAGTCTGCCCTGTCCCACCTCCGCCTCCCAGGCCTAGGAAGAAGAGGCTGGAGGTCAGAGTGATGAAGGGGCGGAGAAGGAGAAAAAGAAGCAGGACAGGGCTGGACCCCAGGCCAGGCCAGGGGTTTCAGACCTCTCTCCATGCCAGCCCCCACCAGAAAGTCTACGGAGCCGGCGAGAAATCCCGGGTACCCCGTTATTCTCATTTGTGCAGTTGCTTGTTTGTCCAACAAACATTCGTGAAGCTCGGACTCTGCCAGGCGCTGGGCTGGGCCCTGGGGTCTGAGATGAATCAGACCCAGTGCCCGCTGCCCGGGGGGCTCCCAGTCTGCTGGAGGAGACAGACCTGGAAACAAACCATGAAAGACATGAATGAAACTCTTTGAGATAAAAATACACGGGATCTGTGAACACAGAAGGGCCACTGAGATGATAAACTTAGTATTTTACGCAAATTTAACTGGGGGGAGAACTCATGTACCAGCCCTGAGCTGGGGAAGGGGGCTGAGATCTTGAGGGGTACGGAAGGCTCCCCCCACTGCGAGTGATCTTCCCACCCGCCGCCTGCCTGCCAGCATCACCCCTCTAAAATTCGGGACCGGGAGAGGCCCTCCGGAAGGCAAGAATCGGATTCGGATTCAAAGATTCCGTTTCTAGGCCTTGATCGGCAGCCCACTTAGACGGTGACCCTACAAGTTACTCAGCCACTAAACAGTTTTCTCATCTGCCAGGTGGGGCCCTGGATAGGAATATAATTCTAATAGCCAATATTTGCAGAACATTTGCTGTGTACCAGGCACTGAACCAAATGCTTTGCATACGTTACCTTGTTCAGTCCTTACATCCGCCCTGTGAGGTAAATGCTATTAATAGAAGACACCTCTTATCCAATGAGAGCAAAACCAATGGTTGGTTCATAGAAAAAATATTTAAAGCGGGACATCTTATGATACATAAAACAAGCATTTATTGAACATAAGACGTGTGCATGTACATTTATTAGACAGTCTTTTGACACAGGGCCAAGGCTCTCTGAGATTGAGGCCTCTGGCCAAAGTCCTGCCTTGTTTTTCTTGCATAAAACAAATCCGTACAGCACAGGCATGGTTCCCGTATGGGCTCCTTTAAAGCGGCGCTTGTGAAATGATCGGGAGGCAGAAGCTGTCTGGATCTTTAATCACTTCCCCCCAGTTCTAACCTACACCTAATTCAATGGAACATTTTGGTGGATTTTAACAATTGTTTCCCTCACTCTTTGTCTTTCTTCTTGCCACACCTCATTCAGCAGCATTTTATTTTCTTTCTCAGACAACTATCTTTGATTGGATCTTTCCAAGGCTTTTTCTTAGTTTCCAGAGACACACAAACTCTCTCTGTCCTGCTCCTTGGTTTAGCAGTAGCAGCGGGCAGCTCCTGGTCTGGGTCAGCAGGAGCACCTTGATGGCGCAAGGTGGTAGCCACCCAGCCTGGAACGTTCAGAACCCTGGGGCATCCACTAGTCTACCTTTCAAAGGAATGGAGAATGTTTATAAATCTAGAGAAGGGAGGCCAGTTATGGCCACGTGTACTGTTCTGTCCCCATTTTACAGGTGAGGAAATTGAGGTCCACGACGTCATTTCCCCCAAGGTCAACCTAGGCTTGGCAGAGTTAGGACTTGAACCCTGTCCTGTCGTCTGGCTCCACATTTTTTATCCTCAGATTCTGTGGCCTCTGTAACACTCTGAGACCCTGGGAGCCCCTGGCTTCCGTGGGAGAAGGACTAAAGGGTGTTGTGATGTCCCACGTGGGACCTGAGTCTTGTTTAAAAAATTCAAGCACCGTGTGCATACAAGGATAATAATTACTGCTCTCGGGGTCCAGGCTGTGTCTCCCCCAGTTCTGTGTCCCCAAGCCCAAGGCTTATGAGTGTCTGTGGAGTTGGACTGGAGCATTAGGTTATCTTCCGTCTGTCTGTAAGTGTCCCAAGTACCTGCTCAGAGCAGATGCCGGGCTGGGGGCTGGGCTAGAACAGGGAAGAGATGCACGTCTGATCACTGCCTTCACTGAGCTTGTTGTCTTCTGGTGGGATCCTCCCAAGGCCTCTCCCAGGCAAGCCTCCTCTGGCTCAGACTCCCTCGGGGGGGGGGGGGGCATGGCAGACAGTGAAAGTGCAAAGGATGCCGACTGGGGGGTCAGATAGATCTGAATTCCAAGTTTGAGTCCGCCGTCACTGGCTGTGTGACCCTGGGCCAGTGGTGACCTCTCTGAGCCTCGGTGGGGATGATAACATCTCATTACAGGCTCTCAGTGGGCAGACACCCGCGAGCGTCCAGCACACAGTAGGGCCGGGATGGAGGAGCTCCTGCGAGCCTCTGGGACAGCAGGCCCCCTGGCAGGGAGGTGTTCAGCTGTGGTCAGGGAACTGGGCAGGCAGCCCCGAGCAGCTTCCGACAGTTGGTGGCTGTGGAGAGGGACATGGTGAACGGGGGAAATGAAAAGAGGCCAGACGCTGTCCAGGCCACAGCACGCAAGGGGCGCCTCACTCCGCCACCCGTCCCTCCCAGGCTCAGAAAGGGGAAGGCGGCCCAGACCGGGAAGTGGTCGACTTCTGATGACCACCTCACGGGGACCGCGCCAGCCCGAGCAGGAAGTGGTCGGCCCCTTCCCAGCCCCCACACCAACCCAGGCCCTGCCTGAGCTCACACTTGGGAAACAGCTGGGCCTGAAAGTCCCTTTCTCTGGTCTGTTCTGGGGGCTGCGCTTTATTCTTAGAAAACCAGCTCTGGCTGGGGCCCCCCAACTTTGCGGCTGGGGGTCTGCAGGCCTGGGTTCTCATCCCAGCTCTGACACTTCCTTGGGCTGAGGCCCTTGCCAAGTTGCTTCCCTGTCTGGACCTGTTCCCCATCTGTCAGATGGGGTGATCCTCCCCCACCTGCAACCTCAGAGAGACCATGAAAATGGAGAGTCCTGAAAGGTCAGAGCTGGAAAGTCCCCAAGGGCTCCTCTGGGTCCACGTCTCATGGATGAGGAGACCGAGGCCAGAGAGAGGAGGACACATATGATCACAGGGATCTCACGCAGCAGCGACAGATGTGGTTTGGGGAAGAGCACTGGAGTGGGAGCCTTCCCTGCAGTGGGACCTTGGTCACGTCAACCAGCCTCACTGAGCCTTTTTCTACAACAGGAGAGCAAGCCTTATCTCTCAGAGTCATTGAGGATCTCACCCAAAATGAAGCATACAGGGGTGCCTTGTAAACTATAGCGTGCTTGACCGTGAATGGTTTCTGAACTGAGGCGAAAGCAGGACTGGAACTCAGGCCTCCTAGGCCTTGCTCTCTGCTGCCCCCTGCCAGGGACTCCCTCTACAGGGGGTGGGATCTGGGCTGCCAGAACTGCCTGGTGGGGAGGACTGCGCTTGCTTTGCTCCATCCTCCCCGGTGAGAGATGACAAATTTCTTTCCCCGATTCCACTGAGTCACTGGAGGCCATGCTTCTGCAGGGGACTGGGTGTGAAGAATTCATCTTACCCACATCAGTAGCCAGAGACACTTATCACGCCCACCTCTGGCTTATTCTACCCACCAACTCCACCCTTCCTGCAGGCTATGAGGGCCCTCCTAGGACCCCAGAGCCCAAGCAGCCTTGGTGGTGCAGGTTGCAGGAGTAAAGTGGTTGGACCAGCCCCTCCATGCCAGGTCTCCAGGCTGCTGCCCGGCAAAGGCCTCCCAGGCCTTGGGCTGCAGGACAGAGGCCTCGGACGAGGGGGTCCTGGATGGTGGAGCTGGAAAGAACTTAGAGATGAGCCTATCCAGGGAGCAGAACTGGGGCCCATGGGTCCGAAGAAGAGCTAGAAACCCCCAAAACCACACACAGACTTGTGATGTGTGTGATGTGTCTGGTGGCGTGCCTGTGCAATTGTGTGTAGGTGTGACTGCGTGTGAGTAGCTACATTTCCTGAGGGGAGTGTCCAGATATCATTAAATTTTCAAAGCAAAATTTAAAAGTTTAGGACCAATGTGCTTTCTCCATTGTTCCATTACTTGAATGAAGAAACTGAGGTACTTCAGAGAGATGAAGTGACTCACGGTCTTAGAGGCAAGATGGGAGAGGGGTGCTTGGTGCTCCAATTATGACCTCCTTTTTCTGGCTCAAAAATAGTCCCTGGGAAGTTCAAAAGAGATCTTGACCCCATTCCCCATCCCAGGACTTTGAGAGTGGCTAGAGCTGGGGGAGGTCAGGTTCCCCCAGGGGAGAGGAAAAGTTATGTTAGGTTCCCTGAGCTGATTCCCCAGAGCTCCTCCCATGGCCATGACCATGACCATGACCATGACCATGACCATCAGCAGCAGCATCACCACCAGCACCACCAGCACCATGGGATTTGACTTACAGTCTGTACCAGTCAGCTTGTTTCCACCAAAGCAGCAGCTGGGATGCTCAGCTCAGGTGTCTTCTAGAACCCTGTGGGGCCAGCCCAAGGCTGGAATGAAATCCAGCCTCTGGCTCTAAGGTGGCGAGGGCCTTCTCAGCTGAGAATGCCCATTATGAGTTGAGCTCAATGGACCTATCCCTCAAATCAGATCCCCTTAGAGCTAGGTAGGACAGGTAAGCCCTTATCCAATTAAGATTGAGAAAATGTACATATTGCTCCTCCCATGTTTCCACAAATACCTATTTATTATTTTGGCAGACACCTCTCCAGCACCGACTGAACGCTGTTCTAAGTACTTCAGATATATGAACTGATTCGGTCCTTGCAGCAACCCTAAGATACATAATATTATTATCCTCATGTTATAGCTGGGGAAACAAAAGCACAGAGCTCAAATAACTTGTCCAAGGTCATGCACCTAGCAGATGGCTAGGCCAAGGTTGGATCGCATCATCCTCCTGTCAGAGTCTATGCTCTGAACCATTACACGACACTGTTTGGCCTGTAGGAATATGGACAGGCCCAAGAAAACCCCAGATGCTCATTGCCTGTAAATGACCATGATCTCTTTGAAGGCATGGGCTATATCGTTCTCACTGCTTTGTTCTCAGGATCTAGCACTAGGCCTGGTACGCAGAAGGGGCTCAATAAATGTTGGATGAGTAAGCAATCTATTGATTACACTGGCCTGAGCCACACTTTTAGGACAATCACTGGAGGTGCAGTTCTTCTTCCAGCCAACAGGGGGCAGCATGTGTAAAAAGGTGAGACCTTTTTTTAGCCAGGAAGAAGGAATTAGGAGAAAAAGGAGGAGATACTTTGTGGCAGGCATAAACATTTACTGATGAAAATCAACTTGAAACAAGCCCTGGGTCCCACCATGGTAAGATACCATAGCTAATGTTCTTAATCTGACAGCTGAGGAAATTGAGGTCCAGAAATGGGTACGTTCTTGTCCAAAGTCCCACAAGTGAGTGGCAGAGCCAGGCTTAGGACCCAGATCTCTGGGGTTCTTTCCTCACCAGAATGGTATAAATAGCTGTCAGGTTAGAATATGGACCAGGCCTCCCCTTGTTCATCAGGACAAGGTGGGCCCCAACATGGCAGATGCTAGAAGTTACCAACCAGGGGCAGCCCTTTGTGCACATGGCCAGGTTGCCCCCTGGTGGCTATAACTGACAGGTACCCAGAAGCACAGTCAAGACTGTCAACGTACCAGCCAATGGGATGCATTTCCTCCTTATTGGTCCAGGTTTGGCCTCAGGCTCTTGGAAAAGACAAGGCACCAAGAGATCAGGTTGCAGCCCTTCCCAGGACTTGCAGTCCAGCGGATGAGGCAGGATGGCCCCTGGAAAGGGACAGAGAGCATGTGTGTCCGAGCCCGCAGGATCACAGCCAGTGGCCGCCCTGGGCTCCTACACCATGTCCAGTACTGCGGACGCTGCCCACCAGATCCCGTGCGGTAGCTACTAAGATTTTCCCCAGTGACTGTTAGGAAACTGAGGCTCAGAAATGGGATCTAATTTTGCTCCAAGTCCCACAGCTAGCAAACAGAGGAGCCCCAACCCCACAGATCCCAGGTCGAGAGCATGTTCAACTGCCCTGTGTGATCACCACCACAGCTCACAGTTTATCCTGAACTGGGGTGGTCTTGGAAGGTTCCTGGGGAGAAGCAGGGCTGCACCATCTCAAAGGCCAAGCCAGCTCCTTATGGTGACATCACCTGTTGGAGATGACAACAGCCACCACCATAGCAAAAGTCATCGATTAAGTCTTGAGTGCTGCATGTGGTGGTCTAAGTACTTGCCATGGGTCATTTATTGATTTGTCCACTTACAGATATTGATCAAGCATGTCCTCCTAGGTCTTAGGTATGGGGGTCACAACAGTGAACAAAACAGACAGAAGTGCTTGCCCTCAAGGAACTTGCATGCTGGACAAGGATATAGCTAATGAGCAAAATTAACAGTTCATATACATAGTGTTAAGGAGTGGTGATAACTTCTGGAAGAAAAGTAGGGAAGAAGGACGGAGCTAGGGGTTTTTCAGGGGGGTGTATTTTAAACCGTGGTCAGAGAAGGTTCTCCTGAGGTAATACATGAACAGAAAACTGAAGGAGAAGGAAGTGAGCCATGTGGATGTCTGAGGGAACAGTGTGCCAGGCAGAGGGAACAGAGAGTGCAAAGGCTCTGAGGCAACTGTCTTATTTATTCTTCTCGGTCAACCTTGAGTTGTAGCCACCATTGTTCCCATTTCGTAGATCCTTCAGGTAAGGGAGCACTTTTTGTATCTGGTAGGGAAGATGGAGAACTGAGGCCCAGAAAGGTCATACCCAAATTCACCTCTGAATTCACCCCACCCTTAGAGTGAAGGGGCTTGCCTACTCAGAGGGACTTGTACCTCAACCCATTTCCAGGGAGGCTGGCTGAGGAACATCAGTGACTAATCTCAGCCTGACCAGCCTCTGCCCGCGAACCAGAGGTCAGTCTGTGGTTGGGGTCAGAGGTCAGTCTGGGTCTGAGGTTTGTGGCTGGATCTGGGGGTCAGTCTGTGGCTAGGATCAAAAGTCAGTCTGTGGCCAGTTCAAGTCAGCATATGGTTTGGTTCAGGGGTCAGTCTGTGACAAGGAACAGCAGTCAGTTTGTATTCAAATCAAGACTCTGTCCATCCCTAGGGTCAAAGGCCAGTTGGGCCAAGGACAGAGCTCAATCATGGTCAGAGTTGGGGTGTACGTCTGTGGAATGAAGCTGCCAACTAAACTGCATCAGCCAAAATCCAATCTCAGAGCCAGGCTGGGACAGACCATCAGGTGTCCTAAGCACTGAGCCTCAGTCCTGTCAAGCACAATGAAGGGCAGAGGGGACAAACCAGTTCCTTCCATCCCCCATGGCAGCCTTAAAAAGTCTAGGCAACCCAGCCCAAAGCCTCCTCATTGTTCCAACAGCCTGGGGAACTTAGTTGATCTAAGGACTTATCTACTCCTATTTAACAGATGGAGAAACGGAGTCCAAAAATGTCCGGACCTGCATACTGAATGAGTGTCATACTGTAGATGAGGGCACAACCAGCACCAGAGCACAACCCCCCCAACAGCCAGAGATCTCCTAGTCTGACCTCAGCAGGGGGCCCTCTACCTGCTCAGTCACTGTTTGCAGGGGGAGAGATGCAAGGGAGCCAAGGCCCCCGCAGGAAGGCTGTTGGGCATAAAAGGGAAAACTAAAAGAGTAGGAATCAACGGCTCTTGGATTCTGGTCCCTGGTGATGGACTTAGTTCCAGACTCCAGAGGGACCTGTTCATTTGTTTGTTCACTGATTATTCAACAAATGCCTTCAACAAATGACTTCTCTAGACCTCAGTGTTCTCATCTGTAAAGTGGGCAGAATGTCCTTTCCAGGATTGTTGTGTGTGGGGGGGGGTCACATGAGAAAACAGGTAGACAACTCACGGTGACTGAGTACAGAGCGTGTGTGAGGCTGTGACAGATGCCGTCGGTGCCCTGCCCATTCCCCTCACACTTGTCCTTCTGCACCCATGCCAACAGGGCAGTTTCTAACCGCAGTGCCTGCGACCCCCACCGGACCCCTTTCCCTGGCCACAGCGCACGCCAAGCCAGAGTGCCTGGGAACTAGCACTTCCCTGCAGGGGGTGTTCAGCGGAGGAGTGAGAAGCGGCAGGAACTGGGGAGTAAATATCCAGGTCCCTCCCCTCAGCTGGAAGGATCCCAGTGCTCTGCCTGCCCCCTGCCCACAGCAACAACTTACTCTGTGTCAGTCTTTTTTTTTTTTTTCAAAGATTTTATTTATTTACCTGACAGAGAGTGAGAGAGATCACAAGTAGGCAGAGCAGCTGACAGAGAGAGGGGGAAGCAGGCTCCCAGCCGAGCAGAGAGCCCGACGCGGGACCCGATCCCAGTACCCCGAGACCATGACCCGAGCCAAAGGCAGAGGCTCAACCCACTGAGCCAGCCAGACACCCCTCTGTGTCAGTCTTTGCATGCTCTTTCCCTCCCTCTTGCTTCCTCAACCCCCAGCAAGAGATCCCTGGGTCAGGGCTCAAACAAACAACCCACAACTCAAGTCCTAATTTTAGGGTCTGCTTTTCGGATCAGTTCAGCCTAAGGCACAAGCACATGGCAGGCGTCATCTCATTCAGTCTTGGCAACAACCCTGAGAAGCAGGTCTTACGGTCCCATTCCACAGAATGCAAGGTTCAGAAGGTTGGAGAGCCTTGTCAAAGGTCACACAGCCAGTAAGTGGCAGATCTAGGATTCCTCCCCAGGACTGTGTGTCTTCAGAGCCAACACCCTCAACCATGATGTTACGCAGCCCCCCGCCCCACCCCAGGGACCTCCCTCACAGTGGAAGAACAAGCCAGGACTACCTGGAAGGGGTAGGGGCAGGTGGTGGTGCTATCATTCAGGCAATAGTCCCGCAACAAGCAAAGCACGCTTCATGGGGACTTGACCTGGGTGTTGAAGGATGCAGAGTGGTCCAGGTGGTAGAAAATGAGAATGCACTCCAGGCAGAAGGAAGAGCATGTATAAAGGCTCAGAGGCATGAAAGTGGATGTCACGTTGCAGAGTGCCAAAAGCACTGGGGCTGTGGGCAATGTGATGCATTCAGGGGAGTGGTGGGAACCCTGCACAGCAGGTGGTGGCCTAGGTGCCACTGAGCCCAAGGAGGCACCAGAAGGCCAGTGGAGGCTTGAGGCGGCAGCAGGATGTGGTCAGATGGGGTGGCCCTGGCGGCAATGTGGAGGGAGATGGTGCCCGATGCATCATACCTGTTCAACACATATGTATTGGGTCTTCACCCTTAATCCTTTATTTTATGATCTGAACTTTTGCATATTGTTATGCAAACCACTACCTCAACGTGAGGAATAAACATTCTCTTCTAAAAATTTCAAATTTTGTTCTTTCTCATGTAGGGCTTTCAATAATCTGAAGTGCATGTTGATGTTTGGTGTGAGGTAGGGAATCTCATTTTACCTTTCTGACAGGGTAACCAGCTAACCTATCACCATTTCTTTTATAACTAGGTCTCTCTGCAAATGCTGATTTCTGCTGTATGCTACATCCCACTTATAAGTGGATATATTTCTAGGCTCACTCTTTCACTGTTTAACTACATTCCCTTAATCACTATAGCTTTATAACGAGTTATGGTGTCTGCAAAGACAAGTTCTTCTTTATTCTTCAAAATTGTGTTAGCGTATTTGTTTCCTCTTGCCGATATACCAAGTTACCATAAATACAGTGGCTGGATACTACACAAGCTTCTTCTCCTGCAGTTCTAGAAGTCTCAAGTCTGAAATCAGGTTCCTTGGGCTAAAGCCAACCTGTCGGCAAGATGCGTTCCTTTCTGGAGGGAGGGAGCACCCATTTCTCTGCCTTTTTTGGAGTCTAGCTGTCACCTGTATTCCTTGACTTAGAGCGCCTTCCTCCATCTTCAGTGGGGGCTGCCTCTCTCACCTGTGGACCTTTGGAAGTAGAAATAAGTTCTCTGCTTCCCAAAGACAAGCGTGGGGCAGGCATAGGGTTCAGGTTATAGACATTCTCATTTGAAAAGGGAGAAAATGGGGCTGCCTGGGTGGCTCAGTGGGTTAAAGCCTCTGCCTTCGGCTCAGGTCATGATCCCAGGGTCCTGGGATCGAGTCCCGCATCGGGCTCTCTGCTCAGTGGTGAGCCTGCTTCCCCCACTCTCTCCCTCTGCCTGCCTCTCTGCCTACTTGTGATCTCTGTCTATCAAATAAATAAACAAAATCTTTTTAAAAAAGAAAAGAAAATGGAAAAAATGAAAGAGAAAAAAAACAGTCCCCAGTCCAAAGTAATTTCAAAATCCAAGAGGGCAAACTCCACTGTGTTTCAAAGCCCTCTGTAGTTAGCAGCTCTGTTCCCATGTGTGAAACAATCCAACTACGAAAACTGGCGACCTTACCTCATGCCAGATGTGAAAGTAAACTCAAATGAATTCGAGACTTAAGTGAGCATTATATTAAGTGAAAAGGCCAGACACCAAAAAGCAAATAGTGTATAATTCCACGTATATGAGATTCTAGACAAAGCCAGGCTACAGCAACAGAAAGCAGACCTCTCGTGGCCAAGAGCGGGGAGGAAGGATCCGACTGACCACAAAGGGTGTGAGGCAGGTTTTGGGAGGTGATGGGAATGTTCTCTATCTTGACTGGGGTGGTGGTTCACAACTGTGGACAGAGAGAAAGAATGGAGAGGGGAGTGTGGACGGGCAGGAGGAATGGGGCCATGAGGAGGGAAGAGTCAAGTCTAGCAGGCACAGGGTCAGCAGTGGCCTCTGTCAGTCAGGAGGGTCCAGCTTCAGCCTACTGGACCCCCAGACCCCAGGGTCTGCTGGAGTTGTGGCTCCGGGACCTCTGGGGAGGGCCTCTTCGGCTCCCATCTTTCCAGAACAGAAAAGTGGTGAGACATTTGGATTTTTCTCAGCAAGCCATTGTGCCCCTTAGCAAGCTCTCCCTGCCTTGCTGTGCCTCAGTTTCCTCTCGCGGGCAGGGATGTTAGGCCGTTCCCCTTACTGTTATGTCCGACTCAAGCTGTGTGGGGTGCATAGTACATACTCAACAAGTGGAAGCTGTTGGTGTTATTCCCATGGCGTCCCTAAGCAAACTAAGGGTAGGAAGCACAACTCCCGTCCAGCAGCAGTAGGGAGAACCAGCCCCGCACCATTTGGCCCCAAAGCCCAGCTGTATAATCACTGCACTAACTGCTCTGCGTGGGGTCCCCGGGGGCTGAACTCCGGCCTCCCTCTACAGAGACAAGCCTTCCGGTGGACACCAATCCTATTAGCCTCGGGGAGCTGCTGCTTCTCTCTGGCCCAGGAACAGCCTCTGCCCACCCAAGGAGAGGTCTCTAGTGGGTCCTCCCCTTCCCTTAACGTAGGTACCTGGGCTCCAACTTTGGAGCCTGCCAACCCGAGTTCAAGTGCTGGCTCTGCCATCACCTCTCTGTATGACCTTGGGTAGGGTGCACGACCCAGGCCTCAGTTTCCTCACCTGTGAAGTAGGGAGAACAAGTGGTATTATGTACTCCAAGAATTGTGAGGATGAAATAAGTGAATGTGGGTAGAACGCTCCAAGCAGAGTGTAGGCCTCATGAATATCGGTCACTGTCACTGTCGCCGACAGCAAATGACACCAGGCCCATTGCCTCCTCTGGGTTCCTGAAGGCCCCACCTCCTGCCCAGGTGCCCAGTGGGGCTGAGAAGAGCCTCACTCTTTCCTAGAGGGCTGGCCCAGCCCCTTCTGCCCCATCTCAGAGCCTGGCCCACAAAGGGGACCACAACAAGGCCCTCAATCAATAAGGCCCGCTGATTGTGGCTTGGGGGTGGGGGGAGGGTGTCTCAACCACCAACCACAGAAGTCCAGCTGGCCCAGACTGCAGGTCCAGCGGGGGCAGTGGGGAGAGAGGGAGCCAGGCTCCCACGCACCCGAAGGCTGCTGCGGAGGGTTCAGTGGGGGCCTGACTCTGCTGATGCCAGCCTCAGGAGGTGATGGTGGGGATGGGGCAGGGTCAGGGAGGCAGAGGGCAGTTGCTCTGCAACCCTTCTAGGTGCACCAACACCTTTGGGGCGATCTTTCCAAAGTACGACTCTCTGAGCCTCATTTCCTT
The DNA here is from genome assembly GCF_030435805.1 of Mustela lutreola. Classification (NCBI taxonomy): domain Eukaryota; kingdom Metazoa; phylum Chordata; class Mammalia; order Carnivora; family Mustelidae; genus Mustela; species Mustela lutreola. The sequence continues at coordinate 18,197,512 of NC_081299.1, forward strand.
CTATCAGATGGGGGGATGGGGGTGGGGGCGATCCCTGCCCACTCGGCCTCGGGCGCTGTCCCAGAGGAAGAGGATGCGGGCTCGGTCTGGTATAGAGGGCCAGGCCCTGTGCTACGGGCTTGACACGGGCTTCTCTGCACAGCTTGCAAATGAGGAAACTAAGGCTTCTCTGGTCCTAAGAGCTTTCTCTCTGGGGAGGTCAGTTTCACAAATGGGGACACTGAGGCTCGAGGAAGTGGCCAGTCTGCCCTAGAGGCTTCTTGAAGGAGGCCAAGTGCCAGGTCAAGGAGAAATTCTCTTCTTCCCCGCCCAAAGGTGAGCAAATACCTTGCCCTGCCCCTCCCAGACCCCTTTGTTCACCTGGAAGTCAAGGTGAAGGCTAATTGTTTTTTTCTTCCTGTTTTTCAAGACAGACACCAAGGGGCCATGCCGGGAATTTCCTTGGAGCATGTCGGCTCCCACCACTAGCCCACCACTGCTGCAGCAGCTGGCGCTCCACTCTGATCTGCCTAGTCCCCCGCCGTGACCCCAGGGAGGCATGACAAACGCCCCTGCCCAGGCTGGGCATCCCTCAGAGCACAAGTCACCACCCCAGCAGACGCTCTGGGGAAGGGGCCATCAAGCCCCTCACCCCCAGCTGGCGCAGGGGCTGCAAACATCACACCCGCAGCTCAGACCACGGCTGGTCCTCACCCCTCATCCAGCTGCTTCCCACAGACCTGCTCCTGCGCACACCCCCAAACCACACCCAGGGGGAGGCTGCTGGTGCCCAGACCCAAACCCAGCCCCACAGCATGGCGGGCTTCCTGGGGGAGGCGGCATTCCTGGGCACTGGCTTTTTAGAGGATGTTTTCAAAGTCCCCATCCAGTCCCCTCCTACCCTGAAACTCTGTCATCCCAGCCGAGCCCCCTGTGCGGCCATGCGTTTCTGAGACCCTGAACCCATAATACCAATAGGAATACGGGGTGGGGGGGCAGTTACTGCCATTTATTCACCCCTCATAAGTGTCAGGGGCTGAACTATGTACTTTAAATACATCTCATTTTAATCCTAAACAAGCCTACGAGAGAGGTACTGTGCTTATCCCAGTTTTATAGGTAATGGAAATTAAAGCTCAGAAAGGTTAAGTAACTAACCCAATGTCACCCAGCTAGAAAGTGGGGGGTGGGGGCAGGATTAGAACCTACTTCTATAATACGCTGATCTCCCATACTCACACTCCCTGTTGATCTGTCTCTAATGTTTCCCTGGACACAGCCCATCACACCCCAGGGAGACACTGTTCTGAGCAGCAAGGAGGCTGCACTTGGAGGCCAGGCATGTGAGGTGCCCTACTCAGCCCTGCAAGACCCTCCTGACGACCCTGGCCCTGCTCAGACCAGGACTGCTCAGTCCTAGAGTAGGGTTATTTGGGTCCCCTCTGGACCCTCACATACTCGGCACCCACCCTGCCATTCAGAGCTGGGCAGTCAGCCCCATGTTCCCCTTGGGCTTCTGTTTGTTTCCAATTCCTCAGGCACCAGCAGATCTATTCCTCATCTCATTTCTATTACTAATGTATTCAGTGGGCTTAGGGGCAATCAGGAGGTCCTAGGGACCCAGGAGTGACCAGATCGGCTGAAGGCCAGGCCTAGCCTCTGTGTGGACACTAAAGCCTTATCAAGACTCTGGAAAGTTCAGCATCATGGAGGCCCCGGGCTGCTGCATGGCTGCTGTGGCCAAGTGCTGGGGCAGGAGCCAGGGTCCAAGGCCATGCCTATCTGCCCTGGCATCAGCCCTTGCTTGCCAGGAAAGCCTGGAAGAAGAAGAGGAACTGGGAGCAGGTAGGCCTGTGAGGGGCCACCTGGCTATGCAGTAACCACTTGGAAACCTTCTGGAGAAGACTTCACATTGTCCCCCCAAGCCCCCTACATCCACACAGTTTCCCTTCGCCCCCTCCTTTACTGGCCCGTAAGTTGTGGAGGCAGCAGAAGTACCCCAGATGTGAAGTTCAAATAAGAATGGTCGGACCCAAGCATCCCTCCCCCAGTGACCATGACCACCACTGAAGTCCATGGGCACACACTCCTCCTTGCTGCCCATATGTCTCCGTTTGCCACTCATTACACCTCTGCTCGGGGTCCCCATGTCCTGAAAGCTCCCCAAGCCCTGGGAGTTAAGAGTGACCACCCCCTTCAAGCCTCCCTGCAATTCCTTGCTCCTTGTTGGAGGTGAGCCTGATACTCCGCAGATGCTTTTCTGTGCATTTAAAAAACCTACAGAAATATTTTCTAGACCTTCACATGCAGGATTTACTTTATGTAAATAGGACCACGCTATGTCGGCTTTTCTCTAAATTGCCTTTTTGAAAGCCGTGTGAATACCTTTCTGTATTTGTATATACAGACCTATCATCATAATTGTTAACTGGTGCAGATTTCATACTGAAAAGAAAACAAAACAGAAAAGCTAAGTCATCCGTATGCCATAGCTTTCTTCTTAGCTACTTAAATTAAGACGTAAAAGCCCCAAATATGGCATCTTTCGTATCCTTTTCCTAAGATCATCAGGAAAAAAACTGTAAAGAAGGTGTATGCTCATTCAACCACACACACACACACACACATATATTTTCTAACAAAGCGGAATTGGGCAATTTACACTGCTCTATAATTAGCTTGTGCATTTAGCAGGCTGGCTCAGAGATTTCTCCGGATGAATGCATTTTGACGTTACTTGATTCTTCCACTGCTGGATATGACTCCATTGCATGGCTCTGCCCTAACACACCCACCATCCCCCCCTCTGATGGACCTTTGAGTCCGTTCCAAGCCTTTGCTATCGCTGAAATGAGCAGCCGTCCACGTAGGCCTCTGTGCTTTCCTTCTCAGGTTTGAAGTCTGAGGGGCTGGGGACCGTTTGGTGAGTGTGTGTGTGTGTGTGTGTGCGTGTGTGTGTGGTGTATGTTGCAGGGAGGGTGGTCCGAGTGGAAGGCCGGATCTCCCTCCCCACCCAGATCCATAACCCTTCCTCCTATAAGCAGCAGAACTGTTCACCGGCCAGAGACCCAGAAAGCCTCCAGGGACTAAGAATAAACAAGGGAGCCCCTTTGCCAACACCAAGCCGGCAGGGTTACAGAGCTGCCCCCGCCGCAGTGACCACGGCCCAGGTTTGAGGTGAGGCGGGAAGCAGCCTCCGTGCTGTTCCTCCCACAGCCACTGGTCCCAGCCACCCCTTGGCAACCTTCCCCTGGCAGGGTGGATCCCTGGTGCAGGCCCCCTGTGCGGCCCAGGCAGGCCTCAAAAGCCAACCTGGAAAGGGGGGTGGTGCCCCCCCAGGCCTGGTCTCTGGGGTCCGGGAGGCCACTCAGCTGCTTTGCTGTCCAATTGCGTCAAACCAATGTGAAGCTAAAAAGGTCTAAGACCAAAGCAGGAAAATTGGAGCCACTATTGATCCTCGTCACTTGGGTGACTTTTGTGACCCACATTAGCTACGACCCAGCCAAGAGCTACTGCCCTCAAAACAGTGCATGTGGTGGGGGGAGGTTGAGGGGTGGAAATACAGACAGAGGTGTGGGGGCCAGGGTAGGGGGACAAATGACCTTTCCTTGGCCCCCAGAAAACTTGGCAGGTAAAGACTGCCCAGCAGGAAAAAATCAGGGCACTGTGGGAGCCCCTAGGACTTTTGTTCCCCGGGGATGTGAGGAAACCACCTCAGGCCATTTTGGGTCGTGGCTCCCACCCTGGCAACAAGCCTACTGTGTGCCAGGCCACGGTGCTCTCTGAAGCGGGGACTATCCTAACCACGTTAAAATTCATGTTCTAGAAACAGAATCCTGGACAGTCAAGGCCAGGGTCTCGGAGACTAAATATGGTGGCAGCACCGAGCTGGCTCTGAGAAGTGGGTTGTGAGTCACCCAAGAGAGTCTTATTCGCTGTGTCTGGGGTAGGGTGTGAGCACAGGGATCGTGAATAAGTTTCCACTCTCAAGACCCTTCATTTCTAACCCAGTTGTGCTCTCTGGGGTCTTGGGAGGGGCAGAGACTCCTGTGGGGGTGAGGAGGTTGAGGGGTGGGATCCCAGGCTCCTCACCTCTTCCACTGGGGCGTGTCATTCTCGTCTATATACCGTACTTCCCCAGGAGGAAGACCTCTTCAACTGATTTTAAGACACACCATGGTTTTATGCACTGCCAAGAGGATTACCAGTTAAACTAAGACAAGCTACAGATTACAAAGTTCATCTCAATTTCAGAAAGGCTAAAGGTGAAACATGCATTCTACAAATCACAAAATGGTGGTATTGTGGTTATGCTCTTCACTCTTCACCTACAACTCTTAGGGAAGTCTTTTTACCTCTTCCACAGGACCCCAGGGCCCCAGGTCCTCTGGCCCTGGCTCAGATCTCCAGCCACCTCCCCAAACCACTAACCTCTTCTCTGTGCTCCTGCTCTTTGGCCATCTTCCTTCCGGCACTTGTACCCTTCTTGTCCCCTTCCACCACAGGGCCTTTGCACCAGCGGTGCCTGCTTCCCTTTCCTTCTTCACCTGCTCATACTGAAAAACACAACTCAATTGCCACTTCCTTAGGAAGACCTTCCCTGACCAACGTTCCCAGGTCACACCCTAACCCCTGGCCACCACATTCTACTGCCTCATGTCACATTCATGATGTTGGTCTCCACCATAATCTCACCTTGTGGTATGTGATTAGGGGATAAATGTCAGACTTCCCTGACTGACTGTAAACCCCATGCAGGTAGGGACTGCCCTGTTTTGACTTGCTGTTGAATCCTTTGCATCTAACACTGTGCCTGGCACATAGCAGGCATGCTGTAATCTACACGTGTGGGTACCTGTCCCCTCCCATATGGGGCTCTGGGTCTTAGTACCTAAAGAGAGGCCATACTGTCCCAGGCCAGCCTCACTGGCTTGGGCGTGGGGACACAGAGATGGCAGCTGGTACAGATGAACACACACCACAGTGGCCCGTCTCTTCTACTCTGGCTTCCACACTCATCCAGCCTGTTGGCTCAGCTTCCCCAGGAGCTCCCTTCTGCTTTCCTGCTCCTCTCCACCCACCTCTACTACCTGCCATTCACTCGGGACCAGAGACAGGCAAAGCAGAGGGGCAAAGGCCACGTGCCTGCCAGTCCGTCCACCAAAGCTAGCAGGGGAAGGAGGTGTTGAGAACCGAACCAACAAGGGATAGTTCTGGGGGAAAAAAAGCATTATTAAGAGTCTAAGAGTCAGGCTCCTGAGTTTGAATCATTGCCCCAACACAGACAAGTTCAATTTCTCTGTGTCTCAGTTTCTTCATCTGTGAAATGAGGACAACAAGAGCAGCTTCGAAGCGGGCTTTTGAGGAATGCAGAAGGCACCGGGCTTGATCGAGTTCCTCTTCAGCGAGCCCAGTGGCATGGAAGCGCTTAGCACGCGGTCCCTTGCTGCAGTGGGGCTCTCATCCCCCAGCCCTGAGGCCAAGGTCCGGTCCCTGGGGCCTGCTGAGCTCTCATTGACCTGGCTGCCCGCATTGATCTGACCAGGGCCCCCTTGGGAGCCCCTTCTGCATGGACAGGCCACCCTCTGCCCCTGGACGGCTGCCCTTTGCCAAGTTCATGGTCTGGAGCAGCCGGCCAGATGGGTCTCCTGCTAATGAGCCTCTCGCCTGGCCAGATCGACTCCCTGCACTCTCCGTCAATCCCTGACCTTCCCAGGGAAGCTCCCCCTTCCACTCCTGCCTCTCCGTGGCCGGCTGCCGCGGCCCGCTCTGGGCTCTCCCCGTCTCTGGCGGGACTATACCAGCAGCCCTTGAACCCCAGCACCTCCCTCTCCAACATGTGTGTTTCAGGGCCAGGCCTGTGGACTGGACATACATGACCTGCGTTTAGAGCTTGGCTTGATGCCTTCCTTGCTGGATGGGCTGAATGTGTCCCACACCCCCAAATCCATTTGTCAAAGCCCTAATCCCCAGTGTGGCTGTATTTACACACTGGGCCTCTAAGGGAGTTATTCGGCCTAAATGAGGCTGTAAGGTTGAGCCTTAATCCAAGAGAATTAGTGCCCTTCTGAGAGGTGATGCCAGAAAGCTCACTCCCCTCCTGTGCACTCACAGAGGTCATGTGAGCCCACAAGAGATGGTGGCTGCCTGCGAGTCCAGAGAAGAGGCCTACGAATAGACTCACCTTGACGCCACCTTGATCTTGGACTCCCAGCCTCCAGGACTGTGAGATACACATTTCTATTGCTTCTATTGCAGAACTGCTTCTATTGCAAAATACCCTGCCTGTGGTAGTTTGTTATAGCATCCAAGCAGACTGAGGCACCAGCTTCGTGGCCGTGGGCAAGTCCCTTAGCCTCCCCGTGCCTCAGTTTCCTCTATGTAAAGTGGAGATTAGAAAGCCCACTCTAGGGGTGCTTGGGTGGCTCAGTGGTTTAAGTCTCTGCCTTCAGCTCGGGTCATGGTCCCAGGGTCCTGGGATCGAGCCCCGCGTCAGGCTCTCTGCTCAGCAGGGAGCCTGCTTCCTCCCCCCTCTCTCTGTCTGCCTCTCTGCCTGCTTGTGATCTCTCTCTCTCTCTCTCTGTGTCAAATAAATAAATAAAATATTAAAGAAAAAAAAAAAAAAGAAAGCCCATTCTAGGGCTGCTGTGGGGACTCAACAGGTTGAGACCATAGGGGTGTGTGACAGTGCTCCGCCTGGACGGGGTCCCTTGCCAGCAGTGACAGTTATCACGCTACCACCCAGAATGCCCTCTGCTCCCCGGTCTGGGATCCAAATTCTTGCCTCTGCCCTGTCCATGGCTGGAGCCCCCTCCTGGCCTCCTGCTCTATTCCTCACTCCCCAGAACAACTTGAGACCCTCCATGTGTATCAGAGTCTGGACCCTTGGCCTGAAGCACCTAAGATTCTTCTCTTCTTCGATGGATGCATCCAATCTCCCCCAACCCCAAACCCCCAGCACAGACACATTCTTGATATGTGTGGGCTCTTCTTCTGTGCCTCAGAAACCAAGGGCAGAGCCCATGGTGCGCTATGGAGGCGATGAGGAGTGATGATGCCCAGATTCCACCATGAGAGACGTCCCCCCAGACTTTCATTCCCCACACAAATACCCCTTTCCCTAAGTCACTGACTCTTCGGTGAGAACCTTCTGGCTTTGGCTCTAGGCCCCTGTAATCATGATGCTAACAGGGGCTGGCGGCTCCTGGCTCCTTCTTTCCTCCTGCCAGCATCCTTCTAAAGGCAGTGCTAAGACAATCCCCATTTTACAAAGGAAGAGACGCAGGCACTGCGAGGTGAGGTCACTGGAAGAAAACGGGATAGGAGTGCGGACGAGGCCCACCCTCCACCACCACGCTCCACCCCTGCAGCCACGGTGGCCCTTCTCCCAGGCCAGAGCCCTGGCAAGGTGTCTGTGTGGAGCACAGCCTAGAATCTCTCAGGAGCCAAGCTTCACCAAGACCCAGGCCAGGAAACAATCCACGGGCTGGTTTGACAACACGGATCCCACGGACTGAGCAATTGGCCATGTCTGTGCACGAGGGTGGGGACGTCCTGCCACCTGCTCCGCTGGGCCGGTCGTGGCCCATTGCAGAGCCCTCTGCAGAAAGGCCACCTCCCAACTGCCTTGTGCTGTCTCCCTCCCAGCTTTCACCCATAGCGGGCATGAGAAGCTGCCTTGGGAAATCCGTGAGGGCATCCATGGAAGGATCCTGAAGACACCGACTGCTCCATCACTCAGCACCCCTCCTCAGAGACAGCTGGACTTCCCCGAGGAACTGGTGGGCTTCCTCCTTCCCACACCGACTCTGATGTAACCGACCATATCTTCCCTTTTGCCTTGGCGGCTGGGAAGCTCAAGTCAACTTTGGAACTCGGACTTCCTTCCCTCTCTCCCTCTCTCTCCCTTCCTCCCTTCTTCCCTCCACATCCTGTGCCATGTCCCTGTCCTAGGGGCCCGCTCTAGAGGTGGGAAGACAGGCACAGAAAACAAAGGACCCCAAATATATTTATGTCGTTACGAGGGGACTAACAGGATTGGGGGACAGGCGCACATACCCCAGGGGCCTCACCCCATCAGGGTCGGGGAAGGCTTTCCCAAGCACATGGCCCTGCAGCCAAGGTCTGAGCAGGGAGTGGAAAGGTAAGGCATGAGGAACACAGGGCGGCAACTGAGGGCCCGGTTAGTGCCTCATGTCAACCCCCTGTTGACATGAGGACTCTAGATAGACGAAACCACGTCAATGGAATGAGTCTCCTGGATTTCCTTGTTCCTGAGAGAGGCAACACCTGGCCTCCCTTGAGGGACAATAAGGATGGTGTGTCTGCGTGCGACAGAGGCCTGAGAGAAAATCCGATGCTGTGAGGGATGGGGGTGGGCTTGGAGGGAGGCAGCACTGAAAGGGGCAAGGAAACTTCTGTGAGGAAACTTCTGTGCCGGTTCAACTGCAGACTTGAGCCCGTCCTGTGACCGCCCCCCCCCACCCCCCACGCCGGGCCTTGGTTTCCCTCAGTGGAGGACACGCGGGCTCTGCCAGAGCCTGCCCAAACCTTTATGTCTCGAGAGCAAAACGTGGAGCAGGTCAGACAGAGCCACTTCATAGAGGGCGGCCAAGTCCACGATCAGGGTCCCCAGGGTGCTTCCCCCTCAGCCATCTCCCAGCCCCTGACCCGCCCTCCCCAGAAGTGGGGAATGGCGACAGAGAGTCTTGGAGAAGCCATTAGGGCCTGGGTTCCATCACAGACTTAATGACGTTGTGTGGCTTTAAAAGCCAGGCTGTAGTCCGGCTCTCGTGCTCCCTGGAGAGACCCCTGCATGCGGAGCCCAGCAGGACCCCTAAAGGACAGACAGCAGGGCCTGAGCCCCCCCACCAGCCCCCAGGCAGGAGGCCTCTCAGCCTGCCCACCCCCTCAGGCCACACCTCTCCTGGCTCAGATACCTGCGGAGTCAGCCTTGCTTTCTGTGACAGTCTGTCCTGGTTTTCCGCTTCGACCTTGGATCCGGGGGGATCCAATTGATGGAAGGAAGAAGTCTCAGACTGGTTCTGTGTTTGCTGTGTGACTTTGGGTAGGTCGCTTCCCACTCCTAAGCCTCTGTCTTCCCATCTGTAAAATGAGTGTGATATTTGACTCTCTGATGAAAAGACGGCAGCGTGGGACTGGACATGCGAGAGATTTCTTAGGGGGAAATGCAGAGCAAGGACAACTGGGCAGGATGGTCTCCCAGACCAGGAAACAGGTGGGACACTTCTGCCATGCTCAGGGATTGGGTAGACGTGGTGGCCTGGGTGGTGGTGGCTTCAGAGTTGTGGCGCTTGGCCCTGGGGCCCCCCATGGCAGGATCTCCCAAAGGAGAGCTGAATGGCACATGTCTGTGGCCACCATGGAGGTGACCCAGTCCCCGCCTGGCTATGCCTGGGACTCTGGCTGAGCTCTTCTGTACCCTGAGAAGTGCCATCTCCACGGAGGGAGCATGCCCATCATGTCACAGGAGCCAGCAGACCCAGCAGGGGCAGAATCCTCTGGCAAGGACTCGGGACAAAGCTGGAGAAGCCAGGGCGGGCGCCTCAGCAGCTCGGGAGAGCTCCAGGCCCAGGTTGAGTCCCCTGCCACCCCTCAGGCCACACCACAAAGGCTGAGGGCAAGGTGAAGTCAGACCCATGCAGGCTTAGAAGACCAGGGAAGGAACTAGATGAGGCTTCACTCTGGGGACACGAGGGAGCCATGGAAAGGCCACATCAGCAGACTGAATCCATGCAGGGAAAGCCTGGGACCTGGGGCTATAGGAGTGTAGGTCGCCAGGCCTGGGCCCAGCGCCTCCCATCCCCCAGGCCACTCCGTGACCAGAGGGTTTTTCCGTGTTCGGTTGGGCCTGTCTGGCCCTCCCCTGGAGACAGCTCTTACTTCTCCATTCCCTGGCGGGCTGGCCAGCATGTGGTGGGAGAGCAGCCCCCAGGCTGGGCTGTGGGACTCACCATGGTGGCCACACTCCCCTTGCCAAACCCCAGCCCCGGTTCCCCTTCTCGAAGTCACGGCAGCAAGGAGGCCAAACTTCCTGAGTGGTCGCCCTTCTCCTGGGCCTTCATTTGCCGACATACCCTATAATCCCCACTCAGGCCTCGCCGGGCCCCAGCAACCTTGAGAGGCTCCTGGCATCTTCTTCTCCATCATGACAACCATTTAGGGAGCCCTTGCCGTGTGCCAAGGACCACGACGAATGCTTTCCTAAATTCCCTCCTTGAATTTCTATGGCAACCCTGTGAATGATAGACTTTGGATTTTGCAGGCGAAGAGACTGAGGTCTGAGGTTCGTCCTCTTGTCCATAGCTGGTCAGTGGTGGGATTATAATTCAAATCCCGATCTCTTGGGTTCAAAAGATCACTAGTGAAGAAAATTTATAATTTCCTTCAAATTTTGCCCTTCTTGACAGTTCTCAAGTGCATTTCATTTCATCCCCAGACCAAACTTGGGAAGGACATTATTGCCATTTTGCAGGTGAGAAAACTGAGACCAAAGAAAAGCAACAGGCCTGAAACTCACACAAGTGGTTGGAGTCAGAGAGGAGAGGGCCTAGGGGGTGAGGAAAGGAGGGGTGCTCTCAGGTAGAGCCTGGCTCCAGAAGATGGGGCACCACCACCCCAACCCCTTAGCCGTCGTGGCCTGGAGGGGACACAGAGCAAGGCAGAAAGCAGGGAGTTTTCCTTGCAACACCTTCACCTCTCCCTCTGGGTAGGGATGGAGCTGAGTTGGCCAGTCTGTCCAGCTGGGGGCCTCCCTGCAAGAGTCGGAGAGCCAGAACTGAAGGACGCCTTTAGAAGGACACCTTTAGAAAGTTCTTTCCTATCTTTTCTCTCAAAAAACGTGTTTCCTGTGCAATTACAAAAATAACCTATGCTCGTTGTAACAGTTTCTCACTCTGGCCTAAGCTGGGTCTCTACCCCACCCCAACCCTTCCTCTGAGAAGCGACCTCCTCACAGGCCACGGTTTGGTCTAGACCCTTCCAGCTCTTCCAAGACTTAGCAAGACGTGTGGGGTCCTGTTCCTTCCCTTCTAAATATGGGCTCAGGCACACAGGGGCAAATTACTTTCTCCAGTTAACAGATCGTCTCAATATAAAGCCTACAGTGACAACAGACAGTTTAAGCGTGGGAGGGACTGGTGGATTGTTCTGGAACATGCGTGGCTCTCGTCAGTGGGCAGTGATGTGGCTCCCTCTTGGTTGTGTTGCTCTTACAAGCAAAGCTTCCATGAATTCTAATGTTTCTGAAGGTGGAGGAAGAACCTCATGGCGGCCAGGAGCCCCCAAGCAAAAGCCATCTCAGCCACTTAGATGCTGAATGACCTTGGACAGGTTGTTCTCTCTGGGGATTGTTTCCTCATCTGGAAAATGGGGATACCAACGGATACCAACACTGCCCTTACCTGAGAAGGCTCTTGTCATTCAATGAAAAAAATATATATATATATATGACACACTTAAAACTGTCTGGCAGGTAGGAAGTGCCGGCAGATATTTCTAGAAGTGGGATGGCCAGGTCTTGAGGTTTGTGCCTTTTTTTATTTTTGGCCGATTCAGCCAGAGGCTTGCCTCTTGGTAGCCTCTTGCCCTCGTTGTTCCAAGAACACTGATATCCCCCACCCCTTACAGGGCCATCCTCTCCTTCCAGAAAGTTAGTCACTGGAATCGCAAGCCATCCCCCCACCCCCCACAATCGGCTGCATGCTGCCGTTGAAATAACAGTCATTTTGCCCCCGAAAAAGCCCCTCTGTCCTTGCTGTGGCATAGAGGAAATAGCCCAGCACCAGGGTCAGGGAAGGCCCTCCCCACACCCAGGATCCGCCCTGCCCCTCTGGACTCAGTTTCAGGGCCAGCACCAGGGTGGGCCAAGCCAGGGACCCTCACTCTCAGGCTCCTACAAGCCAGGAGGCTAGCTTTGGGACCCTTGCCGGCCTCACCCGAGTCCTGGCCCAGCTCAGTTTGCCTAACTTCAAAATGGAAATCCTACTGGCCACCTGGAACCTCAGGAACAGACTCGGAGAAGCCACCGAGGGAGCGGAATATACAAAGAGGCTCTGCAAACTCTCAGGTGCTAGAGTAAGGGTCTCATCAAACAAGGTGGGTTTGAAGCAGGAGAGCGTGATTCTAACTGCAGGAACTTGGAGACCCAAATCCTGGGCAGCTGTCCTAGGAGGGAGGTGTGCAACAGGCTCCTACGCTAAGGGCAAGAAACACACTCCTTCCTACTCCAGGGTTGAGGGGTACCCTCCGCCCTTTATCCCTGAGGGAGCTGCAGCCATCTGGACACAAAGACTTTGCCGCAGCCACAGCCCCTGGGACTTACATGAGGTTTGAGATCAAAGGCAGAGAAGTCAGAGAAGACGTTGGCAGGGGCAGAGAGAGAGGACCGAGCAGAGGTGTGGGCAGAGAGAGCAGGCCATGCCCTTTCTCAGGGGGTGGGGAACTTACCCTTCTCTGGCCCACTTTTATTTTACCGACTCTTCAAAATAATCCAAGAAAGTCAGTGTTATCGCTAGTTCCATTTTAAAGAGATGAGGAAACAGGTTCAGAGTAGAGAAGTGTCTTTCTTGCCCAAGGTACTGGCTCAAGAAGCCATCAGAATCTGGGCAGGTATGAGACCTGTATTTGATTTTCTAGGGAGACCGCGTGGGGCACCTCAGCCTCCTCCCCTCGCCCCCTCACCCACCGCCTCCAGCAACCAGAAGCCTCCTGAGCTGAGTTAAGCAGACCTAGCCTCTGGGGCCTTGGACAGTCCTGGCCAGGCCAGACTGCAGGACACTCTTCACCCAGCCTGCACCTGCCCCTCCCTCGGGCCCCTTCCCCTCCGTGGTGACAGCTGGGCTCAGCCCCATTAGCACCATTTTCACTAACAGCTCAGAGCTCTGGGGGCGGGGGTGGGGGATGCTGATGGGCTCCCCTGGGGAGCAGCCCTCTTTGCTACACTGACTCCACCATCCAAACCACAGAGGCCACCAGTCTTCCCTGCCCTTTCCACCCCAAACCCTCAGTCAGCCCCTGACACCCTCCTCGGGTAGCCAGGCTCCCACCTCAAAGCTGCCCTAATGGACTTGGCCTTGGGATTGGGGAGTCAGCTCCAATATCACAACAATATCAAAAATAAAAGCGACCACCTAATGAGGGAAGGTTTTCAGTGTCCCCAGCAGCTTCTGGGCACGTATGTATGCAGTAACTTGTTTACCCTCACAGCATTTCTGAGGAGATGTGAACTGTACCCATTTGACAGCTGCATAAACTGAGGTTCTTAGGTCGGGTTCCCCCAGAAGCAGACCTTGAGACACAGGCTTACTGTGAATAGTTTACTCAGAAAAGACCAGGAGACACTGGAGAGGAAGAGAGGAAATGGGATGGGGAGGGAAGAGAGACATGAAAGCTTTAGTCACCAAACAGATTACATCCTGGGCAACCGGAGCTTGATCCCCTTGGGAAATTTGGGAGACAATATAGAATATTCCTCGAATTACCCCAACCAGAGGGGCACCTGGGTGGCTCAGTCGGTTAAGCACCCGACTCTTGGTTTTTGTCTCAGGTCGTGATCTCAGGGTCGTGAGACTGAGCTCCACATCGGCTTCCCCACTCAACAGGGAGTCTGCTTGAGATTTTTTCCCTCTCCCTCTGCTCCTCCTCCACTTTTCTCTCTCTCTCTCTCTCTCTCTCTGTAATAAATAAATCTTTAGAAAACAAAGAATTATCCCAACCAGAGGGTGAAGGAGCTGGGATTATTTGTCCCCCGACTCCCCATGTGTCACTCTCGAGTCTGCTTCCAAGGGCATCCGTGCTCTGTACTAGGAACCTGGCCCATGAGCCCTTGTCTCCCTCTCACGCAGCCAGGAGAAGTCCTCAGGCAGAGTCTCAGAGTTTCAGCCAGCATCCCTGCATGTGAAGGATGAGGGCCAGGGGGACATGACCAGGTATCCACAGAGTCTTTTTCACCAAGGCTCAGAGAGGGATGGCCACTCTGTGGGAACACTCTGTGTTCAAGGTCACAGAGTTCATCAGAGGCAGAGTCGGGATTCAAGCCGATGCCTGTGTGATCTCAAATTTTAGTCCTCAGGGAAGGACCAGCAGGACCAGGGATTGGGTCTGTCTGATGTGGGCTCTGCAGCTCAGCACCACTCCCTGCCATGCCAAGGAAGCCTTGACCTTTGCTCAGGAAAGATTCCAGGAAAGGCACCAGCAGGCTCCTGTGCTCTCTGAAATTCTTCCTTGCCCCCATTCTGGCTGCTGGGATATTGGGGAGCTCAGACAGGTTCATTCTGCCAAAGGGAAGCCAGAACCCCCGGGGACAAAGCAGACAGACAGCAAAGCCCAGACAGAGGAAGGAAGGGTCAAGGAGTGGAGTGAATACATGAACGCAATAAACCAACCGTGTCTCAAGTCCCCCAGCCTCGCATCTTCTCCCACAGTCCCGCCCACCAAGCCCCAGAGAAAGGCAGCTGTAGAGTCGCCACCTGTGGCCCACAGGTGGCCAACGCGTCCTGTTGTTGTAAAGACTGTAAAAACGTCACATCAAAGCCCACATTCTCAGCTCGGCTTGCAAAAGCAGATGCTCTGGTAAAATGCACCCACGTTCCTGCTCCATGCTGGGGAGCAACTTTCCCCTGGGACCAGGCCTGGACTCTCCAGTCTATCACAGTCTCCAGCACTCCCCCTTGCCCCCCCAGGACACTGAAGTCAACTGTCAGTTGCTACTTGGCAGCTTGACCTGTCCTTTTAATGCCCTCCGTGGCTCCTGGGAGCACAGAAGTTTGAGAGCAGAGTCCTAGGACTGGAAACTTGGGGCCCTGGGTTTTGACTTGCTGTGTGACCTCAGGCAAGTCCCCCCGACCCTCCCTGTGCCTCACTTGCTTCCTTTGTGACCAGAGAAGCCCACAACGGCAAAGAGATCACATGCTCTCGATACTCCAGAGGTGCACAGAGGCGCCCGGGATGTGGGCTCCACCAAATGTTTCCCAGCAGTGGGGGTGCCCCCCTTGGACAGAGGGCTCACTGCTCTCGAGTTCCACGAGCATGTCTAGCAGGTGGGCGACAGGCAGAAGAGCTGGATACGGTCTCTGCCTCCATAGGTCATCAGCTGCAGCCGACAGCAAACCCCTTGCCACAGAAAAACTCTACACCTCCCCCCTCCCCAACCCCCGCCATTGGCTTGGACGCTTGGGGACTTATGGAGAGGATACGTCCCTGCAGGTCAGCCCCCGAGGGGCCACCAGCAAGGAGGGCAGCACCCAGGCCGGGCGCAAGTGGAGGTTGGGCAGGGAGGGGACCCTTCCAGGGCCTCCACTGTGCCTGGCCCTGTGCTCTGAGTCTACCCAGTCACTTGCACAGCAGGAGCAGACTCTGCCATCATCTCTGCGGTCATTACTGCCGCGGCGGCTGCTCGAGGGAGCTGGGGAGAGCCTAGTTGTGAGCCTCCACCACCGCCCTCATGACCCTGCCTCCCCACTACAGCTGTCGTGAGATCGGACAGGAACACGCACAGATGGCGAGCTTTTGACAGGCAGAGCCCAGCCGGAGCTCCTTTCTCATGTGACATTGTGTGCAACCGGGCTCCCTCCCCATACTACACGCCCGACTCCTCACACCCGCAAGGGCACCCACGCCCATTTCCACACTCCCTCACACCCGCCCTCCTCGTCACCCCATCGCCCCGCAGGTGCATGGCCAGCCCTACCCCCCAGGCCCCAGCCGCCCCTCCTCCTCCTCCTCCCAACCCCCAGCCGTGCTCCCAGCATGCCCTGCAGCCAGCCCATGGCTCTCAGCTGGCTGCCTGTAGCCACAGCCTGCCCTGACTCCCACAGCCAAATCGAGTCAAAGACCAATTAATATTCTGATACCTGTGGCCGGCTGGAGTGATGTAGAGCTGATGATTTCTTTTTCCATTTTACTCCAACTGTGGTTTCATTTTTTTCCCAGCCCTCCTTTGGTCAGTGGTTTTAGGGGCACTAAAGTTCACTTTTGTGGGTAACCTGCACTGTTAGCTGTTGATTTAATTAACTCAGCCTTTCTCTTCCTTGACCAGAACATGGCCAGCCGGGCTGCTCTGCAGACACCCATTTGGACAGCCAACGGCCGGAGGCGTCTGGCGGGAGAAGCATGTGGTCCCTGGCGGACACCGGCGAGGCCCCTGGCTGTCGTCGGCCCCTCCGAGCTTTCTGGAGCACTGCTGAGTCACTATCTTGAGAGGCTCCAAAGAGTTCTGCTCCCATTCAACATGTGGGAAAACGAAGGCTCAGAGATAGGAACACATGACCTAGGGTCGCAAAGCTAGCACCAGACAGAGCTGGGCTTGCCAACCAAGTCTGCCTGCTCCCACAATCCTTTACTTTAGAGAGACAGTTGATTCCGCCAAAAGGTGTCCCATTGAAGGGGAGGTAGGGAGAAGGCCAGAAGACACATGGGGGGGACTACAGGAGAAACAGGGGGATTTGGAGGAAGATGCTAACTGAAGTCACAGTCTCCTGGCCTCACTCCTGAGATGATTCTTTACGATGGAACAGACCAGAGAACTTTCCAGAATCCTAGCACAAGTCTCTCTGGGGCCAAGTGAACATTCAGTCCTCAACATCCGGCCCTCAAAGACTTGCACCCAGTGGGCACCTCTGGTTTCAGAGGACCCTCAGGGCTGGGGCAACCTGAGGCCGGAGGGAGCAGGGGGGACCAGCGCAGACATCGGGGGAGGTTTCAGAAAGAGAGCTTATGACCTGGGAATGTGCAAGGCCAGAGCGGTGGTGAGAATCACGGGGACTCACTGGAGTGACTTGGGGCACGTCCCTCCCCACCTCTGGCCCTCACGGTGCATCTGGGGGTCAGTGAGCGGCGGTGGCCCTTCCAGCCTGTGCAGCTGGAGTTCTGGGGGACTCTGGCTGCTCGACTAGAGAAGGGAGGGCTCCAGGCTTGCAGAAAGACCCTCCTTTCTTCTCCCCTTCCCACTCCACCTCCTCCAGGAAGCTCCCCACCCCTCACCCAAGCCCATTCCCCAGCTCTGTGTCTAAGACCCTGGGGACTTCTGTTGTTGTTGTTGTTGTTGTTGGGCTCTGGGGTTTTTTTGTGTTTTTGTTTTTTGGTGTGTTTTTTGTGTTGTTTTTTTCTGTTGGTTTTTTTTTTTTTTTTTTTTTTTTTTTTGCCACCAGGGTGAATTGTCAATTGATTTGTTATTTATCCCACTGACAACAAAGAGAGTGAAAAGGTAATAATTCTGGGCCCTGGGGTAATTCAATTCCTGTAGCACCATCAGCTACATTAACTTACTTCCTGGATCTCAATTCAATTAGAGCAACATTCCCCAGCATTAATAAATCAATAGTCATGCCATTTGGATATATTTTGAATGTCTTTCATTATACATTGCAGGTCGGGGATGGCTGTTGAATTGGAAGTTAATGGGACAGGACAGGGCAGGTAGGGCTGCCTGGGGAGAAGCTTCCAGCCGTTGGCTCTAATTGCCTCTGCTGCAGAAGAGGGCGTTAGTAAAACAGAGGCCTGGTTAACTGCGCGAGCCCGCCGGAGTTAAGGCGAGTTGCAGCTTGGGAGTGGGTGGGCTGAGCCACAGTGGTCGAAGGCATTGCGTTCACCGGCTCATGTACCCATTCATTCATTCACCCTTCATCCCTCCTCCCACTGCCCTCTCACTCTTTACGAATCCTTCCTTAGCCCTCCTCCAAGATGTTCTCTCATCCTCCTTCTATTCTCCTGTCCCTCCTGTCCCTCCCGCTTCCTCCCATCCCTTTTATCCTTCCTCCTACTCCTTCTCCTACCCTTCCTCTCATCCTCTCTCCAAGTCATTCTCCCGTCTTTCTTCCCACCCCTCCTCCCACCCCATCTTCTCCCCATCCCTCCTCCCACTCCTCCTCCTCCTACCCGCCCCCCACCCCTCCTCCCATCCCATCTTATCCCCATCCCTCCTCTCACTCCTCCTCCTCCTACCCCGCCCCCACCCCTCCTCCCACCCCATCTTCTCTCCATCCCTCCTCTCACTCCTCCTCCTCCTACCCTGCCCCCCACCCCTCCTCCCACCCCATCTTATCCCCATCCCTCCTCCCACTCCTCCTCCTCCTACCCCGCCCCCACCCCTCCTCCCACCCCATCTTCTCTCCATCCCTCTTCCCACTCCTCCTCCTCCTACCCCGCCCCCCACCCCTCCTCCCACCCCATCTTATCCCCATCCCTCCTCTCACTCCTCCTCCTCCTACCCCGCCCCCCACCCCTCCTCCCATCCCCATCTTCTCTCCATCCCTCTTCCCACTCCTCCTCCTCCTACCCCGCCCCCACCCCTCCTCCCACCCCATCTTATCCACATCCCTCCTCCCACTCCTCCTCCTCCTACCCCCCACCCCTCCTCCCACCCCATCTTCTCTCCATCCTTCCTCCCACTCCTCCTCCTCCTACCCCGCCCCCACCCCTCCTCCCACCCCCATCTTCTCTCCATCCCTCCTCCCACTCCTCCTCCCTCCCCATCTTCTCTCCATCCCTCCACCCACCCTTCTTCCCAAACCTTCATCTGCTACGCCCCCCTCCTCCCGTCCCTTTCTCCTTCATCCCTCCGCCCGCCCCTCCTCCCATCCCTTCCCCATCTGCTCCCCATCCTTCCTTCTATCCTTTTACCTCCTTCCAGCTTTCTTTCCATCCTTTCATCTTCTATTCATCCAGAACATTCTGCGGCGGGCCTCCTAGGCACTAGGCCCTATATTGACTCATATAGGCTCATAAAGGTGTCTGTCTGTCTCAGACATCCAGACATCTCAACAAACAATTACAACACATTGTTCAAGAGCCGCCACATGAACAGTCGATAACACTTCTGCCAGAGAGACCAGAGCAGGACTCAGAAATGAGCCAGTGGCAGGATGGCCTGACTCTAGGGACCGGGGAAGGATGAGAGAAACCTCCCCAGAGGACATGGAGCCTGGGACAGGTTTTGAAGTGTGAGATAGTTCTGGCCAGGTGGTCTGAGCGAGATTAGGACCTGCAGAGAGCCCAAGGAAACTGAGGACTGCCAGGAAGGGTCTTGCCATCGTGGGTATGGATCCAAATCCCCAGGAAGTCAATAAAAATTTGATTTCCTGAGGTCCTCCTCTGGGGAGTATGACCCAGGAGGTCTGGGAAGGGAGTCAGGAATCAGGGTCACGGCCTCAGCACCAAGATGCCTGCTGATGGAGAGAGCCCGTATCTCAGGCTGGCCATGGCTGGCTGCGTGGCTAAGCCTGTCCTGGCTTGCTTGGAGCCATTTCAGGTCTATAAGCAAATTCTCATCTGATAACGTCTGTTTACTCACCTCGACAAAAGAAAAAACTGAGGACCAGAGAGACAAGGACTGAGCCCCAGGTGCGATCTCTGCATCCCTGCCTGGAAGCACACGGCCTTTGTACCTTCTGTCCCCTCTGTCTGGGTCACTCTCCCCGGCCCACAGCTGTATGTTTGGCTCCTCCCCTTCTGTGCTGGTTACCTGCTGCTGTATGACAAAATACCCCAAAACTCAGTGGCTTCGAAAAACCAACATTTATCATCACACAGTTTTTATGGGTCAAGAATCCACGAGTGGATGATTCCAGCTCAGGCTTTCTGAGGAGGCTGAAATCAGAATGGTGGCCGGGGCCGAGTCACCTGAAGGCTTGACAAGGTGGGCTGCCCAGACGGCGCCCTCATACCACTGTTGGCAGGAGGTCCCAGTGCTTGACTGGCCATTGGCAGAAAGGGTTGGGGCCTCTCCTCGGAGCTGCTGGACCGTCCTCATGCTATGGCACCAGGTGATCTGAAAACAAGCAAGCAACGTATTTATAACATACCCAGAAGGCAGGGGCAATCATTTCTGGCATGTTCTACCTGCTGGAAGTAAGTCTTCCAGTCCAGTTCGCACTCAAAGGGAGGAAATTAAGCTCCATCTCTTGAAAGGAAGACTATCAAAGAATTTGTGCACAAATTTTAAAATGCCATTCTCTTCCTTCAGGTCTCACGGACACCTTGCCTCTCGGAGATTCTCACCTGACACGTGGATCTGGAAGAATCGCCCACCTCTCATCTCTGTCCCTCTCCCCACAGGACAGGCTCCACGACATCAGACACTTCATCACTTTGGGTCACTAAGCATCCCCAGCATGAGAACGGTCCCTGGCACCTAGTAGACATTTGAGAATTACTTGTCGAATGCTAGGATGAAGAGGAAGATAAAGGAAGAGAGAGCAATGCTGACCCGCTTGGGTCTTCCCTGCCTCTGGAATCCAGACCTGGTTGGATCCTGTAGGACCTGAAACCTCATCCTGGGCCAGACTGGGGACAGCCCCGCCTGGGGGTAAGTTCTGGTCCCCTCTGGACCATCAGCCTTTGGTGTGATGCCACATGTGTCCTTTGCCCCAGGTGAGCCGTGATTTCTCCATCTGATGGAAGCATGCTAGATTCCTTCTTCCGCTTAGTAAGTATGTCCCAAGCACCTGCCACATGCCACACAGTGTCCTGGGCACCACACAGACAGCACCTGCCTCCGTGGGGTTGAGCCCCCAGAATAAACCCACCGAGCATCCTTCCAGCTCCCCTGTGCTCCTGCTCTGTTCTCTGGCAGGTGCTGCTATGGACTGAATTACGTCCCCACAAATACCTTAACATGATAGGGCCTTTGGGAAGTAATTAGGGTTAGATGAGATCAGGAGAGTGGGGCCCTCAAGATGGTATTAGTGGCTTTCTAAGAAGAAGAAGGGAGAATGATCACTCTCTCTCCCTGCCATGGGAGGAGGGAGGTGGCAGTGTGTAAGCCCGGAAGAGGGCCCTCACGAAGGACCTAATTGGCTGGCACCTTGATCTTGGACTTCCCAGCCTCTAGAACTGTGAGAAATAAGAATCTGTTGAGTAACTCCCCAGCCTATGGCATTTCGTTAGAGCAGCCCAAGCTAGCTATTACAGATGCTGATGCCCGAGTATCTGAGTCCAGAGATTGGGCTGAGGTCTTTAAACCCAGACTCTCCTGGGAAGGGGTAGAGAGCCATTGGAGAGAGAAATCACTTTAAAGCCAGTTATGCGGAAACTATGGAGAACAAGCGCACGCTCAGTTCCGGGCCTTTGCACATGCTGTTCTTCCTGCCTGGAGCTCTTTTTCCCTATTCCACACTTGTATCACAGGCCAGCTCCTCCTTGCCCTTTGGTCTTGGCTCTAGTGCCAGCTGCACCCAGAAGACTTCTCTAAGCTAGTGTCTGGGCTGGGGTCCTCTGCTGATTCCCATGGCCCCCTGATGTCTTACATGAATACATTCTCCACACTAGACTACAAATCTTTGCTATGTCTCTACTCTGCACCTCCCATGAGTACCCCAAGGGAAGGACCCCAAGATCAGATCCTCAGGATGGGGACTCAACTTCAGCCAGGTTAATTTCTTTCTTTTTTATTTTCTTTCTTTAAGATTTTATTTGTCAGAAACAGAGACAGAGAGAGAGCGAGCCAGCATAAGCAGGCGGTGCCTCTGGCAAAGGGAGAATCAGATCCCCACCGAGCAAGGATGTGGGACTGGATCCCAGGACTTTGGGGTCCTGACCTGAGCTAAAGGCAGAAGCCACCCAAGCATCTCCAGCCAGGTTAATTTCTTTAACCGGATCACACAGCTGGTGATTTCCCAAGATGTGGCAAAAACCCACACCTGTCTGGATGCCAAGTGTGAGCTCTTCACTCTATGCATCCCGGCTCTAAAGCATTTTCTCTAACACTCTCCCCTGTATCTTCATGAAGAACGAGTCTGTTCTTATCTCAAAAGAAGGAAGGAACCAAGGCCCAGAGTTCACCTACATTCAGCCTGTCCTGATCCCAGCCCCACTCACTTGGAGGTGATCTGTTTTGGCCCAGTGATGTATCAGATACGTTGCGGGGAGCCCCCTGCTTGCTGCACTGAGATCCCCACCTATGTGCTCTTGTTTACTGAGCCCAAACACAGAGGGAGAGAGCTGTTATCAGTCCTACCCATTTTCCAGGTGAGAAAACAGAGGCCCAGAGATGTGAGGTCCCTTGTTTACTCTCACTCAGCTGGGAAGTGGCAGAGCGGGGCTTTTAAACCCACGTCCGTTTTGCTTTGCCCCACTGAGCCACAGAATGGCTTCGAAGCGCTGAGTGGGAGACAGGACACCACTCATTCGTTCATTCACTCGGGAATAAATACGGGCTCCCATGGGGGAGGCAGGTCATCCACAAATAGACGAATACATAAGCAAGGTGATTTCAGAGCCTTCACATAAGGGCCTTAAAAGGAAAGAAGCAGGATGATGTGACAGACAGTGACAGAGCGAGGGGACGCATCTTTAGATGGGGGTTCCTCCCTGAGGAAGTGACACCTGATCCACCGCCTGAGTGGCCCCCTCCTGGACATTTGACGAGAGGCTGAGGGTGAGAAGGGCAGCATTCCGAAGACGAGAAGGAGCATTTGGAGGGGCAGAGAGCAGGGAGGGGAGGAAGAAAGCCAGGCTGTGTCTCAGGTGGAGGCTATGCTTGGACAGATGGCCTAGCCGCACCCTGTGAGTGGTGCGGATCAAGCAGGGGTTTCCATCCAGGGGATGGATGGATCCAGGAACCAGGGAGAGAAGGGGTGCACTGGGCTGCAGTGTCAGCTGAGGTTCTAGGGTACGGTCCTCGGAGTGAAGGTGGCCTGTCAGCAAGACGCAGCACGGCCCTGGGAATGGGCCACTTATGATGGACTCTCCCTCTGGCAGGCACGTAGGGGGGTGTCAGTCAGGGAGAAGGGATTGTTCCCAATGCCACAGCTCAGGTGAGAGGCCTGGGACTGGCTATAGGAGTCTGAGGCCTCACTGTCCCCCTTCCCCACGTCAGGCCTGGGCCAGACCAAGGCTTCTTGGGTCCTCAGAAGACCCTAGGAGAGAGGCCTGCCCTTGGGGAGGCCCCAGGTCCTCTCCTTCTGCCCATCTTGGCTGCCCCCTCCTTAGCTATACTCCTACCAGCCCTAGATCTTTGGACAGAGACTGATCAATGCTCTCAGGGCAGAACAAAGGACTGGGCCAACCTGGTCCCTTTATGAATTGACAAAGGCTTTACCACCCATGGTGGGTGGTCAGACCCCATGGCCTGAGCCAGTGCCAAGGTCCTCACAGAGACCACAGAAGGGGCAGTTGTCTTGTGTCTAAATTTCCTTCTGAGGCCCCTGAGGGGACAGTGCAGGACAATGGGAAGCACATGAGCTTTGAAATTTAAAAAAAAAAAAAAAAATCTGGGTTCAAATCCTGGGTGCCTCTGTGTGATCTTGGGCAAGTCACGTGAACTCAGTTCCCTCATTCGCAAAATACAGGTGCACTGTGTGCCCCCAAGGCTCGTTAGAGATTAAAGGAGGAGATGTTGATGAGGAGCCCATCAGACATTAGCCTTCCTCCACCCATGTGTCACCCAACGTAAGACTCTTGACTCCCATGGGGCTTCACAGAGTTTGGAAGCTGAAGGCACCTCAAGTTTCATGTAATGATCCCATGTTTACATATAATTTTAAACTAAGGTCCATGGTCAATGCCACGCTGAACTGTGGGCTCCAAGACACCACAGCTGTGTGGTCAGAATCCCAGCTAGGGGCTCATTCCTAGGTGCTGGCTCTTCTTCCCATTTTATGGCTTAAGACCCTGCACAAGCCCCCTTTCCTCTCTGAGCTTCAGCTGCCCAGCAGCATCATGAGGGATCAGACCAGATGTTTTCTAAGGATTCTTTTTATTCTGTGTCTGCCGGCTCCTGGATTCCCTGAGTCAGATCAGTAGGACTGCAGTGTTGGCCACCTCTGAGCCACCAGGGTAACTCATCTAAGAAGTCAGATGACTCAGTCTCCTCTCTCCAGGCTGGGCCACATCTCCTGCCCTTGCCTGTGTTGTTCTGTGCCAGGAACACTCTTCCCACTCTGTTACACTGCTCCAGTCACACAGTAAAAGGTCGCCTCTGATATGAAGCTTTTCCTGCCTGCCAGTTCCTCATGTAAAACTAACCTTCCCATCATGCTTCCCTGGCCTTGAGCACACTCCCAACATTAGACAAGTACCACTCTATTGCCTGATTTATGTGTAGGTAGGCAGCTCCGTGAGGGCAGGGCTGGCTCTGATCCATATCTGTGTCCAGCATTGGGCCTGGTGTGCAGTGAGCAGCGTAAGCATCCACTGAATGAAAGAAAGTGGAAGGAAGGATGGTAGGAAGGGGAAGGGAGAGAGGAAGGAAAGGGAAGCGGAGGGAGAAAAGGAAAGAAAGGAAGGAAGGAAGGAAGGAAGGAAGGAAGGAAGGAAAGAGATGAGGGGAAGAAGAGGGCAGGAAGGAAGTCAGTCAGTCAGTCAGTCACAGTCCAAGGCAAATGGCAGCCAACAGGCCTTGCCCTTGCATCTTGCTGAGAACCAGTCGTCCCCAACCCAGCCCATGTACCCCAGTGAGCAGCCCGGGCCCACCTGGCCATAGAGTCACTAATGAGCATTGATTCTGATCGGTCCCATCCATCATGCCTCTGGAGCTCCTTTTCTTAACATTAGGGAGCAAATGTATCATTGGTGACTGGAGGCCCAATAAAGCAGGCACCTCGCGAAATTTAGTATTCAACTCGTAAAGGCCTTAAAAGCATTTTTCAATTATGAATGGCCTGGGGGGAGTCATTCTTTCTTCGCCGGGGGATGAATAAAGGTGGAAAATAATAGCATATCAATATTGTTGCAACTTAGCAGGATTAATCTGAGAGAGTTAAAGTTGTTGCTTCTCCCTGCAGCCTGAGCACTCAGGTGCACTGGGAAGGACTTGGCCAAGGTGATCCTCACCAGGACCCCGTGGGTGGGACTGCCGCCTGGTGGATCAACACCTCAAGTACCACACCCTCCCCCTTTTTCTCCCCCATGACCTGTCCCCAGAGCATTCCCTGGCCCTGAGCCATTCTTCTTACCCCTCCAGGGCCGGCCTTCTCATAATGATCTCTAAGCTCTGTACCATCCTGAGGGCTTAAAAGGGGTCTTTATCCTGATTGTGGTGATGGCTGCTCAAATCTACACATATGGTAGCATTTCAGAGAACTATACACACACGCATACACACACAAACACACAAGACATAAAGAGTTCGTGTAAGTCAGGTGAAGAGTACAAATTTGTTCTATTTCTAGAACTTCCTATGCATTTTTAACTACTTCAAAATAAGAAATTATAATCAAAACTAAACAATTAGTTAAAAAATGTAAAAGGTGGTTCTCACAGGAGCAAAGGAAATGGAATTCCATTGGTAGAGGTACAAAAGGCAGGTAGCTGTAGGAAATAATGTTGCATTATCTGGGGGGGAATAGTCAGAGCAATGCCTCCCCTCCAAAGATGTCTGCCTCCTAATGCCCAGAACCTATGGAGAAGTTAGATTACATGGTAAAGGGGAATTAAGGTTACAGATGGACTGAGTTTGCCCATGTACCCTGGTGCCAGCAGGCACCTCGCGAAATTTAGTATTCAACTCGTAAAGGCCTTAAAAGCATTTTTCAATTATGAATGGCCTGGGGGGAGTCATTCTTTCTTCGCCGGGGGTGCCAGGATGGGAAGATTATCCTGAATTATCCAGATGGGCCCAATATACTCACAAGATTCTTTTAAGTGAGAGAGGGAGGCCTCAGAGTCAGAGAGAGATTTGAAGATGCTACCGCTGGCTTTGAAGATAGAGGAAGTGGTCATTAGCTAAGGAATAGGGCAGCCTCCAGAAGTCTGAAAAGGCGAAGAAAAAGTGTCTTCCCTAGAGCTTCCATAAAGAACTCAGCCCTGACAACACCTCAATATTAGCCCAGCAAGACCCATTTTGGACTTCCATCTTTGGAACTATAAAATAAATATGTTTCAGCTACTGTTTGTAGTCATTTGTTACAGCAGCAATGAGAAGCTAATACATCCAGTAGACATTTTTTAATTCAATGTGCACACACACTAAGATTCAACAATTTCACTCCTATAGAAAATCTTTTTTTTTTAAGCTTTTATTTATTTATTTGACAGACAGAGAGATCACAAGCAGGCAGAGAGGCAGTTGGGGAGGGCAGGCTCCCTGCTGAGCAGAGAGCCCGATGCGGGACTTGATCCCAGGACCCTGAGATCATGACCTGAGCTGAAGGCAAAGGCTTAACCCACTGAGTGACCCAGGCACCCCTAAAGAAAATCTTTGATCTGCTTTTGGTTGTGGTTAGATGTGGTGTAGGGTCATCTACAAGAGCGTTCATTGTACCATTATTCAAAATAAGCTAACTAGAAATGATCCAAATGTTCATCAATAGGAAATGGATAAATCCAATGTAGTGTATTCATACAATGGAATATTATACAACATTGAAAAATGAATGACTTATAGTTAAACACAAACACATGGAAGAATCACACAAGAAATGATAAATGAAAGAAGCAAGTCACAGAGAAAGACATATAATAGCATTCATTTATATAAAGCTCAAAAATAGACAAAGCTAAATAACATACAACTGAGGGCTGTCTTTTTAACATTTTTACTCCAGTATAGATAACATATAGTGTTATATTAGTTTCAAGTTCACAATATAGTGTTTCAACTATTCCATACACTCCTGGTGCTCATCACAAGTGTACTCTTTAATCCCCATTACCTGTATTATCTATTCCCCCCCACTCCCCCTCTGGTAATCACCAGTTTGTTCTCCAAGGGATATCTTTTTAAAAAGTAAAACTACAAGAACAAAGAAGGACTAATACAAAGATCACTATGTTAGTCACCTCTTGGGATAAAGATAGAAAAAGTTGAGACCCACAAGGAGTCTTAAAGGTATAGCAGTTTCTTGAGCTGGGTGGTATGGATGCAGGCATCTGTTGTATTATATTATATTATATTATATTATATTATATTATATTATATCACATTTACTTAAATTATATGTATATATTTATATGCCCTTTTGAGTGGATGGTAGAGTTCACAATAAAATATTCTTTAAAGTCTTTGCTTTTGATGGCTCATTTGACCCTTTGTCACTACACCATGAACAAGGCAGGATAGGGGTCATTACCTTCATTCTACAAGTGGGGAAACTGAGGCTCTGAGAGGGGAAGTGACTTACTCAATCTCACTTGCCTACTTCCCAAGCTTCATCTCTATCCATTCACCCCGTGTCCTGTGCTCTAGTTTGAGTTCAAGAAAGCAATGAAATAGCAGAAAGAGAAACCATGAGTCTCTTCCTTGCTTTTGAATTTCCAAAGAGGGAGTCAAAACCTCAGGTCATGGACTAATTGTGGAGATTATGTAAGCAAACTCCCCTGTCCCTCAGATTGTATAGAGATTTCTGAGCTTGTGTAACTATAAGCCTGTAGACGTATATAGCAGCATATGGGCTTTGGGGAGTCAGAAGTAGTGAACCGTGCTGTAGAAACTATGGCTTCCTGAGAAAGAAGGATCCTATACTGTATTTCCTCTGGGCCAAATATTACCAGATAGCTTCATAGGTTCTGAAAAAAAAATCTATAAATCTCACTTCCAAGGAGAATCCAGGGATGGTGCAAGACCCCAGGGTAAAACTGTCTGGGTGGGGTACAGACCAGAAGGACCCTGGGTGCCTCCATCAAGCTTCCTGAGCTCATTTTGTGTAGGAAATGGCATAAATAACCAAAATATAATATGTAAATAAACAAGAAAATAAACAACCATGATCTGAAAAAAAGGAGACAACATTATAGAACTTACAGATACTAAAAAGATTTTTTAAAAAATGAAGAGATATTGTGCAAAGTTTTATAAGGATGAATTTGATAATTTAGATGAACTGGACAATTCCTCAAACAACTAACATAAACTGATAGAAGAATAAGTAGAAAATCTGCATAGACCTATATATTTTAAAGAAAACATACCCATTTAAAAAAAATTCACAAGGACTATTTTAGGCATAGATGGTTTCATTGATGAATTTCTCCAGACATATAAGGAAGAAATGATACCAATTTTACACAAACTGTTCCAAAGAATGTGTTTTTAAATAACATTTTCTAACACACTTTTAAGGCCAGCATAATCCTGATACCCAAAATTGCAGAAAATGAAAATTAAAGACCAATCTCTCTCATGATTAATTAAGCTCTCTAAGGCTCAGTTGTTCATCTGTCAAGTGGAGATCACAATAGTTACCTTTCTTGGAGAGTTCTTGTAAGGATTAAATGAGATAGATACAAAAGTCCTTACCAAAATACAGGGAAACTAAATCCATATGTATGGAGATTTTTTTAAGGTTTATTTACTTATCTTAGAAAGAGAGCGTGTGTGTGTGTGTGTGTGTGTGTGTGTGTGTGTGTGTGAAAGAGAGTATAGAGGGGAGGGGCAGAGGCAGACAGTTCTCAAGCAGACTCCCTGCTGAGAAGGGAGCCCGACTCAGGACTTGATCCCAGCACCCTGAAATCCATGGCCTGAGCCAAAACCAAGAGCCAGTTGCCCAACCAACTGGGCCACCCAGGTGCCCCTGTATGGAGGTTTTTATAGTCACAACTGAGTTGGGATTTTTCTTCCCAAGAATGAGAAATTTATTTTAACATTTAAAAATCCACTATTAGGGGCACCTGGCTGGCTCAGTTGGTAGAGCATGCAACTCTCGATCTTGGGGTTGTAGGTTCAAGTCCCTCACTGGGTATAGAGATTATTTAAAAAATTAAATTTTTTTTAAAAAATCCATTATGAAATTCAAGAAAAGTGTTGGCGAGGATGTGCCTTGTTGGTCACTGTGGAAAACAGTATGGAGGTTCCTTGAAAAAATTAAACATTAAAATCCAGTAATCACACTCCTGGGTATTTATCCAAAGAATACAAAATCACTACTTGAAAGAATATATGCATCCCTATGTTTATTGAAACATTATTTATAATAGCCAAATTACAGAAGCAACCCAAGCATCCATCAACAGATGAATGGATTTTAAAAATTTGTGAATGTATGTGTAATGTAACATTATTTTATCATAAAAAAGAATGAAATCTTGTCATTTGTAACAACATCGATGGAACTAGAGAATACAATGCTAAGTGAAATAAGTCAGAAAAAGACAAATATCGTATGATTTCAGGCATATGTGGAATTTAAGAAACAAAACAAATGAACAAAGGGGAAAAAGAGAGAGAGACAAACCAAGAAATAGATTCTTAACTATAGAGAACAAACTGATAGTTACCAGAAGGGAGGTGGGTTGCAGGATGAGTGAAATAGGTGATGGGGATTAAAGAGTACACTTAACATGATGAGCACTGTAGAGATTAATGAGTAGTGTAGAGAATTGTTGAACTGCTATATTATACACATGAAACTAATATAACACTGTATGTTAACTATACTGGAATTAAAATTAAAAACTTAATAAATGTTTTAAAGAACCAACCAATTATTATAAATGACCATACTAAAGGAAATAACAAAAGGAAATAGAGGATGAAAATCATACTGTCACACAACCAATGTAAAAATCATTTGATAAAATTCAACACATATTCATGATTTTTAAAACTCTTAAAAATACATATTTTAAAAAATTTCTTAACCTGCTAAAAGGAATTTTCATAAGATTCCTTGCAGCAAACAATACCTGATGGCAAAATATTAAGAAACTTTCTTGGAGATTGCTAATGGGGAAATTGTGTCTACATCTGCCACTTATTTTTTAAGGAGGGGAGAGGCAGAGGGAGAGAGCAAGAGAGAATCCCAAGCAGGCTCCATGCTCAGCAGAGCCTGACATAGGGCTCAATCCCACAGCCCAGAGATCATAACTTGAGCTGAAATCAAGACTTGGACACCCAACCAGGTGAGCCACCCCGGTGCCCCTACTATTGCCATTTCTATTCCACATTGTACTGGAGATCCTAGCCAGAGCAATAAGATAAGAAAAATAAATAAAATGCATAAAGAATAAAAGAAGCAGCAGGAGACAATATGGTTGTATCCATAGAAAATTTAAATTAATTTATAAATAACTAAAATCTTTAGCAAATGCAGCAATTATACTTCTATATATCAATAATATTTTAATTTTAAAATATATAATTTATAATTATATAAATTTTATAATATATAATTTTAAAATATATAATTTAAATTTTAAAATATATAATTTATTTTAAAATATATAATTTATAATAGAGTAAAAAATCACATAACTAATAGTCTAAATGAGATGTATACAGGGGTGCCTGGGTGGCTCAGTCAATTAGTCATACCACTTGATTTCAGCTCAGGTCATGATCTCAGGATCATGGGATGAAGCCCCACATTGGGCTCCATGCTCAGTGTTGAGTCCACTTAAGATTCTTTCTCTCCCTCTCTCTCTGCCTCTTCCCCAGCTCACACACACTCTCTCCCCCCTCTCTCTCTCAACTAGAACAAAAATCTTTAAATAATAAAATAAAATGAGACGTATAAGATTGCTACAGAGAACTATAAAACATTATCCAAAAAAAAAAAAATCAATGGAAGAATAGACCATGTTCATGGATTAAAAGACTCTATATTGTAAAACCAATTCTTCTCTATAAATTAATCTATAGATTCAGTGTAATCCAAATCCAAGTCCAAGATGAAATCCCCAGCAGGATTTTTTGGTGGAAACTGCTAAGTTAGTTATAAAAATTTTAATGAAAATGCAAAAGATAAAAATATCCAGGATAATCTTGAAGAAGAGCAAAGTTAAAGAACTTAAACCAGTGGATATCAAGACTTACTATAAAGCTAAAGTAATTAAGATAGTGTGGTATTAATGCAAGGAAAGACAAATATATCATAGAAAGTAAAGAAATTCCATTTCTTGCACAACTGAGTTTATGGGGTGAGGTTTATACTCATTGCACAGCCATAAGTGCCATAAGGGCACCTAATGGGTGGACCTTGAGAGTCAGGAATGCTTCCTTGAAGAAATAATGATAGAACAAAAATGTGAAGAAAAAAAGAGAGAGCACATGTGCAAAGGTCCTGTGGGTGTAGGAAACCTGGCCCCATTAAGGAAGTTGAGAGAAAGCTCATGAGGCTAGAATAGAGAGAGAGGAGGGGTGAAGATTGGAACTGTGGCCAGAGTAGTCAAAGTTCTGCATGGCTTCCAGGGCCACAGTAAGGACTATGACCTCATCTCCACTTTCATAAGGTTCTTTACACCTGCTCAGGGAATTGCTTCCCATAAGACTGCGAGCCCTACAAGAATGAACAGTGCTCTGTGTCTTGGTGGCAGTAGAAGGTACCCAGAGGTACCTGATGAGCACATATGAGAGCAGAGATAGAATAAGAGTGAGGGCCAGTGACTCCTTATCCAGGGTTCTTTTGTTCACCTTGGTGCCTCAAGGCTTCCAAGACTATTCAAGTCCTCTCCCTCCTTCTCCCCTTAAATACAAAAACAGAAAAACTCTTTGTATTACACACAAGACCTTATTCATACTGTGTGGTCCTCTGTTCTCCTAAAGAAAGTGGCTGCCAGAGGCCAAGGTCTGCATCTTCCATGTCTATAGCCCAGCTCCTGACAGAATCTGGAAACCAGGCAATAATCATCAGACACTTATGACGTGTTTTCTGACAGACTTATGCTCAAAAACTAGCTCTACCTCTGACCTTCTTTGTGACTTCAGGCTGCTTAATATGGCCTTGGAGGCTCAGTTGTTCATCTGTAAAATGGGGGTGGTAATGCTACTTTCCTCCAAGAATTCTTGTGAGGATTACATGAGATAACATGTGAAAAGTACCTAACGGAATCTGACACATCCTAAATGCTCAAGGAATGCTAGCTGCTATGATTGTCTTTATTCTTTGAGCTTCAGTGTTTTTCATCTACCAGTTGGTTAAATGAACTTATCTGGGGGTGATACCAGTGGAGACATTCCCAATCTACCTTACATATTTTGGTAATGGTTAAAACTCCCCTTCAGGGATATATTGCTTTTGCCACTTTTAATATGTGTAAATTCTACCTCCTGTGTTGTCATAAGGTTAAACAAGACAGGATATTTAAAGCACCTATCATAGTATCTGGTGTATGGCCATGATTCAATAAATCATGGCTTTGGTTATTACCAACCATAAGCAGAATCCTTTGTCCTAGAATTCACCTTCTCAGCATGACAAGTCTTGCCCTATCCCTCCAGTAGGTGACCTCAGAGACATCCAGGGGGTTCTCTGGCTGACAGAAAAAGCACAGGAGCCCCTTCTCCCACTGAGACCTGTGCACCTCCTCCTGATTTCTCCAGTAGAGCATTTACTCCTAGTGTTTTCAGTCTGCCTCTTGCCAAATAAAAGGGACAACCAAAATCTGGTTGCTCCACCCTGGCCATCAACCCAAAGGAAGGAGCTTCAGTCCTAATGCCACATGCAAGCCATCCCTAATGTCAAAGAGAGACTCTGTGTCTTTTCCTCGTTTTTTAAGATTTTATTTATTTGAGAGAAGAGAAAGAAAGCATGAGCTGGGGATGGGGGAGAGGCAGAGGAAGAAGCAGATTCCCTGCTGAGCAGGTAGCCCAAAGCAGGGCTCATTTCCAGGATCCCAAGATCATGACCTAAGCCAAAAGTAGACACTTAAACAACTGAACCATCCAGGTGTCCCAAGATGCCCATGTCTTTATGCAAGACAAGCCACATGGATGTGACGTTGAACAGCTAGCGCCTCTGGGTGACAGAGAAAGCCCAGGGGAATCAGAAAACCAAGAAAGGCCCTTGCACCTGAAAAAATAAGCTTGGTGGTTCCTGCGGACCCTAAGACAGAGAAAGAATAGCACTCTCAGTCAGGTTGTCCCTCCTTGAATCCCAGCCAGGGCTAACCTCCTAGCAAGTGGAAACACTTTGCAGACTTGATAGGAAGGTCTCACTTTTCTATCTCCTCACTGGACCAGCCACCTCACCTCTCACCTTGACCAGTCTGTCTTCCTGGTGGTTTCTCCAGTTCTCCTCTTTGTGCCTGTATCAGTCAGGCCAGGTTAGGCAGTGCTGCAGTAACAAATAATCTCCGTGCCCCTGTGGCTTGCAGGAACAGAGATGTACTTTTCAGCCACACTGCCAGTCCACTGCTGGTCAAATACAACTCTGATCCATGTCATCTTCTCTTGTAAACTGCACAGATGAAGCCACCTCCTTGTAGAATACGACAAAGTTGTCTTAGAGACAGGAAATGAAACATTGCAAGTTACACAATGCCTTAAACTTCTGCCCAAAAGTGGCACATGGCAGTTCGACTCACGTTTCATTGGCCAAAGTAAGTCATGTGATCAAACCTGATGTCAATGAGGTGGGAACCGTATGACCCTCCCATGGAAAGAAATGAATAACTGAGAACAATCATACAACTTACTCCCATCCCACACCTTGCATCAATCTATTTTCAATTAGGCAGATCAAGGGACGCCCGGGTGGCTCAGTTGGTTGGACGACTGCCTTCGGCTCAGGTCATGATCCTGGATTCCTGGGATCGAGTCCCGCATCAGGCTCCCAGCTCCATGGGGAGTCTGCTTCTCTCTCTGACCTTCTCCTCGCTCATGCTCTCTCTCACTGTCTCTGTCTCAAATAAATAAATAAAATATTTTTTAAAAATTAGGCAGATCAAGGGAAGTATAAAAACATATTCACCTGTCTTAAACCCTCCACCCTCATCCTTAGAATAAAATCCCAATTCCTGCCAGATTGGCCCAGCCTCCCTCCTACCTTCCCTTCAATCCTTCTCCTACTTTCACTCTGGTTTCACCCACACTGGCTTCTGAATTTGCAAGCTCTTTCTCACCATAGGGCCTTTGTACATGCTGTTCCCTAAGCCCAGGTCAATGCTTCAACTCAGCTCCTCCCAGGCCTGGCTTTTCCCAGCTTAACTATCACAGTAGAGAAACCCCTTTGACCATCCCACCATTCTCTCCCACATTACCCCATTTATGTCCTTCCTAACATTAAGCAAGCTGGAATTATTATATAACCGGCACATAAGCTTCTTGGGAGTGCATGTGTCTGTCTTACTCACCACGGTTATCTCTAGCTCAGTAGGAGTTCAGCCAATAATAGCAGCATGAATGAAAGGGTCAGATGGCGACAAAAGGGGCTAGGCCTGACAGCTCAGTGTCTATAAGCAACGTGAGCCCTCCCTACCCATGTTCCCATCCCCAGGATGATACTGTACAGTAGACAAGGGGGAACCTAAGCTTCACCTATGCCCTTTCCTTGCCCATCCCCTGCTGTCCACCCAGAGCCAGAAGGTATGTTATATGCCATCTAAAAATTAAGTCACATGTGATCATTTACTGAGTAGCTACTCTGGACAGGGTACTGTGGTCTGCCTCCCATCCATTGTGCCTTGAACGTTCACTGTAAGCCTGAGAGGTGGGTATCATGATCCTTGATTTACAGATGAGGAAACTGAGGCTCAAAGCACTTGGCAGGTTTGCGTACCATGGCTTTGCAGCTCATGGATGGAAGAACTGGGATTTGAACCTATGACTGATTCCAAGAAAGGCCTGGGCAGGGTTTCTCTGCTGTTGGGTAGTTTTACAAGCAGGGCCTTTCTTGACATCTGGAGTAGGCAGAATAATGGTTCCCCAAAATGCCCAGGTCATGATCACCCAAATCTCTGATGTGGAAAGGGACGTCGTAGGGATGATTAGGCTAAGAACTCAACATGCAAGAGCATGCTGGATGCTGGACATCCCTCATGATGACTCTGGGCCCATCGGCACGAGGGAGGCAGGAGTGCAGAGCCAAAGAGAGAGATCGGAAGATGCCAGGCTGATGGCTTCAAATGCAGAGTAAGGAGATCACAAGCCAAGGAATACAGGTCGCCTCCAGAAGCTGGAAAAAAAAGTAAGGAGAAATATTCTCTCCTAAAGCCTCCAGAAGGAATGGAGTCAGGCCTACACCTTGATCTTAGCCCAGTGAAACCTCTGACCTATGGAATTGTAAGATAATAGAGTTGGGTTGTATAAAGCCAGTAAGACAGAGGTCATTGTCATAGCAGCAGAACACAAGTTTCACAACCCCTCACTATTGGGCACATGTCTTGCCCTCTCAGTCTCCCCAGCTAAACTACTGGTTCCTTGATGGCAAGAGCCCAGCAAGTGGCAGCGGGGCATACAGGAGGCACTCAATGCCTCAGAGGGTGTAGTTCTGTATGGGTACTCACAGGATTAAGAAGGATTCACAATGACTCTGAGAGGCGGGACCTGGAGAGGACATGGGGTGACACCAGACAGGGATGGGAAACAGGCAGGACATGCCCCTGCAGCACTGCAGAGAATCCAAGTCCTTCCTGAAAGGATCCCCCATGTCAGGCCAATCATTCCCATTCTACACACGCCAACACCAAGACTCAGATTGAGGACTGAGGCCACTAGGCAGGCTGGTGGCCAAGACAGGATTAGAAATTCAATCACCTGAACAGTCAGTCTCGTTTCCAAGCCTCTGGCCAGCCCTGCCCCACCTTGGGTAATGAAGATGTCACCCATCCAGGGACCCAGAAAGACAGAACCCCTGATGGCCTGGAGGCTAGGGGCCGAGGGCAGGCAGCCAGGCAGGGGTGTGGAGAGGAGCAAGGCGTGCACCCAAGAGCTCCACATCCAGCAGAGAATGGATGTAACGGCATTAGAGACCTGGCTTCTAGTCTCAGCTCTGCTACCATGTGAACTTTGGCAAACTGCTCTCCCTCCCTGAGCCTCAGTTCCCCCATCAAGGAACTGAATTTTACCTCTGAGGGCTTTTCTGGCTCTTGTGTGGTGGGATCTGCCATCAGGCCTGCCCTGCTCTCAGCCCCATGCCCTCCACTCAGCTGGAGTCCAATGGCTTCTCAGAAAGTTCATTGACTTCTCAGGCTCTGGCCTAGGATGAGGGGAATTCTGTGGCCCCGCTCCTTACCCAGGCTCAGCAACAGATGTCTGCCCCTTACTCTGTCCTGACATTTGCCCTGTTTCTCTCCCTTACCTACCACACAGGTGAGCTTCTAGCCTACCCCACTCTGGGGTCCTAATCCCAGAAAGAGGGGAGCTCAGATGTGATACCAAAAGGCATCCGGCCCCAGCGTTTAGGTCTCTCCTGGCCCTCCTCTTTGATATACTATGACCACTGCCTCCCTAGACCGCCCACCCCCCTCTCCAAACTTTGCTTGGTCCCTATGCCTTACAGGCTGGCCTGGACTTTTTTCTCAGACCTCAGGAGCCTTGAAACTTCCCGACCACAACATCCTGGTATCTTTCAACTGTAGAGACTATGCAGTTCCCCAAACCTCCTGAATCCCATCCTGCAGGAAAGCTTAGAAAGGAGGGAATCCTAATAGGAAAACCAATGCACAGAGAGGGTCAACAACTGCCTAGAGGACACACAGCAAAAGCAAGGAGGCCCCATATTCAACGTCTTCACCTGGGACCCCTCCCTAGCACACAAACCCTGCCCAGCAACTCCCTCTGACAGGCTGAAGGACAGGGAGAGCAGCCAGCCCGATGGCCCATGCCCAAGACCACAGTGATGCTATTCTTTCCTCAAGTGAGCTCCGCCCACCCTGCGCCAAATTTAGCTGTTTAATGCAGCCGGGCCTGCTCCATCCCTGCCTCTGAGATTAGCTCTGGAACTGGGCTTTGAATGCCTGCCCAGAGACACTCAGCTTAAAACACCGGGTACCAGAAGAAAAAAAAAAAAATCGACCACATTTAATGGAGCCGTCAGCGGGCGGGTCTGGGCTGTCCATTACGCAGCCCTGCTCGTCCAAGGAGCCCAGCCACGTGGCCACCTGACCACAGCATTAAGGCGACATTGGCCCGCAGGCCAGGCTGGGGGAAGAGCCACCACAGCCCAGGCCCAGGGCCTGCTTCTCCTGCTCCCCAAGGTCCAGGGCCCCAGGGATTCTTGGTACCCCTAAACAGGAAGCAGAGAAGGAGTCCTTACTGGGTAAATCAACCCTTCTTGGTCACAGGGTCCTGCTCCAGATCGAGCCCTGCAATGTCTCTCTGAGGCCTGAGACACCGTAAGGCTGTCCATCTGGGCTCTACTGCAGGGACAGACAGTATCGGTGAGGCACCCCTGGGGACCCTTGTTCCCCAAGCAGTGTCCTGGATAACGCCTGATCTGCCACAATCTTTGCTGATTTCTTTTTGCTATTTACAAATTACCTTCCAGGGATGCCTGGGTGGCTCAGTTGGTTGAGCATCTGCCTTCAATTCGGGTGGTGGTCCCAGAGTCCTGGGATTGAGTCCCGTGTCAGGCTCCCTGCTCGGTGGGGCTCCTGCTTCTTCCTCTGCCTGGTGCTCCCCCTGGTTGTGCTCTCTTTCTCTCTGGCAAATGAATAAGTGTAATCTTTGAAAAAAAATTTTTTTTTAATTTTTAAAAAAATAAAAATTACCCTTGGGGCACCTGGGTGTTCATTCTGTGAAGCATCTGCCTTCAGCTCAGGTCATGACCCCAGGGTCCTACCCTGAGCTGCTTCTCCCTCTCCTGCTTCTCCCTCTGCCCCTCCCCCTGCCACCTGTGCTGTCTCTCTC
The DNA here is from genome assembly GCF_030435805.1 of Mustela lutreola. Classification (NCBI taxonomy): domain Eukaryota; kingdom Metazoa; phylum Chordata; class Mammalia; order Carnivora; family Mustelidae; genus Mustela; species Mustela lutreola. The sequence goes on from NC_081299.1 coordinate 18,234,950, forward strand.
TCTTTCAAATAATAAAATCTTTTTCAAAAAAATTATCCCCCTCAATATCCAAGTTGCTCTAGAACGTGGTTTCCCAAAATGTGTTCTAGGAAATATCAGTCTCTCAAGATCCTTCATAGAAAATTAAAAAGGGGGGCGGGGTTTCACTAGTCAAGGAAGCTTGGGAAGCACTGCAAATGCCAGTTCCCTCTTAAAGTTACAAGGCTAATAAATGCTCTGAGAAGTCCTGTAGTAGAGTTTGATTTTATGTGATTCATTTCCCAGACTTATTTGATGACAGAACCCTTCCTTTATTTTAAAAAACATCAGTATACTGAGGGCCTAGGGTTCAGGGAACACCCTTTGGGAAATGACACTTTCAGGGTCTTAGCCCTTCTCCTTCCTGAGCCCCAATGGTGGTCAGAGGCTTCAATTATATGGCTGGTCAAAGCCTTCAAAAGAGATTAAGGGGGACTCTGGCCTTCAATTATAGGTGATTCTAAGGGCCTGAGTCACAGGCCTAGCCAGAATCAAGGAAGGGAACACAGGTGCCTCTCAATGGAAGGAGGGCCAATGCCACATGTAAGAACATCCCCCCCAACTCCTACCCTACTGGTGCAGGGATGTATTCATGGAAGGAGGGTCTCTCCCCCTTGTCAGAGTTACTTCTCAGAAGCTTAGCCTCTTAAACCTGTGCTCCCTGGAAACTGCTTCTGTAGATCCATGGGCCCCCTGGTGCCTGGCAGAATCCCTAAGCCAGACAACAGGAGACCTGGGTTCTGCTCCTACTTTTCCAGGTGGCATGCTGTGTGACCCACGGAAGACCTCTGACCTCTCCATGCTGGTGGCGGCCGGTCTAGGGTCCCCCTGCGTGGACATACATCTTCTACTCTCCCAGGAATGCTGGCCTATTTGTATTAGATGCTCCGAGATCCTGTCAGCCAGAGCTTATCAAACACCTTCTCTGTCCCAGTCGTGCAAGGTGCTAGAGCCTCAATTTACCCCCCAGCCCTCAAAGCCACCAGCAATGATCATCTTACTTCAGGCCGGTCTGGACCATCACTTGCTATGGTCGTCAATGAAGAAAAGCAATTTGGTAAACACGGATCTCCCAGATGTGCGAGAAAAACCAAATGGAACATCAAAGCTCCTTTTATGTGAACTTTCCAGGGCCACAGAACCCATGCAGTGTGACAGACTGAATTTTCCAAACGCGGCCACCCTGATCATTTCCAGCCCACATGCTCTTTCCACCCTGTATGTTTCCACCCTGGCTTAGGTTGGACCTAAGGTGATCGTGGAAGGGACACTACGTGACTTCGGATGCTAGGTCATGTAGGGCAACACAGCTGCCATTGATTGCCCTCCCTGCCCCCAACCATGAGATACTCCCTCTTGGAGCCCAGGCTCCTCTCTGAGGGAGCCCAAGCCACACAGAGCACATGGGGGCCATCCAGCCCACAGCCCACCCCCCCACCCCGCTGAGATCCTAGGACCCCAGCCTCAACCATCAGGCCTGACACTGAGGAAGCTTTCGGGATGACTCCTACCACAGCACACTCTGCCCACAGCCACAGGAGAAACCTGAGCGAGAATGACCTGGCTGAGCCCAGTGAATGCTCAGAACAGAGATGTCACCAAAAAATGCCACTGTTTGGGTTTTTTTTTAAGATTTTACTTATTTATTTGTCAGAGAGAGAGCACAAGCAGGCAGAGTGGCAGGCAGAGGCAGAGAGAGAAGCAGGCTTCCCACTGGACAAGGAGCCCGATGTGGGACTCCATCCCAAGACCCCAGGATCATGATCTGAGCTGAAGGCAGGGGCTTAACCGACTGAGCCACCCAGGTGTCCCCCAAAATGTCACTGTTTTAAGTCACTGAGTATGGCACAGTGTTTCCGGCGGAAAGAGATAACCAGAACATGTAGCAAGTAGTTTCCTTCAGACCACCCTTGCAGAGGGGAGGAGGGCCTGCCACAGAGTGTCCCTCTCTCTCTTCTGTCCCCTGCTGACCCAGGCCCCTGTCACACAAAGGCAAGCCACTCCAACCAGTTCAGACAGTACAAAGGCCCTGCCCCCCACCCCAAGTATCTACCCCATGCCAACATCTGACATGCATTCCTGTGATCTCAGGACATTCCCGCCAGCTAGAGATCCTCAGCCTTATTCTGCAGATGAGGAAACAGGCGTTCGGAGAGGTTGACTAACTTGTTCAAGGCTGCACAGCCAGTGTGGGGAGGGCCAGGATTTGGGGCAGATCTGAGTGGCGTTCCCTCCCTAGGCCACCTCCTCTTTCTCTCCTGCTGTGGGCTGAGGAAAGGAGCAGAGTGGTCCATGGAGAGCACCTAGGCCTAGGACCCATCCCAACTGCTCTCATTAGCTGTGTTTCTTGGGGAAGTTTTCTGTACCTCTCTATGCCCCAGATTCTCCACGTGTGGAACAGGATCATTCTGAACGGGGCGGGGGTGGGGAGCAGGCAGGCGCTGGGCCCAGCAGAGAGGATCTGCTGGTGTCTGCTTTAAGAGGAGGAAGTCCAGTGACCGATGCCAGTCTGACAGCTTGTTCGCGGCCTGGCCAGTGGTTTGGCCTCCAGACAAGATCAGGGACCTCGGGGCAGTGAACTCAGCTTCGGTGTCCCCTGGCCAGACTGTTCCCACCCTCTCAGGATCGAGCCTTCTTCCCAGGCACGCAAACCTCCACCACACAGAAGTGCGCAGCCTGGGTTGGAGATCCGGGGGCAGACACTCCCCTCCCCACCTCCCAGTTAATTTGCTTCCACAAACATCTACCACCAGGCTGTGCTCTTCTAGTCACCCCTCCAAGTTCAGTGTCTGCCCACCGTGCTCTGGGCCCACAAGGCTGACCCGCATGGGCGACACCAACACATCCCTGCACCCTGGGGCTTCTCACTGGCTGCGGCTGGCGGGAGCGCCTGCAGGAGCCCGAGGGAGGGCAGGAAGGTCACAGCCAGGCTCACGGCATCCCGGGCTGATAAAGCTGGAAGCGTGCTTGAGAGCTTACATCCGCCACCTCAGACGAGGTCCCTGGTGCCCAGAGAGAGAAAATGACCTGTCTGAACTCACACAGAGAGTAGGCGGCTAATTCTTGGTCTAGTCTACATTCGTGGGCAGGGAGGGTGGGGAGGTGCCAAGAAAGAGGCCGCCCTGTCCCCCGAGGGCTGGGGGAGGGGCATGTGCTCCCCTTATTCCAGGTTCCCTCAGCATTTAAAGCCCACCCCACTGGCTCCTCCATTTGAGCTACTCTTTAACAAGGACACAGTCCGAACACCCACCCCCAACCCCACCCCAGGGTGACATTCGGGGGCAAACCTCAGCCATCAGGTAGGCCAATAGTGTTTGGAGTCCAGACTCCACAGAGTCAGTCAGCCTAGTTTAACGCCAAACTCTACCACAGAGCAGCTGTATGTGAGCTTGGGCAAAGCCACTCACTAGTTTCCCTATGCCTCCATTTCCTCCTCTGTACAAGGGGGGAGAATGACAGTATCAGCCTTAAGGGGCTGTGTGGAGTTTAAATGAGAGAATACTTGAAAAAATCCCTAGTAGTATCTGGCCCTCAATAAACATCAGATGTTCCCCAAAGACAACCGACCCCTATCCCCAGGTCACAGCCAAGTAGGCATTTCCAAACTGGAAAGGCTCTGTGGTTTGCCTTGGCCCGTTCAGCAGCTATAACAAAATTCCACAGACTGAGTGGCTTATAACAGAAATTTCTCTCCCACCGTTCTAGAGGCTGGAAGTCCAAGATCAAGGTGCTCAAACGCTTGCGTTTCGGAGAAGGCCCTCTTCCTGATTCCCAGCTGGCATCTTCCTGCTGTGTGCTCACACGGTGACAGGGATGAGGCTCTCTCTGGGAGCATCTCTAGTAAAGGCACTAATCCCATGTGTTGGAGCCCCCCCCCCCCATACTTCAGCACCTCCCCAAGCCTCCCCTACTGATAAGGTCATCTTTGGGGACACACGAACTTAGGGGGTAGCAAACACTCAGTCCACAGCATGGCCCATCCCGTCCAATCTGCCAGAACACAGCTCACACAACCCCTCTCCCGGGCCCCTCACAGCTCCCAGCCCAACCTGTGCACTTGAGTCGGCGCGAGGGTACAGTTCAGGAGGGAGGGATCTGCTTCCTGGTCCCCACCTCTGCCTCTTGGCTGGAGCCACCTCCTGAGCCAGTCTTAGCCCATTCTAGAAACCCCCATAACCTAGAGGTCAGTTTGGACCAAAACCCTCCCCGCTTGCCTCTGCTTCTCATGCCGAGAGGCCCCACCAGCATGCCACATGTCTGGGGCCCCAAACATCCATGCACAGACCCAGCATTCACTAAGTGGGCTCCTGCGGCATGCAGGTCTGCACTAGCCTCGGACACCAGAGCATGGGCAGGGGCACAAACAAGAAAACAGACACTGTACACCCCAAGAATAGTCCTAGACTATGGTCCTGTGGGGTGCTGAGGAAGCACCTGACTCGCTTCAGGGGGTAGGCAATCAGGAGGGCGAATCGGACTTCCCTGGCAGAGGGGATGGGTGTGCAAAGACATGAAAGACGACTTGGAGGGGTGCCCAGGTGGCTCAGTCAGTTAAGCATCAGTCTTCAGCTCAGGTCATGATCTCAGGGTCCTGGGTTCAGGCCCCACGTGGGACTCCCTGCTCAGTGGGGCGTCTGCTTCACCCTCCGCCCTCTCACCTCGCATGGGCACGCTCTCTCCCTGTCAAGTGAACAAATAAACAAATAAAACAAATAAAATCCTTTTTAAAAATGACTTGGGGGGCACCTGCATGGCTCAGTGGATTAAAGCTTCTGCCTTTGGCTCAGGTCATGATCTCAGAGTCCTGGGATCGAGCCCCACATCGGGCTGTCTGCTCAGCAGGGAGCCTGCTTCCCTTCCTCTCTCTGCCTGCCTCTCTGCCTACTTGTAATCTCTGTCCAATAAACAAAATATATATTTTTTTAATGACTTGGAGTGAACCCAAGTCTCTTATTATTCTTTTAGTCAACAAACATCAAATGAGCACATTCTGGGACCCAAGCCCTGCTCCAGGCAGTGTAGAAGCGAGTGACAACCAAATGAGGTTCCCAGGCTGACGTCCTAGGGACGGGAAACCTCCCACAAGCCTGTGAGTTGATAAAACAGCGGTGTTGATGAGCCGAAGGGAGGAAGGTGAAACATGGGCTGCTTAGGCAAGTGTCCTGGGCAGGGACCAGGGAGGGGAGTCGTGAGGTGTCCACCCAGGCAATGGTGTCCCGGGCAGAGGAAAGGGCCAGGGGAAGGGGCTGGAGGGAGAGCAGCACAGCCCACGGGGCACTGCTGGATCTGGTGTAGCTGGAGATCAGGGTGCACGCAGGAGTGAGACAGGAAACAGAGAGGAAGATGGTGCAGGGCTTTGTAAGGCAGAAAGAGGACCCCAGGTTTTCTCCTGGGGTAGCGGGAAGCTACGAAAAGGTTGCATGAGCACACATGCTTGGCTTGTTAATGCCAAACAGCGACCCAGATCTTCAGCCCCCCTTGCAAGGGAGTGTACTTGCCTATCCATCCCCCAAGTCTTCACCACAATTCCCACCTGAGCCCCAACCCCCACCTCAGAGACCAAGCCTCCCTGCCTCACCCCACTGGTCATGACCAAACAGCTCTGAGAACCACAGGGGACAGAGCCAGGCACCAGTCCAGGCCAGGGTCAGTGTCTCCAGCAGAGAAGCACACACACACACCCAGAGGTCTGAGGCCAGGGTCCCCCGTCCCAGTGGTCAGAGCAGTTCTGACAAACACCGGGAGTCAGGAGGCTAGGGTCCTCTTGCGGTCCTATCACTGAGCCATTGTGTGGCTCTGGGGAAACCCTTTCCCCTCTCTGGGCTTCAGTCTCCCCTCAGGACCCTGCCAGGCCTTCAGTGATACAACCCACCTTGCCCATCTGTCTCAGGGGCAGACTTGCCTCTGCATTTGACCTCTCCAACACCGGCACTCCAGTGCCCCCTCCCAGAGCATCCAGAAGCATCCGCCCACCCCAGGGAGGCCTGAGGCCTCTTTTAGAGAGCCACACTCTTTGGCCCTCGGCACTCCGGAGGCCAGCGTCTCCCTAAGGCTCCCAGACCCCAACCCTTCCCACATTCCCCACGGCCCAGCGCGCCTCTCCTGCTCTTTGTCATTGGTTCCAGATACCAGGAGGGGAAAAGTGCTAATTCCACTGGAGGCTCGACCCCACACTCATTTATTTCAGACATGACCTTTGATTTCTCTGCTAGAGTGTAAATTACATGTCGCCAGCATAAAATATTAAATCCAATTTATACTTAATTATTGATGCTATTATGTTTTCTATAGTAATGGCATCAGAATCCCAGCCCCCGTCCGTGCCCAGTAAATAGCTTTTTTGCATTAGAGGCTCCTTGAGGTAAGAAATCTTGCTCCATTCCTTCTTCACCATATGATTGATGATTATGGGGAAGTTCGTAAATAGTCTTCCAGAAATATTTCTCTGGTCGCCCGTAGCTCCGAAGGAAGGTGGGGGCCGTGCTAATTACCAGGGGTGGCCGGGCGGATGCAGCCCTCCCCGCCACCATTTAGAGCTGGTGGGTTGAGGGTTGGCGAGATGGGGATGGTTTAAGTGAGGCTCTGCTGAGTGGTTTAAGAGAGTGTGGAGGAGGACCACGGCGGTTTTCTGAAGGCTTGAAGTCACATGTAATCTTCACATGGACATTGGGGTTTTGTTTTTTATTGAAACATTAATAATTCCGGTTTCTTGTAAAATATTCATGGTTCCTGTTGCTGCATTCAAACCCACTCCTGGCCACTGCTTTTAATTTCCAGCTCGGCCCGCGCAGGCCTCGGCCGTCGACCACCCATTGCTCCCATGCAATTTATTAAGTGGAGGTAACGGTGGTCATCGGGGTGGTCAGAAAAATCGAGCTCAGGGTTTCTCTCTAGCAGCTGGTTGCAAGCCAGAAAGGCCCCGCAGTGGGCAGGGCTGCTGCTGGGCAGGCGGAGCGAGCACTGTGGGACAGAGCATCCTCCCAGCTAAGTGGACACTGGAGACACTGGCAGATCTGGGCTCGGAGAGTGGGGCAGACCTGCAGGGGAAGACAGAGGCAAGCCGGAGGAGGTGAAGGGGAATGAGGAGGGAGAGAAGAAGCGCCCAGATCGGGTGAAGGCTTGGGGACAGGACACGGAGCAGCAAAGCAGGAGAGAGCATGGGCTCCAGGGACGGGAAACCAGGTTTCGAGCCCATGTTCTGCCTCCAACGAGCCAGGCAACCTCAACGAGGGGTTTGACCTCTCTACGCTTCAGTCTCCGTGTCTGGATGTTGGACCCCGAGGCCAGACAGGCACTGGGTGCCTGGCACATCGCCCCCTCTTGGAAGATGGCAGCCTTGACTGCAACTGCAGTGGTCTGGTCAGTGTCACATGTAAGGCCTGTGGGAAGCCAAGCTTGGGGAGACCCTAGGAGACTTAGAATTCCAGCCCTTCTCTGAACAGATGAGGGGCAAGGCCCAAGCGAGGAAGGGAACCTGATCACAATCCTACAGTCACTCCTTGTGGGTACCATTCAGTGAAGTCCAAACCTGAGCTCTGAAATTCCAATTCTTTTAAAAAACAGAATCAACGTTCTGGGGATCACAATCGCCTGAATTCATCCACAGAGTCCTGCCCCGTCCCCACCCCTACACCACCCCAAAGAGCCAAGATTAAAAGGTTTGACTGTCAGCACAGCTGGGGTCCTCCTGTCCCTCCCCCAACTCCCATCAGGATCTGTCCATCGGGATAGATGTAATTCTGTTCAGGAACACTCCCACATCTCCCTGGGGCTCCAGCTATTAGCATGGCCCACCAGAGGCCAAACAGAATCCCAGAATGTCAGCCATGGAACCGACTCAGCAATCCATTTCCTCTGCCCAGTGACTTTGATGGTGAGGAGACCAGGGCCCAGAGAGGTTAAGTGACTTGCCCAGGGTTGCACAGACACAAACAGAACCACAACCCTCCAATCCCTTAGCCTGTGGATCTCTGACTTAGCCTCAAGCCTTTAAGCATGAGTGACCATAAGGCTGAACACACCTGGGTGCTAAAGCATTTAGGTGCTCCAGCCAGAGGCGGTCCACACCTGCAGCTGTTTCCTGAGCTATATCCAGCTCCCCATGTATCCGCCCACAATCAGAAATGTGTACATCCACAGCTGGGCATGCTCAGATTCAAAAGGCCAGGTGGTCCATGCCCAAATCCAATAAGCAATAATAGTAATCCAATAACCCTTGCAACCCGGATCTTGAGTGCCAGCACAGAGGTGTCAGGAAGTACCCGGGGAAAGGGCCCCGTTGCAGGAGCCTGACCCACCCACCTGCCCCAGAGGGATGACAGAGGGATGGCCGCCCACGCCAGCCATAAAGCAGGAGGGGGGCACCAACTGTCTGAAGCACGACTCCCCCAATATTCCTAGTGGCCCTAGACAGGATTTTCTCCCCTTAACCCTAAATACAAATATAACCCGTTATTAGTAATACTGGCACACCTCGGGTATAGTGCAGGTTTGGTTCCAGACCACAGAAATAGAACAAATATCACAATAAAGGAAGTCAAACGAATTTTTTGGATTCCCAGTGCATATAAAAGTTATGTTTACACTGTATTGTGGTCTCCTAAGAGCGCAATGGCAATATGTCTAAAAAAAATGTTACATACTTCATTAAAAATATTTTATTGCTAAAAAATGTAAATCATCTGAGTTTTCAACAAGTTGTAACCTTTTTGCTGGGGGAGGGTCTCGCCTCAATGTTGATGGCTGCTGACAGATCAGTGTGGTGGGTGATCACGCTTCGATGGCTGGCGCAATTTCTTTTTTGTTGTTGTTGAGATTTTATTTATTTGAGAGAGAGAGAGAAAGAGTGGGGAGGAGCAGAGGGAGAGGGAGAAGCCAACTCCCTGCTAAGCAGGGAGCCCGACGTCGGACCCAATCCCAGGACCCTGAGATCGTGACCTGAGCTGAAGACAGACGTTTAACTGACTGAGCCATCCAGATGCCCCTGGGGCAATTTCTTAAAATAAGACAACAATCAAATTTGTCACATTGATGGACTGACACTTCTTCCCCCAATGATTTCTCTGGAACATGCAACGCTGTTTGATAGCATGTTACCCACAAGAGAACAACCTTCGAAATTGGAGTCAATCCTCTCAAATCTGCCCCTTCTTTATCAACTCAGTTTCTGTACTATTTGAAATCCTTTGTTGTCATTTCAACAATCTACACACCATCTTCACCAGGAGTAGATTCCGTCTCAAGAAATCACTGACCGGGCGCCTGGGTGGCTCAGTGGGTTAAAGCCTCTGCATTCAGCTCAGGTCCTGATCCCAGGGTGCTGGGATCGAGCACTGCATTGGGCTCTCTGCTCTGCAGGGGGCCTGCTTTCTCCTCTCTCTTTCTCTGCCTGCCTCTCTGCCTACTTGTGATCTCTGTGTGTCAAATAAATAAAATCTTAAAAAAAAAAAAAAAAAAAAAAGAAACCACTGACCACTGATCACCATAACAAATAAAATAATAATGAAAAACTTGGAAATACTGTGAGAATTACCAAAATGTGACACAGAGACATGAGCAAATGCTTCTGGAAAAAAATGGTGCCGATAGCCTTACTCCAGGCGGCGTTGCCACAAATCTTCAATTTGTTAAAAAAAACAAACAAAAAAACACAGCAAGTACAATAAGGCCAGCACATTAAATGAGGTATGCCTGTACAAAAAGCTTGGAAAATAAAGGAACACAAACCCCATTACAACTTCATTACAACTACCAGCAAGAAGCTGTAACAAATGGGAATCCGCTCTATTATTTTTCTGTCCAGTAAGCTTCAACTCTCCTTTAGGTTTCATTCCTTCATATGAACAGGAAGGGTAAGGGATAAGAGAACATACCGGCGCAGCAGTATGCCCACTTGACCTTTCAAAATGAAGCACACTGCCAATGATGATAAAAGCCAGTTTCTTTCCTTGTGCCTCAGTTTCCCCTCTGGGCCAGGGTAACCTCCCTCTACCCGCCATCGCCACAGGAAGATGGTGGCTTCCATACTTGGAGGGGATCCGGATGAGCTCTTGAGTTTCTTTCTGATGCTCTAGGCTCAACTGCAAAACGCTGAAAGCATGTGGCTTCTGCCAGCAGGCTGAGGAAGTCGATGGGCATCTGCTGGCAGGCGGACCTGCTGGGATCTCACAGGATGACCTGAAAATCCGGAGTCCAAGCTGCAGCCCAGGATAGTTTCAGAGTCCCGGAAGAAGCTCTAGCAAATCTGAGATCTACTTCAGGTTTTGCAGGTCACCTTCAGCTAGTTGTTGCCCCTCTCTGGACCTGTTACCCGCACCCCTCCACCCCCACTCGGGGAATTTATTAAAATACAGATCCAGGGACCCCATGTGGGACATGCTGATTCTGTACATCTACAAAGAAACAGTCCCAACTTGCTAGCCCCAGGGTTTGCTTTGATCAGAGGGAATGGACCTTATCTAAAAATTTGATCCAAGATTAAAGAAAAAGTATAATTTCACATAATACCATATGTGGACCAAGAACAGGAGCCAGGGGCTCTGTACAGAGGTGGCCCAGACCTTACCTGCTCTGCACAGGAGGGGAACTGAATGTGGGGACCACTGGCAAGCAGCTGGAGATGGGGGGAGAGAAGCAGGAGAAACACCATTTCTTCGGGAATCAAAGGAAAACTATCGCAAGCAAGAAATCTCAGCTGGTGGGGTGTGGCCAAGACATTTCTAGAAACATGATAGCTGGCATTGATTTTGAAATTGGTCCCTGCTCAGAGCTGCAATGACCCCCTGCTGCTCCTCCCCTCCCCCCACCCCAGGCTTCATGAAATGTCTGCTGCACACACCGACCTGTGCTTGAGCAGCTTCATGAGGGCAAAGGTGGAAGAGCTGTGCCCAGCGTGGGACAGAGAAGGTCAGGTAGGTAGCAACGGGATTGTCTAAGGCCACAGATCAGAGAGATGCAGGATGGGTGAAATCAAATGCCCTTTACCCTAAATGCACCAGAAGATGGGATCCTCATCAGGGGTGTAGGGTAACATTTGCTGTACCAGTTAAGACTGGATTTGACTGCACGTTAAAAAACCCAGTGACCATGGCTTAACTAAAGGAAAGGCAGAGTGGGTGTGGTAGTCCTGCAATGTCCTTAATACCTCCAGATCCTTCTTTCCCCTCTACTATCCTTTGCACATGGCTTCCATTCTCAAGGTTTCTTCCTGTTGCAAAATAGTTTCTTCCTGATGGCTGGTGCTCCAGCCATCAGGTCTACAATTCTAGATGCGGAGAAGGAAGGAGGGGAAGCGTAAAAATGGCAGGTGCCCACTGTCTGATCCCTTTTTAAGAGCCTTCCCCAAAATCCGACCCAACAACTTCCACCGGCCACAGACTTAGTCACATGGTCATACCTAGCTACAAGACAGAGTGGAAAGTGTGACCTTCTAATGACACGGGGATACCCTGAGCAAAACTGGGGTTCTGTTACTAAACAAAGAATAGGCAACCAGCAGTCTCTGGCACAAATGGGTTTCACTTAAGAGTAAGCAAAATCCTGCTTTCCTCTGACTTCCACCTGCAGGCCTAATTCTGCTCCTTTTAACAATGTCTATAAACCATAAAGCCTGTTTTCTACACAACAGCCTCTCTGAACCCTCTCTTTTCGAGGTTAACCATCCCTGGGTCTTTCAACCACATCTCAGGACATAGGCCAAGCGAGGCTCCAAAGACTTCATTTTACTCCTACACAGACTCAGAGACACCTGCTGCGTGCCCCGGCCCCCTGCAACACACACACACAGCTACAGACAAAACAGACACTTGAGCTTACAGTCAGGGGGGACATGGAACCTACACTCCCTGGGGGCTGACTCAGAACACGGAGGAAGGACCCTAAGCAGGCAGAGCCGAGTCCTCCCTGGAGGAGTAATATTTCAACTGAGTGTGGATGAAGGAGAAGGAGTTGGCTGGGAAACGCCTGAGGGGACCAGTAGTTCTGGCGTAAGGAACAACGGGATGGAGACCCAGAGTCACCAGAAGGGAGAGGAAGAGAGGAGCATTAGCTGGTGAGAGTTGGGGGAAGGAACACAAACTGGGGGATGGCGAGAGTCTGGGACCCAGGAAGAAAGGGCTCCCAGTGAGGCGGACCCACGGGGCATAACATTTGGGAGGCTGTTCAGTCATGCTGCACCTGCTCGGGCCAACCTCACCTGCTCATCAGAGCACAAGGAAAACCAAGTTCCTTTGGCAAGGTTTTGTTGCCAGCAGTCATCACTGTTAGCTGCTGTTCTCTGGTCTGCTCTAGAACACTACGGCAGTACAAAGCAGGCGTCATGGTTGGTCAGCAATTTCCCAGCATCTACCTCTTCCCCCTTTTTGAAAATGATACAAAGGCCCCCATGCCTGCCCACCCCCTACCAGCCTTCTAATGCTTCTCTGCTTATCCTTTCTCAGGAGTGACAATGGCTGCTTTCGGGTCACTTTGGAGTTCTTGTGGGGCTGGGAGATCTGGATGCATGCAAAGCATCCTACTGCTGTCCTGTGGTGTCCTCACTTATCTTGGGCTGCCCTTTCTTTTTAACCATATTTGGTCTCTGAGTTGCCAAGAAGCCATGTAGAGAAAATCAGTTGTGGTTTAGGGTAAGCCCCAGCAAGGTGTAGACAGTAGCCAAACTTCTTCCTTCTTCCTCCAAATGTCCTGCTGACATCTCAGTCCAGAGCAGGACTGAAGAAAGCTCTCTCTGCAGCCTCCCATGGCACCATCCCCACAAACTCACCAGAGCCCACCCACCCCCTCACCAGGACCCTGTTCACCTGACACTGGGCCCTGGGCTCTTTCTGGGGGAAAGAGGAGAGAAACTGAAAGGAGAAGGGGAGAAACAGAGATATCTCCATAGAAAGACAGCAAGAAACCAGCAGCGGAACATGCTTGAACACAGACCAAGGAGACCAGGGAGAGAATATACACTGACCCCCACAGAGAGTGGAGGCCCCAGTCATTTCCATCACGGGAGGGTAATCATACCTAAAAGTGGAGAAAAGTGTCAACACCAAGTTGCAAATATCACAGTCTATTTAATATATTTACATATAGCAAATTTAACACCCCAAGAATTACACTGTAATTTGCAATATTCCCAAGATAGCTCCCAGATTTATATTAATGCACATGAACTTGTAGCATACTTCAGCAGTGGGACATAAGTTTTTCTCTCAGTCCTGTCAAGGGCCCTGTGTGATGGGTGTGTAAACTTATTTGAGGAGAATGCCAAAATGCACTCAAGGCACTTTATTAATGGGGGGTTCTTTCTAAGTGTCTTGAGGTAAGACTACCCACTAGAGCAATGGTTCTTAATCAGGACTGATTTTGTGCCCCCTCCCACCAAGCCCTCGGAACATTTGGCAACATGTGGAGAGGTTTGTTTTGTTGTTGTTGTTTTGGGTTTTGTTTTGTTTTTTGTTTTGTTTTGTTTTTTGTTTTTGGAGTAGGGAGGGACAGAGGGAATCTTAAGCGGGCTCTATGCCCAGTGCAGAACCTGACATGGGGCTCAATCTTCCAACCCTGAGATCATGACCTGAGCCAAAATTAAGAGTTGGATCCTTAACTAACTGAGCTACCCAGGTGTCCCTGGAGACATGTTTGATGGTCATGACTATGGGGGTTGCTGTAGGCTTCTAGTGGGTATAGACCAGGGATGTGCTAAATACCCCCTAAAATGCACAGGGGGACCTCCACAACAAAGAACTGCCAGCCCAAGATGTCATTAGTGCCAAGGATGAGAAATCCTGCCCTTGAGAAGTGCCCCTCTAGACCCTCTCTACCAAAACTTGAAACAAACTAGGACAAGAGTCACAGAAAAGAAAGAATTCTGGAGGTTGAGTCCCAGCACATTAGAGGGGCTTGGAAAAACCCTTTGGCTTCCCCAAGTCCCCCTTAACCAAGTGTAAAACCAAGTCCACACAAGTTCAGGGTGATAGAACAGTTATTCAACCACCTAGGCAAAAACAAACCAAAAACCTTCGAAGGAGGTTAAAAGAATACAGAGTCTCCAACAAAGAACTATCTGTGGTATGCAGTCAAAAATTATCAGACATGAAAAGAAACAGGAAAACATAACCCAAACTCAGCAGAGAGATTAAAATTAATTTTCAAAAGACCAAACAGAAGTTCTAGAACTGAAAAGTACAATAACTGAAATGAAAAATTCACTAGATGGTCTTCCAAGCAGGCTGGAATGGAAGAAGAAAGGATCTGACCTTGAAGTCAAACAATTACTCAATATGAAGAACAGGGAGACAAAAAAGACTGGAGAAAAGTGAATAGAGCCTCAAGGACTTATGGGACAATATCAAACTCTCTAAGATATGTGTAACTGAAGTCCAAGGAGGAAAAATTGCTGAGCGTGGGGCAGAAAATAAGCGTTAAGACATAATGATTGAGGTTTCCCCAAGTCTGAAGATACGAATCCAAGGTTCCACAGAGAGAGGTGCTGGGATTGGAATCAAGTTCTCCTGCCTCAAAGGGTGGCCTATAACCCCTGCTACAAACCCCACAGGGGATAGCCAAGGTCCCACCCAAGCCCCAAATCCAGTGACCCGGTGAGCCTCTTGGTAAAGGAGGGGAAGCAGGGGGCTGGCCAGACCCACCGAGGACTCATAAGCAGTGACTGCCACCAGGGGAGCCGCAAAGCTGGTGAGAGATGGCCAGGCTAGGGTCAGAGGCCACAACTGTGCTTCAAAAGAGGCTATAGGACCCCCTAAGATCAGACTCCAGCGCTTCCAGAAAATGTTCTCATGTCTCAAAGCAGTGTCCTCTATCTTCTTGATGGAGAAGCTTGACAGCTCCTTACTGCTGCAACCTTTCAAGAAACGGGTTTGCTTTTTCCTGGGCAGAGTTCTCTGAACACCAACCCTCTTCCAAGGCTGGGACTCAGCAGCCTCCACCAAGAAGCCCACGGCAACCAGAAGCAAGAGGAGCTGGTGTCAGCCTCAGCTGAGGAGGAAACGTCCCCCATAGGGTGGCTGGACAAGCCCGAAATGTGCTCCCCACTTCCCACCTGAAATGCCACCATCGCCACCTTTTGAGTTCAGGCCGTGGTTACTGTGCGGAAGTTACTTGAGAGAAGGAACATAATGAGCCACCGTGAGGCAGCCTCACCTTACTGGAAACCTGGAGAGAGCCTGTCACCGGTCCTGCTCGTGTGCTGGATATGGCAGAGACTCCAGAAATACTCAGAGATGGGTGGGCCCTTGGCATTTCCTCTTTCTTCCCTCCTTCTCATTTAAAAAACTGCAGGACAAGGCAGTGGCTAAGAACCCAGCTTTGAAGCACAGGTGTGGGACCCTGGAAAATTACTTCGCCTCTTTGTGCCTTGATTTCCCCAACTGTGGAGTGGAGATGGAGTGGTCATTGTGGGGCAGGGCTCTCATCAGGATCCGGTGGGTTGGTGCATGGCACATGGTCTTTGTTATAGTGACTTGGGGCAAGTCCCTTCCTCTCTCTGGGTCTCAGCAAGATGGCAAGGAAGCTCAGGGCCAAATTGGGGTCCTGCCAGATTTGCTGGTATAATCATTTCCTCGGTTCCATTCACTGTTTCTGTTCTTTTAGCCTTGAATTAATGTTTCCAGGGTTTACAAGTCTTTTCGATCATTCTAGAATCAGAGTGAGTAAAATGTGGTGATAAATAGTCACAACCCAAAAAAAGACATTCTCTTCCCAGTTTAAATGGGGAGGGCTCTGTCACTTATGGAGAGAGTCCGACCCATCAGGAGTGGGCTGCAGCCCAGCCAAGGCTTCGCACTCACAGGTGGGGGCTACCGCAGCCTTGACCTTGTCTGCAGCTCCCACCCAAAGCCCGGCCCCGCTGCCATACTCTGGGGCTCAGGGTGCAACTAACTTCCCCCGGCTGTCAGGATCATGGGGATCCTCCCCTACCCACTCACTGCTAGCTTGTTGGAGTGGCGGTGCTGGCATCACCCCACAGATCACTCTTTGTCCATTCACTCATCATCTTGATTAATCTGCATTGGTGGGAGCTGCCCCTTGGTCTCCATCATCTTCTACCTGTATCTGCCTACCCCGAGAGCCGAGCCAAAGACAAAAAGTGGGTGGTGAAGCCTTGAGAAGCTGGGGCTGGGGCATTCTTGCGGGGGGAGCTGTTAAAGGTGGGGGTCCATGGAGCACCTATGGAGGCCCAGCTCAGAAACTGGGCACTTGTGTCAGGAGAAAGGACAAAGGAGGGATTCCTGGTGGCTGTTCAGGCAGAGTTGAACATTCTAAGACAGACAGGAGCTCCAACTTTTCTCCACACACAGAGGGAAAACACACACACAAGAAAACAAAAGCAAACCAAAGCTGAGGCCGGCAGGGCCATGCACCAAAGCCGTTTTATGAGCGACTTCTTTCTCCTCAGGCTGTGCCTGACAACATGGCTTCTCCCTGTTTCGTGGTGCAGACCATGGGCCCCAGGAAATCTGGACTCCTTTTGCCCCAGTCCCTTCCAATTGATGTTGACAGGTTTACCACTTGCTTCCTGCTCTGCCAGGGCCACTCTGGAGAGAGGGTGACGCGGGAGGGACAGTTCTGGTCGCTCCTGCCAGGATGCCATCACAGACCAGAGACAGCCCACAGTCTTGCCAGTAGCGACCCCCTCGCCTCCTGTCACTGGGGCAACTCAAAGGGCACCACCTCCATGAGGCCCCCGGGGCACACGGCTACAGGCATGCCTGGGACAGTCACCATAGCACCGGTTCAGAGAATTCATCAGGTCACTATAATAAGAGAGCACTCCAGCTTTAAACATCAAATTGCCAATGACTATTTCATGACAAGGGAAAGTCACGCATAATACAGTAAGTCAGTGGTTCTCAAACTCAGCCAGCATCAGAATCACCTGGGAGCCCTATTCAAATGGATACCAGGCCCCACCCCTCTGGGGTCTCCGGGGAGGGGCCAGGAACTTGCAAGAATTTCTAACAAGTTCCCAGGGGAGGCTGCCAGTCAGGGGTCACACTTTGATCACCACCACACTGTGATAAAAAAAAAAAAAAAAAGAAAATCTGAGCATATATACACATGGATTTATGAGTAAATACATGGTTAAGATGTTGATAGTAATTATTTTTGCATAATAAAATTGATTACAGGCTTCTTGTAATTCTGTTTTTTTATGTTTCATCTTTCAAATTGTCTGCAATAAATATGGCTTCTTAAAACATAACTTAGGTTAACATTACCATTTTAGAACCTCCTTTGTGAGGCCTCCACATGCCTCCCCTGGTGAAAACGGACTCCCTCCTGTGTCCCACTACTGCTGGGGCCTCTGCTCAGCCCTTTATCCTTCTGCCTCATGTTTGTGTCTCCATCAATCGGCAGTAAATGCCTTATATAAAAACTCTGAATCAGGTACCTCCATATCCGCTCCCCCACAAGAGGCCCAGCACCGTGCCCTCCATCCATGTGAAGTGCATGGAAACTTAGCAGGCATGGGGTGCTGTGGATTGAACATGGGGGTCCCAGTCCAGCGGCCTGGCTTCTGCCTGGCTGCTGCTTGGACCCTCTGGTGAGCTCTGGGAATGTCCATCCTGCCCTACCAGCCACAAGATTGGCCCTCTAAGTAACCAATATCATGGCACTCCCCCAAGAGGCAACACAGCAGCCACCCTTCCCCACCATCGGGCATTCTGGCTACCACAGTGATCACTGGTGGTGGCCGCAATGTCCAGAGAGTCCCTGCAGACATGGCGACGTAACTTCTTCAGATGCAGAATCAGGGTTACCCAATTACACGATGCACATTCTGTTAACTCTGCCACTTGCCAGCTGAGTGACCTTGTACAAATAAACCTGGCATCTCTAAGTCCTGATTTACTCAATTGTCCAATAATGAGATCACATTATAGACGAGACAGCCAAGACCTGACACTCATCCTGCCCCCTCTTTACACTCGCCTTTCCAGACATTGCTAATCAATCACAGTATTCTGCTCTCCTTCATCAAGAAGCAGCCTCGGAATTTTTCTTAACACTATTTTCCAGGCATCATGCTCTAATCAAAGCAAACTAACATTCAAGATAAAAGCTAATTCCTGTTCCTGACCTACGTCATACTCTATTTCCCTGAAACCTAGAACATGGCTCAGCCTAGAGTGGCATACAGTGAGTGCGTCTTTGATAAACGAATTCACATGGATACATACCAGCTGTCACTGATTATCATGAAAGTGAAATCTTTGGTAGCCACCAACCACTATGTACCAACCCCAGGCCACCTACTTCCTCCTTCCCAGGATCCCTGGCCATTCAGTTGGTGCCCTCTGCTGTCCATCAGCCTGTACTGCAGGGACCTTCCATTCCCAGCCCTAAGGAACTGTGAGCATCGAGGATAAGAGTGCTATCACTAACAGGTCCAAACTTTCCCATCACAAAAACCTCCTGCCTGGCTTCAGATGCAATTAGGAACAAGCCCAGCCAGATACCTGTTGAATCACTTTTAGCTTTGTTTGGCCTCCTCCCCTCTGCCCTCTCCTCTGTGTGCCATCTGCAGAGCTTAAAGCCCAATTGTCTCACTTCTGGTAAGACTGACAGCAAGAAAGGAGGAGGGACTGACTCAGGGTCACATAACCAGTCAGACCATAACTCCGGTCCCCACATTCACAGACCCTGGCACTGTGACACACCGGGCTGCTTTCCTCTTCTCTAAAGAACAAGATAGGAAAGAAGTTGCCATGGGCTATAGAAGTATGGGGTTTCTCCAGGGCCTCAGCCACTTGGGAGAGCCATTCTTGAAGCAACCAGCTATGGAGCCGCAGTGAGATCATCCTGCCATCTCCTTACCATGACCTGCCTGATATGGCCTCCATCTATCTCTCCGAACTCCTCCCCAGCCCTGCCTCCCACTCACTCTGCTCCAGCTGCAGTGACCTCATTCCAACCTCAGGGCCTTTGCACTGGCTATGACTGTTTGTGGAACCCTTTGTCTCCAAATTTTCCCATGACTGATTCCATCCTATTGTTCTCAAATATCACTTCTGCTGGGAATACTTCCTCTACCACCTGAATGCAATCATGTGTAGGAGTTTGGGCTGCTATGACAAATTACCATCAACTGAGTGGCTTATAAACAACAAAGATTTATTTCTCACAGCTCTGGAGGCTAAAAGTTTGAGATCACCGTGTCAGCGTGGTCAGGTTCTTGAGGAAGGCCCTCTTCTAGGTTGCAAACTGCCTGCTTCTCACTGTGCCCTCGCATGGCAGGAGAGCAGGAGAGCTCTCTGGGGGCCCTTTCTTAAGGATCCTCATCCTACTCGGAAGGGCTCCACCCTCAGGATCGAATCACCTCCCAAATTCCCTACCCCCTAATACTAGCGCATGTGGGGTTAGGATTTCAGCACAGGAATTTCGGGACACACAAACATCCCATCTACAACATCCTGCCACACACCACCATGCTACATTGCCCTGTTTTCTTTGGAACATTTAAACCACCCTTCAACACATATTTATAGAGCAGCTCCTGGGCCCCGAGGCACTGCACTAAGGCTTATCTGTTCATTGTGTGTTGTTTTCCCAGATGTACACCCTGTGAAGACAAGGGCCTTGTCTGTGGACTCGCACCCAGCCCTAGAATGAGCACACAGGAGGCATGCAGTTCATGTATCTGTTGACAAACAAATAAATTAAGGGCCTTTAAGATGAGACCGGGGGGGGGGGGGGTGGTTAGCGGGTTAAGCCTATGTCTTTGGCTCAGGTCATGATCTCAGGGTCCTAGGATCGAGCCCTGCACTGGGCTCTCTGCTCAGCAAGGGAGCCTGCTTTCCCCTCTCTCTCTGCCTGCCTTTCTGCCTACTTATGATCTCTAATAAATAAATAAAATCTTTAAAAAAAATAAAATAAAATGAGACAGAAGTGTCCTGAATGGGGAATCAGGGTTTAGACTATGTGAGTTTGAGACCACCTCAGCTCAGGTGACCCTGAACCAGTAATAACCCATATGAGCCTAGCATTTTCTGACTCTGAAAGCCCCTCCCTGCCTGCAAAGTCCAAGGTCCTCTGACCAATAAGACCTTAGAGCTCACCCAGGATGCAGCTCTGTCCCTTAGATTTAGTGAAGGGAGAAATGTGGGCCCCTCCTTTCCCCCTTCCCTTTGGCTCCCTCCACTAGTTCCAGGCCCAAGCCCCTCTGAGAGGAGAGGGGTGAAGCCAAGGTGAGCCCGCAGTCCCACTCCCAAAGGACAGCAGCCCACACTCAGCATCCAGGATAATTATGGCCAGCTGCATTGCATCTCCACCACGGGCTCCCTGACCCTGGGAAGCTGGAGAAGCTCAGCCGTTGCCCACATGTGGTTGTTTGATCAGGGAGTGGGGAGAGGAAGCTGGCAGCTCAGCTGCTGGGCCGTGGTGCCAGCTGGGGCCAGCCCTGCCTGACGGCCTCATCTGAGGGCCCAGATGGACAAGCAGGGCCAGGCACAGTGAAGCGTGATGGAGCTGCTATCTCCCTCCTAGCCTGGGGATAGTGGAAGAGGGTCACAGGCCCCAGCTCAGAGTTGCAGGTGGCTGTAGGCCGTGGTAAGCAGATCTCGTCACAGCCAGAACAGTTTGGGGAAAGGTAGCTACTTGTCAACGGAACGAGCTAGGAGTGAGCCGCTGACAGATGTGGAGCCCATGTACCCTCGGGCTGAGGATTAGGAATAGGGACCAGGGCCCGTGGCCTGGAGGGGATTGAGGGAGCCTGGGTGGGGTATGACTAACAGGCCTGGGAGCCAGAGCCACAGCCAGGATTTGTCTATGGAAGAGGGGATGACAAGATGAACCAGGATGATCCTTGGCCATTCATGTCCTTCCCAGTGACACAGGCCATGCAGGGCATCAAGCTCCTAGATTCCCCCAGATAGAGATTGCTTTCAGACAGGAATCAAATTGGAAGGGCTCTGAGCCACTAATTCATACTAAGGTGTCAATGACTAACCATAGAATAATAACACAAGGCTTCAGGTGGAGACAGAGCTCCTTGGGTTCAGAACTTTCCAACACATTATTCCAAGAAAACCAGTCATAAGTGGAATGAATTTTAGTTTCATGTATGTGTGGGGGGAGAGAGAGAGAGAGAGAAAATATTGCCTGACATTTTTCAATTGTCTCAGGAGATCCTCACTTCAACATGTGCAAATCCAACTCAGAATCTTCCCTCCAACCAAGCCAGGTCCTCTCCTTAAGGCAGCACTGCCAGGTGTGCAGGCCGAAGCCTACCCCTCAGCCCCATCTCTGTCTGTCAACAACTCCCAGAGCTGTCATGTCCCAAACATCTATTGAGTCTGGCCACTTCTCTCCTGAAGGGTGGCAACGGTGGGTTGCCCACACAGGCCTGGCTCCGCCCAGAGTGCAAACAGAAGCCACTGGTCCCTGCCTCCATGTCCTGTTGCCAGCCCCACAGGGTGTGGGGGCCACAGCCACCACCCTGCACATGACCTCTCTTCTGTCACCCTAAGGCCCGAGGTGTGTACACCAGCAGTGGAGTCTTCCCGTAAGGGATGGGTTTGAGGAGGAGGTCCCCACAGCCTTGGAATCAGGTTCTTGGCAGGGAGAACTGGGGGAGAGGCCCTGGGAGACCAGCACCCTGCGCCCACACACTCTTCCCCCTATCCGGAGAGGCACAGACTGAGGAGGGCAAGTGCAAAGCCCTTTAAACTGCAAAGCCCAGAGCGGCAGCTGGGGTGATCCTGGGCCCTCCTCTCCTCTGACCTCTCCTGCCAATCTCTTCTCCATCAGGCAGCCAAAGGGATCTTTAAAAAATCAATTGGATCACGTTACACATCCCTGCTTTAAATCTTTCAATGGCTCCCCGCTGCTCTCTGGATAAAAGCAAAACTTCTCAAGTGCTGTCTCTGAGGCCTCAGCGTCCAGGCCCTGCCAACCTCTCCACTCTGGCCTCTTATCACGCTCCCCTCATGCTCTATCCCAGCCCCGCTGGCCTTCCTCCAGACCCATACTGGCCACCAGTGTTCCGGCCCCAGGTCTTGGCTGTTCCCTCTGCCGGCAGTGCTCTTCCCTTCCAGCTGGGCCTAACTCACTCCTCCACATCCTTCAGATCTCGGATCAAGTGTCACCTCCACATGCGGCCTTCAGGATGGCCCTGCCCACATCAGTCCTCGGGAGGCAGCTCTCGTAGCTCCAGGTCCCTCTGACCCTTGTAGCAACTTCATCCCATGAGCAACTTTGCTTATAGGATCATCTGATTAGCGTGTTCTCTCCCCCGGCGGACCAAGGGCTCACGCAGTCAGAGGCCTATTTTTGTTTGCAGCCTGGCACCAAGAGTCACAGCTGGCATGTGCCGAAGGCTTACTGCGTACCAGACCCTGTGCTGAGGCTTTTGCGTACGTTATCCCACTGAAACCTCCTGACAGCCCTACAAGGCAGACACTGCTGTTACATCCATTTTGCAGATGAAGAAATGAAGGTTCATGAGGTTAAGAAACTGACCAAGGTCCTGTCTAGTCCACAGGAGGGCTGAGATCCAACCCGGGCAATGTCGTCCCAGGGTACATGGGCCACACCACACAGCCACCCCCCCTGCCTTTGACCGCATTGGCCTCTCCACGGCACACGCTCTGTGAATAGTTTTCATATGAACAGAAAGACGCACACACGCACACACCCGAAAGAGCACGCGCCAGGAGGAGAACACATGTGGTTTCTGGTTGGTGGGATTATAGATGTTTATTTTCATCTCTCACTTACTTGTATGTTCCAATTTTTCTATACGAAACCAGTATTTTGTTGATGCCTTTAAAATATGGAAGAAAACCTTAAAATCTCTTTAATCTTTTAAAAAAGAAAGAGGAACAGACCAAAATCAAGATGTCCAAAGAAACGGTACGCCGTTCCCTTCCATTCCACGCCAAGCCCTACCTTGGTAGAAGACACGAAGCATTTTCAAGATGAAATGGCCTCGTGACGTGCCCATAAAGACGTAGCTGCTGCCTTCAGACAGACCAGGGTTGGCATCGTGGCTCTTCTAGCGTGGCTTCAAGCCAGTTTCTTAACCTCTTTGACCCCAGTAACCTCGCAACCTCTGGCCTCCTCTGTGAACAGGGCACTACTGTCTGACGCTCTTTCCAGGACCGCTGTGAAGACTAGAGAGAACAGACAGAAGTGACTCGGGACGGGGCTTGGGGCGTAAGAGATGCGCAGTGAATGGTGGCCATCAGCCTTAGCCCAACTCTCATGGACAGACGGAGAGCAGCAAAGACACGTCCCATACCCCAAGCACCCACACCCAGAAGCAGCTACATCTAGTCACCCTTGTCAGCCACACGTCCGCCTGCTGGCCCCGGCTGCATCCCTCTCTGGGTCTCCCTGCTCAGCTGGCCAGTCGAAGACACTGGGCCACCTCAGGGGACCTCAAGGCAATTCACGGGTGGGGACCCCAGGACACAGGCCACCCAGATGGCCATTTTGATCCCTGCAGGGCCCCCCCACTGCCATGGGTGGAGGACACAACGCCCCCTACCACCACCACAGCCTTGCCACCCCTCAGTAGAACAGAAGGAACATTTTTGTCACCTAGGTGGAAACCCCAATTCAGCTTCTGGGGTTGCAGTTTGGAGATCATGTAGGGGGATTCTCTTGTGAGGCTTCGGGAAGAATTGGAAAGGGGGGGAGAGAGGTAGGAAGAGAGAGAGACAGGGATGGAGCATGAGCCGCCCAGAGGCCCCCGTGGCTCTGCTGGTATTTACGTTCTGCCACAGCCTTGAATACCATCGGGCTCGGAAGGAATTTCCAAGAAGATCGAAATTTGAGGAAATCAAAGTTTAATTAGTCGCAGCTGCTGTAATGTATTCCAGGTGATGGCTGCTATGGCCGGGCCCCCCTCTAGGCCTCCTGACGCCTCTCACCCTCCACGGGGGCAAGTAAACAGTGGGGTGTTTGCGGTGGGAGCCCTTCCCCCCCGGGTCAGCTGAGCAGGGGAGGGGAGGTGGGAAGGGCGCATGCTGCCTCCTGTCACCTAGACTTTCTTCTGCAGGACAGAGGCGGTTTACACACCACAGGGGTCTTGTTCCCTCCTCTCTGCTCCCTGCTCAGTTCCCACTGGCGCTTTGCAAGTGACGGCAAAAGTCGCAAGGAATGCTACAGAGCACAGACGAAGAATTAGGAGTTAGGTCTCCGCTCCTATCCCTCCTCCCCTCCCACTCCTAGGTTACAGTGTGACCTTGGACAAGTCGTTCTACTGGGAGATTGCCAAAACATCCAGGAGTCGGGGGCGGGGGAGCTGGGTAGGAAATCCCAGCATGGTGCCCTGGCAGAATGTGGCTGAACATCTCTGAGTCTCGGCTGCCCCATCTATAAAATGGAATTAGGAACAGCACTAGTTCATAGGACTGTTGTTAAGAGTTAAGCAAAGTCACATGCATCCAAGTAACATATATAAAGGATGTTAGCACAGAGGTGACACATCACAAGAACTCAATTAATATGCCCAGCAGGCCTCAGTTTCCCTATCACCAAACCAAAACAGGTTCCAACAGTGGAATAGAGGAATAAGAACGTGAGCTCCTCAAAATAAAACCCAAGCCTACAGACATGTGAGGCTTCGTCCATCAGAACAGTGTTCTTCAAATGGGGGTCTGTTGAGGCTCCCAGAGGTGCTGACAGGTAGCACCAGGGATCCTGACATGGGGCCCAACTCCAGGGCAGGGGAGTGAGGAAACCGGAAGGGGGGTGGGCTCACCTTTCTCTGGGTTGATGCTGAGCTGCACAGTGGCACCATGTTACTGTGACCACTTACTGACACCAGCACCCCCTCCTCTCCATCATACAGGAGGAGTATCTACATTCCCAGCTTGGGGGCTGATGACAAGTTGGTTCTGGGGACAAGGACAGGGCCTGGGGCTTGCCTTTGACCCCACTTTGCCCCCACCAAGCCCTGGGTTCGGGGACTTGAACGTTCTGAAATGTCAAAAGGGGCGGCCCCCAAGGACACAGACGGGCACCATGTCAGCGAGCTGGTCAGTGGGAAGCCTCCTGGGACATCACTCCAGCCCCGTTGGGCTCACGGGCACTGGGACATCCGCGGGTGTGAGCTCTGCTCTGCTCAGCTCCCTGGGCAGGGGCCAGGGGAGGGGCGGACTGTTCTCTCGGGGGTGGGGGGGTGGAGGCTGGCCTCAAATCCTCTCACATCCATATGGTCTCTCCAGGGCTTGCTCCTTGCCCTACTCGCCACCAACCTCTGATTTTTTCAGCCCTGAGAGTCATTTCTAGTCTAAGTTTTTGGAAATCCAAAGACAAAATCTCTCTGCATTTCTGCTGTGTCACCCCTTCCCTGAGGCAATGAACAAAAATTCTAGCCAAATGCCGGGAAGGGTCAAGAGGTGAAAAGAAAGAAACTCCAGAAACCAAAACCTCTCAGTTAACTGTTCAAAACTGTCTCCTGCTTCGCAACAGAGGCGCTCGTATGTAGGTCCAAAAACACAGCCAGCCGGGCATGCCGAGGCAGCCATGTTGAGCCGAAACGCTTTCCTTGAACGTGAACGTGTTACTCCCGAGGGCTGTTATTTGTGCAGGGTGTCTCTTCCCCTTACCTTGCAGCCGTGACTAAAAGGTAAGAGGGAGAGCGTGGAGTAGTGTCTACCAACACTGGTCGGCCTGCTGCCACCCTTCCCGTTTGCTTCACCAGCGGACGGCCTCTCCCTCGGATACTGAAAACGCCACCAGGTCACTTCTCTAGCCTCTCTTGCCGCTACACATGGTCAGGTGACCCAATTCTAGCCAATGGGACCTGAGACACATTGGCCGAGGTGACTTCTGGGAAAGCAAAATGATAGGTGCAGTGAAAGCCTTCTTCCCGCCTATGGTGAATGCGCATGCGTAGGACCGCAGCTGTGGCGACCATCTTGTGCAAGAAAGCCAACCTAAATTAAAAAGCGGCCCTTGAGGTTGGCCAAGGAACAATGGAACGCACCAGGGTCCGTGATGATGTCATTGCGCCTTATATAATCAACAATTGTAACAGACTTCCTGCTAAGTGAGCTAAGTACTGTCCTAATAGCGTGAAACCTCATTAAGGTTTGTTCAGTCTGTTGCCGCCAAAAGCAGCCCGATTATCCTTAGAGAATGTTTTAGAATCCTTCCGGGTCTCTGTTAGGGCTGTTTTGGTTGCACAGCCTTTGGTTCCTGTGGTCACAGGAATCCAGCTTCAATTTGCTTAGCCAAATAGGGTGATTTTTACAATTAATATACATGAGTGTTTTGTGAAACTCACCAGCTCTTAGAACAGTTGGAACCGTCAGGATTTTCTCTCTGACTCCCTTATTGTGTCTCACCATTTTGAGGTAATAAATCCTTGGGTGTTTGTCACAAAAAAGTCTGGTTGTCCAGAATTATTTTTTAATTTAATTTTTATTTGCCTTGAGAAAAAAAAAAGGTGGATACATTTCTGTAGCTTTAAAACTTTATATTACAGAAGGATTTTGTTTTATAACTGATTCATGTTGTCAGTAATTCACCTCTGCAGTCCTAAATGTGTCACCTCGGCCAATGTGTCAAGGATCTGGGAAACTACTTCCCTTTTTTTAATGTTCACCATTCTCTGGGTGCGTTGTGTATGGCTAATGGTGAGAAACCTTATTTTGATGATAACATGGCAGAAGGAGCTCCCTCATCAATGTCCGTGTGATCAAGACAGAGCTTCAGACACCAGTGGGGCTCATTTCCCTTGGGGGGACATCGTCTTCTGGTAAGTGGAAACTTTCTCTCCACAGAGAAACTGCTGGTTCACTTTCCTAAAATGAGCTCAGTATTTGGTTCTAAATCCTCTGCCAGATGCCAACACAGGAAGAACTTACAATGTCCTGGGAACTTCATGAATCTATAAACACACTTTGAGTGTGTTGTCAGTAAAAAGTAAAAGTCATGCAATTTTTATGAAGTCTACCTTTCACATGTTTAGAAGCAAAAGAACAGTTTTTGAAAAATAGCAATTTGAGGGGCACCTTGGTGTCTCAGTCAGTTAAGCATCTGACTTTTGAATTCAGCTCAGGTCTTGTCTCATGGTTGTGAGTTCAAGCCCCATGCTGGGCTCTGCACTAGGCAGGGAGCCTACTTAAAAATATATATATGGAAATTTGATAGGAATAGCACAATCTGGGATGCCTGGGTGGCTCAGTTGTTAAGCGTCTGCCTTTGGCTCAGGTCATAATCCCAGGGTCCTGGGATCAAGCCCTACTTCAGGCTGTCTGCTCAGCAGGGAGCTTGCTTCTCCCTCTCCCTCTGCCTGCCTTTCTGCCTACTTGTGATCTCTGTCAAATAAATAAATAAAATCTTAAAAAAAAAAAAAAAAAGAATGGCACAATCTGATGTGAAATGTGAAATAGAATTTAGGTTGCTAGGAGTGGATGTCCTCCAGGCCACACACGGACTGTTTGGGGATATGTGTGTTTAGAAAGCTTGTCTGGTGATTCTGTGGCAGAAGGAGCCACTGCACAGGATATGAGATCTTTGGAGACTTGGCCCATGTCTTATGTGTCATCAAGTCCTTGCCTCTAGCATATACACAACTGGGCACATAGTAGGTGCTTAATAAATTGGTCCCCTGAACCAATGAGCGAGGAAGAGGAAAAATGGAAGTGCAGAAGGTAATAAAGGTTTTTTGTCTTTTTTTTTTTTTAAGATTTTATTCATTTGTTTGAGAGAGAGAGAATCAGGTTCCCTCCAAGCAGAGAGCCCGAAGGGGGGCTCGATCCCAGAACCCCAGGATCATGACCTGAGCCAAAGACAGACGTTTAACTGACTGAGCCACCCAGGTGCCCAAGAAAGCTTTTTATGTAGGATCTTTCCCAGCCATAAAATACTGAGAAGCTGCTTCTTCTTTGGGCACCTATCCCTCAAGGTGGGTTGGGGACAAGAACGTGGTGGTGTGGTAGACAGGAGTTCATTGGGAGCTGAGGCCCCACACAGGGTGCTGACCTGAAGCCAGGGTTTGGCCCAGACAGAGAAGCTTCTCGGAACCCCCCTGCCAGTGGGGAGGCTCAGCCGCCCCTGCACCAGGCCCCAAGGAGAAAACGCATTTGTTTACTTGACCTGAATGACATGTTCATTGATTTTTCTGGAGCAGTTCATTCATAAAGGCAAATTGAGCCCCACTCCTGGGGATGCCAACGGCCTTTTAACAAGCTCCCCGAGGGATGACTTCTGAAAATGAGTCGCTGATGAGCCAGAAATGGAGTTTGCCTGCCTAGCCTGGCCCTGCTGGCCCATGGCTGTGAGCCGCTGGGCAGGGGTGCCATCTTGTGACTCGGGGACTCTTGGCCTGGCACAGGAGGCCGGGCCCAGCGGACAAGGCCCAGCGGACCAGGGCAGAGATAGAACACTCCTGGCTGCTTCACACTAGAGAGCATCTGGACAACCAGGACAAAAGCAATTTGTTGCTCACGTGTCCTGGCTCAATCTTCCCCTGCAGTTTGCTCGAGTGGATGAAGATAGTGTGGGAAACGGACTGAGGGAGTTGCTTGAATAGAAAGGCCGTATTTTCTTTCTCTTTGGTCCCAACAAGTTCGGTTCTTGCCAGCACCAGTTACTCTCAGAGAATGTTGTCACTCCTTCGGTTCAGTCCTCTCACTGGACCATTCAGTCAACAGAGGCCTGGTGAGAAGTGACCTGCCTGAGGCCAGACAGCCTGAGGTTTGGGTTTTTTATAGGATTTACAGTTCATAGGCACACATACATCTTTGATCACACTCAGTCCTTCCATTGGTGTTGGTGCCCATCATTTTAACTGATTGTAACATTATCCTTGTCCCTTTACCCCCTCACATTCTATTTGAGGAGGTATTTTATCTTTGTTTATTTGACCAGATGACACTGTTATGGCTAGTCTTCAGATGGCATCTGAGATCTACCATTCTAGAGAATTCTTGCTGCTTTGACTTTCATCGTGCATTTCTCCCTTCACCTCTTCCTTTTTCTCCCTCAGTCCCTACTTTCTCCCCACTTTTTCTTCTCCCTCGCCTTCTGTCCTTTTTTTCTTAAGGGGTGGCCCAAGAAATGTGAGTTCTAATTCCCATCCTGCTTCCATTTGCCGGCCTTCAGTTTCTCCATCTGGAAAAGAAGGGGTTGGTCTTCAGTTCTTTGAAATTGCTTCCATTCAGAGAGCCTGATAGGGCTACAAGTTTCTCCTACCCTGTTGACTCACCCCCTGAAGCAAAAGCATCTTTCCCTTTCTGATCTGCTGACTGAGGTCTTAAGCAGAAATTGGGGTGCATTGGTTAGAAGTCATACTGATGGGGACAGCCTACCACTCATCCCCACTGGAGAGGCCACCTCCATATCTCACTCATGATTTTCCCTGTGATGAATTAGCAGTGCATTCCCACTGGTGAAACAGACACTTCCATGCACTCTCATTTGGGATGATGGGCCATCTCACTTTGTTCTCTGTTTATTGTGTGTGACATGGCTGTCACTATTGATTCGGCATTATTGAGAGAGAAGCTTCTTATTTCCTCTCAGGGACTTTGCTGGCAATTAAGATGAGTAGCCAGCAGGTGAGCAATGGAAACTTGGTAATGGTCTAAACCTTTTATACTCCATTATTCCTTTGAAAAAAAAATTGTTCTTAAAATTATTACACAAATAGTAAAATAATTCTACAAGGTCAAGATCTTTAAGGAAATCAGCTCATAAACATAATATGGTACCTTTCTCAAAACACCCCCCCTCTGCACATCTGAAATCTGGTTTGATCTGCATATTTGTCAAAACACTTCTTTCCACTTCCTCTTGAATGGCTTTTAAGAAGAAAGCATTCCCAAGGTGTTGTTTCTGTTCTAGGATTTGAGGACTTTAAGAAGTGGGTGTTTAAAAAGACCTTGTCTTTGTTCTAATAAAAGGGATATGATTACCTGCATTTGACTAATCACAAAACAGGTATTGATCTTGATATAAAGGTCAGATGGCTGTAAAGTGTTGTGTCCATTTTCTATTGAGGCTGGGACAGATGACCACAAATTTAATGGCCTAAACAATCCAAATTTATTATGTTACAGTTCTGAGGGTCAGAAGTCTCTCCGGACTGAAAAATCAAGGTGTTGGCAGGGCTGTGTTCCTGCTGAGGGCTCTAGGGGAGAACCTGTTCTTTGCCTTTTCCAGCTTCCAGAGGCTGCCCCCTCCTCCCTTGCTTCAGAACTCTTTTCCATCTCCAAAGCCAGCAACCACATCGTCCTGACCTCTGCTTCTGGATTCACTTCTCTAATCAGACTCTCCTGCCTCCATCTTTCCCTTAGAACACCTTTGTTGTTACATGAGGTGTACACAGATAATCTAGGATACCCTGTCCATCTAAAGATATTTAAATTAATAATTTAATTTTAATTTAAAGAACCTGAGTGGCTCAGTTGGTTAAGCCTCTGCCTTCAGCTCAGGTTATGATCTTCCAGAGTCCTGGGATTGAGCCCCGCATCAGGCTCCCTGCTCAACAGGAAGCCTGCTTCTCTCTCTCCCACTCCCCCTACTTGTCTTCCCTCTCTCACTGTGTCTCTCTCTGTCAAATAAGTAAGTAAAATCTTCTAAAAAATTAACAATTTAAATAGTTTGTTTTAGTGAAATAATTTTAATCATCAAATTAATAATTATTTGCTATTTAAATTAGTGCTTTAATTAGTCTGCAGAGTCCTTCCTGCCATGTAAGAGAATATCACAATCATAGATGATGGGACTAGAACGTGAGCATCTTTGGAGGGGAGCCATTATTCTGCTCACCTGCAGGTATCTTTAGACTCCAGAAAAACCAGTATGATAGCTACAAAAGTAGCCTTCGATTTTCCTCGTCTCTATATTCACACCCCTTCTCAATACGACTTTACAGCTCCTTCCATCAAGAGGCTGTGTCTGGGGACGCCTGGGTGGCTCAGTTGGTTGAGCAGCTGCCTTCGGCTCAGGTCATGATCCCAGCGTCCTGGGATCAAGTCCCGCATCAGGCTCCTTTCTCCGCAGGGAGCCTGCTTCTCCCTCTGACTCTGCCTGCCACTCTGTCTGCCTGTGCTCGCTCTCTCTCTCTCTCTCTGACAAATTAAAAAAAAAAAAAAAAGAGGCTGTGTCTGTCTCTCCCCTTTCTGAATTTGGGCTTGGTCATGTGACTTTCTTTGGTCAATGGGACATTGGCAAATGCCTTAGGGATTGCCTTCTCTTGCTACTCTTGGGACCCTGTGACCAGCCTATATTGGTCACAAAAACCCATGGTAACACAGAAACCTATGTTAACAAGCCCTATGTAGCTGCTGGATGATGGGGCATCAGCCCAGGCAACAGCCAACCACACACCAGATTAGTGAGTGAGACTACTGTCCATCAGTTGACTATGAACACATGAACTCAGCTGAGACCAACAGAAGAACAGCCCAGCTATTCCCAGTTCAAATTGCTCAACCGTAGACTCCTGCGCAAGCACATGTGTTTTAAGCCATGACCTTTTAGCGTGACTTGTTATGCGATACACAGCAAATGCTAACAGATCCAACTAGTGACCCACTTCTGCCCAATCACATAAAGACTTCTCAGTTATGACATTCAACCTCAAACACTTCTCTTGGTTCTGTTGGATAATTCAGGTTGAATTCTTGTGGACCGAAATCTGTATCCTACCATTATCACAGAGAGGCAGATGCTTTCCCACTAACTGGCAAAATATAACAGAATTACTTCCTAAACAAAGGTTTAACGAAGTTGTATGAAGCATTTCAAGTCTTGTTTCTCTTTTTGGACTCAGTTTCCTTGAAGGCAGAAACAATGGCCTGTGCCTCAGGTCTGTCTCACAGGACAGGACATAGATGGCACAGAGCTTAAGAGCACAGGTTCTGGAGTCAGACCTGAGTTCAAATCCTGATTTTACCTGCTAATTACAGGAACTTTGGCAAGTTGCTTAAACTCCCTGTGACTCATTTTTCTCACTTGTAGAAAATAGGGATAATGGAAATGCCTAGCACACAGGATCGTTCCGAGAGTTAAGTTATATCCAACCATAACAGCAATAATGTGTAAGCACTTAGAGGAATGTCAGGAACAAGAATTCAGAAGTATTAGTGAATGTTATTACACAGAACAGGGACTCAATAAAGACTTGGCCATTTGACTTGAGTCAAATCTGAGGGATTTGGCTCTGGAAGAGCCAAGAATCAAAACTTCCAGGACCCAAATTTAGATGAACTGCACTTCTCTGGAGAAGCTTGTGGAAGCCTGAGACATTATGGGTCCAAGAAATGTAAGTTCTCCTCATTCAGAAGTTTACGTCCATACTAACTCTTGATGCTAGACTCCTGAATAGATCTTGATTCACGGTCACACCAGAGAGAATGAAGCCCTTGGGACCTTCATGGTTCAGTCCTGCTCCAGTAGTAACTAGTAAAGATGTCTTCTCCCCAAACCAATGAGCCATACCTCCCAGGAATCTATACACCAGAGTGACGCCATGTAATTTCCAAGTCTATGTCATGTAACTTCCAAAGCTTCAGCCTGAGCCTCTTAGGATGCTCAGCCCTGGATGAGGGCTGATCTCATGTAAGAAATCCTGCTAGCTTGAGTCCACTGTGCTGTAAGAATTAATCACATGGAGGGGCGCCTGGGTGGCTCAGTGGTTAAGCCGCTGCCTTCGGCTCAGGTCATGATCTCGGTGTCCTGGGATCGAGCCCCGCATCGGGCTCTCTGCTCAGCAGGGAGCCTGCTTCCTCCTCTCTCTCTGCCTGCCTCTCCGCCTACTTGTGATCTCTGTCTGTCAAATAAATAAATAAAATCTTTAAAAAAAAAAAAAAAAAAAAAAAAAAAAAAAAAAAAGAATTAATCACATGGAGATGCCATGCAGTAAGAGAGATGCCTGAGCAGCTTCCGACTCTTGTAGCCATCCAGCTGAGACAGCAACCTCACGAGTAAAGAAGCCATCCTTGTTGCCCAGGTGAGCATCACTGCCATCTGACTGTAACCCCAGGGGACACCTCAAGCCAGAACCACTTGGTGGAACCCTGTCAAATCCACAGAACCATGAGAGATAATAGCAAATGGTTTAAGCCACTAGGTTTCAAGGTGGTTTGTTATATAGTAGTAGGTAACTGGAAAATCTCCCAAAACCTACCATGAGTTCATTCCATCAACCATTTTTTTAAATTATTGACTCAATCTATAAACTTTAGAAATAAGTAAGTCAAAGTCCAGTATTGGGCCCTGTGGCAAGTTCACATTCAAGTAACATTTGGGAAACTGTGGCTTCGGACGAGGCGCTTCTACATGTGTTATTTAAACTTAAAGTTACAAATTTGGACTCTGTTATTAAACCGCTTGGATTCAAGTTCTGGCTTCACTACTTACTAGATGATGACTTTAGACAATTAGCTTAATCTCTGCTTGCCTCAATTCCTTCATCTATAAACTATGGACAGTGATAACACCAACCTCATAGAGTTGTGAGGATTA
Source organism: Mustela lutreola (assembly GCF_030435805.1). Classification (NCBI taxonomy): domain Eukaryota; kingdom Metazoa; phylum Chordata; class Mammalia; order Carnivora; family Mustelidae; genus Mustela; species Mustela lutreola. Next base: position 18,268,400 of record NC_081299.1, read on the forward strand.
AATGAAACAACTCTCAAAATGCTATGTGCCTAGTCACAGAGTAAGCATTCAGCAACTGGAAAATACTATTAGAATTATTAATGTAATTACAACCAGCTTCTGCCTTTGAGGAACTTAAGGCAGAGTCAAGACATGGGCAAAATAACATTTCAAAAATAAAGCAAGAATTTGTAAGTAGGTTTTTTTTTTTTTAAGATTTTATTTATTTATTTATTTATTCATGAGAGAGGGGGCGGGTGGGGACAGAGGGAGAAGCAGACTCCCCGCTGAGCAGGGAGTCTGATGACCTGAACTGAAGGCAGACACTTAACCGACTGAGCCACCCAGGGGCCCCTCCATAAGTGTTTTGAGTGAATGAGTGACTTAACAGCCAGATAAAAAGTATCCCAATAATGAGAGAGGGGAAATAAAGTGTGTGTGCTCCAAGGTGGGAGAATTACTTCTGGCTGATCTGCTCTGGGAAAGCTTCCTGGAGGTGGTGGCTTTAGAGTTAGCTAGTGGGAAATAGAGAGGACTCCAGTATCGGTGATGGGGTAGTATCCCTTCCAAGTGGTGGGAACTCCTGTGCAAATCCAGGCCACCCAGCAGCCAGCACATTGACTGACTCAGTTGGAACATGGAGGGTGGGAGAAGAGACAAAGGTAGGTTGGGACCAGATCACGATCTGACAATTTGCTGTGTTTCTTTACTCATTGGAGCCTCCAAAGAGCCAAGCATGTCATTCAGAGAGGCCGTCCAAAGCAGCCCCTCATGTAGACAAGGGAACAGCAGGAATCAGGACCTGGCTCCCCCAAGCCTGACTCAATACCCAGAGAATCACAGGGTTCCCAGCCAGCCAGAGGCCTCTTTCCTTTCTGTTCCAAGCTCATGGAACCCTGAGGAGCGTGCACTGAGTGCAGGGAATGCTGCATGTCTGATCTAGACCCCAGGGCCCCTGATCCTCATTCCCGGCCTTCCTCAGCACCTATCACTTGTCTCCCTCTAGAACCACTTTTGAAGTCTAGCCATTGTTCCTCAATACCCTCCTCTACCCCTAGACACTACAGTGGCACACACAGAGAGGGCGGGCCATCCTGCTTAAAAGGGACATCGTCCCTACCTCCCACCTGGGGCTTCAGGAAGAAAGAGAAGGCACAGTCCCTCTTAGTGAGGTGTAGCCCTCTTCTCTGGCTTTCTTGACTCAGACAGCCCTGGGTTTGGATCATTCTGGTCCCAGCTCCCCCACCTTCCAGCTGTGATTCTGAGCAAATCAACCCAGTTTCTCTAGGTTTCAGCTTCCCAATCGGAAGAAGGGGGAGCACAGCCTGCCTAATTGTTCTGTGGGGACTGAATGGGAAAATAAAGGGAAAAGGCTGGGACATAATAAATGCACCATGAACACCAAGGGTTATGACAGTCAGTGTGGTTCTGCTTCCTGACGCTCCGCTTCGGAGCCCCTGCCTCACACCTGGAAGCCAGCGTCCTGCTGTCCTGCCCGCGGAGCCCTGAGCGCATCCTTCCTAGTCTCCCTGCCCTGCCTCGCCAGCTCACGGCTTTGGGGGCTGCCTGGTCAGGAGGCCCACTTCTTGCCTGCTGCCAGAGGGGCCTTGAGTGTTGAAATCCTTCCATTCCACGAGGCCAGAAACTTGATTATGTTATTAATTAAAGCAAGATGCCGGGCCTGGGAGATTTATTTTCTTTTCCATATCTGTGGCCATAAATGCCACTCAGGGAGCTCAAAGGCCCATGTCAGCCTGAATCGGGCCCCTGAACAGACGTTTTGTTCCCAGTTCAGTCTCCTCGGCCCCTCCTCCTCGGTGCCAGGAAGGAAGTGTGTGTTGTGATACCCGCCCCTCACCCCGATTTCCCTTGCTCCATCTGCATGAGGCAGAAAGAGAGGGAAATACCTGGGCAGTGTGGCATGGGGAGGGAATTTTCCAAGAAATTTGTTTTAAGTTTCTGCCTCATCATTATAAGACTTGCACGTTTCTATTTTTAGCTGCACAAATGAGCCAGGCCCACATTCCCCTCATCTCCCCTGCCCCAACCTTTGTTTATACAAAGCACATGCTGAAATCATTATTTTAAAACCTCCAAACCCATAATTGCTCAGGTAGGTGAAGAATGCAGTCTTTATGGATGGCGCTTACAGAGGGGGCCAGAGTGTTCCTGGGGACTATGGCTTCTTCGTATTTGCATCCGCCTGCACCTACCCTGCACCAAACCCCAGAAGGCCCAGAAAAATCCAAGTAACTTACAGCCAGAACAGGCGCCATTGATAAGAGTCCAAGCACCATACACTTGAGTTCTAGAACTAGAACACAGATGAGACATGTCCCATTGGTCATAGATTAACCTGTCGCTGCTGGGATTCGACCACAGGTGTCCCGACCTCCAAGTGTGGCACATCTACTCCACTATGGAAATCGGTCCTGAGTCCCAATCCTACCTCACCAGTTATTAGCTGTTAAGGCCTTGAGCAAGTTACCAAACTCCTCTGTACCTCAGTTTCTTTATCTGTAAGGGTGTGGGGGTGGTAACAAAATTGCCCACAGCATAAGATTGGTGTGAGGACTTCACGAGCGCCTGGAAGAAAGTAAGCTCTATATTTTTTTTGTTCTGGTTTCCCCAGAGAGCACAGCCAACCCGCTAGCTACTGGACATCAGGTTTTACTGTCTCCGGTCCCTTCACTCTCCGTGCAGTGTGGACCACAGTGTATTTCTCGGAACTCGACCCATTGAGGAGGATTTCCATCCAGCATCGTCTTCCAGAGCCACCACTAAGCAAGGTGGTGACAGTCTGTTTTTGGAGAGACCATATGTTGCTTCAGCTCCCCTATGAACCGGGCCGAGTTCTTCCTTCACTTGATCCTAAACATCGCCTCCTGAGGCCACACGTGTGAGCTGAGAAAGAGGTGTCAATTTGAAAAAGGTCATTACAAGGATGTCTGCCTCATTACCTGTCATGTCGTTAATTTGTGCCTCTGGGACCTGCGTGAGCCTGGCCCCAAATAAACCACTTCCAATGCTTTCAATGACTTTGAAGTATTATAACTAACACTTGGACTTGGCACCTCTGACAACACACAGCTCACAATGGACAGGCGGCCTTGGTCTTGAGTTACTTGTATCCTATGTTCAAACATTCAGTCTCTCCTAGGGCTTAGTTTCATGCCAGGAGCTGCTTCTCAAATGGAGAGTAGCTATCTGCCTGGCTTTGATACAGAATCCCTGGAGTCTGCACTCTGACTCTCCAGCTGGGACTGACCAGACACTCTGTAGAATCCTGTTCTACTCCAGGTATCTCTAGCACCTTCGAAACGGTTGGATTGTACGGCGTAAGGGGCAGAGCAGCTGAAACCTAGAGCTGCATGATGGCTCACAGAGGCACTAAGCATTTTTGCCTCTATGGGCTCTTTCTTTCATCACAAAATACACATATATATTTATATATTATATAGTATATATATAATTATTTAATTATATGTATAATTTAATAATTAAATATATATAATTAAAATAATTATATATAATTAAATTTTATATATATATATCTCCCTTCTTTTCACTACATCCGCATCTTTGGGGCAAATACCCAGTAGTGCAATTGCAGGGTCATAGAGTAGCTCTATTTTTAATTTCTTTTTTTTTTAAGATTATTTATTTATTTATTTGACAGAGAGAGAGAGACAGCAAGGGAGCACAAGCAGGGGAGTGGGAGAGGGAGAAACAGGCTTCCTGCCAAGCAGGGAGCCCAATGCAGGGCTCAGTCCCAGGACCCCGTGATCGTGACCTGAGCAGAAGGCAGACGCTTAACAGACTGAGTGACCCAGGTGCCCCTATTTTTAATTTCTTAAGGAATCTCCACACTGTTTTTCAAAGTGGCTTCACCAACTTGTATTCCCACCAACGGTGTAAGAGGTTTCCCCTTTCTCCACGTCCTCTCCAACACTTGTTGTTTCTTGTCTTGTTAATTTTGGCCATTCTAATTGGTATAAGGTCGTATCTCAATGTGGTTTTAATTTGAAGCTCCCTGATGGCTAATGGTGGTGGGTATTAAGGAGGGGACGTATGGCATGGAGCACTGGGTGTGGTCCATAAACAATGAATCTTGGAACACTGAAGAAATAAAATTTTCAAAAATAGAAATTATATTTTATGACTCCATTGGTAGGAAAATGGATATAATCTAAGAGTCATTATTACTATATTTATTTTTTCTTTTGATTTTAACATAAAGTAAAATTAAGATATTTTTGTGAACCCTCCAAGTACTGCGGGCTGTAGGCACCGTGCCTGATGGATAAGCTGGCCCGGCTCATGCCTCAGTCTGGACCCGCTGTGGAACACTCGCTTGCTTTGGATCCGCTCAAAGCTGGCAGCCTCCTGCGCCATCTAATAAGGGAACCGGAGCATCATCAGCAAGGGTGATAAACACTGCCTCCGAAGTGCAAAGGACTCCACCAAGCGTTAGGTCTGTTTCCATGGTAAGGTGTCTAAGGTACAACAGTTTGTCCTTTACTTTGGATGGAGCCGCACTCCCCAGAACCCCGTATCTCTGCCAATTTCACCTGCAAACACCTTGGTTTGGGACTTGCAGCCTCCAGAACTGCGAAGCAATGAATTTCTTGTGCTGAAGCCAGCCAGCCCGCGTGGCACTCAACTGCAGCAGCTCCAGGACCCACGCTCGGGCCCACGCTCTCATCCTCTTGGCCATGCTCTCCTTCACTAGTCTCCCCCAGACCCGCAGTCTCAAATGCCATCTGTAGGCTAATAACTCCCGGTGTCTCGGGTCTTGACCTTCTCTCTGCAGTTCAGACACTCCTGTGCGGTGGTCTTGGCGGCTCCATCTGAGCTGTTACAGGGTCTCAAACGTCTGACGTTCAATAAGGAGCTCTTGATTTTCCCACCCAGATCTGTTCCCCTTATTGCTCTATCTCAGTCCATGGCGACTCCAGCCTCGCAGTGGCTCAAGTCAAGGCTTGGAAGTTACCTCCAATTCTGGTCCTTGCCTCAGCCTCCACACCTAATCCCTCCACAACTCTCTTGACATTACGTCCAGCATCTAAGTGACGTCTGTCTACCTCTCCTTTCCCCCTGCCATGCCCTGGGCTCTGGTCCCGCCCACTGCAGCCTCTCACCTGGACCCTGCAACCCTTTCACAACTGGCCTCAGTTTCCCCTGCCCCTTCACACCACAAACAATCCATTTCCACCCAGCAGACAGAGTGTTGGGTTTTTTAAATATATATATTTTTAAAGATTTTATTTATTTGACAAAGAGAGAGAGGTTACAAGTAGTCAGAGAGGCAGGCCGAGAGAGAGGGGGAAGCAGGCTCCCTGCTGAGAAGAGAGCCCGATGCAGGACTCAATCGCAGGACCCTGAGATCACAACCTGAGCTGAAGGCAGAGGATTAACCCACTGAGCCACCCAGATGCCCCTAAATATATTTTTAAAATATAAATCAAACCATGTTCAAGCCTGCAGTGGCTTCCCATGTTACAAACACCCAGACCCCATGTTTCTAAGTCATCTACCTTCCCCAGCCTCTCTGACCTCACCTCATGCTATTTTGGGTGCCCTCACTACACCCCAGGCTCATTGGTATTTTCTTTTTTCTGTTACTTGAGCACTTCAATTCCTTTCCTGCCTCAGGGCCTTGGCATATGCTTAGAGAACACCTTCTTTGGCACTTCGTGTGGCTGCCTCCTCAGCCTTCTAGTTCCAATCCTTCTCATTCAGCGTCCCCGCAGAGGGCACTTCCAGACACACACGCCTCTCTGTCGAACACCCTAATACCTGTCTGTACACCTCACAGCACTGTGTCCTCACTGGAATGAACTTGATTATTTATTTCTGTGTCAATTATCCCCCCCTAAACCACACACATGTACATGCACATGTGTGCACGCACGTGCGCAAATCTGAACTCCATGAAGGCAGGGACCTTGTCCCTCTCGTTTACTGTTATTCATCTGGTACCTAGCATGTGTTCCAAGAAACGTACATAGAGTAAATGAATAAAGAATGAAGATCCTCAAACCAGGGCACTGACATGCAGGGACAGCCCAACTCCCAGTCAGTCAACGCTCAGTTCAAGACTAGATTCCCCCACCCCGTAGCTGTCCAGACTTTAGCACATCCACAAAAGGAGGGTGTTTGTTAAGTTCATGTAACCCCCGCTTTCTATGCCTCTCTCTCTCTCTTTCTCTCTACCTCAGTAGAGGAACTAATTTAAAAAGGTGATATCTTCCCTCTCCAGAGTTGTGATTCATGACCCGTGTACTGGGAAAGTGACTTCGACCTAGACCAGCCACTGCAGAGATGGGGCAAGTCTTGGGGTTGAGCAGACAGATCCCAAGTACAGAAGCCAGGTGGGGGAGACAGTGGACACGTAGGTGGGTAGAGAGGAAGAGGAGGCCTTGCAGCTTCATATGCATAACCTTCAAAATAGTTGCGAAGGTTGCAATTTTTGCTCCTTGGTTCATATTTCCCTCCTCCATTAGATTATAAACTCTAGGAGGGCAGGTGCCATAAATGATTTGCTCACCGGGGTATCCCCTATGTCAATGGTGCTCAAACTTTTCAGTCTCCCCTTTCTACTCTTAAAAAATTATTGAGGACCCCAGGAGCTTTTGTTTATCATGGTTATAGCTATAGATCAGAGGTTTTCCATGGAGGACGATTTGGCTACATCCAGAGACAGTTTTCATTGTCACAACTTGTGGGAAGGGGAAGGAGTGATACTGGTGTCCTGTGGGTAAAGGCCAGAGATGCTGCTAAAATCCAATACAGTACAGGTCAGCCCCCATGACAAAGAATTTTCAGCCTAAAATGCCAGTAGTACCAAAGTTGAGAAATCTTGCTATAGATTTTACCATATTAGAAAATAAAACTGAGAGAATCTGAAGTATTTATTAATTCATTCAAAATAATAATAAACCCATCACATGTTACCATAAATGCATTTTTAAACAACTACATTTTTCAAATAGAATATTAGTGTGAAGAATGCATTGCATTATTTTGTAAATTTCTTTATTGTCTGGCCTAATAGAAGACAGCTGAATTTCCATATATGTTTCTGCATTCAGTCTGTTCCAATCTGCTGCTATCATTGAAGTGCATGAAGAAAATCCAGCTTCACACAATATGTAGTTGGAAAGTGGGAGAGTATTTTCAAAGCCCTTTCAGATAACTATACATATTCTTCTTTGTTACTACACCAAAACTCAACAATGATGGTTTCTTAAAGAATATGAAGCCACATTCACAATTTTTTCATGTTCAGTTATTTTAAAAACCCATCGGTCTGTTTTGAATTTTCATTGAATCTTTGGCCCAGGCATGATTTTATGACATCATGTGCTGTGGATTGAGTTATATCACCACCCCTGAATTCATGTTGAAGTCGGAATCCCCAGATTTCACAATGTGACCTTATTTCAAAATAGGGCGCTTCTCGATGTTATTAGTTAAGAGGAGGTCATGCTGGAGTAGGATGGACCCTAATCCAAAATGACTGGTGGCCTCATAAAAAAGGGAAATTTTGACACATACATTCAAAGAGATTCACCATGTCAGATGAAGACAGAGGTTGGGTGATGTGTCCACAAGCCAAGGAATGCCAAAGAATGTCAGCAAACTGCCAGAAGTTAGGAGAGAGGCATGAGGAAGATTCTCCCTCACAGCCCTTGAAAGGAACCAAGGAACCAACCCTGCTGACCCCTTGGTCTTGGATGTCTAGCCCTAGAGCTGTAAGAGAATAAATTTTGTCATTTGAGCCCAAATACCAGCTTGTGGTACTTTGTTAAGGCAGGCCCAGGAAATGAATACGTCATGCACTGGTTATTTTGAGAACGGTGGTTCACTGAATTATACTGATCTTCCAAATGCTAACACATTTTGTCATAGGTTACCAAAAATCACATTCATTACTACCATCACAGATCTCACCAGAAGAGTCTTTAAGTATTAAGAAGATGTCAAGCTCCCAGGGGCAGATACAAGCTTTCCAAAATTCTAATTCTCACTTGAAAGCCCAAATTTTATCATTGACAACAAATACTGTCAGTGGTTTCCCTTGAAGGAAAAGATTCATTTCATTCATATTCAAGAAAATATCTACCATACCCAAGCCTGAATCACCATAGTTAGTCAGTCGTTCTTGTTTTGTTTTGTTTTGTTTTAAGATTTTATTTATTTAGGGGCACCTGGGTGGCTCAGTGGGTTAAAGCTTCTGCCTTCGGCTTGGGTCATGATCTCAGGCTCCTGGGATCGAGCCCCATATCAGGATCTCTGCTCAGCAGGGAGCCTGCTTCCCTTCCTCTCCCTCTGCCTGCCTCTCTGCCTACTTGTGATCTCTCTCTCTGTCATATAAATAAATAAAATCTTTTTTAAAAAGATTTTATTTATTTATTTCACACAGCAAGAGAGGGAACACAAGCAGGGGGAGTGGGAGAGGGAGAAGCAGGGCCCCTGCTGAGCAGGGAGCCCAAAGTGGGGCTCGATCCCAGGACCCTGGGATCATGACCTGAGCTGAAGGCAGACACTTAACGACCAAGCCACCCAAGAGCCCCAGTCAGTCATTCTTTCAAGTAAATATGGTGATCCATGAAAGAAACAGCTGGGTCCCCCACCACTCAAATAATCATGCCAGTGTTTGTTCTCAAGGCAACCTCCTGACTTGCAGTCATGTGTATATGGCTCCCCAGTTCCTCACTCAGAATGCTAATGAGATGTGAACCCAAGGATCGAGATTTGGGCGCCTGGGTGGCTCAGTGGGTTAAGCCGCTGCCTTCGGCTCAGGTCATGATCTCAGGGTCCTAGGATGGAGTCCCGCATCGGGCTCTCTGCTCAGCAGGGAGCCTGCTTCCTCCTCTCTCTCTCTGCCTGCCTCTCTGCCTACTTGTAATCTCTCTCTGTCAAATAAATAAATAAAATCTTTTAAAAAGGATCGAGATTTAATGAAACTAATTTTGTTTTGTTTTGTCTTTAATGTGAGTGCATGGCCATAAAGAACACAATGACCTACTACTTTGGCTACCACCGCCTCCATCCGGATCAGCTTGTCAGCGGCTTCTCCCACCATCACTGCCGGTGTCACCACAGTGGAGAAGGCAAATCCTGTCTTCCTGTGATGGCTGAAATAGCACTGGCCTCGCAGAGACCCCACCACACTTTGAGAAGCACTGCTCTAAAGCAAGCATCGTGAGAGAAGCCAAAAGAGGGAGGGCCTAGTTTGCTCCTGTTCTTGGCTTTCTGTGTCCTATGAAAGACGGAGCCCCACGTTCCTGGATTTTCAGCAGAAGACGGCTCATGAAGAGAGCTCTGCAGTCGGTTGTTGCCAAGACCGGGAAACAATTCTGCACGTGAGTGTTGCTGTTGATGTGTGTCTTTGTAGTCTTAAGTGCACACTCCGAAGCACGCTGGCTCAAGGAGCTCTATGGTCTCAGTGACAGTATTACGACAAAAAGAAGACTGGAGAGAAAGACTGTTTGACAAAGTGTAAGGGAAAACAGTCATTATCACTTACCATCTGGGTCTCATGAACAACTTTAAAATAATTTTAAGTCTTTTTTGGAAAAATTTATAGAATTAATAATAACCAGACTGAAGAACAACTTTATAGAATAGTCTACTAAGAATTTAAACATAGCAGGGGCACCTGGGTGGCTCGGTTGGTTAAGCCCCTGCCTTCAGCTCAGGTCATGATCTCAGGGTCCTGGGATTGAGACCCCAGTGGGCTCTCTGCTCAGCGGGGAGCCTGCTTTCCCCTACCCCCCGCCTGCCTCTCTGCCTACTTGTGATCTCTCTCTATCAAATTAATAAAGTCTTCAAAAAAAAAAGAATTTAAACATAGCAAACCCAAATTTTTATTCCATATTTTCCTGGTTTTGAAGGTACCTGATATAGGCAACATCCTTTGAATACAGACAATGTCTTATTAACAGTCCTCAACTGTCATGCCACGAATGGACTGGGTTCACATGCATCTTATAAATACTGATTTAGAATCAATACTGATACTAAATACTGATTTAGAATCAAGTCTAAACTATCATATGATCTCCCTGATATGAGGAAGTAGAGATGCAACATGGGGAGTTTGTGGGGGAGGAAAAGAATAAATGAAACAAGATGGGATCGGGAGGGACACAAACTATAAGAGACTCTTAATCTTACAAAACAAACTGAGGGTTGCCGGGGAGAGAAGGAGAGGGAGAGGGGGTGGGGTTATGGACATTGGGGAGGGTATATGCTGTGGTGAGTGCTGTGAAGTATGTAAATCTGGTGATTCACAGACTTGTACCCCTGGGGCTAATAATATATTATATGTTAATAAGGGAAAAAAATTTTTTTGAAGAATCGAAGTCTATGTCTCCTAGATTCTGGCTTCTCATCATTTCTGATTTCCCTTCTTGCACTTGCAAATTGAAAATGCAATACTTGAGGGAGTTTTAGAAACTTCTGATGGCTCATAATTTTGTTGAAGAGAGTCAACTTCTTGGCTTCATAATTGCAAAATAATTATATTTTTAGTTTATAGGCACCAATCACAACAAGCCATCCAATGATGTTTTTTATTTTAACACTAAGTATTTCCTTCTGGTCACTGTTAGCTGACTCCTGCCTCTACATCTGTCCCCCTGTGAACTGTTTCCAGTAGATGTTGGTTTACAAGCATCCCAAAAGATAAAAGAACACTGTGACCCAAACTTTCAGTAAAACAATATAATCCAGGTCTTTCTCCTTCCTGTTGAGTAACTAATTGGATGAAAATACCATATTTCCTTTTTTTTAACCTTAGAAATACATTGTTTATTTATTGATTCAGAGTTTGAGAAAATCCACCTAGGACACTGTCATGTGAAGACTCATAATCTGAGATTTCAGTTATGTGACAATTTCACCATCCTTGTTAACACACATCTAGAGTGAGGCTATCTGTCTCTCTGCATTCACCTTCTGAATCATATAATTATTTCGAAACATCTTCCTCTGCCAATTTTCTTCTCTTGGTCATTAGAGATGGAAAAGGAAAAATTTCTGATTTCTCAGTTGTGTTCAATAAAAATTAATGTCAGACTATAAGACAGTATCTCTAGTCTTCTCATGATACACTATTTGGGGCAACTACATGTTTCCTACTGCTGCTGTAAAAAAAAAAAAAAAAAAAAAAAAAACACAAATTTGGTGACTTAAAATAACACTACCTTATAGTCCTAGAGGTCAGAAGTCCAAAATGGGTCTCACTAGGCTAAAACCAAGTTGTCAGAAAGGCTGTGTTCCTCTGGAAACTCTCTAAGGAAGAGTGAGGACTATCTCCTTGTCTTTGCCAGGTTGCTCACATTCCCTGGTTCGTGACCCCAGTCCCCCATCTTATAAGCCAGCAACAGCTCATCAGTCTTTTCAAGCTCCGTCACTCTGGTTCTCTGCTTCCATTGTCACATGCTGTTTTAGAGACCCTTATTATTATGTTGGGACCAGATGATCCAGAATAATCTTCCATCTCAAAGTCCTTAACTTAATCACATCTTCAAAGTCCCTTTTTCCGTATAAGGTAACATAGTCACAGGTTCCAGGAATTAGGATGTGGACATCTTTGGGGGAAGTGTACATTATTCTGCCTACCGCAGCAACACAGTAAGAAAACTATAGACGATACAACAGTGAGGACTTATGTCACTCTTACAGTATCCTTCTAGATCCTTCCACCATTGTTCCATTTTTTAATTTTAGTCTTTTAGCATAATTGAGAATAGTCAGTAAGTACAGTATAGCAAAATTTTTCAAGAGATAGGAAAAAATAAGATCACTAAAATCCCCAAATATATCTTAGGTTTACAAATATATCCAAAGGACCTGTGCGGTAATTCCAAGATAGGATGATATTTTCCTATTTAAAAATAAGTATAATTTGTGTTGACTCTTTGGAAGTTCTGTAAGAAAGAATAAAAGCTAGGCAATATCAAGCCTTACAGGTGTAACTGCTCAAAATGGAAATTAAATTAAAATCAGATGCAAAAGTCTCTGTTTATATACTGATGGGTCAGGCTCTATTAGCATAAAGCCTTATCTTCTCCCTAATAAAAACATTAGTACAGTGACATAAGGCCAAATTTTGAATTCTGAACATGGAGGTAAAAATGTGCTGGGGGTAAAAAGTGAGGCAGAGACAGCTGTGTTAGTTAAGGTAAGGCAAGCTGTTGTTAACATAGGAAAACTCCCAAACTCTACGTCTTTAAGAACAAACAACAGGGACACCTGGGTGGCTTAGTCAGTTAAGCATCGACTTAACTCAGATCTCAGGATCCTGGGACTGAGTCCACATTGGGTTCTCCATTCAGCGGGGAGTCTCTTCCTCCCCTTGCCCCTCCCCCCACCCCCGGTCATGCTCTCTCTCTCATGCTGTCTTATGCTTTCTCATATAAATAAATAAAATCTTAAAAAAAAAAAAAAAAGGACAACAACAAAACATATGTCTGTCTCTCCTGCATATCCGTGATGAATGTCGACAGGCGGCAAGTATCTCAGCTCTATGTGGAGATTCAGGGACCTGGGTTCCTTCCTTCTTGTGGTTCTACCATCCTTTGGGAACTCCGTGTGAATGAAGTCTCAGCTAGCCAGAATCGGGGAGCCCCTGCAGAAGACAAAGCCACTTTCTCTAGGCTTAGCCATAAGAGGTATTCGTCACCATTCTATTAGCAAGAACTTAGTCACACGACCACACTGAACTCCAAGAGGACTGGGACTTGCAGTCCAGCAGTGTGCCCAGGAAGAAGAGAATGAATTTTAACACCCAGCAGCCAGTGCCCCACCACCCCCAGCCTGTGCCAGGGAATGACCTGATCCTTGGATCATTAGAGACAAGCCAGTCTTAGCTCCTGAGAAGCCAGAAATGATGGCACTGCCTTACAAATCAGGTTGTTAGCAGGCTGAAATTAAGAGCCCAAATAGGCCCATGGAAGCTTTTTCTGATTCAGCCTTACTGAGCAGACACCCTGAGGGGAGACCCAGGCAAATATATTTTTTTAAAAATCCTTGGGCAATTCTTCTGATTAAAATCCACTGTGGATCAGGGTAAGAGACAGACCTGGTGTCTCAGGAAGCCCTTCCTGTAATTAGAATCCATGTGTGGGGATCGAACTGGATGCAGTTGGCCCCCTTGGGTGCTGCCTGACCACACTGTACTCGGGCCTGGGATCCCCTTCCCTGACCCTACGTCCCCAGCCCAGATTCTGGCCCACAGCAGGCACTAAGTGAATATTTGTTGAACTTACTGTTTTTACTCTCACAGGAGAAAGAGTAGAGTGGGGAAGTCCTTTGAGATGCCTCTAAACCAACAGACGGAAGTGTCCTGTGACTCAGTCTGGTTTCAAAAATAAGCACAGATAAACCACCTCAGAGAACAGGTGTTTCCCAAGCATCCCCTCCCATGGCTGGGAGGCCGACAGCGCTCCTCAGAGCTGGGTGACTAGACACACCTCACCAGCAGACACACCACTGTCTGCGCTGGCTCTGTGAACGAGACGCCCCTCCCCCCACCCCCACCCCCACCCCCATGGCCAGGCCCCTGGAGCAGCACTTCTCCAACCTGGATGGTGATGTCCCGGTTCCGCTCTGGCAGGTGTATGTAGAGCCAAGACACTGCATTTCCATCAGTTCTCAGGCATGGCCAATGCCACTGCCCCACACCGCCCAGGCTTTGAGGACTCAAGCTCTAGGCAGAGGTAGGTATGAGCAGGCAAAGGTTGGACATGTCAGGGTAAACCAGAGACCCCTACCTGTCACCTGCTCCCACAGTTCCTTGCTCCCCACTTGCCTCCACCTTCCTCCTTTTGCCAGCCTCTCCCTCTTCGGGGAGGGGGCAGATTCCTGTCCCAAAGTTAGACATCTTATGGCAGGGGCCAAAGATGTGACCTGGGCTAGAAGGTCTGGGGGTTAGACCTCCTTCACTTCAGAGCCTTATCGTCAAATGTCCTCTGGATGGAACAGAGGCCAGAGGAAGCCTTTTCTCAATGATCCCCAAGGCCAAGAATCTCGAAGCAGAGAGAAGACTGCCTCCCCAGCTGGGAAAGAAAACTAGGAGTGTCCATGATGAGTTTCCCAAGTCCTGCTCGTTTGTGGCTCTTAACAGACTCAGCAAGTTCCTGCTGACTGCACCGAATCCCATAGCTGGGAAGGACCTTGATCCCTTGTCAAGGATCTGTTTTCCCAACTGAGGCAGATGGGCAAAAAATAGCCTGCCTGAGGCCACAAAGTGGATACTATTTCCATGTTTCTGGGCTGCTAGCCTCGAGGTTTTCCGCACTGCCTCCCCAGCTTGGAGAGACTGATGATGCCATCTGCGTGCCCAGCCATCTCCCTGCTTGGCAGCCCGGAGAGGGGGACCACTGGCCATGGGCCATGCTGGGTCACCGGACTTGACCTCCCAGCTGCTTGCCTTGCAGAACAGCCTGTTTAATGCTTTATTCCTCGCGGTGTCTCATTATTGATTCAGCCACTTGCTGCCGGGTCTGACCAAATAAACCCCGAGCATTTGTATAATGTCGACTTCATCAAAAATGCAGGAGTTGGGGTTTACTTGTCTGCGCGCTACCTAGACAGTTTAAGTCGATGATTGGTGGTTTCTGTGAGCCAAGGAGGGCGCTGGCAGCCCGCAGGCTAGCTACTGGCTTCTCTGAAATGCTGCTGGGTCCCCAGGCTCCAGGGAACACAGCATCCCCCATCTCCTGCACATGGGGATGAGTCTGGGATAGGATGCTAAATGAGTTGGGGAGCTCAGAGTTGGGAGTGATTTTTTTAAATAGGCACCAGCCACAGCTTTAGAAACAAAATCAACAATACATTACTTATGCCACTGTTAAATATTACAGATGAAGATCTAATCAGAGGAAGAAATGATTTTCGTCCATTTGTTCAAAAAATACTTAGTAAGCACCTACTATGTGCTAAGCACTAGATTACAGAGAAGAATAAGGCATCTGATTCGCAGAGAGCTAAATCTCTGTTCAAGAGATACAATTGGGTGGTGCCTGTGTAGGTCAGTCAGTTAAGCGTCCAACTCTTGGTTTTGGCTCAGGTCATAATCTCAAGAGTTATGGGTTCAAGCCCTGAGTCAAGCTCTGTACTCATTAGAGAGTCTGCTTGTTTCTCTCTCTCTTTATCTCTCTCTCTCTCTCTCCCTCTGCTCCTCCCTGCACTCACGCTCTCAAATAAATAAATAAATAAATAAGATCCTTTTTAAAATGAGAGAAAACCAGGCTATAAAATGGAAGCAATAATAATAATAATAACATGACATTTATTAAACATTTACTATGTACCAGGTACTGTTTTGAGCACTTCACAGAGAGAAATGATTCTATTTTCCAGGTATTTTTTAAAAAGTCTACACATACATCTTCCCATAGGAAAAAAAATAGGCACCGAAACATTCACAGACTGTGAATTCATGGAGGACCTTTATTTTTTTCTTTTTACTAACCTGGATCCTCCGAATTTTCTTTATGTCTACAAGGAATTAGGAAGGAGAATGAAAGAGGGAGAGGAAGCTTGTGCTCGTGTTCCTGCTTCAGAGAAATCAGGCAGAGACTCAACATGCTTCTCATTCGCTGTCTGATGTCTTCAGGCTCGAGTAGATGAAGCACTGGTCTGCCCCAGCCACTCTGGGTTCTGTCCCAGCTCAGAAATCCAGCGCCTCTCCATCCCTGGAGAACAGTTGCTGGCAGGCCCCATGGCTGCAGTGCAGAATCTATGGCTTGTGGCTGAGGCTGGGGAAGGGCCGGGCATCTGAAGATTGAGCCTTTGAAGTGGAATTCTTTAACACAGTGTTCCCAAATGGGCATTGAGAGCCTGGCTCCCTCCTGCCTGGCATGCAATTTCCAGGATCTGATCTCTCCTACTGACCAAACTCCAGCCTAGCCCAGACAGCTGGGGCTGCTGGCCAGCCCTCCTGGACCCCTACCCTGGCCAGAGAACTGGAAACAACAGTTTTGCCACTGTCCGAAAGTCCTCACACTCCTGCAGGCCCTACTGGGCGGCTCTCGACCTCTGAAGGCTTCCTGGGGTTCATCTTCAGGTGGATACACCAAGAGAACTCTAACACACATGGAGGCACATGCGGAGGCCCGGTGTCAAGCACGTTACATTTCCTATATAGGTCATCCTCCTTATTGTCAACAACCTGATTTTACCAGTAAAGAAACAGGCCCAGAGAGGTTAAGTTACTTGACCAAAGTCACATAGCCAGGGAGTATGAAGTTGGCAGGCTGACTCCAGATCTTACACCCCTAAGCTTTCTGCTATACTGTCACCTACTCTCTGGCTGGGATCTCTGGGGACATCGCCTTCTAGGCCCTTCCCCAAGACAAGAATAGCAGTCCTGGTCACTGAGGAGAGAGCAGAATACCAAGCAGAGAGAGCAGAGGGTTGGTGTCCACCAGTCCCGGCTCTAAATCCTGGCCAAGCCATCTACTTACTCAGAGACCTTAGTCAAGTCATTTTACCTCCCCGGGTCTCTGTTTCCTCATCTCTCATAGACACGCAGTGACTAAATATTCCGGTTGCTGGACAGATGATTTTCAACACAGACAATCAGCAGTGTTACTTGAACACCTGCTGAGCGTGCGAGATGCTGTGCCAGGAGCATCACGTGCATTATTTAATCTTTTTAATAGCCTGTGACACTATGATCCTCTTCCCGGACAGATGGAAAAGCAGACCTAAGTGGGTTAAGTGACTTTCCAAGTTGATCAGAAAGAAGCAAAGTCAAGATTCGAACCCATGGCCTCTGACAGCAGAAGCCCCCACCTTAGCCCACCTGTCATCTGTGTCCCATCGGCATTGCATGAGACAATACCTGTCAAGGGCCTGGCATGGTGCCTGGCTCGTGCGAGCACTCCCGTTAATATTGCTGCTGCTGCTGCTGCTGCTGCTGCTACACAGATGGGCCAACATGTGTGCGACTAGCACAGCACTGGGCACCCAGGAGGCCGCAGCCCTGCTGTGGGCATTACAGGTCACCATCATCTTGGGCGAGATTCTTCTGAAAGAATCCACGACAGAAATGCAAAGCATGGGTGCTGGGCACCTGGGCTGGCTTCACCATGATGTAGTGGTGGCACACTTTGATCCCTTGTGGGCAAGGTCACTGAACATGGAGAGCTTGCCATGCCCCCCCCACCGCCTCCCACAACCAGTTTGTTTTCAATCTCCCCCTGGATTTTCTACAAGTCTTGACACTATTGCTTTTGGTGTTTGCTCAGACAACAGCAACCATAACACACCACCAATCACAAGATGCATCCAAAGATAGAATATGTGAAAATGTTTACTTTTGAGAATGAATAGTTTTGGGTAATGACATTTAAGGTCCCACTGTGAAGCTGGCCAGGTGCTGGGTGTTCCGACGGCCACCTTCCCTTCATTTCACCTCTCTTTCACTTGAGTTTATCTTTCCTTTATTGACAAAGACACCGAAGCTCAGAGAGGTAAAGCAATTTGTCCAAGGCCACACAGCAAATAAGTGGCAAAGCCAGGACTTGACCTGTGGTCTCTTTGATCCTGTCACAGCAGCAGAGACAGATCCTCTCCTGAGTATTTCCTCACACTGGCTTCTGAGCCCAATGCAAAATTAGACCAGCCCCAACCTTGGGAAGCCATCTTTTGATGCCCATCCTTTAGAAAATAATTAACAATAGTCCCTCTGTGCCAGGGGCTGTTCTAGCCACTATATGTGCTCTAGTACATTTAGTGTTCCCAGCTGCCTTATGGGATGGGTTCTATCATTAGCCCATTTCGCAGATAAGGAAACTGAGGTGTAGAGAGGTAATGCCACACCCTCAGGGTCACATAGGTGGGAAAGGGAAGGGTTGGGATTCAGACACAGCGCAGCTCCAGATCCCACTCACCTAACTGCCCCCTCCATCTCACCAAACCAGAATAGGAAGGCCTCTGCCACCCCAGACCCCCTCCCTCTCCACTCCCTGCCCCTGCCACCCTAAATCCTATTGACTTTCATGGTGGTCAGGCCCCTCTCCTGCTGGGAGCAGGATCTGGGCTGTCAAGCTTGAGTCAGACGGATGGCCTTCCCCAGCCAGGCCTGGCTTCCAAGTTTCTTCATGCTGGACCCAAACATAACACAATCTAGCGGCCCTGGCTGCTCTTCACAAAAAAAGCATGAGGGGGTGTGGAAAGAAATCTAATTACAGCCCTTTAGAGCCCCAGCTCTTCTTATATTAAATTAGCCCCCTTTGAAGTAGAACTCAACTCATTACAATAATTTAAATGCCAAGGAATTGTCTTATATGATCCTGATCTGAGAAAAATTGCTTTCACAACTGCATTTAGCCATGTCCCAGTGTCTCCCCACGGGACGAAGGATAACTCTGGATGCCAGTGGTTCTTGCCTCAGAGAAGAGCTTGGGGAAGGTCCAGTGGGTCCGCTTACCCGTGGACCAGAGCTGCTGAGATGCACTGTTGGGGACCCCACACAAACGTGGGGGGAGGGCTGCCTACGTTTCCTACAACATCACAGGCCCAGGCCCAAATCAGAAATGTAGAAGGTTCCAGGTCAAATGCTTCACATGGTGAGGGGCCCCGAAGAGGGATCCCCAAATACACACCCCACCCTGGGCCTGCTTCAGGATCTTCTAGTTACAGATCCCAGGGTCCCTCTCCCAGAGATTCTGATTTTCGTGTCTGCTGAGGGGTCCCACTTAGAAGCTCCCCAGAGGTACAGCTGAGGTACAGCTAGGCTCGGGGTCCTGGCTTGGCACCTCTGGGGATCCTTTTGAGTAATTTGGATCTGATGTGGATCCACTACTCCCAAATTTCATTACTGTTGCAGAAGATTCCAGGACCCCTGGCCCAACTTCATGTTAAAAAGGCCAACGCTGGTGGCCCATTTCCTTTACTTCCTTAGGGTCTCAGAGGACAGGACCTATGGCTGCCAGTCCCAAAGTCCTCGGAGAACTGCCTGATACAGAGAGCTGCTTCCAGATACTTCCATCTCACCAAAGATATTTTTGTGCTCTTAATTCAGGGCACAAATAAGAGGTAACAGTTGTCTTGAATGTTTTTAAAGGAATGTGTTTGGGGGTGATGCTGATGTCTGCCCATCTTTCCTGACCTAGTTCAAGTCTCACCTCTTCTAAAAAATCCTTTGCCAAATACCCAGCCCTCCATGGGTACCCCTTTTCTGGCCTCCCGTGGCCCTTATTCTGTGGACTGGAGAGCCACTAGGTACCCGGCTCCTTGTTGCTTCTTGTTCGCCCATCTTTACACATTCGTGGTGCTGTGGAGATCTGGAGCCAGCCATTGGTTTTAGAAGGCACCCGGATATAGTGAACGGAGCCCCAAAATGGGCCTTCTCAAAATTAAGACTAGGCCAGGTTCTCAGTAAAAGATCTGAGCAGTCATCCCTTGGGAGACACTGTTGGGGCAAAGAGAGTTCGAGGACCAGGACCCACCTGCCCCTCTTTGAAGATGAGGAGTCAGACCCAACCAGTTCACGCAGCCTGGAGTCTCTACTCTCTGTCCCACCCTTCATGCACTCAAGGGTTGGCTTCTCGCTCCTTCTGAGTAAGCAAGTTCGCGCCGGGGCATTCTTTCCTCCTGAGCGGCTCTTTCCTGCCCAACAGACACACTCAAGACCCATCTTGACAGACACACCCACATGACTCCCCTCCTCCCACGGAGCACAGGCGCCGTGGTGCCAGCGGCAGTTTCCAATCCTCCTCCCTTCTGCCACCCCAGGTCGGCCCCAGAGAATGTGGCCTGCACGAGGAGCCACGCATCGGCCGGTCTGAAGAAAGAGCCACACTGTTCTTAAAAAGAGAATTGTGGTCAGAGAAATGCCTTGGTCTCAATGGTCCTTTTCCCTGAATAGAGTTTCTCTCTGGTGTCTCCAAGTCACATCCATTTGCCTTCCTGACCCAAGAACAGGGTCTCCATAGCTTGGGACATGAAGGGCTAATAGCAACAATGGCTTTCCAGTGACTGTTTATCCCTTACCTCCCCTTTTCCGGAGACCCTAAAAAGAAGAACGAATCCAAATATCTGATTCCCAGAAAATGTTTTCACCAACAGCCATTATTAGTCTAACCCTGAAATGGAATAAATCCAACCCTTGCATTAGCTTGCAAAGAAAAACCCCACTGCCACATTACAGATGATGTCAAATGTGGCAAACCCAACAGCTTGCAACAACAACCAAGGGTACAACCTTCCAGACTTCCCTGCTTCCTTCTTCTGGGTTCTCATTCATACTCTTAATTAATATCTCTCTGCACGGCGCTCTGCTCTAGGACACAAGTCCCTTGGTGCCAAAGACTCCTGACTCAGAACTTCTTCCCCCAGTCGTCCAGATCCCTGTCACAGATCTTTAGCTATAGTTACCAAAGTGAGCACAGGCACTTGTGACCCCCTCCATCCTCAGAGCAACCTAGGTGCAGAACATTATATGGGCTTTGGGACCACAATGAATCAGAGTTCAAGTCCCAACTTTGCCATTCTATGACCTTGGACGACTCAGGTAATCTCTCAGCCTCAGGTTCTGTGTCTGTAAAATGGGAATGCTTATGCTGGCAGATTTACTGTAAGGATTTGCTTAGGTCACTATGCAGAAGACTTACCCCAGTGCCTGGTGGACAGTGAGTACAATGAATGTCAGATGTTTGCGGTTTTTTGTTTGTTTTTTCCATTTTACATATGAGGAAACTGAGGCTCAGAAGGTTTCCTAAGTGACACACAGATGCATGAGAATTATGGGAGGCAAACTCATCTCTCTGATTCTACATTCTGGGCCTTTTGAGGGGGTGCTTTTTTATTTGATAGTTTTGCTCAGTTCGGCCATTAGAGTGAATTTGGGAACAAAAGAACCTAATGAAGGCTCAGAAAAAAAATCAAATAGGACAAGTCAGGGGAGGAGACTAGCACAAAGGACAATAAAAAGGGAGATGGCTGCTGATTCCTGCCCCCTCTCCCTATAGATGTAAAGAAACACAACAAATGCAGAAGAACACTAGTGAAAAAAGACGAGGGGGTGGCGGCACAGGAGAGGAGCCTCAGAGTCTGAAGAAGGGAGCTGGAAAGTTAAACGCCAAACACGTCACAAATTTACTGGTCCCCTCACTGTTCCCTAAGCCAGGTGGGCACCAGGGCTGGCCCCTCTCTGGATGGAGAAATGGCGGAGTACCAAAGCAAAGGATTCACCCCTGCTGCCAGAAACGGTTGGCCCCAGAGACAACGAAGCTCCCAAATTCCTGGTCTCCAATCTCTGCCTCAGAACATTCTTGGGCCAAAATAAATGCGGGAACCCCATGGTGGAGGCTTGGAGCTGGAAGAAAATTCAAGATGTCGCCCAACACAGCCCAGTCCTTCCAGGCGAAACCACACCAAAACCATCCCGACAGATGCTAATTAGATGAATGGTTTTAAATTAAATAATGGGGAATGGGGGGAGGACAGAAGGGTGCCAAGGATAATTGGAACAGAAACCCAGGCCAGAGAAAACAGTGACGAAGCCCAGGAATTACTTAAGCACACACAAAAGAGGCTGGGACACAGGTAGGGGCTTGTTGAAGATGATGGCAAAGATGCAGGTACGGAGCCCCACACGCTCCTGGAGAAATTTGGTCTGGGCGCCTTGGCTTCTCAGCCAGGCTGCTGGTCTCCCTCCAGTAAAGTTTCATGGGGGACAGCCCGGTGACCTCCCAGAACTCCTGTGAGAGGTCTCTCCAGCCTCACGGCCCTCCCCTTGGGCTTTCCGGTTCTGGAACACACTGCATTCTCCTCTTCCTTATCAGCCTCTGCCACTGCAGTTCCCTTTGCCTGGAATACCATTCCCTCACCTGGCTTCCCCCCAACACCCCACTCCCTGATCCCAGCCCACCAATGCCTACCGATTTAGGAGGCCTGGCTTGGTTCTCCCACCCTCACTCCAGAAAGTTCTGAGTCCCTGCTGCTTAGTTCCTAGGGAGCTCCCTGTGTCCTCCCACTCCAGCCCGGATATGCCACTTCTGTCCCTCACTAGGCTGGAGCCTCCAGCCAGCAGGGACTATGACCACCTGGTCACAGCTCTGTCCCCTGGACTGAGCCTGGAGTATAGATGCTTCATAAATGTTTAGTGAATTTAAAAAAAAAAAAAAAAAAAAAAAAGGAAATAAATGCTAACTTCCCATAACATGGCCCACCACTTCATTTTTTGAGGCTGAAAGTAATAAGAAGTGGGTATCTAATGTGTCCTTAAGGGTCTCTAAATAATAATAAAATAGACATGTATGAAATACTTCTAATGTGCGGCTCCCATGCTAGATGGTTTGCAGTCCTGCTTCAGTCAAGTGCACACAACCTCGTGAGCCCCAGGCTACTGTCATTACCCCCACCTCTGGGGTCATGGGGAGAACGAGGATGAGAGAGCCCAAGGCGCCTGCCAGAGATCACAGAGCCTTGTCTTACTTGGCTGGGGGTCCGGCTAGTCCTGGAGCCCATGGAGTTGCTAAGGCCCCAGCCACTCTGGCACAAAACATACCTCAGAAAGCCCATTGTGTATAACTTGAAACCATGCCTGTGACCCTCAGCCCATTTCCTCTTCTCGTGTCTTAAGCCCAGATGGGGTCTGACACCTACCTCACCTCACTCCCCCCACCCCGCCCCACAGAGCTGGAGCCCAGCAGAGCCCTGGGAACATGGATCTCGCCATGGACAGAGAGGACAGGAGGAAGTGACCGCTAAGGAGGGACTGAGGGGGTTTGGTCTGCTGGATCCGAAGGTGCCACCTGGCCCTGACTGCCACACACCTCATGTTGGCAAATCAGAGGTCTCAGGTCGGGGAAGGAAGCCAGGGGCAAGCAGATTGTCATCCCAGGTTAGGTGTCTCCTGTCCAAAGACAGCGGGGTCTAGCCAAGTCTGCCTCCTCCATGCAGTCTTTCTTGATTCCACACATGTGACTTGTGAGTATTGTTGGAGCCTTCCAAGCCTTCTGCTGGCACCTGGGCTATGGGTGTGCCCTAACTTGGGTGCGACAGCTCTGCCACATCCCTAACCTCTCAAGGGCTCATCTATTTATCTGGAAAATGGGGATGTTAATAGCCTTTAGCCCACAGGGCTCTTGGAAAGAGTATATGTGTTTGTATACTCACATAGATGACTCACACAGATGACTACAGATGATATAATTATACACATGAGCATAGATAATGTGTATGAGTGTGTAAATGCTTCAACTACTTCTTGGCATAGAGGAAATGCTTAACAAACACCACTTGTTCTTATTAATGTCTATATGATTGGGTCATACTCCAGGGAGGGACACCACTTGGGACGACAGGGGATGATGCCTTTTACAAGATCAAGCTGAAGTTCCCAGACACTGGTCTGTGATACAGCCTCTAGGAGGGAAGCCCAACCCCCACTATTAACAGCAGACTCCAAGGTCCCACAACTGGACCTGCTGACTTTGAGTCTCTGAGATGGCACCTAGGAATTTATATTCTTATAATCTGTCCAGATGATTATGGTGATCAGCCAGATCTGGGACCCACTGGGCGAGCTGAGCTGTTTCTTGTGCAAATGGAACAGCGGGCACTGTGCTGGGGAGTCCCCTGTGAGAAGGGGTCTCTCCCATCCCCCTTTTGGTTCATCAACACCTTCAGTTTTTCTCTGCAGCAGTTTCTTCAGAAGAACTCCGGGCAGACCTTCTCCGGACAAGGTAAACCCTGAGGACCTAAGTCTTGTTTCCCACCCACTGAATGATTGCTCTGTATTATTTCCTACAACGGAATGTGAATCTATAACTCAAAATTAAAATTTCAAATAAAAAATAAATAAATAAAACCACCTGCAAGACCTTTTCCAAGCACCCACCTGAGTCAGGAGACTCAATCAACAGGGCAAGGTGAGGCTGGGCACGTATGTATGGTTTTGAAAGTCTCCCCAGGAGCTGAAAAAACACACAATTAAATGACAGCTAAGGTCCCTTCACCTAAAAATTTAACATGTGAAAATATATTCTTATCCAAACATCTTTGGGTTCAGGCAGGAACTATCCCCCCTCTATCACCCCCGTCCAGTCTCTCCAGCAGAAAGAAGAGGAAGCCATGAAAGAGAATCAGGACATGAGCGTGGTGACTGGAGAGGGAGCAGCTCTCTCCTCCATGGTCCAAGGACTTCTCACCATGAGGCTTTCAATTAAGCATAGCTAATGGCCTCAGCGTAGGTCTAGTCCATCTAGTCCTGAGGGTAGGACTAGAACTCAGCTTTCTGGCTCTGCCCTTGGCAGCTCGGCTGAGAGTGGGCAGCCCCCCAATACATGTCAAAACAGTTAGAAATGGTT
Source organism: Mustela lutreola (assembly GCF_030435805.1). Classification (NCBI taxonomy): domain Eukaryota; kingdom Metazoa; phylum Chordata; class Mammalia; order Carnivora; family Mustelidae; genus Mustela; species Mustela lutreola. Next base: position 18,292,720 of record NC_081299.1, read on the forward strand.
CTAATTATAACCAGGAAGTTTTTAAGCCTGTGGGTGGAAAAGAATGCCAACTCATGTAATAGCCGTTACTACACACAATAAACCACCCCCCCACACATTCTTGGCCCAGATTCTGAGGGTGACAAATGGTGTCCCCACTGGCTCAGATAGGAGTCTTTATCACATAGGGGAGAAACCCCGAATCTCTGGAGAAGAACAAGGGTGGGAAAGGTCTGGGGGAGGACAGCGGTTCTCTGTGACCCTGGAGGTACTGGATAGCTTGGGGGATGCGTCCCCCCCTTCATAATTAGCCAATTAATTAGCCTGTCAGTTCTCTGTGTTCATGGGCATACTGGATAGCTGGGAGTGGGGGCCCCTTCCCCCTTCATAATTAACCAACTAATCATCCTCTTCTCCATGCTAATGAATCACCCAAGACTCTTCAATGGAGAGGACTAATCAGAGAGGTTTCGCTGCTCGGGGCCCCACAGCCTCCCTCCGCGCCCCCCTCACTCCCACCAGACGGCTCCCCTGCCACCCTGAGCACAGAGCTGTGAGCTTGTGATCCCAAGCCAGTTAACTTCACAGCTAACCTGCTGGCAGTTGGGGTTGGGGGGGTTTGGAGGCGGTGCCCCAGGAGTTGTTGAGCAGGAAGCAGAAGCTCCAGACTGAGCAGGGGTTCAACTCCCCACCTAGCATGGCCAGCTTGGCCCCAGCAGCAGCCCAGCCACAGGGGTTACTGCTTCAAGAGGCCACTCTTTGCTTTCCCCTGGGGTTCCAGCAGCACTGACCAGTTCACTGCAGGAGGCCGGGAAGAAGGGACCTTCATCCACCATTTGCTAGCTGGCTGACTCTCAGTAAGTCACTTCACCTCCCTGAGCTTTCCAGAGTTTCTGTCTCTGCAGAACTCTCCTCTCAGAGTGGCCAGGGTGGTGGGGAAGGATTAGAGGAACAGCTGCCAGTGCTTGGGCCTGCGGTGGGTACCCCATGAATGGCAGCCAGGGAGGTGATAGAGATGGTCTACTTCCAAGCTCCCAGAACCAAAAGCCTCTTAGTAGGTCCTCTGCATGGCTCGGCTCCTCACAGCTGGGACCTCAGTGGGTTTGAAACTCCCAACAGCCATTCAATACCGTGTTCTCAAAGAACACTAACGGCTATGGGGAAAGTCTCCCGAAGACTCCTGAGTGATAAGCACAGAGGAGCAAACTCCATATGCAGCAGGAAGCCAGTATGGTCACAGGGAGAAGAAAGATGGGCATGAAATCCACCAGGCCATTGACAATGGCTTTCCTTGGGTGACGGGATGAAGGGAGTGGAGGGGACTGCAAGGGTGGTTCTTCTCATCATGACACTTCTAGCATTTATGAAATTTCTACCACAAACATCTAAAATCCAGAAAAATACTGGGGCACCTGGGTGGCTCAGTGGGTTGAGCCTCTGCCTTCGGCTCGGGTCACGATCTCGGGGTCCTGGGATCGAGCCCCGCGTTGGGCTCTCTGCTCAGTGGGGAGCCTGCTTCTCCCTCTCTCTCTGCCTGCCTCTCTGCCTACTTATGATCACTCTCTCTCTGTCAAATAAATAAATAAAATCTTTAAAAAAAATAAAATCCAGAGAAATACTATTTTATGTTTACATGCTATAAAAAATGTTTATATCATATATAATATAGAAAAGCTACCCATCTTTAAAATCCTTCAGTGGAATTATTTAACACCGATTTGCTGTCTTTCACACATTCATCAGGAATTGCTCTGGATGCCAGGGTGGCGTGATGTGGTCAGGTGGGGTACAGGGGTGCAGGAAACTCAGTCCTGACCCTGAGGAAATAGGACACTCTAACAAGAAAGAAATGCAGGAGTTATGGAGGAGGCTGGGCAACATGTTCTGGAAATCTCAGAGCAGGAGGATCAAGGAGGGCCACTTAGAAGAGGCACAATACAGGCTGATTTGGGAAGGATGCGGCTGTGGCATTGAGACATGTGGTGCTATATGTGCTCTAGGTGCTACAGGTGAAAACCTGACTGTACTTAAAACGGGGACATTGATTGGGGACAGGAAAAGTTAAGTCTCCTCCTGCTCCCTAACTTTCTACCACCTGCTCTTCCCTCGACACAGCACAGAAAAAAGTCTCTCTCTGAGCATCTCACAGAATCACCAGACCATAGAGTACAGAAGTAGAAAGTTCAAATGTCCTCATTATACATACAAAGACATCAAAGCCCAGTGAGGGAAAGGGTCTTGCCCTCAAAGTCTCCTGATTTTTTATCCGTGGAACCAGCTGGCCTCACATTCCAAGGAACACTTGGCTTCTGACACCATTGCTACACAGGGTGTGTCTTACAGAAGTGACAACAGCGGCACCACAGCCCCTTGCTACCTCTCTAAGATGCTATTAATTCCTTCTTCCTGGTTGTCTTCCACATCTGCTACAGAGGTCCTGAAAATGAACTTCTCTCTGCCTCACTCCCATACCTTAGAACTCCAAACTCTGATCATGAGTTAAACCTGACTTAAAGTCATCCAAAGAAAACTAACAATGTTAGATATCTTTACTCTTCATAATAACCCTATGAAGTAGCAACTATTATTCCCATTTAAAAAATGAAAATAAAGAGATTTCTCCTCTGAGTCCATGTTAAGAGAAGTATGATAAAGTACAATGGTTTGCAAACATTTTTGACCCCAAAATATCATTGAACACTACATCAAAAACTAATGATGTACTATACGTTGGCTAACTGGATTTAAATTTTTTAAAGGATTAACAACAACAACAACAAAAAGAAAACAAATAATGGTTCTACCTGCACATCCCTCCACATAGGTAAGCAAAAAAGGCCCTTTACTTCTGGCATACCCAACAGTGCCCTCTCTTGGCATAACAGAAAACAGAAAAATGGTTAAGGACAAAGGCTTTATAGACAGACAGACCTGGGTTCAAGTCTCTGATCTACCTCTGATTAGCTGTCTGACCTTAGGTGACTTATATAATTTTTCTGTGCCTTCTTTTCCTAATTTACAAAATGGTTATACACAGCCCACAGCATTGTTATGAGGATTACATTAAATAATGTATATAAAGTGCTTAGTACTATACTGTAAATTCAAGTCACCAGACTGTGAGCCTGATGAGGGCAGGCAAGGGCTGAGTCTGCCTTGTCCACCCTGAATCCACAGGACTTACTAAAAATCCTGGCTTTTAACGTAGTCTTCGTAAAATTTGATGAACAAATGATAAGTGAATAAATGAAATTCAGCCCAAATAAAGGTTCGGTGCTATGGTAATCATACCTGACAGTGTCCCTACATTGCACATTCAAAAACAATAACATATTAAGAAGAGAAAACCACCCAGAAGCTGATTTCACAGGTTTCTGGTAAAGAATTGTTAACAGGGAAAAGGGAGAATTGGGTTTCCAACACAATGCTATACTAAATGCACTTTATACCCTCCAACCAAAATCGGTTGATTTTGCTAGCTAGGAAAAAAATACATTAATTGCTCCATTAACTCTCAGAAAGGTAAAGCATATTCCTAACAAAATTGTGTGAACCCTGGAACTCAGAGATGCTAACAATGCTCTAAATCTACATGAAATGAACATCAGAGACAAAACCCAGAACCCACGCAAGATGAGAACTGTAGGAGAAAATGTCTCCACCTGAAGTCAATACCCCAAGTTACACACTGGTGTCAAGGTGAACTAGGACAAAAGTGCTCTATCCTCTACTCCTTGAGGACTACAAAACAAATTGCTTATACTGAACATTGGCAATTAATGGAAGGGGAGAAAAGCCTCTCTTAGAATTTGTAGCTACAACCCAATCTTGTTAAGAGGGCTTGCAGCCTGAATTCACTGTACGTGGGTAGGTCAGAAATACCAAGCCAAGAATGTAGTTGAAAGTGGTCTCGGGATGCCTGGGTGACTCAGTCAGTTAAACATGTGCCTTTGGCTCAGGTCATGGTCTAAGGGTCCTGGAATGGAGAACTGCTTCAGGTTCCCCACTCAGCGGGGAGTCTTCTTCTCCCTCTGTTCCTCCTTTGCCCCCACCTTTGCTTGAGCTCTCTCTCTCTCTCTCTGTCAAATAAATAAATAAAATCTTTAAAAAAGATTTTATTTATTTATTTGAGAGACAGAGATCACAAGTAGGCAGAGAGGCAGGCAGAGAGAGAGGAGGAAGCAGCCTCCCTGCAGAGCAGACAGCCCAATGCAGGGCTCTACCCCAAGACCCTGGGATCATGACCTGAGCTGAAGGCAGAGGCTTTAACCCACTGAGTCACCCAGGTGCCCCTAAATAAAATCTTTTTTTTAAATAATTAAATAAATAAAGTAGTATCAACTTGGTAATGACCAGAGGCTCCTGGCAGAAGTCAATGCAAATCCCCTCTGTAGGAATTCACATTTAACACAAGCCTCGAAGATTACCCAAAGGTAAAATTCTGATATTTTAGCTCACAGTCACAGTTAGAAAACAAACAAGGAAATCAGGCATCATGAGTAAGAGTCAGCAAAAACAATAGGTAATAGATTCAGACCCACAAAGGCCTCAAACACTGGAATTCCCCAAAAATTAAAATAATTTTATATATTTAATAACTAACATTTTAAAAGATTTTATTTATTTATTTGATAGAGAGAACACAAGCAGGGGGAGCAGCAGAGGAAGAGGGAGAAGCAGACTCCCCATTGAACAGGGAAGCCTGATGTGGGACTCAAACCCAGGACCCCAGGATCATGACCTGTCAAGGGCAGATGCTTAACTGACTGAGCTATGCAGATGCCCTTATATTTAATAATGCTTTTAACTGGTATTGAAAATTTAAGTAGAGGGTATCTATAAAAGTGACTTTGTGGATTAATAAAAAGATTAAAAATGAAAAATATAGAGGCACCTGGCTGGCTCAGTCAGTAGAGCATGCAACTCTTGATCTTGGGGTTATAAGTTTCAGCACCACATTGGGTATAGAGATTACTTAAAAATAAAATCTTTTCCTCAACAAAAGGAAAAATATAATGACTAAAATTTACAACTCAGTATATGACTTTAAGAGCAAATTAGACACAGTTGAAGAAGAATGAAACAGAATTCACAGAGGTAGAAAATATCAAAGAGAGATTAAGAACCACGGAGATGAGTATGAAAAGATATGACATATACCTAATCATAGTTACCAAAGGAGTAGTGACAAAGAATAGTGAAGAGACAAGATTTGAAGGAAGAGTAGTCATTGAGTCCGTCATTATATTTGAGAAATATCCGTAAACAGTGAATATAAATAAATACAGATTTAAGAACCTAAAGAAGCTCAAGAAGGGTAAATGAAAAGAAATTAACATCAACTAGTGTTACCAGATTTAGCACATAAAAATATAAGACTCTTAGCAAAATTTGAATTTCAGATAAACAATGAAGAATTTTTTAAGCACGTATCCCATATAATATTTGGAACATACTTACACTAAAAATGTATTTGTTGTTTACCAGAAATTTAAATTTAATGGGTATCTTATATTTTTTCTGGCAACTCTAACATCTAGATACATTAAAATAAAAGTGAAAAATACTAAAGAAAAAGAGCTCATAAAAGTAGTCAAAGAGAGAAGATAGATGGCCTCTAGGTTAGCAACAAGGAGACTTGACAATTGACTTTACAACAATAAGAGATACCAGAAGCCAGTGGAATAATATCTTTGATGTAATAGAAAAACAAAACTACAATCTACATCCAGAGAAAAATATTTTAAAATGAGACTAACACAAAGACATTTTTGAACAAAAATTGAACAACTTTGTCAGAAACAGATCTTCATTTAAAAAAATGCTAAAGCAAAAAAAAAAAAAAAAAAAAATGCTAAAGCATTCCTTCAGGCAGGAGAAAAGAAATCCCAGATTGAGGTCATGGAAGCAAGAAGGAATGAAAAGCAAGGAAGACAATGGGTATGTGGGTAAATCTATGCAACAAATCTGACCGAACCATTAATACGATTAGGGATTAAAAAACCAAAGTAGAATTAAAATACATTCACAATAATAGATTAGAAGAATGATGATGCTGTTTTAACTTGCACTTGGGGAAAAAGGATAATGGCAATTAATTTTTTAATTTGATTAATTAAGTGAGTCTGTTAACATTTCTAGAGTAATGACTAAATCATAGCAATAAGGTATCTAACTTTCAAAGAGGATTAAGATAAAATGAGAAAAATAGTCTCCCCAAAATGACTGGAAAAGACATGGAAAAAAAAACAGATAAGGCAAAATGATAAAAAAGAAAAAATCCAAATAATCATTAATCATCTAAAATTCCAATTATCAGGGAGAACTTTTTAAAATACAGGTAAGTACCATTTATGAGTTACATAAGTACTCACAAGGATTTAAAGTAAAAGAATGGAAAAAGATAGGCAAATACTAACTAAAAGAGAAAGATGGAGTAATTATATTAAAATCAGAAAAATATACTTTAATAAAAAAGGTATTATTAGGAATGAGGAAGGTCACTAAGTCATGGGGAAAAGGTCCAATTCACCAAAAGATAAAACATTCTAAACTTGTATGCAACCAATAACATGAACTAAAAACATATGAGGAAAAACTGACAGAACTACAGGAGAAATTGACAAATCCACCATATAGTAGGGATTTTAACACACTTTTCTCAGTAATTGATAGATAACACAGACCAAAATATCAGTAAGCATACAGAAAATTTGACACAAATAATAAGCTTGATCTGATGGTCATATATAGAACATTACAGTCAGTATATTCTCAAGCATACAAAGGTCAGTTTTCATCAACATTTCAGAGATTTTTTTTTTTTTGTCCTACAGATCACATTTTCTAATCATAATGCAAATAAATAAAAAACCAAAAATGATAAAATAATGGAGAAATAGCATACATTTCCAAATTTAAAACCATTTCTAAATGACTCATTGATCAAAAAAGAAATCACAATGGAAATGAGAAAGTATTTAGAACTGAATGGTAATGAAAATATTTCATATTGGGATACAGCTATAAGAATATCAAGAAGGAAATTTGTAGCTTTAAATGTTTATATTACAAAGAATGAAGGATGAAACTAATGAGCTAAATATTCTACTTAAACAACTTCAAGGACAGTAGAATGAAGGAAACAATAAAGATAAGAATAAAGATTAATGAAATAGAGAACATACATTTTAGAGGATTAATAAGCCCCAAAACTGATTATTTGAAAGACCAATAAACTTGAATCTAATCATGAAGAAGCAACCAAACAAATCCAAATTAAGTTTTCTATGACTGGTGTAATAAATTGCCACAAACTCAGTGGCTTAACACAAATTTATTATTTTATAATTATGTAGGTCAGTAGGCTGATAGGGATCTCACTGAGCTAAAACAAGGTGTCAGAAGAGCTGCATTCCTTTTTGGAGGCTCTGGGGAAGATCCACTTTCTTGCTCATTCAGGTGGCTGGCAGAATTCAGTTCCTTGTGGTGATAAGACTGAGATCCCTATTTCCTTGCTAGCTGGCACCTTAGGACCACCTCCAGTTTAAAACCATTTCCTACATTCCTTGGCTCATATCCCTTCATGATATCTCTATCTTACCCTAAAAAAAAGAGACAACATAGATGTGGCAAACTATTAGTATTTGATGAAGTTAAATAAAGGATGAATATGTGTTCACTGTACTATTCTTACAACCTTGGGTAGGTTTGAAATTATTTAAAAGAAAAAACTGTGACAAAATTAGTGCTGAAAGAGAAACAAGATTAGCAAAACTGAAAATAATTATGGCAAAACTGATGAAAAGGTAAAAGGAGAAAAGCACAAGTAAATAATAGAAAAGAGGGTATAACTATAGATGCATGGAGATTTTAAAAAATAGCAAGCAGATATAAACAATTATATGCCAGGATATCTAAAAACTTAAATGAGTTGGACAAATTCCAAGAAAAGAAGTATAGATTACCAAAACTGACTCATGAAGAAATAGAAACTCTGAATAATTCCAAAAGCACTAAAGAATTTTTGCTTCAATTAAAAACTCCCATGATGGAAAGATCAACACAGATGGTTTTATCAACAAAATCTTTAAAATAAGTATTTCCAAATTCACACAAACTATTCCAGAATAATGAAAATGAAGCAACATTCCCCAGCTCATTTCATTTAAACAAAGAACAAAATGAGGACTCGTCTTTAAAGATATCCAAAATCATTTTAAAGTTATTCATTGTTGAGACAATGAAATATTGGCATGGGGATAGACAAAATGAATGGAAAAATCAATGGAAAGAAAAGAGAGTCTAGAAATAGACCCACACATCTATCAACATATAAGTTATGACCAACTTGGCATTGTAGATCAATGAGTAAGGGTGGGCTCTTCAATAACTGCTGCTGGGATACTTGATTATACATATGGGACAGGGGAATGAAACTGAAACTTTACATCACACCATACACTAAAACCAGCTCCAGGTAGATTAAAGACATATAAAACTTTTTATTAGACAAAAGAAATTAATCTTTATAACCTTGTGACAGAGAAGGACTTCTTAAACAAGACATAAAAGAACTTACTATAAAGGAAAAGAATAATAAAATTACATTAAAATAAGAACTTTCATCAAAGCACATCATAAAGAGAATGAACAAACAAGCCATAAACTAGGAAAAGACATTTGCCATCCATAGTCAGAATTTACATAAGGAACTCCTACAAACCAAGAAGTAGAAGATGAAACAATCCAACAAAAGATTTAAAACAACCACTTCACAGCAGAGGAAACCAGATGACTAATAAAACATGTAATGACATCCAACCTTATTAGTATTCAGGAGATACAAATTAAAACTGTAATGTGTTACCACACTTGCAAAATCAAAAAATCTACTCATATTAATCAAAGATTGTGTTGGGGTGCCTGAGTGGCTCAGTCATTAAGCGGCTGCCTTCTGCTCAGGTCATGATCCTAGGGCCCTGGGATCAAGCCCTGAATCAGGCTCCCTGCTCAGTGGGAAGCCTGCTTCTCCTGCTCCCGCTCCCCCTGCTTGTGTTCCCTCTCGCTCTCTCTCTGTGTGTGTCTCTCCCTCTCTGTCAAATAAATAAATAAATAAATAAATAAATAAATAAAATCTTAAAAAAAAAAAAAAAACTGTGGAACAGTACAACATTGAATACAGATGCTCATAAATTACCTTTGTTTCATTCCTCATCTTAAAAGAAACAGAGATATATGCTGTTGGTAATACAAGCCCTTTGAAAAACAATGTTGTATCTATAGAAAAGGTGACAATTTGCCTTCCCTTGAGGCACCAACTCCACTCCTAGAGTATACCCAGAGTATTCCTACTCTAAGAAACCCTTGTACTGCACCATGGAAGACCAACAAAATGTTCATAGCAGCACTGCTTGTAATAGCAAAATCTGGAAACAACTGGGAAGCCAATCCACTGTAGAATCATAAACTGTGGGGTAGCCACACAGTGGAGAAAACAAATGAATTATAACTACGTGCAGCTACACAGCTGTATCTCAGGAGTAAAATGCTGAATACTAAAAACAAGCCACAGAAGAAGACAAGATTCCATTTTTATAAAACTTAAAAATGCAGAAAGCAAACAATACTATTCTTCGAAACACAGTCATCTGGTTCAACTACCTCTGAGAAGTGAGGCTAAAGGGGTAAGACTGAGCGGGGGCATACAAAGAGCTTCAAAAGTAATGGTAAAGAGTTCTTACACTGTGTGATGAGAGATGGGGAAAGGAGAGGAGGTGATATTAGCTCATGGAGAAGAGCTTTACAAGTCAGTCCTCACTGGAAGGAGGAGAGGTGTACAGTGTTTGGAGGCAGAGATGAGGAAACTGGGGAGAGACACAAAAAAGAAGCAAGGAAGATAGGAGAGTCTCAGGACAATATAAGTGAAGGAGGCAAGTTTGGGTGGGAGCAGGGAAAGGAAAGGTCAATATTAACTACCCATTAGGGTCTTTAACATAATCTCTAATGATCAATCAATCCTTAATGATCCCACCGAAGAGGTATTATACCCATTTTTAGATGAGGCAACTGACATCCTTAGGTTACTTTGCTGACTCTCTGCCAACTTTCAAATGCTCCAAAGCTGAGAGATCTCTTAGATCTCTTTTCCACCTATGCTCACTTTTGGGTGATCTCACCCAATTCACAGCTTTAAATGTCATCTGTCCACTGGAGACCTTCACATTGGTATCTTCAACCAGATTTCTCCTGAGAACTACTGTCTTGCAGCCCCAGCAGCCTGTGGAACCCCCACACTTGGATGTCTAACTGGAATCTCAAGTATAATTAATGTGTCCATGAGAACACTTGATCTTTCTTGGGATAAGGGAGGTCGTCTCTGAGTCTTGCTCCTCTCGGCAAATGGTGGCATCAATTTCTAGGTCTCAGGTCAAAATCCTTGGGCCATCCTTGACTCCCTCCTTCCCCCATGCTCCAAATTTAATCCAGGAGCAAATTCTGTGAGCTCTCCCTTCAAAATGAGTCTTGAATCTAACCACATCTTACCCCTCACCACATCCTCCCTGATCTAAGGTCCTGTGATCTCTCACCTGGATATCAGTATGCAACAAATCTTCTTGTGTCTACTTTTGACTCCCTTTCCATCTGTTCTCCACTCAGAAGCTGGAATGATCCCTTAGTGCATAAACCATCTGGGTGGTGGTTACAAGGATGTGTTCACTTTGTAAACAATCACTGAATTTCAGGCCTATCATTTAGATATTTTAAGTTTTAAGTTCTGTAGGTATTTTAACTTTTAACTTAAAAATTCACCCCAATTTCCTCCTTCTCTTCCTCTCCTTATTCTCTTCCCTTTTTGAACAATTCAGCCAAAAGCCACTAGGTAAGGTGGGGCCAGGCAAGGCTGGATGCAGAGAGCAACAAGTGAAGAGTTGTCTGATGTGGGGTGTTACAGTCTAAAGAGGTGATCCTGAACAGATACTGAAGCCCCAACAAGATAAGGGAGTCTGTCACACAGGGGTGGGAATGGCCCAGCAGTGGGGTGTTAGAGTTAACACTCCCACAGGAGTGTGGTCAGAGCAGAGTGACATAATTAGAAGGATGTCTTCACAGCAGGCCAGTCCTGGCTAGAGTAAAATAAATAGAAATATAACAAGATGTCTGGGAGCACCTGCCACCACCCTCACATAAAATAGCAAGCACACCTAGAGCCCAGATCTTGGGTTTCTAGATACATTTTCCACCAAAAATTACCAGAGATCTTTGGAGAAATGGCTGGTTCTAGGACTGGGGTAGGAAAAGTACAAGATGAGCCTGGAACATCTTGTTGTGCTAGACTGTAAGGAAACACTCAAAGATAGATAAGGATTTATCATAAGAACAACTGGAAGGAGCTCCTTCTGGCTAAATTAAGGACAAGTAAGTATCAAAATAAATAATAACATTAATATCACATTAACAAGTTAAAGAAGAAAAATCACATGATCTTATCAATAGATGGGGAGAGAGCATTTGGCAAAACCCTACGCCCAGTCATGATTAAAAAAAAAAAAAAAAAAAAAAAAACAGCTCTTAGCAAACTAGAAGTAGAGAGGAACTTCCTCCACTTGATAAAATGCATCTACAAAAAACCTCTAACTAACATCACACTTACAATGAGAAACTCTTCCACTAAGATCAGGTATAAGGCAAGGTTGTCCCCTCTGACAACTTTTCAGCATTATACTGGAAGTACTAGTTGATGCAGTTGATGCAATAAGATGAGAAGAAATAAAAAGCATAAAGATTAGGAAGAAAGAAATAAAACTATCTTTGTTCACAAACAACATGATAGTCTATGTAGAAAATCTGAAGGAAAAAAAGTAAAAGCTCCTGGAAGCACAGCTTTATCCATAACTACTGCAACTTGGAAGCAGCCAAGGAGCCCATCAGTAGGTGAATAGATAAACAAACTAGTACAGCCAGACAATGGACTATTATTCAGCACTAAAAAGAAATAAGCTATCAAGCCATAGAAGACATGGAGAAACTATAGATGCATATTACTAAGTGAAAAGAAAGCCAATCTGAAATAAATATTATATATTTATATAATTTATATAATAATTTATATACATTTATATAATATATATATTATATAATCCAGGGGAAAGGCAAAATTATGGAGACAACAAGATTAGTGGTTCCTGGGGTGGGGGTTGAGTTAGTAGGCAAAACACAGAGGATTTTTAATGCAGTGAAAACTCTGTATGATATTATAATGATGTATACATGCCATTGTGCATTTGCCCAAAGCCATAGAGTATATAACACCAAGAGCAAACCCTAAAATAAACTGTGGGCTTTGGGTGATTATGATGTCAATATCGGTTCATCTTTGGTTAAAAAAAAAAAAAGTACTACTCTGGTGAGTGATGTTGGTAATGGGAGAGGCTGTGCATGCAAGGGGTCAGGCAGTATATGGAAGATATCTGTACCTTCCTTTCAAATGTATTGTAGGGGTGCCTGGATGACTCAGTAGGTTAAATGTCTGACTTGGGCTCAGGACATGATCCCAGGGTTCTGCTTGGAGGGGAGCTTGCTCCTTCTTCTACCTCTGCCCTCCCCTGGCTCACACTCTCTCACTTTGCTCTCTCTCAGATAAATAAATAAAATCTTTTAAAAATGTATTATAAACCTAAAACTGCCCTAAAATATAAAGTCTCTAAAAAAAAAAAAAAAAAAAAAAAAAAAACCTCTTGAAATTAATAGGCAATTCCAGTAAGGATGCAAGATACAAGTTGAATATAGAAAAGTCAACTCATTTCCTATATACTAGCAATGAACAAAAGGATTTTGAAATTAAAAACAATATACCATTTACATTAACAGCTCCCAAAAATGAAATAGCTAGGTTAAACCTGGCAAAATATATACAATACCTATATGAGAGAAAACTACAAAATGCTGATGAATGAGATCAAAGAACGAAATAAATGGAGAGGTATTCCATGTTCATGGATAGGAAGACTCAATATGGTCAAGAAATCAGTTCTTCCCAACTTGATCTATAAAGTCAATGCAATCACAATTAAAATCTGAGCAAATTATTTTGTGGTTAGGAGAAGGAGAATAGTATTGAAGGAGAAGAATAAAGTTGCATGACTGGAACTACCCGACTTCAAGACTTACTATGAAACTACAGTAATCTAGACAGTGTGGTATTGGCAAAAGAATAGACAAATATATCAGTGGAACAAAATATAAAGCCCAGATATAGATCCACATAAATATAGTTAGCTGTTCTTGACACAAAAATAAAGGCAATATTGTGGAGCAAATATGGTCTTTTCAATGAATGGTGCTGGAACAACTGTACATCCACATGCAAAAAAAAAAAATTAATCTGGACACAGACTTTACACCCTTCACAAAAGTTAATTGAAAATGCATCACAGACCTAAATATAAAATGCAAAACTATAAAACTTCTAGAAGATAACATAGGATTAAATCTAGTTGACCTTAGGCATGATCCATGAAAAAAACAGTTGACAAGCTGGATTTCATTAACATTAAAAACTTCTGCTCTGGGAAAATACTATCAAAAGAATGAGAAGACATGCTAAAGACTGGAAGAAAATTTGTAAAAAAAATTATTTGTAAAACAAAAAACCTGTCTTATAAAGGTCTATTACCCAAAATATACAAAGAACTCTTGAAACCAAGAAGAAGACAAACAACCTGATTTAAAAATAGACAAAAGACCTGAACATACACCTCACCAAAAAAGATATACAGATGATAAATAAGCACATGAAAAGATGTTCAACATCACATGTCATTAGAAAAATATAAATTAAAACAAATACTACTACACACCTATTCAAATAGCCAAAATCTAAAACACTAACACCACCAAATGCTGACGAGAATGTGGAGCAACAGGAACTCTCATTTATTTCTGGTGGGAAGCAAAGTGGTACAGCCACTTTGGAAGACACTGTGGCAGTTTCCTACAAAACTAAATGTACTTCTACCATAAGATCCAGCAATCATGCTTCTTTGTATTTACCTAAATGGATTTTAAAGCTCATGTCTACACAAAAACCTTAAAATTGATGTTCATAACCACTTTATCTATAATTGCCAAAACTTGGAAGCAATCAGGATTTTCTTCAGGAGGTGAGTGGATTTGGTACCTCCAGACAATGGACCACTATTTGGCACTAAGAAGAAATGAACTATGAAACCATAAGAAGACATGGAGAAACCTTAAATACATACTACTAAGTGAACAAAGCCAATCTGAATAGGCTGTATACTGTATGATTCCAATCAAAACATCCTGGAGAAAGCAAAACTTTAGGAACAGAAAAAAGACCAGTAGTTACCAAGGCTTATGGGGAAGAAAGGGATGAATAGATGGAGCACAGAGGATTTTTAAAACAGTGAAATTATTCTGTATTCTATTATAATGGTGAGTAAATGTCATTATACATTTGTCAAAACCAAAAACTACACAACACAAAGAGTGAACCCTGATGTAAACTATGGACTTTAGGTGATAATGATGTCAATGTAAGTTCATCAGTTGTAACAAATGTACCACTGTGGTGTTGGATGTTGGTTGGGGAAGCAGTGTATATGTGGGGGCAGGAGATATATGGGTAATCTTTGTACCTCCCATTCAATTTTTCTGTGAACCTAAAACTACTCTAAAAAACAAAGTCTATGAAAAGTAGTAAAAACAGATTCTGACCCATTAATAAAATCAGAAATCATGATACTAAACTGAAATAAATAAATAAACTAAAATTTTGATGACAGTTGTGATATTTACATTATTCAAGTGCCTCCCCGCAAAATACTTACTAATTACAAGGAGAAAAAGTATAACTTGACAATGGAGGAGGCTAGCTTGACACCATCTTAATCAAGGGCTTAAAGTGACCTTTATCGGTAATGAGACAAATTGAAATCACACCACCTGATAGGATGCAATGAGAAGAGTCACAGGGTGGCTTCTGTGATACTCCTGCCAAAGACGCAACACCTGAATCTAATCTTGAGGAAACATCAGACAAAACCCAATTAAGAGACATGCTATAGGGGCACCTGGGTGGCTCAGTGGGTTAAAGCCTCTGCCTTTGGCTTGGGTCATGATCCCAGGGTCCTGGGATCAAGCCCCACATCAAGCCCCACATCAGGCTCTCTGCTCAGCAGAGAGCCTGCTTCTCCCTCCCTCTCTGCCTACTTGTGCGCCGCTCTCTCTCTCTCTCTCTCTCTCTGTCAAAAAAATAAATAAAATCTTTAAAAAATAAAAAAAAATTAGGGGCACCTGGGTGGCTCAGTGGGTTAAGCCGCTGCCTTCGGCTCAGGTCATGATCTCAGGGTCCTGGGATTGAGTCCCGAATCGGGCTTTCTGCTCAGCAGGGAGCCTGCTTCCCTCTCTCTCTCTCTCTGCCTGCCTCTCTGCCTACTAGTGATCTCTCTCTGTCAAATAAATAAATAAAAATTAAAAAAATAAAAAAATTTAAAAAAATAAAATAAAGGTACTGAAATTCATATTTTAAAAAAAGAGAGAGAGACATGCTATAACATAACTGACTTGTAATCTTAAAAAGTACCAAGATCATGCAAGTTAAGGAAACACTGCTGAACTGTTCCAGACAGGAGACTAAAGAGATTGGATAGCTAAATGATTCTGAATTGTACCCTTTACTATAAAGGATATTATTAGGACAACCAGAAAAACTTTGATGGAGTTAAAGATTAGATGAATATTAACTTCCTGATTTTGATGATTGTATTGTGATTCTGTAGAACTATCTTGTAGAAATTTATTTTGTGGGAAATACACACTGAAGTATCAGGGGTTTAACAGGACACCATGTTGGCAGTTTACTCTCAAATAATACATGGAAAATTATCTTGTACTCTTCTTGCAAATTTAAGGTTTTTAAATTTTTTTAATTCAACTTTAGAGGCACCTGGGTAGTTCACTTGG
Organism: Mustela lutreola; assembly: GCF_030435805.1. Classification (NCBI taxonomy): domain Eukaryota; kingdom Metazoa; phylum Chordata; class Mammalia; order Carnivora; family Mustelidae; genus Mustela; species Mustela lutreola. The sequence continues at coordinate 18,308,686 of NC_081299.1, forward strand.
TTGAGTATCTGACTCTTGGTTTCAGCTCAGGTCATGATCTCAGGGTAGTGAGATCGAGCCCCATGTCAGGCTCCATGCTCAACACAGAGTCTGCTTGAGGTTCTTTCCCCCTCCCTCTTCCTCCCTCTGCTCTTCCTCTCTCTCTCTCTCAAATAAATAAACAAAATCTTTTTAAAAAATCAAATAAAATTCAAACTTATTTATAGGTATTTACATGCTGTAGAATGAAGGTGGAACCCAACTTCACACTGTATACAAAACTTAACTCAAAATGGATCAACAATTTGACTATAAGAGCTAAAAACCTAATACTCTTTTTTTTAAATTTAATTTATTTATTTATTTGACAGAGAAAGAGAAAGCACAAGCAGGTGGAGCAGCAGGCAGAGGGAGAGAGAGAAGCAGACTCCCTCCTGAGCAGAGAGCCTAATGTGGGGCTCAATCCCAAGACCCTGGGATCATGACCCCAGCAGAAGGCAGTCGCTTAACTGACTGAGTCACCCAGGTGTTCGTTCCTAAAACCATAAAACTCTTAAAAGAAAACACGGAAGTAAATTTTCATGACCTTGGATTTGGCAATGAAATCTTAGACATGACACTGAAAGCAAGAACAAGCAACAAAAATAAAAATAAATAAATTGGGCTTCATCAAATTAAAAACTTTTATGCATCAAAAGACATTACCAAGAGAGTGAAAAGACAACCAATAGAATGGGATAAAATAATTGCAAATTAGATACCTGCTAGGGGTCTAGTATCTAGAACACATAAAGAACTCCTGACACCTGACAACAAAAAGACAACCCAATCTAAAAATGGGGAAAGCACTTGAGTAGACATTTATAAAAAGAAACCATATAACAGACATTTTTTCCAAAGAAGACACACAAATGGCCAACAAGAAATGGAAAGGTGGTTAGCATCACTGATCATCAGGGAAATGTGAATCAAAAGCATCATGATATATCACCTCATAGCTGTTAGAATGGCTATCATCAAAAAGACAAGAAATAACAAGTATTAGTGAGGATGCAGAGAAAAGGGAACCATTGTGCACTATTGGTGGGAATATACTTTGGTGTAACCACTGTGGAAAACAGTAGGGAGGTTCCTCAAAAAATTAAACATAGAACAACCTATGGTCCAGCAATCCCACTTCTGTGTATCTTTTCAATGGAAATGAAAACAAAATCAAAGAGATATGTGCACTCCCGTGTTCACTGCAGCATTAGCCACAATAACCAAGACATGGAAACAACCTAAGTGTTCATCAATGGATTAATGAATAAAGATGTGAGATAGATATAGATTAAGATATAGATATAGATATAATCATATATGTGATATATATGTATTTGGTATTTTTATACATATATGTGTGTGCACATATATATACACACATACACAATGAAGTATTATTCAACCGTGGGAAAGAAGGAAATCTTGCCCATTTTGGACAATATGGGTGGAACTTGAGGGTGTTATGCTAAGTGAAATAAGCCAAACAGAGAAAGACAAATACTACGGGTATCGTTTATGAGTGGAACCCCCCCAAATGTCAAACTTATAGGGGCTGAGGGAAAGGGGAAAATAGGGAGAGGTTGGTTAGAAGGATACAAACTTTCAGCTCTAAGATAAATAAGTTCCGGACACCTGGGTGGCTCAGTCAGTTAAGCATTTGCCTTCAACTCAGGTCATGGCTCCAGGGTTCTGGGATGGAGCCCCACAACCAGCTCCCTGCTCAGTGGGGAGCCTGCTTCTCCCTCTCCCTCTGCCCCTCCCCCCATTTGTCTTCTCTGTTGCTCATTCTGCTCTCTCTCAAATAAATACATAAATAATCTTTTTCTTTTAAAGATGAATACACTCTGAATGTAGAATGTAGTTGATAACACTATATTATGTAAGTGAAACTTGCTAATAGCTTAGAATTTAAATGCTCTCACCACAAAAATGTGTGTGTGTCCACAGGAATCAGCTGGGTTTGGAGACTCCAAACAGGGCCCTGGGTCAGAGATAGAAACGCTCAGTCACAGGCTGGCTGAGCTCTGAACAGCCAGAGACCAGGGAGATGGGAGGGACTGACCGCTTTTCTCTAAGGGCGCACTGAGGAGTGGGGTCCCAACCTCTCCGCTCCTCTGGCTGGAGATTGGGAGGCCGCCATCTTCATTCCCGTCCTCCAAAGCAGTATGGAAAGCATTCAGGGAACAAAAGCTCAGAGAGCGAATCTGAGCAGATTCCTTAGTCTGGCCCCTGGCAAGGGCGGTGCAATTCCACCTCCAACAAAGACATTTGATATTCACTGCAACAGGCCCCTCCCCAGAAGATCAGCAAGAATGTCCACCAAGACCAAGTTTACTGATCAGTGAGAACTGTAAAACTGCAGTGCTAGGAGAATATAGCACATAGAATTCATGGCTTTTTTTCTCATGATTTTTTAGTCTTTCAAATTTTTTAAATTAAAAAAATTTTTTTATTTTCTTTAATTTTTCTTTTTCTATGTTTTTAATTTTTCTTCTTTCCTTTTTCAACCAACATCTTATCTTATCAATCCCTTTTAAAAATATTTTTTAATTTTCATTTTTATAGTCATATTCTGTCCCTTTATTGTATTTAACCTTATTGTATGTGTGTATATGTTTTTCTTTCCTAAAAATTTTGGGATCAGTTTCTTCTAACAGAACAAAATTTACCCTAAATCTAGTGTGTGGCTTTGTTTTAGTCTCCTCCTGATCATATTCTCTCTTTTTTATTTTTTTAATTTTTTTTCTTTCTTTTTTCCACCAACTTCTTATCAATTTTTTTTAATCTTTTTTAATTTTCATCTTTACAGTCATATTCCATCCCTTCATCGTATTTACCATTATTTTTGTTTATATATAACTTTTTCTTTCTTTAAAATGTGGAAAGCAGCATTGGGCTCTCTGCTCAGCAGGGAGCCTGCTTCCTCCTTTCTCTCTGCCTGCCTCTCTGTCTACTGGAGATCTCTGTCTGTCAAGTAAATAAATAAAATCTTTTAAAAATAAATAAATAAATAAAGTAAAATAAAATAAAATGTGGGAAGCAGTTTCTTCCAATAGACCAAAATACACCCAAAATCTACTGTGTGGCTCTGTTCTACACACCAGCCTGATCATATTCTTTTTTTTCCTTTCTTTTCTTCCCTGTTTTGGGTCTCTTCTGATTTGTTTACTGTATATTTTTCTGGGATCATTGTTACCCTTTTAGAATTTTGTTCTCTCATTCATCTATTCTTCTCTGGATAAAATGACAAAACAGAAAACTCACCTCAAAAAAAAAAAAAAAGAAAAAGAGGTAGTACCAACTGCCAGGGACCTAATGAACACGGACATTAGAAAGATATTGGAAAAATGACAACTATAAAGATACTATCTGGGCTTGAAAAAAAAAGCATAAAAGATACTACAGAATCCTTTTCTGGAGAAATAAAAGAACTAAAGTCTAACCAAAATTTTTTATTTTTGAAATAAAAAAAGCTATTAATGAGGTGTAATAAAAAATGGAGGCTCTTACTGCTAGGATAAATGAGGCAGAAGAAAGAATTCGTGATATAGAAGACCAAATGATGGATAATAAAGAAGCTGAGAAAAAGAGAGATAAACAACTACTGGATCACAAGGGAAGAATTCAAGAGATAAGTGATACCATAAACAAAACAGTATTAGAATAATTTGGATCCCAGAAGAAGAAGGAGAGAGTGGGGCAGAAGGTATATTGGAGCAAATTATAGAAGAGAACTTCCCTAATTTAAGGAAAGAAACAAGCATCAAAATCCAAGAGGCACAGAGAACCCCTCTCTAAACCAAAAAAATAGATCAACACCCCATCTTGTAAAACCTACAAGTCTCAGAGACAAAGAGAAAATCCTGAAAGCAGCTCAGGACAAGAGTTCTGTAATAGTAGAAACATTATTGGCAGCAGACCTATCCACAGAGACCTGGCAGGTCAGAAAGGACTGGCATGACATATTCAGAGCACTAAATGAGAAAAATATGCAGCCAAGAATACTATATACCCAGGTAGGCTGTCATTGAAAATAGAAGGAGAGGGGCTTGGGTGGCTCAGTGGGTTAAAGCCTCTGCTTTCAGCCCAGGTCATGATCCCAGGGTCCTGGGATAGAGCCCTGCATCAGTCTCTCTGCTCAGCAGGGAGCCTGCTTCCTCCTCTCTCTCTGCCTGCCTCTCTGCCTCCTTGTGATATCTGTCTGTCAAATAAATAAATAAAATCTTTAAAAAAGAAAATAGAAGGAGAGATAAAAAGCTTCCAGGACAAACAGAAACTAAAAGAATTTGCAAACACCAAATCAGGTCTACAAGAAATATTGAAAATATTGAGAGAGCCTAAAAGTAACATAGACCAGAAAGGAACAGAGACAAAATACAGTAGCAGTCACCTTATAGGCAATACAATGGCACTAAATTCATATCTCTCAATAGTTACCCTGAATGTAAATGGCCAAATGCCCTAATCAAAAGACACATGGTATCAGATTGGATAAAAAAGCAAGACCCATCGATATGCTGTCTGTAAGAGACTCATAGACCCAAAGACACCTCCAGATTTAAAGTGAGGGGGTAGCGGGTGCGTGGGTGGCTCAGTGGGTTAAAGCCTCTGCCTTCGGCTCCGGTCATGATCTCAGGGTCCTGGGATCAAGCCCCGCATCGGGCTCTCTGCTCGGCAGGGAGCCTGCTTCTTCCCTCTCTCTCTGCCTGCCTCTCTGCCTACTTGTGATCTCTCTCTCAATCAAATAAATAAATAAAATATTTTTAAAATAAATAAATAAAGTGAGGGGGTAGAAAACCATTTACCATGCTAATGGACATCAAAAGAAAGCTGGGGTGGCAATCCCTACATCAGACAAATTAGATTTTAAGCCAAAGACTATAATAAGAGATGAGGAAGGATGCTATATCATACTTAAAGGGTCTGTCCAACTAGAAGATCTAACAATTTTAATATCTATGCCCCTAAAATGGGAGCAGCCAATTATATAAGCCAATTAATAACAAAATCAAAGAAACACATTGACAATAATACAATAATAGTAGGGGACTTTAACAGCCTCCTCACTGAAATGGACAGATCAACTAAGTAATAGATCAACAGGAAAGAAAGACTTTAATGACACACTGGACCAGATGGACTTCACAGATATCTTCAAAACATTCCATTCCAAAGCAACAGAATACACATTCTTCTCTAGCGCAAATGGAAGATTCTCCAGAATAGATCACATCCTGGGTCACAAATGAAGTCTCAACAGATATCAAAAGATTGGGATCATTCCCTGCATATTTTCAGACCACAATGCTCTGAAGCTAGAACTCAATCACAAGAGGAAAGCTAGAAAGAACCCAAATACCTGGAGGCTAAAGAGCATCCTCCTAAATAATTAATGGGTCAACCAGGAAATTAACAGAGAATTTTTTTAAAAAAATTCATGAAACAAATGAAAATGAAAACAAAACTGTTCAAAATCTTTGGGATGCAGCAAAGGCGGTCCTAAGAGAAAAGTATATAACAATACAAGCCTTTCTCAAGAAGCAAGAAAGGTCTCAAATACACAACCTAACCCTACACCTAAAGGAGTTGGAGAAGGAACAGCAAAGAAAGTCTGAATCCAGCAGGAGAAGAGAAATAATGAAGATCAGAGCAGAAATCAATGAAATTGAAACCAAAGGACAGCAGAACAGATCAACGAAGCTAGGAGCTGGCTCCTTGAAAGAATTAATAAACTTGACTAAGCCCTGGCCAGATTTATCAAAAAGAAAAGAAAAAGGACCCAAATTAATAAAATCATGAATGAAAGAGAAGAGATCACAACCAACACCAAAGAAATACAAACAATTGTAAGAACATATTATGAGCAACTATATGTCAGCAAATTAGAGAACCTGGAAGAAATGGATGCATTCCTAGAGATGTATAAACTACCAAAACTGAACCAGGAAGAAATAGAAAACTTGAAAAGACCCATAACTAGAAAGGAAACTGAAGCAGTAATCAAAAATCTCCCAACAAACAAAAGCCCAGGGCCAGATGACTTCTCAGGGGAATTCTACCAAACATTTCAAGAAGAATTAATACCTATTAATTCTATTCCAAAAAATAGAATTGAAGGGAAACTTCCACTCATTTTATGAGGTCAGTATTACTTTGATCCCCAAACAAGACAAAGACCCCCTTCAAAAATGAGAATTAGAGACCATCATCCTTGATGAACATGAATGCAAAAATTCTCACTAAAATACTAGCCAATAGGTTCCAACAGTACATTAAAAGGATTATTTACCACGACCAAGTGGAATTTATTCCTGGGCTGCAAGTTTGATTCAACATCTACAAATCAATCAATGTGATACAATACATTAAAAAAAGAAAGAATAAGAATCATATGATTCTCTCAGTAGATGCAGAAGATGCAGAAAAAGCATCTGACAAAGTACAGCATCGTTCTTTTTTTTTTTTTTTTTTTTTTTTACTTGACAGAGACAGAGAGATCACAAGTAGGCAGAGAGGCAGGCAGAGAGAGGAGGAAGCAGGCTCCCTGCCTCGCAGAGAGCCCAATGCGGGGCCCGATTCCAGGACCCTGAGATCATGATCTGGGCGGAAGGCAGAGGCTTTAACCCACTGAGCTACCCAGGTGCCCCTACAGCATCGTTCTTAATCAAAACTCTTCACAGTGTAGGACTAGAGGGTACATATCCCAATATCAAAAAAAAAAAAAATCTATGAAAAAACCCACAACAAATAAAATTCTCAATGGGGGAAAACTGAGAGCTTTTCCCCCAAGGTCAGGAACACAGCAGGGATGTGCACTATCACCATTGCTATTCAACATAGTACTAGATGTCCCAGCCTCAGCAATCAGACAACAAAAATAAATAAAAGGCATCTGAATTGGCAAAGAAGAAGTCAAACTCTCACTCTTTGCAGATGACATACTTTATGCGGAAAACCCAAAAGACTCTACCCCAAAACTACTAGAACTCATATAGAAATTCAATAAAGTGTCAGGATATAAAAATCAATGCACAGAAATCAGTTGCATTTCTATACACCAACAACAAGACAGAAAAAAGAGAAATTAAGGAGTCGATCTCATTTACAATTGCACCCCAAACCATAAGATATTTAGGAATAAATCCAACCAAAGAAGCAAAGAATCTGTACTCAGAAAACTATAGAATACTCATGAAAGAGATTGAGGAAGAGGGCACCTGGGTGGCTCAGTGGGTTAAAGCCTCTGCCTTCGGCTCAGGTCATGATCCCAGGGTCCTGGGATCAAGTCCCGCATCGGGCTTTCTGCTCAGCTGGGAGCCTGCTTCCCTCTCTCTCTCTCTCTTTGCCTGCCTCTCTGCCTGCCTCTACATGTGATCTCTCTGTCAAATAAATAAATAAAATCTTTAAAAAAAAAAAAAGAAAGAAAGAAAGAAATTGAGGAAGAAACAAAGAAATGGAAAAAAGTTTCATGCTCATGGATTGGAAGAACAAATATTGTGAAAAGGTCTATGCTACCTAGAGCAATCTACACATTTAATTCAATCTCTATCAAAATACCATCAACTTTTTTCAAAGAAATGGAACAAATAATCCTAAAACTTATATGGAACCAGAAAAGACCCCTAAGAAGGCCAGAAGAATGTTGAAAAAGAAAAGCAAAGCTGGTGGCATCACAATTCCAGACTTAAGCTCTATGACAAAGCTGTAATCATCAAGACAGTATGGTCCTGGCATAAAAACAGACACATGGATCAATGGAACAGAATAGAGATCCTAGAAATAAACCCTCAAGTCTATGGTCAACTAATCTTCAACAAAGCAGGAAAGAATGTCCAATGGAAAAAAAGTCTCTTCAACAGATGGTGTTGGGAAAACTGGAAGGCCATAGGCAGAAGAATGAAACTGGACCATTTTCTTATACCACACACAAAAATTGAATCAAAATGGATGAAAGACCTAAATATGAGACAAGAATCCATCAAAACCCTTGAGGAGAACACGGTCAGCAACCTCTTCGACCTCAACCGCAGCAACTTCTAGAAATATCGCCAAAGGCAAGGAAGGCAAGGGCAAAAATGGACTGTTGGGACTTCATCAAGATAAAAACTTTTGCACAACAAAGGAAACAGTCAACAAAACCAAAAGACAACCGACAGAATGGGAGAAGCTATTTCCAAATGACAGATCAGATAACGGGCTAGTATCCAAAATCTATAAAGAACTTATCAATCTCAACATCCAAAGAACAAATAATCCAATCAAGAAATGGGCAGGAAAACATGAACAGACATTTCTGCAAAGACATCCAGATAGCCAATAGACGCATGAAAAAGTACTCAACACTGCTCGGCATCAGGGTAATACAAAGCAAAAACCTCAGTGGGATATCACCTCACACCAGTCAGAATGGCAAAAATTAACAAATCAGAAATGACAGACGTTGGTGAGGATGCGGAGAAAGGGGAGCCCTCTTACACTGTTGGTGGAATGCAAGCTGCTGCAGACACCCTGGATAACAGTATGGAAGTTCCTCAAAAAGTTGAAAATAGAGCTACCCTACAACCCAGCAATCTCACTACTGGGTATTTACCCCAGAGATACAAATGTAGTGATCCAAAGGGGTATGTGTACTCAATGTTTATAGCAGCAGTGCCCACAATAGCCAAACTATGGAAAGAACCTAGATGCCCATCAACAGATGAATGGATAAAGAAGATATTATACACACACACACACACACACACACACACACACACACAATGGAATATTATGCAGCCATCAAAAAATGAAATCTTGCCATTTGCAGCAACATGGAAGGAACTAGAGGGTATTAGGCTAAACGAAATAAGTCAATCAGAGAATGAAAAGTATCATATGATCTCATTGATAGGAGAAATTTGAGAAACAAGACAGAGGATCATTGGGGTAGGGAGGGAAAAATAAAACATGACAAAATCAGAGAGGGAGACAAACCATAAGAGACTCTTAATCTCCAGAAACAAACTGAGGGCTGCTGGGTGGAGGAGGGTGGGAGGGATGGGATGGCTGGGTGATGGACACTGGGGAGGGTACGTGTTATGGTGAGCGCTATGAATTGTGTAAGACTGATGAATCACATACCTATACCCTCGAAACAAATACTACATTACATTTTAATTTTTTTTTAAATGTGTGTATGTGTTTGGATGTATGTGTGTGTGTGTGTATAAACAGATGTATTAAGGAAATATCCAGAACAGGTAAATCTATAGACACAACGCAGATGAGTTGTTGCCAGGGACAAAGGGGAGGGGCATGAAGAATAAATGCTTATTGGGCAAGAGGTTTCCTCGGGGGATAAGGAAAATATTTTGGAACTAGACAAACATTACATAACATTGCAAATGTACTAAATGCCACTGAATTTTTCACTTTGAAATGATTAGTGGTATATTATGTAAATTTCACTTTAATTTAAAAGAAAAAAGAAAATACTGGTTTCCTTCCCTAAATCTCATCTTTTCCATACACACACACACACACACACACACACACACACATACACACACAGATACACACATATGGATATATAATCTCTATAAATTTCTGGATTATAACCCAAAGTATAAAATAAATATCCATGTGTCCATACTGATGCAAATAAGTGATTGAATTGAAAAATAAATGAATAGGGGAGAAGAGACAGATTCTCATACAAAAGAATTTCAAAGAGTTTATGTAGCTACTCCCCCACCTCAAAGAGGTGGAGCTTAACTACCCCCTCCTTAAGTGTGGGCTGCACATGTCAGCCTCCTTCCAAAGAAAAGCACATTAAAAGGGGTCCAAAGAAGTAACTTTATTGTGGAATAAACCTAGAAACACAATCTTAACAGAATGGTCAAGGTAACATCACAGTGAAAAGCCATGTTGATGACATATGCCCCCCAGTATGTGACGAGAAGCACACTTCACCTCTGTCGTCTTCCTCCCCAAAACCCATAAGCCCAGCCTGGGGTAAAATAAAGAGTCGTGTATCAATGTTGGTGCCTCAGTGGTGGGAAAGGGACCCTGCTAATGTGAGACATTAACAACCGGGAAAACTGCGGGAAAGGTGCATAGGAACTCTGGACTATCTTTGCAATTTTTCTGTAAATCGGTAACTATTCTAAAATAAAAGGTTTTTTGTTTTTTGTTTTTTGTTTTTACAAAAGGCAAAGGCAGAACCTTAATATATAAATATAAATACTATCATAGGCATTCATATACACATGCATGTGTGATACATTCGTGCTTCCATATGCACAGAATATTCTAGAAACCATAACACCAGAGGCCTCTGACAGGATCAAGGACAGAGGAGGCCACTGTATACCCTTTTCTACCTTTTGAATTTTCTTTTTTTGTTTTTAAAGATTTTATTTATTTAACAGAGAGAGATCACAAGTAGGCAGAGAGACAGGCAGAGAGAGAGGAGGAAGCAGGCTCCCTGCTGAGCAAAGAGCCCGATGCGGGGCTTGAGCCCAGGACCCTGGGATCATGACCTGAGCTGAAGGCAGAGGCTTAACCCACTGAGCCACCCAGGCGCCCCATACCTTTTGAATTTTCAATATCAATGATTAACAAGCCAATGTTCTATGATGACTTCAGCAGCACATACAATGAAACTGCAATGGTGATCAGCACGGCCCCTGAAGAAGCACAAATGCAAACTTGTGAAGCGTTCCCCATTTTTTAGAGTTTAGTGGGTATACAGAGAGTTTTAGTTTTAGAAGATAAGAAAGTTCTAGAGATCTGTTGAGATCTGTTGCACAGCACTGTAAGCATATTTAATACTACTAACTGTACCCTTAAACATGGCTAAGATGACAAATGTAATGTTCTATGTTGTTTACCAAAATAAAAAAAAAGAAAGTATGCTGAAGCAAAAGTACCAAAATGTTAACATCCATACAGGGATGGCTATGCAATTTATCTAAATAATTACATTCTAGCATTTTCTGCATATTGGAAAAACTAAAATCTCAGGCAAAGGATTTGGCATGTACAAAGGCCCTGAGGCAGGATGAAGCCCAGCCAGTGTGGGCCGGAGACAGGGAGCAAAGGACAAGGTGGCACAGGATGAGAGAAGAGGGTGGGGACTTGATCATACAGCCACTGGAGACAACACCCTTCCCGCACATTCCAGAGGCTCCCACTCCTGCCAGTCTAAAGGCTCTTCCTTCCTCAAGCACTGACAGGGTTCCTGAGTCTGCTTCCAAATCGCCCCGCGCCAGCCAGGCCCAGACTCTGCTCATTCCTGAACATGACAAGCTCATTGTTCCCCTTCTCCTAAAGGCTGCTTTTCCCTCAAGAGGCAGTCCTGAGGTGACAGATTTCTGTGGGCCGATCCCCCAAGGCAGATCTCACAAAGACGCGACTGTCTGGGCCACTGGTCCTGGCTCAGCAGAGCAAAATCCTCACCTGATCCTCCAGCCTCCACATCAAAGAAGACATCAAAGCTCCTGCCAGCCATCCGCACACAACACGTAGCCCAGCCGGGAGCGGGCGTGGCTTTCCTGGACACATTTTACCCTCAGAGGCAAGGGGGGAGGTGGAGGAAGGACACTAGGCACTAGCTGGATACCCAGCAAGAGGAGCGCCAAGCTACGGAGTGGTATCACTTCCTGTGCCCACAGCACTTTACAGTGCACAGCACACCACAACGGAGACAGGGCCAGTACTGCCATGTGCACCAGAGGTAGGGAAATGGAATCGGAGCAAGCCAAGGTGGCACAGCTGGCCGGAGGGCCTGGAGCCTTGAGATCCCTGTCTGGTGCCCCTCCCAGGCACACAAGGAGCTTTCCACCCCAGGAGCGGCAGTCTGACCAATGAAGACACCAGAGCTAGATCTCCCAACTGTGTCACTTGGTAGCTGCGATCTTTGGGCAGACAGTGGCCTCCTGACCTTGATCTCCCAAGAGTGTCAAGTGCCGTGTCTGGCACGTGGTAAATAGTCAACAAGTGGTAGCTCTTCTTACCATGACACCCTAGAAACCACCCATCAGAGCGTTGTTACTTAACAACCAACTCCCCTACGGCAAGGAACATGGCATGGGCTGAAGCAGGAGGGCTGAGGGCAGCAGAGTACCGCCCCCCAGGCAGGCCCAGCTGTGGTGGGCTGCCCTGAGCCTCAGGGAGGACCCTCTGGGATGGACCCCAGCCCCACCCTAGGCTTGCCAGCATGGCTGTGATGAAATGCGAGGCAGCAGGAGCCAGGGACCTGGGGTCCAGCACCCACACTGATAGAACATGCCATGTTATGTGTGAGTCACTTCCTCTCCATGTTTTGTGTGTTTTTTCGTCAGCCAAATGAAGAGTCTGAACTTAATGAAACTGAAGTTCCCTTCAAAACTAAGGTCCTATGATGTATTTTATACCCAAATTCCTCCAAATGAAAAGCTAGGTAGATAGAGATAGATGGATGGGTGTGTGGATGGGTGGGTGGATGGACGGATGGATGGATGGATGGTTGGGTGGATGGATGGATGGATGGATGGATGGATGGATGGATGGTTGGGTGGATGGATGGATGGTTGGGTGGATGGATGGATGGATGGATGGATGGTTGGGTGGATGGATGGATGGATGGATGGTTGGATGGTTGGGTGATACATTAAAAACTGGTTAGTTACTACCCTCTTTATGGGTGATTCCAGAAGAAGAAGAACAGTAAGAGGAGGAGGGGGAGGAGGAAAAGGAGGAGGAAGAAGGAGGAAAAGAAGAAGAGAAGGAGGAAGAGGAGGAGGGGAGGGGAAAGAGGGAGGAAAGGAAAAGAAAGATTGTCCATTTGGAACAACCAGAGACCAGCTGGGAAAAGGTAAGACCCATGGGGCTTCCTTCAGGGCTGGTGTTCCAGGAATCCCAATAAGGCTCAGAGACTCAGACCTCAAAGAGGAATACAAAGGAAGGCCTGTCTCTAGCCCCCTCCCCACAAGGGCAAGCCCCTCCCGATTTCCCGCTGCTGAGCCACAGGCAGTCCAGCATCTGTCCGGGGATCCGGCCTTCAGCTGTGCTTGGACTGGAATCTGTCGGAAAGCCCTCTTACTACAACCAGCAGAAAGGTAGACCAGGATCGGGAGTCAAGAGCTTCTCACGGCCTGAAAAGCCCTCTCTGTTTATAAGCCACACTGTCACCCTAATGAAACACCACATCATCTCAGTGAAATAATGATTTTTTTTTAAGATTTTATTTATTTACTTGACAGACAGAGATCACAAGTAGGCAGAGAGGCAGGCAGAGAGAGAGGAAGAGAAGCAGGCTCCCTGCCGAGCAGAGAGTCTGATGCGGGGCTTGATCCCAGGACCCCAGGATCATAACCTAAGCTGAAGGCAGAGGCTTTAACCCACTGAGCCACCTAGGCGCCCCTCAGTGAAATAATGATTCTATGGACTAAAATGAGCAATGGAACTTCTGCCGTGTCCTGTGAACCACCAACCTGAGTAGCCAACGGCCTCCTGGGCACCTCCGTCCCCCTGAGGCACAGCGGGCACCTCAGAAACTCCCCTCCCGCAGCCTCCCACCTACGGACATGACCCTGCTATTCCTCCAGCTCACAGGGCTCAAACTTCGGATTCATCCCTGACCCTTTTGTGAACACTGACCAGTGTGATTGTTAGTTTTATGGGTCCCCTTGACCTGCCACAGGATGGCCAGATTCAGCATTCTTTCAGGGGTGGGGGCGGTCCTGGGAAAGGGATTTCCTCTTTTTCCCAGTGTAAGTGGGTAGCATCCAGTCCGTTGAAGGTCTGAATAGAACAGAAGGTGGGAGAAAAGAGGAATTTGTCCCTTTTTTCCTGCTTTCTTGCTTGATCTAGGACATCTCCTCTCCTCTCTTCTGCCCTTGGAGCTCCTCCTACGTGGATCACGGTTCATCACTGGCTTTCCGGAGTCTCCAGTGCAGACTCTGGGAATTCTCAGCCCTCCGTAGTCACATGAGCCAACTCCACACAATAAGCCTCCTTTTATACACATAGAAGTATGTTTGTGTGTGTGTATGTGTGTGTGTGTGTGTGTGTGTGCACACGTACATGTCCCCTATTCTTCAGTGCAAAACCTAACACAGCAAGTCTTACTGGTGTCACCCCTGAGTGACAAGCTAACACTTGTCCCACATGCTGCGCACCAGGCCCTGTTCTAAACACCTTCCGTATTAAGTCATTCAGTCTTCACACTGACTCTGTGAAGTAAGTACTCTTATCCCCACTTTACAGATGAGGAAACAAAGGCACACAGAGGTGAAGTAACCATGAAATGACGGGACTGAGATTTGAGGGCAGTTTATGCAATCGTCCCCATGGCCATAGACCCTGACACCACCCTCTCTCACAACTGGACTGGACTCCCTGCTGAGAACTCTTTGAAAAGGTCATGTTCAAAGCCTCCAGCCCCTCCCATGTCACGCAGAACCAAATAGAAACACTCAGCATGGCCTGCAAGGCACTGGGCGATCAGACCTCAACTCCCATCCATCCCCCTCTGCCCCTCACACCCCCTGCACCAGCCACACTGGCCTCCTTGCTCACCACACCCAGAAGTCTTTGCACTAGCTGTTCCATTCCCTCTGCCTGGAACACCCTTCCAGTCACCCCCCAGGGTTCATGCCATCACTTACCATTGAAGTCCTCCCAAAAATCCTATTGAAAATATTATCTACTACCCACTGCCCCTACTGTCCCTGTCCCCTTAGCAGCACACATTGCCATCGGAGCTGTGAGCCACCTGATCTGCGGCTGATACACCTTCTACCTCCCCACTAGACAAAACCCTCCATGAAGGCAGGTCCCAGGTTTGTTTTGTTCACCACTATATCCCCTGGGGTTAGAACAGCCCCTTACAGTAGGGGCTTGATAAATAGGAACTGAATAAATGAATGACCTCAAGATGAAATTAAGTTCTTCCAAGTACAAGAGCAGTCCCACAGGAGTTCAGTCATGGGAACATCGTGTGGTTGGAGGGGATGTCTGGGAAGGCTTCCTAGAGAAAGTGGGGTCTGAACTAGGTCAGTTGGCTTTGCTGAGAGATTTGAGCATAGCTGCACTACAAGTAGGGGTCAAAGTCAAGGTGAGTGGCCGAGGCTGGGGATCTCGGCAGTACTCTACCTGGCTGACCAATAAAAATTCCTGTAGAATGGGTTCCAATTTATCCTCCAGGCACACTGCAAATAACTATATATAGGAGACCTTCTTGGACGCCAATGAATAGTCAAAACCATAAATGTTGAATCTGCAAGGTCTCAGCTCTGTTGCTCTGGGCTCTGGGAATAATTCCAATGATGCTCCAGTAGGACGAAAACGAGACTGGGTGATGTAAGTGAATTCGTGGTTAATGATGGGGCACATAGGGCTACAGGAGGCCAAAGTGAGAGAGGGGCCTAGCAGGGCCAAGTGCTTCCAATGCTCCATGGAAAAAAGTGTCCCATGGCCTGGGTCCAGAAGGAGAGTCTGAACTCTGTGTCAGAATATTTTTGGTTCCAGGGCGCCTGGGTGGCTCAGTGGGTTAAGCCGCTGCCTTCGGCTCAGGTCATGATCTCAGGGTCCTGGGATCGAGTCCCGCATCGGGCTCTCTGCTCAGCAGGGAGCCTGCTTCCCTCTCTCTCTCTCTGCCTGCCTCTCCATCTACTTGTGATTTCTCTCTGTCAAATAAATAAATAAAATCTTTAAAAAAAGAAAAGAATATTTTTGGTTCCAAACAATAGAAAACTTGAGTAAACATAGAAAACCTGAATAAAAGCAGCTCAAGCCATGAGGGCATTTATGTTAGCTTAGCAAGTTAAGGTAAAAGAAAGGCAGAGTCAGGGTGAGTTTAAGGGCTCTAAGAAACCCTATGGCCCCTTTTCCCTTCCTTCCTGCCATCTTCAGCCAATCAGCTATCGGCTTTTATCTGAACATTTATTTCCTCACAATAGCAATGTGGCTGCCATAGCTCCAGGCATTACCTCCTCCCACAGCACTGTCCAAGGCAGGAAAGGAGGTCCAAATGTCCATGAGAGGTAAATAAATTTTGATGTATTCACACATGGAAATCCCACAGCAATTTAAAAATAAAAGAATTAAGTATTGCTACAAGTAATAGCATGGATAATGCTGTTCAAGACATAGAGATACTGATAATAGGTAATGGAGTAGCCAAGTATGTGTGGGAGGACGGGGTATACAGGATTCTGTACTCTCCTCTCACTTTTGCTGTGAACTTCAAACTGCTCAGATAGATAGTTGTTGTTTTTTAAAGAAGATAAACACGGAAGAAGACATATTGGATGATCCCACTCAGATGTAAAACAGAGCAGACAATACTGACTATGGTGACACAAGTCAGAATAATGGTTGCCCCTGATAGGGGTTATGGGCGTGGTAGGACATAAGGGAACCTTCTAGAATGCTGGAAATGTTTCATATTTTGATCTGAGCAGTAGATGCATGAGTACAGATGCAAAAATTCACCAAGACATGTACACTTCACAGTGCATTTGTTTATATCTCAATTTTTTTAAGCAAAAAGAGAGAAAAGGGGACCACTACACAGGCCTCTCTAATAAAGGAGGAAATTGTCCCAGAGACCCCAGCAACTTTCCTCCAAATGTCTTCTGGGCCAGAACAGGGTCACATGAATACCTCAGGACCCATCACCAGCCGAGGGGGTGGAAGTGCCATGACTGGCCAAGACCAATTATGACCAAAGCCCTGGTCCTAGAACAAAACTGGGATTCAGTTATAGAAGAAGACAGGTGAAGGCTATTGCTTGAGCAGCCAACAGTGTCTGCCACCCTGCAGAAAGCCCGAAGAAGTGAGAGTTTGTCTAGACAAGGGTCACAAGAGTGGAACCAGCTTCTGCTCACTCGATCCTCCAATGCACACGTGCGGGATGAAGCATTTACACAAGCACCGGCGCTTCAAGACGGCAGCATGTAAAGAAGGGTCCGCAGAAATCATGAGGCAAAGGTACGAAAATCATTGCCAGAAACCCGATATATCAGTAGGATTCTCCAGGGAAACAGAAGAGGATAAGGAAGTGGATAGGTTTACCTAAAGGAATTGGCTCACTCCGTGGTGGGGTCAGGAGTCCAAAATCTTTGGGGCAGAGGTGAAAACCTTGGGCAGGATTTGAGGCAGACTTCTTCTCTGCGAAACCTCGGGTTTTGCTCTTAAAGCTTCTAGTTGATTGGATGAATACCACCCACACCATCAAGGGTGATCTCCTTTACTTTACAGACAACTGATTGCACACATGGACCACAGCTACAAAATCCCTTCACAGCGACACCTAGATGAGTGTTTGGTTAAATAACTAGATACCGGAGCCCAGCCAGGCAGACACATAACACGGACCACAGACCAGCTGACCGGACCTCAATCATGCTTCCCTGGCTCTGCCTCCCGTTTCCCCAATCCACCCCAACCCACTCCAGCTCCCCATCTTCATCTGAGCTCATGTGGCCCCACAATTAATCTCCAGCCAGCGGCGTTTCCAGGTTCATAATCTCCAGGGGCCTCACCCTGTAGGGTTTCCCACTAGGGAGGGCGTGGAATGGAACCAGAAAGGTGTTTCTATCAGGAACCTGGAACAAGAGACCTGTGATTGGCCAAATCGGGCACAAAAACCTGGGGTGGAAATGGGAGGGGGCTGGGAGAGTGGGGGCACAGGGGAACAGGTTCAGTTCCCCAGATCAGCTGATCTTTGCCTGGGTTCTTGGTTTTTTCTGCTCCATGGATTCCTTGGTATTTGCTGTCTCTCATAAACGTATTTCTGTGATATATACTGTAAATCTGCTTCATTTGAAATTCACAGCTAATGACCTATTCCCTCGTATTCAGGAAACAGAGTAAGGTTCCGGCTTTTAAAGGCCAGGAGTTTACTAGCCAGAATATGACAAGGATTACAAAGTATAGGCCGGCTCTAAAAGCACTTAAGAAACAGTCTCCGTCAGAAATTTCAAGAATACCTTCAAATAACATCATTTATCTGCCAAGAGGCCAAGGGGGTGGGGAGCGGGGGTGGGTGGGAAGTAAATGAGTATTTGATCAAATCCATATTTTCAACTCCCCGGGTGAGGGGGAGATAAATATTTACTAACACTTCTCACTCTGAGAAGGCTTGTGTGCACACTTGTGTGGGCAGGGGGAGGAGGTGGTGTGCCCAAGAACAAGTGTGTGCACCGAAGCCCTGTCCCCTCCATCCACCAGCCCCCACAGCGGACACAAGACAACTCGGCAGAATATGAATTCTATGATCAAAGAGGTAATTTGATAGAATGAGTATCCCTGTTTTCGGGGCGGCCCACTTAAACTGAAATCCAAAGCCAGCTCCGGAGTAAATTGGGCTGAGGCCCAATCGATTAGGCCCATCCGCACTTTCTCATTTTCAATAGAGTCAGGGCTTAACCAGGTTAGTTGTTGTTAAACACATTAGCCGGGTACTGCCCTCTCTCCAGCCCAATGATTTTGTGTCGGGCCTGAAGGATTGTAATTGCAATCTAGCAAGACGCCAAGTGAACAGGGTGATTTACTGAGGGCTCAGGGGCCCAGGCCGGCCTCCTACCTGCCACCCGCTGATCGGGAACTTTCTTCCCTCAAGCTTGTCCTGATTAACATTTGGGGGAGGGCCGTGTGAACCCCGGGGAGAACAGGATGCTGCTTCTTTTGGACACCCACTCTGTGGTTGTCTCCAAGCGTGGAGGTGGGAGCACAGGGGACAAGGGTCTCTTTGTTCCATGGAAACGGAACCGAGACTCAGGAGGGCTGGGCTTCTGGAACTAGCCTGAGTGCTGCTGGCCATCCGAGTCCTACCCATTCCCAGGGGGAGGGCAACCCTCCTCACTATCCTACAGGAACATTCCCAGCCTTACTCTCCAGGCTTTTCCAGACCTCGGGCCTCACCAGGTCAGGCCCGGCGGTCCCGGTTCCAACCCCAGTTTCTTCTCCCAGCCTCTCTCCCCTGTGCTCTCTGGGCCTGATCTGCACCCCCGGGCTTCCATCCTGCTCTGTGGCCCTGTTCCTGAAGCCTGAGCCCTTCGTCTCCCAGATCCCAGGAGGAGCTGGAAAGGACAGTCAACAACCATGGCCCTGAGATCAGGGAGAAACTGGAACTTTCATACACTGGTGACTGGAGTGTAAAACGGTGCAGATGCTTTCATAATAGTTTGGCTGTTTCTTAAAAGGTTAAATGTGTGTTTTTCATATGATCCAGCAATTGTCACTCCCAGGTGTTTACCCAAGAGAAAGGAGCGCAGGCATCTACACAAACCCTTGGACATGAACGTTCATAGCAGATTTACTTGTAATACCCTAAAACTGGGGGACGCCCGGGTGGCTCAGTCGGTTGAGATCTGCCTTTGGTTCAGATCGTGATCCTAGGGTCCTGGGATCGAGTTCCGCATCAGAATCCCTGCTCAGTGAGGAGCCTGCTTCTCCCTCTGCCTGCTGCTCCCCATGCTTGTGCTGTCTCTCTGTCTGTCTGTCTCTCTCTCTCTGACAAATAATAAATAAAATCTTTTTTAAAAATACCCTAAGACTGGAAACAACCCAGATGTCCATTTACAGGTGAATGGGTAAACCAAGGGTGGTATATCCATACAACGGAATATTACTTAGCAATAAAAAGGAATACAGAGCTGATAACTTCCCGCAACACAGACGATCTGTAAAATCATTAGGCCAATTGTAAGGAGTGATGTGTAAGGTTCCATGTATGTGAAATGTCCAGAAAAGGAAAATCTATAGAGACAGAAATTAGATTTGTGGTTGCCTAGGGCTCAGAATGGGAAGGAGGATTAACTATAAGTGGGCACTAGGGATCCTAGAGGTGGTAAAAAAATGTCTTAAAACTCGATTGTGGTGATGGTTGCACGACTCAGTAAATTTACTAAAAAGCACTGAATTGTATACTTACAATGGGTAGGCTTTATGGAATATAAATTATACCTCAATAAAATTGTATGCCAGAGAAAGAACAAGAAATGTTGGAACCTGCACATTTTGGCATCTCCTCCGAAAGTTCAGCAGAGGTCCCCCATGACCCGGCACTTCCGCTCCTGACACACACACCCAGAAGAAACGAAAAGATTCATGGACACAAAGGTTGTACATGAACGTTCACAGCAGCAAAAGTGGCGAGAAGCCACATGTCTCCTGTGATCATCACTCTGCAAACCAAGGCCTTCTCCCAGCTAAGTTTCAAGAGTGACCTGGCGGTTGACAGCCTGCCTGCTTCCTCCAGCTTCCGGGCTGGGCACTGCAGCTCTCTGGTCAGCAGGGAATGGGCGGGGGGGGGGGGGGGGGGGGACCTGTACGCGCCCCCCAACCTGTCTTCTTGGGTAGCTTGATATCATTGCCACTGTGTGGCTATTGGAACCATGCCTTTCTCTCCCGTGGAATGCAAGCTTCATCGGGGCAGGACTGGGTCTGTTTCTGCTCACTGCTGGGTCCCCCTCTGCCTGACGTGGGGCCTTGCAAGCTCTCAATAAATACTTATGAATGGAAGAAGAGAAGGGGATGAGGAGAGGGAGGGAAGGAGGAGCCACTCGTGTTGGCCAGAACAGCCCTCCCAAGATAAATGTTATTGTTACACCCTAAACCCAGAGAGTCTTCAAGTCCAGTGCCTGGAAGCATTGGGGGAAAATAAGAATTTTAATTATAATAAGGGGAATGATCCACAAATTGGTACCATATTGCTTTGTTTCAGCTTTCTGAAGTTTTAGCAGCTTTGGTGGTGTCCAAAGCACAGAAAGTAGAACAGCTGATGGGTTTGACTCTGAATCCGGCCAGGCCCCACTCGCACACCTCTCCACATGCGCGTTCCTCCCACAACAAACCCCTGAGGCAGCTTCTGTTACTAACCCCACTTCATGCATGAGAGGACTGAGGCCCAGAGGGTTTCAGTAACTTACCTGAGGCCACACAGCAAAGTGGCAGAGCCAGGTTTGGACTCACGGAGTTCAACTCTGGGAACTGTGCCCTTAACTCTTGCACAATGCTTCCAGGAGAGGAGGAAATGTTCAAGAAATTAATGAGAAGCATGTCTTTTCTGGCCCGGTGACCCCATCATAGGAAAAGGGGCCATCCGGAAGAACCCGGGCTGGTGTGGCTGGGCTAGCACTCCCCCTCGCCAACTCAGTCATTCAGTCTTCGAGTGTTTACTGAGCACCTTTACCCTCTGTTTCCTCACCTGCAAAGTGAGAATAATAATACTAGGACATGCCTCACAGGATAATGCTTTAGTAACACAGCCCAGTACCCAGTAAGGGCTCCACACGTGTTTGTGGTATTGGTGTCGGCATGAAGCAGGCCCTGGCTGGGCTTTGGAAACAGAAAGCTGCAGAAGACAGACACTCCCCAACGGAGCCCACTGGCTGGCAGGAGAAACAGATCAACCATCACAACCGACTCACGCTTTAGAAAAGGAAAAGACCAAAATATAAGGTCTTGGCCTCATTCACAATATAAAATGCTCTTCAAATTAAACACACACACACACACACACACACACACACACATACACATGGGCACATGTAAAACTAGTGACATATTAATAAGGTCGATGACCTGTATTAATGTTAATTGCCATTGGATTGTATCCATGTGAATTTTCTGGCTGTGATACGGTGATGTTGTTTCTTTGTCATGATGTTACATTGGGGGAAACTGGGTGAGGGCCACGTGGGTTCCTTCTATATTGTGTTCTACAACTGTGTCTAAGTCTATAATTATCTATCTCAAAATTAAAATATTTTTTATAAATCTCTTGGATCTTTCAAGAGAAGTGGATCCGTCATACAGACACAAGATAGGACTTTTTTTTTTAAGATTTTATTTATTCATTTGACAGAGAGAGATCACAAGTAGGCAGAGAGGCCGGCAGAGAGAAAGGGAGAAGCAGGGTCCCCACTGAGCAGAGAGCTCACCGATGCAGGGCTCAATCCCAGCACCCTGAGATCATGACCTAAGCCAAAGGCAGAGGCTTAACCAACTGAGCCACCCAGGCGCCCCTAGATAAGACTTTTAATGCCACTAATACATGCACATAAATGCTATTCTGAGTGTCTATATGAGATGATGGAGAGGTTAACTAAACTTAATGCTAATCATTTGGCAATGTACGTGTAAGTCACTACGCTGTATGCCTTGAACTTCCGTGGTGCTCTATGCCCACTCCAGGTCAGTAGCACTGAAAGGGACAAGGATGCTGTCATGCACATCTGTTCGCCTAGAAATAATAGTAATGATAGTACCAATATTAGATGCCAGGCGTGCTTTCTATACATCACCTCCAGTCTTCACAAGATGGTATTTTTAAATCTCTAAATTCAGCTGAGAGCTCAAATGTGCTCTGAACACAGGGGAGATGACGGTCTGGCTTTGTGCCTGCCAGGAAGCTGTTGCCCAGTGAACACTGCAGCTGAGAGCCCGGCGGAGGGGGTGGGGGGACATCACGTGCCCCTTCCTACCCTCTGCACCCTCTGCACCCCCACCTTCCAAAACCATAAAGAAAGGGACGTGGCTGGGGTTGACTAGGAGGACGAAGCGGCTGGTGGGGCCAGCGATATCTTTAAAGATAACGCTGAATTCTGGAAAGTCAGAAAAATCAGAAGTCTCTAACAGGAGAAACAAGATTTTCTGGAGGGTAGCCAAACAGCCAAGCAAAGGTGTGGCATTTCTTTCCGTTCGGTGGTGCAGGCTGCCAAAAGCCAGCAATGCTCCATGGCCGAAACGGTAACAATTCTCTCTCCTTGTAGGAGAGCGAGGTTACTTGTCACTTGCTTTATGAAAGCAACTTCCAGGGCAAATCACTGGCATGATGTAAGACCTCTCCCCCACCGGCACCACCCTGCCCCCGCCTGAGGTGCACACTGTCTTCTCCAAGTGTTCGTCTGAATCTGGATTGAAAACGACACCTAAACATCCAGAAGAGAACTGGTCCTATCCAGCCTGGGATATCCTGGCTGAATCTGGAAAGGGAATTTAGACCTTCGGGAAATATTTAGAAACATTAGGAATAAGTTTTAGAAATATTTAGAAAATATAGCCCCACTTGGCCCCCCAAATTTTATTTTAGAAAAAGACTTTTTCTGGGGTGCCTGGGTGGCTCAGTGGGTTCAAGCCTCTGCCTTTGGCTCGGGTCCTGATCCCAGGGTCCTGGGATCAAGGCCCACATCGGACTCTTGATCAGTGGAGAGCCTACTTCCCTTCCTCTCTCTCTGCCTGCCTCTCTGCCAGCCTGTGATCTGTCAAGTGAATGAATAAAATCTTTAAAAAAAAAAAAAAAGAAAGAAAGAAAGAAAGAAAGAAAGAAAGAAAAGAAAAAGACTTTTTCTGTGTCACTCCTGTCCTTTGGTAGTTGTGCAGGAAGAAGGTGGTGGCATATTACTCATATCTGTGGGGGGACCAGGGGCTCCCAGTAACACCACACAAACTGGGTACAAGGAGAGAGCTCATTCATGGGAGCCGAGTCACTGCAATGACATGGATCTGGACCCACCACAGCCTTCCAGCAGCTTCCTTACTGGGCAGCTCTTGGGAAGATTTCTTTCTCCCCCAGCCTGTGACATGAAAGCAGCATAAAGATGAGTCATTTTTATGAACCACGGTGGAGCGTCTATTGAAGGAAAGTGCCATGTGTGGAAAGGTCTGGATGGAAACATTATAAATTTTTAAGCACAAGTGAAATCAACCCACAATCTCTTGGTGTAAAATACGGTTGGCTGCCCATCTCTCCCTCCACAAGCCGAGCTCACTGGTGAAAGGAAGCAGGACCTCAGGCCCTCACCGCATTTCCGGAAGGCGGTAGAATACGCCATCTAATGAGAATGTGACATGAGGAAGATATATGAACACCTCCTTAAGCCAAAGAGCCAATTCCACTGATTCTCCATCTCTGCAGTCCCAAGAACAACAATAATTGTTTTTATCGCTCACCTCTAACAGGGAAGGCGGAGGAGCCTGGTGACTCAGCACAATGGTCAGGAGGGCGTGCCCTGGCCTCGGACAACCCTGGCCAAGTTACCTGTGCCTAAGTTTTCTCACATGTAACCCACAGAAGATAATAAATACACCTCGCTCCCCGGGCAGTTGTGAGGATTTAATGTAGTTACCCAGGATTGGGTTCCGAGCAGGGGTGCTTGGCACACCCGCAAGAGTCGTGGTATTTTCTGGGTGGCTCAGGGGGTTGAAGCCTCTGCCTTGGGCTCGGGTCGTGATCTCAGGGTCCTGGGATGGAGCCCTGCATTGGGCCCTCTGCCCAGCAGGGAGCCTGCTTCCCTCTCTCTCTCTGCCTGCCTCTCTGCCTGCTTGTGATCTCTGTCTGTCAAATAAATAAATAAAATCTTAAAAAAAAAAAAAAAGAAAAGAGTCATGGTATTTTCCCTCAGACCGGGCACCATGATGAGTCTCACCTTCCCTGTTTCATTAAACCCTCACAACACCACGTGAGGTAGGGTTTCGTTCCTGTATTACAGGGGAGGAAACAAGGCCCCTGAGGTGAAGTGTGGCTCTGGCCAAGGTTACGCAGCCACAAAGCCTGGTAGGCCCCCGAGGGTCGCCCCCTGCGTGAACGACGCACACCCACCCTCTTCATGCCCCAACCACATGCAAAGACCTTCCCGCAGCGCCCTTCCGTGTCTCCATCTCTTCCCTTCCACGGACAGTTTCATTTACCTTCGCACAAAAGCAGCTCTATAGGCAGCAGCTTTCAGGCCAGGGCCCTCCACCCACGAGGGCCTGAGCCATGGCCCAGTCCCCAGGCCAGCCGCCCGCCCGCCAGCCCACCTACCCACCCCCCACCCCCGGCCTCCTGCTCAGGCCTGACAGAGTCTGCCTCTCTCCCTGCACCTCTTCTCTCCATAACCCGGCTACTAATTACTGCCCGCAAACACGCCACCATCATTTCAGAACTAACCAGCAAATGAAAAGCCATCGCTCTCAATCAGCCTCTCCGGGCCTCTCAGGCGCAGGGGCCAGAGGCGTTCGCTCACCTGTCAGGTTCACTTACAGAGGCAGAGCGGGAATGGAACCAATCACCCTCGGCCAACCATGCTGTTGAAGACAGGTTTCAGGGAGACCGAGACAGGGGGAGAAGTGTGTGTGTGAGTGTGTGGGGATGAGAGAGAGTTGAGGGGGAGGGAATGTGTGTGTGTGTGAGCGTGTAAGAGTGTATGTGAGTATGTGAGACTGTGAGAGTACTGTAAATTTGTGTGAGTGTGTGAGTGAATGTGTGTTGTATAGTATGAATGGAAGTATGTGAGTGTGCATGTGTGAGATCATGGGTGTGTGTGTGAGTGAATGCGTGCGAGCATACAGGAGTGTGTGAGAGCATTATGAGTATACATGAGGGTGAATTTGTGTTTCCCAAGGCCTCCTGGTGCTGTTCTCAGAGGAATTTGAGAAAAGGGATATAGTGGGGCTCCCACTACAACTTATTACCCCTGGAAGGGTCCAGGACCACCTGGGAGACCCCAAAGCTGAAAGCATCCCCTTTCCCCCACAAGCGGGCAGAGGAGGGGGAAGTGATCCATTGACTTCATTTGGCAAATAGGGAAACTGAGGAAAAGCATTTGGGCTGACATTCTGGCCTCTTCCCACACTCAGCGCTCCTGAACACACAGCACACAGCCCCCCAAGCCGTCGCTGTCTGGGCCCCATGGGCGGGCTGATGGCCCCCAGCCCAGCAATGTGACCACTCTGCTCCCTGTCCCGGAGTCAGCCCCCGCAGCCCCGCTGGGACCCCGTTTGCCCTTAGTCTTAGTAACAGCACCAGTGGACAGGGAATGGACTGGATGCCTCAGGACAGCCCTCTGCAGGGAAGGAGGGAGCAGACAGATGAGCACCCCCATTTTACAGATGAAGGAACCGAAGAGATTAAGTTACTGAGCTTTTACACACGTCTGTGATTGTTTCCTCAAGATGAAACCAAGGGGGGCGTGCCAAGACCAGGCTGAAGGCCTCTAGCACATCTTAGCAGTGGCCCTCCAGAAATGCGGTACCCGTGTGCGCTCCCACCAGCAATTTCCCTCCTCATTTGAAAAGTCCTGGGGCGCCTGGGTAGCTCAGTGGGTTGGGCCTCTGCCTTCCGCTCAGGTCTTGATCTCAGAATCCTGAGATCAAGTCCTGCATGGGGCTCTCTGCTCCGCGGGGAGCCTGATTCCTCCTGTCTCTCTCTGCCTACTTGTGATCTCTGAGAAAGAAAGAAAAGAAAGAAAGAAAAAGAAAGAAAAAGAAAGAAAGAAAGAAAGTCGTTTAAAAAAAGAAAAGTCCCGGGCCCATCATTCCAAGGGCCCAACCCGCAATGCCAAAGGCCATCCCTTCGCCAACTCCGCCTCGGGGCTCACAGATCCCAAGAGACGTCCTGCTACTCACACCCAAGTGTCCCAAGGCCTCAGGTAGCAGATCCCCCCCTTCCTCTTGCACACGCACACGCACACAGCTGTACCCTGGCCTGGTCCTCAGGTGCGTTCTTTGGTCTGTTCACACCTCTTAAGGGTTTGGGCTCTTCCCAGGGTACTTCAAACCCAGATAAGAGAGCCAGCGAGAAGCGGGAATAAGCAGATACAGCAAACATCCTTGAGGTGAGCAGGTGGGCGGGGCACGTGGAGGACCCGGATGGGCGGGGCTGTGATCAGACAAGGGGAGGTTCTCCAGGTGGGAGGGGGCCGCCAGCGCCAAACAGTTCCACTTTACAAAATACCTCATCAAATTAGAAAACTAAGCAAGGCGCTCAGCACCTCCCGGAGAGCCTCTCCAGCTGGAGCAGCTCTGCAAAACATTTTCCAAACTCATTAGCCCCGCTTGCAAAATTTCCCGGGGCCCTGCTCTCTGAAACTGTTCTCTCTCTCATTCCATCCGTTCCCTCAGGATCTCCCCAACCTCTTCCCACCTCACCTGGCCGAAGGAAGCCTCAAGCATTAGCTGCCTACAGCAAAGAACTTGAACTTGGGGTTGGACCCGTGTGAGAGGGAAGAAACAGGGAACCACGTTGAGTTCGCCGATGTCCTTGCCCTGCACCCCGCACAACTGACCACTGATTTTCATTCGCCAGCTTCTGTTTTCTGTCAGACCCCATACCTGAGGTGGTTTTCCCATCCACAGCCCGGTGCCAGGACGTGCTCCCCATGGCTCTGGACCCCACCTACATCCTGGCCCCCCAGAGCAAACACAGAGCCAACAGCCGCCTTAATTTACAGTCAGGCGTAAGCCCTGCAAATTCTATTTTATTTCCCCAGAAACACATGAAAAACTTGGCTCTTTCATTTGCTGACACAAATCTTTTTCTTTCTGTTTTTCCTTTTTCCCATTATTCCTCCCTCCCCGGCGCCCTCCCGCACCTCCCACCTCTACCCCCGTCGCTAGTACATAAAACGAAAAGTTGCAGTTACACGAGGAAGCAGGGAGATCAGACAAACTGACTCATTAGAAAATCATTTTCCTTCTGAATCTGCATCTTCTTGGGAGCACACATCTGTTAGCGTGTGTCAGGGGCAGGAGGAGGCCTTCCCTGGCCCCTGGCTGGTCTTTGCTAGGGACCCAGAGGGACCGCCCCTTGCAAGGTTTGGCGGGTTTCCAGCACTCTCGGCCTCTGTACCCGCCAACCTGCAGGCCTGGAGCCATACGACGGGGTCTCCTTTAACCAGCTTGTCCCCTGAATTCTCTCCCTTCTCCCCACTTGCTCCTCGACCCATTCTCCCAAAACCTCACCAGACCAAGTCAGATGTATTTGGTCTCCCCCAGCGTCTCCCCTCTGTTCACACAGACTTGCTGAGGACAATTCCACCATCATCCAGGTCACAGAAGTGACAGCACAACAAGGCCTCAGGCTTCAGTCCGCTGCAGAAACCTTCCATGTCCTCTGCAAAGTGTTCACCCTCTAACCAAGTTGGGTGTTGGAGTTTGTGGGGCAGCGGGAAGGAGAGGAGGCATTTGGTGGCCTCATGTTGCTTTTGAGTCTGGAGACAGGGTCACCAACGGAACTGAGGTGTGTAGAAACCTGGTTGGGACATCTCACACAGAGGAGGAACTCAGTCCCTTGGCGAGGGCTGTGACAGCTGGCAACTGGCAGCTGGCGTCTGTGATCTGTGATAGCACCAGCACTGTTCGGAGGTCACGGGGATGACTGAGTGGAGTAACACCTGGTGGGACTCTAAAGTGCCCTCCACCCCGCTCCAGCGTCCTCCTCAGGTCTGCCGGGCAGTTGAGCCATCAACTCAGAGTTCTGAGGGTTTGATGATAGTGGTAAAAACATCCAGGCATTCTCAAAGCCACATTTCTTCCTGAAAGCCCTGAATGTTTTCACAAAGACCGTCTTGTTTGCCCAAAAGAGTTCAATAAGGTAGAAATTGAAAGCAATTGCATCATTGAGTTTTATAACAAAGTTGAGGCCCAGAGAGGTTAAGTCATTTTGTCCAAGGTCACACAGGTGGGTAAACAAACAAACTGAAACTGGCAAATTCTTAAACGCTAAACGTATACCTAACAGGCAACCCACCATTCCACTCCTAGGTACTTACCCAAGAAAAATGGAAGCGTAAAGAACTGAACCTAAATTTTTAAAGTAACTTTATTCATAATCGCCGAAAACAGGAAACAACTCAAATGTCCATCAACAGGTGAATGGATAAACAAGCTGTGGTCTATCCCTACAACGGAATACGACTTCGCAATAAAAAGAAACAAGCTACTGATACACAAACATTGTGAATGAATCTCAAAAAACATGATACCAAGTGAAAGAATCCAGATGCAGAAAAAAAAAAAGGAGTACATACTACAGATTCCATTTATACAAACTTCTAGACAATGCAAACTAATCAACAATGATAAAAAGCCACTCAGAGGTGGCCCAGAGACGAGAAGGGTAGATGACAAAGGGCATGCAGAAACTTTTACAGGTGCCGGATATATTCAGAATCTCAGTGGTGATAGTTTAATGGAGGTATTCATATGGTAAAATTCATCAAACTGTACACTTTAAATAGGTGTAGTTTCTCATATGCCAATTTCACCTCAGTAAAGCTGTAAAAAAAAAAAATTAATGTACAAAGGAGAAGGGGGGACATGGCAGAGAGGAAATCCAAGGAGGACCAGAAGGTGCTAGAAATGAAGTTAGTGTGCGGAACATACAAAATGAAGCATGACTCACATTTATTTCTAATGTTCGTTTTCTAGCAGTGAGAGAAAAAAAGGGACAAATGACTTTAACAGAATCAGATCGTGTCCAGGAAGCTGGAAACAAATCCGTTGTTTGGGAAAAGAGCAGCAGACTCCCAGTCCTGAGCGCGTGAGGCTGTGGGTCTCATGGCTTCTCTTGAGCCCCAAGAGATTATCCGTGAGATTCCTCAAATTTGGCGCAGGCTGAAGCCGGGTGTGCTGGTAAGTGTTTACCAGCTGACTCTGGGGATGGGCAGACCTGATTTGTGGTGCGTGCCGATTTCTGAGGCATAAACCCTCCCACTGCAGCCAACGTCGAGCTACCCAAGTGACCTCGTGGAGCACAGACCCGGGAAGACTCACGCCATCGCAGCACTGTCCCCACACGGCCACAAGAGATGTCAATCACCTCAAAAGCAGAGGAAATAGCAGACTGTAGGAGAATAATTAGGAAGTGGTGAGTTTTGAATACATATTGTCCTTGCTTTTAATATAATTTCATTGTAAGCTTCTATAATTTAATTTTTAATGATGGCCTGCCCATAAAATTCCTCAAGATTTAACTATTGGATTTCACGATCCGGTCCTGGCCAGCCCCAGCATGCTCCTGGGCAGAAGCTAAGGGGATGTGACTGAAACCAAAGTCCCCATGCATCCCAAGGTCCTGTGGTTGGATGGGGTGACCAGAGCAAGGGAGCAGGAGATGGGACTGTAGCTGCCTGTCAATCACAGATGCAGGTAACAATGCAGGCAGTGGTCAGGCAGGGGTCCCCACCTTTGCAGAAACAAGGAGCTAGGCAGCGACTCCCTGGAGGCCTCAGGGAGGGAGAGACCAGCCTCTCTGAGCATGAGGTGTTTCCGACTGACGCAGTACCTCAGAAGTGCCTTCATTCCCTGAGAGGCTAACCGCAGACTCACAGAAGTCAGGACTAGAAGCCGGGTAGGTCCCTAATGCGTGCCTGGCGTCTTCGGCAGCTCTTTGCTTGAAGACTTCCATCATCGGAAGACTCACCAGCTTCTCTCAATCATTCGCCGCAGACTTGCTGAATGCCCGCTCCATGCCAGGCACTGTGGTCAGTGCTGACCAGATGGCACTGACCGGAACAGCAGTGGTCACCAGGATCTGGAAACTGGAAGTCTGCTCACCTGCTACAAAATGACACTAGACCTCCTCTCAGCTCGGCATCACCCTAGCTACGTGACCGTGAGAAATTCCTCACCCTCTGAGGCTCAGTTTCCCCACCAGGAGAATAGGACCATTAGCAAGGTCAGTGCCAAGGTCATGTTTAAAATCATCTGACTCTGAGCCTGCCTGGCTCCTAGCAAGTGCTCGGGTGAGCTTGGTGCTGACCTCCAAAGCCACACAGAAAAAGTCTGATTCCTTCTGCACCGAGATTCTGTCCCCAAAATGGAAGCAGCGCTCTTAATAATAATAATAATAGTACTAATAATAGTAATAATAAGATCACAGGTCAAATTTTGTGGCTCGGAGACTATTTTGAGGGTACTATCACTGTGCACATTACAAACTGGGAGCCCAGAGAAGTTGAGTAACTTCTCAAAGTCACACAGCCAGTAAGTCCTGGCACCAAGACTTGTGCAGAGGAAGCATCTTCAAGCCCAGCACCCCTGCGTCCGGAGGTGGTTCCAGCTATTACACCACCCCAACCTCTCCCCCGACTTCCCACAACCTTCCCCAGAACCAGACTCACTGCTCCACATGAGGCCCCGCCCCCCAGGGCAGAAGGAGCGGGGCTGGTGCTCCTTCCCTATCACTACATCACCCCACCAGCTGTTCCCAACCTCCAGGCCTCCAGAACACTGTCTCCCCACTCTCTGCCCTCTTGAGCTTACTCGGGTCCAAGGCAAACCATGTCCTAGTAAAGTTACTAAATGTCTTTTCTTGGAAGGTACTGAGACTATGTCACTTCCCTTTTCATAACTGTCCTTCCTTTTATGATATGATAGTGGTGGTCTATTTTGGGCCTGAGTTCTCATATCCTCAACTGGCAAAATTAAACTTTGACCACCACCCTGAGTGGTCCTGGGATCTAGAGGAGTAGACTTTACACATCTGTGAAAGTCCAAGGGCCAGGGGACTTGGCTGTCTCCCCTCCCCCTAGAGCAGGACCCTTCCTACAGGCCTCTGGAGTCTCTCAACCCCCACCCTGGGGGAATGACCCCATGGAACACACCTGCCTCTCCTGTGTCAGCTTCAAGGTGGCTCTGCTGGAGAGTTCCAGAAAAAAAAAAAAAAAAAAAAACCTCGCTCCCAGCCATCCCCTGACCCACTTGCAAAAACGATCTGGTGTCTTCACCCACTTGCCAGGCAAACCGTTGCTCCTCAGGTGTACCCTAAGGGCGGGTGGGGGGCGGCTGGGAAGAGCCCCTGCCTCTGGGAAAAGAAATAAGGCGTCATCCCTAAAAGGCAGGATGGGGATAGCCCTGAGAGCGAGGCCTGGGAGCCTCAATGCCCAGTGCTCAGCGCAAGAGGTAGGAAGAGGGACAAAGGGAGCCCAGTGCCCAGAACCCAGGCGGAACTGGGCGAGGGGCTGAAGGGGCAACACCGGGGGGCTATGGAAATGGCAGACAAAGTCCAGACGGGGGCCTTCTTGTCTCTCCTGACTTAAGGCTCTGGCTGAATCGCCCTCCCTCTCACACCCTTACATGCACACTGACACACACTCACACACGTTATTACACAACCCCTATCCACATTCCTCGCACGCATACTCACACTCTTTCACTAACACACAATCTCTCCCACCACTTGTACAAACACGCACACACACACATACACACACACACACACTCACACATCCCACTCCACAAGGGTCCCTGGGAGCGATGATCTTTTAACCACGGGGTCAGCAGCCCCAGCACACCCCCAGGGGCCAGGTCCTGTGTCCAGCCCCCCACGGCCACACCGGCCGGGCCTCAGTCCACCCCACCCCCGTCTAATATGGATTGGGGAACTGGCCTTCCCGTGACTCAGACACAGACCCTGCTTGGGTAACACAAAACTGGAGGACGATTTGATACTTGTAATCATTCACCAGCGTCTGGCCTGGCTGGGGATCAAAGGACAGTTAACAGGGAACAGAGCTGCAGCCCGCCTGCCAGCGCCCGGCCATCCTGCATGTCCACAGACGGGCCCCCGTGGGCCAGCGCTGCCTCGAGCTATGGAGGACAGTGAGCAAACGTGAGCTAAGGGCGGCTCCTTCATGTGTATGGAGACCTGTGGTGGCCGTGGACAGGGAAGCGCCAGCCCCTCCTTTCCTTAGTTCTTAATGCAACAGCAACACAGAGCCAGTGCTGGCATCCGTGGGCTGGTTGAAACCAGTGACTAGTTTTTGGAGAAACACCAGCGACACGGCCTGCACTCTGGGAGGTGAAACCCGCTGTCCATTCTCACTCTCCCCAGGGGACAGGGCACCTGTCTCCCCACTGCTGCAGCCCAGAACCTCACAGAAGAACCGAGTCACCCCAGAACTCAGCTACATTATTCTACTTGATCCTGGAGCAGCAGCAAAGGTACCCATTTTGCAGATGAGAAAACTGAGTCTGAGTGAGGTCAGATGACTTGTCCGGTGATCAGCCCCTGAGTGTAGAGCACAGAGTGGAGCCCAGGCACACTGACCCCCAAGGTTAACCTGATGAATGAAACAGTACACAGTGTTGGTGGGATGAATTTTTACATTTCCTCCAGTGATTATGATGAACAGCTAGGTCTGAGTATATCCATCCCAGATGGCAAATGTTCCCATCCAAAATCCCAGCGGACTTGCCCCCAAAATCTGCATGCTTCCTGATTCCCGATAAAATAGCCATCCTGTATGGAACACTTACTCTGGGCCAAGCACTAGACACTGCTCCAGACACTTCACGCAAATGGATTCTCTGAATCTTCCCTTGCAGTCCATTAGACAGAGGAGGAAACTGAGGCACAGAGCAACGAGGTAGCACAGTTGTAAGAGGCAGGCCTAGGATTTCCAGCCAGGCAGGCTTGCCCCTCCCCCTGGGCAGCAGCCCTTAGCGCTGCCCCCCACCCCCAGCAAAGCAGCGTTGCCCAGCAGTGTGATTTTTATCTTGACAAGTGGCCCTTTCACAATGGCTATTTCCCCTCCAGGGCCCAAAGCGGAAATTAGAAGGGGAGAAAAAGAAAGAGGGCGACAGCAGGGCCTGATGGATGTGCCCAGCCGGATCACACCTTGAAATCAAAACTCCATTCTCCTTTGTCTGCACAAACAATGTGTGTGAGAGCTAGGCAGAAAGCACAGGCCATCCGCCCAGCCCTGGCAGGAGAGCTTGGCACACCCGGTCCTAGCTGGTACCCTCTGGCCCAGGAAGCGAGCAGGGGGCAGAGCAGGGGCAAGGGGCACGCAAGGTCCCAACAGCCAAACCATGGGGGCGGGGCGCTGGGCGGCTGGCCCTGGGGAGGGTTCCAGAGGCCCGCAGGAAGGCTTCAGAGAAGCTTGTTAGATTACCACATCCCTCCCGCCTGTAAATGACCCCGAAAGATTATCAGGAAAAACATTTCCCAGGTGGCTTTCAATCCCCTGAGGAACCCAGGTCGCCACACCTCAAAACAGGTCTAAGCTTCTCGGATGTGGGTTCCCCTACACAGGATGCCTGTCTAAGGGATACAGAGTGGGAGCAAGTCTGCAAGGAATGAGCCAGACACATACACACACACACACACACACACAAAGTGTGACACCAGCTTGTCTTGCCACAAAGCCCGGCAGATATGTGTTTGACAAGTCGGCCCAAGGATGATACTGACATCAGTAAAAAAGCTAACATTATCCACCATTTACCATGGGCCAGGCACGCGCATGTCCCCCCAACAACCCAATGATAGAGGCACTCCATAACAAACCCCTGCTTTACAGATGAGAAACTGAGGCCCAGAGTAGTTAAGTTACACGTCCAGGAACACACAGCTGGTAAGCGACAAAGCAAGGCTTTGGGTCCCATAGTCCAGCTCTGGAAGATGAATGCCAGCAAGCTTAGGGATTCAGAGGCCCAAGGCAGGGATGAGGCAGGGGCCATCGAAGACGTTTGCATAGAGCTGGGGGAATCTGGGTGGAAAGGAGACAGTGGCCCTGCCCCTGCCCCTTCAGGAACCTAAGTACCCTTCTCTCCGCTGATGCAACTCTTCTAACTGGATAGGTCCCTCCAGCTGGGCAAAGCCAGTCCTTAGGGGCACAGATGTAAGCAGGGGTGAAGCAGCAGGAAAAAGGCCTGTAGTGAGCACAGAAAACCTGCTGCTGTCTCCACGCTGATGGGGAGAAGCAGGCCGAAGGGACGGTCAGGCTGAGATCGCCTCCCACCCCTGCCCCCCAACCGGAAGTGTGGAAAGCAGGAATATGAGGCATAGAGAGCCCAGCACCTCTCTGGGTGTCAGCTGCCCCTGGGGTCATGAGTGGCTCTCACATGTCCTCCCTCATGCCAGCAAAGCGCACTCTTCCCAAGCTACCAGCGGGAGCACCTTTTGTTGTGAGGGGTGACCCGGCGTCCCCCAGTGTCCCCACCGGTCACCTGTGGCTCCCGCTAACTCAGCCATAAATCCTTACCCACACCTTCAAGATGTCAGCTCGCCCCCCAGGGAAGCCCTGCTGGATTTACGAGCTCCAGAGTCACTGGCGAGGGAAGAAAGGGATAGTGTTGCCCATCAGGGACCTCGTGCTCCGAAGTCATAAACCATGCTTGTGACAGCTACGTGATGGGTCGAAGGCCCTGGCGGGTCATTTGCGCTCTGCTTAATGGCCACAATGATGAGGCAGTCGCTGTTGGAGATCCCCAGGTGGGCCACTACTAAAGCTTTAAATCTGCCACAGGAGGGAAGGAAGGAACTGCCTCTTTTCATCTTCTTTTTGGGGTGCCTGATCCCAGCCTTCTCGAGTTTCTCTCTCATTCCTTCTTGTTTGTTCTACCTCAGGCCACAAGATGGCCACAGCGCTCCCAGCACACGCAGTAAATTCTAACGTGGGGACCCAGGGAGGTGACAGCCGCTGCATTTCCCAATCTTTTTTTTTTTTTTCATTGTTTTTGGAACAATAGTTTGCTGTGTTCCAAAGCACACTGGCTCATCTCCGATGAGGCAAACAGTAAGGAATGAGGGGGTCGGGAGGAGGACAGCCGAGGCAGTCACAGGGAGCAAGCCATGGGTGGTGCGGCTCTGGAGGCCACCCCCAGGAAACTGGGGTCCTTCCTTATCTCCACCAGACCTGCCATCCACAATGTGGTCTGAGCCGCAGCCCCTTGACTCCTCTCCCGCTGGACCCCAACCTCAAGGCCATTAAATGGCCACAGAAAGCAAGAGCTAGACCAGTCCTCTTGCCTTGTGCTGTGGCAAAAAGTATTGTGTGCGGTCCTACCCAGGGAGTAATCTCATATTACCAAAGGCAAATGGTCTTATTTGATCTAAGACTGTGTGTGGTAGGGTGTGTGTATGTGTGTGTGTGTGTTTCAGAGACAGAATTAAGGGCAAAGAGAATATTAGATGAACTATCCATTGGCACAAGGAAAGAAAGATCTAGCATCTCTTGGCAGGCTGTGAACGCCCTTTAATTAAGTAATAAATTTGGAACAAGGGAAATGAGCCTCAGTAAAGAAACGCTCAGTTTAATTACCCATTCATCTGTTCGCCCCTGCCGGGGTGCTCCGTGCCACGCCGCCAAGACACCCAGCACGTGGGCACCAGGGATAGAGGTGGGCCAAGCACACGTTCTGGTCTGGTTCCAGCTCTTTCCATGTTGCGAGAAGGAAACAGAGGCCAAGAGAGAGGGAGACAGGGAGACAGCGACAGTGCAGAGGAACCGCTGTAATTCCATCGAAGGGCTCTGGTGACTGTAACCCACCAGCCACGGCCGGAGTGGTTTGTCACCAGGAACCCAGTGGAATTGACTCGGAAGGCATTGCTGCAGATTTTCCCAACAGAAGGCCTAGAGAGAGGGGTGGTGTGTGCTTGAAACGCTGTTCTTCGCCCTCTCAAGCCCTGCCTTGTTATGAAGGAACAAACTGGGCAGTACTGACCCCCAAGGGCGACTCAGACTCTGAGCCACGGTCGTGAGAGGAGTGGCGAACATGGTGCCATCTGCCCTTCCACCACCGGTGCAGAACCAGGAGGAGACTGAGGCAGGGTTCCTGGGGAGGGGCAGGGGGGCAGGCTGGAAACCGGGAGCCGAAGGCCTCAGGGGGCTTCCTCTGTGTCCTGGCCAACCTGGGCTCCTAGCCCATGGAACCACTCGTGATCTCCTCCAAAGACCTGTGGGGCCACATTGAATGAGTTTCTGGGAGGCCAGAAAGACCTGGGCTCCTAGCCCATGGAGCCACTCGTGATCTCCTCCAAAGACCTGTGGGGCCACATTGAATGAGTTTCTGGGAGGCCAGAAAGACCCTGACAAATGTGACACTGAGGCCCAGTGGCTTACTGCATGATAGGCTTCAGGGAATCTGGTTTGGGGTCTGGAACATTTCTAGAATCCAAAAAAAAAAAAAAGAGGAAGCTCTGGGGCACCAGAAATTGTCTTTTGTGCTACTAAGGTGGCCCAGGAAGGACAGAGGGGTACTTCTCACATCCATTCGAGATCCCAAACCTCAATCACTTGTTTCCAGAACTTTCTAGGTGGAGGAATATGAATTTCTGGAGGAATATGTATTCTGGAGAAATACGTATTTCTCTCTATATGGGGACATACTTATGGGATGCACCAAATCTTTCCCACTTTGGCCTCTGGTTTCTAACATCCACTCTCATAAACAGCCCCCACTCACCAGACAGCCTCAATGTGTCCAGAGTAAATGAACCTGAAACAGCAGAGGAGATTGCCTTCAAAACATTCTCGACTTTAAAAAAAACTTGCGCGAAGAAAGCATTGGGCAAAAGACATTTCCGGCTTTGGGAAAACACCTTGAGACGTTTCACCAAACTGAGAGTGAGGCCAGCAGGGCCCGGCTCTGGCCATCACAGGTTATTTGCAGCTTGCTTCTTTCCAAAGCAATTTTCTTCTACCTGCGAGCTAAGCAATTCTGACCCAGCCTGACTGCTGCAGCTGTTAACGTGCCACTCCTCGCCTTCACCATCTGACGGGCGTTTGGAGACAGCTTTGGCAGGCGGCAGGAATGTGAGGGCCGCAGCTCCAGCCTGAGCCCCCAAGAACCCCGGCGGCCTCTCGGCATGTTCCAGAAGCTTCCAGACAGTGCCAAGGGGCGGCACACACACAGGATGCAACAATTCCAAGCTCTCCCGGGCAGGGACCAGCCAGGCAGCCAAGACCTGCCCGTGAGAAGGTAGTGCCACGTGGCACCCACACTCTGACGGGCTCCGGACAGATGGCGGGAATGCAGGGACAGGGTGAGACTGAGATGGGTTCTGAGAGACACCTCAGTGCACAGGTCAAGTGGAAAAGGGGTGTGGCTTTGCGGTTGAGCACTTAAACACACCACCCACTTTCGAGGCTCTGTGTGCATTAAACAGGCGCCTGCATGGGAAGCTCTCTGTGTGCATGGTGTGGGTCTTGGGATGCTTCTTACATCCCCTCTGCCTTTTTTAAGTTTCATGATCTTCCTCCCCCTTTTAGTCCACCCTCTGTGAACCCTGCTCCGGGTCACTGCCCTGCCATGACTCCCTTCTGCACGGACCCACCCCTCCAGTAGACAGCCCCGCAGCTCCCAGCCATTCCAGACTGTCAGCGCCTGGTTCACCCTTTGCCACATAAGCTGAAGGTCCCCTGCTGGGGACAAGTTCTCTAGACCCTTCCAAGAGGTCAATTCACCAGGTAAACAAATCTTGGGAGAATGTGTGCTCTGAACCTGCCTTCCCCATCGGGTCATATGGTCTTAAGCACCCTGTTATCCACCTTTAATTGGGAAGGAGAGGGGAGGATTTTTGGCCAGAAAGGGTTCAGTTGTCAATACCTAAAGCCGCATAGGCAATGACCCTACTCTGCCGTCAGCACCTCCTGCAGAAAATGGGGTGGTGGGGTGGTTTGGAGACCTTCAGGGCAAGCGTTTCTTCAAGAGCCTCCACTCACACTTTTCTTATTATTTCTAATTTGTACACCTGTCAACACTTCCCAAGACAACAAACAAAATACCGAGGAATAAAAGAGCAATGTGCTCCCCGGCATTTATTTCCAGATGCCCTTGTACAATTCTCTGTTCACTGAATAGGACCTTTTCCAGCTGCCAAAGTTGGTCTCTGGATGGAGATTTTGAGCCCACTCCTGGGCTGGGCTAACTTGTTCCTCCCCAGGTCCACATTAAGGTTAAGACCCAGAAAAGGGTCTAATGAATGATCCTGACCCACAGAGCTGGGTTTGCTCTGATTTCCTTCCTGTTTCCCGAGGATGGCAAGTTGCAGGTACATCTGTTCTGAATATCGGCCTCTTGCCTGTGATCCTCTGCCCTGTGTCTCTCAGATGAGCAGTCAGAGCCACGGCCTGGGACCGCCACGCCTCAGACACGGCCTCTGGCTCCCCTTGGTAAGACCTTAATTTAACTTAATGGACTACACAGGGAACAATTTCTATATGATTAATTAATTAGGGTCCTACTAGGAAAGATAATAATATAATAACTTAAATAAGACTGCAAGGCCTCGTTGCCAGCTTATAAAAAGAATACCAAGAATAGCACGATTAAAAAGGCATTCAAGGGGCGCCTGGGTGGCTCAGTGGGTTAAGCCTCTGCCTTCGGCTCAGGTCATGATCT
This sequence comes from Mustela lutreola, assembly GCF_030435805.1. Classification (NCBI taxonomy): domain Eukaryota; kingdom Metazoa; phylum Chordata; class Mammalia; order Carnivora; family Mustelidae; genus Mustela; species Mustela lutreola. The sequence continues at coordinate 18,347,572 of NC_081299.1, forward strand.
CAGGGTCCTGGGATCGAGCCCCGCATCAGGCTCTCTGCTCAGCAGGGAGCCTGCTTCCTCCTCTCTCTCTCTCTGCCCGTCTCTCTGCCTACTTGTAATCTCTGTCAAGTAAATAAATAAAATCTTAAAAAAATAAATAAATAAATAAAAAATAAAAAAATAAAAAGGCATTCAAGGGGCGCCTGGGTGGTTCAGTGGGTTAAAGCCTCTGCCTTCGGCTCAGGTCATGATTCCAGGGTCCTGGGATCGAACCCTTGCTTCGGGCTCTCTGCTCAGCAAGGAGCCTGCTTCCCCCACCCCTTCTGTCTGCCTCTCTGCCTACTTGTGATCTCTCTCTGTCAAAAAGACAAATACAATCTTTAAAAAAAAAAAAAAAAAAAGGCATTCATGAAAAGGGAGGGTGGAGGGGTGGACCCACAAGGCGGGGGTCAAACTCAGGGTCTGACTTTTAACCAGAGAGTTGTCTGCCTTCTCTGAGCGGTTTCCTCCCTCAGATAAATGGAAAGATTGAGGAATATTTATTGGGGCTGTTGTGGAAATCCAAAAGGTGAATACATGAAAATTGCCCAAGATAAAAGAGGCTTCAAATACATGGAAAATTTTGCTCAAGAAGTCCCAGCACAGTTGCTGGTAGTGAAGATGGAAATAAATGGAAAGGGTGCCTGGGTGGCTCAGTGGGTCAATCCGCTGCCTTCAGCTCAGGTCGTGATCTCAGGGTCCTGGGATTGAGTCCCGCATTAGGCTCTCTGCTTTGGCAGGGAGCCTGCTTCCCCCTCTCTCTCTCTGCCTGCCTGTCTGCCTACTAATGTTCTCTGTCTGTCAAATAAAAAAAAAAAAGAAAGAAAGAAAGAAATGGAAAGACGTCTAGCAAACATGGTCCATTCTGTTTTATCAGCAAGCATCTTCTTTGTCATTGCACACTGAGTCTGCACACTTCCCTCAAGTCCTTAGAAAGTAAGTGAAGGAAAAGCCCCAACAAGAAGCATCTTAGTTAATTACAGATGAGTAAATGGTTGTTATTTACAGGCGGGTGAAGGTGATGCTAGCTAGAAGATTTGTTGGTTAGTATTGGATTTGTGCCCATCAGCATATTAGTGAATGGTCCAGAAGCTCTCTGTCTTATCCACACCATTGTTTCTACCCATCCCCCCACACTCTTGGCCGTATCACTACTCAAGGTCTCCCACCTTGGGTCCCTCAACTGTCCTGGGACTGCAGACACAATCCCTCAGGGCCTTGCTGTAACTCCCCATCTAAAGATCAGCTAGTGGGGCACCTGGGTGGCTCAGTGGATTAAACCTCTTCCTTCAGCTCAGGTCATGATCTCAGGATCCTGAGATCGAGCCCCGCATCAGGCTCTCTGCTCAGTGAGGAGTCTGTTTCTTTCTCTCTCTGCCTCCTTGTGATCTCTCTCACTCTGCCAAATAAATAAATAAAATCTTTTAAAAAATAAATAAAAATAAAGACCAAGTAGTAAAAATTTAGGCTTTGCAGGCCATAGAGTCTAAGTCACAATTACTCAACTCTGCCTTTGCAGTGTGGAAGCAGCATAGACAATACCCCAATGAGTGTGGCTGTGTTCCAATAAAACTTTATTTACAAATACAGGTGGTGGGCCAGATTTGGCCCAAGACTCTGAATAGTTCCTGGATTGCAATGGTTGATATATTGGACCTAGAGGCTTACTTAACTCGCTTCCTGGCTGGGGCTTTTCATACTTTAAGTCACGATCAGCGGGGGACATCGTGGACTGGGAAAAGTCCAATATAAAAGATACATTGAGACATAAATGCCTTTTAGTGTCTTAGTCACAACATATGTATCTAAAGCCCACCACACCTTGTTGTCTGGAATGCTGGCATTTTCAGGTCACAGAAAGATCTCAAGCTTGACTAGATCGTTGGTTCTCAAGCCTGAGAGTGCAACACAGTCACCCAGAGGGCTTGTTAAAACCCAGATTACCAGGCCCCACTCCCAGAGTTTCTGATGCAGAAGATCTGGAGCGGAGCCAGAGGCGTCAAGTAGCTGAAACTCCCAGGCAATGCCTGTGCTGCTGGTGGATGGACCAGGCTAAGAGAATCGTGGTGCCCCAAGTGAAAAATGTAAAGGTATACTGCCACCTAGTGGATAGCCCTTAGAAATACCCCATGCCAACTATTCCTTTGATTTTAAAGTGCACTAAAAATTAAACATCTTTTGTCGTGGAGAAGAGTCAAATTCATAAGCCAATTTGTCATTTGTATACTGGATTCTATAACCATATTCCAAGTTTCCTTAAAGAAATAAGGTGTCACGTTATTTACACTAACATGGCAACAATTTTAAATCAATTTAAACCAGAAACAGATTATTTTCCACCAGAGAAAAGCACTTTAAATATCTAAATAGAATAAAAACGCTGCTGGCTCTGTTCTCTGGCCATGCTCTCATTTCCAGATGCACATACCTCTTCTGAAAGGAAAATCCATGCCCCAGCCTTCCAATCAGGCCGCCTCGGCTTGGTGTAAGTGATAAAATTCATCAGGAGATTGGCCAAAATGAGGGTGTTTCAGGCCCGGGACTTCGTGATCTTTGCACACACAGAACAGTAGCCATGGCAAAGGACCCTGGTAACGGGCATCTGTGTAAATATTGGCATTCCAGCATACTAAAAATGCAAGTACCCTCTCCCACCTACTCCTCCCAGCAAAAGACCGGGGTCTCTAACCGCACCTGGCACAAAACAAAGGGCCCCACAGTCACCAATAACAGATGACTTGGGATTCCACGCTTGACGAGCTGCTGGGTTTTTGTCAGCGTGGAAAAACACATTAGGGCTATGCTACAAAGGATGGCGTGGTACCAGGAGAACGGAAATGACAGGGACCGGAACAGATTTTGATGCCAACAGTTTATATTTGATCTCCAGATGTGACGCAGCTGACAGCTAATTAGTTTGACTTAGATCTACACCGCTCTCCCCCTTCTTTTTCCACACATGCTGTGGGCATGCTAGTGTGAAAATGTGTCTGCCTGGCGTTGTGCTTTGATTGAGAATTCTCAGGAATGCACACACTCGGGACCCCCAAGAACTCTGGAGCCCCGGCTCGTGGAGCATCTGGTGGGGCAGTCTTCCTCCCTTGGAGGAAGACTTCTTGGCCCTGGAGCAGGTGATGAATGCAGTGACATTCTTTATTCCAGTGGCCAGTTCCAGCCCAACAAGCTGGAGTCAATCATTCGGCTTCATGGTTCTATGTATGAGGCCACCAGTAACTGAAAACCTCAGTGGTCAGGAGCTACTTGATGTGAATTCTGTGGCTACTAATGAAGAAGCAATTGTGGTCCTTTAGCTGGTGAGCTGTTTGGGAAGCACAAGAACCGCGCAGAGCAAGATGGAGACCTCACTGATACAAGAAGCAACAGACGGACACGGTTCCTGCCTTCTTTGTGGCCAAACTCACAGGCCACAGCTCCCGGGGACAGCAGGGACAGCAGGGCCCTCCTGTCCTCTGGCCCCAGAGGCCCCAAGCTAACACTAGTGGGGTCCTACTGTGTGCTAGACTGCTTTAGAAGTGCCTGGAAGGTGCCACTGCTACCTTTATTGTGGAGTTGAGGAATCTGAGACAAGAAACTGATTGTCCCAGGTTGACAATAGGACAAGCTGGCATTTGATCCTAGAAGTCCTTCTCCAAAGACTATGCTCTTCACCACCACACCAGAAGACTTCATGCATCGGCCTTGCTCTAAGTCATCCATTGCAATCCACCCCCTGTTGAGTGGTCTCGGGAAAAACAAGTGGGGTCTTCACTGCCCTGTGGTAGAATGACACCTCAGCCTTCACCACGGCTTCAGAGTGGGCTAAGTGGATTTCCTCGCCCCTGACTTTGAGCTCGGCCATGTGAGTTGCTTTGACTAATGGGATGTTTCACCATGTGATTCCAGCAGGGGCTTGGAATGCGCCTGTGCTGTTGGCATAACCCCTTGTCCTAATGGGCGCTAGAGGGAGATTCAGGAAGCTTGCCCAAACTGGACTGAAGCCAAAAGCCAGACACAACTGAACCCAGCCTTAATCAGCAAACTCCAGGCAACCCCGTGGTTGTTGACTACACCACATTACGTCCCTATGTAGATCATGATCGCATTCTATCCAACGACACACCAGGCAAGCTTTCCAGAATAAATGGAGACTCCAGAGAAGAAACATTCTTTGACTTTGCCCCTCTTTTCCTGCCTGGACACTGGAATGAGGACATTGTGCCTGCTGCTGGGGACCATCTGGTGACCACAGGCAGCAGGCACGAAGACAAAAGGCCAGCATGCGGATACCCAGGAAGAAAAAGGGACTAATTTTAGGCCCTTGATTCTAGGCCCTTATCAAGCCGCTGAGCAATTGTCCACCTCCACATTTTTATGAGAAAAACAATCTCCTCTTTGTTCAAACCATTATTCGTTGGGATTTCTATTATTCACAGCCGAAGGCTTCCTAAGTGCTAGTGACTTTCTAATGTATGGCAAAACCTGTTACAAAAGCTTTATCTTCACATCTCCCTCTTTTTTAAGTTGGCTGGTCTTTCCAAAATAGCAGGAGGGAAGTCACAATCTTTGCTACTATTAGTCAACCAGTAGCTATTCCACTCACCCTAGCTATTAGTTTAATTTTCTTTAAAGATTTTATTCATTTACTTGAGAAAGAAAGAGGAAGCATGAGCCGGGGTAGGGATGGAGGGAGAGGGAGAAGCAGACTCCCTGGTGAGAGGGGATACTGATGTGGGGCTCGATCCCAGGACCCTGAGATCATGACGTGAGCTGAAGTCTGATGCTTAACGGACTGAGCCACCCAGACGCCCCTCCAGGTTTACAGTTGCTCATTTGAGAAACAGCTTAACTGAAATCAGCTCTTGCCTGGGATTGAGACCCACATCAGGCTCCTTGCTCGGCAGAAAGCCTGCTTCTCCCTCTCTCCCTCCCGCTGTTTGTGTTCCCTTTCTCACTATGTCTCTCTCTGTCAAATGAATAAATAAAATATTTCAAAATAAATAAATAGATAAATAAGTAAAATCAACCCTTGAATTTGTTCATTGATGTAATCCATGATTAAACTGATTGATTTCTCACACACTTCCTAGCATATAATAGGTGCTCGAATAGCTTGTTGAATGAACAATGTAACTGAGTTGTTGATATTTCTCTCCATGGCCAATTACATGTGTCTTTTGGGAATCTGTTTTGGCTGCTTTGTCTTCTCAAGACAACTCCTGGAAGTCACACCCAAGTGAGTTTCATGAAGCCTGCATATCACAGAGACCCTCCCAACTCAATGGAAGTCTTCTCGTGATACGGTTACAAACAGAAACCATAATGGAAATATCATTCTCATACCACAAAATTCACTTTTTACAGCACATAGTTCCGTGGTTTTAGCATATTCACGGGGTTGTGCAACCATCGCCACAATACAACTTTCAAACATTTTCATCACCCCAAAAGGAAACCTCATACCCATTAACATTCAGTCCCCATCCCGCCCTCCCCCACCCCTGCCCAGCCCTGGCCACCGCTAATCCACTTTCTGTCACTATGGATTTGCCTACTCCTGACGTTTTGTATAAATGGAATCCCATCATGTGTGTGGTCTTTTGCATCTAACTTCTGTCGGTCTCCACAAGATGCTTTCAAGGTTCACCCATGGTGTGGCCATCGGGACTCTATTCCTTTTTACTGCTGAGTAATATTCTATCATATGGATGTACTATATGTCATTTATCCATTCATTCTGCTGATGAACACTTGGATCACTTCCTCTTTATAGCTCTTACGAAGAATGCTGCTGTGAACGTTTGCTTACGGTTTCTGTATGGCAACATATCTTCATTTCTCTTGGGTACATACCCGTGAGTGGAATTGCTGGGTCACAGAGCAACTCTACATTTAACCTTTTGGGGAACCACCAGACTGTGTCCCAAAGCTGCCACACCATTTCGTATTCCTGCCCACAGTATATGGAGGGTTACAACTTCTCCACATCCTCCCCAGCACCTGGTGCTCTCTCTCTCTGGTTAGAACTATCCTAGAGAGTGTGAAGTGGTATCTCATTGTGGTTTTATTTTGCATTTCCCTGAGGGCTACGGGTTTTAAGCATCTTTTCATGTGTTCATTGGCTGTCCATCTGTCTTCTTTAAAGAGTATAGACATAAAGTTCATCATATCTGTGTAGGCTCACTTTGCTGAAAAGTTTTGTGAGTCTACAGTAAGACATCAAAATCCTTTTTTCCCTAATAATGAACAAAGTAGTCTTAAAATCTGGTTAATTCACATGCATTGATTGCCTGTATCCACAGCAAAGGAAAAGATGATTCTGTTTTCTCAGCCACTGAAGTCCCATCACTGAGTATGTCTGGCAGGAAAAAAAAAAAAATCAGTCTACTTGAGCAAAAGTCCAAATAGAATTGGCAAAAAGTTTAAATTCTGAATGAATTATAGAATTCCCTTTTCTTTTTTTTTTTTTAAGATTTATATACCTATTTTAGAGAGAGAGAAAGAGCGTGGAGGGGAGGGACAGAGGGAGAAGGAAAGAGGGAATCCCAAGCAGACTCTGCGCTGAGCATGGAGCCCAACGTGGGGCTTAGCTCCATGACCTGAGATCACGACCTGAGCCAAAACCAAGAACTGGACACTTAACTGACTGTGCCACCCAGGTGCCCCAAGAATTCCCTTTTTTTCTTTTAATTACATGTAGTAACTAAAACAGCTTACTGTGCATTTTAAAATCATACATTTTCAGTGAGCCTGGCTGGCTCAGTCAAAGTGCATGCAACTGGATCTTAGGGTCATGAGTTCAAGCCCCATATTAAGTGTAGACATTACTTGAAATAAAGTAATTAAATGAAATTACAACATTTCTCACTTTTTAATTTATCTATTAATGTTTGTTCTCCTGAGTTGCTATGTGCCAAGTGTTATACTAATTCCAACAATTAGTTCATTTAAACTTTACAAGAACCCTATGAGGTTAGCAGCATATATTAGTTATCTATGCTGTATAGTAACTCATCCCAAAATTTAGCAGCTTAAAACTTCCACTGTAATTCATGACAGAGAGTCATGAATTTGGATAGCATTTGGATAAGATTTACAAGATGGCTTGACTCTGCCACACAAACCTGGTGCCTCCATCGTAAGACTTTGAGGCAAGGACTGAAAAATCCAATATCACTCAAATATCTGGCAGTCGATGTTGTCTCCTGACTGAGACCTTCACATGGTGCATCCATGTTCTTCACACCATGGTGGCTGGATTGGTTCCAAACCAAGCATCTGAGAGAGAGCCAGGGGGAAGACATATATTGCCTCTAGGACCTAGCCTTGGTATTTCACTGGCATCACTTCCATCATAGTTACAGAGGTGCACTCAAGGTCAAGGGAAGCAAACACACGTTGTCCCTGCTATGGATTATATGATGCACTGTGATGATTAATTGCATGGTGAATTTGATTGGGCCACAGGATGCCCAAATTAAACATTATTTGGGGGTGTGTCTGTGAGGATGTTTCTAGATGAGATCAGCATTTGGATCAGTTGTCCGAGTCAAATACCTTTCCCTGCCCAGGGTGGGTAGGCATCATACAATCCATTGAGGGCCTGAATAGAACAAAAAGTAGAGGAAGAGAGGATTCATCCTCTTCCTGCCTGCCTATTGAGCCTGGACTCCAGTCTTCTCTGCCCTTGAGCTGGGATTTCGATGGCTCCCCTAGTTCTCAGACCCACCGACTCGGACTGCAGTCCACCACTGGCTTTCCTGCATCTCCAGCTCACAAGCAAAAGATTATAGGACTTCTCAGCCTCCCAAATCACGTGAGCCAGATCCTCATCCTACCTCTACCTCCACACACATTTATATGTGTACAGATTCATGTAGATTACACACAGAGAGACACATACACACAAAAACACACATACATGTGTGTGAATTCTTTTTCTCGAATACACGTACCCCCAAAGTTCATATGTTGAAGTCCTAATCCCCACGTCTCAGACTGTGACCTTATTTGGAAATAGGGTGTTTACAGAGCTAATCTAGTTACAATGAGGTCATGAGGGTGGGCCCTATTTCAATATGAGCGGTACTCTTATAAAATGGGGAAATTGGGAGACAGCTCTGCTAACCAGGAAAACCCCACGTGAAGAGGAAGGGCGGAGATGAGGGTGATGAAAGGCGGTGATGAGGCCAAGAAATTCCAAAGATCACCAGAAAAGCACTCAACGCTCAAGAGGCATGGAGCAGCTTCTCTTTAAGGCACTCAGAAGGAACCAACCCTGCTGGCCCTTTGATCTCGGACATCCAGCCTCCAGAACTGTGAGACAATACATGTCTGTTGTTTGAGCCCTTCTCCACCCCAGCATGTGGGAAACCCTAGCAAACAAGTACACCAGCCCTCAAAGGAAAACCATCCCCATCACGGTAGGAAGAGCTAGTGGGAGGGGGTAGACGTTGGTGTGGCCATCTTTGGAAGCTATGATCTGCCACAGCCCGTCCTCTGGCCAATGAAAGTTTACAGCCCTCCCACAGGCAAAGTATGCTCATCCTCACCCACAAAACCACCAAGTCTCACCCCACCACAGCACCAGATTAACATCCAGGATCTTGCCCTGTAAATCAGGTCCGGATAACACAGAGGCTCCCAGAGCTCAGTTAAAGAGCACAGCTCCTCTTGATCTAAAGAGCCATCCTTTGGGGCGCCTGGGTGGCTCAGTGGGTTAAGCCTCTGCTTTCGGCTCGGGTCATGGTCTCGGGGTCCTGGGACTGAGCCCCGTGTCAGGCTCTCTGCTCGGCGGGGAGCCTGCTTCCCTTTCTCTCTCTCTGCCTGCCTCTCTGCCTACTTGTGATTTCTCTCTCTCTCTGTCAAATGAATAAATTTAAAAAATATTTTTTTAAAAAAAGAGCCATTCATTAAGGAGACAGACAGATTATCTCTTCCCCACAGGCCACGTGCCATGATAGAACAGGTCACTGAAGTCTTCTCCTTTCAAAGTAATCCTCATTGTCCTGAAGAGCTTGGAACCATCATCTCCAAAACTACATCAAGGGTCTCTTTTGGTTTTATTCTCCCCTCATCTCCTCCTCCCTCATAGAATTAGATGATGTTGAAGTTGGAAATCAGTGTAAGGTGAAACCAAGCCCCACACACAACCTGGACAGATCTCACTCTAGACACAGTGTTGGGTGAAGAAAGTCAGGACCCAAAAGGGTAGATACTGTAGGGTGTGATTTATAGAAAGATCCAAGACTGGCAAACAGCTCTAAAGTGATAGAAGGCAGAATGCTCGTTACCCTTGGGGGCGGTTTGACTGCAAGAGGTCGAGAGGGATCCTTCCATGGCTTGACCTTGTTGGTGGTTGCCCACATCTACAAATATGTAAAGACTCATCTAGATAGGCCCTCAAGAGTGTGCACTTTATTGTATGTAAATTAAACAGCAGATTTTTAAAAAGAGGTTTAAGATAGTTCCCATGGTTCCTATACTTAAGGATTTAATAAACCAATCAAAATCCACACGCACACCCCCAGACTGGAGGAAGTAATTTTCTACAATGACTATGGATTGATGTAACTTGAAACAAAACGTTTGCCTGCTTCTTGGATTTAAAAAAAAAAAAAAAAATACAGAACTGAGGGCGCCTGGGTGGCTCAGTGGGTTAAAGCCTCTGACTTTAGCTCAGGTCATGATCCTAGAGACCTGGGATTGAGTCCCGCATCGGGCTCTCTGCTCAGCAGGGAGCCTGATTCCCCCCCCCCTCTCTCTGCCTGCCTCTCTGCCTTCTTGTGATCTCTATCAAACAAATAAATAAATAAAATCTTAAAAAATAGAAAATAATACAGAACTGACTGGAAGCTGTGCTCCGTGAACACCACAAGAGGGCACTAAACAGCCCCCTGTGATCACCCCACACACTTTCGGCTTTGGGCGGGTCCATGTGCACACTGGCCTCTGAGCAACAGGAGAGGGCTCCGCCAATCCTTCTTTCATGGCCTCTATTATGTTAAATAGAATGAGAAATGCCAAGACAGGATTTTGTAAAAATTCTGGTATATTGTAGATATTTTACATGTAACCATTACACCTATGTGATAAATGACGTATGTATGGAAGATTTCATGCCTTCTAGGCTGTATTTCTGAGATTCGGGGGTATTTTCTGCATCTCTTCCCAGGGGGCCATTTCCAGCTGAAGAAACACACCTGCCCCTCCCAACCTATCACAGACATGCATGCACACACACACACACACACACACACACACACGAGATGTCAGTATCTCCTGGTTTCTCCTGGGCTCCAGCCTCCGGAACTCCCAACAGCCTGTAGGTTTCCAGACAAAAATCCGCCAACCTCATCTAAGGGGACAAGACCAGATCCAAAGCTAAACTATTCATCCAGAATGTGAACATTTTTAAGGTTAAGAGTGCCTTGGGTTTTGTCTTTTTTTTTTTTTTTTTTTTTTTTTTTAATGATTTAACTGTGTATTCTGATTCTATTATAGCAGAAAGCCAGGTGGGACCTCTGGTCCTCGGATCCCTGGGTTTTGCAAGTAGTTGTCATTTGTCGGAAGCTGGATTTTGACTCTAACTGCCTTGGACCGAAGAAGCAGCCCACAGAGAGCACAGTTAATCTTGCATAAATGATGTGCTTCTGAAGAGAGTCCCGGAGGAGCACGGCCGGGGCGTACAGAGCACACTAGGTAGCTGTTACCAGCTGTGCTGCAGGAGGGGGAGAGGGGAGGGGGCCTCCACGGCTCAAGGCTTCCTGTCACTTCAAAACTTCAGACCCGCAAGAAGAGGAAGTCTTTGCTGCCAACATTCTTGGGGACAGGGCGGTCGTCACATAGAACTCTTATCTCCCTCTGAGATTTCTGAACATTCAGGATTGCATTGTCTTGATTTGGAAGTGAGAAAAGAGAAAAGACCACGTATAGGAGATGTCCATGAAGACGATCCTATTTATTCATTTTGTAATTGCTGTTATAACTCGCATCGATCCCGCTAGGAACCAGGCACTGGTCCAAGCACATGACACTCCCAACAACCCTCCGAGATAGAGATTATGAACACTTTAGGAAGCTGAGGGAAAAGGAAGCACGAAGGGGGTGGGTGACATTATGGACCTCATCATGCCACCCCCAAGAATACACAGAAGTCCTAAGCTCCAGTGTTTATATTTGGAGACAGGACTTTTAAGGAAATCATTGAGGTTGAATGAAGTCATAAGAGAGGGGGCCTAATCTAATAGGACTGGTGTCTTTATAAAGAGAGGAAGTACCACCACGTGGACGTGGAGAAAAAGCCACGTGAGGGCACAGCCAGGCAACCATCTGCAAACCAGAGAGAGAGTCCTCAACACCGGTGGCACCTTGCTCATGGGCTTCTAGCCTCCAGAACTGGGAAAAAATAAATTTCTGTTGCTTACCACCCCCCAACCCAGGCTGTGGTGTTCCTTTCCAACAGCCCTTCCAGACTGATACAAGGTCCTTTGCCCAAGATCTTTTGTCTGGAAAAAGGAAGAACTGGCATTTTCATCCAGGCCATTTAATTTTTTTTTTTTTTTAGATTTTATTTATGTATCTATTTTAGAGAGAGAGAAAGCCTGCACCTGCATGTGACTGGGTGGGTTAAAGCAAAGGGAGAGGGAATGTGTAGCAGATTCTGCGCTAAGCATGGAACCCAACGTGGGGCTCAACCCCACAACCATGAGATCATGACCTGACCCTAAACAAAGAATCAGACACTCAATGGACTGAGCCCCCCAGAAGCCCTCCAGTCCACTTTAATCCATGGCTATCTCACAGTGCCACTTGTCCTGGTGGAGTGAGGAGAGCCCTACTGGGGAATAAGATGATAGTCACAGGATCCTCACCAATATGTACAGGCACTTACTCTGCACCTGCCTGCTGCACTAAGCACTTTGCGTGGATTTTCTGTTTAACACCAACAGCAACCCTAGGCAGCTAGTGCCATGATTGTCCCCATTTCTTAAAGCTGTAAGAGGATTCCAGCGGGGGCAAATGCACTCCAGAGTCAACATGGAACATTATGCTGTTCTATAAGTAATTGCAACTACAAGAGATCATTCTGTTTGGGTCAGCTCCATCACTTGTCCAAAAACCGTTCAACTCCATCCTGCAAGTGAGATAACTTTGCTGAGTCAAGTAATAATGACGCCCACACTGAGAAGGCCTTTGAAATAAATGAGCCAAAGAGGAAGGTGTTTTCAGTAAGCCATCACAGCATTGGTAGAGAAAGGGCCAGTGGGAAGGCGGCCCTGCCCTAATGGGTAGGGGCGGGGAGAAAGAGGAACTCTGTTAGAAGCACATGACCCAGCCAGGACTATTGGAATGGGATGATGAACAGAGCAGCTGTTCCTGCTCCCTTTGAATATACAACAGCTAACAGGGACTCAAGAGCAATCAGGTTGGGATCCAAGGGCAGGGGATTCCTAATATTGCTTCCGTTTCCTACCACATCCATCTAGAGAGAAAGAACATCCCCATTTCGATTTCCACCACTGTCCTCTACGTAGGCCCCCCAATAGACCTTATTTCCTTGTTGAAATGCTCAATTTCGTCAGTCACGTGGATGGAAGGGCTGGTTTAAAGCATCTCCTTGCTGCTCGCATAGCATTTCCCAAAGAGCAAGATGTGTCCCACAGGTGGGCACAGGTGAGAGGATTCTTTTGCAACCTGGCAACTGGCAGGTGGAAAGCCTCAGCACAGTGCTAATGTGCTTTCACAGCAGCTCTCGTGTTTGCTCACATTTGAACAGACAAACCAGACTTCAGATCCGGAGCCTCCAGTGGGCAGCCATGTTTCTGCCTTTTGGAAACTCCAAATGACACATTCAGGTCACACAATTCACTGATGCCCTGCTCATGTTTTTGAATTCTTTTTTACTCTCTTACTGCATTTTAGATGGTTCCCATTGCTTTGTCTTCAAGTTCACACATCTCTTCTTCTGCGATGTCTCATCCGCTGTTAAACCCACCTGGTGTATTTTTCACCTCGGATGTGTAGTTTTCATGTTGAGAAGTTCAGTATGGGTCTTTTTTGTTATCTGTCTTCGTGTCTCTACCTTTTTGATCATGTGCAGAACAGTTACGGTAACTGTTTTGTCTCCTAATCCAAATGTCTATATCATCTCACACATTGGGTGCAATTTTCCAGTTTCTCTGATTAGATGCTAAACATTGTGAATTTGGTGTTTTGGGGTCCTGGAGGTTTCTGTTTTTTAAAACCAATAATTCTTGATCTTCATTCTGGAATGCATTCAAATTACTTGGAAATAGTTTGATTCTGTCATATCTTAATTTTAAGTTTTTAGACAAGACCCAAGCAGCATTTGGTCTACAGCTCATTTTCTCTACTACAGAGGAAAACCTCCTCAGTATTCTACCCCATGAATTATGAACTTTCCCATTCCAGCTGGTGGATAACCGCTATTCCTGGCCACACGTGAGTGCCAGGCTCTATTCCCCCCACTCCATTTGGGGAGTTCTTTCCTCCCCCATCATTTCACACACATGCTGATCTTATTCTGGCTCATGCTGAGGGGGAGAGGGAAGGGGGTGGGGGCCTCTGTGCGTTTGCCGAGTTCTCTGTGGGCGGTTCCCTCCTTTTCCAGAAAGGCAACATGAGCCCTTGCCACCGTGGTCTCCCCAGGCTTCCAGCTCTATCTCTTCAACTAAGGGAGCCACTGGGCTCCACCTGGCTTCTCCCTCCGCACACCACAGCCTGGAAGTTCTTTAAAGGCAGTGAGCTGGAGTGATCATAGGGCTATCCTTGTTTGTTTCCCCTCTTAGAGTCCACTGACCTTCCTTGCCTGACTTCTACTATCTTGAAAACTTGTTTCATATATACTTTTTTTTTTCCCGGTCATTTTAAGTGATAAGGTAAATCTTTTGTTTCTTGTCAGTCCACCTTGGTTGGAAGTAGAAGTCCCCTGTTCACTCCTTCAACTGAATTTTACAATTTTCTTCACGTGGGTCGTATGAAAACCTTCCAATTAAATTTGTGTCTAAATAGCTAAATTTTATTGTAACTATTCCCTCTCATCTCCATTCCTACATACTTATTTTTAGACTGGATAAGCTGTTTCTGTAACGTTTACACACGCATATTGACTTTTGTATATGTAGTATTTATCAACAGACATCCTGAAATTGAACTGTGCATTGGTCATAAATTTACTCAGTGGCAAGAAACAGGAAGAGACTCCTGGAGCTAGTGTAGCTACTTGGCTATGTCAACAGGGACTCAAGCTCTGCTCCACACTCAGCACACTGACCTTTGTCCTCATACTTGTTACCTCACAGCACAACATGGCTGCTACAACCCAGGCCTCAGGTTTGTGATCCAAGCAGGAAGGAAGGGGGAAGCCGGGAGTAGCAATTCCCCTACCAAGAAAGCAAAGAGTTTCTCAACATAACTTACTTGGTGTTCTATTGGCCAGAACTCTAACTAATCTGACCACGTATATCAAGTCAATCTGGAGAAGCACGTTTAGCTGGAAATTTTACCACAAACTCACAAAAAAATCAAAGTTCTGGTGGGTAATGAAAAACTGCTAATTGCTATTGGACATGCAACTAACATGTCTATAAGCTACTCTTGCATTCTTAGAATACACCTTGCTGGCTTTTAGCGGACTGGGCTTTTAAATACATCTGACAACGTTTTGACTCTTTTTTAAAAAGCTATTGCAGGTGCCTGGGTGGCTCAGTGGGTTAAAGCCTCTGCCTTAGGCTCAGGTCATGATCCCAGGATCATGGGATCAAGCCCCACATCCGGCTCTCTGCTCAGCAGGAAGCCTGCTTCCTCTTCTCTCTCTCTGCCTGCTTGTGATCTCTGTCAAATAAATAAATAAAATCTTTAAAAAAAAAAAAAAAGCTATTGCAACATTCAGGATCAAAAACTTGAACTTAGTGTAACAGAAACTGAAACATACTCAATGTATGTTGAAAGGCAGCATCAAGGCCCTGTGATCAGACCTAACTGCACACAGAAATGCTAGCAGCAGAAACAAATGAGCATAGAAAGTGCTACATAAATTCTACAAGGGGATAATCACCAGTGGTATTTAACGTTAAACACAAAAGCTCGTATATTTGTGAGATTTTCCTCTTTCAGATTTGGAATGTCATTTTAAACAACACATAGAAAAAATTACACCAATCTTTCTCTCTGGACTTTTTTATTAAAATATCATTGTATAATAGTATAGCGGTCTTTATCTTTCAGTTTCTGACAGGCAAAATTATACATTTAATATTTGCTTCAAAATAACATGGGACTTATGGAGGGGAAAGGAGATAGAAATGAAGATGAAACAAGACTGGCCAAGAGTTGATTACTGAACACAGGTATTGGGTATAAGAGATTCATAGTATTCAGTCTTCTTCTGACTGTTCTGACTTCCCCATAATCAAAAAAATTTTAATGTTTATTCAATGAAAGCACATAATCTTGCAATATATATACAAATATATAAATTCTTGTTTTAAATGCTAGTGCTTCATAGGGATTCTATATTTGCTTTTTATAAAAGGAACTGTACATGGTCAATAATCACAGGAAGATAGTTCTGCTGCTTCCTGAACTTGGTCATAAAAGGCCATGGGTAGAGAGAGACAGCCCACCAGTAGCCACAGCCATGTTCCTCCTCACTATACTTAGCTTCCGAGTCTACAACCTCAAAAGTTGCTGAGTCCAGCTCTAGCTTTCGTCAAATTCCTAACATTCAAAGCAATGATGACTGCATTTATGTATGATGCCAACAATCTTAAACTCAAGATGCTTCAAAGATTAAATAATCCTACCCATTTAAAATACATAGAAAAATAATTAGTATTCATACAAAGTAGATTTTTTACAAAGTAAGTACACTACCTCTTAAAATACATCTTCTATCCAAGCACAGAAATGCGGAAATATACATGGAAGTGTACGTTTAAGAAAAAGCATTTATTTCTAAATGCTGAGTGGGAAGGCATAATAGACAGGAGTCCTGGTTTCCTGGTAGAAATCTGAAGAGAACTTCAATTTCCCAGCATTCTCAAGCTTCTGAAAACAGTTTCTAAAGGGATTAGACTGCTGTTCCTCTTTCCAAATTCTGTTTAATTTCAGCTGTATATTTCCCATAGAACCTTTCTGCCTTCTTGTTGAATTTGGCATTCCTTTCATTAATGTAGTCGATGTCTGCATCATCATTATAAGGACGTCTCCGGCTATACTTGTCTCGTTTTTCAATTCTGGAGAAAGGGAAAAAAGATTTTTTTTTTTTTTTTTAAAAAGGCAATTCTGGGGACACCTGGGTGGCTCAGTTAAATGTCTGCCTTCAGCTCAGGTCAAGATCCCACAGTCCTGGTATCGAGCCCTGCGTCGGGTTCCCTGCTCAGCAGAAAGCCTGCTTCTCCATCTGCCTCTGCCCCTCCTCACAGCTTGTTCATTCTTTCTCTCTCAAACAAATAAATAAAATATTTTAAAAAAAAAAAAAAAAAGGCAATTTTGAATTTTGTAATCTTAACAAAACATGGCCAAATAGTTAAGAACAGAATCAGTGCACTCAGCACTGTGAGGGGTGGGGGTAGTTTTCATCAAGATCAAACTGTAGGGGTGCCTGGGTGGCTCAGTGGGTTAAAGCCTCTGCCTTCAGCGCAGGCCATGATCCCAGGGTTCTGGGATCGAGCCCTACATTGGGCTCTCTGCTCAGTGAGGAGCCTGCTTCCCTTCCTCTCTCTCAGCCTGCCTCTCTGCCTACTTGTGATCTCTGTCAAGTAAATAAATAAAATCTTTAAAAAAAAAAAAATCAAAATGAAATTGCTAATTGATAACACAACCCTAGGTACAAACCCTGAAATTCAATAAATACAAACTCATCCTTGGAATGCTTCTAAAAAGAGCAATGATACACTGTTGCCACTGGACACATGAAGTTCTACCCAGAAGAAAATTACAGTACTTATATTAGTAACAGCCACAGCTAATGTGAATAGAAGACACACTACATACTAGATAGTATTTTTTTTTAAGATTTTATTTATTTATTTGACAGAGAGAAATCACAAGTAGTCAGAGAGGCAGGCAGAGAAAGAGAGAGAGAGGGAAGCAGGCTCCCCGCTGAGCAGAGAGCCTGATGCGGGACTCGATCCCAGGACCCTGAGATCATGACCTGAGCCGAAGGCAGCAGCTTAACCCACTGAGCCACCCAGGCGCCCAATACCAGATAGTATTTTTAACAGTCATATGTACTAACTTCTAAAATATAATTCTGCTCTAATATTCACCCATATCAGTATTAAGAAACACAAATATAACAAGGGTGCATTTACTGGTACTTCTTCAAATCAAATAATGGAATAGTTATGAAGGTCAAAGCCCTTAAAGAATCATTTTCTTTGGACCTTTCCCTGCTTCAATTATGACAAACCCATTTCAGCGATATTTGGCACCTGCTCCCAGATCATATGGATTGGACTGGCACATGCCATCCATACCCAAAACCACTACAGACACTGAGTCAGAAATGAGCAGGAACAGTATCTGCTCTTTCAATTCACTCTAAACACGCTAGGTCCATTTTGTCGTTAAACATTTGAAAGTTCAGACTGCTGTACTGAGTACTCACTGTTTTTCCAGATCCATGACCATCCTGTCAACCTCTTCTGTGGAAGGTACGTGTGTTCCATGAAGAAGGCTGTTGGATGTTGGGAAAAACTCTTCTCCACTGAAAAGAGAGCAAAACGGACTTAAAGTAACACTAGAAAGTTCGACATTTGCAAATTTCAAACCAAACTACCACTCCTGGTGAGCAATAAAACATACACATTATTTTACACATTATATATATTAAAATACATACAGTGTTGAATGTGGGATCCTACCTTATCTTTTATTTATATATATATATATATATATATATATATATATATATATATATATGAAAGCTAAAATTGGGAGGGACCAAAGATACCCCCTCCCCCAGCACATTCATTCTACAGATTTAAGAGTCAAGGGCCAAAGGTTAAGGGACATGCCTCTCGGTTCAGCTTCTTCCTCTCCCCACTAATGCACAAGGGTCAGCAAACCGCAGCACCAGCTTTTGCAAACATCTTACTGAGCCCCAGACACACCCACTCATTCATGTATCCTCCAAAACTGTTTTCACATCACAGCAGCAGCGCAGAGTAGTTGGGATGGAGACCAAAGAGCCCACAAACCTAAAATCTATGTAGAAAATGTTCACCCAGGGGCACCTGGGTGGCTCAGTGGGTTAAAGTCTCTGCCTTCAGCTTGGGTCATGATCTCAGGGTCCTGGGATCGAGCCCCACATCGGGCTCTCTGCTCAGCGGGAAGCCTGCTTCATCCTCTCTCTCAGCCTGCCTCTCTGACTGCTTGTGATCTCTGTGTGTCAAATAAGTAAATTAAATCTTAAAGAAAAGAAAAAAAAAAGAAAATATTCACCCATCTCGGCATTAAAGCATTCAGCCTCCTAAAACATCTGACTAACTACAATAATCTGGCTGTTAAACTCTCAACACTCAATGCCCAGTTGGAACAATAACCAAGGGTTAGCTGAACTGCTGTGGAGTGAGCAATAAATAGTATGGTCAAGGCCAGAAAGCATTCATAGGCAGCTGCTATGACCATGACCTAAGCTTTAAAGTGTGTTTGTATTTATGTATATGTGTATGTATGTATACACCACACACAAATACACACACACACACACACACACATGCCCTTATGTCCCTTCAGAATTAACACTGCATTAACTAATGTTAACCTGCATTAACTAATGTCAACTTACTGTTTTTCTCTCAGTCTCTCATAGGTTTCCATGTCAGGTTTGATCTGCTTGGTCAGCCGATGATACTGGCGTAACTGGGCAGCAGCATAATCTAAAGATAAAAAGAGGGAAAAAAAACAATATAGATAAAAGAGAATCGGAGAAGATAGATGTCCTTGTTTTGTCATTACGATCCACCAAACATCAAAATCATTATTAGTAATATCTGCACAAGACACTAAGCATAACTTCTACGCTGAAGATGCTGAAGATACAGGCTTTTGCTACTTTGACCACAAAAAAACAAAAAAATGCAGCTGGCTGAAGGACAGCCTTTTTTACTTCTGCCCTAGGAGATGTATTTGTATTTTTCTTGGGTTTAGACCTCTTGGAGAATATTCTTGGACCTAACCTTTTTTTCTTTTTTGGTAGGGGGGGGGGGAGGTGGTGCCCATGGATATCCTTTCTTAAAACCAGAAACACTGAAGGTAATACTAATATACTGAGGCCATTTGGTCACAGAAAGGCGAGCTTTACCTGAGAACCCCAGGTCGGGGTTTTTCCTCCTCTTCTTCCTCTCCCATCTTTCTGCATCTTCTGCACTGATCTCCAGCAGCTTCACTTTCTCATAGTCCTCCCCTCTAGCTGCACATTCCTAAGAGGGAAAAGAAGCTAATACCTGCAATGATGATCGAAGCAAGTACTGGATCCATTTTAACTCCAGGTTAAACAA
This sequence comes from Mustela lutreola, assembly GCF_030435805.1. Lineage (NCBI taxonomy): Eukaryota > Metazoa > Chordata > Mammalia > Carnivora > Mustelidae > Mustela > Mustela lutreola. Next base: position 18,367,116 of record NC_081299.1, read on the forward strand.
AGATATCAGGCAATATTTTAAAACTGATGATCACTATTTGGAGGCCATCTGGGAACCTGCTACGGTGTGTAAGAGTGCGCGCCTCAATTTAAAACACGTGTTCAGCAGGCGGCAGGTGCCAGGTCCCCTTGGAAATGTTTCACATGCACTGACTCATTTAATTCGTCTGAACTCAAATCATTATTATAGTCCCCATTTTACAAATGAGAAAAGAGAGGCACAAAGAGATGAAATAACTCCCCCAAAGTGCTGCTGCTAGTAAACAGGAGGGCTACTACATGGACTCCTGAAGTCTGCTCCACACCAGTGTACAAAACCAGCTATTACGGTCTCAGTACAACAGAATGACTGAATAAACCACTTATGAAGCCAGCAGAGTAGATCCTAACCTTCTTCTTTTCTTCTTCCTGTAGCTCCCATTCTAGACGAGCTTTTCTGGCTTCCCAGTTAGCAGGTAACTTAAGTCTTTTATCTTCTTCAACAACTTCCTGGTGATTTAATTTACGAGCTTCATTCTAAATACATAACACAAAAAAAATTTGTCAGTTGGCAGGGACATGAAAATAAGTCCAAACAAAATCTTGCCCACTTTGGGGGCGCCTGGGTGGCTCAGAGGGTTAAAGCCTCTGCCTTCAGCTCAGGTCATGATCTCGGAGTCCTGGGATCGAGCCCCACGTCGGGCTCTCTGCTCAAGCAGGGAGCCTGCTTCCTCCTCTCTCCTTCTGCCTGCCTCTCTGCCTACTTGTGATCTCTGTCTGTCAAATAAATAAATAAAAATATTAAAAAAAAAAAAAAAAAAACTTGCCCACTTTGAAAAGGGTCAGGTAAGACACATTAGCGAGGGGACTCCGTTTTATCATAAAAGCAACAGATAACCATCAAAGGATTTTAAGCAAGGGAATGGCCTAGTTAGGTTTTTTTTAATTAAGGATTTATTTATTTGAGAGAGAGAGACAGCAAACAAGTGTGCGCATGCACAAGCAAGAGTGGGAGAGAGAATCTCAAGCGGACTCTGCACAGAGCACAGAGCCCGATGCGAGGCTTGATCTCAGTATCCGGAGATCACAACCTGAGCTGAAACCAAGAGTTGGATGCTTAACCAACTGGGCCACCCAGGTACCCCTCAATTCTCTTTTAATCCTAACTCAAGCAAAAAACTTCAATTTGAGATCGGAGGCTTTAACACTAATCTTAGTATCTCTAATCCTTTTCAAATCCCTTCTCCTTTTTACATATTTTAACAGTTTACTTTATGGCAAAAAAAAAAAAAAAGATATTTTCCATTTGACTTACTCTATGAAGAGTATGATTTAAAATGAATTTAAGTGGGGTGCCTGGGTGGCTCAGTCAGTTCAGCATCTGCCTTGGGCTCAGGTCATGATCTCAGAGTCCTGAGATGGAGCCCCACATCAGACTCCCTGTTCAGCAGGGAGTCTGCTTCTCCCTTTCCCCCTGACCTTCCCACTCTTCTCCCCTCTGGGCTGTGTTCTCTCAAATAAATCAAATCTTTTTAGAAAAAAAAAAAAAAAACTTCTGCTTAGAAGCAAAAGCTCTATCATAGTCATCGAGTTTCCCACCAACTAGGTGAGCCACTGACACTATACACTTTGAGAGATGTGCTGATTAGGGCGCCTGGGTGCCTCAGTTGCTAGGCAGATGCCTTCGGCTCAGGTCATGATCCCAGGGTCCTGGGATCAAGGCCCAAATCTGGACTCCCTGCTCAGTGGGAATCCTGCTTCTCCCCCTCTCCCACTCCCCCTGCGTGTGTTCCCTCTCTCTGTGTGTCTCTGTCAAATAAATAAATAAAATCTTTTTAAAAAGAGAGATGTGCTGATTATTTTTTAATGAACAGGCAACCAGCTCTCTTATTAACACGAATTAGTTTCTTCCAGTCTCTAGCTCCATATATCCCATAGGTAAAATGAAGAGTTTATCAGACTCATACAGCAGGGAGGCTATTTAAAATAGAGACTCCCAAATCTAGCCCAGATTAGTTAAATCGGAAATAGGTGAGAAGGTTGGAGAGAGCATGTTACTTTCACAGGTGATTTCAATCTGCTGCCAGGGTTGAGAACCACCGGGATAGATACTTCTTCCAGGTATGCAGGTCTGTCAGACACGGTTTTGCGGCTTCCTTGGCCCTCCACGAAGGCGCATGGGCCTGCCAGAATGACCAACCTCAGCTGCCTCGGGGGCTACTCACCCGCTTCAGGTGCAACTCCCGGAATTTGCGCAGTCTCTGTTCGCGCTTCTGGGCAGCCAGCTCTGCGGCAGCCGCCAGGGGCTGCTCCCTCTCCTCCGCGCTGTCCACCGGCACCTGCGGCGAGGAGGAACACCTGGAGACGGGGCGGCTTGGAATGACTCCCCGCGGATCCCGCCGGGCCGGGCCGAGCCTAGGCCTCACACCGACCCCGAGTTCACAGCGTCTACGCCTCCCTGGCCCAGGACCCAGGCATCTCCCCACGTCTCCCCTTTCGTGTTTTCCCGGAGCCTCCCCCCCCCGCCCCAAACAAAAATCTCTGGGTAGAGCTGGCAGAACTTACCTTCTCAGCTAAAATCGCAGCCGCCATCACAATCTCTCTCTCTCGCCACTTCCGACAATAACACCTACCACTTCCGCCTACCTGTGGGCCCACCCGCGGATACGCATTAAAAACCTACTATAAGCCCCGCCCCTTCCTGGCGGTTTCAGGGCTTGGGACCAATCCCTGCTCCTTTTAACAGTGAGAAGTTTTTGATTGGGTAGGGCCTTGCGCAGCCGCAAAAGACCTCAGAGGCAAGGGCGGGGAGGGGGGAAGCGAAGGGGCTTGTACTGGAATGTGCTCGGCAAAGGACGGCTGGGTGAGACCAGACGAACTTGAAGCAGGGTAGAAAGTCGTCCCAAGGGGCACCTGGGTGGCTCAGTGGGTTAAAGCCTCTGCCTTCTGCTCAGGTCATGATCTCAGGATCCTGGGATCGAGCCCCACATCGGGCTCTCTGTTCGGCAGGGAGCCTGCTTCCCCCACTCTACTGCCTACCTCTCTGCCTACTTGTGGTCTTTATCTCTCTCTCTCTCTGTCAAACAAATAAATAAAATCTTTAAAAAAAAAAAAAAAAAAAGAAAGAAAGAAAGAAAGAAAGTCGTCCCAAGTCCATGCCACTTCTTGGAGCGAAGAGTGTTTGCCATCCAGAGCTTGGCCTCAGTATCACCTCCTGGGAGGTGGCTCTTCGGGGCCTGCCTTGTCTCATGTAGCCTCCAGTACTGTCAACAGTCACCACTTTCATTCTCTTGGGTAGTGTGAGATCCTTTCCTCGTCCGGTCGTTTTCTCCTCCGCTGCAGAACTGTCTAGTTTCCGGATAGGAGGGACTCCGTGTTGAGAGAAGCTCCATCTTCCTTTTTAAAACAAATAGCTAATGAACTCTGGAACAGGGCAAAAAGACATTTGAACTAGACCAGAAACAGCAATCGTCTTAGGAACAGTCCTTACTAGAGTCAAAGGGGGGACCGACATCTGGCCTTTAACACTGTCAGTGTGGACTTTCCGAAGACGCAGGAATCCATGCATATCAGGGGTAGTTTCATTAGTTAGCAACAGTAAATCAGTCCATCCAAGTGTAACCCAGAGCTGTTCAGCCTGGGAGTACCAACTGACAATTTCGTTTTCTTTTATTTAAGTCATGTAATTGCCCCCCTTCCCCTTTCTTATAAAAGCCCCTTATTTTCCCTACACTTGTTTCCCCACACATTTTTCTGGTTGCTGCTGTAATCTATGCTGCCCAAATTGCAACTCTGATACCCCAAATAAAGGCCTTTGTTCTTTTTCAGTTTTGCCTTCTTTTCTCAGTTGACTATGGCATCAGAAGCAACACACCGCTCTGACTTCCGAGGCACACTGGATTTGAGCAGGGTAGCTTCCTGAGCATATTGGGCTCTAACCTCTCCCCAGTCCACTCCAGGTTCTGGTGGTAAATCCTCTTGGTTCCCAATCTCCCTTTTTTTGGTTAAGGTTCAGTCCTAATTTCTTTGGGTGTCTTTCTGGTGCCAGTTTCTATCCGTGTGATTTACAGAGAGAGATGCTTTTCTGTCTGGTGATGGATTATGAAATAGAGTGTTTGGTTTCAAAAATTGCTGCTGGAGAGCAATCCCCATCTGGAAGCCCAGCAGTACTTATGTTCAAATATTATGGGTCCATTCCTTATAAGTTTCAGTGTTGTCGGACCAATCAGACTGAAAATGACTTGTCCTTACTATGGCCACTTTGGGGATTGTTTGAGATTCCAAAATTAGTTTATTTGCAAGCACAATTGGTTTTATTTTTATTTTTTTTAATATTTTATTTATTTATCAGAGAGAGGGGGAGAGAGAGAGCACAGGCAGACAGAATGGCAGGCAGAGGCAGAGGGAGAAGCAGGCTCCCTGCGGAGCAAGGAGCCCGACGTGGGACTCGATCCCAGGACGCTGGGATCATGACCTGAGCCGAAGGCAGCTGCTTAACCAACTAAGCCACCCAGGCATCCCTGCAAGCACAATTGGAAAATGAAAAGAAAATCAAGCAACCAGGGGCGGAAGGTACATTTAAATTGTCTTTGGAGCATCCCAGACATTAAATAATTCTAAACTTGCTTCCTTATAAGAAAATAAACTTTTTAATGCTATCTGTAACTGCTCTCAGAGAGTACCTAAACTATAGAAGTTTTACTACAGTCTTCTTAGCTAACTGTTACAACTACCACTCCTCCTTCCACCTTTCCCTCTGCTCTCCACCGATAAAATCCCAGTCGAGCTGAACTTCCTTTCTATAATGACAACCCAGAGGATCCCCTAGGCTCTCAGTCATCCAGACTCCTTCTAAAATTAAACCTAATGAAAGAGGCTCCAGGACTTTATCAGTTACTTACACTCCTTGGATGAAGGCAGAATTACAAGCCATTATCAGGAACTTTCCCAGTGTTCTTGAAAACCCTCTAGGATTTGCTAAGGAATTCAATTTAGTTATTCAGATCTGCAAACCTGGTTATTCTGACCTTTACTGACTTACCCATATGCTTGTGAGTGAGGGTCATGCAAGGGAATGGTTGGGGGAAATAGGCTGGACACAGCATTTTGATGATTTCTCTAAACAAAAAGGCTACAGAGAAAAAAAACACGCTTTTAAGCTAGCAGAAGAATTACATAAAACAGTTCTGGTGATTTTTCCAAAGACCACAGATCAGAGAAAAATTCAACAATGTACTCCACAGCCAAATGAACCTGGTTTTGATTATTGTGATAGATTGGAAAAAACTTTTAAACAATACTATGGTATTAACAAAATGAAACGTCTTTTTTCCTTCATTGCCCTTTTTGCTTAACTTCACCTTGCTAACAGTTTAAAGGGTGAACTTGGTCCCTTTGGTAAATGACATGAACTCAGCTGGACCACTATGGAGCCTCACGGTCTGGTTAATTTGGCTGATCAGTTATCTCACACCACAGAATGAGCAACAAAAAAGAAAGGACTCACAAGCCCAAGCTTCCCAGATCATGCATCTCCAATTACAATTACAATTAAAAACCCCTGGAAATCCCCAAAATCTTCAGGGTCTTTTTCCTGTCAAAGGTGTTTGCAATTACTGCAGAAGAACCTGGCCATTGGAAGAAGTCTTGCTGCCAACAAGACAAATTCAGCTTCAAGAGCCTCAGAACGCTTTCCCCCTCTAAGGACACCAGCAGCTGGGGAAGATTACTCATAGGACAGAACAGGGCAATTCTGAGGCCGGGAGGTCCGGGTCTTCCCATGACCTCAAACTGACACCGTAGGGGAAATAAATCTTGTTACTGGGAATGAGGCGACAGGAGATCTTACAGACACGGGAGCAACACTGTCAATTTTCAACCCCACCAGCCCCTCTGCATCCCTTCATCAGAGTACAGAAACGTTACAAATGGTGGGCTTGACTAATATCCCATGACAATTTTTAAATCCCTGCCTATCCTTTTTTCAGCTGGGGCCTTTACAAGGCACTCATCCATTCCTTCCAATCCCTACAATTGCTGTTCACCTGTTAGGCTGTGATTTTCTGGAGATTTATCAGGCATACCTTTCCTTCTTTCAAAATGGGTAAAAAAAAAAAAAAATTTTTCTTTTTAAAGCTCTAAAAATAAATAAATAGAAAGGGAGTGCCTGGCTGGCTCAGTCAATAGAGCATCTGACTCTAGATCTCAGGGTCATGAGTTCGAGCCCCACTTTGGGTGTAGCGATTACTTTAAAAAGGCAGGGGGGGGTGCATGTGGGTGGCTCAGTAGGTTAAGGCCTCTGCCTTCAGCTCAGGTCATGATCCCAGGGTCCTGGGATCGAGTCCCGCATCTGGCTCTCTGCTCAGCGGGGAGCCTGCTTCCCCCCTTCTCTCTCTCTGCTTACTTGTGATCTCTCTCTCTGTCAAATAAATAAATAAAAATATTTTAAAAAATAAAAATAAAATAGAAAGGCAGGGGGAATATTTTTGCAAATAGCAGAACAGCACACAGAAAAGTCTATACAAAAGAAGCCTACTTCAATACTCTTCTTTCCTAAAATTCAAAACCTACAGCACCCCCTCCTGGACACTGTCCTGACACTCTTCTGTTCAAAAGTCCCAGAGAGATCAGACGTATACACTCTGCCCCTCCTATCTAAATGGTCAGATTGATATTAAACCACTCCCTAATATGTAACAATATTCTCTAAATGCTGAAGCCACTGAAGGGATTAAACCTGTAATCAAGGTGTGTGTATGTGTGTGTGTGTGTATTGATTATTCCATGCACTAGTCCTTATAAAATGCCAAATTTTCCCATCTGAAAATCTCATGGCAGAGGATGGAGGTTTGTGCAGGCCCTTAGAGCAGTCAGTAATGTTGCTGTTCCACAACATCCACGCGTGCCTAATCCTCACACCTTACTTTCTGCTGTTCCTCCAGACAGCTAATCTACACAGGAGTGGATTCATGTAGTGCCCTCTTCAGTATACCTGTGGACTCAGACCATTTTTATTTCCCATCACCTGGGAAGGAAAATAATATACCTAGACAGTTATATCTCAAGGTCACACTGGGAGCCCTACTTATGTACCCCAAATCTTTAAAGCAGACATAGCTGATATAACCTCCCTTCAAAACTCTATTTATTACAATATGTGGGCCACCATCTTCTTTGTTCCCCTTCGTAAAGAGCTTGTTCAATTAATAGTATCCAACTGTTAAAAGAGTGAGCTGGAAAAAGCAAAAGAGAAATCATAATTGAAAATGCCCTAAGTCGGAGCACCTGGGTGGCTCAGTGGGTTAAAGCCTCTGCCTTCGGCTCAGGTCATGGTCCCGGGGTCCTGGGATCGAGCCCCGCATCGGGCTCTCTGCTCATCGGAGAGCCTGCTTCCTCCTCTCTCTCTGCCTGCCTCTCCATGTACTTGTGATCTCTGCCTGTCAAATAAATAAATAAAATCTTTAAAAAAAAAAAAAAGGAAAATGCCCTAAGTCAAGGGGTGGGGGAGAAAAAAATAAATTTAAAAAAATAAAATATCCCAAGTTAAATATTTGAGATATGTCATTAGTGACAAATGATTTCTCTTCAATCCTAAAAGAATAAGAAGCATTGGCTCCCTTCCCCTTCCTCAAAACAAACAACAGTTGTGGGGATTCCTGAGACCAGCTGGGTATTGCCGAAACTGAATTCTTAATTTCTCTGCTAACCTTAAATTCCTTACTTAAGTCACTGTAACCAGAACCCTTCCATTGGACTAAATGAAACCAACAGGCTTTTTTTTTTTAATTTATTTATTTGAGAGAGAGACAGTGAGAAAGAGCATGAGTGAGGAGAAAGTCAGAGGGAGAAGCAGACTCCCCATGGAGCTGGGCACCTGATGCGGGACTCGATCCCAAGATTCCGGGATCATGACCTGAGCCGAAGGCAGTCGTCCAACCAACTGAGCCACCCAGGCGTCCCCCAACAGGCTTTTGAGAAGGTAAAACACGTTGCTCAATCCATGCTCTGGGGCACCCCAAATTGTCAAATGCCCTTCTTCCTCTTTGTTCATGATCACAAAGCAAATGACAGAGACATGGAGACCAGTACGGGTCTCCAGGGAACTCCAGTACTCAGTGGCTGAAGGACTGCTACCCTGCGTGAGAACTCTAGCAGCCACTGCTGTTTTGTCAGAAGACACAGAAGAAGCCATCATGAATTTCTCTAGATCATTTAAGTTTCATGTTTGGTGAAAGCTCTCATCCGCTAGCAAATGAACCTCCTGTGACATTCTCCTGCTGTCACTTTCAAATCTCTCTATCACCAACTGTCACTCTTTAAACCCTGCTACTTTTTTTTGTTTGTTTGTTTTATTTTTAAGTAATCTCTACACCCAGTGTGGGGCTTGGACTCACAAGAGATATTGATCCGGGGGTTGTAAGTCCAAGCCCCATGCTCCACTGACAGGAGCCCCAGCCAGGCATCCCTAAACCCTGCAATTTTTTTTTTTGCCTCTTTCCCCTGATGAGATTCCTCATGACTATATTACTATGACTGATCCACTGCTGACTCATAGACTAGGTCTTCAAGAAAACCCTATCATAAAGGCTGAATAATTGGGTTCATCGGTAATTCTTATTTAAGGGATAAAATGGGAAAATACCAGCAGGATATGCTGTAACCAGCTACAGAAATATTTAAGGCTAATCCCCTACCTAGGCCCCTACAGCTCTGTATGTTGAACTGTTTTCATTTCTCTTATATAGTTGACACACAATGTTATTTTAGTTTCAGGTGCATGACATAGTGATTCAATAAGTGTATAGGTTTTGCTGTGCTCACCAGAAATGTATCTACCATCTGTGACCACACAACCCTATTACAAGACGACTGGCTACATTTACTCCCTATTCTGTACCTTTTATCTCCGTGATTCATTCATTCCATAACTGGAAACCTCAACAGGCTGAACTTTTGGCCTGAGCTAGAGTTTGCATTCTGGCAAGAGACAAATGTCTGATAGGATATACTGATAGCAGGCATGCCTTTGTGTCACACGTGGTTTTGGTATGCTTTCAGAACAACAACGATTTTTAACCCCTTCTGGCCAAAAGATTAAAAATAGCTTTTATGTGTTAGAACTACTAGATTCTATTCTATTACCAAAGTCATTTGCTGTAATTAAAAGTCCTGGCCACTTTGTAACAAACACGGAGAAAACCAAAGGAAACCATATATCACACCCACAGCAAGAGCTGGTCTACTCTAAAAGGAATGTTCGCTTCAACCGCTATTGGTAATTGAAAATAAATAATCAAGACACTCAACAGAAAGCCACCTTTAAGGAAAAGAAAAGACAGTCAAATCAAATTGCAAATTTGGCTCGTTCTATCTTTGGTCTGGGTTGGATGGACTGCCTGTCCTCCCTGATTCACAAGGAAACTACTCCAAAATTCATTCATGAAATGACCCACTGGAGCACAGAAAAAAAATGATAAATTGAGGAAAACAATACTTTTTGTACCCTTCCCACAAAACTGCATCCGAAATCCATCAGCATTGTCCAATTTATCCAAAACATAATTCTGGGAAACCTATTCACAGTCCTGTGGGGCATTTCCCACTGCCTTCAGGACGCTTTGAGGTATGCCAATCGGATTTTATCCAGCTTCCACCTTCTCAGGGATGTAAATATGGGTTGGTAATGATTTGTATGTACGCCCATTGGGTAGAAGGCTTCCCTTGTCACAGAGCCACTGTATCAGCAATAGCCAAGTTACTGTCAGGAAACATCACTCTCAATGAGAGAATCCCATCTGAATGGCACAGCAATTGGCAGACCCATTAGTGGGCAAATAATTAAGACAATTTTGATATTTGGTCTATTTTACATTTTCTCTTTTTTTTAGATTTTATTTATTTGACAGAGAGAGACACAGTGAGAGAAGGAACACAAGCATGGGGAGTCGGAGAGGGAGAAGCAGGCCTCCTGCCGAGCAGGGAGCCTGATGAGGGATTCAGTTCCAGGACCCTGGGATCATGACCCAAGCCAAAGGCAGTTGCTTAACTGAGCCACCCAGGCACCCCTATTTTACATTTTCATTAATAGTCAGGATTGGCAGAAAAGACAGATGGTATAATTAAAACCCAACTAGCTAAATTTAGAGAAGCCGTCAACTTACCCTGGCCTAAGGAACTGCCAATTATATTGTTAAATTTAAGATCCACACTTTTCAAAAAACAAAGTATTGTCCTTCGAAGTAGTAACTGGAAGACCTATGAGATTAAGTTCAGGAATTCATGAACCTTTATTAATTAAAGGATAAATGCTTGAATAAAGGCTTTAAGAGGCCTTAAAGAAAATGAGTGCCTTGGTAGAAAAGTTCTTCCACAGAGCACACCCAGGAGACAGACATCCTACAGCACTGCCTTCAATCTGGAGATTCTCTCCATTGGAAAAGATATCTCCACAAGGATGCTTTCTTTGTAGCCTCAATGGAAAAGAGACTACCAGATTACTTTGAACAAATCCTTGTGCAGTTAAACTCAAAGGTATTGATTTTTTGGTTCATGGTTCTCATTTAAAGAAAGCTCTAATATGAGGTGGGCCACCCTTCTCTATCAGAGAATTGAAACTTATGACATCCCAAAAACAGATGACATCTGAGTAGAGAGCTATCCCAAGACTCTGGACCAGGCCTGTATATTACAATTTCAAAAAATTTTTTCATCATACTTTAAATTCTCTTATTCCTCTTCTTCTATGATTATTATGCCAGCTGTACTGTCCAAAGTTTTATTCACACATGTGACCCTGATCCTTGCATTTCTGATTACAGAAATACTTGTCTAAAGTGGGGAGTTTTATGAATACTTAGGTGCCTAAATATATTTATTTATTTAAGGAAACGTGAAGGTTATATGAGTATTTTATAGGATGATTAAGCCAGTTGAAATTTTTGTGATATTACTCCTTCCGATTGGAATTCTCATGACTTTTGATCTTTGACACAAGGTCAGGCTTCTCTACTGGTGGTAAAAATTCCCTCTTTCGGGGTGCCTGGGTGGCTCAGTGGTTTAAGCCTCTGTCTTCGGCTCAGGTCATGATCTCAGGGTCCTGGGATCGAGCCCCGCATTGGGCTCTCTGCTCAGCAGGGAGCCTGCTTCCCTTCCTCTCTCTCTGTCTGCCTCTCTGCCTACTTGTGATCTCTGTCAAATAAATAAACAAAATCTTTTTTAAAAAATCCCCTCTTTCATAAACTCCAGTTCTTTAGAACTGATTGAGGTTAACAACAGATACAACCTTAGATCACTTTGTCTCACATTTGTTCCAAAAGCCCTGGAGCTCTTGTGTTAATTTTCCCAATAGAGATGAGAAACAAATGCACAGAAAACTCACAGCCCAAGTACAATCATATAATTTTTAGAAATCATTTGGTTAGGTGTCTCTTTATCCTATGGTGTCCAGTCATGGGACGTACAACTGATGGAAATGTCTTTCTGCAGTAGGCCCGCTCATTTGCCCAAAACAAAAATCAATCCGACTGCTGCATATGTGGACAGCTTCCTCTCTCTAGCTTGTTAGAATTACCATGGTAAATATTACCACTTTCTTCGGGGAGACTGGAAGGTCCTAAAGCAACACATTAAGGAAGAATATGTTGACACTGGTATCCTTAGTACATCTGACATTAGTAAACCTGATCCAGAAGACTAGCCTACAGCACAGTATTAATGACACAGGACCTAAGTATTCTTTTTCTGTTAACCAAACTATGCAGGCAGCCCACCAACCTGTCAACCAAAAGAATCCTAAAAATGTGCCTGGGTGGCTCAGTGGGCTAAAGCCTCTGCCTTCAGCTCAGGTCATGATCCCGGGGTCCTGGGATTGAGCCCCACATCGGGATCTCTGCTCAGCATGGAGCCTGCTTCCCTTCCTCTCTCTCTGCCTGCCTCTCTGCCTACTTGTGATTTCTGTCTGTCAAATAAATAAATAAAATATTTTTTTTTAAATGTGACTGTCAGAACCATGTATGGCTATAACCAGATTTGGGATGGATTTATGTGGCTTACCCCAGGATATGGACATTGGAACACCCAGGGACCCCTATGTTGGGAACAACAACAAAATCACTCTAAGCAGAACCAACCTCATTACACCCAACATGTGAATAAATATCTGGAACTTTGTGAGCATTCTGTTACACTGAAGGAAAGTGACTGGTTTGGCACCAAGAGGCCACACTGTCCAGGTGTTTACTGAGCAGCCCTGAATGGAGCTCAGTGGTTATATGGCATGGATCTTAGGCCGTGCTTTCCACCTGGATGGTTAGATCATCGCACCCTGTCTTTCCCTGAGCATGAAGGAGATTCCATCCCACTGTTATTGTTCCCTCTGTTGGCCAAGATGTTATGATGTATACAGAGGCTTTACCAAATGTACCCAATAAGCTTTAAATGACAGCCAAAAAAGAATATTGTGCATTCTCACCCAATGAATCTATCATGTCTTTACTAAATCATATGAGAAAATAAATAGATGTCCTAAGCAATGCTTACATATAATTCATGTTATGCCTGTGCAATTGTACCTGTAGGATAAACCCCAACAGCATAAGAGCTGAGTCAAAGAGGAAATGTCTTTGTAACTTTTAAATAAATATTGCCAAATTGCCCTTCCTGAGGATTGTACCAATGTTCAGTCCTACATGACCTCTCCATTTGGCTCAGGCCTCCTCAAAGAATGGTAACTGGGTTCAAAAAACAAGCATCTCAAAATAACCAGGTGGCGTCTGTTTCCGCTTTTATGACTTAGCCTCTGAAGTTATGTAGTGTCACTTCCTCCACAGTCACACATTCAAGGATTAGGGATATAGATCTTACCTCTCCTTGGGAGGTGTGTCAATGTCACATTGTAAGAATAGCACATAGGGGGCCCCTGAGTGATTCAGTGGGTTAAAGCCTCTGCCTTTGGCTCAGGTCATGATCCCAGGGTCCTGGGATCTGCTCAGCAGGGAGTCTGCTTCCCTCTCTCTGCCTGCCTCTCTGCTTACTTGTGATCTAAATTAAATTAATTAAAATTTAAAATAAATTTTAAAAATCTTTTAAAAAAAAAGAATAGTACATAGGATGAAAGATCTTCAATCATCTTGGAAAATTCATTTGGCCACACAACTTGTTCTGTTCGTTGTTACTAAATCTTTGTAAGTATTACTTGAACAAAGAGCTCTTCTAAGACTTCAAAAAATTATGAAATTGTTACCATGTCCCACGGAAAGAATTGTAGTGGATATTTTGTTTGCTCCTTTGGAGCCACCTTCCACCAGTGTCCACTCTGTTCTGCACTCACCAGTGCTGGTCTGTAGGGTCTGTATCAATAAGCTCTCTTGTTTATTGCTCTCTTCTCATTGGCTCCTTCCAATGAGTGGCACCCACAGAAGAAAAGAATGAGGTCAGGATACTTATTCCATGCCTGGATCATGGGCTGGTTTCTTTGGTCACAGCTTCTATCTGAACACCCTCTCCTACTTCTCCTTTGCTTACCTCTTTAGGACTAGGGTTAGCCAATGGCTTCCCCCTGCTCCTAGCCCTGGAATGCTTCACTTTCTTTTTCTGGTTTCTCTTAATCCAGTCTACAAGTTTGTAAACAGTCCCTTCATTAAACTCTCCTTAATTATTTGGTTTCAGTTTATAGGGCTCTGAAAAAAATATTTTGTAAAATCTGTAATTCTGATGGGATCTTACTGAAAATAATTTTGTCGCTGACATTTCTGTATTTATTCCTAAAGAATATAAATACATGTAAGATTCCTCCATCAATTCATCCATGATATAGAAAAAATAAAGGCCTAGAGTTGCTGCTTTAATAGTGGTTGAGAAATTTGTCTCCTTTAAATCAATGGCATTAAACAAGCAATTCCACATTTATTTAATTACACTTATGTAAATGCAACAAAGAAGAAAGTATGACGAGCTATAACAGGGGAAACTGACTCTTCAGGGGGTGGAGATGAAGGCTTCCCTGAAGAAAGACATTTAAGACCTCAGGCAGGAAAGGGGCACATCTAATGCCAACTGGCAAAAGTCAGCAATTACTCATCATTTGCTATGGGCCAGGTACTAGTCACAGATACTTCACCCATATTACCTAATTTGTCCTCAAACTACTCTGTGACATGGGTATTGCTTTATTATTTCTTTTTCATAAATGATGAACCAGAGAATACACTAATTAGTAAATAAATAAGAACAGGTCATTATTGAATGAGTAGACAGATGAAGAATGCCTTTCTTGCAGAATTTTCCGAAGAAAGTCAAAGCCTCAAATTAATCCAAGAAATCTTTCTGCATCACGAAGATGCTCGAGATCCCAAATAATCTCCAACTGGTTTATTCCTTCATCCATTCAAGAGTATGATATTAGTTCATACCCTGCACTAGGGATCGTTCGGGCCACAAGGCATCAGCTGTTGTCTTGGAGCTCACGCTATGCTGAGCAGGGCGACCATAAACTGAAGGCAGGATTAAAACAGGACGACGTGACGGTAACTGTGAATCTACTTTGTATTTAGTATTCAGAAATCGGAACTACAAGGCCGGTTGGTTGATGGGCACAACCTGTGCTTTGGGTTGCTTTCTCTCACATCTGGTGGTTTACTCCCTTTTCTCCCTCATCCTCCCCTTTACAGTCCCAATAGCGCTGACGCCAGTCCCTTTGGTTTTACCGCGCCGCCCAGGTGTGGCTACTCAAGGCCCCTCACTAGCCTGGCCCAATCGGATGCCGCCCAGGGCTGCGGCGGCGGGGATTGGTTCCTCGTCTCCAGGGCGAAGCAGTAAAGGGCGGGCCTTTCCCCTGAAACCTGTAGCTGCCGGCAGCCGGAAGTGAGCAGGCGAGTCGGAAAAGTTATTTGTTGCCGCCGGAAGTCTAAGGGATAAAGCGCTGCCGGGTGATGGCAGCTGAGGAAGAGGCTGGGGAGGTGGGTGGCGGGCTTTGCCGAGGGCTTGGGGATAAAGGTGTCTGCGGCTAGACGTTTGGCCCACACTTACAGGCGATGCCGGGGAGGGAGGCGCACGAACCGTGGGATCCGGCGGCAGTGAGGGGAATCGGCCCCGGCCGCCCCGCCTCTAGCCCGTCCTCTCCGCGGCAGGTGCCGGTGGGCAGCGCGGAGGAGGGGGAGCGGCCCCTCGCAGGGGTTGCGGTTCTGGCCGCCCAGAAGCGTGAACAGAGGCTGCGCAAGTTCCGGGAGCTGCACCTGAAGCGGGTGAGTAGCCCCCGAGGCATCCAAGACCTGTCACCTGGGCGGCCCGCGAGTGTTGGTGGAGGGACGAGCAAGTGACACGTCTGACACGCCTGACAGACGCGCGGTTTCAACCCTGATGGCACACTGGAACCACTCGAGAACTTTTTTAAAAATGCTCATGCTTAAGTCTCACTTCTAGAATGTCTCACTTAATCCGTTTCTGGATCCAGACACTGGTTTTGTCTGTTGTCACACAGCAAGTTGGCTACTCACTCATTCATCCCAAACGCCCTCCTCCACCCCCACCCCCCCACCCCCGAGCTCCTAGTGAGCCACAGCCAACCAGATAGCGTGGATACAGTGGCAGGTGTGGTAAGGCTCCTGCCTGCCTGGTTATGGAGGCAGGTCCATAACAGTAATTACTCCGCGAGTTGGTAATTGTGTGTTAAAGGGAGGAACAAAGTGCCTCGGAAGTTCAAAGAAGACCACTATAGACTAATGGGACAGCTAAGCTGCTTGAAAGATGAGTAGGATATTATCAGACAAGTAAAGGAAGTTGGAGGAAGAGGTATCCAAGCAGTAAGGACAAGTGCAAAGACAGAGTCCTCTTTAGGGGGGGAGGCCCGCAAGCAGTGGGAGACAGGATGTGTGTGAGGAGTGTAGTTATTTGTGTTTGCCCAGAAAAACTCAATTTAAAGACTCATCAGACACACATACTTAATTTGAAATACTGTGAAAAGGGTAGGCTGTGAAGTAAATATAATTCAAATATCAAGCTTTTGTAATTTTTTTTTTAAGATTTTATTTATTTGACAGAGAGAGATCACAAGTAGGCAGAGAGGCAGGCAGAGAGAGGGAGGAGGAAGCAGGCTCCCTGCCTAGCAGAGAGCCCCATGTAGGACTCGATCCCAGGACCCTGAGATCATGATCTGAGCTGAAGGCAGAGGCTTAACCCACTGAGCCACCCAGGTAGCCCAAGCTTTTGTAATCTTTAATGGATCACTGGTTCTAAGTGATCAGTTACTGCAAACATCACAAAAAGGGAGAAAACCAGAGATTATGTGTCTCCTGATAGAAGTATATAACACTGGCTTCATATAAGTAGACTTTTTAAATAATACCTGAACTGAATGGAACCACTAGATCTAAAGACCAATTTACAAGAAATAGAGGGGTCAACGGAGCCTGTTAAAGGAAATCATAGGGAGGTAGCTAGCACTTTGGGAAATGGGACAGTCAGCCTGATCATTTTCACAGTCCTCGAAAGAGCAGGGGGTAAAAAAAGATGGAGAAGGAGACTACAGATTAAATAAACCTTAAGAGATGTATTGACTAGTCGCAATATATGGAACTTGTCTGAATTCAAACTGTAAAAATAATGAACCCTTGAGACCATCAGGAAAATGTGAACATTATAGGATGAGAATTCATTATTTTGGGAGTGTGATGGTGGTATTGTTAGAGAGATCAAAAGGGTGCCTGGCTGGCTCAGTCAGTGAAGCATGCAACTCTTGATCTCGGGGTTGCGATCAAGCCCCACATTGGGTGTAGAGATTATTTAAAAATAAAATCCTTTTTAAAAATGAGATATTAAAATATACATAGATTGGGGAAGAAATAGGCAGAAATCAGGAAATTTGGTCTTGGCCTAACTCTGCCACTAATTCTGTAAATCTAAAAACTTTCTCAATTTCATAAACATTAGATTGGAGTCTCCCATCACCTTCACAGCTTATACATGTGACCACCTGCCCACTTGCTCAGTGTTTATCTTTAAGTTGCTATTTAAATGTAATATTACTATTTAAGATGGGAATTTTACATTTTTATGTCTTTAATCTATAGGTTCTCTTTTCATCTTTTCTGTTTCTGGGTTGTTTTTTTGTTTTTTTGGTTTTTTTTTAGTTTTTGTGTTTTATTTTTATTTTGGGTTTTTATTTGGGAGGTCATCTTGTTTCATTTGTTTGGAAAAAAAGACTGTTGTTTTTCTGTAGCTTCCCACTGTCTGGGTTTTGTGGGTTACATTCTGATGGAGTCTCCTACCCTGTTTGTTTTTAAGAGGAGGTGTTAGGAAAGGTGTTTTCAGACGCTTTAAACCCATTAGTTGATGAGAATTTGTCTTGGACCCAATTAGAATTAAAAGAGACATGAAGGGGCACCTGGGTGGCTCAGTGGGTTAAGCCTCTGCCTTCAGCTCAGGTCATGATCCCGGAGTCCTGGGATCGAGCCCCACATCGGGCTCTCTGCTCGGCGGGGAGCCTGCTTCCTCCTCTCTCTCTGCCTGCCTCTCTGCCTGCTTGTGATCTCTCTCTCTGTCAAATAAATAAATAAAATTAAATATATATATATATATTTAAAAAAATAGACATGAAAATGGAATCACCTTCTCAGTATGTGACTTGGTGTCATTCACTAGCATCTAAAATCCTCTCAAGTCCCTCCCTATAGTAGAACTCACACCGTGGGAAACCCTGTTTCAATCCAATCCTAAAAGACTTGCTTACATCACACAGCCAGAGAGTAGTCAAGTCTGTATATCCCTCAGGCCTTCTTACTTCCAAACCGTAGCTCTATGCATCCCTACCACCTGGTTCCTTGAAAGTAGTAAAAGGATATTTAAAGATATAGGAATAGGTGTTGACTTCCTCATCTCCCCCTCCATAAATTCCCCCAACACAAATACACATGTAAAATTCTCTAGTGGCTCTCCTCCATTCAGGATAAAATGCAAAGGTCTGCTTTGGATGCCTGCCATACAAGACGACAGGTAATGTCTATTTAGATTTGTTTCCATACTTGTGCTGACAAACTTTGTGTGTTTTGGTGGTAGAATGAAGCTCGAAAGTTAAACCACCAGGAAGTTGTGGAGGAAGATAAAAGACTTAAATTACCTGCAAACTGGGAGGCTAAAAAAGCTCGTCTGGAATGGGAGCTGCAGGAAGAAGAAAAGAAAAAAGTAAGTACAAGTCCACCATCCTCACAGTCTGGGGATTGTAGGACCCTCCTGTGTTTCATCCAGGCAACGTGTGGCACAGTGGGTGAGCCCTCCGGGTCTGGTCTCAGCTGCATCTGAGACAGTTGTGAGAATAAAATGTGTAAATCACTTAACAGCAGTGCCTGGCACATACAGTGGAATGAGCAATGGCTGTCAGAGTAAGAGCCAAAGCTGCAGTAACAGAAAGTCCAACAATAAGAAGCTATAGGGGTGCCTGGATGGCTCAGTCATTAAGTGTCTGCCTTCATCTCAGGTCATGATCCCAGGACAAACCCCACGTCCGGCTCCGCTTAGCAGACCTGTTTCTCCCTCTCCCTGCTGCTCTCCCTGCTTGTACTGTCTCTGTCAAATAAATAAAATCTTTAAAAAAAAGAAAATGAAACTATAAAGCTCATGAGTCTCCCATGTATTAGCTCCCCTTTGAGCAGCCCAAGTCACCTGGCCTGATTGAACTGCAGGGGAGGCTGGGAAATGGGGAGCCATGAGCTGGGGAAGGAGGGTAGAAAGGATTTTAATGGACACCGTGGCTGTTTTTGGTGTCAGTGTTACAGAGGGGTTTTTTGTCTTTTTTTTAATAAGAAATGAAGCTCTGGTGATTTTTTTTTTTTTCTTAAGATTTTATTTATTTGAGAAAGGGAGAGAGAGAGAGCACAAGCAGGGGGAGGGGCAGAGGGAGATATAGACTTCCTGATGAGCAGGGAACCTGATGTGGGGCTTGATCCCCGGGCTCTGGATCATGACCAGACACCCATCCGAGCCACCCAGGTGACCCTAGATGTATTATGTCTTACAGATCACAGAAAATTACACAGTTTTCAAGCTAATCAACTTAAACAGTCTTGATAAGTCATTAGGCTTCTCTTAATTTTAAAGGGGTTGAAGAATGATCTAAGGGAGTAAAACTAATGATTTTTTTCCCCTCTTTTTAGGAATGTGCGGCAAGAGGGGAGGACTATGAGAAAGTGAAGCTGCTGGAGATCAGTGCAGAAGATGCAGAAAGATGGGAGAGGAAGAAGAGGAGGAAAAACCCCGACCTGGGGTTCTCAGGTAAAACTGGCTTTTACTTTATTGAATGGGCCTCTTAATAATAGGTTAATAATGCCCCAACACCTGAAAAATCTGGATTCTCCTTTTAGATTATGCTGCCGCCCAGTTACGCCAGTATCATCGGCTGACCAAGCAGATCAAACCTAACATGGAAACTTATGAAAGACTGAGAGAAAAACAGTAAGTGATTTAATGGTATATTCTTAGTATGTTACCTGGAAGGACTTGAATTTAAGAGCGCTGATTCTGGAGCTTTACTTCCTGGCCTTGGGTTCTGGCTCCACCACTTATCAGATGTGTCACACCGTTTTCCTCCGTTTCCTCATCTGTATACACAGAGTAACAGTGCTCACCTCACAGGGTGTGGGGAGTGTTAAATGAATTAATTCGTACAGTGTACGTACTGTTTGGCACATAGCACTGTATGCAGTATCGTCTTCATGGTTACAGCTGCTCCTACTCTGTCCCTTACCTGTGGAGGTAACTACTTTGCCCAGGAGCGGTAAGCAGTGCTAAGCTGCACTTGCTCCTTCCCTAAGACCAGTAGTGTGCTTAAGATCACAACTGTTTTGATAGGGAGAGTGTAGCAGAGAGCGCTCTAAATTGTTCAGAGCACACAGTTCAAGCTCTCTCTGTGCAGCTTGTTAGGTGAGTCCATAAGCCTCTGGTCCTCAGCTGGTCCCTCACGTGGGCACTAGAGTAGGTGATTTCTTCAGTACCTTTTTTCAGGTCTGATTTCTCTTCTTTGTAATCAAATATGATCCCCGAGGTTTCCACTTTGACCACTAAACACTGTCCAGTTCTGATGGTAGAGAATTTTCATGGTGTTATTTTCACCTTGCTCTTTCTCAGTGGAGAGGAGTTCTACCCAACATCCAACAGTCTTCTTCATGGAACCCATGTGCCCTCCACAGAGGAAATTGATAGGATGGTCATAGACTTGGAAAAGCAGTAAGTACTATCATGCAACCTTAAGTTTTAGTACTGACTAATGCTTCATGACAAAATTAACTTTGTGGTCTTCACGTGTAGCAAAGGGTAGAAATTAAGGAACACCTGAATTACTAGTTTGAGGAGTGTCCCATCACTGTTATTTGTACATTTGTGTTTTGAATAGGGTAATTATTAGGCAGAGCCAGTAATGTATAAATTCTCTCAAAGTAATTTGTCACTGACCTTGTATTTCAACATGAACTTGTGTTCCTAAGACTAGATTATCTGACAGTACTGCTAACTTATAAATTTAGTGAAGTTCAGTGAACTTATTTCTTCATAGAATTTTTCCCTAAAGATATTGCTTTCAGTCTTAAGACCAAAAAAGAAAGCAGCTTGGAATTCTGTATATCTGTTTCCATTACTGACTCTACTCTTAGTTAATTATTTGGGCATGTTTTATTAAGATCAAAAAAAGAAGGCAATTTTGAATATTGTCAGTTTTCTTTTCTTTCAGAATTGAAAAACGAGACAAGTATAGCCGGAGACGTCCTTATAATGATGATGCAGACATCGACTACATTAATGAAAGGAATGCCAAATTCAACAAGAAAGCAGAAAGGTTCTATGGGAAATATACAGCTGAAATTAAACAGAATTTGGAGAGGGGAACAGCAGTCTAATCTCCTTTGGGAACTCTTTTGACTGCCAAATTCTAACAGTAAACCAGGACTATTACCTTTTCTTTTATAACTTGTTAAGTGTTCTATGACTATGTATTTTCATGCTTATATATTTATTATTCACTCATTTCAGAGACAAAATCTTATGTATTTTTGTTCAGTGTGTGCACTTCATGTGTGTACCCTAGTGGGCTTAACACTACTAGCTACAAACATATGTCATCATCCTTACATTTATCATGGTTTTTTTTTTTAAGATTTTATTTGTCAGAGAGAGTGAGCACAGGCAGACAGAGTGGCAGGCAGAGGCAAAGGAAGAAGCAGGCTCCCCACTGAGCAAGGAGCCCGATGTGGGACTCGACCCCAGGACACTGGGGTCATGACCTGAGCTGAAGGCAGCTGTGTAACCAACTGAGCTACCCAGGTGTCATGTTTGCCTTGAACTAGAGTTGAACTTGGGAGCTTCAGAGATAGAATGCTAAACTGGGACTAATTTTTCTTGTATGCTATGGTGGGTGGAGAGAGGAAGGGGTTAGTGGCTACTGGAAATTCCCCCTGGCCCTCCCTCTCCATAAGTAGTGCTAGCCTATCCCATGCTCTAGCCCAGGGCCCAGGTACATTTATGGGGCTGGCACAGAAAGTAGGAAAACTGATCCTCTAATGACATTTTGTATATACACCATTTTTAAAAGCAAATTTCCCTCGGAAGAAAGTAAATTAAAACATTTGGTCAAAGTATTATTAAAACTTACATAATACAAACTTTTTAAAAAAAAAAACCTAATTGAAATTTTAACCTCATTTCAACTGTAACTGAAAAATGAGGGCATGTAGTTTGAATAGTAGTTATGGGAAATATAGGGCAAAAACCTGAAAGTCAGGAGTATCCCATAAAAGTAAAGGTTATTTGTGCCATTTTATATGAAAAGAGTAGGACTGGTATCCGTTAAGTTGGGCACACCAGTAGCTCTGATTTTGTGAATGACGGACGGATTAAGATGGTAATGTGCTATTAATGATTCAATATACTATGAATAAGGAAACTTTTAATGTTGTACATTCACATGCAGAATGAGGTAGAGCTATACATACTAACATGAAAAGATGCTCATACCCAAGCAGTTTGTGTGAGGCATTAAAAAAAATCCAGCATGTACTTCATACTATGATTGCCTCTGTGGAATGGAAACAGAAGCAGTAATTTTAGTTAGACTTCCTTTTAGGGGATTTTTTTTTTTAAGATTTTATTTATCTATTTGACAGACAGAGATCACAGTAGGCAGAGAAGCAGGCAGAGAGAGGAGGAAGCAGACTACCCGCTGAGCAGAGAGCCAGATGTGGGGCTCGATCCCAGGACCCTGGATCATGACCTGAGCTGAAGGCAGAGGCTTTAACCCACTGAGCCACCCAGGTGCCCCTAGACTTCCTTTTAAAAATAATTCAAGGGCAGGCCCCTAAGGGGCCCAGTCTGTTAAGCATCTGCCTTCACCTGAGGTCATGATCCTAGGGTCCTGGACTGAGCCCAGCATCAGGTTCCTCGCTCAGTCAGAGCCTGCCTCTCCCCTTGCTTGCACACACACTCTCGCTGACAAAATCTTTAAAAAGAACAAATGTGTAACTCCCTTAAAAATAATTCAAGGGACACCAGGAAATTAGGCATCTGCCTTGGGCTCAGGTCATGATCCTAGGCTCCTGGAATCGAGTGCCATGTCGGGCTCATTGTCGCTACTCAGCAAAGAGCCTGCTTCTTTCTCTGCCTGTTGCCCCCTGCTTGTGCTCTGACAAATAAAAACCTTAAAAAAATAATTGAAGACAGGGAGCCTGAGTGGCACAGTTGGTTAAGTGTTCGGCTCTTGGTTTCAGCTCAGGTTATCTCAGGGTCCTGGGATTGAGTCCCACATCAGCCTCCCTGCTTAAGATTCTCTCTCTTCCCCTCAGCCCCTTCTGCTAGTGCTGTCTCCAAAATAAATGTTTAAAAAAAAAAAATTTCAGGGTTTAATACCTGAACCAATTTAGATGTGCTTTCCAAAATGGTGGCCACCGTAGGACTTGGAAAGTGCTAGAACAAACAGGTGCTTTAAGTGTAAGATATACACTCATCACAATACCTAGTACAAAAAAAGTTAAAATGACACTATTCTTTTGAGATGACACTTTAGATATACTAGAATAAAAAAAAACTTTTTAATTCTTTTACCTTTTTCACTGTGGTTCCCTCATTTTCTCCAGACAGCACTGAGATCTAGTCTTTTGGTACACTTTCTCACCTTCAGCACCACCTTGCTATACGGTCCACAACTTAGCATCATGGTATCACACCTGGGCAACTGTATCCCACTTACGTAGTGACAGCCAGTCTGGGTATACACACACAGTACGTTTATCTTCTATGTTACAAAGCCCAGGACTGACTGACTACCACCGACAAGTGAACTTAATTAAACAAGGAGGCCGTTAGTACTTGATGGGGCAATTATGGGGGTAAAAAAAAGATGTTATGTTTAAACCATACTCTTTTCAGGACACTAGATAAAACGATCCAACAGACTAAGAAATCGTGAAGCCTCAAGTGTGCTAGTAAACTGAAGGAGAAACTAATGGTGAAGAATGTTGAAGAGAAAAATCACTGTGAAGTATCAGAAACAGTAATAAGCCAGACCCTTCGGATAGGATGGAGTTGGGTTAGAAGAGAGGACTTGTCCAGTCACTTAGCTGTTAATAAGGGCTAATATTCAAATACAGGTCATAATCAAGAGAAAATGCTATTACCAGCAAAATGAAGGTGAAAAGGGCACCTGGGTGGCTCGGTGGGTTAAAGCCTCTGCCTTTGGCTCAGGTCATGATCCCAGGATCCCAGGGTCCTGAAATCGAGCCCCACTCAGGCTCTCTGCTCAGCAGGGAGCCTGCTTCCCTTCCTCTCTCAGCCCCCAACTCTGCCTTTAAAAAAAAAGTGGAAAAGATTATCACTTCATTCTTTTCCAAAGTTTCCCTCACAAGGAAATCCTCTGCAACTTTGCTAAGAATACTAAATATACTAACAAAGTGTTCCTATTAGCCTCATTTTCAGTTACGACTCAAATCCTCACCTTTTACTGGATTTGGCTGCAATCACGCCAGCCTGCCAATGTAATGTTCTCAAGTCTTCTTAGAAAAAAATGAACCTACTGCATAAACTTTCGTACTCCCCTAGGAGCATGTCCTCCTCCTGGTTAACTACTACTGTTAACCTAGATGTAAAATGGACATGTTCACCCAGAGCAGCAAACCTTACAGGAATTTCCCATTCATTGTCCTTTTGAGTTTTTCATAAGGTCAAATTTTATTAGAGCAGCTCTCTCCCATACGTTTTAGGACAGAAATATTCTATTATCCATACTTTCCAATAACACAGCCACTAGCCTTAACACTTCAGAAGTGGCTAGCATGACTGAGAAACTGAATGTAATCAGTGGCTAGGTTACTGCAAAGTACAGGTAAAATATTTGATAGTACAGCTTTAGTTAACAACAAATTAAGTCCCACTTGAGAACCTTTGTTACTGTCCCTTCTATTTTAAGAATTCCTGACTTCTACCTACTCATCTATTCAAATTATTTTTGAGTTGTTGTCTCTTAAAATTCTGCTTTTCCTGTTCTCTACCGTATCATCCCTATTAAAAATCTATTTCATTATTTCCTAAATTTAAAAGACCACCCAAATTGATGGCAAAATAGAAAAAAAATACTTAAAAAAAAAAACATAATAAAGAAATGCAGCTAAACATCACAAATTTTGAAATTCAAGGAGGCATTCCATTTCTACCTCTTTGGCTGAGTTTCCTACCCTGAAGCTAGTAGTTTAAAGTCATCTAGGACAACACTATGCCAGAATTCCATAAACTTTAGGCATAACTTCTGAAATTTAAATGAAGACCCACATAACTGGGGATATTAAGATTCAGCTCTGGGGTGGAGACTTTGAGATTTAGCATTTCTCAGACTCCAGAATCCGTGAACCCTATTGCCATCACTCCATGGATCTAGATTTGGGATTAGCAAAGTTTTAAACAAGAAACACTTTATGCTTCTTTAAAATAAAGATTCATGGGATGCCTGGGTGGCTCAGTTGGTTAAGTGGCTGCCTTCGGCTCAGGTCATGATCCCGGAGTCCTGGGAGAATTGAGTCCCACATCGGGCTCCTTGCTCGGCAGGGAGCCTGCTTCTCCCTCTGTCTCTGCCTACCTCTCTGTCTGCCTGTGCTCGCTCTCTCCCTCTCCCTCTATCCCTGACAAATAAATAAAATCTTTAAAAAAAAAATAAAAATAAAAAAAATAAAGATTCATAATGTAATATATACATATATAATAAAGTGACACAAATTTAAAAAATAAAAAATTTATTAACAAATATAAACATATCAATTACTGTTCTTACAAATTTTGCTCTTACATAACTGGTATTATACAAAACATTTACAAGTATATGTACAAGACTCCCACCTGTATGAATCATCTGGTCCGTGTGGGTTTTCTCTTATCTAGAAGAAATCTAAAATGTTAATATTTAAATATAAAGGATTTATGTATTTCTGTGTCATTGTAATTCCAACAATTACCACTAAATGACTCCCAGAGATGGAATAATGCTAGAACACACACGTGCAATAAAGTGCATTTCAGCCAACCTTATACATTAGTTTTCTTTTTTTAGACAGGTAACCACAATCCATATGGACTTTTCTTCTTATCTATTTTGGGGGATCCTGAAGAGGTCTCTTCAGCAGTAGCTTTAGCAGATTTCTGAAGCATTGGCTTTGCTACAGAATTCTGTAATAGAAGAAATTCTTAAGTCAGCTATACAAACACATTGTATCCAAAAATACTTGTTCACAAAATACACTAAGCAATCCCATTAAAAACTAAAACTTGAGACACCAACCACAGAATGGAATGTGGTTGGACAGAATGGACCCCACATGATCCCAACTGTTAAGCCTACTTTAAATACTAGGAAAAAGGGGCGCCTGGGTGGCTCAGTGGGTTGAGCCGCTGCCTTCGGCTCAGGTCATGATCTCAGAGTCCTGGGATCAAGCCCCGCATCGGGCTCTCTGCTCAGCAGGGAGCTTGCTTCCTCCTTTCTCTCTGCCTGCCTCTCTGCCTGCTTGTCATCTCTCTCTGTCAAATAAATAAATAAAATCTTAAATACTAGGAAAAAAAAAACAAGGTCTATATGCAAAATAGATTGCAAAATAATGCACTGACAGAGTTTTCAGTTTTGTTTAAGCACTTAGAGGATTTTAAAATATTTGATTACAGGATTTTCTGAAATGTGGTTTTAAAATAGTTCAGCAAGTACAGAAGAAATATGTAAAAATAAATACTGGTATCAAAAATGTATCATATAATAGAATTGGCTTTTTCTATTATATATGGTACATTTTTGTACCATATATAATAGAAAAAGCCAATATACCAGTCACTTCTAAAAATGGTAAAAAAAAATTATGAAAGGTTTATTCTATCTAAAGTGGCTTAGTAGACCCGAATTAACACCACAAAAACAATGAGTATTCCAACAAAAATAAAAGCCCACATAATAGAATTATATCCCTTAAGTCCAATTTTTGAGTAGTCAATGCCCAGATATACTCACATTAGAGCTAAAAGCTATGCTTTTTTGCTGAGAAGTCTTTTCACTGGGATTTTTAGTTCCATCTTCTCCTAGTTTTCCCGACAGCTAAACAAGAGAAAAAATACTTTAAAAACAAAACTGATTCAATAATCAGCTTAAGGCACTCTTCCCTAACAGTATTATATTCCCCTGATGCAAATCCAGTTAACTCTGAAAGTAAAGTCATAGCAGAAAATACTTAGTTCCAAAGAACTAATAAGGCATTTGCCAGCTGGAAACCTAATCTGAAGAAGCAACTGGACTAAGACCTTGTTTATTACTAAATACTTAAGCAAACCCACATCTGGGTTTGAATGGTAGATTCATCTAGAGAACGACTTTCCGATCTTAACTGATTCTATCAAACTTCTAACTACCTTAAACCTTGAAGGCTATGAATTTTATACTTTCTACTTCATGTAATTAAGACCACACAGTGCAATTTACCAATGCACATCCTGCACATTTCTGGAGAATATAATAAACTTATCTGCAAGTGAAGCAGGCCTCTTCTTCTGTAATCTTTCAAAACATCTGGAATATATTGCATATATTATGGAAGGGACATCTGTATCACAGATGCCCCACATTACAAACGGTTTTTTAAAAAACTGTCTTTAGTGTCTTATTAAAATAGTACCTATCCCGACATCTAGCATGCACATGGATCTAACAACAAAAAACTAAACTTTCAGTGTGTGAACGTAAACTTCAAATTAGTTAAACCTCTGATGCTTTTGCCCATTTATCAATTACCAACAGATTTTCTTCATCAATGTCTGGAGACCACATTCATGATTTCTATAAGACAGAAATAAAGCAGATAAACTATACTGTATGTTAAATACAGAATTTGTGGGAACATAATGTTGCAAATGAAAGCTACAGATAAAATACTCTGTAAAGGCTATTTAGAAAAACTTAATAGCTACACAGAATTGCCAAATACCACCTACAACTATGAAACTGATTAGTATTGTGTCATGAAAATAAAGATCACTAATTTCCCATTTTCATGGGGGAGAGACCCTTTCTGGAGCTACTACTTTGATCTTAACAAATTATATTTAGGCTTTTCAAGAAGCACTCTAAGAAAAAACAAAAAAAGTGGCTAATTACATTTTCCTAAGAGCAGCTTTCTGAAGACTCTGGATAAACCTAGAATACTTACCTCAAACTTTGCATCACTGTTTGGTACAGCTGTTCCACAGTTCGTCTCTTTAGATGCAAGAACTTTTCTGAGACTAGCTGGCAAGTCAAAATTAGCGGTTCCTAAAGCTTTTGCTGCATTGGCTTTTGCTATTTCTAACAGTTCCATTCGATCTACAAAAACAAGACAATTATTACTCCTGTAAATCACTTCCCCAAAGAATGCCCATTTTTAGCTGAGAAAAGCAAGCAAGCATCCTTAAATATTCTCAACTGGTTTTCAATTTTCTTTACCAAAGGCCTGAATTTCCCAATTGTTTTCTTTCCCTTCAAATGTGTTTCCCTAAACCTATCAAGTTCTTTTGTAAGATTTTATATATGGCACAATCACCACAACTAATGAACCAATACAGATACATTCCTAAATCCACTTTAAGATTTCTAGAAGTCTTTTTTAGTATTTTATTTATTTGACAGAGAAAGACAACATAAGTAGGCAGAAAGGCAGGCAGAGAGAAGGGGGGCAGCAGGCTACCACCAAGAGGAGTGCCTGATGTGGAGCTGGATCCCAGGACCCTGAGATCATGACCTGAGCCCAAAGCAGAGGCTCAACCCAATGAGTCACGCAGACGCCCAGATTCCTACAGGTTTCCAGTCAAGTTATCTTTTTCTGTTCTGTGATCTTACCCACCATTAACAAATCACCTGTGTTAAAATACTGGAACTGCGGCACCTGGATGGCTCAGTTAAGCATCTGCCTTTTTCTGGTCATGATCCTGAGTCCCAGATCAAGGCTCCCACAGGGCTCCCTGTTCAGCGGGGCGTCTGCTGCTTCTGCCCCTCACCCGGCCCCCCCACCGCGTCCTCTACCAAGTAAGTAAAATATTAACCACTAACACGGTATTGACAAAAATGGTTTTGATATTCTTCTTCCCGCTCAACGGATAACAAAAGCTTAAGACAAACTGAGCCACTAGCAATACCTAGAAAAGCTGCACGGAGAAGGGCGGGCCAACCACTGGGAAAAAGAAGTTCCTCTACCTCAAGCTGTTTAATTCCACAATCGACTTCTAATCCCCAAGGAAAAGAACGTCCACTTTTAAAACGGGGTACCAAACAGCGCTTTTAACTGCTCTTAACCTCCTAATGAGTCCCTTGTTTGCTCCCAACGAAACTACTAAGATTACAAGCGCCAAAAGCAATGGAAATCCGCACTACAAGACTACTTTGGTCCCCCGGCGTAGTCTTGCTGTCGCCAGCCAGCCACGCACGAGGGTGCAGAAGAGAGCTTCGCACCAGGGGACTCACCTTTCTCACTTAAGCGAAAAGGGGTTGGGCTCCGCGACCGGGTCCGGGATCTGCCCCGGGACCCGCCCCTCCAACTTCCGCGTTCCTCAGGGTACAAGGTGCGGCCGAAGCCGTAGTATCGCCGCCCCCGCGGGAGCGCGTAGGCCCGTCGGTAATACGAGCGCCCCCGCGAGCGGGACCGGCTGCGGGAGCGGGGCCGCGACGGCGACCGACCGTATCTCCTGGACGCGCCGTAGCGCCTGTCGCGATACCGGCGGCCGCGGGAGCGTGACCGGCTGCGCGAGTAGGAGCGCGAGTAGCGCCTGTACTTTCTCTGGTGGCGCCTCCTGGACCAAGACCTGGACCTGCTCCTCCTCCAAGACCGGCTCCGACTCCGCGACGACGCCCGGCTCGAGCCGCTGGAGCGCGACCGAGAGCTCCCGGAAGACGAGCGGCTCCTGGATGCCGAGGACAGGCGGCTGGACCGGCCCGACCGAGACGTCGAGGGGGACTCCTTGTGCTGCGGCGAGCCCGGCCACAGGTCGTTCACGTACTGGGACATCTCGGCGCGAGACTGCAAGCTTCCCTGTCTCAGAGAATCCCTGCCCGGAAACTCGGCACCTGAAATCCACCGGGGGGGGGGACCGGAAGTGAGTCGCGCGGGAGGATCCCAAGCCAAGAAACTAAAACCCGTTCCGACTCCAGGCCGTGACGGCCACAAAGGCCAGCCTGCACGCCCTACCAGCGGCCCCTTTGTGCGTCACCCCCAACCCACGTACCTGGGACCGACCCCGCGTCACTGGAAAACTTACCACCACAGGCTGCCGAAGCCACACCAAAAGTGAAAGTAAAGGACCAACAGACGCCCTCCTTTCGAAGTTGAGGACGAAGGGAGACTTTTCGAAGCTACTCTTGAGA
This sequence comes from Mustela lutreola, assembly GCF_030435805.1. Lineage (NCBI taxonomy): Eukaryota > Metazoa > Chordata > Mammalia > Carnivora > Mustelidae > Mustela > Mustela lutreola. Next base: position 18,396,972 of record NC_081299.1, read on the forward strand.
AAAGCAGATTAGCAACCCCCCTCTCCGACCTCCAGACGCGGACTGGGCGGGCGCCAGCAAACGCGTCGAAAATACCAGAAGCCGAGGCGCAGAGCATGCGCAGAAACGTTGGCACGGTGGGCGTGCCTCCCCTTTGCCCAATCACCGCCCTTTCTCCTCTCTTGGCGCGTCCCACCCCGTCCCGCCCCGTCCCGCCCGCCGTGCGCAAAGTCCTGGAAGCGTAGGCGGTCCTCGTCCTGGGGGAGGGGGTGGAGCGGGGCGCGGAGCTGCTGCATCCGGGTACCCGTGGGCTGTGTTTGTTGCTGAACCCGGCGGAGTGCGGATATTTCTTGCGGCCGCAGTCCTAGGCTGAGGACGCTCTCTCTGCTGGGTCAGTGCAGGCCGGGCCGTTGCCTCAACTACCCAAGAAGTTGCAGGCTCGGGCTGACCCTCCCTGGACTCTTCACGGCCACTTCTTCCGGACCGGTGCCAGGCTGCGGACGTCCCAGGATTTCCGTCAATGCAGTATCAACTTAGAAAAGGTCGCTTACGCCCATGTTTTGCCAAGTAGAGATTAAGAAAGTTGGAGACAATTCGAGACACAGCGGACCTATACCGGGGGTCAGAATGACGGCTGAAAATTCAGTTCCAAAGACTTTGTGCTTGCTTTTAGGGGATTAAACAATGGTGGTTGTTTTATTTCTGGGGATTTGTAAATTGGATACATTTCAAACATACTTAGGCTTAATAAAGCATAACAGTTGCCCTGAAATAATTTTTCGTTGAATGAATTAATCACATCTGCAAATAGAGTCATTGTTTGAGCTTTGCGAGTCAAGAGTGGCAGTTTTACTAAAGTTGCGTTCTTTCGAGGGAGCTATATAAATTTTTTCTCTTCCTCATCTTCAGCCCACATCCCCAAATAGGCAAAGAAATGGAGGGAATAAAAACCTTATCCCAGAATCTGCACCCACCCATGTAACCTGCATTGGTTACTGTCCACAATCATCCACATCTTTAGGGAAGTATCGTGATGGAAATCGTTCCTAGGGAAAGAAATGTTTCTTTAGAAACGTTTATCTAAGTGGTATCACAACAGAAGACACAATGCCCAACTGCCAGGAACTTTTCCTGAAACTTCTCATAAAGCTATATGAGTCACAGAAATATAAGAGCTTCAGATTTGACAAGTGTATGTGTTGGGAATATAGGATGATGGGAGTGTGGAGCTTTGGGTTATTAAAAAAGAGCGTGGTAGGAGTCTCTGACTGGTACAAAATACCAGTCAAATGAGTGCCTAAACTAAGGCGAGTAGAGGGGCGCCTGGGTGGCTCAGTGGGTTGGGCCGCTGCCTTAGGCTCAAGTCATGATCTCAGCGTCCTGGGATTGAGTCCCGCATCGGGCTCTCTGCTCGGCAGGGAGCCTGCTTCCCTCTCTCTCTCTCTCTGCCTGCCTCTCGGTCTACTTGTGATTTCTCTCTGTCAAATAAATAAATAAAATTTAAAAATAATAATAAGGTGAGTAGAAAAATCCTGGATGTTAACAGGAGGATATTTAAAACCATGGGATATGTTACCTTGCCCGTGTGCATGATACTGGTATATTCGTAATGAGGGAAGAGAAGGACAAATTGAGGACAAATCAGAAGCTGACACCCACCCCCAGCCAAGGGATATATGTGACATTCTCCGTCATTTCTAGTTGCCCTAAAGCCAAGGAGAGGAAAAACAAATAGTTGTAGGGTCACAATCCTGTAAGGCATAAGGCTTCCTCAGTTTACAAATGTATTAGGAATCTACAAGAATAAAGCATTTCTTTCAATAACCTAGCTTCCAGAAGGTAATGTAGATACAATTAAATGTCCTTAACGACCTGCTGCCCATTGACAGATACATGAAGCGGGCAGAGAGTAATGTTCCTCCCGGCAGCTCCTAACTATCTTAATGTTAATGGCTTGCTAGAGGGGAAAACAACCTTAACAATGGCAAGGCCTCAGGAATCCTGTAAAGTCTTCCTTTTTGTAACAAAGTCCTTTTGAAACTTCCCTTTTCCTTACCTCCCCCAACTGATAACGTTTTAAAGAATGTAAGTGAGGCTCAGTGGGGTGGAATCCGGAGCCCATGAAAGAATTCTTGAGATATCTTTGGTGCAAAATGGGGGTTTAGTAAAGCATGGGGACAGGACCCGTGGGCAGAAAGAGCTGCTGCCCTGGGGTGAGGGGTGGCAAGTTCTGAACGATGGGGTTGGGGGAAGTAAGGAAAAAGGGTGGTTGCTAAAGAAGACCTACAGGATACCGGATACCAGTGGCCTTGCCATTGTCAAGGTTGTTTTTCCCTTCTTAGCAAGATATTAAGATAGTTGGGAGGTTCCTAAAGAATGTCACATAAACCTCACCAGGAGTGGGGGTAGGGGAAGTTGCAGGGTGTCAGCTTTTGCTTTGTCTTCAGCCTGCCTTCATGTTCCCTCATCACAACCCCAGAGTATATAATCAGCTACCCCTCACAACCCTGGGGCAGCAGCTCTTTCTGCCCACAGGTCCTGACCCTGTGCTTTACTAAATCGCCATTTTGCACCAAAGATGACTCAAGAATTCTTTCTTGGTCATCAGTTCCGGACCCCACCCGACGGAATCTCACCTATATCCCAAAACCCAAACATTTGTATCTATAATATGTGTAAGTCTACCTGAGTTTAAGTCTGGAAGAAATGTTTCTTTTTTTCTAAGCAATAGAGTCTTCTCTGAGCATCTATCCCCTCACTTGATTCAAAATCCATTTTCAGTTACCATTAATGCACCTTGCAGAATTTGTAGGCTAATGCAGGCAGAAATGACATCTTTACAATAGCACATTTTCCCATCCAAGAATGTGATGCTTTTCTACACTTATTTAAAATTGTTTAGGGCCTTCACAGGGGTTAGGCAGGTTAATGGCACCCAAAGAAGTTCACACCCTATTTCCCAGAACCTGGGAATGTTACTTTACTGATGAAATTTTGGAAAATAAGTGAGGTTCGGTGGGGGTGAAGTCCGGAGTCAAGAGATCGAGAAAGAATTCTTGAGATGTCTTTGGTGCAAAATGGTGGTTTATTAAAGCATGGAAACAGGACCAGTGGGCAGAAAGAGCTGCTGCCCCGGGGTTGTGAGGGGTGGCTGATTTTATACTCAGGAGTTAGGGGTGGCAGTTGAGGACAAAGGGGGTGTCCAGAAGGACTGTCATATGCTAATGAAGACTCTCAGGATACTGGAGGCCTGGTTATTGTCAAGCCAAGGCTATTTTTCCCTTCTAATGAGGTACTAACATGAAGACAGTTGGGAGTTTCCTGGAGGAATGTTACATTCCTCCTATGACTCATGTCCTTTTCAGTGGAACTTCAAAAGAAATTCAATTTTATTTACATTTCCCTCTGCCTCAGCCTCCCTCAATTTTATGGAGGGGAGTGTGATATTAGGGCTTCAGGAACTGAGTTAGGGGTCTCTGGAAGTTATGCTATTTTTTTTTTTTTAAGATTTATTTATTTATTTATTTGACAGAGGGAGAGAGATCACAAGTACGCAGAGAGGCAGGCAGAGAGAGAGGAGGAAGCAGGCTCCCCGCCGAGCAGAGAGCCCCAATGTGGGGCTCGATCCCAGGACCCTGGGATCATGACCTGAGCCGAAGGCAGAGGCTCAACCCACTGAGCCACCCAGGCGCCCCTGGAAGTTATGCTATTGATAAGACAGCTTCTTCCTTGTAAATCACTAGCACATTTGTACACTGAGGGAGACTCCTGTCCTGCAGGACTGTGATCTCTGTCAGTTAACCATCTGTTCTTTAGGGTAGCCAGGAGTGCCTGAGGAATGTCACATGTGTCACATGGGGTGGGGGTGGAGTAGGGTGCCCGCTAAGGCTCTGTCCTCAGCTAGCCTTTTGCTCACTCATCACTTACAAAAGGAATTTTGCAGATGTGATTAAAATTAAGGATCTTGTGATGAGATTACCAGGAATTATGAGGGTGGGGGAGCTAGGTGCAGTCCATTCCCTGGAGAGATTCAAAACCTGAAAAGGCCTCTAGGAGCTAACATCTGCAGCTTGCTGATAGTCCCCAAGATAACAGAGATCTCAATCCTATAACCTCACAGAATTCAATACTGTCAATACCTGAATAAGCAAGGTGTTAGAGATTCCCCCCTAGTCTCCAAAAGGAACACAGCCCTGCTGACACCTTGACTGGAAACAATATGAAAGATTCTTTCACTTGATAGGTAAATTCAATCCATTTACATTTACTAGAGTAACTGCAATGTTGATCTTACCACTTTCATTAGTATCTTATTTCTTTTACTTAGCTTTTTTCACTTTTTCCCATTTTGTTTGGCCAGCATGATCAAGTCTCTCTTTTTTCCTCTCTCACTACCCATTTAGAGGTTCTGCAATGCTTCATCATGCCATTAGTAGTTTAATGGCTATCTTTTTATTTCTACTAAATATATAAGCCTGTTTTTCTTCTCCTCCTGTCTTCTTCCACAAATATTTACAGATTGTTTGTTGTATTAGATGCTGTTGGGAAAGTTAAGAAAAATGTAATGGCCCTTTCCCCTACCAAAATTTAAAAATTTCATTAATTTTAATGACAGCTACTTTTGTAACAAGTGAGGAAATCCAAAGATATACAAAGGAAAAGCTAAACACCCATTCCTTGGAAGTATGAAATCCTATAAAAGAGGTCCGCATTATTTTCCCCATAAATTAGAAGTAACCAATGTTAACAGTTTAGCAAGTGCTCTGTCATCTTTCTCCAAGCTCTTTCAAATATAATACAAACATGTGGGGTTTTATGATTTTTCATAAAAAATTGATTTAAAACTTGCTTTTATAGTCAATATTCTTTGAGATGAATCATATAGATCTAATTTATGTCTATATATCAGCTGTATAATATTCCATAGTAGAAATACCAGAAATTAATCTTTTATCCCTTATTGCTTATTCATGAACAGTCATATGGTATTCAGTTTTTCCACCACTAAAAACTATGCCTTGGAACCGGTGTTGGATTTTGAAAATGTTGACAGTTGTGGAGCTCCCATGAATGCTCCTAATCCATGGTTTCAAGGTCAACACAGCCATGTTCATGATACAAGCTGGAGAGCTGATTACAAGCTGATTACAAGGAGTTACCTCCAAGATATGTGACATGGCAGCCCAGGGATAAGCTCAGCTTTCTCAGACCAACAGACAGGATCAGAGGAGCTTTCAACCAAGAGCCTATCTAGAGTGAGCTACAAAGAGGAAAAACAGCTCTGAGTGATTCTGACATAGAAAACATATTTATTGATCTTATAATATCACAGACAAGTTGACATCAGACATCTCTATCGTTAGACCTGCTGTAGAATCATTAGCTACACTAACCAGTGCAACATTCAAGGCAAGTAACACAAAGATCAATAAACTCCAGTCTGATGTGACATTCCTGTGCTCCAGCATGTCCCAAGGAACTCCTGCCACTGGCTCAATCATCACCCCATGTGGGCTCATTCCTCCACTGCCTATGGTTATTAAGCCGAGCTATAACTAGACTGTTATTCTATTTTTTTTTTAAGATTTATTTATTTATTTGTCAGAAAGAGATAGAGAGACAACAAGCACAAGAGGGGGGAGCGGCAGGCAGAGGGAGAAGTAGGCTCCCTCCTAAGCAACAAACCCGATGTAGGTCTCGATCCCAGAATCCTGGGATCATGACCTGAGCTGAAGGCAGCTGCTTAACCAACTGAACCACCCAGGTGCCCCAGACTATTATTCCTCCTGCTCCTCCTGATAACCATTTCTCAGGTTGGTAGCTCTGGCATGGGAATATCAGGTTTACAGCACTATGTAAGAGGCACCCACTTGTTATATCAAGTGTAACACATGTTTTCTGCCATGAAGACTTACGCATGAGGATATTATCTTAACATCGCCATGGAAGCTGCTCCTCTGTTCCCACTGCAGCCACCACAGAGAGGTGTTAGGGATTCTGTACTGTCATTTAGCTTTGAAAAAGCCAGGAAAGCAAGTGAGCCTCGCATAGATCCAGATGTGTATCCACCAACGTCTTTCCCAATAACCCACAAAGGTGCAACTACTGGTGGTGGTATTATAGTATACAGACTGGTCCACACCTCTGCCTAACGAAGAATGTGACATTCGTGTCCATGCCTAATGGCCACCCAAATCGCTTGTTTGAAAATTACTCAACTCTCAAAGCAATAGACCGCTTCAGTGCACACCTTGTTCCCTAGGGTACAGCTACTCAATCAGACAAGCCATCTCAGCCACACTCACCTGAATGTCAAAAGAACCATCATTAACCATATGTGGATTATGTTACACAACCTTCACAGGGAATTTGACTTCAATAATGGCACAGTCATGGGAAGCAAAATAACTAGAGAATGTTGACTGGTCCAGAATGGAAGCTGGAGTACTGCACTAGGCTACAGTATTGACTTCCTTTTCAAGGGTCAGATGCCATGCAGTCTACTGCATGCCTGCTTCCTCAAGTCCCTTCACAGTCTTCACCTGACCATGCTTGATGTTTGCTGCCTTTGCTCAACAACCAAACAATCTCAGGGACTGTCTCAGGAGACTGGGCACTTGTCTGGCCCTGTGTAAAGATGAACTATTCTGTCTTCAACCTAACAAGAGATGACCTTTACTTCCAGGTACGATGCAGTGACACCATGATGTTTTACCAGCTGGACAGGATCTTATATAGTAATTTGCCTTCCAGAGGCAAAGGATGACATATCAACTAATCTGGCCAAAAAAACAAATGTGCCCTGAGTAGTCACCCCAACCGTTGCTCCCATTTTCAGCAACCATTTTGTCAAAGCACATGAATGGGTAAGTTTTTACTCAGAGACATCCATCAGGATCTTATAGCAAGCTCTCATGCTGGATCCATTGTATTATGCAATTGGATCTAAATCTGATTTCTCTGGAATGTTCCATGCATCTCATGTTCGGTGCACCCACTTGAGTAGTACTTTATGGCACATTAGATTATCTTCATTTACTTTCCTCCATCCATAAGACTAGCTTGGAGAGCTGACCTCTTGGGCAGCTTGGCTGGGCAGGACTTTAAAACTTGTAAGACTTGCAACTTTGCTAGGAACAAAAGTCACACGCCACTTTTTTTTTTTTTTTTTTTTTTTTAAGATTTATTTATTTATTTTAGAGAGCAGAGGAGTGGAGGGACAAAGGGAGAGGGAGAGAGAAAATTTCAAGCTGACTCCCTGCTGAGTGGGGAGCCTGATGTAGGGCTCTATCTCAAGACCCTGAGATCATGACCTGAGTCAAAATCAAGAGTCAAGAGTTGGATGCTTCACCAACTGAGCCACCCAGGTGCCCCAGTCAGATGCCATTTCTAGTACTGGTACTTTTACTGTTAAATCATGAAGTCTCAAAAGTGGAATTGCTGGCATTGAGAAAGGCATAGAATTGTTGGATCATTATGGTATACACCTGAAACTAGTATAACACTTGAATATATGGTAATTATACTTGAATAAGGAAAAAGAATGAATTTCTGGATTAAACGGTCTATATGATTGGGATGCCTGGATGGCTTAGTCAGTTAAGCGTCTGCCTTCAGCTCAGGTCATGATCCCAGGCTCCTGGGATCAAGTCCCACATCGGGTTCCTTGCCCAGGGAGGAGCTTGTTTCTCCCTCTGCCTGCCGCTCCCTCTGCTTGTACTCTCTCTCTCTCTCTGAGAAATAAATAAATAAAATCTTAAAAAAAAAAAAGAAAGGGGGCCTGTGTGTGATTGAATATATTGCCATATTATTTCCAAAGAGGTTGTAACAACAATATAGGAGAGAAAGCCTTTCTGATGTTACAGACCAGTTCATGTCCCCCATTATAGGTTATCTTATTTTCCTGTGCCTCATATTATGAGCATTTATCACAACTGTAATTAGTTTGAATTCATTTTGTATCATCTTCCTGCTAGAACAGAAATTACATAAGGACAGCCTTGTTTTTATTGAACCCCAGCATTCTAGACAGTGCACTGCATATAGTACACACTCAATGTTTATGAATATATAAATGAAAGAGAATCACAAATAAGTCTTGAAGGATAGGCAGAGGGAAAGAAAAAGAACATTCTAGAGAAGGACAAAGGTCTTAGCAAAATCTTGGAAATGGAAATGCCTATTATTTGGGGACAGAAAATAAGTGAGCTTGGCTAGAGCAAAGAGTGTATGGTGGAGAATCTGGGGAAGATGAAGCTGGAGATGCAGAATTAGGGTAGCTTATGATGAGCCATAAATGTGAATATCTTCTTCTCAAGCAGCAGGGTCCTAGTTTGTCAGAAATACTGAACTGCCCTTCCAAAGCTAACTAGATACACGAGATGGTAAACAGCTTTACTTAATGGGATTGGAAAGAAGAAGCTATTTGCAGGATTTGGGGGATAAAATTCAAAAGGCTCTCCTTGAACAGACACCTACTACAAAAATACATAATCTCACACCTTATCATGCACTGTATAATACAATAAAATACTGTCCTTAATGAACATATTTAGCTTCCTTTCTGACTTCCAGAATCCTCTGTCATGAGAATTTACTAAAGGAATTTTAAACTCTTTATTTTTACTTGACATTCTGTTGAAAAGAATGCTGCAGATTAATCCCGTAGATTAAAACTACAGGAAACAACAGGGCATAGATGACACTGAAAATAGTGGTTTCTATGGGGTACCGGGAAGGAAAAGCAGTAGGCTCAAGAAAACAGTAGGAAAACAGGAGTCAAGACAAGTTTAGACCAATTAGAATAGTCTTAAAATGGAAATACAATGTATCCAGCGCCTGGGTGGCTCAGTCAGTTAAGCATCTGAATCTTGATTTCAGCTCAGGTCATGATCTCGGGGGTCTTGAGATTAAGCCCTGCCTCTGGCTCTGTACGTATTGCAGAGTGTGCTTGAGAGTCTCTCTGCTCCTCCCCCTCAAAAAACTAAAGAAAATCTTGAAAAATTGAAATACAATGTACTTACCAGAACATTCGTCCTTTTAAAGTACACAATCCTACCATTTTTAGTGTATCTACAGTGTTGTGGATTCCAGATATTCACTAATTCCAGAACTTTTTCATCTCCCCAGAAAGAAACCCCTTACTTGTTGGCAATCATGTCTCATTCCCTCCCTACCCAGCTCCCTGCAGCCACAAATCTACTTTCTGTTTGTGTGGATTTGCCTATTATGGATATTTCATATAAAAGGATTAATATGATATGTGGTCTTTTGTGTCTGGCTTCTGTCACTTAGCATGTTTTCAGGGTTCATCCATGTTGTGACATATACCCAAATTTCATTCCTTTTTATGGCTGAATAATATTCCATTGTATGGATATACAGCATTTGTTTATCTGCTCATCCACTGATGGACATTAGGTTGTTTCTACTTTTTGGCTATTATGAATAATGCTGCTGCTAAGAGCACCCATGTACAGGTTTTTGTATGAACATATGTCTTCAGTTCTCATGGGTACATACATACCTAAGAGTGGAATTGCTGGGTCATTTGATAATGTTGTGTTTAACTTTTTGTACAATTGTCAGACTGTTTTATACAGTGGCTGTACCATTTTACATCCCCCATTTTACATGTACGAGGGTTCCCATTTCTATACATCCTTGCCAAAACCTTATTTTCTCTCTCTCTTAATTTTTAATGACAGTGCATATGAATTTAGAGGCATTTTGGTGTAAAGAAAAGCAAAGAATTAGGCTGGTGGCTTGAGAAGGTGGTTGAATCAAGCAAGCTTTTTTGTTATTTTTTGTTTGAAGATAGCATATTTGTATACTGATGGAAATAATCTCATAGAAAGGGGGAAATGGATGATGTGGGAGAGATGTTAGACAGTTGTGGGGTCCAGGTATAGAGCATGAGTGATGACGGTCTAGGGAACAAGAGGAGGAACTGGCCTTACATGTGAGCACAGACAGTTTCTACAGTACAACCGGTGGTACTGGGGTCTGAATGTTTGTGCCCCCTCCATTCATGTACTGAGATCTGACCCCCAAAGTGATTGGGTTAGGGGGAGGGGCCTTTGGGAAGCTATTAGGTCATGAGAGTGAAGCCCTCATGTTTGGGATTAGTGCCCTTCTGAAAGAGACCCTGGAGAGTTCCTTCAACCTCTCCACCATGTGAAGACCCAGTGAGAAGTCAGCAGTCTGCAACCCATTACAAGGTCTTCACCAGAACCCAAATATAATATCACTGATCTTGGACTGGTAGCCTTCAGAACCATGAGAAAGGTATTTTTGTTGTTATAACCCATCGGGTCTGTGGTACTTTGTTATAGCAGCCCAAATGGACTAGGACAAGTGGGAAGACAGAGTGTGAGTCCAGGTGGAGATAGGACAGCTTGGTGGTGAGCATTTGTGGAAGTCCTCTTGTGATCTGTTTTTTTTGTTTTTTTTGGTTTTTTTTTTTTGTTTTTTCCTCAGTGAAATAAGCAGCTTAGTTTAAAGAGAGGCAGGAGTTATTGGAGGTCTGAAGAGAAAGAAGAAAGTTCAATACAGTCGTCTAGGGTGACAGTGACTACACAGAGTAGGACAGCGAGGCATCACCCAGAGCCACTTGAGGTTGTGATCATGAGTCTAAAATGAGGCCAATCATGGGATGCCTGGGTAGCTCAGTCAGTTAAACATCTGCCTTCAGTTCATGATCGTGAACTGCCTTCAGGTCATGATCCCAGAAACGAGGGGTCAAGTCCATATCGGGCTCCTTGCTTGGGAGGGAGCCTGCTTCTCCCTTTGCCTGCTGTTCCCCCTGCTTGTGCTCACTCTTTCTTTCTGACAAATAAATAAATCTCTAAAAAAATAAAATGAGGCCAGTCAGTATTACTTTTTTCCAGCGTCTGATCTTCTCTTACCAAATTAGAAGTTTTCAGCTTTCAACGAATGGAGTTAATACTGAGTTGACATTACATATACAAAAGACATTTTTCAACTTGCTATTTCTATGTTCATTGGACTTCATGCTAGAATTTATTAAAGTTAAGGAATTTAGATAACAGCAAAGACTAACACATCTTGGTTCAGTTTTTCTGTCCAAGGTAATTATAATAAACAAGGATTTTATTTTAGCACTATTATTTCTCTTGAAGATAATGTTGCTGAATGAAGAAGGATGTAAAACCGACTAGTTTTGAATCTTTCCATCTACATATTATTTTCAGAAAAGGGGGAGACTAGAAGTAAATGGTACCTTCTTTAAGGATCTATTATCCTTTAGAAATTTCGGGAATTCTGAATTATGCTTAGTCATCCATTCAGTTAGTCAACAAGCATTTTCTCAATATTTCCTCTTCTACAAGTTACAGGAAAAACAACACTAACATAAATATGATTCCTACCTTGAAATATATCACAGGCATCTGGTTATTACACTGTTTTTAGAAAAGGCAAATGAACTTTTATTTGAACCAATTCTTCTAAGAGAAATTGGTTCTAGTAGTATCACATAACATTAATGCTGATAGAATATTATGAAATTTGTAAAATAAAAAGTTAGGATATGTTAATAAGTTTCATATATTACATATAAAATCTTGCTGGCGGATCCTCTGGCTTTTGTTTTTGTTGTTTTTAAAGATTTTATTTATTTATTTGACAGAGAGAAAAATCACAAGTAGGTAGAGAGGCAGGCAGAGAGAGAGAGGGAAAGCAGGCTCCCGCTGAGCACAGAGCCCAATGGAGGACTCCATCCCAGGACCCTGAGATCATGACCCAAGCTGAAGGCACAGGCTTTAACCCACTGAGCCACCCAGGTGACCCCGTCCTCTGGTTTTTTAGCAGTGAACTGTGCGCTCTTGAAGAATGCTTGTCACAACTATAGTCAATCATGTGCTTGATGGGATCTTAATGAGAATATGCTATTAGAGTCTTCAGATTTTTATACTTTCCTTTTTGAAAAGTCTTTCAAAGAACTGACAATTTTGTGAACCTGGCAGTGCTTATGTTTCAGGCCACCATCAAGTCCAGGGGCAGAAGCCGAGTCCTTTGGCTGCAGGACACACAGATGGACAGTGTGTGGCAGTGTTTCAATGCTGTCGCCACACTTCTACACAGTCACTGATTGCAAGCGCATCCCAGGGTTATATTTTTCTATTGCTCTGTCACAGTTTGCTTGCCAAACAGAATATGGGAAACGAATAGGCAGTTTTCTTGCATGATTCTTTTTTTTGTTTTTTAAGATTTTATTAATTTATTTGACAGACAGATCACAAGTAGGCAGAGAAGCAGTCAGAGAGAGAGGGGGAAGCAGGCTCCCTGCTGAGCAGAGAGCCTGATGCGGGGCTACATCCCAGGACCCTGAGATCATGACCTGAGCAGAAGGCAGAGGCTTAACCCACTGAGCCACCCAGGCGCCCCTTCTTGCATGATTCTTAAAAAATGGTCAAAAGGAACTCCATTGCTGAAGAAAGGAATAAATACAATTTAGTCCCTGAACATGGCTGTCTGTAGGTTGTTACTGTGGGGAACCTTAGTTTGGTCAAAGGAGTATTTTCATTGAAAATTCTGAAAGATCAAGCTTCTTTTTTGGTTCCATAATACTTAAAAAATAAAAACAAAAGATAAACAAGCTACCAAATTATCAAGGTTTCACTTATATAACTGTAATTACAGATAAAAAATTTGACAGTGAATTTATTTTTCCAGGACTTTTTTTTTTTTTTTTTTAAGATTTTATTTACTTATTTGACAGAGAGAGACACAAGTAGGCAGAGAGACAGGCAGAGAGAGGAAGGGAAGCAGGCTCCCTGCTGAGGAGAGAGCCCGATACTCTCTCCTCTCCCTCGGAGGCTCAATCCCAGGACCCTGGGATCATGACCCGAGCGGAAGTAGGAGGCTTTAACCCACTGAGCCACCCAGGCACCCTCCCTGGTTTCCAGGACTTTTAAATTAGGAGTATTATTTGAACGAAAGAGAACCAACCTATTCATTATTTAAAACTAAAAATTTATTTCAGGGATTTTTTTCTCATAGAGTACAGAAAACAATGAATTTGATGCCACCCCCAAAACACAGGGGAGAGGGGGGTGTATCTTCTTTAATAACTTCACATTCTAAGGTGATTAATATCTTCACCCATAGGGAATGCTATCAGACTAGGTTGCTTAAACACAGAAATTTATTTTTTTCACAGTTCTGTGAAAGGGGCTGGCAGGCTCAGTTTCTGGTAAGGCCTCTTCCCAGCCTGCAGATAGTTACCTTGTCACCATGTACTCACATGGTCTTTTCTGTGTGCATGTGTGCTCCTGGTGTCTCCTCCTCTTCTTATAAGGACACGAAGTCTTAATGGATGGGGGCCCCACACGTATGACCTCATGTAACCTTAATGACTTCTTTGAAGACCCTATCTTCAAATATAATCACATTTGAGGTTAGAGCTTCGACATATGAACTGGGGAAGGGGGATACATTTCAGTCCATAACAGTACTTATTAATAGACTTTATGTAAACTGGGATGCCTGAGGGGCTCAGTTGGTTGGGCATCTGCCTTTGTGATCCCAGGGTCCTGGGAGCAAGCCCTGCATCGGGCTCCCTGCTCAGCAAGGGGTCAGCTTCTCTCTCTGTCCCTCACCCCTCTCTATCTCAAATAAATAAAATATTTTTTTTAAAAAGTAAAAGACTTTACGTAAAGATAATTTTATTCTATGGTTACTGCCCTTGTACATAAACTTTCTTGGTATTTCTTGGCCTTTCAAATACAGTTCTATCACAAAAACTTTGCTTGGAGAAAATATGATTCCTTATTTCCCAAGTTGCCATTTCTTCCCAGTTTATTATAATAAAGATAGATCTATTGAGTGCTCGGTGTATTCCAGGAACTGTCCCAGATTCTGGGGACACAACCAGGAAAGAACCAGCGCCCCTGTTCTTAACTCATATGAGACCAGACCTTTAGAAATTCAGAAAATTGCTACCTTCAAAGACATCTAGGAGTTTGGGAGTCCGAGATTGTGAACCACCTTACTTAACAATTCAACCTGCTCATTAAAAGAAAAAAATGTATTTTATGCATTAATTCACTTATTCAACCAATATTTATTGAGCGTTACCTTTGGACCCAAGATACAGCAATAAACTGGATAAAGTGCCTGGTCTCATGGAACTTGTGTTTTCTTTTTTTTATTTTTTTTTTTAAAGATTTTATTTATTTATTTGACAGAGAGAGATTACAAGTAGGCAGAGAGGCAGGCAGAGAGAGAGAGGAGGAAGCAGGCTCCCCGCTGAGCAGAGAGCCCGATGCGGGACTCGATCCCAGGACCCTGTGATCATGACCTGAGCCGAAGGCAGCGGCTTAACCCACTGAGCCACCCAGGCGCCCCGGAACTTGTGTTTTCATGGAAGCGACAGACAATAGGCAAAACAACAAAGATTATGTCAGGTGGTGATAACTGCTTTGAATTAAAACAAGGCTGAGGAGAAACAGACAACTTGTGGCTGAGGCTGTTATGCAAGACAGGGTGTGAGGGAAAGCCTCTCTTAAAAGGTAACATCTGAGCAGAGACTTGAAAGGAGTTAAAGAGCTCACTGTGTGGGTGTATGGAGGATGAACACTTCCAGTGGAGAGGCCAAGTTCAAAGGCTCCAAGGCAGGAGTCTGGCATGTTTCAGGGTCTGTGACAGAGCAGAGCCAGCCAGCAAGCAACGGTTCTGATAAGGTAGCCAGGAACTAGAGCATGAGGGCTTTTGTAGGATTCTGTTCTACAAGATGAGAAGACATTGAGGCATTTGGAGAACAGAATAGAATCTGCTTTATATTTTTTAAAGCCTCTCTGGCTGCTGTGTGGAGAAAAGATGGGGGAGTAGAGGCCTAAGATGAAGCAGGGAGACAATTGCAGCGATTAGAATGAGAAACGAGGCTGGTGGCTCTGAAATGATAGCATGGTGGTGTTCTGTGTGTGTGTGGGGGGGGTGCGTTTTAAGGTATGCCCCAACAAGTGTTATTATCACAACTGACGAGTAATTTTTTTTTAAGTTTTTTTTTTTTTTTTATTTGAGAGAGGATGAGAGAGAGAGAGACAGAGAAAGAGAGCACAAGCAGGGGGTGGGGCAGAGGGAGAAGCAGACTCCCTGCTGAGCAAGGAGCCCTATATGGGACTCAGTCCCAGGACCCTGGGATCACAACCTGAGCCAAAGGCAGATACTTAACTGACTGAATCACCCAGGCATTCTTCAACATAAAAAGATTTTATCTGAGAGACAGAGAATGTGCCTGAGCAGGGGCAGAGGCAGAGGGAGAGAAAAAAGACTCCCCACTGAGACAGGAGTCTGACACGGGGCTCTATCCCAGGATCCAGAGATCAGGACCTGAGCTGAAGGCAGACACTTAACAGACTGAGCCACCCAGATGCCCCTCCTGCTGAACATTTTGAAAGAATAATAGAACAGCAAAAAGGCTATCAAATTAATAAAGTCATAGTCCTAGAGCTGCAACAACTCCATGGACCCAGTTTCAAGAGATCCACTCCTGCTCCAAGTTTTGCCCCAGTTGACACAGATGCGTATAAATACTGTACTCAAAAGAGACACTGGAAAAAGAATTGCCCACCTTTTTTTTTTTTTTTAAGATTTTTATATTTATTTATGATAGATATAGCAAGAGAGGGAACACAAGCACAGGGGGGCTGGAGAGGGAGAAGCAGCCTCCCTGCTGAGCAGGGAGCCCTATATGGGACTTGATCCCAGATGCTGGGATCATGACCTGAGCTGAAGGCAGACACTTAATGGCTGAGCCACCCAGGCGCCCCGAGAATTGCCCACTTTTAAATAGAGGGCCCATTAAACAATCCAGTTGCTGTGTAAGAGAGCCCTCTGCTCCCAGACTCTGACGGTCACCTTCAACAGTGACAGGGCTCCGAGAATTTGCCTGGTAAGCAACTTCCAATAGTTCCTTAAATCAACAAGGAAAATTAAACTACACTTATAGGGGGAAATTTCTACTGTGTTGGTAGATATCAGAGCAACTCTATTTACTTTACAGCCCATCATTATACATGAAACCACACCATTATACATGAAGAACTTGGAGTAATAAAAATATTTTAGCAGTGGAAGTTTCTAGTCAAGGTCAAAGAATTCCATTACTGGAATCTATAACTTATTACCCTTGGCCCTTTCTCTGAAAGTCATACCTTTCTATTATGTGATATTGCCCTTGTCAATTTCCTAGGTAGAAACCTGCTTTCTATATTAGAAGGCCACATAAAATTTTCCTCGGGAGAAATAGAGTTTTCAGACTCATCAGACAGTGAAGCATTATGTGTTCTCCAAGGCCAAATTGATTGTCCTGAGGAGACTAGTAAATTTGATGAAAGTGTAGAGTGATAGATGTCTTTGAAATCCTTGATAATCTATGGGCCTCTTCCACAAATGTGGGGAAAAAATCAGAAGTACCAAACCCATTAAAATTCCGACTGGTCTGTCTAAACTGCTTCCTCCTTACCCCTTAAAACCTGAGGGCAGGGTACTTGGGTGTCAGTTAAGCATCTGCTTTTGGCTCAGGTCATGATCCCAGGGTCCTGGGATTGAATCCCACATTGGGCTCCCTGCTCAGTGGAGAGCCTGCTTCTCCTTCTCTCTCTGCCTGCTGCTCTGCCTACTTGTGCACTCTCTCTCTCTCTATCAAATAAATAAATAAAATATTTTAAAAAAAAAACCTGAGGCCAGAAAGAGCTCACCCCTATAATAAAAGATTTAATAAGTCAGAGGCTTATTCCCTGTACCAGTCCTTGCAATACTCCTGCCTTGACTATGAAGAAACCCCATAGATGGGGATGGAGATTTGTATAAGACCTTAGAGCCATAAGATTGTGATACTGAAAATTCACAGTGGTAGCGTAGTGAGTTCAGCTATGTCCCTATACACTAAAATAGGAGAAAGACAGTGTAGAAGAAAGTAAAATTTACCAGGTGTGCCACCTGCCCTTCATATCATTATTTTATTGCTAGCTAGCTCCTATTACCCATCAGTCTCATCTTCTATAATATAATAATTTTTAATTTTTGATAATGGAAAACTTCAAGCATATACAAGAGTAAATATGGCAGGATAAGAGGCCCTCATCTACTCATCATGTAACCTCAACAACTATCAATACTTGGTCAATCTCTTTTTATCCATACACATATCTAATTGTCTTTCTGACTGGATTAGTATCATCATTTTTTCAGAGAGAGAGCGTGTGCATGGGAGAGAGGAGGAGCTGAGGGAGAGGGAGTAGAAAGAAACCACACGCACAAAGGCTTAGCCATATACCAGTTAACCAGTGCCTACAGGAAAGCAAAGACAACAAAACCTTGCACTTTTATCCAGAAAATGTCTAGTAACTTGCTGAAGTTTAAGTTTCCAACTCTGTAGTTACACTATGGTTATCACCCATGCCAGCGGGATACCAAAGCCAACTTTTGCAACAATGCTATCCAGAAAATTCTTAATATGTTACTGAAGTTTAAGTGTGCAATGTTTTAAAGTTCATTCCATGTGCTGGGGTGCCTGGGTGGCTCAGTGGGCTAAAGCCTCTGCCTTCAGCTCAGGTCATGATCCCAGCATCCTGGGATCGAGCCCTGCATTGGGCTCTCTGCTGATCCTGGGATCGAGCCCTGCATTGGGCTCTCTGCTCAGCAGGGAGTCCGCTTCCCTTCCTCTCTCTCTGCCTGCCTCTCTGCCTACTTGTGATCTCTGTCAAATAAATAAATAAAATCTTTAAAAAAGAAAAGTTCAATCCATGTGGATAATGGAATGAGAATTGAAATGGAAGCTGGATACTGGTGAATCCCAGTTCTCAATTCATTTTCCTATGTCCAAAAGCAAATTACATAAAATTTGGAGCCTGTTCCCTCAGAGGATGACCATGATAGCTCAGTTTTCTTCAAGCTCTAGGTCTCTAAGTCTTTAACAAATTGACTTTGAGTAGCATTGACTCTTGGTGGAGTTAGAAGAGAAAGCTTAAGTGCTCTTCACAGAGTTCACTGCAGTTAAAAATGCTCTAAGAATAAGGTTTTTTGTTTTTCTTTTGTTTTATTTTAAAGATTTTATTTTATTTGATGGAGAAAGATACAGTGAGAGAGGGAACACAAGCAGGGGGAGCAGGAGAGGGAGAAGCAGGCTTCCTGCTAAGCAGGGCTCTATCCCAGGACCCTGGCGTCATGACCTTAGCTGAAGGCAGACTCTTAACCGACTGAGCCACCCAGGCGCCCAGAATAAGGTTGACATATAGTAGCTGTGACAGTTTCTCAGACTTCCCTTGTTTTTGATGGGCAGGTTTGAGGAGTACTGGTCATTAACAAAATGGGCACGCAGGGCAAAACTAGTACCAGGGTTTTTATGGCCAGTGTGTTGTCTAAATATTAACTCTAAATGAATTCAGAAATCTGCCACTGGCTCACCAATTTTTGTTTATAGTATAGCCCAATATATTTTCACAGGAAAAACTCTGGGAATTGCTTCAAGAAGCTGTTGACTTACTTATTATTTTGCTCTTTTTATTTATCTCTAGAAGCATGTTTGGTGGGCTCCCAAAAATCTTAGGTAGGGACTCTCCAATATATTTCTTGAAGCCATTTTTTTAAAAAGGTATTTATTTATTTATTTGAGAGACAGAGTATGTGCACAAGAGGGAGGAGGGGCAGTGGTAGAGGGAGAGGGACAAGTAGACTCCCCTCTGAGCACAGAGCTCAAGGCGGGCCAATCCCAGGACTCTGACATTATGACCTGAGCTGAAGTCAGTCGTCCAACCGAGACACCCAGGCACCCCCTGGAGCCATTTTTGAGCAACTTCTGGACTCACTATCATGTTAACAGACTGGTAAAAATCAGGTAGTCTAGGAACATAGGCACCAAGAAAAAAATTTAAGTTCTATCTTTTTTTTTTTTTTTTAAGATTTTATTTATTTATTTGACAGACAGAGATTACAAGTAGGCAGAGAGGCAGGCAGAGAGAGGAGGAAGCAGGCTCTGCTGAGCAGAGAGCCCGATGTGGGGCTCTATCCCAGGACCCTAGGATCATGACCTGAGCCGAAGGCAGAGGCTTTAACCCACTGAGCCACCCAGGCACCCCAATCATTTTTTTTTTTTTTTAAGATTTTATTTATTTACCTGACAGACAGAGATCACAAGTAGGCAGAGAGGCAGGCAGAGAGAGAGGAGGAAGCAGGCTCTCTGCAGAGCAGAGAGTCCCATGCGGGGCTCGATCCCAGGACCCTGAGATCATGACCCGAGCCGAAGGCAGAGGCCTTAACCCACTGAGCCACCCAGGTGCCCCAAGTTCTATCATTTTAATTTGGTCCTTTCTAGGGTCTGGAATATCACTTACAATAGCTCAAAGTTTGGCTTGAGACCAGAGTTTAAATTCTGCTGAGGCTAGGATCCCTGGTTCATTAGAAGGTCTTATCCTAAAGGACAGCTGAAGTTTAGGGGGTTTGGAGGGAAAGGGCAGAATCAAAGTGGTTAGTGGGTTCAGAATAATCAGGTAGAGGAGGATGAAGAGGAGCAGAGGGATTCGTTGGAGGTTGCTCAAGTCACTCATGTTAGTCAGAGCTTTGGTCTTAAGTTTTTCATTGGTTTGTTGTAATGATTCTTCTAGAGAGTCTATTTTAGAGTTGTTTTGTCTTTTGGAGGCCTCTGTACCAATCAAGGAATACATTCCGTTGTTGGAATAGGCGCCCCATGTGACTTTTTTTTTTTTTTTTTAAAGACTTTATTTATTTATTTGACAGAGAGAGATCACAAGCAGGCATAGAGGCAGGCAGAGAGAGAGAGAGGAGGAAGCAGGCTCCCTGCCGAGCAGAGAGCCCGATGCGGGACTCGATCCCAGGACCCTGAGATCATGACCTGAGCCGAAGGCAGCGGCCCAACCCACTGAGCCACCCAGGCGCCCCCCCCATGTGACTTTTTTAAAAAAGATTTATTTATTCATTTATCCTAGAGAGAAAGAGAGAGAGAGCGAGTGAGGGGAAGGGGTAGATGGAGAGGAGAGAGAGAGAAAAATCCCAAGCAGACTCTGCACTGAGCATGGAGCCCGACCGACACTGGGCTTGATCCTACAAACCATGAGATCATGACCATAGCTGAAACCAAGAGTTGGACAGTTAACCGACTGAGTGACCCAGGCACCCCCCGAAAAGTGTGACTTTTTTAAAAGGAGAACACAGGGTGCCTGGGTGGCTCAAAGGTTTAAAGCCTCTCCCTTCCCCTCAGGTCATGATCTCAGGGTCCTGGGATCAAGCCCCGCATTGGGCTCTCTGCTCAGCAGGGAGCCTGCTTCCCCTCTCTCTTTTTCAGCCTGCCTCTCCGCCTACTTGTGATCTCTCTTGCTCTGTCAAATAAATAAATAAAATCTTAAAAAAAAATAAATAAAAGGAGAACATAAATACAATAAGATGAACTAAACAGATGTTGCTATATTTATTTAAAATGACAATGGCATGTTACTTTCTGTCTTATAATACAGGATATTTTTACTTTCTGTTTTCTTTTCCAATAATACTTCTGTGAACTGCTTGCAGCCTTTAGGACATCCTTCTTTTCTTTTATGTAGCAGTAAAACTGAATACAGTCAAATAGAAAGTTCTCTTTGACTTGCAGCTGTGTTCTTACCAAGTCCATACTTCAACGATTGCTGGTGTCAGTCCAATGCAGTAACATTGACTGAAACAGCCTCTCAGCACAAACTTTTGAGCATGGGATACTTTGGATTTTTACTTAAGAGCAACAGCAGGCTTTTAGATTTGAAGGAATTTGTTTCCAGCTTTCCAAAAATGTCCATCCATTTTTTTATCTATAGGCTTCTTTTGGTAGACGAGCTGTTTGTCAATCAGGTCCTTTGCATCTATAAACTCATCAGAGAGGTTGTCTGTGTCTCAAATGGAAGCACACTGGGTGTCACTACAAGTTCAACCTCTCTTTCTCAGGGAAAGTGGTTTTCAAACACAGACATATTTCAATTGTGAAATTTAAATTGGATTCCAAATAAGTTATCGTTCTAGGAAAGAAATAGACAAAGTCTAATTTAATTTGGTTGCCCTTTTCTGGCGACATTTGATTCATTTCTGAAGCAGTCTTCTTTCCAAAATGTGAGTCATTTTTTCACTGTATGAATTTTTGTTCCAACTTATACACAACATCAAACATCAAATAACTCAGGTGCAGGCAGTTTACCTTTTTCAAGGCTCCTGATAGCTTCTTCAAAGATCAAAAAGCGGGTCTGGAGAAACAGCATATAAATTTCTGTCATATTCTAATCCTCTTCTCCATTCTCACCTTCAATGGATTTCCGAATTAGAGAAGGATATTCGTCTTTTCCCACACTTTGAAAATAGGATTTTACTGTCGGCCAACATTTTAACATCTTTTCTATGGCTGGCAACAGTGAAAACCATCTTATAGGCATATGTCTTGAGGTGTCTATCTCCTTCCATTTCGAAAAGTCAAAAAGCTCATTAAGTGCTTCTGCATATTTTCAGGAAACTGAAGTCACCAAAAACTTTCATTATGAAAGCCTCAATGTCGCAAGAAAGCAGATCACATCTCCTTTTAGCAGTCTGTGGTGTATGAGAACATTTAGCAGATGAGATTTTTTTTGTTTTTTTTTTTCTCCCTCGATTTTATTTATTTATTTGACAGAGAGAGATCACAAGTAGGCAGAGAGGCAGGCAGAGAGAGAGAGGAGGAGAAGGAAGCAGGCTCCCCTGCAGAGAGCCCGATTCAAGACTTGATCCCAGGACTCTGAGATCATGACCTGAGCCAAAGGCAGAGGCTTAACCCACTGAGCCACCCAGGTACCCCAGATGAGATGTTTTCTTTTTCTTTGGTAAGAAGTTTATAGACTGAATGGAATTTGCTGAAATTTACATCTATGCTATCTGCTGAATATGCAGATAGGTGAGCCAAATCTAGTTTGTATTGCTTTTGTATTGTTTGGTTGATCTTTTGCTTATTATTTTCTAAGGTTTCATTAAAATCTTCATAGCCATCAAGAAGACAATTTGAAACTTAATTTTTTTTTTTTTTTTTTTTTTAGATTTTATTTATTATTTATTTGACAGAGAGAGATCACAAGTAAGCAGAGAGGCAGGCAGACAGAGAGAGGAGGAAGCAGGCTCCCCGCTGAGCAGAGAGCCCGATGCGGGACTCGATCCCAGGACCCTGAGATCATGACCTGAGCCGAAGGCAGCGGCTTACCCCACTGAGCCACCCAGGCGCCCTGAAACTTAATTTTTAAAATCAAAGTACCTAAGAGCTAGGGGGAACAGTTTTATTGCTATGATGTAACACATCATTTGATATACTGTAGAAGGTATGATTATTGATAAGATCTTACAGAATCAAGTCTACGCTGTAAGGGGCCAATACAGCTGTGATCAACCCCCCCCCCCCACTTTTAAAAAGACTTTGTTTATTTATTTGACAGACAGAGACACATCGAGAGAAGGAACACAAGCAGGGAGAGTGGGAGAGGTAGAAGCAGTCTTTCCACAGAGCAGAAAGCCCGACGCGAACTAGATCCCAGTATTCTGGGATCATGACCTGAGCCGAAGGCAAGTTGCTTAACCAACTGAGCCACCCAGGAACCTGCCCACAGGATGTTTTAGTTACAACCTCTGAATCTGGAAATGTAACTTTACCCAGTTTCAAAGAGCAATCAAGGGAGCCAAAAGATAACACCTGTTCATTTCTGTGGTATGCCCCTGCTAATTCAGCAGCTGCTTTTTTTTTCTTTTTTTTTTTTTTTAAGAGAGAGCGAGCCCCCCCCCCCCCCCCCGTAAGCCTGTGAAGTGGGTGGGCAAAGAGATAATCTTACGTAGGCTCCGCGCCCAGCGTAGAACTCAACCCTTGGTTTGGTCCTGACATCATGACCTGAGGTGAACTGCTATTTTTGATTGAGCACTGGTGTCTTCTTGGGAGATGAAGACTTTTCATTGATTCAAAAGTACTTGCTTGTCTCATTCCAGACTTGTGGTGCTTAGTGTCCACGTTCTCCTATTGCCTTCTCCACCATGCCCAACCCCAAATTCTTCACTCACAGATTGTACAGTATGCTCACTTTGGATCATTTGCCTCCCTAATCTAGTTGTATGTGTCCTTCCATCTGTCATTAAAATAATACAGCCATTTAGTCTTCTATTTTTGCTATTGTCTGGGTCATGATGTTGATATTGTACTCACTCTCATTTTCAGTATCTCAATTCTTAGAAAACATGGCACAATATTCACAAAGTTAGAAATTAAACCAACGCTATCTCCCTCCAAAGCACAAGTGTTAACACTCATGATTAGAATTTAAGTTGCTCTGAAAGGATGCTACAATTGATACATGATTGTGAACCACAAATCATGGCTGCCAGTGTCAACAGTTAATAGAAGGCAGATAATCACTGGATTCATCTGTCACTGTTGTTTTCCTTTTAGGCGGGGAGCATAATATGGGTTTTGTATCTCCTCCCTACCCCCAATCTATGGCACTCCCTGCTAAAACTAGGACTTCACATCCAGGAAGAGTTTCTTGTAACATAGGACTTTCAGGACCAGTCCCAATCTGGTGTGGTTGGTCACCAAAAATAGGGTTGATCACCATCCCATTTCCACCAGTGAGAGCTTGTTTAGTATTTTCAGATCTGCTATGTTGACATAAACAAGCTAAATTTAGCTAGACTTTCTGAGAAATGTAGTGTAAGGTAAATCAAATAAAAACAGTTAACCAGATCTTTCTGGCATTAGTTTTTGGGGAAGATTCTGTTTGGATAAATCTGGCTTATCTAAAACTTTGCATTATTTGGTATACCTGTTCCAAAATTCCATTCTTTAACTACAAGAACAGTTCTGAGACCAGTTAGCAAGTCAAGGTTGGCTATTCCCAAAGAGTCAGCTGTGCTGGCTTTTGCTATTTCTAATAGCTCCGATGTATGTAGAAAAGACAAAAACAAGCACTCCAACATATTCCAAGAAGGCTAAGAATGACAAATCAAGCATGTACTTTATTATAAAAGCAACATAAAGGTGATTACTTATGTTTACAAAATACCTGACATACATTGTTAACTAAAGTAAATGTAAAAAAAAGGGAGGGGCAGAGAAAAAAAAGAGAGAGAGAGAGAGAGAGAGAGAGAGAGAAAGGAAAAGTTAATACCTTTCCTCCTAGTCATTAGTTGACCTAAAAGCTGAAGGCAAGGGGCACCTGCATGGCTCAGTCCTTAAGCATCTGCCTTCGGCTCATGTCATGATTCCAGGGATCTGCTTCTCTTTGTTCTGTTCGCCCTGCTTGTGTTCCTTCTCTCACTCTCTCCCTCTGTCAAATAAACAAATGAAATCTTAAAAAAAAAAAAAAAAAAAAAAAGCCGAAGGCAAGATTTGTTACAGGCTGCTCAGACCTGCTAAGCGAACCTTAAGTCGTTAAAAGCTTTAAAAAGGTTCTACGAACTGCCTGCAGTATATTACCCCCACCCAACCCCGAGCCATTTAACAGTCATAATCTTTAACCCTGAGGGGTAAGAACGACGTCCACTTAAAAATAGGTTATATGGATTGTATTGTCCAGTTTTGCCTACTAATCAGCCAATTCCCCCCCTTCAAAAGCACAAAGCTACAGATGTTACGCATCAAAGGAAATCAAAGAAATTAAACGACATAATCTTGGTTCCTAGCTTACTCAAATACTGTAGCCTCATATGCAAAAGAGGTGAACCTTGCGTCCCTCTTCACGACAAATGACCCATGCAACCTTTAACTTAAGCAAAACGGGGTTCTGCTATGCGATCTCTTCCTGGATTTCCTCCTTCAACCGCTGCCTTCTTTCGGGTTCGGGGGCCGGCTGCGACTCCGACCCCCTCCCGACTCGAGCCGCTGGAGCGGGACCGAGAGTTCTGAGCGGGCGAGCCCTTCCACAAGTCGTTCATGTAAGAAAGACTTCATTGCTTCCAGCTTTTGAAAAGGGTCACTTCCCCAAAACCCAGACTGTCTCCTTCACAGCGGCTCTAACCCGGATGACCTTCCCGTAAACGGGGTATTTGGTCTCTTGAGACATTTGTGGCCGTCCCAACAGCCGGAATGACCCTGGCATCTAGGGAGCAGAGGTCGGGGATGCAAATAAACACCCTATAGTGCACAACAGGACAAGCCCTCATAAAGGAAATTATCTGGCCCTTCCCCAAGGGGAAAAAAGGTCAAGTCCCAGAAGCGCGCCGGGATTCGGACTGCACCGCACCCCAGACACTCACCCCGGACCTCCCTGCCTCCTTGGGGTGACTCCACCCCTCCTGGAGGCGGAGCTACAGCGAGGGCGGGGCCAGGAGCTGAGAAAATAAACAAGACTTAAAAACCGAGCGGAGGCGGGTACCGCGAACGTTCACTTTTCGGACCACGTGTGACCCGTCACTCGTCCTGTCACCCTGAGATAACTGAGGAGCCGACCGCAGCACTAGAACACTTACCATCTCACCCTGAACGGATACCAAGGCCCAACACCCACTTTCCTTTCAAAGGAAGAGCGACTTGCCACGCCTCCCCTGGACGGGTGCACTCAGCCTACCACTCCTGACGTGCAGACGCGGACAGAGCGTCCCAGACTGCCCAGTCCGTCCGCGGGCGCCGGGAGCACGCGCAGACCTCGGCGCGGTGGGCGTGGCTCCCTCTGGCCCTCCCTCCGCTCTTGGCCCTCCCTCTGCTCTTCTCCCTCCCGCGCCTCTTCCTCAGCCCCGCTCCCCGCATGCGCGACCGAGCTCCGGGGGCGGTCCTGTTTCATCCGGGTACCCGGTGGCCGGTGGCTGTTTTGTTTTCTTGGCTGAAAACTAGGAGAAAGTGAGGCGGCCCCGCGCAGCGCGACACCGGGCCCGGGACCGACTGCACGGGCGGGGCTGGACGTAAGTGCCGGGCGGGAGTCGGGGGAGGGGGTCGCCGCCACAGCCTCTCCAGAGGGCTCGGGCCCGGGGCTGTCTGCCGGGCGTGTGCTGACAGGGTCGTTATCTCCACCCTCTGGGAGGCTGCGGGCTCGGGCTGTGTCTCTCTAGACCCTTCCCGGCTGCTTCCTCCGGGACGGCCGCGTGCGCATCTCGCTGGGCTACCGGATGGCGTCCCTCCCCGGAACGTCTCGGGATCCGTGGAAATCACCGAGGTTCCGTTTTTGAGGGTTAGAGAAGCAGCCCCCGAGAGGGATTGTCACCCATGGGCTTCTTTTTTGGAGGGGGGTGGCCGAGCTAGAACGAGTTCCCACATCCTCTCAGCCCGCGACCACTCTAGACCTGGGGTCTCGGGGTCTGGGGGCGGGCTTTGCGCAGCAGGGTGCCGGTGATAAACCCAAGAAAAATGGACACGGATGGTTGGGGCGGGGGCATAGGGATGAACCGAAAGTAACACATCCTGGATTGCGCTTCCTCCCAGGGAAAATTAAAGGCGAATTTTCAAAACTGAGCTTGGTTCCAGAGCATATTAGCACTGGTTATAATCCCAGGTGTTAATATTTAATGCTTAAAAGGGATGTTACGATTGGACTCTTTGCTCTTTTTTAGAATATCATGGTTTTTGGCCAATCAGGATTGCTGACTACAGAGTAGCTTGACAGAAGGATTCAGGTTCTCTGTAGGAGTTTGGGTGTGTCTTGATAATTAGCAAGTTATACATAATTCAGGCGTTTTCAGTACTCTGAAACAGAGATGGTTTCCGGATGTGTCTTAGGCCGGGTCTGCATAGCCAGGCTCTGAGGAATGCTTTATGTAATTTGTTAGGTCGGCTGTGGTAATTCATATATGGTAATTCAGCAGTGGATTTTTTTTTTTTGTCTGAATTAATATTAGCTTCAATTTTGTGCTTTCTTTTGACTGGGAGACATCTGTTAGAATCAGAGACAGAGATATTAAAATGAAATGGGTCTTGTTTATATAGAAATGACACCAAAAATCAGGATTGGTTCTGGAAAAAATAATGAAGTGAAAGGAAATGATGTGAGTAGAAGACCTGCAGTGCAGTGTCTAATTTCTTTTTTTTTTTTTAAGATTTTATTTATTAGACAGATCACAAGTAGGCAGAGAGGCAGGCAGAGAGAGAGGAAGGGAAGCTGGCTCCCTGCTGAGCAGAGAGCACAATGTGGGACCCAATCCCAGGACCCTGAGATCATGACCTTAGCCGAAGACAGAGGCTTTTTAACCCACTGAGCCACCCAGGTGCCTGAGTGTGAAGAAACACATGTTCTGTTTTAAAATGTGTAAATTCCCAAGACAAATATTTTTCCACCTGAGTGCATGCTGTAACTAAGCCAAAGTTTATCTTTTTTCTCTCCTCCATGTTAGTGCTCCTGTATTGTAAGTGTTAAAATCACATAATAACTTAGTTTGGAATTAAAATTAATAACCATTATAAAATTTTTCCATATTTGGATACCCACATTTGTTCATATTTCTTAAATATACCAAAACTATAAATTAAAAAAAAAGCTAAATGAGTACAGATTTTGTTTTCCAAGGTTTTAATGTGGAAATTGATCAAAAATTAAATATTCTGAAAAAGTATGTGTAGCCAAGATAAAGTATTTGACTTTCATTAAATTATTCCTGAACTGTTAATTATTTTCAGGGAACATAACTCAATGTTTGAAGTAAGTAAATAGAAGTACTTTAATGGAGTTTTTTTTTTTTTTTTTTTAAGTGACTTGAAAAAAAATGTCTGGATTTCTAGAAGGCTTGAGATGCTCAGAATGCATTGACTGGGGGGAAAAGCGCAATACTATTGCTTCCATTGCTGCTGGTGTTCTAGTAAGTGTCATTGATAATTTGGGACTTCATTATTTTGTTGTGTTTGTTTTTATGTGTTTTGAATTCTGTAAGATGTTTTTAAATATGTACTATTTATTTTATCTTTGACCACAAAATTTATTTTAATAAACGTTGATGTTTTGTTTATGAGGGAGATAGAATAACTCCATTTTAAGAGTTGCTATTACGGTTTGAAAAATGATTAGTAGAGTGATTGGTTTTCTTTAAATGCATGTTAAAAATCGTATATAAGATAGTATGCTTTATACATTTATTCATTATATGGATAATGCCTCCTTTTTATGAGTCTGTTAAGATACCAGGAAGTGTTATTTATTTTTTTTTTTTAAGATTTTATTTATCTCTTTGACAGAGAGAGATCACAAGTAGGCAGAGAAGCAGGCAGAGATAGAGAGAGGGGAAGCTGGCTCCCCACTGAGCAGAGAGCCCAATGCGGGGCTCGATCCCAGGACCTGGGATCATGACCTGAGCCAAAGGCAGAGGCTTAACCCACTGAGCCACCCAGGTGCCCCACCAGGAAGTGTTTAAGAAAGAAACAGGTCAGAACCAGTGGAGAGATATGATTGTATTTTTTCATAATCCAGAGTTAGTTTTCTTCTCAATCTCATTAAAAAGCAAAAACAAAAGAAAAAACCACACAGGAAGCTCTCACTAAAGTGTATTGCCTAGAAGTAATTTGTAGTATAAAATTTTTATTTACATTGCAAATTCCTCAGGGCATCTGATTTTTGTGTTTTATACTTTTATGTTGTCATATGCTGTAAATAGTGGGTTTTATTTATTTATTTATTTATTTATTTTCAAGATTTTATTTATTTCTTTGACAGATGGAAATCACAAGTAGGCAGAGAGGCAGGCAGAGAGAGAGGAGGAAACAGGCTCCCTGCTGAGCAGAGAGCCCGATGTGGGGCTCTATCCCAGGACACAACCCAAGCGGAAGGCAGAGGCTTTAACCCACTGTGCCACGCAAGCGCCCCTAAAAATAAAGTCTTAAAAAAAAAAATCATTAGAGGAGATCTCTTCACTTTAGTATATGTGCTTCTGAAGCGAGCTCAAGGGATCTCTTCATTTTAATACTTTGCTTTCTTTTTAGATGATAATATGAAATTACTGTAATTTCTCATTAGTGTTGCTTTTTTATGTCTGTTTTAGTTTTTTACAGGCTGGTGGATTATCATAGATGCAGCTGTCATTTATCCAACTATGGAAGAGTTCAACCACTCATACCATGCCTGTGGTGTTATAGCAACCATAGCCTTCCTGATGTAAGCATTATTGTTCGTGACACTACTTAACATAGATTGTCACACAATAAAAATGTCTTTCGTATAGTTGATCGAGTTCATATTTTTCAATGTCATCAATGTACTGGACATGGTTTAAAGGTCAGCTTGCAGAGAAGGACTGGCAGATGGCTCAGCAAGGAAAAAACAGGAGCAAAGAAACACTAACCTAAGAACATCTGCATTTTTTTTTTAAAATACAAAGCTTGTTTTAAAATGTATTTGTTTGCCAAATAATGTGGTTGATACAGAGACCATTTGATCATTCTAAAACTTAGATTTGAATGAATAAATTAAGACTTCATATTATTATTTAAAAAGTCAGGGTGCATGTAGTGTAGTCAGCATGTTTATTGGGCACCTACTACTATATGGTAGGCACTGAAAATAAAAATAGGAAACAAGATAGACACAGCCCTTGCCCTCAACGAAGCTTCCATTGTAGTGGTAGACACATACACATACACCCACAATTGAATTGAGACATATATATATAAAATATGTATAAAGTTCTAAACTTTTTAACATAATATATTGTGAACATTTTCCCATGCTATTTTTTTTTTCTTTTTTTTTTTTTCTCCCATGCTATTTAAATTTTTGAAAGGATACTTCTAAAGAAAGCAAGTCTGTCTCAATTTAGAATAGTACTCTGTGAGAGTCAGCAAAAGACTTCCTATGTTTGGAACCTGCATTGGGGATCAAAAAACAAGATTTTACCACTTGAATCACTTTGATAATAATTTCAGAGTAAAAAGTTATTGTTTTGCTTACTATATAATTTCTCCAAACATTGGATATTAGTATAGAATTATCACAAAAAATGCATTCCAAAGCCAATTTTAAGTAGTTTTCGGATTGTCTAGGGACTTTTCTGTCTCTGTGTTTTGTCATGCATGCATATTACATGTTGAGTATGTCCCCTGTGTACACATGAAAAGCTAGGCAGGATTATTCCATCTCAGCAAGGCGTAATTTTGAGAATTTCACTCTCAAATTTTAACAGGTGAGATATAATCTTGAAAAATTATCCCTCAAATGTTACCAAGCATCAGAATCACCTCAAGGACTTGTTAAAAGTCAAATTGCTATGCCCTTTACCCAGAGTTTCTGCCTTAGCAGGCTAGGTTGGGGCTGGGGAATTTTCTTCCTAATCAGTTCGCAGGTGATGATTCTGCTGGTCTGGGGACTATCCCCGCTGCTTAGAGGGATGTGGTTGAAGGGACTTAAGTTTACTTGAACCCATTACTCAAGACTCATGAAGCCTAACCTTAAATTTGAGGTACTCTAGTTTATTGTATCTGGTAATTTGATGTCATGGGTATTTTCTCTTGGAGTCAAAGACTGTTATATCTTGGCTTTATTTTATTCATACAGGATTAATGCAGTATCAAATGGACAAGTCCGAGGTGACAGTTACAGTGAAGGTTGCCTGGGTCAAACAGGTAAATAGGCGTAAACAGTGCCTTACTATACATCCTTGAAAGTGAGAATATACATGGCAGGGCCATCATTCTAACTCCGACAGATCAGAGATAGGATGGAAGTACATCTAGAGCAGAAGTTATAGGTTTCAAGGCATAAGGTACAAGTCACAATCTAGGTTGGCTGGAGAGCACAGTGTATGCAGTCTTGAGTTTATAGCTTGTGCAGTAAAATGTAGATATAAATGTATATAGTATAAAGCAAAGGACAGTGTGCAATAAAGAGTGTAAGTGCAAAATAGACTTTATAGGACCTTAAGTTTTACCATATAAATTATTTTCTTCTCTTTTTTGTCAACTTTATTTGATTGGATTCGCATTTTGAAATAGTTCAGAATCGTAGTAATTTGGGTATGTTTTGAAGTATACAATATAAAATTTACCCTCTTAACCATTTTTAAGAGTAGAGTTCAGTAGTGTTAAGTACATTCACATTGCTGTGTAACCAACCTCCGGAATTCTTTTCATCTCGCAAAATTGAGTAGAATGATAGAATTTTGGTGCGTAGGTTCACCGAGTCCGTTCCTTCTCAGTTGAGCAGCTCCTGTCCCCTGGCCTCCATTGCCACGCACCTGGGTGAGGTAGGCTGAGTACAGGATGTGTGTGGCACAGCTTCCTTGAGAGTCCAGCTTACACAAGGACTTGAGGGATCATTGATTCAACAATTTAAGTGATAAACTTATATTATATCCATACAAAAAATAGGCAGAATTCAAGTGACTTTTTTTTCTTTTTCTGTCTTTTTTTTTTTTTTTTAAGATTTTTATTTATTTATTTGACAGAGAGAGAGATCACAAGTAGGCAGAGAGGCAGGCAGAGAGAAGGGGAAGCAGGCTCCCTGCTGAGCAGAGAGCCCAATGTGGGGCTCGATCCCAGGACCCTGGGATCATGACCTGAGCTGAAAGCAGAGGCTTTAACCCACTGAGTCACCCAGGCGCCCCTGTCTTTTTTTTTTTTTTTAATGAAACAGGAGAAACCTCAGTAGTCAGCCCTGATCTATACTTTCTTTGGTTCACCGTCTCTGTAAAAGAGATACAGAAACACTAATCTGGCATGATCATAAACTATAAACAAATAGATGAATGGTAGCAGTTAGTGTTAATAATAATAAGCTAGTAATAGTGAGGGCTAGGACTCGACTATGGCCACCACATCTCTAACTAAAATTTGTTAGCCAACAGAGCTTTGGGGATCGAGAGCCAGTTGTATTTAAGACTACATCTGTGACTGTCAGCTTATTATTTCTTTTTTTTTTTTTTTAAAGATTTTATTTATTTATTTGACAGAGATCACAAGTAGGCAGAGAGGGGGGTGGGGGAGGGAAGCAGGCTCCCCAATGAGCAGAGAGCCCGATGCGGGGCTCGGTCCCAGGACACTGGGATCATGACCTGAGCCTTGGTCAGAGGCTTTAACCCACTGAGCCACCCAGGTGCCCCAGCTTATTATTTCTTAACTCTTCTTTTGTTTCATGTTTTGGAGATGAAATCAGAAGTTAAATATAGCATTCTGTTTGGTTTATTGAACAAGGCAGTGCTTTTATTTTATTAATATGTATTTATGCTAATTAAACTCATCTCAGTTCATTTTAGGAAGTCTAAGGACTGTTTATTTTATAGCAAGTCATAAATATTTTATAAATGTGATTTAAAATTTGTCCTCCTCTGTTAACATAATTTTAATGAGGCTTTCCTAAGTGCCAGTCACATTAGTTTGAATTTATTTCACTGCCTGACTTACCTGGAAGTGAAGTATGGTAGTATGTTTAGATTCACATATCACTGAATATGAATTTTTAGTTAAGTATACCTATGTTATTGCTTGGAAATTCTCTTGGAGGAGTTTAAGTTTTGGAGTACAGTTTCTAAAAATATATGGAGAATGAGCCTGTAAATATGTTAAGACATATTTTGTGAGATTTTTTATAGGATGGTTGAGGAATTTTTCTCAGTATACATATTTAAGGAGATTAATTATAGGCACTTAGAATATACAGACCAGCCAACAAGAAAAAGGCCAACGTCTGCACTCATGAAAGATATTCAGCACATCTTCCATTCTTATTTTAGACTTTAAATGGCAACTACACATTTTTTCTGTTTTGGTTTTTGCTTTCCTTTTGAAAAGTTAATTGAACTGGCTCAGCTGACATATGAGAAAAAATGCGGGTAAAATGTTATTTCTTTTAAGGGGCTCGCATTTGGCTGTTCATTGGATTCATGCTGGCATTTGGGTCTCTGATTGCATCTATGTGGATTCTCTTTGGAGGCTATGTTGCTAAAGGTAAGAGAAAACAGCTTACGTTTTACTTTGATGGAATACTGAAGTTGTGCATTAGGGTTGGTTATTTTAGAGCAAAGCTTTTTTTTCATACAGATGGGTCAGCTACTAGCTGCTAGCATTTATGCCTGGGAACTCCCTTCACCCTATCAGTATTTTGTTTCGTTTATTTGGTATGTTTTTACTATTCCTTTCTTCTGTATTTTTTCTTCTGATCTAGAGCCTGGAAGTAATGGGACACAGCTCCAAACCTTGGCTTCTCTTTGGCTTCCCAAAACCTCAGAAGCAGAATATATATGTTCTCTAGCTATTTGGCAAGTTTTGACATGGTGAATGATATGCATAGAAAGCTCTAACATCCTAGAATTAAAATGTATTTAGCTAAGCCTCCCTTGTCCTATGACATCATCTCCTTTTAAATAGCGAGTAAATTAACAGTTCACATACGTCTGCTGTGGAAGGCCAGTGTCAAGCAAGGCCTGTAGGAAGAGGCCTGCTTTTAGATCCCTGTTTGAAATCTCACCTTTACAGACCCCAGAAAAATATGAAAACCCCTTGTTGTTCCAGGTAAAATTGACTCTGCTTCTTACAGTAAAAGTATGGTATTAATGATCTGCAAAAACTAAACCAGCAGAGATCTAATCTAGCCCAAGTTTTAACCCTTTATTTCTTTGAACAGAATGTAATTCTTGGATTAAAATTATGGGTTTCCTGAATTTTTATTAAGATCATTTAAGTCTTACAGACAGGAATGATAGGCACTTTAATATGTATTTTTGTTATTGTTGCTTATATAATTTATTACTAAAGCCATGTTCCCAAAAATGTAGCAAAGAAAGAAACTATAATAATGTACTGTTTTTAAGTGTTTTGGTATATTTCCTCTGGTCTCTTATGTTTCTGTGTAGTTATAGAATAAATAAAATTTTGAATCTAGGTTTTTACATTTTACATGATATCCTAAGTAGTTCTCTTGCTGCTATAAAATCTTTATCACCATCATATTTTAAAAACAAAAATGTTACTTTTTTATCATGTGAATTCCATAGTGCTTGTTCATTGTAGAATACTGAAAATATAAAAAAGCTCAAAGAAGAAAATAAAATTATTGATAATTCTTCTCTCCCAGATGCAACTATTGATACAGATCCCCTTTTTGTAGAAATGTGTTTATCTCACAAAACTTTGGTATTTTTCTAAAGACTTCTGGAGCCAGGTTATGCCTTAAGAATTATTAGCAGGAGATCTATAATTTTATAAGTTGCCTTTCTATAGGATCTTTATGAGCCATTCTAGTGCTAGTAGTTACACACTAATGTGGAATAATTTAATCTGGCCTTGAGGTAGTGAAGCTTCTGCAAACCAGTTGTTATAGTAATCAGATTAATTTAAAACGATTCTGAGAAATAGTTGATAATTCATCTACTTATCATGCTTGGTTTGTCAATTAATGAGTAATCATTGATAGCTCCAGTAGTAGAAGTTTATGAGGATTTCAACTTCAATCTGGGATGAATTAGAAGAAAATGTTCTGGCAGTCTTGCCCATCCTAGCTAATGGTTTCTCTGTCCCTCCAAATGTTCAGGTCAAAAACTGGGGGATTAAAACTTATCAGAGATGATACTTCTCTTTCTCTTGTACCCCACATTCAGTCCATCAGCAAATCCTGTTGATTCCGCTGCTAAAATATATCCTGAATCCTGCCACTTTTTTTTTCTTTGAAAGAGAGAGAGCCCACAGGCACGTCCTTGTGCACAGCCATGGGGGTGGGAAGGGGGAGGGGCTGAGGGACAGAATCTTAAGCAGGTTCTACACTCAGTAGAGAGCCCGATGTGGGGTTTGATCTCACTACCCTGAGATCATGACCTGAGCTGAAATCAAGAGTTGGATTCTTAACCAACTGAGCCACCCATCACCACTTTTTTTTAAATACAGTTTTTTTTTTGTGTGTGTGTGTGTTTTTGTTTGTTTGGTTTTTGTTTTAAGTAATCTCTCCACCCAGTGTGGGGCTCCAACTTACAACCCCTAGATCAAGGGTCACATGCTTTACTGACTGAGCTAGCCAGGTACCCCCTGAATCCCACCACTTTTTACCATCTCCATTGCTACCACCCTTGTTAAATCTGTTAGTCTCTTGTCTGATTTCCTGGAACAGCTACCTCACTGGTTTCTGTTTCTCCACTTACCTCCTTTCATCTACTCAGCTCAGCAGCTAGGGGAATCCTATTAAAATATGTCATTACTTTCCTGCTTAGAACCCTCCAGTGGCTTCTCATCTCCCTTAGAGCGAAAATCAAAGCCCTCCCTGTGACTGCAAGGCTCCATGTGGTCTTGCGCCGCACACCCTCCAGCCCACCCCTCATTCTTCTCTGATCTGTGTCCTGCTTTCTCTCTGTCGCCCACTCGGCCACTCCTCTCTGTGCCAGCCCACCGCCACCCCTGGCTTGCTGCCCTTGCTCTTCTGCTGCTTCTGCGTGGGGCTGCCCGCTCTTCCTGCCTGTCCTTTCATCACTGTCCCCTTCTCATGAGGTCTTCCTGGCCGCTTGGATAAAATGTCATCATTCATTGCACTTCCCTTACCTTTTCTTGCTTTATTTTTTCTCCTCACTTACTTATTCTCTACGTTGAGCTTCATGAAGATGAAAAAAGTTTTGCCTGTTTTATTTACTGCCATATTCTCAGCACATTACAGTGCTGAACATGGTACGCACTTGCTCAATATCTGTGAAATGAAGGGAGGGAGCTATCACCTACTACACCAGTGCTAGACTCTGTCACATGTATTATGTCATTTAATACTCAAACCAACCATGTTTACCAGAAAATTCAATTATGTAAGGCAGGAAACTTGCTATTCACCAGTGTATCAGAAATTAAATGTTTTGAGACCATGAACCTCTGAATATTACAACTATTTTTTACAGAAAAAGCCATCGTATACCCTGGAATTGCTGTATTTTTTCAAAATGCCTTTATCTTTTTTGGGTAAGTTTCTTTTACATTCTTTATCCTATTATTTTTTTTATTTCAGGGTTTTTCTTATTTGAGAGGGAGTAAGAAATAGAACACGAGCGGAGGGGAGGGACAGATGAAGAGGGAAAAGCAGACTCCCCACTGAGCAGGGTGTCTGATGGGTGTGATCCCTAGGACCGCGGGATCATGACCTGAGCCAAAGGCAGATGCTTAACTAACTGAGCCACCCAGGTGCCCCTGAATTCTTTTTTTATAATTGTTTATGTTACTTACTATATTTAGTTGATTAATTTACCCTGTCCAGTGCCCCTCCCCCATGTTATGTCATAAAATGAAGAACGAGACTGAGAAAAATAACAAAACACGGGTTTGTTGTTACCAACCTTGGGAACATACACTGATTTTTTTTTTTAACCACCACCAACTCCCCTTTAATGAACTGTGACTCAAGTAGATTTAGTTACATAATCCTGACAGTGTTCATTTAAAATCTGTATTTCTAACAGTTATTTTCAGTGAAAGCCTGCTTAAAGCCTTTTCTCCTTAAAATTTTGTTTCTAAGTGCATTATATAGGTCTTTCTAACTTAGTGTTATTAGAACTTATGCATGATGAAATTTGAGGTATGCAGGAGAAGCCCTAACATTTTTTATCCTTCTGCTGCAATGACAAATTAAGCGATTACTAAAACCCCTGAGAACCTCAATATTTTTTATTAATGATCTTTGCTGATGTTCATTCCTTTCTGGGTACTAAGGGCCTGCTGTTTTCCCTACCCTTAGCCTTCCACCCTTGCCACTGCCACCACCCCCTCCACACCCTGCCCCCCAAATCTTCTTTTTATGCTCTGCATCAGGGATTCTTTTTTTTTTTTTTAAATAAAGATTTTATTTATTTAAATAGAGTTGGGGGGTGGACAGAGGGAGAGAGAATCTCAAGTAGACTCCATCTTGAGCGTGGACCCTGAGATCATGATTTGAGCTGAAACCAGGAGTAGGATGCCTAACCGACTGCACCAGCCAGGCGCCCTGCATCAGGGATTCTTAACCATCATCCTGTGGAGGGTTCTAAAGATGGGAAAGCACCAGACATTTCCGTAGACAAGACACTGCTGTTTCTGCTTGTTTCTAGGCTTTATATGGCTTTCATGATTTTCAAAGAAGTCCCTAATCCAAAAAAAAGGTTAAAAAACTACTCTATTCTAGGACAGTCTATTGTAGGACTGTTCCTTTTCTGTCTCTTCCTACTGACCCCCCTAAGCCCCGTATCTATCTGAGCCACTCATGAAATGCCGACAGTTACCCTTCAGTAATGCGCAGCAGTGATATTCAGACTTTTTCCTCCACCAGGAATTCTTGCAGTTTTATAAAATCAGTTTGGAAATAAGAAAAATGTGAACTTAAATGTGGCAAAGTATACAGCGTCTTTGGGTCTTTCCTTATGTCCTGAAACTATTGGAGAAAACCCAAAGAGTTTAAACAACAAGAATAAAAAAATCAGCCGCTGTTATTATGCAGAAAACAATAATGACCAGAGTTTATTGAGCAATTCTTATCTCTGAGGCACCATTCTTAGTATTTTACCTGTATGCTCAGTGAATTCCTGTAACAACTCTGAAGGTGGCCCCATGATTATCCCTATTTTATATGTGAGAAAGCAAGCACAGAAAAAACAGGCTCCTTGTTTGAGATCATGTGGCTAAAATGGAAGCTGTCTGACTCCAGAGTTTAGGCTCTAACTACAAGGATGAAGACGTTTGAGATTCGGGGTGAATTCAGTTGACGTTTTCTCTTTTTGCTGTCCTCTGCTGGTTGTTTAGCATGAGTTCTCTTTTCCTCCTCCCTCTTCCCTTTTTTGGGAGTATAACACTGGGAGTTGGGGAGTTTGGGAGTATAATACTTCAAAAATACAGCATGAGTAAACCTCATTTCTCAGCTTATGAAATAAAATCTGGGTATGTTTTTTATTTTGTAGGGTAATGTAGCATGTTTATGAGAAAGTCGGTGTGCATAGGTAGGATTTCTTTTCCTTTCAAGCGGCAGTGCCAGGGCCTGGACATCTGTACAGACGGCCCCCAAGCATCTGAGCTCACTACTCCAGTGTCTCCACAGTGTGGGAGGTGAACAGGGAACTCAGGGCCCCACAACTTCAGCCAAGGGAAGGTAGTGTGAGGGTGTGTAAGAAAAGCTTTAGGATGGAGTTGTGGGGAGGGGTATCTACTGAGAACCAGCCAGGGAGGGGCAAACAGCAGCCTTCTTTATCATTTACCCTGGCAGAGAGAAAGAATAAAGCAAGTTCCACCTTAAGACGCTGCTGTAGCAGAGAAGTCACCGTGTCACCGGAGTGGGGAACAGAGGATTGAGGGGGAAACACATGAGTTCACGTAGCAGTTTTCACATGATACAAAACCTTGGAAACCAATCATTGACTTGTCTCAAATTATTTATTTATTTGTTTGTTTGTTTGTTTTTAAGATTTTATTTATTTATTTGACAGAGATCACAAGTAGGCAGAGAGGCAGGCAGAGAGAGAGGAGGAAGCAGGCTCCCCTCTGAGCAGAGAGCCTGATGCGGGACTCGATCCCAGGACCCTGGGATCATGACCTGAGCCGAAGGCAGAGATTTTAACCCACTCTGCCACCCAGGCGCCCCAAGTCTCAAATTATTTATGATGATTATTTATATGGAGCAAGTTTGGTTTCTCATTTGGTACTGTTAGCCTTCTTCAGACTTAAAACTATGGTTTCTGAAAATACTATAAGCAAATTGAAATTAAATTCAACTAATAAGCACTGCTAGTGGAATAGTTGTAGCAGATTGCCTACCATTCTGATTTGTAACAGGACAATAATCAGCAGCCCCTGAGAAATTACTGTTTCAGAAATCAGACAGATGTCAGTACCAAAGGTGACCATCTGACAGTGTAGGAGGGACTGGCTTTTGTCCAAGAAACTCTTCAGATTACAATTTACATCTGTTGACTAGTATTTTGAAGGATGTCTCATTCAAGCTATCTGGAGGGTAGAAGCCTGCTATTAACCAAAAGATCAGAGATCAGAACACCTTTTAGAGCTTTATGAAATCCTTTATAAAGAGAAGTTAACATTCTTGCAAGAGAGGGTACAATTTTCTAGTTGCATTTTTGTTTTCATCAAAAAACACTGAAGTATTTACCTCCAGAAAGGCTTATGAAAGCCATTTTAAATTGATCATTACAATTATAGGCTTAACCTTGAGTAGACACTGGGGCCTGGAAAACACGAGAAAACAAATGCAAAGCAGCCCATGCCACTGTCTACCCCCCTCTTCAGTTTCTCCCTCCCCCTTGCCTGCACATCCAGGGCCTCTCAGATGGCCTCGGAAGCATCTCAGACTTGTTCACTTTCTTTTTTTTTTTTTTTTAAAGATTTTATTTATTTATTCGACAGAAAGAGATAACAAGTAGGCAGAGAGACAGGCAGAAAGAGTGGGGGTGGGGGAAGCGGGCTCCCTGTTGAGCAGAGAGCCCGATGCGGGGCTCGATCCCAGGACCCTGGGGTCATGACCTGAGCTGAAGGCAGAGGCTTTAACCCACTGAGCCACCCGGGCGCCCCAGACTTGTTCACTTTCTATTGGGTCACCATCATCCCTTCCTGAGCACTTCACATCCCTGATGGTTCTTCCCTTGGATCCAGTTTTCCTGTGTCACTTTCTCTTCTAAAACATCGCTCTAATTCTGTCACTTCTCATCTTAAAATTTTCCAAAACTTGGAGCTTTCTACAGAAGAACTCAACACTAGTGGCCATGCAGCCAAGTTCTGTCCACGGCTCTGTTTTATTTATTCAATACAGTATTTTCTGTTTTATTGAGCCAACATTTAAAACTCCAGAGACTTTTACATTGAAATCTGAAGTTTGGGCTTTTCCTCAAAAAGTGGAAGATCTGACAGTCCCGAGCCTTGCATAACAACAATCAGCTGGAGATGGATAGTTGTTCCTTTAAGTCGGGGCACATCTCCGTATAATTCCGTTTCATACTGAGTCTCAGTAGCCCCCATAGCAGAACGTACAGGCTGACATCTGCCCTCTTCACTCATTTAAGGCATGTAAGGCCCCTGTGGGCAATTAGCCACCCTGGTCAGTTGGTTTACCAAATCCTGGCCACTGCCATTCCCTATCTTCCTTGTCTCTTAAGCTATAATCCAGCCATATTGGACTCCTCCCTGCTCTAATGCACTTCGGGTATCCACGTGTATCCAGAGATCTAGATGGAGACCTGTATCTCCTTATGCCTATAACTGCCATCTTGCCACTCTTAAGCTGAAACTTGGAGGACAGCTGTAGACCAGTCCCCACCTAAACCGTGGATGGCAAGTTCTTTGTGGGCATATTCCTGACACAGCTGTCACTTGGGCTTTCCCTGAGGCCCTGTGGTCTTTTATTCCCTTTGCCTCTTGATACGTTGTTTCCGCTTCCTTTGTCACACGAGCTCCTGTTCCTACCAGTCTCCCATTGAAACTCCTGCTTATCCTCCAAAGTCCGTTCCAAATATTACTACCTCTGTAACTTTTTTCCTAACACATTCAGGCGGAATAAATTCCATGTGTTTCTGTGTTCTCTCAACATTTGTTCTTCTCAACACATGTCTTCCCCCCACACACACACACACCCCTCCTCCGCTGTTAGCACATTGTGTCACCAACAATGTGAGATGTGAGCAGCTTGAGGGCAAGGACACCATAGCTTATGTATTTTTATAGCCCAGCCATCTAGCACATTATATTCAAAAAAGGTTTGTTGAATGAATATGATAAAATTAGACATACTATCATTATATACTAAACATTGGTTAACTTTTTAAGAGTAGCAGAAGGCTCCAGTTCTCAGAAGTCGAGGATGTGGGAAGCACACGTTCATTTTCTGTTCTGATACATTCCTGGTGTTTTTCTGTAGTACAACTCATCAATCCTTTGTTGCTAGTTTCCCACCATCCTCCCCATCTCACATACTCTCTTTTTCTCCCCCAAACTCAACTAGATGTGATGTTTCTTATTTTATTTGCAGAGGACTGGTGTTTAAGTTTGGCCGCACTGAAGACTTATGGCAGTAAGAGCGTCCAGTTTGCTTCTGCACAGCAACCTTGTGTGGGTTTTTTACTACTCACTCCCAGTTTTTTGTAATGCCATTTTTTAAACTCATTTTTGAGTGTAGTCTTCAGCTTCAATTTGTGTAATACTGAAATCATGAGAACTTCCTATGTAAACAACAACAAAAATCTATTGTGTGCATTGGACTAACTTATAAAATGTTGAAAATATGCCACATGAGTAATTTTTATTAAGTTTTATCATGGTGTAATTTGTAAACATAAATTACAAAAAGAATCATGGATGCATCTTATACGAGCATTTGTCATAGCCAAGGTCCAAAACTACAGATTAAAGTGCTCTGAAGATTTAATGTGTCTAAATGTGGCCTCTTCTGTGTCAAATGTTAAATGAAATATAAACATTTTCTTGTTTTTAAATCTATGCAGTAGTCAGAATTCTTTCTTGCTATACGTTGTGTTTGATCTATCTGCAAACATTTCAGTGTTAGTAGCCATTGAGGGTGTGCCAAGGGGTGAGTTGGAAGAGAGAAGCTCCTGTTGGAAGAGAGAAGCTCCTGATTCAGCCACAAGGCTGCTCAACAGGGTCCCTTTGGTGCCTCTGATCGGGGCTGAGGCCTGACAGCCACTCAGCCCATACATGTGGTCATGGTGGGATGCTGACAGTCACTCCCTGTCTACCAATGAAGGAAAGAGGAAAAAGAGACTGGACACTAGTCTTTACTCAGGCGACAAATTTTTTTGTTGTTGATTTGACAATAAATTGAATTCCAAGTTTCCTTGTATCTCTGTATTGAACCACTAACCTCAAAATAGACCAGCAAGGTCAGTTAAAGTTACAAACATTTACTACTGAGAACTCTCACAGTCTGTCCTTTTGGAACCCTGCTTTCTTTCAGGCTCCCTTCCCCCTTGGCAAAATGGGAATCTTTTTTTAAATGAGCTAGTTAACTATGAGATACATGTTCTTTAGAAATGCAGCTTGAAATGTTTTCTTTCATAAAACTTGCTACAGTTAGCCCTTCCTGAAACACAGAATATCTCCTAGATGGTTTAAATTGTGGTGCTCTTGTCCACACCAGCCGTGATCTTTCACCTTGTACATCTGGAATATCGCCTAGGCATCTAGACACACAGAGAAATGCCACGTTGCTGCCATCCCATAGCCAATCACCCATGGTGGGTTTTTAGAGAGTTCAAGGGCATCTGAGAGGTTGAAGGTTCACCTCTTTTTACAGATGGGGGAACCCAGGCCGTGGAATGATTTTCTCAAGGTCACAGAATTAGTTTTGTAATCTTGGCCACATTGTATTTCCACAACTGACCACATCTTTCCCTGCAGTCAAATTCAGAATATACCCAGGGTATAAGAACTACTTTGTGAAACTGCTGGAGTAGAAACACAATGTCCATATTATAGGACTAAATACAAGTGAATTCTTAATTTTTCCCTATTTAATATTCTGTGTTCTGCTGATATAGACAAGAGTTCACTGGGTGGCATAGGACGCTCTGTTAAGCATGAGAAAGAATCTAAGAATTGTCAATAAAATTGAACCAATGCCTTAACTTCATGTCTGCACCCAAGAAAATACTGATAGCATCATCTTTAATGAAACCAAACATTTATTTTAAACTATTATGAAATTACCATTCAAATACATTTTTAATCTTACTTTTTAATATCAAATTCATCTCTTTGACCTTGTTTCATTGTATATAAGGAGACTTTGCTGTAATGAGTGTCGCCCACAAAAAAGGGGAGGCAACAGTGAAAGGAAGTTGTCTCATTTTCAGACAGGCCTTGTTTTTGTTGGATGGTTTTGCTTAAAATCCAGTAGCCAAATGAGGAAACTGTGAAAGCAAAGCAAACATTTTTATTACAGATGAACCCTTACAGTCTTAAAATTTGGACACATATTGATTCTGGCTTGATCTTTGGAAACTGACATGTTGACAAAAAAATGTCATCACAAAGGTCTTTGAGGGTCTTCCGCAAAATCTGAATGGGAAGAACTCTTAGATCTCATATCTTACAGCTCTTTACATGAGTCATTGGTAAATCGTGATCTGGCTTTTGTTTGAATGTCCCCAGTGACAGAGGATGCACTACCATATGAAGTAATTCATTCCATTTTGCAGACAAGTTCAAATTGTTAGCAATTTATACAGCATTGCCCTCTGGACCTAGTTAAATTCTTTGGAGAAGCCTATAGGAAACAAATATTTGTCCTTTTCTACATGATAATCTTTGAAGTATTTGAAGATTATTCTTAGATCTCCTTTGGGTCTTCTCTTCTGCAAGCTGAGCATCTTCTAAGTTCTTAGGGGGTGCCACGTCCCACTGTGCCATAAATCACTGCATCTAGTACCATGGGCCACAGAGTTGTAGAAGTGGAAATCAGAGTGGCTAACTTATGGGGTGTTTTTTGAGGATGTGTGCTATCATCTCACACACATCTCCCTTTAACCCTTGAAACAACCTGGTGAGATATTAGTATTCCTATCTCCACAGAGATGAGAACTCTGGGGCTCTGACGATCACAGAACAAGGGGTGGTAGAACCCAGATCGGTCTGACTCCACAATGCGGAATTTGATCTCATTTTACAAATGAAAAACTGAGCCCCAGGGAAGTAAAGTGACGTCCCTGAAGGCACTGCCTTCCAGAACAAGGCTGTTTCGGACCTCTCCAAGAGGGGAGGAGTCTGTTGACAGGCTCCTAATCTGTTTTCCTACTCTGCTTTAGAAACCCACTCTCCTCACTTCTGTTGAACAAGCATTTGTTGAATTTTTACTGTGTGTCTGGAACATGTATCTGAAATCAGAAGCAGGGGTGATGCCAGTGTGGTGAGGCTAGCTCTTGAGAATTTTGCCCAACACAGCAGGAGGGACTCAACACATTCTGGGGTATTTATGTGCTAAAACAGTGGTGGGGTTTATGTTTCTTGGCAATAAAATCATTTTAAAAATAAACTGCAAATACTCGTTCAGAAGCCAATGGATGATCTTCAGCATGTTGTGCTCATTTCAGAATCCATCCCACGAGCTCAGTCTTTACTCAGCTCTAAAAACCTTATCCTGTAATTTTCCCACTTAAACTTTCAGGAGCCTCCAAATGCCTGGAGGCTGAGTCAAG
Organism: Mustela lutreola; assembly: GCF_030435805.1. Lineage (NCBI taxonomy): Eukaryota > Metazoa > Chordata > Mammalia > Carnivora > Mustelidae > Mustela > Mustela lutreola. Next base: position 18,440,994 of record NC_081299.1, read on the forward strand.
TGGCTCGTGCCTGTCTTTCATCCTTCCCTTCACCAACCATGCTGCTGAGCCAGGTTGCCTCCTGCTTCTCCCGTTCTTGCTCACAACCTGCCCCTTGCTTGGAATGTCTTTCACTTCCTGCCACTTAGCCAAGTCCAACACAACTCCCAAGTTCCACATTCCCTGACCTCCCCAAACTCATGGTCTTTCCCTTTTTTCATTTGTCCAGCAGCTGCTGCCAGGATTACTCACTCAGTGCTTAACAGATAGAGCTGTGCACAGAGAAAGATCCAGTCATACACAGTGAAAGCCCTAGTTTCTCTGATCCCCCACACAGTACCCAGGACAGGGGCTTGTCTGCAATAGACTCACAAAAACCTATTTTCAGAAAGGTTAATTGTGGAATTAATTTTAATGAGTGGATGTTGGGGAGTCCTTGTGCTTTGGAAAGCACAAAATAAAATCCATGGGTTATTAAATTGAAATAAAAAGTTGAAGGAGGGAGTTTATGAAAAATTGTGTCAGGAACTGAATTTTTATAAATCAGTATCTGCAGAAGGATCATTGTAATCTAATCTAAAGACAGAGCATTAGTGTATGTGGTTCCTTGAGAGCTAGAACTGCATTTCATTTAGATTTATCTCTCCAACTCTTTAAACAAGAGCTCTGTCGTATATTAGTAAGTCATTAAATGAAATTAATTAGTGAATGAATGATTAATTAGTAACAGAATCATCCAAGGATGACAGGGGTAACTTTCAGGAGTGGTGAACTGCCAGGCATGGTTTGGGCAACAAGGGAAGGAATATCCTTTCCAATCCCTAGGTCTTTGGTTCTCTGAAATGCATTAGGTCACTTGATAATGATTAAAATGTCTTTTCGGGGGTGCCTGGGTGGCTCAGTGGGTTAAAGCCTCTGCCTTCGGCGCAGGTCATGATCCCAGGTTCCTGGGATCAAGCCCTGCATCGGGCTCTCTGCTCACAAGGAACCTGCTTCCTCCTCTCTCTCTCTCTGCCTGCCTCTCTATGTACTTGTAATCTCTGCCTGTCAAATAAATAAATAAATAATATTTTTTAAAAAAATAAATAAAATGTCTTTTCGGATGGTTTACCAAAAAAGGAAACAAAAAATTACCCCTGGATTTATCAGGTTTGGAAGTTTGAATTCTTGCCTCTTAATGGATATTTGGCTTTTCCAATGAAAGCTGTGTTCTACTGCTGAATAAATGTTCTGCTCAGCTGTAAGAGGATTAATCAGAATAGTGGGGGAAGGAGGGGAGAAGTAACTGTCCTCTAGGAGCAGCAGCGGTTTCTTTGGAGCCAAACAGATATCAGTTCAAATTGCTCCTTTTCCATTTACTAGCTTTGTCATTTTGGACAAGTTATTCTTTTTTTTTTTTTTTTTAATTTTATTTATTTATTTGAGAGAGAGAGACAGTGAGAGAGACCATGAGCGAGGAGAAGGTCAGAGAGAGAAGCAGACTCCCCGTGGAGCTGGGAGCCTGATGCGGGACTTGATCCCGGGACTCAAGGATCATGACCTGAGCCGAAGGCAGTTGTCCAACCTACTGAGCCAGCCAGGCGTCCCAGGGATGCTTACTCTTGTGCAGAGTTATTGTAAGGATAAAATCAGATAATGCCAAAAAGCATCTAACACAAAATTGGAACCCATCGGCTTACGATAGATAACTGTCATGCTTACGTATTCCTTCGTGGTTACCTAAACTCCCAGTAATAAGCTTTCCTGTTCGTGTAGTGCTTTGCATTTTATAGTTTACAAAATGTAGTTACAGCCATTATTACCTCTTTTGGTCCTTGAAACAACCCAGTGAGGTAGAACAAAGATTACCGTTATTTTACCAGTAAGAAAGAAAGGTCATGGTACTTGCCTCCATGAGACCTTGCAGAATGGGGACTGGAATTCATGTCTTCCCATTCTAGATCCATACCCAGGGGTCCACTTCACCTGCTGCTGCAGTGCCCAGCGTTAGGCTAGGTTCCTCAAGTTCCCTTCATTTATTCAGCAAATATTTATTGCAATTCAAATAATTGAGCTGGATATTGGTCCCGTTTGTGGCATCCCTGGTTAATCAGCAGCATGCTTGGTAGAGACGGTTTACTCAGTAAATACTTGTGGATTGAACGGATGAATTAAACCAGTTCTCTGTGTCCTTTCACTAGATTTAACCCTGCTACCACCAAAGGGGCAAGCACGCTTGCAGGGACTGAGAGAGACTGGCTATAGGGAGATGCTGGTACAGGATGAGCCCGTTTATTAGCAACAACGTGGATGACTCTCAGAATAATTATGCTGAGTAAAAGAAGCCAGAAAAAGAATGTACTGTGTGATTCATTTATATAAAATTATAGAAAATGTAAATGAATCTATGGGACAGAAGGCAGTTCAGCGGTTGCTTGGGATGGAATAGAGTTGATAGGGAAGGATAGTTACAAAGAGGTACAAGGAAACATGGTGGCAATGGATATGTTCATTATCTTGACTGATAAGACTGATATGATAGTTTCATGGGCATATAAATATGTTTAAATGTATCAAATTGTATATTTTAAATATGTGTGTTGTAATCAGACCTCCGTAAAGCTCTTTGACATGAAAAGGAGGAAGCAGAGGAAAAAGAAGAGCAAAGGAAGAGACAGAGAAGAAAGGGCAGGTTCTCTCTACAAAGGCCAAGGCCCATAATGAGGCTGGTTTTCTGCCCCTCTAGTGATCAGTATCTAGGCATGCCAGGTGGAAAAAGGATTGGCCTGGGACTCGGGAGGTCTAGCTCCTGGTCTTATCTCTGCCGCTCACAAAGGGATGATGCTGGGCATTAGCCTGACCTCAGTCAGCCTCCACTTCCAATTTATAATTTTGCAGTGTTTGCCCAGCCAACTTCAGCATCAAATGGGAGTTATGTAAGGTGACACATCAGAGTACTTGGTGAACCATGAGTGTTGGTTAAAGGGAGGTGTGCAGTGGGGTGACAGGGAACTTCTCTCTAGAGCCTCTTTCTAGACTAGTCATGACAACAAATGCTACACAGGACACAGAGACCCTCGGCAGCAGCTGCGTTGTTTGAGCTCTCTGTCCTTTGGCTAAATGATCCCGGACTCCTACAGTACAAGTGGTCTTGTGTCCACTGGCTACTGAGTGTTAAGAGTTGTGTTCTAGATCCAGCTCTGCTGCACACTCACTGTGAAAACACAGACGGTCATGGCTCCAGTCAGTGCATCTGTCGAATGAGACTGGACATGCTGGCTCGGACACTGCATGATTTGATGGCCGTTAGGGCAAACCACCTGCCCACGCTGATGACCCCAGATGGGGAAGTAAGGCCAGTGGCCATTCTCACATCTCTGACCCTCAATGACTGAGGCATCAGGGGAATGGTAACATTTATCACTCCCCCAGCCCTCACCAACACACACACACACACACACACACACACACACACACACACACACAACTTTGTTTTTAGTTTGTTCTCACAAACACCAAGTCAACCTATATAGAGATGTAACAGATATCTTTTTAAGTTCATTCACTCAGCATTGATGACATTATGTTCAAAATCTTACCTCCCAGAAAGCCTGGTCATCAAAATGTTTGGCCGCAGGAGGTGCCTTAAATATTTTGAGGCTTAAGATCAAACCTGTTAAAATTCAATATTGCATGTTAAACCTTTAGAGCACAGCATCTGTTACCTCAAAATTAATCAAAATATCACAGGCCAGCTCTGGTTAGTTCAACAAAAATCCCTTCTTCTTCTACAGCCAAGAGACGGACAAATTGAAGCGCTGGCCTTCCTGGACCAGCCTTATTAATTCTATAGACATCTCCTAAAAGAAAACTGGTGAGAGCAATTATCTCCAAAGGATTTAGATGATACTGAGAGATGTACAGTAGCTACTGATCTGACATGCTTCCCAAGTTGGAATACAAGAGCCCTGTCAGACCGCGCTCCCGCTGAAAAGCTGATCTGTACTTGACACAAGAGCTACCATGGACAGCAACTCCAGTTCCGCGTTCCTGTCAGTGTGGCGTTGCTGGCTCCAATAAACTCTGTGACCTCTGCTCAAGACGCCACTAGTGTAGTTGGGAAAGTAGTTTATAACAGCTTGCTTTTGTGCCTATTCTTTTCACCTATCCAGCCTCTGCCCAGAGACCTTGGCCCTGTGTATTCCTGCAGCGGTGCAAAGTCGGCCGAACTTCCCAGGATACACGAAGGGATTGCTCAACTTTTATATGAGCCAGGGAAATGCCATTGATAGATGTATCTGTGTATTTTTAATGGTGATTGGTCCCCAAGTATTAAGTAGTAAGATTAACAAGAGTAGGCGTGTACTTACATTTTCCTCTTTTAATGCACATCTTTAACCGATATTGACACGTAGGGTGTAACCAACACACCTCGTTTAACTGGGATTATTCAACTACATGAACTTTCCAGCTAGCAGAGGCTTAGTCATCACTAATGAAAATGCATCCAAACTATATTTTCTTGTCTTATGACATAACACTAAACACATTTAGGATGTTGTTGTTTTTTTTAAATCAGAACAATTGCTAGGAACGTCCATTTATGAAATGTGCTATCTAATGCAGAGGAAATATGTAGCTGTTGAGGGTGGTTGGTGTCTTTTAGCAGCTCAAGCTTTCATGTTCTAGTGTCGGGCTTTAAGAATTTCTTTTCTTCTGTTAGGCTGTCTCCTTTCACCTCTCACTTCTCCCAGTGGGCCTTACCTCTAGAAACCTGTCCCACTTCTAACCTGCCATTTCTAATCGGTCGCAGCTGGGAAACCCAATAACCATGCTTGGGGGGGACTGTTTCCTGTGTCAGTGTAGACAGGTCCCAAATCGGGGGACCTCCTGGCAAGCAAAATGCTCAGCTTTAGGGGGTCAACTTGATGCTATCTGGGCTGCCTGGTGGTCTCCTTTCCCCTTCCATTGTTCATGTTCTTTTTATTCACCAGTGTTCTTACGTTCAAAGCCACATGTAAAGAGGAATGCTCATTGGTCTTAACTTTTTTTTTTTTAAACTTTTATTTATTTATTTGATAGACAGAGATCACAGCAGGCTGAGAAGCAGGCAGAGAGAGAGGAAGGGAAGCAGGCTCCCCACTGAGCAGAGAGCCCAATGCGGGGCTCGATCCCAGGACCCTAGGATCATGACCCGAGCCTAAGGCAGAGGCTTTAACCTAGATGCCAGAGGCACCCAGAGCCACCTAGATGCTCCTGGTCTTAACTCTTAAAGAAACATTATTCTATTCTCTTTTTTAACTCCAGGCAAGCATACAAAACCAAAAAGACAAAAAACAAAAAACAAAACAAAACAAAAAACCCTCTGAGGGGTTTTACTAAACAGTGCAAGTCAGTTTCACTTTGTGAATACTAGTGACAATGGTGAATGGTGTCACAGTCCAGAGGAGGTGATAAAATATCCAGATAAAATACAGGATGCTCAGTTAATGTGGAACTTAAAAAAATGGGCATCTTGTATTTTCACTTGCTAAATCTGGTCACCCGACTCAGGATTACAGTGCCACCACGAAGAGAACGTAAACTTACGGAGGGAGGCATTTTTCTCCTCTGTATTTAATCAGTCACCCTGACTGCAGAACGTTGAGGCCAGTGGATACTTTAGAGCAATTCTAGTCAGTCTTGCTCTCTAACGTCACCCAGGCAATTCCAAAAAGTACCTTCCTACATGTTTTGGAGCAGAAAAGAAGCCCTGGTCCTTTCATTTTACAGAGAAGCCACCAAGGCCCAGAGAGACAAAACTAATGTGCCCAATGCCACACAACTCCTTTATGACTGATTATGCTATTTTGTCTCTTCCTTTGTATTCATTCCCTCTTAGGGACACAGTATATGAGTGTCTAACCAATAAGGCTATTTGTTTGTAGAATAAAGGTGAGCACTTCAGGACAGAAATCACATTTTCTCCTAGCATATAAATAAGACTGGCAAATTAGTAATTCTCTAAGGATCTTTGCCATTCTGTCACATTGCAGGAGCAAAAGTATGCTTCAATCCTCTATATGAAGATTTCCAGTAGTTTCCCATCTCTCAGAATGATCTGGCTCCTTGTTACCACTCTGTCCTCAAGCCCTGCCACTCTCCTTTTCACTCTATCCATATCTGCCATACTGAGCATGCTTTGCTCCTGCTTCAGGGCCTTTGCACTTGCTCTCCCTTTTCATGGAATGCTCTTCTGCCAAATAAACACATGGTATGTCTCCTTCCCTCTTTCCTTTTCAGGTTTCTGCTTAAAGGTCAACTTATTTAGATAGGTCTTCCCTTTCCAACCTTCTAAAAGAGCATCCCATGAAATGAAATGAAATGAAATGAAATAAATGAAATGAAATGAAACTCTACCCTGAGTTATTTCTTTTTATAGCACTTATCATCTCTGACATAGTAAACACTCTACTTATCTGTTTATTTATTGTCCCCTCCCCCTCCACTAGAATATCAGCTCCATGAGATCAGGGAACGTGTTTTGTTCACTGTTGCATTCCTAGTGCCTATGAATAGTGCCCTGGCTCATAGTAGCTATTGAATAAATACTTGCTGAACAAAATAATAGTATATGTATTCTCAGGGAATAATAAAGGTAAACTTTTTGGCATAAGGGTTTCCTTGGCTCACTTTACAAAATTGGGTGAAATCACCAGCCCTGGGCTCAAGAGCCTGCATTGTTGCCACTCCCTGCTACTTGTAAGCTCCAGAAAGCCTCTTACTTTCTCTGATCCTCAGAGTCCACACCTCCAGCAGGTAACCTCTGAGGGCCTTTCTAATTCTGAAATGATGTGATTCCGTTTTTGTTGTTAATCAAGGTTTGAGCCCCTTTGCATCATTTGGCTTGAGCTGCGGAGGTTCACAGGGAAGGGGAGGGCACAGACACATGCGGCCATGGGCCAGATGCCCTCTGGCTTCAAGTCCTGTGCCCTGGGCCATGGGGGAAAAAGGGATGTCTCATACTCACCTGTCAAAACACCAGCTATCATACCTGAAGCCATGGCCAAGCTGAGTGTCCCAGCGACAAAGAACAACTGGATGTCGATCCTAGAACTGACAAAGTAGGATGTAGTCACATTCAGGAATCAAGACTGCAGAGCTCATTGGGGTCAAGAAGGACTGTCTGCAACAGCAGTGGTGCTGTCAGGAAGGGCTCCCAGAAGAATAATTCCTCTCCCCAGGTAACACATTCCCCTCATGTGTTCCTGCAAAGCTACACAGACATGAAGGAGGGAAAGAGGGGATTCCAAGATCCTCTTTGGCTGACTTCAATTCTCAGAAACAACAGATGATCAACTTGACCAGGAGGCAGAAAACCCAGGTTCAAGTCCAAGGACTGTCACTAGCTGCATGATCCTGGGCAAGTCACCTAACCTCTCTGTTCCCTCATGAGGCAATTAAAGATGAAAGATGAAAGTTCTATTTCCATCAGGACAAGATGGAGTAGAGCATGGCTGTCAGGCTCACCTCCCCAGCCCACCCCTGTTGAACATACTTCCCTGTCCTCTCTCCTAGGTGATCCCAGGAACTCACTTTAAACTATGAAGTGGCCTGGGAGGACATCTACATGATCTTGCAGTAGACAAGGATTTCTTAAACAGAACCCACAAACTTGAAGGGAACAATGATGAACTGAACTGTGTTAAAACTAAGAACTTCTGTTCATCGAAATATACTATTAAGAAGGTGAAATATAACCCACAAAATGGGAGAAGATATTCACAATACATTTATATGACAAAGACTCTATATCCAGAATTCCTACAAATCTATAAGAAAAAGGCAGAACACAAGAGAAAAATGGACAAAAAAACCTGGACAGACATTTCACAATTCACAAGAGTTGCTCAAATGTCCAGAAAGCATATGAAAATTGTTGCACTTAACCGGTCATCAGAGAAATTAAAATTAAAGTGATGTTTGATGCCTAATTGGATAAACTTAAAATGAAGGAAAATATGGGATTTGGAGAATATATGAGGGAAAGGGAACTCTTGGGTGCCAAGGGGGATTGGACTGGCACAAACTACAGTGGGAAATGGGTAATATCCTCTAATGATTTTTTTTTTTTTTAAAGATTTTATTTATTTATTTGTCAGAGAGAGAGAGGGAGAGAGAGCGAGTACAGGCGGACAGAATGGTAGGCAGAGGGAGAAGCAGGCTCCCTGCTGAGCAAGGAGCCCGATGCGGGACTCGATCCCAGGACGCCGGGATCATGACCTGAGCCGAAGGCAGCTGCTTAACCAACTGAGCCACCCAGGCGTCCCGGTAATATCCTCTAAAATGGATTATATGAAAGCTGTGATCCAAAAATTCTGCTATTAGGCATTTACTCAACAGAAGAGCATTTGTATGTTCTTAAAAAAAAAAAAAAGTGCTAGGATGTTCATAGCAGAAATACTAGAATGTTCATAATAGCTCCAAACTGGAAAGAACCCAAATGCTTGTCAGTAATGGATAAATTGTTTCGTATTCACACAATGGGACACTTATTTTAACTGTGTTTCTTAGATTCTGTATTTGTCTACATGGCACTCATTTATCACAAGGCCCAACTAATGGCTGAAATTGTTTATTGCTCTCTCTCCAGCAAGTCAGATTTCCTGGGGAGTGCACAATTCATATTACAAACCCCCAACCACAAACTCTAACATATGCTCTCAGTTCCCGCCCAACAGGGGACTCCCCCATTCCCCCAATTCCCCCACTGCCATCTACCTGAAGGCATAGTCTCAGTTCCCCTCTCTCTAGGCTGCCTGGTCCCTGGGTTGATAAGGTTTTATGGGGCCCTATATGGTGTGCTGTGCCTCTCATTTCCAGGAGAACTGTAACATTAAACTTCTCCATCAATGACATTGACCTCTCTATGTCATCACTCAGTCACCCTTATGAAGTAAACCCAAGCAAAATTCTACACTCTACCCCACTACCTCAATAAAAAGGAACAATGTGGGAGAGTCTCACAACTACAGAATAGAGTCAAAGCCAGGCACACGACAGCACAGACTTCCTGTAGGAGTCCATGACCATGAAGGACAAAAGCAGGCAAAACTGATGGACAGCGTTGGAAGTCAGGTTCATGGGTGCCCTAGGATGGGACATGAAGGAGTTCTGGGTGCTGATTACCTGGACGTGTCAGAAAATTCACCAAGTGGAGCCCTGATGATAGTTGTACTTCTCTGGCTGTAGATTATACTACAAAAATGTGTTGTTGTTGTTTTTTAAAGTGACATTAGATGGTAGGATGGAAGCTGACCCTGAATCTGCTAACTGCCAACCCCCCAGTTCACTCTATCCTGATGTCACCTGAAAGCAGCAATTATGGCACAGAGCCAGCCATGTTGACAGTTCCCAGGCAGGGTGGGATCCCCTGCACCACGCCCTCTGCTCCCCCGTGTTTACTATCTGATTTCACATGATGCTGGAGCAGCCCTCTGGGCAAGCTGTTGGTGTCTCTGATTCACAAATGGGGAGATCCAGCTTGGAAAAGTGAACCAGGCCCTCCAACGTCACATGGCTTGGCATGCGGGGCTCCTGGGACTCAAACCCTTTCTACCCACGAAGACCAGGCAGATCTCTCCCAAAGTTTGGCATTTGTGGGTTTCCTTCACAAATTTGGCCATATTGACATTGGCCATACATTTTTAAATAATTTTCTTCGAGTGGACTTATTTTTACTTTTAAATAAATATCTTTAAAAGGAAACTTTGAGTCAATATGTTAGAGAAATGGGAGGTAACTGTAAAAAGAAGCAGTGCAAACAAAGTGTGGCTGAAGTCTTCCCCAGACGCAGCCTGAGTGTTTAGATCTCAGCCGGAGGCTGCCTCGGCGGCCTGCCAACCTGGCATCGGCACAAGCGCGAGGACACTTAGCACCTGAGTGCAGCCTTTCGCCCTGATGCAACCGAAAGACTGAATAATTAAAGCACTGTGTCTGGTCTGCATGATTCAAGGTTAGCTAAGCGTGTCTTTGCACCACTTAAATGCTACAGTTCGGGAAACCCCACCCCCTCCCCCCGCGGCAAGCACAGCACGTGACCGGCTCCCATCTGCTTCCCTGATTGGAGCTCAACAAACACCCTGTAGGCGGAGTGAATGAAAAGCCAGCCCCTTGGCTCAATGACGCCACGCCCATAAACAGTTGCTCCACGTGTCACACTGAGTGGTCTGACTCCCTCCCAGCTAGTCCTTTGTCCCTCTTTCCTGTAGAAGCCACAGTAGCAAGAATCATCATGAAGATAAGAGGGTGTTCGCTCCCTGCTGAATCCTCAGAGCAGCCCGGGGTCGCAGATCTTATCCTCCCATCATGCAGACCAAAACTGAAACCGAGTATACTGTGCCTAAGGTCACATGGCTGGTAAAGGGGACCACAGGTTCGTTCCTTCCTGAAGCCTCTGCCCTTGACTTCCAGCTGACCAGAGGCCTCCCTAAGAGGTGTCATTTCTGTCGCTATGCCTTTCCCTTGTCTGGGTTCTTGCAGAGGAGAGGGACAACTACTTGGTCCTCCACAGTCCCATCCTGACCCCTGTTCTCAACCCTTCCCAACTCCCAGTTCAGTGATAGTCCCTGGAGGGTTTGCACTTGGCCACTATCTGCAATTGGGGCTTTGTTTTCCTGGAGAGTAGTTGGTTAGTCCTTGTAAGCAGCACACCTTTGGTCAGCTGACCTTTGTTTTCATTTTGTTCTTTGTTTGTTGTTTGCTCTAGGCCAGGAGTCTCAAACTAGTTTGCAGGAGAATCCCATAGAGAGCAGGTTGACCCACAGGTTGCTGGGCCCACACTACTATGTTTCTAACAGTGCAGGTCTAGTTAGGGTTGGATTTGCATTTCTAGCAAGTTCCAGGTGATTTTAGTGCTGTGGAGAACCACCGCCCTAGGAGAGCCACAGAAGCACAGAACTGGGGAGCTAGAAGGATGGGTGGTTCAGAAGGCACAGGTTGGCTACCCATGAGCAGAATTTGACCCACAGGATGTTTCTAATGATTCTGAATCTCCTGCCAGTGCTTGGGAGTGCAAGTGCGTAACTCTGGATTTCTGGCTTCTCTTAAAAAGTCATTAGATCTGGGGACACTGAGCCTGGGTCCTGGCACAGTCATGGCTACCTGGTGCTGACTGATTTCAGACCAGTCACCCATAACTTCCCAGCCTCTTCTCACTGCTCTCATTTTGTAACCTTACCTGCCTGGCCCCTACAAGCACCTGAGCTTTACAGAGAAGGATTTGGGGGCTCCGAGAGAGGAAAGGATTTGCTGAGTTGCACAGCTATGAAAACAGTGGCAGAAACGCCATTGGAACCCATCACTGAGGCGTCTTGCTTCACACAGACCATCTTCTCCCCACCTGGAGGTGGGATCCCTCTTACCCCAAGCAGTTCAAGGAGCGATGTCTCCCACGCCGTATGTGATTCCTATAATGTGGGGCTATGGCCATCTCTGTTGTTAGAGCTGCAAGGGACCCAGCCCTCCATGATTGCTCTGAGATGCCTCCAAACACAATGAGCTCCTCATCACCAAACTCTGGTGCTCATCACCTGGACAGCCATGTTCCAGCCAAGGGACTTAGGACAGGTAACTCCCCATATGTACCATCTCTTAGAGTATGGTAATAATACCTCTCAGGGTGGTGGCGAGGATTAAATGAGATGATGTGTGTGGCTCATTTAGCCTAGAGCCTAGCACCTAGAAAGCAGCCAATAAACAGTGGTGATTATTACCAGTACTATTATTATTGTTATCACTGTAACAGGTCATCTGAAAAAATCCATCCCTGTATCATGCTCAAGTCACTCTTTCATTTTATGTGAGCCACACCTGGAAGATATTAACACAACCTCTGGGAGGTGATGGCCGGGGCTAACGTATGTCAAACCAGTCACTGGAGTCCATTGTCTGGAGGACACAGGATCTGATCCTAGTCCCGAGGCCCACGTTCCTGCCTCACAGCAAGACCTTCGCCAAGCTCCTTCTCTCTCTGGGCCTCAAAGATGGTCTGTGTTTAGCATTCGTCTACATTAAAGTATTAAATACTTTTAACCACAAGGGGCCTGGCCTCAAACAGCCTCCAACTACCCTATGAGGGGAGGCCCTGTTATGACCTGCATTTACACCAGGCCATGCGGCTCACAGAGATTAGGTAGCATGCCCAGCTAGCAAGAGGTCAAGATGAGTCTGACTCCGTGACATGCTCTTCACCATGACCTAAATAAATCAGCAGGGGTTAAACCACAGACCCAGCTGGCTTGGGCCCCATCAGCTTGCTCTGTCTGTGTTTGAGGGGTAGGACTCACAACTGTCTGCCTTTGACCAGCACTCAAGCTGTCCTCTTTGGAAAGAAGACATGGCCTGGAGAGGCAGAGGCTAGGCAGAATGTATCGCTAAACATGCCAAGAAACATTTGCTGAGGCCCACTGAGTGCCTGGCTCTGAACACACGCACGGCTTGGGGTGCATTTCTTCCCAAGCTGGATCGCATGTGAAGGGGATAAACCAAGTCACCTACATGGACTTCGTGGTCCAGTTGACCTCATAGATGATCAGCAGAATGTAGGTGATCCCGCCGAGCAGACCTGGCAAGCCGAAGGTGTAGTGCACGCCGCAGGTATCGTGGGTCCCCAGCACCTGGTTAAAATATCCCTGGAACAAACATCCAATAAGCAGCTGTACATGGAAGACTGACAGCCCCTCTCCAGCCTTTCCACGGATCCTTGGCCTCCAGGGCCACCCACAGGGGTCAGACTTTGGTGCTCCCCTCCAGCTGGGCTCCTCAGACCTGAATGTGCACTTGCACCACGTGGGGAGCATGCGAAACTGCAGGGTCAGGTTTAGTGGGCCTGGGGCCTGAGATGCTGCATTTCTCACAAAGTTCCAGGTGATGCCAATGCTGCTGGCCCCCTGACCACACCTGGGTCTAGCCCGGGCCCTACTCACATGCGGGGCTGATACTTCTGTGCTGTGAAAAGGCTGTAGGATGTTCAGCAGCACGCCTGGGCCCCACTCTCGATATGCCAGGAGCAGCCCCCGCACCGTGTGTTAACCAAAATGTGTCTGCAGATACTGTCAAATGTCCCTGGAGGGTGACTGAGACCCGCTGGTCCAGCCTAAACGTAACTGCCATCCCAAAGACAGCATGGCTAACGAGAAGAAAAGAATCTGACCCCACTCTGGACTTGCTTTCATCACCCTTTCCCTTCACCACTTAGCCTCCCTGGGGGACCATGAGCCAACAAATGTGGATACGAATGCAAATAGGACATGTGAGTTTCCCCCTTGGCATCCCCCACTGTCTTCAGAATAAACACCCAGACTCCTCATGTTGCCCAGTAACCACACCTGAGTATCTCCCAGCTCTCAGGACTGTGGTCCCACCACACTCCCAGGTGAGCCCACTGCTGTAGCGTCTGTTTCCTGCCTGGGCATTCTGTTCTTCTCACTACTGAGCCTTGGAACACACTACTCCTTCCGTCTGGGATACATTTCCCTTTCCTTTGCCTGGCTGATATCAGTCATCTGTCAACACTCGGCTGAGACAGCCTCTGCTCTAGGAAGCATTTCCTGATCCAACTCAGGCTGGCTTAGGTGACCTGTGTTATGTTCAGTGGTCCGTTGCCCTCACTACACCATAGCTTGGGAAGCATGATACGTGTTAAAACCTCCGTGAATGAATGAATGAATGAAGGGACAGATGAATGAATGAGTGAATCATCTCTGAACCGTTCCCCCAGTGATGGAGTCAAGGAAACAGGCACAAAGAAAGCAGTGGACAGCCAGCCTGATGAGAATTTATGCAGGTTTCCCTGCACACTTCCGCCTTTCACCATAGGGTCTCAAAGCACAGGAGATAAGAGACATTCATTGCAATTCCAAAGATGAAAAGCAGACTGCCCCATCACTGGTCAGATGAGACTGTTGGTAGAGTTTCTAATCTAGGAGTAGAAACTCTAGGAGTAGAAACTCAAACTCCTCAAGGAGGCAGCAACTGCCTCCTTGAATACCCATTATTCATCCAAATTCAGTTTCCTGAGCCATCCAGAAGTTTCCTCCTTTCTCCTCTACCAAGGCTTCAAACCCACAAAGAGTTGTTGCTCTGAAATTATTTCTCTTCTAAGTGTTTTATAACAAATTGGTTATTGTGGGGCATGCTGGTATAATCAGTACTTGCAGGATGTTGAAGGAGGAAAAGTCCATCCACTCCGAAGAACCAAACAATCAGAAGTGGGCATGACCTCGGTTAGCCCAGCATCCGTTTCTGGCTGCTGCCCCTCCCACCCTCATTCATGCGGCTCATGGACAGCAGCCATGTATGTACGTTATGCTCCCACCCCCCACACTCCCAGCCAAAGATAAGCACCCTGTCCAAACTAAACCCATGAGTCCCTTCTCCAGAACACTTGGAAATGGAGCCAAGAAATTCCATCTAGCTGCTCTCCTAAAGAGCAAGACTACATTCCACCATGTAGAGCATGAGGAGAAGGGGAAGGAAGTCTACAGAATGAGGATAAAGCAGATACTCAGGAAAAGCAAAGAAAGAAGAGCAGGGACCGCTTGGGCTCCCCACACATTCCTGTCCCTGGTGTCAACCATTCCTGGGTTCCCAGCAGCATCCCTGTGCTTGGGTTCTGTCACACCCCAGCAGCCTTACTACAATATTCCCCCCTGTGCCTGAGCAAAGTTGAACGGGTTCTGCTCCTTGCTCCCAAGATCCTAACAAATACACAGTGCAGCCTGGGAGGGGGGCCCCACTCACCCAAGCTCTGTAGCCTGCCTGAGAAGGTGCCAATGCCTGCCTACTGTCGCGCGTGGCACCACACGACGGCCCACCATGCTCCCAGGGCCCTGCAGGTCTAAGCCAAATCAGGTGTCAGGTGCCCAGCTCCTTACCGGCAGGCACAGGGCTCCCCCGATGGAGATCAGTCCAGCCATAAAGCCCAGCACCATGGCAAGCCACGGAGAAGTGATCAGATGACACGAGGTACCCACAGCCACGCCTCCAGCCAGTACCGCATTGTGGATATGAGTCTGCAGAGAAACAGCTTGTGGGCGAATGAAATGAGGTCCAGAGAGGACAGCATCTTTTTTTTAATTCTTTTTTTTTTTTTTAAGATTTTATTTATTTATTTGATAGAGATCACAAGTAGGCAGAGAGGCAGGCAGAGAGAGAGGAGGAAGCAGGCTCCCTGCTGAGCAGAGAACCCAATGTGGGGCTCGATCCCAGGACCCTGGGATCATGACCCGAGCCAAAGGCAGAGGCTTTAACTCACTAAGCCACCCAGGTGCCCCAAGAGGACAGCATCTTGCTCAGGCTCACTCTGTAAGCTGGTAGCCAGTGACACTGTGATGTCTTCCCTGCTTCACTGACCCTGAAACCATCCCCTTCTCTCTGCTGAGACTATATGACCTTCATCAGTGGTCTTATCTTATGCCACTTCTCAGGCTCAGGGAGCAGTCACCCTGATGAGGAGGCATTGAACTTGAAAATGTATCCTAGCCACCCTCACACCTGTTAGCGATATGTCCTTGGGCATTGAGCCATTCATGCTTCAACTTTTCCTCCTCTCTCTCTGCCTGCCTCTCTGCCTACTTGTGATCTCTGTCTATCAAATAAATAAACAAAATCTTTAAAAAAAAAATTTAAAAAAAGATGCTGTCCTCTCTGGTTTTGATTGTACCTGCTTAATACCACCATTGTAAGACTAAATGAGTTACCACATGGAAGACTCTGGGTCAAGGGCTCAAGAAATATAAGCCAGGGCGCCTGGGTGGCTCAGAGGGTTAAAGCCTCTGCCTTCAGCTTGGGTCATGATCCCAGGGTCGTGGGGTCGAGCCCCACCTTGGGCTCTCTGCTCAGCGGGGAGCCTGCTCTCCCCCCCCACACTCTGTCTGCCTCTCTGCCTACTTGTGATCTCTGTCTGTCAAAAAAAACATAAAATCTTTAAAAAAAAGAAATATAAACCATTATTATTGTTTTTACTATTTTTATCATTATTATTGACTATTTGGTGCTTATGCCCCCCTGTCCTACTACCCAGCTTTAATCAGCTAGCTCTCGTTCCTGGGTCTCATTTCCACTATGAACTTTTTTCCTCCAGAACTGGGGCCTTGCTTTGCTCTCATGCTACCTCCCTCTGCCCTCTCAACTCCAACCAGGTCTGGGCTCTGGGGCCTGGGACCAGCTTCTGGGCTTCCCTGACCTTCGGGCTATACCTGCCTCCCTAGATGTCCCCACCTTTTCTGATCCGACTCCCTGCCACCATGGAGCTCCCCCAGAAAGACACCCACTTCCCCTAGTGCTTAACCTGTCACTCATGGCCGTGTTCTGTCCACTCTCGGCCCTGTTGTCTCTCTAGACTTTTCCCCACCACCTCTGGCTGGCTGGCGTCATAGCTGAATATCATGGAAACTTGTTTCATCTTTAGCTCTATCCTTTCCCCCATCTCTCTCGCTCTCCTCGAAACTCACACAGTCTCCTGGCTACACTGATAACATGGCTAATGTTTGCTCAGCGCTATATCCCCCATAGAGCATGTCATGTGCATTGTCTCTTAATTCCCACTTTACACATGAGCTAGTTGTGGCTCCCAAAGTTTAAAAGGCTTGACCAGGGTCACACAGCGAGGGTGATGACATCCTTCTTTACCTCCAATTCTATTCATCCCATTCTTGAAATATCTCAGGGGAAAGAATAAGCCTGCCTGATTCTATTCTAGCTTTTCTCTGCTGACTCTTGCTCATGGTGGCCGGTAACCAGCAGAAACGGGGTTCAAACATGGGTCTGTTTGGTGTCAACACTGATAGACTTAATCACTCCCCTCAGAGAGCCTTGGATCATTTCCTAGTCTCCAAATTCCAGTTCCCATTTTGATAAGCCAGTACCCCTTCTGATACCCCAAGACACTGCAGAAAAAGCTCTGCCACCCACAGTAATGTTTCCCACCCTGCAGGGCTTGTTCTGGGACAGGGGGCATGGATATTTGTCCAGCCTAGAAGACCTGAGTGTTGCCCGAGGGGGAGGGCCATCCTCACCATGTTGATCTTCCTTTGGGAGTGAGCCAAGACTGACACAGAGATGGCTGTCACCGTGCTGGCCGCGAGAGCATAGTAGGTGCTGAACACGGCATTCTTCCTTTCTGTTGGAGAATCCAACAGAGCAGAGTTGAAACTCGGCCAGAATATCCACAAGAAGAGGGTTCCTGGGGGTCAGAGAGGGTCATTGGCCACAGGCAGCCCTGCTACCCCAAACCCTGAGCCTGCAGGGGCTTCCTAGAACAGGCAAGTCTCAGCTTTGTCCCTTTTTAGCTCTATGACTTTTGGGGCAAATCATGTCTCCTCTGAATTCCCAAGTTGATAGGGCCCAGCTAACATATTTTACAGGCAAAAACACGAAGGCCCAGAGAGTTGAAATCATTAACCCCTAGGCCTCCCGAGCCCAGCCTGTGATGGCCAAATGCTTATTCTGAAAACGTGATGTGCCACTTTGATTTGGCCTCCTGGCTGGTTGTTGGGTCACCTGCCATCCAGCTCACTGCCCGATTTCCTCTTGGCCTCTCCCACAGTCTAGCTTCTGCCTTTCTGCTCTTGCTCTGCCTAATAACACCTGTACTTCTGTTCTCTTCCCCGTGCTATCCCTCTGTCCACAGCTGGCCTCTGCTTTCTCCAGTTGTCCAGTTCCCTCCCTTCACATGAAGACAAAAAGATGAGACAAATCGATTTAAACTCAAGGGTAAGGAGTGGCCCATCTCCTGTGGATATTTGTGAAGAGCCTTGCCCTAGAAGGGATTGTGAATCCATCCAACACTACTTGGGGAGCTAAGTCATCAAGGAGTGGCTCCAAGCACCCCAGGCAGGTTGGTAAAGGAGGGAGATTTTCCCACAGAGCCAGTGGAGAGCCTCCCACTCACTCCCCGGGTTGGGACCCCCCCCACCCCACCCCCCACAACCCCACCTTGTCCTCACCCAGCATGGTAAACAAACTGGACCTCTTTTCTGTCTGAGTCTTCTCCTGCACCACTGTCTCATTCAGAGACCTCGAGAGGAACCAGGCCACCATCAGCCCAAAATAGGTCGCAAACACGTGGATATGCATCATGCTTACGTGGGCGTCCACCTGCAACAAAGCCAGCAGGGCATGAGCGCCGGCAGCCTTCGCACATGCGCCAACTGCCTGTACCTTGGAGACCATTCGGAGCTTCACCTAAGCTCAGGAGGTGTGTCTTGGAATCACAGCACTGGTGTTTGGAGTTTCCCCTGCCTAGCAGCTCCCTTTTCAGAGGGGACCTAGGAGCAGCCACATACTTATTCCAAAGAAGTTGCTGGTTGGCCTTATCAGTAGCTATTCACCGTTTTTGGCTGAGATCTATTTAGGGGAGACAAAAAGTCACGTGGATGCGCACCCCCACTGCTTCCTACCTTTCAGCAGAAATTATGGAGCGATGAGGGATATAAACGTGGTAGCAGGAAGCAGCCAGACTTGTTATAATACCAAACTTGCGCCTTTAGTAAATTCCTGACATGGGCTAATTTTGCTTTATGAATATCAAAGTTAGTATCAAATAACCACTTATTGGACTATTAGCAAGTCCTGTCAACTCTGCCTTCAAAAGATATCCAGAATTGGCAGAATTGTATCCACCAGCTTTCACTGACCCCACCTTGATTTAAGCCCCACCATCACTACCCCCAAATTATTGCAGTAGCCTTCTAACTGGTCTCCCCATTTCCACCCTTGTCCCTGCACAACTATTTTCCACACAGTAGCCAGAGTGACCCTACCAACATCTATGTCAGCTCACGGCCATCTCTGCTCAGAATTTTCCAATGGTTCCTCTCTTGCTCAATTCAAAGTCTGTGTTCTGGCTATGACTGGTAAACCCTGTGTGACCTGCTCTCCCCTAACCTCCCTGACTTCATTTCCTGCTCCACTGCTGACACACTCTCCTCGCTCTTTCTCAAACCCATCGGCATGCTCCCACATCAGTCTCACTTCACTCTGGCCTTTCCAATGCCTGGAATGCAAGGTGGAGGAGTGGCCCACCAGGGGTGCCGGCAGTAAGGGCATGCATTGTCTGGAGAGAATTTAAAGCAATAATAAAAGCTATTAAAAGTCTGTTTGCTTTTTATTACCACCACCCGCCAACAATTCTAAGCAGTGTGGGTGATAAAATACTCCTGTAAGAGGCAGGCCATTCCCACCCCGCTGCCCTTGACCTGCCACTGTGCTCAGACAACCACTTGGCTTGTGCACTCTTTGCCTTCATGTTTAGCTCAAAATTATTTACTAGAGGAAGCCTTCCTTGGCCACCTTATCTAACATTTTATCCCCCCTCAACTCTTCTTAGTCCCTTTCTCATTTTATTTTTTCCCTATGATACTTATCACTATCTAACATGCTGTACGGTTTTCCTATGTGATTGCTTATTGGCTATCTTTCCCTCTGGAATGGAAGGTCCACCACAGTTGGATTTTTCCACTGCAGAAAATATGCCCCGTACATAATAGGCGCGGGATAAATATCTGTGAAAGGAATGAATGAATGGGAAGGATACATTCACACATTTCAGGCATACATGAAAATGAAGTTGCCTGTAGTCTTGCATTTTTAATGTTCGAGGTCCGCTCCGGAAATCCAGGGAACACACGTGGGGACGACTGATCTGGAACTCTGAACTCGTTTCTGGAGCTGCCACCACTGAAACCGCTCTGGTTGCTGTCTACGGTTTTCCCCCGAGCCTTTCCACTCAATAAACCCCGGCTGAACGGACGTCTTGAGGTGAAGCAGCCAACCCTCAAAATCAGTGCTTGAACGCTCCCCTGCACCAACTAAACTAGAAAGTCAACGCCGCAAAGAGAGAAGATAGATGGCTTTACATCACTGCGGCCTTTTAAAGTAGGAAAACTTTTACCACGCACCGCCTGCAGCGACCAGTTCATCTCTGGGAATTTACCTCTTGCCACGTGTTCACCGCATGACCCCGCCCCCCACGCTTGCTGCAGCTGATTGGACCAAAGCAGACACGTGGCGGCGTGAGCCAATCAGGTTCTTTCTTACTGGACTGTAGAACTGGGACCAGCTGATGGGGAAGAGCGTTGTTTCCCGCAGGATCTGGTAGTTAGAATCCCAGAAACGAAAGGGGTGGGAGAGAGCATGTTCTCCACTGAAGAGAATGCTGATGTGCCCAGAAGTTAGATGTAGGGAGAGGAATAGAACAAAAAATGGAGAACATGAACTACCTGGGATTTTAAAAGACTTCTCATAAGCAATTCCAGTCCTGAGTCTGGCTGTGATTGCTGGCTGCTATTCCTGCCCACTCTCTGCCTAAAAAAAGCTGCAGTGCAGTTTTCTTCCTTGAAACCAAGGAGTTGCAGTTAGCCCTTATGGTAAGCAGAGAGAAAAAGCAAAAAATGAAAGTATATCTGCGTGACTCTGTGAGCCCATAGTGAAATGAATGAATGAATGAATGAATGAGTGCATGCATGCCTGAATGGAGAAGAAAAGTAAGTTCTTTCTTACAGCGGAATGCTAACTAACGGTGGTGGAGGGGAAGATGGAATTAGAAAACCAGTATTGGAGGCGCCTGGTTGGCTGAATCCCTAGAGCATGCGACTATTGTTCTGGTAGTTGTAGTTTTGAGCCCTATGTTGGGTGTAGAGACTAATTAAAAATAACATTTTTTTAAAGATTTTATTTATTTATTTGACAGGCAGAGATCACAAGTAGGCAGAGAGGCAGGCAGAGAGAGAGAGAGAGAGGGAGAAGCAGGCTCCCTGCCGAGCCAAGAGCCTGATGCGGGGCTCAATCCTAGGACCCTGGGATCATGACCTGAGCCGAAGGGAGAGGCTTAACCCACTGAACCACCCAGGTGCCCCCTTTTCATTTTTTTTTTTTTTTAAGATTTCTTTATTTGTTTGAGAGAAAGAGAGAGAGCATGAGCAGGGGGAGGGGTGGAGGAAATGGGAAAAGCTGACTCCCTGCTTAGTGGGAAGCCCAATATGGGGATTTTTCCCCGGCACCCTGAGATCATGATTGAGTCAAAGTCAGATGCCTAACCAACTGAACCACCCAGGTACCTCCACCTCCACCAAAAAAGACAAAGAAAACCAATATTGACAATCATCTAATTGATTCAGGCAAAAAACAAAAACAAAAAACAACAGATGCTAAAGTCAGTGGGTGAAAGTTTGATAAGAAACAGGATCTGACACACTGTTGTCTCCCTCACACAATGCTTATTAATTACAAAGGGGAAAATAGTAACTTGACAATGGAAAAGCCTGGACATCTTAACAGGTGACCAGGATTAACATCCTTAGTAATGGGCCCAATGGACAACATGTGTCTCTTGATACATGCACTGAGAAGGACACAACATCACTTCTTCTGTATGATTCCTGCCAAAAATGCACACCTTCCAACTAATCATGAGGAGACAGTAGACAAACCCACATCCTACAAAATAACTGGCTTGTAACCTCAAAACACATCAAGTTCATGAAATACCAAGAAAAACAAAGAAACTTCAAGATTGAAAAAGTTTAAGGAGGCATGAGAACTGAATGCAAAGTGTGATGGACCAAAAAGATAGATAGATAGATAGATAGATCGCTGTAAGAGAATGTTATTGGGAAAATTGGTGAAATTTGAATAAGATGATATTATGTCAGTATTAATTTCCAAGGTTTGTTAATTAAACTTGATTATGTAAAAGACTGTCCTTGATTTTTTTTTTAAAGGTTTTATTTAATCATTTGACAGAGAGAGGGAGAGAGAGCACAAGCAGGGGAAGCGGCAAAGGGAGAGGAAGAAGCAGGCTCCCCGCTGAGCAGGGATTCCCTACATGGAGCTCGATCCCAGGACCCCAGAATCATGACCCAAGTGGAATGCAGATGCCTGACCAACTGAATGACCCAGGTGCTTCAAGAATGCCCTTGTTTATAGGAAATATAGGCTGAAGTAGTTAGGGGTTAAAATAAAGTCATATAGACAGATAAAAAGAACCAAAAATTAGTAAATAATAAGAACTTCAAATCTAAGGTTCTAGACCATTGTTCCTTTTTTTTTTTTTTTTTTTTTTGGAATATTTTATTTATTTATTTGACAGAGAGACCGTGAGAGAGTGTACACAAGCCAGGGGAGAGAGAGAGGGGAGAAGCAGGCTTCCCGCTGAGCAGGGAATCTGATGCAGGGCTCAGTCCCAGGACCCTGGGGTCATGACCTGAGCCGAAGGCAAATGTTTAACGACTGAGCCACCCAAGCGCCCCTAGACCATTGTTCCTTTTCCCTCCCCAAATGTCTCCAGCACCCTTGAAGGATGCACCGGCAGACTACACTCCTGGCTGATTATCCACCTGCCTCTTGGTCTCTAAGGATTTCAGCACCTGCCTTACCATCTTTCTCTCCATCACCCCTCCAGGTCATCATCTTGATCCATCCAACTCTCTCTCTCTGTTCCTTGACCCTGTCTCTTCTAATAACTTGCCAACATTAGACTTCTGCCACCCATATGCCCTGTCAAACCTTAGACCTTGTCATCACGAGTGACTACACCACCACCAGTTAAAACCATTAGGTTGCTATATTTAAACACTTAATATAGATCACAATTTTGGAACCCCATTTGGGTCTGTTTTCATAATTTTGAAATCCCAGAAACTCCACCAAATGGAGGTAGTACCCACACCCGTCCACCTCCACACCCCTCCTCTCCAAAGCCCCCTCCTCACAGCACCGTGACTCACATTGAGGTAGTGCCTGTCAATCATCATCATGGTGACAAAGACCGTCACCTCCACCAATGCCATCAATGTCAGCTGCAACAGGTTGGTCTTCCCCAGCACGGCACCCACTGAGATGAGCACAGACATAGCACTCATGGTGGCTAGCTTAATTCTGGGAGAGAGAGAGACAGGAATGACCGAAAAGGATCCTCTCATTCATTACTCATTCATTCACTCATTCAACAAGCCTGGCACTGTCTAAAAAACTAGGGACACGGTAGGAGAAGAAGGAGACAAGATTCCATCCTAATGGGAACTGATGCTGCCCCATCTGGGGTCTCCGTGGGCTTCTTCCCCCATCAGGGTGGCATCAGGGCGATAAATTGATATGCATATACTCACACCGAGGCCATTCTGAATTTCTCCTAGGAATATCATGGTGAGTTACAGAGGCTGATGTTCCCTCAAGAACCCCTTCTAGTGTCTGACAACTGGGTTTCTGCCCACGGCTTCTCTTCTGTCTGCATCTCACAAAGATGCTCAATAGAGGGCGCTCTTCACCTGCTGGCCTGCCAGCCATTCAGCCACCCGCCTCCGTTTCCTTAGTCATGGAGACAGTTTAGAAGTAGGACAAGCCTGCTTCCAGTCCCAGCTTTTTCACTTGAGCAACTATTTAATCTCACTGAGCCTGTTTCTTCATCTGTAAAATAGGAGTGATGATAATATTTATCTCATGGTAGTGCTGTGGGGATTAGAAGGAATATCTGTGCTTGTGTGTCCAGCTCTGTGATTGGCACAGAGAACCAATTCAGGAGTAGAAGCCCGCATTATTAGCACTACTGCTGATTCCTTCCTTTCCTTGACAAATGAGCTAGCTCAATATGGGGATTTAGGAGAAAACAGTTCATTTTCAAGGCACTTGTGATCCAGCTGTGGAGATGGGGCTGACATTGTGAGTCTGTCTGCTAAGACTATCCATGATATTACATGGCTAGAGGGGTTCCCTGGAGGAAGAGAGCAATGTGTACTGGACTCATCAGGGAGGGCTTCCTGGGGGAGGTGGCAATGAGCAGAATAATCATAGTGGTTAAACCAGCCCACTCTCTCCAGTCACCGTGCTCTGAGACCAACTCCCCTCCTTGATGCTACAACCACCGCTACAAAATAATGATAATTTGTTAAGCATTATGTATAACAGGCTTACAACTACACCACCTCATTTAAGTTTTAATCTTCTAAGTGGCCCTCTAGAAATGGAGGGTACCATTCAGTACCTCTACATTACAGAAAAGGACACTGAGACTAGAATAGGCAACTCTTTTGGCCTTAACATTAGCTAATGACAAATGTGAGGTCCAAACCCAGTCGGCCTGGATCTAAAGCTTGTGTTCTGGAGTCTGGACACAGCCTCCCCAGCATTTGCTGTCAACGTAGTACCTTGCTTAAGGCCCAAGGACTTCAGAGGGACAATCAGCAGAGGGCCAAGGGCCTGGAGAAGGAGTTTCTTAGGGATCAGGAGTTATTTAGAACAGGAGTTAGACAAAATTTCATTGTGACTGGCCATGTTATGTCTTTTGGTGAGTGTTCACTTAATAGGCAAGGGTCTAGTTCAAGAGATGCGTGCGGGTGGTAGGATGTCAGACCCCAGGGGCCGGTTGGCGCTGGGGAGTTGTTGAGACTGTGAAGTGCAGTGTTCAGGAGTGCAGTCTCCAATCCAGCCAGCCTAGGTTGGTCACCCTTCCTGGCTGTGTGATCTTGGGCAAATTACTGAACCACTCTGTGCCTCAGTATCCTCATCTGTAAGGTGGAGGCCAGGCCTGTGAAGCTGTCATAAGGGTAAAATGAGTTAATATGTGTCAAGCACAGTAAGAGGGTTGCTTATGGCTGCTTATCCTCCAAGGGAGCCCTCCTGAACCTCTCAAAATACAGTGTTAAAAATATCACAACTTTCGGGGCGCCTGGGTGGCTCAGTGGGTTAAGCTGCTGCCTTCGGCTCAGGTATGATCTCAGGGTTCTGGGATCGAGTCCCACATTGGGCTCTCTGCTCGGCGGGGAGACTGCTTCCCTTCCTCTCTCTGCCTGCTTCTCTGCCTACTTGTACTCTCTGTCTGTCAAATAAATAAATAAAATCTTAAAAAAAAAATTCACAACTTTCAGGGTTCCTTTTATTTTCATTTTGGTTTCAATAACCATTTAGGAAGTCATTACTGCAGGAGGAAAATGAAGGACAAAGCTGAGCAGGACAGGCCCCTGCCCCGAAGGGACTGGTCATCAGTGACTCAAGGCAATTCAGTGCCAAGTCAGGCAGCACAGTGTGGGTGAGGCCAAGGGAGAAGGGGAGGACCCAGTCGGGAGGTAGGCCTGGGCCCCACCCCCTGAACCAGTCATGTCCTCAGAAAGGTCAGGAAGGAGCTCATTGTTCAAATCTGTGAAGCCAGTCCCAGTAGGGGGCACAGCTGGGAGGATCCAGGCTGTCCAGGGTGGGGCAGGGAAGCTCACTCAGGCTGCAAATGGTCTCTTCTTGTCTCCCTGGACTGAGTCAAAAACAAGTTGGCTGCTGTGGGCGAGGTACCTTAGAAGGAACAGCCCAGTTAGGCCTGCACAGTAAGGGGCAAGAGGCTGAAGGTTTGTGAGACGTTAAGCCAAGGCAGCAGAAAGGCCGGACCAAGGCCACCACTGTCAGAATTCTTTCAGACAGTAACCTTTGCCTCTTCCCAGCTGTTTTTTGGCTGTGGGAGCGGGTGAGCGGGTATCGAATCCCCATGCGGATTAGCTCTAAAACTTGTTAGAAGAAAAAATGTGGAGGGTTTTTTCAGGGCCAATAGGGAACTGACTTGTCTATGGTTCATGTCATAACCACCCTGGAGGGTGTGGGAAGGGGTTGCAGATAGTAAAAAGCTAAAACCATTGCTACCACTTAGCCGAGTGACCCTTGGCAAATGCTTTATGTTCTCTGAGCCTCTACTTCCTTGCCTCTCCACTAGTCTGACCCCTACTGGAAGGGTTAAACAAAATAACGTTTGTGCACTGCCTGGCACTGTGCCTGGCTCGTGGGGAGATGGTCAACAGCAGTGCCCAGAGGTTTAGCAGGTTTCAGAGGGATGGATGGATTGACTGGGAGAGGTGGCCGTTCCCCCAGATGCCTAAGGTGGGATTTACCATCATCTGGGCAGGACAGAGATTCGGAGTTGGATAAGAGCAAAAACACTGTACAAGGTAACTTTTACCGAGTTTCTCCTGTCAAATACCAATGCTTTATTTATTTATTTTTTTGTCTTTTTTTTTTTTTTTTTTTTTTTTAGGTAGGCTCCATGCCCAACATGCAGCTTAAACTCACGCCCCTGAGATCAAGGACTGCACACTCTACCAACTGAGCCAGCCAGGTACCCCATGCTAATGCCTTAAAAAAAAAAAAAGTGTACAGCTTGATGGATATAGATATCTATCCCCTTGTGTAACCATTACCCAGGATAACACAGAGAACATTTACTGTGCCTCATAAGGTTCTTTTGTGCTCCTTCCTAATCAACAACTATCACCTTCCTCTAGCAACATGGTTAATGTTGTTAGTCTTTTAGAATTTCATATATATGCATTTAAATGGATCAAAGGTAACTTAAAGGCATGGCTATTTCTTGTTCACTGACATTTGAGGACTAGGAGTACTTCTTTGGTTTCAAGAGACTGTGACATTTCTATTTTTTTTCTGTAATCTCTATTAATTTTTCTTTGAACCCGTATTGCTTGTGTAACTTTATAATATCATACTCAATCATAAAGAAAGAAGTTAGAGAGGGCTGGAGATCTGGGCCCAGGGTTGTCAGATAAAATATAGGATTCCCAATGCAATTTGAATTTTAGATAAACAGTGAATAATTTTTTAGCAGATATCCTCAATATTGCATGGTTTCGAGGGGACTTCCTAGCTCTTCTAGAACCAGCCCTCTTGGGGCCCATACCCTCAAGGACCCAAGAAATGATATAGCTGTCATCTGGTTACCTGGACAGTTTGATGACCACCTTGTTCTGGAAGTGCTGATCCAAGAAGCCATCCATCAAGACTGCCCACTGCACCCCTAGGGCCAGCAAAAAGAAGTTGAAGGCCACACTGCTCCAGCCGTATCTCCGCAAAGACAAGTTGAGGAAGCCAAAGCCAAGGGCCGCCACGATGGTCACATCCTGGAAGACTGCCCAGGAGCAAATATGGAGAAGGAGCAAGAGAAGCAGACAAGATAGAAAGTTAGAAATCAGAAATCAGAATTTATAGAGCTTACAGAATTAGAATTTACATACATTCTGTAGGAATTTATGGGACGGCAGCTGGAAGGGATCATTAAAGAGTGCTTGGGTAAGTTAGTTTTCTTCTATGAGCCTGAGTCTTCTCATCTGAATAATGGGGGCAGTGCATACCAGGCAGGGTTGAGGTAAGGATACAATGAGCTAATGCCGGGGAAACACAAAGGCAGGGAGGGCCTGGCCCATAGTGAGTGCTCAGTAATTGTGGCAATTACTGTTATCATCAAACTTAACAATACAAACATGGATAAAGCATCTGAACCAGTGCTTGGCGCACAGTTGACATCGAGTAAAGGTTATCACTGTGGCTTCCGGGGAGCAGATTTAAATTTTTTTTTTTTTTTTAAGGATTTTATTTATTTATTTGACAGAGAGAGATCACAGGTAAGTAGAGAGGCTGGCAGAGAGAGAGAGAGAGAGAGAGAGAAGCAGACTCCCCGCCGAGCAGAGAGCCTGATGTGGGACTTGATCCCAGGACCCTAAGATCATGACCTGAGCCAAAGGCAGCGGCTTAACCCACTGAGCCACCCAGGTGCCCCCCGGGGAGCAGATTTTAACCTGATCGTGTGCATGAGAAAGGAAGATTATGGAAGCCGATGACTCTGCCCAGAAAAGAGGGTCAGAAGGAGACTCAGAGGTTCTTTGGTAAGAACCAAATTACCTTTGCAGAAAGCAGTTCTCTCCCTTTGTCTCTTGCTGGGAGGGACCCAGTGGGCCGGCAGAAAGCACCAGGGCCATCTGAGGGACCCTCCCCTTTTCTAGCCTTGGACCCTGTTCAGGGGCTGCTGCGGCAAGTGAGTGCGAGAGACCTGGCTAAGGGCAGTGAGAGGTCATGCGAAAGGGAAAGGGTGGATGCTTTAATTCGATTCCAAGTTTGAAAAATGGGTAGCACCTTGACCAACTTGGGTTCGAAATCAGGAATCTGGAACTTTCTAGATGTGTGGCTTCATCTAGTTATTTAAAGTCTCTGAGCTTAGTAATAGCCTATATTTATTGTTTCCCGTGTAGCAACACTGTTTTGTTTTTTTTTTTAAGATTTTATTTATTTATTTGACAGAGAGAAATAACAAGTAGATGGAGAGGCAGGCAGAGAGAGAGGGAAGCAGGCTCCCTGCTGAGCAGAGAGCCTGATGAGATCATGACCCTGAGATCATGACCTGAGCTGAAGGCAGTGGCTTAACCCACTGAGCCACCCAGGTGCCCAACACTGTTGTTTTTTAAAGTAATCTCTACGCCCAATGCGAGGCTTGAACTCACCACCCTGAGATCAAGAGTCATGTGCTTTCTAGCCAGCCGCCCCCGCCCCCCCCACTACCCCGGTTTTAATCACGTCATACAGACCAGCCTGCTTCCTTCTCCCAGCCACCCTTCAAGGTCGGTACTATTATCACCATTTCACAGATGTGAAAACTGAGCCACAGAGGAGTTAAGTAACCTGCCTAAGTTCTCCCAGTCAGATTAAAACCCAGATGATCTGCTCTGAAGCCTGTGCCTTTACCTACACTATCTGTTCTTTGTCTTCTCATCTGTTGAATGGGAAAAATAATCACACTCTTCATCTGGGGGCCAGAATTCAATGATTATAATGTACCCAATCGCTCACTGTTTTAGCAACAAACACCAACTATTTCCCATGTACAACTGCCTGGAGAGAGAACTTGATAGAATTTGTCCCCCCATGGGTTATTATCTTTGAGTTTGGGAGGGTTTTCCTTGTTTTGTTTTTTTTTTTCTTTTTTCTTGATGTTTAAATTTTCTACAACCAGCATGCAGACAATAAAAACAAACAAAACACACACAGATGAAAAACCACACAGACTTCTAGTTTAGACAGTTCCGTTTCATCCCAGCTCTATCCTTCCCCATTAGGTTAAACCATATTAAAATTGCCAACATTTGACCATTTTTGACCTACAAAAATGGCACTTTACATGCTTCAACCTCATAGCTGCATGGCCTTGTAGGTAGCTTACTTTCTTCCTCCATTAAATAAGGGCAATCATGCCCACCTCAGAGGGAGCCGAGAGCTGAGAGGTGATGCTTTGTTCAAGGGCTTGGCATAGCACCTGGTGCAAGGAGGATGCTCAGGAATGGTGGCTGTCCCCTGCTCCTGCCACCACCATCCACACCATCACAGTAATAAGAACCCACCTGGTCTCCGCTGGCTTTCAGCCCTGGCTCTGATCATGACAAGGAAACACTCATTTCCAGAACTCTCCAAAGTCTCAGAAAGCCCCTTCAAGTCACGTTTAAATTTACCTTCACTGAGAAATGCACAGGGTCTTGCGTGTTGAGACGTGGGTGGGGATTGATGCTCCCCAAACCATCTGGTCACACCAGGACCTCCTGAGGTGGTCCTGAGGACCCTCACCCCTGAGGACCTCCAAAGGGTCTGGGAACTTGGGGAGTGGGTGAGAAACGGCATTGATTCCACTTCTTGCCCCTTCTGTGCCGTGGGGGAGATGGAGGTGCAGGCAATGTTTCTGTCTCCTGCTTACATCCTCTTAAGAGTGGGGGTGACAGGACATGTTTTGTATAGGGAGTTCCTCTTGGGATTGCTCAGATTCCTTCAGGAGCCAAGCAGGAAACTCTGTGTATGAAAGGCGCAATGCATATTTGGGAGCGGTACGGCCCGTGGCCAACTAGAGACTGCACACCCAGCCATCTCGTATTAAGTCCTGCTGTTAAAGCAAACACATCTGCCCAACAGCAGCGACACCGTATGCGTGGGGTCCACCACGTGTGTGGGGAAGCCCTTTCATTTTCCTCCCATTTCACAGAAGCAGACCAGAGAGAGCCTGTGACTTCCTCAAGACCACACAGCATGCTAGGAACAGAGCCATTCTCTGTCCAGGTACAGCGCTCTTGTTTGCCCCCCTGAGGGACCCCATGCAGGTCCCCTCACCTCTTGGGGCTTCAATTTCTCTCTCTGTAAACATGGGCGTGACTTGGTACTCTCCATGGCCTTCACAGCTCTGGCATATTCTGAGGAGAGAATCAATGGGTGAGGAGAAGAGGCTAACCAGGATAGGGCAGAGGTGGGGCCCTAAAGATTAGAGAGTCCGAGGATCTGGGCTGGGGGGTTTATCAGGCACAGCTGCCATCCCTGTCGCTGCTGCCAGGTGTAGGAGCTCAGGGCCTTCCTCCCCAAGGCCCCACACTGTCCCTGAGGGAGGAGCTCTGCTCCACCTGTGGGGCGAAGTCAGGGGCAGTTTCTGGGAGCTATTGACAGACAGAGCCCATTCACCCCAAATGCGTGAGTCAGTAACATGAGATTTCAGGCCTGTCTTTACTCTCTGCACCCTCCCACTACCTCACCCAGCCTCCCAGAGCTCTAGCACCCCCCCCCACTCCTCCTCAGTCTCAGCACGGGAGCCCCACTTGAGGGCTGGGTCCCAGCTCAGGGCATCCCCAGTGGTGCAAGCCTCCCCCCTCAGATTCTGCGCTGCACCCCAGATCAGCTGCTGGGCTGATAGGCACATGGACTCTAAGGTGTTGGCTGGTGATAAGGTGTGGAAGTGCTACGGGGCCCCAAAGAGTAGGTCCCAGTGGGGAATACTACGGTTGAAGACAGTCGTTCAGGAAAATGTTATGAAAACCCCATGACTTGCAGGAAGAGTCTAAGCTGAGGGCCTGGTGGTGTGAGAGGAGGCATTGTAGGAACGGGCACGAGTGTGGTGCCCTCCACACACCAGGCACCATTCTAGAATTCTTCTGGCTTTCACCTACTATAGCTTCATGCCGTAGGTACTATTTATTACCCACCTCTTACAGGTAGCAAAGGGAGGCCCAGAGAGGCGCTGTAACTAGCCCAGGTCACACAGCTAGCACATGGTGAGCGATCGGAATGCTGACCATCTGGGTTTAGCCACGATGCGTCATGCCTCCCCACATAGAACACGGGGTATAACGGTGAAGACTCCGAGTCAGGTTGTCAGGGCTCAGAGCCTGCCTCTACCTCTGTTTCCCAGCTTCCTAATCTGTAAAATGGGTATGAAACAATGGCACCTGCTCAGAGGATTGCTGTGAATAATTTCACTGGCTCATGCAAATCACTTAGCCTGGCACTGGATACGCAGAGTTAGTCACTATTATATTGTGCCTGCCACTTGTTGGTTATATGACTTTGGGCAAAACTGCCACCCCCTCCTCTGGCCTAGCTGCCCCTGTGATTCTAGTTCTGTGTTTCCACCCACCTCTGCTCCTTCCTCTGGTCTGTAGGCACTTAAGCACCAACAACTTGGAAGCCAGAACCAGCTTCTGGCCCTTAGGGTCTAGGTTCAACTTCCACACTCTTCTATCCACAGCTGACTGGGAAGACCTCTGATGCCCCAAACTGGGACCATCCATAGAGCCCTAGGCTGACTTCCGTTTCCCAGTGGCCTCTACTCCCACCTTACCTTCACCCCTACAGCATCCTGGAATAGGAAAAAAGATGTCCCAGTCAAGGGGGCAGCCAAGGCTAAGATGTGGAACATTGTAGGATTTGGGGGTACTGTGTTTACATGTCAGTGGAAAAGCCCCTCTTGTCTTTTGGTAGCTCTCCTCCCTTTGGGGAGCAGAGGGAAGGGGGACCTGGATAGTATCCACAGTGCAAGGTCCAGTATGTTTCCCCAATGTGGCAGTCCGAGGGCAGGCTCTGTGTGTAGATGGTTATAGTAATGGCTCCCAGTGAATCATGCCTTCCAGTATAGACCTCTCCCTTCTACATTGGGCCTTGTGATTTGCTTGGGCCAATGCAACATTAGTCAACATGTGACAGAGTTTTGAAAAGCACCCACTCATGAGGGCTTATCCTCTTTTACTGCTATAACTCTTCTGCTGAAGCATTAATCACGATCGTGAACAAATTAAATGGTTGCTTTTTTCAACCATTAAGTTTGGGGGTGGTTTGTTATGCAGCAATAGCTAGCTGCTGCACTCTACTTCTCCTAAGCATCTCGCAGTCACCTTAACCCCAAGCCCAGAATGAATATATCATCGTTCATTTACTGTCCAACCAGTTCATCCCCTTCTGCTTCTGTTCTCAGGACCTGGCACTTCCATATACCAAAGCACATGTCTGAAGCCATTCTTAAACCCCTCCTTCACATCCATCAGGTAAAACTCTTTTGATCTCCTAGATGTCTCTTGACTATTTTGACACCTTGCCTTTTCGGTGTCCCTCCCCATTTGGCCTCGTCACTGGCTGTGCAGACCAGTGGTCATCGGCGTAGGGAGCACACACCTCAGAAGGTGCTCCAGATGATCCCCAGGGGCTCCTGGAAGAAGATACGAGTCCTTCCAGTTTTTATAAAACTATAAGAAATTGAAGTCTATTCAAATGAACACTCTTAATCTGTCTTTATGTGTGCTCATTCATTCAAACCTTCCAACAATAAATTGAAAAAGTACTGTTGTCACGTGACCCAGGTTGAAATAGAGGCCAAGGGAGATAGAATAATTTGCCCAAGGTCTTGCAGCTAAGGGGCAGAGGCTTAAATCAGAGGTTAAATCAGTCTGGCTCCCGCATTTCTCAAACTCTCGTGTGGGTAAGAATTGCTTAGAGGGCTTGGTAAAACACGGTGTGCTGGGGCCCACCCTGAACATTTCTGATCAGGAGATATGGATCAGGGCCCAGGAATCTGCATTTCTAACACATTCCTGAGCTGTTAGTGACTGAGGGGGGTAGTCTGGGGACCACACTCTGGGAATCACTGATCTGGGCTATCCTACCTCCAAAGGCCTTGGTGAAGTTTGCAGCTCTGTAAGTATTTAAGACCCACAGACCCAGGAACCTTCCCTGCTTGCTCAGGATGTCAGACAGTTTCTAGTCTCCTAGCTTTGGAAGGGGTCCCGAGGGAATGTTGGGCCCCCAGGGAAGAGGGTGATGTGTTTCTCTGTATTCATCAGGTTGCAATGAATGGCAGGGTTTTGTTTGGCTTTTTGTTTTAAATTCGATTCTTTATTATGGAAAACATTAAGCATATTCAAAAATAGAGTTGCATGGTGAATGTCCTGTACCCATTCCCAGGTTTGATGACTGTCACACAGGGCCGATCTGTCTGGTTTTTATTATCTTTTCCACTTCTTTCCTTTTTTTTTTTTTTTTCTTCTTTCTGGCATAAGGCAAGCCCCGGCCATTGCTTCATTTCAATACACCTCTCTAGCAGATAGGGTCTTAAAAAAAAGCCCCATCATGCTATTATCAGACTTAACAAAACTGACAACAATTCCTGTATACCATACGGGATTCATGCTGATTGCCTCAAAAATGTCTTTTTGGAATTGGCTGCTTTAAATAACATTGAGTTCACATTGACTGGATTAGATCAAGTGAATTGACACATTAGGTAACCTAGTTTTAGCTCAACTAACCTTCACATAATGGACTAACAACACCTGCCTAAAACCACAGAATGAAGACAAAACCATAATGGCAGCCAAGCGTATGAAAAAAAAGGGCAGAGCGATGTTTCTTGTGCAAACCCTTCATCCGTCACATTCAAGGTTAAAAAAAGTCAGTCTAATTAGATCTGACAAGAAGTCAACCAGAAGAATTTGCAGTTATCAAGAAGAATCTAGGAATGGATTTACAGCCACTCTCAGTAATGGGAACAATGGACCTTGCCTTGAGATTGACTGGCACCATCAATCATCAGTAATTTGAAAATATTGTATATTTCATTCGACCTCTTCCAAATTTTCTAATTTGTGTGTATTCTTACGATGTACAAAACGTATTCATGCAGCAGTACTAGGTGATGACATGTAAGTATGGTACATGCTTGAAAGATGGTGTATGTGATCAGAAGCATTTGAAGCCCTCTGGTCCATACTACACACAAGCCATATGCTGGTCTCCCACCTCAAGTCATGGCCCTTTCCCTTACCCATCCCCCCATTAGCCCTGGAATGGCTTTCTCCATAACCTGAACCCAAACTCACCAAACCCTTGCTTCCTATCAGCTCAGCAGCAAGATGGTCAGGCTCCTTACTCAACCCAGTGGGTCCATGATGCCCTACTGCCTTTTTTGGGCTCCAATGTTGCAATATTAAGCCCTAACCTAGTCCACTCCAAGGAGTCCACACACCAACTCTTGCTGTCCTCTCACTCTGGATGATGATCCATTTTCACATGGTTAACTCCTACCAAGCCTCCAAGACATGGCTGGTCAGTTACTTCCTTCTAGAAGCCTTCCCTGACACCATCAACTCCCCTGCCTGGGTTATGAGCTCTCCTCTGTGCTTCCATGTAAAGTGAGTGTCCGAAGACACTTTTTTTCTTTCTTTCTTTCTCTTTTTTTTAAGATTTTAGATTTTTATTTATTTGGGAGAGGGAGAAGCAAACTCCCCGCTGAGCAGGGAGCCCAAAGCAGGGCTCGATACTAGGACCTGAAGATCATGACCTGAGCCGTAGGCAGATGCTCAACCATCTGAGCCACCCAAGTGCCCTGAGAACACTTTATTTCTGTGTTAGCAGCAGAGCAGAGGGGATGAAGAACGTGCACCCTGGTGCCAACATACAGAGTTGAAATACTGGCTCCTACACCCACTGGTTATGTGAAAAGTGACTCAAGCTCGCTGGAAAATGGGGCAGTGAAGCATAGTGGTTAAGGGCATGGAAACTAAAACCAGGCTGTGCAAATTTCAATTTGCTGTGCTGTCCTAGTTGAGTGACTTTGTGCAAATTATTCAACGTCCATGTGCCTCATTTCCTTATATGAAAAACAGATCATAATCGTACTGCCTCATGGGATTGTTGTCAGGGTTCAATCTAAAGCATTGAAACTGTGCCTAGTACATAGTAAGAGTTCAATAAATATTAATTGATTAGCCCATGTCTAGATCCCCCACTGGTTGTAATACAGGGTTGAATGAATACATGCGTGAATGAATGGCATGCATTGAATTACATTGTATTGGACTGGAAAGAATGAAAGTGAAGTGAAATGAACTTCAGTTTGGCTAAGCCTTGTTCGTCAGGCACTAAGGGCCCCTCTCTGGGCGCGTTACTGAGCTAGTGCAGAGGCTTCTCTCCCCAGGTCATCTTTTTGTCCCGCTTACTGCTGCCGAGAGCCCAGCAAGGCTTTTCCTCTGCTTTCAGCTAACTAGCCAGTTAATGTCACTCAGGAAGAAGTGAGCACTCAACCAGACTAGGGCTTCAGCTTTGTCTCAGGGAGGACACTCAACAAGGCCCATCCATTATCATAGATAAGAGACTGGCCCAGTGAGATGCTTGAAACTCATCTGGATTTTTTTTTTTTTAAAGCAAAAGCCACACCACTGGGGACATATGTCTTGTTTACAGTTGTTCTCATCACAGTCTGTGAAAATTTTTAGCTGCATATAAAATCACAACCATCCTACACTCCTCTTCAGCCATACCTTATGGCCCTGGATTTGCAAACAGAATGTAGACTTCCCAGCCAATGAGTGAGAAGGAGAAGCCTGGGGCTGGGGGATGGGCAACAGAGTCACGCTACCAAAAGGAGGGTGGTACAGAAATGAGCAAAGAGACACACACACACACACACACACACACACACACACAAAAGCAAACAAAAACTAAAAGCCGAACAATGTGAAATTGAAAGAGGAGGAATGTGAAATTGAAAGAGGAGGAAGGGACAGAAAAGCAGAGACTTAACGAAGACCATTTGGCAAAGGAAATTCTAGAAAAACAGAATAGGAGACCCCTCACTGCCCTGAAAAATCAAGGAAGGCTTCATGGAAGAGATGTCCACGCTGGTCCTTAAAGGGGGAGCCTAAGTTGTTGGCGCAACCTATAGGAGAAGGTGTGGGAACCCATTTATTCGGAGACTTTGTGGAGAGGAACATGTAGGCCCCTGGAGGACCACGGACCTTCTCACTTCCCCTGTTCCTGCTATTCGCCTCTGTGACTACCTCCCCTCTGGACACTCACCTCGAAAAGTCCTCATGAGCTGCTTCGGCGGATCCTGTGACAAAGTGTCGTAGGAGGTGAAAAAGAAGAAGATGACAACAAGAGCCGCCTCCAGCATTAGGGTCCACAGGGGCAGGCAGCGCCGCATAGACGGTGGGTACTTAGAGCCCATCCTGTGTCCGTGTGTGTCTGTGTGGCACCTGCACCCGCTCCAGGCATCACCCCTCTGCCCCCACCCGCACTCCAGGGAGCGATAGCGGAGATACCCGCCAAAAACCTTATCTCGGGCCGCAAGGCTGGCTTTGTTGGCCTGTTGAGGGAGTTAACACAGAAGCAGAGGGACTAGGACGGGCAGGGGAAGAAATGCATTTATTCCAACGCGACCCCATTCATCCAATCACTCACTTATTTGTTCATTCAGCAAGCAGTTGCTACGTTCCTACTCTAGGGCAGGCACGGTGTGCAGTTTCCAAGAGGGCGTCCATTCACTGGGCACCCACCCAAGAGAACCCTCCTTTGCTCTTGACTTCAGTTTAACCTCCCCATCTCCTTACAAGGTGGAGAGTGGATCAGCACTCCTAATTTACAAATGGGGAAACGGAACCTCAGGGGGAGCTTTGGATTGACAAAATTTCTCTTTTAAAACCTTACCCAGTGAACTCTTACTAAGAATGTATTGAATGAGAATGAATGAAGTGAAAGCAAAAACACTAAGTCCTGAGGAAGATCCAGACAGAACCCTGGGGAGCTAACTCTGTAGAGTTACATGGTTGGAATTATTTATATTTGGATCTGTATTTAAATCTACTTGTTTGTAAATCTTTTAAGGGTAGGTGAGGAAGAAGAAAGGAGGCTTGGGTCCAGCTCTAGTAAAAACCTGGTGGGAGTCCTGCCCAAGCCCTAGGCTGTAGCTGTCTCCAAGTCTGGTCACCTCTTCACAAAGCAACCCAGGACTCTGCCTGGGGCATATGTACTTATAGTATCTGAGGCAGGCCACCAGCTTCAGGACCCCTGTCCCAAAGCAGGGGGCAGGCAGTCCCCTGAAATGCGCTTTAGGGTACCTGGGATCCAGTTCTGACCCTGCAGCTAACTTTTGTAGTCCCCATCCATGGGCCTAGCAGATGGTCTATAATAAGCATAAAGAAAGGGAGGGAGGGAGAAAGGAAGGGAAGGATTGAAATTTTCTTACCTTCTACACTGGCTGCAGCTTCTGGCCTTTGAGTGTAGACTGAATTTATGGGGCCTCAAGTAATAAAACTAGACTAGGAATTGCAGGGAGGCAGATTTTGGCCCACCATGGGTGGATTCTTTATTGACCCATTACGGTTGTCCAGAGAAACAGGCTATTCATGTGGTAGTGAGCACCCTGTCCCTAGCGGAATGCAAACAGAAGCTGATGGTTACATGTCAGCAAAGTCTTGGAAGTGATTCATATGCAGTGTGCAAGAGATTTTAATCACCCAGAAGAATCTTGTCATTCTGTTTTTAGATGAAGAAACTCACACCAGAAGGTCATACCCAAGGTCATACAGTCAGCTGACATCACTCTCTTCTTGTTCAGTGTGGCTTTATTTGCAGAAGGAAAAAAAATTGAAAGTAACCTAAATGTCCAGTAATAGGGGACTGGCAAATAAGCTACAGGACACACATCATGGTCCTGAACATACGTGGAAAATCCAGAGGAAAATGCTTTTAACGTTCAACAAATTGACACAGAGAATATACTATTGGGTGGAAAAGCAAGTTATGGTACAGTGTGTACAATATGTTCCCACTTTTGTAAAAAATAACAATAATAAAACCATATGTTAGTGCATGCATGGGGGAAAAATGGCTGCGAACGACCAACACCAGTTCCTTTTGCTCTAGATGTTTCCTGGAGCTAACACTCACCAAGCACTTACCCTTGGTAGGTACTGTTCTAGGCACATGTATGAACCCAGTTAAACCCTGGGAGGGGGGTCCTATTAGCCTTACACTATAAAGGTGCAGATGGGTCATGTGATTTTGTCCAAGGTGACAGGACAAGTAAGGAGGAGAACTGGGATTTAATCCAGACCCAAAGCCCAGATTGAGCAACTGGGCGTTCAGCCATGTAACTGTGGCCCAGACGACTTCTAAGTCCTCTTCAACATCTAGGAACATGGGATTCCCAGTCCTCTGTCCCCCTCAACAGTAGCAATAGTCAGAAGGTAGCCTGACTCCTAGAGATCAGAGATAGAAATCTCCATACCCTCATGGTCACCCCATGATTCTGATTTCTGACCCTCAGCACTTCCCGTAAACTGGGTTTCCATAAGGAGAGGGCTCCCCTGTGTGTGGGATAAACAAACATGACCTTAGCTGGGCTGGGTCCTGTACCAGCACCTTGTAAACCAGGCAGCTGGACTCACCTGCCCAGGGACACCAAAGGTCAGCCAGATGAACATGAAGATTTTCAGCCACTGCTGGCTCCTGTGCCTGGAGCCCCCCGATGGTTGTGTTAATCCTCTGGCCAGCACAGTGTGGGTGGCAGCTGGTTCCACACCCCTGGAAACCCCTATGCAGACTGCTCCTGCCCCAGTCAGGGACTGACTGCTTGACAAGAGGGCCAAGCTCCTTGCCAAACAGGCTTTCTTTAATAAAGGGAGGTGTCCCCCTCAGTTGGCCTCTCCCAACAGATTTGTCCAAAGGGGAATACCCTTCCGACTCTTGCAAAAGGTCCCTGTTTTCAGATTCCGGCTCCGGACATTCTGTCTCCAAATCCTCAAGGCAGCTCACCTGGTACAAGAAAGCACAGGGGATTGAGGGCAGATATGTTACAAAACAAATAGAGTTAAATGTTCATTGTCAAATTTTAGGTGGGAGGTAAATGGCTTTTCACTGTATCATTCTTCCAACTTCTTTGGCTTCTGTTAAGAAACTTTTCATAACAAAATATTAGGAAAAGCACTTTGTGCACCTGCTGCTCCCTCTGCCCGAAAGCCTCCTCCTCCTGTCAGAGGACCACCCCCACACTCTCCATCTCCCAGCCAAGCACTGAAAGAACAGGGATTTTTTTTTTTTTAAGGTTTTATTTATTTATTTGACAGAGAGGGATCACAAGTAGATAGAGAGGCAGGCAGAGAGAGAGAGAGAGGAAAGCAGGCTCCCTGCTGAGCAGAGAGCCCGATGCGGGACTCGATCCTAGGACCCTGAGATCATGACGTGAGCCAAAGGCAGCGGCTTAACCCACTGAGCCACCCAGCCGCCCCAGAACAGGGATTTTTGATTGTTGTATCTCAACACCTAGTGCTCCGTCCTAATAGGTGATCAATAAATATTTGGTTTTTAAAAAGATTTTCTTTATTTATTTGAGAGAGAGAGAGAGAAAGCACATAGAGGAAGAGGGAGAAGCAGACACCCCACTTGAGCCAGAGCCTGAGGTGGGGCTTGAACCCAGGACCCATGAGATCATGACCTGAGCCTAAGGCAGATGCTTAACTAATGGAGCCACCCAGACTCCCCTAAATATTTGTTGAATAAATAACAACTGCCATTTTCGGAATGCCAAGCACTGGACCAAGCATTTTGCATACATTATTCCATCTACTTTTCCCCTCAAGCCTGTGATAACAGGCACAGTCATCCCGTCTTACAGATGAGGAAGCTGCTGCTCAGAGAGGTGATGTGAGTGCTCAACGTCACACAGCTCATAAATGCTAGGGGTGGGACCCAACCACTTCCATCTATGCCAACCGCTTATGCTGTCAACTACTTTGCAATTCTGCCTTCCATTTAGTAAACCACTCACAGTCTCAATTTCCTTATGAGTCAAGTAAGGTGACCTGCTCTACTTTCCTCACAGAGTTCTCACAAACCTGGGAAGAGTAAGCCTGAGTGGCAGCTGGGTTATAGAAAGGAAGGGAGGCACGTGGTAGCATGCCTGTGGCCTTCTGATCTAAGTGACCAGGTCTCCTCCAGGTACGACGAATCAAGTCCGAGAGACTGCGGAATTCACATGTAATCATGCATTTTCTATAAAAACAGGACTCCATCATCATACTCACCATGTCATCCTCATCTGAGTCAAGCATTGTAAAGCTCGGTCATGGGCAGTGAGCAAGCACGTAGGGAGGTCCTCCATTACCTCTACCAAGGGTGTGTGATCCTGCTCTGGTTAAAGTGGGGCTCAGTCATTCATTCACTGAATGTGAGCTTCGGAGTCAGGCAATTTGCGTTCAAAACCTGACTCCACAAATTATTAGCTGTGTGAACTTGGGCGGGATGATCAATATCTCTGTTTCCTCATCTTTTTTTTTTTTTTAAAGATTTAATTTATTTATTTGACAGAGATCACAAGTAGGCAGAGAGGCAGGCAGAGAGAGAGAGGCGGAAGCAGGCTTCCTGCTGAGCAGAGAGCCCAATGCCGGCCTCCATCCCAGGACCCTGGGATCATGACCTGAGCCGAAGGTAGAGGCTTAACCCACTGAGCCTCCCAGGTGCCCTGCTTCCTCATCTCTAAAGTAGAGAAAATCAGTGTCAACCTCATAGGGTGGTTGTGAAGATTTTTTTTTAAAGGTTTGTTTATTTGAGAGAGAGTGTGCGCATGTGATGGGAGGAGGGGCGGACAGGGAGAATCTTCAAGTAGACTCCTCACAGGTGTGGAGCCTAATGTGGGGTTTGATCCCATGACCCACAAGATCATGATCTGAGCTGAATCCAAGAGCTGGATGCCCAACCGGCTGAGCCACCCAGGGAACCCCAGTCATGAAGAGTATATGAGGAAGAGTGCGTTAAGTGTCAGATGTGTAGAAAATCTTCCATAAATATTTGTAATTATTATAATTGCACAGGGTTGGCATATTTACTGTAGAAAACTCTGAAAATGCAGACATGGCAAAAAGTTTACATAAAGCATCCATGATTTCAACATCTCCAAAAACCAGTTCTACTTCTTTTTGTATATTTTTCAGATTTTTATTTTACTATTCATGTGAATTTACACCTTGTTTTCTCCCCTACAAAAATGGGATTATACAGCACATACTGTTGGGTAATTGCTTTTTCCATGAACAGTATATCATAAATCATTTCCAAGCCAGGACAATCTTTACAGTTTATCAGGGTGGCTAAGAACCCAGGCTCTGATGCCAGAATTTCTGAGTTTGAATCTGGGCTCTGTCACTTATTGTGTGACCTTAGGCAAAGAACTGACTTGTTCTGTGCCAGTTTTCTCCTCTGTAATATGGCATCAGTAATCATCCCTACCTCGTGGGGTTGTTGTAAGGATGAGATCAAAGTGCTTAGAGCAGTGACTGTACGTGGTAAGTGCTCTGTGTCACCATTCTCCATGCCACAGGACTTTTGTGGTAAGAATGTGTGACCGTTTGACTAGCCCCCTTTGTGGGATTATCTGGGCTATTTCTAAACTGTTCCTGTTCTAAACACTACAATGAATATTCTCCATTAACAGGGCTCTCTAGGGGACACAGATACATGTATGAGAGGTGGCCATCCTAATGTCTGGATTTTTCTGTGACTCCTGAGGCATGGGAACCAAGTTCGAGGCAGCTGGGCCAGCCCTGCCTGGTGGGCTTGAGGGAACTGAAGCTACTGAAAGGGGGGGGGGGTGTAGTTTTCTTGTTTGTGATACAGGGTGTGATGATCACTCTCCAGGCTATTCTGAGCCATTCCGAGCTCAGGTGAAGCTCAAGTGCAAATCTCAATCCCTTGCTCATCAAACGTCCGAGGAGAAGAGGAGGGAAAGCCCTGAATTCTTGACTGGGTCTTGGTCTTTTGAATGAGAACAAATGATTTCCCTTCCCTGTCTTACTCATCTGTAAAATGGCCACTGACCTCCCCTGGCTCCTGACTGGTAGTAGAGGTATGGGGAGTTGGGGGTGCTCTGTGGCAGGCGGGAGGTCTGCCTCATATCTGCCCAGGTCTGTGCCCTTAGGATCCCAAAGAGCCATTTGAGGGCTCAGAGGGGAAAGGCTGGCACTTGATTGGAGCCAAAGGGGGTGTGGGCTAGGGTGGGCCAGTAAAAGAGATGGTCTGGCTGGGGCAGAAGGAGTGAGAGAGAACAAAATGGAGAAGGGCGGTTGTCCTGTGGGCTCTTGGCAAGAGGACCATTCTCATCATCCCACTCAAGCCAATCACCCGACCAACACCAGATACAACCTATAGCATCACAGCTTGATCTCATTCAGCTGTTCCTTGAGCTAAACTGCTCTACCAAGCCAACTTCAGAATTTTATTTTCTCTGAGCCTCAGTTTTCTCATCTGCAAAATGGAGCTAATATGACCTGCTTCTAAACATAGGGCTTGAAGTGTCTCCAGAGTGGATCTTGGCACAACTGTATGCAGGTAACTCAACACCAGGGAGTTAAGGACTGGAACCCAGAACTCCAGATTTTCTCTGTTCTCTCTTTCTCCCATGTAGCCCTATGCTTGAGAGTAACTCCCAGTCACTCCACGCTTCTCCCATGGCATGGGATGTCCTTATCAGGATAGTAGGCTAGACAGTGAGCTTCGGCGCCTCTGTCATCTTTTCCAGGATTACTCACCTTTTCATTTCACAGTGTGTCATGGTACTGTCCTAGATAACAGGGACATAAGGGGGAAGTGGAAAAGCCCATGGATATGGCCCTGTTATAACCTTACTTAGTTGGCTGTTTGTCTCTGGCTCAGGTAATCTGAAGCCTTGAGGTTCTGGAGCTGATGGCTATTCAGATCTAGGGTCCCATGGAGTCTGGAGCCAGGATCTTACCATAAAAACTTCCTAAGGCATTCAAACCACCAGCATATTGATTTTTAGGTCCTGTCTGTATCCTCCTCCATGAACAAATTCACCTTGGCAGCTGAAGCCTTTTCCTGCTGCTCCAAGCAGAGCGTTCCATTCAGACCCTTTCACAATGATGGGCAGCCTTGGTGGAAGTTTGAACTCAAAGAGTTTGTTATCCTTGGCCACGCAGGGCCACTTTATCAACATGCTGGAGAGAAGTGAGGGATGAAAAACAAGTATACTATTAATAGTAATAGTTCGCTGTCATCTATTGCATGCCCAAGTGGAAAGAGAGGTTCTAAGATTCTGTGACGTGCCCAAGCTAGTAAGTGACTAAGCTGGTCTGAAAAGGCAGGTACTCTTGCGATTTTTCAAAATTGCGTCTCTTCAGAATATGGATCCAATCTCCCAAGAAGCTTTTGTCCTTGGTGGATGAACAAGCCTACCCAGGAAACTGACTTAGGAGCAGCACTGGGGAGATGCTCTGTGTGGGAGCAAAGGCAGGAAGAAGGGAAGATAAAGCTTCAATGGGTTTGAGGACAGTGAGTAGATAAGGCTTGCTGGAAAAGGACACTGGGTCTCCCTTGTGACGGCTCTGGATGCCATAACAAAGAGAATGGTTTTCAGATTTGGGAGATCTTTAAAGATTTGTGAGCACCTGGGTGGCTCAGTGGGTTGAAGCCTCTGCCTTCGGCTCAGGTCATGGTCCCAGGGTCTTGGGATTGAGCCCCACGTCGGGCTCTCTGCTCAGCAGGGAGCCTGCTTCCTCCCCTCTCTCTCTGCCTGCCTCTCTGCCTACCTGTGACCTCTGCCTGTCAAATAAATAAATAAAATCTTTAAAAAAAAAAAAAAAGATTTGTGAGCAGAGTAAAATAACAAAGAACAGCAGATGAAAATGACGAATTTGATACAAATTACAAGTTCCTCCTTGGGGGTAATTATAGGGTAGGAAGAGGTCCACCCACTTCAGGACAAAACCAGATACCATCTACTTCCTGGAAGTTTTTAAAATGTGCTGGAAGACCACCTAACAGTCCCACTGCTGGTGTGTGGTTAAGTTGGTACAGCCACTTGATGGGAGATTCAGCAGCCATCAGAAATATTTAGGGAGAATGCATAGTAACATGGGACAATGTTTACATTAAGGGACAGAATACAAAAAGATGGACCTTAAAGGCCCTCAGTGGCAACCTGTTGGGACCCCTCGCACTTTTGAGAGCTTTTTCTGTATGTTCACTTAATAAACTTCTTTTGATCTACACACACACACACACACAACACACACACACACACAAACAGAACACAAAGTTGAATATCTAGTATGATCACTACTCTGTTTAGTAATAATAGCAGCAATAGGAAAAAGAATATCACCCATGGGGACAAATAGGAAAAAAAGAAAAAATTTAGAATGCTGATAGTGGTCGTGATAAGGTGATGAGATCCATGAGTGTTTCTTCTCCCTTCAGCTACTTTTTGACAGCTGCCCAGTTCTCTTTAATGACATTCTTTTTAAAAGAATCTTTGCTGTATTTTCTAATGTGATTTTTTTCATACCTACGTTGCAAGGGAATAATGAGGAGTAAATGAGTAAGTATATGTAAAGCACTTAGCACGGTGCCTGGCACAAAATCGGAGCTCCAGGAAGGTCGGGTGAGGGGGTCGCTGGCCGGTGTCCCAACATCTGAGAAGCCCGGCACTCGCCGCGGAGCAGCCGCTCTTAGTCCCCGCGGCATGGGCCCCTCGCGCGGCACAGACACGTCCCCGACGCTGACGCTCGCCGTGTCCAGCAGGCACTATGCCAGCGGAGGCAGCCACGCAGCCCGCCCTGCGGACGTGGAGCGAGGGTCGCACCGCCCCACACACACCCGGCAGCACAGCGAGATGTCGCGCGCACTCACGGCCCCGCCCCCTGTGACGCGACCTCTAGGGGGCGGGACCGCAGCAGCCCCGCCTCGCACCTCCTCCGATTGGCCGCCGCCCTGTCACCACGTCGCGGGGAGCTGGCAGGGTGTGTGTGTGTGTCTATGTGTGTGGGGGGTTTGCTTTGTCATTCGTACCCCCGTCGCGCGCTGACGCGGCCGGCCTGGCAAACGCTCCAGGATCCGCAGGAAGGGCCCCCGGCGCTGACCCCGGAGGCTCCCGGAGGGGGAGGATGCTGCGAGCCCCTTACATAATGACGCGACTGACTGGAGCACATGTCAGCGCAGAAACAGCACATGCC
The DNA here is from genome assembly GCF_030435805.1 of Mustela lutreola. Classification (NCBI taxonomy): domain Eukaryota; kingdom Metazoa; phylum Chordata; class Mammalia; order Carnivora; family Mustelidae; genus Mustela; species Mustela lutreola. The sequence goes on from NC_081299.1 coordinate 18,485,846, forward strand.
GCAAACCCAGGCCTCCTTATTTCATACGGTGCTAGTGATAGCGGGCACTGAATATAGCACGGTATGCTCTAGCATGGATTATCATACAATGAAACGCAATTCAATAGTCATGCAGTGTACCTTCGCAATAAGGCATAATATAGGATGTTATATTTATAGGGCCTATTTATAAGCCTCTATTTAAATCTTTTCTGATAGGCCCAGGCACGCACACAGACACTATAATGATTGGCGCATTCTTCTGTCCTTCAAAGAGGCGGGTTCTCGAGTCCGTTTTGCCTCAGCGGGCCCTTGGATTGGCCGGCAGCGGCGTAGCGGCGCCTTCCATTGGCCCCGGGGGCCGTCCGTCGGAGCCGAGGAGGCGGGCAGGCGGCTGGCTGGTGCTGGGGCGGGCGGGCCCCGGAATTGTCATTTCTTTGTTTCGGAAGGCGGAGGAGGCTCTGAGCTCCCCCTCCCCGTCCCACCCCCTCCCCCCGGGTGCTGGCTCCATGTCTGTGTGACCGGCCCCAGGGGTAGAGTCCAGGCCCGACGCGGGGCGGGCCGGCGGCGGCGGCGGCGGCCGAGGTGAGAGACGGCAGCGGAGGCGGCGCGGGCACTCGGCCCCCCAGCGGGAGGATGAAGCGGCGGAACGCGGACTGCAGTAAGCTCCGCCGCCCCCTAAAGCGGAATCGGATCACCGAGGGCATCTACGGCAGGTGAGCTGCGGCGCCCCCGCCTCCGCCCGCGCGGGCCCCGCGGCCCCCGGTCGGCTCCGGAGGGGCTCGGCCCCGTTATGTAACCCCGACTAGGCCGCACGCCCGCGCCGGGGGCTCTCCGGAGGAGCGCAGCCCGGGGGGCTCCGGCCGGCCCGCAGGGGTGCGCTCCGGGGGCGCGGGGCGTGGCGAGGGCCGCCGGCTGGGCGGGGAGGGCGCGGCGGGCGCTGGCAGAGGAAGCAGCCGAGCCGCCGTTGGGCGCTCCCTGGCCCCGCCGGGGCCGGCGGGGGGGGGAGGGGCGGCGAGCCCCCTCCCCTCCCGCAACCCTGGCCTGCGCCGCGGGGCCCCGAGGGCCGCTCCCGGGAACGCCGGGCCTCCGCTGGACCCCAGTTCCGCTCTGGCCTGAGAGTCGCCGGCCTGAGTCGGGAGGCGCGTGGACCATATGCACTAGGAGGAAAGGCTGACAAAAGTTGGGAGCAGACAGTGGCCCCACGGTCCCCGGCGGACTGGGCAGGTGGCCACGTTGCCCCTTCTTTCGCCCTCTACTTCTCTTGCGGGATCTCAGGCTTGGCACCGCGGGCTGAAGCCGATACCCCCTAATCATGCCCTGTGGCCCCGCTCCAGACTCAGAAGGAGCGGATGATCATTTTCTCAGCAAACATTATTTTGACCATTCTAAGCAGATAGTTTTCATTGAACCTTTTGAAAGGGATTTTTTTCCAAACTCAAAATTTTCTTTTTCTTCCGGAAAAAAAAAAGAAAGAAAGAAAGAAAAAAAGACAGCGTCCCTTTAAATAGAAACTGAATTCACTTCTCTGATGGGGAGAAGGACAACAGGTTCATGGGGCAATTTAGTGACAATCACAGCTTCCTAAGCACAACTTGTGGGCGACCTGTTATTTTCTGGTTCTTCTTAGAATGTTCATTCTGAATGGGACTTGCCTTGATAAATGATTTTGGTGGAGAAATAATTCATTTACAAAGGAGAATTCTCAGCATGTGCATTTTGGCTTAATTGAGCCTTCGTGGTATTTTACAGTTTAGCTCTTAGAGCTGTACGATTTAGAGAAATATGTGAGGTAGTTGATAACACCCAAGTTGTCACCAAGCTAATGACCAAATCTTAGCATAACTGTATACCTTGCACATGCTCTTGTTTACATATATGGAAGATTGCTTTCACAAAGCAGCCAAGTGATGTAAACATCAGGGGTTCCTTTATTTCAAGTTCAGAAGCATTAAGAAGTCAAAGTATAAAGTTCCTTATATATATTTATCCTTCTGTATAAGTATATTCTTAGGTAATGAGCCATAGATCATAGGAACCATTCATTCATTCGTTCAACAAATGTATATGCTATGTGCCAGGCTCTGTTCTAGCTTTGAGGGTACAGCGTCCCAGTAAAACAGGCCAAAGTCCATGCTGAATCAATCAAACCTGACCATTTAAACTAAAAGTGAAAAAACAAAAACCATTTTCCTACAGATTTAATGGGGGGGGGATGTCTCTTCAAATTGAAGATACTATGATCCTGTAGGAAGGATGTTTTTCTGCCCATTGAAAACTATTTGAACAACTTAATAGTGACACAAGAATAGCAAAAGCATATTAAACAGAATTGTACACCAAGGACTTTGAATGGCTGCTAGTCACAGTAACATATGATGATATACTTTTATACAAAGAAGACTGGGGAGCCCATATTGTTTACATGTGTTATATTTTGACATCTCTTTATATTTGAACAAATGATGCCCAATTTAATACCTGCTTGAGAGTAACCACTCCATCAACATGAACAATATGAATTCATTGTCTAGTGAAGATCTGTTATTTCAGTGATGAACTTTTGGAATTCAGATGTTCTTACTCTAAAGTAAATATGCTATGCAAGTTATTCAGAGTTTTGTTGTAATATTTTATTTTATTTTTTAAAGATTTTATTTATTTATTTGACAGACTCAGCGAGAGAGGAAACACAAGCAGGGGGAATGGGAGAGGGAGAAGCAGGCTTCTTGCTGGGGAGGGAGCCTGATTTGGGGCTCAATCCCAGGACCCTGGGATACATGACCTGAGTTGAGGGCAGACGCTTAAGAACTGAGGCACCCAGGCACCCCTTGCTGTAAAATATTAAAACCCAACAGCTCTCAACTCTGTTTACCCTTCTCTGTTTGGCATTCTTTAAGTTAGATGTTAATCAAACACCTACATATATTTCTAGCTATCTTTCCTTGATATATAGCATCATATATCAAATGAATGTTTTAATTCACATACCTGTTTCTTAGTTTATAATATGGAGTATTGGACTAAAGTACAAGATCATAGTTTTGTTTTTTTCAAATTCTGTTTTGAAAAAGGTTTAGAAATTTTTCCTTTATTTCTAAAGCAAACAGAACGAGTGGGCTAGTTATAAATTATGATGTTTGAGGATTTGTGAATATCGAATTTCTGTGATCATTGAATTTAACTCTGTATTAAATTGTTCTTCATACCATCTATTGCCCATTTTGTTTTTCAACATCTGGCCAATTTTGGTCTCATTAAACAGAGAGCTTGTTTTTTTTTCTGAGACCCTGTTGACAGTTTTGATAACCACTATCTACTGTTTCACAGCATAACATTTCATGAATGTTATTTTCATGTTCTCAGTCTGTACAACCTTTTGAGTCTGGGCATAGCAAGGAGGCAGCTGTGATGAAGAGAGCATTGGACCTCGGGCATCAGGAGACCTGGGTTTGGACTCAGAATCCCAGCTCTGCCACTTTAAGCCCCATTCTCTCATCTGTCAGATGAGTCTTGAGGTCTAAGGAGCTGGTGTTCAGTTTGTGAAACTCTATAAATTCTAGAGGGCTCTACAAATATTATTTACCATGTTGTTGTTATCACAGTTTAACATGGTTTGGTTTATTCTTTAAGGAGGCAAGAGAGACAATGAGATTTGCTACAGCTATAAACAGAAGTTGAGTAGTCAAAGGGTCAGTTGCTGCTTGGTCTTGCTGGAAAAAATCCTATTGCTGAGACGCTTTTAATCATGGGCTCCAATCCAGCAACTGTGACTGAGGTGATTGTTAAATGATATGGTTATTGTCAGTATAATCACTGTGATAGAATCGTTTTGGGGGCAAGGTAGAAGGAAAATGGATTTTAGACATATCGGCATTATCTACGTTTATATGTGTGCCCGTTGTTTGAAAACTGAAAGGTACAGATATCTTATTCTGTCAAATTAATAATCAAGAATAAGAGAGGAGAAACAGGAATAGTGATGATTGTCTTTTATGTTATTAAGGACTAAAATTCGAAGCACATTTAAAAATCATCCACGCCAGCATAGATCTAGAGTTGGAATTCAGTATTCAATAAATGCTGTGTGTGTGAGTTAATAAATAAATGAATATAAACGAATTCCTCCTACTTGGTTAAGAACCTCCATTGTTCAGGGAATTGTGAAGGATACAGGATAGGATATGATTTCTTGTCTTCAGGAGTTTACAGTCTAGTCGATCATCATAATGCCCTCTTAAACTTATACAGTGCTTTTGAGGTTCCAGAAAACTTTGCGTTCTGTTCAAGGAAAAGTATGTTTGTTGAATTACATTTTAGCTGGCTGTTTTAGTTTTTCGCCTGAGGCATTAACAACTTTATTTTGCCCTGTGCTATTTTACAATGAAGTAGACGGTCGCCACTAAGTGAGGAATTGTTTTCTAACTCAAATGAGATAGATGTGAAAGTACTTTGGAAATGATAAGGAACAGTTATTTATTTATTTTTTTAAGATTTTATTTATTTATTTGACAGAGATCACAAGTAGGCAGAGAGGCAGGCAGAGAGAGGAGGAAGCAGGCTCCCTGCTGAGCAGAGAGCCCCATGTGGGGCTTGATCCCAGGACCCTGGGATCACGTCCTGAGCTGAAGGCAGAGGCTTTAACCCACTGAGCAACCCAGGCGCCCCATAAGGGACAGTTACTAATAAGAGAAAGTAAAATAAATAACTGCACTTAACTGTGACATTTCTGAGGTCCTCGGGTTTTATGGCAGTCATTCTCTGTCCAGGTCTCTGCCTTCACACATGAACCAGACACTCCCAACTGTAACGTCTAATTACAAGCAGTGATTCTCCAGGTGAGGTGGGGTTGGAGTGCTGTGTAGTTTTTAAAAGCCTTAAGGGGATCCTCTGTGGTTTACCCATCTGTCACTTTGGAACACTGGAACAAGTGTTCCCCCACTTCCTTCCCCCTGAGAATTACTGACTTTATAATGGGAAGATGAGGAGATGAGGTGTGGTAAGTAGAAGACGGGGCAGAGATGTTTATGTTGAAAGCCTCTGCAGGTAAAATTGTTTCTTGCCCAAGTAGGCACAGTAAGCATTTTAAGTAAGGCACATGTTAAACTTCAGGAAACTGTTTTATATCTTTGTTTTAGGTGGTTGAAGGAAGCGCCCCTTCACTCACGAATTTACAAATACTTCCTGTCGCCGTGTGTGTGTGTGTGTGTGTGGGGGGGGGGGTGTTCTGCCTGCCACCTGCGGCTTAGGGGGTGTGGGGCTGGCCCCGACTCTTGGCTTCTGACAACTTCACGCCCTCCCCCTGGAGCTGAGGACTCAGGACATCCCTGATAGATGGAATACCTTGTCCCATCTTTGTTTCAGGAGAGCGTTTCCTGGCCTTTGACTTCTGAAGTGATCAAAGTTTGCATCCCTCTCCGCTTCCTAATTTCCTTTTACAGACCCTAGTCTAGCTAATCTCACCTCCAGAGATTTCACTTGCCGGCTTTTCCTGCCTCTTTAATTAATGATGTTTCCTAAGCCTCGTTTTAGCCTCCTCTGGGCTATGCTTCTTAAAGCCACTAGAGACTGGCATGACCCTTGGCTGCCTTGATTGTACTCGTGTTCTTGCCACCGAAACCCCACACGCCAGTGTTGCAACCTCACAGCCTAAAAGCACTTTGGTAATCTTGGGAGGCTTTGACTTCAGCCACACTGGACCCGACAGGAAAGTGATAGATTCTGTATTGTTTTAGTGGGGTGTTGGGGAGGGGGGTAAGTTTTGAATAACCTTCCCAGGGAGCTGTTTACCTAATCCTTGTATTGGCAGTTTCCGTGGAGTGCATTTAAAGAAATCTGCCACCCTGGAGTTTTGTACTTAGTTTTTGCCAGTAGTGTATTACCTTAAAAGAAAGGTACTTTCCTCCAGCTTTCATCTGAGTCTTCTCATCTGAGTACTTTTGGCAGTTTAGTTTCATTAGATGTTTTGAAAATCCCTTTCAATTTCTGCTACCAGTTGAGGCAGGGGAAGGAGGGAACATGCTCTAGTTCACATTATTTGCTTTAAAGCTTCCTGTTTTATTAGTGACATTCTCCTTTTTCTTTGATTCCTCGTGGCCTTTCTTGAACGTCACTAGATCTGGAGATTGATTTTAATGGTAGACTTAGTAACTTACTATTTTCACTTTCTTCTTAGTTATGTGCCAAATATTCTGGAGCCAGTTCTTGTTCTTGAGGCACTTATGTTTCCAGGGTCTTTTTCTTTGGCCATTTCTCCCAGATCTTCCCGCTGATATTAACCCTTTGGGGGTTTGTGTGTGTAAATACATGTGTTTTGTTTTGTCATGTTCTAGGCTACCATCCAGGTGATACTTAAGGGGGAAATAATAAAATATAGCATATACCTTGTGGAGTCCGGAGGGTCAGATAGACATTTTCAATATGGTTAAGTCCTCGAAGTGGAATACTGTATTCGGTTACTTTCCTTAATTCCTTCTTGTCATGGGGCTCGAACTCATAACCCTGAGATCAAGAGTCACATGCTGTACCAGCTGAGCCCACCAGATGCTCCTGGGTTACTTTTCTTGATGAAATCTAGTGTGCTCTTCAAAAAGATACTGATTACTTTTATTCTCTAGGCTTACTAGATTTGGATGTAATTATTTAACTTGGATCATTTTCAAGAAATAGGCCCAGAATAATAAAGATTTTTGCTCAACAAGCTATGTGAGTATAATCATACAGACCAACAGTAGAAACACATATCCTTTGCTAGATTTTTTTTTTCCCCATCATGAATTTCTTGAAATACCCAAGGACTGACCATTTCCTCACGGTCTCTCACCTTTAGGCACATGGATCTTGGTAATGGAAACTTTAAAAAACATAATCAGCTGTTTGAATTATTCTTTGAGTCTTTATATCTTCACTTCGACATTTTACTTAACTGATACCAAATTGGTCTTGGCTCATCAACTTTCCACAATGCCAACCATCCCCAGACTTTGAAGACCCTTCATAGCACCAACCTTCATTCCTTTGTTTTCCTCTGCTGGTTTTAAGGACAGTGTACTCACATTGAGTGATGGGATTGTGACATCAGAAATAATTTTCCCTCATCCATCTCTTCTGTTGTGTTTTCTTTTTTAGAGGCCTTGCATTTAGTGGATTGAGATAGTGCAGCTAGTCCACTTGAGGGGTATCTGTAGACCTCACTAATGCATTTATACTGTTTGAGATCTCTTTCCTTACCTAGCACAGGGGAGGTGGCTAGAAACAGTCTAGCTCTGTTTTTAAATTACATTATTACTTCATTCATCTTTAAAGCACTTCTAAAAACCAAATAATTGCTCAGTACTAAAGTCAGTATTTGGCCTATCTTGTAGTGAGGGCACTTGAGTTATAGAGAGAGTGAGTGCCATGTTGATAGTCAAACAAAAAGTTCTGTCTCTGATGAGAGAAATACTAAGGTTAGAGTCTTCTTTCTCAGATGTAATAAGCATTATTTTCTTCTCTTGCTCTAGGCTTGATAAGCTATACCTCATGGTTTATGGTAATTATGACTTCTAAAAAAATGAATTATCTTCTTATTTTTGAATTACATGTTTCTCTATTACAAGGATGATTCTCTATTACAATGAGCATGTTTCTCTATTACAGTGATCGTCTAGTACAATGATCATTACAGTTTCGCTAGAAAGCACTCTTGAGTTATCCCATCTTTTGTGCAGTAGTTATTACTTTAAAGAATATTTGACTATAGGGGATATCTGGGTGGCTCAGTTGGTTAAGCTTCTGCCTTTAGCTCAGGTCATGATCCCAGGGTCCTGGGTCAAGTCTGCTTCTCCTTCTACCTTTCCCTAGTACTCCACTCCTCTGTCTTTCTCTCTCTCAAGTAAATAAAATCTTTAAAAAAAAAAAAAAAAAAGAATATTTGCTTTAAATTTTTATTTTCTGCAGAGCTTTATAATGTGTTTACAAATGAAGTTTTTATAAATTCATAGTTTATGAATGAGATACTAAGGGTTTATTTTTTTCATAAAGTACATCTCATTTTTAAAAACTTGGTTCTTTGGGGGAAATAAAGAATTATATAAGTTGAATGTGTATATAGGAAAGTATATAAAGAAGGGGAATAATATTTATTGAACATCTAATATGAGATAAGAAAGTCCAGTGTGATGAATAAACATAGGGGCTTCAAAGTCATTTGAACTTGACTTCAAAGAATGTCCCTGACACTAGTTGTGTGACCCTGAACAAGTCACTTACTTGCTTTAGCCCTCAGTTTTCTCATCTGTAAAATGAGGATGGTAAATAATACCACCTACTTTAGAGGACTGCTAGAAGGATAATTGACATAAGTCATGTAAAAAACTTAGCATCATGCCCAGCACAGATAATTGCTCATAATGTTATTTGCTGTTACTACTACTGTTGTTTTTTTCTTCGTTGTCTTATTTTGTTCCAGTAAGGGTATTAGCTTGTTTCATATGTGAGGAGACCATGATCGCCCCAGGTTTAGTTACTTGATAGAGGCCCATATCTGTCTAACCTCAAAGTCTGTCCCATTTCTCTTGTACCACTTAATTGTTTCTGAGTGGTGTAAGAATTTAGGTGTAAGAATTCATATGATACTCTCAGACTCTCTTACATGGAGAGCAAGAGTCATTATCTTCATTTTCCAGGCGAAGCAACAGGTACCAGGAACCTTTTTTCTTTCTCAAAAAAGAGAAACTCTATTAAATAAATTAAAAAAAAAACCACACAGTATGGCTATGACAGCAGTGCAAAATGTGATAGAACCAGGATTTATTGATTGATCGAGCGCTATCTATTTATCTCTTGCTTTAAGGGACATTAGTGAGGGGCGCCCGGGTGGCTCAGTCATTTGAATGTCTGACTCTTGGTTTCAGCTCAGGTCATGATCTCGCAGTAATGGGATCAAGCCCTGTGTCAGTCTCCACGCTCAGTGGGGAGTCTGCTTGAGAGTCTCTCCCTCCCCCTCTGCCCTTCCCCTTCTTAAAATAAATAAATCTTAAAAAAAAAAAAAAAGGACATTAGTGAAATAATTGCTGAAATTTGAATAAGGTGTCTAGATCAGATAATAGTAACATATCAATGTTAATTTCCTGACTTCGATTTAAAAAAACCAATAAAACATATATAGGGGATAATGATAGTAAGAACATGGTAAAATGTTTTATCATTTGTGTTCTGGAACCTATAAAGGAACCCTTTGTATTACTCCTGCAACTTTAAGTCCAAAGTTATTTCAAAATGAAGAGTTAAAAAAATAAAAGTAACACATACTTGTTAGGAACGAATTAACATGATAGTATATTAGCACATAATGCAACACAAACCTTAGTACTCCTGCTCTGGGGTGATGACTGTTATATAATTTTTAGGTATCATTTTTTTTTTTTCTATATAAGCAAACGTGTATTTCTTAACAAAAATAGGGTTCCATTTCACATACAAGTTTCTTGGCTTTTCTCCTCACTTAATCTTTTTTCCTTTTTTTCCCATGGAAATATATTCATTTGTGTTTTTTAGCAGCAGCACAGCATTCCAGTAGAATTCACTTCTTTGTGGTCTCCAGACTCCTGTTCCTGTGTTCTTTCAACAGTGCCCCGCAGCCTCTCAGTTCCTGGTTCCTCAGGTTTCTTTCTTATGAAAGGGTAATAACTACCCTGCCTATTTCACAGTTGTAAGACTAAAATGAGATAATGAATATGAAAGCATTTGGGAAAATTACACATGTGATGTAAGCATAAGGTGTGATTAGGTAGATGATTACTACTGCTGAAGGTAGGAGGTGTAATCCTGTGGGTTGTTCCCTCTCTCCTCACGTGCTTCCAGCACTAGCCTCTGAACCTCACAGAGTCCATACTGTCGAAAGTGGTATGGTTTTTATTTTTTTTTAAATATTTTTAAAATATTTTAAAGATTTTTGTTTATTTATTTGACAGAGACAGAGATCTCAAATAGGCAGAGAGGCAGGCAGGCAGAGAGAGAGGGGGAAGCAGGCTCCCCAATGCCCCAATGAGCAGAGAGCCCGATGTGGGGCTCAATCCTAGGACCCTGAGATCATGACCTGAGGTGAAGGCAGAGGCTTAACCTACTGAGCCACCCAGGCGCCCTTTGGTTTTTTTGTTTTTTTGGTTTTTTTTAGATGGAAGTGTTTTTGAAGCAGAATTTCTAAAACTCTGAAGTTCTCCAATTGTGTTAAGTTACAGTACATGTCCTTGGTTTGTCTGTAGCCTGTCTAGTCCTTTGCAAAAACACTAAAGCACATAATTCTTTTTTATAATATTTATTTATTTATGTTTTATTTTTATTTATTTTTAAAAGATTTTATTTATTTATTTAACAGAGAGAGATCACAAGGAGGCAGAGAAGCACGCAGAGAGGGAAGGGGAAACAGGTTCCCTGCAGAGCAGAGAGCCATATTCAGGGCTCGATCCCAGAACCCTGAGATCATGACTCGAGCCAAAGGCAGAGGCTTAACCCATTGAGCCACCCAGGCGTTCCTATTTATTTATGTTAGAGAGAGAGCATGCACCTGGGAGAGGGGGTGGTTGGGAAGGTTAGAGGGAGAGAGAATCCCAAACAGTCTTCGCACTGAGACCAACAAGAGGCTCAATCTCACAACTGCCGACTCTAGTCCGCCATCTCTCAAGTTAGTTTTGTCTCGACCTCTTTCCGCTCTTGGTTTATATGGGTTATATCTATCAATATTTGCTGTACTCAAAGTTAAGGTGGACACATTTTAAATAATTATAAGCTGATGTAAAAATAATAAATTCATGAGAAGAGTGGTGTGGCTTTCCATTTTTGCACATTTCTTTAATGTTAGGCTTACTAGAAGACACTTCGAGAACCCTCACTGTAGGCTGAGCCAGTGGCAGGCAGGCCAAACGGAGTGATAGTTTGGTGCGCAGAGCAGGGCTGATTAGATTCATTTCTTCTTACGGACGACCAGAACAGACTGGGAGCAGGTTCATGGTGATCTTTGGAGCAGAACCTGTGTTTGTTTCCTTTGTCATTGTTGCATTGTTCAGATACCCTTCCCAGTCATCTGTGCATGATCTCTCCGTCTACCTTCATTTCAAGTGTGTACTTTGGGAAAGGCCTTGCTGTCAATCCTAAACACTCTTGTGCATTGCAGGTCATTCATTCAACAAATATTTGTTGAGTTTTTGTAGTGTGCGGGGTATTCTGCTGGGCACTGAGGATAAAGCAGGGAACAAAGTAGGCAGCTCTTTTGTTCTTGTGGACTCTACATTTAAACAGTTAATTAAATAAAATACTATTTATTTATAATTGTGATTAAATGTTCTTACGGTACAGGATGTTATGAGCATATAATGGGTAACAGTCTTTACTAATCAGTCTTTACTCAGGGAGGCTTTTTTAAAAGAAGTCATGTTTGGGTGTTGTGTGCTGAAGGATGAGTGCAGTAATAGAAGTGCTTCGTTTGGTTAAATTGTACTTAGGTGGGGATCTTGTCATCTTGTCTGTGACTCAGAAAGAAAAGTAAGAAAATGGAAGAATCAACCCTGAACAGTGATCTCAGTTGAGGGAAGGAGTGCTGAGGGTTTGGAGATAAGTACTGATTATCTAAGTAGATGGTTGTTTTCCTTCTGAGACATTGTGGAATTCAGTGGAAGTTCCATGACAATGAGAAGCTTATACCACGAGCCAGTACTTCTCAAGTTTTAAAGTACACACAAATGGTCTAGGGGTCTGGTGAAAAGGGAGGCTTAGATGTCATAGGTCTGGGATGGGTCCTGAAATAGCTGTTGTTGTTCCGAAAAGCTCGCAGTAACGCTGATGATGCTGGTCCGTGGACCACACTTGGAGTAGCAGGACGATGATTACGCATAATCAGATTTCAGTAGGAATATTGGCTGGACAAGAGGCTGGATGAATATTCTAGAAGTGGGGTGGAGTAGGGAGAGGTATTTGATATCAGAGAAGACAGCAGTTTGGTGTGAGAAGTATCATGCTACATACTGAAAGCCAAAAGCAATTCACAGTTGCTCTTCCAGAGAAGACAGGAAAGCTGGGGATTGAGATAGATGGCCACCAGCACAGCCAGTGCAATCTTCTACAGAGTCATTTCTGTGGTGAGGACCAAGTGAACTAAATGGCCATTAGTCTGCCTAGGGAAAAGGTCAGGTACTGAGGATTGATGGCCACACCATGGTAATTATGTGGGCTCCAGAAAATGATCTAAATGACAGCAGCTAGTGGTACTAGAGAGAAGGTGCACTTTACTCAGAGAAAGAAAAATGTTCAGTACTACTTCTCATTAATCGTAGATGATTAATCCATAGCTGAAGAATATTGCCAAATAGCTTCAGGTTAAAAGTGGTTGTAAATGGCAAGGGTAGGAATAGAATGAGGGAGGGGAAAGAATCTTATAGTTAATAACCACTTTGAAAGAATCACCACCATTAAGACTAATCATTGCATGTGTCTCTTCTTAATTTCACCGGCATCCAAAACAGAACCTTGTAAGACCATCAAGAGACGTTACTGGTCTGCCCTTGTTTCATTATATTATTATGGAAAATATCTTTTCATTGTAGTTATGCTTTAAGTTTTTGTTCAAGATATTTTATAGTTATTCATAAATGCATTTGGGTCAAAGAAAGTAACATCAAGTTATGAACCATATTGTGAACAGCTTGTCTAAAAATACTTTATATTTAATCACATTCTCTTCATGGTTTAAAAGAAGCATTTTAGAATGCTACAATGGCTTAAAACCTAACTTTCTCTTCCTGCTAGAATGTCATCTCTTTGGATTTGGTTAAATCTTATGACCATCAGAACATGGAAGGAAAGGAATTAGGTTTCTACACTGTTAAGCAATCATTTTAGATTACTTGTCTTTTAACTTTTTTTGCATGTACCTATAGAAGGATAATAAGCATAATTTACTGATGCAGGGGACTAAGTGAATACAGAATTAGGCAACTTTTTTTTTTTTTAAAGATTTTATTTATTTGACAGACAGAGATCACAAGTAGGCAGAGAGGCAGGCAGAGAGGGAGGAGGAAGCAGGCTCCCTGCTAAGCAGGGAGCCTAATGCAGGGCTCGATCCCAGGACCCCGGGATCATGACCTGAGCCAAAGGCAGAGGCTTTAACCCACTGAGCCACCCAGGAGCCTCCAGGCAACTGTCTTAAAACCTTGAAGGCAGAAATGAATCAGTAGAATTCAGTACTAGTCCTAAAGTAAAATCAACTTTTTTTAAATGTGAGTAAAGAATTATTTGTTTTATATATATTTAAAAGTGTGGTAAGACACATAATGTAAAATTCAGTGTCTTAACCACTTTTAAGTGTACAATTTAGTAATAATATGTATATTCACATGATTGTGCAGCTAAGCTCTAGAACTCTTTTTGGAAAATTGTAAAATCTGATTTGTTCATTAGATTGCCTCTTGATTTTTAGAGGCAGGCCCACCTAAAAGGGGAGTCTGAGGAAAGTTGAGGCTATGGCATATGGTTGTGAAAGGTCAAGTTTCCTTAGATATCTGCTTCTAAACTGTGACTTAGTAAGATCTGGGTGTCAAGGAACATGAGAGTATGAAAGCAGTTTTTTTTTTTTTTTTTTTTTTAAGAAATGAAATACAGAAAAAGGAACTCTCTTGAAGTCACATACTTGAAAAAGAATAGTCATTGTTAGAAAGATGATCATTTCTGTATTGCCTTCAGTTTAAATGACCGGGTTACTAAAAAGTATTCAATAGGCTGTCATTCTTTGGATAATGCTCTCTAAACAGTGCAACAGAATGTTGCCTGCGAGACTGGGATCCTGCCGTGCCTTGGGAGCGTTGGGAACAGTTGGTAGTACTCTCCTTTGCCCACCTGGGGAGTGGGGATGACCACACAAGATGATGTCCTCAGTGCATCTCAGTTACCTCCTCAGGGGCAGCCCTGTGGGAAAAAGTGTTCAGTTGGAGAGGTAAAAACATTTCCATGTGTGCCATTTCTTAGATGCCTCAGAAACAGGGATTAGAGGCTATCATCACTTCTTTAAAACCTAGAAACAGTTCTAGAGACAAGGACAAACCTCTCAGTTTGAAAGCTAAGCAGCTTGGAAATCTAGTTTGAAATTAGATTTGTGTTCCTGAATGCCTGTGTGACTCAGTTTTCCTTCTAGTGAGATACACCTTGCTCTCCACTGGATCAGTGATGGATTCTTAATGGGGGAGAATGAGGGCTCCGTCTTCGTCTGACTAATGAGTCTAGTGAGGTGGGACTTGGAATGCAAGCCTGTTTTCTTCTGGTTTGCCTTGGGTACCTTGATTGTATAGCAAACCTCTTAATCGAAACTTACTGTCAAGCCCTAAGAACTTCTATCAAGAGTTAGTATTAGAGGGTCGCCTGGGTGGCTCAGTGGGTTGGGCCTCTGCCTTTGGCTCAGGTCATGGTCTCGGGGTCATGGGATTGGGCCCCAGATTGGGCTCTGTGCTCGGCAGGGAGCCTGCTTCCCCCTCTCTCTCTGCCTGCCTCTCTGCCCACTTGTGATCTTTCTCTCTCTGTCGAATAAGTGAATGGAATCTTTTAAAAAAAAAAAAAAAAAAAGAGTTAGTATTAGAAACTGCCCCTAATTGCAAATAATGTCTCATTATGCTACTATATCATTGAGGGTCATACTGGTCTGTTCTTGACATCTTTTTACCCTTGTGGCTTTAGAGGGCAAAGAAAGAAACCTCAGTGTTGGGTCTTGCTTTTGTTGTCTGCCACCCACCAAGTTCATCAATTTTTTTGTAGCTTATTTTAATATACTTTACCATGATTTATTAAAGCCTTGATTTTGTTGTCGGTGGTGTATATTCAAACAGCTAATATAATCACATCAGTATTGGAATGTTTGTATTACAAAGCAGCATACAAGGCTCTGGCCCAAATCAAAGTGAATTTTAGGTATTTCCAATCTATATCTAAGAAAACATTTTTTAATTTTTTAATGCCTAAACTTAATCTGCTCCAGAATTGACTGGGTTAAGGACATAGAATTAGGGGCTTATTAGTAAGGGGCTTATTAATCTGAAGGCTTCTATTTATCTATTGTATAACTCATGAAGTAGAAATATGGGCTTTGAGATTTTAATCCATGGCCTTACCTTGTTTTGAGCTACCTGCTTGTCATATCAAAGTCTCCTTCTACTTAACGTAAATCCAGAGGGAGCTGGAAGCACACATTTACATCTTAGCTAGAGCAAGGCTGGGGTACTTAGGATTGTTTCCTTTAATGTACATTTTGTGTTCTCACAACCCATGGTAGTAATGGGCAACTGCTCCCTAAATTAGTTTCTGTTTGCGGAAGTCATTTGGTTTTTGCTTGGTTAATGCAGGTGAATACTACATGGAAAGGCAAGAGGAGAAAAGAGGAAAAAAAAAAACCAACCAGAATCCTTCAAGCTTGTAGGGGTGTGCATCAAGAATTTCAAAGACTCTTCACACAGATGTAGGGGGGAGGGAAACAGCAAATTCGAAGCTTTTCAACCATGACATTTTCTTCTAATGAAGAGGAGCTGGAAAGCTGTAATTTTGAGAGTGTTGCAGTATTTTAAATCAGACACTTAGTACATTTTAAAATAGTGGTTGAAATGTAAAATTTCTTTCCATCTTAAATAGAATTAAGCATTTGTGGTCATCATCTTACTTTGATAGTTTTGGGTCTCAGAGTGAAAGCCAGAGCTTCTAAAATTTAGGTGGCTTACGGAAACATCTCTATCTGTTTTCATGGTATATGAAGATATTTTTGGTCTCTTAACGAAAACAGTGCGTTTTCTTTTTCTAGTCCTTCGCCAGTGACCTTGAATTAATTCTTTATTTTTATGCTTTGCAGTACATTTTTATACCTGAAATTCCTGGTAGTGTGGGCGCTTGTCCTCCTGGCAGATTTTGTCCTGGAGTTCAGATTTGAATACCTGTGGCCATTTTGGCTTTTCATCAGGAGCGTCTATGATTCCTTCAGATACCAGGGACTGGTACGTTTATGAATACATTTTTCAAGTATAAAGGGTTTAATTTTCTAAGAAAATCTTCAGTAACTGATGATTAAAAATAAAAAACAAACTGTGATCAAATCATTATACACCCCTTCCCCATCTCTACCATTCCAGTGAAAAGAAGGGGAGGGCCAAAGACCTTGGGAGGGAAACAGAGTAGTGAAGGAAGCAATAATTACCCAGTCCTACTCTGAAGTATTTCTGGAGCCTTATCACTGTGTCAGTGATTGGGTTAGAGTTAGAGCAGTGGTTCTCAAACTTTGTGGTCTCAGAGCCCTGTTAAAGTTTTAAAAACTACTGAGGATTTCAAGGAGCTTTTATTTATCTGGGTTAGATCTCTCCATATTAACTATATTAGAAATCAAAACTGAAAACAAATTTAAATGTTTATAAATTCACTTAAAAATAATAAGCCTATTGCACGTTAATGAAAATCACATTTTTATGAAAAATAACTCTGTTTTTCAAAACAAAAAAATTAGAAGATTTGACCATGTTTTTGCAAATGTCTTTAATGGCTGGCTTAATGGAAGGCAGCTGCATTTTCATATCTGCCTCTGAACTTGGTGGACTGCAAAATCACATATCATGTAGCTTCTCAAAAAGGCCACCTTAGTCCTGAGTGAATGAACATGAAAAAGGCATATAACATCTTTTTTTTTTTTTTTTTTTATCAGAGAGAGAGAGGGGGAGAGAGCGAGCACAGGCAGACAGAATGGCAGGCAGAGGCAGAGGGAGAAGCAGGCTCCCTGCCGAGCATGGAGCCCGATGTGGGACTCGATCCCAGGACGCTGGGATCATGACCTGAGCCGAAGGCAGCTGCTCAACCAACTGAGCCACCCAGGCGTCCCGGCATATAACATCTTAATATTGCTATGAAAATGGTGTTGACCTGGAAGACCCAGTGAAAGGATCTCAGAGACTCCCCTCCTGCTCCTGGGGATCCCCAGACTATGTTTTGAAAACTACTGGGTTAGAGCAAGGGCACAGGCCTAGGTTTGTTCCCCTGGTTGACCTGCAGTTCTCTTATATTCCATGGCTACACCTTAAACCTGGAACTCTTCTACTCAGAAATCCAGAGCCTCAAAAAGATAGCTTCGGGCTTATGGCCTCTTGGGGAATACCCAGTGGTGTGTCCAGAGAAAGGCTGGATTATTAAAATCTTTAACATTAGCCTAATTCTTATTATCATGATTCACTTGTGCTCCAGCAGCCTGTTCTTTAAGAATGAGGCTCTTTAGGAATGTTTTGGGAGGAGAGAGGAGGCTTTTCTGTGTTAAAGTTCTAGTTGTTCTAGGTAACCCACCTGGGGAGTCCAAATGAACTCATTGTGACCCAACCTCAGCCTGTCCTGGTCCAGTTCTTCATGACTGAGGACATAAATAGGATTACTTTTTAATATTGAATTAACCTCTACTTTTTACATGGTGGCTTTTAAATGTTTAAACTTGCTCTATAGTTCTTGCATGGCAGTTTCAGAGATTTTGTCCAACATGCTTTTAATAATGTTTGAAATAACAAGTTCTAAGATGTGTTTTTAATTTTGTTTTGTTTTTTCCTTTAGGCCTTCTCAGTATTTTTTGTTTGTGTAGCATTCACATCAAATATAATATGTCTGCTGTTCATCCCCATACAATGGCTTTTTTTTGCTGCTAGCACATATGTATGGGTTCAGTACGTATGGCACACAGGTAAGTCTTAATGGCTTCTCAGATAGATAGAAATCTTAGATTCAAACTTTTTTAATGTAGTGATTTCATTGAATACATTATTTAGAGTTGAGTTTAATGTGGACTTTTTTTTTTTTTAAAGATTTATTTATTTATTTATTTTTGTATGTGTGTGCACGAGAGAGAGAGAGAGAGAGAGAAGGTTGCATGTGCGCAGTTGACCGGGGAAGGGACTAAGGGAGAAGCAGGCTCCCCACTGAGCAGGGAGCCAAATGCAGGACTTGATCCCAGGACCCTGGGATCATGACCTGAGCTGAAGGCAGATGCTTAACTGACTGAGCCACCCAGGTGACCATGTGGACATTTTAAAGTGGCCTTTTCCTAATAGATGATGCCTCTAAAATATATTTTATATTTTTTTCATTATTGAATGAAAAGTTTAAGCCTTTATGATTTGACATCTCGATTGTAGACATTTCAATAACCAATTCTCATTATGAAAATACTCTTTTTTTTTTTTTTTTAAGTTGAAGTGATTTCTATTTAGGTAGACTCTGAGACAGCCATGTTCCACATAGAAAAAAATGTTCCTGGAGGTTCAGCTTTGAAAGGAATGCTTGAGGTCATTTAGTTGAATCCTTATTTGGTATAAGAATCCCCACAGCATCCCTGACACGTAGTGGTTTAGTTTCTGATTGAAAGGCTACAGTGACAGGGAACTCAGTTTTCGGGGTCGCTATAATAGAAAGTTCTTCCTCATACTGAGCCAGAATTTTCCTCCTTAACACTTTTGACCCAGTACCTCTGGACTGTTTTGGGGGAGCTTGTTTATCTTGTAGAGGATATAAGGAGGCTTTCCCCCACAAGTATAGGGAAATATACAGAACTTTTCCTTCAGATTCGAGGGGTCTCCAGATCATCTCCTCAAGCTCCAACACTGCATCCCTACATTAGAGCCACACCAAAGGAGTGTGGCTTCCCATCCATGGTTAACATTTCTGTAGAGATTTAAAGCACTGTCCTATCCTCTCAGGCCCTCTTGTCTGTAAGCACAACATCTCTGTTTCATCAGCTATGACTTACATGTTATTTGAAAGAATTTCACCATCCTGATCTCCCTAGTTCTTAATGGTTCTCTTCACCAAATGCACTGTTTCTGGTATGTTCTAACTGTAGTGGAGCCACACAGTCCTCTCCATTCTTCGTAAAGCTTACTTCTACTGTCTCAAACCAAGATGAGAGGAGATGTTTCCATAGCTCCAGTCCACTGTGAAAGCCTGAGTGAGACGCATGGGGACGTGCAGACTGGCTCTCAGAGTGTTACGCTTCTTTGCAAAGCTGCATGAAACTTGATGCTTAGGCCTGGATGCAGCCTGTAGGATTGACCACTGAGGGAGTACCAGCTCATTAAAGCTCTCTGGAGCAGCATTCCTTCTCTTCTCAAAGGTGCTGAGAGGCTGATGTTGGCCCATGTAGAAGGCACAGGTCAGCTCTGTTATTTGAAGTACCCACTGTGAGCATGGGTTTCTCCCTCTTAGCACGCTCTCATATCTGACTTGATTTATAAGCTAACACAACAGTTTCTAAGTCTGCTATCCTCTAATTAAAGTGATTTTTTCATACTTTAGGTTTTCCTTGTATTTTCTTATCCTGGGTCTTAGTTTCAAGTGAGTTGCCATCTACATTTGTCATTCTGTTTAGTTCTCAGTTTCTTCTTCTTCTTTAAGATTTATTTATTTATTGGGAAGGGGAGCAAGAGGGAGAGAAAGAATCTCTAGGAGACTTGACCCTGAGATTATGACCTTAGCCCAAATCGAGAGTCACCACCTAACCTTCTAAGCCACACAGGCACCCCATCAGTTTCTTCTTTGTCATAAGAAGGTGGAATAATCTAGATAATGTCTAGGGGAACCTTCCAGCTCAACCATGCATGACTCTGATGAACTATAATGATTTCCTAAATTACTTTAATAGTGTCTTAGTAGTTTGGAAAAAACAATTCCTATAACTATGAACAGAACCTATTGGGAATGAGTGCAGTGGGAGTGCTACCCACAGGGCAGCAGTGAAGCTAGTATCACGAGCGATACTGGCCTCTCTTCAGCCCTAGGTTCAGAAATGTTGGAATAGCTAAGTTGTGAAGTATGTTTTAATTTGGAATGATTAGTGCTCAAATAAATGATTAGTGCTCAAATAAACAAAACAAAGCAAACTTTGTGTTCTTATTGGACCAGAAAGATATAAGTACATTTTATATAACTTGGTTTTAATTTTTCTTACCACTTGTTAAAATTTAAAATTCATAAGTTAATTAGGAATTGCTGATGAAATTATTTATTACAACAAAAGAATGATTAATCATAAACTTCCTTGCTATGAAGAGGGTAAAAAACAGAATACAAAACTGTATGTACAACATGATTACTTGCTTAAAAATATTTTCAATGTGATTTGATTATTTGATAAATGTAGAAATACAGGTATTTTGTCTAAAAATTTTTTTCTGTAATGTGCTTATTATGTATATGATAACTTTAGAAATTAATATAGGGAGTTAGAGAATATAAATTTTTTTTTTTTTTTTAAAGATTTTATTTATTTATTTGACAGAGAGAGATCACAAGTAGGCAGAGAGGCAGGCAGAGAGAGAGAGAGAGGAGGAAGCAGGCTCCCTGCTGAGCAGAGAACCCGATGTGGGACTCGATCCCAGTACCCTGAGATCATGACCTGAGCCGAAGGCAGCGGCTTAACCCACTGAGCCACCCAGGCGCCCGAGAATATAAATTTTTGAAAATGCATTTTGAAATGAAGTTGAAAATGTCTTATCCTAGGGGTTGCTGTTTGTCTTTGTACACTGTGAAAATGCCCTTTTTTTGTATGTTAAATCTGTAAGAATGGTTGAGGCCATTTGCTGCCTTCACAGCGCTTTTACCATTTTCTATACTGCAGGGATTAGGCCTAAGGGGACTTAAGTTCTCCTTAGGAGCAGACCCAGTATTATCTCTGTGAACTTGGACCCAATTTGCATAAACTCTGGGCCTTACTTTACTCTTCACTGTGATAAGGAGGTTGGACCAAAGTTCTTTGTAGTTCCAAGATACTATGGTTTTTCTTTTGTTTCATCCCAAAGATTTTTAGTTCTTCAGATTACTGATTTCCCTCCCCTAACTCCCTGTTCTCTCTTCTGTAACTTGCTTGCCTTAAATAGTCTCAGAGGATCTCTTTCCACAGTTACTGGACCTCATGCTTATGTAGTCCATCTTCATTTAAAAAAAAAAGAAAAAATCCCATTATTAATCATGTCCTGACACAGATAGACCTAGCCTACAGATTTTGATTCTAAAAATTAATGGAAATTACCTCATTATTTTTATCTTATTTATTCTATATTGCATGTTGCTTTTTCCTCCCTTGAAAATTGTTTTTATTTTTATTATTTTTTTAAGATTTTATTTATTTGTCAGAGAGAAAGAGACAGAGAACATGCACAAGCAGGGGGAGTGGCAGGCAGAGAGAGAAGCAGGCTCCTTGATGAGCCCGGAGCCTGATGGAGGGCTGGATCCCAGGACCCTGAGATCATGACCTGAGCTGAAGGCAGACACTTAATCGACTAAGCCACATAGGCACTCACAAAAATTGTTTTTAATTATAAAAGAAATGTAAGCTTATAGTTAAGAATAAAAAATTTCTAGAACGGGGTGCCTAGGTAGCTCAGATGGTTAAGCTTCTGCCTTTGGCTCTGGTCATGATCTCCAGGTCCTGGCATTGAGCCCCTGTCTGTCCATCTGTCTGGCTCCCAGCTCGGTGGGGAGGCTGCTTCTCCTTCTCCCTCTGCCTCTCCCTCTGCTTGTGCTCTCTCTCTCTCTCTCTCTCACTCAAATGAATAAATAAAATCTTTTTAAACAAAGTAGAACAGAAATTAAATGTCAGAAACATTTCTTTGTGCAGTAACTCATTCTCCAGAATTTATTTTTTTATATATCGTGTTAGTACAGATCATTCTTTGAAAAGCTGCATCATATTTCAGTATACAGACTTATCATAAACAGTTCTCTGTTGATACACATTTAAAATGATTCCACATTTTTTGCT
The DNA here is from genome assembly GCF_030435805.1 of Mustela lutreola. Classification (NCBI taxonomy): domain Eukaryota; kingdom Metazoa; phylum Chordata; class Mammalia; order Carnivora; family Mustelidae; genus Mustela; species Mustela lutreola. The sequence goes on from NC_081299.1 coordinate 18,507,606, forward strand.
ATTAGAAATAATAATATAGTGAGTATTCTTACACATTTATTCCAGGGCTTTTTTTTTCTTTTCTGTAGAGTAGATTCCCAGAATTGGAATTTCTGGGTCAAATGTATAAGATTTTAAATTTAATTTTACTGACAAACTGTCTTCTTTAACCCACTGAGCTACCCAGGCACCCCCCAAACTGTCTTCTTAAAAATGTTGCCCTACTGGGACGCCTGGGTGGCTCAGTTGGTTAAGCAGCTAGCTGCCTTCGGCTCAGGTCACAATCCCAGCATTCTGGGATCAAGTCCCACATCGGGCTCCTTGCTCGGCAGGGAGCCTGCTTCTCCCTCTGCCTCTGCCTGCCATTCTGTCTGCCTGTGCACGCACGCACTCTCTCTCTTTCTCTCTCTCTCTGACAAATAAATAAGATCTTTAAAAAAAAAAAATGTTGCCCTACTTTATATTTTTGCCAAGTATGAGAATGAGCCCTTTGCCTTACCCTCCCTATGTTACCTGTCTTTTAAATTTTTGCTTTATCTGATAGGCTAAAAAAATGGAATCTCTTTTTTGAAACATTTGTATCTCCCTAATGAGTAGTGAAGTTGGACATCTTTTCATGTTTGTAGCCATCTATATTTTTCTTTTATAATTTGCAAATTCTTTTCTTTAGTTGCCTTTTTATTGATTTGTAGGAGCTCTTTGTATGGTTGGGCTATGACTCCTTTCTTTTACATATTGTAAATATTTTTTGCCAGATGTTTGTCTTTTATTTTTGTCTGTGATTCCATCACTTCTTTTTTTTAAATTTTTATTTTATTTATTTTTTTTAATTTTTTAAAAATATTTTATTTATTTATTTGACAGACAGAGATCACAAGTAGGCAGAGAGGGCAGGCAGAGAGAGAGGGAGAAGCAGACTCCCTGCTGAGCAGAGAGCCCGACACGGGGCTCAGTCCTAGGACCCTGAGATCATGACCTGAGCCGAAGGCAGAAGCTTAACCCACTAAGCCACCCAGGCGCCCCTCCATCGCTAATTTTGTCAGATAGAAGTTTTCAGTTTGGATCATATTCCTTTTTTTTTTTTTTTTTTTTAGATATGTTTATTTATTTTTGGAGAATGAGCTAGAGTGTGGGGAGTAGGGTAGAGGGAGAGGGAGAGACAATCTCAATCAGACTCTGTGCTGAGCGCAGAGCCCGACATAGGGTTTGATCTCTCGCCCTGAGATCATGACCTGAGCCAAACTCAGCATCGGATACTTAACTGACTGAGCCACCCAGGTGCCCCTGGATCATACTGTTTTTTAATTAGTTCGAAAGTCTTAATGAAAGTTACTGTAGTTGAGAGAACAAAGTGATGGTCGACAGAGGGAAGGAGCGTAGGGGGAGGGGCAGCATGGGTGAAGGGAAGTGGGAGGTACAGGATTCCAGTGATGGAATGAATGTCACAGGAGTAGAAGGCACAGCATAGGGAATATAGCCAATGATATTGTAATAGGCTTGTGTGATGACAGATGGTAAGTACACTTGTGGTGAGCACAACATAACATAGAGAGAAGTTGAATCACTATGTTGTACACATGTAACTGATGTAACATCATGTGTCAACTATACTCAAAAAAAAGAAAGCTACCGTAGTTGAACTTGTCTCCGAAACAACCCATCTGTAATGTTAGTTTAATGTATCACTGATGCTTGTCTCTCTACTGCTTTCCCACAGAAAGGGGAGTGTGTTTGCCCACAGTGTCCCTCTGGATACTCTTTGTTTATATTGAAGCAGCAATTAGATTTAAAGATCTCAAAAATTTTCATGTAGACCTTTGTCGTCCATTTGCTGCTCACTGGTGAGTATTATGTGTGTTCTTAATCTGTAAGTCAGTTCAGTGTGTTCAGTGTAGAATGGTAAGTTCAATTAGAAGTTTTTTCTTAGAGCTTTTACAAGAACCCAAAAGACAATATAACATAGTGGTAAAGAGCCGTGAGCCTTTCCACTTTTTCAGGCAGATGAGTGTTTGAACCCCAGCTCCTTCTGCTAAAAGCATTGTTGCCTCAGACCTGTCACCCTCTCTTAGCCTTAGCTCTCTCACCCGCGTATTAGGAACCTGTCTTGTGGGGTCATGGGAAAGAGGAAATGAGGGGATATGTGTAAAATATGTAACTTAATTTCAAGCACAAAGGTGTCTGATAATGTTATCTATTTTTATTATAATCAGATAATGATTCTAAAATGCCTCGATGAAATGTATGGCTATTTCATGGTACTTAAATGAACTGACTTAATTTTTGCTAATATCTATGGCAGAAACCAAAATAAACAGAATCAACTAAAAAGACACAGTTTCTATTATTTTAAAGTCTTTTCACAGGCAAATGAATTAAATAACTTGGTCAATAAAACTTGTCACTTTAAATTTGTAGTGGGATCACATTTGGGCTAATTATAATTTATAAGTTTGAATGTTACTGAAGCTTACTATGAGTTTTGACAGGGTTGCAGAGGCTTTGAAATGGTATTAGAGAGACTGATGAGTTGAATGAAAATATTTCAACTTTTTATCCCAGAGGTTAGAGTTGAAAGTGCAGCTGGTTTAACTTGGGAGTATAAAACAAATATTGGCACTGATAATATCAATACTTATTTAAATAACTCTTGAATTTATGTATGACAGGATTTATGAACTGATTTTTCAGGAACAACTAGTTGACAATACCCCTCAGGCAGCAAGAATAAAGTAGTCACCTGAATTTGACCCTGGCTATGGTATTAAAAATGAATACGTGTTCCTTTTGATTTTCTAACACTTACACTATTCACTTATGCCCAATCATAAAATCTCTGCGCTGTTCTTAAAAGCATACAGATCCCAAGTTCTAATAATGCACAACGTAGTTTGCTGTTAATCAAAGGCATTAGCCACTATATCCAGCAATCACTGGGTTAAGTTCTTGAGCTGGTTTGAAGAATGCCAGAGTCTGGTGGACAGCCTCTACTGGTCTAGCAGTCCTTCTGCTCCCCGCGGGTGTGTTCTGTGTGCCGGCTGCCTCTCATTTCCACAACAGACATCCCATATATATCTGTGTTTACTAAGTGCTCTAATACCATCGTCATCTAGAATTTAGTTCTTTATTTCAGTCCGAGGTGTCCTCATGTGCTTGATGCATGTGTTGTTTGTTTTTTTACTGGTGATAACTGGCTGCACTTTCTTCTTTCTAGTATTGGGTACCCTGTGGTGACTTTGGGCTTTGGCTTCAAAAGTTATGTAAGCTACAAAATGCGATTAAGGAAGCAGAAGGAAGTGCAAAAAGAGAACGAATTTTACATGCAGCTTCTTCAACAAGCTCTCCCCCCAGAGCAACAGATGCTACAGAAGCAGGAAAAAGAGGCCGAGGAAGGTAGGTCTTTACCCTGAAGTTGTGTTGGTTCAGTAGATGAGTCATTATTTTGTCTATCAGTAGAATTTTTTTTTCCCCTGGCAAAGTTGGTAGGACTTTGGAAAATGACCAAGGATTTTCCTGTTTTCTAGTGTTCCCTTTCAGGGCCATTGCTTTGTTTGGTCATGAAGTAACAGGGTGTGGGGGTTAACTACCTAGTGCCCGATGATGACCATGTGCTTTTACTATGTTTATTTTATTTTATTTTTATAGCTTATTTTCTATTTTAATATTTTATCTGTTATAAATATTTAAAAATATTTATTCGCGGTAGCAATGTATATGTATAACTCTGTGAGCTTGTAATTGAGGCAGGCCAAGAACCAAAGTAGAAGCAAGATCGAGAGGTAGAAACAATTGTTTTGTAAGTTAAAATTCTTCTGAATGGAGCAGAGGTGGGTAGGTCCCATTCTAAGTGGTTCATATGATGCAAGGCGAATCTTAAAGAGAGCTTTCTCTAAGAGGATCTCTCTAAGGGCATAGATCCAGTTCAGCAGATGGATTGACAGCAGGATCAGTTTTCTTTGATTTGAGGGTTGGAAGTTTAGAGTCATGTTTTTAGTTGATATATACCAAACTCTTATTCTCTGAATGGTGCAAAAATATCTCTTCAGGTAGACTTGGACAAACTGGAGTATGTAGACCTCATACAGAAAATTCTTGTCTAGTGGTCTAATAAATGACACAGACTTCTTATTACCTTGGTGCTCGATCAAGAAAAGGATAATGCCCTATACCCTAACATCACACCTCTTCTTTTATGTAATCGCTGTCTTTCCAGTAAAGTTATTAACAGTTTGGTTAGCATCTCTTAAAATAAGGCCTCTTAAGAGTCTGACTGGCCTGTGTCCTCTTCTTTCCGGTGATAGGCAAGTTGGATCTGACTGATAAGTATGATTTAATTATAAAATCCTCATCTTCTTTTCAAGGCCAGAACTGTAACAGCTTGGTGTTTATAAACGATGGTGATTTTCTGAATGTGCAGCTTCTCAAATTTATCTGGATTTGCTTCTTGAAGTTAGCGAGATGTGGTGTGGTTATTGCTTCTCAGTGAGTTTGCAAATTGATATAGTGAGTTTCTAACCATAGGTAATGCAGTTTCTTGACTCAGTCTGTGCTGTGGTTTTATACAACTAAATATTCCGGTGTGGGTTTTTTGTTTGTTGGTTTGTTTTTGGTATTGTAGCAGCCAAAGGATTGCCTGATATGGATTCCTCGATCCTTATACACCACAACGGGGGTATCCCAGCCAACAAAAAACTCTCCACAACTTTGCCAGAGATAGAATACCGAGAAAAAGGGAAAGAAAAGGACAAGGATGCCAAAAAACACAACCTTGGAATAAATAACAACAATATTCTACAACCTGTAGACTCGAAAATACAAGAAATTGAGTACATGGAAAACCATATCAATAGTAAAAGATTGAATAATGATCTTGTGGGAAGTACAGAAAATCTCTTGAAAGAGGACTCATGCACTGCTTCCTCAAAAAATTACAAAAATGCCAGCGGAGTTGTGAACTCATCACCTCGCAGTCATAGCGCCACAAACGGGAGCATTCCTTCCTCATCTAGTAAAAACGAGAAGAAGCAAAAATGCACGAGCAAGAGCCCAAGTACACACAAGGACTTAATGGAAAACTGTATTCCTAATAACCAGCTAAGCAAACCAGATGCACTGGTAAGGTAAGTGTGTGCTGTGTCTTTACTGCCACTTTCCAGTAAAGCTGAATTAGGTCTTGAAAAACAGATACTTCCATACGGGCCTGTAGGCCTTGCTTGTGATCAGATACTGTGATTGTTAACTCTGTGGTATTTGACTTTTTAGTGTTCTTTTCATATGACTTTGTTGGTCCCCTAGTGCCACTGTCCTGAGGCATTGACTCCAGCTCTTTCCAGTATTGGAAGTAAGAGGTGACAGTGATTTCTTTGCATGTTGGACCAATTTACATGTAACTTGATACCTCCTGTGGTGTTGAGAGACTTACCTGTAGTCCTGGTCCTTTTCTGTTTGCATATCCAAAGTTCTTGTGGTACGGACACACAGCAAAGAGTCCGTGTCCCATGCATGCACGGCTCTTTGTCAGAAAGATACAGAAGGTGGGGTGGGGGTGTGTGGAGAAAGTTGTCCTTACAACCTTGTGCTTGGTTTTTGTTAACTCCACTTAAACTGTGAATTATCCCCCAGGTAACTGTGGGAAAATTAGGTTTAAAAAGTAATTTCTAAAAATCCAGTAGGTAAATAAAACATTAGACTTAAATTTTAATCAGATATGTTCCTTTCCCATCTTTAAGTAAAAGAATAACATTGTTGTATTACCTTGACTGGCTCAGCCTTAATTTTTCTCTGTTTTTTATATTTTCTAAAATACACATATGTTCCTTTTACTTTGTATCTTTCAATCTGGAGAATGGGATCTGAACTGGAGCTTTTTTTTATGTGTAATTCAAGAGGACAATTATAACTCCCTCCCTCTGCTAAGTTATCTTATATCCCTTTTCCTTTGGCTTAATTAAGAGCAGACAATTTATCCTAGGAGGCAAGGTTTCCAGCATTATAAATTATATGAACTAGATTATTAATTTGTCTTAATTTTCTGACTGGCAGCTAGATTAAGGGAAATATATTTGGATTCTACCGCTAAAGGCTCTGGAGGCTTCTGGGCCCCCAGCCACTTGCAGAAGCGTCCCATGCTGTTGATACTGCCAGGCTAACATCCACATGTGTTCGTTACGACATTCTGCGCATGATGCCCTGCAGGGAAAACACTCAGCAGAGGACCCTCTCCAGACACCCATGGGAGAAAGACCAATTAGTTGACCTTCTATTTCAAAGGAAATATCCCACAAATTTACTATATACTATAAACAAAACATGTGCCCCAAGCTTTGTAACATCCTTTCTCCTACACAGTTTTAATAATAGCAGTCAAGGCAAAACAGTTTTCCTCTGTTGGGTTTTGCAGGGAGGGCAGAGGAAGCTCAGTCTTGTGACAGCATCTCACGTGGGCCATAGTTGCAACGTTGTTTGACTCTACCAGATCTGCCTTTAGTAAAGAAGTTCAAGGACTCAGATGGCCCCATCTGAGTCAAGTGCCCCCATGCTTGTTCTGGGTTGTAGGCCTCTTCTTGTGGTCACTAATGTGCACTCTGATGTGCCTTGATCTGACCCCAGAAATTACTCTGTTTTAGGGAATACTTGCTGTCAAATACATAAATAGAAAATATTATATTTAAATAGTTTTATGGCTTGCATAGGATTATATTCAATTTCTAATGTATTCCAAAAAAATAAAGAGATGATATAAATATCTGACAACGGGAAAATTTTAAATAAAATATGGTCCATTCATTTGATGGACTTTTAATATAGACATTACCAAATCACTTTTTTGAGCCATATTGAACAATACAAGGAAGAGCTCATGACGTAATAATGAAGAAAGTAGAAAGCAATTTTATCAAAAACATCTTTTTTCCCCCCTCATAGACACAGAAAAATAACTTGGAGGGAATGGAACTAAAATGATAACAATAGTTATTGTCTCATGATAGTATTGGGGCTTTAATTTTTCTTTTTACTTTCATGCATTTTCCAGTTTTTCTAAGATGAACGACAGTGCATGTTTATAAAAAAGAAGAGTATGTGAGCAAATTATTCAGCATGGTTGTAGGAGGCCTTACCAGTTCCTCTTGCCCTTCTTGGCTATCTCGCATTTCCTCCTGTTTGACTTCATGCGTGCTTTGATGGATACTAGTAAGACTATAACTGATCCAAACCTGACATGTTGAGTTGTTAGCTGGAGAAAGGGATTGTTATTTTAAGACGGAGAGGGGCTGGATGCAGCGCCCTGGAAGGCTCCTGATGCAAACACACAGTGGGTACGTGAGCCCTTTGCTACAGCAGACATGCCCAGGATTGTGTGCTGGCCAGGCTGGCTGTTGGGAAAAGACTGATCTACTGCTTCTTGTTTTATAAATGTTTTTTAAAAAAATCATTTGAAAAACCAGTCCTGTATTATTAATAGTAAATTAATTGCAAAACATTCTGTAGGTATCATTCTACGGGTAATGTGGCTGGGAACTGCCACATTCTGTGACTTTTGGTGGAAAAATTCATCAGTAACACTTTCAAAGAGAATTCTTTTAGATCAGTGTGGCTGTACAAAGGTTTGACAGCCATTCCTTAGGAGGAGCAAGTAGACCTTCAGGTCTTTTCTCCATCCCTCTGAGCCCCATCTGTGCTCTCCAGGGTGTGTAGACCACAGGCTGGCACGCTACTGCTCACAGGCCAAATCTGGCTCACTGCCTGTTTTTGTAAAAAATAGTTTTACTGGAATACAACCACGCTCATTCATTTATGTAGCGTCTGTGGCTGCCTTTTTAAAAAAGATTTATTTATTTATTTGAAAGAGAGAAAACACATGCGTGCGGGGCAGGGTGGGGAGTTGCCGTGGGAGAGGGAGAGAGAGAATGTCAAGCCGACTCCCCACTGAGCTACGTGCCCGAAGTGGGGTTGGATCTCCTGATGCCGAGAGCATGACCTGAGCTGAAACCAAGAGGTGGAGGCTTACCCCCCCCGCCAGGCACACCACATCTGTGGCTGCTTTTGTGTTACAGTGGCTGTTGAGTAGTAGCCACAGAGACGGTATGGCCTATAAAGGTGAAGATAGTCACTGTCTAGCCCTGCACAGAAAAAGGATGCTGATAGCCTGCTAAGGTTAGGAATGGTGGGGGAAGGTGGGACATTGGGAATAAGTGTTTTCTTTAGGATCCTGCCCAGGAAGAGATTGGGAACCTGTGAAAGCCAGTCCAAAGTCCCCTTTTTATTTGAAAAATACATCTTACAAAATGACCTGATTTCTGCCAGCTTGATTTTTGAGCTCTTTACCCAAGATGTTTAGAAACGATGTGTAATGTGGGTAGCCCAAATATTTTTAATTCTGACCTGAGAAAAATTCTAGATAAAAACAGAAAAAGCAATGAAGAAGTTCACTTATTTTACTAAGTGCTGGGAATAATGTAAATTAGAATGAGATTTGTTTACATTTTTCTCTTCAGTGGTCAATTTTAAAACATTTTAAATATCAAAAAAGTTACAGAAAATTTAGGCAGAGAAAAGGGGGAATGGTCCCACCACATGACACGAATCACTGTTCTTTTCATCAACTAAACATATATAGCTGCGGCCATAGCATTTGTATAGTTTTTGTATCCAACTTTTTTCACTGAAATTATATTTGAAGGGTGCCTGGATGGCACAGTTGGTTAAGCATCTGACTCTTGGTTTTGGATCAGGTCCGAATTTGCAGCGAGTCAGGCTCCGTGCTCATGGTGGCGTCTGCTTCAAATTCTTTTCTCCCTTCCCCCCAGCCCCTCCCTGCTCGCACGCTCTCTCTCAAAGAAATAAAATTTTTTTTCTTTTTAAAGATTTTAATTTATTCATTTGTCAGAGAGTACAAGTAGCAGGGAGAGCAGCAGGCAGAGGGAGAAACGGGCTCCACGCTGAGCAAGGAGCCCGATGCAGGTCTCGATACCAGGACCCTGGGACCATAACCTGAGCCGAAAGCAGACGCTTAACCCACTGAGCCACCCAGGCGCCCCAGAAATAAATAAAATCTTAAAAAAAATTATATCAAGCTCATTTTGCCAACTTAGTATCACCCTCTTTTCCCTTGATGTGGAATATTCCATGGCAGGTCTGTGAGATCCTTCAGCAGTCACTTGAAGATGGGCTAGGTCAGGGTGTCACCTGAGCCACTTTCCTGCAGTTTCAGGGCCCGCAAGCAAAAGAGATGACGGTTTTGTGTGCACTTGGCATTAAGCTCCCTCTCAAATACAGCCCAAGACTGGAGGGATTCTTTTTTTTTTTTTTTTTAAGATTTTATTTATTTATTTGACAGACAGACATCACAAGTAGGCAGAGATACGGGCAGAGAGAGAGAGGGGGAAGCAGGCTTCCCGCTGAGTGGAGAGCCTGATACAGGGCTCGATCCCAGGACCCTGAGATCATGACCTGAGCTGAAGGCAGAGGATTAACCCACTGAGCCACCCAGGCGTCCCTTGGAGGGATTCTTCTTGCTGACTGTTACTTGTTTCACTTTCCTGGTCAAGGAAGAGAATTTAAAATTGACTACAAGATGTAAAGTGATCCATGGGGATAAAAATACATGTTTATAAAAAAATTAAAAATTAAAAAAAAAAAGATGTAAAGTGATCCATATTCTGTAGAAATGTTGAAACAAAAGTCTCTTTCTGGTTCTTTATTCTAGTCCCCCGCCCTGCTTTTTTTTTTTTCGGTAGCCAAGACAGAAGATTCATCTTTTTTATTTTTAGTGCTTGTTCTTAATAAGAGATCACCTCTGACTTTAATATAGTTGAATAGTATCTGGTATGAAGATTCACAAAGGAAAAGTTCCACAGTTTGCCTAGTGGAGATGCATTTAACAAAACTGAGTGTAATTTAGAATGGTGATTATTTTTTTGGAGCTGAAAGACTTATCAGAGGCATCGAGACCAGCGTCCTCAACCCTGTCTTTGTATCAATGAAGTTAATGAGCCCTGGAAGTTTAAATGGCTAGTCCAGGTGACCAAGCTGTGGTCGGAGTGCTGGGACCAGACTGGAGTTTCTTCTTGATTTCCACTTTTGTTCTAACCATGCTGCTTTAAAGAGGTTTATCAACCTGCTTTATTTTTCTACTTTATATTTTTGCTTTTGTGTTTTTGTTTAAGTGTACATACAACTAAAGCTGGCTCAAGGATTGGCACCAGACCTAGATTTTAAGTTCTCATGGCTAAGATCTATAGAAGAAATGCTTAGAACTTCAGAATTCATATATTATTAATTCATGAATTATTCCGATTTCATTCATTTCCTTTTTTATAGAGATGCTGTTCTAAGTGTTGTTAAAATTCTCCGCTCTTACCCAAAGACACAAGGGTGTACTTAATCTCAGAACATAAAGGGGCCATCCACTCATACCCTTGAATGCTTACAGAGTCTCTGAGAACTCAGTTCTGATTAGGGCTAGCTTGGGAGTTACTCTGGTTCAGACAGCTGGGACCCACCCAGCATGGAATTTGCCCTTTTGGGAGGGATAATTCTCGAGTAGGCTAACTGTCACCTGCAGACCTGAGAGCCCTGAACTAGAAGATTTGAGACCAGGGATGTAACTATCAGCTTCCCCTGAGGAGAGGTCATCAGTGACAGCTTGGATGGCCTGGGATCCTGGGGTTTGGACATTGCCATGACAGTAAGTTCTGGAGAAAGTCTGAAGCAAGAATGCTGGGGAGAGCCCTCTCTTCAGGGAAACATGGAAATCTGGCGAAAGCTATACTATATTGGATACTCACTCTTTCATTCCTCTAAATGTATTTGGTTATTTTTTTTTAACAGATTATTTATTTATTTATTTGACAGACAGAGATCACAAGTAGGCAGAGAGGCAGGCAGAGAGAGAGAGGAAGGGAAGCAGTCTCCCCGCTGAGCAGAGAGCCCGATGTGGGGTTTGATCCCAGGGCTCCGGGACCACGACCCGAGCAGAAGGCAGAGGCTTCAACCCACTGAGCCACCCAGGCGTCCCTGTATTTGGTTATTTTAAGCACACCAAAATATAGTCATTTAAATCTTAGTTTGTTTGTATAATCCTGCTTATTTGGAGACTTGAAATAGGGAGATAGAGGAGAAAGTGTTTATCAGGATTTTTTAGATAATCTCTCAGCCAGTGGTGGCCCTGCCTCAGAGGGATACAGAAACACTTATACTGAGGAGCATTGAACATTCATGCCCAGGGACTAACTTATATTACCATATCTGGATCTTAGAGAAATCTGTTTGGAGCATATATATTGATGACAACATATTTTATTAAATGGGTATATAATGTTCTAGGCCATCAATGAGTATATTGATTAGTATTGTGTTTTAGCAGGGTGTCATGTGTTTGTGACTCCTGTCTAGTTTAAGCTGGTGGGTTCCATTAAGCACAATGTCAGTGCTCTTCATTCCACTTTCTAGCCCAAATAAACCTTCTGTTTGCATTTACGATTTTTAGGTTTAGCTTAAAAAAGGAGACAAAAGTAGCCAAAGCTAAAAACAGCCAGTTTCCCCCTTTGACTGGACTTGCTGGTGGCACAGACTGCCCAAGTGTGGTATAACTAGCAGTTCACAGTCTTTTGTATTTCTGAATTTAATCTTTTCTTTCAAATACTATCATTTGAGATTGTTGTATAGCCTCTGACTTATATAAACCTCTGGGGCGTGGTCTTGCTCTTTAGGGAAAAACAACAGAAAACAGGTTTTTTTGTTGTTGTTGTTGTTTTTTAAGATTTTATTTGTTTGAGAGATAGAGAGCAGGAATGGGCAGAGAGGGGCAGAGTGAGAGGCAGACTCCCCAGCAAGCAGGGAGGTCAACTCGAGACTCGATCCCAGGATTCTGGAATCACGACCTGAGCCCAAGGCAGGGGCTTAAGCAACTGAGCCACCCAGGTACACTGACAAGAAGAGACAATGTACAGTACTTCTTATTTTTCATTTCCCCACATTTCAAGATGTCCATGCACAACTAAAAATTATATATCCTTTGAAAAGAAAGGGCCATATTTTTGGATACTGATATTTAATATAAAGTCCATGGATTTACTAGGACTTGGTGTAAATAACTAAAAAAGACCCATGTAAAGAGAGAATCCAGGAAACTCTTATTTTTTCATCTTAGAAAAGCTTTTCAAAGCAATAAGGAAAATTAGGGGCAGATGCTATACACCAGAAGAACAAAGAGGCATCAGTTCTTACAGCTGCCCATCTTTCCTGTCCCTTGCAGGAAGCTTTGCAGGTACTTGCCCATCTCAGGGTTAGGAGTAAGCAGGGCTGGCTCCTAGCTCCAGGGGCAAAGAAGGGCAAGGAACTTGCTGGTGCCATGCTGAAGCAGAAGGCGGGGAAGAGGTTCAGTACATGGAACCCGAGATTGTTGGCACAAAGCGAGAATACAGGCCAACCCGACTGTGGGGAGGAAACAAGACAGAGCAGTCAGTTCAGGAGGTAGAGCCTATGAGCAGTCTATGGAACAGGTGCCCCAGGGGAGATGGCATTTTTATGGACTATTCCAGCCCTCCCCCAAGTCCTGAAGAGTCCTAAGTGGGGAATCACATTGGTGTGGAGGGGAAAGTGTACAAAGGATTCTCTTGAAAGATGGAAACCCATCTTAAAAAAAGATAATGGAAAGACTCCAAGATTGATTATTAAAGGAGAGGAAGTAGCAAAATATTATATATTACAAAATACGGGTGGATGTAGTTCTCAAGTACACAGAAAATTATTTGAAATAGTACGTACCAGATGGTCAGTTGTAGTTGATGATAGGGGATATTTACTTCCTATACGGTCCATTTCTATGTAGTGTGAATTTTTACACAGGCTTGTTATATCCATAATGGAGTGTAAGCTCAGTGAGGTCAGGGACCTCCTTTTCTCTTATCTACCATGGTAGACAGAGCAGATAGTCAATAAATACTTGTTGAGTGAGTATTAGCTTTGTGCAGGGAAAATATTAGAAAGAGGGAGAGAAAACGATGAGCATCAGTAAGTACAGTGCAGTGTGGTTCAAAGTGGAGTTGTCGTGCGCTCAGAGAGGCTTTTGACGTGAGAAAAGCTAAATGTTCCATCAGACCAGGTCAAGCACAAACATCCAGTGTCCTACTATTTGTTGCTCTGGACTAGGTTGTTAACAGTCTTATTTCTAAAAAATAGAATGCTTTCTACTCTAAGCCCCTTTCCTTGGTATTTCCTAGGAAGTTTTGAAATTTAGTACTCTATCAGTACTCTTCTCTTTTTAAAAAACTTATTTTTTATTATTTTTGAGTGTTTTATTATGGGGGGGATGTTGGGAGGGCAGAAGGAGAGTGAGAGCGGAATCTCAAGCAGGCTCCCCACTGACCACAGAGCCCTACACAGGCTCTGAGATCATGATCTGAGCCAAAATCAAGAGTCAGACTCTTACCCAACTGAGCCACCCAGGCACCCAGTACCGTTTTCTAAGGCTGTGCAGGAGGTCCAAGAATGTCTGGAACTTACAAGGGACAAAGAGAGAAAACTCCTCCAAGGAACTGCTCTCAGAAAAAAGCCATTTGCTCTGGCATTGGGTTGATTGTGGTGCTTCGGGGCCAGGGAATCTTAGCACAACACACACCTCGGCCAAGAACTTGGAGGACAACATCTCAGTTTGCTTGTCTTACTCATCTCTCCTGGTGAGTCTCGCCCTCTCTCTTCCCACCCCACAGCCCTGGGCATTCTCCTTGTCCCCGTGGTAGTTGGAGAGGAAGCTCAGATCCCACAGTTCTTCTCCAAGGCAGTTCCCAGGTTAGAAAGGGTGTTGACTGCTTATGTATCATTTCTGGTGCGAGAGAGAGAATGGTCCATTTGATTGTTCTCTTTTGCCTTTGAATACAGTTTGCTGTGTGTCAGGAATAGTTTGCATGAGAAAATCTGATCTTGGGGGCCAGGGATCAGGCTTTGGGGGTTTACCCTGGCTGCTTTCCCAGCGAGTGCTGGCTGCCGGGCTGCTGCAGGTGCACCGAGAAACTGACATGGAGTGGTCTTACTCTTAGCTGAAATTTTAGAGTGCAGATTATGAAAACCGGACAGTGAGAGGTTCTAACTAAATTAAACATGTTGGAAATAGCTGCTGTCAAATTATCTGGAAGTTATTAAGTGCAAAAAAGAAGTGGTAGAGCCATCGTTCTATTTAGTAAGTTTAGCGTGTTTGTTTTCTGTCTCTGTGGGAAAATGTTTTTGATTCATGTTTGTGTAGCATTGCCTCCAAGCAGGCATGATTTATCACCATTTCTGCCACGCTCCCAGTATTTACGGAACCTATAGGGTTTTACTTGGTTAGTTTTATGTTAATTCATAATATAGTCTGAGTTTATATTAACCATTACAGTGATTTAAAACTATAATATTCTGAGATATAAATGTGGTAATAGAAGCATGATAATTTTATACTTAAACCAGGCTAGGTTGTGACTTGAAAACCAGTTTTTGAGAAACAAGGTATCAATGAATTTAAGGCAGTGGTTTACCTAATATCTTCATATCCAGGTGATCAAAGAAGATAATTATATTGTATGGATAAATTATAAAGTACACAAATTATTTGGGACAGGGAGTCCACGTTAGGAACATTTTTATGTTGAGTACTGAGCGTTTATTCTAACAAAACAGGGATTTCTAGTTAGGCAGTTGGAAAGTTTCCTCCCTAGAATTTAGAAGGAACTACTGTAAAACTCTGTGTCAGATTCTGAGTCAGTGCCCCTGCTGGCACATGATGAATTGAGATTTCCAACTAAGGGGATTAGGGGTGGATTCCCTGAAGGGGATGTGCTCCGAGGAAAAGGAACTATATTCTTTAAATGTTACTCACGCTATCATTTAGAAACCAGCCGTTTGGATCCTTTGACAGCTAGCGTGGGCATTCAGTCTTTGCAAATCTCTGAGACCTTTTTCTTAGCCAACCAGGACTCTCAGGACTAGAACAAGTTTTAGTTTCTCTTTTATGGGAAGAATGACAGCTCTTCTGTCTCCTAAGGTACATGTCGCCTCTCTGGGTGGCGTGTTGTTAACAGGTTGGACAAAGAAACACAGAATAATGAACTGGAAAAGACTGTTGCCCTTATTACTCCCTCCTCTCAACCCCCACCCTAGAGCTGGTGTTAGAGACTAACTCCTGCAGGAGCAGGACAGGGCACAGGCACGAGGCGGGCAGGCCAGGGGTGCCATCATTTCCAGTCACTTCTGCACGTGGCCCCTGGGAGTCTGGGAGCACATACCCTTCCAGTGGGACAGCCAGTCGTCACCATGGAGAATGGCTGGCCTAGTGGTGCTAAGTCTTCTGAGATTTTGAAGAGATGCCAAAGATAGATATCTATGTCAAATCTCCCAGTTATAAAGTTGAGGAGGGTCAAACAAAACATGTTTCTGGGCCAGACTGACTGACCAGTTTGGAAGCTCTGCACCTGACCTTCCTGTTATTCTTGTATTTTGTTCCCTCCTACCCCCTGGCCCCACCAATCAAAACTTGACTCCTAGAAGAAGGACTTTTCTATTAGGAAATATCTGGTAAATCCCATGAACTAATCTGCTGTGTATTATTAATGGGAGCTTTTTGCCTTCTCCTTTCCTTTAGTTCATGGCATTCCTGGAAAACATGCACCTGTGGATGAGGTTCCCTACCCTGGTCAGAGACCACTCCCTATCTAGTTGAATGCACACACCTGACTGTGAGACTTTCAGAGCATATACAAGGAGAAAGGACAGGAAGCCGTGTGATGAGAAGGGTGGTTTGGGTGTCTGGTATTCCTCAAGCCATACAGTATGGAGAGCAGCTTAGCCCTCCTGTGCCTAGGACTGGTGACTTCTTCCACACCAAGATGTTCCTCTGCTGTGTTCTTGGAACATAAAATACACCAAAGTTCGGGACCTAGATGCTGGTTTTTCCGACTTCACAGGCCAGCTGGTTTAGAATCTGACCTCCCAGCACCATCCCTTATGATGTGTATATGCCATGAAGCCTGTTGTCAGAGCGATGCCTGCTCTCCCCTTTGCAGAGGGAGCCAAACCAGGGCAATAGATTGTAGCTCTGGAGTCTAGATTTAGAAAAACTTTTTTTTTTTTTTTAAAGATTTTATTTTTTTTATTTGACAGACAGAGATCACAAGTAGGCAGAGAGGCAGGCAGAGAGGGAGGGGGAAGCAGGCTCCCCGCTGAGCAGAGAGCCCAATGCGGGGCTTGATCCCAGGACCCTGGGACCATGACCCGAGCCGAAGGCAGAGGCTTAATCCACTGAGCCACCCAGGCACCCTGAAAAACTATTATTTTGATAGGAACTGATGAATAAGAAGTAGTTGATATAGATTCAGGAAGTGAGGCATTCTCTATTCCAGAAGGTTAAATTCCCCCTTTTCTGGAGTGACCTAAAAAGTTTATAAAGTAAAAGAGTTGGACTTTCCCTAAGGCTTTCAGGTTATTCTGAAACTGACCAATGACATGGACAAATCCAAGAGTAATAGTGAACATTGAAAAGCCATAGAAAGCAGATTAACAGCCTCTTCTTTTGCTTTTTTTAAAAAAGTTTTTATTTAAATTCCAGTTAGTTAACATACAGTGTAGTATTAGTTTCAGTTGTACAGCAAAGCGATTAAACACATCCATGCAGGACCCGATACTCATCATGATTAGTGCACTCCTTGTCTCCATCACCTATTCAGCCCATCCCCCCAACTCCCTTCCCCCTGGTAACCAGCAGTTCTCTTTAGTTAAGAGTCTGATTCTTGGTTTGTCCCTTTCTCATCCCCCAACTTAGCTCATTTGTTTTGTTTCTTAAATTCCGCATATGAGTGAAATCATTTGGTATATGTCCTCTGATTTATTTTGCTTAGCATGGTATTTTTTTACTCCATCCATGTGGTTGCAGATGGCAAGATTTCATTCTTTTTGTGGCTGAGTAATATTCCATTGGGGATATTATAATCACATTCATCAATCCATTCATCAATCAGTGGACACATGGGGTGTTTCCATAATTTGGCTATTGTAGATGATGCTGCTGTAAACATCAGGATGCGTGTATCCCTTTGAATTAGTATTTTTTTGTTCTTTGGGTGAATACCTAGTAGTGCAGTTGCTGGGTCATAGGGTAGTTCCAAATTTAACTTTTGAGAACCTCCATACTGTTCTCCAGAGTGGCTACACCAGTTTGTCTTCCCACCAACAGTGCAAGAGGGTTCTCCTTTCTCTACCTCCTTGCCAACTGCTGGTTGTTTCTTGTATTGTTGATTTTAGCCATTCTTATAGGTAGGAGGTGATATGTCATTATAGCCTTGTCTTTTAAAATAACTTTTCTCCCAATTATAAAATAATAAAATGTTAAAAAATTTTTCTATATATTGATTATATCCAATATTTTAACATCTTAATTTTATTTTCATTGTTCCAAGATTCATTGTTTATGCACCACACCCATGAAATACATGCCCTCCTTAATACCTACCACCAGGCTCACCCAACCCCCAGCCCCCTCCTCCTCTCCATAACCCTCACTTTGTTTCTCAGAGTCCACAGTCTCTCATAGTTTGTCTCCCCCGATTTACCCCCATTCACTTTTCCTTTCCTTCTCCTAACATGGAGAGTATTAGGAGAAGGATTATATCCAATTTTGAAGATCAAGAAGAGATAGTCACTATCTTATTATATATCCTGCCAGTCTTTTTTCTCTCGCACAGTCTTTTTACAGATGGAGCTCATACTATGTGTAATGTTTTATTTATTTATTTATTTATTTTAAATTTATTAACATATATTATTTGCTTTAGAGGTACAGGTCTGTGAATCATGAGTCTTACACAGTTCATACCACTCACCATAGTACATACCCTCCCCAATGTACATCACCCAACCAGCCTATCCTTCCTCCCCCACCTCCCAGCAACCCTGCTCATTTCCTAAGATTAAGAGTTTTTTACAGTTTGTCTCCCTCCCTGGTCCCATCTTGTTTCATTTTTTTCCCTTCCCTTCCTCCCACGACCCCCTGCCCTGCCTCTTAAATTCCTCATATCAGAGAGATCATATGATAATTGTCTTTCTCTGATTGACTTATTTCGCTCAGCATAATACCCTCTAGTTCCTTCCATGTCGTTGCAAATGGCAAGATTTCATTTTTTGATGGCTGTGTAATATTCCATTACACACACACACACACACACACACACACACCACATTTTTTTACCCATAATGTTTTGTAACTTGTCTTTTTCACTGACTGTATCATGAGCATTCTCCTATGTCATCAAATATTCTTCCTTATTGGTTTTTTAATGGTTGTCTGTCAGTCAGACACATGAATATACAATTAGCCAGTCATCTGTTGAATATTTAAGTGTCTCTGATTTCTTTCTTATTAGAAATAATGCAGCAACAAGCACACTGTTACATAAGTCTTTGTGTGTGTCTCTCTAGGTCCCTAATGAGTGTCAGGGAGTGGGACACTGCATCAACAGATAAAAATATTTTAAAGACTTTTGATACAAATGATCAAATCTGACCACATCCTTTAAGAACCTTATTAAAAATATTACTCCTAGCACTCACAGCTTTATTTTTTAAGGATCTGAAGAAGTCAGTTTCCCTATATGACCATATGTGAATGCCTCTCGGATTCCTTTTCTCTTGTTGCGTTCTTGATGAAATGTGTTTACCATTTGTGTTTGACAGATTAGGGAGCAGAGACATAAGTTACTTTGTCATATGTTTTTTTTTTTTTAATATTTTATTTATTTGACAACAGAGAGAGAGGTCACAAGTACGCAGAGAGGCAGGCAGAGAGAGAGGGGGAAGCAGGCTCCCTACCAAGCAGAGAGCCCAATGCGGGGCTTGATCCCAGGACCCTGGGATCATGACCTGAGCCGAAGGCAGAGGCTTAACCCACTGAGCCACCCAGGCCCCCCTGTCATATGGTTTTACTTGGTAATCATCAAGCTTTTGCTTATTTTTTGATACTTGTGCCTAGTAAGCAATTGTAGTGACCACAGTGAGACCTGAGGCAGCTTTGTTTCACTGTTTCCAAAGATGTGGTCTATAGAACATGCTGGAACAGCTTCAGGTTAGTGTACGCCTTATTGGAGATGAAATGCATTTGGGTTTTTATGTGCATGTCCCATGCTGTCCTTCCTGCCAGTGAGAATGCCCTGGAAAGGGGAGGGGAGGGAGTTGGTGGAGAGGATAAATACTATTTCTTCTGGGGACAGAGCTTTAATGCATGAGCTCAGTGTTCTGCATAGACAACTGTGTGGTCCTAAACAAGTCTTGTCTTGTATAATTAATGTATACCAGGGGATCTCCTAATGGAATTAGGTCCTTACCAAGATGAAACAGTTGCTTTTCATTCATTCTTTTCATGTTCACCTGCCTTCTTGAAAAGCAGACATCCATTTGCCCCTGTCTCCTGTAGCCACTATTAAACTAAGAATCGGGTGGTCTGCTGTAGGTAGACCTGACCCTGTTCTTAGCACAGGGGAGATGGACAAAGAGTGAGGGTTAGAGACAGAGGCCTGTAAGGATTGGAAGAAACTTCAGAAGTACAGTCCCAGCTTCTAATTTTGTAGCACAGTCCTTGGCTTCAAAGAATGTATAGTGTTTGTAAAAATAAGATACATACACAGGAAAAGATTAAAAACCAAAACAAATTTTAAAACAGCCCAGGGCAGTGGTTTAGTGCCAAACAAGAAGCACCAACAGTAAGGGCTTTCAGATTTCAGAGGGAGACAAAACTTTGAGCCCTGGAGATCAGCACCTGATGGTGGAGAGTTTGTTTAGTTTTTGTTTTTCTTTTTTAACTGGGCCTTGAAGAGTGCAGTTCGAAAATTGGAGGCCATTCTTCCCCCACAGGGTGGTCTAATTAAAGGCAGAAGATGTCTGGAAACAAGGAGTAGGTAATTTTGGCTGGTGCGACGGTTTGTTAGAAGCATCCATCTTTCAGTTATTTGGCTGTATAATTTGGAGATGATCTCTGAAGCCCCTTTTCTTATAGAGCACGCAGGGTTATAAGTTGTTTTTTTTTTTTTTCAAGATTTTATTTATTTACTTATTTGAGAGAGAGAGAGAGAGAACAGAGGAAGAGTAAGAGGGAGAAGCCGACTCATCGCTGAGCAGAGAGCCCGATATAGAACTCTATCCCAGGACCCTGGGATCTTGACCTGAGCCAAAGGCAGACAGACGCTTAACCAACTGAACCACCCAGGTGTCCGAGGTTGTATTTTTTTTTTTTTTAATTGAAGTAGAGCTGTATTACATAGTGATTCAACAATTATATACATTATGAAATGCTGACTGTGGTAAGTGTATTGTGATATTATTGATTCTATCCCTTATGCTATACTTTCTATCCCCCGGACTTATTTATTTTATGACTGGAAGCATATACCTCTTAATCCCCTCCACCTGTTTCACCCTTTCTCTCCCCTTTGGCAACCACCAGTTTGTTCTCTATATTAAGAGTCTGTTTCTCTCTGTTTTGTTTGTTCGTTTTTTTTAGATTCCACATATAAGTGCAATCATATAGTATTTGTCTTTGTCTGGCTTATTTCACTTAGCATAATATCTTCTGGTATTAGACCAGTATTATTGGTATTAGACCAATAACATGGTCTATCCATGTTGTTGCGAATGGCAAGATTTCATTCTTTTTTTTTTTTTTTTTAATGGCCGGTCGGTGTTCCATTGTGTATATATACACCATATACCTTTACGTTTTATCTCTCGGTAGACATTTAGGATGCTTCCATATCTCGGCTATTGTAAATAGCACTGCAGTAAACATAGGGTGCATATGTCTTTTCAATTAGTGTTTTCGTTTTTTTCGGATAAATACTCGAAGTGGAATTACTGGATCCTATGGTACTTCTGTGGTTAGTGTTTTGAGGAGCCTCCATCCTGTTTTCCGGAGCGGCTGCACCAGTTCACGCTCCCAGCCACAGTGCCTAAGCGTTCCCTGTTCTCCACGTCCTTGCTGATGCTTGTTACTTCCAGTTCTGTGTTGTCTTGCAGAGCCATAGCCTCTCTGTCACTAGCTCTTTAGGGTTCAGAGATAACCAGCAGAGCGGAGGCTCCTCGCCTTTCTGATGGGGTCAGACCAGCAGCCCTAGAAACTACACTTCGGTGGTTTTCTGGAGTGGGTATAGAGTGTGACTCATTGCGGATCTGGGGAACCTAGTCATCCCTAGGTGAAGTCCTGGCTGAAAAAAAGCTCTCCTTTTCTGCAGGACTTACTTCCTAGGGAAATTTACTGCCCCCAAAGCCTTATAGTTCTCTGAGCTCATAAAGCCTCAGGATTTCTAAAACCCTGAAGTTATTGGCAATACCCATTGGAGACTTTTACACCTTCAGTGAAGTCACAGTACTGTGGGCTGTAATTCCAGTAATTCACAGAAGATAAGGATTACAGACATTTAGACACAAGTATCTCCCTACCTTTTCAGATACTTAAAACAATACCCCTTTCAACTAAAAACTGACACTTGAATACTGTACTTTGTTTTACTACCAGGCGTATGTACTTCAAGTTACTCAGAGATATTTTTCCTCCTTAGCCCGCCTGGAAGGCTACTGTTTGAGCCTCATTCTTCTGGTCAGCTAGGAGATCACCCCTTATTAAAATGTAACGTAATGTAAATGTAAAATAATTATCAGACAGTCATATGACAATGTACCCTCTTTGGGTGGGATGAGGGAGAAGGTGAGCTAGGGTTCGGGTTTGGAGCAATTAAGAGGGATCCTCACCTTGGCCAGTAATTGGGCTTTGAAGGCCGCCTGCCTGAGTAAGGGCTGCTCCAACCGAGCCCACCTCCTGCTGTGACTGAGCCAGTCTGGGGGTCAGAGGTCACTTCACAGGTTACAAGTTGGGTGCTGTCTTTTTTTTTTTTTTTTTTTCCTAAAATTTTATTTATTTGACAGACAGAGATCACAAGTAGGTAGAGAGGCAGGCAGAGAGAGAGGAGGAAGCAGGCTCCCTACTGAACAGAGAGCCTGATGGAGGGCTTGATCCCAGGACCCTGAGATCATAAGCTGAGCCGAAGACAGAGGCTTTAACCCACTGAGCCACCCAGGTGCTCCTGGGTGCTGTCTTTTAAAATTATTAATAAAAGTGACTTGGAAAGGTGTCTGGACCTAATAGGTAACATTTTGGGTTGGTTAGAACCTTGGGTTGTCTAATTAGGCACCAGTGGGCATGTTTGTTAGGCACTCGGACTCCAGCTTTGCCAGGGGCCCTGTCTGCATCCCAAGTGGTAACAGCATTGGGCAAACTTTGCGAAGGTGCACACTGGGGCCACGGGAGTTGGGCAAGCAGGAAGTGCATTGACTTCCTGCCTGAGCCTTACCAAAGTTTGTCAAGATCTCTCTGGCCCAATTTCTTTTCTTTCCTTTTCTTTTTTTGGGGATGAGATTGCACTTCTTCTGGAGTAAAGTTCCCTTTTATATCTTAATCTTTTGTGTAGGGAAGAGAGTAGGATTTAGGTCTGATAAAAATGGTCTGAGCTTGTGGATGCGTTTGCTTTCCCCCTTCCTTTTTTATTTACAGAAATCGGTTCTAAGGGTTATAAACTGTTACACGTCTGCCTCATTTTCTTCCTGACCACTTGCTTCTCATTTAGATTACAGCTATTGACATTTTAATAATATCACATGAATACATTTGAAGATTTTGCATTAACCTCTAACACCATTTAATCAGTACTTCTTGGTGCTTCACACCAATAAATTATATAGCTGCATTTTATCTAGGAAGCAGCACCAAAGGGTTAAGTATACCATTAAGACAAGTAGTAGTTATTGGTCTAATAAATGTCCCTGGCACTTTGTCTTGGTTCAGTTCAAGTTCCTAATTCACATAATTCTTTTTTAAAACTTGTGTACATTTTTCTGTTGAGCATATGCAAAAATTGAAATATATCTTAGAGAATAGGATTGTATAGTGCATCCATACAGTGGAATATTATGCAGCAATTAAATCGCTTATGAAAATTTTCTGGGGGCGCCTGGTTGGCTCAGTCAGTAGTAGGGCAAGCGGCTCTTGATCTGAGTCCTGAGTTCAAGCCCCACATTGGGCATGGAGCCTACTTAAGAAAACAAAACAAAACAATCTTTGCCAGACTTAAAACAAAACCAAAAACAGAACAGAATAATTTCTGATGATGTGGAACGGTGCGGACGAGATGCAGACTGCATATATGGTACTGTCACATCAACATTAAAAAATACTGACGTGTATGAAGAAAGAGAAAGAAGACACGTGCAGGACAGAAGCATACCAAAGGTGAAGTGAGTGCTTCTGTCTGGTTGAGAGGATTAAGAATTGCTGACGTTTTTATTCTGTATTTTTACTTTTCTGTTGTTGTATGCAGTGTTTAGCCTGGACTCCGCGTCACTTTTGCAATGAAAAATAGATCTAGGGGTGCCTGGGTGGCTCAGTGGGTTAAGCCTCTGCCTTCAGCTCAGGTCATGTTCTCAGGGTTCTCACTGGGCTCTCTGCTCAGCAGGGAGCCTGCTTCCCCTTTTCTCTCTGCCTGCCTCTCTGCCTGCTTGTGATCTCTCTCTCTCTCTCTGTCAAATAAATAAATACAATCTTAAAAAAAAAATAGATCTAATAAGGGATTATAAATCATTTTACCACCTACCTCAGTTAAGATTTAAAATGTAGTCTGCTGGGTTAAATTAACATGCGAGGTTAAATTAATGCTTTTTCTGAGAGACCATATATAATGGCCCCTTATATGTTTTAAAAATTCCTGAGAGTTTTCCATTTAGCACTCAAAAGTTATCTTGTGTGTCACCAAGCGGTGTTTCCCCCAGTCTCTTCAACTGGGAATGCTGGTGTTCGCTCACAGGTCTGCCGCAGCTGTTTGGAGAACAGTAATTCCGAGTCTTACAAAATTGGTGGCAGTTTTGAAAATCCTGAAGCAATTTGATTTTACTTCTCTGTTTTGTGAAATTAAGTTATTTTATTTTAAAAATAAACTTTTTGTTGAACTATAACACACATTCACCAAAGGGCACAAACCTTGGGAATTTTCCTAACCCTGGTAACCACGTCGTTCCATTTTTGTTGTATTGTCTTTGACAAAAATCTCACAATTCTACATAAGAAAAATATATATATATATATATTTTAGATTTTTATTTATTTGACAGACAGAGATTACAAATAGGCAGAGAGGCAGGCAGAGAGAGGAGGAAGCAGGCTCCCCACGGAGCAGAGAGCCCTATGTGGGGCTTGATCCCAGGACTCTGGGATCATGACCTGAGCTGAAGGCAGAGGCTTTAACCCACTGAGCCTCCCAGGCACCCCAGAAAATATATTTTTGTTTAGGGTTCTGTGGTCTCCAGAAGTTACACTCAAAGTATTTTGTATTTTTTTTTGTTCTCTTAAGTGCATTAAGTCTTTGAGTTTTTACCTTTCTCAAGGAGCTCTAAATTTTCATTCAGAATATTGTCATTATCCTTAGTTCAGGGTAGGAAAATGGGCCCTTAGAGATTAAAGGTGCAAAATAATAACTGCAAAATTATTGCCATCCAGCCTCTGCAGATCTCATTCCCATCTGTGACAGTGCTTTGCCCCAGTGGGCTGGTTGTGTGGAACTTGATTCCTGGGCCTCTGCATATGATACAGCTTAGGTTGCTAATCTGAAGAAGCAGATCAGCAGCCGGCTGTAAGTGTGTCAGGCCTAGAAACCCTAGCCTGAGCCGGGAGGAACTCTAGAGGTCATTAGCCTACAATGGGGAAACTGAGTCCTGGAAGGTTACATGCCTTGCCCAGGGTCACGGACTTGGCATCAGAACTGAATCTAGAATCCTGGTCCTAAACCCCTTGCTAAGCCCTTATTCTCTTCTTGAAACTCACCCTTTCTACTAGAAATGCAATCCTCAGACTGAAACCGACTTCTCCAGAAAGACGAATAACCTAACACGTTTTTCAACCCATCTTCTTAATGGGGATAACCTGACAGCATCGACCTGTTTTGGAAGATATCCCTTGGGTTACTTCGGGTGAACGAGGGATGGTGTGGGGATGATATAAATGCCAGTCTGTAATTGTTCAGAGCACTTCTGGGAGCACATTCAACTGGGATAACCCTGGCTAAAGGGAAAGTGTGGCGTGATGTTGACTTGTGACCCTTCCCTGGGGAGTGAGCTATGTCAGGAGACGAGGCCGTGCTTCTGGAAAACCAGGTCTCTCATCTGTTCCTGTACACTGGACAGGGGGACAGGCTACGATGCCTGGGAAAGGACCATCAATGTGTTACGACTTTCTGTTTTTGAGATGTTGTTTCAGTTGACTAAAGGTAGATGGGTAAATAAAGCCGCTCTTTGGTTTCCCAAGGGAGGCCAGGCAACATATATTTAGTAAGTGTTGTTCACTGTGGTGGGCCCTGGGGACTTGGTGCTTAATAAAACATGTCTGTAAGGGCTTACGTCTGTGGTGCTGGCAGTTCCAAGGAGAGGTCACACTGCCCGCCAGAAATCTCAGTTCTGCTGGTATTTTGGATTTGCGACATGGATAAGGGTCTCTTCAGAGCAAACTGACTTTTGCCTGCGTTTTCGTTTGTCAGAAAGCGTAGCTCCTCAGGCCACCAGCCGCCATCCTTGGCCTGACCTTCAGTGTTCCCCACAGTCCCATCCTCCAGACCCATTCTACCCCTTCTCACTCTGTTCCCAGAGTACACGGTTTCCTCAGAGGCCAGACTGATTGTTCCGTCCCCAAATATCTATGGCTTTTGAGCTTTTGAGCATGTTTTCCCCTTGTTTAGAGTGGCCCCTCCTCCCCTTCTTCAAATCCTGCCCAGCCTTCCAGGCCCAACCTAATTCCCACCTTCTCTTGTCAGAACTCCTGTGGCACTTCTCGTCCATCCCCGGCTATGGAGGACATGGCCACGGCTCAGCCTGCTGGAGAAGAGGGTGGGCTCTGGGGCCCGTGTCACCTGGGGCTGGAGCCTTTCCCCAGTCTAGCCCTCTTCATCTGTAAGAGTGGGAATAACAAACTTTTAGCCTACGGTTGTGCTGACTAAATGAGTTCATACCAGTAAAGCCTGTGGAACAAACAGTGTGTAGCACCTAAGTTCTCATTAAGTACTAGTTGTTACTCTTTCTCACGTGTATTTAATCCAGCTTCCTTGTGCTGCTGTCTCACCACTAAAAATCGTCACTTGTTGGCCTCTAGTGACATTACAAAGCCCTCTGATGAAGAGAGTCTGGGTTTTATACTTTCTGTTGACTCTCTTCAGGCCCACCTGCGCATGTGATAGCTCCCCAAAATGTGTCACTTAAAATAAAGCTGTTACTATACTAAGAGAAAACAGATGGAACAGAGGTTAAGGAGCTGGAGAGAAAAGATGGGCTTCAGCTCACAGGTAGAATTCTCTTACGATTCTCAAAGCGCGTCATTGGTTCCTGTTCACACTGTTGTTGAGCTGAATAAGCTCCTCTGTCACAGTCACTGGAAGTGTGAACATCATGTAGCAAGGATGCTAGCAATTTCAGAGGTTGCCTGAGAAACTCTTGTTCTCTGGGCCCAAGGTGGAAGGGAATCTGAGAGGGTAAATTCTGGTGTATCAGAATCATCTCAGAGCCAGTGGGGCATGAGCTGACCGTTACTGATACATCTCCCTTCCGGGGATTTGGGGGAGGCAGGGGGGGCATAGGAAATTCACTGTGTGTGTGTGTGTGTGTGTGTGTGTTGGGGGACCCAAGCCTTCAGCCACCCTCTCTCTGCCTTCCCTTCCTCCTTTATTGGCAGCTCAGGAATTCACAAGCACCTGGGTGTCCGTGCTCCCCGCATGCGGAGCAAACAGGTTACTCTCTGGCCATGGGAAGGGGTGGGGGCTGGGGCAGAAGGAAGCACACAGTGAAAAGCCAGTTGCAGACAGGAGTCTGGCCGCTGGCAGGAGCTGCCCCGGGGGGTCTAATGCCGCTGCCCGCCACCCCCCAACCCAATCTCAGGAAGTCTGGGACGTCACCCAGGGTCTCCCGCAGAGCCCTGTGGGTGCCCTTTCCCTGATGAAAATGCCACATTTCTCCTTCTCCTAGGCTGGAACAAGACATTAAAAAGTTAAAGGCTGACCTGCAGGCCAGCAGACAAGTGGAACAGGAGCTCCGCAGTCAGATCAGCTCCCTGTCCAGCACCGAGCGGGGGATCCGCTCCGAAATGGGCCAGCTCCGGCAGGAGAACGAGCTGCTGCAGAACAAGTACGTGCACCCGGGGGCCTCAGTCGCCACCAGGCGGTTTCACTGTTCCTGTGGTTCCAGGGGTTGGAGTAAAAGAGGTGTGATGACAAGAGGACCTGGTCGCAGGGGTGTTAAATGAAATATTTAAAATATTTAACGTAGTACCAGATACTCAGCATGTTACAAAACCTACGAAAACTTGTTTCATCCCAACAGCACAGTTTACTAATGTTACTGTTCTTTCTTTTCATTTAATAAGTTCTTCTCTTAGTTTAAAATAGTCATTGAGGGGCGCCTGGGTGGCTCAGTGGGTTAAGCCACTGCCTTCGGCTCGGGTCATGATCTCAGGGTCCTGAGATCGAGCCTCACATCGGGCTCTCTGCTCAGCAGGGAGCCTGCTTCCCCCTCTTTCTCTGCCTGCCTTTCTGCCTACTTGTGATCTTTCTCTCTGTCAAATAAATAAATAAAATCTTAAAAAAAAAAAAAAAAAAAGAAATTTAAAAAAAAAAAAATAAAATAAAATAGTCATTGAGCTTCTGTGATACTATAAGTAAAATTGACAGAAGTTGTTCTGCTACGATTTGAAAATCCTGCTCCTTTGAATGAAAGTTTCCAGAGGAACAGACTCTATTTACTTTGATATCTGGGACCCAAAAAATGACCCTGAATTTTTATTTTATTTAAAAAGAGGCAAGCAAAAAACCAGCTCTTCTGTTTGAATTTGTTTATACTTCCCATTGATTCATCCTGGAATTACTTCTTGACTCAGTATTGATCTGCCCCCCCCCCTTTTTTAATCTTTCGGCAGTGTGTGCCTGAGGTAATGATTACTATCATAGGCTCTGGGCTTCTTCCATTGATAGAGGAGTCCTTCGACATTCTGGAGGAACATAACTCAAAGCCAGAGGCTTATAAGCACGTAACTTCTCCATTGCTTCTGACCCATATACGTGAAGGCTCTCGCCTGACGCTGATACACTGAGATGAACTCACCTTGTACTGATGTGGAATGCTGGGTGTGGGAGTAGGCACGGAAGGGAGTACGGCTGAAATCTCTTTGTGAAATTAAGCACCCTCTGACTAACTCCAGGGTCTGTTTTGGGATACTTGGAGAAGACCGCTCACAGCTGGAAAAGGAAAGGCTGCAGCAGGGCCACAGCATAACTACATTCAGGCCCAAAAAAAAAAAAAAACCACCTTCCCTCTTCCACCCTTTACCTCAGCTTTCATGGGGCTGGTTCCATTGGTAGTTCTTTGATCAATGAAAATTCTCTCAAGGTGCTTTGGGGCACAACTAGAATTAGTGGTACAGCAGTCTTTCCCTCTGATAGAAACTTGTTTTATCCCTTTTTCTGGAGTGCCTTCTGTAGATCGCTTCCCATAGTAGGGCAAAGGCTGGGTCTTATTCTGTATCTTGTTAGGCTGCTCTTGTTGAAGAATAACGACAATGTGTTTTTCTCCGGGCACTCTGGAAGCTGACTTTTATGATTTGCTGTTCAAAAGAGGAGCCACGTTTCCCCAGAGTTTCTAGTGGGCATTTCTAACAATGAAACTCTGTATGATAATCGTTTCCATATAGATTACATAACGCTGTGCAAATGAAGCAAAAAGACAAACAAAATATCAGCCAGTTGGAGAAAAAGCTAAAAGCTGAGCAGGAAGCCCGAAGTTTTGTAGAAAAGCAATTAATGGAGGAGAAAAAGAGGAAGAAGTTGGAAGAAGCTACTGCTGCCCGGGCCGTTGCATTTGCTGCCGCGTCTAGGTATGTCCATGATGCCCCCCTCCCCACCCCCACCCTTCATCCCCGCTCCCTCCACAACCAACACCCCTTAACCCCCCCCACCTCCCTACTCTGCATCGGAGGTGGATGAGGTGTTCTGCCTCTGCCTTGCACCAAGACCGGCATGAGAGTATGAGGCCTCAGGCAGGGTTGAAATAGAACCATCAGGCAATGAGAGGTTGCCACCAAGTGTTATTTCCTGACTAGCTAAGCCCCATCTGTGCAACTTGCGTGGTCTTGTAACAGCTTCATCCCTCAGCGACCTCATCTAGGAAGCGGGATGAGGGCGGCACCATGCCTCTCACACCCAGGAGGCTAAGTGCTGCTCATCAAAGGGTTTCTGGTCACTTTCTGTGTGGCCATCAACTTCTAAACACTGGGAGAGACTCCAGTCTGGATTGTCATTCCCTTTCTGTGTCGTTACTCTCTACTCTCAGGTGTATGTGTTTCTGAAGTTTTTATCTTAAGATAGAAGAAAGGAAAATCTTGGTTGCCTAAGTCCTTTTTACTGACTGACTGCTCCCATCTTGGTTGGGTATCAGCAAACTGTCACATGAGCTGGAAAAGATGGGGAAAAAACCCAAAACATAAGTCACTGTTAGATGCCATTGAATTTGTGGAGTGTTGGGAATTGGGCATTACTTCTGTTCTATTGAAAAGTATGCAAGTATTTCCAGAAACTGAATTCCAGCAAGGAGGGAAGATCCTTAAGAGCCTTTTGGCATTGTGGGGGGGAGGGGTGCTTCTATTTCACTTTAGGGATTTTTTCTTTTTTTTTTGACTAGTGAAGTCCACCCGTGTGGTGGGGGGTCAGTTATGGGCTTACAGTTGGCGAGTGAGGGTACATTATTATTGATCTCATTTTGTAAAAAAGATTTTATTCATTTATTTGACACAGAGAGAGAGAGATCACAAGTAGAGAGGCAGGCAGAGAAAGAGGGGGAAGCAGGCTCCTGGCTAAGCAGAGAGCCCGATGTAGGGCTTGATCCCAGGACCCTGAGATCATGACCTGAGCTGAAGGCAGAGGCTTAACCCACTGAGCCACCCAGGCACCCCGTCGATTTCATTTCAAAAAAAAATTTTTTTTTAAAGATTTTTTCTTTATTTATCTGACAGAGATCACAAGTAGGCAGAGAGGCAGGCAGAGAGAGAGGGGGAAGCAGGCTCCCTGCAGAGCAGAAAGCCCGATGTGGGGCTCGATCCCAGGACCCTGGGATCATGACCTGAGCCGAAGGCAGAGGCTTAACCCACTGAGCCACCCAGGTACCCCTCATTTCAAAATTTTTTAAAAATTTATTTGACAGACCAAGATCACAAAGCGGCAGAGAGGCAGGCAGGGGGAGCAGGCTCCCTGCTGAGCAGAGAGTCACATGTGGGCTTGATCCCAGGACCCTAAGATCATGACCGAAGGCAGAGGCTTAACCCACTGAGCCACCCAAGAGCCCCTCATTTTAAATTTTTGTCATAATTTGTATCAATAAAATTATACTGTAATTCTTCCTTAAGTTTTCCTTTTTTGTATGTGGCATGTTAAAAGCCTTCTTTTGGGTTCTGGCATTTGTAGAAGAACCGATGTATTGTCATTTCATGTTTAAGGAGAGAACAGCCAGAAAGAACCCTTTCCTCCCCTATGCTCCTGCTACCCCTGCTAACTCTGTAGTGCACATGGCTGAGCTCACTTGGTCAGTCAGCATCCAGGCATACTCACAGGACACGCCACTGGCCTGCCTAGGATGTGGGGGTTTGGTTTGTTCGTAAGCGCAGGCCTCTGCACAAAGCAGACGTTTCTGAAGCACTTACACTTGCAGGAGATTTTTCTGAACAGTCATCTGATACGGCCTGTACTGTCCTTCATTCATCCAGTACTTCCTACCCTGACAAAAAGTCCACTGAGGAGGTTATGACAATTCCTTAGCCGTAGTGTTCAGTATTTTACACCTGATCATCAGTACATGGGTTTCAATCTCTTCCTGGCTCCCTTTCGCTTCCAGTCAGGCTTACTTGCTTTGGTCTTACCCGTCGTTGGTCCTGGTTTACCTTCACTTAGGTAGAGGCTGTTTTTATTCTCAAGCAAATCTCAAGGTGTAGGTCTCTCACTGGACCTTCCTTTTCGGTAGGCAGAGGACACCTCCTTTCTCCCTCTGGCTGTTGCTGAAACCTAAGTGGTTAGTCTGCTCTGGACTGGCTGTTGCCATCACATTTTTTAGTTTGTTCTTCCTACAGCCCTGAGAAGCAACCCAATGCTCTGGCAACTTCATGAGTTGAACTTTTCAAGGCATAGACCCTCAAAGGGGAGAATTATTTTAGCTCACTGCCCCCTGCTGGAGATAGTCCACATCCACTTCTCGCCTGCTCGCCTCAGGGGGCACTGTCTCAGGTCATCTAGCCTGGGGGAAAGCTTCTTGCATTGGGAAGCTAGAAAGCCTCAGTTCTTATCCCTGGAGTGCTGTGACCTAGCAGCGAGGTGAGTGGACTGGTGTTACAAATGCGTGGTCTTGGTTTTCTTATCTGGAAAATGGGACAATACATCCTACACTTGCAAAGAAGGCGGAAATGGTAAAGTGCTTCATTTGGTGCCTGGTTCGTAGTAGATACCAGTTAATTATTTTAGATCATTATTGAAATTCTCAAAGAATAGAGAATGGGCAGACTGAGCCAAAACCTAAAACCTGACAGACTCTGGAGTATAAGAGAAATATCACTCTTGCAGCACAAGTAAACCACTAGTCTTTTAAATCCCTTTCTTCTCTTCTTTTCTAAAAGGGGGGAGTGTACCGAAACCTTACGGAATCGGATCAGAGAATTAGAAGCAGAGGGCAAGAAGCTCACGATGGACATGAAGGTGAAAGAAGACCAGATCAGAGAACTAGAACTGAAAGTTCAGGTATGGGGAGCACGAAAGACTTTCTCCTACTTGGGTTCTCCTGTTATTTGTGTACCCAGTGTTGCAATGTGGAGATGGTGCCTTTTTGTTTTTTGAAGATTTTATTTTACTTATTTGAGAGTGAGCATGAGTGCCGGAGGGAGAGGGAGAAGCAGACTCCCTGCTGAGCAGGGAGCCAGACGTGGGGCTTGATCCCAGGACCCCAGGATCATGACCTGAGCTGAAGGCAGATGCTTAGCCCACTGAGCCACCCAGGCACCTCAAGATGGTGCCTTTTGATAATAGGCCAAATCCCACTGCATCTCAAAGTCTCTATGACAGAAAGAAGCTCTAGCCTTGTCCAGCAGATTCAAGTCATATTTAATTAGCCAGATTCTAATACAACTAGAAATATTGACTGTCTTTTGACACGGTTTATACCAGAATTTGACCTACTGTAGATTCATTTCCCTTTTTCAGGTTATAGGCTAGATTAGTGTGTTTTGGAGCTTTTGCACCTCTTCTTAGCCCTAACCCTCTGTGCATTGCCAGGCAATTGACCATTCTGAATGGCTCTCAGCCTTGTAGATTGCAGTTCTGAGCAGTGCATGATGGGGAAAGCTGCCAGTGCTGTGGACACAACCAGTTTTCTGGGCAGCATGTACCTTAGCCAGGTATTTGGACTTGGTTTTCCAAAGGGACCCTCAAAAGTAATATCATATATCATGAAGTTACAGTAATTTGAATCACATGGAACTGGTATGAAATTGTGGGCAAGTTGGTGGCATAGGATAGATGCCCTAGAGACAGAGCATAAAGTCTCCAGTAAAAACAGCACAAATGGTTGGAAACAGTGAGGACTAGTCAGAAAAAGGCTTCAGAACAGTTAGATAACTAAGAAAAAAAATAAAATTAGAAGCTCATCTCTTGGGGCGCTTGGGTAGCTCAGTCAGTTAAGTGTCTGCCTTCAGCTCAGGTCATGATCTTAGGGTCCTGGGATTGAGCCCCACGTCAAGCTCCTTGCTCAGCGGGGTGTCTGCTTCTCCCTCTCCTTCCTGCTCATGCTCTCTCGCATGAGCGAGAAGAAGCCTCTCTCTCTTTCTCTCAAATAAGTAAATCTTAAAAAAATAAAAAAACTCCTCTCATACTATACAAAAAGAAATTTCAGGTGGAGTTGAATACAGGCAGAAAAGAAAAGCATTTTGTTTTAAACTAGAATTTGATCTTGAAACTGGGAAAGATTTTCTAAACAAAAAAATGGAAAAAATCGTAAAACCAAAAAAAAGAGAGAGAGAGAGAAAATCAGTTGTGGAGAGTATAGATCCTACAGCAAATATAAGGAATTAGTACTCTTGATATGTAGGTAACTGATAAAATTTGTCGAGTAAAACTGATACTTGGAAAAATGGGTAAAGGATGTGAATGAATAATTCACAGAAGAAAAATAAATGGCTGAGAAGAATATAAAAATATATCCTCCTCAATCGTCAAAGACCTGTAGATTAACAGTATGTATCATTTATCTCCTGTGAAATTTGTTTCTTCTTTTTTTTTTTTTAAAGATTTTATTTATTTATTTGACTGAGAGAGATCACAAGTAGACAGAGAGGCAGGCAGAGGGGGGGTTCCAGGCTCCCTGCTGAGCAGAGAGCCCGATGTGGGACTCGATCCCAGGACCCTGAGATTATGACTTGAGCTGAAGGCAGCGGCCTAACCCACTGAGCCACCCAGGCGCCCCTGTTTCCTCTTTTTTAATCGCAATATATTTGGCACACAATGTTACGTTAGTTACAAGTGTAAGACATAGTAATTCCACAACTCTGTATGTCATGCCGTGCCCCATGCAAATGTAGCTACTAGCTGCCATCTGTCACCACTATGATGTTATAGCACCATTGACTCTGTGCCCTTCCTTGTATTCCCTTGACTTACTTATTCCCTAACTGGAAGCCTGTACCTCCCGCAGCCCCTCACCCACTTCACCCACCCCACCAGTTCTCTTATCTATGGGTCTGTTTCTGCTTTTGTTTGTTCCTTTGTTTTGTTTTGTAGATTCCGCATATCAGTGAAATCAGGTATTTGTTTTTCTCTTTCTGGCTTATTTCAGTTAGCATAGTATCTTCCAGGTCCTTACATGTTGTCATAAATGGCAAGATCTTACTCTTTTATGGCTGAGTAATACTCTTTGTGTGTGTGCGTGCGTGCATCTTCTTTATCCATTCATCTCTCAGTGGGCACTTAGGTTGCTTCCATATCTCAGTTATGGTAAATAATGTTGCAGTAAACATAGGGGAGCATATCCCTTTTGGAATTAGTGTTTTTGTTTTCTTTGGGAAAATACCCAGTAGCGGAATTACTGGATCATACAATATTTCTACTTTTAATTTTTTGAGGCGCCTCCGTGGCTACACCACCAGTAGTATACAAGGCTTCCCTTTCCTCCACATCCTCGCCAACACTTGTTATTTCTTTTTTTTTCCTTGTCATTTTGATAATTGCTATCCTAACAGGAGTGAGATGATTTTGTGGTTTTGATTTGCATTTTTCTGGATTATTGTTATTGAATATCTTTTCATGTGTTGGCCATTTTATGTCTTCTTTGGGAAAATGTTCAGATCCTCTGCCCATTTTTAAGAAGATTATTTGATTTTTTGGTGTTGGGTTGTAGAAGTTCTTTATATATTTTGGATATTAACCCCTTGCAGAATATATCATTTGCAAATATCTTCTCCCATTCAGTAGGTTAACTTTCTGTTTTGCAAAAGCTTTTTTATTTTGGTGTTGCCCCCTTAGCTTCTTTTGCTCTTGTTTCCCTTATCTTTTGTGAAATTAGCAAAGACTTTTTAAATAATATTATCAGCCTGGGTGAGGATGAATGAAACCGGCCTCATAACCACTGGAGGAGGTATAACTTTCTGGAAAAGTTCATAAACTTTTTAAGTGTTTCCTGTTTCACAACTCCTGCTTAAGATAAATATTTAAAAATCTCATCAATGATTGATATACAAAGATGTTCATCATAGTGGTATGTAAGTGAAAAAAATCCAACCTTAACAAAGGGAGATTTGTTTCAGAAATTATGATACATATAACTAGGAATATTATACAATCATTAAAAATAACATTTCCAGGGACGCCTGAGTGGCTTAGTTGGTTGGATGACTGCCTACGGCTCAGGTTATGATCCCGGAGTCCCAGGATCGAGTCCGGCATCGGGCTCCCAGCTCCACGGGGAGTCTGCTTCTCCCTCTGACTATCTCCTTGCTCATGCTCTCTCTCACTACCTCTCTCTCAAATTAAAAAAAAAAAAAAAAAAAATTACATTTCCAAAGAAGAGTTGAGAAAGTTTTTTAAAAACTGTATACAAAACTACATATAGTATGATTTCATTTATGCTAATAGATACACATATGCTTATAAAATACGAAAGGGAAATAAATACCAAGTTTTTCACATTGTCCGAACATTAAGTGATTTTCATTTTCTTCCTTGAACTTTAGTATATTTCTAAATTCTCTGTAGTATGTTTGGATTTCTATCTTAAAATGAAAAAATTAAAATGCCTATATAGATACACATGTATTTTAATATGTATTAAGTTTGTTATATATTAAAATACATATTCTATATTAAATATTATTAAATACATTACTTAGTAAATATATAATATGTTAGCTGTTATATATAATATATATTAAATAAATATACAAAATATATATTAAATATACATTAATATGTTGTGTGTATGGGCTACATTACCAGATGTTTTAAGTGGGCTTATTTTGCAGAATGTCCTGTCAAAATAATGAACACTTTTATAATTTTTAGTGCAGGTTGAGAGTAGAGTTTTGGCAAATTGGATTGCAGCACTACAGCAACATTTGCAACTGGCAGCAAGGAGGAAGTTGTGGTTCTTCTGTTAGGCTTATAAGAAGGTATTTCATTTGGAGACAGTCTGTTATTATTAGAAACAGCCCAATACAGTCCAATTTATCTACTAAAATATTTTCATATGTCATATCATCATATAAATACATCTTACACTCCAAGTGGTGAGGTCTTAACCCATGAAACACCAGGATTCTGTATTCTAGGGGCCAGGTCATTAATAGCGGGATTTTATTTGTGATTTCAGGCTAATTTGTAGACCTCGATGCCAAAACTGTCTTGTAACATCTTGCTGCTTTGATGATGTTGATAGGAGCTTCGGAAGTACAAGGAAAACGAGAAGGATACTGAGGTGTTAATGTCAGCCCTCTCGGCCATGCAAGATAAAACACAACACCTGGAGAACAGTCTGAGTGCAGAGACGAGAATCAAGCTGGACCTGTTCTCTGCACTGGGGGACGCGAAGCGACAGCTCGAGATCGCGCAAGGTAGGAGAGCCCCGGGCCCCGGCGAAGTGGGACGGCTGCGCACACACAGGGACGCAGAGAGCAGAGGTCCCTTAGAGCTTGGGGGCATTCAGTTTTCTTCTTGAGTGGTTTGAGAGGTGCCCAACATTGACGTCTAGGAATCATCACATTAATTCATTCTGCAGACATATTCTGAGGTGAGAATATGTGGTGTGGGGCATTCAGAGAGCAGTATGAGCTCAAGGAGCTCACAGTGCTGTTGAAGAGACAGAGAGCTGCAGAGCCACCGAAAGATGCTGATGCGGTGGTAGGTGTAAGGCTGTGGGAACAGGGAGGCAGGGGTCGAGCCTGGGTGCTTCCCCCCGCTGCTTCCCAGCGGAACTGATGTCTGAGCCAGGTTTTGACTGATGAGCAGGGGTCAGGCCAGTGAAGATGCAGTGTAGAGGAGTGAGGGGCAGAGAACCACGGAGACAGACGAAACGGCTTGGACCAGGCCAGGGAAGCCAGAAGGGCCTGATGTGTTTGAGCGGCAGCGGGTTCTACATGGTTACAAAGCAGGGAGTGGTGGCAGCAGCTTCTGGGGAGCTGGCTGTTCACTCATTGGGTATTTCCTGAGGCCTCCTGTATGCCAGGCACCCTGAGGCTCCCTGAGAGGCAGGCAGCCACAAGCAAGCACAGAGCGGAGCAGATGCTGGTGCGGGCAGGGAAGGAAGCGAAGCGGTGTCAGGCAGGATGCGCGAGTGTGTCCCCGTGGGGATGTGGGCTCCACATGGTGGTCGTGGAAGATCCTTTGAATAGGGAGCATCTGAGCAGAGGCTCAAAGCAAGAGTGCGTGAGCCTGGTCAGTCTGCAGGGGGAAGGAGCAGGGGTGGCAGCCAGTGGGGCTGCAGCCAGAGGGATGGGCGGAGTTGTTGGAGTGAACAAGCCAAGACTGGCAAGAACCACGTTCTGCCAGACTTTGTAACCCATGGGAGGAACTTTGGACTTTACTCTGAGTGGCACAGAAAGCTTTGGAAAGTTTCTGAATAGAGGCATGACAGAGTCTGGTGAAAAGCAATTTCAATTTTGTCCAAGAAATTGATTAGCCAGCAATAAATTACTGAAACAGGTATTCGAACAATTGGACTTAGGAAAAGAATATTTCAGCAGGTACGTAAAGAGCATTTGAGGAGCGCCTAGGTGGCTCAGTGGGTTAAGCCTCTGCCTTCAGCTCAGGTCATGATCCCAGGTTCCTGGGATCGAGCCCTGCATCAGGCTCTCTGGTCAGTGGGGAGCCTGCTTCCCTTCCTCTCTCTCTGCCTGCCTCTCTGCCTACTGTGATCTCTGTCTGTCAAATGAATAAATAAAATCTAAAAAAATTTTTTAAAAAAGAGCATCTGAAGCATTGTACTAGAAGCTAAAGGGGAGATAAAGATGAACAAGATGTGGTCTAGTGGAAGGATCTACTAGGGCAGTGGTGCTCAAACTTTTTGTTCTTAGGGACCCCTTCACTCTTAAAGTTATCAAGTGCCCTAAGGAGATTTATTTTCAAGTGGGTTATATCTATCAGTAGTTACCTATTAGAAATTGAAACTTTAAAACGAGTATTAATTTATCTTTAAAATAACATAATAAACATATAACTTGTTAACATATTTTTATAAAAAATAACTATTTTCTAAAACCAAAAAAACTTTGAGAAAAATGGCATTGTTTTACATTGAGCAGACCTCTTTAATTTCTGGCTCAATAGAAGATACTTCAGTTCTCATCTCTGTTTCTATGTTCAGTCTGTTGTAATTTTACTTGCATGTTATTTTGGAAGACTTCACTTACCCCCAGGAGGGAATGTGTGTGAAGAAGTCAAATGATGTGTTATTATTTTCACAAAGATGGTTTGGACCCTGTGAACCCTGTGAGAATTACTGCACTTGGGCAAGCCAAGCAGAAAGGCCTGCTGCCTTTAGGTAGAGGTAGAGGGCTGGAAAGGCCAGAGCAGAGATCAGGGGTGGCTTCATAAGGGAGGGGACACGGAGTGGGCCTTGAAGGATGAGTTCTGAGAACAGAGAGTAGCCAGGAAGAACGTCGTTACCGAGGGAATCATGTAAGCCAAGGCAAGAAAAGCTGAGAATGTCCAGATGAGCAGTCCAGTGGCCCCAGCTGGAGGATGTGGGAGATCGAGAACCAGAAATGAAGCCGTCCTGGGGAATGTATTCCCGAGATCCTCAGGAGGAAGGGGGTGTTCTGCCCTCATTTTAGCATTGCAATGCGAAAGGTAGATTGGAAGGTGAGATTGTGTGGACGCAGAGGGACCTGTGAGGAAGCAGGTCCTCACCTCTTGTCTAAGAGGTGAGGCATGTGGGAGAGGGGGCGGGGTGGGGGGGGTGGGGGGGGCGATGGTGCAGGCAGGAGTGAAGGAAAGTGGAGGAGCCCGAGGGGTGCGGGAGGATAAAGTTCCCGGGAGCGGAGGAAAAAGAGCAGGACAGATTTGAAGGATGAGAAGAGAGAATGAGTTTGGCTGGAGATGTTCTGATTGGCAGTGGCTTCCTGACTGCCTGGTGGAAGTCGAAATTTGCCATCTAAATCCCAGAGAGAGGCCCAAACCCCAGGAAGGGGGGAGGAATATAGAAGTTGTGAGAAGCAAAGCCGTAGGAGTGGCTTGGGACTGTGCAAGGGGGCAGAGCAAGAAGAAAGCAGGCTGAGGGTCTGGCGGAGAAAGCATTCTAGAAGAAGCATTTTAAAAGAAGGTGTCTGGGAATTCTGCTTTCAAGCTGAACTTCTGACCATACACTGGCTTTTTTGCCCTCCTGGCTCGGCTTGCTGTGAAGTAGCCACCCATCTCTGACTTGGCTTTGTCCTCTCCGGGGAGCTGGCCCCTGGAGGGAAGGAGCACCTGGTCTCCTTCCTAGCCGCCGGGAGTCCGGCTCACCAGCACAGCCCGAGCTTCCTTGTCAGCCTAGGAATTCTGTAAAACGACAAAAAAGCAAAAAGGATTGCCTTTTCCAAAAGCTCTGGAAATGTTTGCATGTTGCTGATTTTAAAAAATCAAACTTAAATCTGCCTGGAAAAAAAAAAAAAGATAGAGTGGTTCATGTAATCACGTATCAGATGCTATTAGGTATTTTATTCATCTGAGGCTTATTTTGTTCAAAGGGAGGGAGGCTGTCTGATGTGAACTTGAAGCTGAAGCCGAGGGGACATGAAGGGCCTCAGAGGGAGCAGCTGCTTTCTAGGGCTCTGCTGCCTCCCCCACTACTTCCCTCCACTGTCAGGCTCAGAATATTCTAATAAGGACCCAACTTTGTAATTCAAATCAAACCCCTTGTTGCTTTTCTGCTTCCTCCCTTCAATATCATTTGTTTCACCCCAGTTCCAAAATGACTTTCATCTCCCCTACATTCTTTTTAAAAACATGCCACCGCGCTCTCGTTCCATTTCAGATCCGTTGCCATCCTCCGTAGGACTCAAAATGAGTGCAACTCAAATGCAACCTCTCTCTCTCTTTTTTTTTAAGCATTTAAATTTCCGAGGGGCTACTCCTAAGTGTCCTTCCCCGAGTAGACCAGGGAACTTCAAAGCGTGATGGAAATTACATGGGCTTTGGAATACGGGTGCGGGATTTAAATCTTGCTCTGCCTCTTAATAACTGACTCTTGGCAAGATATGGAACTTGCAGAGCCTCAGCTTTCTACTGGGCTGGGCACTAGGGATCTAGCGGGGAGTAAAGATGTAAACACAGTTCCCGCCCTCATGGAGCTCATAGGCCACCAGAGAGATGATGGACGCCAGTCATCCCCACATGAATAGTTACAAGACACGGAAGAAGGCCATAGGAGTAAAGATTCTGGAGCAAGACTGCGTAGACCTGGGTCCCGGCTCTGTCATTCAGCCTCTCTCTGCCTCAGTTTCCTCATCCGTAAAACACATGAAGATGATGATGATAAATCCCATGTCTTAGGGTCATTGTGCTAAATAAATGAGTCTAAGTACTTAGAATGGTGCGTTAGCCGCTGTACTTATTACCTTATTTTAGAAGAAAGTGACAAAAAGGCGAGTGTAGGGTGTGTTGAGAATCTAGGAATTGGGGGGCAGGGTCGGGTCTGATTTAGAAGGGAGGGTCAGGGAAAGCCTTGTGAGGAAGTGGAAACCTCAGAGTGAACACAGTGCAGGAAAAGCATGGAAAGGGAAGTGGTCCAAGGCAGGCAAGGGTTGGTGGGATCTAGAAGCTAAGCCAGGTGAGCGAGGGTGGCATGTGCTGCCGTGTTGTGAGAGCATCCGGCCAGGGGCAGAGCGGGCCAGCAGGCTGAGGGGCACGAGGCCAAGAGGGAGGGGCGAGCACGCTGAGTCACACAGGAGCCCCCCGGGGGCAGCTGCTGCAGAGCTCGGTGTGTCTGCCTGTATCTGCCAGCAGAGCCCTTGGGGGTGGAGGTGCGGGGACTGACACTGCGGCCTCAGTTGTCCTGTGTGCCTGGGGCTGACACCCAGAGACCCGCCTCCCAGGAAAACAGTCCAGCTCAAGAGGTGCGGCCTTAGTGTAAAACCCGCAGCGCCTCTGGCTGCCATGGCCACCGCCATGTTCAGAACGTGGCTCCTAAAGTGATCTCTTTGCTTGTTGCACCTACACAGAGTCCCCTTCCAGAAACCTGCAAAACCATGGCCCACAGGCCAGATGTGGCCTGCTGCCTGTCCTTGCACCACGTGTGGCCTAAGAATGTTCTTTATATTTCTCCAGGCTTAAAAAAAAAAGAAGAAGAAAGAAAAGAAAATGACAAAGGCAGTCTGTGGCTCACATTGCCTTAAATATTTACTATTTGGCCCTTAAGAGAAAAGCTCCTACTCTTACAGACTGTCAAAGCCAGTCAGAGTTGGAGCGAAATGCACTTGGGATGGGCCCGAGACAAGGGCACTGTGTTAGGCGCCCTCCTTTCTCACTA
The DNA here is from genome assembly GCF_030435805.1 of Mustela lutreola. NCBI lineage: Eukaryota > Metazoa > Chordata > Mammalia > Carnivora > Mustelidae > Mustela > Mustela lutreola. The sequence continues at coordinate 18,548,694 of NC_081299.1, forward strand.
ATGGTGGGTCTTTGATCTTCCAGGACAAATTCTTCAGAAAGACCAGGAAATCAAGGACCTTAAACAGAAGATAGCTGAAGTCATGGCCGTCATGCCCAGCATAACATACAGTGCCGCCACCAGCCCCCTGAGCCCCGTTTCCCCCCACTACTCTTCCAAATTTGTGGAGACCAGCCCCTCTGGACTCGATCCCAATGCCTCTGTTTACCAGCCCCTGAAGAAATGAAGACCAGCTGTGGGTTTTGCCCAACCATTTGGTTACCAGAAGGCATCACAAAGGAGCATCTCTGGCAGTCAAGATAAAAAAAAAAAAAAAAAAAAAAAAGTTTATATTGTATTTTGTGGGACTGTATATGTTGTCGTTTTTAAAAAGGGGGGGAAGATAACATCCGAGTCTGATTAGAACTGCCCATCAGTTTTTCTTGTAAATTTTTAGAAGACCTCACAGAACTTTGCAGTTTATTTTTCTCGGCCAATACATTAAAACCACTCTTGGATTTCAAATAGCCAATTTTGCCTTTTATGTATTCTTACAGTTTCCTCTTGAAGAAGAAAAAAAAAAAGCAAGGTTTTTGCTTCTCCATCCTTCCTTTTAGTTTTGTTCTTAAATAAGCAAGCAAAACCTGCATTTTGGATTCGCATGGGATGCTAATGAAACCGTTTCCTTTCTAGAGTGGAAGGGTTAATAACCTCACGCGGCTTTGATTTTATAGCTGCATTCCAGAAGATGATTCTTGATATTACAGAAAACAAAAGCTGATTACCCCTCCAAGGACCAAACAAATTCCGGGAGTGTCGTTTAAGCCGAGGGGAGTGAGGCCATGAGACTAGCTATGAGCGTGTCCCCGGGGTTGTGTCTGAAACGTTCCTATTCCCCTCGGGTGTTCAGTCCTAGAAAACTGCTAGCAGTGCCTTGGGAAAAGACATTTCAAGAGGAAACTTGACGATTTTAAACTATTTGCCCCCTTTACCATCATCTGTCTTCTATGTCGAGCTCACTGCGGATCCTGCTGGAAACTGGCAGGTAGCGGGGGCTCATGACCTCTGCCGCTCCAGCCCATGTCCTTTCAGAGAAAGCACCACGGTGTTCTGGACTCGTCTCGAGGCCAACACCTTGGGACAGGGAGCCGGGCGGTGTTTGTGTGCCAGAGACTGCAAGGACAGCGAACAAAAAGCTGCCGTTCTAGGTTTGGGTTGTTTTTTTTAAAAAAAAATTTCATTTCATTTAACTGTGCTTTCCTCTCTTCATCATCTTGTGTTTGATGATTTAAAAGAAACTTGACTATTCCTCAGCTCTTGTGCCAAGGAGTTCTTTTTTGTTTTTTGTTTTTTTTAAGAGTTTTAAACTCAAAACTCTGCACAAAGATCTCAGTTTCAAGTGTATATTAGACACTTGTAGAAAAGTGTTTTGGCAACTTTTGGAAGTGTTTAAGAACCAGGGTGGGGCGGGGGGAGGGGCTGGGAGAGGGAGGGGCAAAGCAAAATTGTATTGGGAAACTGAGGAAAATTTAAGAAACCAAATAGATGGGTTTTGCTTCCTTGCCATGGATTCTGGAAGGACATAGGTCTTCTCAAATTTCCTGTTAATTGGCATGTGTCATATTTAAAGCAGATTAAGTAGGACAAGCGAGTCAGCAGAATAGAAGTATTAAAAAGAATCATCCTTTTAATCACAGATCTTATTTTGGGGTTAAAAAAAACTTCTAGCTTTAGCCAGGTGTGCATGTTGCTGCCATTTTGCATTTTTGAATCATCTTGTGTAATTGTCGCCATGGAAGTGTTACTCAGAATTGTCATAGTTTTTTTTTTTTCATCTTTGTGCAAAAACATGGAAAATTGTCCCTGACTTTGTGTTGAGGTTCCCCCCGTTTTGCTGCCTTTTGGGACACTATTTCGTTAAACATGTGGTCTTGGCTGCATTCTTTTTTTTTTTTTTCCCCCTGTGGGGTTCAAAAGAATAAACATTTTCTTACAGATAAAACTAGTTTCCTGCCTTTTTAAACTTCGCAGGAGGGACGACAAGGTAGACTGTTCTGAACGGGCCCTCGGTGGTCACTCTTGCTCTCTCCTCATCTCAGCGCCCTGTCCGGGGCAGCGGCCCATGCGGGGGCAGAAACAGGATGTGGGAAGAATCCATGCACGGTCTCAAGTTGGTTTTAGTTCTGGTCCAGCTTAAGACATATACATTCTCATTCTCTCTCCCTCATGCTCTCCCCTCCCCTCCCCTCCCCTCCCCTCCCCTCCCCTCCCTCCATCCTTCTCTCCTCCCAGCCCGCACCCCCCACCCCTGGAATTTCTTTCTCCCTCACCTATGGTTTGAACCACATTGCTAACTTGTTTTCTGGTACAACCCTCCTTTCCTGAAAAAAAGCAAGTTAGGGGTGGGGTTGGAAGGTAGTTGGCAAGAAAATCTTTTGAGAGCAAATTTCCTTCCCATTTTCCAGAATCTTTGGGGCCACTTGGTGACCAGTAGCCTGTTGGGTTTCCTATCTGCTCTGGATCCTGAACTGACCTCCAAGATAGCCACTTCTAAGTCCTCCTGTGTTTCTAGAGGCTTTGTCTGTTTTCATCTTCTGAGAAGCCAGCTGCCTCTCTTGGTCCCTGCTTTCCTCTCTTGGCCATTGTTACAATTGATCTTGGCTCCGGTTTTGGAAAATTCTGCTCTTGGCACCTCACCCTCCGTCCCTGTTGCTGGATGGCCTTCCTGAGTCTCAGCCACTTCAGCTCTTGCAGACACACCACACTTAATGCCATGAGCAGGCCTCCCCGCCCCCCACTCCCACCCCAGGGAAGCACCTTGGCTTGGCTTTTGCCTTCACCTTCCCCGGAGGAATGGAGGGACGTGTCTGCCTACAGCATTCTCACTGGCACGTTCTTTTCCCCCAAGAAAATCTCTAGTTGTTTTCTTTGTTGTTTTAGGCCCATGGCAAAGGGGTTCCACTTCTTAGTACACTGTAATTGGTGACTTGCCTTAAAGCCGTGTTTGCCATTCTGTATGGTTAAATGTTTACAGAAGGAGCCGGCTGGGTGTGTTTTCACCAGCTGAATAACCTCTCTTTATTGACAGTCCCCCAGCTTGACAAGGAAATAGCTGTCGTGTGTCCATTCTCTGTGATAATCTTTCCTATAAAGTGGAAACAAACAATTCCTCCTGGCTCCGGGCCTGAAGGAAGGGACTAGTCCTCCCCTAACCATCCCAACTCGCCCTGCTCACCTGGCTCTGTTCAGGGGCCCATGCCAGCCACCCGGGACTGCCGAATGTTCTCAAGGCTGCTGTCCGATGGCTTCTTGGCCAACTCATATCGCACTAGAGGGAGCCAAAGCAGGAGACCTGAAGCCTACCCAGAAGCCAATTCAGTGAAGCCCATCTTGGGAAGTGTGGTCAGGTGACTTGGGCTGTGGCAGCTAGGCCCAGCCGGTTAAGTGCCTGGCCTTGTTTCTCTCAGTGCCTACCTACCCCTCTGAGCTGGCTTCCTTGCTCTAAGGGCTCCAGGCTGCTTCGAAGCCTGGTGGCTTAGCCAAGCCCTCTAAACACAGATGGGAGTCTGCTCTCAGCTTCGAAGCTACCAGCTCCGTGACCTCCCTTAACCTCTCTGGTTGGGTGTGGTGCCCTCACCTTTAAGGAGCGTAGTTCCTTGCTGCCCTGCCTCCTGGAAGGAGTTGCTGTGAGAACTAGGTGACACGTAAGAGTGCTTTGCAAACTATCCAGGGCCTCCCAGCTGCAAGTCCAGAACTGTAGCACCTGGCTGGGCAGGGAGCAGGCTGAATTCCTATTCCTGGGGCTAGTTCCCTCCCCCACAACCTGACTCCCTGGAGAGCTCTCCCCAGCAGCGCCCCCAATCTGAATCTGCATTTTAGCAAGATCGCCAGAGGATTCCAGTTGCTTTGCAGTGTTTATGGGCTAGAAGCCCCATCCTGAGCTGACTTCCCCAACCTGAAGATTAAACACTGTCCCTCCCTCTCTTCTGGATTAGGAAAAGCCAACACTTGGGCTTTGAAAAATCAGAGCTAAGAGTTTGGAAGATGAGGGCAAGCTGGAGACGAAGAGCCCTGGGCTATACCCATTTTGCTGGTTTTGTGTATTATTCCCCCTCCCTCATGGGCGTGTGAGCTTTGTGAGAGTAGGGGTGTCTGTATACTTACTTGCTGGAACCCTGGAAACCAGGACAGTGACTGCTACGTAGTTAAGTGCTCAGGAAACCTTTACCGAGGGAACAGGTGAATAGGTTAGACATGTAATCTGAACGACTATGTCTTAACAGAGTGCCTCTCGAGCAGTACTGTTAGAATGATGGCGTACACAGAACTGTTTCTCGAAGGAGACGGGAAAATTTGAAGTGGCATATTTTCATGACATCTTCCATCTGCCTGTCTCTGGTTTCTGCCAAAACTTTGTTTTCTTGTCAGATTTTTCTCTACAAACGCCTGCCTGACTTCGCCAGGTGCAGAGATTTCCTAAACAGCTGGATGCGCGGAGAACACTCGCTTCCCTGTCAGGGAAACCTCGCCGCAGGGAACCTGCTGGGCCCGTCCATCCATCCATCCATCACCCAGCTGGTGTCTCAGACTTGACTTCCCCAAGTGCTGGCCCCAGTGCCTCTTGAGTCAGTGTGGGGATTTTTCATTTTGACAGTAATCGAATTGTCAAGCATTTCCTCCAGGAAGGTTAAATGAATGTCTCGAAGATCTCTTCCCATCTGACTACAGAGGCCACCCTTCTCTTCTTGCCTCCGTTCTTCCTTGGGCTTACTCTGTTCCTGCCTCATTCCTGTCTCAGGGCTTGCTTTTCGCTCCTCTGCCTTTGCCCGAGGTTCAAATCTTACATCCCCTCAGGATGGGCATCATAGGGTTCTGGAATCACCCTGCCAGTGTAGCTCTGACCTCTGTCCTAAGAATCCCAGGCTTAGCTTCACACAAGGCGCTGTGGCCTTTAAGCCCCACCCGAGAAACCCAAGAAGGGTTTGTTTTGCCTGGAGACAGCCCAGCCTACCCGTCTTTCCTGCCTCTGCAGCGCCAGGCGCGCTTTTGGGTTGAGAGGGAGGCCAGACAGCTTGCCAGTGACCTTTATGAGATGTGTCTGGCCTCCCTGTTCTCCTATGCAATTGCAATACGCTATCTGGGACCAGGCCTGTACTTACTTAGAACAATGGTTCTCAAACTTCAGGATTCATGAGAACCACCGGAATGGCTTGTTAAAACCTAAATTGCCGGGTCCCACCCCCAGTGTTCTGATTCAAGAAGTCTAGGATGACACCTGTTTCTTACAGGTTCCCCATTGAGGCTGGATCCTGGGACCCCACTCTGGGAACCACTGCCCTGCCGCCTAGCCCTGCCTGAAGCCATCCCCTCCAGCTGCCACCAGAGGGCACCTGCGGGCTTGGCCAGGGGTCTTCTCAGTCCTCCAGTGGCCGTGCTGCTGGGCCGCAGAGGCTCTCCCCTAAAGATTTCTTTCTAATTGTAATCTTTGTTGTTATGGATCAAGAAGGAGAAGTGTTGATCCAAAACACAAGGTAGACTCTCAAAATCGGTCTCTGACAAGTATCAAAGGTCTGACGAATAAGCCTTTTGAAGGTGTCGACTCTCCCAGTTTTCGAGAAATGGAACTCTGTACCCCTAAGAGGGGACCCTTCTCAGCACACGCATGAGGGGCTTGCTTTCAGAACACCCTGAAATCTTTCCATACTCAGAATCCAAGGGACAGTTAAGATTATAGGTGATTTTCATTTTCTTCTTCATGCTTTCTATTCTGAATTTTCTGTAATAAATATTACTTTTATAATAAAAGGCAATACTTGTTTTAAAAACACATTTTAAATGTAATGAAAACCCAAAAAACAACTCAAAAAAGCCAACAACAGCCCAAAGGGGATCTTGGGTGAGTAGCTTAAGGTAAAGAGAAACCCCAAATGGGACATGTCCCCCTCTCCTCATGGTTGGTTCTGTCCAGGTGTCTGCTGGGGGCAGGGCAGGGGTGTGGAACCCAGTAGGCCACATGCTCAGGGGGGGGTCCAGCTGGGACCAAGGGATGATGACCTGTAAGGGCTCTGTCCTCTCTGTAGTTCCCCTGATGCCCAAGCTTGTGGCCTGACACCCAGACCAAGCACAGCCCCGAGTCCCAGTCAGTGTTGCTGTGTTCTCAGACTCCGGTCCTTCCCCGGATCACCCTGGTTTAGCCACTAACTGTGTGCCGAGCAGATGGGAGCAGGCCAGAGATGTTAAAACTTAGAGACTTTATGGACCAGACGTTCCTATGTAGTGGTTTGCAGATACATTTGGTTGGGCCTGCATAGAATTGAAGCAGTTTGCGCTAACACTTAAAAATTGGGAGTACTATCCAGATTTGTTTTGTTTTGTTTTCTGATGAAATATTGGTAGATCTGAAATCCTAGGGCTGATGTCCCTCTCCATGCTTTGCGGAGCTTGGGGGAAGTAGGCCTCAGGTCTCAACCCTGGTTATTCATTATAGTCACTTGGGGAGCTCTTTAAAAATGCCTGTCTCCAGGCCTGGCCCCCAAGGAGCCTGAATTAATGGGGCTGGGGAGCAACAGCTTTGTCGTTGTGGTTGTTGTTGTTTAACTCCCAAGAGATGTCTAACCCAGCCAAGGTTAAGAAACTAGGAACTGGAGGGTAAAAGTGGAAGCTTCTGTCCTGGCTGGGATCTGGGGCCTCACAGAGCACCCGCGGACCAGGACTTAAGGCATTGGGCTGGCCAGGTTGAGAGGTGAGGGGAGGGGGGGATCTGTCTTCACACCTTCCCTGTGGAGAACCTTGTCAGCTCTCTTCCTCCTTGTGACCCCTGGGCTTCCCTGCAGGCTCTTGTCCTGATACCCCTCGCCAACCACATTGATCCCACTGAACTTCACCAACTTAAATTGTTGGCCCTCGGGTTTCCAAGAAAAAAATCCTGCTAGCATCATTTCAAGTTTGTTATTATGTGTTCTTTTCTTATCTGAGGTATTTTATATTGCGAATCATATGAACAGATTGTGGCCGGCGTAAATCTGAAAGGGGACTGAGTGGAAAGAGAGGCGAGCACATACGGGGTTGTCTCAAAGCTGAGAAGGCAGCTGGGAAAGAGAGCCGGCTGCCAGCTTGGGCCCTCGGAGGCAGAAGCTGCTCAGCGGGCTGGGGCCCTGGCCCTGGGGTGAACAAGTCCATGACCCAGTCTGTCTTGAGCAAGAGTCGGGAGACCGCGGAAGACTTGTATCATTGTTCCCAGTGATCCACTCCGTCCCCACTGAGAGAATGATCCATCCACCCTCCCGGGTGTCCGAATTGGCTCATGGAATGTGAGTGGACATCACATGGGCCCAATCTGAGCAGAAGTTTTAAATTTGCCTGAGTGGTTCAGGTTAGCTTCTCGTTCTTTCTGCCAGTACAGTATTTCCCAGACACAGGCCATGCCTGGCTGAGAGGTGAGCAGGGTCGAAGCCAACCTTCGTGCCTATGAGCCAAAAACAAAACAAAACCAAAAAAGGGGTATGCAGGTGGCTCGGTCGGTTAAGCGGCTGACTCCTGATTTCAGCTCAGGTCATGATCTTGGGGTCCGGGGATCGAGCCCCTTATCAGGCTTCATCCTTTGTGGATTATCTGCTTGAGATTCTCTCCCTCTCCCTTTGCCCCTCCTCTTGCTCATGCTGGTGCTCTCTCTCTTTCTTTCAAATAAATCTTAAAGAAACAAACAAAACCCTGAGATTTGGAGGCTGTGACCAGAGCAGCTGCTGACCAATCCAGAGAAAGAGTCCAAGCTTGTGTTCTAGGCCCTCCCCTTGGGCCGAGCCCCGGGATGGAGAGCAAGAGCCTGGGGAAGGACGTGCTGCTCCCCGCGGAGACGGAGCTTGTGACCACCGCAGGCTGCACCAGAAACAGGTTGGTACTGAGGAGATACCAAGCGAGCTGCGGGGCTCGAGCCAAAGCCCGAGGCAGCAAGTCCTAGCTTGCCTTCTGCCCTGGTCCCTTTGATGCCTTCCTCTCCTGTGAGCTCCATCTGTGAGGGGTCCCCCACCCCAAGCAAAAGTAACCACATGTATTAATTCGTTACTCCCAGTATTGTGTTAGCTCAGAATGCCACTGCCCAAAGCAGTTCGAGGGGAGCCCCAAAGCAGGAGAAATCAATCCCTCCGGGCACCTGGGCAGCCCTTCTGCCGGAACTGGCTTCGGGAACGCATGCAGTGGCTTCTGGGCCTCTGGATATCTGGGCCCTGGGTACTACCAGCAACCTAAACCGCTCCCTCTGCGGACAGCGTGTCCCTCCAGCTGCTGCCACGGGAAGCCACAGATGTCTCAAACACTGCAGGACCCGCAGGGGCATTTCGGGCACCGCGCAGGCTGGCACAGCGGTTGGGGAGGCCCTGTGGGTGAGGCTGCTCTGCCCACTGATCAGCCCTGACTTTGAATCAACTGAATTCCTTATGAGAACTGAGGGGTTCGATGTGACCCCCAACACTTCCAAGATGCTTTCTGCTGAAAAGTGGGGTCCCTGTCCCCTAAACTCTCTGTGCCTCACTCTCCTTGTCTGTCAAATGGGGTGATGACAAAGGCTCCCAGGTTACAAGGTTGGTGGGGGAGTGTGGAGGGCCCGCCCCTGCCAGACGCCACACTAGGTAGCCCTTGACCTCCCCACTGATGCAGGAGGAACATTCAAGAAGTGGGTTGGGGAGGTGGCTGCAAGGATGACAGCAGCCATGTGTGTTAAGTAACCATGTGCGCATGTGCAGTGCCAGCATTCACCCTGCCTCGCCCCAGGGGATCTCCCCACCCTGGCTTCCAGAGCTTTCCCTTCTGTTTCCTTGCTGACGACTCCCACATTCATAATCTGCCACTTAGACCTCCCTCCGCAGCTCCAGACTTGTATTTCCAGATGCCTGTTGACATCTCTGGGATGTCTCATGGCACCTCTGACTCAGTCTGTTTAAACTGAGCTCCTAACTTGACCCAAATCTGTCTCCCTCCATCCTTCCAGTGGCACAGGCTGTCCTGGGATCCCCCTTGACTCCTCTCTTTCTCTCACACCCCACATCTGACATCCAGTCAGTTCTACAGCCTACAAAATATTTCCAGGACCCAACCCATTCTTGCCTCCTCCACCCACCATCTTTTCCAACCTGGATTTCTGCAGGAACCACCTCACTGGTCTTTCTGCTTCAACTTCTGCCCCGCATGGTCCACTTTGAACAGAGCAGCTGGAAGGATGCTGTTGGAACACAAGTCCAAAGATGTCAGAGCCCGCTAGTGGTTCTATAGCCACCTTGGAGCAAAGGATAGAGTCCTTGGAATGTCCCACCAGCCTGCACACAACTCATCCCCCACCTAACTGTCTGACCTCCTTACCTTCCACTCTCCCTTAAGCAATGCCTCCTTGCTAATCCCACCAGGCACACTCCTGCCTCAGGACCTTTGCACTTGCTGCCCCACCCTTTTTAAAAAGATTTTTATTTATTTATTTGACAGAAAGATCACAAGTAGACAGAGAGGCAGCCAGAGAGAGAGGGGGAAACAGGCTCCCTGCTGAGCAGAGAGCCTGATACGGGGCTTGATCCCAGGACCCTGAGGTCATGACCTGAGCTGAAGCAGAGGCTTAACACAATGAGCCACCCAGGCGTCCCATGCTGACCCCCTTTTTGACCAATGTTTTATTTTGGGTTAGTTTTAGAAGTACAGAAAAACTCATAGTACAGAAGTTCTTGTATACTCCCCATATAGTTTCCCTATCATTAACATCTTACATTAATACAGTACATGAGTACTGTAATAATGAGCCAGTATTGATACATTATTATTAACCAAGTCTGTACTTAATTCAGATTTCCTTAGTTTTTACCCAATGTCCCTTTTCTGTTCCAGGATCCCATCCAGCATATCACATTACATTTAGTCGTTATGTCTCTTTGGACTCCTCTTGCCTGTAACAGTTCTATTTTTTTTCTTTCTAGAATGTTCTAGACTTATTTTCTTACCTCCTTCTTATCTTTACTCAAATATGACCTTCTAAGAGCCTATCCCTGACCAGCTAACCAATAGTCTCTGTCTTCTCTGCTTTATTCTTCTCAGTATTTATTGTTATCTATCATATTTAAATTTTTAAACTGATTTTGTGGTTCGTCCCTCCTGACAGAAATGCCAGTTCCAGGAAGGCAGGAATTTTTGTCTGCTTTGTTTACTGCTGTATCCCTCGGGCTCTGTATCATGCTTGGCACATAGTAGGTACTCAATAAATGTTTGCTGGTCATCCAAAGAATGAGCACTAGAATCTGACTGGGAGCCTCCTGATTCTCTGCCATCCTGACTCTGCACGTCCTCCCAACAAGTAGAGAAAATCTCTCTGAGAGACTCCCTTGAGCCAGGCCCCACATCCATATCTGCTTATTTATTCCCACAACAATCTGGGGATGCTGGTCCTCATGGGCGAGGAAAGGCTTGAGGAAAGCCCTGAGGCTCAGGGAGGCAGGATCACACAGGCAAGAAGTGGAGAAGTGTTTGGCCCCCAATTTCGCAGGCTCTCTGAGCACCCTTCCTGCAGTCAGAGCGAGGGTCTTGTGCACAGATTTGCAGAGGGGCTGTGACTCAGCCCTCTCAGAACACCAAGCACATGCAAGGATGGGTCTAGGGGGCAAGGTGCCTTCCTGGGCCTCGCCTCCGCTGGACCTTCCCCACAGCCCTGAGCAGGTGAGCACACTGAGGCCTGGTCTGAGCTCGAGCACCAACAGCCAACAAGAGGAGGAGCAGGCAGGGGAGGCTGCTTTCCCTGACCCGGAGGGGCTGGAGGGAGGCGGGGATCTGTCTGCAAGTTCTCAGCTTCCAGCAACAGGAGCGAGTGGCAGATGTGGCCACCTCCCGGCATCTACCTGCCTTCTCCCACCCAGACCCTGCCTTTTGTTTAGGGAGTTTGCCTCTCTCACCCTCTTCACTGCACCCAGGCCTGGAATGAACACCTGCCCACTTCCGGGGGGTAGAGTCATCTACCAATGGCATCCTTCAGTCCTCCCTGATTGGTTCAGGGATGGAATCGCAACTCAACCAGGGCCAAAGGTAGGCGAAGAAACATTACCCATCTCCTGCGAAAGAGCGCTTGTTCTCTCTCCCACCCAACCTGCCACTGGTTGGGTGGGAGATTCAAGATGGCAGGAGCCAATTTCGGTGGGCGTCCCACAGGTTGTATACCAGGCATTGGGTGAAGAGCCTCATGCTAGGGCTGGCCAGGGTAAAGAGGGAACATAGGGCAGTGCTTTCCTGGTGCTCACTGACCACAGGGCCTAGCATGGACCAGGGATCCCATAGATATCCAGCATCTAGCTGCAGCAAAACTTTCCTAAATAAATAAATGGATGGATGGATGGATGGGTGGATGATGGTTGCTCTCATCTCTCCATGCCAAATGTCTCTAAGACCCAGTTCCCTAACGTATAAGTGTAATACTAGTATCTACCTCCTAGAATTATTGTGGAAACTAAATGAATTAACACATTTCTGGCACATAGTAGATACATAACAGATATCAGTTATCATCATCATCATCATCATCATCATCATTTCCCCTCTGGGGCTTCAGTTTCCTCATCTGTGAAATGGGAATTCACTTATTCATTCAACAAACTGCTGGTCATTATCCATGTGACAGGTATTACGGTTAAGATCTGGGGCAAGTACAGAGATGCATGGGCCACAGTCTCTGCCTGGAGGAATTCACCTTCTGATGTGGCAGGGAGTCAGGAGTTAAAACCCAGGGGTGCCTGGGTGGCTCAGTGGGTTAAGCCTCTGCCTTTGGCTCAGGTCATGATCTCAGGGCCCTGGGATCAAGCCCCGCATCGGGCTCTCTGCTCAGCAGGGATTCTGCTTTCTCCCTTTCTCTCTACCTGCCTCTCTCCACTTGTGATCTCTGTCAAATAAATAAATAAAATCTTTAAAAAAAAAAAAAAGGGTTAAAACCCAGTGGGAGGAGATCCGCGGTGTATGGAAAGTCTGCTGTACAGATGTGGGGTGATCTGGGGTTTGGTAAGCAGCTACCTCTGGAGTTGGGCTAATTGAAGTGAAGGATGAAGCTGACTCCACTTTCTCTGATCTTTCCAGTATATTGAGTTGGCATAAAAACATTAGCTGGGACGCCTGGGTGGCTCAGTTGGTTAAGCAGCTGCCTTTGGCTCAGGTCATGATCCCAGCGTCCTGGGATCGAGTCCCACATCGGGCTCCTTGCTCCGCAGGGAACCTGCTTCTCCCTCTGCCTCTGCCTTCCACTCTGTCTGCCTGTGCTCGCTCTCACTCTCTCTCTCTCTGACAAATAAATAAATAAAATCTTAAAAAAAAAAAAAAAAAACATTAGCAATGTGCTGTAGTTGTTGACCCAAGTCAGGCAGATGTTTTAGAGTTAGGTAGATAGATAAAAATTAAAGGTCAAGGAAGAAAGAACTGACTTATATTCAGATGTTTTCTTCATAAAATATCTTCATTTTAAAAAATTATTTGACAAAATGTATAAATCTAATTCTTTAGACTTTTATCTTTTTTGAAAAATGACTGAAATTTTTATTTTAATGGACGTCAATGTTGTGAGCAGCCAAGTTACACCGCCACCTGGTGGCAGCATACTAAAGTCCCAGGTTTGTTCACAATGAACAAAACACTGCAAGCTCAATTTTTGACCCTGGCTGGAGATAACAAAGCCATTCCCTACACTCCTCTTCCCTGTTTCCTTTTGCTATAACCCAACCTCCAGAGCTGAAGCTCCTAAGCTCCCAGGTTTTTGCCTGGGCTGTGCCTGCTCCAGTTTCCCAGCAAAGAAGTCGACCTTCTCCTCCTCCCTGTGTCCTGCTCTTCATCAGCCCTGGGCAACCTCAAGCCCACCCATATTCCCTTCCATTCTCTATCCGTGCTAACACCTCCCAAACCCTCAGCCCCGCCCCCAAGGGGAATGTGGGAACAGAGAATCCAGCCCAAGGGTAATGGTTAGGAGTTCAGATGCTACAGACTGACGTGCGTTCAAATTCCTGCTGACCGTGTGCTGCTTGTGGGTCTGTGGACCTCTCTAAGGTCTCTCTGAGCCTCAATTTCCTCATCAGAGAAAAGGGATGGAATCTGGATTCAAGAGACTTCTTATTCTTTCTACTCTATGTCTGTCTTTCTTTCTTTTTTTAAGATTTTAATTATTTATTTGACAGAGAGAGAGATCACAAGTAGGCAGAGAGGCAGGCAGAGAGAGGGGGGGAAGCAGGCTCCCTGCTGAGCAGAGAGCCCCATGCAGGGCTTGATCCCAGGACCCTGGGATCATGACCTGAGCTGAAGGCAGAGAGACTTAACCCACTGAGCCACCCAGGTGCCGCTACTCTATGTCTTTCCACTTCTCATCAGGAGCTGGAGTGAGCAGAGACCAAGAAATGAAGGGGAGGAGCGGGTGGAGAGGAGCACAGAGGCAGAATGCCCCCGCATTGCCCTTCCCCCGCTTGGGGTCCCTCTCCAGAAATGGCCAAGCCCTCATTGCCCGGAGCTCCCTCCCAGGCTCCTCTCCTATCATAGTCCATCCGCTTGCTCCTCCAGCCTTCCCCCAAGCCTGGTTCCTGACGCCCTGCCCCATCTCATAATCCGCCTGGGTCTGAACGGGCGATGACTGAGCACAGGCCATCAGCCCCTCCTCCTTGGCGTCCAGAGAGGGCAATGTTTCACCCTCTCACACGCCTCAAGTGCACTTAGGAAGGGAAGAGATTCAGGGCTGGGCTTCCCTGAGAGCCTGTCCTGCAGCTTAGGAAACCAGCCTTCCGGCCTGATGCTAAGGCTGTCTGGATCCTGTCCTATGGCCTTGAACGAGTGAGTCACTTACTCTCGTGAGCTTCGAGTCCCCCCTTGGTAAAAAGAGGCTCTCTAATCTACCCCAGCTCCCATGACCTGGCTGCCAGGGCCACTGAAATGGTGGACAGGGTGACAGGTGACTCCTTGGGGAACCCCAGGACCCTGCTTCGAGGGGAAGGCTCTTCCCCTGGGGAAGTCAGTCCCAGGGCAAGTCTGGGATGCCCCCCACATTCTCTGTGGGCAGCAGTGCTAAGTGATGTATTAATTATTACGCACTCCCCCTAGGAAGCAAATTCAAAGAGAGGTCACCATGGTAACCTAGACGGTGGCCATGTGACCAAATATTTTAAGTGCTCAACGTGTTCCAGGCAAATTACCTTCTAGTGGCAGAGAAAAGAATGGGGTCTCAATCCCACACTTCAGTGGCCTGGGGATCCGGCGGGGGCTCCCTCCCTTCCACAGGAGCGGGCAAGGTGGGGGCAGGGCCTGCGGATAAGACACCCTGCCTTGCGAGGCCAGAGCAGAGCTGCGGATGACATCCAGGGCTCCACATGAGGCCTGGCCAGAGAGCCAGAGGCCCTGGTGGCAGTCCCGGCTCTCGTCCTATCTTGTCTGCAGCCCAGGGCTGGTGCCTTGACCTCTGTGAGCCTCTGGCAAAGCTCTGCACAGCAGCATCTCTTCAAGGACCAAAGAGATGAGCCAGTGGGTTTTTAGCCTCACTTACTGGGAGTGGGGGTACAAAGGGGGGGTGAGGGTTTTGCTAGTCGGACCCTCAAGGCACAGAGACTTGAATTCAAGTCCCACCTCTGCCACCTGGCAGCAGCGGTGTGACCATGGGCTGGTGACTTCACCCCTTGGAACTCTGGCTCCCTTACCTGTGAGAGGAGGCTTAACAATAGTCCCTCCCCCTCAGTGTGGCTGACAACCATGGAAAGGGCTCAGGACAGCACCCTGTGCAGCCCAGGTGCTAATGTCATCGCTGTTGCTGTCACTTACGAAGTGTCCCGTGTGCCCGGCTCTGAGTTGAGCAAGTCACACAGATCTACCATCGAATCCTCACCACGTTCCTCCAACGATATGAGGGTTATTATTAGCCACATTTCACCCATGTGGGGGCTAAGGTTAGCCAGGGAAGGTGGTGCACAGTCGCCCATGGGGTGGGACCTGCATTCTGACCTGAGTCCCTCAGGCTCCAGAACTCAACCCTAACCCTTCCTCACGTGGCCTGAGGATGAAATGGGTCATGTGTTGCACACCGCTGGTGCTCACTAGATAGTAAAGTGGTAGGCCTCCATGGGCACAGCCAAGTTTATGTCATGGCCACTATATTGCCCTTGACCCCTATCTTCTTGGGTTTGGCATCCTGGGTCTGAAGGGCTCAGGCAGTGATGGGGAGTTAATTAGAGGCAGGGACACCCAAGAGGGCTCCCTCTTTAGGCCATTGCCCCAGGGAGGTGCCCGTGGTCAACTGCATTACAATGGTTCTGCCTGTCCCTGGGCCCCTGGCTGCTCTCACACTGTCTGGACACAGAGAGCCAGGAGCTGTCTCTGACTTCATCCTACCCTAGCCAGTCTGGCCTCGCAGGCCCCCACCTACCCTTTCCTGCTGGGTCAGCATCCGGCCCCATCCTACCCTCACAGCCACCCCGGGCAGAACTAGCTTTCCCAGGACAGAATGAGGTCAGACCAGCAGAGTGATAGATGGACTTAATAACCGGCCATTCCTCCCACCAGCCCATTTGCCCTTCACAGTCCCAGGCCCATGTGGGACCAGAGGTAACCTCACCCTCAGGGGAGAAGAGTCCGAGGGGTAGAGACCACCCTCCCAGCCAGCTCAGGGCCCTCCAGGAGCCCAGAGCAATTCAAAGCTAGAAACTTGGAACACGGACACCCTCGTTTTAGCCCTTCTCCTTCATGGTGGTACGTCTTTGAGCAAATCACTGCTCTTCTCTGAGCCTCAGTGTCTCCCTCTGCCAAATGGACTGGATAATCCCTTGTTTGCCTCGTCGGGTTTCTGTAAGGACCAGCCAACTTCAGATGGGATCTCACCATGTAAATCTCCTGGCACAAAAAGAGGTGATTCTGGTTATTGATCATCTTGGCTGCTCTCTGGGTTGGGTTCCCCCAGCAGCAGACCCTGAGATAAGGATGGGGAGAAGTTCCTTTGGGCAGTGATCCCAAGAAGCACCGGTAAGGAAGAAGGAAACTGAGGCAGGGAAGAAAGAATCCATGTCAGACTAGCTTAGTGAACAGGCTGCAGTCGGGATAGGCAAGGCTCAGCCCCTCTGGAGACTTCCAGGAGACAGTGTGGACCTCAGATCTGTCCTAATGAAGAGGTGAGAGGGCTGGGCTCTTTGCCCACCAGCTCCCACCCACCCTTGGCTGAGGACTGTTTCCAAAGACTTCAAGGTCCCAGCACTCCCCAGCCTGCTGTATGTTGGCAAACTGGCCCTGGCTTGGTGAACATGCTCTCCGGCCAGAGGAAGCTTCCAGAGAGCTGCAGGTACTTCTAAGAGGCTGTCCTGTGCATGGGAATGGTGGTCCTGAGAGCAGGCAGGGCTCCACATACATGATCTCATTCATTGTCCACAAGCAGCCTCGTGAAGGGCGTACGGTTAGTAATCTCATTCTGCAGATGAGGAATCTGAGACTCAAAGGTGACGTTCAGTTGTCCCAAGCCACTCAGCTCAGCAGGGCAAGAATTAGACCCAGCGGCAGGGGCTCTGGTCCTCCCACTGCCTCTCAGATGGGCAGGACCCATTTGCATGTGGGTACAACCAGTAGCACGCTGATAACTATATAACCATAGGAGAAAAAAAGCCCTGGCTTATAGCATTTGCTGGTTGCCATGGTGTAAATACTCCCACCATGACCAATTTCATGCTACTAAAGTGAGGGCTGTCACTGAGCGCAGAGCTGGGAAAGGTTGCTAAGGGCTGGCTCTCCAGCGCGGGTGTGAGCTGACTCCAGCACACCAGTGTGGCCCTCCACACCAGTCACACCAAATCTCTCTCTAGCCTGGTCTTGCTCCCACCCGCTTGCTTCTGGAACTTCCCTCTGTTCCTTCCCTCTGGAATGTCCGTGTGTCCAAACCTTACTTGCCTTCTCAGAGCCTGTTCTGGTCCCACTTCCTCCTCCAGGCTGTAGAAGGCTGAGTACCACCAGCTGCTACAACAAGCAGTCCCATCATCTCTATCCTTCAACACAGTCTGAGCTCATTGCGGCCTCATCCAGCCATCCACGCAGTGGTGGGCTGGGGGTGCTTCTCATCCCCCTGGAGCCCCGCTTCATGTCCAAGTTCACCACAGAATGGGAAGGGAGCATGCATGAGTTTTAGGGCCAGGCCTGGAGCTGACACTCATCACTTCTACCTCCTTCGTTAGCCAGGACCACCCCTTCTAACTGCAAAGAGGCCAAGAAAGGTCATTCCACTGGAAATGTGATTTTCTTCCGCAGAGAAAATGAAACCATGAAAACGGACTGAAGCCAGCTTCTGCTTCTACCTTCCTCCCACCCCAACGTTCACAGTCCAACCGACTTCCTTCTGAATTCTTCCACAACACACTGTCCAGAAAGTGTTGCATTTGGTCTTTGACTCAGACTGTCCAACATGGTTACTGGGTTGGTTTCTTCTGCTTCCATAAACTCATAGGCTTAGCTAGGGAAGGTCCCTAGTAGCAGGGTTCCCAGGCCTTGCTTGGGGTGTGAATCACTTACAGATTTGGGATTCCCAGACCTGATAATGCAGATCTGGGGAAGGGCCCATCAATCAGTTTTTTAAGCAGCTTTGGATGTCCAGCTAACATGAGAACCGCCGATCTAGTCAAAATATCCCATTTCATGGATGTGAACACTGAGGCCCAGGGAGGGGGAGGAATTTGCCCTAAGCTATGGAGTAAGTTCAAGTTCAGAAACTTGAACCCAGGGGCACCTGGGTGCCTCAGTGGGTTAAGCCTCTGCCTTCAGCTCAGGTCATGATCTCAGGGTCCTGGGATGGAGCCCTGCATCCAGCTCTCTGCTCAGCAGGGAGCCTGCTTCCCACCCCCGTCTCTCTGCCTACCTCTCTGCCTACTTGTGACCTCTGACTATCAAATAAATAAATACAATCTTTAAAAAAAAAAAAAAAGAAAAAGAAAAACTTGAACCCAAGGCTCTTGACCTTTAACCGTGGGCTCAGTCTATATGCTATGGTGTCATTTCCCTGGAAGACCTGATGGTCAGTTCCAGCATAAGACACTGGTAGATGCCAAGTTGCTCAAAGGTCAGCAAGAGGACCTTCGTGGTCAAAAGATAGAGTTGAACGTGAGCTCTAGAAGTAGGCAGACCTAGGTTCAAACTCTACCTTTCCCACCTATTTGTTTGGGGACCTTGGGCCAGTCTCTTTACTTCTCTGAGTCTCACTTTCCTCATCTGGAAATTGGGGGTGATAACGGTAGCTGTCCCAGAAAGTGGCCAGGAGGTTAACATATATACAAATATGAAAAGTGCTCCATGATGTATCTGGTAGATTCTCCATCAGTACTTACTTTGGTTCTGATTATCTGCCAAGGTGAGTGGTTGTTCTCAAGGAGTGCAAAGGGGCATCTGGAAACAACCTCCAGGGGGAGCCTGATCCACGACTGAGAGTCTTATCTGGGTAAAGTTTTGGCCACTGTGTGACAGAACCTTCATGAAGATCAGCTCCCAAAATGTACTCGCCAAGTCTTTGGAAATTCAAGCCACACTGCCTGCCCTCAGCCTGACCTCAAGCTCTGTTGTGTGTGCATCCGCAAGCCTGGACATTGCTTCCGTGCACAGAGGAGGCCGGGGTCTCAGCCCATGGAAGCGCCATGGCCGTCAGGGAAGGCGAGGCACTACGGCAGTAACAAATGAGCCCCAGTCTCAGGGGCACCTGGGTGGCTCAGTGGGTTAAAGCCGCTGCCTTCAGCTCAGGTCATGATCTCAGGGTCCTGGGATCGAGTCCCACATCGGGCTCCCTGCTCGGCAGGGAGCCTGCTTCCCCCTCTCTCTCTCTGCCTGCCTCTCTGTCTACTGTGATCTCTCTCTGTCAAAAAAAAAAAAAAAAAAAAAAGCAAAGGCTGCTTTCTCAGGCACTGCCCGTGTCCTTTGTGGCTTGCTGGGAGCTCTGCCCCAGGCCAGCACTCAGACACACAGGCCGGAGGAGCATCTCCCGACTCAATCCATTCAGTCAACTCGATGGGGCCCTGGAGGGTCTCACTTTCACAATAAAGTGCTGTGGCTTGGAAGGGAGCCGCGTAGTCCCAATGCACACAGTGCCACACTGAGGCAAATCCTGTCTGCGTAAAGGGGATTAAGAGGGTACCCCCCTCAAAGGACTGGAGCGAAGGGCTATGTGGGATGATGCTGAGGAACTCTTGAAATGGTGCCTGGGAGAAAGAACTTGATACATGATGGGTTATAATAACCAAAAAGTGGAAACCACCCGAACATCCATCAGGGAACGAATGGCTAAACACGTAGTGGTGTGACCATACACGGGGCACTAGTTAGCCGTGAAAACGAGTGAAGTACTGATACGTGATCATGGATGAACCTGAAAACACTTATGCCAAGGGAAAAAGCCAGTCATAAAAGGTCTCAGGCGCCAGGGTTCCTCTTACATGAACTGTCCGGAATAGGCAAATCCAAAGAGACAGAACGTAGACTGGCGGCTGCCAGGGGCAGCGGGGAGGGAAAAACCAAGAGCGACTACTGAGAGGTACCGTGTTTCATTCTGGGGTGACGGAAATGTTCTGGAATTAGTAGGGCCGTTGCACAACATTGTGACCATGCTAAAAACCTACTGAATTGCGTACTTTAAAATGGTGAAATTTATGTACTATGAATTCTATTTCAATATTATAAAAAATTAAAATAAATAATAATGATGATAAATAATACATAAACAATGGGTAAACAATGGTCAAGCCCCCCCACCAGCTCCTGTAGAGTTGTTCTCTTCCACCCCAAAACCACCAGTCCCTGTTATAATGCCTTTCTCTGTGTTGTTGTTCCTGCAAGCTGGTCTGTCTCCCTGGACCAGGGGCCCTCCAAGGGCATGGGGGGCCCGGCTCTTTTGTCCTTCTCTGTGGCGCCTGATCCCGGCCGGCATTGTTAGCTATATGACTTGTGCTTTCTCTCACTTTCACTGATGGAGCTGTGCCCATGCCATGTGTATGTGTTGTGTGTGTGGGGGGGGTGTCTGTGTGTCTGTGTGGGAGTGTGTGTGAGTATGGGTGCGTGTGCCCTGGATCTGGAGTCTGCAGGGAACTGGGCTCATGTTTGTTCCTGCCACAGGGACAACCTCTCCTCTCCAGTCTCCCCAGTCACTTCTCCTGCTGTCCCCAGGATCCTGCGGGATGCCTGGGAAGGAAGAGCCCTTGGCAGTCAGATATCCAGCCTTTTCCATTCAGTAATGAGGAAATCCAGGTCCAGGGCTGGGGTGGAGTGGGGGGTGTTGGAAATTTGCTCAATGTCACTCAGTGAGAGGATGGCAGAGCTGGACCAGAAAGCCAGGCACCACCCCCGCCCCCCACAGAGCCGGTGCCCCCCTGTGGTCATGGTGCCTGAGACATGGGCAGCAAGGCGGGTCAAATGCTCAGAGATTCTTGGGACTTCTCAGAAGGCCTCACACCAGACAGGTTACCAGCCTGATGTGTGAGGATGTGCAGGAGACAGAGGGCTGGTAGGATCGAGGAAGGTCTCCGCGGCTTGATACTTCCTGTTTTTATCACCGCTTTAGTCGTGGGAAACAGTTGTCACCACAAAACTGTAGCGCCAAACCCACAAGCTTCTCTTGTGCACACACCCATCCCTCCCAGTGGCCTCTCTCTGGGACCGTGTCTGCCCCAACCCTCTCACTCCAGGCCCACTGAACTGGGGTTCCCCCTGTCAGGGCTGAGGCTGGATCCTGAGATGAACCAGCCTCTCTGGGAGCCCCCACCATAGCCAGACCCCCAGACGCTCCTGAGGTCTGACCCATCTCTCTTCCAAGAGCTCTGCATTCATGCATTTATTGAGCACCTACTATTGTGTCCGCTCCTACATGACTGAGGTTAAAGGGCTATTGAGACCAGCCTGTCCAAGACTCGCTTGAGACAGGAGTAACCAGGCTGAGGCTGGGGTGTAGCTCAGGGCCCAGCCCATTCCCAGAACCAGAGGCACCAGCAACTCCCACTCCAGCTCTGAAAGGTAGCTCTTGTCCTATGTTCGGGACTTCCTGGGAGCCATTTTTAAAAAGGAGGGGACACATTTGTGAAATGAGGTAGACAGGCACGAATGCCACATTAAAGGACTCAGACTCACAGTGGGAGACTATGGTTCCATTCCTGACATGAAAGGGGAGTCTCAGGTGGATACCATCCTTCTTTCTGATGTTTTTGACCTTTGCTAACCTCCCTTTGAACACAAAGACTGGCCCTCGAATTCAGAACACTCGGGGCACCAGAACCCAGCCAGAATTTCAGAACACAACTCGATTAACATTGTCCTCGTGCGATTGCAAAGCTTCTATTTATGGCCATCCTGCAAGTTTCCCGTTTACATAGTTTCCTTTGAAGATAAATTATTTAAGTGACGATGAGTTGATTTTTCTAAAAACACTCAGCAGCTATCAGTCCAGGCAGAAGGGAAAGTGGGTTTGGATATTTGGGAAGTTCAAGAGGCAATCAGAGGTTTTCCCCAGGTCCGGGAGGCGAGGCTGACTTCGTCCTGGCTTCCCCTGCTGGAGGGACCACGGCCTGGACATGTCCTAACTGACTCGAGATGGCCTGAGTCTGGAATTCACAGAGCATCGGGTGTCAAGTTCGCTGCCTCCAGAGCCACCCTGGGGTGGGCCTTGGAGGTCCCGAAGGTGGACATCTGAGTGGAGGCCACCCTTGGAGGCTGCCTCCTCAGGGCCCAGAAGCATAGTCTCCTCTCAGACCTCTCAAATCACAAGCAAGGGGCCTGGTTACTTGGCCCTCCCCGTCTCCCCCTGCTGTTCTAGCTAAAGTCGAGGTTCTCGGGCACAGAGCCTCTCCTGGCACCCCACCCCATTCCCCGGACCATGGTCCACCTGCCCTGTGTCTCCTCTTCTGGGAGCAGTCCCCTCCATGGCTCCCCGCTGCTGAGAGAAGCCTCCCTTAGCAGGTCTCAGGTGGTTTTCCAGCACCTTCCTTTGAAAAGCTACCACCACCTGCCCAGATCTGTGGGAACCCAATAGAATGGGGCTAAAACTAAGGTGAGGCAGGTGAGGTGCCTTGTGTGCAAAATTTAAGGAGGCACCCATTGTCAATGGTCACCGCGACCATGACTGTCTCCTTAACCATGTGCCCTAGGTGCCTGGCTTGCCCCATGTGAGCTCTGCACCTGTGGCAGAGCCCAGGAAAAAGGAAACCTGCTGGTGAGCAGGTGTTCCAGGGATTATTGGGGTTCTGGGGAACCCCACAGAAGTTAACCCCTTGGGATCACACAGCATCTCTGGAGCCGATCTGCAAAGCTGCTACCTGTGCACTGAACAAGGGTGGGAAGCCAGGGGGGAAGTGTGGCTGAAATCTACCCATCTCCACCCCATGTGTCCGAGCATGGGGTCCACATCAGCCTGGAAAAGGGGTCACCTTCCTGTATTTTGTCCGTCGGTAACTGAGCCTTTCAGTACTTCCTCCAAGAGTGCAGACCATGCCAACAGTGGCCCAGCACATGGCATGGAACAAAGGTGATTAGAGAGGGACAGGGACTTGCCCTAGGATGCACAACAGCCGGGCCACGACCTGAGTTTCTGCAATCTTGACTTCATCTTCTTCCCTTTGCTTTGCATCTCTTGAGCACAATGTGTTAGAAAATGGAGTGTTTCCCACAGGCAGAGGTAAACCTAGCACATGATGTCCCTTTTAAGTCCTTTCTTGCCCACCCCTCCCCCACCCTGCCAAGCCCAAGTTAATTCCCTCAGCGTCTTTTCAGCAGCTTGGACTTGCCTCTAATCCTGCATCTGTCTTCCCCATTGGACTGTGGATTCCTGGAGGGCAGAAAGCGTGTCCTGTGGCCTCAGTCTCAGCACAGGGCCTGGGAGATTACAAGTGCACTGGGCACGTGTAACCCACATTTCCAGGGACCCCTGGGGGCCCAGTCGTCCCTGCACCACGAGGCCAGAGCACTTAATAAGACACAGACCATTAAGCAAAAGTAATTTAAAAATAATTCCAGCTGTGACTTGTGTCTCTCTAATACCCTTAAAATCCTCTTCCCACTGCATTTCTGTCCCTTTTCCTCTCTTTTCCACTCCATGACACAAAACCTGGAAACCAGATTGTCCAAAAGCCAGAGTCACCTTATGGGGAGACAGGAGGTGTTGCGGATCAGCGGGCTGTCCTCCCAGCCCTGGGCCCCTCCTCCTCTGCTAGACCTGCTGATTCCCCGCCTCCCTCCCTCCCTCCCAGGAGTGGCCCTGGGACCAAGTCCCAGCCACCAGAATGTCACTGCAGGGATGGAAGTCACTTTCAGCCCTAGGCCTTGGGTCTCCGTGTGCCCTCCCCTTCCTCCCTGCTGCCTGGGGGCCCACAGGGCTACTACCCGGGGTGGGGCCGACAGAGCCTGGGGCAGAAGTCTCCTGGGAAAGGGAGCAGGTCTCTCTAGGGGCATACACTCCTGTCCTCCTCACACTGCTTTGTTTGGGGGTTTCCTTGCCTCAGCAAAGAGCAGTTGAGTCCTGCGATAAATAAGAGAGGTGGGAAAGGAGAGAGGCCGGCTGAATAGTCACAACCCGAATGCTCTTTAGGAGAAAGGGGGAGCAGAGTCTGGGACTCCCACAGATGGGCTCTGTCCCATCACACGTTTGCAGAATGACTGAATGGCCGGGGTTGCTTGTAGCAGCAGTGAAGCAGGATGGTTTCTTGTGTAACTAAAGGGGTCACCTGGCACCCGGATTCAGGGCCGACAGACACTCACAGGCAACAGAAGCCACTGCCATTTTCTCCGCCATTGTTCTTCTAAAGGACTCTGCCCCCGCTGCCCTTCCCTGGGGGGAGGGCAAGAGCAGCCCCCCTTCATCTCACAAGGGCCTCCCCAGAGGAAAGCTGGACGTTTGCCCAAGGTCACCCTGGCCCTTAGAGGCGGAAGGGCCAAGGAAACCCCAAGAAAGGATTTGGAGCCAAAAAGGATTTGGACCTGGATGCAGATGGGGAAACCAGCAAGGGAGCCCTCCCAAGGTGGAAAGACTAATTCAAGAAGCTATAAGCCAAAGACAATGGATGGAAATGACCTAAGGAATTCCAGGAAGGAGAGAAGCCTCTGGTCCAGGCACCTGGTGGGCTCCTCGCAGCCTGCAGAGCTGCCACCATTCGCACCGACAGAGCTGGGGCTGGCAGGAGACACGAAAGCTCTGGAAAGGAAATGCTGGAAACACAAAGTTCTAATAGGAACCGTCTTGGCCAAAACAGACAAAACAGACCTTGGGGAGGAGCTTGGGAGGGGAAGGACCCAATGGGCCTCAGTCTTCCCAGGTAGCATCGTTTCGTTCAACATTCCCTGAACATTTCTGCAGTTCCTATGGTGTCCTGGTCACCTTGGTAGCCTCGGGATCCAGCCATGAACCAAACAGAAAAAAATGCCACCTTCCAGGGGCCCCACATGCTGGTGGGGGAAGCAGACCAGAAAAGACAACCACAAAAAATGAGTCAGTTCTGTAGTGCCAAGATACAGCGAGTGTTGTAAAAACAAAACAACACAACAGGACCAGGAGTGCCGGAGATGAGGCTGATTCCATAAGCTGTGGAGCCCCGTGCAAACTGAGAACGTGGGGCTTGTTCTAAAAGCAGAGGAAACAAGCTGTTACATGTACGCAGGAGATTTTTTCCCCTTCTTTCTGCAGTCTCGCTTCTCTCTCTCTTTTTTTAAGATTTTACTTATTTATTTGAGAGAGAGAGAGCAAGAGAGGGAACACAAGCAGAGGGAATGGGAGAGGGAGCAATTTCCATGTGGAGCAAGGAGCAAAGGTTCAGTCCCAGGATCCGGGGATCATGACCTGAGCCTAAGGCAGATGCCTAATGACTAAGGCACCCAGGCGCCCATCTCTCTCTTGTCTCTCGACTTGTCACTGTTTTCTACTTGCTATTTAATGTCATGCAAGGTGAAGAAAAAAACTTAAATTTAGAGGCACCTGGGTGGCTCAGTGGGCTAAAGCCTCTGCCTTCAGCTCAGGTCATGATCTCAGGGTCCTGGGATCGAGCCCTGCATCGGGCTCTCTGCTGAGCGGGGAGCCTGCTTCCTCCTCTCTCTGTCTGCGTCTCTGCCTTCTTGTGATCTCTGTCAAATAAATAAATAAAATCTTAAAAAAAAAAAAAAGATGAAAAAAATACCTTCAATTTAAATTATCAGCATGGGTTTTACCTTTTTCTATGGTGCAATGCCAGCTTTGAAATGAAAATATTAGAGCATTCAACTCGTATGTGGAATCATAGAAATTACACAATTTCTATTTCATGGCTTGTCCCCAAGGGTGCCCCAAACCTGCCAGAAGAGGCCAAACAGGACTGGAAAGAGGAAGAGCTGATCTGCCCAGCCACCCAGCCAGAGTAAGGGAGCTCTCCTGGGCACAGAGAGACCTCAGGTCTCTGGGTTCCCAGGAAACCTGCCCCACTATCAGGGACACGTCCACTCTCCAGAGCCTGACGGCCACCAAGCTCCCCCTACCAAACCATCCCTTCCACCAGATTCAGGACTGATGCGTATCACCCCAGATGAAGGTGGGGCCCGTGGATCTCAACTTCTTCCCATGGGTCTACTGCTGCAACTGTTGGCAGATGGTTAACACCCAAGGGTCTTTAAACTTCCATTCTAGAATGTGCTCAGTACCTGGATCAGGGTCTTACCCCCACTGAGATGTGGCTTCTGGCCAATCACCTACCAGATGTGCTGTGACGCTGCCAGTGAAGGGTAGGAATGGCCATGCCCTGGCCCAAGACACTGTGAGGTGCATGCCCTTGACCTCCCCCGCCCCTGTCCGGTGCCTGTGATCTGGGTCCTGCCAGGCACCCAAGACAGTCACAATTGGGTGGGGCCAGAGAGAGGAGGCAGACTGGGGCCAGAGGTATGAATGGGTGGCGAGCAGGCAGCCTGTGTGTGAGCTGAGGCCAAGTTCCTGGTGCACACTCCCTTGTCCCATCAGATTTCACTTACAACACACAGATCCGAAGATAAAATTATCAAGAACCTCAAGACAGTGCTGGTGGAACATAAAGTGGGAAGCATGGGGCCCTTCTGAGCACAGGGTCCTATGCTCGTGGGCTGGTGGTGCTCCCAGAAGCCAGCCCTGGAGGGTTTAGGAAAGGCGTTCATTCCCAACAAATGTTCAGAGAAGGCCTTGGTGAAAACATGATGTTTGAGCAAAGACGAAGAATGAGAAGGAACGAGCCACGCAGATTTCCAAGGGAAGGGTGTTATGGGCAGAGGGAACCACATGTACAGAGGCCCTGGCTTGGGCGCATGCCTGATGCATCCACGGGGCGGCCAGGAGGACATGTGGATGGAGAGGTTGGAGAAGGGGCCAGTTCTGCAAGGCCCTGGGGGACAGTTTAGCGATGACGGCTTTTGGTCTCAGAGAAAGCGGGAGCCAAGGAAGGGGTTTCAGTAGAGGAATGACATGGTCAGACTTAGGGGGGCTCCTGCAGGGTTCTGAGGAGACCATAGGAGGCAGGCAGACAAACAGGGGGCCACTGTAGTTGTCCGGGAGACGGGTGATGGTGGCGTGGACCGGCCTGGAAGGATGTGTGGTCAGATTCTGGATATTTAAAAACAACTCATATAGTTCAGGCCCCAGGATGCCACCTAGGGTTCAAGGCTCAGGGAGTTAGGCAGGAGACCCCAGATTCCAGCTTCTGGTGAGGTGGGAGCAGGGCCCCTCCAACATGTCATTTCAGCTGAAATCTGAGAGACATAAGGAGATCAGGGGAAAATCCTTCCAAGCACAGGACACAGCATGGGGGCCTCATTTGGCCCAGGCTGCCAGAACAGAAGCTGCAGACTGGATGGCTGAAATGAAACTGTGGTGGGTTTTTTTGTTTGTTTGTTTTGTTTTTGTTTTTTTTTTTCACAGATTAGAAGGCTGAGAAGTCCAAGATCAAGGTGCCCGCCAATTCAGTTCCTGGTAAGAGCTCTCTTCCGGACTTACAGACAGGCACTTCTTTTGTTACGGTCTTCACCTAGCCTTGCCACAGCGCCCGCAATTCATCTCTTTCTTTCCTGTCCTTACGGAGGTCACCAACCTTATCAGATTAGGTCCCCTCACTCTTGACTTCACTTAACCCTCATCATCTCCCGAGAGCCCCACGTCCCCATATAACCACACTGGGGAGCTTCAACATATGAATTGTTGGGGGGATGTGGAGACACAATTCAGTCCAAAGCTCACCTACGGGGTATGTGGTGCTCAGCCCCCCTCCCCTCCGTACAGAGTAACCCTTAGCTGGGCCTGGAGGATGGGCTCTCCAGACTGGGAGACCTCAGCAGTGGACACTGGATTCCATCCCACGGAGGCAGACTGAGCGCGTGGTCCTGGTGAGGGGTTAGAAGCCTCGGGGTGAATCAGCCACCGTCCTGGTGAGTTAAGATAGGGTCAGGTTCTCAGTCCTCTATATTTAAACGTCCTATGGCCCAGATTCCCACCTCAGAGGGTGTTGTTGCCAGATCTTTGCATTTTAAAAGAGCATCCCAAGGGGAACCACTGCTGCAGGGGGAGGGGCAGGGCAGCTGGGCAAAGCAGCGGGAAAAGGGACATCAACTGCACCTGCAGAGGGGGTCTGGAGACTTCTGCTGGTGAATGACCTCTTGAAGGACTGTTGCAGCTGGGCATTGAACTGGGCAGAAAGTAGGGGCGGGGCAGAGGGAGAGGGCATTCCAAACAGAGGGAAGTGCAGAGGCAAAGACCCAGAGGCAGGGCGCGACCAGAGGAGAGGAGGAGGGTGGGGAGGTGAGAGGAGGTTCTGCACAAGTTTTCTTTGCTCCCCACTGTGACCAAGGGACAAGGTGACCAGGGTTACCTGCAGCAGCTGTAGGGACAGCATTATTGCAAAGAGGCCCCTGTTGGCTGCCCAGGTTGCCCCCCCTTTGCCCAGGCGCCCAGGAGTCATTGATGGATCATCTGGGCCCACTGGCCCACCTGCTGTTCTTCCTGTGGAGGGAGGAGAAGGATGGGAGATTTCACAGAGAGCAAAGAGGCTGGAGGCTTGGGGGAGGGGATGAGTGAGGACCTCTGTATGGAGCCTGCCGACCTTATGGCCCTTCCCTGGGTGGCCCTCAATGGGTTGCTGGGGCAGAGGGCACGGGAAGCAGCCTGTCTTTCAACTATGGGTCCCAGCCTTTCTGACTGCCGTTTGGCTCAGAGTAGTCACACCCAGAGGGGTGCTGGAACTGGGTGCTGGAGCCAGGGGTGCTGGAGCTGGGTGGTTCACAGGAGTAGACTGTTAAAATATTCAGGAACTTGGGGCACCTGGGTGGCTCAGTGGGTTAAGCCACTGCCTTCTGCTCAGTGCGGAGCCTGCTTCTCTCTCTGCCTCTGCCTGCCTCTCTGCCTGCTTGTGATCTTTGTCTCTCTCTTTCTCTGTCAAATAAATAAATAAATAAAATCTTAAAAGAAAAATATTCAGGAACTTTGTAAGCGGGTTGTTAAACTTTTGGTAACTTGGAGGCCTTGGTGGGTGTTTTTACTGCATGGAAACCAGCAAAAAAATAAAATAAAATAAAAAATCAAGGATTTTTTTTTTTTTTTTTTTTTTTTTTTATTTGACAGAGAGAGATCACAAGTAGACAGAGAGGCAGGCAGAGAGAGAGAGAGGAGGAAGCAGGCTCCCTGCTGAGCAGAGAGCCCGATGCGGGACTCGATCCCAGGACCCTGAGATCATGACCTGAGCCGAAGGCAGCAGCTTAACCCACTGAGCCACCCAGGCGTCCCAAGGATTTTTTTTTTTTAATCCATAGAGCTAGTTAATCAGCCCTCCGCTGGACAAGGGAGCCACAGGCACTAGTGATGTGGGAAAAAAAGGCAAAAGAAAATTTATGTTTCCTTATCACCTATATCCCACTGACAAATCCTTGAAACAGGCAGAGTGACATTCCTCTAGGAACTCAGCTGCCTTGAAGTTAATACTTTGCTAAGGGCAAAAGGCAATCTTAGTCTTCCCCCGCCCCCCTTGCCCAGGATCCTGTAAGTCTACTTTAATGGAAGAATTCCTTTGGAAACTTCCTTTATTTCTACCTGCCGCCCTCCTCCCCCAAGATAAACGTTGGCAATCATCCCCCAAGCATATGGCACACGGATACACATCGAAAGGGTCTCAGGACTCAGGTTTTATTAGACAGTAATAAATGACCTTTCCCCAACAACAGCTAGCCCCCTCAAGATCCCAGAAACCTTGCTTCTACATTCCTTAGAGGCTTACACTATCCCTAAACACCTCCCAACTTGAAAGCATACACTGGGTCACTCCTCTGGACCCGGTGCAGCTCTTTCTGCCCACAGGTCCCAACCCTGTGCTTTGATAAAACCACCTCCTTGCACCAAAGACGTCTCAAGAATTGTTTCTTGACCGTGGGCTTTGAACCCTCAGGTCTTCCCTTACCCAAAACACACCCTCTGTGCAAAAGCCCTTCACAGAGCCTGGGAAACATCTAGCTAGATACATCAGACACTCTCAACTGTCCCTGCTCTTAAGGAGCAACCAGTCTGTTGGGAGACAGAAAAAACAACCTGGGAAATCAACCAGAGAAATAATGGTAACAACAGTTGTCGTATCTCGGGTCTCTCCCATGGGTCACGGTGCTGGGAACTTTTCACACATCATCTCTACTCCTCACAGCAGATGCCACTGTATAGATGGGAAAAATGAAACTCAACGGTACAAAGGCACCTGCCTAGGATCACACAACCAGCAATGTCAGGTCCACATTCCACATTGTTCTGACTTTTGAGCTTGTATGTAGACTTGACCGCTACAATATCCTGTCTCTCAGTAGCATGCTGTACTACAGAGCCCAGGGCAGGTGCAGGGGTGGCACTGAGAAAGGCTTCCCAAGAGCGGGGACATTTGGTGTGGGCCTTGAAGGATGTATAGGAGTTTGCCAGTTTCAGGGCAAAATGAAGAAGGGCATTCCAAATGGAAGGAGAAGCATAGGAAAAGGCATGAATGAGTGAGAAGGCATGGGAGGTTCGGGGTGGGGGAGAGGGGCGGGGAGGCAGGGGGAGAGCACAGGATTGTATTACAAGGTTGTGTCGTGGGGAAGGAGGCCAGATGAGAAAGTAGGTTGGGGCTTTATAAGGAGGACTTTAAAAGCCAGGCTAAGAGATTTGGTCTTGATCCTGAAGGCTTGGGAGCCACAGAAGCGGAAGGTCCCTGGAAATCACACTCTAGAACTGTGTAGATGTTGTGACAAGATTGCTATCACGTCTGTTTTACAAGGTGCTCTAAAGCAGTGCTTCTCAAGCCATCTGTGGAGAAGCACCATTTTTAAAAATTTCTAATCTGTTACAGACTAATACTTTTATGAAATGCAAGGAAAATGAATTACTTGAAAAATAAAATGAATTAAAAAACAAGCCTTTTTTTTTTTTAACTATAACATTCAAGACATGCAATTGCACTATCAAATTGCACTACAAGTTTTCACCTTTAATTTCTGTGTTCTTTTTGATAGAGATGCTCTTGTCCAGGGAGTCTCTATTACAGACACATATCTAGGACAAATAAGGGTTCTCCCAGTAAGAGCTAAGTGCTGTCAAACAAATCCCATTTTGGTGATGTTGTTCAGAGAAGGTAAGCAGCCTGCCCAGGATCACACAGCAGGTGAGAGGTGGGGCTAGGACGTAAACCCAGAGCTGTATGCATTATTGAGACTGTCTACCTCAACCCACCTGGCAGCTCCTGCCCAGTCCCTCGGCAGAGCCCTTTGGCCTGGCCCCGCAGCCTTGTCCCAGCTCTTAACACAACGTTAAGAGCCCTGAGGATGGGGAAATGGATCCAACGGAATGGAGCCCAGAGTCCCACGCAAGAGGGTGGCAGAAGCAGCCAGCCCTCAGATCTCCTGATACTAATCTGTGCTCAGTTTCACCACTCCGTCTGCCTGTAGGCCTGGTCTCCAGGCCAGACGGTGCCAAGAAGAGCAAAGAGAAGGAGAGGCAGGAAGAGGCAGGAGACTCATCAATTCCTGACACTTAACCAGTGCTTTGTCATTCTCAATGAGCTCAGCAGCTCCCTAAGCAAAGAGCTGCTCACAGAAGCAGGAGATAGTTGGTGGTCCTACCCAGGTGGGCAGTCTGGGTGGGTAGGAGCCCCTCAGGAGCACATTCCCCATCCCCTTTAGGTGCTGCTGCTTCTCCAACTGCAGAGGGTTCCCCCCCACCCCACCCCTTGCTGGGCAAATGCTGAGAACCAGAGGACAGAATGTAAGTGGAGTCCTTGGGTGTGTACTGGGCATCTCCTTGGTGCCAGGCCCTGGTCAGCTGCTCCAGGGACCCCTGGGGTGAAGGATGATTCCCAGCCCCCATGCTTGGGGCATGTTCAGCAGATGGAGGAGGTAAACAGGTTCACCAGGAACCGTAAAACATGAATAGTCACCTGACTTACCATTGACAGAGCACTTGACCCCTGGCAGGCACTAGGCCAAGCATTTCCCCCGTATTATCCAACAGAAGCCTTACAAAGCCCTCTACAGCAGGTATTATGCCCACTGCACAGATGGGGAAACTGAAGCCCGGTTGGCTGAGATTGTATTTATAGAGACGGAGGATTTGGTTTTAGGGCCCAGCTCTGTAGAACGCAAAGGTCAAAGAGTTATCGCCGTTTGCCAGGGAAGACAAGTGTGTGGTAGCTGTGACCGGGTAACAGGGAGGAAACCAGCTAGATCTTTGGGGCAAAGGTGGGTAGTCTGGGAGGCATTTTGACTGGATGTTTCTGGAAGAGGAAAGATCATGGGAAGGCTCTGAGGAGGGAAGGGTTCAGAAGCAACTGGTTGGAGCGGCTGGATCAGTGGAACACTGTAGGCAGGAGAGGTCCCATGGGTCAGGCTAAAGGTCAGAGCCAAGTCTAAGCAGTAATCCCTGGGCTCACCAGTAACTCACCAGTAACCCAAGTTTCCTCTGAATCCCTGTGAGAGGGCTGAGCAGTCAGGAGTGGGGCAGTGGGGCTGAGGGGAGGACTCTGGGGGAGCTCAGACTGGGCCAGGCTGGTTCCAATTGCAAAAGAGCTCCCTTCCCTGGGGGCCAGTAAAGAATCATGATAATAATAGCCATTCCACTTTTACTGCTCATCCAGTCAGAAAAGTGATTCTAGTTTTATTAAAATATGCAACCTATGTATATAGCCAAGCATAATCCTAAACACGTTCCAGACATTAACTCTTTTAATTCTTGCAACGATCCATGATGTATAATCCCCATTTTACAGATGAGGAAACTGAGGTCCATGAGATTTAAGTGATCCACCTAAGATCATGAAGTAAATGTATGGGGGAGACAGGATCTCGGGCTCCCGTATCCACGTGTTTAAGCACTGTGCTCTGCTGGTGGGGGGGGGCAAGAAAACATACTCTGTTGTAAGAACTACCGTATTACAGATGGAAACTCTAAGTCCAAGCCAGGTAAAGGGACTGGCTCAGGCAAGTAGGGAGGACAGATCACTTGAGGAAATCAGGGTTCCAGGTCCTAGGCTAGGCTTCTACCCTCGCCCCACTGCAAGTCCAAATGATAGCTGGAGAGAAGCCGAGAGCCCTCCCAACCTGCGCACACCCACTATCTTCCTGGGGTTCCATGAGGGCCCCGTGGGGGAGAAAACAGTAAGATTACAATTCTGGCACCATTTTCCTAAAGACAAAAGTCAGTTATAACTAAAGATAGCTTCTCCCTCTCATTTATTTATTTATTTTTCTTTCTGATTACAAAAGGCTATATGATCGTGGCAAAATTTTTTTTACAAAGTTAGAGCAAATGAGAAAAAAAAGAGAAAAGAAAACAAAATCACCTTAAAACTCTTCCTTGAATACTGGTGTATTTTCAAGATTTCTCTGCTCCCTCTGTTTTTATAGGCATCCAAGACAGGAAGCAAGAGATTTGGCTTCCAGTCCTGCCTCGCTGTGTGACCTTGGGCAAGTCCCTGCCCTTCCCTAGGTCTCAGGCTCCTCACCTGTGAAAGGAGGTTTTGGTCATGGTGACCTCAGAGGAGGCCCCTTGCAGCTCTGACCTTCTGTTTCTGCTTCTGTTCCTGGATTGGCAGAAGAGGCACAGGCAGACTGCCCCTCTGCGGGGGACGCATGGCTGACAGCTCCCAGCAAGTCACCTCCGGGACGATGTGATAGGCCTGGAAACAGCCTTCAGTGCAGGCTCAGCGTTCCCAGGCCTGCCTGCTCCCTAGGCCCATATGGTGCCCCCTGCTAGCCGGACACCACCAGCTGCCCTTCACCTGCCAGCCCTGGGTGATTGCTTTTCCTCCAGGCTCCAGAATGCTCTCTCTACTGCCCCAGGATCCAGAAGGCTCAGGGAAAGAGAGCTGGGGGGGCTCCGCCCCGAGAACCTACGTACCCATTGCCACAGCACTTTTTGGGGAGAAGATAGCCTCATATGGTAAAAAGCTAAAGAGAGGGAGAGAGGGAAGGAGGAAAGAAGAGAGGAAGGAAAGGAACACTGCCTGTATTCCGGTTCATCTGGACCCCTTGCTGGGAGTTCAGAAAATGAATCAGAAAAACTTATTGGCCTTGAAGGACTCAAAGTCTGGTGGAGGCAATCAGAGTAGAAACAGGCAGCAACAACACTCTCAATGGTGAGAGCTCAGGTCTGTGGGATCTCAAAAGGCAGAAGCCTAACAGATGGGTGGCAGTCAGGGAAGGCTTTCTGGAGGTGAGCTTTCAAGGACAGATCTCTGCCTTTCCAACTCATGAACTCATGTTCTTAATTCTTACAGACAGCCCTGTGGCATAGGTGTTGTTGCTGCTTTTACAGGTGAGGCTCAGAAAGGTAAGTTCACAACCACCAAAAGAAGGAGACAGGTTCAAATCCCCAGCATTCCACTCTGGACTACACGCCTGGGTTTGAGTTTGATCCCAACCTCTGACTTGTAGAGACCCTTCTTGAGTGCTTCTCTCCCAGACTTTGAAATCTTATCTATAAAGTGGGTGTATTGCTGGCTGCAGGGTTTTGGAGAAGCAAAGGACAGATGGTGGAAAAAGCACTTAGTTTAAACGTCAGCGGGGCCTCACCATCCAGCTGGGGACAGCTCAGCCCCATCTTTCTCCCAGCACAGGAACAGGACTTCTGTCTTCTGAGCTAGCAGCAATCTTAGAAGCTGAAGTTCACCTTTGCCGAAGTTCCCCATCTAGAAGAAGCCAGACTGTGGCATGGAGGCATGTGCTCTTTTGACTGCAAAGCCCAACAGATGAGTATAGGATTCTAGAGAGAATTCTAAATCTTGTACTTCACACATCTGTGCTGGAGGAATTCTAGAATCCAGACTGCCCGCAAAATGCCTCCTACTAAGCATGGCAGGATCTGGGTCCAGGTCATGCAGCACCTGACCTTGGCAGATTGGAAGGATCACTAGAAATAGGATCCCATCTCCTTTGACAGATAAAGATTAAGACCTAGAGGGGGGAAGGAATTGCCTCAGGTAACAGAGCAAGTCAGTGTTAGACCCTAATACCCAGGCCATATCACCACATGGGGAATGGAGTGGGGGGTGGGGCAGCCCTGGAGCCCTGATCGTGCCAGAGAGCAGCCTGCGTGCTGCTGGGTGAATAAAATGCCGAGGTGGTCTTACTAAGGAAAACTTTAATAGTCCTGCCCGGTTCCCAGCAAAGTCCTACTACTCCCACCTCTCCTTCTAAGCCTCCCATTGCCCTCGGCATTACCCTCCTCTCGGGCAAGACCCTTCTCTCCAACCCTAGGTCTAACCATCTGTAAAATGGTCCCCAAGTATCTTATAGCTGGGCTGCCTAGAAATCCTAGGAACAAGGGGATTGGGAGAGGGGGGAAAAGAAGGGGCCATTCGGGCTTTCGGCCCTCTATGTTAGGGGTGCCGGTGGTGTGGACTCCCTGGGGAGCAAGAGCTGGAGCCCGGGCTGGGCGGGGCGAGGCAGGGCGGTCGGGGGCGGGGCCTGGCCGGCCATCACCCCGCCCCGTCGGACGTCGGCGCGGAGCTCGCGCCGCGGGGGGAGGAGCGCGGAGCCCGCGCGCCGCGCGGCCCCGGCGGAAAGTTTTCCCTGACGGAGTTTTAGCTGTGGCTGCCGGAGCGGCCATGGACGCGCTCAAGTCCGCGGGGCGGGCGCTGATCCGGAGCCCCAGCCTCGCCAAGCAGAGCTGGGGGAGCGGTGGCCGGCATCGGAGTGAGTGTGTGCGCGTCCGCCGGGCCGGGGCCGGGCGGGGGTCCAAGCCAGAGGGACCGGCCTCCCGCGGGCGCCGGGGGCAGAGGCGCGGTCTGTCCGGTGCCCTGCGGCCCTGCCGGGTCCTG
The DNA here is from genome assembly GCF_030435805.1 of Mustela lutreola. Taxonomy (NCBI): domain Eukaryota; kingdom Metazoa; phylum Chordata; class Mammalia; order Carnivora; family Mustelidae; genus Mustela; species Mustela lutreola. The sequence continues at coordinate 18,583,931 of NC_081299.1, forward strand.
CGGGGGTTGGGGGTCGCCGGGGGTCGAGTCGCGCTCCCACTCCTGTCCCCGCTCTGTGTGGCTGGGTAGGAGGGGCAGAAGCTGGGGGAGAGTGCGGAGCTCGGGGTCCCCAGGTGCAGGCGGCAGTCGGAGAGGCCACAGGTGAGGGGAGGAGACGTGCGCGAAGCCCGGCACCTGGCTACTTCGCCGCGCTGGGCGGCTGAGGGGAGACGGTGCTCGGGGGAGGAGGGGTGAGCGCTGGGTTTGGGGAGATGCCTGTAGCCCTGCGCCCTAGCTGCGAGGTCCGCGGCCGGTGGGAGCCCATTTGGCTCCCCGCCTCCCGCCACCCCCTCCGCCAGCCCTGGAGGTCGTCTTTGGGCTCCCAGACGCCCAGAAACAGACTCAGGTAGGAGCGGGCTTCTCGGGTACCTCCTTGAGGTTGGGGGCAAGGCTCAAGCCTGGGGTCTCAGGAGGTTTCACAGCCCGAGTCATCCAGACCCCTGCGGCCCCTCCTCTTGGCTGGCGTTCGGGCTAATTTTGAAACCTGTTTTCTCTCGCACTTTCCCCCTCGGGCTTCCGAAGTCCCAGGGCGCCCAGGCGAATGGCAGACTCGTCGCCACCTCTCCCCTCTCCCGGGGGCGTCTGGGAGGCCGGGAGCACCCCCCCCCCCCGCCTCTAATTATTCTCAGGGAACCCGTCACCTGGCACCTTCCCCTGAGGCCTGAGAAACCCGGCGTAAGTCCCTCTTTTTTCTCCAGGAGAAAGGGAGTGGATTGCCTGGGGTCACACTGGCCTTCCTGGTAGAGGTGGAGCGGGAGCCAGGACTTCTGTACACGCCCACCCTCCTATCAAATACCTGGGACTCCAGCTTCTCCCCTCCCCCTCTACCACCTCCCCCCCCTCCCACTAGAAACCACTGACAGTACAGTCACACGCCACCACCCCCGTCCTTCTTTCCAGGGCTCCGCCAGGGGAGCCCGAGTTCCCAGTGCCAGCGTGTCTGGGCCTAGAAAGCCCGCCCTGCCCCTCCCTCTTGCCCCACTCCACTGTTCCAGCTGTGGCCACCTCCTAAACCAAGACTGGCACTGGGAACACGGGCCGTGGCCTGCTGGTAGGGGTGGGGTCAGAGACCCATTAGGGCTGATCAGGGCCAGGCCAGGGATGCACCATCTCCCACACTTATTGGCCCCTAAATATAGCCCCTTTAAATACTTCAGGGATTTGACTGGGACTTCTGAGAATAATGATTTGTTCCAGTGGTGGAACCCTGCAGTTCTCCTGGGAAGGGGGAGGAAGAGGGGTGCTAGGTAAGGGAAGAAAGCTTTAAAAGCCTCTGATTCTGGGTAACGGGGAGAGGAGTCCACATTAGATGGTGGGAAAGAGTTTCTCCTGCTGCTCTCATCTTGAGCAAGTTGTTTTCCTTTCCGGCTCTCAGTTTCCTCACCAGAAAAATGGGATAAAACTTCTAACCTGACAGGGGTGTTGAGAAACTTATTGATTAATGCTTCCTACTGGCACCTCATTGGTGGTTTCCTTCTGTCCCTCTCCCCCTCCTGTCATGTGGAACTTCAATGTGACTATTACTGTGATGAAACAAGTTTTGAGGGCTCAGAGCCTATCTACACCTGCAGAGAAAAGGAGAGGTCCCACAGACCCCCAGAAAGCCCAGAATGCTGTCCTGAGCCTTCTGGACCCAGAGTGATCTGGGTGGAATCTTCACTGTCCTTCGTTATTGTCAGTTTTCTTACCTGTAAATTGTAAATAACGGTAGTACCCAGCTCAGATTTGTGTGTGTGCGCATATGTGTGTGTGTGTGTGTGTGTGTGCGTATGTGTGTGTGTATTAAATGAAATAGTGTTTTGCCTGGAATAGCAAAAGGCAATCAATAAAAAGTAACTACTGCTTTTGTCACTGTGTTTTACACAGTTTTTGCTTCTGTTGTTTCATTTGCTCCTGTGAGGTGACAGAGCAAGGATTCTTTTTTTTAAAATAGATTTTTAAAATTAATTTAAAAAAATTTTTTTATAAACATATAATGTATTTTTATCCCCAGGGGTACAGGTCTGTGAATCACCAGGTTTACACATTTCACAGCACTCACCATAGCACATATTTTTTTTTTTTAAGATTTTATTTGTTTTATTTGACAGATCACAAGTAGGTAGAGAGGCAGGCTGAGAGAGAGAGAGGGGAAGCAGGCTCCCTGCTGAGCAGAGAGCCTGATGCAGGGCTCGACCCCAGGACCCCGAGATCATGACCTGACCCGAAGGCAGAGGCTTTAACTCACTGAGCCACCCAGGTGCCCCCAGAGCAGGGATTCTTACCAGACCCATGTCAGAGATAAAAGACTGGAGGTTCAGGCTCCCACACAGCTTCCTAGAGGTAGCACTCCAAATCCCCAGCCCAGGGTTCTCATCACCATGCCTGCTATGAGGCACCATGACTCTGGCCGTGGGAGGAGCTGGAGTAGACCCCATCCTAGGTTGGGCTGACAGTAGTGGCCACAAGGTAGAGAGGGAAGCTGTGGGTATGTCTGGGGTAGCTTGGCCTGATGAGTTATTCCTGCGATCTGGAATGGAGCCCCGCGGTTGACTTTTGGGGCCAAAATGAAGCCTGTGGAGTTAAAGTTAAGACTTGAAACCTGCTACCAGCGGTGACTTGCTCCTCCCCAAACCGCTGAAGATCCTCAGCTGGGATTAGCATGATCATTGTTTTATTTGTGGAGAAACTGAATCCCAAAGAAGGGAGGCAGCTTGCCTGAGGTCACACAGCAAGCTAGATAACCCCAGGCTGTTTTGCACTGAACCTGATGGCCCTGTCTCCCAGCTGGTCCTGAGTCTGAAGAACTACCTACCTCCCTCTCCCACACATGGCCTTTTTCCCATCTCTTCAGGAGCCATAATATTTTATCTCAGTCCCTAGCCATGGATTTTCTTTTCTTCTAGCGGCTTGAAAGGAGGCTCACCCTGGCCCCTCAGTACCCTTCTTTCCAGGAGGGGTCCCCTCTGATCCTTAGGCTCCTTCCAGGCTGCCCGAGGACTCAGCTGGTAAAGAAATACAGGACACAGGTTCCAGGAAAGTTAAGAGTATGGTGGTTTGTGGGGAACAGAGGATCTATTTGTATTTACTTAAAATATTTACAATAGAAGATATTATAAATAAACCCCCAAGTCATAATACTTATTGATCACAGAGTATGTGCCATGTACCGATAGGTGCTGGAGAGTCTGGTGAACAAGTCTGTCTGTCTGCCAGCAGTGCTCAAGGTCTGGTGGAGGAAGCAGAATGACCAGGGTGCAGGCGAGTAGTGGTGACCCTGTGAAGAAGGATAAAGTGGTCTGTGAGGAAATGGCGGGGACCACTTCCTTAGAGTGATATTTCCCTTTGGGTTCTTCTAGAAAGCAGATGCTGAGCGAAGGATCTGAGTGCGAGTTATCTATCTGGGAACAGACCGTAGGAAATATCTTTAGGAGAAGTGAGAAGGGAAGAGAGTCCAGAACGTGGACAATATGAAGCCAGTCGCCAGTGTGGGTGACTTGAGCGCCATCCCGTGGGGAGCTTTGGGAAGCAGTTACTCTGAGGGGCAAGCTCCTGGCAGTGGTGGATTCAGGGATGGGAGCTCTGAATGCCCCAGTCTGCATGGACATCGGCCCTTCTGGTAGCCAGAGAGAGCTGCAGGCAGAGAGGTGGCTAGTCAGGGTTTGTGTGTGGAAATTATGTCCACTTGAGGGGATCGAGGTGGGGGGCACTACTAGTGTCAGTGCAGGCAGTCAGGCCTCTCCAAGAAGGTGACTTGGAGCACATGTGAGAATATAGGAGGGAGGAAAGTGGGAACAGCTTTCCAGCCAGAGGGAACAGTGCAGGGGACGTTTAACTGGAGGCTGGGGCCCTGCTTCTCACAGGTCTGCTGGCTGAGGGAGGCATAGGTACCTTAAAGGAGTCAGGTCATTCCGTGCTCACGGAGCGGCACTCTGTTCAGGCAGCCCTGCAGGATAGGTCACCCACCCCTCTGGGTCATCCTGGACCTGACCCCTGGTTCACATGAAAAGGGGCTTGGTGGACTGCCGGTGTGTGTGAACAGCACAGGCTGTGGGAGGCAAAGAGCAGCATTGTCAATTAGGAGTCATGGCCAGACTCCTCTGAGCCTCTTTTATCCATAAAGTGAGAATCCTAATATATCCTTGCCTCTCCCACAAAATACAGAAAATGGCTGTGTGCCCATTCAAGCCCTTAGCCCTCAGCCCTTGGTAATGACAGTAGCTCACACTTCAGTGTGCCGGGCATGGTTCTGAGCCTACCTGGTGTGTAAACTCCCTGCATCCTCACAGCAACACTATGGGGTTGTCCCAGTTTGTAAGTGAGGAAACTGAGGACCAGGGAGGTGGAGTGACTAAACCCACAGCCCATCTCCAAACCCCAGGGTTTTAACCTTGACCCCTAGTTTTTCTTTCACAGAGTTTAGGTACTCAGGAAATGAGAGCTTATGTGATGGTAATTTTTTAATTATTTTCTTTTGATAATCTTAACAACTTCTGAAATTTACCTGGCACTTTTTTACAGGCTGAACCTGTTTCTGATGATGCTCTTGAGGAACTGAACCCATTTGTCAGATAAAGAGACTGTGGCCTTAGAAAAGCAGCTACATTCTGGGTCATGGTAGAGCTCGAGTTGCCTTCTGAGATGTTTCCCTTTGGCTTCTGAGGCCATCTCCCCACCAGACTGGAAGAGGCTGGAGGCCAGGGCGCTTGGAGGTTCCCTCTGGCCCATGGGTTTGGCTGTTGCTCTGATTTTCCAGACACGAGCCAGGCTGGCTCTCCCCTTCTCCAAGAGGGGCACAGGGGCCCCCTGCCCAGCTCTGAGTCCTGGGCAAGGGGCCTTAATGAGGAAAGGGCACACGTTTGCAGCCGCAAGTTAAACTGGGCATATGGTCCGTCCCCAGCTAACTCTGACAGCAGGTCATCTGTAAAATGGCTAAGTTAAAATAGCACAGTCATTATTCCACCACAGGGCTGAAAATAACCAGGACCGGAACAGGGCTGTGGACTGAGGCCTGTATTAGCCTGAGGGCCTCTGGGAGCTCTTCCTGAAGCCCTGGGCTCCTCCCCTAGGAGCATGTGGCCTCCAGCCCTAGATGGCAGGCTCTGGGGCAGGCGGTGTGAATGCGGTTGTCGTTTGTCTTACTGAGTGCTCTTAGGGGTGGGTTTCTTCAGGGAGGGTGTGGGGCATGAGTGACCTTCCACCTCATTGAAGAGATGAGTCATGCCCAGAAGGACCCGCATAGGAGCAGAGGTAGGATTCCCTTCCTTGAGGGGAAGGAGGATCTTGCTGGGCCTGGGAGGATGAGGTAGTGGGAAGGGGGAAGAGGATGAAGCACAGCTGCAGCTTCGGACAGGAGTACACCTTCTTCAGTTCCTGGGGGAGACACACATGACCAGAAGTCCTTCAAGAGGAAGACACATGGTAGACAGCTGCTGAGTGTGAGTGATGTGGCTGGAAGGAGGAAGGAAGAGAGGGAAATCCATGCTCAAGAGAGGGACAGGCTCAAGAAAGAAATGGGAGGCCTGCTCACAGAGGGAAGATGCCCCATCAGCGGGTGTGACCATGGGCTGGGTCCTGAGCTAAGCACATTATGGGTTTTATTATCTCATTATCTAATTTTATTATCTCATCAAAGGGTTGAAAGACCCGCGGATCCCCTTACCCAAGAATCCAACACTGCCACTGGATGCAATCAGCAAGAGGTTCTTTATTGTTACGCAGGCGCCTGCGGGTGGTCAGCGCGCGCCTGCGGGTGGTCAGCAGCTCCTGCTAGCTGAGCACACCGGGCTGGGGTGGTGCCGGGTTTTTATAGACAGGTACAAACAAGTTTTGGGTGGGGCGCAACTGATTGGTTGACAGTTAGAACTTTTGAAAAAGGCATATGTGGAGTTTGCTGATTGGCTTTGGGGACCCGCGCGCGAAGAGAGAGACGCGGGAAGGGGGAACAAGCTGATTGGTTCTGAGGGCCCGCGCGCGGGAGGAGAGAGGCAGGGAGGGGGAACAAGAAGGGGGAAGGTAGGAATGCCATCATGGCGTCTTCTATTATTTCTATAAGCCAAGCAGTTACAGAAGGGCAAAAGAGCAATTAATAAGCAATTAATAACCTAATTTACGCCTAAAAGCCAGCGGTTCACAGAAAAGCAAACAAGCGGTTAGTTATCCTATCTATCTTCTAGGGGAGGGGTCTTTCAGGGTCAAAACAGTAGCCCTGTGAGCTGGGGGACTGTTGTTTTCCCCATTTTATGGATGAAAAAACTGTGACTCTGGGAAGGTAATTAATTTGCTCAACATCACTCAATGTCAGACCTGGGGTTCTAGGATTCAGGCCTTTGCTCTTAACAGCTAGGCTATCCTGCCGTCAAAAAGGCTTCCTGGATGAGGGTGGACGCAAGGGGTTTCAACCAAATAAAGGGAAGGGCATTTCTGATAGAAGGAACTCCTTGAGTAGAAGCAACTCCCTGAGCCAAACCATAGAAGTGGGAAAGAAAATGTTAAACATCACGAGGAAGAAGCTCTGCATGGTTACAGTGTCCGTTGTGTGTACATGTGCATGGGAATGAGTGTGTGGATGCAGGGATATTGTGGGAGTGGGCACTGGGACACCTGTGACTCCCCACAAGTCATTGTGGGATTTGCCTGTAGTGGATTGGGAGCTGGGGAGGCAGGGCAGGGTAAAGTTCTGACTTGCTGTGTGGTCTTGCACAAGTCCCATTGCTCTCTGGGCCTCAGTGTCATCATCTATTACGTGAAGAATTTGGGCAGAGGGTCTCCATGGCTGATGGGTAGCAACTGGTCTACCAGGGCCCTCATGAAGGAGGCCATGGAATAGGAGAAGGGTCAGGCCTGGGAAGGAAGAATGCAGAATATGCCAAGCATTCAGAGGTCGGGGAGGACTGGGGAATGTTTTGACAGCAAAAAGGTCATCTGTGACCTTGGCAAGCTTTGGCCCTTTGGAATGGAAGGGGCGGAAGTGGCTTTGGAGAGGAGCCAGGAAAGGCTGAGCTGAAGGAAATGGGATAGTGGGGACGTGAAAATGGCGGGGAGGAAGGATGTTTGCTGTAGACAGGGATGGATAGTGAGATGAACGAGGCCATCCCTGATTGGCCCCCCAACACCAACCCCTGATTGGTGTTGCCTGCCTGGAGCCTTATATTGAGAAACAGTCCAAAGCCTGTAATCAGAGAATAGAGCTGCAATTGATTAGCAGTGTCTGCCAAGGAAACTAGTGATGGGGCAGCAAGTAGTTGGCTATCCTTGCTTAGATGCATCTTGGGTTGAAAGCAGTAGTCTGAATACCTACTTAGGGGGATCCTCAGGAATTAGGAATTGTGGGAGGAAATATTTCTGGCTCTAGACACTTCTTCCTGACCTTTTGCTAAAATCAAGGTGGTTTGCCTCATGAGAAGATAGTGATGAAGTTCTAGAATATAGGTGAGGTTCAGTGGGGTGAGGTCCGGAACCAATGACCAAGAAAGAATTCTTGAGACATTTTTGGTTTAAAATGGTGGTTTATTAAAGCACGAGAACAGGACCCGTGGGCAGGAAGAGCTGCTGTCCCGGGGATGTGGGAATGTGACGGGGCTGGGGATGTGACGGGGCCGGCAGGTTTTGTACCATGGACTTGGGGTGGAGGTAAGGAAAAGGGAGGTTTCAGTAGAACTTTCATATGCTAAAGAGGACCTATAAGATACCAGATACCAGAGGCCTTGCCATTGCTAAGGTTGTTTTGCCCTCTAGCAAGGTATTAACATTAAGATGGGATTTTTTAAAGAATGTCACATACATTCCACCCAGGAGTGGGGAGCGGGGGAGGAGGTTGCAAGGTGTCAGCCTTTTGCTTTGTCCTTAGCCAGGCTTCTGTTCCCTCATCAATAGGATGGGCTACTGATCAGGAACTTGGGCTTTAGAGTCAGGTAGATGACTAATGTGACAAATCGCGTGTCCTTTGAGCGTCCCTTCCCTCCTTTGAAAGGGGAATGAAAGAATGCCTGGCTGGAAGGTAGCTGTGAATGTTAGAAGTAGTGGTCAGAGCTGCTTTGTTATTACTCTTGTCTTTGTTACCTGATAGCTCAGTCTTAAACTGATGATGTGATGGTGGTCTTGGTGGGGGTGGTCTTGGTTTCTCTGAGGCTGAGGCTCAGGTCTGAGTTGCCCTGGGGCTTCCATCAGCCAACCCAGGACTGGGTCACCTCTGGGATTTTCTGATTCTTTTTGGAGGATCAAATGGAACAGGCTTGTGATTGATACAGCAGAGGATAGGATTCCTTGGGGGTCTTCTCAGCGGGGACTGGGCCTCCTGTTGGGGTGGTGGCCCAAGTGCAAGGGCTGGAAGGCAGTGGGCTGGGGCCCGCAGCTGAAGATGGTTTTGAGACATTACAGACACGAAAGAAGCCTTGGAGTTGTCCAGGTCATTTCTTCACTCAGCAAATACTGAGTGCCAGCTCCATGCCAGGCTCTGGATGACCAGCCAACAAGTCCCTGCTCACCTGGACCTCAAACAGGGGGACCGGGTACACCTGTAAGTTCTTATAAGGAGCCCTTCCCCCCCCAATACCCATGCATTCTTTTTCAGATGAGGAAGCAGTCTGAGAGAGAGACAATGGCTTGCTCAAGTCAAAACCAAAGAGGTGTGGGTATGCAAGGCTTCTTATGGCTGGTGGAAAAGAAGGTAGAACCCCTGGAGGTGGAGAACTTCAAGACAGTTGCTGGGAGGGGCAGCATGGGCCAGACAGGGTAGAGGGCCCAGTACTGCCACCTAGGTCCAATAGCACAGGAACCCCTGAGCCAGCCTGTGCCTTGTAGGCGGGGCCTGCAGCCCTGCCCAGCCTCAGCTGCCCTGGCACCATTGATGCCCAGTTCAAAGCTTTCTTTCTGTGGCTCTTCCATTAGAGACACTGAGGGCTCCTGGATAAGCAAGGAGAGTACAGGATTCTCCCAGCTCCTCTCCCAGAAAGTGGTCCAGGGAAGCTGGCCCTGCCTGCCTCCAATGGTGGCCTCTGGAAACTGATTCCTCTGTGGATCCTGCCCTATCCAAGATCATGGGTGAAGCTGAAGAGCCGTTTCCTCCTCTTTAAAGTGGATACAATCGTAATACTTCCTATACTGCATTGTCAGAGAAGGGATGATAATGGACAGGCAAAGGGCCCTGACATGCAGGAGTGTGGGGTTTTCATTTGTCTTGGTGATCTGCTTGGAAGGATCCCTAGAGACCATCATTCGCTGCTGGCTTCATTGCTTCCAGCTGAGCGATCTGGGGAGAAACCCTGGGGATTGTTCAAACCACTGATGAAGACCACACTTGCCCTCCTGCCTCTCTGCCTGCTCGGGACCCTCTCTCACATGGGTGGGGTGAGGTGGGGGCTTTCCAGCTCTCTCCCTGTTTAGTTTTCATAGCTCTCATCTCCCAACCTTCCTGACCTCAGTCTCAGGCAGAGTTTTCAGAGGACCCTTCTGTGTGCCCTGCTCTATACCCTGGCCTCAGCATTACTAGGCTTAGAGGGGAGAGGGGACTTTCCCAACACATGGAGGTGGTGGAAAGCAGAGCTGGGACTTGAACCCAGGTCTGCTGGATTCCAGCAGCCTTCATAAGATGTCATTTGAGCACTCACCTCTCCCTTTCCTGCCCTTGCCCCCACCTCTCTCCTGGTCCTCCACCCCTGCCTCTTCCTCTTCATGGCTGTGGAGATGGAGGCCAGTAAGAGTAGGCTGGGCCTCTGGGAACCACCCAGGTTTGAGTCCTGACTCCCAACTCTTTACTCACTGTAGGTGGCCTTTTGATGACTTTGCTTCTCTGAGCCTCAGTTTTCTAATCTGTAAAGTGAGGATAGCATCTACCTCACAGGATCATGTAGAAAATTCAGTAAGAAAATAGCATGGTTTGCTCTCAGCAAGTATTGAAGTATAGAGTTTGGGTTTTGAACTTGAAAATATGGGCTCAGATCTTGGCTCTTATACTTGCTGGCTCTGTGGACGTGGTTGTGTGATTTCACCTCCCGGGCTTCAGTGTCTTTGTAAGTGGGTAAGCGATAAAAGTGTCTGCTTCATAGGCTGTCATAGAATTAGTGAGAATCTTTTATGGAAGGCTTCTTACCATGGTGCTTGGTAGGTACTGGAAAATGTTAGTTCTTTATTATAGGTAAAAAATAATGGTAGATGGACAACCCCAATACCCTTTGCTAGGTCTTCCTAGGAAATGGGTGCAGGGAGGACAGGGTCTGAGGGACTGTCCTTCTGCACAGAGCTGCCGGAGAACTGGACAGACACGCGGGAGACACTGCTAGAGGGAATGCTCTTCAGCCTCAAGTACCTGGGCATGACGCTGGTGGAGCAGCCCAAGGGCGAGGAGCTGTCAGCTGCAGCTGTCAAGAGGATTGTGGCCACGGTGAGCCCCAGTCAGGGTGGGGGAGCCATGAGCCAAGGGCCGGCTGCTTCTTGGGGTACCGCTCATCCCCTGCTTACTACCCTGATGGGATGCATCTCAGTTGTTCCCATCCTTGACTCCCCTTGCATCTGGCTTAGGGACTCTGGTAGAGGAGAGCCACTGGGCTTGTAGGGTCAGGGTCCATGTCCTCCTCTCCAGCTGTTTTGGCCTTGGCCTCTCCCAGGCTCCCCTCCCCCAACTCAGGTCCCTTACCTCAGGGTTGGTGACTTAGTGCCAAGGAGTAGTGGGGAGGTTGCGGTCACGCAAGCACTTGCCCTCTGGCCTGAGAGATGGGATAATGCACCAGAGACAGATCTATCCCCTCCCCATCTCCCCGTCCTGAGTAAGGATGGCCCTCTAAATGCACCTCCTTGGTGGCCTTGGACCCTTCAGCTCAGACACTCTTAGGTCTAGTGGGTGGAGTGGAGACTCCCCAGGAGTGATCCTGCTGGGTTGTGATAGCCCACTCTGTGCTCAGAGTCTGCGGGCCCTCTTAGCAGTGTGTCCTGGGGCAGCTCCCTTAACCTCTGAGTTGTTTCCTCTTCAGAAGAAGCTCTGTTGCCTCTGAGGACGACTCGAGGTCCAGTGCCTGGCAGAAAGCAGGTGCTTCATGAGCCGGGGTTGTCCTGTGTTTATCACAGGAGAGTGCTGACTGCTGTCTTCCCCATCGTGTCTGCTGTCTCTACGCTGAGGCCTCACGGGGGCCTCGAGTCTAGGGCTTAGACCAACTAGGTGTAGCCCATGAGAGTAGGTCCCAAGTGGGGCAGGCAGGTTCTCTCACCCACGTCTACCCCAAGGCCAAGGCCAGCGGGAAGAAGCTACAGAAAGTGACCCTCAAGGTGTCGCCACGGGGGATTATCCTGACCGACAACATCACCAACCAGCTCATCGAGAACGTGTCCATTTACAGGTATGCTCAGCATCCCCCACATTCACTCTGCTGCTTGGGGCAATTGGGGGGGTGCCCTTTCTGAACCTAGGTTCCACTACTTTCTGTCTGGGTGAGCTTGGAGCCTCAGTTTCCTCCTGTATGTGTGTTTGGGGATGGGGGATGGAAACAGACACTGCTTCACAGCACTGTTAGAAGAGCTGAGTGCACAGCACCTGGTCATAGTGGGTGCTCAGTTAAAGGGCAGTTGCTGCTGTCATTACTCCTAGTTGCAGTAGGCAGTTGAGGCCTAGTGAGGACTGGGACCCTCTCCCCACCGCCTCTCCCCAGGCGTGCTACTGAGGCAGGCTTGGAGCCGAGAGGTGTGGAGTCACTGCCTTTTCCTTCCACTGTGAATGCAGCAGCTCTGGACATCTGGCCAGGCCTTCAGGGAGGCCTCAAGGCAAGAGTCTGAGGCCAGATTGTAGATGGTATGGGGGGGGTGGGGGTGACACGGTTCTCAAGGAGGCAGAGCCCAGCCCTTGAAACCTCAAGCTCTCCCAGTTCCCTCTCTTGGCTGGTTGGTTGTAGGATTTTAGTGCTGGAAGGGACAGTCCATTTTACAGATGGAGAAGCTGAGGCCCAGGGAGTTGCCTGAGGCCCCACAGTGAGGTAGTAGCTGGGCTGGGACCAGGGCATGGAGGCTGGAGTTCTGTCCAGCAGGCACTCAACTGCTGGGCGTTCCTCCGCCCTCTTGCTTTGTCTCCAAGCATGTGGCTCACCCCACTGGAGCCTAGGCCAGTACTGGGTTGGGGAAAGAGGGAGGTTGGTTTTCGTTTCTGGCTGGTGTCCTCCTCTCACCTTCCTGATTCTTCCTGTCTCCTTGAACTAGGGGAGCCTTTTGAGCCAGCCCTTGTCAGCAAGGAGGACATGTAGGGAAAGCAATAGGAGAGAGAGTATAAGTATTTCCCAAGAGAGCAGAGAAGGAGGGGCTTGTCTGACCTTACAAGGCCTCCCCAGGAAGGTGGCAGGAGGCTGGATCTGCTGGGATGGAGAAGAGGTAGCTGTTGGCCTGTGGGTTCTAAGTGGTGCCGATGGCTGTGTCAGTGGCTGTGAAGGAAGCTGGGGCCGCACTAGGGCAAGGAGTGTGCCGAGCTCCGGTCCCATCTGGGGCTGCCAGTTCCTCTGCTGATTGACATTCCCAGGCCAAGCAGCTGGCACGGAGGGAGCAGACAAGGGGGGTTGGACCAAGTGTTCCAGGAGGAGGGAGCTGCTGTGTATTCCTCCTGGACCCACTGGGGCTCTGGGTCTGGTCATCCTCACACTCCCTCACCCAACTCCCAGCTCCTTGACCTCTGACCACAGTTCTAGGAGAATTTGCCAGAAGTCTCAGTCATCCTGAGAGAGAGGGCCTGGAACTCCCCTGACGTCTGGGCAGGGGCATGACTGGAGGGCTGGGAGGGAAGGCCTAGTGAAGGGCATGGGTGGCTGGGGCAGTGTCCTGCTTCCCCTGTCTGGTCAGGGCCGTCTGGTCAGCACAGACCCTTAAGGGAAGCATGGCAGTGGTTATAACCTCTGGAATCCTCAGGAGATCCAAGACTTAGCTTCAGTTTCTCATCTGAAAAGTGGGGATAATAATAGAACCCATCTCAGGGCAGCTCTGAGAATTAAGTGAAGTCATATCTAGAACGTTGGCCTGGGATGCAGGAAAGGCATAGCTATTACCATTCTGGAGTATGGCTCAGTAGAGGGGGGAAGTCCCTTCCACTCCTTCCTGCCTAGCCTGTGTGCCCCCCATTGATGGCCCAGAATGCCAGGTCCAGAGGCCAAAGCTGTCTCTCCAGAGTCTCCCCCTGGTGGAGTAGGATAGTCAGCTCTTGGGGAATCAGGGGAGATGCCCTGTGGGGCAACCCATATGTGGGCAGGCCCTTGCGCTGGGTTTGGTGACACTTCCCGCTTGCCTTTCAGGATCTCCTATTGCACAGCAGACAAGATGCACGACAAAGTGTTTGCCTACATTGCACAGAGCCAGCACAACGAGAATCTTGAGTGCCATGCCTTCCTCTGCACCAAGCGGAAAGTGGTCAGTAGGGAGAGGCTGGGGCCCAAGCAGGCTCTGGCCTTGGCACCCTGCCCTAGGGGGGAGGCAAGACCCAGAGGTGACATCACTTAATAGGAGGAATGAAATTCCTGGGACCCTCACATGGATGCTAAGAGCACTGAGTAAGGCTGCAGTCAGTAGGCAGCCTGTCACTGTGGGCTGCCCTCAGTGGCCATCCTGGCCTGCGGGTGGTGACAAGGCCATGTCCCCAGTAAGTGCCCTAGTCCCTTCCTCTTTAACATGATTGATTGGATTTGAAGGGGGTGCTTTCAGTACGGTCTGGGGGTTCAGGGCCTTATAGGAATTAGTCCTTGGAGACTGATGATCCCAGGGCTCAGGGGAAAGGCTAGGGGACCTGGCTCTCTATAGCCAGAGTGGGGAGGGAAATGGCCATTTTTTGGCACCTATCATGTGCCTCTGTCAGTGGTGGGCTTTGAGGGATCTTCTGTTTAGTCCTCATAGCTCTGTGGCGTGGCAGCTGCTACTAGCTTCGCTATTTTTATTTTTTATGAGGAAGCAGATTCACAGAGGTCAGCTGTCTTGCTGAAGATGACACAGCCAGCTGGGCAGAGCAAGGGTTTAGCCCATGCTGCTTCTCCCCGCTGCATGACTGCAAGGAGCCCCGAGCTCCTTGCCCCATTTCCAGGTTACCTCTGGCCACATCCAGCTGAGACGAGTGGAGACCCCTGTGGTCTCTGGGCTTTGTCTTGAACTTTGCGACAAGCAGGCAGAGTGAGTTCACCTTTGGTGTTGAGGCTTTGTCGTTTTGGAGGCCTGGAGGTCTGAGCATCTGCTCTGTGAGGAGACTCTGACGTTTATTGGTTTAGTGTTGGCCTCTGTTAACCTTGTACAGAGCCCAGAGCCCTCCCCAGATCCTATGGTCCTTGGAACCAAGGAGACAAGATCATCTCCCCTACCCCTCTCATCATGGACACGTCAAGGACATCACAGTCTTTAAGTGACCCCCAGGCTTCCTGCTACCCATCAGGGCCTGCTCGAGATATGGTGTTAGTTTTCTATAGCTGCTATAAGAAATTACCGCAGACTTAGTAGTGGTTTAAAACAACCCAGATTTATTCTCTTTTGGTTCTGGAGGTCAGCAGTCTGAGTTGGGAATCCTTTCAGAGGCTCCAGGGGAGAATACATTTTCTTGCCCTTTTTAAATTTTCTAGAGACCACCGTTCCTTGGTTCCTGGCTCCTTCTTCAACCCAAGGGCCAGCAGTTCAGCACCTCCCAGTCTTCCTCCTGCTTCCGTTGTCACTTTGCTTTCCTTGTCAGTCCATTGTCACTGTCTCTGACCCTCCTGCCTGGCTCTTAGAAGGCTCCTTGTGATTGGGCGCCGTAGGTAATCCAGGATAACCCCCACCTCAAAATCCTTAACTTAATCACACCTTTGAAGTCCCTTTTGCCATGCCAGCTAACCCTTACAGGTTCCAGGGATTAGGATATGGACATCTTTGGGGGCCATGATTCAGCCTACCAAGGGCTTTTGGAGGGAACACTGCAGGATGAGACAGATTAGGGGTGTAATTCTGGCTGCTGTGCTGTGTGACTGTGGATAAGACCCTGTCCTTCTCTGGGCTGCTTGCCCATCAGCAGAATGGGGAGGTCACCTCAGTGACCTCTAGGATTGTTCTGAAAGGCCCCTTTCTTCTGTGTACCTTGTTTCATTCCTGCAGACTCAGTGTCGCCAGCCACTCACCCAAGGCCTCGTGATGCCCCAGGTCCCCGAACTGCAGTAGCTTCTCCCATGACAGCTTTGTTCTCACAGACAGTGTCTCCTGGCTTTGTCTCTTATGAGGCCACAGAGACTTAAAAAGGCTCATTATGTCCCCATTGTTTGTCTCTTCCTCCCCACTGACCAGAGCAGGCACTGGGCAGGGGAAGCTGGCCCATAGCCACTGCTGCAGAGTGTGGGTGGACCCTGGGCAGGAGGGGCGCCAAGCTCCAGAGGCTTCCTCTAGGAAGGGGAGCTGGGGGTAAAAGAAAGTGGATGCCAGCCCAGTGGCTGTAGGGAGGCCTGGTCTGGGGCCAGAGGACTTTGGACAGGCTTGAACAAAATCAGCCTGCCCCAGGCCAAGAGGTCAGTTATTGAGGAAAACAACCTGCCTGTGGCTTGGCGCTGACAGCCGAACCCTGGCCTGGCAGAGTGGGTGGCTCCTGCTGGACACCTGGGCCCAGGCTCGTCACTTTTCCTCACACACTTTGCTCTGTGTCAGGAGCTGACTGGCTCAATTACAGCTTATCCACCCTTCCTTAGCCGGCTTTCTGCCTTCAGACAGCCCAGGGCAGGGCAGGGTAAACAGGACACCTGACATGAGGGTGGTGGTCTCACGCCTTCCCCAGGCCACCGCTAAGCCCGGGTTGCTAGTAACCTGGCCATGTTGGAAATCCTGAGCTTCTCAGGGCTTAGTGGACCTTTCTGAGAAGGAGGCAGAAGGTGAAATGGGGGTCTCAGGTTCTGCAGCCCCCCAGTGGTCAGGTGCCTCCCCAGTTGTCCACTGCTGCCTGTTCTGGGTTGAGCACTGTGTTTGGACCTGGGGACCCAGGGAATCGGCTGTGGAGATACCAACAGGGTGGTGGGGCAGAAGGGCCAGGATTTGGTAACTGGAACCCAGTTCTAGGGTGGAGGTCATTAAGTCTCACCAGAGGTCAGTAGGATTTCCCAGAGAAGGACACATTTTGATTTCGAGCTTTGAAGGCTGAGTAATGAGTTAAGAGTTTGCCGGCCAAGAGAAAGGGGGTGGGAGTGGTAAGAGAGGGAGTGCGCAGGAATCGGCATGTGCAAAGATGCAGGTGCAGAATTAAGTGGTATGATTGGTGGTGGAGGACTCAGATGTGACTGGAGCCGGGGTGGGTGGGTAGAGTCAGCCTGTGGGGGAAACTTGAATTTGCATGCCGACATAGCCCCTGTTGCTTTTGGCTGGGGGCCCACAGTCTCCATGTATCCCTACCCTTTCTCTGGGCTAGAAGTCTGTGACCACCCAGGATGGCGGGAAGGGGGTTCCTTTCTGGTTCACCCCCCTGTTCAACTCAGCTCGGGCAGCACAGCCACCCGGCCTCCCTTCCCCGGTGATTCCTTTTTGGCACGGTCAAGATGAGTTCCCCCAGAAAGAAATGCTTTTGTCTGCCCAACTGTGAGGCCTCCGCCAGCCCTGCAGCCTCGGGATTCGGAAGTGAAGGTGGGGTTGTGGCTTTGATGTGGCCCAGGTTTGTAGTGCAGGTGGACTGACAGTAAACAAAGTGGCTCCGCACCCCCCCACCCCCAACAGATTCTATCCCGGGCAGGCTGGGGCAGAGCTGTTCTGCTGTACGCAGCCGTTGGCATTCCTCAGGTAATCCTTCTGGGTCAGCAGGGCCTTAAGGGACCCATGGCCGTACTTGGTCTGAGTACTAGGTTGGGGTCTGGGATCCTGGGTGTCCTGAGCTAGACCTGGTCCCTTGAAGGAATTCACAGCCTGGTTACAGGGAACAAGCCAGAGACAAGAAAAACTGGGTGAGGTAGAACCTGGTTCAGGTGCTGAGGGACTCACAAGCCAGAGGCACTCCTAGAAGAGAGAAGCATTTAGCCTGCGGGATCAGGGAAGGAAGACCTCCCCCTGGGCAGGCTCGAGCAGTCCTTTCTTGTAATGCTGCCCAGATTCCGGCAGCTGCCCCAGAGATCAGGGCCCGCCCGAGCCCCAGCCCGGCCTGGACTTGCAGCCACCTGCACACACGTGCATCTTGGGTTATGTTTGGTTTTCTTGTAGCTTGGGATTTCAGGGCGAAAGGGCAGGAATGTATGCAAATGAATGAGTAGATTGATGCAAAACCAGTATCAGGTTCATGGCCCCAGATATCCTGGAAGCAAAAGTAATGGTGTTTCCATCTCCCTGCCACACTAGGTGACCAGCCGCGTCTTGGGGATGTAGTGAGCTGACTCCGGCTGGTAATCAGCCCATATTTTTAGTTCATGGGCAATTCTCAATGGTAACTGGGTCTATTAAACTTGATTCAGACGTGACAGCTTAAATTGTAAACAGCTGTGAAGAGTTTCATACTTAATTACCATATTTAAGTTTTGCCATAAAGCGCCCGTACTTCCATCAAAAATGTAAATGACGGAGACATTCAAATGAGATTTTATACTTCGTGAAGTTTAATTGGCATGGATCAGTCAGCTTGTTTAAGGATTTTAAATTTTAGAAAAAAGAGTTTTAAAGGCAGTAGCCGCAGATTCATTTCTCAATTAAATCAGGTTGTCTGGTGGAGGGAAAGGGAATGGGTCCGAGCAAGGCTGGGTAGGCCTGAACTTGTGTACTTGAAGGAATCTGGTGCTTTCTTCTCTAGGCTCGAGCTGTCAGAAGGAAGCTGGATGTCGCTTCCGGCTACAGCTGAGCTCTGGGACTCCCACTCCCAGCAGCTGAGCTGTGATTAACCCTGAACTGGAAGCAGAGAGAGGAGGAGGCTGCCATGAATGTGGGCTGGGGGTAGGTCCTGGCTGAGTGAGGCCTCAGGAGGCCTGCCCCTTGGGCTAATGCAGTGATGCACCTCTGGAGGGCTTGGCCTGCTCTGGGGATCAAGGTGTTTAGACTGGGTTCTTGCTTTAAGGAAGCATCCAGATAGGGAGACACAGGCATGTGAGCTGGTGCCACTTTGATAGACATGATGCCAGAGAGATGTTGGTGGGCCTGTGGGGCCCCAGTCCAGGTGACCTGAGAGAATTGGCAGGGTGCATGGGAGTTCCTCAGGGGTGAAGAGCCAAGGTGTGGCTCCCTCTTCCAGGTGCGTTATGGCCCTGAATGGTTTTGGTCCCCTGCCATGGGCACACACTCAATTGTGGATCCAGTTGCACTCCCTTCCCACCTGGCGTAGGGCTGCCCGGAGTTTAACCCTTGCCTCTAGAAGTTGGTCATTTAGGCAGTGGCTAGGCACTTTGCAGTTCTGGCTTTTCTGTTCTTTAATTCCAAGGGCTAAGTGTGAAATCCTCAGGTAATTAGGGGGGCTTCTTAGAAGAAGTAAGCCCCTAGTTATTTGAATGTAGAGAAGCCCAAAGGAAAGGGGAAAAAGTAGAGGTGAACAGCCATTGCAAACACTGGGGCTGGGAACCTTGGCTGCGCTACCTACCAGTGGTGAGGATGTGGCCCAGTCTGCTTGGAGAGGGTGTGGCCTTGTGACACCACAGGGCTATTTTGGTGACCTGGGAGGGGCTGGGACTCTGCCTTCACCCATCTGGCAGTTCAGGGCCTTGACAGAGCAGAGCCTCAGGCCTGCATTTCAGACTTGCTGTTACCTGCCTGACAGGCACCCCTCCCCACCCCGCTTCCTGTTTTTCAGGCCCAGGCTGTTACCCTCACAGTCGCTCAGGCCTTCAAAGTCGCCTTTGAGTTTTGGCAGATGTCCAAGGAAGGTGAGTCTTGTTCAGGGACACTGTGGGGGGTGAGAATGGAACAGGGGAAGGCTGGCAGAGAAAGAGAAATGGGGAGTGGGTACTAAAGGCCCTGGAATCCAGGCCCAACTCTCTTCTTCCTCACCTACTTGGTGTGTGACTTTGGACAGGTTCCTTCACCTCCCTGAGTCCCATTGTCCCCCTGTGAAGGAAAGGAACAGCTGTCTCCCTCCCCCAGGGTGCTTATGAGGGTCAGATCTACAGTTTCTATTCTCCCTGCTGGACACCTGATGTGGGCCCCTGTCCAGTGATTGCTGGCTGTGGGGCCTGCAACCCTCTGTGCCTTTGTCCCACAGAGAAGGAGAAGAGGGAGAAAGCCAGCCAAGAGGGCGGGGACGTCCTAGGCGGGGGCCTCCGAGACAGCACCCCGTCTTTGAAGAGCTGTGAGTCTTGGGCAGGGGATGGGGCCGGAATCAGCTGCATGATCGGGGGCTGCCCTTCATCCAGAGGGCCCTACTCACTCCCTCCAGGGCTGGGGCAAACCCTTGGTTTTTTATTTTTGTTTTGTTGTTAAATAAATAATACATGCCCAACATAGATAAATTAGAAAATGCAGATAAAAGGGAATGGTTACTCTTTTTGATGCATGTTCTTCCAAATATGTCTATGCAAATATGTAAATATGTGTTTACCCCTTTCTCAGTACATTTAACATCTTATGTGATCTCTTAAAATACTTAAAGCCTGTTGTGAATGTGAAAATTTTAGCTTAAAACATTAGTTGGGGTAAAATTTGGGCCCTGTGGGCAGCTGTCCAGCCATTTGGGGAGGTGCTGGGGTGGGGCTCTGGGTAGTCTTGTTGATAGGCTTGGGAGGGCAATGCCTGAGGATGGGGTCAGGACTAGGATGGCCTGGGAGGCTCTAGGATGGGGCTGGAGATGAAGCCTGGAAATAGGAGACTCCTCCCACTGACACACCTGACCGGACCCCTCGTAGTGGTTGCCACTGGGAACCTGCTGGACTTGGAAGAGACGGCCAAGGCCCCACTGTCCACAGTCAGCGCTAATACTACTAACGTGGACGAGGCACCGAGGCCTCAAGGCTTGAACAATAGCAGTGTTGTCTGGGTGAGTGGTCATGTGGCCTGGGGACCCCGTAGGAATCCAGCGAGCCTATGCCTGATCCCTGGTTGAGGCCTGAGGCTTCTCTAGGGCCCAGGCCCTGGCACCCATGACTTCAGTCCTATGGGAGGACCAGACTCAGCCCAGCAGCGCCCAGGCCCAGGGTGGGGGGTGAACAATGTCCCCTTTGAACTCAGGGCTGCATCCCCAGCAGGCTTGACTCCTAGCACAGCTGTCTTCTCACAATGCCCAACCTCTTGGTCTGAGCGCCTGTGACTCGGCCCACCACAGAACCAGCCAAAGGCTCCCTTGTTCTTGGCGTGGGCACGGTTTGCTTCCGACACCCCTCCCCGCTTTGCCATCTGAAGGAGGAGCCTGAAGCCCGGTGGTTAGCATTGGGCCCTGACTCGCTCTGTGACTTGAGACAAGCCCCCCTGACTTCTCTGTGTCTCAGGTTTTTCATTCCCTCAGTGAAGATGAGGACCTCGGCCTGCAGAATTTCCCAGAGGAAACTTTTTTTTTTTTTTTTTTAAGATTTTATTTATTTATTTGACACAGAGAGACATCACAAGTAGGCAGAGAGGCAGGCAGAGAAGGGGGGGAAGCAGGCTCCCTGCTGAGCAGAGAACCCGATGCGGGGTTCAATCCCAGGACCCTGAGATCATGACCTGACCTGAAGGCAGAGGCTTAACCCAGGCACCCCTGTTTTTTTTTTTTTTTATTAAAAATACAGAAATTTTTTGCACTTGAAAATGATTTCAGACTTAACAAAAAAGTTATAAAAACAGTACATAGCATTCCTGTTCACCTCTCATCCAAATTCTCCACATACCAGCATCTCACATGAGCACATTACAGTGATGGAAGTCATTATCAGTCCGACGCCATGAGGTCAGGCACAGGTTGTAGTCACATGTCCACCACACGTCCCCTTTTTGCTCTCGGATCACTTGCAGAATCACACGTTACTTTTGTCATTTTCTTTAACTGTAAAATATCTGGAATGGTGATGGACTTGAGAGACACAAATCCCGTTCCTTGCGGCCCCTTCAAGTAGGTATCAGGCCCGTTCTCTGCTGCCTGGGAACCACTCTTAGCACCTACCCATCCTCTCAGGGAGGCTGCAAGGAGCCCTGCCCATTGTTTACCCACCAGAGCTGTGGGGTTCCTGCTGTGAGTTATTCCCTCAGGAGCCTGGAAGTGGAGAAAAGCAAGAAAACCTTCTTCCCTACCCTCTTTGCTCTTGGAATTTGAAAGCCATCTACGTTATTCTATCCAACCCCCTCATTTTATGGAAGGAAAAGCTGAATCCCAGAGAGGAGCAGCGATTTGCCAAGGGGTCCCTTGTCTTGTGGCAGAGCTGGGAATTCTACCCACCCCCCAGGTGCTCTTTGTCTTGTTCTATACCCTACTTTTGGGCCTGTGTGTTGAGATGTGTGTGCCTGTTCCCCAGGCACCCACCAGACTCCTGTGTTTGTGTCCCGAGTCCCCATAGCTTACCCAGTGCCAGGCTAGGGCCTGGCTGTGAGCACGGTCTCCCCCACTGAGGGTTCATATCTCCTTCTTTGTTTTCCCCAAGGAGCTGGATGATGGCCTGGATGAAGCATTTTCGAGGTAACATTAGTTGGGCTCTTTGTGCTGGGGAAGAGGGCCTGGTACTTGTGGGCTGGTCTCTGGGGTCCTTTGCCATATCTGAGAATATGAACTCTGACCTTTGCCAGGGTGTAAAATCTCAACTCGAATACCTCCAGGGATGGGAAACTCACTGTCGGGTTGGCCAGGTCTGCTAAAAGGCTCTTGCTGTTGAATCAAAAACTATTCCTAGTGGCTTCTCTACCACAGTCTGAGATGTGCTAAACACTATGCAGCTCAGGTTGATTCCAGCTTTCTACAGCTGGTGTAGTCTTCCAAACCTGGCTTTTTGCAGGCTTTGTTCCCTCCAGAGACTTTGCAGTTGTGGAAGGGGGCAGGGAGGAGGTAATGCTTAATGAAGTCCATGGAACGATACATAGAGGAGGAATGTCAGGCACTATAGGGAGATATTTTGGTCTTGGACGAGGTTGATGGCCTTTCCCCATCTTCACAGGGGCCAGCCCTGTAGCCATGGCTACCTTAGCTTGGGGACATGGCACGGAGAAGGCTGGGCTGAAGAGAGCCCTGGGCAGCTCCGGGTTCTGAACACTGGGCCTGGTCAGTCAGACGTCCCTGTCTTTCTGGGAACCCTGAGCAGCCGCCTGCAGCCCTCTCCTTCCTCCCCAACTCCTTCCCTGCCAGAACCTGCTTAGAAACCCCTGGGCCCGGCCTGGGCAGATAGGGGGTCGGCATGGGTGGCTCTTTCATGGAGACAGAGATTCTTTTTACCATCTTCCTGCTTCTCTAGTTGACTACAACGCCCTCATTTTAAGAAAAATCTTCCATTTGCTTTTTCCAGATTACTTAAGAACCTATGCCCTTTACTAACAACTTTGAAAATCAGCAAAGCATTAAACAGGAAATAACACCATCCTGTAATCCCACAGCCCAGACTTTTGGGTTTAATTCATGCTAATCCTATACATATACATTTTTCTTTCTGCCTTGATCACTCACAATGGTATTTGCTTTGGGGATCCTGATTTTCACTTAACCCTGACCAATCAGGAGCATTCCCCCAGCCTGTTAAAAACTCCTTGTAAATACCTCATTTATTGACTGCCTCCCATTCCTCTAAGGACCTGGGCTGTACAGGTCCTTAACTTACTTCTCTGTTCTTTGGACGCTTGGGCTGTCTTCCTTCCCATAACAGAGTTCTCGCTGCTAGTCCGCGCCGGTTGCGCTGCCCCCACCCCGCATGTGTCCCTCGCTGTCTGCGCCGGCGCTGCCCTTCCCACCTGTCCCCGGTGGAGTCAGGGTCAGGGTGGCTCTGTGGCGGGAATGCCCCTGCCTGCCCCAGAATTTTCTCAGCTGTTTGGTCCTCAAACTCTGGTCAGAGGCGTCACCTGTCCTGATGTCTAGGACTTTCTTCTCCAGCCCCTGTGTCCTGGCCTTCTCCCACTGGTGTGCTCTCACTTCTCCCCGGCACTACTGCTCGGGCTCCTGCCAGCCCCCTTCTGGGGCCCTGGGCTCACACAGCTCTGCCTTCCAGGCTGGCGCACTCTCGGACGAACCCTCAGGTCCTGGACACTGGGTTGACAGCACAGGACATCCATTACGCCGAGTGCCATTCACCTGTCAACTGGGACAAGCCCGATGGCCGCGGTGCAGAGCAGGATGACCTCTTCAGCTTCTGAGGGCCCTCGTGCTGGTGGGACACGTGACAGACCAAAGCCACTTGTGGCGGCATGGGGCAGGCGCCGGGACTTCTGGCCCTCTTCTGCTGGGTGGCAGCGCTGTCAGCCTGCGAGTCACAGCTGCCTCCAGTCAAGCAGGGGGGAAGGAGGACATTTTTTTTTTTTTTTTTGGCTCTGCTCTTTCTGTAAGAACTGAAGGATGCCTTGAATATTTATTCAGTGACTCCTGGTTCAACTCAGAAGCCGGTTTTGCGTCCGGCACGAGCGCAGTATTTTAACCAGCTTTCTGCCCTCTCTTGAGCCAGCTCTCTCTGCTGTGGGTGTCAGGACGGTGACCAAAGCATTTTTTGTTGTCCCTTCTCCCTTTCTAAGGACCCAGATTTCCCTGGCGGCGCCCCCACTCCTTACGGAGCACAGGAGGGCCCCACAGCCTCAGGAGAGCGCTGCGTCCTCAAGTGTGCCTTCGGCTGGGGCCCAGCAGGCCTGCGCCCCCGCCTCGGGCTCCCCAATGGAGGGGCTGCCCCCGACCAAAGACGGTGTGCAGCTGGCACTTTAAAGCACACACAGCAGGTGTAGCCCTCAGGGGCTCCTCCACAGTGCTGTACTGCAGGGAGCTTCCTGTCTGCCCCGCTGCAAGAAGGCCCAAAGTCCCCGCGGGTGGGCCTCGTCGGTGCTCGGAACCAGTGTAATTGGCTGCCCACGGGTCCCAAGAGAGACTGCAACAGTGGGGATCATCTGTGACTGCCCTCCATCGGGGTCCCCTGCCGTGCTCTTCTCCCTGAGTTGGACGGGCACGTGCCCACTCTTCCTGTTGTGTCCGCATGGGGGTCTCAGCTCTGACTCCCCACGCCTCTGGGGACAACGTGTGGCACCGAGCACCGAGACTTGGTCGGGACTGCTTTGTCGCCATTTTACAGAGGAGGAGACAGGCCCTGACTGTGGAAGGGGTAGAGTGCAGAGTAGAAGTAGGTCTGATGCCAAAGTTGCCTCTCACTCTCGCCTTTCCCGGCTCACACCTCCCTTCTTTCTGGCTTTGTTGTCCTCCCAGGAACCAAAAACCCCAGCTATTTTCTGACCAAAACGTGTTTCATAACAAACCATCTGGTGCCTTTCCACACACAACTGGCTTGAGCCTCCTGCCCTGCTAGCTGTCTGGCTGCCGATTTCCGTGGAAATGAAGTGTCGATGCTAATTGGGAGGGTGAAACCAAACCACACTCTGAAGCATCACGCTCTTCTTTCCTGGCTCTCGCCCCTGGGTCGGGGCATGGCGCTGGCTGGCTGTCCTCAGTCTCCTGTTCTCCCACTTTACCACCCCGGGGCTCCCAGCAGAGCTGCATCTCCACCTGGAGGTGCCTCCTGGGCTTGGCTTTACTGAGCTCAAGTCACTGACGCTTGCAGGTTGCACCAGCCGGGGGAAAACACACACCATTTCTCAGAATCTACTTCTCCAAGCACTTGAATCGGTGCACAGAGACAGAAGTGCCTGGCCGAGGAGTTGGCGGGGGGGTGCGGGGAATTCGTAGAGTCTTTATCAGACTTTGGAATCTGTTCCTTTCCTTGCCCTGCTCCTGTACCTTGCCGCCCCCACCCCCCAGACTTTGGTGCGGGCCTGTGGGTTTGTTGTGAGGCAGCAGTGGGTGGGCCCAATGCCAACTGTCCCTGGCACCAGGGTCCAGAAGCCCCTGAGAGGCCGTGCTGTGTGTGTGTGTGTGTGTGAAAGAGACAGAGAATAGGACTTGGCCTTGAGAGGCTGTGCTTGTGTGTGTGTGTGTGTGTGTGAGAGAGAGAGAGAGAGAGAGAGAGAGAAAGAGACCAAGAATGGGACTTGGCCTTCCTGTGTGTCCCTGGCTGACAAGCTGTCCCGTGTGCCCCCGTGTGTCTGCAGATGAGTCTTGTGCTTTATTTTGTGTTGCTGTAAAAGACGTTCTCATGAGGGAAAGATGGAGTAATAAAGGTTCTCTTTTTGAACCACAAAGAGCACTTGGAGGGAGTGGCCCATGGCCTGGTGAGCATGAAGCTCCTGCCTTCAGTGGTTGCGGTGGCAGTGACCAAAGGCTGAGGTGTGGTGGGGGGAATGGTCTGTGGTCCGCAGGTGGAAGCCGTCTCATCCAGCAGGTGTGGCCATGCGGTTAGCTCATCTTAGAGGGCTTGGGGCCACACCAGTGATCTGGAGCAGCAGGACCTAGGGCAGGGCCTCCTGGCCAGGGGTCTGTGAACCCATGGAATGTGCGTGTGATTATGTGTGGATTACGCACATGTGTGTCTTTCTTGGGGAGCATGCCCATCGTTTCTGTCACATTCTTAACGTGGGTCCCCAACATGCATTCATTACAGGGTCCCAGTGGACTCCAGATGGCGGCTTTGCTGTGACTGGAGACGGGGGTGGGCGATGGTGGAAAGAGTTTTAGTGATGTGGGAGACCCAAGGCCTCACTCAGGCTCTAACACTGGATCGATCACTTCTTCCTTTTTTTTTTTTTTTTTAGATTTTGTTTAACGTAGAGAAATCACAAGCAGGCCGACAGAGAGGGGTAAGCAGGCTCCCTGCTGAGCAAGAGCCAGATGAGGGGCTCAGTCCCAAGACCCTGAGATCATGATCTGAGCTGCAGGCAGAGGCTTAACCTACTGAGCCACCCAGGTGCCCCCGGTCACTTCTTTTCCTTAAGCCTAGGTTTCCCCATTTAGGAAAAGGCTACTGCAAGTTTAAACCCTCCCACCTCCCTGGTTTTTGTGAGACTCAGAGGTAGTAGACATTTTGTCACAGGTGGCTACTGAGATAGCTCAAAGTTTATCTCCGAGCAAAAGGCATTCAGACCCTAAGGAAATCAAAGTAAAATTTGACAATAAAGACAGCTGCTGTTAACGGAGCTCTTACCATGTGCCTGGGGCTGTGCTAAACTTGAACTCTTCTGAGCCCATTGCTTTTAGCTCCTTTTACTGCTGCGGCACCAAGGCTAGGGAGGAAGGCTGTCTTGCACCTAGCACTTTGCAGAGCCACAGGCCAGACTCGGATCTGTGGACCATTGACCCCACCACGTCCTGACCTCCCTGGAGCCACTCCAGGAGTCCTGCTGCCCATGGCGTCCTGTGAGCCCCATGGTGCCGGCCACAGAAAGGCTCCCTCCACAGGCTCCAGTGGGGGTCTCCAACATGTATCTCTTTGTCCCTTTTAAACAGCGATTTTTAAAATGTCCAGAACCCAGAGGCTGAGCCCTCTGATGTCAGGCAGACTCACTGAATTCTGAGTGGATCATAGATGACTAAGAAATGCTCTCCTTTCTTCACCTCCCATAATTTGAAAAGACACCCAACAAGTTCATCTTTCGGTATAAATTTGGCCAATGTCTTTAGTCTCCGGATGTCTCAAATTATGACTCCCAAGCACCCGCCGTCTACTCTTTCATGCATAACAGATGAAGCCAGGAAGAACAAAGTCGCCTTTCAGATTTGATGTGACCTTCAGCTTCACTGGGTGGATGTCGAGGTCTTGTCTCCCAGGAGGAGACAGCATCCCAGTTAAATCTCTCCAACGACTTCTCAGTAAGCCCAGTTAGGGAATCAGGGTCGATTCCGTGCTCTCAGTTCTGGCTTTCCTCCTCCTTCCTCCCTGAGTGTACAGATCACGGCACGTGGCCTGCTTGTCTGTTAGGGTGTGAACCTTTCTCCAGCGCTTCATATATGCCAAGCCCTGTTAGGTCCCTCACGCCTAACACCGGTGGTACTAATTCTGACAACTGCACTATGAGGTGGGTGGTCCTAGTCCCATTTTCAAGATGGGACAGTGGAGGGTCAGGGAGGACAGACATGTGAATTGACCAAAGTGTCCCAGCCAGTAAGGAGCAGACCTGGGATTTGGACCCCAGTCTGTCTGACTCCAGTGCTTGTTTAGTTCCATGACCCTACCCACCCTGTGGAGTGAAGGGTTAAAGCCGAGCTGCCCATGCCCAGAAATGGGCAGCCTCGCCCACAGGGCACATGGGAGCCGCGGGCCAGTGGGTGTCTCCATGGGCAGAGTAGCGGGGCCTGGGCCAGGCTAGGCACTTAAAGCGGGGTCCATCTCCCAGACTGGCCCAAACATCCCTCCTGCCTCTAATTAGGTAGAGGCAGGCGCTCTGGGGCTGCTGCTCGGACACGGCGGCTTAGGACTTGGCAAGTCATGCCTCATCACACCCTACCACATATTGCCCCCAATAGGCATTGCCCAGCCTGGGGCCGGCAGGGAAGGGGTAGCCAGAGTGAGCTTTGTGGTCCCTCAGAGGGGGAAGATTTCCTCTGCAGGCAGACTCAGAGTGTGGCTGGTTGGGAATGGCAGCCTCGGAGGCGCCAGGAAGGGGAACCCCTCTCTGGACCCCTGGCAGCACCTCCACACATTCACCAGTCAAAGCTGCTGCGCAGTGACTGGGCTAGTAGACATCATAAGCTCGTTTTAGAGACAGTGAAACTGAGGCTCACAGAGCTTATGTGACCTCCCAGCCTCCCACAGATGGTAAGAGGTAGGTCTGGGATTCAAAGCCTGTGTGTTCCCTGCCCCAGTGTGGCTGTGGGTCACTTGGAACATTTGGACAACACCTTGCTTGCGTATTAGGAGCTTCTGAGCAGAGCTCCCAGCACACAGGTGCTGGATCGGGTTGGTGCCTATGCTTGCAGCCAGGACAGATGTGAGCTGTGTCACAAGTCTTGGTTGCCAAGCAACAATTCTGACTGCACCTGCTGAGCCCCCACGTGGGATGGGGCTTCCGGGGCCTGTCCTGATCTCTTTGCAGTCCTGGGGTTGTGGGACACGGGGCCCTGGAGAGCTGGGCATGACGTAGGTTCGCCTTGCACCATGGGGACATTGGAAGTCAGCTGAGGAAGCCAACAAGGGCTTCTGGAAGAGGGAAGTGTTCCTGCTAGGCCTTGAAGGAGAGTACAAAGGTTGGAGACTGCCTTGGTTACCCTGAGCTCTGGACAGCCAGGGTGTGGGTTTGAGACACCTGTGGCCCCAGTGCCCAGCGTGGCACCTGGCACCCAGTGGCCGTCAAGGACCACAGTCAGCTCACCAAAAGGGAGACAGCTGGTCTGGCTTCCTGTGAGACCCTGCTGAGAGAGGGGTCAAGACCAGCCTCTGGCATGATGGCCCACTTTGCAGAGTATCTATCTGTTCTAGAGGCAAACCCATCCCATGGCAAGCTCTCTCAGTTACCCTGGGCCTGGCATTCTAGCTCTCACACAGCCCCACCTGGTTTGGGAAAACTCCTTCACCCTGACCAAAGATCTTGGTTTTTAAAATGTCTTTAGAGCAGGATTCTAGAATTTAGTGCCAGAAGGGCCCCTAGTGGTCCTCCGGGCTACCTACTTTGTTTACACTTGGGATACTGAGGCCCATAGAGGGACAGGACTCCCCCAGCCTGTGTGGGCAGTTACGCAGAGCTGCGATTTCAGCCATAGATTTTTCCATGAGGCCCATGCCCATTCCTCCACCCCAGAAGGAGAAGAGAGAAGTCCCTTCCCCACACTTGCTGGAAAGGACCACATGCTCAAGGTCCGAGGCTTTGTGGGGCAGTGGAAAAGATTATAAGAAGGGCTGGAGAAAAGGCCTGGTGAATTCCAAGGCATGGAACGAGTGTCAACTCATCATCTGTCTCTTCAGCCCCCTTCTCGGGCCCTGAGATGCCGGCACAAGGCTGTTAAGAGAGAACCGAGAGTGGTGATGAGCACCGCCTTGGGCACCAGCCAGGGCGGGAATCTCAGCTTTGCCACTTAGCTGTGTCAATGATTTCATAGTCTTGGTCTGGGGTTCCTTTCAGGTCAGGTTGGGGTGTTGTGAGGAGAGAATGAGTTAACTAAGACTTCTTGTTTATAAGATGCTGAAAACAGCATCCGCTGGGGCTGTCCCATTGTCCTAGTTGCTGCACAGGCCACTCTGGGGGCGGGCGAGGCAGGGCTGGGGACCAGTCCCCACTTAGGGGAGAGGCCCACTGGCCTTTTCCCGGGACAAATGTCCCACCAGCTTCTACCCTGATGCCATTCAAGGGCACACACTGGCTTGTCCCCACCACCGAAATATGCCCTCTGGGAAAACTTGAGAGCCTTTCTTGTTCACTTGGGATTCAGTCAGGAAAACATTCTACCCCAGCAGTTTTAAGTAGGAAATAAATCTCTTAATAGATTCTGCTCACAAAACCACTGGCAGGGCTAGGGGAGAAAAGGAAGCTCCTGCAAAGGCTCAGGGAATCAGGGGAGGCTGGGGTTGAGGGAATTTGCTGCTCGGGATCCTGGGGCCCTTTCGCCTCCAGCTCTCACAGGATCTGGTCTCATGGGCAGACTGCTTGGAGTCTGCCCAAAAAGGAAGTGGGAAAGTGGTTTAGAGGCACCTAGCCTTGAGGTCCAAGAGGGCAACTAGAAGGGAAGGGGAGTAGTGCTGAGCAGCCACCAGAAACCTGGCACCCCTCCCCCTCTGCACTTGGGTTGGGGGAGGGCAGTGGTCCAGAGCAAACCTCCCTGCCTCACCCTCCACCTGCCTCACACAATATCTTGATCCTCAGGACAGCCCTGTGAGAGCCAAGGCTGAGGACAGGGCCCTGCTGGGTGACAGAACCAGGATCGCACTCCTGGGCTGTCTGGAGATGAGCCTACCCCTGGCTGCTTTTGGGGATCTAGAGAGTCATTCCTTTAACACCCATTGACTGATCACCCACCACAGGCCAGGCGGCGTTCCAGGTAGTTGGAACACGGCAGGAAACAAAATGACACAAGTCCCATCCGTGTGAAGTTGACGTTCTGCTGTGGGTGATTCTGGGAACTGCACCCTCTGTAAGTATGAATCAGTCCTCTAGGGTGCTCAATCTCATGGAGGAGAAAAAGCAAGGGAAGATGGTAAACTACCTGGTGGGCAGTTCTACTTTACCCAGGGTGGGCAGGGACTCTCGAGCAGAGACCCCACAGGAAGTAGGGAGGCCAGCACATGGCTATCGGAGGAAAGAGCACTGGAGCAAGTGCAAAGTCCCTGAGGCAGACAAATGGAATGTGGCAGGAACAACAGGAGCAAATCAGTATGGCTGGAAAGGAGAACTGGGAAATGAGGTCTGAGAGCAGGTCAGGTGCTTGGGACTTCTGGGCTGTGGCAGGGGCCTTGGGCTGGCTTCCGAGTGAGATACTCATCAAAAGGTTCTGTGCAGAGAGAGACAAGATTGCAGAGAGGTGGCACACAAGTGTGGATGCAGAGACTTTGGGGTTCCAAGGTCGCAGGCCCCAGAGGAAGCAGGCAAGTGGCTAGGAAAGGAGCAGCAGAAGCTTGAAAAGGGAACTTTTCCTCCCTCTCTTTTCCAACCAAGGACAACACCATGCACTTGATCAGGGACCCAGATCTGTGCATCAGGGACCTTGTGGGTTTC
This sequence comes from Mustela lutreola, assembly GCF_030435805.1. Taxonomy (NCBI): domain Eukaryota; kingdom Metazoa; phylum Chordata; class Mammalia; order Carnivora; family Mustelidae; genus Mustela; species Mustela lutreola. The sequence continues at coordinate 18,614,471 of NC_081299.1, forward strand.
TGTAGGGCTGGGTCCAGAGTTTGCATCCTTACCTGATGTGCGGGGCTGGCATCTCTTGGTCCCTGCCAGCCTCAAGGCTGTGGAGCCACAAGCATCTCCAGGCACATCGTGTCATCGCCTTGGGTGTGTAGAACGAGCGCATGTTGGCTCCGTGGGTCTGTGTGCATCTCAGGCACACGTACCTGAATGTAAGCCTGGAAACATGTGAGTTCCGGGGGATGGAGGCGGAGGGAGCAGGCATGTGTATTCCTTTGTACATATGTGTGGGTCCCTGGTCGTCTGTAGGGGGCAGCATGGAGGAATGTCATGGATTTTGGCTTAGTCACTGGAGCCCCTGCTTGCTTGACCTTCCACAGAGCTCAGCTCTGAGTTTTTATAGTGAATCAAAACTGATGGCCCCTGGGACCTAGTGGAGTTGATGTGCGCTTCCTGGGGACTTGGGTGGAGGGTCTGCCCCCTGGGGCCTCTGACAGCTGAAGTAGGGAGAACTCCCCCTCCCTCCCTCGTGACCAGGTTGGATCAGGGCTCCCTGCACACAGTTAGGAAGACTGTCTGATGTTTGGGCCCTGACAGTCTTAAGTAACAGCCAGATTCCTGAACCTGAGGACCTTCTGGAAAAGCCAGGTCTTTAGTACTGTGGAAAGGACACAGAGCTAGGAATCAGAGGGACCCGGGTTCAAATCCCATTTCTGCCACTTCCTCCTTCTTAACCTTGGTCGGATGACTACAGTTTCCTCACATGCAGAGTGGGGACCGCCTCCTGGTATTGCTGTGGAGCTGAGGTGAGCATTCACCGTGCACCAGGTGCTGTGCTACAGCTTTACCTGGAGCACCTCATTTGGCCCATACACTAACCCTCTGAAATAGCTACTGTACTCATATTACGGAAGAGGAAACTGAGGCCCAGGGAGGTGAAGTTACTCGCCCCGTCACTCAGCTGGGAATGGACAGAGCCTGGGTTGGGCCAGGTAGTCCGGCTGCAAAGGCAGGAGCCTGAGACAGTGAACAGAAAGCAGGTGCCTGACTCCTGGTCAGTGTTTGGTTCATAGTGTTATTGATGCCAAATGGCTATTCAGGATCAGGCTCCTGATCCCGAAGGACAGCTCTGGACTCTATTTCCTCACTTTAAATAAAGAGGGTGGTGGAGAAGCCCCAGACTCAGGGGAACCAAAGTTCAAACCCTGGCTCTGAGACTCCTTCGCTGTGTGACCTCGTACCAGTCATGTCCCTTCCCTGAGTGGGGAGCTGCCCTCCCGTCAGGATTCGATGAGCACAGAAGAGCTTTGCATCCTCTTATGAATTGACTTGTGTCCTCCTGAAAAGCTACATGGAAGTTCCAGCCTCCAGAATGTGGCCTTATTTGGAAATAGGGTCTTCACAGAAGTAATCAGGTTTAAACAAAGTCACTCGGGTGGGCTAATCGAATGTGACATAGGTTCTTATAAAAGGGGGAATTTGGACAGGACAGACATGTGCCGAGGAAGGGCTGAGGAGACGCAGGGAGTGTTATGTGGAGACCCGGGCGACGCTGCCATACTGTGGGGACTTCGAGGGCAGTCAGGGGCTGACAGAGGCCAGGCACAATGCCTCTCTGCAGGGGACAGAGGGAGTGCAGTCTTCTGGTCTCCGGAACTGTAGATGGCAGACCTCAACGCCATGTTGCCACAACTGCCCCAGGAAGCTAACATGCAGGCTATGACAGGATACCCACAATGCCCTCCGTTTTTTCCGGGGTTACACCCCTCCCCCGCCCTCACTCACCCTGTGAAGAGACCCAGGTTCCCAGAGGTGCCGACGGTGGCCCTGTGACTGACCCAAGTGATTGCAATGTCAGGACTTGAACCAAGGTCTCCCTGACTCCAAAGTCAGTATTGCTGTGCCCGGCCCCAGAGCCTGAGGCTGGGTGAGCCTGGGGCAGCCCAGGAACCAGGGCCTCGCTCATTCACTTTGCTCTGTGGACTCTCCCCTCCCTCCATACCCCTGCCTGCCTCCCAGGCTGTTGGGTCTCACGGCCTGGGCCGTGTGGCACTTGGAGGGGCAGATGGCAGTTCATGGCTCACAGGTATTGGAGCCTGACTCTGGCTGCCTGGCCATGGGACTTGAGCAAGTCCCCACCCCCTTTCTGAGCCTGTTTCTTTGTCTGTGAAATGGGACCATGAATGGATCTCTGCCTTCCCTGCCAGGAGGTGGTGAGATCAGGCATGGGAGGAAGCTCCTCAGGGCTGTGACTGGGGCCTGGGCAGGGCCTATGAGTGAGGCTCTAGAGTCCAGCCTGATGCCACCAGGGCACTGTGTCCCTACACTGGCTGATGGCTCTGGTCTAACCCAGAGTGGGAAGGCAGGGGCGTCAGGTCTGGAAGATTCTGAAAGCTCTAAATCCCCCACCTCAGCTCTCAGTCCCCAGGGTTGCCATGGCAAAAGGGACATGGATTGGGATAATTTGTGGTCATAATTTATCAAGTACTTAGTCTGTGCCTTATTTTTTGTTTATTTATTTATAAATACTTTATTTATTTATTTGACAAAGATCACAAGTAGGCAGAGACGCAGACAGGGAGAAGAGGAAGCAGGCTCCCCACCGAGCAGAGAGCCCGATACGGGGCTTGATCCCAGGATCCCGGGATCATGACCCAAGCCGAAGGCAGAGGCTTGAACCCACTGAGCCACCCAGGTGCCCCTATTTATTTATTTTTTTTTTAAGATTTTATTCATATTTGACAGAGACTGAGCACAAGCAGGGGGAGAAGCAGGCTCCTCGCTGAGCAGGGAGCTCGACATGGGGCTCGGTCCCAGGACTCCAGGATCATGACCTGAGTGGCAGGCAGACACTTAACCAACTGACCATGTCAGCGTCACACTTATTTTTGTTTTAATGTCTCCATGACGGCTGTGCAGAGCAGGTGATATTGGTCCCATTTGTAGATGAGGAAACGGGCTCAGGGAGGTGAAGCGACTTGCCCCAGGCCATAGAGGCAGGAAGGGCCAGAGGCCAGGCCCAGCTCGGAAACCCTGGTGCACTTTCCCTGTCACAGTACCTCCCTCATGACCATATAAGCCTGATGTTTGGCAGAAACTGGGCTGGGGCCCAGAGGAGAGATGGAACGTGTCTGAGGCCATACTGGAGATGGAGCCAGACACAGGCCCAGGCCTTTCTTCCTCTGTGAAGGGCAGCAACAGATGCCCGTGTACTTAGCAAACCCCAGATCATAGGTCTGGAGCCTTCAGCAGCCCCTCCTGGTATGGAGAAGGCAACGCAGGGCCGTAAGGGAGAGGCTTTGAGGCTGGCCGGAGGCACAGGCCTGAAGAGGGCCGGATGGTGAGGTCCAGGCCAGTGCTTGATCTCTTAGAATAGACAGACCTCTGTGCTAAGAGTGGCACTGCATCAGGGGAGGCCTCAGCTGGACTGGGGGTGGCAGGCCCGTGGTTCCGGCCCACAGTGATGTCCTGTGAGCAGGGCACTCAGTGCCAGCTGCCGATGGCCACCCCACCCTTGGCAGGAAAGGCCCCATGCCATCTCGCTTCCATTGCCGAGAAAAGAGCAGGAGAGAGAATGTCTCAAATGCTGTTTTATTGCAGTAAGTTTGTCGATTCAGCTCATTACATTTCATTAGAATTATTTAATTAGAATCTTAATAAAAGAGTAAAGCAGGAAGGAGGCTGAGGAGCGGAGGTGGGGAAATCCGTGCTGAGCGTGTGAAGTAGACCCAGCTGGGGAGGTGGAGTGGTGGAGGGGCTGCTGGGACATTTGCCTGCAAAGTAGGCAGGGGTCGGCTCATGCCGGGCTCGACAGGACAGGACCCAGCTGCGGGGGAGGGGAGGGTATGGAAGCCCAGGTCTGGGCTCTCAGCAGGTGGCCCCTGCATTCCAGGTCTGCACTCAGGACCCTGGGCATGTTGGGGGCAATAAGACCCATTTCCAGGGAAACAGACACAAAGCCAGATAGTCAGAGCACCCGGGCCTCGGGGCTCTGATGGGGGAGGCAGAGCTCATTGGGCCAGCCAAGGAGAGGGCGTTAGGCTGGTATGGGATTAGAAAAGCTTTCTAGAACGGAGATCCTTTAGTTACACCTGACCACTGACTTGGTGTTGACGAGGAGGGGAAAGGGCTTGAAGCAGGTTTGGAGAGAAGGCAGTAAGTTTGAGGTTCCTGTGGGGGGCAGAGGAGGGAGCAGAGCAGGGTGGAGTGGAGTTTTGGTTCCAGGACCTGGAGCCAGCTAGCTGGTTCCCCATCCCAGCACCACCACTGTAGCCTCTGGCAAGTCATGCCCCTCTCTGAGCCTCCTTTTCCTCATCTGTGGATGGGGGCGACAACAGCACCACCTCATTCATACCGGCTCTTCTGTGGTTAGATGCGCTGGTATGTGGCCAACACTCTGTGCTCTAGCTGTTGGAACTGCCGTTCTTATCGCCTGAGCGCAGATGTCCAGTCGTGACCAGTTACCCAAGCCTGGCGGGGCGGGGGACTAGCTCTGGTCGTGGTCAGGGAAGCCACGGGCGCAGTTGGGCACCCTGAGAGGGTGTGGGGGCCCTCATTCTGCCACTCGTCTTCTCTGTTCCATCTTTCCTCCTTCCACGAAGGACCCATTTTGTTCAAAGATCTGCCCTCAGCACAGCCCGTGCTCTTCAGGGCAGCCGACCCCACACTCAGGCTCCGGAGAGGGATCTGGTGAGAATCCGTCGGTTGGTTCATGGCATCCCGCCTGGTGCTGGTGCTCAGTGAGACTGAAAAATCGACCTGGTTCCCGAGTCAGGGGAGAGAGATCCTCCCTTCCTCTGTCACTCCCCCTCGCCCTTTTTGGTGTAAACACAAAGAAGCCAGTGGCCCCCTTGCCACCCCTCAGGGCATCAGACCTAGCAGGAGGCCAGTTGTGGCTGGTATACCACCTCGCCCCCTTAAAGAAAGAAGGTGCTGACTGGCAGCAATTTCAGATTTCCATAGTGTAAATATCCCCTCTGTGGCCACTTTCAAGCTGTGACAGGACATCACTGAACACAGACAAGGAGTGCATGCCATCCGCTAGGCAAGCCTGCATAAACCCGCTCCAGCCCGGGCCAGATGAAGCCAGCCCCAAGGAGGGTGGATTGGAGCAGAGGGCGTCCCCGACAGTGGTGGGAGCCAGGGGGAGCTGGGCCATGCCCAGGAGCCCACCTGCCCCAGGCCTCCCCTTTCCCGGGGTGTTCAGTCACTCACGGCCAAATGCACCCCACACGCAGCAGGACGTGGAGCGGGGAGAGAAGCGGTCCCGGGAGCAGCCTTGACCCATCTGCGTGAGCGCTCAGCCACTGTTGCAGTCTGGTCGTGCAGAGATCACGTTTGCATCTGGTTTTCCTCAAACTTCATCCTGCTGCAGTAAAAGATAAGAGCATTTCTAGCCCGGCTGTAAAAAAGTTCCTAGGCTCCAGTCCATGCCTTGAGCCAAGAACGTTGGGATTAAAGCTGTTATTCTTTTAATTGTCTAGTGTCATGGAAGCAGCCGCCCAGATCTTTAAAATCTTCGTGCCATTCATGTGTTCAACGGCAGGAGCAATTCAGGCCCTCCAAGCTTTGCCTTCAATGGCACTTCTTTCCAGATGGCCACAGGCCATAATGTAATTCATTAATTTAATTTAATTAGCTGTTTCACCACTACATACCACAGCCTGCTAGATTCCCGACCCTGGATACTAACTGGAGTTTCACTACCTTCGGACCCAGCAAGCCCTGATCACTATTTCCCCCATTTCCCTGCGGGTGTGTTGTCTGAAACCACCCCGCAGACCAATTTCCAAACCAGTCAAGTCCCCCGGTGGAAAACAATGGAAACTGACGCTCACTAATTGAAGCAGGACAGGAATTTGTTGGAAGGACACCAGCCCGGCTCAGGGAAAGGGCAGCTGTAGAAGGAGGCTGGCCAAGATGCGTGGAGATGCATGGTTCCGGGGCTGTTGCCCGGGCCACGGTCGCTGGACGTCACATCCTGGGCACGGCTGCACTGTCCTCTGCACCCTGAATTCAGTGCTGGCAGGAGCCTAACGGAGCCCAGTCCCGTGCCTGCTCCAGGCTGACCTGGGAAGGCTCAGGCTCTGTCCTGGGAGGATGGCCGCCGCCCTGTAAGATTCAGGCCATTAGCTAGTCCCACAAGCAAGAAAGGGGGTTGAATGCTGAGCGGGGTTGCGGGGGTGAGGGGACCTAAAAACTGCCAATGTTACCCTTGGCTAGGCACCATGCTGATATTTTTGCCTGCCTTTCCTCCATAGAATCTTTCACAATTGCCTTTTGAAGGCTATTACTTTTATCAACCTCATTTTGTGGCTGGGGAAGCAAGCTCTGAGTCTCTTCATCAATAAGAAACCCAGATTTTTGGGGGGAGGGGCTTCCTGTGAGGACCGGGCTGTGCACCATGGATGCCAGATGTTTCAGAGTGAGGCTCCTGGAGGGGTTGTCCTGGATTTAGGCCAGCCTTGGTCACTGGGTCTTGCACAGGCCAAAGGAGCCTGTCTTGTCTGAGCACTTCCTAATTCTAGATGTTCCTGCTGTTGGTTTGTCAGGGACAGGTCTCGGACCAAGGCGACACCATCCCAGGGACTGTGACAGACACAGCTGAGTCAGAAAACTTCTCTCCCAAAGCAGACAGTACATTAGGAGCACGTGCTTTCTGCCAGGCCACAGCTCAGGGTGAGTCTGTCAAGAAGCTGGTACCCACTGCTGTGGAAACTGAGAGAGATGCTGGTTTCTGAGCCCCTAACCCTATCAGTTGGAAGAGGAGGGGTACCTGGGGTGCTCACTTGGTTAAGCCTCCGACTCTTGATTTCAGCTCAGATCCTGATCTCAGTGTCATAAGACCAAACCCCACACTGGGCTCTGCGCTCAACATGGAATCTGCTTGAGATTCTCTCTCTCCCTCTCTCTCTCTGCGCCCTCCCCCTATTGCACTCTAAATCAATCAAGCCATCCATCAATCTAGCCATCCATCAATCTCAAAAAAAAAAAAAAAAAAACAAAACAGAAGCCAGCCAGAGCCCAAGCATTGACACAGGGGCCTACTGCTGGTGGCCCAGTTCTCCCCCATCAGACTAGGAGTTTCTGACTCTGAGATGTCCTCCCTTCTGAGACTGGGGAATCCTTCGAGTTGTGTGACTTCTCTTTCAGCTCTCAGGGGTTGTGTGTGCAGGGTAGGGCTTGGGCATCTAAGGGTGTGATGTCTCTTTCCTCAGACTAGGCAGGGCTGAGTGTTTTAAGAGGTCAGTGTCAGCAAAGCCAAACTGGAACTAACATAACTGGATGGAACCTAATCATCTCCTAGGGGAAACTGAGAGAGAGGGGCGGGGACCTGCTGATTTCATCCCCCAGAGAGTAGCTGACCAGGACAGTATCCCAGGGCTCCTGCCTCTCAGCCAGGAGGAATTAGGGTGACAGCATGAGGTGTGGCCTCAGGAATGCAGCTCCGAGAGTCAGTCAGGAGTAGGCAGCCCTATGGGGCCCCAGGCTTGGCGCTGCGCTGCCCACCCCACCCATTGGAAGTGCCTTCTATTGTTCTGTCCTGTAGGTTTGAGTTCTTGGCCAGCCTCCTGGGTGATTGCCTCATTCCACCAAGGCCAACAGATGTGCACAGCTGGAGGCTGAGCCGTCAGTGGAGTTCAGCTCTGCCCATCATGGGCCTAGGCTGCAGGAGATGGAAGTTTGAGTTCTGGTCCTGGCTGCCCCCTTTTCCCTGGTTGTGTGGCCCTCAGCAGGGCCATGGCCTGGGCCTCAGTTTCTTCTCTGTCTAATGGGGGAGGCTCTTGATTCTTTCCTCAGACATTGAGGACCCATGATGTGTCCGGCTTTGTGCTGGGCCCCGGGCACAAGACAGACCCAGTGGTCCCAGCCTTCAATGAGTTTATGCGCCATGGGGGGCTGACATTGAGCATCTGTAGCCAGTTTGATGAGCTCCCTGACTATAAGGGCATTAACAGGAAACAGTTTCATTTTTCTCCAGTTACGGGCCCCAACTGTTCAGTGTCAGATCCCAGGGTGTCGTGGTCACACTGTTATTACACGGCCATCTGTTCGAGATCCTCATCCCAGGGGCAAGTCAAAGCTTTCCTTTCCTTTGTTTCCGGATGACAGACTTGTGGGACTAGGAGTGCCTGTGTGTTTGTGTGTGCGCAAACAGAGCGTGGGTTCTTTTCTGGTTCCTAGTATCTTGGGAGTATTCAAGAATACATAGTCTTGTTCTGGGATATTTCCCTCCCCTTGCCATTTTTTTCAAATTTAAATTTAAATGTTTATTTGTTTAAAATCGTGGTAAAATGCACCTAACATAAAATCTGTGATTTTAGTACTGGCCTAAGGCACTAAGCACACTCGGTGTTATGCGGCCGTCACCCCTGTCCATCTCCAGAACTTCATCATCGCCCCCAAAGAAATCCACCTCCATTTTTAAATAAGAGCAGTATTGAGATGTAATTCACATAACAATTCAGTTGTTTAAAGTGCACACCTGAATGGGTTTGAGTATAGTCGCAAGAGTTGTGCATACAGCACCACAATCCCCCTTTCAAACATTTTCATCCCGCCCAAAAGAAATCCCGTTTCCACGGGAAGCCTTCCACTACAGCACCCCCCCCCCCCCAGCCTGCTGCTAGTCTACATTCCACCTGTGGTCTGCCTGTTCTGCACATTTCACGTATACGGAATCATCCAATATGTGCCTTGTACGTCTGGCTATTTGCGCTCAGTGCCGTGGTTCTGACTTGTGTCCGTGTGGAAGCAGGTCCTTCATCCCCCTTCTCTGTTAAGACACAGATGTAGAGGCTGAGGGAATCAGGGCTCACGAGATGACATCTCCTTGTCTGCCGTGGCTGGGTTCCTCCTTGGGGATTGAGCCTGCCCACTGCCGGTGCCCTCAGCAGGACAGGGGTTTGAATGCTGGCTCTCTGCTGGGCATGTGGGTGTGCTTTTTGGGGGTCCTGTGGAATCCCCAGCCTCCAGAGTCCCCTGATATGGATATCTGTCCTCCCCAGGATATCCTGATGTGGATGACCTCTCCCCAGACGCTGATGGCAGCCGTCTGCTTTATGGTTCCTGCCACGGGACCCATGTGTGGCGGGATACCTTCTTGGATGGATACCAACAATGGTGCAAGCCCAGCTCTTTTCTGTGGCCTCTACTGACCCTTAGTGGGGCACAGGCAGCAGGCTGCCCCCTTGCTAGTTCCTTCCAATGTGCCATTTCTCTCTCTTCTCTCCCGCCCTGCTCAGGTGGAACCGGAACAGTCTGGCCCACCAGCAACTATTCCCAGGGGGGAGATGCCAACCTCACCTCCTGGCAGGGAACTTCTTACTTCCATAACACAGGATGTTCCTGGCACCTCTCCCACAGGCTGAGGAGGGGTCCCTTTGTGAAAAGGGAGACCCAAGCAGGGTGTCTGTCCTGCCCCCTCTGCCCACCCATTCTTTCTCTTATTCTGTCTTTCCCTGGGAGCCTGTGTGGGGTGGGGTATAAGCAGGCTGTTGGTCCATCTCAGAGACATAGGAAGCCACACTGGCAAGAGTAGTAAGGGCCTCAGTGCTGGAAGGCCTGGGTTCTGGGCCCCACACTGTCCCTCCCTGGGCTGTGAGCCAGGAGCTGTCTCTCCTCTTTTTGATGGTCAGTTTCCTCCTTTGTGAAATACTCACCCTTCTTACTTTATCTCTATTTTACAGATGGCTCAGAGATGGGAAGTAAGGCCAGGGTGCCCAGGTCCCCCAGATCCAGCCCGGGGCTCTTTGCTCTATACCTGGTCATCATCCTCCCAGAGGTCTGGGCAGGGCCAGTCCCAGGGGACTCATGGAACGCTGTTGATGTAGACACCCAGATTTCTGTAGGCTGGTGCTCCTGGGGCTCTCATGATAGTCAGGCTTGATGGGGGGCATGGAATATAGCCTGAGACACCCACCCCTTCCCTGCACGCACCTCTGTACCTTCCTGGGAGCTGGCTCTGATTTCCCTGGGGCTCCATCTGATCTGTGCAGACCGTTCCCCGCAAACACGAGACCAGCAGTGCTGCCGCATTCCCCAGGGCCTTGTACCTGGGTTCCTCCTTCCCACATACTGCATACCCACGTGAGCCTGCAAATGCCGGGCCCGGGGGGTGAGCGGGAGACAGATGAGTGATGGGGTCTGGAGCATGGCACTGTAGCAGGGGTGGACCTTCAGCTGGGCGGAGGGCGGGGTGTGTCTCTCCTCACTAGGTTTCTCCTGCCTACTCTCAGGGCAGGTCTCAGGCTGAGAGGCAGGGGAGTCAGAGGCCTGATGGTCGTCAGTCCATCTGAGACTCAGATTCCCAACCCTGAGCCCCAACCCAAGGCTTAACCCTGACTCTGTTTCCAGGCCAAGACCCAAACTGGCCCCTGGAGAGAGCCTTGCCCCGACCTCCGTGCTAAGCTCTAATTATCGTCCCTAGTCTGAGCCCTGGTCCTGGTTCCAGATTGGGCCCTGGCCTTATTTTAAGACTGAACCTCAATCTTTTTTCCAGACTTCTCTTTGACCCCAGTTCCAGGCTGAGTTCTGACCCAATTCCAGACCCTTTCTTGGTTCCAGGCTGAACCCTTATTAGAGAGGAAGCTCTAAACCTAGTCCCCAAACAAATCTTGGCTCTGGTCAGAAATCCAGTCATTATCCAGCCCTAACTTCTAGTCCTGACCTCTGTCCTTCACTGAACTGTGACCGTGGCCAGAGACTGATCTCGAATTTCCAAATAACAAGTCAATTCTTGACCTGAACCCTAACCCAGGCGGGAGCCAGGATCCCTTCAGGGGGCAGAGACGGTGCTGGAACTAGAGGGGATAGGAGCATTTCACCGGGCAGAACTGTAGGCACTGTGTGCGCGGGTGCCGAGGGGAGAACAGAGACCGCCGGTGGCCGTCTCAGAGAAGAGACTGACGAGGACAGCACCCAAATGGGAGTGGGGTGTGGGAGGGCTCTGGAATTGGGCTGCACAGCTCTGCTTCTAATCTGGGCTCTCTCATTTGCTGTAACCTTACTTTGGGTGAGTCCACTGACCTCTATGAGGTGGTTTCTTCACCCTAAAATGGACCCACTGCTTTCCTCAGGGGTCGTGTAGCTCCCAAGAGCACTGCTGTCCCTCTGGCCCTTCGGTTTTTCTCAGGTACTGTCCCCTTTGCCTGAACAGCTATTCTTTCCTTGCTCACCCCTCCATCCCCAAGGTTAAATGCCCCTTCCTCTAGGAAGTCTTCCTGAAGCTCCTTGTGGTGGACACACGATGCACCGGGTGGATCGCCCTTCAGCGAAAGACTCAGTTTCCTGGGTCTGGGGTGCTGCCCTCAGACAGCCCACACCCTCCGGCCATCACCCCGTTCAGGGCTGCCCGTGTCTGGTGACTGCTCAGTGACCACTAGCAGCAAGGAGAATCCGAGAACTCCTCCCAGCCATCCCAACCAACTCAGGATGACTCTGAAGGGCTGTTCCCACTTCACTGCTCCCCTAGGGGCCACTGAGGTCCTCGGACCAGGACTGGGGTCTCCCCTCCCTTCCACAGGTGTTGATCTCAGAACCCTCCCTATTAAGCACCTACATGCTGACCTCCCTTGAAATGTCTGTCTCAAGAGAACCCAGCTTGTGACTCCCCTAGTCCAAGTCTTAAGTCACTTCCACAGTGCGTGGTCATCTCCTTTGTAACACTCATCATAATTTAGGGCACTTGCCTGTTTCCTGTCTACTTCCACTAGAGTTCTCATGCAAGGGGGCACACACACACAGCACTCACACCCCTTGGGGCAGGTTGAGACCACCAGGGAGTAACTGAGAGGCAGAGAAATAGTAGAGCATCTGCAGCCCCTCGAACTCTCCCCATCTTCAGCGTGGTCCTCAACATGGCCAGTGTTTCAGCAGAGAGGCGCCCCCCACAAAAAGTGGGGCAGACGTGCGACAGTTCCTGGGACGAAGGACCTACTCATCACTCTTGAGTTAAGAGCAACTTCTCTAAGTAATAAGAAATACATTGAGGGATGTGTGGACTCTGGGAGAACCTCGAGGGTCTCGGCATGCAGGAGCACCAGTATTTGCCGAAGCAGACGTGGGTGGCTCCTGCCAGACTGGCCTGGTCCAGCCAAGTCAGCTCTCTGCTGCGCTACCAAAAGTGAGAGGGAAGTTGGACCCCACCAGAGCCCCCCAGGCTTGCTTCTCATAAGGGTACACACCTCATGAGGGTAGGACCTCAGTCTGTCTTGTTCCATGCTCAAGAAAGTGTATGGGTGCCATACGGATAGATCAACACATAGATCAGTGAATAAGGGACAGAAAAGCAATTTACAAACCTGAAGCATTATGCAAGGTAGAGGATAATTGGGGAAAAATGCTTCTTCCAGGAGTTACTCCTTAGGAAGGGTAAAGGAAAAAAAAAAAAAAAAAGGTCTATTAATAGACCCGATTAATAAACATTCAGCCAAGGTAAATGTTAACAGGAAGTACCTCTACAAATGTTTCGGTCTCTCCGGCAGCTCAGGGTAGGCTGGCATGCAGGAAAAGAAGGCATCCTCCCTTCTGTTTGCTCAAGGCAGCCTTGTTCTTAGGGCAGCCTGCTCCTCGAGTCCCAGGGTGGGGGCCCCTGTCCAGGCTTGCTGCTCCCAGCTACTCTCGCTCCTTAGAAATTCGCTAAACATACCACATTGGTTTGTACCTCAAGGCCTTCCCCCTTGCCATTGTCCATCTTCCCCTCACTTCCTTTAGGTTTTGGTACAAATGTCACCTCCTCAGAGAGGCCTTTCCTGACCCCAATTTAAAATAGCAGTCGCTGTCATCCCTCCCCATCACTACTCATCTCTCTCTCTCTTTCTTTTAATTCCCAAACTCTTTTATTTTTAAAAAAATTTTAAAAAGATTTTATTTATTTGAGAGAAAATGAGTGAGAGAGAGCATGAGAGAGGAGAAGGTCAGAGAGAGAAGCAGACTCCCCAAGGAGCTGGGAGCCCGATGCGGGACTCGATCCTGGAACTCCGGGACCATGACCTGAGACAAAGGCAGTCACTCAACCAGCTGAGCCACCCAGGCATCCAAATTCCTGAACTCTTTTAACTTATTGAAGGGACTCAGTACAACCTGAAATTGTATATATGGTAGATATGGCTTTTAAAAAAACAATTCTTTATATTTGTCCCGCTTTGCCCTCTAGAATGAGGGCAGGGACTTTATCTGTCTTTGTTTACTGCTGTGTCTGCTAGAAGAGTGATGGCCCTTGAGGAGGCACTTGGTAAAACAAACAAACAAATAAGCGAGGGGTGACCTGGACAGAGTCCCTGTCCTTGGCCAGCTTCTCTTCTAATGGGCAGCACTGGCAGCTAACCAGGCAGTCTCTCCCCTGTAGGCTGGGTGGTGTGATGGGGGCACGAAGGATGCTCTGGGGGCGGTGAGGACAGCATAGAACTCTGCTGGGAGGGTGAGCAAAGGTGTCCTGCATGAGGCCACCTCTCACCATTACCTGAGGGCTGAGCGGGATTCCTTTCAAGTGTGGAGGAGGAGGAATGAGTTCTGGGCAGAGGGATGTTCAGCTTCAAAAGCCTGAAAGCAAGAGAGAGCCTGGCAAGCTGGAAGAAGGTAAAGAAATTTCTTGGGACTGGACCAGAGTGGGGAAGGGAGAAGGGATGAAGGAGAGGCTGGGTAGTGGGCTGGGCGGGGGTCCCCTTATGAAGGATCCGGAGCAGACGCCAAGCCTGGAATGACATAACTAGATTGTACTTCTGCATACCAGTGTTTTCTCACTGTATCCAACATCTCTTGATCTCTTGTCCCAGTGATCAAGACTGATCACAGAATATTTTACATCTAACCTGACTCACTTTATGTATATGCATTCATTTAAAAGGGAAACCCTTTTTAACACTATCCTAATTTGTGTCAAATACACAAAGTGACAGTATAATGAAATCTAATGAAAATGAAACATTGTTACCTTCCATCTCCTGCCTAAGGCTCTGATCCCAAAGTCTACCTTTTTTGTTAAAACGGGAGATTAAAGAATCAGCAAGGCGCTGAAGACACAATAGCACCTGGTGGGACCTTCTCCTTGACATGATCATCAGAAAGACGGAAAGAGGAGTCAAAGGGAATATCTTCCTCGCTATGTGATTCAGTGTTACTTCAAGCTGTGTCTGGATTTCTTCTGAGATTATTTTATAACTACATAAAATAATTTTATGCACGACCACTGGAGCAATTTCCACACATTGAGAAACTCACTGTAAGTGTTTCAGGTGTCTTTGACTGAATGGGAGTAGAGTATGGAAGAGGAAATGGGATAAATGGCCAAGAAAACTGAACAAACAAATCCAATTTTATCCCCTAAGCCTTCTTACATTGGAATGCCCACCCACCCATCCAACCACCTGGGCATCCACCTGCCTGCCCCTATGCCCACCCACCTTTTTGCATCTTTTTGCATGTCTGCTTGTCCACTCACAGATCCCATTTACCTACCCACTTGCTCACCTGCCTTCCATTTACCTGATTATATGCACCTGTCTCATCTACCAAATATATGCACCCACTCCCTCCATCTAATACTCTATGAATATTCCATTCCTTTGTCTACCTATCCACCTACCATCCATCCATCCATCCATCCACCCAATGTTCCATCTATCCATCCCACACATTAAATTCCACACTTACTATCTTAACTCCTGGTTCTATTCTTCCTAAAATAGAAACCGAGACCATGACCTCTTAATATTACTGAGTTCTGACCTGGGGTTCATTACCTCTTACAAGCTTCAGTTCTCCCCTGAGCTTTCCCTTGTCCCTAAATGGAATCTCTGAAAATCACCTTATTCTTGTCCCCGAGCTCTTCCCCTCACACACTCCTCCCCACCATGGGTTTTATTTACCGTAACCTTACCAGGGCAGTGTCCTCGATTGTCAAAACTGAAAGGGACTGCAGAGACCACTGAGCCCATAGCTTTCAGCTTCTAGATGGGAGAGCTGGGGTCCAGAGTGGGTAAAGTCACAGGGTGATCCAGTCATGGTATTAAGAAACTTTTCTTTCCCAAGCTACTTTTTCCCAAGGAAAAGTTTCCCAAAAAAACATTTCTTTCCCCACAAACTACTCATGGTTTTCCAAAAGGGCATCTTGTGGCATCTGAAGACATCATTTCCTTGAGTAGCTTTTCACTCAAGGACATGGACTTCACAGAACAGTGGGTTGTAAGTGGTCTGGTCTCTTACTTCCTATATCCCTATTTCCTAGAGGACAGGACATGTAAGATTTATTTTATTATTATTATTATTATTTTTAAGCGAGGGTTGAACTCATAGCCCTGGGATCAAGAATCAGACATTTAACTGACTGAGTCACATGGGCGTCCTGTAAGATTTTTTTTTTTAACACAGGTTTCTGGTGTTAAGAAACAAAGTTTAAATCCTTTGTTCTCATCTAGCACCCTCATTTCATGGACAGGGAATAGGTTCAGAGAGGAGAAGATTCTTGCCCAAAGTCATACGGCAGGTAAGTAACACAGCAGGTTTGCTAACCAGGCTTTCCTGGTCTTGTCTATTTCCTTTGCGGAGCATATGCTGACTTTTGAGGGACCTGAGTTGTGGTTGAGGAAGAGGAAATGCCATCCTTTTACCCCAAGAATTCCCAGACCTAGCTTAGGGAGGGCAAGTGGTCCCATTTGCTGCTTATGGACTGAGGACATTGCTACATTTTAAAAAATCAAATGCAGTCTTCTGGACTCCTAGACTCCCTTCCCTTGGCTCTGACGGCCAAGGGCAGACAAGCAGGGGCACCAATTATACCCCAAGCCTTTCCTTTATGATGGCTCTCTTTCCTTAACAGCTGTCTCCTTTGCTCTACAAAATTCTGCTTGTTAAAGTTATGAGAACTGAGCACACTTTGTTCACTGCGATTGTGGGTTTTGCTGCTGAAATTGATAATCCCTTTTGGGAGAGACATGAGATGCTTTCCTCCTTTGATATGCAGTGTGAATTGCTCTCTGCTCCCTACTGGAGGGTAGAAGTGTCAGGGTTCTGAGGACTCCTCTAGATCAGCTGTATTTGAAACTCAGCCCATCGATGTTCTTTGGGAGCTAAGGGCCAAGCTCCACAACATCGACCTTGTCCCAAAACCTTCCACCCGTACCGCCTGTCACTCTCAGAGTTCTCTGGGCTTGTCAACATTTGCTGAAGCATCATCCTTGTTTATTTATAGGGTGGCTGCATGCCGTGCCCCTGGCCTTTTAACACGGGTGAACTTGTCTTTGCCTGACATAATGCAGCTGTTAAGAGCAGACTCTGGAGTCAAGCGGCCTGAGTTCAAATTCCAGCTGCCCTGTTTACTGGTTGTGCGCTCTTGGGCAAATTATGTAACCTCACTGGGTCTCAGTTTCCTCATCCACAAAATGGAGACATGAACTTATAGGAAGATCAGAGAAGATAGGAGGTAGAAGGTAGGAGATAGAAGGTCAGAGATGTGAAGGAGAGGAGAGAAAAGAGAATCGTGGGCGGAAGAGAACAGCATGTGCAAAGGTCCTGTGGCGAGAGGACACAGAGCTATTCCTAGGGACAGGAAGAAGGCCCGGGATGGTGGAGCTCCTGTAGCTTGGCATGGTCAGCATCTTTTGTAGTATGGCATCCTGTACTAGAAAGACCAAGAAGCTGGACTTCTTGGCCCCCAGATGGGATTTAGGTCCTAGCACCATGGATGCACCATGGACATTAACACTGTAGACTCATGTCTCTCTGATCTGGGGGCAAGGAGACTGTTTATCTGCAGCAGCTGTTGCCGAGAACCGTGTCTAGAGCCTCATCTGCAAAGAGCTTCACTCAGAGAAGGGATCAGGGCAGAGTTTTGCTCTGGAGGCAGCAGTGGTGGTGCTTCACTCAGAGAAGGGATCAGGGCAGAGTTTTGCTCTGGAGGCAGCAGTGGTGGTGCCAGCATCCTGATTTCCCAGCTGCTTGATCATGGTGGAGGCTGCAGTGTCATTCTGGGATCATTTCTGGAAGCTCCGCCAAGAACCCACCTCTCCAGCCCTCCCCACAGCACCAGAGGTTACTTTCCCCCATATGAAGTTCCTTCCTGCTTAAACAAACTGGAGTGGTTTTTGTGATCAGAAGCTGAGACCGGCTGTGGTGGATGAAAGAGGGCTACCAATTCTTTCCCATCAAGAAGTAGAGCTGCTTTTCCTCCCCTTCAACCTGGGCTGGGCCCATGACTTCTTAACCAAAAGATAGCGATAAATGTCATACTCTATTCCAGGCCTGGCCTTAAAGTTAAGAGCGAGGCGTTTCTGCTTTTTACCTCCTGGAATGCTCACTTTTGAGACACTCCAGCTGGCATGCCATGAGAATCCCAGGCCATAGGGAGTCCCCAGCTCACAGTGCCAGTTGTACTCCGAGGCAACAGCCAGCATCTGTTACCAGAGAAGGGAGTGAGCATCTTGGAGAATTGGCCCCAGTCACACCTCCCGATGATGTTCATCTCAGAAGAACCATACATCTGAGCCTAGTCAAGCCCAAGAATCACAAGAGGTAAAAACAGGTGTGGTTTTAAGGCACTATGTTTCAGGGTGACTTGTTATGCAGCAACAGATAACTGAAATACTGACTAATGCAGGCAGAGGGAGTAAGAGGAAGTGAGACAAAGCAGGGCAGGTCAGTAGGAGTAGATTACATGGAACCTGGATGGCCACGGTCAGGAGTTCTGTTGTCATCCTGAGAGCTGAGGAAAGCTGTGGAAACATTGAGCAGGAAGGTGACATGTTCACATCTTCCTTTCCTATGGACTACCCTGCCTGCTGTGTGGAGAGCAGACTGGAGAGGTGAGCCAGTCTGACTCATCTGTTGTTGAGGCTGTGGTTTGGGCTGGGGGAGAGGGGTAGGAATTGAAAGGGAGCAAGATGGGTGGCTCAGGGATATTTAGGAGGTAAAATTGTAATGCTGGGCGAGGGCTTGGTGACAGCGGGCCAGCTGGGTGGGCTCTACCTGATCTGTTCCTGTTTCTCTCAGGCTCCCTGTTACCTAGGGGCTCCTATCTCTACGAGGCATGAAGGGGAAGGAGCGAGGGCTCAGGTGTCACAGATACATTGGGTATGAGTCCCCCATTCACCCCCTACCTTCTGTGTTACTTTGGACAAGTCACCTAACTGCTCTAGATTTCACTTTCCCTCTTCAGTCAAATGGAGGTAATAAGATGATCATAGTAATCCCATTGGTTTATCAAACGTGCCTGGTGCACAGTGGGCGTGCATTAAATAGTTGTTGCATGAATGAATGTAATGGGCTGGAACCAATGGCATACGAGGGAAAAATAGACTTATTTTTCTTCTCTACCTGGAAACTTCTTCTGTCAAGGGAAGTCTTTCCTTCTCTTCACTCCTGATGGCCATCAGACAGATCCATGACTTTCTGGTCCCTTGGAGTTAAATATCAGTTTCATTTGGGGAATTAAAACTTACCTCCAGGAACTGCAAAGTCCACCCCAACCCAGTGAGGTATAACATTGTGATTTCCTGTCCAGCTCAAAGCTCAAACAGATACCTCCTTCACTGAGTACCTACTATGTGTCAGACCTGTGCTGGGGGCAGGTAGAATTGCCAGATCAAATACAAGAAGCCCATTAAATTTGAATTCCGCACAAATTAGTGAATAATCTGTTAGTATATGTATGTCCCAAATATTGCCCGGAGCATACTCACAGTAGAAATTATCTGTTAGGGGCCCCTGGTGGGCTCAGTTGGGGGAGTGTGCGGCTCTCGATCTCAAGGTCAAGAGGTGAAGCCCCATGTTGGGTGTTGAGATTATTTAAATGAATAAACTTAAAAAAAAAAAAAAGGAATCATTGGTTGTTTATCAGAAATTCAAATGTAACTGGACTTTCTATATTTTTATTTGCTACAAGGCAGCCCTCGTCCGCCTTGTCCCATCCCAGGGGCATATATATGAGCCCTCCCTGCCTCTGCCAAAGGCATTTGACTCTAGGTGAGCAGAGAGGTCAAAGGATCCCTTTCTATTTTCCCTTTAGCCCATTTGATATGACACGACTATCTACACACACGGTTTGAGAGGAGCTCCTTTGTCCATCTGATTGGTCCCAAAACCTATAGGTTTCCACCATTACAGCTACAGTCCTTTGGTCTTTGGAAACTCGTTTCTTTTCAGATGGTTAGGAAAGCACGTCTCCCTCTGGGGCAGATTAAAGCCCTATGGGTTAATCTATTATGTGACAGGGGATTGGGAGTAGGAGTTTCTGAGAAGAGCACTTAGTGGTGATTTCCTGGAAGGGGTGGGGGGCGTTTCTGCCAGGAGGGTGGGGAGTGAGAGGGACCCAAACTGTGGATCCTGGGCCCAGCTACTGGCTGAACTGGATCCTCCCTACCCTTATCCGAGCGACAGGCTGAAGAGGCACCTGGAGAGGGCCTGGAGAGGGCCTGGAGGAGGCCGTGGTCTGTGAGGTGGCAAAAGGGAAGCCCTGGGAGAGCTGAGCTGGGCACGTGGGAAGGGACGGGCTGAAGAGTGTGGATTTGGGGCAAGGCCCTGCCTCATGGGCTCTAGAGCCCCCGTCTTAACATGGGGTGTTGGGGTAGCCCACCAGACCCCTGTCCCAGTCCCCTTTGAACTTTTATCTCTGACTCACCAGGGCAAGCTGGACATCTGCTGGGTCCTTTGGTACCCCCCACCCCCACCAGGAGAGTCTGCTTCTGTGTCTGCCATCCTCTGCCACCACGGGCACATGGGGCCTGGCATAGTGTGGGCTGCACATGCCCATGGGAGGAACAGCCTTTTTCCCACCTGTCCTCAGGCCCTGACCCCGGTTTTCTATCCAGAAGCAGGAACCAGGTGTAGAGGAAGGCAAGGAAGGGAAGGAACCATGCTCCTGTCTTTAGCTCCTCCTTCCGCTGGCCTTTGAAAGTAACCACTGAGCCTTTGGGGGTTCCTATCATGTAAGTACGGTTACTTCCAGCTTTCCCTTGGCAGTTTAGGGCTCGGGGTCCTTGGTTCCTCTAAGTTACAACCCACTGATCTGCTTTTCTGCCTTCCACATTTGTTAATATTATCTCTCTGCGCTAATTAGTCTTGTAGTTTTATGCCTTGAAAAAAATCCCCTTTGCCTTTGCGTTAGTGGAGCGGCGGGAGGGAGCCGAGCTGGGTGTGCGCATGCTCCATCTGTCTTATTTAACCAGATTTCAGTCAGTCTGATTTAATCTTTGCAATGATACCAAGGGCCCACTTATTACCCTCATTTTCCCGGCAAGGGAACCGAGGCTCAGTGACGGTGTCCACAGAGCTACTGAGCGGCACAACCTGATACCTCCCACAACCCTCTGTCTCCAACACTCTTTTCATCTTACACAGCTCTCCTGGCAGTGCCCCGAGCAGGCCATGCCCTCTTTAACCCCCTAAAAGTCGGCCTCTTATGTTGCAAAATCCCAGTTTGTCGGAAGGACGTCTTGGGGTGACCATGCCTTCTCCCATCTGCATGTGTGCTCTGCCTGAGCCTTCTGCAAGAGCCGAGGCAGCACGAGAGAAATAAGCTATTGTCGAACACAATTAACAATTTGAAATGACCTTAATGTCCAACAATAGCAGATTGGGTAAATAAATTACGGTATACCCATTTAAGAATTACTATCTGGCTGTTGGAATGATGAGGTAGAAGAAGAATATTTAATTTCATGGAAAAATGCTCCTGACATATCGCTAAATCAAAAAGAAAGCACATTTTCCAAGCAGTAGGTGCCATATAACAACAATAGCAAACACATATAATAACAAATTAATAAAAAAGCAATTAACACTTACTTGGAACCCTTGACATTTGAGTGTAAGTTCCAAGCCAATATTCAAAGTCAGAAGGAATTCTCTCTGCCCCAGGATATGAGATCAGGTCCTAAAGCCTTAGTTCCATCCTTCCCCCACCCCTACCTCTCCTCCCTCCTGATCCAGAAGCTTATAGTTCACACCCTGTGGACAAGAAAGTGTACTGACCTTTCCCTCACCCTTACCCGGGGCTTACTGAATCTCTACTCTTGAAATACCATGGGTTCCAAGAACATTTTATTTATTTAAAGATTTTATTTATTTCTCAGAGAGAGAGAGAGAACACAAGCAAGGGGAATGGCAGGCAGAGGAGGCAGAGGAGAAGCAGGCTCCCAGCTGAGCAAGGAGCCGGATGTGGGACTCAATCCCAGGATCCTGGGATCATGACTTGAGCGGAAGGCAGACCCTTAACCGACTGAGCCACCCAGGAGTCCAGAGAACATTTTAAATAGTCAAGTTTTTCTTTACCGTCAAGCTGGGCCCCTCAAAAACACCCCCCCCCCTTTTTTTTCCTTTGAGGGAAAGAAGGGGTACTCGAGTGCATGAGAGAAGGGGAGGGAAGTGGTGGGGAGTTGTAATGCTAGAAAGAAAATACCCCCGCTGCACACTAAATGAGGAAAAATGTACCAGAAACGTAGCCACAGCCTACTTTACGAAACACTGGATTTCTTTTTCCAGAGCTCCTCCAGACGAGGATAAAGATTTATGTGTTGAGGATGCCTTAGAATAGTGTGCCTCAAAATCAGGATCATTAGCCATTATGGCTGTGCTGTCCAGTCCAGTAGCCACTAGGCACATGGGGCTCATGGCGCACTTGAAATGTACCATAAATGTAAAAAACACACTAGACCATGAAGACTTGGTGTGTAAAAAGAATGTAACTTACCTTATTACCGATTTTAAAATAATAATTGAACGGATAATATTTTAGCTATTTTGGATTAAGTAAAGTAGATGATTAAAGTTAACTTCACCTTACAGGGTTGTTTAAGTTAAAAAACCTTTTTAAAGCCCTGTGGTCTCTGTGGCTTGACACGACACATATTAATTTTTCACCTAAGCTCCATGCTGGTGCAGCCAACGCAGATATGCAGAAGGTTTTGCTTGTCGTAATCAGGCAGGGACTCTGGCTGATGGAGCAGCTGCCGGCTCCAGCGCTCTGAGTCACCTTGCGAGAGGGAAAGTCGCAGCTCTGGAGGATCTGGCTCTGGCCATTAAATGCTCTGGCCTAGAAGTGACGCCTGCCATTCTGCTTCCAACTCATTGGCCAGAATTAGTCACGTGGCTCTGTTCAACCGCAAGGGGGTGGGACAATTCTACCACGTGCTCCAAAGGCAGACATCCAGAAATCCTTGGCAAACGGGACAAAGGACCCACTTTCTAAGTTTTAAATAAATTTATTTAAAATTTATCAGTTAAAAAAATTTTTTTTTAAATATAAAGAATAGTAGATAAAGTAGAATGGAGCAAAATAGGAAAGGGAGGGAATCACAAAGCTTTAATGTATGTATGTATGTATTTGACAGACACACAGCAAGACACAATACTGGCAGCGGGAGTGGGAAAAGGAGAAGTCTCCCTTCCCGCTTCCCCCACTGCCCAACAGGGAGCTACCCGGGGCATGATCCTAGAATCTGGGATCAGGACCTGAGCTGAAGGCAGATGCCTAATGACTGAGCCACTCAGGCACCCCATAAAGCTTTAAAATTATGGTGAGGCTCAATAAATATTTGTGGAATGATGAAAATTCTTTCTAAAAAGGGATCATAGCCACAGCAAACATGTCTCTTTTGCTTTTTTATTAACCAAGTGCTTGCCCACTGGTTATCTCAGATAGGGTATATGTAGGGTCCCCTTTATGAACAGATTGGTTCAGAGAGAAGAGTGATCTGCTCAGCTCATCCAATCAAATGGCAGAGATGGGACAAGGAAGATAACTGGTGGGATTCCATCTTCAAAACCATCTTTCTTTTTTATCAACCTTGAATCCTAAACTTGCTATTTTATATTTATTTGCACAATACAAATATTTAACATGTACTGAAGTTAGTACTCACATCACTGTTATTTTTTAGCCAAGGAAACTGAGACAGAAATAGACGAGATGACCTGCTCAAAGTTACATTGTCAATAAGAGGCAGGACCAGGATTCATCTGCGGGTCTCTAAGATTCAAGGCTGTAACCACAATTCTTTTGTCACTCTGCCTTATTGATCTGGTTTTAGAAAACACTTGAATGGCATAATGGATAAGGCTCGAGGGTACTTCCTCAAGATTGTTTGGTGCACGTGGTCTTTGCCCAGCAACACCCACCCAATGCCTCGGGCACTTCTTAACATCCTAACACCACAAGAGCAGATATTTTGAGATCCTGCCTGGAATTTGGAGCCTCAATAAGCAACCCATGGACATTAGAGAACAGGGGTGTCTGTGTGGCTCAGTCAGTTGGGCGGCTGCCTTCAGCTCAGGTCATGATCCTGGGGTCCTGGGATCCTGGGATCCTGGGATTAAGCCCCATGTTGGGCTCCCTGCTCCGTGGAGAGCCTCTTTCTCTGTCTGCCGCTCTGCCTACTTGTGCTCTCTATCTGTCAAATAAATAAAATCTTTACAGAAAACAGACAAACAAAAACTCCTTAATATTAGCAAGTGGAACCAGATGACTACATTACACCAGGATTACATTTTAAAGATACTATTTCATTTCTAGCTTTATGGGGCTTGATGTAAGCTTTTGGAAGTGTATTTTTATGAGACACAGATATTTATTTTACATGCTCTTGAAAAAGAGTGCCATAAATAATAGCTAACATTTAGTTCTTGCTATATGCCCTGTACCCTGCTAAGAAATTAGTGTGGATAATTTCATTAATCCTCACAATGTTAATGAGGTAAATGTCACCCTGAATTTCAGGAGTGAGAAGAACCTTGACTCCTTACTATGCTTGTGAAAGTGGCCTCACTGGTATTCTCAAGTACTGAGGCCAGCATCTGCTCTGCCTCTAACTACAAGATACTTATATGTTTTGATTCTTAAATTCCATATCTACCGTTAAGCAGGATGATCAAGGGGTGTCTGGGTGGCTCAGTCGCTGTCTACTTTCGGCTTTGATCGTGATCCCAGGGTCCTGGGATTGAGCCCCGCATCAGGCTCTCTGCTCGGCGGGAAGCCTGCTTCTCCCTCTCTCTCTCTGCTTGTGTTCCCTCTCTCACTGTGTCTCTCTCTCTCTGTCAAATAAATAAATTTTAAAAGAAAAAAAGCAGGATAATCTAGAAACTCTCAGAGAGGAGGGGTTTGCCTGATTAGGGCTTAGTATAATAGAACTTTCATCTGAAATGAAATCCATGTCTGAATTAATCTTCACTTGACAAATTAAAGTTCTCATAGGGACCATGGACAGAGTATTTGGAAATGGAGCTTCCCTTCCTGTAAACTTGGTTACAAAGTTTCAGTTCGGGTTGCTAGCTTGCTTGCCACTAAGACATGAGGCAGCAAGTGATTCTTGTTGTCCTTCATAACTTCAATTGACATTGATCAAGCGCTCACTATGTGCCAGACTCTATCCTCAGTCATTGACAAGGATTAGCTCCCATAGTCCTCAGAACCACCATATGTGGTGAGTATTGTGAACCTGTCCATCTTACAGATGAGAAAACTGGGGGCTCAAGAAGTGGGCAATTTGCCCAAGGTCTCAGTGTTGGTAGGAGACTGAGTCCAGACTCAATACTGGTACTCCAACTCCAGGATTCTTTTTCTTACCATTCTGCTTTCCCTTTTCCAACATACAGAGGACTTAGGTTTGGGAGGCAGATCAAGAATAAGTCTTGCTCAGCTCCTGCTCACTTGGAGGATGAGCCTGACATTTGCTTCAGTCTCTCTCTCGCTCTCTCTTTTTTAAAGATTTTATTTATTTGTTTGACAGAAATCACAAGTAGGCAAAGAGGCAGGCGAGGGGTGGGGGAAGCAGCCTCCCTGCTGAGCAGAGAGCCCGATGTGGGGCTTGATCCAAGGACCCTGAGATCATGACCTGAGCTGAAGGCAGAGGCTTAACCTACTGAGCCACCCAGGCACCTCTGCTTCAGTCTCTTGATGGTCAGCTATCTCATTTAATTCTCACATCATCTTCCTGAAGTATGTATTACTATTGACATCCCTCTTTTGACAGATGGAAAAACTGAGGCTCAGAGAGGTTAGACAAGTTGCCCATGATCAACTGGTCAATGTGTGGGAAAATCAGGCTTCTCTGACTTCAAAGCCTTGACATTAGGCCAGGGTATTTCACCCTTGACACTGTTGACATTTGTGGCTGGACAGTCTTATTTATTTATTTATTTATTTATTTACAATTTTTATTTATTTGACAGAGAGAGGGAGAAAGAGAACACCAGCAGGGGGAACCGGAGAGGGAGAAGCAGGCTGAGTAGGGAGTCCAATGTGGGGCTCAAATCCAGGACTCTGGGATCAAGACCTGAGCTGAAGGCAGATGCTTAACTGACTGAGCCACCCAGGAGCCCTTGGACAGTTCTTTTTTTTTTTTTTTTTTTTTTTTTTAAGATTTTATTTATTTATTTGACAGAGAGAGATCACAAGTAGACAGAGAGGCAGGCAGAGAGAGAGAGGGAAGCAGGCTCCCTGCTGAGCAGAGAGCCCGAAGCGGGACTCGATCCCAGGACTCTGAGATCATGACCTGAGCCGAAGGCAGTGGCTTAACCCACTGAGCCACCCAGGTGCCCTGGACAGTTCTTTATTGTGGGGGGCTGCCCTCTGCCTTGTAAGATGTCTAATAGCATCCTTGACCTCTATCTACTAGATGCCAGCAGCACTCCTCTCCCAACTGTGATGGCCGAAATTCTCTCCAGACTTTGCCAAATGTTCTCGGGGAGCAACATTGCTCCCAGTTGAGAATTCTAACTCCTGGCTGACTGGATGACTCCTGATTTAAGTTTGGGGACTCAGGGAAGATAAGGTGAAAGGAAATTTCGTGACGTTCTTTTAAGATCTATGAGGGCAGGAGCGTTGGGATGACTTAGTTGGTTAAGCATCTGCCTTCAGCTCAAGTCTTGATGCTGGGGTCCTGTGATTGAGTCTCACATTGGGCTCCCTGCTCAGCAGGGAGCCTGCTTCTGCCTCTCCCTCTGTGTGCATGCTCTCTTTCAAATAAATAAATAAAATCTTAAAAAAAAAAATCTATGAGGGCAGGTGTTCAGGGCTCTGTGACTCTGAAATCAGCCCCCACCGCATAGAGAGATATTGACTAAGTCTTGTAGCCTGCTGGAGTGAGACCAGCTGTAGGGCCTTTTATCTCGAGACTGACAGGGTGCGCTCTCACTGGGCAGGGCCCCAATCATCAGTGTCTCCCCTGCCCAGGGTTCAATTTATCTGGAGGCCATTAAGGAACCAGCTGATGATTATCTCTTGGCTTGAACTTGGCTTTATCTCTGGTCTTTGATTCTAAATAGGACTAATGACCACTTGAGATTCAGGTTGGGTACAAGCTGCCCAGCACCTTCTTGATGAACCGAGGGGAAGCCTCTCACAGCCCAGTTCACTGCTCCCATCTCAACAAATGCTCCCACCTCCAGGGCAAGTTAAAGACCCGGGAGTCAGTGCAGATGTCTCCCTCGCAATCAATGTCCTATTTCAAGTATTCACTAAGTCCTATCGATTTGGATCCTAAATATGATTTGGATCCTGCAGTCCTGGTGACTGCCCCTGCCCCAGGCCAAGGCACCATAGACTATTGCAATATCCTCTCAAAGGAACCTACCTGTTCACTCCTGCCTTCCATTCTGTTGCTCACACTGCAACTAGAGTAGCTTTTATTATTTTTTCTTTTTTTAAGATTTTATTTATTTATTTGACAGATAGTAAGAGAGGGAACATAAGCAAGGGGAGTGGGAGAGGGAGAAGCTGGCTTTCTGCTGAGCAGGGAGCCCGACGCAGGGCTGATCACAGGACTCTGGGATCATGACCAGAGCTGAGGGCAGATGCCTAACAACTGAGCCACCCAGGCACCCCCAGAGAAGCCTTTTTAAAATGTTAATCTGAATCTACCCACCCACCTACCTCTCTACACACATTCCTACTCCAGCCCTAAATCATTCAGTGATGCTACCTGTCTTTCCCCATCACTCTCTCTACTCCACAGACTTACTGGCTTTTCTGTTTTCAAAAGCACCATGTTCTCTCCACCCCAGGGCCTTTGCACATGTTGTCCTCTCAGGTTTGTGTTCTCACTGCCCCTCTTTGCTTACATAGCTTCATTCAGCCTTAAGGGAAGTCTTCCCTGACCACTTTGCTCCCCACCCCCTTAGTTTAGGTCTAGATCCATTGTTCCACATTCCTACAGCAGCATTTCGCTCTTTCCTCATTGTTATCTCAGGCTGTGTGCATATTTGGGGATTGCTCATTTGTTGAAACTCCTCTTCCCCTTGAAACTGTTCCCACAAATGGGAACAATGTATCTATTTTTGCTCACCATTATATCCCTAAAGCCTTGTATATGCCTGGAACATAGCAGGCACTTTATAGGTACTTGTTGAATGATGGTAATGAGCACATACAATCCTACCAACAAGCTTCTGAGAATTTCACCTGAGGCCAGTGCCCTGCTCTGACCCTCTACAGCACCTCCTTTCATGGCATTATAAGATGGAGAGCAGTAGTAGACTTGAAAGACATAAAAGGCTCTGGAACCTGACTGGGTTCAAATCTTCCCTCTGACACTTCCCAGATATGGGACATTGGGCAAATTCTTTAACTTCTGTGTTTTAGTTTCTTCTTCTGTAAAATACCAATAACAATAGTACCTGTCTCGTGGGGTGGTTGTAAGGATCCAAAAAGTGAGCTTCTAGAACATGCTATTGGAAGGGCTTGGTGCATAACGAGTGTGCCACTAATCTTAGTTATTATTAATATTATTAATAGAAGAAGCACAGATTCTAGAAGTAGATGAATCTGGTTTTCTGTCATATTTGCAAATCATTCCCTGTGTGACTTTGCATAAATCGTGTTACACCCCTGAGCCTCAATTTCTCCATCCGTTAAATCAGGATCTCAAGGCCTACTTCAGAGAAAGCCATCATGAGGGCCTGATAGGATGAGATATGAAGAATGCAGACCAGGGGCACCTGGGTGGCTCCGAGGGTTAAGCCTCTGCCTTCGGCTCGGGTCATGATCTCAGGGTCCTGGGATCGAGCTCTGCATCAGGCTCTCTGCTTGGTGGAGAGCCAGCCCCCAGCCCCCACCTGCTTCTCTGCCTACTTGTGATCTGTCAAGTAAGTAAAATCTTAAAAAAAATAAGAATGCAGACCAGTGCCCTGTGGTCCTTCCTGACAGCCTAAATTGGTCACTGTTGCCTATTAGATAGGAAGCTCCCTG
This sequence comes from Mustela lutreola, assembly GCF_030435805.1. NCBI lineage: Eukaryota > Metazoa > Chordata > Mammalia > Carnivora > Mustelidae > Mustela > Mustela lutreola. The sequence continues at coordinate 18,642,621 of NC_081299.1, forward strand.
AAGATAGTGTTTGCATCTGCTTTATTTAGAGGGCTGTTATCCTCAGCCCCCCTGTAGTTGGTAGTTGTAGGTGTTCAATACATGGTTCTTTTTTTTTTTTTTTTAAGATGTTATTTATTGAGACACCTGGGTGGCTCAGTGAGTTAAGCCTCTGCCTTCGGCTCAGGTCATGATCTCAGGGTCCTGGGATCGAGCCCTGCATTGGACTCTGCTTAGCAGGGAGCCTGCTTCCCCCTCTCTCTCTGCCTGCCTCTCTGCCTACTTGTGATCTCTGTCTGTCAAATAAATAACATCTTAAAAAAAAAGATGTTATTTATTTGAGAGAGGGAGAGTCAAAGAGAGAGCTTGAATCAGGGGGAGGGTTAGAGGGCGAAGCAGACTTCCTGCTGAGCAGGGTGCCGGATGTGGGGCTTGATGCCAGGACCTGGGATCATGAACCGAGCTGAAGGCAGACACTTAGCCATCCAGGTTAAGTGGGTGGTTGAGCCACCCAGACACCCTTCAATAAATAGATCTTTGTTGAATAAATGAATCAATAATGGCAGGGACCATGCTTTGTCCATCTTTGTGTCCAACCTGAGACTAGTGAAATACCTAGCATCTAAGTTCAATAAAAGTTTGTTGACAGAACAGATTTTTAAAACGCCTACTCATTTCTGTTTCCCCGCTCCATTTGAATTTCTAAATTAAACTGAGAAAGATACTTGTTAACTTAGCCTATACCTCTCTAGCCTTAGTCGTCTTATCTATAAAATGAAGCTATAAATAAAATCCACCACATAAGAGTGTTCGGAAAAGTAAACGAAGCAATATATATTTGGCACACAGGAAATGTTAGTTCATTATTATTCCCTTTCCTGAGCCTCAGTTTTCTCATCTGTGAAATGGGCACCCACTCACTCATTCATTCATTGATTATTCAACAAACACAGTGCTGATGTGCAAGGCATTGTAATTAAGACCCAGGGCGGTTAGAGAAGTGAACAAGCCATGGTCCCTGTCGTGAGGCACTGTCTGCTTCGGGACTGTATATGAATAGAAAAACCCAGGGATAAAAAAGCCAAGGTAAATGTGAGGTCTACAGAAGCTGGGATAGGGGCCCACAGGGTTTCAGTGAGCTCTTGAGGAAGAGTATAAAAAGTCACCAACTCAGTGTAACCACCAACATGACATCAATCTGAAATGGATTTGATCTCTCTGGGCTTTGGTTTTTGTAGCCTGGGTCTGTGGAATGTGCCAGTTTTGCTGCAGCTCTGCTTTCTACCCCTGCTCACCAGCATATGAGAGGCTGGTCCAGGTGTCACAGTCCCCCTGAGCATCCAGTTCAAACAGACATACCCTTCCAAGACTCAGCCTTGCTTTCCTCCCCTTCCTGCTGGATCCTACCTTCTCAGGGGACTGAACAGTGATTCCCTTATACCCACAATGTGGAACAACAGGGTGCCTCCAAGGAATGCTGGGCTCCTGGTTCTCCAAAGACAAGCCTGCCTCTTCTCGGGGTGGGACCCAGAGAGGGAATGCTTGGGCACTGGGAATAGGGACAGGCCAGGCCACGTGTCTGGGTTCCTGAATCTAAGGGGATCCCATGTTTGACTCTGATGTTCACAGCTGGTTCCAGGGAACTGACTCCTGCCAATCAAACTAATGAAGGATTGAAACATCTGAATTAGAATTTTACATTTAAGCTAGGTGCAACTTGCTGGGTTGGGTGGGACTATCTGTCTCCTCTCCAGTCACCAACGTATTTGCACCTGTTACCCAGAGCAGTCTTTTACTTTCAAGTGAAAGAAATTTACATGTCAAGGGTATTTAAACATCAGGGGAGGGTCTGCTGTCAGTGGCCTGCCAGAGGGAGAAGGATGTCTGAGTCCCAGTGGCCCATCCTAGCAGGCCTCAGGGAAGAAGCAAGATTTATGAGGTGAGAGCCCGCCTGGGCTGCTTCTTCTAACCGTAAAGGCCTCCCTGCAGTATTTTCTGTCTCGTCAACGCTGCATTTCATTTTAAATTGCAGCTGAAAGCAGATATTTTCCCTCTTGCCTATTACACCTCTTAATTTGTCTCTCCCTCTGCTGTTATTTGTCTCTATAAAGTGTTTTGCATGAAAGACCCACACAGCACAGTGTTGCTTTGCCCTGGGTTAGCTTTAACAGGAAGGGAAAGCACAGAGAGGCTTAAGTCCAAGGAGGAAGGTGTGAGAGAGGGCCTTGGAGTCGAGAGGCACACAGGTCTGGGAATATATGGCTGGCAGTGGGTACGTGTGCATGTTTTTGGACCTGTTGTGGGTCAGTGGGTATGTGTGTACACAAGTCAATATTCATACTGATACGTTTAGATGTCTATGAATGCTCCGGTGTAATCACCTGATGTCCGTACCTAAATTAAGTGTATGTGTGCAAGTACTCACTCACACTCAACCCCGAGCGCATATGTATCTAATGCATAGAAGCACACATGTGCACAGAAACACGCGGGCATCTAGGTATGCACGTCACATGATGCGTGTGGTCTGCACACAGGACCAGGGTTCTCTCTTCTCTGCCCTCACCTCACATCTCTCCCTCCCCCACCCGGGGACCCTAGTCCAGTTTGGGGCTGTGGGAAAAGGAAGGCAGAGCTGGTTGGTGGGGGTCCAGTGGAAACACTGCCTTAGCCTGGTCCAACAGCGGCTACTGCTCCCCGGCTTGGCTCCAGCCACCTTTTCCTTAGCCTGGCACAGCAGCACCACCACGGCTTCTGCAGAAGCTCTGGGGACCCCTGGGCAGGCCCCCAGCTCCCTGTCAATCCCAGAGGGGTGACAGCGGCTCATGAACAATGGCCAGAGCCCTTTAGACTAGCGGGGTCTCCTGCCCCCACCCGTAGGCCAATGACCCTAGCCGAGCGGTTGGGGGGGGGCCGGCACGGGGGCCTCGCGGTTGCTCCCGGACCAGCGAACGCTGGCCACTAACCAATGGACGACTGCAGCCCAACGGGGATCCCTCCGAGGCAGCCAATGACCTCGTTGCGCTCTCCACCCCGCCCCCGCCAACTCCGCGCAGCTGGACCATTGGTGCTGGTGGGATGGGGGGAGTGTGCGCGGCGCTGGCCACTTGAGGGAGGGGGCGTGGCTTGGAGTCCCCTTGCCTCTCCCCACCCGCGCTTAGGCCCCGCGCTCGCTACCCACGGACGCGAGGCCATTGGCCTGGCTGCGGCGCCGCGGCGGAGGTGGACCGCGGGGCGCGCGCAGTGGGCGTGGCCCGAGGGCGTGGCCCGGAGGGAGGCGGGGCCGCGGGCGCTGTCTCAGTGAAAGCGGAGCTGCGGCGGCGGCGGCGGAGGCGTCCGGGCGGGTGTGCGCGCGTGTGGAGCGCAGGCTCGGCGGCGGCGGCGGCGGCTCAGCCTGCGGCGGCGGCAGCGGCCCGTCTGGAGCGGCCGCTGAGAGGACGCCAGCTGCAACGGGAGAGGTGCAGACCGGGCTGCGCGCTCCGCGGAGCCGGCGGGGGCCGGGAACAGGTGATCCCCGCGGGGTGCCGAGCCCTACCGAGTTGGCGGGGCGGAAGTCCGCACTCCCGGGCGCAGCTGCAGCCGCCCTGCCGCGGCTGGTCGCGGACGGCGCCCGGCTCCGGACCGCGGCTGGGGCATCCCTCAGCTCCCGCGAGCCCAGGAAGCCCCCTGCCCAGTGGGCTCAGAAGTGCCTGCTCCCGCTGCCCCGCGTCCGCTCCGTGGCGGAGCAAAGTTGTGGACGTGTCCCGATAGCCGAGCCGGGGGCTGTCGCGACCCGGCAGGGTCGGCGCGCTCTCGCAGCGGCGCTGACACGCCAGCTCCGCCACCGCCTCGCCCCCTGAGTCGGCCCCTTCTGGAAACTGCTTCTGCGGCTGAAACTTTGGGGCGAGGGGCTGCGAGCGGCTCTGCGCGGGGACGAGGCCTGCCGGCGCCCCTCCGCGCGGACTGCCTGGGCGCCGCGGACGGCATGTGACGGCCTCGGCGGCGGCCGTAGCGCGGGAAGGCGCGGGCCCTGCGGGCTCCGGCCGCTGCGAGGAGGGGCTGCGCGGCGGCCGGAGAAAAGGCTGTGGCGCGCGGCCGACCTTTGCGGGCCCGGGCCCCGAGCCGTGCCGCCCGGCGCGCCCGGGCCCCGCCGAGATTCGTTGCGCCTCCGCCTCGGCGCTGGGGCACTCGCCCCAAACTCCCTGAACTTCAGGGGCAGCCCCCGAAGCGGCGAAACTCTCAGGGACACCCCCACCCCCGACCCCGGGCGGCGCCCCTCGACGACCTCCCCGCAACGAACCCCGGCTGGCCAGTGCCTGCATTCGGAGGGCCTCGGGGGCCCGGCCGGAGCTGACCAGCCCCAGCCCGGGGCCAGGCCACGATGCTCATGAGGAAAGTGCCCGTCTTCGTCCCGGCCTCCCCGTGGGGGCTGCGGCTGCCGCAGAAGTTCCTCTTCCTTCTCTTCCTCTCGGGCCTCATCACCCTGTGCTTCGGGGCCCTCTTCCTGCTGCCCAACTCTTCTCGCCTCAAGCGCCTCTTCCTGGCCCCCCGGACCCAGCAGCCTGGCCTGGAGGTAGTGGCCGATATCGCCGGCCACCCCCTGGCCCGTGAGCGGGAGTCGCCTCCCAACCCGGTCCCCGCCGTGCCAGCCCCCGGTGAGGACGATGCCAGCAGCCAAGCCAGTACCCGCCGCCGGAAAGTGTGGCTGCGGCGCACCCACCCCACCGGGACTCGGGAAATGGCCACGGCGGCCAGGAGCAGCGGCAGCACGGCCCTCAGACCCCAGGAGGGGGGCATCCCGTTTAGCTTTGACTTCAACGCGTTCCGGAGCCGCCTCCGCCACCCGGTCCTGGGGACCAGGGCAGATGAGAGTAAGGAGCCGCAGAGCCTAGTTCGAGCCCAGCGGGAGAAAATCAAGGAGGTAAGGACTCTCCTCCCCCGGAAAGCGAGAAGACCCTTCGTGCTTGCGTCTGTTCCTCCGGGTCCCAGTCACTTCTGGTCCCTAGACTACTGTTCTAGGCCCTCACGGGACACTGCACCCTCTCTCTCCTCCCAAACTTTCCACCTTCTCCTCAGTGGGCACTTTCCCACTGCTGGGTTTAGTTAATCATCCCCACCTCTGACGGATGGGAGCCGAACCACTGGATCGACTCTCCCCCACCCTGAATCTGGTCTTTTCAGTCAAGTCCCCAACCCAGATGCGCTACACTCTGTCCCTTTTTGGAGTTGCTCGTTAGCTTCATTAATGGACACCCACTTTGCCTACCATGGGGCCAAGGGCCACATTCTTTCTCACTGTATGTCCTTAAGCCCTGACTTCCCCCAAACCCCTGTAGGATCTGCTACCTGGAAATCCAGGATATGGGGATGGGGTGGTGGTGGTGGTATTTAGGATCCTGAAAGTATTTTGTAATCTAGCCAGCAACCTACAAACCAGAGGGTGTTGTGCATTCTTGCTAACTATTTCTGTTGAGCTTTGAAACACTTATACATAAGGAAATGTGATGTAGGAAGGAGTGATCAAGAGGGCGGTGGTGATGTTACAGAAGCTCCGAGGTTATTGGCTTAATGAAGCAGGTCTTGGACTCGTTCCCCATAGGGACTGTACCAGGGACGGGTTTAGAAGGATCATTTTGAGTGTCAATCTTGGTCTTAGTTTAAGAAACGAAAAACAAAAGCTTGAAGACTGTTGCCAAGCCATGTCTGGTAACTAAATATTCTGCTCTACCACTATTAGAGCTGCCTCCTTGAGGTTTTTGCCCAGCAATGCAGAGGGGGCTGCAGTGACACCCCCAGGCCACGAGGGGGCTATGGGCAAGCTGTGGGCCAGGGTCTCCTCCCTAGAAATGAGAGGATGCATCCCCCACTCCCTGTGGACCCAGAAGGAAAAGGCTGTTTCCGTCTGGACTTCTTGGTTTGCTGCAAAGGAGTCAGCCGGTCTGACTTCCAAGGGGAGCTGGCAGCAAGGGTCGGGACCTGACCTGCCAGGATATACTCAGAGCCAATGGAGAGCTTAGCTATCCCTCTCTCCTTGTCTGGACTATCCCCCATCCCAGTGTTCACCTCTGCCTTACTTCTTACCTCTGTTGGTACTCAGCCCTTCTGCGATAATCCCTGTTGGGAGACTCTATCTTAACTAGCAATCACAGGTCATTTTGTGACGTCAAGATTGGAAGCCACAAAGATAAGTCCCTGTTTAGTGCATGTGCGCACTCTCGGTTTCCAAATTCTTATTGAAATCTCAAAGATTAATCGAAGGCTGGAACTTGCAGTAGCTAAGAAAGGGACATAATTGCTCCCTTTTTAGTTAAGAACTGTGTTTTTGATTACTTACCTGAACCACCCACAGCTCCCTTGCTCAAAGCTAACTCTGAGCACATTAGCCCTTTCTGCCTTTTTATACCTCCCCAGAGGGCAGTCACCCCCAGTGAAATTACATATAAACTGCATGCACGCAGTTTCCCATGGGGTGTCCAGAGCTGCCATCATCTTTTCAAAAGGATCCCCCAAACAATTAAGAATTAACTACTGTCCTCTTCAGAAGAGGGGTTTTCTGCGCTTGCATCTAGATCTGTGACCTATTCCTGAAAGCCTGGGGTTGAGAACCATGGTAGGAAGAGTGGGCTTGCTAGTGGAGACTTGGTTCTGCCCCTCCATACACAGAGAGCCTCCCTTGCTGGCCGAGGCTGCAGGCTGCAGCAGCTAGGGGATGGTGGGAGGTGTGGAGATGCTGCTGTATAGGGGGTGGTAAGATAACATGGTGGGTGAAGGTCTGCGCTGGCTGCCAGATGTCTGGGTAATTCAGCCTGGCATCTCTGAGCACCCCTGGTAGTAGCTGGAGGCCTGCTTGCGTTTACCTGCAATTGGTGTTCAATGAGCCCTCTCTTAGTATCTTGGAGACCTTCAACTCCTCAGAATGGAGGAGGCTGAACTATATACACTATTATATTTTGAAGCCTATTGTCTCTTCAGGCTCCTTGAGTTTGGACCCCCCGCCTTTCCAAGCAACCTGAAAAATGCGAGGCAGAGTTTTTGGTTTAGCTGTTAACACAGAGTTGCCTTCCCTGGCATCCTGCCTGATAAGGAATGCATAGGACTATGGCTGGAGGATGTCTTTATTTCCTTCTCATTTAAATTTCTATCTGTGCCATGCCCAGGGGTGGATCATTTTAGAAAGGTGCCTATTTTCATAAAAGGGACTGTTGCTTCCCTCTCTGGTTTGTTTATTTCCAGACATGGATTGATTAGACCCCAGGAGCAGAGGGGGAGCTAGCATCAGATAAAAAGGGCTCTGTTCTTATAAGATGAGGTTTTTAAAGTGAAAGTAAACGTCAAGAGAGACCCAGAGAGGGTGATAAATGAGAGTGAATGAAGACTGGACACCCGGGCTCTAGATCAATGAAATATATTTATAAACATTCTGGTTCAAGAGATGAACATGGGCATGAGGTCTGTGCTGATAAGATGGGTTGAAGCTGCATGTTCTGGGTGAACATGCATCAGGAAACAATCTGTCAGTAGTACCAACTCTTTCTTCTCACTTTGCAGCCTTGGAACCTTGGAGGAGGCAGTGTGATGGAAAGGGGAAGGCCAGAGACTGTGGGTTCAAGTCCCAGCTCAGGGGGGGCCTGGGTGGCTCAGTGGGTTAAACCACTGCCTTCGGCTCAGGTCACGATCTCAGGGTCCTGAGATCAAGTCCCGCATTGGGCTCTCTGCTCAGCGGGGAGCCTGCTTCCCTCTCTCTCTCTCTCTCTGCCTGCCTCTCTCTCCATCTACTTGTGATCTCTCTCTGTCAAATAAATAAATAAAATCTTTAAAAATAAAAAGAAAAAAAAGGAAAAAAAAGTCCCAGCTCAGTTATCATCAACTGTCTGACTTTGGGCAAGCCACCTGCTCTCATCCCTGGACCTTATTTTTCCTTCTGTAAAATGGAGTGAGGGAGGGGAGAATAGGGTGGTCACGTACACTCTTGCTCCCAGACCTGCCCCAAGCAGCTGCCAGTCTGGTTAGGGACTCCTTAGCAACTGGGCTTTCCCCAGCTCTGTATTCAATGGTATTAGTTCCATGGAGTCAGAGACAATGGTGTGTTGTTATTGACAATGGTGGTGGTATTCACTGTTGTATCCCTGGCACTTAGTCAAGAGTAGATATTCATACAGTTGATTAAGTTAATTACTCCCATCATCCATATGGAACTTTAGAGATGGGATTGAACCATGACAGATCCTCATATTGGGATCATGAAGAGTAAAGAGTTGGCGAGAATATAAAACAGCTTGCTAGCAGCCTTCCCTTTCAGATCTGATGATAATATAGGAAATTATTGTCATGATTATTAATTATAGGGGACGTTAGCCATTGGTGGATTTCTTACAGATTCAAGTTCAGCAGACTCTTCTCACTCATGACAAGAGCTGGGAGTGTATAGCTTGTCAGGGTTACATCCCAGTGAAAGGATTTAGACTCTCTTGGGTCCTCCTAATGATGATTGATAGCTGACCAGGAGAACCTTGGTTGTCCCTTCCAGTGAAGGGGGTTTTGTTATGGGGAATTGAGTAGTCTGGGACATTGAGAATATAGTACTGGAATGAGGCTGCCCCTGGCAGAACATGGGTTGAATTTCTATCCCCATCCCTGTGCACCACTGTATGTGGCAGTCCTGCTAAGAATCCAGCCTGGGTTCAAGTCCCAGCCACACCATCAACTCTGACTTCAAAGAAAAATTCCAGTCACTGGGCCTGTTTTCCTGGTAAAACAAAGGGACTGGCATTTAGGGAACTCTGCTCTTTTCCTAACTCCCACCTATTTACTGGTTTGTTTATGGATCTGCCCAACCACCTAGAAAAGGGTCAGATACTTAGTGGGAGCTCAGTTACTTGAATGAGTGTCTATAGTGAAGATCTGTAAGCTAACAGCTGAGGTTGCTGGTGACAGAGGCTGGGTCTTCTTCCTGAAGGTACCTGGAGTTCTAAGTGTCAGAGGAAGGGCTGTAGCAAGGTTGGGGACTCAGTTGTGGTATTATTCCAAGTGCAAGTCTACCAGGAAGGGAATGGGGAGGTGGCAGCCATGAGTAAAATCTTTTCATGCCTGGATAGCAGGCATCTGGAGGATGCCTGAGTCGCCCTGTGGTGCCCGAGACTTGGCAGGGAGTGCCCCAGCTCTTGCTTTCTATGCCCTGCTGCCTTAAGCCTGCAGGATATTGCTGGTTATGATACGTGACTATGTCTGAGTAAGTCATCTTGGCAAATGATCTTTGCTTGCCATTAATGGACTGGTTCGTTAGTCATGTGTGGTTTCTCTGTATATCTGATTTATCACCACTAGTGCCATGGACAGGTAGGAAAATTAAAAGGCTTTGTGTTCTTTGTAGCATGTGAATCTGAGCCTATGAGATGTTCAGGATAATTAATATTAGGAACACCTTAGATTTAAATAGCTTTCCTTTGAAGAGCTCAGTTTAAGTTGCCGATTCATCAAAGATCTTTTTCTCCCCTTCTCCTTCAGTTTCACTCTTGTCCTGCTCTATGATACGTTTAATGTAGGTAGGAAGACTGGCCTGTAATAACTGGACGGGTCCCTTGGGAGACCCTTCCATCCTGAGCCCAGCCACACCTCAGCCTTCCTCCTTGGAACTGAGTACTGGGTGTAAAGCTTAGAAATTGTGCCCGCCCCCCTGCCCTGCCCCAGTGTACAACTTTAACCTGCGGATTGGTTGGATCTTTTCTTTCATTTTGAGGTGTATTAACATTTGGGGGAATCAGGTGCAGACATTCCACAAGCAATTGGATTTTGGGCCTCACATCCCTAACTCTGTTGTTAGTGTTACGTCTAGAAACAGTGACTTTTAAAAGTCAGTTTATTTCACACTGTAGTTAGCAGAGGGGTACGAATATAGATTCCCCTGTGGTTTTCAGAGTGACTGATTTACATCCGAGCTCAAGAAATGCTTTTTCTCTAGCTTTCCCCGAAGACTGATCCATTACTCTACCAAAAATAAATATTGTGATATATATCAGGCATACTTTGCTCAAAGGGACTTACATCTTTTCTCTTATTGAAAAAAATAAATCAGGCTCACAAATTGGAAAGTCCCATTCAGGGGAGCAGTTTGATTATCTTAGTGGGCACCTGGTCTTGTGGGTACTGCCTCTGGTCTTCCTGTACCCTAAATTGAGTCTGTGTTAAGGTAGGGGGTAGGAGCTTTAAGAAATTCTCTCCCTGGGCGCCTGGGTGGCTCAGTGGATTAAGCCGCTGCCTTCAGCTCAGGTCATGATCCCAGTGTCCTGGGATCGAGCCCCGCATCGGGCTCTCTGCTCAGCGGGGAGCCTGCTTCCCTTTCTCTCTCTGCCTAACTCTCTGCCTACTTGTGATCTCTCTCGGTCAAATAAATAAATAAAATCTTTAAAAAAAAAAAAAAAAAAGAAAAGAAATTCTCTCCCTGCCTGCCTTGCTTTCATTGGCCCGGTCAGGAAAGCCTTAGCAAGGAAGTAGTGGACAAGATTCAGGAGAGTAGTTGTCTCTCCTGAATTCACGGGTATTTACTACATTACTTTAAAAGAGAGTCCACTGTACCTTGGTGGCTCAGTTGGTTAGGCACTGACTGATTTCGGCTCAGGTCATGATCTCAGGGTGGTGAGATGGAGCCCCTTGTCGGGCTCTGCCCTGGGTATGGAGACTGCCTGGGATTCTCTCGCTCTCCTTCTTCCTCTCCCTTACCCTCTCTAAAAAACAAATAAGAAATAAAATAAAAGAGGGACCCTGCATGAAACAGGGATGAGTGTTGTGAATCAAAGATGATGATGATGATGATGATTATTCTAGTCCGTATACCGCAGGCTCAGAAAGACCAGGCTCATTTAAATAGCAAGGTCTGGTTCTTGACTTCTGACTACCCCACGGCCAAGGTCTTTTTTTTTTTTTTTTTTTTTTTTTAAAGATTTTATTTATTTATCAGAGAGAGAGAGGGGGAGAGAGCGAGCACAGGCAGACAGAATGGCAGGCAGAGGCAGAGGGAGAAGCAGGCTCCCTGCTGAGCAAGGAGCCCGATGTGGGACTCGATCCCAGGACGCTGGGATCATGACCTGAGCCGAAGGCAGCTGCGTAACCAACTGAGCCACCCAGGCGTCCCCCCACGGCCAAGGTCTTACCCACAACTGTTTACATGATTTGGGGAAAAGAAACAGCAGATTTTTTTTAGCTCTGGATTCTCATAGCAGATAATGACAGGACACCAGACTGGGGACTCCTCAAAAGAATTCTGAGGAAGCAAGAGCCCAAGTCCCTCTTTTCCTCCACCTCATGTCTAGAGGCTGGTTATTAGCTTAAGCAGCATGATTTTGGTTCTTTTATTTTTTTTATTATTTTTATTTTTTTAAAGTAGGTGCCACACACAACGTGGGGCTTGAACTCAGCACCCCGGAGATTGACGGTCACATGCTTCTCTGATGGAGCCAGCCGGGCGCCCCAGCTTTGGTTCTTTTAAATGCAGAGTGGATGTGGCTGAGATCGCTGTAAGTCACAGTCACAGATCCCTGTAAGTTACACCGTTCTGCCATCTCCACCCCCAAAGAGAGGAGACGCTGTGGAGCCCCCCAGCCTATAGCTATGGGCTCAGTGTGTGGTGGCCCAGGTGTAGGTGTTTTCTTCCCTGAAAAGGCTGTTTTCTAAGATTTGGGCTGAGAGCTCCCCAAACTTGGCTGGCAGGCAGGCAGTCAGAAGAGCTCTTACTTACAAGGAGGTCTGAGTTATGTCTCTTAACTCTGCATTTTCATTAATTAAAGGCTAAGACCAGGGCAGTTGTCCATCTGTTTTAGGGGAGAACTGTTAGTGATAACTTTTACAGAAGAAACTTCGACATACCAATTCATGTTCTCCTCCTTCGATGAGCAATAATTGTGCTTTTATTTGGCATGCTCTGGGTATCAGCTGCTCCACAGGTGAATGTTACAGGCAAGTCGTTTTCACGAAATAGCAGCCATTTCCAGCGGCTGAATAACAGGAGGTTTCTCTTTCCTCCTTCCACCTCCAGCGGTCACCAAAAAATCCACCATGCGGGTACAGCAGTGTTCTGTGGGCCCCGCTGAGTGGTCTAGATAAGTCTGTCAGCCTCTCAATGCCTGTCCCTTGTGTGTGTTTGTTTTTTTACAACAATCCCACAAGACAGACACTATTTATTTAAGTATAGTTTCCATACAGCAGAATACACAGATCTTAAGTATACAGTTGGCGGAATTGTAACAAATGCGGAAAACCATTGCAAAGGTTTATGGAAATAAATATGGATCATTTCCATCACCTCAGAAAGATCCCTCTGCTCCTTCCCAGGCAGTCCCCCACCTTCCACCTCCCATCTCCTATTTCAGTTTGTCGCTGGAGATGCGTTTTGCCTGTTCTGAAACTTTGGAGTACTACAACATATGCCCTTTTGCACAAGGCTTCTTTCACCAAGGATGTTTTTGAAATTCATCCATGTGTGAATGCCTCCTTCATTCCTTTCTGTTATCAAGATACATTCTGTTGCATGAATACACTGCAGTTTGTTTCTCTGTCACCTGTTGTGGACTTTTTGGTTGTTTCCAGTGTTTGACTGTTATGAACAAAGCTGCTATGAATATTTTATGTACAAGTCTTTGTATAGATACGTTTCCATTTCTCTAAATATGTAGTAGAATTGCTGTTCATAGAGTAGACATTTGTTTAACTTTATAAGAAAACTAGAAGCACTTTCCCCAAGTAGTTAAGGCCATTTTATACCTCCGTCAGTAGCGTGTGAGAATTCTGCATCTTTGTCAACACTTGTTATTGTCCACCTTTTTGTTTAGCCGTTCTGTATGGTATATAGTAATATTTTGTTGTTTTAATTTTTGATTCCCTGTTTACTGTTGGTATTGAACATCTTTTCATGAGTTTTATTTACTGTTTTTATATTTTCCTTTAAGTGTCCAAATCTTAGGCCCTTTTTAAATTAAAAAGTTGGGCTCTTTATCATCTTACTGAATATAGAAATTCTTTACATATTCTGGATATAAGTCCATTGTCAGATATACATTTTATAAATATTTGCTTCCAGTCTATGGTTTGTCCTTGCATTTTCTTAGGGGTAGCATTCAAAGAGCAGAACTTTTAAATTTTGATGAAGTCATTGTACCAATATTTTTTTTTATGGTTGGTACTTTGTGTCTACTTAGAAAAAAAATGTTTGCCTTCCACATTGTTATGAAAATAGTCTCCTATTAATTCTAGAAGCTTGATCATTTTAGTTTTTACATTGAAGTCTACCATGTACTTCAAATGAATTTTGTATGTGGGGTGAGGTAGGAGTCCAGAGTCATTATTTTACATTTAGATGTTCAGTTGTTTAGTACTTCTTCTTGAAAAGTCTTTTCTTTTCCCCTTGAATTGCTTTGATGCCATGTTAGATTTATCATATATATATGTGTGTGTGTGTGTGTGTGTGTGTATGTATGTATATATATATATATATATATATATATATATATATATATGGTTCTGTTTCTGGACTCATCTACGGAATTATCTTTATACCAATGCATACTATCTTGATGCTGTAGCTTTATAATAACTCTTAAAACCAGGTCTTCTATCTTTAAGTTGCTTTTTCAAAATTGCTTTGGCTATTATCGGTCCTTTGCATTTCTGCATACATTTTAGAACAAGACTGTCAGTTTCTGTGAAAAATCCTGTTGGGAGTTTGATGGGGTTTGCTTTGAGCCAGTAAGTCAAATTGGGGAGAATTGATACCTTATCAGTATTGGGTCTTTGATCCATGAATGTGGTGTCTCTTTCCATTTATTTAGATTTTCTTTAACTTCTCTGAACAGTGTTTTGTAGTTTTCAATGTAGAGGACTTGAACATCTTTTATTAACTGTGTTTCTAAGTATTTTCTCATTTTTATACTGTTATAAATGGTAATCTTTAAATTTTTATTTTTAGGGGCACCTGGGTGGCTCAGTTGTTAAGCATCTGCCTTTGACTCAGGTCATGATCCCAGGGTCCTGGGATTGAGCCCCACATCAGGCTCTCTGCTCAGTAGGGAGCCTGCTTCTCCCTCTCCTCTGCCTGCCACTACCCCTGCTTGTGCTCACTCACTCTCTCTCTGTCAAATAACTAAAAATATTTAAAAATAAATAAATTTTTATTTTAAAATTTTTGTTGCCAGTACATAGAAATGTAAGAAATTTTTGTATATTGACTTTATATCATGTGACCTTATTGAATTCATTCAATTTTTTTTTTGTAAATTCTTTAGGATTTATTAGGTATACAATCATGTTGTCCATCAGTCAAGACAGTTTTACTTCTTGCTTTCCAATGTTTATGCCTTTTATTCCTTTGTCTTCCTTGATTGAATTGGTTAGGACTTCCGGTTCAAGGTTAAATAGAAGTGGTGAGAACTGACCTCTTTGTTCTTGATCTCAAAGGAGGATCATTAAGTCTTTTATGTTAAGTCTGATGTTAGGTGTGGGTTTTGGTAGATGCCTTTTATTAGATTGACGTTCCCTCCCATTTCTAGTTTGCTGAGAGTTTTTATCAGAAGATCAAATTTTGTCAAATGCTTTTTCTGTATCTCTGGAGATGGTCATATTGTTTTTCTCTCTGATTCTATTAATATGATGAATGATATTGATTTGAAAAGAATGTTAAAATTGCATTTGATTTTCTAATATTTTGTTAAGAATTTTTGCACCTGTGTTTGTGAGGCATATGGGTCTGTAGTTTTCTTACAAGAGCTTTGTCTGTTTTTTGGTGCAGTATTATGTTACTTCATAAAATGAACTGAAAAATGTCCTCTTTTATTTTCTTAACAAGTCTGTGGGACACTATTATTATTATTAAATTTTTTAAAGATTTTATTTATTTATTTGACAGACAGAGATCACAAATAGGCAGAGAGGCAGGCAGAGAGAGAGAGGGGAAAGCAAGCTCCCCGTGGAGCAGAGCCCCTTCTTAAATATTTTATAGACCTTATCACCAGGGCACCTGGGTGGCTCAGTGGGTTAAAGCCTCTGCCTTTGTCTCAAGGCATGATCCCAGGGTCTTGGGATCAAGCCCCACATGGGCTCTCTGCTCAGTGGGGAGCCTGCTTCCTCTTCTTTCTCTCTGTCTGCCTCTCTGCCTACTTGTGATCTCTGTCAAATAAATAAATAAAATCTTAAAAAAAAATTTACCTCTAAAGCCATCTAGGTCTAGAGGATTTGTGTGTGTGTGTGTGAGAGAGAGAGAGAGAGACAGAGGGAGGGAGAGGTTTTAAATTATCAATTCAATTACTTTAACAGATACAGGGCTATTCAGAGTTTCTCTCTCTTGTGTTGGTTTTGTCAATTTTGCTTTCAAGAAACTTTTCTATTTAATCCAAGTTGTAGAATTCTTTTAAAAAGATTTTATTTATTTATTTGACAGAAAGAGATATAGTGGGAGAAGGAACACAAGCAGGAGGAGTGGGGAAGGAGAACAGGCTTCCCGCTGAGCAGGGAGCCCAATCTGGGGCTTGATCCTAGGACCCTGGGATCAGGGTCCTGATCCTAGGACCTGAGCAGAAGGCAGATGCTTAACAACTGAGCCACCCAGACTCCCAAGTTGTAGAATTTACTAGCATAAAATTGTTCCTAAGATTCTCATTTTCCTTTTAACATTTGTAGGACCTGTAGTGGTGCTCCTTCTTTCATTCCTGATATTGGTAATTGTTTTCTGTTTCATTCTTAAAAATAGTTTAGCTAGTAGTTTACCAATTTTACTGATCTTTTTCTGGAACTGACTTTCGATCTTTTTAAAAAATATCCCTTAAAGGGGCACCTGGGTGGCTCAGGTCATGATCCTGGGATCTGGCCCTGCATTGGGCTCCCTGCTCAGTGGGGAGTCTGTTCTCCCTCTCCTCTGACTGCTGCTCCCCCTGCTTGTGCTCGCTCTCTCGCTCTCTCAAATGAATAAATAAAATATTTTAAACAAATTATCCAGTAAAATTTTTTTAGTATTTACATTTGTCTTTATTTCCTTCCTTCTTATTTTGGGCTTAAGTCACTATCTTCTTATAATTTCTTTATCTAGTCTGACAATCTGCTTATGTCTACTACCCCTCTTTCAATCTTCATTCTGTTGTTGTCATATAGTGTGCTTCTACATATATTATAAACCTCATAATACATTAGTAGCCTTTTTTGTTTCAGTCAGTTTTCTTAAATAAATTAATAAATTAGAATCTTTTTATTAACACACATACTTACCATTTATAGTGTTCTTCATTCCTTCTAGCATGTCTGAGTTTCTGTCTGGTACCATTTCCCCTTCAGCCTGAGAAACCATTCTTAATATTTCTTGTAGTGTAGGTTTGCTGATCAATTCTTGCAGCTTTTGTCTATTTTGCCTTCATTTTAAAAGGATATTTTTGCTGGATATAGAATTTTAGGTTGACTTTTATTTTTCTTAAATGAAAGACCCATTGTCTTGTAGCTTTTATTTTTTCTGATGAGAGGTTAGAGTATATTCCCCTGCATATATTTTTCTGCTCCCTTTGCATATTACTAAGATGCTGTCTTTCATACTCAGCAATTTAACTATGATATGCCTAGATGTGGATGTCATTGTTATTTTTCTTGGGGTTTTTTGAGTTTCTTGGGGCTGTGAGTTGATATATTTTCATCAGGTTTGGGAAAATTTTGGCTCATAATTTCTTCAGTATTTGTTTCTGCCCCAGTCCATCTCCTTTTCCTTTAGAGCTCCAGTTATATATGAGTTAGATTGCTTGATGTTTTTTTAAAGTCACTGAGTTTCTTCATTTTCTTTTCAGCTTTTCTCTCTGTGCTTTGGTGTAGATAGTTTATATGAACATGTCTTCAAGTTCACTGGAATTTTCTGTAGTGTCCATTTGGTTGTTAAGCCTACACAGTGAATTTTTTATTTCAGGTATTTTACTTCTAGAATTTCCATCTCGATATTTTCCATTGTTTTTGTTTCTCTGATATTTCCCATCTGTTCATTTATTGTTTCCATATTTTTTAAGTTCTATTATTTATATTTATAATACTTTATAATACTTTTTCAAATATTTATAATACTTTTTCAAAAAGTCTTTTTGGCTATTTCTAAAATTGTTCCCATCATTGGGTCTGTATTTATTGACTGTTTTATCTTCTGGTCCACATTTTTTTGTTTTTACAACTTCATGTGTCTACTCATTAAAAAAAAGAATTCTGTGCTAAACATTGGGAATCCTAGTTTTTTAAGATTCTAGCTTCATCTGCTTTTATGCAGTCTTTCTCCCCTCTTTCTGTAGCTATCAGGATACCTGTTCTGCCTGCTTTATTTTCTACTTTTCCTATTTTGTGGTTTTCTAACCTGTACTTGGTTAGGAAACCATTCAATCTAGCTTCTATAAGTTAGTGTTATCTGTAATGTACAAATGAACACTTTGAGTAGGTTTCTAAAGACTCCTGAATCAAGTGCATGAACTTTAATCTACATATTTTAGTGTAGTTTAGATATTTAAAGATTCTTATTTATTTTTGGTGATTGGTATTGGGTACATTAAATATAATTTTGTATTGAATTTATATCCTAAGTAAAGATAACTGTTCTCAAAGGGCTCCTAATTTTTCGTTGATGTTGTCTTAACTGATTTGTGCATTTTTGTTCCTCTGGTTTTTTTAGATGTTAGAAGAAATATTTGCTAATATCTTGATGTTTCAGCAGCCTCCATTAGTGTCACTTTCTTCCCAGGATTTGACCTGTCAAATATTTGCTCTGGGCTCCTTACCTTAAGTCTAATGACTACTTTTTAAACCTTGATTTGTAAATGCCCACATAAAAAAAAAAAAAAAAAAAAAAAAAAAAAAAACTGTTCACATAGGCCACATTACTGAATTACTGACCTGAAGAAAGCTAAAAACACATGGATGGAGGATTTCCAAGGTTCATTCTGTGAGATCTGATCTCTTATTTCCCCTTATTCAGTAAAGTTCAATGCAGAGGAAAGATAATATTTTATAGCATAGTCTATCCTTAACTTTATTTGTCTCCTTTGGAATGTGTGGGGTATTGAATAAAAGCTATCAATCAGTTAGTTCTTTAAGATCCCTCTCCCCATTTTTCACTCCTGGAGTAAGCTTTTCAGAGGTTAAACCTAAACTTTGCCAAGTCAGTGCTGATCTCTTGGGAAGACATTTCAGCACCATTATTGTTTTTTTCTATACTTGTGTTCTTGACCTAAATCAGCAAATCTGTCTCCTTCCCAGCTCTCCCAGAAGCCATTCTCCATGTCTATGACATACCTTACAGAGCTCTGGAGTGGTCTTGGTTTTTAACTATAAGAGTCAATGGGGAAAGAAGACTTTAGTTTCCTGCTTTCAGAGCTGGACGTTTTAGAGAGCAGCCTATAAAATATAACCAATGTTGTTACTTTGGAGTATAAGGAAACCCTTTATAGAGAAACCTTTGTCTTTAGACAGAAAAATAGCAGCTCAGTCTAGAGACTTCTCTAGCAGTGTCAGATACAGGTCTTGGGTGTATAATTATGTAAGAGGCAGAGACTTCACACTGATATACTTGCAGAGGTAATAGCCTCCTTATAATCATGCTAGGAGGTCTGTCTGGTTATTGATCCTTGAGTAGCTAAGAATGGTACCAGAGTAGTGTCAGTCCAAATGGGGCCGAGGGAGACAAACAATATTAGACATTTCCTGTGATTAGGCACTGAATTAGATTAAAGCATATTAAGATTCTCTGTGCTCTCAGTAAAGTGCTCTTGAACTCTGCACCAGAGGGAGCAGAGTTCCAGGTTTTCTAGCCCTGGTATCTGAAGTCCTCTTCCATGTTATAAAAACGGTTTCTGACTCTCTGGCCTCTGTACCACCCATTGGCGTTTAAATCCCCAGGGAGAATCCATGGGGGCAGGGGGGGTCTGCTTTGGAAGGGAGTGGGATTGGGCTGGGATGATGCCCACTTCCTCCTAGAAAATTGAGATCAAAAACTCCTTTTGTGTGTGGTATTTTTAGTAGAGCCCTAGCATCCCATTAAGAGTTTAGCTGATCCCCAGCACAGCCTGTGGCATACAGGGCATGGAGTATAATCCCTATTTTATAGCTGAGAGAATGGAGACACTGAAAAGGCAGCCACCACCTCAAGGCCCTGCTAGTTTGAATGCTCATATATGATATAAACCTGCTTTCCTGCCACTTCGGTTGACATCCATTCTATTATATCATCTAAAGTCTCGTGGGTGATAATTTAGAAGAAGCACTTTCACTTGGGGATGGAATTAAGTAGAAATTATCAGTCTTGGTAGGTATCAAAAGAACGGGTTTGGTGAATCTTTAGAACAGGGATTCTAACCTTTATTATGGTCTGGAACCCCATCAGGGATTTTAGTAAGTACTTACACCCAAGTTCCTCCTCCGGAGAGCTTGATTTAATTGGTCCTGGGTGCAGCCTGAGCATTGGGCTTTTAAAAAACTTCCAGGTGGTTCTAATGTGCAGCCATGATTTCGAACACATCTCCTGCAGTTTTGTCTTCACGTCAGCTGTGTTTCCTTTCTGGCTTTATTTCCCTTTTACCCACTTAGGGAAGAGGTTGGAAATTTTCTCTATTTATTCAGACTTGGGCCAGGATCAAGAAGGAAAAAATGAGCTGAGGAAATGACTCAAGACTGAGTTTTCCAGAGTGAAGAGCATATAGCGTTAGCATGATCAAGAGAAGCCATGGATTTATTAAAACTTTGAGGAAAAGGCATTGAAAACGACTATCTCTTGAGCTCCAGTTAGACACTGAAGGCTATATGAGCTAAAGAAAAGGCAACGATGAATCTGTGGCTTTAAGGAATTTTATAGTGTAATATATGTGTCTGAATCACTTCCCACCATATACGATGCACAGGAGGGAGACATTGGTTAGGTGCATCACACTTGCCCATCCCACCTAAATCCTTTCGTGGGAAGCAGGTAGGACATAAATATCTGGGATGAAAATATTTGCTTGTCCAGAAATAGATTTCCCAAAAGACCATCGCCCTCCTGCCCATGGCCTCTCTGCCACTTTCTGGTTAACAGAGCGGCCTTTTCACTTTGCTGTTTGGGCCTTACCACGGAGTAACAGATGCTCAGGAAAAAGAAGATATTGAACAAGTGAAAAGCTGAACCTAGCTCCCAGCATTCAGACTCCCAGCAGTCAGGTCTGCGGTTTCGGACCCTCTCTGCCCTGCCAGGTGCTGGATGAGATTTAACCTGAGAATCGCTGTCTTGGGAGATCAGATCGACTCTCCCCAGGCCTCCTCTGGCGGAAGCTGCCCGAAGAGAGACCAGCTACCAGGCAGTGGGAGTGTCCTCCCCACAGCTTCCTGACGGTCCTCTCGAGAGCTCTGTTTCCATGCAAGAAACCTTGGAATTCTCCACCTGTGCCAGATTGCCCTGTTTCTTCAATCTGTCCCACCTATTTCTAGCACATTCTTTGGCTGAAGTGGCATATAAAGCAAGTCCTGTTTGTCCCAGTCTTATTTCATTCCAGCTTCCGGGGTGGACATTTAGCATGGGAGCATTAACGGAGACACAGACTTCAGAGAAGACATTTCCTTCTGTCGTTAGATCTTACATTAAACCGTGCTTACTCAGAGGCCTGGCTGCAGGAAGTGGTGACGGGGATGGAACTTGGCAGATGGCTGTGGCTGTGGCTTTGTGGAGGCCTGTGTGGGGACACGATTGTTTGTATATTGGTTTTCATTTATGTATTGGTCTTATTTTCATCTTCCTGAGGTACCCAGATGCTATGGTGATAGATTGGTTGGAAACGACTCATTTGTCAGGGTTCCGTGGGGGACATAGGCTTCCTTCTCGTGTGCAGTGGAGTCTAAAATGTTTAATTAGATGCCGAGGCATTTCTGCATGGGTCCATCTCTGCCAGTTCTCCTGGGTGAATGCCATTCCTAGGTTGGAGAGGGACTGGGCATTTCTGGGCCTGACCTCCCCTCCCCTCTTGATGCAATTCTCAGTCCTTTTTATTAGCTGCTGGGTTTTTCCCCCTGCTATCTTTTTTGTTCTAGAAGCTGCCTTCATGTGACTGCCGGAATTTGCAGAGCTGATTCGTGTTGGAAATCTAGTTGTCAAACAGGTCCAACCTGGACTTTATGAAATAATGTAGTCGAACTGATATGCAGTGAAAGGAATATTAACTACCTGCTGCTGATCTGTTTTGTTCAGTGTGACTTTTTTAGAGAACTTCCTTATTCTTCCTCGCTGGGCAGTGCCTGGGATGCTGGGGAGGCCGAGATGTGGTTCTGCTCTTAGGGGTGGAGCATCTAGCCAGGGAGCAGTGGATATGTACACAATTGTAGCATCATGGAGGTGCCCAGATAAAGGACACCTTTATCAGTCTGTGGCTGGAACCCTTTCCAAACAGCTGGAACCCTCCACATGGAGCTGGCCATAGAACAGGGAGGGTCCCTAATGAACCTGTCCTCCAAAGACCATCCATGTCCATTGATGGGGAGTCCCATCCATTTAACCTTGACTTGGGGAAAAGGACAGCATTTCAGGCAGATATGGAGAATACCAGAGGTCGGGGGCTTAAGGGATAGCAGGCCGCTCCACATGCTGGACCTGGGGAGGGGTTGGAGTTGTGGATGTAGGAGATGTAATTAGGAATGCCCAGGGTTTCGACCTGGGGTAGATGGAGACATCGGGGAGGGGAACAGTGAGAATTCCCGGGAGGGAGAGAGGTTGAATTCTAGGCATGAAAAAAATGATACAGTTGTGAAATTGAGGCAGACACAGCCAGTGGGTGGTTGGAAATATGGGTTTGGGACTGGGGCTGATGGCACAGGAGAAGCTCATCTAGAAGTTACAGTGTGGCGTGGCAGGGGTCGAAGGCTGGAGTGCAAAGCCATTCAAGGAAAACTTCGGCAGCACCAGTGTTTAAAGAAGAAACTGAGATTTGGGGAGAAGGCAGAGTCAGGTGGCAGAGGGGCCAAGAGAGCCACATCCAGCCTGCTTCTTCCAGCTGGTTCTGCCACACCTGGCTGCCCACGAAGCCCCAGGAGCAGCTTCCAGGCTCAGGCAGGCTTGCGGCGTTGTGTCCTCTCCTGTGGGGTCAGCCCTTTGTTTCCCCTCCTCACCCCTGCCCAGCCGCACAGGACTGTCTTTACTGGCCGTAGACCCCTCCGCTGGCCTTCCCCGCCGGCATCAAGGATGAGAGTCTGCTTCTCCCCTTCGTTTTCTCATGGATCATCAGGACTCTGCTTCGGGCCTCTGCTGAGAAGAGCTGGGTACTCTGAGTGCACTCTTACGCTGAGCGAGCCCAGCCCTGCAGCTTACTCCTTGTCCCAGAAGAGCACACAGACCGCTCGTCCACCTCCTTTCTCGAAATAGGGTGTGTGTGTCTCCGGCCTGGCCTTGGGCTGAAGATTTGCCTGCCAGCTCATCAGTGGGAGGAGACCACGGGTGCAGGGAGGAGGCTTAGTCGAATCTTCTTTGCTGTCCAAGAAAGGAAGACACTGCTGAGTAGCGGAGATACATTTTGTCTTTTCTCAGCGACCCCAGGCAGGCAATAGACAAAGAGATACATTCTTTTCAGCCTGTGGCTGGAACCCTCCACACGGAGCTGGCCATAGAACGGGGAGGGTCCCTAATGAACCTGCCCTCCACAGACCGTCTGTGTGGTTTTCTCACACTGGACACCCTTCCAGATTTTCTCATGGCATGTGAGCCGCAGAGGCGGCCCTGCTTTCTGGCCCCAGTTCTGGCCCCAGTTCTGGCCCAAGACTGAAAACAGTCTCCTCGGCTGCACTGTGTCTAGAAGAAATCCGGAAAGCTCCAGTGCCAAAGCAGTTCCTGCCTTGAGGCCACGAGGTAGCCTCAGCTTTTTCTGTCTTGCCTGAGTTGCTCTGTTTTCCTGTAGTGGTTGGAGCATCTTGGAGTTGGAATATTTAGGTCTGTTCACCCCCCACCGCCCCCGCCTGCCCAGGGTAACAGGTGGGACGTGACCAGCGCTAATTCATTCGGTTTATCATGGCAGCTCTGAAAAGCATGTGGTGTCTTTCTCCCCTGTGTCACTGTATTTTCATCAATAGCCTGTGTTGGGTTGCTCTGCCTCCTCAGGGAAGTGACAGAAGCTAATACAAGTTCCTGTTCTTTTTGTCCCTGCTCGTCCTTACCGGGTTTATTGATGTTGGAGCAGCCCCACCAGCTAAGTTGAAAAGTGTCCAACTTCCTGACTCTGTACCTCTGTGCAGTGTGACCCGCCTATTGGGCCTGGACCTTCTGCCCCAAGCTAGCAACCCCTCTCTGGTCCTGGAGCCAGCACCCCCCCCAACCAGTCCTGGAGCAGCATTCCTTCCTCTGGCGCCAGAGCCAGCAGCACCTTCTTCTAGTCCCAGAGCCAGCACCCCCCACCCTCCAGTCCTGGAGCCAGCACCCCCCATCCAGTCCTGGAGCAGCACCCCCTCCTCTGGTCCCAAGAGCCAGCAGGTCCTCTCCAGTCCTGGAGCTAGCGCCCCTATCACGGTCCTGGAGCTGGCACCTCCCCCCACTGCAGTCCCAGAGCAGCACCCCTCTGGTCCCAGAGCCAGCACCCCCACCTCCAGTCTTGGGGCCAGTACCTCCCTCTCTAGTCCCGAAGCCAAAACCCCCATCTGGTCCCAGAGCCAGCTCCCCCATCTGGTCCTGGAGCCAGCATCCCCACCTCTGGTCCTGAAGCCAGTACCCCCTCTCTGGTCCCGGAGCCAGCAGTCCCCTCTCCTGGAGCTAGGACCCCCCCTCTAGTCCCAGAGCCAAAACCCCCCATCCGGTCCCAGAGCCAGGAGCCCCCTCTGGTCCCGGAACTCTGGAGGCAACAAAGTCTTACATTGGCAAGGCCATGGAGGCTACTGGGCAGCACCAAGGAATTGCACAGACTGTTATGAGGTGACTTTTTAAAAAGTGGGTAAAACATCCATAATGTAAAACTTATAACATTAAGCATGCTAGAGTGTACAATACAGTAGCATTAAGTACATTCACAATACTGTGTGATTATCACCACTGGCTAGTTCCAGAAGATCTCATCGCTCCGAGTGGAAACCCTCTCCTCTCTGAGCAGCCGTTCCGTAGTCCCTTCCCGACCAAAGCGCCTGGAAACCACTAGCACGCTTTCTGTCTCTACGGACTTCCCTAGTCTGGATGTTTCATGGCGTCGGAGTCCTATACCGTGTGGTCTCATGATGTCCAGGTTCATCCGTATGGTAGAATGCACCAGTTTCATTTCTTCTATTCATTTAGGAATAACGTTCCCTTGTGTGAGTATGCCACACTCTGCATATCTGTTCACCTGTCGACAGACTTTAGGATATTTTTTCCGTTTTGGCTATTGTGAGTAGTGTTGCTGTGAACATCTGTGTACATGTTTCTGGGTGGACCTTTTTTTCGGTTCTGTTGGGTACCTGCCTAGGAGTAGAATTACTGGGTCACATGGCAGTTGTATGTTGAACTTAATGAGGAACTTGCATAAACTCCCGCAGTGGCTGTACTGTCTTACGTTCTTAGCAGCAGCGTGAGGGGAGGTAGTGACTTTTAGAACCCAGCTTGCCAGCCCCTCTGGCATAAACCAAAAATGTTGTGTGGGGTGAGCCTCAGTGCAGGTTAGTGGGGGTCAGTGGCATCGGGAGGGAGCAGGGAGGGGACGCAGGGCCTGGGGAACATAGCCAGAGTTCATAAGCATACCTGGGTAGCCTGGGTTGCCAATCTTCAGGGGTGGCCGAGCCTCTCTAGTTTGGTGGTAATGTGTGACAGGAAGTGTAAGGGGCAGTGACGTGGGCAGGGAAGGACCATGTGGTCTGAGGTGGTGCTGGGAGGGCTGGGGAGAGCTGATCTGGGTGGTGTTTGTGGGCTGAGTCTGGGATGGGGGCAGAAGATGACCTCACGGGGGGTAGGGGCTGGGTACCAGTGGGTGAGGCAGGGTGTGAAGCCTGGTTAGAGATCTAGGCCCAGGCCACAGATGAGGCTGATGGGGGAAGGAGTGTGTGATGGGGGAATGGGGGTGCTTCACTGGATTCCAGTGTGGAGGGGCCATGTTTTACCCTCAAGCAATGCCCCTTTCCTGAAGCAGAGGCAGCTGGTTGCCCTCTACCCTGGGGTTAGGGTCTGAATCGAGCATGTGAGGTGAAATCACACATGTTCCAATGTATCCTTGAAAATCTCTTATTATCGGGACCCTGGCCTGTGGAAACTCAAAAGCCAAAATTTAACTTTTCTGTTTGTTCTTCACTGGTGGCTTCTCTTTTCTTGGGGCAATGGAGGCCAAGGCCTAGTTTGCTTGAGAGAAGAGTAATAGGGAAAATAAAGGTTTGGAGAGGAGGTGGCAGATGGGTAGAATCAAGTGTCTGGGAGTTAAATGTGTATATGATGCGATGCCTGGGCCTTCTGGCTGCTGTACTGATGGGCTCAGGCCAGAAGTAGGTATGGTGGGGTGGGGGAGGACCAGAACAGCCAGCAGCAGGTCCAGCTCAGCACAGGCAGGGCTGGGGCGGCCCCTTCACCAGACCCAAGCTCCGGGAGCCCAGACTGCTACCCGGTATGCCTGGGCCCAGTCAGTGCCACCATACAGTGTTACGATTTATCAGTGTTACAGTTTCATAGTGATGTCTCCACATTCACCCCCTCCTTGGGGCATCTGGTAATCGGGAAGCTTCTTCCCAGTATACAGATTGAGGCTTAGAGAGAGAATGGCTTCCAGAGTTGCCTGACGAGGAAAAGACAGAACTAGGACATACACCTGGGACTTTGGGCGTTCAATTCAGAGTTTTTCTTGTGTTCCACTTCTTGAGGGGAACTCTCTGATATTGGTGCTAATCTTTTCCAACATGCTCTTTGTTAGAACAGAAGATAATCTTGGGGTCACGAGGTGCTGAGAACCTAGGAAGCAATCAGGGTCATGTCTGTTTCTTAACCACATAGCTTTCTTTCTCCCCAGGCTCTGGTCAGACGGGAGATAGATCTGTTTTCTCTGTCTCTGCCAAGGCCATCTTGGCCCCCGGCTGTGCCCCCATCTGTCTGAGCCCCTTTCTGGGCAACAGCCTCCCGAAGAAACAGCCCTCAGCTCAAGTCAGCTGAGATTTTTGGGTCGAGCCTCAATTCTGATGAGGCAGAGTTCGCCTCTCCTGCTGTAGCCCCAGCTTTCAGCAAATGGTAAACTCTACTTGAGGGCAACATTCAATTATGAAAATCTATTTCTCTTGCCACATTCAAAAAGTCTCCTAATGTGCCTTTGTGCACATACAAATTTAGTGACACATCACTAAATGTGTATGAGGTTGCCATGGAAATGTCTCTCTTCTAACATGGCATTCCAAGAGCAAAGAGAAGGGAAGTTTTCTTTGTAAAGAGAAGCAGAGCAGAACTTGGCTAATTGTCATCACATGAATCCCCAAACTGTCATTCTTCCCTGACTACCTGTCTCCTACTTCCTGTCAACAACCTAATGCTGGAAGCCAAATCAGCACGCCACGTTTCCTCAGGAATTCCACGAGCATTGTGTTTAACCTCTATGCAGGGCACATCCCAGGAAGGATGCTAGGACTACTGATTCGAGTTTTCACCTACCTTAGCAAGTGCACCTTCCTGGACCATCTCACACACGCCACTCAGGAACACTCAAGTCTCGCTCTCCAGCCTCTTCGTAGACCGTGCAGGCTGCGTGGGTCTTCAGAAGAAACTCGACATTTTCCATCCCGAGACCCCGAACTTCAGTTTTTGTCTTTGTGACAAATGCGTGATGTGACAGCATCCAGGGTGTGCTAATACTAAGGCACCTTATGAATGTCAGAAATCCCAAATATTTTCCCAGTAGTGGTGTGAATCCACAGAGTGAGGGGAAAAATGGAGAAGAACCTCAGACACCTAAGTCTGACTGAACGCCTTCCTGTCTCTGGCTCATCTTGCCCTGTTTTCATCTCTGTCCTGTCGACTTTCTTCATTGATCGGCTCTATGAACAAAGAAGTCATTGTATTTCTGGACTTTATTGGCAGTTTCCGAGGTTATCCTTGATCTGTATGGGCTGACCCTTTGACTAGGTCATGGGGTTCACTGGCTTTCCCAGTTTTGGAGCTGGGTCACTGCTCTTGTTGGTTCTGAGGTCGAAGCTGGTGGGTCTTTTTGCTACTGTTGTTCCACCAGCGGCAAGCTCTGAGGTGGGGACCTTAACATCTTGCCCTGCACACCTGGCCTAGGAACCCATCACTTCTATTCTCAGTTGCTCTGGATTTCTCCGCAGTCCCGTTCAGCCCGTGAGGCTTTGCTCTCATTTCACAGGATGGTTTCAGGGCTTGCAGGCCAGTTCACCCATGGCATGTTTCTGTTCTGGCATCCCAACACACACATGTGGCTCTTGGGCTGGAGGGTCCCAGAATGCTGGACTCCAAGGGGACTTCTCAGTTCCTTGAGTTCTGAGAGCCTACTTGTTGCTCTGTTCCAGCTGCCCTGTGTCTAATGGAAGCATCTGGTTCCCGCCCAGTATCATAAGGTGAACTCCAGAGGTTGAACACATTCCAGCCTTGTTGCTTTTCATGTTGAAAATCCTAGGATGCTCCATCTCGCCTGGGGCCATACTAGCTTCCCAGAGACCTTTTGCCACTAGCCAAGCTGAGTTGCCCAGCTTGGTAGCTGGATCAAAACCAGCTTCTGACTCTAAGAA
This sequence comes from Mustela lutreola, assembly GCF_030435805.1. Taxonomy (NCBI): domain Eukaryota; kingdom Metazoa; phylum Chordata; class Mammalia; order Carnivora; family Mustelidae; genus Mustela; species Mustela lutreola. Next base: position 18,670,245 of record NC_081299.1, read on the forward strand.
CTAGAGGGTATGTGTGCTGCCAGCCCCCTAAGTACTCAAATCTGCATTCCTGATGGGATCCTACAGGGTCTCCCCTTCCCTTGGGTGTGAAGCGGGTCTTTCCTGCCATGAGACAGATTGTTCTTCTTGCTTTTATAAATGAGGTTCTCAGCATTGTTCCTTAGCCAACACTTATTTTTCCTGCTGTCCAGGGACAGACGAAGAGTCAAGTGGCTCACTGCTGACCGTGACCTTGCCGATCACATGTAAGCCAGACCATGAGCTGAGCGGCTCCAACCAGAAACTCTATAAGGGCTTGGAGTCTTTTGTTATGAAGTCAGTGCCCAGTGCTCACCCTGCTGGGGCCTCTGAGAAACCTGTCTTGCTCCTCAAGCAGCTGCCTATCCAGGCTACTTCTGTGGTTGTTTCTGAGCTGATTTGGGGGCCTGTACTGGGAGCTTATGACCTCCCCCTCGAGCGACTAGGTCAGACATTGCCTGCTTTAACTTTCAGATCTCCCTTCTAGCAAGGGACAGGGATTTTAACTATAGAAAACACCATTTTGGGGCCATATAGGACTTATCTCTGATGTAGAATGTTCTGAATTCTCTTTCTGCCATTTTAGGCTAGGATGGATCTGCCACACTCGAGTGGTTAAATGTCTGCTAGGAGAGCTCACTGCCCCTTTTTGCTCTTGGCTTGTACAAGTAAATATCAATTTAGTTCTTATAGAAGAAAAGTAAAGGAGACTCGGTTGTCTTCTTAATCCACAAACCCTGTAATTCTCACCTGGAAAATCTGGCTCTCCTATTTCAAATCAGTTCTAATGGCACAGGCTAAAGGGAGGCTTTATTGCTCTTATCTGAGCTTATTTCTAAACTTATTTTTCAACTTGTTCGTTCAGCAAATAAGAACCCCCTCAGAAGAGAACCGGAGGGGATTGGCTTAGGAGAAAGGGCGGAAGGCAATGATGCCCGCAGGAAAAGTTGGGGAGGGAAGCTTGGTTCTGGAGAGTTTCCGTCTACTGCACACCAATTAATGAGCAAACATCCTAGAAATCAGTGGATGCCAAGAACCAAGGGCCTGGCCACTGCTGAGTCTTCTAGAGCATCCCAGAGGGAAGCGCAGACTAGCCCTTGCCAGAGACTTCTATTGGTGACTGGGCCCAGTTGGCGAGAAAGACAGACTGCCCAGCTGGAGGGGTACGAGGTTCTCTTGGTTCTTCCAGGCCTGGGTCCTGAGCGTACTCGGTTCTTTAGCTGTACTTTAAGCTTCTCACCAAGCTCACTGCCTTCCTGGGGCCAGGAGGGGCCTGCTCCAGGCTGCTCATTGCCCTGCAAGTCTTTGACGTGGACCGATTCCTGGTCTGCCCCTGTGACTCGTGAGCAGCCTCCCAGCAGATAGAAAGGGCAGCCCATGGCCAGCAGTGTGGACAAGGCTTCTGAAGGCATTCCTGAACCTTCTGTGTCTGTGGAGCCATGACCCAAGGAGAAACTCCTTATCTTTAGGTAAGATGCTCTCTGCAGGGAGAGGCTAACGTGTGTTCTTCTGGCTCTTGTCACTGAGCAGGTTGCCCAGAATTAACATGCTCACCCTTTAACCGCAAGCTGATCCTTCTGGCCTGGTGGAACGCATTCTAATTCCCACCCTGGCGGGGGCCTGAGGTCAACTGTCAGGAAAAGAGAGATGTTCCCCATGGGGAAAATCTGTGCTTTGGGGGGCTGTATCAGGTTTGTCCCAGGCATTTCCTTAGACTGCTGGATTTGGGGATTTAGGAAAGCAGCAAAGTCCTGTTTCATCTGAGACGTGCTAGTGACATGGTCCCACATTGTGCTATGGGAGGTACCGAGTGGGGGAAGACACTGCGGCCTGCCTGCTGTGGCCTGAGCAGGCATTGCTGAATAGTCTGGAAACCCCGAGGGCCTGTCCTGCTTCCCAGCAACTGCTACCCAAAGCCAAGTGCTTTATCTTTCCAATTTGTCCCTTCAGCAGCTCTTGACCCCCAGGCCTCCAGGCACTTCCCAAGGACACCGGTAGTCACTCTGCTCCCCGAGGAACCAAGGAGCCTTGGCCCCGTGTGTCAGGGCTGGAAGGCCTGTGTGGCCCCTGGCAAGAGGTTCAGGCAGTGCCAAAGACTTCTGCTGCAGGACAGCTGCTGCCTTCCTGGTGGCTGTTGGGAAACAAATGGCTTCTCTAAGTGACACTGGGACGCTTGCGAGTACTACTTGCTGCCAAAGAAGCCTGTTCAGTGTGGCAGAGTGACGTTCTCCCGGGAAGTGAGACTCTGCTAATGTGTTCTCAAGTTCTGTTCCAGCTGGCGTCCGCCTTTCCTGCCCCACAGGCTGGAAGGCCCCCAGCGCCCACTCCGGCACGGGCCCGAGGTGCCGGCAGCACTTGGCATGTGGCCGGTCAGCAAAGGCCGAAGCTGCTGCTGGCCTCGAGCCGTGCCATCTTTCCCCAGCCTCGTGGGCCTTGGAACTAGGCCCCAAGCCTTGTGAGGTGCTTTTGTGAAGCAGAGCTTGGGCCTGTCTTCCCAGAGACATGTGGGGGGGCAAGAGGGCACCTCAGGCAAGTCACAGACCTGCTGCCTCAGTTTCTCTTTCCTCAAAATGAGCGATAATGGAAACCATCCTTGAGGTTAGAATATGGGCAAGTGCTTAGCAGAGTGCCTGGCACATAGGAGGGTGTTGCATTAGTGTTAGCTTCTAGTGTAGCTTCTCTGCCGGAAAATTACCCAGCTCTCTATGGGGGCTTTCTAGCAAACCACTATTTCTGTGTTGTGGTGTGACTACTGTGTGCCCTTCCTTCAACGGCCTTCTGATCAGAAGTCCTGTCCCTTGCCCCGGATGCAGTCCTCTGGCTTCTAAGGTAGGGAGCTCCACAGATGCCCGAATTTTTCTGAACTCTCTTGGACCCAACAGCTGTCAGTGTCCTGGGCTAGGGGCCATGTTGGAGAGGGTATTGGTGCTAAGCTGCTTTCCCCAGAACTAGGCTGCTCTGGCTGGCCTTGGTTTCCCTCCAGTCTGGCTCCAGAAGGAAATTTGCTGAGTGGCCCAGCTCTTGCCTGGGGGGCAGGGGTCAGGCGTATTTGGGTTGACAGTGTAGGGACTGCCCCTGAAATTCACTGTCTATTCTAGGGGTTCTTGACTGGGGCGATTTTGTACCACATTCCCCCCCAGCCCCCACCAGTCACTGCTGATGTTTGGCAATGTCTGGGGATATTTTTGGTTGTCACAACTGGGGCTTTGCAGTGGGTAGAGGCCAGGGATATTGCTCAACATTGACAATGCACAGCTCCCCACAATGAAGAATTATCCAGTGCAAAGTGTCCATAGTGTCGAAGTTGAGAAACCCTGATCTGGTTCCCCCTGGATTCTAGGGTGCAGCATCACCCAGAGAGATCAGCCTGGTTCTTCAGCTCTTCCTGTCCCCCAGCCCGAGAGCCCAGGATCATTTACCTCTTACTGATGTGCTGTGCAACTGTGGACAGATTAGCTGCTTTGGACCTTGGTTTTCATTCCTTGTCCTCAGGGATCCTAGAGGCTGCCTTTCGAAACAGATGAAGACCTATCCGAGACTTCCAGTAGAGATTGTTATCTTAGGGGGTCCCAGGCTGTTAAACTGATTCGTGGGGCATCTGACTCCTTCCAGAGGGTAAGGCTTTGTAAAAAGAAAACAACTCTGACTTTTATTTTGGGGGACTGTTGAGCCGGATCTAGACTCTGCATTAAGGAAGCTATATCCCACGGGGTAGGTAGATACTTCCCCAGGCCAAGCTCTCCCACGCCCCAGGACATAGCCGCTGCTGAAGCAGCTTTTCTTGCCTCCCAATAATTGTCCTTTCTTTATGCGGAGCGAGCTTCTAATCTGTGTGTGGCTGCATGGGGAAGCCTGACATTATGGCAGCTGCGGCGGAACGTAATCTGCTCACGTTTAGGCTGTAAATTTTCTGTGGTTCCAAAGTGCCGTGGAGTTCACCAGAACACATGCTGTCCTCTGGTCGTTGAAGTGGCTTAAAACAAAGCAAGGCCTTATTGGTTTGAAATAAACCGTCTTGCGAGCTAGGCTATTCTAAAAAGAAAACAGACTTAGAGTATATCTTTGATGGAGGGCTCCAACCTACTTCATCCCCAAAGGTCATGGATTAAGGAATTAATTCATTCTGTAATCTGGGGTGAGTCCTTTAATTCCTCTGGTCTGAGTTTCATCTATAAAATGTGGGGCCCAGACTAGATCCCCCAGTCTCTCTCCTACTGCAGCCTCTTGCTCAGCTCCCATGTTTCATGGAACTTAGGGAGGGAACCTAACACCGCTCTTCCAGGGTGAAAATCACCCTTTCTGAGAGGAAATGACCGTCTCCTCCCCTCCGTAATTGCGATTCTCAGGTGCTCTCAAAATACCAAATGACTAGTTTAGTTACACAGAGCCTACTGATACTCGTAGTTCAAGTCTCTCTTCTGGACTTCAAGGGAGTGAGCTCGAGTTTGACAAATACAAGTGGAAAACTATTCTCTGGCTCTTTCCCCTGACCCTTGGGGACAGAAGATAATTGATGTGTGGGGAAGAGCATGGCTGGTTAAAAAGTGGGCCCTTTAACCCCTGGTTTGTCTTGTTGGGTGTGTTGTCGGCCTTGTATCAGGGGGACTGATTTCCAAATCTGTTGGTTGAAGTCTTTTCCTTTTTAAAACCCTCTAGAAGGGGCACCTGAGTGGCTCAGTGGGTTAAGCTTCTGCCTTCAGCTCAGGTCATGATCTCAGGGTACTGAGATCAAGCCCCCCATCGGGCTCTCTGCTCAGCGGGGCGCCTGCTTCCCTTCCTCTCTCTCTGCCTGCCTCTCTACCTACTTGTGATCACTCTCTGTCTGTCAAATAAATAAATAAAATCTTAAAAAAACCTCACAACCCTCTAGGAAATGCAGTTTTCCCTCAAGGACTTGTGCCAGAGGTTAATAGAATGTGAAGAAATTGACTCTTACTCTGAAATCTCAACTTTTCCTGTTGCAGTTTAACTTTAGCAAACAAACAAAACTCTTGTCCTTGAACCTGACAGTATGAAATAGCTCCCTTGGAGTTGGGAGTGGGAGAGCAAGCCCAGGGCCTGGACTGGGGGGTCCTCATGAGCTGCTTCCTCTTCTGGAGGGGAAGGAGTGGTGGGCTGGGTCTCTGAAGGATGGTCTGCAAAACCGATGTGGGCCTTAGGTTGGGATTATCATGACCTAAAGGATATCATTTCTTAGTGTAGCTACAGGCACATTTGGCAGGTTTTCCAGGTCTCGAGACACTCTGGTTTCGTAGTCCTTCACCAAAGTGTTCGCTGAAATGCTTGCCCAGTTTGATAGGGTCAGCTTTGTATTTGGATAGACACACATTCCTTCTGGGTCTCTACCTTCTGCAGGTAAATCCGTGTGTGTTTTTCGACTGCACGCCAGGCTGTGCTTCTGTCCACTTAATTGTACTGGTCCCTTTGAAGGTGCTGGTAGAAGTGGAAAATGGAAGCAGAAGACACTTGTTGGGTCATGCCCACACTGGCGCCCTGCTCTTCAGATTCATTGATCAGGAGGGAGTCAAAGAGGTGTGGGGAGGGGATCGAGAGGCCAACCTGGGTGGTAACCAAGCAGAGGAAAGGTTGTGTGCATGGATCCAGATGGAAAAGGGATCCCAGGGCCCTTAGCCTTCCAATGAGAGGCTGACACTGTCCTGCGTATTGTAACCCAGACTGAGAAAGCTGGCCTCAACATGTACCTTTGTCCCGAGGTTGGGGAGAAGGAGAAGCAGGGGTAAGGAGGGAGGCTGCTGCTCAAAGTATAGGAACAAAGAGATGAAACAAGGCCCTGAGGCTTGGCATGGCGGCGCCTCCTGCATTTGGTTGGAAATGCTCACCTTCTAGAGAATCGTCCCCCTACACAGCGGTTTGTGGTCCTCATTATTCTTTAGCAAGAAATAATTTCCTACTCATCTGTCACTTTAAGGCTAAGGGCCTTACACTTCTGGTGCTGAGAATATAGTAGCTCATCATACATCAGTCCTATTTATGTCCCATTTGGGGACTTGGTGGCTGCCCTTTGACAAACACACAGAAAAGAGATTGATACAGCAAAAGCCATAGAAGAGCAAGAAGGCAGGACCAGGGAGCTTGGTAACCTCATGTCAGGCCCTGTTACCCTCAGGGGTGCTGGCTACCATGGCCTTTTAGATGTTATCCTTACTAGAATAAACACACCCATGTAACTTGCACTGTGAGGCACCCGCCCTGTAGGGTGATCAGGGATGTGAGTTCTAGGCTGTGGAACACCACACATGGCGCCGGACCCACTCACTGGACATCTGCCCATTTGAGGGCTTGTCCCCTTTCAGGGCATCATAGCCAGGCCCCTACTGTGCTCCTCCCTGTTCTCTGGGCCCATTTCCCAGCCCCCTAGGCCTTGATTGAGAGCCCCTCCTCTCTACCAACATCTGCTCTCCCTCTGGGTGGCCTGGCAGGTGTTAGTCCCCCAAAGCCACAACTCAGTGACCCCTGTCAGAGTGTGGGGAGTCCTTTCCCATGGGTTATTCATCCCCACGCTGGTCCTAGGAGATGATCATTCTCCCTGTGTTACAGTTGAGGAAGCTGCGGCTCGGAGATGTGATGCAACATGCCCAGAGTTATACAGCTGGAAAGTGCCACGGCCAGAGTGTGAATCTAGAGTAGGACCCTTCCTTATCCTGCTCTGCCCTTAATCTTAGGACGCACAGACTGTGGGCTGGAAGGGCTGCATGAATGGGGAGGGGGCCGGAGGTTTTGTGGGAGTGAAAGAGGTTGGCCCAAGGGTTGGAGTGAACCCAGTAGAGACAGCCTGCTGCTCCTCCAAACCTGCCTCTGAAAAGTCTTCCTCTTCTTTGCGATCCCTCCCATCCGCTCAGCCCATCACAGCTTCTATAGTCCGTTTCTTTCTCTCCTTTGATCTTGGAAATCATTCTCACAGTTGCCATCTTTTTTTAAAAAAATATTTTATTTATTTATTTGACAAACAGAGATCACAAGTGGGCAGAGAGGCAGGCAGAGAGAAAGAGGAGGAAGCAGGCTCCCTGTTGAGCAGAGAGCCTGATGGAGGGCTTGATCCCAGGACCCTGAGATCATGACCTGAGCCGAAGACAGAGGCTTTAACCCACTGAGCCACCCAGGTGCCCCCAGCTGCTGTCTTTCTAGATGAGGACACCTGGGCCCCCAGGGTGGGCTGGTGCAAGATAATGTGCAAGATGGAGCGTTAGTGGGACTTGGGGTCCTGAGTTGTGCTCCGTACTCTCCATGCCAGCCCCGGCCCTGCCCTTCCCACTGCTGGCGTTTCCTCAGCCTCACGGGGGATTGTCCCTGGAGAAGAACACCGCAGTGGGCCCTCTGAGCTCTCCCCAGACCCCGTCAGCCTGACTCTCCACAGACTGTGTAGAAGCTCAGGGAAGCTGCACTGACTCCAGACTTTACCTGCATCGTCCAGGCCTGGCAGTAGCCCCACAATGATGCTGGCCCTCCCTGCCTCTCCCCTGCACACCCTATGTTGTTCCTGAGCCCACTGCCCAGGAGTGGAATATCAAGAAGATCAGGAGGCCATGGCAGGGCCAAGGGTGCTCATTCCCAGCACCTGACAAAGGACTTGAGCCATGAAGTCGCCCACTTGCCTGGGTGGCCCCAGCTGGAGCTTAAATGTGACCTGGGAAGTTGGAGTTGGGGATTTTCTTGTTGGGCAGCCTTCAAAGCCAAGACCATTTTGTTCTAGATCCCTTGTCTCCTGGGACCTTTCCCTACTCCCCATGCCCCATGGTGTCCAACAAGGCAGATGTTTCGACTTCTTTAGCACACCCAGCTCTGTCCTCCCAGCCCTGCCTCGGACCTAGAATTAACCTCTCTTCTGGCTGACTTGCCAGAGCTTCTGCTAGATCTTCAGGCCACAGTTTTCTGTAATGTGCACTTTACTACCTAAAAAGCACGGTACTGTCTGCATTTTTTTTGAGGCCTCCAAGAGCCGTCACCCTTCCCTCTGGGGAACAGAGTAGGCCTGGGGTGGGGCTGCAGCAAAGTTTTTAGAAACCCTAAATCCAGGGAGATTAGCAGGCCCACAATAGAACTCAAAATTCTATTTTGTTTTGTTTTTAATGACAAAACTCACATGTTGTATAAACATGACCACAGTTCTGGGTGAGTCCATTGCAGCTGAATCTCCTATGATCCCAAAGCAGAGTTTGGTCTGCTGGCAGTGTACCTGGTGATGGGCCAGAGCTGAAGCAGGAGAGCCACTGTTAAATTTCCAGAAATTCTGGGAGCAAATTGCCGTATGTAAAAATTAATTACATAAATGTATAATTAAGGTATATGAAAAGCAAAGGTAGCCAATATTCAAAACTCCTCACTTCTTCGTTAATTTACTACATTATTACTCATATGTGCTCTTGAGGGGACATGTGTCTACCCTGTCTGTATCATGTCTGTATAATGACGCTCTTCTGCACATCTCTCCCTAACATCATGTAGGCAGCTGGAGATAGACAGTGGTAGGAGTGTTTACACCACAGAAACTAGAAAAAGCTATAAATCAGGATCTGATTTATTGTCCTGATGATTGTCTAGACTTAGGAACGTGGTGGAGAAAATGTTAATAACACGGAGAAAACTTAACGTGTGTCATCGTAAATAACACGAGAAATGGAAAATAACCCTTTTCCAGGTTTCAAAAGCTGCTGTCCAGTTCAGCAAAGAATCTGCTACCATCATCGACAGACAAATGGAATTCTGGTCTGTTTTCCATTACTTCATTTTTGTCTCACTCTAAAAGGTAAGCGAGAATATCCAGCAGAGCTCCTGCAGGAAAGACACATTTGCCAGCCCACCAGTGGTGCAGCTCTGCCGCCCGTCCTGTCTATTTTGCCACCTGTCTGCCTCTGCCTGGCATGTCCAAGTCCCCTTTCATTCACTGGCTCATTTAGCAAATAAGTATTGAGTGTGAACTATGTGCCAACAGCGAACAAAACAGACAGTAAACAGAATCGATGTCAGCTCCCTGCTATGCATTTTCAAGCTCTTCCCTGCTTCGAGGCACAAGGTCCCCCTTCTCTGTGTCTTGCTCTTCCCCATGGAGGGTGGCCTCTGCCTTTTCAACCTTTCGCGGAGGGGATTGAGCCTCAGTTCCAGGACCGAGTGTGAGCAGAGTCATGTGCGAACAGCTTGGAACTTGAACGAAGGCCCAGAATTGAATATCGAAGTAGCTTTGTGGGAGAAAGCCAATAAGAGGGAAGGAAAATGCATTTCTTGAGAGTTTGTGAAGTGGGAGGCATCACCGAGTTGGGTGATTTTTTAGTTGTTCTCTGTGCTGTGGGCTTGAAGGAGATCTCCAGTGAGAGCTGTGTGCCTGAGAGGTACGAGCAATGTTAAATACAGGGAACAGCACAGGATAGCCTGCTGATCCACTCGTCTGTTTGTTCAGCAAATACACGTGCTCCCCATGCCAGGTGCTTGCAAGCTCTGTGAGCTGCCATGCCCAATGATCCGTGGTCTCTCCCTTTGAGGATTTTCAGACTTGTGAGGTGGTTTATCATCCAGATTGCTGGCTGGTGAGCACAGAAGCCTTGCCTGTCTCTCTGGAATGAGCCCCCCACAGGCAACCATGCTCTTTCTCCGTTCTCCCCCCTACTTAGCCTTGATCTCAGTTTGTAATGATATATCTCTGTATTTGATTTGTGTCTGTCTATCTTACAAGAATGTCAGCCCCGGGAGGGCAGGAGCTCATGTTTTCCTTGCTTACAGGGCTTGGCCTAAGTAGGTGCTCAGGAAAAACTTGAGGAAGTGGATGAAGGGAGGAACAAGCATGGAGGAGGGAGATGGGTGTGGGGGAGGGGCCCAGAGGGCATCTGGAGGGAGAGGCTCCAACTGGAAGGACACAGCCTTCATTCTTTGACTCCAGGCAGGTGAAGCCGAGCCCTTGCATTTGCCAAGACCTTGCCCAGACGTCACCTCCGTTGCATAGCCTGTCCTTACCCCTTCACTGTGGGTAGATCTTGGTGACAGAACAGCAGTTTGCATTATAGCTTTCCTGATCCTTAACCTGTCTTGAGTCACAGACCCCTGTGCTTATCTGATAAAAAGTATAAACCCTCCTCCCCCAGAATAATGCTAATGGTATGTGCATACATGCGCAGAAAACACGCCATTTTTATGTACAGTTTCAAGGGGTTCCTAGATTCCAGTTCTACCCATAGACCCCAAATCAAGAACCTGCTTTAAAAAATGACTCCCTATAGTAGGCACTTATCCTGTCCCTCTGAGTCCCCAATATCTAGTACCATTCTTGGCACCCAGACCACACTTAATATGGAATATTGTGTGGGTGAATGGGTATGTTAGAAAGTGTCCTGATTTGCCATGACCTGTTTAGAGCTGAGCTAATAATTCCATTGAAGTCATCAGGGGGAGAAAGGTCAGCTGGAGCAGAGGATGGTAGCCCTCTTGACACCCTTGCTCTGTCCTGGCACTAGGAATATGGTTCTGCCCACATCAGGAGACCCACCAATGCCATAAAACCATTTTCCGAATAAAAACATGGTGTCTGACACATCATCTAATAATGGGACTGAATATTTGAAATCGGGCCTGTCTCAGAGAATCAGAGACTGCACGATTCTAAAGAAACATAACCTAATCCCGAGACTGACTGGATTGTTCTTGGAGCTTCTTAATCCTCGTGCTGAAAGGGATGGTCAGGGACTAGACCGTGCTCCCCCCAAGAGCCCGAGTTAGTCCTCCAGCTCTGGGTAGAGGGGCCCAGCAGGGCGGGGAGACTGTGCTCCACGTTCTCTCCATGGTCACCTGAGCTGGGAAACGAAGTAATCCCCAGCTGTACCTCTAAATGCTGCCCATCTTCTGCTCATTACTGTCTCCCTCCAACACCCCCCCCCCCCCCCGCCATGTACCCACACACAGAAAGTGGTGTGAATCCCCGGACTTTAAAATTTTCAACTTTGGTTATTATTATTATTATTATTATTATTATTTTATTTCTGTTTTGATCCCTATTTTTCACATTAGGGCATTTGACAATGTTGATTTTTAGACGCCAGCATATTTCAAAACCATGGGAAAAAACCCCTACAGTACTAACATTTGCTTGGAAAACAGTTGTCAAGGAAATAGATTTTGCAAAACACTTCCTCCCAGGAGAGCTCTCTCTTTCCATGTATCCCCACATTGAACATTATTCTCCTGTGCAGTAGTGGTAGGCAAAGGTACCATTGGCAGGTAATTTGTCTAGCCAACATCTAATTATGAATTAAAGCCCTTGCTGGCAAGTTCTCAGGTCGACAGCCAAATGGTGGACAAAGTTCAAGTTCAGTTTATAGTGCATTTGAAACATTCTTGGACTTACAGGAATGACGGAAGATTTCTTGGCTCTGGCCAGAGACTGGGGAATAGGATTCTGTAAACTCTATTAGCAGACAATGGAAGCGCCTGATAGATGGAGCTGAAATTGCAAAACGTTGTTCGATTAAAAGAAAAGGTGAAGGCTTGTGGGGCAGGGGCTAGGACTCAAGGCACTCACATAAGGAGATACTTATCTGATGATCAGAGCGCTGGCAGCCTCGGCACCAGCCAGTGGTTCTTTGAGAATCCATCATTGTTAGATGTGCCAATGTATGTATGCGTGTACTGCTCAATTGTGATCAGACCTCACAAGCAAGGCTAGAGGGTTTAATTATTGCTTGTAAGAACTTAGTGAAGAAAGTGCTGGCCTGGTTAGAGTTACGGCCCCCCCACACTGGCAGGTGGTTAATTACAGACTTGGCCCATACCACAGAAGCATAGGGTCCACGTGTAGGCAGGAGGACAGTTGCTGACAAAGAGTCAGGGAGATGGCAGTGTCTCCATTATTCCCATTTGTGTTAGAATCCATTGTACTTGCAGTAATCTTTAATTATAAAAGCTATTACTATGGGATTGATTATCAATGTTATTCATTTCTATCACGTTGCCTGGTAACGTTCCTTTGTGCCCAAGACACACGTTTCTGTAGTTACAGGTTGAAGAAGTGAAACCTTCCTCTCTCTTAGCCACTTCGCCATCACCATATTTTAAAAAGCTATTTTGAGAGATAGTGGAGCCCAGTCTATGGTGTGAAAAATGAACTTGGTCTGATGACAGCCTGAGTCTTTGAAAAGACTCCATTTTAACCAGAGTAGTTTCACAATGCAGCATGCCCCAGGAGCAAGACAGGAAAACATTCCCAAATAGCTAACTGTTCTCTTTTGGATGACGTTCTGTCCCATTACAGACCAATCTCTACTGAGGGACCCATTTTGCATGTCCCTATGGACTGCATGAGACTCAAGATGTTGTGAATCTTTAAGTTTTTGATGATTTCCAACCCAAGAAACGATCACTTATGGAGAAAATAGGGCCTTAGATACTGTAGGTAGTCTGTTCACACCTTTGTGAATTCAGGTTATCTCCATCACCCTGCTGGTTTCGGAAAATGCCCCATTAGTGGAAGAAATGGGGGCCGCGTTATCACCAGAGGTACTCAAAATCCTTCTCCTTAAAGGTCACACTGGTGGGGTTTTTAGATAACACTTGGCATTGCTATTTCTTTTCTTTTCTTTTTTTTTTTAAAGTGGGAAAGCAACTGCTCCAGGTCTGGGGAGAGGTCATGTTGTGGGTTTCAGATCTCCAGTTAAGGCTGTAACCCCACAAAAGTGGTTATCGGTTAAAGATAATTACATTGCATGTTGTTTCTGCTAACTCTTGAGATGGACTGATTGGCATATTTAAATCTCATCTCCCAGGCATTTGCTAATTATCATGGCCTCGTTGGGGGGGAAAAAAAAACCTAATCAAATAGCTGTTTAGAGATGCTTTGCATTTTAAAATTTTGCTGGGTTTATCATAAGAAGTGAGGAAATGTGCCTCTGATTTTCTTCTGGTTCTTTCCCTGACCTCAAGAGGGTTTAAACTTTCAATGGCTTAAATAGCCACAGCTAATCATTCAAAAAGCATTTTTGCATTGACATTCTCTCTTTCACATCATAGTCCGTCCCTGCCTCTCTTCTGTCCCCCTCCATCGAAGCTTTCTCACTTAGTGACTTCCTATGTGAGGGGCCCCTTGGATTCCAAATAAGGAGGCTCGTCCTTTTTATTCATTTTAAGCGGCACCAGCCAGGCCCAGAGTCAGATCTGAGCACAAACGGTTACTCACATCTTTCTCAGGTACATAAATAGAACATCAAGTCCACAGTGAAAATAAGAGGCATTTCTTCCTCTTGCCCAGAAAGAAACACAAAGAGAGCAGCTTCTGGAGGCAGCAGGTTGAATAGAAGCCACCCTCCTTAGAGAAGGCACCCAAGACTTGTGATTTTATTAACAGCAGCTGAAGAAGACCCCTCCAGCCACCCCTGCACCCCCACTCCCACCCCCGCAATGCTGCCTCTGTTGCTGAACTGATACCATTTTATGCAACGTGGGTTTTGTTGTTGTTGTTGTTGTTTTCAGCCACTGTGCTCCGAATTGGGAAAACGTGATGGTTTTTCCTTTATACAGAATAAATGGCTGTCAGTGACAGAAATCTCACTGAGGTCTTTTCTTTTGTAGGGAATGCCTGAAAGGGCATGTCTTCGAGATTTATGAAAGAGCCCCAGTGAGCCACCATCACCCAGAGTTGTACCTCCAAAGCAAATTCAGGGAAGGGGAATTCTGTGAAGGTTTCATCAGATCACCTGTCAGGGGCCATCAGTCTGCTTGTCTCCCTCCTGTGAAAGGGTCTGTTTTGCCCACTCAGCAGGAGCTGCCTCCTTCCTTCAGGGGGTTTACTAGACCCCAGCAGGGATCTGGAGGCAACTCAGGCAGGAGTAAACCCTGGTCCTGTTAGAAGCCAGAGCAGCAGACCAGCAAACCGGGGGCAGGTGCACCCAGTTATTTGGGACGTGTGGATTTGAGGGAAGAAAAAGCTACACATGTAGCCAGCTGAAGGCCTGCCGTGAGCTTTGATTCTGGTCATTCAAACCATTCCAGAATCTGTGAAACTCTAAAGATCTGAGTTTTCTCTCTCTTCCAGTCTGTCCCATTAGCTCGTCAAGATTAGTGTCTTTTGGTTTTCATAGTTAATTATTCTTTGGTATTCTCTTCCAGGGTTTTGAAATCAAATTGCTTGAAATCAAATCACTCTCTCCCATGTGATTAGGTTATCTTTTATAATAGGACCGCAATAATCCTTTCAAGAACACAGGGTTTCAGATCAGTGCTGTCAAAAAAAAAAAAAAAATGTCCTGTGTCCCATGAATTTCAGTCTTGGGGGAGTGAGAAAACACCACCAGCCCCTTATTATGCATCCAGAAGTGCCACCCCATGCTGTCCGTCATCACAGACCTGGAGAAATGAAAAGAAAACCTACGGTGAGCTGTCTGATTAATGCAAACTCAAAGAGAGCTTAGGGGGTGGCAACTACTTGGCGTGGTAGGATGAATGAGCTCCAAGACCCCAGTCGTCTTATTCTGTGTTTATGAGGCTGAGCAGGTCTGATTCCTGCTTTGGAATTCTCTCTCCTGGGGTGAACAGGTAACCTTATCAGTGGGTTTTGCCAGTCCTTCTAGCCAAAAAAAGAAACTATGTACTTTGGAATCTGCTGATAGAGACCTAAGAGGGATAAAGAGAAAAGTCAAGTGCATTTCTCAGGCTATAAATGGAAAACAGAAGGAGCTTTGTTTTTCAGATAGTAGTTAAGATCTCAGCTTAGTTACTGTCTTGGGGGCTTTCCTCCACCATCTCCACCCACTCAGTCACCCATCCTCACCTGGCTCGGGTTTTCTCTTCACAGTGCTTATCAGCATTTAAAGTTTCCCCTGCTTGCTTGTTTTCCCCTTATTATGTGTTTCCCGACGCAGGTATAGGGGCTGTGGTGGCAGGAACACAGGGTATGTATTAGGGGAATCGATACGTACCTTCTGAATGGTGTCCGGGGAGGGGAGGTTGAGGAAAGAACAGAAAGAGGCAGAGGTTGGAGTCAGACCTGGATTTGTCTGTGTACCCTTGGAATAATTACTGAACCCCAGTATTCTTGTCCATAAAATGGGCATGATATCTGCTTCCCAGAGTAGCCATGGAGAATTAAATGAGGTAATGGACATGATAACGTCTGGCGCAGGGACTGGCACATGGAGGTACGAAGTAAATACTAGCTCATTCTCCAGGCCTTGACTGAAACCGTTTTACTGGACAAGAAACAAGGCTGTTCACTGTCTGTGAGTGTCCAGTGCGTCTCAGGCCTCCTCCTTAAGTCCAGGACGGGGATCTCCGAGAACAGTACTGATCCTCCTTGGGCTCTAGGAAGAACCACCAGAGAATGTAGGCGGCTGCACGTGGTTCTACTTGGATGCGGTTAAGGAGGGGGCCTCAGTGTTTTATACCCAAAGCTCGTCCTCACAAAATGGCGTCACCAACTAGGAAACAAGACTCCTGTCCTCCTGGAGCTTTTGTTGTCCTCTGCAGCTGAGGGCCCTCCTGTGAACCCCAGAGGCCCTGAAATAGGTCCCCTGGGCTCCTTGCTGTCACTGGGTGCCACTAGCAGCCTTCAGCATTGGATGATCAAGGCCAAACTTCCAGATGTCAGATCCCGTCACCTCCCTGGGACACGTGGCAGCGGGATTACTTCTCTCCATGCTCTAGTCACGACCTGGGCAACACTCACATTACTCTTTTCCTTGCTGTCACTTAAATCTGCTTCTTTCCCCCCCTTTCTTTTTACAAAACCCTTAACATTCAGGCAAAAGAATGGGTTCTGCCCCTTTCACGTTTCCAGAGGCTCTCGCCTATGCTGAAGCAGCTTTAAAGCAGGTCATTTCTTCCATTTCTTCAAGCAGCCCGAGCCTTCAGGAACTGGAAATGTGGACGTTTCTTGTTCTGAAAAAAAAAAAAAAAAAAAAAAAAGCAGACCTCTGGGCAGGTGGTTGGGCCCAGGCAGCCGGCTGGTCTTCAGTCTGATTCTCTGTGAGCCGCCTGCCGTCCGGAGGTGCCAGGTCAACGTTTTGTTCCTTCACTCGTTAGACAGCAGAACAGCCTGGGGGAAGGGAGGGACACACAGCCTTTTGAATCTGCCAGACCCCAGCTTCAAACACCAGCTCTACCCCTCTGCATTAGCACCAGGTGTTGGGAAAAGGAGCAGCTCATCTCACGTGGGAGGGTTGTTGGGCGTGATGTGGTGTGCTGTTGTGCTTAAGAGAGTGGCCTTCCAAGTTGCCCTGCTGCGTCCTTGGCCTGGCTCTGCCACTGTTTGTTCTGTGTCCTCAGGCAAGGTAGCTAACCCTCCAGGACTTGACTGCATCATCAGGGATGCAGGACAGGGATAGTAACAGTAGCCCACCTTGCAGGGCTGGTGTCGGATGAAAAGCTCTTGAAGGGCCTACCTGGTGCTCAGCACACAGTAAATGCTCGGCACGTATCTGTTACTGGACAGCAGAGGTAAGGCATACAGCCCTTATTATTACTCATGTGCTGTGTTGATTGCCTCTGTTTGGCCAGTCCCTGGGCTGGCTAGGAGTTGGGGAAGTCCTGATGATTAGATCCCAGAGTTCAGGAGCAAGGGAGGCAGATTTGAAAGAAATTATGACCCTGCTGAAGTGTTAAATATTACTATTGATGGATAGCAAGGGACTGAAGGAGAATAGTGAATTCCAGAATGCTGGTACCCATTCTGGAGTACCCAGAATGCTCCAGAATATTGGAAGTCCTTATGCAGAAAAATGGCCATGAGAGAGTATGAAGTACATTTGGAGTTTTAGTGATTTGTTCACTCAGTTCTTCATTGGGAAGTGCAAAGGCCCTGAGGTAGTGGATTAATCTCCTATACAGTACCAAATCACACAAACTCAGTGACTTGAAACCACACAGATTTATTCCCTTACAGTACCAGAGGTCGGAAGTTGAAAATGTGTCTCACTGGGCTAAAACCAAGGTGTTAGTTAGGCTGTATTCATTTCTGGAGGCTGTGGGGGAAAATCCAACCCTGCCTTTTCCAGCTTCCAGGAGGCACCTACATTCCCTAGCTCGTGGTGACTTCCACCATCTTCCAAGCCAGCAAAGGCCCGTGGAGGCTTTTTTGCATTTCACCTCTCGGACACTGACTCTTCTGCCTTCTTCCTCCTTTACTTCTAAGGACCCTTATCCACTAGGATAATCCAGGCTGATCTCCGCATCACAAGGTCAGCTGATTAGCAACCTTAGTTTCATCTGAAAACTTAATTCCGTTTCACCATAGGTAGTCACAGGCTCTGGGGCTTAGGACATGGCACCTCTGGGGGCTGTTATCTGCCTACCCCAGGCAGGATGGGGCTGGATGCGTTTGAGTTGTTGTCCAGAGGCCCCTGTGGTGGACACACACAGATCTGGGATCTGGGAGAGGCCAGAGCAGGCCTTTCAAGCCTGGAGCCTTGGGAGGCTCTCCGAGGCACTTACACAGAAGAAGGGCATGTAATGGTTTACATTTGTAAAGGATCAGCTCCAGCAGTTGGCGAGAGGATGGGGGAAGTGGGGTGAGAGAGGACGCGGGGTGACTGGCTGATTGATGTTCAGGGACAAGGGCCTGGGAGGGGGTGGGAAAGGAGGGGAACCGCAGGCGTGTGTTGGAGATGTCAGTGACAGCCTTGCTGGATATGAGTTGTGGAGAAGGCCAATTCTGGTCCTCTTTCCCGCTGGGAAGATGCCCGTGGACCCCATGGCAGGCGGTCATAGGTGCTAATGTGGATGGGTTTTCCATGCACCGGGGACTGTGCTGAGTGCCTTGTGTTGTAATTCATCCGCGTGGCACCCATCTGAGGCAGTTATGCAACTGCTCCCCTCAAGGAGAGGTAGTGGTGGAGGACGGTGGCCAAGAGCGCAGGCTGCCTGGGTTTGAATCCTGGCTCTGCCGCCTACTTGCTATAACGCTTGGACATGTGCCTCCGTTTCCTTATATGAGAATGGGGCAATGATATACTAATGTTATAAGGTTAAAATGAGGATTAAATGAATTATTATATATATATATATATAAATCCCTAGTGACTCATGGAAAGCGCTGGATAAGCATAACAGTATCATTTCTGAACAGTTAAGATCATTGAGGCACAGAGAGGTTACGTATCTTGTCTAAGGACACACAGCTGGGGGAGCTGGGACCCAAAGCCAGACTCTTAGCTCCTGTACCTTGCCACCTCCTCTCTGTAAGGGCCTTTCAGAGCTGTGGTGAAAACTGTGTGTGCTAATGCACCCAAAAGCCCTTATCATGTGTGGCACATCATGTATGTTCCATAAATGTATGTATGTGGAAGTGTAGTTCCTTTTTCTGTAAAATGGGGGTGGTGACTTGCACCCTGTCTCGCTCACAGGTGACCATAAGGCTCCAGTGAGGAAGGGAAAGCACTTTGGGAATGGCAGAGCTCCCTGTGCGTAGGTGAGTTTTGTACTAAAATCGTTCAGAGGGCCTTGTCGAACCATTTCCCCTGGAAGTTCCCTCCCAGATGAGCTGAGCTCATCCCGGCTGTCCTTCATCTCTGTTCTCCATGTCCTATCTCCCGGTTCCTCCCTCCATACCCAGACTGTGACAGAACAGAGGAGTGGGGAGGAGCCTTCCCTTCGCAGGCTGGGAACTAATCTCAGTGCAGGGGCAGAACTCAGACGGGCTTGTGATCTTCTCCATCAGCTCCTTTTGTCCGGCTGCAGACTCTGTAGCAAGATCATAAAGGTACCTCATGGGAAAGTGGCTTGCTCATTCTTGCCATCCCCTGTGGCCTCACAGTTGGAGCTCTTCCCTCGCTGGGCCTTTGGTAAACCCTTGCTGAGTCAAAGCCACAGGTCATTCAGTGTTTCTGTCCCAGGATTGCCCTTTCTCCAAGGTCCTCATGATATGAGCAGCCCAGGGGAGCTCACCTGTGTCGCCACCATCCTTAGGCCTTTACCCAGCATGTATTCATGAAGGACCTGTGTGTGCTGGGCACTCCGCTAGGGGTTGGGGAGTAATAGTGAGCAATGGAGACTGCAGTGGGGAGAAATAGATACAAATTAATCAATCACATGATTAATGTAAAATTCTGGCTTGGATGATCTTCTATAACAGGGGAATTTGATTTGATCCAGGAAGCTAGGATTCTCTGGGACGGAAGATGTGACAGATAAGTGGAATTTGCGAGGCAAAAAGAAGAGAGGGGAGTGATCTGAGGAAAGGTGCTGTCCTGTGCAAAGGCCCTGTGGCAGAAAGAGGTGTGGTTCTTTGAGGTTCTGAGGAGGAAAGCCAGCATTGTTAAGGCAGAGATAGGGAGGATAAGCCGAGGCTGGAGGCCTGAGTGGGTGGGACCTGCAGGGCTGCCCGGAGGAGCCCTATTGAGCTTGATCTTTATACCTGATAGATGTGTTTAAGTGTGGGTGGGGGTCAGGAAGAGATGCGAGTACATTTGCATTTCAAATAATCACCCTGCCTGCAGTGTGGACAACGATGTAGGAGGCTGGAGAAGACTCCAGCTGTTGGCGGGTTAGGAGGCTGCTGCAGGAGTCCCGTGGAGAGAAGGGAGTGCTTTAGATTAGACAGGTGGTGTAGGGAGAAAAGAGGGGAGGGATACTTAGCTGATAAATTAATAGGGTAGTGAATATCTTATGGTTATTTTTTTTTCTATTGAGCACATATTCTGTACCAGCTGCTGTGCTAACTGCTTTTCATAGGTTATCTTATTTACTGTCAGGATTATTATGAGGATTAAATATTCCTGTCTTTATTTCACAGATGAGGAAACCAAGGCTCGGAGAGGTTAGGTCGCTCACTCAAGGCCCCATAGCCAGTAGGTGACAGAGTCTTACAGCAACTTCTTAACTTTAACATGCAATTGGATCACTTACTTGGGGGGCTTCCTAAAATGGTGGTTCTAATTCAGCAGGTTTGAGCTGGGGCCCAGGATGCTTGAGTCCTGGCGTGCTCACAGTGTATGCCAGCTTCTAGTACCTGGACCGCACTTTGAGCAGCAGGGGTCTAGCTCCAGGGCCCAGACTCTCAACCATGGTGCCATGGTGCCTTAGAACAGCTACAGATAAGGTGAAATTTCTGAGACTGCTCAAATCTGCATCCCCGTGGGCAGGATGCAGGAGAGCTGTCTGGACCCCAGCTAGGTGGGGAGTGATGCCACATTTTCGCTTCCTACATTTGCCTTTCAACATCTCGAGCAAACCCAAAAGTGAAAGAAGGGAGGCAGCACCTCCCCCTTCTATTCCTTCCCCACCCCCGTCCTCCACCCCTCAGCACAGCCAAATCCCGCCTGTGTCCAGCTGCTGAATTAGACCAGGGGCTGGGTGTGTATTCACTGATGTCTCATTAGCCGGCACCAATCAGGTCGTGCTGTGATGGAGGTAGATTGAGGAATCTAATATGGATGGTTTTTAGGGACCAAGCTGTCAGCTGTCTCCCTGCACTGTGCTGAAAAGGAAGGGAAAAAAAAAAATCAACCCAACATCCTCATCTCTTTATCTGTATGGTCATTAGATCCCAGGATCATTAGAGACCAAATCCTTTCCCACTCAGCCCCTGCAGATGGGGCCAGGTGTCACTGCTGGGAGACGCCAATAAGGCTGCAAGGCATGGTGTGAGCACTTGTCTCTAATGACTGGGAAAATCCATTTCCCGTCTTGGCAGCTTTGAGACGTTGTGGCGGTGGTTCTGGGTCACTGCCAGGCCTGATCCTGTCTGTGTGTGGGTTTTCTTTAAAACGGGGAATGTCGCCCTGTTTCAGTGATTACTCCTTCCTGTCCAGTTGCCCCCATAGAACTTTCCAACACAAAGTCTTAGTTTTCCGGTCTAGAGGCAAACTGCCAGCGAGTCCCCTCTCCTCCCCTCCTCGCCGGTATCCTTTCTCTCATGGCTCTGCTGTTTTGGGGCTCGTGAGCCAGGATGGGCGTCTGTGCCCAGCTGATTAATGCAGGGGATTCCAGTCACTTTTCTCGGGAGAGAATTCTAGAGCTCTGAGACAGGTGGAAAGAACATCTTAAACAAAATAATGATGTGTACCTCAGACTAGTAAATATTTTTCATCTTAAGATTTCATGTCCTTGTACTTTGTTCAGGTGGACAAGAACACCTTTCGTCTGAGAAGGAACTAATGGGATGTTTTAGGATTTAGCTCCCATTGCTCTGCCTGTGTCTATCATTGCAGCTTTGTTTCCTGCCTTTACAGGACTTGGCAAAAGGAAGGCTCTGTGGTCTATTGTTAGGTGTTCTTTGAATCTATAAATCACAGACGGCTGGAAGGGAGGGGCTTCTAGAGACCATCTAGAGCCGCCTTCTGTCTCCAGCATGGCCACGCACGTATGCACACGCAGCCGATGACTGCCTGTTGTGTATTTCTGGAACCCAGTGGGGGCAGAGGTATAGTTTCTCTTGGTATTTAGTTCTCACGTCTCCTGGTTCTTGTAGTCATGTTCTTGAGTCCATCCCTCCTTTGCCGCGCGGCTCACGCTGCCCCTGCTCCAGTCAGCCGCATCACCGTCCTGGCCCACGTTCTTGGAGACAGGACCATCCCCTGTGCTGTTGACTTCTGCGTCCTGGTGTCCTGGCCATGGCAGATCACTTCCCCAGTCTGAGCCTCATGCACTTCTCAAAAAAGGTGGCTTTGGGAATAAAGATTGTCTCTGGCGCTCAGATTCTGTTTGACTCTGAGATTCTGGCTCTGTGCTTCTGTTTATGTTGTTTCTCTCGCTGGTTGGCCTTGACTCTGACTCCCAGCTGTAGAAGACCTTCTTCTCTTTTGTCAAACCTGGCTCTGTCCTATCCACTCCGTGGCCAACCACCCAAGCACTTCCTTCTGACTTAGGAGCAGCACTGTCTCATTGCTTCCTTGTATGTTTTTCATTGTAGCAGCCTTTAATTGTCCACATTATAAATATTTCTAGATACTCATTGCAGAAAATCCAGAAGATATAAGTCAATTAGAAGGAAAAAATTACAACCATTGAACTTCTCACTATCAGAGATAATCACTGTCAGTGTTTGGTGTATTTCCTTCCTGTCTTTTTTTTTTTTTCTTCTTCTTCTTCTCTAAAATACTCATACATAGTCCAAGAAGTTTCCTGTTGTATCATTTGGTGCCCTGCTCTTTCACTTATTATACAAGTAGCATTTCTGTAGTCACTCTGCACTTGGAAACATTTTTTATCTGTTTATTACTTTACATCTCATACTTTATTGAGCTCTTGCATGATTGTTTCTAAATGAGAATAATATCTATCCTGTCAAGACCACTGAACTCCCCAAATCAAGTGAGATAACGTGTGCAAAGAGCTACACAAATATAAATGCAAACTGCATTACTGTATTGTCAGAAGCTTGTTTTATATTTTTCCATTCACCAAGTGTTGCATCTTGATGGGCAAAACAAGGTGTCTGGATTTACTCTTTAAAAGGGAACATACATATTAAGATCTTTTAATTTCTCCCCCCAGCAATTTCTAAGAAGCTCTGGCCTAAATAACTTACTTGAAGTGCAGAATAAGGAGCGTGCACGGAGATGTTCATTATGGCATTATTTACAATAACTGCAAAGTAGAAATCACTGAAATGTCGGATTATATGGGAGGAAGGTTAAGTAAATGATGCTGAACCTACTTGCTAGGCTGTTATATGGCTCTTGAAAATGATGTTTGCAAAGCCTTTGTAATAAAACGGAAAATGTTTATGTCGTCATCCCTGGAAGAAGCAAAGATGAATGGGAAAAGAATAGAAAGGAAAACACCAAAATGGGAATGGTGGTTATAGTATTTGAATAATGGGTGGTGGTTTCCTTTCTGCTTTTTTACAGTGAACGTCTATATGTTAGATACATTAAAAGATAGATAGATAGATAATGGAGTCTTTATTTATATATATATATTTTTAAGTAAGTTCTACGCCCACTGTGGGGCTTGAATTCACAACCCTGAAAACAAACATTGCATGTTCTGCCAACTGAACCCACTGGGTGCCTCCTGAATGAGTTTTTTTAAAAAAATAATTTCAGATTTGTAGAAAAGTTGCAAATATCTAACAAAGGTTTCACTTTTACCCTTTACCCAGATTCCTCAAATATTAACATTTTACCTTTTGCTTTTTTTCTCTCTCCCCAACACACAGTTTTCTGAACCATTTGAGAGTAAGTTGCAACCATAATTCCCCTTAAATATTTCATTGTGTATTACCAAAAACTTAGTGCCACTTTTCTACATAACCACAGTAAAACCCTTCAAAGAAGAAATTAACAGTGGTATCACCGATACTAGCGATTCCTACACCCCATTCAAATTTTGTCAGTTGTCTTGACAATTGTCTTCATAGAAATAATAATAATTGTTATTTCTGCTCCAGGATCACATTCAAGTTCACGTGTGACATTTAGTTCATGTCTCCCTAGTCTCCTTTGATCTAGAACAATCCCTAAGTCTTTCCTTTTCTTCCATGACCTTGACATTTTTGAAGAGTGAAGGTCATTTATGTTGTACATGGTCTCCTGATTTCCGTTTGTGTGATCCTTCCTCATGATTCAGCTTAGGTTTGAATTTTGGGGCAGAATACTAGTGAAATAAAGGACTGCCTATCCAGTGGCATATGACATTGATTTGTCCCTACTAATAATTTTTAAAAATGCAAATAACTGTAGGGCACCTGGGTGGCTCAATCAGTTAAACATCTACCTTTGGCTCGGGTCATGATCCTGGGGTCCTGGAATCGAGCCCCACATTGGGCTCTCTCCCATTCCCCCCTCATGGTCTCTCCCTTGCTCTGTCAAATAAATAAATAAAATCTTAAAAAATATATATAAATAAATTTATTGAGCTATAGTTCATGTACCATAAAATTCACCTTTTTTGAAAGTATAAAATTCAGTGATTTTGTATATTCACAGAGTTGTACACTCTTCCTCATCAATTATAGAACATTTTCAACACCCCAAAAAGACCTCATTTCCACTAGCAGTCATTCCCTATATCTTCTTTACCCAGTCCCTGGTGACTACTAACCTACTTTTCATCTGCATGAATTTGCCTATTCTGGACATTTCGTAGAAATGGGATACTACACTCTGTGGCCTTTTGTGTCTGGGTTTTGAGGTTCCTCTTTGCTGTAGCATGTGGCAGTATTTCATTTCTTTTTTTTTTTTTTTTATGACTGAGTACTATTCCATTGCATATATATGGTTTTTTCCTACATGTTGGTTCATTTATTAGTCAGTGGACATTTGGGTTTTTCAATTTTTTGCTGTTACAGGCAGTGTTGCTATGCATACACATATATAAATTTTTTGTATGGACTTGTGTTTTTTATTTTCTAGATGTGTAAGGGGACCCCTAGGTTCAGTGATTCACCAGGGGGGCTCATAAGACTCAGAACTTGGTCCTACTCCCAGCTGTGATCTGCACTGTAGTGAAAGGACACAGAGAAAAATCAGCAGAGGGAAAAAGGGCATGCAGGGAATCCCAGAGGAAACCAGGCACAGCTTCTAAGAGTCCTCTCCCAGCAGGATCATACAGGGTACGCCAAATTCTTCCAGCACTGAATCGTGACAACATGTGTGAGGTGTTATTTAATATCAGGGAAGCTTATTAGAGACTCAGAGCCAGAGGATTTTATTGGGGGCTGGTCATACAGGCCCCACTTTAGCACATACCCAAATCCTAGACTCCCAGAAGGAGAGCAGGTAGGTATCCAGCCTCCCAGACTGTACAGTCTAAGGATAGGAAACCACCTTCACCAGTTCGAGAATGGTGGACTGCTCGTGGAATCCTCATTCCCAGATGCCAGCCGAGGACCAGCCTTGCTGAGTCCTTGAGTTCTTTTCTGCACAGCTCCATAGGAGTGGAGTTGCTGGGCCCCATGGGAACTTTCTATTTAACTTTTTTTGCCAAACTGTTCTCCAGAGGGATTGCACCACTTTCATTCCCACCCACAATGTATGAGGGTTCCAATTTCTCCCCATTGTGGCCAACACTAGTTTTTGTTCATCTTTTTTTTATTTTATAGCCTCCTAGGAGGCACTAATAGGTTTTTAAGTTAATGATTTGCAAGCATTTAGAACAAAAAAAGGGTGATTCATAGGAGCCAAAATGGGTTCTCTAAGAACAAACCATGCCCATCCAATCCTGGATTTTCCTTAAAAAAAGAAAAAAGGCAAAAAAAAAAAAAAAGCAGCAATTTATTTTTTCTGTACTAGCTATGCTAGGGGAGTGTTTTTGTGTTTCAGCCCTGTCCTTCACAATGTCTTCATGTGCCAAAATGGAGACGCAGAGGTTGTATTGATTGGTGGGTTCCTCACTTGCTGACAGGTAACACTCAAAAATGCAACATCCAGGAGGAAGGCCTCTGCGGTGATTTCCCGGATACTGTTCTCAGGCCCCCTTTTTAGTGTTCCTGTCCAAAACTCGGAGGGGAGACACAGATGGCAGTCCTATCAAGTTTGCAGATTACCCAAAGCAGGCAGATACATGCACATTGAATTGTAAGATCTGGTTCCAGAAGATCCTGATGGCACAGAAGGGTAGGCAGAGTCCTACAACATAAAATTATTAGGGGCAAATGGCAAGTTCACGCCCACAGGATCTGGTCCAGAAGCAACCAGGGAGAGTTTGCACTTCAGTTTCTTCTCATTAACGAAAGTATAGCCAACCTTCACAAATGGGCAACAAAGTCTTAGGGCACCCCGGAAAAACACGGTGATGTATGGGTCTGCAGTTTCAGGGAATTCAGAGATCGGCCAGGAGGAGAATTGTTGAAGGAGCTGGGCTGCTCGGTGGGCCAACAGATAGCCCAAGGTGACTAGAGAGTTGGCTCTCCCTTTCTGAAGGTCTCTGGTATAAAGGCAGTATAAACTGTCTTTCCCATGGCCCATAGGGGAAAACAGATTTGGACTAATTAAGGAAGCATTTTGTGAAACTGTAGTCAAATGGGCTGCCCGGTAAGGTGGTGAGCATCCCATCACTGGGGGTATTCAAAGAGGCATTACTTAATCTTTAATTAAGGAACTTGCATGGGCCAGGAGGTAGTCTGGATGACCTTTGAGGTCTTAGAATTCCCTAGCATGAAGCGAGGATCTGTCCACCCCTAAAGTACAGTTCAGGGGTCACCCAGGGCATGTTATCACCAGCTCCAGAGTGAGATAGCCTTTCCGTCGTTCGTCCTCTTCCTGTGCCCCTCACAGTCCTGTTTGTCCATCAGGACACTTGGGTACCCACTTGAGACACACACTTGCCCTCTTCTCAGTGCCTCTGTTGCCAAGAAGCCCTTCTCCTCTGACCCATTACCTATCTTACCCAGGACACGTGAGGTCCACCAGTCTGCCAACCATGTGTTAAACTCTACAGCCATTTTCTTGTTCTCACAGCCATTCAGCAAATATTCGGGGACACCTAGTATGTGCCAGGCCCTGGATGCATTGTGAGACATGCAGTAATGACCAGGGGTTTGGTGGGTGAGGGGGCCCCACATAATAGCTTGACTGGCAGGCTGCTGTGGGCTGTGAAGTCAAGAGTGTGGGGAAGGAGTGGGGGCCTGACTTAGGCATGCCTAGGGAAGTGGCCTCCTGCAAAAGTGCTGTTTCAGCTGGGATCTGAAGGAAGGGAAGCAGTAGTCAGGGGAGGAGAACGTGGGCCCATAGCTGCATTCCTGCTGGGGCTGTAACCCAGACTGTCGCTGAGCACAGGACAGGACACCAGCTCGGGGCTGGCTTAGCATGCTTCAGGAAGAGAAGTACAGACTGCCTGGTGGGAGTCTTTTCCTGTCCCTTGCTCATCCAGTGCCCAGGTTGAGCCACTTGTGACCCGAGATGGGAGACCTGAATGTGTCCGCACGCACACGCATGCTTATGTGTGTGAGTGTGAGAGAGAGTTGAGAGCCACTCTGGTTGCCTTCTGAATCCAGTCCCAAGTGGCATAGGGATTATTTGTGCCTTCATTCCCCTCCACTGGTGTGGATGACTGAGGTAATGGGCCCCGTTCCAAATGTCTCCACATCCGCACAGTGGCAGCTCCCATGGGAACATGTACAGACCCGTGATTCTCCTAATCACTCGGGTACACCCACTTCTCTCTCTTTCTTGCAAGCAGGAGGGGTTTGGAGGTCCTCCCCCTCCAGACCTCTGCTGCTTCTTTCCTGCTGTCATATATGTTTTACCAGCCTCCTGCCGCTCTCCCCGCACCCCTCCCCAACCTCAACTCTCATTGACTTAACTGAGGGAGCCTCCAGATGAGAGATACTGAGGGAGGAGGCCAGTCTCCCTTAAGCACTCATACCCGGTAATTAGTTTCTGTTATTGCCAATTCAGGGTAAGTAGAAAATAACAGAGGAATGGAACTAGGACTCAAAGCCCATGCCAAGTGCTTGGCATGCGTTACCATGACATTTGCATGTGTGTCACATGGGAAGTCACATACCAGGCCGAGCACTGGTGTAGGTTTGGCCAGCCTGGGAGTTGAAAGAGCCTGGTTCCCAGCCCTGCTGGCTGTGTCATCCTGACCACTTCCATCTCTGAGCCTCAGTTTGAACATCTGGGAAATGGAGAGGTGCTGCCAGATCCCTCTGTCACTTCACAGGGGGCGTGGGCCATAGACTCATCACATCTGCCCTCCTGGGCCGTGTATTTGGGTCACAGCGGCAGGCGCAGCAGAGGTCATGGTCCAGATGTGCCTGGGAGAGACTGCTTCTAAGCCTTGGCGCCTGGAACGGCAGAGCATGGACGGTGAGGGTGGAGATGTCCAGAAGGAGGGGGCTGCGACAGGAGGGTAGGCCAGGAGCGAGAAGGAGAGAAGTAGAAGGGTGCCATACAGTGTCTGGAGGGGAGGTGAGAAGTAGAGACAAACACGTGGACCAGATGGGTGGTTCTCAGGCATGGCCTGTGGACTAGCAGGATCGTGGGGGAACTCGTTAGGAAGGCAAGTTCTTGGGCCCACCACAGACCTGCTGGATCCGAAACTCAAGGATGGGGCCGACGGGCTGATTCAGTAAGCTCTCCAGGTGATGCTGATGCCAGCAAAGTTTGAGAACTAGGGACAGGTGGAAGGAGGGATGGTGGTTGTGGTTTGGAGGAGCAGATTGGGTTTTTAGAGGCTGAAGAGGGCAGAGGACTCGTGCTTGTCAATCACATGCTGTGGCAGGTCAGAAACAACATTTCCAGCTACTTTCTTTCACATAAACCTTTCAGGATTAGGGGTTAAACCTTTCAGCAAAACAGCCCTTGGTATCTCCATTTCCAAGAGAAGTCCACTGAGGCTCAGAAACCTTCAGTCACTTGCCAAGGTCAAAGAAGAGGTGAGGGGCGCACACAGACGGCCCTGGCCTCGAACCCTGTGTTCTTTGCAGTCAGTAAACCAGCTACCTCCCCAGGCACCAGGCCCCCAGCTGTGCCTCTGCTGCCGGCCCCACTGTGACCCAAGCAGCCTGCCATGCAGAGGCAAAAAGGCAGCACTCTAGAGGGGTGAGCCTGGGGGCCAGCGGAGCAGGACTGAACGTCCATTCCTCTAGCCTCCAGGCTAAGTGCATCTGGGGAACCAAGGTGCTGGCGTGATGTTCCCTAGAAACTGACATAGTTTCCTTAAAGTACTAAGAACTCATGCACGGACTGGGGGACAGAGTTGATGAATATTCATTGCTGCGTACCTGTGCCAAGACTTGTGCTGGGTGCTGTTAGGGAAACTGAGGCAGGCATAGTTTCTGGCTTTGAAGAGCTTTTGGTTCATAGCCAGGGAAACAAAGCCTGATAAGTGATTGGCTGGGGTGCTGGGGAACCTGGGATGGCCAGGGTGGGTCAAGCCAAGTGTCAGAAAGGTGCAGAGAGATTTGTGGCAATGTTAAGGGACAGAACAAAGACTTTAGCGGGGGTGGCAGACCTAAAGCTTCAGAGCCACAGGGCATGGGTTCAGTTCGTAGCACTCTCACTGACTCTCTGGCTAACCTTGGACAAATTACCTCGTGTCTTTGCCTTGTCTCCTTATCTGCAGAATGGAGTCAACCATCCCTAGTTCAGGGGTTGTTTTGTACCAGGCATCACTCTGTGAGTTGTTTCCTTCCTTTCAGAGGATAGCTTTAGGCCAGAGCAAAGCAGGAAGGCTTCATGGAAGAGGTATCTTTTCACTTTGGCTCTGAAGGATAGCTAGAATGTATTTATTGCTTTTTGTGTCTCCTCTGAGGAATCCTTGGGTAGACTCTGGGCTCTGGGGTCGTCTGAAGAGAATGGCCGTTCAGGTAGCTGTCACTGTGAATAGAACTATGTGAGAGAGAAAGTGGTCTTCTTCAGTTTGGAAGATTATTATTATTATTTTTTTATATGGCTTCGAATCCTGTTGCAGAGGGCAAAGCCAGTGGCCAGTGCCCGCAGTTGGGAATTGCCACACTCAGGTTCTGTTTCCTGCTTTCTCTTACAGATGATGCAGTTCGCCTGGCGGAGCTACAGACTTTACGCCATGGGGAAAAACGAGCTCCGACCGCTCACAAAAGACGGCTATGAGGGCAACATGTTTGGTGAGTTGGTGTGGGTGAGACCCACAGCCCCTCTGCTGGTTAAGTGGAATTCAATTTTGGCTCTTCCTCCCCAACCCCCTGCTGAGCTGTGTCCCTATTTCCCCAGACTCAGGGCTCCCAAGTCTGAGTTCCTTCTGGGCTCTTCCCTCTCACTTTATACTCTTTGTACGCACTTAGCATCTGTGTTTTGGAGCAAACACACTTGGACGTGTGACTGGGGATGGTGAGGAATGGAGACCTGTTTCCCAGGAGCAGGTCTGGGGCTCTGAAGGACACAGAGGACTGGGTTTGACTCCAGTCCCCCAGGTGTAGCTGTAAGATGATCTCAAGTGAGCTCATGAGAAACGGAACCGGTTTTTGATGAGGTGGGCGAGTGTGCCACCTTTAGGGTCCTGCGGGTGTGTCTTGCACACCCCACCGGTGGACGGTCAGGACTGTCGCTCATCAGGAGTGTCACAGAAACTGCCTTGTGTTGGCAGCACTTGTGTGACCTGCCGCCTCTCTTGCTTGTATGTCTTCCATTTCCAGCTGCGGGTTCTCCTAACTCGAGAGCCTCTCTCAGCTGGACAGTCTGTAGAGTGCCTTATTGTGGGCATGGCCTCACATTCCAAACTTAACACCCTTCCAAGTCGCCAGCTCTCCACTTTTTCTCCAGAAAAGATGCCGGAGGCAGCCTGGCCTGCTTCTTCCCTGAGAGATGGGAGCTGTCTGGGGCTAGAGATGGAAATTCACCCACTGTGTTCCTCACTCCTTAGAGACACAGGTCCCTGAGGTCCAGAACCAAAGAATTAAGTCAGATGAAAAGTCCCAGGAAAATCTTCAAGGGAGATTTAAAGGGATGGCCCTTACGTGTATGGTCTTGTGAGAAGTGCCTGTGTTCCGGGAAGGGGGACATTGGACCTGCCTTCCTCCCTCTAACCAGTCAGCATCACATCCTTTCTGGATGTTCTAATAACTCACTCGCCTTGGGTGTGTGTCTGTGTGAGAAAGAGAGATTTTTGGTAACTTCTTTCATTTTTCTGTTTATCATAGGAACATAGGGGGAAAGAAAAGGTATCAAAAAGTGAAAAACAGACAAAAAATAGCTCATTCTGCCATATACATGCAACCTCTGTTGACCTCTTGTTCATTTCCTTCCCATATTCTCTGTGCCTTTTTTCTCCTCGATATACAATTTTATGTTCTCTCTCTCTCTGGCTTAATGTTATATCATAAGCGTTTCTCTAACTTATTCAAATTTGTCATAAAGGATGGCAATTATTGCAGGGATGTGCCATAATTCATTTAACCATCCTGCTAATGTTGGACAGAAGTCGTTTCTAATTTTTTGCTATTAAAAATAATTCAGCAGTTGTCATCTTTGTGCATAAAATGTTGTCTTTGGATAGATTCCTAGGGAGGACTCCTGAGTCAGAAGAGAGAAAGGCAGATATTTCTTTAACGTCAAGTATGAGATGTGTAGAGTCTGGTTATCTTCTCTGTCTTGGAACATAGACCTTCCCCGATGTCCCACATTAGCCCTGGGGAAAGGGGCCAGCGTGGGTCTCACCACAGTCATTGGAGCTTTGGCTACCAGTGTAAATCTGGGATGGAACCACGGAGGCTTCCCCTCTCCTTCTCGCTGACAGTTTGCAGATATCCAGGGAATTGGTGGAAGTCAGGGGAGGCTGACTCCTGAAACTGCACAGCCCGGGCATAGCTATTGCTCAGACCATCCATGGGGCAGAGGGAGCACCATGGGGAGCATTATGGGTAGGACTAAGCCCAGTCCCATTGTGTGAAATTCCTCGGGTCTGTCCTTTGCATCTCGACTCTTCAGTCCCTTTTCAGTCACCGGACCTGATGGAGAAAGTATGGGCAGCTAGAACAGTGGAAAGAAACTTGGACTTTGAGTCTGACGTACCTGGATACAAGTCCTCACTCTGTCCTGAGCTATCTGTGTAGCCAAGCCTGAGTTGCTTAACCTCTCTGGACCCCTGCTCATTTGTCCTTCATACTGGACTACTATGAGAGCACATATGAACATGCAAAGGGCCCAGTATGTGCCAGTGGTTTACGATTGACAGTATAATACATGCAGTCAGCAGTTGCCCAGGTGAGCCCGTGGGAAGTCCTGAGGTCTCCTCAGTGTCCATCTCCCAGAGCAGCCGCTCCCCTGGTGCCAATCCTCCCATGCCTCTAGGAGTCCTGGCAGCGTCTTTCCTGTGCAGCCAGCAAAGAGGGTGCAGTGGGCAGCTGGCTCCTGGGAAAGGTTTAGTCTTTCACTCAACAAATGCTTATGGACTACTTTCTGGTCCATAAGCTGTGTGACCTTAGGCAAGGCATTTCTCCATGAACCCGAGTTTTTCTGCACAGTGGTACTAATGAAAACATCAGACTTATAGCCCAGGGCCTGCCTGACACACAGAACCTACTTAATAGGTAGTAGCTGTGACTGTGGTTACCCACAAATGTGTCTTATGAGCCAGAGGCTTATGGGAATGCACCCAGAGGAGGAGCTTCTAGTTTGGGGTGGAGCCATAAGGGGCTTTGAAGCCAAACTATTCCCAAAGATAGAAGGAGGTGAGCTAACCTGGGTTAAGCTGCTTGTCACCCTCCCTGTTCTTTTTCCAGAGTCACATAGGCTGCTAGGTGGTATCATTGCTGGGCTCTGGCCGCTGCCGTCTTCAGTGACTTCACTGCAGACTGAGCCCTGCCAGCAAGGCCAGGTGGCAGCAGCGCACCCCCGCCCGACCTGGCTGAGCTGTTCGGACATGGGCTCACGCAGGGCTGAGAGGGGTGCATACGGGGAAGAGTCACGAGTTCACGCTGGTGTCTGGCTTTGCAGTGAGAACATCAGATGCCGAGCCTGGTCTCCTGTGCAGCATTTCACCAAATTGAATTCTGCTCCCAGCTGCCCATGCACCCCTCCCTGAATCCGTTCTCACGCCGAGAGTGAGACTGCCGAGCGATGTGTCTCTTGAGCCAGTTTTTGTGTCCTTCACAATTCAGAGTGAAAGAGGCTTCCATTTTCCTAACCTCCAGCTCAGCGGGTCCATCAGAAAATGTTCCCAAGCCCCTTGTGCTTCGAGCAAGGCCTTAGCCTGCTCATTGCCTTGTGGCCCAGGCCATGGTGGATATCTGCCTTGTTCCCCTTCCTCTGAGAGGTCGCTCCAGTTGTCCCTGTTAGTGTCCAGCCAGGTGGTGGAGAGAGTTTAGACTTTGGATCTAAGCAGGCCTGAGGAGAACCTCTGTGTTGCCACTTAGTAGCTCTGTGGCGTCCCACTGCGGAGTGGGGCAGAGACTCCCACCTCCTGGGCGGTGGTGACAGACTAGAGATGGACTGAGGCCTCGCCTGGAGCCAGGTCCAGAGTGGGCACTCGATGGCAGCTCTCTGATCACTAGTAAGTCACAGGGTCAAGTCTGCCAGTCGCAGAACGCCTTCGGGGAGGGGAGGGAGCAGAGCCAGCGGTGACGCGGCCGCTGGAGTGCCACAAAGCATGATGGCTCAGTACACAGAGGCCCAGCTTCCTTACCTGCAGAAGGGCCTGCTGCTAGGACTGGGAAGGACACTCAGTAAGCCGGCTGAGGAGCTTGCGTTTGCATGCTGCTGTGCCACTTCTCAGTTGTGTGACCTTGTGCAAGTTTCTTAACCTTTCTGGGCCTCACGGTCCCAGCTGTAAAGTTGGGACCACAATACTACCTACTCACAGGATTGTTTTAAGAACTACATGAGCTAAGACATGAGAAGTGCGCATATTCATGTCTGGCATTCTTCAAGTCAGCTGCTATGAGGGTGACGTCAGGCTCTTAGGACAGTGTGTGCCTCTCTCACGTTGACTGGAGCGTGTCCAAGACCCCTGGATCCAAGGACCCACGTGAGGGTTCCAGGGCTCTGCAAGACCAGATCCCTCCTGTCCTGTCGCCCCAGCCCTGGAGTGCCCATGGCAGGAATCGTGGGTGGGCAGCCCACCGGCAGGCAGTGTCCTGTTCACTCCTTCATTTAAGCAGCTTACAGAGGAATTTTTAGGCAGGGAAAGGTTAAAGTTCAAGACCATGGAAAAAATCAGCCTCCTGCCAGGATAAGAGTTTCCGGGCGGGTAGTAAGTGACACCTTGCACTGGTGCCAGCTTCCAGCCCTGAAGCACTTAAAGAGCATTAATCCTCCCAAGAAGTCATAGTGAGCCCTGATAACTTCATCTTCCCTTGGCAGCAAGGAAAACCAGCAGGGCACAGAGCCTTGGGAGTGGGTGCCACCAGAGAGGGTGAAAGGGTTTCAAGGCAACTCCCACTCCTTCCTCTGAGTCAGGGAGAACCAAGGTCAGAGAGCGGAAGGGACTTGCCCAAGGTGACACAGCACGTTAATTACAGGACTAGGGACTTAGACTCTGGTGGCCTGAGTCCCAGCCCAGTGCTCTTTGCACCACCCACTCTGAGATTAGCTAAACTGACCGAGGCCAGATTGTTGAGAGGCAGGCCTATGGTCATGGCCAGATCACCACTAGGAGCTGGAAATTTGCAGAGCTTCAGAGGGAGCAGACTACCAGGAGATGTATGATTTGGGGGCAGAGAGCCCACCCACTTCCTGTACCTGCATCACACCGGGCACTGTAGCTATATTCTCTCGTGTCCTACTCACAGCCCTTGTAAGGAATGTATTACCTATTTGATCCCCATTTCACAGATGAGGACTCTGAGGCTAGGCAAGTTTTAGGACTTGCTTAGTCACACAGTTATCAAGCAGAGACCTGATCATAAGGCTGTCAAACTTCAAAACCCAGTCCATAAGCCACTGTGCTGCCCGCTGCCCTGTCCCCCAGTGGCCATATACAGTGGCCACAGAGAAGGGAACAGGGCAGAGGGTTGGTCTCAGGGTTGGTGGGGCTGCATCTTCTGCTCCCCTGCCCTGACGGAAGCCCAGAGAGGACACACACTTCCTAGGTCTGCAGCCATGCTTCTCCACGCATCATTAGTTAGTGGACATCGGCTGAGTACTCAGGGCTTGGAAAAAGTTTCAGATGTTCCTCTTTTCTTCCAGCATAGGAGAATACCTTAATCCCCACCCAATAACCTGAAAACACAGAATTGCAAAGCATGCCATTGGCTGTCAGTATGAGGAGCCGAGGGTAGTATGGTTTTGAGAACCATGCCTGCTTGAGTTTGAATGCTGGCTCTCAGTCATGAGTCCTGTGCCTGTGGCCTGGTTTCCTAATCTCTCTGCACCTCAGTTTCTCCATCTGTACAATGAGAATAACCCCTCCTTCACCCAGCAGTTGGGGAGATTAGATAAAATTCACGTGCAGTGCCTGCCCGCGTGCCTCCACGTCCCTGTCTTTGTATGCTTGTTAACCATAAGCTACTGCCATTATTATTCTGTTTCTTAAAAGAATACTCAGGAAAATAATTGTATTCCAAGGAAAGAAACAGTGCCTGGCACATAACACATCGTGGGCCTCCAATACATATTTTGGAATGAATGAATTGCCTACCACTGTCTCTGCATGCCCTGTTTCCCCTTAGCCCTTCGTTCTTGGTTTGGCTGGGAAGGGCTGGATCTGGCTTTGTTCTCTTCCTCTTGTTCTCTTCAGCGGCCTTGACCTCCTCCTCTGTCGCAGAGCGAGTTTAGAATCAGCAGACTAACCCCGGAAGAGCAAGGGTCCTGCTTAGTCAGCAGATGTGCTTCTCGGGCATCTTCTCTGTGGAGCTTGGAGGAGCTCGCGTGGTCTAGCCGGCCCGGGAGGACTGTGAGAGCCCCAAATTGGATTCCGCCTCTGCCTTGTGAATCCCCGATAGAACTGCCAACCAAATCCCCGTTTCGAGGGATGATTTATGGCCTTGGGTGAGTTAAGAGGCGAAATGAACACAGCATGATTTTCAGATCACAGGCTGGGAATGTTCGGCCTTGGCAGGGAGAAAAATCATCTTTGCCTTGTAAACGGAGCAAATATGATGTTGAAGAGGGAATAAATCCAGGTCCCAAGATGTCACTTTTACAATTGCTTTTTGGCGTGTGACTTAGTAGTGCCTTCTGCAAAATGCTCACAGTCTCCTACACACACACCCCGGTCTGCCTGGATCTTTCTGTGGGGGTGAGAGTTACTCCACCAGCATGGCTGCCTAGGGAACTGCACGCTTTGCCAGAGAGACCGTTCGCAAAAACCACCTGCTTCTGCAGTTTCCCCAGAACTCCATGTTGTTTCCACGATCTCGAAACCTGTTCCCGGGAGGCAGCCCTTTGATGTTAGAGGTACGCCTGGGGTCAGATCCTCAGCATTTACCAACTGAATGAAATTGGGCGAGTCACAAAATTCCCCAAACCTCAGTTTACTCACCTGGGAAGGTGGGGGCAGGGGCAGGTCGCCCCAGTACCCTGCCTGGCATGCATGCCCCCACCCCTGGTTCCTCCCCGCCTTCCCCTGCTTTTGGGTAACAGAACGCGTTGACTTCTCTGGCTGAAAATGCCATATCCACTTTTATGAGTTTGGTTGTTTTTCTGAAAAAACAAACACCCAGTTTCCATCCATCGTTCTTGGGAAATCGTCATCAGGCCATGTCGCTCACTGATTTTTAGCAAGCTGTGGTGCACATTCCTGACCCAGGCTCTGGGTTTGTTTTGAAAAAGAGCTGTCGTCTGCGTCGGAAGTGGGGATGTTGCTCATCCTTGCATAGAACGGGTCAGGCGTAAGGGCATCGAGCAAGCCTTCCGGGGAGTCACATGTTTTGGGAGCCATGGCTGCTCCATCCGGAGGCTGCGGGGGCTCTCAGAGCACAGAGGAAATGGATTAGAAGCACCGGTCACTGGCAGATGGGCTTTTAGCACGAGGAGGGTAATGGGATGAAAATATTGACCCCACATGTGAAGGACAGGCAGAACCGGCAGTTGCCAGTCAGATGCTATGGTCATCTGGGGGGAGGGGGTTCTCCCAGTGGCCTTGGATGATATGTCCATGATTTTGCCTGCCACCACCTCCTAAAAACCAGAAAGCCCCTCAGGTCACATGGGTAATTATTGGAGCAAAGCACTCCCCTCTGAACTAGCCTGCTGGATGTTCCCTCTCTCATGCCGCTGACAGTTCAAGGCATGAGGCTGGCTGCACCCTCCTCCCGCAAAGATTTTTTTTTCTTCCCAAGCACTTTCTAATTAAGATGCGTCTCGGCTGTTTTCTTTTTCTTTTTTGTTTAAAAGGCTTCCCACCAGCACAGAGCATAATTTATTTCTCTAAAAACTATAGTAGCAGGTTGTTGTAAAAAGAAAACTCGAGGTCAGGAGCCTCGGGTCCCCATCCCAGCCCTGGCGCCAGCAGCCGTGTGAGCCGGCGGCCTCCTTTGGGCTTCGTCCGGTCTTCAGTACAAAGAAAGATGCCCATCCCCTCTGTGATTCCTGGTTGGTTACCAGGCTGATTTCTTCTTCTTCTTCTTCTTTTTTTCTTTTTCCGCCTCTGAGAGGCTATTTGGGCTGTGCTGGTTCTTTTGAAATCTGAAATTTTAGTAGCAAGTCTTGTCTCTGTCAGGGAGAAGTGAGTCAGGGTATCTATTCCCAGAGCAAGTCGCTGGATGCCTGAGATGATTCATATCGAAAGTGACATTCCCTCCTGGAGGCGGGGTGTTCCCACCCACTTTCCAAAGACCTTGCCTTCCTTGGAAACAAGGCTGAGCCCACAGCAGACAGCCAGCCCCCTTTCTCTTCGCACCACATTGATGGCAAGCACTTGCCAAATTTCCCAACAAACTCAGTGACAAATAGGTATGTGAATTCGCAGAATCTCAGACTGTCAGTGCCAGTTGGATTCTTTGAAACCATCTGGTCCGATGTCTGGAGGATGGGGAACGAGGCACTCAGAGGGACAGGGACTCTCACAAAAGCCTGACAGCCAGGACTCAGCCCTGGTCTTTTCACTTGAGCCTCTTTTTTTTTTTTTTTTTTTTAATGACCTTTTAAACACTGAAATGTAACTTAGATCTTACCTACAGCAGAAGGCACAATCCCACTGAGTTTTACAGATGGGTACAACCTGTAGCTATGCCGCAGATCAAGGTAGCATTTCCCAGACCCCACAAGGTCCCCTCGGGCCCCTCACACTCAGCCCCCCAAAAGCCACTGCTATTCTGACTTTTGTTGTCTTAGATTACTTTAGTCGGCTTCAAAATTTCGCACCAGACTTTCTATACTCTTTCATGGTTTGCTGCTTTTCACTCATAATTCTATCATAAACAGGAGTTCACTCCTTTACAAGTTTACCCACCCATTCTACTGTTGTTGGACATTTTTATTTCCAGTTCGCGGCAACTGCAAGCAAACTCCATACCCATCAGCAGCCTCTCTTTCCAGCAGTCCCTCTCCTGCCAGCCCTTGGCAGCCGCTGATCTACTTTCTTTTCCTACACAGATTTGCCTATTCTGGACATTGCATATGAAAAGGAACGTATGATATCTGGTCTCTTGCGACTGACTTCTTTCCTTGGGCCTCATTTTTCATGGTTCCTCCGCACGGTGGAATGTACCGGTTCCTCATTTCCCCTTACTGCCAAATAATATCCCGTCCTGCGAGTAGACCATATTTTATTTATCCTTTCAGCAGTTGATGGACATTTGGATTGTGTCTGCTTTATATTTTTTATTTTTTGGCTCTTCCGAATAATGCAGCTCTGAACATTCATGTGCAAGTCTTTGGGTGGACGTGGGTTTTCATTTCTCTGGGGTGTCTGTCTAGGAGGGGACTGGCTGGATCACGTGGTAGCTCTGTGTGTAAACTTCTGAGCAACTGCCAGGCTGTTCTGCACGGTGGCTACACCATTTTACATTCCTATGGGAGTACTTGAGGGTTACAGACACTTTCGTACATGCTTTTTGGTGGGAAACGAGCAGCCACTTAACGCTGGGATTCACCCAGGATTTGAACATCTGGGTCATACCATATTGGTATGTTGAACTTTAGTTGGATGCTACCAGTCTTGCCAAGTGGAGAAATGGATCAGCAGTCGCACCGGCCATCGGGTGGGAGTTCTAGTCTCTCCATTATCCTTGCCAACGCTTGCTGTCATCAGTATGCTTCATTGTCGCCTCCTACTGAATATTTCCCTCTTAATCAAGATGCTGTACCCGGGGCACCTGGGTGGCTCAGTCAGTTAAGTGTCTGCCTTTGGCTCAAGTCATGATCTCGGGGTCATGGGATGGAGCCCTACATTGGGCTCCCT
Organism: Mustela lutreola; assembly: GCF_030435805.1. Taxonomy (NCBI): domain Eukaryota; kingdom Metazoa; phylum Chordata; class Mammalia; order Carnivora; family Mustelidae; genus Mustela; species Mustela lutreola. The sequence goes on from NC_081299.1 coordinate 18,708,894, forward strand.
GCTCAGTGGGGTGTCTGCTTCTCCCTTTCCTTCTGCCCCTCCCCTACCGCTGTGCACTCTCTCTCTCTCAAATCAGTAAATAAAATCTAAAAAAAAAGCCACACCCTTTGTTCAAACCCCGAGCTTCCCAGGCATGTGCTCCCTGGAGCAGAGCTGTCCTGTACTGCCCCTCAGCCCTGGTCTGAAAGGGTCCCTGCTCTTCCCACCTCAACCTAGGTGTGAATTGGACCTCCCAGGATGGCTGCCTCAAGGGCTCATTATAGCAGGAGGAATGGTTAGCAAAGTCTTCCTTCATTACCCCGTCCCCATGCTATCTCCCAGTGCCATGGGGCGACCTCTCTGCTCCCCAGCCCACCCCAGCCATAACACACAGGTCCAAAATAGTGTGAATTAGACCTTCTTTAGTTCTGTTATTATGCCAGGAAGGGGGTTGTAATGAAGAAAATGTTGACCTGGGGTCAGAAGACTTGGAGTCTCTGAATCCTGACTCTACCAACTCACTGGACAGGGGTTACCTTTCTTTCCTGAGCCTCAGTTTTTCTCTTCTGTGGAATGCGGAGGTTGACATCCCATAGGATTGTTACTAGGATCTTATGAGACTACTAACTTATCTGTTTGTGATTGTTCAGTGCCTCTATTGTGCCAGACACTGTTCTAGACACAGGAAGCAGCAGGAAGACATCCATGTAGACCACCCAGGCTAGTGGGGAAAGAGATATATGAACTTGTAGTTTCAATTCAGGTGGTACAAGTATAGTAAGGTCCTCACACCAAGAGCTCTTGAATTCCTTCTTGGAGCAATGGGCTTCAGAAAGTTGAAGTATGAAGGCAGAAGCATAAGAGAGGGGTCACGGGCACAGAAACACGAGTGCAACAGCCTAGAGGGGAGATTGAATGAGATCATGGCCCCTCGAGGTCTAAAAGATGTCTGGTATGGCCAGAGCATGTGGGGATGTGGTAAGAGACTTCATGCAAGCAGTACTGCTGTAAAAATGGTGTCTCCTGAATGTAGCTCCCTGGTGTTTTCTCCCCATCCTAAACCTCAGGAACCAGGAGACCTGGCTTCTAATTGCTTCTCAACCACCCGTCTGCTCTGTGACCTAGGCGAGGCCCATTCTCTCTCTGAGCTCATTTCCCCATCATATGGTGTGGGCTTCTGTGGGCATATGGACTCTCCTGTGTCTTCTAGGTCCTAAAATAGTGGGTGATTGGGCTACTTTGGGGTGTTTCACCCTGGCTGATGTCGGTCTGGTGTGGCTGAGCGGGCAGCGGGCTCTGTGATGGGAGCAGAGGTGTGGCACCAGCCACTGGGGCAAGGGTTGCTTCTCTGGGCTGGGGGAGCCTGGACTTCACTCCCCATCCCCCCTCCCTGCCCCGGTGATGAAGTTCTAGAACCTAGGTGAGGTTTGGTGGGCTGAGGTCCGGAGCCGATGACCAAGAAACAATTCTTGAGATATCTTTGGTGCAAAATGGTGGTTTATTAAAGCACGGGGACAGGACCCATGGGCAGGAAGAGCCGCTGCCCGGGTTGTAAGGGTAGGCATGTTATATACCTTGCGGTTGGGGGAAGGTGAGGGGAAGGGATGGGAGGTTTCAACAGAGTTCTCACATGTTAAGGAGGGCCTACAAGGTGCCAGAGGGAGGCCTTGTCCTTATGGCCTGATCAATGTCGTCTTTAGGTCAGGCACTAACATCAAGATAGTTGGGAGATTCTTGGTGGGGTGTTATGATCCTGCTGTCATTTACATTCCCTTCTACCTCAGCCTCCTCCAGTTTATGGTGGGGAGGGAGACATTAGGGCTTCAGGAACTGAGAGTTATTTGCCTCTGGAAATTTGTGCTATTGATAAGGTAACCTCCCTGTTTAGATCTCTAGGACATCTGTAGAGCAAGGGAGATTCCTGTTCTGCAGGACTGTGATCCCTGCAAGTTAACTATTTATCGTTTTATGGCAGTCAGGGGTGCCTGAGGAACGCTACACGTATTACAGAGGGGAGCAGGTGGAGAGGGGGTGCAAGGTGCCAGCTTTTGCTCTGTCTTCAGCCAGCCTCCTGCTCCCTCATCACGGGGCCGGGGGGGGGGGGGGGGGGCGAGGCGCTCTGGCTGGCAGATCAGTTCCCTGCTCTCCCCAGGCTTGAGAACCAGGCAGGAATCAATAGGAATTGAAAACCTCTGAAGGGAGCGTGGAGGAGGACAAAGAGACCCGGAAGTGTGTTGTCAGCACAATTTAGGGCTAATACTCAAGTTTGTTTTTCTTTTCATCAAATCTGAAAGGCAGTTTGAAATCCACGGCTCCTGTTTTGTTTTGTTTTTTAATGACTGGATAAAAGCACAATTGCATTTTCTCCCCCAATAACTTTGAATTCTGGGAATAGACCATGTGGGGATAATTGCTGTTGTCTAATCCTGCCGATGGCCAAGCAGATGATTGGGGCAGAGAGGAAGGGAGCCACAGTGGCGGAGGCCCTCTTGCCTGCTCCTTACCCAGCCAGCACCGCTCAGCTCCCCAAATAACACTGTTCCTAAAATAGCAGTTGCCCAGAAATGCATCTGGATGTCTTTTTGCAATAAGTAACCGATAGTGCTGTTGGGGACAGGCAGAGTTGGGATTATTTAAGTCTTAATTCAGTTCTGCAACTTTGTATCAAGGACCTACTGTGTGCCAGGCTCCCAGCTGGGGATGGAGCCAGGAAGAGGGTGCAAAACAAGCAGGATGCCATGAGCTGGTTGGAGAGAAGACCAGGGCCATCTGCCCATGCTGCCAGGCAGGACACGTGCCTGAGTGACTTGGCTGCAGGAGCGGGTGGCAGTACCCAAGGAGAGCTGCCGAGCAAGTTCCTGAAACTATTCGAAAAGTTCCCATAACGTTCCCCACATTTCAGTGCCGGCAGATGACAAGGCTGGTGCATTTGAGAGGAGTCATATGGGAGGGGGCAGAGTTGTTGGGGGTAGAGTTTGCCAAGTGTCAATGAGGTCTCTCTTACAGGTGGGGCAGCAGCACGGGCCGAGCCTAGGAGGTCACGCTGGGTAGAGCATGGGTGCTGAGACAGAGGTGGGGGCACTGCATGGGGTGGAAGGAAGCAGGTTTGGAGGGAAGAGACCTGGTGCCGGCATCCAGCACCCAGCACCCAAGATGCCCCCCGTACAGGGCTGACTTCTTCATTAGACACAGTGCCTACAGCTCATAGAAGTATTGTAATTTTAATTTCTCTTAAAATCAGAAGACAAAAATATAATAATGAACCTAGCCTGAGTTATATTCATTTTTATACAAATGCAATTGTAAAAGATTTTTTAGATTTTATTTATTTATTTGAGAGATAACTGGAGAGAACGCGAGCTGGGGGTGGTGGGAGAGGGGTTAGAAGGAGAGAGAGAAGCAGACTCTCCGCAGAGCAATGAGCCCAAGTGGGACTTGATCCCGGGACCCAGCGATCATGACCTGAGCCAAGGGCAAACAGTTAGCTGACTGAGCCATCCAGGTGCCTCTAAAAGATCATTTTTAATATATTTTTTATGAAGTTGGGGCCCACAAAAGTCATAATGTAGCTCTGTTTCTGTGTCCTTTGCCAGGGGAGGGTCCCGAAAGCCTGCTACCACTCGGACTTGGTGGGAAGAATTCCTTCCTTCTCATTTTTGTTTTGAAAGCTGGCGCAGAAACAGCTCAGGGGCCGGGGCCGGAAGGGCGTGTCCCCAGGTGCCCACCTTCTCAAGTTTCCCCCCAGCCCCCCCCCACCTCTTTGAAGTAGGTGTTGTGATGAGGAGCACACTGAGATTTTGAACTTGCCCAAGCCTGCAAAGAGCTGGAGCTGCAGCTCCAACCCAGGCTTGCCTGCCTCCAAAGCCGGCACGTCCGGTTTCCTCTGCCGCTGGAACTGTGAACCCCCTGCGGCCAGGACTTCCGCATAATCTGCCCTGTGCGTCCCTGGTGTGGCACCGACCCAGCCAGTGCTTTAGCGGTATCCAGTGGTAACGGTGAATGCAAAGAAGGGTCCGTGTGTGTGCACCGATTAGAAGTGATGAGGGCAGTTCTATTTTCAACTTTTTGAGGAACCTCCATGCTGTTTTCCAGAGTGGCTGCACCAGCTTGCATTCCCTCCAACAGTGGAGGAGGGTTCCCCTTTCTCCGCATCCTCGCCAGCATCTGTCATTTCCTGACTTGTTGATTTTAGCCATTCTGACTGGTGTGAGGTGATATCTCATTGTGGTTTTGATTTGTATTTCCCTGATGCCGAGTGATACAGAGCACTTTTTCATGTGTCTGTTGGCCATCTGGATGTCTTCTTTGCAGAAAGAACTGCCCTACGACCCAGCAATTGCACTACTGGGTATTTACCCTAAAGATACAAACGTAGTGATCCAAAGGGGCACGTGCACCCGAATGTTTATAGCAGCAATGTCCACAATAGCCAAACTATGGAAAGAACCTAGATGTCCATCAACAGATGAATGGATCAAGAAGATGTGGTATATATACACAATGGAATACTATGCAGCCATCAAAAGAAATGAAATCTTGCCATTTGCTACAACATGGATGGAACTAGAGCGTATCATGCTTAGCGAAATAAGCAGAGAAAGACAACTATCATATGATCTCCCTGATATGAGGAAGTGGTGATGCAACATGGGGGCTTAAGTGGGTAGAAGAAGAATCAATGAAACAAGATGGAATTGGGAGGGAGACAAACCATAAGTGACTCTTAATCTCACAAAACAAACTGAGGGTTGCTGGGGGGCGGGGATTGGGAGAAGGGGATGGGATTATGGACATTGGGGAGGGTATGTGCTTTGGTGAGTGCTGTGAAGTGTGTAAACCTGGTGATTCACAGACCTTACCCCTGGGGATAAAAATATATGTTTATAAAAAATTAAAAATTAAAAAAAAAAAAGAAGAAGTGATGAGGGAGCAGAAGGCTAGCTCAGGACAAAGCACGAGTTGACGCCCTGTAGCCTCCTGCCCACCCCCTGCCCCACTCCTGAGTGGGATCTGTGTGACATTCCTCCACGAAGTTCCCAACTGGCTTAATGTTAATGCCTTTCTAGAGGGAAGAACAACCTTAGCTTGATAATAGCAAGGCCTCTAGTATCTTGTAAGTTCTCCTTATCATATGAAAATTTTTGAAAACCTCCCTTTTTCCTTATCTCCTTCAGCTCCAAAGTATACAGTCAGCCATTCTGCATAACCCCAGTGTGTCTCTTTCTGCCCTTGGGTCCTGTCCTGTGCTTTAATAAAACCACCTTTAAAAAAAAGGAGAGAGAGATTTTATTTATTTATTTGAGAGAAACCGACAGAGAGCGAAGGAGCTGGGAGGAGAGGGAGAAGCAGGCTCCCTGCTGAGCAAGGAGCCCGAAATGGGGCTCGATCCCAGAACTCTGGGATCATGACCTGACCGAGCCATCCAGGTGCCCCTAATAATACCACCTTTTTGCACCAAAGACGTCTCAAGAATTCTTTCTCGGCCTTTGGCTCCAGACCTCACTCCACCAAACCTCACCTATATCCCAAAACTACATCAGAAGGAGGTTGTGACATTTTTTTTTTTAAGATTTTTATTTATTTATTTGGCAGACAGAGATCAGAAGTAGGCAGAGAGAGAGGAGGAAGCAGGCTCCCTGCTGAGCAGAGAGCTAGATGCGGGGCTCCTGGGATCATTACTTGAGCCAAAGGTGGAGACTTTAACCCACTGAGCCACCTAGGCACCCAAGGCTGTGACATTCTTATTTTGAAACTGCTCAGCCTTTGTCCATTATATCCCTCTACCCTGCATTAAAAGGAAAGCCAAAGTATTTACAGATCTTTCCCAAACTAAGGAGGACAAAATCCCAGATAGCCCAGGTGAGGCTATTTACCTGACTCTCCAAAGTCTAAGGGGCTGTCACAGGGGTCTGGCTGGACTGGGAAAAGCTGCTGCTCCTGTTCTTGCCACATCGGAAGTGGGGTCCTTCTTACCACCTGCAGCATGGCTTTATCTGAAGGACCTTGAACTCCACAGACATAAACTGTGCCCTGACCAGGGTATACATCCAAAAGTGGGTCCCTTGGCAAATGACAGATACCCTCTAGGCTCCCCCAGGCTCCAGAGGTCAGGATGCAAAGCTGGGCAGAGACCACTCCCCAGAAACATCCCAGACCCTGCAGCTCAATCCACCTACTAGAGACGAGGCAAAACCCCTGAGGCAGGGTTCTGGTGGCTTGAGACAAGTTTGCCAGTTGGATAGGAACAGAGGGCTTCGGCTCCATTTCCTAGTTGTGTGACCTTGGGCAAGTGAATTAACCTCTTTGTGCCATAGTTTCCTCTCCTGGAAAAAAAATAATAATACCTATTTCATAGAGTGGTTGTGAGAATTCAAATTAGTACATGTGAAGGGCTTAGAGCAGCACCAGTAAATAGTGGAGGCTGCCATTATCATGGGTGCCATCATCATCTTTAACATCAGTATTGTCAAAGCTGTCCAGGGAAGCAGTGATTCTCTGTGTAACCTTGGACAATGCATTTTTCCCACCCTCCCTGGGACAGTCTCACTATCCATAAGATGAGCAGCTTGGGACCATTTATGGCTCTTAAACAAGGGAAGATATCAGAACTACCTACTGGACATTTGCAGACATGGATTTGCAGGTTCCATCTCCAGAAATTCTTATTCAGTAGAATTAGTAGCTGGACCAGGGATCTGTGTTAAAAATAGAATCTGCTGGGGCACCTGGGTGGCTCAGTGGGTGAAGCCCCCTGCCTTCGGCTCAGGTCATGGTCCTGGGGTCCTGGGATTGAGCCCCGCATCAGGCTCTCTGCTCGGTGAGGACCTGCTTCCTCCTCTCTCTCTCTGCGTGACTCTCTGCCTACTTGAGATCTCTGCCTGTCAAGTAAATAAATTAAATCTTAAAAAAAAAAAAATACATAGTTTGTCGGTGGTTCTGATGCACAGCATGGGTTAGGACACACAGGACTCTCCCGGGCCTGAAGTCTGTCCTTCCTGAAGTGGTTGGTCCCCCAGCCACAGCCCTGTTAGCCCAGGTGGTGCCTTTGGCAAGAGTGAGCCCCCTCGGGTGTTGCCGTGTAGGCAGGTCCCACACAGTCTGAGTGGCAGGCAGTTCAGTTCAAGTTCAACAGGAGGGCTGCAGGGGCCTGGGCCGCTGTGGGAGCGATCAGCCTGTCTAGGGGTTTTCCTTCAGCAGGTGTTCGATGAGCGTAACATTGGTAAATGGCAGGCACAGCCGTTGTGTGAAGGGGTACCTTCCAGCCATGTAGTCCTTGGGGGCTAATCCTCAGGGGATGTGGGCTATTCTTGGTATAACTTTGAACTGTTTCTGAAGTGTGGTTGAGATGGGGCAGGAAGTGTGGCCCTAGGTCAGCCCCGAATTCCCGCATCTCCAGGGAGAGGACTGTGGATGCTGTTGATAAGAAAGCCTCAAAGGAGCTTTATTATCACACCTGGCCCGTCTTTTTGGGCGCTGGTGGACCCCTGATCCCTGCCTTCCCCTGCTGGAGCTCACTGTCCTGCCTGGCCAGGAGAGTAGGAAATCTCAGCCCCTGTCTGTCTCACATAGCCAAGTGGCATATCTGGATCAGCCATCCCCATTATCTTTTTTCCTGCCTCCAAGCAAGTTAGATTCCTGTTTTTCTCTTTGGAGAACACAGCCCTGCCTTAGAAGCTGCTTCCTGAAGACAGGCACAGACCCTTACATCCAGCGTTGGCACCGGCCACCATGCAGGTGCTGGGAATGGGCCAGCACATCAATCCATCCGACTCCTGTCGCGAGACCCCGTCCCAGGGCAGCGGGGCTATGCAGTCCCCGGTGTGGGCACAAGCTTGTTAAGGACTCTCGGTAGCTGGGATAGCTTACACAGTCAACTGCTTCGATCTGGCACGTGTCTGGAGGTGCTGAGTCAGCATCTTGTCCACTTCAGCACAGCTGACAAAGTTATGACATGAAGAATGTTTAGACTTTGCAGTTTTCCCTGACCTGCAGCTGATCCTGTGAAAACGTCCCTCCTCCTTCCAGAAAGCTGATTTGTGCCCCGTGTTTTCTCAGCACAGCAGGAAGGGTCTCTTGGAGAGGTGTAAAACAGGAATCTGCTGTCATTCTGATACCCTGATTTTGTGTCCCCTGAGAGGAAGGCACGTTTCATGTCTGGTTTGTTGCTGTCAAGGTTGGTGTCCCACGGGATGGAGTGACGGGGAAGAAAGGCTGCAGACACTTTTGTTTGTAAACTACTCTTAGACATTAAACCTCGAAATGTGGGATTTTTTCCTCTTCTTAAGGCTGCCATTCTGGGTGTCTCTTCTTAGTTGGAGAGTGATGAAGTTTGAACAAATCCCTTTATCCATGTTGGAATTACCTGAGTGTGAAAATCTTTTTCTACCCTTATCTATTTTTTTTCCTTTTTTCGAAAAATGATAAACATGCCCATTGTAGAGAAATGAGAAATTACAAGTAAGAACCAGAAAGAAAACCTCCTGAAGCCCCAGCACCCAGACACCCCATAGTGTCCCAAGTGAGGAAAGAAGGGAGTGTCTGTCTCTGCTCAACTCACAGGCCAGCCTGTGGGCTGAGCTGAGCCAGCTGTGCTGGGAGACCCTGGGCTCTTCTGAGAGCAGTTTCTCTCAGGGGCTGGACTCTGGCTGAGGGGAATCCTCATGGGGAATCCTCATGGGCCACTCTGTGGACAGGGGGTACACATAAGGCAGCCTGAACCCTTGATCGAGAGTACAGTGGGAGAAAAAGGCTGTGAGCAAGAGGCAGATTCCAGGCTGGGGGCCATGGAGGTTTGCTGCTAGACCGGGCAAGTCCAAGGCCAGAGCCCAGAAGGTACGGCCTGTTTTGCAGTTCACTCACCAGTGAACTCTAGGACAGGCTTCTGGCCCTGGGGTGAGACCGGGGTGCTCTTCTCATGACCCTCACTTTGCCTGACTCATCCGTTTGGGGATAACCAGATTCTAGCTGCCTCAGTCCTTGAGGCTCTGCCCTGGAGCTGGGGCACAGGATGTGGCTGGTCGTGTCACATAGGCAGATCAAAGCACAGCATCCCCAACGAGCAGAGAGGTTCAAGGATTCCCGGCTTGGCCACCTTGCAGGGCAAGGATGTCTTGGCCCAGCAGAAGCGCCTGACAGGGAGGGTTTGCCCTCCCCTCAGCCCAGCCAGCTCTTCTTGATTTATCCGTGGGCTGAGCTTGATGATCCAGACTCATATTCATTCAAATAATCACACGAGTTATTTCTGCAATTTAGGTCTTCGAATAAGTGTACTTGGTTGCTGAATATGTGATCAACCACAGATTTCTCATTCTTTAAAACCCAAGGAGCGGAAATGCCAATATAGAAAAGCCATCCTAGAACGGCAGAGATTTCCAAAGCAAGAAAATCAGGCTGCTCATAGCTCAGGCCCCTGAACCTCCCACTCCGCTGCCCCTGGCCCCATCAGTGTTCCTTATAGACCCCAGATTGAGGGGCTTTATCTGTAAAAGCCCCTGGGGCAATGACAATCAATGGAAAATCAGCTCACATTCTTTTTACTAAACCAGAGAACTGGTTTGCCTCTGAAGTAACATGATCTGGAGGAGAAAATGCATTTGAGGGTGTAGGTCGACTGGGAAAAGCTACTGTGGCTTTGAGGTCGAAAAGGTCTGTATCTGCTCTTGCTACCCGGGCTCCACTGTAACCTTGAACAGATTCACCTCTCCTTCCTCCTCAGCACAGCTGTCCCCATCGGGGGCCCCTGGAACAAGGAAACAGTCCCTGGACAGGACTTACCATTCATTCATTCTTGCACTTGTTTATTCAACGAGCTGTCGGTGAACTCCAGAGTCCCAGCTGCTGTATGAGATGCAGCGATTTCAGAGAGGAAGCAGACCTGGGCTCTGCCCTTTTGTTGCTCCTAATCTCATGGGGAAGAGAGCTGCAAACAGGTAGGATGCAAGTGTGGGGAAACTGGGACTGGAGGAGAAAGGAGGTGCCTCCAATCCCTGCCCCAGCACGGGTGCAGGCACCTGTTTCCCATCTTCAGGTGACTGGGATAGGCCATGTCAGAGTCTCAGACCAGCCGTGGAGGAGAGGATGTTCCTGTTCCTTTCTCATGAACCTCTCAGAAGCTGCAAACTGCGATGGGCCAGGGCTTGACTGATGGGAAAGGTGTCCTCTTGACAGCTACACTCTGTACCCCATTTGGATTCTTCCTGGTTTCCCAGGACCAGTAACACTAACTCATACCCCAAAGCACAGAAGGGATGAAGTTCTCCAGCCCAAATAGATATTTGGGGACAGAATCCACGAGGAGGGCCTAAGACACACTAGAGCCATAATTCCAGGACAGCCTTGCATCCTTCTAGAATGACAGCCTTATCTGGTTTGACATCAAAATTTATATGGTTAATAGCAAAACAAAACCACTAGAATGACACAAGTGGCTCTTTTTCATGGTGGTCCTTTGGACAAGCTGGCTCACGATCCCTGATGTTGCCCAGCCTCGGGCAGCACTGGTCTCCCATCTGAGAAGTGCCTTTCAGGAACCAGTGCCTGAACCATGCAGTATTAGGTCCTACTGATTCGTTGTCACTCACCAGACTGGGACCCCAGTAAACTCTGTTTCTAGAAAGTTGGGACTGTCTGCTGCTGTGCAGATTCAAAACATGGGTTTGATTTTTGCTTTGCCGTTTGTTACTATTAGTACATTGGGCAAATCACCCGGCTTCTGTGGATTTGGTTCTTCCTCTGTAAAATGGGTGCAGTACCATCTCACCTAGTTGTGGGGAAACGACACACAAAATCTCCCCCACATCATATTTATGAGAGGATACAAGATAAACAGTGGAAAGAGCCCTGGATTGAGTCAGGCAGGAAGCCTGTGTGAGCTTACGCCAGGGATTCACCTCTCAGACCTCAGTGGGCTATTTCCCAAGTCTGGCCAGCCTCAAAGGATTAGGGTTAGAAGGATCAAATAAGAAGAATCGTCTGATGGTATTTTTAAAATACAAAATGTTGGACAACTGCTTGCAGTGGTGGGAGTTCATCTCAAGTCGGTATCAAGGGGCCGCTGCCTTGGAAGGTATCTGAGAAAGTCCCAGGAGAACTTCACATTCAGTTCCAAATGGGGCTTGGGCATTTGCATTCTCCTGAGCCTAGGGGAGTGAGAGTCTGTAGGTCTGCCCAGCTGAAACGCAGCCAGTGACCCCCTGGACTGAGTAACCCCAGGGCACTAAGCAATGGAGGGCCGAACTGAGTAGACCATCTTGCCCCCACCAGATGGCACCTGCCTTAGTCAGTCGGGGCTGCTATAGCAAAAATGCCACAGGCTGGGTAGCTTACAGAGAAAACATTTATTTCTCACACTTCTGGAAGCTGGGAAGTCCAAGATTAAAGTGCCAGCAGATTCATTGTCTGCTTGATGGCTGGCTTCCTGGTTCATAAGCAGCTGTCTTCTCTCTGTGTCCTCATGTGGTAGGAGGGAGCGGGCTCTCCGGGACCCCTTTCTAAGGACACTCATCCCATCCATGAGGGCTCTACCCCCATGACCTCATCACTTTCTAAATCCCCACCTCCTAGTATGGTCACATTGGGAATTAGGATTTCAGCATAAGAAATTTGGGGGGATGTACACGTTTGGTCTCTTAACAGGGAAAATCCTTAGGCTCCCACGTGCCAGGCAGGGAACAGGCTGTCCCACTTGAGAAAGGAAAGTCAGGTATGATGGCCGTCCCTGTGGCTTTGGTTGTTCTAAGATGGTGAGGCTAGGATGGTAAGTGACATTTCTTGCTCTCAAAGAGGGACATCTGGGGACCTGGCAGGCTGGTTGAGTTTAGAAAAGTCCAGTAGGACCATCTGCTTACATTGCTGCCCTAGAAGCTCCAGGCTCTCAATGCCAGCATAGAGCAGGTGCTCAGCGAAGTCTGCAGAAGCCGTGACTGGGTCCTGTAGGCAGTAACGGTGCTGGATCAGACTGGTGCTCCAAAAGCTCAAGATATTTCTTGTTCAGTCCACCTCTAAATGCGCGCTTATAAACCACGACTCTGTGAGGCCTCTTCAGTTGTGTTCCTCGATCACACATGACTGAGGACATCGGTTGCAACAAATGTCCTTTCAAGTACTAGATCCTGGGATCTGGTGAGAGGGTGGGGGAAACAGTGCATGACGGGCTAAACGGTAGAGAGAACAGAGCCGAGTGAGCATGGTCTGTGCTCCCCACCGGCTTGCGTCAGGCAGCTGGGGTGATGCCTGCTCACCTCTCCCCAGCTGTACTAACCTGGGGCAGATCCGTCCCACCAAGGCTCGGTTTCCCCATCTGTAAGATGGGGTTGGTAACTGCAGTGATGTACGCAGCAGGCATGGCCTACAGCGGTGCTCACCGAGCGGTACTCATTCCTCTACGTGCTGGCTCTCCAATAGCAGCGGGCACCAAAGGTTTACGAACAATTTGTGGGAGGAGAATTTGATAATAACAGCGAACAGTCGTTGAACGTTGAACAGATTTACTACGTGCCAAATGCTGTTCCAAATGCCTTTCAGAGATTACTTTTAATATTTAAGGTCTTACTGGTTTCCGTAATTTTTTGCAAATTGAGAAAAGGCCCTTTGGTTTGATTTTCATGGCAGAGCACATGGTTACAAGGTACAGGAACCCAGTGGCTTTCCAGGAACATGACACTAGAACCTCAGAGGTATGACACCTGCTTTGCCTCCACGTGGGGGCTGATGACTTTCATGTACCTGCTTCTGCTTCTGCTCAGATCCTGAGGGTTAATAAGTTAGAAAGATGGAAGATATGGCTTCTTGAAGAACGATCAGTGTTCAGTAAAGTTGAAAGGCCCTGGGTGAGTGGTTCTCATACTTGGATTCTTGTCACCAGCCCATGCAGTTTTAGGGAAGATCTCTCCCTTCTCTGGACCTCAGAGTACCCACCTGTTTGGAATGTTGAACTCAGTGTATCGGTTAGCTATTGTATAACGAACCATCCCACAACTGAGTGATATAAAACAAAACCCATGTGTTATTTCTCATGTGTCTGCAGGCACCTGGTAGCTCACCTGGGGGCCAGCTGGTCTAGGATGGCCTCGGTGGGATGACCTAGCTTTGCTGCATGTGGCCCCAGACTTCTCATGGCAGGCACGGGGTCTGAAAGAGCAGGTGGAAGCCTGCATGTCCTCTTAGACCCTGGCTCAGAACCAGCACACTGTCCCTTTCTTCACATTCTTTGGTCAAGCAAGTTAAAAGCCCAGCCTAGATACAAGTGCTGAGGAAATAGGATTCCATCTCTTGATGGGTGCGGCGGGGAAGTCACGGAGCCGAAGGCGTGGGTACAGAGAAGGGGGAGTGCTTCTGCGATCCAGGGCACTCAGAGTCCTTCCTACTGTAACACTTCTGAAGTCAAACAGCTCCTGGGTCTCCATGGGAGAACAAAGGTAGGATCCCTGTCATCTCAGGCCCAGGCCAGTGCGTCTTTCCTGGATTTGAGATCAGCTGACCAGGCACCCAGTCACTGTTGGTGCACGGCTTAGATCCAGATGGACAGAATTAGAGACACGGATTTAGGGGCACCTGGGTGGCTCAGTGGGTTAAAGCCTCTGCCTTCGGCTCGGGTCATGGTCCCAGGGTCCTGGGATCGAGCCCCACATGGGGCTTTCTGTTTCACAGGGAGCCTGCTTCCCACCCCCCACCCCCGTCCCACCCTCTGCCTGCGTCTCTGCCTACTTGTGATCTCTGTCTGTCAAATAAACAAATAAAAAAAACTTTAAAAACAACAACAACAACACAGATTTATTCAGCTACTCCTTCTGCATTTATGAAGCACCCTTCATGAGCCCGCTACTGAGCTAAGCCCAGATTTCAAGATGTACTCAGGCCTTGAGCATAGCAGACAGGGCATTGCGATGCAGCAGACACGAGTGTTTGTGGAGTCACAGAGAAGGCGGCCCTGGCTTTGTTTTCATTTGGAGCTAGAGAGCTCCCTGCAGTTCAGCCTTCCTTCAGGCCAATTCTGAGGCAGATCCATGGGCCTCTTTTTAGACCACAAACAAATCAGGGGGCCTTAGGGCCCGAAACTCCGTGACTTGGAGTTAGACAGCCCCATCCAAACCCTTCCAGCACTGGGCAGGCAGGAAGTGGAAAAATAGAACAAGGTGTCCAAGGCCTGCGTGTGAATTTGATTAGCCTCCTCCTGTGTTCCAGGACTGTCTCTGTCTGCTATTTGCAGCCGCAGACCGAGCCTACATGTTACTCAGTGCTTGCAAGCAACCAAGCTTCTGAGGGAGTTATATAAACCTTTGTGTTTCCCATAGCCCCTCCTCAAATATATACCCAGCTGGCATTTTTCCTTAAATATCACTCATTTTTAAAAGGGGAAAAAAATGTTGGTGGTGCTGAAATAGATCGCACTTTAAAATGCAGAGTAGCAGAAGAGTCCGTTCAAATTATTCTCTTAATAGAGTTCTTCAGAGAGAGGAAGTGATGGGGGAACATAATCACTTCTTTTGTCGTTGGAGCAAAATCTAAGGACTGCAGTCCATTTGTCTGCAAATGTGTCTCTTCAGTACAAATTGCAGCAAGCAATCCATTCCCAGGGTAAATGGTCTTTAATTAAAGTCAGTCAGTTGTCTTGGGTGGGTGGGGGGAAAGAGGGTTGTTTGAAACCCAAACCAATATAAATCTCCTTCCCCTTAAAAATAAAAAAGAATTTTTTAATTACTTTTTCCCCCTGATTTGATAATTAGGGAGAAGCTTTTTTGATAAGTAAAACTATTCTGGCTCTATTTGTGAATAAAAATTTTGATAGCAAGGCCTCAGAAAAGCAGTATAAGAATTTCTGTAGCAATCCTGGTAAAAACACGTCCTCGAGCATTGATTTTTGTAGCTGAAGTGCATTATGTGTTTTGCATGAGCTTTTGAAAGCTTAGATAAATGAGGTGGCTCAGAAAGCAGATAAAAAAATGGAAGGAAATTATACTGATCCAAAAGAAGATAAATGTCCACTAATTCCCAGATTAACATTTTAGACTCCTGTGTTTTTATAGGGGAATTTTTGCAATGCTGATAATGTGAGATTGGTTTACAGTGTCACATACCAGGTAGAATCAACAAGGCCTTGTTTGAGTTCTCAGAGTCAGCTATACTCAAAAGGAAGTAGAGTTAATGCAGCAACCTGGTAGTGCCCTGGCACCTGTGTTAGAACAGAACACTATCCCCAAGATGGTGTGTTTTAGGGGAGACATTGACCCTCAAGTTCAACTATGTTTGCACTCTTGAGTTGCAAAAAAAAAAAAAAAAAAAAAAAAAAGACTCAAGCCTGTTTGGTTTAAGCTCAAAGGAATTTACTAGATCAACTGATTGAAATCACTAGGATTGGACTTCAGGCACAGCTGGATCCAGGCATCAGATGGCATCATTAAAACTCAGTTTTTCCTTCTCTGCCCCTGTGATCTACTTTCTCAGTTTGGTTACACTACTTTAGCTTCCACCCACCTAATCTGTGCATGGCATAAAAGTGCCATTTTCTTAAGTGTTTCAGGATGTCCCAAGATTAGCTCTGATAAGCTTTAGTTGGACCCATGGCTCTGTCTGTCCCTGACTAATCCTTATTTCCAGAGAAGTAAAAGGTGTGGACTGGCTGGAGTCTGGATCACATAACCATCCCATTGCTAAGGGTCTGGACGGTCCCTCCCCAAGAAGGACATGGATTAGGAGTGAGGGAGGAAAGGAAGTATCCGGAGGGTGAAGGCTGTATGCAAACTGACCTTTGTGAAACCTCAGACTTCGGCTCTATCAGCTTTTCATTCTTTCTTTACACAAATACCTGAGATCCAACAGCCATCTTCTGGAGCTAGACACAAGGATTACAGTGGTAGCCAGGAGGGTCCAGGCCCTGCCTGCAGAGACCAAGCTCAGTGTGTCTTGTGTGTGTTAGTTAACTTGGGCTGCTGTAACAACATACCATGGACTGGTGGCTTAAACAGCAGAAATTTATTTCCCACAGTTCTGGAGACTAGAAGTCCAAGATCAAGGTGCCAGCAACATGGGCTTCATTCTGACACCTCTTCTCTTGGCTTGTAGGCCACTGCGATGATGCTGTGTGCTCACATCTCACGTGACTTCTTTGTATCCATGTCAGGGGAGGGACAGAGACAGAAGTACAGCATGCTCTCTAGTATCTCTTCTTATGGCAATACTAATCCCATCAGAGGGTCCTACCTTCAAGACTTGTCTAACCCTAGTTATCTCCCAGAGGCCTCCTCTCCAAATGCCGTCCTTTAGGGGTTAGGATTTCAACATATCAATTTTGGGGAGACACAAACATTCATTCTATAACATCATGCTGGAACTTGAATCATGGTCTTCCAGCCAACTCGATGTTTTCCCTGAGAACCTGCTGGGTTCCAGCCCTGGGAACAGTAAGATGGGGAGCACTGGGGCCCTGTCCCCAAGCAGTGTAGACAAATCCTGCTGGTGGTGGTGTCTGGGAGAGCCGACGGCACTGGGAGAAGAGTACTTCACTGTGATGCCTTTGCTCATTTTCTTACTTAGGATGGGATTCTACTGAAACTAAAAGAAAACCCCAAATAGCAGTGGCTTAAACAGAATAGAAGTTATTTCCTCTTACAAGTCTGGGTAGTCAGACTAGGACAGGTGTGGTCACTCCACTCTCAACAGCAAATCCTGCTCGTCTCTTCCCCCTTAGAGATGACTTCTACCTTGAGATCCAAGGTGGCTGCTCAGGCTCCAGCCATCATGTCTGTGTCCCAGCAAGCAGGAAGGGAAAACAAGGACAAGAAGGAATGTTGCTGCCCTTCAAGCACAGTCTGCCCCCACCACTCCCACTGACATCCTGTTGACCGAAATGTGCACACGTGCCTGCACCTTGCTGCAGGGGACACTAAAGAGAGAGCCTCTGTTCTCACGGCCAGGCCTGTGCTCAGCTGAAGCGGTGGCTTCTGTTTCTCTGGAAGTCAAGGGAGAAGGGACGTTAGGGAGCAGCTGACAGACTCGGCCACACTTGTTCTGCATGCAGGTCCCTGCCCTTTCTCCTGTGTGTTTCTCAAATTCGTTTTTAAAAACCAAGCTGACACTCGACTTCCTCCCTGAAGTCTCGCTCGTTTTAACCCCAATCAAATAATTCTAGCCCTTTTCCCCCCACTTACTAATCAATTATATTGAGATATAATTTCATACAGTAAAATGTACACATTTTAAGCATATGGTTCAGCGCCTTTTGACAGATGCTTTTAACCACCCCCAACATCAAGATATGGAATGTATTTTATTTTATTTTATTTTATTTTTTACCTCTGAGAGTTCCCTCATGCCCCACTGCAGTTCCTACTTCCTCAACTTCAGGCTCAGGCAATCTAGATTCATTTGAACCTTCTGAAGTTTCTTTTAAATAAATCTTAATCTAATAATAAATATAATAAAATGAGTTTTATAAAAAAAACTCTCATGTCTTGCTCTTTCACGTAACATAATGTTAAGTTGTTGTACGTAGCCGTAGTTGGCTCCTTTTCATTGCTCGCTAGCGCCCCGTTGTGCGGGTGGACCCCCCACTGGTTTATCCACTCTGGGGCTCCTACAAATAAGGCTGCTTTGTCCCTTCGTGCACAGGTCATTGTGCGGAGGTGTATTTTCATTTCATACGCCCAGGAGCAGAGCTGCCGGGCATTTTGTGACGCGTCTGTTCAACCTTGTAGGGAGCTGCCACACTCTTTTTCGTTCCAATTTTAGTATATGCGCTGCCGGAGCGAGCACGGCCAGACTCTTTCCAAATGGCTGTACCGTTTTCTCCCCGCAGTTTCAGTTGCCTCACATCCTCACCGACACTTGGTATGGTTGGCCTTTTTTTTTTTTTTAATTTAACCATTCCTGTGGCTAAATATTGGTATCTCATTGTAGCTGTATTTACTTTACACGCTCCTCTCTCTCCTTCTCCATCTCTGTATCTCTCTCTTTCTCTCTCTCTCTCTCTCTCACACACACACACACACACACACACTTCCCATTCACCATCCCTTCTGTTACCGAACGCTAACACACTATTGATTACTCGGTGTTTACCATCATCCTGGCAGCTCTTCCTGGCTGGTCCCGACAAGGCGTGGCTTCCTTCTCTTTCCTCCACATCTGTGTTTTCTGCAGTTGGTAACTGTCCCACTTGCTTCTGCTCAGTTCGTTACAGTTACCGCCTCTCCACATCCTCCGAGCTGGGTAGGTTCCTCTCGGCATGTTCAAGTGCATTAGGTGTATCCTCGGTTTCCTCCTTTTGAGGGGCTCTCCTTGAGCCCCTGACTTGAGCTCCCATCCAGAGACTTGACATCCCCAGGCCTGCTGCACAGCAGCTCTTCTCTGGGGATCTTTTGGCCTCTCTTGGTTTTATTTTTTAATAGTTAATGTTGACATATGAGTTATATGCCATAGAATCCACCCATGTTTAGGTGTGTGTTCAGTGAATTTTAGTGTATCTACAGAGCTGTATAAACAGCACCGCAATCTAATTTGATATTTTCAGTACCTAAAAAGAAACCTTGTGCCCATTCCCACCTCCGGCCACAGGCAACTTCTCATTTACTCTCTGTCTCTGTACATTTGCCTTTTTTGGACATTTCGTAAAATTGGAATGATATAGTCTGTGGTCTCTTGCGCCTGGCTTCTTTCACTGAACATCATGTTTTCAAGGTTCCTCTGTGTTGTAGCATGCATCACTTTCTCTTTATTGCTGAATAATGTTTCATGAAGGATATACTGGGTTCTATATATGCATTTATCAGCTGATAGACAGGTGGGTTGTTTCCACCTTTGGGCTGCTGTGAACATTTGTGTGCAGATTTGTGTGTCAATGAGTGCCTTTATTTCTTTCAGGTATGTGTGCCCAGGAGTGGAATTGCTAGGTCATGGGAGGCCTCTTTGTTGAACTTTTTGAGAAACTGCCAGATTGTTTGCTAAGGAACCTGCACCATTTTACATTGCCATCAGCAGTGTGTGAGGGTTCCAATTTCTCCACGTCCTGGCCAACACCTGGGATACTCTGTCTTCCTTTTTATCCTAGTGACCCTAGTAGGAGTTACGTGATCTCATTGTGGTTTTGATTTGCATTCCCCTAATACCCAAGGATGCTGAACTTCTTTTTATGTACTTATTGAGCATTTGTAGATCTTCTTTGGAGAGGATCTGTGTTTCAGATCTTTTGCCCATATTTTAATTGGGTAACTTATCTTTTTTCCTGTTGAGTTGCATGAGTTCTTTCTGTATTCCAGATACCAGTCCCTTTTGGATATATAGTTTGCCAAGTATTTCCTTCCATTGAATGGATTGTCGTTCACTTTCTTGATGATACAGTTTCATTTCTTCTTTTTTTTTTTTTTTAAGATTTTATATATTTATTTGAGAGAGACACACATACACACAGAGATAGCAATGGAGATACAAGAGAGAGCATGAGCTAGGAGGAGAGGGAGAAGCAGGCTCCCGCTGAGCAGGGAGCCTGATGCGGGGTTCAATCCCAGGACCCTGGGATCATGACCTGAGCCAAAGGCAGATGCTTAACTGACTGAGCCACCCAGGTGCACCTTGATGGTCTAGGTTTCAACAAAAGTTTTGAATTGGTTGTAGTTCAATTATCTATTTTTTCTTTGGTTACTTGTGCTTTTGAGGTATCATATCTAAGAATCCATTACCTAACCCAAGGTCATGAACTCCTGTGTTTTCTTCTAAAAGTGTCTCAGTTTTAGCCCTTATTTTGGAACTATGATCTATTTTGAGTTGCTTGATGTGTATGGTGTGAGGTAGGAGTCCAACTTCATTCTTTTATGTGTGGATATCTACTTGTCCCAGCACTATTTTTTGAAAAGACTATTCTTTTCTCCATCAAGTGGTGTTAGTGCCCTTGTGGAACAGCAGTTGACCGTAAGGTGAGATTTTGTTTCTGGACCATCAGCTCTCTCCCACTGATCTCCATGCCTGTCCTTGCGCCAGTATCACAGTGTCTTGATTATTACAGCTTCATAGTTTTTAAAATGGGAAATTTGAGTCTTTCAACTTTGTTCTCCTTGTTTAAGATTGTTTGCACTATTGTTTGACTGTTCTTTGTGTGAGTGCTTGTACTTCCTTATGAGTTTTAAGATCAGCTTGTCAACTTCCACCAAAGAGGACAACTGGGATTTTGATAGGCATTACATTGAATTAATTTGAGGAGTATTGCCATCTTGGCATTATTGAAGTCTTCCAGTCTACAAATATGGAACATCTTTTCATTTATTTAGATCTTCTTTAATTTCTTTCAACAGTGTTTTCTAATGTTGGTGTACAGGTCTTGGAATTCTTTTATTAAATGCATACCTAAACATTTAATTATTTTTGGTACTATTGTAAATGGAATCATCATTATTAACTCTAATAATATTTTAGGATTTTTTAATTTTTAGGATTTTAAAATTCTTTAGGACTTTTTAAAAGATTTATTTATTTATTTGAGGGACAGGGGCAAGGGGAGAGGGAGAGACAGTCCCAGGCAGAATCCACAATGAGTGCAGACCCCAACGCAGGGCTCAGTCTCACCACCCTGAGATCTCAACCAGATTCTGACCAAGAGTCAGATGCTTAACTGATTGTGTCGCCCAGATGTCCCAGTTCCTTAGGATTTTTTATGTGTAAGATTATGTCCTCTAAGGAGACAAACCATAGGAGGTTTAATTGTAGGAAACAAACTGAGAGTTGCTAGAAGGGAGGGGAATGAGAAAATGGGATAGCTGGGTGATGGACATTAAGGAGGACACGTGATGTAATGGGCACTGGGTGTTATATAAGACTGAAGAATCACTATCTCTGAAACTAATAATACTCTATATGTTAGTTGATTGAATTTAAAAACAAACAAAAAGATTATGTCTTTTGCAAGCAGATGGCTTTAGTCCTTCCTTCCAATGTGGATGCCTTTTGTTTCTCTCTCTTGCCTAACTTCCCTATCTAGAATTTTCAGTACAGTGTTAAGTAGAAGTGGATGTCCTTGTTTGTTCCTGATCCTAGGGGGAAGCTTTCAGCCCTTCACTATTGAGTACAATGTTAGCTATGAGTTCCTCTTGTTATAAAGCCCCAATTTTCTGGATCCCTTATCTTTCTTTTCTTTTCTTTTTCTTTTGGTTTACACCATCCAGTAGTTTCCTGGAAAAGAGTGCAATGGGGAGGATTGAGGGGGTAAAATATTTCAAACTTTTAAAATAAAAAATCTCTCCAGTCTACTCTCATGCTAGATTACTAGTGGGCTAAATAAAGAACTGTAAGATGAAAGTCATTGTTACTCAGAATTTTGAAATTGGTTCATTGTTTCTAGATTCTGGCATTCCTGATGAGAAGCCTGTTGTCATTCTGATACCTGATCACTTGTATGTGACTTTTGTCTTTTCTCTGGAAGCTTATAGGATCTAATCTTTGTTGATGATATTTTGAAATTTCATGATGACGTGTTTTAGCCACTGTGCTGGGCAATCAGTGGACCTTCTCAGTATGCAAATCTATGTCCTTCGGTTCTGGGAAGTCTCCTTGAATCATTATTATTATTTTTTAATTATTTTCTTCCCTCCATTTTTTCTCCCTTTCTAAAATTCCATTTCTGAAATTTGGATGTTAGACTTTCTGCGTTGGTCCTCTAAATTTCTTATTTCTCTTTTATTTTCTCTTTCTTTCCCCTTCTGCCACTTAAAAAAAAATTTTTTTTTTGTTCCACTCTGGGAAATTTCCTCAAATTCGTATTCCAACTCTTCTATGAATTTCTTATTTCTACTGTCAAACTGTGTATTAATTCCAAGAATTCTGTTTTATTTTACGAATGTTCTATTTTGAGTATCCCTTTCTTATTTCATGGATGTAATATGTCCCTCTGAGGATATTATTCTGTGTAGTGTCCTTCCTCCTGCAGAGCCTCTGTGTCCTCTAAGTTTACTTGTCCTATGTACGTATATACGTAGGTATGTCTAGCTCACATGGTAGCTTTTCCGCAAATGTTTGGGGATCCTTGGTTGTGTGCTTGTGCTAAACGTGGGACAGAAAACAAGATGGTTGGAGCTCTGATGTGGTGACTGGGCTTCATTGGCTGATGCCTCACTGTAGGGCGATCTGACAGACTTCTTGATATAGGTTCTTGCTTTTTCTGAGGCTGGTCAGATTCTGCAGAGAGGATGTTTCCATTCTCCTACCTAGAGGTGGATCCCTGGCTCCAGCTTGCTGAGAGTTGGAAGGTAGGAGGGCTAGGGGACAAGTGGGGTAGTCCAGAAACCTTTATCTAACCCTCATACTCTCAGAATGAGTCTCTGTGCCTCTTCCAGGTGTCCCACAGTCCAGAGGACCTCTGTCTTATTCCCTCTCGTGCTTCAAGTTCTAGTCTTCTGCTGGAGTGAGAGAGGGACATGTTCTTGGCTGAGGAGGGGTAAGGAGGAGAGCTAGGGGTCTTACTGCCCTTAAACTGACTTTAAACAAATCCTCTCATTATCCAGCTTCCAGAGATGCCTGGGGTTGTCGCCAATTCCAGAGTCATTGAAGTTGCTGGTGGAGACCTGGTGTGTGTTTGCTCTCAGCTTCAGGACTTAACATTCTGCTTTCTTGGCTTCCCTAAGTCAGTGTTGCACACCTGCCTCCTCTCCAGCTGCCAGACCTTTCTTGCTGTTGTCTTTTCCTCTGTTTGCTTTGTCCTTGTGGATTGATGCCTTTTAAAAATAATTCTCACACTGTTGTTTTAATGGAGTTTCAGGGGGAGAAACAGAGGTTTATGCATTTCCCCAGCCCACTATCTTTGACCACAGTCTCTTGCAATCCTAATTGTTTGGTTCCCTGAACTTCGATGTCATCACTGTGTCGCTTACGTATCGCCACGGTGATGCTGCCTAACAAACACCCACAGACCTCACTGGCTTGCGGCAAAAAAGCGTTTATTTAGCATGGGGTCAGCTGTTCCTGGCTGCGTCAGCCCAGTGACTGCTGGTCTTGCTTGAATGGGCTCACCCTTGTGTCCAGGGGTGGCTGGGTGTCGCTCATCTAGGAGACCCTTGCCTGGGACAGCTGGGCAACTCAGCTCTGCTCCATGTGTCTTCCATTTTCAGCAGGCTAGTCCAGGGTTGTTATCATGTCAATGGCAAAGGAGCAAGAAAGCAAGGGGAAATGTGCAAGGGCTTTCTCAAGCCTCTGCTCACATCAGGTTTGCTGTCATTGGTTAAAGTTAGTCTCATGGCCGAGCCCAGAGTAAAAGGAGAGGGTCAGACACCGCAGTCAGAATGGTGAAGGGCACAGACCCAGGGAGGGTGAGGAACTAGGGCCATTGATACAGCCTCTCTACCACGGGCGTCCAAGTTTGGCTCTGGAGCAGACTGCCCCCACCCTCGTTTTCTTCTGCTAAACCCAGAGTATGTTGCCTAAACCAGGAACCTGGGGTCCTGTCACCCTGATCTGTATTCAGCCGACAGAGTCATTCCTTTGCTTACTACTTGGGAACGATGCTCTCCATCTCTAAAACAATCAGAAATGATCTCTCCGATAGAGAAATGTGCTCCCTAGGCACAGGCTGGGGCCGTAGATCACAGGCAACCGATTTAATCTGCTTAATTATTTGATTCAATCAGAAGTTGGCTTAATTATTTTCTTGCTTCTCACCTCTTTTTAATCCATTCTGGAAACTGATTATGTCTTTAACACCAACCCAGAGATAAGCGTTTCAACTGGGAAATGTAATTAGCCAAGGAAAATGAACATGGGCGCTGTCTTTTGTCAAAGCACCATTAAGACCCAACTCTGGTCAGTACCAACGTGGTGTGAAGACAAAGAATACAGTTTGCACGTCTTGTGATGGAGAGGGGAGGCCCACGGGAGCTGAGGAATTAGGCATCTTGGGATCTTAGCAAAAGAGGGTCGTTCATTCATTCATTCATTCGTTCATGAGGCAATTCTAGGCCAGTTCTGGGCTACGACTAGAGATGCACAGGTGAGCTGGCCATGTCCCTTGTCCCCAAAGAGTGTAGGGGGAAGGGCTACACAATTGTGATGCACTAAGTGTGGGGACCACAAAGGAAGGAGCCCCTGATTCTACCTCTGGAGCTTCCTAGAGCCGGTAACACTGAGCTGGGCCTGGATAGCAGAGGAGAGGTGGAAGGCGCAGCAGGTGCAAGGGCGTGGCAGCGTGAGAGCCATGCGTGCACGCAAAGGCCACTAGAGCAAGGCTGCCAAGGGCCTCCTGGGCCGTGCTAAGGCCTCCGAGAGCACAGGTGTGTGGCATGTCTTTGAGCCATTTCACTTTTCAGTTCCTCTTTCCCTGCTAGGAGTACTAGGATTCTCCTAAAGTACTTATTTTAATCAAATTTTAAAATATATGCCTTTTGAGGGAGAGACTGAATAATCTGAGGCCTGAGGGATGGATTCACGGCAACTGAGAACCACAGATGTGCATTCTAGAGCTTAGGAATAGGAGGGCAGGGAAAGGAAGGCGTTCTGGACAGAAGGTCCAGCCTGAGCAAAGGCTTGGTGGTCTGGCCCATTGAATGGAGTATGACTGTAGCATGAGCTGAAATGTGGGTAATGAGCCACCCGGGTGGGCAGGACGGGTCCACCAAGGACCTTTTAGAGAGCAATTGGAGGCCAGCGGCTTGGTCTAAGCATCTACAGTGGTTGGCAGGGGCGCTGCAGACACAGGGGCTTCCTAATGTGGCTTGGGCTGTAACTGCTGCTTCAGACCTCGTCCTGCGAGTCTTTACTTTTTCAAAAGCTCTAGGTGCTCACATCAGTGGTCGCTGGTTTGCGTGGATCCGTGCCCGAGACCGAAGCTTGTCTGGAAGGTAGTGAGGTGGAAAGGTTCCCCGGCCAGGTGGCTCCTGCACCTGGAGACAGGGATGGAGGACTCTCTGCCACGAGGGCCGAGCCGAGGCTGAGCGACCACACCTGCACCTGCCTGATTCCTATTTACCTTAACCCTCAGCCATCCTTCCAGAGGAGAATTCGGCTGAGGGAGGCCACCCCTTACCTGGGGGCCACACCGGCTATGCACCGCCCCCCTTGATAGGACCTTGTAACCTCTTTCCCTCCTTCCCCAGGTGGGACCCTTGGCATTGGGGAGACGCTGGGGTTGGGAGGGAACACCAACACTGTAGGCACGAAGGCTGTGGATCCAGCTTCCTTGCTATGTGGCCTTGGACAGGTCACCCAGCCTCAGGAAGCCTCAGCCTTGTCATCTGGCACTGGAGATACCGTAGCCTCCTAAGCCATGGGACTGAAGAAAATGCTCATGGTAGTGCTTGGCCTGCAGGGCGGACGGGCCAGGTGGCTGTGACTGTGGTGAGAGCTCAGGACCCAGCTCCAACTGCTGCCTGGGGGACTAGCCGAGTGACCTTGGGCAACAGTTGTTAATCTCCATGAGCCTCAGTTTCCTCCTTAGTGAAATAGGGGACCTGGCACCCCTCAGGTATAAGGGTCAAATACATGCATTGCTGTGTGTGAAAAGACTTGAGAAATGGATGCTTTCTGTCCTTGTTGTTTCTTCTGTGTCTCTCCAGCTTAGTCCAGGCTGGGGAGGGTCTTTAATCAGTCAGGTGATTTGGGAACTCCTCGGAGCCCCCAGCCAGAGCTGCCGAGCAGCAGTGGGAGAAGGCAAGAGCTTGGGAAGTAGAGAAGGTCTGGTCAGCACCTGTTCACCCCCACAGGAGAATAGGGAAGCGGGGCCCTGACTTCAGGCCCTGGAGGCTCAGGCCCTGACTTCTGCGCCCCTGCCCCCAGGCTGTGGGAGAGGAGGCCCCTCATCAAAAGGACATGTAATAGCCAGAGTCCTATTAAAGTTGGGGATGGCCAGATCCAGCTGGTGACATCATGTATGGTGCAGGCCTTCTGCCTCTCTCCCTGTGGGTCTCAGCACCAATCCTGGGCTAAGAGTGTGGTGCTGCCTCGGAGCGGGGGGAACCTCAGCCTTAGCCACCCAGGCGGCCTCCATCCTGAGCCTTGGGTCCCAGCCAGACTGGCTGGCCAAGCTCTCAGCCACACAAGGTTCTCAGATCTTCAAAGGCAGCAGGCGCGTGTCCTGAGCACAGAGCCTGGCAGGAGGACACCAGCACAGGAGAATGTGGGGCTGTGCAGAGACATGATAAGGTTTTGATACCAGTGTCTACCTGACATGTCTGAAAAATCGAGCATGCAGTTTCCTGCTAATGAGTTGTGAGAGGCTGAAACAAGCCATCAGAAGGCTGGGCTGCCTCCTTCCCGGGTGGCTGCCAGGAGAGGGAAGCCACGTGCCAGCCCCCTCCCCTGGGGGCTCAGCTATTTGGGGATGATCTCTGTTGAGGGACAGAACTAAAACCTAGAGTGAGGTCAGGCTCTGCTGGTGGAACTTGACCCCTTGCCTAAAGCTTCTCCAAGCCCCTGGCTGCATTTCTCCTGGCCTAGCAGGGTCTGTGCAAAGTCCACTCTCCTTCAGGCTCTCGGAGAGATGGAAGCCAGAAACATCGGCAATGAATGGCTCCTCTCTGGTCCTTCCCTGCTTGCAAGGCAGCACTCACATTTGTCTATCTTATAACATTCTGCATGAGAGAAATTGAGGCTCAGAGAGGCAAAATAACATGCCCAAGATCACTGCTTTGAGTGGGTATGTTTAAGATAATGCTAGCTGCTATAACAGATAAACCCAGAGAGCCAATGGATTGAGATGACATTTATTTCTTGCTCATGTAAAGTCAAACTAACGGGAAGAGGAGGGGGTTCTGTTCCTCATGGTCACATGGGGACCCAGGGTGCTGGAGGCTGCATCATCTTCTGATGGTGACTCCCAAGGTTACTTTGGCCTTGGAGCATCCCACAGGCGGGTCAGGCCTCAAGGTGGCCTATGTACTTTATGTCCACATTCCGCTCATCACACCTAAATGCAAAGGGGTGGGACATAGAGTTCCTGCGGGCAGCGGTTTTCCCCTGCCAGCTCTGCCCTGGTGAAGGGGAGTGGGATCTTTGCTGGGCCTAGGACATAGTGTTTTCCTGGAACAGAGGCTGGGGACCTTGGGTCAGAGTTTGTTTGGGGGGGATAGTCACTTAGAGATCAAGTGCCCGACATAGATGAAACCTAGAAGACGACACAGGATGTTCCTGACCCTGTGAAGAGCATGGACCACACACAGTCCCAGCCTTTTCTACGGCCCCCACCCCATGGCCCCCCAGTTAGCTTCTAACCCACACAGCTGCCGCGGGCCTGCCCTTCAGACACCCCCCTTCCCTGTGGCTCCCCGCGGCCCTCTCAACAGAGTCCAAACCCTTTAGTCTGGCATTGACAAACCTTCACAGGAGGGCTCCAAGTTAGCTTGCAGCATTCCCCCCTCTAACGCCCCCCCCCAAACGCTGTGCTCCTCCATGACTAGCCTCTTTCTGTGGGGCCTTTGCACATGCTATGTGCCCTCTGCCTGGGTGTCTTTCCTCCAGTTCTTCATCCTGCAAACTTCTGCTCATCCTTCCTGATCCAAATCAAAGGTGTTCAGTGAGGGAGCTGCTTAGTGTGCTTTGATGGGCAGTTTACTGTGTACCAGGCACTGTACCAGAGGCCTTACAGGCATTAAGTCCTTCACAGCCTGCCAAGCCTCCGAGGTGGGCATCCCATTTTATAGAGGAGGAGCCGAGTCTCTGAGAGACAGGAACTTGTGTGAGCCCATGCAGCTAGCGAGGGGCACACGGGTTCCCAAGCCAGGTATGGACACTCACAGCAAAGACAACCATTGGCTATACTCCTGCCTTTTATTAGCACCTGTCACAGTACATCATTATTCTTCATTTACTTAATAGTTTGCCTAGAACGTGCTGTCTTTCTGAGAAGGCGGCTGCCGACTTCCTGTGGGCAGAAGTCACGGCCAATCCGTTCTGAAATCTGCCTCACCACTGTCCCCACCACCACCGTGCTGAGGTCCAGGTGGCGATTTTCTCTCAAATAAATCCCTCACCCTCCGCTGAGAAGCAGAACCAGAAATTCTTCAAGTTATCGTCTGTCATAATCCCCTCCCTGCTTGCCTGTCAGTTTTTGAAAGTTAACCTGAAACCATTTGAAAATGATCTGAGAGGCATAGACCGGCCTTCTCTTTGCATGATTAAGTACGATGGCTTTTTAATGATTTGAGCTGTGCCTTCTGCGGTTTGACAAAAATGGATTACCATATATTTCTGAAAACCGTGCCGCTGAAATCAGATTTTTTTCCATTTTCTCAGTCATCCTCACAAACCTTTGCTGAGAATGACAAATACTCGGGGCTTTAATTGTTCAGTCGCATGAGGGTGGCGTCTGCCGAGTTCCGAGAACTGCTCTCTTCGGGGAAAGCCTTGAAAGGCTCCTGGGGTTCGATCTTTAGGAAATTGAACTGTGTGTTTTCTCCGAAGCAAGGAGAGCTGTCTTCTGGGCTTGGCATATTTGCTACATTTGTGAATTGCTTTGGCCCCAACATCCAAAATATAGGCAGCTTTTACCCAGGAAGCATGCTGGGGATTGTCATACCAGGCGTGCGGAGTGGGTGGATGTGGGCAGGTGGGATGAGGGGCCTCTCTCCCTGCTCAGCCCTCACACAGACCTTCCACCTCCTGCTCCCTCTTCCTGCCAGACTTTGTGCCTTATCCAGGCTACCTGCACCTGCAAGGCGGGTGTTGTCGGTCTCTTTTGACAGATGTAGACTCACAGCTCAGAGAGGTTAAGTAACTTGGTTATGGCCACACAGCTGGTAATATACAGAGCCAAGTCTCAAACATGTAGACCAGAGGCCTGTGCTTTATCCACTATCGCAACTGCATCTAAAAACACCAAATTTAATCAAATGAAAGATGACTCATAGGCACCCCTTGCAGCCCATCTATGTTTAAAGAAATGAAAAAAAATTTCACTGTATACCTCCCAGTGTCAGTCTCTCTAGCAATGTGCCTTATCTGACATTATCCCCATTTCATAGATGAGGAAGCTGAGGCTCACGTGGGTGAAGTAGCTAACCAGAGGTCAGACAGGTAGGAATAGCCACAGTAAGGTTTGACTCCGATCCCTGCCTGACTCCAAAATAATTTCCTCACCCCATCCTTTGTAGGAAACAAAAATCTGTCCCCCTCACCTCAGTTAGGTGGTTAACACAAGTAAGTCTGGCAGGGGGATGCCTGCATTACTTTCTCTGTAAAATGTGTACAAGTATCTTCAATTAAGGAGAGGGGGTAGTGTGGCTTCTATTAGATTCTAGCAGGAGCCTATGGACCAAAGAAAGGGGAGGTCCCTGGTCAGTAGAGTGGGGTGAGTCAGTGTCCTCCTCTTCTCTGGATGCTGGGAGTGAATCAGGTAGGCCCATAAACGGCGAGGACCCCCTGGTCTGTCTTGTGGTTGTGCCTGCTCTGGCTCCTTCTCATCTCTCCAGGTTAACTTAGTACCTCCTGAGTGCCCAGCGTTATGCTAGGCTCTTTGATGACTGTAAAGAAGAATATGGTCAGGATCTCTAGCTTCTGGGGCTTTGGCCTGTCTGAGAGACAGACCAGATCCTTCCGTGAGCCCGCCTAAGCCAAGTGATTAGCAGTGGGACCCAAAACGGAGCAGGGAGGAAGCATAGTCCCTAGAGGGGATCTGAGAAGGCTTCATGGAGGAAGAGGGGGCTAGGCTGGTCTGTGTGTCATAGCAGGGCTCTTGCAGGGGGAGGCCCCCAGCTCTTGGCACACAGACAGTGCCTTTACCCCAGGGGCATTGCCCCAGCTCACAGGCAAGGAGGGGACTTGGGAGTCTTGGGCTGTGAGCAGCCCCCTGGGATCCTCTCAGACCCTCTGAGTCTAGCCGGGGGTGGCACAGCAAGGAAAGGCAGAGTCTCCGGAGCAGACGGCCTGAGTTAGATCCTGAATGCACACTTCATCGACCTCGGGAAATGTTCATGACCACCCCACGCATCAGTTTCCCCATCTGTGGAACAGGGACGTGAATCGTGCCTTCCCCATAGAGTTGCTGGAAGCTTACAAGAGGTGCTGCCCGGGGGCTCTGCCACGCCCACACAGGCTGCCAGTTGTGGCTTTGTGTCTGCCGGGGGGGGCCCCTGTGGGCAGTTGTGCATCCAGTGTTGCACACACACTGTGACCGCTGCCCCCGGGATGGTTCTGGAAGGTAGAGTACAGATGAGAAAACCGAGGCAGCTAGTAAGTGCGGCTCCAGGCTCACCCCTTTCTTTTGCCGGTTCCCTGCAGCTTGGCCATCCCAGCAAGTGGCAGGATCCTGGGCCATAGCTCTGTACCAGGCTCTCCCAGCACAGCCTCTGCCATCTGTCTGTTTCTTGGGGTGAATAGGGCCTCTTTGATTTCCTTTCTTTTCTCCTTTCCAAAAATCATCACTCATCTTGTTATCAGAGCCTTGCATCTGTGTCTCTTGGCTCTGGTCCACAGGCTGTGTTCGCCACAATCAATGCATAGCTGTGTGTGGCCACGACATATATCCAAGAGGCCGTTGTGACCCCATGCCTGTGGACCTGGGAGGACAGCTAGAGGCTCCCCTGCTGGGGCTGAGGTGAGGCAACCAGCTGACGTTGCCCTGCACTCGGGGTGAATTCTTCTTGTTCCTGGACTGGTGAACAGCTGCCTCCCCACTCGAGGGGGCACCACCAGTGGCTCTCAGACAGTCTCAGAGCACAGGCCCTGGGGCTCCCTGCCACTCTCCTGCCCACCCACAAATGACTAGTGGGCACTCGCCAACCAAGAGGGATAGCTCCCTGTTATGCCACATGGGGTCCCCTCTGGGACCCCTTCCCACCCAGCAGCCAGAGGGTTAGGCCCCTAAGCCGTCCAGGCCTCTCCCTGAGTCCCCAGGGCTGTGTGGCCCGGCCCCACCCCCACGCTCCCACCACTGTCCATCTTCCTCACAGTGAGTGACCTCTGCTCTGCTCCACAAACGTGTCAAGACTGCCCACACGTCCGGCTGATCTCTGGGCCATGCATTCGGCCTGGCTCGCCCCCACCCGCCTTTTGTCCTGTGCTTCCTTCAGGCCTCAGTTCAGATGCCGCCCCTCCCTGGGCCTCAGGTCCTTCTCTCTCTTCCTTTATCACGGACATTACTTTGTACCTAGATGTCGTCTGGGTGACATCTGGTTGGTGTCATTCTTCCCCCCACCAGACCTGCATCTTGTTGAGGGTGGGGACCGGGACTGTCCACTCCCCATCATGCTTCAGCACGGGTACGTCCTGAGCTCTCAGAGAAGTGTCTTGGGGTGAAAATATAAATCTTGAGCAAGTGACTTAATTCCTTGTAGCCTCAGTGTTCATCTCTAAAGGAGGGACAATAACAGAGTTGTCACAAGGTTTAAAAAAAGCTGTGTGTGAGACCTAGAGTGCGAAGCCAGCGCTCGGCCAGGCTCGCTGCGGTTACTTCTGTTAACCTCTGCCGAGGATGGGGTTGGTGGTTGACGTGGAGGAGAATGCCACATTCCACAAGCAAACCTTTACGGAGTGCCAGCCTTGGTCAGGACTCATGGGGTTGGTCTCTGTCCCCCAGCACCTCACACTGCGCAGGAACAGCCGCTGGCAAGGGGCGCTGGCTGTCAGAGAGGCTTGGGAACGAGGTAGTGGGAGGATGGCAGCCATTTCTTCACTCAGCAAATCCGGGAGATGCATTGCCTCTGCACGGCCTGTTCGAGCCTAGATTAACCAGACTTCCATTCAGCTCCAAAGACACTCACTCGCCATGATGGACTTGAGAAAAGGACACAGATGACACAGATTATCATATAGAAAGTGGAAAGAAAATCTTCTATGAAAAAAGTTCAGAGGAGGAAGACCTCAGGTTCAGGTGGGGGAATCTGGGATGTTTTCATGGAAGCAGCAGCTTTCTCTTGGACTGTGAGTAGCCATTGGATTGGGAGATGTGTAGAGAGACATTTGGGGTGAGAGTAGGGCATTCCAAGCAGAGGTAATAGCTTGAGTAATGGGCTGGAAGCCTCGAAAGAGGGGACCAGAGAATCAGTAGTCAGGTTGGAGTGTGGAGAACATAAAAGACTTGAAAGAAACAAGGCCGAAAGGGTATTGTATCAGTCAGCCTCTTCCAAAATAATGCTGTGGAACACATTATTGCACAACAAGTGATAGACAACAATGAGCATTTCTTTCTTATTCGTGTGGTTGCAAGTAGGCTGGAGTTTATCTAGGCTGTGCTCAGCTGGGTTCAGTCCGCTCCCCCTGTCTTGGACCAGTGGCTGTTTGAGATTCGTTCTTCTCACAGTGAAAGGTGGGAGCACAGGAGGACAAGCCCAACCAGGCAGGCTTCGTTCAAACTTCCATTCAAGTCATGTCCACGAATCCCATGGGCAAGGCTCGCAATCAAGCCTGAAATCAAGGGCACCGTTAATTCCCCACCCACCATGAAGCCAGAGCAGATTCCATGGACACAACCAAAGTTGATGGCCCGGAGGTGTCTGCTTCTCCCCTGGAGGTAGAGGGAGGGTACTGAGCAATCCCCTAACTTGCAGGTAAAAGCCAGGTAGAAGCCAGTATATGGACGGACTCAGGAGCTGCCCAGGCTGCAGCTGGACTTTAATACGTCTTGGGGTGAGCAGCAGAAGACTCTGGCTTTTCTTTCCCCCTCAAGTATGTTGCGAATGCCACAGTGCCTGCCCAGCCCCATCCTGCCCTCCTGAGAGCTCGTGCCTCCTGCCTGCCTGGCATGAAAGCTGTGCTATTCTTTTCTGCGGGGCCAGGGAGGCCAAGGATCTGCCAGGAGTCCTAGCTTTGCCAGCCCTGCTGTGGCTTGCTCTGCAGGAACTGAGCCTTATGATAACAGGCCCCTTCATCGAGCACCTAAGGTGGAGTGTGCTGGGTATAGCCTGTTCTCTGGTGTTGAATACCTGCTCAATGCTCTTTGTATACCTTTGTCGGAATCGGCCACACCTTCCTAAAAAGAAGACCTTATTACCCCATTTTTCTGAGGTCAAGCCGGTTGCCCAACATCCCACAGCTGGGAAGGGACTAAATGAGGATTAGAACCAAGCCGACAGGATCGCATGGTCTGGAAGGTGATGTCTGCTTACAGCTCTGCCCTGCGCTGCTAAGCCGCTGTGTGACTTTGGAGATGCCACTGCGGCGTCCCAGACTCCATCTGCCTTTTCTTCTCTCAGAGCTGCTCTGAGATAAAAAGCAGTTTGGAATTTGAACCCCAGCTTCTTCGAGAGGGCATTTTAAAAATGCACATTTCCCAGTCAGACGGCACCCTCAGGTCTGACTGAAAAACAACCAAATACAACAGTAACATTTTTAAAACAGGCCCTGTTTCCCCATGAGGGGCCCTGTCCGGCAGACCACTTCAGTGAAGCGGGTCTGGTTGTTGGGCGCCCTGGCCCTCATTCGGCTGCCGGCCACAGCAAACATTCCCCGGCTGGCTGTGGCAGCAAAGCGTGGCATCTGTCTGGGAAGGCTGGAGGAAGCCATTAGTTCCACCAGCCGTGCCGTCTGCGGCAACCCATTCTGTCCTGGTAACTGTTTCCCTTGGATAGCTGGCCGCTGCTGCGCAGAGTGTTTTCTCCAAGGCCAAGAGGCCTTGTCAAGAGCCTGGGGAGCTCCAAGAAAGCGCCGTCCTCATTTCCACGAGCCGTTCGTTCATTCAGCAGCCTTCCGTTCTCACCTTCCCTGTGCCTGGCCTGGGGGTGGATGCTGGGCCACTGGGAAGAGTCGGATCCAGCCGCCGCCCCTGGGGTTCACAGGCGCATGTGGTGTGGTGGGGACGGTGTTGTGACCAAGAGGCCTGCAGTGGAGCAAGGCAGCCTGGCCCAGGAGGGAGTCGTCCCCGGGAGGATCTGCTGGCTGGCTCAAGAATTCTTGAGTGAAGGCTCAATGCTCGAGCCCAGGCCAGGACAAAGAGTAGGTGTTCCCCAAGCCAACTCGGAAAAAGAAGGTATCCCAGGCCTAGGGACCCATGTCAGCAGCCCCCCTACAGAGCACCACCGCACAGAGAGCAGCGGAGTGGGGGCAGAGGCTGCCAAGGCCTGGACCACAGGCACCTGCCCACGGTGCCTCGGGGACTTTGAATGTGATTGAAGCCTTGATAAAGGGCAGGAACATCATCAGATCTGACCATCTTCTATCGATTCACCTCTAGTAAGAATATTCTGTCAAGTGCCAGGAATAGTTCCTAAAAATATATCTTTAGTCCTTCCAGAGGCTCCAGGAAACCTTTGCCTGGAAACACACACATCCTCTGGATGCAACTTGATGTGATCAGAAAATAGCCACCATGGGAAGAGTCAAGAAAAATATTATTACTGGAGGGAAAAAAGCCCCGCCCCACACCGGACAGAGGGCAGAGGTCCTAATCCCTGAAAGGATTTCATGCGGCCGGAAGACCTTGCCATACAAGACAGTGTGGTTTTACACAGTGCCCTTTGGGGTAGTGGGGATATCGCTTTAATCAATCCAGAAACCCACATGACAGAACATTCCAGTTGCTTCTCCTGCATAACAAATCATTCCAAAACTCAGTGGCTTTAAACAATTATTTTATTATGCTCAGAGACTCGGTGGGTCGGGAATTCAGAAAGGGCACAAGAGGGACAGCTTATCGCTTTACCACCCTCAGCTGGAAAGGCCTGAAGGGGAACCTGACGGCTGGAGCCATCTGGAAGCTTTTCAGTTCACATGTGTGGAACTGACGCTGGCTGTCGGCGGGGAGCTCAGAAGGGGCTGTGGTCAGAAAACATACATGTGGCCTCTCCATGTGTTCTCTCCTTATGGGCTACCTTGTGCTTCCTCCCCGTATGGTGGCTGGTTCCAAGCGCCAGCGTTCCAAAAGACAGGAAGTGAAAACTGCCCTTTGCTTAAGGTCTGGATCTAGAAACTAGCACATCATCCCTTCTGGTTTATTCTGGCATATTCTGGTGTATACTCCTGCCCTTTATCAATAAATAAACCTGTAGTCACAAAGGCCCACCCAGGTTCACGGAGAGGAGCGGTGGCAGAGTCCCTCTCCTGGGGTGGGGTGCACTGTGGCAGCCCTGTTTGGGAAATAAGACCTGCCCCAAAGCCACACTGGTTTCTTTGGAAGCTGAGAAAGAAAACAGTTGTGTTGTTTCTTTACAGATTAAGAGAAGTCTCTGAGGATTATGTCATCAAATTAAACGCAGCCGTTAGAGTATGGCTCTGGGGATGCTCCAGTAATAGGCTATGCTCTGGGTGATTTTTTTTTTCCTTCTGAATGTTCTTCCTGCAGTTTATGTTGTCCAGCCTGACCCGTTTCTCTTTGCTAGTGTAGCGTCCCGTAAAAACCTCACCGCCATTAATACGGCAGAGTCGGGACAGGGGATACAAACCTCAGTCTAGCAGGGCAGGGCTCCTGCCCAGGCAGCCCCAGGGGGAGGAGGTGACAGGAGCGGGGTGGGAGGGGGGGCAGTCCCTCGTGGAAACAGAGCCACACACGACAAACAGCTTCCCACAGGATGATGGTACACACCCACTTAGCCACCCTGGCTGACCTGGCCTCAGCCTGGTGGCAGGGCCTCCCCTGATTGCTGGCTCCAGCCCCTGGAATAGGCAGTTTGCCTGCCCTGGGCGTGGTCCCCACAGATGCCTGCATGGTGGGCTTGGTCTGTTCAAACCAACATGTTTACCTTTAACACTTCTGGGTGCCAGACTGTAGCCAGGAACTGAGAAATGGGACTGAGCCACAGCCCCGCTCCGGACCCTCCCCACCCAGGGTGAGGGGCCCTTTACTTGCAAATGCTGCGAAGTATTCTAGGCAGTGGAGGACAGCAGTGAACAAAACAGGGCTCTCCCCTCCAGAGGCCTGTGCTCTCTTAGGAGAAGACAGTAACAAGGACCCAGATCCACATGTAACGTCCCTGGGATGAAGGTGCTGAGGAGAATGAGGAGGTGAGGGAGATGCGACGGGGGTGCTGTTGTGTCAGAGTGACGGGAACTGCCAAGGCCTGACACAGAGCAGGCTCGGAGGCCTCCAGGAGCAGCAGGCAGCAAGGGCAGAGCAAGAGAAGTGGGAGAGGGAGAGGGAGATGAGGCCGAGAGGAAGCCAGGGCCAGATCCCAGGGCCTCCGAGTCTGATGGGAGCCATGGGAGGATTTTGAGAAGGGGAGCAGCATGCTGGGACCGGCATTTTCAACGGGTCCTTCTGGCTGCCGTGTTGAGGACAGACAGATGGAGGTGTGGAGGGTGTGCAGAGAAAGGGGAGAAGCCCAGGGGCCAGCGAGGCAGCTCTTGGAATAAACCCAGGAGAGAAGAAGGTGGCTGGACCAAGGTGGGAACACAGAGGAGGTGAGAAGTGCATGGAGTCTGGAAATCTTGTGATGAGAGTCACCAGGATTCGCCGTGGGTTGGGACGAGGGGAAGAGGAGTGCGGAGCGGAGTCAAGGGCTGGGGCTCAGCTCCTGGAAGGAGGGGCTTGGCCTTGATCACTGTGGTTGAGGAACAGATGTGGAGGAGCAGGAGGTCTATGACCTCCCGGTGGTGATAGGACTGGGGACTACTGGTTAGGGGAAGCTGGGGCTTGAGGCCAGGTCCTGGCTGGGAGTGGACATCCGGGAGTCCCCAGCATGCCGGGTGGTACTGAGTCCTTAAAGGAATGAGGGCGGGCAGAGAAGAGAAAAGGCCCAACCACGGAGCCCGTCCGTAGAGGTCTGGAGAAGAGGAGGGACACACAGAGGGCACTGGGCAGGCCCAGTCACAGGGTTAGAAGGAAAGGCAAGAGGAAGAGTGTTGTCCTGAGAGCCAAGGTCAGCTCTGAACAGGCCCAGCACCGGGGAGAGTATGTGCACCTGTCAGGGACAGACCAGCCTGCTCCCAGCCTTTCCTCTGCCCACTTTCTTTTTTTCTTTTTAAAGATTTTATTTATTTGACAGAGAGAGATAGAGACACACAGTGAAAAAGGGAGAGGGAGAGGTGGGAGAGGGAGAGGTGAGAAGCAGGCTTCCCAACGAGCAGGGAGCCCAATGCGGGGCTCGATCCCAGGACCCTGTGATGATGACCTGAGCCGAAAGCAGACACTCAAATGACTGAGCCACCCAGGCATCACTCTCTGCCCACTTTCACTAGGAGCTGTTGCTGGAGCCTGGAGACAAGTCTGACGCAGACCAGAGCCCTGCTCTTACAGACGGACAGATCGACAGTTCCTCTGTGATGTGAGGACAGGGAGGCAGCCCTTGTTCTGGAGATGGGGGTGCACAGAATAGGGGCCCACAGTGAGGGCTTGGAAGGGCTGGTGAAGATTTCTCAGGAGAGGAGAGTCGGGGAGGGCACCAGGTGGGCTCTAGGTTGCCCAGGAGAAGGTGGGGGGGGCAGTTGCTAGCAGTCTGCAAAGAGTCACAGAAGGCAGGGCTATAAAGTGGCCCACTTGAGCTGGGGGCTCTGGCCTTTGGGGCTGCTTGGAGATAAGGTGCTGAAGAGGGGCAGAGAGGCAGTGGGGACCCTTGAGCTCAAGGAGTTCGTGGTTAGTTAGAAGGTGAGCAAGGCCACAGTGCTGGCGGGGCAGGAGTGGCGTGCACATGATAGGGAGCTCCCTCAGCAGGAGGGGGTTAGCTGGGTGGAATCAGGGAACGCTGCCAGGGGGAGGTGCTTTGAGGACACACGGGCTTTGAGTATGCCCAGCTGCACAGAACAGCTGCCTTGGCGAAGGAGAGCACGCGTGCAAAGGTGTGGAAGCTGGAGGGTGTGGCTCATGTCCAGGAAGCACAGCTGGATGGGAGCTGAGATCAGCCAGGCCCTTTAGCGTCAGCCCCAGAAGCTTCACGCCTCCCTGCCTTATCGCACAGGTACTCGGAAGCTGTTGCAGCTGTTGAGCTGAGGAGGGAGTTGGATGTGGTGTTAGGGTGCAGGGGTCCTGGAGGTAGGAAGACCTTTTGAGAGGCCAGGTGCAGACCCAGATCGGGGTGTTACTGGCTTCCTCGGCAGACACAGGTGGGACCCAGGCGACACTTTTCCTTTCATTTGGGCCAAAGGTTTTGCAAGCAGCCGTCATGCCACACGGCCCTGTAGGCCCGGGAGGCACCAGTGATGCAAGAGCACCCCAAGGCCTGGGTGACCCCCGAAGACTTTGTGGAGGGGCTGCTCAGGGCCAGTGTGGGGGAAGGAGGGCCACGCGATTGGGGGAATAAGCTCACACGTACCCAGCCCGGTACCAGCTCCTTTCTGTCCACCACCCCCCCCCCCCCATTTAGGGCTCCCTACGGCCTTAGGAAGTAGGTCCCACTGTCGTCCCCATTTCGAAGACGAAGCAACGTGAGACTCAGAAAGTTACGGTGACTTGCCTTGGCGCACAGCTGGTATGTGATGGAACCAGAATTTGAACCCACAGCTTCCTGAAAGGGCCAGTGTTTCAAGAGAAGCTACAGGACACCGGGAATAAGAACAATGAACTGATTGACTGAGCGCTTATTCTGTGCCAGGCATGAACAGGTGTCTGTATCAGAAAGGCCGGCACCCGTGTGCGGCATTTATCCCAGCTCAGGAACCTGCAGTGGCTCCCCAGTATCTAACATGGTGGTCTTCTCTCACTTTACAGATGAGAACTTTGACAGTCAGAGCAGGTGTGTTGCTGGCCCAAGCTGGGGTTTGAACCCAGGGTTGTTTTCTTTTAACCCACCTCCTGCCTGGCAGGCAGGGGCCAGGGGCTGGGGCAATCCTTTGTGCACAGCAGGGGTTCAGAGCTGGAGGTGGGAGAGTGAGCCAACCTGAACCTGCCTCAGGGCCGAGCCTAGTGGAGCTTCCAAGCCAGCTGCCTGACTTTTGTCCCCTTTTGGCTCTGTGCATAGAAACCCTGTGCCTGTTCACTGAATAGGGGTGTGTGTTCTCCCCCCAGGGGAGCCGACCCAGGCCGGCTGCAGGTACGGATAGAGTTGAATTTAGGACTGGGCCTTCTTTCTTGCCCAGCCTGGCCGCTGGGTAACCTCTGGCCTGGGATGAAAGGCTTTCCAATAAGTGCCTCGCTGGCCCGCAGCCCAGCTACACATAGGTGTGGGCCGGGGTGAGAGATCATCAGAGGGAAGAGGCAGGAACCTGAGAGCAGAGTGGAACCCTGCCAATAAATCCCTCAGTGATCTGCCTTCTCAGCCACTGGCCCCGGAGCACTTGGGAAGAAGAACGGGTCACCAGGAGCCCTGGCTGCCTTCCTTCCCCAGCCTAGGCCCTCGGGCCTTCGGGCTCAGGCTCAGCCCATGGAAGGAGGGCCCATGGGGTGAAAACACCAGGCAGCACAGGGCAGGATTTAGAAATCAGATACTCTGGGCCATGCCATCCTTGGCCTTGGGCTTCTCTTCAATCCTTCTCAGGTCACAGCGGCCTCCTGCCCCTTTGGGGGCTGGGGCACAATTAGCAATCAGATCTGACTGTTTTCACAGGGAAACAAGAAAGCTTGGGTTCTTCTCCTTTGGTCTAATCCCAGGCATGTCCCAACCCCCTCTGGGGGTCCTCTGTGAAATTTAGGGACAGGGCAGTGGGGCCTTCAAAAATCCCTAAAAAATCAGGTGTGAGGCCCTGTGGTATAAGCTTCAGAGCCAAGAGGATGGACGCCAGGCGGGCACTCTGTAGCCGGGCGCATCTCAGCATCCATGGTATGTCAGTGTTCCCAGGCCTCACACCTCTACCTCACCGTAAAGCGTTCCTGTGTTTGATCTTTGGCACCCGCAGGGGAAGCAGCCAGCACAGACCAGGGAAGATCGACTTTGTTTGGCTTTGGATGTTTTCCTACCAATCCTTAGTGTCGGAGGGGTTGATGTTCTGGAAATTCACTTCTACCCCAATACTGAAACCGCCCTGGGATGCCTGACTCTGGATGGGGAAGACCCTGCTTCCGGAAGTGGATTCTGAAACCTCCAGGCTTATCCTTCTCCCAGGGTCTCCTGATCTCCCTCCCATCCTTTTCCAGGCCGTGCCCTTTATGAGACCTTGCCTGGCCCAGAGAGGTGGGGGTTTGAGTTTCAGGAGTCTCTGCCTGCAAAGTCAACACAAGCAAGCAGTTAGGGAAGCGCTAATTAAGGAGATACGATGCTAACTCTGAATGTGGGTGTGCTTGCAAAGCCCGGGCTCAGGCTTCAGACTCTAGAGGGGCTCAGCGCCCTGGGGAAAGATGGAGCCTGTGGTTCTCACTGCTTTTGAGCCTCTGCAAGGAGGACACCGAAAGAACAGTCAGACCTCTTAAGCTGCATGCTGGTCTCTAAAGGAAATTACTCCTAACTGTAGGTTTAAGGAGTTGATGGGAAGCAGCTACCTCTTCCAGGAAGCCCTCCGGATGGCCCCAGGCACCTCTCCTTCTCCCTCCTTTTCCTCCTTCACAATACTCTGCAGTCAAGCTCTGGTTGTGCCTCATGGGGAGGTCTTCCTTTTCACTCTCCTGCCCAGTCCGTGGTGTGGAAAGCTATGATATTTTGCACCATTATCTCAGCCTTTACTCCCAGGACAAAAGTCTAAGGCCCAGTGGCTGGGGCCAGGTCTCACAGCTTGTGCTTTTTGTACTCCCTGTCCTAGAGCGGCCACAGAATCTTTGCTTTGTGCATTTGTTTGGTTTCTTTGCCCAAACTGTTTTTTTCTCAAATGGAAATACATTTCTGATTGTAAAAATAATCCATGAGCTGAAGAAATAAAAGAGCACCTGTAATCCCAGCACTTGGAGGTAACCATTGAATCACATGCTGCCAGACTTAGTTCTGTGCGAGCTCACCACATTCAGCATACAACAAAGAAATTATACTGGGCTTCTTTTCTTCTTCTTCTTCTTCTTTTTTTTTTTACAACCTACATTTAAAAAAATATTTTATTTATTTATTTGGCAGAGAGAGACACAGTGAGAGAGGGAACACAAGCAGGGGGGGGAGGTCAGAGGGAGAAGCAGGCCCCCTGCCAAGCTGGCAGCCTGGATGCGGGACTTGATCCCAGGACCCCAGGATCATGACCTGAGCCAAAGGCAGCCACTTAACGACTGAACCACCCAGGCGCTCCTGCAACCTACATTTTTTAACTTAACAGATCCCATGGATATTTCCCCAGTAAACGCGGGTCTGCCTCACCTGCAGGAATGGCTGCATCATGTCCTATTTTATGTTTGAGCCACAATTTATATAACTAATCCCCTATTATTGGATTTGGAGCTTTTCCCCAACTCTTCCCATTGTATATAGTACTGCAGTAAATACCTCCCTGGATAAATATTTGTGAACATCTTTTTATTATTTTTTTTGGTCTTAGAATAAAATAAAGAATGGCATTGAAAAGTCAGAGGACTGGCTTGTTTGTTAAGATCCTGTAAACCCAATGCCAGTTCACCGTCTCCCCCATGTCACAGAAAAGTGGTGGGCGCCTGGCCGGTACTGATGGTTGACTTGTGGACAGATACTTGTAGATGAAGGTCTGGGGAGTGGTTTGGCCTGTGAACTTGGTGTCCCAGCCTGCTGCCCATGGTCCACTGCCCAGAAAGCACGCTGGGGTGGGCGGAAGGGGGCACACTTGCTCCTGGACCCCTGCTTCGAAGACTGGTGGAGTCTCTCTGGGTCATGCCTGGGCCAGCCTTGGCCTTGGAGCCTGCCCAGGCACTTAGAGGGGGCCGGGGAATGGGGGCTTGTGTGGCTGGGGATGAAAAGGGTAAGAACGAGCCTGAGTCATGCCTTCGATCTCTGTGCCTACAGGAGGCCTCAGTGGGGCAACCATCATTGACTCCCTTGACACCCTCTACCTCATGGAGCTGCAGGAGGAGTTCCAGGAGGCCAAGGCCTGGGTAGAAGAGAACTTCCACCTGAATGTGGTGAGTCAGAGACCTTTGGGGTGTTAGAGCCAAAAGGCACCTGGAAAGTCAGGGGCCAGCTCCATCCTATCACTTCGGAGACCCAGAAACCCTGGCCCCAAGCTGCCCAGCAGAGCAGTGCTGGAAGTGGGGCTCTGTGCACTGTCTGCTTTGTCCTCTCCTAAGACCAGCCTCAAGGTGGGGCACACCTCTAGCGCTGGCCAGCCCATGTGTATTTACCAGCCTGTTCTCCTCTGGGAGGGAAGATAGCCAACAACCCCTCCCTCCCTTGCCCGGGGTGCCAGGTCCCCAGGAAGTCCCTTCTAGGGCTGAATCTGTCGCACAGAACAGCAGGAAACGGGGGGTGGAGGGGGGTGGGGTGGAGTGACTCTGGAGGGGAGAAGTGGCTTATCTGCTCAGAGCGGCTCTAACCTGGAGCCCCGCCCCATCCTCTGCTGCCCTCTAGAGGTAGGTGAGAGGATGGGGAGCAATCGGGATGACCGTGACAATGACAATGCCTAATTCACAGGCTTGTTGTGAGGTTAACTACTGTGGAGGGTTAATTACACTGTCAAGTCTGACATGGAGGTAGGGTGGTGTCCTCCTCCTCCTCATTATTACCATCATTTTGAGGCATGTGATGCCTCTGCTAGTCTGTGTGAGGAAGCTTAGAATCCTCCCATTTCCTACCATTCTAAATGGGAGAAAGGCCGAGAGGCGGGAGAAGGAAGGGGAATCTTCCTGGGCGCACATGGCCCCTGGTGGATGGGGGAGAGAGAATGGGCATCCGGCAGCTACCTAGGGTGCCAGCTGCTGGCAGGTCCAGGGAGCCAGGAGACATTTCCAGCAGGCTGGTGCAGGTTAGGGAGGGCTCTCAGAAAAAGGCAAGATGGGGTCACATCCCTTCTCTGAGCCTTGACTTTCTCATCTGGAAAATGGAAGCGATGCTGAAAGAGAGAATGGCTTCGCGGTGCTCTTTCAATGGAAAGCTCTCCCCCATGAAGGGATGGTCACTGTGTGTGGTCAGCAGTAAGACTGTGATGTGGGGAGCACTGGGCACAGGGGAGGTCATAGCGGGTACCTCTGGGAAGCCACACGGGGCATCAGGTGGGCGTCCTCCCGTACCCCTCAGAGCAACCTGCCTTAGGATGAAGGAACCCTGAGCAGAGAAAAGTGACATCTCTTGCCTGACAGCCCAAAGCCAAGTCAGAGGCTGAGGTGGGATTTTAACCTAGAGCTGGTCCTTGGCATGATGCCCCAACATCCCTGATTGGCAGCCCAGACCCAAGAAAGAAAACACGGATTAAGCCAAGTGTGGACATGCCCTCGGGCTGCCGATCAGAGGCTGAGAAGTCTGCTTACCAGCAGGTGTCTGCCTGGCACTCTGGCCTCTCAGCCTCAGCTTGGCCCTGTCTGCCCCAGAACCTCCTCAGAGAACCTTCCCCTGGCCCTGTCTCCCTGCCCTCCTGCTAAGCTAGGACAGTCCCTCAGGAAGGGGGTGGCTGGGTTAAAGAACTTGCCTCCCTTCAGGCTAGGCGTTAGCCAGCAGCTCCCACCACCCTCTCGAGCCTCTTGGAGAGCCGCCAGGGCTAACTTTGCTCTGGCGGCCTCGGGCGAAGGCTAGGGAAGGAAGCCAAACCCAGCATTTATTCGTAATGCTGTCCACGTGCTGTAGTGGCCTGCCCTGCGGGTGCTGATCCCTCTCAACTTCTCTGAAAACCACAGCCCAGCACAGCCTCAACTGTCAGGTGAGGCCTCGGAGCCCAGCACAACGGTGGCCAGGCCAGCGGTGTCGGGGGCTGGGGCCAGAGTGGCCTGTCTCAAGGGCCTGGCTGTCCTCTGGAGCCCAGCAGGCATCTCACAAGTGCTCCCCGCCCCTTCTCTCTCCCACTGCCTTGCAGAGTGGAGAAGCATCCCTGTTTGAGGTGAACATCCGGTATATCGGAGGCCTCCTCTCCGCCTTCTACCTGACGGGAGAAGAGGTAAGTTGACCTTGGAGGCCCCTCGACCATTCAGGTGTGAGAAGACTTCGGAGAACATCTGATCTCGCTCCCTCATTTCCCCAGTGAGGAAACAGGGATTCAAGGGGATTTGCCTGGGGCCACCCGGGGCCACCCAACCTCCACGGGGCCACCTGCTGGCCCTTCCTTCTCTTCTATCTGATGCTTCTGTTCTGCTGCCCAGGTGAGCCCCACTGGCTCCCACAGTTGAGAGTAAATTCTCTAAAGACGATGACTAGTCTCTTGACACCAACCACGCAGCTCCTCGCACAGCCCCCAACAGGCTCTGGGCTCAGCCAGGGCTTGTAGAGCTGCTG
The DNA here is from genome assembly GCF_030435805.1 of Mustela lutreola. Taxonomy (NCBI): domain Eukaryota; kingdom Metazoa; phylum Chordata; class Mammalia; order Carnivora; family Mustelidae; genus Mustela; species Mustela lutreola. The sequence continues at coordinate 18,752,870 of NC_081299.1, forward strand.
GACTGGTTTTTGCAGGTGTTGGTTTTCAGGATGGAGGAAGCCAAGACCGTTGTTTCATGATTTCCACCTGTGGCCGCCTCTTGTCCCCCCCCACCGCCACCCCTCTGCTCCTCTCCTGAGCCAGCCACCAGCCAGACACCACTTCAGGTCTCCAGTGGCAACGGGACATGGGCAGCCACTGCTGGTCACATGCCCTGAGTGCAAGGCCTCAGGCCCCAGGCAAGCTGCCTTGGCTTTAGCCGAAGGGCTGAGAAGTGTGGGGAGAAGGCAGAGCCCTGGGCACAGAGTCAGAAAACCTGGGTCTTATCCCCACACCATACCTGCTGTGATCTTGAGCAAGTCCTCTTCCACCCCTGGGCCTCGCTTCCTTCTCCACCGTGGGGATTCGGCTCACAGAAACCTTGCGAAATGGGACAGGAGAGATAAGGTTTGACCCTGAGCTGACCAGCTCCAAAGCCCGTATTCTCCAGGATGCAAGAGAATTTTGGGAAAACCACAGAGCTCTGTAGAAATGGGAGGCTCTTCTTCCCCTTGTCACCTCCCATGAAAACGCAGCCCAAGTATCTGCACATGAAGTTGGCCAAGTCCCCAGGACCTGGGTCATCCACTGTTGTGCTCCCTCCCCATTACCCAGAGGGCCGCGCTGCTCAGCACAATCCCTGCCTGGGGCTGGATGCCTGGACGTTAGCCCTTTCCCTTCCCTGCACTTCTCCTGCTCTGTCCACCCCGAGATTAACATCATCCCCACTCCCTGTGGCCGGGGGACGCAGAAAAATCCCCACTAAGCCCCAGTGCTGTTGGCTGCAGAGGTCATTTCTGCAGCCAGGGGTTCAGAAGCATCAGGTGCCTGCTCTCCCTCCCCAGCTGCTTTAGGCCTCTCCCACGGGCCTCATCTCCTCAGCAGAGATTACTACTTGGACCAATTCATCCCCAAGTAATTGTAGTTGGGAGCCTTTGGCTTTGAGCCAAATGAAGCCTGAATTTCATTTGAAAACCCAAGAACAGGAAAGTGACATGGAGCAGAGAAAGGCACCGTGTTCTTCTAGGTACTTGCCCAGCCTCTCTGCCACTCATGACTCTGGGAGGTGGCCACAGGATGTGGGGACCGGGCTCACAGGGGTCAGTCTGGGAGCCAATGATTTGCAGGGGGGACTGGAGTCCCTCAGTTCTGATGCTCGACCCTCCTCCTCCCTCCTCTTAGAGTATCTGTGATTCTGAGAACTTGTTTGAGGCCTTGGTTAGTGATGTAATCTGGCTGGGTCTGAGGACAGAGGAGGGGTGGTCCCCTGGGGTGGTCCTTGGCTTCATGCAGGACAGAAGTGGAATGTGAGCCAAGAGGAAGTGAGAACTGAGTTTATTGAAGACACAGAGAGAGGGAGGGTACAGACGGAGCATCTGGGAGACTCAGAAAGGAAAAAGAGAATGAGTCTCTTCTTTGCTTAGGATCTGTGGTTTTTGAGAATTGTGGTCTAATGTCCATGCCCTCTCAGCATCTAGGAACTGGTCAGAGCAAGGACGGGGTCTAGGTGCCCTCCATAAGTCACTTATTCCTCGGCGCCTGGGGGTCTTGACATTGAGATATCTGGTGTCAGTGTCTAGGATATGCACAAGGCAGCCTTGCCTGGTCATTCTTGCCCAGACAGTCCTTGGATGGTATCTCCTGCACTGGAAGATTCCAAAGAAATCATTCGCTCCTTGATCCTTACAAGGATGAAGCAGGTATAAGGCGGGCATGCAGGTGCTCGCATGGGTCAAGGCAGGTAAGGGAACGTAAAAAGCAGTCCTTTGTGGGGTCACTTCAGTTCCCCCGTGTCACTAGAAGGGTCATCAGTCTGACTGTCTGGGATGCAGAATGGATGCTGGGTGTGGACAGGAGGACAGGAGAGTGATTTAGAACTAGGCCACAAAGTCCCACTTGGCTCAGAACCCCTGAGCAGACAGCACGTCCTCCAGCCACGCCCTGCTGGTCCCTCTGTCCGTAGCACCTACACATGGCAGAGACCATACCCGATGTGTCCCGTCTCACTGGCCCCCAAACACCCCATAGGGTGGGGGTCTTTGCCTACTTGCAGATGTGGGAACCAAGACTTAGAAGGAACTCGCTCAGGTCGCGTTCCCTGAAGGCCGAGGTGAGTTGGTGCCTGACCCAGTAGCCTTTCTGCCACAGGCCTGGGTTACAGCCCCCATGCAGCCTGGCCCGGTGTCCCCACTTGCCACCATCTCTCTGTCCTCCATCTCATACACAGTGGGTGCCTGTGGCTGAGACTTTCCATTCTTCAGATTTCCCATGAGTATTTGTGGAATGGTGCCTGAGACCCCAGATCCCTCCTGGGCTGAGGCCTGTCTTTGCAGCAGGGGGAGCCTAAAGGAGTCACTTCCCCTGCTTGGTAGGCCAGCCCTACGGGACGCCCCTGAGAATGGCAAGTATGGTGACAGTCACACGAGGTGACGTTTGCCCAGCTCTCTACAGTTCATGCAGCCCATTCCCTTATGTACCTTCTCTCACTTGATTTCTAGAAGAACACCGTTCCATTGTGCACAGGAGGGTCAGAGACCCTGAGGTCACACAGCTGCCAAGTCGGAAGATCTGAACCTGGGCCCAGCCCAGAGAACTTTCATTCTGCAGAATATACTTCTTGCTAGTTTCTCTCACCTCTGGGCCCCTGACTGTGGCTTACCCTGTCTGCCTGCAGCCGCATCTCTCTGTGTGGGAAAGGCAGGCAGCTCGTGTCACTTCCCAGCTCCACAACCTTGAGCAAATTGCTTCTCTGAGTCTCGGTTGTGTCATCCTCAGAGTGGTCAACACCCTGCCCACAAGGCTACTGGGGACTGAAGGTCATGTAGAGAAGATGCCTGGCATAGTGATACATTGTGATTTATAATAAGTAATGTGTTTTTGGTCTTCATCCCATTTCTGGCAGAGCTCCTAAAACCCTTGGAATTTCCTAAACACTGAGAGCAATCCTTGTATCTTTTGTTATGTAAATTGGGTGACTCTTGGACCCCACCTGAGGATAGAGGCTCACTGCCAGGAAAATGAACCAGAAGGTGAGAGGGTAGTTATATTCAGTCCCCTGCCCTGACTTCCAAGGGACAGGAGAGAGCCAGGAGGTTGAATCAGGAGCCAACTGGCAGTGGCCTAATTAGCCATGCCCATGTCATGAAACCTTCATAAAACCCCAAAAAGGAACTGGGCCATGGAGCTTCCAGGGTGGCTGAGCACCGGGAGATTTGGGGAAAGCTCCAGTCCTGGAGAAAGCATGGAGGCTCTGTGCCCTCTCCCCAGACCTTGCATTAAGCATCTCTTCCATCTGGCTGTACCTGGGCTACATCCTTTTATAATAAACCAGTAAGTAAACATGTTTCCTGAGTTCTTTGAAGCACTCTAGCAAATTAATCAAACCCATAGAGGGGTTGTTGAGAACCTCTGACTTAGAGACGGTGTGCAGAAGCACAGGTAACAGGCTAGACTTAGGACTGGTGTCTGGAGGGGCGGAGGGAGAGGTGCGGCAGTGTGGTAGGACTCCGTCCTCAAGCTGTAGGAACTGCAGGAAGATAGTGTCAGAACTGAGTTGAATTGTAGGGTACCCAGCTGGTGTCTGGCAAATTGCTTGCTGGTATAGGGAAACACCCCCCCCCCACACACACACACACGGAGTGGAATCGGGTTCAGAATCTCTTCCACACCTACTCACTTCCAAGAGAATAAGTAAACTCATGTTCTTCTTTTGCCGGTGGTACCCCTCTGGTCCACGCACACTCACTCAGCATCCTTCCTGGTGGGGTTGAGACCCTGCAGTGCCCGCCAGCGACAGGCTTTCCAAAGGTGGAGACGTGGAAATTTCTAAGAGCGTAGAGAAGACACCACTTGCAGTCCTCGGGGCAGCCGGCAGCCGGTCAGCTGCCCGGAGTGGGTTCAGGTGCAAGTCGGTTCCTCTGCACCGCACTGCGCAGCCTCCCGGGGGCCAAGTGACACTATCAGGAGCCTCAGATGAGAGCCCTTTGTTGTTGCTAAACTGGAGGCTTCTGGGCCAAGGCTTTGGAATCTGGGTTCTAGAGAAACTCCCGCCGGGACTCTGATGTGGGTGGCCCCTGTGCCCACTCCTGGGACCCACTGTCTGGTGCGGGACCCTGTCCTCTTCTCCCGCCCAGCCCTGATGAGGGAGCAGGAGGCTGGCTGAGGACAAAGCAAGAGCTGGCGCCTTGCACCCCCCCCTCCATCCGCTCCCCTCCATAGGTGTAGCATTCCTCAGGCACCCCTGACTGCCATAAAATGATAAATAGTTAACTTGCTAAGATCACAATCCTACAAGACAGGAGTCTCCCTTGGTTTGCAAATGTCCTTGAGATTTACAAACAAAGAAGTTACCTTATCAATAGCCCAAATTCCAAAGACACAGAACTCAGTTTCTCAAGCCTAATGTCACCCTCCCCTCCATAAAAACCGAAGGAGGCGGAGGTAGAAGGAAGAGTAAATAAAGTTAAATTTCTTCTAAACCTAAATCTCATTAACAAGGATGTTTGATGGCAGGAATGTAACATTCCACCAGGAGACTCTCAATTGTCTTTACTTAATAGTAACTAAGCCTTCAATATCCTGATAGTATTCTTTGCCCCAATAGCCCTTCTGAATACCCCTTTGTCCTCACCTACCCAACTCCTGCGTATATAACCAACCACTCCTAACAACCCGGGGCGGCCGCATCTCTGCCTGCCCACGGGCCCTGTCTCCGTGCTCTAATAAATCACCTTTTGCACCAACGACGTCTTAAGAATTCTTTCTTTAGTCGTCGGCTCCGAACCTCCTCACCCCACCGAACCTGACTTAGGTTCTGGGACTTCATCAGCCCTGCAGGCCCCTGGGGCACTTCTTCCCTTCCCACCTCTGGCCTCCCAGGCTAGAGGCACAGCTGCCCTCAGAGGCCCCGCTGCCGCGTCCCAGCTAGCCCTGCAGACTCCCCACCTCAGGCCCTCCGCAGCTGCCTGAGCCATTCAGGGGCCCATACTGGGGCCCGGGGACCCAAGAAGACTTGGTTTTGCCGCACGCGGGAGGTCGGTAGACTGGATCGGCCTCGAGCTCGGAAGCGAAAGGAAACGTGTTGTTCCACCCAGAGCAGTTGCTAAGGAACTTACATCTCACGTTATAAAAAATAAATAATATTTACTGTAGGCTTGCTTTTATTATTAAAAATAGCACAGAAAGAGAGATAAGCCAAAGGAAGAAAATTCCTCCATGAGCCTACCCTGTACCCCTAGGCGAGCATCGTTAATATTTTGGTGTATTTCCCTGCCAGCCTTTCCTCACGCATCCGTGTGCATGTAATTTTTACTAAAGTTGAATTACATTATTTCAAATTTTACTTTTCTTTTCATAAGCTATAAACCCTTTCTTTGTTACGAAGTAATAGTCTATATCATTCCAGTGGCTGCCTGGTCTTCTGTTGCATGGATAAGTCCTAATTTAACCACTTCTATATTGTTTGATGTTTAGAATATCGTCATTTTTCCACAATTATATTTGTGTTTATTTTTATTTATATTTTATTTATTTATTTATATTTACATTTATATTTCTATTTTCCACGTCATATTTCCACGATTGTATTATAAACAATGCTGGAATAAATAGCCCTTAAATTCAACCTTTACAACATCCTTGATTACTTGTTTCCTTAGAATAAATGCCTAAGAGGAAAACTAAGGCATCAGAAGGTCACAGGTGCTTTTGAATTAGAAGAACAATGTGAGGGGGTCAGATCCTCCAGCAGGGCCCTGGGGCCTGGGGCCTCCTTACGGCTCCTTGGCCCCCATTTCAGTAGTTTAACTGTTCACCTTCTCTGCTCCTTCCCGTCTGTAAAATGGGAACGATGGAAAGATTCACAGTGTCAAGGGGGAAAGGCCCTTTCCCTGGTTTTGCACACGGGGTGGCAACACTTTGCTGAAAAGCTCCCAGTGGTGGCACGGTGAGGCAGGGCTGGAACCCGAGCCTCCCACCCACCCCCAAGCCCGCAACTCCTGGGCCCCTCTGCCCACAGGAGCCCGCCCACCCAGACCCATTCACGATGCCGGTGCTGCTTCCTTTACAGGTGTTCCGAGTGAAGGCCATCAAGCTGGGAGAGAAGCTTCTGCCGGCTTTCAACACCCCCACGGGTATCCCAAAAGGTGTTGTGAACTTCAAAAGGTAGGCCATCTTCTGGTTTCCTGCTTGTGGCTTTGGGTGCATCTATGTGGAAACTGAGGCACGGAGAGGACAGGACCCACCATGGGAATCATAACGAGTCAGCGGCACAGCAGAGACTAGCTTTAGCCGAGAGCTCTCCAGGGCTAATGCTTGTCACCAAACCTGGGGCTTAGGATTCATAAGGCCTGATGGTGGGGAGGGGGCAGCTGGTCTGTGATTGTGCCCTAACACTGCCTTGACTCACAGCCCTACAGGTGTGCCCAGCTAGGGTCAGGAGCCAGTAGGCACATCACAGGCTCCCGCCACAAGAAAGTACCCCAAACTGCTTGGGGGTCTCAAGACCCTGAGCAGAGGGACCCCTGGGCTAGATTTCAGGAACCCAGTGTCAGAACCCAGAAGCTTGGACTCCAAGGAAGAAATGCCCTCGTCAGGTCACATAAGCCAGTAGCTAGCCATTCCTGGGCACAATCTGGACTTCCAAATCCATTTTTAATAATACTTACTGGAATTACCTCCTCTTTAAAAATAGTAAGTTTTCATTGCTGAAAATATGGATTATACCACAGAGAAGACTCCTGAATGGTTCCATTAATGAAAGAAGCCACCAGTAATGCTTCTTTCTACTGACTTGGTTTTAAAACATTGATTCTTATTGGCTGCTTCCATGATTTTCCTTCCTGATCTATTGCTTAATCCAGTGTGTGAACTAAAGACTTTCTGGGTAGCCACTAAGTCACAGAATGTCAGAGTGGAAGGGACTGGGGGCTGTGCAATGAGAGAAGGGTAGAGCCGGGTCTGGAGCTGGGTCCAGCCCCAATGCCTGGGGGTGCTTACCTGCCCCCCATGAGGCTGCCCTTCCCTCTCACAGGAATGAAAGTGTGTTTATATCCACCCATTGTCCAGATGTGGTGACTAAGACCCAGAGAGGGGAAGGGGTGGGGTCAGAGTCAAGAGAACTAATGGCCAACCAGCTTAATGATGGATGAATCTTTATGAGCACGAGTCTTGCTCCTGGGGACCCCCAGTGCCCCATTGTCTTGCCTTTCCTCACTCTCTTCTTCCACTGGTCGCCTTCCTCTCACAGCTTCCCTGGCTGCCAAAGGCCAGCTGCCCTGCCACCTGGGCCACGAAAACCAGAAGCCTTTCCTGGCCTCCAGACAATTTATCTGCCTCCTTATGGCCTCAGCATGTGCCTATTCATGTTCCCTGCTGGCCTGGAAGCTTCCTGAGGGCAGGAACCTTGTCTAAGTCTTTGCTCCTTCCTTCAGCAAATATCCGTGTTCGGGCCTGTGTGCAGGATAAGAGATCAGCCATGCGGCTGGGCCGGCCGCTTACTGAGCAAGTTCACGTGCCCAGCATTGTGCTAAGGGTTTCTGGATGTTGCCTCACCAAGTACTCCTCACAGCAACCCTTTGAGAGTAGATATTTATAGTACCCCCATTATTCAAACAGAGTCTCAGAGAGGTCGACTAACTTGCCCAAAGTCTTATAGCTACTAGGTAACTGGGGATATGATTTAAGCCCGTTTGGTCAGAGATTGACAGCTCTGCTCTTAGGGCCGTCCCTGGGACAGGAGCCCTGCCACCCCTGTGCCTCAAGAGCAGACTCCCCGGGAGATATTGCAGAAGGCACCCAGGAGCTCCCCGGGGCCGTTCTGGAGGCTCTCCCGCAGCTCTAAGTCAGGGGGGAAGGTTGTAGTATTTCCATCTCACCAAACTTCCCTATTCCATCTCCTGAAGTGATGTGTTCCTTCTGGACTCTCCATCCACCGGCAGCGCCCCCCAGTGGCCTGGAAGGGAAGTAGAGGCCCTGGGCTCTGGTCAAGCGCCTCAGTGCCTCTGCCTCTGCTTCCTTGCGGTCCTGGGCAGGTTTCACTCTTCAGGTCAGTCTGCATGGGGCCTCACAGAGGAAAGGGGACTCGGTCCGTCCCTGTGGTCCGAGAGCATTCCTGGGGTGCGACCTCACATAAGTCTCATCATAGGCCACAGGGGGCCCCTGGAGCCAGTCAAATCCCATTCTCCATGCTAGGGTTGACTTCTCAGAGCTGGACGTTTGGATCACTGCTCAGATTCCTGTCCCACAAACACTAATCCTGGAGAAACACAGCCACAGCTGTCAGGAAGCGGAGATGCAATCACGCTGTCTTTGTGGCTCTCTGTCCCAGGGCTGGCTTCTCCATCCTCACTGCCTAGAGTCTGGGAGAGGACCTCAGCTCAGCCCTCCGTCCTGCGTCTGCGTCTGTGCGTGGCCCTGTGCTGGCTGCCTGCCTTACCCTGGTCCCGCAGAGCCCGGACCGGCTGCAACACAGATCCTGACATTTCTGATTAAGAAAATGCATTTATTTTTAGGCTATTTGCCTGCTGCGGGTGCTGTATACATATGTATGTATATGCATATTTCCTGGCAATGCCTCCCTTTCATTTTCTGGGTAAGAGAGTCTGTTGCTAAAAAAACGCCTCCCTGTTCCAGCCGGGGGAATGTCAGGGATGTTTATAGCCGACGGGGCGCTGAGTTTGCTCTTTACAGAGGGGGCCCACTGGTGGGAACTGGGCTGCACACCACCACCCAGCCCGGGGCCCTCCAGGAGGAAGGGCCCGCCCAGGTTGCAGCAGGAGGGAAGGGTAACAAGGCCCTGCCCCAAAGTGAGCCTGACTGCTCCTCCTATCTGGGAGGCAGAGGCTGGGACAGCTGTGACCCTTGTCCTGCAGGGACCACTGAATCCGAGACAGTGGCAGTGTCAAGTCCAAGGATTAATCTGTCACACACACAGACTCATACACACAGACGGACTCGACTGCCACCCACCCAAATCAGCAGGCTGAGATACACAGGTTCGCCTGTGTCCCACACTCTTGCCACCACACACTCCCAGACAAACATGCGTTTGTGTAGACACGCTCCTACCACGCACAGATAGCCACATCTTAGTAATTGCTCGTGTTTCTGGAGCATTCACTGTGCACCACACACCATGTGAACACGGGATCTGGATTCTCTCTCTCCAACCTCACAGTGAGCATAAGGACTCCATTTCACCAGGAAGGACACTGAGGCAGAGAGAGGTGAGGTCGCTCACCCAAGGTCACACAGCCGTGGCGTGAGGTTAGAATTAGCCAGGTCTGTCTGGATCCGATGTTCACAACTGTACTGCACACATACAGACATACACATACCCATGGGAGCTTCTGCCATGCTGGGGAGGGGCGTTGTGGAGTGACCCCTTCTGTGGGGAGAGAACACAAGCTGCAGACCCACTTGTAGGCTTACCAGACTGGGAGGGAGGCAGTGGGCAGAGCCTCTATTAGCCCAGGGCCTCACAGGGCCAATCAGAAGCCCTCCTGGTCTCTGGATACCGCCCGGAACAGAAGCATTTGGGGGCACAGAGTACTTAGGATTTGGATTTGGATTCAGCTCTATCAGTTCTGTTCTTTGCTGTGTGATCTTGGAGAAGTATCTTCCCCTCTCTGAGTCTAAGCATCCTCACCTATGAAATAAGAATCGTGGTATTCACCTCCGAAGTTGTGAAGATAAAATAAGACACTACAATGTTTGGCACCCATCAGGAACTCAGTAACTCAAACAATAATTTTAATAAACTATAAACACATGATTTATATGTGCGTAATTACCTAATGTGAAAAATGACAGTAATTACATGCCTAATTTATACCTCCCGATAGCTCTGTGAGGTGTGGGTACTGTCATTTAACAGATGAGGAAACTGAGGGTGAGAGAGATCAGCCGACCTGCCTGAAGTCGCCCAGGCCGGGCGCCGCAGGAGCTGGCACTTGAAGACAAGCAGGAGAGGGAAGGTGCCCACCCACTGCCTGCTGCTGTCCAGCCCTGGTCTGCATGTCTGCAGGCTGGCCCCCCTGCAGGGAGCCCACTAGGGAGGGAGGGAGAGGGAGAAGGCTCATGTGGGGAAAACCGAGAACAAAAGACAGCTGGCTGATTAGTGGCTGTTTTGACCTTGAGTGTCTCTTCGAGGGCAGGAAGCATCCATTATTCAGGAAACCCTCTGTGGGTACCCACGGCTCCCACTGAGCTAGCTGGAGAGAGAAGTCACACTTGGCCTGAGGGGAAGAGGGACAGAGAGGGGACACCTTCCCCTTCCCTCTGGGTGGGTGCGGGGCCATCTGGGTAGGAGACCATTAGGGGAGGCCAGTTTGAATCTGGCCTCCACCATCTACCAGCTTCGACCTTCCTGATAAATTACTTCCCTCTCTGAGCCTCAGTTTCCTCTTCGTGTATTGGGATGAATGATGCTTTACCTTGTGGGCTTTAAATGAAGTCAAGATGCAAACAGTTTGACCCTGTCTCTGGTATCTGTAGTGGCTCAGTACACAGAAGCTGTTTTATTTTTTATCTGTGAGCCTAGTCTCCCCTCTCTGTGCAGCCCATCCCTCCCCCCCCCCGCCCCCAACTCAGGGAAATACCCAAAGAGGCAGAAGCGGGAAGAAGGTGGGGTCCCTGCTTTTCATCTGTCCCCGTCCCAACCCCAGCCACAGCAGTGTACCCCCCACACAGCGCCACAGATTGTAGGGGCCAGATGGCCTTCAGCCAGCAGACAGAAAGCGTCCTGCAGGGTCTTTATGGTCCCTGACAGCATTGTCCATATCACTTATAAATTTAGCATAACTTGGGTGCCCGATCTTGGCCACCAAGGCAGCTCTGGCTCTGTCCTAGAGCCCACACATCTCCCAGGGGCTGGTTGATGAAAGAAACAAAGAATAGTGCCAGTAGACAGGCCTAGCTAGGTTCAGATCCCCTCCAGCAAGTCTGTTCATGGGCATCCATGTCTTCATCAGCAACTGGGGTTGTTATTGGTACTGACCCCCAGGATGGAGCAACGGAGATCAGATGGTGGGAACTCCCAGGACAGGGCCTGGTGAGCGGGTTACCCCCCCCACACACACTGAGCAGTCCTCCCCCACAACATTACTCTCAGCAGGGGAGCCAGCCCCAGCAGCAGCAGGCTGACAGGGGCGCTTCTGTCTTTTCACAGCGGCTCCAACAGGAGCTGGGGCTGGGCCATGGCGGGGAGCAGCAGCATCCTGGCTGAGTTCGGGTCCCTGCACCTGGAGTTCTTACACCTGACCGAGCTCTCTGGCAACCAGGTCTTCGCAGAAAAGGCAAGTGTTCTCCCTGCTCCACAACCCTCAATGGCTCCTCCCTCTTCTCCCCACTCAGCAGGTTCCCAAACAGCAGGGGGGCCTCTGGTCACCGATAATTCAGCCGTTGCTAATACAGCCCTTGCTGCCTGCGGGAGCCCTGTGCATGCATGCCCGAAGCCAGGTGGCAGAAAGGTGCACGCAGGGAGTCATCAGGGTTCTGCCGGGGCAGGGAGGAGATGAAGCTGCCAGCGAGGTTCTCACCGGGGCTGTCAGCTCAGCGGCAGCCACGCACATGTGGAATCGGGAGAGAATGCATAAACTGAAATCCAGGCACCCGCTCCCATTGGCAGGAATTGGCCACCGGGTGCAGAAGGCCCCTTTCCAGAGACAGTTAACTTTTTTGTGTGTGATCTGCCGCCTTCTCCTTCCAGATGCCTGCCTAACTCACGTTGTCAGCAGGCTGGCAAAGCGGTTGCACTCCACGGCAGAGGCACACGTCTGCCCTTCCTGTTTGTTACCAGGCTGGCTCGGGGCACAAGGGGTGCTGAGAGCTGGCCTCAAGGCTGTCAGCCTGCCTGACAGCTGCCTGCTCCTTCCCCTCTGTGAAGCCCTCCGGAAGAACGGGTTCCTCCACATGACCACCCATGGCAGTCGCCGTCATCTAGAAATGTCTCCTCGGGTCTAACACTAAACCCCAGGAAGGGAAGGGTTCACACATACCCTCAGAGGGTGCTTGGGCTCCACCAGCAGCTGCCCCTCCCTGAGTCCTGCCTAAGGAGCTAAAGTCCTGCCTTTGGGAATGTCCCTTTGGAGGCCTCTCCCCTCCCAAAGCCTTCCCTTCTCTGAAGGTTAGACTCTTGGGGTGCCAGGGGAGCTGGGAGATCATAGGTTTACACCTCTACCCAGTGGCTCCCAGTCCTGTGTCCACCAGCCAGCCCTCCAACATCACCCTGCAAGCCTAGAGGAAACACATCTCCGGGCGTCACCCAGGCCTGGGAATCTGCATTTTTAATAAGCGCCCATGTGCTTTTTGATGCCAGATTTAAGAGCACTGCTTATTCAGTATGGGACTCTCCCTGAGCATTCTTAGGAAGCTCAAGAAGAGCTTTTCAGCCCCTTGATCACTTCCTCTGTGTTGGGGTTTACTACCCCCCTCTTAAATAGCTTGTCACGTCAGACCTGCCTTCAGAGCCTGTACTGGGAGGACCCTGGCACCTGTGACACCCCGCCTTTCAAGTTCATGAAAGAAGTTCCATCCCACTTCCTGATGGGTCTTATTTGCTGATCCATTTTCCTACCGCCAAGCCTTCCCTCCCCCAGCCTCCCATTTCCTTTGCTCTTGGGTCAGACTCCACTGGGAAGGTTGGGACTGGCTCACGCTGGAGCGGGACAGAGAGCTCACTCTAGTCCCTGGTTAGTCTGGACAAACTTGCCACCACCGCCCCAGCACTTACTATGTGTCGGATACCCTTATAGTGTTTCTGTCCACCCCTCCAGACCCTGAGGTGGGTCGTCTTGTTACCCACATTTTACAGAGGAGGAAACTGAGAGAGGTTCAGTCACTTGTCCTGGTCATCCAGCTGGTAAGTGACAAGGATCCAAGCCCAGGACTTTCTGACTCCAAAGCCCACGTTCTTTGAAGACCAGATTAGTGTAGCAGGCTTCAGGCTTTCCCCCTCGAGTCCATCTGCCTGTCTCTCTGTCTCCCTCTACATTTATATTCTCTGGCTATTTTCATCCCCCAATCATGCCTCCCACAGAGGCAATTATTGGCAGTCAACAAATTGGCCCAAATTCTAGAAGCACCCGTACCCTCCAGGGGAGCTAATTTAGCCTGCTTCACTGCTCACCATCAGGACAGTCGAGAATAACTCAGGTACAAGCACATTCCTGTCCCCTATAATGGACTTCGTTAACATAAATGGATATGAAATCTCATGTGGTAAAGCAAAGTGCTGTTCCCTGGAAAGAAAGGTCTGACAGCTGAAAGGCTGCTCTCCCTGCTCCTCGCCTTGTAGATAAATCTACAAGCACGGTAGAGTACTGTCCCCGAGGGCCTTGCTGTTCTCCAGGATTCTGTGCCGGAAGGATTATGTGTCCTGCCAGAGAGCAGACCCCAAGGGATAAAGCCTTCCCTCTTCTCGCCCTTTATAACCCCAGAGGTTGCAAATCTAGCCTCTTCCTGCTCCAGCCGGGCAGCCTTTGCCGCGTGTTACCGCACGGTCCCTGCCCTGACCCGTGTCGAGCACAAGGGCTACTCCGCGTGGCCAGTTGAGCCCTGCCTCGTGTCCCGGCTCTGCCACTTATGAATTCTGACCATGGGCAGGCCGCTGAAACTCCGGGATGCGGGTTTGTCCCCTGTTCCACAGAGATAATACCAGATGGGTTGTCCGAAGGTTCCAAGGTGACGCAGGTGATGGGTCTGGGTCAGAAGGACTGAGAAATGTTCAGGGCTGTTGTTAGGGCAGGGTGTGAAGGAGCCCAGGCCTTTCCTCTGCAATGGTCCTATGATGTCTGACACAATAATTTATTCCTTGTATGAAATGACTGGTATTGACAATTTCTGACCTATTAAAAGGCAGTTTTACCCATAGTTCTTACAAACGGGGCTACTATCGCTTACAGGAACCACCCCCCGTCCCCGCCTGAAAAGGCCCATCCCCCAAAGCAGTGCACAGTGAGGAAGGGGTAAAGTGAGGGGAGTGTGGGAGGCCTAGCAGGGCCCCAGGTGGAGGGGTCAGTGCAAAGGCAGTGGCCAGGCTCCCCCGTGGCCATGGCCTGCCGTGCCTCACACGTGGGCCCAGGACGTGGCGGTCTCGCCACCTCCAGGCTGCGGCCTGCTATTGTCACGCAGCTCTCCCTCCTGCCTCGGCTGAGCGGTTTCCTCTTCGGATCCGAACAAGCTTCCTCCTTCAGCAGTGGCCGCTGAGCCCTGCCGGCTCCTTCCAGAAAGTGAGGGTGCATCTCTTGTCCGTTTCTTGGCAGGTCAGAAACATCCGAAAGGTCCTCAGGAAGATCAACAAGCCCTTTGGCCTCTACCCCAACTTCCTGAGCCCAGTGAGTGGGAACTGGATGCAACGTGAGTATGGGGAAGCCGCCGCCCGCCTTGTGGTCACTGCCACCAGGATTCAGTGTGAGGCACCTCGGCCAAGTGAGCAGGGACACGTTTGTCAGAGCCCCAGGCCAGCGAGGCCTTTGCTCCAGGCTCCCGGATGCCAGCCACTGTGGGGGTCTTCACTGCCGTTGTGTTTTGTGTCGTCTTGTGTGACAGGTGTGGTGGCTGCCCCGTCACGAGGCCTGCCCTCTGCATCCCCTGCACACTTGCTGCCTCCAGACTTCTGTCTCTTAGGGTGCCACTGAAGCCTCTTTGGTCAACTCCCAGACTAGTGGGGCCATTCCACACAGCACCATCTCTCTACTCTAGGGCTGGCCCCAGGAAAGACCACGTGTCCTCTCCCAGCCCCTTGGATCGAGTGCCCCACCTCCAGCTTTAATCCAGAGCCCAACTATATAGTGATACAAAAATCATGAATTTACCGTTGTATCTCACACAGGCCGGAATGGGTCCTGGGATTCCTGCTGTTCTCTGTTCAGAGGCTTGTGCTCAGCCAGGTGGGCGTGGGCCCGGGAAGCTCACTGAGAGCCCCCAGCTCCACCCACAGAAACAGAATGGGATTTGCAGGGACATGCAAGCTGGAGGGTGTCCCAGGACCCTGGGATTGCTCCTGCTAGGAGGTCACAGCGCGAATTGGTGGCGGCAGGTTCCTTTGGCCCTGCCCCCCCTCCCATGCCTCCATCATTTCTGCTGATACAGGGAGCCCTCTCCCTCTCCCCTGCCGCCAGCCCTAGTTGTTACGACATCATCATCAAGGGCTTGGAGCAAAGCACGGGAGACTGATGACGGCCTGGCTCCGGGACATGCCCTTCATCACTGCAAGCCTCGGTCTCCTCTCTTGCAAATGGGGGAAGAGCTTGAGATGGCTTTTTTGTGCACCGTGGAGGGGTGGGGGAGTAATGGTCAGAAGCTTCAGGAAATGGATTTCAGTTCATCTTCCAAAGAGGATATGTGTTGTGCCAAAAGGTAACAAGTAAAAGTAGGCAAGCAGGGCCTGGGGGTCAGGCCAGCCTGCAGGGACACCAGAGAGAAACTGCCGAGGCCTTATTCTCGCAACCCTG
Organism: Mustela lutreola; assembly: GCF_030435805.1. Classification (NCBI taxonomy): domain Eukaryota; kingdom Metazoa; phylum Chordata; class Mammalia; order Carnivora; family Mustelidae; genus Mustela; species Mustela lutreola. The sequence goes on from NC_081299.1 coordinate 18,768,341, forward strand.
GGCCTCTGTGACTGCAGGTCCAGGAGGCCCAGAAAATGTGACCCAAGGACTTTTCCCCTGTGATGACCTCACCCCCAAGTGGCCTCCTGCAAGAACCACTTACAGAAATACAAGGTATTTTTAACCAAAACACACTGCCAAATCCAAAAGTGCAGGGAGAAAATGAAGGTTTGAATTACAGATTATGGCCATGGGAAGACAGTTCAATAACTGTTACTGCTTTTAATTGCAAGGCCTGACTGGGTAAAGAGATAAACTACCCGACTGTCAGCCTTAGCTGCTCCGGGACATCGCAGCAGAAGCCATCAGGAGGGAGAGGGGCGTGACCTCCCTGTATGAGCAGCTACCTTGGCAAATTCCAGAGAGCCTCCCCACTCCCACCCTGCTGAGAAGCAGAACTTTCTTTTCAGGCTGCACCAGGGGTCGCTGGGCTGAGCAAAGTCGGTCACCTATAGAAAATTGTTTCATATTAATAAAACATGAATGCGAGGCCTGCTAAAGGGCAGAGGGAAAGCTAGAGCCCTGCTCATCCAGGCACCTGCCTGCCTCCTCCCCGACCCCCAGCTCCGGCAACCAGGCTCATCTTAGGTTCTCTGTGGTTTCATTGGGATTTTTTGGTAATTGTATGTTTTTCCAACGGACAAGAACATTCCCAACTTGCGTAAGCTTAGTGTGTTTACTTTCTTCTTGAATCCTTGGTTAGCCCATTTGCAACCACAGGAGCTGCCGCTTGGGGAGGGAGAGTTGGGGCTGTGTCCTGGTCCCATGCCCCTGCTCCTTCTGCCCCCCGCTTCTGCTGGACACTGAGCTTCAGGGTAATGGGGGAGGCCAAGACCCTCTTGCCACTAGGACTCATGGCCAGGGTAAGTCCACCAGGCTCCTGTACGTGGCACAGACGAGACCCATCCTCGCAGAGTCACTTAGAGCTCAGAAGGCTGCCTGCCAGTCAGCGTGGCCCCTGGAGGGGCTTGTCTACCTGGTCCGCTGCCTGAATCCCCACTTTCCTCAGCAGGAGGGTGTGGCAAGTCCACATTCTTCCCAGTGGGGTTAGCAGTGTGAGCTGCCCATCAGCCCCAGCCTGGCAGCCTCTCCCGGGTTAGTGGTACTTTCCTACCACCCAGTTCCCAGACTGTGCGGTGACCACCTCTTGCTGCAAGTGTGATGACAGTATTGACATACAAGGTCAGCAAGCAGCAGGGCCCATCTCTGCTCAGGCTCATGGACACCAGTTCATGCTCCTCTTGCATTTTATTGATCAAAAGGTGGAGGCCCAGAGAGGAAAATGGCTTGCCCTGAGCTAATGGCAGATCTGTGTCTTCCAATTCCCATTCTGCGCTCTCTATGTACCACACGGTGCTGGGGTAGGACACTGCAGGCACACACAAGCCAGAAAGCAGTGGGACCTCCAAATGAGAATCATTCCCATATCCCCAAGAGGGTGTCCTGTTGCAGACACCCGTAGAGCTCCCAGGGGGCTTGACTCCCCTCTCCTGCACACACCCGCCAGGTGGAGCCCTCAGCCACATCCTAGACACACTGCAACCACATGATGAAGTCCTAACTCTTTGGCTTGGCATTCAAGGCCCCTCCCAGCACAGCTCAAACCTCCCTTCCTTTCTTTCCTTCGGGACTTACTGGGTGTCCACGTGTGCCATACAGTCAGTGGGTGTAAAATGCGAATCATACTCGCCCCCCTCCCCATAGAGAGCCCACAGCCTGGTGGAGGAGGCAGACACCGACACCACCGCTCTGGGAGCCGCCACGGGCAAGGCACACACCCAGCAATGGAAGGACTGGCTGCCACGGAGTGCTTCCCACGTGAGGCACCGTGGGGCCAGATTTGCGTGCGCCTTCTCTCACCCGTTCCTCATGGTCCCCCCGTAGGGAAGGATGATGAGCGGGCTTATGACAATACCGAGAAAGGCCTCTCTGCAGAGGGGATGCCTGAGCTGGGGTGTAGCAGTGAGAAGGTGCTAGCCATGCAAGGGGCGGCAGGGGTGTACCTGATAGAGGGGACACCACAGGTGGGAGATGTCTGGGGAGGCAGGGGGCTAGGAGTGTCTGGGTGGCAGAGAAAACAGTGACAGGCGGCAGGCCCAAAGGAGTGTGGCGATGGCAGCCCCTCCCCCACTTCACCCCGCTGCCGGCCTGTGTGCCTCTTCTGTGGTCTGTGAGCTGGGGGGGGGGGGTCCCCTCAGCAGAGGCCGGCCTGGTTTGACTTGCAGCGTTCCCTAACCCCTGTCAGGCACATACCTCCTGCTCCAGCTGCGGACGCGGCATCTGCGTGCTGGACCCGGCGTGCTCCTGCCCCTTCCTCTGTGCTCTGTCCACTGTGTAGCAATGGGGGGGTCGGGGATGTGCTGTGTTGCTGCGTATCTCTTCACACAGCAGGATCCAGCCCCCACAGAACCCCTCCTGCGCTTTCCCAAGGCTCAGGATTTCTCTGGTCTGTTCCAGTTTTTACAGGTCCTGAGCCCTTGCTGGGCCATGAGTTATTTATGGGGCCGGAAGGAGCTGGAAGGGCTGGTTTACTCTGGGTCTTCCTCTCAGCCCCCTTTTCTGGTCCCCACCTGTCTTCACCCTCTGACTTTGGGTCCCACTCCCCTCACACTTGTCTTCTCTGTCTCTAGGCAGAGAAACAGCACGCGTTCGTGCTCTGGTTAGCTGGAAAGTAGCAGAAAGCAAGAGCTCTGCCCCCTTGGTGGCCTTAGAGGAGCCCTGCAGGCCTGCCCACAGTTGTCCCCTCCGGGAGAGGGGTTGGCCGTGCCCACCTTGCTGGGTTCTTGGGAGGTTGTTACAGGTAGTACAGTAAGGCTCCGGGCCCACGTAAACCCTGGAGAAATGACAGCTTTTGATGGATTCCCTGTTCCTTCTTCTCTTCCCCCCACCGACTTTCCCTCCCTTCTCTCTTCCTACCCCCACTTTCTCCAGAGGAGCTGGAGATGCCCTCGCCAGCGACCCCACCCCACTTTACTCTGCTCCCATTTTCCTCCCTCTCTCTGTCTCTCTGCTTAAGTGCATCTTAACAGGAAACTGAAGTTTGCTCTTTGTTATAGCTATTAAATGCCTTTATGTTTCCCTGTTATTAATTTTTAAAGCATGTGCATGAAGTGCTGTCCCTGTCTCGCTTCTCTGGTTAAGTGCTCCTGGTTGACCATCCTTCTCCAGAGATGGCGCTGGGTGGAGTCACTCAGTCCTGCCCCATGGGGGCCACTCCAGGCAGATGCCCCCAGGGCAAAGACGGGCTCCTCAGACCCGATTCTCCCCAACCCCTGCTCCTTGGAAACTCCATTTCTCATAGTCTGCGCAGCAGAAGCTTGGTTTCTCCAAGTGGCTCCATATTCTGACTCAATTAAGCCTCCCGTCCCTCCTTTCCGTGGCCTTTTATGAACCTGCCCAGCATTAATTACCATGTTTGTCACCGGGTAATAAAAATCTCTGAACTCCCTGCCACCAGATTATCTTTTTAAAGAAATGCAACTCATTTACAGTTAATAACCAGAGGCCCTGCCGTCCTTGGCCTGCTAAAGGGACATGATTTATACACCTGGGTGAGCCGTGCACTCGTGTGCCAGACAGCGGGGCTCAGGATGGTCCTGGGTTCCCCAAGTCCCGCCCCGGGGCTTCCTGTATGCCCCTGCTCCCACAGGGCTCAGAGGCTGCCCCACCCGCATGTGGCCCCCGGGGGATGGGGTGGGGGGGTGCTCGCTGCCCAGGTGCATTCCCCCTGGGGGGCCGGCCCAGCAGCCTCAGCAGTTGGAGGTAACGCGCCGTCCTCTCTCTCCTCACAGACCATGTCTCGGTTGGAGGCCTCGGGGACAGTTTTTATGAATATTTGATCAAATCCTGGTTGATGTCAGCCAAGACAGATGTGGAGGCTAAAGATATGTACTATGAAGCCTTGGAGGTAAGACGGGCGCCTGCTCCTTCGTGGGCAGCTGGCCATTCACCCTAGCTCTGGCCCTGACCCCTGAGTGCCAGGGCCTCACCCACCCATCCCCCATGGCGAGCTGGCCAGAAGAACAAGATCTTCTCCCTCCCAGCCATGTGCTTTGCACACCCAGCTGTGACTACTCAGATGCCTTGAAATTAGGGCCACATTAGCATCCTCATTTTACAGACACAAAACTCACGCTCGAGGTGGTAAAGCCGTTGGTCCAAGGTCTTATAGCAGCAGTCAGTCTGATTCAGAAATCACGGTGTCTGGCCTTCCATGAATGTCTTAGAGCCCAGAACACAGCCAGACATTGGTCTGGGAGCCCCCAAATGAGGCTGCCAAAGCAAGACCCTCAGCCATTTCCTTGCAGAGCCGGAGGGATTGTAATTAGCCTATGTAAGCAGGGAAGGGCCTCCTCCTGTAGATCGTCCAACTCTGCTCCTTCTCTTTATGGGGATGGAAAACAAGGCCCAGAGAGGGGAAGGCACTTGCTCAAAGCCACACAGTACAGAGCTGGCAGAGCTGAAGCTAAAGCCCGATCTTCTAAGTCATTCCCAGTATCCCTCCAACTGTCTCTCCCCACAACTGTTGTGTCTACAGGGTGTGAACTGAACAAGGCATGGTAGGCTGAGATGAGTCTCTCCAAAGAGAGGGAGAATTAGGATAGAAGAGGAAGGTGGTTAGCCTGAGCTATTGGAAAGGGGGTTACGGAATCCCATTAACCCATCAGTAGGTACTTTGGAGCCCAACTAAGGAAAAGGCACTGGGTAGGCTCCAGGCCTCAGTTTCCCTACAAAGTAAGTTGAGCAACTTGGATCTACTCTGCCACCACCTTGGTCTGAGGTGTCATGTCCCCTAAACTAGTCTTCTTTTTTTTTTTTTTTTTTTTTTTTTAAAGATTTTATTTATTTATTTGACAGAGAGAGATCACAAGTAGGCAGAGAGGCAGTCAGAGAGTGAGAGAGAGGGAAGCAGGCTCCCTGCTGAGCAGAGAGCCCGATGTGGGACTCGATCCCAGGACCCTGAGATCATGACCTGAGCCGAAGGCAGCGGCTTAACCCACTGAGCCACCCAGGTGCCCTAAACTAGTCTTCTTGATCCCCTCCCCTTTGAAGTCCATTCTCCCTCTACAAAGCAGCCAGAAGAACTGGAGATCCATGTCCCTACCTCACTGGCTCCCCTTTTGCATTTGGAAGAAGCTAGACTCCTCACCTTTGCCCACATGATCTAGACCTACCAATCACCTTGAACTCTTTACCCCTTTACTCTCAGCTCTGGTCCCCCGCCTTCCTCAGACACACCAGACTCATTCCCACTTCGGAACTTTTGTATCTCCTGTCCTCTCTACCTAGAATAGCATTCAAATGGCTGGGCCCCATTTATTGGTCAAGTCAAATGCCCCTGGAAACTGGCCTTTCACAGCCTCTCTGTCACATACACCAGACTTAGGCTCTTTTTCACCTTCATCAACATTGAAAATTACTCCGGGCACATATTTGCTTACTCATCGTCTGTCTTCCCCAAGTAGAATGTGAGCTATCTAGGAGCAAGGATCTCATCCAGTCACTCACCGTGTCTGCCTCACTCCTACAATAGTACCTGTACATAGGAAGTGTACAGTAACCATGTGAGCAAATGAACACATGATTGCTGAAGGGATGCATGGATGGATGGATCCGTGGGTGGAAGGACTGAGGGGTGGATGGATGGGTGGATGGTTGGGTGGATGGTTGGGTGGGTGGATGGATGGGCAGGAGGAAGGGTAGATGGGTGGATGGATGGATGGGTGGGTTGGTAGAGGAGAGATGGAGGGATGGGTGGATAGGCAGGTGGAAAGATGGATACGTGGGTGGATATGGTGGATGGAAGGGTATGAGCAGTTGCATAGACGGATGAATGAGCTCTAACTATCCTCTGGCTGCATGAATCTGGCCAGGAATGGTAGTGCTTAAAGGAAACCCATTGAAACAAGCCTCCACAGCCATGGACTTTTTAAACTGTAGGCTTGGTGATGAGTTTTCCCCACCCAGCTCCCCAGCATCAAGACCTTGGTCATGAAGCGGCTGCTGCGGCTCCAGTCCCATCTCCGTCTGCATCTCAGCCCCAGCTTAAGCTTCAACTAAGCTCAGACCACAGCCAGTGTCTGCTGTCAGGGAATCAGTGTTGAGCCTGCGCAGAGTGTGCTGCTGGCAAAGGCCTGTCTGCGCTTTCCACCATTCCTTGCAGGGTAAACATGAAGTTAGCGAGCAGCCTGGTTCCCTGCCCTCAGGGCACACAGTGGTTGAGGCTTCAAGGAAAGACATGGCCATGAATTATTTAAGCAAACTGGGAGTTTTATGGAAAGCACTTGATTGAAGAGGAGAGAACCTTGGCTTTGCTCCCCTTGTTTGATATCCCCAGTGAATAGCCTGGAGTATCTCTGACCCTGGGTAAAGACTGGGCCTCTGGCAAGTTTGGGACTTTGAAGAATATTCTAGTAATTCTCAACCTTGTCCACACATTAAAAATCACTGGGGAAGCTATAAAATCCCATTGTTCAGGCTGCACCCTGACAAGGCTACATCAGAATGTCTGGGCCCGGGCCCAGGAAACAGCCTGGAAAGCTGCCCTGAGGTGGGGTGAGACCACTGCCCAGCTGGGGTGAGTTGGGGATGATTCAGACAGGCCAATAGGGCATACCCCTGAGGGTCACAGGAGGGAGATCAACAAGAACAAGGAGAGCATCTGTCTCGATGGCCTCCTCCAGGCAGGTGCCATGACTACCTTGTCTTATTTAGTTAGCCCCATCTTACAGATGAGAAACTGAGGTCCCACAGCAACCAGTGTCAAAGCCGGGGTGCAAACACAGATCGGACTGACTCCAGATCCAGTGCTCCTGCCAACCACAGAGGAGCCTGGCTTGCCTGAAATCCCTCTGCAGAGTGAGGCCAACGGGGTCCCCTCCAGGAGGCAAAGGAAGGCAGAGTCTTTGAATAACCTCATAGCCATCCCAGGAATTATTCCCTTGTTACAGATTAGGAGAGGGAGTCTTCAAAAAAGGGAAATCATTTGCCCAGAGTCACCCAACCCTTACATTGCAGAGCTGGCATCCAAGCCCAGGTCTGTCTTCCCCCTCAGCTCGGCTGGTCTCTTAGATGATTTAAGCCTAACTGGTCAGTTGCCAGCCTGCGGTGTCTTGTGTTTTGTTTAGAGTTTTAGAAAGCCTTTGTGTGTTTGTTTGTTTGTTTCGATTTTTTTTTTTTTCATCTTTACACCTATCTGCTTGTCTCAGTTGTGTCCTCACAATGAGACTGGTCTGTCATTTCCACTTTACCATGATTACTTAGCTTGGGGTGAACCCCAAATGGAAGTAACCCATAGGGACAGTCTCTGTGCCACCAGGGGAGGCTTCACGGGGTCTCCCCGAGATGTCTGTGTTTTCCCCCAAGCGTCCACAACGGGTGGCTGGACCAGATTTCTGCACCCTGGACTAGCCTGCCACCCCTCCTCCCCACCGGTGTGGACCACATTCTGCCCAAGAGCAAACCCAGCCCTAGAGTGGGCGGCTCCGTAGGCCCCTTCACTCCTCCATCCCCCATGGCACAGGTGGTCTGCCACTCACATCATCAGAGCTTCCCCACCTGCTACTCAGTGAAGGTCCTAGAGCCAGCCCACCGTGGGGGACCTTGCAGGAGGGGGAAAGGCACAGATCCAGGAGTGAATGTTGTTTGAGGACTTACTGTATGCCTGCTCGGGGCTGGAGAGTGGGGGTGGTGGTGGCTTCTGCCGTCAGGCAGCACTTAGAGTCCTGGGAGAGAGACAGGTTTGCCACAGAACATACACGGAGGGATGCACAAGGTGGGGAGAGCACCCCGTGGAAAGGGAACCGGAGGCGAGCATCGTGGCAGTGGCCTGGATGGGTGGCGCATGCGCAAAGGCAAGCTGGGGCCGTGGAGTCGAGGAGGAGCATGTTTCTTTCTTTTTTTCTTTCTTTCTTTTTTTTTTTTTTTTTAAGATTTTATTTATTTATCAGAGAGAGAGAGGGGGAGAGAGAGCGAGCACAGGCAGACAGAATGGCAGGCAGAGACAGAGGGAGAAGCAGGCTCCCTGCCAAGCAAGGAGCCCGACGTGGGACTCCATCCCAGGACCCTGGGATCATGACCTGAGCCGAAGGCAGCTGCTTAACCAACTGAGCCACCCAGGCGTCCCAGCATGTTTCTTTCAAAATGCTGACCACAAATCGTAATTCCCGTGTGTGTGTGATTTTGTTGGGAATCTCCTAACAGGTGAACTCCCTGAGTAGAGTCCAGGCTGTGTGTTTTCAGGGGCTTCATCCCCTGCCCCGAGCCTCCGCTCATGGAAAACTCAGTGGGAGGAGAGGGATGTGACAGCGAAGAGGCTGGGGCAGGGGACGGACTGGAGAGAAACTGTCCGAGCCAGCAGGTGCTGAGGGCGCCGTGTGAGCAAGTATGCTGAGCTCTGCACGCACAGCGCATTTGATCCTCACAACCGTGCAAGGTGTCCCCCTTTCATACATTTACTTGGCAGTCAAGGCCCAGAGGGCCCACAGAACCCGCCAGTGTCACACAGCTTGGAACTGACAGAGGTAGGATTTGAACCTGAGGCATCTGCACCTGGGAGCCATGTCTGTGGCATCAGGTTAAACTAGTCCGTTATTTACAGAGAGCAGAGGCCCCTGGAGAATAGATTGGAAGTGGCAGGGATGCAGGAAGAGGCCTGGCCTCCAGAGGACTCCAGAGTCCTGGCCTGGACCCAGAGTCACAGGCAGTGCCATCACCTCTGTCTCCAGGCTCCCAGGGACTAACAGCAGGGAATGGGGGGCACCCTGGCCTGACACCGCATCCCCCAACTTCCTTAGAGTCTTTACCAGCCGTATCATCTCCTGTGGAAGTTGGGGATAGGAGCCCTCAAAGCCCCTTGCTACCAGAAGAAGCAGCCATCAGGTAGTAGAAAATGCCCAGTTTGGGCATCTGGGGGCCCTTGTACTGGCATGGCTGGGTGACCTGGGATGAGCCACTTATCCTTTTGTCTGTACAGGGCATGACAGCCGTGTGCCAGGGTTGTCGAGGGCATCAAATGAGAAGGTGTATGGTAAGGGCCTGTAGAGAGCAGCTCTTAACTTTCCGTGGGTCCTTTCCGAAAACCAGATAAAATATAGGGACCCTCTTCCCAGGTTAATGCCCATACACGAGAGTGTCACATACAATTTGAGTGGCCTCTGGATCCCCTGGAGCCTGTCCACAGGCCAGCTGGGCTCCAGGTTAAGATTCCCTAACAGAGGACATCGTGGAGGATGGATAAAAATTTTTAAAGATTTTTTAAAAAAATATTTATACATAGAAGATATAAAAGCTTAAATAAGAGGGGCACCTGGCTGGCTCAGTTGGTAGAGAATGTAACTCTTGATCTCAGGGTTGTGAGTTTGAGCCCCACGCTGGGTGTAGAAATTATTTAAAAATAAAATATTTGTTTAACAAAGTCTAAACAAGAGACTCCGTCCGGGGAGCTGCCTTGTGTCTAAGACCCCAGCAGGCACCAGGCCTCAGCCAGGAGAGCGGCAGAACCTCCTACGGCCCCATCAGGGACCACCGCCAGCCGCCAGCCAAGGTCAAGGACCTCCTTTGCCTGGGATGGAGGGCTCAGCAGAGCTGTGTTCACTGCTGTCTGCAAAATGTTCATTTTTCCGTCCTCTCCCCCTCCCTTCTCTGTTCCCCCTCCTACGCCTCTCCCCTCTGTCCGACTCCCACCTTGCTCCCAGGCAATAGAGACCTACTTGGTGAATGTCTCTCCTGGGGGGCTGACCTACATTGCTGAGTGGCGAGGGGGGATTCTGGACCACAAGATGGGGCACCTGGCCTGTTTCTCTGGGGGCATGATCGCCCTCGGCGCTGAGGATGCCAAGGAAGAAAAGAGGGCCCACTACCGAGAGCTCGCAGCCCAGATCACCAAGACGTGCCACGAATCATACGCCCGCTCAGGTAACCCGGCAAGGGGAAGGGGCGGAGGAGAGACTGAGGCTAGACACCAGGAAGAACTAGAAAAACCAGCAGAGCGGCACACGGTCTTAGGGCAGTCTTGCCTTGGAAGTTATGGAGAATTTGTACAAGGGGTGTGCTGTCGATGCACTGAGACTGTACCCTGAGTGAAAAGGAGAATAGGGGTGATGTATCAAGCACCTGTGCCCACTCTTGTTCAGCATTTGACTTGCACCATTGCTGAACCTCACAACACAGATAAACTGAGGCCCAGAGAGAACTTGGTCGAGGTCCGGTGTAAAGGGCACAGAGTGAAGGGTCCTCCAGGCTTCCTGAGCCTAGCAGATCCCTTCTCCCTGGGCCCTTACCCCTGAGTGTACCTCTGCCCTTCCTCCCCGGCACCCCTCCCTTTTGGGGGTCTTACCACCTCTAGCACCACCCTGTGTATCACCCTCTTTGAATCAAGATCACCAGAAGGCTTGAGAGCCTCTTGACCTTCCCCACCTAACACTCATTGCAGAATTGTCAAATACTAGAGTCAGAAGGCACATTAAAGAACATGAGCCTTGTCTTACACGTGGGGAAACTGAGTCATCCCAGAGCAGGGAAGTGACTTTGCCAAAGTCACACAGTGCGCAAGTAGCTCCTGATGTCATCTGAGGTCTTCTGATGCCCAGCTTCTTCTTGTGTGCTGCCTCTGCAGACAGTGCCCCTCAGAAAAAGCCCTCCCCTGGGGTCCCCAAGAGGTGCCCACTGCTCTGGGTGTAATCCCAGTCTTGGTTGGAGGAGAGGACCCAAGATTTGCCATAAACTTGGCTCAGGTGCCACTCTGCCACTCACCAGTGGGGTGGCCTCCATTTTCTCATCTGTTCAACGGGAACAATAACACAGGTCTCCCGGGATGAGATACAGGGTCCCATAGAAAGCACATCGCCGGCTGCCTTCGGCCCCAGCATGGAAGGCATGTTTTAGCTTGAAAGGTGTCTGCGACCCTCCAGTGGGATGTAGATCTCTTGGAGCTGGTTACATGAAGCCCGCAATTCACAAGGGGGTTCTTACAATGGCTCTGCAGTTCCCTTCAAAGACCCAGAACCGTAAACCGAAATCTCAGGAATAATAAAAGCTCACAGTTTGTCTGGGACAACCAACCCAGACCATAAAAGACAACCACGTAAGAGAGCATGCTGTTCCAGCCAGCCTGCCCGTCCACAGACAGCCACGTCAGGCTCTTGTGCCCCGACCCCGTCCACAGCTTGGGTGAAATAGCTCTTTGCTAGCGGCCAGGAGCAGCAGCAAGCATCCAAGAACTCGACGAGGCCGCGGTCCGGCTAATGGTACAGCCCTTCTGTGAAGCCCTCCATGGAAGAGTAGGATGTCCTGCGAGGCTCCGGTCATCTAAGAACAACCTGGGGCTTCTCGGAGTCCTGACCTGATGGGAAGAAGGAAGGCACACTTAGGACCAGAGCCCGGCACTTGACCGACTCAGGGTGTGCAGGTGCTGAAGGGAGGAGAAGCTGACCCCTCTCGCCTAAACTCAGGGCCTAGAGTCTCAGACCCAGGAGGGAAAGAACAAGAGCACAGTCCAGGGAAAGGGCATCAGACAGATCCGTGTCACATCCCAGCTCAGTCACAGCTCGCTCTGTTACCTTGGACAAATTACTTAGCCTCTCTGATCCTCAGTTTCCATATGCCTGAGAGAGAGACCCTAATATCTACCTTAGAAAAAACAAAAGAAGAAAAAAACAAAAACAACATTTGTTAAGGATCGAAATAATGCACCTAAAGCACCCAGCACAGCCCTTGAAATCAGTGGTGGCTGTGGTGGTTATAATTATGGCCTTCCAGCAAATAGGCACCAGATTGTCCAAAAACAAACCAGTGACCAAAAAAACCCACAAAAAACTGAGGGGTGCCTGCATGGCTCAGTGAGTTGGTCCTGGGATCGGCCCCACATTATGGCCCCACATTATTGGGCTCCCAGCTCAGCGGGGAGCCTGCTTCCCCCTCTGCCCCTCCCCCAGCTCAGCTCATTGTCTTTCTCTCTTTCTCTCCCTCCCCCCTTCCTCTGCCTCTCTTTCCCATACGTGGTTTCTCTCTCAAATAAATAAATAATCTTAAAAAAAAAACAAAAACAAAAACCCAAAAACCAAAACATCTCAAACCTCTTTAAGCCCTCTTTATCTAGCTGCCTCTGCCTGAGTATGTGCCTTCTGGGCAGTTCTTCCCCGGTCTGAGCTCAGCAGTGTCCCAGCCTGTCAGCTCTGGAAGGCTCCTTCTGGGAGCCTCATTTCCCTGAGAAAGGGATCTTTCTCTGTGGAGAAGCAGCACAGCAGATCAGCATGTTAAAGAACCTGCTAAGTCCCGCAGACTTAGCAGGAAACTGTTTCACTTCATTGACCCCCTGTTCCCCAAACGTCCTTGGCTGGTTAACATCCTTTCCTGGCTGGTTAACATCTTGCTGAGTTTATGTCTCAAAACACAAGTTGGGGAACATCTCCCAAACCTTTCTCTCCCCAGATTACTGCATAGTTCATTTGGACTCTCAGATTCTAAAACTACACAATGTTCGAGGCCTCAAGGGTCTTGCTTTGGCCTGCCTAGGCCAAGAGGGAAGCTGGGCCTTGCCAGGCTCGGCAGGGCAGGCAAAGGTTCGGCCTGGGCCAGTCAACCTGCCAGGACTTCCTGGCCACTGAGAGTGCTCCTGGGGCAGCTGGGTCCTGAAAAGCAGGAGCTGGGAGATCTGACCCAGGTCCTCTGCTTGGTCCTCCCCGCAGATACCAAACTGGGGCCCGAGGCCTTCTGGTTTAACTCGGGCAGGGAGGCCGTGGCCACGCAGCTGAGCGAGAGCTACTACATCCTGCGGCCCGAGGTGGTGGAGAGCTACATGTACCTGTGGCGACAGACCCACGACCCCATCTACAGAGAGTGGGGCTGGGAGGTGGTGCTGGTGAGTGCCCTGGGCGGGAGGGTGGGGGGCCGACTGCGTGACAGGTGCCCCGGGAATTCAGGCAGGGTCCAACCCCCCCCCCCCCCCCCCCAGCTCAGGCACAGAGAGGAAGGTCACACCAGGTTGACATCTGGCTCAGGTTCCGAATGCAAAGGGTCAAGGTGTAGTTGCAGAGTCAAGAGTCCCCGGCTGGATAAAAGTGGGCCGGGAAATTAATGGAGAGGGTTCTGGGCACCCATAGCCTTTGGGGCCCAGGCTTCAGGGCCAGCAAACTTTGAGGGCTAAAGGCAGGGCGGGAGCCAGAAGGACACAGAGCACATGCAGTCACTACCCTCTGACCTTGAAGCCTGAGATGGTTTCAGATTTCTCCTCTCAAACAGGAATAGGCTGCCTCCCTCCTCTGCCCAAAGCCAGCTGTGCCCTGGGCGGCCCCCACCTATCTCTGGGCTCTGTTCCCCACTACTAGCTCACTTGTCCCCAACCACCCAGCAGGGAATGGGTGTCAAAGGCAAGTATGGAAAGTCCAGAAAGATGGGTCTTGAGGGATGCTAAGTCTTCTCTGTCCAGCCCCTTCCCAACTTTCCCTAGGGCCCCCTGCTCTCAGAGGCATAGACTGTCCTGGGGAGAGCCACACCCAGGACATTATACTTGGGGAGGGCTGAGGTTCACCTCTGTGGTTCAGAATCCCCCTGCTTCCCCAAAGGCCCCATTCTCGACCAGTGAAAACCAAGTAAGTGTTCTGTGCTCCTGGGACTTCAGTGTGTAAAAATGGCATTTATATACAAGAGCAGACAGCCGGGGGCCTCCCACCTCTGGACCAGGGACCGAATCTCCACAGGGAATCCGTGGGGTGTGCTAAGTCCAGTCCCCAAGTCCCAGCCTTCCGCTGCCTTCCTCTGTCCACCACTGTGGGTGAGTCTGTCGGCTCAGCCTGGTTCCCTGCAGGGCCAAAAGAATGTCCTCTGAGTTCATTTTTTTTTTTTTTTTTTTTTTTTAAGATTTCATTCATGCATCCGACAGAGCACAAGTAGGCAGAGAGGCAGGCAGAAAGAGAGGAAGCAGGCTCCCTGAGGGGCAGAGAGCCCGATGCGGGGCTCAATCCCAGGACTCCAAAATCATAACCTGAGCTGAAGGCAGAGGCTTTATCCCACTGAGCCACCCAGGTACCCTGTGTCCTCTGAGTTCAGACTAGGAGACGAGCTCAAGCCGGCAGCCAGCTGGGACTAAGCTCTCAGCCCCGGAGGCAGGGCGGCTGAGCCCTCGAACAATAATTTGGCTTTCTGCTTCCACAAATGCCAGGGGTCCCCAGCAGAGTGGTCCGGGGCCTGCCTGTTCACGACCTGGGCAGGCACGAATCTTGCGGGGGGGCCTCTCCTCTCCCTGCACCAAAGCTGCCTCCCTTTTCTTCAGGCCTTGGAGAAATACTGTCGGACGGAAGCTGGTTTCTCCGGGATCCAAGACGTGTACAGCAGTGTCCCCAACCACGACAACAAGCAGCAGACTTTCTTTCTAGCGGAGACACTAAAGTGAGTTGGGGTTTGGCTGGTGTTCTTTCCAGAGGGAAACTGGGACTTTCTTAGGGTTGGAGGGAGGAGGAGGCAAGGCCTGGGGTCAGCAGTCCCTCCCTTCACCACCGAGTTCTGCCATCCCGGGGGGGGGCCCATGGCTAGGGGGCCTGGGGTCCCCAGGACGCCCCTCAGGCCAGGTGGGTTTCTCCCCTCAGAAAGAGACCAGACAGCACCCCAACTCCAAGTACAAGCGGTGTGCTAAGTTAATTTCTGTAACCTGTCTCCTTGGGTCCCTGGGATCTCTGAAACCATGTCCTCTTCTGTAAAATGGGAGGAATGATGGCAACGGTGGTCACTGCCGTTGACCTTCCTCTACAGCTTTGCTCCTGCGCTGTTCCCTCACTTTCTGGGGGTGGAAGTCAGCCACCCCGTTTCCTTGCTCTTCCCCAAACCTTGTGCTTTACCCTTTGCAATGGATTGGAATAGTCCATTCCTTTGGCTTGGGGAGTTGGAGTTCTGGAGTCACAACTCCCTATTCATTTAAGTGTCCTAACATCTGCTTTAGTCTAGAGTCTCCTGGGGGGCACCTCAGGGAGCAGCCTAAGAGTTTGGACTGGTGCAGTACTCAGGCCACCATGAAAAGAAAGAAGAATCTAAGCCATAAGGGGACCTAGCCGGCCTCTCCTCCAGGCGGCGCAAGTACCTGAGTGAAGGCAGATGGGTACAACCTAACAGAGGAAGGCCAGGGGCAGAGCCAGAGTTAAACCAGGTCTGACTGCCCCAGATCTCAGTGCTCTCCTCAGCATCCACAGTGCCTTCCCTGGGACTAGTGCTGCAGGTAGACCCTGGATCTCAAACCTCCCTGCACCCTTAGCCACAGTCCAGTGTTGCGGAAGCCTCTGAGACTGGCTGCCAGTGGTCCCCTTTTCCCCAGTGCCCTCACCAGCTTTGTCTTGCTTCCCTCCCTGCCCCGGGGGCACAGGTATCTCTATCTTCTGTTCTCTGAAGATGACATGCTCTCCCTGGAAGACTGGGTGTTCAACACAGAGGCCCACCCCCTCCCCGTGAATCACTCGGACAGCTCCAGCAGGGTTGGGGGCTGACTCTGACCCGTCTCCCTGCCGCACCCAGGGCCCTGGAGGGCTGCCTTGCCTTTTCAGGATTTGGGACTGTTCTCAAAGGGATTGGGAACATAGGCCCCACTCCTGGCAGACCCAGGGCAGATGTGTTGGACAAGAAACTTCTTTTCCTCTGTGAGGAGACAGGACTTGGAGACGCAGTGATGTCCCCCCAGGCCCAGACTTTCCTTTCTACGGAGAATTTCTATGAAACCCACTCACTTGCCATTGTAGGGCCCAATGAGTGGAGGTTTGCATATTGTCCCCATGCCTTTTGATTTACTTCCTCTCATTTGGGGAGGGGTTTTTTTGTTTGTTTGTTTGTTTTGCTTGATTTTGCCTTTTCTCTGCAGTTGTGTTTTATCACAAATTACAAATATAGTTTCAGAATCATGGGCTTTCCAAAGCAGCAGCATCTTGAGAAACTAAACCTTATAAAGTGTTTGCACACAGACCTTGACCCCATTTTCTAGATCTTAAATGCCTTCTGCCCAACATTTACTATACGTTCAACTACGCGGCATTTACCTTATGATTTGAGGGGGCGTTCCCTTTTTATTTGGCCTCAATGTTAGCGAATCACTAGTGCTATTTTCATTATTGTAATGGGAAAATCTGTAAACTTACAATAAAAGAGTTTATTGAATAAGAAATACAACTGGGTTCATTGCACAACAGTGACTCCTGGGAAAACCACAGCAATGTTATCACCCAGAAAAATAATCCACCAGCAGTTGATGTGTCAGACAATTTAGTCATGACTCCAACTTCTATTGCCTTCCCTTAAATTTGTCTTAAAAATTCAGGAAGGTTGAAGCCCATCCTTTAAATGGAGTTGGATGTTTATACTTAAGGCTTGGAAGAGGCCCAGAGAGGGCCAGCAGCTTGCCTGAGGTCATCAGCTGGTAGAGGCAGGGGGGAGCCCAGTCCCTACAGTGTGTTCAGGACCCCTGTTGTGTGTCCATCGGTTCTCATTCAGGAGACACGTGGTGAGTGCCCATAGGAGACCAGACACTGGGCTAGCTGCTAGGGACACAGCCGGGAGTGAAACAGTTGTAAGCCCTGGCCTCAGGGAGCATACAGCCAAGGAGGGGAAAGATGGCCTGTAAAGTAGACGGACAGATAAGCAACATGACTGTGAGTCACGTGAACTGCTACAGAGGAGATGTGGGGCCGAGGCGCCTGTGGCCAGGGATCATCTTAGGGCAGCAAGGAGAGCCTCTCTGAGCAGCTGACTTTCAAGCTGAGACCTGGAAGATAAGAACAAGCAGCGGGAGGAGTATCCCACAAACCCCCTCCCCAGTGACATTACCTGCTCCCCCCTCCCACCCAGAGGCCCAACACCTTGAGGCCATGTACAGAACAAGGAGTTGAGGTAGGTTGCCCCACAGCTGACCACACAGGGGCATTCTGAACCCTCCCCCATGCTCAGCTGCATTGTTTTGGCCATCATAAACTTGAGTAGTCCCTGGGGTACTGGAGCCCTAGGCCAAGTGACCTGGCTTTATGTCCACACAGTGGGACCCTGGATAAGTCACCTCACCTCTCGGGCCATTCTTCCATCAAACAGAGGGAGGAACCTCCCACATTCCAAGGTTGCTGTGAGAATAAGTGGGACCCACTGGCGCCCTGGCCATATGGGAAGGGCTTCTTCCTTGTTCTGGAGACGCAGATGCTTCCAGAATCTTCTTAAGTAGTCAGAATTATGGGGGAGCCATCCCCATGGCAGGAAACCTGGTGTTTGGTGAGTAAGTCCCTGCCTGAACCCAGGAAGTCACTTCACTTTTGACAGCCTCTGGAGACCTGCCTGTGTTTATTAAAACAAATAAACAAACAAAAACACACACACACACAAAAAAAAAACAAAAGTAAAACAGAAAAACCCACTGTACAAGCATTGTTGAAAAGGTGAGGAATATCTTTATGCTAAGCAGAAAGAAAACCATCCACCATTCTACCCTCCAGAATGAATACTGTTATATTTTCTTCTAGATCTTTTTCTATGAATGTACAGAATATATTTTGCAACATGGCACCATACTGTGCATACTGTTCTACTGTAATCTGCTTTTGCTCTCAGCTATATATTGTGAAGATCTTTCCATGTCAACAAATACACCTTTATCACTGTTCCTGGCTGTGGAATATTCCATCGTGTTCTGTATCATGCGTTCTGGATCTAAGCCCCTATTTCTGGACATTTGGGTTTGTGACAGTTGGGGCTTTCAGTTACAAATAATAGAAAACTCTGTCTAACTTACACCAAAAAAAGGAGGGGGTGGGAGGGAGAGAGGGAAGGGAGGAAGGAAGGAATGGGGGGGGGAGAAAAAGAACATATTGAAGTGCTTTGCGGTGACTCATGGGATCTCAGGAGAGTGAACAGTCCAACCTCAGAAGGACTAGGAAGAGGACGTGGCCAGGAATCCAAGCAGCAAGAACCAAGGGGGCAGTCTCCCCAGTACCCCCCCCATCAGGACAGGTGAATTCAAACATTTCTACTGCCGCCCTTCAAAGAAGCGGGCTTCCCATTGGCCCAGCGTGAGTCACGTGCTCCCAGCTGGCAGCCGGTGGGGCATCCTGAATGAGGGACCCGCTGGGACCCCATGCAATGCCCCACGGGCTGTTCCCAGGAGCAGAAAAGGAAGTTTGCTGCCGAGATAATGAAGCCACGCACTTCATTTTGCCTTTTGTGAAGGCAAAACAGCAGGACTCTTTGCAGGTTCTGCTTTGATTGTTTTCAGTATTTTAAAGAGAGTTATGCAAGCATCCTTGACCATTCCTCCCTCGCCTCTGGTTCTTCGCCTCAGAATCCGCTCCTGGAATGTCTGCAAAGCCCCTCGGCAGTTCCCCAAGGCCCCCCGGGCTTCCCCGCTGGGCCCATATCGCTGTATGTTACCCTCCCTCCCACCCCACCACCAGCCTTCTGTCTTCTGCGTTATCCCTGGGGGCAAGTTGTAAAAATGAATATTTTAAAATTCATCCTCCAGGAGGGCCTTGCAGGTGGAGAAATACCATTCTTTTGGCAACTTAACTCCATTCCAGGGATAAAAATAAGTAAGGCCCAAGGTAGGCTGAGCGGAGAGAGAAATTAAGGGATGAGTCATCTTCATGGAAGGAGGAGCCACGGAATGGGAATCCCGGTTCTGGAACCAGTGCTGGCGGTGGACCCTTCTTCCCCCGCCAAGGGTCAGCGTGCTGCCAGTCTCTTTCGGAGTCTCGTCGGAGGGAACCACCTTTTGCACCTGTTTTCTTCATGGAGGGGCGGGAGGCTGGTTCCTGCCAGAAAGCTTGATCAGCAGCTGGTTCCCAGCACTGAGGCCGGGGAGCGCTACACTCCTGAGAAACTGGACAGAGCCCTTCTCCAGATGCTTCCTTTTAATCCCCTGTGTTTGTGAAGATGTTTTGTGCATCACGTTGTGTCCCTGGCAATTGGCAAAGTTCAAATACTAGTGCACTGGGAAGAATAGCAAAAGCAGAAAATCTGGTTTAAAGGCAGCATCCTTGAGACCCATGATGTGAATCTCACCTCGGCCTCCTTTGCTTTGGGGAGGGGACTTCTTCAAGGTTCGCCAACGTGCTGGAGACAGGGAAGGGCCAGCTCCTCCCAGGTCCCCCACGGGGGCTCTGCTTCTTGATTATGTGGCACACAGACACTCAGCCGTCTGTGACTAAAGCTCAATCACACGCCAATGGGGGTGCTAATGCTATTTTTTAGTATCTAAAAATATGTTTGGTTCCCTATATTTGGAACAATACTTTGATCCTGCTTCTCCTGTCTCTTAAGACAGAGCTTCTCAAACTTGAACGTGCACCTGAATCACCTGGGGATCTTGTTAAAATGCAGATTCATATTCAGCAGGTCAGGCACGGAGCCCAAGCTCCTGAGTTTCTAACAAGCTCCCAGGAGATGCGGATACTGCCGGGCCTCAGACCACACTGAGTAGTGAGGCCTCTGCTAATGCCTGCTCCTTTGGTTTCTGTTCATCTGCTCCCATGGAGCGGCCCCTGCGTGGCGCAGTGGGTTAATCTTCCAACTCTGGTTTTCAGCTCAGGTCCTGATCTCAGAGTCATGAGATCAAGCCCAGTGTCAGGTTCGGGCTCAGCAAGGAGTCTGGGATCCTCTCCCTCTGCCCCTTCTGCTCGTGCTCTCCCTCTCAAATAAATAAATAAATCTTTTTAAAAAATTATTTGCAGGGCACCTGGGTGGCTCAGTTGGTTTAGTGGCTGCCTTCGGCTCAGGTCATGATTCCAGGGTCTTGTGATCAACATCGAGCCCCCACATCGGGCTCTCAGCAGAGAGCCTGCTTCGCTCTCCACTCTGCCTGCTGCTCTGCTTACTTGTGCTCTCTCTCTAGCTCTCTGTCAAATAAATAAATAAAATCTTTTAAAAAAATTATTTGCATCCATGGAGTCGTAACCTCCCCCAAATTGAGGGGCTCAGGTGTTGGAATGGCATCTGCCTTGGTGGCAGAGGAAGCTATCACCTCCATCAGCGGCTCCCCGCGGCCTCCAGCATAGTCTGGATGAGACAGGAGCTGGCTTGCTGGTGGCTTAGGAGAACTTTCTGTGGTGATGGAAATACTCTATCTCTGTGCTGTCTAATAGGACGGCCCCAGGTGGATATTGAACACTGAAAATGTGGCAAGCACGACTGAGGAACTAAATTTAAAATTTTATTTCATTTTAATTAAATTTAAATAGCCATAGGTGGTCACTGGGTGCCATTTTGGACCGTTCAGTCCTAGGATCTAGAAAACTAGTCCTCTGCTCACTGAATCCTTGTCCCACTGGACCCTCTACCACCTGCATCATTACAAAACTAATCTTAGCACAAAATATATTGTTTGGGGAGGTGAGGGTTCCCTTGGACGTACCTGGTTAAACTCATTCCGGTGTCTGTTTTCAACAACAGCCTCTGGTTTTTGTTTTGTTTTGTTCTCACCCACTGTATGTCTGCAAATCTGCGTGCATTAGGTCAAGCTGAAAATCAGAAAGGCAGGACAGGAGAGGGTGAGCACGGACTGACTGAAACCATGGACCTGCCCTTTCCCTGGGCTGTGTGACCTTGGGCAAGCCCCTTAACCTCTCTGAGCCTCTGCCTGTCTCTGTGGAAAGGGAGGGAGATTTCGAGGGTTAATTGAGTTCCCCAGTGTAGTAACTCAGTACATATAGTAATGATTGTTACTGCTATTATGTGAACGCTCTCTGTAAACTAGAAAACACTGCTGTCAAAAATCCTTCTTTTTAAACAAAATGCTCTGAAACTTGGAGGAAACTGCATCAACCAGGCCCAGGAGACAACCCATAATCTCAAAGCAATAAATCTGAACATTTTCTGCTTTTCACGTTGAGCAAGCATTTTGCCGTTAGCCCTGAATCTATGAAATCGGGAAACTGGGGTAAAGATCCAAGGACTTCCAGGGGCTGGCCTGGTTGGGGGGGGGCGGGGGGAGGTTGTCAGGGAGACAGGGGGAGGGGGGCTGCTGCTCTGGCAGAGGGGGAGAGCTTAAAGAAGATGCTGGGAGCTTGCCCAGAATCTAGCAGAGGCTCTCCGCTTGCGGGGGGAAGGCATGGTAGGGGGGCAGGGTGGTGGGGGAGGTCCTGTTTGTCTGTCCTCTTCAGGATGTACCTGATGAATCCTTCCTACAGCTCTGGCAGGAAGACACGGCAGGCAGAGATTTACAGAGCAGGAAACTAAGGCCTAGAGAGACCTGCTTAGGTCTCTCAGGTCTCTCAAACAGCCATTCCTGACCTCTGGGCAGATGCCCACAGGGGTCCCCCGGCCACACTCCTCCTCTCCCCTCCCCACATAAATGACCCCAGATCCAGAGTGGCCCTCATCCTCCTCCGGACATTTGCTCATGACGGTTTAGTTTTTAGACATACTGTTCCAGCCCAGTAATTAACCACACCCCCCTCTGCTCTCAAAAGGGTCCCGATTTGGACAAAAATGATGAGCTCTCCCTGGTATGAATGTAAAGAAGGATACCTGAGATCTCTCCCAGAAGCCTTCGGTGTTTCGGAGAATGGCAAAACCCAACCCAGAAAAGCATGCAAATAGCCCAGAGATTCTTTCCTTTTAGAAACCAATCTAGAGTTGTCCATGTTCTCATATACCTCCGTCCACGTCCATCCCTGTGCCTATTGCCTGGACTGTCCTCTGCGCCACCCCCCCAACCCCCAGGTATGCCTACTAAACTCCTCTTCATTCCTCAAGGCTGCCTCTATGTCACCTCCTCCAGGAAGCCTTCCCTGACCTCTCTCTACCCTTCCCTTGAGACAGGCACGTGCACACACATGCACGCCCACACCTCAACTTCCCTCTCCCAAGGCTTTGGATTTATCGGCCAACCTTGCAGTCATCAGGGGTGTGGCCGTCTCCCTGCGGGGAGACACCCAGACCCTCCTGCCCTGACGCTCAGGAGCTGCTCACCACCAGTCACTATTCCCTTGGGAGTTCCCCTGACACCTGAGGCAGGGGTTTCTGCTTTGGCCCACAAAACTATCCAGCACTGGGCCATTGTTTGATCCGTGGTTGAGTATGGAAGCTGAGTCCAAGGCACCGGCAGCAACAGGAGCTTGTTAGAAATGCAAGTTTTCAGGCTGAACCCCAGACCTTCACAGGTTATGGGACTCCTTGCCCAGACCACCGTTCCAGAACCCTCCAGGCTCTGTAATTCCACAGGTGGCCTTTAACCATCTCTGCTGGGCAGTGGGCAAGGGGCTGCAGGTGCAGCTTCCACAAGATAGACAAGGTCTCTGCCCCCATGCGGCTTCCAGACCAGGGGCAGGGTGGGGCTGTCGTGCAGGCGGAGCTCGGTGCTTGGGAGGCCACCAGCAGGGGACGTAAGAGAGTGACAGGGGGACAGTGGTGATGGGGAGCGGACAGTGTGACACACCATTCCAGGCAGCGGGAACAGCGAGTGCAAAGGCCCAGAGGTAGGAAGTACAGGGAGGGCAGTGGTGAACGCAGGGTGCTGTCCCTTGGGCCGGAGCAGCTCAGGTGGACCCGCCTCCGTCCTGCAGGGCCTCAAGGCAGGCCCAGGGCAGAGTCTGACTTTAATCTGAGCAGCAGGAAGCCAGGAAGAGGCCAAAGCAGGGCCATGAGATGACCTACTTCGCGTTTTTGAAAGTTTCCTCTGACTTCTGAGGGACGAGGCCTCGGATTCATCTTACCCTAACATCTGTCTCGGGTTCTGAAGCAGAAGCTTCTGAGACTGGTCCCCCGCCCCGCCCCACCCCCCTGGCCCCAGGAATACCCGAGAAACAAGGGTCTCCTGCCCTGTGTCTCCATGGTGCTCTGGACTCTTCCCATCCGGAGGGGGACCGGAGCCCCTCCCTTGACCTTTGTTCCTGCAGCTTCCACTCCCCTCTGTGGCCTCACTCCTGTCAAGCTGGTCTGGCTGCACTTTTGATAACTGAAGCTGCTTCCTCAGATGGCCCGTCTCGTCAGCCAGCCTGTGCGGAGCCAAAACTGTTTTCTGGCTCTGGGGCCTTCTCTTTTCTCTTCAGAATCTTCCGGGTCTGTGGGGGGTATGATGCCAGTGAGTTCTGGGTCTCAAACTTAGTTTTAGGTCCACCTTCACCCCTCCCCCATGGGCCGTTCCAACCAGGAGATGGCTTTCCATGGAGGGTCCCGCACAGGCTTCGATCTACCTGTGTCCCCTGGTTGTACCCCATCCTGTGCTGGGTCACCTTTCCAGCCTCCCATGTTCTCCCAGCATGAGGCTCCCCACCTACAATCACCACGTGGCCTTGGCACCTTTCCTGTCTCAAGCCCACCTGATCACCAGCCAAGGGGGCCACCCTGACTGCCACCACCCACCGTGGCTTTAGGGCCCTCCCAGTGGGACCTGTCGCTGCTCCCTAAGGAAGACATCTCACCTGCTCTCTGACCTACTGCCTCTTCCACTGAGGAAGCTCTCTGGGATCTGTCCCAGAACAGACAGTCTGTTGGAGAACAAACAGATCCAACCTTCTAATCCCCTCTCTGCAGAGGTCAGGAGCGATCCGCCTCCTCCTCTCTCTTTCAGCTTTGTCTCCACATCCTTGATCTTTCTCTTAAGGACACCGGACACCCTTCCTCCCTCCAGCCCAATCACTGTGTCTTCCTTCATGTAGCTTTTTATTTTTCCATGGCTCTCGTCTTTTAAATTAGTCCCATTTTTTTCCCTTGAGCCTTTAAATGAAACTTTTTTTTTTTTAAACAATTATAGTTATTTATCCATTTGAGAGAGAGAGAAAGAGAGAGTGTGCACAAGTGCAAGTAGGGGGGTGGGGCCGATGGGGACAGGGAGGGACAAACAGACTCCTTGCTGTCCTTGCTGAGTGGAGCCCAATGAAGGCTCGATCCCATGACCCTGAAATCATGACCTGAGCCAAAATCCAGTGGTTGCTCTACCGACTGAGCCACCCAGGTGCTCCCGAATGAAATTTTTTTTAAAAAGAACTTTTTTGGGGAGCACCTGGGTAGCTCAGTCGGTTGAGCCTCTGACTCCTGGTTTCAGCTCAGGTCATGATCTCAGGGTCATGGGATTGAGCCCCAAATTGGCTTCCACACTTAGCATGGAGTCTGGGACTCTCTCCACCTCTCTCTCTCTGCTCTGCCCCCCTGTTCCCTCTCTCTCAAATAAATAAATAAACCTTTAAAAAATAAATAAAAATAAAAGAACTTCTTATTTCTTAAATAGGTTCCATGCCCAACATGGAACCCAGCACAGGGCTTGAACTCACAACCCTGAGCTCAAGACCTGAACTGAGATCGAGTCGGATGCTTAACCAGCTGAACCACCCAGGCGCCCCTTAAAAGAACATTTTGACTGAGGTATAGTGGAGACACAGTCACATGTGCAAAAGTCACAGAACTTAAGTATACAGCTCCGGGAATGTTCACCTGTGTACACATTCACGCAGCCTCCCCCACATCAAGTTAGAGAACATTCCCAGCATGTGGAGAGCTCCCTCTCGCTGTCTGCCAATTCCCACCACCCTGGGCGCGAACCCTGTGCTGAGCTCTCCCACCTCGGACTGATTTCAGGCACACGGCATTTGAATTCCCTTTTAGTCTTCAGATTATGGACATTCCACTGAGTTTTCAGTCTCAAATTTATAAGAGACAACTTGTAACAACTTACGTCCTCTATACTCAGGGCTCTAATGCTTTTTTGTCTGGTCATTATAAAGCCCTTTGCCGGTGAGATGTACGAGTAAGCACCTCGAGGGACCCTGAGACCAGTCCTTCCCATGGTAGGGGGCCAGCTCCTCCCAGCTTGCCCAGAACTCTGAGCAGCTCCCAGGCTCTCGGCATCCCCTCCATCCTGGGCAAACCGTGAGCAGGACCATCCCAACCCCTGTTCTCTCCTTGGCCCCAGCCATAGTTCAGAGTAGACATGAGGAGCAGAGTTCGAGGCTGTTGACCCAGCACCGTTCTCCTGGGCCTGACCTAACCATTTGAAGGCCCCCAAATGTCCCACTCATTCTTTGTAGCTTGCATGAAACTTGCCTGTCTTTGTATTTGAGAGCTTGGCCTCCAGTCCTGAAGGAGCAACAGGATGGGAGGAAGCGTGTTGTTTTTTTTTTTTTTTAAAGATTTTATTTATTTATTGACAGACAGAGATCACAAGTAGGCAGAGAGGCAGGCAGAGAGAGAGAGGAGGAAGCAGGCTCTCCGCTGAGCAGAGAGCCCGATGTGGGGCTCGATCCCAGGACCCTGGGATCATGACCTGAGCTGAAGGCAGAGGCTTTAACCCACTGAGCCACCCAGGCGCCCAAGGAAGCGTGTTTTAATAAGGAGGAAAAATTCTTCTGGATTTGTTATTCCCTGCTCAGCACTCCAGAATGCCCCCCGCCCCAGCCCACCCAGGAAAACTCAGCTAGGACTCCCTCCAGCTCAGTGATGCTCAACCCAGACCCGTGCGTCAGAGCTGCCAGGCGGCCAGGTGATTCTAGCAGCAAGCAGGCGACACAGCCCTGTGCCCATGGGGCTGAGAATAAAGCTGTCCGCATGGGCAGAGTCCTGGGGGGCCTTGCCCGACCCCAGGAAGTAGGTCTCCCTGCCTGGACAGGACGAGAGCCTAGCCAAAGGCAGTCGTGACTCCCACAATTCATCTCTTTTCTGGCTAATCACGGCATCAGCCTTGTGCCTGTGAATCCAGCCGAAGCCACTCAGCAAGTAGAGGCAAGGCCACATCTGTGGCCACGTACCAGCTGCTGAGGCCACGCAGACCAAGGGCCTTTTCTCTCTCCTTCAATGATCTCATTGACTCCGTGGCTTTAGTGTCATTTATAGGCTGGTGACTTGCAAGTTTATGGTCCCCATCGCTCACAGCTGCAGACTCCTGCAAATGCCCCCTCCCCTGACACTGCGGCAGCTCAGGGTCATGTCCACATGGCAGCCTGAGCCTTGAGCCTTGCAGGCTTTCCTACCTCTGGAAGGAAGGCACCACTGTGTACCTGACACGGGCTGCACGACCCAGGGCCCGATGTCTTCGGGCTGAGACTGAACCAGCCTCCCTCTGTCTACCCCTGCTCCCCTCGGTCCGTTCTCTACTCGGAAACCAGAAAAGTCTTAAAAACAAAAAAACAAAAAACCTCAGCTTTATCGGGACATAATGTTTGTGTCATAAAGCTCACCCACTAAAAGTGTACAATTTGTGTTTTTGTAATGTACTCACAGATTTGTACAACCATCACCATAATGTCCTTTTAAAAACATTTATACCCCGGAAAGAAGCCTGTGCCCATTAACAACCACTCCCTACCCCCATTCCTGAGCCAGGCAACCAGGAATCTACTTTCTGGCTCTGGACTGGCCTTACTGGACCTGCCACACTCATGGAATCCTACAGTAGGTGTGCGGTCTCTGTGCGGCTTCTTTGTTCCAGTGACACTTGTCCATGTCGTTGTAGGTCACAGGGCCTCGTTCTACCTTATTGCCCCGAAACCTCCACCATGTGGATCGGCCACATTCTGTTCATCCACTCGTCAGTGGAGACTGGGGGTTATCTCTCCTTTTTGGCTATTGGAAAGTTCTGTTTGAAGACATATCAGATAACTACACCGGAATTAAAATAAAAGCTTAATTTAAAAAAGTAATAAAAATAAAAACAAAGGACACATCCCTACCCTGTTTAAAAGCCTCCCATAGTTTCCATGGTATCCACTGGCAGCTTGTTGCGTGGCCTGCACCGTCCTTGGGACCCCGGCCCGCGCTCTCCCGCCGACCCTTCCGGTTCCTCCACACAGCCCGCCCTGCTGTCCTCACGTTTCCTGAACACACGGAGTTTGTTTCCTCTTCAGGACCTCTGTGCTGGCCCCTGGGCCTGGGAGGCCCTCCCTTCTGCTCTCCGGGAGCTGGCCTCTTCTTTGCTTTTCATCCCAGTGGCTGTGGACATGCTACATCCTCGGGAAGCTGCCTGACCCTCCCTGTCTCACCCCTTCACAGTCACCATTATCCGAAATCTATCTTCTTTGCAGGTGTATCACCTCTCTCTTCCTGCTAGAATATTCAGCTCCAAAAGAGGAAGTACCTCGTCTGTCTTCACACTGTGTGCCAGGACCTTAGACTAGTTCCGGGCACACAGTAGGACCTGAGCTTGCAGGGAGACTCCCGTGGTCCAGGCAGCTAAAGCCTCCCCTTTCCCAAGTGACATTTTGCTCCCAAATGCTGGTCCTGTGATTGGGCAGCAACAGGTCATGGGTTGGGGTCTGGGAAAAAACCCCTCTACCTATCCAGGTTCCTAGAGCTGGAGGAAAAGCACAAAACCCAGCAGCAGATGGCTTTTCTCCTCCTGTAACCCCAGGTCATTATCTTCCTAGAGCTGGAGTCGAAAACCCTAATTTGCGGGGCACCTGAGTGGCTGAGGTCATGATCTCAGGATCCTAGGATCGAGCCCCGCATCGGGCTCTCTGCTTGGCAGGGAGCCTGCTTCCCTTCCTCTCTCTCTGCCTGCCTCTCTGCCTCCTTGTGATCTCTGTCAGTCAAATAAATAAATAAAATCTTTAAAAAAAAAAAGAAAAAGAAAAAAAGAAACCTTAATTTGCTCTTCTCCCCGGAGAGCAGCAGGGGCCCCTCCCCAGCAAGTCTGGCCCAGTGAAACAGCAAGAGGAAAAGAAGATGCTACTGGAGGGCAGGCAGGGGTGTGTGTGCACGTGTGTGTGTGTGTGTGTGTGTGAGTGAGAGAGAGAGAACAGGCGAGGGTGCGAGGCAGTGCCCCCGGCCCTGCCTTGTCTTCCTGCAGGTGGATGGAGCGCCCGGGGTGTCTGTCCCAGTGGCCGCTAGTGGACACAATAGGGAGGGGAAGGACCCACCTCCGTAGCCGGAAGGGCACCTCTGTGGCTAGATGTCCTGCTCTCCAGATGACTCTCTTGTCTTGAGGATAAAGTCCAAGCTTTCCACCAGTTGCCTGGAGCCCCAGCTTGTCTCTCCTGCCCCATCTCCCTTCACATACCCTTGTGGCTCCCTGCTCAAACCCTCATCATGCCAGAGACGTGCCATTGATGTTCATGCCGCCAGGCCTTTGCCTCTGCTCTTCCTGCCCCTGGAATGAACCTCCCCTGGTGCTTTGACTGGCGACCTCCTGAACTCAGGCCTGCCTGGCCTTCCACTCTGTGAGGCCTTTTCTGGCCCCTCTGGACCCTCCCAGCCCCCCTCCTCTGCATACATCCCTCTCTCAGATCACTTACCTCTGGGGACAGTGGGGGTGGGGGAGTCATAGACCCCACCGACTTGTCTACAACAGCAGAGAGTCCATTTTTCTTCTCTGATGGACCCCATTGCCCAGAATCAACCATAGGAGACCCTCCATAAGTATGTGTTGAGCAGATGTAAGAATGATTTCCCGGCTCACCTGGGAGCCCCTCAAGGACATAGCCAGCATGCCACTTACCGTGATTCATTTCCATTTGCCGCTACCCCCGAATACCACCCTTGCCCACTCAGGGCTCAGAGACAAGGTGCCAAAAGGCCCTGCAGCGCCACCGCTGATGGGAGTGACCCTCCTGGCCCAATCTCTTAAGGCCTGGCCTTGCCCAAGGTTTTTGGAGTCAAGCCTCCTGGGAAGGATGCCACCGGAGGGACACCAAGTCCGGCTCCAATGCCAAAGCCCAGAGCTGTCTTCCCAGAGCTGGGTCCCAACAGGGATCCTTTTGCCGGAGGCTCACTGACTTAAGTCAAGTCTTGAAAACCCACGTTCCTCCAGCGCCCTCCCAATCGCAGCAACCCATCTCCCCAGCCCTGGACCACAGAGATCAGTGGGGTGTCTGTGTCTTTAATAAGAACTAAGTGTAATGAATAAGTGTTCTGGCAAAGAAAACTTCCCTCATTTATTTTCCAGGGGCCCTGGCTCATCAATCTTCCCCTCCTAACCTGCTTTGTGCTCTGTTAGCTTTGCTTCCTGATAGAGCAGAATTTGGTTTTCTAATAGCATCTGTTGTATGCAGGGTGTCCCCAAACATTAGCAGTAATGAGTTGGAAGTAGCACGGTCGGAAGCCTTCAGAAGCCAACAGCAGATGTCAGGCCCTCCGTGGGTCCCCCTGAGGCTTTGGGGCCAGAGCTCTGGGCAAAAGCTAGGTCCAGAGCCCACAAGTCTCAGTCCCTGGGAGTCATCCATCCAAAAGACATTGGAGTGCCTACCATGTGTCAGGTCCCGTGTGGGCTCTGGGAAGCTGGGGCCCCGCCCACAAGGGGCTGTCATGGCTGGTTATCCATGAAGGACAAAAGTGGTGGTAGAAGAAAGTCCTCTCCCCCAATCCTTCCGCTGGGCCATCTCCTGGGAGGCAGCTGGGCAGGAGTAACGGACTCAGACCTGGGTGGGCAAACAGTCCTCACCTCACCAGGTTGCTTGAGAACAAATAAGAGCATGAAGCTCCCAACATCAGGTCCAGCACACAGTGGTCCCTCCAACATCCGGGACCTGGCAGGTGCACATGGACTAGGGTTGGCAGGGGTCTCCAAGGATGGTGGCTGCTCCCCTGAGGCCAGGGTTGTCTAGAGAGAGGCTTAAGCGTTGCTGCCGTCTCCTGGGAAAGACAGGGCCATCCCCTAGCTCCTGGAGACCTTGGATTGATGGAAGAGGTCCCCAGGGGAACCAAGGCTTCTGGAAACAGGAACCAAATGTATTGACAGATCCTAAAGTGTTTCTTCAAACTCCATCCACCCGCATCCCCAAGGTCCTCCTCCAGGCACGCCAAGAGTTGTTCTCTGGAGAAATCTCTCCTGCCATGGTGCCACTTCCAGCAGAGGAGAGGTAGCTGGTAAGTTACAGTCCGGCCTTGCCCGTGCCAAGGGGCTGCCAGCCCAGCCCCATCAACCCAGGCATTTCTTTCACACCACAATCCACAGGGAGGGCCTCTTTTGACACCCCCCCACCCCATAGGTGAGGACACTCTGGCCCCTCAGGTGAGGGGTTTCAGGGCCGCAGCACCTGCGTGTGGCCCTCAGGTAGCCGCCCCGCCCCCCACAAATGTGCAGTCGTCGCCGTCCAGCTGGACCCTGAAGGGAATGGACTAGGGGTAGAACTTTCTTTGTAAAGTTTTTATTCTTCTGGAGGACTGAAGACGGTTTAGAAAGCAGGTGGGGTAAGGGTGGAGGGTGGGGTGCCCCCCCATGGCCTCCCTCACATCTGCCAACGAAGCCTGGTGGCCCTGAGTCCCCTCCCCCGCAAGCTTCGGAGGTGGCGGACAACTCCCCCCCCATCCCGTTCCTCTCCTCGCGCCCCGCCGCCTCCCAGGCCTCTGCGGGGCTGAACCGGGCGCTGAGGCCCGCTCTTACTGCGAGCCGGGTTGCAGGAAGGGCTGGAGGGCGGGCGGCAGGGAGTCCCCGGCGCTCCTGCACGGACGCCCCGGGCGCCCCCGGAAACCTCCCAGCCCGCGCCCGCGCCCGCCCCGCGGCCCGGAGGCCGCCCCGCCCCGTCGCCGCCGCCGCCGCCGCCGCCGCCAGTCCGCCGCTCCGCCGCCGCCATGGGCCGGGCCCCGCGGGGTGAACGCGAGCCGCCCGGCCCCCGGCCCGGCCCTGACCCTGCCGCGGCGCCGCCCGCACCCCGCCGCGCCCGCGCCCTGGCGCTGCTCGGGGCCCTGCTCGCCGCCGCCGCCGCCGCCGCCGCCGCCCGAGCCTACGCCCGCCACAACGAGGCCCAGGCGGCCGCGCGGCAGGTCCGGCCCCGGGGTGGGAAGGGCGGGCGCGGGGCTCGCGGGGGGTCCTGGGCTCGGGGGGGGGGGGGTCGGGTCCCAGGGTGGGCACTGGGAGGAGGCGGGGGAAGGGGTCCGGAGGGGGTGGGGGTGTCGGAGGGGGCGGTGGGGGGACTCCGAGGGAGGGGGGAGGGGACCGGGAGGCCGGGTTAGGGGAAGGGGCGGGATGGAAAGTAGGGAGCGGTGGGCCGGGGAGGGTGGCATGAAAGGGCCGGACAAGGGGTGTTGAGCCGACTTGGGAGGACTGTGCAGAAAGGCCAGAACACTGGCCCAGCGTGAGGCAGGGCCTGGGACAGACCCGAGGGGCGGTCCCAGCAGTGGCTTGGACAGCGGGAGTGAAGCTGGGACTGGGGAGAGTCTGGCGGTGGCCCGGGCAGTGCTGGGGGAACAGGGGAGGACATTGGTGGAAGAATGTGACATGGGGACGGGGCAGATAGAAGACTAGCACAGCCTTGGGCCTAGTGGATAGTGGATGAAGGAGCAGAGTGAAGCAAGGCCCAGCAGGGACCGGGAGGTGGCTGCGGCCCCGGGTCGGTGCAGAGGTGACATTAGGAAGGGTGGACTGGGAAGTGTTGGGAGAACTGAGGAAGATGGTGCTGGGCACTGCCCCCTCCATCTATTTGGGACCCCAGCTGGGTATCCAAATGGTGCTCAATGGAGCCCCTTCCTCTGAAGCAGGAGTCCGCGCTGAAGGCCCTGGGGGCAGAAGGCCTCTTTCTCTTTTCCTCCTTGGACACAGACCAGGATATGTACATCAGCCCCGAGGAGTTCAAGCCCATTGCTGAGAAGCTGACAGGTACCAGGAGGGGCTGGGGCCTGGGGAGGGGGGCACCTGAGTCATGGCCCTCAGCTTCTTGGCCACTGTGTCTGCTCTGAGCAGGAAGGCTACCTGGAAAGGGAGATGAGGGACCCTGGCAGCCCTGGGGTCCTCTCTGCTCTGACCCTTCCCAGCTGGTGGTTCAGGCGAGCTGCCCCGGCGCCACCTGAGCCCATCTCAAGGGCAAATACTAGTTAACACCCCCTGACCGCTTCTAGACGTGACCTGAAGCTCTTCACATGAGTTCTCTCTTTAATCTTCGCAGTGTCCTAGGAAATAGCTACTGTCCTAATTCCCCTGTTTACAGCTGGGGAGACTGAGGCACAGGGAGGTGCAGAGCCGGGATTAGAACCGGGGCCATCTGGCTCCAGATCTTGCACCAGTTCACAGGTTTGAGGATTAGAGAGAAAATGTGCAGAGTGACCAGTAGACAGTAGCTGCTCAGTAGACAGGAAGGAGCTCTTCCCAGTATTATTAATGACTAAACTCTTGCTTCAGTGTTGGATTTCTAGCCTGTCCCGGTGAAAACATTTTTATCTAGTTATAATCAGTGTTTGTTTGTTTGTTTGTTTGTTTTAAAGATGAGGTGCTGAAATAATCTCACGAATTATTAAATGTTTCTCTCATGGTATCACCAACACCCCAACCTCTGTGTCCATTTCTCTCCAATGTCTTATGACATCTCTTGAATTTGGGATCTTGTTATCTGAGTAGCTGGGTGTAAGTAGGTCAATAGATGGGAAAGGCAAGGAAGAGATGCCCAGAGGCCAGTGATGGGCCTTCTGTGTCTCAGGGTGGGGGTTGGGTAGGTTGGCCACTTGCTGGTCCAGTGACCAGTCCCTGCCAGAAGAGGAGGCTCAGATAAAAAATGCAAATTTGCTGGAGCAGATGTGGGTCAGTGGCTCTCAGTGGCATTGAGTTTGGCAGTGAAGGCAGATGGGCAGGTAAACAGGTCAGCCTCACGTGCCTTGGCCTTGACCTCTTATTCTGCAAACACTTTGTAGAACATCTACTCAGCCACCTCCTTGTCCTCTTTTGTGGACAGAGGGAGTGAGTTCCCTCAAAATGACATGTTGGCTCGAAGGCACTAGTAATTTTTTTCACATAAATCTTTGTTTCCCTCCCTTACCACCTCGGCCGCTAGGAGTACAAGACTGGACCAAGTTTTGAGAAAAGAAAACATAAAATAAAAAAGCCCAAAACTTCAAATCTATGTAGGAAACAGAAGCAGCTTGTCTGGTTGGCACAGTTATGAGTGTGTTTAATTTTCTTTCTATCTTAAAAGTTTTATGAATTGTCTGTGATGAGTTACTTAGAAGTCAGGAAATAAAACTTTATGAAAAAAACTAAAAGGCCATAACATGCTGGACATGGGTATTAATAATTATCTGTGATAAGAGTAAAATATTTGAAAAAGCAAGACAGAAGAATAAGCTTGCACATTCTAACTGTTCCCTTCCTCTGAGGTTTCCAGATTGCTCTTTGGCAGGTTTTGCAACATCAGCTTACAAATGTAGAAATAACTGATTTCTTCAGAAAAGGGCTTTGCATGAGGAGCTGTTGGGGTGTGCTGACTAAAAGCACAGCTTCCTGACTCTAGCCTCTTAGGATTCTGACTCAGTAGGTTTGAGGAGGATTCTGGGCGTATGCAGTTTAGAAAGGCATCCCAAAGGATTCTGATGATTCCTATTTAAGAATCTTTCTGAATGCTCCCAGGGGGCCTGTCAGCTTGCCAGAAGATGGCAGGCAACATTTTTGTCCCACCGACCTGCCCGGGGACAGCAGCCATGACAAGCATTGCCACTATCTTGCCCCTTAGAGGTGTCTGGGTCTCTTCCCTCCCACCAGTCACCCCTTTGGAAAGAGGCTTCTTTTCTCCCCAAACCTTCATCAGGACTCCCTCCACACTCCCTCCAGACTGGGCATACCTCGGGCCAGAAAAGGCCTGAGAAATCAAGGTCATCCCCTTCTTGATGGCGTTGCTGTCTCTCTCAGAGCTTAATAACACCAAGACAGTTCTGTTCCTTGCTTTCATTTGTTCTCTGTGGTTTTCTTCTCTTCAAGAGGCCCCCAGAACAGGGACGTGCAGGGCAGCATGGCCTTGATTGCCCATGTAGGAAAACCAGAGGGGCTGACGGATTTACCCCAGAAACGGAGCTGACCTCGGCCTGGAGCAGAGCAGATGAGGCCCAGCCTGTGCCTTCTCTTCTCCACACCCCAGGCAGTAGCTTCTCTTTGGTGCTGGGACCCCAGCCACTGGGAGAGGCAGCCGCCTTGCCCAGGTGCTGCCCTTGGTGGGCTCAGCACCAAGTTCATCTCGGACTCAGTTCATAGAACGTAGGGAACCGGGCCAACCAGCCA
The DNA here is from genome assembly GCF_030435805.1 of Mustela lutreola. Taxonomy (NCBI): domain Eukaryota; kingdom Metazoa; phylum Chordata; class Mammalia; order Carnivora; family Mustelidae; genus Mustela; species Mustela lutreola. The sequence goes on from NC_081299.1 coordinate 18,802,191, forward strand.
GCCTGGCCCGGGGTGAAGTCAGAAGAATTTGGTTTGAGCCCTAGCTCCACGGCCTCCTAAACCTGAATCCTCTGGTAGTAGTTGACACAGCTCAAGTTTATTATGGGTTCACTCTCTACCAAACCTGGTGCTAACAGCATGCGGATTATCTCATCCAATCCTCGGAACAAGCCACTGGCCAAATCGCACAGCTGGTGAAGGGCTGTGTCCCTCACAGGACCGAGATCATCTGGATCCTGAGCCTTTAAGGAAGCGGAGTCTCTGAGATCACAATGCCCTCAGAAGAGGGTCATGGTTGATCGTGGGTTTAGAGGAAAACAAGCCTGGGTTTGAATCCCGACCCCCCACCCCCACCCCACTCCCTAGCTGTGTGACCTTTGGGAAGTGACTTCACCTCTCTGAGCCTCCACTCTCTCATGTGTAAAATGGTCTTGGTAATGATGTTATTGTTTGCCTCTCGGGACTACTATGAAACTAAAATGTGATACTTACTGGTTGTTACTTTGGTCATCGTTACCCATTACTCCAGCTCTAAGCCTGCCTGGCTCCCTTAAATCACTTTCCGGTGCAGGTGGGGGCGGGAGGGTGGACTTCTGCAGAGAAGAGAGGGCCTGCAGCCGGAGGGCCGGACCCCTCTCCAGCAACTGTGCCTCCCAGGGTCAACGCCTGCGGCCAGCTATGAAGACGAGGAGCTGCCCCTTGACCCCAGCGAGGAGACGCTCACCATAGAAGCCCGATTCCAGCCTCTGATCCCGGAGTCCATGACCAAGAGCAAAGACGGGTTCCTGGGGGTGAGTGTGAGTGGGGGGCGGTGGAGGCTGCCCGCAGGTGGGACCGCAGACACAGGACCATCTGCGCGCCCTCACCTCCTGAGAATAGGCTCTGCTTCTCTTTGCCTCTTCCCTGCCTGCCTTTATTAGCTGCCCTCTGTGCCCCCAGTGTGCCAGACCCTGGGGGGTCCAGAAATGGTGTGATGCTGACCCTGGGGTTTGAGACACAGTCTGGTGCAGGAGGGATAAGCATGAGCCCCGGAAGAAGAGATCCGGACTGGCTTCCTGGAGGCAGTGCCATGTGGTAGAGACATGGCAGGAGGAGGGGGCCAGGGGAGGCAGAGGCAGAAGAGGAGGCAGCGCAGGCCCTGGAGGCAGGATTGAGGTAGGAGCCTCAAGTAGGGACATTACTTTCCTCAAGTCGGTCTGGCCCCCACCCCAACCCCGCCCCAGGCTGTGAGTTTCTTGAGGGTCGAGGCCTGTGACGCATAACCTCTGTGTTTCTGTGCTTCCTCAGCAACGCCCCCCCACAACCTGACGGGTGCTATGCTGATCTCTGATGAACCAAACCAGAGGTTCAGCCCCAGCAGGGGGTCGTGGGATGGGGGAGGGTGCCTGACAAAAGCTCTCCTGAGTGGCTCTGCCCCCACCTGAGGCCTCCTGGCCGAGGTCTCAAGCCCATCCTGGCCCCAGGCACCCCCACACCCTGCCTGCCTTCCCCGCCCTCCCCCCTCAGCTTGCTCCGTTCCAGCCCCTCCAGATGTCCAGGCTTTCTTCCAGCTGTGGGCCTTCTTGGATGCTGTTCCCTCTCCCAGGAGCAACTTTTCTGCTTAGTCCAGCCCACACCTACTCACTTTTGGTCTCCCGTGAAAGGCCACCTTGGCATGAACAGAGATCTGGAAGCAGGAAGTGCCGGGCCAGTCGCCTGCGGACAGAGAACTGGTGCGGCTGGACCCAGAGCCCATGGGACACAGGCAGGGGCGTCCTGTCAGTGGGCCTGGACGAGAAGTCGCCAGACTGCAAAGGGCCTTCGTTGCCTGACTTTGGCCTTCATTCTGTAGCAGCAAATTACCAAAGCAGATTTTGAAATAGGAGGGCTCCCTCGTTAGCTGCTCGGATGCTCCGCAGCCTGGGGAGAAATGGGGGCGAGAAGACTGGTTCTCAGGGGGGAGGAGGAGGCAGTCGGGGGAGGCAGTGAGGGGAGGCAGTGGTGATTCCTAGGATAGCCTAGAGGATGCTGGCAAAGGAAGGAAGACAGGGCATGGCTACTAATGGAAAGCAGGGGAGGGAAGTGGAGGGGGAACTCAGGCTTCTGGATGGTGACCAAGCACAGGGTGGGCCATTTGCCCCATGGGGACCAGAGGAGGGAATGGGTCTGGTGGGGAGCGAATGAGCTCAGTCTGGACACACTGAAGTCGAGGCGCCTGGGGCTGTCCAGGGGGACAGTCCAGTAAGTGAGGTTGGAAACACAGGTTTGGTTTCCCACAGAGCATCTGGGGAGGGAAGGCTGGCAGGGAGACTTGGTGGTAGAAGTTGTCCGAATAGATGAGTCCCCCCTCCGCCCGCCGCCCCACCAGAGCCGTGAGGACAGGGCGGGACTGGTGGGGTGCCAGGGCACAGCTGCACTTGGAGATGGGTCAGGAGCAGCTCTCCATAGAGCGCAGCCCCCTTTGTGGGCAGCTCTCCTGTGGGGTGGCAGGATCCCATGGGTAAGGCGGCTCCCCCTGGTGCAGCACAGCCTGCCCAGCTTGGAGACCCCCCGCCTGTTCAGTCTTCTTGGGGGTAGCTCCAAGGACCTCCCTTCTCCAGGCAGGCCAGGCCCCCCACCACCATGAAGGCAGGGAAGGGAGAGGGAGCCTCATGCCCTCGGACACCTGGCAGCTTCCTGGTGGCGGAGCACCCCTGAAGGGGCCCAGAACATGCTGTCCTCCCGGCTGACGCCTTCGCCACCCCCGCCGGCATCCTGCCTGTGGCGGCAAGGGGTGCTGAAGGGGCAGCTGCCAGCTTAGGATGTGCCCTGGGACCTGCCTTGGTGGCCCAGAGGTGGGGACAGATGGGCCTGTCCCGCGCTTCAGCTCCCCTGATGGTGACGGGGCCTTCCTGACAGGGAAACAGCTGAGGGACGCCGGGCATGCCAGGTGCCCAGCCGCGTGGTACAGGGCACTCTCCAGGGGAGACCTTCCTTCCCCTTCTCGGCAGGCGCATCCTGCTCCTTATCCCACAGATTTCCCCCAAAAGGTGGTATCCACCTCACTCCTCAGACTTCTCTCCAAAGCCTCCTCAGTGGGATATGAGCCCCAGGAGGAGACTTGGAGAGAAGGCCGGGGAGAAGGCAAGGCTGTGGAGGGGGTGGCAGGCGGTGGCACTCAGGCCAGCTGGCACAGAGGCAGGAGGCAGGACCATGTGTCCGTGAGGCCTGGAACCGTGGGACTGGGCTTGACGAGGGAGGGAAGAGGCCAGCAGGACCCCTGCACAGAGCCTCCGCCTCCTGTGCCTCCCCCTACGCCAGTCCCAGCTGGCCCTGTCGCTCTGGCCTGGGCTGTGCCTGAGGCGGCCAAGGGGGTGCTGCTGGGGGCCGGGGCGCTGAGGGGAGCCTGGGCTCTGGCAGGACAGTGCCCGGCCTCTGGCCATCCCCAGGACGAAAGCATCCCTGGGTCTCACGCCTCCCTTCACTTGTGGGCTGGCTCAGGGCTTCAGGGAGACCGCCCGCATGCATGGTGCTGGGACTCCCCCCCCCCCCCCCCCCCCGCCCATTGTGGTTCTCGGCACCCCAGAGCTCTGACTTTTCCCCGCCCCAGGTCTCCCGCCTGGCCCTGTCCGGCCTCCGCAACTGGACGACTGCAGCCTTGCCAAGCGCGGTGTTCGCCGCCCGCCACTTCCGGCCCTTCCTGCCCCCCCGGGGCCAGGTGGAGCTTGGGGAGCCCTGGTGGATCGTCCCCAGCGAGCTGAGCGTCTTCACCGGCTACTTGTCCAATAACCGCTTCTACCCACCACCGCCCAAAGGCAAAGAGGTGAGGGCCGCCCACAGTGAGCCCTGGCGGGTGGGGGGTTCCCCCAATGCTGCAGCCCCAGCTAGGCACGACCCCCTCTGTCTCTGCCCCGCACCGGCTCAGCGCCTGGACCTCGGCCCCCTCTCAGGGCCCCTGGCCTGCAGGCCCAGAGCGCCCCTGGGGGATCCGGACCCAGCCAGCTGACACGGGTCTTCACTGCACCCCCCGCCCCCCAGGTCATCATCCACCGGCTCCTGAGCATGTTCCACCCGCGGCCTTTTGTGAAGACGCGCTTTGCCCCTCAGGGGGCCGTGGCCTGCCTGACGGCCATCAGCGACTTCTACTACACTGTCATGTTCCGGTGTGTAGCCCTTGGACACCCCTCCTGGCCTCTCAGCCAGGCTGGGGACCCCAGCGAAGCATGGAAGGGCAGTCCCCGTCCAGAAGTCCCCAGGGCCACCACGTCCCACCCTCTGGCCTTGGGCAAGCGAAGTTGGCTCTCTGGGCCTCGGTTTCCTCATCTGTGGATCGGGGGGTGGCCTCCTCCTGGGGGCAGGGGAAAGCTTGGGACATGCTTAGCAGGAAGCTGGCAGCCCTGATTGTTATCCACCCAGAAGGGGGCATGTAGGCGCTGTGACGCCAGCACGCACACAGCCTGGGAGCTGTGAGGCCTCAGAGGAGGGCTGGTCAAGTGAGGCCGGCGGGGAAGGCTGCGTGTGACCCGGTCCCTGAGGATGGGCAGCGCTTGGAAGGCCTCGTGGCTTCTCCCTGCCCCACACATTCTCCCTCCTACCCTGCCCAGCCCCGTCCTCCCCTGGAGAGTCTGGCCAAGGGCTCCCCAGCTTGGGCACCTAAGCAGCAAGGTGGGCCGTGGCTCAGCAGGGGCTGCTCCCAGCCAGGCTCCTTTACCCCCAGGATCCACGCCGAGTTCCAGCTCAGCGAGCCGCCTGACTTCCCCTTCTGGTTCTCACCTGGCCAGTTCACGGGCCACATCATTCTCTCCAAAGATGCCACTCACATCCGAGACTTCCGGCTCTTCGTGCCCAACCACAGGTGGGAGCCTTGGCCCCAAACCAGCCCTGCACCCCGCTGTAGTTGGCCCCACTCTCCCCCTCTCCCAGCTCCAGGAGCTCAGGTGCAGGAGCCCAGAGGCCCCCTCCGTCTCTTCCCTTCCTTTGCTTCCCAGAGGCACCTCTCTTGGAAGGGGCCTAGAGCTGACCCAGGAGCAGGCAGCTTGAGGCGAGGGGAGGTGGGTCATTCCATCATCTGACAACCATGTCCCAGTTGGCCTGGATGGCCTGGATGGCCAGCTCTGTGCCTGGGACCCAGTGCAGCAGACTGTCCCCCAAGCAGGAGCCTAACACCCTCACACTGGTGACAGACTTCCCACAGACCCATGACCACAGCCTGTGCACAGCCCCTGAGTGCTGGCAGCTGGGCAGGGACTAGAGTCCAGGAAGCCTTCCCAGAGGAAGAGACATGGAAGTAGAGACCTGGATGAGGCAGGAGAGGGGGGTGAGGAGGGTTTAGCCAGGCAACGGGAGCAGCGCATGTGGTCCTGGGGGCAGGCCCTGACTGCCTGCAGTTGCTCCCACAGGCCCCGGGGGTGGAGGGAAGGGCCTTTCGGGAGGGCTCCATGCCAGCCACCTGCCTGCGTGCCCCGCCGACTTAGGGTCAGCCTCTTGTCCGGCGAGCATGGGACGAGAAGGCCTGGCTTCATGTCTTTCCAGATTCCTCCCTGATAGCAAGTGGCTGCCTAGTGGGTCTGAGTGACCCAGGACAGGGACAAGAGCTTGGCTGGGAGCTGAGAGCCCCAAAGTTAAGTCTCCACCGTGGCATGGCTGTGGGCAGGGCCCTGGCCTTCTCTGGGCCTGTTTCCTCATCTGCTAGATAGGAGAATGGCTCCTGGGCACGAATGAAGGGATTGTTGGCAGAGCCTGGGAAGAGAAAGTTACCCCCAGGAGCAGGAGTGGTTTCCTTCCCCTTCCTCAGCAAGCAAGTCCCCCTCCCCACCTGGACTGCACAGGCTCAGCCCGGAGGACATCTGCCTGCACCCCAGGAGTGGAGGTGGGGGTCCTGTTTTGATGAAACAGAGCAGAGGCAAATGACCAGCCCCAGGACCGGCTGCTCCTGAGCCTGTCTCCAGGACCACGCGGCTGCCGACCTCCTCCCGCACCTGCTCATCCCACCCCAGGAGGTCGGCTGTCGGTCCTGGGGCGCCCTCATGTGGCCAATCTGCAGATGGCATGTGGTGGGGCCAGACTTCAGCCCGGGAGGCCGGCTCAGGGAGGCAGGCACCAGGCTCTCATGCCTGACCCTCTCTGTGTCCTAGGGGAGACACTGATGATGTTTCCACTTCAAAAAGCCATAGGCAGCATGTGAGACACGGCTGTGAAAGCCCTTTGTGAACTTTAAGGGGTTGGGCCCGCTGAACGTGGTGTGGCTGCTGTGCTTCCAAAGAGGCAGCCCAGGGACAGAAGAAGGCCCAGGCTCTGCGGTCAGAGTCCCAATGGCCCCAAGACCTTGGGTTCATCTTATCAAGCCTCAGTGTTCTCATCTGTAAAATGGGGAGGGTTGTGTGCTCTCAGAGAAGGTTGACGTGGCCCTTGGTGATGAAGGTGTTCTTCCCCTTCCCCACCTCCCTGCCAGGTCTCTGAACGTGGACATGGAGTGGCTGTATGGGGCCAGTGAGAGCAGCAACATGGAGGTGGACATTGGCTACATCCCCCAGGTGAGCACACAAAGGGCCCTGACCCAGGTCCGCAGGGCTGGGGGCCACAGGCAGTCCGGGTAAAGGATAGAGCTCCTGCTGGGCTGAGGCCAGCTGTCCCCAAAGCAGGTTTCTGGGACTCCACCTGATCTACATGTTGGCACAGAAAAGCCAGCAGCTACCATCAGCCCTCATGTGGCCTCATGCGGTCGAAGGAGCCCTGGACAGACCCTGAATCTGTCCCAGACTCACCGCAGCCTGGCGGTGGCCCTGCCCTGGGCCTCAGTTCCTCCACTTTTGCCTTAAGTGGGGTATCTTTGAGGGTCCGTCGAGGATTCCTGCCCATCTCTGAGATAACCTCACTGATGGCACCCTCTCCTGATCCGGGACCTAGATGGAGCTGGAGGCCCTGGGCCCGTCGGTGCCCTCCATGATCCTGGACGAGGACGGCAACATGATCGACAGCCGGCCGCCCTCAGGGGAGCCGCTCCAGTTTGTGTTTGAGGAGATCAAGTGGCAGCAGGAGCTGAGCTGGGAGGAGGCTGCCCGGCGCCTGGAGGTGGCCATGTACCCCTTCAAGAAGGTGGGCCTGGATGGGAGTGTGGCCGGAGCTGGGGGAACAGTGGGGGGGGCACCCCATTCCAGGCTGGGTACACGGCTTGCTGCTGAGACCACCGCCCTGCCTGGCCCAGCCTGTACAGTGGCGCCTCTTTTTTGCCATTCCAAACTTGGCAGGAGGCATCTCCTGGCCCAGCCCATTTCTCTCTCTCTCACTTTCACACACACATGCACACACACACACACACACACACACACACAGAGTTTGTAGCACGCACAGTTACACACTCACACCACAAACACACATGTCCCACACAGCTCCTGAGGAGGAACCTAGCTGCACACAGTAACTTCTCTGTGTTTCCCTTTGGCCCCAGGTCACCTATCTGCCATTCACTGAGGCCTTCGACCAAGCCAAGGCCAAGAACAAGCTGGTGCACTCCATTCTGCTGTGGGGGGCCCTGGATGACCAGTCCTGCTGAGGTGAGGGAGACCCCGCCAGGCTGAGAGAGTGGGGGAGACATCCCACCTGGTAGGATACAGGAGGCTCCGAGACCAACGGGGCTGTCCCATCGGGGCATGGGGGCCTTGGGGACTACACAGGGCAGGGTTGTGGGGGTCTTCTGCGCTGAGCTCAGAAGAAGCGGCCATTCACAGTAGGAAGAGCCCCACTCAGCCATCTGCAGCGCAGAGACCTTGGCCGAGTGGTTTCCCCACCCTGAGCCTTAGTTTTCTAGCGCTAATACGCTTACCCCCCAGAGTTGTGAAAATGGGCATAAGAGCGCCTGTGCTCCGTGAAGTGTTGCACACAAATAAGAGAGAAAACAGTGCCAGAGGCTGGCCATACGTTCACTTATTCAGAAGATGCACCCAAGAATCTATGGGATACAGAGATTGGGGGTGTCTGACAGCAGGTACAAAGATGAGTAAGACCGTACCCCTGCCTGCATCCAGTCGGTCCACAAACACTCCAGGGACCCCCTGTGCCAGGCCCATCGGCTGGGTGCTAGGAGTCATGTCAGAAGTGGTCCCTGTCCTTGGGGAGCCATGTGTGTAGAAGATGGGTGTCGAATGAGGACAAGCGTGGTGAGTGTCACACGGGGTAAGGTTCAGGGTGGCACAAGACCGGGGAGGCGTCTCAGAGACAGTGACCGTAGCTGAGATTTCCGAGGAGGAGCAGAAGTTTATCAAGAGGCAGGAGGAAAGGAGTTTTAGGTAGAATAACCTAGGCAGAGGCCTTGGGTCCTAAAGTTTAGTGAATTTAAGAAGCTGTCACTGTCTGCAGGTCCCTGGGCTGAGGCTGCTGTCCATCTGTCTGCCTCCCCTCAGTCCCCCCACCAACCCATCTCAGCCCAGGACGCCCCAATGTCGCTGACTGTAATCACAGCGACCCTCTACTTAGCACCTACCCTGCGGCAGGCTCTTTGAATCTGTTACTTTACTGGGACAGCCCTACAGCCCATGAGCGTTGTTGCTTCTGGAAAACCCAGTAAGGCCCATGGGATGGCCTCACCCTTCTGGCCTTGCTGTTCCCCTGAAAAGGTTCAGGGCGGACTCTCCGGGAGACTGTCCTGGAAAGTTCGCCCATCATCGCCCTCCTCAACGAGAGCTTCATCAGCACTTGGTCCCTGGTGAGGGAGCTGGAAGACCTGCAGGTCAGTGGCAGGGGGGTGGGAACAGCCCCACGGGAGCCCCGGGGACAGGGCCCGTAGCGGAGGCATCAGGAGTGTGCCACGTGTCCCCACAGGACAGCCAGGAGAACCCATCCCACAAGAAGCTAGCTGACCTGCACCTGGAGAAGTACAGCTTCCCTGTGGAAATGATGATCTGTCTGCCCAACGGCACCGTGGTAGGCCGTCCCCGGTACCTTCCCCTAGTCGGGCCAGGCCACGTGGGGCAGGGGAAGCCGCAAGCCAGCCAGGGACATGGACTTAGAGACTTCAGGCTTCCCGGCTGGCTCCCCCGCTTCCTGCTGTTCTAGCCGGTCTGAGCCTCCCTTGTGCCCACCTGTAAAATAGGAATTGTCACACCCACTCTGCCTGCCTTATACAGGGGTTGAGACACTCCCACGAGAAGGGGGACCTCTACAGCCCTTTGGGGACTGGGAAGCCAGGAGCACAGGCTAGCAGCAGAATGGATAGGAACGTGGCATGGGAGGGAAAGCTCACCCTGGACCACTGTGGCCAGCTCTGGGATGGAAGGACAAAGGGGCCAGGCCTCGTGACAAGCAGAGAGGACCAAGGGGCCCCAGGCTAAGCCAAGCCGCAAGACCCTACCTCTCCCCAGGGGCTCCGAGAAGCTCTCACACACAGCCTTTCACTGGGGTCTCATGCCGCTTTGGGAGAGGAAAGATCACGGGTGCCCATTTTACAAACAAGGAAACTGAGGCTCAAGAAGGTCCAGAGACTTGGTGGAAGTTGAACGTTTAAGAAGTGCAGCTGGTTTTGAAACCGGGCCTGCATGTGAGCCTCAGTCTCCTGCCCCTTACCCTTTGAGTCCCGAGGGACAGTTAGTGTGGGACTGAAGGCTGTGCGAGGGTCATCAGCTTCCCCAGGCTCTCAACAGGGGGAGCAAGAGTTGAGGCTGGCCGGGAAGAGGGCCACTGGCTCACTGGCGCTCAGCCTGGTGGGGCCCGGCCCTGGCAGAGCCCCGGCATCATGGAGCCGGGCCGGACAGAACTCAGCCTGGGGACCGTGCTGTCCCGCTTGTCCACTTGTTTCTTGGCTCGTGTGCCGGGCACCTGCCCTTAAGGAGCTGGCCAGCCAGGGTGAGAGGCAGCGGGGGAAGCAGGCACACACAGAGCAGGGGAATTTTGGCGGAAGGGAGTGTGGAGTTCAGGGTCGCAGGAGCAGAGGAGAAGAGGGGGTGGGGGGTGGGGTGGGGGAAGGGGAGAGGTGTTAGGTTCTCGGCAGTAGATGGGGTGTGGGAGAGCTTGCAGACTTGCAGAGCTTGTGTGCCCAGATATGGCAGGGGGGAAGGGCCAGACCTCTCGCTCTCCTCACCCAGCCCCTCTCCCAGGTCCACCACATTAATGCCAACTACTTCTTGGACATCACCTCCATGAAGCCCGAGGATGTTGAGAACAACATCTTCAGCTTCTCATCCACCTTTGAAGACCCGTCCACAGCCACCTATATGCAGTTCCTGAAGGAGGGCCTTCGGCGTGGCCTGCCCCTCCTCCAGCCCTAATGCGCCCTCAGGCCATCGGAGACCAGGGGGGAGAGCGGGGAGCTGACAGAAAGGCTTTCAGTGCTGAAGCCAGGCCCCTCTGGCCCGGAGCCTGTGGTCCTCGCACTCCCACCCCTGCCACTCCCAGGCTGCCCATGGGACCTGAGGTCAATGAGGGGGAGACAGGGGGGCGCCTGGGCTGACTGGACGGGTGAGCCTCTGGCTCCAGATGCCACCATTAGCCCTTTACTACCCTCATGGTTCCAGAAGCTGCTCAGGATACCGGAAACAGGGCCTTGGGTCATCTCCCTGGACCTCACCCGCTTAGGCACATAGTCCAGGTCCTTGTGGGGTGAAGATCAGGGAGGAGTGGTGCTAGGAAGACTGGGCCACCTCTCTCTCCTTACAGCCCCCACCTCCCAGAAGAAACATCAGGGGACCCTGGCCTGGGGGCTAAGGAAAGTTTGCCCGGGAAGCACTCTTGTTTGGAGCCTCCTTCCTGGCTGTCTTCCTCTGCCTGGTGTCCCCCCGTGGGGTGAGTTTGAGTTGGAGACAGCCTTCTGGAGGTTCAGGGCAAAGCCATCCTTCAGAAGGAAAATCCGCTGTACCCAGGACCTCAGCTGCCCACACACTCAGTCCAACCTAATGATAGGAACCCAGCCCCTACTTTGGGACTTGCTGGAGGCCGGCTGTCTGGAGAGGGTCACTGTGAAGTAAGCTTCTGCTCTTAGCAAGGGAGGCCATTGAGGGGTTCCTGAGGCCCAGGGCCAAGGCACCCCCAAGTGCCTACCCCAGCAAGGGTCACAGTGGGACGATGGAGCCCGCATCCCGCCCCTCAGACTCTGGCTCCACAGAAGTATAGCTCAGCCAAAGAACACAGCCCACCCCACCCCCACCCCAGCTGGTGCTGCCCCAGCTGTCGGGGCAGCCCAGACCAGCCCAGACCAGCTTGCCCACCACCGAGTGGCCACTGACCCTCCTTGGCCTCTCTTAAGGACTTGGTCTACATCCCAACCAACTGACCACAGCCAGTCTTTTTTATATGTGCGGAAAAGTGTTTTTATGTGAAATTTCTCACAGTTTGTAGGTATTTTTGATAACCCCAATGCTGAGGAGAAAGAAGGGGGCCATGTCTTCCCACAGCAGCAGCTCCATGATGGCTGGATCTGAAATCCTAGATGGGTCCAGCTTGATGTCTTTGCAGCTGCACCTCCAGGAAGAAACAGTCCTCTCTTCCTTTTCTTCCAGCTTTTTAAAAAAGGCCAATGTACCCCCAACTCTATCCTTGTCCCCCATTCAGGCCCATGAGTGCTCCTTGGGCTTTCATTAAAGCCTTGGAGCCATGCCTCTCCCCAGCACGTGCCCCCACAGAGGCTCACTCTTAAACCTGGAAGAAGAAGGCAGACATCTCCTCAGACACACTCCCAGGCCTGCCCTCCGCTGAGTTCTCCCGTCTGCCCCCTGAAGTGTCCATTCCGGGCCTTCTCTGTTAACATGACTCATGTTTTCTCATTTAATGCTCCCCAAAAAACTGTGAGGCAGATATTAATTGTTCCCCTGTTGCAGATGAAGAAACTGAGTCTCAGGGAAGTGAAGGGACGTGCCCAAGGTCACCGAGAGGAAGAGATGAGACTCAGCCTGTCTCGATTTTGGAGGGTTTTGTTTTGCACAGCAGCCAACCTCTCCCCCCTGCCCATCTTCACTGAGGTGAAAAAGAAAGCCTCTCAGACCAAAATGTCTCACTCCCCTCTGATCTCCAGACCCGAAGAGGCAGGAGCCAGCAAGCTCAACCAAGTTGTGTCCTTCCGGGAGGCAGTGCTCCCATGCCCCTTACAGGGAGGGGGTGCACCGGAGTCTGTCTGCCAGCTTCCAGGCCTGGGTGGCATAACCAGGCCCATGAGCCACCCAGTGTCAGCAGAGACTCAGCCTCGCCGCCCAGTAGGCTCTTCCCCTTGTGCGGGTCCAGGAGGGCCCGCCGCACACTTGTCCCATGTAAGGCACTGATTGCCTTGGCTTTCTGATCTTCATCTCAAGCCTCTTCCTGACACCCCCCGACCCCCACCGCCACCACAACTGTATCTTGAAGCTTATGGTGGGGGAGGGCCCCCAGCTCACTCCTGTCACCTGTCACTTCCCTCCCCTCCTCACACGTCCTATAATAAAATTGGAGAGACCAGGGTGGTTCTAAGTGCCTTTCCTTTCAATGGGATATTGGTCAGTTCTATCCTTGGTCTGACTCCTCTGTGGGGTTGGCTTAGCAGATGGGCAAGGGTACATGACTGAAATGCCTTTGGGGACTATCTTCTGTCACTGAACATCACTCAAGTGATGTTCTTAAAGTGAGTTTGTGATAGACCTAGTAGTAGAACTTAGTACTGTTTTTAGAATCTGATGAGAAAGATTCTGAAGTTAATTACCCGTTTCTTAGAAACAGAGCCTAAGGTAGGCCTTAGGTAATTTTTTATTTTTATTTTTTAAAGGGAGTACGCTTCAGGAAAAAAACCTGTATAAGAAGAGGTGAAAAAGGGGAGCCTGGCTGGCTCAGTTGCAGGAGCATGTGACTCTTGATCTCAAGCTTGTGAGTTCAAGACCCATGTTGGGTATAAAACTTACTTAAAAAAAAAATCTCGGGGCGCCTGGGTGGCTCAGTGGGTTAAGCCGCTGCCTTCGGCTCGGGTCGTGATCCCAGGGTCCTGGGATCGAGCCCCACATCGGGCTCTCTGCTCAGCAGGGAGCCTGCTTCCCTCTCTCTCTCTGCCTGCCTCTCCATCTACTTGTGGTTTCTCTCTGTCAAATAAATAAATAAAATCTTTAAAAAAAAAAAAATCTCTTTTTAAAAAGCCTTAATTTTTTTTTTTTTAAATTAAAAGAAAGGAGTAATGAAGAATGGGGGAAGGAAAGATGCTAAGCAGGAATAGAGTCTCAAATCCTAGCCTGGGCATGATCACGGGGGAAGGGTTCTGGAATATAAGCCTCACCACAGAGTGCAACCTGTCTTTGGTACTCTGTGTCAGTCAGTCATTGACTTGGGAGGTGGAGTAAATTCCCAGGTTAGGGCCTATGGGCTCCCTGTTGTAAGTGCAATTTCCCAGAGAAGGGGGCAGCTGTGTGAAGCCGGCACAGCAGCTGGAAGGTCGGTTCGCTGGGAGGGTAGAGGTGATCTGGATGGATCACCAAGGCAGCATCTAGCACCCTCAGGAAAGGCTGATCTGCAAGATCCCCCTTGAGATCAAGAGTCACATGTTCCTGCAACTGAGGAGAATCAATGATTAAACAACAATTTGCCATCCTGGAAAGAAGGCTGGACCTGGAAGTCAGCCCTCGTCATTTGAAATATGGTAAGGATCAGGGTGGACCGCTGAGGTCCCTGGCTAGGACAGCTATGTAATTTGCAGGATCTAGTGCAAACTGAAAACTGCAGGGCCCCTTGTTAATTTAGACACACACACATTAAAGAGGGCAACAGCAGAGTGTTAAAGCAAGTGCGGAGTTCTGAGCAAGAGGTCCTGTGTGGACTGCCCGACCCTGTCCCCGCTGTGAAGCCAGCCTGTCCGCCGGCAGCTGGGATTGCAGGCTTTGAGACCCAAGAACTGCAGCCGGGGAGCCAGGCACAGCTGTATGCAGAGGGCAGAGGAGAGCACGTGACCCAGGCCTGGAAGCCAGGGAGACCAGAATTAGGACCAGGACGGGGGGTGGGGGGGGCTGTTGTCTAAGCGGGAAGATGGAGTGGGTGAGTGAGCCTGGAAGGAATGTGGGTCTCTGTCCCAGTACCTCTGGCGTCTTGCCCATCGATCTACTATCTCACTGAATCTACCGTGTGTGTGTGTATGTGTGTGAGAGAGAGAGAGAGAGAGCGCGAGCGAGCGAGAGAGCGAGCAAGCTGCGAAGAGCTAAAGGGCAGTAGTCACAGGGGAGAGAGGCTTCTTGTTGGACAGAAGACTGTAGAGGATCTTGGCTGGGAAGCTAGAAGTGTGAAAAGCGGACAGGCGAGATGAGGCGAGGCAAGAGGGAGGTCCGGAGGGCCTGGAACGCCAGAGAAAGGATTCTCAAGTGTGCCTAAGCGGAGGGACAGCAGACGCCACACAATTTCGGCTGCGGGCAGAGATGTAGCCAAGCCTCCGCCGCTAGAGGTCGGATCAGGACTACCCTAGAAGAAGAGCAAGGAGGCGGAGACCAGTGGCGGAAGCGGCCAATTAGGCCGCGGGGATCTCCAAGCGCCGTCAACTTTTCCCAAGGCCTGAGCCAGTGCAGGCGTGGTCTTGGGGGTGGGCATGTCCCCTTCCTCGGGATTCCCGCGTGAGGCCGCCCGCAGCCCCGCCCCGCCCCGCCCCCGCCGAAGCCTCTGTCCGCCTTCCGAGGGCGCGCGGGGCTCGCCGCTCGGTGCGCAGGCGCGATGGATCGCTTCCGGGGGCGGGTCAGCGGAAGTGAGGGCGGCTGAGGCTGGGCGGCCCGCTGAGGTAGGAGGGGCCGTGAGGTGAGTGAGTCCCGGAGCCGGAGTCTGAGGTGAGACTAGGTCCGAGTGCCGCTCCGGAGGCGGGAGCGCGGTCTCCCAGCCCGACTGTCGACGCGGCCTAGTGCCAGGGGCTGTGTGGAGCCCGCGGCTCCTCTTCCCGCGCCAGTTCTCGCGGGAGCCCGTGTTGTCCGCCTCGCTCGGCTGAGGGTGGGAGGACTCTGCCCTGGGGGTAGTTGCTCGCCCGAGTCACCCAGCTTCGGTGGCTGTGCTACAGCAGAAGCTTATCGTTTCGGCTGCGCTCCTCGGCCAGCCAGGCCACTTCGGCCTCTTCGCTTCTTCGGGACCCGGACCCGGACCCGGGCCCGTGGGTCCGAGGGCCACCAGGGCCGGCGGCGAGAACTTGGCCGACCTTGGCCCTTTGGGGTCGGACCGTTACGGGGGAGGGGAGGCGGGTCCCCCCGTGCAGCCGCTTGGGGCTCACGCGGACTGTCCCTTGCCAAGTTCTACCGAGTGCGGCGACCTCGGTGGTGTGCTTGGTGCCGGGGTGATGAGAGCAAACCCTGCCCCGGGGGAGCCCCAAGTCTAATGCGGGAGAGCGTGTGTGAACAAGCCATGACAGCGGCCTGGAAAGGGGTCGTGGGAACGTAGGGGTGCTGAGAACCAACCTGCGTTGCCAGCGAACTGGGGGAAGTCATCTAGCGTATGGCACTTGGGGCGGGGAGGGAGGTGAAGGCTAAGCCAGAGTTCTCCTTCGTTCGTGAGCGAACGTTGACGTGCTCACTGGGGACTAGGCAGGCACTGTGCTGTGCCTGGGGAAGCTCCTGCCCTGCGACAGACAGCTGATTACGCGGGCTCTAATTACTACTGAGAGAACTGGGAAGGAAACGTGGGGTGCTGGGGGAGGGGAGGTGATGCTTGAGCTCTGAAGAATGAGCTTGGTGAAGAAGATGCTGGTGTTTCTGGCAGATTGGATCTGTGGAGAGGAGCTGAGAGGTGGTCAGCATGGCTGAAGGGCAAGGGGAACATGGGAGGTGTGGCTGTCAAGTGTATAGGGGCCCAGTTGTAGGCCTTGGAGTTTGGTCTAGTTAGGTTGGGCCTGATTGTGGAGGACCCTGCAGGCCATCCCGTCTAGATGTTGGCTCTAGTGGGGCGGGGTGGGGAGTGGGGTTAAACATAGGAGCAATGTGTCCTAGAAAGATCCCTCTGGCTGTTGCGTTAGGCCTGAGTCTTTGGAGGTAAGTTTGGAGAGGAAGTGGTTGTAATGTCTAGAGTGAGAAACACAGGGAAGCACTGTTGTGTGAAACTCGTGGCAGGCGGTGATATTTAGCACAGAGCCTGGCACACAGAGGAATTCTGATAAAAGGCTTGAACTGCATGGAGCTGAGCCCATGCAGAAGGCAGCAGAATCTGGATCAGACTTGAAGTGCTTTCTACTGGCATGGCCACTGAGTAACCTTAAGACACTTCCTCTCTCCAGCTTCCTTTCCGCATTTGTATTGTAATGTGAGTGACTACTCCTCTCCCACAGGTGAAGGAGAAATCCTGCAAGGGAGATTTCAGCCCATCCCCTGCTCAGAGCCTGTCCTTTGTTCCCCAGTGACTTCCCTGAGCATTCCCAGCCCTCATGACTTGACCCCCAGTATACCTGTGCTATTCTTTACGCCTCTCTCGCTGTCCTGTCCTGGACCTGTGCTTTTGTTGCTGTTTTTCATCCCTTCCTACCCTCTCTGAACTCACCATGAGGCTTTGGGGTCAGGGGCCTGCATTCACCTGGCCACCTGCTCAGTGTACCTTTCTTAAGAGTGATATTCAGCGTTTGCTAGACTTGGGTATTCAAGTCTTAATAGCTCTTCATATTGTGTGTTCCTTGAGAGCACGAATGTGTCCTACCCTTTCCGTAGCCCCTGCAGTGCCCAGCACAGGGCCTGCCACAGAGAAGGTATTATTATGTTTGATGAACAAGGGAGTGAGTTCATTGATTGCATCTGCTCACCATGTCAGAGCAGCTGCGAAGAATACAATCAGGAGTGATTCCATCCATCTGTGTTGTGTTGTAACAGTTAATTAAGCACTTTAAAATCTTACCCTATTTCACTGATTGATCTTTAAGGTAATCTAGGATGGCTGCTCTTGTACTCTTTTTACATATGGAAAAAACCAACATTCAGAAAAGTTATGGGACTTTTCATAAGGCTACAAGACCAGTAGATGGCTAAACAGGATGAAAATTGTTAGCTCTCTTCCCTGTAGCCCAGTAGATGGAGACTGACAAGAGCTGGTGTTTTATTCTTCTTTTGTCTACTTTACCTCTCCCCCTTGCCAAGACTCAGCAGTGCTAGGCTTCGTGGCACATGCTGGGGCTTTTACACCCTATCTTCAAGAATGAATGCTGGGTTTGAGCGGTACCTACAGTTTGGCTTTTAAACTACCGAGAAAGTTCTGTTTATATCTCTGTAAGTAATGCCTCAGGAAACCCAAGGGATCCGGAAGATCCCAGCATTGGCCAAGCTCATGCCACAGGTCTGGGACAGAACCTTCAAGGGTCTGGATTTGGAGCCACTCTTCGGGGAGGGCAGCCTCTTGGGTTGTTTTTCTTCCCTGTGAAACATCAGAGAAACCTTGGTGTTGGTCATGGCTCTGCAAGGACCTGGTTTTTGTGGGGCTTGTGTGGTGGCCATTGAGTCTCCACTGTGGGGGTTGTTTCACAGGAAGGGAAATCTGGTGTTCCTTAAAGATGGCCTGATATGAAGAAATCACGCCTCCAGCCTCCCCAAGCCCCCAGAGCTGCCCTGTGGCTGCCTTGTCCTTCAAGTGCAGGAGCTGGTTGAAATGTCCGGGATGGAAGCCAATGTGGTAAGGGGCATTCCCAGGGCAGGGCTGTGGTAGGGAAGGGTTGAGCACTGGGTCTCCTGAAATTCTGTAGGAAATTCTGAGACTCTCCAGTTAATTCTTCCTTTCCCCTGGAGGCGACTCTTCCACATACCCCCACCGCCTGCTCCCAACAGGCAAAACTGAGTGTGGTCTTGGGGGCAGTTAAGAAGTCAATGTGTTTCTGCCTTTCTGGGTGGAGGGAAGGGAGGGAAACCTCTATGATTCCTACACTCAACTAATTCCTCTCACCTTCACTGGATCCTTTTACCATGCCTCAACAGCAGCAGATGTTCCCTTAAATGGCTGACAACTGGGGAACCTGCCCTCACTTATACTGAGACTTAACTCATACACAGTGCCCTGTCCCTGGGATTGGGGATTTCAGTCTCCCTTCTAAAAGGGAAGGGGTAGAATGGAACAGTAGTTGGACCTGACTCTCTGAGACTCATCTCTCTCCTTTAGACCATCCCAATCTGGCAAAACAAGCCACATGGGGCTGCTCGCAGTGTAGTGAGAAGAATTGGGACCAACCTGCCCCTGAAGCCATGTCCCCGGGCATCCTTCGAGGTAAGTGTACTGAAAGGGCAGGGTAAGTAGAGGCTCAGAGGCTATGGGAGAATGGTGCTGCTCTGTGCCCCACAGTTTGGTGCTGCTAAGGCAGGTGGCTTTCCTGATTACTTTTTCATTTTGTCAGGAAATATTTATTAAGTGCATATAATGGATACTGGTCACTGTGCCTTCCTGATTGCACACAAAACTCTGACCACAACAGACTTCCAGTCTGTTCATAAAAATCTTACATCTTTGGTGCCACTAAGTGACTAAGATTTCATCAGGCTCCTGCAATCCAGTTCATCAGCGTAGGCCAAAGGCCCTTGCCAAGCCACATTCCCAGAGTAGCCATGTCTCTGCCCTGAGGTGTTTGCCTGCAACCCTGGCAGGTCTCTCCGTGGGACACTGAGTGCAGTGTGACTGAGTCAGACTCTCTTTTCTTACCAGCCCCAAGACTTGACTGCTTAGCCACCTATTTTTATGTATCCCTGAGGCCATTACTCCCCATCCTTTTCTTTCTGGCTCAGTCTAGCCACTCCTTTACCAGAGCACTTAAGGCTTATCTCTGTGTCTAGGGCCATTAGCACCCACTCACAGCAGATTCTTGCTGGCGCATGTCTGAGCCCTCCACCCACTTCTGCAGTGGAAAGCTAAGTAGCAGTTATTAGTCCCAGCTACCTCCTTCTAAGAACTAGTCATTAAGAACCAGCTGCAGGCTAGATGCTTAAGATGTGTTTGGGGAACTGGGACGCAAGAGAAGTACCAGCTTTCTGCCTACACAGAGGAAACAGAAATATATGCCTGAAAAAACATGGGCCCAGTGGAAACAAATGGAGGAGGCGGAGTATATCAGATGCTGAGCTGTGAAATCATAGAAACTCATCCTGGAGTCAGAAATGGTGTCAGGGCTGGTATCAGAATCAGGAATGGGGTTGGAAGTATGTGGTATGGGGTGGCTATGCTGTGACCCAGATTGCCAGTTATCTAGAATTTGCCTAAAGGGCATGGCGGGATGTGGTCCTTGCTGCCTCAAGCATCAGAAACAAAGGGAAGCACAGCTAGAAGTGTGAGGGACTCGATGGATGTTGCCCCCACGCTTGGCCATCACCTGTTCAGTCCTCTGGCCAGATGCTGCTGGGCAGGGACAGTAAGGGCAGGAGTATGCATGAATAGTATTAGTAATGCTAGCTAACGCTTACTGAGCACATACTGTGTGCCAGGCACTGTGCTAAATCCCTTATATGTGTTAACTCATTTAATTTTCTATAGGGGAGCAGCATTCTGAAAAGGAAAACAAATGGAGGCTTCCCCTAAATGACCCATTTTAGCAGTTAACTTCTGGGTCAGTGGAAGTCCTTTCCTGTGTAACCCTGGAGCATCACATTGCTCCTTTGAGACTCAGGTTCCCTGTCTAAAAGCTATTAACTTTTGATCTACCTACCTGTCTATAGCAGAAACATCTGAATTTAACTCATGTGTAGATGGGTTTTTGAGAAATTGTCCCTGGATTTCTGTTGAAAATTAATTACCTTAATTATTTAAGGCAATCTTGCAGATTTTTTTTTTTAAATTAACCCATATAAAAATACTAAATTATGAAAAGTGAAAAATAGGAAGTCATATATAATCATGTACTCATCACACAAAATAGTTAAGAATTTTTAAAATATTTTATTTATTTGAGAGAAAGAGCATGAGAGGGGAGAAGTCGGAGGCAGAAGCAGATTCCCCACTGAGCAGGGAGCCCAATGTGGGACTTGATCCTGGGACTTCAGGATCATGACCTGCACTGAAGGCAGTTGCTTAACTGAGTTGCCAACTCAGTTGCCAACTGAGCCACCCAGGTGCATGTTAATATTTTGGTATAGTTACTTTC
Source organism: Mustela lutreola (assembly GCF_030435805.1). Taxonomy (NCBI): domain Eukaryota; kingdom Metazoa; phylum Chordata; class Mammalia; order Carnivora; family Mustelidae; genus Mustela; species Mustela lutreola. The sequence goes on from NC_081299.1 coordinate 18,822,139, forward strand.
CATCTTTTTCTAAATGCATGTGGGTGTTTTTTGTTTTTGTTTTTTTACTTTATTACAATCATAGCATGATTGAATCCTCCTGATCTTTCATTTAACAGAAAGTCACTCAGCCTTGTTTGTTGCCTGGTTGTTTTGTTATCTGGGTTGAGAGGCTACTTTAAGGAATCCTCTTATTCTTTTGATATAATTAATCATCTTTTTACTTAAATCCAAATAATAAAATGATGAAGTTTGCTTAAAACAGCGTTGCTGTAACAGTGTAGATCCCAATTAGCTATGGAGGAGTTGTAAAGAGCTAGCCCAAGAAACTATGCGTTGATGTCCTTGTACCTGTATTTTCATAGCTGGAGAAAACAAGGTGCTCTTAGTGGCCATCTCTGTTGAAAGGTAACTCTTACCAGTCCCACTGAAGACATCTTTATTCCAACCAGGGGTCAGCAAATGTTTTTAAGAGTCCAGATAGTAAATGTTTTGTGTGGGGGCCATAACTGCTGTTAAAACTACTCACTTCTGCAGCTGCAGCTTAAAAAATACCACAGACGATATAGAAATGAATGGGTGTAACTTTCCAATAAAACTTTATATGTAAAAAGAGGCCCCAATCCTGCTGTAGGCCACCATGTTTTGCTTGGAACATATAACAGCCTCACAACTGATACCTTCACTCTTATGCAGGTTCCACACAGCAACCAGAGTAATCTTTCAAAATCTGATTCTTACTTAAAATCTTCCAGTAGCTTATTATTGGTCTTAGAATGAAAGTTTTTAATTCGCTTTCCTGCCTGTTGCAAACCACCCTGTACCCTCAGCTCTGTCTAGGTGTGCTGAACTACTTTTAATCTCTTCTGTCCTTCTTCCAACCAGGAACTGTCTTCCTCCCTCTCTAGGAAGCCTTCCTGATACTTAGGTGCCCCTCCCATGTGTTTTGGAGTCTTTGATAGTCTCTTGATGTCAACAAATGTTTTTTGATGACTTGCTTCCCTGTAGACCCTGCCTAACATCTCTGATCTGTGTCTGAGGGATGTACCCCCAGTCCCTACTCTGGCTGACATCGCCTGGATTGCTGCAGATGAAGAGGAGACATATGCCCGGGTCAGGTAGCTGAGGCAGTAGCTGGTCTGGGAAAGGGGGAGCTCCTTCTCACATGAGGTGGCAGCCAGTAGGGGGAGTGCTTATGGAGGGCTGAGGGCAGTAGGAACAAAAGCTGTGGGCTGAGTTGGGAGCAGAAGTTTTAGAAGGAACGCAGTGGCAGGCTGTCTCTGACATACTTGTTTTCCCTGATCCAGAAGTGACACACGGCCCCTGAGGCATACCTGGAAACCCAGCCCTTTGATTGTCATGCAGCGCAATGCCTCAGTGCCCAACCTGCGTGGGTCCGAGGAGAGGCTTCTGGCCTTGAAGAAGCCAGCCCTGCCAGCCCTAACCCGCACCACAGAGCTGCAGGATGAGCTGAGCCACCTGCGCAGCCAGATTGCTAAGATAGTGGCAGCTGATGCAGGTAGGAGCCCCCGAGTCAGCGCCAGAATTGAGCAGGCTGTTCCTTTCTCCCTGGCTTTTGGTACAGGAGAAGGGTAGGAAAATGGTGGTCCTTGGTTCAGGGAGACAGGCCCGGGGCTCTGCAGTTGTCCCGAGGACTCGCTGACCTATAGTACTCCTTGGATTGTTTCCATTAGCCATTTTAGGCTGACTGGTTTGATTAGGAACAAAATCTTGACTTAACCTGTGACAACACCCCCCCCGCCCCTGCAGATTCCCTCCCTTGGCTACAAAAACCAATACTCTCTATCAGGTGTCTTTAAGATTACATCTTCCACGTGAGTCTTAAGCAGCTTCCCTTTTCAGTGAGAAATAAGGACCCCCCCCATTAAGAGAGAGAGATCCCTTTAAGCTGTTTTCCTATCTACATATCTTCCCTTTCCTTGTTCTCCCAGAGACTGCCTCTCCATCCTTCTACCTGTCTGTCTGCAGTTAAGGCAGAACCACCACTAGAAATAGATGGGAGTCTGCCTTGAACCACCACTAGAAATAGATGGGAGTCTGCCTTGAACCAGTACATGAAACAGGAACATTGGCTCTTTCCCAAGCTGCCCATCCTGTTCCTTCTATACATTCTCATTTTTTTGCTTCTTGTCAACTTAAAGTCATAGCTCCCAAATCTTACCTCTTGGTAGAACACATGAAAATCATGGTGGTGTTTGCAGTTCTTATATATTTAATTCACTTATATGGCAGTTTAATAGAAGCATTGCACTTGAATTTTCCATTTATGTATTGGCTGCATTTTTGTCATCCTGAAAAATGAAACTAAGAATTTTTTGTTTTGGAAATTCTTTCAAGATTTGAAAAACTAGGAGGACTATCACTATTTTATTTTTGCAGTTTCTTCTAGTCACAGATAGGAACACAGAAGCACTAGGCCAATTAGAGAAAAGGAAACATTCTGACCTTGGTTCTGTCACTGTTGCTTTGGTAGACATAGGGCTGTCCAAAGGCTCCTGCAGAATGGAGCTTTTAGAAGACTAAGCCTTTATGTGGTGGGTTTTTCCACACTCCCAAAACACTGGACGTGCTCAGTGCTTTCCCATTTTTAGATCCTGAGAGGGGAGGGTAATGGAGGAATCCTCCACTAGCTTACAGATAGCATCCTGGGCTCTCCCAGAATGTGACGTCAAGCCCAGGAAATAAATGTCTGATAGGCACTGCTTGTGGGGAGAAGGTATTACTGCTGTATTCTAGTCCCAATGTCCATCCATGCCTATTGTTTTCTCTTTCAGCTTCGGCTTCATTAACGCCAGATTTCTTATCTCCAGGAAGTTCAAATGTCTCTTCTCCCTTACCTTGTTTTGGATCCTCATTCCACTCTACAACTTCCTTTGTCATTAGTGACATCACCGAGGAGACCGAGGTAGAGGTCCCTGAGCTTCCATCAGTCCCCCTGCTTTGTTCTGCCAGCCCTGAATGTTGCAAACCAGAACACAAAGCTACCTGCAGCTCGTCTGAAGAGGATGACTGTGTCTCTCTGTCCAAGGCCAGCAGCTTTGCAGATATGATGGGGATCCTAAAGGACTTTCACCGGATGAAACAGAGCCAAGATCTGTAAGTATGTGATAAGGAGGTCTGGTAGTGTGTTCACTGTTTAGGTCACTTGTGGCCAGTGATCTTATAGAAAGAATTTACAAAGTCCTCAGTAGTAGTTATGAACTACTTCATTCACAAAGCTTGCCTGCTTAATCACACCTGGGGCTCCAATTTGAGAAAAGAATATTTTACATTTGGTTGGTGTGATCTCAGCCAATCATCAGTAGAAGTTTTACAAGAAGCCTCATCTAATTTAACTTTTGTTCTGGGGCAAAGTCGGGGGGTTGCTTTACCACTTCAGTTCTTAAACTGCTAGTGACAAGTATCCCCATGTGCCACCCTTCAAAATGGGGTTACATGATAATTATTTTAGCATCTCAAAATGATACTTTTTTTGATGGAGAATTTCATAAAGTTGGGGTGTTTGCTTTAAAATACAGTGGTCCCTTATGCAAACCAACTCTCCAGATCCAGACATATTTAAGACTCTAAACCTGGCTGTTTAGCAGAATTGCTAAGATTTGTTATAAATACACCTTAAACTTACTAAAGCAGAACCCACCAAGGAGTGGAGCCTTACGTCTGGGGATCTTTTCTCCTTTGTTAATGGAAAGAGCTGGGTTGATGACTAAAAATGAGAAAGTAGCACCAACAGCAGAGATTCAGAAATGTGACAGATTGATCTTATCAATCACTAGAATTTAAAGCACCTATTTTCCAGATATCTAGGACACTCTTTTTTGATGTATTTATTAGATGACTCAAACCTATCCCAATCTGGAGTTAGTTTTGTTCCCATGATTCCCTTGTGATGTGAACGTTTTACTACGAATTCTAGATCTCTCATAAAAACCTCTGGAAAAAAATCTTAATAACAGATAAGTAATCTGCCTGATAAAGATAATTCAAAGTAAAGGTCATAAAGATGCTCACCAAACCAGGAAGAATGGATGAACAAAGAACTTCAAAAAAGAGATGGAAAATACACCGAAGTACTAAATAGAAGTCACGGAGCTGATGAACCCAATTAACCGAACTACAAAGTTCATCTATTTGCCCTGAACCCCTCTAGTGAAATAGAAGAAAGGATAAGTAAACTCAAACACAAAGCAGTAGAACTCCCCCAAACAGAGCAGCAAGTAGAAAAAATGGAACCCCCCCCCCCAAAAGTAAAGATAGCTTAAGGAACTTATAGGACAACATCAAATGGACTAATGTACTCATTATAGGGCTCCCAAAATAAGAGAAAGGTACAGAAATCTTATTTGAAAGTAGAATGGGCTGAGAGGCACCTGGGTGACTTAGTTAAGTGTCTGCCTTTGGCTCATGTCATGATCCCAGGGTCCTAGGATTGAGCCTTGCTGCTTTTCCCTCTGTCCCTCCCCCAACTTGTGCTTGCACTTTCTCTCACTCTTAAATAAATAAATCTTTTCTCAAGAAAATAGAATGGTTGAAAATATCCCTAATGTGGGGAAGCAAACAGACATCCAGATCCATGAGGCCCAGAGAGTTGCAAATAAGACAAACCCAAAGAGATCCTAAACTAAAAGGAGCAAGTGAAAAATAACATATGTAAAAGGGAACCCCCATAAGACTGTCAGCATGTTTTTCATTCTTTCTTCCTTTTTTTTTTTTTTTTTAAAGATTTTTATTTATTTGACAGAGATCACAAGTAGGCAGAAAGGCAGAGAGAGAGAGAGGGAGAGGAGGAAGCAGGCTCCCCACCGAGCAGAGAGCCCGATGTGGGGCTCGATCCCAGGACTCTGGGATCATGACCCGAGCCAAAGGCGGAGGCTTTAACCCACTGAGCCACCCAGGCACCCCTGTCAGCATGTTTTTCAACAGATACTTTGCAGGCCAGAAGGGAGTAACATAATATATTCAAGATGCTGAAAGAAGAAAACTTCTTATCTAGCAAAGTTACTCAGAACTAAAGAGAGAGTTTTCCAGATGGAAAATTACAAAGGAATTTATCACCACTAAATCAGCTTTACCAGAAATGTTAAAATGACCTCTTTTTAAGCTGAAAAGAGCACTAGTCAGTAACAGGAACACATAACAAACAGTAAATCTCACTGGAAAGATAAATAATAAATAGTGGCTTCATCACTTATTGTTAAGGTTAAAAAGACAAAAGTAGTAAAAATAACTGATTACAATAATTAAGGGATACACAAGTTAAAAAGAAACAAAATGTGACATCAAAAACACGGGGGTAAAAATGAGCTTTAGAATGTGATTAATCTTAAATTGGCAACTATTTCATCTTAAAATAGATTAACAGATACAAGTTGTTATACTTAAAAGCTAATCTTAACCACAAAACAAAACCCTACAGTAAATACACAAAACATAAGAAGGAATATAAGGTACCACTAGAGAATGTCATTAAACCACAAAGGAAGAGAGCAAAAGAAAGGAACAGAGAACTACAGAAATAGCCAGAAAACAACTAATGAAATGGCAATAAGATACTTACCAGTAATTCTACTTTAATATAAATGGACTAAATACTCTGATCAAAAGACAAGAGTGGCTAAATGAATTAAAAAACAAAACCTATATGCTGCCTACAAGAGACTCTCTTAGATGTAAAAACAAAGTGAAGGGATAGAAAAAGATACTCCGTATAAATAGAAACAAAAAGCAAGCTGGGGTGTCTATACTTTTATCAGAAAAAGTTAACTTGAAAACAAAGACTATAACAAGATAGCATTATATAATGCTAAAAGGGCCAATCCAACAAGAGATGATATAAGATTTGTAAATACTTATGAATCTATAAAGCAAATATTAACAGACATGAAGGGAGAAACCACCATACATTAATAGCGGGGGGCTTTAGTACCCCACTAATATCAATGAATAGATCATCCAGACAGAAAATAACACTGGCCTTAAATGACATGTTAGACTGGGTAGAGTTAACAAATATGTATAAAACATTCCTTCCAAAACAAAGAGAATACACATTCTCAAGTGCACATGGAACATTTTCTAGGATAGATCATATGGTAGGCCACAAAACAAGTCCAAATAAATTTAAGAAGACTGAAATATCAAGCATCTTTTCCACCTACAGTGATATGAAACTAAAAATCAGTTACACAAAACTGGAAAATTCACAAATATGTAGAGATTAAACAACATCTACTGAACAACTGGGTAGGGGGTGGGGAAACCAAAAGAAAAAAATACCTTGACACAAACAAAATGGAAATATACCAAAATTTAGGAGATACAGCAAAAGCAATTCTAAGAGGGAAGTTCACAGCAGTGAATGCCTACTTCAAGAAACAAAAATTCCCAAATAACACAACTTTATACCTTAAGGAACCAGGAAAAAAAAGAGCAAATGAATCCCTAAGTTAGTAGAAGGAAGGCAGTAACATGGATTAGAGAAGAAATAAATGAAATAAAAAATAAAAAGCAATAGAAAAGATGAAAGTAATTGATGGGTCTTTGAAAAGGTAAACAAAATTGACAAACCTCTAGTTAGAATCACCAAAAAAAAAGCGGAGGGGGGATGATCCAAAATCAGAAATGACATACTATAGTACCACAGATACCATAGGATAAGAGACTAATGTGAAAATTATACGCCAACAAATGGACAACTTAAAAGAAATGGATAAATTCCTAGAAACATACAATCTACCAAGACTAAATCGTAAAGAAATATAAAATCTAAACAGACTAATTACTTATAGTAGGGAGATTAAATCAGTAATCAAAAACCTCCCAATGAATGAACAAAAATCTAGGACCATATAGATGGCTTCACTGGGTGAATTCTACCGAACATTCAAAGAATACCAGTACTTCCCAAACTCTTCCAAAAGCCAGTATTTCTCAAACTCGTCCAAAAAAGAGAAGATGAGGGAACTTTTTCAAACTCATTTTACAAGGCCAACATCCTCACACCAAAACCATACAGTGACACTAGCAGAAAATAAAATTCTAGGCCAATATCCCTGATGAACATACATGCAAAAATCCTCAACAAAATATTAGCAGACTGAATTCAACAACACCTTAAAAGGATCATACACCATGATCAAGTGGGGTTTATTCAAGGAATGCAAGGATAGTCCCAACATCTGCAAATGGATATGATACACCACATTAATAAAGGATAAGAGCCATATATTCATCTCAGTAGATGCAGAAAATATTCAGGAAAATAAAACATCCATTTGTGATAAAAACCTTCACACCTGGGTGGCTCAGTTGTTAAGCATCTGTGTTTGGCTTAGGTCATGGTCCCAGGGTCCTGGGATCGAGCCCCACATCGGGCTCCCTGCTTAGCAGGAAGACTGCTTCTCCCTTTCCCACTTACCCTGCTTATGTTCCCTTTCACACTGTCTCTCTGTCTGTCAAATAAATAAAATTTAAAAAAAAAATTTTTTTTTCAACAAAGCAAGTATAGAAAGAACATACCTCAACATAATAAAAAAGGCCAGATATGACAAACCCACAGCTAACATAACACTCAGCAGTAAAAGCTGAAAGCTTTTCCTCTAGGATGAAGAATAAGAAAAAGATGCCCATTTACCACTTCAGTCAACATAATATTGGAAGTCCTAGCCTGAGCAATTAGACAAAAGGAAAAGAAAAAAAAAAAAGCAGGGCACCTGGGGGGCTCAGTGGGTTAAGCCGCTGCCTTCGGCTCAGGTCATGATCTCAGGGTCCTGGGATCGAGTCCCACATCAGGCTCTCTGCTCAGCAGGGAGCCTGCTTCCTCCTCTCTCTCTCTCTGCCTGCCTCTCTGCCTACTTGTGATCTCTCTCTGTCAAATAAATAAAATCTTTAAAAAAAAAAAAAAAAAAAAGCAAAAAACCACAAAGCATCCAAATTGGAAAGAAAGAAGTAAAACTCACTATTTGTGGATGACATATTATACCCTAATAGAATACCTTAATAGCCCTAAAAACTCAATTGTTAGAATAAACAAATTCAGTAATGTTGCAGGATACAAAATCAGTAAGTAAAAATCTGTTGTGTTTCTATACACTAATGACAATCAGAGAAATTAGCAACCCAAATTAAAATTGCATCAAAATAACAGAATACCTAGAATAAAAATTAATCAAGGAGGTGAAAGAGTTGTATACTGAAAACTACAAGACATCAAGGAAAGAAGGAAACACAAATGGGGAGCCTAGGTGGCTCAAGTCGTTGAGCATATGCCTTCAGTTCAGGTTGTGATCCCAGGATCTTGGGATCGAGCCCTTCATTGGGCTCCCTGCTTCCTCTCCCACTCCCCCTGCTTGTTTTCCCTCTCTCGCTATGTCTCTCTCTGTCAAATAAATAAATTTTTTTTTTTTAAAAGGAAACAAATGCTTCCTGCTGATGGATTGTAATAATGTTAAAATATCGATACTACCCAAAGCAATCTACAGATTCAATGCAATTGCTATCACAAGTCCAGTGGCATTCTTATAAGTACCGCGCGCTAACCGATTGCGCCACTGGAGCCGCCAGTGGCATTCTTTACATAACTAGAAGTATCCTAAAATTTGTATGGAAACCCAAAGACCCCAAATAGCCAAAGCAGTCTTGAGAAAGAACAACACTGAAGGCATCACGCTCCCTGATTTCAAACGCTATTACAAAACTGTAGTAATTAAAGTAATATGTTATTGGCCTAAAAACAAATCAGTGGAGAACAGACCCCAGAAATAAACCCACACATATATGGTCAATTTACAACACAGGACCCAGGAACATGGAATAGGGAAAAGACAGTCTTCCACAAATAGTGTGGGGAAGCAGGACAGCCACATACCAGTGAATGAAATTCAACCGCTATTTTATACCATATGCAAAAATTAATTCAAAATATACTAAAGACTTGAATGTTTGGGCCTGAAACCATAAAACCCCTAGGAGAAAACACAAGCAGTAAGCTCCTTGACACAAGTCATGGCAATGGTAGATTTTCAACCAGACACTAAAAGTAAAAGTAACAAAAGCAAAAATAAACAAGTGGGATTATATCAAAGTAAAAAGCTTCTGCAAAGCAAAGGAAACCAACAAAATGAAAAGGCAACCTATTGCATGGGAGAAAATATTTGTAAATCATATAATAAGGGTTAATATCCAAAATATATAAAGAACTCATACAATTCAATAGCAAGAAAGGAAAAGACAAGACCAAAAACACAGTCTGATTAAAAAATGGGCAGAGGACTCTAACAGACATTTTTTCAGAGAAGACGTATAGATGACCAATGGGCACATGAAAAGATGTTCAGCATCCCTAATTGTCAGAGAAATGCAAATCAAAACCCCAAATTTTACCTCACACCCGTTAGACTTATATCAAAAAGATAAGTATTGGCAAGGATGTGGAGAAAAGGGAACCCTTGTTAACTATAGGTAGGATGTAAATTGGTACACATGGGGCGTCTGGGTGGCTCAGTGGGTTAATGCCTCTGCCTTCGGCTCAGATCATGATCCCGGGGTCCTGGGATCGAGCCCCGCATCAGTCTCTCTGCTCGGGAGGGAGCCTGCTACCCTTCCTCTCTCTCTGCCTGCCTCTCTGCCTACTTGTGATCTCTGTCAAATAAATAAAACCTTAAAAAAAAATTGGTACACACATTATGGAAAACAGTATGCAGAAAATTAAATAGAACTACCACATGGGGGTGCCTGGGTGGCTCAGTCAGTTAAGTGTCTCAGCTCTTGACTCATGATTTCAGCTCAGGTCATGATTTCAGGGTCTTGAAATTGGGCATGAAGCCTGCTTAAGAATCTCTTTCTCCTTCTCCCTAGTGCCCCCTCAAAACCTACCTAATGATCCAGCAATTCCACTTCTGGGTATTATTTAATTAAAAAAAAAAACCACTTGAGAAGATGTATATGCACCCCCATATTCACTGCAACATTATTTACAATAGCTGGGATATGAAAAAAACTAAGTGTCCACCAGTGGATGAATGGATAAAGAAATTGTGGTATATATACAGATTGGAGTATTATTCAGCCTTAAAAAAAAGATTGAAATCTTGCCATTTGCCTCTCTCTCTCTCCCCCTCTCTAAAAAATACGGTGGTGGTGGGGGGTGCCTGGGTGGCTCAGTGGGTTAAGCGTAGGACTCTTGATCTCAGCTCAGGTCATGATCTCAGGGTTGTGAGCCCTATTGGGCTCTGTGCTGGGTATGGGGCCTGCCTGAGTCTCTCTCTTTCCCTTTCCCTCTGTCCTTTCCCCCCATCTCTTAAAAAAAAAAAAAGGAAAAGAAAAAGAAATAAGGATCTTACCATCTGCAACAATATAATGCCTTGAGGGCATTATGCTAAGCAAAACAAGCCAGACAGAAAACTATATGATCACTTATATGGGAATATAAATTAAAAATTAAAAACCCAAAAAACAAAAAAACCAAGACAAAGAACAGATTGGTGCTTGCCAGAGGCTCAGGGTAGGGACGGAAAAAATAGGTGAAGGGTGTCAAAGGTAAAAAAGAAATTGAAAACTTTTTTTTAATTAAAAAAAAAATTATACCTATAGGTGACAGTAATGTATTATATACACTTAGAAGTTTGTTAAGAGGGTAGAAATCATGTTAAGTGTTCTTTCCAATTAAAAACATCTCAGTGTTCCCCTGATGAGCAGGCAGGGTTATAGGAAATCTTCAGCACACCTTTCCCCCATAACTAATAAAGGTCAGAATAGTCAAGTCCGTAGTCACTTCCCCTGCTAACCGGGGGAAATGGTACTAAGAAAAGACAGCACCAGAAGGTGGGTGGAGAAGCTTTAGCCACCATAGGCCAACCCAACCAGTTGACAGTCATTTACTTTTGCCCACATTTTTATAGCCATTTCAGGAAATAGTAAAGCATTCTAGTTAAGAAACCAGTTAGCTTGGTTTCGACTCTGGATTTGCTATTGTTACTTACTGGCTGAGTGCCTAGTGACTTTGGGCAGATTCTAGAACCCTTCTGTTTCAGTTTCCTCATCTGAAAAGACTTCTTTTTGTAAGACTGTTGTGAGAACTAAATGAGATAATGTATTCAAAGACACAAAACACTGCCTAAGACCAAGTACTTAATAAATATAAGCTGTTATTTCATCTCCAGGAACCGGAGTTTATTGAAGGAGGAAGACCCTGCTGTCCTTATCTCTGAGGTCCTAAGGAGGAAGTTTGCTCTGAAGGAAGAAGATATTAGTAGAAAAGGAAACTGACAGAACTCAGCTCTGCAAATTCAGTCTCATGCTCCTGGAATTCCTTCAATAGCTGCCTTCCTCACCACAGACTTTTATGCCTCTCAGTTAGAAATCTTTTGCAACAGTCTTGCCGAAAGCTAGAGCTTGGACTGAAAGAGTTGAGTTGGATCTTGCTTCCTTTGCTTTAAACCTTAGCAGAAGCTAAGGGCTGTTTTGCACCAAGACACTTGTTACAGGTAAATGTATAGTTCGGAATGTCTCAGTCTAAAGGGTGAGACGGAAATTTGGTTTTTCCTTGCCTCTGTGTGAAAATAGGTCCTAAATGAATGGCTTACTTCACTGCATTAGACCCCATAACTGGTCTCCCCAGACACTTTGTGCCCAGCTGTCACTCTCAGCAGCTTCCTTGCAGCAGAGCAGGGCTGAGGGTGAGGGGCTATGAATGTTTGTATGTTTGACAGGGCAGGGAAAATCTTATGCTGCTCCATCATAAACGGACACCAGTGCCCAGCAATCACATTCTCCCTCTTTCCTGTCCTTAGATGTAGAGGTCGGACCTCTGGACCAGCTGACACTTGGGCTACTGCTGGGAGGTCTGGGTTGTTTTTTTCTTAAATATATTTTGTAATACTATACAACCAAATTTATCCTCCCAGGCCCTGGGACCTCATGGGTTCCACTGATTGAAAACACTTTCTCTTCCATGGACTTTAGTTTAAGCCCAGTAGGAAAGAGAAATGGGAAGGAGAAACAGTACCATCCTTCTTCCAGGCCCTTGACTGCTCCTTTGCACTGGGCCAAGGTTTGTACCTACCACACCATGCATGACTCAGATGCCCTCAGGTCCCTTTCTCTATGGTATGTATCCTGTGTGTTTGGGTTGAAGCACTACCTGATATTAAATGAAGGATATGGAGAGATACTGCATGTGCTCTTTGTCTCTGTGTTGTAACCACCTGGTATCCCTCATGAGTATAGGATTCCTACTAATTTTAAGGGTATGTGAACTTTCATGAACAGGTTCCTGGCTTTCCCTCTTTCTTTACAAAGTCCTGTCTATATAGGAGAAAACTTCCATAGGGAGCCTCTTGTCCCCTTCTGTAGGGATTGACCCTAAACTCTTAAAGTAGTTCCATCTTAGAACTTGCACACTTGCCCTGTAGAGGGTGTTTAAGCCTCCTAAGGTAGCTAGCACACCTGTGACATGAGAAACCGCCACCTGGTGGATAACATCTTGGTTAGAACATGGGTGTTGAGATGGGATCCATGAAAATGATAGAACATATAACTATTAAAAGTTGCTTTTTCAGAAATAAAATGGTTATGTTTTAGTTACCATTAGAGTCAAGTTTGTAAACAGCTTTATTTGGATTCATAATTTTATAAAGGGAATTCTCTTATACCTTGTGTAGCAGAGTGATATCATTGCTATGTAGCCTCAGGCTTTTTTTAATAGCACAGGCTTCAAAATTTTTTATTTTTTAAAAGATTTTATTTATTTATTTGAGAGAGAAAGAAAGCAAAAGGTGGGGGGGGGGTAAGTAGGGGCAGAGGGAGAGGGAGACTGTCCACTAAGCAGGGAGTCCGATGTGGGGCTTTATCCCAGGACCCAGAGATCATGAAGGCAGACGCTTAACTGACTGAGCCACCCAGGTGCCCCAGCACAGGCTTTTTTTAGAGAGATGTTTAAACATAGAATATAAAACTTTAAAATGCTATAAAGTCCCCACAAAAAACAAAAACAAAAAACAAAAAGAAAAACTACCATTGGGGTGTTTGGGTGGCTCAGTCAGTTAAGCATCTGACTGGATCTCAGCTCAAGTCTTTAAGGTCATGAATTCAAGCCCTGTATTAGGCTACACACTGGGCGTGGAGCCTACTTTAAAACAAAAACACCCTACCATCATTCTACTATTTATCTCTCTATCCTCCCTGCCCCCATACCCCTGGACCCAGGAAATATGACTTATAACTCAAAACGGTGTCAGGAATAATGGTCCCAAGGCTGCATGGGTAAGATAACAGCCAGAGATTAGAACACATTCGTAAGAAGCAATGTCCTAGTCAGGGATCTGAAAGGGCAAAGAGGGGGCTATGCAGGCTGAGTAAGGGCTCTTTTGTAGAAGGATAAGTACCTGCCCTACCTCCTCTCAGTGCTCATCACAGACTTGGCCAAGGTTACCAGCCACCTCTTCCCGGGGAGACGCACCACGCCAAACATACAGTCTCAACAAGTGGCACCACCTGGTTTATTTACACAAAGAAATGCTCAATAACTTCATCCCTTGCCTCCCTCTGCTGCCCTCCCACCCAATATTTTCCTATAGCTCTGTCATTTCAAGGTACTTCTAGAACCAAACCATCATAGAGGTATTTAGACTTGGTGCCTGATAACTTGATTACCTTCAGAGTCCTGGGTAAAGAGCAAATCACGCTGCAGATTTAAATAAGTTGGCCTCTCCTGGCACTGAGCCCAAGAGCTATTGTGCAACTGCCCTAAGTCCCGATTCTGATTGTTCGTTACATCTCGGAAAGGAGCTCTAGAGTTGTGGGCAATGACCCGCTGGCCCTGAGAATCCTCAGTGAAAAGCTGACTCCAGGAGTCATTCTTTTCACTGTCCCAGGAAAACGCAGGGACAGGACTAGGGCTTTGTTTCACTAAGTCTGTGTTTTCTCCGTTCCGGGAATGTAATGTTTGAAGGAGGATGGGGTCCTGCCTGGTTTCTTGGGCAGACACCTTTCCCAATTTAATCTTGTTCAAGGAGTGAAGGCCCTTGCCCCAGGGTGGTTGAATGTGTCTCTCCACATCCTGATAGTTTTTTTCCTTAGATCCATGAAGCCATTCCCTTTTCCAGAAAGAGTCTTTATCTCCTTCCTTTTGGTCCAGCAAGTAAGAACTTTCCAAGTTCTGAGTGAAGGAACAAGAGAACGAGGCTTTGCTCTTTCCAGCACAGACCAAGGTGTCAGGCTGGGGCAAAGACAGCATAGTCAAAAATGGAGTTCCCATTCTGTGGTGGTCAGAAGCCTGGAGGGAATGAAGAGAAAGTCCAGCTTCCTGGGTATCTGCAGGGGTTGAAGTGGCTAATGGGGATGACATGCACTCGTCCTCCAAGCCCTGGAACACATGATCTAGATGGGCTGCATCTTTCTCAGACTCTTTGTTGATCTGACTTTCTATATGAGACGAAACACTCCTCTGGTCACCACCATTTGTCTTTCCTAGCAAAACAGATGTGAATAATTATTCTGCAGGAAATCTCTGCCCTGAGCAGGATTTAGCTGGCTTTTTCTGAAATCTGTATCGGCTACTATCATCATCTAGCACAGGGGTCTTAGTTAGACTCATCACACACATTTACAGCTGATCTTCCTGTTTTCTTTCTTTCTTTCTTTTTAAAAGGTTTTATTTATTTGAGAGAGAGAAAGAATGGGAAGGGGGCAGAAAGGGAGAAGCAGACTCCCCACTCAGCAGGGAGCCCAACACGGGGCATCAGCCCAGGATCCAGAGATCATGGCCTGAGCTGGAGTCAGACATTTAACCGACTGAGCCACCCAGGCACCCCATGATCTTCCTGCTTTTAATCTCTGCTTTCGCCAGAATGATCCTTCTAAACCTCAGACCTTATATTCCACTACTCAAATAGATGATGCTTCTAATGACCTACTCAAGTCAAACGTGGTAGGTATACTCAGACTACAGCCTACTTTTCCCGCTGTGTTTTAGGATATGGGGTTTAACAGGGCACATGAGTTTTGCCTTTGTTTTTTATTTAATATGGTTTCTGTTAAATAGTGATCTTGGCCAAATACATATTCCTGGATATTATCCTTTGAGAAATATGCACTTAGATCACATTAACCATCCAACTCTAAGAAACTTTCTGGTGACAGTACAAATAACATTAGGGCTTCTACACTGCAAATATAGCTTGGGAAGGGGAATAAAGACAATTAGATGCTAAGTCAACCAGTTAGACGAACAATAATAAACGACTGCTAGTATCCAGCTTGTCCATTTCATCAGGCATGGAATGGATACTGTTCTGCCTTAAGGATGAATAACATGGACTACCTTTCCCCTAAATTATACCAAGATCTAATTACAAAGCTGAATGATTTCCTTTTTCCTTCTCCAACAAGAATTATACTGCAGAAACTGTTTTGTGAAAGATTTCTCAACTTTGCCTAAAAATTCAAGAGATTATAAATATACCAGAATTCTGAAATACCGGGGGATGACTGGGAGGCTCAGACTATTAAGCATCCAGCTCTTGATCTCAGCTCAAGTCTTAATCTTGGGGTCGTAAGTTCAAGCCTCATGTTGGGCTCCATGCTGGGCATGGAACCTACTTAAAAATAATTAATTAATTAAAAAAAAAAAATTCAGAGGTGTCCTTGAAAGAAATCTGCCCTTGTTACTTAAAGCCAACGGTGCTTATTTTAAGTTTCTCTTTGGGGCAGGGACAGTGAATTTTGAAGATTTGTGTAAAGCAATTCTGGGAATCACATCAGGAGTTAGAGCTCTCCTCTCAAAACCCTCCAATTGGCAGACACCCTGCTCTGAAGCAGCCCGTCACCTGGAAAGGGAGATGTAAGCAAAAAACTGCCAAAGGATAATGAGACAACTTTATGCCAACCATTCTAAGAAAAAAAAGCATCTTTGAACTCTGAATGTTGAGAAGCATTATACAGAAATATCTGTTGTCAAGTAATCATAAGTACACTGCTCATTATGGCCAATCCAAGACATTTACCTAACTAGGGCAGATCAGCTCCCCTGCACACCCCAACTCCCCAAGCATACCTTTCTCCTCGCTGCTCTGTCAGGGAATACAAATATTTAATATTAGACTGAGCACACAGAATGAGAAAATGTTAGTAAAAGCACATTTATAATGCTTAGCAGAAGGGATGCTTTGTTGTTTGATATCCTCTTCTAATGAGTCAGCCAAGTTTAACACAATGCACTGGTGTTGCCACCTCTCCTAAATTTTCCAGCATGGAAAAACGCACACACTCCTTTTTGCTCCCCGGGTATTCCCAGGCGGGTCATCATACCTGGCTGCAGGGTGAGGAAGGAAGCAATGCTGGTCTGCCGAATGCCCGTAGGTGGAATTCTTTGAGTAAGAGAAATCTTAGCCTTTTTCTCTCCAGGAAAGGTTGTTAACATTTTGGTGTTTGGCTTCATTAAATGTGTCTGAGAAGGGGGAGAAAAAAAAAATAGAACCTATTAATACCAAAACAGCTGCCAGACAGGAGAGATTCAATAAATACCCGTGACCGGGACGCCTGGGTGGCTCAGTTGGTTGGACGACTGCCTTCGGCTCAGGTCATGATCCCGGAGTTCCGGGATCGAGTCCCGCATCGGGCTCCCAGCTCCACGGGGAGTCTGCTTCTCCCTCTGACTTTCTCCTTGCTCATGCTCTCTCTCACTGTCTCTCAAATAAATAAATAAAATCTTTAAAAAAAAAATAAAATAAATAAATAAATAAATACCCGTGACCTTCATGGAACCACACTGGGCCCTTTGGACTCCACTACTCTGCTACTTTCTGGTTAGTTTTTGCTGTACATCATCATCTACTATTTCCTGTCACACTGATGATGTTTGGTTTTTTTAGGAAATCACATATTCCAACTATAGCCCAATCTTTCTGCTTCCCCACAGAACTCAGTCACACTGACTAAACAAGATTTATTGACGTGATTCCAAGAATGATACTCTCTCTTACACTTAAAGATAACTAATGATTCTACCTCAGCAGCAGTTGACACATTTTTAGTGGTTTTCAAATACTTACATACAGTTGAGAGCATGGCTCACACAGCTAGGGTTCAAGTCAATTCCAATTCTGCCACAGCTACTTAGTACTGTGTAACCCTATGCAAGTGCTTGATCTAGGTCTCATTCTCATGTGTGAAATGAGCACAGTGAAGTACCTATCCCATAGGGCTGTTACAAAGATTTGGTGAGTTAATTCACATAAAAGGCTTACACAGTTCCTCAGGTTCAATACTAATTGGTTATTACTAGGAGGACAAGCAGGGAAACAGCCAGTCTTATACACTCTCAGCCCCTTTGTACATTATAGTATCAATTTGTACCAGAAAGGGTTAGGGAAGTAAGTTTTGTCAACTAACTATAAATAAAACCTCATCTTTATTTAGTATGATTTGGTTTTGTTTCCACTTGCTTGTTATGGAATGCCTGAGAAGTAACCCTGAGAAGAGCGTAATTTATATTCAATTCAGTTTGCATGAAAACCAAAGAAACAAGATTTGCTGATTTTCATGTTGTAAGCTGGAGATAGGTCTGAGATGAAATTAAATTATTATTTCTAGCCCAAAGTTGACTTCATTTTTACATTTGGAAACTAAAATGTACCTTAAGTGGATAAAAGAAGAATGAAATCCTTGGTGTAAAACTCATACTCTAACTTGCAGTACTGGTGTGGAACTTTCCCCTCCAACATACAAAACTAGAAAACTGAATAAAATACATGAAACAACTGATAATAGATGGTGGACAAAAGGAATTGCATTGGACTGTGAGCTCCGAGAGAAGGAAAACAAATGAGGTGAGCCCTATGATGACTCTAGCTTTATGCCTGGAATCACTTGCCAGACCAAAATATATAAAGTATACAGGCACTGCATTCTGGATTAATTGAATACATTCAGACTGGAATTTGGAGAAGCAAAGTTCATATTCCTTCACCTTGAACTTGGGAAGAATTTTGTGACTGATCAATAAAGTATGATAGAAATAACACTACATTTTTTCCAAAAATAGGTCATAAAAATGCCATGCACTCTGTCTTGCTGTCTTGAGATCCTCCCTCTTAGAACCTGGCTACCATGCTATGAGGAAGCCCAAAGAAGCACATGGCTCTCTAAATTTTATATCAGAAACATCCTAGATATGTGAAACTATGAGAGAGAGTATGCCAACAAGTGTTTTAGCACCTATATGCTAGTACTGGGAATATACTGAGGAATAAAACAGATTGTTTCTGCTCTGGTAAAGCTTAAACCTTACGGGAAAAGACAGACCAATAATATATAGTTATTTAAATAACTACAAGAATACTAAGTCCTACAACACAAATACAAAGGATTGTAAGATAATGTTATAAAAAATTATATGCCAACAAATTGGACAACCTAGAAAAATGAATAAATTCCTAGAAACATATAACCTCCCAAAACTGAATCAGGAAAAAATAGAAAATTTGAACAGACCGACTACCAGCAATGAAATTGAATCAGTAATTAAAAAAAACAAACAAACTCCCAACAATCAAAAGTCCAGAATAAAACAGCTTCACAGATTAATTCTACCAAATATTCCATCCCACAAAGTTGTAGCAATCAGAACAATATGGTACTCGCATAAATAGATACATAGATCAATGGAACAAAATAGAAAACTCAGAAATAAACCCACAATTATATGGTCAATTAATCTTCAACAAAGGAGGCAAGAATATGCAATGGGAAAAAGTCTCTTCAGCAAATGGTGTCAGGAAAACTGGACAGCTACATGCAAAAGAATGAAGCCAGACCACTTGATTACACCATACACAAAAATAAACTCAAAATGGATTAAGGGCCAGGCACCCAGGTGGCTTAGTAGGTTAAGCATCTGCCTTTGGCTCAGGTAATGATCCCAGGGTCCTGGGATCAAGGCCCGAGTTGGGCTCCCTGCTCTGTGGGGAGTCTGCTTCTCCCCCTACTCTGACTCTCTCCACCCTACCTTCCTCCGGCCTTGTGTGCTCTCTCGTGTGCCCTCTTTTCTCTCTCAAATAAATAAAATCTTTTTTAAAAAGTGGTTTAAGGACCTAAATGTGAGACCTGAAATGGTAAAAATCCTAGGAGAGCACAGGCAGTAATTTCTCTGAAACGGGCCATTAACATTTTTCTAGATATGTCTCCTGAGACAGGGGAAACAAAAGCAAAAATAAACTATAGAGACATCAAAATAAAAAAATTCTTCATAGCAAAGGAAACTATCAACAAAACTAAAACACAGCCTACTGAAGAGGAGAAGATATTTGCAAATGATTTATCTGATAAAGGGTTAATAGACAAAAAATATAAAGAACTTCCACAATACAACAACAACCCCCCCCAAATAATCCAAATAAAAAATGGGCAGAGACATGAACAGGGGTGCCTGAGTAGCTCAGCTGGTTAAATGTCCAACTCTTGATCTTGGCTCAGGTCTTGATCTCAGGGTCATGGGTTTATGCCCCACAATGGGCTCCATATTGTGTACGGAGCCTACTTTAAAAAAAAAAAAAAAAAAAAGACATAAACAGACGTATCTCCAAAGAAGACATACAAATACCCAGCAGACCCATGAAGATGCTCAACATCACTCATCATCAGGGAGATGCAAATCAAAACTACAATGTCATATCATTTCATACCTGTCAGATGACTAAAATCAAAAACACAAGAAACAATAGGTGTTGGCGAGGATGTGGAGAAAAAGGAACCCTCATGCATTGTTAGCGGGAATGTAAACTGGTATAGCCACTGAGTTTCCTCAAAAAATTAAAAATAGAACTATCATATGATCCAATAATCACACTACTGGGTATTTACCCAAAGAGTACAAAAACACTAGAGGTGCCTGGGTGGCGCAGTCGGTTAAGCTTCTGAAACCTGGTTTTGGGTGGGACTGCAATCTCTGGGTCATGAGATTGAGCCCCACATTGGGCTCTACACTTGGTGTGGAGTCTGCTTGAGATTTTTTTCCGTTCTCCCTCTGCCCCTCCTGCTTGTGCACTCTCTCTCTCTAATAAATAAATCTTTAAAAAAAAATACAAAAACATTAATTCAAAAAGGATATATGCACCCCTATCTTTATTACAGCATTATTTACAATAGCCAAATTATGGAAGCAGCCCAAGTGTCCATTGATAGACGAATGGATAAAGAAAATGTACTGTACTACACACACACACAGACACACACACACTCTGGAATATTGTTCAGCCATAAAAAAGAATGAAATCTTGCCATCTGCAACACGGATGGATCTAAAGAGTATAAAGCTAATAAGAAAACAAGTCAGAAAAAGACAAATACCATAAGATTTCACTCATATGTGGGATCTAAGAAACCAAACAAATGAAAAAAAGAGACAAATGGGAAAACAGACTCAGACTCTTAATTATAGAGAACAGATGGTTACCAAAGGGGAGGCGGGTGGGTGATGAGTGAAAGAGGTGAAGGGGGTTAAGAGTATACTTATCTTAATGAGCACTGAGTAATATATGAAATGGTTAATCACTGAAACTAATTTAACACTGTATGTTAATTACATTGGACTTAAAATAAAATTTAAAAAACATACCAAGTCCTCTAAAAAGACTTATACATGGCACCTAGGTGCTCAGTCAGTTAATGTCTTCCTTAAGCTCAGATCATGATCTGAGAGTCCTGGGATCAAGCTCTGCACTGGGCTCTCTAGTCGGTGGGGATCTGCCTCTCCCTGTCCCTCTGTCCTCCCCCAAAAGCTCGAGCTCACTCTCTCTCAAAAAAATAAATAAAATCTTAAAAAAAAAAAAGACATACAAACTAAATAATACCAGAAAACAGTAAGACCTCAGTTAATAGAACATCAGGAACAAAGTTTTTCACCAAGTTGGCCATCTTAGCCAAGAGTAAGACAATTCCTTACTTAGGTCAAAGCAGTGTCAAGAGTGATACTGCTTCTCAGTTATAGCTCCCTTAGAAGAGTTTAGCTTTAAGGAACTATGTTTATCTCAGTGGAATGTGTAGACTCTGAGTGAGAATAGGTCATCTGGAACTGAAGGGACCCAGGTAGTCCTTCAGCTGAATATTCTTACCTCAAAATAAAGGCAGCCTATGTGTGTGTATCACATAGTATAAGAAAGCCTGTCTAAAAAAACATAGGGTTCCTACAGGACAAAACACCTTGGTAAGCCACAGCCTAGGTACTAACAATTCTTACCCTGTAAGAATGCCTCAAAAAATCTAACTTCAAGAAATATATTCCCTCCAAACCAAAGAATCTCTAGTACCTCAGTATATCATATTCATGTTCCTATCAAGTTTTCTTCCTTCAGAATGGTAGAAGGAAAAACTGACTTCCTACAATCACGGTGCTCCTACTTTCTTGCTATCACAAGGATGACCTGTGGTGTATTCCTACAGAGAACAACACCTCTCATGGCTGCAAGTCACCCCAAGAGTCTGGCCCTTTCCTAAACACCACAACTCTATTATCAAAGCAGACCTGGGTTCATACAATTCACCCTCCTTACTACTAGGAAATGTTTTCATGATTTCATGGCATTTAAATTCAGTTTAGCTCTCATTCTATCTTTATGTCTTCTGATAATTTACCTGCAAGTTTGTCTTAAATTTCTGCTTTCAACCCATTTTAATTCCCCTTTTTTATTATTCATATGGCCTTCAAGTCTAGCATATAATTTTTTTTTTAAAGATTTTATTTATTTATTTGACAGAGAGAAATCACAAGTAGATGGAGAGGCAGGCAGAGAGAGAGAGGGAAGCAGGCTCCCTGCTGAGCAGAGAGCCCAATGTGGGGCTCGATCCCAGGATCATGACCCGAGCCGAAGGCAGCGGCTTAACCCACTGAGCCACCCAGGCGCCCCGCTAGCATATAATTTGATTCAACTTACTTTTCTGATTAGGGTCACTGGCCTTGAATTTATGAACGAAATCTCATTATCCTTACATATTGACATAGCTTCAGAAAACACAAGTGTATGTGTTTAATTCTTTTTGCTATGTTACTTCTTCTTTTATGCTTCTGAGGTCCCATACTCATCTCTTCCCACTTCTCCAACTCCCCACCTCCACTCTCATAGAAAACCTTTTCCAATCAGCCGCTATCATGCCTTATCAAGCCATGCTAAAAGGACACTACCTAATAAGGATACTCTAAGGAGGACTGTTTAAGAAGTCTGACCAAAAACAGCTGATGGAGGCATCTGGGTGGCTCAGTTGGTTAAGCATCTGCCTTTGGCTCAGGTCATGATCCTGGAGTCCCTAGATCGAGTCCCACATCAGGCTTCCTGCTCAGTGAGGAGCCTGCTTTTCCGTCTCCTTCTGCTCCTCCCCCACTCATGCTCACACCGCACTCTCTCAAATAAAAAAAAAAAAAGAAAGATCAGTCTATTCTGGACCTTTCACACATCACACAGTATCTGGTCTTTGTGACCAGCTTCTCTCACTGAGCACCTTTTGGAGGTCCATCCACACTGTAGCATGTCAGATACTTCAATCCCTTTTTATTGCCAAGTAACATTCCACTGTTCATAAATTCATCATTTGGGGGCATTTTGGTTGTTTCCACTCTTTAGCTGTTATGAGAAATGCTGCTACAAACATTCAAACATTCGTTCACTGGTGTACAAGTTTTAGTGTGGACTATCTTTTCATATCTTGGGTCTATACTGAAAAAAAAGCAGAAGTGCTGGGTCATAGGATAAGCATGCTGAACATTTTGAGGAACTGCCAAACTGTTCCGCAAACTGTCTATACCACTGTATGCATGCACCATGTAATACAAGAGGTTTCCAATTTCTCCACATCCTTGCCAACACTTGGTATTATCTTCTTGATTATAGCCATCCTAGTGGATGTGAAGTGGTATCTGCTTGTGGTTTGGATTTGCATTTCCCTAGTGACTAATAATGACATTCTTTCCATGAGTGTATCTGAATGGACTTATAACAAGAGATTAAATTAGGAATTTTAAAACTTCCTGCAAAGAAAAATCCACTGTGTACCACCTGAAGAAGCTGAGAATTTTCAAAACCAGCAAGTCTAGGTTCTTTTTTGTTTAACTGGCCTTCCTTCAGCTTCTCTCGATCCTCTGGCACTTTGCTATATCAGTGAGAAGAAACCGGTAGCCCTTCTGCCCTGCCTGTTAACCCCCTTAGCTACATCACATTGCCCAGTTCCTCAGGTACATTCTCTATCTTCCACCTTACTACAACCAACAGGAGTTGTAGGCAACTTTCTGTGACCACATAACAAGGATTCCCTTTCCTCTAGTTTCCAGTAAGATATGTTCTCACTTTCCTTTAAACCCTTACCCACAAGTCTCCTCAAAGGCCATCCCAGTTCTAGAAATAGTTTCTTACAAGCTCTTCAAGCTTTCACTAGCACTCTCTCCAAAGTCCTTCCAGCTGCCACCCATTGCCCCATGCCAAAGCCACTCCCCCATTTTAGGTTTTCGTTAAGTGGTACTCCACTGCAAAAACCAAATCTGTATTATCTTTCTGTTGCTGCATTAACACATTGCCACAAAATTTAGCAGCTTAAAACAACATTTATTATCTCACAACTTCTATGCATCAGGAATTGGAAAGCAGCCTATCTGCATGGTTCTGGCTCACAGTCTCATTAGGTGGCATTTAAGGTATCAAGCAGTGTTGCAATATGCATTTTCAAGGAGGCTCACTCACACAACAGCAAATTCAATAAGGTTCCTCACCACATGGAGGTCTCCATAGAGCTGCCTGCATGTCTACACAACGTGAGAGCTGACTTCCCCTAAAGGCAGAATAAGGCTGAAGCTGCAATGCTGTTTATGACCTAACCTCAGAACTCGAACACTTCCATCACCTTCTAGTCAACAGAGTCACTAAGTACGTCCCACACTTGGTGGGGGAAGAGGAGATTTAACATCCACCTGTTAAAGAGAGAGGTATCAAAGAATTTGTGGACATATTTTAAAACCACCAGCCCTCCACCTGTAATAAAACGTAATCTCTTCCTTCTCTAAATGCTTAGAATTTCCTTATGCCTCTAACTTACTGTCTTACTTACTGTCTGTCTGACGGTTATTTGCATTCCTACCATATTCCATGCTGCCAGGGTTAGAACTACCTTATTCATTATTCACCTTTTTATCATCTGAGGACACCTTATACATTATGGAAAAAAAAAAAAACCCACATTGGAACAAGAGTCAGAAGACCTGGAATCAAGCCATAGAGCTGCACATACTCTGATGTGATCTGAAGCATATCTCTATCTGAACTCCAATTTCTTCATTTGCAAGATGGAGATAATCTCACCTCCCTCACAAAGCTACTGAGGAAGTGGTGAAACAATACGTGTAAAAAAACTTTTACAAACCATAAGCCATTACATAAAGGTCATACTGATAAATATTTGTCAAGTTACATTCACAGATCCTTATCAGTCTTACAGCACCGACCCCAACAGTGTTGCTACCACAGACTTCAGTATTATTATTAAGCTTATTCAGTTTCAATGACATACTTTCCTCCTCTATTTTTGTTTTACTTTTTTCAGCATTTCAGTAAGTATCACAGAGGGTTTTTTTTTGTTGTTAGGTCCACACTTTTTCTTTTTAAGATTTATTTGAGAGTGGGGAGGCAGAGAGGAAGAGAGAATCTCAAGGCGGACTACCGTGTGCTGAGCACAGAGCCCAGGGCAGGGCTTCATCTCACGACCGTGAGGTCATGACCTGAGCCGAAATGAAGACTCAAAGGCTCAACTAACCGAGAAACCCAGGTACTCCTGTTAAGTACACACTTTAACTGCCATTTTACTGGAGGCGTCCTCCCATCCATCTCTGCTCTAAAAAACTCAAAGTCCTCCTACTTATCTTCTCATCAGAGAAAGAAAGAATGAGCAATTATGACCATATCTAAAAGGTTTTCTGAAAGCAAAGCTCAGATGGATTGATTCGCTCATTCAGCAAATTTGTAGTGAGAACCTACCATGTGCCACTGTTTGAAGGACTGCCTAATGGAAATTTCATTCTAGTAGGGGAAGATCATAAATGAAAAGTAAATACACAGTATATAGTGTATCTAATGGTAAAGGGCTATGGAGATAAACAAAGCAAGACTAAGGTGTTAGGGAGTAGGGGATAAGGGAAAGGCGTTTTTATGGTTAAGAAATGGGACTCAATAAGCTGACAAACTAACAAATGAAAGAACATGTGGTATTTTAATCCCTATGCATTTCAAGGTGTACAAAACTCTCTGCAGAGGTATACTTGGCTTGAAGGCCAGCAAGAAGGCCCATATGACTACAATAGAGTCAGGCAGAGAAAAGAGTAGTAGATGAGGTCTAAAATGTAGGAGAAGGCAAACATACATGGCCAAACCATGCCTTGTAGGCCTCAGAGATTCTGGGTTTTACCAGAAGACAGCAAACCACTAGATGGTTTTAAAATTAACAGTGAGCAAAAGGTCACAATCATACTGGATCAGGTAGCAGTGGTAGAAATAGTAGGAAATTATGAGATTCTGAACATATGAAGGCAGAGTCCAGAGAATTTGCTGATGGACTGAATGTTAGTGAAGCTACAGACTGTCACAGTGGCATTCCGTGTTCCACCAAGGCAGTCAGAAACCAATGATGACTCAGCCACGATTTCTGTTATCTTCGCATTTCTGTCCCCTTCTTAGGCTCACTTCTCCTTCTCTGCTACATATATTTCAAGGGCAAGAAAGTATGCTGCATTACAGATGAAGAAGAATGAGAAAACACCTACAAGATAGCAAATATACAAAATACATACTAAATCTTTTTACCTCTTTATTGTGGGAGAAACCTTTCAGAAATATTTCTCCGTGTTTTAATAAAGAGGTAACAAAGTTAAAATACAAAATTTGAAAATCATGTAAATTTAAATGACCTTTTGATGGGGCATCTGGGTGGCTTAGTTGTTAAGCATCTGCCTTCAGCTCAGATCATGATCCTGGGGTCCTGGGATGGAGCCCCACAGTGAACTCCTGAGATCGAGTCTCACATTGGGCTCCCTGCTTGGCCGGAAGCCTGCTTCTCCCTCTCCCGCCTCCCCTGCTTGTATTCCCTCTCTCATGGTCTCTCTCTGTCAAATAAATAAATGAAATCTTTTAAAAAATAAAATAAAAAGTCCTTTTGAAAAATTCATACTAAAACTCATGTCTCACATGGAAAGTTCTCCATATATTTTGTGAAAGGTGAGTATGTTTGAAATAATCTCTTTTGTGGGGAAAACATATATATACACATAGAAACTGTCTCAAAGAATACCAATTGTTAAAAGCAGCTACCACCAGTGAAGTTTTGTTTTTTACTTAATTCTATACTGATTTTTTTTTAACAAACATATATTACTTTCACAATAAAAAAAATGAAATGAAGACAAATACAGTATCCTCCATATCAAGGCCTAAGTAATGAAGCCAAGCCTATCATGCTTCTGTGGGACCAAGAAAGAAGCAAACTCACTCCAAACATAGGCATTTATTTTCTGGCAAAATTATGAACCACCCCATTAGTTGCCCCCAAATAGCAGTTTGTTGAGGGATCAGGTGGGAAGGAGCAGATTTTCTAAAACACTGGTCATGAGCAACTGTCTATTAATGACTGACATTAAAACTCAAACAAATGGGGACGCCTGGGTGGCTCAGGTCATGATCCCAGCGTCCTGGGATCAAGTCCCACATCGGGCTCCTTGCTCAGCGGGGAGCCTGCTTCTCCCTCTGCCTCTGCCTGCCATTCTCTCTGCCTGTGCTCGCTCTCTCCCCCTCTCTCTCTCTGATAAATAAATAAAATCTTTAAAGAAAAAAAAAAGAATATTTAAAACTCAAACAAATGTATGCCTATTGATAGCTACTCTAGGAAAAGGCAGGTTTCTACATCCTGTGAAAGGGAATCTTTAGTACTCTGCTCTGGAGTGGAAGTCTTAAAAAGTCAAAGAACTAGTTTCTAACAAAGTTTAAAAAATTGTTTTTAAGATTTATTTATTCATTTGAGAGAGAAAGAGCATGAGTGGGAGAGGAAGAGGGAAAGAGAATCTCAAGCAGACTCTAAGTGAAGAGCCCGATATAGGGATCAATCTCACGACCCTGAAATCATGATCTGAGCTGAAACCGAGTCAGATGCTTAACCCATTGCGCCACTCAGGTGCCCACCCCCCAAATTTTTAACACATCTCTCACCACACACACATGTACCAACAAAAGTCCATCTGAGCACACGGGGAGAAGGCAGCTCACTGTCTGCAAGCCAAGAAGAAAGTCGTTACTGGAACTTGACCATGGCAGCACTCTGATCTTGGACTTCCAGTTTCCAGAACTGTGAGAAAATGAATTCTGTTGTTTAAGCCACCCAGTCTATACTATTTTGTTATTGTCCGCTTGAGTAGACCAAGGCAATACTATTGCATATAATGGATACTATTCCATATAATGGAATAGTATCAAGTCTTTAAAAAGAAGAAAGCAGCTACCTGCTCAGCAGGGGTGGGGGTGGGGGAGGCAGTTGTTGGTGTTTCTTTCTCCCCCTCTGCCTCTCTCCTCCACTTGTGTTCTCTCTAATAAACAAATGAAATCTTTTTTTTAAGAAAAAGAATAAAGCAGCTCTTGGTGGATGCATATGAAATGATACATAAGATGTTATAGGTGAGAAAAAGCAAGTTGCAGAACAATGTAGAACATGCTACTATTTACAAGAAAGAATAGATACTGTTTGCTTGTGCGTATATAGAATATGTGTAGAAGAATGTGCAAGAAAGTTGTGGCCTCTGAGATGGGCCAAGGATGGTTAAAAGTATTAGGGAGTTATTTCACTGCCTAACACTGCCATACGTTTTAAATTATGTACCAGATGAACATACCTACCTCATTTTTAAGAAAAAAAAAAAAAAATTAAAGGAACAGGTGGTTCATTTGTTATTTCTCAAAAAATGACTTTAGTTGTATGATGCTTTTTAACAGCCCTTAATTTGTTCAGGAGACTGTAGCCACTGCAAGGGAGCAAAATTTGCCACCCCAAAATGTGTCTCTTTGGCATATGTACTATTTTAGGCTGATTATTTTTAAGGAACAGAAGGCTTAGGAATAATTGCTGACCTTCCCCCAACTATTTAAAAGAATTTAGAGGACCTGCCCCAGGAAGGGAGCTATTACCATAAACAGCTATTCAACTACGGGTGCATTTCTACACACTATAATGAGCTATCATGAAAATTAAGAAAATAATCCCATTTACAGCTGCATCAAAAATAATAAAATATCTAGGAATAAATTTATCCAAACAGGTGCAAGACTTGTACTCTGAAGATTGCGGGACATGGAAGAAAGAAACTGACGATGATAAAAATAAATGGGAAGATATACTCTGCTCATGGACTGACAAATTAATATTGTTAAAATATTAGTACTTCCCAATGCAATCTACAAATTCAATACAATCCATCAAAATACAATTTTCCACAAAACTAGAAAAAAGTACTCCTAAAATCTGTATGGGACCACAAACAGACAAAGCAATCTTGATAAAGATCAGAGCTGTAAATATCATGCTGATTTCAAACTATTCTACAAAGTTATAGTAATCAAAACAGTATGGCACTGACACAAAGACACACACAGATCAACAGAATAGAACAGAGAGCCCATAAATAAATCTACATGTATATGGAAAATTAATCTACTACAAAGGAGAAAAGAATATACAATGGGGAAAAGAGAGTCTCTTCAATAAATGGTGCTAGGAAATCTGGACAAGCTACATGCAAAAGAATGAAACTAGACCACTATCTTACACCATATATAAAAATAAATTCGAAATGGATTAAAGACTTGAATGTTAAGACCTGAAGACATAAAACTCTTGGAAGAAAAAGATGGGCAGCAAGCTCTTTGACATCAGTCTCAGTAGGATTTCTTTGAACCAATCTCCTCAGACAAGGGCAACAAAAGCTAAAATAGCAAATAGGATTACATTAAACTAAAAAGCTTCTACAGAGCAAAGGAAACCATCAACAAAACAGAACTGCACCCTACTGAATGGGAGAAGGTATTTGCAAATCATACATCTGATAAAGGGTTAACATCCAAAATATAGAGTTACACAACACTTAAAAAAAAAAAAAAAAAAAAAGATTAGGGGTACCTGGGTGGCTCAGTGGGTTAAGCCTCTGCCTTCATTCAGCTCAGGTCATGATCTCAGGGTCCTGGGATCAAGTCCCACATCCGGCTCTCTGCTAGGCAGGGAGCCTGCTTCCTCTTTCTCTCTCTGCCTGCCTCTCTGCCTACTTGTGATTTTTCTCTGTCGAATAAATAAATAAATTCTTAAAAAAAAAAAAATTAAACAATGGGCATAATTGCACAGCAAAGGAAACAGTTAACAAAACCAAAAGACAACTGACAGAATGGGAGAAGATATCAGATTCAGATAAAGGGCTAGTATCCAAAATCTATAAAGAGCTTAGCAAACTCAACACCCAAAGAACAAATAACCCAATCAAGAAATGGGCAGAGGACATGAACAGACATTTCTGCAAAGAAGACATCCAGATGGCCAACAGAAACATGAAAAAGTGCTCCACATCACTCGGCATCAGGGGAATACAAATCAAAACCACAATCAGATACCACCTCACACCAGTCAGAATGGCTAAAATTAACAAGTCAGGAAATGACAGATGCTGGCAAGGATGCGGAGAAAGGGGAACCCTCCTACACTGTTGGTGGGAATGCAAGCTGGTGCAGCCACTCTGGAAAACAGCATGGAGGTTCCTCAAAAAGTTGAAAATAGAGCTACCCTATGACCCAACAATTGCACGACTGGGTATTTACCCTAAAGATACAAATGTAGTGATCTGAAGGGGCATGTGCACCTGAACGTTTACAGCAGCAATGTCCGTAATAGCCAAACTATGGAAAGAACCTAGATGTCCATCAACAGATGAATGGATAAAGAAGATGTGGTATATATATACAACACAGCCATCAAAAGAAATGAAATCTTTCCATTTGCGACGACATGGATGGAACTAGAGGGTATTATGCTTAGCGAAATAAGTCAATAGGAGAAAGACAACCATCACATGATCTCCCTGATATGAGGAAGTGGAGATGCAATGTTGGGGGTTTGAGGTAGGAAAAGAATAAATGAAACAAGATGGGATTGGGAGGGAGACAAACCATAAGAGACTCTTAATGTCACAAAACAAACTGAGGGGGCCGGGGGAAGGGGGGGTAGAGAGAGGGTGGAAGGTTATGGACATTGGTAGGGGGGTATGTGCTAAGGTGATTCCTGTGAAGTGTGTAAACCTGGCGATTCACAGGGGCTAATAATACATTATATGTTTATTAAAAAATTTTTAAAATCTTTAAAAAAGATAAAACAAAAATATGTGCAGAAGACTTGAAAAGCCTATTGTCAAAGATTACACACAGATGCCCAACAGACACAAGAAAAGGTGCTCAACATCATTAATTAACCATCAGGAAAATGAAAATATGAGATATTACCTCAAACCTGTTAGAATAGCAATTATCAAAAAGACAAAAAAGAAAAAAGGACGAAAAAATAACAAGTGTTGGAGAGGATGCAGACAGTGTAGAGATGTTGTGGAGAAAAGGGAACTTTCATGCACTGTTGCTGGGAATGTAAATTGGTGCAGCTACTTATGGATAACAATATGGAAGATCCTTAAAAAATTAAAAGTAGAATTACAATCCAGTAATTCCAGTTCCGGGTATTCATCTGAAGAGAATGAAAACACCAAATGAAAGAAATATATGCACCCCTATAATCATTGCAGTATTATTTACAACAGCCAAGATATGGACACAACCCAAGCGTCCATCAATCGATAAATGGGTAAAGATGTGTCAAATATATACAATGAAGTATTACACAGCCACAAAGAATGAAATCTTGCCATTCTCGACAGCATGGAAGGACTTAGTATTATGGTATTATGCTAAGTGAACTAAGTCATACAGAGAAGGACAAATATATACAACTTCTCCTGTATGTGGAATCTAAATAACAAAACAAAACAGAAACTGACTCACAGGTATAAGGAAACAAACTGTTAGTTACCAGAGGGGGGAGGGGTTGTGGAGCAGAAGGAAGAGGATTAAGAGGCACAAACTTCCAGTTATAAAATATATAAGTCATGGGGAGGTGAAGCACTGCGTAGGTTATATAGGCAATAATATTGTAGTAACTTTGTAATGGTGACCATGGCAACCAGACTTCTCCTGTGGAATTCTTTGTGTATAAAAATATCGAATAAGTATCACGTGCACCTGAAACTAACTAGATATTGAATGTCAAGTATAGTTCCATTAAAAAGCAGAAACAGGGGCACCTGGGTGGCTCAGTGGGTTAAGCCTCTGCCTTCTGCCCAGGTCATGATCCCACCAGGTTCCTGGAATCGAGCCAGGGAGCCTGCTTCCCTTCCTCTCTCTCTGCCTGCCTCTCTGCCTACTTGTGATCTCTGTCTGTCAAATAAATAAATAAAATCTTAAAAAAAAAAAAAAAAAAACAGAAACAACAGTCCTCACAGCACATTTTCTCTCCACCCTCTCCCTACACCTCGAAGCCTTATTTTCCCAATCTCTTCCTCACCCACCCACAGCCTGCCTGCCTTCCGCCCCATTTCCTCTCCACTCTTCACAAACCCCGTTTTTCACCCTTCTGCAGGCTCCAATCCCTCTAGCCTCAGAATTCCCAAAACTGTTTCTTTCTCGGACCCCGACTAGACTTCCACCGCCTCCCTTCTCCCTCAGGCTGGTCCCGGCCTCTCACCCCTCCTCCAACACCCTCTCACGCCCCCACATCCCACCTGCACTCTCCGCCGCTTCAGCGCCGCCGCGTCCAGCCACACACCGCAGGCCTCCTCCTCATGGCCTCTCCGCCTCATGGCCGCTGCCGACACCCAGCCAGCAGGACGCCCGGCTCTGGCTCCAGCTGCCTCTCAGAATGGCTCTAACGGCCTCCACTGACGTTCGGATCTCGCGCCAACGCCGGGGGCGGAGCTACGCCGCAGCCGCCGACGCAGGCACCGCCCCAGCATCAGCCCCGCCCCGGCCCTAGCACCGCCCCTTTCTCTCCGCCCCGGGCTTCACAGGGTCGTCTGGTGGGTGGAGCGCTTTTCGGTTTACCAAGACCTTCGCGCGCTTTGTGATCTTTTAATTCGAGTTGCCTTCCTGCCACTGGGCTGCTTGAACGTGTTCGCGACATTGCACAAAGAATATGCATTTCTTTTCGCTAAATTAGTTGCCCTTTCTTGCGGTAAACATAACAATCCCGGGCTCAGGGTTTTCCAGTCTCAACAGCTGCATCCTCCTGGTCATCCCAAAAGGAAGGGTGGTGCTGAAGGCTGCGGTCAGCCAGTTCCAAAGCCGGTGTCCCCTGCACTACCTTACGTGGTAACCACACACTCGAGTTTATGAATTACTTCTGAAATTAAAATCCAAGCATAACTATGAAACCACATAGGAAAGGATCTAGAAAACATTAAAAAGGGGGCGCCTGGGTGGCTCAGTGGGTTAAGCCTCTGCCTTTGGAACTCAGGTCATGATCTCAGGGTCTTGGGATGGAGCCCTGCATTAAGCTCTCTGCTCAGCAGAGAGCCTGCTTCTCCCTCTCTCTCTCTGCCTACTTGTGATCTGTCAAATAAATAAATAAATAAATAAATCTTTATTTAAAAGGAGTGGGGGCGCCTGGGTGGCTCAGTGGGTTAAGAGTCTGCCTTCCGCTGGGCCATGATCCCAGGGTCCTGGAATAGAGCCCCAGCTCCGACTCCCTGCTCAGCGGGGGAGTCTGTGTCTCCCTTTCTCTCTCTCTCTCTCTCTCAAATAAATAAAATTTTTTAAAAAAAGTGCAGTGAGGGGCAGCTGGGTGGCTCAGTGGGTTGGGGCCTCTGCCTTCAGCTTGGGTCGTGATCTTTAAAAAAAAAAATGGGGGGTGGGTGGGGGCGCCTGGGTCATGATCTCAGGGTCCTGCAATGGAGCCCAGCATTGGGCTCTCTGCTCGCCAGGGAGCCTGCTTCCCCATCTCTCTCTCTGCCTGTCTCTCTGCCTACTTGTGATCTCTGTCAAATAAATAAATAAAAATCTTAAAAAAAAAAAAAAAAAAAGAGGAGTGTGGTGCCTGGGTGGCCCATTCGGTTAAGTGTCTGCCTTCAGCTCAGGTCATGATCCGTGGGTCCTGGGATCCATCCCTGTGTTGGGAATCCCTGCTCAGCAAGGACCTTGCTTCTTTCCCTCCCCTTGCAGCTCCCCCTGCTTGTGCTCTCGCTCAGTCAAAATCTTTTTTGAAAAAATGAAACTAAAAATATAAAAAATGAAAGCTAAAAATTTGGAGTCCCAGGCTTGTCAGCTCCAGAACTATCTCCTAGTCCTGCCTTCACAGCTTAAGGGTGACCTTGAGTTTTAAAGAGGATCAAGTGAGGTAATATTTGTGAAAGCACTTTGCAGATTGTGAAAGTTCCTCAGAAATTCAGAAGTGCTGGCATCCCGCTCATTCTTCCATCCCTAACCAGTCCCCATAGACATTCTTTATATGTTTATAAATCATATACAGATATATGTAAACAGGATCTTTTTCAATTTTATTTTATTTTATTTTATTTTATTTTATTTTATTTTATTTGACAGAGACAGACACAGGGACAGGGGGAACACAAGCAGGGGGAGTGGGAGAGGAAGAAGCAGGCTTTCCACTGAGCAGAGAGCCAGATGAGGGGCTGGATCCCAGGACCCAGGGACCATGACCTGAGCCAAAGGCAGACTCTTAACGACTGAACCATCCAGGAGCCCCTAAACAGGATCTTTAAAAAAAAAAAAAAAAGATTTATTTGAGAGAGAGAGAGAGTGGGAGAAGGGGCAGAGAGAGAATCTCAAGCAGACTCCCCGCTGAGCATGGAGTCCCATGTAGTGCGCAATCTTGCAACCCTGAGATAACAACCTGAGCCAAAATCAAGAGTCCAGGTGGCTCAGTTGGTTAAGCAGCTGCCTTTGGTTCAGGTCATTATCCCAGGGTCCTGGGATTGAGCCCCGCATGGGGCTCCCTGCTCAACCGAGACCCTGCTTCTCCCTCTCCCCTCTGTCTGCAGCTCTGCCTGCTGGTGCTCTCTCTCTCTGTCAAATAAATAAAATCTTTAAAAAAAAATCAAGAGTCCAACATGCTTAACTGAGCCACACAGGCACCCCTATAAACAAGATACTTTAGCAATAGAGTGGTTTTGTAAAGATTTTACTTATTTGTCAGCAAGAGAAAGGGCACACAAGCAGGGGGAGCAGCAGGCTGAGGGAGGAACAACTCTCCGCTGATCAGGCAGCCTGGTGTAGGACTCCATCCCAGGACCTGGGGATCATGACCTGAGCTGAAGGCAGACGCTTAACCAACTGAGCTACCCAGGCATCCAGCGGAGTGAAATTTTTTATTCACTTGGGCTTTTTTTTTTTTTAGTCAGGACTTCCTAATTTTCCTTTACTGTGCTGTGGAAAACTATTATAAACTATATTTTTAGTTTACTCCTTTAGAAAAGGAGTATTATAAAAGTTAACATATAAAATCCTTCCTGATTGAAGGAAAGACCAAAAAATGAAATCTTTATCAAATTATTAAGTGGGATTATTTAAAACTTCACACATTCCTTTAACTTCTAAAACTTATTTAGTAATACAACTTCCCCCCTTCCCTGCCAAAAAGAAAGAGTTCATATATATAGCATATAAGGCCCCAATCACGCCTAGGCAAAGAAAAAAGCATCCACTACTTTTGTCTTCCCTGTTTCCACCCCTGGGGGCCCCAGCCACTCCCTGGAAAACCTCTTCAACATGTTGAGCAGGTCCATGGGGGCCCCAGGGCCCCGTTCCCAAGACAGGAGGCAAAAAGCAAAGAGGCTGCTGTTATTGGTCACTTTATTGAATCCAGGACATATCAGAGTCCAGATCACCCCTACCTCCAGCTCCGCTGAACTCCCTTCAGTACCTCTTTGGTCTTTGTAGAGGCTTTATCCTCTGCCTGGAATGCCCTCCTTCATCTGCAAACTCCTATTCACCCCTCCCAACCCTCGACCTTGAGTGGGGCAGCAGACAGCACCGATTATTCCTCCCCGTGCTTCCCCTGACAGGTCACTCCCATATTAAAGCTCTCATCATCCTGCATGGATCCAAAGGACCCAGAGGTTGCCCAGGAAACGTTGAATGGATAACTGAATCATGAACAAGGAAACCAGGAGAAAGGCTGGGAACAGGATGTGTGGGTCACAGAGCTAAGAAAGGCTGGGGCTCACTGTATGGGATGGTGACAAAGGATGTATGGGCCCTGGGTGGGATCCATTTCTACCTGCCACAATCTTCTACCTTTGGAGACTCTGTGGAACTCCAAAGCTCCAGGCCGGAGCTCAAGGAATGATAAGATCCTACATATATTCGGGGCCTGCTCCTTCCCTATCCACCAGTGAAATCTGCCTCTGGCCTAAATTCTATCTTCACCCCCCCCCCCCTCAGATAATCTGGAAGCTCCCAACTGGGGTCCTGGCCCCAGCTGACCCCTGATCCTCACCCTTAGTGAGAGACAATGGAAAGAGGCAAGCCTGGTTGGCCCTCATCTTTATCTCTTTTCCTCTCCCAGGGCAAGGGGCTGGGGTAGGCCCAGGAGTGGACCCCCCAGCTGCTCCGGGCCAATCCCCAAATCTAAGGACAGGCCAGTACCGCCTTTGGCAGCTGAAGCGTTCACAGAAAGTCATCGCAGGCCAGACACAAACAACTTTACCAGGCCTTGTTCCCCTCTGGAGCCAAGCCCTGATCCCCGGGCTCTCACTCTACCTCCCTCCCTACCAGCCGCCATCCCCTTCCTCCCCCTCACTGGGTCTTCCGGTCAAGTTTGCGCCGAACCAGCTGGCTCAGGAGGAAGGCGGTCAGCACACTGCTGCCCACCGTGAGCAGGAAGAGGCCAGAGAAGTTGTGGGGCCAGCGGGTGTGCAGAGGCTCATAGATGGGCCGCCGGGCCTCATAGTCCAGGGCCACAGCCTCCAGCTGAGCCAGCGTGCACAGCACCAAGAACACGTGGAAGAGCTGGTGGCCTTGGCCGAAGAGGTGGCAGCTGCCCGGAAACCAGCGCTCCGGCATGAAGGCTGAGAAGAAAGCCGCGGCCAAAAGGAAGAAGACCACTTGGCACTTGTGGTAGAGAAGAGCGGGGTCATCTGCGGTCCGGTCGGGGGACACCAGGATGCGGTGCACCACGGGGCTGATGTCCAGCGCGTAGGCCAGCGCCGACGGCACCTCCTGGCAGGTGCGGCCCAGCAGGCCGGGCTTCTGGCTGTACTTGTTGTAGCAGGAGCCAGTGCAAGAAAGCCAGGCGAGAAAGGCGGCCGTGGGCAGGAAGATGGCCTGCACCTGGGCATGCCAGGCAGGCTCGATGGTGTAGTAGAAGTGCGCCAGGGCGCTGCCGAACTGGTACACGGCCACGCCCACGTAGTCCAGGAAGAAGAAGCTGTAGTGCCAGAACTCGGACTTGGCCTGCAGGAGGTGAGCCAAGGCGCTGAGGGACAGGTAGGTGAAGGAGGCAAGGATAATGATGAAGAGGGGCAGGGCATGGGGGTCTCCCCAGAAGTCCACGGTCCCCGCAAAGATGGCCAGCCGCAGCAGCAGCACTAGCGCCGCCAGCAGGTGGGTCCAGACGTTCACCGCCTCATTGTGCTGCTGGAACAGTGTGCGGAAGTAGAAGCGCCACGTCTGATGCAGCGGCCGGTAGCCCACGTAGATGTACGGCTTCCAGAAGAGGGGCGGCACCTCGGCTCGGTCCACCGTGAACACGGGCTCTGGCTGTCCGGATGGCTGCGGCTCCCGGTGGGCCTGCCGCAAAGTGGGCCGGAGATGGCTGAGCTTCTGGGCCACCATCGTGGCCATGGCTGTGGGCCAGGCAGCAAACTGGGAGAGAGGCCAGAGCAGAGTCAGGGCACCCTGGCCCTCCATGAGCAGCAGCTGGGAGGCTCTGGAGCCGGGTTTTTACTCCCTCCTTCCCTTCCCCTTTATCCCTACTATGAGTTTCTGAAGAGAGGAGTCATCCCAAGGAAGATCATGGCTCTGCCCCTACCACTGTTCTGGGCCCTGATGTATCCCAAGTACCTAGAACAGTGCCTGGTGTGCCATATGGGGCTCAGTCAATGCTTGAGAAATGAATGGAGGTGGCTCACTACCTCAGCCACTTCCATTCCAGTCCAGGTCCACACAGCAGCCCTTCTGCTTTCTCCTGTGTTCATGATGACATCTGTGTTCACCTGCTGGTGACAGTGACCTTGCTAACAACAGGCCCACAGTCTCTTCCTTTAGCCCCTTCAGAGTGGCAGGTCTCCCACTGACCCTCCATCAAATTCCATGATCTGGTCCCTGCTATCTTTTCCTGTCCTGTTGCTCAGCCACAATGTACTACCAACCCAGCTACAGCCTCACCACACCCCTGAGCCTGTTTCATGTGTCCAGAGGTTTACACAAGCTGTTCCCTCTGCCTGAGTTGTCTTCCTCATCTTGCCTACCTGGTAAACTCCTACTCATCCCTCAAAACCCATATCTTCTGTGATACTTTCCCTGGCCCCCAGATCTCTGATGATGACCTCTCTACTTGAGTGTCTACCATAAGATACCCATCTTTTGACCATTTTAACATTTCTCATGGGTATTAAAATCATTAATGTGAGCTCATGAAGGGTAGGCAGTTAGCCTCATTGTTTTGTGAACCTGTGGGGCTTTGGAGGTAGCTGACACTTAGTGTTTGTTGAATCAAAGAGCGTAACAGCATCCTGGTAACACTTCATACCCTTAGTCCCCAACTCAAAAAGCCACTTTTTCCCCCTGAAAGTCCCCAGTTAAAAACTGATTCTATAGGGACGCCTGGGTGGCTCAGTCTGTTAAGCATCTGCTTTTGGCTCAAGTCATGATCCCAGGGTCCTGGGTTCGAGTCCTACATTGGGCTCCTTGCTCAGCAGGGAGCCTGCTTCTCCCTCTGCCTGCCATTCCCACTGCTTGTGCTCTCTCCCTCTCTCTCTCTCTGACAAATGAAAAAATAAAAACTTAAAAAAAAAAATCTGATTCCCTTTCCCTTAGCCATAGTTCCACTCAAAAGGTCCTCCTCCTCCAGCCTTTCCACTCCCATCCACGGCTGCTAATTCTAAAGGGATCAAATCTAACCCTTCACCCTGCCATTCAAGACCCTGCTCCTACCCTTATTTCCCACCTAACCCAAATATCACACCCTGTGCCAACTTCCTTTCTTTCCACTAAAATCCATCAGGGCCAGTTCTACCTACCACCTCCAGGGGGCCTCCTTACTTCACGCCCCCCTCGCCGCCCCTCCCCATCTACTATTCCTGTGTCTGTTATATAATATACCATATAAAACATATTCACTCTTCATCTGGTCATTTAGCAAACAATTACTGAGTCCCTTCTCTGCCTCAGGTCCTGTGCTGGGTCCCAGGGAGGGCAGAGAGGAAAAAGATCTAATCCCTGCCCCCTGGGAACTTCACGGTATGTGGAGATTATCAAAAGGAAAATAAATCATAGCAAATGCTTATACAGTACCCGCTTTGTGTCAGACACTGTTTTAAATACTTTATGTATAATTGACTCCTTGATACTTCATAACATCCTGTGAGTAGGTACTATCATTAGTACCATTTTGCAGATAAGGAACCGAGGCAAGGAGACATGAAGGACCCTGCCCACCCAACTAGCTAAGAGGTGGCAGAGGCACAGTCTGGACTCATTTTGCAATCGCAACCACTACCCTGAACTGCCCTTTGTAAGACAAGGTGGCAAGTGCCATTAATCATTTCATAGTTAAATATTCTCTTTATAGTTTGGCCTGAAACCAGTTGCTTAATTCAGGCTTATCTTCATTCGCTGTGTCAGTCATTAAGTCAAATATCTACTGAAACACTAGCACCTGCCCCACAACTCCCATCCCTCCGATGAGCTTATTGGACTCAGCGCCCTGGTCTTCTGTCCGTCTTTCATCACATATTTATTGCAACTACCTTTGCACCAGTCATTGTAAGAGGCAAGGAGATCCAGGTAGGATAAAGCTCTCATGTTTCTGCCACCAACAGCACCTTAATCACCCCCCAAAGCTCCCCAGTAATTAACACACAGTCCAATAAATGCAGGGAGCTTGCTATGTGAAGACAGTATCAAGACAAGCCCCCAACCACCCTCCTCCTCACCCTAGCCTGACCTGCATCCCTATGTGCCCCCTACATGACATGTCTCAAGTCAGCTCTGGTCACTGGCCTCTCCTAGTCCAGTGGGGAGGCAGGAGTTAAACAACTCACTACAATACTGCACAAGGGGTGCTTCTGACAGGGGAGCGCAGGACTCTCCCACTTCCCATTCCCCAGACAGCATGGCACAGGTCAGGTTTAGGAAGCCGACCTTGCTGGCCGCTTCCATCCATGAGAACCCCTTCCCAACTCCACCCCACGCTGGCCTGCCTTGCTAGTGGAGGAGCCAGCACTGGAGGCGGGTCTCCTCCCCAAGAGGCTGGGCTTCAGCCTCTATCCTTGTCTACAACTTTGGCTTTCCAACTCAGAACCTCAGGAAGCCCGAGAAGGCCTCTGAAAATGTCTTATGCAGCACCTTTGTTTTACACTGAGGAAACAAGAGCCCAGAGACAGGCAGGCTTTCCCCAGAGCTGCCCAATCCAGCCAAGTTTCCATTCCCCCACAAGGGAGAAGACCAAGAAATGATAATATCCGATGGAGGCCTAGTTCCTGGGTCCCTGTGATCCATTAAATCTAGTCCAAGGTTCCATATCCCACTGAGAACTTTCTAAGTCACAACAGCCTATTAAAGGCTCTAAGAAGTCCTGCAGCATAGATGTCAGCTTTGCTTTGTTGGACCTCCATTTGTCAAGACTGCCTGACCAAAGATTCTTTTCCTAGTAATAATTACATTGTAGAGCCAGCTGAAATGTGTGCTTACTGCATGCTCACTCTTTATAACCTTGTTGCAGTTAATTCCCATAACTAGACTGGTGAGGTAGGTATTATGCCCATTTTCTTTCTTTTTTTTTTTTTTTTTTAAAGATTTTATTTATTTATTTGACAGAGAGAGAGAGAGATCACAAGTAGGCAGAGAGGCATGCAGAGAGAGAGGGTGGGGGGAAGCAGGCTCCCCGCTCAGCAGAGAGACCGAGGCGGGGGCTCGATCCCAGGACCCTGAGATCATGACCTGAGCTGAAGGCAGAGGCTTAACCCATTGAGCCACCCAGGCGCCACCCCCCCATTTTCTTTTTGAGGCTAGTGAAACTCAGAGAGGTTAGGAGCTCTTCCCCAAGTGCACATGCTCACATTCATACATGTGTGTACACACACACACACACACACACACACACACACAGAGGCTACCCTGCCTCCTGTCACTGTCAATCTGCATTCCACAGAACTACTTTATAAAATAATGGTCTAAAGCAGGTAGCCAAGGCCTTTCCCATAAATTATTTCCTTAGTCTGCTAGCAACTGACACGGATCCAGGGTCGTCCGTCCCCTCCCACCAGCCACCCATTGGCTCTACACCAGTGAAGCCCTAGCTCACAGCCACCTCCTCAGGTTGTCATAGCTCCCGCAGGGCCCTCCTCCTCCACCAGCCATGGTGGGGCCTAAGCATGGTGGGGCCTAACCCAGAGGTTACATACTAGGATAAAGAGATCTTGCTCCCTACTTCCTTTAGACCTCACCCACAGGCCCGATTCCAGCTGGATCTGTCTATTTTTAGAATTAGTTCCCATCTCCTGACTCCATGGAAAGGGGTCCCCACATCCAGGGGAAAGGTGCAGGAGCAGGGGTCTAGCATGAGCTGGAAGGAGGAGGGCAGGTATCCAGAGACCACCCTCAGAATATCCTCAGAGTCATCTGCCCACCAGGCTGTCAAGACCTGCTTGTTTCGGGCCACCCTCCACCACCCTCCGCCAAAGCCTAGGTTACCTAGGGGTTTTCCTGGAGCCTGGGGGCCGATGGCTTCCGCTGTGGGACTGGGCAATTTCACCAGATGCCAGGCACTGGGTGGCACTTCCACAGGTGAGGGTCACTAGGGGCGGGGCTTCCAAGGACTGGAGGTGTCTTGTGTGATGTCACCAGAGGGTGGGGCTGAAGGAAACCTCCACCTCTCCCTTCCCCCAACCAACACCATGCCCACACTGGTCAAATCCCAGTTAAATGTAGCCCTCCTAGCCAGGCCTCAGCTGCAGAAAGAAAGTCAGCATCACCCTCCACATGAAATGTCTGGGGAAACCCAGGGCTAGCTAAAAAGTTGGGACTTACCCAAGATTCACACAGCAAGATGGGCAAAGCTGGGCTGAGACCAGGTAACCAGGGACTGGTTGATGGATGTCAGGCACACTTGACCAGCTTCTGTCCCCTACTCACCAGGAATCATAACAGAAAGAAGTTAGAAATAAAGGAGAAAGGAGACACCATAAAGGCTCATGAAGGAGATGGACTTCAGATTCAGAAAAAACAGGTTTGATGCCTGCTTCCTTCACATACAAGCTGTGTGACTTAAGACAAGTGATTCGCCTTCTCTGAGCCTTAACGCCCTCACAGGAATTATATTATCTATAGCATAGATGGCTGTAAAGATTAAACTCATTAGAATAAAGTTGTAGCACAGTTGAGGGACTCAATAAATGATTGTTATTATTATTAACTATAAATAGTAGTAGTAACTCATTGTTATTAATAGTAGTATTATTTTAATTATCCCCAGCCTGAGTCGTAGTATTTGAAATATCCCCAATCCTAGAGATTCGCTTGGCATCGTCTAAAAAAAACTGTCCTCTTTTAACCCTATTTTTACCCAGAAGCAAAACAGATGACAAACTTGTAGGGATGGGGCAATAAATGGGCTTCAAAGTGGGAGAGCCCCAGGTTTTACCCATCCCACTGAATTCAGTGCACATGGCAGGCCAAAGGCTACAGGGCTGGGGCACAGGGTGAAGGAAGCATACAGACTCCTTGCCCAGACAGGGCTCTCCCACACAAATGAAATGCCTAGAGGCTGAGGAAAGTCCAACTGGAGAGAGGGCACGTGGGTGGTGACCGTGCAGCACTGGAGACAGCACTGGTAGACAAGGGAGGGTGTCTACCCTCCAAGGGAGGGTGTCTACCACTTGCCTCAGGCCAGCTATTTCAGAGAGAAGCCAGGTCCCTATTTTCACGTGAGAGTGGGATTTCAAATCTGACACTCATCGGCTGTGTAACTTCGCTTTTTAAGTCCTTACCCTCTCTAAACCTATTTCCTCATTCATAATCAAAGGATAGTAACAGCCACCCCTTGGGCTCTTGTGAAAGCAAAACAAAGTTATAGATGCAAGCTGTTGGCTCCAGCAAAGCCTGACTCTGTCTGCTCTTTTTGTTGGGTTTGAGTCCTGGCTCAGCCATTCAGTCCCTGTGGGATCCTGGACAAGTCCATTCCCCTCTCGGCCCCGTTCCTCCAAATGTCAAAGGAGAGAGTGAATTTACTGGTAACATCAAAGGGCGCTTCAGGCCCTGAGATGTTCCAATATTTGTTCCAAGCTGAGTGTGTGCCAGGGTCTAAAGATTCAGCGGTGAACAAAGCAGTTAAGACACTTTCCTCATGGAACCAACAGCCCTGCAAGTAACAGCTAA
Organism: Mustela lutreola; assembly: GCF_030435805.1. Lineage (NCBI taxonomy): Eukaryota > Metazoa > Chordata > Mammalia > Carnivora > Mustelidae > Mustela > Mustela lutreola. The sequence goes on from NC_081299.1 coordinate 18,864,840, forward strand.
GGGCAAGAACTAAGGGTATTAATACCCTGCCCTCTTGGAGCTTAATAGCCTAACTAAAAAATGCCTATTACGAGTATTAATCAGTTATAACTCTACTTTCTCTCTCGCCTCCATCTTGGCATGCAAAATATTCATTGTTGCTTCTCTGGGACCTGATTATTCAGCACATTCCCTTAAAGACAGCTTTATCTTGCCATAGAAGACAAAGTCTAACCTCAGATAAAAAATAATAGAGGGGCGCCTGGGTGGCTCAGTAGGTTAAGCCGCTGTCTTCGGCTCAGGTCATGATCTCAGGGTCCTGGGATCCAGCCCCGCATAGGGCTCTCTGCTTAGCAGGGAGCCTGCTTCCTCCTCTCTCTCTGCCTGCCTCTCAGCCTACTTGTGATCTCTCTCTGTCAAATAAATAAATAAAATCTTTAAAAAAAAATAATAGAAAGGCAGGGGGGACGTCTGGCTGGCTCAGGAGGTAGAGCATGAGATTCTTGATCTGAGGGTCGTGAGTTCAAGCTGTGTGTTAGGCCTGGGCCCACTTAAAAATAATAATCATAATAATAATAGTAAGGTCTGGCCCATATTAACACAAGAGTTGTTAGAGGTAAATGTTCTTGAAGGGTCCTGACAAGCATGATTTATAAGAGCCCAAATATTATCAATAAGATTAGATGCTAACATTAATAATTACAGTGGCTTGCTGTTTACAAAGAACTTTCACATATATTTCAAGTCTCCCTCAAAGCAACTCTGGTCCTCCATGTAAGCTGCTGTCACAGCCCAGGAGGCAGGATGGCCGGGCACAACATCTGACTCCCAAACCAGTGCTCTTGACTTTCATCCACTGTAGTCAACTCCCAGGCATCCGGTGGGTGGCCACAGATTACACAAGCAAAGTTTTCGTCCCTGGCTGGCCTCCCGATCTCCCAGCAACTGGGTCACCTCCCTCAGTGCAAACCAATTCCCCAACTCGGCAGAATGTGTTTAAGAAAAAGTCTTCCATTTCTTCCAAAACTGAACAGAAATCATTTTTTTGTTTTTTTGTAACCACACCTGGGCCACCATTTCTGATTAGAATAGAATAAATAAGTCAAAGGAATTCTGTGGAACTCAGACTCACTAATGCTCTGAGGACAGGGAAGAACCTGTAGGAAGAAGGCAGGCTCAGAGAGGTTGGGTGAGCTGGCTATAGTCACCCAGCACGGGATGGAAGAGGGACCCAACTTTCACCTCTGTCCAGCGAGGGCCCCTCTAGTCAGGGAAACTGAGGCTGGAGTGGGGCTGCCTCTTCCCAAGGGCTCTGAGGTGGCACAAACCCCTTGAAGTGAGGCTGGAACCCTCTCCCACAGGAGCTAAAACATAAGGTCCTGGGCCATCCAATCAGGTGCAGCCAGGCTCTGGGACTCCATCAAACTCTCAAACTCTCCAGCTGTGGCCTAGCCAGGCCCCTCACTCAGGCCAGGCCTGCATGGGCTGCCCCAGGGAAACCTCCGGGGGTCTTCAAAGCCTGCATGCTTGGAGCAAATGCTATGGGGTGGTGTGAGGCTCCTTCCTCTTCCCCTCACTGGTAGGGAAACCTCCATGCTTTCCTGACACCAAGACAGGCTTCCCCATCCCAACCAGCCTAGATGGCCCCCAAGTGCGACCCTCTCACATCATCATCCAGTTCCAGGTAGTCGCACCCCTTTTGCCCCTGGAGTCTCCCTACATTCTCCCGCGGGAGCAGCGAACCCCTGGCCTCTCCTCTTCCTGGCCACCGCGGCCGTGCCCACTCTCTCAGATGCGTCCCATTCCAGCGGGTCCCCCAGCGTCCTCCCGCTCTCACCCTGAGGAGCCCTGGCTCCGGCTCCGCCCCCTGCGCGCGGGACCGCCGCCCCCGGGAGCAGCCCCTGCGCCCGCCGCCGGTCCCCCTCTCTCCAGCCCCGTACCTGCTGCGGGCCGAAGCTTGGCGGGGAGCCAGGTCGCCTAGGACCCGCGGCCCTCGGCGTCCCCGGCGACCTGCAGGCAGATAAAGGGGCGGCCGGTGGCCCCGCCCCGAGGCGGTCGGGGGGCGGGGCGGCGGCGGCGGGCGGGAGGAGAGCGGCGGCACCGCGGGCCTCCCCGCCCCCCGCCGCGCCCACTTGTTGCCCGCGGAGGCGGGGAGGCGGGTAGGGCGCCCCGACCCCGGCAACCACGGAGTCGTGGGTGTTCCTATGGCCATCGTGTAGAAAGATGGGTAGACACAGGCCCGGAGGGCAGAAGGGGTTGCCCAAGTCCCCCAGCTGGGCGGCGGCGCTGCGGAGGCTCCAGCTGAGCGGGTCCCGCTTCCGCCAACCGGAAGCACCAGCTCTGGAGTCTGGACGACAGACTGGCGGGCACCGGGCGAGTTGTAGCAGGAGCGCGGACAGGTTTGCCAGCGAGAGCCCGCCGCCCAGCCCCGAAGCCACAAGGATCTCCACACTTGCCCCGCGCACTTCTGGTCTCGATGGGCCCGGCCTTCCCCATTTTCCTCTCTCTGCTCGGGGAGCCCCACCCTGGCTCTGCACCCCTGTCTTACTCAAGATTCCACCTCAGCCCTCTCCGTGGGCCGCTTCCCCTGGGCGGCCGGCCCAAGGCATTGTATTTTAACCTCTGTTAAAACACCACTTCCTACCCTCTAGTGTAACATCTCCCCGCAGAAGTGGGAGCCCCCAAAGGGTGAGGGATCCCTGCATAGAGAAGGCCCTCAGCAAAGACTGACTCCTCTGGACCTGGACCAGACAGAGTGGGGAGACACCTCCACCCCCATCTGGGGGGCACACAGCCTGATGGATGCCGAGCTAAGAGAGGACAGTCTGAGAGGGGACACTGCTCCGCCCTTGGGGAGCTCCACCCTCGGGGAGTCCCACGTGTGGGGCATGGGCATGATGACTGGATTCAAGTCCTGGTGCTACCCCCAACTCACCATGTGACCTTGGGCAAGTCTTTTTCTGGGCCTCAAGTTTACTACCTGTGAAATGGAAGTAATAATACCTGACAGGTTGTTAGGAGGATTAATACAACAGTGGGTATGAAGGTTCTTTGTCAACTGCAATGAATACTAGAGGAATGTATATTTCCTTGCTATATTATAACAAAACATGCATAATTGTAATCATAATAACCCTAAGAATTAGTTAAATCTCTATTATCCATGTGCATAGAAAAGGTGGCATAGAAGAGTCAATCATTTAGAGCAGGTACGGTATGGGAAATGAAAACCAGTAAGGATATTATGGAAATTATAGTCTATATGATGGAATATATTCTATCATAGTGAATACAAATTTAAAACTTGGAAGGTGACTTAGACTCCTCTTGCAGTTTTTGAACACCTACTCTGTAATGGACATGTTTTTAAAGCTACAGTTAAAAAATATAAAAATAAAAAAATAAAGTTACGGTCTTTTAAGCTCTTGCTATGTGTACTAAATAGTTGTCAAGTTATCTCCTTTGAGCCAGACAACCCTATTAACCCCTTTACAAACTGGGAAACTAAGGATTAGAAAAGGGACATGGGACTGTTAAATTATCTCATTTAACCTCATCTTTTCCTAGAAATTGAGTGTTAGGACCCCCATTTTACAGACAGAAAAACTGAGGCCAGGAGGGGAGATATTATATATTCCAGGTCACGTAGCTCCCGATGTACTTAGGCTCTGAGAAATGGATCTAGAGGTGTGCCTAGCGGAGAGAAAAGTCACTTGAACCTGAAACTCGGCTATGGATATTTGGGAGCTGAATGATAACAATTTTTAAAAGTAGGAACAGTGATCAGGTATGGAGCACTTGGCATGTGCCCGGCCTAAGGCAAAGCCCCTTCCTTGCACTGTAAGCACATAAGGGTGTGGTTTCCTTATCTCATTTCATGGATGGGGAAACTGGTTCTGAAAGATACTACTTGCCCAAGGCCACCCAGTTGGCTAGAGGCAGGCCTGGATCCCAGCCTTGCTCTTATCTGCTAGACAGTACTGGTAACAAGGAGTGAAGCTGTGGGGCCAGGACAATTCCTTCCCTACCCAGCTGTGCCCCATTTCATTTTCCAGCCCAGGGCTGCCCTTCCCCAGCTCAGACACCTGAGTGAGGCCAAGTGACTCCGTGGCTCCAAGAGCCCAGAGCTCTGAAATCCTTTGAGTCCAGACCCTAGAAGAGGAAGGAAGGTGGGTAACCTGTGCAGTAAGCTGTGCGTCATCCAGCTGCCCTCCCGGATGCTGGGTTCAGCTGTTGGAGGAACAGGGTCTCCAGGGAGACTAGATTCCTGGGAGGCCCTAAAGAGTCAAAAGGCCTCAGAAGTCAGGCTCTGAGCTAAGAGACTATCAGAAAGGGCTTCGGTGCACCTAAAGAAAGAAAATATGTGGGGCCTGACTGTCCTGAACACATTGTTTTATTTTCCCCCAAACAAGGGTATCCATTCATGGTGTGGGGGGGCAGCAAAGCAGTGAAGCACACGAGTGCATTGTGCCTGGGTTCACACCTTAGCTCAGCCACTTACTCCAGGCAAGTTATGTAGCCTCTCTGGATATCTGGTTCATTCATCCTAAAACAGGTCAGCGCCCTCCCTTGAGAGTTGGCATGAAGAGTAAAGGAAATCACATACAGTGCTCATGGCACCAGATGTATCGTGCTATTGCTCTAGCTCGGTTCCTTCCTCCCCCTCTTTGCCAATAAGGGAGCAAAATAAAGGCTTTGTTGTCTGCCCCCAGTGTTAAGGTGGTTTGTTACACAGCATTATTGAAGCAATTCCTGACTCATACGCATAGCAGAGCCAGCATGCAAAGGCAGGGGTATGACCCAAGACCACAATTTCAGTTGTGTGTGGTGCAGGGGGGGGGGAGGGGACATGGCGCTAGGGACACTGACTGCCGACAGAAATTCTCTGCCTGAGGTCCACTTGGAGTGAGCCTTTCAGGATGAGAAAGGGTTCTCCGAGCCATGAGGAGGGAAAGAACTTTCCAGACAGTGGGAACAGTATGTGCAAATGTATGGAGGTGTGAATGGTGAAGTAGGTTTAGGGAAGGAGCCATCATGTTCTAGGGCTGGAGAAGAGGGAGCCTGGGGGCAGCAGGTGACATTAGAAAGGTAGGGAGAGGGGGTGCCTGGGTGGCTCAGTGGGTTAAGCCTCTGCCTTCGGCTCAGGTCATGATCCTAGGGTCCTGGGATCGAGTCCCGTACCGGGCTCTCTGCTCAGCAGGGACCCTGCTTCCCTCTCTCTCTCTCTCTCTGCCTGCCTCTCTGCCTACTTGTGATCTCTGTCTGTCAAATAAATAAATAAAATCTTAAAAGAAAGAAAGAAAGAAATGTAGGGAGAGGTTAGAAGGAAGAGAGTCTTGCCCAGGTGAGAGGGCTTTATCCTGAAGGCCATGCGGAGATTGGAGGCAGAGATTAGAGAGAGGAGTGGGAAGGGGTGAGGGGGCTTCAAGGAGAGCAGTCAGAAAGGTAGAGGTATCCTCTGGCACTCGTGGCTGGGTATCAGACTCTTGACCAAGAATCCCAAAGGGGAAGGGTTGGCAATAGCAGCAGACCACAGTGGTGGGAGGAGCGGACTGGGTTTGCAGGGATGCTGGCCGTAGGTGTGTGCTGCCCGCAGGTCGGGACTGTGCGGCAGGAGAGAGACAGACTTCGATCCTGCCCAAGAACGTCTCCTGTGGGGGCTGGAAGGGTCCTGGGATTGGGGGAAGCCATCATAAACAGCTGGCCTTCCTTAAGGGACCTCCAGATGAGGCCTCATGATGACTGTCCCCGGCAAGGCAAACGCACGAGACTGGCCCATCAGATTACAGCTTCAGCAGGGGTGGGCAGCCCCACCCATGCCTACCGCAGCCCCCCTCCAAGCTTCCGCCAGACAGGCCTCCACTTTCCAGCCTCTGGACTCTCCTGGAAGTTGTAGCTCAGCAGTTCAGGCACTTAGCGCCCTGACAACGGCCCAGCCCTCGTGGAAGCTGCTGGAGAAAGCCCCGGCCTCCTGTTCTGAATAAAACTCTGGGAGGTGGAGTGCCTGGGTGGCTCAGTGGTTAAGCTGCTGCCTTCAGCTTGGGTCATGATCTCAGGGTCCTGGGATCGAGTCCCACGTCGGGCTCTCTGCTCAGCGGGGAGCCTGCTTCCCTCTCTCTCTGCCTGCCTCTCAGTCTGCTTGTGATCTCTCTCTGTCAAATAAATAAATAAAATCTTAAAAAAAAAAAAAAAACAAAACTCTGGGAGGCATTTGGTCTGCATTAGGCCTTCTGGAATCCAGGCTCCATCACCCAAAGCAGCAATCTGGAAGATACAATCCATCCTCCTTTGTGCTTTGCCTGCTTCCTTGTCTCCCCACTCCCGTCCTTCTGCTCTCCGGGGTTGTCTCCCAAACAAACTACTCACACCTAAGTCTCTGCCTCGGGCTCTGCTTTGGGGGAAAACCAAGCAAAGACTACTGGGACCCCTTCCTACACCCCCCAAGAAAGAGAGTCAGCTTTAAACACCTGCCAAGCCCAGAATGCTCAAGACAAGTACGGGGTAAGGCAGAACTTTCCTGAACCTGAAACCTCACCACCTTTCCTGTTCCCTCCTGGGCAGCCCTGGAGAGGTCAGTGAGAAGCAGGGGAGGAGGCTCAAAGGGCAGAAATAGAGAACAAGCCAACCATGGACTTCCCTCCTACTCCAGACTTCAAGTTGACCTTTCCACTGGCTATGCCTTCTGCCTGGAACTCACTTTGCCCCAGATAGGACTGGCGTAATTTCTGAGGTCCTGTACAAAATGATAATGCAAAGCTTTGTTCAAAAATTGAGAATTTCAATATAATGAGAACAGAACATGAAACCAAGCACGGGGACCCTCCTGACCCAAGTTCCTATGTGACAGCATGGGTCACATGGCCAGGAAGCTGGTTGTGGCTCCCATCACCAGAACTTCTGTCTGCTGTTCCACTGCCTTCAGATGCCTCTTTCAATGTCCCCTTACACAATGGGGCACCCGGATGGCTCAGTCAATAGAGTGTGTGACTCTTGATCTTGGGGTTGTAAGTTCGAGCCCCATATTGGGTGTAGAGATTACTTAAAAATAAAATCTTGGGGTGCCTGGGTGGCTCAGTCGGTTAAGCATCTGCCTTCAGCTCAGGTCATGATCCCAGGGTCCTGAGATCAAGCCCTGCATTGGGCTCCTTGCTCAGCAGGGACCCTGCTTCTTCCTCTGCCTCTGCCCTCCCCCTGCTTGTGCTCTCAATCTCTCTCTCTGACAAATAAATAAATAAAATCATTTAAAAAGAAAAAAGGCTTATGAATCACTGAACTCTACCTCTTAAAACAATAATACATGATATGTTAATTAATTACATTTAAATTAAATAAATACAACCATAAAGTGGGGGGAAAACGTGCCTGTTTCCCTCAATAATGGACTGTGGTATCAAAGTTTTTGATTTTTGCCAATTGGGTGAAAAAGGGAATCTCAGTCTTCTTTTCAAATTTCTCCTATTATGGGTGAGGCTGCATATTCACTAAAACACATTGTGTTGTTGTGATTTATTGTAAGAAATATATACTTGGTCTCCACCTCTGTGGCACACAGCTCCTGAAGCCTTGTAATTTTCTAAGTGGTACGAGCACTAAGAGCATCTGTTGTTCGGAAGCAACTTGGTGGGTTCCTGGGTGGCTCCTGGATGGGGGCAGGCCACCAGAAATTCCAAACCATTAGAAGCTTGGAATTTTTAGCCCCCACCCCCTGCTTCTCCAGAGAGGGGAGAGGGCTAGAAATGGAGTTAATAATTGATCAAGACTACACGAAGTCTCCATAAAATCCCAATAGTATGGGGTTTGGAGTACTTTCAGTTGGATGAACCCAGCCACACCTGGAGGATGATATACCCTAACTCCATGGGCAACGAAGCTCCCGGGTTCGGGACCTTCCCGCACCTTGCCCTGTGTATCTCTGTATCTGGGTGTTCATCTGTATCTTTCGATAAACTGCTAAATATAAGTAGGGGTTTCCCTGCATTCTGTGAGCCACTGAGAAATTAACCAAAGCGAAGGAAGGGGCCATTGGAGCCTCTGATCACTGGGCATCTGGTCAGAAGCATGGATCATGACTGGGGTTTGTGACCAGTATCTGAAGTGGGGGAGGAAGCTGTCTCATTAGAACCTGTGAAATCTAATGCTCTCGCTCTGGGTCCATAGCAGGTTGAAGTCTCAACCGCCTGCAGATGTCTGAGAATTGTTTGGGCTTGTGGGGAAGTCCCTCCCACGCCCAGACACTGGAATCGGATCCAAGAACCCAAAAGAGCTGGTGGTGGTGAAGCGGAATTTGCTAGGACATCCCTGGATCGTAGAAAGATGTGATTTGGGAAGAGAAAGATGAAAAGCTGGGGATGAAAAACCTTTGATTCCTGGGTGGCCACGTGGATCTGTATGATCGGGTTCCTGAGGAAGCTTTACTGGATGGATTGTGAATGTACCTAATCTCAGGGCAGCATCTGTGGCTTGAATGCTGCAGAGGGGAAGGGCATGTCGGGTTTATGCAGCCGCCTCAGCTCACTCTGGAACAATCACAGACGGCTATACGCAACCCAGACACACCAGGGGGTTGTTCCCGAGGGAAGGGCCAACAAGTGGACTGGGTACAAACTGCTGTAAGGTCTGTTTACCCTGAGGAGGGAGACTGTCCGTCTTCCCCCATAAATGTCTGTGAAACACCCTAGATGAAGCAGCTGCTGGCTTCACGTGCAAATCATTTGGGAACGGCTTATGACCACCTGGATATTTACCCACTGACCATGCCCATTACCCAAGTCACGGGGAACGCTGTGGCTAAGGGGGCTCCTTTCATATATATATGTATGTATATGTACGTATATATATATGTATGTATACATGCACACGCACGTGCACACACACACACACACACACACATAACCTATATAACCTTATTGCTGAAAAAACAAAAAAACAGCTCATAAAACCTTACATTTGCTGTCTCAGCTTCCCCTCAGGGGTCTTCTGGATGCTAACAAAAACATTAGGTTATAAGAAGATGAGAAGAGCCAAAGGGAAAGTCAAGGGACTCTTCCCAACAAGATGGAAATTTTTAGACTTTTATTAAGAAATGAGGTGAATCAGAGCGCCTGGGTGGCTCAGTCAGTCAAACATCAGACTCTTGGTTTCAGCTCAGGTCATGACCTCAAGGTCCTGGAGCGAAGTCCTGAGTCAGGCACTGCACTCAGCGGGGAGTTGGCTTGAGATTCTCTCTCTCTCTCCCTCTACCCTTCTCCCCACTCACACTTTCTCTCTCTCAATAAACAAACAAATCTTTAAAAAAAGAAAGAAAGGAGTGAATAAAGTGAATATTGGTAGAAGCAAAATGAAGGGGAAACAGAGAGGGGAGAGTCACAAGACTTGTCCACAGGGTGGGAATCTCTGGACGGTTCTTAACAAATGGGGTGAATAAAATGGACACTGTTGGGGTTGAAACAAAGCTTTTAGGTTGGGTGGGCCAAAGGACCTCTTACTGATCCCTCAATATTAAAGTACTTCGAGTCCAATCTATCCCAGTTTAGAAAAACATTAAAAGCTTGAAGGCAGAGATTATAGTGCCAGACCTGATGAGGAATCGTGTGTGCCTAGCAGCTGTAGCCAAGCAGATTAATCAAGTTAAAGATTAAAAAAAAAAAAAAAAAAAAAAAAAAGCTAAAGATTGACCAAAGGGCCAGGGTCCCCTGGCTCAATCCCTCATGAGGGACCCAAAGTCTTTTGCACAAAAAGTGGGCAAAATGCTCAGAGGGGTGGCGAAGAAAACTTATCAGGGCTCCTTGACACAGGAGCTCTACGCACTGTGGTATGGAAGCCGTGGCGTGGGGTCTATTTTGGTTGAGAGACATAAAAATGGGAGAGCCAATAAAACTATGAAAATTGGAATGTTTAAAGGATTTAGGTAGAATGTCTTTCTCACCTGACTCTACTCTGGGGATGGGCACTGCGTCTGGCTGGGGCACATGTCCCTTACCTGATATTGTGAAACAGAAAGGCGTATAAATCTGCTCTTTGAGCAATATTCATTAGTTACGATAAATGAGAATCAGTAAGACCGCCTGAGCCCACATGGTGTAGAATGCTCTGGAATGCTCGTAAGAACAAATTCTTTTTGTGATTGCCCTGTGTGGTGCCCCGCCTGGGACTTAGGTCCAAAGCTTGTGGGCACCTCCCAGCAATGACTACTGGGGACTTTGGATAAGAGAATTTTCATTTGAGGGATATTTACAACCTTGCTATCAATCATTAATTAAAGACCAAAGGACATCAATAATAAGATAATGGATAAGATAACCCTGAAACTTGAGACACCCATACTGTCTGGGTGATGTCGGGTCAGACAAACACTCTAAAAAGGAGACAGCGCCCAGAAGAATTCCGTAATAAAGTGGAAATGGTTTCTACAGGAGCATGCCAATGGGGGGATGCAAGGAGGCACCCACTGCAGGTGCCAGGACATAGCCTCTTTTCCCCCAGGACCAACTTGGGAACCACCTTCCCGGAACCTGTTGCCACATGGACCGTACACTACAAACAGCTCTCGATTAAACAACGACATGTTGCTTGGCTTGTGGATGGCAGCTCCACGGAGAAAGCACAGCCTCCTGTTTGGAAGGCTGCGGCATTCAGACCAGCAGATAGAAAGACCCTGATGGAGGAAGGAATCAGCTCCAATGGCCTGAACCACATGCTATGGTCCCAGCAGTGAGGGAAGCATCGGGGAGATGAGCAGAGGAAAACCAGACTGCTGGGGGAATTCCCTCTGGGAATTTACAAGGCCCCCCGAAGTAGGACATGTCAATACCCATCAGAAAAGCCCCCTTCCAGGTTCAAAAAGTGATTAGAAAAACCAAGTGGCTCTTTTGGTGCATCCCCTTAAAGTGACCATCTGGATCCTTGATGTCAGTGGGCATGGGGGAGCTGGAGCAATGCAGAGACAGGCTCAGTCTCACACACTCCCTTTGCACCCTCTGAGGCACATGGTCTGTGTGCTGGTCTGTCCACGGACAAAAGAGACAGAGATGGCCGATGGCCACGCGGCGGACTCCCTGGGCTGGCAAGGGAGGCGCTGCCCAGAGCCTGGCTAGGGGCTGGAGCCAGGGGGGCTGCAAGTGGGTCCTGACAGGGGCTAGATGCTTCTGATGAGTGAGGCTTTGCTGACTGGAGGTAGATGCAAATGCTCAGAATACAGTAAAAGAACCGGAACAGAAGGCAGTGACCCCATTTGGTGGCAGATCACCATTTCTTCGGACCAAGGAACACACTTTACAGCGCATAATGTCCACCAAGAGGCAGAGAGAGATTCTCATCAGAGTTCCAGTTTGATAGAGAATTGGGATGGGCTGTTGCAAAATTGGTTATGAAATGGGGGCAGCTTCCATGAAGGGCTGGCTTACACACCCTCGTGAGTGTGTGCTCACACTCAATATGAGAGGGACCCACGGAGTGTCTGCACTGGATAGATGTCTCTGTTTTTCTGATGGGTCTGGGCAAGAGGGGGTGGGGAAGGAGCGGGTGTTCTCTTTCCCACATCACCTCCGCCGTTTTCTCCCCCTATTTGATGCAGTGGTCTGAGGACCAGGGCTGTGACTACTAGAGCTGGAAGGAGGGATGATTCCTAAGCGAGAAACTGACTGTGCTTTAAATCTGATGTCAGAATTCCTAAAGGCCTGAATGGGCAGGACACCCTTCACCCCATTTGCCAAATGCAGCCGAATTGCCATGTGGTTTCGAGCCTGGGAGACCTGAGTCTGTGTGAACGGGACCCAGCTGAGGGGATGCGTTCCCTAGACGAGTCTTGCTGTCCTGCATTTGGAACCTGACCAGATGGAACTGGAAGCCTGCGAACCTGAGTGGCATCACCCTGGGATACACTGTCATGTGATATGACAATACACTGGGTCCAGGAGCCCAAAAGACACATTTAAAAGGGAAGTAAGGGACGCCTGGGTGGCTCGGTTGGTTGGACGACTGCCTTCGGCTCAGGTCATGATCCCGGAGTCCCGGGATTGAGTCCCACATCGGGCTCCCAGCTGCATGGGGAGTCTGCTTCTCCCTCTGACCTTCTCCTCGCTCATGCTCTCTCTCACTGTCTCTCTCTCTCTCAAATAAATAAATAAAATCTTTAAAAAAAAATAAAATAAAAGAGAAGTAATTTGGGGTACCTGAGATCCGCACTCGGTGAAGCCACCCAACTCTTGGCTTCTGCTCAGGTCGTGATCTTGTGGTTGTGAGATGGAGTCCTGCATCGGTGGAATTTGCTTAAGATTCTGTCTCTCCCTCTCCCTCTGCCCCTCCCACTTGTGCTCTCTCTTTCTCTCTCAAATAAAAAAATAAATCTTAAAAAACAAAAAGGGTTTGGGGCATCTGGGGCTTAATCGTTAGATGTCTACCTTCTGCTCAGGTCATGATCTCACAGTCCTGGGATCGAGCCCCAAATTGGGCTCCCTGCTCAGTGGGAGGCCTGCTTCTCCCTCACCCACTCCCCCTGCTTCTGTTCCCTCTCTCACTGTCTCTTTCCCTGTCAAATAAATAAATAAAATCTTTTTTAAAAAGGTTAAAAGAGAAACAATTCACCCACAACCTCCTCTTCCCACACTCTAGCAGGCTTTAATTTCCTCAAATGTACAGCCCACGGGGTGCCTGGGTGGCTCAGTGGATTAAGCCTCTGCCTTCAGCTCAGGTCATGATCTCAGGGTCCTGGGATCAAGCCCCACATCAGGCTCTCTGCTCAGTGGGGAGTCTGCTTCCTCCCCTCTCTCTCTGCTTGCCTCTCTGCCTACTTGCGATCTCTCTCTCTGTCAAATAGATAAAGTCTCTTAAAAATAATAATAAATAATAAAAAATAATTTAAAAATGTACAGCCCATATTCAGGCATTGTTTTCCATAGTTTCAATCAGAGAAGACAGAATTTCACGTTCTACTCTTTAGTTTCATTTATGCTTACACTAGTCAGAATGAGATTGGCCAGGTTATGCTGCAGTAACAAACACCACCCATCTCTCAGGGGTTTAAATCCATTTGTAATTCACATTCACTGTACTTGTCATCCTAACTCCAGGCCCCACATGCCTGCAGCCACATCTGCCGGGGCTAAGAGGATGGGAGTTTGCACACAGGCTCCTACGGCTTCTGCTCAGGAGTGATGTTTCATTGGTTAAACAAGCCTTGGGGCCACAGCTCACTTCAAGGAGTGGAGAAGTACAGTGGGAGAAGGAACAAAGTATTCGGTGGCCAGCACTGAGAGCTATTTCATGGAGCACACAGTCTAGCTCAGCCATCTGCTCTCTCCTGGGAAAAGGGAGTTGATGTGATATTGTCCCTATCATCAACATTCTCCATAGTCCTACATGATCAGAGTGATCTTTCTGGGGGAAACACATAGCAATCACTTTTAAGAGCTCCAGAATATCCCATCAATGTAACAGATCACGCTTTGATAATTTCTCAAATGTTGCATATTCAGGATATTTTTATTTTTATTTTGTTCTCTTTTTTCCATATTAAAATAACATTGCAAAAGCCTATCATTGCACAGAATCACCTCAAAAGAAGTGAATACTGAGGAATTAGATCATAGAAGACTTTTATTTTTTTTAAAGATTTTATTTATTTATTTGACATTGATCACAAGTAGGCAGAGAGGCAGGCAGAGAGAGAGAGGAGGAAGCAGGCTCCCCGCGGAGCAGAGAGCCCGATGCAGGGCTCGGTCTCAGGACTCCGGGATCATGACCTGAGCCAAAGGCAGAGGCTTCAATCCACTGAGCCACCCATGTGCCCCCATAGAAGACTTTTAGAATAAAATTACCAAATATTACTGAAAGAAATTTTAAAAGGTGTAAGTATATGGAGAGACAGTCTATGTTCATGGATTGGAAGACTCAATATCATATATCTATTCAATTCCTATCAAACTCTTAAGAGACATTTTTTGTTAAAATTGACAAGCTGATCCTAAAATGTATATGAAAATGCAAAGGAGCCAAAATAGTCAAAACAATTCTGAAAAAGAAGAACAAAGTAGAGGACTTCCTGATTTCAGAATATACTGTCAAACTATTCAAGCAAAACACTATGTTACTGGCATAAGAGTAGATACATAAATCAATGGACTAGAACCGAGGGTAAAGAAATAACCCTCACGTTTATGATAAGTCAACTAAAAGAAAAAACAAAAACAAAAAAAGATAAGTCAGACTGGGAGAAACTATTTGAAAATATATCTACTAAAGGATTTGAATTATCTAGGATATATAAAGAACTCACACTCAGTAAAATGATAAACAATTCAATTTAAAAATGGGGCAAAGGATTTGTTTTTTAAGATTTATTTATGTTTGAGAGAGAGAGAGAGAGCACATTCAAGCAGGAGGAGGGGCAGAGGGAGAGGGAGAGAGAATAACAAGCGGGCACCCCAGGGGGCAAAGGATTTGAACTAACATTCTGTCAAAGAGGATGTTGAAAAGGGGGCACTAGGGTGGCTCAGTCAGTTAAGCATGCAACTCTTGGTTTCCGCTCAGGTCATGATCTCAGGGTTATGGGATCAAGCCCTGCCTCTAGCTCTGCACTCAGCTTGGAGTCTGCTGAAGATTCTCTCCCTCCTCCTTTACCCCTCCCCCCAACTTCATGTGCTCTAATAAATAAATAAATAAATAAATAAATAAATAATGGGGAGCCTGGGTGGCTCAGTGGGTTAAGCCTGTGCCTTTGGCTCAGGTCATGATCCCAGGGTCCTGGGACCGAGCCCCTCATCGAGCTCTCTGCTCAGCGGGGACGCTGCTTGCCCCCCTCTCTCTCTGCCTGCCTCTCTGCCTACTTGTGATCTGTCTGTCAAATAAATAAATAAATAAAATCTTTTAAAAAATAAATAAGTAAATAAACTGAAATATATATCTGCACAAAGAATTCTGCACAAATGTTTGTAGAAGCATTATTCATAATAAACCCCCAACTGTGGGAACAACCCTAACCTACATCAACAAGAAATAGCTACAATGTGGCATATCCATTTAATAGCATAATCTTTGGCCATAAAAAAGAAGGAAGTATGATTCATGCTACACCATGGACGAACCTCAGAAACTATGCTCAGTGAAAGAAGCCAGATGCAAGAACCATAATGCATGGTTCTATTTACACGAGATGTCTGGAAAAGGGGAATCGCGAAGGCAGAAGGTAGCTTAGTGGTTGCCAGGAGCGGGGGTGGGAACAGGCATGAGAGATCTCTTTGGGATGATGGGATTTTCTCAGATTAGACTGTGGTGATGGTTATACAAGTCTGAAAACTCACTAAAAGTCACAGAATTGTATATGCAGAAGAGGTAAATTTTATAGTATGTAAACTATGTCTGCATGAAACTGTTAAGAATGACATTGCAATTCACATCTTTAAACAACAAATTCAAAAAACTTTTTATTTTCTCACTACACAGAGATCATTTTTTCAGGCTTGCTGCCTGATTTCAGACTCGTTGTCTGACTGGTCTCCTGAGGCCTATTAGAGCTTATTTCAGGCTTTGGGCTCAGGATGCATTTAATTTTCCCACTTGGAACCGAGAGACTACAGATCTTTTTACAGACCAAGAAATTCTGGAAGGGCCCTTGAAAAAGAGAGGCATTTCACAGATAGAAAAACTGAGGCCCAGAGAAAGGACCTTGTCAAGGCTGAATGGGCATTTGGCAGCAGCCCCGTCCATGCCCGGCACAGATGGGCTTCACCAGACAGCCTCCAGGGGAAGCAGTCGTGGAACGAGCTAGACTTAGTGTGGCACAGGCGGCCCTTTGATTCTTTCTCCCCAGAGCTCTGTTGGATTCTCTGGAGACACTTGCTCCTTCCTGAGATGCTCCTGTGGCTTCTCCATCCTGGGGGTTCACAGGACAAGCACAGGCTCATCTTCCATGTATTAAAAAGTCTAGTCCTGGGGCACCTGGGTGGCTTAGTTGGTGAAGCGACTGCCTTTGGCTCAGGTCATGATCCTGGAGTCCCGGGATCAAGTCCTGCGTTGGGCTCCCTGCTCAGCAGGGAGTCTGCTTCTCCCTCTGACCTTCCCCGCCTCTCACGCTTTCTCTCATTCTCTCTCTCTCTCAAATAAATAAATAGATAAAATCTAAAAAAAAAAAAAAAAAAAAGTCTGGGGGCGCCTGGGTGGCTCAGTGGGTTAAAGCCTCTGCCTTCGGCTCAGGTCATGATCCCAGGGTCCTGGGATCGAGCCCCGCATCGGGCTCTCTGCTTCGCAGGGAGCCTGCTTCCTCCCCTCTCTCTCTGCCTGCCTCTCTGCCCACTTGTGATCTCTGTCTGTCAAATAAATAAATAAAATCTTAAAAAACAAAAAAATCCTGGTCCTGTTTGTTCTCAATGTTTGTGTTCTATTCAGTCTCAAGCCTCCCCTCCCTGAGAGCTCCGAGGAAGAGACAGGCGCAGGAGAATTCTTTGCTGGCGGGGCTGTAATTAGGCCTTAGCACCTCTGGGCGTGGCAGACACCCAAATGCTGGCTCTGTCCCCACAGGGCACTTTGGTGGGTTCCCAAGGGAACCTCCCTCCAGGGACCTCCCCACCCTCCCATGCAGGGTGGTGGTACTCCCTAGCTGATCTCTCCTGACCCCCACCCCTTAGCTTCCGTACCCCCGCCCATTCACTACTCTGCTGCAGTTGCCCTAGAAGACACCCCGTGGGCAAGGTCCTCATCAGAAGGCTCACAGCAACTTTCCTTCCTACCCATGGAAGCAGTCACCGTTCCCCACGGTCAAGGCCAGAGCAGCCGGCTCCCAGAGAGGCTGGTTGGTGAGCTGCTGGGCCCTCTGCGACAAACTACAAGACAGGCATTTTCACCCACCTCCCTGCACCATCTGCCTTCACAAATGAGAAAACCGAGGCCCAGACAGCAAGCAGAACTGGCTGGTATTAGAATCCAAGTTTTCCTGACCCCAAAGCCTTTTCCTTCTTTCATGCCAAGGATCCTCTTGGCTAGACTGAGGTCATTACCACCATTAACAGCAAATATTTAGTGAACACCTAGCGATGGCGAGGCAGGTCAGCTCAGGCAATCTAGGCAGCCTGGAGGCCTGGGTTTGGGCAAAGGGCCAGAGCAAGGAGGGACACAGGACTGCTAGTGGAACCCATGAATCTGAAGAGGAAACCTGGAGCAGGGCAGGAGTGGGTGGAAAGAGGTTCTAGGTGGTCTGCAGTGGTGTAGCTGGGGACCCTGGTATCATTAATCAAGGCTAAAACAGAGGTTCCCCTACCCTGCTGCAAGTGAAAACTCCCAGGGATCTTTAAAATATACTAGTACCCGTACATCACCCCAAGACTTTCCGATCTCATCAGTACGGGGAGCAAAGTGGGCATCGTGAGCTGTAACGGTGTAGCAGGTTCATGGCCAGGACGAGGTGAGGGGAAGCCGGCAGCTCTGATCATCTGATCCGAGTGGTACTGACCTGGCCTGATGGAGCCTAAGGCTGCAGGGCAGGGAGCTCGGGGCTGAGGGCAGCGGGCCTGGCCTCAAGTGGCCCTGGGGCAAGGTTAGTTGGAGAACTGCGGGAGGGGGGGCAGGAGGGCAAGAATGGAAGAGAAGAAGAGAAGCCGTACCCCAGGCGGTGCCATGAGTGTGAGTCCTTTGTCTGTCACTAACTTTCTGTGTGACCAGGGACAAATTGCTTCCCCTCTCTGGGCCTCAGTTCCTCTACCCGAAAAAGGAGGGGATTGAACTTAATGATGGCTCGAGATCCATCTGGCTCCAGGGTTGGAGGGTGGGCCAGACCAGGCCCTAGCAGGCAGAACCTCCTGGCGGGCAGTAAACCCAGATGGCCTTCCTGATCTGCACCTCTGGAAACAGACTGTGTGCGGCCCGTCCCCGGACTCCCAGGCCACTTCATCATGCTGCCAAACATGGTTTGTGGAAATTTCCTCTCAGCCCCTCTTAGCCCAGCTGGGGAGGGCGGCTGTCCTTCCAGCTTCCGGTGGAAATTTCCACTCTCGCCCTGACAGCCGGAGGAAGAGCAGTGCCTCAGAGCAGAGGCAGGCAGAGCTCACAGCCATGGGGTGGGGGTGGGGGGGTGCCTAGTGACAGGGCACACGGTGGGGGGATTGGCAGGGATCTGGGGGTGCCGAGCACCTCACCTCCTGGGTGCTGGCCCCTATTCCAGGTGCCAGGGACTCAGGAGAAGAGGGTCTCTGGCCTTGGGAGGCTTGTCTCCTCGTGGGGAGAAGAGGTACACGTGAATGCTGTGGGTGCTAGGAGGCAGGGTGGGGACGTAGGGGTGGTGCTGGAGGCAGAGTGATCAGGGAAGGCCTGGCGGCAGGTGAGGCCACACTGTGTGATTTCCACAGGTTACAGCAAGGACACTGGCCCTGAGCAGGGCCTCCTCAGGGCAGCTGAGGACAGCAGGGGGATGAGCCGAAGTCCTGAGATCAGAGTGTTTGGGGGGTGCTTCTGATGGTCAGGACTTTGGATTTCATGCTTAGTGCCCTGGGGAGCCCACAGCAGGTTTCTGAGCAGAGGCACTATCTAACTTATATTCTATTAGCTTGTTTGTGTGTTTGTTTTATTATTTTACAACCCAGGACTGATATTTATCTCAATATCAGAGGCACAAGTGCCTAAGCTGGACCAGGGCAGCTTCTTCCTGCGTTAGATACCGTGCACTTACATCATCTAGAGCATCCAAGGTCAACTTCTGACAGCATTTAGGGACAGTGAGAAGCACAGGCTCGCTGCTCTGGGAACCCCTGTGAGTTTGAGGTCTTTCTCACCGTTTCCTAGCCTTGGGTAAGCTCCTCTCGGTCTGAGCTCTGCTCCTTTTGTGTTGAGCTCCTGAGCCAATCAGCTTTTGAGCCCAGGGTTCACGAGTCTGTCTGGACAGACAGGAGGCTCTAACACCATGTCAGTCCTTGGCCCTTGGTTCAGTCTGCAGTTCTCCAGTTGTGTGGAATCCCTTTCCCCAGTTCCAGTCCGCAGTCTCCATTTACTGGAGTCTGCTGGTTTCATCTAGACTGGGAATTGCGGGTAGCACATACAGGGCCTTCTGTTGGCCAGTCCACAGGAAGTTCTAAACCCCAGATTCCACTCTGGGAACTGCTGATGGCAGCTCTGGCTCTCCATTCACTGGGAACCAGTCCAACAGCCTCCATTCTTTGAGGTCTGCTGGCTCAATCCTTTCCCCAGTGCCCAGATCTCTGGTTACTGGCAGGGTCCACACTTCCATTCCCCGGGTTACTGTTGGTTTCCGTCAATGTGTGCATGGGGTAAGGGCTTAGCTAAAAGAAAAAGAAAAATAATAATAATAATATGCGATCTTTGAAGTCTAAAGAGTTAAACACACCACCTTCCAGCACACCTGTTTATTTCATAACCAAGATCTATGGTCCTGAAAGCTATACATATCTTGGAAGGGAAAAAAAAATAGCAAAATCTTACTAAGCTTGTTTTGTGTCCTGAAGAACTTGGTAACCATCAGGTTGGGAGCCCCAAAACACAGCCAGAAAGACAGGGGAGCTCCCCCTCCCCCCATCTGTGGCTGGACATGGCAGGGCAGAAATATGGATTAAAGTCCATTTTTGGCTCAGGTTCTACCAAACTGCCATCAGCCCTCTAGGGACTTACAACCTAGAATTGCAATGGCCCTTATGAAGAGAGTTCCAGTTAAATAAGATCACTAAGAAGTGCACTTAAAAGCAAAGGCTTCAAAGATTGCAAAAAGTTCAACTCCATTGAAAGTTTAACTGCAAAAAGCTGATGAAAAATTAAAAGACACAAGAGGGACCTTATACGTAGGATGGACATCCTTCTTACTGCTTCCTCCAACACTAATGTGTTTGAACATCCATTCCGGTTGTCCTCTGTCTGAACTTCCTTTACACAAAAGTCTGCCAAGCTGATGATCTAACAGATACCCCCATATCATCCTTCAAAGAAGAACCCTTGGTGAGCCCTTCCCAGAGGTGATGAGACTAGAGGATTTTCTGGTAAAGTGCTATGTTATTTCTTGAAGCAGCTAAGGGAAAAAGTAAAAGTTAAAAAAAAAAATTCCAACATAGATTAATTCTTTAATACCGAGGCTATAGTCCAAATCTTTGAGGGATTAAAAGCAACTGTCCTTATCTTACAAATCTTTATAAAACCAGAAATGTGGTTCTAGGGGTGCCTGGGTGGCTCAGTGGGTTAAGCCTTTGCCTTCGGCTCAGGTCATGATCTCAGGGTCCTGGGATCGAGCCCCACTTTGGGGGGTCTCTGCTCAGCAGGGAGCCTATTTCCCTTCCTCTGTCTCTGCCTTCCTCTCTGCCTACTTGTGATCTCTCTCTGTGAGTCAAATAAATAAATAAAATCTTAAAAAAAAAACAAAACAAAACAGAAATGCGGCTCTAGAGGCAATTCAGAGTTCACTTATCCTTCCACGAATCCCAAAACCTCCTCTATTTATCCCAAAAGCCTTGTAAATTATGAGTCTTATGAAACCTAAGTCTTTCTTGGAGAAAATGGCATTCTTAACCTATGTCTTTGAGATGAAAATATTTAAAGTAGGAACCCTTTATTAGAAGTAAATCATAAGGGGAAAAGGTCATTTGAAATTTAGACAAATGAGGGTGCCTGGGTGGCTCAGATGGTTAAGTGTTTGCCTTTGGCTCAGGTTATGATCCCGGAGTCCTGGGATGGAGTCCTGCATTGGGATCCCTACTCAGCAGGGAGCCTATGTCTCCTTCTGTCTCTTTCTCACAAAAAAATAAAAAAAATCTTCAAAAAAAAACTTAAGAAAAAAAATAAATTTAGACAAATAAAAAAATCATTCAGGGGCACCTGGGTAGCTCAGTGGGTTAAAGCCTCTGCCTTTGGCTCAGGTCATGATCCCAGGGTCCTGGGATCCAGCCCCGCATCGGGCTCTCTGCTCAGTGGGGAGCCTGCTTCCTCCTCTCTCTCTCCCTGCCTCTCTGCCTACTTGTGATCTCTGTCAAATAAATAAATAAAATCTTAAAAAAAATAAATCATTAGTCTTCTCCACAGATACTAGTAGACAAAACTTTAGCCATCTGAGCAGGTAACTTTAACTCATTCCATTTCACAGAAAATCAGTTTGGATCCAACTGTTCTTTTATAAACTAGTGAGTTTTTTGCTTATCTCATGGCTAAAAAAAAATTTTTTTTAGATATTTTTTTTTAAAAGATTTTATTTATTTGACAGAGACAGTACAAGCAGGGGGAGCAGCAAGGAGAGGGAAAAGCAAGCTCCCACTGAGCAGAGAGCCCATGCCGGGCCCAATCCCAGGACCCTGGGATTATGACTTGAGCTGAAGGCAGATGCTTAACAGAATGAGCCACCCAGGCAACCCTATTCACTAAAGTTTTTGAATGCTCCAGACTGTGATCTGTGACCATGGCACACATGTATAAGTCCTCAAGTCCAAGTTTGGGACAAGGATAGCCAAATTATAAGGCAAAGATAATTATGTTTAGTTGACTTGGGACTCCCACCTGTGTCCCTGGTCCATCAGCCCTGTGCCATCCGCAAGCGAGACCAGGGTGACATGGACAGCAGGATGAGAGGGTAACAGCTATAGAACCACAAGGTTATAGTAGAGAGAGAGGCCTCAAAACGCTCAGTGATTTGCCTTAGGTCACAGAACAAGTTAGTCACAGAGCTCAGACTGTCACTTGTCCAGATTTTCCGTATTACGTGTGGTCATAAAGCGTTTGCATAAATATTTAAAGATACAACCATTCGGTTTTTAGTTCATTAATTATAAGCCACAAAGAAAGCAAGTTTTTTAAAAAATTTTTTTGTTTTAAGATTATATTTATTTATTTGACAGAGATCACAAGTAGGCAGAGAGGCAGACAGAGAGAGAGAGGAGGAA
Source organism: Mustela lutreola (assembly GCF_030435805.1). Lineage (NCBI taxonomy): Eukaryota > Metazoa > Chordata > Mammalia > Carnivora > Mustelidae > Mustela > Mustela lutreola. The sequence goes on from NC_081299.1 coordinate 18,886,670, forward strand.
GCAGGCTCCCCGCTGAGCAGAGAGCCCGATGCGGGGCTCGATCCCAGGATCCTGAGATCATGACCTGAGCTGAAGGCAGAGGCTTAACCCACTGAGCTACCCAGGCGCTCCAAGAAAGCAAGTTTTAACATAAAACCAATTATTTAGATAACATATGTCCTAAATATAAGGATTTATCCCACTTAAATGGCAACAGAACTCTACTGACTTACTTCGATATACAAATCACAACAATAACAAACATTTGAGAAGTCACTATATGTCAGGCACTGTTCTAATCATCAGACAGGTGTTATTTCATTGAATCCTTGCCCCAGCCCCAGCCCCAGGAGAAGCTGTTATGATCCCCCTCCCAGAAATGAGAGTGTTGCAGAGTGGACACCCAGTCGGCTGTGTGCAGGGACTCAGATCTAGAGGTCTGGTGTCTGAGGCGGAGCTCTAACTCCTAGCTTAAACACGTCCACTCTAACAAAACGGATATTAAGCATATATATTAGCACTTGAAAGTAAATATCAGTTGTGTTGATTGCTAAGCTATACAACTGTAACTTACTACTGTTTTCCATATTCCCTTTCACTTCCTCATGATTGTTTTTTTATGATTACATATTCTTTTTTAATTTTTATTTTTAAAATTTTATTTTCAGAAAAAAAAATTTATTTTCAGTACCATTAACATAGCGTTATATTAGTTTCAGGTGTACGATATAGTGATTCAATAATTCTATACATTACTCAGTGCTCATCGTGGTAAGTGTCCTCTTAATCCCCTTCACCTTTTTCACCCATCCCTCCACCCACCTTCCCTAACCACATTCTCCCTTTCTATTTTTTTTATTTTTTCAAAAGATTTTACTTATTGGGGCACCTGGGTGGCTCAGTGGGTTAAGGCCTCTGCCTTCGGCTCAGGTCATGATTCCAGTGTCCTGGAATCGAGCCCCGCATCTGGCTCTCTGCCCAGGGGGGAGCCTGCTTCCCGCCAGCCACCACCCCCCCGCCCCCCTGTGCCCGCCTCTCTGCCTATTTGTGATCTCTGCTTGTCAAACAAATAAATAAAATCTTTAGGGGCGCCTGGGTGGTTCAATTGGTTGAGCAACTGCCTTCGGCTCGAGTCATGATCCCGGAGTCCTGAGATCAAGCCCGGAGTCGGGCTCTCTGCTCAGCGGGGAGCCTGCTTCCCTCTCTCTCTCTGCTCTCTGCCTGCATCTCTGCCTACTTGTGATCTCTCTCTGTCAAATAAATAAATGAAATCTTTTTAAAAAATTTTAAATAAAATCTTTTTAAAAAGATTTATCTTTTTTAAAAGATTTTATTTATTTATCTGACAGAGAGATAGATCACGACCTAAGCAGAAGGCAGAGACCTTAACCCACTGAGTCATCCAGGCATTCCAAATTTTCCCTTTGCAGAACACATCTTTGCTCTATCAGTAAGCCTATTCAGCCAGATTTACATGACCTTATGAATTATGTCTAAAGAAATTTTGCTTACTATTGGGTACCTTTCATTTGCATTGAGATCTGCAGTAAGGTGAGAAATTACTGTCACCATGTGATATCCAACTTAAGGAAGTTTTTTAAAAAGTATTACATTGGGGTGCCTGGGTGGCTCAGTGGGTTAAGCCTCTGCCTTCAGCTCACGTCATGATCCCAGGGTCCTGGGATCGAGCTGTGCTCCGCAGGGAGCCTGCTTCCTCCTCTCTCTCTCTGCCTACTTGTGATCTCTGTCTGTCAAATAAATAAATAAAATCTTAAAAAAAAAAAAGTATTACATTAAGGAGGAACCTGGATGGCTCAGCTGGTAGAGCTTGAGACTCTCCAAAAATTAAAATTAATTGGTAAAGAGCTCTATTTATTTAGCTTAAAGAAAATCAGGCACTTATATGAATTTAGTATTCATAAAAATTCTCAAAAATAAAAATTTAATTCAAATGAATTTCAGATTCAGGTAATCTGGGAAAATATTCTGTGTCAAAACTAGTTTAAAAGTTGCCGGTTTACTTAAAATGGACATGTCTTAGAGTTATCGACATTGAATATAATGCAAACATACAACCTTTTATTTTACCCAGTTTTACTAATCAAATAAGTTCATGTTATGTTGCAAAATCTGCTAGCAAGAAAATAACAGAATAAATTATTGTTATAAGTTATATAGTCTAATGTCTCACAAAGCTTTCCTGGATAATCTAAACATAACTGTTAAGAATAAGTAAATTTCAGGTGCCTGGGTGGCTCAGTCACTTGAGGGTCAGACTTTTGGTTTTGGCTGAGGTTGTGATCTCAGGTCAAGGGATTGAACCTGCAATCCAGCTCCCCGGTCACTATGGAGTTGTCGTAGACAGTTTATAGAGAAAGAATCTTTAAGAAGAAATTTTAGTGTGTAGTAAGTTGGCTAAGATTAAAATTCAGTCAAGAATAAGCTTTAGGGGCACCTGAGTGGCTCAGTGGGTTAAGCATCTGCCTTCAGCTCAGGTCATGATCTCAGGGTCCTGGGATGGAGCCCCACATGGGGCTACCTGCTGAGCAGGAGCCTGCTTCCCCCTCTGCCCTTCCCCCTGCTTTTGCTCTCTCTCTCGAATAAATAAATAAAATCTTAAAAAAAAAAAAGTAAAAAAAAAAAAAAAGAATAAGCTTTAGGGGCACCTGGTTGGCTCAGTTGTTAACTGTCTGCTACTGGCTCAGGTCATGATCCAGGGGTCCTGGGATCAAGGCCTGGTTGGGCTCCCTGCTCAGCCAGGATTCTGCTTCTCCCTCTCCCTCTGCCCCTCCCCTAAAACCTCTCTAAAAAAAGAAACAAAAGAATAAGTTTTAATATCCAAAGTATTCTGGCATAAAATTAAGATTTGGCTTTTCTCTCTGTTAAAAGGACAAAGTTTGGCGCACCTAGGTATCTCCGTCAGTTGAGCGTCTGACTCTTGGTTTTGGCTCAGGCCGTGATCTCCTGGGTGGTGATCCAGCCCCACCTCAGGCTTTGCAGCCAGTGGGGAGTCTGCTTGAAGATTCTCTCCCTCTCCTTCTCCCTCTGCTCTTCTCCTCTGTGCATGCAAGCACGTGCTCTCTCTCTAAATAAGTACATAAATCTTTAAAAAAAAGTAAAGGACAAAGTTTTCTCCTTTTTAAAAAGATTTTTTGGTAAATATTTTTAAAAAGATTTTATTTTTAAGTAATCTCTGCACCCAAGTGTGGGACTCAAACTCACAACCTAGATAGAGGTCAAGAGTTGCATGCCCCACTCACTAAGCCAACCAGGTGCCCCAAGGACAAAGTTTTCTTAGATTATTCGTTTGCTCTTAATAAGAAACTGTAAACAAAGGTTTTTATTTACTTTTAATGTAATCTTCCCAGAAAGAAAAAGATTCTCTGTTTTGCCTTTATCAAGTCTATAATTACATAGAATTTTTTAAAAGCTGAGTCTTCTCAAATTTTTTTTAAAGATTTTTTATTTATTTGACAGAGAGAGATAGTGAGAGAGGGAACACAAGCAGGGGGGAGAGGGAGAGAGAGAAGCAGGCTTCCCGCTGTGCATGGAGCCCCAATGTGGAGCTCTATCTAAGGACCCTAGGATCAGGACCTGAGCTGAAGGCAGATGCCTGACCCACCCAGGTGCCCCCTCAGTATTTTTTTTTAAAGCCTATTATTATTATTTTTTGAGTAATCTCTACACCCAACACAGAGTTCAAACTCCCAATACTGAGGTCAAGAGTCACATGTTCTTCCGACTGAGCCAGCCCCTGAGTCTTTTCAACTGTAAAAGATCGAGACTTTGTACAAATATTTAGCTTTCTGTATTTGCCTACAAATTGTCATTTTGGTTAAATGGATAACTAAGCATTATTTCACAGTGGCCTATGATCCTGTTTGACCAAGTGTTTTAAAAAACTTTTTTTTAGGGGCGCCTGGGTAGCTCAGTGGGTTAAAGCCTCTGCCTTCGGCTCAGGTCATGATCCCAGGGTCCTGAGATCCAGCCCCGCATTGGGCTCTCTGCTCAGCAGGGAACCTGCTTCCCCCCTCTCTCTCTCTACCAGCCTCTCTGCCTACTTATGATCTCTATCAAATAAATAAGATCTTAGGAAAAAAAAACTTTTTTTTACTTTTTTATATTTGAATATAATTGACATACATTTAAAAACCTTTATATTTAAAAAAAAAAAAACCTTTATATTTTTTAGTATTTTTCCTTTAGAATTATTTATTCTATAACCATAAATGTACAATGGCTTCTTAACTCTACACAGGCACTTTAATTGTTTACATTTTTTAAAGATTTAAAAGATTTAAAGATTTTATTTACTTTTTAAAGATCTATTTATTTATTTTAGAGAGAGAGAGAGAGCATAAGCCAGACAGCAGAAGGGGGAGGGAGTGAGAATCTCAAGCAGATTCCAAGCTGAGCGGAGAGTCCAGTGTAGGTAGGGCTCAGTACCAGTACCCGGAGATCACGGCCTAAGCTGAAACCAAGAGACAGAGGCTTAACCAAATGCCCCACCTAGGCACCCCATTTTTTTTACATTTTAATTTTAAATAATCTCTATCCCCAACATGGGGCTCAAACTTACAACCCCCGAGATCAAGAAACATAAGCTCCATGGACTGAGCCAGCCAGGCACCCCAGCACTTAAATCTTTTTCAAGGAAAAGCATGTCTTATTATATCATGATCCTGGCTAATAGCTTTTCAAAACTTAAGAGAAAAATCTTTAAAAATGTTTTATGGGTCACCCAAAGCATTATCCAAGAAGGAATGCTTCTACACTCTTAGAGAGACCACTAGGAAAAAACAATAATTAAAAAGCTAAGAAACTGGGTGCCTGGGTGGCTCGGATGGTTGGGCATCTGCCTTTGGCTCGGGTCATGATCCTGAGGTCCTAGGATCAAGTCCCGCATCGGGCTCCCTGGGAGCCTGCTTCTCCCTCTGCCTGCTGCTCCCCCAGATTGTGCTCTCTCTCTCTCTCTCTTTCTGTGTCAAATAAATAGAACCGTAAAAAAAAAAAAAAAAAGCCGAGAAACTGTCTCAAGGGCATTTGTTTAACAAATATCCCCAAAAAACAAACTCTAAATGAAGTCATTTTTATGTGTAGCTAATTTGGGGGATTTTTCCAGGAGCCCCTGAAACATCAAAGAGAGATTAAATTAATCAGACATATTTGGTACATTAAATTTCATGGGAAGCATTGCCAAGTAAATGAGGATCAACCTTTTTTGGTTATACTGTGTGAATAAATGTTATTTCTAAAAGTGTTCTAGAAATCACATAAAATTCCTATAATTCTGATTTGCCCTGGGAAAATGTTATGTTGTAATTTTAGTTAATATCTTAAAATGTGTGTCACAGAAATGACCGAAATTCATTGTCAGATTGTAATGAACTCTAATCAGGCCTTTAAGCGTGCCATTTAAAGTCTTTTGACATTTACAGATAGTTACTGTTATACTCAGATGTTTCTTCCTGCAAATGTGTTTTATCATCAGAGAAATTCATGGAAAGGAATCTGTGTGGAATGCAAATTTTTGATAACTTTCAGATTGTAAAACTAAACTGGGTATGAATTTCCAAAACTAGTGGAAAAATGGACTCAAACAGAGTGAGAAATAATAACATGGAGCCAGAGGAAGTGAAGAAGATCATTTTTATGACTCTTATTTAAAATATCACTTATTTAAAATAGCACCTGGGTAGCTCAGTTGTTAAGCATCTGCCTTTGCCTCAGGTCATGATCCCAAAGTCCTAGGATTGAGCCCTGCATCGGGTTCCCTGCTCTGCAGGAAGCCTGCTTTTCCCTCTTCCTCTGCTGCTCCCCTGCTTGTGTTTCCCTCTCTCACTGAGTCTCTCTCTGTCAAATAAATAAATAAAATCTTAAAAAAAAAAAATAAATAAAATATCACTGGCTTTCTAATGTTCCGCTTTTCTAGATTTGGGAAAATCTTTGTCTCTTACACTATCAACAATTTGATAACGTGAACAAAGATGTGAACGAAGGTGAGATGTTTCTCTTTCCTCCCTACCTGATCTCTCCCAAATTCAAAAACTCTCGAGTATTCATATACATACATGTGAATATATACATACATATATGAAAGATTGTTGTATCTTTCCTCATTAATCCAGCTTGAAGGATAACATTCTCTTTTTAAAAAAATCTTTTAAAATTAACATACAGTGTATTATTTGTTTCAGGGGTACAGGTCTGTGATTCATCACTTGAGTATTCTTTTGATGGCAAAATAATTTTCATTAAGTTCAGCGAGAATCTGTTCTTACAACAGGATGCAATTAGAAACATTGGCTCTATTACCAAGGCTTTGACTGCAATATTACATTTGAAAGAGATTTGCCTAGACTCAGGTATGACCAGTCAGTTTTAAGAAACTGAGGCTGACTTTACAGAGCCGATAAAGTCCCTTAAAAAGGCTTAAACTGGTACCTTGCTCACAGTTCTCCAGGAAGGTAGTTTCTTGTTTTTGTTTGTTTCCACACCCAGTAAGGAGCCTAACGTGGTATTTGAACTTACCCTCAGATCAAGACCTGAGCTGAGGTCAGGAGACAGGTGTTTAACTGACTGAGCCACCCAGGCACCCCTACATGCAAGGCAGTTTTAAAAAGAGCTTATATATGGGGCACCTGGCATGCTCAGTCTGAGCATAAAATTCTTAATCTCTGGGTCATGAATTTGAGCCCCACGTTGGATATAGAGATTCCTAAAAAAAAAAATATATATATATATATATATAGAGAGAGAGAGAGAGAGAGAGATTTTATATGCTCAAGCATTATTCTTGCAAAACACATATAGATAATCAGGCAACATTTAATGCAAACAAATTAGTTTTACTATTAAAAATATGAAGGTAACTGCAGAGAGGAGAAATTACCATCTTTGTATTTGCGTCTTTGTATTAGGTTCTAATCCTGTTAACTGTCTTTGAAGTTCTGTTATATACCTTATCAATTGGACTGGATCCTGAATTCCTCCAGTATTTTCAAAAATTGGGCTATGACTCTCCCAACTAATGTTTCCAATTTTCTCCTATCCTTCTTTTTTTTTTTTTTTTTTTTTTTTAAGATTGATTGATTGATTTGACAGACAGAGATCACAAGTAGGCGGAGAGGCAGGCAGAGAGAGAGAGGGAAGCAGGCTCCCTGCTGAGTAGAGAGCCTGATGCGGGGCTCGATCCCAGGACTCTGATCCGGGATCATGACCTGAGCCGAAGGCAGAGGCTTTAACCTGCTGAGCCACCCAGGCGCCCCTCTTCTCCTACCCTTCTGATTTAGAACTGTTACGAACAAAATTGCCCTTGAATCTCCTTGGAAGGGACGATACCAAGTCCTCTTCACTACCCAGATGGCAGCCAAACTTCAGGGTCTTAAATCTTAGATACACATCTCACAGCTGGAAAAGGTCCCACTCGCCAGCTGGTTCTATACAAGCTCTGGAGACCTCCAAATCCTACTGCTGAGGAAGAGAAGCAGCTGACATCAAGGTGAACTGCTGCTTCCAAGACAACAGATCAGGACTTCATACTTTTAACACAAAACCCTTCCTTCTTTCCTTTCTTTCCTTTTCTCTGACCCTGGCTTGGAAAGACAACGACAAAGGGGATAAACTTTGCCTTTCAGACTGTGGATTAGTCAGCAAACATTCCTTTGTGAAACAGAGGTCATAACCTGTGAATATCACAAAAATTAAACAAAAATGTCATGGAATGCCTGGGTGGCTCAATCAGTTGGACGTCTGCCTTTGGCTCAGGTTATGATCCCGGGGTCCTGGTATCCAGTCCGGCATCGGGCTCCCTGCTCAGAACGGAGTCTGCTTCTCCCTTTGCCTGCTGCTTCCCTGCTTGGGCTCTCTCTCTTTTTCTGGCAAATAAATAAAATCTTTACAAATAAATAAATAAAATAATAAAAAATGTCATGATCTGAAGAAAAAAAAAAGTCACGCTCTCTGGATACTGCCCAGAAGGAGAAGGAGAAGATTCAAGAACTATGGAACATTAGCTGAGAGTTGCACTAATGTCTTAAATTTTGGTTCCATCTTTAGTTAAGCTGAGAGTCTGATCAGAGGGGAAGAACTATTTTAAAAAATGGCTCAAAATAGTGTCACTTATGTGAGGGCCCCACATCAGTAAGCCAAGACTTAATGCCTAACCTAACAACAGTTTCAACCTCCCAGAAATCCTTAACCCTTAACCAGCCCGACTGGAATTTCCTGGTTAACAGGAGGAAGTAGTCCCCCAGTAGACCCCTACAGTTCCTCCTTGGGAGGGTGGCCTGGCCTAAAACAATGCATTCCTTGCTAATAAGTTCCTTTTTTCTGCCCCTCTCTTCTTGTATTGTTTTTTAGATTTATTTCAGAGAGAGAGAGCATGAGTAGGAAGGGAAGTGGGAGAGAGAATTTGAATCAGACTCGCGCCCAGCACAGAGCCTGACATGGTGCTTGATCTCACACCCTTGAGATCATGACCTGAGCCAAAACCAAGAGTTAGACACCCCACCGACTGCACCACCCAGACACCCCTGCCCCTCTCTGCGTTCAAAAACAATTTTGTACAGTTACTTGGAGCTCCCCTCTACCCGCTAGAGGGGATGCTGACTGATTCATGAATTGCTTAATAAAACCAATTAGATTTTCAAATGTGCTAGGTAAAAAAAAAAAAAAAATTTTAACAGCCACAAGCCCAGGGAGAAGGGCTGGAGGAGAGGCTCTGGACATGTGGACCTCTTGTGGCCAAGGGTGACTCCGGACGATCAGAAGCTCACAGCCCTCCTTCAGGCAGGGGGAGGCCGGGGACGATGCAGCAGGGCGTCCCCTGCTCTAGGTCCCCAGAGAGGAGGCGCCACTCTGCTCCCAGCCGCAAGCCAGCTCCCTCTCAGAGGTGGGCACAGGCTGTACCCCTTGGGCCACGGAGATCCTAAATTTGACTTTTTCTCTCCATCCCATGGCCCTCACCCTCATCCAAGCCACCCTCATCTCTCCCACACGCCTGCTTCCCACAATGCACTCTTCTCACAGTGGCCGCAGGATCCTTTACACACATGACCCAATCATGTTGCTCCCTGCTTAAAGCTCCCAGATGTTTCACATCACTCATGAATGTCACTCGACCTCTCGTTCTGGACCACAGGCCAGTATGCACCCTGGCCCTGGACCCCCTGCCTCACCTAATCCAGCCACGAGGGTCTAGTTTACGCTCCTTCCTCACACCTGCTGGTTCCTGCCTTTGCACACTGTCCCATCTTTCGGGAGCATGCCATGCCCCGCGCACCTCACCTGCAGAGAACCCCACCCCTGCCATAATCACTGTCCCCACCAGCCCTTTTCATTCCCTCCACGGCACTCATCCTCTTTTCGTAATGTCTGTCTCCTCCACCAGAATGTACGCTCTTGAGGACCAGAGCTGACCTGCCTTGCACATTGCTGAACCCTCCAGGGCGGACGATGGTGACTGGCATGTGGGAGGACTATTTGTATTTGTTCATTAAATGAATGAATGAATGAGCGAATGGAAAGCCTTGCTTTGGGTACTCTCTTAGGGACATCTAAAGAAGAAGGAGAGGAAGGAGATTGGGGGCAGAGGACCCGGTATCTGAGATACGAGTCAGAAACTGGAACCAGCCAGGGATCCTTTTCCCACCAGCAGCCAAACCCTCCTCCCGGACTGCCCCGGGTGAGCCTGCCAGCTGGAGCATCGCCGGGAGGGGAGTCAGAGCCTACCTGGGGAAAACAGGAGGGAGGAGGAGGGCACAGGCACACGCCAGATTGAGCCCGCTGACTTCAGGCTGGGATAGGACCGGACCATCTGGGGAAGGTGCCGCGTGGGCCGGGTGCTGGCTCTGCCTCTGACCAGCTACGGGTCAGTGATGTAACTTCTCCGAACCTCAGTTTCTTGACTGGAAAATAGGCTAAGAATAGCACCGACTTCACCAGGATGCGTTATGGATTTAGTAAGATGGGATCCGGGAAATGCTGATTGGCCACCGTGCATGGCAAATAGCAAATGCTCTGGAAACCTTAGCCAGAAGACAGAAAGGAGGACTGGAGGAAGTGACAGAGCACAGAGAGAGGCAACACAAAAGTGCGTGGCCAGTAACCCAGAGCAGCCTAGTCTAACATGCTGGGGTTTGTCCCAGAAAAGATACAGAAATGTAAATCATCCCACACTTTATAGCACCTCCTCCCCAAAATGGACTTTTGGGTTCTCTGGTTCAACTCCCTCATTTTGCAAATGTTCTGAGCCCCAGAAAGGACAAAAATTTCTCTAAGATGTGCAAAGAGATGGCAGAAGAGCTGAGCCCAGAGCAGTGGCCAGGTGGGGAGGGAGATGCTCAGGTGGGCCGATGCGGGAGATCATAAGCTCCCTGTTCTCCCTCTGGAGAGGGTGTGCCTTCCTCTGTCCTCACAGCTACGGTGAAGGGAAATGGCAGAGGAGACTCTGGAGTCTTCAGGAGGAACACTGGACCTGGAGGGACAGAGAGGGGGAGGGGACTGACCTTCCCATCAGCCGAGCCTTTCATTAAACCCAGCCCAGGCTCAATACTCGTCCAGCCTATGAGGGCTTAACCCTGTGTCCTATCTTACAGGCGAAGGTGGGGATACCAAGGCCCAGGAGAACTCACGGAGCTGGGACTTCAGTCCTGTTCTTTGTGACTCTAGGAACCTCTGCCCTGCTTCTCTCTGGGAATTGAAAGGTCCACCTTTGGGACCACCACTGGTGGCTTGAAAACTGGGGCAAGTCTTTTCTTTCTGACCTCTGGCGCTTCCCCTGAACAAGGAGGGTAGACACAGAGGTCACTGAGGGCTTTCCCAGCTGGAACTGACTTTACTGGAATTCTAAACCAATGCACCTCCCCCGGCTGAGTCAGGAGGAAAGCCTGCTAGAAAGCCTGGTGGCCTTCCATCCAACTTTCTTGGTCCCCCTTCCTCCACCCGCACTCAGGGCAGCCCTGCCTGGGGAGAGCCCCACTTCACCCCTGCAACCCCCTGCCACACCCCACCAAAACCGCCTCTCCCTGCTAGACCTCGGCCCTCACCCTTCCCTGGGGGCAAACAGCAACTCACCAGTTTGGAGGAATGAAGCCAAAAAATGGGTCAAGCCATGTAATCAGGGGCCTCTCCCCGCACCCCCCACCCCCCACGCTACCAACACCTTCAAGGCTTTGGTCAGGATTTAGTTTAGTTCTTCTCAAACTAAATCCAAAAAGAAATGTTTATCTGCAGAAAACTTTCACTTTTGGAAAATTAAGGAAATCCACTAGACAGTGGTGGTGGTTACACAACAGTGTGAACGTACTTAATGCCATTGCATCGTGCACTTAAAAATGGTTCAAGTGGCACATTTTATGTTATATAGATTTTACTGTGAAAATTTTTTTAGCTAAAACGAATAAGAACGATGCAAAGTACCAGCCTAGACTTTAATAGTATTCAGCTGACCTTGTATGGTTGTTATAAAAGTTTCTAAACTCTTATTTTCAATTTCTGTGTTATCTCCCGGCAAGCCAACAGCAGCCCTGTGGCCTGGCAGGCGTCCGAGGAGCACTCTGATAGCATTCCCTGAGGCTGCAGAGAGGTGGGCTCTGTCTTTGGAGAGCCTGTCAGAGACTGACCAGAAGGAACAAGGCTCCTGGATCCCTGCGCTCCCCCACAACCCTGCCCCCAGCAGGTACTTCTGGATACCAAGCTACCTAACCCCAAGCTGTCCTCTAGGTCGATCTGACTTATGGCTGGACGACTCCTTTACCCCGTGTTGGTCTCCCAGGGTCTTCTCCATGCACACGGTTATTAAGGTGTCCCTGCTGGTGGCTGCTGATACCCATAGGCAGCTGTGGGAGGCGGATGGGGGAGTGGTGAGTTGGGAGAGGGAAGGACAGGGTGGAAGCGTGCCTTCTTTTCTTCTAGCCCCTAGACCAAACTTGGCCCAGGCCTCACCTCCTACATGAATCTGTCCTGGGCCTGCAGTTGCATGGAGGAGCCCCCACCTGCCCCCCCCACCCCGCATCACAGCACAGGTGTCCCTGTATTGAATGGCTGACATGGTAAATTCAGCATCGGTGCTGCTGCTCTGTGGCCTGGGAGGGCAGTGGACCATGGCTCGGAGTGTGAAGTATGGCCAGGGACACTCAGGCCTTTGCTGAGTGTCCCTGGGCAGGGCACAGTCCGTACAGCTAAGCAGTGGCCTTGACGGCCGGACTCTGGGCCTGTGTCTGCCAGACTTTGGGGGACTGGAGAGGGATAACTGTTTTAGGGATGTTACATCCTGAGCACAGAGATCTCTGCCTTGATGAGCAAGAGAAAACACTGTGGGCTCTAAAAAAATCCAGACACCTAGACTCCAGTTTTAGAAATTCTACCTCCAAAGGTTTGACGAGGGTCCCAGAGTCTATTTTGCAAAGCCCAGCTGGTGTCTGGCCCATCAGAGGTGACTGCCAGCCTTTGGAGACTGTGCTCAAGGAAGTGTAGCCAGTCTGAGGGGGAGACAGGGACTGTGGCATCTGGGGAGGGAAGCTAGGGAGGGGACCACAGAGGAAAGGGAGTCACTTTTTATTGTATTTCCTTTCGTACTGATTGGACCTTTGACCTAAAAAAAAATGTTTTGACTGACTGGCAGAGTTGCTGTCATCTGTGTCAGGGACTGCAAACTCAGGCCTATAGTTGCCCTTGACTTCAGTCAAGGCCAGAAATGGCCCCGCCAGGGAACAGAGAGCTGTAGAGCACACGTCACACCTCAAGGGGGCAGCAGCTGCCCAGAACCTGCTGATTGGGAGCTGGACCTAGCGCCCAGGGTTGTCAGATCTTCCAGGCTTTTTAAGACCATCCTGAAATCAGATTTTGAAGTGGAATTAATTGTCCACTCACTCAAAAATTTAAACAGCCTGGGTTGAACACAACCTGCCCACAGACCGACTCTGGCTACAGGCCACCAGCTGGTGCCTCTGGACCTGAAAGGATGTCATCAAGGGTTAAGGCAACTCTGAGGCCAATCTGCAAATTGGGGCAGAGCCATCCTCTGCTTCTAGAAAATCCAATTGACTTCCCATGGGGTCCACACAAAAAAAGGACAAAGCAGGTGACCCTAGTGGACCACAAGAGTCACCCATCCACTCATAATGATTTAATTCAGCACATATTGATTTATTTAAAGATTTATTTGAGAGAGAGCACAAGAGAGAATGGCAGAGGGCAAGGCAGAGAGAATCCCAAGCAAACCCCACACTGAGCACATAGCCTAGCATGGGGCTTGATCTCAAGACCATGAGATCACAACCTGAGCCAAAACCAAGTGTCAGATGCTCAACCGACTGCGCCACCAGGCGCCCCAACACGTGTTAACCTCCCACCTCATCCTGGTCTCAGAGCCGGAGATCCAGTGGTGAATGCGAAGGTACAGTCTCCACTGAGAATGTTCCTTCTAGCTGGGAAGACATACTTGAAACTAGTAATTGCGTAATCATTGTTATGTGATGCGTAAGAAGCAGCAGTAGAGCTGGGGATTCAAAGTTAAGGTTTGAGTCCTGAGGGGCGCCTGGGTGGCTCAGTCAGTTAAGCATCTGCTTTCGGTTCAGGTTGTGATCCCAGAGTCCTGGGATTGAGACCTACATCAGTCTCCTTGCTCAGCAGAGAGCTTGCTTCTCCCTCTGCCTGATATTCTATTTGTGTACTTGTGTGCTCTCTCTGTTAGATAAATAAGTCTTTAAAAAAAAAAAAAAAGGGTTTGAATCCTGACTCCACACTCCTAGGTATGTCACTTTGGGCAAAACTGAGGCTCACTTGCCTCCTCATTTCTTGCCTGTAAAATGGGCACGATAACATCATAGGGTTGTTCCGGGGATTCACTGAGATCATGCAAATAGTAAGCTGCTGCACGTAAGAGGGGAGCTAGGGTCAGCAGTTACCCAGCAGGTACCCATGCCCCCGAACCCCATCCTAGTGATACTGGGGCCTCTTGCCAGCAAGGGGAGTGGAAGGCCCAGGCCAGAGGCCTCCTGTACCTACAGAGGCTTGGTCCCCCTGATCCCCTCAATTCTGTTGAGGTGGTGGTCATGGACATCTGACTAATCTCCTGCTTCTTTTTCTTACCCCCTCCATCCACTTCATAGCTCATGTGCGCCCAGTAGGATTTGGTGCCCAATGACGGGAAAGGGACCACTCACAACCACGCTGGGAGAAGGCTGTGCCTTTCCAGCTATGCGCCAGACCCCTCCACTAACGTTGCGGCATTTTGAGCTCTTCAAGCTTTATGACAAAGCTTTAAAAATCTGGGTGCATGTATAAAACAAGCCAGAAAATCTTCCCTGGGCCCCTTGAGTACACAACACCAGCTCTGCTGATACAGCCACAGAATTGTTAGGACCTTCCGTCAGACCTGGACCAAGAGGTAGGAGGCAGATGGCAAGAGACTGAAGCACTCAGTAGGGGAAACCTCAGTGGTCGAGACATGGTTCCTGGCCTCGGGGGTTTATGGTCTCAGCAGGTAGAGAAGACCCAGAACCACAGTCTTGGATTTGAAAGGGAGCTTCTGGGGCACCTAATCCAACCTTCCGCCCAAAGGGGAAATCACTCCTTTTAAGGAGCCCAGCTTTCATCTTCTTCTTGTTCCTAAATGAATTGTGTTGAATAGTGGTTCAGACAAACTGAATTAACAGTAAGGTGGCCAAACCGTTAGCTGAGAGGACAGACTTACTAGGAGCACTAAGACATCACTGGAAACCAGAACTTTCCACTGGGAGAATAATCTGCACAGTAAAAAGGGACTGTGGTGGTGACACCTCTCTTCCCCAGCATTACCAGAGATGGTCACCAACTGCCTTTCTGAAGAGGGTGACATGGCTGAGTCTGGGGCTCCGGAAACTGTGGGGGACAACAGAGAGGTGAGTGGCCCGAGCAACCCCCTCTGCATGCAGGGCCTGGAGGCCGACTGCGCCTGGACACTTGCCAGCTCTGAGGCTTGGTCCAGTCAAACCTTCCTAACCTTGCTCACCTCCTCTGCACCACGGAACGATCTGTACTACCTCACTGGGCAGGACCCCAGGAGCCAACTTACATAAACACGCTTGAGATAACCCCTCAGTCAACAGCTCCTCATGAGGGACACTAATGACCCTGTCAGCTGTGGAATGGCCTCCTTCTCCTCCTCCTGTTTCCCAGGTTCAGTGGCAGGTTTCCGGGAGTGCTCCCCTCCAGGTCAGACCCTCATCGCGGGATCCCTGTGCCGCTCCCGCGAATTCCCTCCAGTCCATCCTGTCCCACCTCCCCTTTCTCTCCCTCAGAAGGCCTATGTTTACTGAACACTACCATTCCCATGTTCTAAAGCCTCCAGCGGCTCTTCATTGCTTAGGACCAGAGAAATGGAGCTCTTTGTTGAGCTCCTGCCATGAACTAGTAACACTGGCGGGTCCCCGACTCGCGTGCTTGTCCAGGGCTTCGTTCATTATTAAGTGCTAGGGTCCCTAGCCGACCCCTCGGAGGACTGGCTCAAGACTTTCCTCCTCTTTGGGGCCTCCCAGGCCACCGAAGCCTGTGGTTATGCCTTCGCCAAACCACTAAAGCCCACTTGGTGAGTACGAGCTTCTGGCCGAGAGCAGTACTCTCAGCTAAGTGTTCTACAGCTCTCGTCCCCTTCCCCGTCAGCACATGCTGCCCTGGGCCCCCATTTTCATCCCCAGCGGACAGCCCAGTGTGTAACACACTGCAGGTGCTTGGGATACATCCCAAGCAAGGGAATCTCTTTCCCACCAAGGCCAGTCAATCACCACATCTAAGTACAGGAGTCTCAGGAGGAAGGGACAGACCTCATCTTCCACTCAAGCCAGAAGGAACGGAGCGGGCTCCTTGACAACGGCCCCCAGGCTGAGGTCAGACCTCCTGGCCTTGCCAGGCTAGCTGTGCCTGCAGGGCTGTCGGGGGAGGCTGCCCCCCGCCCCCATCCCCCACCCCCCACGAGACATGCGCACTAGAGGCCAGGACAGAAAACACCAAGGCTGGGGAAGGACATGCACTCCCTGGAAGTCACAGGTGCCCACTATTCCTTTCCTCCAAGTTATATTCCAAGAGTAAAAACAAGTTAACTAACCTAGTTCAACCTTCTCCTTTTTGTCCAGGAGAAAATGGAGGCCCAGAACTAAGTGCCTCTCCAAAGATCAGAGGTAAAACAGCAAGCCGGGTTTCTGATGTCATGGGTAAGCCGTATCCACCATTCAGTTCCCTGTGACGCATCACTGTCACAAGGTGGGAACCCAGGACCCCTGTGATGTTAAGTCAGAGCCAGCAGGGGGTTGGGGGGAACCCACTGGGGTATCCTCCCCTCAGGCCACCTGGACTCTTCTTGCTCTTCCCTGAGTTCTGTTCCCTTCCCTACAGATCCTATATGAACAAGTCTCCTGCCATCTCTAGGACACCCAGTAACATTACCGCAAGTTTCTATCTTCCCACGGACTTCACACCCCAGCTACTCAAAACTGGCATCTAAAAGACCCCTGTGGGCATCAGGTCACCTATGCAAGCCTCCAATACCTGCAATGTGCCAGGGGCTGGGAATGAACGATGCTGAGCCCCTGCACAAAAGTCTCACTTTGTCCTTTCTTGTCTGAACTAGCATTCGACTAAACTACATTTGATCTTGTTCTTGTTTGCCCTGCGGGGCTGGACTCTGACATTCAGCTTTTTCCTATAACTATGATTGATCATCTCGGTTGAGGTAAATGTGGAAGTCAATTCAAGGCACACAAAAAGCTGTGAGATCCTTTCCAACTTAAGAGGATAAACTTAGCTCACTCACTAGCCCCTGGTAATAGCTGTCATTTAGCTGTGTGCTAGATATAAAGCAGGGTTCTAACCGTGCCTTCTAAACATACACACACACTTTAATCCCAACAACATAGGAGTAAGATTGAGATGGTAAAACCCAAACCAAAGACAAAGCCGGAACTGAAGCAGTCTGTGCCCAGCACCCAGTAGACCCTCCCCTGGCGTTGTCACCCGGCACACTTTCTCACTGAGATGCACGGCTTCCAAGAGCTTTTACGCGGATGTCTGAGAAGCAAATAATCATATGCAATTAAGGCTATTTCCCAAATAGCCTAGGAAAGCTGCCAAAGGTTTTCCCTGAATTGAAAGGCAATGCTCCGACAATGGTGAGTATTATAACCTCTGGATACAAGATGGAGGAGATGCCAATCCAAACCACCCAAATCACAGGCTACTCTGGAAAAGAAGGCTTCTTTTAACCACTGCACCAAAGGTTGCTGCATGAGCCCAGAGAATGATAGCAAATATTCCAATTTTGGAGTCTTGGCTTCTACGGCAGGAAAGTATGACAGGTCCCATCCTACCCTGACCTGTACCAGGAAGCCAGGGAGCTGTCCAATACCTCTAACCAGCATCTCAAGACTTCCCCTAAACCCTTCCCAGAAACCCCGTGTGCCTACAATCTGCCTTTTTAATGGGGACACAGGAACAAAAATAAGCTTGTTTGCAAATAAACATCTGAAAGACTATCGTAGCAGCTGATCTGGGCCGAGGCATCAAAACAAAGTGACAATTGTGGGAGAAGACAATGCAAAGGACTCAGGAGCAAGAAACTCCAGGGCAGAGAACTTGCAGCGACGCGTGCGCTGGGTTATTTCTGGAGGCCGAAGGCCCCATCTGGAACGGAACAGAAGCTAGGAGGGTCTCTGTCACTTCACAGTTTATTACCTGTACAGAAAGAAGTCACTGCCACCAACAGCACTGTGCAGTTTTATTAACCATTCAAGTACAGTAGCATCTGGTAAGATTGGGACAGAATTGGGATTTAAAAGTGAACAGATATTCAGCATCTAACAATTTGAAAGAAGCCACTACATACTCTTTTCACGAACATGTTTTCACAGAGCCAATACAGTACTAGCCGTTAACCCAGTACGCCAGGTGCACTGAAGTAGAAAAGATGCAACGAGAAAAAGTAGCTACATTAGAAAGACTTCAACACTTTAGAAAAAGAGTACAACACTTTCCATTTCTCCCCTTTAGGCCCGAAAACAACATCATACAATCTGGATCTACCTATACAGTCCTACATCAGCTTCTAGAAGATTTGTCAGGAGGGCAAAAATAAAATGACACTGGCCAGTACAGTCTTTGGATATTTGGGAAGGGGAAGGGGAGAAAGTCAGTTCTCAGAACAAATTAGTCAGCGTCAGTTTCATCAGCAGGGTCTTTGGATTCCTTGTTCTTCCGCACTTCTTCAATGTGCTTGTCCTAGAAAGAAACAGCATTTGTCGGTCAGTCAAATCACAAAGCCTGGCGAGCCATGCACCCCGCATCAGGCCCGACTGCAGCATCTGGGCGTATATCATATATTAGTGGGAAGCACACAGGGTTCTAAAACATTATCTTCAAATTTCCCTGGGTCACCTATGGACTCTGATGACTGAGCCTCCTTGGCTCTTTCAAAGAAGATATAATTTTTCTGGAAATCACTGAATACCCCACCTTATTCTTTCAAGATTTTTTTTTAATGTAATCTCGGCACCCAACGTGGGGCTCGAACTCACAACCCCAAGATCAAGAGTCGAGCATTCTGCTGACAGAGCCTGCCAGGTGCCTCCGCTCCATCTTATTTATTTACTTATTTTTTAAAGATTTTATTTATTTATTTGACAGAGATCACAAGTAGGCTGAGAGGCAGGAGGAGAGAGAGGGGAGGAAGCAGGCTCCCTGCTGAGCAGAGAGCCTGATGCAGGGCTCGATCCCAGGACCCTGGGATCATGACCTGAGCCGAAGGCAGAGGCTTTAATGCACTGAGCCACCAGGTGCCCCTGCTCCATCTTATTTTAACATAAGATCCCTCTCCTTTAATGTGTTGAGCCCCGAAACTGGGGACAGAGACACCCAACGCCTCCATCAAGGCCATTAGTTCGAGCCACCTCACGGGTGGAGACTTCAAGCTCTCAACCCTCTCAAAGCAAAGCTGGGCCACCGACCTTCTCCCGCAAGCGCTCCAGTTTGGCGGCCATCTGGGCCTCTCGGTTCTCTTTGTTGGCCTCCATTTTGTGGGTCAGCTTTTCTTCCGCCATCTTACTGAAGTTGTTGTTCTCCTCTATGGCTTTCTGAAGCACCTCTTTCTCGTGCTCCCGCTTCTCAGCCAGCTGCTTCAAGACCTCGGCTTCATGGGACTGAAAAATGTTTAACAGGCTAGACCCTCTGAAGTTTACTGAGCATTACATTTTTGACCCCCCCCCAAAAAAACCCCATTATTAACTGGGAGGACTGAAAAGAGGCAGAAATTAAGATCTCCTTAAATATAACCTAACCCAGGGCCTGAATCGTCTGTTATCAAAATACTGTGAAAATCACCTTCTTTTCTAGTGTTCGTATTTACTTTGGAAAACTGCCCAGGTTTGTCCAGAGTATTGCCCCAGTGTTCTCTAAGGGAATCCCTGTAAGCTTTACTGCTTAATGGTAACAAGCAGTTACCATTAAGCATGCACATGGAGGAATGGAGCTATACTGTCAAGAACTGGTTACTGACCTTCAATGTCCACCTGAAGAAAGTTCGATTATAAAAAATGTGAGCATATCAATAAAAAGAAAAAATGTGAATGATAGGGAATTTAAGACCAAGCCCCCAGATTACTATTTGAGCCAGGGGGAATTTCTGTGTCATAGAAAAGCATCATCGCTTCTCTCTCTGGAAGCTGCAGTCACTTCCAGACCACTGGAGCGGTTACTACAGTTCGCCGCCTTCAACAGAACCAACACACAAGAGCGTGTTACCACACAGATTCCGACGTGCCTGGAAGCATCACTGAAGCAGGAAAACTACAGAGCACCTGCCACTGGTTCTGCTCACTCTCTTCTGCAGTATCCCAGTCCCAAGTTCCACTATATAAAGCAAAGGTTAGTGACTACAGGGCCAGGGTGGATTCCTTAAAAATTTCTTTGTCCAGCCATTGGCTGCATTTCCTCATAAACTCAAAAGTCCACAAAACTCCATCATCCTCCGTAAGAGCTCAATTGGTGCAGAAGAGCAGGTAGCCGACAAAGCTCCCTTGCAAACTCTGCCGCCCTTCCTGGCGAAATGAATGGTGGTGCCAACGGCGGCTCTGCACAAATACGCACGTGGCACTGCAACATACAGGGCACATGTTACAGAAGCTTTAACAGGGGCATGAATGTGTGTGTGTGGTGAGATGTGTCAGACTTTACATTGCACTAACTGTGTTGGTCAGGGGCACCTTCTTCATTTTATTATTTCCTTCATTTTATTTTATTAAAAACATTTTTTTTTTAAATTTAAACTCTATACACAGCATGGGGCTTGAACTCACAAACCCAAGATCCAAGAGCCACTTGTGCTATTGACTGAGCCAGCCAGGCGCCCCTCCCTAATTTTAAAATTAAACCCACTCACCTTAATCAGGGTTATTGGAAGGGAATAAATGAGAATTTATATAAAGCTCTTCATGAAAATAATACTGAATGGAAGGAAATGCACCAAAATGTTAACAATGGTTATTTCTGGGAAGTAGGATAATGAATACTTTTAATTTCCTATGTATAAACTTCTGATTCCCAATTTTTATACAATAAGCGTATTAATACTTGTTGATCTTTCTGATTTGGGTTGTTTTTTTTTTTAAGTAGGCTCCACACTCAGTGGAGGTTTGAACTTCAATGGGGTTTGAACTCAAGACTCTGAGATCAAGACCTGAGCTGAGATCAAGAGTCAGACACTTAACCAACTGAGCCACCCAGGCACCCCTTTTCTGATTTGTTTTTAAAAATGGGTATTTTATAGAATTGCTCAGATAAGAGACAAGCTGCCTCACTATCATTATGCCAGTTGAGCAACACAATCACATTACCAGCAATTTAAAATATTTTTATTGTACAGCTCTTGGAAAAGAAACAAACCACGCAGGCACACACACAAAGCAAACCAAATGAGGGGCAGAGGGGAGGGAAAGAAAAAACAATCATCCACCAACAAATCTATTTTTCAAAGAGAAAGCAAGAGAAGCCGGAACTTTGGTTTCAGACAGACCTAAGCTTGAATTCTGGCTCCAATGCTCATAGCTATAGGATTTGGGAAAATGACATTTCTGAGACTATTTTCTCATCTCAGTATCTCAGACATCTACTCTTTTAGGGTCATTGAGTTAAAGGAGAAAAACAAAATAAAGGACTTGGTACATAATAGGGAGCTCAGTGAACGATGCCTGGCATTTTCTCCTAGCTACTGGCATATGTAATTGTCACAATTATAATCCCATCTAGCTCCAATTCTGTTTTCCTCCTCTTACGGAAATAAAACTGATTCGCCACATTACATAAATAAATATCCTGTTTTCTGTGAATTGTGATGTTTACCTTGCGTCTTTCTTCTGCAGCTTCTAATTTCTTCTGAATTTCCTCCAGGGAAAGATCCTTCTTCTTTGGAGGGGAAAGGGGGAATTCTGGGACGGATTCTTTTGATCGAGGGCTGAGAATCAGCTCAAAAGCCTGGCCTGAAGCACGCTTCTCCAGTTCTTTCACCTGGATATCTGGATTTGATCATATTCATAATATATTCAGAAAAATGGGGTTTTCCTATTCTAATAAACTATCCTGTAATTTCCTATAAACCAAATCAATTTAATGAACAGAATTCAGGCTGATGAAGAAGCTGTGTTTGCAGGGAAGAGATTATCTAAATACTGCCTCCCATAAAACCAAAGCTCAATATTTTTGGATTAAAAAATACCATTCTGAGATATGTGTCTGACAATCACTTTCATAAACAAAAGAAGACTTGTGCAAAACTCCACGATTTTGCTCTAGACGAAGCCAAATCATTATATAATGAAACAATTAGGAGCTCTTCAGTACATTCATCAAGTGATAATTTTTCTTCTGATTTATATAATGGGTTTTTTGATAAGACCAAAATACAACTGCTCAATTAATGGCTTAAGACCTGAATCCATCTCCTATTATAAAATCCTAAACCCATCACAATTCAGCTTTTCCAAATAGATTACCTACCAGAAGAAGCCATGGTGAACAGAAGACAAGAGACTGGCAGTGTATTCTACACAATCCACTGGCAAGGAAAACCCTGAAAAGGATTTTCAAAAGCATGCGATCAATTTCTTTGCATTTCTATAGGTCATTGATCCAAAGGGACCTCAAATCACATCCACATAAATCAGTGTCAGAAAAATCACTACCATGGAATTAAATAAGACATCATTACCTAGAAAATCATAAGAATCTAGAAAATACCGAAACATTGGTAAATTTGAACTGAATAGAACATTGGTTACAGAAAATCTAATCAACTGAGCTTGCCTGCTCAAAAAACATCTTGGATTTTAAAAATTAGACGACGTTAAGTCACAACATCTTTTTTTTGCCCTAAAACCCCCCAAAATTTCCCCTCCCAAACGGCGAAAAGATCTTCCAGATTCAACTCTACAGTGAGACCGGAGCCATCTTAATACTGCCTACAACTCATTGTGCAAATGAAATGCCCACCCTGCTTTGTCTGCATCTGCCATGGTGGAAAACAAAACGCCCAACCTAATATTAACCAGTATGTTGAACTCCTATTGTTCTAGGGGCTTAAGCTCCTTATTCAATCAACAGCGAGCAAAATTAATCAGTTTTATGAACCTCCAGGTTATAGGTTATAACATTTGCTGCCTTTTATCATGAAAAATTCTACGTCCCTCCTTGATTTCGTTTAAGGTCATTATCTTTGTACACCCCAGGCCAGTAAGAAAACCTAAGACGGCAGGTTCCAACAGCTGGAAATTAAAACCCTAAGCCGCGAAACCGTCTCACCCCTGGAGAGCATGAGACGCAGCACCGGACCCAGGATGGGCGTGGCCCCGGTCCAAGCGAGGAAAAGCGGGTGGCCGCCCCCGGCCAATCAGAGCACGCCCTGTGCTCCGGCCCCTGGCCCCGCCCCTTTCCTCCCCGCGCCTTTTCGAATCTCCCAGAACTCACAACACCCCTGAGCCCGCGCGCGTGGGAAGGGGAGGGATAGGCGGGGCTAACGGTCCTATCTGGGTAACTCCGCCCTTCCCGGGCTCCCCGCACGCCAACGCCCCCCCAACTCCCGCCAAAAACATCTCGAGGCCCCCCCCACCCCCGGAGCAGCTCGGCGGATGGGGCAGGCCCGGGGAACCGGCCGTGGGGTAGCTCAGGCAACTGCCCGCCACTTCCTCCCTTCACTCCCACCCACCCCGCCTCCACCCTAGCTGTCCGCGCCCCCCCGCCGCGAGGACAGGACTGCTCTCGTGGGGTGTCAGCCTCGGGCTCGGCCCTAGTCACTGGGCGAAGGCGACAGAGGGGAAGGGGAGCGTCCCTAGCTGCCCGCAGTCTGACGCTAAGGCCGCTGCCCTCTGGAGGCGCCGCCCCGCCCCTTCAGACAATGGGGACCCCAGCGGGGCTGAGCCTGCGAGGGAAAGGAGGGAGGCAAACGAGGGCCCACGCCCCCTATTGTCTCCACGACGGCACCCCGGGCTAACGCCCGGAGCTTGCCCAGCTGGCCGCGCCCCCTCCCCACGGTAGCCGCGCCCCCAGGGAGCCGGGACAAAGCCGAGGCTCCGCCCGAGCCACACACAAAGCGGAACGACCCCCGCCCGCCGGTCCCACTTAGGGCCCGCGGCCACGCCCGCCGCCCTCCGGCAGGGGGCCGCTACCACGGCCCGGCCCCTCCCGCCCGCCGCATCCCTCTCGCTGGTCCCCAGCCTCCAGCCACCTCCTCCCTGAGCCCCGCACCCACCTGCTCGGTCCGAGCCGCCTGGCCACACTCTGAGCACCAACAGACTCGGGCGCGCACAAAAGCGCCAAACAGCGGCACGTGACCTCACTGCCAGGCTCTCCATTGGCTGAAACCCGCGGCACGTGCCGCCTCCTCCCCAGAGCCCAGGTGCCCCGCCCCTCGGGACCCCCAAGCACCTCGGGAAGTGTAGTCCAGCCTGGCGGGGTAGGGGGACAATGCGAGGGATGGGGGGCATTTGGGGGTCTACCCGGATGTGAGTAGGAGGCCGGGGGGGTTGTCTGACCGCGGAAGAGGGCTATACTGTGGCCCCTCGCCTGGGTCTGAACCTGCTCTCCCCTCTCTAGGAAAAGGGCGGGGCGGGGCCGGCCGGGGCGGGGTCCCTCCCTACCTCTCAAAGGGTGGCCCCCTGGACTCCTCCTCCGTTGCGCCACGTGCCCCGCATCGCCCCAAGGGCAACACTCGGACAGCGCCGTGTTCGGACAGTGCCTTACCCCTTGCTTCCACCTAAGACGTCCAAGCCCTCGTTACAGGACAATACCACTCTTTGCCCCTGTAAGGCCCCCCTGCAACCCGGCGCCCTACCTCGCCCCACGCCCTCCCGCGTGCAATCTGCATTGTGACATCATCGTCATTCCTTACCCACTCAGCCCTAACAGGTCACGGGCGTGGCCCTTCCCCACGGTGCGCGTTTTTGCTACCATACTCGGGTCCCGGAGCTGGTGACCAGAGAACCGTGGGGAGGAAAGTGTTGAGGCTCTGGAATTTGATCTTCTGTGGTCCAACAGTTACTCTGCTTAAATGCAGACTCCATCTGTTCTGCGTAGCCTTTTGCCTGATGATAGGGAAGGAAGAGCAACAGCAGTTCCAGACAACCCAGACTGCGGTGAAGTGTTGCTTTTGTTCTTGGAGCACGTGCTCTCCAGTGCAGTGCTGGTCCCTTTTAAAGAATCAAAACAAAAGGGAGAACCACAAGGTCACGGTTCCTCCTGGCCTGCTTTGAGGAGAAGCACATCAGAGGCACAAAGGAAATTGGTCTAACCTGAGCCATCTTAGAATGCCTGGCCTCCTTACCACAGAAAGGCCAGAAGAGAAATAAACTGAACATGGTTTCTAGATCCCTCTTTCCATTCCCCAGACCAAGGCTGTGTCTCCCGTCTTCCGGTGGTAGGTGATTACTACACCAATGCACCTGCTCTGAGATCCTGCCTGGGTGGAAGGACACCTTCATTTTATTGATCACTGGGGTCCCCATACCAAGAAACAAATATGACTAACTCTGCGGAAACAACAGTCCTGATTGTGAAAGACTCTCCATGTCCAGCCAGTCACTGGGGATGTGTTAGAGATAAACACAATTACTGGGTGCCTGAGACAAGGAAAACCGGATCATAGAGGCAGCAGACACACCACACAAAGCAAACAATTAGCAATTCGCTGTTGCCTGAAATATGCTTCTTGTGGCATTTTCTCCAACAATTGCCCTTGTGTGGGGTCAGCCTCTCCCCCGCCCCCAAACGAAGTGGTTTTCCCTTAGCATGTGAGCAAGACCAGGAATAATTCAGATTCTGAGCCCTGAAAGCTTTCTTCCTCTGAGACCGAACCTAGCCACAAAACGGCCAGGTGTTTCCATCTGTCAGTTTTCTGAGCAAAATCTCAGAAATCGTTAGAAAGGCTGGAGAAGGGTGGGGATGAGAGCTCACCGGAAAGTGACAGATTGGCAGGCAACACAAACCAGCACCACACCGGAACCCAAGGCCAAGAGGTCTATTATCCCTGAACCAGCCTTTATCTTGAAGTCTTTGTACTTGAACTGGAGGTTTGCAGAGGAAGGTCCCACCCACTGGATGCGTACTTCTTTTAAATACAAGAAATTGCCCTGCAAAAATCTTAACATTTCTGACTATTCATGTTGTGACAGGAAAAAAAAATAAATCTTTCAAAACACTGATTATTTCAAAGCACTTACACCGCTTCCCCCCACCTTTCCTTTTTCCCTAGAGCAGATGTCTATTTCCATGGAAACCACAGCTAGGAATGAAGATGTTAGAACTCATGGAGATTTTTAATCTTTTGTAACGATGCTACTTAGCTGGCGGGTTTGTTGTTAGGTGCCTAGTCCTGCCACAAGGATTTCCTGAGCTGCTCACTGCTGCTGGAGGCATGAAGGGGGGCGGGGGTAAGACTGCCCCTTTACCAATCCTTTGCATAAAAAGGTGCGTGCGTGGTGAGGTGATCCCTGTTTCCTAGGTAGGGCTGCTGTTCTGAGAGCCAGACCACAGCTATTAATTATCTACTCTGCCTATAAGGTGTTCCTACAAGGGCACGAGCCCTGGAGTAGGAAGGGCTTTCAACTCCAAGGCGAGAAAACAGCTTTGCCACTTCGCTTTGGAGAGGGGCAGAAGCTCCTTTCTGGGAAGCGGCTGAAACTCCCTTCAAAAGCCACTCCCTCCTGAAGGGGCAGCAAGGAGTTAACGTTCCCGTCCTGGAACTGCCTATCCTTGCCCGTGAGAATTATTTTTGCCTCTGCTCAGATGGTTTGCTGAGACTATGGATTAGCACAAAGCGACGTCAAGATATGGCAGCCCTCCGGCTTATTTGATCTGTGTAGACAGCTAAAGGAGAACACTTCAGTCTTCAAAGTCTAGAAGGGATGTCTACACGGATCAAACGAGCTGGGCTGTTGTCAGATCGCCTCTGTTCTTACAGAGCACCGCAGCCTTTGTTCATTGTTGGTTCTGAGGCTGCTGGGGTTGTCACTCACTCGCATGGGCGCCACTGGGTTCCAGTGCTTACGGGGCCTGTCCTTGGCAAAAGGATATTGTGGGAGAGATTTTCTCCTTGTCCCCAGCCACTCTGTTCCCTTTGTCTCCTAATCCTCAGGCACTGTGCTCTAACACTCCCTTCCCTGTTTAAGCCCTGTGAATCTGTTTTACACGCCCAAGAGAGCGGGCCTTGTTGTGCCTGGGTCTCCTCATCTCTCAGGCCCACAATGGGGCTTGGCCGAGGACTGTGGGACCTGCATGGTCTTGAGCGCCAGAGCCACTTCTGTCATCTTCCGTCTCCTCCTCTGTGATGCTAGACACCTGCGCAAAAGAGAAGTGGTGAGGACTAAATGAGATGTTGTCCAGGAGAGCGCTTAGCACGATGCCTGCCATGTTTTAGCTCTGATTACCTAGGTTATGGAATGAATGAATGGATTATTGAATGAATGAATGAATGAATGAATTTCCACACTTTGATAGGAATCAGAGTCACTGGATTAACTCTTCATATTTGATGTTTTTAAAAATGCAGTTAATTTAACATTTTGTATAACTCATTCATGTGGTTTAGAGATAAGTATAAATAGGGCGCCTGGGTGGCTCAGCTGGTTAAGCATCTGTCTGTCGGCCTTTGGCTCAGTTCGTGATCCCAGGATCCCCGGATGGAGTCCTGCATGGGGCTCCCTGCTCAGCAGGGAGTCTGCTTCTCCCTCTGCTCCTCCCCACTGCTCTTTCTCTCTCACGTTTTCTCTCTTTTTTAAAAAAATAAAATCTTAAAAATTTAAAAAAAAAAAAAGAAGGAATAAAAAGTCCTCTTCCCTTTTCTGTTCCATCTGCCAGATCCACCAAGCCTCCCCGACCATAACCACTATTATCGGTTTCCTGGATATCCTAGAGTCTATTCAACAAGTTTCTAGGAGCACCTGGGTGGGTGGCTCAGTGGATTAAGTCTCTGCCTTCGGCTCAGATCATGATCTCAGGGCTCTGGGATCGAGCCCTGCATCAGGCTCTCTGCTCAGCAGGGAGCCCGCTTCCCCTCTCTCTCTGCCTGTCTCTCTGCCTACTTGTGATCTCTCTCCCTCTCTCTATCAAATAAATAAATAAAATCTTTAAAAAAAAATCAAAAACAAGTTTCTAGATGTGTATCCTTACTCCCCCTTCATCATACAGATGGTAGTTAACTGTAACGGATCTGCACTTAGCATTTTTTCACTTTACAATACATTTCAGGGATCTTTTTCTTGTTCATACATTAAGTGTTTCCTTGATCTCAGATCCACTGTACAAATATTCCATAATCTAGTTAATCAGTGCCCTATCCACTGAGGTTATTCCTAATTATTTCCTATTTCAAACACTGCTGTAATGAATAACCTTATATAATGTGGCATTTTCCACACATGGGTGAGTAGATCTGCAGGACATTTTCCTAGAGTGGTATTGTGAAGTCAAAGCATGAGCGCATCTGAAATTTGGACAGTGCCAACCTGCCTTCCCTTGGATTTGTACTAGTTCAACACTCACCATGTGGTGTTTTAATTCATTATCTCAATTCATTCAAAAATGGTTTGAAAGGCTTTGTCCCTACAAATTTCAGGCATCAGGAAAAAGGAGGGGGAGGACTAGAAATCCCAAGAAAGACGTGCCTGTCAATTCTGTCTATGTTAATACCTCCTATTAATACTTGACAAGCAGCAGCTGATCTCAGAACTGCTCTGGCGCCTGCGCAATAGCGCTCCTCCCACTGCTCCCTGCGGTGTCAGAGTCTGCAGGTGTCGCTCTGAGACTGGAAGCCTTTTGAAGGCAGGGTCTCTTCTTGACTGTATCCCACTCCCCTGCCATGACGCCTGACACAGTACCTGGCATGCTTCTTACTTAATTCTAAGACATACGTTTTCCCCCACATTTTTGTGTCTCTGAATTAGTTGTGCCTCATGGTTAATAAATAGCATGCCATAATTACTGAGAGCATATTTTCTTAGTGGGACATAAAATAATGGTATCTTAAAAATCAATGGCATTTTTGGTCAAAACATGGTAGAGGGCGCCCCTATTAAATGTGTGAGTGGAACGACTGCCAAGATGGTACTGATCCGGCCAGTCCTCTCGTCTGAGTTCTAACCATCACAGTGTCCCATTTAGCCAGACACTCACTGCCCCCACCAGGTTTAAAGCTTCAGTCACACTCAACATTTCCCTCTTTCTCGCCCAAGCCTCCAATTATGGAAACTTAGCATTTTCTACTAGAACGGAATCTTTAAAATGATAATAGCTACAAAAAGAACAAAGCTGCAACACTCACACCTCCTGATTTCATGACTTACTACAAAACTACAGGAATCAAAACAGTGTAGTACTGACATAAAGACAGACAGACGCCCCAAGGAATAGAATAGAGAGCCCAGAAATAAACCCTTGTATATGAGGTCAAATACTTTTGACAAGGAAACCAAGATTCATTCAATAGGGAAAGGACACTGTCTTTTCAACAAATGATGCTGGGAAAACTGGATATTCATTCACACGCAAAAGAATGAAGCTGGGCCCTTAGCTCACACCATATACAAAAATCAACTCAAAATGGATCAAAGGTTTAAATCTTTATAAAACTATAAAACTCTTAGAAGGAAAGATAGGGCAAGAACTTCATGACATTCAATTTGGCAATGATTTTTTAGATGTAACGTCAAAGGCACAGACAACAAAGGAAAAAAATAGACCAATTGGATTTTATGAAAATTTGAAATTTTGTACATCAAAAGAATATCAACACAATCAAAAAGCAACCCACAGATTGGGAGGAAATAATTGTAAATTATATATCTGATAAGGGATTTACATCCATTATACAGAGAGAACTTCTAAAACTCAACATAGAGCCTACTTCAAATATGAACAAAGAAAGGCCTTAAATAGACATTTCTCCTAAGAAGATATACAAATGGCCAGTAAGCACATGAAAAATGCTCAACATTACTAATCATTAGGGAAATGCAAATCAAGACCACCTCATACCTATTAGGATGGCTACTATGAAACAAAACAAAAACAAAAACAGGAAAATAGCAAGTGTCAGAGAGGATGTGGAGAAACGGGATCCCTTGTACACTTTAGGAAACGTCAATGGTATAGTCACTGTGGAACACAGTATGAAGGTTTCTCAAAAAATTAAAAATAGAATTGCCATATGATCCAGCAATTCCATTTCTGGGTATACACCCAAAATAACTCTGACACAGACTACAACATGGATGGACCTTGAGGATATTATGCTCAGTGAAATTAACCAGTCACAAAAAGATTAAAAATACTGTATGATTCCACTTATAGGAGATGCTTAGAGTCATCAAAATCATAGAGGTTTAGAAAGTAGAATGATGGTTGCTGGGCCTCTGGGACGGGGGAAGGGACTGGGAGGTGGTGATTAGTGGGGACAGAATTTCAGTTTCACAAGGTGGAAAGTGGAAAGAGTTATGGAGTTGGGTGGTGATGGTGACTGCACAACACTAGGAATGTATTTAATATCACTGAACTGAATACTTAAAAGTAGTTAAGGGGGCACTTGGGTAGCTCAGTCAGTTAAGCATCTGACTCTTGATTTCGGCTCAGGTCACGATCTTGGGGTTGTGGGACTGAGTGCGCCATGGGGCTTCACGCTCAGCAGGGAGTCTGCCTGAGATTCTCTCTCTCTCCTCTTCCTCTGCCTCTTCCCCCACTGGCACACACTCTCTCTCTAAAATAAACAAATAAATAAAATCTTAAAAAAATAGTTCAGATGTCAAATTTTATATGTGTATTTTAATACAATAAACATAAATGGAAAAAAATGATAATAGCTAACATACTCACAGAATGTTTACCATGAGGCAGGCACTGATCTCAATACTCTCCATGAGATAACTCATTTAATCCTCATAACAATCTTAGGAAATAGTATTAGCCTAACTGTAAAGCCTAGGAAAGGAGGGTGACCAACCAGCCTGGCTTGCCCAGGACTGAGGGGTTTTCTGGGATGCAGGACTTTCAGTGTTAAAAGTAGGAAATCCCCAGCTAAATCTGGATGATCTGGTCATCCTAAAGGAAACTGAGACATAGAGACACTGTATCTTCCTTAGACATACCAAACAGTGTCCTTGCCCTAGGCCCTGCACTTCCAAGGGCTGCTCTGACCCTCCAGCTGTGTCCCTTCTCCCAGACAAGCTAGGACCTGGGCACCCCTTTGAAACCACACTGTGGGTATCCAGGATTCTAGAATTCCCGGTCCAAATGACCTGAGTCCACTTGCAGCATCTCTACCAGTGCCTTCCCTGCTTCATCTCCCCAAGGCCAAACTTCCCTGCCGGAGTGCAGGGCTGGTTACTTGTAATGGGTGGGGACAGAACCTGGACATGAGGGCCAGGAAAAGGAAGTGAAGGGGGCTGGCTCTGTCACGCTCTGACCTGGAACTCCACGGACTCCAAGAATTCTCAGCTCAAAACCTGGCATTCTAGTTTATTATGGAGGGATTATTCTCAAGGTAGAAGGATAAAATATGTATCTCTAAAAAGTAGTTTGTTAGGGGCACCTGGGTGGCTCAGTGGGTTAAAGCCTCTGCCTTTGGCTCAGGTCATGATCCCAG
Source organism: Mustela lutreola (assembly GCF_030435805.1). Lineage (NCBI taxonomy): Eukaryota > Metazoa > Chordata > Mammalia > Carnivora > Mustelidae > Mustela > Mustela lutreola. Next base: position 18,917,796 of record NC_081299.1, read on the forward strand.
GGTCTGGGATCCAACCCCGTGTGGGGCTCTCTGCTGGATGGGGAGCCTGCTTCCGCCTCTCTCTTTGCTTGCTTCTCTGCCTACTTGCGATCTCTCTCTCTCTCTGTCAAATAAATAAATAAAATCTTAAAAAAATAGTTTGTTAGCCTGATTTATAACTTACATACTCAGACCTGTTCTCTCTTAATCCTCTTGCCTCGTGTCTGGCAAATGTAAGCAGTAGGCCTGCAGAGAATAAATCACTAATCCACCCAGGCTACACAGAACTACAGAGATTTGTAGCCTGGCTCCAAGTCTATGCTTTTAGCTGGCTCACCCCATTATTTTCCAAATTGGCGGAAAAGGCCCAGAGAACTTGAGGCAGCTGCCCAAGGTACCACAGCTAATTCATGCCACAGCAGTAATTTGAATCCTATGCTTTAAAAGATGTTGCAGGAACCCTTGGCTGGCTCAGTTGGTTAAGCTGATGCCTTCGGCCCAGGTCCTGATCTTAGGGTCCTGGGATTGAATCTTGCATTGGATTCCCTGCTCAGCAGGGAGCCTGCTTCTCCCTCTGTCTGCTCTGCCTGCAGCTCTCCCTGCTTGTGCTCTCTCTCTCTCTGACAAATAAGTAAAATCTTAAATAAAAAAATGATGCTCCAGGGATTGCTCAGTGACTGCTCGTGTGAGCATGGGCAGATGTCTTCTCCCTTTTTAGGCCTGCATTTCATCATCTGTGAAATCGGGGAAAGGCCCCAACTTCATAGGGTTGTCATCAGGAACAACAACCTGAAATATTAAATGTAAAATCTGATGCATACATAATAAACCCTCAACAGAGGAGAGCTGCAGTGTTAGTCATTAAGCACAGCTCTGATCATGCCACTTTTCTGCTTGAAAATATTTGACCGATTAAACCTTGGGGTACATCATATGAGAAACATACAAGTTCCTGAAACAAAAAAATAAAAATTTTTTTGATTACTCCCTTGGATTTATAGTGACGAGCGTCATCCTTGGCATGGCATTTGAGACCCTCCATGAGCTAACTGAAGTCTACCTCAAGATGAATTAAACTGAGACTCTTTGGTTTTTGATGCATTTGAAGACCTGTCATCTCAAAAAAGGATAGTCATAGGATAGCGCAATTAAGATACACGGAAGGGGTTAGCTAACAACAGAATGGACCTCCTGAGAATGAATGAGATTCTTGCTATGGGAAGTATCCAGACAAAGATTTGTCAGTCAGCTGCTGGGAATACAAGAAGGATTCTTGCATTAGGAGGAAGATGGACTCCCTTCATGCTTTAAGAATCTTCTTTAAAAAAAAAAAAAAAAAAAAGAATCTCCTTTAATGAGATGGGGAAAGGCTTGCGATATTATGCCAATGAAAGAAACCAGCAAAAGCTACCCAACTGCATGTACCACATGAGCTCAAGTAAGAGCAAAATAAAATGCACCAAAATATTTGTTTTGGAGGGTAAAACAACAATTGAGTTTAGTTTTCTTCTTTGTACTACTCTGAAATTTCCAAACTTCTTAAAGTGAACATGGATTATTTTTATTATTATGAAACATTTGTATTAAAAACAGAAAAGAATTTTGTCCTCCTGACTGATCTTGGGTACTCCTATGTCTCTGAAATCCCTACCCTCCCACGACCTCCTCCACCATTCCCAGCTCCATGAAAAGTCATACAGCTAATATGCTTCAGTGTTTTGCTGATAATAATCCTCCGCCTGGAGTCCCTTGGCCTTCAGGTCTTTTTTTTTTTTTTTAAGATTTTATTTATTTATTTGACAGACAGAGATCACAAGTAGACAGAGAGGCAGAAAGAGAGAGGGGGAAGCAGGCTCCCTGCTGAGCAGAGAACCCGATGTGGGACTCGATCCCAACACCCTAGGGTCATGACCTGAGCTGAAGGCAGAGGCTTAACCCACTGAGCCACCCAGATGCCCCACCCTCAAGGTCTTGATTAATCTCTCTGCCTCCTCCAGACTATACCTGGTTTTGAGTCTATCCATACACATCTTTCTCCTCCTCGCTACACAGTGAGTTCCTTGAGGGCAGGATTACATATGATTTCCTCCTCGCATTCCTGCAGTGCCATGAATAGACACTCAGCAAATAGTGAATCTTTTGGCTGACGTCTTTTTGACCACTAAACAACACTTAGGCCCAAGGGTCAGACAGTATAACTGAGGGTTTATCCTGGAGTCTAGCCTCCTGCTATTCAAAAAATACCATCCCAGGAACATTTAAAAAAAAATTTAAAAAAATATAAAATATATAAATATATATAAATATATTTTTATATAAATATATAAAATATATATTTTTTTTTACTTGTTTTTAAGCTTTTAATTTGAAATCATTTCAGATTTCCAGAGTGTTGCAAAGGTAGTACACAGAATTCCTATAGACCCTTCAGCCAGCTTGCCCTAACAGTTAACATCTTACATCGTCATAGAACAGTTATCCAGACTAAGACATTAGCACTGGTACAAGGAAATGGCTGGCTTTAACTGGATTCTCCATTTTCCCATCGGATTCAGGATACAATTTAGAAAACCACCTTGTAAGGAGCATCATGTCTCCTTACCCAGTGACATTTCTTCTAAGGTGGAGGCTGTGGTGACTGCTTTCTATTATTTCTTCCAAGCACCCTTTTTCCAAATAGTCAAAATGTGAGCAAGAAAGATGGTATGGGGACAATGAGACCACAGCACTTGCCCTCTCCTGGGCCTCTGGGACTTCAGACAAGGAAGTGGACTGTTCTTCCCACCTGGGACTAGGAGGATGACTTTCGTGTCCGAAGATCTAATCTTCTTCTTGAATGGACACCTGTAGACCTAAATATAGAGGGGGCTTTAGTTCATTAAATTTCTGGGCCATTCCATAGACCACTTCTCCACGGCTCTGCATGGGGGACATGTTCTCAGTTACTTCCCAAACTTCCCAGCAGCTGGCGTTTATCAGCGATCTTAGCAATTCAGTGAGAACAGAGGTTACAGCTGTCACAGGAAGCTGAAACCAAGCCTGCTGAAATCACACCCATTGGAGGGCGGGTGAAAGTACAGACCAGACGGAGTAGAATTCAAGCGCGGAAGGTGGGGGGTGGCTGGGGTGTCAGGAGAAGGGTGGGATGCTGAACAAGATTGAACACACGGGGGAAGAGAAGCTCATGTGTCGCTGGAACTCGGGTTGATTTATAGACTTTCATGGGCTTATTGCTGAGCCCTTGTATTGATTAGTAACTAACATCTGCACTGCTGGGCTCTGGCAGACCCCGTCACGCCCCTGGATTACCGCAGCAGCCTCCTCACTGGTCTCCCACCCTCCCCCTCCCTCAAATCCATTCCCAGCAGGGACCCCTGCCAACTCAGGTCCCTGGAGAGTGCTGCCCACCATCTAAGCAGGAGGGTGTGGGGTGTGTTACTTTCCTGGGACTGCCTTAACAAAGGGCCACAAGCTGGAGCTGGGTGGTGGCTTTAATGACAGGAATTTAGTGGAATTTTTTTTAAGGATCATTTATTTATTTATTTGACAGAGAGAGAGAGAGAGCCAGTGAGAGAGGGAACACAAGCAGGGGAAGTGCGAGAGGGAGAAGCAGTCTTCCTGCCGAGCAGGGAGCCCTATGCAGGGCTCGATGCAGAGCTTGATGCAGGGCTCCATCCCAGGACCTTGGGATCATGACCTGAGCCGAAGGCAGACGCTTAACAACTGAGCCACCCAGGTGCCCCAGACAGAAATGTGCTAGTGCATAGTTCTGGGTTCAAAGTCTGAAATCAAAGGTGATAGCAGGGTTCATTCCTTCTGAGAGCTATGAAGGAGAATGTGCTGTGTTTTTAGCTTCTGGTAGTCTCCAGAGGGAAGAAGGTACCAGGAAGAGGAAACGGAGTAACTAAATGCCCAGAAGAGAGAGTCAGCCAAGCACAGTAGTGAACGGCAAGTGATCTTGGGTTTTAACTGGTAAGACTGGATTGAAGTCTGGGGAATGGGTGGGGCAGGAGCACCAGGGCCCTTGAAAGCCCTTCAGCGGGCGGCAAGGTCTTTAGGATGCTGCCCTAGAAGCACAAGATCATAGGCTCTTTGAGCTGAGGGACTTGATGGGTCACTCTTGAACCCCTTTCCTGCATTTTAAAGTACAAAGAAGAAGACAATCACATAACCCACCCCCTGGAATTAACCACTGTTTACATTTTGACATATTTTGTTTCCCAGTGTTTTCTTTTTGACTATATGGTTTTAAATTCCTTGGACAATATATGAATGCACTGTCACTTTTTTAAAGTTAGAATGTTACAAGGAAAGCTCAAGTTCACTTTCACCTCCACTGGCTATCCCAACTCCCTGCTCCTCTCCCCAGAGAAAGCCACTCTTCCGAGTTGGGAGTGTATCTTTTCACTTTTCAAAAAATGCATTACATATGTTTGAATATACCACAGCTCCGTTTGGTATGTTGGAAACGTTGTATTATGCTGTATGCATTATTCTGCGACTTTCTGTCTTAATATATTTTGAGCTCTGTCCATGGCCCTGCATATAGAGACCCAGTTTATTCCTTCTAACTGCAATCTAGTGACCCATTATGAAAAAAGACTTTTATTTATACTTTACCTATTGATGGCCATTGAACTACTTTCCATGCTTTGTTATTAGATACACGCCTGCAGTGGCCAACCTCCTTGAATATGCTACCTAAGTATTTCTCCAGGGTAGAAACCAAGAAATAGAATTGTCAGGACACAGGGTATAAACCCAGTTCCCCCCAGCCTCACCAACACTTGACATGGTCTAACTCTATTCCTTATTGCATCTTTATAAATGAGAAGACAGGCCTGGGGATGTACTGCTTTCTCATAGTCATAGAGCAGGCTGCGTTCAGGGCCAAGAGGAGCCCCCACACCCCCTGGTTCCACGGGGCTCAATCCATATAGTCACTGTTGGTTCTCCCTGGAAAATCAAGGGAAAGGTTAGTGTCTAAGGCTCTAAGGCGGTGGGTGGGGAGGGAATGGCTGAAATTCTCCAGCATGGTGATTATACTGTGAGTGGACAGACTTCCAAATCCTCCCAGAAAATGGCTTCACTGTGCTCCACGGATCTGCTCTCCCACCCGAGGTGGTTTCTACCTGCAGCTTTCACAGCTACACACAGGCATCGTGATTGGCTCTTCCAGCCCAGACAAGGGTGGGGACAGAAATGGCGTCTCTAAGCCGCTGATTTTTTCAATGCTGCATCCCTGCTCCGGGAGGTTGGGGGAGGGCAAGTCTCTGGGGACTCCTGCAGGTGTGGAGCTCAGGGAGGCCACCCTGCATCCCAGGCTCTCTGAGCCGACCACAACACCCAGCACCCAGAGCGAGCCCCAGCGACCCCTCCCTGCCACTTGCAGCACCTCGAGGGTGGGCTGGCTCCGCCTGGGGCCCCGCAGCCAGCGCCTGAGTGGCTGGAAGGGAGCCACCGCTGCAAAGAACGGTACTAAGGACAAGTCACCAGGACCTCCCCGGGCCAGAGAGCACACAGCCGCGCCCGCGCACCACACAGGGGCAGCTCTGAGATGCTGGACCCTGGAGGCACTGGCAGCAGCCGCCTGCTGTTAGCTCCGAGTAAAAGACCCATGGCTCGGTCAGCAATTCTCACTTCCCAGACTCCGAGGGGGCTGTGGAAGCTCTGAGACAGGGACCCCCACGGAGGATGAAGACTAATCTTGCCTGTGATCCCCCTGCGAGGCGCAGGAGGGGAATCCGGGTGAGGTCCCAGATCCCAACCCTCCTTAGAGCTAGTCTTATTGTTAGGTGCTTCTCCCCAGGGGCTGCTGGCCCTATTTCCCTTTTTCTTCAAGGCAGGAAAGACCTGAGGGAGAATTTGAGGGAAAGAACAAAGCTGGCACCGCCCAGCCTTCTTTTCAGAGCTCCCTTCCGCTCACAGTTGGGATTATTTGGAGGGCTGGTATTTTTTCCTCAGCTAACTTTTCTTCTTAGCGACCATGTTTTGAGCCCTTGTTATATGCCAGGAGCTGTACTAAGCGCATTCTCTCATCTCCTCTTCTGGACAACTCTAAGACCTTAGTCTCAGAAAGAAGACGCAGTTTCCCAAGGTCACACATACAGAAGTGGCCAAGGTGGGATTAGGACATTTTCCCAGATGCTATGTTTTAAAAACTGTTTAAGAATTAACCATTTGCTCACTTCCACTAGTCTTTCACAGGTCCTTTTTGAAAAAATGACAACTGAGCACAAACACCACAAGCATTAGCTATTTTTACTCTGTGGGAGGAGGGAGCAGAGTGCTGGGTTCTGCTGGCAAGAGTTGAGATAGATAACACTTTTCTGGAAAGCAGTTTGGCCATTTGGATTGAGAGCTTTAAAAACTTTTCCTTGCCCTTTAATGAGGAAATTGGCACCATCTAGGGAGACCACACTAGCTAGCACTGTGTAAAACGCACATTTCCAGGGACCCAGAAATTCCACTGAAAGGAATCTATTTTATAGATGGGTGTGCTAGCACATACATGATCATACATGTAAGGACATTCCATACTGCACAGCTCCGATAGCAAAAGGTGGGAACCAACCTAAAAATGTTTCAATGGAATTCATTATGGTACATCCATTTGAAAAAATTCTATGCAATGTTTCTAGAAAATGAGGCAGTTCTTTTCATATATGGACCAATCATCAAAAAATATCAAGTGAAGAGTGCCTGGGTGGCTCAGTGGGTTAAGCCTCTGCCTTCAGCTCAGGTCATGATTTCAGGGTCCTGAGATCAAGCCCAGAATTGGGCTCTCTGCTCAGCAGGGAGCCTGCTTCTCCCTCTCTCTCTGCCTGCCTCTCTACCTACTTGTGATCTCTTTCTCTCTGTCAAATAAATAAATAAAAATATTAAAATACTAAGTTGGGGCACCTGGGTGGCTCAGTGAGTTGAAGCCTCTGCCTTCGGCTCAGGTCATGATCCCAGGGTCCTGGGATCGAGCCCCACGTCGGGCTCTCTGCTTGGTGGGGATCCTGCTTCCTCCTCTCTCTCTCTCTCTCTCTCTCTCTCTGCCTGCCTCTCTGCCTACTTGTGATCTCTGTCTGTAAAATAAACAAGTAAAAAATCTTTAAAAAAAAAAACTAAGTGAAGAGAGAAAGCAAAAGAGTATGCATCTGGTATTTCTGTATGAAAAATGAATATATATCTCCATATATATGTGTCTTTGTATGTATGTGTGTATATGTATATGCATATATATTTTTTTTCTAAGAAAGATACAGAAGAAACCAGGTAATAGTGTTGCCTTTATGGAGGAACACCCTAGCTGAGGGACCAAATACGATACAGGTATTTTTTTTTCATTGTGTAATAAAATAGTACCTTTGGAATTATGTACATGCATGCCTATTAGCAATTTGAAATTCCACTTAAAAAACAGATGCACTAAAATCCTACCTCTAGACCCAGTAATTCTCCTTTTGGGAATCTAGCTTAAGGAAATTTTTGGATTTCAAAGAATTATACAAAAAGATATTCACTGAGGTGTTACAGTGAAAAAGATACAGGCAATTCAAAAGTCCAACAGTAGAGGAATGGTTAAGGAACTCTGGTATGTACATGCAATACCTATCATGAAATCATAAAAAGGATGCTTACAAAAATATTTTAGTGACATAGGAAAATGCTTATTACATTAAATAAAAAAAGCTGGACAGAAATTTTCTCTGCAGTATGATCTGATCACTGTAACCACAATTGGACATAGGAAATAATTGGAAACAAACATGCCAAAAAGTAAACAATTGTGGCAAGTGGGCGGAGGGACTGTCAGTGACTTTTTTCTTCCTACACAGCTTTCTATACTTTTCCACCTTTTTTTGCAACCAGAGTCCATGTCTTGGATAATTAAACACACACACACACACACACACACACACACACACACACACTTAAAAATAAATCCCCACAGTATTTAGAAAAATTAAAGATACAAAAACATGTTAACCTAGCAATTCTACTTCTAGAAATAAACCCAACATAGATAGATGCACAAATGTTCAGAGTGTAATATGAATAACAGAAGGTTATGAACAACTCACGTGTCTATCAGAAGAGATCACTTAATAAGTACAGAATATACATAAAAGGAGAATAGTAAGCAGCAGTTACAGAGAATGAAATAGGTATACCAATGTGGAAAAATCTACAGGGTAAGATATATTTTGTAAAGATTTATTTATAAAAATATATATTTAAAAAAGATTTATTTATTTATTTGAGAGAGAGTGAGAGTGAGCTGGGGGAGGGGCAGAGGAGGTGGGAGAGAGAATCGCCAGTAGACTTCACACTGAGCAAGGAACCTGAGGTGAGGCTCGATCCCATGAACCCACGATCAGGACCTGAGCCGAGATCAAGAGTTGGTGCCTAACCCACTGAGCCACCCAGGCGCCCCAGGGTAACATATCACTGTGACAGGAAAGCAACTTGCAGAAGAATACGGATGTTATGATTCCATTCATGCTAAAGAAAGAAAAGCAGGAACTCTGTGTTTGTGTTTGTACGTAACTGTATGGAGGATGTTAAACTTGACCCATAGTTGTTTGGGGGAGGGAACATATTGAAAAGGAGACTTCTGCTTTGGACTCTACATTTATCTGCCATGTTTGTTTCTCTTATAATAATAATGTGTTCTCATATCATTTATGTAATTAAAACATAATCTAATATGGGGGCAAGTGTGTGCACAGAGAAAGATCTAAAAAGATAGACAACAGGGACGCCTGGGTGGCTCAGTTGGTTAAGCAGCTGCCTTCAGCTCAGGTCATGATCCCAGCGTCCTGGGATCGAGTCCCACATCGGGCTCCTTGCTTGGCAGGGAGCCTGCTTCTCCCTCTGCCTCTGCCTGCCACTCTGTCTGCCTGTGCTTGCTCTCGCTTCTCTCTCTATGACAAATAAATAAAATAAAAAATCTTTAAAAAAAAAAAAAAAAAAAAAAAAAAAAAAAAAAAAAAAAAAAGATAGACAACAAAATTATGAGTAGTTTTCAGCAGGAATGAGGGATTGGGGCTGGAAGTGATGGGTCGCTTTCCCAATGTTACTTTATATATTCTGGCACTTTCCCCCCACGCCCACACATGAACTACCTTCATAATTACAACAGCAACATCGAAAGTCCTCTGGATTTCCCCAGCTCTCCTCTGTTCCTGTTTTAGGGCTCTCTTAGGTAACAACCCCAGTCACATGCACTGCCCAGGCGTACAAAGCCCTGGACAATACCAGTCTCATTTCTCCTCTTACCAAAGAGGAGGAAACCAGGACATTGAGACCCAACCTTCTGGCAGCTCTGCCGGGAAAGTGGACACAGGCGACCTGGATCCCAGGCCCCTGCTCTCCCACCTTCAATTTCCAGAGATAACCCATAGGAAGGGAGTGCCAAGGACTGGTTGCCACTAGGCGAGGGAGGATAGGGCTTGAAGCCACACATTAATGATATCAGTTAGCATCAAATGAGGGAACAATAAACCCCATCATTTGCCGAGTTCCCTCTAGGCTCAGCTTCAAGCTCCATTCCCAGACAATGGATGGTCACATCCCCACACGGCCTCTGCCAGGTTTTCCAGAGAGACTGCGACAGAAGATGGGGCCAAATTGGTCTCTGGTGGCCAACACGCTGGGACTCACCTCCAAGAGGGAGCTATAGGGAACCTTCCCAGGGCCCAGGAGCTCAGCTCTGGAAGATCTGTTTGCTCGAAAAGCTGAGCAGGAGACAATTACGGTGGCCTAGAAGGAAGAAAAGCAGGGTTTCAGGAGCCAGCAGCGCTGTGGCCCCTTTTGTGACCCTGGCAACTCACCAGATCCTCCGAGTCTGGGCACTGGGGCGGGGGGTAGGGGGGCAGACAGGAGCCTCTGTATCTGGGGGAGAAAGGGCAGTGTCAAGCCCCCTCCCCCTTCATGGCTGTCTCAGAATCCTAGATGTTGGTGAAGCTGCTGGTCCCTTTCCCGGCGCAGCTGCTGCCTGTCTGTCTCCATGGCAACCAGGCCAAAAGACTAATTTGCCAGGGTCCAGGCTCCGGAGCTTACCTCGGAGCAGGGTTTTAACTTGTCTTTCTGGAAGCCAGTCCATTGCCACTCTCAGGAGCCTCTGGTAGCATCCCCTAGGCATTGCACGGGAAGGACATGGGGCCAGCCAGAAAAAATACTCCGTGTGCCCTTTGCAAACTCCACCCACTGAGAGGGAGGAAAGACAAACAACCTCCTGTCCAGTGGCCTTATTCCCACTGGTGACTTGTGTTTCAGAGACCCCCGTCCTGCTCCCTAGTAGCTCCGGGCTGCTAGGAGGGATCTGCCTAAACAGATGGCTTAGGGAACAGGTTCACTTGTCATAAGGTCCCCCGTCTTACTCCTTTGCATTCGCTCAGGCTCCTCACTGCTCTCTGCTAGCCTGTGGCTGGTGCAGAAGTCCTGCTGTGGCTTGTGTGGTTCCAACAAGACTGGAGTCTTTTTTTTTTGTTTCTTTTCTAAACAAAAAACCTTGATGATCTCCTCTCTCAGAAGCGCATGGAGGGTTAGGTGGGCCTTCGGAGTTTACAGATCTCTCCCCTAGACATAGTCAAATTTGCCTCACTATACTGGCTTCCCCCTGGGCCGTTTGAAATCAAACAACTAGCTTTTTCTATGTGTGCTCTGCTACCCTGGCTGTAACTTCCTAGAGGACAGGGATTATACGGCCGTCTCTTCCCAGGATATGGCTCATTGCTTCATACACAGCAGATGGGTTCGTGAACGCTTCCAAAGCACCTTTATACCCCAACCAAAAAAATCTGACACGTATCAGAGGACCTGGTTCTGGGCCTAGCCCTGCAGCTAACTTCCTGTGCAACTTGGAGCAAGTCTGTTGCCTTTTCTGGGCCCCACTCTCCCCATCTGTGAAGTGGAACTGTGATCTGTAAAGATTCCTCCTCCGCTCCAACCCTCTCTGCCCAGGACAGAAATCCACACAGCTTTCTGTAGGGGAAACTGGGACAAGATCAGGATTGATTAAAGAAAAAAGAAATCATGGGATGGTAACTTTGGGCCCTAAGGTCCCAATGGAAAAGGGCTCACAGGATAAATAACACTGTCTATGCAGATGAAATGGCTTCCCTGAGATTCTGGAAAGCTAAGTGACCTGCCCTTTTCACAGTTGCTTCTGAGGAAGGCGTCCTGAGTTCTCTCTGTATGAAGTTGTAGCGGATTGTGATCAGAACCAGTCTTCTCTGGACCCGGGATGGGATGGCCTGGTGGATGCTGGGCCCAGTGAAAACCAGCTCCTGCCATGGAGGCTGGACTGAAAACCCCATATACTGGGGCGAGTTGCGTTGGTTGGCAGCGAACCAAGGTACCCAGCCTCTTTCTGCGGAACTGCCACCACTGGCAGCCAGCGGAGCCAGAGGGACCCTACAGCTCAGGCCATAACTGAACAGCTCTGCACTTGGAAGCAGGAGATCCTGAGCATGGCTGGGTAGCAGCTGAGACAGTTTAAAACAGCAAGAGAAAATCTCTCCCCGTCCAGGGAAGCCTCACAACAAACTTTCGTCACTGAGTTTCATTTACACGGGCTTCTTGTAACCCAGAAAGGCAACCCGATACACACAGACATACCTGCCTAAACATGGAGCAAAGAGAACTCCAGGGGGACCCCGGGGCTCCATTCCGACGATAAGAAACAGCTACCACACGTCCTCAACCAGCCCATGCTCCAACCACACTGCACGACCCACAGACTTGTCCACACACCGGGCACACTCCTTCTGCTCCACACAGCCCCCCTCCTACCTTCCCACTCATCTGCCTTCTGTGGGGCCTTCTCTGGTCCCAACTGGTGCTCACCACACCCCTTTCTAATTCCCACAGCACCTTGGGACACCTCAGTGAGAGGTCTTGCCTGTGGACATCCTTTTAAACTCCTCACATCTAGGTTCCATCATTCTTTGTCTAGATCTGTCTCTTCTCCCTTTGCATTCCCCAGAGCCTGGAGATTTCCTCAGGTCTCCAGTACTGAACACAGTGTCTCAGTGTCTGGCCCAGGGGAAGGATTCTATAAGCATTTTTTTTTTTCTAGCACTGAGCAAATGCATGAGGCAAACAGTCTGAGGGCCTCCAGACCTCATGTTCGTATGAAGATGTTCAGAATCGTGTCTGGCACTTGTTACCACGCTTTTCATACTCTCAAAGCAGTTCTGATGTTACTAGTTATTTTGATTCTCGTCATACCCAAGGTAGGCAGGGAGAGGGCACAGACTCCCCACAGGAGAGAAGGACCCCAAGACTCTGAGAAGGGCAGTGATGTGCTCAAGGTCACAGGAGAGATGGCTCGGAGTTGGAGGAAAGCTCTCACCTCCTGCTTCTGAAGCTGGGGCTCATTCCACACACACACACACACACACACACACACACACACACACACCATTGGCTTCCTGATGTCCCTGTGACCTCCCACATGAAAGGGAGTATGGAGAAAAGGAAGGGAGCTTTGAGGCCACACTGATCTTCAGCCCTTTGCAGGACCCTCTCCTTCTTAGCAAAAGCCCAAACCCACGGCCCTAGGGAAGGAAGCATCTAGAACTGCGGAAGCACCGGGCGCACAGCCAACAGAGTTGGGTTCCAGATTGGGAATTTCCATATTCTAGCGATTTCATCTTGGATAAGTTGTTTACTTTCTCTGAGCCTCAGTTTCCTAAGAAATGACAAGTACTTGCTTCACAGAGGTGTTACAGAATCTGTGGGTTTCCAGAGCTGAAAAGAATTCCTGCCCTGTTAAAGTATCATACGCATGTGAGGGGAAAAACAAAACTGACAGGGCAAACAAAGCACGGTGGACAAGACCTCAAGTCTGAGCTCGCGCAGGAACACGCCCTCAGATGCAGCCCTGTGTGTGGGCAGAAGCCGCTGGCAGGGCGCCAGGGTCAACTGCCCTCTGTCGTATCATTCCCACCTCTCCTGCCATGCTCGTGGGTAACCAAGGGAAGCACGTGGAGAGGGTTCCACTTTAACCTAAACCTGCAAAAAGAGGTTTTCCTAAATTCCTTGACCACAGAAAAACCATCTGCTTACTTTGCCATCACTTTATTTATTTATTTTTAAGTAATGGCCACACCCAACATGGGGCTCAGACTTACATCCCCGAGATCAAGAGTGGCACGCTCTCTCCACTGAGCCAGCCCTACGCCTGCCCTACCCTCGGCCCTGGTGATCTGCCTAGTAGACTTTCCCAGGTTCTGGCCAGCAGCCTCTTCCCAAATCACCCTCTGGCCATTTTGCTACTTATTTTCCCCTCCAAGAGGTGGGTGGGGAGCCCGTACCATACCAGTTCTGACCTGAGGCACGATTACTTTTATTAAGGCCCTAGAAAAGCCACGCTCAGTGCTTCCATCACTCATCACCAGACCCGCCGAGGAGGAAATGATAATCACAGGCCGCTGTGACACTTTACACCCTCTCCCCGGAAATGGCCAGTTGCTACTTGCTGTTGTTATTATTTTTTTTACATGTCCACTATTAAGGTCATGGGTTCAGTCTCTGTCCTCAACATGCAATTTTGCTTAGAGACAGAGAACTCTCGTCCCTGCTGTAGACAGTGCCACTCTCAATGCCCAGTGTGGTACATGTTTGCTGGCCTCTTCTACTGTCCACCAGACGGTCAACTCCTCAAAGGCGAAGAATCCACCTTATTCATGTATTTCCGGTGACTGGCACAGCGCCCAGTGCACTGAAGGCATCTAATAATTACAGCTACTGGTGGTCACACACTGTGCTATGTACTTTTTTGCTTTTCCTCTCATGTAATCCTTACAACAATATCTGAAGGAAGAAATGTAATGATTCCCATTTTACAGATGGGGAAATTGAGGCTCAGAAAGGCAAGATAGCTTGTCCGGGGTGACACAGCCAGGAAAGAGCAGAGACAGGACTGAACAGAGGCTGACTAGCTTCAGAGCCTGTTCCCGGCCACCCACCACCCTTGCTGGGGAAGTCTTTCCTTTGGAAGGCCATTTCTGCAGCTGAGGCAGAGCCCGGTCCTGACCCTCTATCTGGTCCTCCTAACTCTCTCTGGGGCCTTTGCTCTTTGTTTTCCCAGTGACTCTCTGTTTTCCCAACAGCAGAACGGGGCACTTATCCTTCTTCCTTAGACCCCATGACTGCAACGGTGGGAACAAGGGTTTCTTATCACAAGTGCACGGGGACTTGTAATATGGAAAAATTCGTAACGATGAAAATAATGAGGCAGTGGAGGGACACTCCAGGCTCGTCTGTCCCCGGGGGAGCCTCACATCCTAATCTGGGCCACGCCACGGCCTCCCTCCCCAGGGGGGCTGATTTGATGGTCTATAAAATGATGATAATAATGTTGACCCTTCTCGTGGGAAGGAAGAAGAGGTACGTGGGAGGAGTTAAGGCTTAGAAGGGAAAAGATTAGAGATGAAAAAGCACGAGTTTCAGGCTGAATTTAGAGTATGACATCATTTCTTTTCAGAATCAGAAGTCGCCTTTAAGTTGTGTTTATGAAATTGCTTTTTGGAGTTCCCTGGATCCCTCATTTTTGCCAGTCTTCTACCTCCTATAACAGGAGTCCAAAAAGGGGGGAGACGGGAGACCAGAGGGTGCTGAGGCTCAAGTCTTCACAGGACAGACGGGAGACTCACAGGCTCACAGAGCGCCCACGCCCGCCAAGGAGAGAAGGACAGCAAAAACAGGAGGGGATAGCTCGGAAGATGGCTTTGGCTAGCTCTTGGTGCAGGAGGATTTTTAGGGGGAGATGCACAGGTCATGGTGGGGGACGCTCACTCTGAGCTGGGGAGGGGTCCTCGGGCCCTCGCCTGGACTGCTAAAGCGGACTGTCGTCCGAGGGCTTGCGGGCTCGGAAAGATAAAAGTGGTATTTAGCAGAAGAGAGAAAAATGTATTCAACTCCCAGCCCAGTTATGATTTAGACGCAGCCGTGGGCAGAATAGCAATGAGCTCCTTATTTTAAACAAGTGCTAGAGAGATGGAAATAGATCAAGGGTGTGGAATCAGTGCAATCAGGGAACGGATGGCAGACCACACCCTTGTCAGGCAGGGAGAAGAGAGAAATATGGACTATTCCTTAAGAACAAAAAGCCTCTCTTTTCAGGAAGGAGTGTTCATGTTACTGCTGCAGACCAGCCCGCATCCAGATCATCACTAGAGAAGGTTCAGACCTTCTCTTGGTGCCGCATTCAAGAAGGGAGGTGACTCTAGACCTTCCCCTTGAGGACTCTGGATCCAAGTAAGACCTTCCTCCGAAACTAAGGGGACCTTGGACTGGAAGGACCCTCAGGATCATGTACAAAAGCTAGGACAGTAGTTTCCATTCATGTATTCGGTGCCAGACATTTTATAGATATTTTTGGTTCCAATCCTACAGCATTCTCATGAAGTAGGTCCTTGGATCTGCATGCTGTAAGGGAAAGAACTAAAGCTGGGTCTAGCAAAGGTCTAGCCCAGGGCCACAGAGTTAAAAGTGGAGACTTGGGATTTGAACTTGGCCTGTCTTGCAGCAAAATCCACATTTTCTCCAAGACACCACAGGAGCCTTTGCTCACTTGTTACTTCTCAGCAAGGTCTTCCCTGACCCCCCAAAACAAAAATGCAGAGCCCCGTCGCTGGCACTCTCTATGCTCTGCCCCTATCTTCTTCCTCTGCTCAACACCGAAAAGTATCTGACCTACTATATTTTTACTTATTTTTTTTACTATCTGTTTTCTTCCCCTAAAACCTAGGCTTCACGAAGGCAAAGATGTTTATCCATATCTGTAGGGCCTAGAACAGTACCTAGAAGACTAAGGAATATCTAGCAAATAAATAAAGGTTGAAAAGCCTCTTGCCTGACTTTCTACTGGAAAACTAACATTGAAATGCCCACCGCTTTTGATAAAAAGCAACCCAGTGGTCTTTTGGAAAATCTGAAGTTTCTAGACTCTGATGGAGTAAAAGGGAGAATAAAAAGATAGCGGGCCTGCCTTTGGGAAGAAAGGATCGCAGAAGGTGCTATCCAAGAGGCCAAGGTGGGCGAGTCGCAGACACGAGGCGCTAGTCCACAAGCTAACTGGAGCGCGCACAGGGATCTGTGAATAAGAGAATAAAACAGGTAACCAGAGATGCGGGGACAGACAGTGGGGCTCAGTCTCTAGGAAGAATCAACAAAGCCATTCCAAAGCCTCATCTGGCATGGGACGTGGGTGTGCTGCTGCCAATAACTCTTTCTTCATTTAGGAAGATAAAAAAGTTGGAGGCGGGGTGGGAGTAAGACTTCCCTGTAGGACAGACATCAACTGTACACTGGAGAAAAGATTCAGAGTCACTTGAAAGCAGTGGTTCTTTGGGGTGCCGGAGCAGTACAGTCGGTCAATCCTCTGACTCTTGGTTTTCAGCTCAGGCCCTGATCTCGGGGTCTGGAGATCAAGCCCTGCATAGGGAGTTTGCTTAAGATTCTCTCTCTCTACCCCTCCCCACTGGGTTCTCTGTCTCTGTCTCTCTCTCAAATATATAAATAAACCTTTATAAAAGAGAAAGAAAGAAAGGAGGGGGGGGGGAGGAAGAAAGGAAGGAGGGAAGAAAGAAAGTAGTTCTTAACTTGCCTAAATTGGTAACTTTGGGTTGAGTTTCTTGACTCAGTGGGGATAACATGAGATAATGTATGTGAAACCCTGAGTACAAGATCTGGAACATGGGAGCCATGGATGTTCACTATTAAATTGATATCCACTTCTGAAAATCTGATAAATGAACACACTCCCTCTCCAGAAAAATGCACATTTGACTATGTCAAATTTCTGTCAAATGTCAAAATTCTGCAGACAATTTCACAGGGTCTAGGAGCTTTCTAGAGCCTTCCAGCTCTACTGAATAAGGGGTTAAGAAAAAGTGCTTTAATGAGATAGAAGGGCTCCAAAGTCAACAAGATCTGGCTGTAATTCACTAGAATATAATTATATACCTAAAGAAACAATGTGTTAACTGGAACAGGGGTTAATCAACCTTGGGAGCACAGAATTGGCAAATACAGGCTGTCCCTATTCAAGCATTGCTTAGGGAGGAATGTCCAGGGCCAAGAACCTATTCATCTGTCCCTGGTGACAATGGTTTAGTCCTACTATGGAAATGTGTGTAGTTTGGTATCTTTAACATCTGAATCACGTCACCTAATTCCCCTGACTCTGCCAGTGGAGGGCCTACAAGGAGTGAAATCTCTGGCCAAGAGACCGGGAGTCTGGTCCCCTTAGCTAACGTTTCTCATTGTAAATAGTGAGCTAGAATTCTGGGTTTAATAGAACAATCTGTGAGTATGGCTAACCCCTCCTCCTCTGCTGACATACAGATCAATTTTCTATGCCCACAAGGCTTCTTGGGTGAAAGCCAGAAAGCCCCAGTGTGCTGAGATCCAGAGCTCTTCTTTTCTGCTAATGAGTGGAAATGAATAGTTTTTTTTTTTTTTTAAGATTTAATTTATTTATTTGACAGAGAGAGATACAAGTAGGCAGAGAGGCAGGCAGAACGAGAGGACGAAGCAGGCTCCTCTTAGAGCCGAGAGCCTGACGCGGGGCTCCATCCCCGGACCCTGGGATCATGACCTGAGCTCAAGGCAGAGGCTTTAACCCACTGAGCCACCCAGGTGCCCTGAAATGAATAGTTTTAATGAATAATTTCTCTCATAGCAATCAACCTAAAGGAAGTACTTAGAAGTTGAGATATACAGGTACATCCAGAAGATGTCCACTATAATACATTCCTTAAAACTTTTTATTTTGTGTTCATTTTTATTTATTTATTTTTTAAAGATTTATTTATTTGAGAGAGAGAGCAGGCTCACGCATGAGCAGGGGGAGGGTGAGAGGGAGATGGAATCTCAACCTGGGGCTCGATCTCATGACCCCAAGATCATGACCCGAGCCAAAACCAAGAGTTGGACGCTCAACCGAATGCTGCCACCCAGTCACCCCTTGGGTTAATTTTTAGATTAACATGGAGTTATAAGAGGTAATATTGAGAGATTGTCTATACCTTTCGCCTAGGTTTACCCAATGGTAACAGCCTCAGTCTGTTCAGGTTGCTATAACAAAACACCAGCAAGTGGGTGGTTTAAAAACAAATGTTTCCTTCTCACAGTTCTAGATGCTGGAAAGTCCAAGCTGAAGGCGCCGGCAGATAACATGTCTGGTGAGAGCCGCTCTCCAGGTTCGGAGGCGGGCATCTTGCTGCATCTTCAACATGGACTGAATATTTATGTCCCCCTAAAATTCATACATTGAAGCTCTAACTGGGAATGTGATAGCATTGAGAAGTGGTGCCCTTGGGAGATAATAGAGTTCCGATGGGATTGAGCGTGGCGTCCTCATGATGGATTCAGTGGTTCTAGAGGAATGGAAGACCAAGAGAAAGAGACTGCTCTCCCTAGGTCCTGTGAAGACATAGGGAGAAGGCAACTGTCTGCAGGCCACGCAGAGTGACCCAAGAACCAAATAAGCTGGCACCTTTGTTTTGGGACTTCCTAGCCTCCAACACTGTGGGAAACAAATGCCTGTTGTCTAAGCACCTCAGTCTGTAATATTTTGCTATGGCAGCCCAAGTTAATAGGAGAGTATCTTTTACTCAAAGAATGGAGGTGGCGGGTGTGTGTGTGTGTTGGGGGATGGTGGGAATACAAGAGGGGAAGAAGGGAAGAGAAACCAAATTAAATACCAAAAGTTTTCACTCAAGGCTGAGACCCCACCATGAGGAGGGACTGTCCCCTGGGAAACAATTGATCTGTCTGCCCCAGTACTCCAGGGCTGTGGGGACCACCAAGGCCTATGGCTTTCCTAGGTACCGCCGAGGTGTGGAGGGAGTCTCCAGGCTCTGGAGCTCTGGTTGCGAACAGGGGGGAACAAGGAAGTGAGGGCATCCTCTGGGCCTCAACCTTCAATGATGAAAGACAAGGAGGCCGGAGAGACTAGAAGGGCAGGGGTTAGAAAGTGGGAGCCACCAGTTAGCTGACCCGTTCCACACTCACCTTCCTGATCTGAACCCAGGAGGAAGAGGAAGGGGCTGTGGGGAGCGGGACACAGGATGGGTGGAGCATCTGCTCAGGCAGAAACCCACGGGAGACAAATGAGAGCAGAGCCTCAGGAATTGTCAGGAATCTGCCCTGTCTGTGTCTGGGTCTTTCCTGCAAGGAGACTGTACACCATCTGCTAAGAGTACTGGCCTGGGAGTCAGCTGATCTGAGTCTCATTCCAACTGGGCCTCAGAGCAGGGCAGTTGGGCGAAGCCAATTCGATATGGGGGACATTTTGGTAGAACTGAGTCAAAATAGAAAAATTTTTTAAAAAGCACCAAGTAACTTCTGAAAGACCTTTCCAACCCTTACTTTCTCACAGACCCTCCTCTTCCCCCTCTCATTCCACATCCAACCTTGACTCCATTCCTGATTTCTACTATTCTCTGACCGCTTCTCCACTGCAGATCATTCCTGACTTTCGGAAGTGAGAGCTGGCATTGGGCGGGGCTCGGAGGGGAAGTGAGGATGCCTGCTTTGCCTGTATAGCTTGACAGAAAAAAAAGGTTATAAATTTAATGATTCGGTTTTTAGGATAGAAGACCTCATATGAACAGTGCTGTGCCGATGCATTCCAGGGCTGAATGGCCACTTTTATTTTATTTTATTTTATCTAAAGATTTTATTTATTTATTTATTTGACAGACAGAGATCACAAGTATGCAGAGAGGCAGGCAGAGAGAGGGGAGGGGAGCAGGCTCCCTGCTGAGCAGAGAGCTCCATACGAGGCTGGATCGCAGGACCCTGAGATCATGACCTGAGCTGAAGGCAGAGGCTTTAACCCACTGAGCCACCCAGGCGCCCCTGAATGGCCACTTTTAAATCTGCTAAAGGTATTGGAAGTGATTTCTAAACAAAGCTAGAGATCTCAGGGAGGGCTGGTTCTCAGGTGAAAAAGCCAGAGGTCCCAGAAGGGAAAAAGAGCTCCATCTGGGAATGAAAAACCCTAGAATCCTTCTGAGGATATAGGTGGTCTGCCTGCCTGGAGTTCGGCCCTTTGCGGGGCTGCCTGCTCTTCTGCCATCCCATGTGGTTCTGGTAAACAGTCTCAGTGTCCTGCCTGCCCCAGGCAACAGAAGTGGGCCACGGCTCAAGCCTGGCCAATTCTAGTACCTATCTCCTGTCCACAGCGAGTGGTCTAAGATGAAGGTACAGAAACCAAGCAGAGTCAGCCTCCTTCCACAGGTTTAATAATATGGTGCCTGGGAGAGAACACTCTAGGATCTTCCTCTGGGATTGTGGACTATAAAGATGATGGCAGTGTGGGGCTGCTGGCAGCCATCTTGCCACCATGCAGATAGTCAGCAACCCTAGTCAAACTTCCTAAGCCAATGAATTGTCTTTGCTTAAGTGGGATCATGCCTGTTTTCTGTCCATTGCAATTAACAGACCACTAACACACTGTTCCACTTCTTATTTTAGAACTTTGGGAATCCTAAGATTGTCTGATGGGAGGCTTGCTTATTGACAGGCCCTTATTCTCAGAGCCCATATAATCAGACCTCCCATGGGAAAAAAGTGATCCCCTGTGAAAAAATACCTCCCAGGCTTCAGAGGAACCCACACCAGCTGTCTGTCTACACTAATCAACCAAGTATTTATTCATAAATGTCTTTCAATCAAAAAGAGATACATACCCAGGCACATATTGGTGTAGTGCCTGACCTCTGAGGATAGAAGTTGGCCTCTAGAGTTCCCAGAGATAAAGGATCAAGACTTGAACTGGCATCAGGTCTCTTACCAACAGTACTGTATGCTGCAAGACAAAGGAGTGAGGTCTTCAAAGGTCTGTGGGAAAAAAATGAATTTGTACCTAGAATCTTCTCCTCAGCCAAATTAACATACACATCTGAGATCCTAAAGGACTCCACGTTTCCCTGTCACACAACCATTCAAAGCAGTATGCATACTCACGCAAAAGGGAAAAGGAAGTCAGGAAAGAAATGGACCCAAATGGGATACAGGAAACAGAGGACCAACCCAAGAGACACGTGATGGCGATGTTTTAGGAACTACATGAGTAAAGAGTCTCAAATTATTGAATCCAGTGGTGGGTTTACAGGCGGTGTTCTTTGTACTATGATTTTGACTTTTCTCTATGTTTGAAGTTTTTCATAACACAAAGTTGGGGAAAAATTAGAAGCACAAGAATCAGGAAGAAGAAAATTAGGCAGCACATTTAATTTCGTGTCAATAAGAAAAGGGGGCAGTTAAATGCTAGGATAAATTAAAACATAGTTTATTTAATGCTTTGTTGACAACATAGGTGGTTCCTAATTCACTAGGTCGTACCATCTAGGTATTTAAACCTGTGCTCCTCAAGAAACATGGGATTTTTAGGTTATGCAATATGAATGCATTTAACACCACAGACCTGTACACCTAAGAGGGATTAAAGGGGTAAATTTCATGTTATGTATATTTTACAATAAACTTTTTTTAAAGGAAATGTGATTTTTTAAAAAAATTCAAGATTTTCTTTCTTTTTTTTTAGGAGTTTTTGGGGAAATAATAACTTTTGCAATGAAGAAAGATTCGTGTGCTACAAGAAAAACAAATCTGTATGTGATGTTTTGTTGTGTCTGTGTGATTTTTTTGTGTATGTGTGGTTTTTGTGGTGTATGTGTGATTCTATATGTGGTGTTTTTTGTTTTTGTTTACGCTTTGGGGTTTTTTTGTTTGTTTGTTTGTTTCTTTGGGTTTGTCTGGGAGTAGACTTGCTGCTCGTCGGGTATGTGCATCTTCGACTCTGGAAGATATTTCCAAAGTGGTTGCACCAACTGACTGGTGTGCCACCAGAAGGACGTGAATATTCCCAGTGAGTATTCCCCCCAGGTCCACATTTTTGCTGGCATTCGTGTTTTCAGACTTCCGCATTTGTGGTGTGAAATTTGAGTTTCATTTTTACAGAGTAGGGATGAGCAGACGGGGCTCTGACAGCCTGGCTGAACCATCTGAACCATCGGGAGAGTGCCTGACATCTGGTCCAGCAGTGACACAAGCAAGTATGACGTTGGTTGAACTGAACTGGCCAGGGATGCCTGTCCTTCACGGGGTCCTTTGTGTAACGGGGGAGCCAGTGTGCATGAGGACCTGGCTGGGAGAAGCTAACAGCCCCGAGGAGTAGGCCCTGGGTGCTGGCAGCAGGCAGGGGCGAGAAGATGGGGGAGCAGCTTGTGTGAGGTATGCCGGCTGGGTTTTTCTAGAGAAAAGTCCATGGCAACACTGGAACAGAGGGGAGGAACCGAATCTGATGAAGAGAAGAGGAGGGGGGGCATAGAAGAGACTACAGCCTGTTTCAAAGCTCAAAAGCAAGAGAAAACTCTTCGTCATTCACAGAAGAAGATGGGTGTGCTTGGCAGAAAAGAATTTAAAGTCGAGAATAACCAGAAAGGTAAAATTACTAAATTTGTGCATGCCTCAATGTCCCCAATTGTACAAGCAGGGATATTGACGGCACCTATCTCATAAAGTATGGTGAACATTACATGAAATAATATCTCTAAGGCACTTGGCATAATGCCTGGAACAAGTAAATTCACTAAGTATCAGCTCTCGTTAAATAAGTCCTTCAAGATCGCACAGCTCAACTCATGAGTGGGTGTCTAGGATTTGAACAGTTCCCTGATTTCAAAGCCCAGACTCTTAACCCCTGTGCTCTACTGGCGGCGCACCATTTATGGACCATAGTGCTCCACACTCAACATTACCTCATTCACTCCTTATTGAATCCCTGAGCTGGGCATCACCATCTTACAGAAGAGGAAATTGGGCATTGTTTAACTCTGTTGCCCTAGCTCACACGGCTGGGACTCACTCATAGCCAGGCCTGCCCAGCTCCAGAGCCCTCTCCACACCACTACGCTAGGAGTCTCCTGGCCTGGGTCCCAGTCCCAGATCTGCCGCTGATCACTCTGCACCATCGAGTCTGTCTCCTCCTTGTGTAGATAACAGGTGCTAGTTAGAGCACCATCTCTATGGTTCCTTTACACTCCACTGTTCTGGAAAGGTGGATTTGATGAAAGCAGACCGTGTTCCAGGTAGGAGAGAGAGGTGTGAGTCAGACGGATCCCCATCCCCATCTGACTGCACAACATCAACCAACAGAGATCCAGAGGCGCCGAGAGAGGAGTCCAGGTCTCCAAAGCATTAGTCATCGTCTGCTCCCACCCCCCAGGGGACCAGCAGGGCTGCTGCTCCAATTAGAGTGGATTGATGAAATTGATGAGGGGCCTCTAGGATGATGAAAGGGTGGGAGAGGGCATCTCAGAGGGCACACTGGGAGATCGAATCACAGAGCCTGGAGAAGAGAAGGCAAGAAGGGCCAGTCTTCAAGTCTCCAGTGAGTACGGGGTGTGGGTGGCAGGGGAGAAAGAACACAGGGTAAGCCTCAGGGTATCTGAGACCTGGCCCTCGTCCTGGTTCTGACACTAACAAGCAGAAAGACCTTCGTTTGACAAGTTACCTCCTCTCTCCAATTTTCAATTTCTACATTTCAAACATTAGGGAAAGAACGTTAAAGAGAAATCCCACCAATTTATACAAAGAAATGTAAAATAGCAGAGTTGTAAAAACAACTAAAAATGGCTCAAAACCCTGGCAAGGGGGAGAGCTGCTAAGTAGACCCAAACGGGAGGGTGGTGTGTTTGATGCAACGGAAAATTAAAGTGTCGTTTGGAATGCTGAACGGTAGTGAACGTTGATGGCGAGCTGTGTGCCGGGCACCAAGGAGAGGTCTTAACGTGCAGGACCTCCTCTGATATCCTCAAGCATCTTCTGAGGCAGATAAGATTGCATTTTTCAAATGAGTTAGCTCAAACCCGGAGAGGTTCAGTCACCCAACACGTTAATAAGGGATGACATCAGGACTCCAATCCAGAGGTCCATCTGACCGAGAAGACTCCCGCCCTCACTCACATGCCCCTGTTGGACGGGAGGACCATGCAGAGATAGACAAATGGATATATGAAAGTGTGAAGCAGGTGGAAAAAAAATCCTCAAGAGTGATTATGTTAATGTAAGAAAGTTGGCATCCGCACCAGGTTTGGAAATTTATAAATAGGCAATTTAGGATGATGAGAAGTTACTCGGGGCTGCTAAAGTTTAGATACTTTTGCTCCATTTTTGGTCGTAAAGAGGATGACCCATGGACTACCTGAGTGAGGGGTGAGGGCAGAGGATGGAGCCTTTCTAATTCTACCGGTAACTTTCGAGGTGAGCCGAGAGGGAAAGTACAGCTTCACTTCCTCACCCCTGAGAAGAGTCTAGAAGAGTCTGGAAGTCTGGTCACCTAACTCTCCTGCTTCAAGTTTTTTAGTTACTTCATGTGGCCTACAGCACTGGTTTTCCAACTTGGCTGCATATTATAGTCACCTAAGAAACTTTTTATTTTTTTTTTAAAGTAGGCTCCATGCCCAATGTGGGGCTTGAACTCATGACTTCAAGATCAAGAGTCACGTGCTCCACCGACTGAGTCAGCCAGGCATCCCTCACCTGAGACATTTTTTAAAACTACTAATACCTGGGTCCACTCCTAGAGATTCTTACTAGATATGGGTGTGGCTTTGGCATTGGAAGTCTTAAAATCTTCTCACATGATTCCAATACGTGTGGAAACATCTGAAAACCACTGGCCAAATGTTAAAGGCTTAACTCCTTCACTTGACACAAAAGGCCTTGATTTCTTCGGTAAGCTTCCCTATATTCCCATTTTTCACTTATTTTCTCCAAACCAGTTACAATGTCCTGAATATGTTATGCCTTGCTATTTATATTTCTGGATCTTTACATGTTATTTCTTGGGCTCAGAAGGCCTTCTCCCTTAGCCATCTGGAAAATTCCATCCGTCCTCAATTCTGTGGCAGCCAGCCTCCATGATGACACCCCCCCCCCCCAGTAATCTCCACATCCTGGTAGTCACACCCTTGTAGAATCCCCTCCCCTACTGAACAGGCCTGGCCCGAAAAATAACAGGATATTATGGATACAATGGAATGAGAGTTCCAAGGATGGGTCATAACAGACACTGCAGCTTCCATCTTACTCTCTCCTGGATCCCTTGCTTTGGGAGAAGCCAGCGGCCATGTCTTGAGCAGCAGCCCCATGGAGCTCTCCGTGAGGTAAGGCCTCCTGGTAGCACCCATGTGAGTGAGCCAGCCCGGAAATGGATCCTCCAATCTTTTTTTTTTTTTTTTTTTTTTTAAGATTTTATTTATTTATTTGACAGACAGAGATCACAAGTAGGCAGAGAGGCAGGCAGAGAGAGAGGAGGAAGCAGGCTCCCTGCTGAGCAAAGAGCCCGATGCGGGACTCGATCCCAGGACCCTGAGATCATGACCTGAGCCGAAGGCAGCGGCTTAACCCACTGAGCCACCCAGGCGCCCCTGGATCCTCCAATCTTTGTCAAGCCTTCAGATGACAGTAATCCCAGCTGACATCCTGACTGCGGCCCCAAGAGAGATGTTAAGCCAGAACCACCCAGCTAAGCCAATCCAGAATTCTTGAGCCGTAAAGTGTGAGATAATATTTGTTGTTCTAAGCTGTTAAATTTGGGGTTATTATGCTGTGATGACTAATACAAATGCCAAGCTCAAGTATATAATACCGAGAACTTTTCTCCTCTGCTGAAGTTGAACTCATCACCCTGTGCCCCTTCAGAGCCTCAGATAGCCTCTGGTTCGGTGCTCGTGACACGGGGCCTAACTGTTGGCCTTTCTTGCCCTCTAGATTCAGTTTCATGAGAACGGGGCCATCCATTGAGAGTACATGAACACATGTGAGAAAGGCCATCTGAGTTGATTCTCACAGATCTTTTAGCCCAGGCTTCTTCTCTACACAAAAACTCCAAGGTTGGACTGTTGGAAACCATGGATGTCATGGTGAGTGGGTCCTTAGGATTTTCTTCATGAATCCAATAAAACCCTGGCATCTCTGGAAGCATTTAGAGCACTAGAATGGAAGTCAGATCTGGATTGGATTTGATTTTTTAAGTATGTCCCATGCCCAGGGTGGAACCCAACACAGGGCTTCACCCGAGATAAAGACCTGAGCTGAGACCAAGAATCAGACACTTAACAGACTGAGCCACCCTGGCAGCCTGAGATCTGGATTTTAATTCTCTACCAACTTCTTGAGGAACTTCTCCGAGCTTTGGTTTCCTCATGCATCAAAAGGCTCTTCCCATTCTAAAATTTAATGATTCT
The DNA here is from genome assembly GCF_030435805.1 of Mustela lutreola. Classification (NCBI taxonomy): domain Eukaryota; kingdom Metazoa; phylum Chordata; class Mammalia; order Carnivora; family Mustelidae; genus Mustela; species Mustela lutreola. The sequence goes on from NC_081299.1 coordinate 18,944,042, forward strand.
ATATTTTCAGCTAGTTCTCTTGTTCCATAAAGAAGGGAAAAATAGGGCGCCCCTGGGTGGCTCAGTGGGTTGGGCCTCTGCCTTCGGCTTAGGTCATGATCTAGGGGTCCTGGGATCAAGCCCCGCATCGGGCTCTCTGCTCAGTGGGGAGCCTGCTTCCCCCTCTCTCTCTGCCTACCTCTCTGCCTACTTGTGATCTGTCAAATAAATAAATAAAATCTTAAAAAAAAAAAAAGAAGAAGAAGAGAAAAATAGGCTAATAATGTTAAACCATAGCAGGGGTTCTCAAGCTAGGCTGCTTATCAGGAATACCCTTCAAGCTTATTTCACACACACACACACCCCTGAAGCCCACCCTCTACTTTCTGAATCAGCTTCTCTGGGTCTCTGGAGACATGGCCAGGGCATCCGTATTTGTACAAAGTTCCAAAGCAATTCAGATGTGTGTCTAGAGCTGAGAATCATTGATCTACCCTGTATGTCAGAGATTTTTTTCCTGCCAGTTGGTCAGCCCCATGGTTTTGTTCTCTGAACTGTTCACTTTCTGTGAGGTGGACAGATGACAGATGGACTGTTGGAACCAGCCCACCTCGACTGCTGGAAACTGCTAGAAAAGCGTTCCAGGTGCACTATCAGGACCCAGTTGGATTATCAACAAAAATGTCTCTTTGTATGATCCGACCGTTGAGGGCATTTACTGGAAAGCAAATCATGGGTGACTTTTGCCCACATAGGGTAAAGAGCTGCTTTCTTTTTGTGAGATGGGAATGCTCAGAAATTCAGAGCACTGGCCTTAGAACCCGACAATTTAGGTTCAAGTCCTGGCTCCAGGACTTTATCACATGCTGGTGACTGTGGCTGAGCCAGGACATCTTTCTGAACCTCATTTTCCAGAGCTACGGTATGGGGAGAACACGCACTACCTTGCAGGGATGTCGTTAGGCTTAAATGATACAATGTATGTGCAACACTTAGCATAGAATCTGGCCCAAAACAAGTGCTCATTATGTAGCGGCACACTGGCAAAAACAAAATATGGCACTTCTGTTATTAATAGCGATATATATTTGTCTAGTGCCTTGCAAATTACAAAGCCGCTCTTATATCTGACACTGAAACCTTCCCTCCACCCCAATCCTGAGGTGGGCATGGCAGGCATCAGTGACCCCATTTTACAGAAAAGGAAGGCTCGGAAGGGTTCACTGGCTCCAGATCAAATGGCAAAAAAGTGTGTCTGGCTTCAGACCTGGGTGTGATACCATGCAAATGAGTAATTATACGCGCACACTTGGCAGGCTGAGCATGTAGGGACCATCTGGCTTCGCAGGCTGAGGAGGACTGGATTTTGGAGCAGCTTCTTTTTTTAGACAAAAGCAAGATGGGGAAAATAAGCTGGCAAACTTTCCCTCGTTTTCAGTATCAGTGTGATCTGTGCTCAGTTTTGCTTTCCTTCTAACTCTTGGGCGCCCGTCGTCCCTGTATCTCTGTTCACTCCAGCTGCCCTGGGCCGCGTCGTCACTGGCTCTGCCCCAGGCCCCACAGCTGGGGTCTGAGAAAACCAAAAGGAAGGGAAGCAGGGGCAGCTGGAGCCATCAGAGGGCTGGGTGAACACCAGCTGTTCCCAAGTCTGGCTGGGGAACAAGAAGGGGACAAGCAGGGAGGGGACAGTTGATCCCTGCTCCCTGTGTCAGTCAACAGGGGGGTGCTTTCCCATGCAACAGATGGGTCTTGCTCCTAAAATAATGTAATCCAGCCCAACACTAAGTATGGCACGGATGTGTTTCTCCTGGGGAGCAGGAGGCCAAGGGATCAAATGTTGGTTGAATCTAATCAAGAAGGCTTTTAGAGAAGAGGGGAACTCGAAAGGGGCCTAAAGGATTAGTAGTACTTGGAAGTACAGGAAGAGGGTTGGGAGCCCTCCCCGCCTCCAAGCAAGAAACATCACGAGAAAGGGCATGCATGTTCGTTTGGGGAACTGGGTGGGCACGTTAGGGGGACTGGGGAAAAAGAGTGCGTGGTAAGAAGCAGAGGACAGGAGGGATAGGGCAAGACCAGATGGAGTGGGGAGGCGAGATGCCATCCTACAGGGAAAAGGGAGTCCTGCAGGTCCCTGACAACTCCAGGCCAGAGCCCTGGAGTGGCAGAACCTAAGGGGCCTCAGGGATCAGCCAGATCAACAACCACAACCCCAAAGCCCGATATATACAGATAGAGAGACCGAAGTCACCGGAGGGAAAGCACCTACACCAGGTCACGGAGCAAGAGAGACCATGACAGAGACGAGACGTGTACCCTGGCTCCAGACCAGCAGTTTGCTCCTCTTCCCATCAGACCACCTTGCCAGACTGGCATTTTGATACAAAAGGAGTGTTGTAGGGCAGATTTGGCAGCAAGACGCCGGGGGAAAGGGATTAGTCCAGGGGTAAGCTGCTGGTCAGACTGGCCTCAAAGGACCCGGAAACCAGCATCGGGGAGGGCACAGCGGAGCTGGTGGGAAATCAGAGCCGGCAGCGACGGGGAGAGCTGAGGTCATTCGCGGGCCCTTGTCAGGCCTCAGGGGTGTCTCCTGAGGAGGTCACAGGCATTTGAACCCCTTTTGCCCACCTCAGAGGCAGCAGAAAACACTACAACCACTACACACTCCCCGCCTCCAGGTCCTCCTCCCTCCGACCATCTAAACAGGCCTGTGAGTTTCCCACTCAACATTTTAGGACCTCCAGGTTCTATCTGCTGCATAGACACGTGTGCTTGGATGATCAGGAGTGAAACTAAAACCCAGACCAGAACCCAAGAGCATAGACCCTTCCTGGTGGGGAAGACAGCCTACCAGGCTAGAACTGTGGGGCGGGTCTTGAGTTTTGATGTGAGGAGCCGGAAATCAGAGCCAAGAGAACAGAAAAACTGTCTTCATCTAGCTCCTCCCTTGCACAGTGAGAGCAGCTGGGTGGCAGGGGGCGGCTTCTTGTGACGGAAATACCCGGGAAACCAGAGAAGCTGCAGTAAGAGCTGAGGCCAGGGCCACCGGGGTCCACTCAGGGAAGGGCAAGCTACCGTATTGGCATGTCAGGAGGACCGAAGAATACAGCATTGGTCACAGCTAGTGCTGATGAAGCCCTTAGCAGACTAAGGGCTTTACACACAGTACCTCACCTAATTGTTCCAACAGCTTGCAGAGGGAAATACTACTAGAATTCTCACTTGGCAAACGAGGAAACCGAAGTTCACGAACAGCCTGAAGTCATAGGGCTTATACCAACCAAACACCTGAGCCACAGTCCTTGAAGAGGTGCACTTCCCTCCCCAACCCATCTCTCGATAATGCTGGGGTGTCACTGAGTCTAAATAGTCCTACAGAAAATTGCTGGAGTCTTGACTTTTTTTTTAAAGGATTTTATTCTTAAGTGAGCTCTATGCCCAATGTGGGGCTCGAACTTACAGCCCCAAGATCAAGAGTTGCCTGCTCCATCCAGGGACTGAGCCAGCCAGGCACCCCATAGAATTTGCTGTTTTTGATTCCATTCCTCATGAAATTACATTTTTAAAAAAATTTTTTCAATTTATTTATTTTCAGTATTCATTATTTTTTTCACCACACCCAGTGCTCCATGCAATCCGTGCCCTCTATAATACCCACCACCTGGTACCCCAACCTCCCACCCCCCCGCCGCTTCAAACCCCTCGGATTGTTTTTCAGAGTCCATAGATGAAATTACATTTTTCTTATCCTGACAGTTTAGAGACAGAGGAAGATGCAAAACTGAGACTGTGTAACCAACAGTACGGCTCACTGGGAGCTTGGATTTTGATGCCGAAATGCCAGCTTTGCCAAACTCTTCCTGTGACCTCTTGATCGAGTCACTTCTCTAGGGCTCTAGTTCCTCATACATAAAATGAGGCCAACAGCACCTGAGCTCAGGGGGTTCAGGTGAGAAGCAAGCGAGATGATGCGTGTGAGTTGAGTGGAAACCTTGACTCCCAGGAAGGGCCAGTAAACACAGGCTGTGGCAATCATCATCTCGGTCCCTTCACCATGCGACACCGGCTGGGGACACTGGGCATCTGCATGTGGTTGTGACAGGACAGGAAGTAATCTTCCTAATGAGCATGGGTCCTGAGTATAGAGTGCGGGCTCTCCTGTCTCTCTGTCACTCGGCAGGCCCAGGGACCCCAGAAGAAAAGGGGAGCAGATATAGGACCCCCACAAGCCCCAGACACGCAGTTGAAGTCCACTGATGTTTCAAGAGCCCCATAGTCCTCCTGAGGATGGGCAAGGAGGCAGCCATGTCAGGACATACATAGGAAAGGCACCTGGGGACTGTGTTGGGGGCACAGCAAGAACCCGATCGGCCTCAGTGTGACAAATCCGGGAAGGGGAAGGGATGAGGAATCTCATTCCAATCTGTGTTGACTGAAATTCCCTCACGTGGCATCCCATGCACGGAAGCTTCACCATGTACCACTAGGAGGCTTCCCTAGGTATAGTCCCAGAATGGGATGGGGAACAAGATGCAGAAGAACCCAAGGGGTGCCTGGGTGGCTCAGTGGGTTACGCCTCTGTCTTTGGCTCCAGTCATGATCCAGGGTCCTGGGATTGAGCACTGCATCGGGCTCTCTGCTCAGCGTGGAGCCTGCTTCCCCCTCTCTCTCTGCCTACTTGTGATCTCTCTCTCTGTGTCAAATAAATAAATAAAATCTTTTCTAAAAATTAAAAAAAAAAAAGAAACCCAAAACCTCTTCTTAGCTTTTGGAAAGGTAATTTACCAGAAGGTTACTTACCAGCAAATGACAAACAATATGCACAATTACCTTATTTACCTAAAGGCCCAATTAGCTGGTATCTTTCAATCCCCTGGAAGCGAACAAAAAACCAGGACAAAGAGGGGCGCCTGGGTGGCTCTATGGGTTAAAGCCTCTGCCTTCCACTCAGGTCATGATCCCAGGGTCCTGGCATCTAGCCACGCATCAGGCTCTCTGCTCAGCAGGGAGCCTGCTTCCCCCTCTCTCTGCCTGCCTTTCGGCCTGCTTGTGATCTCTGTCAAATAAATAAATAAATAACCTTAAAAAACTCTGAAAAACAATCTGAGGGGTTTGAAGTGGCGGGGGGGTGGGAGGTTGGAGTACCAGGTGGTGGGTATTATAGAGGGCACGGATTGCATGGAGCACTGGGTGTGGTGAAAAAATAATGAATACTGTTTTTCTGAAAATAAATAAATTGAAAAATTTTTTTAAAAAAAAGAAAACCTTAAAAAACAACAACAACAACAACAAAAAAAAACCCACAACTCAGGACAAAGGACCAAAGGCCTTGTGACATCCCTCCTGAGCAAAGGATTACAAAGTCCAAGCGCTAAAGGCAGTGCATTTTCACTGCAGGAGAGTCTCTAACGCCCTCTCTGACTACCTGCTTTTACTTTAGACAATTGTTAAGTAAGGTGGCTGATCAGAGGTCACAGACTTGAAGGGATCAGGGAAGACTGCCATTAAGGCAAAGAGGAGTGAGAGCTGGCAGTCTGACCACAAGGAAGACAGCAGGACTCTGAAAAGCAATCAAGAGAGCTCCAAGGACAGCCACTGGGGCTGCAGACGGTCAAAGCAAACAGCTCTCCTCATCTTTGCAGACCAGAGGGTACCGCTGCTCAGACCTCAGACCTGCCCACCGATATAGGTCAGCTCTCCTGGGGGTGGTGTGGGGTACTAGGTATGGCCAGATGACTTGCTCTGGCTAATGAAATGTGAATGGAAACAGGGAGTGGCCCTTCTGGGCAGAAGGTTCAAGCGCTAGCAGGCGCTCCATCACGACAGCTGGCAGCAAACGCTTTCAGCCAGCCTGGGTCCCCAAATGCAGATAAAGATGCCACCAGGCAGAGCTTCCCCAACTGACAGAGATCAAGGACATGGGCAAGAAATACACCTGTTACCTTTGGGGACTGCTTGTTAACAGCTACATAATCTAGTTTATCTTAATAGAAACATCCTAAAATGTCAGAGGTCGGCTCACATTAGGCAAATGTGTGCATTATCTTTTTGGTAGATTGCCACTCAAAATAGTCAGTATTGTGTTTTGTAGCTTAAAGGATAATTTTCAGTTATATGAAGATTCCCCTACTCCAGTGTTGCCGGATAAATGAGTCATTAGCAGATCACGAACCGAATGGGGGAGGTGGGTCCAGTTTCTGAGTACCTTCTGAATGATACCTACATAGACATGGGACATATTTGCTGGGTCTCCTGGGCTAATGCGGCCAGCACTGGCCCCCAGCACCTGCAGGACCAGCCCCAGGCACAAGAAGTGGCATCTGCTGGTTCTGTGAGTGCAGACGGGCTCTGGTCCCCGTACGGGGTTGGCAGGCTCTCTAAAATACTTGTATGCACTCTCCTAGAAGTCGTCCATAATGTGTTGTTGAGTAAAACAGCAAGTCCCAAACTTCAAAATATACAGTCTTTTAAATCATATATGGAATATTTATAAAACTGATCTTCCAGTGGGCCAAAAAGCAAGTTTCAACAAATGTTGAAGGATGAAGACCATAGGGTTATTTTCTTTGACCACAAACAATCAAGCCAGAAAACAAAAGCTGTAAGATAGTTTAAAAAATCTCACACATTTGGAAAGTAGGAAACATACTTTTTAAATAACCCATGGGTCACACATCCTTACACTTAATCTGCTGAACAATTCATGGTGCAGATCCCCGTTTTAGAAAGTCAGGAACTAAGAATGGAAAGAGAACACAATTTGCTCGAATTTACACAGTGGCGGTAGAGCCGGGACTCAAAACCAGGATACAAAATTCTAGAGCCCGGGGCTTTAATAAAGGATATTCTCTTTATACTCTGTCTTGCCAGAATTCCCAAGATCCTCCCAAGTCTCAGTGGACCTGGTATTTCGTGTCTTAGAAAGAACAGCTATTGAGATGGGAGACATGGTCCCTACTTGCTTTGGTGGCACTGACCTTGGGTCTACTATGTAGACCCTTTTTGCTCCTGCCTCCTCTGGGGTCCCCTACCTGGGCTGAGGTATGACGTCTAGAGGAGTGGAGAGGACAGTTTCAGGATGATGTTCCCGGACAACTTTGAGTTAGATCTCCAGGAAGATTTCCTTTCCTTTTAAAGTTTTTTTTTTCCCACATGGGCATAAATGGTAAGCGAACAAAGAAAGACAGAAGGAAAAGTTACTTCCAGATGGCTCGCCATCTTGCTCTAATGTAGATTAAATAAAGAAAATATTCCAATGTATCATTAGGCAAACATGAGTATTAATATCATTCATATTATAAATGGAACAGAATGGAAATTCAGTCTATATCTTGACATACATTTGAGGCTAGGGCCTCAGAGCCGGAAAACAGACAATTATAGTGCCCTGATTCTGGGCATGTTGGAGGCTCCTGATACCTGAGGTAAGAGAAAGACCAAAGTGTTCCTAGATATCTCTGGGGGGGTGGGGGGGAGGGCTAAATTATAACCAACCAAAACGTCTCCCTCCTGTGGCAAGGGCCTGTTCAAACAGCCACTTAATGGTGTTAACCTACCTTCTCCATCTCCACCAACTTGTGTGGGTTCCTGTCAAGGTACATTTCTGGCAAACCTCCATGACACCCAGAGCTTCTGTGATACCACTCTGGACCTCAGCTTCTCTCCCTATGCCGTGAGGACACTACTCCCACCCTCCTCCGTGGGCTCACAAGTCTGAGTCCTGACCATGTTTCATGGAACAAGAAAATAAATGGAGAATCTTGATGGTGGTCCACATCCTAGAAAGTTACCTAAAGTGCTCAGAACTTACCAAATGGCCCTGGGGAGGGAAAGGCTGAGAGGTAGGAAGAGGTAGTGCTAAGCTGGGCTAGAGGTCCTGAAGGTGGGAATTTCACTCCATCCTTTGGTCTCATTTCTTCCATGGCAGAAGATACAATGGCCCAAGGGGAGGGAGTAGGCCTCTGGGTTAATACTGTTCAGCTTAAAGCTTGAAGCACCCCCCGTCCCCCCACCCCAGCTCTACCCCACTGCTTAGTCCCCACACCATCAGTGTTCAGTTTCCAGAAAGTCAATTTGCCAATCAGTAAGTGATCCAAGTCCCAGCGTGAGTTTAAGATCAGCAAGTCCAAGATCAAAGTATCCAGTTATCCAATCAGCAGCACAATTACATCCCCTTAATCTGTGAGGGTCACATCAGCCACTTCCTGATAGGAGGCTACGTGTCCCTGGGCAGGCCCCAAATGGGAACTCAGCTCAGTGACCTTTCACAAACGGCCGGTTGTGCCTACAGGCTGGACAGATGGTGTGGGGGCCCTGGGGTGAGCGATGGTCCAATGCCTTCAATGAGGCTGTTCCACTGGTCATAGTCCTCTTGTAGGTCTGTGTGGGAAAAAAAACAGGAAGGTTAGGGAAATCTTTGTAAGGTTAGTTCAAGGAGTAGCTACCGTGGATTTCGGGGGTCATCCTGGAGAGGAGCACCAGGGATACGGAAAGGACTGGTTATGGTGGGTGTGACGGTGAGAGCAGTATGGTAACTAGTGTCCACTGAATGTTTTATCAGTGTGCTTCATAAATGACTTGCTTGACCCGGAACAACCCAGTAAGGGTAATAATAGAAGCCAGCATTTACTGAAGGGTAATGCATCCTAGAAACTAGGCCAGACACGCACCGATTCATGTAATTTTCACAATCTCCCTATGCAGAAAGTCCTGTATTAGCTATTTTATAGCGGAGGAAACTGAGGCTCAGAGAAGCTACCCGATTCACCCGAGGTCATTCCAATGGAGAAGTGGTAGAGACAGAATTCAAACCTGGGTCAAAGGCATGAGAAAATGGAAAGCCCAGGGAAGCCGTTGAGCGGGAAGGAAGGGATCTTTGCACGTCAGCTGGGGGACTTCCATGAAAAGCGAGAGAGAACTAGACGGCAACATCATGAGGCAGCCCAATACCGGATAGGATTCCAGAGAGGGCCCTGGGATCGCAGGCAGATGGGTCTACCATAGTAAGAACAGTCAAAAAGGGACGAAGGCCTCAGGCGGAGGGAGCAGGGCACAGTTGAACAGGCAAATGGTGCTTTTGTTCCAAACAAACAAAAGCTGGGACAGAAGGCAGGGACCACTCTTCTTCATCTCTGGATCCCCAGTGCCCTGCCACGAACCTGGCAGGGAAGAGTTCCTCAACAAGGAAGTGTCACATAGTCATCAATTCAGAAACTATCAAGCACACCCATGATGGGCCAATCTGTTCTTGGTGCTAAAAATACCACACAAAAACAGAAACCCTTATCCTCATAGAGCTCATAATCTAATAGGCAGAGATAACAACAAACACAATAAATTATATTGCGTGGGAAAAGGTGGTAAGTACTATGGGGAAAAAACAGAGCAGATAAGAGACGCAGTGGTGGGATGCCTGGGTGGCTCAGTTGGTTGGACGTCTGCCTTCGGCTCAGATCATGATCCTGGAGTCCCGGGATCGAGTCCCACATCGGACTCCCAGCTCCATGGGGAGTCTGCTTCTCTCTCTGACCCTCTCCTCATTCATGCTCTCTCTCACTGTCTCTCTCTCAAGTAAATAAATAAAATCTTTAAAAAAAAAAAAAAAAAAAAAAGAGATGCAGTGGTGGTGCCTGGGAGAGGGGGGTGAGGCGAGGAAGGGAAGGTACAGGGGCGTAACAAGGGGGATCAGGGGTGCCTGGGTGACTCAGTTAGAAGAATATATGACTCTTGATCTCAGGGTCATGAGTTCTAGCCCCACACTGGGTATAGAGATTACTTAAATAAAGTAACTTAAGGGGCACCTGGGTGGCTCAGGGGGTTAAAGCCTCTGCCTTCAGCTCAGGTCATGGTCCCAGGGTTCTGGAATCGAGCCCCGCATTGGGCTCCCTGCTCAGCGATCCGGCTCCCTGCTCAGCGGGGAGCCTGCTTCCTCCTCTCTCTCTCTGCCTGCCTCTCTGTCTACTTATAATCTCTGTCTGTCAAACAAATAAATAAAATCTTTAAAATAAAATAAAATAACTTAAAAAAAAAAAAAAGAAATAAAAGGGTGGTCAGGGTGTGCCTCACTGGAGAGATCTGCACAAAGACCTAAAGGAGATGGGAAGAAGCCACGGGACCGAACGGAACAGTGTCCCAGACAGCAGGAACAGCAGCGCAAAGACCCCGAAGTGGGTGTGTGCCTGGAGTGCCGGAGGCTTGCGCAGCAACACTGAAGGCGGCCTGGGGAGGAGCAGCAGGAAGCGGGGTCAGGAGGGACCGAGGGCCACATCATACGAGGCCAGCAGGACACTGGACATTGGCTTTGACTCTCAGAGAAATGGGGAGCCACGGAGGATTCGGAAGAGGGGTGTGAGAGACTGGACTTAATTTCTATCAGGTTCACTCTGGCCACTCGATTAAGAAAAGACTGTGTGGGGAGGCAAGGGCAGGGAGAGACAACTTGGACAGGGTGACAGTCATGGGGGTGAGGGCATGTGACGAGGTTCCACATGTAGTCGAAAGGTAGAGCCAAGAGGATTTCTGAGGGATCGGAAAGGGGAGCAGAGACAAGAATGAAGACATCAGCTTGAGTAACTCGGAATTGGGTTTGGTCGGGGATGTCTACTGGGTGGAGAAGCCCTGAGTGGTGGGTTATACGGATCTGATGCTTGAGAGATCGAACTGGAGACATAAAGTGGGGTGTTGTCAGCCTAAGACCTACCCACGAGCGTGGAGAGATAACGTGAGGGGATACAGAGACAAGGTCCAAGCCCTGAGCCCCAGAAGCAGTAACGCAGACGGAGAAGGAGCAGACGTCCAGACAGGAGAACACCCACAGTGGAGTATTCTGGAAGTGAACACGGGGTTTCACGGAGGAGGGCGTCACCAGCTCTCTCAGAAGCTGAGCACAGGGACGCCTGGGTGGCTCAGTTGGTTAAGCGGCTGCCTTCGGCTCAGGTCATGATCCCAGCGTCCTGGGATCAAGTCCCACATCGGGCTCCTTGCTCAGCAGGAAGCCTGATTCTCCCTCTGCCTCTGCCTGCCACTCTGTCTGCCTGTGCTCGCTCTCTCTGACCAAAAGAAAAAAAAAGAAAATAGAAAAAAAAGAAGCTGAGCACGGCAGCAGATGAGGAAGGAGAACTCGCCACCCGGCTGAGGGCTGTGATGGTCACTGGCCATGTTGACAAAAGCAATTGTCACAGGGAACTGGGATGCAAATGCCTCACTAGAGTGGGCTTAAGAGAGAACGCGGAGAGAAGAGCCAGAGAACGTAAAGACGAACATTCTTTCAAGGAGTTTTGTTAGGAGGAACAGGGAAATGGGGTGCTAACTGGAGGGGTAAGTGGGGTCAAAGTAGGTATCTTTTAAGAGAAATTTCAGGGTGAGGGGTACCTGGGCAGCTCAGTCGGTTAAGCATCTGCCTTCGGCTCAGGTCATGAGGCCAAGCTCCTGGGATCGAGTCCTGCATCAGGCTCCCTGCTCAGCAGGGAGTCTGCTTCTCCCTCTCCTGCCTCTCCCCCTACTTGTGCGGCCTCTCTCTCTCTCTCTCTCACTCTCTCTCCCAAATAAATAAATAATATCTTTAAAAATAAGAGAGAGAGAGAAATCTCAGGGTGAAATGAACCAGATCAAGAGGGGCAGATTGACATCTGCAGATAAAAGGAAAAACCTGTTGTCACAATCACCTTGAACCCACGGGGGAGAGAAGGGAACGTGTTATGTGTGGGTGGTGGGGCTGGCCTTAGAGAACAGACTGGGAGCTAGTGGCCAGGCATGGAGCAGAGCATCACACAAAGGCGTGTGGATGAGGTGCTGGGATTTCAAGGAAGTACCGGCTACTTCCATTCTCTCCGTGACCTGGGAGGCCAAGTTCATCAGCTCAGAGACAGGGGAGGGGAGGGTGTCAGAGGTCTGTAGAGAAAGGAGAAGGGAGAGTGGAAGAGCGGAGACAGAAGCTGCCTACAGCTCATAGGACAGAAGCCCCAATCTTCTTAATAAAAGAGAAAGAATATCCCTGGGTCAGTAGCAGATGTGCTCCCAGAGGCATTTTTAGGAGCAGGGAGAGGTACAGCTCGCTGCAACCCACTTTGGTTTCCTGTGTGACATGCACCATGTGGCCACCAAAATGCTTTTCTCTTCTTTGCAAAGCTAATTGCCCCAAACGGAGAGGCTTTGCCTTTTCAGACTCTGTCCCGTCTCTTCTCGCCTAGTGACACCAGAGCCTCGGAGTGGGACCCTCAGCCTCTCAGACAGGCCCACCGCCCGTCCTCCATGATGCAGCTGGACAGCCCACACACGTCTATTCGTGACATTGCCTTGCCAAAGGACTAAAATCCACACTCATTCCAGCAAATACGTGGCTTTTACACTTGGCTTCTGACCACTTCTCTGCCTTTAAGTTCTGCCAATTCACTCTCCCGGGCACCAGGCACACTAAACCCAGTTTCTCCAAACCGATCACACAAGCCTCTGTGCCTTCTGTTGACAAGCCATGGGCCCCTTCCCTGGTGAACCAGACTCCTCTGTTAAGGTTAAAGACGCGGATCACTTTGTCTGGGGAGCCTCCTCTCCTGGCTGTCCTTTCCTTTCCATCAGTTTGGTGCCTGCTCTCTGTGTCTCCTCAAGACTGAGGCTACACCCTGATCACTGGAGTCGCTGACAGGACAGGGAATCCACTAAGTACGTGGGCTTTGGAATCGGGCAATTTAGGTGCCTTCTGGCCTTGCCACTTCATAACCAGATAACTGCGGACAAATTACTTAAATTTCCAAAGCTTCATTTCTTCATCTATAAAATGGCGTTAATAAAATGAGTACCTACCAGAGAGGGCCGTCTTTGGGATTACATGTGATGGTGAATCTGAGTACTTAGTGAAGGCCTGGCGTAAAGCAAGTTCTGGATAATGTCCCTACGGTCTAAAACTCTCCTTCCCAGCAATTCTGTTGGTCTCCAGTAATGAGCGTCTTAGCTCAACATCTTAGTTCCTAAAGGCAGCCAGACTACGCCACTGTGGTCTCCGCTGCCGTCTTTCACTCTTTAGCTAATGACACGATGCTAAGAGTGACCTGGGAGAGTGAGCCGAGGACCATGTAGTCAGTCCTCACTGCAGTCTAGGGTCACGGATCCATTCCCTCTCCCATGAGGTGATAGAGCGCTGCTTTAAAGTATTAACCCTAAGGTCTCTAAACCCAGGGGGCATCATGGTTCACAGGAGCAAGATGAAATGAACATGTATGTACATATGTAAATTCCAGTTAGGAGAGTCAATACATTCATAACAGAACAAATATATTTTAAAAGCAAACTGAATCCGTGGGCACCTGGGTGGCTCAGCTGGTTAAGCATCTGCCTTCAGCTCAGGTCCCGAATCCCAGGATCCCACACCGGGCTCCCTGCTCAGCAGGGAATCTGCTTCTCCCTCTGCCCTTCACCTTGCTTGTGCTCTCTCTCACTCTCTCTATCTCTCTCAAGTCAATAAATAAAATATTTTTTAAAAAAAGAAAGCAAAGTGAATTCACACCAAATTTTTTAGGCACTCAGGCCACACAACTAGATGTCTAGTGTCCAGAGCACAGAGGTGACCATCCTACTCTATGTACCACATCCAGCATGTCAGGTTGAAGTCAGGGCACCACACATCAAAAGGCATCCTGACAAACAGTGCATCCAGAGGGGATAATAAATGGCGACATGGGGAACCATGGGGAAGCATTGGGGAACAGGTGGGAGGTACCACGGACATCGAGCTTACCGAACAGAAAACGCAGAGAAGACACCACTGGGGACTTTGAATACCTAAATAGCTGCCATGTACAAAGGGTCTGCAGCTTCGCTGGGTGGCCCTCGAGGGGATGACCAGGCCAAGCAAAGAGGAGTCAGAAAGGATCAGATCTCGGTCTTAGGCTAGAGTGAGGTGACCCTGGACACTCGGGGTGGCCTGGCTCCCTTCTGAAGGAAACTGTACTGTGTACAACACCACTGAGGGCTCAGTCTAGGGCACACAGTGGTGGCCATCTCCATTCTTTCTTTCTTTCTTTCTTTTTTTTTTTTTTAAAGATTTTATTTATTTGAGAGAGTGTGAAAGCAAGAGAGATCAGAGGGAGAGGGAGAAGGAGACTCACCACTAAGCAGACAGCCCAATGCGCGGCTCCATCCCAAGAAGCTGAGATCACGACCTCAGCCAAAGGCACATACTTAACCGACTGAGCCACCCAGCCCCTCACCTCCTCTATGCTGGCTAGATTAGAAAAAGACATCAGTCAAGAGAGCTCCAGGCCTCAGTGGGGCACTGGCCTACATCGTGCTGCTAAGTAAAGGTGAGCCAGGAGAATCAAGCTGTCTCCCTTGGGAATCTGGTCGAAGAAACCCAAGAAAATATGGCAGTGAGGACCGAGAGCCACAGAGGAAAAGGATGCCACAAAGTTGGGAGATCAAGCCGTGGTTTGAGCCAACCGAAGCTGTGAGGAACATAGTTACCTATGAATAAGGAGATGCTATCAGCAAGAGAAAAACCAGAGTAGAAAAGAAGAAAACAGACCAGAGGTAAGAGAAACAGATGTCATTAGAAGAAGAGACAGAGAGACTGAGCCCGTGAGAGAGACCAGAGAGAGAGCGGTCAGTCCTGCTAAGCCACCTCGGTTCCCCTAACTCTTCACTTCCCACGTGGCCAGATGTACTTTCATAAACAAACTCACCTTTTTTTCTCCAGGTAAATGATGGACTCTCCATTCCTCATAACCAAAAGGAGCCTAACTAGAATATCAGTCTGAAAATGGAGAGGCAGAGGGGGCCGACCCTCGTAGTGGCGCACTCTCCATGCTGCCTGACTCTGTGGTGGCACGAAGGGAGAGGAGACGCGCCCTGGGTGGAAGGCTGCACCAAAGACCTCTACAGGCCTTGCCACTTAACTGGTCAGTGACGGATGACACTGGTCATAAGCCTTCCATGCTTTGTTTTGTTTAAAGTATGTCTACAGGGCGCTTGGGTGGCTCAGTGGGTTAAGCCACTGCCTTCGGCTCAGGTCATGATCTCAGGGTCCTGGGATCGAGTCCCGCATCGGGCTCTCTGCTCAGCAGGGAGCCTGCTTCCTCCTCTCTCTCTCTGCCTGCCTCTCTGCCTACTTGTGATCTCTCTCTGTCAAATAAATAAACAAAATCTTAAAAAAAAAAAGTATGTCTACAAACTTAGCCCATGTAGCGTCTTAACCTCCTCTGCGGTACAGATGAGGGGAGTGAGAATGAGTTAGGACACAGGTAATGGAAGAGAGAGAGAGAGAGAGAAAGGTGAAAGTGCCATTTACAGTGAGGAAACCGAGGCTCAGAAGTAAAATGACTAGGCCAAGGTCATTTGGGGAGTAAGAGACAAGAGTTAGGGTCTGCAAACTTACAGCTAAGCATTCTGTCTGCAACTCTACGCAGCTCTCTCCTTCACTCAGATTTTTCCTTTTGCCATACATCTGCCTGACATGGGACATGTCAGGATAGGCCACTGGGTAAGGAAATCTAAGGGACCCCCAGGGCTGCCCACAAACCCCCGTTCTCTCCTTACCTAGGTGCTTCTGCAGGAAGGCCAACATGGCCCTCACCATAACCTCCTGACCTTCATACGGGTCCAAGCTCCCACGAGTTTGCGCGGAGAAGAATTTACCGATCCAGTTACCAGCCACAAAAGCAAAGTCGGTTTGACTCCGATGAACAGACCCACTAGAGGCAAAGAGAAATGAGTAACTGGTACAGGTCTGGAGGTGAGAGCACACGAATATTTGCTAAGCACCTACCACGGGCAAGAGGCTTTATGTGCACCACCTCTGAGTTTTCACCACAGTCTCGGAAGGGAAGCATTTTCCTTGGGATAGAATCAGAGGAAATGATCTGCCCAAGGTCACACAGCCAGGAAGGAAGAGAGCTAGGACTTGAATGCAGGTGTGTCTGGCTTCAAAGCTGCCTCAACCCCCAGACCACGTCTGACAGAGCCGGGAAAGGCTGAGTTAAGTAGAGTGCAGTAGGGCAGGTGCAGGGCGAGGCGGCGAGGAGGCAAGGCCTGCCGTACTGTCATTCCACTGTCATTATAAACCACTGTGGCTTTTCCCTGGTGATGTTTGAATGGTCACAAAACATATCAGCTCCTTCTTCATCAGAACAGTGCCACAAAGTAAACAGGAGAAGGAATCACCTGCCTTTATTGGAGTAATCAGAAAAGTAAGGGCAAACACCTATAAAAGAAGGCTTTTGGATTAGAATTTAAGTTCCTAGCTATCAAATACATTTAATTCAAAAGTGAAATGCCCACTAGGTTCACTTTGGGCTATGACTCACAGCTAAGTATTTACTAGTCAATCAATGAGGGAAAAAAATCTAAACGCTAAACTTTAGTTGACATCATGCAGAAAACCTGACTTGTTTTTAAAAATGTGTTGTTTAAGGCAGATGAAAAAGTGGAAAGAATAATATAATGGACACTTGCGTTCCCAACACTCGGTTTAAGAATACAGTGCTGACAGTCCGAACGCCCTTGGGTTCTCCTTGCCAACTGCTCTCGCCTCCTTTCCCTCCGGAGGTCACCATTATCCTCCATCTGACTGGCTGGGGAAACTGTCAAGCAGTCCTCTGCAGCCATGAGATCCGAAGGACGGGGAGTGCTGGCCCTAAGGAAGACAGCCTAGCCAAGAGAAGCATGGGAAGAAGCATTGACTACAGGACTCCCAGCATTCCAGGGCTTTGGATTTAGGATTTCAACTACCCGAGTGATTCCAGAAGCCTGGGACATGTAGTTTGTTGTCATTTTGCTGAACTAGGACCTGGGACCCTTGTGGCATATGTGGTCAGGCTCTGTTAGGCTCGAGTGCAGGGCAGAAGCAAGTTGGGAGACTTGTCCATGGGCCCTCAGCCCTGCACCTGAACTCTGTGCCACTTCTGATCTATGCTACAAAATCTAATGGTCACTCAAAATGTTCTTTCTGTGATAAGTGGCTCCCGTGAGAAAACCACCTGATGGTGCTAGTAATGGAAGTGAATGTGGTTTCTCTTGGGGAGAATATAGATGGTTTATGGGCGATATCTGAATTGAGGTATTCAAGGTCTCCAAAAGTCTATCTCGTGAATGTCAAGGGTCTGTTGTAGTTACACTCTTCAAAAGACTCAATAAAATTCCCAAATGAGGTTAGAGATCTCTGGAGTCCATCGACCCATACCTTCCCTCTCCAACTCACAATCCCACAATACTCTTCTTCCAGAAGCCAAGAGGTAAATCCCATCATCGGGTCATATAAAGTAGGAAAGGAACTGCTGTAGGTAGAGCTAGATGAAGGAGGACAGACCGGAAGTCCTAAAGGAATTAACACTTTGCATTTCAGGAAGTATTTAAGTATTGTATTAATGGGTAGAACTTACAGATAATTTACAAGAAATTAAGAGAGCCATCACCAAGTAGCAAATGGAGAGGACACTGGGGATCCTGATCAAGACCCTGGGGCTTACTCACAGGACAGTTATGATCCTGGACTGTTCGTGCTGGGCACATATCTTCTTCATCAAGTTGACACTCTCCACTGTCTGGAATTTCTCAGCATTGATAAAGAACACAGGGCCTCGGGCTTTGGGGTAAAAGTCATGTTCCAGAGGAAACATCCAAGCGTCCAGAGCCACAGCACACCTGTGACAGGACCAGACATTTGGAACTGCTGTGCAGAAACCCAGGCAAGGATAGTCAGGCCAGTTGGGGAGGGACAGGGTTCTTCCCTTCAGTGGGAGGAAGACTCAGAAAGCCAGGAAGGGGGTACCAGGGCCCAGACCCTTCAGTTAGGATCTTGGATAGACATCCCTTTTACCTGTCACCAAAGATGCTTCTAGGTTTTGTTTGTTTGTTTGTTTATATTTATTTTAGAATAGCCTCCATGCCCAATGCAGGACTTGAATTCACAACCTGAGGTCAAGATTTGGATGCTCTACTCAATGAGCCAGCTAGACACCCCAGATCCTTCTAGATTTTAAAGTCCCTGACAGCAAGGATCAGACCTTTTCCTGGGTCTACTCTCAGGCAGCTGACCTGGGTTACTCAAAGGCCATTCATTCAACACTGAGTACCTACTATGTGCTTAGCCCCATGCTGTGGATACAGAGACATATAACACAGTTCTTGTTCTTAAGGATCAAGGGGAGACAGAACAGACAAGGGAACAAAATAGAGCTTAGTGCCCTGACTGCACGTGGAGCTATGTGAGCCCACAGTGTGCACAGCACAGGAGGTCAGGAAAAGCCTCTGTGGTGCCAGAGCTCAAAGACATGGCCAGTGTGTCCAGTAATCTGTCCCCTGGGGCAAAACTAAGGCCCTAAGATTAGCTCCTCTCCTCTACCCAGAGTTCCTTCAGTCTTCTCCATCTCAATAAAGGACAATCATCTCCCCCACTCAAATTCTAAAACATATCCTGACTCAATTCGCATCTCTCCATCCTGCCTCCTCCATCTGAATGCCAATCCATCACCTCTGACTTTGACTCTAAAACAGCCTTCCTCTAACCGGCCTCTTGGTTTTCAGTCTTGTCCTCAACCATCTACTCTTCATACAGTAGAGTAGCCATACAGTAGCCAGAGGGAGCTTTTTTTTTTTTTTAATTTTTAATTCTTTTTTTTTTTTTTTTTTTTTTAAAGTAGGCTCCATACCTAGTGTGGAACCCAACACAGGGCTTGAACTCAGGACCCTGACATCAGGACTTGGGCTGAGATCAAGTTAGACACTTAATCCACTGATTTTTCCTGGAACTATCAGCACTGTATTCTTAACACTTTAACATGTAAGTAAGATTTTTTTCAGGGCGCCTGGCTGGCTCAGTTAAAAGAATATGCAACTCTTGATCTCGGGATTGTGAGTTTGAGCCCCACGTTGGGTGTAGTGATTAGTTAAATGAATAAATAAAAACTTAAAATATTTTTCTCTGCTTAAAACCCTTAATGGTTTCCCATCGTACTTAGAATAAAATTGAACTCTCTTCACTCTGGCCAAAAGGCCGTGTGATCTAGCCTGTTTATCTCTCTGATCATTATCTTGAACCACTTCCCCCTCACTCATTGTGCCATTCCCACACTGACATGGCAAGCTTCCTTCTACCTCAGGGTGTTTGCATTACCTGTTCCCTCTGCCTAGAATGATCCTTCCCTAGACCTTCACACGGTTGGCTTCTGAAGTCTTGGCTTACGTCACTTCCTGAAAGAAGCCTCCAGTTACTCTGGCGTATCAGCTTTGTTTATTTTCTTCACTGTACCTGAGTGCTGGGGATTTGGCTGTTAGCTTGTTTACTCATCCGTCTCCTCCCACAATAACATAATTCCATGAAATCAGAGACCTTATTTTCTTGTTCGCCACTGAATCCCCAGCTCCCAAACCAGTGCCTAGCACATAACGCTCGTGTGACAAATACTTGCTGAATGACGGAACAGTGCGCAGAGCTCAACAGCAGCGTCGCTAGGACACTCACCGAAACTGGGTCTCCTTGGCCAAAGCCAAGACAGCTGTGGCCCCGCCAAATGAATGTCCCATCACAGCCACGTGGCTCATGTTGATGCTGCCCTGAGGAAAGCAGAGAACTGAACCAAATTAGAAATGTGGGGCTGCTTTTCCAGGAATTCTTCAGAGACAGGAGGCAGAGAGTGAGACAATGAGGCAGAAGCACTGTACAGTGGATGAGGTCCTGCCTGTAGGGCAGGAACCTCGTGCTCAACGGAGAGTGGCCAGTCAGCCAACCCCCAGACCAGACAACTTCCTGCAGTCAGGAATTCTGAAAACTATGTTCTTCATCTTCTTTTTTTTTTTTTTTTTAAGATTTTATTTATTTATTTGACAGAGATCACAAGTAGGCAGAGAAGCAGGCAGAGAGAGAGAGGGGGAAGCAGGCTCCTTGCTGAGCAGAGAGCCTGATGTGGGGCTCGATCCCAGGACCCTGGGATCATGACCTGAGCCGAAGGCAGAGGCTTTAACCCACTGAGCCACCCAGGCGCCCCTCATCTTCATTTTTGTAAGCATACCACCTGTGATGCCTGGACCAGGGTGACAGCTAAATATACGTGAAGAAATGACTGGGCCTAAATGATGGATTCCACACAGATCCATCCGTGCGAGCACGTTAGGAATGAGAACCGTCTCCAACCCCTAGATCCCTGCCTTACAGCCAGTCCAAAGGGTGACACAGGAGCCAAGTCGGGGGACAGAACGGAAAGCTCCTGCTTCCTCCATGTCCCTCTGAAGGCAAGGGCTGCTTGTGTAGAAACAAAGCCAGCTTCTACTTCCTTTGGGTATCTGTCCTAACTTTGATCGGGCAGAATGAGTCGGCTTGCTCTTCCTGCTCTGCAAATATCTATTTCAAGTTGTCCCCAGAAGCCTCTAGGGCACGGTTATGTAAGAAGCTACTGCAGCTGTCTGCCAAGGGTTTTGGGAAATCTCTCTAGCCATTGTGGCCCAGGCTCTGCCCTGAACCTGTGCTCTCCTCTGCTCTCCCCAGTTTCCATCCTGAGGCCCTGTACCTAAATTCTCTCCCTTTGCTTAGTACTTTCAGACCAACAACTTGGTTGATGGCCGCTTCTGCTTTTTTTCACAGGTTAATATATTTATATATGCGGAAAATGAGGAGCATATAAAGAAGTCACCCACGTATCACATTCCCTTTCCACATAGTGGCCCAACACATATCCCCAAACGGGTCAGTTTCTTCAGTGTCTTTGGAGAGCTTACTTACGCACACACAGGTAAATGCGAATCTCTACATCCCCACTCTTTACACAAAACTTACCTTTGTGCATAATAATATTAGTTACAGAAAGACCTTCCTTATCCTTTCTTATAGCTACATCTGGTTTCCCCATGGCGTAGATGGCTGGCTGATCACCAAATCTGTCTTTCTTCTTTCCCAACATACAGCTGGACTCTGTTTCCCAGCAGCTGGATGTGGCCTTGGGACTGAGTTCCAGCCAACAGGAGCATGAAAGCGGTATCTCCACTTCCAGGCCTGGCCCATAAAAAAGTGTTTTATATAAATCTCCATGCCCTTCCCCGCTCCTGGCTTAATGCACACAGTGGCCTTGGGTTTCACAAGTGGAAGAGGCTAGAGCTATAAGCTAAAAGGAGCCTGGATCCCTGAGTCACCCCTTGCAAGAGGAGCACCTATTTGCAACTTGGCGTGGGAGAGAAGTAAATTTGTATTGCATTAAGCTACTGAGGTCTGGGACTTAGTAGTTACAGCAATTAGCATTATCAAAACTAATATCCATTGTCCCATAATCTATTCAACGACTTCCCTTACTGGAGAACACTTAGGATATGACCAGTCTTTTGCCGTTACCAACAGCAGTGGAACGAATAACCTTGTACATATTATCAAGCT
This sequence comes from Mustela lutreola, assembly GCF_030435805.1. Taxonomy (NCBI): domain Eukaryota; kingdom Metazoa; phylum Chordata; class Mammalia; order Carnivora; family Mustelidae; genus Mustela; species Mustela lutreola. Next base: position 18,965,364 of record NC_081299.1, read on the forward strand.
GCACGTGTAGATATCTACGGAATCCATTCCTAGAACTGGACATCGCTAGGTCAAAGAATATGCCCGCTTGTACTGCTGATAGCTATTGCCAAAGTGCTCTGCGTGGGGCAATCTGTACTCTCACGGGCAACCCAGCACAGTATCTGCTTCCCCAGAGCTTTGCCAACAAGAGTGAGTAATCAATTTTTAGAACTTACTCTGCTAGGTGAAAGTGTTCTTAGCTGTTTTTATGCCGTATTTCCCCCAATGATAATCCAACTCAACTCCAGCCTGCCCAAGGCCTGTCGCAGGCTCAGAGGCACACAACCCTGTACTTCAGTGCCCGGAACCCTGTCTGTCTGCTAGGGGCCGGCAGCACACAGCGCTCTGCTGGAGAAGTGCTTCAGATGTCAGCTCCCAGCTGCCCTCCAGGCAGATACCGTGCCCTGGCTGGCCTTGACTCGACCAGAGCCTTTAAAAGGCATTTGCTAGTAAGTCTGTGGGGCACACAGTACAGGCTTTGGGATCAAAAGGCCCCAGTTTGAAGTCTGACTCTACCACGTACGTGTAACCTTGGGTAGATTCTTAGCCTCTTTGATCCTTGGTTTCTTTTTATGTAAAGAGCTAATAATGCTTGCTGCATAAGTTTCTGTAAGGGGCTCTTATCATTTTAAGTACTCATACAACAGTAGTTGTTAATTTATATATACGTATGTATGTATGTACATATACAAACACACACACACCCCATTCTCATTTGTGCAATGGCATACTACATGGCTATCAAAAAAATCATGCCATAGAAAAATATTAACTGGCATAAGAAGACATTCAGACTAGTATGCTAAGTGAAAAAAAGGGCCACAAAACAGCATGTATTAAATAATAACATTATTGTTTTTAAAAACATAAACATATGTGTTACACGTTTTAAAGGAACTGGAAAGACAAACGTCAACATGCAAAAAGAAAAGCTTTTTTTCTTTATGCTTTTGTGTGATTTCTTGGTTCTCTAAATAGAGCCTGAGCTACTTTTGAACTCAGGTGGGAAAGATGGGGGGGTGCGGGGTGCTGGGAATGTATCTGCATAGGAACCAGATTCCAGAGCTGGGACAGTTTCTATCCTCCTGGAAGGATTTTTGGGATTCCCTCAAAGGAAAGAATTAGAAAAGAACACAGGTTGTTCGTTGCTCAACAGCCCTTCCTTTGGGGAACGAGACATCTTTCCCTTATCCACGTGGCCCTGTAGGGATGCCAGTCCTGGCGCTCAGGTTCCCCTGACCCAGAAGTGGGTGTATAACGTAGGCAGGCCAATCAGAACACCCTGTCCCTCTCGTACAGTGACTGGTCTGGAAGGGACATGTAACCCAAGCAGGGCCACAGCCTTCTCAGAACAGTGGAAGCCACGAGAATCTCTTTTCCTTTTAAATTTGAAGCTGCATTGAAATATAGGCATGGGCTGCGAGCAACCAGGGTTCCTGCCTAATGGGGAGAGTCCGGTGAGAATGAAGCCCACACATGGAGTGGAAGGGAGCCAGGAGAAGAAGAGAGAGTGCCAGAGCCTTGATGACAATGTCTGAGACCCTGGATCTCCCTACGCTGGCCTAAAGCCAGTCTGCGTTTGGTCTTCTTTGCTTATCAGAGCCAACAAATTCTCTTCTAGTTTAAGCCAATGAGTTAGGTTTTTGTTATGCGGAACAGAACAGACCCCAAGGTCCTGATGAACACATATGCTCCAGGTGACACTAATTGCTTCCATACCTTCAAGGTCTTCAGATCCAGCCCGTCGGGCAAGATATTGAGGACGATCTGCCCAGCAGTGACCTCTTGCAGGATCCTCAACACCCGAGTACACTCGCTCACCCTCTGATGCACCTGCAACACAGAGTCGTGGTGGGGGCGGGAACAGAACACAGCACAACCATGAGGCAAGTACCTCACTCTCTGACAGAGCCGAGGGAGGGTGTGGGGAGAGCATGCCCACCTAGTGCTCAGCAAGCACCGTGGGCTCCATGGCCTGAGAAAGGCTCGGCAACCTCCCAGCAGCTCCATACAAGCGCCACCTAATGGTCCACTGGAGTCAGCATGGCCCTTCACACTGCCCCCCTCCCCATGGGGCGTCAGGAGGACCTAATAAGACAACATATAGGAAAGCACCCTGAACACAAAAGAAATAAGAGTGTTTTTTTTTAATCAACCCAGTACTGGATTTGACTTCCCTATTTATAGCATACATCTATTGTTTTCATCTGCCTAGCGCTCACATACCCCCAATTCACCCACTACCCCTCACTTTTGAGGACTGTGACCCCCTCAAATCTGTCAACTTATTTCTGATGAAAATTTCCCATTTGGATAGTTCTCCTGGGCCCAGAAGCCTCCCTCCAGGATTTTTCTTTCTGCAGCTTGAGGCAGGTGTGACAACTGGGGGACGACCCTCCAAAGAGCCCTATTCTCTCCAGTGGTGAGGCCAAGTATATGCAAACTCAGTCTGTCCAGAGCTGTGGTTTTAACCTTGTGGTTCTAAGGCAGTCTGCAGATAAGACCAACCAGCAGAGGAGACAGAGAAGGAAAAAACATCTTGATGGTATCGGGCTCCAGTGGTCCTGCCCCTTACATGCAGCCTGTATAAGCCGGTCAATTCTCTGGTTTGCCTACCAAGATTAAATTAAGTTTCTGTCACCTACAATTGTGAAGAGTCTTGATTACTACCCCCTTTCTCTGCCATGGTAAGCTCAGACCCACTCTGAGTGAGATCTCAGGACAGAAGATCAAAGTCTTCTTAGTTCAGTCTTTTTAGGGACTGTTAGTGTCAGGAGGACAGGCTTATGAACTCCCCCTCCCCAACAGGCACAAGCCTACCTGGCAATTCCGGACATGGAACTCTTTCTCCCCTTCCTCAATCTGACGGTAAGGGATCCATTCTTCCTCCAGCGGCTCGGGAGCTTGCTGGTTCTCCCCCGGGGCCTGCTTGCAGAAACAGGTGGTCGCGGCGGACCCATCCCTGAAATACATGTGCCGCTGGAGAAACTAGAGGACACCCTTGAGCTTATTTTTTCCCTTTGCCAAATCCTCCATTTCCGCCAAGACACTCTAGGTCATCTTTTGGCTAGCAGGGAGAAAGATCTGGGGCCATACACAGGAGAGTAGAAAAAAAACATTGATTTTAAAGACTGACTTGGACTTGGGCCCCAACTCAGCTGTGTCCCTTCCAGCAATTGAACCTTTGAACTTTGGTTTCCTTGTCTTGAAATTGAGTAGAATACCCTCCTTGCATGGTCATTGTGAAGATTAGAAATAATATACGGGTAAGGGACTAGCCTCTGTCCCAGCCCACTGGCGGCTGCCAATCCAAGAGTTCATTATGGCCTTCACCCCTCACCTGTGCTCCGGGACAGCAACCACAAAGCCGTGGGAGGCCAGCTCCATGCAGAAGGCTGAATACAGCGTCCTAGAGTTGCGAGAGACAAGAGGAGCGCTCAGAAGAACGGCCCCCTGCAGCCCCCATTCCAACCATGCTCTGCTGGTGACCATCTCAAAAGACTGAAGAGAGGAAGTTTCACCTGCAGCAACCCTCCCTCTTCAAGGTGCTCTCTCTGGTTAGCAGAGCACTCGTCTCCCCAAGGCTCCATGAAGCATGTGTAAATCCATCCATGGTGTTTTCAACCCCACACAAACCCTGATTCCTCTCCACCCACCCCCAATATAGTCTGGCTACTCCAACAATTGCATTTTTATTGTCTACGTATTCTTGTAGGTCTCCCAAATTAGCAGGTCAGATCCCTGGAGACAGGCACTCTGGCCCTTTCTGTAATATGCAAATATGCACCTGTAATTTAGCATGTCAATTTGTCCAGCCTCCAACTTCCTAGAAAAAAAGGAATACGGCAGACACTGTCAACTGCCTAAACACTTATTTTTCTGTCCTCCTTAGTAGCAGAACCTGATTATCAGCTGAAGATACAGATATCAGTATGACATTTGTGGCCTTCCTTGCAGCCAGGTTTATCTATGTGATTAAGTTCCAGCCCAGCAACAGAAATATAATGCTGCCCTCATAAGTAATTGAAATTCTCTAGTAGATATATTTTTTAAAGTTAAAAAAAGGGCGCCTGGGTGGCTCAGTGGGTTAAGCCGCTGCCTTCGGCTCAGGTCATGATCTCAGGGTCCTGGGATCGAGTCCCACATCGGGCTCTCTGCTCAGCAGGGAGCCTGCTTCCTCCTCTCTCCCTGCCTGCCTCTCTGCCTACTTGTGATCTCTCTCTGTCAAATAAATAAATAAAATCTTAAAAAAAAATAAAAAAATAAAAAAATAAAGTTAAAAAAAAAGGTGGAATTAATCTGAATAATATATTTTATTTAATTTAATAGAGCCAAAACATTATCATTTTAACATATAATCAAAATGTCTGAGTTAGGGGAGCCTGGCTGGCGCAGTCGGTAGAGCACCTGATTCTTGATCTCGGGGTCATGAGTTCGAGACCAACATTGGGAATAGAGATTACTTTAAAAAAGAAATTTGGGGGGCGCCTGGGTGGCTCAGTGGGTTAAGCCACTGCTTTCGACTTAGGTCATGATCTCAGGGTCCTGGGATCGAGCCCCGCATCGGGCTCTCTGCTCAGCGGGGAGCCTGCTTCCTCCTATCTCTCTCTCCGCCTGCCTCTCTGCCTACTTGTGATCTCCCTCTGCCAAATAAATGAAAATAAAATCTTTAAAAAAAAGAAATGTGGAATTAATGAAATATTTTATTTAGCTCTTTTTTCCCATATGAAGTCTTTGAAATCCAGTATCTTATAATTCAGCACATCTTAGTTTACACCAGCGATATTTGCTATGTTCAACAGCCACACGTCGCTAAAAGCTACTAAAATGAACAGAGCAGCTCTAGTCATTGGGACATAACCGACTGTGCTCGATAGAACTTTCAGGGGGAAAAAAAAAGGTCTCAGGAGAGTTCTCCCTTCCTATTGCCTGGAATGTAGATGAATGGCAGGAGCTACAGCAGCCCCCTGACGTCATTAGACAGCCTTAGAGATGGAAGCCACATGGGGCAGAGCATGATAAAAGAAGTTCCAGTAACTCTGTGAAAGTACCATATCATCTCTGTCTACCACTAGCGTTCTTTGAGCTGAGCAAGAAACACATTTCCTATTGCTTCGGCCACTACTGTTGGCGGTTTTTCTATTATTACAATTTGCCTGGATCTTAACTGATTCAGAAAAGTCAGGAAGGAGAGACATTACATTTCCTTTCACCTTCTCTCACTTTTCCGAGGGAGGCAGAACCAGAGAGATCTCTGATCCCTTCTCAGTTCAGACTGTGTAACCTTCAGCAAGTCCGCCTTTCAGAGCCCGTTTGGTCATCTGTAAGATACACACCCCCACTGCCTACCTCACGGGGCTGTGTGGAAACCAAAGGAACAATAGCACATTGCAAGCAGGGAACGTTTAAATGCATATACTGCACCCTGGGGTGGGAACACATAGGTCTGGAAGGATTTCAGATCCTGAATTAACCACATACGCAACAGGAGGAAACCAGGCCCCTTTCCCTCCCTGCCCTTTGGCTTGGAGTTTCATTCTGGCGAATGAAGAGTATTTATAAATGGGTCACCCAGGTCGACTGAGGTGTGAAGTCTCAATACCGATTCTTAAAAGACCACTCTCCAAAGTCATGTGCTCACCCGCTCTCTGTATAAAATACCTGTGAACTTAGGAGAGAATGTTTCTGACTTCTTTTTCCTGCTAGACTACAGTCCTTCTGACGGAAGGGACTCTATCTTACTCACTAATGAGTAAAAAACCCCAGCACAGGCCCAGCATATGGCAGGTACTAAATTTGCTGAATAAGAAAGCGACACTGAAAACCATCCACTTGCCTTACGGCCTCATCTCTGCATTCACTCTCCTGCCATGGGCTACAGTTATGAGAGACCATGTTTGGGCTCCCCGAGGAAATGCAATTCCTTGACTTATCTCCAGAGGACTTCTTATGCCATGTACTTGCTAAATGAATGAAAACCTAGCAAAACATAGCCCTTGCATTCACTTAATAAATATTCTTTGAGAAACTACTACTTTCCAGGTATTGTCCTAGGTACCAAAAGAGAGAGAAGACAGATACGGTTCTTGCCTTCATGGAGCTTACAATCCAGTAGGAAAGACAGACCTTAAAGAATAATCACATGTGTAATTCCTTCACTGCAATTGTGTTAAATATTGGAAAGTACAGGTTATCTAATGAAAGCATATTACGGAAAAACGTGAACTAATGTTTAAGGGATGGGTGTCCCTAAGAAAGCCACATCCAAACTAAGATCTTGAGGGAGATCTGGAATTAGCCAGACAAAGGTGAAGGGGTGGGGAGCACAGGAGGAAGCAAGGAGCAGAACAGCAAATATTCCAGGCAAAGGGAAGAACCACAAAGCACAGAACAGATAAAAACTCTGAAGCAGAAAATAACGTAGTACCTTTATGTAAGTGAAAGAAGGTCAGTGTGTCTAGAGAGTTGGAGTGGGGCAAGTAGTAAGAAACAAGGCTGGAGACTGTCAGGGACATGCATCCAGGTAAGACAATGACAGGAGCTGAAGTAAGTTCAAAGGCTACTGTAAAGACGAAGTAGGGAAGCGACATTCATTCATTTATTCAACAACTATTTACTGAGCACCTACTCTCTGCCAGGCACTGTTCTAGGTGCTGAAATTAAAGGTCATATTTGCTTTTAAAACAGATCTCCCCCAGAGCACCTGGGTGGCTCAGCTGGTTGGACTCAAGTCATGATTTCAGGGTGCTAGGATCAAGCCCCACCTCGGGCTCCACATTCAGCAGGGAGCCTGCTTGAGATTCTCTCGTTCCCTCTCTCTCTGCCCCTCCCCTGCTCATGCTCAGTCTCCCTCTCTCTCAAATAAATGGATACATCTTTAAAAAACAAAACAAGGGGCGCCTGAGTGGCTTAGTCATTAAAGTGCTTGCCTTCAGCTCAGGTTGTGATCCCATGGTCCTGGGATCGAGCCCTGCATCAGGCTCCCTGCTCAGCGGGGAGCCTGCTTCTCCCTCTCCCTGTTCCCCTGCTTGTTTTCCCTCTCTTGCCGTCTCTCTCTCTGTCAAATAAATAAAATAAAAATAAAAAACAAAACAAACAGATCTCCCTGGCTACAGTATGGAAAATGGTTTGGGGAGTGGGAAGGCAAAAACAGACACCTTTATGACGTGTGACACTCTAGGACATAAACTAGACTTATATGTTGATAATGAACATACAGACAGAATAGTCACAAAATTAAACAGCAACATATGAATTACGGTTATTAAGCTACTTAACACAGGGGCACCTGGGTGGCTCAGTGGGTTAAGCCTCTGCCTTTGGAACGGGTCATGGTCTCAGGGTCCTGGGATCGAGCCCTGCATCGGGCTCTCTGCTCAGCAGGGAGCCTGCTTCCCCTCTCTCTCTCTGCCTGCCTCTCTGCCTACTTGTGATCCCTGTCAAATAAATAAATAATCTTAAAAAAAAAAAAAAAGCTACCCAACACAGCAAGGTGGGGAAATCAGGCTCCACAGGAAGACTTCTGAATGGATACTGCCTTACAAACATCAGGCAGAATTTCCCGAATCTGATAAGAGACCTTACAGTTCCCCAGCTCGTGTCCTCCACACAGAGAGCGAGCACTGTGTGTGCACGCTTGCTAGGTGCCGGCCTAACTGAACCCTCACACACCACGCAGAGGATATCAGGGCCCCAAGAGTTCTATGGCTGTCCTGCGCTGCCATGGGGCACAGCCTCCCAGGTTGGGCCCTGCACTGCAGGCATGCAGGGAGTGGGCCTGTGTCACCGCCACGTTGGCGCCATGGCAGAGCTGTCCCTCCACAGGCACTGAGGGAACGAGTCTGGCTGTAACACTCCAGCTCCTTCTAAGACTTCTGTGCTGTGTATATAGGAAGAGAGCTAAAAGTGTTTATTTATAAATGTTTCTTTATTTTTAAATATAATATAAACATGTAATCAATTATGTCTGCTTATTCATTTATCCATGCAGGACCACGAGAAGTAAAGGATGGGAAGCCTGCAGAAAGACCCCACCAGGCGACAGAGGCTTAGGGACAGCCTTCATGGGACGGTGGACCCAGTGCTGGCAGATGGAAATGTCTGTCTCTCGGCCCCCTGAGAGTAAGTCAAGACTCAGCAGCTGCCATGAGTTAAGGGCTATGACAAGGTCTGAGGGACAGAAGCTCTTACCTGAAGGCTCCCATGCCATGGGAGAAGATGATCAGAGGATATCCGGAGTCCTTTGTCTTAAAGGGGCCATTCCAGCTAACAGGCAGGCGACAAGATCCTAGCAGAGACAGGGCCTATGTTACCTCCGGCTTCCCTGAAGCCGGAATCCCAGAGGCAGTCTGGGTAAAGGCATGGGTGGGGACATGTGCCCTCCTCACTGGAGAAGCACAGAAGCACCTTTACCCCTGAGCAGTCCAGGGCAATCAATCACTTCTGCTTTCCCCCTTTCTTCCTTAGAAAGTACAAATATGATAGAATATGGGAAGATAAATGCAAAGAAGTACCAAACAACTATGGGGTAAACCCCTGAGATGCCAAGGCAGTTAACTAGAGTTCCTCATGGTGGGGCCTTTGGGGGAAGTAGATGATTCAACATGACTTTACCCAGAGAGAGGAGAGCTAAGGAGAAACTTTCAATGATGAAGTGTGAATTTGAACCCTGGACAACATAGCTCTGTAACCAATGTATGTAATCCTCTCCTAACTCTCCACACCACATCGGCTCATGCATGCCCCACTACAAGAGGGCTGGACGATGCCAGCTTTAACAGTCCTTTGCCTGCCGAGGGATCTCCTAGGAACAGAACTAAAAAGCTGGGAATGTGGCGGGGGGGCAGCACTTACCCACACCCAAGCTGAACAGCAACCCACCCCAGCGCTTGTTAAAGCGCAGGTAATCGGCCAGGCCCGTGCAGTACTCATAGCGGGGAATCCAAAGTGGCTGCTCTGGAGTCTCTTCTGCCTCTTGGCAGGGGTAGAAGAGTCGAAAGAAGCTTCCCTGTAGGAAAGAAGACAGCAACTGCTCAGAGCAAGAATCCAAGCCTGGTGAGATTTCTCTATAGGCACACTCAGGGGGTATGTGGGGTACCAGCAAAGCAGGCCAGCAAAATGGGGCACTTAAGCGTCCATTCATATACCTGAATTTTCATCCAGAAAATCCAGAAAGTAGCAGTTTTATTTTTAGCATACACGTAAGGCTTATGTTATTTCAAATAGCCGACTATATTTTCAATGATATCTGGGGGGCACTGAAATATTTTCAGTGCTTGGATCAGAGAGATTTAAATCTGACCCTGAGCCCAGGCCTGGAGGAGCCCTGGGAATGAGATTAGCCCTCATGCTGGGGGGGCAGCATCTGGGGGTTACCCAGACCTGTTCTCGAGGCTGGCCCTTAGGAAGCAGCAACACAACTGTTTCACATGGGAGTGGGTGACAGGTCAACAGGAAGTATGTGCCTCTCACAAGGGAAAGGGGGAGTCCAAGGGCCAGCAGAGAAGCACTTGGGAACTGGTGGATGGAAAGTCCAGAACCAAAGCAGGAGGGAAAAAGGATAAAGGCAGTAGAGGAGGAGGAGGAGCAGGTCTTCCTACCCAGTTTGGAGAGTAAAAGGCCAACAGCACACGGTCCACTGCTCCCCCCTCACACCCTCAGGTTGGGACGAGACTGGAAACCTTTCCAGATCCGGCAACTGCTCTAAGACTGGGCAGGGGATCTGAGAGCTGCCTTTGGAGCTGGAGCCCCTGCCTTCCTCCTAGCTGGCAAAAGAATCCATCTCTGGCTACTGAGAGCTTTCTAACAGGAAAGAAGAAGAAAAAGGTCAGGAAAGACGGACCTGGGGGCTCTATCAGCAAATCCAGCTCTAACTCTGTTTCCCCTGCTGAGAACCACCTCTGTTAGGTTGGCTATTGACAGGGCACAGAAGGGGGGGGGGGATGTGCGGGGATGAGCTGAAGCACTTACCTGGCGACCCTGTCCCTCCATCACATCCCCGCAGCCCACGAGGTGGGGTCCTGTGACAGGCGGGAAGCCCACAGACTGGTTCACCCCCATTTTATCACCAGTTGAAACAAACAATGACCTGGGCAGAGCCGGACTTGATGGCTGAGGGCAGAACACAGAACAGCCTCTTGCTGGTTTCCTTTTAGCTTCCTGTTGCTTCTATGTGTTATCTGTCACCCGTGTCCCACGCTCCTTATCACCCCATCTCCCTGCCAGGGACTCACTCCGTCTTCCACGTCATCTACTTTGCTACACTGACTTCGCCAAGGTTTAAGGGCTGCTTTGTTGTTGCTGGGAGCAGGGTGAAGGGACAGCTGGGGAAAAAGAGCCCCCATGCTCCCCAAAACCCACTCACAAGGGGACGCCTGGGTGGCTCAGTCACAGGAGGGTCCGACTCTTGGTTTCAGCTCAGGTCATAGTCCCAGGGTCATGAGATTAAGCCTTTTGTCAGGCTCCACACTCAGCAGGGAGTCTGCTTAAATTCTCTCCCTCGGGGGGCCTGGGTGGCCAAGTGGGTTTAAAGCCTCTGTCTTCAGCTCAGGTCATGATCCCTGGGTCCTGGGATGGAGCCCTACATCTGGCTCTCTGCTCAGCAAGGAACCTGCTCTTCCCCTTCCCTCTCTGCCTCCCTCTCTGCCTACTTGTGATCTCTGGCAAATAAATTAAATAAATAAATAAATAAATAAATAAGATTCTCTCCTTCTTCCTGTCCCTCCCCTCACTTGCACTCTAGCTCTCAAATAAATACAAATTCTTAAAAACAAAAAACAACAAAACCCACTGCCAAGTATTTACTCAGCACCTACCACGTGCCCAGCATGGCAGTAACTTCTTCAGAGACTGTAACCCAGACCGTGACCTCATGAGGCCAGGATAAGATGCATTAGTCGCTCTGTGTCAGCACTGAGCTAAGCTCCTTCCATATAGTACGTTATTTCATTCTCTCCACAACTCTCCGAAGAAGGGCCTATGAAGACCCTGTTTACAGATGAGGAAACCGGCTGAATAACTTTCCCAAGTGATCCTGCTTCCCGGCCGCAAAACCAGGTCTGTCTAATCCAGACCTAAGCTCTTAGGTCTACTTGGATCTACTGATCCTGCTCATGGGGGAGACTCAGTTACCTGTCTACACAAACACAGACCTAAACTACTATAAAAGTAGCACTTGGAGGGTACCTGGGTGGCTCAGCGGGTTAAGCCTCTGCCTTCAGCTCAGGTCATGATCTCAGGGTCCTGGGATCGAGCCCCGCATTGGGCTCTCTGCTCAACGGGGAGCCTGCTTCCTTCCCTCTCTCTGCCTGCTTGTGATGTCTCTATCAAAAAATATATATATATTTTTTAAAGTAGCAATTGGGCTGTGCCTTGAGGTAGATTTAGAGGCAGGGGAGAGGAAGGAAAGCATTCCTACACGGGACATAAGGGCAGAGACGGAGAAGAGCAGGACGAGGCAGCAGATCAAGCAGCAGCCTCATCAAGCAGGTGAGTGTGTTCCTAAATAGCAAACATTCCTGTAACTCGGCTGCTCCCTAAATTGGGGTCAATGCCGTTGCTCTCCTCTCCCTCTTTTCATTAATTGAAAAACCGAGATGAGGAAACCAATGCTTGGCAAAGTTCGGTAACTTCTCCAAGAACATCTAGCTAACAGAGCCAGAATCTGATCAGGGGCAACATGGCTGTTAACAGTGGAGAATATGGCCAAACTTCTCCATATCCATTCTATCCTGCCCTCCTATGCAGTATCCCTGTGGCTTGGGAGGCTTGGGTGGGTCTGACACCCCTTCCCTAACTTCTAGATTTGGGCCTTAGTTGACCTGAACCGATCAGTCCTTGGTGTCCCCTGGTCCGTCTCTGGATGAAGAGTGGGCACATGACATAATTGGTCCATTCAGAGTAAAGCCCAGGACCTTGGTGGTTGAAGATGGAAATGTTCTTTCTTGTTCTGAACTACAGTGATAAGCAGGTATGAAGCCTTGAAATGTTGCAGCCACTTTGCTACCTTGAGGATGAAGCTACCCATGGAGGACAGCAGCACAGAGAGAATCAGACAAATGGAGTCATATCTGTGAAGACATTAAGAATCTCTAGATCAGACACTACCTGAAAAACCTGACCGGCTTCTGGACTTTCTAGTTACATGAGTCAGTAAGTCCCTTTTTTGTTAAAACCAAATGACTTTAGATTTCGATTGCCTGAACCAAAAGCATCTAAACCAATACACTGAGTCCCAGACTCACATTTTTTTGTCACTACACTATTCTGCTTTTTTAAAGACATTCTGGGATGGATCAGAAAGTTCAAATCCAAGTGTGTCTGGGCAAAAAGAGACCTTATAAGCTACTTCTATCAATCCTTGCCACAGTCATCTCCCACCCTCCCCATTACATACAGATCCTCAGAAATTAAGCGAGCTGCACGTCGCAAGCAGAACTATTATCACACATACAACTCCTGGCTGCCAACTTCCAAATGTCTGGTCCAATGGCAAACCCCAAATAACCAAAAATCTGAATGTCATTCTGCTTAATGTAGGAATATAACAAATGATTTTCTTTCTACTACTCAGTAGTGGTGGAATGCAGTTCTTTTTAAAAAGAAACTAAGCTCAGGGCGCCAGGGTGGCTCAGTGGGTTAAGCATCTGCCTGAGGCTTGGGTCATGACCCCAGGACCCTGGGATCGAGCCCTGCATCAGGCTCCTTGCTAAGCAGGGAGCCTGCTTCTCCCTCTCCCTCTGCTTGTGCTCTCTTGCCCTCTCTCAAATAAATAAAATCTTAAAAAAGACAGAAAGAAAAGAAGGAAGGAACTGAGGTCCGGATGCAGTCAGTGGACTGGCTAGCCAGAGAAGCTGAGTATGTGTTACTTAGTCTCACACCCTGACCTTTTCCCCCTCGCTGCTGAGGGCACACACGGAAGACATAGGCAGGGATGTATGACACAGAGCACATGACAATGAAGCAGCTCCGAGTTCTAGCTGCCAGAAAAGAGGGTCAGATAAGAGGATCTGATGCGGGAGTTCTGAGAAAAAAGCACACTTCTGTAGCTTGGCAGCAGAGGGCAGAGGAAGATGGCAAAGGTTGACTTTTTAAGTAGAAGAAAGTGCGTGAGCTAAGGCACAGGGGTAAGAAAGCACATGGGAGAAGAGAAAGGTACAATGGACATGGAAGGTAGCGGTCTCTCTAGTGCTAGACTAAGGAGCTTGAATCTACTCCTCAAATGAGTGATACTAAGTTTGAAGGAGCCAAGTTTGAGCCCAGCTCCCTTGCTGCATAGGTTTTTTACTTTGGGCAGATCCTCTGATCTCACCGAGTCTGATTCCCCACGGGTACAATGGAAAACTATCCATCCTCGTAGGGTTGCTAGGGAGGTGAAACGAAATAATGCATTTAGAACACCTCGATAGTACCTGGCTCTCTCGAAGTATCCAGGAAGTACTTGTTGACTGAGTGGAAAGTAGAAACAACGGATCTGGAAAATGAGTGGATTTGGCGAGGCAAGGAAGATAAATGAGCCAAAGAGGAGTCAGGTTTCAGGACTGGGTGACCAGAATGAGAGTAACTTCTTACGTGAAGACCTTTCAGTCTTATGCCATATAGAGAAGAGCGCTTGGGATAGAAATCAGGATGAGAAGAGTTAAAAACTGCTGAACAGACAGGACTAGAACTCTCTAGTAGTCCTGGAAAGTTTCTGGGAGAATCTTAACTAAGTTTGGAAATAAATACAAACTAAAGCTAACTGGCCAGAGTGAGGCATACACAAAAATGAATCTGTGTTCTCTGGGCTCACATTAACTGATGTCCAAGGAAGTAGGGAGATGGGAAAATCCTATTTTGCCCAAGAGACACCCACCCACAGTATCCAGAGTCCTTTCTAATAAATGTCATGTAATTTTCCAAGGAAATCGGCCCAGGTGTGCCTACCTTCTTTTGCTCAGCTCATCCGCACAATTCATGATGGTGCCCGTCTAGAAGCCTCTCCACCCACGTAAGCCTGCCCCATCCATGAGGGCCCACAGAAATCTCTGGTTCTCTATGCTTTAACAAGTCCTTTCACCTGCCCTCCTCTCCACTCTAAGCATTGTCCGCATCCCTCACCTGCTAACCAATCACGGGCCGCCTTAGGAGAGCTCTTGGGTAATTACCTATTCTAGCAGTTTTCTATCAGTAACTTGCCTACAAGTGGCCCAAGTAGAACCGAGTTCAGAGGTTCCTGAGTCTACTGTCACAGTCACCTGGGAAACTTTCAAAGATACAGATTTTAGGGTCCTTATTCCCAGAGGTCAGGTTTTTTTTAAGATTTTATTTATTTATTTGACACAGAGAGAGAGAGACAGTGAGAGAGGGAATACAAGCAGGGTGAGTGGGAGAGGGAGAAGCAGGCTCCCTGCTGAGCAAGGAGCCCAATGTGGGGCTCGATCCCAGAACCCTGGGATCATGACCTGAGTCGAAGGCAGACGCTTATTCACTGAGCCACCCAGGTGCCCCCAGAGGTCAATTTTTAAAAGCTTCCCATGTTTCTCATCAGCAAGGTTTGAGAACCTCTGGCCCAGATGACACAAAGGACTTTTTATTCAGAGATGCACCCATGCAACAAACACCTGCTGAGAGTATACGATGTTCTAGCCCACCATTTTATGGTAATGAAATGACCATGGATTTCACTGGGTTCAATCCCTGTGGCTACCTAGAACCATGTTCCTGCCAATCACAAGGCTTAATGTAGTGCCTTGCATAAAACTGGTCTCAATAATTAACTTATCCAATGAATCTGATTTAATTTTTACACAACTTATGCCTCACTTCTTTGGATATACATACTATACAAAGGCTGTATTTTATACTTCTTTGTAGGCCGAACCATCTACCCTAATGTTTTCCTTATGTAGTAAGGACCCACTAAATGCTCCTTTACTTGGCTTTGATTTAAAACCACTCAATTCTTTTTTTTTTTTTAATCCAAAAATAAGGCTATATGGCATAGTGTAAAAAGAAAGGCTTTGGTGACAGTCTGAATTCCAGTTCTTAAATGGCTGTGATCTTGAGCAAGATCCTTAAATTCTGAGCCTCTGAGAATTTATCCTATACGGCAGAAATAACAGCACTCATGAGGTTGTCGATGATTAAATAATGAATATAAAACACCTGACATGTAGAAGGCACTATAACCAGAGATAGTAACTCTAACTACAGTAATTTCTACAGCATGACCTCTCTAAGCCCAAGTTCTTTATAAGTAAAATGAAGCCACTTCAAAAGTTAAATTTAAATTAAAAAATTGAGAAAATATATACAAATTTGAAAAAATACATAAATAAGAAAAGTGCTATACTGCCTAAGGCTTGGTACATTTTAAGTGCTCACAAAATGTTAAAAATTAATTAACAATGCTATTTCATCATACCTGGCCAAGGGGTCAAGGTCTCTTTCATCTTTTCTGTATTAAAACCTTTGGCAAAGTGGAACCTTTCTCCCAGCCTTCTTGAGTCTGAAACACCCCAGCAAAAATCAGAGTGTACTAAAAAGGCCCACAAGAGCCCAGGAGATGGATGGTTCCTACAATGCAGCTGTCCCATCTCCTGCTGGGATCCTGTTTCCAGTGAGCAGAAACCAGCCACCCTTTTGCCAGCTGTGTGGACTTTTCATCACTGGCTATTTCAGGACACAGTCCAAGAGAAGCAGTTCTGGGGCTTCCTTTCAAAGCTCTCTGGGGACTTAAAGCTCATCTGACCTTTGGTCTCTGGAGGAAGTGAGGAAATATCCTGCTCTTAGAGAATGGAGACACCAAGCATTCAAGGGGTTAGCTTGAGCAACAAGGGGGCAGAGAGAGAAAAGAACCCAAGATAAAGGGACGCCTGGGCTCAGTGGGTTAAAGCCTCTGCCTTTGGCTTAGGTCATGATCCCAGGGTCCTGGGATCCAGCCCAGCATTGGGCTCTCTGCTCAGCGGGGCGCCCGCTTCCCTTCCTCTCTCTCTCTGCCTGCCTCTCTGCCTACCTGTGATCTCTGTCTGTCAAATAAATAAAATCCCCACACACACACCAAGATAAGAGTGTTCCAGAGCATTAATAATTCTAATAAAAATAACCTCTCTGGCTTGTGGAAGCGTTACAGTTTAAAAAGCCCTTTCACACATATTAGCTTATTGGCTCCACCGAAGAGCCTCACCCTAAGACTGACAGAGCAATTGCCATTTCCATTTTGTAAACGAAGAGCGGGAGTCCCAGAAAGATTGCTTGATTTGCCCAACATCCAAGGTCACAAAGCGAGTGAGCTGCGGGAGGACGGGCAGATCCTGGGTCTGCCGAGTCCAGGGCTCTTCCACAGTGACAAGAGGGAATGGCGACTTTTCTTCCACGAGCATGAAACAGCGGTAAGTGAAGGAAGAGAGAAGCACACAGGAGGCGTGGGGCATAAAGACGCCCAGGTTTCGGGGACGTCACGTTGTGTGCTGCGGGTGGGGCTGTGGGGGGGCTGGGTCCTACCACCAGAGCTCAGGGTGGGATTCCAGGGGCGCCGGGAGGTGCGAGATGATAGTGGGAGCATTAAGGGTGAGGGTAGATACTGGAAGTGTCTTAAGAGGAAACAGGAAAGAATGAAGGATTAATCCCAGAGTTACTGGGATTGAGACAAGCAGCCCCCAAACCCGGCTGGAGAATGAGAAACCGGTTAATAGCTCAGCTCAGAACAAGAGCTTTCTCCAAGCCAACTTACCCAGCCAAGTTGACCCCTCAGAAGTAACCAAGAAGGTCAACTCCACCGAAACCAGAATCTACTCCGAACCCCGTGGCCCTTGGGTAGGTGTAGTTTTCAGAACTCATCATTGGCCCTTAAAAGCACTCCCCTCCTCTCCGCCTAGAACTACAACTTCCGATGTGCATCGCTCAAGACGCGCATTGCGACCCTTAAAACTACAATCCCCAGAGTTCCACGCGTCCCCTCATTGTTGAATGATACCGCCCAAGTCTCGGGGTACGGCGCGATTCCTCCCCCTGGCGGTCTGAGGCGTCGCCTCCACGATTACAAGACTCGAGCGGAGGGTTACCGCTTATAGTTCCGGTTAGTAACCCTCCGCCTCACCATTTCTCAAATAATTCCTGGGCGTGCCTACAAATACCCATGGCTTCGTCTTATTCTCAGGGAGTGCGGGGTTTTCGGGAACTTATGGCCCTTTTTTTGATTTACCCCTACTTTGCACTCTGTGAGAATATGAAACTGATCATTCAAGTTAAGCGCACATTTTCTACCAACCGATACTTGTTGACACTTGGGATTTTCCATTGTCCCTCTTCAGAAACTCACCGACAGAAAACAGGAAGAACCCGGAGGGATCACTGCCCCACCCCTCCAGCCCATCCCCTTCAGCCGTCATTCCTTTGCAGCCCCTGTGCTGGTTCTTAGGAACACGGTGGTGAACAAGATACTGTCCCTAGCTTCAAATGAAATCACAATCTAGCGGAGGATCCCGGCAGATGAAGTACACCACCAGCGATACGTGCTCTTAATAGGGGAAACAGAGGGGTTGTGGGAACCCTGAAAGGAGGCACCTGCTCAGGCTTTGGGAAAATGGAACAGTGACAGAAAGCTTCTTAGAGATCTTAGAAAGACGCTAAAACTAAGAATTGAGGGATTTAGACTTAGCCGGGAAGGGGATTGTGAAGAATGCCTTAGATTCAGGCGGGATGGAGCACAGGAGTGTGAGGGAGGGAGTGGAGAGACACCTGAGGAGGTAGATAGAGTCACGTCCTCGAGTCTTACAAACTTCTGTAAGACATTTGGATCATTCAAGCGATTTAAAAACTGTCAACACCTTCCAACTACCTACCGAACGAGGTCCCAATTTCAACAACAAACGAGGTTTGTTGGGGTTATAGAAACAGCAGATACAGGCAAAGCGTCTGGGAGACTCAGAAAGGAAGAGAGCGTGAGTCTCATCTTTGCTTGGGGTCTGGGGGATTTGCAGACAATCATGGTACCATGCATGTGTCCTCTCAGGCATCCAGGAACTGGTCAAAACAAGGACAAGGTCCCAGGTCACGCACTCCTCGTAGAACTTCATCATTGGTGTTGAGATTTCTAGCACCAGGGATTTGGAATATGCACAAGATGGCTCTGCCTAGTAGTTCCTTAGATATTATCTATTGTGCTGGAAGGCTCCAAAGATATCATTAACTCTTTGTCCCTTACAAGGGACAAAGTATGTATGTCCCTTACAAGGAGGACATACATACAATAAGTAAGGCATGTGTAGGGCAAGGGTGCAGGTCTAGCAAGAATAGAAGCCCAAAAAGAAACAAAGGAAGAAAAACAAAAACAAAAAACAGCTTTTTCTCTCATGGGATCCCTTCAGTTTCCGTGCCTCGGCTCGGCATTGGAGGTCCTCCTCAACCTGGCCCCCCACTACTTCCCCAGAAGTGTCGCTCACTCTGACAGGGATGTCCTCTCTTCTGCTCTGCCTCTAGCTACCTTTACCTCCTGCCATTCTCGAGATGCATCTGGGTTTTGTTGTCACCTCGACACCTTCATTCATGCTCTTTCCTCCACTAGATGCTGCCAGGTGGCTGGTCTGATCCTGCTAGGCGCTCCTCCCCATGAAGCTTCCCTGATTCCTCACGTCTCAAAGGACCTCTGCCCTGCTCAGTTGCTGGGATATTTGTGCACACCTCTCATGTAGGGGCTTAGCAAGAAATTGTGAGTCTCTGAGGTCAGGTGCTGAGTCCTACAGGCGATCCCCGCATACCCTCAAGTGTCCATAGTCCCTGTTCTGGTCTTTTTTAGGTTCACCCCTGCTCCTGACTCTGTCAATGCCACCATCCTTCCGGGAGCCACGATAAAGTCGTCAGGAAAGAGTGACGGCAGCGCTGCACTGTGGTAATTAAGCCCCGGATTTAATTAAAGCTGTGGTTAGTGGCGTTGACAGCAGAATGAGAAAAGCGTAGCACACATCGGAGAATGCTCTCTTTGGCATTAATTAATTGGTGCTCTGCACCTGGCCCAGAACACCAAGGATTAACCAGAGTCCCGTCATGAAAGGAGCAGCTGGGGTCATTCCTCTGTCTCCTACTCCCAGACCAGCCTACGATGAGGGTATTTGCTGGGCACCCAGGGACAGGGACATCACAGCCTCCTTTACCTCCTTTGTCACTGACTTTGTCACTGAAGATCTGTCTTGGGCCCAAACTCCTGTGGCAAAATAGAATGCTCAAGTTCAATTGCATTTCCTTCCAGTCTCGTCTTTTTTGGAGATAAACAACCCAAATGCTTTAAATTTTTAGCAAGCAGCTGATGTTCCAGGCTTTCAGCATAAATCCTGCCCTCCAACAGCCCAAGGTTCCCTTCCAGTTGGCTGCCATCCCACTCCAGCCTTCTCCTTGTTGCTAAGTTACTAACTTGATATTTAAGTGACCAGTTTGGATCTCCTATTCTCTGCACTACCTGCCAAAATTGTTGGACAATACTTTTTAAAATCAAA
Source organism: Mustela lutreola (assembly GCF_030435805.1). Classification (NCBI taxonomy): domain Eukaryota; kingdom Metazoa; phylum Chordata; class Mammalia; order Carnivora; family Mustelidae; genus Mustela; species Mustela lutreola. The sequence goes on from NC_081299.1 coordinate 18,984,854, forward strand.
CTGTTATACACACACACACACACACACACACACACACACACAATAAAGTATGTAAAGTGCACTACTAGTAAGTGGACAGCTTAATCTTTTTAAAAAAATATTTGACGTAGGTCAGGACACCTGGATGGCACAGTCAGTTGGGTGTCTGATTCTTGGTTTCAGTTGAGGTCATGATCTCAGGGTCATGAGATTGAATCCAAGTTAAGCTCTGCACTCAGCTTGGAGTCGGCTTGTCCCTCGTTCTCTCCCTCTGCCCCTTCCCGCCTCACGTACACACAAGCTCTCTCTTTCTCTCAAATAAATAAATAGGGGCGCCTGGGTGGCTCAGTTGGTTGAGTATCCACCTCTTGGTTCTGACTTGGACCATGATCTTGGACTCCTGGGATTGAGCCCCCAAAGAGAGTCAGGAATCTGTGTTCAGTGGGCACTCTGCTTGAGATTCCCTCTCTCCCTCTCCCTCTGCCATTCCTTGTCCCAGCACTCTCTCTAAAATAAATAAATCTTAAAAAAAAAAAAAAAAAAAAAAGAGGTGTAATCATCACTTAGTTTGAAATGTGGAATGTTTCCAGTACTTTGAATGGTTTCCTCATGTCCCTTCCCTGTTAATAACCGCTCATCCTCCAGAGGGAACCACTCTTTTCCTATCGTTATCAACTAGTTTTGGGTGAGCAACGCTTTGGAACTTCTGACAGTGATGTTTTACGCTCAATGACCCATCAATGGGTGATACTTGTGTTAATGCCAGTGCAGTAAAAGAACACCAGAAACAGAGCTGTAATTGAATAAATTGGGTACTCATTGCAGTGAGGGAGAGCAGACATGATCGAGAACTGTGGGCCATCTCACAAAGGGTATCAGAAAAGACTTGGAATTGGGGCTTTTGTTAGATGATTTCGGGGACTATTAAAGGAAGCAGGGCTTTGCTCTGGATTGGATGCTATCCAAAAGTAGGGGTAGTTCTATGACTTGGGGATCTTAATTTTATCTAGAAGGAGGGAAGAACACTAAGGTGACAGCTGTTGTTAGTAAGAAGCAATAGTCTCTTTTATTAGCCAGGATAGGGGATGGTTGGTGTTTCTTGTAGCTTGGACAATGTTCAATGTTCATTTTGTCTATATTCAGAGGTGATTATGGAATTTTCCTGTTTGCATCTTTTTAAAAAGATTTATTTGACAGAGAGAACAAGCAGGGGGAGCAGCTGAAGGAGAGGGAGAAGCAGACTCCCCATTGAACAGGGAACCTGATGTGGGGCTCGATCCCAGGACCCCGGGATCATGAGCTGAAGTCAGCCGTGTAACTGATTGAACCACCCAGGTGCCAAGGTCCTGTTTGTATCTTGACCCGTCACGGACATAGTGGTCCCACTGATGTCAATGTTCTTGTGAAATTGTTTCCATTCAGCTTAGGAACAGAACTATGAGTCCCAGAACAGGTCCTGGAGGTCAGGGGCTGCTTTCTTCTTCCTTATATAACAACATTTGTTGATGTTTGCTCTGGGCTGTGTGCTGGGTGTATAGAAATTACTTGCCATCGTGTCTTTAGGGACCTCATGGCTGGTAGGAAAAACGGGCAAAAGAACGAATATAGACCACTGGAAAGCACTGAGCCCTGGAGATAGGCTATGAAGCTTTTTTTCTTAAGATTTATTTATTTATTTTAGAGAGAGAGAGTAAGAATGCAAGTGGGCAGAAGGGGGAGAGGCAGAATCCTCAAGCAGACTCCCCACTGAGTGCAGAGCCTGACGCAGGACTTGATCATGACCTGAGCCAAAACCAAGAGCTGGACGCTTAACCCATTGAACCACCCAGGTGCCCTGGCTACGAACTTTAAATCCCAGATGTGCCACTCACTAACTGAGATCTGGGCCTCAGTTCGCTCATTTGTAAACGAGGACAACAATAGCATCTACGTTATAGAGTTGACGCAAGGAACAAGTGAGCTCATGCACGGATCACTGGTTACTTAAATGGCATGGATCTGACGGTTGTCAGAAGAGGATCCAGGTTTTGTGAGGCTAGGTGTTTATCCAATTTGGGGAGACCCCCTTTAAACAAAAAAAGAATTTTCAATGTCGTACTTTTCCAAACATTGTAAAACACGTGGCCACGTGCACACGTTGCTAGGTCCCCTTCCAGGGCCTCGGAAATGACTTGAAAGCTTAAACTTCATTACATTCTCTACAACTCTGACCTTGGGAAGAGGCAAAATTATGCAATAGCTTCATTCTTTTCAAATCACTGCCTTTAAACAAGCTCTCCCCAAATACCCTTGCCCTGGCTGAGATCTGCTTGAATACTCTCAGCTCTTTCTTGTCTTACAGCCTGGAAGTTAGTGGGCTCATGTAGGAGGAATTGATGGGTCCTACTTTGAATACAGCCACATCTACTCTTTTCAGCCTTGGGCCCTAGCTGGAGTCCGAATGAATCCAGCAAGGTCTAATGTCCTGTAAACGGATGCAGTATATGCTTCATAAAGGTCAAAAATAGTAACTGTCCTTCTCTCTTATTGTTAATATAATGATTCTTCTCCCATTCAAAAAAGATATTGAGGGGTGCCTGGGTGGCTCAGTAGGTTAAAGCCCCTTCCTTCGGCTCAGGTCATGATCCCAGGGTCCTGGGATTGAGCCCGCATTGGGCTCTCAGCTCAGCAGGGAGCCTGCTTCCTCCTCTCTCTCTGCCTGCCTCTCTGCCTGCTTGTGATTTCTGTCTGTCAAATAAATAAATAAAATCTTAAAAAAAAAATTATTGAGCCCCTGGTATGTCCCACCAGGGAGATCAAGTGATGAATCGATAAATTAATTTCCTACCCACATGGTGCTTTCATTCTGTTTATTATCTGAGAGAGACAGATAATAAACAAACATATAACCAAGATAATTACACGCTACATTAAGTGCTCTACAGGAAACAGACAGGATGCTTTGATGGAGAACAATGGTCCAGGAAGGATTCTATGAAGAGCTGACATTTATGCTGAGCCCAACCACACCTACCATTTCTTGACTATCTACTATGTGTCAGACACGTCATTAGGAAGTTTCAAATACTTTACTTCATTTAATCCCTCTGGAAAGTATGGCATAGTCTTTCTGTTTCTTCAGACAAAAAAAAACAGAGGCTCAAAAGGTAATAGGAGTGAGTGTTGATGCCTGCCTCTTTTTTCCTCTCATCCATTCTCTGAGGTCCCTTGCCAATGTGGTACTTTCCAGCATGCTGAGGGCCCATCCACTCAGGCTCCTTCTTCTGCTTGCTTCCTTGCCCCAAGGGCTTTCTTGGGCATCTGTGAACCAGGAAGGGTGAGAGGGTGTCATGTTCCACACCTCAAGGGCAACCTTCAGCCATCAAGGAAATCTGTGCTTCCCCATCCTGAGCCAAGGTGATTTTGAGGTGCGTTTCACACTGTGTCTCAGAGAGTCCCCAGGGGGACTGAACCCAGTGCCTGATGGCAGCAAGCTTCCCACGATTGCACCTGCCCATATTAGCTCCTCTCCCGGCCTCATCTTCTCCATGCCTTTATTTCTGCTTCTTGAAATCACCTCCCAGGTAGACTACAAGCACCTAAGTCCCAGGGGTCTGCTTTTGGGAGACTCAAGCTAAGACAGAGCCTAAGTGATTCGCCCAAGGCCACCCAACCAAGTGGCAGAACTGGAATTGGAATTCAGGTTCACGTGGATCACATTCCACCGTCTTCAATGAGCCTGAATGAAGATGGAACCCAAGCCCCTTTAGCCCCACCTGACACCCCTCCCATCTTGAACTTCCCTGCTCCTGTCCAATCTCTTCATTCTCAGCCACCTCTTGTTCCGGGCAAAGCAAACTGCTTGGGGACATCGCATTCCCCAATCTGGCCATACCCCATCACCCTCTTTGTCTTTGCAAGTGCTGTGTCCTCTGCCATGGCCACCCATTGTGGTCCATCTAATGTCCACCTTCACCCATCCCTGCGCCCTCCACCTGATGAACTCCAGCTGTGAGTGTCCAGAGCTGACAAGAATCACATCTGTGCCAAGTGCCACAAACTGATCTCATTCCACTGACACGATCATTCTGAGAGGTCTGTAGTGCCATTCTCAGTTGGCCGGTCAGGAAACAGGGTTCACAGAGGTGGGATGATTTTCCCAAGGTCTTACAGTTAATGACTGGCAAAGCCAGGACCAAAACCAAGATCTACCTGTTCGGCTCCTATGCATGGTACCTGGCTGGAGGGACGGGTAGGCATTGGGGTCTCTGAGGTTGTCCCGACATTTCCCCTCTATCAGACCTAACTCTGCAGCTAAGGGGACAGCCCCCAAGGCAGTCACTAGACCGCCGGCTGAGAGGGGCACGGACTGTGGAGCCCAGAGGAAAGAGTCCAGGCTGAGGGGATTTCCTGCAAAGGAAGAAGCTCAACATCTTGCCCAACCCCACCTGAGAGGGGAAAACTGTTGAAGGCATTACCCTTTCAATTTCCTGACTCCTTCTATGCCTTCAGGTGTTTACTTGGCCTTGGCAATGGCCTGCTTCCCAGAACCTCCCATCAAAAATGATTCTTGGAAGCTAGGCCAGTTCAGGGATGTCCAGAGGCCAAGGAGGTCCTAAATTCCCACTTTCAATCTTTTCTTCCTGGCCCCCAGCCTTGTTATCATCAAGCCCATCAAATGTCTGGTAAAGGCTGGCCAGCCTGCAGAATACGAGCTGGCCTGGTGGGGACCAAGTTCTTGGCAGCTTTGGGAAAATGGGAGTGTGTAGGGATGGATTCCTTACTAACATAAGTAATGCCTTGTCAGTCCCTGCTCAAAATTCTTCTAGGACTGCTTTCAGCCTCCATGACTAAGCCCAGGATCCTCACCAGAAAGCCCAGAAGCGCTTCAAGATCTGAATCAATTTCCTTCAGGCAGTCAGATTCACCCTTTCTTCTCCTGCAAAGGGACTGCCTGCTTCCTAGACTTGCATGTGCTCAGCCACCTCCATGTGATTTATGCTGTTTCCATTTGTGCCTACTGCACCAGTCCTATCTGCTTCCTGTCCAGCCTTCCAAACCCAGTAGAGACAAATATCACTTCCTCTGGGGGATCCTGATTGAGCCCCCTGTGCTCTTTGGTGCTTCCCAAACACACATCGGCATCCCCATGACAGGTCTGTCTCCTCACATGGCCATGGGCTCCTTGAGGGCAAGGATGCCCTCTTATTCCTCTCTGTGGGCCTACCACAGCGCTGGGCACAGTGGGTGTTGTTTAAGAGAATGAGTGAATGATTAAGAGACACCCAGAGCAGGGGGTTGGAAACACGAATGACTTCGGGGTCCATGCAAGTCAAACAAATTGGTGTAAGGCGCTGTGGAATGGGAATGATGGTGGCAAACTGGACAGAGTGATTTGCCTAAAGGAATTTGAATTCCATGGAAGGAAATAGGAGAGTGACGCCTGCGTGGCTCAGTTGGTTGAGCCTCGGACTCTTGATTTCAGCTCAGGTCATGATCTCAGCCTGTGAGATGGAGCCCCACATTGGGCTCCATGCTTAGCAGGGTCTGCTTCTCTCTCTTTCTCACCCTCTGCCCGTCCTGCCACTCGCACACTCAGTCTTGCTCTCTCTCAATCAAATAAATACTTAAAAACAAAAAATGGGGGGGCACCCAAGTGGCTCAGTTGGTGTCTGCCTTCAGCTCAGGTCATGCTCAGCTCATGATCTTGGAGTCCTGGGATGGAGGCCTGCTCAGTGGGGAGCCTGCTTCTCCCTCTCTCTCTGTACCTGGCCCACCTTGTGCTTTCTCTTACTCTCTCTCCTACTCTCTAAGTACATAAATAAAATCTTTACGGAGAGTTGCTGGGCGGGGGGGGGGGGAGGGGTGGTGGGGTTATGGACATTGGAGAGGGTATGTGCTATGGTGAGTGCTATGAAGTGTGTAAGCCTGACAATTCACAGACCTGTACCCCTGGGGCTAATAATAATACATTATATGTTAATAAAAAATAAAAAAAACTTTTTTGAAATCTTTAAAAAAATGCATACATTAAAAAAAGAAAAAGAAAATTGGAGCATAAAATTCAGCCTCTGTTAACAATGGCAACAATAACGAGTAATTACAAACTGACTCCACCCCAGGAAATAAGGTGCTGTGGTTCAGGGCACCAGAACTCTGGAAATGAGCTGCCACGTTCGGGTCCCAGCCCTCCTGCCTGTTAGTTGTGAGACTTGGGTCCTGTCACTTAACCTCTCTGAGCCTGTGACCTCACTTGCAAAATGGAAATAATAATAACACCTCCCTTCAGAGGCTTGCCATGAGGATTCAAAGAGTGAAAACACGGGAAGTGTGAAATGGTATCTGGCACGTGGGAAACACCCAAGATGTGCTACTGTTATGATTCCGCGATGGTCAGGATTCAGAGAAGGCTTCTCCGTGAAGGCGACGTGTACACAGAGCCCTGGATGGGGGAGCCCCTGCTAAACCCTGGGAGAAGAATGTTTGAGGCAGAGAGAAGAGCGAAGGGAAGGTCCCAAGGTGGGAAGTGGCTTTGCTGGGTCTGAGAAGTAGCAATCAGGCCACGGGCTGGAATGCGATGAGTCCAAGATATGGGCCGGAGACAAGGTCCTGGAGGGTGGCAGTGACGACATCACACACGGCCTGTTCTAGGCCATGGAAGGAAGCTCTGATTTTATTCTGTGTGATGTGAACCACAGGGTGGTGGGGGGAGGGGTTGTTTTATTTAAAAAAAAAAAAGTTTTATTATTGAGGTATGGCAAAGCCTACAGATTCCCAGATCCCAAGAGGAGGGGCCATCCCATGCTCCAGGGGATCACGTGGGAAAGCACCAGCTCCGTCAGGAGGCAGAGGGAGCAAGGGGGAAAGCCTGGGCAAGAGCCTTTATTTCGGTTTCTGTGGGAGGAATGGATAAGGTAGGGGAAGGTGTGACTAACGTCAGCAGGCTCTGAGACAAAGGGGCGGTCCCCCCTGTTGTCTAGCACAGGCCTTGGGGTGAATAGGGCAGGGGGAGAGTGGCCCTGAGCCCTCCAGGAGGTGTTTGGGAGTATGGGCCCTGGACTGGTCGGCTTGCCTCAAGGCAAACTCAAGAGTCACTTGCTTATTATCTCCAGGAACCAGCTAGCCTTGGGAGGGGCAGTCCCTCCAGGGTCAGCAAGCCACCCCCTCCCCCATGTCAAAGCATCAAAATACAGAAAATAAAAAGACGTGGTTAATACAGAGTTACCAAGGAGGGATGGGGTTTATACTTTAACAAGATCCTCTGGCTGCTGTGAGAAAATAGAAAATGTGATCGCAGGGATTAAATGAGGCAATGTCTCCATGTCTGTAAGGGGCCCAGCCCTCACATGGGCTCCCATCAATTACAGCCATAATCGATTACAGCCATAATCATCGGGTCTTTAGGAATGTCAGCTGAGCCAGGCTTTGGAGGTGGGACCGAGACTCCCAGAGAGATGGGACTGAGCCCCCTTCATCTCCTCCTTGAAGCCCATCTCCCGCCTGATCCTGCCCCTAGCTCTCACTCCTCTGCTGGGCATCTCCTCAAAGAGCCAACAGAAAGCTGTGTTTACTCTGCCAAGTGGCATCCCTAGGGAGGGAGGAGAGGAGAAACAAATCTTCCTGCCTTGGCTTTGAAAAGCAGGCTGTTAATTACCTGGGGTTCCACTGCTATGTAAACACTTGCCAAACTGGCCTGTCAGTTAACCCCTTGGCACCCAGGACTGAGGTCGAGGAGTCTGGGTGTGAGCTGATCTGGGACCATCGAAGAACTTGAGGAGGCTGGGCCGGGCTTTGGAGCCTTCGGAGAGGGACTAATTGAAGGGAAACATTCAGGAGGAGGGAAGAGAATGACTCGGACCAGGGTTTGAAATTTACTTTATTTGACCAGTCTGGTCCTGCCGTCCTCCAGCGTCTACCCTGAGATCCCTGGAATACAGGCCCCAAAGGAGTAGCCAGGGCCGAAAGCTCAGCCTGCAGTTTCAGGCAAGGATGGTGCCCTGTGGGTAAGAGGTTGGCCCTGCTCACCCAAATCCCTTCTGGCTTTCTCCAGCTTCGAGACACCTACTGTGTAAGAAGCAGAGCCCCACCTCCCAGGGGTGGGGACCCAGGCCTGGGCTGTGTCTAGGTGTGGCTGGTTAGAAGGTAGCCTTGGCGGACAATAATTATTTACACGTGCGTGTGCCCGTCCAGTTGGCCAAGACCTTTCCCACGCGTTGTCTCCTTCAACCAGCTTTGTAATAAACCTCCCAAGCAGAAGGGAGCGGCTCAAATCTAGGCCCTGTTACTCACCAGCTGTGTAGCCGTGGGACAATCATGTCACCTCTCGGAACCTCACTAATCTCACCTGTTCGATGGTTGCAACAGATACTCATGTGGGTGATTTTACCGTGAGGCTTAAATGGAATCATGGATCCAAAGAGTTCTGTCCGTGCCTGGCACTGGGATCAAATGTCCTGGCCCCTCCCTTAAATTCCCTTGAATTCCTCTCTTGAATTTTACAGAAGAGGAAAATGAGGTTCACTGAGGTATCAAATTATAATCTTCCAAGTTTTCATTTTTTATTTTTTAAAATATTTTATTTATTTATTTGACAGATAGATCACAAGTAAGCAGAGAGGCAGGCAGAGAGAGAGGAGGAAGCAGGTTCCCTGCTGAGAGAGATTCCCGATGCGGGGCTCCATCCCTGGACCCTGAGACCATGACCTGAGCTGAAGGCAGAGGCTTAACCCACTGAGCCACCCAGGTGCCCTCTTCCAAGTTTTTAAAGAAAATGATCATACAGCTGCATAGCGAGTGCCTGTGGAAGTTGTATTTCTCTCATTCATTAGGAAACTATAGGATGACAGAGCTGGTTCAGGGGACCAGCTCCTGACAAAGTCAAGTGCTCTCAGGATGAGAAAGGGAAGGATTGGGTTTCCAAACTGTCAGAATCACTTCTCAGTAAGAATTTCAGATCTTTTTGCTTGAAAACGCAGTCCTGCGATTATATTAGGGTGATGGAGAGAAACTGAAGGTCCAGGGAAAGGATGTGACTTGTCCAAGGTCACACAGCTATACCTAGGGGACTGGCAGAGGCCAGATCTGCATTCCCTGACTCCCATCCCCAGGGCCCCTGGGGGGCTTCCCTGGGTCTGTTCCAGGTGCGAGTTCTCCGCTATGGCCAGAAATCACTCTGCATTGTGGTGGGGGGGGGGGGGCTCAGGAGGAAACTCACTTTGACTGGAGCTGGGTCGCTATCATACAGCCCTGTGGGGATGTGCTGCCGCTTGGGGGTCATCAGTGCTCACGCAAGTGAGAGTTGAGACCCTGGAGCCTACCATGACCTCCAGCCCCCCACACGTGTGAATTCTGCAGTGAGACACCCAGGAAGCTCAGAGCTAGAGGAAAAAACAGCAGCAGATGAGAAGCAGCAGATGGTTGCCATGGTGATTACCTCCTGGAGCGCCAAGTGTCTTTCTTTCAGAACAGCAATGGAGGTGCAGCAGGAGGAACATGGGCACTGGGGAGAAAGTCCAAGTGTGCACCCCGATCTACCCCATATGGACAGCTTGGGGCAGGCCGGCTCATCTCCCCGGGGGTCCGAGGAGGACAGAGGATGCATTTATTAGGTGCTGGCTTTGTGCCAGGCATAGTATGTTGAAGGTTGTCCTTTGATGATCTCACTGAATCTTCTTCCCAGAAAGTGTTGCAGGAATGTGCTACACTCAGCATTTTGTAGAGGTGGAAACAGCAGCACAGAGAGGTGAAGTAACTTGCACAGGAACACACAGCTTTAAGAGCACCTGAGTTAATGCTCCAGGTCCCTTTCTCTTGGATACATTCCTTCTGGAAATTTCAGGCCCATTCCAGAGAAGGAAAGACAGGAGGGAGGCAGAACCAGGGTGCAAAGAGGGAACACTCCAGATCAAACACAGTGGTGTTAGTCCCCATTTTCTGCCTGGGCACCTTGCCAACACGAGACCTGGCACCTCAGGCAGGGAGTACCCCTGGCCCGGGCAGCCCCCCTGGCAGTGGGACACACCATAGCCCCGAAGCAGACACTGCAGCGCTCCAGCTCTGGGGATGCCATCCAGAGCACCTCCTGGTGTCCAGTCCACTCAGGGGCGGCTTCAACCCTGCCCTGCGGGAAACAAGAGGGCTGCCTTCTCCCAGAAGCCTCCCTGCTGTGAACCAGAGCCCTTGCCTTGGCCTTCTCCTCCTCCTCCTCCCTCTCCCTGCGGCCCTTTCCTCCCTGCCCTATCTCAACCTCCTCTCCCCAGAGTGTGGGTTACTGGGCTGGCCATTGATCCCAGCCCAGGCATAGCATAGGAGCTCGGGGAGGCTTTGATGAGCCCTGAAGAGCCCGGGAGCTTTTGGCAGAGCCTGGCGATGTATTTTAGAATGAGCCCTGCTCAGCCCTGACTGCCAGGACGGCCTGCCTTCTCTTCGTGCATCCAAGCCGCAGGGCAACCCTGACAGACCAGACAAACCCAGGGCCCAGGAGCCTCCCCAGGCAGGGCTGAAGGAAGGAGCTGGCTTGTGCGTATGCAAGTGTGGACACGGGCAGGAGCCATCCAGGGTGCCCAGGGCTGGGGGAGCAGGAGCAGGAGCCCCCTGCCAAGCCCCTCACCGGCTGGCCTTGGCCTCTTAGCCCTTCCAGCTTTGTCCACCAGTCGGCTCACTCACTCATTCAACAAGTATTTGTTGGCCATTTATTACCCTAGTGCTGGGATGAGAAGGGTGAATGAGACAAAATTCCTAGCCTCATAACCAGACCTCTGACCTCCCCCACCTCGGCTCCCCACCCCGGCTTCCCCATCTCGATTGATGCAGCGTCCTGTGGCTCAGGCCGAACTTCTCATCCAGTCCAGCAGCTAATCTGTCCTTTTGCCCTAGCTCAGAACATACCCACAATCCAATGACTTCTCACCCCTTTCGCCCCTGCCACCTGGTCCTAGACACCATCAGGGCTCCCATACATGGCTCCCCCGGGCCAACAGGGCTCCCCCCTTCTGTCTCTGCCTCTGCAACAACTTCTTTCCTGGAATCCGAGCCGAGCCTCAAAAACAAGTCAGGTCTTGTCTCCCATGTTGTCACACATCCACAGCCCCCCAGAACCTGTGCCCTGGCTTCTCCCCACCCGACTGAAGTGACCTGACCTTGCACACACACACACACACACACACACACACACACACACTCCCTCACCTCCAATGTCAGCTTCTCAGTGCGTCCCTCGGTGCGCCCCTCGTCCCTCCAGACTTGTCCCATCTAACACTGCAGCTCCTCCCCTTCTCCACAGCCTTTCTTGCCAAATAACACGAGATAATTTATTTACATTTTGCTCATTGCCCATGTCCCCGCCCAGGAATGTGAACTCCATGAGGGCAAGGTTTTGTCTGCTTTGTTTTCTTCCCTGAGAACCCACCTGGCCCACAGTACGGACTCAGGAAGGAGAGTCGTGGAATGAGGGAATGAATGACTTGTGGGGGCGACAGTCATTAAAAAAAGGCATTCCTTGTCTCCACTTCTGCCATTTCCTGTCTGCTCCACGTAGGTAGCCAGTGGTTCTAAAAAACATACTGTGTCCTTCAAGTGTTAGGGCAGGTATGACTGCATGAGGCAGCCCCTTGGGGAACTCCCATCCTCCCCGCCCCCCTTGTCCTGTAATTGCCAGGATCCTGGTGTTCCTCAGGGATGCTGCCTTCTGTAAGAATGAGGGTGTACCTAAATAAAATTTTTTTTTTTTTTAAAGAGGGTGCCTGGTGGCTCAGTTGGTTAAGCGACTGTCTTTGGCTCAGGTCATGATCCTGGAGTCCCAGGATCAAGTCCCGCATTGGGCTCCCAGCTCAGCAGGGAGTCTGCTTCTGCCTCTGGTCCTCTCCTCTCATTCTCTCTCTCAAATAAATTAAATTAAATTAAATTAAATTAAAAGAATGGGGTGTACGTGTCTCACTCAGGAGACAGGATGGTGCAATGGGTGACGGAATGGACTGCCCAGGTCCAAATCCTTGCTAATATTTGGGAATTTAGGCGACTTACCTAAATTGCCTGGACCTCTGTTTTCCTGTCTATAAGATGGGGATAATAACAATACCTTCCTCAGAGTCCCCCCAGGAGAGGACCCAATGAGCTAATACACTTGCACTTAGGAGTTGCATGTGGGACATAGTTAGTGTTAAAGGAATGGTAGCTGTCATTGTTCTTCAGGGTCTATCTCCAGGGCCTGGCACAAAACCCGGCCCACACTGAGTACTTAGTAAGTACTTGTTGGATGAATGAATGAATGAATGAATGAGGACAGGGATAGAAGGATGAAGAAGTGGCATGAGAACCTAGGGGAGGGCCCAGCCCCAGCCTGAGGAGAGTCAGGAAGGCTTCTTGTAGGAGGGGAGCTGATTCCTGTCGGATGGCGGGGTGGGGAAGGGGAGGTTCACTGAGCAAGGTGAATGTCAGGAGCAGCAAACAGCAAGTGCAAAGGCCCCTCTCCCCTTGGGAAAGCCTTGTTCGTGCAGGGAAAGTCAGTCCAGGACTCAGTGATGGACACTGTAGGCGAAGAGGCCAGGTTTCCCCTGTGCTGGCCATTTTGAGGACATACTTGGGTGAATGAACTGTGCTTTTCCCTCAGACCTGCTGCCCATGGACGACAAAACATTCCCACAGAGGGCAAAACATTCTCCCTGGTCAGATCAGTGGCCCTCTGAGATCAGGGCAAGGCAAGCAAGGAAAAGAGGTTGCCACTTGTTGGGGGACCCCATGGGATAGGCCTGGATTTAACCTGACAACCTTCTCACGTAAAGATCTTCACCTCCATGTAGAGATGAGGGGACAGAGGTCCCACATCATCCAGCTGAGAGGAAGAGACAGAGTTTGCTCTCGTCAGCCTGGTCCAGTGTGGCCTCCCGCATCAGACTGGCACTCCTGGCGGCCAGGGATCTGTGCCTCAGCGATACTTCAGTGGGTGACATCCCCCATTCCTAACCCCCCCCCCCCTTTCAGAGCACAGACCAAGGAACTAAGCAGGGGAAGCCCTCAACAGCCGTGGACTAATGGATAGCCAAGTGTCAGGCAGAACTCTCCATATGGACTGGAGGGTGAGCCTCAAGACCTTCCCTCTAGGGCTCCTGATGAGGGCAGACCTCATCAGACACCTGACCAGCCGGTGACAGGAGTGGGGATGACAGGAGTGGGCCTGAAAAGCCTGCCGCCAGAAGAGATTGGGGGGCGGTGCTGAAGGAGGAGGGGCTAATCCTGGGAATCAGTGGGAGCGTCTTACCCAATACCACCCACCCCATCCCGCTCCCACCTACCCCTCTCCCCACTCGACACTTCACTTTCCTCCTCTGTGGGCTTCCTCGTCCTCTGACTGACAGACTCCGCACACTCGCACCACCAGCTGCAGTGACCGGTGGGGAGCTCTAAGAAGAAGGGCCTGGAGTTCAAGGTTTAAGTCCCCGCCCTGCCGCATCTTTGTCATTTTAGGAAGATAACACCTCTCTCTGAGCTTTGCTTCTCTCCCTGTGAAGCATGACACGGCTAAACCTCTGCTTTGGAGCCTTGACGTGTGAATTCAGAGACGGGCTGGGATAGCTTGAGGTATCTGAGAGATTTGGGTCCCGCCGGTGAGAATTACTGACATTGGAGGAAACTGGTTTGGAAAGGGTTAAGTGGAGACCCCGCCTCCCAGGCAGGAACGAATCAGGGCTGGCAGGGGAGGAGCCAGGCTGGGAAAGATATCCAGTCCGGCCAGATGCTGCCGGGAGAGGGAACGGGAGAAGACGCCAGTTGGGCAGGGGGCGGTGGGACTGGGCGTGGGGCAGGGTCCTCGGTGTGTGCCCCGTGATAGCTCCAAGTCAGAGGGTGCAGGACCAGCTGCTAGGGGTGGGGGAGGAGGGGACCGAGCTGCCTGCGTAGGGGACAGCCGCGGAGTGGGAGAGGACTAGGACCCAGAGAACTCCCAGCCCCCCAGGCAGGGGGCACCGGCTGCACCCAGGCCTTGACCTCAGCCGACCCTGATAGCCCACATGGGGTGTGGGGTCTAATTTTAGCTCCAGCCGCAGGGCCCACAGCCCAGGAGTGCCAGCCAGTGGGCTACTCCGGAGCCGCTCAGGCAAGGGGAGAATTGGAGAGGTCAGCCCCCCTTCTGTCCAGCCCTGCACCCTGGCCAAGCCACCTCCTGCGAGAGCCCTGACGGGTTCCCCATGGCCTGGCAGACTGCCCACCTCTCTGCTGAGGCCAAGGTCAGGGGGTGCAGCCAGGAGGGCAGAAGGACGTGGCCTTGCAGTGTGGTCAGGGGATTGCATCAGCCTGAGCAGTGCCCAGGGGCAGGGGGCCCTGCTGCAGGGGCAAAGCCCAGCTTGGTTGTCCAAAGGCCAAGGAAGCAGATTCCTGACTGCAAGAAGGCAAGGCCACAAAGTCGGGTCCTACCTGGCTTCCCGGCACCTGGCTGGTGACTTGCGGTTTGACCTTATACAGGCCGCCCGTTCTCAATGGGCCTCAGTCTTCCCATCTGTGCAATGAAGGCGCTGAACTAGAAGGCAGAGCCCAGCTCCAGCGACTCACCCTCGAGCCCCTGCTCCTCCTGCTTCCCCAGCCCTGGCCACGGGTGGCCACATGCAGTCGTGGAGAAGAAAGTCCCTCTGGCTGGCACTGTCGGCCTCTTGGCTCCTCGTCCTTCTGAGAGTCTTCCCCCTCCTCCGCCTGGCAGTGCCTGCCAGACCCCGGGCGGGTGCCCCCCAAGGCTGGCCCCACTGGCTGGACATAGAGCTCCTGCAGAGTTTCTCCCAGCCTGGGGAGCTCCCAGAAGATGATCCTCAACCTCTTCCAGCCCCCCATGGCGGCAGCTGCGACTGGGGAGCTTGCTTTGATGTCTCCAAGTGCAGGGGTGGTGGTCTCAAGGTGTTCGCGTACCCAGTGGCTGGACCGATCTCTGACACTCAGCGTGGGATCCTGGCTTCCATTGAGAGCTCCCGCTTCGGCTCCGTCAGCCCCGAGGAGGCCTGCCTCCTCCTCCTCCTCAGCCTGGAAGCCCCAGCTGGGGAGTGCAGCCCCTTGCCCCAGCAGTGGAACGGTGGAAGGAACCATCTGGTCCTCGGTCTCCACCCAAACTTCTGCCCCCAGACCTTCCAACTGGGACAGGCGATGGTGGCCAAGGCCAGCCCCACAGTGGACACCTTCCGGCCTGGCTTTGACGTGGCCCTCCCGCTTCTCCCCGAAGCCCACCCATGGCGAGGTGGGGCCCCTGGCCAGCTGGGACAGCACAGCCCCCACCCTGGGGTGCCCCTGCTAGCCCTGGCAGAGGAGAGGGGCGGGTGGCGCACGGCAGGCACTGAGTCCTCTGCCTGCCCCCGGGATGGGCACTGTGAGCAGGACCACGGACCTGAGCAGTAAGTGGACCTTTACCTCTGCCACCCCGGGGTGGGGGTGGGGGGTGGGTAAGGAGGGTGCTGGGTGGGAGGGATCTGCAGTGGGAGTGAGCCCAGAGGCCAGGGTAGAGGGCGGATGGAGATGGGACTGGAGAACCAGCTAGGCCTGACGAACTCTGGCCCCAACTGCCCCAGGAGGGAGAATCAGGTTAGACCGAGAGAAACCCCACTCAGAAGGTCCTTTGTCACACGGGGTATCCAAAGTAGGTTTGGGGGTTCTCCCTTAGGGGTCCGTAAACACAAAAATATGACTCACTCCTACTTACTCTTTTTCTCTTGTTCCAATTCCTCCTTCCCTAATATTTTAACATACATGTCTGTTGGGCTTGGTCTGTGCTAAAGTATAAATAATCGTTATAATAAAATAATACTAACTGCTTTCATTTGTTTGTGTACCAGACACTAAGCTCAGAGAGGTTAAGTAATTTGTCTGAGGCCACCCAGACAGACAGGGCACAGTGCTGAAATCCAGAGTTGCCCGTTTCCAAAGCCTTCAGCATTAGAATTCTGAGTTTTAACCAAGGGTGTACGATCAACCCATCAAATGCCTCAGAGCCGTGGAGATTAAGGACTAGTCACAGATGGAAGCTGCTCCTGTGTCTAATTTGGGGAATTAATCTCTTAAGGAAACAGCAAATATGAATGAGGTCAGACCAGCAGAAGAACTTCCCACCAGCACGACTGCCTGGAGACATGTAAGGTGGCCTGTGGGACATGGAGAGTTGTTCAGAAACTCCTGTCCCTGGGCTAGTTGGAGTGACAGGCCTCAGGTGATAAAGCAGTTAACCCCTAAGTATCCAAACCCCTCTGCGCCCCTGGGAGGCCGGCAGTGTCCGAAGAGTGGTTGTGCAGGCCTGTATTCCATTCCTTTTGAGGTTGTCCAGGCCCCGAGCAGCAGCAGGTTCCTTCTCCATGCGTGGGGCAGACCCGAGTTGGAACCTGTCACTCTGGTGTCCTTCCCTTGCTCCCTCCCTCAGGTATCTCCCTGTTCTCTGCTAGAACAACATGGGCTGTTCTCAGCTCACCACCCCTGTCCCCCACGGGAATTCTTCACGTGGCCAAGCTCCCTTTTTGCCTCTGCCTCTCAGGGGCTTCTCTCAGCCAGAGGGCTCTGCTGGGAATGCAATTCCTCTACCTCCTCAAGGCACACGGCCTCCAGTGAGCCCCACAGCCAGAGGTAGGAATGCAATGGCCTCTTTAGCCCACAGGCCCTGCTGCCCGGACCCATCCTCGGAGTGATCTGAAAGGTCAGGGATCACCCCCACCCCCAGGCCCCTGAAGCTCAGAGCTCAGACAGAGCTTACCTTCAGTGAACAAGTTTCTCTTGTTCACCATGGCCCCGCCTGACCTTCCTAATTAGACTTTTAGCTGTTCTTGCTTATAGAAGATTTTTTTTTTTTTAAGATTTTATTTATTTGTTTGACAGACAGAGATCACAAGTAGGCAGAGAGGCAGGGGGATAGAGAGGAGGAAGCAGGCTCCCTGCCAAGCAGAGAGCCCCCATGTGGGGCTCGATCCCAGGATCCTGGGACCATGATCTAAGCCGAAGGCAGAGGCTTTAACCCACTGAGCCACCCAGGCGCTCCTAGAAGTTCTTCTTTCGGCTGACTTTAATTACTGCACTGGTGAATCTGAAAGCTATTTCGGTCTGAACTTCTTTGCGAAACTGGAAATTAGGGAGCTTCACACAGGAAGCGAACTGCGGACTCGCTGAATGTGTTCTGATGGAACCCAAATTGGCCAGAACTGGCCAAGGCTTTCTCACCCGTGCAGGCCGCCCTCTGGGTAGCATGGTGGGTGAGTTTATTTCCAAGGGGTAATGCCTGGCAGACTCTGACCGTCCTCTGCAATTTCCCCAGTTCTGTCTTTGACCTCAGCTCCCACCCCCACCCCCTGCAGAGAACAGGCCTTGTAATCTCTGGAGTAACGTTAAGCCTCAGTTTCCCTGAGGTGTCAGGCAGCTGCCTGAAGCAGCCAGACAGTAAGGAGAGAGGGAGGCCACCAGCCACAGGGCAGCCCCCCGAAGGTGGCCTGAATAAACAAGCACTGGCCCGAGAAAGAGGCAATTCCCAGTCCCTGCCACTGTCCCATAGCCACTTTCCCACATTCACTGGGCAGGCAGGGAGGCCGAGGGGGAGGGGAGGAAGTGAACACGTGGAGCCCAGTGCTGTGCCAGCCCCTTTGCACAAGTCACACACCCTCAAGTACCCTGCAAGGGAAGCATTTTCATTCCCATTTCAGGGAACAGGAAACTGAGGTTCAGAGTGGTGGAGGGAGCCAGCCAAGGCCCTTGGGTGATGAACTCCTTGACTCATCATGGCCTCCCTCGAGTTTGTGATGGGGCGGCTGCGGAGCTGGGCTTCAGCCCTACACTTCTGGCCCCAAAACCCGTATTTTTCCACCTCCGGTGAACAGTCTCCTATTGCTTTGGAATAAGCCTCCACCCTTTTAAATTGTTATTTATTTATTTTTATGAATAGGGAATTCATTCACAGGCTACAAAATTCCAAAGGCACAAAAAGGGTATACAGTAAATCTCCCTCCCACCCCTGACTCTGGCCACCCAGTTTTCCTTCCTGGAGCCAAACACCGTTTCTAGTTTCTTTTCTGAGGTACTCTGTGTGCATGAACAACGCATGTGTGTGCTCTCTCCCACTTAGGGTTTTTTTTTTTTTTAAACATAAATTCAATGCATGTTTTAAGGTCTCCTTTGGATCTAGGAGGCACAGTGCCTAGGTCCTGTGGTACTTTCAGGGACCCAAGAAAATTTTTATTTTGATGAAATGATTTTCATTTCTTTAAAAATCAGAAGAAAAAAACCATACATTTAAGTGGAAGGAAATGTTTTGATATATATGTTTTTTGTTTTTGTTTTTTTAAAGATTTATTTATTTATTTTAAAGATTTGTTTATTTATTTGATAGACAGAAATCACAAGGAGGCAGAGAGGCAGGCAGAGAGAGGAGGAAGCAGGCTCCCCACTGAGCAGAGAGCCCGATGCGGGACTCGATCCCAGGACTCTGGGATCATGACCCGAGCCGAAGGCAGAGGCTTTAACCCACTGAGCCACCCAGGCGTTCCAAGATTTATTTATTTTTTTGACAGACAGAGATCACAAATAGGCAGAGAGGCAGGCAGAGAGAGGAGGAAGCAGGCTCCCTGCTGAGCAGAGAGCCCAGTGCAGGGCTCAATGCAGGGCTCAATCCCAAGACCCTGGGATCATGACCTGAGTCGAAGGCAGAGGCTTTAACCCGCTGAGCCACCCAGGTGCCCCTTGTTATATATGTTTTTAAAGATTTTATTTGACAGTGAGAGAGCACTAGCCAGGGGTAGGGGTGGGGCAGAGGGAGAAGGAGAAAGAGACTCCCTGCTGAGCTGGGACTGCCGCGCCCCCTGCCCTGTGCAGGACTCAATCCCAGGACCCTGAGATCCTGACCTGAGCTGAAGGCAGATGCTTAACTGACTAAGCCACCCAGATGCCCCTAATATATAATATTAATGTTTTCATTTATTTTTAAGTAATCTTGACCAAGAGTTGCACACCCCACCAAATGAGCCAGCCAGGCACCCCAGTGTTTTTGTTTTTATACCAATGAAATTATCAAATGTAATTTATATATAATATCTATGGCAGAGAGACCCCAAAGGCCAAAGAGCCTATGGCACATGGAAGTCACAGTGTGGCCCTGCCTATAGCCAGCCCGCAAGAGGGCCCAAGGGAGCCACACTGACTCCATCCTTGGGCACTGAGGCCCTGAGTCTGTAGCAAGTGCCTTATAGGGTCACAGAACCCTAAGATCTCGTTGGCAGTTTCCATGATGTCCCCTCCATAACATGCACACAGACACACCACACAGCGGCAGGTGCTCATCTAGCTCTGCTTAATTAGCTCTACCGACGGGGATCTCACCATTTCCCTAGGCCACCCCCAGGCTACTGTCAGCGAAATCCATTATTAGAATTTGTGCAGAAACTGACATCTTGGACACCTGGCCCCCGGCTCCTGGGTCTGTCAATTTATCACACATCCGTTCACTGAGCAGCCGTTACGTGCCCAGTCTCGGCCAGGTGCTCTGCCAGGCTGTGCAGATGTGGGCCACGGCCCTCAGGCTGCTCCATCTTGTAGGAAAGGCAGGCAAGTTCCCAGTTAAGACCCACATCATTAAGCGGAGAGACGCTGTACAAGCTGCCTTGCTCACTGACTCCTTGACTTCTAAGCTGTGAAGCCCCTCCAGGCCTCCATTCCTTCATCTGTAAAGCAGGGGACTAGCAGCGCAGACCTCCCGTCTTTGAGGGAGTGCTGTGAGAATGAAGTGAGTTACTGCCCCAAAGTACTTCGTACAGGGCTCAGTCAAGGTCAGCTGGCTCATTACTACTGCGGGCACACAGGCTGTGAGAGCAGAGAGAAGGGAGCCATCTTTGGAAAGATCAAGGAGGGCTTCCCAGAGAAGGTGAGGTTTGAGTTTAGACCTTTAGATCGAGTAGGAGGAGGGGCACCCGGGTGGCTCAGTCAGTTAAGTGTCTGCCTTCGGCTCAGGGCATGACCCCAGGTCCCGCATCGGGCTCCTTCCTCCGTGGGGAGTCTGCTTCTGCCTCTCCCTCTGCTGCTCCCCCTGCTTCTGCTCTCTCTCCTATTCTCTCTCTCAAATAAATAAATAAAATCTTAAAACAAACAAAATTATGAAAAAAAAAAGATTGAGTACGAAGAATCCCTTGGGTTGTAAGGCAGAGAGGGATGCTCGAGGCTGAGCGAGGACGTATGGAGACACAGAGGAGGAAACAGCAGAGGTTAGTGAGGACTGGGAAGTACAGTTTATTCAGAAAGCTCTTTGGATTCTCGGAAGCCTTGAACTTAGGGCTTCTCAGTCCCTTAGGGCTTTGTTGGAGAGGGAGGAGGGCTGTAGCTGGCTGGTGCTGTGGCAGCTTCTGTTAGAGAATGTTCTGTTGTTTAGCGTGTGAGTTCTTCCAGGAGAAGCCCGGTGGATGCCTGAGCAGTAGAGACAGAAGGGCGGGGGGAGGCAGAAATAACCCAGGGACAGGAGTCAGCCTATTTGGTTCTACTTCCAGCCTTAACCCTGTCTGAGTCCCCAAACTAGTCCTTGGGTCTCTCTGAGACTCAGTCTCCCCATCTGTTCAGTGGTTCAGACTCAGACCAGACAGGATGTAGCTGAGGAGGGTCCTGGGACCTCTGGGCCCTATTCGTCAGTCCCACTCTGAGCAGGCCTGTGAGCTCAGAGGTCCTGCCCCTCCACACCCTCCTCAAGCCTCCCAGTAGCTAGGTCATGGGCACGGCTTCCCTGGGTGGGCAGTCGCAGGGAGGTGGCTTTGGGGAGGCTGTAAATCAAGCCTCCCCCCCAAACACACACAACCTGAGTGTGGTCCTGGGCTTCGGGGGAGAAGATGGGAGGAACAGAGGAAGCCTGTCCTCTGGGTGAGGGGGCCTCTGGGCAGCAGCTTCCTGTGCGGTTCCAGGCTGGGGGCCCAGCCCACCTCCTGACAGAGGAGCTTTTCATGGGCCTGGGCTCTCTGGATGGGGGGAAGGCAGGGCACGGAGGCCTCGCGCAGGTGAGGGCTGCCCCAGAATCTGCAGAGCGGTGGGAGGCAGGGGGAGGTGCAAACCTGTGCCTCTCCCAGTCAGACTAGGCCTTGGAAACAGCTGGTCCCGCCCCCTCCTGATTTGCAAATGAGGAAACTGAGGTCCAGAGATGAGAAGGGGGAGATGCCTGAGACCCCAAGGGCAGAGGCAGAACTAGAACCCAGGGCTCCTGCCTCCCACCCCACCATGGGTGAGGGGCGGATGTGAAGCTTGTGTTCATGTCAGTGTTCATGTGTGGCTGTGCGTGTGCTTGAGTGTTTGTTAATATGTGAAGCACAGATGGTGGATTTGCACACTGTGAACTGGGGAGTGTTGAGGGGGTTGCGGGGGCATTGAGGGAGCCGGTGGGGTGAGGGGCTGGTGTCTCAGGCCTCACCTGTGCGGTACCCCTCCTGTACCTCCTTAGGACCCACCCTGGGGCAACGCTCCCCAATGCTACCTTCTGCCTCATCCCTGCCCACCAACCTGACGCCTTGCACTTCCTCCAAGCCCTGCAGGTACAACCCCAACCTGGGCATGCCCTGGCCCTGTCCTCCCACACTCCTGAGCTGGCAGGCTCTCTCGGCCCAGGCCCGGGGAAGGGACCGTGAGCTGCCCACACCCACACTCGTAGAACAATCGGCTACCCAAAAAACTGCCTTTCTCTCCTCTGGGTCCCTTGCCCCCAACGGAAGCAGCAGCTAATTTGGAACTGGGGGAGGGGAAGTGTGTGCAGGATGTGACTGGGCTCCCCAGTGCCTACCTTTCCCCCAGGCCGGCTGTATCCCTGTGCTTCTCAGCCCTCGGTGGGAGCTGCCCTTCTCCGAGGTCATCGATTGGACCAAGGCGGCCATCGTGGCTGATGAGAGGCTCCCATTTCAGGTAGCTCAGGGCCCTGCGCACAGGGTGGGGACTGAACCCAGGATGTGGGAGAAGCCTGGGATCTCAGCCTCCAGGCTGATCTCATCCCTCGTTCGTATCTCCCCGTATGTGTATATTCATGATTTTGCTCCAAGCCCCAAGCTTCTGGGGCTCCCACAGGATCAAAGAGAGGCAGAGACTCCTGACGGCTTGAGAGCAAGTCCTGAGCCTTTTCCAGCCTCAGTTTCCCCAATCTGTACAATGGGATAAGTTAGACCAGATGATCTCCACGGGCCCAGCCGAGATGACTCGACCAGTTTAAGGGAAAGCCATAAAAATCCAAAATCTGAGTGCCTCCAGGGAGGTTGGGGTGGGAAAGCAAAATGCCCGGTGACTTTCCCAGCTGATGAAACTACTTTTGCCCGACAATGAGAAAACTGCGTACGCCTTGAATCTCCTGAGAAGCGAGAACAGTACGGTAGTTAGTAACAGTAGCTGCCTGCACTGAGCTGCTACCATAGGCCAAGCACTTAACGTATATTGTCTTAGTTATTTATTTATTTTTAAGACGTTTAAAAAAAATTTATTTGAGAATGAGAGAGCACACAAGTAGGGGGAGGGGGAGAGGGAAAAGGAGAGGGAGAGGAAGAAGCAGACTCCTCGATGAGCAGAGAGCCTGAGGCAGGGCTCCATCCCAGGACCCCAGGATCATGACCTGTGCCGAAGGCAGACATTTGCTTAACCGACTGAGCTACCCGGGAGCCCCTGTATAATCTAGCTTAATTCCCACAGCCGCCCTATGAGGCAGGTGCTGTTATTATCCCCACTTTACAGATGAGGACACAGACTCAGAGAGGTTGAGTAGTTTGTCCACAGTCACACAGTTATTAAGTGGCATTTAGGCTCAACTCTGTGTGACCTTGATTATTACCTGGGACTTGGCCAAAGGTGGCTGCTTGGAAAACTGTGGGGAGAAGGCTTCTGGTTCCCAGACCTCCAACCTGGGTGGTCCCATCTCAGAGTCAGTCAGAGCCTGACAAGGCCCCATGCCTTCTCCTTTCCTCCCTCTGTACCTCAGGTCCTCGCTGCCCTCCAGAAGATGCCCCCCACCCGGGTCCTTGCCCTGCGTCAGCAGACCCAGTTTCTGTGGGATGCCTACTTCTCCTCAGTGGAGAAGGTCATCCATACCACTCTGGAGGTGAGGGAGACTTCCATGATGGGAGCCATGGTGCTTGGCTCCTGCCTCATCCCCATTCCCTCTCCACATCCCTCTCTCCAGACACATCTTCTACCCTGCTGTTTGGACTTCTCCCCTGCAGGGGCTTCTGGGATGAATCTGAGGCTTGACTCTGAGCTCTTGGACAAGTTCCTTCTCCAGTCTTGGCCTCGGTTTACCCCCATCTGTAGAGGGATAGCTCTGGCCAATAGATTTCGAAGCCTGTGCCAAGGTGTCAGCCCGGGTGATGGTCAGTGGCTGCCTTCAGTGTTAAAGGGGAGTCTGGGTCCGGAAAGAATGTCGCACTCGCAACTCGTTAGCCACATCTGCCCTGAGTGAGGAAGGACAAGGAGGCAGCAAGTTCACCATCACTGGCCACTTCTGGACACCATCACTGAGTGCCCCCTACTCTGGACTTCTGCACCTGAGCCCTTCGGACAGTGATGCAGCTGTTGCCCTCCCAGGAACCTGAAGGGGGAGGGGCGGAGGGGCGGAGGGGCGTGGCTATGCCAGATCTGAACTTCCCCAGACCCTGCCCACGACCACACCCGCACAGCCCTCTCTCATTTCACAGATTATTCAGGACCGGATCTTTGGAGCACCTGCTCACCCCTCGCTCCTGTGGAACAGCCCTCCAGGCGCCCTCCTGGCCCTGCCCACTTTTTCTACAAGCCCCTCGGACTTCCCCTTCTACCACCTACAGCGGGGTATGCCTGGGGATGGGACAACTTGAAGTCCCCTCACCAACTCTTCCCAAGACTGTCCCAGCCTCAACCACAGAGCCCTGCCATGCCCTTCCCTGATTCACCCACATCTCTCCTGGCTCCTGGAGTCCCCAGCTCAGGCCACCCTTTAGGGGGTCCTGTCCCCTCCCACCCTAACAGCCTGTGTCTCATTTCCCTAGGCTCTCGGCCTGCCGGCAGGTTCAGTGCCCTGATTTGGGTGGGGGCCCCAGGCCAGCCCCCACTGAAGCTCATCCAGGCGGTGGCAGGCTCCCAGCATTGTGCCCAGGTCTGTCCCCTTTGCCAGTGGGGGCCCTGGGATCCAGGGCGGGGGCGAGGGAAAGGGCAGGGCCCTTGAAGACATCTAGACCCCAAGCGTAACTACATGTTTTGAGGGGAGGCACAGGAGGGGTTTTCAAGGGGTTTTCACTGCCCTCTTTTTTAAGTCCCAACATTCTTGTTCCTTTCCTTCTCCCTCCTCCCCCCGCAAAGGAAACTGATGAAATCATGTAAAAGGCAGGTACCCCTTGGGGCCACTGGAGAGGTAAACAGGCGATCACACGTGTACTCACCCATCAGTCATTTTCTCAGCGCCAAGCCCGTGGGGGTGATGCTGAGGACTTCGAGAAAAAGCAGGAAAGAATTCTGCCCCGGATTCAGATTCAGTTAGCACTTTCCGGCACACGCTGTCAGGTGTCACTTCCAGAGAAGCCACATAGCCTCCTGAGGGGACTTAACAGGGGAAGCAAGCCCTTAGCTCGGCCAGGGACAGACAGAGCAGCTCCACAGAGGGGACATTTGAGCTGGGCAGCGAATGATAAAGGACCAGAAGTGATCAAAAGCCTCTGAGAGAAGATGGGGATGGGACGAGGGGCCAGGACCCAGGCTAGGGGCTACCACAACTGGCTGTCCCCAGTTCTGATGCTGAAGGTAGCTACCTTCGGGTCACACCAGAATTCCTGCCTTCCTGATGCCCAGAGGTAAAAACAGGGCAGCAAAGGACGGACCTTGGCTCCAAGTAAACTCTCCCAAACTCAGAAATACAGCTGTTCTCCCAGCCTTCAGGAACACCCCCTTTTCCTCCTAGATCCTGGTTCTCTGGAGCAGTGAGAAGCCACCCCCTTCCAGGTGGCCCAAGACAGCAGTGCCCTTGACAGTGCTGGCCGGGCAGAGGAAGGTGAGGAGTTGGGGGGAGGGGCGTGGGAGGGAGGGCTCCAGCCCCCGCATGCTGGGAACTGGGGAGGGCACACATGGCTGCTTTGCTTGAGCCCGAGCCAGATCTGGACTTCCAGTCGGGTCCGAAGCTGGTCAGGAAGTCGCGCCTCACTTGTCCCTTAAGGATCTCCCCAGGCGGACTGCTTGTGCCGTGTGGGTGCAGCAGAATTCCGTGGAGTGGACGGTGGGCTGTCTGACGTGGGTCTCAGCTGCGGGCCCGATAGAGAGGATCCTCTCCCATGCCTGGCCCTTGTGGGTTGTGCCTCCTCCAGAGAGCTGGGGTTTTATGTGATGAGGGAAGGCAGAGGGGATATGTTGGCTGCCATGGATGAGCCAGAGGAGAAACATGGGGTCTTGAAGAAATGAGAACAGATGGCAGCAAACGGAGCCAGAGGAGGGTGGCTTCTGAGAACCCGGGATGCTGGGAGCCCCCTGCGTGCTGTGTGGCTCTGGGCAAGTCCCTTCATCTCTCTGGACCTGTTTCTTTCAAAGAGAGGATGTCTGACAGTCCCTCCCAGGGTTGAGGCGAGCATGTGATGTGATAAGAGGAATCCCAAAGGGTGGAAACTGGAGGGGCCCCTGGATACCTTCTGCCCCATCTGCTCCTGGTCCCAGGTCCAGGCGGCCCGGCTGTTGTCAAGTCCTGCCTTCTACACCTGCGTGCCGGGGCTCCTGCTTCGTGGCTGTGTAGACTGTCATGGTGGGAGCCCAGGGACGGTTGCCACGGCTGAGTCGGCCTCACCTCCCTCCCACTACAGGCCAGCGACCGCTTCTTCCCGCACCGAGCCCTCAGCATGGATGCCATCCTCAGCCTCGACGCACAGAGCAGTCTTACCACAAGCGAGGTGAGGTCACGGCCCGAGAGGAGCCCAGGGTGGAGGGGGGACAGAGACACCTCAGATTCCCAGAGCAGTGAGGAGCCTGGGACCAGCGCCCGGGTGCAGCCTCCTGCTTTTGAAACCACCCCCGAGAGCCTGTCGGCCTCCTCCTTAGTCATCTAGCAGAAGCTTTCAGCAAACTTTTAAAAAAAGTTTTCAGCTCCCAGGGGGAAAAAGCACTGTTTCCAGCTCCCCGTTGGGAACCCCCACCCCACCCCACCCCAGCGCAGCAGTCCTGGGAACTTTCATGCACGCACGTCCTCTCCCGAGTCCCTCGGCCGGGCTGGCCTGGCCTCCATGTCTCTAGATGTTCCCCGCTGGTCGGGAAGTCCCTCCTCATACCTCACTTCAGTATCTCCCCAGGTGGACTTCGCTTTTGTGGTGTGGCAGAGCTTCCCAGAGCGGATGGTGGGTTTCCTGACATGGAGCCACTTCTGGGATGAGGCCCGGGGTGGCTGGGGCCACACTGCCGAGAAGGCCAACGAGTTCTCCATGGTTCTCACATCAGCTGCCTTCTACCACAGGTATGGATGGCCGGCCTGGCACTGGGAGCCGAGGGCCAGAGCCCCCCCCCACCACCACCTTGATCCTGGGCAGGGCAGTGTGGGAATGAGCGTGTCAAGCTAGGGCCTAGAGACCCGGGTTCTGGGCTCAGATCTACCACATCCAAGTCGTATGATGGGCAAATCTCCTCAGCTCTTGTGAGGCCTCAACTTTCTTTGTCACCTCACAGGGCTGATATGATAATCTGATGAGAAAACCATATGAAGGCCTTGGCACACAGGTGGCCAACGAATGGTAGCTAGTGTCATTTTAAACAGAGCTAGGCAGAGGGTAGGGATATGAATTTGGTGATGGTGATGGCAAGGGAATGGCCCTGAAGACATTTTTTTTTTTAAGATTTTATTTATTTGACAGAGATCTCAAGTAGGCAGAGAGGCAGGCAGAGAGAGAGGAAGGGAAGCAGGCTCCCTGCTGAGCAGAGAGCCCAACGTGGGACTCAATCCCAGGACCAAGATCATGACCTAAGCCCAAAGCAGAGGCTTTAATCTACTGAGCCACCCAGGCTCCCTACCCTGAAGCTTTATAAATGTGTGTTTGGTGGGCTGGGGACTGCCCCAGGCCTTCCAGAAGTTGACTGAAGCACCCATCTTTGGGGTAGGGACTGAATTCTGGAAGGCCTCTTTAGAAGGGTTCTGTAGATGTGTTTAAACCAAATATGTGTGACCTGGAACCTCTAGTAGGTTTACCCAGAAGCTCTGCGAGGGAGTCTCAGCAGAGTGAAGACTACCCCTAAGGTCTGCAGGGTGGGCCTAGGTTGTTCTAGAAGGCTGCGTGGAACAAGGCTCACCCTCAGCAGCATCAGTCTGGTTAATCCACAACCTTCCTGAAGCTGGTCTTTGGGGCTGCCATTTTTTATGGCCTTGGAACCAACTGACACCCCCCCCCCATTCTGTCTGAATTCAGTTCCATGGTGGCCCCATGGAACTGTAACAGAGGGGGCAGGGAGGACACCATGTGCTGCAAACAAACCCACACAGTGCAGGACAGCAGAGAGAGATGTGTATTTCCGGTGTGTGCTCTCTGAGGCCACCAGGGCTTGGGTGGGGTTGGGGGGCGAGCAGCATTTTCTAAGGAGGCATGGGGATTGAAGTTAAAGGGAGAGTGAGGTCAGGAGGAGAATGGGGCCTGGCAGGGAGAAGTAGTGGGTAAATTTGACGGCAGCCCCTCCCTCTCCCCTTGCCCAGATACTACCACACCCTCTTCACCCACTCCCTGCCCAAGGCTCTAAGAACCCTGGCAGATGAAGCACCCAGCTGTGTGGACATCCTGATGAACTCCCTGGTAGCAGCAGTCACCAAGCTGCCCCCTATCAAGGTGCCCTATGGGAAGCAGCGTCTGGAGGCCAGCCCTCCCCTGGTGAGGATCCAGGGGGACAGGTCGGAACTGGGAGGGTGCTGGCGGTGGAAGGGATTCCCTCTCACTAACCCCAATCTTTCTTTGCTGCAGGGTTCGGGGGCATGGGGGGTGGGTTTAGAGGACAGAGAAGACCTCCAAAGCGTTTTTCTTCCCCCTTAGGCGCCTGGGGACCCAGACCCGCAGCCGCCGGCCCAGGACTGCATCAATCAGATGGTGGCCGAGTTTGGCTACATGCCTCTGGTCTCCTCTCGCCTTCGTCTGGACCCAGTACTGTTCAAGGACCCGGTCTCGGTGCTGCGCAAGAAGTACCGCAGCCTGGAGAAGCCCTAGCTTGGACCAGCAGAGCCCCCAGTCCGGCTCCTGGGGGGCGCTGCTCCTGCAGAGGGTTGGGAGGGGCTCAGCCCCCTCCCTTGGGACGTCTGAAGAGCAATCAAGGCTGCCAGTTAGCCAACCCGTCAGGTCCCTATTAGCCAATCACCCCAATGCCCGGAGCTGTGGGGCATCGCCCCACCCTCCAGTCCCGCCTCTTGTGGCAGGTCACAAGTGCAGGGCCCTCGCTCTGGGACTGTGCCCTCAGCCATCGTTACCTTATGCCTGGAATGCCTTTCCCAGCTTCTCTGCAGGAGCTGACTTCTACTTGTCTTTCAGATCTCCGCCTCCTCCACGGACTTGCCTGAACCCCATCCCAGACCCAGTTCCTCTGCTCTTTTACAGCCGAGCGTTCCCCACTGTTCATGCTGCTTTGCAAAGTACACAGTCAAGCCCCAGGACCAGCCTGGAATCCCCGGGAAGGCAGGGCCATGTCCTCTTCTCTCTGGCCTGGCAGGTGCTTCACAAGTATTTGACGAACAGATAAGACCTCAACTGCGTGCCTGGCCCTGTGCCATAGTCGAGAGTGCGGACAGTGTGCCAAGTGAGACAAAACTCCGTCCCCCCCGCCCCTTTCAGGGTTCTCAGTCCGGCAGTAAGGCAGCCACCCGCAGATGCCTGGGTTGCCAGGCGCGATCTTCGTACAAAGAGGCGCCGAGAAGCCAGTTTCGGGCTTCCCTCCCGAATCTGGCAGAGCAGGGGCCGGTGGGGCAGACAGACGGGAACGCCAGGGGGCCTGCCAGCCCAGCCCAGCCCAGCCCAGCCCAGCCCAGGGTTCTGCATTACCGAACATGACCACTAGAGGTCAGCGCCGCCCCGCGCTCTCTCTTCCGGGAATGGGAACGGAGTTCTTGGCGCCCCTCCGGTCAAGGGGTGACCCGGCAAGGGGCTGTGGAGTGTTGATGGGGTGCAGCCCGAGGTCCGAAAACTGGGGGGAGGAATTCGAAAGAACAGTCCCACTCCGTTGGCCCACATACTCTGGACTAAAAAGCCATTTCTAGGTGGGCTGGTTGGGAGATGGGGTGGTCCAGAGCACCCTGGGCCGTGGGGGGGGGGGGGGGGACGACTGTGGAGGGTTCATCCACCTGGAACTAGAATTATCACTTCCGAAATAAAGTGCATGTCCTTGCTCCCTCATGCTCAGGCTATAAATAACTCCTACAGTGGCTGTGTCAGGGTGGGGGACTCAGGGCTCACAGGGGAGTGGGGGTGCTGGGTCCAGCCCAGGTCCAGGGTGTCAGGTGTTTTCCTGCTTTGACGGCCTCACCGCTTTGGAAACTTTCCTGACTAGCTCACCCTGGCCAGCCAGAACATGCTGTCCCCCAGGGCTTCTCCAAGGCCTTCCACCCCCATCGTCCAGTTTGACCTCTCGCCCCTGGATGACTTGGGTCCTCCCTGCAACCAGTCACAGCTGGGGTGCAGAGAGGACTCTCCCTTGGAAAGCATGGGGTTGCTAGCTTATTAAGGTGGACGGGGGCCTGGGAGTTAAAAAGGAGGGAAGGCATTCTGGCCCAGGGTCAAGAGCAGCTGAAGGTGGGTGAGGAAGCACACAGCTGTGGCCCAGGCAGCCTTCCCAGGGCGGGGAGGGCTCTGAGTGCCAGGCCCAGCAAAGAGAAAGAGGCTTCCCCTTCCCACTCACAGCTTCGGCACCCAGGCTCTGAACTGCCTGGGCATGGCCTTACCCATGGAGGGCACTGCCAGGCCCAAGGGCTCACACTGTACCAACATGCAGCCCAGAAGGTTTTCAGCTCCTGCTGTAGAGGGAGGCAGAAACCCCAGACCTGCTTCACAGTGGCTATGTGACTTCAGAGACTCAACCCCTCTGAGCTTTGGTCTTTTCATCTGGAAAAGTAGACCCTCTTGAGAGGTACATAGCCTCTCAGGATCCAGGTTCCTGGGGCCTGGAGGGGAGAAGGGGTTTGATACCCCAGAGAATGGAGCAGAGCAGAACACAGCCATCAAGAACCCCCTGCCTCACACTTCCAGGCCCGATGACTTCCCACAGATTTTGAGGGGCTGAAGAAGCCACTGACCTTTATCACAGGTAAGCCTGGATGACAATGCCTGAAAGACATCAAGAGGTTATTTCGTAGATGGGAAAAGAGAAGCACAGAGGAAGGCCAAATGACCAAGCCTTCCTCATCCTGCCACGAATCAGGGCAGAGGCAAGACAAAATCAGTGCTGCCCCTGGGGAAGCTAGAAACCCACTTGGCTCTTTGGCAAGGTGGCCTCAGGCTGCTACCTTTCCAGCATGATGGTCAAAGTATGCACTCTTCAGACAACACCAGGTGCTTAACAGACTTTGGTTCCAGTCCTCACAACAACCCTGTGAGGTAGGTTCACTCTTAGTCTCTCATTCTCTGAGACCTAAGAGCCACCTAATGAGTCAGGTGGCTGCTTTCTCTGTGAGACTAGGGACAAGTCTCCCCTCTGTATCTTGCCAACGCAAGCGGCCCCTAATTCAGGAATCTACATACGCCTCAGGAAGCCAGTGCCTCCCATCCGTTGTGCCACCAACGGAGCAGGTCAGGCCACACCAGCCACAGCGCTGGCCCACGGAAGTCAGGCTCTGAGATCCCTGAGACTCTTATCAGGACAAGAGAAGTGGGCCAGGGGCTGTGGGGCTGCCACCCACCCCCCAACCAACCGGGGCAAGGCTTCCTGGGCTGGGGGAATAAGGAAAGAAGAAGCCGGCCAGGTCCTGACATGGTCAGAAGCCTCCTCCCTCCAGGAAAGGGAAATGTGGCTCAGAGCTGAAATGACTAAGGCACAGGCAGGCCTCAGGTGCCCACTAGTTTCCCATCTCAGGGGGACAGGTCGGAGAGTGCAGGGTCTTCACAACTCCCAACCCCCAAGGCCTAATCACACCACAGTGTCAGAGGCAGAGGGAGAAGGGCTTCTTCACAGATTCATAAGGCAAAGGCCAGACTGACATGAGGAATAAGGCAGGCGGGCAAGGGGACGTTGGAGCCAGTCTCCCCTCTGTTCCCCCTCACTGTGCTTCCCTGCCTTTCCAGAAGCTGGTGTAGGAAGGCATTAGATGTGGATGGGGCCCAAACCCAGCCCTGCCAGGCACCAACCCAGAAGCTGGAGGAGCAGGGTCATACTAGCTTTACACTTGCCACGTCTCCATCCTTAAACTGGCTATCTAGTCAGATGGGGGAGGCAGGGGATGGGTTCCTTCACACTCGACACAGAGCAGAGGTCAGGAGAGGGACCCGCTTTATAATACATCCAGGGGAGCCCGAGTCCCAGCTGGGCCTGGGGGACACTCAGCCCCAGCGGCTGCAGGTCCTGTCCATGCCTCCGCTGGCACCTGGCCAGGCAGTCAGTCCGAGGGGCCTTGGCATGCCTGACAGTCCTTCATGTCCTCGGAGTAGTCTTCGATCTGGATGGTCATGGTGTGGAAGTGGAACTTGCCCTGCAGGCGGGTGCTGGCTGCCTTCAGCACAGCCTGGCCATCTGCATTCTGAGCTAGGGGCAGAGAGGACACACCAGGGGAGGCACTGGACAATGATTTACTCACTCGGGCCCTGAGGAACGATCAGGAGCCTAGCTCATTCCCTACCCACAGCAGGACATGGTACAGGCATCAGAGAGCACCCCTCCCCTCCGCCCAGTCCCATCCCTGCACTGGGCCACCCTCCAGTTCCCACACCTGGTACCATCCCTCCAGAGCAGGGGCCGCCCTGGCTTTAAGGCTGGGAATCTTGGCCCTGCCACCTAGGCACTGTCAGAGCCTGGGCAAGTGACCTGACCCCCCCACCCAAGCCCCAGTCTCCGTTTCTTCATCTATAAGCATGACTGGGATGACCAAATGAACAAGGTCTATAAAGTACTCCGCGTGGGGCCAAGTTCAAAACCAGCCGCATTGCCACAGATTTGTGAGGCCCTCGGACGCTTCAGGGATGGTCCCAGGCCTCCGGCAGCCTCTGTCCCTCACCCCGCCCTGAGGATCCTGGCCACTCACCGATGGCAATGTGGACAGACAGCACAGGCTGGGCCACGGTCAGGGCCCAAATGTGCAGGCTGTGCAAGGCTTCCACCCCTTCCACCGACAGCAGCAGGTCCCGGACAGCCGTGAAGTCCACACCCTTGGGGGTCCCTGAGGGGGGCGGGGATAGGAGCTGAAGGAGCCTGCTCCCTCCTGCCCCTGCTGGTTTCTGCTGAGCACCCTGGCCAGCAAATCTGATGTTGCCCCCACACCCCAGATGATCTCCATCATACTACCCTTCTGTATTTTCCTCCTCATGCCTGACACTGTCTGAAATGACCTTGTCAGTCCCTTCCTCATGTCCCCCTCTAAAACGGAAACTCCACGAGCACGGGATGGTCTGCTTTGTTTACTGCTGTATTCTCAGTGCCTAGAACAGTACCTGGCCCAGAGCAAGTGCCCAATGACTGTTTTCCCGAACAGAAAGGAGAAGGAAAGACGGGCATCAGGGGACCCCCGCGCCCACACGGGCCATCAGCATCATCACTTTTATCTAGGGCTGTCACACTCTGGGGGAAAATGCTCTGAATCACAGCCAAACACTCCGGCTGACTCCACATCAGCACCCAACTTTGGACTGCACCCTGGCCACACATAGCCCCAGGGTCCCGTGACCCTGGGGCACAAGAAAGCTGGTGACTGTGGCAACTCAGGGTGGACCATTTGCCAGTGCAGAAGAAGACCCCCTGCCCCCAGCTGAGCCAAGTGCTCCTGAGCAGAGGCCTCAGAAAAGAAGTCAACGAGCTGGAGGGGTTTGGGGAGTCTTGTCCAACACCCACCATCCTTTTTTTCTGAGCCTCAGTCTGCCACCTGTGCAACGGGAGGCAGAATCCTCGTCCCTCTCTGCCCAAGGGGAGGCAGCTAGAGACTGCAGAGATGTATGGGGGAGGGGCGGAGCAGCTGTTGGTATACACCACCTAGAAGTTAATCTGACTAGACAGGGAGGACACACCCCAGCAGGGAGGGGGACACCTTGGGGCTAGAGGGAAGGGAAGGTTCGGTCAGGGTCATATTTCCAGGAACAGTCACACCTGAGGGCTCCAGTTGATGCCAAGACTGGCCTGGGGCCCCAGGAGGTTTTCCAGCCTATGCAAGGCTCCAGACCATGGCTCCCTGCCAATGTGCTAGGACTCTCCTGCTCCCTCCACCCTGATCCCCACCAAACTTGTTAGTACTGGAGAGCCCAGAGCAAAAAGAGAGCCCCAAGCCCAGGTTACCTTCCATCAGCACCAGGATCACATCTCTCAGAATGGTCAAGGTTGTCCCCAAGACCAGGATGGAGAAGAGGAAGGTACAGATGGGGTCTACGTACTTGTACTCTGGCTACAGAAAAAGGGGAAGGCAGAGCAGCGGCTCACCACCCAACACCTCAGCCTCTCTCTTCCTTCCCACCCAGCGCTGCGGTGGGGAGAGGAGCCCTCTGCGGGGTGGGTACAGGCCTCACCCCGGGCTCTGCCTCCCAGTTCTCTGCCTTTTATCCTGTGCTCACAGGAACAGGCAGGAGAGATCACAGCTCAGGATAAGACAGGCCCTTCCCACCCCTCCTTGCCCAAGGGACTGAAGTGTGAACAAAACTAAAAGGAATCCTAAATACCAGTGGTCCACCATCTCATTCTATAGGTGGAGAAACAGGATCAGTGAGTGCAAGGGACTATCCATCATGTCGCTCGCAGGGGCTGGAGCCAGGCTTCAATCCCAACGCCTGGCTCTTTCCACTACACCACTCTTCCTCTGTGCGGTGGGCAATGCATCGGCAGCCTGCAGGCCTGGGGGTCTGAATCTGACTCCACAATTTCCCAGCTGTGTGACACCATCCAAGTCACTGAACCTTTCTGAGCTGCAGAAACACCACCAGCTGCTCTTCAGGATTACTGTGAAGATCGGAGGTGCTGACACTTGGTAGGCACTGGGTAAAAATGTTCCTTCCTCTCCCCATATAGCGGGGAGGGAGCTAGAACCTGGGAAGGGCCATGTGTAGAGAGGAGCCCCCACTTGATCTATACTCTCCTGCCCACTCCCCCCACCCCCCAGCCTACCTCCCTTTGTCCCCAGCTCTGACCTTGAAGTATAAAATATAGGCTGCCACCAAGATGCCTATGCTCTGCAGAAAGTCTCCAATCACGTGGATAAAGGCAGCTCGGACACTGGGGTTCTCTTGCTGCTGGCTGGGGTCGTGGCTGTGCCAGTGGCCAGACGGGTGAAGAGTCAACCCCATTCTGCAGAAACAGAGACAAAGCCAAGGGTTCACTGACGTAGCAGGGAGAGGCCCCCCAGTAGGGCTGGCCTGCCTATGGGACAAAAATCCTAATCTTCGGGCGCCTGGGTGGCTCAGTGGGTTAAGCCGCTGCCTTCGGCTCAGGTCATGATCTCAGGGTCCTGGGATCGAGTCCCGCATCGGGCTCTCTGCTCAGCAGGGAGCCTGCTTCCTCCTCTCTCTGCCTGCCTCTCTGCTTACTTGTAATTTCTCTCTGTCAAATAAATAAATAAAATCTTTAAAAAAAAAAAAAAAAAAATCCTAATCTTCAAACTGCCTGTTCCCTGTGCCTGGTGAGGATCCCAACCACCATGGCCTTCGTTCCAGAGCACCATGGGAGAATGGGCTCAGTTCCAATGCCAGCCTAAATCCGGGCACACAGATGCTAACTTTCAGGACAGGAGGGCACCATGGAGGTCATTTTGTTCCCCCCATCCTTTCACAGAAGGGGAAACGGAGGCCTAGGGAGGGAAGTGACTTGCCCAAGACCACTGAGCCAGGAGAGGAAGCCCAAACAAGACACCCATGTTCCACCATACTCTGCCTCTCACTGACACCACTTTTAGGGCCAGCGGCTTGAAAAAGAACTTGGATTCTGCCCTTACAGACATCTGCTCCTGTAAGAGCTAGACCCCTTCCCATTTGAGGTATGAAGGCTCCCTGTTTATTCCCGCACACATATGGTGGGAAGGTGGCCGAGCTGATGCCACCCCAGACTCCCAGCTCTCAACGGCTCCAGCCTAGGCCTAAAGCAGAACTGAGGTATTCCAGAAACTAGAGCTCAGATTAGGGAAATTCTCATCCTGTGGCCTGTGCATGGCCTCCCTCTGCTGAGAGCAGGCACGCAGACATGTGTGTGAAAAGTGGGAAGGAGGACTCACAGGGAACAGAAGTGACACTCACATGATATTCACCGCCACAGCACAGCCCGATGTGATCAGCATGGTCCCCCCTTTGATCTCATAGTCCCCAGAGATTAGCCTCTCCACCGCCAGGAACACCAGCACTCCAGTCACGACCCAGATGGACAGTACAGAGAGCAGGGCTCCCAGGATCTCTGAGGAAGAACCCAACACCCATCTTAGCATGCGGCCCTAAGACTGAGGCGGCCTCCCCAGCCCTCCACGATCCTCCTGCCCCATCCCTGTAAAGTCAGGGTCTGGAGCCACCTGGGCTCTGCCGAAGGTATGGCCGGCATGGTCACGCCTTACAACCTCACCACTCATCCCTCAGAGGACGTCAGAGCTAGAAGGAACTTAAGTCACCCAGGTCAACCCTTTTTGTTTTACTTGTGAAGAAACTGACTTACTAAAATATGTACCTATTGCTCAGCTGAAGAACTGAGGCTTCTGAGGAGAGACTGGGGCATCTCCCACCAAGAAGAAAATGATAGTGTGGCCCAGAGATGAACTAAAGGGGGCTTAAAGCCTTTATCTTCCAGTAGGCTTTGCTGACCCTTTCCCTGCCCCGGAAATTATTCCACATGCAATTATGTACAGAGTTAATGCCATAGTCATTTGTTCTTGAAGTCTGGCCATTTCATTTCTTAGAAAGGTGAACTCTCCTTCCCTGTAGGTTCCCTCCGGAGGTTCCCAGAGAACAGGGGACCAGGGCTCTCCCATCAGACTGGGAGCTACCAAACGACAGAAGCTAAAACTGACATTCTCTTCCCCACCCCAAGTCACCCTCCCGGCCTCACTCAGGGATCTACCTGCTGTAGCCACGAAAGAACCCACATCTTGACCTGCCCCCTCTTCCAACCCCATTCCCACCCCAACAGGGGTCCTCACCAGCTCGCTGCCAGCCGAAGTTCATCGTCTTGGTGGCTGGTCGGGAGGACATCCAGAGAGAAAAGAGGCTGACCAGCATGCTGGCAAAGTCAGTGAGCAAGTGGGCTGCATCAGTCATGACCGCCAAGCTGTGAGCTAGGTACCCACCTGCAGGGGCAGGACCCGAGACGGAGGGGCCTTATCAGCAACCCATGGAGCCAACTTCTCAGACTGTGTGTGCAGCAGGCAAACCATGGGGTCTGGAGAAAAATCATGTGTTTGGGACCTCTCCACCCATGAGCTGTGTAACCATGCACAAGTCACTAACTTCCTGTGAGCCTCAACTTCTATCTGTGAAATGGGACTGACACGATCTACTGAGAGGGGAATTGTGAAAATCAAGTTCAAATAGGGCCTGTAAAGCCTAGGAGGCACTCAGTAAATGCTCTTTCCTTCTCGGCATCCAGGCCATCCCTTACACACTGGTTGTGCATAATCTTGGGCAGATTACTTAATCCTAACTGCCTCCGTTTCATCAACTATAAAATAAGACCACCACCCATGACAGTATTAGTGTGTCATGAGAACTGGATGAGATAACCTGCATGTAAAAGACTCAGCATAGTGAATGTTCAATAAATGGGGCTATTCGTAGGTTCTTTTTAATTAAGTAGGCCCCTCACCCAATGTGGGGCTTGAACTCACGACCCTGAGATCAAGCCATGCATGCTCTGGGCTGAGCCAGACAGATGCCCCAAGGCTATTAGTTAATTAATATTACTGGGAACATCCTGGAGAAAAAACTTTTAGATCATGAGACTATCCATGCACCCAATTTCGTTTAATTAGCACAAAAGTTCTTACCAACGACTTCCCCAATCATGAACACCAAGCAGATGGCAGAAGCCACATAAAGCTGTCGCCGGGCCCGCTCCTTCTTGGGGTCGAAGTGATTGCCAGGACCCTTCTGGGCATGACAGTAATGATTACTCTCAGTGACTAGATCAATGGCCTGCAAGTCCAGGCCAG
Source organism: Mustela lutreola (assembly GCF_030435805.1). Classification (NCBI taxonomy): domain Eukaryota; kingdom Metazoa; phylum Chordata; class Mammalia; order Carnivora; family Mustelidae; genus Mustela; species Mustela lutreola. Next base: position 19,022,019 of record NC_081299.1, read on the forward strand.
ATGGGGACAGAGGGATCCAGCCAGTCCCCTCCTGCCACAGAGATCCCGTGTAAGACCTGGCCAGAGAGGATGGGAGAGGCCCGACTCAGCTCTGAGTTGGGGGCAAGGAGGCCAGACTCCAGTCCCATCTCTCTTTGGGGTCTTGGCAAACGTTCCCACGCGTCCAATTCAGGGAATATCTAAGGGCACTCCAAGCTGAGGAGTGACCAAAAACTCGTGTTTGGAGTGGGGTGCTGGGGAAATGACCAGTCCAGGGGTCTTGAGGTCTTGGCCCAGGGTGTTCCTTCCTCCCCCACCCCACCCGGGTCAAAGACGGAGAAGGAAAAGACCTTGGGACGCGGCCAAGGGGCAGGGCCAGTGCAGCCAAGCACGGAGAAGGAACAGAACTCAAGCTCTAGGAGAGCAGACGCCCCTCTTGCGCACTTGGGGACACAGGGCCTCCCAGGGCAGAGCTGCCCCGGGGGCAAAGTGTCGGGCCAAGGGCGGGGCTCCAAGCATGCGACTGCCCACTAGTGGTCAGGATCCGTGCTCAGCCGCGGGGGCGGGGGAGCTCCCCCCAGCCCCGCGTCCAGGTTCGATTCCCTCTTTTCCCTCTCCTTCCCCGTCCCAGTTCAAGCCTCCGGCAAAACCGTCCACTGTAAACCGCAAACCAGGAGATGCGTCCGGAGCCGCTGAAATCCCCGCCGCTCCGCAGACTCTCGCCTTACCGGGCTCCCACCCTGGCGTCCACCAGATGCTGCCTCTCCGTGGGCTCCATGAGGCCCCACATGCCCCGCGCGGGGTCCGGGAAGGCGCGCGGCCGCCGTGCCCAGTGCGCCCTGGAAGTTGCGCGCGGGACGCTGCGCCGCGCGCCGTTCCCCGCGCCCCTGCGCCCGCGCCTCCCGCCCGCCTGCTGCTCCGCGCTGCAACTCCCGCCCGGACCACGCTGGGGGCCGTCCCGCTGCCGCTCCGGCCGTTCCGGCCGCTCCAGACAGTCCGCGCCCACAGCTGCGCCCAGCGCCCGCCCGCTTTATCCTGCCCCGGCCACCCCGTGTGAAGCCGCTCGCTGCGCGTCGTGTGCAAAAGCCCGCCGGGAAGGGGGAGGGGAGGCTGGCTGCGCAGGTTTTCCCGGCGCTGCCCCCGAGCACCCAGTCTTCAGCGCCCCTGGGGCCCGAGGAGCCCACCCCACGTGACTAGGACTAGGCGACGGCTGCGCGCACTGTCCCCTGCGCTCGGCTGGCCACAGCCCGCCGAGGCGCTCTCGGATCTCGGTTTGTTGAAATCCGCTTTCAGTCCCCTGAGAGCAGGAATGTGGCTCCTGAAGTTAGGTGTGTTGTCCCCTCAGGCTGAAGGCTCCTGGGGTTGGCTGCTCAGACTGGGGGGGGGGGGGGGTCTCCTGGGGGCGGGGTATGCGGACCCTCGGGCTGGGGCAGGAGCCCTCCTTAGGACTGGCTGTGACCCACGGGCCCATCCCAGCCACCGCAGCTGCGCCTCTTCCTCCCCTCCCGCGCGCTCGCGCTCCGATTAGATTACTATCTGGAGTAGCTTTATCTCCACCCCTACGTAGAGCAGTGTAGCCTTCAGCAGCATTCCCCATCTGCAGAGAACCGACACCACCAACCCCCTCCCTTCCCCGCCCTTCCGCCGCTCACGGAAGCCCCTGGAAGGTGCTGTACCCGGTGTTCCACCAGAGAAGCTGGCCCAACTGGGTTGGCTTGGTGCCCTACCCACTTTAAGCTTTGTCTTCTCGCTGGGGCTCGGCGCGGGACACCCTTATGGCCTAGCCTTATGGGTGGACTCTGATAGGGACCTATTATATAGAAAACTCTGGACTGCTGACCTCTCAGCCCAGTCACTTCATCATCCCCAGTACGCTTGGTCTAGGGGACCATGGCTTGGCTACGTCCCTTCAGGTAGACAAGTGTTTAAGTTGCAAGCTACTTGCCCACACCATTGGGGATAAAGAGGTTCCTTCAGTCTTTCCTGGACAAGAGTCACTTTATTTGGAGACCAGGTGTGCGGAGTGAGGGTGGCAGCACCATGCCTACCCAGACTGGGTACCCACTGAGTGCCTTTCCACCTTCTGTTGTCAGTGAGTGTGAGAAAGGTCTACCTTAAGCTTTGTGGTTTTCCTGGTATAATCTAAGAACCAGAAGATCCAGCATTACCTGGAAAAGGTGTTAAAATGCAGGTTCCCAAAAGGCTGCATCAAACTAACTCAATCAGAATCTTAAAACTTGGGGCACCTGGGTGGCTCAGTGGGTAAAGTGTCTGCCTTCGGCTGGGGTCATGATCCCAGGGTCCTGGGATCCAGCCTCAGAATGAGCCAGGAATCACATGGGGCTCCTGCTCAGTGGGGGTGGGGTGGGGGGGGTGGGGAGTGGAATCTGTTTGTCCCTCTTGCTCTGCTGCTTCCCCCCACTTATCCACTCTCTCAAATGAATAAGTGAAATCTTAAAAAAAAAAAAAAAATCTTATGACTTATTTGATGGCAAATGTTTACGGTTTAAAAAGCATATTTTGGGGGCGCCTGGGTGGCTCAGTGGGTTAAAGCCTCTGTCTTTGGCTCAGGTCATGCTCCCAGGGTCCTGGGATTAAGCCCTGCATCAGGCTCTCTGTTCAGTGGGGAGCCTGCTCCCCCCACCCCTTGCCTGCCTCTCTGCCTACTTGCCATCTCTCTGTCAAATAAATAAATAAAATCTTTAAAAAAAAAACAAAAACATATTTTTTGTGTCCCTCGTTCCCTTCAATTCAGAGCACATTGTAAGTCTTAATAGATGCAGATTTATAAGTTGGATTCAGATGTATGTATTCATTTTGTAAAAACCTTTTATGGCAATTTTCCTTTAAATTAATACTTTCCAAGATGTACTTTAATTGATTTGCAAGAGTATGACCAGTCAAGACTTTGATACAGTGAAAAAGTGCTAGGTCCCCTTATTTTATGCCAGGAGGCCTAAGGGAATGACCTAGCAATTCCTAGACCTCAACCTAAGGAATTTTATTTTTAAAAATAGAGATTCCAGGGGCACCTGGGTGGCTCAGTCTGCTAAGTGTCTGACTTTTGATTTGGCTGAGGTCATGATCTTAAGCTTGTGGGATTGAGCCCTGTGCCAGGCTCCACACTCAGCAAGGTCTGCTTGAGATTCTCTCTCCCCACTCCCCCTGCCCATCCCCCCTCCAGCACCTGTGCTTGCTCTCTCCCCTCTGTCTCTCTCAAATAAATAAAGCTTTAATAATTAAAAAAAAAAGTACCTTTACCTAAAGTATTGAAAGATAAAATGATTTGATATTTGGGATTTACACCCCAATAATCTCAGTGCTAGGAATGGGTAATGATAGAGATGAAACAAATGTGTCAAAAACTGTTGAAACTGACTGATGGGTACTTTATACTATTCCCTTTACCTTTCCATATGCTCGAAATTTTCCCAAATTAAAGGTTTAGGGAAAAATAAACTTTTTCTGGGGCACCTGGGTGGCTCAGTGGGTTAAGCCTCCGCCTTCAGCTCAAGTCATGATCTCAGGGTCCTGGGATGGAGCCCCGCATCGGGCTCTCTGCTCAGCTGGGAGCCTGCTTCCCTATCTCTCTCTGCTTGCCTCTCTGCCTACTTGGGATCTCTCTCTCTCTCAAATACATAAATAAAATCTTTTAAAAAATAAAAAATAAACATTAAAAAAATTTAACTTTTTCTGGTGATTCAAATGCAGCAGGCTATGGAACCATATTGAAGATTCACTGGCATAACCCCTTTGAAGCTTTCCTTTCTTACAGCAATGATCTTAAAGGAAGTTTGTTTGTTTGTTTGTTTGTTTTAAAGATCTTATTTATTTATTTGACAAAGAGATCACAAATAGGCAGGGAGGCAGGTGGGGGGTAGGGGGAAGTAGGCTACGGCTGAGCAGAAAGCCTGACGCAGGACTCTATCCCAGGACCTTGGGATCATGACCTGAGCCGAAGGCAGAGGCTTTAAACCCACTGAGTCACCCAGGGGCCCCTTAAAGGAAGTTTTTGATCAAGAGCCTTTCGTACTATCCTTAAGTGTTCTGGTTTTCAAGAATAAGCAGAGCCCTTTGTGTGGCCAAATAGAGACCTTCCCATTTGCAATCAAGAGATACTTCCCTGGAACTAAAACATTGTCTACTAGCTTTGACTGCCTTCTCTGTTCTTTCCGATAAGAGATCAGTCCAGAAGATAGTGGACTGTTATGCCTTTTCTCACGTAATCAGCAACCTGGAGTCAGAATGTGGACACGTTGTAATACTGATTCTTGTGATTTCAAAATGATGGAGACCTTTCTCTTTCTGTCCGGAAATTCCATCGGTCATGGCCTATCGGAAGATATTTCAGGACTATAAAGAAAAGCAAGTGTGTGATTACCTAAAAAAGGCACGACAGTGGCTACCTCCAAAGAGGGGGCCGCCTGGGCTTCCAGGGGCTGGCAGTGTTCTCTTCCTTGCCTTGCACAGTCCCAACTCAGAATAGCATTATGCAGCAGTTTCTTAAATCTATAGCCCGTTTTGGTTACTTGTTTACTTTGTGTTGGGGCCGCTTTTAGGCAAACGGGGATCCCCCCTCAAAATATCCATAGGCCTGAAGTAACCAATGGGCTACTTATTATACGGCACAAGTACCAAAAAGGGGGAAGGTTCCATGCCTCACCACACTGCCTCACCTTCCTCCTTTATAAACAGCGGCGACCCCTGCCTCCTTGCAGACAGCCTGGCCTCTGCTGTCCTGCCCTCTGCTCCCGTCCAGGTATATTCAGTAAACTTCTATCTCCTTTATTCTGCCTCAGGTGATTTTTTTTTTCTTTTAAAGTAGGCTCCATGCCCAGTGTGGGACTTGAACTCATGACCCTGAGATCAAGAGTCACATGCTTAGGGTGCCTGTGTGATTTAGTAGGTTAAGAGTCTGCCTTCAGGGGCGCCTGGGTAGCTCAGTGGGTTAAAGCCTCTGCCTTCGGCTCAGGTCATGATCCCAGGGTCCTGGGATGGAGCCCTGCATAGGGCTCTCTGCTCAGCAGGGAGCCTGCTTCCTCCTCTCTCTCTCTGCCTGCCTCTCTGCCTACTTGTCATCTCTCTCTCTCTGTCAAATAAATAAATAAAATCTTAAAAAAAAAAAAAAAAAAAAAGCTGACCTGCTTTCAGCTCAGGTCATGACCTTGTGGTTCTGGGATGGAAACGGCGTCAACGGCAGGCTCCCTGCTCAGCAGGGAGTCTGCTTCTCCCTCTCTCCCTCTGTCACTCACCCCTGCTTGTGCTCGCTCACTCTCTCTCTCAAATAAGTACATAAAATCTGAAGAAGAAGAAGAAGAAGAAGAAAAAGAAGAAGAGGAGGAGGAAGAAGAGTCACATGCTCTATCAGCTGAGCCAGCCAGATGTCCCGCCTCAGGTGAATTCTTGTCACGGCCTGCACCACTGACTTCCACACAATGTCACCCCACATATGGGGGCCCTCATCCTCTCAGGAGATACACCCCATTTAGACACCATAACTGGTTAAAAAAAAATAGTAACTTGAGAAAGGATTAGAAATGAGAGAAAATTTTAAAAATTCAAAGTTAGGGACTGAGTGAGCCTTGGTCCCAGAATAAGAATGGACAAAGGTGTGATGGGTTTAAAGCACTTTTGTAAAGTGAACTGCACAGGATACTAGTTCTGGATGACATCCCGTGAATGAATAAGCTGGGAAATGTTGGGTTAAATACTCAATCCACCAGGAAATATCAAGCGGTGGTATTTCAAACACCATGAACTAGATGGACCAATCACTGTCTAAGGTTAAATCGCCTTCTTTATGGCAGGACTGCTCAGAGCTCTTACCTTGCTGCTGTGTTATCAATGTTGAAAACATGGGACAGACTCTGCAGTGTTTCTCAAATGCCTAAGTTTGCAGCATCTCAGACCCAGTAAGTCCCTCCTTGGATCCGCTCAGCCTCACCTCTCTACTGGCCCCTTGGCTCCTTGATCCTGGAGACCCTGGATGCTATTTCAGCCTTGGTCTCTGCCTCACCCATCCCCTAGCTCTGGTGGCTGGCTCGGCCTTCCCTGCATTAGGCTGGGCTCCCACAGAGCCGCTCTTGGGCCGCCTGTGGTGAGAGTAGCAGCCGCGCCAGCAACCATGTCAAGCCAGCACCCATGTCCAACCTAACCGGGGCCCGGAGGCTCTGCTCATCCCAACACCTGCAGTCAGGTGTGCCTTTTAGCCTACCCCTCCCCCCCCTGCAGCTGCCCCAAGGTGGAGGGAACCGGAAGTGAAACCCAGAAGTGCAAGGGAATTAACACTCTGGGAGGCAGACTTATATCCTGAGACAGAGACAGAATTCCCTCCCTCCTTCCTTCTGATGAACTGGTTTGAGCAGTGCTGTGTTCTTTATGACCTGCTAGAAACATCTCATGGAACTGAGCAAGTAGCAGGGGGTCTCTTGGTGATGCTGTGGCTGGCTCAGTGATGCCCCACATCCCATGTCACATTTGCTTCCCTGCTTTCTTGTCCCGCTGCCACTTCCTGCTCCTCTGGCTGCCCTGGGATCGCACCGAGGCTACAGCATTGAGGCTTTGCTTCCGTCCCAGTGTTTGGGAGAACCAGAGAACAAGGCACTAAACCTGTTTCTTGGGGACCCCCTCTCAGGGTCAGTTTTCCGTGCCCCTCCCATTGGGAAATGCTATTTTAAAGAATTTCTTCTTTGGTGGGGCAGAAACCAAGTCCACAGCACACTTCTCATCAGGCCATCTGTCCATCCGCTCTGAGCTCATCTCTCCAGAACAACAGGCTGAATGAAACCCCAGCTCTTTGATAATAACAGAAAGAGAGCGCTGTGCATTTATTGAACAACATGTAACACAAACTCAGGTGCCATCCCCTACTTCATCGATGGGCTTTGACACCTGTTCCGGTACAGTATCCCTTTCTAGGCCTGTGAGTGATCCCCAGCCCTCCCTCCCGGGAAAGGAAAAGGGCAGCTTTGTCAGCCTGACTTCCCTCCCCTCTTTCTAACAATAGCTGGTCACACAATGACCAGGCATTATCATACAAAAGTTCCTTTACAAAAAGCACCAATTGGCATACATATACAAGTATATACAAAAAAATCACATTTAAAAAATGTACAAAATATTCCATTTTGCACCAACGTAGAAAAGTGTCCTGTGTGGTTGTTTCAAGCACGTTTCCAATTCTGGTTCAGTGGCTGCTGGACACAGCAGTGGGGGTCCTACTGCTAGTCCCTGCTCTCTGAGTGGAGAGAAGACACACCTTCCCATTGCCCCTCCAGGGGCCCCGACCCCTCCCACCCTGGGCCTGTCACCAAGGTGGCTGGGCCCCTCCCCACCCTCCCCGGCATCTCTGCATCCAGAAGGTCTCTCCCTCATCCAGTTCCTTACTGGTGTCCTGCAAGAAAAAGACAAAGAAACACAAGGTGAACCAGGGCACGGGGGATCTAGAGTTTACCAAACTCCAGTGACAAAATTATCAGACTCCAATTCCTGCCTGGCCTCTGCCTTCTTAAAGAAAAATAGAATTTAGTCGTCAAAACATGATGGATTGCACATCCAACACAAAACTCCGAAATTCGGAGTACCTGTATTTTTCAACTGGATTGGAATTGAGTTCCAATAGTAACTTGGCTTGAAAAATTCTATTAGCAAACATGTGCTAATTAGCAAACGCGTCCTTTCTATGCGCCACTGTGTTAAATGATCACATCTACTCTTCACCAGAACCTTTTGAGGTCAGTAGTATCGCTCCCCCGTGCACAGATAGGTAGCCTGAGACTCTGAAAAGTTGTGAGCAGCCCAAGATTATACCATTCGTTTCTGGGAAAGCTGCCATTCAGAACCCAGGCACTTAACCACGCTCTGCAGCCCAGAGAGTTTTCTAAATGACTTGCGGGAGGGCACGTGGGTGATCAGATGCTCCCGGGCCAGCGGAGGACTAGACTGAGTGGCAGACTGACAGTGGTGGGCGGAGCAAACTGGCAGAGGGGGCGGTCCCTACCCAGCGCCCGCTCTCTGGGATTGGTGGGGCGGGTGGGGGCAAGCATTGTTAGCTCTTCCCAAAATTTTACAAGAAGGTAGAGATCCAGATTCTTAGTTGAAAGTTCCTTAAAACAAAAAACAGGGGCGCCTGGTTAAGCCTCCAACTCTTGATTTTGGCTCACGTCACAATCTCAGGGTCGTAAGACTGGGCATGGAGCCGGCTTGGAATCCTCTCTCTCCCTCTCCTCTCTCTCTCTCCCTCTCTTAAAAAACAAAAAAACCTCCCCCCATTTCCTAATTTTTTAAATGTTGGCAACTAATTTTTAAAAATTTAAACATTGTGCTAGCCAGACAAAAGTTAGGCCAACCTGGCTCATAACTCCCTTGTCTTTTACGTTTTTTTTATGTTACCCTGTATTGCTTTCCACTCAGGAAGATCATTTAGATATAAAATGAGAGCTTTTTATTGTGAATCATTTTTTGGTGGTTTTGTTTTTTTTTTTTTTTTCCTCTCAGGGTAAAGAGAACAGGACTTTACCCTCAGAAGGGATAAAACACATATCAGGGCCATCACCACATACTGGCCTCATCCCCCGGGGTCCAGCATAGGACTTTGCACACAGTCAGGATTTCGTGGTGTTGAATGACTGAACAAACAAACAAACGATGAATTTCTTACCTTCTTCCTTTCTCTCTGTGGACTCTTCCCCTTCCTGATCTTCTTCTTCTTCAATGAACTCTTCCTCTTCCTCATCTGTGTGTGACAAAGAACCACTGTATTAGGATGGGGCCAGCTCCTCAGAAGAGTTGCTCGAAGGGGCACCAGGCTGGAGACAGCACTTATCCAAACCCCTGCTGACCCCCAGTTGGGACCCCATGGCCATGTGGCGACATGAGTGGCCCCGGAGGTGACGAGCTTGCCGAACCTAAGCTACACGGAGACCTGCTTCCTCCTCCCCCTGGCGCCCTCCTTCCTTCTCACACCCCTCCAAAGTAGCAACAGCAGCTCCTATCGCTTGAGCTGCCAGTGTCCAGAGAGGACTTTGCGGGGAGCACGCTTTGTGCTTCTGCACGCCTCCCAGTTAGACAGAGACACACCACCTGAGGAGACCCGACTCCCTCAGGGATCAGAGTCCTTGTCTTGAAGGAATGTGCCCAGACTTTGAAATCTGCTTGCCTACCACTCCTTGTCCGGTTTTCCTCATTCCACAGCCTACAAAGGGGTGGCTGTGGGGTGGGGGATACTCCTGGGCCATCTCCTTGATAGTTCTCTGAAGCTGAACCCCAGACAGACAGACGGCGACCTATGTCCCCGCCTTCCCATCCCGGGACGTCACTGTCAAGCTTCACTAACAGGGAATGTGCCTGTTCTCCACTCCACCCTCTCCCAAGCCACTTCCTTAATGCTTCAGGGCCGTGCGGGAATCACCAGAGAGCAGGGCATTTGTCAAGAGTGTGTAGGGAGAGGTTTGAGAGAGATCATGCCTCCAAAACATCAGTCCAGTTTCTAGCTACATAGCCGGGACCTGTGCATAACCCAGGGGGTTTTGTTGTTGTTTTTGAATTATTATCATAATTAAGTGCTCTTAGCGGCATCTACTGAGCACTTACTATGTGCCAAATGTGCCAAGCATCGTGTGTGTGTGTGTGTGTGTGTGTGCACGCACACACGCGCGCACCAAACACTTTACACATATCGTCTCATAGAATCCTCCCTAGGGTTTTGGGAGCCAAATTCCTTGGTGGAGTCTGCTTAGGCTACTTACTCGCTGTGTGGCCTCCAGCAAATTATGGACCCTCTCTTAGCTTTCTTTCCTTAACTACAAAATGGAGACAACAATATAAACTATCTCATTAAGTTAAATGACAGAATTTAACAAGTGGGGTATTTTGGAATTCTGAGTATAGCTTCAACATCAGATTCTGAAAGCCAGTGTGGGACACAGCCCAGGAGAGTTCAGCTCTGGCTTTCCCAGCGGGTCATTGGAGCATCACCTCTCAAATCAGTACAACACTTAGCAAAATTGGATCCACTCTCTCTTTCTAAATAGCTACCTTGCAACTGTATGACCTTGGGCAAATCATTAAATCTTTGCTCTTCATCTGGCTTCCTCATTTCCCCTTATTACTTTCTCCTAATTATTGTTATGGTTATGTTGTTATAATTACTATAGGTACTCTGTGGTAGAGTAATTACAAACAGAAATGAGGAAATAAAAACAGATAAATTAAGGTGCCCAAGTATCAGAGATGGGAGAATTAAGAAGCGGAAGCTAAGCCCAGCCTTAGGCAGTAACTACTTTTTATCTAGTACATGGCAAACTCCCCTGCATCACTATCTTATCTGTTGCAAGAGCACCCTGGTGTGGTCATGACCAGTAGGCCCATGTTTTAACTTATTTTTTAAAGTTAGAAAATGCAGTTCAGGGGCGACTGGCAGACGCAGGCAGAGGAGCACGTGACTCTTGATCTCAGGGTCATGACTTCGAGCCCCATGGTGGGTGTAGAGATTACTTAAAATAAATAAAAATTGAAAAAGAAAATGCAGCTCGGAGAAGGAGAGGGGTTCACCAAAGGTCACACAGATAGCAACTGGCAGAACGTACATTTGAACTTAATCTGCCTGACTACAGTTGCCGTGTGCCTCCCAGCAGCGGGTCCATCTGTAATTGACTGAGTGATGACTATGTGCCAGGTGCTGTGCTAGGCTCTGGGCTCTTGAAGAACTTGGCTGTCAAAGTTTGGCTGTTTACTAGTGTACCTGCGTCCAGGTGGGGCTCAGTGGAAGGGAAGCAGATTACCAGGGGTGAAATAGACATGTTATCGGGGAAATATTATTAATATTATAATATTATTTTATAATATATAATATATTATTATTTTATAAAATATATTCTATTAATATTATAATTAATATTATTAATGTTATCGAGGAAATAGACATGTGGCACTGCCACCTCCTTTACCTGTCCCAAAGTCGATGGCCCTAAGGGCATCTGCTATGTGATCCAAGTCCAAAGTAAAGTAGTCCATGTTTTCAAAGCCCTGTTCTGTCTTCCCCAGCTGGCAACCCTTGGAAGCTTCCACAATGCTGTGGGGGTGGGAGAGAGAGAAAGGAGGGGCAGGGTGAGATTTCTGGGCCTCAGTGAGAGAAGGGGGTATCTTAGCTCCACTTCACATCAGTGCATGTATCTACGCCCACACCCAGGCCTTGCACCTAGAGGCTCCCCCTGGAGGGTGGGGTATTTCTCTCCTGTCACAAAAAGGCAGGGGATGCAAAGGCCAGGAAAGCTAGATTGGGCTGAGACCTTCCCAGCCGACCTCATGCACAGGGGGAGGTCCACTGGACAGAGGTCAAAGGCCTTGGTGGGAGCTGGGGCCTTGGATCATAGTCCTGGAGAGATACTGACCTTTTGATGAGTTGCTTTGCACTCTGTGGGGGGAAAGAGAGAGAGAGCGCAGGGTTAGGAATACAGAAGAAGTGGCCCCAAGAAATCAGCAAAAACAGTGACTGGGCCACAGGTGGGCCCTTGGTGCCATTCCGTAGCCTCAGTGGGACCTGCTCCCTGCTCTGACTTGAACAGCATTTGGGTTTTTTCCTTCTGTTCATGGTCTACACGGGTTTTGGTCATCACTCTAGGACCTTTCCACGGTCATGGCAGGAAGCTTGGATTTTCAGGGTATCATTCTAAACACTCTTAAACCCCCAAGTCTCCAAGATGAGAATCATACCCTAATCACCTTTTTATGCCCAATGTCTAGCCCAAACCCTGGTCCACAGTATGTGCTTGGGAAATTTTTATTGAGCTGTGAAATCTTATCGTTGATCCTTTTCTGTGCTCCCCCAACAAGCTTTTCTAGGGCAGGGCTGTGTCTTGTTCATCTCTGTTGTCTCTGCTTCTGTGGTTGACCCATAGAATGTTCTCGATGAACAGTCTCTACATGGACACTGTATTTTGCAGTTTACAATGCCATTTCACAAACATCCTCGTATTTGATCCTCACAAAATCAGTTAAGAGGAAAGAAGTTAGGAATCATTGTGCGCCCATTTTACAGACGAGGACACTGAGGCTTAGTGCCTTAAATGGCTTTCCCAGGAGCACACGGGTGACCAGTGACAGAGCATGACTTGCACTTTAGTCAGACCCGTTGGTTGAAGTGACCGCCCACCCCCTCCTGTTCTGCTCACCAAGAGGAAGATGGCCCCACCAGTCTCGTCCAGGGACTGGATGGCCGTCTCCACCAGCTTAGTGGACTTGTCCAGCTGTTCTCGGTACTGCTGGATGAGAGTCTCAATGAAGCTGAGCTTCTCCTCCTGCTCCCGTGTGATCCGCTGTAGCAGCTCGCTCTTCTTCTCGTCCAAGATGGCGTACAGTACGTCAAACTTCTGGCTCAGCTCTTCCTTCACCTGGTGACTGTTCTCCTGGGGACAGAATTCTCTGAGTCGCACCCTGTGGGGTCCTCCTCCCTATTTCCGGCACTGGGATGGGTGTGTTAGGAATCAGAGGTCTGAAGCTGGGAGAGATCTGACTATGTCCCCATTTTGCAGAAGAGAAATGAAGGCTTAGCAAAAAGAAAGCACTTACTGAGATCTCATAGCTACTTAGCAGACCAGGGACATTTGGAGGCTGGTGTCATGGAGAAAGCTAGCCCCTTCCTCAAAAATAGAGACTCCAGGGCCCTCTGTGTGCACCTAAGTCACTCTCTCCCTCCCCACAACCCCATTTTAGGATCATGACTGGATTCAGGAAGCTCTGCCTCAGTTGGTCCTAGCAGGGCCTCTTCTAGGCCTCCTCATTGAGGCTCCCTTCTCTCCAACACAGATGCTACCTCTTGGTTTGCTTACTTATAAAATAGGAATAATAATAGTATCTCATCAGACTGGGGGCCTCTATTACCCTCTCTCAGACTGGGAGCATCTCATGAGTAGTAGCAATGCACCCCTCTTTCTCTTGAAGCCTCCCTTCCCACAACTCTTCGCCCACCAGGAGTAAGATGATCCTTCTCCCCACCTCCTCTCTAGCTCCCCTACCTCAAGTGGAGATGGAAAATCATGGCTGCTTTTGCAGAGATAGAAAATTTTCCTTCTGCTTCTATAGTCTTGCTACTCACAGTGTGGGCCATGGACCCACAAGCTGGGCAACACCCCAGGAGTTTGTTAGGAATGCAGAACCTCATGCCTCTCTCCAGACCTACTGAATCAGAACTTGAATTTTAACAGGATCCTGGGGTGATCTGAACCGCTTTTAAGTTTGAGAAGCTTTAGTCTACCACACATTGAAGACAACACTCTGGAAACTATTAGTGCTGAAGAAATATTGAGAATTATTGCTGGGATGCTCCCTGGGGTCAGGGATCAGGTCTGTCTTGGTCACCACCCCATCCCCAGTGCCTTTGGCAGGGCCCGGCCCACAGCTGTGTTCCAGAAGCCTTTGGTGAATGAGTGGATGAATGGAACAGTTAGTCCCCACCCCACCAACCCCGCTTGAACACCCCAGCCTCTAGGCCCCAACCAGCAGCCACTACCCCCAGGTGAACCTTCACCTCAGAAACCAGGTTGCCCCGAGAGGCGTCGGACCCCTAGACAGAACTCCCTTCCTTCTCACCTTGGTCACTCGACAAGAGTCTTCCAGCTGAGTGATGATGGTGTGCACGCGGTCGTTCCCCGCCACCAGCATGGAGATACAGTTACTCAGCTCAGTCTAGTGGCAGGACCGGCGGAGGGGGAATCAGGAGAGGAGAGACAGAAATAGTCTCAGAGCCTGTCTTCTTGGGGGTGGCACCCGCCCTCCCCTCTCTGCCAGAAAGAGCCTCTTTCTGAGCTGCCGTTCGGGGCCAGAGCAGAGAACATCAGAGAGATACTGCGTCCCTGATGTTATAAATGAGGCCCAGAAAAGAGGACATGACCAAAATACGACAGCAATGTACTATCAGAGGAAGGGTCTGTTTCTAGGAAAGAAGGGACACAGAAAAGAAATAGAGTTGGAAAGTTCTAGAAGAGAGAGATCAAGACAAGAGTGGGAGGCAAGGAAGAAGTGTCCAGAAAGAGGGGCCACAGCTTAGTGCATGGGAAGGATGATGGGACTCCCGCAGGCCTGGGGACCCCGGCAGGGGGTGGTGGTGGGTTCTGGGCCACTTTCTGCCACAGGAGAGGTAATGAGCACAGCACAGAGGTATCTGGGACCCAAAGCACCCTGGGATTTAGAAGTCGTGGCCTGAGAGGACCCTGGTGGCCTGACCCAGGGGTCTGGTCGCTCCCCTGTGGCCACACCCAGGTGCTCTCAAGTGGCTCTAAGTATAACCCATGAGCTCAGCCACCTCCTCCTGTGGCCTGGGAAGTCCCTCCAGAGGGACTATTCCTGAAAGGCCGGCTCAGCAGATCGACAGGGATCAAATCCACATCCTGAATCCTCCAGTCATGCCCCGCAGGCCCAGGTGGAGGCCACCCTGGCCAGTACCTTCTGTCCCTGGAAGACACTCTGCAGCGGGGCCACCTCGCAGGCCTTGTGAGCCCCAAACACCTTGCACATGGAGCACGTGGGCATCTCACACGTGAGGCAGTAGATGTTGATTTTCTCGTCCTCATGCTCCTTGCACATGGGGTGGCTGCCCTTCTGCAGGGGCCGACTGCAGTGGAGAAGAAGCGCAAGTCAGATGGGGGGAGGCCCTGTCTCCTGCCCAGCTCCAGCACCCCCTCACCCCTGATCTAGGGCCTGAGCTCTCAGTGACTGGCTGTCTCCAGTCCTCTTCATTTTCTGGAGACCCAGAAACAGGAAAGCCAGTGACACCAAGGCTGTCCTCATATCCTGGGACTCTGACGCTGGTGGTGGGCCGTAGGCCCCGCCAGTGCTGAACATGGGAAAGGCTGTAGAATCCCAGGGTTGGAACTGGACAGAAAGGTGAACTGACTTGCCCAAGGTCACCCATCTGGTCAGGGCAGGGGAGACAAGAGTGCACTTGCTCTAATTATAGCCCCTGTAGCTCTTGGTGAATGTGGGCCGGACTCTGAGCAAAGCAATTTATACTCATAGCCTCACTGAATTCTATATTTAATCCACCAGACTGTAACGGCCATCAGAGCAAGGAGACTTGCCTCTCCTCATCTCTGCAGCGTGAAGTGCGTGGCGTGGAGGCGAGCGTGACTCGGGGCAGGTGGCGGAACACATCAGTAAACACGTTGGGAGGGTGGCCCCAGGTTCAGCAACGGAGGCAATGTGTGGGTCCCAAGTCACACAGCCAGAACACGGCAGCCCAGGGATGGCTAACAGGTCAGCCTAAGCCTCGACTTCAAGTCCAGAAAGGTTTTTCCTTCCCAAACACACATTCTTCAAATGCTTTTCTCCCTCGGTGGTGTTCTCTCCTTTGGGACTCTGGCATGTTATTTGTGTTTCTCTTGGGGCATCAGTTTCTTCCCATCTGAGGCTCAGTTTTTGGGCCTCAGTCCTACCTCCCCAGCTAGACTATACGCTCATTTAGAGCCAACCCCGTGTCTACACTGCCGCTGCTTTCCCAGCCCCTAACACAGCGAGGATCTCACAAGTGTCAGCTGATGACTGTCCCCCACCCATGGCAATGCCTCGCCTCTGAACAGCCATGCACAACTGGTCACACGCCAGGCATTATTATCTCCCCGTTCTTAAATAAGTTCCTTTCCAGACTTACCTTCCTTTCATCCTTTAGCCCAGGGCCCCCCATCCTGGCAGGGGTCTCCCTTTGCCACCTGGCTCTACCCCCACCCTCTGACCCTCTCTGAGCCTCCATTTCTTCACTGGAGAACAAGGGTAAGAATGCTGCATGGATTACCGTCAGAATTAAACCAGAGTCACACACTGAAAATGCTTAGTATGGTGGGTACACACAGTCAGACTCGCCAATGGTTCGCCCAGTCAGGGCTTTTTCTCACGAAGATTGGACTGTCCCCTGTGCTTGGGAAGGACACTGCCTGCAGGCAGCCACTGAGTGACGGTTTGGGACCAAAAGGCCTGAGGGCAGCAGCCTGGAAGACTTGTTGGAGCTGCTTCCGGCCACTTCTCTTCCCAGCTGGGAAAACTTGGGCAATTGACATCATCTCTTTAAGCCTCAGCTTCCTCATCCATGAAATGGGGCTGATGAAAGTCATGCCTGATCCACAGGATTGTGGTGGGGCAGCAAGAGGAAGCTTCCCCAGGGCCTGCAGTGATTGCGGTCACCTTCACCATAGAGAGTCCGGCTGTGTTCTCTCTGGGCACTTTTCTTTGCCTGTCGTGGCCACTTAGGTGGCCCCAGTGCATCCCTCTCCCTGTCACATCTTGCCCTTCCCCTGGTTCCTATCTCAGTCTCTGCTAGGAGGGCAGCCTAATGTCTGGGCTCTTCCTATTCCCTGAGTGACACTGAGAGCCAGGGCTGGGGGATAGAGATGAGCCTCCGCTCTACTTGAGGAAGAGGGAGATGGCTCTCTGGACTAGAGAGTCTAGCTGCTCCAGCCAGGGCACTGGACCCCAGGCAGATGGGAAGGAGCCTGGGAGAGCCAGGCACAGACCAGCTGGGGAGGAAGGATGGGCTCCTGGCTGCCAGATGGACTGACCTGGAACATTCCTGCTTGTAGATATCAATGATGTTCTCCACCAGCAGATTCCTCTGCAGGCCATACACTCCATGACGATCCATGATCACCTCGTGGCGGCAGGAGGGGCAGCGGAAACGGCCACCAGACATGGACACGGAGCCAACCCGGTTGGTCCAGAAGGGATTTGCAGCCTGCAGGTGACAAGGACAGAGGTGAAGCCTGGGACAATCTCTGATTGTCCTTCTTCCTGTTCCCCCCAACCATTCTTGTCAAACCATTTGACCTGGAGCTCCCCACCCTGAGATGAGAGCCAGCCCACTCACAGCCGGGAGCACCTGAAACAGCTAAGCAAGTCTGGGATCAGCAGACCTAGGTTCAAGTCACAGTCATCCTCTGAATGACTTTGGGCAAGCAACCTTCTCTCCCCAAGCCTCCAACCCATTCATGCAAGGGGCATGATTATTAGACCCAGCTGGGAAGGCTGCTAATTCAAAGACGAAATTGTGAGAGAATATTTTGTAAAGTGCTTCTGGAAACCTTGAGTCCTGCCTCTTCCCATTCCCTTGTGAAGCCCATATTATATGGAACCAGCCTCAAGAAGGAAGATGCCTCTACTGCCCAGTGTCTCCTGGCCACCTTCCTCCTCCTAAAGCTCTGGGCCCCTTGCCACCAGGGAGCTGGCTCCAGCCCCTGAGGTCTGGTTTCTCTCTCCTCTCCGCCTGCCTCTCCCACTTATCGCTTGAGGCATTTGACTCCTGATTGGAGAGTCAACTGCAAGCTCAGGCAGCGGTGGGGGAGCTGGGGGCAGGGTGGGGACGGGAAACACACGTCATGGAGAAGGAATGGGGCAGCCAGAGCTGCCCCTGAGCCTCCTTCAGCCCCTAGGTCTCCTCCAGGATTTTCTCTGTCCGGGAGAAAGCCAGCCCTTGTTTAGAAGCCCTTGACCAAGAGAGAATGGCTTTCCACCACAGGAATGCTGAGCCGCCACCTGGGGCCCGGGACTCAGCCCCGCCCGGCACTGACCTGGAAGATGTCATTGGCACACTTCCGGCAGAGGTTGTGTTGACAAGGCAAGATGACCACCGGCTTGGTAAACATCTCAAGGCAGATAGGACAGATCAGCTGCTTCTCCAGGTTCTCCATGGGGTTCCCATCCTGGATCAGGCTTGATTTATAATCCATATTGTCGGGAGCTGTGGGGGTTCACCTGGCTGCCTCCTTCACCGGCTTTGCTCTACGCAGACCTGGGGTCTTGCCTTTGTCACAAAATACCCACACAGAGCCTCTTTGCCTTCTTCTCCTGGTGCCCGAATTCTGTCTTGGTCTGAGGCCCCTCTGATATTTATAGCTGGGTCCCGGTCACATGAGCCCCAAGAGGGGACCAGCTGAGCATTCCAGTGCCAAGTGGCTGGCTGGGGCTTGAGTTTCCTCCAGGCCTGAAAGACCGGCCCTCTCAAATCACATGGAGGGATGAGCAATCGCTGTTCTCCTGGGAGGAGGGTCGTAAACAAGAACAGCCTGTTCGTGGGCTGGCGTGGGGGGAGGAAAGGCTACCAGAGTTTCCTCCAGAGACTAGTCTCCCAGAGCAGGCAGGTAAGCTAGCAAGGGGACCCAAGGAATGGGGCCACTGAGATTTGCAGGATTAATTGCCAGAAGTCCCTCACTGCCCTCAACCTCCTCCTCTAGAGTACCGAGTAGCTCCTGAGAAGAGGGGTCAGGGCAGCCCTTCTCTCTGAGCCCATCTCTGAGCCCAGAATATTGCTAGACATCTCGCGACCCCACTCCAGCGAGCCCATCCCTCCTGCATCCATTGGCCACTAACTTCACTCTAATGTTGGAAGGGCTTCCTTGAGACATAGTCCAGTGCCCCGGTGGGGACCCTGAGGTCCAGAGAAAGAAAGGAACTTATTCATAGTCATTTAGTAAGTCAGTGGCAAAGCCAGGAATCTTTTTCATTCATCAGACATTTCTCTGAGTACTAACTATACATCAGGCACCAGGGTGACAGCTAAATGAGTAATCCCTCTCCCTTCCCTGAGAATCTCACAGCCCAGGGAGGGAGGCAAACAGAAATTGCTCTCATGGGTGCCATGAAGCCCTACCTGGATACTTAGAGGTTATCCAGATGTTCCCCTTTGCTCTCTGCACAAATTTAAATTTTTCTCTACGTTCTTCTGGACATCTTCTGCGTTGGCAGGTAGAAGTTATTAGAGTATTTCCAATGGCTATTTTTAAGGTAGAATCTCACACAAAGGGAAATAGGGCCAGCCAGTGTCAGGTACTGGGACAGGAGTGGGGTCAGTGACAGTGGGCCTCAAGGATGAGCCTAAGAGACCATAGAACATACAGGAGTGTCCAGGGTCTCATGAAAGAAGGGTGGTAGGAGAGGAGGTTGGGTCCCCTCTGCCTGAAGAAGAGTTGATGGTTAGAGCCCTGAGAGAAGACATAGAGGAGCCAACTGTGGGGTGAGGGGAAGAAGTGAGAGCAAGAACCAGTCACAGAAAGAGCAGGAGGCCCAGAGGACAAGAGGCTAGGGAATTTTTTTTTTACAATTTTATTTTTTTAGTAATCTCTGTACCCAATGAGGGGCTTGAACTCACAACCCCGAGATCAAGAGTCCCATGCTCCACGAACTAAGCCAGCCTGGCACCCCATGAGACTGCAGAACTTTAAGGAAGGGGTGGTCCCCACCAAAATGTTAATGGCTAGTTTTTGCTGAGCACTTGCTGAGTGCCAGGCACCATGCTAAGCGCTTCGTAAGTGTTATTTCATTTTATCACCCCAAGAGCCAGCACATAAGACCTGTTCCATCCCCATTCCACAGATGAGGAAACTGCAGTACAGAGCGTAACATAGCTGCCATGAAATAACACAGCTTGCAAGAAAATGGCTCTAGGACACAAATGCAGGCATGCTTGACTCAGGAGCCCAAACTCCCTTTGTTATTTATTTATTTATTTACTTACTTACTTACTTATTTTTAGAGAGAGTGCACATGCTTGAGCAGAGGAAGGGGCAGAGGAAGAAGGAGAGAGAGAAAAAAAACCAGATTCCTCACTGATCGCGGAGCCCAATGGGATGTGGGGCTCGATACCATGACCCTGAGATCATGATCTGAGCCAAAATCAAAAGTCAAAAGCTCTACCCACTGAAGCATGCAAGTGTCCCCCAACCCCACCCCAAGCTCCTTCTATCTTCCTTCTCTATCTACTGAATGCAGGTCAACACTGCCAGGCCAGCTACGGGTCGGAAGATGGGGAGGGGGCCATCCCTTCTTCCTTGCTCATATCTCAGTTTTGTTCAGATATCAGACAGCACTGTTCTCCAGGAAGGTGGACCTCTCCAAGGCCACGGGAGACTAAGGCTTAAAGCTATCATGCTAATCCCATTCTCCTTTGCCTTGGTGATATAGCTGTGGCCTAGGAGACCCAAAGGGCTCGAGGAAGTAGGGGAAGGATAAAGTGAAGGGCAAAAGGAAAGCTTCATTCTTGCCTTTGAATGGGGCTGTGAGAAGGTGGGGCAGCAAGCTTACAGCCAAGATGGGAGACAAGTCTCAGGGACACGTCCACTCTCTGAAAACAACAAGAAGGTTCCGTAGAAAGCACAGGGAACATTGATGCCATCACTGTGCTGCCAACTCACCCATCCCTGGAACTGCCCCCCACCTGACTATTTAAGATCTGAGAGAACAAATGTGATCATAGTGGAATTACTCTGTTACTTGCAGCAGAGAA
The DNA here is from genome assembly GCF_030435805.1 of Mustela lutreola. Classification (NCBI taxonomy): domain Eukaryota; kingdom Metazoa; phylum Chordata; class Mammalia; order Carnivora; family Mustelidae; genus Mustela; species Mustela lutreola. The sequence continues at coordinate 19,042,258 of NC_081299.1, forward strand.
CATTCTGTGTACATTCAAGTCTCTACCTCCCATATGCCAACAATTCTCACATCTCTTGTTCCAATTCAGACCTCTCTTTTCCTTAAGTTGAAGATTTGTTGGAGATCTCTACTGGGATGTCCCAACAGCCCCTCGACTCCTCATACCCCCCCAAACAGACCACACCATCTTCCCCCACATCTAGCTCCTCCTTGCATTTTCCTTGTCTCGTGTCACAGTGAACACCACCACCATTCACCCATTTGCACAGACCAAAAAGCTGAGAGCTGGCTTAGGGCTCCCTATCCCTTCATTGCACACCTGGTCAATCTCTACATCAAGCATGGGCCTATCTTTGCTTCCCACCTGTCATCTTACCATCATCTGTTTGTGAGTCTGATTCTCCCTCTGGACCTTGAAGACTCTGAGGGTAAAGGCTGCCTCTGTTGATTCTGTACCCCCAGTACCTGGCACACAGTAGGCACTCAACAAATACTTCTTAAATGAATGGAGAGTGAATGAGTGAGTTCAGCAAAAGGGCAACAGGGTCACTGTCAGACTAGGGAAAGATTAAGGTACTTGAGCAAGTTTTTTCGGCGGGCACGTTGGAGAGAAAGTACTGGAAGATTGGAAGGGGAGGAATGGAGTAAATGATCCAGGCTCAGAAAGGAGGAGACTCTGTGTCTTAAGTTGGGAGGACAGAAAAGAGAAGAAGGAGGTGAGAATCAAATGCTGGGAAGGGGAGAGAAAGGTGGTCCTATCATGATCTCAGTCAAGAATGAATTGAGGCCAACTTCCGAGGCTTAGCCGGGGGAAGCAGAGCGTGGGTGGGCAGACCAGACAATGCGGGCCTGCAGGAGGAAGTCCCCTAGAGAGGGCTGAAAGGGCTGTGCGAGGGCGGAGGAGCCTCGCTGGTGTTTCATAACCATAGTTTTCTATTTGCAAGCGGCCATTCACATGGTTCCGTTGACTTTGTCCAGGACATTTGGCAGTCCAGGTGCAAAAGTCATGCAAATGGACAGTGGGATCCACTCCAGCCTGGGCCTGGGCCAGGCCAGCGCTGCTGAAAGTCAAGAGGTGAGGAAGGGGAATTCCCACGTGGGCCATGCTGGGCATCAAAACATGTCTTGTCACTTAATCCTCCCAACAGCTCTGCAAGGGGGTTATTATGATCTCCGTTTTATTTCCCAGGAGGAAACAAGGCTAAGAGAGTTAATTGGTCAAAGTCACAGAGCCACAAGTGGCAGCGCAGAGCTGGATTTCACATCTAAGATGGACCGACTCCTTACCCAGTGCTCTTCATGCTGAAGCATTTACCGAGTGCTTCTTGCGTGCTGGGCATTGGGTTAAGTCCTTCCCGTCCATGCTCTCTTTTTCAGTCCTCAATATAACTCAGTGAGGCATGGATCATGATTTTCCCTGTTTTGCAGCTGAGCAAGGAGGCTCAGAGAGGTTAAGTCACTTGGCAAAGTACCCCAGCCAGTAAGTGGCAGAGCCAGGATCAAAACCAAGATGTTACAAACTAGTATCATTACCAGCTGCTGGAACATACTGGAAAGCTATGGGCTGACAGATGAAGAGACAAACAAGGAGTATCAGTGTTGCGTCTGAGTCCGAGCTTTCGACCACTGTTTTACTGTCTCCCTCTTTGCACATCTCCTTGCTTATTTATTTTTAAGCTTTAATTTATTTATTTGAGAGAGAGAAAGTGAGTGAGAGAGAGAAAAAGCATGAGCAGGGGAAGGAGCAGACACAGAGGGAGAAGCAGACTCCCCTCCGAGCAAGGAACCCGACATGGGGCTCAATCCAAGGACCCTGGGATCATGACCTGAGCTGAAGGCAGATGCCCAGTCTACTGAGCCACCCAGGCGCCCCAAATTTTACTGTTTATTAATGAAAAATTCAAACCCACAGAAGTAGAGAGAAGAGTATAATGAACTCATGTAACCAAATCCAGCTTCATCTGCTACCAATAGTTCCCCAATCTTATTTCATCTACACCCACACACACTTCTTTTGTCTGAAACATTTTTTTAAAGATTCTTTTATTTATTTGACAGAGAGATAGAGTGTCACCGAGCACAAGTGGGGTGAGGGGCAGAGAGAGAAGGAGAAGCAGACACCCCGCTGAGCAACTTCCTGCTATGTGGGGCTCAATCCCAGGACTCTGGGATCATGACCTGAGCTCAAGTCAGACTCTTAACTGACTGAGCCACCCAGGCCCTGAGTCTGATATATTTTAAAACAAATCTTAGACATCAAGTAATTTCATCCATAAATACTTGCGTAAGCATTTCTAACCAATAAGGATTTTTTTTTACATAATTACAATGCCATTATCATATCTAAACAAAAATAACAAGAATTTCTTGATATTATCTAGTTTCCAAGCCATTTTCAGAGGACACAGATTGCCTCAAATGTCTTCTTACAGTTCACTTGTACAAATGAGATCCAAATAAGGTCTTACACACGGCATTTTGGTGATTTTGTCTCATTGATCACTTTTAATCTATAGTAATTGCTTTTCCTCCCATTCTTCTGTGCCATTGACTTGTCAGGAAATGATTCAGGGTATTATGATTCTCACTTGGACTTATTCGGAACTGAAGTCCAGGGAAGTCAAGTGACTTGCAGAATATCACCTAGCTAAGAGACAGACTTCATTTGGGACTGCCCCAAAGTCTGTTACCCATGGGAGGAGGTACCCATGGGAAACCAAGGGGTTCCCAGCTGGGTAGGAGTTAGGCAAAGCAGTGGGGGGAGATGGTCTGGACCTGACAAGGAAAAAGAGAGTTGGAAGGTAATAATAATTAAAACACTATTATTTTTGATTGACGGCTTCCAAGTGGCTGGACATCTACTAAGAGCTTCATGGCACTATTTCATTCACGCCTCACATCAGTAGGTCATACTTATGCCCATTTTGCAGATAAGGAAACTGAGGCACAGACTGGCATATGGAGTTGCACCAAGTCCCACGACTAGCGTAGGCAGAGCTGAAAGTGGTCAACTTAACCTCAAATTCTGTGCTGTTTTTGATTGTTACCAGAGAGGGGACTTTTGGAAACCTGAGATTTTGAGGTTGGATGGAGAAAACCCTGCCAGAGACCAGTAATGTGATGCCCAACAGCCACACCCACCTTCAGTTTCTTGTTTGCCAAAGGCAGCGACCATGAAGAAATGCTCCTCGAGGGTCTCTCCATGTCCTCAGTGGCTGGATTCTTGGAGGAGCTCTTGCAGGGATGGATGACTGGCTGACGCAGGCCTGGGGGCGGTGATGCTGGAAAGGAAAGTACCCGCCATCTCCGCTTTCATTTCCGCATAGCTTGGGGCTTGCTTAAATGTTTCCTTGGTACATTGTGGATCGGATGCCCTCCACGTGTGTGTTGTTCTCTCCCCTGCCCCCATGACCTCCCCAGGAGGATGGGGGCAGCCCTGCCTCTTCCTGTGGATTTCCCCTCAGGCCTCCGTGGTGCCTGAGCACCCTCAGATGAGGGTGGGGAGGACAAAATCTGTTTTTCTTACAGCTTGAGATCTCTGTCACATGCTTCAGGGTCATCCTCAACAAAGAATCATCCCAAATCACAAGATCAAACTGGTAGGTACTTAACCCAGAGGCTAAAGACAGACCAGCTGTCAGAGGCAGGTCAATGGGGTCTTGGCTATGATGCAGTGCCCCAGGTGCAATGCCTACTGGGCCTGGCCCACATGCCATGGAAGGGGACCAGAGTGTTCTGGGCTCTCAACACTTAGGGCTCCAAGCATCTCTTCCACTGGCCTTGGGTCCAGACATCCGTTGTGGGCAGCTATGAGAGCTCTGAGCCACGGATGGCCTTTAGAGAGAAGGACTGCTCAAGGGGATATGGGACACCTAGAGGATCTGGAGGGGATTCTGCACTAATGATCCCAAAATAAAGTATGGAAAGCACTTCATGCACAGTGAGAAGCAATCGTCCCTCATTATAAGGTCTTTGAGAGCAGAGCAACTACAAAGAGGCCGCCCAGGCACCGGCAGATTTGAGTTCTGTCACCTTGAGTGGATTGCATAACCCCTGTGTCTCAGTTTGCTCAACTGTAAAACGAGAGTTAGGTCAAGTAATGGTATCTCCAGTCTTTTAAGCCCAAGAGTCTAGGATTCTAGGTGACTGTCTGCCCCCAACACTCTATGGGCTGAAAATCGATGGCACAGAGGTAGGAGTCCATTTGCCCAGCATGTGGCACATACTTGGCGCATGACAGACACTTGAAAAACACTGTTGCTAATATTTTCACAGTCAGGGCAATAATATGGGCTGGCATTTACTGAACGGTTACTATGAATAACCCCATGGTCTGTGTATCATTTATTGCTGCAGAACAGAATTTCCCCAAATGTAGCACCTTACAACGATAATAAACATTGATTATCACAAGTAGTTTCTGTGGGTTGGGAATTCAAGAGCAGCTAAGCTGGGTGCTCCTGGCTCGGTGCGTCTAAGGACCTGGTAGTAAGGACGCTGGCTGGGGCTGCAGTGTGATTTATCTCAAGATCTGCCTGGAGTTGGAGGATCCACTTCCAAGATGGCTGACTCATGTGGTTGGCAAGTTGGCGAGAAGCCTCCATTCCTTAGCACGGGAACCTCTCCACAGGGTTGTTTGAGCATCCTCAGAGCATGGTGGCTGATTTCCCCAGACAGAGAGATCCAGAAGAGCAAACAGCCTATTATGACCTAGCCCCAGACACAACACACTATCATTTCCATCATATTCTACTGGTCAGGCAGACCAACCACAATGGAGTGTAGGAGGAGACCACACAGGGGCATGAATACCAAGAGACGAGAACTATTGGGAACTATCTTGGAGGCTATCGCAGTCTGCTTTTCGTGTTTTATAGCTATTAATTTATTTATTAATTCATGAAGTTGATACTATTATCATTCCCATGTTATAGAAAAGGAAACGGAGTCACGGAGAGATTTAGGTAACTTGCCTAAGGTTATACTTCTAGGAAATGGCTTGGGGCATTGTTGTTGATTTAATACCCATGTCTTTCCAAAATTCGTATATTGAAGTGCGGACGCCCATTGTGATGGTATTTGGAGATGGGGCCTTTGGGCGATATGGATGAGTGCCCTTAGGGACACAAGGGAGGCTGCTCCCTATCTCTCTCCTCACACTCATGTCCGGAGGAAAGGCCATGTGAGCATGCAGCAAACTGGCAGCCATCTACAAGCCAAGAGAAGAGGCCTCCGAACGGAGCCCACCTTCACCACACCTCCTTCTAGCACCCCCAGAACTGTGAGAAATAAATCACTGTGTGTAAGTCCCTCAGCCCATGGTATTTTGTTATGGCAACCTGAGCAGACCAAAACAGGACTCGAACTCAGAGGCCTGGCTTCTCAGCCCTTGCTCTCAAACTTTCCCTCCCTCTACTGCCCAGTTAACACTGGCCATGACTTGCTCTGTTCCCTGCCTGGCCCCGGCGCTGTGCAGAGAGAGAGACTCTCCTCTGACAGTGGGGTCCGATGGCGCTGGGAAGACTGGCAAGGGGACTGGAGGAAGCCTCGTGGCAAACTCAAGGTCTAGGGCTCAGTGCTGGCCCAGATGTTCTGGCACTTGTATCCTCAGAGAGACAGTCCTGGGGGTCAGCTGCCCACCCAATCTGGCCCGCTGCTCCCCCTGACACAGCTTGAATCTGGGGTTTGCCACACACACCCTCGGGGCAATCCAGATCATAAACAGTAAGCGGGAGGAAAACAAACTATATTTAAACCAGCAGTTGCTCCATAAACAAAGCTAAAAGACAAGTGACGGTCGGGAACAGTAGAAACACTTGGGAACACCAAGTGTCAATGCTCATAATACATTAAAGTTTTAGAAACAAGCAAAGGGTACAAAAAGGCAATTCACAAAACAGTAAGTGCCAATACCTCCTCCCCCAAAACAAAAACAAACAAGAGGCTTATCCTCACTAATTTTTAAAATCTCATTAAAACCACAATAAAATCTGATTTTTCCTCTATCAGATTGGCAAAAAACTCTTAAAGATTAATAATATACAAGTTTGGTGGGCATGAAGGGCAATGGACACTGGCACTACCCTTGACCTTGGGGGCGGGTGTACAGTTTTACAAAATCAAAATGTGGAGTATGTTCACATGTGACTCAGCAGTTATATTCTGAGGCATCTGTCTTATCCAAAAACTAGAAAGATAACAACCAAAAGATATATTTAGCTGTAGCTAGACAGAGAGATAGAAAACCAGCTATATAGATCCACTTAAATACAAAGATGTTTTTTGCAATCTGGCTTATAGTAGCAAAACTTTGGAAACAACCCAGCGTCCCTCAATGAAACAAATAAATAGTTTTCTGGTCATATAATGAAGACTGCACAGAGGCAACAGTGAACAATTATTGCCATGGGCAACGACGTAGATGAATCTCAAAGACTGTTGAGCAAAAGAGCACATACATAATGGTTCTGTCTGTATAAAGTTCCAAAAGCCCAAACTAATCTAAGCTGGTAGAATTCAAGATTGTGCGGCCCTTGGTCTGGGGTGGGGAGGGTGGGGAGTGGTGGGGGGGTGCGTAAGCCAGAAGCTAGGCTCTGGATGTGTTGGTCAAGGTCTGGTTCTTGATCTGCGTGGGTTATTCAAGCACACCCCCTTTGTGAGGGTGCTTTGAACTGTACCCTTCCCTTGTGGACTGTGCCCTTTTCTGAATGCATATTATACTGAAAGGAAAAGTTTATTTAAAAATAAAACAAAGCAGGGGCACCTGGGTGGCTCAGTCGGTTAAGTGACCGGCTCTTGATTTTGGCTCATGTCATGATCTCAGGGTTGTGAAATCGAGCCCGGTGTTGGGCTCTGCGCTAGGCATAGCGCCTGCTTAAGATTCTCTAGTACCCCACCACCACCAAAAAAAGATTCTCTTTCTCCCTTTCCCTCTGCCCCTCCCCCCCAAGAAAACAAAACAAAAAACAAAGCATATTTGATGTATGCATATGTAAGCATTCCTCTAATTTAAAAAATGACATTGAGCTTTCTATAGTGAATACCAATATGAAAAGACGTTAACAATGTATTGTTAGCAACAAGCAGAAGAACAGATGCCATTTGTATGTACTCTGATTCTTTTTGGTTAAAATTATATATATATGTTTACATAAATATACTTACATATGAGAAATATTGTACAGGCATAGAAATGGCTGGAAAGAGATCCCCCTGTTAAAAAGTCATTGTTCCTGTGACTTTTTAGGTTTTTAGGTCTCAAAGAGCAGAGGCTTCTTACTGAGGCTCTCTGAGGAGGCCCAGCAGGAAATCAGGGTTGGAGCTGAGTGACCTGGGCCCTCACCTCTGTCAGAGCTGGTCCCTGGCCAGCAGGCCAGAGAGGACTTAGAAGTAGGGTTTCTGGAAGCACAGTAAGAGGTAGGCAGCCTGGGACCCCTGGAACAGTCAGGTCAAGGCCTGGGATAAGGCATTTAAGAGCTCCTGCCGGGCAGGGGGAGGACAAGAGAACCAGCCCTGCCCAAGGGGCCCTAGTGGTGGTGCGGGAGGGGAAGAAAGGAGGGGACCCCATTTAATCATCACAGCCCTAGGAAGGATGTATGATTATCTCCATTTGTAGATCAGGACACCAAGGTTGAGTACCTTGCCAAAGGTCACACAGGTAGAAAATGGAATAGCCAGGCCCTAAACCCAGATCTGTCTGAACCTGGAGTTAGAGACTGTGCATGGGGCTGGGGAGGGAGGTGCCCAAGATAGCAGATATGAGCTGAGTGCTTTCAGCAAAGACTCAGAAACCCAGCCCACAGGTCTTAACAAAAGTGGGTCCTGTCTAGTACCTGCAGCCATGCAACCCATCTAGGGTCAGGGCTCAACCACTAAATCTGGCCCCAGGGGCTGCCGTGTTAATTCAGCCTTAATAACCTCCAGCTCTGGCTGCCAGCAGCCTAGAGGCTGGCTCCACCCAAAATAGATCCCAGGTGTGAGAGCGTGGTCAATCCACTGTGCCCCTGCCCACAGCCACCTGGTGAGCTCCCAATGCCCCTTCTACCCCCCTCATTCCTCTGCCCCTACTCTTGGGAAGAAACAAGGTTGGGGCAATGGGCAGTGGTAACTAGAACAGCCTAGGTCTTGGATTCAAGTCCCTGAAGAAGTCTGAGTCCAATGTCACCTGCCTAGTTGAGTAGCTTAGAAGAAGGTATTTACGGATTGCTGGGGGTAAGGGATGGGGGACAGCAACCAGTGGTTAGGAGCCTTGTACGTAGTAGTTTTATTCAGTCCTTAGGACTGCAAGAGGTAGGTATTAGTATCTTCATTTTACAGATTAAAAAAAACTGAGGCTCAGAGGAGAAGCCATTTGCCCGAGGTCACCCACAGCTTTGGCTCTGGAACCAAGGAAGACCTAGATTTTGAGCCTGGTTCCGCTACTTGGTGGTCCTGGGCAAGTTACTTGACCTCTCTGAGCCTCAATTGCCTCATTTATAAAGATGATATAAATTAATATCCGACTTGTAAAATTATTGTAAGGCTTTTAAAAAGTAATGCTAAAATTTTTAAAAATAAAAAGTAATGTTAAAACTCTAAGCATGGTATTCAGTACAGAGAAGGTCCTCTGTCAACATTATGATGATGACCAATGCCAGGTTTCATTCTCTAAGAGTTCCACTACTCTAGGGCTAGGGAAAATTTTTAACCTTCCCAGATCAATCTGAGAGGTCTTCCTGAGAGAAGCAGCATTTCTGTCCCAGTTTACCCTGAGACCGTAAGTTCACTGGGCCTGAGTATGGCTGCGGTGGGGCTGGGGCTGGGGGTTTTTGGGAGAAGGTAGAACAGCTGAGGTAGAAAGAATTACCTCCGTGTGGTGTGTGGGGGTCAGGTCAGGTCTAAACATGGGCAGGCCACCAGACCTCGTTCTCGGAGGATGTCCCAACTGCCTGCTTGGGCACCTTGGATGATAAACAGGTTGTCACCCTCCGAGCCCCAAGTGAAACTGATAAATGCTGGCAGAGCTGAAGCGAAGAGTGGAAGCCCTTCTATAAATACTCCTGACTCGAGCTCAGTGTCCTGTTGAAAGAGCCGCTTGTGTTTATGACTCTGTCACCCTGGGGAGGCGTTCCAGCCCAGGGAGGAAAGTCTCGGCCCCCCTGAGGTCTTAGACCACCCAGTTTGCTCTCCGGGGGCAGATACGGGTCTGTGGCTTAGTGCCCAGTCCCTTTCTGGACTTGGGAAATAATTCACCTCTGAGCCTTCTTTTCTTTTTTTTTTTTTTTAATTTAAAATTTATCTGTTTATTTTAGAGGGGGAGGGGCAGAGGGAGAGGGAGAGAGAGAACCTCAAGCAGACTCCCTGCTGAACATGGAGCCCAACAACAGGGGGCTCGATTCCACGACCCCATGATCATGATCCAAGCTGAAACCAAGAGTCAGACACCCAATCAACTGAGCCACTCAGGGGTCCCCACCTCTGGCCCTTCTGTCACCTAGGAAATGAAACATGGGCTATTGGGCAGGATCATCTAGTGGTTGGGCACATAGGGTTTCGTTTTGTTTTTTAATTATTTATTTTTTGTTAATTTAAGTTCAATTAATTAACATACAGTGTATTAGTTTAAGAGGTGGAGGTCAGTGATTCACCAGTCTTATAGAATACCAAGTGCTCATTATATCACGTGCCCTCCTTAATGTCCATCACCCAGTTACCCCATCCCCCCACTCTCCTCCCCTTCAGCCACCTTCAGTTTGTTTCCTATGATTAAGAGTCTCTTATTGGGGGACGCCTGGGTGGCTCACTCAGTTAAGCATCTGCCTTCAGCTCAGGTCTTGATCTGAGGGTCCTAAGATCGGGCCCCACATCAGGCTCTTTGCTCGGCCCGGAACCTGCTTCTCTCTCTCCCTCTGCCTGCTGCTTCACCTGCTGTGCTCTCCCTTTCTCCCTGTAAAAAAAAAGAAAAAGAAAAAGTCTCTTAGGGTTTATCTCTCTCTCTGACTTCTTCTTGTTTTATTTTTCCTTCTCTTCCCCTGTGATCCTCTGTTTTGTTTCTTAAATTCCACATATCAGTGAGCTCATATGATAATTGTCATTCTCTCTTACTTTGTTTAGCGTAATACCCACAAATTCCACCCATGTTGTTGCAAATGGCAAGATTTCATTTTTTTGATGATTGAGAAGTACTCCATTGTATATATATATACACCACATCTTCTTTATTCATTCATCTGTTGATGGACATCGGGGCTCTCTCCATAGTTCGGCTATTGTGGACATTGTTGCTACAACACTGGGGTGCAGGTGCCCCTTCGGATCACTACATTTGTATCTTTGGGGTGAATACATAGTAGTGCGATTGCTGGATCGTAGGGTAGCTCTATTTTCAACTTTTTGATGAAACTCCATACTGTTTTCCAGAGTGCCTACACCAGGTTACGTTCCCACCAACAGGGGCACACAAGTTTTTATGGTGCCAGAAAACCATGGGCTCAAGTCCCAGTTTCATCCCTCAACTAGCTATGTGACCTTAAACCAGTGACTTTACTTCTCTGCATCTCAGTTTCCTGAACTATAAAATGGGGATAGTAATGGAAATCCCTTCATAGATTTGTCGTGATGATGAGAAAAGAGGGTCTATAAGGCACTTAACATGGTAACCAGCATGCAGCAAACCTTCAGTTAATAGTAGGTATTATACTGGGGCACCTGGGGCTGCTGTTAGTTGAGTGCCTAACTCTTGGTTTCAGCTCAGGTGGTGATCTCAAGGTCACGAAATTGAACCATCATCAGGCTCCATGCTCTGCATGGAGTCTGCTTGGGATTCTCTCTCCTTTCCCTCTACCCCTTTCTTCCCAATATACATAGATAAATCTTTTCATTTTAAAAAGTAGGTAGTAGGGGCACCTGGGTGGCTCAGTTGGTTAAGCGACCACCTTCAGCTCAGGTCATTATCCCAGAGTCCTGGGATCAAGCCCCGTGTGGTGGTCCCTGCTCAGCAGGGATCCTGCTTCTCCTTTTCCCACTCCCCATGCTTGTGTTCCCTCTCTCTCTGTGACTCTCTCTCTGTCAAATAAATAAGCATGTGGAAAAGCATGCATAAAATCTCAAAAAATGGAACAAACAGAATATTAAGCAGCCATTCTAAAATATCATTCTGAAAACTAAAGCCTGGAAAAGTAAAATAAAAAGGCAACCAAGGTGACCACTATGACAGTTCATGTGCACACCTCATCCCAAATTTGCTAGACAGATAAAAATGGTCAGAAAAGAGAAACAATTGATTTATTGAGTGGCATGACTGTGGGTGGCTTTTTAAATTTTTTCCTTTTTGAAAAATACCTGCTATTGTCACATCACTATTTATCTCATTTTTTTCTTTAAATCAAGAAAAAAGAAGCATCATTCCAGGCATCTCACACGGACCAAATAAGACGGTTCTCTGGTACCGTGAAGGCTAAGTGCATGAGATGGATATATCATCAGAGGGAATTGCTGTGCAGTCTCAAGCAAGTTACACTCCCTCCCTGGATCACAATACTGAATACACAGGTTGCTACATTGTCTGGAACATTTGTCAAAGTGGGGTCTCTCCTAGATGAAGGCATTGGCCAAACCAAGCCACATGCTATTCATGTAACACACATTTATAAGACTACTTGTTTTTAATGGCAAGAAAAAAATGGGGAATCATTAATAAAAATTAGTCAGGAGAATGAGAAAACCAGTCACAGACAGGAAGAAATATTCGCAAAAGACATAGTTGATAAAGCCACTGGATGGCTCCTTGGGCTTCTGCCTTTGACTCAGGTCATGATCTCATGGTCTCAGGGTTCTGGGATGGAGCCCCGCATCGGGCTCTCTGTTCAGCAGGGAGCCTGCTTCCTCCTCTCTCTCTGCCTGCCTCTCTACCTACTTGTGATCTCTGTCTGTCAAATAAATAAGGAAAATCTTAAAAAAAAAAAAAAGACATTAAAAAAATAATAACAACTGTGGTCCACCATCTACCGAGAATTTTTAAAAGTCAACAATAAGAAAATGAACAACTTGATTAAAACCCAGGCAAAAGATCTGAAGAGCTCACCGAAGAAGATATCCAAATGGCAAATAAGCATGTGGAAAGATGCTCAATTTCATATGCCATCCGGGACTTGCAAGTTAAAGCCAAAATGAGAGACTGCAACATACTCGTCAGAGTGACCCAAATTCCAAACACCGACAACATCAAACGCGGGCAAGGATATAGAGCAACAGGAACTTTCATTCATTCTAGGGGAAAAAGTAAAATGGCCTAGCCACTTTGGAATACGGTCTGACAGTTTCTTACAAAACTAAACATACTCTTACCATAAGATTCAGCAATCGTGCTCTTTGGTACTTGCTTAAATGAGTTAAAAACTTAGGTCCATGTCGCTCTCGCCATCAAGAACGACCAGGAGACACGAAGCAACAAGCTTACGCCTTACCCGGATGTTTATCCCTATTTATATCCCCTCTCCTCCAATCAGCAGGCTGTACACGTGAAAGGGAGCGAGATCAACACTTAGCATGATAAAAGACACGCAGTGTCCACGGGCTTCCTGTTCTGGGCATAGCCAATCATTTTTCAGGTGGTGCGCAAGTCCTCTGTTTAGCCGCAGGCGCAAGCGCCATGTTGCATTTTATGTACGTAGTAGCCCCCGACAGGTCCACACGAAAAGCTGCATGTCGATGTAAGAGTAGCTTTACTCATCATTGCCAAAACTTGGAAGCAACCAAGATGTCCTTTGGTAAGTGAACGGGTTAATAAACTATGGTACAGCCATACACTGGAATAGTAACCTGCACAAAAATAGAGCTAGAGGGAGCGAGCTATCAAACCACATACAGACATGGTAAAAATTAAAAGGCATATTACTAACTGAAAGAAGCCAACGCTATATACCATATGATTCCAACCATATGCCATTCTGAAAAAGGAGTATGGAGACAGTAAAAAGTTCAGTGGTTGTCTGGGATTTGGGGGGAGGAAGAGATTAGTAGGTGAAGTATAGAATTTTTAGGACAGTGAAAATATTCTATATGATACTGTAATGGTAAGATACATGTTATATACATCTGTCAAAACTCATACACACCAAAAATGAACTCAGATGTAAGCTATGGGTTTCAGGCAATAGACATGTCAATGACAGTTCATTGATTGTCATAAATGTATCACACTGGCTTCATGCTGATGGTGGAGGATGCTGAGAGTGGGGGAAACAGAGGGTGTATAGGGACTGTCTGTACCTTCTGCTTAATTTTGCTGTGAACATTAAACTGCTCTAAAAAAAGGTTATTAATTTTCCAAAAATCAGTATAAGAAAACAAAGAAGACTTCATTGATCTAATCGTTAGCTCAGGTGGAGGAACGGGAAATTCCTCAAAGATCTTTGCTCCTTGAGGTCTGCCACCGCTTGCACAGGAAGGAACGAGAAGTCATGTAGAAGATGAAGGGACTGGGCTCCCGACATCTGCTCTTTCGCTGGACACTTAATGCGCACTCAGCCCCGTGATGACATGAATCATTTCAACTGTTCTTTCAACAGCTAAGAGAAAATGTTTCTATTACGTGAAAGGGTTGAAAATTATTATTTTTCCCAGGAAACAGCTAAGGATGTAGATTTTCCCTCATCACCCAACTCTGTCAGAGAGGCTGAGCTCTAAGCCAGTAGGGGAGATTGGGGGAGCCCTTGACCCCATCCACCGTCAGCATTCCACAGTTCCATGAGTGGGTCTGTCTCTTCCGGGGGCCCATTTGGGGGACCCTGCTCTCTCGATGCTAGATTCCTGGAAGGACAGCTCTGTGCCCTTAGGGGACTGAGAGTCTGCCTGGAGCGCAGCTTCAGGCCGGAATTTCGCACCTTCCCAGACCCTAGACCACAGGTGGAGGATGTCTGGGGGATGGGCCAAGTCTGCCTGCAAGGCTAGGAAAGGTTGTTCCCACGGAGAGAGGGCTCCTTCTCTAACCCTCAGCCACCTGTTCCCCAGACCCACCCTCCCCACCGCTGCACCTCCTCTCCGGAATGCCAAATCCAAGAGCTGGTGGGGCCGGCAGGGTATTAATAACCGGAGTCTGACGTTTGTGCTGATTAGAAAGGCATTCCCTCCTGGCAGCCAAGACGTCTGAATACCTTTCAGCCCATCTCTCCAAGCCTTCCATGACCCTGAAGAGGAGGAGGGCCGCGGGGTAATAATAATAATAACAACCACCTTGGTTTGAATATCGCGCTGCCAAACCCATCACCAAACTTCGCCTTCAGTCCCTTCAGGTACTTTCGTCAGATTCCTATACAGAGACACTGAGGCTGATGAGAGAGAGGTCAAGTAACTTGCCCCAGGCCACACAGCAGGGGAGCTGCTGGGCAGGAACTCAAATCTGTCTGCCAGCAGTGGCGGAGCCAAGGACAGGTGTCCCGCTCAGGTGCCAGTAAACACTGTAGCCCAGTTTCCTTAACTTCCAGGAGCAGAGTGGACTGGTACAGTGGGGCGGGGCGGAGGGGTGGGGCGGGGAGCAGGGGTGAGTTTCCAGGAAGCCATCTTTTTGATGGACTGGAGGACCAGGCCTGTCGGCCCATGCCTCAAGACAGCCCCAAGGGGCAGGGCCAGTCTGGAAGAGGGGCCCTCCCCCCGCTTCTGGCATGGGGAGTCAGGTGACCGGAACATCCTCTCCAGCCCCGTCCCCACCCCCATCCACCCCCCCCCCCAAGAAAACTGGGCTCAGCTCACCCCTGAGCTCACCATTTCTGCTTCTGGTCCTCCAGATCGTTCTCACTTCTTCACACCTTTGAGGTGTTTGACTATTTGGGAGGGACAGGTTCCCAGGGAGAGGAAAGCAAAGAAGCCCGTTTGTCCAGGGACTCATAGTCACAAAGGTCTCGAGTCTGGGCTTTTGACATTAGCTTTCCAGGGGCAGTGTGGCATTGCGGTGGCTTAACCACTGGAGCCAGACTGCTGCTGGGCTTCCCTCCCAAGTCTGCCTACTTAGGACTGTGTAGCTTCAGTAAGGTTCTTGAACTGCTCTGTGCCTCAGTTTCCCCATCTGTAAAATAGGGATAAATAGTACCTACTTTATAGGGTTGTTGTGAAAATTAACTGAGTTAATAAATGTGAAGTGTGGGGGTGCCTGGGTGGCTCAGTGGGTTAAAGCCTCTGCCTTCGGCTTGGGTCATGATCCCAGGGTACTGGGATGGAGCCCCGCATCAGGCTCTCTGCTCAGCTTCATCCTCTCTCTCTCTGCCTGCCTCTCTGCCTACTTGTGATCTCTACCTGTCAAAAAAATAAATAAATAACCTTAAAAAAATTAAAAAAATAAATGTGAGGTGTACTTTTCTCTCAGCATAAAAGCCTGGCACAGTATAGACACTTAATCAGTGTTAGCACTCCATCATTTACTATTTCCAAACAAGTTCCATGCAGAATAACAGAAAGGAAAGGAAACATTCATCAAGGAAATTTTTAAAAATCATCTCCCATATCCCGCCATTCAACACAACCACCGACACCATTTCACTGCATTTCCTTCCAATTATTTTCTTGCCTGTCCTTTCTACAACTCTATAATTATGGAGTACTGAAAATTTTTGCAACCTTGTGACTTGTTTTTCTTTTCTTTTCCTTCTTTCTTTCTTTCTTTCTTTTTTTTTTTTTTCTTAAAGACATTACTTATTTCTTAGGGAGAGAGAGAGAGAGCCCGTGAGCAGAGAGAACAGCAGAGGGAAAGGGAGAAGCAGGCTCCCCATCGAGGAGGGAGCTGGATGTGGGGCTCAATCCCAGGACCCCAGGATCATGACCTGAGCCGAAGCCAGATGCTTAACTGACTGAGCCCAGGTGCCCTGGGACTTGTTTTACATTTAAGATTTTATCCTAAATATTTTCAACAATCATTCAGTAGGATTTTACTAAGGGTCTGCTTTGTGCTGTGCAGTAATCTGAGCTCTGGGCATACAGCAACCAGCAGGAGCACACAAACTCCTCCTCTCCAGGAACTTACATTCTAGTGGACGATGCTACATTGCCTTCAGAACCCGTGCTTTCGGGGCATCTGGGTGGCTCACTTGGTTGAGCATCTGCCTTCAGCTTAAGTCATGATCTCGGGGTCCTGGGATCAAACCCTGCATCAGGTTCCCTCCTCAGCAGAGAGACTGCTTCTCCCTCTCCCTCTGCCACTCTCTTGCTCACTCTCTCGCTTTCAAATAAATAAAATCTTAAAAAAAAAAAAAAAAGAATGTGTGTTTTTACATGGATGTCTCATCACATACAGTAGAGAACTCAAATAGGAAGCATGAAGTTCAATGAATTTTTACACATATCTTCATCCATGTAACCGCCACCCAGATGAAGATCCAGAACACTTCCATCCAGAAGATTCCCTCCCCTTCCCCATCAATAGCCACCCCACCTCTACATAGACTACTTTCACCTGTTTAAGAAGAGAATCCATTCTTTCCGAGAAGGCCAGTTTTCTAATGGCAGAACATTCGATATATTATTGGACACATATTTTGCATTTAGTTTCTCGCTGTTATCAATGGTGCTACAGGGAATGCCACAAATTTAATTATCCTCTTAGCCCAGACTCTGAAAAGCGGGATTGATTTTGGAAAGGGTTATTTAGTAAAGACGGACAGACTGCTTCCCTACAAGGTTGTACAGCTCCATCAGCAGTAGGAAGAGCAAGGCACACGGCGCTGGCGGAGTCCTGCTTCTCTCCTGCCTTCTCGGCTTGACTCACCTAGAGTTTTAGCTAGAATTCTCAGCTTATGATACGGAAGGGTGTCTTCACGACAAGTCTAAATGGCATGAGAAGGACTCACAGGACAGGATCTCTCTTGGTCCTGAGTTTGGGACTGAGCTTTACAATGTCAGAACCCCAGCTTCTCACAGCACACTAAAAAGGGATTCAGGAGATTCTTTTTTGAGCTTGAACTCAGATCCTGAGATCAGGACCTGAGCTGAGATGAAGAATTAGACCCTTAACCGACTGAACCACCCAGGTGCTCCACCATCTTTCATTGGTGGATTAACAAGAACCAAGAACCAGAGTCGGATTCAATCATTAAAGCAGCTATCACTCTAGGAATTTACAAAGATACATGGAACAGTCAAGGAAACCAGAATATGCATGCCATCCCTCTGATAGATGGCCACAGAGAAAGCCAAATTACAAGGAAGTTCCTTGGTGGCTGAGTCTATGTTCCCAGAAGGCAGAGCTGGTGAGACTGAGCTGTGAAAACAGGACACTTCATCTGCAGCTCAATGGACTTCCTCAGATCAGAGTCCTTAAGGAAAACTGAGGTCAGCCCAGCATTCCTTGATGCCTCCTCCTTCCCATGGCAAACTTCCAAAGCCCAGATCCCATGCGATCTCCCACTTGCCCTTAGATCTACTTCTCCCCTCTTTCCTGGTCACAGTCTGGACCACACCACCACCTTCACCTCTGTCCTAGACCTCTGCAGCCTTTTCTACCCTTGGCCCAAACTTCATCTGCCAATTCAGTGATCCTCTATTTTTTTTTTTTTTTTTAAGTAAGCTCCACACCCAGCATGGGGCTGGAACTCCAAGAGTCACACACTCCACCAACTGAGCCAACCAGGTGCCCACCTAAGCAATCTTTTATTCTTTTAACAATTTTTAAAAGGATTTTGTTTATTTATTTGAGACGAAGAGATGCAGAGAGAGAGAGAGCTTGAGCAGGGGGAGAGGGAGAAGCAGACTCCCTGCTGAGCTGGGAAGCTGAGGGCGGGGGAGGTGGGGGGGGGCTCAATCCCAGGACCTTGGGGTCATGACCCGGGCTGAAGGCAGATGCTTAACCATCTGAACCATCCAGGTGCCCCTAAGTGATCTTTTAAACTGGAAATCTGTTATAGACATTGGGGAGGGTATGTGCTATGGTGAGTGCTGTGAATTGTGTAAGACATGATTCACAGACCTGGACCCCTGAAACAAATAATACATTATATGTTAATAAAAATAAAAAAAAAGACGAGGGGTGCCTGGGTGGCTTGGTGGGTTAAAGCCTCTGCCTTTGGCTCGGGTCATGATCCCAGGGTCCTGGGATTGAGCCCCGCTTCGGGTTCTCTGCTCAATGGGGACCCTGCTTCGCCCTCTCTCTCTCTGCCTGCCTCTCTGCCTACTTGTGATCTTTCTCTCTCTGTCAAGTAAATAAATAAAATCTTAAAAAAAAAAAAAAAAGACAAGACATAACAAGTGTTAGCAAGGATGTGGGGGAAAAGGAACCCTTGGGCACTGTGGATGGGAATGTAAATTGGTGCAACCATTATGGAAAACAGTACGGAGATTCCTCAAAAAACGAAAAATAGAACTATCATATGATTCAGTAATTCCACCTCTGGGTCTTGACCCAAAGAAAATGAAAACCCTAATTTAAAAATATATATGCAAAAAAAAGAAAAAAACAAACCTGAAAATCTGATCTCACTTAAAATCTCAGCTTAAACCCCTTTGGTGACGGAAAGATGAATGGATAAACAAAATGAGGTGTATACATACAATGAAAGATGATTCAGCCTTAAAAGGAAGAAATGAGGGCCGCCTGGGTGGCTCAGTCGTTAAGCGTCTGCCTTCAGCTCAGGTCATGATCCCAGGGTCCTGGGACCTAGCCCCACACTGGGCTCCCTGCTCAGTGGGGAGTCTGCTTCTCCTTCTCCCTTTCCCACTCCCACTGCTTGTATTCCTTCTCTCTCTGTCTGTCAAATAAATAAATAAAAATCTAAAGATTTTTATTTATTTATTTGACAGACAGAGATCACAAGTAGGCAGAGAAGCAGGCAGAGAGAGAGGAGGAAGCAGGCTCCCTGCCGAGCAGAGAGCCCAATGCAGGGCTCAATCCCAGGACCTTGGGATCATGACCTGAGCCGAAGGCAGAAGCTTTAACCCACTGAGCCACCCAGGTGCCCCAAATAAATAAAATCTTAAAATTTAAAAAAAAAAAAAAAAAGGAAGAAATGCTGAGGCATGCTACATGAATTGAAGGCATTATGCTGAGTGAAAGAAATCAGACACAAAAAACCAAATACTATTAAATATCATACGGTGCTTCTGTGCAGCACCTGGAATGGTCAAGTTCATGGAGACAGAATGTAGACTGGCAGTTCCCAGAGGCTGAGGGAAAGAGGAAATGAGGAGATGGTGCTTCATAGGGATAGTGTCTCAGTTTGGGAAGATGAAAAGGTTCTGGAAATGGATGGTGATGATGGATGCACCAAAATGTGAATGTACTTGTGCCGCTAAACCGTACCCTTGAAAATGGTCAACTTTATATTATGTATATTTCACCACAGTTGAAAAAGCAGCTTCGATGACCTTTTACTTCTATCTCTACCGCCATAGCAGGGTCTGTAAGATCCTGCAGGATCTGCCCCTGGCCTTGTGTTGGCCTTTTAAGGCTGATTATCACACCTCCGCCCCCTTCAGTTGGGGTGGGGGCCCTACTGGGAAATAGGAACAGGAATCAGACTTGCTGAAGACCAGAGCTTTGTTCCTGATGAAGTGGGGCCAGGGACAGGCTTCTCTCTGTAGCTGCAACGAAGCTGCCTTCCTCTGAAGCTTCCCCCAGCTCCTGACTTTAACTTCCAACTCCGTGCTTGGAAGAGCCCGGGGCGCATCCCTTCCCTCTGCTGCTGCTCTATTGGCTAATTGCTTCTCATCAGCCATTTGTTAGCATATGTGTCACTTGATGAGAGAGGCCTTCCATGACCCAAGCCTCCATCCTACCTCCGCTCCCTACCCACTAACAAGCCCTGGGCCTCTACAGCTTGTCCATAGCACTTCCTGCAATGGCATCTCTGTGTCTCCTTACATGGTCATTTGTGGGATTAAATAGGAAGGTGAGTTCCGTGGGAGCAGGCGCCCTGGGCATGTTTTCCCAGCACCTGGAACAGCTCCTGGACAGTTCCGTCTGCTGCAAGAAGGAAAACGTGGGTAAGGCTTTGGGGGTGGGAGGTCAGGGGTGAGCCCAAGTAACGTCTGCCGCTACACCAAGTAGTCTTTTCCCCAAACAGCACTCAGCCCCTGCTCTAAATGACCGGGGATCAAACATTCAAAGAATGTCAGTTTGAAGGAGTGTCCAAGTATCTCTCTACGACCCTCAGGTCTCAATTTAAATGCGAACTCCTGTCAAAAGCTTTCCCTGGGGATGCCTGGGTGCCTCAGTTGGTTGGGCGACTGCCTTCAGCTTGGGTCCTCATCCTGGATTCCAGGGATGGAGTCTTGCATCAGGCTCCCAGCTCCACGGGGAGTCTGCTTCTCCCTCTGACCTTCTCTCCTCTCATGCTCTCTCTCACTGTCTCTCTCTCAAATAAATAAATAAAAACTTTTTAAAAAATAAAATAAAAAAGCTTTCCTTGATCCCCTATCCTCTGTCTTGCTAGAGCAACTTAGGGCCCCCTTCCCCAACCCCCCAGCACTAATCAGCTTGTACTGTCTTTGGCTGTTTAGTTTTCTGTCATCCCTGCTAGACTATGAGGGCAGGGACCTTGTCCTCTTGTTCACTGCCTTTTCATCAGCATCTAGCATAATTTCTTGCACCTCGTAGGTACACATTAAATAGCTGTTGCCTTAATGAATGTGCCAGGCACTAGTGACTCTTCAGAAGGGGGTATGTGTAGTGACATTTGCTAGCTGCCCCCACCAGTCAGTAAGGCCTGTCCTTGAGGACACAGAGCTTGGCCAAGGAAGGCCCACCATTCTTAATGAGCCAATCAGGCCCAAAGAAGACTCAACTCCAGACTGTTTGAGGAATGGAGTGACTGACTTTCTCACTCCAGCAAGGGCATACTCCTGAGGCTGAATCCTCAGGACTGCTGCCTACCACCTGGGCCTATCAGACAGGGCAGCCTTAAGCCTTAAGATGTAGACAGCAAAGTGGAAGGCAGAATAGAAGAAGCTGAGTCTTCAGGCGATAATGTGAGCTGCTGGATCAAACCTTTCCTGAAATCAGGCCTCCCATCTCAGCTCTTCTCAGACACACATGCCAACCATTCCCTTTAAGTCAGTTTGAGTTGGGCTTCTGCCCTTGTAACACACAGCATCCAGAAGGGCCAAAGGCAGCCAAAGCTCCAACACCTTAGTGTCTGCTGAGGAGCTTCATGAATCCTGTTTGAGAGGCTTTGGGGACCTTGTCTTGCAGCTCTCAACTCCTCACCTATCATGCCTATCAAATGGGGACACCCTCTAGCAGCAGTTCTTGGCAGCAAGGGGAGGGGATGTGGAGCTTGGTCTTAATTACCAGCTGTTCTCAGTCCTCACTAAGGAGACAACTAGGACCCGTCCAAAGACACAATAGCTAAAGTTGTGACTGACACATGACTTTCTTGGGCCTCTAAATCACCTGTTTGGGGGGAGGGTAGATCAGAAACAAGCATTTCAGTCTTGGTACAAGCATAGTGGAGGTGTAGGCCTAAAGAATCAGAGTGGCAGAGCTGGAAGGATCTGTAGAGATGAGCTGGTCAGACCCCTTATTATGCATATGGAGAAACTGAAGTACGGAACAGGGAGAGTTATCCAAAGTCACACAGCATGTCAGTGCCAGAGTTGGCATTCTCCTTAAAGGAGTTTCTCCATCAGCCTCCCCCTGCAGAGTTGAGGCTGGAAGTAGAGGGGAGAGAACATGGATGGGGATTTTCCTTGCAATGGCAAGATAGGAACTGCTCCGCCAAATAGTCACTGATACATCTGGTTAATTGCCCTTAATAATTTGGTAGCATGTTCATAACACCTTGTAGCTGGCCTGGGGTGCGATGACTTCCGAGTGTACCAGGTCTCCGATGAAACATGAAACATCAGGCATGTCTCCAGAATTTCCGCAGAGGAAGAATTTAGGGCCTGCAGTCTGTGGGAAAAGGAGACCAAGAGACCCTAAATGCCCTGAAGTTGCATTTGCATAGCGAGTCTACTGCTGTTACTTAGATTAGTTTCTCAGTTTCCACACTACTGACTTTTTTTTTTTATTTGACAGAGAGAGCACAAGTAGGCAAAGAGGCAGGCAGAGAGAGAGGGGAAGCCGGTTCCCCGCTGAGCAGAGAGCCCGATGCGGGGCTCGATCCTAGGACCTGGAGACCATGACCTGAGCTGAAGGCAGAGGCTTAACCCACTGAGCCACCCAGGCGCCCCCACACTACTGACTTTTTAAGCAGGATAATTCTTTGTGGTGGGGGACTGTCCTGTGGCTTGTAACAGCATCCTCAGCCTCTACCTACCAGATGCGAGCAGTGCTTACCCTCCCAGTGTGATAACCAAAAATGTCTCCAGACATTGCCAAACGCACCCTGAAAGGCAAACTGCCCCACTTGAGCTCCACTGACTTAATTATATGTGTAAGTGGCAGAGAGGGCATGATGGTGAGTCTTCTAAAAGAAGAGAGGAGATAAAAATAGAAACCACCCTTTCCTACAAGGAAAAAAAGAATCATCAGAGGCATAGTCTGTTCTAGGCAGAACTATGAACTTTGACTTTACCCATGCACCCTTCCTTTCATGACCATTTTCTTCTCTTTCAAGGCTCCCATTTCTACCTAAAAAAAAAAAAATATTTTAAACTATCCATGAAAAAAATAATAATGAATATTTGTCTTCGTGCTAAAAGTGAGACAAGCAGAATACAATAGTTACTGGGGGTTAAACACACAAGCATTATGTTCTCTTTTTTTTAAGATTTTATTTATTTATTTGACAGACAGAGATCTCAAGTAGGGGGAGAGGCAGGCAGAGAGAGAGGAAGAAGCAGGGTCCCCACTGAGCAGAAAGCCTGATGTGGGCCTTGATCCCAGCACCCTGGGATCATGACCTGACCGAAGGCAGAGGTTTTAACCCACTGAGCCACCCAGATGCCCCATAAGCACTATATTCTTAAGATGTGAGCATTTCACTGTAAGTAAACCATATCTCAAAAAAATTTTCAGTAAAAAACACATGGGTACTGTAGTCAGACCCGGTTTCAAGTCCCAATTCAGATGTTTCCTAACTATGTGACTTTTTCCTCTTAGGAACTCTGTTTCCTTGGTTGTACAAGGGGAGCAACAACAGCACATGCCTCCGGATAACTATGCAGAGTAAGTGAGATCATGTATAAACAACACTCTGCACAGTACTGGTTACCTATTTTTATTTACATTTATAGTACCTATTTATATTTATCTGTAGTTTATAGGCAAAATTGCTGCCCGATGATCTGCTTCCTGTGGACCTATTTTAATTAGGGGCATCTCCACTTGCCTCTTTTCATGGGACCCCTTTGTTCAAATAGGAAAAGGAAAGTCTGGAGACACAGCAGTTTATGGGGTTTGGGACCTGGAGCTTGGCTCTGCCAGTGACTTACTAGAAACTGAACTTATTGAGTCCCTCCGAGTCCCCCTTTCCCCAGATAATACTAATGGTGTACTAATGGTGTAGTGAAACTACCCGTTTCATAGGGTTCTTGGGAGATTTATAACCCAACTGGACAGCTCTGGGAATTTAGATCTACCTTTAAGGCTGGGGCAGTAGCTGTACCAATGGAGACTACCACAAGGGGGCAGGATCGCTACATCCAAGTTCGCACCTATCCCCGACATTTCATTTTTTGAGCGTACTTGTCTACTTGTTATAATCAACTTGAATATATAACTTGTATATTCAAACATATACATAAGTAGATTGGTACGATGAACTCCAATGAGCTATCAACATTTTGTCAATCTTCCTCTTTTTGTCTGCCGCGCTGCTTGTGGAATAATAAAGCACAGCCCAGACCTCATTACATGTCATCAATGTGCCCCTTTTTTTCAACATTTTATTTATTTGACAGAAATCACAAGTAGGCAGAAAGGCAGGCAGTGGGGGAGGGGGGAGCAGGCTCCCCGCTGAGCAGAGAGCCAGATGCAGGGCTTGACCCTGGGATCATGGACCTGAGCCTAAGGCAGAGGCTTTAACCCACTGAGCCACCCAGGCACCCCTCAATGTGTCATTCTAATTGAACAAGGCTTTTATTTCCACAGGCACGATGTCGTTATCACATCTAACACAAAAAGAATAATAATTCTTTAATCTATCAGTCCTTATTCAAATTTCCCCACTGGTACCACACATATCTTTCGACAGTTGGCACACTTGAATCAGGACCCAAATAAGGTTATTGGATTTGGCATGTATCTTGAGTTTTTATGCCTTAACATTCCATCTTCCTTTTGTAATTTCATGCCATGAATTTGTTGCCAAAACCAGGTCACTTGTCCTGTAGGATGTCCCACATTTTGGGTTTGGCTGATTGTAGTATTTGCCTATCCCCCTGATTTCTGGTAAACTGGTAATTAGATCTTGGCTTGATTAGGCTTAGACTCTTTTTTTTTTTTTTTTTTTTTTGCTTTTTAAGACAAGGATATTTCATGGAGAGCACTGAATCCCCCTCTTGGTAATGTTTACTTTGGTCACTGGTTTCAGGCAGTGTCAGCTTAAGCTATTGTAAAGTTCCCCAACACCTTTCATACAATTGTTTTAGCATCATTTTATGTTTGTCGCCTAGACTCATTCTTTCATTAAGGTTTGCAAGATTGTGCTTTTCTAATCCTACCATCCTACCATTTCTTTTGCATTTATTAGATAGAATTCTTCTACAAAAAATAACTTTCTTAGCTACCCTTTGGTTACATGCAATATAACTAATCCATGAATGACCAGAAAAGTGTTTATTTCTCTACATCAGTGTTCAGAGTAATTAATTGATTCCCTATAAAACTCCATTGATAACAAATGTGTTGTTTGCCTTAAGTATCATTATTAATGGGGTTTGTATATTTTATGTGTTATGATCAATGGAAGTCATTATTTTTCTTTTAATGCTCAAATTATTCTATCTTAGACCAGTAGGGTCCTTTGTATTGGTTCTCAGTATACATGACTTCTCAGTATACATGACTCCCAATAGTCCTTGATAGTTTCATGGTTTATGGGCACAAGACGACCCAACATCATCTTTCCTGCTCCAGATCTGGAACCAGCCATTTATCAAAGGAGACTTGATTTTTTTTTGCTTAATTTTTAATTTTTTTAAAACTGGAAAATGGTGTTTAGAGACCAAATCTATGCTTTAGGGGTGTTCATTCTATTGGATTGGTGATTATTTCTAGGCCTTTTTAGCAGAAAGTAGAAAACACCATTTTGTTTTGTTTAAAGATTATTTATTTATTTATTTGACAGAAGGAGATCACAAGTAGGCAGAGCAGCAGGCAGAAAGAGAGGAGGAAACAGGCTCCCCGCTGAGCAGAGAGCCCGATGTAGGGCTCGATCCCAGGACCCTGGGATCATGAACTGAGCCAAAGGCAGAGGCTTTAACCCACTGAGCCACCCAGGAACCCCAAAAATACAGTTTTTAAGAGGAAAATACATACTTCATTCATTCTGCTCTCTAACCCATATATAAAATTATCCTAGGCTTATTTAATTTTTTTTAAAGATTTATTTATTTATTTGAGAGAGAGGGCATGAGGGGGTGGAGGTAGAGGAAGACATAGAGTCTTAAGCAGACTTGTCGCCGAATGTAGGGCCTGATGCAGGGGTTTTATCTCAAGACCATGAAATCATGATCTGAGCTGACCCCAAGAGTCAGATGCTTAAAAACTTTGCCACCCAGATGCCCCATCCTAAGCTTGGTTTTTGCTTTGTTTTTAAGATTTTATTTCTTTATTTGAGAGAGAGATATATAGTGAACAGGGGGGAGAGGGAGAAGCAGGCTTCCCACTGAGCAGGGAGCCCAGTGCAGAGCTCTATCTCAGAACTCTGGAATCATGACCTGAGCTGAAGGCAGATAGATGCTTAACCAACTGAGCCACGCAGTACCCCTAGGCTTGTTTTATATTAACTCTTTTTCTCATTTGTTGAAAATCTTGATGCCTAATGTCATTGACATGCTTATTTGCCTTATCCTTAAATATATCTTTCAAAATAGCTATGTCAATATTACTTATTTTTTTAAAGATTTTTTTTTTTTTTTTTTTTGAGAGAGTGTGCACGGTAGGGAGGGGCAGAGTTAGAGGGAAAGAGAAACTCAAGCAGACTTCTCACTGAGCATGGAGCCTGACTTGGGGCTCCATCTCACCACCAGAGCTGAAACCAAGAGTCCCATGTTTAACCGACTGCACCACCCAGGTACCCCAGAAATGTCAATATTACTTCTAACAAGACTAATGAGTGCAAATTAATATTTGTATGCAGTTCTAGTTGTCCTCAGACTATAGCCCATTAAGGAGGTACAGTCAAAATACTTATAAAGCCAGGGCACCTGGGTGGCTCAGTGGGTTAAGCCTCTGCCTTCAGCTCAGGTTATGGTCTCAGGGTCTTGGGATCCAGCCCTGCATCGGGCTCTCTGCTCAGCAGGGAGCCTGCTTCCCTTCCTCTCTCTCTCTCTCTCTGCCTGCCTCTCTACCTACTTGTGATCTCTGTCAAAAAAATAAATAAAATCTTTAAAAAAATGCTTATAAAGCCAACTGAAATGATTTTCTATATGTAGTTACACCACCAACCTGACACACAGATGGCACATTTGTTTCCATTTGTTTTTATGGAGTGTTTTATTCTTTTTACTGAACTTTGTTTTATAAATATGCAAAACATTTACAAGTTTCCAAAAGAGTCACTGTATAATAATGTACATTCACATAAGTCTCATTTACATCTCTATCCTCTCCATCCCACAAAGGAAACCATTTTTAGAAGCCTGAAGTTTATTCTTCTACTGTTTAACTTTTAAATATAAGCAATTAATGTTCCTTTATATCATTCTGCTACTGGGTGATATAAACACTACTATGCACCTCGCTTATTTCACTTAAAACTATATATGGACATCTCTCCAGATTGGCATGTTTATTAGGTTATGTAAGAAGTCTTCCACATATCTTTGTATGGTTGCTTACATACTCTCCTGTGCCAGTACTATAATGTATTCAGCCAGTTCTTTGACATGTGATCAGTTTCCAATGTTTTACTATAAAAGTGCCATAATGAATAACTTGTGCATACAGCTTTTTGTATTTTTGTCAATATTTATCACTAGGATTGATTCCTAGAAGTTCAAGATTTGACCTAGGATTCCTGGGTAAAATAGTACATAGATATAGAGTGGCTATGTGTTGCCAAATTTTCTTAATGAGTTACATCATTTTGCCTTCCTGTAAGCAATGTAGGACAATACCACCCTTGGGTGTATCTTAGTACCATAACAGATAGAGGAGGCTTCAGAGATGAATCATAGACAAGGTTCCTGTCCCAGGGAATTCTCAGTTTAGTAGAAGTCCTACAGGCAAACAAACAATGATGTAAATGTAATAAGTGGGGGAAGATTTACCCTGGAGCTAATGAAGCTTAAGCTTGAGGCGCTCCCTTACACAGACACTTCCCAAGGCCCCAGCAGCATGTTCATGGGGTCATTTTGTAATCTTTTTCCTAAAGAAAACACCCCCGATTTTTTAAGCTTCAGGCTTTATAGGCCCTGAACCCATTACAATCTTTAGTCAGCCTGTCTTTGGGGTTACGGAGTTGGACTTCAAGTCTCAGTTCTGCAGTCAGAGGAGGGATTCCTGTATTTAATGACTGAGACAAACAAAAGGAAAAGGCTCTTCTAACCAAGAGATACTCCTCTCCGGATTCAGATGGATTACCCACACAGGTATTAAGATCATCTATAGTTTCTCTCTAATTTCAAGGGCAGAAACTAAGCCTTGGCGGGCGTCAGTATCCCCAGCAGAGAGCTGAAGACTGGGGGATAGCACTCAGAACAAAAGTCTGAACGGATTTAAGAGCAGGGTGCTGTCGGTTTTGGGCAGGGGAGCTGTACTAGGAGAGTAAGTATTCAACGCAGGTACACACACACACACCCCAAACTACACAACTTTTCCACAAATAAGGCAGAGGTCTGTTTTCTCACCTGTAAAAACAAGGTTAGCAATAAAGCCTGCCCTTTGGGATTTGGTCAGGATTAGAAAAGCTAATTTAAACACCCAACCCAGGCTCAGACTCTGAGGAGAAGGTCCATAAATAGAGGACAGCAAATAAAATGGGTAAGTGATTGATCCTCGAGAGCCCCAACAGGGATTCTTTGCACATCGTGCTTACTGCAGCACTGGGAGCAGGAACCGCTTTGTTGACAAATAGTAACTGCAGAATAAATTGGTGAAGAAGGGACGGACGTTTCTGGCGGATGCTTACTGATCCGTGCGACTAACTGAATAATGGGCTGGTCCGAGTCTCTGAGTCACTGACAGTCCCGGGCTGGCTGTCAGGCGACTGAATGCCGGGATCTGACACACCGCTGTCCGTCTCGCTCCGAGAGAACGGCTGCCTTCGCGGTCCATCCCGGCCCCGGCCGCCTCGGACCGCGCGTGGGCTGGATCCCGACTCCCCGCTGGGGCCACGGCCCCGCAGGGCCTGGGCGGGCGGCAGCGGCCAGGTGCGGGGGCCGCCGCGCCTTCCTCCCTGCGCCGGGCAGGGCGCCCCCGACTCCCGGCCGCTGCGGCCCGGGAACAATGAGGTGCCGGCTTCTTTAAGGGAGATACCACCGCGCTAGCGGGGCAGGGGACGGCGTCCTCCCAGATGATCGCACCCAGTCCCGCGCCGCCGCCGCCTGGGCAACTGCACCGTCCGCAAACATGGCTCAGTGACTCTGACAAAAGGTGCAGCCTCCCACCCGGCTGGGCGGACGCCAGGCCCCCCAGCTCGGACCGCGCCTCCCCGCGAACTAGCCGAAAAGCTCCGCGTCCTGCAGGTACCCCAAGCCCGATCCGAAGAAGATGCACCAGGCGTTCCGCCCCAGCGACCCCCGCACACCTGCCTGCAGCTCGGTAGGTGGGAAGGGGGGCGGGGAGGGAACGGGGAGGCCGCGCCGGGCGCGTGCACCCCCAGGCCCGGACCTGCTGCCGCAGACCGTCCCTGGAGCCCGCGGGCCGTGCGCGCCCGCTGCGGCTGGACGGTGACCGAGCTCTGGCGGGCAGCGGCCTCCCCGTTCCGGGGCCCGGCCACCCCTGCGGGGAGGGGCACTAGTGGTGCGCTCCAGAGCGCGCACACCTTCGGCGACTCCCGGCTACTGCGAGCCACGGGAGAGGGAGGAGGCTAGCGGAGGGCGAGGCGCGCGCCCAATAAGGAGGCGCTCGGCGTCCCGGCTCGCGCTACGGAAAGCCGGAGGGGGGCGGGGCCGCGCGGCGTAAGGGGGTGTGTCGGCGCGCACCACGGGGGCGCGCGCCGGTCTCTGACTGGAGGCCGCGGAGGCTGAGGCGCGAGCTGCCCGATAATGGCGGCCTGCAGAGCCCGTGAGAGGGAGAAGCGGCGGCGGCTACCCTGAGGTAAATATGGCCCTCAGACCTGGCACTGAGGCCCTGCTGCAGAGCCAAAGGCCTTGCATGCACCTCCTTCCCCGGGAGGCCTGTCACAGACCTGTCAGCGGAGTCATGCTAGGGAAGGCCCCGCGCTCCTCAGGCCTCCGGCCCGCACCCCTCAGGCCACCGGCCCCAGCTGCGGCCTCCTCTTCTGTCCCTGATCTCCTCCCCAGGGCCTGGGCCTCATCCGCCAGCACCGAGGATTTGGGACAGCCGCGGGACTGGCTCCTCGGGGTGAAGGGCCTCGGGAGGATCCCCTCCGGGTTTCGTCTGGACGCCTCCGGGGAGGGGGAGGGGGTGGGCCTGATACTCGGCCAATGAGCGGGGCGCTGAGCGGCCGCGTCGGACGACACCTCTGCCCAGGACTGGCCCTTCCCCGGCCCGGCAGGTGTGTGGCCTGGCCCGCCGGTCGCCGGCCGCCGGCTCAGCGCGGCGCGCGCGAGGGCCCGGGAAGTGCTGGCCGGTCGCTTGGGTTTGCAGCCAGGGATTTCATAAACGCCCTCCCTCCGCCTGACGCGGGTGCTCTGTCGTGTGCGGGTATGGGACAGCTTGCAAGACAGGAGCCACTTTGAGGTAGATAGTAACTGGCGATCCACGGAGAGCAGGGAAGAGTGTCTGCTGTGGACCTGGAGCCAGGATTCCGTGGCAGGATGTCAGACACTAGGAATACAGTAGGAATGTGAAGGGGGCTTCCAGTAGAGGAAGTGGGACTAAGAAGTAATCTCAGAAGCTTTCATTTTCTTTACTAAATCTGTCCTATGGACTTAAAGTAGTTGTACCCAGTTTTTCAGGCTCAAGAGTCAGTAGCCTCTTGTTCCCCCTAAACTGTGCATTGGAAAGATTTCACAATCTCTTGCCCATTGTGGCAATCCACAAATAAGAATTTGTTCCTGAAGCTCATTAGAATCTTAACATTCTTCGGAGAATGAGGTGGCACACTTTAGACTTTCTTGATTCAACTCATGAGCATCCTCAGTGTAGGGCCTCTGCCTTTAAATCATTTATCAATTTGAATTTGAAAGAACACTGTCAGAGGACAGTTTTTAGTGGCAAAAATGGCCTACATCTAAATAGGTGTTGTTTAAATTTCACAACAGAAAGGTAACAATATTCTAAGTAGCTTGCTTTATTTTTAGAGGACCATTTTTCTCCACAGAGTTTATTTTCATTTATTTTGTGCAAGAAATGAGGAAATAACATAAACAAAATTAAAATAGGGACATACACAGTTTGTTTACTTTAAAAAAAAAAAAAACCACATTTTGAATTCTATATGTAATCTGGTCTACTTTTAGTCCCTAAGCACAAGCCAGGTGTTTTTTGTTTTTGTTTTGACATTTTTATGAACTTTGTGTATGTCAGCTTTAAGGAGATGCTTGAGTTTCTTTTTTCATGACCAGTAAATAAGAATGATGAATTTTCTGGTTTATTTTTAACAGTAATATTTTGAAGCAGTTTGTATGGGCGGCAGTGTAGTGTAATAGTTATGGTTATGAATGTCAGAGGCAGATGGCCTGGTTTCAAACCCAGGTCCACCAGTAGCTCTTTTACCTTAGGCATGTTGCTTAAACTCTCTGTGCTTTAGTTTTCTTATCTATAAAATGACCATAATAGTATCCATTTCATAATATTGTTGTGAGGATTAAATGAATTTAATATTATGAAGTGCTTGGAACAGATCCTGATACATGGTAAGTACTACCAAAGGGTTAGCTGCTTTATTATTACTATTCAAATATTTAGATTTGCCCAAGTTATAACAAATATCTTTCAAGCACTGCAAACAGTGAGACAGATAATTAAATCATACATAAAAAGTTATACAGGCCAGTAAATATACTTAATTTCAACAGAGCACTTTGTTGATTTTTCCAGAAACTTTGACATTGAAGATGGTGAGTAGCCAGCCAAAGTACGATCTAATACGGGAGGTAGGCCGAGGCAGTTACGGTGTTGTGTATGAAGCAGTCATCAGAAAGACCTCTGCACGGGTGGCGGTGAAGAAAATTCGATGCCATGCACCTGAAAATGTTGAACTAGCCCTGCGTGAGTTCTGGGCACTAAGCAGTATCAAGAGCCAACATCCAAATGTGATTCACTTGGAGGAATGCATCCTACAAAAAGATGGGATGGTGCAAAAAATGTCCCACGGCTCTAACTCTTCCCTTTATTTACAGGTATGTGTGGTTGAATAGGAATAGATACAACTTGAACTTAGTATTGGTCAGCAAGAAGAGGAATAAATGAGTCAGATGAACTTCTACTTTTAAATGCAGGTGTTTATATAGTTAGGAGTAGATAAGGGTCTGCCAAGAACTGAATAGATGTTTGCTTTAAAACAGGGTTTTATTTAAACCTGTGATGCAAATACCTAAAAATAACATAAGCCACCTGTTATGCCATGGTACTTGCCAGTCTGCATGGGAATGGGGCAACATAGGAGCTAGAAAAGTGATCAAGATTAGAGTCTGATAAGTTCACTTATTTGAAATCAAGTTTTGGGGAACTAAAGCCAGAAGAAAAGGAAAAACTCCATCATCAGTAGCAGCACCCATATAGGTAATTGGGCATTTCTTTATAAATCACTGATTTGAATATAAGCCTTTGCTGTTTTAGAGGGTTGTGTGGTTTCTTAACCATGCAACTCTAGTTATTTCTCATGAAGTATGTTGCATAGCCCTTGAATGTTATTAATAGAGCTAATAGCTAACATTGGGGTTCCAACTCAGTTCCACACTATGTGCTCAAAGTGTTTTAAAGGCAGTTGCTCAGAACAATCCTGTGAGGGTAGTACTATTATCATTATTACAAATGAAGAAATTGAGGCTTAGAATAAATAATGAATTTATCCAAGTCACATACCCAGCAAGTGGCAGGATTGGTAACTGAATGTAGGAGACTATCTGACTGCTAAAACTTGTGTCCCTTTAACTTCCAAATTACTCTTGCCTTCAAATTACTTTTTTTTGTAGACCTGGGGAAAGCATTAACATAGGAAAACAGAAAAGGTTTATTTGTTTGTTTATTTGGTTGGTTGGTTGGTTGGTTGGCTGGCTTCTAGTATAGATCAAAATCTCTAGTAGGCCTGTATTTGCTAAGGAGAAAAGATACTTAAGACATAGCTAGTTAAAGGCCAGAGAAAAATTTAAATCCAGTCATTCTTGGAAAAGGAAACGAACTTCCCATGAGTATGTCTAAATTCAGAATTTTAACCATCAGGGTACAGAAGTATGATTTTAAAACAACAAAAACTTTTGGACCAGGAACAAGGAAGAAAACAAACATTGATCTGTTTAATTAGAAGCTTGCAACTTTCATTATATTGTGAACAAATATCAATCTTGAGAACCTAATTCATATTGAGAATCTAATTCATATTGCAGTTTAGCATGCTATATCCTGAAGTTTTACCTCTTAAGACAGTAATTGTAAAGCACAACTATTTAGCCTCTATTCCATTTATTGTTTACTTTTCTAAAAGTGCTTAGTATGTAAGTTGCACTGATAGAAAATACTGGAAACATTCTTACCACACTCCCTCTTAAAAGTGGATAGAACTTTGGGGCGCCTGGGTGGCTCAGTGGGTTGAGCCGCTGCCTTCGGCTCGGGTCATGATCTCAGGGTCCTGGGATCGAGTCCCGCGTCGGGCTCTCTGCTCAGCGGGGAGCCTGCTTCCTCCTCTCTCTGCCTGCCTCTCTGCCTACTTGTGATCTCTCTCTGTCAAATAAATAAATAAAATCTTAAAAAAAAAAAAAAAAAAGTGGATAGAACTTTGATGAACTTTGCCATTGAACTGATCTACAAATACAAAGACATTTAAATATATGACTTAGTGCTAATGGTATCCTTGAGTCCAGATCAAGCAACCTTTATAGTATTAGGTGGTCATTCAAGCCTTTAAGAGGTAAAGTATTGGGGCACCCGGCTGGCTGAGTCAGTAGAGCATGTGCCTCTTGATCTTGGAGTTGTAAGTTTGAGCCCCATGTTAGGTGTAGAGATTACTTTAAAAAATAATAAAAATAATAAGATGTAAAGTACTTGACTCAATGATTTTTTTTTAAAAATCTAAAACACCTTTTTATTTAGTACTCCCTTTTATCTTTTAAAGGCTAATGGGGGGGGTGCCTGGGTAGTGCAGTGGGTTAAAGCCTCTGCCTTTGGCTCAAGTCATGATTCCAGTGTCCTGGGATCAAGCCCCACATCTGGCTGTCTGCTCAGCAGGGAGCCAACTTCCCCCACCCCACCTGTCCTGCCTCTCTGCCTACTTGTGATCTCTGTCTGTCACAAAAATAAAAATAAAAATATTTTAAAATAAATAAAGGCTGATAGGCCTGTGTTTAACTTGTAGCACTTTTGCTAGCTCTATGATCTTGGCTAAATAACTCATCTCTTCCAGCATCGATATCTTCAGATGTAAAATAGTAATAATAATTTTACCTTCCATGGAAGTTGTCAAAATTAGAAATGATACAGTAAAATACTTGGCATATAGGAAGTACTCAGTAATATGTAAATCTGTTAAAAGCTCTATTAAAATTGTCTTTTCTGTGGATTTATTAACAAGACATTGATCAACACACTTAGCAAGTGCCTTCTCTAAATTTACATCTGGTAAAAACAGTTAAATCTGTAGCATGACCACAGAGTCCCTATGCATGGCTTTCTCCATTCTCTACACAAGTTTTTGTTTTTCTCCATGTTCTTCTAGATATTTTCCTTGTTCTGATGATTAAGTCAGTTCGTAATAGCTAAAAAACTTAGCTAGAAGAAAATGTAAAGCAAATTAACTAACAGAGGATACATTCTCAACATAGGAACTTGGTGTCAATCTGTATGACTTGTAATCAGTGTCATGAATGAGAGATACAGAATGATATAAGAGCATATGAGAGAGAACCTGACATAACCTAGGGTTCAGGAATTATGAGTTGTTTCAACTGAAAATTAAAGGGTAAAGAGGAGTTAGCCATGTGAGTGAGAAAACTTGCCAGCCAGAAAGAACTGTACATACAGATGTTTTGAAGCAAAAAGTACAAAGCATTCTAAGAATTGAAAGAATATAGTAAGACTGTACCATGCCAGCAGAGTTGTTTTACATGAAACTAGAAAGGTCAGCAGGGTCAGAAGATCCCATAGCCCATGTTCAAGACCTTAGACTGTATCCTGAGAGAACAGGGAAACTGTTGAAGGACTTTAGGCAAGAGAACCAATGACTCTACATCCTTTACACATGGAAATAAGTGGATTGGGCTCTCTCAACCAGCATCCCTCAAACTATAGCCCTCAGGCAATTTTTTATTTGGCCCAGATGCTAAAAATAGTTTTGACATTTTTAAAGAGTTGTTTAAGGAAAAGAAAGAAGAATATGGAACAGAAACCTTATGTGACTTGTCAAGCCTAAAATATTTACTGTCTCACCTTACTCTACACCATTCTTTGAATGCTGGGACTTTGTGTTGCTCAAAGTTACTTAGAAATTTGCTTTTGAGAGGAAGACAGAAGAAGAGAGAAAATGAAGGAAGAGTAATGGCACTGATCTTTAATCTCAGCATATTTAGTAACAGTGCACCTGGTAAATAATTGTGTGATCTGTGCCTTTCTAGTCTTTCATTTTCTGGCTCACTGGCAAACACGCAACAAAGAAAATGCAAGCAGAAGACATCTGCAGACGGTTGCAATTACAGCTGTTTGCCATTGGGGGAGATGGTTTGAAAGGTGTTTTTTTTTTTTTTTTTTTTTTTTTTTTTTTTTTTAAGATTTTATTTATTTATTTGACAGACAGAGATCACAAGTAGGCAGAGAGGCAGGCAGAGAGAGAGGAAGGGAAGCAGGCCCCCTGCCGAGCAGAGAGCCCGATGTGGGACTCGATCCCAGGACCCTGAGATCACGACCCGAGCCGAAGGCAGAGGCTTAACCCACCGAGCCACCCAGGCGCCCCTGAAAGGTGTTTTTTGCTTCTGCCATCCAAATGACAAGAGGAAGTACTAGTACACTTAAATGTAAACTTGCAGTTCATTCTTCAACAACTCTTCAGCTTCCCTACTGAGTTTCTATTCAGTGGGTCTGAAAAGGCACCATGGGACAAATGCTTTCAAACTATTGTATGCTATATTTTACAATGGTAGTTCATATTCGGTGAAGTAATCAATATTCTTGAATTTCAGGTTATAGAATTATAATTTGATAATGATAACAAATAAAATAGCAACTATTCTAGGTTTTCAGCTTGAGGCAAAGAAATATACAAACTCTGAGGTGCCTGGGTGGTTCATTTGGTTAAGCATCTGCCTTTGACTCAGATTCTGGAGTACTGGGACCAAGCCCCACATGGGGTTCCCTGCTCAGCGGGTAGTCTGCTTCTCCCTCTCCCTCAGCCATTCTCTCTCTCTCTCACTGTCTCTCAAATGAATAAAAAAAATCTTAAAAAAAAAAAAAAAAGAAATATACAAACTCATATTTGAATTTTTATATCAAAACGTAAATATGTTTTTTTTATAAATTGGTTTTTAGAAGCCATATAGTGATAGAGATAGACAGTATATTTGCATTCTGCCTGTAGAAGTTTATGAAGTAATAATGGCAGTCTTTATCAGTGACTACAGGAAGGTTTGATTTCCTTTTTTTTTTAAAGATTTTATTTATTTATTTGTCAGAGAGAGAGAGGACAGGCAGGCAGAGTGGCAGCAAGGAGCCTGATATGGGACTTGATCCCAGGACACTGGGATCATGACCTGAACCAAAGGCAGCTGCTTAACCAACTGAGCCACCCAGGTGTCCCTCCTTTTTTTTTTTTTTTTTTCCTTTTAAAGATTTTATTTATTTGACAGAGGGAGAGACAGCAACAGAGGGAACACAACACAAGCAGGGGGAGTGAGAGAGGGAAAAGCAGGCTTTTCAGAGAGCCCAAAGCAGGGCTCGATCCCAGGACCCTGGGATCATGACCAGAGCTAAAGGTGGATGCTTAACGACTGAGCCACTCAGGCGCTGCAAGGCCTTTATTTCCCTAACAACTAGTGTTCCTGATCATTTCTCTTCTAATTTTACAGATTGCATAATGTTAATAGTGTATGTCCAATGAACAAGAAATATATTTCAGGCAGTTTAATTGAATAGAGCTTCCTAATTGATGTTTATACCTCAGCTGGCAATCTCCCAGGTCTACTAGCTGCTGAAAAGTCAATTTTTTTACGAAGCTATTGTGTAGGTAGATAAAGTTCAGCTCCATTAACTCATGCAGAAAATGTATAGCCAGTTGGATACTTTTAAAAATAAAATGTTTGTTTGTTTATGACTTAGTAAGCTTTATGCCCAGTGTAGGGACTTAAACTCATGACTCTGAGATCAGGAATCCCATGCTCTACCAGCTGAGCCAGCTAGGTGCCCCTAAAGCTTTTTATTTTTATTTTTATTTATTTATTTATTTTTAAAAGATTTTATTTATTTATTCGACAGAGAGATTACAAATAGGCAGAGTGGCAGGGAGAGAGGCAGGGAAAGCAGGCTCCCCGCTGAGCAGAGAGCCCAATGCAGGGCTCAATCCCAGGACCCCGGGATCATGACCTGAGCCGAAGGCAGAGACTTTAACCTACTGAGCCACCCAGGTGCCCCCTAAAGCTATTTTAAAATAACTTTTTACCTCCTGACTTAGAGATTTGGTATGCATTCATTAGGAGCAGTTTGAAGTACTGAAATTTAAAATAAAATGCACATATGAGAGCATTGACCAAATAAAACATTCATGAAATTTCCACTTAAAATTGGGAGTCCAACTTATTAATCAGTTACTTATTCTTTTTCTGTAGCTGAATTGTATAAACTGTGCAGATGACTGTAATCTGTTTTTTCCCCCTCTTGTAGCTTGTAGAGACTTCATTAAAAGGAGAAATTGCCTTTGATCCCAGAAGCGCCTATTACTTGTGGTTTGTGATGGATTTTTGTGACGGCGGAGATATGAATGAATATCTATTGTCCAGGAAACCCAATCGTAAAACTAACACCAGCTTTATGCTTCAGCTGAGCAGTGCTCTGGCTTTCTTGCATAAAAACCAGATCATTCACCGAGATCTTAAGCCTGATAATATCCTGATTTCACAAAGTAGGTTGGATACCAGTGACTTGGAACCCACACTGAAAGTGGCTGATTTTGGTCTCAGTAAAGTTTGTTCAGCCTCTGGGCAGAATCCAGAAGAACCTGTCAGTGTAAACAAGTGTTTCCTTTCCACAGCCTGTGGAACAGATTTCTACATGGCTCCTGAAGTGTGGGAGGGACATTACACAGCAAAAGCGGACATCTTCGCTCTGGGGATTATCATCTGGGCAATGCTGGAAAGGATCACGTTCATCGACACAGAGACAAAGAAGGAACTCTTGGGGAGTTATGTAAAACAAGGAACTGAGATTGTGCCTGTTGGAGAGGCGCTTCTGGAAAATCCCAAAATGGAACTTCTCATTCCTGTGAAGAAAAAATCTATGAATGGGCGGATGAAACAACTGATTAAAGAAATGCTGGCTGCAAACCCTCAGGATCGTCCAGATGCTTTTGAACTAGAACTCAGATTAGTACAAATTGCATTTAAAGATAGCAGCTGGGAAACGTGACACATACATTGTTTGCAAATATCTTGGATGATATGCTGCTTATGTTTTAACAGTGATGCAACAACATAATGTGGCTGAAAAGAATATAAAAAGCTAAACTCCACCTTTTAAGGGTTTAGATTTTATTGTGGGGTGTTTTTTTTCCTCATTTTTGTTAAGTCCAAGCTGGCCATTTTGTTAGTATGTTTTAAATGTGTATTACCAATGTGGGTGTACATTTTTAAAAATGATCATTGGTAGAAGTTTGGCAGGAAAATTCTCTAAGAGCCAAGAAGAGAAGAAAGTCCAGTTCTCTGGAAATAAGTCTCAAGTATTTTAGACATTCCTTGTCAGTATTAGGAATTTCCATGGAAGAAGAGGTTTGCATGCTGGCAATGCAACCTTTGAAGCTTTGTAAAGGAAACATATATGTATATATTTATGTATATGTAAGTATGTGAATGTGTGCATTTTGCATTCCATATGAAGAAAATGCCACTTCTGTTTAAATTATTTGATGTAGGTTTGGGTTTTTGAGATTTGCTGGTGAAATCAGTGATGAAAAATAAAAGAACCTTCCCTCATCTTCCTACCCTGCCCCTCCCTCTAATGAAATCATACTACACTTTTTATTTTTGTAATATTATATGGCTTTTTTTAAGGCATCATTTTGGAGGGTCTAAAGTTATCCAATTAAGCATAAAATTAAGTGATCCAAAGCTGCTGAAGTATGTTTGAGCTCTCCAGTGCCCTATAGCTGCAGGAGTCGAAGTAGCCATGCAATCATGTGGTAACAGGTTGGCAAGGACCTTGATGATTCAGTCGTACCTTCTTTAGGTAACCAAGCATTCAATTAACC
Source organism: Mustela lutreola (assembly GCF_030435805.1). Taxonomy (NCBI): domain Eukaryota; kingdom Metazoa; phylum Chordata; class Mammalia; order Carnivora; family Mustelidae; genus Mustela; species Mustela lutreola. The sequence continues at coordinate 19,081,034 of NC_081299.1, forward strand.
AATTAAACCATTGCACTGGAACATGTCTGCACTTGAGCATCTGCAATCTGATACAGATCTGAACACAGGATTCCTCTGTTTCTGAAAACTTTGCAATATATGAACTCTACTACTTGATATAGTAAGTTTTGATTTCAAGACTGTCTAAGCCTCAGCATAAAGTTGAAGAAATCAAATGAGCTCTGCCCTCACATTGCCTGTCCTGATACGGTCTCTTGTTTAATCACTGGAATTCCTTTCATTTTGGCACTAATGCTGTTTTCTCTTGCCTAATTTAACACAGTAATGATAGTGATATGGTTGTGTTAAATGTTGATCACCTTTTTCTGAAGTGGGAGATGATACCTATACAGCGTGGTAAATGGATGAAATATTGTGGCATCCACTATATCTTTCAAGTAGAAACTTGCAAGTTACCGATTTTATGCAATCATTTGGTATGGTCTATGTCAAAAACCAATAGACTGTTACTCTAATTGAAGTTAGTTTGATTTTTAACCCTAGATGGTTGTCTCCAATTTGTTTTCCTATAAATGCAGATAATTAAAATCTAAGAAAGTTTTGCTAAAACAGAATATTAGCCTTTAAGGTTAGATAGACTTTAAGGCCATTGTATCTAGGTTAGTCTTTATAAAGCACTAGAATCTTTGGTCAAAGTAAAAAAAAATATATATATATATAAGAATACCAAAATTATTAATAGTTGCATAGTCTCCTCAGCTTTTTTTTCTGAGTTTTTTTGTTTGTTTGTTTGTTTTTTAATTAAAGCATAGTTGACACCCAGTGTGTCTCCTCCTCAGCTTTTTCGAACTTCCATAACTTTTGGAATTTTGCTATCATATTTTCCTTACTTAAAATATATTTGAGAACTTGAGAAGGTGAAAAAGCACAAAGAATTAGAGTATGTAAAATTTCTGAATTCTGCATTCATTGGCCTGGAAGTTTAAAATTTGGAATGAAAGGTTTTACTGAGATAAAACCTTCTATTTTCTTCTTAAATAAAACCTTTTAAAATTAAAAAAATCGTATACTTTGAACATCACTTTCAAGCTAATAAATACAAGATTTTGTTGGAAATGAGAGGTGGAAATACACTGGAACCTCATGATAATTGACCCTGTGGATCTCCAAATTACTGTAACACAGATCTGGCCAAGGAGATTGAGTTACTGGAAGTGGGAAGAATCATCATGTTGCATCAGTAAATGGCATTTCAGCAGAGATTCATGGTGATTCGGTGGTAGTGGGCCAGTGCTTCGTTTGCTCTTCAAATATCTATGTGCTTGGAGCCCCTGTTTCCTAAGTACATAGTTTTTGGTCTTGCCTCATTTAAAATAGCTAACGATTATCATTTATTTTGAAAGATTTCACCTGTGAAGTGATTTCTTTCTTTCATTGGCAGCAAAGGTATGAGGGCATCAGGAAGTTTCTCTTGGAATTTTCTCAAGTCCTTAAATTCTAAAATAGTCTATGATACCAAGCAAAAGGATAGTAAATTCTTTGTCTTTGTTTTTTTTTTCAATCAGGAGGTATTTATTCAGTACCTACTGTGAGCTCAGCACTAAAGGTCCGGTGGTAAAATGACAGTTTAAAAAAATGGCCTACAGCCACAGGCCTTTTCCAGCCAGGAGTAAGAAATAAAAGAAGGTTGATGATACTTGGAAATTCCTAGATATTTATTTGCTAGAGGAAAAATGAAAGCAAAAATTTGTGCACAGTGCCTTGCCCATAATAGGTACTCAATAAACAATTATTCCTCAGAGTCTCTTGCCATGGTTTATAGTGTTTTATGAAATTTGTCTTAATTGAAGAAAAGACCAAATATTTCAAATAAGCTTATAGGCAGCTGTGGCCAGTTAAAATATGGGGTTGTACAGTTAGTTCCTAGAATGTTATTTTGCACTAGTTGTCACTTAGAAAGACGGGGTTCCTGTAGATTTTTGGTGCTAAGGGATACTTTGTCATTATGATGAAGTAAGTGTTAAGTGTCAGATAAATAGCACACTGAATAGTTCTTTCTGCTGGTCTGTTTTTCCTCTTTGTTGTTGTTGTTGTTGTTGTTTTTAATTGTAAAATGTTTATCAATCAAACTATTGTAGCAGCTACAAAATAATTCACCAGCATGACAAAATGGTCAAAAAATAAGTCATCAGCACTTCAAAAATGAAAGCAACTTTTGAGATTTTCTTTTAAAATTGTCAAATATATTTTATGAAGAATTTATAAAAAGGGGAAATGATTGTAATTTATTGTTCATGACTGTTTTTTTTTTTTTTTTAAATAAAGTGAGTTTCAACAAAAAAAACCCTACCCTGAAAATATTATATTGTTGATTTGGTGGCTCTGTCTAGTTCTGTACTGTTTTACTTCCGGAACATAATATATAGAGGGTATAAAATTTGAAACAATATCATTTTCATTCAGCCTTATTAAGTGAAACTTTCTGTAATAGAAGCTATTGCTGAGGAAAAGATTATTGAAATTTAGGAATTTCTTTCAGCATTTCAAGTTCTCCAATTTTATTTTAAGAATTTATTTATGTCAGAGAGAGAACACACAGGCAGGGGGAGAGCAGCAGTCAGAGGGAGAAGCTCCCTGCTGAGCCAGGAGCCTGATGCCAGACTAAGTCCTAGGACTCTGGGATCATGACCTGAGCTGAAGGCAGATGCTTCACTGACTGAGCCACCCAGGCGTCTCTCAAGTTCTCCAGTTTTAATGCTTTCTTTCTGTTTTTGTCAGAAGAACTTGTATTGCCTAAAATAAATGATTTTTTTCATTAACCCTTCTATATCATTAAGATGAAGATTTATCCCAGACTCAGAATGAAATATGGTAAATGTGCCAGGAAGAGGTATTATTTCAAGCTATAACTTGAAAGCATGGTTTCCTTTCTATAAAGTCAGCTGGCCTACTTTTTTCTTTTATAGCTTTTATTATAGATGCCTTCTTCAGAATAAACAAAGTACTGAAGACACAGTGCACTTACTGGTCCAAAGGAGCAGCAGAGGGAAAGATGGGAGACAGAAAACATTAATGCTACATGTGATCTAGTGACAAATAGGAAAGCAGGCATCAGGAATTGTGGCTGCTTCTGACTGGCACCTTGTCCTGGCATAGCCTTTGTAGACAGGCAAATCTGGCTTTCTATTTAGTGATTAATTTTTTTTCATTGCATCTTAAACTATAAATATTTGCATTTACTAGCTTTTTTGTAATCCTTGGCAGTTTACAAAGAACATTCACTGGTTTTTATGTGTCTTCTTAATGGGTTTTACTTAAAACAAGGACTGGTTTCTTGATGAAATGAATAGTAATACACCAGTTAGGGTGGTAATGGTGTAAGGGTTTTAGAACCTAATCTCAGACTCCAGTTGGAGTTTCCTCTAACAACAAAGCTTTATCTTCCTCACTGAAGGACTGACCTCTGGTTGTTTTGGTCTTTTCTTTAAATTCAAACGTTGCTCTCCTAGTCAACCAATCATAGACGTCCTGTGAAATGCAGTGTAATGACAGACAGTTGGTTTGTGGTTAGATAATAACTCCTACTTGAGAAAACCTTCCCGCCACACCTCTTGAGGGCTCAGGGCTGTCCTGCGTCTCTTAAAGGCAGTACTTTCTCTTTTGCAATGATTTCTCATTGGTTAGAAGGGAATTGTTTGAAAAAAAAAAAAAAAAAAGATGTCTTTGACTTCGCTCTTTCACTTCCTGCTCATTCCTGGTATTTCAAGCTTAGCTTGTTCTGAACAGAAGTTAGGCAACTTGGTATTATTGAAGGCATCATGGCCTAGCAGCTAAAGGATAGGTTTGCTGTAGCAGATCTATTAAACGCTAGCTTTTGCAAATACCTGCCTAATTAATATGTGGCATTGGGCAAGTCCCTTCATTCTGAGCCTTAGTTTTCGTATCTGTAAAATGGAGATGATACATTGGATGATGATATGTACTTTTCAGAATTTTTCTCAGGGTCAGAGATAATGTAGGTAAAGTGCCTGGCATAATACTTGGCACATTCAGTTCTCAAATGGTAGCCATTGTTGTTAATTGTGTTCTGATATTGATAATATGTTGAATGAATGAATGGTCTCTCAATGAGCCAGGCTTAGTAGCTTTCATTTTTCTCCCCTTTGGGAGAATCTGATGAAGACATTAACATCCTCTCCCTCAGGAAAATGTCTGCCTGTGATTTCAGGGGAAACGGGATGATGGGTATATTCATAGGTTTCATACATATATAAGAATTCACCACAGTACTTAAATTTAGGTACTTTATTTTACATCAGTTATACTTCAGTAAAGTCATTTAAATTTTTAAAAAACTGATCCTTGGGATCCATCTCATATTAATAAAATGAGAGTTTCAGTAGGAAGGGTACTCACATTAGTATTTTTTAAGTATTGGCGATTCTAATGTGAAAATGGTAAAATATTACAATTGAAACAGTACAGGTCAGACTGTAGGATAGGCAAAAAGTCATAGTGTAGTAGTATTTTTTAGATTTGCTTACCTTCTAACAACCAACAGCACAGACCCGTTTCAGCACCCCACCCCAAACTCAAGTCCCTATCTTCATTTTCAGACTGTTTCTGAGAAACAGAAGACATAATGCATTAAATCATTATCAGGTATGTTATTGTAGGACTGGGCTTCTTAAGCAGGAATCTAACAAGGGAATCCAGCCTTGTCAGTGGACCCACTAGAATTATAAGTAAAATTTTATATGAATATGACCTCAACCCTTCTGCTCTAATCATATCAATACAGTGGGTCTTCTAGTATTTCAAAGGAATGTCAGTGCCTGTGGCCTACAGTGGGCTGCGGAGAAGAAAATGTTCTTTGAGGATAAATTACATGATTATCTGGGTTCACTTTAGGCCGACTCCCGTCCTTAGAAAAGAAACTTCGTGACTTTAGGATTTCTTTTAGGGACATAGGACCAAAAGAGTCCAATGGGGTGGTAATTAATTACCACCAGCACTAGCTAGTTAAGAGCCCTTCCAGTTCTAAGATGCAATGAGTCAATTCGACATGGAAAATTACTAATGGAAAGGATTATGAGACTTACAAAGGAAGGGTCACACATCCCTGGCCCTTGGTTGAGAAAACAAAACACACAATGTGTCACTATAAATTTCCTCAAAGACACCAAGACATAAGAACCACCACATTCCTTCATCCTTCTTGAACAACCATGATTAGAGAGAACTTCTCTAGAATCATCCACCAGACCTGGAGAAAGTCCTCTGGTCTTAACTCTGTCCACTGAGACGCTTACTGACTAAATCCCTAGGCCAGCCCTACGCAAACACCGAGGCCTTAGGCCTATTCCTTCCCGTCAGAAATCTCTCTGCCATGGGTCACTATTGGAGCTCAATTCTTACAGAAATCAGCAATACACCGTCCATCCCTTCAGTCTCGGGAGACCCCACCTTTGCCGAGGTGGGTCGGGTTGCTGGTCCTCCTGTCCATTTCATTGCCCTTGAGACTTTAAAAGCAAAGTACTTTTCTCTCCATTGGGACAAGTGAAGCCCTAAGCCTCCAGCATAGAAAGCACTATTGCCCTCTTCAAATGGCAATTGAAAAATTGCCTTTCAAGAAATTTGCACCACTGGGCTGCCTGGGTGGCTCAGTGGGTTAAGCCTCTGCCTTCGGCTCATGTCATGATCCCAGGGTCCTAGGATCGAGCCCCACCTCGGGCTCTCTGCTTGGCGGGGAGCCTGCTTCCCTTCCTCTCTCTCTGCCTGCCTCTCTGCCTGCTTGTGATCTCTCTCTCTCTGTCAAATATATAAATAAAATCTTTAAAAAAAAAAAAAAAGAAATTAGCACCACTGTGTGCCTGGGACTTTTTAAGATACTTTTTAAAACTATTGAAACTAGTGTGTTAAATAGCTGGAGTTTAAATAAAAATGTGAAACTACAAAAAAAAAAAGTGACAATGTTTGGTTTCCAAAAAATAATAGCAGAACTATTTTATTTACAAGAATCCTCTCCTAGTTGACCACTGAACTGGAGGATGCAAATAATGACCCACTCTGCAGGGGAGAAGAGTAAAACCACCTCAAACATATCTGCAGTCCCTGGGTGCCCCTCTCTGCTCTGAATGCTTTCCGTGCATTGACTCACAGAATCCAAACAACCCTGCAAAGTACTTAACACTCTTCACCATTTACAGGTAAAGAAACAGAGGCACCAGGAGGGAAGATAACCCACCCTTGGTCTACAGTTTGCTCAGGATCTGAACCCAGGCTATGAGAGCCCATTATCTTAGTCACTGCTTCGCACTGCACAGAGCCAAGCCACAAACTGAAGAGAGATCATGCAGATGCCCGGAAGGGCTATTTCGGGGAATGCATGTCAGGACACAGAGTGCACGAAGACAGAGGGATCGGAATACAAAGGGTCTTGGAAGACAGGCAGAGGAATGGGAACTTGGGATCAAGGCTAAAAAACGAATGTATCTTTTTGTTCCAGCATCTGCTCTCAGTATTATAACAAACACAGATTCTTCATCTAGAATCCATGGACAGATTTCGTAGGATATCAAGCCCCCTGCAATTTTAGTATATTGGTATCAATGTACATGTTTTTGGAAGAGGATCTAAAGCTTTCCTTGGATTCTCAAGGGGTCCATGTCTTCCACCAAAGTTTAAGAACCCGTGGAGGGTAAAAACCAATGACTAAGTCCCTGTTCAGTCATATAGTTGGTGCAACCTTGGGCAGAACTCGGAGCCTATGTTTCTTCATCTGTAAAATAGAGATAGTAATGTCTACTTCTCTGCAGTAAATATGGGAGTGTTGAATCACTATATTGTACACCGGAAACTAATATAACACCGTATGTGAACTACACCGGAATTAAAATAAAATAAGGTAAAATAATGATACCTACCTCCCTGGGTAGTTGTGAGTGTTAAATGATATCATTATAAATAATAATATACACAGTCATACCATATAAAACTCATAATATTAAAATGTATAAAAAGACTATTAAATGTCATAAAAAAATAGGAGTTGTGATCATGAAACCTATGTTTTAAACTTTTTCCCAACAATATGGTGAATTAGAGACCTAAGGGACCCTCCTGATGAAAAAAATTAAAATGTTGCATAAAGAAAGTTTTTTTTTTTTTAAATTCTTTTTTACTATGCTGCTAGAGCTGCCATGAAAGTTAGGAGAGTGCCAAGCCCCAAAATGAAGTAGAGAGGAAAGTAAATACCCAAATTGTTCTTAACCCTCAGGGAGCCTGCCAATGCCTGGACACCATAACATCCTCCTTCCCTGTCTGCATAGGACATAGGATACAGAGAATTCCCAGGGCCTTTCCCACTGATAGGAGACCTCAAAGGATAATAACCACAGCACAAGGGCTGATACGAGACAAACACTGGCACCCAGAAGGGAGGACAGTTAAAACTTGCTTGTATCACCTTTGGCCCTGGGAAAAGGGGGAAATAAAATTTCCTTTAAGAATTCATAATTTGGGGACGCCTGGGTGGCTCAGTTGGTTAAGCAGCTGCCTTCGGCTCAGGTCATGATCCCAGCGTCCTGGGATCGAGTCCCACATCGGGCTCCTTGCTCAGCAGGGAGCCTGCTTCTCCCTCTGCCTCTGCCTGCCATTCTGTCTGCCTGTGCTTGCTCTCTCCCCCTCTCTCTCTCTGATAAATAAATAAAATAAAAAAAAAAAAAGAATTCATAATTTGGGGCGCCTGGGTGGCTCAGTGGGTTAAGCTGCTGCCTTCGGCTCAGGTCATGATCTCAGGGTCCTGGGATCGAGTCCCGCATCGGGCTCTCTGCTCTGCAGGGAGCCTGCTTCCTCCTCTCCCTCTCTCTGCCTGCTTGTGATCTCTGTCTGTCAAATAAATAAATAAAATCTTAAAAAAAAAAAAGAATTCATAATTTGGGGGGTGCCTGGGTGGCTCAGTGGGTTAAAGCCTTTGGCTCAGGTCATGATCTCAGGGTCTTGGGATCAAGCCCCACATCAAGCTCTCTGTTCAGCGGGGAGCCTGCTTCCCCCTCTCTCTCTCTGCCTGCCTCTCTGCTTACTTGTGATCGCTGTCAAATAAATAATTTAAAAAATCTTTTAAAAAAAAAAGAATTCATAATTTGCAGGGCGCCTAGGTGGGTCAGTCAGTGAAGCTCTGCCTTTAGCTGGGTCATGATCCCAGGGTCCTGGTATCGAGCCCCACATTGGTCTCCCTGCTCAGTGGGGAGCCTGCTTTTCCTTCTGCTCCTCCCCCAGCTTGCTCCTCTCTGTCAAATAAATGAATAAAATCATTTAAAAAAATTTTTTTAAAAGATTTGTTCATTTATTTGATAGAATGAGTGTGCATGAGCAGGGGGTAGAACAGAAGGGGAGAGAGAGGAAGAGAACCTTAAGCAGATTCCCCTGTTAATTTTTTAAAAAATTAAGAGAGGGAAAAAGTACAAAACTACAAATATACATTCCAAGATGAGAAACATAAATAAAAATAAATTAATCTCAATGAATGAGTTTAGAGATAAGGATGCCAGGCCAAATAAAAGAACAAAATCCAGGTGCCTGGGTGGCTCAGTGAGTTAAGCCTCTACCTTTGGCTCAAGTCATGATCTCAAGGTCCTGGGATCGAGTCCCGCATCGGGTTCTCTGCTCGGCGGGGAGCCTGCTTCCTCCTCTCTCTTTCTGCCTGCCTCTCTACCTACTTGTGCCCTCTCCCTGTCAAATAAATAAATAAAATCTTTTAAAAAAATCCAATGATGTTCTGTTTACTAAAGGCAGATCTAAACATCAGAACACAGACCGACAATGTTGGGGAAGAGAAATACTAGGCTAAAGAAATAAATAAAAGCGATAGGCAAAAAGCGTCACTAGAGATAAAGAGGGTCATTATATAATGACGAAGTTCAGTTCAGCAGAGGGGGAGAAAGAGAACATATCTAAACTGGTATGCATCTAATACCATAGCCTCAAAATGCCACGGAGAGAACTGGACAAAGCCACCGTCCCCTCATGGGCTTTATTAACACACCAATCTTAGTAACTGATAGGCCAATAAACAAACAAAAATTCTGTAAGAACATGGGAGATTTGAACCGTATCCTTAATAAGCTCTCCATGGTCCAGTGATCTGCTTGTCTATCCCCTACTGTCAGTACTTCATGGTCGCAATTACTGCAGAATTAAACCAATTACAAGGCAGCTTGTACACCTCCCAGGGCATAGAGCAGGTACCCAGGAGATGTCAAAGACAGCCGCACCAGAAACTGAGTATGTGACTTTACTAAGTGTAGCCGCTTCACTCTGTGAGCCCGTTACCTCTTCTAAAAAGCGGCTATATAATAAATTATCTTTTCAAGTTGCTTTGTAAATGAGAATAATATATGTGAAGATACTTCACAAACTGCAGGAGAAAATATAAATGAAGGAATTACTGCTCTTACCGGTTCACTGGTATTGCAAAGCACCATGCATCAGGGTAAGTAACCATCGGAGTGGGCAGCAGGGAGACAGCAGCGCTGAGGTCGTCCGGGGAGAGCAGAGTAATGCCAGGCAGCGGCGTGGACCCTGGGGCTGTTGGAGCTCAGACGGCAGAGTCCGTAGGTGAACGTGAATGGGGAAGGGCGTAGGTGAACGTGAATGGGGAAGGCTTCTTGAAGGGTGAAGCCTGCCCTCTGGTGGATACGCCTGGAATACTTTGCTCCAGTGCAAGGGGCCCTGTGCGCGTTTCAGAGAAACCTCTCAGCAGTCTGAGCCTGTACATCCCCTGGACTGAACCGCTGTGCTTCCTCTAGACATTGGAGGGTAGAGTGGATAATTTGGAAACAAAACGCTCACTGTGGCCTTTGGCTCAGTGCCAAGCTTGCCTAATCTCAGAGGCTCATTGGGAGGCAGTCTCTAAGAAGTAAGCAACTGACCACATATGCCGTAGAGCGGGCTTGGTCTAGGCTCCTAACTATCAGTCTCTTCCTGATCGCTAAGGCTGGCAGGCTTGGCCTCCTTACCTACGGCTGGAACCACAGGAGGCCGAGGGGAGCAGACCACAAAGGTCTAGGCCCTTTATGGGAAAAAGATTTAATCCCACTCTATAGGGAAGGCATTTAAAAATTATCAAGGCTCTAGAACTAGCGGGTGCTTAACATTCGTTTGCAGAGCAAATGTTGAAGGGAAGACGTGGGAAAAGGTGTCTAAGACTCAGTAAGTAGAAAGCTGCGTTGGAGAAGCAGCTCAGAAGCCCCCTTCAGGTTGTGGGGAAGATAGACCCATAACCAGTAAGCAAATTAAAGCAGTCATCAAAAATCTCCCAACAAACAAGAGCCCAGAGCCACATGGTTTCCCAGAGGAATTCTACCAAACATTTGAAGAAGAATTAATACATTTAAAGAAGAATTAATACCTATTCTTTTGAAACTGTTCCAAAAAAATAGAAATGGAAGGAAAACTTCCAAACTCATTTTATGAGGCCAGCATTACCTTGATCCCAAACCAGACAAAGACCCCATCAAAAAGGAGAATTTCAGACCAGTGTCCCTGATGAACACGGATGCAAAAATTCTCACCAAAATACTAGTCAGTAGAATCCAACAGGACATTAAAAGGATAATTCACCATGATCAAGTGGGATTTATTCCTGGGATGCTAGGTTGGTTCAACACTAGCAAATCAATCAATTGATACAATACATTAATAAAAGGAAGAACAAGAACCATATGATACTCTCAATAGATGCTGAAAAAGCATTTGAAAAGTACAGCATCCTTTCTTGATCAAAAGTGTAGTGATAACATCCTTTCTTCATCTTCACAGTGTAGTGATAGAGGATATATCCCTCAACATCATCAAAGCCATCTATGAAAAACCCACAGCGAATCTCATTCTCAGTGGGGAAAAACAGAGAGCTTTTCCTTAAGGTCAGGAACATGGCAGGGATGTCCACTATCACCACTGCTATTCTACATAGTGCTAGAAGTCCTAACCTCAGCAGTTAGACAACAAAAAGAAATAAAGGACATCTGAATCAGCAAAGAAGAAGTCAAACTCTCACTCTATGCAGATGATATGATACTTTATGTGGAAAACCCAAGAGACTCCACCCCAAAGCTGCTAGAACCCATACAGGAATTTAGTAAAGTGTCAGGATATAAAATCAATGCACAGAAATCAGTTCCATTTCTACACATCAACAAGAAGACAGAAGAAAGAGAAATTGAGGAGTCGATCCCATTTATAATTGCACCCCAAACCATAAGATACCTAGGAATAAATCTAATCAAAGAGGCAAAGAATCTGTACTCAGAAAACTATAGAACACTCATGAAAAAAACTGAGGAAGACAGAAAGAAATGGAAAACATTCCACACTCATGGATTGGAAAAACAAATTTTTTTAAAGATTTTATTTATTTATTTATTCATTCATCAGAGAGAGAGAGAGAGAGAGCACAAGCAGGCAGAGTGGCAGGCAGAGGCAGAGAGAGAAGCAGGCTCCCCACCAAGCAAGGAGCCCAATGCAAGGCTTGATCCCAGGACCCCAGGATCATTACCTGAGCCAAAGGCAGCAGCTTAACGGACTGAGCCACCCAGCCACCCTAGGAAGAACAAATATTGTGAAAATGTCTATGTTACCTAGAGCAATTTACATATTTAATGCAATCCCTATCAAAATACCATCAATTTTGGGGTGCCTGGGTGGCTCAGTGGGCTAGGCCTCTGCCTTCAGCTCAGGTCATGATCTCAGGGCCCTGGGATTAAGACTGGCATCAGGCTCTCTGCTCAGCAGGGAGCCTGTTCCCCCCCTCCCCCTCTGCCTGCCTCTCTGCCTACTTGTGATCTCTCTGTCTGTCAAATAAATAGATAATTTTTTTTAAATACCATCAACATTTTTCAAAGAAATAGAACAAATAATCCTAAAATCTATATGGAACCAGAGAAGACCCCGAATAGCCAGAGGAATGTTGAAAAAGAAAACCAAAGTTGGTGGCATCACAATTCCAGACTTCAAGCTCTATTACAGTGCTGTAATCATCAAGACAGTATGGTACTGGCACAAAAACAGACACATAGATCAATGGAACAGAATAGAGAGCCCAGAAATGGACCCTCAACTCTCTGGTCAACTAATCTTCAACAAAGCAGGAAAGAATGTGCAATGGGGAAAAAAAAAAAAAAAAAAAAAAACAGTCTCTTCAATAAACGGTTGCTGGGAAAATTAGACATCCACATGCAGAAGAATGAAAATGGACCTTTTCCTTATACCAGACATAAAAATAGACTCAAAATGGATGAAAGACCTAAATGTGAGATAGGAATCCATCATCTTTGAGGAGAAAGGCAGCAACCTTTTCCACCTCAGCTGCAGCAACTTCTTCCTAGAAACACCGCCCAAGGCAAGGGAAGCAAGGGCAAAAATGAACTCTCAGGACTTCACCAAGATAAAAAAAACTTTTGTACAACAAAGGAAACAGTCAGCAAAACCAAAAGACAACCGACAGAATCGGAGAAGAGATTTGCAAATGACATATCAGATAAAGAGCTAAAATCCAAAATCCATAAAGAACTTACCAAACTCAATGCCCAAAAAACAAATAATCCAATCAAGATCTGGGCAGAAGACAAGAACAGACATTTCTGCAAAGAAGACATCCAGGTGGCCAACAGACACATGAAAAGGGGCTCAACATCACTCGGCATCAGGGAAATACAAATCAAAACCACAATGAGATACCACCTCACACCAGTCAGAATGGTTAAGATTAACAAATCAGGAAATGACAGATGTTGGTAAGGATGTGGAGAAAGGGGAACCCTCCTACACTGTTGGTGGGAATGCAAGCTGGTGCAGCCATTCTGGAAAACAGCATGGAGGTTCCTCGGAAAGTTGAAAATAGAGCTACCCTACAACCTAGCAGTTGCACTACTGGGTATTTACCCTAAACATACAAATGTAGTGATCCGAAGGGGCACTTGCACTCCAATGTTTATAGCAGCAATGTCCACAATAGCCAAACTATGGAAAGAACCTAGATGTCCATCAACAGATGAAAGGATAAAGAAGATGTAGTATATATATACAATGGAATACTATGCAGCCATCAAAAGAAATGAAATCTTGCCATTTGCAATGATGTGGATGGAACTAGAAGATATTATGCTTAGCGAAATAAGTCAATCAAAGAAAGACAACTATCATATGATCTCCCTGATATGAGGAAGTTGAGAGGCAATGTGGGAGGTTTGGGGGGTAGGAAGAGAATAAATGAAACAAGATAGAATCGGGAGGGAGAAGAACCATAAGAGACTCTTAATCTCACAAAACAAACTGAAGTTTGCCAGGGGAAGGGGGTTAGGAAGAGGGTAGTGGGGTTATGGACATTGGGGAAGGTATGTGCTGTGGTGAGTGCTGTGAAGTGTATAAACCTGGCGATTCACAGACCTGTACCCCTGGGGCTAATAATACATTATATGTTAATAAAAAAAATTTTTTAATAAAGATTTCCTAATTAATTAATTAATTGATTAAATGTCCTGATATTTCTGACAAACTTCCCAAAATTCAACTTATAAATTCTATGGTTTTGGAAGGCTTTCAGGACCTGGAGCTTGCATCACTCCAGTCCCAAGACCCTCAAGAGAACTTCTCAAGCCCCCCCTCCCAGTCTCTCCATGGTTTCTTCAAAATCCATTCATGAAACAATGTATTGAGAAACCCACTAAGTCTTTGGCCCCATGTCAGGTGCTGGGAACACATCCGTGAACAAAGTAAAGGTCTCCACCCTCAGCGAACTTACACTCTAGTTGGGGAGACATGTATGAGCATGAACAAACATGTCATTTAGTATGATAGAATTGTGAAGTTATAAAACAAACCGACAAGAAGATGCAAAGGAGAAGTAGAGCACGGCAGCCGTGTTGGGAACACTACAAAAGATGCTGGCTGACTTATTAAACGAAGCAGTCAGGGGAGATCTCATTGGGGCAAGAGTTTAACAAAGTCTTAAAGGAGGAGAAGGAGTTAGCGAAGCTGAGAGCTAAAGGTAAGGCATTCCAGGCAGAGGGTCAAAGCCCAAAGGTAGACATGGTCGTGTGTTCAAGGAGCAGGCCAGGAGGCCAGAATATCTGTGGCAGGGTGGGTGAGAGGGAGGACAGCCAAAGATTCAGGTCAGGAAAAGCTTTGTAAGCCTTTGGGTGCGTTGGGTCTCACTCCAGTGAAAGGAGGAGGAGCCTCTTTCAGGAATTTGGGTTGGAAGTGACTTGGTGATTACCTTCCACTTTGGAAAGGATGGATCTCTGCTGGGTGGCCTGAGGTTAGGAGGGAACCCTGGAGGCTATTGCAGGAATGCCAGCAAGAGAGGACAGCATTTGGCCCAAGGTGGTAGGAGTGGGGTGGGACAGAGATGACTTAAATCAGGAGATATCCACAATGATGTGGATGGAACTAGAAGATATTATGCTTAGCGAAATAAGTCAATCAGAGAAAGACAACTATCATATGATAGTTGGCTTTGACACAAACTCACTCTTGGTCTGGAGCAAGTCGCACTCTCTTGTATTTCAGGTTCTGATATGTTAAAAGGAAGAAAGTAAATTTGACCATGGCGCCCCAATGCTATTCCTTGGTGGATTCCAAATGGCTACATAAAACTACCTGCGGAGCTTACTAACAAGACAGATGCCAGACCTCTGCTTTCTGAGAACCTAATTTAGTAGGTCTAGTGGGGAGTCTGAAGATAGGCCAACAGATGGCTTATGGATTAGATGAGGAATGTGAAGGAAAGACATGTGTCCAAGATGACTCCAGGCTTTTGGCCTGAGCGGTTGGAAGGATGCCGAGATGGATCTGGGGGCATAAGAGATCAGTAGTTTCATTTCAGACATGTTAAACAGTGGGTTTCCAGAGATAGCATCAATTCCGAAGTAAATATCTAGTCATGCCTAAAAGGTCTGAGTTTTCCCATCCCCCGTCCTTAGAGGAAGACAGACACTGACAAACTATCCACTTGTGGGACCTGACCTCCTATTCCGTGGAGACATCAGCTCTGTGAACTGGCTTGGATGTGGAAATTAGATGCAAGGCTGAGACTCTCCATTGGGACAACAATTCACTTTAGGCTTCTGGCCACAAGACATGGAGGGTTTTCTGTGATACAACTCAAGGATATCTAATAAGCTGCTCATCTATTTCATTCCTAGGACACTCTGATCAAAGATCCCTGCAAGTAAGCGAAGATCACCTCATCCTGCAGGGAAAGTGTCCACCTTGACTCTGGCAGCCCTGGCCAAGTTCAGCTTGGCCTTTACTCCTTCAGGACACCATCACCCCTAATGAAATCAGGGAGCACATCTCAGTGGTGCCTCTCCCAATATACCCAAATCGCAGAAGACAGAGACCATAAAACTTTCAAGAATGCTGGTGTTATTCTCACTTAGGCTTATCTCAACACCTGGGCAAAGAACTACCCTCTGAGCCCTCATTGGGGGAATATATGCAATCTCATGTGATAAATCTCCAACATTCCTTATCTTTTTAGACGTGAGACATATTAACCAGAAAAATGCTGACATCTCAGCCTTAGTGACTACAGGCCATGTTGAGTATCTCAACTGAACAAGCAATATTAGAGCTACCTTCAGCTGCAAGAGATAACACATTAAATCTAGAATCTCTAGTAAGGGCATTCATATCAATAAAATCAGTCTGACCTAATGTAATATTCTTTCCTTCTTGATTCCCCACTAGACCTACTAAATTAGGTTCTCAGAAAGCAGAGGTCTGGCATCTGTCTTGTTAGCAAGCTCCGCAGGTAGTTTTATGTAGCCATTTGGAATCCACCAAGGAATAGCACTGGGGCGCCATGGTCAAATTTACTTTCTTCCTTTTAACATATCAGAACCTGAAATACAAGAGAGTGTGACTTGCTCCAGACCAAGAGTGAGTTTGTGTCAAAGCCAAGACCAGGACTTTGGTGTCCTGACCCCTTATGAGAACTTCAACTGCTCTTTCAAGTCAGCTTTGAAAAAAAAACAAACAAACAAACAAAAAACAACAACAACAACAACAAAAAACCTGGAGGCATTTGTTGAGCATTCCAGAGAAATTAGCGTAGAGATGGGTTGTGATAGTAAGCAAAGGAAGGCTGTTCACGGCCCATGCTACAGGCACTGTGATGAAGGTAACACAGTTCTGGAGAGAAAGTTATCTCCTTCTGGTTTATTTTGACTGTAAGTAACTGAAAAACCAACCCAGCATGGTTAAGCCAAAAGGAAAGGTATTGGCTTCCCTACTAGTTTGCTTCAGATATGACCAGATATAGAAGGCCCCCTCCTCAAGGTCAGTTTTCTCTGGCTCTGACTCTCAGGGCTGCTCCTTCTCTGCTGACTCAGTCTTTGGGCAGGCTGGACCCTCTGGGCTTCTTGCATTATAGGGAAGAGAGAGATCTGTTGCCACAGTTTCAGCAAAAGTCCCCTTGGCTGTAATTGAGTTACATATCCATCTTTAAATGAAATATTGGGGCCAAAGAAACATGATAGGCTTTTTGACCCAAGCCTAGGTCAAGCACCCTGCTCCAAGTCAAGTTACGCCACTCTGAGAGCACAGGTGGCCAAAGTCAGGGTAGGATGAGAGCAATTGTTGAATGGCAAAACTCACAGATGTTTACAGTGCTAGGAACCATGGAGAAGCTGACAATGACTGGGAAGGAGTGGATGATTAGAATTCAGGGGTAACACTAAGATGTTAGTTACAATACGAGGTTGATATTAGGGGTGATGGTTATAATACTCACCTTTTGGGGTATCAGCCTAGCTCTCAACCTTCACCTTCTCTGTGAATTACCCTCCTCACGTACAGAAAGGTATGTCCCCACCATTGGGTATGTTCAGTGTGACACAGCAGCTTCCTGGCCATAGCTCAGTGCCACCCTTAGAACTAGCTAGAGGTAGGGATGCCTGGGTGGCTCAGTGGGTTAAGCGTCTGCCTTCAGCTCATGTCATGATCCCGGGGTCCTGGGATGGAGCCCTGCATCAGGCTCTCTGCTCAGCAGGGTGCCTGCTTCCTCCCCTCTCTCTCTGTCTGCCTCTCTGCCTACTTGTTATCTCTGTCAAATAAACAAATAAAATTAAAAAAAAAAAAAACTAGCTAGAGGGATCCATGCCCTTCAAAGGGGACATGATATCAAAATCTTCCCAAAAGTCATTTATTATTATTCTTTTTAAAATATTTCATTTATTTATTTGATAGAGAAAGAGAGACGGTGAGAGAGGGAATACTCCCCTACAAGACAGGGGGAGTGGGAGACCCTGGGATCATGACCTGAGCTGAAGGCAGAGGCTTAACCACTGAGCCACACAGGTGCCCCTAAAGTCATTTATTAAGACCATACAAGCATCTCGGTGCTACACAGCATAAGCTGTAATCCTCACCATCTGCTTTCATACCTGACACCATTCAGCCCTGGGGAAACAAACACTTCTCCACACCTCTTGCTCTATGTCCTTGAATCAGAAGTCGACCTCATCCATATACCATGACACTTTGCACTTCTGCTGACATCACAGCCAACCACGGTTCAGGACATGGAGAAGACTGAGTGTTGATGGACCTTAGGTGAGACAAATTAGTTCTCTGGTCAAATCCTTCCTCTCAGAGATTGGAAGTGCTGTAGTGAGAATGGACTGTTTCCAGCAAGTACTGAACATCCATTTTCTTGCTCCACTTCAAACCTTCCGATGTGTAGATGGATTTTGCAATAGTTAACATATTATGGCTAAAGACTATCTTGCAGGGATGCCTGGGTGGCTCAGTTGGTTAAGCAGCTGCCTTCGGCTCAGGTCATGATCCCAGTGTCCTGGGATCAAGTCCCACATCGGGCTCCTTGCTCAGCAGGGAGCCTGCTTCTCCCTCTGCCTCTGCCTGCCATTCTGTCTGCCTGTGCTCGCTCTCTCCGCCCCTCTCTCTCTGATAAAAAAAAAAAAAAAAAAAAAGACTATCTTGCAATATTAAACAATGCATTTTACTCTTCCATTTATTTTTTGTCCTTTTAAGTAAGCTCTACACTTGGGGCTTGAACTCCCAACACTGAGATCAAGAGTCACATGCTCTAATGACTGAGCCAGCCAGTAGCTCTGCAACTTTTCATTATAGCAACATACTTGGTAATTTTGCTCAAATCAAAGCAAGAAAAATAGATTTTATGGAATAAAGATGGAACAATTTGTGAATTAGTCACATCTTTATTTTCTTACTCATCCAGTATTGCTATCCCTTGACCAAAATACCCATATATGTTCAATAATAATTAAGTTCTGTCATGTTTGATATTTTCATGACTTTCTCTGTGTTAAAAAAGAAAATTGGGGCATCTTGGTGGCTCAGTGGGTTTAAGCCTCTGCCTTTGGCTCGGGTCATGATCCCAGGGTTCTGGGATCGAGCCCTGCGTGGGGCTCTCTGCTCAGCAGGGAGCCTGCTCCCCCCCCCCCCGCCTGCCTCTCCGCCTAATTGTGATCTCTGTCTGTCAAATAAATAAATAAAATCTTTAAAAAAAAAAAGAAATAAAAAATCAAGCCGCATTTTTCAACATGTCATTATGAACTCATAGTTGTCAATACTTGCCGGAGGGTAGATTTCTTGCCGCTGCATTCCACAAGAACCCCCGTTTCTTGCCCACATGTTCTTTCCTGCACTAGGTGGAGACAGGATGGGTTTTGTTCCTGGTACTGGATGTGGAGGCACCTTGCTTAGGACAGCTTTGGGAGGTGGGGATGATGGAGGTGCTGAAGAAGACGTGGACGCGGAGGTGGAGGCAGTGAGCACCGCAGCTGGGGCTGCCCTCATTCCGGGCTTCGCTTGCAGGACCGGATGCTGCAGGTACTGCCTTCTGCTGGGCAGGGAGCTGGGAGCTCGTTCTGCAGGCCCTGCTCTCCGGCTGCCAGCTGTGGACCCGGCTGAGATACTTCTCTGACCCGGGCTGCTCCCTCACTGCGTTCACATGGCATTTGGTGAGAAGCAGGGACAGGGGGTGGGGGGTGGGGGGTTTACTGCACAAAGCGCCCTGCACAGGGCACACAGTACATAGACTTGGCTTCCTCATTCTAACACCATGCCCCACGTACTGAGAGAGCAGAAATCCAATCTCTTATTCACTTCGTTGGTTGGCAACGCGGAGGTGCTCCACAAACAACCTTAACGACACCTTCCTCTCCACGCCCCCCCACCGCCATCCCCCCACTTCCCGCAGTGGGTGCGGGGGGGGCGCCAGCTCTGCCCAGAGGCCGCACCTCTCACCGGGAGAAGCTGGAGCCAGGCTATTGTTGTGGCTGAGATTCTTTCCTAAACGGAAGGCCCCGAATTGCACAGTAGCTGCTCTAATCTCTGTGGGGGTGCATAGGGCCAGCGGAGGGGTCCCTCCCTTGGTGCCCACAACAGCAGTGAGCCCCTCCTGCTCTCTAAGCCAGACCCCACCCAGAGCCCTATCTCTCCTCGGAGCTGCCTCTTCTCAGGACCCCCACCACCTCACACATCTCCTCACAGAACCTCTCCCTTCTCCTCACCCCATATTCCCTCTCAGCAACCCCCAGCCCCTCTCCCTTGCTAATCCTCTCCTCCTTCTCTCTCCCTCTGTCTCTGTTCCTCTCCTGCACTCCCTTCTCCCCGCTCCCTGTCCCTGCACTCCCTCACTGACCCCCTGGCCCTCCTGCTGTCTTTAGGTCTCCAGCTCTCACGGGCCCTCCCCCAACACCCCCCCCCCCACCTCCCAACCAGGCCGGAAATCCCTTCCTCCCTGCCCCCAGCTTCTCTGGAAGAACAAATGTCCTCCGCTGTCCCCTGCGTTGTTGGCCTCTGTCACAGAAGCACTGCCCTGGCTGGAGCTGTGATCAGTCTGTCATGCCTCTGTCCACCGCCACCGCCACCCACCCCCAGCCCCTAAGCAGGCCAAGCTCCCTGAGAGCAGAAACCATGTCTGACCTATCTGCTGACCTCACAGCTCACTGCAGTGTCCAGGATGATTTGTTGACAGCAGCTGAGACTGCGGAGTTAGAGAAAGGATTTGGGCCAGAGGTGTCGGGAAGGTGTCGGGGCTGGGCAGGAGCTAAAAGGCAGTTTCGTCTAACATTTATGAGCTCTTTACAGCACCAGAGGCTTTCCCAGTCACCGCAGCCACTACTTCCTCCTGCCGCTCAAGAGCTAAGTCTTGTCATTCCCATTTTACGCTGAAGGAAACTCAAAGAGGTTAAGCTTGTGCTCCAGGCCACGGTGCCAGTGAGCGGCCACACCAGGGTTAGCATGAAAGATAGGGCTGAGGTGCCTGTGGCTGGGGTGAGGGGGGCCGTAGCTAGCTGCTAAGGGCGGGGGTGGGGGCAGAACAGCCAACCCCCCCCCCCCTTAGTCTGGGGTCTGGGGCTGGATCTGAAGGCCTTCCTGAGCCATCTCATTATTCCCGACACTGACCAGAGCTGCCCCCCAGCCTACACCCCCTTCCCCCCAACTCTCTCCTCCGGAAGGAGCCGGTTCTGACTCAGACCCATTCCAATCGATCATCAAGGTGATCCGGGAATGAGCTCAATGAGCTCGGAAATAGGAAGGAAACCTCTCTCAGATTTGGCCTCCCACGGGCTCAAAGTCCTGGCTCTTGCACCGGAAGGAGCCACTTTAAGGATCTCCCTAGGGATCCATGACCAGAAAGACAGAGGATCCGGTTCATAGCAAGTGTGACCAAGAGCCCAGCAGGCGGGCTGCTGGATCTCCACCTCATGATCTCCCCCAACCCCCACAACCGATCCCCTCTAACTCCTTGTGGGGGGGTACGGGGGCCTCTTTTACCCAGAAAGCCGATCTAGTTTGACCTCTCCTTCATGAGCCTCTCTGCCAGTATGTGTCCACTGGCATCCTGGGACAGGGAACTGTCACCCCTCAGACACCCCCCATCTTGGACTGCTGAGGGCAGAGCTGTGTCTCCCCTCTCTAACTGGGTGCTCTGAGGCCTGGAGCTCCCTCTCTGACTCTAACAGAGTGCACAAGGAGGCAGGGTCATTTCCAGTTACCGTCCTCAGACCCGGGGCTGCCCCAGGGTGGCACCTGTGTTCCACTCTGAATCCCCTCTTTCTGTAGCCCAAACTCTGTCTTAGTCCCTAGAAAAGAGCTGAGAAGTCCCCTGCCCCCCTCCAACCCTTACTCTGGCTGCCCTTCCACCCAACCTGGAGGCTCCTTTAAGACCAAAGGGATGGGGGTTGCATCAAGTCAGACACAACAGCCCCATCCTCCCCCTCCCTCACAGGCCAGGTTTCCTGCCATTGACAGCAGCCCAGCTGGGCCCTGCCCAGCCTCCATGCTTAACCCCTTCACAACCAGATCTCAGTGCTAGGGGCCTGCACATCTGTAAAATTAGGTGAATAAAAGTACCCGTTTCACTGGGTTGTTTTGAGGATTAAATGTGTTAATCACAGAACAACACCTAGCATATGTTAATCCCCCAATAAAAGTTAGCTGTTAAAAAAAAAAGTTAACTCTTAGTCTCATTGTGTGAGTTTGGATGGATCCTTTCACATCTCTAAGCCTCAGTATTATCCACTGTTAAATGGGGAAGTAAAACACCCTACTCCCCAAAGATTGTCCCAGGAATGAATTGTGAGCATGTAGATAAAAAAAAAAAATTTTTTTAAGATTTTATTTATTTGATAGACAGAGATCACAAGTAGGCAGAGAGAGAGAGAGAGAGAGAGAGAGAGAGAGAGAGAGAGAGGAGGAAACAGGCTCTCTGCTGGGCAGAGAGCCCGATTTAGGGCTCGATCCCAGGACCCTGGGATCATGACCTGAGCAGAAGGCAGAGGCTTTAACCCACTGAGCCACCCAGGCGCCCCTAGATAAAAATATTTTGCAAAGATAGATAGCATCAGGATGCAATATGGAACTATCGTGGACCAATAAACAAACAAACAAAAAAACCCAAAAACCTTCCCTTGACTATGTGATTAAAATCTCTTACCAGCAAATGGGCCTCCTGGTTTCTCAAACTCATTACCTTACCTGACAGGCAGAGGGTGCAGCATAAAGCGGCGGGTGGTTTCAGAGTTGGGTTTTGGCAAGATCCCATTTCCTCATCCTTCAGGTGGGGTGGTCACCCCTACCGCCAAGTCCCCCCCCCTCCGAGTTCTTAGGAGAAACAAAGGAGATCCAAGAGCACAGGTGTGAATGTGCTTTGCAAACATTAACAGTTCTACAAGGGAAGGAAAGGGGTTTGTGGAAAGTGGCCAGCTAGGGGTGGGGCAGGGGCCTGTTGGGAAGGGCTTTGAGCTATGAGCTCTGGGTGCTGCAGGTTACTGGAGAGATGGGGGCAGAAATTACCTGACACCAGCGCTGTGGGGACAGGGCTTCACCTTGAGACATGAGATGTCACCTTGAGAAGTCCCCAGTGGGGCAAAGCAGAAAGGAGGCCAAAGACACGGGCTTGGCCCCGGTATCATCCCTTTACCTCCCTCTTCCCAGCCAATCCCATTGGCCATCAGAAGACCTTGGGCAGAGGCACCTCCAATGCGCTCCAAGGTGACTGTCGTGCCAAGACATGACATGCTAGGACAGGCTCGCCCTGCACGTCCATCCGCAGCACCAAAGACCCCACCCTTGGGCTGCAGATTCCTGGCCTCACCCCTAGGGAGAGCAGGCCTGCCACCCTCCACACATCCCAGCCAGGACAGGCCTAAACCTGCTACAGAGGAAAACAAGCACAATCGGCTAGAACCCTGCTCTACCTTGTCTTTTAACTAAGAGGTTCTGCCAAGGCCTAGCAGAGGGGGCTGACCTCACATGACTAGCATATCCCTACCCCAGGCCTCTGGAGGGAGCTAGGGAATCAGGAGACCTTGTTTGGGTCCTGGCTGTACCCCAACCTTGCTGTGCCTCCCTGCAAATCACCTACCCTGTCAGGGCCTGTATGACCATCTATAAAATAAAGGGTCTGGACCTGGTCTGAAGGTCCTCTCCAGTACTGAGACTGTGACCAGGAAGGAGTTAACTGGAGACCAGGCTCCAGGTCAGGAAGGCAAGGGTTAATCTGGAGGGGCGGGTGTGGAGGCTCTCTCTCCTTTTCCTGTGGAGAGTGGAGTTTGGCTGCCACCAAAGTTACTTCCAGTCCTTACTGTCCCTCCTGCCCTTGTCTGGTCCTGCCCAGGGACCCCTGCTTCAAGCCTAGCCTCAGTGAGGGCACAGAGGTGAGTGCATCCGGAGCCCAGGGCTGGGGTGGGAAGGCACTCGGGGACCCAAGGGCAGGGATGCTGGCACCAAACCAGTGACCAAATGCTTCCCGCCCTCCCCCACCCCACCAAGTCCAGATCTGAAGCTGTGGTCAAAGTTCAGACCACTAACCACAGGACTGGGAGAAGGTGAGCAAAGGGGACGGAGGGCACAAGGATGTCTGCCAGGCTTCTAGGGCGGAACATCTGTGGTCGAGCATCAGGGCCAACCCAGGAGGCAGGAAGAGACGGTGGATGGCAGACTATTTTAGTCCCTGTGTTTAGGGACTTTTTATAGCCTTGCTGCTCAGGGCTGGGAAGAGGGAAAGGGACAGGAGCATACCCATAAGGTCAGATAAGCACAGTGCCCTCTTGGGACCTTGGAATCGGACCCATTGCCTGGTATAGTTCTTGGGAGCCAGGAGGGAGGTCATTGCCAAGCTCTCCTGGCTGCCTGCGTTCGCAGTCACCAGTCACCAACTACCTATGGACTGACTTACTAGACACTAGATAGGGATGTGTGTGTGCGTGTGTGTGCGTGTGTGTGCACGTGCACACACACGCGCGCACACACACACACACACTCTGGAGTGGGGGGTTTGGCAGGGTCTCTGGCCTCCCCCTGTCCTGGAAAGTTCTTTTCTTTTGTGACCTCCTGACTGGAGGTCCTCTCAGCCCCCAAAACTTCTATGTCCCTTTCAACTGAATGGAGGATTCAGGGAGGAGGGAGCAGGGGTGGAAGGGGTTGTGCTGAGCCTTGTGGGTGGCCCATTCTCTTACTGCCAACGGCATCATCAGCTCTTGATTTACAACCCCTTCTGGTCCCCTTCCCCAGTGGCAGAGGAGGTGGCGGACAAGGGTCACGGGGGTCTCAGGATGAGAAGAGGACAGAGACCCTGAGGGCAGATTGCTGGGAGTGCCAGTAATTGGGAAGAATCTGTGGAAGGAACTTTTTAGTGAGGCAAAGGGCCCAGGTCTAATGGAAAGTGCTTGGGATTATAGCAGCAAGAAGAGAAGCAAAACATGAGAGGGACAGAGAGACAGGCCATCTGAACTAGTTCTGCACTGCAAGGCTAGAGACCCAGGTTTCAATCCCAGCCCCTACCTCTCAGTAGAGACCTGAGCAAGCCCTTTCCTCTCTACCAGTTTCCTTTTCTGTAAATGGAAATGCAGAGGTAGGCAAGGTGGTGTTCACAGGCAGGCACTGTGGAATTCCCTTGGCAGGGGTACAGAGGTGGGAGGTGGCTGGGTGACATGACCTGGTCGCCACCTCTCTGTCTCTTTCCCTGCGGCCCAGCTGGGACTGGGCAGGGCAGTTGGCTGTGATTACCGGAGGCTCCTACCCTGTGGTTATATCCCTGACCTCGGGTGCTTGGGGGCGGGAAGGGTGGGCCCTGCTGGAGCCCGCCTGTGGCTGGGGAGCCTTCTTGTCTTGGACTCAAAGTTGTTGGGTTGGGAAGAGGTATTTTTTCCGGTTGAGGCCACTTTCGGGAACTGAGCCGGGACCAGCCCCATTTCCTTTTCCAAGTGTCCCACTTGCTGATGCTTGCTTGGCATGGCTCTATGGCCAGATTGGGGCATCCTCAAAGGAGCATGTTTCTGGGTGGCCAGGGCGCCCCTGCTCAATGTCTTTGAGGGATAGAGAGGGGGAGGGGTAGCCTGAGCCTCTCTGCCCCTTAAGGACGGTACCGGCTGATTTGGATGGAGGAGGGGTGGCTGGCTGATCCTATTCCCAGGACCAACGGCAGGAGAAGTTCAGGGACTCTCTTCCTGACCATTCCTCTTTCCCTGCAGGCACCAGGAAGCTCCGGCCAGTTACTCTTGGCTCCTCAACTAGCTGCCTACTTCCAGTGGCTTATGGGGTACAATCCTGTCCAGCTCCGCTGAGATGATCCTGGCCTCTCCCTCCACCCCGTCCAGGGGACGCACCCCCAGCGCGGTGGAGAGGCTGGAGGCCGACAAAGCCAAGTATGTCAAGACCCACCAAGTGATAGCACGACGCCAGGAGCCCGCTCTGCGTGGGGGTCCCGGACCGCTCACCCCGCACCCCTGCAATGAGCTGGGGCCCCCTGCATCGCCCAGGACGCCCGGGCCCGCCCGCCGGAGCAGCGGCAGGCGGCTGCCAAGGCCTGACTCCCTCATCTTCTACCGCCAGAAGCGGGACTGCAAGGCTTCGGTGAACAAAGAGAACGCCAAGGGCCAGGGGCTGGTGAGGCGCCTCTTCCTGGGCGCCCCCCGAGACGCCACCTCCAGCAGTCCGAGCCCAACAGAGCGACCAGCGGCTCCTGGGGTTTGGGCCGCGCCCCAAGATGCCCCGGAAGCGGCAGGAAAGCGGGCGCTGTGCCCCACATGCTCACTACCCCTGTCGGAGAAGGAGCGCTTCTTCAACTATTGCGGCCTGGAGCGCGCGTTGGTGGAGGTGCTGGGCGCTGAGCGCTTCTCTCCGCAGAGCTGGGGCGCCGACGCCAGCTCCCAGCCCGGAACGTCGCCGCCGCTAGGCTCTGGGGACGCCAGCGATTGGACGTCCAGCGACAGCGACACGGATCGCCCGGACGGAGCTGGCGGCGGCGGTGGCGGTGGTTGCGGCGGCGGCGGCGGCGGCTCGGAGGCGGCGGGCTCGGCGCGGGACGGGCGCCCCCCGGTGTCGGTGGTGGAGCGCAACGCGCGCGTCATCCAGTGGTTGTACGGCTGCCAGCGCGCCCGCGGCCCGCCGCGCGAGTCCGAGGTGTGATCGCGGCCGCTCGGGAGCGGGCTCCCGGGGAGTCCGGGGTCCGGGGTCCGGGGTCCAGGATCCCGGGAGGGCTAAGGGGTGGATGCACGGCTGGACCCGGGCACGGGCAGGGGCGCCCTGTCTCTGAGGCGCCGGGTGCCTTTAGGAAAGCCCTTCCCTCTGGATTCTTGGTACCCCCCCCCCCCGCCCGCGAACCTTGGGAGGAAGGGACAGAATGATTCGGAAGGCCCTTCCCAGAGCAGACGACCGAGGGGGAGGGGGCAGCTATGTGGCCCCTGTGGAGGCCGGATCTGGGGAGAGAAGCCTGGGGTGGGAGATCGGAGAACCTGCTGAATAAAGCCAAAACGTTATTTAAAGGAGTCGTGATGTTGGCTTAGAGAGCAGCTATTGAGGAAGGGGGCGGGGCGGGCTTGCGCCGAGTTAAGCGCCTGGGTTTTTGGAATGCGAGTTCCCGGCTCACTGTGTGACCCTGGGCAAGCACTTAACTTCCCCGAACCACAGCTGCACCCCTCGGTGATCAAAATATTTTTGAAATGGTCATAAAACGCATGGTAAAGTGCCCGGCATATAGGGAAGTGTTCAATAAACGACAGCCACTAAAACCACTACTGAATCAGTACTAACTCCATTATGATCATCTCCACCATCGACCCCCAGAGGTCGATCCAGGCTAGATCTGGGAGCCTGGAACAGCATGTTTGGGGAGTTCTGGGGAGGGGTCTGCTCCAGAAATGTGGGTCTGCTGGCCCGAAAAGGCCCCCATTCCTGGAGATTTGCTGCACTCTTTGGTTACTAGCTATGAATGGGCTGAGACAGGAAAAATCCAGAATTGAGGACACTAAAGGAAGGGACCATTCAAACCAGGACTTTGATCATTGGCAGCCTCACATAGGGCCACTGTCTTCCTTTCCCTCAAAGACACACAAGGTCATTCGATTGCCTCCAAGTCCACATCTCCAAGTCTTTGCTTAGGGTCCTCCTTCCTTTGCCTGGGCTACCTTCCCCTTTCCACTCATCCTTCTAAGATTACATGTATTCATTCTCCCTCCGAAATTCCTGAATTCCTCAGTTGGCCTCATCTCTGAGCTCCCAAGTACAGCCTTATTTTTGTGTCTCAACTTGTCACCTTTTGTGGAACCCGCTGGTCGGTGAGTCACTGACCTTCCCCCAGTGCAGGGACGTTGCGCTCAGGAGGGCCACAGGCAACGTTTGTTGAATTAAAGAGGCTGAACAAGGTGATGGGGGCCTGTTCTCTGGGGTTCCCCAGTTTCCTGGAAAGTTGTATCCTAAATCCGACGCCAGGGCTGTCTCGTCATTTTCTCCCTGTACATTTGTGGGGGAAGGGAGTGAGGGCGCTTTGAGCTGGATCTGCCTTGAGGTTGCCCACCCAAAAGCAGTCATCCCCGCCGTCCGGACAAAGGCACGCGGTCACAAGGGGTGTCGGGTCAGGGTTTTTATAGGAGTGGGGGAAGAAAGGGGGTGTCCAGCTGGGCCGGCCGACTAGTCGCCCTTGGGCGCAGCCTTCACCCTCATCTCGGCCAGTTTGTGGGTGAGAAAGCCCCACTTGAAGCCGGCTACGTTGTCGGCCTCCCCCGGCTCGGGGAGCTCAGTGGCCTCTTCTGCGGCTTCGTCCCGGGCTTCGGGGTCTGGCTCCGGGTTGGGTTCCGCGCCGCGCAGTATGGACGCCGCTGCCGCCTGCTGCTGCTGCCACCTGCTGGCGAACGCGTCCCAGAATCCCGGCCTACGCGGCTCCGCCTCCGTCGCGGTCACTGCCTGAGAGGGGGACCGCGCCGCCAGCGGGCTGCGGGATTAGGACGGGTGTCATCGGCCGAGAGGCCCAAGGAGAGAACGAAGAGGGGAGACAAGGCGCAGGCGCCAGTAGTGGGACAGGAGGAGCCAGAGGGAGGTCAGGTGACGGGGGTGGGGCGGGAGACTGGAGGTCCGCGGAGGGCTCAGAGGCACAGGGAAAGGCGGCTGGGACGGGACAGTGTCAGGGGATCAGGTGAGGGGTCTGGGAAGAGGGCACTGAGACCACGATTCCTGGGAAAGAGTCGGGGTCAGGCGTTTAAGGAAGACGGGGAGAGGACTACAGCCAGAGGAGGGAAGAAAGCCTGAGCCGTGAAGTCTGGAAAGCTGTGGGAGGATCCGGGACGAGGGGCGGGACCCAGCGATGGTTGGGGCGGAGTCAGGCTCGGGGAGAAGAGGTCCGGGAAACCAGGGTTGCAGCCCTGGGGAAAGAGGCGGGGCGGGGGCGAGAGCGATGGAGGGAAATGGGGACTGGGAAAATGAGGACACACTGGAGAGAAGGACAGGTGGAGCGACCCAAGGAAATGAGAAAGGCCTAGATGATGGCTTAGTGGGGAGGAGGAGTGGAGGGGTGGAAAGGCGTGTGGGGGAGGAGCAGTCAAGGAGAGATGCCGAGTCTTGAGGTGGGAGCCTCAGATCTGAGGAGGAGTCCTTGGAGCTCTGGGAAGGACAGGGGATGAGCGCCAGGAGGAAGAAAGGGACCCCTGGGGAGGGAGAGATGGGTGGGTCAGGGGGACCCCCAGGGGAGAAAGGAATAAGGGAGTGTCAAAGAAAGAGGGTGTGACTGGGCTGGAGGAAAGGGCAGAGCGGGAGTGTGTGCCAGAATGGAGCTAGGAGAAAGGAGCTTCCCTGGGTCCTACCCCTACCCCCAGCATCAAAGCCCTTCTAAATCAGTGGTTCCTAACTAAACTAGTGCCTCTCAGGTCCTCCCAAGCAAGCTGCAAATTCAGATCCCAGGCCTCAGCCCACACCTGCCGAATCAGAAGCTTTGAAGCTTTGAGGGTCTGGCACAAACTTCCTAGGAGGAGGAGGGTTTAGACCAGCACTGGGAACCACTGGTCTGGACCATCCTCTGTTCTGAACACCTAAATGTTCTCTCTTCTGTTCCTCAGCTGTAGGGAGAGGACCACCCCCCAACCATGCAGATGGGGAGGAGAGAGAGTATAAAGTACCTTTCTAGCACCTCAATTCCAACAGCCCTTAAAGTTCTCCTGAGATCTAACCTAAACTCCAGATATGTCGACTTGGCCTCTTTCCTGATGAGAGAAACATAAATGGCCAGGAGCTGGCTCTCCCCCTGGCTCCCTGGTCAGAAAGATAGACAAATAGATCAGAAGGAAAGGACATTGGGACGTCAGGCCCAGCCCAGCCCCCACCAACACGCACGTACTGGTCCGCACAGGGCTCCGGTGGCAGTAGCTTGTCTTCATCTTCTTTGTTAAACAGAGACGACATTGTCAGCCAACCTTTCACCCCAACCCCCTGAACCTGGGAGGAACGGGCTGGGAGTCAGGGAGGGGGTCACAGCAGCGTCTGCCAGGCGCCCCGGGGCTGGGGTGAAGAAGGGAAAACTCACCCGGCGGGCCAACTGTGACATGGAATGGAAAGCCTCTTCTGCGGGTTCTGCCGGCTCAGATTCCGCTAACGCTGGGTTCCCTCTCTGGGACACAAGACCCCCTCCCAGGATGAGAGAGGCTCCAGAGGAATGAGACCTCCCTCCCCGACTGCTAGCCTGGTATGCACACTCCAGTACCCCAAACCCTCCCACCTAAACACCCATCTCATCCACTCACACAGCCCGTAAATCCAGACAGGTGGCCCTCTACATAAAGCCACGAGTCCCATACCTTACCTGGATAGTAGACCCCTGCAGACCACCTTGAGCACACACCTGCTCACCCACAGACACATCCACACGCACCCAGAAATGTGTGGATAAGGGCATGCATGCCAATGCAGACACACCTGTATGTGAGCAACCCCACACAGCTATACCTCTTCCCTTGTGCTACATGTACGTCCTGGGAGGCACCTCTACAAGAACATGTCCTTGGTTACCCCATTCACACCTGTACACTTACACCAATGCAGACGGCTGCCCGGAGGCCCACCCACAACTCCCTCCACCTCTCCACCCCTCCACAGATGCCAAGGCCGAGACGAACACAGAGGATAAATATAACACCTGCCAGTGCCTGCACAGAGGGTCTCCGGAAGAGACATGCCCCAAATCCACACACTCGAAAATCCCTATCTCTAGTTCACGCCCACCCGTACAATTTCATGGACATTCTGCACGGACCCCAGTCCTTATACCAAACCCACAGCTACTTCTACACAAGCCCAGCCTGGGACACCCACCTGTCTAGACAGATGCTTCTTCACATTGACACACACACACACACACACACACACACCCCCTTACAGAAATAGTTCCTGCCCTTGCAACACCTGTTTGCACAACTACCGTATATCACAGCATCTGGATGGAAGACAGTTCCCAGTTTCAGAGCCTTTTTGATTTTTAATGTCAGGACAAAGATGGTCCAAGTTCAGGCTCTGACCTGATGCTGCAATGGTGACTCCACGTTAAGTGCCGCTTTTCCTACTTCCAGTCCCATAGGACCCTTTTCCTCTCAAGGCAAGCCATCTGCATTCCACTGAGCCCTGCCCACTAGAAAGTCGTGTCAAGCCCCACGTACCCCCGGTGGCTACTGCCCACTGGTGCTGGAAGGATCTCTTCCATGCGGTAACCCTTGAGATCTTTGGTGACAATGACTATTCTTCCGGTGGTCCCCAAATCTTCTCCCTGTTTTCTTCAATACCCTGGCTTTCTGCACCATGCCATTTGTCATCCCCTGAATGTGCTGCTGGCTTTTGCACAAATGTGCCCTTCCCCCAGAGCCTGTCCCTTGCCCTTCCTTGTAACTTTCACACCTGCTGCCCCTCTTCCAGGACCCACTCAGCAAGCATAGATTGTACCCACCTCCTCTGCCAGGTCCTCCTCAGGTTCTCCACTTAGGGTCTGTAACACTTTGGACTTGTAGGTTTTCCAGAAGGCCTGGTTCATGGCTGCAGGGGAAACACACCTGGCACCCTAGTTCAGGCAGGCAGTGACTCAGTGATCACCCAGTGGGTCTGGCTCCAGGAACTTGGTGAGGCCAGGAGCCTGTCCCAGGGATCAGGTGACTTCATTAAAGATGCACCAGTCTCCCCATCTGGCACAGTGTCCAGCAGGTGAATCTGATCCAGAGGAGTCTGGGGTGGGGATGGGACAGAGCTGGCTTCTGTGGCTTCAGTCCCTGGTCTTGACCCATATTGGCCAAGAATAATGAAGACATCTCCATGGAGGCCTCCTTCCTGGCCCTAGGGGTACTTGAGTTTGAATTTGATCTCTCGGAATGGCTCTAGGAAAAATCTGTTTTCATTCACAAAGTCCATTTGTAAAGTCTTTGGGCCCAAGACCCACTCTGGTGCTCCTGTGTCTGTAGTCACACCAGATGTGCCCTAAACAGGGCCTGCCCTAGATCCCTACTCAGCTGTGAACTGGATTGAGGAGGTTCTAAGGTCCCCAGTTGGCATCCTGGGCTTACATTTCATTGCTTTGTCTGGGCTGGAAACTGATTCCCTTCCTCAGGGATGCACGTGCACGTCTACCTGTTTCCTGGCAACAGGTTCCAAAGAGCTGGAGTCCCTGAATTATTGCTGAGCTCCTCTGGTCAGCCAGAAAGGCACCAGGCTCCGATGAATGGGGAAAGGCTCTCTGGCCCTCTCCCCATTCTGAGCACACAACACCTCGGCTGTATTTGCCTTTGCTGCCAGCCCATGCCTGGGAATCCAGGGCTCAGAGAAAGGGGGCAAAGATGAGAGGTCCTTCTGTGCGCACTTCCTCTTCCCGTGAGAGGAGCTGACCCCCATTCAGTCTGAGGACATGCCTGTGCACTGTCCTCCCCAGGAGGAACACTCCTTGCTCACGGATCTGACTGGGGTGGATGAAGGATGGAGACCCAAGGGAATAAGTGGGGAACGGTGAGAAGTGGTGAGGGCTTTGTCAGGAACTGGAAGTATCTCAGGAATCTTTGTGGGGGCCAGGATCGCAAACGTACTCACTCTTACTCATTAATTCATTTATTCACATCACGGACATTTTCCAGCGCCTTCCAGAGATGCGCGAAGCATTTTCCCTCTCTCGACTGACCTCAGAGTCTAAGATCTGGGAAGAAGCTAGGGGTGACAGTGCCCGGGGATGACGCAGAGATACGCTGGGCCAGGCAGGACGGGAGGGCAGGGACCGGAATCCCCCGGGGGCACGCACCACCCAGCAGCTCCCCAGCAATAGCCTCGCTCAGGTCGGATGAAGCGGCTTCTGGGCCCCGCCCCGCGCTCCGTCACTGACGTTGATGGCCGCGTGGGGGCGCTCAAGACTCCAACAGCGCAAGTGACGTCATCTGAGGCGGTCTGGAGGAGCCTGGTCTGCCCCCGGGCGTCACGTAACGTCATCCCACAATCCGGAAGCTCCCACACGTGTGCGCCCGACCCGGCTCTGGGCGTCCTGGCCCCTCTGTCACCGGCCATGGGTCGCTCCCGCCGGACGGGTGCGCACCGAGCCCATTCCCTGGCCCGCCAGATGAAGGCGAAGCGGCGGCGGCCGGACCTGGATGAGATTCACCGCGAGCTGCGGCCCCAGGTTCCCGCACGGTCTCGGCCAGACCCGGGCCCTGAGCCTGACCCCGACCTGCCAGGGGGCGGCCTGCATCGCTGTCTGGCCTGCGCGTGAGTCCCGCCCCGCCCCGGCCTGGCCTGGGGAGGAGAAGCATAGGCGGGGCGGGACAGACAGGGGCGTGAGGTCCGGGCCCTGGGACGTGCAGGGTCTTTCTCCTGCAACCCGTGGGTCTCCTGGTTTCCCATCCCTTCAGGTTCGCTGCCAAGTGTCAGGAATAGCTAGGTTCAGGGAGATAGGCATATCTGAGAGGCATCACCTCACTCTTTTTACCCACCTCCCATCCCTACAGGAGATACTTCATCGATTCCGCCACCCTGAAGACCCACTTCCGATCCAAAGACCACAAGAAAAGGTATGAAGGAGTAAGGAGAGGACTGATGAACGTCTGGGCAGACAGGTCTTGCGTCTGGTCAGCTCCCAACTCTCATTCTTCTTTCTCCCAGGCTAAAGCAGCTGAGCGTGGAGCCCTACAGTCAGGAAGAGGCCGAAAGGGCAGCGGGAATGGGCTCTTATATGACCCCCCAGCGACTGGCAGTGCCCACGGAAGTATCCACTGAGGTCCCTGAGATGGACACAACTCCCTGACATGACCTGAGGGTGCAAATCAGGGGAGCTGCCCGTGGACAGCAAGGCAAGGGCTATGCTGGGAGAGACTGTGCCAACCTCTTTTGGCCCTGGGCTTGGGGAGTGGATGGCCTCACCCTCAATAAAGGAACTGGTTAGAGAAGATTTGCCTCTGACCCTAACCTCCAACCCACTCCCCCCAGCTCCTGCCCTGGGTGGGGGTGGGGGCGGGTGTTTCTGCTACTTTTGTTTACAGGGCCTAGGTTGTCTATTCCCTACTTGGTCCAGCTTTGGAACCTACAGCCTTGCCTTCCCTCGGGGATCCTGCATCTTAGCTGGAGACCCAAAGTGGAACCCAGGTCAGTGAAGGGGAGAGGAAGGATCAGGTTTATACTGTCCTGCTCTCATGAGAGCAGGGACTGGCCCTCAGAAAAGAAATGGGCTCCCGAGATTACAGCCCCCACTGAGTCACGTCCCCCAGGACCCAGGTAAGAGGCCGCCTACTTTATCCTCAGGCCTGTGGCCGCCGCTGCTGCCCCACCATCTTCCAGACAGCATAGCAGGAGCCACCCAGTCCCAGGACAGCCAGCAGCGTAGCCACAACCCCAGCCAGCGGACTTCGGGGCTCTGCTTTCAGCTCCCCAGCTATCTGCATCTGGAGATACACAGAGGCTCCATCTGAGGGGTGGGTCAGTTGAGACTTCCTGGAAGGTAGAGGGTGGGAAGGAGCGGAGAAGGGACGGCTGGGTGAAGGAGATACGTGTGCCATTGTTGCCCCAGGGAGATTCCATCCCGATCCCTCTCGCTTCACTGCCCATCTGGGCCCTGGCTGCTCAGGCGGCAGCAAACGTGACAGCCTGGCTGCTGGGGGTGTCAGCCCAGCTATGGTAATGGAAAAGCGGGGGGTCGGTGGCCGAAGCCATCAGTGAGAGGTACTTACCTGTAATACCCGGAAGTAGCCGGGGGTCAGGCGTCGGAATTTCATGGTGGATGCCACTGGTCTCCCTGGCGGCCTGTGAGGTGGAAGCAGGAATGAGGGGTAGTGGTGTTGGTGATACCCAGGAGCAGAAATCAGGGCATAGAGGTTTCTGACCTCCCATATGCATGAGAGCCATGCCTGAGAGGATGCTCACCAGTGTTTGCTCTCCCAAGTCTGGCAGGGGGCGGGGCAGCTAAACCTTTAAATCTGGTCCCTTCCCCCTCCTGCCCATCCTGCCAGCCTCAGGAACAGCTGTCAAGAGAGATCAGCATCAGGCCTGAGCAGCACCTCCCCCACTCGCCAGGGAGGCCAGGCTGGGTAGTCAGGAGAGGCCTTGCCTGGCAGCGCTCAGGAGTCTTAGACCTGGATCAGGTATTGGGAGGGTCTCCCCAGCCCTGGTTCCGGCTCTTTCCCTACCCCTCAGATGGTTGGATATCACCAGTCAGTCCTCAGCAAAGGAGGAGCAGAGTGCCTTATTAACTTCCTATCCTCCCAAACAGCGGTAGGCCTTTTCACTTGGTTTCTGTTGGATCAACGGCCCCTACCTTGGGGAGAGGCACATACCACTTCTTTCTCCAAGATGAAGTTCCTATAGGGACTTTCCTATTCTTGGCTTGAGAACAATAAAAGAAGATCAGTATATACTGATTAAGAAAGTTGTCCACGGCATGCTAAAAACCAGTGGCCAACCGTGTCAGGCAGTATTCTAAGCAGTGAATGTATATTATTTTATTTGGTGTTGACTATCTCCTAAAATGAAAAACATAGCATGTGGCGTATCTGCCTATGTAGAGAATGGAAACTTTCAGTAGTCCCCGTTTGGGAATGGAAGAGAGAGAGAGAATGCCCTACTGTTAACCTTTGAATGTTTTACAGCAAATGTATAGAAGTAACTCTTATAAACTCGTAAAACTACTACCATTTACTCTACCCTTACCTGCCGAGCCCTACCAGGTACACAAAATAAAGGCAAGGTTGTGGGTGTGAGGCCCCCAGGCCTTTCAGGGGAGCAGTTGAGTATGAGCGGTGAGTTCCTGTCTGTTTCTCCCCTGCAGGATTTCGTGTTCGGGGAGGGCAGGGGCCGGCTGGCTCAGGGAAGGTGTTTGACGAAATCAGGATGGTGGAGACAGGGTCTGTGTTTATTGGGATTCCGCAGAGTGCCACAGGAAGGCTGTTGAAGGAAGAGGCAAAAATGTGAAAGGGGGGTGCAGCGTGGAGCAGTGATGGAGGGACACATGCTGCGCAGGGTGTAAGGAGGCGTCAGTCAAAGGAGGAAGCCAGAGGTGAGGGCTGTGTTGCACATTTGGAGCCTCCTGGGTCACCAGTGAGGGAGCAAGGCCTGCAGGGACCTGCGGGGACCTTGAAAGATACAGCCAGCAGTCTGCATTCATGTTCGATGCCCCATGTGAAAGTGGGAAGGGGTCAGCAGAGCTGGCCAAGGTCCAGAGACCTGGATTTGTATGTGAAATTATTCAGTGATGACAACTGAAACACACTATAAGAGCCATCCATAGGCCAAGTGCAGAATTTGGGTTTTAGGGCAAGATCATGACAGGCCTTGAAAGCATTGGGGCACTGGTAGGGATTCCAGAGGCCAAGCCCCTCTCCACAAAATCAAAGCAATAATAACTCCTGTGTATCCTATGTGACAGATTTCAAAGTACTTTGAGCAAATCTTCACTGTGCTAAGGTGTAGATGTCCCTGTTTTAGATGGGAAAAAACAGGTTCAGAGAGGTATTGAGGTTAGTCTCAGTCACACAGCAGATGGAACTGATTCTGTCTGATTACGAAGTCCGGGGAGTCTCCTGGCATGGGATGATGATGGTGATGGTGGTGGTGAGGATGGTGACAGTTCTAAACAGTATGTTTCAGACTTGTTCAAAGAGAAGGGGTCTTAACTGGGATTCAGAATTCAGGGGCCCCATAAATTTGGATGGGAAAAAATGTTACATTTTTCACTAACTTATAACCAAAATTTACCATTTCCTTCTATATGGATTGACTTATCAATCTTTGTGTCTTTGTCACCTATTGAAATCACAGATATTTTCATATCAAAATCAGTTGTTCAACGGTCTCCACATTATATATGCTCATGACTATTTCAAAATCGTGATAGTTATTAGCCCACTGCTAAATCACACTCTTTCAGACACTCCTGCTATGTAGCCACCATTGATTGGGCAGCTGTGGCCTAGCAGAGGATCCGTGACCAAATGGTGCATCTCATCTACCCGTTCTCACGCTGGTGACCTAGGCTTCCCCATTATCTCCTGCATTCCCTCTGCTTAGTTGTTAACTGATAAATACGTGCAAAAAGGTGAATCAAAGACTCCCCCACAGCTGAACGTTCTTCTAGGTGAACAACGTGCTG
Organism: Mustela lutreola; assembly: GCF_030435805.1. Classification (NCBI taxonomy): domain Eukaryota; kingdom Metazoa; phylum Chordata; class Mammalia; order Carnivora; family Mustelidae; genus Mustela; species Mustela lutreola. Next base: position 19,117,407 of record NC_081299.1, read on the forward strand.
ATATTGTTACAAAAGGAAAATTTAATAGTCTTATTTAATGCTAATAAACATAATACTGTATCATAAATTTGTGGTGTGTTTTTTTAAAGATTTTATTTTTTTTAAAGATTTTATTTATTTATTTATTTGACAGAGATCACAAGTAGGCAGAGAGGCAGGCAGAAAGAGAGGAGGAAGCAGGCTCCCCACTGAGCAGAGAGCCCGACACGGGGCTCGATTCCAGGACCCTGAGACCATGACCTGAGCCACCCAGGCACCCCTAGGATTTTTATTTTTTTTAAGTAATCTCTACACCCAACGGACATGGGCTCGAACTCACAACCCTGAGATGAAAAGTTACACATTGTACTGACTGAGCCAGCCAAGCACCCCAATCATAAATCTGTGTCTTGTTTTGTTTTAAGATTGCATTTATTTGCCAGAGAGAGAGGGAGAGCACAAACAGGGGAGCAGCAGGCAGAGGGAGAAGCAGGTTCTCCACTGAGTAAGGAGCCTGATGCAGAATTGGATCCCAGGACCCTGGGATCATGCAAAGACAGACGCTTGACTGACTGAGCCACCCAGGTGTCTTATAAATTTGTGGGATGCTTCCAAAAGCACTATTCTGAGAAAGGGTCTGTAGCTTTCATCAGAGTGCCAGAAGGGTCTGTGTGCCAAAAAAGAGGGAAACTAAAAACCCCTGTTCCAAAAAGTTTTAGAGCTGTTAATGCAGGTACTATGCACAGCAGCCCATTTTGCAGACAAACTGAGGCTGGACAGCTAAGAAGCTGCGGAGGGGACATTTGCAGTCAGGGCTCTGGCTCCCTAACCTCTGTGCTTTGCTGCTGCACTCCCTGCTCACCTTTTTCTTTTCTTTCTTTTTTTCTTTTTTGAAAAGCCTAAAAGTCAAAGTGCAGTTTGGGGCGGGATCCTAGGGTCTCACAGCAGGGACACCGCCTCGGGTCGGGCCGCGGAGTAGCCGGAGGACGCCTGGAGGGCGGGGTAGGAGGCGGGCCAGCGGCGGGCCAATGGCGGTCGCAGCGCCTCACCTGGCGGTGCAAGTTGGGCCCAGGTGTGCGGGTGGCTCCGCCCCGCGCCCGGCCCAGGTCCCTCCCCAGGCCCGACTCCGCGGGCGGAAATTCCTGCGCGGGCGGGACCCGGCGAGAGCAGATCCCAGCGGGCGGTCTCGGCCATGGAACCAGTGGCGACCTGGACCCCCGGGAAGGTGGCAGCTTGGCTGAGAGGTGGGCCTGGGCAGAATCGGGCTTGAGGGGCGCTGCGAGGGGAGAGGGAAAGGAAAAAAGGAGGAGCCAGGTCTGTCGGTTAGTCAACAAGTCCTGTATAGACGGTCTGCCAGGTACCCGGTACTGTGCTAGGCAGAAGGATCGGCGGCATGACCCCGGGGGCCCCGAGAACTCAGAATGGGTCTCCCGGCGCCCCAATAACGCCGGTGGCGGCCAGGGTGGCGGAGGTGGTGTCAGGAAAACAGAGAGAGGGCCCCAGCGCGCCCCCGCCCACTCAATCTCCTTTATCTTCCCTCGGCCCCAGAGCTCAGTGGGCTGTTCTTAAACCCATTTTTCAGAAGCGGAAACTGACGCACTGAGCCAGGAAGTGATTTCCTTGGGCTTTGGAATAGGCCCGGTCCTCCTGTGTTTTCCTTTCTCACCACCTTGAGGTTCCCAGTGAGAGAAACAGAAGGCCCAGCCAGACCGAAGGGGTTGGCACAGCCCCACCCTGGGGGCCTCCAGGGAGGACATGCTGGCCAGCGTCAGCCCCGATGGGTGGGAAACGGCCCAGACTGCAGTTAGGAGAGGGAAGGGGAGGGGAGTCCTGACAGCCTTCCTGGGAGGGAAGCTCGCAACGGAGTGGAGGGGAACGGAGGACGCTGCTGGCAGGCTCAGGGCTCAGAGCGACCAGCCCTTGAAAAGCACGGATTCAGGCCTGGAGTCAGACTCCTAGGCCGAGCTCCAGGCCCCTCCCCTCCGCTCACCAGCTCTGCGACCAGAGGTCTCAGTTTCTCCATCCATAAGGTGAGAGAGTCTGCAACTCTCATGAGGTAGACAAAATGAGACAATCATGGCAGGAGCCTAGCCTGTGGGGCTCAGTGTAGGAGACTTTGGGGGAAGAAGGCAGTGCAGCAGGGTCACTGCACAGGGCAGAGGGGCTGTCCAGGGGCTGTATACCTGGAGTCACAGGTTTGGGAACTCGCAGTCCAGTGTTCTTAATGTCACCTGGGGAATGAAGGAGAAATATTAATGACACTCACACTCCCTGGTGATAGAGCCTGACTTGGAATGGAAAGAATTCCTTCAAAGGGTGAGCAAGCTACTTTTTTTTTTTTTTAAAAAGATTTTATTTATTTATTTGACAGAGATCACAAGTAGGCAGAGAGTCAGGCAGAGAGAGGAAGAGAAGTAGGTTCCCTGCTGAGCAGAGAGCCTGATGCATGGCTCCATCCCAGGACCCTGGGATGGTGACCTGAGCCGAAGGGTGAGCCACCCAGGCGCCCCGTAAAGTGGGGATGACAGGAGTCACTACCTTCTACACTCAGTATGCACCAAATGTGTTAACATGTAGATTGCCCTTGAAATTTTGCCTAGCCCATGATAAGCTTTTAATAGATATTATTCCTATTTTTGGTCTGCCTTGTCTACCCTGTGCCAGGCATGGGCTAGAGTTCAAGATGAACAGTTATTTATGGCCCAGAACTTGAGGGGCAGTGGGAGCAGGAGAGCCCCGGACCCACTCTGGGGAGTTATGGAAAGCTTCCTGGAGGGAGTTGTATTAAAAAGGCAGGTAAAGTAGCTAGAACTACCCAGGCAGAAGAAATAGCACATACGAAGACCCTGAGGCAAAAGAGCATTCCAGGAGCCCCAGGGAGTTCGTGCTCTGGATCTAAAGTATTGAGTTCGAGGGGCTGTGCCAGGGGGTGAGACTGGAGAGGCAGATGGCGGCCTGCTCATACAAGGCCTTGTAGGTCGGGGAAAGAGTTTGCTAATGATACAATGGGAGATGTCACTACCATGATTCAGGGAATGGGCCAACTGCTTGACATGTATCCTGTCATTTGGTACGCACTGGATCAGAAAATAGGTGCTTATATTACTGCCATTTCCCAGCTGAGGCACAAAGCAGTTATGTTACTCACTCAGTAGTCTCATCTGTGAAATGGGCAGAACCCAGCCTGGGTCCTAGGATTGTGGTTAGGAACAGATGGGAGAGAAAGGGACTTTGTGGGAGTGAGGAAGTGGCCCGAGAGGCCATGGCAGTCCTGTCCTCCCTCCAGGCCTCGATGACTCCCTGCAGCATTACTGCTTTGAGGACTGGGAGCTGCCCGGGAAGTACCTGCTCCAGCTCTGTCCCCGCAGCCTTGAGGCCCTGACTGTGTGGCCTCTCGGTCACCAGGAGCTCATCCTAGAAGGGGTGGAACAGCTCCGGGCCCTGGTGAGTGAATGAATGGTGACCACGCTGGCCGAGAATGGGGGGCTGGCTGCTGCCAGGAGATAACCTGCCTTTTTTCTGGTCCAGAGCTCTGGCCTACAGACGGAGAACCTTCAGAGCCTGACAGAGGGTTTGCTCCAGAGGACCTATGCTTTCCAGAGCTTAGTCCAGGGCCACCTGGAAGGCTGTGCCAAGCCCCCTGCTGATGTCCTCAGTGCAGCTGTGGAGCTGGTGCATGAGGCCCGTACCCTCCTTTTCTGGCTCAATAGGTACCTAAAACCCTACTGGGGAGGGGACCCTTCTCATCCTTGACCTCCTCTGCGGCCTGGGAGAGAATAGAGCTATGCTGATGTTCAGATGTTGTGGAGATGGGCAAAGAGGTTATTTGGTCCATGCAGAGGCACTGGGAAGCCTGGGTTCCCATTCACCCCACGGCTCGTCATCATAACTGTCCCGACACTGCATGGAGAGCTTCTCCACTCCCTTCAGCCGCTGCTGTTGGTCCCACAGATGCCAGCTCAAATGTCACTCCTCTGGGAAGCCTTCCTGTTGTAGGTTCTCAGAGCTCCCTACATCTCACAGCTCCTGGAGTTATATCATCATTGATGTAATCATGTGTGTAAGGTCTCTCCCTAGTGCTTGGAATAGGGCCTGGCACATCCTGGGTGCTTGACAGATGAGCCCTGTGCTAAGCTCTGTCGATGTATTAGTTCTCTCCTTTACCCCAAGCAAAACCCATCAGAGCAGATATCCCGCCCCCACCCCCACCCCCCCCCCGCCACCTCCCGTCTGGCAGACGAGTAGTTGCCCATGAGTGGTTCCATGACTGACTGGTCATCAGAGTCCCCTAACCACTGCCCTTACCATCTTGCCCCCTGCCAGGTACCTCTTCTCCCACTTAAATGACTTCTCGGCCTGCCAGAAGATTGGGGAGTTGTGCGGGGAGCTGGGCCAGGCCTTGCAGGAGGTAGGAGAACCAAGGGCCAGGCTTGGCCCAGGCCGTAACAGACCAAGTCAGGCTAGAGCTTTTTATAACCTGTGAATCAGCACAGGATGGCATGTGGGGGTTGGGAAGAGACGGGCAGGAAGAAAGGAGGCCTGACCACGGGGTAGGGGGCGATGGGGGCATGGGGTCTTCTAGCTGGCAGGGGCGGCTCAGAAAGTTCATCTCTGGGGATGGGGGTGGAGCGGGGGAGGGGATGTATGGTGATTTCTGGGGCTTGGCATCAGCAGAACAAGACCCTGGAGCCAAAGCTCTGAGGCCTTGTCATTCTGGGAGGAGACCAGCATTCAGGTCATGGGAAGGGACCACAGGGAAGCCCACCCTTCCCTTGGGCAAAGGCAGTGCTCCTGCCTCAAGGAAGGCTGTTGCCCTCTCTGCTTCCAGGACAGTCCGGCAGCCGAGAGGGAGAGCCAAGTCCTGAGGATTGTGAGTGTGGTTTCAGTTGAGTGGGGGCGTTGGGGTGGCAGTGGGAAGGGACTCGAGGCTCAGCTTCCCATGCCCCCTCCCCCAGTGCAGCCACGTGGCCGGGATCTGCCACCACATCCTGCGCTGCAGCCCCCAGGAGCTGCTGGAACAGAGGGCCCTGCTGGAGCGTGTGCAGCTGGATGACCCTTTGGTGAGCAATGACCTCTCAGCAGCCTTGTCTGGGCCCTGAAATATGGTTCTAGGAGCCCCCGGAATGCTGTACAGTTACGGCTGGAAGCCCTCTTCTGTGCAGCTGGTAAAAGCCTAGAGGACTTAACTGGGGTCTTAGGTCATTAAGTACTTTCTCCAGTCCTGGGGGGCTTTAGCTGATGTGGTCTCAGGGGACACATTCCAGCCCTTGGACACAGATGTGGCAGATTAGGGGACTGGGGAAAGGACACAGACTTAGTTGCTTTAATCTTTGACTGGTTGAAAACACCAGAGTCCCCAGCCCTGCCCTTGTCCTGCCCCAGCCCTACTGATCCCTTCAGGAGGGCGGCTGAGGATCTGAGACCTCATTAGTCAGCAAGCCCAGCCTCTTCCTGGCCCTTATTAGAGGAGGCAGCAGGGGCCCAGAGAGGAGTGACAGGCCCAAAGTCACACAGCAAGTTGGGCAGCACCTACCTGGGGCCAGCTGTCCCCTCAGTTCCATCCACAGAATAATCCTGGCCCCCAGCACTCAGTGACTATGGCCTCTGCTTGGGCAGGGCCTGGAAATCCATACCACCGGTAACTGCCTGCACTTCGTGTCCCGTGTGGGCCCCCAGGTGAGAATCCTACGTCCTTCTCAGCTGCCCGCCCCAAGGCCCTACTCTCCAGTTGAGCCCGCTTCAGGCCTGTGGAGAGCGAACCCCATAAGCCCCACCCCACATTCCAGGTCGCTGCTGACTCCCCGCTGCAGATCCTTCCCGGAGACGAGATTGTCCAGGTCAATGAGCAGGTGGTGGTGAGTGAGGAGGAGAGGGATGTGGCTGTTCAGGGCAGAGAGGGGTGGGGTTGGGGTGGGGTGGGGAGGTGGTGAAGGGGCTGCTGAGAAAACCCAGGGCTGGTGGGGGTGGGGGGGGCCTCATGCAGTCCCTTGTGGAGACCAGGCTTGTAGGAGCTGCTGTCTGTGAGATGAGCCAGAGTGGCCTTGGCAGGGCCAAGGGGAAGGGGCTGGAGGGGGAGTGGCCGGAGGCTGAGGGCAAGGGTGGGGGGCTGTTGGCTTACTCCAGAGCCTCCTGGGCCGCTGCCTCAGCCCAGGGTCCCTGCCCTGCCCTGCCCCGCTCCGCCCCCTGCCCTGTCCAGGTGGGCTGGCCCCATAAGAACGTGCTGAGGGAGCTGCTGCGGGAGCCGGCCGGGGTCAGCTTGGTGCTGAAGAAGGTCCCCGTGCCAAAGACCCCTCCTCAGGTACCAGTCCCCCAACCCTGCTCCCATCCCGCTTTCAGACCCCTGTCAGCAGCTCCGTCACCATTTCTGGTTGTTCCCCAGACCCCTGCTCAGACCCCGGGCTCCGCACCACTGTCGAGTCCACTGCTGGCTTTCACCCCACTGTCTCCCAGGTAACAGGCTCTGCCGCTGGTGGGTCTGGGCGGGGGTGCCATGGGCTCACTCACCACATCTCCCCTTGCTCTCCCCAGGGCCCCATCCGAAGACGTCTTTGCCTTTGACCTGACTTCAGACCCAAGTCCTGCACCCAGCCCTACCTGGACAGGTAGTTGCAGAGTCCCAGCAGGTGGCAGATGTCCCCGGCAAGGCTTGTGGGATGCCTGGCTCTGACCCTGCTCCCCCCACCGACTCTGAGATCCTCACCCTGCTGCCCAGCCTGGGGCTGGGCTCATGGACCCTTCTCTCTCTCCTCTTTCCTGACAGACTCTACCTCCCTTGACCTTGAGTCCCGGCCCATTCACCCTGCACCTCTAGCCACATACCCAGCAGGGGTAGCGGAGACTCAGGAAGCCCCAGAACAGCCTGACACGGTAAGGGGAGAGCTCCGCAGGGAGGGGTGTGTGGCTCTGGGCCCAGACCCTTCTCTAACCATTTAGGGCCTTTTCAGAGTCCTGTTTCTGGTCGGAAGAAATCAAAAGGTAAGAGACATACTTGATTGGCTGAGGGTCCCCTGACAGGAGCTCTTCAAAGTCTTTCCAGTGTTTGGCAAGACGCAACCCCCCACCCCTGCCCATTGCACACACAGCGTCTCCTCAGCAGCCTGGGCCTCTCACCAGCTCTGTGGCTTTGGGCTGTGGGCTTCTCTGATCTTCCATTTCCTCGTCTCTAAAATGGGAAGAGTCAGCCCTACCTCAGGGGGAGACCTGTAACACTTCAAGCACAGTAGGGGTTCAGAAGGATCAGCTGGGAATGCTGGTGCGGGGGGTGGGGGGCAGGTGGGGGTGTCTGATCACCCGGGCCGGGCCGTGCTCCTGCAGGCGTGGCGACGCGGCTGAGTCGCCGGCGGGTGTCATGCCGGGAGCTGGGCCAGCCGGACTGTGACGGATGGCTTCTGCTGCGCAAGGTGCCGGGTGGCTTCATGGGCCCTCGCTGGCGCCGCTGCTGGTTTGTGCTGAAGAGACACACGCTCTACTGGTACCGCCAGCCCCAGGTGAGGCCCCTCCTCCCCCGCCCCATGCACGGGTCAAGGCGGGAGTCAGAGCCACGGTCCTTGTCCTTATTCCTCCAGCCCCTCCACCTGTGGTCACAGGCAGGCCACAGACCCCCCCACCCCACCCCAAGCCCTATCTATAAAATGAGCTCGCTCTTTGGAGAGAAACGAATGGATACGTTGTGTGAAAGCAGGCTGAGAAAGGCATCATGGGCAGCGTAGAGAGTCCTGTTCGCTCTGCATATTAGGGCTCTGCAAAGCTCATCGGATAACAGAACAAATGCATAAGCAGTCTTCTCCCTTGTGGCTGTTCTCCTGGCTGCCTTTGGCTCCCCTTTCCTGGCTTAAGAGCCCCCCCTTGGTTGTGTCCCCTCCCCCCACCCCAGATTCCTGCCCTGAGCTCTAGGCACTGGGAGATTTGTGATTGGAGAGCCCAGGAACCACACTCTCCTCTCCCTGCCCCCAGAGCCTGACTGGGCCTCCAGGGTAATGGGACTTCAGGCTGACCCTCACTCTGTGATTCCCCTCCAGGATGAGAAGGCTGAGGGCCTCATCAATGTTTCCAACTACAGTCTGGAAAGTGGACAGGATCAGAAGAAAAAATAGTTAAGTCCTGGAGTGTGACACATGGGGGGCTGGGGCAAGAAAGAGAGGAGGAGGAGGAGACCGGGGGAGGGGGGGATTCCTGGGGCAGCCTCCTGGGTTCTGGATGGGCACCACCAGGCTGAGTGAGGCCTCCCATGGCCTCCCTGGCAGTGTGTTCCAGCTCACGCATGACATGTACAAACCCTTCATTTTTGCTGCTGATACCCTGGAGGACCTGAGCATGTGAGTGCCACCTCCCCCTGATACCCCCACTCCCACATGAGGGCTTGCGAGCCTGGCTCAGGAACCTGAATCCCGAGCCCCACTGTCTGATAGTGGCTGGTCAGGGCACTCACTTCTCCAAGCCTCAGTTTCCTCATCTATAAAATGGGTTAATAAGAGTTCCTACCTCTCAGAGGTGCTCTGCAGATGAAGTTAGAAGATGATAAAGGTGAAAATCCCCTGGCATATGGTAGATGAAAACTCCAAGACCTGTTTGTCCCCCTGCCCCGACCTCCCAACAGGTGGGTACGCCATCTCATTACCTGCATTTCCAAGTACCAGTCTCCAGGCCGGGCCTCCCTGCCGCGAGAGGAAGGTGGGTATCTCACAGGGGTGGGTCCCACCAGGTGGGTCTCAATTGAGCCTCTGTCTCTCCTAGAATGGGGGCTGGAAACTCCAGTGCCCTGGCCTGCTCCCTGGCCTCCCCAAACCCTATGGGCTTAGTGGGCTCCCTCTCTGCTCATCTTCCCCCCCAGACTGCTACAGTGAGACAGAAGCAGAAGACCCTGACGATGAGGCTGGGTCCCGCTCAGCCTCGGTGAGTAGGAGACTGGTGGGGGCTAAAAGCTGACCATAGGGCTCAGAGTGACACCCACCTCTCCGTATACCCTGCCCACAGCCCAGCCCAGCCCAAGTTTGGAGTCCACTCCATGGAGACACGTCACCTGCAGCTACCCCCACCCAGGGCAGCCCACGGACTTCCTTTGGCCCGCCATCAGGTGTTGCGCTGGGGTTCGGAGCTGAGCTGGAGGGTGGGGGAAGCTGGGATGGGCACATCCTCATCTGCTTCTCCCTCCCACAGACAGCAGCGAAGGGGCACTGGAGGGAATGGTGCAGGGGCTGAGGCAGGGGGGCGTGTCCCTTCTGGGCCAGCTGCAGCCCTTCACTCACGAACAGTGGCGGAGCTCTTTCATGAGGCGCAACCGAGACCCCCAGCTCAATGAGCGAGTGCACCGCGTGCGCGCGCTACAGAGCACGCTCAAGGTCGGCTGGAGGGCACTGGGCATGGGGAGGGACTGGGCTCTGGGCTTTCTGTTCTGGTTGCAGGCCCTGAGCGCTGGGCTCAGCTCTGGACTGGGCCAAGTTCTAGGTTCCTGGAGCCAGCCTCTCAATGTCAGGTTTGGGGCTAGGCCGAGCCAGGTGCTAGGTTCTAAACCTGGACTCCAGAGTGAGCTCTGGACTTGGGCTCTGGCCCCTCTCCCCACGTGATCATGACCCCTTAACCCCCCCCCCCCCAACTCTCTTCACAGGCAAAGCTGCAGGAGCTGCAGGCCTTGGAGGAAGTGCTCGGTGACCCGGAGCTGACAGGAGAGAAGTTCCGGCAGTGGAAGGAGCAGAATCAAGAGCTCTACTCAGAGGGCCTGGGAGGCTGGGGAGTGGTGCAGCCTGAGGGCCCCTCCCAAGTCCCGAGCTCTGACTCCAGAGAACAGTCTTCCCACCCCCTGCCCTCTGACCCTGAGGAGCAGTCCCATCTCTGCCCCCTGACCCCAGAAAGCAACCTCCGACCTCCTGACCTCTGACCCTGGTCCATACCCTGGCTCCTGACCTCTGGCCTTGAGGACCACCTCAGCCCCCAAGTCCTGACATGTCCAGGACAGAGCATCCCTGGGTTCTGTTCAGGGTTGGAAGTAGTCTGTGTGTCACTCCCAGAGGCCCCCCTTTGCCCACGTGTCACCATTTCTGCTCCTCTCTCCCTTGGAGTGGGTCAAAGTGAAGTGCACTCCGTGCCATCTTCTTTCTTGCCAATGAAGGAGTGGCAAGCTGGGCTGAAATTTCTCCCCCCTCATCCTCCCACCTGTGGGGCACAAACCTGTCCCCCTCCATCTCTGGCCCTTCTCCCTTCCCCAAACCAGTCTTGTATAGGTGCTCATGGTACACAAACACTTTCAACAAAATAAAATCAGTTTATTTAAAATGAATCTGCGTGTGCCTTTGTATATTAGAACCCCGAATCTGCTCCCGCAGGGGACAAGGATGGAAAGTATCAGGAGGACATGAATGTAACTAGTCTTGGTAACTAGTTAGTCTTGGTAACTAGTAGTTGGTTGGGAACTAACTTGGTAACTAGATAATCTTGGCAACTAGGCCACCATGTGTGCAGACCAGCGGCCTGGGCCCTGTAGCTGAAGTCTGTGCCTGTCAGGATGCGGAGTTGCTGATCCATGACGAGTGAGCGCTTCCACGTAAGCATCTCTCCAAGCACTTCGGAGATCAGGGCTGCTCTCCTGCCTCATCCTCAGTGGGGGCACGAACAGCAACAGACGGGCCTTTAACTCTAGACGGAGAAGCACACCTTGCATAGAAGGACAGGGTAAGCAGCCCTGGGGACTGGGGTCATGGGCGGCATAGCTGGTGGGAAGCGGTACAGTTTGAGGTCAGCTGGGAGGAGGGCCTCGGGGCCTCTCTTCTCTCCTCCCAGTCTCACCTCTAGCTCCTGGACCTGAAGAAGGGACAAGCCCCATGTCTCCAACCAGGCTGCACAAGAGCCCTGACCTTCTCCCATCAGCCTCTGACCTCTGACCGCCGCCCAGCCCCTTGGTGTCCCTGGCTCTGTCCGTGGGGTACCGAGGGCAGTCAGTGGGAGGAGCTTTTCTCGGTTTCAGAATTCCTTGGTGGAATGCAGACAGCTGGAGGTCACAGAGTCCTCTATGATATCACCACGAGGGGGAGCAAGACCACTTGGAAAGAAATTTCTTTGACGGGTGGGAGGAGACTGAGCAGCTATGATAGGTAATCAAGACAACTGGTGGCAGCAGTGGACCGATACCAGTATTAAACCTTTGACTATCCTGGTAGGTGGCCCCTTCCTCGGTCCACCCCAGCTGGGCATGCCAGGGAGGGGCAGGGCGCAGGGGCATCGCCCTGGGTCCCAGGGGCTGCGGCTGCACTGATGGGCGCTCTACTGACCGTTGCAGAGGGCCCCTGATGAGCCCTACGCCCGGCCAGAGGAGCAAGTCCTCATCAACCGCCAGGACATCATGAGCACCAAGGTAAGGAGGAGGCTGGGGCGGCGGCCTGCAGCTCCTCCCCTGCCTCCACAGTCAGCCTTGTGCCGCTGCATCCCAGGGAGCACGGGCTGCCATCATAACTCTGCCCCTTCTAGTTTCTAAACATCCCCCTGAGGACCCTCCCGGTGGCCCCTGCAGTGACCCCCTCATGGCATTGTAGTACCCACCTGGCAGTGCTCCCCATGGGAGCCCCGTATAATGACAGTCACTTACCAGCTGAGCCCTCAAAGGTCTCCCTTGCAATGACTCCCACAAAGATTCCCCAGCAGTCACCCCCTTTCAATGGCCATTTAGGTAGTGATCCCCTACATCGACACCCCCATTTCAAGACCCCTCTCCAGGCAGCTTCTCCCCCTAGAGCGGCCCTCATCCAGGGGCCCCCATTCACTGAGAACAAATGTCCAGGCCGAGGCCTCCCATGTGACGCCTGCCTGAAGGAAGGTCCCCCGCCCTCTCCCAGGATGCCTGGGACATCCAGGAGTTCATCACTCGCATGTATATCCAGCAGCTGCTTCGACACCCTGCCTTCCAGCTGCTGCTGGCCTTCCTGCTGGTGGTCAACGCCATCACCATTGCTCTGCGCACCAACTCCTTCCTTGGCCAGGTGGGACTCCAGCCTGACCTCTGCCCCCACGGATCTAACAGGGGGCCTGGGCAAGCCACTTTCCTCTCTGGGCCTCAGGACCCTTACCTGTTCATGACGGTTGCATTGAATGTTCTTCACGGGCCTGCCAGCTCTGACCTTCTAGGAAATTAGAGATCAAGGAAGACTTCGTGGTGGAGGGGGCCCAGACTTGTAGAGAGGGTGGGAGAAAAATAGTGTGAGCAGAGGCAGACAAATGGGTGCCTGGCGGGGGAGGGTATTCCAATTTAATCAAAAGTCACTATGAGTAGTTCTAGGTATGATCACAGTAGACCGAATGCTGTCTCAGACACAAGCATGTCATTACGGATACCTGAGTGTCACGGAGTACGTGGAAGTTCAAAGTAGGCATCGAACCTGCCTAATCTTACAGTTAGGGAAGGCTTCTTGGGGAAAAGAATGCTTCAGATGGGAAGAAGGAGTAAGTAGGAGTCATCCAGGCAGAGAGAGGTGGGAAAGAGTGTTTACGGATAGAAGAAAGATCTTGTGAGCAAGTTCTGTATGTCCATCTTGAAATCCAGTATGCTTTTGGTCTTATCCTTGATGTGTGTGGGGTTTTTTAAAAGATTTTATTTATTTATTTGACAGACAGAGATCACAAGTAGGCAGAGAGGCAGGTGGGGTGGTGGGGGAAGCAGGCTTCCTGCTGAGCAGAGAGCCTAATGCGGGGCTCAATCCTAGGACCCTGAGATCATGACCTGAGCTGAAGGCAGAGGTTTAACCCTTGAGCCACCCAGGTGCCCCTATCCTTGATGTTTTAATTTCCTACAAGGAATATGCTACATATGTGAACTGCGCCATTTGAAATCCATATTGTAAAAGCGTCCAGTGCCATGGCTGATGATTTCAGAGAAGTAGTCAGCAGCCAGCTGTTGGAGGGTCTTTAAGTTATCTTAAGGATGCTGGCCTCTACCCTACGTCATTGGAAAGCCAAGGAATGGTTTAAAGCATAGAAGTAACCATGATTTAAACACATGACCAGACATGTGTTTTAGAAAACTTACACTTGCTCCCACAGGGTGAAACACAGAATGGAGGGAGCTGGGAATGGGAAAAGATGGGCCAGGCAGATTGTGTTGTGTTCAGTGAAAGGTGGTGGGACTTGGACTTGGGCAAGGGCCATGGGTGAAAGAGGTCATGTGTCTAAAGCTCTGTAGGAGTCAAATCCATGGGCCTTCCTGACTGGTCTTTTTCTTTCTTCCTTCCTTCCTTCCTTCCTTTCCTTCTTTTTTTCTTCCTTTCTTTCTTTCTTCTTAAGATTTATTTTCTTGAGAGAGAGACAGAACAAGCAGGGAAAGGGAGCAGAGGGGGAGGGGAGAGACTCTCCACTGAGTGGGAAGCCTGATGTGGGGCTTGATCCCAGGACTTCAAGATCATGCCCTGAGCCTAAATCAAGTGTCAGAGGCTTAGCCGACTGAGCCCAGGTGCCCAGGCGTCCCCGATCACTATTCTTTCCAACAAACAGTAAGCGCTTAATGTATGTACACTGTTTAACATACCTTATCCTCTCACACATGTAGAGAAAGGGAGAGCAAGGACTCACATTTCTGGCTTGAGCAACTGTGTGGGGACGGTGCTGATTTTGGGATGTGGGGGACACAGAGGGTGTGGGGAAGATGCTGGGGTCAGATTGAGTTGAATGGTGTGGTGGTTGGAGGTACCAGGGCAATATCCACACAGAGAGGTCTAGGGAGAGGTTGGAGGTCAACTCTGAACCAAGAGATCAGGGATAGAGATGGCAGCGTGAGGGTTGACAGCATCTGGGTACGTGGTGGCCAGAAGCTAAAGGAGATGAGGCCACCTGAGGAGAGAGTGTCCAGTGAGAAGGGAAGCACCACAGGACAGAGCTCTGAGGAGAGCCTTCGAGTGAAGACAGAGAATGGTGGCGGCCAAATGAAAGGAGAATAAGGAGGGGTGGGCAGAGGAGTGGGAACACCCGGGAGAATGGGCTGTCGGGGAGGGTGGGGTGCAGGGCCAGAGAAGGTGAGAGAGGAGGCCAGAGAAGGATCATGGAGCATCCCTCAGGTTCAGTTCTTGTGGCCTTGACAAGAACGGCCTCTGGTGTGGTGGAGGCAGAAACCCAAGATGGCCGCTTCTACCCCTCACAGATTGCGAGATGGGTCCAGACTGCAGACACCAGGCTTCTGAGATAGAATGAAGCCAAATGAAAAAGAAGGAAGTAAAAGTTGTGTGTGTGTGTGTGTGTGTGAGAGAGAGAGAGAGAGAGAGAGAGAGAGAGAGACAGAGAGAGAGAGAGGCGGGGGAGGGCAGGAGGAAGAGAGAGTACTCTGCTGCAAAATACAAAGCACATCCATCTTCCCATGGGTCCTGGTCAAAAATGCTGATATGTGTCCATGAAGGTAAAATCCTAGAGGCCTGTGAATGTCAGACTGGTTTTGACCTGGTTTAGACCCTGTAGGCCATCGGGAGCCATGGCAGGCTTGTGGGCAGAGGAAGCAAACTCTAGAATCTCATGACTTGGAGAAGGCAGGAGGCCTACTCAGGAAGGTCACGTAGTAAACAGTGAGGAGAGCTGTTGCCTCCCAGGGCCAGCGGGATGGAGCTGAGGGGACAGATGATGGGAAAGAAAGTTCTTCCTTGTTGTAAACAGACATCCCTGGCCTGTGATGCCCTTTGGGAATGTGGAACAGGCAGCGGGCTCATAACCTTAACCTCCCATCTGGGTTTAAGGAGCTCTGCTCAGCCTCTCATGAACCAGAGGACATGGGTGCTGGTAAGGTGGGGGAGTCAGGAGGCCTCTGTGTGTGGCAGTGAGCTTTGAGGCACTGAGTCTGGACCATGGAGGTAAAGGAAGGGAAGAGTCTTTACAGGAATTTTGGTAACTGCCAGGGTGGAATCACAGGTTCTTGGAGCCGTTAGTGGGGTCACAACTATAGTTGGGTCAGTATGGTATGAGAGATTGGTGGGGAAAGTGAGTTGGATTTCAAAAAGAATTCAAGGTCATCAAGTCATCCATCCATCCATCCATCCATCCATCCATCCATCAGTCCACCCAGGGAACTGGACCCAGGAGGAAGGGGGATACACAGGAGTTTGGCCAGGCTTTGTCTGGGGGATTTGGGAGCTGGAGAAGCAGGAGTGGCTGGGACAACCAGAGAAGGAAGGATGAGGCTTGTATCTGCCCTCTCGGGGGCAGGGCCTTTCTTCCCAGTCCTGGGGACTGTTCTACCTCTCCCAAACCCCTTTCTTGCGTGTCCCTACTCTAGAGGTTAGGAGGGAAAGTTTATAGCCAGACAACAGTCTTTCTTGCTAACTATCTGACCTTGGGCACCTCTCTGATTCCTCCTCTGTGACATGGGAATAAAACCTACTTTGTAGGAGGGGGTGATGCTAACATAAACGGCCCATGTACATGGAAAATGTGCTCTAAAGGGCGCCGCAAGGATATTGAGGCTGAGAAGCAGCAGGAATACAGGCCTTCCTTCCCCCGTGGATGCCCATTCTCTCCGGCCTCCCCCCGGCTCTGCTCCACTGACCTCTCGGCTCCTCTTTTTCTCTGTCTTCCATATAGAAACACTATGAGTTGTTCTCTACCATAGATGACATTGTGCTGACCATCCTCATCTGTGAGGTTCTCCTCGGCTGGTTAAATGGCTTCTGGATTTTCTGGAAGGTAAGATCCTGGGCCCTCCTGCCCTTTCCCCAGCTCCTCCTTAGGGACTGTACCCCAACCCTGTGCTTCTGCCCCAACAAGCTGAGAATGCGTGTGCATGTGCGCGTGCATGCGTGCGTGGGTGTGTCTGTGTCTGTGATGTGTAGAAAGAGACTGACTATTTCTGAGATGTTTGTCTGAGATGCAGCAGAAAATAATTTGTCCTAGAAGTGCATCCTCCCTGGGTTCCAGTCCCTGGATTAGTCTTCCCCAGTTCTGTGATCTTGGGAAAACCTTGCTTTGCTTACCTGAGAAATGGGCTTGAGAGTCTCCACCTTAATTTACAAGGTTCAAGAACAGAGGTCAGCAGACTTTCTGCAAAGGGCCAGGTAAGTATTTTAAGCTCTGTGGGCCGTACAGGACCTGTGACAGACACTGACCTCTTCCCAGAGCACAACTGCCCTGTAAACAGTCCAGACATGCTGACCATGGCCGTGTTCCCAGGAAGCTTTATTCACAGACACTGAAATTTGAACTTCATATAATTTTCACATGTCACAAAGTACCATTCTTTTGATTTTGCCCCCTAATCATTTAAAAATATAAAAACCATTCTTAGCCTGAGGGTCTTACAAAAAATGGGCTACTGGCCAGATTTGACCCAGAGGCTGTAGCTTGCTGACCCCTGTTCGGGAGAGTGTCAGAGCTATTTGGGTGGGAACAGGTCTTAATGCTACATTAAATGAGACTCAAGCTTTGCTTCACTAGGACTTCTACAGTCAAGTGGTTTCTGAAGTCAAGGGATTTATTTTGCCTTTGGGCATGTTTGAGAAGAGGCTTTAAAAAAACCTATCAGGGGGGCGCCTGAGTGGCTCAGTGGGTTAAAGCCTCTGTCTTTATCCCAGGGTCCTGGAATAGAACCCCGCTGCCTGCCTCTCTGCCTACTTGTGATCTCTATCTGTCAAATAAATAAATAAAATATTTAAAAAAAAAAAAACAACACCCCAAAACCTATCAAGGAGCACCTGTTTGGCTTAGTCAGTAGCATCTGACTTCAGCTCAGGCAATGATCATCCCAGAGTCCTGGGATCAAGTCCTGAGTCAGGCTCCCTGCTCAGGGGGAGCCTGCTTCTCCCTCTCCCTCTGCTGCTCCCCACCACTCACATGCTCTCTTACTATCTGTCCCTCTCTCAAGTAAATAAATAAAATCTTAAAAAGAAAAAAAAACAACAACAATCGGGGGCCTCAGTTGGTGGAGTGTGCAACTCTTAATCTCAGGGTTGTGAGTTCAAGCCCAACGTTGGGTATAGAGATTACTTAAAAATAAAATCTTTAGGGGTGACTGGGAGGCTCAGTTGGTTGAGCATCTTGATTTGATTGAACCCAAATCCTCTTGGTTTCGGGTCAGGTCATGATCTCATGGTGCTGAGATGGAGTCCTATATCGGCTCCCTGCTCAGTGGGGAGTCTGGAGACTCTCCCTCCGCTCCTTTCTCCATGTGTGTGCCCACACACTTGCTTTCTCTCTCTTAGATAAATAAATCTTTTTATTTATTTTTTAAAAAGATTTTAGTTATTTATTTGAAAGACAGAGATCACAAGTAGGCAGAGAGGCAGGCAGAGAGAGGAAGGGAAGCAGGCTCCCTGCTGAGCAGAGAGCCCAATGTGGGGCTTGATCCCAGGACCCTGAGATCGTGACCTGAGCTGAAGGCAGAGGCTTTAACCCACTGAGCCACCCCGGCACCCCAATAAATCCTTTTAAAAAGTAAAAATGAGGGACACCTGGGTGGCTCAGTGCATTAAGCCACTGCCTTCGGCTCAGGTCATGATCCCAGGGTCCTGGGATTGAGTCCTGAATCAGGCTCCTTACTCGGCAAGAGAGCCTGCTTCTCTCGCTGCCTCTGCCTGCCTCTCTGCCTGCTTGTGTGTACTCTATCTCTCTCTCTCTGGCAAATAAATAAAATCTTTTAAAAAAACATCAAGTACTGGGTGCCTGGGTGGCTCAGTGGGTTAAGCCGCTGCCTTCTGCTCAGGTCATGATCTCAGGGTCCTGGGATCAAGCCCCGCATTGGGCTCTCTGCTCAGCAGGGAGCCTGCTTCCCTCTCTCTCTCTGCCTGCCTCTCTGTCTACTTGTGATCTCTCTGTGTCAAATAAATCAATAAAATCTTTAAAAAAATCAAGTACTTATACCTTTTATAAAAATAAACATTCATTTATTTTTTTATTTTTTAAAAGATTTTATTTATTTGACAGACAGAGATCACAAGTAGGCAGAGAGGCAGGCAGAGAGAGAAGGGGAAGCAGGCTCCCCACTGAGCAGAGAGCCCGATGAGGGGCTCAATCCCAGGACCCCAGGATCATGACCCGAGCAGAAGGCAGAGGCTTTAACCCATCCAGGCGCCCCTCATAGTGTGTATCTTGCAATCATAAGTTAATATGTATGTATCTTAGTCCTCCCTTTCCTTTGTCCTCCCTCCGTTTGTACTTGGCTTTTGTCACTTAATGGATCCTGGCAACCTTTCTGTATCAGTACACGGAGATCTTTCTCATTCCTCTTTTTTGACTATGCAGTGCTCACTGACTAAATGCTCCGTGTTTTACTCAGCAGTGTCTCATTGTCGGACACTTTAGTGGTCTTCAGCCTTACACAAATGGCATTTTGTACTTGGATCAGAGTCTCCATGGTTCACATTTTAGAAGTGGGATCACTGGTTAAAAGCTAAATGCATCCATGGTTTGCTACATAAGTTTCCATCTTCAGTGGCTATGCTTGAACTTTTCATACATGGGAGCTTCCTTCCTCTGTCCCTATTCCTCTATGACTTTATTCCTTGCTGGACAAAGGGCTTGTAAAAATTCCCTGTGTCTCTCTCTCTCTTGCACAGTGAGAGCTAGTCCACTTCTAAATTGGCTACCGAAGCTGTATTCTTTAATGGTTTTCTTGGTTTTTATTTTCATCTTTTTTTTTTTAAAAGATTTTGTTTATTTATTTGACAGAGAGAGGGACAGATCACAAATAGGCAGAGCAGCAGGCGGGGGGCGGGGAGCAGGCTCCCTGCTGAGCAAAGAGCCCGATGTGGGGCTCGATCTCAAGACCCTGAGATCATGACCCGAGCTGAAGGCAGAGGCTTTAACCCACTGAGCCACCCAGGCGCCCCATCATCTTATTATTAATTGTAGCATGTGTCACACAAAGCCTGGAGCGCCCAAACCCTCTTCTGTCCCCTAACTGTAGGTCAGGGCCATTTTCAGCACTGCACTGGCCAAGGCCAGTGCTCAGCTTGGGAATCAGCTGTGTGTATGAGAGTCTCCACCGTGTGTCTCTGAGAATACACTTGGCTGTTGACATACACAGGAGACAACAAGTGCCTGTGTGTTTTGTGGCACATTTGCGGGGCAGCAGGAGAAATAACAGCAGTGGATAGCAGATGACTGGCCCTGCCCTGAGAAGAACATTGAGCTCCCCCATTCTTGGGGTGGTGGGAGGGCAGACCCAGGATGTCCCCACGGGCTGGGTCTGATAGACACCATTGGGGCTGGCCCACCTCCCCATCCCCCACCACCCCCAGGACGGCTGGAACATCCTCAACTTCCTTATCATCTTTACCTTGCTCCTGGGGTTGTTCATTAGCGAACTCAATATCAACACTATCACCTATACCCTCAGGTGAGCTGGGAACTCTGGGGAAAAGAAGGGCACCTGTCTGGATCCCGGGAGAGAAATGGGGTGGGGATCGTCTCTGTCCCTCTGGGCAGGTTGGGGGTAAGTGGGGCGGAGGGGCACGGGAGGGGCCGAGGGGCACCCCTGAGAGGCTGTGCCATAGGGCACTTCGTCTGGTACATGTGTGCATGGCGGTGGAGCCTCTGGCCCGGATCATCCGTGTCATCCTGCAGTCGGTGCCTGACATGGCCAACATCATGACCCTCATCCTTTTCTTCATGCTGGTCAGTGCCCTCCCCCACCCCCAGCTGCTCCCTTTCCCTGACCAGAGCCCCCAGGTCACTGGGGACTGGGGGGAGGGGGTGGATAGAGAAGAGGAGAGGCCTCTGAGCCTGAACCCCTGGATTCCCTTGGCAGCTTTGCATGGCAGCTGCTTGCCCTGTCTCCAAAGTGGTTGGGTAAAGTTCAGGCATCTTCTTTGGTCTCTCCGGCAGGTGTTTTCCGTGTTTGGGGTCACTCTCTTTGGTGCGTTTCTGCCCAGGCATTTCCAAAACATGCAGGTTGCTCTGTATACCCTCTTCATCTGCATCACCCAAGATGGCTGGGTGGATATCTACAATAACTTTAAGTGAGTGTCTGTAGGGTATCTCTTCCCCCCTCCCCCGACCCCCAGTGGGACAAGGCAGTAGGAGTGGAGATCCAGGGCTTAGGAGGAGGATGGCTCAGCAGGAGGGGGCTGCCTGGGCCTTCAAATCAGGGAAAAGGAGACCCCCCTAGGACTGGTCTTGGTTTTCTCGAGGCCTTGTCCCCCTTTCGAAGTCCTACTGCAGACCCATTCATGAAGATGGCCCCTGTCATGCTAAACAGCTGGGTAGCGAGACCTTGAGCAAGAGAGCAGATCTGTGGTTTCAGGACAGCCTCCCAGTCCCCATTCGAGCCCATCAAACTGCCTGGACTCCTGGGAGTCTCATTTCATTCATTCATAGAGCCGCTGCCCAAGGTCATTTTTGGCCACAGATGGCCACCAGGTTCTGTTCTTTATGTCTTTTCCTTTTACATCTCAACCCTACTTGTTTCCCGTCCCCTCTAGAGAGTAGATCTCTCTGACTGATACCTTTTTTCTCTTGAGGGAATAGAACAGTTGGCAAAGGGCTTCTGCGGGCATTGCCCAGTATGATGTAGGCAGTGGAAAAATCACAGGGTGAGCAGTAAAGGTAGACTGAAGGCTGGGCTTTTGAGTCCTTGCTCCATCACACTAGCCATGCAACCTTGGACAAGTTACTTCATCTCTCTTCTAAGCCTCAACTTCTTTCCCTGGCAGTTGGGAATTGTAATAATTAACTATATCTGAACTGCTATGATCAATAGAGAAAAGCTGTATAAATCTCTTAGCATAGAGCCTGGCACAGAGTGTATATATACATATGTGTGTGGTGGCGGGATGTATGGAAAGAGAGAGAAAGGGAGAAAGACCTTCTTACTTAGGAGATTCATAATAAGGTATTAAGAATGGATGGGCTTTTTTCCTGCATATCTCACTTCTTCCTTCTGATCCTTCTATAATGAGCTTGAATTACTTTTGATAATAAGAAAAACATGAATAAAGAGTATAGCCAATAGATTAAACTTGATAATGCCGATGTACAAATCCCCACCTTGGAGGGCTGGCTTGAGGCCTATGCTCTGTCCCTGGCAGGACAGCAGGTGCTCAGCAAAGAGTGGATCCTTTGACAATCAGAGCAGGCACTAGATCTGCCCAATAGCAGTGAGGTAGCAGAAGTCCCGGGAGGTCTTGAGATATTGTCCACATTTCATAGATGGGGAAATGGAGACTCAAAGGACCAGGGCGGTGATGGGGCCCCTGCCTGTCATCTCTAGGATAGGGACAAGAGACTATGCAATGGAGATTGGGGGCGCCATCTACTTTGCCACCTTCATCACCATTGGTGCCTTCATTGGCATCAACCTGTTTGTTGTCGTGGTCACCACCAATCTGGAGCAAATGATGAAGGCAGGAGAGCAGGGGCAACTGCATCAGATAAACTTCAGTGAGGTAAGTGGGCTGGGGAGGGCAGAAGGGAGGAGAGGGTGAATGTATAGGTGCTGACTGGAGCACATGTATGTGTGTGTGTGTGTGTGTGTCCATGTGTGCATACACGCTTAAGGGCCTAGAGAAAGTCAAGCCTGAGACGTGGGGACAGCATCCCCCACCTTGTGTGCCATCTGAGGGGTGTGGGTTCCCTAGATGTCTGGTTTCCATGGCAACTCAAAACGGAGTGGCTGGTGGCTGGGTAACCTTAGGGCAGGTAACCAATCTAAACCTTGACGTCTTCTTCCGTAAAATGGGAATAATAATAATATTGCTCTCATAGGACTATTATGAGAATTATGTGGATAAATGAACAGTAGTGGGCACACCGGTAGAACTCCTTAAATGTTAGTTACAGTGTTATTCATTCATGGGTAGGACTTCCAAAATGTTGGTGGAGTGGAAGGGGAGTATGTTCCAAATGTTGAGGGGTGGGAACTATGACTTGAGAGTAGGTAGAGCTTTAGAGGTTGGTTAGGTAGGATTTATCAGGAGTGAAACTGGGTGCTAAGTTTTGAAAAGGGATGAGAATTTTCCAAGAGGTGGAGGAGAGGGTAATGCATTTGAAGCTGAGCTCCCGCAGCAGGGTGGGAGGGCTAAGATTGGTTGGAGCTGAAATGAAGGGCATTAGAACCCTGGTGTCCTAAGAGACTCATCCTCCCCCAAACCAAGCGGGAAGGGGCTGGGGGACGGGTGCCGGCTGAGCTGTCTGTCTCCTCTCCATTTCCCTCTTCCCAGGGAGGCAAGCAGGAGCTGGATGAAAGTAACGAGCTGCCGGTGGTGCACTGTGTGGTTGCCCGTCTGGAGATGTCTGGCGTCCCGCAGGAGCCACTGTCGGGGGGCCACCTGTCTAACCTCTCAGAAAACACCTATGACAACTTTTGCTTGGTGCTCGAGGCAATACAGGAGAACCTGACACAGTACAAGGAGATCCGAGATGAGCTCAACACGTAGGGCGGGTACTGGGGGTACCCCCAGTCCTGTGAGTCCGGGCTGAGCGGAGCCTCAGATTTTTCTGGCTTCACGCCCTCACCATTTTATAAGGCGGACCCTCCGGCTCAGAGAGGTTTCAATGACTCGCTGGGGTCGGTGGGTGGAGGAGCCGGAATCCAGACCTTCCTGCTCCTTCCATCTCACACGAGCGCGCAGCTTGGCTTGGATCTCCATAGGAGCGAAGGGGCAGGGAGGAGCGGAGTGGAGGCCAGGGAAGAGCTGGGAGGGCAGCCTCGCTTCTTCCACTCGCTCAGCCCTCGGAAAGTACTCACCCTTCCGCCCGCAGGATAGTGGAGGAGGTCCGCTCCATCCGCTTCAACCAGGAGCAGGAGGAGGAGCTGTTGAACAAGCACTTGTCACTGAACCTGTCGGTGGTGAGCGGCTCCTCCCTGGACATCCGCGATATGACCTACCAGCAAGACTTGATCACGGCACTCATCAACAGGGAGAAGGTGCGTGCAGCTTCCCTCTCCTACCCAGCAAGTGCTAGCCCGCCTCGCACCCCCAGGCCAGCGTAGCCTCTGCCCCATGAGCCAAGCTTTCTGTCTGCTCCGAGATCGGATCCCCTGCTTGGACCCTCGCATGCCCGCGGCAGCCTCGGCGGGTCCCTTCAGTTCCACCCCTTCCCCCTCTGAGAGGCTCTGCCTCTACCCCTCATCAGGCTCCTCCCACTGAGTCACTTAAGTCCCTGTCTCCCTCAAACCTACTACTCCTTCTTAGGGTGGTAAGAACCAACTCCGTTTCTGCATGGTGGCAGATACCTAGGCTCACTGTGGGCAGAGGACCCCTGGGTTCACACTAGAGCGCCCCAGAATAGCCTCCTCCAGAGGGAGGAAGCTTCTAAGGAGAAAAAGGCACACACCCATTTTCCATTTTCCTTAGTTTCTTTCTCTGCTTCCCATACCACCTGAGGGGGCTAGAATGACCCAGAGCCTTGTGAATGTCCACAGCTGCCAAGCTTGGAGAGGACACTAGGCGGCTAGAGTCAGACATAGGAAGGACTTCCCTGGGAAGCCCGGTGGGGTAGCTGGTAAAGCTAGCAGAGGGGAGTGAGGGGGTGTATGCCATGTGAAGCTGGGGGACTGACACAAGCCCCTTGGTTTGCAGGTTCAGGAATCCAACACAAACGTACTCCTTAACAAAAACAAGAGTAGCCGCTGAGAGGCAGAATGGGAGCCAAGGGGCCTGAACACACACACCCTGCGGCATTTTCCTGCATCTCTATGTGACTTGGCACAGTCTGTCCTGAGCCCACCTTCTGCCTTACACCTAGGCAAATGCCTGGGGCTGTGAAGGGGGTGGCTTCTCCAGGGCTTGTGTCTGTGAGCCCCAGGTCCGGAGGAATTCAGATGGAGAAGGATGTTGGATGAGAGAAGGAGCCCCACAGCAAAGAAAGAGCGCGGAAAGGGAGTGATGGCCAAGGCAGCCAAGATTAGTCCTAAGGATGGACATCCCTGGTCCCCTGCTTTAGGCCAGAGCTAGCTGGGACCCAAGTTGACCTAAGCACTTAGAGGAGAAAGGTGAAGCCAGTGGGGCCAGGAATCTATGTATTGACAATAAAGTTTTGTGTTGGGATCAATATGTCTGACTGATAGATCTCCAAACTTGGGCCAGTCTTGTCCCTTAAAAGACTTCTGATGGGAGAGTTACTGACTGCCCTCTAGAGCTTTCCAGTCTAATGGGAGACAGAATGTACCCTGAAAATTTCTGACTTAATGTAATCTCCCCTTAGTGTTCTAAATTTTTATTTTTGGCAGGGGAGGGGGTGGGAATCTGGTTCTCATGGTTGGGAGCCCTAGTCTGATGAAGGAGTCAGCCCCAAGGTAGAGAAGACTGGTCTTCATTCTGGGGGGCGGGGCTAGTTTGATGAGGTCACACCAACCAGTCATGCAGGTACAGCTTTACAGAGGAGAGGAGCCCTGGAGCTTGCTGGAAGGTCGCAGAAAGAGTTTGTGGGTCAGATGAATGAGATCTGGTGGGATACTTGGGACCTGAGAGGTCTCCTTGGGACCTTCACACTAAAGACTATCGAGAGCCACAGCAAGCTCCTGAGCTAGGAATGCAGGAATCTAAGAAAGCTGTGGCAGTCATAGGCTGCCCCATAGAAGACCTACCCTGGAGGGCTGGATTCTTATCCTTGGGTAAGTCATCGGACCTCATTTTCCCCAGGTGTGCAGTGGAGAGATGGTGAGATTGATCTGCAGCTCTAAAATCAAGTGGCCAGCTCTTAGCCCAAGAGTTGGGAGACCAGTAAGATCATCCATGTCATTGAGACTCAGATTCCCTGGTGTTGTGCTGGGGGGAAGGCTGGAAGGCCCAGAGTTTTGCCCAGCTGGTCAGCAAAGGCTGACAGAGGCCTTGGGAATATTTACCAGTTGGAATGGGAGTCCCCAAAGGCCCACTCATTGCAGCTGGTGGGAAACTTCACCTTCCATCCACCTCTTGTCTGCATTGGTTCCAGCCCTGTAAAGTCCCCTGGGGCCAGCTAGGAAGGAGTCTGGACAATTGGGGACAGGGGTGGTAATATACTCAAGCAGAAGAGAGATGGCACCAGTGCCAGCAGCACCTCGCTGTCTTGGATCACCTGCTGTCTGTTCCCCTGTTTGAGCTCAGTGCTCTCCAGGACCATCAACAGCAGGACCATGGGTATCCAGTGATTTTTGCGACTACTGCCATCTCTTTGGAAGGAGACCTTAATCTTCCTGGTGAGCACCCACATTATACCTTTTCCATCTATCCTGCTCTGGGGGCTCTCACAGACCCAAATAGAGGGGAAGAAGCTGTCAAAAGAAGAGACAGAAGGTAATGTCCCCAAGAAGATCATATCATGTGAGTATAGCCATCCCCCGCCCAACCCTAAGTTGTCTGAATGGCTTGGGACACCAGTGAATTTGGAGGCAGGAGCATGACAGGATAACCTCCAAGGGACTTCTGGCTTTGCTCATCCATCCTCTCCCAGGATGCTATCTTTGTCCACTCCCTCCATCTTGTCTATCAGCCCAGCTGTCTCTCCCTTGCTCTCTGTCTTTCCCATCTGTTGCCAGGCCAATAGCTTGGGTAGATCCCTCTTAAGATGGCCCAGACTGGAGGCCTTGGACCCCTACTGCCCTCCCCTGCCCTACTCCAGTGAAGAACAACGACCATCTCCAAAGCCTCTCTGAGCCCAGATAGGAGTGCATCCCTGGGTCCTGAGCTTCTAGGACAGTATGGGGGAAGATCTTGGGAGGTGGCAGGAAATTAGATGTCTTATTGCTCCCATGAATCTATAACTTTTGCCAGAGAGAAGTATCTTTGGCGAGCACCCAGGAAGCAGATACCGATCTTGGTGAAAGGAACAGAGGGGATAATCATTACTACTAGCAGGCTCTACTTATTGAGCACCTACTATGGGCTAAGCACCATGCTAAGTGCTTTATAGGTATCTTCTCATTTAACCCTCATGACCATCAGCGAAGTGGGTACTATTAATATCCCTGTTGTATAGCTGAAGAAACTGAGGCTCATGAACGTGATTCTATCCCAGGTCAGACTTCAGAGGCCAGCCTACACCCCACTCCTTCTCAAAAATACTGCTGTGGATGGGGAAACCTCATTATCATAAAGTTGTCCACTCTTACCACATCTATAATTGTAGCACACTTCCAACCAAAATCCCAACAGGGGTTTTGTAGAACTTGATAAACAGATTCTAAACTATATGGTAGAACTAAAAGCCAACAATAGCTGAGATAATTTTGAAGAGCAAGATGGGAAACTCACTCTACCAGATACTGAGATTTACATTAAAGTAAGATAATATGATGTCAGTGCAGTGATAGACAAGTGAACCAAAGGAACAAAAGAGCATGGAAATTGGTCTGGATATATAATGACATATAGCATGACAAATCAGTGAGGGAAGGATGGACTTTACCATAGCATGGCAGGGACAACTGGTTAAATACATGAGGGGGAAAAAACCCATAAAATCAGATCCAATGGAAACGTCTCTCCCTGCAAATTAAAATTTGTGGCATGGCCTCTATTCATTACAATCAGGATTTTTGTTGCAAATAGACTCACAGATCACTGGAACTTAAAGAACTTCTATAATATTGAGCCCAAGCCCCTCACTGTTTTGAGGGGGACATGGAAGCATGAAGAGGGTTGGGTCTTCCTCAAGATTACACAGCAAGTCAGTAATAGAGCCAGCTCTAGAACCTAGGTCTTCTTACTCTTTCCACACATTCTGGCCAGCTCTCCTGCCCTGTTGTGACCCCTTAGCTCTGCACAAGGCTAGAATAAAGTGAGGTGTGGAGGGGGCAGGTGCCAGATGGGGGCAGGATTGAAGACAAGGGTTAGTGCCTCTTCAAAGCTAGGTTGTGGGAAGGATGATGAGCCTAACACCTGGGTTGGGCCACTTCAAGTTTTTGGAATTAGTCCTTTGATGACTGTGCCAAGGATGCAATGAGAGAACATTGGGTTAAGGACCTATTTCTGCCCATCGCCCAGGGGAAAGAGGAAGGTTTCCAAGAGACCCAGCTCTTAGCTGATTTGGGACTTTCTCTCTAGAGTGGTTGACTCAACCAGGAGTACGAAGCTACATTTTTGCAGGGTGGTAGAGTGTGACAGGGAAGACATTGGGCTCTAGAATCTAACAGACCTCATTTCAAATGCAGTGTCACCACTTCCTGGCTGTGTGACCTTGCACAGTTCTCTTTGCCTGTCTGAACCTCAGTTTCTTCATCATTTCATTATTATAGAAATAATAATCTTTACCTCATGTTGCTTGTGAGGATTAAATGCAACAATACTTGTGCAATGGAACAGCACCTTACTTGGTCAAGGTGAAAACTGAATGATGTCAAAACTATCCTGGACAGCTACTGCATTAAATGAAGCACTTGGATTGCAAGTCGGGATCACATTATACCAAAAAATGTATATCTTTAAATATTAGAACCATATTCAATGTAGTAGGAAATTCACATCAAGAAAGTCATCTGGAGGGGCGCCTGGGTGGCTCAGTGGGTTAAAGCCTCTGCCTTCGGCTCAGGTCATGATCCCAGGGTCCTGGGATTAAGCCCCACGTCGGGCTCTCTGCTCTGCAGGGAGCCTGCTTCCTCCCCTCTCTCTCTGCCTGCCTCTCTGCCTACTCGTGATTTCTCTCTCTCTGTCAAATAAGATCTTTAAAAAAAAAAAAGAAAAGAAAAAGAAAGTCATCTGGATACTGAAGACCAAATGCAATTGCAGATTTCCATCTTTTGCTGACTCTGTCTCTAGAGTAGTCATTGAACAGGAGACATAGTTGCCAGCACTAGTGAAATTCATCTGTAAGAGGAATGAAGATCATGCATCAGTTCAGATCTATTCACACAGGGCTGGCACATAAATGAAAGTGAGTCCGCAATAGTGTAGTTGGTGTTGATAAGATTTTTATTGACTCTTCAAATAAAGATAATTCATCAACAGAACATTTGAAAAGAACTCTGGATTGGTGGAGGGAACAGGTGTATTGGTTTCTTTTTGTTTGTTTGTTTGTTTACAGGCACTATTACAACTCAGGGGGTTGAATCAAATACAGCAGACTCCACAAAAATCTCTGTGCCTAAGGGACCTACAGCATGCTCACTGAAACCTTGGCTGTATCCAACAATGGAAGAGACAACAGCTCTGCAGTTCCCCTTAACCTCTCACCAACAACCAGGAGGACAGTAATGTCAGAGTCCAGAAGAGTACACCACTAGCTACTCCTCCCATTTTACCACAAGCCAACAGCTCTGCTGGGTCCACTGAGCAGACTACCCCAATACTTGAGACTCCAAATGAGAGATCCAGAAGCACAGCCTCATCTAGAACAGCTACTTCAGCTAAGCACTAAAACAAAATCAGAGAGCTCCAATCAGAGCCCCATTAGCATCAAGCTCCATAATCAATGGATTGAAATCATCAGTGTCCACTGACTCTCAGATATCAGCCACGATCACAGTTCTAACAGCATTAAGCATACCAGGCGATGGCGTCCTATCAATGGGGTCCATGACAGCCACTGTGTCTGAGGAGTAAGCTACAATGATTTCCTCAACCACACTGAACAAGATCACCAATGTGAAAGAATCTCTACCCACGACAACTAGTGCGGTCATCCACACCACTTCACTAGCCTTGACCATCCTAGGGATAACTGTTCCTGGAACAAGCATGTCCAGGGCTCAGCAAGGGGAAAGTACAGCTGCACACCCAGCCCCAACAATAGCCCTCATGATAAGCATACTGTCTAAAACACATCACAGCGCTGCCACACAGACACCTTCCTGGCCAGTGGAATCAGCCCGAGTGTTGGTGCTGCAGCAGCCTAGTCACCTGAGACAGTAGCTGCTCACTCAACAGCCCTCATCACCCAGCTCCTCAGGGACAGCAAAGTCCTCTGACTTGAACGGGTCCAGTCAGGTGTCCCTAAATGCACCGAGAGCAGTAGTCCCGGAGCAGGAGCCCATGCTTTGGATGAGTACCCAGCTGGTGGGGGTGTTTATACGTGCAAGGACAACTACTGCGCCCACTCAGGTGAGTCGGAGCAGCTCCTGTCTTTACAGCAAAGAAGAGGCGGGGGCCAGAATGGACACTGTAACTCTGGGAAGGCCCAGACAAAATGTGCGTCCAGCGACTATGGGAGGACCAGTGAGGTTTGGCCAGACACTGGCATCTGAAGAGTCCGTTGGGTAGAGGTGATTTTCTAGGAAGAGGACAAGCAGCCGAGCATATGTTGTGACAGTAGGTTTAGCCTGCTGGGAGAGAATACCACAGACTGGGCAGCTTTTAAAGAACAGAATTTTATTTCTCATAGTTCTGGAGGCTAGAAGTCTAAGGTCAAGGCACCAGCAGATTAGGTATCTGGTAAGAGCCCACCTCCTGGTTCGCAGTCTTCTCTCTGTGTCCTCACGTAGTACAACGGGGCAAGAGGGCTCTCTGGGGTCTCCTTTATAAGGGCAATAATCCCATCCGTGTGGGCCTGTCTTCATGAACTAATCACCCCCAAAGTTCTTACCTCCTAATACCATCATTATTCAGTGTTAGGATTTAACCTAACATAAAAATTCACTCTGTAGCAGAGCTAGAATGGACAATTCATCAGCCCCCAACCCTAGGGACCCCAGCTGACCAGAGAATGGGATTTCAATGTTGGATTTCAACAGATGTTTCACACACTCAGAAGGGTTCTGTTGTTAAATATATTGGGAAAATACCAGATTAAACAAAATAGTTTCTTGACTGCAGGACTTTTCAGAGCCTTTAAAATTCCAAGACTCCCTTAAAAATAATATTTTTAAAGCAGATCATAGCATGCATTTCCCCAGAGTATCTGTTCCTAGACTCCTCATTCTGAGGAACACTTATGCAGCCCCTTGGAATATACCCAGCTGCAGAGGAGAGGAATTCAAATGAAAGTAGAGCAGCGTGGAGCAGGCAGAAGTGACTGGGGTGACCAGCCCAACCCGGGGTGGGGTGGGGGTTAGTAAAGCCCTGAGTATGTGCTGGTGCATTAGAAGGTTGTCCATTTGTCAACAAACCGTATTGGTGAGATACTTGCAAAATGCTGTAAAATCCTTCCCTAGAAATTAGGAAGTATATCATTGTGTTTTCATGCACTGAGAATGAGACAGCTTTTGTTTTGGTGTTAATTTTTTTCCGGGTTGGTAGGAACATGGACTCTGCAACATAGACTGTCTGGGTTTGAACTACGCCTCATTTTCTTCTGCTGGGAGTAATAAGAGCATGTTTACTGCATAGCATTTGTGTTTATGAGGGTTAGCTTTATTGATATGATTATTTGGCATTCTGTATCACAAGATACTGCTGACTGCAACAGCAGAAAGTTATATGACTGAGTTGACCCCCACCCTGCCCCCGCCGAGCACATATTGGTACAAAGCACCTGCTCTTAAATTATAACCCAATCCTCCAACCAAACCTGCCTGCCAAAACAGAAAACAGTGAGCTTTTAAAAAGGAAAAGGAGAAAAGTCTTTAAATTCAAAATAATAAGCCCAGATGCATTTAACACTAGTATCTCCATTATGTTTTGCTTTTTAATGACCAGATGCATTTAACACTAGTATCTCCATTATGTTTTGCTTTTTAATGACTTTTAAACAGTTCATCCCAAATTCAGTAGGAAGTGTGGAAAGAGGGGGCGCCTGGGTGTTTTAGTTGGTTAAGCATCTGCCTTCGGCTCAAGTCATGATCCCAGGGTCCTGGGATCGAGTCCCACATCCCATTCCTCAATGGGGAGTCTGCTTCTCCCTCTCCTTCTGTCTATTGCTCCCTCTGCTTGTGCTCTCTCTGTGTTAAATAAATAAATAAAATCTAAAAAAAAAAAAAAAACTTGGAAAGAGCAGGCACAGAAAGAAGGGAAGGGTTAAGTATGAGCTTCTCTTTCATCACCCCAAAAGCATCACTGTTTGACATGTATCAGGACACTGTGTATTGCAAGTGGCAGAAAACCCAACTCTGACTGGCTTGAGTCAAATAGATAGATAGATAGATAGATAGATAGATACCGTGAAAAAAAATAAAACAGAATTTGTTGATCCATGAAACTAAAATGTCCTAAAGAGGACTTGAAGATGCAGACGCCCCAGCCTCCTGATTCCCAGAGTGAGAGTGACTCCCTCCCCACCTCCTCCCTCCTTCCCCTCTACTCCTCTCCCTTCCCTCCCTCAGGGTTGTCTCTTCATTTGTTTCAAGATCTTATTTTTAAATAATCTCTACAACAAACGTGGGGTTTGAACTCACAACCCTGAGATCAAGAGCCCCATATTCCACGACTACAGCAGCCCGGCACCCTAGTGCCAGGCTTCAGATTCGACTTTTAGGAGACAAAAAGAGCCCTTGACTTCAAACAGTTTGGGTCCTTCAAACACCCCAAAGCCCAGACTGCCTGTTGGAATGAGAGAGAAATCAAAGAACAAATCAAATTAGTATCTCTAAAAAAACAACCTTGCCAGACAAGTAACAGAAACCCAACTGGGCTGCTCAGTGAAGACAGGAGAACTTATTATAGGGTGTTTCCTAGGGGCTCCTGAGTGGCTCAGTAGGTTAAGCATCTGCCTTCAGCTCAGGTCAAGACCCCAGAGTCCTGGGATTGAGTCCTGCATCAAGCTCCACGTCAAGGCCTACTCAGGCTCACTGCTCAGTGGGGAGTCTGCTTGTCCTTCTCCCTCTGTTGCTCTCCCTGCTTGTGCTCTCTCTCTCAAATAAATAAATACAATCTTTAAAAAAAAAAAAAAAAGTGTCTCCTGGAGGCCAAGGATAGGCTCCAAGCAGGTTCTCCAGAGACTAGGACTTGGAACTGTCCAAGTGGCAGGAATCAGGGAACTCCCCTTCTCTCTCCTCCCATTCTTTACCTGAACCTGCTCTGTTCCTCCCTCTACACACTGGCTCCCCCACCTCTTAGCACACATGACAGAGAGTGGCTGTCTCAGAATCTCGAGTTTTATACCACCTTCTTTTGTTTTGTTTCAAAATTTTTACTTATTTGACAGAGAGAGAGATCACAAGTAGGCAAAGAGGCAGGCAGAGAGAGAGGGGGAAGCAGGCTCCTGGCTGGGCAGAGAGCCCAATGCGGGGCTCGATCCTAGGACCCTGAGACCATGACCCAAGCTGAAGGCAGAGGCTTAATCCACTGAGCCACCCAGGTGCCCCATACCACCTTCTTAATTTAGGTTTAGTTCCTAAGAGATTGTGAGTGGATCAGGGTCCCTCAGGGCCATCATGGTGTAAGGGTTTCACCTCCAATACCCCCACAACATCTCTACCCAGATTAGAATAGTACCCCTTCCTATGTCATCATCCCAGGAGGCTCTGAGATGTCATACTGGCTCTGGTCCTCCTGCAGACCTGTCCCTGGTGTAGGTGGCCCCGCGTAGACAGGCAGCCGCTTGCTGAAGATTCACTGCTGGATCCAGAGGGAAGGTGCCTTCTTAGGATGTCTCAATGTTGGCAAGACAGAGGAGGGTTGCCATGTGTGGGTTTCCATGATGGAGAAGAAGGAGGGTACTTGTGGACCATGCTTCTCTGTAAGCAAGCTGCCTGACAAGAATGGGGGAGTTTCTGGGGGAGAGGCGGGATGTGGAGAGGACTGCGAAATAGGTGGTTGGTGCCAGTCATGACTTTATATCCATCCATGGTCAGAAAGAAATGGAAAACAGTGATTAAAGGTATGGGTGGGCACAGCAACCAGGCTACTAACTGAAGAGACTTCAGCAACCTATTTAACTTCTGTGAGCCTCAGTTTTCACATCTCCTTCAAAAAGAAAGGGTCAGGGTGGAACTTGGAATGGATTTACTGATGGTGAGCTTGAGCCCTGGAAATAAAGACCATGGGATAAAAAGATTAAAAGGGTCCCAGGGAGTACATGAGACAGAGATTAAACAGGTGATCCCCTAATGCCCACAGGAGGTAGCATCTGTGCAGACAGGTACTTGGTGGGTAAGTAATTTGCTGTCCCTTGGACTTGTGCATTGGTTGGTTTCTCTTCCTGGAAACCCTCAACTCCCTGATACCCATAGAGAAAACTCTCATCTCCTTCAAGTCTTTGCTAAAATGTGACCATTTCAATGAAGCCCAGCCCACCCATGCTGTTTAAAATTGCAACTACCCTCCACTCATCCATTCTAGATCAGTTTCTTTTATGTATCACCTCCTAACTATATGCCATATTTTATGAGATCATTTGCATTTTTAAAAATGAAGTTATTCATCTGAAATTAATGATATACTAGCATATGTTGGCTAATTGAATTGAATTGAAAGAAAGAAAGAAAGAAAGCTATTAACTGTATGCCCTTACCCACTAGAGAATGGGAGGTTTGGGTCTGTTTTGTTCACTCATGTTTCCTAATTTTCCCAAGGACCCAGAATAGAGTCTATATATAGTAAGAATTTCTTTCTGCCATGCACTATACAGCACAGGCCGATCCAAATATTATTGGTTATAGAAGGGTTTACATTTAGGTTACTGTTACCTCAAAAAAAGTCACCATGACAATAGTGTGGACAGTTCATACCACTATTTCCTAATCCCTTAGCTCAGAATTTTCTTTCTTTCTTTCTTTCTTTTTTAAAAGGATTTTGATGGGACACCTGGGTGGCTCAATCGGTTAAGCTGCTGCCTTCGGCTCAGGTCATGATGCCAGGGTCCTTGCTCGGCAGGGAGCCTCTTTCTCACTCCACCTCTGCCTGCCTCTCTGCCTGCTTGTGCACTCTCTCTCTCTCTCTGACAAATAAGTAAATAAAATCTTTTTTAAAAAATTATTTTAAAAATTTTTGCTTGTTTATTTGACAGAGAGAGAGACACAGCAAGAAAGGGAGCACAAGCCAGGGGAGTAGAAGAGGGGGAAACAGGCTTCCCACCAAGCAAGGAGCCCAATGTGGGGCTTGATCCCAGTATCCTGGTATGACCTGGCAGACCCTTAAGGTCTGAGCCACCCAGGTGCCCCAGCTCAGAATTTTCTATGTCTATCAGAGTTTGCCCACCAATCCCTATATTGCCACCAATAACTGAGGTTTATTTTTATTTTTAATTTTTTTTTCCAGTTTGGAGCAATTATTGCTAATAAGTGATGATTGATAAACTATGCCCAATCAAGCAAACTTTACCGAAAGAAGAGAGCCTTATAAAAACAAATAAAATTAAGACAAAGAAAATGAAAAGATTGGGGCACCTAGGCTGGCTCCATCTGTTCAACATTAGACTTTTGGTTTTGGTTGAAAATCTCAGGGTGGTAGGGTAGAAACTCTCAGCGGGGAGTCCTCTTTTCTCCCTCTGGCTCTGCTCCTCTTCCCACTGGTGGGAGAAAGAAAACTAAAAGATCATCTTGCCATGAATTATCACCACCACACCACCAAAGTAATAGTGAAGAGAAGAAGAAACCAAAACACAGAGGGAGAATAAAGATAGAAAGAAAGAGAAAAGGAAGAAACAAAGAATAAAAAAGAAAAGAGAAAAAGAAAGAGGGAGGGAGGGAGTAGGCGGGAGGAAAGAGTCAGGGGAGAGAGAAAGAGAAAGGGAAGGGGCAAAAGTATAATCTTCCGCCTAGGATTGATTCGAGGATGGAATGAAATAATGCACGTAAAGTTCTCAGTTGGAGACGCAGCATCTACACTCAAACAGCACAAGAGAAAAGGGGGAAATCCATGTTTCTGCGCCCACAGAGCCAGCCCAAGCCGGGACTCCAAACAGTGAGAGACGCTGCCTCTCCCTCACAGCTGCCCAGTCAGCAACTGGCTGCTCAGAGGCTGCGGGCCAAGGGGACCTCTCTGCCAGGGACGCTGGCCTTCATTCAACGCGTTCCACTTCGTGACCAACGACACGTTCTACCTGCACAGCCAAGTGACCTTGTGTGACGAGCGAGAGGGATACCTGTGCCAACCAGTAAGCAGGCAGCCCTGGAGATTCCAGGCCGTCGCGGCTGGGGCGGCCACTGGGCACCGCCACTAGGGAGCCAGACGCCTAGCAATATACCAATGCTGCCATCCTGGGGGCGGGACTAAGGAGGGGCCTGGAGGACAGCGAAGTTGGGGATTGGCTTATCTTGCCAGGGGCGTAACCAAGGTTGGGGCTTGTGGAGCACGGGGCCCGTGGATTGTCCCACCGGACGGGATTTTGGAGAAAACACCTAGCTCCTTGCTGTCTCCCGCAAAGGCCTTCCCTGGCTGAGGCTGGGAGGGACCTTGCTACCTTTATGCTGTGTCCTCCGCAGACCTGCAGGCAGAAGACCTCACCTGGGAGACCCCAGCCCGAGAGCTCCTGGAGAGCGGCGCAGGCTGGATGGTGTGCGGGCCCAACCGGATAAGCGGTTACTGGGTCATTTAGGAGCTTCCTTGACTCCTTGCAGAGCCTCCCAGGGACCTGCTCTGAGGTCCCTAACCACCTTGTCCTACACTCCTCCCTCGGTCCAGGCTCATATCCCCACCAAATCTACATCCTCAGCTTCTCCTCTGCTCTGGAGGCATCCCCTCCCTTCACGTATCCTGTTCTCATTCAACTTCTACTCCTCCTCCATTCCCACCTTTCCTGCCACACCAGTTCACTCTTCTAGTCTGTCCCTGCGCCAGTCTGCTTTTGCATATTCCTGCTAGTCTGAACAGTCTCTTCTTTCTATTCCATTCCATCTTTTCTTTTTTTTTTTCTTTTTAAAGATTATATTTATTTATTTTTGACGGAGAGAGATCACAAGTAGGCAGAGAGGCAGGCAGAGAGAGAAGGGGAAGCAGGCTCCCCGCTGAGCAGAGAACCCCACGTGGGCCTGATCCCAGGACCCTGAGACCTTGACCTAAGCTGAAGGCAGAGGCTTTAACCCACTGAGCCACTCAGGCGCCCCTCCATCTTCATTTCTATTCCATGAGAGCTGACCCTCAGGGGAAAGCCTATCTTAGGAAGTCCGTTCTAATTAGAGGCAAAATGGTCATCATTACACACTTCTGAGGCCCTGCTTCAACAAAGGGTCAGCCCTTTCTCTCTATCTTGTTGAAGCAATGGGAATTCTGTCAGAATGGTTCCTCAAGCTCAGTCTTTCTTTTTTTGGGGTTTCGGAGTCCAATGCCTACAGCAGATGGTGCTTAGCAGGTTGGTGCATAGGGACTGGTGTGAAATTCTAGTAGGTGCACCAGGCCTTGGGGGTGCACACTGGGTTCTGGATGGTGCTGGTCTTGGATCCTGTCTCTGCTCAACTCTATGTGACTTGGGAGAAGTCAGTTACCCTCTCCAATTCTCAGCTTACTCAGCAGAATATGGCAGAGTTGTCATTGTGGGGTTGTTGGTGGTCACAGAGCTTTACACCTCATCAGAACCTAAGACTATCCAGAAATGACTTAGAGTAGGGGGTTAGGGCCAGGCAGGTAATAAGTGAGGGAGGCTGAGTGGGGTCCCCATTGAACTAGAGAGTGCATTTCATCCCTATACTCCATCTGCCTCACCCCCATTTTAAGGGAGGGACTGTCAGACAGTTGGGACAGTGGGACCCAGGAAAGCTTTGTTGAAAGAATGCTTGACTGGATGGCTAAATAATCCCCCAAAGTGGAATATTTAAGCCTAAAAAGTTTCCCAGGCTCCCAAAGCCACTGAACCCTATTTGTAATCATTTCTTTCTTTCCTGCAGGAGCCTAGATGACTGTCTTTCTTCTGCTAGGCTTGCTGCTGGAATAAAATCCTGTCCAGATATTTCCCCCAACTCTAGCGTTTGTCTTGTAGTTTCATTGTCTGAGCTAAGGGTGGGGTGGAGGAAGACTTAGGGAGAGGGAAGTAGTCTGTCCTTTTTTTAGGGAGTAGAGATGGAACCCCTGTGTTTCCCAACTACTGTCTGGTACTTCTACTATCTTGAGCTGAGCCTTGAGCAGTGCTTCCTCATCCCACCATCCCTTGCCAGCTCTGGAATTCTTCCAAAGGCAGGGCTGGGCTGCTCAATGTGGTAGAGGGCTAGGCAAAGAGAATGGCCAATAAACAGCAAGGAATTCTACTTTGACCTCCCTTTCTGTGTAATCTGACTATAGATCTTGTATATATGTGAAAAGTCACTTTCTTCTCTATGGCTTCTGGTTCCTCTATATGTGAAAGACTTTGACCAGATCATCTCTGTCTCAACGCAGGGACTGAATGACTGGTTCCAGGGAAGGTGTCTGGGCATTGGCCAATTGGTCCTGTCTCCTCTCTTCTGCAGAATGGGTGGAATGGACACTCAATTTCAGCATTAGGATTAAATGATTCCATATGATATATTATCGTGCATATTAATTACTTCCGACCTCATAATCCCCCTCTCCTTACGAGTAGAGGGGGATATAGGGAGCAGTGTTTGTGCTACTATCATTTATCCATTCAAAAATGGGCTGGAATCTACTATGTACCAGTTCCTGTGTTAAGCCCTGGGGATTAAACAGTACATAAGACATGCTCTTTGGACCTTACAGAAAGGACAGGTGAGTCCAGGAAGTAGGTGATATGGACCAGGAAATAGGATAGGCTTTGTAAGCTGTCAGAGGTGGATCTTTCACAAAATCACAAGAAGGCCTCTTTTTTGTTGTTTTGTTTTTGAAATACTACTTTTGATTGATATCTGTGATCATTTTGGAAATTAATTTCTTGGGAAAATATTTTGGTACAAACAATAAAAGCTAAACTTAACAGTCCTGATGTTTCATTTGCAAGAACCTTTCTTGTCATTTAATGCTTTCATAGCTCCTGAAAATAATTAAGTTGGATGATCAATACATTTTGTATTTTTAGGTACACCAAAATCACACATTCATTAAGTCAGCACGCAAGTAACTACATTTCATTGGGAATTCACATTCACTTTATGGGTCTGGAGTAGTTTATTTATTTATGAGTAGACTATTTAAATAGACCTGTTGGTGAGGGCATTAACCCATGCTCTTATTTAAAATATACCCTGGGGGCACCTGGGTGGCTCAGCTGGCTAAATGTCTGCTTTGGTTAAGCATCTGCCTTCAGCTCAGGTCATGATCTCAGGGTCCTGGGATCTGAGCCTTCTGTCAGGCTCCCTGCTCAGTGGGGAATCTGCTTCTGCCTCTGCCCCTCCAGCCCCCACCCCCGTACTCTCCCACTCTCTCAATTAAATAAACAAATCTTTAAAAATAAAAAATTAGGGCACCCAGGTGGCTCAGTGGGTTAAAGCCTCTGCCTTTGGCTCAGGTCATGATCCCAGGGTCCTGGGATGGAGTCCCGCATCGGGCTCTCTGTTCAGCAGGGAGCCTGCTTCTCCATCTCTCTCTGCCTGCCTCTCTGCCAACTTGTGATCTCTGGCTGTCAAATAAATAAAATCTTTAAAATATAAAAATTAAAATTAAAAATTAAATAAAATATATCCTGGAGGATAAAGGCAAAAAGATTATGACTATACTATACTAAATATCTCCAAAAGAAAATAGAATGAAACAAAATTAAGTAAACAAGGAAGCTATTGAACTTGAACTATACTTGGTTGAGCGCATGAAAGAAACCTCTGGGCTGTGTAACAATAGATGCTTATAAATTAAGCCACTGGACAACACTAATGCATGTGAAAAGTGGTAGCTCTAATGATATGATTATAACTAAAATGCAGTTGGTTTTCTCATGTTCTTTAATTAAGCTGAGGTGGCACATATCTGGCTAACCTTTTTCAGTCATGTCAGGTGATAGTTCCATTGACATCTTATTTTTTATTTTTTTCCATTGACATTTAAATTCTCAGCAAGTCTTTTTTTTTTAAGATTTATTTATTTTGGAGAGAGAGAGCATGCACGTGCGTGTGTGTGTGTGTGTGTATGTGCAAGCAAGCATGGAGGGGAGAAAAAGGGAGGATGTGAGAATCTCAAGCCCACTCCCTGCTGAGCTGTGGAGAGCAGTTTGGGGCTCAAGCCCACAGCCCTGAGGTCATGACCTGAGCTGAAATCAAGAGCCAGTCACTTAACTGACTGAGCCATGCAGGGACCCCTTTCAGCAAGTCTTTTTTTTTTTTTTTTTTTTTTTTTAAAGATTTTTTATTTATCAGAGAGAGAGAGGGAGAGAGAGTGAGCACAGGCAGACAGAATGGCAGGCAGAGGCAGAGGGAGAAGCAGGCTCCCTGCTGAGCAAGGAGGCCGATGTGGGACTCGATCCCAGGACGCTGGGATCATGACCTGAGCAGAAGGCAGCTGCTTAACCAACTGAGCCACCCAGGCGTCCCTCAGCAAGTCTTTTTAAAATAATAGAGTAACTGAAGATTTAAGACTACCTCTTATCTAAAAATTGATTGTGAATATTCTCTGAAATTAACACCAAATCGTGGTAAAAATATGAAGACTCAATCCCATTTGAAAATTAGTAGTATGATAATGGAGTTACTTTTAAAATACAGATATCTGGTTCAGTCTGTTGGGCATCTGCCTTTGGCTCAGGTCATGATCCCAGGGTCCTGGGATCCAGTTCTAAGTTGGGCTCCCTGCTCGATGGGGAGCCTGCTTCTCCTTCTGCCTGCTGCTCCCTCTGCTTGTGCGTGCTCACACACTCTCTATCAAATAAGTAAAATCTTTTTAAAGATTTAAAGATTTATTAAAAATAAATAAAAAGAAAAAGAAATAAAATACAGAGATCTGTATTTTTAATAAAAAGAAATAAAATACAGAGATCTGGGGCACCTGGTTGGTTCAGTTGGACCATGCAACTCTTGATCATGTTGTGAGTTCTTGGGTGTAGAGATTACTTAAAGATAAAATCTTTAAAAAAAATCCACTGGAGGGGCACCTGGGTGGCTCAGTGGGTTAAAGCCTCTGCTTTTGGCTCAGGTCATGATGATCCCAGATCAAACCTCTGCTCAGCAGGGAGCCTGCTTCTCTTTCGCTCTCTCTCTCTCTGTCTGCCTCTCTGCCTACTTGTGATCTCTGTCAAATAAAAAATAAATAAAATCTTTTTAAAAATCCATTGGAGTAAATTGTACAAATGCAGTATTTGCCATTTGTAAATTTAAATATTAGCACTACCACTATGTTTCCAATTAGGTTTGTCTTCCCTTCTCTGCATCAGCTCTTCAAATCCTACCCGTTCTTCTCAGACCTCTACAGGTCCCTGTTCCCTCCCTCGTCACAGATGTTTCTCACAAAAGAAACAGAAGCAATCAAGTAGATGTTTCCACCACCCATCAGTCTACTTCCTACCCACTAGTCCATAAATTTATTCATTTAGATACATATCCTTACCATTTATGTTTTTTAAAAAGCGTTTGGTCCTAATTTCAGAGAATACCCCCTAAATGCATCTATCACATCACACCCTGATTCATTACCCATTAAGCCTATTTTATGCCTTCTATATGCTTACCTTAAAATGTTATATGAAGCTGGGGGCGTGGTGGGGGAACGGAGCAGAATTTTGGAGCACATCCCCAGAGTCCTAATTCTGAAGTGAATTTCATCCGGTAATTAACTCTCTTTAAGTCTGGTTCTTCAAAGTTAAGAAATCACACAAGTTTTCCATGCCTCTTCCTCCCAAGTCAGGTTTCCAGAAGCCTGGAATTTATCACTATCCTTTGGCTGATGGCTTTATTCCTCTTTTTAACAATTCCCCAGTGTGCTTCTTAAGAATATATTAATGCAAATGAACTTAGTTCTTTTCCTGGGGGCCGAGGTTGGGTAGGGAGGCAAGATCGATCTGTTAGTTATCCTTCAACCTGAGTTCTGGTCACAGTCTGACCACTGACCACAGCCAAAGACAGTACTAACCCTGACAGGGCAGCGACTCGGCCACACACTAACTCGGGACCACTACCTGACTGACCCCCTGGTTCATTTCAGATGGGAGTACTGACAGGCCCTGGGGAATGGGAGAAGGGTGGGGCAGGTGTTTGGGGATGGGGCTCCCAAATGATTTTCCCTGGCCTCCAGCTCCTCCAACCGCCCAAGCCCAGCAAGCCACTCCAGACCCGAGAGACGAGGACTCTGCCCACAGGCGAGACCTGGCGAGAGGCTGAAGAAGAGGTTCGGAGGAGCGGAGGGGTCATGCGCAGAGAGATCCGGCCGCTCCTGGCGCGGAGCGCAGCGTGCGGGGGCGGGACACCGGCGCGGCCAGACTCCTGATTGGCCACAGGCGGGCAGAAAGGGGCGGGGTGGGGCGATGCGCGCTCTGAGGCGCGCGGCCTGGTGGGTGTGTAACGGCCGTTAGGCGAGCTGAGGAAGTGAACCGTCGCCCGCGGCCGACGTGGTGGCCGCATTCGGCGTCCCTGGGTAAGGGATTTCGCCGCCCGCTTTCGGCCCTATGTAAGTCCTGCTCCCCTCGGGAGCCCTTCTCGGGCTAGGACACCCCGCTCCACCTTGGGGAGCCCGGGAGGAGCCTCAGAGGAGCCCCAGACACTCATGACCTACCTTCGGGGGCCGTGGGAGAGCGAAGCGCATGCGCAGAGCTATTAAGTCGTCGCCTCTGGGTTTTTCACCCGCTGGGCTTCCTAAAATAATGCCCCGCACACGCCCCCTCGCGACTCGCTTGCCTCCCTGCCCTCTTCATGTGGCTTTCTCCAACGTTCACTCCCTAGCTGTTGCTTTACCTTTGTAAAGGGTAGGCCCTGTGCCAGTCGCCGGGGGAGGGGACGGCGGGTAGCGCGTTGCTTGCCTTTGCGGAGCGGACGGTCCCAGAGAAGAGTAGACGTGAAGCGGGTGACGACTTGGTTAGCGCTGCATGGTGTGGGCTGGAGAAGTACACAGCACTAGGCAGAAGGCGCCGGTGTAGTCCGAGAGGGCGGGGAGCCCTTCCTGAGGAAGGGAAGTTGGGGCTGGGGGTTACAGGATGAATGGGGACAGCTCTCGTGAAGGCGTTAGGCTGGAGTTTCCCAGCCCGCACTAGTAGTTGACAGTGTCAGGAGACATTTTCATTTGCATCAACTCAGGGATTGCTCCTGGTACTAGTGGATAGAAAGGGCTGCTGCGAAACATCCGACTTTGTGCAGCACAGCCCCCCCCCATCCCCCCCCCCCGGCCTCCAAGCAAAGATTTATCTGACCTAAAATGTCAAGAGCATCCAGATTGTCTAGACCACCCTGCTCTAGATGAGGCAAGGAGGAGCTGGTGCTTTGGACGGACCACAAGTTTAGTGGGTTACAGCGAATTTGTTCAATGAAGGGTATTCAGCACTCCCATCGCGCTAAAACAGGAAAATCAGAACCCCGTTTGCCTTTTACATCAGGGTATTTCCACCACATGGCACAGAGCCAGGCGAATAGTAGGCCCTCAGTAAATTTTGTTTGATGAATCGAATACTGTGTGCTAGGTACGGAAGGGTGGTGATACCAGGATGATTAAGATAACCGTGCCTCATTATTTGCCCCTAGGCCTTGTAGGTTTTATAATGGTCTGGTGGTGGTGTAGGTCTCAAGACTTTGTAAAGGCAACTTCTTGGGAAGAATTTGGCTTCTCTTTCTTTTGGTCTGGTTTAATGAATGATCAAGGTCATGAAAATACTGCCAGGGTGTGAGATTCCTTTTTTAAATTATTATTAAAGATTTTACTTATTTATTAGAGATCACAAGTAGGCAGAGAGGCAGTCAGAGAGAGAGGAGGAAGCAGGCTCCCCACTGAGCAGAGAGCCCAATGTAGGGCTCGATCCCAGGACCCTGAAACCATGACTTGAGCGGAAAGCAGAGGCTTTAACCCGCTGAGCCACCCAGGCACCCCAGTGGTGTGAGATTCTTAATGTGCTTTTGTCAGCTGCGTATCCCTTCATATCCTCTCCTGTCTTGATGTGGATTCTCAACAGCTGCACAAAGTGTGACATTCCACACTAACATAATTCTTCAAGGGGAGAAATACTTATAACAATCAAAACCTAATTCTTGGTAGGCAACTTGGGAAATAGAGCCGGGGTGATGACCAAGAGCAACATGAAGAAATTGTATTGTATGAGCTGTCCCTGCTTCTAACTACTTTGGGGCTTTCAGCTCTGGCTGTGTCTGAAGCAGAAACTCCCAACTTATGGTGCCTTCATAACTACCTTTATTTCTTTTTGTCACACAGAGAAAGAATGCAGACTAGAATCTCTATAGCATTAGAACACAGTCCTGGCTTTGAAGCCTCTTCCTAGCTATATGACCTTCCCCTCTCTCAACCTTCATTTTTTTTCATCCATAAAATAAGGGTAATAATAACTGCCTCATAGATTTGATGTGAGCATTAAGTATAAGACATTATACCTGTAATAGAGTGTTTAGCACAGTGCTTTGTAGGTAGTAAATATTCAGTACTTGTTAAATTTGTTGAATG
Organism: Mustela lutreola; assembly: GCF_030435805.1. Classification (NCBI taxonomy): domain Eukaryota; kingdom Metazoa; phylum Chordata; class Mammalia; order Carnivora; family Mustelidae; genus Mustela; species Mustela lutreola. The sequence continues at coordinate 19,160,510 of NC_081299.1, forward strand.
AATACTTCAATAGTTTAAAGGGCTTTGAAGATAGAAACCATCAATGTGGGTGTTTTTTCTGTCTGCTTCATTCACTCCTACCTTTCTTGGCTGTGTAATCGGTTATTTTTGTTACTTCTTGTACATTCATTTCTCTCACTTTTATCTCAGGAAATCTTTATGTCCTTCAGGTGGTCCTAGTAACCATCAGTAGCTCATCTACTTCTGAACTTAGTAGGAAAAACTCAAGAATTACCTCTTCCAGGGGCACCTAGGTGGCTCAGTCGGTTAAGCATCCAACTCTTGGTCTTGGCTCAGGTCTTGATCTCAGGGTTGTGGGTTTGAACCCTATATTGGGCCCCATTCTGGGCTTGGAGTTCTACTTAAGAAAAAAGAGAATTATCTTTTCCATACAGTTTTACTCCTTGTGGGAGTCTTTTTTTCTTTTTTTTTTAAATTGAGGTAAAATTCATGTATAATAAAATTCAGTTTTATGTGCTGGGAGTCTTTTTTTCTTTCTTTTTTTTTTTTTAAAGATTTTATTTATTTATTTGACAGAGCGAGATCACAAGTAGGCAGAGAGGCAGACAGAGAGAGAGGAAGGGAAGCAGGCTCCCTGCTGAGCAGAGAGCCCGATGCAGGACTCAATCCCAGGACCCTGAGATAATTCATGTATAATAAAATTCAGTTTTATGTGCGTACAATTCAGTGGTTTTAGTACATTCACAAGGTTTTGCAGCCACCACCACTATCTAATCTCAGGAGATTTTGATCACCCTGGAAAGAAACACCATGTCCATTAGTAGTTGTTACCCATTCCCTGACCTCCCACCTCTTAGTACTTGGTAACCATTAATCTGCTGTGTATATGGATTTTCTAGTTCTGGACACTTCATATAAATGGAATTTACCTGTTTATCAGTTGATGCACATTTGAGTTTTTTCTGCTTCTTAGCTATTATAAGTAATGCTGCTGTGAATATTCATGTACAAAATTTTGTGTGAACATGTTTTTATTTATCTTGAACATATACTTAGGAATGGAATTTCTGAGTTACAGAGTAACTCTTTTTTTTTTTAAGATTTTATTTATTTATTTGACAGACGGAGATCACAAGTAGGCATAGAGGCAGGAAGGGAAGCAGGCTCCCCGCTGAGCAGAGACCCGGACACGGGGCTCAATCCCAGGACCCCAGGACCATGACCTGAGCTGAAGGCAGAGGCTTTAACCCACTGAGCCATCCACTTTCTTCATAAGTGAAGAAAAGGATTTTGATATTGACCATTTGATACCACTGCTAGGTAGATAATCTAATCCTTCTGTGTCACCATTAACATACTAAATGATAATAGCCATAAATTGAAACTTTTACTGAAGAGTCATTTCTTACCCACTATGTGAAGAACTGGGATGTCAGGGGATGGTACCATTTCTGTTTATAGATGCCTTGAATTAGTAAGGGTTTGTGTTGTTGTTACTAAGAGAAAACTATAGAGGTCAGTAAAGCACATTAGAGAAATAGTACCCATATAGCCTTTGTTTTCTCACCAAAGTTGAATTTCACTTCTAAGAATTGTGATCTACCAATTGAGTTTGTCCCAGACTCTTTAGGGACTCTTATAAGTTTCTAAATTCTTATCAGTTTTCAAATTTAAACTGTATCTTCCTAGGATGATCATATCTCACTTTTTTATTGATATAAACTGCCAAGTAATAATAATGAAAACATAATTAATCACTTACATGTGTCAGGCACTGTTGTGAGTTAATTTTAAATGAATTGGCATGAATTAGGTCCTGTCTTTATTCTAATTTTTATTTATTTTTATTGTTACTATTTTAAGTAGGCTCCACCCCGAGTATGGAGCCCAACTCAGGGCTTGAACTCACAGCCCTGACATCAAGACCTGAGCTGAGATTAAGAGTTGGACGTTTAGGGGCACCTGGGTGGCTCAGAGGGTTACGCCTTTGCCTTCAGCTCAGGTCATGGTCCCAGGGTCCTGGGATCAAGTCCCATATTGAATTGAGCCCCGTGTTGGGCTCCCTGCTCAGCAGGGAAGTCTGCTTCTCCTTCTTCCTCCATCCCTCCCCCGGCTCATGCTCTCTCTCTCCTCTCTCACATAAATAAATAAAATATTTTTTAAAAATATATATTTAGGGTGCGCCTGGGTGGCTCAGTGGGTTAAAGCCTCTGCCTTTGGCTCAGGTCATGGTCTCAGGGTCCTGGGATCGAGCCCCACGTGGGGCTCTTTCCTCGGCAGGGAGCCTGCTTCCTCCTTCTCTCTCTGCCTGCCTCTCTGCCTACTTGTGATCTCGGTCTGTCAAATAAATAAATAAAATCTTTAGAAAAAATATATGTATCTTTAGGAGTAAAATATGTGGAAGACGAATCCTGTGTGGGTTTGACAGTTTCAGTTGAATGGGAGCGAGTTACAAGGAGTTAAAAGATAATGGAGAGCTCTGAATGGTTATTCCTTCATTTTACAGTTGGCTCAAATAACGGTGTTGATGGCCATGCAGGAGAAATACCCAAGTGAGAGGATTTCTCATGCCACTTCACCAGGTGAGTAAGCAGAGTTTTCTGACTTTTGCTGTGTTTTTTCATAACAGAAATATCCTTTAAAGGAAATACATAGCAAACAAACATTCACTAAAATGCTGGTACTTGAAGAACAAAAATAATATGAGGCTATATTGAATAGAAAAACAGGCCTCTCCAAAAGAACAACTATTTATCTCTGGTCCTTCATGGCTTCCAAGAAGACCACATGATTGATGGGGAGGGGAGGACACATTAAGGAACAGAATGACTTTGGAACATAGTTCCATTTGAAATCAGAAAAACACAGCATAAATTACTGTGTTCTATGTTGTCTTTGTAGTCCTGTGGGTGGGTCAGTCATCTGCTAGCCCACAAAGATTGGAATTCTTCTTGGATGCCAACAGTCTCAGTTATGTTGTCACTAGAGACTCAGGAATTTATCTTTAGAATGGATTGACAAGATTTTGAAAGCTCAGTAGATATATTAAGTGGATATATTAAATATATATGTTAAATATACATAAATATGTAAATAAACACAGATGTGGTATATTTAAATAGAAAGTAGGATAGAAAAATAGCTTTTGGAATTCTGAGTTGTTTATGAAGAGAGGAGTACCTTTTTTCAACTAAGGATATATTTTATTTAACTTTAAAATCCTACAGTGCCTTACAGCATGTATTAGATGTTTGTTGTATTCTCCTGGGAGTGCTGCTTTCATAGATTAAGCATTTTGAAAAACATTTGTTGAATCAGTTCAAGATACCTTCAGCAAATATTTATTGAACGTCTGCTACATGCCATTCACTGTTTTAGGGCTGGATTGTATAATTTATAATGACAATTATGTTATAACACACAAATTTGGGGGATGTAGCAATTTCTAACAAAACTCACTGCTTTTCCGATGACTTTGTCTTTAGTAGTCTTTCATTTGATTAATAATAGTCTTAATATTTTGATTAAAAAGATGTTAGTGATAGGACATATGACATAACAAAAAAATTTCAGCTTTCAAACTTGAATTTTGAAATAAGCATAAGCCTCTGTACCTATACCAAAATACATTTTAAAAAGTTTTATTCATTTACGTGATCTCTAGGGCACCTGGGTGGCTCAGTCCGTTAAGCATCTGCCTTTGGCTTGAGTGGTGATCCTGGAGTTCTGGGATCAAGTCCTGCATTGGGCTCCTTGCTCAGCAGGGAGTCTGCTTCTTCCTCTACCCCTACCCCATGCTTATGATCTTTCTCTCAAATAAATAAATAAAATCTTTAAAAAAAAAAAAAAGTGATCTCTACACCCAGCATAGGGCTTGAACTCACAATCCCAAGATAAAGAGTTGGATGTTCTACCAACTTAGCCAGTCAGTTTACATTTACAAAAATGTAAAATAAATTTTTATTTTAGCAAATATCTCTTCAGAATTGATGTATGGAGTGAGCAAATAGAAAAGTGGTACTGGTAAAGAATGGAAGGTTAGTAGTGGTAACAAGAAGTAAGAGGCCAGAAAGATGGTAATAGAGGCCCTCAATCGATTTTCAGTATTTTAGAAGGCCTGGAAATTTGTCTACTACCTAGAAGTCAAATTTCTTTCCTTCTAGCTAGAATTATGCTTATATGTACAGATAGTAACACCAGCTAATGTTAGCTAATCAAATGCTCTGATCATTGGGTATGTCTTATGAAAGATTATTATAGATTACTGCATGAATATAGATTCTTTCACATCAGGCAGTCCACTGTGACCCCAAGAATAAGTCCTTGGGGAAAGTTAGAGTGCCTTCAGTAGAAGGCAGAGGGTAGCAAAAGTAGAAGAAAGTGAGTTAAAAAGATGGGAGAAGCACTATAATTGGAAGAAGAGAATAAGGTGATTTGTGTTCAAATATCATTTGCTTCCCCTAAATCAAAGAGTCTGTAGAACCTTGTTTTCTGATTTCAGCTAAAACTCTGATATTTTAAATGGATAAGTAGCCATCATTACGTTTTTGTCCATTTGTTTACATGGATCATCAGATACAGTTTAGAAAAATTATAGTTTTTTTTAAACAATAAATACTAGTAAATCAAGTGTTTATTGAATGTTTGCTACCTGTGGCCTTCAAGTAGCAACCTAATAAAGTTCAGTAAATCTCCTCAGTCTTGGGGCACCTGGGTGGCTCAGTTGGTTAAAGGATTACCTTCGGCTCAGGTCATGATCCCTGGGTCCTGGGATTGAGCTCCCTTGTGGGGAGCCTGCTTCTCCCTCCCATCTGCCTGCCACTCTGCCTACTTGTTCTCTCTCTCTGTCTCTCTGTTGAATAAATAAATAAAAGTCTTATTTTTTTTTAATAAATAAAAATCTTAAAAAAAAATGTCCTCAATCTAGTTTTGTCTTACCCACTTAGAAATTTTAGTGGTTTATTTGCATTGCACTCAAAATAGTGTTAAACTCTTCAGATTGACTTTTAAGGCTTAACCTTGATCTGGATTCACCCTGCTCACTAGGTATCCCAGTTTAGTCAAGCAGCGGTTTTCTTCTTTTTTCTTTCTCTCCTTCCTTCCTCTCTCTCTCTCTCTTCAATTTATTTATTTGAGAGAGAGCCCACATGTACACGAGTGGGGTAAAGGGCAGAGGGAGAGAAGCAAACTCCTTGCTGAACACAAAGTTCAGCATAGGGCTTGATCCCAGTACCCCTAGATCATGAATTGACTTAAAGTCAGACACTTAATCAGTTGAACCACCTTGGCACCCCCAAGCAATGGTTTTCAACAGAGACTGGACTGCCTGTTACCCTAAGGAGCATTTGGAAACATATGGTATATTTTCATGTTTCATAGTGATGGTAGAATAGGTTTAGGGCTGCTACTGGCATTTAATAGGGACCAAGGATGCTAAACCATCCTGACATGTATAGACTACACATTGAGGAATTGTCATGCCCAGTATGCCAGAAGCACCTACTGAGAAATCCTTTAATAGGAAAGAATGTGGATATTGTAATCAAAACAGCCTGGGTTCAAATCTTAGCTCTGTCTAAGATTTGGGGTGATGATTCTGTTCAGTAAGTAAGTAGATGAGATCATGTTGGTAAAGTGTTAGGACTTCTAGATTTCAAAAAATGGTAGCTACTGATAGATTCCTAGGTTCTTGATAAGTCTTTTTTCTGTCTGTGAACATTCTCACATCTCATGCTATTTCCATTCAAAATTAACTAATTTTGAGAAGCTGAAAAAGGCACAGGAGAGAGAATGATGCTGTTTTTTCATAGGTTTAAGTGCTTTATTTAAACAGTCTTGGTTCACACTAAAGATGGGAAATGCCGCTTGTTTCAGGTTCCGGTGTAATTCAAAAGGGTAGTTCCCTGGGAACTGAATGGCAGACCCCAGTTATCTCAGAGGCTTTTCGGAGTCGCTTCAGCCGCTGCTCAAGTGTAGCTGACAGTGGAGACACAGCCATTGGCACATCATGCTCAGACATTGCAGAGGGTAAGTTTGGATTACTGTTTTGATTACTAGTATGTGTTGTCCTTTTCAGATTGTGTTCCATGTATACTGTCAATTCCAGAATATTCATGACTTGGGCCCTTCAGCCAAGGAGTTTGCTTGATTTTTTTACTCTGTGTTTCTTACATTTGGCCCCTTTCTTTCAGTTTTTACTGTTTGTCCTGTTTTAATAACTTTTCATAGGTTTCTTGTCCTCAAGTCTTTTTCCCTCTACTGCCAGGTTAATCTTTCTAAAAGCCTGGTTTTATGGTTTCCCTTTCCTGTAAATCCTCGACTGCTTATGTTACTTGGAGGATAAAGTTCAGAGGCCTTAATTTTGTGATCTGGCTTTCCCACCCAATCAGACATATTTCTTACTGTTACAGAGTGTGGTGTTTTACTATGCAATGAAAACTTTTTTTGTTGTTTTTGTTTTGGATATCTGAGCTCTTTTCTTCTTTAATCCAGGCCCATTTTTGTTGTTTCCACCTCTTCTTGCTCTTCCCAGCTGTGCTGATCTTATTTTTCAAAATCTAGTGAAGTGTCTGACTAGACTTTTCCCATCCCTTCCACCCATTACATCTCCCTCTCTGCAATCTTTTTATTTTTATTTTTAATGTTTTAAAGATTTTATTTATTTATTTGAGAGAGAGAAAGAAAGAGAGCACGAGAGGGGGGTAGGTCAGAGGAAGAAGCAGACTCCCTGTGGAGCAGGGAGCCCTATGTGGGACTCAGTCCTGGGACTCCAGGATCAAGACCTGAGCCAAAGGCAGTTGCTTAACTAAGTGAGCCACCCAGGTGCCCTGCAATCTTTTTAAAAAAAATAAGATTTCATTTATTTTGAGAGGGAGGGTGGAGAGAGAGAGAGAACAAAGCACGGGGAGGGAGAAACAGACTCCCTGCTGAGCAGGAAGCCCTATGTGATGCCTGGGATCATGACCTGAGCTAAAGGCAGACAGACCCTCATTCCACTGAGCCACCCAGGCACCCCTCCCTCTCTGCCATCTTGTAATCTTCATTGTGTCTGTCATTTGAGGGGCACTTAAATTAAGTAATAACTGTCAGACAGTGTTTTACAAGAGTATTTCTTTTTTAAAAGATTTTATTTATTTAAGTAATCTCTATACCCAATATGGCTTTGAACTCACAAGCCAAGATGAAGAGCCCCATGCTGTACTGACTGAGCCAGCCAAGCATCACAAGTGTATTTTATTTTTTCATTTAGATAGTGAGTTCCTAGAGGGCAGAGGAACTGATGGTAATAATAACTATTTATTAAATACTTTTTGATGGATACTATACTAAATTTTTTCTACATTTTTTTCATTAACATCTTTGAGAATGCTATGAAATATTATTTCCATTTTACAGCTGAGAAACCTGAATTGCCTTTTTTTTTTCCTTTTTTTTAAGATTTTATTTATTTATTTATTTATTTGTCAGAGCGAGAGAGAAAGCACAAGCAGGCAGAGCGTCAGGCAGAGGCAGAGAGAGAGGCAGGCTCCCCACTGAGCAAGAAGGCTGATGCTGGACTCGATCCTAAGACCCCAGAACCACGACCCAAGCTGAAGGCAGTGGCCCAGCCAACTGAGCCACCGAGGCATCCCTGAATTTCTTTTTTTTTTTTTTCAAAGAGATATTTATTTGGGAGAGAAAGAAAAAGATCATAAGTGGGAGGAGGGGCTGAGGAAGAGAATCTTCAAGCAGACTCCCTGCTGAGTGCAGAGCCCTACACAGGGCTAGATCCCACAACCCTTGAGATCATGACCTGAGCCAAAACCAAGAGTTGGACGCTCAACCAACTGAGCCACCCAGGCACCTGGAGAAAGCTGAATTTCAAAGTGATTAGATTACTTGATTAAAGTTACAAAACTAGTCACTTTAGTACTTTATCAGATGTCACACCCACTATGATAGCTATAATCAAAAAGATAATAACAAGTTTTGGTGAGAATGTCAAGGAATTGGAACCTCTATACATTATTGGTGGGAGTGTAAAATGTTGAAGCTGCTTTGGAAAGCATTTTGGCAGATCTTCAAAAGGGTAAAACATGGAGTTACCCTATGACTCAACAGTTCTACTCCTACCTATATACCCAAGAGAAATGAAAGCATATATCCACACATAAACTTGTTACAGGAATATTCATAGCAGCATTATTCATAGTAGCCAAAAAATGGAAACAACCCAGATGTTTATCAGCTAGTGAATGGATGAGTCAGATGTAGTATATCCATATAATAGAATATTATTCCACAGTAAGAAATGAAGTACTAATACCTGTTACAAAATAGTTGAACTTTTAAAACATTTATGCCAAGTAAAGCCAGACACAAAAGGCCACATACTGTATGATTCCATTTATATGAAATGTCTAAAATAGGCAGGTCCAGAGAGACAGAAAATGAGTGGTTGTTCAAGGCTAGGGAAGTTAGGATAAATGGAATGTGACTGCTAAAGAGTAAGAGGTTTCTTTTTGTGATAATAAAATATTCTATAATTAATTATAGTGATGGTTACACAACAATGAATAATAAAAACCATTGACTTGTACACTTCAAGTGGGTGAATTGAATGTTATGTGAATTATATTTCAGTAAAGCTGTTTTTTAAAGAAAAGGATAAGGGCGCCTGGGTGGCTCAGTGGGTTAAAGCCTCTGCCTTCAGCTCAGGTCATGATCCCAGGGTCCTGGGATCAAGCCTTGCGTCGGGCTCTCTGCTCAGCGGGGAGCCTGCTCCCTCCTCTCTCTCTGCCTATTTGTGACCTCTGTCTGTCAAATAAATTAAAAAAAAAAAAGAAAAGGATAGAAATGTTTGAAAATAGAAATGGGTAAAAAAAAACAAACCAGTTATCTACTGTATTGACCCTTAGACACCTGGCATTTAATAGTTTGATAGCTGTGTGTATATGGCGTGGTGCTCATAAATGTTGAGTAGAACTGAATCATAGATGTTGTTGTAGACGGACTTTGAAAGTCATTTAATCCAGTTCCTTTTTGCTGGTGAGTAACAAAAATTCTCCAAGGGGTTAAGTAATTTGCCTAATGTCACACAACTAGTCAGATTCAGGTCTCCCAGCTGTAGTATTTTTTCTGTCACTTCTGTAATCAAGTGTTATTCTCAGTTTAGTTATTTGTTAAGGTTTTGTCTACATTGCAGTCATGGGACCTTTTTCATTTTGACTAAATAGTTCTTTTAAAAATCAAACAATGGTCTAGATTTCCCCCTATTGAATTTAGTGACTGTATTTAATTCAGTCACGTTGTTACACAGATTCTGTGCTTTTTATTCCTTTGAGGGGGGAAATATATTTCCTGTATAGTGTATTCTTTTTAAATTGTAGAACCCTTATGACTGGTATAAAATATAGTTCATTGTTGTATCTTCTTTTTTTCATCTTTAAAGTGAACAGGTTTGCTTTTGATTCTACCCTTCATTAAAATGTTTTACCTTGAGGGGCATCTGGGTGGCTCAGTTGTTAAGCGTCTGCCCTCAACTCAGGTCATGATCCCAGGGTACTTGGATCGAGCCCCGCATTGGGCTCCGGGCTCGGCAGGAAGCCTGCTTCTTCCTCTCCCACTCCCCCTGATTGTGTTCCCTCTCTGTGTTTTTCTCTCTCTCTCTGTCAAATAATAAATAAAATCTTTTTAAAAAAAAGTTTTACCTTGAAGAATTGTAAGGGATGGGGTAGGGGTGGATACTGACGACGTCAGAAGACTTTCAGCTTTTTGCTAAAGACTGCAGTAATTGGGCGCCTGGGTGGCTCAGTGGGTTAAGCCACTGCCTTCGGCTCAGGTCATGATCTCGGGGTCCTGAGATCGAGTCCCGCATCAGGCTCTCTGCTCAGCAGGGAGCCTGCCTCTCTCTCTCTCTCTCTCTCTCTCTGCCTGCCTCTCTGTCTACTTGTGATCTCTCTGTCAAATAAATAAATAAATAAATCTTAAAAAAAAAAAAAAAAAAAAGACTGCAGTAGTTAACTGGCTTAGTTCAGACTCCCTTACTTCATAAACCAGTAAGGGATATCGACAGAAGTGATCAAGATTTAGTAATAGCTAAATCTACCCCTCACTAAGAAAGCGTGGTTTTTAGAAAGAATTAGGGAGTGGGGCAGAAGGTATGGTTGAAGAGAGTAGAGATTTAGAAATATGAATATCCTTAAAGTGGCAAAACCCCAATATTCTGATAACTGTAGATTTCTTTAAAAATCACATATCCCATACACTAAATTTTGAGTCTTTGAAAGTTGTAGAAGGTAAGTGGCCCTTTTGAAAATGAGTTTTGTGGGACACCTGGGTGGCTCAGTCGGTTAAGCATCTGCCTTCAGCTTAGGTGATGATTCAGGGGTCCTGGGATTGAGTACCACATCAGGCTCCCTGCTCAGCTTCTTCTCTCTCTCCGTCTCTCCCCCTGCTTGGGCTTATTCTCTCCCTCTCTCTCAAATAAATAAATCTTTAAAGAAAAATGAGTTTTGCTGTTTTGCTTCAAAATGTTTCAAAATACAAACCAGACTTAAGGTGTAACTTGACATTTTATAGCAGTTTGTCAGAATTGCCAGTTTTCTGGGTCCCTGGGTGACTCATTCAGTTAAGTGGCTACCTTCAGCTCAGGTAATGATCCCAGAATCCTGGGGTCCCTGCTCAGCAGAGAGCCTGTTTCTCCCTCTCCCTCTGCCTGCTGCTCTGCTTACTTGTGCTCTCTCTCTGTCAAATAAATAAATAAATTCTTTAAAAAAAAAAAAAAGAATGCCAGTTTTCTTACTATAAATAAGCTTAATAGATAAGTGACATGCTGAAAAAGATTTTTTTTTTTTATCAGTGGATCAACCACACTTCTAGAAAGTTAGAAGTCCTGGGTCATTTGATACCTTTCCAGGCTTTGGTTTTGGCATTACTACTTTGGGGGTTATGGGCTCAAAACTGAATTTGGTGAGTCTTGAGAGTAGGTGGTGCTGTAGATGGAGAATGGAAGGAGGGGTTACAAAGTTCAGCACAATAGCAGTCCTTCATATGCTACAACTTCATGATCTTCTGTTCCATAATTATACTTTGAGAGCAGAGACCCTTGGTGAGAGTGAATATTATGGTGCCGTTACAGAGGGTTTCAAGTAGAGAGCTTGCTATTCTTGGAAGTTTTCATCACCACAGTCTACTTTAGCCTGTTGCCTATTCCTGTGTATAAGTTATGGGACATCAAAAACTGTGTCCTTAGCCTCTGAAATGTTCTTGGTCCTTAGAAGCAGACACATTTATCAGAAATTACTGTTGTTTTGTTTTAGTATGGCCTTTTATATATATCCCCAAGATCATCTAAGTATAGGAAATTAGATACTTTGCCTTATCCCATACATTATAAGGGATAATTTGGCATGTCCAAGGTTTTTGGTTTTTTGGGGGGTGATTGTTTCTGTGTTTGTTTGTTTGGTTTTTTTGTTTGTTTGTTTTTTAAATTTTTTATTTTTTATAAACATATATTTTTATCCCCAGGGGTACAGGTCTGTGAATTGCCAGGTCCACACACCCCACAGTACTCACCAAAGCACACCCCCCCAGTTTGTTTGTTTTTTAAAAGATTTTTTATTAGAGCATGTACATGGAAGGAAAAGGGAGAGAGAATCTGAAACAGACTCTGTGCTGAGCACAGAGCCTGTTGCAGGGTTTGATCCCTCAGCCATGAGATCATGACCTGAGCCAAAACCAAGAATTGGACACTTAACCAACTGAACCATCCAGGTGCTGCCTTTTTTTTGGTTGTTGTTAAGATTATATTTATTCACTTATTTTAGAGCGGCGGGGTCAGGGCGGGGGTGCGGGGCACTGAGGGAGAAGGAGAGATCTCAAGCAGATTCTGCTCTGAGTGTGGAGTTTGATGTGGGGCTCAGACCCTCAATCCTGACATCATGACCTCAGCCAAAATCAAGAGTTGACACTCAACCAGCTGAGCCAACCAGGTGTCCATGGTTTTAAAGAGCTACTTACAAACCCATATGAGAAGATGGTAGCTGATGGTAGTAATTCTGGAAAAGATTATAGTATCTGTCCTCATTAGCTGAGTGTGTTCTGTGTTGGTTGATGGAAAGAAAAAAAATGAATTAAATTGGTTGGCCACTCTTCATGGTAGATGTGCTTGGTTTGGAAAGAGTATTGGACATATTTGAAAAAGGAAGACAGGTGCCTGGGTGGCTCAGTCAGTTAAGCAGCTGCCTTCAGCTCAGGTCATGATCCCAGAGTCCTGGGATTGAGTCCCACACTGGGCTCCTTGATCAGCAGGGAGCCTGCTTCTCCCTCTCCCTCTGCCTGCCACTGTGCCTACTTGTGCTCACTCTCCCTGTCAAATAAATTAAAAGGAAAAAAGAAAAAGGAAGACATTTATATTCCTTGGCCCCTTACTCAGTTTACTCCCTGCTAAAGGTAATAGGTAGGGGTGCCTGGGTGGCTCAGTGGGTTAAGCCTCTGCATTTGGCTCAGGTCATGATCTCGGGGTCCTGGGATTGAGCCCTACATCGGGCTCTCTGCTCAGTGGGGAGCCTGCTTCCCACTCTCTCTCTCTACCTGCCTCTCTGCCTACTTATGATCTCTGTCAAATAAATAAATAAAATCTTTTAAAAAAAAAAAAAGGTAACAGGTATGTTTCCTGACATTACTGTCTTGTTTGTTTGCAGCCCACTGCCTTGACGCATTAATTCCGTGACCCTATAGTCTTTTTCAGAGTAGCACTTGAAAGTTGGAAATAATGTAGAAATGTGTACCTTTTGTAGCAGGTCTAATGAGAGAGTTGTCCTCCAAAACCAGGCAAGAGCTAAAGGAAGCAGAAATTGAGTATGAACGAAAAGTGAAAAGCCACAGTTGGATATAAACAAGGGGGAAGTGAAAGGCAAAATATAAAATAGAGGATTTCAGTGTGTACCCACTTGAGAGTGCTCCCTGTGCTAGAGTGAAACCTGAGAGTTACTAAGAATAACTTCACATATCCAGGCAGTCAGGTCTGGGGTGTGGGGGAGAGAATAGAATCCTGATTCAGATGCTGTACTCCCTGTCCTGGATACAGAGCAGCACTATCTATCCACTTTGCCTATTCTTCGGATAGATTCATTGCTTACCTTCACTGGGAAGCTTTTGGAGGCCACAGAGAATTCTGGCAGCCCTTGGAAAGAATATTTTTATTGGATTGGATTGTAGCTTGAGAGTTGCCCAGTTCCCAGAAGAATAGGACCTAATCCATTCCCGTTAAGTAAGTGGTTTTTTGGTTTTAAATTTGTTTCTCAGCTTTGTTTGTTGACTGGCAAGATTTTCTTCAAATAAAAAGGACAGTGTAAGTTAAAAATAAAGCTATTGTTGCCTTTTGTTGATTTACCTTGTGAATGACATTTGAGATCCTAGAATACATGTTAACTTCTCAGTTAGGCTGCCTTTCTGCCTGATACTTACGATGATCGTTATCTATTCTGCTTGGTCTCAGTCAGGAGAGAACATCTGGCATAGCAGCCAAACTCAAAAAATCCTGCTGCTGGGGTGCCTGGGTGGCTCAGTCGCTAAGCGGCTGCCTTCAGCTCAGGTCATGATCCCAGGGTCCTGGGATGAAGCCCCACGTCAGGCTCCCTGCTCAGCAGAGAGCCTTTTTCCTCTCCCTGTGCCTACCGCTCTGCCTACTTGTGCTCTCTGTCTCTCTGTCAAATAAGTAAGATCTTTTAAAAAGAGAGGGAGAGAAAGAAATCCTCCTGCTTCAGTTCTGACTTACAGAAGATTATTCTCTTTGCAGATTTTTGTAGCTCAAGTAGCAGCCCTTCTTTCCAGCCCATCAAAAGCCACATAACCATTCCAACAGCCCATGTGATACCTTCCACTTTGGGGACCTCTCCTGTCAAGCCAAATTCTATACCTGCTGGACTCTCTTCCTCCAAACTCCCTTTGTCAGGGCTGGCTGAAAGTGTGGGGATGACAAGAAATGGAGACCTTGGTGCAATGAAACGTTCTCCTGGCCTGTCTAGAGATTTCACTTATCTTTGTGGTGCTACTGCAGAAAATGGAATTGAGCAGTCCTGGTTTCCAACAGTGGGCCATGAAAGAGAAGAAGAGGTGAGGAAGTTTGATATTCCCAATATGGAGTCTACCCTAAATCAGTCAGCAATGATGGAGACACTTTATTCTGATCCCCACTACCAAGTCCACTTTCACAACCCAAGAGCTGACACGAACAAGGAGTTATACAAAGTGTTGCCTGAGACCAAGAAGGCACCGGGCAGTGGGGTGGTATGTGAGCGGAATGGACCTCACCCTAATAGCAGTGGAGTGCTCCCTTTGGGACTCCAACCTGCTCCTGGCTTCTCCAAGCCTCTACCCTCTCAGGTATGGCAGCCGAACCCTGACCCTTGGCACCCACGTGAGCGATCTTGTGAGCTCAGCACCTGTCGGCAGCAGCTGGAGATGATCCGTTTACAGATGGAACAAATGCAGGTAGAGACCCTTCTTTCGTTGGGTTTTGTGGGTTCTTTGCAGATCTTAGAACTATATAGGTTTAGTCCCATAAGTTTTGACTCTAAAGAAAACATTTGTAAGACAGACGGAAGATGTTTATAGATGGGAAATGAAGGCTTGTGAATGCCATTGAATATGTTGGTCATCTAATTAAACACCAGATGGGTCCTCCAGAGTAGAGAGTTACAACAAGACCCCAAAAGGTATGACATTAACCCTGACTGTGTACTTATGTATCAATAGGCTAGCTACTTTCACATATGGAATCTTAATTTAATCCTTGTAGCACTTTGATGAGGTAAATGTAGAAATTTACCAGGTTCTTAGAAAAAGTAATCTCTCCAGGGTCACAAAGCTGGTAAGTAGCAGAGCTAGGATTTAAAAACCATCTCTGAACCCGTGTTTCTTCCATTATACTAATTTTGTGTTAAAAAAAAAAAAAAAAAAGTGTTGTGCTGCTTAAGAGTGGGAAGGAAAAAGGCAAGACTTATTCTCCTTTCCTGGTTGGTGAGGACATCTTAGCTCCTACTTTGCCTCTCTTGCCAGATAATGAAAGATAAGTGACCTTTTCTTAGAAACTAGAGCCTTCGTGAGCAGGGAGTGTCCAATTGGCAGAAGTCTCCCTGGCAGGTTCTTTCCAGTCATGCATCAGAGCTAAAATTATTTCATGAACACTGGGCCACCTCAACTGAGCCAAAAGTGAGCCTTGACTAGAGACCCAGCTGGTTACTGCTCAGGTGCTTTCCAGGTGTCTGTGGGTCAAGATCAAGCCCCTCTGGGCCTCCTTGTCTTCCAGCTTCAGAATGGAGCCATCTGCCACCATCCTGCTGCTTTTGCTCCATCATTGCCCACATTAGAACCAGCGCAGTGGATCAGCATCTTAAACAGTAATGAACACCTTCTGAAAGAAAAGGAGCTCCTCATTGACAAGTAAGAGGTCAAGGGGTGCCCTAGTACCAGGCTCTGCTCTCCCAGCCCACACTGAGGGCACCTAATGAGGTCTCTCCAAGGGTAGCACATCCCTCTCTGTTTGGGTCTGTGCCTTCCTTCATGGTCAGGCTAGGTTGACAAGCAACCTAGTTCTGTATTTGAGTAATGGGATAGGCCAATTGTGTATGCTCTGGAGGGACTCTGGGAGTGCCCAAAGCAGGCAGCCAGTCCTTTGTAGCTGATCTTTCCTCATTTCCCCCAAGTCAGCTTTCTTATTTGCTCTTCCTCCTTCAGCAAGATAGTACTGTCCAGATGCAAGGCCTTTTTTGGTTTACATAGTATGAATTGTATCCCCTTAAGGAAAGTGGGGGCTCATGTTGCCAGTGGGTTAATGTCAGTACCCTGGACCTCATTCTACTGGCTTTTGTAGGCAGAGGAAACATATCTCTCAGCTGGAGCAGAAAGTACGAGAAAGTGAACTGCAAGTCCACAGTGCCCTTTTGGGCCGCCCTGCCCCCTTTGGGGATGTCTGCTTGCTGAGGCTGCAGGTAAGCATTGGCAGCCAGAATGGCATTCTGGTTGTCATAACTCAGTGTCTTCCCTTTGCTTGGTACTACTAGGTATCCAGGAGATAGAAAAGGGATCAAGTGATATAAGGTGCCCTTGCCCTTAAAAGGGTAGGCATCCTAATTATAAAACATCCCTCATTCTGCCTTTGTGGAGACAGAAAAGGCTCGAGGGTAGAATCAGGTATGCCTTGGTGTCAGGACATACTTGGGAAAAAAACGAAGGCAGAGCAAGGTACATAGTAAGCTTCTTGAACTGGGTGATGTTCTGATAAGTCTTAATCTACTAGCTGTAGCCAAATGGAGGGAGAGGCAGAGGTAATGGGATTTAGAGCCATTCTCATTTTTAATTTTTCCATGTCTAGGAGCAAGTAAAGGTAGCCATATTTTCATTGAGGGCAGTGGCTCCTAGAAAAGCTTGCTTTGCTTACTTCTTCTGCAATATGGGCTTTTGAGTGATGAGTATTAAACAGATTATAGTAGTGTCTTTGCCACGTAGTGGGCCTGTCAAGACAGTGTTCTATCTTATAGAATCAGAATGTTAGAGTGAGAAAGACCCTTATATAAAATCTGGCGCAGTCCTCTAATTTACTGGTGAAAAAATTGAGGCCCAAAAGTGAGAAAGAACTTTTTCCCAAGATCATATAGAGAATGAGTAGAGGAGAAAATGTGAGTGTGCTTCAGAATCACCTGGAGGGCCTGTTGAAACACAGATTGTTGAGCCCCATCCCCAGAGTTTCTGAGTCAGTGGGCTGGGAGTTGGGCTCTGGATTCTGACAAATCCCCAGGTGTTGTTGAAGATGTTAGTCCTAGGACTACACTGTGAGAAGCACTGCTTGAGGAAATTCTTAGAGAAAGATGATATTTGACCACAAAATAGATCGAGGATAAGTAAAGTACATGGGACTGTAAGGGTGAAGGAACTATTATGTATTGAGAATCTTTATGCAGGAATTGCAGCGAGAGAACACTTTCTTACGTGCACAATTTGCACAGAAGACAGAAGCCCTGAACAAAGAAAAGATCGAGCTTGAAAAGAAACTCTCTGCTTCAGAAGTTGAAATTCAGCTCATCAGAGAATCACTCAAAGTGGCGTTGCAGAAGCACTCAGAGGAAGGGAAGAAACAGGAAGAAAGGGTGAGCTAAGGAGTTGGTAGCTTTCTAATTCACAAAGGAGTTGGCAGTCAGCCTTCTCTTGCCAAATCCTAAGCTGTTTCTGGCCCCCCTCCTTGGAACTAGGAGGAACCAGTTGGGTGAGATCCTACATTAACTTTTCGTGCAGGACTGGTCTGTTAGAAATTGCACTCCTCCTTTTTGCTTTATCTCCACAAAACTGCCACAAAGTCCCTCACTGCCCCGGGTTGTGATGGGCCTCCAACTGACCTGGATAGAAAACCAGCCTGGGCAGTCATACCAGATGGTACTATTGTAAGATGTTTAAACATCTGTGGTAAATTTACATCATCCAGCCTGGTTTTCCCTTATTCTACCTAAAAAGTAGAAAAGAATTCCGTGTGTGCAGCCACTTTGGGAATTTTTAACATTTTTCCAAGGCTCTTAGAATCGCCTTAGGGTAAGATTGGTCATAAAAGGAGCTGATTTGCTTCTGTTTCATAGCTTGCTGTAATGCAGATGTCTTGGAGGGCCAGTTTGGTAATGTTTAGCTCTGGACCACGTGCATGAAAATCAACAGCAGTGCTGCTTAAACTCTAATGTGCTGAAGAATCACTGGGTTATCTTGTTTAAAATGCAGATCCAGAGGCACCTGGCTGCTCAGTTGGTGGAGCGTATGACTCTTGATCTCAGGGTTGTGAATTTGAGCCCCACATTGGGTGTAAAGATTGCTTTAAAATAACATCTTTTTTTCTTTTTTTCTTTTTTTTTTTTTTTTTAAGATTTTATTTATTTATTTATTTGAGAGGCAGAGATCACAAGTAAGTGGAGAGGCAGGCAGAGAGAGAGGAGGAAGCAGGCTCCCTGCTGAGCAGAGGGCCTGATGCGGGGGCTTGATCCCAGGACCCTGGGATCATGACCTGAGCCGAAGGCAGAGGCTTTAACCCACTGAGCCACCCAGGCACCCCTAACATCTTTTTTTCTTAAATAAAATAAAACACAGATCCACACTTAGTACTTCTAAGGTGGGGTGTGCCTGAGGTCCTGCATTTTTATCAAGCTCCCAGGTGTTGTTGGTGTCACTAGTATATCAAGGATTTAGAGGCTTGTTAAAAAAGAAACTTTTAGTCAAAATACATGTATCTAAGTTAAATAATCTAATACCAATATAATAAAACTTAGCTCTGTACCCAACCCCACTCCACAAAGATTTCCATCCTTAACTCTTTTTCTCCTGTCATAAACCTCTGTATTTCTGAGTATTATTCTTGAGGTTTTTGCTATTTTTGTTTCATGGGTGTAGTATCTTCTCTCTCTGATGACATTGATTATATCTTTTGGGATGTCTGCCTCTGCTTATAGTGTTGTTTCTTGTTTTTTTATTTTGTTTTGTTTTTAGAACGTGCTCTTTTGTTTTAGTATCTTTTGTATTAGAGGCTTGGTGATCCTTAAATGAATGGGCACTCATGTTTAAGAATGAAATATTTGAAAGCTGGATAGGAGCTCTGGGTTCATGGTAATTTCCTCCTGGACTGCATTGTAGGATAATCACATTTAGACTGCCTTCTCACTTGGGAACCAACAAATAATAGTATCTGAATGTCTTAAACAACTCTGTCCAGAAAAAAATAAATGTTCAGCCTCTTGCCTAGTTGGGAGGCCAAGGACAAGAATGCTTTTGGCCTTTAGGATCTCAATACTGAGAAGGAGATTAGGCTTAGAGTACCCCAGTTCTGTACATAGATTTTTACTTACACTTTAAACCCAGTGCTGCACTTTCTCTACTGTGACTGATATCCCTGTGTTTGGAATCTCCCTCATCTGATTTCTCCAGAGAATAAATCTCCACCAGTCTCCTTTTGGGAAAATCTATGGTAAAAATGGTATCCAGCTAAACTGTATGTAGATTTCCAGTGAGTGCCCTGTTTTCAGATCTATGGCTGATACCTGCCACAGACGTACCTGGTACTTCAAATACAGAGGTACTTGTGGGGTTTGAAGGGCACATTGTTTACCAAGTTGACTGTAACTCCCACTGCAGGTTATAACCCTTCTCTTAAGTAATTTATCTGCTGTCTTTGATTTTCTATAAACACATTGAAATCTCTCATACACTTGTGTCTCCTATTAACTTTTTAAAATTAGTATTTTATTTCCTTTTTAGAGATGTAAATCCATCCAGTGGGAGTAATCCACCACTTTTTTTAAAGATTTATTTGAACGACAGAGATCACAAGTAGGCCGAGAGGCAAGCAGAGAGCGGAGAGGGAAGCAGGCTCCCCGCCAAGCAGAGAGCCCAATGTGGGGCTTGATCCCAGGACCCTGAGATCATGACCCGAGCTGAAGGCAGAGGCTTAACCCACCAAGCCACCCAGGTGCCCAGTCCACCATTTTTTTTAATTTAACGATTTCCCCAACAGGAAACTGGATATTTATTCTCTGGAGAAATCAGAAGAGGGAGATTTCTCAAGGATATCAGCATTTTCAATAAGCTTCCCAGTTGAGTCTGAAGCATATTAAAATGTGGGAATCACTGGTTTAGAGCTCGAAAGGGTACAGGTTATACCTGGAGTAAAGCCTTTGGCTGATTTTCAGGTATCTACTCTTAGTACTTTCTTATCTTTGGATTAAATCAGGTCTTTGATTTCTTTTGATATCAGGAGATCTGCATTTTCTCTGCTTTCTCTTGCTTCCTTCAGCATCCTTTTTTCATAACCCAAAATAAAAAACATAATGCTGAAGAAAAATCTCCATTCAGCAAATCTGGAGACTTGTGCCCACTCTGTGCCAAGCATCGTGCTTGGCACATCATATTGGGGCTATGATAATGAGCAAAATAGACACAGTTCCTTCTTCTAGAAGTTTAGAGTCTCATTAACCCTTCCAGATGATTGCTTAATTTTTATATCGTGTGGTGTTTGGGGACACCAGGACAGACCAGACCACTATAAATAACAAAGACATTCCTGTTATTTGGGAAATTCTAAGAGTTTAGAAGTGTGGGCTGGAGAAGTACACAGCACTAGGCAGAAGACAACCGTGTAGTCCGAGAGGCAGGGAACCCTCCCTGAGGAAGGGAAGATCATAACCTGAGCTGAAACCAAGAGTTGGATGGTTAACCAGCTGTGCCACCCAGGCATCCCAGCAATTAAATATTTTTAAAGACATGTACATTGTTGTTTTAGATATAATGCTACCGCACACTTCATAGACTAGAGAATAGTGTAAACATAACTTTTACATGAACTGGGAAGCCAAAAAATTCATTTGACCTGCTTTATCGTGATGTTCACTTTGTCACAGTGGTCTGGAACCACACCTGCAGTGTCACCCAGGTATGCCTGTATATAGAAGTGCAACCAGTTTTTAAAAACTGCCCAAAGATCCCTCCTTTTCTGCCCTTGATTGGAAAGTTCAGGTGTGTTAACTCTGCAGTTAACTCTGCCCCAATCTTAAATGGTAAAATTTGATCACCTCCCTGCCTTCATTGTAGTAGAACATTTACAGTCCTAAGGGCAGAGACAGTGGTCACTTCAGAAAAAATGTGATGTTCAGAGTCCTAGAGGAGTCAGTAAAGACAGATTCTTGACACTTCTTTCCCTAGGTAAAGGGTCGTGATAAACATATCAATAATTTGAAAAAGAAATGTCAGAAGGAATCAGAACAGAACCGGGAGAAGCAGCAGCGTATTGAGACCTTGGAACGCTACCTGGCTGACCTGCCCACCCTGGAAGACCATCGGAAGCAGAGCCAGCAGGTAGCAGCAATATCTGGGCATATCTGGGGCAAGCAGGGAGTAGCCAAGCCGGGGCACGGTCTCAGCTTCTCCAGTACACAGTTAACACTGTGGTTTCCTGAAAGGAAAAACCCAAAGGAGTCATGTCCAGACTCACATGTGTCAAGTTAGCAACTCAACTGCAAAGTTTTTGGGATACCCAGACAGTCTTCCTTGGCTTGTTGATCTAAGCATGGAATCTTTTCTCTCAGCTTAAGGATTCTGAGTTGAAGAGTACAGAGCTGCAGGAGAGAGTGACCGAGCTGGAGAGTTTGCTGGAGGAGACCCAGGCAGCCTGCAGAGAGAAGGAGGTTCAACTGGAAAGCCTAAGACAGAAAGGAGCAGAATTCTCCACTAGACATAGGTAAATATGCCAGTGTGGCTGAGGAAAGGAGCAGAGCTAAGTTTATCCCACTCACTACCTGTGTGACTTTGGGCAAATCGCTTTACTTTTCTTTGGAATGTGAGTAATAGGAAAGCTGCTTATGGGTAAGGAATAGGTCTTTGGGATGGAGAGGGGAGGATGTAATGGTACAGTGGGGGCTTGTTACTATATCCTTTGGAAGGTCCAACCTAGTGCTCCGGCATAATACTGGGTAATAAGTTCTGAGTATGTATGTGTTGAATGAGGGGAACCACTTTATAAACTGGGAAATAAGCTATCCGTATATTTGCAAAGCAGATCCTGGTGTTAAGAACTGGGAAAGGAGGGGGTTATCTACATTTTGAAGGTTATAAGATAAAGGCTACCAGGAACATCTGTTTCTCTTCAGCCCTAGGGATTGTTCTTGATGGTCACAACAGGTTCTAAGAACAAAACAAGATGCCATAATGTACTCTCTCAGGGTGTCTTGAGAGCTTCTTACATATTGGTTGCCATTTCTGTAAATGTGATGGCTGTGTTTCAATAGCCTCTTGAACCAAATCCATTTTCTAATGGGGTGGATTGGATTTCTCATCCCATACTCTATCACAGTGGCCCTGTTTATCTCAGCAGATGAACCATGATGAAAGTGATTGTGGGGATCTGTTGGAGGAGACCATTGGTTGGAGTCAAAAGAGAGGTTGGGGTTAAAGTCGACTCTGCCCTAGACTTTGTGTGCCAAGAAAAAAGGTTATTTTTGGATTTTCCAAAATTTCTGCAGTATACATGTATGACTTTTATAATCTAAATACATGTGATGAATGTTTATTTTTAAATATCAAAACAAATATAAAAGAGCTTTGGGCACATAGAGAATTGGTAGCACATTAGATAGATGCTGGCCTCTAGGGAAGGGAACTAACGCATTAGGCAGCTTGTGTGTGACACACCCTATGTTATAACAGACCTAACATTATGCCCAGCTATAAGTTGGAAGCACCTAAGTGTCTTGCCCAAAATATACAGTAAATAATGGAATCCGGAGTCAAAACCACATCCGTCCAACTAAAATTCTTAAAGAGGTCACTGTTTTTCAGCCTGCAAGATAAGCAGAGTGTGGAGGAGGCCAGTGGAGAAGGTCCAGCCCAACAGGGAGAAGGTCCAAAGGTGGAAATGGAGTCCTGGCAGAAAGAATGTGATTCCCTTCGAAAGGTGATCGAGCATGTCCTGGGAGCAATAGAGGGCAGGCTGAGAGGAAAGAAAAGATTGTGTCCTGGGAAGGAACCATGAATTTCTGGCCCTGGGCCAGAGCTTTCCTCCCTTTTCTGAGAAGTCACCCCTGCATAATCTTTCATTTAGGGATTTATCCTTATAACAGAGTTAGGGGAGGATATGCTTCTGAACATCCAAACCAGATGCTCCAAAATGGTGCATTGAAGCTTGGTGCATTTCATTCATGTTTAGGCCCCATACAGACCTGTTTCATTGGGCAGAGTTCTAACCAGTGAGGTGGCCCTAATTCAGCAGAGAAGAAAGTCTCCAAACCTGTTGATGAGACTGATGTCAGGTTAGCAAAAAATAAGATCCAGAAATTGTTCAGAGAATACCTGAGGTCTCAGAGGACAGGAAACTGGGCCTGTTTAGGTTCTCTCCTTAGTCATTGTGACCAAAGCTATAAATAATAGCATCCATCACAGCCCTGGATAGGATAGATTTCATTAAACTGAATTTTTAGTCATGTCCTTTACTGAAGAACCAGAATATTCTCTGGTTATATATGGAATTCATTCCACTCATCAGGGTGGGATCCCCCTCCCCCGCAGTAGTGGTTATAGGTCCACACTACATTCCTGTTTAAAACTCTTTGTGAGTAGAACACAGAAATGTGAAGCTAGTTAGCTAGGACAGGGAGTCTGGATTATACTTCTGTAAGTAGAACTAAATTGTCTTCACCCTGGTTTCACTGTTGATTGCCTATAGCCAGTGGGCTACTAGCCAGACTACAGATCCTTGTGTAGCTTCTTGCAGTCCGACCTCACCATCAGCCCGTGCTTATAGCCTTCCTTGATAACTTTGCCTTTCAGATTGTGGAGAAGCAACAGCAGAAAATGGATCAGCTGCGTTTACAAGTACAGGTGAGCTGGTGTCCTTGTGATGTGGTACACAGGACTCTAGAATTTAGCCAACTCTTTATTCTGTGTCATACAATTTGCTCAGTGTTGGGAGTATAGCAAAAATGAGACCCGATCAATGCTTTTCACCTACAGTCATTGTTGGGAAGGGGTTTTAGCACAGTCTTGTGAGCTCAGTGTCATGTTACTTTGGGGGAACATGGAAGAGTCCATCAGAGCAGGGGAGGTTAAAGAAGGATTTCTGGAAATGACGAGCCTGGAAGGAGGAGGAAGAGTTAGCCAGGCAAAGAAGAAGAGCTGGATAGGTTGGTTTTGGAATTCCAGATAGAAGGAATAGTACTGATGGGAACATGGAGGCATGAAACAGAGTTTGCACACAGAGCGGCAAGCAGTTTGATATTGTCGAAGTAAGGTGGTATGAATAGCAACTGGGCTATGGGAGGGCTTCATTTTCCAACTAAGTTTGCTTTTATTCTTTTGATAGGTGATGGGAATCTACTATAAAGATGTATTTATTTATTTCAGAGATTTATTTACTTATTTATTTCATAAGCAAGAGGAGGGGCAAAGGGAGAGAGGGGGAGAGAATCTCAAGGAGACTTCCCACTAAATGTGGAGCCTGATGCAGGTCTCAGTCCCAGGATTCTGAGATCATGACTTAAGCTGAAATCAAGAGCCAGATGCTTAACTGACTGAGGCCACCCAGGCGCCCCATGGGAATCTAGTATAGAATTTAATTTGGATGTGATGTAATTAGGTTTGCAACTCAGGCTTGAGTGTGGAAAGAAGAGTGGCATTTGGAGAGGGACAGGGCTGGAAGCTGGAGGAATATTGCAAATCCTGGTGAGAGATGAAGGAACCTGGCACAAGGCAGCATAACGAGGAGATGCGAGGGAACAGATTTAAGTGAATTTTAGAAGGTAAAATTGAGAGGAATCAGTGATTGACAAGATATAGGGAGTTAAAGAATAAGGAAAAATTAAAGATGACTCTTGGTTTCTATTCTTGACCAGAGTATGTGTGTGTTGGGTAGGGGGGTGTTCTTAATTGGATTCTCTCAAGAAATCCTAGGTAAGTATAAATTAAAAAAATCTTAAAACAAAACAAAACAAAAACAAAAAAAAAGCAAGCAAAATATCCTAGGTAAAGCAGGTTCACTCAGTTTGTCTTTGGATTCCAAAAAAGGTTTTCACATCAAAACAACTGAAATACACTCACTCTGAGAACAGCTCAAAGCTGCAATTCTGCCTTTGCCATCATGTGGGTCAGGCTGTGTCTGTCTAGTTCCCCTATTTCAAGTCCTGTAAGGATAGTCAAGCCTAGTGAGTGTTTATACCCATATAAAATCCCAGATTCTTGGTAGAGTTTCTAATGGATCTCAGATACATTTCCTGGAACCCACAGGTTCCACAAAGGTTGAAAAAGCCCAACACTTAAGTGGTACATTTACCCATGGTGAAATTCCTCAGGCAAATTAGGGTTTATCAGGTGAATTTGCTGGAATTGGATAGATTCAAAATGGCTGCCTAGGGTATTTCATGGCGATGAGATGTTCTTTGGCAGTTACATTTTTTTATTAATACAAAATTGAAAATTCAGAAAACTTTTAAATACTTGATTCAAATAAGTTTCAAAATTGGGGGAGGGGATTGGAATGAATAGAATGAAAGGCAAAAAAATAGCAAACATAAATACCTCCCTCTCCCTGACCCTGAACATCCCTACACAAACACACTCTCTTCCTCCCTCCCTCCCTCCCAACTAGATTAGGTGCCTGTGGGAGCGCTCTCCTTCCCTTTATCTCTGTCAGAAGCATGTAGTATACAGTATTCTCAAGGGCTTTGGCTATGAGCTCCTCAAAGACAGGTATTGTTTGTATCCTCAGTGAGTGTCACAATAACTGCTCAGTAAATACTGAGCTGAACTGAATGGATATTTCCTGCCCTCAAGAAAGTTATGGGGACAGGGCGCCTGGGTGGCTCAGTAGGTTAAAGCCTCTGCCTTCTGCTCAGGTCATGATCCCAGGGTGCTGGGATCAAGCCCCGCATCGGGCTCTCTGCTCAGCGGGGAGCCTGCTTCCCTCCTCTCTCTCTCTGCCTACCTCTCTGCCTACTTGTGATCTCTCTGTCCAATAAATAAATAAAATCTTAAAAAAAAAAAAAGAAAGAAAGTTATGGGGGTGGGTTGGAATCACATGCACAGCCAGCGAATGTACAAAAGAACCATGACAGAGGTATGAGTAGCAGGGAGGAGGATCTGATTTGCAGATCTGGGCCTTGAAGATTTCCTGGGTGACAGGCAGGGAAGAGTAGCCTGCGCAAAGGGGAAGGAGAGTACACAACAGCATTGGAACTGGAGCCTTTGGGAATGAAGGCTTCCAGTCATTTGATGTGACTGGAGTGGAGGCTGTGGGGAAGGTAGAAAGAGATACGGCTAAAAAAGAAGGTTAAGGGCCAAACTGGCCTGGAATGCCTTGCTGAGAAGCAGGCCTCTAGTGAGTTCATGGTCAGCGACTACAGGAGGGTTTCAAAGGGAAGTAGCAAATCAGGGCCATTCTAAGGTCGTCTCCCAGCAGTGTGTGTGTGTGTATGTGTGTGTGTTTATGGTGGGGTGGGGCTTTACTGTGTAGTCCAGGCCAGAGGTGATACCGTCTGAACCAGATTTGCTGCTACTCCTGTGTAATCCTACCATTCAGACCCTAGAGCAAGAAGTGGCTCAGGAAGAAGGAACAAGCCAGGCCCTGAAAGAGGAGGCCCAGCGGAGGGAGACAGCTCTGCAGCAGCTACGCACAGCGGTGAAGGAGGTGAGCGGCATCAGCTTCGCTGCTGGGTACTGCCTCCACGATCCTGATTGCTCTGTGAACCAGCCCCCCATCCCTACTTTCACAAGAGCCCTCATGTCTGACAGTCCCTCCTGAGGTTTTTGGCAGAAGAATGGGAAGGGACATTGCACTATCCTTTATATTAAGGGAATATTAATAATAATATTAATATTAATCTCATCTTAGAATGGCCATAATTACCCAGGAATGCTTTTTGGATGTGAGAAGTCTGTCTCTCTCCCTTTGTCTTTCTGTAGCCCCAGGTTTGTGGGGTTGGCGGGGAAGGGTTCAAGAAGACTGAGAGCTTGGTGTCCTCATGGAATAAACAGAGCTGTCAGCAAGGGGTGACCAAGTTCACTGACCTACAAAGGAATCTCCCAGCTGGGATTGTCACATGGCCCAGTGAGGGTGAAGGGCTGGGACTGGAGAAGGAATTGTATTCAGTGTCTTTAAATCAGAATAGAGGTAGGGAGGGGAGAATGGCTCAAGGTGTTAAGGGAGAGGGAGGGAAGGAGACCTGGACATACATGAGTAGCTGGTCTTTATAGAGAAGCCTGACTCTACTGAGGTGAAGGTGTGAAAAGGCAGGCAGGACACTTCTAGCACTGTGTTCTCCAGCTTTCTGGTTTCTCCAACCCCCACCCAGTGGCTGGCTGCTAGCTGTATTGTTGTCTTTCTTGCCCCCTTTATTCCTCTCACACACTCTGATCAGGCTGGCCGGTGGCCACTTTTGTCAGGGTGGCAGGGAGAGATTGAAACCAGTGTCTCCTCAGATTTCACAGTTCACGTTAAGCCTTCTCTAATAGCCTGGTTAACAGAGTTGGCTGAGGGACTGGCTTCAGATAGAGTTCCGAGGGGCGGGAGTATCTTCTCTGGTTCCTGAACAGAAACCTGGAGGCTGGTGACTCAGAGTCTGCTGAGGAGTGGTTTCCTCTCCAGTGCTGGAACCCTACAGGCCCGACCTACCTGCGGGAGAATTTAGGCCCAATTTTGGGATTGGGGGAGTGCTAAGCCTGTTGGTAGGGGTTTAGGAGGGGGTATCACCTGTGACTCATACATAGCCACACACAGGTACAGATATTCTGCCCTGCCCTGGGCGTGGTTTAACATGTTTGCCCATCTATCTGCTCAGCTTTCAGTGCAGAACCAGGACCTGATTGAGAAGAATCTGACACTCCAGGAACACCTGCGCCAGGCCCAACCAGGGTCCCCGTCTTCACCAGACACAGCCCAGCTGGCATTTGAGCTGCACCACGAGTTGGCCAGTTGCCTTCAAGATCTGCAGGCTGTCTGTAGCATTGTGACCCAGAGGGCCCAGGGCCATGACCCCAATCTCTCCCTGCTCCTGGGCATTCACTGTGAGTCTTCAAGCTGGTCTGGGACGCAGGGAAGAGTGGCTTTCATTCTCTTGTCACCCCCCACCCAACTTTCCCATCAGTTATGGTAATGTGTGAACTAGGCTTTGTAGGCCTGGTCACTGCCCGCTGGGAGTTAACTAACGTGTTTAGCAGAATAGACAGTAAATGTTTTGGAAACAGATTGGATACCTGAATGCAGAACAAACAAAAAATGGCCCTGAGGCAGCAAGTTTTTAGCCCACTATTCCATTTGCTTTTGTAAAAGCATGCTGTGTCCTGGGATACCTGGGTAGCTCAGTGGATTAAGCATCCGACTCTTGATTTTGACTCAGGTCTTGATCTCATTCAGGGTCATGAGTTCAAGTCCAGCATGGAGCCTGCTTGAAACAATGTGCCATGTTCCCAGATCATGGGCCTCAGAGAACTACTTATCCTTACTGTCCCCTTCCATGAAAGCACCTCCTAACTGACTCACTAACATTCTCTTGAAATGCTCTCCTACTCAGCTGCACATCACCCGGGGACTCAGCTGGATTTGCAGAAGCCGGATGTGATCAAGAAGAAACTAGAAGAGGTTCAACAGCTGCGCCGTGATATCGAGGACTTAAGGACCACCATGTCAGACAGATATGCCCAGGATATGGGAGAAAACTGTGTTACACAGTGAAGAATGCTGGGGGTGGCACACGCTCTGTTCCCCCAGGGAAGATCTGGTCTGTTGAGCACCAGTCTGCCAGGTTCTGCCCTGACAATCTCTTGCCTCCTGTCTGCTGCTATTCCCAGAGAGAAGGGGTGGAGGGGGTTAAGAACCTGCGTCTGGGGCGGTGGGCTTATTAAGGAACGGTGTGAACGGTGCCTACCCTGCCCCACACTGGCTTTGCATTGTTGGATTGCATTTGTCCTGTCATTGGATTTACCCTTTGAGGGTGAGTTACTAATTAACTGCAGGTTACCTGATAAGTCCTCACAGACTGTTCCAGCCCCTGGCTGATGTCA
Source organism: Mustela lutreola (assembly GCF_030435805.1). Classification (NCBI taxonomy): domain Eukaryota; kingdom Metazoa; phylum Chordata; class Mammalia; order Carnivora; family Mustelidae; genus Mustela; species Mustela lutreola. The sequence goes on from NC_081299.1 coordinate 19,189,022, forward strand.
AAGTTAAACAGGCTGCTCAATTCCCTTTTCCATCCTCTGGGATGGATCCGTATTCATTCCCACTCCATACCTTGGTCCCGCTGATGGCAGAGTTCAGTAAAAGGGCCTGGAAAGTCTAAGTACCAGTCATGATGGCCATGTGAGAATTCTCAGGCCAGTAGGCCAGCCTGCCTGGGATCTGAGCTGGCTTTCTTGGGTGTTCTTAGGCATGGTCCCACTGCTGCTTCCTCAGGGCTCTTGTTCTCACAGACACCTCAGGGTGATCTGTTTATTAGCAAAGTACCCACTAGAATTGGCCTAAGGATTCTATCCAGGTCTCCTCCATCTGTGCTGTCATGCCATTTTGTAGGATGCGCCACTCTCCAGCTGCCCTGTCCTTTGGGGGCCTGGCCATGTGGTTAGCATAGCTCCCTTCTCTTTTGTTCTCAGGCCAGTCAGGTAGCCCCCTTGCAAACTCTTCTTTATGGTTCTAGATTTGAGCAGGATTTTCCCCTAGAATACCACGGGGCAACTGTCAAAAGCTGCTTGCCTCCTCCTCCTCCTGGTGTCTAAGGGCTGGCGCCCAGCCCTGACTTGTGCCTCTCTTTTGTTTGTGGGCAGGGTCCTTTCCTTTTCTTGCTCTGCGGCTTCTTGAGAGTTCAGAGTACCCAGTATAGTTTGGCTCTAAGGTATAGCTTATTTGCTGGGTTTTGTTTGGGGCCTTTGGACCCTCTGCTTTCCGGTTTCTCTTGCCTCCTCATTTAGGGGGCATCTCTCAACACAATTGTTCATATCTGGTTGTTGGGCTGGCCCCAGACCTGCGCTAGATCTGGAGCCAGGCCAGCCAGGGCCTTGGAAGGGTGTGCAGGAGCAGAGCAATCCCAGAGCCAGCCACCAGGAGTTTGTTGGTAAGCCTTGAGCAGTTAGAGAAGCATCCTGAACCTCACTCTTGGGTCTGAATGAGACTCCTTAAGTGTTTTTACAGATCTGTGTCTTATTTATGGAGTGATGTATCCCTTCCATTCAGAACAGCCCCACCCAGCCGTCCTCCTCAGCCTCTGGGCTCCTTCCTGCCTCCTAAAAGCAGAGCTGCCTGGTTGGTCTCCACCCTGTTTTGGGAGCCCAGCCACCATGCTCACGGGTATTTTTCCTCAAAGTTTATAAGCAGTTATTTATATGAATCCTTGTTATGTCAACTCGTTTGTATTGCCTATTTTGATTACAAAATAAAATATTTAACAAACTCTTCAGTTTTCCATCACCATCACCACCATCCCTTACTCCACCCTTCATTTTGGCTTGTTGGGGCCAAGGGCTGGGTGTTCAGCCAAGTTCCCCAGATGGCAGCAAGGAGGAACCTTTGGCAGGTCTAGTCTCACGGCTGTTTCTACCACTTCCGCTCCTCTGTTCTCTGTGGGGACAAATAAGAGCTCTTCCCACACGACTTTCTATTGGGTGAAGTTGCCCGAGTCATTGAGCAAGTCTGTCATTGGAAAGAGTTTCCGTAATCATCTGAGAGGAAGTCAGCTGCCTCTAGGTTGCTGTGAGGTGGCGGCTTCTCTGGAGCCAGGCAGGGCACTGTTTGCTTTAGGGCGCTGGGGTTATCTTCCTGGGCTGCCATTCAAGCCCTGGACCTGGGGAGGACTTGTGAGGGGAATCCTGTCCCACCCCAGCCAGCCAGCCAAGCCTCCAGATTTGGACTGGTTGCTAGAGTCTGCTCTGTCTGAACCCCTTCCCATTTTTTCTGGGAGCAGGAGCAGCTTTAGAATGCCATCTGGAGTTGAGGTTGAGCTAGGGCCACCCTAAGATCATCTGTGGGTATTTCACGAGGGTGGGCCAGGCTCTCAGGAGTGCTGGCCAGCCTCTGCCTCCACCCTTTCTAGAGCTAGCAGCCTCTTACCTTGGCCTCCATCTGGTGCCTTGAGGGTGTGGCCCTGTCTCTGGCCACCACCCTTCCTTGTCTAAACCTGCCTGAGTAGAGAGGAACTTTGGGGGAAATTTCCTGGGGGGGAGGGGAGGTGCTGTCCCTGTTTTGGTGTGCCACGGGGTTACCCAGGTGTGAGTGTCACCCTGGGGACTGTGGGAGGGGGTTCCTTAGAGTGAGGTCCCCTAGCCAAGGCACTGTACGTTCCAAAACGGCCCAAGCCTTCAAAACTCTGAGCTGGGCTGCGCTACCGTGGCACCAAGGGGTGGATGGCTGGGTGCAGCTAGCTCGGGGGAGGCTGAGGAGGCGCCTTTGCACACCCTCACCCTCCCCTCCCTGGCCTTTCCGGCCACCCGGGCTACTCCCCAGCCTCACACTGAGCCCCAGATCTGGGGAAAGCCGTAGGGGGGGCCTCGCTGAGCCCTGGGGTCCTTGGCAAGCCCGGCCACTGAAGGGGGAGGGGAGGGGGACAGCGGCGCGCAGGGCGGGGTCGCGCAGGCTCCGCCCCGGCCGCACGCCTACCCGTGCCGCCCATTGGTCCCGAGAGCGGTGACTCGCGGGCTGAGCAGGAAGGAAACCGCTCCCGAGCGCCGCGGCGTCGTCTTTAGGCCGTGCAGCTCCCGCTACAGCCGTCCGTCCGCCTGTCGGCTTGCCCGTCCACCCGCAGCATGAGCGGCCTTCGCGTCTACAGCACGTCGGTCACCGGCTCCCGCGAAGTGAGTGCACGCCTGGGCCGCGCTGGCGGCCGGCGCAGTCTGGGCGCTACGGCCCGGCTCCCGAGACCCACCCCCAGGGCGGGGGCAGGACGGGGGTGGGGGGGTGACGAGGTGCGGGGCTCGGCCTCTGGGGTCCGGTCCCGAGGTGGGCTCCAGACTCGAACCCCTCTTTTGGGCATCCTGGAGCCTTAGCAGCCCCAGCGCGAGCTGCCCACGCCCATCCCGTTGCTCCCACACGCACTCCCTGCAACCCCACTACCACCCCATCACGTCCTGATGGTGCCCTTCGTCTCCTCCAATTTGTGCGTACCTGGGTGGGGGTGGCCCCTTACCAGCCTCCACCCAAGCGTGCCTTGCCTTCCCCTCGCTGAGCTCCTCTCCCCCCCCCCCCCCGAACTTTATCCCACTTTCCTTCTTCGGCTGACTCTCTTCCGCATGGTGGTCCCTCTTCTCCTGCACCACCGCAAGCCTGACTCATCGTCCTAACTCCCTAGTGGCCAGAACTCTGTGGAGGGGGACAAAAACTACTGGCCACAGCCGCTTTCTTTCTGCCCGGGGTTCCCTCGTCAGCCCTCCAGTCTGCTCACTAACCCCTGCCCGCCCTCTACCCCCAGATCAAGTCCCAGCAGAGCGAGGTGACCCGCATCCTGGATGGGAAGCGCATCCAGTACCAGCTAGTGGACATCTCCCAGGACAACGCCCTGCGGGATGAGATGCGAGCCCTGGCAGGCAACCCCAAGGCCACCCCACCCCAGATTGTCAACGGGGACCAGTACTGTGGGGTATGGGCCCTGGGGGCTGGGAGTGGGGAAGTGTAGGAGGACTTCTGAGTCAGAAGTCAGAGTCAGACCTGAGACAAAATGCCAGCACTCAGGTGACCGCCTCTCCCCTCCCCTCCCCTAGGACTATGAGCTCTTCGTGGAGGCTGTGGAACAAAACACACTGCAGGAGTTCCTGAAGCTGGCCTGAGCCCGCTGGACTCCCGTCACCACATGCCCCCCAGCCACCGCCCGGCCATGAAGGACCTTATGACCAACTCCCTGTTATCCTAAAACCTTCTGACCTTGGAATCTTTCCCCCCAACCCAAGCCCCTTCTCCTCCCCTCCCTGTTCAAAGGCAACATTCCTTACCCACTAGTTTCAGAAATTGTCTTAAGCAACAGCCCAAGTGCTGGCTGTCCTCAGCCAGGCCCTGAGGCTGCCACCCTGCCTGGCCCTAGCTGATGGGTGCCTTTGCTGGTTCCATTAGCCAGGGCTCTGCCAAAGGCCCCGCATTCCCTGTCCTGGGAGCACCCTAGAGACAATTAAATGTCCCATTCCACTGACAGCATGTCTGTTTGATATGACCTGGGCTCTTGCTCTGAACGAGGCTGGTAAACGGGACGGTGCTGAGCTCCTGAGGGCAGCTCACCTGAGTGGTCTCCCGTGTGGCACCCGTGTGTGTGATTGTGCATGTCTGTGGGTGTATGTCTGGCACATGCATACCCATGCAGACCTGTGTTTCTGGAACCAGTGTGGGTGGGTCACCTCCTGATTCACACGCAAGGGATGGTGTCCTGACACACCTGGCTTGGTGAGTGTGGCACATCTGTGTGCCAGCTGGTAATATGGCTGTGTCATGTGGCCGCTGACCAGGGCTCCAACAAACTGGCCCTGAGTGCATGTCTCATGGAAGTGGGTTCACCCAGTTTGGGGACAGTGCAGAGTGCAGAGGCTTTGTGCAGAGTGTTGAGGAAGTGTCCCCATCTGCGCACAGGGATCCGCCGCTGGCACACTTGCACAGGAGATTCTTCTAGCCTGCCGAGGCTGAGCTGGAGCCCGCCTTCCCTCCACTGGATCTGCTTAGCCCTTCTGGGAAGAAAGAGGAACCTAGAGGACAAAGACCCAGCAGCCAGGCCTGCCAGCTGGGGCTCATGTTACAGAGGGGGCGGGTCGGTACCGCCCCCCGCCCCAGCCTAGCTGGGCCCCCGGCCTTCCCTGGCGCCCAGCGGGTCTGCCTGGCCAAGAGAGCCTCATGGAGCAGCCTGTGTGGGAGCGGGCTCTTTATTTGGAGCTGGGGCCTGGAGCCGGCGGCGGGGCCCGGCTTGTGCGAAGCAGCAGTGCTGCGTTGGGCACCAGGCCCGCGGCCTGCAGTGTGACTGTGTTGTCGCTGTAGACCGTGGGTGGGAAGGTACTGATGATCTCGAAGCTGGTGGTGTCCACGGCCCTGGGGACAGGGCAGAATGGATCAGACTGAGTCCTGGGCTCAGAGACCCCTGTAGCTGCCAGCCCTGCCCCATACCCACCTGGCCTTTGCAAGCAGGGTGCGCACATCACCAACAGTGTCCTCGGGCCGCATCATCAGCAGGAAGGCCTTCTCACCGTTCTCAGACTTGATGCGCAGCATGGAGAGCAGAGGCGCTGGTGACTGGGGTGACTCCTGGTTCCTGTGGGCCTAAAGGCCATCAGTGCCCCCTGGTGGCCCAACCCCAAGTTCCTCACCTCCTCACTCTGCCCTCACCTCTCACGCTCAGCAGCCAAGGCTGGTGTCTCCACCACGATCTCCTGGACCTGGGCCGGCCATGGGCAGCAGTTCTGGAAGGCATCGATGAAAGGAGACAGAGTCCTGGGTCCTGCCAGAGACCGCTTTCCCCCCAACCCTTAGAGGGGACTTCTCCCTGGACAAGGGTAGATGAGACCAGTGAGCTAAAGGGGGAGGAAATGGAAGGAAAGCTTTGGGACGCAGCCCCATCATTCCCCTAAGAAGCCTTAAGGTCCCTCAGGCTAGTGGGGGAGACAGAACCCCACACGATGACTGGGCTGGAGGCCTAACCCAGCGTGGGTCAGGGAAGGCCTTCCCTTCACCCTAAGCCATGACTAAGGATGAGGAGGCCGCAGAAATGGAATGCAGGGAAAGAAGCCCTGGTCAGAGAAGCCTTCTCTGGGAGATGATATGTTTGAGAAAGTGTTAGCCGTTCACGTGGCTGAAGCTGAGAATCAGGTTGAGCTGGAAGAAAGAAAAGGTTAGACAGGGCAAGGGATGGTGGGCCTTGAGTGCCAGGATGAGAGCTTGGCCTTATCCAAGAACCACTGGAGGGTTTCAACAGGGAAAGCCCAGATCCAATTTATGTTCTCACACACACACAGACTGCTGGGGGAGGGCAGCAGGCAAGGCAGGAGTGGGGGTGACAGGTCAGCGAGAAGCTACCACAGGTGTCTGAGACAGCCATTCGGGGGCTAAGGCTAGGAAGGTGGGCAGAGGGAAAGGAGAGAAGAGATGGATTTGGGAGGTGTGCTAGAGACGGACAGATCAAACAGGACTTGGAGGAGGTAGAGTGGTAGGAAACTGAGGTTTGGTACCTTTCACAGGTGGAGATGCGGGAGGAGCAGCAGGACGGGGAGGGAGGAGGGAGGATGATGTATTCTAAGGACCGGGAAGGGGAATCCAGGACTGATTTGGATATTCCGGACTGGACGTCGAGGAGGTGGCCTAGTCCTTGGGCTCATGGCTGGCCTCGACTTTGGCTTTCTGCCTCATAGCCACAAGGCTGCCAGTCCAGCCCCTCTCTGGGTGCCAGCCCAGAGCCCTCCCCAGACTGTTTTCAGGAGACAGTGAAACTGCCCTGAGAGCCTCATCTCTCCGTCCAGGCCCTCCTCAGCAGCCCGTGAGCCCGAATCTCCAGACAAGCCTCTTCTCGGGCAGGTTGGTCCAGGGAGCCTAAGAAGGCTGGGGGAGCTAGGGCTGGCCTCACCTGCAGGGTGTCTCGGATGGGTCCCCGGATGTCAACCACTTCGCCTTGCCGGATCACAAACTTGGGGAGCCTGTTCAGAAACTTCTCAGGAGTCATCTTGGAGCCTGCAGGGAGTGCATTGGGAGCCTTGGCCTGGGGAGGGGCTGTGAGGAATGGATGATGGTGGAGGAGGCTACCCGGAGATCATCCCACACCGTGTCCCACCACCAGGCTCAGCCTCAAGTCCAAGCTAACCTGGGTGCTCCATCCTGTCCGGCAGCTTGTGAATCCTCTGACGGCCCACCACGCGGCCCTCACCTGGGAATGGGTCCAGCCCATTCTCTGGGTAGACCTGATTGCGCAGATCACTCACCTGGCAAGAAGGGTGGGCAGCGGTGGGCCTAGACCTTCAGCCCTGGGCTCCACCCTACTCTTGCCCAAACAGAGGCCTCCCCACACCAGCCCCCGCCACACCCTCCCCCCCAGGAATAGGCTCAAGGGACAGTCTGAAGCAATCCCCATTTTACAGATAAACTGGGGTCCCCAAGAGAGCAGAGAGCTGTAGTTCATGCTACTGTCCCCAACCTGGGCCCAGCTTCTGCAAGCACGCTAGCTCGAGCTGCATCCTCCCAGAGAGCCCCTCTTGGGAGCCAGCCAGGAAACAAGGCACCACAGTGTTAGGAGAGGGCAAAGCCCCGTCTTGGCATGGACTGCCTCAAACACCCCTGGTCATGACTCACGGTTTTCCAAGCCCAGGTGGTGGTGGCGCACACGCCCTCGCGTACCCTCACTGTGCAGTGACACACCACACCTCCCCTCCCCATGCTCCCACCACCACACCGCTTGGCTCACCCCCACCCACCCCTGCCAGCAGGGGGCTGGCACATGCCCTGTCCTTTAGTGCCAACGTTTGTCCCCCATAGCACTGCCTTCCACAACCAACAGATGGCTTCGGGAGCCTCCAGGGCGAGCCAGGCCACTTTTGCATAGAACCTCGGGAACCCAGGGCCGTCAAGGTATCTTGGATGCTGAGGAGGGGCAGTGGCCCTGCAAGGCTGAAGGCTGTGCCTCCAGGGTGCCAGCAGGGGGCACTGCCTGCTGCTTAGCCTCCAGCCTGCGCCCTCGCTGAGGGAGCAACTGAGACCCCTGCAGGCTCCCTACTCCCATCTCCGCCAGGCTGAGGCTCACCCTTCTCCCAGAGGTCATCAGACTAGGGCTCCCTGCGGGGAGGAGAGTGGCTTTCCACCTCAGACTAGGGGACGCCCCCACCCCCTCCAAACTCCTCACACAGGGTGGTGTGAGGAGCAGCCCATCACCTTAAAGGGAACCCCATTGGGGTACAGCCGCTGGAGCTCTGAAGGGAAGAAGCCATCCAGCAGGTCTCTGAGGCAGCGCTGCGGCAGGGATTGAAAGAGTGAGGCCCAGCTGGACCAGTGCTGTGCCCCCTGCTCTGCTTCCCCTCTGGACAGCCAGCCCTGGGCCCTGGATTTACCCAGTGGATCACACTCTAGATGTTCTCAGGGCTCCAGGACTTGGTGGGGGGGGGGGGGGCACAGTCTGCAAGTTGCACGTGGACTTGGGTACCTATGGAGGGTAGGTTGAGCTGCCCCCCCCATCTCCAGCTAATGGTCAGGGAAGGCAGGGCAAGGCCACCAGAGCGGCCTGTCTCCCCTCCCCACAACTCCTACCTGTGTGGAGGGGTCACGGAAGGGCCGGAAGGGCCCATCGAACATCATGAGGCCATTCCGATAGAGCTTCAGTGGGATGGGCTCAAGGACATGGAGCCGTGCTCCACCAGGCATTGGTGTCACCTGGGTGTCACCGTCTACCACCAGCTCACTGAGATCCTTCAGGCTGGCCAGCAGCCTGTCAAAGTCCACCTCGGGGGGCGCCAGTGAGTCCCCTGGCAAAGAGGATAAACAGTCATGAGCCCCTCTTTGGGCAGCTGCACGCTCCAGCAGCCCTGACTTCCATGGCCCCGGCTGGCTGAGCGGTGGCCTTGGCATCTCCGTCAGTGGCCATCTCGCCCGGGGGGAAGAGGGAGAGGAACAACTGCCCTGCAGAACAGCCATCTTTTGTTGATTCCTCACTTGTGCTAGGGGCTCCAGACCTCTCGTGCCCCTCTTGTCCTACAACCCCTATGCTGTAGGGGCTGTGATCGCCCCCATTCTTCACATGAGGAAACCACAGGTTAGAGAAGGCTAACAGCTGCTCTTAATGGAGCAGGGGTGGGATCTGATCCAGCTCCACACCTGTGTCAGCTCTGGGGATCCTCTGGGTTCAAATCCCAGCTCTTCAGCTTCTACCTATGTGACCTTGGTCAAGACATGAAAAGCTGTGCACCACAGCCTCCCCTCCTACGTGGATCCGGGAAGGTGACCGTGAGAGGGCCCGCTCAGAGCAGGCCCTCTGCCGTGGGGGTTATTGTTACCAATTCTTGCCTTGCGCCAACAGGCCTCAGGCCAACCTAGAGGCTATGACGCAAGAGTCATTTATCTCCATTTGACACATGAGGAAACAGGTCCACAGAGATGAAAAATGACTTGCCCCAGGTCACTTGGCAAATTAGAGGAGGGGCTGACTTTTCCCACCCATCCGCACCATCAGGAAGCGGGGGTTGGGGTAGGACGCATGGCTGTTGGGGGGTAGGGAGGCATGTTGGGACAACTGCTGGACAGAACACATATGTGGCAGACCTTGGCCTGTGCCACTATTTGTGGGCCACACACCCCTCTGAGAAGCTGACATTTGGGCCCCCTCTTCTGAAAAATGTGTTGCACACACAGGTGTGCCTAAGCTTCAGGGGGCAGTGGGGACAGCCACAACAGACACCAGAACAGAAAGGCTGGAGGGCAGGTGGGATGCTGGAAGGGGCCAGGCCGGGGCCTGTTGTGGGTCTTTGAAGGGATCTAGCTCCCAAGTCCGTCATCCCCTGGAGCGTAGCCCTACAAAATCTCCTGTTTTCACCAGGACAGCAAGGCCCCAATCCCTTTCCTCACAGCAACTGACAGGGGGGTCTGGAGCTATGGGGCGGGGCGAGGAAACATCAATGTGGGTGGCTTTGTTTCCTGTTGCCTTTGTGGCTGCTCAAAGCCCCAGCGGGACTCCGCCCTCCCCTACATCTGCCAGGTGGTACGGGCTGCACCTGCCTCCCACCTCATTCCAGGGTCCCCTGGACTTCCCGAGACGCCCAAGAAAAACTCAGAGAACACCCTGGGCATCCCCGGCATGAGTCAGAACAATAGCAAGGCACTTTTCTCTTTAACAACGAACTACATTCGGAACACACTGGTAAACCTAAAAATGGCATCAGAAAAGCTCATCTCCTTGAACCCTGCCTCTACCCCTATGTTCTTACAGACGGGAAAAGTGAAGCCTAGAAAGGTCAGAGGACTGGGCCCATGCAAACCACACCACGCTGACCAAGGACCACTCAGATACGCTGCCTCAGATCCACTCAGATCCAGCTGCATCCGGGAGCCAAGGCTTTTCCAGGGAGCTGAAGGACACAGGGTGATGGACAGGGAGGGGCCAGGTGGAGGCCCAGGGGAGGATGCCAAGAAGCAACTGGAGGGAAAAGTTTGCTCAGAAAGTCAGCCCTGGAGGCTCTCAGCCAGTGGGGCTAAGGCGTGGGGAAGTCACCGTGCGGTGGGCCGGGCGGGCGCCCGCGGCGGCAGCAGCCTGCAGGGAGTCCAGGGGCCTGGGATACAACTGCAGCTCCAGGCAAAACAGGCCTGAGAACAAGGCAGCAAGCCTGGCATTGGCACCAAAGAGCAGGGAGTGTGCCACAGAAGCCTGGCCCATTGCCAGGTCACATGGGGTAAGGCAGGTCAGAGGTCTGCTGAGGCATTTCCTCTCAGAGCTGCAGCTCTCCCGTCCATGGAATGGGAGAGAATAGGAACTTTTGTCCCATCCAGCAAGATCCAGCTGCGGGGGACTGACTGTAAGGATGACTCAGTGAGGGTTACTTCGTGCCGAGCACCTAGAGGCAGGTATTACCGCTCCTGTTTTAGAAATGAGGGGACAGGGCCTTGTAAGGTGACATGCTCCTGCTCAGGCAGCTTTCAGGGCCCAGGTGACCCTATGCCTCTATTCTCAGTGACCATGCAGGCTGCCTCTGGGACACTGCTCCCTGGGCTCCCTTTCTAAGGAGGGGTGTGGTGCAGGGAGAGATCATCTCTGAGCCTTCATCCAACTTTGAGCACCCGTAAGTTTATTAAACAGGGGAGTAGGAGGGGCGCCTGGATGGCTCAGTGGGTTAAAGCCTCTGCCTTCGGCTCAGGTCATGATCCCAGAGTCCTGGGATAGAGCCCCGCATCGGGCTCTCTGCTCGATGGGGAGCCTGCTTCCTCCCCTCTCTCTGCCTGCCTCTCTGCCTACTTGTGATCTCTCTCTGTCAAATAAATAAAATCTTTTTTTAAAAAAGTGGAGAGTTGGGGAGGCATGGAGATCAAGACCAAGTTCCTTGGCCTAAAGCCTGAGACCCCTGGGACCCAGGTTCCCCATCCTCCCCTCGGCCTGCTCCTCCATCACTCTCTGGAGCCGTCCTCCCAGGGCTACTGCTTCCAAGCTGTGTGATCCTAGACAAGTGGGTTGACCTCTCTGGGCCTGGGCCCCCTCTTCTTTGAAATGAAGACAGTTACAGTCTCTACTTCACAGGTGGCTGTGAGGCTCAGAGGAGGTGCCTGGCAGAAGGTGGCCTTTGTTGTCACTGACACCCTACCCTCTTGCTCCCCACCGGCTCAGGGAACCACCTCCTCTGAGAGGCTTTGTCAGGAGCCCCCGCCTCAGAGACTCAGCCTCCTGAGTTCCTGGAGCCCTCAGGCCCACTGGGGAGCACGACACGTATCCCAGGCCGTTGTCCTTTCCTGGTTGGTTGTCTTTCCAACCACAGCGGGCACTCCCTGAACACAGGCTACAGGATCGAGACCTGGGCCTGGCCCAGAGTGGGAGTTCAAGAAGCACATACTGGATCCATTCCTTCCTCCCTCGGTCCCGCCAATATGTCCAGACTGCCCAAGCCCTGCTGGGCCCTGAGAATCATGGCTGTGCCCACACCCACAGTCCTGCCCTCCTCACGCTCATACTTGAGTGAAGGAGACAGGGTGACCGCAATGACCATGCACGTGGTTAGTACCGCTGCAGAGGCCACGGAGCCCAGAGGAGGGCCAGCCCCGGCCGCACTCAGCAGGGGAGTGGTGGGGCTGCTCTGGGCTGGCTCCTCACACATCAGGCAGGGCCACCTGCTGCTGCAATACCACCACGGTGCCCTGGGGCCCTGGCATGCCTGTCCCCACCGCTTCACGCAAAGGCCGGGCAGGAACCAGACTGCTGTCTCCAGACCTCCGCAAGCCTGGCCCTGCTTGGGGGAGCTACATTCGCTCTGCTCTCAGCGGGGCTGGGGGAAAGAAATCAGGCCCTGAGAGTGTGGTCCCTGCCGGCTCACAGCCAATCCTCTGGCCTCCGCAGCTGAGCACCGTGCACCCCGTTCCCACTGTTCCCACTTTGCCCTGTGCAGCAGGTCGTGTGCCGGACCATGCAGGCCTGGGCACACAGGCCCAATGCCCTGGCCCCTGGGCCAGGCTCCATGCTGGGTTTTCTGCAGCCTGGCAGGGGCTAAGTAACCATGGCTCGGTCATTGTTCATCCACCATCAGTGGCCTGCAAGAACCACCACGTGCACAATGGCATTCAGTGCTCTCAGCGGCCCGGGCATTAACACACCCATCTCCTCATTTGAGCTCGGAGGGGGCAGGGATGAGGGGGAGGAGGAGCTTAGAGGGAACAAGGATGAGGGGGAGGAGCTTAAGGAACAGGAAAGGGGGAGCAAGGAGCTCAGAGGGGACAGGGATGGGGAAGGAGGAGCTCAGAGAGGACGGAGCTGAGTGAGAGTGAGGAGCTCTGAGGCGATGACAAGGGAAAGCAAGGAGCTCTCAGCCCTGAGGCTCAACACCTGGCAACGGGTTGCACCAGAGCAGGACCATCCCTTTCAAGTCCCCGCACACCCTGGAGGGCCTGGCATCCTAGTTAATGCTCAGTTCACGGGTAGAGAGGGCAGGGAGGGGTGAATGATCCAGCCAGAGGCCACATCCTTGCAAGGCTTCCCCTGGGCCGGGTCCCCTTTGTGGGACAGAGAACCCTTCTCCCCAGGGCAAGAGTCCTGGTTCTGGACCAGTTACCCCATCCAGATGCCCAGCCCACCTCCACGGACGCCTGGGGCCTACAGGGAGTGGTGGCCAACAGAAGGAGAGCCAGAGCAACGAGCCAGGGCATCAGGGCCACAGCAAGAGGCTGGCTTCATGCCCCTGAGGGCCCTTGGGGCAGCAGCAGCCTGGCACCTGGGGACAAAGCTGGGAGGGTGGGGGAGAAGCCAAGGAGGCGGGGGCGGGGGGTGCGGCACCAGGAGGAAAAGCTGCTGGAAATGAAGAGTGTTCATTTCATTCCAGAAGAGTGTTCATTGTTCAGCTGGCAGCAAAGCTAAGCTGAGGCCCCTCCATGCTGAAGAAGCAGAAAGCAAAGAGGAGGAGGGCACACAGTGGTTTTCACAAGTTGCTCTAGCTTTGAAGCACTGGGCGTAAACATACAACACAGCTTATTCTGGGCGTAAACATACAACACAGCAGAGCGGGGGCTGCCCTGTTCTAGGAGTCCACAGAGCCAGGTCCGGAAGCCAGCTATCTGGGCTGACCCCCAAAGGAGCCAGGAGGTCCCCCCCTGACCAGGAGGAAGGCTGCCCTCCAGCCGGCAGGGGCATGCGTGGGGTCCAGGGTGCCATGGTAGGTGATCCCTAGCGCTAGACCCCATGAATGTTCTTAGAGCATCTGGCAGTCGCCTTTCAGGACTTCCCTGCTTACCCGGGAAGGGGTGTCCCAGGGCCATCCCTGATTCTTTCTGTCCACTCCCTGATGCACAGTCTCCAAGACCATGGATTCCACTTCCTAAATCTGCCCTGCTCCTCATCACGGTGCCCGCCAGGATCACCCTGCCTCTGGACGGCCTCTCATCTCCTGCCTAGATGACTGGGACCACCTCCTAAACGGGCTCCGAGCCTTAAGTCTTGCTCTCTTGGCTCAACAGTCTCCAGACTTCTTAAGTGATTCCCGTCTATAAAATGGAACAACCCGTGGCTTGTGTCAAGGCTGTTGATGAAAATGCTTTGAAAGCTACAAATATTGTACAAGTGGGAAGTGATGTTTTTAGAAGAAGCAGTGGGGGAGTTGTGCCCTGAGATTTAGGGGGATCTGGCCAAAGCTCAGGCCTGAATGGGAGGCAGCACTCTCAGGTTTTGAAAGTTATGAAATCAAGATGGTGTTGTCACTTTCCAAACACTCCCCTCGGGAGCCATGCTCACCCACGCTCCCGGGAGGCTGCCACTGGCATGTCACCGTGGAAAACAAGCAAAGCCCCCCCTGTGGGGCTGATGACATGCAAGGTGAGTGCCAGATGCTCGGCATCGACCCCGTTGATCCTTTCAACTCCGCAGGGAAGAGCACACCCCCACTTACTGAGGGGGACCTGGAGGCTCAGAGAGCAGAAGTCACCCGCCCAAGTCCCACGTGGAGTGAGCAGTAGAATGGAGACGAGCACCCAGTTCTGACCAGCTCCAGAGCCTGGAGAAGTACCTCAGGGCAATCACCTCCATTCTTTGAAGAGAATGGACTTTCAGAAATGGCCAGATCTACAGCTCCACATTTGTGGAGTTCATTCCTCTAGATCAGGAATGGTCAAGTTTAGAAAAAAGAATGGAGGAGTCCCAGAGAAATAGGGCGAGTTCAATGGCTTGGCTACAGCGAGGCTGAAAAGGGAACGCAAAGAGGGGGTCAAGCCTGGCTCTGAGGGCAGCTTCCAAAGGAGAGGACTCGTTTTTTTAAAACTTTGGGATGGAAGAGATTTTGTAAACTATGGAGCCCAACACAAGTGAGGTTGTCTTATGTCTCGTATCTCTTGGGTCTCTCAGGCCTTTGAAAGATGAGCAAGCAGGGGGTCTGAGGCAAGACCAGAGGAAGAACATGGTGGCAGGTCTGGTGCTCAGTGATGGAGGCAGAGCCTGTCCTCCCTGCTCCTGGGTCAGTGTGCGAATGAGACTGCCTCTGGACAGCTGCTGGCCCAGAGTAGTGTTGGAGAACTCCTTTTGTAGGAGGGACTGGGGGCAGACCCCCTACTCTACCTGGTTTCCAGAACTTCTTGGCTGTCATCCAGTCCCTCTTGCCATCCTCTGAGTCTGCCTGGTTGTCTGAGCCCTCCTGGTCCGCAGACTCACCCACCCACTTCAGCCCGTAGTCACCGAGGAACCGCTGTATGGAGAGAAGGAACAGATTGGGGGGGGGGGGGGCGTGGTCAGCTCAACCCCCCAGGGAGCAGCCAGCAGCAGTCTGGTCCCCAGCCTCAGGCCTCAGCAACCAGCGCCCACTGGGCAGAAGGGATGGGCCCCTGGGGTCTTGGCTACTTCCTGGCTGGAACCTTGGGAAGCCATTTCACCTTCTAGAGCTGTAGGCTTCTCCCTCCCCTAGAAGCATGCGAGGAGGACTCAGTTAAGATCACTCACATAGAGTGCTTAAAGCACAGTGTCTGGTGCCAGGAACACCTCACTGAAGGTGGCCCCAATGGCAGTGGGGCACCCGGTGCATCTGGCCTGAGTGGAGGAAGGGCAGGGACATGGGCTTGTGCAGGACCCAGAGGACTTTGTGAGCCACATGCAGCTTCTCTAGGGCTAGGCCTCCCATCCCCCCAGCCACAGGAAAACTTCTGTCTTGTCTACACTTCCTGTCGTTGCTTCTTCGACTCCCTCTCTCTCCTGACCCCATTCTAGCCCCGTCTCACTACTGACTGGAACTGCTCAGGTGCAACCACCAACGGCCCAGCCCGCCCAGTGCCAAACCCAGCGGGTTTCTGTCGTCAGCCCCCCAACACGTCTCGTTCCTTCTCACTTGTGCCCAGCCCGCCGGCCACACTTCAGAGGTCTCACAGGCATTTCAATATGAACTCGTCCCCAACAGCCTTAACTCCGTTGTCCCCATCTCCTAAACCTCTGCCCCTCCAGATCTCCAGTCTCAGTCAATGGCACCCCTCCACCTGGGCCTCGGCCACGACCCGCAAGGCCTCTGAGCGCCACCAGTGACGCAGACTCGGATCCCTCCACTCTGCCCCAGCACCTCGCTCAAGCCCCGGCCATTCCCCACCCCGCACCCCCCGACGACTCCAACTGCTCTTCCACAGGCCTCCCCGTCCATGCCTCCGAAACCTTCCCGTGGCCTCCCATCCTGGAGGACAGAATCCAGCCCCGCATGACGGGTGGACAGGCTCCCCCGACGGTCCTTGCCGTCTCTCCTTCTCCCTCTTGCTCTCCACGGCCACAGGAGTCTGTGTGGCATCTCTTCGGCCTTGATCCTCATTCCCCGATCACCTCTTTATTCTCCAGATCTGCCTGATGCCACCCCGCAGAGCGGCCCAAACTCCAGCTCGCCCCTATCCTGTCACCCAGCTAAGTACAGAAATATTTGTGTACCCACGTCCTTGTTTATGTCTCTGTCCCCTGCCAGCCCCAGGGACAGGGACCACGTTTACATCCCGGCCCCTGGCCGGCTGCCTGGCACCCAGAGATGCTTTGTTTGAGTTAAATGAAGGAGGAGTCAATGTGTGAAGGCCACCAACGTGGGAGCCGCCAAGATACCTTCTGCCCTGAAGCTGTGGGCGTGGCCCTCACCCCCTGTGGCAGCAGCTCAGAGAAGCCCCCCCAGGCCCCCCAACCAGCACTCTCAGCAGAGAGTTCAGGCAGCCCCAGGGTATGGAATAGGCCCCGGGAGCCAAGGGCCCTCCCGCAGCTGTGGCCTGGTCGCTGATTCTGTGGTCTCAGTTAGGATGGGGCTTTGGAAGCCAGCTCTGTGAGAGGGAGAGATTTTGGGGGTGGGGGAGCGCCAGTCATCAGGGGCAGGGGGCACTGAGGAGGCATGTGTACCTAGTACCCTCCTTTGGGCCTATGGTCCCTACAGCTCAAGTCTGGCTTGTGAATAGATAAGTCAGTAGGGGCAACAGGTGGCAACAAAGGCAAGTGATGGCCATGACCCACCAGTAACCACACATGACCTGGCTGTGTAGCAGCGACCAGGAAGAAAACAGTCCTTGCCTTGGTGGGAGCTCACTGTCCCACAGGGGAGACTGAGGCCCCCTGGGAAGGGCCCCCACCCCTGATGTGAAACTGACGATGACTAACAAGACCCACCAGGGGAAGGTGGAAAAACACTCCTCAAGGAGAGGAAACAGCATGGACCAAGGTCCTGTGGTGGGAAGAGCTCAAGGTGTCCAGGGAACCAGAGGCAGGCCCGTGGCTGGAGCCGAGAGAGGCTCCCAGCGAGAACGAGGAGGTCAGGGGGCCCAGCGGGGTCAGGGCGCTAGATCCTCCCCGGCTCTTCAGACTCTGGGTTAGTCCTGAGGAGGGAACCATGGGGCGTGCAGGGGCTGGAGGACCCAGAGCCAGGTCCTGAGGGCCAGATAGCTCTGCCACTGCCTCTCTCACCTCCATCTCCTCAACCTGGCGCTGGAGCCGCAGGCATGTGGTCTCCAGGTCCTGCTGCTGCTGCGTCCTGACCTGGCCTGCAGGGAAAGATCAGCAGCAGGGAGGCTGCCGGACCACCTCTGGCCTTGCCTGTCGTTCTGCCCTCACTGTCCTTTGGAGTAGCTGCCCCTTGAGAACTCAAGGGGTCCCCTGAAAACTGCCTCTGGGCCTCTCCTCCGATCTTGAGAGGGGAGGCCCGGACTGACTCTCAGGAGACCCCCCACCCAACCTCAGCTCCCTGAGGCTCCCGAGGGGGCTGTGTTCCTCCACACTTTCGATGGCGTGCCCAGTGCTCGGGGCTGGGCTACAGCTGCACTCTGGGGACTCAGTCCCACAGAGGACATCATTGTCCTGGTGTATCATAACCACTGTCTGGGCTCAGCTGTCCAGGACCCATGAGGGCTTGATGCTCATGGAGCCCTGCTGCCCAGCAGCCACCAGCCCAGGGGAGGTGTCCCGGGAGGGCTGAGCAGCCGACCAAGAGAGCCTCTTACCCTGGTGCTCCTGGAGGTTCTGCACCATTTCCTCCAGGGCTCGTATCTTCCGATCCTGCAGCAGCAAGACAAGGAGGGACAGGCAGACCTGGGGGTTCTCAGAGCGCAAGGGAGCCCCTTCTAGATGGGAAGACCCAGACTTCTTGCCTCTGTAGAACACTGGGGAGTTTAAAGACCCTGTCCCTGCCCCCCTTTGGCACAGCCACTGCTCCTACCCCTCAGATACCCTTGTGGTTCCACTGTGGTGAGGAGAGGCAGGGAGCACCTCCAAGTGCCCCACAGCCAGCAGCCACTGCTACCACCTTGTCCAAGGCTACCGGCCTCACTCAGCTGTAGAGAAGACCCTTAGCCTCTCTGCTCAAGTCACAGGGACCCAGATCAGCCCCAGGCCATACCTGGGGCTTGAACTGGGAGGTTCATTGGGAGAGACGGTTCTAGAACCCATCCGCCCTGGCCTACTATGGTAGTAAACTCACTGACCTCCCCAGCCTGGGCCCTTCTACCGTTCAGACCAGACCCTGGCCCTGTCCCTACTGGGGTCCCACCTTGGACAGCAGCTCATCAGTCTGAGACCTCACTTGCCGCTCCAGATCCCGCATCTTCTTGGTCAAGGTGGCCACCAGCTCCGAGTCACGGAACACGGGGACTGCCAAACAGACAAAGTCCTGGAGCCCAGGCCTAGAGAGGAGGCTGAAGTATGGGGGTCCAGTGGAGGGCGATAGGAATTCCCAGAAGCAGAAAGAACAGTAGTAATAGAAGCTGTCACTTAGATATTAGAGATTGTCCAAAATACTTTGCCTGTATCAGCTCATGCTGTCCCCACAGTGTGCCTCAGTTTATAGGAACGCAGCAGATAGGGGAACGAGTCAGCACAGAGGACAAGCAAGCACCAAGATCTGTGTGTGAGCTCTTCGAGGGACATATGGCCCGGACTTCTCAGAGTCAGTTTCATTTTAATCTTAAAAAGGCAAGGACAAGGAAGGGTGCATGGGTGGCTCGGTTGTTAAGCGTCTGCCTTCGGCTCAGGTCATGGTCCCAGCATCCTGGGATCAAGCCCCATATCGGACTTCCTGCTCAGCAGGGAGCCTGCTTCTCCCTCTCTGGCTCCCCCATGGTTGTATTCCCTCTTTCACTGTGTCTCTCTGTCATAAATAAATAAAATCTTAAAAAAAAATAAAAATAAAAAGGCAAGGACACTGTTCTACAGAGGTATAACAATCAAACGCAATGCCCGACCCAGATTAGAACCTAGCTCAGGAAAAACAATAGCCAGGAGCTAATTTTGGAATATAGGAAATCTGAGTGCAGAAGAGGGGCTGGAGGGCGTCTCCGAGTCATCCACATTCTCGGGGGCTGTCCCTGTCCTGTGGGCATGGGTTCCCTTATTCGGAAGAGATACTCACTGAAGCATTTAGAGGTGAAATGTCATGATATCTGAAATTGACTTCTAAATGGTTCATCAAAAAAATACATTTACATTCATACATATGTGTATATGGACAGAGAAAAAGCAAATTAGTGGCAAGATGTCACTCACTATTGCATCTAGCTGGCAGACATACAGGTGTTCACTATACTATTATTTTAATTTCTGTATAGGCTAGACATTCTCCAAAATAAAGTCTAGGAAAAGAAACTAAGGAAGACCCAGAGGGGAGGAATGGGCCCTCTCCTTCCCTGGCCCGCTGCCCTATGCGTGAACCAGGAACTGCTTGTGTCGCCACACAGCCATGTGGGCAGACAGGCCAAAGATGGCTCAGTGGAAAGACAGAGAAACCTGAACTTCTTTTTCAGATTTTATTTATTTATTTGAGAGAGTGAGAGAGAGAGAGTGAGCACGAGCCAGGGGAAAGGGTAGTGGGAGAGGGACAAGCAGACTCCCCACTGAGCCCGACTCAGGGCTCCATCCCAGGACCCTGAGATCATGACCTGAACTGAAAACACACGTTTAACCAACGGAGCCCCCCAGGCACCCCAAAACTTGGCCTTTCAATGATGTCTTTGAGGGGATGGATTAACAACCCTGGAGTTGCCTCCTGGATGTCGTGCTACTCGGGACAGTAAGTCCTCCTCAATGTCCGTGCTAGCTGAGTAAGGGATTTCTCTGCCTTGCAGTCAAAGCCCTATAACGGCTCTACGGACCTCCGAACCCCATCCATGCCTACAGCGCGGATGAGCTCACTGAGGCAGCA
Source organism: Mustela lutreola (assembly GCF_030435805.1). Taxonomy (NCBI): domain Eukaryota; kingdom Metazoa; phylum Chordata; class Mammalia; order Carnivora; family Mustelidae; genus Mustela; species Mustela lutreola. Next base: position 19,208,588 of record NC_081299.1, read on the forward strand.
GGGGGAGAGAGAGAGAGAGATGGAGAGAACCCAGGGGAGAAGCATCCCCACTGAAAAGCTAGGAGGAAAAGAAAAAGCTAGCAAAGAGAGGGAAGAGCCTGGGAGGCAGGAAGAAACCCGATTGAGTGGCGTCATGGTGGCGAAGAGCCCAGAGCGATGTGAGAAGGAGGGAACGGTGACCCTTGTGGAATGCTGCTGTGCAGAGAAGTGAGACAGGGCAGGCGAGTCCTTGTTTGTGACCTCGGTGGGGACAGACACTGGCTGAGAGTAGGGTGAGGAGCAGATGCCAGGGGGAGAGGCAAAGAGCACATGGAACAGCTCCTTAAGGGGAGGAGCTGGGTACTGGGGTTGCTAACAAGTGTGTCCCCAGCCGGGCTGCAGGAGAGCCAGACTTTGTGCCTGTATGGTTGTGGGGCCAGGCTCTTCTGGCTTCCTTTTACAGCCTCAATTCCCTGTTCTATCCCATGGCGGGGTTCAGAGGAGGAGTGTCTCCCCACTCATAGACAAGGAAATGGGAGGCACAGAGATAGAACATTGCTTACCCAAGGTGTTACAGCTGGTGGAAACTTCTAGTCTTGTCCCCACTTCCTCTGGGCTTGCAGCCGACTCTGATGACTCTGCCCAGGTTTCCCCTGTGCCCGGGCCCATTCCACCCTCCACCGGGAAGCTGCCCAGTGGGCCCCTCTGGGCACCTCTGAGATTGGTGTCACCATGGTCCTTTGGGGACAGCGCAGGCCAGGTGAGGAGCGCTGTCTGCGGACCAGGGGCTCACCCACAGCAGGCAAGAGTAGGTCCATGCCTCTCTGGGCCTCACCCCCTCCCTGAGACCCTCTCCTGCTGCTGGGGACCAGACCCGTTGTAGGCCTCTGTTCTTACCTTGTCTGCTCACAGGCGCACCAATGCCGCCATAGCAGGAAGGGACAGCGATCTTTTCTTCTGGGCCAAGTCCATTATTCAGCACGTCTGCCTCGTCTTCTGCAGACAGGCATGCCCAGGTCACTGCTCTGGGGCTGAGGCCCAGAGAACACTGGGGCCCCGGGCTCTGGCCCAGATGAAGCAGCCTGTACTCTGTACCCCCAAGTATACACGAATAGAACACGTGGGATGTCAGGGAGTAAGGATCCAATCAGAGCAGACTTTCTTGCAATTCTCCCAGCCTGGCTCCCAGGAGGACCTGAGTAGCCGATGCCAGCCAGGGGTGGCAGCAAGAATGGGCTTGGGATGCAAAGGTCTGAGCCTGCGGTTGGCGGGGCAGCCAAGGGAGGATGGGGCTTCTGCAGGGGAAAGGCAGGATGGGCTGGAGGAGGCTGTCAGGGGAAGGACTGCTGGGGTCTGACCCCCATGGCTTCTTGGCACCCACTGGCCAACCCCACAGTGAGTGGAGGGCTTCCCATGTTAGCAGTGACATCTCTGCTAAGGGTGTGGGGCCTCTGAATCAGAGAGCTGCTGTGGGTCCTGTCCTCAGGAGGGCGTGAGGGCCCTGTGGGTGGGCCAGCTGTTCTGACAGTGGCCGCCATCTTGCCCCTTCTCTCCATCTACACGACCCCAGGGACACCCAAGAGGTGTGAGGAGAGGGGACATGAGGGCAGAGCCCACACTTACCATCTCCATAGATTTTTATCCCTCGCCTGCTGGAAACCCGGGCAGGAAAGAGAAGGAAGACAGACAAGTTAGGACCCTCTGGAATGTCATCAGGGGAGCGGCTCCAGCCCTAGGGGCCCAGCCAAGCCTAAACGAGATGGAGGCTGGGACTCTGCCTCCCGAGGCAATCTCCTCCCCAGATCCCATCCTTGACCCTGGGGCAAACCAAGGGACAGGCTTCGAGGTGTCCCCTTGTCCCAGTGGGGAAGGGCAGGGAAGGGCTGAACGGGGCGGTGGGGGGGGGGGGGGGGCAGGGGGTTTGGATGGAAGACACAAGCACTCCCAAGCCCAACAGCCCAGCCCCAGCTCTGCAGTGAAATGGCTGTGGGACCCCAGGCCTGTCGCTCAGCTTCCCTAGATCTCCCTGGCCTTCAAATGACTCAAAGTGGTGTTCAGAAGAGCAAGGAGAGGGGTATAAAATGCTTCAAAAGGATAAAAGCGGGAGGCAGATGTAAAGGATTCCCCTTACCAAGGGCTCAGCACAGGGCCGGGCCAGAGAAGCTGCCCATCGGTTTTGATAAACCGACCCCAGAACTCTGTGTACCTGGGGGCCACGCCGCTCCCCCCCAGCCCACACCCTGGCAGAGGGCCCAGGCAGCGTCTGCTCCGACGAGCTATGGAGCCTCTCTGAGGAAGTGGTACAAAGAAAGATCCAGTGGTCAGGGAAGGTTATGTAACTCCTGGTTTTTGCCCTAAGACACTAGGAGCCATCCTCCTAGTCCACAGGGGCCAAAAGGCAGAGACACCAACACAAAGATCCCCCCACCGCACCCCCCAACCCCCTCCCCCTCGCCCCAGGCAGGTTCCTTACGCTGGATTCACAGGCTCTGACTGCAGGGGCACTCTTCGGGTCTTGCCAAGGGAGGCCAAAGGTGAGCCCATAGTTCTACTTCGAGACGCTAGCTGTCAGGAACTCCCTGAAAAGAAAGAAGAAAGTCAGTCCTTGGGGAATGAGGGGGCCCAGGGCTTCGGGACCAGGGAAACTTCCTCTTCCATGGTTTCTTTTCCCAGGAAGAAGCACTGTCCAGGGAGCAGCGCCCCTCACTTCTTCCCACCACCCCTGCAGAGGTTTCTGGAAGCAGCTTGGTCTCAGGATCCTTGTGCTTGATCTTGGCCTGAGCCTCTGGATATCCTGTTCTCTGTTCTGACCCTGGAGGCCCCTGGCCTGGTTGGGAAAGGGTGATGGGAGTTGGGGGGTCCAGGTCCAGAGATGGGCCAGGAGCCTGGGATTTTCCCCCACTTGTGTCCTGGCTCCATCCTTCAAGGACCTGGTTGACACAAAGCTCAAGTCCTAGGATCATGCACTGCATTTGATAGAGAATTAAATAAATAAATAAATAATAAAATAAAAAAATAAAAATATTTAAAATTAAAAATAAATAAATAAAATCTTAAAAAAATTTTTAATGTGGCTGTTGTGGCTTTTGTTACTATACACTGAGGACACTTACACATGTCTGTCCCCCTCCTTCTCTCTTCTTCTGTTAAGATGAATGCACGTCAGGGATGGAATTAAAGGCCACTACTCTATTCAGTGAATTGAATATATTATGTGGCTAATATTTAGAAATCCTAGAACCAAAGGGGCCCATCAGGGCCTGAATCAAGTCTTTTTAGGACAAATCCAAGACAGCTGCCCTTTGAAAATGTGTGGCATGGCCTCCCCCCTGCCCCGAAGCTGCCCAGCAAAGGGAGCTGTGCCACTGGGAGGCAGCTACTCTGTCTTCACTGGAGTTTGGGACTCCTGCCCCAGACCTGGCCTTTCCTCACTCCCACCATCGGCCTTCCCAGTCTGTTCCTGGCCTGCCCCAGTCCCTGCCTTCTTGTCCAGGCATCCTTTTGTTTTGTGTGGCCAAGTGTGACAGCCCTTCCTGGTTCCCTGCACAGGTTTCCAGCTAGAGGGATCTTCAGAAACATAAAACTAATACGTCACCTCCTTTTTTTTTTTTTTTTCAATATGTCACCGCCTTGCTGAAAGCTCCCAGTGGCTCCTTCTTGCCCAGAGAAAAGAAATTCAAAAGAAGAAATTCAAAATTAACAGAGATGATCTGGTCCCTGCCTGCATCTCCTGACCTCACTCCCCCTCACTCCTACACTTGAACCTGCCCGACCTCAAATGCTCCCCTGGCCCAGAACTCCTTCCTAGAATGGAGTCCCCACTCCGACCTGCCCCCTTCCTTCGGTTGAGCTAACTCCTCTTTTTTTTCTTTGTTTTTGTCTGTCCTTTAGTCATATGTTAAGTTTTTACTTTTAAATTACTATAGATTCACAGGAAATTAGGAAAATAGTATGGAGGGGATCTGTGTGCCCTTCACCCAGATAGTCCCAACAGTTACACTACATGTCTGTATCCTTTTATGGACATTCCAGGTAACCGCCACTATAGTCAAGATAAAGAACTACTCCATCGGGGCGCCTGGGTGGCTCAGTGGGTTAAAGCCTTTGCCTTCGGCTCAGGTCATGATCCCAGGGTCCTGGGATCGAGCCCCACATTGGGCTCTCTGCTCAGCACGGAGTTTGTTCCCCTGGCTCTCTCTCTGCCTACTTGTGATCTCTGTCTGTCAAATAAATAAATAAAATCTTAAATAAATAAATAAATAATTTAAGAAAAGAACTACTTCATCACCACAGAGATTCCCTCACCCCAAGGATCTCCCTCATACCAGCCCCTTCCGGTCACACCCATACCATCTTCAAACCTGGCAACCACTACTGTTTTCTTACTTCAGGAATGTTACATTAATGGAAACATACGGTATTTACCTTTAAATAAAAAACAGCTTTATTGAGATCTAATTCACATACTTAACCCTTTTAAAAGAGTACAGTTCAGTGGTTTTTGGTATATTCACAGAGTTGTGAAACAATCACCACAGTCAATCTTTAGAACATTCCATCATGCTAACAGGTGATGTTCCTCTCCCAGGTAGCACTGTTCTACATGAGTTTCCTCTGGCCCCAATTACCCCTCCCTTCTCCAAATTCTTATCACCATAACAGCCCCTCAAAAGAAACTAGTTAAAAAAAAGACAGAAGTGAACAAGTGTTGGTGAGGAGATGGGGAGATTGGAATCTTAGCTGGAGCAGAAAATGGCGTGGCAGCTGTGGAAAACCGTCTGGCGATTCCTCAGAAGGTTACTTTATGGCTCAGCAGTTCTGCTCCTGGGGATCTACACAGGATGAAAACTTATATCCACACAAAAACTCACCTACATGTTCACGGCAGCATTATTCATAATGTGCAAAAATGGAAACAACTCTAATGTCCACCAGCCAAGGGACACATAACTCTGGTATGTTCTTACAATGGAGTATTAGAAAGCAATAAAAAGAAATGGAAGCCAGGTCACCACGTGAATGGACCCTGAAAACATTATGCTAAGGGAAAGTCACAAAACACCACATATTGTTATGAACCCATTGATATAAAATGTCCAGAATAGACAAATCTAGAGACATAAAATAGATTGGTAATTGCCTAGGGCTGGAGGCCATTCGAGGGTATATGGTGTAGTTGATAAAGGGTATAGAATTTCTTGTTAGACAGATGAAAATATCTAAATTGATTGTGGTGGTGGTTGCCCAAGTCTCATGAATATCCGAAAAACGGTTGAAGTTTATATTTCAAAGGGTGAAGTATATATTATGGGAATTATTATCTCAACAAAGCTCAGAAAAAAAGGGACCCAGTCCCCAAACCAAACTCAACATCTTCCTTCAAAATAAGCTCCTCCCACTTCCCCCTTCTTAATGCGACCCCATCATCCAAGCACAAAGTTGTCCTCTCTTTCCTCTTCTCTTAATCCCATCCATCGCCAGACTTTGCAGGTTAAACTCTGCAACGTCTCTCACACAGCTCCTTCTTTCCATGCCCACTTTGGTCATCCTCGTGGGGCTCTCAGGGACCTTCCTTGGGGCTGTCACGATAGCCGGCAAGTGACTTCATGCTTCCTGTCTCGCTTCAGACCAGCACACTGTCTCCAGATTAATTTTCCCATGGATTATAAGACACCCCTGACTTCTGGGGCTGGGTCTCCTCCTTCCTGAGACCCGGGGCAGAGGTGGGCCTGAGGATAGAGCCACGTCTACTCCCCTCACATGGGGGCTTCCAGGGACTGACTGTTGACTTCCCCCTCAAGCTGGAGACGCCTACAGGTTGGACTGTGTCCCCTTCAGGCTGGGGCTTTGAGAGGAAAGCTGTGTCTCATGCCCCTACATCTTTAAGACCCAAGTCAGGGCGGTGCTTGACTGATTATATCCTCCAGCAGACCTATGCGGTCTATTTGCACAGTTCACCCCAGGCCCAGTGCTTTCTCGCGCGGACAAGGCCTGGCAGGCTGCACGCCTTCAAGCCCTCCATCTCCAGCTGGAAGCGCTCACGACGCGACTTCAGTCACGACCTAACCCCTCCCCGGGAGCTGCGTCGCCTCCTCCCGCCTCCTCCGGTAGCCACGTAGGCGGGGACCTGAAGCCGCTCTCATGACGCGGAAGCCTGCTGGGCCACCCAACCGCTGGACTCGCGGGTCCTCGGGCTCTCGGGGCGAGGGCCCCAGCCTGCGTAGGGGACTCCGGGGCCGCAAAACTTTGAACCGGGACTCACCGCGTAGTGCCACGGAGCCGTCCCACGGCGCCGCCATCTTGTTGTCACGCGGTTTCCCAGGCGACCAGAACCCGTGCGCTTCTCATTGGCTAATTCGGCGGATGGGGGCGTGCCACCTCCTGTGCTCGAATTCTATTGGCCCACGAGTCTAAACTCTTCGCGGGATACCTCAAATCCCAGAATCCACCACCGTGTACGCCCTCGGTGTCTGGAGAAGTGGAGGGTTCAATTATACCTCCCACTCCCCAACCTCGAAAAAGGAGAGAAGCTGGGGTTAGATTCCCGAAGCCTCTGAATCCTGAATGGGTAATCCGACAGAGCAGCCGTCTTTGCTAAATTTATTTGGGGGAAGATTAGCCCTCTGAGTCTCTTGTTTCTGCATCCGATCAGTGCAGTACATCGCGGGGCTTTTTTGAACATGAATTGAAATTATGCCAAGTACTTAATAAATGTTTCCTAAATCCGAATTTCTCTGCTCACTTCGTGACCAGGGATGCTCAAATCCTAGTTCCTTCGTGTTTAAGTTCAGGTGAGACTCCCTTTGCCTTTGGATAAGACATTGACTTTGGGTGAGATATTTACCCTCCCCAGCCTCATCTAAAAAAGTAAAATGTTAGAAGAACTAGAGGCAGTTTAATTAAGAGCATGGACTTTGGCCTCAGGAATCCTGGCGCCTGACTTGTGTGTCCTTGAGCAAGTTTTTCGTTTCTTCATCTGTAAAATGGGGATAATACCCACCCCACAGGGTTGTCTTGAGGATTAAATGAAATAATTATTCACAGTAACAATCACAACACCCATACAGAGTAAGTTTTCAAAAACATTTCCTGCTTTTAACTATCTTTATCATCATCTCTCAACCTTTCAGCGGTGATGGTCTAAAAATCAATGACTTCTACTGGCAGGCACCCACTTCCTTAGGCCTGGGCTCAACCACCAAAACCCTTGCATATCACAGACTGCACTTTGTAATATTTTCCATTTGACTTTCTGGTCTGCCGCATGCAGGGGAGGGCCAGCTCCTTGAGGCATTCCTTACGAACCAATTGGAGGCTGAAGGGAGCTACGAATTAATGAGTGCCTTCCAAGTGTTGGATGCCAACATTATGAGGTTTGCAGATGAGAAAACAAGCTCAGAGAAGTGAAGGTATTTGCTGGGGACCATGCAGGTAATCAGTAAAAGTGGTTTCAAATCCAGAACTGTCTGCCTCCAGAATCTGTGCTCTTTCTAGAAGCTCCCACTTTGGTGAAACGGGCAGACAAAGATAGGCTGAGGGGCAGGTGGTACAGGCCCACAGCCAAGGGAAGGGTTCCTGTGGAAAGTGACTGGAAGTGGGAGGTGGAAGAGCCCTCTTGCCACTGAGCTTCTCCCAGAAATTTCTCTGAGGCTTGAAGTATGTGTGTTGAGAAACCATTAGGTTATGCTGGGCCAAGTGTTTTGGGGGGCTTGGAGCTCTGATCAGCAAATTTATAGTGTCACCTTGCTTATGTTTGTTCTGCTCTTGAAGGTAAGCAAGGACCAACAGAATAGGAGGTGGGGCTAGGGGGGCATTGGTCAGGCCTCATAAGCCCTGCTGTGGTGTGCCTGCTGTCTCCCATCTCAGTGAGACTGGGGAGCATGGATTGTCATTTATCTGGGCATCAGGATTTGCCACATTCCTCCTTCCTACCCAGGACCTGAAGCACAGCCTAAGATCCTGGCGCTCAGTAAGCACCTAGTTCATGTCTAGGTCTAGTTCATGGCTAGAGAGAGGTGAGAGCCCTTGACCCTGGTAAGCCAGTTTATTAGTCTTTTTTAAAAACATTTGTTGGGAAAAGTCAGAGGCTTATTATAAAACAAGTATACATTTTCACATAGAAATTTGGAAAAGAATTATAGCCATCATTTATTGAGGATATATTATAGGCCAGCATAACTTATCAAGTCTATGAAGCTGGGATCTGTCACTTGTAACTTGTTCCAGCTCAAGCTACTTCACTGAGCCTCAGTTTCCCTTCTAATAGAACCCACCTCATAGGATTTTTTTTTTTAAGATTTTATTTACTTGAGAGAGAGTGACAGAACATGAGTGGAGGGGTGGGGAGGGACAGAGGGTGAGGGACAAGCAGGTTCCCTTTTAAGGGGGGAGCCCAATGCAGGACCCCATCCCAGGACCCCAGGATCATGACCTGAGCCAAAGGCAGGCGCTTAACCGACTGAGCCACCCAGGCACCCCTTACCTCATAGGATTATTGTGCAAATTAAATCTCATAACACTGTCACATTATTGATTTTAAAAATGTGTTTTCCAGAAAAAAAAGTTATGAAAACAAAATCAGAGTCTAAGCTCACCGAATAGTTATTTTTCTTAGATTTCACTATCCCTCATTTTAGATAGTTCTGGAAATCTTTGCAAGGGCTCTAAGCTCACATGAGACTTGGGTGTTAGGAGGACATTGGAGGCCAACTCTGTCTAGTTTCCAAGGATTCCCTCTGGACTTCTGGGGTGGGGGCCACTCAGCCTCTTCATTCCATCCCAGGGAGGGTGTTCGCTGTTTGACAACAGTGGACAGACCCTGGACCAGGAGGAGGGAAGTCCTGAACAAGTCTCTCTCTGGGCTTGTTTTCCCACCTGTGAGATGAGGAAGTAGACCCCCGACATAGCATTAGATGATTCTGGAAATCTCTATTCTTGGGAATGGACAGAGTCCTCTGCTTTAGGTCATTTCCTTGAAGATCTTTATCAATTATGACCCCTTTGGGGTTAAAAAGCTTATTGGTTCCAAGCAGCCGAGGAGGGAAAGGTAAATAATAGAGGAGAGAGAAGCCTTCAAAGTCCATACATTCCTTTCAAAATAAAACCCTGGCCATCTCTCCCACCTTCCCTTCTTCCCACCCACAACCAGGCCATTTTATACGTCTTTCATGCCCTACCATCTCTAGTTTAACTGACATTTAAGACCTTCTAATTATGAGTTCTGCCCTCCATCCTTCTCAGTATTCCAGAAACTATCACGCTTTCTCCTATGTTTAGGCCTCTCCTTCCAGTGAGAACATCTACCTTTGCCTTTTTCCCCTGGGAAAACCCCTCTTAATCCTTCAAGGACTAGCTCAAGTGCTCCTTCCTCCATGGATACGCTCACTCCTCCCAAGCAGAATCACACTCTGCATTCTAACTGTCCTGCTGCCGATATAGCATTTCTTATTCAGTCTTGTGATTATTACAGTATGTGTCTCCCTCTTAGACTACAAACTCAGGTGAAGAGACCCTCACTCATTCATCTTGCCTGATACTCAGTAGGAATCAATAAATTGCCTGAAATGGATGGATGGGCAGATGGAGGAAGATTTACCTTAGAGTGCTCTGTGGTACTATGGGATCACATCCTTCTCTTAGTGGGGATGTAAGATGCAGGGTGGACCATATTGTAATATGTGTTGCAGTCCCCTTCCCCTCCCTCCCAGGGCTTGAACCCCAGTGACAGATAGTTGAGGGCTCATCCCAGTTCTCTCCTGAACCAACAGCACCCCCTGCCCAGGGGCCTCAAGACTCCTGCCCTCTCCCTCCCTACTTCCTGGCTTTCTCTCACCAGTCTTCACTCTCAGTTCTTTTCTCTCTCTCTCTTTCTTTTTATCCAGAGATGGAGCCCCCTAAGTGCCCACTCGGTTTTTCTAAAGCTTGCAACAGGAGGCTTAAAACCAAAGAAGGGAAGCGAAGGGGGTTTCTTTTACTACCTGGCATGCAAATGAGGCAAAAAGAGACCATGGAAGGGTGAGTGGGTGAGACTAGAGCTGGGCTTCAGAGACAACCACTGTGTCCTCTAAGAGGGAGAGGGGCAGGGAATCAGTGACTACGAGGGCAGCCCCCGAGGTTACATACATGACTGTGGCTTCAGACAGACCTGTATTCAAGTTCAAATGAGGCTGACTCCACCATTTACTACCTTGAACAGGTCACTGAATATCTAAGCCTCAGTTTCTTCATCAGGAAAATGGGGATAATTGGAAAACCTATTGCAGAGCCCCACTGAGAGAATAAAGTATATAAATGTATGTATATATTTATATGTATAAAGGTATAAAGAATGTATAAAGAATAGAAAGAATGTATAAATATATAAAGAACAGAGCACCATCAAAGCAGCTTTGTGATTTTCTCATCCTCCACCCCTTGCTGGGACTTGAGGACCATCCCCACTCCAAATCTCTTCCGCTACAGTTTAGTCACCTGCTTGCCCTCCCCTAGCCCTCCTCCCATCCATCCTAGATTGATAGTCTGAAAATTAATGAAGGGAAACCTCATTAAGTGTGTTCAGGAGGCCAGAAGGGGGAGCTCTCACGCCATTCCATTCAAGGCCAATTACAGGAAGACCTGTCAATAACAGACCCCAAGAGAAGAACTGTGGACAGAAAGAATCATCAGTTACAGGCCCAAACATGAAGAGATGTACATTGCATCTCCTACAAGAAATCAAGTACCCCTGCAACTCAGCCAATGAAAAACTGTCATCACCTTGAACTCGTGCTTTTCTTCATTGGACTTTTCCAAACTACTCCTCCCAACTTTCTCCTTCTTCTCCATAAAATAATGTTTCTCTCCTTTGTTGGACTAACCTATGGTATTTGCTGTAGTTTGTTTGTCCTAAAGTGTAATTCTCTACTTATGCCCAAATAAACCCATTTTTGCTGGTAAAATAACTGACAGTTTTATTTTCAAGGTTAACATCCTCTGGTGTCAGAAGTGGGATCCAGAGACGACTCTTACTGAGTCTTTCTGCTGGACTTCGAACTCCATTCTCATTGTGTTCTGTGCTCTCCAGGTTTTATTCAGGATCTGTTTCAAGGATTTGTCCTTTCTGAGAGTACTTGGCTTTTGGTTTGACTTCTTTGGGGAACCAGGCTATTCCTATTCAAACTATGCTATTTAGGACTTTATCCCCCCACCCCCCTAGAAAAGCCTGTAAGAAATGGGATCCCAGGAATCAAAATGCTTTGACAGTGCATCCCCCTTTCCGGCACCCCAGCTGGTTTTATTTTTTAAAATTTCAGTCCCTTTTCATATGCATATCTAACTAAATCACGTAACCAAAAGTAATTTAAAACACAAATGCTCATTATGGGGAACTTTCAATCACCCCAAACTTACTTTTTTCAAAACTGAATTGAACAACCATGGCTTAAAAATTGTCAAAATGACATGGGATGCTGCATGGCTTAAAAATTGTCAAAATGACATGGGATGCTGCTTCTGATGTCTTAAAGCTTCCAAATGTTATCAGGAATCTAAAATTGCCTCTCTGAAAAATACACTTTCTGGACTGAGGCAAACAAACAACTAAAAATAAAAGGACTTATGAGGCCTCTCTTTTCCCTCCCCCATTTCCTTTGTTTCCAAACATACAGTCCCTTTAAAATTAAGTCTTCTGAGGATTCAAATAACCCCCAGATGTCTTCTGTTCCCTGGAGGAAGGCCAAATTGTGAGCCATAAAGAATTTTTTATGAAATTGACTGAGGATCCTCATGGGTTTGCTGAAGAATTAATAGCTATTCAAACTTACCAGCCTGGTTTCTCAGATTTGTATCAGTTAGTTTGTTGCTGAGGACCAAGCTAACCCTTGGCTAAAACTAGCCTGATGGGCACATCATAAACAGGATTTAAAAAACAAGCCCCTGGATGCCTGGGTGGCTCAGTGGGTTAAGCCGCTGCCTTCGGCTCAGGTCATGATCTCAGGGTCCTGGGATCGAGTCTCGCATCGGGCTCTCTGCTCAGCAGGGAGTCTGCTTCCTCCTCTCTCTCTCTCTGCCTGCCTCTCTGCCTACTTGTGATCTCTCTCTGTCAAATAAATAAATAAAATCTTTAAAAAAAAATAAAAAATAAAACACAAGCCCCTAACTTACAGCAAGCACACGTGCTGAAAACCTCCACTGAGCAATTGCAATAGCTTTCCCTCAGTCTGTTAATTGGAGCAGAATTCAGGCTTGCACACAAAAATCTGATGAACCTGTCCATGACCGTTATAATCAACTTCACATTGTTTTCAAAGAAAACTATGGTCTTCCTTTAGATGTTGGATCCTCTTGGGGAGAGTTTATTCATGGGCTGAGGCAAGATCTTTCTCTTTCAGTTAAAAGGACCAGGATGGAACAGGAAACTATGTCCACCCCAGACTTCGTTAATTTGGCAAACCAGGTCGCTGGCACCCTAGATGAGGCACCTAAAAGAAAGACTGCTAAAATTAATTTTCAACGCTGGCAAATCAAGGTCCCTAAACAAAACAAAAACATCCTAGTTTCTTCTGTTATGGCAAAGGGCCAGGACACTGGACAAAACATAGTTATAAAGTGCTCCAGGCATCTTTAGCCCCCTAGGCAGCCTTTCCAGTGTCCTCCCAATTCCCAGGGTTGGGGCTCTGAGGAACTACAGAGGCTCTTCCCAGCCCTTCCTCTATATCAGCTCAGAGAAACCACTCTCCAGAATGAGAGGGAATCTCTGTCCTTACAGATACCAGCCCTACACTACCAGTGCTCAGCCCCACGGCAATAAAACAGCACCTGCCTTGGAGTGCTGAATCAGTTTGCTCACCTGGGCAGCACATACACTAAAACTGGAATGATAGAGAGATTGGAAAGGCCCCTGCTCAAGGAGAAATAAACAGCTCACATGGAAGGATCTCTAATAAATCACAACAGGTTCCATCTCTGTTCCTTTTCTCTTTCATTTAGGCTCTTTGAGATACACACACATTTTTCTCTGAAGTTCTTCTGTCCCTATTGATTCATTAGGCCAAGATTTCTATTTTTTTAAATATTTTATTTATTTGAGAGAGAAGGGCCACAAGTTGGGGGGAGAAGCAGAGGGAGAGGAACAAGCAGATTCATGTTGCCCAACATGGGCCTTGATCCTACAACCCTAAGCCTAAGCCGAAATCAAGAATCAGACACTCAACCAACTGAACCACGCAGGTGCCCTATCAGGCCAAGATTTCTTTAGAGAAGTATCAGGCCAGGATTTCCTTCTCCCAAAAGGGGGAAATAATTCTAGAATTTGAGAGTAGCCATCAAAATAGCCAAGCAAGTGAATTAAGTGACCATTTGACTTTTTAAATTTGCTCTATTTCTAATGACACTATGGCTGAATCCGGGGACATGGATCATTAGTCCCTATTAGATCTGGTACCACCCTTCTTATGGGCAAAATCTTCAACTGATATTGGCAGATTCCATAGGGCCTACCTCCCCTGTCCCACCTGTCTGAAATAAAAATCCAGGGAAATCAGTTGGCACTGCTTCCAGACACTTTAAATGGCCTAATGGACCTTTTGAGTTTTGACAAATAGACTTCATACAGCTTGCCCCATATCTTCAGCATAAATACGTTTTAGTCATGGTTTGTGTGTTTTCTCACTGAATTGAAGTCTTCCTTTATAGACAGTCCATTGCCTCTTCTATGGCTAAAATCCTGTTAGAAAAGATTATCCCTGCCAGGGGAACCCCTCTTGAACATCACAGTGATTGGGGAACCCATTTTACTGGACAGGTGCTTTGACAAGTCTGCTGTGTGGTCAGTTTTGCAATACTTTCATTGTGCATGCCATCCTCAATCCTCAGGGCTAGCTGAACATGGCACTTTTTTTTTTTTTTAAGATTTTATTTATTTGACAGAGAGAGACACAGCGAGAGAAGGAACACAAGCAAGGGGAGTGTGAAAGGGAGAAGCAGGCCCCCTGCCAAGCAGGAGCCTGATGTGGGGCTCAATACCAGGACCCCTGGACCATGACCCGAGCCGAAGGCAGGCACTGAAGGACTGAGCCACCCAGGTGCCCCATTAATGTGGCACTATTAAAACTCAATTAGCAAATTTGTAGAAATGCTCCAAATACCTTAGCCTGATGTATTGCTACTGTTCCTTCTAAATCTCAGATCCACCTTCTTGAGAACCTGTAGACTCTCACCCTTTGAGATAGTCACAGTAGGTCCAATGCTCTTGGCCCCTGCCTCCTTTGACCCACAATTAATAAAAGATGTACTTCAATATGGTAAAGGTGCAATTGCTTCCATGAAAAATAACCATGCTGGGTGGTACTGGCACAAAAACAGACACAGATCAGTGGAACAGAATAGAGAACCCAGAAATGGACCCTCAACTCTATGGTCAACTAATCTATGACAAAGCAGGGAAGAATGTCCAATGGAAAAAAGTCTCCTCAACAAACTGTGTTGGGAAAATCAGACTGCCACAGGCAGAAGAATGAAACTGGCCTTTTCTTATACCATATACAAAAACAAATTCAAAATGGATAAAAGACCTAAATGTGAGACAGGAATCCTTCAAAATCCTAGAGGACAACACAAGCAGCAACCTCTTTGACCTCAGTCACAGCAACTTCTTGCTTGACACGTCTCCAAAGGCAAGGAAAACAAAAGCAAAAATTAACTATTGGGACTTCAAGATAAAAAGCTTCTGAACAGCAAGGAAAACAGTTGACAAAACCAAAAGACAACCAACAGAATGGGAGAAAATATTTGCAAATGTCTTATCAAATGAAGGGTTAGTATCCAAAATCTATAAAGAACTTATCAAACTCAATACTTCAAAAAAAAAAAAAAAAACCCCAGTCAAGAAATGAGCAGAAGACATGAACAGACATTTCTCCAAAGAAAACATACAAATGGCCAACAGACACATGAAAAAATGCTCAACATCACTCGGCATCAGAGAAAAACAAATCAAAACCACAATGAGATACCACCTCACAACAGTCAAAATGGCTAAAACCAACAAGTCAGGAAATGACAGATGTTGGTGAGGATGCAGAGAAGGGGGAACCCTCCTACACTGTTGGTAGGAATGCAAGCTGGTGCAGCCACTCTGGAAAACAGTATGGAGGTTCCTCAAAAAGTCGAAAATAGAGCTACCCTATGACCCAGGAATTGTATGACTGGGTATTTACCCAATAGATAAAAATAGTGATCCAAAGGGACACTTGCACCCCAAAGTTCATAGCAATAATGTTCACAACAACTAAACTAAGGAAAGCCCAGATGGCCATCAACAAAACGAATGGATAAAGAAGGTGTGATATATACATGCAGTGGAATATTACTCTGCTATCAAAAAATGAAATCTTACCATTTGCAACAATGTGGATAGAACTAGAAGGCATTATGCTAAGTGAAATAAGTCGATCAGGGAAAGCCAATTATCATACAATTTCACTCATATGTGGAATTTAAGAAACAAAACAGAGGATCATACGGGAAGGGAGGGAAAAATAAAATAAGACAAAATCCGAGAGGGAGACAAACCATAAAAGACTCTTATAGGAAACAAACTGAGGGTTGCTGGAGTGGGGGCTTGGAGGATAGGGTAACTTGGTGAAGGACATTAGGAGAGCTTGAAATGTAATGAGTGCTTGGTGTTATATGCAACTGATAAATCACTGAACTCTACCTCTGAAACTAATAATATACTATATGTTAATTAATTGAATATAAATTAAATTTTCATTAAATTTTTAAAATAACCATGGTGGGGTGCCTGGGTGGCTCAGTCAGTATCCAACTCTTGATTTTGGTTCAGTTCATGATCTCAGGGTTGTGAGACTGAGCCCCACTGGGCCTGCTTAAGATTCCCTCTGTCCATCCCCCCATCTTCTCTAAATAAACAAACAAATAAATAAACAAATAACCATGCATTGGTAGAGCAATCTTTTCATCTTGCACTCTTGGGAGATTAAGATCTTAAACACCACTCCTTGCAACCTGAAGATTTTGTCCACTAGAAATGAGACCTCTAGAAAGACTTTTCAACCTTGCCAGAAAGGCCCCTCTCAGGGGTCACTAGCCAAATTCCTGGGCCTAGAATCTTGGATTCACATGACACCACCTGGTGACCTGAAAATCAAGATTTCCCAGAATCAGAGAAGAGCACATCCAACAGACAACGTTCCCAAGAAGTCCACACCAGGCCTGTTAGAAGGTTCAGGATTCACCGAAGTCTCTCTTTTTCATGTGGACTACTAACTTACTAACTAGTAGTCTGAATTCTTATTCAGACTCTTCAGAATACTCTGAATTCTTTTTCACATTCACATTTTCTGAATTTACAGGTTTACTGACATTTCATGTCAAAGAATTCTTTTAAGAATACCATTGTTAACGGGTGCCTGGGTGGCTCAGTGGGTTAAGCCTCTGCTTTCAGCTCAGGTCATGATCTCAGGGTCCTGGGATCCAGCCCCATGCTTCCCCCTTTCTCTCTGCCTGCCTCTCTGCCTACTTGTGATCTCTGTCTGTCAAATAAATAAATAAAATTTTTTTAAAATAAAAATTTTTTTTAAAACCTGTGTTTTTTATTTATTTATTTATTTATTTATTTATTTATTTATTTTAATAAACATATAACGTATTTTTATCCCCAGGGGTACAGTCTGTGAAAAAAAAAATACCTGTTTTAAAACATACTTGAAGTTTTGCTATTTTGCAAAAACTTCCCCAAAGACTTGCTTCCATGGTCATACCTGCACTGTATCTTCACCAATGTCTTCAGTGAATTCTTTCAAAGAACGCTTGCAGTATTTTCACCGCTGAGTTAAACAGGCACGTCCAGAAGGCATAGGTCACTGGGGGTTTGCCTCCACTGGGAGAACTTTTCTCCCATATGCTGGCATAAGTTCCAGTATTTTCAGTTGGCTGCTTTCAGAGCCTGGTTTTGGAGCCACAAACTGTATCTTTGGAATCGTCATATTACTTTTGATTCTGTACTTGTTGCCTGTCAGACCTTTCTAAAACGATGTGCCCAACAAGGAGATGGTCTCTGATACTACGATCCTGATTAAGGGAACTGTAAGCGGGAAGTGCCTGAGAGTTCTGCTTCCCCTCCTTCTTCCTCAAATGGGAATTTCCTATCGGCACAATTACCGATTTGGGAAATAACACTCAGGGAAGGCCCCTCCTGGCACCGTGGGACAAAAGGCCACTGAATTAGGAAAACCGGACTATTGATAAGGGATAGTTTTGGAGAAAAATCTGGATGAAAAGGAGGAAATGTGCAAAGAAAAGGAAACCTCACGAAAATGGAGGGAGAGGCCACCAGGAGGAGCTCTCAGGCCATGTCGCTCAACCTCAATTACAAAAAGATTTGTCGGTTACAGACCCCGACAGGAAAAGCCGTTCATTACAAACTCCTGCAAGTAGCAGACCACCCCACCAGCGCAGCCAATGAGAAATCATCACCACCTGGACTTGCCTCCTTCTCTCCGTTAAACTTCTGGTCAAAACAATTCCTCCCAACTTCCTCCTCCAGAATTCTCCATTAAATGAGGTTTCTCTCCTTTGTTGGGCTAGCCTCTGGGTTTTAGGGTACCTTGCTGGTCCGGAATTGCAAGTCTCTGCTATTCCCAAATAAACCTGTTTTCACTGATCGAATAACGGTTTCATTTTTAAAGTCTACAAACAACCCATCTGCTATTTTTGTATTTGAATCACAAAATTCTAGGCCTTAAAATAATCATCCATTCCAGTCTTCTCACTGGAAAGGTGAAACATGAGACCTGGAGGGAATGGGCTCACCCAGAAGTTAGGTCTCCGGATCCCCTTTGATTTCACAACTATTAACGCTAAGTTTTCATGGTCCCCAAATGTTTGTTCTGAACCTGTGAACCCAGCTAGATCCTTACCTTGAAACCTAAGCCTATCTCAGCCTTCTTTTCAGCTCCTGTCCCCTGCTCCAATCTTCCTAATTTTATTACCTTCAGTCCTCTGACAGCTCTTGTGTTAAAGATTCAAAGAGGCCAGTTGCTAGCCCAGGTCTCCGGGTTGAGAGGTGGTTATTTCCCTGAGTGTTATTTCCCACTCTGGACTCCAAGCCCAGGGCCCTGTTTGCTGTCCCACAGATGCTCCCTTGGTTTGCCTACCTCCCATCGTGACACGTGCCTCAGTCCCTATCTAGAACCTACCATCTACAGAGGGCCTTAGAACCTAGGGCCTGTTGTCCTCAATCATGAGGCCTGTAGAAAGGTAGAAGCACCCCACCCCACAGCCTGGGCCCTCCTTCTTCCTGCTTCTACCCCGCCTCCTCTGCCTCCTGGTTCAAAAGTAGACAAGCCAAGAGGCCTGCAGACAAGCCTGAGCTCATCTCTAAAAGACTGCTGCCAAGACAGCCACAAGATTCTCCAAAGATGAAGGGCTTCTTCTTCCTCCTACTTACCATCAGTATCCTGGTTATGATTCAGGTAAGAACAGCCCCTTGGAGCCCCCTGACACCACCACCCACGACTCCCCAGACCTGCCTGGCAGGAGAGGGAGGAAATGCAGGCTCCTGGGCACTCAGCCTCCTTCCAGGGGGAACACAAGGTCCAGCAGGTAAATCAAGGACTCAGGGGCCCTGGTCCCAGCCTTCCGGCCCTTTTGGCTAGGACAGACTACTTGGGGGGGTATTGACGGGGTGCCGGGCACAGCGAGGCACACAGTGGGCTGACATGGAATAGGAAAGACGAGGCTTGGGGAGACAGCTGGGAGTGAGGATGGCACTGACCCCTGGGGAAGCGGGGGAAGTAGCCCTGTTGGGAAGGGGCCAGGATAGGTTCAAGTGGAGCCAGAGCTGGTCCTGGATATCGGGGACACCCCAGGGAGAAAAGCCTGTGTGTCTGGGAATGTAAAGAAGACAGAAATCTCCCACTCCAGAAACAGCTGGATTCTCAAAGTCAACTGCTGTTTCAGGAGGCAGCCCTGGCAACATCCCATGTGCCCTCATGGCGCTAGTCCACATAGGAGACTAGAGGCATCAAGTTCTAGATCAAGAACAGCTCGATCAAGCATCAAGAACAGCCTGATCACCATCAAAAACAGCTTCATCTCCATCAGGGGCAACTTTACTTGTAGCCTCATCAAGCATTGAGAACAGTTTGCTCACCATCTGGCAATTTCCTCAGGCAAGAGGTCACACGCTCCCCACCTCCTCGCCTGCCCACACTTTGCCGGTGTCTTCTCCCCAGCCCTGTCCCACACGACCTCAAGACTGTGATGGGCTCATTCAGGAAACGAGGAAGCAGGCTCAGAGAGGCTAAGCCCCCTAGCCCAGTTAGTCAGGTCAAGGGCTGAAACCACGGGTTTCCTGTCTCCTACGTGCTGGAGGAGCTGGTGGCTTGGCGGAGGTGAAAGGAAGGTTCCGTGGGAAGCAGAAGAGGGACCACTTTTGAAACTGCCTGTTGTCAAGGCAGGAAGGTCCTGTCCCCATAGGACCTTGTGGCAGAAGTTGTGGTCATGGGGGACAGAGAACGGAGATCTGTCATATCAGAGTAGGGGAACTAGGTCTCTACATAACGTGAGCTTCAAAAGCCCCTGAGCTTGCCCTCACTTCTCTTGCAGATACAAACTCATGTCCTGGGAAGCAATACAACCAGTATGACCACCAGGAAACCCAAGAGTGCGACCCCAGCACTCAGCAGCCTGGGTGGTGGCGGTGTCCTTCTCTTCCTGGCCAACACCTTCATCCAGCTCTTCTATCTCAGCTGAGGTGACATGCCTCAGCCCTAGCCCCAGGCCCCCTGAGACAGCGGCCACCATCACTAGCAAGAGAAGCTCCCCCCGCCACCATCGCCACCACGTCCCCGGGAGGGGTTGATGCCAGAGATGACCAGGCTGTAGGAACTGAGAGGCAGTGCCTTGGAGGCAGTGACCCTCACAGGGAGGTACTCATACATAGGGGCAAGCGCCACCCAGCTGGGGGTCAATAAAGATGTCCTATATTTGGCCTAGGGTCTTGTGTGTGGTCACTGGACATCGCTGGGCTCCGAGAGCCTGGCTTGCAGCAGCACCAAGGATCTGCCCTCGCCCCGTCAGCAGGAGCGATGGCACTGGAGAGCTCCTACCCTGGTGTTCCAGCTCCCAAATTCCAGGGCGGAGGCCTCTCCCCTCAGGCTCACCTGGCAGGGACATGGCTCCGAATCTGCCACCCTTTTTAGTTGCATCTGCTTCCCCCATCTCTGGGTGTTTGGGAATGACGGTCCCAGAGGATCACTCCCATCCTGCCCCTGGCCATCCCAAGCGGCAGAGGCTCAGAGAGTCCCCTACCCTAATCCCTGGGTGGGTTCAGAACGCCAGATTCAGAGAAGCACCCGCCTGCAGCCTCTCTTGGGGTCTCAGCCCCCAGCCTCGCCCCTTGGGAGACAGCCCTCCTGTCCTCACTGGACACTGGACATTGGACACTCGTCCACCAGGGGTGCTGAGAAGGATGAAGAGAAGGCCGTCCACTGATTCCCCACCGAACCCAGGCTGGGAAGGCAGGAAGGACACACAGCTGCTCTAACCACTTCTATGCTCCTGGATCTGCAGTGCTGGTCCTGGGAGCTGCGAGGAGGGAAGGGAGCCCCAGAGAAGCCCCAAGGGCCTTGACCTTCTCTGTCTCTTCCTAAAGGACCTTGGCCAAGGGGCTGAGAAGTGCCTGCTAGATTGGGGGATGGAGGGAGCTGCTCCTCTTCGATGTCCTGCCTTCTCTAGGCTGGGTTAAGAACCCAGACCCCTTGTCCTGGCTTCTTCAACTGAGAGGCCAGAAAAAGTGTGGGCCTTGAGACTGGAGTTGGGGGAAATTAAGAGGAACGCTGGTAGGCAAGGTCCCTGGGGGTGGGTCTCCCATTCAGCTCTCCTGCCTGATCCGCTGCGACCCCATCACACCAAGCTTCCAAGTTTTCATGTCTTGACTTACCTGCATCCCAGAACACTCTTCCTCTGCCACCCCCTAACCTAGCTGTTCCCTGCCCTTCCTCCACATCCCAGCCGATTATCCCTTCTTCCCAGCACCCTGCCCTGTGCTCTTAAATGGTTCCCGTCCCTCCCCTGTGTACCCCTCTATTTCCCTTCTTATCCTGTTGCTGAGTGTATCACCCTCCCTGTTGCAACCCTCCAGCAGCCTGTGAGATCTCTGAGGTCAGGTAAACACTCTCACAGTTCGTCTGGGCCCAGGGCCCCCTCTGGTGGCCGAGGGAGGCCTTACACCTGAGCCATGGAACCAGGGCTGGGAGGAAAGAAGTAGGGCACACACGTGGGAAAGGAGGCAGGTGAACAAATCCTCACCCCAGCCCCAAATATCAAGGTGCACAAAGATGAAGATACCTGGGAGCATATTAGAAAACAGCTTATGTTACAACAACAACAACAACAACAACAACAAAATCTACAAAAAATATTTCATCCCATGGAAAGCCTCCAGGGCTGGGGAACGGGAGGCGGTCAGAGCACATGGACGGTCCAGATCTGGGACGCCCGGTCCTCGGCCAGCTCCCACAGCACCGCGTGGTCCCGGTCGTAGCCCCGGCCACCTGGCAGAAGGAGGGAGATATGGGGAGATGCTTCTTTTGACCCCAGTGGCCACAGCTCCCCTCAGGTGCCTTCTCCCACATACCGGCCCCCTTACCCTTCACATCTAGGATCCGCCCTTCAAACATCTGGCTGCAGATGTGGCCCGATTCGCTGATGCTCCACGTCTGGCGGGGGAGGCGGCTCTCAGCCCACAGCACCGCCTTGGAGCCCGTGCTGGGAGGCCCGATCACCTGCAGGCTCATGGTTGGGGCCACCTGAGGCCCCAGGAGGTCATCAGTGACTCCGCCAAACCCCATACCCTTAGCACACACTCGGCTTTGAATCCTGGCTCTCACGGACTGTGACCCTGGGTCAATCTCTTAATCCTTCTGAGCACTGGGTTCCCTGGGGATGGGAATCTCTGCACGCTGGCTGCTGCAAGCCTTCAATGTGAAAAACCGTGAAAGGTCTGGAAAAATGGCTCCTCCAGGAAGCCTCTCATGACTGACTCCCAAAGCATAAGACTTGGCATAAGACAAGCTTTCACCTACTATTGTCTGTGTGACTTTCGGCCTGTTACTTAACTTCTCTGTGCTCTAGTTTCCTCATCTATAAAATAGAGAGTATGGCAAGACCTGCCTCATTGTGCCCTCTGAGGATCGTACAAGGCATTCATGTGAAGGGCTTACCACAGCACCTGCCACAGGTTCTCTCTTGTTTCAAATAAAAGGTGCAACTCCTTCAGTGGCCTACAAAGACCCAGAGCCCTATAACCTTGCTACTTCCCTCCCTAGCCCTCCCATGATGTGAGCTGGCTGGTCCTGTTGCAAGGCGGGTTCCCACCTCAGGGCCTTGCTGCTGCTGTTTCCTTTGCCAGGAGAGCGCTTCCTGCGGACACCGACATGGCAGCCTCCCTCACATGCTGCCTTCTTAGAAAGGCCCTCTCTTGTCAGAGCTACAGCCACTTCCCAGCCCCCTTTCATTTCTTTTTCCCCTAGTGCACCTCTTGCCCCCCAACGTATGGAGATGTTTTACTCATTTAAATGGTTTCGGTCTCTCCCCACTACGATGTCAGTTCTGGAAGGCAGGAGTCATTTCTATTCCGGGCCCCTAGCTCATAGTAGGTGCTCAGGAAATGTTTGCGGAGTGAATCTATCTTTATTAATAGGATCCAAGTTCTGTCCCAGGATATCAGAGCTGGGAGTTCCCTCCCTTAGAAGTGTCTGGTTCTACACTCTTGTTTTGCAGATGGGGAATGGAGGCTCAGAGAAGAGCCCAAATGGCCCAGGGGAGCAGAGCCTGCTGTCTCCCCCTCCCCAGGGTCCTGGCAGGTGTGTGTGTCTCTCTCTGTCTTTCTGGCCTGATGGCAGGTCCCCACCGGCTGGGACTTCCCCACACAAGGAGCCTTCGAGGGCCTGGGGCTCTAGGGTCCCCTTCCCAGCCCCTCAGCTGGTACCTGGTTCTTCAGTAGCCCATCCTCGTAGTACCAGACGCAGCTGCCTCCCGCTTGAGGCTCGGAGACCACCACACGGCCCGCCTTCATGTCTTCTACGTGGTCTGGCACTGCCAGGAATCCCCTCAGGGCAGCATTCCAGAGGTGAAAATAAACCCGGCGCTGGGGGGGGGGGGGGTGCAGAGAAGCTGAGAGTGAGAGGCGCCCCCCCAGCAGGGCTGCTCCCAGCTGGGGCCCTGACACCCTCAGCTGGGGAGCCGCAAGGATCCCCAGCCCTCTAGTCCCTCCTCCCTGCCAGAACCCCTCCTTCTAAGCCCCTTCTTCTCTCACACATGGGTATCAGAGGGGCAGCCGAGGTGCACACCCGTGACCACAGACACCTGCGGCCACGTGCTCGGGGACATGTTGGCAGAGACGCCCCAGGTCCCCGTGGTTGGGCAGAGGTTTGCAGCAGCCACAAACACACGGACACACACAGCCATGCACACACAGCCCACCACCCCCCAGCCGACTCCACACCCCATGTTTGCTAACAGGACAGACGCAGGTAGGCACATGGACATGCACACACACACTGGGCTGAAGAGCCATGGTGGGGCGGACACCTGGTTGTCACACATCAGACCAGGCTCTGCCACAGATCAGCGAGGGGTCCTGAATTGTGGCGACGGCACTAACAGAAGAACCGTACCTAACGGGTGCTGAATGCTTACCCACACGAGTACCCTTCTAAGGGCTTTGCAAACATTATTTATTTTCAGTCCTCAAGACAACTCCATCACATGTGTTATCCCCATTTTATTTCTTTCCTAAGATTTTCTGTTTGTTTGTAAGCAATCTCTGCACCTGAGATTTTTAGTCCTAAGTGGATAAACGTACTGCTAAAAATTTAACGGTAATGCATTTATTATAATGCCAATGAAAGAAAAATCCTACACACACACACATCACACCCATGATTTTATGGGTATCACTCCTTAGAAGGAGGATAAAGGGAAAACAAAAAGTGAGTCAGTTTAGAAAAAAATACTGAGTAGATAATGTTTGAAGAGGCACAACGATGTGGCAAAATTGTGACAGAAGTACCCCAGTGCTGAGTTTGGGCAACATGGGAAGGGCATGGCGCGACAGAGCGGCACGGGCACGTGTGAGCCGACGTGCTACTGACCTGCCTGATGGGGTAGAGGGAGCCCACCCTCTGCGTCCCGCTGTACGTCAGCCAGTTGGTGATCTCGCAGCTGCCCACCAACCACTGGCGGCCCCGGAAGTCACTGTGCTCACACAGCACCCAGCTGGGCCCCACAGGTGCCGGAGATGCAGAGAGGAAGACAGACAGACAGACAGACAGAGGAGGAGGCACAGATGTCAGAACATTCTCCACCTCCTTTCCTCTCACACTGAGACTTCTCTGCCTGGTATTAGGGTCCCAAGTGTGGGGAGGGGGTGCCGGGAAGTAGATTTGGGGTTTGCAGGACAAAGGAGGGTCCTAGAGGATCCAGGCTGGGGGTCCAAGGCCCTCCTCTCACTACCCCACTCCCTCCCTCCTGGCTGTGGGGTGGGGAGTGGAAGGGAAGAGGGAGGGACAAGAGGCCAGGAACCCAGCCCTCACTCCCCGGCAGCCCCCACCCTTGAGCCCCCCTCAACACACTCACATGCCCCCGCTGATCCGCACGGACAGCACGTGGTTGTTGAAGCCCTCGGCTTGCAGGCTGCGCACCTCCCTGTCCAGCTCAATCTCCTTCCCCTCGAAGCACTCCAGTCCATACAGGAAAATGGAGGGCTCTGAAAAGTGCTGGGGCCGGGGGGTGGGGGCATGGAGAAGGGCTGAGGCCGAGAGAGCCCCGGCCCCTGCCTTGGCCCCCAATTCCAGATACTCCAATTCCCAGATCCGCATTTCAGGCCCTCTTCCCTCCTGAGCTCCGCCCCACAGGGCCCTGGACTCCGGGACACTGGCGGCAGGGTGTCCCGCAGACTCTCAGATGCAGCAGGTGCCAGACTGGAACCCCACCGCCCCCTCAAATCTCATCCCAGTGCCAGTGAATGCCACTTCTAAGGACAGTGATGACAGTAGTAATTACAGCAATTCTCACGTGTTTAGGGCTTAACCACTGGCTGGATTCTGCACTATGTGCTTTCCCTGATTTCTTTACAACTTTTCGACATTTCTCTAAGGTAGGTGCTAATATTATCATCTCTGCTTAACAGAAGGGAAACTGAGCGGGGTGCCTGGGTGGCTCAGTGGGTTAAAGCCTCTGCTTCAGCTCAGGTCATGATCCCAGGGTCCTGGGACCTGGGCCTGTTTCCCTTCCTCTCTCTCTGTCTGCCTCTCTGCCTACTTGTGATCTCTGTCTGTCAAATAAATAAATAATTAAAAAAAAAAAAAAAAGAAGAAGGGAAACTGAGTTCGGAGAAGATTAAACCCCTTGCTCAAGTCCCTAGAGCTGGGCTTCAGAACCACATCTGTCTGCCTTCAGAACCCGATGTATATTTGCGGAGCTTGGACTCAGCCGCTGGGCTGCCTCTGGGAGAACTCGGCTCTGCCTGTTACCACCTTTGTGGCCTGGAGCAAGTCGCATGACCTCCCTTGCCTCAGATGCACATCTGGAGAAGGGAGATAATGGCAGTAACAAACCTCACGGGGTTAAATGCCTTAATGCCGGGGAAGCCTGTTAAATGCTGCATGGAGCCAGTCTGTGCTCCGCGGTCAGCTTCCGCGGTGCTGGCACGGCCAGCCCACCCTATCCTCCAGACTCCGGTTCCTTACTGTGGATGGGCCACATCCCTCCACCTCCTCCCTGGTCCAGGACATCATCATTTGTTCCTGCCTACGGGAGCAGCAGCCCTGCTGCCTCGTCCCCACCCACCCACCCTCCCCACACAGCAGAGCCGGCTCTCCGTAGGCCTCCCTGCACAGAACCCCCAGTCTGCGCTCCAGGCCCTGCCCCCAGCCCACCCGAGTGCTGCTCCCTCCTGTCCCCACACCACCTCTAGATCTGGACACACCACTCTGCAATCTTCTTTATGTCAGTATGGCTGTGGGTTCCAGGAAGGCAGGGTTGGGTCTGATTCATTTCAGCGTCCCCAGGACCTGTCACGGTGGGCCCTCCATAAATCTCTAGTGAGGGAAACTACCTTTGAAGCCAGAGGCTCAGGGGAACCTGGGCAGTTCTGACGAAGACTGGCTCCAAGCTCTGGCAACCTCACCCACAGTGAGAAGAGACTTGGCACCCAGCAGCCCCCGCTGCCTCAGGGGCTGCCTGGACCCAGACAAGGTGACTCACCAGGGGTACCTTCTGGAGAGAGCCCAGGACCGTGGAGGCTAGGCAGCCCATGGCCGTGAGAGTAGGGAACTCGCCCTCGGAGAGAATGTGCTGGTCACCCTCGAAGTTCTTCTCATCAAACAGGATCCAGCTGGGGAAGGGGAAGAACGGGGGGATGTGAGTAGGTATCTGAGCTTGGCCCATCCTGTACTTGGCCTGCCAGACCCTCTGATATGCAGCAGAGTAGAGGCAGACTTGATTGTGACCCCCACGCCCCCAAGCCCATGAGAGGCCAAGGGTGTTCAGGCCCTGCAGCAAGAGACTGAAGTCAAGACTTCAGAAATAATGGAGCACCTGGGTGGCTCAGGGGGTTAAACCCTTGCCTTCGGCTCAGGTCATGATCTCAGTGTCCTGGGATCTAGCCCCGCATCAGGCTCTCTGCTCAGAGGGGAGGCTGCTTCTCCCTTTCTCTCTGCCTGCTGCTCTGCCTACTAGTGATCTCTGTCTGTCAAATAAATAAATAAATAATCTTAAAAAAAAAACACAAAAAGACTTCAGAAATGATTGCATAAAATCGCACGGCCTCTAGGGAGGAAAATCAGGCAACACGAAGCAAAGCTCTATGTACAGTCACTCAGCAATCCCATTTCTTGCAATCTTGAAACCTTTAAAAACCTGAGATGGCACCTGCACAAAATTCTTTGTGCAGCGCTGTTGGCCGTGGCCGTGGGGAGGCAGCCCACAGGCCCATCAAGAGGGGACAGTCAGTTAAACTAAGAATATAGATCAGCAGCTTTCTCTACCCACAGGTCCTGTCCCCATGCCTTAATAAACTGCTATTCTGCACCCCGAAAAAGCCCATCAAAAAATAAAACAAAACAAAAGCCCGCTAAGAATGTAGAGTATAATAACAGAGCAGTGAAAAGGAATGAGGACGAGCTCTTAAAGGGATATAAAGAGATCTCCACACTGTTAAGGGAAAACAAACAAGGGCAGAACAGTGTCTGTAGCATGCTTCCCTTTTGAAAAACTGTGATAGAACCCGCATAGCATAAAATTCGTTCTTTCAAGTGTACGATTCCGTGGTCTCTAGTATATTCGCCAGGTTGGAGTATACATCTTTTTGTGTAAGAAAATAGGGGGAGGGGCACCTGGGTGGCTCAGTGGGTTGAGCCTCTGCCTTCGGCTCAGGTCATGGTCTCAGGGTCCTGGGATCAAGCCCCGAGTCGGGCTCTCCGCTCAGTGGGGAGCCTGCTTCCCCCTCTCCCTCTGTCTGCCTCTCTGCCTACTTGTGATCTCTCTCTGTCAAATAAATAAATAAAATCTTTAAAAAAAAAAAAAAAAAAAAAAGGAAAGGAAGACACAGGAGCACTTTCTCCACCACATGGGAACATAGGAACAAATCAGCTCTTTGCTAGCTAGGAAGTGAGCCCTCCCCAAAGAGCTGAGAATGGGCCTGCACCTTGACCTCCCACTTCCCCGTCTCTAGAACTGTGAGAAAATAAATTCTCATTATTTAAGTCTTCCAGAATATGATATTTTGTTGTAGCAGCCCAAGCTAAGACAGGGACACTGTAATTTTTTATTTAATTAAAAAAAATAGGTAAAAATGTAAAGTATTCCAAAAATTTAAATAAATTAAATTAAGGAACCTGAGTGTATACCAGTATGGTTGGTGGCATAACCACACACACGAGAAGTATTATTTGAAATGTCTTAACAACGATATTTTGAAGTGGGATGTTGGTGAATGTCCTGAGGACAAAAAGAACCACAGAGAAACCTCAAACAGCATTCAATGCTTTTCACAGTTAGTAGTAATATTCGTATTATTGGGTTCCATATAAATACCACTGGAATTGGAATCCCTTGGTAGATAACTGATTTCAAGTTTAAGGCAGAAATGTACAAAATTATCCTGGAGCATCTTATTGTACCAGAAAAACAAGGAAGTTATAAAAAAAACTGCTGGAGTCATATCAAAAGCAGACAATTTGAAGGGGCTCCCAACTGCCAAAGACAGAATGATTAGGGCACACAAGAGAATTAGTTACTCCAGTGGATGGAGGCATTTCAATTACATATAAATCCATGAGTTCATAACAATACTTTAAAAAAAATATTTCCCTAGTCAGCTCTGGAGGTTGCTAGGGCACCAATCCAGAAATTATTCTGAAAATTGGTCAAGAGAAATTGATCCTTGGCAAAGGATCAAACTGCCTTTTTTGTATAAACTATTTTGGGTAAACAAATAGTTGAAAGGGGAATGCTCTTTATAGATGTATTCCAGCTAACACATGTAGAAGGAATACCAAAAATCTTAAAATCATCATTTTGTGACCTCTAAAGAAACAGTGAGTCTAGGCAATTATCATTAGTGGATAATAAAACCACTACATGAGAGAGAAATGGCAAATCTTATTTTTTTTACATGGCAAATCTTACAATGTAGAGATATTTTTTTAAGATTTTATTTTTTTTTAAAGATTTTATTTATTTATTTGACAGAGAGAGAGAGAGAGATCACAAGTAGGCAGAGAGGCAGGCAGAGAGAAAAGGGAAAGCAGGCTTCCCGCTGAGACCAAAACCTGAGCTGAAGGCAGAGGCTTAACCCACTGAGCCACCTAGGTACCCGCAATGTAGAGATCTTATTATCATTAAAAGTGGGACAACCAGGCATGTGCCTGACATAATGCAGTAAGTACAAGGTACCACCTATACAGTCTTCTTGTCAACGGAACAAAACACCCTTACCCTCATCAAGCGTCCAGGCCTACCAGTTTATAGGAAATACGGGACACAAAGGGGAAAAAGGCACCAGAAGGAAGCAATAAGCCAAATTCAGAAGAAGGGAAACTTACAGGGCAAATTATTGGTTTTCTTATCTTTTCTTTCTTTCCTTTTTTTTTTTTTTTTTTTTTTTTAAGAGAAGAAGAGAGAGAATCTCAAGTAGGCTCCATCCCCAGCATGGAACCAGATACTGGGCTTGTGGGGCTCTCTCTCTCACCACCCTGAGATCATGACGTGAGCCAAAACCAAGAGTCTGTGGCTTAACCAACCGAGTCACCCAGGCACCCCCTATTGGTTTCTTTAAACAAATAAATGGTATAAAACAAAAAGAAAGGAGAGAACCACTATAAATTAAAGATCAAATTGACCAAAAGCAGTGTGTGGACCTTGTTTGGATCCTGAGAAAAACAAACCCATTTCACAAAGGCATTTTTTTAAAGACAGTGGGAGAAATCTGAACATGGACTGGACATTAGGTAATATTAACAAACTACTGTTAATTTTATTAGATGTGATAATAAATTGTAGCTGTGTGGGTTGGGGAGGGTCCTTTTTTTTAAGAAAAGATTTTATTTATTTATTTATTTTTTACATAGATCACAAGTAGGCAGGGGGGTGGGGGGCCTGATGTGGGGCTCGATCCCAGGACCCTGGGATCATGACCTGAGCTGAAGACAGAGGCTTTAACCCTCTGAGCCACCCAGGTGTCCCAAGAAAGGTCCTTTTTTTTTTTTTTTTTTTAAGATTTTATTTATTTATTTATTTATTTGACAGATCAGAAGTAGGCAGAGAGGCAGGCAGAGAGAGAGAGTGGGGGAAGCAGGCTCCCTGCTGAGCAGAGAGCCTGATGTGGGTCTTGATCCCAGGACCCTGGGATCATGACCCAAGCTGAAGGCAGAGGCTTTAACCCACTGAGCCACCCAGGCGTCCCGGGAAGGTCCTTTCTTTTTAGAGATATATATTTAAGTATTTGCTTGTGCAATTTTATGTTGGGTCAGGGGATTTTAAAATGTTCCACTAAAAAAAAAAAAAAAAAAGGCAGAGAGATAGATGAAACAAGATTGGGGTTCTTTATGCTATACTATCTACAAGTTTTATGTTTTCCATTAAAACTTTATTTTGCTTTGGGGCGCCTGGATGGCTCAGTGGGTTAAGCCTCTGCCTTTGGCTCAGGTCATAATCTCAGGGTCCTGGGATTGAGCCCCGCATCAGGCTCTCCGCTCAGCGGGTCAGCAGGGAGCCTGCTTCCCCCTCTCTCTGGTGACTCTCTCTCTCTCTCTGTCAAATAAATA
The DNA here is from genome assembly GCF_030435805.1 of Mustela lutreola. Lineage (NCBI taxonomy): Eukaryota > Metazoa > Chordata > Mammalia > Carnivora > Mustelidae > Mustela > Mustela lutreola. The sequence goes on from NC_081299.1 coordinate 19,238,899, forward strand.
AACAAAATCTTAAAAAAAAAAAAAAAAAAAACACCAAAACTTTATTTTGCTTTAAGATTGAATGATTCGGGACAGAATAGCTAATCTCGAGGAGGAAAAATCATTTCACAGAAAGACCCTCCTACAGCCTGGATTTCCAAGCTGAGTTAAGTGCTCTGGGCAAGTGGGCCCCACTTCTACCCTCTCCCCATGTCCTCACCTGCCCCCGTGGACTCGGCAGGACTGGGCCTGGAAGGAGGCGGGCAGGGAGGCCTGGTCATCCTCGAAGGAGATGTGGTCGCCCAAGAAGTCGGGGCCGGAGAAAAGCTGAATCTGCAGGCAGAGACACGAAGAGAGGAGAATGGAGGGCAATGCAGTGGGACAGAGAGAATGGGAAGAGGAGACATGGCCCCCACCAGCTCCTTACCTTTGAGACAAAGTGCAGATTGTGCTCGCCGACCTAAAGGAGGGCCCAAAGTTTCGAGACTTAGGGAGGGTACCAGCCTCTAGCCTCAGTTTCCCGACCCTTTTCACAGCTCTCGGGTAGCTCCCCGGTTCCAGAGGCCCCGCCCCGCGCTCCAAGCCCACCCCTTCCAGCCCCGCCCCCCATCAGTGGGCTCCTCCCCAAGACCCAAGTCCCCGCCCCCAGGGCCCCGCCCGGCGCGGCTGGCTCGCACCTGCAGGACCGGCTGCAGCGAGGCGAGGGCGCTGTTGCCGGTGCCCCAGTCGTCGCAGTTGCGGTACACGCCCTTCTCCAGCACGTACTGCTCCCCGGAGAAGCCCACCTTCTCATAGGCCACCCACCTGCAGGGAGGGCGGGGCGCGGGTCAGCGGGGCGGGATCGGCTCCTCCGCGGGACCCGATCCTGGCCCGCAGCGCTCCCGGAGCCCGGGTCACTCACACGCCGCTGAGCACGTGGATGGCCTGCGTATGGGGGCCGTGTCGCGCCAGCTCCACGTCCGGCAATGCCTCTCTCACTTCCACTCCATGCCCCTCGAAGTCCATGGCCTCAAACAGCACCACGGCCGGGTCCCCAAAGTCCTGGGCCCCAGGGATAGTCAGATCTCTCCTGCCCACCCACGGAAACCCCCGGGAGTGCCCAGACCTCGGGGACGCAGCCCACCAGGGGATTTTGGAGTGAGGCGATCAGTATGGCTTGGGAAAAAAACAGCAGAAAGGCAAGAGGCTAGACCTCAGGGAACACTTCCAGGCGCTCTGGAGAACTGGGAAAGATGGCACAAACTCTTCCTTCAACAGACTGTACTGGGGGCAAGGGTGGGGGGCATCTGGCTGTGGCCACAGGCAGAGAGATGGCCCAATTGTTCTTGCTTACCGTCCGGATGACCCGCAGGGAGGTCAGCGCCTCGTCATAGCCTCCCCAGTGTGACCAATCAGCATATTCCCCCTCCTCCAGCAGGTACTGGTGGCCCCGGAAGCCTGCCTTCTGGTAGCCCACCCAGCTGGGGGAAGGCGGAAGGACAAACAGACTTGGTCATGGAAGGCCCATGGCTGTGTAAGACAGCTGCCCCCCTCCCCTATGCAGCCGGGGCCATTCCCCAGCCCCCACTGTAGAGGCCAGAGGGGAGGATGAAGTAGGAGGAAAGGTTCTGAGTCCTCACCAGCCCCCAAGAACCCGCAGGGACCCCACAGAGGCCAGGTGGGGGCTCTGGCTGTCCTCTGGCTGCTGAAGGTTGTAGATGTCTCTGCTCACTTCCCAGCTCTGGCCCTGAAAGCCTGTGGCTTCGTAAACCACAACCTGGGGAAAAGCGGGTGGTGTGAGGGCGCTGGGGAGCCAGCCAGCCAGGGAGGCCCTGCCTTAGTTAGCCCAGAGCTAAGTCCTCCCACTCTCACTGAGCTCCATTCTCTTAGGTAACTCCTGTTTCTTTTCTCTGACCTCTGACTTGCTTCTTACATCAAAAGCCAGTTTCCAGCGAGCCCGTAAGATTCCACCTTCCCAAACCCAGCTTCCGTTCCCCTGCACTCTCCTCCCCTGTCTTCCGGTCCAGGCTGTGTTAGCCACCCGCAAATCCCACACACCCCACCCAAAGGCCCTCTTCGACCCTGCAGCCCAGACTCTTACCTTGGGCTCCCCTGGCTTCTCCACATTTGGGCAGCCCTGCAGAGGAGACAGAGCTTAGACATCAAACCAGAGGTAGAGGAAGAAGAGGGAGGACGGGTAACCCAGGATTTACTTGGTCCTGAGATCCCTAAGAATGGCCAACCCCCTGTCTTCCCTCTGTCCCAGCTGTTGGGCTAATTCCCCCTCTCCTCAATCCCATTCTTAGCAGGAGACCCCCAGGCCCTGCCTCTTCCCCACAACCTGCAGGGCAAGGTAACTTGTGACCACTTGCTCCTTACCAGTCTCATGGGCTTCAAGGAGCCCACCGTAGGGTCCAAGGCACCCCAGGCCTCTGAGGTGAGGTACTCTCCAGGCTCCAGGATGCAGGGAGTGTCTTCAAAGTAGGGCTTGGGGTAGAACAGCCACCTGGGGGGAGAGGAAGAGAGACAGCTGTACCCCAGAGACCCAGGGACACAGATTGGTGATGGGGGAAAGGTTGAGAGGGGGGAAGAAGCCCCCATCAAGACGATGCGGAAGGATAATTCAGTCCTCCATAATCTCTTGCAGTAGCCACTCCATCTGCCCCCTTCCTCTGGCCTGGTGCTAATTTCACACAGCTGGAGAGTTCTTTCCAGCACACATACCTGCTTAGGGACCCCCAGTAGTTCCCTATTAGCCCCACAATATAGTCCAGCTGCACAGAGGCCCTTTGCTATGTCTCCCTTCCTGACTTCTCACATCTCCTCACCTTCTGCTTTCTTGGGCCAGACTGAACTTTCGAGGCTTAGTTCTCTCGCCTCTGGGCCTTTGCAGGTGCTATTCCTTCTGCTAGATATACTCTTCCCCACACAATTAACAAATATTTAGGGGAATCTACCCCATGCCAGCCCCTGCTTCAGGCATCAGGGAGACAGTGGTGAACAAAACAAGGGCAATCCCTCCTGCCCTGCTCTCCTTATGCTAAGATTCTCCTGTGGCCCACTCATCCCAGCTGAGATGTCTCTTCCTCCAGGAAGGCTTCTCTGACTTCAGACTGGTTTGGTGCTTTTCTGTGCTCCCCCATCCCAGAATTCTGATCACCACCGCCTTCTTACTTGCCTGTCCCCTCCAGTAAAGTACTGCCCGAGGGAAGGAGTGTGTCCTATCAGCTCTGTGTCCACAGCACGCTGCACAATGAATGTTAAAGGAAGGGATTCCAGAATTGCCCAGACTCACAGTCCTGCAGAGACAGTGGCGGATGCCACCTGCAGGGGCCTGTCCAGGCCCTGGGAGTCCTCCAAGGCATCCATTAGCTTCACTTGCTCCCCCTGGAGGCCCTCCTCAGAGTACAAGATGATCTCTGGGGTAACGTAGTCCTGCAAGACAGAGGTGGAAAAGGGTATGTAAATAGCCCCCCTCAGAGACGACCCCCCCACCCCGCCCCTAACAGCTTTCCCCAAGCCTGTCCAGCCAGGGTCCCAGGGCGCTTCTGGGAGACCTCCGTGGCCATCTCCACAGAAGCCAGGAGAGTGACTGGGGTGTTCTCTGCAAGGTTGGCCAGACAAGCCTGAGACCAAAGCCCTCTCTTTGGCACTGAACCTTTGGTACCTGTGACCAAAGTTCCCAGTGGGAGCCTGCCAAGTGCCATGCCATTCACCTTGCTTCTGGGTAGCCTGAAAATCCAACCCAGAGAGAAGGGGAATGGACAGCTGTCACCTGAGGTCTAACTTCAGCTCTTCCTTTGTAAACCATTCCTGCTCTAGTCCACACTGGCTTCTACCTGCATCTCATCCCAGGCAGCAGCGGATGCTCTCTGCATTCTGGGTGTTTCTTTCCCGCTAAGACCATTTCATTCCCTTGCTCCTTCAGCAAACGCTTATGAAGCATCTGCTGAGGGCAAGGCACCATGGAAAGGGCATGTCCTACTCCATCTCAGCCGGCCCTCCCAGCGGGCACTCTTACTTCACTCACAGGCTAGGAAAGTGAGGATCCGTGCAGTTGGGCGGCCTGCCTGCGGGCACCCAGCCCGGACGTAGCAGAGCACAGAACAGACCTATGGAGTGTGTGTTCAATGTTGCAACCAACCCCTCCCACGTGCCTGGCACACACGAGGAGCCCAGTCCACGCTGAATGAATGAAATGAAACCAGGTCCGCCCGACTTCAAAGCTCTCGTTTTTTTCTCTTCTACCTCATTACCTCCTACATGAAGATGCGTTTATTGTGAGAAGCTCACAATAAATCGTCCACAAACATTTGTGTGTTTCTGGAGAGGCTTTCAAAACCATCTCCTCCTTTGCATAGCTGGGCCACTGCCCTGGTTAAGACTCGTCCGCTCTCGCCCTCTTACTGGGAGGATTGCAACAGCTCTGTCTTGGAGGTGCTCACGCTTTAATTTAAAAAAAAGTGTGATAGGCCCTGCTTTTAGGGTTGGGCTTTCTCTTCTGTGTCTCCCTACTGGCCAAGACAGTTTTGTCAAGCTTAATTTCGGTAGTCTGTACATCTGTGTTACAAAAATTATTTTGTTTTTTCCCCCACTTTACAGATATGGAACTATAATATTGACTGGGCCTGTTCAAACCATGCATTTCTCCCTCCAAATTCAGAGGTGCCCCTCACCTGGAAATCACAGCCCTGCCTGGTCTTCCTGAGTCCCAGATTTCTCCTCCCCACAGCCAGAGGGATGTTTATGAATCCCTAATCTGATTATATGGCTTTCCTGCCTCAGGTCCCACCCTCATACCCTAGCTTGACCATGAGTCTGACAGGGCAGAGAGCAGGTCTCCCCCGCCCACCCGCTGCCTGGCATGGTGCCTGGTACACAGCAGACATTAACCAGCATCTGTGAGCAAATGAACAAACATCCGTGGCACCCTGGATCTGACCTTGGGCCTGAGATCCCAAGCCCAGGGCAGGGGGGCTGGCTCCTGCAGTCACTCCCAACATTTCTGTTGCTCTCACGAGACCCTTCAAGCCAGCTCCAATTTCCCCAGGCTGCTTTCCCAAGCTGGGACTTGGCCTCTGTCTGCCTCCTGCCTCCCCAAGGCAGGTCAAGCACCCCAGAACTCCTTTCTTCCCCAGGTGGAGCTCTGAGATCAGGACTCTACAGGCGAGTCCATAGTGAGCTCCCTTCAGGCTCCTCAACCATGTGAGCTCTCCTGGCTCTTCCAACTCCAGGCACCTGAGGCTGTCCCCATCCTCAAGGGCTGGGGCCTGGGGAAGACGGGGCAGCATCTGGTGTCCACTCCCAGCCACTCACCCGGACAACTCGCCTCAGGGAACCGATGCCTTGAGTACTCCACACAGACTCTGGAGCTCCTAAATCCACCATTCCTTCAGCCACGACCAGCTTCTGGCCCTGGAACTCGGGCTCTTCGTAGAGCACCCAGCTGTGGGCACAGAGACCCAGGGTCACCGGCAGGGAGAGGGTGTAGCCACAAAGCAGAGTGGCTGAAGGGGTTTCAGCCAGGTTGGCCTAGGCACATCTCACCACCCTGGCATCCCCCAGGTCCACAAGCAGCCCCCTGCCTCGTCCTGGCAGTCCGCACTCACCAGCCTCGAACTACCCTTACGGAGGCCACGTGGGCCCATCCGGAAGTGTCGGCGATGTCTTCCCACACCTCCCTGCGGCTGCCTTGGCAGCCAGGCTCTGAGAAGAGGATCATCTAGAGAGGACACAGAGGGAATCCTCAGGCCCCATCCCCAGATCCTGGCCCCCTGCTGCCCGCCACAGCCTTCCCCCCACCCACCCCCACATGGCGTTCCCCCCTTACCTTTCCAGGTCTGATGTTCAACTTGCCCTGGGTCTTTAATGCTGGGCTCTGGCATGGAGGGAGGTGATAAAAAGTCTTATGGTGTGGCCTCCTTACTGCCTCCCCATAATCTGTCATTTCAAGGATCCCACATGTTCCCTACTGGCCTCCACTCCACTGGCCCACAGAGGATGTCACCAACCTCCAGGGGGCTCATCACCCCATCCCAGGGGTGTGGGTGCCTATCACTCCTTTCCCCCAGCTTCCAAGAGATCAGAGCCACCAAGCCCTTTGAGCTCCACAGTGCAAGCCTTCCGCTGTGTGAATAGGGAAACTGAGGCCCAGAAGGATGTCGCTTGTATAAGATCACACTAAACCAGACATCAGACTCAAGGCTCTGGCTTCTCGAGACTCTCTTCCTAGTGTTCCGGTCCTGATACCATTCAAACCCTGCCCCAGGTGAGTCCAGCTGTCCCCCCCCGCCCCCACCACCTTGCTCATCCAAGGCCTCACTCACCCAACCCTCCGGAGGCCAGGCACAAGCAGGCTTCTCCAACGGTGACCTTTCGCTGCAGAGCAGGGGCAGCTGTCCTGGCACTTTCCTGAGTCCCGGCGTCCCGTGGGGCGGCAGGGCAGATAGTTTTGTACCCAGTGGTTCTGAGGCGGGGCCCTCCTGGGGGGCAGCCACCAGCCCACCGAAGAGAAGGCTGCCTCCGAGACGGGAAGTGGGCCTGCTCCCTGCTGGCCAGTCTGGCCCCAGCGCTGAGGGGACACCCTTGGCATCTGCCACATGTTTCTTCATCATCTCCAGAGGAGAACGAGAGACCTGGGGGGGCCTCACAGGGCGAGAGTCCCAGGAGGGCCTGGGCCCAGCTTTCTCCTGCCTGCGCTGGAGCTTCTCATCGTCGCTCAGGTAGGGATTCTCTGGTTCTTCCTCCTCCTCTTCCTCCTCTTCCTCCTCCTCCTCTTTCCCTTCTAGTGTGGGTGCCTCCTGGAGGCTGGGTCCCAGCACCCATGGTCCAGGCTGGTCCTCCTCGATGGCGGGCAGCGTAGCGTACATGGCCAGGTAGGAGGAGCGGGGGGCTCGTGGCAGCCGATGAGTGCGGAGGATCTCAGGGGGCTCCATGCTCCGCAGCGTATCCAGGAAAATCTCTAGGTCGGCAGCCAGGGCCACCTCCTCCAGGGATGTCTCTGGGACCATCTCGCCCTCAGTAGAGTCAGGGACAAGCCGGGACTCCGGGCTGGCCTCTGCTACCATCAGCACCAGGGCAGGAGGGGCTTCGGTGCTGGGGGACACCTCGCCCCCTGAGGAGGGGGCAGGGAGAACAACAGCATCCGGGATAATCCCCTTCTGGGTGGAAAATGGGGTAGCAGAAGCACTGGGATCCTGGACAACCTCTTTCTGGGTGGGAGATGAGGTGGGACTCACCTCGGAGCCCTCAACAACCTCATCCTTTTGGGGGGATGGGAAAGAGGAAGCAGTCAGGCCTCGAACAGCCTCGCCCTTGCTGAGAGAAGAAGCAAGACTGTCTTTAGTACCGTGGACAACCTCTTTTTGGGTGCGAGGGCTGCCTTCTGGGGCTTGGACAACCTGGGCGGGCTTGGGGGGTGAGGCAGCAGGAACACCAGGACCCTGTACAACCTCTTTCTGGGCGAGGGATGGGTCGGCATGGACCCCAAGGCCCTGCGCTACCTCTTCCTGGGTAAGGGAGAAGTTAGGGACATTTTTAGAGTCTTCAACAAACTTATTCGGTGGGGAGGAGGGAGCAGAAAGCCCTCCTGAGCTGGGGACAGCCCTCCTTCTTGTAGAGGATGGAGCAAGAGGCTGTCCAGGGACTGTAACAGCCACCTCGCTCTTCACCTTGGGCAGGATGGGGACAGCAGAGGGATCCGTGAGCCCTTCCCTTTTCACAGAGTGTAGTGCCTGGGGTCCCCTGGACTTGACAGTGAGCTGGGTCCTGGGGTGAGTGGGCACCACAGGCTGCTCCGAGGGGCAGACTGGGTCCAGGGAGGGGGTAGGGGTCTGGCGTCTAGGAGAGGAAGGTGACAGTGCCTGGCCCTGGGAAATCTGGAGAGGGGGCTGGGGGAGCCTGGAGGCTCCCTGATTCCTTGGGACCTCATGGGCTCTGGCATCAGGGGCTCTGCTCTGGTCTTGGTCTGGGCGAGCTGCAGGGACATCCTGGTTCCAAGGTGGGTGGACATCCTCTGGGATGCCCACAGGGACCAGAGCAGCTTTGTCCTTTGGCTCTGCTGTCCCTGTCCCAGGCAGCTGCCCTAAGCCTGCGCCCCCTGCACTGCCCAGACCCGGACTCCTTGGCACAACAGCCGTGGGCCTGGGAAGCCGGCTGGCGGCGGGGCTACGCTCAGCAGGCACAAGGCTACTTAGCAGCTCCCGGGCTTGGCTGAGGCTGGGTGAGCCCTCGGCCTCGGGACTCACCACCACTGCCCGCACGGTACGAACAACTTTGCGGCCCCTCGGCGGGGCCTCGCCCGACAGCACCGGCCCCACGGTCACAGAGCTGTTCACCTGTCGCTCCGTGTGCCCTCCCACCACCACGGTGGTCTGCACGGTGCGTGTCACCCGACGCTCTTCGAGGCTCCGGGGGCTCCCACTGATGAGACTTACACCTGGGTGGGGGCTTGGTTCACGGGGCCCAGGCAGGGGCACCAAAATCTCATTCCTGGCCATGGCTCCCAGGTGTGGTGGCTCAGTCCTGGGCTCGGGGGGGCTGCCATCACCCTGGTCTATAGCCTCCTTCAGCCTTCCCACTCGCCTTTTCTCCTTGGGGAGTAGTGTGTACTTCTTGGAAAAGATGGGCCCGTGGCTCTGACAGCTCTTGGAGCCGGCCCCATCCCGGGGTCCCTGGTAATTTATAGTCGTTTCTTCCCGTGTCACAAAGCCATTGACTTCCTCTCGACAGTGGCTGTGCTCAAACACCTCCTCCCGGGGGGCTTCTGTCTGCGCCCCCGACACCAGGGACACCTTATGAAAACGGTGTCTCATTTCTTCGTGGGCAGGGGGCGGCCGCCGCCATGTCAGCGTGGTGCTTACCACGGGAGTCTCAGCCTGAGCCAGGGGCCCACCTGCCTCCTCCATGTTGGGCCCCGGCGACCTGTCTTGAGGTGTCCTTGGCTCACTGTGCTCCAGCTCCCTGCAGATGGTGCCGGGAAGAAGAGAGACAGGGTCAGGGGGTGATGAGGGTGGCTCTCGGCAGTGCAGAGTAACGACCCCTGCCAAGCTCAGGCTTGGTCACCCCAGGCAACCCATTGGACTTTTTGGACCTTTGTTTCTTCATCTGTAAAATGGGCGTGATACTCCCAGCTTTCCCACCATCTCCCCACTTTCAGATGATCCCCAATGCCAGGGTCCTTCAAGGGGTGAAGCTGAGGCCTGAGCCTGGAAGGAGAGAGAAGGGAGAGAGCAAAAAAGCATATGGGTGGGGTTGTGACTCTACCCAAGGAGCCCTGGATCTAGCCCTCCGGAAACCAAAAACTAGAAAACCAGGCAACTGTTCTGACCCTGTTCCTGGCCATGATAAAGGAAGGAAAGGAAAGATGGGCTACGGCCTCTGGCAAAGCTAAGTTTCCCCTGACCCTGTCATTTACTAACTGGATGACCTTGGGCCACAGCCACTTCTCCCCTTCAAGCTTCATGGGCTAGGCACCTTGCTAACTGCTTAATAGTCATTGTCCTTCTGAATCTTTAAAAGAATCCCATGCGTTTGATACCTCAAAGAATCAATTATAAACAAACATTCCCATTTTGCAGATGAGGACAAAGAAGGCTCAGAGAGGTTAAGAAACTTACCCAGAATCACACAGTGGCAGAGGCAAGACTTGAACCCAACCCTAAGCACTTGACCACCATACTAAACTCCCTAATATAAGTATCTGGTGAACCAAGCTCTGTGGTTTAGAGATTTACTTTTAAGGGGGGTCACAGTAGTCCTGGAGGGATCACCCAGCCCCCACTCCCACTTCCAGGCTGTGCTGACCAGGACAATCCTATTCTCAGATCCCAAGGACCCAAGAGGCAGCCCCCAGGCCATTTTAAGGGAAGCTAAGACCAGAAATGCACCCCTACCCCCAACTTCCCTCCCCCATCTCTATCTTCTTCTCGCCTGAGAAGCCAGTGGAACCCAGAACTTTGATCCTGCTCTGTGGCCCTAGCAATGACTCAGGTTTTATGAGGAACAGAGATGAAAGGGGCTGAGGCCCAGGGAAGCCTGACTTGACTCCAGGAACCTTGGGAGCTATGATAGGGTCTGAGTGGCATATTGGGGAAGGGAGGGAACTGACATGAATCCCAGACCTTTCCCCAGACCAGAATTCCTGAGAGCAGGGCACAGCCAGACACCTGAGACCCTAGATCAGGGCCCTTTGCCTGAGGCCACGACCCTCTCCCATCCTCACTAAGGAGCCCCTTTTCTTCCAACAGAACCATGGCCTTCTTGTTGGGATTCCCATTGAGCCCCCCACTGAGTTTCCTCTTTACTTCTGCAATAATAACTAGGATTTCCCTGAGATTCCCTGCCCCTGAGGCTATTAAGTAGCCGAGCCTGGGTTCTAAGTCACTGATTGATTGATTGACTCATTCATTCATTCATTCATTCAGGGCTAATTGTGTTAGGTGATGTGCTGGGCCCTGGTTTGGTTCACCCAAAGGCAGTGTTCTAGGAGTCTGCGGTCCAAAGAACCGGATGTAAAAACAAGAACCCATCGATTTTGGCAAAGCAACAAGAGAACAGCTTCAAAGGAAGCCATTGGTCATCAGATCAGATACTGTAAATGACCTCCCAGCAATCAAAATTCCACGCCTTTCTCAAGCCAGCCCAGCCCCTGAACAACAGCCGGGACAGTCACTCATTCCATAAACATGTGGTCATTGGCTTCTGCTTGCACACTTCTGGGGATACAGAAGTCACCATCTGACAGCATCTGTCCTATCCCTGGACAGTCATGACTGCTAGAGTGTTCTTCTAACTGTGCTGGAATCTACCTGCCCATAGCTGCCCCCTTTCATCCTTGCTCTGAAGACACAACACACTCCCATGGCCCAGGATGCCTCCGAGGCTAGCAGAAGTCTTCAGCCCCAGAGCCCTCTCTTCTTCAGGGCCCCAGACCAGAAATGGATCTGTTGGCAGGCTGACTGTGACCTCCAAACAAGGTGTGTGGGGCCGGGAAAGGGAGAGGCTGAGGAGGGGGCGGGGGGAGTGTGGGAAAGAGCCTGGTCTAACCGAACAAGTCCTGGGTTCTCCCCGCTTACCTGTGAGTCACCCCCAAACTAGGCCAAACCAGTCCACAGGCCCACAAACGCATGCTGCGTCACACAGACACATACTGACACCCAGACAGACACCAGCACAGACCCACCGGGTCCCACGGGCACAAAAACAGACCTACACACTTACACAGACAGACACGGTCAGACACACAGCGTTACACACACTCAGAGACACAGTGGACACACGCATCAGACACACACACACACACACACACACACAGAAACACACAGACACAGTGACATGTGCCCATGTTCACAATACACACGGTCAACTCACAGCCCTCCTCCCTGCTCGGGAAATCTGCCTACACTCAACACAGCCACCCATGAATGCATATATGTCTTACACAGCCCCGCATGCCGCCCCGACTGTGTCCCACCTCCCTGCCCCTACCCCAACATCTGCCAGTCCTGACCCAGGGAATGCTTCCCCCAGAAAGGGGTCACAGAGGTCTGGTATCCCCAGAGGTCGGCTTCCTGCTTCTCTAGCCTCCAACCAGAGTCTGTCATTAGCTACCTGGTCCCAAAATAGCCAGGGAGTGGCAGGGAGAGCCCTAGTCCCCTCAGCTAAACCTGCTGCTTCTTCCTTCTCCTCTCTAAGGCTTGCCTCCTCCGCGTACCTTCCCTCTCTCCCAAGTCCTTCTCTCCCAGCTGCGGTGCCTGAGCTGGGCCACCCAGGGTCCCACCTCTCCCCCTCCCTTACCACAGGACGAGTTACCCTGACTCCTGCTCAGGGGCCTGGGCGCTTCTGAAGCTGCCAAACCCACTTCCATGGGGTCACTGAAAACCCTGTACAGCAACCAGTCAACCCTGCATGGACGGCATAAGGCCAGCAAGTCCTCTGGGAGAGGCAGGTGGAAGCAGTGGTTAAAGCACAGGCACCCAGGTTCAAGTTCCGACCCCTTCACTTTCTACTTGACTTTGGGCAAGTGATGTGATTTCCCTGAGCCTTAGTTTCCCTATTGCGGTGAAGGCAGTCAAAAAGATTAGTCCCGCTTCATGGGGCTTTCTGAGGATTTAAAAGAATTATGCTTACGGGGCATCTAGGTGGTATAGTCGGTTAAGTGTCTGACTCTTGGTTTTGACTCAGGTCATGATCTCAGGGTCATGGGCTCAAGCTCTGTGCCCAGTAGGAAGTCTGCTTGAGAGTCTCTCTCTCTTTCACCCTCTCCCCCTCCCTCCTATGCTAGAATGCTCTCTCTCTCTCTTTCTCTAAGATAAATAAATCTTTTAAAACAGTAAAATTTTAAAAATAAGAATTAAGCTTAGAAAACAAGCTATGGGGCATCTGGGTGGCTTGGTCAATTCAGTGTCTGCCTTTGGCTCATATCGTGATCCTGGGGTCCTGGGATCAAGTCCTGTATTGCATGGGGGTGGGGGGTGGTCCCTAGTCAGCAGGGAGCCTGCTTCTCCTTCTCCCTCTGCTTGCCACTCCCCCTGCTTGTGCCCATCTCTCTCTCTGCCAAATAAATAAATTTAAAAAAAAAAAAGCCATAAATAACAGCCACCACCATCATCATTAGGAACTTTTCAGAGCCCTATTTGAGCCCCAGTGCCCCTTCCTGGTGACCCTCGAGACATCACCCCTCCTCAGTGAGTTTCAGGGGACCCATCCTTCCCCCTTTGGGCCTATGAGGCAGATCCAGGGGAGTCATTTTAATGCAAATAAACACCAAGGATTGGGAACCTTGTGCCTGTTCCTGAGGTCGCCACCCCAGAGCCAGGTGGGGTCATTATCGCTGCGACTGCCGCATTAATGATAAGCATTCCTGCTATTTGGGTGGCCCAGATCCCTGGAGTTCAAAGCACGTCCTGTGACCACCTCCTCCTCCCTCACCTCCAGCTACCAAATCTACTCAACAACTCAAGGCCCAGAGAGGTTAAACTGCTGGTCCCAGGACACCCAGCACTTTGGCTGGGCAACTATTCCTAGACTGAGTCTGTGGTGGGGTATCACTGAGGAGAAGGTCACTCTCCCCAACCCCTCCATGACAAGCTCTGCCTCTCCTCGGGCAGACAGGGAAGAGCAGCAACAGTTCCCCCAAGGTGGCCTGTGGGTGAGGGGAGGGAGAGGAGGGAGAGCTGAGTGGGCAGAAGATGGCCGAGTTAGCTCGTGCCTGGGGAGCCAAATGAATGGGCCTTGGTTTGGAAAAGCCCAGACACCAGGCAGAGACCCAAAAGTGGGCAGCCAGGCCAGTTTCCCCTCCCGTCATCGCCCCATGTGGGGCCTGATGTCTACTCACCGTCCGTGTGGGGAGCCGGGCGTCCAGCGGGCCTGGTGCTCCTGCTGCTGGGCTGTGACCTCCTGATGCGGTGGGGCTCTCAGCCGGGGCTCCTGGGGCTGGTCTGTCAGGCACCCCGTGATGGGGCGGGGCCCCTGGGGAGGCTCCTGCCAGCCCCTGGATTCCTCAGGGCCGCAGGGGTGGAGAGCTGGTTGGGCAGGTTTAGGCTCTCCACCCTCCTCCCCAGGTGCCCGCCTGTGGCCCTGGAGGGTGATAGCGATGTGGTAGCGGGTCCTCCTGGCAGAGGGACACTTGTGTAGGGTCTGGGCTGGATCGGGCAGGACTGGCCCCGGTGTGACAGGCTCGCCCTTTGCCCCCTCTCCTGTGGGGAAGGGTGCTGGGCGGGGCAGCAGGTTTCCCAGGTTGCCGGGTGGCTCAGGCCTCACAGGAACCCCTGGGGTAGGGTACGGAGGTTGCAGACAAGTGCAGCTTGGGGTCCCTTGCTCCACACATCCAGGAGCTAGTGCCGGGCATGAGGGGCTCTCCAGTCCCACAGAGGCGTAGTTGGCCAGGTCAGAGGCACTGCCCACGGCTGGCCTCTGCAGGCGCCCCAGGGGTTGATGGGGCTCCCCTGAGCTGTGTCGTCTCCTCCAAAGCCAGGAACCACGGCTCCCTGTCCGAAGGTCCCATTCTGAGCAGCTGTGGGATTGGGCCTAGGGAAAGCAGAGGCAGGCGACTGGTGACAGCACTTCTCCTTACCCTCCCAGCGCCCCTCAACATGCTGGACGGTCCTCCTCGGCACGAGAACTGGACAAAAGGGCAGAGCTCTGGGAAGCCGCTCAGTATTTCACTCACGCCCTCCCATTCTGCCTATGAGGGAAGTGAGGCCCCGAGAGGACACTGACTTGACCAAAGTCACTCAGTGACAGCCCTACTCTCAGGCCAACTGCCACCTTCCCAAGCATCCACAGGCCTCTGGCCCTTTAGCAGCAGCTTCTTTGGGGATCAGAGGCTGCGTGCATGTGCACGATATGAGTGTCTAGAGCCTCTGCCCCCTCCAAGCTTTCAGAGAGCTTTTAGATGCCTCCCCTATCCCTGGGACCCTCACAGCCTGAGATTGCAAAGCACATCCGGGAGGAGGCACCTGAGCATAGAGATGTACCTGGGCCATAAGGGAGTCGGGGAAGAGGGTTCCCCCGAAAGTGAGTAACTTCCATCTACTATCTTCCCTTGGGGCCCAGCCTGGCCGTGGGAGGGAGGGGAGAGGGCCAGCGATCCCCGGCCCATATGGACGCTGCTCCCCAAACCACGAATTCTCAGGAGCAGGCTTGTGTACTTGGCAACAGAGGAGCCAAGTCTGGGACCAAAAGTCCTCTCTGCATGGGCCCTTGATCCCAAATACCTCAATTTACTCATTTGAGAAATAGGTACAGCCTCTTGCTCCCCAGGGGCTAAATACCTCAAGAGACAGGAGGGCACCGTGACTTAATGTGGGGGCCTGGAGCCAGGCAATCCAGGCTCAAATCACAGATCAGCTACTTCCTAGCCACAATCTCAGTGTCCCTGTGTGTAAAATGGGTATGATAATAACAGTACCTGCTTCCTGGGAGTGCTGTGAAGACTGAATGAGATAAGCCATGCAGAGTAACCAGCACCTAATGAGTACTCAATTAAATGTGAGTGATTACGAATGGTATTCTAGACCACAGACACACGGCTGCTGAGCCACCTCGAGGAGGCCTTCTGCTCCTCCAAAGAGAGGGCACCCTGTCACTGCTCGAGCCATGCCTCAGGTCCACTGAAGACGGGGAACTGTGCCCAGAAGGTTAAACCACCAGCCCAGCTTTGCCCCTGGGGTTGCAAGTCAGGAATTGGGGAAAAGAGGCCAGAGAGGAGACAAGGGAGTGTAGAAAGGGGGCTCCTGGGTACAGGTACTGGCCCTCCAGGCTTCCCAAAGGGCCTGAGCATTAGGAAGCTCAGGCTTCCAGAACATCTAGACCCTTGCTGGATGTTCTACATCTATGACTTTCTTTCTCACAACTCTGAGCAGCATTATTGTCCCCATTTTGCAGATAGAGAAACTGATGTGGGGAGTGATCTGCGCAGGGTCACACAGTGAATCAGTGGCAGAGGATTAGAGAACTCCAGGTGCCTGACTTGTAAGTCAGGGTTCTCAGGGCCAGCCCGGCCCCTCCCAGAGCTTCTGACCCCACTCCTTTCCCACCTCTTGGGATTCTCTCTTACCTTAAGGCTGACATTGCTGGTGCTGCCCAGGTCCTGGGCCAGGTCAGGGCAGCTCCGGCCACCCCAGGACCTAGAAAGGAAGCACAGGAAAGGGAGTGAAGTAGCCTTCCCCCCTCCCACGCTCAGACTGGACCCTGGGGCCCTCCCCAGGGCGCATAGGCAGGCTGAGCTTCTGAAACCTTAGGAGTGGGGCAAGGTCTACACAGCAGCCTCCCCTCTGCTCCCTCCCCCAGCTGTCTACTCCCCAAATGAGAGGACAGACAGATGAGTTTGGGACAAGAGTGGGGACTAGGTCTACAGTAGAATCAGAATATAGAAAAAGGATAGCGTCTCATAGTTCAAAAGCTTGCCATGCACTGAGGCCCTCTGGGGGCCAGGCTAAGCCTTAGATATGGTGCTTACGTGATCTCCTTTGAGCCTCAAAATAATCCTAGAAGGTGGATATTATGCCCCTATTTTTCAGATGAGGAAACTGAGGCCCAGAAAGATGAAGTGACTCACACAGCTGGTGAGCCTTGGAGTTAGGACACTAGGACCATCCCATTCCAAAGGCTGGTTGGACATCATGGCACTAATGGGGGCAAGATGGGGAAGTGCCTTGACCGTCTCCCCCGTGCACCCCGCCTCCAATCCCGGGCAATCAGCAGGGATCAGAGAGTCCTGTTCCTTAGTGCTGAAGTCCCACTCCCACATCTGGTGAGAACCGCGTCCAAAGGCACACGCACGGGCTGTATCATCAGGCTGGCCCCTGAGCATGCGCAGTCTCTCCCCTGTCCTCCCAACCCCTGACTCACCAGCAGGCCAACACTGCCTCCTCTCGAGTGTGGAAAGGGAGGGGCCATGCCACCTGGGCCCTATAGGGCAGGTTCTTGCCAGACCAGGTAATGGGAGAGGGCGTGTCTCCCTGCTGGGGTGGGCAGGGCAGTGATAGGGTGTGGGTACCCCCTGGGGCACCCAGGCTTCCAGGCTTTCCAGGGTGGCTAGGCCCTCCCCTCCCCCTTTCTCTTTGGGGTGAGAGAACAGCACAAACCCCTCCTCTCCCTCTGCGCCTGGTGCTCAGGTACCCCACCCCTCCCACAGCTGCTAAAGACAGCCGTGTCAAGATAAGATCAGAACAAATTGCCTGGTAACTACCTAGAGACACAACACCCCAGTGCCTGCGAGCACATTCCATGCGAGCACATTCCATGCTCTTTTCCGATACGGGCCCTCTGAGCCACTGGGGTCCTCTTCACTCTCCCCCTCCCGGCCATTCAGCTTTGCCACGCAGAGCCTTTTTCCTTCCACTCCGACGGTGGCTACCAGCAAATGGGCTCAGAGAGAGGAAGCAGTATGTTCAAGGGGACCAGGCCAGCGGCAGCTGGGGTTAGGACGGAGCTCTGCCTAGCCCCCCACCACCGGCTTGCAGTCCGGGAATCTCTCCGGGCAACAGAGCAGCCCAGTGCTTCAGGATATGGGCCCTGGAGTCAGACTGCTTAAGCTCATAACCTAGCCCCACCTCCTCCCAGCTGTGTGACTGCGCAGGTGACTTCACCTCTCTGAACCTCCATTTCCACATCTGAATCACACGAACTACACTTGCCTCATAGCGCTGCTGTGAGGATTTAAATGAGATAACCTACGTCAGGCAAGAAGCAAGTGGCAAATAAAGATTTATTGTTACTACAGTCTGGGGCGACAGGGGAAATCGTGCCATCTGAGGGCAAACGTAGCGCGGTCTGCGACACCTCAGGGGCCTGTCACGCTCATGACAAAGGGAATGAAGACGAGAGGGAAGCTGGCCTAGGATGTGACAAAGTCCACAGCGGCGGGGGGGGGGGGGGGCTACGTTTGCCTTTAAACTGTCTCCGGAGAAGAAGTCATCCCCCCTCCCGCCGCCTGACTTCAGGAATTGCAAAAGTTGTTTTAAAGTTTCAAAAGAGCGCAGGTTGTATCTAAAAACCATATTCACAGTCATATATCCAATATCGTAGTACACTGTCACGTATATTTTTATGCTCTCAGACACTCGTACACGCTTATTTGAACACTCACTACCCTCTAACACACACATACGCACACACCCCTAGAGCCCAGGGGTGCCCCTGCAGACCTCCTCCATCCCCCTCACCTATCCCGGGCTCTGGCCTCCTCCCGGGTCCGCTTCCCCCGGCGCTCCCTCCGCAGCCCTAGCCTGGCCAAGCCGCGGGCCAAAAGCGCCCCCAGCCCCGCGTCCAGCTCGGCCATGGCAAGGGCAAGGCCCCGGGCTCCCTGGCACTACAGCTCTCCGGGGCCACGGGGGCCACCCGGATCCGCTCCTCTCCGCTCCTCCGCAGAGAAACGCCTTCTCCGGCCCGCCCCCTTGAACAAACAGGGGCCCCGCCCGCAGTCTGTTCGGGCGGGGGACTGACCCCGAGGCGGTCCTTGCCCCAGGACACGGGGTGCGTTCTGCAGGGGTCGCACCGCCTGAGTCCCACTTCTCCCCGCTCTTGCCGTGCTCTCCGCATGGACGGCGCTACTTCTTTAGGCCTCGGAAGGCTCCAGGGGCACCGCGTGCCGGCAGCCCCCACGGTGGCCTTGCACAAGGTGGGCGGGAAGGAGGAACCTCGGGCCAGCGAGGCGGCGCTGAACCAGGGGTCTCTGTCCCCCGAGGAGGAGGGGCTAGAACGCAGGGGCGGGGTCAAGACCAGAGGGGGCATGGTCTTGTCGAGTGGGTGGGGCCTTGTCCTAGTGGTTGGCCTATGGCACAGGGCCAAAGGGGTGACGGGGTGGGCTTTACACCGTGATCTCAATTACTGGGCGGAGGAGGCCGAAGCCGAGCCTGCTGTTGCCTGGACGCCGTGGGCTCCTGAACATTATCGCGCGCTCACCTGGAGGGCGTGAGACTGAGCGTGAAGGTCGCTCAGTCCCCTGCAGGGAAGCTCCTCTCATACCCACGAGGGCGCGAACGGAGCCCCTTGCTGGAACGGTTATGAATGGACGCTGACCTCCTTGTGTTCCTGCCCCGCCACCCCCATGGTGATTGGGGGCTTAGATCCTGGCATGTACAGAGGGTGAAGCACACCCCACTGGACCATGGCAGGGAGTACCAGCGAAGCAGGCACACTGGCTTCCTAGGAACTGAGAGGAAAGTGGTGGGAAGCAGCAGACGTACATCTGGGCAGGTGCTGGAACCCTTGTTCAGGAAAGAGAGCAATGTGCCCAGTGTTTGGCAGCACAGTCTGTACCATGCTGAGTCCCAAAAGGCTGGACCACCCGCTGGCAAGCTGAGATGGGAGGGCCAGGACCAGGTCAGGGAGCAGGACCCAAATTCAGCCGGATGTGGATGGCTGCCAGAGCCCCTACCCCATAAGCGGGCATCACAGGCTCTCTCTGGTTGCATTCTGTGACCTGCTTCCAGGTGAGGTGTGGAATCTGACAGATACACAGTGGCTTCCCCCTCCGCAAATGAAGTCCCAGAGGCCTCAACTTGTCACAAAGAAAATCTTTTAATTGTTCTGCTCCTGCCCCCTCCCCAGGGCAGTCCTGGCACCAGGGCTCAAACTGGCTGCCTGCACTTTCCCCCAGATGCCAAGGACCGCTTTGACCTTTTCCAGATCCCAGCCCATCTGCTTCTCTGATGGCAGCGCCACGAGATCTAGGGCTTCCTAGTGCCATCGGGCAAGGCAGGCAAGAGACGCCAGGGACAGGTGGGCGTGAGCTAGGCGGGGAGGCTGTGGCATGTGCAGGCGGTGGTGCAGCTTCAGGTGAACGTGCTGGGTGAAGCGCCGGGGACAGACACTGCACCGGAAGGGCCGGGCCCCAGAGTGCAGGCGCAGGTGGGTCTTGAGGTTGCTAGAGTTGCTGAAGCGTTTGTGGCACATCTGCCAAGAATGGGCACAGGTGTCAGCTCTGCCCATGTGGCTGGCTCCAGATCTCTGCTCCCACTCCCTACCTTGGACACCCCTCCCCACACCACCACCACCACCACCTCCCTGTGCCTGCCCAGACCCATGATTTCTCCTGGGACGCACAGTGTCTGGCACATTGGAGCCAGGCAGACCTGGGTTAGTATCATGATTCTTACTCCCTGTGTGACCTCGCATAGGTGACATCTCCTGTCTGAGCCTTGTTCTCCTTATTGGTAACTACTAATTTGTGACTATTAATACCTAACCTCATAGGTATGATGGACCAAATGAGATCATCACACAGGACCCTTAAGCATGGGCCTACAGCCTTCGTGAGCGTCATTAACATTTACTGGGAGCTGCCACATGCCAGGAATTGGTCTCACAGAGTCTTCCCGGGGACCCTGGAGAAGCATGACTGAGTCCTTGTGTAACTCCTCTAATACAGTGAGAAAGCAGCAGCTCAGAGGAGGAGAGCCACTAGCCAAAGGTCACACAACCTGGAGGGAGAGCTGGGATCTGTACCCAAGTAGCCCAGACTTAGAACTACGATGCTTCTTTCATGCCTGGGGAAAGAATTTCTGCTGTTCTGACCTCCCAAGGGATGTATCAGGACTCAGAGGGAGCAGGAGCTAACACCCAGCTGCTGTTATCGCTAGTGTTTGTATACTTCGCAAGCACCAGGCCTTCTCCTTCTTCAGCAACCCTGGGAAGTAGGTTACCGGTATCCACTCCCTGGGACCTCCCAGCTTTATTATTCTCCTCCCTTAGACGCACATCTCTAGTCCTCGCTCCAGGCCTAGGGAGGGACCTCCAGGTTCACTTTCTGGCCCTTCCAGGCTAACAAGGGTCATTGTCACTTCCCTCCACCTCCCTCACTGCCTCCACCCTTGCCTCCAGTCCTGTCTCCACTTGCTCAGGAGCCCTGGGGAGAGCAGGCTACAGGGCCACCCGTCCGAGAGCCTGGAACTACTCACCAGCCTGCAGGAGTACAGGGAGGGGGAAGGAGGGTCTCACCAGGCATTCATGGGGCCGCTCCCCCGTATGCACCAAGTGGTGCTTCTGCAGGTGGGCCAGCTGGGTGAAGCTCTTCTGGCACAGGCCACATTGGAAAGGGCGCTCCCCACTGTGCACACGCAGATGGACCTGAGCCAGGTGTGGGAGAAAGGCTGCCAACTGCCCAGAAGCCTCCAGCAGGTCCTGTCTAAATCTCTCCCCACATCCCCACAGGACCCCTATTTGGCATCAAGTTTTCTGAGTGCCCTTGCTACCCTATCACTGCCTTCATGGCCTCTCTTCCATTTTTTCAGGATGCTCTTACTCTTTCTGGTGCCCTGTGGACTGGGAGGGGACAGTGATCAGAAGGCTAGGTGAGGGATAGCCCATGTAGATCTTTCCCGAGCAGTGCTGCTCTAAGTGTGGTCCACAGGGGCGCCTGGGTGGCTCAGTCAGTTAAACAACCAACTCTTGGCTTCAGCTCAGGTAGTGGTCTCAAGGTTAAGCCCTTCATTGGACTCCATGCTTAGTGCAGAGAGCCTGGACTCTCTCTCTCACCCTTCCCCCTGCTCTCCCTCACTCTCTCAGAAATATTTTTAAAGATTTTATTTACTCATTTGACAGATCACAAGTAGGCAGAGAGGCAGGCGGAGAAAGAGGAAGGGAAGCAGGCTCCCTGCTGACCCGAGCGCCCTATGTGGGGCTCAATCCCAGGACCCTGAGATCATGACCTGAGCTGAAGGCAGAGGCTTTAAGCCACTGAGCCACCCAGGCACCCCTCAAATAATCTTTTAAAAAACATTTATTTAGGGGCACCTGGGTGACTCAGTCATTGAACATCTGCCTTCAGCTTAGGTCGTGATCCCAGGGTCCTGGGATCGAGCTTCATATCGGGCTCCCTGCTCAGTGGGGTGTCTGCTTCTCCCTCTCCCACTCCCCCTGCTTGTGTTCCCTTTCTCACTGTTGTCTCTGTCAAATAAATAAAATCTTTTAAATTAATTAATTAATTAAAAACATGTATTTATTTTTTTGAGCACGAGCAGAGGGAAGAAGCAGAGGGAGATGGAGAAGCAGACTCCCCGCTGAGCAGGGAACCCCACCCCCCAAGCTGGGTTTGATCCCAGACCCCAGGACCATGACCTGAGCCCAAGGCAGATGCTTAACCAACTGAGCTACCCAGGTGCCTCCTAATGCAAATAATCGTAGGGAAAAAAGTGTGATCCACAGACCAGCAGCATCAGCATCACCTGGGAGTGTGTGGAAAATGCACATTCTCAGGCCTTGCCCCAGACCAGTTGAATCCAAAATCTCTAGGGCTGGGACCTAGGAATCTGCATGTTTCCTAGCTCTCCAGGTTTGAATCTCATTAAAGCTTAAGAACTTACACCCTGGAGGACCGCAAAGGGCCGTTCTTCAACTTCAGTGTGACCAGCACATGCAAAGAGCCCTGACACACAGACAAGGGCCCTGTTGCCCCTGCCCCGGGCGATGTGGATGACAATGCCCACAGTGACACGCTGCTTTGTAGGGTGCAAAAGGCTGGTTGTCAGGTCATCAGGTCCATGCTCTAGACTCACTAAAATCTATCCACTCCCCCACTGGACCTTCAAACAAATAAGCAGGAGGAGGCTTAACAGGAGATCCAAAAAGGTAGTTGTTCAGGAAAGAGGTTTGCAGTAGACCTTGAGAGGCTAATATCAAGGCCTAACCTCACCCTGAAGTCCAAGTGACCTCAGACAAACCTTTCCTTCACTTTTCCCCTTTTTTGACTGAAATGAGATGTGCTCAAAGATAGTGTCTTAGGGTGGAGAGGACATTCGTGGCCATCTTGTTGTGCATCCCCTTTCTGCAAACATGACAGTGAGGGACCCAGTGAACCATTCCAGCTCACAGCCTAGGGGCTGCCCAGAAGTTGCTCCAGCTTTCAGGTCCTTGATTCTGGAATCAGGATAGGAGGGGGCCATGGAAAGATGCTGAGGGGAGCAACAGAGCCCAGGAGGTGGATACCTTGAGGTTGGAGAGCTGCCCGAAGTTCTTGCTGCACACGTTGCACTCGTACAGGATTTTGCCATTCTCTTTCTTCAGTGGGTAAGGCAGAGCTGTGGTGCCTGGCCGGGAGCCTGTGGGTGCCCGCCTTGCTGGTGCCGCCCTGCCCACGAGCTTTGGCCCAGGGGAGAGAGTCCTGGCAGTTCCAGGACCTCGATCCCAGGCCGGGGAAGGTTGGCTTTGGCCAGAGGCTTGTGAGGCCCCTGGGTAAGGATACAGGGTCTCCCTCTGGGCAGTGGGGTGCCCAGCCTCATTGGCACTCATCGGCAAGCTGGTGGCATAGGAGGGGTCTGGGGGCAGCATGAAGAGGGGGGGACATTGGACAGAAGGTGGGGCCCCATAGGTGAACAGGTGAGGTGGAGGCAGAAGTGGATACCCAGGATAGAAGGGGTAGAGGCAGAATGGGAGTTCTTCGGAGATGGGAGTAGGCAGTGGGCAGGAGCAAATGGCCAAGGGCCTGGGGCTCTTCCTGTTCTGCCAGGGGACTGGGGAAGAGCCGCTGTAAGGCGAGAGGGATGGGCAGAGGGCCCCCTCGCCAGCTCTTTCCTGCTGGCCTCCCCTCTTGTCCCTGCTCGCAGGGTACTTGGCTGTGAGTTTCTCATCATCAGTGGAGCCGGCCTGCAGCCCTGGTGGCTGGTGCTCTGAGCAGGAAAAGAAAGACGGTTAAGGCCCAGCAGCCTGATGGAAAGTTCTGCTCCGTATCTATCCGGCCCCCTAGCTAGCTGGGGGTGGGGGAGCTCTCTGGCCTGCCAGCCTGCTGGAGGACTCGGACAGAAGTTCCCCTTCTCGGAGCCTCCCTGGTCTGCACTTGCCGACAAAAGCTAGTGTTTATGCAGCGCTCAAGCGTTTTAGGGAGAGAAAATGATTTGAGAAGCTTATTAGACATCCAGGTGGAAAAGTCAAGTAGGCAGTTGGATGAATCGGTTTGGAGTTTGGTTGGTTCGTTGGCTGGTTTAGAGTTGAAAAGAGAGGTCCAAGCTGAAGACATACGTCTGGGGCCCTGCCTGATGAGACCACCAAAGGGTCAGCTAGATCTGCTGTGTCCAAAATGGGTAGTCGCTTGACACATGTGACCCCATTTCAATTAATTAAAATAAGTACAACCAAAAACTCAGCTCCTGGCTCATATTAGCCACATTTATGCCAATTTTTTTTTTAAAGATTTTTTATTTATTTATTTGACAGAGAGAGATCACAAGTAGGCAGAGAGGCAGGCAGAGAGAGAGGGGGAAGCAGGCTCCCTGCTGAGCAGAGAGCCCGATGCGGGACTCGATCCCAGGACCCTGAGATCATGACCTGAGCCGAAGGCAGCGGCTTAACCCACTGAGCCACCCAGGCGCCCTCATATTAGCCACATTTAAAAGGCTCGGGAGGTATGGTAGCAAAGAGCACAAGAAGAGACGAGTGTCCCTGATTGCAGGAAGTTCTATCAGACCGTGCTACTCTCCAGGAAGTGGACAAGACAGGAGAGGAGGGAAAGAAGGGGAGAGAGGAGACCAGAGCAGGGGAGGGGAGGGAAGAAGGCTCTGGGCTGAGTTCCGGAGCATGGCGTTATTGAGGAGGTTAAGTAGAGAGGAGCTAGCAAGGGCGACGGAGATGCAACAGCCAGGGAGAAGGGAGATAATAAGCGAGGAGGGACCTCAAATGAAATACTAAAAAGAAAAAAAATGCCACAAAGTAGACTGTCTGCTTGGGTCCTCGTTTATTCACTCAGCCAACCTCGCTGAACTCTTGTGCTCGGTGCTGGGGAAATGCGGGACGTGGCCGCATGGTTCCCACGTGGCCTCCCGAGTTCACAAGTGTGCAATGAAAAGGTGCATTACAGTGCAACAAATCTAGAACAGCTCCTGCACTCCCGCAAGAAGCAACTGGCCTCAGTGATGTGGCCAAAGTCACAGAGCCAGAAGGGGCAGAACCAGGACTCCACCTCCGCTCGCTGGCTCCCAATCCGCGCTCCTGTCCTATAATAAGGACCCTTCTCGCTCACACATTCTAGGCCAACAAAGCATCACCGTCAATGCCTGGGACTTTGGCTACATGTACTCCAGATTTCCCTGCCTGAGAAAGCCCCTGTCCACCGCCTGTGGCTCAGGTGTCACCCTGAAACCACCCCCCACCAAGGCTAGGACTCCAGGCCAAAATGTGGAAGTAAAGCGCGCCTGAGGCTCTGTCCTCATTGGGGACACTGGGTCCCCTCCCTTTCCTGTCCTGGAACCTAGGAGTCCTCCCCCGCCTCCCACCTCCAGCCAGGTGCGGCCCTCTGCCCTGGGCTTACTTGTACTCAAGACATCACTTCTGAGACTCTGCAGAGCTGTGCTCAGTGGTGTCAGCTCCAGGGTCCACAGGTACAGGTACAGGCCCTGGGGGGCTGGTGCCGGTGGCAAGGGGTGCAACCAGCTGGCCCAGGATGAGCCACGGGAGTCCACTGTGTCAGAGAGTGGCCTGCAAGCTGAGAAGACCTGGAGAGCAGGAGGCAAGGGGCTTCGGGGTGTGGGGCTGGGGTACCTGTGTCCCCGGAGCGGTTCCAGCTCTAGTTTGATGTCCAAAAGGAGAAGAAAAGCTAAGAGCTGCCCTCCACCACGTCTGTCACTCAAATGGCTTCCCCAACCTTCAACTGAAAATTTCTTTCCTCAGGGACTTTCATGCCCATGCCAGGATTGCCCTCCCCTCCCCTCCCCTCTAGAACCTCTCACTAGCCATGTGCTCTCTCCCACCCTCCCTTCCTGACCACCCTGGCCCCACTGGGTCTCAGACCATCAACTCTGCTTTGAACGGAGCCAAGATGAACTTGGAGAAAATTATCATCAAAGACTGAAAGCCCCCAAGGTGGCCCTGTGCTAAGGCCCAGACCACATGCTAAGCCAAGCATCCCACAGGCCCCATCCCTTCTGACACCCCACAGGAGGAGTCCAGCCCCTGGGGCCTGGGAGAGGACCTCTGGCACCTCAAGGGCCCTTTGCCACAATGTGCTGGGTGGGGTGGGGATGCCCAGGACCAGGGAACAATGGGAATCTGGTTCCTTCAGATTTTTCCCCACTTCATCCTGACATCCTCTCCCTTCCATAATCAGGCTGACCTCAAAGAGGGGGCTGGGATCCCTCCTTACCTGGTCACTTTGGCAGAGCCGGAAGTCCAGGCTGGAGGACAGGGAGCCCCCCGTCTGCCCTAGAGGCTGAGCCTTCTGGCAGCAGTGCAAGTCTGGAGCAGATTCCCCCTTCATGCCCTCACTACCTGGGAAGACAGGTCAGTCCCAGTGAGCAGGAAAAGACCTTCAAAGAGGAGCCTGGCTTCTAGAGCTGACCCTTCCACCAAGCCATCATGTGACTTGAGCCAGTTGCTGCCCCTCCTGGCCTCTGCTTCCCTGTCTGCAAAACACAAGGGGTGGACAGGTTGTGAGGGCTTGTGCTGGCACGTAGAGGCCAGTGACAGCTCTCTTGGTAGGTGCTGGAAGGGGACTGAAAGGAGACACTCAGAGGTGAGGAGCAGAGCAGGCCTTATCCCCATCCCTAGGGAAGAGGAGGCTAGAGAGGAAGGTCCTCATGGAGGCTACTTCTAAACGAACTCAGAGACCTGAAGGAACATTCCAGATTTTCTGGAGAATACCAGGAATTGAGAAGCCACTCCCTGCCATGCTGGGAAAGGCTTCTGCCTCCTGCTAACCACAGCCTCCCCGCCAGTGGGTGCCCCTGCACCCTTGATCATCTACACGACTTTTCTGGGCAGCTGAGGGACCCTTAGGGCCCTGCCACCCAGACTGCCCAGGCTCAGGTCCCTCAGCAGGAAGCATCCGAGGGAGTAGGCCAAGGACCTTCTGGGTCCCCTGACTGGCCTGACAGGATGATGCGCCGATTCCTCTGCTGCCGACTCAGCCAGCGGCCCCCTTCTCCACCTTCTCGCACTGCAGGCCACACAGCACAGGGACCACCTCAGCTCAGCAAGTGATCCCAGGTTCCTTCCCATTCTCAGGAGTCGCACCTCTCTTCTCCAGCGCACCCGGGACCCTAGCACATAGCCTCGGGTCTCTCAGCCTTCCAAAACCCAGACTCCTTTTTCTCTTCCCGGACTCCTCCCAGCCCTGCCCAGCAGAGGCTTGTCACCTGCCTGCACGAGGCTCGTCACCTAGTTCTGCACAGGTTCCCTCTGCGGGATGCAAGGAAGTGGGCAGGCGGGCAGCCGCCGCGGCTGGGGCCCAAGGGAGTATGAGAGATGACAGGAAGGTGTTACACTTGAAGTCGCCACAAATAGGAAGAAGGGGGTAGGCGGGCAGGCCGGGGAGGGGGGGCCCTGCAGGACCTGGTAAGAGGGAACCACCCACCAGCCCTGGCCTACCTGTGGCAACTCCACAGGACAAGGTGCTGATTTTGGACCACCTGAGCTGGGGCTACTGGAAGGTCAGCGTGGGGGGTTGGGAGTTAGGGGCATTGCTATGTCTGGTTCTTAGAGAACCCATGTGACTGAGTCCAAGAGGGACAGAGCAGGGCTGAAAGGCTGGAGCTGGGGTCCCTCTATAGGTGGGGGCCCAGCCGAGATAGAGGCAGGTAGTGGTGATGATGGCAAAGACAGTGATGGTGAGGCAGGGACAGGAATGGGCACAGACACAGATAGAGCATGTAACCCAGAAGGACATGGGGTAGAGAGTAGGAATCTGGTGCCACAGAGCAGGAACCCACGAGGCAGCAGATACATCTTCCTCTTTCTTGTCCCAACTCTGGTCTGCCTATCCCAAGAGCCTTTCTCTAATCCAGATACAGCACTGAGGTCCCAACAGGGACAAGAGGTAATTCAAGGACATTGCAAAATGCTTGTAGGGCATGACAAGATAGCGAAAGGGAAGCTCCATTAACCAGGAAGTAGCTTTTTAGGCCAAGCAAGTTCATTATTTCTGTGAACGAGAAAAGGTGCATCATTTCTAGAGACTCAAATTCTGCCCAGTGGGTGTGTCTGTGTCACACAATGTCTGGCATTGTGTGACACACAGCCCCAACCAGTCATCAGACTCCACCCAGCCATTCCATCTAGGTGGCCTGAAGCACATGGGGACATCTTGGACTGTCTGCCATAGGCCAGGGCATGTTATCGGTGTTTCCCTGCCCGCCCAGCCCCTGGCTGCTGACCACCTCCACTGTGGCCTCCATCACTTCCTATCATAATTATCTTCCCACATAACTGACTCCTGCATGTCTGGGAGTGTCTCAAGGACAGGGACCACTGTCTATGCATTTTTGTTTCTTGTGCAGACATCTGTTGGGTTTTTTGTATGCCCAGCTTGGGGAGCTTTTCCCTGACATGAGTCTGAGGGGAGGCAGAAGGCGACTCCCACTATAAAAGCCAAAATAAGAAATAAAAATCTTTTAAAAAAGTAAAAGCCACAGTGGCCACACACTTAATTCCGACCTCTCACTCCCAGCACATGATACAGACACATGACATGGACTGGGCTGATTGGATGCCCCTGTCCAGATGGGATCAGAAGTCAGTGGCCCTGAAGTGACAGCTTCGTGGAGAGTCCACTCTGCACATGATGCCACATGGGCTTCTGGGGCGGCGGCGGAGAGAAAGGGGTTCAGAGAAGGTGGCAGAATCTTCTCGAGGCTGATTCTGAGGTGTGTGGTCCTGGGACTCCCAGCCTCCCCTGACCCAGCCTGTTCTTCAAGCCTGCCTCTGCAGCCTTTCCAGATATTGTGAGTTTCCCCCAACAACTTTTAAATGAATTGCTTTTCCTAAATCCTCCCAAAAGGGTTTCTATAGCTTAAACTGAGAATCCTGCATAATATATGCACAGAAGATGAAGCCACAGGTTTCAGTCTGGAAGAGTCGAGGATCAGTCAGTGGTGACTTAGCTGTACAGACAGCTTCCTGCCTTTCCCCGATCAGCAGGAGGAGCTCCTCCTGCAGCACCCCCTGAAGTCTTGATCCACCCAAACTCCATGCACCAAAAGCCAGGGCCTTCCCAGCCTCCAAGGCCACAGGCCTGCCTCCCTTACCTCTTTGCTGGAATCACAGGGGAGCACCCACAGAAGCCCTCAGCCCCATCTCCCGAGGAGGAGTCACACACACGATTGGCTCCCATCTTCCACCTGCCAACTCCATCTCCTGCTGGCATCACACTCTGCTCCCAACTCTCAAAAAAGTCTGGATAACCTCTTGATTAGAAACAAAAAGGGAATCGACCTTGGAGATTTCTGGATCTCCAACCCCTGAAAGGCCTGACTAGGATGTCCTGGGAGGTGGGCTGAGGACACCGTCCCTCAAGTTCCCACCCCAAACAGCCTCTACCTGTCAACCCCTTCTTTGCCCCCATCTCTTGGGACCTGCTAGGTCTTCTGTCCTGTCAGCCTCTGGGTCCACTATGATGTCATTAGCCAAACTGTGATGTCACCATGTCTGACATCCCTGGGGCGGGTGACACAGGCAGGGGACCACAGCCACTTAGCCAGGGAACCTGCACAGATGCCTGGACTCGGGTTGAGCCAAGTCCTCAGGGAGCAGAGGGAATTGGCAAGTGCTTGTGGAGAGGAAATAGCATTCGTGTCCTTCTGAGGTCAGCGGGAGACACCAGAGAGGACTCCGACAAGAGCTGGAAGGCTGGACAGGGGTCATCAGGCTCCCAGCTCATACACACTTACTTTTTCCTTTTTGTGAATGACAAAATAAAACATACTGAGGGTAAACATTTCAAACAGCAGAAAATAAAAAGACAAAAATGGAAGCTCCTCTCCTTTGCAATATCCCCATAGCCAGTGTGAATTTTTTGGTGTTTATCCTTCTAGACATTTATGTATGAACTTACAAACAAGTAAATGAACTTATTTTATTTTATTTTTATACAACATGGATCACACCATACATACACTGTTGTGCGGCTCTCTCTATCCAACTGTCTGTCGTGGCCATCATTTCATGCAGAGCATACACTACTGCTGGGGTGCCTGGGGGGCTCCGTGGGTTAAAGCCTCTGCCTTTGGTTCAGGTCATGATCCCAGGGTCCTGGGATCGAGCCCCGCATCGGGCTCTCTGCCCAGTGGGGAGCCTGATTCCTCCTCTCTCTCTCTGCCTGCCTCTCTGCCTACTTGTGATCTCTGTCTGTCAAATAAATAAATAAAATCTTTAAAAAAAAAAAAAAAAAAAAAAGAACATACACCACTGCCTTCTTTTTCCTGACAATATAGTGTTCCTCTGAAGGGATGGACAAACTATGTGGCATTCCTGTATTGTGGACTCCCAGTTTTATCCTGTTCCATGCAAGACTGGAAAAGACCTTCTTATGGAAGTAATACATGGAGTGATGCAGAATATTAGCTTTGCTGGAGTTAATTCCAGCTCTGTGACCTTATGGCAAGTCACTTAACCCCTCTGTGCCTCTTTCTTCATCTGTCAAATGAGGATAATAATAGTATTTGCTTCACAGCGTTCTTTTGAGAAATCCTCAAGTTAATTCATGTAAAGCTCTTAGAATAGTGCCTGGCCCAAAGAAAGCACTTGACAAATGTGGATTAATGTTAGTATTGTACATTAATCTTTGCCTAGTTAGGCAAGTATCTGCAAGTCAGCTTCCTAATAGTGTTAAAGTGACAAATGTTCCTGACTCACTTTGGAAGACCAGAATTTGAGCGTCAAACCTGGAAAGATTAACTACATTCCATTTTATTCTGTAGCCCCTAGTTGGAGACCACTGTACTCACCCAATGCTGTTCTACCCCTCCATGCCACTCTGCACACCATAGTAATTATAGCTTTTGGCATTTGGGTGCTCACCATGTGCCAGGAACACTGCCAAGCATTTTGACATGTTTTGCTTAACTCAATCAGCACAAGGACCCTCCAGATGAATGCTTTTATTCCCGGTTTACAGGCAAGAAAACTGAAACTCAGAGAAAGAACGTGACTGACTCAAGATCACATGCCCCAAGTTGGGACTGCCATGTCCCAGAGAGGAAGGAGATTTCAAGGAAGAATTGCTAGGGGGACACCTTGAGGATGTACAAAGAGCCACCAGTGTGGTACAATAGAGTCTGTATTCTTTTCACGACTATGAGAACTATGTCTCAGGCCTTGGACAAGTCGCTGGGATTATCACCCATGGAAATATGACCTAATCCCTGGAAATTCACAGCTCAGTTATCAGAAGGCTTGTTGAATGTTGCTGAAATAGAAAGTGGGATGCAATTCTCAGGATTTATTATTAGTAGAATAGGCACACTCTACTCTGGGCTTCGAGTTGTCTCATGCATTAAGAGGGAGAAACAATGGAACCACAAGCAAATGCCCTACTTCCTCTTTGAAAACCTCAAAAGCTTCTCCAATCCACAACGATGGCCATGGCCAACCTTGAGGCCAGCCAACTGAGCTCCTTGCTGGCTCAGTGCATGGGTCCTGAAGCTTTGTTTTTCATGGATACTTTTGAAGGACACCAGCTAAGGAATCTAGGTCCCCTCTGAGACTGTCATTGGTTCAGAGGGTTAAGCAGCTGTGTGGGTGACTCTGGACAGGGTTAAGGGTGGTGAGCTCCATGCTCTGACCTCACCCTGCTCTGTGGTTGACACCTCCTACCCCCACCGACACCCACTTATCTCATCTCCCTGGACAGTCTGTCAAATGCAATGAGTTCGTTTTGGCTTCACACCCTTGGGTGGGGAGATCCTGAGATAGGGTGCACCAGCTTTCACATCTGCAGAAGGGCCTCAAGACTCTTGTATCTTCCCCTGCACCCACCTGTGACCTTCTAGGTGGGTGCAGGGGAAGGTATAAGAAATTAAGAGATGTCTTCAAACAACATGTGCATTCATTCCACCCATCCTCTCATCTCAACCATTCCAAGAGGATCAGAGGCAAAAAAAAAGTCACGTGCACTGGATTCAAACCCAGTAGGACTGATATACTCTTAAGCACTATGCAATGCTACCTATCGTGCACATGGATGTCCTTTGCACCCTTGTAGGAAATGGAACAACTGAAGTCCACCTATCCACTATTAGAAGAATGTTACATATAATGTGTATCCATGCAACAAAATACTGTGCAGCCAGGAAAAGCCAAGGGGTACATTTACTGAGTGACTCCCACATGCTAAACCGCTTGACAATCATCTCATTTAATCTTCTGCAAAATCTTCAAGGTTGAAAAAAAAATCTTCTAGGGCGCCTGGGTGGCTCAGTGGGTTAAAGCCTCTGCCTTCAGCTCAGTTCATGATCCCAGGGTCCTGGGATCGAGCCCCCCAATCGGGCTCTCTGCTCAGCAGGGCACCTGCTTCCTCCTCTTTCTCTCTGCCTGCCTCTCTGCCTACTTGTTATCTCTTTCCTCTCTCTGTTAAATAAATAAAATCTTAAAAAAAAAAATTCTCATCATCCACACCCTGCTGGCTCAGTCAATAGAGCATGTGACTCTTGATCTTAAGGTCATAAGTTCAAGCCCCACACTGGGTGTGGAGCTTACTAAAAATAATAATAATAATAATAGAACTCCTCATCTTGATCAAAACCCCCAAGGCATTCAACGGTATTAATACCACTAGATTTGGTCATTCTTAACACATCAAAGAAAACCAAAAAGGTCAACACAAGGTGGCTGACAAAATCATCCTTTTTTCTGCCCAGGATGGGCAGATTCTAGAAGAATTTGTTCCCTGGGGGTTATGGCAATGCCAGACTCTGCCCTCGACCAGAAGAAGCTAAAGCCCATTGCCCTGAGCAGTGTCAGGAACTGAGAAGATATACATATTCCCAATGGGTTTGGGCCCGTTCTTCACAGACTCTTTTCCCGTAGAGCACTCATAAAGTAAGAATATATTAGAACCCTACCAAAAGGTCATGACCTCCAGATTAAAAGAGACATCCCACGGTCTCACAAAACAGGTGTCACAAATTAACTGCTGTTCAGAAATGATAAAAAATGGAGGCACCTGTGTGGCTCAGTGGGTTAAGCGGCTGCCCTTGGCTCAGGTCATGATCCCAGAGTCCTGGATGGAGCCCTGAGGAGGGCTCACCTGCTCAGCGGGTCGTCTGCTTCTGCTTCTGCTTCTGCCTCTCCTTCTGCCCCTTCCCTGTGCTTGTGCTTTCTCTCTCTAACATAAATAAATAAAACCCTTTTTGAAAAAATGATAAAACTGTATCCCTATTTTGAATAGGCAGTAAGCATTGAGTACTACAATCACTGAAACGATAAGACTAGTTGTAAGACACAGTAAATTGATCAAATATCTTAAATGCAAGTCAGCATGTGATTGGGGAATGCAGTAAGAGAAAAGAGAAGAGGGCGCCTGAGTGGCTCAGTGGGTTAAGCCACTGCCTTCGGCTCAGGTCATGATCCCAGGGTTCTGGGATCGAGTCCGCATCGGGCTCCCTGCTGAGGGCAGAGAGCCTGTTTCCTCCTCTGTCTCTGCCTGCCTCTCTGCCTACTTGTGATCTGTCTCTGTCAAATAAATAAATAAATTATTTTAAAAAAAAAAAAAAGAGAGAGAAAAGGGAAGAAATACTTGTTGAAATGAAACAGTGCATTTCTGCACTGGGGAATAGTTCATGAAACTTGTAGGAATTCTTGATGCGTTAGTGATATGTTAGTTCAGGCTTTTCTGGAAGTAAATGTCAAGAGGGGATTAGATGTGGGATAGGTTTATTGGGAAAAAGACTTGTTGGGGAAAATGGGTAAAGAGCTGGAGGAAGCTGAGAGCTGTCAGAAGATGGCGCCCGTGAGACCCGGATGGAGGACAGAGGAAGGGAGGGAGGAAGGTTTGGCAGAAAAAGTCTTAGACTATGGTGCGATTCTAAGAAAGTTTCGGCAGAGTCAAGCGGATGTCCACAATCCAAAGTTGCCCATCAGAGGACCTTCTCATCTCCCAAGTCCGCGGCTTCCAGTTCTTGCCGGCTCAGTCACTGCCTGGGGGCAAGTCCTTGGAAGCGTGGACTTGGAGAGAGTGTGGCAAGGGATTTCTGCCATTACAGCTGGGGCATGCACGACCATTTATTAAAGGCAAGGATTATGTCACCGCAAGACCAATCACGGAAATGTGTTTCGTTTATATTATGGACATATTTTTCCGATAAATTTTAAAAGGGAAAAAGTATCACTAGCCTTTATTGTGTTTTAGAATACTACATGAAGTCTCAAAAAACGTTTTGGAAAATTCTGAATTCCATGGACTCCTAACCGAGGATCATTGGGATTGTGAAAGGGAGATACAGGACAGCGTGGGAAATCTGGGGGCTAGCCTAATTCTGTCACTGACTTGCTCTGGGAGCTTCTTCAAGTCATTTCTTTAGTTTCCATACCTTAAAATGGGTGCAAAGAAGAGAGGCTCATGCCTGTCTCTGGGGATCTGCTGTTCAGCGTCCCTTAGAGACAGACTCCTGGGCAGAGAACTCTATGACCCTGTGACTACTTTTGTAGCATCAGAGCGTGCTGGTCTTACTCTCCCACCTTGTGCCCACTAGGACATGCCAAGCCGAGACCTAGCTCCCTCCCCCCTCCCCCTGTGGCCTTCCTGAGCAAAATGACTCAGCTTCTGCACTTGTGGTCCCCGCTGTGGGTGCTGGAAGATCTAGTAGAGGCTTTGGAAGGGGGCTGTGGTAGACAGGCGGAAGGTGTCACCTTCCAAAACAACCCCTGGCCACTTTGAAGCCGACTCAGCACCACCCCGTTTCCAGGAAACCCCCAGAAGCTAAGAGAAGGAGGCTGTTTTTAAGAAATGTTGTCTGGTGCAAGATTGTAAGGCCTCCTGGACAGATAGGGGACAAGACAAGAGTCTGAAGGTCCAATCAGATTTGGAGAGGGGCTCAGGAAGCAGAATGAGGAGGAGGGGACAAGGTTAGTGGTGACAAGATCGGGGTGTGAGATCCCCAAGAGTGGGGTCTGTGTCTCCCCCATCCGACCAGGAGTTCTTAGACTGTCATGTCCTGGCCTTCAGGATGAAGAGGTCCCCCAGGGTTGGGCTCTGTGTCATGCATTAAATCTGAGGTTTAATACGGGGTCTCCAAAATGCAGCCTTGCCGACATATTTCCCCAACACTAGTGCAAAGCTTTTTTCCATCTCCCAGAAGTCTGCCTCTCTCAGAGCCCTCCACCCTGTCCTCTGCTACGGGTCCAGCTCTGACACACCGCTTCCAGTTCTGGAAGTTCTGCCGGCTCATTGCTACCGGCAGCCTCCCCGGGAACTGCACCAGCCATCTTCCTGCCTTCTTCCTAGCACACTCAGGCTGAAAGGAGCAGAGGACTCGAGGCAACCAGCGCACTCCTGACCATCAGCTCTAACTCCAGGCATGAACAAACAGTCCATAAAGTAGACCGTGCCAACACCGAAGTAGCCATCCTTGCCTGTAGGCTGGCTGAGCACCAGGCACGATGCTAACACTCTACACCTGTCATCTCAGCTCATCCCTTCAAGCTCCTTGTGCACACCGGCCCTGGCTAGGTGCTGGAGACACTATAGTCAAGAGCAGATTATGATCCTTACCCTCTAGGAGTTGACAACCTCGCAACAACTCTGGGGGCTTGGCATTATTCCTCCTGTTTCATATGACCTAGGCTCCTAAAGCCAGTAAGCAAACTTTAAACTCAGCTTTTTTCTGGGATGGCTGGGTGGCTCAGTCGGTTAAGCGTCAGCCTTCAGCTCCAGTTGTGATCCCAGGGTCCTGCGATGGAGTCCTGTATAGGGTTCCCTGCTCAGTGGGAATCTCCTTGCTCAGCAGGGAGTCTGCTTCTCTCTCTGCCTGCTGCTCCCCCTGCTTGTGCTCTCTCTCTTTCTGACAAATAAATAACTAAAATCTTTAAAAAAAGAAAATTCAGCCCTTTTCTTTTTTTATTTTAAGATTTTTTATTTATTTGACAGAGAGAGAGAAATCACAAGTAGGCAGAGAGACAGGCAGAGAGAGGGGAGGAAGCAGGCTCCCTGCGGACCCTGGGATCGTGACCTGAGCCAAAGGCAGAGGCTTTAGCCCACTGAGCCACCCAGGCGCCCCAATTCAGCCCTTTTCTAAGGCCAAAGGCTTTTTAAGAAATTTGAGATGTTGAGTCCTATAAACTTAATGTCCTAAATGAGTAGGAACACAGCTCCTGCCAATCACTTTCAGTTTATTAAACACTTGCCTCCTTGAAGAGATAGCTGATCTCAGCACTGGGCTGGGAAAGTGTACGTAAGCCTGGAAAGGCTTGAAGGGCCAAAAAGCAAGGAAGTGCTCCAAGAAAGATGGGGACCCTGGACCCAGGCACCAGTTCCTACTGGCCCAACTGACAATTTAAGCATCAAAATAAATGATAAAAATAGATTACAGGGGGCACCTGGGTGGCTCAGTGGGTTAAGCTGCTGCCTTCGGCTCAGGTCATGATCTCAGGATCCTGGGATCGAGTCCCGCATCGGGCTCTCTGCTCAGCAGGGAGCCTGCTTCCTCCTCTCTCTCTCTCTGCCTACTTGTGATCTCTCTCTGTCAAATAAATAAATAAAATCTTTAAAAAAAAAAAAATAGATTACAGGCTATTGAAAAATGGAATCCCTGAGTCCATTCTGATACAAATAAGTGAATAACAAAGGGAGAAGGCAAATCTCTCCTAGTAAATATGGATATAATGCAATTAGGAGATCACCATTTGGGGGCACCTGGGTGGCTCAGTCCTTGAGCCTCTGCCTTCGGCTCAAGTCATAATCCCGGGGTCCTGGGATTGAGCCCCCACATCAGGTTCCCTGCTCGATGGGAAGCCTGCTTTCCCTCTCCCACTCCCTCTGCTTGTATTCCCTCTCTCTGTCAAATAAATAAATAAAATCTTTTAAAAAAAAGAAAGAAAGAAAATCACCATTTGGCATCCATCACAAAAAAACAAACAAACAAAAGAAAAGGAAACAAAACAAAACAAAATTCAGCATCCAACTGATGCTGAAACTACTGGGTAAAAGTTTATTTTTAAACTTTATATAATAAAAATAAATAAATAAATATAAATAAACCTAAAGTTTATTTTTAAACGAGATATTTATGTCATCTTGGCAATATGTCCCTACACAATTATTAGAGGGAAAAAATAGGCATTTTACAGTAGAGAAATCTGACACCTCAACCAAACAATTCAAATTCAACATGTAATTGTTGAAATAAATCACATTTTCTTCCTGATGCGATGTACTGCGAGAGGGGTATCTTTTCTGTGATATGCCTGCCAAATGGCAAAATTTGAATCAAATCATGAGGGGATATCAGACAAACCCAAACTGAAGGGTAGTTATTCAGCAAAATAACTGGCTTATTATTTTTTTAAAGAATTTTATTTATTTATTTGACAGACAGAGATCACAAGTGGGCAGAGAGGCAGGGAAGCAGGCTCCCTGCTGAGAGAGCCCAGTGTGGGGCTTGATCCCAGTACCCTGAGATCATGACCCCAGCCGAAGGCAGAGGCTTAACCCACTGAGCCACCCAGGCGCCCTCTGGCTTATAATTATTTTTTTTTTAAGATTTTATTTATTTATATGACAGACAGAAATCACAAGTAGGCAGAGAAGCAGGCAGAGAGAGAGGAAGGAAGCAGGCTCCCCGATGAGCAGAGAGCCGGATGTGGGGCTTGATCCCAGGACCCTGGGATCATGACCTGAGCTGAAGGCAGAGGCTTTAACCCACTGAGCCACCCAGGTGCCCTCTGGCTTATAATTTTTTGAAGTCTCAGGTCGTGAGGGACTCCTGATGAGTCGGTGGAGCATAGGACTCTTGATCTCTCAGGCTCAGTGAATTCGATCCCCACACGGGGTGGAAAATAAACCTTAAAATGCCAGGTCATGAGAAACCAAAAAAATACGAAGAATTATTCCAGATTAAAGGGATAGAGGTCTGAGAATTTAATGGAAATTAAATTCTGGATTGTTTCTAGACAAGAAACGGCATTGTTAGAAATAGTAGGAAACATTGGTAGGAATCTTGGTAGGAAAATTGAAAAAAAACTCGAGTAAGGTCTGCAGATTGCATGATAGCATGTTGACTTTGATAATTGTATTATGATTATCTTTGTGAATGTCCCTGCATTTTTAGGAAAAGCACTCTGAAGTATTTAGGGACAATGGGCATGAGGTCAGCAATTTACTCTGAAATAGTTAAGTGTAGAGGATGTGGGAGAGGAGAGGAAATATCAAATGAGGTAGATTTTTATTTATTTATTTTTATTTTAAAAACGATTTTATTTATTTATTTGACAGCGAGAAAGGGAGCATAAGCAGGGGGAGTGGGAGAGGGAGAGGCAGGCTCCCTGTCAGGCTCAATCCCAGGACCCCAGGATCATGACCCAAATCAAAGGCAGACACCTAATGACTGAGCCACTCAGGCACACCAAGGTAGATTTTTAATATTTGGAGAATCTGAGTAAAGGGGAGACAGGACTTCTTTTATTCTTCTTGCGGATTTTCTATAAATCTGGAATGCTCTCAGAATAAAAAGTTGAAACATTTGACCCTCAATTATCTCATTGGCTCTTCAGGTAGAAGTTGAAAAAGAAGGTCTTACCACATCCTTATTTTACAAATGTGGGTCCAAGGGTTTAGAGAAATGAGGGTACTTCTGTAGGCTGTTAAGTTAGTGGTGGATTCGAACCCAGATCTCCAAGCTTCAGGCCCAAGGCTCTTCCATGTGGATCTGAAGGATCAGTATCCCCCAGTGCTGGGGCTGCACTCCTCGCTCAGAGCCTAAGAAATCATATCATTCAAACCATTCTCACCTCCCCTCCCCCCATCTCAAAATATCTACAGGACTCCAGTGAGTAAGACTCAGCCCCCTTTGTCTGCAGCACAACCTGGAAATAGATCTGTCTGAGACGCCTCTGACTCAGGACTAGCACACACCTGTAAAGCGGACGTCAAAGCCAACAAAAGCCTCTTTGAGCTGCTGGATGGGTCAACAGGATGAGGGAAGGAACTAATGAGAGGATGGATAGCAGCACTCCCACAGTCTCTCATTTCAGCCTAAAGACCTTGGAGTGTACGAGAGGGCTCCTCTTCTGGGGACCAGCTCAGGAGGGGCTGGCGATGGGGCAATTCAGCACTGTGTACCCCTCCACGTGCTTCTCCCTGGGAACTAAAGGGCTGCTCTATTCCCTTGGCATTTTCATTACCCATGAGCCATCCACCCAGGGAGTGTAGACCACAGGGGTAGGAGAGACTGAGCAAAGGGAGAGGAAGGGTTCAGGGGCTAGTTAAGATGGGAGAGCCAGAAGACGGGGCTCTGGAGTCCTATTGGGGCAGATCCAGGTCTACTGGGCTGGGAGCTTTTACAGTTTAGGAGGTCCTCTTAAACAAAGGAAAACAAGATGCCCCTAGTGAATATTTATTTAGAATGAGAAAAAAAAAGTCATGATAAGGGACACCTGGGTGGCTCAGTTGGTTGGGCATCTGTTTTTGGCTCCGGTCATGATCCCAGTGTTCTGGGATCAAGTCCTGCATCAGGCTCCTTGCTCAGCAGGAAGTCTGCTTCTCCCTCTGCCTGCTCTGCCTATTCTGCCTGCAGCTCTCCATGCTTTTGCTCTCTCTCTCTGACAAATAAATAAATAAAATCTTTAAAAAATTTAAAAAAACAAGAAG
Source organism: Mustela lutreola (assembly GCF_030435805.1). Classification (NCBI taxonomy): domain Eukaryota; kingdom Metazoa; phylum Chordata; class Mammalia; order Carnivora; family Mustelidae; genus Mustela; species Mustela lutreola. Next base: position 19,277,864 of record NC_081299.1, read on the forward strand.
TCATGATAAATCGCATCTTTTAAAATCTGAAAAGTACCACAAATGCCACAAAATATTTGTACTTTTTAACTGCCTGGCATACTTCTATACTAATTTTTAACAGAGTAGCTGATGGTATGTCACATTTCAAATTCCCAGCTGTGATTAAAATATCTCATTTGTGTACTTTATTTATTTTTAAAGATTTTTAATTAGTTAGTTGAGAGAGAGAGAGAAAGAGAGCAGGAGTAGGCAGACCAGCAAGCAGAGGGAGACAGAAAAGCAGGCTCCCTGCCAAGCAGAGAGTCTGCCATGGGCAGGACCACGACCCTCACTGAAGGCAGATGCTCAACTGACTGAGCCACCCAGGTGCCACTCATTTGTGCACATGTTATAAAAATACATGAGCATGTGATGTGGCTTCCCCAAAGCTGTGGGAGGGGCCCCGAGCTTCAATTTACTTCTAGATCTACTAAATCTACTAAAACTAAATCTGCTTCTTTTCTGCCCCTTCTAGACAAAAAGTTTTGAGCTTAGGAAGGGGATGAACAGAAATTCTCTCTTCCAACTTGGTTACTCTAGAAAGGCCCTAGAGACCTGCTGGTTCTCCCTCCTCCCTTTCTCAAAAAAAAAAAAAAAAAAAAAAAAAGCAATTATCAAGAAAATTGAGCCTTGGAAAGCTGAGGGCTCCAGCTGTGTGTGTTCCACAATACAAAGGGTTAAACCTCTGACCAAAGCTGAATGCAGCCACCATGCTGGCCTCTTTCCTTCCCTCTGAAGGGGTCCTGATCTTTCCTGCCTCAGGGTCTTTGCACATTGTTCTCTCTGCCTGAAACGCACCCCCTACACACTCCATCTAACCCTCTTTTCCACATTGTCACCTGGTCAAGATTTAGGCATTTGTTAAGTCTCAGTTTAACCAACTGAGCCACCCAGGCGTCCCTGTTAAGTCTCAGTTTAAAAGTCAGTGTCGCAGGAAAGCTTTCCTGATCTTTCCCTTAAATTAAATCACTATAATTATTTATTCACTGTAACTCTATTCTGCTAGCACCACAAAGTCTGGGATCTTGTTTGTCTGTCTGTCTGTACGTGCTTGCATTTTTGCCATCTAGTGGCACAGCGTCTGGTGTACAGTGCCTGGTACATGGTGGGGGCTTAGTATTTTTGAATGAATGAATGAACAAAGGAGCTTGGTTCTGGAGGGTGAATAGAGGGGAAATGTTAATGCAGAGCGCCCCCTGCTGGACACAAGCGTAGCGGGGACCCAGGACTCCTTTGGGGAAGAATGAGGGTGGTAAATTTCTCGTCAGAGGAGTAGTCCTGGGGATTCTAACCTCATTTATGACTCCCGCTGGTTTATGCCTTCTAACTTCTATGAGTTCCACCTCAACTCTGCTCCCAACCTCCAGGGAATAGTCCGAGCCCTACACCCATCCTCCCCACAATGGGAACCACCTCACCCTTCTCCCGTTCCATAGTGCCGATCTCTGATCCTCCCCACAATTAATATCCTCCCCCCCCCCCCGACCTTTAGTTTTGAATAAGAATAGTCCCAGATTTCTCCATCGATCCTCTTTTCTCCTCCTCCTTAATCAATCAATCAGGAGTGATTGGCTGGGGCATTAGGGTGGATGTGGGGAAGGAATGGTGGTCAGGGATCATGGAAAGTTGGGGGGGATGGGGCTGGGGTGGGTGAGTGTGTTTCTGAAACATGATCCTGTTAGTGTTAGGGCCAGAAGAGTGAATATGCTCTTGGGGAGAGGTGGAGGAGGAGAAGATACCTGAGATATTTAACCAATGATGGTTGAGGGATTCCTGTCTGCTGCCTTCACTGAAAAAGAGTAAAACATCTCCAGATTATACAGCAGTCTGTGTGTGGTGGAGGAGTCATGGGAGATTAGGCTAAGAGAAATACAGGGTATCAGCGAGAAAGGCATGGGGCTCAGTAAACAGGATGGAGGCTTGAAGAGAGGTTGGAGGTTCAGTGCTGAGAATATGGGGGATGGGACAGAGAGGGCAGGAGTTAATCTCAGGGCAAGGGTAGTGGTCAAGAAGAGATAGAAGTCACTCCGCTGGTGGGGAGAAGCAACCATACCTATGTCTCTCCATAATGGTTCCCATTCTTGGCCCCTCCCCCAGCAGTGCCCCAAGTGGGGCTGGGGCAAGAGTGACAGTTACTTAATGACCCTGAGTCCTGCTCGCTCTTCTGAGCAGCCTCTGGTCACTGGAGGGCTAAAGGGGGTTGAAGCCAAAGTCCCAGGTTATTGATCTCTGGCCCCAAAGGTCAGCATCAGGGGCAGAGGGAGTGGTGTTGCCACAGTGGGGGCCTCGAGGGACCCCACAGCGTGGGGCTGTGCTGCACAGCCTGGTTTTATGTCTGCATCCTTGGCTCCCCACTTCTCCCCACAACACATATGTGTCCCCTCCATCCTGTCTTGCCTGAAACTTCTGCCTGTGAGATGTCTCAGAAAAAACTCTTGGTATCTGGACTTTTGAACAACTAAAGAGCATAAAAGCAGGGGCTCTGGGGCGCCTGGGTGGCTCAGTGAGTTAAGCCGCTGCCTTCGGCTCAGGTCATGATCTCAGGGTCCTGGGATCGAGTCCCACATCGGGCTCTCTGCTCAGCAGGGGGCCTGCTTCCTCCCCTCTCTCTGCCTGCCTCTCTGCCTGCTTGTCATCTCTCTCTGTCAAATAAATAAATAAATAAATAAATCTTTTTTTTTTTTTTAAAGATTTTATTTATTTATTTGTCATAGAGAGAGAAGCGAGAGAAAGCACAGGCAGACAGAGTGGCAGGCAGAGGCAGAGGGAGAAGCAGGCTCCCCACCAAGCAAGGAGCCCGATGTGGGACTCGATCCCAGGACGCTGGGATCATGACCTGAGCCGAAGGCAGCCGCCTAACCAACTGAGCCACCCAGGCGTCCCTAAATAAAAAATCTTTAAAAAAAAAAAAAAAAAAAAAAAAGCAGGGGCTCTGATGGAATTATTTGCAAGTACCCCACCCCCAAGACAAAGCCCTAGGAGTCCATGAACTCATTGGTGAGTTCTGGAAAAGTTGTTCTGGCGATCAGGAAGGACCACTGCAATTTGCTGTGTGGCCTTGGGCAAGTCTCTTAACGGTTATGTTTTGTTTTGTTTTGTTTTGTTTATTTCTTTCCTTTTTTTAAAAAGTATTTTATTTATTTGTTTGACAGAGATCACAAGTAGGCAGAGAAGCAGGCAGAGAGAGGGAGAAGCAGGCTCCCTGCTGAGCAAAGAGCCCTATACAGGGCTTGATCCCAGGACCCTGAGATCATGACCCGAGCTGAAGGCAGAAGCTTAACCCTCTGAGCCACCCAGGCACCCCTAATGGTTTTCTTATATATGAAATAAAGAGGTTGAATCAGATGGGCGCTAACATTTCTTCCAGATAAACAGTCTAAGATTCTAAGGAATTAAGTGGGGACAGGGGCTGACAGTGGGAGTTAAGAGTAAGAATTAGGTTAGGTTCAAAAGATGGCAAAAAAAATTCTGGACTTAGAAATAAAACCTGGATTCTACTCTTGGCCATTATTAGCCATAGAATCCTGAGCAAGCCATTCATTATTCATTTAATAAATATTTAGTAAACAATTACTCTTTTCCAAGCTTTTTTTTTTTTTTTTTAAGATTTTATTTATTTATTTATTTGCCAGAGAGTGCAAACGCACAAGCAGGGGAAACAGCAGGCAGAGGGAGGGAGAAGCAAGCTCCCTCTGAGCCACCCAGGGGTCTCTCTTTTCCAGGCTTTGTGCTATATTCTGGGCACACAATGAACAAGACAGACATAGTCCCTGACTTCATGGTGTTATATTATGGTAGTCAATGGGAAAGAAAGACAAATAGCCAAATATAACAAAGTGGGGAAAATACTCTGTTGCAGAAGTATAGGGAACTGGGGCACCTGGGTGGTTCAGTCGGTTAAGTGCCTGCCTTTGGCTCAGGTCATGATCCCACAGTCTTGGGACTGAGTGCCATATAGTCCTCGGGCTCTCTGCTTGGAAGAGGGCACCTGCTTCTCCCTCTCCCTCTGCCTGCTGTTCCCCCTGCTTGTGTTCTCTCTGTCAAATAAATAAATAAAAGAAGTACAGGTTACTATAAGAACAAGTGAGAGGGGTGGTAGATTAGCGAGTGGGTAGAGGCAAAGAGATCCCTGAACAAAGTAATATCTATATTGGAGCCTAAAGAATGACTAAGTAAAGGAAAAGTGAAGCAAGGGAAATGGTGCTTTGAGCAGAGGGTAAGCACGTAAAAACACTAGGAAGAAAGGGAGAACAAGGGTATGGAGGCCCCCGAAGTCTCCCTGATGGGAGTCAGGAGTGAAAGTTTGGAAGTAAGTCTGGTATTTTGGGGTAGAGACCTGCGTCATCTGCAAAACTTGAGATAACCACACACCCATCCTTCCTCCCTCCTTGTGCAGCAGCCCTGTTTTCCAGCGTCTGGTGAGACAGTGCATGCGAAAACACTTTGTGGTGGCAAAAGCATTGTACAGAGTAATGCCCAGACAATGGAAAGAGGCTGAGGATCAAGCTGGGTAAATCTGGCTTCAGGCTAGCTTCCAGAGGAACAGTGGGGAAATCAACCAAAATTAAGGCATTGAGCCCCTAACAAATTTGCCCAAGGTCACACAACTGGGGAAGGGCAGTACTGGGGTTTGAACAGAAAACTTGGTCCTAGAGTCTTTGCAGAAGAGGGAGGGGACTTGTTCTAAAGACAATTTGGTTAAAGGCTATACAGATCAGCTTCAATTCAATGGAAGAAAGAACTTTCTAACAATCCAAACTATAAGGGGATGGGCAAGGTTTCCAGAAGCTGTAAACTCCCAGTTGCTGGAGGCTTGCAATCTGAGTGTAGAAAATGGCTAGTGTCGAGGTGTCAAATTCAGGGTCTGGGAGAGCATTGGCCATTCTGCAAGGTCCAATTTGGCCTGAGAATCTTGGAGTCAAGGATCCTGGGTCTCCATTCTCTTCGCTCTATACTCTCTCCTTTAACTGGACAACAGTGGGGGCATCTCTTCTCAGAACCTCAAGGGGCTGCTTGCATTCAGAAGAGGCCAGACAGGGGAAAAAGACAGGTTGGGTTTTTTTGTTTGTTTGTTTTTTGTTTTGTTTTGTTTTTAAGATTTTATTTTTAAGTAATCTCTACTTCCAGCATGGGGCTTGAACTCACAACCCTGAGATCAAGAGTTGCAGGCTCTACCAACTGAGCCAGCCAGGTGCCTGAGAAAGCACAGCTTCTATGCATCTGTCCTTCTGTCATTTTTCCATCACCATGGCCAAATCACAAGTGCCCAGTGGTAAGGAGAGGAAAGGGCCAGTCCCTGTCATCTGGAAGCCTTGATTTTGGAGTGTCTTATAGGCAGTGAGGTGCAGACTCAGATGTCTTCACTGGGATGCAGTATAACCTAGTAATTAGAAGCAAAGATTGTGGCATTAGGTAGACCCAGTTGGGTCACTTACTGTCAGAGATATCCCAAATAAATTGTTTAATTTTTGAATCTCTGTTTCCTCATCTTGAAAATGGAGACAATAATTCCCACATCATGAGGTTGGAGGATTATATGAGCTAATGTATGTTTTGACAGAAGGGTGTCTAGCACATGGTAAACATTTTAGCTCTTATTTTTTCTTGTTACTTGCTGGGAGAATTTGCGGAAATGTTTCAAATAGTCTGAGTTCCAATCTTCTCTTCTGTGAAATGGTGAGATAACACCTCTCTCACAGGGTGGTTGGAGGGGGCCATGCCCAGCACTTAGCAGAAACTAACAAAGGTTATTTTCCTCCTTACTCCAAAGGAGGGGAGTCAATGACGCTTTGCTATCTTTTGCCTATTCTCACTCTCCAATTATCACAAATGCAAGAAGAGATCTTAGAGACCATATGTCTGCTCTTCCTATTTGATATATGAGGGAACTAAGGCCCAGAGAGTTCCTCAAGATCACTTGGTGATAGAATTAGTGATAGAGCTAAGACTAGAACCCGGAACATCCTTACTGTACCTTTCTGTCTCTCTTACGGACAAATGTTGAATGAATGTGTCATTGAAGGGTGAATGAAAGAAGGACATGTCTCTCTGTATGTCTTCACAGGAACACAGAGGACTTGCCAATGTGGGAACCAAACTTTGCGATGGTTGCTCAAAAAAGCTGTTCACTTTCAATCGTCCTGGCTTTCATTTCTGCGTGCCTTTCCTCTGGAATGCTCTGCCTTCCTTGGGTTTCAAAGTCCTGTACAAGGTCTAGTGCAATGACACCTTTCCTGTGAAGACTTCCATAGCATATTCTATGAGTTAGCTTTCACTGTTTCCACAGTGTGTCATGCATGCTTCTGTTATATGTCCCAGCCACAATCTGATGGGACATAAGTCTTTTATAGATATAGATATAGTTTTTTTTCCCCACTAAACAGACAGGGAAACCAAATTTCAGAAATGAATCCTGAATTTGACCCCTGACCCAGCCATTCCCTGATTGAAAAGGTGATACTGGGAATCCTGGGTTCCTAGTTCTTGTTATTTTATTTTTTTTTAAGATTTTATTTATTTATTTGACAGAGAGAGATCAAAGTAGTCAGAGAGGCAGGCAGAGAAGGAGGGGGAAGCAGGCTCCCTGGCAAGCAGAGAGCCCCATGCAGGGCTCGATCCCAGGACCCTGGGATCATGACCCAAGCTGGGCAGAGGCTTTAACCCACTGAGCCAACCAGGTGCCCCTATTTTATTTTTTTAAAAGATTTTATTTATTATATGACAGACAGAGATCACAAGTAGGCAGAGAGGCAGGCAGAGAGAAAGGAAGGGAAGCATGCTCCCCACCAAGCAGAGAGTCCAGAGAGCCCAACACGCGGCTCCATCCCAGGACCTTGAGATAATGACCTGAGTGGAAGGCAGAGGCTTTAACCCACTCAGCCACCCAGGCACCCTCTAGTTCTTGTTATTAACCAGCAATGGGACCTTGAACAAGTCACTTAGATTTTAGGTCTTTTTTTCACATTGACAAAATGGGTGGGAGGAAGATAAAGTCTGAAGATACTAATTTTTAAGCCTCTCTTAATGTAAATTACTGAATCTGAACATGGATTCCAGAGTCAACCTATCTACCAGGGTTTGAATTCTGAGTCTGTCACTTACTCCATGAGTGTCACCAGTTACTTTAACACTTCTGTGCTCAGCTTCATCTTTAAATGTGAACAATAGGGGTGCCTGGGTGGCTCAGTGGGTTAAAGCCTCTGCCTTCGGCTCAGGTCATGATCCCAGGGTCTTGGGATTGAGCCCCATGTCGGGCTCTCTGCTCCGCAGGGAACCTGCTTCCTCCTCTCTCTCTCTCTCTGCCTGCCTCTCTGCCTACTTGTGATTTCTCTCTCTCTGCCAAATAAATAAAATCTTTAAAAAAAAAAATGTGAACAATAACCATATCTATCTTCTGACTTTGGTGAGAAGGTTAAATAAGATAATTTATGTAAACCACTCACCAATTGTCCGGCACATGGTGAACGTTCAAAATTAGCATTAACTATTATAATTTTTATTCCACTGATAACTGGATTCACAACCTCAGAATCTAGAAAAGTCATTATCAAATTCAATGTCCTCAAAGCAAGCCAAGTATCTTTCTCATTTTGCTAGGGGTTAGCATAGCAGAGAGGCAAAGGTATGGCTTTGTTAACATCAAAAATGTAAAGGTAGCGCACCTGGGTGGCTCAGTGGGTTAAGTCTCTGCCTTGATCTCAAGGTCCTGAAATTGAGCCCTGCACTGGGCTCTCTGCTCCACAGGGAGCCTGCGTCCACCTCCTCTCTCTGCCGGACTCACTGCCTACTTGTGATCTCTGTCTGTCAAATAAATAAATAAAATCTTAAAAAAAAAAAAAAAAAAAGAGGGGTGCCTGGGTGGCTCAGTGGGTTAAAACCGCCTCTGCCTTTGGCTCAGGTCATGATCCTGGGATCCTAGGATGGAGCCCCACATCAGGCTCTCTGCTTGTTCAGCAGGGATCCTGCTTCCCCCTCTCTCTCTGCTTGCTCTCTGCCTACTTGTGTTCTCTGTCTGTCAAATAAATAAATGAAATCTTTAAAAATATATTTTAAAAAAAGACAAGGGTAAAAAAACAAAAAAACAACACACTTAGACTTGCAAGGTCCAGAAAATTTCTCTCCCATGGACCCTTTCATAGGCAGTTACTTGAGAATGTGTTCCTTAAGTGTGACCAAGAAAGAGATTGACATGGGTCCAACAATCAGTGGCTCTAACCACTGTGATGAAGGTGAGAGAGTGACAATCTGTCCGGAGAAGCATGCCCAGAGAACAACCAGGAAGGAAGGCCTCAAGAGAGAGGCTCTGGGAAAAATGAGGGCTAAGTGGAAAAGATAATGTGATGGATTCCTTGAAAATAATTGAGGATATTTTAGTAACAACTATTGCAGGAAAGAAAGAAAGGTGGTTAGAGAGCCTAGGAAAAATAAAATGTGGTAAAGAAAAGAAACGTTTTCCTACTTAGTATACAACTTAGTAATATGCTGAACATTTCCATCCATAATCATAACAATATAAACATTGGATATCAGTTTGGTTGAAAGTTGTGATTTAGGGGTGCCTGGGTGGTTCTGTGGGTTAAGTATCTGCTTTCAGTTCAGGTCATGATCTCAGGGTCCTGGGATCGAGCCCCACATTGGGCTCTCTGCTCGGTAGGGAGCCTGCTTCCTCCTCTCTGCCTGCCTCTCTGCCTACTTGTGATCTCTCTCCCTCTCTCTGTCAAATAAATAAATAAAATCTTTAAGAAAAGAGAAAGTAGTGATTTAACTGTACTAGGAAGAAGGGAAAGGGGAGGCAAGTCTTATAAGAGAGGTAAATCCTCATCTACTATAATAAGAAATCCATAATATCTAAAATTGATAAATCAAGGAATAGAAGGGCAGGCATATTACTTAGAGATATGGAAATATCCTCCAGAAAAAAAAAGACTCAAAGAGTGGTTGCTTTATGGGAGCAGAAGGGGTAGGGTAGTCTGGGGATTATTATTTTTCATAATAATTCTTTCAATACTAATTGATTTTTTTAAAACACGTGCATTATTTTAACTGTTTTTTAAAAAACGTGGACTATTGGAGTGAGATAGATTTGGGGTGCACCCTTTATGATTTGTGAGTCAAGGCAAATCACCTAACTCCACTCACGAAGTCTCAGTTTCCTCTCCAGGGAAATGGGGGCTCAGATTAGGATGGTTGAGGACAGAAAGAGACAATACACGCAAAGCACTTAGTGCACGCCTGGCATATATATAATCAGCTCTCAATAAACAGTACCTACAGAGTCAGGAAAGGGTAGGTTAAAGGCCGAGGCTGAAGTAGTATTAGGAAATGACAGCATTTGGTTAGATACCTTGCCTCCTACCTCCATGATACATGAGCACATACAAACGGATACCAGGTGAATGACAGTTGTATGAGTTGTGACCCATGGGCCAGTCTAGAGTCACAGTGAAGATCACTGAAAGTTTTGATCAGTAGCCATGGAGTAAATTATGGTTGGCCATGGCAAGTTCCATGCAACAGGATATCTGGTAAGTTACAGTCACTGCACAGGGAGCTAAAGCAGGCTCATCATTTCCTCCTCTTGCTTGTACCTTGTGGGGGATGTGTCAGAAGGAAAAGATTTAGAGGCTGTCAGGGTGAGGGTCAGAGGTCAGCTGGGGTCAGGAAGTCTATTTCACTGAGGTCACTCTCGTGTCCTTTCAATGTAATGAAGCCATTATTGGTGAAAGCAAGTGCCTGGCGTCCTGCTCTGTGAAGCAAGGCCCGCATGGGGAGCAGGACTGAAAGAAGGAAGGGGACTCCCTTGGCTCATCCTCCTTCTGCCAATTCAACAGGCGTAGGAGGTGAGAGGTACACAATCCCACTTGATGTAGGAAGCCCTAGTCCCTAGAGTGGGAAGAAGATGACAGCATGGGTGAAAACAGATTGCTTCTCTCTGTAAATAGGAATGGGGTCTCTCTCTCAATCTCTCTGTCCCCGTCTCTCTCTCTCTCTCTCTCTCTCTCTCTCTCACACACACACACACACACACACACACCATGCAAATAACACTTTAGAAGGTCAGAACTGGAAGAACCATTTGTCTAACAACTAATCCACTCCTTCATTTTACCCTTAAAGGGTAAAACGAGGGTGCCTTTCTTGAGGTAACAGAGCAAATTAACAAGTTTGAACTCTATATACTATACATTTTACTGAATTGTTTCTTTATTGTCTGTCCCTCTCCTCTAGAATGTAAGCTCAATGAGGGTAGGAATTTCATCTGCTTTACTCACTGTCATATCAGCACTTTAAACAGTGCCACCATGGGGCGCCTGAGTGGCTCAGTGGGTTAAAGCCACCTCTGCCTTTGGTCAGGTCATGATACCAAGATCCTAGGATGGAGCCTCACATCAGGCTCTCTGCTCGCTCAGCAGGGATCCTGCTTCCCCCTCTCTCTCTGCCTGCTCTCTGCCTACTTGTGATCTCTGTCTGTCAAATAAATAAATAAAATCTTTATAAATAAATAAATAAATAAATAAATAAATATAAACAGTGCCACCTGACAAATAATAGATGCTCAATAAATATTTGTTAGGTGGTTGAGTAGATGAATGGGAACACTGCACACATCATATTCCCTTTCTGATGAGTCATACTAAAGGCTTTGAAAAGTCCTGCATAGGAAATCTAGTTAACATACCATCTTCCAAATATTTCATTACGGAAACTTTAAAAAAAATAGTAGGATGTATTAATCTTCCCATGGAACTAGTTTCCTGATGGACACATTGAGGGAAATGCTTTTCTCAAATGCACACATGTTAGCAGATGGTCAGGGTTTTAACTCCAAACCACCACCCTGGACCTTACCACAGAGTTCTCAGAACACTTCAGAAATGGGGGTTGGATGTAGATGACTGCCCAAAAAAGACCTGCTTTGGCTCTGGCCAGCTCTTTGATTTACAAAGCCAAGGACTTTGGGGGGTGTTGATAAATAAAAATGACAGAGGAGCTGTGGCTCAGGGAAAAGGAATCACAATTGGGTCATATTTATTAATCATTTTGAATATGTAGTCTTGCTCCACAGACTTTTTCTTATACATATCTTGTTCCTTATTGATAAAATGGGGACAGCACCAGTCACACCTTGCTAGGACTATGGAAAGAATATGAGCTTTGGAGTCAAACATGTGAGTTTAAATTTGCTTCTGCCATATTAGCTGAACTACATTAGGCAGGTTATATTGATTCATTGAGTTTCAGTTTCCTCTCCTACAAAGTGAGAATATTAATACCTATTACTCAGAGTTATTGACAGGCTTCAATGAGATAAGAAACATGCGCTTCTTCTTCTTTTTTTAAATTTTTTTTTGGTTTTTAATTTTTTAATTTTAATTCCATTTAGTTAGCATACAATGTTATGTGAGTCTCAGATGTGCAATATGGTGAAAAAATGTGCCTGTATTTTTAAAAAGATTTTATTTATTTATTTATTTATTTATTTGACAGAGAGAGAGAGAGAGATCACAAGTAAGCAGAAAGGCAGGCAGAGAGAGGGGGAAGCAGGCTCCCCACTGAGCAGAGAGCCCAATGTGGGGCTCAGTCCCAGGACTCTGAGATCATGACCTGAGCCGAAGGCAGAAGCTTTAACCCACTTAGCCACACAGGCGCCCCTGTGCCTGTATTTATTTTTTAGATATTTTATTTATTTATCTGACACAGAGAGAGAGATCACAGGTAGGCAGAGAGGCAGGCAGAGATGGAGGGGGAAGCAGGCCCCCCCGCTGAGCAGAGAGCCCAATATGGGGTTCGATCCAGGACCCCGAGATCATAACCTGAGCCAAAAGCAGAGGCTTTAACCCACTGAGCTACCCAGGGATCCCTCCCTTTATTCTTGATAAATAATAGTTGTTATTACTGCCTGTCAGAATATAAGCTCCACAAAGGCAGCATTTTTGTTCCTATTGTTTATTAATGTATTCCCAACACTTAGAACAATGCCTGCCTCATGGGAGTGCTCAATAAATATTTTTTAAATGTTGAGTGAGTTATTACTCAGACTTCTTCCAGCGCTTCCTTTTATGAAGATATGAACCTACGCAAGAGAAACTGGACAAAATACTTTAGATGTTTTTTGTGTTACTGTAATACCTTTGTCCAAAGAGCCCTTTTGGGGCACCTGGGTGGCTCAGTTGGTTGAGTATCTACCTTTGGTTCAGGTCAGGATCCCAGGGTCCTGGGATTAAGCCCCACATTGGGCTCTCTGCTCAGTGGGGAGCCTGCTTCTCCTTCTTTCTCTCTCAAATAAATAAATAAAATCTTAAAAAAATAAAAAACCCGGGACGCCTGGGTGGCTCAGTGGGTTAAAGCCTCTGCCTTTGGCTCAGGTCATGATCCCAGGGTCCTGGGATCGAGCCCCGCATCAGGCTCTCTGCTCGGCGGAGAGCCTGCTTCTTCCTCTCTCTCTCTCTGCCTGCCTCTCTGCCTACTTGTAATCTCTGCCTGTCAAAAAAAAAAAAAAATCTTTAAAAAAAAACAAAATAAAAAAAAATAAAAAGCCCTTTTTCTTCTTGCCTAGATATTATCATTCCCAGAAAAACACAAGAAACTTGTAATACTTAGCTATCTGAAGTCTTGTCTCCCTAATCAGACTGTAACTTGGAACACAGAGAATCAATCTTTCTTTCTTCTTCTTTCTCCTCCTCCTCATCCTTCTCCTTTTCCTCCTCCTCCTCCTTCTTCTTTTTAAAAATAAACTCTACCCTCAACATGGAACTTGAACTTAGGATCCCAAGCTCAAAAGCCACATGCTCGGGGCGCCTGGGTGGCTCAGTGGGTTAAGCCACTGCCTTCAGCTCAGGTCATGATCTCAGGGTCCTGGGATTGAGTCCCACATCAGGCTCTCTGCTCAGCAGGGAGCCTGCTTCCCTCTCCCTCTCTGCCTGCCTCTCCATCTACTTGTGATTTCTCTCTGTCAAATAAATAAATAAAATCTTAAAAAAAAAAAAAAGCCACATGCTCTACCAGCTGGGTGTTGTGGGCATGTTTCTGGTTTACATTTTGGGGGTACATTTTTGTTCATCTTATTACTTAGTGCATATTACTTATCTGATTCTTCCACTGAACTTGTGAGTTAACACATTGACTGGATCACAGTAGATATCTAATAAGTTTTCACTGAGTTAAGGACCCAAGAGAAGAAGGGTTTGGTCAGGAGTTCTCATCTCCACATAGAATCAACCCACTGGGGATGAAGAGCCAATTATGTTGAGAGCCATATGTCCCTTCCTAAAGCATCCTCTGCCTCTACATATGCAAATTTATGAGGTCCTGAGCATCTCCTGTGCTGCATTGTTTAGACTTGAGCGAGGTAATCCAGGGGAATAAATATTAGGAGTTATAATGATGTTTACTATTAAATTATTATTTAATTTAATTATTATTCTATTAAATTATTAATTATCAATTAATTATTAATTGTCAATACCATTAAAGTCAATTAAAGCTTATTCAGGACACTCTTCTTGAGCGTATTCTATGAGCTAGGCACTGTGCTGGGTACTGGTAAGGATGTAGGAGACAATGCAGAAAGAAAGAACACATGAAGGGCCCTAGTCCTAAGAAGTAAGTGACCCAGCAGGTTCTGGCTCATAGAGACAATTGTATGTACAGTAGCTATAATAATAGTCACAGTTTGGGGTGCCTGTGTGGCTCAGTAGGTTAAGCCGCTGCCTTCGGCTCAGGTCATGATCCCAGGGTCCTGGGATGGAGCCTCACATCGGGCTCTCTGCTTGGCGGGGAGCCTGCTTCCCCCTCTTTCTCTGCCTGCCTCTCTGCCTACTTGTGATCTTTCTCTCTGTCAAATAAATAAATAAAATTTTAAAAAGTCATAGTTTATATATTTTTTTAAAGATTTTATTTATTGGGCGCCTGGGTGGCTCAGTGGGTTAAGCTGCTGCCTTCGGCTCAGGTCATGATCTCAGGGTCCTGGGATCGAGTCCCGCATCGGGCTCTGCTCGGCAGGGAGCCTGCTTTCTCCTCTCTCTCTCTCTGCCTGCCTCTCTGCCTACTTGTGATCTCTCTCTCTGTCAAAATCTTAAAAAGATTTTATTTATTTATTTGACAGAGAGAGAGATCACAAGTAGGTAGAGAGGCAGGCAGAGAGAGAGGAGGAAGCAGGCTTCCTGCTGAGCAGAGAGCCAGATGCGGGGCTCCATCCCAGGACCCTGGGATCATGACCGGAGCCGAAGGCAGAGGCTTAATCCACTGAGCCACCCAGGCACCCCCATAGTTTATATTATTAAAAGCCATCACAGACACTGTTTTATTTTTATTTATTTTTATTTTTTTATGTATTTGACAGACAGAGATCACAAGTAGGCAGAGAAGCAGGCGGGGGTTGGGGGGAAAGCAGGCTCCCAGCTGAAGCAGAGAGCCCAATGTGGGGCTCAATCCCAGGACCCTAGGATCATGACCTGAGCCAAAGACAGAGGCTTTAACCCACTGAGCCATCAGGCGCCCCAGACATATTTTAAAAGCTTTACATGTATGATCTAACTTTATCCTCATAATAACTGTACGAGTTAGATATTCTCATTATTTCCACTGGACAGAGAGGGAAAATGAGGTGTAGAGAGGTTAAAAAATTTGCCCCACTTCACAGAATTGTGAAAGTAGACTCGACATTCAAACATGGGCAAGCTGATTCCAACACCTGTGCTTCTATTTTCTTATTAATTAGGAAAATAAATAAAAAACAAAGGTTAGTCTCTCTTCTACTTTGGTTTTCTTTTTTTTCCCCTGCTCTAGTTTCTTTTTTAAAAAATATTTTATTTTATTTTTTAAGACATAATTTTAAAAAAAGATTGTATCTATTTATTTGACAGACACAACAAGAAAGGGAACACAGGCAGACAGAGTGGAAGAGGGAGAAGCAGGCCTCCCACTGAGCGGGGAACCCCATGCGGGTATTGACAGGTGGTTCTATCCCTGGATCCTGGGTTCATGACCTGAGCCAAAGGCAGACATTTAATGTCTAAGCTACCCAAGCACCCCAGAGATTTTATTATTTTTTAAATATCTTTTATTTTTAAGTTATCTCTACACCCAATGTGGACCTGGTACTCACAACCTAGAGATAAACAGTTGGATGCTTTACTGACTGAGCCAGCCAGGTGCCCCTACTCTGGTTTCCTTTGAATCAGAAAATACCATCTCCTCTTTCCTCATCTTCTGTGGCCAAATGAACAGTTATATCCATTTTTCTGAAAGGGAGCTTGAGATACTTGCTCTGCTCTCACAGAGTCATATTGCTGGAAATGCCCTCTTTTTGTCATTCAAGAGAATGCCTTCGCTTGTTTCAAGTGTGTCAGCATCACTGAAGGGTTGAGAAGAATTAGGTTTTCTGAAAAGGACTTGGAGTGGGAAGTCAAGAAGGCGTTTTCAAAGCTGGGAGCTGGGAGCTAGGAGAAGCTTGCTTGGCCTTATTCAGCACCGTGGACAGGGCTCCTGGCACTCTCAGGACCTTGGACAGAGAGGCTGGTTGCGTTTGCCAAGGAAACAACTCTGATTAGTGAGCCGACCAAGTGAAACCAAACCGCGAAACTCTTTTTTCCATCTTTTCAGCTAGACCTCAGTCACCTGCTCTTGGATCTTAAGGACAGAGATGCAGGGAGTGCATTATATTTTAAAGGCGCTAGTAACGAGGGGAGATAAGATTCTGAGGTGGGGAGGATTATATAAATACAAATGGCTTTGGCTGATGTAAGGTTCTCAGTTGGGAGTGGGGCACTGCTAATGACATTTGTTAATCATATGTATTTTTTAGGCGGAGTAGCAAAAGGCCGCGGTTGTCCTCTTTATCACCCAATGTCCAATTCACCATCCCTTACACTCAAGTTTTAGTCTCTTGAAGAGCATTCCATGTAGAAAAGAGAAAAAATAATCTCTCCACAGACCCTTGCTCTTCTTTCCTTTCCCTACCCCCACTCATTCCCTCTCTCTTTCTCAAATACACATGTGGGGGCGCACGCGCGCGCGCGCACACACACACACACACACACAGGCTCAGGGTGGGAAGCGCGAGAGGTTCTGCACAGTTGGTGGAGAAGACTGAATTCCCAGCAAGCGGATGCCCCCGAAAGCAGGCTCTGTCTCTTTAAATGGGTTGTAGCAGTGGGGGAGGGGAACTGGCCGGAGCTGGCATTGTCCAGTTTGAACTGAGCACCGGAAGTGAAGGGGCAGGGCCAGGGCCGTGCACTGAGCCCCCGGCCATTGTCCATCTCCGACCAGGGCACTAGCCACCCCCTTGACCAACCCTCTTTATTTCTTAGAAAGGGAGGCTACCTCTTCGAGTAAGGAGATCCTATACTTCAGTTCCCCCACCAACCACACTCCTTGTGGGGGGAAGCACACTTTAAGGTGGGACTCTGAAAAGACGAGGGTCCGGGAACCCAGGAGTGTCCGGAATACTGGAAGAAATGCCTCCATCCACCTACCCACCTAGTCCCTCTCCCGCGGATAGGGTCGCGTTTGGGATGGAGACAGGATGAGGACAGCTGGATGAGGGAGGAACACTTTTGGATTCCTCCTGCTCGCCCAGGAAGCACCACGTGGAATCAGTTTTAGACACAGATTTGGAAGGAAAGGATTTTTTACACAGAATCAATTAGGAGCACTTTGAGATATCTAGAGAAACAGTCGAAACTCAGGGAGGCAGAGACATTCAGTGAGTCAGAGACAGCCCCTTTCGAGGAAGCGCCTTGGTCAGGACTGGAGATCAGCCCTGCTGCGTCTCCGCCCCCCCCCCCCCCCCCCCGCTTCCCCATCCCAGGCTTCCTAATGTCCTGAACTCCAGGTCTATCTAAGCACACGGGGGTGGGGGGTGAGAGCGGGTCAGCGCCAAGCAGCCGGGTCAGCTCGGAGGCCTGAAGGGGAAGGGAGGGGGAGGGGCGCTCAAGAGCTGGGGGAGGGGGAGGGCTCATCCATTTCTCCCTTGACAGGTGGTTTGAGTCTCTGATTGGCCAGGGCTGCCAGGCTCACACCTCCCTCCCCCAACTCTCTGGAATGTATAATTATCTGCGCGGGGGGTGGGGGTGGTGTGTGAGTGTGTGTGGGAGCAGTCACATGGTTTTAGAACTACCCCCCTCCATAAGCCCCCCACCTGTATGCTGCTTTGGGGGGCCCCCACTAAGTCGTTAAAGTGCAGGATTCCAAATTCCGGGGTACTCAAGACTTCTAGAGCTGACGGCCCCCATCTCCAGATGTGTGTGTGTGGGGAGGGGGTGTCAAACCTCAAGGTTCTGAGAAGAGACACCCCAGAGGTGTCAGAGACCACAACGATGGGGGAGGGCCGGAGCTGGAGCCAGAGGGAAAGGGAGGGGAAAGAAGAGGGAGGGGAGGGGAGGGGGCTGCCCGCGGGGGGTTGGGTCATTGTCTTTTAGAATTTGGGAGCCTTTGAAAAGCCGTGGGCCCTCCCACCGCTATTGTGCTGGGGAAGATGTAGCGGCCTCTTCTCCGAGCCACCCCTTTGCCTCCGGACTTCTCTGGGGCCAGCAGCCACCCGACCAGGGGCCCGGGGCCGTGGGCTCAGCCGACTACCATGGGCTCTGTGTCAAACCAGCAGTTTGCAGGTTCGAGCTCGGGACTTACTGGGGACACCTTAGGCTTCAGGGGCGCCCAGGAGCCACATAAAAGGGAGGTGGGGAAATGTCCTCCAGACTGGCCGAAGGACCCTAAGTCTGTGCGGCCTCCTGCCTCAGGGGCCATTTCTGGACCAAGGAACCCTGGTGTCCCCGTGGCGTGCACACCGAGGCTACAGGGGCGGAGGGAGAGAAGAGGAGGGGCCTGTCCGGCCATCTATCCCCGGGCAACGTGTTGTGGGAAGAGGAGCAAAACTTTTGGGGCAACACTCGCTTAAGTGTAAGCTTGGGGAGCGCGGGAGGCGGCCAGGACATTTCTTTCCTCGCCAGGTGGTTGGTAGCTGCAGCCACCTGGGTGCCCATCCGCGGGCTGGACACTCGGGTATCCCTGCTGGGTCTCGAGAACACCCTCCGATTCCGTGGCCCCCCAGTTGAGCGTCCTCCCAACCTCCAGGTGGCTGCGCCAAGGCGCCGGAGGAGGCGCAGGAGGACGCCGCCCGGGCGGCCGAGGAGCCGCAGCTGCTGCACGGTGCCGGCATCTGTAAGTGGTTCAACGTGCGCATGGGGTTCGGCTTCCTGTCCATGACCGCCCGCGCAGGGGTCGCGCTTGACCCCCCGGTGGATGTCTTTGTGCACCAGGTGAGACAGACGCTGGGAACTTCGCCGGGGGAAGGGGATGTTGGCGCGCATATTCAAGGTTGGGCGGACAGACTCGGCTGTTATATTGAGGGAGATCGTGGGCCCTCATTGTGCGCTCCCATCTGTGTCGTGGCACCCCAGTCCTGAGTCCCCATTAACTCCAACGGGACCGGGAGGGTTGCTGAGTCTATGAACAGTACCCCTAACCTTTCCCGGAACCTTTCTGGCTTACCACGTGTCTGTTACCTCTTTCCCTTGGGAAGGGGGCAGGGGGCAGGGAGGTGACCCCATGTGGCAGAAACTAAGGTTGTATTGTGCTTGCCGGTGGGGGGAGGGCGAGCAGGCCGGCCAGGGAAGCACATGCCCCGTTCAGGGCCTTGAGCGCCCAGCGTCTTTGACTAAAGTGTGAATGGAGCTCTCTGGCGGGAGAGAGGCAGGCAAACCTCTCTGGGATCAAGCAGGGGTAAAGCTGAGAAGTCAGCTGGGTCTCCTCACCCAGGTGGTCACCCAAAACTCAAGCCCTGGGGCCTTAGTGAGTTTGGCCGATCCTTGAAGACTCTGGGAACCTGAAACCTCTTCCAGCGTACCCATCTCAGGCACATAATTAACCTATTGGGCTTTGGCCGTGGAGTTCCACCAGGAAGGAAAACCGGAGTCCAGGCCTTAGATTCCTAGTCCGGGCTGGGAGGGAGTTAGGTCACAACCCCAAGTTCTCAGTTAAAGCAAGGCAGCCCAGTGGGGGTGAAATTCAGTGTCGCAGGGCAGGGGGTGGAGGAGTCTAGCCTCTGGACCTATTCTCTGCTTGGCATTTATGGCCCCAGACGGCCATTGATTGCTGTCCTAACATTCCAGCCTCGAACAAGGAGCCAGAGACTTCAGGTTCCCCTCCTCCCCGGCTTCCTCTTCCTTTCACCCCCTCCTGTATATCTTAGAAGTGTTCCGGTGGTCCTGGGACACCAGCCACCCATAACAACCACGGAAAGGAAGTTGCTGTTAGAGTCCCTTCCACCTTCGGAGGTTTGGTGTGGGACGTGGAAGAGAAATTGATCATCTCGGGTCCAGTAGGTTGACACCCAGACCGGGCAGGGAGGGGTTACTTCGGAGAGGTTGGCTTTAGGAGCCTGGGGGGAGGGGAAAGGAGGATGTGGGGATTAAGGGTTGGAGCCTCAGGGATGGTATTCTGGAGGGGGAGGGGTGGAGAAGGGAGATCCTGGGTGGACTGGTGGGAGGCTGCCAGGAAGTCTCCCGAGCGTGCTCTTCCACGCGAGGACACGGAGTGGGGAGATGGAGGAGTGCCGGGACCCAGTTCATGTTGGGGTACTTCACGGGGAGGGGGGGGTCACTGGGCTACTGGAACATCTGCCCTGCCGGGTGGGTACGCCGCAGCTTACTTTCCCACCTCCTGGCTGCGTCCAGTATCTCCTCCCACCCTTTACCCCCACCCCCAACCACCCGACAACTTGTTCAGGCTTTGCCCCCAACTCCCTGTCTCATTTACATATGTGAATGATAACCCACAGGAAGTAATTGCGGGAGAATGAAGGGAATTGGCCTCTTTAGATCTATTAAATCACTTTATTACAGGAACCAGCTTTGAATGGCCCTCCTCAGCGGGGTAGCCAGCTCTCCCACTTTCCCATTTATCTGATCACAAAGAGATTAAAATCTCTTGGTCTGGAGATGGACTGGACAGCTTCCCCAATTTTGGGAGGCTTGGAATTAAAGAGACCCAACATTTTCTTGCGTCCCTTCCAAAGGCTGCCAAATAGGGGCTGGAAGGAATGTAGCCCCTCATCTGGGGTTCGTTAGTGCTGTCCAGTCCCAAGGAAGGTGTTCCTGAACAGATGAATCTGTGCCCCAATTCACTTAACATTGGGATCAAAAGCAGTTGGAAAATACTGAATTTTCTAGAGGAAAGCCAGGATCTTCAGGTTTGGGGAGTGGAAACTGCATCAAGCTCCTTTAAATGGGTCATTTGGGAGATAATCTTGGATTTCAGGGTCTTGGAATGTCCAGGGACATGCCACTGTTGAGTAAGTTATCAAGAGGGAGTTGAGCAGGGAGAAGGAATCAAGAATTTGTCTTCTAAATGCCCTCTACCAACAGTCACAGAGGACAATGAGTGGAAATTCCCTGAACCTTACCTGGTAGGATAGCGTGCTGCCCGGGCTCGGGTTGATCCTCAAACCCTACGACAGCAGTAGACTGGTGATTATAGTCCCTGCACTTGAGAAATCTGAACTATTTCTTTGGGGATCTAATGTAGAGTAGATTCAGGACAGTCCCTAAAGATTGTTCTGTGGAAGGAATGTGTTCCCGTGTTCCCAAAGTCTGGGTATTGGGGGGGGGGCAGCTGAGAAGGGGGTAAGGCTGCTCTCTTTAGGAAGAAAACCTCCCCTTCTTTGGCTGCTGGTGGTGGGTATCCTGGAGCCCGAGATGATGAGAAGGATAATTGTCCCGTTAAATGTCTGCCAGGGGAGAGGGTCAGGAAGCCCCTTTCTAAGAAAGGAAAAGAGGGGAAAGCAATTTAATATTTTCTTTTCCTTTCCAAGGTTGGGCTTATTTGGTTTCTAGCACTATTCACGACTGTTCTTGTGCTCCCTCTCAAAACAATTCAGGCCTCCCCAGGAGTAGAGGAGTAGGAAAGAAAACCTCCCCTTACCCTTAAAAAAAAAAAAGGTAAAAGAGATTTCTCTAAACGACACTTCTGTTCAGACACATCTTTAGATCCAGAACCTCTGCTTAACCATGTGTTTAGGAGAATTTAAGAATCATAGTATTGGCAGATGGCCCGCCCTTAAATTAAGGTTTCTCAACCTCAATTGACATATTTTGAGGAAGATAACCCTTTGCTCAGAGCATCCCTTGGTTGTGACAACTAAAAACATCTCCAGACCATGCCGTCCCAGAGGCAGAATCCCCCCTCAGGTGAGAAATAGTTACACAGGGAAAGCAGGAGCAAGAAGCCACAAAGTTGTTTAAGATTCACCAAGAATTTTGAGATCTTCATAGCTATTGTAAGAGTTTTGGCTTAACTCATGTTTCCTGTGGCTCAACTCCCAAATCCGCAAGATTTGTAGAAATTGGAGCACCAGAAAAGGCTCCCTGCTTACTCTACAGTTCTTCAGATCCCAACTATGTCTGAGATGGCTTTCTAGCTAAAAAGCGGCATTGGAAGGCCTGAGGCAAAAGAAGAGCCCCAAGCTGACTAAGGGACCAAGTTTTGGGTTAGGAGAAAAAATTTCAATACTGAAGCCACGTGGCTTGCTTTTTCTGCAAAGGCTGAGTGGGAGAGCTACCTCAGGCGGGGTCTGGATTAGGACTCCTGGGTGCTGGGGTTGGAGAGGGGAGAATGTAGAGATATTTCCCACCTGCTTTATAACTTTACTGGTGCTTCTGATTACTCACCTCATATCTAGTTAGTGATGTGCTTGTCTTACCTCTCCTCTAACTAACCTGTAAGCTCTTCTAAAGAGTGGGACTAGCTAGCTGTCTGGTTAGTTTCTTCCTATTACACTAGTATGGGCTTGGTGGGCAGAAGGAATGCCTGTGAAGAAAGAAGGAGCTCCTAAATCAGGAGGACAGTAACAGTTTGGGGTCCCTGTCAGCAGAGATCTTCCTCCAGAGAAAAAGATTGGAGATAAGGGAGGGTGTGTTATGCTGATAACTGCTCTTTCGGAACTGAGGTCTGAAATAGGGTTGGGCTCTGAGGGGCATGGTGAAAGCTGGTGGCTTGAATGTCACAGTGTGGAGACCCAGATGGGATCCTCTGGTTTCTGCTTGTGGACTGGAAGCCACAAGTTTGGTCATTCCGTAGTTCTTCATCTTAACCAGACAAATCAGATTTTTTAAAAACTAAGTGAATCACCCTAATTTTCAGAAAGTTGGTAGAGGTTAGTTTGAGCATTATGGGATCTTCTCGGGTCTCTCTTTCTGAAGAGACATGCTTTCTAGACAGTGTCCCAAGGAAAGGCTGTGCCACGATCCTGAGTGAGCTTTCAATCTGAGAAACTTGTCACCTTTCAGCTGG
This sequence comes from Mustela lutreola, assembly GCF_030435805.1. NCBI lineage: Eukaryota > Metazoa > Chordata > Mammalia > Carnivora > Mustelidae > Mustela > Mustela lutreola. Next base: position 19,300,172 of record NC_081299.1, read on the forward strand.
TAAGTGGTTTTTAGTGACTTTCCCCAGGGCAAGGTTGTTTCTTGAACATTCCTAATCAAACCACCCTACTAGAATTGCCTGTTTTGGGGGGGCGTAGGCGGGAGCTGCTCTAGGGAAAGCCTCCACCCTCCCTTCTTCCTGCAGGCAAGAGTAACAGTTACTATCTCTATGAAGTCTGGGGTCAGGTGGTGTGGGGGAGGAGGAGAAAATTTTCAGGGATAGTACCTCGTGTGTACAAACTCACTTAAAATGATCTCAGCTTGGAGTTACTTAATTCAAGCAGGAACTCAAATTCCAAGAAGAATAAGTGAACAACTAGGTTTCTGGCTGAAAACTCCAGGACCCTTTCTCCTGCACCCCTTGGGTGGATGGGGGCCTGGTGAGAAGTCAGTTCCCTATCCTTGAAAGTGTGATCCCCTTGAAACGCTTTCCTGAGGACAGACGATTACTGACTGCCCCAGGAGTTGGGGAGATAAGGCTTCGAGGTTCCTCTGGCTGTTCCTTCAGTCTCCCGCTCTGGCTTTCAGTGCAGACAGGCTGCTGAACAGCGCCATCTGGTGGAGAACGCAGGAGCTGGGGTCCCCGCTGCATCTGAGCGGAGGTGCCATGTGGGGGCTGTCCCTGTGTGGGCAGCCTTTAGTTCTGGCTGATCTCTTTCCTCAACCCTCTCTGACACCTCATCAGACAAGCTGTTTCAGGTAGAACCGGTTGGTTTCCCAGCCCCTACCAAGCCCTACCTTCAGGAATGAAGCTCAGGTAGGAGGACTATGATGACACCTCAGGACTGAGTCCTTTCTTTCATTGGCTTCCTTTACTTCTGGTTCAGAAAGTTCTAGAATATGTATGTGTGATTTTTTTTTTTTTAAAGATTTTATTTATTTATTTGACAGAGAGAAATCACAAGTAGTCAGAGAGGCAGGCAGAGAGAGAGAGAGAGGAGGAAGCAGGCTCCCTGCTGAGCAGAGAGCCCGATGCGGGACTCGATCCCAGGACCCTGAGATCATGACCTGAGGCGAAGGCAGCTGCTTAACCCACTGAGCCACCCAGGCGCCCTGTATGTGTGATTTGCATTATACTGCATAGCACTGGCTGGAGGGTCAGGCTAGTGGGCATCAGAGCACCTCTGTGGCTCACTGAATTTGGACGATATACTTCCCTTCTTTGCTTCCCTGATCTCAGTGGTAACATGGGGTGATTATGAGGCCTACTTGGCAGACTTGGTATAAGGGGTTAAGTGCTTAGAGCTCTCCTTAGCTTTTAGTAAGCATGAGTAAATATCAGTGACTTTGGGTAGTGGGGAACTTGGGTTATTCCCCAACGTTTGTGTACCGCTAGGTGGTTAGGGCTGAGGGAATAGACAGCACACTAGACAGTCTTTTGCTGGAATGGCCCTGAGAGCTGCAGAAAAACCAGGAACTCCTGTCATGCTTGCCTCCCTGAAACCAAAGCAAGTTTCCTTGAAATTCTGCCTGCTGCTTCTGTAGAAGGGAGCAGTGCGGCTAAACATGGGCATTGTTGGAGCTGGTGATAAAGGGGGTGGCCTTGCTTTTACAAATGGTTAAAAAAAAAAAAAAAAACCATGTATGTCCGACCTTCAGAGAGCAAGTTCCAGGGAAACTCAAGTGTCCTTTTTACTCCACCCCATTCTCTGAATGACAGAGAATGTCACTCCTTTTATGTGAACTGCCGAAGCCCCAGATTGATGCTGGGGCTGGAGTGTTTGAAGAGTGGAAGGTTAGTGGAGACAGTGGTGAGGTATTAAGAAGGAAGCAGAGGGTCTAAATATTGAATTGGCCTGAGCCCTTCCCTGCCACCCAAAAGAAATGCCATCCTCCCCAGTGCAATGGGTCCCCTGGGAACTGCCCACCCTCCTTCGCCGAACAAACTAGGTAAGGAAGATGGGAAGGAAGCCTGTCTCCCTCCCCCACCCCAACTTTTCAAATAATTGATCAGAATAAATAATCCTCATTCAGGTTCCTGCATAAAGGATTTGACCAGAGGCGAGGGTTAGGGGGGCAGGGGTCCTGTGTAGTTCTGTCCCTGTAAGGCTGGGATGGCAGGTCGGGAAGAAGGAAGGATGGCTACTACTGGTGGTGACTTTGGCAGACCCAGCCGACTTGACTGGGGAAGAAAGGTGTCTCTCCATTTCTCTCCGTGACCATAACCCCAACGTGGAGAGGAAGGAACTGATGAATGTGGTGAATGTGGGGTGGGGGTGGGGGGTTCGGAGCTGCAGCCTCAGGAACTCCAGGAATCTGACCACCAGAACCAACCAGTGTCAACTCTTTGTTTCCTGGGGCTGGGCTCTATTGGGGGAGCTCAAGCCTTACCCCTCCCCCCCCCAGCCTTTTCTTTTTTTGGAGGGGATGGGGAGAGGGGCGGGGCCCTGCTTTGTGTGTGGTTGGGGGTGGGGTGGGGGTGGTAGCAAGAATTTCAGGCTCCTTTCTGATGCAGGCCCTGTGAGGCCAGCTCAGTGGGGCAGCACGGTGATTACCTATCTGATAAGAGAGGAATTCAAACTATGTGTTGTAGAAAGGGGCGGGGTGGGGGGGCAGGGAGCCACCCCTGGAGACCACCAGTCTAAATCTTGACCAGCTATGGTAAGGTGCCTGCAGGGTTATTTTTTGTTTTGTTTTGGCTTTTTTTTTTTTTTTTTTTAACTTTTGAGATCTTACAGACCTCAGATCCTCCAATCCTGGGGAGTGGATGACCCAAGAGTACCAGGCAGTTTTCACATTGCCCCCACTGGTATTGTCTTGTTCTCCCAGTAAACCTAGGAGGTGTAAATAGATTTTTTTTTTTTCCGAGTTTCTGTAGTTATAAAAACCAGAGTTAAAATTTTGAGACTCCTGATAACTTGGTTCTCATTGTAACCCTGCCCTGTTCTAGTCTGAAGGGGTTGATGATAATTTCCGCTCACTGAGGATTTGTGTGTACAGGCTCTGTGTTAACTACTCTTCATGCACAAAACCTCAGAGCTCCTCTATAAAATTACTTTTTGCTCCATTTTATAGGTCAGCACAGAAAGGGAATAACAGGCCCTCAGATTCCAAACCCTTGTTGTTAAACACTTATCTGCTCTACCATCACAACTGGAGCTAGGAGTGTCCCAGCCTCGCAGCCCACTAAGCAAATGGGAGGACCTGGGCTTGTACCTCTTGGCAGATTGGCTTGTCCTAGCTGAGTAAGAAACAAGTCAAATGTAACTTACATCAGAGTTGTTTTGGTGCAACAGCATTCGCCTTTCTGCATTGTTTTTATTTCCTGCTTTGACTCTCTGCCCCTGCCCTCACTTCAACCTTGGGGGAGGGGAGCCGTCCGCCTGTCCCAGGCTGTTCCTGTGGGAAGGAAAAGAAGGGAGAGGCTATTCCTATGATGGAACTGGGGGAACAAAAGCTATAGATAATAATACATGAAATATTAGCTGAGCACATTCTTGATGTTTCCATACCCACATAATCTTCATTAGAAGCTTAGTTGGGTAATGTACCTATTACTACAGTCTCTGAAGGAACTGAGGGCCAAAGGTGAACGATTGACTTAGGTCATGCAGCCAACAGTTGGTAAAACCAACATTTCAGGAACTACGGTGTGTAGCTCTCAGGCTTAGGCTTTTTGCTGGTGATCCCAGTGGGACCTTTGTCTTCAGAAATGCCATCTGAATTAAAACAATTTAAACGATGGATAAATTGGGGATCCCATCTGGCTAGAGAACATGTTGCCCCTAAGGCCCAAGTCCCAGTTTGAAATATTCCTCCTACCAACCACCACCTGCGTAACATAATGTTCCTTATTCAAGCTCCCGCAAGCCAAGACTGGGTGCAGTGGTCTTTTTGCTTCTCTGAACCCTATTTTCGATGACTGCACTTTGTTGACATTTGATACACTCTTTGGATGTTTGACCGAAATGGAGTAAGCTATCATGAAGTCTGTCCTGGGGAGGGTATGGGAGAGGGGGGTCACCTCCACCAGCATGGAGATGTTGATGTATTAAGTGGCAAGACTGTGAGCTTTAAACGGGGAACCCTGGGTTTTTCCTGACCCTGTTATTGTCGCTCAGCTATGTGAGAACTCCCAATAATGGTATAAACATGGTGTTTTAATGGGATTGTTTCAAACATTCTGGATCTTTTGATCTTTTTTTCCTTCACCCAGTAGTATCTGGTCATCTGTTCAAGTCAAATAATTCAGATTTATTTACCTCTTGGTTCATAGCAAGTTTTATCAGTCTATCTCTTGACTTTCACAAGGTGTTTATTTTTTGTTTTTTTTTTAACACTTTGATTTTAAACCCTCTGGAATATATTTTGCATAAATGAGATAGACAATATAGAAGTCTTGCTCAATATCCAAAATGGGTAGCTAATATTCTCAATAGTTTGAACTGTTTTCTTCACCTGTTGATTTTTCTATATACACTTGGGTCTCTTGGACTAAACTTACTGATCCATCTGCATGGGTCATACTGTCTTTTCCCTTGACCTTGCAGGAACATTACATTGATAGAATTCCAGACTTGGAAGAAGGTTGCAAGAATAATCCTGAGAACGCCCCATAGGACCTTTACCCAGATTAAGCAAGTCTTTTTTTTTTTTTTTTTTTTTAAAGATTTTATTTATTTATTTGACGGAGAGAGATCACAAGTAGGCAGAGAGGCAGGCAGAGAGAGAGAGGAGGAGGAAACAGGCTCCCTGCTGAGCAGAGAGCCCGATGCGGGACTCGATCCCAGGACCCTGAGATCATGACCTGAGCCGAAGGCAGCGGCTTAACCCACTGAGCCACCCAGGCGCCCCAGATTAAGCAAGTCTTAATATTCTGTCGCATTTGCCTTGTCATTCTTCTTGTACAGATACACTTTTTGGCTCCTTTTTTTTTTTTTTTTTTTAAATTAACATACAATGTATTATTAGCCCCAGGGATACAGGTCTGTGAATTGCCAGGTTTACACACTTCACAGCACTCACCATAGCACATACCCTCCCCAATGTCCATAACCCCACCACCCTCTCCCCCCCCACACCCCCAACCCTGTTTGTTTTGTGAGACTAAGAGTCTCTTATGGTTTGTCTTTTTGGCTCCTTAATCATAAGATACATCAGGCACCTTTATTGCTAAATATTTCAGTGTGTATCTTGGAAACTAGGGTCATTCCCTTTCACAATCTCAGTACAAAGATAAAAAAAAACCCTGGGCATTAATATTGAAACATTTGTCTGTATTCCATATGTAAATTTTGTGAGTTGTCAGAATGGGTTTTTTGCCCTGTTTCAGGACCCAGTCCAGGAGCATGCATCCCACTTAATTGTCCTATACTTACTCAAACTTTGTTTTTCACACCTCAATATTTTTAAAGTGTACAAGGCTGTGTTATATTTTACAGTTTTGTATTTGTTTATTTTCCCTTCCTCTCTTCTTCCTTTCCTCTCTCCTCTCCCCTCCCTCTCTGCCTCTCTCCCTTCCTTCCATCTCTAAGCCCATCATGGGGCTTGAACTTATGACCCCAAGATCAAGAGCCACACAGTCCACCTCCTGAGCCAGCCAGGCGCCCCTATTTGTTGATTTCTTTTTTTTTTTTTAATTAATTTATTTATTTGACAGAGAGAGCGATCACAAGTAGGCAGAGAGGCAGTCAGAGAGAGAGGAGGAAATAGGCTCCCTGCTGAGCAGAGAGCCCAATGTGGGCCTCGATCCGAGGACCCTGGGATCATGACCCGAGCTGAAGGCAGAGGCTTTAACCCACTGAGCCACCCAGGCGCCCTATTTGTTGATTTCTTATGAATGCTAAGTTTAAGAACTTCCCATCTGTTCTATTTTAGTTTAAATGAGAATAACTACCCTACCCAAAATATTACGGCATCTGTTTATGTAATGATTGTTCTTTGTTCATGTAACATAGATCTCTTGTTCTTAACTGTGGTGGCTCTTTTGATTGACGTTTTCTTTACAGAAAACATGGAAATATTACATTTCTTCTTCATACTCTACAAGAATGTGTGTGTGCATTTTTTTGGTGTTAGAATGGAGACTAATATTAAATCATGTTTCCCTTCCCCAGAGCAAGCTGCACATGGAGGGCTTCCGGAGCCTGAAGGAGGGTGAGGCAGTGGAGTTCACCTTTAAGAAGTCTGCTAAGGGCCTAGAATCCATCAGGGTCACCGGCCCTGGTGGGGTGTTTTGTATTGGGAGTGAGAGGCGGCCCAAAGGGAAGAACATGCAGAAACGCAGATCAAAGGGAGACAGGTATGAAGGCGGAGACAGGTATGAAGGCCCCTTGAAAGGGGAGTGCTCTCCCGATCTAGCCCCTTTCTTGGACCAGGACACCAAAGAACAAAATGAAGCAACAATTTGGGTGTTGGGTTTCTGCCTTAGGGTGTGGGAGGTGGGGAGAGGGCTGTAGGTGAGAAGGGCACTTGATAACCTAGCTCTTTGACTTGACAAGTAATTTTGCTTTGTGAGCTCTTGCCTCCATGGTTAATTAGGGGTAGTGATGCTGGCCTTATTGATTATTTTAGAAGCAAAGGAGACCACGAATGTGAAAGTCTAAGTGCTGGGGACAAACTGGTGTATGTCCCTGTTGCTTCTTCTAGATCTCTCCCAAGTGGCTGGTTTCTTTTGTCTTCCCTGTGTCCTGGAGCAGACCATATAGTCTGAGTCCTTTAATTATCTCTCTTTTTTAGTGAAGGACAGGTACCACTTCTTAAGAGTAGCATCTTAGGTAGGTAGCATCTTACCTATCTTCCAAATTGCAATTCCTAATTGGGGTCCATGATTTCCATTGATATTTCAGTATTTGCAGGTTGACCTGAATCTGAAGATACCATCTAGACAATTACAGATTTGGGAAGAACTTGGAAGTATCAGTCGTGGTCATATTCTTCCTTTTCTAAGTGGGGAAATGAGTTTCCAGGAAGGGGAGTGATAGAGTAATTGAACAGAGCCCAGGTGTCCTCACTCAGAGGTAGACTTGTGCTCTAGCTCCTTTCTCAACTTTCCCGTCCTGCTCTGTACCAGGTGCTACAACTGTGGAGGTCTAGACCACCATGCCAAGGAATGCAAGCTGCCACCCCAGCCTAAGAAGTGCCACTTCTGCCAAAGCATCAGCCATATGGTGGCCTCGTGTCCCCTGAAGGCCCAGCAGGCACCCAGCTCACAGGGAAAGCCTGCCTACTTTCGGGAGGAAGAAGAAGAAGAGATCCATAGCCCTGCCCTGCTCCCAGAGGCCCAGAATTGAGCTACAGTGGGTGGGGGCAATTCTTTTGCGGATCAGGAAGTTTTGAGGAGGAGGCAGCAATCGGCAGAGTGGAGAAAGTGGGGGCAGGGCGGGTAGGGGGCAGCTGGCTCTGCCGTGCATCTCAGGCCGGGGTCCACAGCATCACCCCCTCTTCCCTCTTGGCGCAGGGTAGGGGGGAAGGGGTGAGGCCAATGAACTCCAACCGTGCTCTATCCAGATGCTCTCGAGGGTTTTGGAGAAAATCCTTCCCTGTGTGCTTTATCTGAGTGTCCACCCCCGGATCTCCAACTTTGGAACGTGGCCTGGAGAGGGAAATGGTTTTCCTTTTGAAGAAGGAGATGTAATAATAATTTTTCCCATGCCAGAATGTAGAGATTAAGCATGAGACCAGATTGATGGGCCCAACCCACGAACCACTACATTCTGTGGGCAGGAGTCTCTTGGGGGTAAGGCAGGGTTTTTCCACATCTTGTCTCGTAACCCACTGTTGGGATATAGGGTGCCGAGGACTGTCTCAAGCAGTGGGTTGTGACAGTAGCCACAGGATGGTTGGGGGAACGGCCACAGACCTACTGTTCCTAAGCAGACTCCCACCCCATTCCGGGCCAACAGAATTTTATTTATTTGCTCCCATGGATAAGCGCACCTTGGGCCCCACTTTCTCCAGGATGCCAACTGCACTAGCTGTGTGCGAATGACGTATCTTGTGCATTTTAACTTTGTTTTCGTAATATAAATATTCTGGTTTTGTATTTTTGTGTATTTTAATCTTAAGGCCCTCATTCCTGCACTGTGTTCTCAGGTACATGAGCGATCTCAGGGATAAGTCGGCAGCAGCTCCGGGTCTACACAGCAGGAATGTTTGCTGTTTGAGCACCAGGGCGAACATCTAGTTGGAGTGCATAGCCTATTGAACTACCTCACTTTTGGCAATTAGAGCTGGCTTTTCTGCCATAGTGTTCTCTTGAAACCCCTCTACCTTCAGTGATCCGTGGGAGACTAGGTTTTAACTCTGTTTCCCCATGACTTGACCTCCTGCTTTAAGATTGGAAATTGGTCTGAACAGGAAAAGATGGTCCAGGAAGTAGTATTAGGAGAGGCTGCACCAGCTGAAGGGTGCCGAGGGGAAGCCCAGATTAGTTGTCTATACGTGTGATAAGGGATTCCTGTTCCAGATTTCTAATCCCAGGGGACAGGACTCACTTTACATACCAGATGCATCCTCTACTGGATTGGGGCTAGGCCTACCATGCACAACAGGGTGTATGTGTGTGAGTGTGTGTGTGCACATGCGTATTTTAAAATGAGTTGGTAAGGTTGGGTTTAAGAATAATAACTCTGGACCCATCTTGAGCTGCCCAGGGATGGGTGTGTGAAGCAAAGGCTAAATTTCTTAACCTTTATAAATTCTGGGCTTTTCTTGCTGGCTTCCAGAGATTCCATAAGCCATGGCTTCTTCGAGGTGCCCAGAGCCAGTGCCATGCCCTGCTGTAGCAGTGATAGTGTCGTGGTAGCTAAAGGAGAAAAGGTTTTATTTACATGCTGTGAGTTCACCACAAACCTACCTCACTGTTGAAACGGGGCAAATGCAATAGAACGCATTGGGTGATGTGTGTCTGATCCTGGGTTCTTGTCTCCCCTGCTCGTTGCCCCCCCCCGCCCAGTTACCTTATTTGTCTGGGTTTCGTAGGACTTCACTAATAGCAGATTGGGTGATTGCTAGGTGGCCTGGTTTGTGTAAATAGAATGTGTTGGTCTTCTCCATGTTCTTTTGGGGTTTTATTGTTTACAAACTTCTCTTTGTATTGAGAAAAATAGCCAAAGCATCTTTGACAAAAGTTCTGCACCAGGAAAAGAATCTGGAACATCGCTTGGTGATCCTCTGGAAGCGTGGCAGTCTTAAACCAGCCTTTCTTTTGTGTTCCCTTCCCCTATTTCCTATTTTGGGCCAGATCTTCTGTTAAAAACCTGACTCCTACCCTACCCCTCATTTATCTCCCCTCCCCCCAGAAGCCCCCACACATACACATTTCCATCTGGTAGAAGCGAAGAACACTTCCTCCCTTGTTCCCAATCTCCTGTGCCAAAACCATTCCTTGATGTGATTCATATTAATATGCTTATATTTGGTTGGAATAAACCTACTTGAATCTCCAGTCTTAGGGTAGAGAGCAGCAGAAGCAATGAAGGGTGGGGGCCTTCCATATAGAAAGTAGGGTTGGGAGACCAAGAAAGGGAAGATGAATGTATATCCAAGTCACTCAGGAACTTTTATGCAGGTGTAAGAAACTTACGTCAAAGCGGCCGCAAGATTGTTTAATAGGAGACGGACGAATGTAACTCCATGTTTACTGCTAGAAACCAAAGCTTTGTGTGAAATCTTGAATTTTGAATTTATGGCGGGGGGGGGGTGGTGGTAGGAAAGCTGTACCTATCTGTTCTTTCCCTGATTCCTTCCCCTCCTTTCTGAACTGCAGGAGACTGAGCCCCCTGGGGCTTTAGTAACTCCATCTCTGGGGAGTGTTTATTTGATGGTTGATTTTGCTGTGCCAGATAATTCCTTTCCCACTTGCTATTGTTTTGTAACACACATGCTGTCCCTTTTCCCTTCTCTTTACCCTGGGAAAATACAATGAATAAATAAAAACTTATTGGTACTGAAACTGTCCTCTTGTTGGGTCTTTAGGCTGTTTTTTCTTCTATAATTCCTACCTTCTTGGACTGGGACTCAAGTCAGGGAAGAGCCATTACAGTTCCTGTTCAGCCATTTTGTTAAAAATGAATTTGAAAATTCAGTCCTCTTAGCACCTCATTACAGTGGAGTTTTGTTTCTAGTTAAGGCCTCTTGTCCTGTTCCTTGGAAGCTGCCACATTCAAGAGGGGATTAGGAGCATGGCATGCATAAGAATGGGGTTGCCTGTGCCACTGGCTGGGATGAAAGGATGGGGCCATGGCTTGGGGCATGAGACCCTAATACTTTCTCCCCTGCTCCTCAAAGCCTTTTACAAATCTTAATTAATTAGCCCCCTGCAGCACCCCAGGCAGGGAAATAGTGAAACTAGGGAAATTGAGGCCAGAGGAAGTAACACTGATTAGCTATACAAAAACGTTAACATTTTCTTGGAGGCCAAGTGTGGTAGCTTTCTAATGAACATTGTATTTTAAAACATCTAGCGTCCCCCCTCCCCGACCTTCCCCAACAAGGGAGGGGATTTTTTAAAAAATTCATTGGAGGCGTGCCATCTAGTACACAAAGTGCACAGGAACGGCAGGACAAGAGTAAGAAGTTTCATACATGCATTCCAGAAACTTCATACCAAAAGTCAAAACTGACCACGGAAGTAGCTGAAAGCAAACTGCAGGGCTTCAGAAAATGGTCTTCCTGCAAAATTGATCTAATCAGCTAGACTGAAACTTAATTCTCAGGATGCAAAGCAGGAAGCAGGGAAAAGCTTGAGACTATTCATGGGGTGGGTTACTCCTCTCTAGGGCTTTCTTTGATCACGTGTGTTAAAAGTAACCCTTTCACGTGACATGATGAACTGGGAGCTACCAGTGCAAGAACTCTTCCTGGCCTTGTTTCCTTGATGAGACTACAAAGTGAGAAACTACAAGAAGGTTCTTTAGAAATTGAAAACAATTTTTTTAAATTTATTTTTATTTATTTATTTATTTTCAGAAAATTGAACTCTTTTTAGTTTCTTTTGTGAGTCCCTCAAGTTCCTGCAACAGTTTTCCTTAAAGGTTACAGAGCTTAATGCCTTTGATCTTTCGATCAGGGTTAACTGATGGCCTTTCATTGGTCATTCTTAGAGCTCTTCCCAGCCTCAATCCCATTTTGAGTTGCTCTGGGCAGGTCCTGAATATGAAAAGCCCAAAATATAAGTGCTTTAAGTCACAAGGTGCATTGATAGTAAGTGCGTCTGTGAGACAGACTAGGGCTAGGAAGTTAACAAGCAATTAAATCCACTAAATAAAACTACAACATGTAAATACAGAATTTAAGACTTGAACCAGGACTCCCAACGCCCACTTCTCAGGACTTCCAGCAAGCAGCCCCATTTCTTAACAGTCCTAACCTGCCACCAGCTGCTGCTGAGCCCTTGCGCTTCTGACATGGGGATCCCCGAACTCTTGCCCTGTGGGGCAGTCTGCCTGACACCTCTGATCTGGTTCTACAGACCTCCGGGCTCCCCCAGGTGATCTGAACCCCGCCACTTGGCCCGGAGCCCGCTCCCCTGCCCCCTCAGTCACGTGAGCGCGGCGCTCGGTCTTTCGCTCGGTCTCCACCTCTCTCCCTCCATCCTCCTTTCTCGGATCCCGGGAGGGCGAATTTCGCCCGCAACGCTAGCACCGCCCCTCCTCCCAGCCCGCAGGCGCAGGGCGGAGCCCCGCCCATTGGTTGACAGAGGGGGCGTGTTACAGCGCCCAACGATGACGTGTTCTTCCAGCGCCACGTCGTGAGGAAGTGGAGCAGTTGGAAGGCGCCGGGCGGATCGGAGCAGGTGCTGGGTTCAAGCGGTGGGCGAGAGGGGAGACTGCTGGGCGGGGAGGCGGCTGTGGGAGAAACAGAGGGGACAGTGGAAGAGATGAATGAGGGAATAAATAATTTGGAGAATACTGAGATTGGAGGTGACGGAGGCGACACCTGAAAGGATTAGTGTGTTGGTGCGCAGAATGGGAAACGGTCTCGGGGAAGATGGAGAAGAAGGAAACCGGGGAAGGATCAGGATGTAGGCACTACGATGTGGCAGGAAGTGGACTGGGATGTTCAGGAACAGTCAGTGCAGATGCCGAGGAAAAGGGGATAGCAGCAAGGTCCACCAAGCCAAAACCAAGGAAAGGCCTCTGCCCCAAAGGTCTCATTGGCTTATAAACTCTGGGTGGTGAAGAATTACAGACCAGAGTCTTTGGATCCTAAACCTAGCCACTTTCCACAGTCCAGATAAATCTCTGCGAAGTCATCCGAAGCAGTTTGCAAGCTCTGGTGATTTAGTCTCTTTTTTGTTTATCCAAGGTTACCTGTCTGGTGTCTTCTTGTTCTGGGCTCATCTGCCAGGTCAGGAACGATGTCATGGATCAAGGAAGGAGAGCTGTCACTTTGGGAACGGTTCTGTGCCAACATCATAAAGGTGAGTACCACTTGGCCTCCTGGTTAGTTGGGTAATCTTGTGTCAAAACCTGTTATTAAAATTGAGTAACACATGACGTTAAGTGGAATTTAATAATGGAACCAATGGGGCGCCTGGGTGGCTCAGTGGGTTAAGCCACTGCCTTCAGCTCAGGTCATGATCTCAGGGTCCTGGGATCGAGTCCCACATCGGGCTCTCTGCTCAGCAGGGGGCCTGCTTCCCTTCCTCTATCTCTGCCTGCCTCTCTGCCTACTTGTGATCTCTCTCTGTCAAATAAATAAATAAAATTCTTAAAAAAAAAATAAAATAATGGAACCAATGAGTGTTTGAATTGCAAGGTAACTTCCAGGTCTACATCTGGCAGATTATTGTCCTAACGTTCACACTTTTAGGAACCCCAGGACCTCCCAATATCATTGAGTAACCTAGACCATTAGGTCTTCCTTATAAGGAGCTGAAATTTGTTAACTTGGAACTTTAATCTACTTTTCCTTGCACTGTTCTCTGGATTTAGATAGAATAATCATTCTTGATGTTGCAGTAGAGCATAACGGTTAAGAGTTTGGACTCTAGAGACAAACAGAATGGAAGTCTTGGTTTATCATTTACTAACCTATGTGACTTCATGTGGTTGTTTTGAGGATGAGATGAAACATAGACTGAAAACAGCACAGTGTCTAGCGTTTTTTGTTTTTTTTTTTAAGATTTTATTTTATTTATTTGTCAGAGACAGAGGGAGAGAGAGTGAGTGAGCACAGGCAGACAGAGAGGCAGGCGGAGGCAGAGGGAGAAGCAGGCTCCCTGCCGAGCAAGGAGCCTGATGTGGGACTCGATCCCAGAACCCTGGGATCATGACCTGAGCTGAAGGCAGCTGCTTAACCAACTGAGCTACCCAGGCATCCCAGTGTCTAGCGGTTTTTAATGACTGCTGTTATTGGGGCTGTTTTCAACTGTTTGAAGACTACAGTCATTCTATTTCCTACACCCCTTGCCCAAATTTTGCCTCCGCTTTTCTCTGAGGATCACAACAATGTTATATTTTCTGCATATAACAGGTTTGAGATTGACGCCAGGCAGCCTGGTTTTGTCTTTCAGCAATCTGTCAGGCAGTGTGTAGCAGTGAACTTATGAGTCAGCAAGCCTTGTACCCCATCCCCCCACCGCACATTCATACACAAATGCCAAGTGATCTCTGGCAGACGGGGAAATAGAAAGCATCTTCCTGGGGAACCACTGCAGTCACATGTTAGGAAGAAGCTGCATGACTTGACTGGAATTTTTCTTTTTTTAAGACTACACGTGGAGAGGGGCACCTGGGTGGCTCAGTGGGTTAAGCTTCTGCCTTCGGTTCAGGTCATGATCTCAGGGACCTGGGATCAAGCCCCATATCGGGCTCTCTGCTTAGCGGGGAGCCTGCTTCCCCTTCTCTCTCTCTGCCTGCCTCTGCCTACTTGTGATCTCTCTCTCTCTCTCAAATAAATAAATAAATCTTAAAAAAAAAAAAAAGACGTGGAGGACAAAAGCTGAAAATGTTGGAGAGGTATGGGGGAAGTAGTTAGTGATGAGGTCCTTCAGTGAGGAAAATTAGGCTAAGGAGTGCATTTTTGCTGTGATGGACAATAAAAGGTTGCTCTAAGCCAGATAAAACATTTTATTGGGTCCCCAAACTGTCTTATTTGTTTGCTTTGAAATGGCTCCTGACATTTACATTTTCTTGAAAATCCCAGTGTTCAGCTTCTCATGGGTATTTAGGGGAGTAACAACATTGAGCCCCCTTTTGTGGTCGGATAGAGTAGATTGCTCTTGTCTGTGGAGGATACCCTTACCACTGGACTGTAGCTGTCAGTATCGTTCCTGTGCCTTCTAGGTGGAGACATGAAACTAAAGTGGTGGTCAAGCGCATATGGTTAAAAGATGAACTCTGGAAGCATACAGACCTCAGTTTGAATAACCACTTGGACTTTTCTTAGCAGTGTGACTTGTGCAAGTCACTTGACCTCTCTGAGCCTATTTTTTCACCTATGAAATGAAGCTAATACTATTTACTTTATAGGTTTATATGAAGCAAAAACTGAGATGAAGGATAAAAAGCCTCGTATAATACTTGGCATGTAGTAAGTGCTCAATATAAATGAATTTATATAAATAGGTAAATACCAATTTATTGAGCCAGCAGCTCAAAAATACCCAGTTCTTTCTCATAGGAGCTCTTAACATCTAAGTCAAGCCTTTCAGCCAGGGGTTTATTGTCTTCCTGCGTGATTCATTTGTCTTCTTATTTCACAGGCAGGCCCAATGCCCAAACACATTGCCTTTATAATGGATGGAAACCGTCGCTATGCCAGGAAGTGCCAGGTAGAGCGGCAGGAAGGCCACTCACAGGGCTTCAACAAGCTGGCCGAGGTGAGTGTGGGCGGCAGCACCCAGCGGGAACAGTGTGTGGAGAATTGGACAATAGCTACAGAATCAGGCCCTGAGTTTACTGTGGAGAGTATATATATATATATTTTTTAACAGCCGTTTGTTGTAGTTTGCTTGCCTGCTTAGGTCTCATATCAGCATGAACAGAAATTAAGTTATATAGTGAATCATCCCAGAAAATTAGAAATAAGAACAAAATTGACTTCTCTTACCACCTCAGTAAACCAGCAGTTTATAGTTTTCTATGCATCACCCCCGTCCTTGTAATATGTTCTAACATGACTTAGTATTTGTGAAATTACACATGTATTTTTAGTTACCTTATTTTATGGGGTATTTTGGCAAGTCTTTTTCCAAGGTTGATATGTAGCTTTTCTAACTATATGTTTTAATGCCTATAGAATATTTTATTTCCAGGTTCTGACGTAATTTGTTTAGCTGCTCGACTATTATCCAATCTTATAAATAGTTCCATTTTAGAATAAATTCTTGGATGTAACATTTCTGGAGCAAAGGTAGGGTGACTGCCTATCCTGGTTTGACTGAGGCCTTTTAGTGCTTAAACTGGGAAGAGTGCCAGACAGCCTGGATCATCACTGGAAGCAAAGGCCAAGGGGATTTTATGCTTTTAATGCATGTTGCAAATTGGAAAACATTAAATTTAACAATAAGAACAGAATGTGGTCTGTCATTGTGAAGCTAACTTTAAGAAGGATGGAAATTCGGTCTGGACAGCCTTCAGCTTCCCAGCACAAGACCATGGCCTGATGCCAGGGCAGTGATACTTTTTGCCTTGAGTGAGTGGATGTGGGACTCACTTGAACACTGTGAGGAGGTCTTTAGGTTTGTTGACCTCAGCTTCTCTTCTGTGACTAAGTAAAAGGCAGTTTTGCCCAGTGCTTGGGAGCTTAAGCTCTGGAATCACTCACAACTTGTGGGCACCCCTGCTCTACCACTTCCTGACCCTGTGACCTGCAGCAAGTTAGACAGCTTCCCTTTACCTCCGTTTCTTCATCAGTAAAATGAGGACAGTAATAATCTCTACTTTCGGAGATTTTGCAAGGATGAAATAAGATGGCACTATGAAGAGTGTGTGGCAACGGTTTTGGCATAAAGTGCTCAGAAAGTTGGCGTTGTTACCATTCGCCGCTATAAAGACTGGTCAGTGGTAGGTTCCACCCCAGCTGTGCCGGCCAAAAGGTGGCTTCCCTGTCATCTGTGGAGCCTGAGTCTGTTCAAGTGTCAGTTTCTCACTGTAGTTTTCCCCAGGTGGCAATGAACTGGGTTGTGTGTATGTCTGTTAAGGGATTAGAAAGGCAGCTCACTTCAGCCTTGTTTCTTTAGGTTCAGTTCTGATTGAATGTCTTCTGTTCCTTACCCTTAACCTCCAGGCTCCCTGTCTCAACACTGTTAGTCTCAGCTCCAGTTAGTTCTCTGCCTTTAGTGGTTCTGGGTTAGAGCACCCCCAAAGGTTCATTTATTTATTTATTTATTTGTTGAAAAGATTTTATTTATTTATTTGACAGACAGAGATCACAAGTAGGCAGAGAGGCAGGCAGAAAGAGAGGAGGAAGCAGGCTCCCTGCTGAGCAGAGAACCCGATACAGGGCTTGATCCCAGGACCCTGGGATCATGACCCAAGCCGAAGACAGAGGCTTTAACCCACTGAGCCACCCAGATTCCCCAAGGACTGGGTTTAAATATGAGTTTCACTTCTCTTTTCGAGGTATAATTTCATACGGGGAAATGCATTTTGTTTTGACCGTTGCATTTACCTGTCTAATCCATACCCCTGTCAAGATAAAGAACATTCCCATCTCTCCAGAAAGTTCCCTTGTGCCCCTCCTCTCCCAGTCAAACCCTGTCCCATGTCCTCTTCCCCTCTTGAGGCAACCACTATTCTGATTTCTATCACTAGAGGTTAGTTTTTGCTGTTCTAGAACCTTATATAAAGGATTCATACAATGGAGTTGTAGCCTTCTGACACGTTTCTTCCACTGTCCAAGCCTGTTTTTCTCCTCTATAAAGTAGACTTGAAGTCAGCAGCACCATTCTCAAGAGGTTTTTCAGAGAATGGAATGAAATAATATATGTGAAAACCCTTTCTAGATTTAATGCTACACAGCTGTGTACTCGATGCCTTTATTCTTATAACTCATCAGCCTCTCAATCTGACAGGAAAAATGAGCTTATGTCGAGAGTAATAATTCCTTGTGTGTGGGTTTCTTTGTTTTTTGAGATTTTATTTATTTATTAGAGAAAGGGGGAGAATAATCAGGGGGCAGGTAGCAGAGGAAGAGGGACAAGCAGACTTCTCACTGAGGGTGTTGCCTGGTGTGGGGTTCATTCCCAGGACTCTAAAATCATGACCTGAGCTGAGGTCAGATGCTTAACTGACTGAGCCACCCAGGTGCCCCTAATACCTTGTGTTTTATATTGTCCTTCAGCCACCTTGTGAGTGATGGACGGTGCTCCTGTTTTACAGATAAGGAGAGTTAGGCCCATAGAAGTTAAATGATTTGCCTACCCTCACACAGCAAGTGCACGTTGGATTTGGGGACTGGAACCCAGATCTTGACTCTTGTCGGTAAAGGGTTCTTTCTAATAAACCACAGTTTACTCATTAAGTTCACATTTTTCAGTTTCTCAAGTGGTGGCTTTCTGCTTACTTGGTTTGTTATTCTGACAGAAACACTGGGGTTATCCTAGCTTTACTGGGTTTGGGGAGGAGAAAAGTCTGCCTCTCGCCTCCAGTGCGGAGTGGGAGCGGAGGCATCCCGTAATTTGCCTCCCTGCTCTTCCTCGTACCCTAGCTCCTTGCCTTCTCCCTCTCAGACCCTGCGCTGGTGTTTGAACCTGGGCATCCTAGAGGTGACGGTCTACGCATTCAGCATTGAGAACTTCAAACGCTCCAAGAGTGAGGTCGACGGGCTAATGGATCTGGCCCGTCAGAAGTTCGGCCGCTTGATGGAAGAACAGTAAGATTTTATCGGAGTGGGGAGTGTGCTCGGACCATAACCCTCACCCCTCTTATCTCAGGCTTATTTAAGGAACTCTAAACCCTTTTAATGTTAGTCAGATCTCTGATGGCATCAATGCAAGCTAGTCCCCCCCCCTTTTTTTTTAAAGTAGGTGTTTATCTGATGATACAGAGATATTTCACAGAATTCAAGACAAGTGTAACCAGCCTCAAGCAAAACTGAAACCAGGAATTGAAATCCATTAGCTAGGGCCTCTTCCTACTCTCTGAACTCCGCCTTTGACCGCTTCACGAGAGCAGCCCAGAATTAACTAAAGCCGTTAATTAATAGCCCACTTTACATTTCTACCCCACAACCAATAAACTATGATCAGGGGAGTAGCATCAGAGAAATGTTGGAAAAGTCCTTTTCTGCCATGTAATCATCCTAAAACATTACTATACTGCCCTATATATTCTCTTGGAAGGGACAGAATAATGTGTATGAGGCCTTTATGGGGAAGACTCAGTACTGTTCTTTGCTGTCACTAAGTTTAAACTAACTTAGGGAGCAAGGCTGGAAAGGGATAAAGAGGAAGTTTGATGGAGATGATTTGCTTCAAAGTGTGGAAACTTCCCCAGCCAAGACTGCTCCAGTCTTTATTACAACACTTTTCTGTGCAGCTCTTCCCTGTACCAGGACCCAGGGGGATGAGAGAACAGAGAGCCTAGAGCATTCGTGGAGCTGGGCCTAGAACAATTTTGTTATTTCTTTTTTTTTTTTTTTAAGATTTTTATTATATTTATTTATTTGACAGAGAGAGAGAGAGATCACAAGTAGGTAGAGAGGCAGAGGGAGAGGGGGAGGCAGGCTCCCTGCTGAGCAGAGAGCCTGATGTGGGGCTCTATCCCAGGACCCTGAGATCATGATCTGAGCCGAAGGCAGAGGGTTAACCCACTGAGCCACCCAGGTGACCCAATTTTGTCATTTCTGTTCCAGGGTGGATTTTGGGTTGGGGAAGGTAGTCAGGGGTAGGTCCATAATAGGATAACAAGACTTGGCCACAGACCTAGCTTCCTGGTCCCCAACAGAGCCCGTGTGGCTCAGAGTTCCCACCCAAGGGCTGGGTTTGGAGGCATTGGGGGCACTTCCCAGGTATTCAAATTCTTCTGTATGTCACATGTACAGAAATTCTTCTGATCACACTGTGTGCCAGGCCCTAAGCCTGGCATGTATTTTCATTTAATATTCACATTATCCTATGAGAAAGAGATTATTATTACCTAGTTGTAGAGAGGAGAAGAATGAAAACCAGAAAAGTTTAGGTGTGTCTCCTGGGTCACACAGCTATCAGACAGGCAGAGGCAAGACAGACAAGACCTTTCCAACTCTAGAGCTGAGCTGTTGTCTGCTACACTGCTCCGAAAGACAGGAGGTAATCTCACAGTTCCTGAGAGATCAAAATGCATGGCAGTATAGGTGCCTCTGAGATTGCGCTAATCAGTCAGCAGGAGAGAAAATGGTCTTAAGTTCTAAAGTCCTGGACAGAACAAGAAGAAATGTTTTCAGTGGTTTTCCAGCAATGTGCAGTAGACCCTCAGAGTTCTGAGGAGTGGGTGTGCAAAAAGCCAGAGGGAAGGGGGCACAGGGTGCTGGTTGACATTTACCTATTTTATATATTAGGCTTCTGGTTTTTTGGTGTGTTTTTTGTTTGTTTTTTTTTAAGATTTCATTTATTTATTTAACAGAATGAGAAAGAACACAAGCAGGGGGAGTGGCAGGCAGAGGAAAAGGGAGAAGCAGACTCTCGGCTGAGCAGGGAGCCCTATGCGGGGCTTGATCTCAGGGCACTGAGATCATGACCTGAGCTGAAGGCAGGCACTTAACTAGCTGAGCCACCCAGGTGCCCCTGGGGTTCTGTTTAATGTGTGACTTAAAGAATGAGTTCTTTAATGAGTTCACGGGACTAGTTTAGTTTCATCAGTTGGGAGACAGCCCTAGTGGATAGAAGCACAAGGCATGCCCATGGTGTGGAAACCTCCCCAGTTAGCTTATGGCAGAACCAGGTTGGGAACCTGGGTCTCCTGGCTCCTTGCCAGGGCTTTTGCCTCTCCTTCCCTGTAGACCTCACTCAAGTAACCCGACTGTTGTCTGAGAGTAAACACTTACAGGTACATCCTCTCCCTCAACACAGGCCAGTGTGGAGAGTAGGACAGGGATGGTTATTACCCCAGTTCACAGGGTATGGGAAACTGAGGCTGAGAGAGGCTGTTATACAAGGTCATCCAGTAAGGGCTGCCTCTAGGATTTGAATCTAGCTCTTTTCATTCTGGTTTTGCCTTGATCCCGAGTATTCATTTGTCTACTGTAGCAGCTTCGGTGGATTCATGAAAACAGGTGGCTAGATCTTGCTTCACTCTGGAAACAGAGTGATGCAGGTTATGGAGTGGACCCGCTATGGATGCGGCCTTGCACTCTGGACCAGGGATCTCAAGGACCTGCCCGCCCTACGGAATCTTCTTGTTACTAAGTTCCCATTTAACAAACACTTGTCATTCAGTTTTTCCATAGTGTCCCCAGGTGAAGGGAGCTGGTTGGGTTACAGAATTCATGCCCGCTGTGCAGAGTTTGGGAATAACTTATGGAGGCAGCAAGATACCATGATCCAAAAGGACAGGCCCAGGAACCAGGCTCCCTAGGTTCAGCTTTCCACTCACCACCTGTCTGATGTTGAGTAAATTACCTAGCCTCCCTGTGCTTCAGTTTCCTCGTCTATAAAAGAGTAATGATAATACTGTCCCCCTTAAAGGCTGGTGTAAGGATAGAATGTACTGATGCGTATAAAGCACTTAGACCAGTGTCTGGCACTTAGTAAACATAAAATTAATCTGAGGGGGCGCTTGGTGGCTCAATGGGTTGGTCTCAGGGTACTGGGATCAACCCCGCGTCGGGCTCTCTGCTCGGCAGGGAGCCTGCTTCCCTCTCTCTCTCTGCTGCTCTGCCTACTTGTGATCACTCTCTCTCTGTCAGGTGGCTAAATAAAATCTTAAAAATATATAAAATTAAATTAATCTGAGATGTTGCTGTTATTAACATCTTTTATCAGAAGGTACAGAAGTAACGAACAGTATAGCTCCTGCCCTTGAGTTCATTCCCTTGTCAGAACGGGACAGAATATATAAAATGTAACTTGCCGAGGACACTTGAAGCGGTGTGATGTGTGGTAAAGAATTCGGGTTCGGGTTCTTAAATCAGGCAGACCTGGCTTTCGGTCCTGATACTGCCCTTAATGGCCGGCTGACCTTGGGCCGTGTCTGCCTGCCTGTCTGAGTGTCTGTCTCCTGCAGTAGAATGAGGAATGTGGCAGACTCGGGTCAGAGTCATTGAGGGGATGCGGTGACACAGTGCACCTGGGACAGTGCCTGACACACAGGGCAGCACTTAGGAACTGGCAGTTGAGTGTAAGCAGTTCTCCAGGTCCATGGACTCTCTGTCCCAACCCTGCCTCCTTTTCCTGATCAGGGAGAAACTGCAGAAGCATGGGGTGTGTATCCGGGTCCTGGGCGATCTGCATTTGTTGCCCTTGGATCTCCAGGAGCTGATTGCACAGGCGGTGCAGGCCACCAAGAACTATAACAAGTAAGTGTTCCCATTTCCCCGGAGCATCCCAGAGTGGTCTCTGACTCCCTGCTAGCTTGAGGGAGACATGCTGGGCTTTCTTGGTATGCATTTGGTACAAGAGGCCAGGAGGGGTTGGGAATGCTTAGAGACCTCTTCCGTCTGCAGGGCGGGCTAGAGATGGTTTTTACTACCTCGTCAAATGTGTGCGAACATACACATAGAGTGTTTCATCCTCTTCCTCCACTATGCGCCTACCCTCCGTGATGCATACATATACATAGGTTACATATGCACATATATGTAATAATCATTATTATTAGTTTTTTACTTGATGGGCTAGGGTCGAAATGAGCATTATAGGGTGGATAAGCTATGGATGTGGCCTTGAGCTCTGGATCAGAGTACTCTAGGACCTGTCTGATACCCCGTATTATAATATATTTTGTTTCTGTCTATGGTATATCTCTGTCTCTGAAGGCAGATCCTTCAAGAAAATCTTTCTCTGTCCCACTCCTTTAACCCATGGAGAGGCTGATATTGGGAGGTCATGCAGATGCAGAGGTGACCAGAGTTCAGTAATCATATTTCATGAGGTGTGCCTTTGGAATATAATATGTGTTTGGCAGTGGACTGGATTGCATTAAATTTCCTTCCTGTTCTACTTTGCTTGTACTAGTATCACAGTGAATTCACGTCCTCTGAAAGCTGGTTGGCAGCAGGAGAGAGGGTTAGGGGCAAAAGGGTCATTTAGTGTGTGTCTTATTACAAAATTAATAACATGTTTATTCTAAGAAAAGTTGGAAAACGCAGAGAATTCATGATCTCACCTTTCAGAGATATCCACGATTCACATTTGGGGTGTGTGTGTGTTCTTCTGGGAAAGCAGTACTCTACAGACAGTGACTTAGTCCCTTCCTCTGGTAAATTATTCTCTTCTTCCCTTCTCAGGTGTTTCCTGAATGTCTGCTTTGCTTACACATCCCGTCACGAGATCAGCAATGCTGTGAGAGAGATGGCCTGGGGAGTGGAGCAGGGCCTGCTGGAACCCAGGTATCCCTGCTTGTTTAACATGATCACCGGTAGGGAAGCCAGGCTTGCCCCTCCTAAGCCATGTCCTTGGGCTGGAAGTCAAATGAGAGATGCATGTAGACAGAGTGAGGGCGTGACCACCCCCCCCACCCCCCCGCAACAGAGCTTAGGATAGGCTTACTGTAGCCTACTTCAGAATTTCTGTGTTCACCACAACTCAGGAAGCACCAGAGAAAATGGCGTAGCAGGTAGCAAAGCTGTGGCATTCACTAAAAAATGATGTCCTGGGCACCTGGGTGGCTCAGTGGGTTAAGCCGCTGCCTTCGGCTCAGGTCATGATCTCAGGGTCCTGGGATCGAGTCCCGCATCGGGCTCTCTGCTCAGCAGGGAGCCTGCTTCCCTCTCTCTCTCTCTGCCTGCCTCTCCATCTACTTGTGATTTCTCTCTGTCAAATAAATAAATAAAATCTTTAAAAAAAAAAAAAAATTATGTCCTTACATCTGAAACTAATATAACACTCATGTTAACTATATTGGAATTAATTTTTTTTTAAGGTTTTATTTTTAAGTAAGTCTGCACCTAACTTGGGGCTTGAAGTCATGACCCCGAGATCAAGAGTCTGGTGCTCCACTGACCGAGCCAGCCAGGTGCCTCTGGAATTCATTTTTTTTTTTTTTTAATTTTTAAAATTTATGTATTTAAAATAGAGAATGAGCAGGAGGGAGGGGCAGAGGGAGAAGGAGAGGCAGATCCCCCAACTGAGAAAGGAGCCCAACACTGGGCCTCTTCCCAGAACCGCCAGATCACAACCTAAGCCGAAAGCAGATGCCTCACCGACTGAGCCATCCAGATGGCTTAAAATTCACAAATTTTTTTAAAAAGATGGCCTCCAGGGCACTTGGGTGGCTCAGTAGGTTGAGTGTCTGACTTTGTCTTAGGTCATGATCTCGGGGTCCTGGGATCAAGCTCCCATATCAGGCTCCCTGCTCAGCAGGGAGTCTGCTTCTCCCTCTCCCTCTTGCTCATGTGTACTATCTCTGCCTCTCTCAAATAAAATCTTAAAAAAAAAAAAAAGAAAAGAAAAGATGTCCTCCATGGGGCATGGGGCTCTTGATCTCGGAGGTTGTGAGTTTATGCCCCCACATTGGGTGTAGGGATTACTTTAAAAGCAAAATCTTTTGGGACGCCTGGGTGGCTCAGTTGGTTGGACGACTGCCTTCGGCTCAGGTCATGATCCCAGAGTACTGAGATCGAGTCCCGCATCGGCCTCCCAGCTCCACGGGGAGTCTGCTTCTCTCTCTGACCTTCTCCTCACTCATGTTCTCTCTCACTGTCTCTCTCTCAAATAAATAAATAAAATCTTAAAAAAAAAAAGTTATAAAAAAAGCAAAATCTTTAAAAAAATAAATAAATAAAATCTTAAAAGAAAAAAAAAAAGGATGTCTTTCTGGCCCTTTGGCAGTGTTTGCCCTCGAATGATTTCTCAGGAATGCAGCTTGTGCTGGGTTTAGTCCTTTAGGTCTCTCATTTTACAGTTTCATGCAAAATTCAGGTATTTTCCAAAAAGACAATTATTCATTCCAAGCAGCATGTGGAGTCCCAACTATTAGAGCTTGAAAGATTTTGGAAGCCATCTAGCCTCTCAGTCCCGTCATGTTATTGTTAGTGTAACATTTAGTAATATTATTAATCAGCTAATAATAGCAAGAGTAAAATAACAGCAAAAATAACACAGGCGATGTGTTATGTTCTGTATTTTACTTAGTCCTTGATCTCATGTGTGAGAGGTTCAGGTGTTTTCTCCATTTTATAGATGAGAAAACCGAGCTGAGCGTTGAACGGCTTTCCCCAGACCATTCTGCTAGTGAGCGCCAGAGCTGACTCATCACTAGAGCTGTCTGATTTCAGAGTACCTGTCCTTTTCCTCTGTCACCTGGACCTTGGGACTCAGGAATTTGTCTGATTCCTTTCTTGGGTATAATTGATTTATCTGCAAAATTAAATTAACGATTAGAAAGTTGCTCAGTGAGAGTGGAATTAGATAAGCAGAAAAGGAGACTGTTTTTAAGGCTGTTCTGTAAATCCTTTTCCTCTCCAACAGCTGGGTGGTTTTCTGTGCCACATAGCTCATTCAGTCAGTCAGTCATTTATTCACTCAACAAACATTTTAAAAATGCCACATAAATGTAGGCCAAGCATGTTGTACAGAGTGGGTACAGTGGCAAAAATAAAAGTATGTATGTCCTGTGCTCAGGGAGCTCTGGTAAAGGAAACAGGCCATAATCAATATTATACACATTGACATACAATTATAATGGTGACCAATGTTATAAAAGCATCAGTGCATGGTACAAGAATTTAGAGTAAGAGGAATAGACCTGGTAGGGAAGGCTTTGCTAGGGAAATGATAAGTGGCCAGAGAAGGAAGGAAAAGCAGTACCCGAGGAAAGAGGCAGTAGTAGTGTGAGGAGGTTGTCGGTAACAGAAAGGTTGTTGGGATAATTCAGGTAGGGATTACCTGGAATGGAGCTTGCATGGTGGTGGTGGTGGAGGAAGAAGTCAAGTAGACCGCATCGAGTGTTATGAAGTAGATAAAATTGAGAGGCCTTCATGGGCCAGGTCTGGAAAAAAAATGTGGTATGTGAGACTCCAGGGTTTTTGACTTCCGAAACAGTGCACAGCGGTGCCCTTCCCTGTGCTAGGGATCTCCGAGGGAGGATCCAGTTTGAGAAAGAAGGTCAGCAGTTTGATTTGGGATAAACTGTAGATGTTGAACGTAGATGTCAGAGTCTGGAATGAGAGAGGGGGAGGGCCAAGGATGGAGTTTTGAGAAACTCTGAGTTGTGCTGGCTGGGTAGAGGAGAAGAAGCCTTAAGGGATAAAAAGGATGAACAACCAGAAAGGCAGGAAGAAAACCAGGCAGTCGGTATTATGGAAGCCAAGAGAAGAGGGACTTTGCTGGTGCAGGGTGGGAGGAAGGGGGCATTGGTGGGAGCAACAGTGTCGAATGCTCTAGAGAGGTCAATTAAGCTATGGATTGAAAGTGAACTGTTGGTGGGGGGCGCCTGGGTGGCTCAGTGGGTTGGGCCGCTGCCTTTGGCTCGGGTCATGATCTCAGGGTCCTGGGATCGAGTCCCACATCGGGCTTTCTGCTCAGCAGGGAGCCTGCTTCTCTCTCTCTCTCTCTCTCTGCCAGCCTCTCTACCTACCTGTGATCTCTCTCTGTCAAATAAATAAATAAAATTTAAAAAAAAAAAAAAAAAGAAAAAGAAAATGAACTGTTGGGGAAGAAATTAAGATGCTGGTTAAGTCAGTGGAGGGCGGGCAGGAAGATGAGAGATGAAGAGGAACAGGGTTGTATGAGTAGGTGCAGGTTTTTGTGATTTTCTGATTCTTGACCTAGGGGGTGATTTCATAGTTGTTCCCAGTACTATTGTGCTTTCCAGTTAATGTTTCATTTAAAGAGACAAATGTTTATGCTGGAAAGAAAGAAAGGTTTTGGCCAGTAGATTTGTGTATATTCTTGCCTGGGACTAGAACTCTGATCATGCCTCTAAGTTCAGTGTTCTTTTTTTTTTTTTTTTAAAGATTTTATTTATTTGACAGAGAGAGAGAAATCACAAGTAGGGAGAGAGGCAGGCAGAGAGAGAGAGAGGGGAGAAAGCAGGTTCCCTGCAGAGCAGAGAGCCCGATGCGGGGCTCGATCCCAGGCCTGGGATCATGACCTGAGTCGAAGGCAGAGGCCCCAACCCACTGAGCCACCCAGGTGCCCCTAAGTTCAGTGTTCTTGATACTCATACCACAGTGACAACCACTGACCTTTATCTCGTCTTTCTTGCCCAGGAAGTTTTCCCATATTAATTTTCTTTGCCTTACGTGGCTTAGGAACCTGCCTACGTGGATTAGTCAAGCAGATAGATAAAGTGTGGGTGGGTCAGGGTTGCCAGGGAAGGAGGCTGCAAGCTTAGAAAGATTAGTGTTCTACTTGGACTGGGCTGATCGGAGCCCCAATATGGACATACTTTTATAAAGGTTATACATGTTCATCAGAGAGGATTTACAAACTACTGGATATAGAAAGATGAAAATTGGGTGCCTGGGTGGCTCAGTGGGTTAAGCCGCTGCCTTCGGCTCAGGTCATGATCTCAGGGTTCTGGGATCGAGTCCCGCGTCGGGCTCTCTGCTCAGCAGGGAGCCTGCTTCCTCCTCTCTCTCTCTCTCTGCCTGCCTCTATGCCTACTTGTGATCTCTCTCTGTCAAATAAATAAAATCTTTAAAAAAATAAATAAAAGACTTTAAAAAAAAAAAAAAAAAGAAAGATGAAAATTTAGGTCTTCCAGGATCAGCAACACTCCTGGTAACACTTTGATTTTTAGGATGTCTTTGTAGGTCTTACTGTTTGCTTAGATATGTGTGTGTGAGTTTAATCAACTGAGTGGATTTTTCCCATCAAGTTGGTAACAATGTCTGTTACCTGTATTTACGTTCTAGGTTGTTTGCAAGTACATTGTCAAAAACTTTTTTAGCCTGTAAGCTCCTCACATTCAGAAAACCAATATGTATTTGTTTCTGAGATCTGTTTCCAGTGATCCATTCACTCATTTATTCAAACTTGTATCAGGTCTTTCTCTGTCCCAAGAAGTTGCCATGCTAGAAGGGCAAGAACACAGAGTTGAAGGTTTCATGGGGTTTGCCCTCAGGCAGCTCCGAGTCTGGTTCATGTACACACATAAGTCACCCGTGCCGCTGGGTCACGCTAATGGATGCGTAGGGCACAAGCTGATGTGATGAAAGCAGTGATGAGTTGTGGTTCAAAGTTCAGCCAGTCATCTTTTTATTTTATTTTATTTATTTTTTAAGATTTTCTTTATTTTTGACACAGAGAGAGAGCAAGCAGAAGCAGGGAGAATGGCAGGCAGGGGAGAAGCAGTCTCCCTGCTGAGCAAGGAGCCTGATGTGGGGCTCCATCCCAGGATACTGGGATCATGACCTGAGCCAAAGGCAGCCACTTAATCGACTGAGCCACCCAAGCGCCCCCAGAGTCGTCTTTTTAAAACACAAATCCAGTAATGACATAAATATTTATAACAAAAGAAATCACACTGTGAACACATTACAACCTGTGTTATGCTTTTGTTCACTTGATGTTGTAATATGAGCACTTTTCTATGCCTCATATTTTTCATCTTTTGTCTCACCATTTCTAATGGCTGCAGAATGTGTCTTGCTTTAATTGACTTAATCATTCAAGTTGTTGGTTATGTAGGTTGTTTCTAATTTGTCCTTACTACAAATAATGCTACAAGGAAGTTTATAAACTTAACTCTTATCAGGATTTTGCTTTGTTACCTCAGGATCTGGGTGTGTCCATTTCATCTTATTCTTGCCAAACAGAATTGTAAACTACTCTGGTTTTGTAGGTGAAAGCTGGTATTTCACTTTTTTTAACAGAAATTACTTCTGGGCACCTGACTGGCTGAGTCGGTAGAGTATGAAACTCTTGATCTTGGGGTTATGGTTTCAGCCCCAGATTGGGTGAGAGATTACTTTAAAAAAAAAAAAAAAAGAAGAAGAACATTATTTCTTTAAAGTCTTCATGTAGACAGCTAATGCCAAGTAATGATGAATTTTTGTTGGCCATAGCACAGATGTGCTATTTTCATTATGTTGATTTTATCTCCTCCTGCCCCCTTAGAGTTACCTCATTTTCAGTTAAGAATTCTGCCCACTGCTTGAAGTAGATGGAGCAAACCTTTTGCAGACACATTTGAAACTCAGAGAGATTAAGTGGGGATCTGAAGTCACACAGTAAAGTGGTGGGATTGGAAATAACATTTCTTCTTTATTTACATAATACTTTATAGTTACTTCCTGAGGTACACTCAGATCTGTTATTTCACTTGTTTTTGTTTTTTTAGGGTTGGGGGCAGAGGGAGAGAGAGATCTCCACGCCAGCAGGGAGCCCAACACAGGGCCAAGTTCACAACCCTGAGATTATGACCTGAGCTGAAATCAAGAGTTGGATACTTTTTTTTTTAAAGATTTTATTTATTTGCCAGAGATAGAGAGAGTACACACAAGTAGGCAGAAAGGCAGGCAGAGACAGCGAGAGAGGCAGGCAGAGACAGTGAGAGAAGCAGGCTCCCTGCTGAGCAAAGAGCCCGATGCGGGACTTGATTCCAGGACCCTGGGATCATGACCTGAGCCGAAGGCAGCGGCTTAACCAACTGAGCCACCCAGGCGTACCAGATAATTTTTTTTTTTAAGGTTTTATTTATTTGACACAGAGAAAGAGCGTACAAGTAAACAGAGTAGCAGGCAGAAAGAGAGGGAGAAGCGGGCTTTCCACTGAGCAGGGGACCCAATGTGGGACTCAATCCTAGGATCCTAGGATCATGACCCGAACCGAAGGCAGTTGCTTAACCAACTGAGCCATCCAGGTGCCCCTGTTACTTGATTTGATTTGACCCTCACAGCAACCTATAAATAGATAGGACAAATGTTCCCATTTCAAAGAAAAGAGAACTGAGAAATTAGATTTATTATACAGGGCCTCAGATTTCTTAGAGAATTAAGACCATGCAGCTAAGACGAGACTATCAGATTTTTAGGGAAATTCTTCTTGCAGTTCATAAGTGAAAACTCCCTCTGTGATTTGCAGAAAGAGGTCCCAAAGGAACACAGATGGTAAATGTAGTCTCATTTTAAATACTCAGCCCAGGGCTGCCTGGGTGGCTCAGTCAGTTGAGTGTCCAACTCTTGATTTCAGCTAATATCGTGATCTTAGGGTTGTGAGATCGAGCCCCAAGCTGGGTTCTGTGCTCAGCAGGGAGTCTGCTTGAGATTCTCTCCCTCTCCCTGTGCCCCTCCCCCAGCTTGTGCTCCCTCTCTCTTCTCTCTCTTTCAAATAAATAAATAAATCTTACCGGGTGGGGAGATGGGGGTTGGGAAAAAGACAGCCCAGATCCCTGCTTTTTAAACTGTGCTCCTTAAAGAATGTTCCCACGAAGAAATTTTATCTTCTAGATCCTCCCGAGATGCAAGTCTTACCACTTACAGATTCCAAATTCTGCCTCTTGGTGCTTGGTAGGACAGGTAATCAGTGTTCTTAGAACCAGCGGACTAGCCTTGCAGATAGCTTCTTTTCACGGACAGGCGTGTTTTACTTCCGATAAATGGGAGCAGTCCCCATTCTTCTTCCATTCCGTCTCCTTTCTAAATGTCTGTCTATTTGAGAAAGTAGCTCTTAACAGGGGCTGATCATTTTGCTGTTTTTTAGAATCTTAAGGAAATATGGATTTTTTTGCAGTGTTTCAAGATCCTCATGACTTAGAAGTTTTTAAAAGTGCTGTTCAGCGGCACCTGGATGGCTCAGTCATTCAAGCAGCTGGCTCTTGATTTCAGCTCAGGTCATGATCTTGGGGTCCTGGGATGGAGCCCTAGGTCAAGCTCTGCGCTCACCAGGGAGTCTGCTTGAGATTCTCTCTCCCCCTTTCCTGCTACCCCGCCCTGCACACACACATGCACCTCACGCCCTCTCTCTCTCAAATAATAAATCTTTTTAAAAAATGTTCTAAAATAAAAAATTATTTTATTTATTTATTCATGAGAAACAGAAAGAGAGAGAGGCAGAGGGAGAAGCAGGCTTCCTGCAGAGCAGGGAGCCTGATGCAGGACTCGATCCCGGGGTACCGGGATCATGACCCGAGTTGAAGGCAGACACTTATTCAACTGAGCCACCCAGGTGCTCCTAAAAAATGTTCTTTATAGTACATTCAAACAGTAACAGAAGTACGTAAAGTAAAAAAGAGATAGTCTTTCCTTCCAAAAGTAATCACCATTGAGAGTATGGTGTTTATGTCTTTCTAAACTTTGTTCTTTCTTTATTTTTCATTTTTATTTTTAAAATTTGTATTTATTTACTTCTTTTTGGAAGAGGGAGAGAGAGCATGCACATGAGGGGAAGGGCAGAGGGAGAAGCGGACCCCCCCCTCCCCCCCACTGAGCAGCGAGCCCGATGTAGGGCTCGATCCCAGGACCCTGGGATCATTACATGAACCAAAGGCAAATGTTTAACCAACTGAGCCACCCAGATGCCCTTGTACTCTATTTCTTCTTTTCCCTTTTTTTTTTTTTTTTAGAGGGAGTTGTTGGGCAGAGGAAGAAGGCAAGTGAGAATCTTAAGCAGGCTTAACCATGCCCATTGTGGAGCCCAAAATGGGACTTGATCTCATGACCCTGAGATCATGACCTGAGCCAAAATCAAGAGTTGGACGCTTAACTGACTGAGCCACCCAGGCGCCTCTGCACTGTATATTTTCTGAAGCTTGTTTTTTCATTTAATGTTAGCTCTGATCTTTCCCAGTCAGTGCATTTAAATTTATCTTTATTGAAATAGTTGCATTAGTGTTGTATCAAATTGCAGGGTCAGATGTGTACATCTTATTTTACTTATTTTAAGATTTGATTTAGGGGTGCCTGGGTGGCTCAGTATGTTAAAGCCTCTGCCAGGGTCCTGGGATTGAGCCCCACGTCGGGCTCTCTGCTCAGTGGGGAGTCTGCTTCTGCCTCTCTCTCTGCCTACTTGTGATCTCTGTCTATCAAATAAATAAATAAAATCTTTTAAAAAAAAAGATTTTATTTATTTGAGAGAGAGAGTGTGTGTATGTATGCAGATGAGCAGGGGAGGGACAGAGGGAGAGGGAGTGGGGGAAGCATATTCCTTGCTGAGCTCAGAGTCCAATTCGGAGCTCCCATCGGAGGACCCTGAGATCATGGCCTGAGCTGAAGTTAGACTCTTCACTGACTGAGCCTCCCATGTGCCCTGGATGTATGCACTGTAGAAAATAAGGTGTTTTAAGTGAAGGACACATTCTAGTGGGTGCGTCTGGTTTTAGGCCTGCAGTGAAATGACTTTGGGCAAGTTATTTATCTTCTCTGAGCCCGTTTCCTTATGTATAAAATGAGGATTGAAATACTTCCTGTAGTTGTGAGGACTAAAATCATACATTCATTTAAATGTTTAGGACCTCTGCCTATATTGGCTCGTGGTGTTTTAAGAATTGGGAAGCCTGACGTAGGAGTTCACCATGAGAATAAGCCAAAAAGAGATGTGTGCTTACCCTTGTCTCTTCCCCACTCACCTTAGTGATGTCTCTGAGTCTCTGCTCGATAAGTGCCTCTATACCAACCACTCTCCGCACCCTGACATCTTGATACGGACTTCTGGGGAAGTGAGGCTCAGCGACTTCTTGCTGTGGCAGGTAAGCAGTTTGCAACCACGGTGGTTGTGTTTGTGTCAGCCTGAAAACTGCGATCGCACCCGCAGGATGGATGTGGCAGGGCTCCTCCCCACTCGCAGCCACGCTGGCACCGGAGAACAGGGGTGGGGGTTGGGGGGGGCAGGAATCTGGAGAAATGTATCTAGGCTGTGCCTGGTCACATTGCTGTCCTTCCTCTTCTGTCCCTGGCTCTGCCAGCCTGGGTAGTTCTTGCTCTCGGAAGGGCCTAGAGGAAAATCAAGGCTATCCAGCTGTGGTGAAAACTTCACTTGTGCCCCTGTTCAAAGCACTGGCCTTCTATCTTGGGTTCCTGAGCCTAAGCTGCTGCCCTGGTAATCTGCCAGCTACTACTCCAGCCCCTGTGGGCTAGAACCTGGCTTTGCAGTCACAGGTCTGTTTCCTTTGGAGAAAGCAGCTGTGTCTATGCAAGCACAGTCCACAGGGATAGATACTATATGTAGACTCTTAGGGGCCTGCTGTTGCCTTTTAGCTCAGTTAACCCTGTGGTCCCCTGAAAGCTCGTAGCCAGATGAGTTTGCTTTTGCTTGAAAATCTCCCATCATCTGTTAACTTGGCCCCTAAGAAACACATGACCATTCAAGGAGAGGTTGGAGAGACTCCGCTTTGTAGCAAGTTCCAGAAATTTTGATGGACCATAGTCTTAAAAGATTTAGCTACTGAAGATACTTTTGGTCTTTGGCTATATTGAAAGAAATAATGTGCAGGTTATGGTTTGGTGGTCGGCTCTGTGGGTCAGATCATGTCCGAAAAGTTTACTTCCGCGCACTGAGTTTTATTTTCTTTTTTAAAGATTGTATTTATTTATTTGACAGACATAGATCTCAAGTAGGCAGAGAGGCAGGCAGAGAGAGAGGAGGAAGCAGGCTCCCCGCTGAGCCAAAAGCCGGATGCAGGGCTTGATCCCAGGACCCCAGGACTATTACCTGCGCCGAAGGCAGAGGCTTTAACCCACTGAGCCACCCAGATGCCACTGGGCACTGAGTTTTAAAAGACTGCATTGGCAAACTGGAGGACTTAGCAGAAGTGGCCAACCCGGATAGCAAGGAATCTGGAACTCATGCCATGTAAGGAATGAGTGAAGGATAATGGTCTGAAAAAGGGAGGCACGGAGACAGTTCATTCTCTGAGAAAGAAATACTGAGTTCCTCCTTTGTGTGTTGGGCATATGGCAATGACCAAGTCAGAGATAATCCCTGCCGCCTTCAAAATGTATCATTTGGGGGCGCCTGGGTGGCTCAGTGGGTTAAGCCGCTGCCTTCGGCTCAGGTCATGATCTCAGGGTCCTGGGATCGAGTCCCGCATCGGGCTCTCTGCTCAGCAGGGAGCCTGATTCCCTCTCTCTCTCTCTCTGCCTGCCTCTCCATCTACTTGTGATTTCTCTCTGTCAAATAAATAAATAAAATCTTTAAAAAAAAAAAAAAATGTATCATTTGTAGGCAAAGGCAAACTGAACAAGTCATGACAACCTTGGGGACAAATAACAGGCAGCTCTAATCTTGCCTTCAAATATTTGAAAGAATGTCATTTTGAAGAAGAAACAGACTTGTTCCAGAGCAAAGGCCTGAGACTTTGGTAGAAGTTCCAGGGAAGGTGTCATTGGTTTAGCAGAACAAGCTATCGGATAACTAAAGTCAGCCCTCTTGAGGCACTGAATTCCTCCTCACTATTGAAGGTATCAAGCGATGGCTGTCGAGAATGTTCCAGAAGGAACTCTTACATTAGTGATTATTATTAGGGTTCACCCAGCTCTGTAGTGTGACTGCTTTGTGTACATTATCATGTTTAATTTTTATCATACCTTAAAAAACAGGTGCTCCTGTCAGCCAGTTTTATAGTTGAGGAGACCAAGTCCCAGAGAGGTTAAGTAACTTGCCTCAGGTCACATGGATGATAAATGGTGGAGCCAGGATCCAAGGCAGGTAGTCTGGCCCCAGAGCCCAAGCTCTTCACCACTGTGCCCTGCTCTGCTCCTTAAAAATAACAGCCCCGGCTACCATTTGTTCATTGCTGACTTTTATCAGACAACATGTCTCCCAGATGACATCTAAGGGCCAAGAGCCAATAACATAATCCAGATGTTATTTCATAGTCCTAAAATTGGCTCTTAGAAAAATCCTGGTGGGAATGTTGATCTAGTCTTGCTGTAGTTCTGCCTCGCTGCACACAGGTGCCTCAGATGACCCCACCCTATGAGCAAGGCACTTTGGGGCTGGCAACAGCGGTAGCTGCAGCTCAGGGCGCCCGCCTGGGCCCTCTCAGCTCTGGGCCGCTGGGTCAAGCTCAGCCTGTTCCTTTGGAAGCCTGAACCAGGAGTATGTTCTAGCAACATGCTACTAAACTATCCTGTCTTCTTTCCCCCTGCTTTCCCAGACTTCCCACTCCTGCTTGGTGTTCCAACCCGTTCTGTGGCCAGAATACGCATTCTGGAACCTCTGTGAGGCCATCCTGCAGTACCAGATGAACCACAGCATGCTCCAGGTAAGAAAGAGTTCAGGGCTGGTCTGACCGGATGTGATGGAAGAAGAGGTTAGCATCGACTGACCGCCTACTACTTACACGAGGCACTTGCTAATAAGCATGTTAATGAATATAGTAGCTACTCCTTGTTTACTATATATCAGGCGCTGTGAACATTTTATAGGTACTAGCTCATTTAATGCTCCCAAGATCCCAATGGCCTAGGTATCATCCGCCCCACTTGTTTAAGTGAATACAGCAAAATTCTTTTGTTAAGGATGTATAACCAATAAGAGATAGAACTGGGATTCAAGTTACATGTCTATAATCTCTTTGCACAGAAACACAGGAGACTTCTCAGAGAGACTGGCTATTCCCTCACGGTATTAATCTAGTAAAAGATCGTAAAAGTGAAAGTATGCAAAATTCAAGCCTCTTCCAGAAGGGATTAAGAACAAAGTAGCACTGTCTTTCTATTATATAAAATATGTTCTGCCAACATTTGAAGTTCTTTCAGTTTTGATCACCACATCTGGAAACAGGTTTTAATAGGAGGCAGAGTCACCTGCATCTGATTAGAAAATTCTTGATAATAAGGGTAGTGTGCGTGGTCGTTAGTACGTTAGATGTATTCCGGTATGTTTCTGTATTTAACCCTTCCAGCAATCCCCCAGGTTTGGTATCTGCGTTTTCCAAATCTGGAAACAGAGGGGCAGAATCACTGTCTCAACGCCACAGGCTTTTAAACCCAAAGCTGCTGCTGCGGTTTCTTGAGTCTAGAAAGACAATGACCAGAAGGAAATAATGATTTAACTCAGGCCTTCTTAATCCTCTTGGAGAATCTGATGGAAACCATAGACCATCTCCCTAGAAAAATTGCACAGATCATTCTAACACGTGGCATTTTGCATAGAATTGTACTCATCACCGAAAAGATGTCAGGGGTTTACATAACCCCTGGAATCTGTCCGTGAATCCCAAGTCCAGAACTCCTGGAAAAAGTCCGTCAAATCATGAAGCTTTGGTCCTGTGCTTCATCATTAGAATATGAAGAATTGAAAGAGGGAGTTTTGTTCAAGTGAAAGGAAAAACGGCAGAGTCTCAACTATCCACCATCAGTGAGGAATTAATATCATATTTTTCCACATGACCAAAGCTCCTTTAAGAACCTGAGTTTTTTTTGTTTTTTTTTTTTTTTTTTAAAGATTTTATTTATTTATTTGTCAGAGAGAGAGTGAATGAGAGCGAGCACAGGCAGACAGAGTGGAAGGAAGAGTCAGAGGGAGAAGCAGGCTCCCTGCGGAGCAAGGAGCCCGATGTGGGACTCGATCCCAGGACGCTGGGATCATGACCTGAGCCGAAGGCAGCCGCTTAACCAACTGAGCCACCCAGGTGTCCCAAGAACCTGAGTTTTTTTCCTATCCCTTTTTGCTGGAAAACTTAACAAAAATGTGTCTTGTACATAATCATCGACACCTGCTATATACCAGGCACTTGCTAATAATGATGATGGTAACTGCCATCTTAAAGCTCTTCACTGGACAGTGATGCCTGTGGAGGGTGGGACTGTTTGCCCTAAGCTAGATGGCCCCCAAATAGCTTTGGGATTTCGTGTATATTTCCGTACAGCCTCCGTGGCATTTTCTACCACCATCAGTGGCTAATTTCGACAGCATCCCTCCTCCTCTTCCTATTTACTGTTTAAAATCGGCTATAGGCTAGGAAACCAGTCAGTTGGGCTTGCTAGAAAGAGGTCTGTAAAGTGAGAATAAACTGGCTCTGAAGCCCAGAGAATGTTGGTGTGTGAGCTTTGGTGCATGGATACTCTTATCTCGGATTTGGCTGCTCGGAAGCCCTTTATAGTCATTTCAGGTTTCTTTCTTTCTTTCTTTCTTTCTTTTTAAAGATTTTGTTTATTTATTTGACAGAGATCTCAAGTAGGCAGAGAGGCAGGCAGAGAGAGAGAGGGAAGCAGGCTCCCTGCTGAGCAGAAAGCCCGATGCGGGGCTCGATCCCAGGACCCTGGGATCATGACCTGAGCCGAAGGCAGAGGCTTGAACCCACTGAGCCACCCAGGCGCCCCTCATTTCAGGTTTCTCAGGCGCTTTCCTACCTGGCTGTCAGAGGACTTACTTTGATTCGTTGCACAAACAATACCAACTATGAGTCAAGGATTATATTAAGCATAAGATTCCTACCTTCGTGGAGCTTATCGTCTTCCTTGAGATAGTTAATAAACAAGTATATAAGAAAATTTCAGATTGTAATAAGGCAGTGAAGGAAACAGAGTGATATGCTATAAAGTAATGAAGGAACTAAGAGGTACTAAACAGAGCAGTCAAGGAAGGCCTTTCTGTGGAAGTGGTTTTTCAGCCATGACACAAAAGATGAGAAGCAGCCAGATGTGTGAAAATCTGGCGATAAAGAATTATTCCCTACAAGAGGAGCAGTAGTGCAAGGACACTGAGGTTGTCAAGTCTGGATCTTGGAAGAACGTGCAAAGAGGCCTTCGTGTACAAAGAAGGGAGTGAGATGAAGCTGGGTGTGAGTTAGGCCTTTGATTATATAGGACCTTATGAGCCATGGTGACATAGCTGAAGAATTTTGATCAGAGGAATGACAGGATCTGATTTATTGTGCAACAATCATTCAGGATTTTTGCGCGGGGGGCAGCAGTCAGGGGGACCAAACTCCTACAGTGGTCCAGGTGAAAGGATGTGCCGCAAGGTTGGGGGGTGGCTGTAGGGAGGGGGAAGGCTGAGTGGACCGAGATGGGGAAAAATAAAATTTAAAACAGAAACAAATGAAAGTTAATAATACAACCCCTAGAGTAAAGAGTTAGTTCAGGTTATCTGAACATAGTTCTCGGACTATATATCTTTAGTGAGATGGACTAGAATACAAACTGAAAGGAAACTTAACCATTACTCAAGAGGTTCCCATTACGGGTAATGCTGATGATGTAATTTTGAAACTCATGGATCTCGGAGGATAAAACAAAGTGAGTACAAATATTAATGTTACTAGGAATCCAGACATGTAGGTTTTGGCCTAGATGGTTGGGAGGATGGTTCTGCTATTTCCTGGGGTGAGGGGGGAACGTGTTTGAGGACAAGTGTTAAAAGTCCCATCCTGTACCTGGGAACCCTAACTGCAGACATTTACTGAGTTCTTACCACATGTCAGACATCCTTTACATGGATTCTTTATAGTGCTAGAAGGTCAATACCATTGCCACTATTTTTAAAGTGAGGAAACCAAAGTTAAAACAGAGATGTTGACTGTCCTGAACGCTTTTTCAGGGAGCCCCTTGGGGATCCTGGCCAGGCTCTATCTACCCAGGAGTCCTCAAAGCTCTGTTTCTAGAAATCTCAGCACCTTAGCAGAAGCATTAAAGTAGATTCCAGACTAACAACATCCTCACCAGTCTGGCCTCAGACCAGAAAGCTGGTCTTTCCAGGGTCTTCCTTTTATGTACCCTGTTTCATGACCAAACTAGACTCTTTATGGTTCCTTGTTTGGGATCCTGCCTTTCAGTTTCCAACCTCCACATCTGTGTTCCCATCCCATTCCCCAACTTCCCATTGTTAAAATCTGAGCTGCTCTATCTCTAAGTCCCACACAGTGTGTCTCTGTTCCTATAGGAAGCCAGGGCAAAGGCCAGGGCGGTGACTTCTAGAGTAGCTCATTGGGCTGATCGTCCCTGGTGCAGGCTAAGTGAAGCAGGGACTCAGCCACAAGTTGTTTGAGGCTAGACCTTGGTATCTGAAGGGGCCCTGGCAGTCTTCAGGTGATCACCCATCAGCTGTGGAAAATGGGGGCTGGTTAAAGGAGGAAGTATTGACTCAGATGCAGTAGGACAAAGGGAACATCAGCAGGGGAGGGATGGGTGGCAATGCAGAGCCACTGAGCCTCGGTTACAAGCTGCAGGGATGGAGGTCCATGAGGGGTCACGGACAGATGTGAACAGTAAGTGTTTGGTCCATCTCATCTGTAAGAGTGGTGTCATAGAAGATACGTGTTCCCACCACACTCCCTTTGATGCACTTGTTAGAGATTAAACATGGGCCTGGATCAGTCGACTGTTTTATTTCTACTTTATTCTTCAGGTAGTTGCTGTCTTCTCCTTAGGAAAAGTTAAAAGCTTGAACTGTTGTCTCAGACATCCCTGACTTTGCATCATGGCGCCGCCTGCTAATCCTGCCATTCTGTGACTGGCAGTGACTTTACCCGGCACAGTATCATTTTTCTCATCCGTAAAATGAGAGGAGTGGCGTCAGTAAGAATGCCTGCTTGGGGCGTCTGGGTGGCTCCATGGGTCCAGGGTCCAGCTCTTGATTTTGGCCCAGGTCTTGACCTCAGGGTCGTGAGTTCAAGCCCTGCACTGGGATCTGCTTTAAAACAAAAAAGAAGGCCTGCCTCAGGTTTGTGCTAGGGTGCAGTAAGCTGATATAGCAAAAGTGCCGAGAGCCCTGCTGGAACAGAGTTTGTCTTAAGAGAATGGTGACCAGTATCGTTTCCCAACTGTGTCTCTGAGCCCTTCATCAGAGTTCTCCTGGCTCCAGAAAAGCCGTAGGCTCGGAGCACCCTTCTCGTCCTGTCCCGGTATAGTTCCTTAGGCAAGGAGACCCTGGGTACTTCAGTACGTGGTGTTTCTGGCAGGGGTAGCTGTCTAGGCAGCCTTCCAGAATGCATCCCCTGTCCCTGGCACATTGGCTGTCGCAAATGGGGGCTTCTGGGAGGACTTGTCCCTGGCTCATGAATGTTTTGTGACCAAGTGCCCACAGCCTCTCTGCAGGCCCAGACAGTGTAGCCGAGGACTGGAGGATTTATGTTCTAGAGGGGCTGTTACATCTTGCTCCCTAATTCTGCTGAGGAGAGAACAAGAGCAGAGAGCCTTAATGCTCAGGAGAGGTCTGGATGAATAGGTCAGAGCCCCATTTCTCCAAGCAAGCTCCGTGGAGCCCTTGCACCAGGATGGCATAAGGTCTGTACAAAAAGTCTCTAAGGAAATTATTAATACCCCCACACCTGATTGGGTGTTCCACAGGGACAGTAGACAGTATGGTCAGGGAGAGAGAGATTGACTGCTAGGACTTCCTTGAGCCTGGATTGTCTGAGGCAGAGTGCCTGAGAAGATTTCGAACACGTCTGATACGTGGTAGTAGATCCAGACTACGTGGAGGCCGGACAGACGGCATTTATATGCACTGATGCCCCACACCGCCCCTACCCAGTGCAGCTTTTCCAGAGATACATTGCCCATCAATCTCTCAAGAAGCTGCCTTAGTGGAGAAACCAGTGGAACTTCTGCCTGCTGTGACCTAGACCATGTCCCTCCCCACCCCAGCCTCAATGTCTTTGTACAATGGGGAGCTGGGCAGAGGGTCTCAAGGAGCTCCCCTGGCTCTGTCATCCTAACAGTAAATCTGATTCCTGGCAGTTAGGGGCCGCGCTCTTCCTTGACTGCAGCCTTCCTGTCCGGCACTCGGTCTGGGGGTGCCATCAGAAGAAGCCTGAGCCTCACACAGTGACTAAGCAGCTCCATGTTTCCTACCTCTGTGGCTTGGTGCTCCCCTCCTTTCTGTCCTACCAGAACATACCTACTTAGCTCTGGCCACAAGCAGCGGTGAGGGAAGAGCAGCTGACTGTGACTAGCCAGCTGCCATGTCGGCTCCCAGTTTCTCATTTTTCCTTTAAGCCACCCATTGTGCAGAGGACTCACTTTGGCCTGGTCAAGCTCTTCAGTCAGTTCTGTGTGTCTTTGCCATTATTCCCACTCCCTGGTACTCTCCTCCTCCCATATACCCCACCTTTATCCAAATCCGCCCCGTTGGTTAAAGACCAGCTCATATTCTGCCTGTCCATGAGGCGTCACTGTTCCTTGACCTTCATCAGCAACAATGTCTCTCTTCTCTGAGCTATTTGACCTTTTCTCTTGCCTCTCTGCCTTGTATTTTGGGACTTTGTGTTTAGATCCATGTCCTAATTGGCCCACAAGCACATGGATTGCTGAGACGATATCCTGTACATCATAGTAAGGTCCTGTACGCAAAACCCAGGGTTCCTCCCAACCAAGGCCAGGAAGAATCCCTTCCAGCAAGATGGAGGGCCTTCACAGCAACTTCTCAAACCCTTCTGGTCTTTGTAACTCCATGTGTAAGCTCATCACCCTAGCAGAAGAGTGCCCTTGAATGCCTGGGTTTGTACAGGAGCCTAGGGAGGGATTTCCCAGATTTTCCATTTGTCATCTTTCCTTGCAGTAAACCTTTATTGCTGAAATCCTACAAATCACTTCCCTACTCTGACCTTCTATGTCCGTCTCCAACAGATAAAAAGTAGCTCCACTGAGAGGGTCAAGTGCTTGTGCATATGTAAGATAGTCTTTAAAGGGGGAGGACAGAGCAATCCAGGTTTACAGGCTGAGCAGGACACAAACAGGTACACATGCTACTATAAGGTAGCATGTGGTAAGGGTCATCAGGGCATAGAACGCCAAGTTAGCGGCAGAGTGTGGTTTCTTACACGTGGGATGGGTTTGGAGGAGGAGCTCTGGTGCCAAGGCTCCATGGCCAGTCAGGGTGGCATCACGTCAGGGAGGCACAGCAAGGCCTTGGTCCTGCTCCAGGGGGATTTTCCCCTCTCCAGGAGCTTCCTCCCCGCCTTCTTAAGGTCACCTGGTCAGTTGAGTATTTCACATGTACCGGGTGCCCAAGTGCCAGAGAGGAAAAGCCACACGGTCTCTGCCTCCTGGGAGTTGATGGTTTGTCTGAAGAAACACAGGCGAATGAGAAGTGTTGCCAGCAAGCACGATCCCTTCCCTGGTGTCAGAGCCGGTTCCAGGAGCCCTGGGCACTTGGGCAAGCCTTCCTGTGCTTTATTTTCTAACAGAAAAGTGGACTGTGGACACTAACACCTGTTCTACTCAGTAGAATGCAGTAAGTGGCTTAAGGGAGCCGAAGCTCTTTCTCACAATGTTGCTATGAGGATCCTTTGCTGGAAGAGTCAGGTCGGTCTCCCTACAGGAGGCAAGTCTGGAGCCAAACTTTAAAAAACAGTTGAGGGGGTTGGGACAATGGTACCTGTAGAGTGACCCTGGAAGCCAAAGGAGATGACCTAGTGACTGTGCCCCAGGCAGGAATAGAACATTTCCTGCGGCAGAGAATAGACAGTAACTTGTGAAATTGCTGTTTCCATGTGAGAGCCTGCTAATGTGCGGGAGAGGGTTTTGCATATATTATCTCTAATCCTTAAAATCACTCTTCAAGGTAGACACAACCCCCACTTTACAGATGAAGAAATGAGGTTAGGAGAGGATTTGCCCAAAGCCACAAAGCTAGCTGGTAGGGGAACCAGAAGTCAGACCCAAATTTGCCTGGTTCTCTTCCAAGTGTAGGCCTGAGAAGAATTTCATGAAAGACAGAGGCTCCCACCTCAAACAAACCACGATGGACCCCGAGCTGCCAGGGCTGGGGCCCTTGCCTCCTGGGTACCACCCATGCACACTTCCTGATCTGGTACAGATCTGATACAGATTCACCGTTGTCCTGCTTATTAGCTTGGCCCACTGGGTGCCCCACCTCCCTGCCGCCTCCATCCCAGTTGCCCTCACACCTAAAAATGATCTCCCCACCCAATCCCCACTTTTCTCTAGCAGAAGGCCCGAGACATGTATGCGGAGGAGCGGAAGAGGCAGCAGCTGGAGAGGGACCAGGCTGCAGTGACAGAGCAGCTGCTGCGCGAGGGGCTCCTGGCCAGTGGAGACGCCCAGCTCCGACGGACACACTTGCACAAACTCGCAGCCAGACGGGAAGAGCGGGTCCAGGGCTTCCTGCAGGCCCTGGAACTCAAGCGGGCTGACTGGCTGGCACGTCTGGGCACTGCATCAGCCTGAGTGAGGCTGGCCTCCTGCCACTTTGACCTGCCCTCTGCCTCCAGGGCCCCACTCCCCTTTCTTTTCTTGGTGAAAGGCCCCTCCCTCCTAATGATGAATTGTGTTTCCTTTGCTTGGCAAGGGAGCCCCAGAGGACCGGTCTGCTGGCCAGAGGTACACCTTTTGCTGGCCCAGTGGCCTCTGGAGAGGGTTGAGGTGAGAGTCTCCACAAGTACACTAAAGCCAGCTCCCGTCACCAGTAGGTTTGGAGAGCAGGGAGCTCCAGGTCTTCCCTGCCTGATCCTTCTGCCTCTGCCACTTCTGCCACCTCTACGTGTGCTCCAAATGCACTTTATTTTTTCACCAGCACATCCTTTAACACACAGAATTTCAGGGCAGAGGTCTCCCCCAAACCCTAGCCCTTTACCAATCCATCTTAATCTTCTACCCGACTTTCACAAAAGATTTGGCTCCACCTTGGATCCGCTGGTAAATAGCTAATAGGCAGCCAGCGTTATTTGGGCAAGGAAGGGGAGGGAGTGACAGAAAGAAAATGTGCCCATCTGCTGCTCCTCCCCCTGGGCTCTCCACCTGGGATTTGCTATTGAATCTCTACCCCCCTCCCACCGCACAGTGCTGATTGCTCACTGAAAGGCTCAGCGCCCCCAATGGCGCGCAGAAGCCAGGCGGGTGATTACAATCCAATTACCTATTGTCGACTCAGCCCACACAAGCTTTTCTCCTCCTCTTGCGGGGCATGGGGCCAGGCTCCACACCCCTGAGAGACCGCCCCGTCCATGACTACAGGGTAACAGAAGGGCCCATAGGCCCTGGTGAGTCTGATCCACCACAGGCCTCATACCCTGGAACACGTCACAGGACCCAGAGCGTAGAAACAAGCACTTCTCCCAACTGACTGCAGTCCTCACCATCTCAGACTCTGGCCTCTTGCTGCCTGTCTCAGAGGCTTCTCTGTTGTTGACCTGGCCCCAAGTAGGCCCTGAGACGATTTATTCTCAGCATGGCAGAGTCTCACCTTGTCAGGGCCAACGCTGTCCAGCAGGGAGAGGAGGGCCAAGTTGAGGGCTGTGTCCTGTCCCTTAACGTCTCCCGGCCAGGCCTTGCTGCAGAGCTGCTGAGAGGATTAGTGCCTTTGTAGAGCTGTCTGCCTGAGCAGCTCTGCTTCAGGTGCCGGGAGCAGCAAGCACCAGCCTTTCACACCAGCCAAACACCACCGCTCTGTTCAGTCTCCCCGTTTTAACTTTCTGCAAACTGTTTCCCCAGCACCTCCCTCTAGGGGAGTGGTGGGGTCTTGCAAGCAGTGCTCCTAGCAGTCTTGAAACACCTAACTTCCCTATATTCCAGTCTCCTCTTCCCCTTCCTGTGCCAGGATACCTGGCGCAAGAGACCCTTGGCCATCATCCCTGCTCCCAGAAGCAGACAGAAATGCCAGACACTGCGATTGAGAAGCCAATCAATGCACCCTTTGGCAAGCCCCCTACACACACCTGGCATTCCCCACAACCAATCCCTGGCACACGGCTCCCAGAGAGCAGGTGCTGTACATTTTCCAGCTTTACAATGGGGCTGTTGACAGCCTTAATTAGGGAGGCATGAATTATGCGGCTATAATGTAGAGCCCTACAATTAAGGCGGGAATGAGGGGCTGGAGGCAACAAACGGAATCTGCCCAGTGAGCCTGACTATTGAGTCCTGTCTCCGTTCTTGTCTGACTTTCCCTAATATGACTGGGGTACAGCAGAGATGAATGAAGCTGATGTCTCTGGGTTTAGGTCCTGTATTCTGGGGGTAAGGTACACAGAGTGGGACAGGCAGGGGCTGAGGGACCACTACTGCCGAGGTGCAGAAGCTGCAGATAGAACTTGTGATTGCTTCCTGCCCGCAAGATTTGTACAAACCCGCTCAATCCTTGCCTCAAGAAAGTAGGTGGGACCTATGTAAATGCCCTCTCACCTGTGAGCTAGTCCCCCACTTGAGGATATTTATTGTGTTTTTGTGTTCTCCTGGGTTTCAAATAGAATTTTAAAAATTATTTCTTAGATGTAAAACTTGTCTACAAACTACAATAGAAGAACACCTGGTTTTGCCGCTGCAATTGTCTGCCCTCCCTCAGGTGCACTTAGCTACCTCCAGGATCCCCAGCTTTGGGGGCCGTGCGAGGTGGGGGAGCCAGTGGAAGAGCCCTTTTGCCATTGCAACACCTGTTCCTTTACTTGTTTCCTAATCCCTGGTTGCTATCGTCCACCCTCCTTGTCCTCCCGCAAGTGAGAGGAAGCCAGCCTGCCAGGGTGGAAAGGAGGGATTTCGCCAGCTGCGATTGCAGCGCCCAGGCTTGGTGGCCGCGTCGGGTGGGGGCAGCTGAGCTTGATGTCTCCAGAGCGGGTGGAGCGTAGGGGGAGGGGAGTGTTAGTAGGCCTAGGCGGCTGCTCTCCATCATTCTGTGGCGGGGTTCCGAGGTCCGGGAATACAGGGACCTAAGGGAGCCACTCGACAGGCTTTGGGGTGGGGGGGCTTCGTTGGCATTTGGGGAGGCGGCTGGGAAACGGGTGCTGAAAGGACAGCTCCTACCTGCCCCACAGCACCCGAAGGGGACCTCTGCGTGTAAAGTCTCCTCCCTCGAGCCCCCACCCCACCT
This sequence comes from Mustela lutreola, assembly GCF_030435805.1. Taxonomy (NCBI): domain Eukaryota; kingdom Metazoa; phylum Chordata; class Mammalia; order Carnivora; family Mustelidae; genus Mustela; species Mustela lutreola. The sequence continues at coordinate 19,344,854 of NC_081299.1, forward strand.
CGAGTGGACCGCCTTCCAGGTGAAGAGCACGAAAGGATTCCTCGGAGTGGCAGCTTGGAAGGATGCACGTCCGGCTGCGCCAAGCTGGCTTCCCCACTCTTTCCCCACTTCAGCGTCAGCCTTGGCCCTGGGAATTGGAACCTGTGCCTCCAAGCCGCGCGCTTCCTCCCGCCTCCGGCGGAGAAGGGCGGTGCGGCCAGGCCTCGCAAACCCTTCTTCTGGGGCCCCCAGCGGGAACAGGAAGGAAAGCGGCCGAGATGCGCCCTAAGTGTCGCATGGCTTGGAGAAGTGGGTAGCTGGGTTGCATAAGGTGGAAGGAACTTGGTAGTTTGCAAAAGCCAGCGCTTGGCGGGAGCTGTAACGCAGAGCCCGCCGAATCGCACACCCCCTCCTCGTTTACAGCCATCGACGCGCGCCTCCCCCACTGCGCCCCCACCCCCTAGGCGCGCCGCCGTCTCGCGCGCCCTCCCCCCCCGTACCCCCCTCCTCACTCCCTCCAGAGGAGGTGAGTTTAAACCCCGCCCACGTGACCCCAGCTGGGCCAATGAGCGGCGGCGGGAGGTGAAATCCGGTTCTAACCGGTCCGGGGCTCCCAGCGCTATAAAAACTTTATAAACCCCCCGGAGCCCGAGCAGTGTGAAGAAGAAGAGGCGAGAACGACCCCCGGACCGGCCAAAGCCCGCGCGCCGCTGCATCCCTGCGTCCAGCGCTTACGTCCCGCCGCCGTCGCCACCATGCCCAAGAGAAAGGTACGTGGCGCGAGGGCCCCAGGCGCTGGGCCGCCGCTGCCGCCGCCGCTACCGCTGCTGCCGCCGCCTCCGCTTCCCCGGCTTCGGGACGCGAGAATCGGCGCCGGGCTGGAGCAGGCTTGGACGCCTTGCACAGGAGCTCGAGACGGTGTCAGGCTGCCCCGGGCTAACCCTGCGCGGCTCGGCTGCCCGCGGGCGCCAGAGGCCATATTGGAGGAGCGGCGGCCGCGGCGGGAGGAGCCATGTTGGCGGCTGTTTATCCCGCTCCCCTCGGGTTCGCCGTGCCCGCCCCGCGCCCCCTCCCCCATCGCCATGCCCCCTCCCCTCCCCGCGGGCGGGCAATTCAAACCCGAAAGGGCGGGAAGGCGGCGCTCGGGCTTGGCGGGCGGGGGAGCGCGCTGCCGCCAAAAAACCGCCGCCGTGAGGGGGCGGGGCCCGTGTCCCTTGGGGCGGGGCTTCACTGTGTGGCCCCGCCTCCGCCCACGGCCCGGGCGCACTGACTCGCGCCGGTGCGCGCCGCTGCCGCCTACGAGTTCCCCCGGCTGCGCGCGCCTCCAGTCTCCCGCCCTCGACGGCTGCCATGGTAACGGCGCCCGGGCCCCGCCTCCGGAGGGGTTTGTTTGCACCATCTGCAGCTGTTGCTTCTGCTTGGCGCCGCGGCGCGGGCTGCGCTCCTCCGAGCTCCAGTTTAGCGCGCGCTGCCCGGGGCGGCTCCAGGCCTGCTGGGGCTCGGACACCCGCCTTTCCTGCGCGCTTTGGGCCATCTCGGGCATGATGCTTGCACAGTGGAGCAGTAAGATTGCTGAGCATTCAGGACATTTTCATAGGAGCGGGGGATGCTAAAACTGGAAGATTTGTATGTCTTGGAAAAGTTGTGTGCAAGACTTCCCCCTTCAGTTTTTTTCCTTAGGACTGTTACGCGTAGTGAGTCGTAAGCATTGCCTTCGAAGCTACAACTTTCTTAGGTTTTGTTTGTCTTTTACAGGCTGAGGGGGATGCTAAAGGAGATAAAGCCAAGGTGAAGGACGAGGTGAGTCTTAAACAGCTTTGGGACTCCTTTGCTGGTAATTAATCACACCTCTAGTCCGGAATTTCCCTATGCTCTCTGCGCTTCCTATAGTCTAGACCGAACTGATAACAAAATTTTTTACCTTTTGGTTTTTAATTGTCCTGTTTCTATTTTTTTTTCTTTTAATAGCCACAGAGAAGATCTGCAAGGTTATCTGCTGTAAGTGTTCTGCTATTAAACTATGTTTATCCCTGAATGAAAAGTATTAAAAATTCCCTTTGTTTCTCGTGGGTTATGGTTAGTGGCAGCTTTTGAATGAACTACTGTCTTGTGGGCTCTCACCTGATTGATACTCGCTGGTTCTGAAATTCAGGTGGCTTGTGGCCAAAGTGGGACACCTTGGCATATTACTTAAATGGGTTCCTGGAGATTGGAAACTCCTAACGGAAAGCCAGCCCCAGAGGCTTTAGGAAATAACAGAAACTTATGTGCCAGTAGTACTGTGATTTGGAGGTAGATTGTTTCTTTGGCCCATCATACTAATATTCTATTTTTCTTTTCCTGAAATAAAAGAAACCTGCTCCTCCAAAGCCAGAGCCCAAGCCTAAAAAGGCCCCTGCAAAGGTGAGTGGAACTGAAAGACTAGGATGCTCCTCGGAGTTGCTGCGGCTTCCCACATTGCTGGCAGTTCTGCTGTCTAACAGTTTCATCCATTGACACAGACTTGATATGAGAAAGTTATTTGAACTGGCCTTTAAAAGTTATATTGGAATTGATCATTTTCACAGGATGAGGCCTGTCCTTCAGTGTCCTAATTCAGCAGACTGATGACCCTGTTAATGGACATTCTAACTTGTTTTGATAGCTTGCCTTATTTATCCCTGACATTTTGTAGTACTGGTTTTCTAATCAAGAACTTTATCAAGATAAAAATAACAGGGCAATAGGGTTCTGGGCGGGGGAGTCCCCAGTTTACAAGAGATTGTACATATTAAACCTGAGTATTCAAGGCACTGTTTCTTCTATTTTTTACACTCAAATAAAAACTTGTATACTGAAGACCACAGCAGATGATAATTTGGTCTTGTTTTGATCCATTTTTATCAATGGGGGAGGGTTTATAGTCTGTGGGTGTTATCTTTGATAAACCTGTGTCGTACAGAACTTTGCAGAACATACCCTGCTCAGGCAAAATTTGAGGAAACTGCTCCTTTTTTTTTCTTTTCTTTTCTCTTCTTTTTTTTTCTCCCTTCTCCTTTTTAGAAGGGAGAGAAGGTACCCAAAGGGAAAAAGGGGAAAGCTGATGCCAGCAAGGATGGGAATAACCCTGCAGAAAACGGAGATGCCAAAACAGACCAGGTACAACAGCTGTCCGACTTTGTGAAGCCGGCTCTGAGTCAGTTACCAATTCCAGAAGCTTCTTTTATCTTTCTCCTGCTCCTGTATTGCCCCAAGTGTGCTTTTCAGCCCAGAGTTTGCTTGTGGTTTTTCCATGAGCTTACATTCTGGAATCCTAAAGTCTCTGCTGTCCAATAATGGGCACTGTTGTGTGAGCTCCGTGTTGTGAGCTCACGCTACACCATAGTGTTTTCAAGCTGAGGATAAACTCTTCTGATGCAAATGTGTTTCCTTGCCCAGTTGTCCAGTGAGGTCCAGAGGGAAGGTTACCAAGTTCTCAAAACAAGGACTGAGTCTGGAAGGATCTAAAATCTGAACTTGGGTGTGGGTGCAGTTGTAGTGCTAGTGATGGGATATGAATGAAAATCATGTCAAATCTGTAGGTGGTGACACTGTATTGATCTTCTTCTTCTAGGCACAGAAAGCTGAAGGTGCTGGAGATGCCAAGTGAAGGGTGTGCATTTTTGATAACTGTGTACTTCTGGTGACTGTACAGTTTGAAATACTATTTTTTATCAAGTTTTATAAAAATGCAGAATTTTGTTTTACTTTTTTTTTTTTTTTTTTTTTTTTTTTTTAAGCTATGTTGTTAGCACACAGAACACTTCATTGTTGTTTTGGGGGAAGGGCATATGTCACTAATAGAATATCTCTGAAGCTAAATTGACACAAGGGGAAAACACCTTCCCCTCCTAGTTTTGAGAAACTTCCTCTTGGCTCCCAGGAGGAGGGGTTCCTTGACGTTGACACACATGAGCCGCCTGGGTACAAACCCCTTGGTGGTGTGGAAAAAACTAAAATTCAGTTTTTATGTCCTCTTCTCCCTCTCTGCCTTCAACATAGACTTGACTCCCTTAAACCCAGAGACCTGTTGGAACCTGACCCCCAAGACATGGTTCCCAGTATGTCAGGCAATCTGGACTTGACAAAGTGTCACCACTGAAATGGCGTCCCTCAAAAGAGTTCCTTTTTTAGCTCGTGGATCTTCAGATGGATAATCCTGCCATTTTCATTTCATTTCCTGAAAGTCAGGGTCGGCTTGTGAAAAGTTGTTAAACAACATGCTAAATGTGAACTGTCCGCCCTCACTCTAAACGTCCCTGCTCCGAGCATCACATGAAGACTGCATTGGGTTTTATAGTGGCTTTCTGATTTTGGTAGTCCATTGAAGAAGGGAGTTTGAAAGTTGTTGTATACTGTTAACGATTGTCTGCCCATGTCCTGCCTGAAATACCATGATTGTTTATGAAAAGTATCTTTAATAAAGCTGGATACAGTTTGGCTTGGAATGCTGCCTCTAATCTTTTCCCAGGAGTGGGGGAGCCTGGTTTCTCCAGGTCTCTTGGCACAGGACGCATTCTGGTGTGAGGTGTAGAGGTTTTCCGGTCCAGCCATTCTGGTCTCGTCCGGCTGTAGAACACAGTGCTAGGCGCAACTAGGAAAGATCCCTGGAGCGGACTGCTGGTGGAGGCCGGAAGCAGAGGAGCGATTTCTGTACTTGGTTGTGCAGCATTACGTGAAGTGTATTTCTCAAGGCAGAGTTTGGGTAGGTCTAGGTTTTGGCCTGGTAGTGGACAGCAGAAGAGCCTTCCACTTCATTCACATTTAAAATCTCCCTAAAACTAGAAAATTAGTAGGACCAACTATAGTCCTTGTGTCCGGAAAAAGTGCTTCTGTGTCTATACAATCGGCCGTAGACGTCTAAGACCGACGGGCACTCTTGTTCTTAAGACAGACACAGAAGTCTTCTGTGAATTGATTACATTCTTGTCCTTGCTCGTGAACTGCTCTAACTGCAAACCAGAGCTGTTAATGGGGACTCTGATTGCTTCCGTTAAGAAACCCTGCAGTGCACCCCCTTTCCTCCAGAGGAAGGAGCAAGAAGTTAGCTCTTGGGGAAATAGAGCTTGTAATAAATCGATGCTTGCAATTGGAATGTGCTTTCACAAGTCACCTCTATTGTTTGGGTGAAATAAAGCAAAGTGGAGATAAAAAAAAAAAAATACATTGCTTTGTTTATCCCCTTGGAAAGGTAGCACTAGTCTATGAAGCACTTTCTTGATCATTTTCTGGTGCATTATCTCTAGTCTTCGGTTTTGAGACAATTGTGTAATGCAAGTGTTAACGCCCTTTTTATGAGTGAGGAAATGAGCTCAGATGAAGAAACTGGTTCAGGGTCCTGTGTACAAGAGTGAGTAGCAAAGTCAGGGTTCAGACTCCCAGCTTTATTCAAAAATAACCTCTGACTTCTTTTGGAGAATTTGTCCACTTAGGCAACTTGCAGCCACTTGCTTTCTCTGTTGGTGAAATCGTTCTAAATTGTACACCTAGTTTTTACTCTGAGGGAGGTGTCCTCTGCCGAGGGGACGTTACTGCTGTCAGGGAGACAGCAGCTTGGTATTGGAGCAGAAGTTGCGGAGTTGGAGGAAGCCACAGCTGGGGTTGCTTTAATCACTGTTTGTGGGACTTCAGATTCAGTCAGATGTGTTCAGCTGTGGACCATGCTAGGACCTCAGCCCAAGCCTCTTTTAATTTTTGTGTCAAAAATTCGGTGTTTAGCCCCATTTTACAGTTAAAACGCGAAGTGACTGGCTGACGTTAAACCCAGTAGTAACCCTTTATTCCTGTTCCTTAGGAATTAGGATAAGTAGGGTGAGCTTGAACTTCGTTTTTCCTTCATGGGAAATACTTGCTGAGTGGACTAGCCCTGGACAATGAGAGTACCTGGGCTTACATACCAGGAACCCAATCTTGAGAACACATGGTGAAGCTGTTTCAGCCAGCTGTAGTCAGGCTCTGTGCCAGCCCTGTCCTGGTCTCCAAGCCCATTTTATCCCATCTCTGGGAAGCAGTCACCATAACCTGGACTAGATAGAATGGGTGCTTTGGGCTCTAAGTAAAAGAAAATGGCTTACAAGGAGGAAGACCAATCTCCCTAAATGACGTTCTGAGCTCAGGTGGTTCTAAGTACCCAGCTGGTTCTTTCCAATTTCTGTGCCCTGTTGGCTGTGGCATGTTGTCCAGCCACCCCACCTCCCCCAGGTCTGCTGCTCCAGGCCTCAGCTCCACACTGGTGTCCAGAGGCAGAAGACTGGTTTCTCCTGAAGATTACCCAGAAGCCTCTCAGCAACCGGGGTTTCTTTGGGCAGACCTGGACCACCTGCCTGCCCCTAAACCAATCCTGGCGAGAGGGATGAAACCACAGATTCTGCTTCGGATTGGCCAGAACTGCTGGAATTAACTGGGGGGCGGGGGAGAGATGACAGAAGAGGACAGGTGCCACAAGTGGCCAGCCGCCGCCCGGGCTCAGGGCCCGTGCTGTCTCCAGGCTTCCCCAGGACTGGCCTCCCTGCATTTGCTGAGCAGAAGCCCAAAGTTGAACTAGAAATTCATTAGGAATTCACCATTTTAAAGCATGCAATTCGGTGGTTTTTAGAATATTCACAAGGTTGTGCAACAACACTATATAATTGAAGAATGTTCCATCACTCAAAAAAGAAACCCCAGACTTGGCAGTCATTCCCTGTTCCCTCTTCTGGCCTAGGCAATTGCGAATCTATTTCGTCTCTCTAGATTGGCCTATTCTGGACAATTCTATAAAGTGTAGGCTTGTGACTGGCTTGGAAGCACGAGGTGCTCAAGGTTCATGGTGTTCTAGCGCGTGCTCGATCCCTTTTGTCAAATACTCCCTTTTACAGGTAAACTCTTAACGCTTTTGGAAAGTTCACATTATGCCACTTTGCTTTTACAAAAGACCTATTAAAAAAAAAATTGAAAAAGCAGCACTGAGCCATTCCTGAGTCCAGGCAGCGTTCCCCACTGAGCTGCGGGGGTGGCCCCTCCAGGTTCCCTTCCCACTGTCTACACTCCAGACCAAAGCACCAGAACACCCTTGAACTGCGTGAGCGTAGTGCCTTAGTGCAGTAGCAGCGCATCAGTCTCATAATCTGAACTGCGTGAGCATCCGTGCTATATCTCGATTTATTTTGTGTATATGTTAGCAAGCATGTTCTCAGGTCTCAGACCAGCCGGAGAGGTGTTTCTGGGGTCCAGGAAAACTCACAAATGTGTCCATCTGTATGAGTGGGGATTTGTTTGGTCTGTGAGTTCATGGGGGAGCTCTGCTTTCTGGATAGTGGGGCAGACCTGTACCAGAGTTTGTTTATTCATTGATCACTTGAGAGCATTTGGGTTGTTTCCACTTTAGGGCTGTTTTGACGCCTTCTCTACCGAGAACACACTGTTGGCATGGAGCAACGTTTTCAGCTCTTGCAGATCTATACCTTGGAGTAGGATTGCGGGGTCTTGAGGCTCTGCCACTCCCCGAGGAGCTGCAAGGCCGTGTTGGGACAGCAGCTGCACCGGGTTCCACTCCCAGCAGCCCCAGTGCACGAGGGTTTCAATTTCTCCACATCTCATCAGCACACATTTTCCCATTTCTTTTTTTATTACAGGCATCTGGGTGGGTAGGCAATGATCTTTCAGTGCGGATTTGTGTTTTCCTCGTCCTAGGACGCCTAGTTGAGCATCTTTCCATGTTTAATGAACCTTTGTATATCTTTATTTTTTTTTTAAGTATTCAAATCCTTTGCCTATTTTTTTGATAAGTAAACTCTACGCCTAACATGGGTCTTGAACTCCCAACCCCAAGATCAAGAGGCCCACAGAGCCTGGAGAAAACCGGAGACTGAGCTAGTCAGGCACCCCTCTTGCTTATGTTTTAATTGGGCTATTTATCTTGTTATTGGTACAGTGTGGGAGTACTTTATATATTCTGGGTATTAGATTCTTATCAGATTTAAGATTGGCAGATGTTTTCTCCCATTCTCTGGGTTTTCTTCATTTACTTGTTACACAACAGTTTTTAGTTTTGGTGAAGTCCAGTTTACTCAATTTTTTATTGCTTATTTTTTATGTGTCCTGTCTAAATCCATTGCCCAGTCCAGGGTCATAAAGGTTTATACTGGTGTCTCCTAAGAGTTCTGAATAATTTTAACTCTTAATTTGAGGTCTTTAAAACATTTTAAGTTAATTTTTATATACAGTGTGAGATAAGGCTCAAGTATTCCCCTCTTTTTAAAAACTGTTCTAGACCTCTCTGGGGCCTGCCAGTTCCTAAGATACTATTTGTCTGTTTGACCTCGTCTCGAGTCCCTTCTCTGCAGTTTCTCCCTGTGACGTCATCCAGTGACACACAGTTTTTCACCCCTGCCCACATCTCTCTCGAGTTCAGTATTTCCACCACGCTCCTGTGTGGTCCCACCCTGATGGGCCGCAGGCACCCCAAGTCAGCGTGACGGGGTGGGACTCCTCGTGTGCTTCACAACCCCACCTCCCTACTTTTCCTGAGCTTAGTAAACCAGCACCTGTTCTGTTCCTCAAGCAAGAGACCTGAAAGATAGCCCAGATACCTTCGTTCCTCCCCATCATCACAAGTTTCCAGGGACCGCCTAAATCACGAGGACTTGACTTTGGAAATTCTTGTTTTTCATGTCATGGAAAATTTCAGTTAGGGGCGTGTGGGCGACTCAATCAGTTAAGCATCTGACTCTTCAGCTCAGGTCATGATCTCAGGGTGGTGAGATGGAGCCCTGCGTCAGGCCCCTCACTCAATGGGGAGTCTGCTTCTCTCCCTCTGCCATTCCCACCACGTGTACTCTAGCTCTCTTTAAAATAAATCTTCCAAGAAAAAAAAAGAAAAAATCCAACCCTCAAATATGTGCAAAAGTAGACTGAGCAAGACCCCACGTACCTATCACATAGTTTCAGCAATTATCAACTCGTAGCTAAGTTCGCTTAATTTATACCACTGGCTCCTCTCCCTTACCATAATGGAACACACCATTCCACCCACAAATAGGGACTTCGTAGAAAACATAATACCATTAGCATACCCAAATAACATTAATTCCTTAGTATTATGAAGTCTTCAAACTCTCAAATTTCTAACTGGGTGTCTTTTTGCTTTTTTTCTTAGTAATGTATTTGTTTGAATGAGCATCTCTGTATTGCAAATGGTTGGCATATTTCTTGTCTCTTGGCACCTGTAAATTCCCTCCATCTCTCTCCCAGTCTGGATTTTGCTCTTCTGCCTCCATGGTGTCATTTCAAAGGTTTCTTTATCCTTTGTATTTCCTGCTAAATAGGAGTAGATCTGGATGTGTGATTGGATTCAGATTTAGTGGTAAGAAAACCGCACAGCGGCGTGTGCTGGAGACGCATCACACCTGGTTGTCTCTAGATACTGCGGCCCTTGAAGCTCAGTTCCTAGATTGATTAATTCATCAAGGGTTGCAAAATGAGGACCCTCTAATTCTACCATCCCTTCCTCACATAATGCCCAAAATACCAGTGTGAAGAGAAACTTCTTGACTCATCTGCTCTTCGGTTAGCTGGAATTAGAGTTCGTATCAGAAAAAGGATAAATGCCCAAATCTTTGGCCAGTTTCCAAAATAACGAGCTGGGTTTACTAGCATCCTCCATTCGAAAGTGACCAGTGAGTGGTTTATTAATGTTGTTAGTTTCATGGTCATTGAATTAAACATTTTACATGTTTCAATTCATTGTAGTTTAATTACACTTAATGATGCTCAAACTGTTCTTTCTGCCCAGTGGGGGGGCCTCAAGTGCCTGCCGAGTCCTTTTGATAACAACCCTTTTGATGGTAGCGTGTGGTAACTCCCCTCCTAACTACTATGATAGGCTATTCCACATTTAGGTTGTACATTTCCTGCTCCAGACCTGGGGTGATCTATTTCCAGGAAAAAAAAAAAAAACGAAATCCTAGTTCCGTTTAGTGGTGAATGGCATTGCAACACCAAAATCAAGGTTCTAGAAGGTCTACTGCTTTATGGGTCATTATTTAGGGCCTTTGGTAGACGAAGCTAGGACACGATTTCTTTTCTTTTCTTTTCTTTTCTTTTTTTTTTTTTTTGACATGGTTTCTTCTTAAGATAAAACACATCTGTACTTTGCATTCAAGTTCAAGACTTAAGAGACTTTTTTTTTTAAGATTTTATTCATTTATTTGACAGACAGAGATCACAAGTAGGCAGAGAGGCAGACAGAGAGAGAGAGGGGGAAGCAGGCTCTCCACTGAGCAGAGCGCCGGATGCGGGGCTCGATCCCAGGACCATAAGATCATGACCTGAACCGAGGCTTTAACCCACTGAGCCACCCAGGCTCCCCTTAAGAGACTTTTCTTAACTCTTGTATCTTCCATCTGTATATTTTCCCCCAACATAAGAATCCCGATTCTCATCTGTACCCTGAGTTATGAAATAGATAATCACAGTTACTCAGTTGTTAAATTCCATATCACACAACAGTATCAGAATAACGAAAGGGAGTTTAAGGTTTTGTTTGTAGTTCTTTGTTTTGGTAATATTTCCTGAGACACAGCTAGTTGGTTCACGGTGTTTCCAGTTTATTGTGGTTCCTCTGTGTGGCTTGCTACTCACTGAATGCGCATTTACATTAACCTGTTTTATGTATTTTTCCATTTTTTTAAGAATTTCTCGGGTTGGGGCACCTGGATGGCTCAGTTGGTTAAGCCACTGCCTTCGGCTCAGGTCATGATCCCCGAGTCCCTGGATCGAGTCCTGCATCAGGCTCCCAGCTCCACAGGAAGTCTGCTTCTCCCTCTGACCTCCCCTGTCATGCTCTCTCTCTAATTCTCTCTCTCTTTCAAATGGATAAATAAAAAAAAAAAAAAAAAAAAAGAATTTCTCGGTCTGCCCTCACAGCACACAAACTAGAATTGGAACAACCCAGAGAAGATTAACACAGGCGCCATGGGAGGATGCCACGCAGATGTGGGAGGGGCCCCATGCGGCGCTCAGTGGGTTACCACAGAGGGAATGATGAACCAAAGCACGATGTGCGGTATTGAATAAGGAAATGATGAAATGTCACGATAAAAATATTCTTGTAAAGCCATCTATGACATGTGAGCAAAGTGGAGTTACACCTGGAAATGTACATGCAGATCCATCCTTTCTACGTGTCTCGGACATGAGAAAATGTCAACTTGTATTTCCTTATAGAATTAAAAAAAAAAATTCTCCTAGTTTAATACATTAAATAGAGTTCCAAGTCTTAATCTACAAAACAAGATCTCTTCAAGTCTAATTTCTGTTCCTATGTCCTCCACCTTATTCCCTCCCTTCCCATTTAGTGACTTTTTTTTTTTTAAAGATTTTATTTATTTATTTATTTGACAGAGAGAGATTACAAGTAGGCAGAGAGGCAGGCAGAGAGAGAGAGGAGGAAGCAGGCTCCCGGCTGAGCAGAGAGCCCGATGTGGGACTCGATTCCAGGACCCTGAGATCATGACCTGAGCTGAAGGCAGCGGCTTAACCCACTGAGCCACCCAGGCGCCCCCATTTAGTGACCTCTTTAATTTGATTTAATTATTCCAATCTTTTTAAAAATTTAAACAGATGAATATGTTATTGTTCCCCTTTCTTACATAAAGTGAGCATCTAGGGGTGCCTGGGGGTGTGGTCAATTGGGCATCCAACTCTTGGATTCCACCCTGTGATCTGAGGGAGGTGGGACCAAGCTCCCCATGGGGCTCGCCGGTGGAGTCTACTTAAGACTCTCCCTCCCTCTGCTCCTCCCCTCTGCCCCACCACCACCCCACACTCACTCACCCTCTCTCTCAAATAAATCTTCAAATAAATAAAAAAAAAAAAAGCATACAATACATTTCTCTGTCTTGCATGTCACTTAACAGTATATCCTGGGGGCACCTGGGTGGCTCAGTCAGTTAAGCATCTGACTCTCGATTTCGACTCAGGTCACTGTCTTGGGGGTGTGAGGCTGAGCCCCACAACAGTCTGCTTGACCTGCTGTCCCTCTGCCCCACCCCCAGTTTGCACATGCTCTCTCCTTACCTCAGATAAAATCTTAGAAAAAAACAAAAGCCAATATATTGTAGAAATCCATTGTAGAAGCTCCTCAGTTCTACAGCAGCATAAAATGGTAAATATGTTTGGCCTCGATCCATCATAGTGTTTTCTGTTATATTTACATGTATCCCAAGTCTTTTATATATAGTCCTTCTGTTGTCAATTTTTTCCTCCTTTCACTTTTCTTTTTTTAAACTTTTTTTTTTTTTTTTTTTTTTTTTTTGTGGGGAGAGAGCAAGAGCACAAGCAGGGGAGTGGGTTAGGGGAGAGAGAGAAGCAGACTCCACACTGAGCAGGGATCCGTACGTGGGGCTCGATCCCAGGACCCTGGGATCATGACCTGAGCCAAAGGCAGACACTTAACCAAAGGAGCCACCCAGGAGCCCCCTCTTTTCATTTTTCTTTTAGCTGTTTGTTTTTGGTATTCTGAAAGGTGTGTTTTTGTCCTGTGGTTAACTTTTTATTATTGCCTTTTAGAAGAACCTTCCCCTCTTCCAGCCTCACTGAGATTTCCAGCCCACTGAGCCGACCTCTCTGCACCTTTTCTGCACCAGTCACCTCTTCTCTCCTGTCTCCACTTTCCTTCCTGGGCTCAGATTTCACTGCCCAGCTCTAAGCACACCCCATCCACTCCGGCCCGGCTCTCCCTCACAGCCCGGCCGCTACCTCCACCCAAGCAGCTGACCCGACCCAACCACGCTGACCCGATGCCCCTCATAGTTAGGTCCGCACTTCAAGTGGGCCCTGACACTGCCAAGCTCTCCTGCCACAGTTCCCTGAAATAGTCACCTTTTCTCACGCGGAAAGCCTGCTTCTCACCCTGGTCTCCTCTCCCGTCTCCAACACCCTCTTCAATGACTTCAGTGACTCAAACTTCAGTCACAGAAGATGGAGTCAGAGCTGAGGGACTTCATCGTCCCCTTCCTCTGCTCCCTGCCTGCAGAGCAGTGGGCCCACACCCCTCATCCCCCACTGTGGGGGGATCCCCTCTCTTCTCTACGACTTGTGGTGGTCTGGTTCCATCCCTCTTAGCTCCGAGACTCAATCCAGGCAGCCGTCCCCTCTTCCTCTTGCATTATCCGTCTTCTCCCTGCTGGCTCATTCCCACCCGCAGACACCCAAAGCATCCTACCGTGGCCCTCTTGAGCCCCTGCCCCATTTCTCTGCTCCCCTTTATGGCAGAGCTCCCCAAAGCTCCCCATCACCAGTCCCAACCCTCCATTCTCTCCTCAGCCCACTCAGATGAGGAGGCCTTTGCTCCCACCACCCGTTAAACAGGCCATTGTGTGTTTCCGCCTCGTCTCTCCCTCCTCTGTTCAAACAACCTCTTTTCTTAAGTGACCACGACCAGTAGTCTGACTTCAGATACCATGGATGTGACAGGGATGCAAACTCTGATCCTCAGATAGAACCTCCCCGGCTCAGGGCCAGGCTTAGATCACTTAGTAGACTTCACGCATTGAACACAGGCAGAAAATTCATTTTCCTCACAAAGTAACTCCCCCCCACACCCCATCCAAGCTTTCCCCATCTAAGTAAACAGCACCATCATCCCCCAAACCTTAACTTCCCCCTCTCCCCCACACTCCATTATCAATCCATCAGTAAATCCTATTGGCTCAATTTTCTTTCTTTCTTTTTTTTTTTAAGATTGTATTTATTTATTTGACAGACAGAGATCACAAGTAGGCAGAGAAGCAGGCAGAGAGAGAGAGGAGGAACGATCCCCTGGGATCACGACCTGAGCCGAAGGCAGAGGCTTTAACCCACTGTTGGCTCAATTTTCTTAAATCTGCTTTGGACCCAACTAGATGCCACGGTCTGCACGATCCCGCCTGCAGTGGACACGAAGCCTGTGACTTCCCACAGATTTCTCAGCTGCTTCATTAGTGCTCCCTGTTGGATCCCACCCTGCACCAAGTCCCCCCTCCGTTTTCGATTCTGGATGAAAAACCACTCCAAGGGCCCATGAGATCTGACTTCCTCAGAGGCCGCCAATGCCTAGGTGATTCAGTCCAGAACTGTGGAGACATTAGCTCCCCGGCGGCAAATATCGAAAAGGAGGAAATGGTAGGTGGAAAGGGAGGGAACTGGGTTAACTGCCTCCTTTTCTCCAAAATTCCTCCCTTCAGGGTCTGTGCTCATTATTACATTTGCTCAGTGCTCAGCCGTGCCTCGCTGCGCTTGCTGGGAAGCAGTAGCCTGGACGGCTCACTGCTTCGTCTCTTCCTCCCCCGCCCCCCCACCCCACCCCGCGCTCCCTGGGCCTGCACCTTCCCGATAAAGGACCAGCGCTTGGACCCATTTTTCAGCCTCTTTCTTTCTTTCCTTCTTTCTTTCTTTCTTTCTCTTTCTTTTATTTTTTTCTCTTTCTTTCTTTCTCTCCTTCCTTTCTTCCTTCCTTCCTTCCTTCAAGATTTTGTTTATTTGAGAGAGAGCATGAGCAGGGGGAAGGGGGAGAGGGAGAAGCAGACTCCCTGCTGAGAAGGTAGCCAGACATGAGGCTCAATCCCAGGACCCTGAGATCATGACCTGAACTGAAATCAAGAGCCAGACACTCAACCTACTGAGCCACCCAGATGCCCCAGCCTCTTCCTTCTTAAGGACCAAAGTTAGCACTAGGGGGAGACACATTCCCCAGTGTGAACCGTGGTGAACTCTGGGGCCTCTGCATCCCTGGGAACTTAGCACACAGTTCTTTTTTGTTGTTGTTGTTCTTTTTTTTTTTTTTTAATATTTTATTTATTTACTTCACAGACAGAGATCACAAGTAGGCAGAGAGGCAGACAGAGAGAGAGGGGGAAGCAGGCTCCCTGCTGAGCAGAGAGCCGGATGCGGGACTCGATTCCAGGACCCCGGGATCCTGACCTGAGCCGAAGGCAGAGGCTTTAACCCACTGAGCCACCCAGGTGCCCTCAGCACACAGTTATTGAGTCCTGCCTCAGACCCCTGGAGTCTGGATCTCTGGTGAAGGAGCCTGGGACTCCGGGATTCGACAAGCTGCTCAGCTGAGTCTTGTACCTGCTAAAGTTAGAGAAAGATTGTTCAAGGAAAGAAAGGAGTTTCTAGAGGAGAAGGGCTGTTGCTCTCTCCTACTCCTGCTGGCTTCCTGCTTGAGTGTGGTTTCTTTTTCTTTTCTTTTTTTTTTTTTTAAGATTTTATTTATCTGAGAGAGAGAGCAGGAGAGCACAAGCACAGGGAGCCGCCGAAGGAAAGGGCAAAGCATCCTCCTTGCTGACCAGAGCTCGATCCCAGAGCCCTGGGATCGTGACCTGAGCCAAAAGCAGATGCTTTACCAGCCAAGCCATCCAGGCGCCCTTTTGCTTGAGTATGTTGAATGAGGATATGGAGTGTGGGGTTTCAGCAACCACTTTGGGATCATAAGTTCAAGACCTTAAGGATAGCAGAGCAAAAAGAGCAAGCCTGAGACAGCTGCCCAGCCAGCTTCAGAGCTACCAAATCTAGATCCTTCTGGGAGAGAATGAAATGCCTTGATTCGTTTTGTCAGATAACCCATCGCTTGCAGCTAAAAACAGCCCCAAAGGATTCAAGAGGTTGTTTGATCTTATCCTCACATTCACGTGAGAAATGGGAAACAATTTCTCCATTTTACATGTGAGGAAACAGGGTCTGGGAGACCCAGTGGGATCCAGTCTTGAGTCCAGTCCAGGCCCATCTGGCTCCAGGACCCACTCTGTGACCCTTGACTCAGTTCTGCAGATGCTCAGAGGGCATTTGCGATGGGAATGAGTGAGCTGGCTTTGAAGATGGGAACGTAAATGATCAGAGCCTGGACTGGGCTCTGGACCGAGAAGTTGGGGCATTAACATTGGCCAGAGCAGAAACATTCCCTTCCTCCTCCCACAGCAACGCAGGGGGCAGAGAAGGTTTTCCCAGTTATCTGAGAGCTTTGTCATTCTTCCAGGCTGCACGTAAGATGGAATCGGAGGGGACGGCTCTTAACTTGCCCTCAGAGAAGCTGGGTCAGACATGAAAGGTGGTGACTTTCCAGAAAGAACCCCAAGGATCACTTGCCACGTCCTGCTGCAGCCAGCCAACGCCAACGAGTCCGCATGGTTAGCGAGCCCTCGCCGGAAACCTGCCAGCCTCTGCAGAACGTGCCGGACTTACCACATTTAATTCTCACAACAAGCTCGTAACATCATGCTTCCCATTTTACAGATGGGACAACTGAAGCCCTAGGAGTGTTAAGTAACTTGCTCCAAATTGCATAGCTGGTGAGGGACTAAACCTGATCTGACTTGGATGCAATGAGCCTGAAGGAAGGCTGCTCTAGAAGCTTCCACGCAGGGCGCCTGAGTGGCTCTGTCAGTTGAGCATCTGACTCTTCATTTCGGCTCAGGTCAGATGATCTCAGGGAGGTGAGATCCAGACCCCTGTCGGGCTCTGCAGGGAGTCTGCTAGGATTCTTTCCCTCCGCGCCCCACCTCCACTCATATGTGCTCTCTCTCTCTCTAAAATAAACAGTTTTTTAATTTAAAGATTTTTATTTATTTATTTGACAGAGAGGAAGAGCACAAGCAGGGGGAGCAGCAGAGGGAGAGGGAGAAGCAGGCTCCCCTCTGAGCCCAGAGCCCGATGCGGGACTTGATCCCAGGACCCAGGACCTGAGCCGAAGTTCCACACTTAACCATCTGAGCCACCCGGGCGCCCCCAAAATAAATAAAACTTTAGAAAAAAATAAGAAACCTCCACACTATTCTGAGGCCCAGTGGCACGTTCTGGGCCACACTAATGGCCGAGTGAAGACTAGAATCCACACCTGCCTCCACAGTAGTCTGGGCCCCAGATCGGCACCACCCTTTATTTATTTTTTTTAAATATTTTATTTATTTATTTGACAGAGAGAGATCACAAGTAGACAGAGAGGCAGGCAGAGAGAGAGAGGGAAGCAGGCTCCCCGCTGAGCAGAGAGCCCAATGCGGGACTCGATCCCAGGACCCTGAGACCATGACCTGAGCCAAAGGCAGCAGCTTAACCCACTGAGCCACCCAGGCGCCCCTCGACACCACCCTTTAAAGCAGCCAACCGCCACCCCACTACCCACCATTTTCTACCACTGAAACTTTGGAAATGTCCAGCTTCCTTGCTGGTGCCGCTGCCCAAGACAGGGAGTCACAACTAATCCCGCTCCAACCAGACAGAACACTGGCCCTCGCACTCCATCTCTCACTCCCTAGGAGAAAAAAATTCTTCCCCTCTCACCTCCTTCATGAAGGCTAGAAGGCTTAGCTGAGCAAAGACTGTTCTTAGAATATCCTTATTCTTCCTAAGGTTACTTTATGCCGATCGTATGGCAGGCATTATCTCATTTAACCCTCACGACATTTTACAAAGAAGAACACAGAAGCCTGGAATGGCTAAGTAACTTGCTCCCAGTAAGTTGACCAAACTCCTGACCTCTAGGTCATGAGAAGGCGGTATCCTCAGTGCCACATGAGGGCTCCCGGGTTCCCTGCATGGTTCCCAAATTGAACAGAGACATGCCCAAGGCTGCAGCAGTCCCCATGCCAAAGCAAAGGCCCCATTTTCCACCAAGGCACTCCAGGCACAGGACATAGCCCGAGACCCCTCACGGCCCTGGGCCCTAAGGCAACATTTTTGGCTACTCTGACCTTTGGCTTGTCTGAGGCTGGGGCAAAACGGCAAGGCCTATTCAGGCCTGCACTACAGAGGGCCAGCCTAGAGGCCAGACATTTCCCCAGAGTTTCAGCAGCATTTGGGAGAGTGGTACCTGCCAGGCAGTGAGTCATAATGACTCGTGCTTCTTCCTCCTACTTACCTACCCATACATCCTGAGTTTTCCACACTGGCCATGTACTCCTTGGGTGGGCCCGGAGGAAGGAGCTGGGCAGTGTTCTTTTCCTTCTGAACATAACAGTATTGCTGGCTCAGTATAAAAACATTTTTTTGAAACACCTCAGTAAAGACATACCGAAGGCAAACATGAAAATCGTCACCTTTGCAAACCCACTTTCCTCCCAGAGGCAGCCCCTGTCATGTGGATACGGACCCTTCTGGGTTTTTCCTGGGCATTTATTTACAAACACGGACGAGTCCAGATGTGTTCTGAGGCCCCCTTTGCCTCTGAGATCTAGGGGACATGCTGAGAGGGGCTCTTACCTCCACCCCCGTGAATCATGAGAGGTTGACAGTCACCCCTTTGAGTCCCAAGAATGGTGTTGGGAGAAAGAAAGGGACCCTTATGTGTCCGGTCTCCTCAGTCTCTGGCTCTTGCTTCTGCCCTGGCCATCTCCTTTCTCTGACCCAGACGAAAGGACAGCTTCTTTCTGGACTCTACCCTAAAACTCACGCACACAGACATTGGTCAGTCGAACAGACTTCCCAGAGGGCTCGGGGGTCCCAGAAGTGTTCACATTGTACCCCACATGGCAAACCATTGTATCATCTCTGTGATGGGTTCATGCCCTCTCAAGCCTCCCCATTCCCAGGAAGGGGTGCTCCCTGGCTCTTTGCCCCATTCATTCTACCACCTTGACCCTCAGGAAATTCACACTCTCCTCCCTTCCTAACCCAAGTAATTCAGTCCCCCAGCGCCTCTGTCAACCCCTCTTGGCGCTAACACAAAGGCCCTCCATTGTTCTGGGCCCACTCTCCTGAGCAGACATCTGTGGCACATTTCATGTTCTCTTGCTGCTCTCATGGAATGGGCCTGGAGCTCTTACAAGGCGAGGAGGCTTCTGTTTACATCTGGGTTACATATTTAACAAACAGAAATAGTGTGGGGGTGCAGTTTTTCTTTGTTTGCACAAGTGAAATCATGTTGTGCACAGTGCTCAGTGGTTTTCTTGTTCCACTCAACTGAAAGCACAGACATCTTCCAGATCACTAATAATCACAGCTGAACTTCCCCGGGGAACCGAACTCAGGCCCTGGGTACTTTGTACCTGTGCCGTCCCAGCCTGGTGACCGCGAGCCACATGAGGATCCAGAGCCATTGAGATGTGGCTGATGCCAGAAAGGACCACATTTTTAATTTAATTTAATTTTAATTACTTTAAATTTTGAAACAAAAATATTTGTTAAATATGCTTTATTTTTTGGCAGGACTTCGCTTACAGTATTGTTGTAGAGCTGAAAGATGTCATGGGGTAAAATACATACCAGATTTCAAAGATTTAGTAGGAAAAAAAGGACAGAAAATATCTCAGGGTAGTTGGGCTGGCTCAGTCGGTAGAGCATGAGACTCTTGATCTCAGGGTTGTGAGTTTGAGCCCCATGTTGGGCATAGAGATAAAAAAAAATCCAAATCCTCAGTATTAATTCTTATATTGATATCATGTTGCAATGATCCATTATGTTAAAACATATTTTTTTTAAAAGATTTTATTTATTTATTTGTCAGAGAGAGAGTGAGTGAGAGCGAGCACAGGCAGACAGAGTGGAAGGAAGAGTCAGAGGGAGAAGCAGGCTCCCTGCGGAGCAAGGAGCCCGATGTGGGACTCGATCCCAGGACGCTGGGATCATGACCTGAGCCGAAGGCAGCTGCTGAACCAACTGAGCCACCCAGGCGTCCCTAAAACATATATTATTAAAACTAATCTTACCTTTCTCTTTTTACTTTTTTTTTTTTTTTTAGATTTTATTTATTTATTTGACAGAGAGAAATCACAAGTAGATGGAGAGGCAGGCAGAGAGAGAGAGGGAGGGAAGCAGGCTCCCTGCCGAGCAGAGAGCCCGATGCGGGACTCCATCCCAGGACCCTGAGATCACGACCTGAGCCGAAGGCAGCGGCTTAACCCACTGAGCCACCCAGGCGCCCTCTTTTTACTTTTTCTAAACATGGCTTCTACAAATGTTAAAATTGTATGTAGCTCGTGTTGTATTTCTATTAGTGGCTCTTCGTCATTTTCTATGTATTACCTCACTAGGGCACAGACGTGTTTAACAAATATTTGTTGAATACCTTCTGTGTGTCAGGCACCAGTGATACCACGCCCAACAAAACAGACCAGAATCCTACTCTTACCAAACGTCCATTCTAGGTTGCAATCTTTTTCTACTTTATCAGGTAGATAATATTATGACCCCATTTTATAGATGAGGAAACTGAGGGAGAGGAGAGTTAGATAATTTCCCCAAAGTCACAGAGCAAGTAAGTGGTCAAGTTGGGATTCGAACTCAAGCACTCTGAGCCCACCCGCAGGCGCCACCATCGTGTACGACCTATGCAGGAACCAAACAGTACCTGTTCTGAGATCAGGTGAACTGAGGTTGCAGGCAAATATGAGATGTTGACGAGAGACAAGCCTTAGGTCTGAGGTCATAAGCAGGGCCAGAGCTGGGACAGTGAGGGTTCAGAAGCTGGGGGTGGGCTTGGCTGCCCACAAACAGGGCCGGGGAGTGCAGCAGCTTTCGGGGTGGCAGCCTGAGGGTCCAGGCAAGAGAGCACAGAAGGGCTGGGGAGGAGGCTGCAGGTCAGATCTGGTCAGCGGTGGGGCCCGGCCCCAAGAAACTGTGCCCCAGATGCTGCCAGCGCCCCGCCAGGCCCCAGGCTAACCAACCTATTCTCTCCAGCTGGTTAGTCGGGTGGCCCCTCGACAGCCAGTTACCAGCTGCCGACTGGCACCACCCTCAAAATACCCACCTCACAAGAGTCCTAATGAGACGTTTTATTCCATCTGTCATTTTACGGCTGGATGACATGCAGCTCAGGGAGACGGAGTGATCTAGTAAACTAGTGACACAGCTGGCCATGGTTGAAGAACCCAGGGCCACTGGGTTCCAGAACCCACGGTCCACTCTCCTTACCAGTGTCGGCCTGCCTTCTGCGCCCCGACTGCCCGCCTGTGGACATCCCCACGGTTCAGTGGTGTGGGAGAGGGCGGCTCCTGAACGACAGTGTGGGGCTAGGGTCTGGCCCAGGACAGGCAATGGGGGAGGGGATGAGACTCATTCCCGAAGATAACGGGTTTTCTGCCTAACTTAGGCCTAGAAAGAGGGGATTCTGGGTCTTCCCATCCTGCCCACAGAGAACCAACACCATGCGGGGGGAGCAGGCGGCGCAGCGGCCAGATCCCAGACATGGGATTTCTCATCCTGGCTCTGTCCCCGAACGTGACCTTTAGCAAGTGATCTCTCCTCTCAGAGACCTGGCTTCCTCATTAATAAAATGGAGATAGGAAACGGTACCTCCGGGGTGCCTGGGTGACTCAGTGAGTTAAGCCTCTGCCTTCGGCTCAGGTCATGATCTCAGGGTCCTGGGATCAAGCCCCACATGGGGGTGCTCTCTGCTCAGCAGAGAGCCTGGTTCCCTTCCTCTCTCTGCCTGCCTCTCTGCCTACTTGTGATCTCTGTCTGTCAAATAAATAAACAAAATCTTAAAGAAAGAAAGAAAGAAAGAAAGAAAGAAAGAAAGAAAGAAAGAAATGGTACCTCCTCCTGTCTTTGGGCCCCAGGCCAGAGCAGGGAAGAACCCTGCACTCCCTGGTGCACATCACTGGCCAGAATAGGAGGAACAGGAGCTCCTGACTGGGCAGAGGAGCTCCAGGAAAGAAGATAATGACATACAGTGTTTTCTATGCACCTCATTTCATCCCTACAATACCCATAGTAAGGCAAGTACTATTTTCATCCCATTTTGCAGAAGGGAAAATTGAGGTATAGGAGGCAGCAGAGCTGGCTTGAGCACTCCGGTCCTTAAGGCCTTTAGGTCTATGCTTCTTTTTTTTTTTTAAGATTTTATTTATTTATCAGAGAGAGAGAGGGGAGAGAGAGCGAGCACAGGCAGACAGAATGGCAGGCAGAGGCAGAGGGAGAAGCAGGCTCCCCACTGAGCAAGGAGCCTGATGTGGGACTCGATACCAGGACGCTGGGATCAAGACCTGAGCTGAAGGCAGCTGCTTAACCAACTGAGTCACCCAGGCGTCCCAGGTCTGGGCTTCTAAATACTGCATTGTCCCTCAAGATTCAACCTCTCCTGTTTAGTACAATAGGAACCCCCCACCCCCAGGGCACCCAGAGCTTTGGCTGTGAGAAATAGCCTTGCTCCCCAGGTTCTTGTCTGCCTGGCCTTTGGAGCGCTGTGAGGAGAGTAAGCAGCAGAGTCAGCAGACCCAAATTTAACTCCCTGATCTGTTCTACTGATCCTCACTGGGGGCTTGAAGGCCCAAATGGGGCTTGAACACACAACCCCGAGATCAAGAGTTGCATGCTCTCCTGACTGAGCCAGCCAGGTGTCCCAGTTTTCCTAGCTTTAAAATCTGACCAAATGCAAGGGGGTGAAAGAGAGATCTCCCAAAGTTCCCAGCACAAAACTCCCTAGATGACTTCCAGGGGAGCTGAAAGGAGAGGAAGAGGCTCGTGGATGGAAGAGAAGGGCGGGCCAACTGGGGAGAGGCTGGGGATGAGGTGGGGAATGGGGCCATCACAACCCAGTGTCAGTGGCCTAGAACCTACGCTGGGGTACGCAGCAGGGATGGGGGGGGTGCAGTAGGGCTGGGTGAGGTCAAACCCAGGAAGAAAGCCAGGCCATGCAGAGGGTGGGGTGAGCCTGAGGTGCGTGCCCTGCCCCGCCTCTTACCTTGACCCCTCATAGGTCCTTGCACATCCTCTAAGGTCCCGGACTGGTCGGTGTTTCCGAAACCCACATCCCCTGCCTCTGCCTGCGGCCCATCTAGTCAACCACTCACCCAGGCTCAGAACCTTGGAGGCCTTGGAATCAGGAATCCCCCCTTCCTGGCTGTGTTTCCCTCAGCTTTTATTTATTTATTTATTTTTAAGATTTTATTTATTTATTTGACAGAGAGAGAGAGAGAGAGAAATCACAAGTAGACAGGGAGGCAGGAAGAGAGAGAGGAGGAAGCAGAGAGCCTGATGTGGGGCTCGATCCCAGGACCCTGAGATCATGACCTGAGCCGAAGGCAGAGGCTTTAACCCACTGAGCCACCCAGGTGCACCAATCATAATTTTTTTTTAACTGAGCCCACTTTGGCACACCTGGCCCAGTCCTAGCTGCTAGGGACTCAATGGCAAGTGAAACAGGCTGACTCCCTCTCTTGGGAACTCACCTCTGTGGGGGAATCTGACGTTAAACACAGAATCCAATCGCAGATTGAGGTCAGTGTCAGCAGAATAAGAACATGGTTGAAGAATCAGACTGTGGCTTTCTGGGGCCAGGACAGGAGTGAGGAGTCGTGGGGCAGAAAGGTGAGGCCGGGAGGAAGAGGAGGCATCAGGCAGAGGCAGGAGTCAGGCTGCAGCAGGAATGGCCAGAGGGGAAAGGGTGTGACAGAAGACAGGTTGGAAGGGGAAGGACACGGTGACGCTGGGCCTGTGTGCAGGGGTCAGTCCCCAACTCCCACACCTTCTGTGGCTCCCTTTGGTTGCTCACTGCACAGCCCTTAGTTGGCCTCCAAAGTCCACCCTAGCAGGAGAAGCCTCTAGATGGTCTTCACCTCCCCCCTTTCTCACGCCCCACCCTCACTGTGTCCCTTCACAAACATTTTATAAAGTGTCTCTGGTAGCGAGGGACATTGGTAAGCCCAGCAGGGGACAAAACAGACGTGGTGCGTGCAATGCCCTCTGGGAGGTTCCTGCCTTCATGGTCCCTGTCCTAAACCGCTCCTTCCAGCTCTCGAGCCCTTCACCTTTGCAAACCGACCCCCACCCCTTCACCTTGATCTTCCTGGTGGCTTCCCCACCAGCTCTGACTCCACACCTGGTCCTGGATGGTCTCTTCTCTTCCCAGCAGTGAGGGGTGTCATTTAAAGACAGAAATCGGGGCGCCTGGGTGGCTCAGTGGATTAAGCCGCTGCCTTCGGCTCAGGTCATGATCTCAGTGTCCTGGGATCGAGCCCCACATCAGGCTCTCTGCTCAGCAGGGAGCCTGTTTCCCACTCTGTCTCTGCCTGACTCTCTGCCTACTTGTGATCTCTCTCTCTGTCAAATAAAATAAATAAAAAATCTTAAAAAAAAAATAAAAAAAATAAAGACAGAACAGAAATCTGATAGAGCGCCTGGGGGGGCTCAGTCAATTGAGTTTCCAATTCTTGGCTTCCGCCTAGGTCATGATCTCGGGGTGGTGGGATCGAGCCCCACCTCAGGCTCTGGGCTCAGCAAGGTAGTCTGCTTGGGATTTTTTTCCCTGCCCCTCCCCCTACTCACACTGGTACGTGCAGACTCTCTCTCTCTCAAAAAATAAATAAATCATAAAAAAAGAAAAAGACAAAATCTGAGTTTCTTAGGTCTGAGCTGTCCTGCCTGCTATGCTCATCTTGGTCCCAGGTTTGTTTTCCTCCATAACTCTCACAGCCTATAATTAATTACTCACCTGCTTACTGATTTCGGAAGAATGGAAGTTCTGAAAATTGTGACAGATTGAACATACCTTTCTAACTCCGCATTTCTCCTACAACCCCGAGAAAACTACAGTAAAGAGATTTTGTTTAAGGCACAAACCTGATGAGGGAGCAGGAGGCTGGCTGAGGACAAAGCAAGAGCTGGCGCCTTGCACCCCCCCCTCCATCCGCTCCCCTCCATAGGTGTAGCATTCCTCAGGCACCCCTGACTGCCATAAAATGATAAATAGTTAACTTGCTAAGATCACAATCCTACAAGACAGGAGTCTCCCTTGGTTTGCAAATGTCCTTGAGATTTACAAACAAAGAAGTTACCTTATCAATAGCCCAAATTCCAAAGACACAGAACTCAGTTTCTCAAGCCTAATGTCACCCTCCCCTCCATAAAAACCGAAGGAGGCGGAGGTAGAAGGAAAAGTAAATAAAGTTAAATTTCTTCTAAACCTAAATCTCATTAACAAGGATGCTTGATAGCAGGAATGTAACATTCCACCAGGAGACTCTCAATTGTCTTTACTTAATAGTAACTAAGCCTTCAATATCCTGATAGTATTCTTTGCCCCAATAGCCCTTCTGAATACCCCTTTGTCCTCACCTACCCAACTCCTGCGTATATAACCAACCACTCCTAACAACCTGGGGCAGCCTCATCTCCGCCTGCCCACGGGTCCTGTCCCCGTGCTTTAATAAACCACCATTTTGCACCAATGACGTCTTAAGAATTCTTTCTTTAGTCGTCGGCTCCGAACCTCCTCACCCCACCGAACCTGACTTAGGTTCTGGGACTTCATCAAACCCACTGAGACGAGAATGAGGCAGACATCAGAGCATAGCGTCGGGAAGCTCGAACACAGACGGTTGGGTGGTAAGGACACGAAAACCTAGGCTGTACAAGACCTAGGTAAGTACAAGAAAACCTAGGGGTACCTGGGTGGCTCAGTGGGTTAAAGCCTCTGCTTTCAGCTCAGGTCATGATCCCAGGGTCCTGGGATCGAGCCTCGAATCGGGCTATCTACTCGGCAGGGAACCTGCTTCCCCCTCTCTTTCTCTGCTTGCCTCTCTGCCTACTTGGGATCTCTGCCTGTCAAATACATAAATAAAATCTTTAAAAAAAAAAAAAAGAAAGAAAGAAAAAGAAAACCTAGGCTAAGCTGCATGTAGGGAAGAAGGGTCACAGGGTCACAGACTCCCCCAAAAGGTCCAGGTACCCGTTTAAACATGGGGGCATCTGAAATGAGAGGAGTTTGGAAGCTGTTTCAAATCAGAATTGTCAGGTTCCCTGGGAACCCGACATCAGGGTTTCTTCCTCGATTCCAGCAGAAGACTGGATGGAGGTCTGTTCTCTGGAAAGGATAACCGAGTTCAGGGGAACAGGAAAACTGCAAGTGCAGGGGACGGCAGGAGCAACCTCCCCAAATCAGGCAGTGGCGGGAACATACATGCTGGGAATGCTGAGACCCCCCCAAATGCTCCTGTTTCCCAGCTGGCCCCCCAGGAAGGTGGCAGCTGGGGCTTTGTGCTCCAGGCAGGGGATCAGAAAAGTTTTCTCAGCCGCTTAACGACTGAGCCACACAGGCACCCCCAGGATGTTATTTTAAAAAAGAACAAACATCTGGGGCGCCTGGATGGCTCAGTCATTAAGCGTCTACCTTCAGCTCAGGTCATGATCCCGGGGTGGTGGGATCAAGCCCTGCATCGGCTTCCTGTTTCCAGGAAGCTTGCTTTTCCCTCTCCCACTGCCCCTGCTTGTGTTCCCTCTCTCCGTCAAATAAATAAATGCAATCTTTAAAGTACAATTTTTATTTTTAAAATAAAAATAAAAAGAACAAACACCAAAGAAGAAGAAGAGCGACAAACATCAACAACGAGGCCCTGCGCATCAAAAATTCAATGGAGGGGCGCCTGGGTGGCTCAGTGGGTTAAAGCCTCTGCCTTCAGCTCAGGTCATGATCTCAGGGTCCTGGGATCAAGCCCCGCATCGGGCTCTCTGCTCAGTGGGGAGTATGCTTCCCCCTCTATCTGCCTGCCTCTCTGCCTGCTTGTGATCTGTCAAATAAATAAATAAAATCTTTAAAAAAAAAAATTCAATGGAAGGGTTGGAATAAATTTGAGGAAACCTTCCAGAAACTAAAACAGAAAGACATGGAAAGGAGGAAAGTAAAAAAAAGAAAACTAGAGGACTGGTCCGGGACACTCAACACGTGGACAACAGAAGTTACAGAAAGAGAAAACACAAAAAGAGAGGAGATATCAATCAAAGATTGAAGACAATTCCCAGGTCTGAAGGATGGACGCTTCCATATTGAAAGGTATCTCCAAAGTGCTCAGTGCGTGGATGAAAATGGACCAGTATCAGGATGCAGTTGTGAAATGTCAGAACCCCAGAGAAAAAGAGAAGATTCTCCACCTTCCAGAGTGGAAAAGACATCTCATACAAAGCACCAGGAATCATGAGGCCTTTGGACTTCTCAGTAACAGCACTAAAAGAAAATAATCTCCAAGTTCACAATAGCCAAACTATGGAAAGAGCCTAGATATCCATTAACAGATGGATGGATAAAGATGTGGTATAGAGGTGCCTGGGTGGCTTAGCTGTTAAGCAACTGCCTTCAGCTGGGGTCATGATCCCTGGGTCCTGGGATAGAGCCCCAGTCAGGCTCCCTGGTTGGTAGGAAGCCTGCTTCTCCCTCTGCTACTCCCCCTGCTTGTGTGCTCTGTCTCTGTCTCTTTGTCTCTCTGTCTCTCTCTCTCCCTGTCTTTCTCTTTGTCAAATAAATAAATAAATAGATTCTTAAAGATGTGGTATTTACATACAATGGAATACTTTGCAGCCATCAAAAACTGAAACCTTACCATTTGCAACTAGAGGGTATTATGTTAAGCAAAATAAGTCAATCAGAGATAGACAATGATCATAAGATCTCACTGATAGGAGGAATTTGAGAAACAAGGCAGAGGATCATCAGGGAAGGAAGGGAAAAATGACACAAGGTGAAACCAGAGAGGGAGACAAACCATAAGAAACTCTTAATCTCAGGAAACAAACTGAGGGTTGCTAGGGGGAATGAGGTGGGAAGGATGTTGGGGCTGGGTGATGGACACTGGGGAGGGAATGTGCTATGGTGAGTGGTGTGAACTGTGTTAAGATTGATGATTCATAGACCCATACCCCTGAAACAAATAATACATTATATGTTAATAAAAAATCTTATGATGTACTTATATGCTGTCTAACTGAACATAATAAAAAAAAAAAGAAAAAAGAAAAGAAAAAATAGAAAGTTAAAAAAAAAAAGAAAAGAATTTCCAACTAGAATTTTTTATGATAGTAATACCAAAACTCCAATGGTATTTAAAATATGCCAGGCACTGTTCTTTTTAATTTTTTTTTTTAGATTTTTTATTTATTAATTTGACAGATAGAGATCACAAGCAGGCAGAGAGGCAGACAGAGAGAGAGGAGGAAGCAGGCCCACGGCTGAGCAGAGAGCTGGACGTGGGGCTCGATCCCAGGACCCTGGGATCATGACCTGGGCCGAAGGCAGAGGCTTTAACCCACTGAGCCACCCAGTCACCCCTGTTCTTTTTAATTTTTATTTATTTGTTTATTTTATTCATATGACAGAGAGAGAGAGAGCGCGCACAAGCAGGGGGAGCAGAAGAGGAAGAGGGAAAAGCAGGCTCCCCGCTGAATAAGAAGCCTCATGCAGGGCTAGATCCCAGGACCCCAGGACCATGACCTAAGCCAAAGGCAGAGGTTTACCCAACTGAACCACCCAGGTGCCCCTCTATGCCAGGCACTATTCTAGAAGTTTTTAAAATATATTCTGTACCCAGCCAAATTATTAAGGGTGAAAGTAGAATGAAGATATTTGCAGACATGCAAGGTCTCAAAATGTCACTTCCCACACCCTTTTCCCCAAGAAATTTTTGAAATAGGGGCTCCACAGAAAGGATGGAGTAAATCAAGAAAAATGTGATCACAGAGGAATCCCTAGGAAGACTGAAGAAGATCCTGGGATCAGTGGCAAACTTCCCAAGAAGTTCCTACAGCCTAAGCTCCAGGGTCCTGCATGGCCATGGGACCCTGTGAGCGCTGGGAGCTATAGAGGGCTCTAGGTGGGCAGGAGAAGCCAAGTTGTAATCAGAAAGCACTTCTGCTAGACTGCCTGATGAGATCTCAGAAGAAAAGGTGCTGAGTCTTCCCGGGATTCGAAGCTCCAGGAATTTACTGGTTTATCTTATCAATCTATAAATTATACCTAACTTTGTATTCTTTTTTTTTTAAGGGTCTCCAGACTGTATAAACTTTAAAACTTGAAACCCTACAAAATCCAGATCTTTCCCACCCAGAATGCTAACCATTCACCAGGTGTAAACTCCTGCTCCTTCTGTGTTGGCTCCAGATGGAGAGCTACTGTGCAAGAGAGCATCGTTCCCTGGGGCAGCCCCCACACTGTGACTGAGCCAGGCAGGGTCTAAGGGCCTGAGATTTCCGCTGGGCTTGGGACATTCTGATGGGCAATCCTTGCTCCAAAGCTCCCTGCTTTGCACATGCACGAGAATCCCTCATCGAAGTTCCTTTCCCTCTGCCCAATCCTGCTTCCACCCACTTCCTCACCCAGCTGATGGGTGTGAACATTCTGGGAAGACATTTAGATAACTGCTGGAGTTACCTTAAAAAAAAAAAAAAAAAAAAAGGTGAAATTCACAAAAACTAAGCAAGTGACAAAACAGGACAATTATTAAGTCTGGGGGGAAACAGACAGCTGTGCAAGGAAAAATAGGGGCCCCTGGGTGGCTCAGTGGGTGAGGCATCTGATTCTTGGTTTTGACCCAGATCATGATCTCAGGGCTGTAGGGTTGAGCCTCCCAGCCTCCTTCTGGCTCTGTCTTCAGCAGGGAGACTGCTTCTTTCCCTCCCTCTCCCTTTTCCTCTGCCCTTCCCCCTCCCACTTATACCCTCCCTCAAATAAATAAATGAATCTAAAAAAAAAAAAAAAAGAGAGAGAGAGAGAGAGAAAGGAAACATAGTTTACATGTAATAATGTGAGCAATGACTACTGAATCAACCAAAATTGTGCTGGTGGTTGGGGGAAGCAAGATTATGTGTACAGTGGGGCCGGTGATGGGGAAAGAGTTAAAACTTTATCTTTCTCAGTAGAATGTCAAGAGATGGGGACGCCTGGGTGGCTCAGTTGGTTAAGCAGCTGCCTTCGGCTCAGGTCATGATCCCAGCGTCCTGGGATCGAGTCCCACATCAGGCTCCTTGCTCAGCAGGGAGCCTGCTTCTCCCTCTGCCTCTGCCTGCCATTCTGTCTGTCTGTGCTCGCTCTCTCCTCCTCTCTCTCTCTGATAAATAAATAAAATCTTTGAAAAAAAAAAAAGAATGTCAAGAGATGGTGCTTCAAACTGAAACATCAAGAAATGGCCAAACAAGCAGGCTACTTAGAGATGACAGAGATAAATGCAAAAAACAGTCAGCTGAAAGAATTGAAAATAGGTGCCTCTGGGAAAGTGGAAATGTGGGGAAAGGGTGAGGGACTGCCTTCTGCTTCCATAGAAAACCCTGTAATACTTGTTAGTTCTTTAAACCATGTGTATGTATAACTTTCACTTAAAAAAAATCTTGGGGGCATTTGAATAGCTCAGTTGGTTAAGTGTCTGCCTTGGGCTCTGGTCATGATCCCAGAGTCCTGGGATTAAGTTGGGCTCCCTGCTCAGTAGGGAATCTGTTTCTCCCCCTGCCCCTCCCCACTGCTCCTGTGCTTGCTCTCTCAATCTCTCCGTCTGACGTAGAGAAATAAAATCTTAAAAAACAAATAAAAATAAAAAGAAGCTGCCCATTCTGTAAAAAGAAAGAAAGAAAGAATCTTAGGGGCACCTTTCTGGTTCGGTCTGTTGATTGTGCAACTCTTGATCTCAGGATTGTGAGTTCGAGCCCCACATTGAGTATAGAGATTACGTAAATAAACTTTAAAAATGCATTTTGTTTTATTTTATTATTTTTTTAAAATATTTTATTTATTTGCTAGAGAGAGAGAGAGAGCGCAAGCACAGGCAGACAGAGTGGAAGGCTAGAGGCAGAGGGAGAAGCAGGCTTCCTGCCGAGCAAGGAGCCTGATGTGGGACTCGATTCCAGGACACTGGGATCATGACCTGAGCCCAAGGCAGCCACTTAACCAACTGAGCCACCCAGGCGTCCCTAAAAATGCATTTTAAAGAAATAAAATAAAAAAGAATATAAGTTTCCAGATGGTATGGGACCATAAGAATCTTGTTACTATAAAATCCCGAGCTCAGGGGCACCTGGGTGGCTCAGTGGGTTAAGGCCTCTGCCTTCGGCTCAGGTCATGATCCCAGGGTCCTGGGATTGAGCCCCGCATCGGGCTCTCTTCTGCTTCCTCCTCTCTCTCTCTCTGCCTACTTGTGATCTCTGTCAAATAAATAAATAAAATCTTAAAAAAATAAAATAAAATAAAATAAAACCCCGAGCTCAAAAAATATTTGTTATTTAATGATTAGATAGAAGTCTTCCCCCTCCTTGAAACTCAAAATGGCTCCCCGGAGGGCACAGCATTGAGATCACAGAGCTTGTTGGGACACCTGGGTGCCTCAGTCAGTTGGGCATCTGTCTTTGGCTCAGATCATGATCTTGAGGTCCTGGGATTGAGCCCCACATGGAGGCCCATGTTGGGCTCTGCACTCAGCAGGGAGTCTGCTTCTCCCTCTGCCCCTCCTCCTGCTCATGTTCTCTGTAGCAAATAAATTTTAAAAACCTTTAAAAAAAAAATCACAGTGCTTGTGATGCCTCCAGGAATGACAGGCAGGATCTGGCACCTACAGACTCCTCTCCCTGACTCTTCCTCAAGAGTCGTTCAGTTGCTCACATGCACAGGAGTCCCTTCAGCCTCAAGAACTTTGCACATGCTGTTCCTCCTACCTGAAAAGCTCTTCACCACCACCACCTAGTTCGCTCCCACAAATTGGTTAGATTTCAGCTCAAGTGTCATTTCCTCCAGATCTTCCCCATCTCCTGCATTCCTCTCTCATCAGCCTAATGGGGCCACGGTGGGATGATACCAGGATCCCAAAGGACCTTTTAGGCCTATTAAGCCATTTGCTTTAAAAAAAAAATTGTATATATATATATTTACTTTAGAGAGAGAGGCCATGCAAGGGCAGGGGCAGAAGGATCGGGAGAATCTCAAGCAGACTGCCTGCTGAGCATGGAGCCTAGCTTCGGGCTCGATCTCATGACTCTGAGATCATGACCCGAGCAGAAATCAAGAGTCAGATGCTCAACTGACTGAACCACCCAGGAACTTCCAGGCATTTATTCCTTATGCAGAAGAGAATGAGAAGCCAACTAAGAAAGATAATATCAGATATGCTGGTAGGTCTGAGATTCAGAATTATGAAAAGCAGCAAGCCTCTTGGGACATGTTGACCCTTGCTTGACAAAAAGTGACATCATCCTACCTCCCCAGGGTTTCTCCAGTAATTTCTTACGGTAGTTTTACAGAACCGGGTGTGACTAGCACTAAGTGTTCTAGGGAATACTTTAATGATGTGTGAGCAAAAAATTTTTTTGGTCCATAAGAAGTTTATGATGACTTCAAGTTACTATAATGCAGGGGTGCCTGGGTGGTTCAGTAAGTTAAGTGTCTGCCTTTAGCTCAGGTTATGATCCCAGAGTCCTGGGATGGAGCCCTTCATCAGGCTTCCTGCCTGCGTCTGCCTCTGCCCCTCACCCCACCTCCTGTGCTCTCTCTCTTTCAAATAAATAAAAGCTTAAAAAAAAAGAAAAAGAAAAAGATACCACCAGGTAGACTTTTCTCCCAGAAAATGGTCTTTCATATACAGGAAACCATTATCCAGATGAGGGCGGCTCATTTATCATTTTCATAGGCAGCTGGATTCTGCCTGTTGGATTTCTCAAACTCCTGGATCCCCCACGTGAAGACCAGATAAAATGCTACAAATGGGGGCTCCTGAGTAGGTCAAGCCTCTGCCTTCAGCTTGGGTCATGGTCTGCAGGGTCCTGGGACCGAGCCCCGCATCGGGCTCTCTGTTCAGCAGGAAGCCTGCTTCCCCCTCTGACTCTGCCTGTCAATGGCGCAACGTGAAGAATGCAGGCCCACAAGAGGAGCAGTGCAGTGGGGAGGCCCTGGCTGAAAGAACGCCATTAGCTGCGTCCTCAGAGGGCGACAAGCTGTAAGTGATCACATGCACCTCAGTCCTGCAGGTGAGTCCCTTGGCCCTCTACACTTGTGGGAACCACCAGCCTCCTCATGATCAAATATATATATATATATATATATTTTTTTTTTTTTTTTTAAATTTATTTGACAGACAGAGATCACAAGTAAGGCAGAGAGGCAGGCAGAGAGAGATGGGGGGAAGCAGGCTCCCTGCTGAGCAGAGAGCCCGATGTGGGGCTTGATCCCAGGACCCTGGGATCACGACCTGAGCTGAAGGCAGAGGCTTTAACACACTGAGCCACCCAGGCGCCCCAATCAAATATTTCTTAAATAGTTATATTTTTAGAGGCGCCTGACTGGCTCAGTGCATAGAGCATGGGACTCTTGGGGTTGAGTTTGAGCCCATGTTGAGTGTAGAGATCACTTAAAAAAAAGTTTTCTTTAGCCTGACATATTTATTTCAGCTGGCATTCAAAAAAATAAAGCCTGCATTTTAAACCCATGGCTCCATGGCCATTATTGCTTAGGACTAACTTCATGAGGTCGATACTCCGTTGACTAAATTTTAGGAACTTGTCAGGCGCCCAGGTGGCTCAGTCTGTAAAGCCGCCTACTCTTGATTTCAGGTAGGGTCATGATCTCAGGATCCGGGGATGGAGACCTGGCTCCAGCTCCACTCTCTGGCTCTTACTGGTGAGGAGTTGGTTTGAGCATTCTCTCTCCCTCTGCCCTTCCTCTGCTCACCCTTGCCCTTCTCTCTTTTTCTCTTAAATAAATAAATCTTTAAAAATAAAATAAAATAAAATTTGGGACCTCCTGCTCAAGCCAAACTCGCCAAGCACCATGAAAATCCCTCCCCATTTTTATATATACAGCTCTCCTACCCTTCCTACCCCTGCTTTAGAAATTCTACAGATAATCCAAACTCCCAGTTGAATTGCCCCCTCAGCAAAGTGGTCTTCAATTAGGGCAGGAGACCAGCACAGTTGTTAAAAGCCAAGGTTTATCAAAAGTAAAGTCTGGCCTTTGGGTGATAATAATGTGTCAGTGTGGATTCATTAATTTTAACAAATACCCCACTGATAGTGGGAAGGAATGTGTGTGGGGTGGTTATACAGACACTCTGCACCTTTTGCTCAGTTTTCTGTGAACTAAAAACCGTTCTTTTAAAAAAAAAGTGAAAAGCTCAGAAATTCAATCCTTAGCTAGCTGTGTGACTTTGGACAAGTTACTTGACCTCTCTGAACCTCAAATTCCTCATCTGTTAAATAGGAACCTCTGTAAAATAGCCTGCCCTTAGAGGGCTGCGCTGATTTAATATCTTCATGCAGATAAAAGTACTTAGTAAGTGCATAGCATACAGTAAGCCTTCCTTAAACGTTACTTGTTGTTTTTATGAAAATGGGGAGCCACGAATTGAAACGCGTTCTCTCCTTATTTTAATTATTCATTTTTGTGTCTTTTCACATAGCAGGCGCTTAGGACAAGCTGGTTGGTTGTTGGTGGCATTGATGCCTTTGGGAGGGATCGTTCTCATCCACAGGAGCTAGTAGGTGAGCACCATGGGGGCGGATGCACAGCGTCCGCACCCAAACCCTACGCAGTCCTGAGCAGGATTCATAGTGGCCAGTGAAAGAACGACTGCCAGGGCAACCTCGACCCCATTTCCAGAACCCGGTTCGGGAGGAGCGGGATCTCGAAAGCCGATCTCCCCGACCGCGGCCCTCGCCTTGGTCGCTAAGATCAGTTTCCCCAACCCTGAGGGGTCCCCGGGTGCTAGGTAGGCGCTGCTCCCTGCGGCCGCATGGTGGCGACGCAGAGCCGAGCTCCTCAAATGTGGGCGGCGTTGGAGAGGCTGCGCCCCATCAGTTGGGCCTCCAGGGCCCGGCTCCCCACCGCTGCCAGCACAGGTCACGGCATCCATGGTGAGGGGGTCCCTGAGCCTGAGCTCACCGCAATACCTCCCGTTGGCCCCTGGATTATTCCAGATCCTGGGTCGGACATCCCCAGCTCACGTGACTCGCCCTCCAGACGGACCAGGGCTCCGCGGGCCGCCCCGCCTCGCTACCATCCCGCGCAGCGCACCTGGCGGGTACCGAGCCAACCGTGGCTCAAACTCGGGCTCCGAGCCCGCGAGACCTAACTGCGCCGGCTGGAGGAAAGGAGGTGGGCGTGGACTCGAGCTCTGCGGCCCTCACTGCCCCGACCCCGGACCTTCCCATCCTCTGCTTCCGCCTCCGGGCCTGCATCTTCTCCGAGCTTCTCAGAACGCCCTTCTTGTCAACCCTCCGAACGGGGCCCCGGGGACTCACTGGGACAGAGACACCCTTGCAGGCCCAGAGAACCGGACGGACCACGCGCGGGCACGTGCAGGGGCGGGGCCTCGGAGGAGGCGGGGTCCGGGGCGGGGTCCGCGGGCTCAGGTTCCCGCGGGCCACGGAGTCCGCGAGGCGCGCGCGGGGTGCCGGGAGCGGGAACTATGCGGAAATGAGGCGCGGGGTTGAGGGGAGGGCGCAGGATTGGGGGGCGGGGCAGAGGTCCGCCCAGGGCCGGGCGGGCACGGGGTGGGGGTGGGGCGGAGGATTTGAGGGAGCTCGGGGAAGAGTAAACCTGGGAGCTGAATGGGCTGCCGCGGGGCTGGCCTGGGATTTGGAACCCACAGGCCAGAAGGGCCGGAGCGGGGCGTGGAGGGGGCAGGAACCCCGCCCACCTTCCGGACCGGGTTCTCGGAACCAGCCAGGATATCCTGGGACTCAATCTAGGGGCTAGATCTGGAGGCGACGGTTTTATAGAGACCGCTGATAGGGGCCCTCCGGTGTGTCATCACACTTATTTCCCCTGCATTCCAGGAACTGCTCAGGCTTGTCCCCCAAGTGTTCGAGGACTTAGCGGCTCCCTCCCTGCACACCTTTGAGGGGCGGACCCTACCCTGAGAACCTGGGGAGGCCCTGCAGTCCCTCCAGGGTCCTTCCTCTTCTTGGGGGAGGACGGAAGTCTTCGGGGGCCATAAGCCACATCTCAAAAGACCTCCAGCCCCCAGGGCCTTTTCTTCCCCCTGCCTTTGGGCCCCCGGTGGGGGGGTCCAGGAGAGAGCAACCTCAACTAGCTTCTTTCTGTTGCAGCCTTTGCAAAAGAGGACTTTGGCTGGGGTGGACTTTGAGGGCTGAAGATGGGGGTGCGGCTGTTAACCCCTCCCTCCCCACCGAGGAGCTGGCTGGAGCGGACTGCACAGTGACAAGATTGCGGAGCTGATCCTCTTGGAGTTCTTGGCTTTCTGCCATGCTCTGTTGTTGGGCCTGAGAAACACCAGGCGAAGCCCTGTCCACCACTCCCCCACCTTAAATGTTTTCTTTTATATAAAAGTAATTCATGAGTTTTATTAAAAAATTAAACCTTACAAAAACATAGATTTTAAAAAAAGGAAAACCCTCATCTTCACTGCTGAGATAGCTATGGTGTTGAGTGGCCTTACACCTTTTCTGTGTATTTACATCCTTAACGTGTGTAAAAATATACATAAAGGCGTCATGCTACACATACCGTTTTGCAACTTGCTATTCCGTGGACATTTGTTCCATGTCATTATACTGACATTTTTAACGAGTTTGTAGTATTTCAGAATATGAATGCCCCATAATTCATGTAGCGCTCTACTGATAAACAGTTTATGCCTATGTTTATAATAATCCTTATGGTATTTTACTTTAAATTGCAAATGTGGGGCACCTGGGTGGCTCAGTGGGTTAAGCCGCTGCCTTCGGCTCAGGTCATGATCTCAGAGTCCTGGGATCAAGGCCCGCATCGGGCTCCCTGCTCAGCGCAGAGCCTGCTTCCCTCCCTCCCTCTCTGCCTGCCTCTCTGTCTACTTGTGATCTCTCTCTGTCAAATCAATAAATAAAATCTTTTTAAAAAATGCAAATGTGTGATCGTTGTAATTTTTTTAAATTTTTAAAAAATATTTTATTTATTTATTTTGGAGAGACAGAGCATGACTGTGAGTAAGCAGAGGAAGAGGGAGAGAGAATCCCAAGCAGACTCCCTGCTGAGTGGGAGAGCTGGAGGTAGGGCTTGATCTCTGGACCCCAAGATCTTGACCTGAACTGAAACTAAGAATCTGCCGGCTCCACCAACCTAAACTCCCTGGCAGGCTTCAATGTAAAAAATTTCAAATAAAATACCGATAAAAGCAAAAAATAGTGATAAAGACAAAATGAAGTTCATATTCCTACCAGGTTGAGATAACTCCTTTATTTTGTAAGCTGCGCCTGACAGAAAAATTACTGTATGCCAGGTACATGCTAAGTAATTCATGGAACATCAATCTGAGTGTTAGAGAAATATCTCCCTTGAGGCTTGCCCAAGGTTACACAACTAGAAAGTGCCAGAGCCTGGACCTGCGCCCAACTTTACCTGATTCCGAAGCTCTGCTGGTCTCGTACTGTTAACATTCAGATGTATTTCCTTCTGATCTTTTTTTCTATGCAACAGGACAAAAATACTCACATGTAAATATTCATGGCTTTTCCTCCTTCCCAGACTAAGTTCTAAGGGGTCTTTGTAAGGAGGGCAGAGAGAGAGAGAAACAGACCTGAGCAAGGAGAGGAGTGACCTGAGAAATTTGCTCCCAGTCCCACTCAGGAAAAGCTGCTATGGAGAGACGGAGGGGAGTGAGCCGGCAGAATTTGGGTGGCCAGGAATTTGGAAAAAAACAAAAAGAAAGAAGAGGTTTGGGGAGCTACTCTGATAGCACGGAACTTTGAGGAAGAAAAATTTTGGAGATTTTGAGGTGTGCAGTGTCCTCCACAGAACTTTGGTAAAGACTTTTGTTTTCTGGGGCACCTGTCTGGGGCTCAGTTGGTTAAGCAGGTGACTCATGGTTCAGGCCAGGTCATGGTCTCAGGGTCTTGGGATTGAGCCCCACTTCAGGCTCCCCACTCACTGGGGAGTCTGCCTGAGATTCCCTCTCTCTCTCTCTCTTTCTCTGCCCCTCCCCCAGCTCTCTTGCACAAGCGTGCTCTCTCTCTCAAATAAATAAATAAAATCTTTTCTGAAAAAAGGGCTTTGGGGAGTGCCTGGATGGTTCAGCTGGTTAAAGAGCCTTCAGCTCAGGTCATGATCCTGGGGTCCTGGAATCAAGCCCCACACCGGGTTCCCTGGTCAGTGGGGTGTCTGCTTCTCCCTCTCCCTCTGCTGCTCCCCCTGATTGTACTCTCTTGCTTCTCTCTCTCTGGCAAATAAGTAAGTAAATAATCTTTTTTTTTTTTTTTAAGATTTTATTTATTTGACAGAGAGATCATAGGTAGGCAGAGAGGCAGGCAAAGAGATAGGGAAGCAGGCTCCCCGCCAAGCAGAGAGGCTGATGTGGAACTCAATCCCAGGATGCTGGGATCATGACCTGGGCTGAAGGCAGAGGCTTTAACCCCCTGAGCCACCCAGGCGCCCCACCATAAGAGACTCTTAACAATAAAGAACAAACTAAGGGTTGATGGGGAGAGGTGGGTAGGAGATGAGCTAGATTGATGTTGGATATTAAGAAGGGCACTTGTTGGGCACCTGGGTGGCTGGCTCAGTGGGTTAAAGCCTCTGCCTTCGGCTCAGGTCATGATCCCGTGGTCTTGGGATCGAGCCCTGCATCAGGCTCTCTGCTCAGCGGGGACCCTGCTTCCCCCTCTCTCCCTGCCTGCCTCTCTGCCTACATGTTATCTCTGTCTGTCAAATAAATAAATAAAGTTAAAAAAAAAAAGAACATTAAAAAAAAAAAGAAGGGCACTTGTTATGATGAGCACGGGGTTTTGTATGTAAGTAATTAATCACTGAATTCTACTCCAGAAACCAGTTTTTTGGTTGGTTTATGTGAACAGTATGTTAACTAACAAAATTTAAATAAAATACATAAGAGACTATGTGGGTTTGGTGGTTTTCTATATCACTTGGTGTCAAATGAAATACTGTGCATCAGTTATCAATCCCAAGAGAGCAGAGTACTGTGCACCTGTTACAAATCCCCAGGGGAGAACTCTAAACCCTTCTAACCCATCTTGTCTTGGTATTTGAGTCGCCAAAGAAAACACATGCAGTCAAGCATCACTCACATAGAGAAGAGAAGGAGTGAGATCACCTTCAATCTTGGGCCTTGGTCCCCATGGCCAGTGGACCTCCCCCAGTGGTGGACGTGGGGCAATTTGCCTATATGCTCACTCTTCTCATTCTGTGGTGGAAGGACCTCGTCCCCTTCCAGAGAACAGATAGAGCAGTGGGGTTGGCCAGATGCCATATGATATACATGCTCTAAGAAGAAACAAAAGCATACACATTGCACTTGAGACAAGGGAAGATAATACCACACAAGGTGAAAACCCAGCGCAAGCTGTGTGGGCTCTTTGTCTCTTGGTTAGGAAGTGTCCCAGGCCTGGGACACATTCTTATGCAGCTGAGTGGGGATCACAAGACTACAAGCATAAGATTGTCTTTCATAACATTTGGCTACCATGACTCTTATTTCCCTTTTTGCTTTGGCTGCTAAGAGGCTCAGAACATTTCTATTTCTTCATCTGTATTTTCTCCTTGTCCTAATTCTCTTAATTATTTACTTTAATCCTTTAAAAAAAAAACTCTCTATTGGGGCACCTGGGTGGTTCAGTCCGTTAAGCATCTGCCTCAGGCTCAGGTTATTATCTCAGGGTTCTGGGATCAAGCCCCACATTGGGCTCCCTGCTCATCAGGGAGTCTGCTTCTCTCCCTCCCTCTGCTCTTACCCCTCCCCGACTTGTGCTCCCCCGTCTCTCAAATAAATAAATAAGATCTTTTTTAAAAACCCCAAAACCAGGGCGCCTGGGTGGCTCAGTGGGTTAAAGCCTCTGCCTTCAGCTCAGGTCTCAGGTCTCATGGTCTCAGGGTCCTGGGATCAAGCCCCACATCGGGCTTTCTGCTCAGCAGGGAGCCTGCTTCCTCCTCTCTCTCTGCCTGCTTCTCTGCCTACTTGTGGTCTCTGTCAAATAAATAAATAAAATCTTAAAAAAAAAAAATCCAAAATCTCTCTATTATGGAACACTTCAAACATGCATAAAAGTAGAGACAATATAATAAACTGTACCTATCATGTACCTATCACCTATTTTTAATAATTATCAATGTTTTCATAATTTGATAATAATCTTCTTTAATTACCTCTCCACTTTTGCCTCTCGCTGGAGTCCTGTAATGCAATCCCAGGCATCATATCATTTCACCCAAATTATTTCAGCATATATCTTTAACAGATAAGGCTGTTTCAAACATAACTATCATACCTAACAAAATTAATAAACATTCCTTAAAATCTGGGGTGCCTGGTTGGCTCAGTCAGTTAAATATCTGCCTTCAGCTCAAGTCACTATTCTGAGGTCCTGGGCTCAAGCCCCACATAGGGATTCCTGCTTGGTGGAGAGCCTGCTTTTCCCTCTCCCTCTGCTGTTCTCCCCTCTTGTGCTCTCTTGCTTCCTCTCTCCCTGTCAAATAAATAAATAAAATCTTTTTTAAAAATTCCCTAAAATCACTGAATGCCTAGTTCATTTCAAATTTCTTTAATAGTTGGCTTGTTCCAATCAGGATTCAGATAAGGTTCACACATGTCATTTGTTGCTATGTCTCTTAAGTAACTTTTTTTTTTTTATCTTTTTTTTTGACAGACAGAGATCACAAGTAGGCAGAGAGGCAGGCAGAGGTGGGGGACGTGGAAGCAGCCTCCCTGCTGAGCAGAGAGCCTGACATGGGGCTCAATCCCAGGACCCTGAGATCATGACCTGAGCTGAAGGCAGAGGCTTAACCCACTGAGCTACCCAGGTGCCCCTCTTAAGTAACTTTTAATGTGTAATAGTTTCACCTTTCTCTTTTTTTCTTTTTTTTCATGCTATTTATTTGTAAGAGAAAACAGAGCATTGTCCTGAGAAGTTTCCCAAGTCGCAGAAGTTTTGGCTGATTGCTTCCTAATGGTGTAGTTTAACTTGTTCTTCTGTTATTTATATTTCAGTAAACTGAAAGTTAGATCTAGTGGCTTGATTCGTTTGGGTTTAACGATTTTGGCAAGAGTAACTTCTTGGCAGTGGTGCTGTATACTTATTATTAGGTCATATCTGGAGGCACATGATATTTAGTTGAAACATTTTTATTGATGGATCTGCTGGTCAGGGCTCTTGGCCTGCTCTCTTCATTGAAATCCCCATCAATGTTTTATCTATTCATTTTAACATCCACCTATGAACCATCATTTCATTAGATGTTATCAAAAATTAGGGTGCCTGGGTGGCTCAGTGGGTTAAAGCCTCTGCCTTTGGCTCCGGTCATGATCCTGGGGTCCTGGGATCAAGCCCCACATCGGGCTCTCTGCTCAGCAGGGATCCTGCTTCCTCCTCTCTCTCTCACTGCCTGACTCTCTGCCTACTTGTGATCTCTGTCTGTCAAATAAATAAATAAAATCTTTTAAAAAAAAGATGTTACAAAAAATTTTTCTTTTTACAAAATATTTTATGTATTTATTTTAAAAGATTTATTTATTCACTTGAGAGAGATGGGTAGAGGGGCAAAAGGAGAGGGAGAGAGAATCTTAAGCAGACTCCCCACTGCCCATGTGGGGTGTGGGGTGAATCTCATTTATGGAGATCACAACCAAAGCCCAAACAAAGAATGAGACACCCAACTGACTGTACCACCCAGGCACCCCAAGTTTTTATCTAGCTATCTATTTTGTTTATTTATTTTAAAGATTTTTATTTATTTATTTGACAGAGAGATCAAAAGTAGGCAGAGAGGCAGGCAGAGAGAGGGGTAGGGGAAGCAGGCTCCCCGCTGAGCAGAGAGCCGGATGTGGGGCTTGATCCCAGGACCCTGAGATCATGACCTGAGCCAAAGGCAGAGGCTTAACCCACTGAGCCACCCAGGCACCCCAAATTTTTATTTATTTTTAAGTAATCTCTATACCCAACATGGGACTTGAACTCATGACCAAGAGATCTAGAGTCACATGCTCTATCGACTGACTCAGGCAGCCCAAAAGGTAATTTTCTAATTCTTCATTCTTTCTTGCATTCATTAGTTGAAATTCTTACATAAAGAACTATTCCTCATTCATTATTTGATCTTCCTGAAATATAGTAGGATAAATGCTTGCTTTCTCTTATATATGTTTAGAATTTGCCTGAACTCCTTTGTGCAACAAGATGTGAAAAAAAGGCAGGCAGAGGCGTGGAGTGGAAGGAGCACAGGCCTTGGACTCAGGCAGCATCCTGACTCCGTCACTTATCATCTGCGTGACCTTGGGCAATCCTCTGAGTCTCAGCTTCCTCGATTGCCAGTTGTGGATACTGATCCCCAACTTCCCCAAATCGTTAGTAGACTCATTTCCAGGCTGTGATCAGGCAATTCCTTGTA
Source organism: Mustela lutreola (assembly GCF_030435805.1). Lineage (NCBI taxonomy): Eukaryota > Metazoa > Chordata > Mammalia > Carnivora > Mustelidae > Mustela > Mustela lutreola. The sequence goes on from NC_081299.1 coordinate 19,386,873, forward strand.
CTGGAAGTAAAACATATTCATTATGGAAAATGTAGAGGATCCAGGTAAACACAAAGAAGGGAATATAAGCCTTGTGAAAAGCATCTAACACACGCCTGTCATAAAGAAGGTATTTTGTTTATAAAGATTTTATTTTTAAATGTTTTTTAAGTACATCCTATGCCCAAGGTGAGGCTTGAAGCCATGACCCCTAGATCAAGAGTTGCACGCTCTACCCACTGAGCCAGCCAGGCTTCCCCATAAAGCAGGGTCTACTTCTCCTTAAGATAGATTTATTTATTTGTTTGTTTATTATTTTTAAAAAGACTTTATTTATTTATTTGAGAGGGAGAGTGGGAGTGCAGGAGAGGAGTTTTGGGGGAAGGAGAGGGACAAGCAGACTCTGGCTAAGCACACCCAATGGGGGCCCCGATCCCAGGACCTGGAGATCACGACCTGAGCTGAAGGCAGATGCTTAACCCACTGAGCCACCCAGACGCCCCAATATTTATTTATTTATTTGAGAGTATGAGAGAGAGAGAGAATGAGCCTGAGTGGCAGGAGCGGAGGGAGAGAATCTCAAGCAGACCCCTGCTGAGCGTGGAGCCCCACCTAGGTTTTGTCTCAGGACCCTGAAATCACGTGAGCTGGAACCAAGAGTCGGACACTTAACTGACTGTGTTATCCAGGTGTCCTAGCAGGTATTTTTGACAACTCAGTCTTGCTTCTCAGGCTGCTCGGTGGCAATATCCTCCTGGAAGAGAGTAAATTCAGTCTGGGGTGACTATAGCCTCAGCCCCAGAAAATCCCAGCAAGAGTGAGAGTGGGAGTTGCAGGAAGGAAGCTGGAGGTAGCTTCCTCCGGTCTTATGTCAAGAGCTAGTGAACTAGAAAGTTAGGCAGATTGGCCGCAAACTTGCAGTGAGATCCCAGGAATGTCACTTGACCTCCCAAGCCATATCTTCTCACCTGTAAGATGGAGGTTGTCAAGATCGACCTGTCAGAGTTACTGGGAGCTGTTTGGATATAGGCATGCGGGTCTCAGCGCCAGCCATTGGGAGGTGCTCATGGAATGAGTGTTAGCTCGTTCCGAGTCTAGGAGCTCCCTCTCTAAGCTTCCTTTAAAAGTGAAGTCACTCACAATTGTCTCCTGTGACTGAGGGACTGTGTGGGACCTGGCTTGGAGCCCAGCTTTGTCTTAGAAGTGCTAGGTGCATTGGGTAAGCCTCTTCTTTTCTGGATGGAGCCTGGATTTCTCCATTTGTGAAATGGGATTAGGGATTAGGGATTAGATTAAGGATTCAAATCCAGATGCCCCCAGGAGCAGGCAGGCAACAAGACAGTGAAACTGTTGAGACAATAGTGGGTGGTGGGGGTGGGGGTGGGAGTGTGGCTGCCTGATGAACTTGCCTGAGGTTGTTTTTTTTTTTTTTTTTTAAGATTTTATTTACTTTTTTGACAGAGAGAGAGATCACAAGTAGGCAGAGAGGCAGGCAGAGAGAGAGGAGGAAGCAGGCTCCCTGCTGAGCAGAGCGCATATGCAGGACTCCATCCCAGGACCCTGAGATCATGAACTGAGTCAAAGACAGAGGCTTAACCCACTGAACCACCCAGCCGCCCCAACCTTGCCTGATTTAAGAAGGGCTACTACTCATCCTGCTGATACTTCCAAAACAGGAATGTGAGCCCAGGTTGACAGACTTATAAAGAAGCTGGAGGGGCTCCTGAGTGGCTAAGTTGGTTAGGCATCCTACTCTTTTTTTTTTTTAAGATTTTATTTATTTATTTGACAGAGATCACAAGTAGGCAGAGAGGCAGGCAGAGAGAGAGAGGAAGGGAAGCAGGCTCCCCGCCGAGCAGAGAGCCTGATTCGGGGCTTGATCCCAGCACCCTGGGATCATGACCTGAGCCGAAGGCAGAGGCTTAATCCACTGAGCCACCCAGACGCCCCTATTTTTATATTTTTAATTTAATTTTTTATCTTAAATTAAAGCAATGGCAAGTTATTTGGGTTATTCAGCAACCTGTGTGGGCCAAACAAATGTAAAGTAGTATTAAGAGTGTGGGCTCTAAGGTAAGAGATGTTCACGTGCCAGTTCTACTACTTAATGACTGTGTGTCCTTGTACAAATCATTTAGCCACTCTGTGCCTCACTTTCTTTTCTGTAAAATGGGGATAATTACTGCACTTCCTTCACAAGATTGCTGCAAGGGTTAGATGAGCAAAGATGAGACTAGGGTGAGGTTAATGAGGAATCATCTTGGGTGTAAGATTTAAGGGGGCACCTGAAAACTCAACAGTCAAGATAACTAATGTATTAATGTAATATTTTAAAAAGTAGGGACACCTGGGTGGATCAGTGGGTTATGGATCTGACTTCAGCTCAGGTCATAATCGCAGGGTCCTGGGATCAAGTCCCATGTTGGGCTCCACACTCAGAGGGGAGTCTGCTTGTCTCTCTCCCTCTGCCCCTCCCCCTGACCCACCTGTGTTCCCTCTCTCTCTCTCTCAAACAAATAAAATATTTAAAAAAATAAAAATAAAAATTTAAAAAATAAAAAAAAAGTCAAAAGTAGGGATGCCTGGGTGGTTCAGTTGATTCGATGTCCAACTCTTGGTTTCAGCTCAGGTTGTGATCTCATGGGTCATAGGACAGCTCTAAGTCAGACTCTATTCAGTGGGGAGTCTACTTGGGGATTCTCTCCCTCTGCCCCTCCCCCCACTCTCTTTCTCTCTCTCAAATAAATAAATGCTTTAAAAAAGTCAAAAATACATTGGGGAGAGTATGTGCTATGGTGAGTGCTGTGAAGTGTGTAAACCTGGCGATTCACAGACCTGTACCCCTGGGGCTAATAATACATTATATGTTAATTAAAAAAAAGTCAAAAAGAATCCAATAAATATTTACGATGAACAAACTATCAATATTTTAAATAAAGACAGGATCTGAACTTGCACTGCATGACTTGGCCTTACTCACTTTACCCTAATCCCAGCCCTGTGGGAGTCTGTCTTCACTTTTAAAGTGAGATGACACACAAGGAAACACTTCCGGGTCCAGTGGTTCAAGGGTAATAGAGAAAAAGCACTTCACCTTGTTCACTGCCATATTTCCAGCACCTACAATGGTGCTCACACAGGGTAGGATATTAATAAATATTTGCTGAATATCCCCCCCCAAAAGAAAGAGAAAGAGAGAGAGAGATGATGTCAAACCTTAGAACAGGGCCTGGTACCAAGTAGGTACTCAGTAAAATAATAATGATGATCATAATTGAAAAGACAACGCCATTGTCTGTGGGTCTTCTTCTGTTTTCAGGTCGACGGTAAACCTAGTGTGTATCTGACTCCCAGATTGGATCATTTTTTTAACCACAACCTGACAGAATTTTCTCCAATAATAATTGTGAAACAAAACAAATAATAATGGCCAGAAAAGAAACACGGTAAAAATTTCCTTTTATTGGGCGCCTGGGTGGCTCAGTGGGTTAAAGCCTTTGCCTTCAGCTCAGGTCATGATCTTGGAGTCTTGGGATCGAGCCCCTCATTGGGCTCTCTGCTCGGCAGGGAGCCTGCTTCCCCCTCTCTGCCTGCCTCTCTGCCTACTTGTGATCTCTGTCAAATAAATAAATAAAATCTTTAAAAAAATATTTCCTTTTATTGACTTCATATACACACCCAGACAACCAAAATTTAAAAAAAAAATTACAAAATGAAAGAGAAAAAAGTAATGGACCAATATTTTTTTAGTTACATTACTATTATTATTATTATTTTTAATAGAAAGGACATGTACATATACACAAGAAAAAGGGCCCCCAAAAGGGGCAACAGGGCAGGGTTCAAAGAATGAGCAGCACAGAGAATGAAAGAATTGCAGTAGCTCAAGTTCTGTTCCTTCATTTTTTACAGTCACTGTATCATCATTGTTGATTTCAAATCTGCTTATACACAGAGACAGGGGGACCTAAACATTCTCGAAGCGACTCCAGTACTTCTGAGCTGCTAGGAAGTCTCAAATTGAAGGCACATGCTGAGGGTCAACTGTGTAGGGGGGATAGCTTTCCAAATTAGCTCCCATTGTAGCATATATTATTTATCAAAGGTTAGGTAACATAAATGTACTAATATGAAGCCTCCATATATATTATATTCTTAAAACTCTTAATAATTACAGCAGTGATTTAGAACTTAGACTAACAGAAAGATCTCTTCAGGAGGGAGCATTTTTATGCCCGACATTGTCTGGAGGTACCAGGGCAGGGTGATAATAAAAAGCAGACCTACCCAGTTTCATTCATGTTTTTAAGTTCTCCACAGACAATGCAAGCCTTATGTCTTGCACATGAAGGACCTGCCACCACCCTTACCTGATTCACCTCAGCCCCAGGCCACCAGTTTTCCACGGCTCACTAAGACAATCCTGAAGGCCCTTTCAAAGCTGACACTCCACTCCTTTTTAATTCTGGATCTGCAAGCTGTTTCAAGCTGTGTGGCCCTGGGTAACTCTGGTAATTTCTTTAAATCTCAGTTTCCTTGTCTGTGAAATGGGAACAATAATCCCAACCCATGCCTAATCCTTGTCAGGGTTCCATGAGGTAGTGTGGGAGGAGACTCGTAGGTGGCAGGCCTTGGTGACAAAGGGGACATTCCTTTGAGGTGCTGTTCTTGCATTGAGGATCTAGGAAAGAAGGGGATCCAGTAGTGCTGGAGTTTGCAGATCACTGAGTATGTTTCTTTTTTTTTTTCAGGAAAAGGCTCACTCCTCTTGGCCCAGAGGCGGAGAGCTGATGACAATGACCCCAGCGCCTCTGAGCTGTAATGTAGTCCAGCTGGACGGAGTACTTCCCTTCCAGGGGTAGGTGGCTGAGGCAGGAACTGGCTCCCTTACCAGATGCCCCCTGAAACCCACTTACTGTTTCCTTAACTGTCTCTCCAGAGAGAATGGAAGGTCCCAAAACAGAGGTTGACAAACTACCCCCCCCTCCCCAAAAAGCGCAAAAAAGCCATTTCAGGCTTTCCAGGCCATATGGTCTGTGTTGCAACTACTCGACTCTGTTGTTGTAGTGCCAAGCAGCTCTAGACCACACATAAACGCAGCCTGGCTGTGTGCCAATAAAACTTTATTTGTGGATTCAGAAATTGGAATTTCATATAAATTTCACGGGTCAGGAAATAGTCTTCTTTTTGATTTTTTTCTTTTTAAAAGATTTTATTTTATTTATTTGACAGACAGAGATCACAAGTAGGCAGAGAGGCAGGCAGAGAGAGAGAGAGAGGAAGAGGAAGCAGGCTCCCTGCTGAGCAGAAATCCCGATGCCATGCGATGCGGGACTCGATCCCAGGATGCTGGGATCATGATCTGAGCCAAAAGCAAGGCTTTAACCAGCTGAGCCACCCAGGCGCCCCTTTTGATTTTTTTCAATCAGTTAAAAAGGTAAAGACCATTCTTAGAGCACAGGTGTGCAAAAATAGTAGGTCAGGTTTGGCCCGTGGGCCGTAATTTTACCCATCCCTATCCTATCCTAGAGGGCAGAGAACCCTCTCCCTCTCCTCCTCTGCTGTATCCCCAGTGGCCACAGCGGTGCCGGGCACAGAGCTGGTTTCTGGTGAGTATCTACAGATGACCCACTGCTTCCTCTTTTGTCCCTCGAACTCTAATTCCTTTTCCATCCTTTCCAACTAATAGCAGCAAGCTTCTGCCTCATCCCCAGGCTCCAGGGCAGCAGGAGAGCCCCCAGCCAGTTCTCCAGGAGACCGTCCGGCCTGCACACTCCTGTTCCTCCTCTTCCTTTCTGACGACTACGTCTCTGGCCTCATTCTTTCCCTGCCTGGTGACCACGGTCACGGGAGTGCCTTTAAACCGAAGCCTCTTCTCACATCTTCATCTCACACCGGTGGAGAACACATCCAGTGAACTCTCCAAGTCCGAGCCTCCTGCGTTCCCTTCCTTTCCAGGGGGAAGAATTAGGGAGGAGGGGAGAAAGGCTATGGTTGTTTGTATGGTTTCTCTTGAGCACCTACCATGTGCCAGGCACCACACAGATATTTTATTGCCCGATCTAACTTAATTCAGACACCCCTGGCTTAGAGATGCAGAAACCAAGTTTAACTAAATGTTCCGAGTCACAGAGCTAGGAGGGGGCAGAGCCTGGATGAGAGCCCAGGTTGGTGTGGCTCCATTCATAAGTATGTTTGAGGGCTTGCCATATGCCAGATGTATCCTGGGATACAACGGTAAACAAAACAGATAGGCCCTGCCTCGTGGAACTTTATTCTACTGGGCGCAACGAACAATAGCAAACAGGTAAATGGGCAGTGCGACTGCTGCTGGTGGAGAGGCGTGCAGTGAAAACAAGATAACGTAGGTGATGTCGTTGCTGGGGAGCTGGTTTAGAAGGGGCTAGTTCTCTCTGAAGAGGTGACATTTGAGCAGAGGTATGAATGAAGGGAGAGAACCTTCCACATGAAGGGGACAGCAGGAGAGAAAGCCTGAGGTGGGAGCTGCCTTGCATGTCAATGAGCAGGAAGGAAGCCTGGTGGCAGGAAGGCACTGAGCAAGCTGAAGGAGAGGAGATGCTCCAGGCAGCAGGGAGCCGGGTCCTGTGGGGCTTTGCAGGCCCAGCAAAATCTGTGGATTTTGTTTGAAATATGATGGTGGAGCCACATGAGGGTTTCAAGCAGGGGAGTGATGGCACCTCCAGCTCCCTAGACCTGGATGGAGCAGACGAGAGACTCTACCCCCTTCCCTGTTCACTGCTACCCGCTGTCTGTACCCTGGGTACCCCTGAGCTCCTGTTCTGGGCTGACCGTGTAATGAAGTGAGTCTTTGAGTCTGAGAGAATTAGGTTCTCAGTCCAGCTGCAATACTTACCAGCTGTCTGACCATGGACAATTCTGTCCCTTTATGTGCCTCAGTTTTCTCATCTGAAAAATGGGGACAATGATTTCAATCTCATAGTGGTGTTGGGACAATTGGATGAGCTCTTTCTTTAAACAGCGCCAAGCAGGCCCTATTGTACTCTCCCAATAAGCCCTTCTAGTTGGTTATTATTATTTAAATACTTAGCCAAGCTCGGGCCTCTTGTAATCACTTGTCAAAGAGGACTGTGACTGCCTTTATGATTATCCTTCTCATTGTGTTCCACCTGCTGCCAGGAGACACGTGTGCCAACACCCTCCTCTACGGAAAGGCTAGGAAAGTATAATGACAGACCGTCTCCCTGAGGCAATGCCTTCTGCTCTTTATTATAGCAAGCACAAGGCCAGGCTCTCTTTAGAGAGACCCAAAACCCAGCCTTCGGCCCCTCTCAGTTCAGTACCCCTGCTCCATGCCAGAAAAATCTCTCCAACAGGATACAAAATAATAACCTCATTTGTGTCCAGCAAAGCCCTTTTATGAGTCATTCATTTAACAAACACCTCAAGTGACCGCCCAGAACAGCCTGTTCTAACACCGTTATTATTATTATTAATAATAATAGCTAGCATGTATCCACTACTCAGAGTGTGGGGTTAGATTGCCTGGGTCTGAGTCCTGGATTTACTACCATTGCATACACAGATGATGCTGGAATATCACTTAGCCTCTTTGAGCACCTACTATGTGCCAGGCAGTGTGTCAGGTGCCAGGAAGACCATGAAGAACTAAGATGTGACCCCTGCCCTCTCAGAGCTTACTGTCTAATTGAAGAGCCAGGTGTTAATCAAATAATCACATAAACACATGGAAAGGGACAACTGTGAGAAGTATCCATTGCTACGAGTGTGTATAACAGGGAGGCAAAGGAATATGTCCTGGAGGAAGTGATTGTGGAGATACGCTGGTTTGAGGAAGAGAGAAGATAGTTTCAAGTACAAGGAGCAGCGTGTTCAAAGGCCCTGTGGCAGGGCAACTGAAGGAGTTGGGGCTGGAGTCTAGAGGGAAACAGGGGAAATTGTGAGCTGAGGCTATAGCAGAATCACTGCCCTGTAGGCGATGGTTTGGTCTCCATGTCTCTCTGTGGAGTGACTGCTGTCACTACAACATAGGTAGGCAAGCTGACCTGCCCAAACTGCCCAGACCAGGCCTGGCTGTTCTCTAGGCTTTCTTTTTCCAGCATGACCCACCATGGCTTTTCCAGTACCTTTGGGAGAGGGGACATATGAAGTGAAACTTGTTCGTGGGAAAGCATAGTCACCACTCAGTCCTTAAGCGGAAACGATGCACTTGATAGGGAATCGTTTCCTGTAAGAAGCGAAAGGAAGAGGGCCAGGGGCCCCAGGAAAGGGGCAGACTGAAGACAAAATCGCTCCTGCTTTCCCCTCACTTCCTCTACTCCTGCCCGTCTATCCCATCTTCCTCGCCCGGTCTTTTGCCCTGATGCTCTGGGACCTCTTCCTGTCTCACTTCCGTCCGGCTTGCCATCAGATGTTTGGCCCCTGTGTGCCATCTCTTCTGTACCCCAAGTAGGATCACTAGATTCAGCAAATCAAAATACAGGATGCCCAGTTAAATTTGAATTTCAGAGAGACAGCAACAGTTTTTTTTTTTTTTTTAAAGATTTTATTTATTTATTTGACAGAGAGAAATCACAAGTAGATGGAGAGGCAGGCAGAGAGAGAGAGAGGGAGGCAGGCTCTCTGCTGAGCAGAGAGCCCAATGCGGGACTCGATCCCAGGACCCTGAGATCATGACCTGAGCCGAAGGCAGCGGCTTAACCCACTGAGCCACCCAGGCGCCCCTAGCAACAGTTTTTTTTAGGGTAAGTCCGTCTACATATTACAAGGCTAGCCCCGAGCAGCAGGGGTTGGGACATTGCAAATGGTTCCAGGCAGCTGAACTGGCCGACACTAACGCCGAGGTTAATAATGGCCACTGCCTCTGGTCCAAGCCCCCACCCTTTCCCATCAGGGACGTGGAGAGTGAGTGAACAAGACACCAAAATCTGGGCCCACACTGCCAGAGTGGTCTCAGTTCTACCATTTTTTTCAAGCTGTGTAACCTCGGAGAGACCCAAAGAATGGGATGCCTAATTCCTCTGTCCTCAGTTTCCTCCTCTGTTCACTGGAGAGAGTAACAGCTCTCACCTCATAATGCTGTGAGGATTAAATGAGTTTATACAGGTGAAGTGCTTAGAACAGTGCCTGGTCCAGAGTAAGTGCTGGGTGTGTGTTGGCTGTAATTATTTCTGTAATCACACCAGACTGAACGTCAACTCTGGGAGAGCTGGGGCTTGGTTTTGTCATCGTTCTATCCTCAGCATCTAGAAGCAGTCCTGGGATACTATACATGCTTTGGAAGAGGGCCTGGCATGTCGTATGTAGGCATAAATGTTTACTGATTAACACAAATGTAGGCACACCCAGGTGGCTCAGTTGGTTGGACAGCTGATTCTCGATTTCGGCTCTGGTCGTGGTCCTCCAGGTCCTGAGATTGAACACTGAGTTGGGGTCCACGCTTGGCAGGGAGTCTGCTTGGAGATTCTCGCCCTCTCCCTCTGCCCCTTCCCCCAGCTCACATACTCTCTGTCAAATAAATAAATAAATATTAAAAAAAATAAAATAGGGGCTCGTGGGTGGCTCAGTTGTTAAGTATCTACTTTTGGCTTAGGTCATGATCCCAGGGTCCTGGGATCAAGTCCCGCGTTGGGCTCCCTGCTCAGTGGGAAGCCTGCTTCTCCCTCTTCCACTCCCCGTGCTTGTGTTTCCTCTCTCCCTGTGTCTCTCTCTGTCAAATAAATAAATAAAATCTTAAGAAAAAACAAAAAATAAAATAAAGTAACTGTTGTGCTCAGTACCTACCTGAAAGACTTGGGTTATAATTCTTTCACAGATAGGGAAATTGTGGCTAAGCGATATAAATTAGTTTTCCCATGTTAAGGAGGTAAAAGAGTTAAGATTCAAATCAAGATTTGTTGGGTTCTGGAGCATCTGGCTGGCTCGGTCCATAGAACATGCAAGTCTTGATTTGGGGGTTGTGAGTTTGAGCCCCATGCTGCACATAGAGCCTGCTTCAAAAGAAATTTGTTGGGGGGGGGGGTTCCTGGGTGTCTCAGTGGGTTAATTTGGCTTAATTGGTTAATCTTGATCTGGCTCAGGTCATGATCTCAAGGTTGTGGGATTGAGCCCCAAGTAGGGCTCTGAGCTAAGAGGAGTCTGCTAGAGTCTCTCTCCCTTTGGTCACCCCCCCATAAAAAATTAATAAATCTTTTTTTTAAGATTTTATTTATTTATTTAACAGAGAGAGAGAGAGACAGTGAGAGAGGAAACACAAGCAGAGGGGGTGGGAGAGGAAAAAGCAGGCTTCCCTCTGAGCAGGGAGCTGGATGTGGGGCTCAATCCCAGGGCCCTGGGATCATGACCCTAGCAGAAGGCAGACACTCAAGGACTGAGCCACCCAGGCACCCCAAAATAAATAAATCTTTTAAAAAAATTTGTTGGGTTTCAGTCTTTTTCACTGAAATCCCAATTCACTTGCTACCGTAGGAAAGTCGTGGAATAAGGGAAGTATCTGGATTTAGGAGAAATATTCATAAACTTTGATTTCTTAAAGTCCTAATCTGTTCTTTTTTTTTTTTTTTTTAAGATTTTATTTATTTATTTGACAGACGGAGATCACAAGTAGGCAGAGAGACAGGCAGAGAGAGAGGAGGAAGCAGGCTCCCTGCCGGGCAGAGAGCCCGATGTGGGACTCGATCCCAGGACCCTGAGATCATGACCTGAGCCAAAGGCAGAGGCTTTAACCCACTGAGCCACCCAGGCGCCCTCCTAATCTGTTCTTGACCTGGTGTGTGACCTTGGGTAAATCATCTCATCCTTGTGAGGCTGTTTTATGATTTGTAAACTAGGTGGTGGTGGGAATTCAAAGAAATCACAGGTTGTTGGAGCTGGTTCACAGAAGGTTTTTGATAAACAATCCTCCCCATCACCCTGCCTTAAAATTTACTTATTTAATTTAGAGAGTGGGGGTAGGGGCAGAGGGAGAGAGGGAGAGAGTCTTACTCAAGGCAGGGCTCAGTCTCACAATCCTGAGATCATAACCTAAGCCAAAACCAGGAGAGTCCCATGCTTAACTCCCTGCGCCACCAGGGTGCCCCAACCATTCCCCTGCCTTCCAAAAGCTTTGCAAATAACTAGCTATTCTTCCCCACCCATGAACCTACAAGCCCATCCCTCCACTGCCCCACCTGTGAATAAACCTCTCCGCACCTGGACCCCTAACACCTCTTTAGATGTTGGTTGAATCTCTCCAAGAGGAACCCTTTTCCCTGGCCTTTTACTCCACGTGCAGCCCAAGTGTCCCTCAACCCTGGGAGTTTGGTCCGAGCCCTCCTCAGAGGGGGCAACAAACATAAATCAGCCCTGGGGCTGGGCCTGAAGTTGGAGAGATTCTGGGGAGATCTGGCTTGAAAGGGGTCCCCTCAAGGACAGATTACCCAAAAAATCTGGTGGCGCTATGGGTGCTGATGGTGGCAACATAATAGGAACCTACCCCGAGCTGGGGCGCTAAGATCCCCGGGGATCTCTAGGGCCTCGTGAGCTGAAGGCCTGAGGGGCATGGGGCCCAGGTTCCTTTCAAGCCCTGGCCTGGGTCCTTCGGTGTGAGCGCTTGCCTGGAGCGGGAAGGGGAGAGGCGGGCGGATGGGAGCTGAGGGAACAAGGGGCATCCCTCCCCCAGGATGGAGAAGGAATATCTGGGGCGTGACTCCGCGCGAGCAGATGAGGGGAAAGCGATGACCCCGGCGTGGTCCGCACGGGGAGGACAGCGTTTTGGTAGGGAGGAGCCGGGAAGGCCTCTCATAAGCGGAGGAGAGCACGGGTCAGGAGCTCGCGGCGGAGGCGGGGCGGAGCCCTCCCGCGCGCCGGGGGCTGGGGTCCGCTCCGGGAAAGCCGCGCCGCGGGGTCTGGGGCGGGGCTTCGGCTGCCCCGCCCCTCGCGCAGGTAGCCAATGGGCGCGGAGGCTCCGGGTGACGGAGGGAGCCGAAGTGCGAGTGCCGCGGCGGTAGCGGCGGCGGACGGCCCAGCCCCAGCGCTGGGGTCTCTTGTGGGGCGCGGGGGCGCAGGGGAGCAGAGCCGGGGACCCCGGGACCCGGGAGGCGGCGCGGCCCGGGCCGCCAGAGGAGCGCGGGCGGCCTGGCGGCGGCGCGATGCCGCTCGCCCAGCTCAAGGAGCCCTGGCCGCTCATGGAGCTGGTGCCGCTGGACCCGGAGGTGAGTGAGCGGGGCGGGGGACGGGCGCCGGCGGCAGGCGAGCCTGGGTCCCCACGGGGGCGGGGCGGCTCGCGGCGCCGCTTGCAGGCTGGCTGGCGCTCTCGAGGGCGTGAGTGCACTCCGATCTCTTGTGCCCTTCTTCGGCTCCACACCCCTATGCCCCGTGTGTGTGTGTGTGTGTGTGTGTGTGTGTGCGCGCGCGCGCGCGCGGGGGACAGTTCCGCCAAGCGTCCAGAACCCCCTTAGCACGGGGAGGGGATCCCGCGAGGCCCTGAGATCTGGCCCTCCGTCACCCCACACACCTAGGACCTGTACGGGAGCTGTCGGAGCTTCCTCTATCAGCGCAGAAGGGCAGGGCTAAGGTGCCAGATGTCTAGGATTCTACAAGAGATGAGGGTCATGAGAACCCCACGTCTCTTTCATGTCTCACAGCGCCCTACCCCGAGAGCGCCCCGCTTCTCTGCTGCTACCCTAGCAGGGTTTCCCCTCTTGACCCTTGGCAGTTGTGGGATATGGGGTGACACCACCTGTCTAGGGCTGAAACTCTCGGGTTTTTTTGCCCCTGGGTTAGGGCCAGAGGACACATGTGTCCCCTACCCCAAGCTGTGGAGAAGACAGTGGGGAAAAACCCTTAGACCTTGTGAGGATTATTCCAGGAGACATGGAGGACCTTGGTGCCTGCCTTTTTCCTTGTGAGCCCTCCCATAGGAAGGGCTGGGCCCCTGGGGTTTTTGGCCTCTGTCACCTAGCCTCTCCCAGAAGCAGCTTCTGCTCTCCTCCGAGGATTCTGTGGTGCCAAGCCCTAGGATGCAGAAGGGCAGCTCTTCCTGTGCCCTTTGACCCCCAGGGTCAAGGTCAAGGCCCTGAACCAGCAGATTAAGAAAACTTTCCTCTCAGCCTCATGCTGGGAAGGAAGCAGATGAAACTCCATTTCCAGAGGGGATGTGGGGGTATACTGGGAGGGTGTGAAGACCTCAGTGAGCAGGGGAGCCAAGGTGATTTTCTCTTGGCTTTGGTCCCTAGCCTAGCTCCCCTCCTCTGCCTCCTCTTACCTGGGGCAACCACCAAGTACCCTGCCTCCCAGGGCCACAGGTTGTGCTTAGAGTGAAGACCCCAGGTCCCCAGCACCCAGGGTGTGCTACCCCTTTAAAGGGATGGTCGTAGCTGACACTGGCTATTGGATGGTGGGCGCGGCAGGATTAGGTAACCAACCTGAAGGTGCAATTTGGAGTAAATTGCTCTGGGATCCCTGCCATGGGGTTTTTACAGGCCCTGCACGGCTCTAGGAGGTTCTCTCGCTGACTCACCCTCTGAGGTGAGGAACACTGCCCTCTGCAGTACCCCCCCCCCCACACAAGGCCTGGGGCATCAGGGCTTGGTTGGGGGGGCGCTCAGAGATGGATGCCTTTGCCCTGGCATGCCCCTGTGACTTGGGCCTCCCTAGAGGAAGGGAGGCGGGGAAGTACTTAACCTAGGGACTTACCTTGGGTTATGCTCACAGGAAGGGCAGACACCCAGGAGCTCAATTCCCAGTGCAGGGCACTACTTCCTGCTTCCCTTTGGGGAATCCTGGGGCAGGGGACCAGGTTTAAACAGGAAACTCGACTCAGTTTTGAGTACAACTGCATCTGAGTTCTGTGAGAGGAGAAGACTAGTGTATTTCCTAGGACTGGGGGCATCGTGATTTCTGAGCTTCACCTTGGAAACACTGTGTGACCCTCAGCCGGTCCTTAGCCTCTCTGCCCCTCTGTTCCTCCAGCGGCCAGTGCTGGGTCGTAGCTTCATGCTTCCTGGGACTGAGAGGTGCAGAGCCCTGGGCGCTGCTGCCTGTTCTCCCCCTCCCCCACTGCATGGAAGTGCCAGGCGTCTGAGTGTTATTGTTTGGGTAACAGGAGCCACGGGGCAGCCGGGGCGCTGGTTGGGCCGCTCTCACTGGAGAACAGGGCCTTGCTGTTCTTAGCCCAGGTGACATGTAAGTGATACAGCAGCCTGACCCACAGGTACAGGCGCTGCCACCGCCTCCTGGCTGGGAAAGAGGCGGGCAAGGGGCTGCTGGGGGCATTTGGCAGAGGCCTGAGGTCTGGACGGCCCTGCCCTCCTCATGACGCTGCCGAAAATGGGCTGCTGGGAGGCAGGGCCTGGCCCAGGTGGCCATGTGGGTGCAGATTCCGCCCTGGGCCTTCCCTGGCCCTGCTGAAAGCAGGAACGTTCTCCAGGGGTCCAGCCCTGCCCTGTACAGAGCTTCACTGTGTGCCACCGTCCCTGCTTTGCCTCTGTTACCTTGTTAAAATAATTCTCTAAACATCATCTCAAAGTAGGGATCATTGGGGTGCCTGGCTGACTCAGTAAAGCGTGTGGCTCTTGATCTCAATGTTGTAAGTTCAAGCCCCATGTTAGGGGGGAACCTCTTTTCTTTTTTTTAAAAAAAGGGGATTACCCCCATTTTTGGATGGGACAGCTGAACTTGGGAGAACTGGCCTATGAATTCATGTTTGAGACAGGATCAGAGTCCAGAGCTCTCTCACTGTCTTCTAACAAGTTGTGGGGTCAGGGCTCAAGGATGGGGAAGGGCTGGGATCAAACTGGCCCAGGTGGAAGGGACTACAGGAGAGGCTCCGGATGTTGGCAGACTCTCTTTGTTCCACAGGGCCTCTGTCCAGCCTTTTCAGAGGGCTGGTGGTGCCAGCCAATCCTGGCACCTGGCCCCCAGCCTCCAGCAGCGTGCAGGGCTGCCAGGGCTGGGCTCTGAACCCAGCTCCTGGGGCTGCTTCCTGCCCGTGGGGCACGTGCTGTCTTTGTCCATCTGCTGCCTGGCTTCTCCAGATGCTTCCCTGAGCCCCACTTCTCAAGACAGAGCTGCCTGGGCGAGAAGGACGAATGCCTTTTGGAATCCATCTCTGACCTCTGGGGAGGGGGCACGGTGGTCTAGGGCAGCTGCCCTAGGAACAGTGCTCCCTGAGGAACAGCAAGAAGAGTGGGTGAGGCCCAAGGGCCCTTCTTTTGCCAGACTTTTTAGACAAGGTCTTTGACTCGGGATACTGCAAGGTCAGCGTCACTGTCCCCTTTCATTCATTCATTTATTCATTCATTCAGCAAATATTTATTGAGTACTCATCATGTGACAAGTACTGTGCCAAGCAACAGTGCAGTTATGAACAAGACAGACCTGGCCTTGACACAGATGAGAAAACCGAGGGTCAGAGAAGTGACGTGACAGACCCAAGGTCAGAGCAAGCGGCCGGCAGAGCCGGATTAGCAGCTGTCTTTGTGGCTGGGGAGCTGTGTTCTTCCCACCTGCCTGTGCAACAGTCAGGCCAGAGGGGCACATGGACCCTGTCTTCCCAGGACCTTGGCTTTGAGGAGGAGGCTCTCCTATGGTTTCTTCACTCTCAGTCCTTTCTCCAGGGCTGCCCATCCCTTTCTAGAAACATCGTGCATCAGCTCTTACAGGCATGGGGTTTCATGAGGGTGGCACCCAGGCCAGAGACCCCGGGACCGGAGACAGCCAGGCAGGGCCTCTGTCTGGGGTCCCCTGAACCACCCAGATATTGCTCAGTAAGCCCACACCTCTGGGGGCATCCGAGGCCTCCTCCCCTCCCTCACTGGGGATTTAGGCTTGCAGCCTTGTGACTTCAGGTTACGGCGCCATGTCCATCACCTGCTAGGTGAGGGACCTCAGGTAAGTCCCTTAACTCTGAGCCTCATCTGAAAAAGAGGAGTACTTGAAGTTGGTCTGGGCTTCTTGCTCTCTCTGCTGAGCAGCGCTTTGCTGTGATCGACGGCGTGCCGGGCCCTGAGCTGGGTGCTGGGAAATGATGATGGACAAGCCTTGGCTTCTTCCTGAGTTCACCTGGGGTTTGCTCAGTGCCACTGGGGTCCAGAAGAGGGAGGAAGGGACTTGAAACCTTGTGAACAGAGGAGAGGACATTGCTGGAAGAAGGGAAGAAGGCCAGGTGTTTGCCAAAGTGACAAGGCAGGAAGGGTTTTCTTGGTAGAAGGAGCCACAGTGCAGATGCTAGGGATATGAAACAAGCTAGTCTGCCCAGGGTCCCAGGTCATTCGGTTACGCTCAAGAACAGGACCCAGTAATGATGATGGCTGTTGTTTGTGGACTGGGTAGATTTTGTTTGCTTCTTGTTGCCTCCCAATGAGATACATTGCTTTCATGTCCGTTTCACAGATGAGGAAACCGAAGCCCTGAGAAATGAAGTAACCTCAGGGTCGTGCAGTGGTAGAAGCCAGGATGTGAACCCAAAAGGCCAGGTTCTAGAACCCACATGCTTAATTGCCTGTATTGGGCAGTTGGGGATGATGGTCTTGAATGCCATGCCAAGGAGCTGGGACTTTATTCTGTGGGCAGTGGGAAGCCATGGAAGGATTTTGGGCTGGGTCCATAGAAGGTTCTCAGTAAGGAGAGTGTGTGAGCGAGAGTTGATTGCTCAATGCGAGGCTCACAGTTGAGTTTGAGGAAGGACAGGGGTTTGGAATGAGGAGTGCAGGGGCAGGGCAGGGGGAGCTGGTCTGCAGGTAGGCTGTTGTGACCTACTGTGGGAATTATTGCAGGAGTCTAGAATGCCAGGTAAACTCAACATATAAAGACATCATGGCCCCTACTCCCTACTCCCTGGCCCTTAGCCACCCAGCCCTCCCCTCAGGCTGCTGAGAGATGACAGCATGTATGTGTATGGATGTGTGGAGGGACCTGCAGAGCAGCGGGCCCTGGGGTGGGTTGGGGCATTAAAGGGGCTCAGGGGGCAGGATGTTCTGCGAGCTGCAGGGAGGAGCCGCTCCAGGGGCCGGGAGATTATGTAATGGGCAGAGCACAGCTGTGCCTGCTTCTGCCAGGCAAAGCCACAGCTGCCCTGTGGACCCAGCCCCTGGCTCCAAAGTCCTGACCTGCCCGAGGCTGGGTCTTGCTAACAGGAGGAGCCGCCGTCTGCCTCCCCACACACTGGCTGTGCCAGGTGGGATGGGGACTGCTCCTTCCTTACTTCCAAAGGCCTGGTTACTCACCTCCTATCACACAGGAAAAGGATGGGCTGGGTTTGGTATACCCCTGAGGGCAAAGTCTAGGGGCTGGAAGAAGCAGGACTGCCTAGAAATGGGCCCCAGTGGCCGCCTCTTTGCAGGTGGTTCGCCCTGCTGAGGCTGGGCTCCTCTTCAACAGACCTTTCCTTGATCACCTCCTGGGTGTCAGAGTCTGGATTTTGCATCTCCGCTTCCCAGTCCTGTGACCTTAGGTGCCATCGCCATGCTTCTCTGAGCCTCAGTTTCTTCGTCCGCCAAGTGGGGACAGGGCCTCCCTCCCAGGTCAGGAGGATTTAATGATGCCACAAGCAGGAGGCACCAAGCCCAGTGCCTGGCATGCAGCGGGGGCACGGAAGAGCGCAGCTGTTAGCACTAAGGCCTAATCTCCGTCCTCCCCTCTATGAGGAAGGGCAAGCCTCTGTGTATATAGTCCCTGCCGCGTCGCCAGTGGCCCAGGGGAGGAATGCAGGGGCACTGTGTGGCGGCCGTGATTCTGCCCGGCAGGGGCAGGGGAGGAGTCTGAGAATGGGGCAAGGACAGGGCAGCCAGCAGCTCCAGGCTGGTCACTGGTGCAGACTTGGTCTCCTTACGTCCCTGCAGCAGTTCTGGGAGGTGGGGGTAACTCTCCCCAGCTTACAGATCCGGAGACTGAGGCCTCTTGGCAGTCGATTCGTTAGCACAGACTCAGTTTGTCTCCAGCGGAGCTGGGAGCCACACGTGCCCTTTCCTTCTCCCTGGGAGGAGATGACATTTGAGCTCAGTCTTCAGAGATGAGGGCTTTGCCAGGCAGAGAGCATGAAGGAGGGAGGGGAGAAATGCGGGTGAGGGGCTGCTGCAGGAGAGCCTGATACCTGTCCCCCTGCGTTGAAGGTGGGGGCAGATGGCCCTCACCTACATGGCCTCCCTGGCTAGCCGGGGCAGCCCACCGGGGTGGGGGAGGAGGGGTTCTGGCTGAGTCTGTTTTTGCTCCCTCCCACCCTGGGAAGTTCTGGTAATATTCCCCATTCTTCCTTCCCTTCTCTTTTCTAGAATGGACAGGCCTCAGGGGAAGAAGCTGGACTGCAGCCATCCAAGGTGAGGACCACGGCAAGCACCCTGAGCAAGGGACCGTTTGCATGGTTGTAAAGGAGGAGGGAGGCCCACCCAGCTCAGCCTTCCTGTCTGGGCCCACTGAGTCCTCGAGGTGACCCTGTGCACAGAGATAGCTTGCTCCAACTTTCCTCTCTCTCTTTCTTTCCTCCTTTCTTTTCTTTCTTTCCTTTCTTTTCCTTCCTTCCTTTATTTTTAAGATTTTGTTTTATTTATTTATTTTTAAAATATTTTATTTCTTCAATTAGAAAGAAAGAGAGATGTGCACACCCATGTGGGGCTCGATCGCAGGACCCTGAGATCACAACCAGAGCCAGAGTCAGTCACCTAACCAACTGAGCCACCCAGCCATCCCTAGAGATTTTATTAAGTAATCTCACACCCAGTGTGAAGCTTGAACTTACATCCCTGAAATCAAGAGTCGCCCACTCTACCCACTGAGCCAGCCAGGAGCCCCTCAACCTTCCTATTTCTTAGGCAAGGGGACCACGGCTGAGCCTGGGTTAGGAGCAGAATTCGGCTAGAACTCTGGCTCCTCCTCACCCAGGCCACTTCCTTGGTTTATTTCCTCATGGCAGCTGGGCTGGCTATAAGGAAAGAGCTGAAGGGGTGATGGGAGAGGTTGAGGTCAGCTGGGCATGATGAGGGCCTAGAATCTTCTGGGTATGCGGTGCTGGTACATGAAGGGAGGGCACAGGGTGGCCCCCCAGGTCTAACCAGGGCCCAGTGCCTGGCACATGGCACCTGGCCGTTTCTCTGGGTTCCCATTTCCCAGCCCAGGGCTGGTTCCCTCCCATACTGTCTTTGCTTCCCTTGGGCGCCTCCCTTTAGCCCTTCAGTCCCTGTTGCTGGTTTTGTGTGTCCACAGTTGTGTGACCTTGGGTGGGTCCTTTATTCCTTCTGGGCCTGGGCTTTCTCATTTCTCTGTTGGGAAAGAGCACAGCCGGTTTTCAGGAGCTGTGAGGCCACAGAGCTGCCGGCCATTGGGGGGCTGGGGGAGAGCGGCAGGCAGTGCGTGTGCTTGGGAAGCTGCCTAGAGAGGATGGAGCCTGGGTTTTGACATTAGGGCAGACCTGCGTTTAATTCCTGGCTCCACGCTCACTATTTGGCCAGAGGTGTGCTCCCTTCCAAGTCTCAGTTTCCTCATCTGTAAATTGGGGATGATGGCGTCGGGCTTAAGGGAGTAGGGGGAGGGACAGATTAGATTATAACTGCCCCACGTGCACGCACGGTGACTTCAGCACCAGGAGCATGGGTATGACAGTATTGCCCCCTTCCAGGGGCCACACCCTCTAGACCTGGATCAGCCTGGGCACCAGACTTGCCATGAGCTTGACCTTTGAAATAGACCTAGAGCTGGTCCCGAGGTTTGCCTTGTCTCAGCCTCCTGAGATAAGGGAGCTGAGCTGCCCGAGGTATGGCAAGGTGAGATAAGCAGGCTGTACCTCTCTTCTGATGGTCACTTTGGCCACCTTAGCCAGCAGCAGCCAGACCAAGTGGTAGAGACTGGGTCCCTCGGTTTGTCTGGGCCCCTGGTCTGGAGAATCTCCTTCCGGAGTACCTGCTTCTAGTTGCTTCGTAACAAAACCAAAGGATTCAAGGAAGAACCAGGATGTTCAGATCTTAGGGTTCAAGTTTTGGGGGTTGCAGAGAAGCTCGCAGCTTTGGGGGGATAGGTGGTAAGCTACCCCAGGAGCTAGAGAGGCCTGTTGGGAGAGGGCAGGAACTTACGCAGGCAGGTAACCTACATTGGGTCTCAAGCCTATGATGCCTGTTTTCAAGCAGAAGACCCTGGGATAGGAAGGTAGTTAAGGCTGGGGATGGATGGGCACAGAGAGCCTTGAAGGCCACGTTAAAGAAGAGAAAGAGCTTAACCCATACCACTCCAGGAGCTTTGCGTGTAGTTTTCACAACACCCCTGATGTAGAGATTGTTACTATCCCCACTTTACAGATGAGAAAATCAAGGCCTGAGGTCACATAGCTGGTGCACAATGGAGTCAGGTCTTGCTTGCCTACAGAGCCCATACTTTTCCCAGCCCAGAGAACATTGCGTGCTGAAGTGGGGGGGAGTATTGGGTCCCTGTGACCCCCAGTTTCACCATTTTTAAACACCTGCTTATCTCTTCTGTTGCCCCCAGAACCTCACATTATCCCCGGTGCCTGCTTCTGGGCTCGGCACACCAGGGGGCGCTCAGCCTGTGGTCGGGACCTCATCACTGTGCAGTGCAATGAGCTGGGAGCAGGCCATTTTCTCCTTTGCTTCATCAGACTTTAGGGACACTGTGCTGTGACACCGGAGGGCTCTAAAATGAGTCAGCAGCCCAGCCTCAGGTAGCTCTCAGGCTTGAGGAGAGGGTGGAGACAGACAAGCCGTGTGGTAGTGGATGCTGGGTTGGTAGAGAACATGACCGTGGGCACAGAGAATCTCCATTCTGTGCCAGGCCCCATATCAGGCCAAGAAATATACCCCTTTCCACGTGCCCATGTTTCTCCCAGTGACATGGTAAGAGGAGCAGTCCTGGGGAACCAGCGAGGGGCACCTGTGCTCAGGGCCAGCATGGACCAGATGGATGGTTGCTGTTCCGAGTGGCAGGGGAGGAAGTGTCATGGTGGGCTCTAGGGCTCCCGGCCCCCTTCCCTGCAGAACTGGCATTTGGCTGGGCCTCCAGCGGCCAGATTCGGCAGGCCCAGAGAGCATTGGGCCTTCCAGGTGGAAATGAGTCAGGGAGGGGCCCTTGGGAGTCCAGCATTCTGAGTTCAGAATCCTGCCCCTTTCTCATTTGCTGTGGAACCCTGGGCAGGTGCCGTGCTCCTCTGAGGTTCTGATGCTTTTTCAGAATCGGAGGACGAACAGGGTCTGTCCTCAGGCCCCCCTGGGGGAGGGGGTGTGATATGTATAAATTAAACAGTCCCACAAAGTTTGGTGTGTTGGGTTTGTTTTGTTCTTTTTTAAAAGTTTGTATTTTTAAGTAATTTCTACATCCAGTGTGGAGCTTGAACTCATAACCTGAGACCGAGAGTCGCCTGCTCCACTGACTGAGCTAGCCAGGCCTCTTCAAAGCTTGGTGTTTAATGCTTGATTGTTTTATTCATTTTAGGCCGAAAGGGGGATTTGGGTTTTAGCTGCCATGGTATGGACAGCAGTCCAGGGCAAGAGCTCCCCGGATCCCTTCGGCACCCCCGGCACTCCTGGGGTCCTCAGGCAGACTGGGGCTCCACTCACCCTCTCTCTCTCCATGACGGTGGACCAGGCACCCCCAGCCCCCCAGCCCCCCCATCTCCGGAGCTGGACCCCTTTGAAGCACCGGCAGGTCTATTTTGAGAGCTGAGCGTCTCCCCCCTCCCATCCTCTCTTCCTGTTTATGAAACCCTGATCCATCCCGGATCCCTCCTGCTCCTCTGGCCGGAGCACAAGCAGGATGTGACTGTGGACTTTGGGGAGCCTTGGGGGCCTCAGGTGTTGGGGGGAACTTCCCTCAGACTGGCTGGGGTAGGCCACCCACCCTCCCGTGGACCCTGGGACCGTGTGGCTGGGCTGTGTCCCCGCAGCCTGCCGGGAGGAGACTGCAGCAGTGAGATTGCCCGCCCAATCCAGGGAGAAGTCCTGCTTGCAGCATCCGTTCGTCTCTGGCCCACTGTACTTGTAGCAACAACCTTCCCGGGCTGGAGTCTTTAGTTTTAACCTCTGTTCTACAGAAGGGGAAACTGAGGCTCACACAGGGAGGGAAATTTGCCTGGGAGCGCTCAGCTAGTGAGTGCGCAGGTCTTACCTTCGTACCCTGCACTCCCGGCCTCAGCCTCTTCATGCGGGTCTCTCTCTCGGCAAAGAGGGTCTTTTCTCCCCTCCTTTCTGCCTGGACAGCTCCTGTTCGTCCTCGGGGTTTAGCTGGGCTGCACCCTCTCTGGAAAGTCTTTTGGGACCTCACCTCTGGCAGATTGTTACTGCCCCTGGGCACCCGTAATACTGGATTGTAGGATTGTAGCCACTTGTGTTTTGTTACCATGGATTTTCAGGAGTTGCCAGAGAACAAGGCCCGAGTCTTAACATGTGCGCCTCCTAGCGTCAGGCTCGTAGCTTGGGGACGGGCCGGAGGGGGTGGGTCAGGGTGGCGTAGCTTTGAGGTTGTCCAAAGGGGAACCAGGCTCGCACTGAGGTCTTGAATGTAGACTTCAGAAGCAAACACTCTTTGATTTTGCCCTTAGCTGTCCCCCTTTCTAGCCATGTGGTCTCGGACAAGTCATTTTCTCTCCAAGTCTGGTTTTCGTGGCTCTGAAATGGGATGACAGGATCTCTGTCAAAGCTAAAACACAGGGCCTGGCAGAAGCCACACCGGTAGAGGCTGAAGGAAAGAAAGGCCTCGTGCAGTACATGCTTCGTTGAGAAGGGGCAAGTTCTTGTTGTCACTCATGCCGGTCCTGGCGGAGTGCAGCAGGCATGCCTGGGAACTGCCCGCCTCTCCTCCCCTGCCCCAAGGAACCAGGAGACAGAACAGGAGCCATCTGTCCCACCCACCGGAGGGGGTAGGCCTGGGAGGCCCTGTGTTCACTGCCACCTGGGGAAGGCACTGTGGGTGTCCGTTACTGCTGGGATTGGCAGCTGGGTTTAGGCTGCAGCTGGTGGTGGAGGGAGGCCCGTGGCTGGGACCCTAGGGACCAGGGATCAGGCCGAGGGGCTCTGGGCTTCTCTCCCAGCTGCCTTGTAGGAGGAAGTAAGTAAGAGGAAGTGTCTGTAGGGGAGAATGGGGCAGGGACCAAGGGATGTGGTCTGGTGCCTGTCCTCCCCCACTCCTGCCACCAGAGGCCTCACAGTCCCAGCACAGACCCTCCAGCGAAGGCAGTTCTGAGACTGTTTCCTTCCTGTAGCCCCTTCCTGTACTCTGCTAGCCACAAAGTCTTCCTTTGCTTCTCAGGGATTTGAGGATTGGTTGGGGGGTGGGGGCCCAGCTGGCTCCAGCCCAGAGAGCTTTGGGGCTTCCGGGGCTGT
This sequence comes from Mustela lutreola, assembly GCF_030435805.1. Lineage (NCBI taxonomy): Eukaryota > Metazoa > Chordata > Mammalia > Carnivora > Mustelidae > Mustela > Mustela lutreola. The sequence continues at coordinate 19,410,146 of NC_081299.1, forward strand.
CCCGGTCTCTACAGCCCTGTCGGAGCTGGGTGCAGTGAGCAGCCTGTCTGAGGAGGCCTGTTTCCCAACCGCCAGCAGGCCATCAGCAGCAAACTGTCGTTGGAGGCCCTTTGAGGACTGGAAGGGGAAGTCCGTGTGTACGTGGGGGCGTGTGTTTCCACATGTCTGTGGAAATGGTTTCCGATCATCGGCCTGTGTGTATTTGTGGGTGTGCCAGTTCCTGTGGGGGTACTGGTGGGACTGATGCGGCCAGGCCATGCGGAAGGGGGCTGGGCCTGGTCAGCCCCTGCCTCACTGCTACCTTCTCCTCCTCTCAGACTTCAGTGAGGCCCTCTGGCCCCCTTGCCCATCCCAGCGCCCTGGCCTGGCAGGCTTCTGCCAGGCGGGGCTGGGTGTGGCGGTGCCTGCTCTGGGGGCTGCCATTTTGGGTGGGCCCAGCCGTAGGAAGGTCACTGCTGGGGAAGGATCTTCTGCACTCTGGCCTGGGGCACTCAGAGACCTTGGCTTTGCTGAGTTCTGCCCCACATTCTCTCAAGGGGCTGTTTGCAGGTGCTGGGATGTCCAGTGTGTCACCACCTCATTATCTTGTGACTTTTGTCTGTGTTCTAGTCTCCCCTCCTTAGGATCAGAGGAGATGATGAGGGCTGTATCCCTGGACCACCCCCACCCCGGAGTCATGGGCTTGGGGTCTCCAGTGTCCCCTTCTCAGCTGGGGAGCCTGACCCGTCTTCTGTCCCTCCTCCTTACAGAGGGGGAAGTGAGAAGGAGGGGGTCAGGGACCCTGCCTTCTGGGCCGGGAAGGCTGAAAAAGCAGAAGTAGAGGAGTACCGGGGCCCTTTGGCCACCGCTTGAGTCCCACCATGCAGACCCCGGCAGATTTCCCCAGGGGTGAGAGAGACTCACTCCCCTGTCCCAGAAAGGTGAGCAGAGGGTTGGTCTGCCCAGTCTCTGTCCCCATGACCCTGGGCAAGGAATGGGTTTGGGAGTGGCTCTGTCCCCTGGGGTTTCCGGGTGACTGCTTCTGTCCCCAGGGAGTGTCCTCAGAGGCAGGCGAGCGGAGGCTCAAACCTCAGGGCGGGGTGGGCAGGGGCTGCTGTGTGGTCTCGGCTCACCTCAGCCCCTCTCTGAGTCAGGCTTTCTGCCTGTCCTGCCCAGGCTTCTCCTCAGGCGCCTGCAGAGCCTGCAGCTTCTTGTGGCTGCAGCTTTTGTGGCTGTTCAAGGTCGCCTAAAGATGGGGCTGCGTCTGTCAGGTCCCAGACCTAGAATGGGACGTCCCTGGACTGACCCCAGTGTTGAGGGAGGGGGTGGGATCGGATGGGCAGGGCAGGGCTCTGGCTGACTTCCCTGCTCACCCCGTCCTGACACTGAAGGCCCGCTGACCCCAAGCCAGGCAGTAACTAGGGGAAGGATTTGAGTGTCAGCCGGCTGTGCCGCTGGTCTGCTTTCAGCCTGCGTGAGTCACTGGCCTCTGGGCCTCAGCTGCCTGTATCTGCAGTGGGGATAACAGATTTGGGGAATTTGGATCAGAGACAAAGCTATCAGCTTGCACTCAGGAGGTGGCCCTCTCACCCACTGTATCGGTCCTGGGCCCTCCGCAGGCCCTGCAGGGATGAAACTCAGAGGGGTGTCTGCCACAAAGCCGGGACTGCTGCCCCAGATGCGGGGTGATGTCCTCTCACCTCCCCCCACTGGCCCCCTGGCAGACCAGCAAGAACCCGGAGATCTGCCCTTGAGTCCCGGAGCTGGCTTTCTGTGTGTCTGGCCTGCATGTCTGTTGGTCTCCCTGGGCCTCGCTGACTGGCTTTCTCTTTCTGTGGCCCACCCGCCTCTCTTACCAGGTCCCCATCTCTGTCTCCACCTGATGAGTGCCTGTCTTCACCTGTTGGGTACATGTCATGTGTTGGGTGCCTGTTGGGTTGTGTCCCCTTCTGTCTCTGCCTGTTGAGTACGTGTCCCCATCTGTCTCCACCTGTTGGATGCCAGCCCCCATCTGTCTCTGCCTGTTGGGTCCCCATCTGTCTCTGCCTGTTGAGTTCACGTCCCCTTCTGTCTCTGCCTGTTGGATGTATGCCCTGGGCCCCTCTGCCTGTTAAGTATGGGTCTCCTCCTGCCTCAGCTTTGTTGGGTACGTGTCCCCATCTGTCTCTGCTTGTTGTGTGTGTGCTCTTCCTACCTCTGCTGGCTGGGTGTGTGTCCCCCTCCGTCCGTGCCTTGTGGGCCCGTGTCCCCACCCACTGCTGCCTGACAGCTGCCCACCTTCACCCGTCTTTACCTGTGGATGCCCGCCTCTGCCTGTTGGGCGTCCCCCCTCATCCGCCTTTACATGTTAGACGCCTGTCTCTGCCCGTCAGGTACCCATCTAGCCCCCAGCAGCTGTGTTGGCATGGGGCTTTCCCTTTGCAGGCCCACCGGCATGATGAGGGGGACAGGGCCAGAGGGCGGCCCGCAGGCGGTGGGGAGGGGGGGCAAGAGAGGAAGGGACCGTGGTAAGATTGTAGGCCTGGAGCTGGGAAACCACAGGCCCCGGGTGATTGGCGGCCCTGAGCTGGGCCCAGCCCCCGCCCTCACCCTGCACATCCGCCTTGGGCCTGGCCACCTCCGAGGCGGCCCCCGACACTGCCTGCTCCTGCCATGGTGCCTCGGCCCTGCCGGGCGGATGGAGCAGGCTCCCAAGCCGCCCCGCCTGCGGCTCTGGGCCCTGCTCCCCTGGCTGCCCAGGAAGCAGCGGCCCCAGACCAGCCAGACCTCTCTGCCTGCCCCTGGCCCTGGCTCTGGCCCCAGGCGGGACTCGGTGAGTGTGCCCAGATGTCTGGTCCCAGCCTGGCTGGGGCCCTTGGAGCAGGTGCCTGGACAGCGAGTTTGGCTTCAGTTGGCTTCCGGCTTTCCTGGCCCCGGCCTGGCCTGGCTGGACAACTGGCCCCTGCCCAGACTTGCTTCCTGGGGACGTGAGGAGGTGCTTCAGGCTCCAGGGTACCAGTGGCTTATTGGAGGGAGGGCAGGAGGGTCCCGGAAGAGCTAGGACCTGGCAAGGGGTTTTTAGTAGACTCCTGTGATGGAAGTCTCAAAGGGTGGGCGGAGGAGCTCATCGAGTCTTTGGCCTCAGCTCCTAGCCACCCCAGACTGGCACTAACTGGGTTAGTGTGGGTAGTCTCTGGTGGACTTTGAGTCCCTGTGACTCTGGGCTATCCTTTTGGCCAGAAGGATCCTATCATCCACTCTGACAGGAATAAAAGCCCAGCTCTGCCTCCCCGGTATGAGAACAAGCTCTACTTCCTACTGTAGCAAAAGCAAAACCTTTGCAGCAGGGGGAAGGGAGTCCCACAGGTACAACCCGTGCCATGCACAGGCATCTCCCTGGGCCTCCCCGGGCCAGGGCAGCAGGAGCGGTGGGAGCTGGGCCTCACCTGACCAGCACTTGGTGGTTTGACCCTCCCTGGCCCTTGAGACCCTTGGGGCATTGACCAAGAGGAGGCCGGCCCTGTCGGTACAGCTGTCTGGTGTGGCCAGCAGAGCCCTGTCTCCAGGGGGAGGGGGCTTGGATGGGCCCCCCTGTGCTCACCAGCTCTATCCCTCCCATTAGGATGAGGGCGTCCTCAAGGAGATCTCCATCACGCACCACGTCAAGGCTGGCTCTGAGAAGGCCGACCCGTCCCATTTTGAGCTGCTCAAGGTTCTGGGCCAGGGATCCTTTGGCAAAGTGAGTCCTGGGCCCGCAACTGGGGGGGGCCGCACTGGTCGTGTCAGAGGTGGGGGCGAGGGGTCCCCTTGGGGTTCAGGATCAGAGGGTAAGTGTTGATGGGTCTCAGGGGAGGACAGGAGGTCACCTTGGTACCCAGGGAGGGCAAAAGGTCAACCTGGGGCTCAGGGAAGTTAGAGGTCAGCCTGGGGCCTGGGGGATGGGAGCTCACAGGTCTCTCCAGCTTCTCCTCTGCCTTTTCCCCATTGCATTCTCAGGTCTTCCTGGTGCGGAAGGTCACCCGACCTGACAGTGGGCACCTGTATGCCATGAAGGTACTAAAGAAGGCAACACTGAAAGGTGAGTGAAGGTCACCTCCCCATGCAGAGCCCAGGCTGGGCACAGGATTGAGGGAGACAGTCCTGTTCTCCAGAGTGTTGGGTCTGATGGAGGAGATGGCTCTATTTCCAGGAGCACCTGGTCTGAAGGTAGAGAAACAGGTCTGTCCTCAGCCTCCCCTTACCCCCCTCCCACCTCATGGCAAAGACAGCATCTGTTTCAAAGAAAAGACTTCTGGGGGATTAGCCTCATCCCTCCGTTATTCCCCCGAGCCAAGCACCCATTGCCATAGCCGAAGATAAGGATCTGGAAAGGAGGCAGGGGGTGAGTACGTGTGTTTGTGGCAGGGGTCCTCACGTGCCTGGCATTGACATGGATTGGGAGAGCTATTCCATGCTTGGAAGGCTGAGGGAAACCTCTCAGGGTGGAGAAGGGTATGAAGGAAGAGGCAGGGAGTCTGGGAGACAGTGGGGGAGGGTAGGAGAGGGGAAGTTGAGGCAGAGCCACAGAGACGGAGAGCAGGGAGGTTCAGAGGGGAGCCCAAGGCCAGATCTGGAATTCCAAGGCTCAGAAAGGGCATGATGGTGGGTGGTGGTGGATTTTGGGCTGGGCAGTGACCCTTAGAGCAGTCTGGGAACCAGGGCAGCCACACTGACCAGCGGGTGGTAGGGGCAGTGGGCCCTGACTGGGGTGAGGTGGGGGAGGATCAGAAGTGTTGACCTTGTAGACTTTAGGGGTCCTGTGGACCGTGAAGGGTTGTTTGTGGGGTGCTGTAGCTTTGATACCCTCATGCCAGCTTGGTAGGGGTAGAAGTCATTCCCCAGGAGGGATGATGGGAGCCATGGCAGGGAGGGCGGAGGACTTGGTCACTGCTCTGAAGGCCTCCCAGGCCAGGGTGTGAGTAGCCAAGTCAAGCCTACAGTGTGGGGCAGTTGGGGCTGTGAGTGGGGAGCCCAGGGGCTGGAGGGTTTTGGCCTCACAAAGGGTAGGCTCACATAAGGAGGGGCCACCTGAGCTGTGCCTTGAAGGATGAGTTAGGATTTCTCCAGACTAAAAATGATAGAGAAAATGTACTCCAGAAAGGAGAAGGTGTTTGCCTGAGCAAAAGTGTAAAAACATAAGGCGTATTTGGGAAACAGTGGTTGGAATAGTCCGGCTCCAGCATGGCCCGTGCCACGTCTGGTGAAGGAAACGAGGAAATTAAAGGAGAGGGTGAAAAGTGCTCTGAAGGGGCAAGCACAAGCACTGCAGGAGAGAGGGCGCTCATTCAGTTTCGCAGTTGAAGGAAGACTTCCTGGAGGAGGTGAGGCCTGAGCTGAGTCAAAGAAGAAGCTGCTGGTGATCAGAATGCCTAGGGACTTTTATTCTTGGTTTTTTGGTTTTTTTTTTTGTAATAAAGGATTTTATTTAGTTGACAGAGAGAGAGAGAGAGCATGAGCAGGGGGAATGGGAGAGGGAGAAGCAGGCTCCCCACTGAGCAGGGAGCTTGTGGAGGGAACTTGCTGGGATCATGACCTGAGCCGAAGGCAGACGGTTAACCATCTGAGCCACCCAGGCACCCTAAGGACTTTCATTCTTTTTTCTTTTTATTAAATATTTCATTTATTTATTTGACAGAGAGAGAGATCACAAGTAGGGAGAGAGGCAGGCAGAGAGAGGGGGTAAGCAGGCTCCCTGCTGAGCAGAGAGCCCAATGTGGGGCTCGATCCCAGGACCCTGAGATCAGGACCTGAGCCAAAGGCAGAGGCTCAACCCACTGAGCCACCCAGGTGCCTCAGGACTTTAATTCTTAAAAAAAAAAAAAAAAAGAAAGAAAGAAAAAGAAAAAGAAAAAATATGTGAGGGTGCCTGCTTAGGCCCATGAATCTGAATTTTAGGCCCAAGGAAAGGAATCTGCCTAATTAGCTCCCAGGTGACTATATCCCCATCCGCCCCAGAGCAACATTAGGGATTTTTTTGTGCCAGGTGGGGAAGGGGCTGGTAAAAGCATCCTGCTATGGGGAGCCTTGGGGGCAAAGGTTAAGAGCACACAGAGGACAGAACAGATTGCTCAGACTGGCTGGATTGAATGGGACAGGGTTGGGGCACTCCCATAAGGTGTGAGGAACTCGTGGAAAAGAGATCCCTGCTTAGCCAGAGCTTAGGGATGATTGTTTCTGGGGGCCAGATTCTCCATGACTGCCTTTCTCTTCTGGCCAGTGCGTGACCGCGTTCGGACCAAGATGGAGAGAGACATCTTAGCCGATGTAAATCACCCGTTTGTGGTGAAGCTGCACTATGGTGAGACCGCAGACCCTACCTGAGTTCCCAGCCTGCCTGCCAGCCCTTGCCCTGCCTGTGGGCTGCTGCCTTTCCTGGATGTTGTCCCCATCCCCAGCAGGCCAAGGGAGCTTAGGGCAGAGGGGCAGGGCCCAAGGCCGGACTGGCTGCGCCATTGCCTTTTCCCCTCTCCCCAGCCTTCCAGACTGAGGGAAAGCTCTATCTTATTCTGGACTTCCTGCGTGGCGGGGACCTCTTCACGCGGCTCTCTAAGGAGGTGAGCTGACACCCCACCACCATAGGGCCCCGGGATGGAGCTGGAGGGACGAGACCTCTCATCCCAGAGCTCTGTGAAGAACGTGGCCAGTGTGGCTTGGACCTGGGACCATCTAGGCCTGCCCAGCAGACCCTGACCTAGGAACCTACCCTGGGACAGAGCGTACACCCTGGCCAAGCCACAGAATTTCTCCCAGGGTGGGTGAGGAGGCTCAGGCCCTGTGTCTGATGCCATCCTTGGTTCCCGAGAGCTAAGGGGTCTTTCAGTCCGCCACCTCCGTTCTTCTGAGTCTGCCCCAGGCAGGGCTGTGAGGATGGGAAAAAGCCCAAATTCTCCCCGAAATCTAGATATTTTAACATTATGTCCTATGTGGGTATTTTTTTTTTTTTTAAGATTTTATTTATTTGAGAGAGCGAGCAAGTGAGCAAGTATCAGTGGGAGGGACAGAGGTGGAGGAAAGAGGGAGAAGCAGATTTTTCACCAAGCAGGGAGCCCGACGTGGGGCTCCGTCCCAGGACCCCAAGACTATAACCCGAGCCAAGGGCATACACCCAACCAACTGAGCCACCCAGGCGCCCCTAACCGAAAGGATTTTAGCGGACCTAAAATAACTTGAGGCAGATATAAAAGCAGGACCATTAACACGAGTCAGACTTTAGAAGAGAAGCAAACTCTAAAAGATTTTTTTAAATGTTATTTTAATGTTTGAATAGGTAAAACGTTTACATGATTGAAAAGAAAAATATCATTGAGAAGTCTTCCTCCCACCCCAGTCCCTCTACCCCCCCATAGGTAAATGTTTTTATTGATTTCTTGTTTAAGCACCCCATGTTTCTTTAGTAATACCAACCATTCTGCTACACGTTCTGAATTCCAACCCCCAGTTTCTTACACAAAAAGTACTGCCCTGTATACACCGTTCTGAATCTTGCCTTGCTCGAGACAGCGTATCTTAGAGATCGATCCATATCAGAACCTAGAGAGACTCCCCGTGCGGTTATGGCCGCATGCGTGGGACAGACAGTTCAGTCCAGTCTCCTGCTCCATCCCTGGGCCCTTTGCAACCCATCTGCTGTTTCAGAACAATGCCACAACGAGTGACTTGTATTTGAGTCATTTCACACTCAACTCCCTTTATAAAGAGAAGAGTGTGTGGCCCTGGGGTGTCTGAAGGTCCTCCCCAGGGGCGGCCCTGAGGACCAGAAGGCTGCTGAGTGCCCAGCGCCCTAGCTCCTGAGGGAGAGACGCCCCCAGCTGACGCCCCTGCCCGCCCGTTGTAGGTGATGTTCACGGAGGAGGACGTGAAGTTTTACCTGGCTGAGCTGGCTTTGGGCCTGGACCACCTGCACAGCCTGGGCATCATTTACAGGGACCTCAAGCCTGAAAAGTGAGTAAAGCCTGGCCTCCACACCAGCTGCCCTAGGGAGTGCAGAGGCCAGCCCTGGGGTGTTGCCCGATGGGTGGGCGGGGCTCTCCCCAACAAAGTCTCTCTCTCTGGGTGCCCCGTGAACAGATGGGTTGAGTGGGCTGGCGGTGGCAGCAGGCCCACCTCGGGGGGCTGCTGTTGACAAGGCCGGGGCTCTTCTGTGCTGGTGATTGCCTACATTTTTTGCTAATCCAGTGTGATGTCTGAGATGCCATCACGGAAGGTCATTCCTTGTTATGATCCTCTCTAGAATTTTCCTTAATATTAGTCCTCAAATGGTAAACTTGGAGGAGCCAGAGACAGGTGCTCGGCTGGAATGACACCTGGTTTTAGCATTAGGCAGACCTGAATTCGAGTCTTATCTCTACCACCTGTTAGCTCTGTGACTGTGTAGGGTTACTTAACTTCCCTGAGCTTTAGTTTCCCCAATTGTTGCAGTAGGGCCCTAATAGTACCTACATCAGCCCGTTGTTCCAAGGATTAGCAAAGAAGGCAGGCAACACCTCTGCTCCATCTGCGCCATCTGCCTCTCCTCAGATCGATCTGGGTGGGTCACCTTCTCTGGGCTAGGCCCACCCTCCATAGCCCCCCTGGTGTCACAGATCCCAAGGGCCACAGCTGAAGGGCCTGACCCCGTATCTCTCCATTACAGCATCCTTTTGGACGAGGAGGGCCACATCAAACTCACTGGTGAGTGGAGGGCCCCTGCTCCCCCTCCTCAGGTCCCAGGGGAGGGCGGGATGGGCTCTTGAGAGGCCTGGGCTGAGAACCAGGAGATCCTTCCTCAGAGGCTGTGCCACGCCCTTGGAAGTGGTTAGAAGCCGAGGCCCTGGACTTGGATGGCCTGGGTGTGAACCCTGGCTCCCCACTAGGTAGCCTTGAGCAAGTCACCTAACGTCTCAGGGCATTAGCCTCCTCCCGAGTGTCACGGGGGTGATGCCTCAGGCCTGTGGGCAGGGGGGTTGGGTGTGCAGGGGTTGGCAGCAAGGAAGGCAGGAGGTTCCTAAAGATGTGTCCTCTTGCCCTCCTTGCCACAGACTTTGGCCTGAGCAAGGAGGCCATTGACCATGAGAAAAAAGCCTATTCCTTCTGCGGGACGGTGGAGTACATGGCCCCCGAGGTTGTCAACCGCCAGGGCCACACCCACAGTGCGGACTGGTGGTCCTATGGGGTGTTGATGGTGAGTGCCCAGGCAGGGCTGAAGCGTTCAGCCCATGTTGCAGGCCTCAGTTTTCCCATCTGTACAGTGAGGGGGTTCATAGTGTCTACGACTTCCTTCTGTCTTCTCCCCGCCAAGCTGCCTCACCCTTCCCACAGGCACAGGTTCCTTCCTTGGGAGGAAGGAATCCCCCAGCCTCAGCCCCCTAGCACTGCTTTCGGTGTTCTGATTGGAAGGAGAAAGAGAACTGGTCACAATTCCTGATCCGGGGGGCCCTGCCACAGTCCAGCAAGAACCCGGGGAAAGGAGCTGAGTGGCCCAGGTGGGAGGAGGTGGGGGACATGGGAGATGGAGACCAGAGCCTCACAGACCCTTGTCCTTTGCAGTTTGAGATGCTGACCGGCTCCCTGCCCTTCCAGGGGAAGGACCGGAAGGAGACCATGACGTTGATTCTGAAGTAAGCACCAGCCATGCCCTGACACTTCCAGGGCTCCCCTGATGCCGGCCCTAGCCTGGGGGCCAGAACAATACCCTGTGCCTGCCCCAGGTTTCCCCATTGAGACCCTCCCCTGGGATAAGCCTTATGCTTTCCCGGGCTTGGGAGGGGAATCCCTGAGTTAGTTGATGGTTTGTCTGGATTGAGCTGGAAATTCAACCTAGACAGAATGGGGAGGGGAGACAGGGCCTCTGGGCACGGACTCAGCCCTGATGAGACCTGGGGGCTATTTTAGGGCGAAGCTAGGCATGCCCCAGTTTCTGAGCACGGAAGCCCAGAGCCTCCTGCGGGCCCTGTTCAAGCGGAATCCTGCCAACCGGCTTGGTAAGCAGCCCCAGCTTGGGAGGGGAGCGGGCCACAGCTGCAGCCTAGGCCACAGAGCCACATCTGGGCTGAAAGGGGCTGTTGTCCTTTGTGTGGGCAGACAATGCCGCGGGCCACCCTGCTTTCGGGCTCCATGTGTGGTGTTTGTTGCGGGGGGTGACCTGTGTGTAGGGGGAAGGCAGGAACTGAGTCATCCCCACTCTCCCTGGGGACAAGGAGAGAGCCCCCCCCCCCCCGCATCCCCCCCCCCGCCCAGCTCCTTCACCAAGGCTGCTGGCACAAGAGAAAGTGTGAGCTCAAGAGGCAGAAGGCTCAGGTCCCAATCCTGGCCCCGTGTCAGGTCCTCACCGCCCCGCACACAGCAGTCCCTCCATAAATATTTGTTGAATGAGGGCCATTTATGAGCTAAGTGACCCAAGGAAGTTGGCTTCAACTCCCAGAGTTCCGGGTCCTCATCTCCACTGGAGATGATGCTCTCAAGCCCTGCTGACTAAGTGAGGTTGCATGAACGTGCCTGGTGCGTAGTAGATGTTCGGTATGTCTTGGCTCCTTGGCTCCTGGGTTCCTCTGGACCATGACCAGCTTTGTAAGGTCCAGTCTGGGTCCCTGGGGTTGGATGGACTGAGAGTTTGCCCAGTGGCATTCAAGGACATAGGATAAGAGCAACAGAGAGGAGGCCTGGCTGGAAGGGAGATGGGGGGCTTTTGCAGATCTCAGAACAAGGCCAGTTTCTGTTCTGTATGGCCTAGGGCAAGTTGTCTGACTTGCTGGTTCTTTCTTCTTGTGTTAGTACCCTGCAGCTTGATCATAAGGGTCTCCAGAAAGTGGAAAATGCCAAGTGGGCAGTAGGCCTTTGGGGTGATGGCTGGGTGGATTTGGGGCAGGGGGAGCCCATTGTCCCCCATGCTCCCAGTAGGCAGCTGCAACCACTGGTCCCAGACCACGCAGGTCTGGGTCACACAGCAAACAGGATGGGTATCTGGGGGCTTGGATAGTCCAGGGGCAGACCCTTCACCTGGGCTCTTTCAGGCTCCGGCCCTGACGGGGCAGAGGAAATCAAGCGGCATGCCTTCTACTCTACCATTGACTGGAATGTGAGTGTGTCTGTTCACCCCAGAGCCCCAATCAGGGCTTCGCCTGTGGTTGGCCGGGGCGGGGGGGGCTTCTACCAATCAGGGCCCCAGAGGTGGAGCAGAGGGTGACAGCATGGCCTTGGAGGCAGGGCTGCCCTCCCAGGGGCCAGCAGTTGTACCCTTCCCTGTCTAGACAGCCTGTGCTCCAAGCCAGTTACTTCTCCCACCTGAGGCTCTTGGTGGGCTGTTGGGGGTGCCGTGCTGACTGGGGTGCCCGCCTCCCCTTGTAGAAGCTATACCGTCGTGAGATCAAGCCGCCCTTCAAGCCAGCTGTGGCACAACCTGATGATACCTTCTACTTTGACACTGAGTTCACGTCCCGCACACCCAAGGGTGCGTCTGTGGTCCGGTTTGTCTTGGGCTGGTGCAGGAGGGAAGAGGGAGTCGGGGGCCTCTTGGGATGGAGGGGTGGCCAGAGACTCAGGCAGGCCTAGGCGTGTGGGCAGACCAGAGAGTAGGTCTCTGGCTCTTTGTCCCTATCTTATTCGGTCTGACCCTCCCACTCCAGGGCTCTGTAGGCTCTTTGTATCTGGGTGAGGGGGTAGAGGGGTGGGTGGTTAAGGCCACAGTGGAAAAGTCAGGCTCCCTGCCCCGGGCGTCCTCCAGCCCACTGGGAAGACCGAACACAGGAGGCTCACATTCACGTCAGGGCTAAAGAATCTGACCCAGCAAAAACATGAGGTGGAGAGAGTCTGGCAGAGCAGAGGTGACAGCACCCACAGGTCAGGGCAAGTGTGGGAATTGCCTTTGGCTGTTCTGATCGCTGGACCTCAGTGTACTCATCTACAACATGGGCTCAACCACAGACCCACTCGGTTCCTGGGGTTACTGCGAGAAGCCAAAGAGGGGGCTTCTGAGATGGAGTTAGATAAATCCCAATATATTGGCCAGATCCTGAGGGGGGAGTGTTCGTTCTGGAAGGATTCGCAGATGGATGAGTTTTAGCAGAAGGGGTGGTCTTTTCACTGTGGCTTGCACATCTCTGATGTCAGGGAGCTCAGCACTTCTCCAACAGTTTGTGCCATCTCGATTGCACGACGTGTCTGACCCATCTGTACCTGGTTCCTGCTGTGTGTGCCAGTGGTCAGCCACGGGGGACTGGCCCTGCCTTCCCATGGGTCCGACTGTAGTTGGGGGGGGGAGATATGAAGACTGCGGGGCAGTGTGACAACTACAGCTGCACGGGGGTGGGGAGCTGGAGGAGCAGCCTCAGGCAGAGTTTCTCAGAGGGGAGCGTGACAGCCGAGCGTTGAAGGACTTAGAAGCCTTGGAGTACCCGGTTTGAGGGAATAGCACGTGCGGGGTCTCAGGGTCTCCTTTGAGGACCTGGGGAGTCCGGTGAGGCTGAGCTGCAGAGCAGGGACGGATCACAAGGCCGAGGAGTTGGGCTTTCTTCCGAGGGCAGAGGGGAGCATTTGAAGGGTTCAGGCGAGGGGCGGATTTGTAGTTGGGACTGTCCGTCCTGGTGCTGCACAGAAGATGGACCTGAAGGAAGAGGGCCCGAGGGAGGAGGCCTCCAGAAAGGGATGGAGTATCTTGGCTTGGGCCAGACGCCCAGTGTAGAGGGTTTTTTTTTTCTGTTTCTTGTGTTTCAGGGCTGGGCTGGTCTGAACACACATGAACTGAGGCCTGGCATGAGTGGCCTGCCCAAGCCCCCTCATAGCCAGCTATTGAGGCAGGCCTGGAAGCCCCGTGGTCTCCCTCTGCTGAGCTGCTTCCGGGTCAAGGGTGCCTTTTCAGGGTTACACACCACCTCTCACCCCCACAGACTCCCCGGGCATCCCCCCAAGCGCTGGTGCCCATCAGCTATTCCGTGGCTTCAGCTTCGTGGCCACTGGCCTGATGGAAGACGATGGCAAGCCTCGGGCCACGCAGGCACCTCTGCACTCAGTGGTACAGGTGAGGGAGCAGGAGATTGCTGCTCTATTGTCTTTTCTACCTGGAAGCCACCGGGGCAGAATGGCTAAGAGCACGGGCCCTGGAGTTCAAACCCTGACTGTCACCACGAGTCCGTTGGGCCCCCCAACCTCCTTGGGCCCCAGTTTCTCTGCTTGGATGGCAACATGGATTGAAATTTCCCAGCACAGGCCCGGAACGTTGTAGAGCCTAGAAAAATTAATGTAAGAGGGTGCCTAGGGTGGTGGCGCTGTGGGGTGCCTGGCAGGAAAGGGGGGCAGAGGCCTCATGTTTTCTCACGTTTGTCCTACATGAGTGCACTTTCCCAGCTCTGTGGGAAATTTAGAATTGGGAATCCCGAGTGTAGACGCTAGAGCTCATGGCCTGGGTTCAAAGCTTCCAAGGTAAGGGACTTTGAGGGAGACTTTTACCTTCCCAGGGCCTCCGTTTCCTCAGCTATAAATGGGGCTGATGAGAGAACCTTTCTCCATAGGTTGTTGTGTGTGTAGAGTTAAGGTGACTCTAATTTATTATACAGCTGGGACATCTTTGTCCAAGACAAACACTAAACTAGACAGGATACAAGGACGACAGGCGTGAACCAGGACTGTCGGGGCTTGTGGTCCCTGCTGGAGGGTGCTGAGAATAGTGCCAGCCCCGTGACCAAGTGCTATAGAGGCATTTGCTATTGTTAGTGGTTCAGAACCTTAGGATGCCTCATGACGTGGGCTCTGACACCCCAGAAGGGGGAGGCAGCTCACCCAAGTTCACAGGAAGTGGCAGAGCCAGGGACCTAGCTCAGGGCTCCTATGTCCCTCAGACCTGCCCAGCTTTCTCAGAGCCACAGGCCTCTTGACCTGTGTGGGGCGGCTGTGTTGCCTATCCCCGTCACCCCGGCCTGACCACGCCCAGAGCCACGGCATGTGCCCATATAGAGTAGAAAACGGAGGCCCAGTGCAGGGCAGATTCTTTTTCTTTTTTTTAAAGATTTTATTTATTTGACAGACAGAGATCACAGGTAGGCAGAGAGGCAGGCAGAGAGAGAAAGGAGGAAGCAGGCTCCCTGCTGAGCAGAGAGCCTGACGCAGGGCTCGATCCCAGGACACTGGGATCACGACCTGAGACGAAGACAGAGGCTTTAACCCACTGAGCCACCCAGGCACCCCTGAGCGTGGCAGATTCTTGCTTGAGGTTACAGGATGTGGCTCCAGGCCTCTGGCTCTTGCCTGGTGCCACCTCCACCGAGCCAAGGCCGTGGGAGCTGGGGGACGAGCCCTGCATTCTAGAGCGGAGAGTCAACCCAACCTGTTGGTTTCCTGCAGCAACTCCATGGGAAAAACCTGGTTTTTAGTGATGGCTACATCGTAAAGGAGACGATCGGTGTGGGCTCCTACTCCGTATGCAAGCGCTGTGTCCATAAGGCCACCAATATGGAGTACGCTGTCAAGGTGGGCCTCTTGATTGTGTCTTAGCCAAGGCTGCTGGGCTGGGGGAGGCCAGTGTAGCCGTGGCCCTTTGGTGGCGGAGGGTGGGTGCCTTGGGCTCTGCAGGTGGGTGAAAGGTATGTGGCTGAGATTCCCCCCAGGCCCTGCATTGTGGGCTCCGTGGCAGGGAGGGACTCCGGGGAATGTCCCCCTGATTTTGCCCACGTGCCCCCTTTCCTCAGGTCATCGACAAGAGCAAGCGGGATCCCTCGGAAGAGATTGAGATTCTTCTGCGGTACGGACAGCACCCCAATATCATCACTCTGAAAGACGTGAGTGGGGGAGGGGCCTTGAGACCGGGATGGGGGCTGGGGCACTCAGCTCTGGGATTTGTCTCAGGACTGCCATTCCTTTGACTTCTGATTTTCCTCTGCTCATGGGAGGGAAGGATCTTTGTGCCTCCAGTCTGGCTGTGCCCCAAGGCCCTCCACTTCAGACTCGGGCATTCTCTGACTGCTTTCCTGCCCCTTGGGGGACCAGTGCCAATATCCTCCTGTCTGGGGAGGACAGGGGCCCAGAGCACAGAGTAGAACACGTGTGAAGGCTCCTGTCCTTCTTCCCCGGCCTGGTGAACGGGTAACCAGGGGGCCCAGGCTGGGCATGGACGGGAGGGCCCTGACACTGAGCTCTCTGGCAGGTGTACGATGATGGCAAGCACGTGTATCTGGTGACAGAGCTGATGCGGGGTGGGGAGCTGCTAGACAAGATCCTGCGGCAGAAATTCTTCTCTGAGCGGGAGGCCAGCTTTGTCCTGCACACTATTAGCAAAACTGTGGAGTATCTGCACTCCCAGGGGGTAAGTCTGGGGTAGGGGGCAGCCAGTGGGGGTGGCGGGCTGCCAAGGGTCTCACTGTCAGTAGAGTGCGTGAGCCACGGGCTGGCCCAGGCTGTAGCCATCTTCACGCAGCCAGCCAGAGGGGAGACGAGGGATGGTGGGTGGGTAAGTAGACGGATGTAAGGAATGGAAGGAGGAAGACATGAGGCCAGATGGTGAAAAGGAATGTTTACACAGTACTTGCTGTGTGCCAGGCACCATGCTGAGTTCTTTCCTTACATTATCTCAATTGCTTTCCACAACAACCCTATGAGGTGGGTGCTGTTATTGGCCCCACTTTGCAGGGAAGAAGAACAAGGCTCAGAGATGTGAGGTCACTTGCCCAAGGTCACACAGCCAGGGAAGAATAGAGCCGGAGTGTCCAACTGAGGAGTGAGGTTGGGGAACTGCAGGTAGGGTGTGGGTTTTTCTGTGAGGAAGCAGCCGGGTCAGCCGGAAGCTGAATCTGGTTGTGGGTTCAGCTGCTAGGACAGAGGAACTGGATGTAGGAAGAGATGCTGCTGGAAAGATAGCAGGTGCTCGAGAAGTGTTTGTCCAAACCATACGATGTGGCCTTCATCATCGCATGGGGTGGAGGTAGAAAATTTCCTGTGGTGTGAATTGAAGCTGAGAACAGAGTTAGCATGAGTTTCTGTCTGGATGAGACAAGGTTTCGGGGTGCTTCCAGACAGCTTGGGGGTTAAGAAGGCAGGTTCTGGAATCTGAGGATTGGCTGTGTCCAAGTACTGTGTGTACAGCTGGGAAGGCCTCTCACCTCTGAGCTGTTTCCTCCTCTGCGAGCTCAGGATAGCCAGAGCAGCCACTTCGTTGTGCTGGGAAGGCACCATAGGCCAGGCAGCCCTGCAGGAAATGCTGCACTGGGAGGAAGAGGGCCAGATCGTGGCTATGGCTTTTTTTTTTTTTATGATAAATTATTAATGTATTATCAAAAATTTTAAACATATACAAAGTTATGAGAAAAGTATAATGAACCTCCATATACCCATCACCCAGATTAAAGAATTGTTGAGATTTTTATCTCTCTTTTTCCCTCTCTTTTTTCTTTCTTCTCTTTTCCTTCCTTCCTTCTTCCTTCCCTCTCTTTTTTTGTCGTTACTGAAGAATTTCTCCCACCCTTTTATTGAGGAAAACGTTCCAATCTGTAGAAAAGTTAAAAGAATCTTATAGTGAAAACCATTTCCCTTCTAGTGTCATCAAATCCTAACAGTCTGCCACATTTTTTGAATCTCTGTTTCTGCCTTTGTCTCTAGCTCTATATCCTTTTGTCTGGATGTAAATGTGTATTTTTACAGGTGCCTTTGAAAGGAAGTTACAGACATCATGACATTTGACCCATAAATCCCTATAATTAAAGTATTTTAAAGCATATCTCAGAACTCATATTATCTTATCTCTAAAAAAGATATTTTCTTTCATAACAGCTCTCAAAATTAACAATTACTCATGTTCACATGCTACCTAGTCAATAGGTACATTTCTCTATTGTCCTTTCAAAAAAATATTTTTGCCATTATTATACTGGAATCATAATCTCTGGTAGATTTACACTTTTCATTCACTTTTTAAACCCCTTAAGTCTCTTTTCAAAAACAGAGATAAAATTTGCATACAGTAGGTCTTAAGTGTAAACCTGATGACTTTTTTTTTTTTTTTTTAAGATTTTATTTATTTATTTGATAGAGAGACACAGCCAGAGAGGGAATACAAGCAGGGGCAGTGGGAAAGGGAGAAGCAGGCTTCCTGCCCAGCAGAGAGCCCGATGTGGGGCTCCATCCCAGGACCCTGGGATCATGACCGGAGCCGAAGGCAGACGCTTAACGACTGAGCCACCCAGGCGCCCCAAACCTGATGACCTTGTTGAATGTATACATCCATATACCTCTGTAGTGAAACCTCCTTTTTTTTAAAAAAAAAAAGTTTTATTTATTTATTTGACAGACAGAGATCACAAGTAGGTAGAGAGACAGGCAGAGAGAGAGGAAGAAGCAGGCTCCCTGCTGAGCAGAGAGCCCGATGCAGGGCTCGATCCCAGGACCCTGGGATCATGACCTGAGCTGAAAGCAGAGGCTTTAACCCACTGAGCCACCCAAATGCCCCGAAACCTCCCTTTTTTATGCCACAGACTAGTTGAAGAGATCAATTCTGGGAAATGTCCCACATTCTGAATGTGTTTGTTTGCTACCTTATGACATAATTTTTAAAAAATATTGTTTTGTTTTAAGATTTTATTTATTTTTGAGAGAAAGAGAGTGTGAGCAGTGGGAGGGGCAAAGGGAGAAGCAGGATCCCCCCTGAATGGGGAGCCCAACTCAGGACTCTATCCTAGGACCCTGGGATCATGACTTGAGCCAAAGGCAGACGCTTAACCAACTGAGCCACCCAGGCTCCCTATGGCATCATTTTCATTGTTTTTTTTTTATTGCTTCTATTCTTCTATTTCTAAAGTCTTTTTTTTTTTTTCTGCCAGGCTGTAATTAATTGTAATTAATGCCCCACCCCTCTCCCGGCCACTGGTAGGCTGGATCCGCCATTCCCGCACGCAGGCACCCCCTATTTCTAAAGTCTTAATCATATCCTGCTTTAACTTCTTTTCCGAAGCAAGGAGTTAGAAAACACTTCATGGGAGGTGCGGTGTGTACTTGATATGGCATGTCACTCTGAGCCCAGTGTCAGTGGGTGAGCCTGGCGGGGTGTTGTAAAGACCCCCACCAACCTTCCGTGCAGTATTTTCATCCTCTCAGGATCTTCGGCCTGCATCAGTCATTTCGCTGGGGTTTGTGTTGGGCACAGCAAAGATGGCGCTGGCCTGCCTTCTCTTCCGGCTAGAAAAGGCGCCAGGTTTGCAGAAATGGCAGTGTCTGATTCTGTCTAGTTTATGGGAGGGGGTTCTTTTGTAAAAGAAAAAAAAAAATCAGAGCTTCACTTTGGTTACCACATGTACCGACCGTTTTAATGGTCATGTTTGAAGTGGGTTAGGCTTTTGAAATGGCCAGTGCAAATAGACTAATATTTAAATATGTCAGGTCAGATAGTAAATGTTTCCTTTTCCTGTTTTGTTCTCAAGTGAGTACTAGTTAAAGTCACCCCCAAGAAGGTTTAGAAGATAGAGCCAAAGCAGGGAGTTTCCAGTGGGTCAAGCTCAAAGCAAGGAAGGACTTTCTAGAGCAAGAGCTGCCTTTTCTACCAGGGGTATATAAACTCCCAAGTACAGACAACTGCGTGGGGGGCGTGGCATGGGAGGACATTGTCTCTTTCCCACTGCCGTGAGTCTCTGGGTCTCTGAAGTTTCTGGCGCTTTCCAAATACCAGGGGAGATGGGGAGGAAATGGGAAACTGAGGTATTTGGAGGGAGATTCTTTGAGCTGATTGTGAACTGGCAGTATCTGTGGTCTAGAGGCTGGGACTCTCCTAAGGGGGATGGAAAGGGGATAACCAGCAACAGGGTCCCCTGGGATTTTCTATCTGTTTTAATGTTATCTTTTTATTGAAGTAGGACATAAAAACACAAATCCTAACGTACAAGTCAGTAAATTTTCCGAAAGTGAACGCACCTACATAATCAGCACCCAGATCAAGAATCAAAGCGTTTCCAGTTTCCCCAAATGTGTTAATATCCCTGCCAGTTCCTGCCCCCTTCCCAGGGATGACCATTCTAAGCTGACTGCTGACAGCTTCGATTCATTTTGCCTGCCTTTGAATTTCACGTGCACACCCTCTGTCGTATCCGGCTCCCACCACATCACACACTGTCCTGCACGTGGTTGTGAGGCCGAAGCTCCCTGATCCTCATTGCGGTGTAGCTTCCACTGTGTGAACAGACAATGCCTTCACGGTCCCTTCTGCTGTTAATGGACCTTGGGTTGTTATCAGTGTTTGACTATGACAAGTAAATAATGCTGCTGTGACATTCTAGCGCTTGTCTTTCGGTGACCACTCATGTGCGTTGTGACACTGTGTGCACACCAGCAGCAGACCCTCCGGGTTGCAGTGTGTGTGTGTGTGTGTGTGTGTGTTCATGTCTAGTAGGTGATGCCAGACAGTTCGTCGAAGCTCTTTTGCCCGCTTACAGCCCCTCCAGAGCATGTGGGAGTTTGGGTCCTTGACGATGCTCAGGCTTATGCAGGGCTGTAATCCCAGCCCTTCCGGTAGACTAGACGGGGAGGGCTTTCTCGTGGTGGTTTTCATTTGCATTTCCCTGGTGACCAGTGAAGTTGAGCCCCTCTTTGTGTGTTTATTGCCACTTTGGACAGCCTCTTTCATGAAATGCCTGTTCAAGTCCTATGTTTATTTTTAAAAATTGGGTTGTCTGTCTTTTTCATCTTATTTGCGAGAGTTCTTTGTGGAACACATGGAACCCTTTTAAGCCCAGCTTCCCTTGTGCTGCCTCCATAAGGGTTCACTGTGCCCGGGGGAGCCTGTTTGAAAAGTCAGTAGAGAGTGACACTTTGGCTTCTCTGTTTGACCGATGATTTACATAGAAGAACTTCACTTCTGTGTGTGTGTGTGTGTGTGTGTGGCTGGTCCCAGGCGCCTAAACGCGCATCCTCTAGTGATGGGGACCGCGACAGACGTGTGGCTGCTAACGGTAGCTGGCGCCACACAGCAGTTCCCACAGGCTAGACAAAGTTCTTTTTATTTTTATTTTTAAGGATATATTTATTTATTTATTTGACAGAGAGAAAGAGAGATAGCAAGAGAGGGAACACAAGCAGGGGGAGTGGGAGAGGGAAAAGCAGGCTTCCCGCTGAGCAGGGAGCCTGATTTGGGGCTCGATCCCAGGACCCTGGGATCATGACCTGAGCCGAAGGCAGACACTTAACTACTGAGCCATCCAGGCGCCCCCTGAGTTCTAAGCACGTTACTTATCAACTCACTTAATTGTTCCGACAGACAGTTGGGAGTTGGGTACTGTCATTATGCCCATTTTATAAGTGAGGGAGCTGAGGCTCTGGGAGTAAGTAAAAGTCTCCTCGCTAATCTGGCTTCCCGGTCCTCTAGTCTCTCCTTATTGTCCTTTAATCTTTAAGTGCTTCTTTTTTCTTTCTTTCTTTCTTTCATTTTTTTTTTTTTTTTTTTTTAAGATTTTATTTGTTTCAGGGCGCCTGGGTGGCTCAGTGGGTTAAGCCGCTGCCTTTGGCTCAGGTCATGATCTCAGGGTCCTGGGATCAAGTCCCGCATTGGGCTCTCTGCTCAGCAGGGAGCCTGTTTCCCCCTTTCTCTCTGCCTACTTGTGATCTCTCTCTGCCAAATAAATAAATAAAATCTTTTTAAAAAATTTTTATTTGTTTCAGAGAGTATGAGCACATAAGCAGGGGAAATGGCAGGCAGAGGGAGAAGCAGGCTCCATGCTAAGCAAGGAGCATGATGCAGAACTCGATCCCAGGACCCCAGGATGATGACCTGGGCCGAAGGCAGACACTTAACCTGAGCTGCCCAGGCGACCCTTTAAGTGCTTCTTAACAAGCACGCACTGTATCTGAATGTCCAGCACGGTGGTGGCTTCGGCCCCGAGAGTGCTGGAGTTACAGGGCCATTTCCCAAGCCCGGTGCTAAATATTCCTGGTACATAACTCATATGCTCCTTCCTCCCTCAGCACTATCACCAGCCCCATTTTCCAGGTGAGAAAACCGAGGCCTAGAAAGGGTAAGTGACATGCCCAAGATCACACAGGCTGTTAAAGTCAGGATTCGCACTCTGCCTGACTGAAATCCCAGCTCTGCTAGAGGCCACAGCCTACTGCTCCTCTGTGGCTACATTTGACTGTGTCCATATTTTATTTGGCCTGCAGGCCGTGGGGTGGTATTTTTTGCTTTGGGTTTGGTTGAGTTGGGTAATTTGGCTCCTTTTGAAACGTGGGCCTGAGGTGCTGCGCGGGGATTGTGGGCTGGAATGGGTCAGGTCCCAGCTGTCCCTTTTGACTGGTTGGCCTGGCTCCCCCTCCCCCCGCACACACACCTAGTGACAGGAGGGATGACATCAGAATCAGCGGGAATGGGGGGCTTCCTGCCGTAGTGAGCCACCATCACCTGGAGGAGTTTGGGGGCAGGATAATGATCAAAAACTTTCATATCCCATGGGACGCCTGGGTGGCTCAGTTGGTTGGACGACTGCCTTCGGCTCAGGTCATGATCCTGGAGTCCCGGGATCGAGTCCCGCATCGGACTCCCAGCTCCATGGGGAGTCTGCTTCTCTCTCTGACCTTCTCCTCATTCATGCTCTCTCTCACTGTCTCTCTCTCAAGTAAATAAATAAAATCTTTTAAAAAAAAAAAAAAAAAAAAAAAAAAAAAAAAAAACTTTCATATCCCAGTTTTCCAAAAGTGTCATCTGTGTCACACCAACTGCAAAGACTGGAATTAAGGTCAGAGACGGGTTCAAGTTCCACCTCTGTTTTTTACTTGCATGACCAAGTCCATTCTCTTCTCATAGCCCTGGTTTCCTTCTCTGGGGAACAGGGCCAGCAGTCCCTGCCCTGTCTGCTGACCTAGGTATAACCGGCAGCGCCCCCGTGAGCTTTTGGGCAGGGGAGTTCTTTGGAAACCAGGAAGATCACTCATACTGGGTAGTCAGTGTCCTCAGCCCGGCTGAGCGTCCCTGACTCCTGGGAAGCTAGGCTGGGCCTTCCTCAGGGAAGAGTCTACGTTTGTGGGGTCTGGCTCTGTCTTTGGGGCCATGTGATTGGATTAGGAAGGACAGAGCCCTAGGAGCTGGTCAGGCACGGCCCAATCAGGGGCTGCCCAAGAGCTTGGCTACAACTCATGGGTGTCATCCCGACACCCCTGCCGGTGTAGACCTCTCCTCCTTATCTCGCTGTTCCCTCTGGACGTGGACTGTCCTGGGCCAAGGCTACCCTCCAGCCTACCCACCCCACAGGCACCTGCTAGAGGGCTTGGGGCTCAACTGGGATTATGAAGGGGCCATCTCATAAAGCCAGCTAATCTGTGAGAGCTAACCTCACCTGCAAGATCTCCATGTGTTTCAGAGGCAGGTTTGTTCATTCATTGTACACAGTTCACTTCGCCCTTGCTCAGTGCTGGGGGTGAGCAGCTGTTCCACAGACATGGTTATTTATGGTCAGATGAACTTTCATTGGCCTGAGCTTAGGACTAGTGAGAGGTTATCGCAGACAGTGAGGCTACAGTGGATAACTGAGCCTCCTACACCGGGTGGGGGACTTCGGGCTTTATCCTGCAGGTAGTAGGGAGCCGCCAAAGGTTTTTGAGAACACCTTTTTAGCTCATGGGAGAAGGAGCAAGAGGGTGAGACCGAGTTTGTTGTGAGATATGTTGGGTTCGGGGGTCTATGGAACATTCAGTGGTTGCTATCTGGTAAGCAGCTATATGATTCTGGACTCAGAAAAGTTCTGGGCTAGGGTCTGTGATCTGAGGTTGTTGATAATTAGGTAACGGAGGAGTGGCTCTACACAGAACCCTGCAGAGGGAGCAGGGAGGATAGAAAGAGGAGTGGGTTAGCCCTCAGACTTCAGGGGAGCAGGGGGGCACCAGAGGAATCATTTGCTTTGGCCTCAGTGGTAAGTGTCATTCAGGCAACAGGTTCCTCGAATACCTGCTGCATGCTCTCAACTATTGTAAATGTTGAGATACAGCAGTGAATGAAACACTCATGAAACTTACATTCCAGTGGCTGGATTCAGAAAAACAATTAAGTACATACTGTGTCAAATGGAGGTAAATGCTATGGGTAAACATAAAGCAGAGTGAGGAGACTAAGGGGTACTGGTTGGTATTTGCTATTTTATATGGAATGATCCAGAGAATTCCTCACTGATAAGGTAACATTTGAGCAGGGACCTGAAAGAAACAAGAGAATGGGCCAGGCAGATGCCTGAGGCAGGAATGTTCCCAAAAGTGGGAACAGTGAGTGCAAAGGTCCTAAGGCAGGAGTGTGCTTGGCATGTTGAAGGAAATGCAAAGAGGCTGGTGTAGCTGAAGCTGTGAGCAAGGAGGAGGGTGCTACAGGACAACAGAGTGCAAGAGATGTGGATGAGTGGCAGGGGAAAGATCAGGTGGGGCCATGTAGCATTCGTAAGGACTCTTAAAAGGGGAAGCCTTGGAGGGGTTCCAGCCAGGATGACATGATCTGACTTATATTTAATATAACAGGGTCACTCTGGCTGATGTATGTATGTATGTATGTATGTATGTATTTAAATGATTATTTATTTGATTATTTCTTTGAGAGAAAGAGAGAGCTTGCAAAAAAGCAGGGGAGCTGCAGAGGGAGAGGGAGAAGCAGGTTCCCCACCGTGCAGGGAGCCCCACATGTGGCTCAATTCTAGAACCCTGGGATCATGACCGAAGCAGAAGGCGGATGCTTAATGGACTGAACCACCCAGGTGCCCCTGACTGCTGTATTTAGAACAGACTGTAGGGGGCAGGGGAGAAGCAGGGAGAACAGTTAGAAGGCGGTTGCTGTAATACTGGGGAGGAATGATAGTGTTCCTGGTAGGGATCAGTGTGCTGCCCCCTACACCTCCTACCCCACGTGGGGGACTTTTCAGCCTCCTACACGTGCCCCCCACGTGGTGTAGGGGTTGAAAAGGGTTTGGGCTCTGGATATATTTCAGTGGTAGAGACAGCAGAGCTTGCTGATGCCTTGATTGAGGAATGTAAGGGGAAAAAAAGGAATCGAAGGGGTACCTGAGTGGCTCAGTCGGTTAACTATCTGCCTTCGGCTCATGTCATGATCCCAGGTTCCTGGGATCGAGCCCCAAGTCAGGCTCCCTGCTCTGCGGAGGCCTGCTTCTCCTTCTCCTTCTGCCTGCTGCTCTCCCTGCTTGTGCCCTTTCTCTGTCAAAGAAATATATAAAATCTTCAAAAATTTAAAAAAAAAAAACAGAGTAAAAAAAGAGGAATTGAGGAGGACTCAGGATTTTGACTCAAGCCATGGGAAACATCGGCGGAGTTATCGTTGGGAAAAACTGTGATAAGCACATTTGAGGGGAGAAAAAGGCAGAAAAAGCAGAGTCTGGTGTGGACACGGGTGAAATTAGGACTGCCTCACAGGCATCCCCATGAAATTCAGATCAGCAGTACCCTTAGCACCAAGGGCCCCATTTCAGCCCCTTCCCTTCCTCTCAGATTCTGGGTCCTTCTGTTCCTCTCTGAGCCCGTCTTCCTCACTCCCTCATCCCTGGCAGTTGACCTGGGTCACTAGCAGCCTGCCCACACTGAGAACTGACCAGACCCTCTGCCCCTAGGTTGTTCATAGGGACCTCAAGCCCAGCAACATCCTGTACGTGGACGAGTCTGGGAATCCCGAATGCCTGCGCATCTGTGACTTTGGCTTTGCCAAGCAGCTGCGGGCTGAGAATGGGCTCCTCATGACACCTTGCTACACTGCCAACTTTGTGGCACCTGAGGTGAGTCGTGCCAGCCTCCTTACCTGCGAGAGGAAGGGGGCCTGGCATAGGAGGCCTTGTGCCCCTTTGACGGAGGCCCCACGTGGTCCAGGATTCCAGTCTGTATGGTTTTGGCTTCGGTGCCCAGGGAGGTTGGGATCCTTGTCCTACCCTGGGGAGCAACCTGCAAGCATCTGGGGCCACTTGCCACCACCCCAGACTAACCACCCTCCCCTGCCTTCCTTGCTGCCAGGTGCTGAAACGCCAGGGCTACGATGAAGGCTGCGACATCTGGAGCCTGGGCATTCTGCTGTACACCATGCTGGCTGGGTGAGCGTCCCCTCTCCCCTGACCCTACCTCCAACCCCAGTGCACAGGCGGGGCTGGTGCTTGGCTGATGGGAGAGACGAAGCCCCACCTCAGGAAGGTCTGAAGATAGGGATGTGGCCCTGCCCTGGGGAATACCCAGTCTGAAGGGAGAAACACAGCTCCCTACCCCCACCCTGAGCCCAGGATGGGGGCCAGAGGCTCTGGCCAAACTTTTCTGGACTTCTCTCCAGATACACTCCATTTGCCAACGGACCCAGTGACACACCAGAGGAAATCCTGACCCGGATCGGCAGTGGGAAGTTTACCCTGAGTGGGGGAAATTGGAACACCGTGTCAGAGACGGCCAAGGTGAGTCCGTGAGGCCCAGCTTATTTGCAGTGGGGAGGCAGCTTCCCATCCTGGGGCTTTTCAGCAGTTGGTGAATAGGTAATCTGCAATCTTGTTTCCGCAAGCGGAACGTTCCACAAATCCCTGTTGCTGTACTTCTCCAAGTGGAAGCTACCCAGGCAGACTGCCTTCCTGCCTTGTTTGGACAACCTGGTGACCATTCACGGCCCCTCCCATGTTCTAAGCCCTGTGCAGGGGGGACAGAAGGCTGCGTAATCACAGCCCTTGCCTTGTGGGAACTTGGTGTATCTCCCCAGAGATACAGGCCTGCATACAAGGAACAGAAATGCCAGGCCACAGAGAAAGGCAAGTTCTTCTCCAGGGCTGCAGGCATTGGAGGCATGGAGCAGTGCTACTGACCACGTCAAGCAGAGAGGCCTCATAGGAGGCAACTTTTGAGCTCTCTGTATTACCAATCTTCCAGCTATGGGAGCCTCTGTGCCAGACAAAAGGTTGAGCCATTAATGAATAGTACCTCATATCAGCCTTATGAGGCAGATAGTGTCATTCTCCCTCTTTCTCAGAGGAGAAACTAAGGCTCAAAACATGGAAGCAATTTGCCCAGGATACTCAGTCGATCAGCAGAGGAGTTCAAGTTTTGAACCCGAGTCTATCTGATCTCAACTTTAGGTTCTCCTCACCTTCCTGCATGGCTTCTAGAAGGTGAAAGAGAAGGGAAAGAACATTCCAGAAAGAAGTCCCAAAGAAGGGCCTGTGCTTGGGGAGGCCTTGAAGTGATGTGGAAAGTGGGTTACAGGGGCTGCTGGAAGGGTTCAGGCTGAAGATGGTGGGAGATGATGGAAGTTGGCCACTTGCCCATTTCTCATCAGAGGAACCCAGGTGTGTGTTCCTCCCAGCAACCCTCTTGTTTACCGTGCCCCCAGGACCTGGTGTCCAAGATGCTGCATGTGGACCCCCACCAGCGCCTCACAGCTAAGCAGGTGCTGCAGCACCCGTGGATCACCCAGAAAGACAAGCTCCCGCAGAGCCAACTGTCCCACCAGGACCTACAGCTTGTGAAGGTATGGCCACTCCGGGCTGCTGGGCCTCTGGTGGCCCAGGCCAGGGTTCTGTGGGCCAGAACCCGGGTGGCATAGCCTATACATGCCATATCTATTTGCCCTTAGGAAGCCCCAGTCTAATATGCAAGGGTGTCGTTGGTCCTCTGGGGGACATAGGCTCTGACCTCTGAAGCCTCCAGTCTAATGGAGGAGGCAGGAGGCCAACCATGACAGACCACCAAGGCTGGCTTGGCAGGGGACTGGGCGGGTGTGGAACACAAAGCAGCCGGGAAGCACATGTTCCCGCTCCCACCTGTACCCCCAACTGTTGTGATCTGACCTCCCACCTTCTCTCCCAGGGAGCCATGGCAGCCACCTACTCTGCACTCAACAGCTCCAAGCCCACCCCTCAGCTGAAGCCCATCGAATCATCAATCCTGGCCCAGCGGCGGGTGAGGAAGCTGCCATCCACCACCCTGTGAGAAGCCACGTCGTTCCGGCCACAGGGCGGTGCTAGCTTGATGGAGGCGGCATACTTGAGTCCCAGGGCCAGAGGGAGCAGAGCCCCGAGGGGCCCAGGAAGCAGCCAGCCCAGGTCACCCCCACTGAGGGTGTGAGAAGTGCCTTCTCCTTTCCCGGGATGGACTCTTCTCGGCTCATGCTCTGCTGGTTGAAATCCGTTCACTGTACAAACTCATCTTTTTTTAAGGAAAAAATGGCATCAAACGCCATGGATTTTTTTACAAGATCCATTTGCCTTTCCGGGAATGGAAATAGTCAGTGCGGCCCCAGGAGGGGCACTGCATCACACCAGGGCTCTCTGCGGCAGAGAATCCTTAGAGCTTTGGCATCTACCCCGGGGCCCCCCACGAAGGGCCATCCGTAAGCCATCTGCACATACCTCCAAGGCAGTCCAGCACCACCTTCTAGAGCCCTCGGCTGTTTAGTGGAACTTGCTCTACTCACGGTCAGCTCCTTTTCCGTTCTGTTCTGCTGGGGGGCGGCGGGGTTGGTCTAAACCTCTTCCTGCTAGAAGAGAGGACCAGGACCCTGTGACCCGCAGCTCAGGCACCAGCATCTACACCGGCCCCGCCAGGTGGTTCCCTGCAGGGAGATTGGGAAGCCCCAGGAGGAGGACCCAGAAAGCACTTTTGGGCTGACTCGTGTTGGAGTCTGCTCCGGACAGAGTTCACGAGAGGCCTGTGGGGCGGGCCGAAAGACGCAGGGGCTCTTTTTCATTTCTTCCTCAGCTGGTTACTCAGGGTTCATCTGTCCATGGCCTTTCTAATAAACTTGCAGTTGAGTTGAAGCACACTTGCCTCCACTTTTCATCCCTGAACTTCCCCTCTCTGCTACTGGGTGTCAAGGACTTTGGCAGCAACAAGAAATGGACCAGAGCCAATGAGCCCAGCTGCTTGGAGCTCAGGTTGTTTGGGGAGCACGTGGGAGTCCCACCAGCCCCTTCTTACACATCTCTGCCAGGGGATTCCGTTACGGTATTAATAAGATTAATAAGAGTAATAATATTATTATTATTTTTTTTTTTTTTAAAGATTTTATTTATTTATTTGTCAGAGAGAGAGAGAGTGAGAGCGAGCACAGGCAGACAGAGTGGAAGGCAGAGT
Source organism: Mustela lutreola (assembly GCF_030435805.1). Taxonomy (NCBI): domain Eukaryota; kingdom Metazoa; phylum Chordata; class Mammalia; order Carnivora; family Mustelidae; genus Mustela; species Mustela lutreola. The sequence goes on from NC_081299.1 coordinate 19,438,154, forward strand.
CAGAGGGAGAAGCAGGCTCCCTGCGGAGCAAGGAGCCCGATGTGGGACTCGATCCCAGGACGCTGGGATCATGACCTGAGCCGAAGGCAGCTGCTTAACCAACTGAGCCACCCAGGCGTCCCAAGAGTAATAATATTATTAGCCACCAGTGACCAAGTACCAGGCACTGTGCCTGGGCCTTACGTGTGTATCTCATTTAATCTTAACACAGTGAGAGAAATGCTAGTCTATGATTAACTGTGTTTATAGATGGGGAAACACAGGCTTAGAGAGGAGAATGACATTTGTCCCCAATAAGTATTTTCTGAGCACCCACCATGGCCCTGCTCCAGATACTGGGGAAACAAGGAGAAAACAAGGTCATTGTTTTCACGGGCTTTTCCTCCTAATAGGGGCAATGGACAATTAACAAACTGAGGTCAGCTATGGGAAGACACATGCAGAATTAAATTGGGGTACAAGATGGCATAATCAGGAAGACCAGTGTGGGGAGGTGACCCAGAAGCTGAGACTAAATGATAAGGGGCTCTCTAAGACTGGGAGGCAGGGCAGACTCAGGAGGAAAGCAGCCTGGGCATGCTCAGGGTGGGACCAAAGGGAAGCCGATGGGGCTGTGACAGGGCCAGGGGTTTGCATGAGGTGAGGCTGGAAAGGAAGGTGGGGCTGCTCATGCCAGGCTTTGTGGCCCAGGGTAAGGGGTTTGCATTTGATTCAGAGGAAAATGTAAGCTCCTAGTAGAATTTAAGCAGAAGAGTGACGTGATTTGATTTACATTTTTTTAAAAGATTTTATTTATTTATTTGACAGACGGATATCACAAGTAGGCAGAAAGGCAGGCAGAGAGAGAGGAGGAAGCAGGCTCCCTGCTGAGCAGAGAGCCCGATGTGGGGCTTGATCCCAGGATCCGGGGATCATGACCTGAGCCACAGGCAGAGGCTTTAAACCACTGAGCCACCCAGGCGCCCCTTGATTTACATTTTTAAAAGATGGCTCTGACTAACGTGCCAGTGGCTCAGATATGAGATGAAATGGCCTAGACTAAGACGGAAGGAGAGATGGGGACGAAGGGAGCAGGTATATGCTTTATAGGTAAAACAGCATTTGTTGGCAATTTGGATAAAGAGGCTAAGAGAGGAAGAAGAGTCTTACAGTATCTTCCATATTTTTGACTTGAACAGTAGAACACTGAGGGAAATGTGGAGGAACAGGTTTGAGAATTCTGTGGGAGAGAATTTTTTTTTTTTTTTTTAAGATTTTGTTTATTTGACAGAGAGAGAGAGATCACAAGTAGACAGAGAGGCAGGCAGAGAGAGGGGGAAGCGGGCTCCCTGCCAAGCAGAGAGCCCGATGCAGGGCTCGATCCCAGGACCCTGAGACCATGACCCAAGCTGAAGCCAGAAGCTTAACCCACTGAGCCACCCAGGAGCCCCAGGAGAGACCTTTTAAATACCCAATTAGAGATGTCAGCTAAGAGTTGTAACTAGAAGTTGGAGCTCCAGAAAGAGGTCTGGATTAGAAGTATCAATCTGGGAGTCATTAGCTTGGAGGAAGTTTATAGAACCGACAACCAAGAGGCTGGGCTTTTCCAAGTGTGGTCCACAGACCGGCAGCAGCAGCATCTGGGAACTGGTTAGAAGTACAGAAACTCAGGCCCCTCCCTAGACCAACTCAGTCAGATTCTACATGTGAACACAATCTGCATACGGTTTGTGTTCACACTGAAGTTGGAGAAGTGCTGCTGTAGGGACAGAGAGTAGAGAAGAGAGGGGACTGCCCTTGAGCCCTGGAACATGCTAGCAGGACAGCCAGTGAGCAGGGCCTGCCAGTCTGGCAAGGTTGGAAATGAACTCTATGAACCAGGGCCTCTGCTCCTGTTATTCTCAGCCTCCCCCCGCTTTATAAGTTAGAAAGCCAGAGCCTTAGAGGTGAACAGATCCTGTTAGGATGGAAGGAGTTTCCGGCACTAGCAGCTGAGCTAGAATTGGCCTAAGCATGTGGGTTGTGAACTAGCAGCCTCCCCACAAGAGGCAGGAAGGCAGTGTTGGAGTCCCAAGGGCTAAGCAACCCTCCTCAACACCCACTGAGAAACACAGCGCTGAGCGCCTGACCTGGGTATGTTCCACTCCCTTGAGACTCAGTTTCCCCACCTGTGCAGTGAAACCAACATATCCTGCCCACCACCCAGGATTGTCTACCCTGGACCTCTTTACCCCAGCTGGACTCCTGAGCACCATCCCTGACTCCTTCCCACATCCATCTGCATCCTGGCCCCATCAATTCTGTCTCCTAAATATTAGGGGGATTTATCCCCTCCTCTCCATCCTCCCTGTCATATTTTTGTCCTTTGCCACAGCCTACTAATGCCCTCCAGTCTTTTATGTCCCCAGCACCTTCCATTTAGAATTACAGATCGGACCCAGCATCTGCCCTGGAATGGCTCCTTGTAGTTCACAGACAGAGCTCAGGCTGACAGTGTCCTGTGTGATGCAGATCCTTTCTGGGCATCGGCTCTCGTAACGTATCCTCGTATTATTCCCGAAACCTGTACTTGCCATTCTCTTACCTCCCCTGGATTCTGCTGCTATGTGCTCTGATTAGCTCCTACTCATTTTTTAGAAAAAGTTGAAAACAGTCCTCCTTTGGGATCCCCAGATACCCTCATGATCCATTTCTTTGTACATCACACTGTTTCCAAACAGCTAATGATGCCCCTCTTCCCCCACACCAGACTGTGAACTTGAGGGTATGTATTCATGTTGTACCCCAACACCTAGCACCAGGCCTGGCACAGAATATTTTGGTCCTTAGCTAGCGTATGTTGAAGGGGTCAGCACAAGAGAAAGCAGGAACAGTGAACTTGATGGTGGGTGGTACTAGAGGAAGCATAGAAACTACGTTCTCAAAGCTGCAGGGCCCTGGAAAGGCATCTAGGGAGGAGGAAGAGAAGCTAGTGCTCTGAGGCCCAGAACAGTTAGTGTCTTGTCCCAGGCACCAAAGGGAAGATTCAAGAACCAGGAATTGTTGATGGGTGGGGTGGGAGCCCACAGGTGTTTTCTCAGCAACTAAACTCTAAAGCATGAAATAGTTCACCTCTCTGCGCCTCAGTTTCCTCACTTGCTCAGCGGGATCATAATTCATGTCCGGGGCCCCTGGGTGGCTCAGTTGTTAAGCATCTGCCTTCAGCTCAGGTCATGATCCCAGGGTACTCGGATCGAGCCCCATATCTGGCTTCCAGCTCAGCAGGAAGCCTGCTTCTCCCTCTCCCACTCCCCCTGCCTGTGTTCCCTCTCTCACTGTGTCTTTCTCTGTCAAATAATAAATAAAATCTTTAAAAAATAATAATAATTCATGTCCATCTCACAGCATCACCTGAAGATCAATGGGCAAGTGAATATGAATATGTTTAGGAAGTCAAAAGAGCAGCTTTACCATTAAGCTTGTTCTAATTTTCACAAAGTCAAGACAACTCCCCAGGAGCTAAGTGGACTCCAGGAAAAGTGCCCAGCTGCCAGCATCTCCGCTAGGAACTTCCTTCTCTGAGTGCTGACTCCCTGGGTAAAACCCACTAATAGAAATATCCTGGCTTGAGGGACAAATTATTGATACATATGTCCCTAAATTCTAGAGTCACTCTTCCCTGTAATGCTCAATGACAATCCTCAAGCTTCAGCCTTATAGGACACCCCTTCCCATAAGATACGTGATCCCGTCTATGAAACGAATACTAGGGGCATCTGGGTGGCTCAGTCAGTTAAAGGTCCAACTCTTTTTTTTCTTTTAAGATTTTATTTATTTATTTGACAGAGAGAGAGACAGGTGAAGAGGGAGCACAAGCAGGGGGAGCGGGAGAGGGAGAAGCAGGCTACAGGGAGCCTGACATGGACCTCAATCCCAGGACCCTGGGATCATGACCTGAGCCAAAGGCTGATGACTAATGACTGAGCCACCTAGCACCCCAAGGGTCCAGCTCTTGATTTTGGCTCAGGTCATGATCTCAGGGTTGTGTGAGTATGAAGCCTGCGTAAGAGTCTCTCTTTCTCCGGGTGCCTGTGTGGCTCACTTGGTTGGGCATCCAACCCTTGGTTTTGACTCGGGTGGTGATCTCAAGAGTCATAGGATCGAGCCCCACATTGGGCTCTGAGCTCAGATTCCGTCTCTCTGCCCCTCCTACCCCATCCCTCTCTAAAATAAATAAATAAACAAAAACTATGTGGAGTGCTGGACACCAAGTGTATTCATGTTTTACTTCACTTGACCCTCATGTGAAGGAGGGATGATTAATTCCACTTCATACATGAGAAAATCGAGGCTTGAGGTTGATTTGCCCAAGGACACGGGTGAGTGGCAGAGCAGAACTCGAAACGAAGTCTGTGTGATTCTGAAACTCCCTCAACAAGTGTGCTGTCCCATCTCTCTCCTTCCGAGAATGCCCCAAATCTACTTAAATGTCCCAGAGATCTGTCTGGTGTGGTCATAAACACTTCTATAATACTGGGGTCTGATCTCAATTAGAGGATGTGGTTTTCCACAGTTACATTTCCCAGCTGGCAAACAACAGAGAATACGCTGGGAAATGCGGGGAGTTTCCTATGCACAGTCTCAGAAGGTAGTGAGTTCCCCATCACCTGGGCTGCACACACACAGAACTAATGAGCCTTGTCAGGATCTTCGAAGAGATTCTAGTCCCCAGCCGGGGGCTGTTTAAATGGTTTTACATGTCCCCCTCCGAGTCAGAGGCTCAGTTTCTTAACTGTTGGCACAGAGATCAAGATCCCCGAGCATTTCTTACATTTTACCCACTACGTACCATGTTCTCCATGATTGTTTCTAAGATAGGCAACCTCAGAAAGAAGGCTGGTTTCCTACATATGTTAGATACCCCAACATTTGGTACTTTGGTTAACACTTGGATTTGTCTCATCCAATCTTATAAGAAAAGGCCACCAAAGGACTTGCCAATCTGTGATCGGGCCATTTGTTTAATGGCTGTAATAGCAGGTATGATTTATTGAGTTCCTTCTTGACACCAAGCACATGGACATATCATCCCTAATGCAGTTATGGTTTTCACAAGTTCACAATAGGCCATTTCGCATTTATGAAAGACCAACTTATGGAGTGCCTGGGTGGCTCAGTTGGTTGGGTGACTGCCTTCAGCTCAGGTCATGATCCTGGAGTCCCGGGATCGAGTCCCACATTGGGCTCCCTGCTCAGCGGGGAGTCTGCTTCTCCCTCTGACCTTCCCCCACTCATGCTTTCTCTCTCTCAAATAAATAAATAAAATCTTAAAAAAAAAAAAAAAAAGGACCTACTTAACTATCTGTTTCTGCTAACCAAAAGACACCCAAAGAGGATTTTCACTGATGTGAAAAAGGCAAAAAGTGAAAATAAAGAGCATTCCACGGCTCTCACAGAGGCAGAGCTCCCCTCAAGCAACCCAGCCAAGCTCCTCCCTGAGGAGCCCCACTCATCGTCAAGCCTCCATGGCTCGCTCTTTTCTTTCTTTCTTTCTTTCTTTCTTTCTTTCTTTCTTTCTTTCTTTCTCTCTCTCTCTCTTTCTTTCTTTCTTTCTTTTTTTTGACTTTTTAAAAAAGATTTTATTTATTTATTTGACAGACAGAGATCACAAGTAGGCAGAGAGACAGGCAGAGAGGGGGTGGGGAGGAAGCAGGCTCCCTGCTGAGCAGAGAGCCCGATGCGGGGCTCGATCCCAGGACCCTGAGATCATGACCTGAGCCGAAGGCAGAGGCTTAACCCACTGAGCCACCTAGGTGCCCTCATTTTTTTTTTTTTTTAAGTAAGCTCAATACCCAATCAGGACTTGAACTCAGGACCCTGAGATCAAGAGTCACATATTCTACCAACCAAGCCAGCTACTACATCTCTGAACCGTATCTGGTAGCATCTGTGCTTTATCTCAGTTCGTTCTGTGCATCTGCTAGCAAGATGGGTTCTAAGGTATCAGAAAAGCCTAAGAGAGTTATTTTTGGGGTCTCAGGAAAGCTAAAAAAATTTCCCATTTTTTAATATTAATTGCTTCTTCACTTTATGTCATTTCGGCTTCTGGAAGTCTTCATAGGAACACTATGCTTTCAGACAGTGGAGGAAACCTGTACTCGAAACAGTCTCATGAGGTGGATATTATAATTTCCATCTTCGGAGGCTCAGAGAGAAAACCTGCCCACAGTCCCCAGTGAGTTGGTGACTGAGCCGTGTTTTAAGCCCAGGTCTGTTTGGCCCCAGAGCTCACGGTATACCACCCTGACACACAGGTGGGGCTTCATCCCGCAGTGACTCACAAAAATCTCATAGTCAAAAGGGCTCTGAAAGTCTTCACCCCTGTCTCTACCCACTACAGGAATCTCCCGTAGAAGGTTATCTGGTTCTGCTCAAAGACCGTCAATGACGGAGACTCCGCCACATCACAAGGTGGTCCCCGCCTGGTTGGAAAGTTCCTCCACTTTGACTGAGATCTTCTGAGTGGCTTCTCTCTCTTGGGGGGATTCCCACTAACTCCAAGGGACTCAGCAGAGAAGTGAGTCAACAGTAGTAGGGAGATATCTGAACGAGCTCTCCCCTCGCCCCCACCCCAGGAAGGCAGCTGCCGCAGCAGGCGAAGGCTTGGTGCTAAGCCCATGTTGCCAAGAGAGGAAGACCCTGTGAAGCAAGCAGGAGGCCCTGTGGTCATGCCCCCAGGCCCTGCCCCCAGGCCCACGCAAGGGGCCCCCATCCGTCCCCTTCTGTCTCGACTCCTGCCCAATTCATCTGCGAGGGCAACAGTGGGTTAGTAGTGGGAACAGTTACTGGACGTTGAGTCAGACCTGTGATCACACTCCAACCCCAGCTCCCCCCAGACCTGCTGTGTGACCTTGGGCGAGTCATCGTACTGCTCTGATGTTCCCTCAACCGTCAAACAGGGCTATTGCGAACATTAAAAGAGAGGGTGTGTGAAGTGTCTACAGAGCTTTTCAGTTACAAGCAAACAGTAACCAGGATGTAGGAAGCTGTGTAGACCTGTGGTTAAGGGCAGACTCTGAGGTTAGGCTCCCCAGGTTTTGTTGTTTAACTGTTTTCTTCACATATAAGCAGTCCTGGGTTAGAATCCAATTTTGACCACTTGTCTGTGTGACTTTGGGCAAGACATTTAAAACTTTTTTTTTTTTTCATTGAGAGAGAGAGAGAGCGCACGTGTGCACGCACACTCAAGCAGAGGGGGGCGGTGTTGGAGGGGGAGGGGGAGGGGAGAGAGAGAATCCTAAGCAGTCTCCAGGCCCAGCACAGAGTTGGGCAAGTCCTTTAACCTCTCTGCCTTAATTTTCTTTCTTTAAAATGGCTGTTAATAGTCGTGTCTGCTCCTTGGTGAAGGTGAAAGGGGTAATGCTTTCAGAAGTATATGGCCCAGGGCCTGACACATATGAAGAACTTAACCCACTCCCTCCTCCCAGAGCACAGTCCCCTCCCTCTCCCTCTCCCCAAGCCCCTTTGAAGTAGAGGGTGTCACATCCAAAGCCTGGAGAGAGGCCCATCTATCTGAGCATCTCTGGCCCACAGGGAGAGGATGGAGCCCTCCCTTAAGGACCTTCTCTGCCTTTCCCCCTCCTACCCCCAGAGCCACACTCTGAGTTACACTTCATGTTTATGACTCAGTCTGAAACTTCTTATTATAAATAATTTCCTCTGTTCCTCTTCCCTTCTTTTGCTCCACACCCACTGCCCAGGCCGTGAGCCAGATTGAGAAACTGAGGGGCCGATGACACGTATTTGAACTGGATGTGAGGACTGTACTTGCGGTGGGCCTGGAGTCACTCAGCCATCTCAAACCCGTCTGACCAGGGCTGGATTTGGTCAAAGTCATTCCTGCCGTCATGACAGAACTTTAGTTATCAGACCCTTTGCATGGACTTCATAGAGCGCCTGAAGGGGCTAAATTCTCGCCTGGAAGAATGAGTAGGGGTTGGAATCAGAAGGCAGGAGATTGAAATCAAAACTCAGCACCAGCCATGACTTGCTCTGTGATCTTGGGCAAGTAGATTGGCCTCTGACCTTCATTTTCTTCATCTGCAAACCATCCTCAAGGGTTATAAGAACAAGGACACGTGGGTGGCTCAGTCAGTTAAGCATCTGCCTTCAGCTCTGGTCATGATCCCAGGGTCCCAGGATAGAGCCCTGCGTTGGGCTCCCTGCTCCATGGGGAAAGGCTTCTCCCTCTCCCTCTGCCACTTCCCCTTCTTTGTGCTCTCTCTCTCTCAGATAAAATCTTTTTTTTTTTTTGAAAGGGCTAAAAACAAAAGCTCTGGCAGTGATTAGGTGCAGATCAAAAGGTAGCTAAATTGCAAGATGCTTGATAGAACCTTCAGAGCTACGTGAGACCTTTCAGAATCAGAGGAGCTTAACTTGGGGTCCATAGGCTTACCAGGAAAATGGAAATTATATGCAAATGTAAAACAGCGTGTATATATATATATACATATATTTTCCTGGAGGAGAGGGTATAGGGTTTTCTTTAGATTTTTGAAAGGGGTTTGTGATCCCCTAAAATGTTAAGAACTATTGTCTCCAGGAGAGCAGATAACTCGCGCTTTTATTTTATAAGTGCAGGACAGACTTTCTGTCCCAGCACTAGGCATTTAGTTCATTCAGAAGACATACATGTTCCAGGCACTGAAGATACAAAGAGAAATCCTCCTTGCTTTTCTGCAGTACCGTGCATCAGAGAGGTTAAGTCACTTAGCCAAGGTCACCCACTTCTGAAGGAAGCCTACTGTTCAGTTTGGAACCCCACATCTCTGACTGTGAAGCCAGCCCCTGTGTGTCTCAGCAGAGGGGCCCCCTCAGGTCTGTGGCATGCCAGAGTTCCCTGTGGTCCCCAAGACAAGCAGGGTCAGCATTCCATAAGGCAGGCCCCGGAGTCAACATGAAGGAGCCAGATTTAGGCGATGGGCATACCTCTCCGAGCTTCCTGTAGGTGGCAGGTCACTGACTGCCAGGAGCCCTTTTGTGAGCTGATTCAGGGAGGATGGTTTCCCTTCCTAAGCTCCAGCTCGGGCTGGCTGACCAAGAGGGAATGCCACGTGTGTATTTATATCAACCATATTGGGGTTGGATTTATGTACAGTAAAAATGCATGCACTTTGTACAGTTGAATGACTTCTAACAAACGCACACACTGGTGAAACCCATAACACTCTCGAGAGAGAATGGATTATAACCCAGAGTTCCCTTGTGTTCCTTTCTCAATATCCCCCAGTGTTAGACAGCCACAATTCTGATTTTTGTCACCACAAATTATTGTTGCCTGTTCTAGACCTGGTATAAATGGAATCGTAACAGTATGTGCTCTTCTGTGTGATTTCTTTTTTTTTTTTTTTTTTTAAGATTTTATTTATTTAACAGACAGAGATCACATGTAGGCAGAGAGGCAGGCAGAGAGAGAGGAGGAAGCAGGCTCCCTGCTGAGCAGAGAGCCTGATACGGGGCTCTATCCCAGGACCCTGGGATCATGACCTGAACCGAAGGCAGAGGCTTTAACCCACTGAGCCACCCAGGTGTCCCCTGTGTCTGATTTCTTTTGTTCAATGTGATGTCTGTGAAGATTCATCTGTATGGTGGCCTATATCAGTGGTTTGTGCCTTTTTGCTGCCAAGTTGTATTTCACTGAGTGAATATATCACAATTTGTTGAATCCATTCATCTGCTGATAGTCATTTCTTTTTCCCCCAGCTTTTGGCTAATAGAAATATTCATGTAGGATCTTTGTCTGGGCATATGTTTTTATTTGTCTTGGGTAAACATATAGAAGTGGCATTGCTACCTTACAGGTTAGATGTATGTTTAACTGTATAAAAAAATTACTGTTTTCTAAAATACATTTTACAGGGGCGCTTGGGTGGTTCAGTTGTTAAGTGTCTGCCTTCGGTTCAGGTCATGATCCCAGAGTCTTGGGATTGAGCCCCACATAGGGCTCCCTGCCAGGTGAGAAACCTGCTTCTCCCTCTCGCACTACCCCTGCTTGTGTTCCCTCTCTCGCTGTGTCTCTGTCAAATAAAAAAATAAATAAAATCTTTAAAAAAATTTTTTTGCACTCTGACCAGCAATGTATGAAAGTTCCAGTTGCGGGGCGCTTGGATGGGTCAGTCAGTTAAGCCTCTGCCTTCGGCTCAGGTCAGGAGCTCAAGGTGCTAGCATCAAGTCTTGCTTCGGGCTCTTTGCTCAACAGGGAGAAACACTCCTTCTTCTGCCTGCCTCTCTGCCTGCTTGTACTTGCTCTCAGTCAAATAAATAAATAAAATCTAAAAAACAAAACAAAACAAAAGACAAAGAAGTTCCAGTTGCTTCATACCCTTGCCAATCTTTGGTATTATTGGCCTTTTTAGCTTTAGTCATTCTAGTAAGGGGGAAGAGGTTTCCTTTTGTGATTTTAATTTGCATTTCTCTCATGACTGATGATGCTGAGTATCTTTTCATGTGCTTCCTAGTTATTCCTATATATTCTTTACTCTGTTGAAACCTTTTGCCCTGTTTTAAAAATTAAGTTACCTTAGGGGCACCTGGTTGGCTCAGTGGGTTAAGCCTCTGCCTTCGGCTCAGGTCATGATCGCAGAGTCCTGGGAGTCCTACTTGTGATTTCAGTCTGTCAAATAAGTAAATAAATAAATAAATACAATCTTTAAAAAAATTACCTTATCTTATAGATTGTAAAAGATTTGTTATGTATTCTGGTACACCTTTGTCAGATATATGTACTGTGAATATTTCAATCTGAGATGTGACATTTTATTTGAAGAGCAGCAGTTTTTAAAGACTTTTATTATTTGACACAGAGAGAAAAATCATAAGTAGGCAGAGAGGCAGGTGGAGAGAGAGGAGGAAGCAGAGATCACAAGCAGAGAGAGGAGGAAGCAGGCTCCCTGCTGAGCAGAGAGCCCGATGTGGAGCTTGATCCCAGGACCCTGAGACCATGACCTGAGCTGAAGGCAGAGGCTTTAACCCACTGAGCCACCCAGGTGCCCCAAAGAGCAGAAGTTTTTAAATTTTGATAAAATACAATTTATTTCTCAAACTCTAACTTTGATATTTTCCTATCCAAGGAGGTTTTGTTTTGTTTTGTTTTTCCTACCTAATGGTCGGTCACAAATATTTTCTTTTAAGGGAAACCCATAATTGTAATGGAAATTATACTAACAACTACTGAGCCGTTGGCACCAAGCACTGTGCCAAATCATCAGAGTGACCACCATGAGGCAAAAGTATCATCTCCACTAAAAAGATGAGAAAACTTAAGCAATGGGAAATTAAATAATTTACTCAAGGACCCAGAGCTTAGAGGGGACAGAGTTGAGATTAAATTCAGGTCTGTCTAAGATGGAATTCTATGCTCCTAACCTTTACTGCTTTCCTACCTCCATAATTTTAAACCTAAATGATGGATAATCTGGGAATTTTAAAGAGCTATAAGGTTTTTATTGGAATTGCATTAGGTCTGTAGCTTAATTTGAGGAGAATTAATATCTTTTTAAAATATATTTTATATATTTACTTGACAGACAGAGATCTTAAGTAGGCAGAGAGAGAGGGAGGGAAGCAGGCTCCCTGCTGAGCAGAGAGCCCGATGTGGGGCTCCATCCATCCCAGGACTCTCTGGGATCACGACCTGAGCCGAAGGCAGAGGCTTTAACCCACTGAGCCATCCAGGCGCCCCGAGAATTGATATCTTAACAATACTGAGTCTTCCATTTCATGAACATGGTATATCTTCCTCTCTTGAGGTTTTATTTTTATCTATTTTAAGATTTTAACTTTAAATACGCTACACTCAATGGGAACTTGAACTTATATCCCCGAGATCAAGAGTCACACACTCCACCGACTGTTGAGGTTTTATTTAATTTTGTAGACGTCAGTGTTCGGGTCTTGCATATCTTTTATTGACTTTATCCTTAAGAATTTGATGTTTTGGGGCGCCTGGGTGGCTCAGTGGATTAAGCCGCTGCCTTCGGCTCAGGTCATGATCTCAGGGTCCTGGGATCGAGTCCCGCATCGGGCTCTCTGCTCAGCGGGGAGCCTGCTTCCTCCTCTCTCTCTCTCTGCCTGCTTGTGATCTCTCTCTGTCAAATAAATAAATAAAATCTTAAAAAAAAAAAAAAAAAAAAAAGAATGGGAGATCCAGAAGTCGCTGACTGTTCCTATGACCATAGCCCTATAGGGCCACCTTCGTTCCCTTGACTAATCCCTAGGGACACTATGCAAAAAGAAAATGATTTACCTATCTCCAACCAAGAAACTAGAAAGCCTGAGTAGGGACAGGCAAGTGTTTTAAGTGCCCAAAAAGCATGTTTTAGAAAAATGAAATTAAGGGCGCCTGGGTGGCTCAGTGGGTTAAGCTGCTGCCTTCGGCTCAGGTCATGATCTCGGGGTCCTGGGATCGAGTCCCGCATCAGGCTGTCTGCTCAGCAGGAGCCTGCTTCCTCCTCTCTGCCTCTCTGCCTACTCGTGATCTCTGTCAAATAAATAAATAAAATCTTTAAAAAAAAAAAAAAAAAGAAAAATGAAATTTAAAAAAAGAAAAATGAAATTTATTTATTATGCTGTGCATTGCAGTGATGTTGGCATCTGCTCATTTCTCAGTCAACAAACATTTCCTGGGCATCTACCCAGCATCTAATTTTTTGAAGGAAAAAATTATGACTTTGGTTTGGTGTTTCTTAAAAAGCAATCTCTCTGGTTCCTTCCTCCCATTTGCCACATGCTAAGCACTTTACTAGGGGTTTTAAAGGCTTTTGCTCATTTAATAATTTTTTTTAAAAAAAGGAAAACAGGGACACCTGGCTGGCTCAGTCAGTAGAGCATGTGATTCTTGATCTTGGGGTTGTAAGTTCAAGACCCACATTGAATGTAGAGATTATTTGAAAATAAAATATTTTAAAAAACAGCAAAGAAGATACGAGTATTTCCATGTACATATGACAAAAAACTGGAATGTCAGAGAACTTAATCAAATGGTATATTAAAGAACTTAAATCTCTTTTTTTTGAAAGATTTTATTTATTCATTTGACAGACAGAGATCACAAGTGGGCAGAGAGGCAGGCAAAGAGAGAGGAGAAAGCAGGCTCCCTGCTGAGCAGAGACCATGATGCGGGGCTCAATCCCAGGACCCTGGGATCATGACCTGAGCCGAAGGCAGAGACTTTAACCCACTGAGCCATCCAGGCGCCCCTTAAATCTCTCTTAAAAAAAAATGCATGTGTTTTTAAACATCTCTGAAATTAATATGCGTCTTATAAACAACTAATAAAGCCTTATGCCATGGTCTTTTAAAAAAGGACTTATATCTCTTAATCAATAGTTCATTTTTATTGTGTGTTTACCCAGTGCCAACTGTACCACATGCTTTATAAGTGTTAGTGCCTTTACTTACTTGCCAATGGAGTGAAGTCTTTGACTATACTCATTTTACTTAGAAGCATGATGTTAAATTATTTGTGAGGTTAAATTACACTCGAGGTCATCCTGTTAGAAAGTAGTAATGCTGGTATCAACACTGGACTTGGCATTTGACAACTTGTGGACAAATCTTGTTTTTATTTTATTATTATTTTTTAAGATTTTACTTATTTATTTGAGTGTGAGAGCGATAGCAAGAGAGAGCAGGGAGAGAAAGAGGTTCCCTGATGAGCAGGCCCTAGCAGGGCTCAATCCCACAACCCTGGGAGCGTGACCCGAGCTGAAGGCAGATGCTCAACTGACTAAGCCAACCAGGCGCCCCTCAGGATTGTTTTAAAGGCATGAAAGGGCTTTGTATACCTCTAAATATTGTGTATATGTATTACTATTCAGTCAGAAAACATTGTTGATCACCAGTTATGTGCAAGGTCTATACTGGAGGTATTGGGAGGATGCATAAATAACTTGTTGGCACTAAAGAGGGCCTTATAGAAAGGAGATTAGGTATAAATACAAATAAGAACCACAGATACAAAGGAATCCCACTCTTACAAACAGATTGGGTTCTGGAATCCAGATAAATCCAGGTTCAAAACCTTGACTCCACCGTCCACTAGCTGTGTGACTTTGGGCAAATTAGCCAACATTTCCAAACCTTGGGTTTTTCCTCTGTCATCCCCTCCCTGTATATTATACCTACTTTGCAGAGGTGTTTCAGAGGACTGAGTTAATTACATAAATTAAATGAAGTGCCAGCACCATGTCTGGCACAAAGCAGATGTTCAATCAGTGGTAACAATTTTATTTTTTAAGAGCTGTGGGCAATTCCCTTCTGACCATGTCCCTTCTGAGTCTATCTCCTCCTCTTCCTGAGCAGGCAGCCAGACTACATTTCCCAAGTTCCCTTGCTGTTAGGTGTGGCCATGTGACAGAGCTCTAGCCAATGGGATGTGAACAGACATAGTCCGTCCACCAGATCCTTCTCCCCATGCCCTTTCTTCTTGTGGTTTGACAGCTTGGCTACTTTGGGAGCCACTTAGTGAAGATGGACAGAGCCATGAGATAGCAGGAGCCTGGGATATGGAATCACTGCTAAAAAGGTCACATGTCGGGGCACCTGAGTGGCACAGTGGGTTAAACCTCTGCCTTCGACTCAGGTCACGATTTCAGGGTCCTGGGATCCAGCCCTGCATCGGGCTCTCTGCTTAGCAGGGTGCCTGCTTCCTCCTCTCTCTCTGCCTGCCTCTCTGCCTACTTGTGATCTCTGTCAAATAAGTAAATAAAATCTTTAAAAAATGTATAAAATATAAAAAGGTCACATGTCAATCAGGGACACTTTAGATTTTATGTTAGCAAGAAATAAACTTGTTTTGTGGGTTGGTTTGTTATAGCACCAAATACTACCCTAAGGGATCAACGAAGAGTCCATTCTCATTTTTGGCAATCCCCAGCCTCCAAGCTTCCCAGGACCTGTCTTTGTGGACCTGAGAAATCTACACAGAGGGCCTACCCAAGGTAGTACTCCTCACTCCAGACCTCTCCCTGCCTTGTGCCCCCACTAAGTAGACATGGAATATCAAATGATAGAAGAGCCAAGGACTGACCTCTGCATTTCGTGTGCTGGCAGCTTTATTGAGATAAAACTGACATGCAATAAACTGCACCAAGAACAATTTGATGAGTCTGACATTTGTATACACTTGTGAAACCATCTTCACAATTAATGTATTCTTTACCCACAAAAGCTTCCTTGTGTCCCTTTGAGTCTGAGCTTTTTCATCTGCAAAGTGCAGATTGGTCTTGAGGACATATGGTGTGAGCCTAGCTGGAGTCCTGGCACATAGAGGGTACTAGGGAAATAGAGCTAGTATAACTGAATTACACGGCAGGGTAGATAAGCGCATAGTCCCTGGAGCCAGACTGCCTGGGTTCAAACCCATCTCTGCTATTTTTTACTTGGACGATTTATTCTATGAATCATCTTTTTCAACTGTAAAATGGGAATGATAACATGGTACCTACCTCAAAGGATTGTTATGAGGATTGAGAGTTAATATGCGTGAAATTTTTTAAAAAATATTCATTAGCACCTTGTCTGACATGTAGGGGTTTGGGACTCCAGCTTGGTAATCTCTGAGCTGAATGCGGTCTCCTCGCAGGGATCTCTAGGAACTCTTACAAACCTGGTCCTGCGAGGTCTAGGATGTAAGTGGCAGCGGTAATTCTCAGAGTGACCACAAGGGGGAATAGAAAACTACTCTTGTGAACGGTGAGAATTTTTTTTTAATCTACCCACTTGGAAATAACAATATTGATATCTGAGCAACCAGCTACTTCTTAGAATGTCACATCCGGGGCTTTGGTGAGTGACTCATCGCTACTGTTTTGTCCATCGGGTCTCTGTGGTTGAGCGCCATAGTGAATGTATGGACAGAAGGACTAACAGCCTTTTGGAAAATAACCTTTTGAACATAAGGAGTAGTAGCGGCAACAAAAACCGCGGTAGTAGCCTACGTTTACTGAGTGCACACTTTGTAGTGGGCACCATTCCAAGTGTTTTTCATTAACCTATCCTATAAGGTAGGCATTCTTATCATCTTATTTCACCACTTCAAAGATAAGAAAACTGAAAAAAAAAAAAAAAAAGAAGAAGAAGAAAGAAAGAAAGAAAAGAAACAAAGAAAATAAAGAGAAGAAAATTGACACCCAGAGAGGCTAGGAAACTTGCCAAAGGTCATGTCGTCATCAGAGGGATTTACGGTTCATCTAGGGAATCCTACAGTAGGAGAGAAAAAAAAGGGAGAGCGTATTTTGATGAAGGTCCTTTCATCTCTTACCGCCTTTTGCCACTCAATATGACACTACTAAAAGTTGTAAAAACTGGCAAAAGAGTCAACCAGATCCGTAGATAAACACCAAAAGTAAAAGAGTTCCCACCACAGGATTTTACCCTAGTCAGCCTATTATGTAGTCTTCACCAAGAGAAAAACATTGAATTTGAGAGTTTGAAGAGGCATCAAGACCTAGTAGAAAGGACACACCTTTGGAGTAAAGGTGACTAGGGTTCAACTTCTGAGTCTTCCAATGGCTGTGTGACTTTAGATAAACTACCCTGCATCTCTAAGCCTGTTTATTCAGGTATAAAAAAATTAAATACATATACCTTATTCATAGAGAGTTTATGAGGCCTAAATAACCTAGCTTTTGTACAAGCATCCGAGGGTCTGTAGCATACAGTAGGAACTAGGAACATGCTTAGTCAGATGTCTGGGGAACCTCAGAAGGAGACCCTGAGATGGAGATTCCTGGGTAAGAGATTTATTAAAGAAGTGTTCTGAGAAGCCAGTAAGGGCATAGAGAAAGCAGGGCAGGGAAGAAGGAGAAGGAGGAGGGGGAGGGGAAAATAAGTAAAAATGAGATCTCAGGCAGTCCCACAGAGAGCAGCTTAATCCCTCAGGAAACTCAGAAGTGTAAATTCTACTGGAGATAAGTAAACTAGGCTTTCAAACATTCACATCCAATTAGTCATTTGCTGGAGACTAGGGAAGAGGGAAGAATCAAAGCCATTCTGGTAGCCTGAGGACTGCGCTCCTCAGAAGGGTCTCGGGTACTGGTTATTGGAAGCAAAAGCAAATAGCAACCAAGGGAGGGCTTGGGGGGACTAGTAAGAGAGCTGAGAGGATCTGGAATGAGCAAGAATCATATTTGCTACAGGGTTTGGGTATTTTTTTTTCTTCCTTTTAGAAAAGCTGGGCTCAACTCCTTGCTTTTTCACTTACCAGGATCAAATGAAGCAATATAATGAAACCATTCTAGAGTTAAAATGTTAGATGAGAGGGTACCTGGGTAGTGCCATCGGTTAAGCATCAGTCTCTTGATTTCGTTCCAGATCATGATCTCAGGGTCATGAGATGGAGCCCTGCATTTGGCAACTTGCTCAGGATGGAGTCTGCTTGAGATTCTCTCTCTCTCTCAAATAAATAACTAAAATCTTTTTTAAAAGAGTTAGATGAGATTTTTTTTTTTGTTTATTTTTATTCAACAAGCATTTACCAAATTTCTTCTATAAATCAGGCAATGTACTAAGTGTTGCGACATATATCTTATTATGAGATTTGTAAACTCTTAAGGAGCTTTTAATCTAGTGAAAGAGTCAGATAAGAAAATAAAAAACTATCTGACTCTATGATAGTGGCATTATCAAAGCATGATGGGGAAGGGGAGCAGGTGGTAGGAAGGAGGGTATGGCAAGCTCTATCAAGCAAGGTTTCAGGGAAGGTTTCAAAAGGAGCTGATGCCTAAACTGAGTCCCCAAAGATGGGGATGGATTTTTCAGACAGATCGCCAGAAAGGGCATTCCTGGCAGAGGGAACAGCCCAAGCAAACTCAAAGAGGTGTGAAATAGCCTGACAAATCAGGTGATTTGAAAGCTCAACACAGACACCTTGGATGCCAGGACTAGGGGTTTGAACTTAATCCCATAAAGCAGTGGGAGCCATTGAAGGATTCTGAGCCGGGGAATGGTTTGACCAACCTTGCATTTTATTTTATATTGTGTTTTTATATTTTATTTTTTTGTGTAATCTCCACCTTCAAGGGAGGGCTCAAACTCATAACCCCCAAGATCAAGAGTCACATGCTCTACCAACTGAATAGCCAGGGGCCCCGACCTTGCATTTTAGAATGATCACCCTGGCTAGCACTAGTGTAAGCAGTGCTGTGGCGGAAGAGAGACCAGACAGGGAGATCAGATGGGAGACAATTAGAGTGGTCAAATCAGGTGCTCAAGGGAGGCACCCATAAGACTTGGATTACTGAATGGAGAGTTGTGTCTTTTATCAAGATTATAAATTATCGGGGCACCTGGGTGGCTCAGTGGGTTAAAGCCAGTGCTTTCAGCTCAGGTCATGATCTCAGGGTCCTGGGATCAAGCCCCGTATAGGGCTCTCTGCTCAGTGGAGAGCCTGCTTCCCCCTCTCTCTCTGTCTGCCTCTCTGCCTACTTGTGATCTCTGTCTGTCAAATAAATAAATAAAATCTTTAAAAAAAAAAGATTATAAATTATCATTTTGCAGAGAGTGAAGGGAAATAGAAGTTTTTATATTTTCCCTATTAATTTCAGGTCAATAGGGTAACCAGGATAATGGAGAAGATTGAGGAGATCCTGTGGACAAAATTAATTATTAATAAGAAAATCGTATGGACCATCATACTCCTCAAAGTACTTTCACATCCAATATTGGATTGATCCTTGAACAACTCCGGAAAGGGGGGAAAGCAATTGACAGATGAAAGGTTTGAGACCTAGAAAGCTGAAGTGGGTTGCCCATAGTCATGCAGGACTTGTGAGGTTTTTAAATGTTTTTTGGTAAAGTGTGGAACTAGAGCCTTGGTATCTTTTAGGGGAAGATGTTTTTCTTCCATTATACAAGTTAATATATATTTGTGAAAGATCATTTGGAAAAGACTAAAAGAAATAGGAAGAAATGTTTAGTTCCTTACAGCTTTACAAAGAAATACTGCTAATATTTTCTGTGGTTTTTTTCCCCCAAAAAATATTTTCTATGCTTAGGTTTTAATTTGCTCTTTTTTTTTTTTAATTTATTTGACAGAGAGAGATCACAAGTAGGCAGAGAGGCAGGCAGAGAGAGAGAGGAGGAAGCAGGCTCCCTGTTGAGCAGAGAGCCCGACGCGGGGCTCGATCCCAGAACCCTGGGATCATGACCTGAGCCGAAGGCAGAGGCTTAACCCACTGAGCCACCCAGGCGCCCCTTAATTTGCTCTTTCAATCAGGTTTTTTTTTTCTTTCTTTTTTTCTCATATTGCACTATAATATAAACACTTCATCATGTAGTCACAATTTTTAAATATAATTATTGTTAATAGCTTCAGAATATTGCAAGTGGATGGTTTTGATTATTTACTAATTGGTAGATATTTGGGTTGCATATTTTAAACATCTTTTTCAATATAAAATGATCATTGTGATGAACAACTTTACCCACATGCCTTCTTCTGAATTTTGAATTCACCCACTAGAACAGGTTTGCAGGGGTGGAATGATTAAGTCAAGGTGAAGAACATTCTACAACTCTTGATAAAATATTGCCAGTTGTTTTTTTTTATAAAGATTTTTATTTATTTATTTATTTGACAGAGAGAGATCACAAGTAGGCAGAGAGGCAGGCAGAGAGAGGAGAGGAGGAAGCAGGCTCCCTGCTGAGCAGAGAGCCCGATGTGGGACTCGATCCCAGGACCCTGAGATCATGACCTGAGCCGAAGGCAGCGGCTTAACCCACTGAGCCACCCAGGCGCCCCTACCAGTTGTTTTCAAAAAGGATTATATTCGCATTTCTGGGACCCTCCATCATCATTCCTTATATGAATCCCATTTTCTCTACCTCCCAATTATAAAAAGAAAGTGATACTCTTAAAGGAAGGAAGATTTTAGCTGTGCCAATACCCTTCATCAACTTGGGGACATCTTACCTCGTCCATCCCATTTGTCTGCTGTTATTTCTCTTTTGAACAGCAGATGGCAGAATAACCCCACAACAGGTGGTCATGACTTAATTTAATTGCAATGAGAAGAAAATTGCTTCTTTTCCCACATGTATTTCTTTCCTGAGATAAACAGCATGTAGGCATCTGCTTCCTTATTAGAAGTAAGACATGTAAGAAGGTGGCTTTTCAGCCAGGAATATCAAGGTAGCCAATATAAATTCCGAGCCTTAGGTTATTACACTCTGTGCAAAACCAAATTTCTCAGAAAGAAGGAAATGGAGGTTGAAATTCCACATATTCTAGATTTCCCCAGTTAATAATCATAAAAAAGTTTATAGCCAGAAAGTCACAGAGGCCCTTCTGTTGTAATTGTTAGAGTTTAGAGTCAGTAGGAACACCCTTCTCACCCAGGGAATTTTAAAAGCCCAATCCCACCCCCTCCCCACAATTCTCTCCCCTAGCACTCATTTCCCATCCCTTCACAAAATTGCCAGGGTAATTGACTCTTAGATGAGATGAGTTTGACTTTCTACCCTGATTTTGTAACAGAAGTTCTTTTGGTGAGGTTCTTTGTTTGAAAACGCACAATAAAAATGGCTTTAGAATGACTTCAGAGGAGTCTTTCTTTTTCTGGTGCCAACAACAGATTCCAAAGCAGCTATTATTCGAGGTGGGTGATAGGATCCCTCGAGACTGTTTAAGTATCGGTTTTCAAAGTGCTTAGGAACCTGAAATGTCCTGTATGGTATATTTGCAGGTGCATAATTGGCCAAGTGCTCCAGGGGTTATAAAGACTGCCTTCCTGTGGCTGGAATAGACACATTTAGCCTCTTACTGAAATTGAAGGCTGCAATGTCGATAACAAATCTGATTCTAGCTCTCCCGTGTCACTGCAGCCCAAAGGTGCCTTTGTCTCCTAGGAGAAAGAGGTTGGAGGTAAGTGAATGGCCCTTAACCAGAGCCATGTACAAAACACTGCTAAGGAAAACTTTTGTCCTGAGAGTGTAGGTTTAGGCTGTTGTGTGTGAAGCAAATTTGCTTTGTTCACAGCCAACCTGCCTGAATGCAAGTATTGCGAGATGGCTAGGCTGAGAAGCAGCAAACTGCTTTAAAAGCAGGCTTTTCAGTGGGAAACTTTAAACATACAATGGCTTTATTTTTGTTAGACATAATTCTCCAACCTGGCTTTTTTATTGCACCAACCAAAATAAATCTGGATAAACTTAAAAGGCTGCCTTGATGTCAGAAGAAAATGGATATTGTCTCTCCTGAACGCGTTTGAATGGTAGTACATAATCCTAGCTCCAACCAGATAAGAATATACCTCCTCCCGTAGAAAGCTTTCCTGGGATGGAATATCACCAGGAGCGTTCACTTTGCGGCTTGACAGTACCAGCCTGTCTTCCTAAAACTTCTGAAGAAATAGTTTGCCCAATCTTTTCACTCTTACATTTGTAGTTAATACTTAT
This sequence comes from Mustela lutreola, assembly GCF_030435805.1. Lineage (NCBI taxonomy): Eukaryota > Metazoa > Chordata > Mammalia > Carnivora > Mustelidae > Mustela > Mustela lutreola. The sequence goes on from NC_081299.1 coordinate 19,459,568, forward strand.
GTGTACTTAGCTGGGTTCTGAACTCCTTTTATTTCTCAAGGCCCCTGGCATTTGATGATACCTGTGCAGCGGGAGCTTTCATCACAGCAGATTTAGGGTGGTGGTTAGTGGAGAAGGGGCCAGGAGGGAGGAAAAATCACCTAAGCATTTTCCTAAGTCGTTTGACTTAGGAAACCAGTAGTCACCTTTTAAGATCAAATGCATCTTTAAATATTAGGGTCTCTGGTTATGACGACATGGAACTGTGAAACTGTTTCCCCCAGACAAACCTGAGGTGAAGGATGTAGGTGTCACATACGAATCAAAGAGGTGCCTCTCAACAGGGAAGATTTAATCAGCTCTCCTTCCCAGGATCAGCTGCCAGGTTTGAACATTTACTTGTCTGTGTTCCAGGCAGGAGACACTGCTAATTATGGGAGCAATTCCCATGGATACAGAGAAGAATTGTCTAAGCTGGGGAGTCAAAGCTCTGATCAAGAGGGTGCTGAGAGGAAAAATGCCCCCAACATTCTCAGAGGAAATTCCAGAGTTGTCAAGGACATGCCTTCTCTGCAGGAATGCCCCCTCCTCTATCTGGCATTTGAAGATCTGGAAATATTCTTTCCCTCACCTTCCTAACTCAGGGACTGAGAATCCCTTTATTTGAGAAACAGAATTTAAAAGTGTTTTCTTTTATTCAAACATGATCTGATAAGTTGTCTTGAAAAACAAAACAAAACAAAACAAAAACCCAGGCTTTACCAAGAGTGATTCTCACAAATGACAGTACCTGAAAAGAGGCAGATTTGTCCATCAGGGCAGCTGAAATGGCACAAACATTTGAAACCTGTTGCCTTAACCTTGGCAGAGATGACACTGAATCCATTCCGCTGTATGTAAAGTGAGCTGTGGCAAAACTTAACCGTTCTCATGGTACAAAATCTAGACTCACAAGTGAGCTTCTCCAACATCAGTTTGAATTTATATTCTGTCCCTCTTCTTTCTCCATTATTCAGAGCACCTGCTCCCTATCCCTCCCCCACTCCTCCAGCTGTCTGTCTGTCTCATTTGTGTCAATTAAGAATTCAATACTGCTTGATTTAATTGAATGACTTTCCCTGTATAGAATCCCAACCACAGAGAGAGCATCAACCATCACTCCCATTGCCCAGAATAAAAACTCTAAAAACCTAAAGGCATGCAAGGGTGCCTTAGAAAAGAGAAGGGGTTCTCATTCGCTGTGCCAGTAAACTGAAGAAGGCAAGGAAGACAAGACTGGATTCCCTGGCCATACCAGTTATGTAGTTGGTGGCCTACCAAAAGGCAGCATTTCATAAACCAAGATCATTTGGGTCCACCCAGTTTAGTTAAGGATTTCAGAAGTGGTTCTTAAGGCTTTGAAGCCAAAGAACCAACTGAAAGAAATAAACTTCCACACCACTTCTTAGTTTACAAAGTGTTTTCCCATCCTCAGAAGATTGACTTTGACTTTCTGTTCATTCAGTCATTGAACAAATAGGCTTTGTTCTTTAGTCACCTGCCCACTGTCCATTGAGTACCTACTATGTGCCAGGCAGTGTTCTAGGAGCTGAAAATCATGTTCTAAGAACAGAAAATAAAAGCTCCTGTCCTCATGGGACTTGGGTTCTAAAGGGTGGGGGTTAGGAATGGGGCAAACAATAAATAAATAAGTAAACAGGTAGTGTATCAAATGGTAATAGGATTGTGAAGAATCAGAGAGGAGTTAAGGGAGATGGAGATTATGGTTTGAGCAGAATTTTTTAGTTTAGAAAAGATGGTCAGAAAGGACTCCAGGAGCTGAGACATAAAAGAAGGAAAGGAGAAAGCTATACAAATATGACAAGGAAGAGAATTCCAGGCAGAGGTACAGCAAATCTAAGGGCCCTGAGACAAGAGTTTCCTTGTGAAGGAGACTAGTATAGCTTAAAAGAGCAAGCTAAGGAAGAGAGGTAGGAGATATGTCAAGGAAGTGGGAGAGGAGGAGGCAGACTTTGTAAGGACTTGTAAGTCATTGTAGGCTTTTATTCTGAGATGGAAAGCTACTGGAAGAATGACATGTTTTATGATATGAATTATGTTTTAAAAGCTTTATTCTGCCTGCTGTGTAGAAAACAAGATAGGAATGCAAGGGTAGAAGGAAGAAGAAAACAGGAGACAAATGTAGGAATGTAGGGAAGAAGCAATGGTGCTTAGGTCAGGATGGCAACACTGCAGATGGTGACAAGTGGTTGGATTTTGGAGGTAAAGGTGCCAGGAATTGCTAATGGACATGATACGGGTATATAAGAAACAGAGAGGAGTCAAGAATTTTGTGGTTGTTGGGGCCTGAGCAGCTATTAGATTATCTAAGGGAATGAGCAGAGGCCATGAATCAGGTGAAAATAAATCTTAAATCCATGGCTTCTGGGTTTTATAATTTTGGGCAAGTTACTGAACCTCTCTGAGCATCTATTGCTTCATCAGTAAGAAAGTGATAATGAGAATAGTAATACCTCTCTCACAGGTCTATGGTGAGAATTGAATGGGATGTGAAAATTCTTAGAATAATACTTGGTACAGCAATGCTCAATACATGTCACTTGAATCCTGGGAGCAAATAATTCCTTTTAAAATACTATGGATCCAATGTCTTCGCAATTCTCTCCTCATTAACTTACAACCTCTAATGACTTCCCACTGTATTTTTTTTTTTTTAAGATTTTATTTATTTATTTGTCCGAGAGAGAGAGAGGGAGAGCAAGCACAGGCAGACAGAGTGGCAGGCAGAGTCAGAGGGAGAGGCAGGCTCCCTGCCGAGCAAGGAGCCCGATGTTCCCACTGTATTTTGAATAAAATCCAACTCCTTCCAAATCCAGGAAGACACTTGCCTGGTCTACTTAAAAAAAAAAAAAAAAAAAAAAAAAAGGGGCGCCTGGGTGGCTCAGTGGGTTAAAGCCTCTGCCTTCAGCTCAGGTCGTGATCCCAGGGTCCTGGGATCGAGCCCCACATCGGGCTCTCTGCTCAGCAGGGAGCCTGCCTCCCCCTCTCTCTCTGCCTGCCTCTCTGCCTACTTGTGATCTCTGTCTGTCAAATAAATAAATAAAATCTTTTTAAAAAAAAAAAAAAAAAAAAAAAAAAAGATACCGCATGGTCTAGATTCACCTACCTGTCCAACCCAGCAGCCACACTGACCTTCTGTCTGACTGCTAATAGATCTTGACAACTTTCCAGTTTCAGAACTATCACACACTTTTTTTTTTAAAGATTTTATTTATTTATTTATTTATTTATTTGGCAGAGAGAGAGAGAGAGAGATCACAAGTAGGCAGAGAGGCAGGCAGAGAGAGTGTGGGAAGCAGGCTCCCCGCTGAGCAGAGAGCCTGATGTGGGGCTCGATCCCAGGACCCTGAGACCATTACCCAAGCTGAAGGCAGAGGTCCAACCCACTGAGCCACCCTGGCAACCCTATCACACCCCTTTTTTTTTTTTTTTTAAAGATTTTATTTATTTGACAGAGAGAGAGAGAGAGAGAGAGAGAGAGATCACAAGTAGGCAGAGAGGCAGGCAAAGAAAGAGAGGGTGAAGCAGGTTCCCTGCCGAGCAGAGAGCCCGATGCGGGGCTCGATCCCAGGATCCTGGGATCATGACCTGAGCCGAAGGCAGAGGCTTAATCCACTGAGCCACCCAGGCACCCCTTTCACACACTTTCTTGTCTCTGCTTGGAATGGCCCTCACCCCAGTGGCTGCTGCCTTTTCATCCTGCAAGAAACCATTTCCTCAGTATGGCCTTTCCTGACCATCGATTTAAAAATAAGTTCCCACTATCATTCTTTCTTTTCATTCAGGGTTCATTCCTTTCATTCAGAAAAGTGAATCACAACTTGTAATTCTTTTTAAAAAATATTTTATTTACTTGACAGAGAAAGAGATCACAAGTAGGCAGAGAGAGAGGGAGAGGGGGAAGCAGGCTCCCCGCTGAGCAGAGAGCCTGTTGTGGGGGCTCAATCCCAGGACTCTGGGATCATGACCTGAGCCAAAGGCAGAGGCTTTAACCCACTGAGCCACTCAGGCGCCCCACAACTTATAATTCTGTTTTTCTGTTTATCGTCTGTCTCTTCCACTAGACTGTAAGTTCTATGAAGGCAGGGACTACCAAAGATATGCACAAGGTCTGGCTCCATGCTTGGATCATAGTAGGCTTTTAATAAATATTTGTTGAAAGGTTGAGTGACCTAAAAGGTTCTTATTGGTATTCTGCTGCTATTCTTTTCCTTTTTTTTTTTTTTTTTTTAATCTCACTTCCTTCACATTTTGCACAATTCTATATTCCATTTTACTGATGAATAGAAACACTCCTCACTGTTGAATTAGAAAATCCCTTGGCTCTTCTTTTCTGTACACTATGCTGGACTTAATGTCTATGTATAGTACTAACAATGACTTGTTCTATTTTTTAATGCTCACTTTTCAAGGCTATACTTGTCTTCTTTATAGGCAGATGGCAAAAGAATAAACCTAAGCTTCAGATCATCTAAGACCATCATTCTTATCCATCCAAAGTGTTTGTATAGGCAAAAGGAGTGGGGAGGGCTTTCCAAGAAAGGGAAAGTGTTAGCAAAAGCATGCTGCATGTTGTGTGTGGGATAATTAGGAAACACACAGAGTTTTGGGCGCGTGGGTGGCTCAGTGGGTTAAAGCCTCTGCCTTTGGCTCAGGTCATGATCCCAGGGTCCTGGGATGGAGCCCCACATCGGGCTCTCTGCTCTACGGGGAGCCTGCTTCCTTCTCTCTCTCTGCCTGCCTCTCTGCCTACTTGTGATCTCTGTCAAATAAATAAATAAAATGTTAAAAAAAAAAAAAAAAGAAACACACAGTTTTTATGGTTGGGGCAGGAGAGTCAAAGATCTGGCTGGCTAGAGATCTAACAAGTTGGAAATATTCCCTCTTCTTCCATTTTCTGAAAGAATATATATAAAACTGATGTGACTTCTTCCTTACACGTTTGCTAGAATTTGCCAGTGAAACCATCCAGGCCTAGAGCTTTCTTTAGGGAAGATTATTGATAAGCTCAATTTATTTTTTTCAAGAATACCCAGTTTATTTGCTATAGCAGCTCAACGCTACAACCGCCATGGAAACAAGTTCAATTTCTTTAATAGATATAGGGCAATTCACATTTTTTCTTTCATCTTGTGTCAGTTTTAGTAAGCTGTATTAGATAAGGTCTTGAATGCCAAACTGAAATTTCTTTTCCTGAAATTATTTACATTTTGGAGTCATTAAAGTTTTTATGCAAAAGGGGGGCAATCCATCAGAAAGGTTAATCTGGAGAATGTACAATAAAGGTTTAAGAAACAGGTCAGAGGAAGGAGAGAAACTGGGCTAGAAAACCAGATAGCAGGCTTTTACAGAAATGTGAGGAATAAGTGACAAGGACTCTGACCATAGTAGTTTTGGAAATGAGGGGAAAGAACCAAATTCCAGAAATATAACCACTTCTTTATCTATATCTCCTTTTGCCTGAACTAGGGTATTGATAAATTTTAGTGCTTAATGGAACAAACTGTTGCTTCTCAGCATCTACTCTGACCAAGGTGGAAAGCATTCCTTGTACCAGAGCCCAGTGGTAGAAAGGTATAATATTTCTTCTGTGATTTAGACTTCTAGCCTTTAAATCTGAGGCCTTAGGAACTGGTGCCAGCTGTCTGTCCTTTTGGTTTTAAGTTTAACTTCACAATTAGCTTTTCCAATATACTGTTGATATTTTTCTTTTTTATGTGACAGATGTGGTTTCACAGGGCATCTAGAGGTTGCTTAAATTCTGTAAGTAAATACTGTGGTGTAGCTATTTTCCTAATTTGGGAACTGAAATGGCAGATATGATAGAGAGAAGAAACATTGGATTTAGAGTCAAAGGCCTGAGTTTTAATACTGGCTCAACCACGTATTGGCTGTGTGATCTAAGGCAAGGCACTTAATCTCTCTGAACCTTAGCATTCTCTTGTGTAAACTGAGCATAATACAAATCTTGCACATTTCACAATTTGTTCTGAGAACCAAATGAAAGAAAGTAGTTTTCATTTTTTAAAACAAATAATCCATTTAAAATCCAACATCTAATTATTTCTGTGAATAATGCTTTTAGTTAAAGTAAATTAACATAAATGAAAATCTTTTAGCTGATAATTTTAAGAAGTTTTATTTGTTTGCTTTTTGGGTGGATTTCCATATCCCTAAGTGACTACAGTAGAACTATTTGACTTTCAGGGAAAAAAGTAAAATTTACTTTTTTGATGTGAAAATTTCAACTAACTCTTAGAAGACTTTATACTTAGCTCTAAGGGCTCAGTAACTTTCTTTCTTTCTTTCTTTTTAATATTCTATTTATTTATTTGACAGAGATCACAAGGAGGCAGAGAGGCAGGCAAAGAGAGAGGGGGAAGCAGGCTCCCCGCTGAGCAGAGAGCCTGAGGCGGGGCTCGATCCCAGGACCCTGGGATCATGACCTGAGCTGAAGGCAGAGGCTTTAACCCACTGAGTCACCCAGTCACCCCAGGGCTCAGTAACTTTCAAAGGAGAAATTATTGTGCATTTAGCAAAGACTCTCAAGTTAGGTTAGAATTTGCAAGTCCTAAATCTTAACCTATGCTCTGAGAGGTATTAAGCCAGTTATCAGGAATTCTCTTCTGCCAGATATCCATATGGCTTGCTTACTTCTTTACCTCCTTCAGAGGCCTTCAGTTCAATGATACCTTCTCAGTGAGAGCTTCCATGATCATTCAGTTTAAAATTTAAAACTTCTACCCAACACTTCTCATTTCCATTCTACGCTTCTTTTTCTCCCCACATCATATCATTTAACACATTATATAATTATTTTGTTTATATCTTGCCCTTTCCTCACCCTGCCCCCCCTATAATGTAGCCTCCATGAATTTTATCTGTTCATTGTTGTATTTCTAGAATATAGGATAGTACTTAGTTCATAATAGGCACTTGATAAGTATCTGTTGAATGAATTAAAAAAAAAAAAACACTTCATGGGTTCCCTCTTTGAATTTGGTAGTGTAAAAATATGGAAAATCTGGAATATAGCATTTCAACAAAGCAGTGATGGGACTCTGTGAGCCAGCTACTTCTTCTAACACTAGCCACAGCAGACCAACATGTCCACTTTTTTTTTTTTTTTAAGATTTGTTTTATTTATTTGTCAGAGAGAGAGAAAGAACACACACAAGCAGGAGGAGAGTGGCAGGCAGAGAGAGAAGCAGACTTCCCACCAAGCAAGAAGACTAATGCGGGACTCGATCCCAAGACCCTGGGATCATGACCTGAGCCAAGGGCAGATGCTTAACTTACTGAGCCACCAGGCCTCCCTACAGGTTCACGTTTAAACAGAAAGGGTCCTGTTTGCTCAGCTCTGAGAACAATGATTAGAAACTTTTTTGGTCAGTGGCACCTGGGTGGCTCAGTGGGTTAAAGCCTCTGCCTTCGGCTCAGGTCATGATCCCAGGGTCCTGGAATCGTGGAATCGAGCCCCGCATCCGGCTCTCTGCTCAGCAGGGAGCCTGCTTCCTCCTCTCTTTCTGCCTGCTTCTCTGCCTACTTGTGATCTCTGTCTGTTAAATAAATAAATAAAATTTTTTAAAAAAAAGAAACTTTTTTGGTCACTGTTCACTTTATTGAAGATGGTAGAGCATAGGAAGTAGCAGAGAGGTGTTTGGGGGTCATCTTCTAAGAAAATGCTCTCCCAAATCTTGGGCTCTGGCACTCTGCCTATCAAATAAGGTTGGAAGTCATTAAGATAATCCTTTCCTATCACTTCCAGAGGATTCCTTCTGAAACAATAGTACCCCAGGAGGGGATCACAGCTTAATCCTTCATCATTTAACACTTGAGTTGGATTTAAGGGTGAGACCTGGGCAGGAATATTTTACCAATTTTGCAGTTGTGCCTAGGAGCAGACTCTGACTAGCTTTTTTCACACGCCGAAGTCCTTTTGCCCCTAAATATCACTCCACCAATAGTATAGATGGCAACTAATGGGAAAGGATGGGAAATGAGTCCCTATTTCTAACCAGCTACAATTGTATCAATTCTATCAACCTGATCTCTGCAATTGCAATTACAAAGAGATCATAAGGGAAAAGGAGATTTGGATTTCAAGCATACCAGACTGGTGCCACAGAAGGTAAGACAAGTTATCTGCCTTTCATTTTGGGCCCTGAGGTGTAAGTTTGGCAGGGTGAATGCCCACTGATTAGATCACCATGTGATTAAAAATAAGTACATATTTTGTAGTTTATACCCAAATGTTCATACTCAAGCTGAGTGACTCTTCTGCTATGTGCTATGAGCAAAGATTCTCCGACTCCTATCAGGGGACTGACTACACCTGGAACGCATGCAAAAAATACAAATTCCTGTTAGACCTAACAAAACAGAATCTCAGGGAGAATACAAGCCAACAATCTGTGTTTTAAAACAAGTATCTGATGATTATCATGGATAGCTAGGTTGGAGAACCCCTGTGAGGGACACCAAGGATATGACATGGGCCCCAAATTTAGGAACTTTGTTGTTTATCTGGAAAGTTAGAAATGAATTAAGAAATAACTGAGCAGGGGTGCCTGGGTGGCTCAGTCAGAGTGTTTGCCTTGGTTCAGGTCATGATTCTAGGGTCCTGGGGTTGAGCCCTGAGTCGGGCTCCATGTTTGGTGGGGGGCCTGCTTCTCCCTCTCTCACTTCCCCTGTTTGTATTCCCTGTCTTGTTCTATATCTCTCTGTCAAATAAATCAATTAAATCTTTAAATAAATAAATGAGCATGGTTTCATCACAGTGGTGAACATGTGGCACATTATATAAATGTTACCAATATGAAGACCAGAAGGAGAGAAGTCAGTGGGAAGACTGAGTAGAGGAAATAAGATTTTGAGTTTTGGATAGGATTTGAGTAAAGGAAAGAGGAGCATGTGCGGGAAATCAGTAGGGAAATGAAGAGCGGTTCAGAGGCAGCAACACAACAGCATGTTCTTAGAAAGGGAGTCTGACCAAATTAGAATCTATACTTTGATGAAGTGTTAGAAATAGGGATTGATAGGTAGGTTAGGCCAGGTTATAGGAGGTCTTAGAAGTCAGTCAGAAGAGTTTAACTTGACTGAGGTGGGAAAATAAGGAGTAAAATTAAACCACCCACTGAACAAAATCCACTCTAAGTGACAGAAAGGGTATGGATGCTGGTGCACTCTTTTTTTTTTTTTTTTTTTTTTAATTTAAAAGATTTTATTTATTTATTTGAAAGACAGAGATCGCAAGTAGGCAGAGAGGCAGGCAGAGGGAGAGAGAGGGAAGCAGGCTCCCCACTGAGCAGAGAGCCCGATGCAGGACTTGATCCCAGGACCCTGGGATCATGACCTGAGCCGAAGGCAGAGGCTCTAACCCACTGAGCCACCCAGGCGCCCTGATGCTGGTGCACTCTTGATGACTAGTCCTACTGTCTCTTCTTAATTCTGAGACTCTACGCAGAAAGGGAAAACTACAAGAGGGGCCTGTGTGTGTCTTCTCACTAAACTCTCTTATACAATTTTTTTTTCAATCTCTGATACAAATTGCCTTTACCTCTTCCTTTTAAAATCAACAGAAAAGTTTCCAGGGGACCTGAAAGCTGCTTCACCGTTTAAGGCAATGCTTACTTCTAATTGTAGAAACCCTTCTAGTCTGTCTATAATCCTAAAGTAGTTTTTCTACCTATCCTGAAAACATACTGGTCTGGAAATTCCCCATAGCTGAGGAAGCAGTTTACTTACACTGAATATGAATGCATTGCTCCCAATTCTTCTTGTAAAAGGTCTTATGAACTGTGAACCATTTGAAAAGAGAAGGGCACTGAGGCTGTGGTATGTACCCTATGGAGGTAAGCTTTCTCTCCTTCTGTTTCTTTGGCCACTACCGAGCAAGAAATTTCAGAAGTCAGTGCCTGAGCCAGAAAGCCAAGCTCCTGAGTGATTGAGGATTTTCTGGTTTCGAATTAGACAGAAAACTAAATTAGCAAATTAATTGTTGGATGTGTTTTCCTGGGCCCTTCATCAGCTGCTGCAGGACGGGTAGCCAATCAAAGAAGACTTTTGGCTGCCCTGGAGAGGGGGCAGGGTTCAGAATCAGGTTCTGCTAGCTACCAAGTGTCAGACATGTTAATTTTAAATTACTTTTGTACAGCTTGGTGTCAAAATGATTAAAGCATGAAGAGAAAAACAGAACCAAAGGAGAGAGAAGGGAAATTATTTACCTTGCATCTGGAGCAAGGACAGTTGCAATTCTATTTCATCCGGCCTTCTATAAATTATGTAAGTTCTAAGCGTTAGGCCTTTTAGTGACCACCTGAGAGGGTTGTGGTGGTGATCATGGCTCTCCATTCCCCTTGTATAATCTAGAGATATCTAGATGGCAGAATCTATATCGCAAACACTAACATGGCCACAATTTCTTCCCCCTTCTCCAGTAAAACTCTATTCTGATAATGTGTTAGTTACTATGTGTCACATACTGCCCTAAATATATGTATATTCTTAAAATTTTATTAATTTGAGGGGGGGGAGCAGAGGGAGAGGCAAGCAGACTCCATACTGAGCATAGAGCCCAACCCAGGGCTCTATCCCAGAGCCCTGAGATCATAATCTGAGCTGAAATCAAGAGTCAATCACTTAACTAACTGAGCCACGCAGGTGCCCCCTAAGTATATTTTACATATAATATATCCTATAATCCTCACAAAAGTGCTATAATCCTCACAATAATGCTACGTATGCTATTATTTCCATTCCACAGATGAGAAAACTGAGGCCTGGAGAGGTAAATTATTTTCCATAGTCATTCATCTAGCTTCTGCAGAGCCTGGATTCTAGTCCCAGCTTTGTGCTACTCCAAAACTGTACTGTCTCCTCTTCATTTTCCCTTCTGGGTTGGAGGAACCAAGAACTTAAGTAAGTCTGATTGCTAAGACGATTTCATTGGCCCTTTTAGCAGTCACACACATTTACTTTTTGTTGAAGATGCTGCTGAGATCAACCTTATTCTCTGTGAAACAGCAAAGTCTTTACAGAACTTGTTGCCCAGGGTAAGCAGATAACCAGATCACTGGCTAGCTTGTCTGTCTTCGTCTCTGTACACAGCTTTTCCAGTTGGACTTTGTGACATCTTTTGCTCAAGATGAGCCATTTCACTTGTATCTTGAATGTGAAATGTAAGACTGACCTCAGCGGCTGTTGCTTTTCAACAGTAAATAAAACGCTGTGCTGCTTAAATTCTCTCAGTCTGCCAGATTTTATTAAGTTTATTTTCTCCACCCTTCCCACATTATCTTATCATGTTTTTTTGCCTCTGGAAATGCAGTGTAGTGCTACTATTCAACTTTTAAGATCCTGATGGTGTAGAATTCAAAATATTGCTCCCTAGGTGCTACTAAATAAGTTTTAGTTGCATCAGGATATTCTAAAGTTGCTAAGTGATACCCAAGCCACCATTCAGGATAATATTGATAATGCCAAAAAGTGATCTATAAACACAAGCATTAAATAATTGCCCACTGATAAATTTAGAAATAGTAAATCTTAAAGCTTTAGGGATGTTTTAATCAGCTGACTTTTAGTGAGTGCTATCACTTAACCATTGCGCTAAGTGCTTGTCAACAAAATAATGAGGTGGGTTAGATTATTTTCCCTCTTTTTACAGTGTCTAAGTGAATGGCAGAGCAAGATGATAGGCACCTTGAATATTATATAGTCCAGCCGCCGTGTGCATTTGTATGCTTCTAGTGAAGGATGTGGAGCTTGTTACATTTTGAGACTATTTTATATCTACAGGACTTCTTCCATATTCTGAGCTAAAATGTGTGTTTCTAAAGCTCCTAATCATCAGTTCTAGTCTTGCCCCACCTCACCGCCTTGGCCCAGGACAAGTTTAATTCTTTTTTCATGTAGTATCCCTTTGGTTATTTCAAGATATTTCTTCTATCTCTCATGAATTCTTCAACTCTTCCTCATAAACCAGGGTTTCAAGACTCCTTACCATCTCGGGTGGCTGGTCTTTATTATATTCCTCTAAAAATGATCATATTACTTAGATGTGGTCTAAACAGAATAAGGCAGTTTCCCTTCCTCCTTGTTCCCGATGCTATATTTCCATCAATCTAGTCTAAAATTCCACTTAATTGATCTGAACTGCATATGGGGGAAAACGCAGCCTGCTCCCCATCGCCTTCCCTTGCCTTGTGCTTGGTTTGGATGTTTATGTTCCTTTTCTGGTTCCGTCATAATACGAGCACGTACTTTTCTTCTGCATGACCTTGATCCTCAATTCCTTGTAGCATAGTACTGATCTCTGCATGGGCACGTAGGTTACATTTATTTTCTCTTGGTTTCTATCACCTCATCTCTTCCCGCTTCACCTCCTGGATCCTACCTAGTTCAAAATCAGAGAATCCAAATTGCTTTCTAATCATCTTGTTTCTTTCAAATGTGAGGTAGGCATGTTCTGAATCTGGTGTATTTGGATGTGTCTATCCTGGTTAGCATTTACAATACATATGCTAACAGCCTGAGGCTGGCTGCCAAGAGAGTAGTTTGATTTGAAAATGCTTTTCCTAAGCAGATCTCAACGAGTTTCGCTTTACAGGAGTTCCAGAGGAAAAAACACGACCCAGAGCTTGGTCATCTGAATGCAAAAGGTGGTGAATGCATGCTTACTCTTCATTCCATGGACAGCTAAACTGATAACTAACCAGGTCGGATGATGAGAAGCATAATGGATGCAGCCTGGGTTCAAAACTTGACTCTGCAGATTGCAGCCTGGGCGATCTTGTGCTAGTTACTTAACTTCTCTGTGTCTCAATTTCCTCATCTGTAAAATAGTGGCAACAATTGTACCCACTTCTTAGGCCTGTTGTGAGGAGTTAATTTGTATAAAGAGCTTAGAACAGTGTCCGGCTCACACATAGTGAAGGACAGATATTCCTTCATGTTGGATAACACCAAAACAGAAAGGAGATTATTTCTCCTAGGCATTTAAGTTTTCCGCCTGCATCTTTACAAGCCTTAATTCACTGAGCCTTAGTATTGAGGTTTTGGCTTTATAAGGAAGCAGACTTTCAGAAGGAGGCTCAAGAGTCATTTGTGAATGAATGCCCCTCAATCTGGGGCTGGTGAGAAGCAGGGTAGAATTGTTATTGAAGAGGGAGAAAGGCTAGAAGAATTAAAATCTATCGGGGATGAGATCCAGCATTATCTTTCTTTTCTTCCTATTGAAACAACAACAACAGCAACAACAAAACTTTCAGACAAAAATGAGTAAATATGACTCCTTAGTGAGGGCTGTGGAACTACAGACCTTACCAAAAGAATTAAGTAAGTGGTCTACAATGGCCAATCTTTTGTGCTTTAAAAATCTCTGGATTTAAAAAATGAAAACATGACTTCCTATCCCCCTACCCCCTCTCAAAACCACCCCTCTTTTTAAGTCTTGGTCCTATAGCAGTTTCCTAAGGAATTCTACAAAATGCCAAAGGTTTCACAGAAACTTAAGTTTGCTAATGTATAGTCTACAATGTACACTCTACACTAACAGAAGAAATTAGTATAGGTTGTGTCAAATCGTGTTAAAATACAACATTAAATAAATGCAAAGAGCCCAGAACAAAGAAAGTGATTAAGCTGGTTTAACTGCATTCAACCCACTATGCTAAATCCCTGTAGGGGGCTTGAGTTAAACAACAAACTTGGGTTTTTTTTGCCTAAATCCTTTTCTTCAAAGAATACATTTTTCTGGTAATTCCGATAAATTTGTTTTCATCTTCTTCATTTTTCAGTCCCTAGGGAAGCTGGGGTGAGAATAACCTATCCCATTGGGTTAAATTTTAGGAAGAGATGGGACTGCGAAGAATGGAATAGAGATCAACTAACTATACAACTAAAGAGGCATTGGGTTAACCGAGGAATGGGAGGTGTGCGATTGTTCAGCCCCAGAAAAAGGCCAGCTAGTGACGCCCGGGATGAGGATTTTATCCGGCAGTGAATCAAGGAAGACTGAGAGGGAGATAATAAGGTGTAATTATAGCAGTGCTGTTAGTGCCTGTTTATGGGGTCTGGCAGCAATTTGGTTGAACACCCCTCATTTTGAGAAATTTGTAATTTGGCAGTAAGAATTCTTGCCTTAAAATTTGGCACAAACCCTCACAGTTTAATATTGCAAAATCTGGGAAATGTTGAAATGTGGCTGCTATTCTAATTGAACTTCTTCAGGCTCTTTCGAATTGGTTTTTTTCCTGTTGGATTCAGAAACAAACGCCTTTTTAAAAGTTCACGAAGGTTTTTTAGACTACAGACTCAAGTAAGCTTACAAGCAGATGTACTGCTGTAGTAAACGCTCACGACTTAAATCTTTGTGTACACACAGTTGCGGGGGAAGGGTGGGGGCTTTAACTTGAAAAACCCGAGTTCCTTCTGTTTGGTAGCCCTTTAAAAATTCCTCACAATCAGTATTTTGTTTAATTTCCTTTGAGTCGGAGCGGTGCAACGTGGTGGTGCTCTTGGTTTTATCAACCGACTGCTTCCCCCAAGATTATTCTCCGTTGTTTTAAAGTAGAAGGGAGGTCACCAGGCTTTAGTGAAATGCGGCCAACTCCGGCTGGGACCAAGTTGGCCCAACCGACTTCTCTAAAGTAACTGGAAGTTTTCTGACAGGAAACCGGTCAGTTCTTGTAAGTCTCGGCTCCGGTTCCCACGGCCCCGGCGGCGGAGGCGCCCCCGACGCCCCTCTCTGGGCCGGGGAGGGGCGCGGGGTGCGGGGCGCTGTGGGCGGCAGGGGGCAGCAGCGGGAACCCGTTGTTCTCGAGGCGGGGGGTGGGGCGGGAAGCCGCGCCCCCCCCCCGTTTCCGCGCCCCGCTCCCTCCCCTCCCCCTCTCACGCCTTCCCTCCCCTCCCCGCGGGGAGGAGGGCGGGGGGTGCGGAGCCCTCTCCCGGGACAGGGGGCGTGCGCGTCCCCTCCGCTCCCCTCCCCCCGGCCGGGCTCTCCTGGCTCCCCGAGGCGGGAGTTTCCAGGAAGAGCTCAGAGCGCGGCCGCACCACCGAGCGCACGGAGACATCAAGTAGTCCCTCAGACCAACATTATTAGGGAATTCTAGCTGCCAGGGGCTGTCAGAGTCGCAACCCCGGAATGATAGCGGGTGACAGCCTGGCCTGAGGAGCTCAGAGAAAGAGGTCCGAGCTTCCACTGTGCATTGCCAGAGAAAGATGTGTGGGGGAGGCGGAACGAGTTCCGGCGGAGAGCTCGGGCGCGCCCGGTGGAGTGAAGCGCGGCGCGGTCGAAGCGCTCACGGAGTTAAAGTGGGCGGGAAAACCCGGAGCGGACTGTCCCTGACACGCCCAGGACCTCCCGTCCCATTTTTCGTGGGGGAGGGGGACGAAAAGAGCAAGGGAGAGAAACGTGTTTCCTTTCCCTGCTACCTAAACCCCCACTGAAGAAAAAAGTGACGACCCGCCAACGGGTACGCGCGACAGGACGCTTAGGTCCCGCCAGGGCGAGGAGGTGCCGCATGACTCCTCCTTCTCTAACGTCCGCACCGTCGGCGCACCGCGCGCGGTCAGAAGCCCAGGCCTGTGAGCCGGAGGAGCTGAGCGCGCGCATGCGCACGGTGGCGCGCGCTTCCCGCCCCTTTCCTGAGAGCGTTCGCTTTCCCCCTCCCCCCACGTTCCTCTGCCGCCACCTCAGAGCTTCCCCCGCACCCAGCCCTGTCTTTTCGGGGGAGGTGGCCCGTCTTGCCTATCCACTGACTAACCCCTTCACCTCAGCTTCGCCCCGCCTCCCCTGAGCTCCGGTACAAACTCCGCAGCGAGCGCTCGGCTTTCACATTCCCGCCTCCGCCCTCTATTTCCCCTCCCAACCCTGAAGCACTTCCTGCGAACTGCCCGGGTCTCGCTCTCCTCCGCGCGCCGCCTACTCCCTGCCCCGACTGGGTGGCTGCCTTCACGTTGGCAGAGCCACAGCTTGTGATCCTGTAATTCTTCCTCCAAGTTGCGATCGCCTGCTCCATTTTACAGATGGGGAAGTTAAGGCCCAGAGTTCTAACAGGCTGGATTCTTCGAGTTCTTCCCCAAATCGAACCATAAATAACAATGGAAAGATAAACCCTCAATTTCCTAGAGTTTCAAGCAACCTTGGAAAGACAGCCCCCCAAGTCTTTACCTTGGGATCTTCAGTCCGTCAGCAACAGCCATAGAAACAATTAACCCCAAATCAACTCTGTAGTGTTTACTACGTCAGATAAAGGGCCAATTCGAGATCCTAGACTTAGAGGTGATAAGAGGTTATTTGTTCAATGTAAAATCGCTTTTTAACGTGATGTGTCATGTTTTCTCCTAGATCTTGTAATTCTCTTATTCCTCCCCCCATTCGAGATCAGTTTTTAAGGTTTTGAAAACATTGTGATGGAATTTGTTTCCTCGATTAAAAAAAAAAAACCTATTTTATCTTAAAAGATAACTTTTCCTTTTTGTTAATGTTTGGTTATTATTATCCTGAATTCCTCCTCTTCCCAAAGTTCTTCCATGGGCTTCAGCTCTAATTTGAGTTATGTGTGAGAGGCTTGCAAGAGGTGTCATAAAGAAAGCTGGAAGCGCTGTAAGCCTTTTGTGTACCACAAATCTTAAAGATATAACTGGGAACAAAAGGAAATAGGAGACCCGTGTAATTTTATGTATATCTAGAGATTTCATTAATTCAGATTCAATGATTTGAGACTTATTCCGAGCATGGTAAATATGGATCCGTTTTGTTACTTTTTTTTTTTTTTTTGAATGACTCTTTTATCATGATTTCCCTCTATTGCAAATATCTTTCTTTAAAAAAAAAAAAGATTTTATTTATTTATTTGACACAGAGAGAGAGAGCACAAGTAGGCAGAGCAGCAGGTAGAGAGAGAGAAGGGGAAGCAGGCTCCCTGCTGAGGAGAGAGCCCTATGGGGCTTAATCCCAGAACCCTGAGACCATGACCTGAGCCACCCAAACGCCCCTTTGTAAATATTTCTAAATTATTTTTTGGGCTGATGTCTTCTAAGCATAACCATGGTCTTAAGAACCAATCCTGATTTGTTACAAGAGGGTTTTTTGTTAAGTAGACTTAGAGTGTTGCATGCTAACACTTTCTGAATATTTGTTCAGCAAATGGATACTTCCTAGATGCATAGATAGCACTGTTACTTCTTTTGTGGCATATAAAGTTGGACAAGACAGGGCTGGGTTTTTTTGTTTTTTTGTTTGTTTGTTTTTAAGATTTTACTTAAAATCTTAAGTAAGATTTTACTTAAAATCTTTTTTTTTAAGATTTTATTTATTTATTTGACAGAGAGAAATCACAAGTAGATGGAGAGGCAGGCAGAGAGAGAGAGGGAAGCAGGCTCCCTGCTGAGCAGAGAGCCCAAAAATCTTTTTTTTAAAGATTTTATTTATTTATTTGACAGAGAGAAATCACAAGTAGATGGAGAGGCAGGCAGAGAGAGAGAGGGAAGCAGGCTCCCTGCTGAGCAGAGAGCCCAATGCAGGACTTGATCCCAGGACCCTGAGATCATGACCTGAGCCAAAGGCAGCGGCTTAACCCACTGAGCCACCCAGGCGCCTCAAGATTTTACTTAAAATCTTAAGTAAGATTTTACTTAAGAGAGCGAGAGAGAGCATGCCCAGGGGAGGGGGGAGGAAGGAGAGGGTAAGACTCAAGCAGACTCCCTACTGATTGTGGAGCCTAAGGAGGGGCTCCATCCTAGGATCCCAAGATCATGACCTAAGCTGAAGTCAGAACTTCAACTGACTGAGTCACCCAGGCACCCCAAAACAGGGCTGTTCTTAAAATGCAATCTAGTATTTGGGGCACCTGTGTGGCTCAGTGGGTTGAGCCTCTGCTTTTGGCTCAGGTCATGATCCCAGGAGCCTCGCATCGGGCTCTCTGCTCAGCGGGGATCCTGCTTCCCTCTCTCTCTGCCTGCCTCTCTGCCTACTTGTGATCTGTCTCTCTGTCCAAAAAAAAAAAAAAAAAAAAAAAGCAATCTAGTAGTGGAGATAAAACTCTTTATCATAGGCCCAAATCAGCGAAAATTCATTATTTATAATTCATTTTAAAAAATCATATGTTATATATTAATTTGCAGTTTACAATATTCTCCCCTTTTGTTCATGTACAGTTCTCAGGTTCTGAACATGCAGATCAGGAGATGGGAGCAATGAATAGTTAAGAACCATCTAAACAGAAAGGAGCAGGAGTGGTGACTTAATGGAAATGTGAATAATGACACAGTCCATTATTGAAAAATAAGATCGTAGGAACGACAGGAAAGAGAAAAATTAAAGTGTAAGAATGTGCAGGTCTTCAGATTTTAAGTGCTGAAGAAAAATGGGAAAGCCTTAGGAATTATGTACTGTTTAACTTTGTATGAGTGTTCACAAACAGTTTTTATTTCAGGAAGGATAGAATAGTCTTGGATTTAAGCACTTGCCTACACACATAGAATTGGTGAGGAGTTTTAAGGAAGGCAAATGGTAGAGAAGTAGGATCTAGTTTCTAGTGGAATTCAAACTTTGTAGAGCAGGAGTTGGGAGATCCTTTGATTGGTTTAGACAGACCCAAAACTCTTACCCACCCACCCCCAAGAAATCACTTAAGAGTCAAGAGATTAAATATAACTTAAATCTAAATACTTTTGACCAATTTAGAAAGCATTGTATTTGAACTTTATTACTCAGAATTACTCTTCTAGGGGCACCTGGGTGGCTCATTCGGTTGAGTGTCTGCCTTTGGCTCAGGTCATGATCCCAGGGTCCTGGGATAGAGCCCTGTGACAGGGCTCCCTGCTTGGTGGGGAGCCTCCTCCTTCCTCTTCCTCTGCCTGCTGTTCTGGTTACTCGTGTTCTTTCTCTCTCTCTGTCAAATACATAAATCTTTTTTTTAAAAGTTACCCTTCTAAATGATTTTTTAAGTTCAAGCTCCATTCAGCTACTCTAAGTGTGTGTGCTGGGTTCTTGCTTCTACTTCCAGAGTTCACTGCAACTTCCACCTTGATGTTACATCCTAGTCTGCAAACTGATGCCTCTCATGGGGTTAGTGCTATAAGTAACTAGGGGGCACCTGGGTGGCTCAGACAGTTAAGCATCTGCCTTCGGCTCAGGCCATGATCCCAGGGTCCTGGAATCTAGCCCTGCATCAGGCTCCATGTTCAGTAGAGAGCCTGCTTCTCCCTCTCCAGCTCTCCCTGCTTGCATTAATTCTCTCTCTCTCTCTCTCTCTCTCTCTGTCAAATAACTACATTAAATCTTAGGGGGGGGAAAGCTAAGTAACTAGGTTTTCAGCTCGATATCATTTTGTTTCTCGCTTTTAAGTTCAGAAGTTAAATTGTGAGAACCTCAAGAACATTGTCTTTGTCAAGTAAAATGAAAAAATTACATGTGAAAATGTATATTTTTATTAAGTCTAAGGATTTTCAGAATTCTCATATGTAAAAAAAAAAAAAAAGAATTCGTGTATTGTTACTCATAACCTGCAATAGTACCACAAAGACACTACAAGTCAATCTGCTATGGTTTGTTATCACTGATATGCGAGAACAGTGGCACTATCTGATTTCTTTTTTTTTTTTAATTACTCTTTTTTTTTTTTTTAAAGATTTTATTTATTTGACAGAGAGAAAGAAATCACAAGTAGGCAGACAGGCAGGCAGAGAGAGAGAGGGGAGGAAGCAGGCTCCCTGCAGAGCAGAGAGACCGTCGCGGGGCTTGATCCCAGGACCCTGGAATCATGACCTGAGCCGAAGGCAGAGGCTTCAACCCACTGAGCCACCCAGGCGCCCCCACTATCTGATTTCTTAAGGGAAAATCACGTTGTAGACTAAAATCTATAGAAAAACTGACACAAGTTATCACCTTTATCCCAATGGAATTTGGGCCTTTCCCCCCCCTTTATTGTCATCCTCTGTGTCATAGTGCATAAACAATCAACCTGTGTGTCATATAGCACAAACAGATCCCTGTTGTTAGTCCTGCATCCAAGCTGGAATTCATAAGGCTTCCATTTCTTCTGTCATTTTAGAAGCCACAGTTTGAATAGCAACCCATTAAGTCTTTTCATTCAATAAGCCTTCTAAAGATGACTTTTCTGGTCACTGCTTCTGACTCCATTCTTTGTGGGATCCTGGCTGTATCACTCCTCTTATTTGGGCTTCAGTTTCTCTACCTTGGGTCTTGCTGGATCCACAACCAGCTCCTGGCCATTCTTCAGGGGGCCACTTTTTTTTGCCTTAGTGCTACAGGGCCCTGGATTCTTCACCTATGGTTTTTCTTGTGTTTTTGTTTTGTTTTGTTTTGTTTTTTAAAGATTTAATTTACTTATCTGACAGAGGAAAAGAGCACAAGTGGGGGCAGTGGCAGGCAGAGGGAGAAGCAGGCTCCCCACTCGGCCAGGAGTCCCACGCAGGACTCCATCCCAGGACCATGACCTGAGTTGAAGGCAGACACTTAACTGACTGAGCCATCCAGGCATCCCTAGCATTTCCTTTCAGTATGAATGTTAGTAACAAAATCATAGCAGTATTAGCAATACTGGTACTTGTGAATTTCACTGATAGAAATCACAGATAATTTCCTATCACACTGTAGTTGTTGTGGACATGTTGATATAGTTTGCTTTACTTTACTACTAGATCTTGTCATTTAATGTGTTAATAAACACATTGTATTATAAATTTTTAGTATTTTGATAACTATTTTGGTTTCCTTTGTAAAGCTCTTTTAAAAAAAGATTTATTTATTTATTTTGGGGGTTCATAGGGGGATGGAGAGAGAATCTTAAACAGACTCTTGCTGAGTGCAGAGCCCAGTGTGGGGCTCTATCTTATAACCTTGAGATCATGACCTAAGCCAAAATAAAGTGTCCGATGTTTAACTGTCTGAGCCACCCAGGCATCCCAGGTTTCCTTTGCAAACCTATGTAATATCCTCTGTAATTATTTAATGCATTTAAAAACATTCTGACAATAGGTCTGTAGGTTTTTCCACACTGCTAAAGGAGTCCATGGTACAAAGAAAGATTAAGAACCCCCACTTTAATAAAAATAATTACTATTAGCAACAGGTTATAAACAATTGAATAAGAGTCCATGAGTCCCCACGGAAATAAATAAGTGAATAATCATTATACAAATGTAGGAAAATTGAAAGCTTTTCCTACAGTAAGATGACAACTAATAAATATAAATGGAATGATGAGGGAGGAAACTCATTCACAGATGCTAAAACTGGTGGGTGAAAGTTTGTTGAGGAGAAGGATATTTATATTCCAAAGTATCTCTCCATAAACTACTTAGTAGTTATAAAGGGGAAATAGTGGAAGAACCTCTTTAACACTGCCTCAACCAACTCATCAAGCTTATATCACAGATATTGGGACAAACTGACTTTATGTGTCTCTTAATAAGAAGCACTGAGGACACAACATCGCTTCACTGGTAATCCTGCCAAAAATGTACAGACTGAATCTAATCATGAGGAAATGTCAGACAAACCCAAATTGAGAGCCATTTTACAAAATAGCTAGTCTGTACTCTTCAAAAATGTCAAGGTCAGGAAACAAAAAGAAAGGCTGAGGAACTGGTCCAGATTAAAAGAGGCAAAAGAGACGTGGCAACTAAATGCAATGTGTGACTTTAGATGTTATCCTGGACCAGGAAAAAAATAACACTAGATAATGTTTTTAGGACAACTGACAAAATCTAACATGGATTGTGAATCAGATAATAGTACTGAATCAATGTTAAATGTTCCAATTTTTATATCTATACTATGGCTACGTAAGAGAACAACCTTGTTCTTAAATAACATACTGAAATATTTAGCAGTAAAAGAGTGTGATGTCTCTAAGTTTCAAATGGTTCAAAAAATACATATATTTATGTCTATATGTAAATATAGAATCATAAAGCAAATGGAGCAAATGTAAATAAAATTTGATTTGGATAAAGGACAGGGGAGTTCCTTCTACTGTCCTTCAAATTTTCTGACACTTTGAAATTATATTGCCTTAGATCATTTGCTCCATCTCCTCACTTTGAAGAGGTGAAAATTCAGATTTTGGAAGGTGAAGACTGGTTCAAGATCATATAACAAGTTAGTGACGAGAGTTAGGGGCAAAACTCATATCTCCAGATGTCAGTCTGCTTTTAACAACACTAACTGAATCCTTTGGTGTTTGTGTTTGGAAGGCAAAAATTGAGCCACCCCTTTTTACTTCTCTTTTTAGTGTCTTGGTTCCTTAGAGATAGTTCCTTCTACTAGAGAACCACAGAATCATAACTAAATGCCTCTTTCAGTTCCTTCATGATTAGGCAAGGATCAATTTGAAGTTTTTGAGATGTAGTGTTGGAATATCACTTTACTCTTGTAGGTTCAACATCTTTCTTACTGCCAATCTTTTCCGTAAATGGTTGGTTTCTTTTATATGGCACTATTTGTACCCCTTCTCCTATAGAGTGGTGCTGTATTACTGTGTAAACTTCATTCCACAGGCCACTCCATTTCAACACTGTGTACTCTAAAGAAAATTGTATTTTTCATTTCTATGATTCTAAAATTCAGTTTTCTTGTAAAAAATTAAGGCATAATATACTGGGGAAAAGGGGGATCTAGGATCTTAGAATTATAGTCTTTTTTTTAAAGATTTTATTTATTTATTAGACAGAGATCACACGTAGGCAGAGAGGCAGGCAGAGAGAGAGGAGGAAGCAAACTCCTTGCTGAGCAGAGAGCCCTATGTGGGGCTCCATCCCAGGACCCTGTGATCTCGACCAGAGCCGAAGGCAGAGGCTTTAATCCACTGAGCCACCCAGGTGCCCCTAGAATTATAGTCTTAAAGAGAGTAATCTAACCACAGTAATAGATGGTGGGGGACATTTAATAGTTCTACTAGTTACTGAGTAATATCAGCAAAATATTAAGGACGCAAATCTGTTGTTTTCTATGTAAATCATGGTAAATCAGTTAATTATCATCAATATGAGGACTCCGTGTCTCCAAATGGAATAATGGAAAATATTAAGTTGAACCATATGAAATTGCCATTTTTGTAACAGCTGACTATCAACACTTTTATATGGCTCAATTTAATAGCAGTGAGCACATTATTAGAATTACTTTAGGTTGTTAAATTAGGCTATTTTTCTTTTCTTACAGAACTGTAGAAAAATGGAGATATTCATGTGGTATCTGCTTTTGACTCTTCAACTTCTCAGTTTCTTTTCCTACCCTGGCTGTTCCTGCCCTCACACTCTGTGAGATTCTAGCTAAGCTTTGGATTCCTCCAGATTTCCGTCTTGGCTTGTATTACCTTCCAGCATTGGGAGCCTTCCATCAGTTCTTAGAAAGTTAGAGATGGACTATCAGAGACAGTTTGTTCAATCTCTTTATACTACAGATGAGGAAACAAAAGCTAGCATCATAAAGCTGATATCTGATAGGTGTGGCAAGAATGCAAAATCCTGACTCCCAGTCCATTGATCTTTCTATTTCAGTACCTAGTTCTGTCTGGATCTTATATTCCTGCAGCCCAACTGTATGGACTTGTATCTACCTGTCAATTTCTTTCTCTTTCCTATCCTTATCTTTTACTTGCTTCTCAATTCTCCTCAATCACCTGGATCTTATTTTCTCAGTTTTGCCTTTTTACCATTCCAGAGCAGATGCATTCGTGAAAGGTGAAGAAGTAGTTATATTCCATGAATTTTACTTCCCGGGGTGATACTATGGGGGAGTAGCTGGGATCATTTTATTTTAAGATAATGAAAGATACCCTTGTGCATTTGTGTATCTTCAGTGCATTATTGTATACTTACACAATATTTTGAAAATAATTAAAAAAAAACTAGTGGTTGATAATATCTGTCTGTACAATAAAAAATTCCATAGTCCAATGGAAACAATTGAAAGTAATTAGAATATTAGAATATTATTATTTAATGAATGATTGATTCTTTTGTTAAGCCCCAGAGAGTAGAGTTTTGAA
Source organism: Mustela lutreola (assembly GCF_030435805.1). Lineage (NCBI taxonomy): Eukaryota > Metazoa > Chordata > Mammalia > Carnivora > Mustelidae > Mustela > Mustela lutreola. The sequence continues at coordinate 19,483,630 of NC_081299.1, forward strand.
TTACGTTTGACTTTGCTAAAAATATACCATATCCTTATTCCTAAAATACTAAATTGTTTATTTGAAAAGACCTTGGGAATCATGTTTAGAGGAACAAAGTAAAATATCAAGAAAAAAAATTGTCATGAGGGAAGTGAAAGACTAAGGTAATGAACAAGTGTTGGGGTCCTAGTAGTAATGTAGCATTTTTTTTTAAATTTCCTTAAGTAATCTCTAAAACCAACATGGAGTTTGAACTCATGACCCTGAAACAAGAGTCACATGCTCTATCAAATGAGCCAGTGATTACTTCCTAATGTAGCAATTTTTAAAAGGAAGAGGGAAAATAATAATAATTTCTTATAATTTGCATACTTTTAAGATAGCTCAACTAGAGATTCAGCCACTAAGTAGCAAAACTTGGCAGTAAATGTTTGGTATATGAATCTGGTAACCTGAAGAGTATCTCAGATTTTTTTCTACCTTTAAAGACTTAGCTGTTGATAAGAAGTTCCTTATAAACACCTTATTTTGGGGCACCTGGGTGGCTCAGTGGGTTAAGCCTCTGTCTTTGGCTCAGGTCATGATCCCAGGGTCCTTGGATCGAGCCCCACATCAGGCTCTCCGCTCAGTGGGGACCCTGCTTCCTCCTCTCTCTCTGCCTGCTTCTCTGCCTACTTGTGATCTCTGTCTGTCAAGTAAATAAATACAATCTTAAAAAAAAAAAAACAACACCTTATTTTGTCATCATTTGCATCCTTGCAGCCCAGGAATTTGGTTTTATGTGCGTTACCTGCTTAAGGACAAATTGACCTTCTATGGGTTAGATGTGTGGTATGCAAGGTGCTACTTCAGAAGGGAATTTGGATAAGCACTGACTGATGGATGTAAGAAGTCAATGGAGACTGGGGTGCCTGGGTGGCTCTATGAGTTAAGCCTCTGCCTTCGGCTCAGGTCATGGTCAGGGTCCTGGGATCCTACTTGTGATCTCTCTCTCTCTTTCTGTGTTAAATAAATGAATAAAATCTTTAAAAAGGTGGGGGCACCTGGGTGGCTCAGTGGGTTAAGCCTCTGCTTTCGGCTCAGGTCATGGTCTCAGGGTCCTGTGATCAGGCCCCGCATCGGGCTCTCTGCTCCTCGGGGAGCCTGCTTCCTCCTGTCTCTCTGCCTGCCTCTGTGCCTACTTGTGATCTCTGTCTGTCAAATGAATAAATAAAATCTTAAAAAAAAAAAAAAAGAGAAGTCAATGGAGACTGTCTTAAGGCCAATGTTTGTATTTTCTTCCTTCTGCCATCGTAGCTTTTCTAGAAATCATCTTTGGGTTTCTTTTATTAGTTAATCTCCCACTCCCATCCGCAAACCTACCTCATCCTCATCTCCCCACCATCTTTTTTTTTTTTTTTTTTAAAGATTTTATTTATTTATCAGAGAGAGAAGGGGAGAGAGCGAGCACAGGCAGACAGAATGGCAGGCAGAGGCAGAGGGAGAAGCAGGCTCCCTGCTGAGCAAGGAGCCCGATGTGGGACTCGATCCCAGGATGCTGGGATCATAACCTGAGCTGAAGGCAGCTGCTTAACCAACTGAGCCACCCAGGCGTCCCTCCCCACCATCTTTTTATGTGTAAACCAAACCTTGTCAAAAGCAACTTATGGCAAAGTTGTACAATTTTCTTTGGAAAATAAAAAATGGTTATGTATATGACTATCTCTGGTCTATTTTCCTTTTCAAGTTTTAATCACTCTGTTATTCATAGTCCTGATTTGGAAAAACAAGAGAAAGGACTGTTCATCTGTGGTAAATGGTGTTACCATCGATAATTGTAAAAGGGTTTTTAGACACTATTCATGATTCTGTCTAATAAAGTAACAACCCTTAGATTCCTAATTTTATCACGTAAAAACTTGCAGCGTTTTCTCCAACTATCAGTTGTTCCTGTTACATACATAGAGCTGAAAAGAGATAGTGTTTATTTCAGGGTTCTTTCACAATCATATGTGAAAGTGAGATGTTGCTTTATCAAATATAAAGAAATCAGTTGCCCATTACTCATGCCTCTATTCTGCAGATATTTCCTATGAATACAGTGGGTAATACATTTAAAATTTTTTCACTTTAGCTTATTTCACTAATAGTTATTATCTTTTTTTAAAGATTTATTTATTTATTTGACAGACAGAGATCACAAATAGGCAGAGAGGCGGGCAGAGAGAGAGAGGAAGGGAAGCAGGCTCCCTGCTGAGCAGAGAGCCAGATGTGGGAATTGATCCCAGGACCCTGGGATCATGACCTCAGCCGAAGGCAGAGGCTTAACCCCCTGAGCCACCCAGGCGCCCCCCTAATAGTTATTATCTTTAACTTGTTGAATTTTCTCCAAGACTCTAGGAAAAAAGAGCCTTACCGATAAACTTAAAAGAAAGACACTTCGATGACCACCCTTCCGGAATTCTTCTTGGCTAAAGGGTTTAGCTGATGAACTTGATTTAGACAAGAACCTACCTAGATCCATTCTACTTATTCAAAATTTGCCAATCTCTTAAAATTTGTTTTATTTTTTAAAAATTTTTAATAAATTCTTTTAAAATATTTATTTATTTATTTATTTGACAGAGAGAGAGAGAACAAGTAGGCAGAGAGAGAGGGGGAAGCAGGCTCCCCGCTGAGCAGAGAGCCTGAGGCTTTAACCCACTGAGCCACCCAGGTGCCCCCAAGATGATCTTTTCTTCTCTTTTAGCCACCCATTAACACATTATACATACCAGTTTATCAAGCCAGCCGGATTCTTTGAGATATTACTAGGTTCTCAGAGTAAAATAAATTAAGTAAACACCAAATATTATAAATCTCTCAAATATATTTATAATTCACCTTATGGATATATTGTGAATGAATATTCAAGTCTCTGAGAAGGTCTGCAATAAAAGAAATCTGACTAATTTTGTTTAGTCCATTGTGCTTAGTAAATGCTTTCTAAATTGCAAGTTGTAATTCATATGTCACTTTCTGCATGAAGACTCTAATGACTCCCTCAGGCTGTATCCAGTGTGTCCACCACTGAATTCACATAGCTCAGTACATTATAAAGTGCTATAAAAATTTAGTTTCTATTAATATTATGATATAATCTTTTGATTGTAAGCAACAGAAAACTCACTTCAAATTGGCTTAAAGAATTAAGGGAATTTACTAGTCATTAACTGAAAACTCAGGCAAAGTTTGGTCCTCAGTATTGAGGATCCATGATATTACTGAAAACCTGGTTTCTTTCCATTTCTTTTTCAAAATACTTGATTTTCTAAAATTTGCTCAATATGACCCAACATGCTCAATCTCAATATGGCTGTAGCAGTTTCTTTTTTTTTTTAAAGTTTTTTTTTTTTAATTTATTTATTTGACAGACAGAAATCACAAGTAGGCAGAGAGGCAGGCAGAGAGAGAGGGGGAGGCAAGCTCCCTGCTGAGCAGAGAGCCCGATGAGGGGCTCCATCCCAGGACCCTGAGATCAAGACCCGAGCCGGAGGCAGAGGCTTTAACCCACTGAGCCACCCAGGCACCCTGGCTGTAGCAGTTTCTAGGAGGGTTATATGTCTTTCCTCATCTCTAGTCATAAAAGAACATCTCTCAAGGGAGCTACTTCACAATAACAAGGAAACATCTTTCTCAGAAGCCCCAGCAAAGATCTTTGCATATCTCATTAGCTTGAATTAAGGTCACTCATCTGTCACTGAACTAATTAATGTCCATGGAGATAGGATGTGCTGGACTTAGGTCAAAAAGTTCTACCTTGGACTTGAGTGTGAAGTCAGCTTCCTTAGAAGCTTTTTGTTATTACATATGAAAGAATATGGGTACTGTTCCTAGTAGGAAGAAGAAATAGGTGCTGGGAAGCCAAAACCAATAAAAAATCTACTATGCGATGTTTATTACTATATTCCATTACTTCTGTGTCAATACATTGGTACACATTAATTCATACATAATTAGTACATTAATTAATCATTCCATATTAATTAACTTTGTTCATACAAAAACTTGTACCCAAATGTTCATAGCAGCAATATTCATAATAGCCTAAAAGTGGAAACAACCCAAGTGTCTGTCAATTGATGAATGGATAAACAAAATGAATGGATAAACAAAATGTGGTATAACCTTATAATGGGGGGATGCCTGGCTGGCTCGGTCAGAGAGCATGCAACTCTTGATCTCAGGGTCACGGTCACGAGTTTGAGCCCCACATTGTGTGTAGAGATTACTTAAATAAATAAAACTTAAAAGAAAAATGCAGTGGAGGGGCACCTGGGCTCAGTCCATTAAGCGTCTGCTTTTGGCTCAGGTCATGATCCCAGTGTCCTGGGATCAAGCCCCACATCGGGCTCCCTGCCCAGCAGGAGTCTGCTTCTCCCTCTCCCACTGCCCCTCTACTCATGCTCTCTCTCTCAAATAAAAAAAATTTTTTTTTAAACTGCAAAAAAATGTAATGGACTATTATTTAGAAATAAAGAAGAATGAACTACTGAAACTTACTACAACATGGATGAAACTTGAAAACATTATGTTAAATGTTAAGAAGCCAGTGTAAAAAAGGCTACATATTGCATGATTCCATTTATATGAAATGTACAGAGTCAGAAAATTCAGAGACAGAAAGTAGATTAGTGGCCACAACAGACTAGGAGGAGGTAGAAATGGGATGTGGTTGCTAAGAAGATACAAGGTTTTCTTTGGAGGTGATGAAAATGTTCTGAAATTAGTGGTGATGCTTGCATAACTTTATGAATATTCTCAAAACTACTAAATTATACACCTTAAATGTGTTTGTTTGGTTTTTTTTAGATCTTATTTTTTTAAGTAATCTCTTCACCCAACATAGGACTTGAACTCACATCCTCAAGATCAGGACCAACTGAGTCAGCCAGGGACCCCTGTATACTTTGAATTTATATGGTAAATTTTATGGTACATGAATTATGTTAGTTCAAAAAAATATACACAAATATACTTTGAAGTTAGGAGTTCATTTGCACCTTTTATTTTCAAATCCCTCCCACCCCATGGGAACCACAGTGCCTTATACATAGCAGGTGCTCAAATAATATTTGAATGGGGGGGCACCTCAGTGGCTCAGTTGGTTAAGCATTTGACTCTTGATTTCAGCTCAGGTCCTGATCTAAGGGTCTTCAGGCTCCCTGCTCAGTGGGAAGCCTGCTTTTCCCTCTCCCTCTCCCCCTGCTTATATTTCCTTTTTCACTGTGTCTCTCTCTGTCAAATAAATAAAATCTTTAAAAAAAAATTGTTTTCACTTAATTTTCAACTTTGAGAACGAAGAGTTTAATTGGAGCTCTGAATCTGTTTTGTCTCAATACTGCTTATAGTATTTGTCTTATTTCTTAAAATCATTACCTTAGGTTTGGGTTTCTTCTCCAGAGGGCTTTAATCGTATTAGCACCTTTCCAAGTTAATGGTCTCTGTATTTATCTCCACAAAGAGAGGATGTGAAGGAACCTATGTGTGCAGGGGGAATCATTGGTAGTGCAAATGATCATGAGTCTGAAGAAGAGGAAGGTCAGAAATAAATTTATCTTCCAAGTTTGTCCTGGCTTTCTTTAAACTGGGGTGGGCCTTGCCACCCCAGATTATAAGTAAGATATAGAGCCTGCTTAGCTCTGTCATTCAGAAACAGAGACAGCGAGAGAGGGAATACAAGCAGCGGGAGTGGGAGAGGGAGAAACAGGCTCCCCACGGAGAAGGGAGGCTGACATAGAGCTCGATCCCAGAACCCCAGGATCGCAACCCGAGGCTAAGGCAGACCCTAACGACTGAGCTACCTACCCAGGCACCCCAAGTTGCAGGCACTATGGCACTTTCTTAAATGTGCTAACTATTTTAACCTGTATCACCTAAATAAAAATAGATATATTTCCTTACCGTATTTGTTTCTTGTGGCTGCTATGACAAATTACCACAAACTTGATGGTTTAAAACAAAAGAAATGTATTGTTTCACAGTTCTGGAGGTCAGAAGTCCAAAATCAAGATGTTGGCAGGGCCACACTTCCCCTGGAGGCTCTATGAAAGAATTCTTTGCCTCCTCCAGCCTTTGGTGGCTGTCTGTATTCCTTGACTTGTGGTCACATTGTTCAATCTCTGCCTCTATGGTCACATTGCATCTCCTTCTCTGTCTCCTTTATGTGCCACTCTTTTTAAAAAAATTAATTTTTAATTTTTTTTAGAGAGAGCGAGCAAATGCATATGAGTGAAGGGTGGGTAGGGGGGAGGGAAAAGGGAGAGGGAGAGAAAGAATCTCAAGCACGTCCACACCCAATGTAGAGCCCAACACAGGGACTGATCTTTCAACTCCGAGATCATGACCTGAGCTGAAATAAAAAGTCAGTCACTTAACTAACTGAGCCACCCAGGTGCCCCTCTATGTGACTTTTATAGGGACACTTCTCAGTGGATTTAGCAATTACCCAGAAAACCCAGGTCAATCTCCTCATCTCAAGATTTCTAACTTAATTATATCTACAAAACTCTTTCCAAAGAACATTCAAAGTTCTGGGGTTTAGGACATGGACATATTTTGGGGGGTGCCACCATTCAGCCCAATACACCTACATAACCATAATACAATTGTCATTCTTAAGAAATTTAACACAGTCACAATTTTATTACTTAGTATTTGATCCATATTTAAAATTTCCCAATTTTCCTTATAATTTACTGTATGGCTTTTTTTTTTTAAATACAGGATTACATTTTGTCTTCAGCTGTCTTTAGTTCTTTAGTTTTCCTTATTCTAGAACAATTATTCACTTTTTATTTCCCCCATGATATTGCCATTTTGGGGGAGACAATACCTTAATTTGGATGAATCTGATTATTTCTTTATGATTGAAGTTAAACATTTTGGGCAAAGATATTAGAGAAGTGGCTAGTTACTCTTTGAGAGTAACTCAAAGAGTTCTCAAGGAGTGATCAACCACTTGCTCCATCTCTGGTTTCCCTCCCAACTCTTCCTCGCCAGCCATTTGTTCATCCAAGAATTTGCCAAAGCAGCCTTTAAAAATGTGTTGGTTTACTCTCTCTTTTCTTTAGCCATCCCCTCAACTTAAACAATTTTCTTTTTCTGTATACAAAAAATACAAATATTGGGTTGCAGTATGTGAGATTCTTCAATATTAGGCTGAAAATTCCCATGCAGTCCTTGGGAAATTATATTAAAACCACTTAGATAGTCACTAATGATTCTGGGACCTTGAGGCTACAACAATTGAAAAGAAAGCATTTCAAAAGAACTAAGAAATGGCTCCAATTATCAGTACCTATGGAATATCAGAAGTTTCTTATCGTTAATGAATAAGGATATATTAGGAAAAAAATCTAGTAAATCCACTTTGTAATTCATTCTTTGGGTAAAACTTTATAATTTTTATTTTACTTCTTTAGTTTTGGGCTACTGGTTCCTTTCTAAAGACTGGATATCTTCACATTAGAGTTGAAACAACTACTTAATGATATTTTTTTCCCTTGTATCCTTCCGACTGTACAACTGGTTACACTTCAACTCTCTTTTTGTTGCTCCTGGAATAGCTACTATTGTTTTCTTCCTAGTCTCTACTTTTTGGGGAATATGATTAAACAGATGCTTTTCTGTTTTCCTTATGCTGGTGAAGGTGTTTGCTAATGAGTGGCCTATCTAGCCACTGCCCTCCTAATTTTTCTAAAAAAAATCTTCGAAAGGTGCTTCTTGGTACTCACAAAAGATTTTTCTATTTCTCCCTTGTAGTACAACTATTAGAGCTAGTTGATGTGGTCCCTGAGGGATGTTCTGAATTTGTTAGAAATTGCTATGACTCCTTATTAACTTGATATATGCCTTAGGTCTCTGATTTTCAGAGAAGTTACAGAACTATATAGATACAAAGTTGTGTGTTTCTTTTGCTGTGTTTGGCCAGTTGTGTGATCAGTGGATGTCCTTTGTATAAAGAAAGAATGAGAAATCAGAAGGAAGAAGAGATAAAAATGGAGGGAGATGGTTATGGGAATGAAGAGGGAGATGGGCAAAGTGCGAAGGAGCCATAAAGCTAATTAATGAGTTTGAAGTCTTGTCTTCCAAGCATGAAAGCAAAGAAAATGAGTCAGAATCTGAGACAACCAAATCTAGTAAATTAAAAGAGATTATTAGGAAGTTGCCTCTAAAATGATATCATTGTCTATTCTCTCTCAAAACATACCTGTATTATTTATTCCTAGCAGAAAAAGGAAAATGGTTTTTGTAAGTATTAAGTAAGGTCTAGAGAATTACAAACCACTGAAATAAGTTATTTCTTTGGAGTTGAAATTTTATAGAATCATAGAACGTAAGATCTGAGGAAACTTAGAAAAAAGTTGTTTATTACTAACATTCATTCATTTCTCAACAAATATTTGTTGAATGTGTCTGGCACAACGTCTGGTTATATCAACAAAATAATAAAAATAATAGTAATTCATATCCTTCAGGATAGAATAATTGCTATGGAAAGATTTACGCACATTACAAAGTGCATATAGAAGACGGGCCTTTTTGTTTGTTTGTTTTTGCTAGCTTGTTTTTGAGATAAGATAGTTTTATTTGAGTTAAATCTTGAAAAAGAAATAGAAGTTTCCCTAGTGAGTAGAGGGGAACAAATCCTGACTGAGGAGACAGCACATGAAAAAGCACAGGAATATGATATACAAGAGTACATTTAGAGAACAGCAAGTAATTTGGTATATTAAATATGCCAATCATTTCTTCTATGCTCATATCCCCTTCTTAGGAACCTGCCCTTCTCAAAGCTATTGATTGCTCTTTATATTACATGACCTTAGACCCTTGGCCACAAGAGCAGGAATGGGCTATTGACTGGAGCTAATGAGATTTTCTCTTACAGAACTAAAATAAACCGAATAGACTTCCCTTGTTAGTAATGATAGACTGTATCATTCAAGTCAAACCTCCTACTGAAGACAGCTAACCAAACTAGATGAAACAACAACAACAACAAAAGCATCCTCTAAAAGCATCCAGTAACTAAGAAAATAGTGAGGAATTACTGGGCCAAGATTTTGGATAGGTAAGCAATTTGGAGAGACGAGCCTGACACTCATGCTGCTTTTGTCTGGAAGCATTTACTACATTTACTCATTCAGAAGAAGTAACTGTCAAACTAAGCTGTACTTTTGGCAGTCTTGAGAGCTGATGGGAACAAAAGTTGGAGTTCAGGGCCCATAAAAATGATTCTACCTGGTCTTTGACCAGGTAGAATGCTGCACTGTAGGTGTAAGGGAACACCAAAATTAAACTAACCTTCATACAGACTTCAGGCTGACTTCATGTCATTTAACTAGAAAAATCTCAGGGCCTGAACTCGTATTAGCCCTAACTGGCCCTAACTGCTAGTAGCAAGAGTAAATAAAGAGTAAATAAAAATCCTCTTTGAAGGAAAATATCATCCTCAGCCTCAAATTATTTATATAAAAAGTTGTTTTTTCAGGACACCTGGGTGGCTCAGTTTTAGGTGTCTGCCTTCAGCTCTGGTCATGATCCCAAGGTCCTGGGATCGAGCCCTATGTCAGGCTCCTTGCTCAGCAGGGAGCCTGATTCTCCCTCCTCCTCTGCCCCTCCCCCTGCTTGTGTTCCCTCTCTTGCTGTCTTTCTGTCTGTCAAATAAATAAATAAATAAAATCTTTTAAAAATATTTTTTTTCAAATACAGTGTTTAGCACAAAGATAACCAGACATGCAAGGAGATAAGACACCATGAAGGAAGAGAAATAACAGATAATAGAAACAAACCCACAGGTATTCTGTAGGTTGCAATCACTGGACACAAACTATAAAACAACTCAGCGTACTATGTTCGAGGAGGTAAAAAACCAAACTTGAAAAACTTGGCAGACAACTACAAACTATTAAAAGTGATATAAAAGGGGTGCCTGGGTGGCTCAGCCAGTTAAGCTGCCAACTCTTGATTTCCACTTGGGCCATAATTTCAGGGTCCTGGGATCAAGCCGTGCATTTGGCTCTGCACTCAGCAAGGAGTCTGCTTTAGGATTCTCTCTCTTCCTCTGCCTCTCCCCCTACTCATTCACACACTTGATCTCTTTCTAATATAAATAAATCTTTAAAAATAAATAAATAAAAGTGATATAAAAATAGCAGATTTGTAAATGAGAAAAATGGAAACTCTAGACTAAGATGGTGGTGAGCACTGAGATTTGTAAGATCAGAGACACTCCTACCCAGTGACCTTGTTGGTCCATCTGCAAGAACAGGAAGAAATATAGAGCAAAACAGAGGTAAAAAACATGTGACTACAGGGAGAGAAAGATGTAGAGAGAGTAGCCACTTGATTGTTTTTCATTCTAGCCTCTTCTCACTATAAATGATGCCACAATAAATATCTGTGTACATATATGCTTACATATTAGTTTTTTTTATTTCTTCTTTCTAAAGTTTATTTATTTGAGAGAGAGAATGGGGGCAGGGGCAGAGGGAGAAAGAGAGAGAGAATCTCAAGCAGACTCCCCACTGAGCATAGAGCCTGACCTGAGGCTCAATCTCAAGACCTATGAGATCACAACCTGAGCAGGAATCACGAGTCCAGTGCTTAACCACTCAGGCACCCCACTAGTCTTTTTATATTTATTTAAAAAGATCCCACATGCTGCATTAAAAGAATATCTTGGGGGGGCACCTGGGTGGCTCAGTGGGTTAAGCCTCTTCCTTCGACTCAGGTCATGATCTCAGGGTCCTGGGATTGAGCCCCATATCGGGCTCTCTGCTCAGCAGGGAGCCTGCTTCACACCCCCCGCCTGCTTCTCTGCCTACTTGTGATCTCTCTCTTTCTCTGTGTCAAATAAATAAATAAATAAATAAATAAATAAAGTCTTTTAGAAAGAAAGAAAGGAGGAATACCTTAGGGCCACCTGGGTGGCTCAGTTGTTTGAGTGTCCCACTCATGATTTTGACTCAGGCCATGATCTCATGTGTCATGGAATTGAACCCTGCGACAGGCTCCACGCTCAGTGGGGTGTCTGTTTGAAGATTCTGTCCCTCTCTCCCTCCCCTCACTTTCTCTCTATCTCTCAAAATTAAATAAATAAATTAAATTTTTAAAAAAAGTATTGGGGTGCCTTGGTGGCTCAGTCAGTTAAGTGTCTCCCTTTGACTTGGGTCATGATGCCAGAGTTCTGGGATGAAGCCCCATGTTGGGCTTCCTGCTTCAGCAGAGAGCCTGCTTCTCCTTCTCCCTTTTCCACTTCCTCTGCTTGTGCTCTCTCTCTCTATCAAATAAATAAATAAAATATTTTCAAAAGTGTTTTAAAAATGAATATCTTAAATTTTGACACTATCACTTTCTGAAGTTCTCATCCCTTCACATTCTTTAAATAATGAATTTATTATATATGTGCTGATATATTGCCAATCTGAGGAGTTAAAAATGGAATCTTTAAAAGTCTACTTTGCATAAAAACAGACATGGCCAAGGGTGCTGGGTGGCTCAGTGGGTTAAGCCTCTGCCTTCGACTCAGGTTATGATCTCAGGATCCTGGGATCAAGCCCTGCATTGGGCTCTCTGCTCAGTGGGGAGCCTGCTTTCCCCCACCCCGGCCTGCCTCTCTGCCTGTGATCGCTTTCTCTGTCAAATAAATAAACAAAATCCTATTAAAAAAAAAAAAAACCCAGACATGATGAATGGAAAAGAAAAGAGAATCCAGAAATAAACCTTTGATATATGGTGAAATGATTTTTAACAAGGTGTCAAGACAATTTAATGCAGAAAGAACAGTCTTTTCAACAAATAGTAGTGAGAAACTGAATATCCACATGCAAAAGACTCTTACCTTGTGCCATACACAGAAATTAACTAAAAATGGATGAAAGACATAAATGTAGTATGAAAGCTATAAAACTCTTAGAAGAACAAATAGAAGAAATCTTCACATCATTGGATTTGGCAATGATTTTTTGGATATGATACCAAAAACAAAAGCAAAAGGCAACAAAAGTAAAAATAGATAAATTGAACTTCATCAAAATTCAAAACTTTTGTGCATCAAAAGATACTACCTGTAGAGTAAAAAGCAACACACAGAATGGGAGAAAATATTTGCAAATCATATATCTGATAAGAGATTAATATCTAGAATACATAAAGAACTTCTACAACTCAACAAGGACAAAAAACACTGGAAAACTCCCAATTAAAGAGGGGACAAAGGACTAGAATAGACATTTTTCTAAAGAAGATATACAATTGCCAACAAGAACATGAATGATGCTCAACATCCTTCTTCATTAGGAAGTTGCAAATAAAAACCACAGTGAGATATCACATCACACCTACTAAGAGGGCTATTCTATGAAAGACAGATAATATTTGTTGATAAGAATATGGAGAAATTGGAACCCTTATATATTGCTGGTGGGAATGTAAAATGGCACAATATTTTTAGAAAACAAGTTAATGTTTCTTAAAAAACTAAAAGTAGAATTATGAGTTTGGGAGCTTAAGGAAGAGAAGTGGAGCTGGATTATAAATTAGGTGGCCTATGGCAGTATTTAAAGCTATGGGACTAGATAGGATCACCAAGGGCAAAGTGTGGATAGAGCCAAAAAGAGCCAAAAGCAGACAATCTTCAGAAGTTAGAGGAAGAGGAGGATCCAACCAAGATGAGACATGACCAAAGAGGCAAGAAGAAAACTAGGAGAACAAAGTATTCTACAAGCCAAGGAAAGAAATGACTTCAAGGAGGGAGTAGCTGACAGTGTGGAATACTGTTGAGAGGTTAAGATGAAGGTAGAAATATGGCCATTGTATTTGGCAAGATAAAGTTTATAATGACCTGGGGGCCCCTGGGTGGCTCAGTGGGTTAAGCCGCTGCCTTCGGCTCAGGTCATGATCTCAGAGTCCTGGGATCGAGTCCCGCATCGGGCTCTCTGCTCAGCGGAGAGCCTGCTTCCCTCTCTCTCTCTGCCTGCCTCTCCATCTACTTGTGATTTCTCTCTGTCAAATAAATAAATAAAATCTTTAAAAAAAAAAAAAAGTTTATAATGACCTGAAAAAGACAGTTTAGGTAGAATGGTGGAGACAGGGGCACCTGGATGGCTCAGTCAGTTAAGCTTCTGACTCGTGATTTTGGCTCAGTTCATGATCTCAGAGTTGTGAGATTGAGCCCCATGTCAGGCCCATGCTGGGTGTGGAGCCTGCTTAAGAATCTTTCTCCCTCTCCCTCAGCTCCTCTCCCCCACTCTCTCAACCTCTCTTAAAAAGGGGGGGGGGCGCCTGGGTGGCTCAGTAGGTTAAAGCCTCTGCCTTCAGCTCAGGTCATGATCCCAGGTTCTTGGGATTGAGCCCACATAGGGTTCTCCGCTCAGCAGGGAGCCTGCTTCCCTTCCTCTCTCTCTGCCTACTGTGATCTCTGTCTGTCAAATAAATTAGTAAATAAATAAAATATTTAAAAAAAGAAAAAAAGCAGGGACAAAAACTATTTTTTAATGGATTAAAGAGAGAATGGAGATGAGAAAGTAGAACCAGCAAATAGAGACAAATGCTTTAAGTAATTTTGTAAAGAAGTAGGGTGATAGGAGGGAGGTGGGACAGGGAAAACTTTAAAAATATTTTTTTAAAAGATTTTATTTATTCATTTGACAGAGAGAAATCACAAGTAGTCGGAGAGGCAGGCAGAGAGAGAGAGAGGGAAGCAGGCTCCCTGCTGAGCAGAGAGCCCGATGCGGGACTCGATTCCAGGACCCTGAGACCATGACCTGAGCCGAAGGCAGTGGCTTCACCCACTGAGCCACCCAGGCACCCCTAAAAATATTTTTAAATAAAGGGGCGCTTGGGTGGCTCAGTCATTAAGCATCTGCCTTCAGCTCAGGTCATGATCCCAGGGTCCTGGGATCAAGCCCCATATCAGGCTCCCTGCTCAGTGGGAAACTTGCTTCTCTCTCTCCCAGTCCCCCTGCTTGTGTTCCCTCTCTGGCTGTTTCCCTCTGTCAAATAAATAAATAAAATCTTTGAAAAAAATATTTTTATATAAAAACAAAATTTTCAATAGATTATATTATATGGTACAAAATGACATACAGTGAAAATCTCACTCCCATAACTTTCCCTCAGCCACAATGTTTTCTTCCCTCATTTCAATGATTCCAGTCTCTTACAAATCCTTCTGGAAATATTCTCCGTATTTTGAGCAAATATTTACATATATGTATTCTATCTTCCTTCCCTTTAAACAAATACACAAATGGTAGCTCACTGTATATACTGCTTCTACCCCTGGCTTTTCTACTTATCAACATATCTTGAAGATTGTTCTATAAACGTATGTAAAAAGGTCTTCTGCTTTCTTTATGGTTGCATTATGTTATTATACAATAATTTATTTATCCAATCCCCTAGTGATCCCTACTGATGATACTTACATGGTTTCCAACCTTTTGTTATTACACATAAAGCTGCAAAAAATAATTTTATACATAGATCTTTTCACATGTGTGGAAATATGTATCTGTAGGATAAAACTACTTAGAATTGCTGAGTCAAAGCATAAGTACATTTGTGAGTTTGATAGATATGGTGTAAAAATTTTCTATATAGTTTGTACCAGTATATTTCCTACCAGCAATGATGAGAAAACTTGTTTCCCCATACAAAGTGTTATCAATTTTTTAAATCTTTGCCAATCTAGTAAGTGAAAATGGTTTCCTGTACCTTAAATTTACATTTTTTTCTTTTGAGTGAAATTGAATATATTTTCAAAAGTTTAAAAGCTATTTGTATTTCTTTGAATTGTCTCTTTTTCCCTTTTGTTCATTCTCCTAATGAATCGTTGGTCTTTTTCTTAGTCATCTGTAGGAGCTCTTAATATATCAGACACATTAGCTCTCTGTGATATGAATTGCAGATATGTCTTTTCATTTTATGTTTTTCTCTCCACAAATTTTAAATTTTTACATATTTGAATTTATCTAAATTTTGTATCATACTTTAAAAACCTTCCCCACTTCAAAAGTATTTTTTTTTAAGATCTTATTTATTTATTTGACAGACAGAGATCCCAGGTAGGCAGAGAGGTAGGCAGAGAGACAGGCAGAGAGAGAGGAAGGGAAGCAGGCTCCCTGCAGAGCAGAGATCCCGATGTGGGGCTCCATCCCAGGACCCTGGGACCATGACCTGAGCCTAAGACAGAGGCTTTAACCCACTGAGCCACCCAGGCACCCTGGGCTCACTCTTTAAATGACAACTGAAATCTTCCCCACAAATAATTCATGTTCTGTACTTACCACAAAGCTGCTAAAATCTCAACAACTTAGGCTTTGGTTTCTTGCCTTCTCTTTTTTCACCTGGCATTTATACGTCTCTAAAGAGAGAATTTGATTGGGTTGACTTTATTCAGTACTGAGTGCTGCTTTTTTTTTTTTTTTTTCCAATATTTTATTTATTTATTTGAGAGAGAGGGAGAGTGAGGGGAAGAAGCCAACTCCTCACTGAGCAGAGAGTCCAATGTGGGACTCAATCCCAGAACCCTGAGGTTATGGCCTGAGCCACCCAGGCACCCTGAGCACTGCTTTTGAACACAGCTACCACTACTGCCTCGATGCCTTAGTTGGCTGATGTATGTGTAGTTGCCTGTGGCTCATGTGTTAATCATCTGTGACAGCAAGGTTTGTCTCATTCAAAACATGTTGTATGAGTCATAGCACCTGAAGAAGAAAGAACAGTTTGGATCACTTTGCCTAGAAGGGGGCCATGTACCTGGCAAGTCCAGATGGCTGCCTGGACTCCTTGCCTCCTTCCAGTAAATTGTTCGTTTTCTTTGTCTCAGTAATGCATTCTGTTTTTGGAAATCTAACCTAGGGAAATGATTTGTAGGAGGTAGTTTAGAAGATTGGTTAAGAACACACAGGCTCTGGAGTCAGATATACCTAGGATTGAATCCCAAGTGGTGGTGATCTTGAGTACGTATCTACTAGAGATTTATATCTCTGGGTGCCTGGGCGACTCAGTTGAATAAGCATCTGCCTTTGGCTCAGGTCATGATGTCAGGGTCGTGGCATCAAGCCCTGCATCGGGCTCCTTGCTCAGCGGAGCTTGCTTCTCCCTCTCCTTCTGCCTGCTGCTCCCCTTGCTTGTGTTCTTTCCCTCTTTCTCTGTCAAATAAATAAATGAAATCTTGAAAAAACAATTTAAAGATATTTATATCGTTGAGCCTTAAGTCATAGTTATTCAATTTTTAAAAAATATCTTCATTGATACAATTCACGTACCATAAAATTCACTCATTTAAAGTATACAATTCAATGGTTTAACCATATTCACAGTTGTGCAACCATCACCACAATTAATTTTAGAATATTTTCATCATCCCCCAAATAAACCCCCTGCTCATTTATCACTCTCCATCCTATAGAGTCCTATATAATCACTAATTTTTTGTCTGTGTGGATTTGTCTATTTTGGACTTTTTGTATTATGGAATCATACAATATGTGGTCTTTTGCACCTGGATTCTTTCGTTTAGCATAATGTCTCAAGCTCATTCATATTTTAGCATATATCAGTCCTAGATTCCTTTTTATTACTGAATAATAATTCCACTGTTTGAATATATCACTTTTTTTTTTTTAATATAAAGGCCCTGGCAATACACTCTTGGACTTTTTTTTTTTTTTAAAGATTTTATTTATTTATTTGACAGAGAGAGATCACAAGTAGGCAGAGAGGCAGGCAGAGAGAGAGAGAGGAGGAAGCAGGCTCCCTGCTGAGCAGAGAGCTCGATGTGGGACTCGATCCCAGGACCCTGGGACCATGACCTGAGCCGAAGGCAGAGGCTTTAACCCACTGAGCCACCCAGACACCCCAGAATATATCACTTTCATTTACCCACTCATTAGTTGATGAGCATTTGGACTGTTTCCGTTTGGGGG
The DNA here is from genome assembly GCF_030435805.1 of Mustela lutreola. Taxonomy (NCBI): domain Eukaryota; kingdom Metazoa; phylum Chordata; class Mammalia; order Carnivora; family Mustelidae; genus Mustela; species Mustela lutreola. The sequence goes on from NC_081299.1 coordinate 19,500,570, forward strand.
CTATTATGAATGATCCTCCCATGAACATTCACCCACACCTTTTTGCATACAAGTTTTGTGTAGACATATATATATATATTTTAAAGATTTTATTTATTTATTTGACAGACAGAGATCACAAGTAGGCAGAGAGGCAGGCAGAGAGAGAGAGGAAGGGAAGCAGGCTCCCTGCTGAGCAGAGAGCCCTATGTGGGGCTCGATCCCAGGACCCTGGGATCATGACCTGAGCCACCCAGGCGCCCTAGACATATATTTTTATTTCTCTTTTATATACCTAGAAGTGGAATTGCCAGGTTATAGGATAACTCTGTCTTCAACTTTCAAGCAATTGCCAAACTGTTTCCTAGAATGCTACATCTCTTTACAAACATACATCCCAGCAATAGCTGAGAATCCAGTTTCTGCTTCCTCACCAACACTTGTTATGATCTACCTTTCTGATTATAGCCATCCTAATGGGTGTGATTTTATAGCTCATTATGATTTGTTTTTTGTTTTTTGTTTCTAAGTAGGCTCCATGCTCAGGCGTGGAGCCCAAGGCAGGGCTTAAACTCCTGACCCTGAGATCAAGCCCTGAGTGGAGATCACAAGTAGGCTCCCTAACCAACTGAGTCACCCAGGTGCCCCTCATTAGTTTTGATTTGCATTTCTCCAGCTGTGTGTTTGCCTTCAGCTCAGGTCATGATCTCAGGGGACCTCTTGCTCTGTTGGGAGTCTGCTTTTCCTTCTGTCCCTCCCCTACTTGTTCTCTCTCTCTCTCTCTCTCTCTCTCAAAGAAATAAAAATAAAAAAATATATATTTTATTTGTGGGACACCTGGGTGGCTCAGTGACTTAAAGCCTCTGCCTTCGGCTCCGGTCATGATCCCAGGGTCCTGAGATTGAGCCCCACATGGGGCTCTCTACTCAGCAAGGAGCCTGCTTCCTCCTCTCTCTCTCTGCTTGCCTCTCTGCCTACTTGTGATCTCTATCTGTCAAATAAATAAATAAAATCTTTAAAAAATATTTTATTCATAAGTAATCTCTACACCCAGAGTGGGGCTCAAACTCACAACCCCGAGATCTAGAGCCTCAGGCTCCAGTGATTAAGCCAGCCAGGGGCCCATTCTTCATTCTCTTGATGGTGTCTATCATTTGCAGTAAAATGTTTTAGATTTTGATATAGTCCATTTTGTCTACTTTTTCTTTTGTTGCTTTTCCAATCAATGTTTTAAATTCGTCTTTACTCAGTCTCTCTTGATCCTACTCCAACCAGGCTTTAACTTTCAACACTGTATCAGAATTGCTCTTGATAAACTCATCAGTAATCTCCATATTATTGATCCAATGGTCAGGACTCAGCCTTCATTTTTACTTGACACAGCTCTCACCCCTTCCTTCTTGAAATACTATGGTTTATTCACTTGGCTCCAGGATACTACACCCTCCTGGTTTTCTCTTACCTCACTGGCTGCTCGTCCCAGTCTCCCTTGCTGCTTCTACCTCATCTCCCTGACCTTAAACATTGGAGTGCAGCAGGACGCAGACCTTGGATTTGTATCTCTTCTCAACAGTCACTGTGTTGGTGATTTCATCTAGCCTGATGGCTTTTTTTTTTTTTTTTTAAGATTTTATTTATGTAGGGGCGCCTGGGTAGCTTAGTGGATTAAGCCGCTGCCTTCGGCTCAGGTCGCGATCTCAGGGTCCTGGGATCGAGTCCCACATTGGGCTCTCTGCTCAGCAGGGAGCCTGCTTCTCTCTCTCTCTCTCTCTCTCTCTCTCTCTGCCTGCCTCTCTGTCTACTTGTGATCTCTCTCAGTCAAACTAATAAATAAATCTTAAAAAAAAAAAGATTTTATTTATGTATTTGAGAGAGAGAGGAGCAGAAGCAGGGGCAGAGGCAGAGGGAGAAGCAGGCTCCCCAACAAGCAGGGAGCTCGATGTGGGGCTTGATCCTAGGGCCCTGAGATCATAACCTGAGCTGAAGGCAAACGCTTAACCAACTGAGTCACCCAGACACCCCTAGCCTGATGGCTTTAAATATTATCTGTATGGGACAGGGTCCTGAGATCAAGTCCCCACATCAGGCTCCTTGCTCAGTGGGGAGCCTGCTTCTCCTTCTGCCTGCTGCTCCCCCTTCTTGTGCTTTCTCTCTCTCTCTGAGAAATAAAAATTAAAAAAAAAAAGATAAATATAATTTGTATGCTAATAACTCCTTAACTTATATCTCTGGCCCAAACTCTCTGCCAAAACATTCTTCCCCCAGATATCTGCACTGCTCACTCCCTACTATGGACTAAATTGTGTCCCCCACCAAATTCATATGTTGAAGCCTTAACCCCCAGTGAAACTATTTGGAGATAGGGCCTTTATGAAGGTAATTAAGGTTGAATTAGGTCATGAGGGTGGAGTTCTAATCCAATAGGAGGAGGAGACTCCAGAGAGCTCACGCTCCAGCACCCCCCCCATGTACAACATCCAGGAAAGGCCATGTGAGAACATGACGAATGAGAAGACTACCGTCGGCAAGCTAGAAAGTGAGCTCTTATCAGAACCCAGCTATGCTGACACCCTGGTCTCAGATTTCCAGCCTCCAGAACTGTTAGAAAATAAATGTCTGTTGTTTAAGCCCCACAATCTATGGTATTATGTTATGGCAGACTGAGCCAATTAATAAACTCCCACACTCACTTTAGATTTTTGCTTGATGTTTCCTTTTCACTGAGGTATTTCCACATTGTCTTGTTTAAAGTTGCAAGCTTACCTAACCCCGGCATTGTCTTTTCTTTCCTGTTTTATTTTTCTCCATTGAATCAATTGACATATATACTATCTATATTTTAATTAACTTTTAATTATCTGTTTTCCACCACTAAAATGTAAGGTTTTTTTTTTAAAGATTTTATTTATTTATTTGACAGAGAGAAATCACAAGTAGGCAGAGAGGCAGGCAGAGAGAGAGAGAGGAGGAAGCAGGCTCCCTGCTGAGCAGAGAGCCCAATGTGGGACTCGATCCCAGGACCCTGAGATCATGACCTGAGCCAAAGGCAGCGGCTTAACCACTGAGCCACCCAGGGCCCCAAAATGTAAGTTTTTAAGGGTAGAGTCTTTTGTTCACTTTGCTTACCTCTGTAACCCTAACACCTAAAACAGCAGGAAAATCATAGACCTTTTTTTTTTTTTTTTTTAAGATTTATTATTTATTTGTTTAGGGGATCCCTGGGTGGCTCAGTTGGTTAAGGGTCTGTCTTTAGTTCAGGTCATGAATCCAGGGTCCTGGGATTGAGTACTGTGTTGGCTCCCTGCTCAGTAGGGAGTCTGCTTCTCCCTCTCCCTGTCTCTGCCCCTTCTCATGTTCTCTCTTGCTGTCTCTCTCAAACAAACAACAAAAAAATTTTTTATGTTTATTTATTTATTTATTTGAGAGAGAGAAAGACCACACAGGCACAAGCAGGTGGAGGGGCAGAGGGAGAGAGAGAACCTCAACTGGACTACCCACTAACATGGAACCTGCTGTGGGCCTCAATCTCATGACCCTGAGATCATGACCTGAGCCAAAATCAAGAACTGTACGCTGAGCACCTGAATAGTTCAGTTGGTTGGGTGTCTGTTCAGTGGGGAGTCTGCTTCTTCCTCTCCCTCTGCCTATAGCTCCCCCTGCTTATGCTCTCTCTCTCTCTGTCAAATAAATAAATAAAATCTTAAAAAAATAAAAATATACATGTTTAATGAATGATTTCCATTGTAGCTTGAGAATATACGATGAAATTGGATATATTAAATTGGAAAATAATGAAGTTGGCTACTTCTGTGAAAGTGATAATTCAGGCCTTCATAGTTACTTCTTAGGAACTGTTAATGAACAGCTTTTTTTTTTTTTTTTATGTTCCCATGAGTCATGGTGGGATGTGTGTGGGTGAGGTATTGAGGTCATGGACAAGGTAGGGATTGTTCAGGTGTGCCTTTCTCTTGGAATGCCTTTCACACTTCCCTTAATCTCTCTATTTTCAGTCTCATTGCTTCCATGAAGGTTTTCCACAGCTATTGCAGCTACAAAGCCCCCACCCTCATGACCACTGGCGTGAAAGACTCTTGGTGAGCAAGTCACAATTGGGACAGGGATGCTCTTTATGTCGACATCATGTAAACAGAGCCCAGTCCTAAAGCATCATGCTTGAATGTTTCATATACGTTGGTGACTCCTCTGACATTGTTAGGAGGTCCTCTTCAAAGCTTGTGGTCCATTGCTGGCATGATGGTGCTGGCCCCTTTGTGGTGATCTAAATGAAAACATTTTGGCATGGGAATACCCTTAAAGAAGCAGTTTAAATGTTTTTGGTTCTTTACTAGGATCTGTGTTTCATGGTCATTATACTTTTGCTGTTTAAGATAGACTTGTTTTTGTGATTGTTTTGTAGCAATTCTTTGTATATGGCATGAGAAAGCATCAACAGAAGGATCTCTAGTGGGCGCCTGGGTGGCTCAGTGGGTTAAAGCCTCTGCCTTCGGCTCTAGTCATGATCCCAGGGTCCTGCTGGGATCAGGACCGCATCAGGCTCTCTGCTCAGCGGGAAGCCTGCTTCCTCCTTCTCTCTCTCTCTCTGCCTACTTGTGATCTCTCTCTCTCTCTCTCTCGTTCAAATAAATAAATAAATAAATAAAATTTTTTTTAAAAAAGAAGGATCTCTAGTGAAAGATATGACTTCATTATTTTAATGATGGAACTCTATATAGATACATTAATATAAATAAGTTATATTAGTAGCCACTGAAGTAGGAACTATAAGTAACTAGAGAAAATTAACAGATTCAATTCTCAGTCACCTCTAAATCAACGGATACTCTTGCTAGTTTTAATTAGTGTGTATACTTATTATATAATTTGTATAATCAATTTTAGTTGAAGTCAGGTCAGATCATTTACATGTTCTGGTATAACATGTACTTTAGGTGTACTTTTCTACTGAGAATGACTTTAATAGTTCTCTTGCAAATTTTCACAGTGACATAAAATAAAAATTAATTTAATTTTAATTTTAATTTTTTTTAAAGTAAGCTCTCTGCCCCAACTGGGGTTGAACTCACAACCCTGAGATCAAGAGTACCATGTTCCGGGACTCCTGGGTGGCTCAGTTGGTTAAGCAGCTGCCTTCGGCTCAGGTCATGATCCCAGCATCCTGGGATCGAGTCCCACATCGGGCTCCTTGCTCGGCAGGGAGCCTGCTTCTCCCTCTGCCTCTGCCTGCCATTCTGTCTGCCTGTGCTTGCTCTCTCTCCCTCTCTCTGACAAATAAATAAAAAAAAAAAAAAAAAAAAAAGAGTACCATGTTCCACTAACTGAACCAGCCAGTGCCCCAAAAGAAAAATTAAAAGTATCTGCTAACTTGTTGACACCCATAACAATGGTATTTATACATATGACCATTTGTATGTATTACTGTAAATACTATACAGTCTCAAGGCATTTTGCTCTGAGCTTTACTATTACATGTATCATGAATTATCCAAATCCTATTATCAGTTGAATTTTCTAGTACTTTGAATGGCATCATCTTTCAAGAGAGCCCTTCTAATTACAGAATCTTGGTACCCTTGGATTTGCTGTTTCAGTATAAACAGGGGTTGACTAGTCTGTAGATCCACATGTCTTATGAAATGTCTATTTCCTGTTTTCTCCACCTGCTGAACTGTAACAACATTTGGAATATAAAAGTTACTACTGCTGGGGTTCCTGGGTGGCTCAGTCATTAAGCATCTACCTTTGGCTCAGGTCATGATCCAGGGTCTTGGGATTGAGCCCCACATCAGACTCCCTGCTAGTCAGAACGCCTGCTTCTTCCTCTCCCCCTACCCTGCTTGTGTTTCCTCTCTGTCAAATAAATAAATAAAATCTTTAAAAAAGGGCGCCTGGGTGGCTCAGTGGGTTAGGGCCTCTGCCTTCAGCTTGGGTCATGATCCCAGGGTCCTGGGATCAAGCCCTGCATCAGACTCTCTACTCTGCAGAGAGCCTGCTTCCCCTCTCTCTCTCCGTCTACTTGTGATCTCTGTCTGTCAAATAAATAAGTAAAATCTTTAAAAAAAAAAAAAAAAAAAAAAGGGAGGGGGGCGGGGCGCCTGGGTGGCTCAGTGGGTTAAGCCTCCGACTTCCGGCTCAGGTCATGGTGTCAGCGTCCTGGAATCGAGCCCCGCATCAGGCTTTCTGCTCAGTGGGGAGCCTGCTTCCCTCTCTCTCTGCCTGCCTCTCTGTCTACTTGTGATCTCTCTCTGTCTGTCAAATAAATAAATAAAATCTTAAAAAAAAAAAAAAAAAAGGATTCTACCGTCTTGGCTGTGATTTACTGTCCGAGTAGGACCTTTTATTTAAATTTGGCTTGGTCTAGAGGCATTATTTAGAGGGTTTTATTTTTAAATTCAGTATAACTGGTGATATTACAACAAAGCGAAGAATTCTCCAAACTGCAATTGTGCCAAATATGGCACAATTTTAAGTCATGTACAGTATCATGGGAAGTCCACCTTTAGTTATTCCACAAACTGATCACTTAATTTACCACTCAACAAGCATTTATTGAATACCTTTGTAGGGGACACTTGCAAATATTGGAAATACAACGTGATAAACTAAGGTCCTTGCCCTCATGGAGCTCATAGACAGCCAACTCCTATTTTTTTTTAAATTATTTATTTGACAGACAGAGATCACAAGTGGGCAGAGAGGTAGGCAGAGAGAGGAGGAAGCAGGCTTCCTGCTGAGCAGAGAACCCGATGCGGAGCTCAATTCCAGGACCCTGAGCCGAAGGCAGAGGCTTTAACCCACTGAGCCACCCAGGCACGCCAGCCAACTCCTTTTGGTGCGATAATGCTACAACAGAAGCACAGAAATGTTTTAATCCTATGTGAAGGATAGTTTTTGGGAAGACACCATTATAATATGCTTTAGGCACACAAAATGTTGGGAGCAAATCACTCTTCACTTTAAGAGTCTTTATTTTGTTTGTTACTAGATATTTACTAATATATAAATATTTATATATTAGTAAATATCTATATCTATATCTATATACATATATACATATATACATATACACCTAATGAAAGATACAGACATTAAATAAGTATAGAGTTAGATATTTTATTTTTTTTTAAGATTTTATTTTTTTTTGACAGAGAGAGATCACAAGTAGGCAGAGAGGCAGGCAGAGAGAGAGAGGAGGAAGCAGGCTTCCTGCTGAGCAGAGAGCCCGATGTGGGGCTCAACCTCAGGACCCTGGGATCATGACCTGAGCAGAAGGCAGAAGCTTAACCCACTGAGCCCCAGGAGCCCAGAGTTAGATATTTTAAATGCTAGAAGAAATGCTAAAAAGGTGTTTTTTTAAAAATATTTTATTTATTTATTTGTCAGAGAGAGAGGGAGAGAGAGCGAACACAGGGGGACAGAATGGCAGGCAGAGGCAGAGGGAGAAGCAGGCTCCCTGCCAAGCAAGGAGCCCGATGTGGGACTCGATCCCAGGACGCTGGGATCATGACCTGAGCCGAAGGCAGCTGCTTAACCCACTGAGCCACCCAGGCGTCCCTAAAAAGGTGTTCTGAAAGACTATAGGGATTTTGTTTTTATTTTATTTTATTTTTTAAGATTTTATTTATTTATTTGACAGATGACAAGTAGGCAGAGAGGCAGGCAGAGGGAGAGAGGAGGAAGCAGGCTCCCTGCTGAGCAGAGAGCCCGATGCAGGACTCCATTCCAGGACCTTGGGATCATGACCTGAGCAGATGTCAGAGGCTTTAACCCACTGAGCCACCCAGGTGCCCCAAGACGATAGGGATTTTAGATAGAATGAAAGCTACTTAGCATATTGTATGTTGTTTATTGCTGTATAACAAATAATTTCCCAAACTAGCAGCTTAAGACAATAATAAACATTATCTCATATAGTTTAAATGGGTCAGGATTTCAGGAGAGTCTAAGTAGTATAGTTCAAAATCTTTCATCAGTTTATAGTCAAAATGTCAGTTGAAACAGCAGTCTTCTGAGACTTAACGGAGGAAGAGAAGATCCAATTCCAAGATGGTTCACTCTCATGACTGTTGATACAAAGCCTCATTTCTTTGTTCCAAGTTCATGCATTTGCTTGTCCTCAACAAGTTTCTTCCAAAGAGAGTAATCAAAGAGAGAACAAGGCAGAAGTCACATCACTCTTCTGACTTGTTCCAGAAGTCATACACCTTTATTTCCACAGTACCTTATTAGTTATTAGTTTGTCATGGTTCAGCATGGGAGGTGACACCAGTGCCAGGATGTAAGGATTACTAAAGGCCATCTTGGAGGCTGGCTACCGCATATATAGTCTCCAAACGCAAACTTGCTGAAATCAAACTTTGCAGAAGAGCCTAATACAGTCATTTTATAAACAACATCTGTTCGCGTTACTAGAAGTTCATATTCAATTGCCTATCAGTAGAGGATTTGCATGATCCTGTTTCCCACTTATTTAAGAACCCTACCTCTTCCTACATTTCTCCCTCACTTTTTCCATAGATGTTTACAGAGTACCTGTAATCATTAGGATTTCGGTTTTGCTCAGTTAAGAGAGATATAAAGACAGAACATTTGCCCTCAAGGGCTCATATGATGGAGGTTTATAAACTTTTCATACAAATGTGATAATGGAGGCATGAACAATCAGGTTGGAAAAGAAATATCTAAGTAGACGGGCACCTGGGTGGCTCAGTGGGTTAAAGCCTTTGCCTTTGGCTCAGGTCATGATCCTGGGGTCCTGGGATCGATCCCTGCATCGGGCTCTCTGCTCCGTGGGGAACCTGCTTCCTCCTCTCTCTCTCTCTGCCTACTTCTGATCTCTATCAAATTAATAAATAAAATCTTTTAAGAAAAAGTAATATTTAAGTAGAGTAGGGGCCGCCAAATCAGAGATCATGGGCCAAATCTACCCCACTGCCTGTTTTTATGAATAAAGTTTTATTGCTGTGCAGCTACTTCCATTTGTCTATTGTCTCTGACTACTTTTGCACAACAATGGTAGAGTGAAGTCATTGAGATTGAGGCATTAACTGGCACTCTCATCCCTCTTGGCTTGTATAGCATACAATATTTACTACAGGGTTTTTTACTGAAAATGTTTGCCAACCTCGGGCCAGAGGAATTAATGTCACCCACACAGGTGACATTGGAGATAAGACTTGGAGGAGCCATAGAAGTACTTTTGCAGAAGGGAGCATCATGAGATAAGGTATGAAGGGATATATCTTTTTTTTTTTTAAGATTATTTATTTATTTATTTGACAGAGATCACAAGTAGGCAGAGAGGCAGGCAGACAGAGAGGAAGGGAAGCAGGCTCCCTGCTGAGCAGAGAGCCCTATGTGGGGCTCGATCCCAGGACCCTGGGATCATGACCTGAGCTGAAGACAGAGGCTTTAACCCACTGAACCACCCAGGCGCCCCTGAAGGGATATACCTTAATACCCTGGAGAGGGGTCTTTAGTGGACTAAGACTACATTGGGTTAACCCTCAATCACTGCAGCTTACAACTACAGGAATTGAAGGAACAAGATACTAACAGGAAAACATGAGACATAACAAAAACATGGCACCATAGCTCCCAAACCACATCCCTACTTTCCGCTCTCCTCACACAAAGATCCAAAGCAAAGCTTTGAAGGCTAAGTTATTGACCTTAGCTAACTTTTAGTTCAACTGAGTTTTGACCACAAATGCATTTTGGCCCCAACTTTGGTGGAGTAGAACATCTGAAGAAAGGAGAACCCCTAGAATCTCAACCCTGTTTACAACATCGAAGATAAGTTGCTTCACCTCTCCTAGACAAAAAGTAATAGGTGTATGGAAGGCTAAGTAACAGACAAAACAATAAATGTGAAAATCTGAAGGAAAAAACGAAAACCCAACCTAAGGATGGAGTGGGCTAAAGAATCATGGAATATTGTACCTAACTGGGTGGAAGCAGTTTGGATAGAAACTCTAATACAGTAAAATATATATGGCATATATTACATAGCATAAAACCAACATAAAGCAGAAGCAGAAAATGGGAGAAAACATGAATTAACTGAGGCAAACCGGAATTGGTGTTTGTCACAACTAATAGGTTAAGAAAGAAAAACTAAAGAATTAAAGGCTTCAAAAGCTGCTGTAAATATTAAATAAGAGCTCAGAAAAGCACAATCCTTATTGTCATTTATTCATTAGTGGCCCATACCATTGGCTGATGGAACTTGTGAATAATCCTATGATTTAAGTCATCTCAGACATCCGCATGGAAGATCTTGTCCCCTTTAATCCTCTACATATCTTCCAGAACCATGTATTTTAGAAGATTGTCCAAGATTTCTTCTTCTTTTCTTCTTTTTTTTTTTTTTTTTAACCACCATACAAAAAAGGATTTTATTTTGGGAAATCGATTCCTAATTTATGGCAAGTTTTACTTTCAGAAAGAAAACCACAAAACAACACAATCTAATTCAATCTTAAAGGCTGGCATGCTGAGCAAGGAATGTTCTTATTCTTTGTAGGAGCTCCTTCTTTACACTGTCAGGTACCAGGGCTCTGCCTTTTGGTGTGATTTCAGCCACCGAAGTCATCAATAGACCCTTTTCTTTAATTACCTCTTTACAGTGTGCCTTCCACTAATGTGTCTTTCAGCCACATTCAGTTAATTTAGCTCTCAGCAATTCGTTGAGGCGTTCTCTTTCTCCAGTTTCTATCAACTTTTGGTCAATCGCTGCGCTCATCTGCGCATCTTTGTTCATCTTGCTAACCACACTCTTCAGCTGCCCGGACCTAGACCCACAGTAGCTCGGGCACCTAAGCACACAGAAAGCTAAAACACACATTTCCCTTATTCTTTTTTTAAGACTTACTTATTTATTTAAGTAATATCCACACTCAAAGTGGAGCCTCAAACTCACAATCCTGAGATTAAGAATCACGCTTTCTTCCTACTGAACCAGCCAGGCACTTCGCCTAAGATTTCTTCTTATTGAAATACTTCTGTACTTGTTTCACCAAAATCTCAACCTTATGTTCCATCAACCCAATATTTGCCTTTGCACTCTGGATGAGGTATTCATATCCCTGATAAGCTAATATTTGACCCTGTGGCTTTCCTCATGTGGCTTTAGATCTGCTCTTATGGGACCCAATAATGGCCTTTAAAAGATATGGCCTTTGGCTCAAGCTGGGCTAGTTCAAGTCATCCTCAACCCCTCCTTCAGGGGGAGATACTAGCAGCCGATGGGAACCACTACTACTTGATCTCCAAATAATAATTGCTGATTACAGACATGGCTGGTTGGTTACATTTTTTACCAATAGGTCCTTGGTCAAGTTGACAATTATTACCAAAATACATGCTCAATACATCTTATTACCTCTCAAGCAATAGTGTAAGGATGGTAATTTGGCTTAATAGAAAGAATGCAGACTTTGAGAATAGCCTTCTAAGTATGACAATGCGGGGGGAGTGGGTGGAGGTAGGGAGATGAGCATCCTTAGTCCCTAATCGTCATTCATCCGGGGCATCCGATCCCCTATTTCTCCTTTCCTCAATATATGGGAATTTGAAGTTTTCTTGGCCTACCTGTGTTTGGCCACTGCTGATCCAGAGCAAGCTGGAACAGATGTTCCTGAGACTGAGTTTTGACCATGCAAGGGAGTGAAATCCCCATAGGAGAGGGCAAAGCAGCAATATGAAAAGAACCCAAGTCCTTGACTGACCAGGTGGAGTAGAGCTGCCTGCAATCCACAGTCTTCCAGACTGTTATTTGACAAATAAATTCCTGTTTTCTGTTTTTATTTTATTTTAAATATTTTATTATTTATTTGACAGAGAAAAACACAGCAAGAGAGGGAACACAAGCAAGGGGAGTGGGAGAGGGTAAAGCTTAACAACTGAGCCACGAGGCACCCGTTTTCTGTTTTTAAAAAGAAAAAAGAAGGGGCATCTGGGTGGCTCAGTAGGTTAAAGCCTCTGCCTTCAGCTCGGGTCATGATCCCAGGGTCCTGGGATCAAACCCCCGACATCGGTTTCTCCACTCAGTGGGGAGCCTGCTTCTCCCACAACCTGCCTGCCTCTCTGCCTACTTGTGATCTCTGTCTGTCAAATAAATAAGTAAAATCTTAAAAAAAAGAAAAAAAAAAAAGAGGAGCACCTGGGTGGCTCAGTAGGTTAAGCCTCTGCCTTCAGCTCAGGTCATGATATCAGGGTCCTGGAATCGAGTCCCGCATTGGGCTCTCTGCTCAGCAGGGAGCCTGTTTCTCTCTCTCTCTCTCTCTCTCTGCCTGCCTCTCTGCCTACTTGTGATCTCTCTCTGTCAAATAAATAAATAAGATCTTAAAAAAAAAAAAAAGAAAAGAAAAGAGAATCCAGACTTTTTACTCAGGATTGGATTTGAATCTCAGCTCTTATACTTATTATTCCTATAACGCTGTTTAAGTCACTTAAAGTCTGTTAACTTTAACTTCCTACAAATGTAAATTAGGGTTGTTACATATTTTGCAGAGATGCTCTAAATAGAGGGAAGAAAATATGTATACCTGGCATATATTGGACACTCAATGTAAGATGGTAATTGTAACTTTTTTAAACTGAGTATGTTGGTTTTATTATTATTTATTTATTTATTTTTAAATTTTTTAAAAAGATTTTATTTATTTATTTGTCAGAGAGAGAGGAGCGAGAGTGAGCACAAGCATACAGAGTGGTAGGCAGAGGCAGAGGGAGAAGCAGGCTCCCGGCTGAGCAAGGAGCCTGATGCGGAACTCGATCCCAGGACGCTGGGATCATGACCTGAGCCAAAGGCAGCCGCTTAACCAGCTGAGCCACCCAGGCGTCCCTTATTTTTTATTTTTAAAGATTTTTATTTATTTGACAGAGAGAGAGAATGCACAAGCAGGGGGAGCAACAGAGGGACAGGGAGAAACAATCTCTCTGCTGATCAGGGAGCCCGCCCCACATGGGGCCCGATCCCACTGAGATCATGACCTGAGCCGAAGGCAGAGGCTTAACTGACTGAGCCACCCAGGTGCCTGAGTACATTGGGTTTAATCTAAAACTAAAACTCAGACATTTTTCTTATCATAAAAAAGTATCATATTTTGAAATGTCTCTGTAATCTATAAGAAGATCTTGAGATTTTACCAGGTTTTCTTTATGCCCATATAGGAAGGACTATTGGTTTTTAAATCAGAAATTAGAAGGAACTTTAAAAGAACGGTTTAGAAACAAACAACTTTTTTTTTTCCAAGATTTTATTTATCTGTTATTTGAGAGAGAGAACAGGGAGGGAGGCAGAGGGAGGAGCAGACTCCCTGCTGAGCAGGGAGCCTGAGGTGGGGCTCAGTCCCAGGAGTTTGGGATCATGACCTGAGCTGAAGGCAGACGCCTAACCCACTGAGCCACCCAGGTGCCCTACAAAGAACTTCGGATGAAAAAAATCATATCTGGCTGAATTGTGTTAGCAGAAATTGATAACACCTCACTTTTCTACAGAAAGTAATTTAACAATCTAGGGTATCTGTAGGGGAATTGAGAATATTGGAGCAAGTAAAAAGGAACATTGAACTGCTTTGAAAAGCCAGTACTACTCACTTTTTAGGAAAGACTCCCATATTTAAAAACCTATTTGCTCTCACTTTACACACAATGCTAATAAACTTGGTTATCTGGTTTCCTAGGACACAGATTAGGTAGAGGACTGCTAAAGCCAGGTATTCAGGAAGTAGTAAGAAGTACTACCTAACATTTTAACAAAATAAGAGGCAAAAAGTCAGAAAGAAAATTATTAATATGTAAGCAGCCCAAGTGTCTATTGATAGATGAATGGAAAAAGATAAAGAAGATGTGTGTGTGTGCATGTTTGTGGGTGATGGAATATTACTCAGCCATAAAAAAGAATGGGTAGATCTACAGAGTATAATGCTAAGTGAAATAAGTCAGTCAGAGAAAGACAAAAACCATATGATTTCACTCAGCTGTGGAATTTAAGAAACAAAACAAATGAACAAAGAAAAAAAATAGATAAACCAAAAGCAGACTTTTAACTACAGGGAACAAACAGATGGTTACCAGAGGGGAGGTCGTGGGGGGATGGGTGAAACAGGTGAAGTGGATTAAGAGTACAGTTACCAGAATGAACATTGAGAAATGTATGGAATTGTTGAATCACTGCATTGTACATATGAAAACTAATATTACATTGTATGTTGACTCTCTACTGGAATTAAAATTTAAAAATAAATAAATAAATAAAGTGAAGATTAGGAATGTAAAGAAAAAAGAAAATTATTAGAAGGACATAAAGGAACACAAAAACACACTTAACCTTGGATCATTTGGGGGAGAACAAAAAGTCTAGAATATTTCTGTGTTTCTTAAAGATGCATCACTTTGCACTCTAGTTCTTTTTTCTTTTTCTTTTTTCTGAAGATTTTATCTATTTATTTGAGAAAGAGTGTGACACAGAGAGAGACAGCACAAACAGAGGGGAAGGATAGAGGGAGAAGCAGACTCCCCACATAGCAGGGACCCCCAATGCAGGGACTTGATTGGGCAGAAGCTTAACCAAATGAGCCACCCAGGTGCCCACACTCTAGTTCTGAATGCTAATAATGACCAAGAAAGAAGTTAAATTATATTTGCTCTATGTTTCAAGAATTCAGAAATCTATTTTATTTAAAATAATATTTCAGGAGCATATTTCAGGGTGGCTCACACGTTAAGCATCTACTTTCAGCTTACGTCATGATCTCCAGGTCCTGGGATCAAACCCCACATTGGGCTCGCAGCTCTATGTGGAGTCTGCTTCTCCCTCTCCCTCTGCCCCTCCCCTTGCTTGTGTTCTATCTCTCTTTCTTAAATGAATAAAAAAAGTCTTTAAAAAATAAAATACATAAAATAAAATACTTCATTAAAGGTGGGTTTAAAGCATTTTATACTTAAAGGGATTACTTCCAATTATTTAGAAAACGGATTCATACCTCTCACATTTTTCAAAGACAAATGGAGCTTTTCTGAATTGTAATAGCAAAGACAGAGTAAATACACACCAGTTTGTGTTGACAGGTCTTCTAAAAGCGTCTTTAGATCTGGTTGGTTGCTTTGACCCCCAAGCAAGAGAAAATAAATAATGCATTCCACTACAAGCTGACTAACAGTAAAAGTTTAACAAGCTCCCATTGGCATGCCCAGCTCTGTAGGAGACAAAAAGTAGAAAATAGAAAAGGTATGCAACACCTTTTTCTAAGTTCCCAAGAATTAAAGGAGGATCATACAAGCAAACCCATAATATGAAACTAGATAAATTAACAAAGGTTCTATATAAGAATAATTTCTAAGCAATGCCTGATACGTATAAGTTATTAAGAATTCAGTAAAATCATGAAGTCCATTAATACTATGGTTCTTTGCCTTTGCGATACCTCTGTGGCTCTCAGGGGTTTATTCAAGTGTCAGAGTAAGTTGAAGGCAGAAGGTTCTGCAAGGCTACCAGCCAGGACCACATGACTCCATCTGCTTTTCTTCCTTGATGTCCAAGACAGCAAGGTCTTTCTTGCCTGCTTTCACTCAGAGAGAGCGGGATTCATTAAGACACACTGAGGGAATCCGCCAGACATATGACAGTTCTATTCCGGCTGCGGTGTACCATTATAGAGCCTCCTCCACATCCCCCTGCACAAAACAAGTGAGACCTGGATCCTTGTCTGCCTTGTGTACAGCACAGGGCTGGTGTGGAGCAGTATCCAAACATTTCTTGAATGACTGTGATAGAGTGACAGTGGAAGCTTGAGGTTCCGGAAGCCTAAGACTAGAAAGCCTTTCCCAGGACTAAGGACATGACCTGGGGACACATGTGCTACTCGGAGAGCACAGGTTAGCATACAACAACCTGTAGTCAAGCTACATACCCCCCAATGAACTCAGGCAAGGTTCTAAATCCAGCCACCAGCAATGCGGGAAAGTGCTTTTGTTATTATGCTGATTTTAATTTTCATTTATGTTTCATATCAAGAGTTCTTCATTTATTAAAGAACACCTTGATTTTGGAGAACAACAAAAACAACAACAAAAAAAACCCTCCTTTTCCTTGATCTGCTGTTCAGTCGGGCAGAATGTTTAGACCAACTCTCTTTTTTAAGTAGTAATTTAGCATACCCAAATGTCTAAGAACCCAACCGTTGTGCTGCTGGAAGCACAAGAGAAAACAATCCAGGTAGAAAGGAAAGGGGAGAGATGTTTAGGTTCCCTATTCTGAGAAGAATAGCATAGAGAAATGAAAGTGAGCTGAAGAGAGGAAGAGAAATGGTAGCTGAAGAAAGCTGAGAGAATCAGGAAGGGAGATTGCAAAAGCGTGTCCCTTTTAGCCACACGTGCATTTGCACTTGTTTCTTTCTCTGCCTCTTGGTTGTCTGAAGGTACCAAGCGTATGTTCCCACACAGCACACCCTCGGCCTCTCCTGGTCACACTCTGTCATGAGTCACAACCTTGACTGCTGTGGAAACAGCAAAGGGCAGGGCTCTGGGGAGGAAGGCAGTGCCCGACCCAGTGTCCACTACTTCAAGAAATGGGCATAAGGTGGCAGCACTGGTAGGGCCTGCAGGTGTTGTGGAGAGTAACTTGGCCAAGGACCAGCTGTACTTGAGCTGCTAAATCCCAGGGAGAAGATGGGAAAAGGGGACTCTGTTAAAGATCTCCTTATTAGGGTTGTTAGTAATGGGAAGTGCCAGGCTTCTCCTAGGGGAACAGTGGCACTCAGGAGTTGCACAAGGAGGAGTGGCTGATGGGTCCCATTGTCAGGTACCTCCACCTCTGTTGAAGGAGCAACTACCACTTATGAGGAACGATTAAGACGCATTGATGTACAACATGGATGAAGCCTGAGAACATGGTAAGTGAAAGAAGCCAATCACAAAAGACCATGTATTGTTTTGTATTGTACTGTACTGTATTGTAGGTCCAGAAGAAGAAAATCTGTAGAGACAGAAAGATTAGTGGTTGCCTACGGTTGG
Source organism: Mustela lutreola (assembly GCF_030435805.1). NCBI lineage: Eukaryota > Metazoa > Chordata > Mammalia > Carnivora > Mustelidae > Mustela > Mustela lutreola. The sequence continues at coordinate 19,517,586 of NC_081299.1, forward strand.
GGCTGGGGAGATTGGGGGTGACTTTTAAAGAGTATGGGGTTTCATTTGGGGGTGATGAAATGTCCTAAAATTGATTGCAGTGACAGTTGCACAACTCTGAGTAAGTTAAAAACCATAACTGAGTAAGTTAAAAACCATAGCACTTTAATGGGTGAGTTTTAATATACCTCAATAAACCTGTCACTAAAAAAAAAAAAAAAGAATGATGAACATATAGTTAAAAAACAGAGAGGAAAGGTAATTTTTGAGTGCATTTGAACATATAGTTTAAAAAAAAAAAAAAACAGAGAAGAAACGTAACAATGTGAGTGCATTCTTACCATTCTCTCCCTCCCTGGTCTTAGGAACAAGGAGGGCCTCAGTATGGGAGAGAGGCATCCCTTTTTCTGGAATCCCCCATCTCTAAGACAGTGCCACTTAAATTTTAAGTTGCATACAAAGCACCTAAGGATCTTGTCCGAATGAAGATTATGTTTCAGAAGGTCTGAAATGGGACCTGACATTGTGCATTTCTAAGAAACTCCTAAGTGATCCTGAAACTTCAAGTCTTGAAGTTAAAGCTTCAAGTCTTAAAGTTAAAATTTTTATTTATTTACTCTTATTAACATATAATGTGTTATTTCTTTCAGGGATGCAGGTATGTGATCCATCAGTCTTACACAATTCACAGTGCTCATCATAGCACATACCCTCCCGGAAGTCCATTAGCCGGCCACCTCATCCCTCCACCCCCCTCCACTCCAGCAACCCTGAGTTTCTTTCCTGAGATTAAGAATCTCTTATGGTTTCTCTCTCTCTCTCTCTCTGGTTTCGTCTTATTTCATTTTTCCCTCCCCTCCCTGATAATCCTCTGCCTTGTTTCTCAAATTCCTCCTATCAGTGAGATCATATGATATTTGTCTGTCTCTGATTGACTTAACATAATACCCTCTACTTGCATCCATGTCATTGCAAATGGCAAGATTTCATTTTTTGATGGCCCCATAATATTCCATTATACATATATATACACATATATACATGTATATATATACATCTATATATAGATGTATACACACACACATACACACCCCACATCTTCTTTATACATATACATATATGTATATATACATATATATGTATGTGGGGTGTGTGGGTATGTGTATATATATATATACACACATCTATATATAGATGTATATATAAAGAAGATGTGGTATATAGCATATACCATTCATCTGTTGAGGGGCATCTTGGCTCTTTCTATAGTTTGGCTATTGTGGACATTGCTGCTATAAACGTTCAGGTGCACATGCCCCTTCAGATCACTACATTTGTATCTTTAGGGTAAATACCCAGTCGTGCAATTGTTGGGTCATAGGGTAGCTCTATTTTCAACTTTTTGAGGAACCTCCATGCTGTTTTCCAGAGTGGCTGCACCAGCTTGCATTCCCACCAACAGTGTAGGAGGGTTCCCCTTTCTCCGCATCCTTGCCAACATCTGTTGTTTCCTGACTTGTTAATTTTAGCCATTCTCACTGGTGTGAGGTGGTATCTCATTGTGGTTTTGATTTGTATTTCCCTGATGCTGAGTGATGTTGAGCACTTTTTCATGTGTCTGTTGGATGTCTTCTTTGCAAAAATGTCTGTTCATCTCTCCTGCCCATATCTTGATTGGGTGATTTGTTTTTTGAGTGTTGAGTTCAATAAGTTCTTTATAGATTTTGGATACCAACACTTTATGTGATATGTCATTTGCAGATATCTTTTCCCATTCTGTTGTCTGTTGTCTTTGTCTGTCTGTCCATGTCTGTTGTCTCCCATTCCCATGTCTGTTGTCTTTTGGTTTTGTTGACTGTTTCCTTTGCCGCTCAGAAGCTTTTTATCTGGATGAAGTCCCAGTAGTTCATTTTTGCCCTTGTGTCCCTTTCCTTTGGCGATGTGTCCAGGAAAATGCTGTGCCTGAGGCTGAGGAGGTTGCTGCCTGTGTTCTTCTCAAGGATTTTGATGGATTCTTGTCTCACCTTTAGATCTTTCAACCATTTTGAGTCTATTTTTGTGTGTAGAATCACATTTTGAATAGAGAGAAGAAACTCTAAGACACCCAGTGAAATTATGTTTATTGCCTGATTGGGATCGGTATTATGTCAGCTCTGAACTAAAGTTAAGAGATCTGGGGCGCCTGGGTGGCGCTATTGGCTAAAATGTCTGACTTGGTTTCTGCTCAGGTCTGATCTCAGGGTTGTGAGATCAAGCCCCACATCAGGCTCCATGCTGTGTGGAATCTGCTTGAGTTTCTCTCTCTCTCTCCTTCTGCCAGTACCTCTCTCCCTGCTAGCACTCTCTCCCTTCGAAATAAGTAAATAAATCTTTAAAAATCATAATAAAGTTAAAAGACCAACTAAATAGTTTTATTTTTACCTCATACTTGGTAGTGGCATTTACTAGTATCTTGAAAAAGCATATTACTAAAGTACACTATGGAATTTATTATCTATTTTTATTGAAAAGTTAGTATTTGGAATTTGTAAGAGAACTAGGTTTGAATCCTGACTCTGTCATTTACCAGAGTCATGGCCTTGGATTACTTTATCTGAGTTTCAGTATCTTCATTATAGATTGGAGATAATGCTATTTATCTTAGTGGATTTTTGTGAGTACTAGAGACTATATGGTGTATACATAGTGGTCAATCATAAGATTACAACTTTTTAAAGATTTTATTTATTTACTCATTTATTTGAGAGAGAGAGAGCATGAGCAGGGGAGGGGCAGAGGTGGAAGCAGACTCCCCAATGAGCAGGGAGCCTGATGTGGGGCTCAATCCTAGGACCTTAGGATCATGACCTGAACTGAAGGCATCTCAGGAGATGCTTCTTTAAGATTCTTTTACTTGGAGTGCCTGGTTGGCTCAGTGGGTTAAAGCCTCTGCCTTTGGCTTGGGTTATGATCCTGGGTCCTGGAATCCAGCCCCGTGTCGGGCTCTCTGCTTGGCAGGGAGCCTGCTTCTCTACCTACTTGTGATCTCGGTCTGTCAAATAAATAAATAAAATCTTAAAAAAAAAAAAGATTCTTTTTTTTCATCCATTTGAAAAAGATATTGTTTAGAGTTCTAGGAAAATGCATATGGAATATAATTTTTCATAGATAGAGCTATGGATTTTTTTTTTATTAGTTCTGATATGAAGGAATTCAAAGTAAAAGTTCAGATATTCAATAAGGAATTTTGGTCTCCTTGATTCTTTTTTTTTTTTTTAACCTTTTATTTATTTAGGTAATCTGTATTCCCAACATGGAACTTGAACTCACGACTCCAAGATCAAGAGTCACATGCTCTTCTGACTGAGCCAGCCAAGCACCCAGTCTCCTTGGTTCTTAAGTGTGAAGCTGAAATAATTCAACAACAACAATCTTTACTTTTGTTGAAAAAAATTTTCAAACTGTTGCTTAATTTCATTTTAGGGCCTCTGTTATTTTCCTTTTTGTTTACCGGTACAGCAGGCAAGTTCTCCTAATGCCTGGCCCTCAGGGAAGCCTACAGAGAGAGGCAATTTGGAAAACCCTGCTTTGGATTGGAGTTGCTCCTTAATAGCTCCCCATGGAAGAGGGATTCCTGCTGCAAATGACATGACATCACAGGCACATGGCTTGGGCTGGAGCAAGGACTGCTGCTTCTTCCTTCTTGAGGCTCTCTGACCTAGGAGGTCCGTGGTCTAGACTGCTAGGTGAATGCCCAGGTCCCTTGTTCCTCCATGTCATGCCTGGTCTATTCTCTGGAAGTTACAGAGACACAGAGGCTGCCCAATGTGTATGTTTACTTTTCTTTTCATATGCTTTTGACTTTTAGGTTGACTTCATCTCCTTGGTTTTCCTGGTTTCTGGAAGAAAATGAGGCAAACGTTATCATTGGCAAATTCCTGCCATGCAGCTTTAGTAATATTCCCCCCACACACCGCTTTTTTACACTATAAATTTAAATTCTTGCCAACACATTCTATCACCATGTACTCTTCATTACCTATATGAAGGCCTAAGCAGTATGGAGACAAGAATTTGTTTTCTTCTCTATTTGATTTTTAAATTATAGACGACTCTAATGCTGCCAGCTGGTAAATGTTTAGAGTTTAAGGTAAACATCACTCCAACTTTTATAATGTTTAGAGTTTAAGGTAAACATCACTCCGACTGAAAACTGATTTTGAAGACACCCTTTTTTGGAAAAAAAAAACTATTTTATAAAGAATACTCTTAAACACATATTTTCCAAATTTGAAAGGGAAAACAAGGGGTTCTACCTGTTCCATGCGGTTTTGAATATTTAGGATTTCTTCTGTTAACTGTTCTGCTGCATGTGGTGCTCAGAAAGACTGAACGGGAGACACCAGTCCCCAGAAAGGAATAGCCTCATGTTCATGGAGTGAGGAAGTGCTAGCTGCTGGCTGGGGACTTCCCAGATCACTAATTTTGAAACCTCCAAACATTGACCTAAAGATCAAATTCTTGTCCTCAATAGCAAGGATCAAACAGTTGGAAGGCTGTATTCTGTTTCCTCATCCAGCACCAGGGTTCTGTTGGACAGTTGCAATTAAATGGATGCTAAGTCCCGCTTGTTCTTTTCTTCCTCATCAGTCCAATTAAGGATATTCTTTGATTTGGTGCATCTTAGCCATTCGTTTTGGTGGACAGTTGCTCCTCTTGTTAAAAAGACCAAAGACCATTCTAAACTTGGAGTCAGCCAAGTAGATAGAACAAGTGTCTCATCATTCCACACAGCTGCCTTAGGAGCACTGGGTTCCAATCTATGCAGAAGTCCCCGTTATGAGCGTTGTTATGTACAAGAACTTGAGCTTTGAGAGCAGCCATGTAGCATAAATTGTACCTCGTGGACATTTTTGTATGGTTTAGTTCAAGTACAATTACCTGACGTGAGAGCCTATGTGACACTGAGACAAAAAAAGAGAGAAGAGAGAAAAGAGGGAGGAGCAGAAGTTATCTTGATTCATTTCTCTTAATTCTCCCTAGGGGAAAAGAATGACTAAAATATAACCTGAATATAAGAGCATTAATATTATTAATAATAATACTTTTGATAACTAAGCCAGTGATTTCACAATACTTTTATCATCCATTATTTTCTTTATACTCACCCAAATCTCAAGGTCCTATAGAATGGGTATTGCCATATCTTAAGTTTTTTTGTTTGTTTGTTTCTCTTTTCTCTTTCCTCATTAACTTTGTTTGAAAATGAGGGACCTTGGGGCACCTGGGTGGCTCAGTGGGTTAAGCCTCTGCCTTCAGCCCAGGTCATGATCTCAGGATGCTGGGATTGAGCCCCACATCGGGCTCTCTGCTCAGCAGGGAACCTGCTTCCCTCTCTTTCTCTCTGCCTGCCTCTCTGCCTACTTGTGATCTCTGTCTGTCAAATAAATAAATAGAATCTTAAAAAAAAAAATGAGGGACCTTGACCTGAGCTCTAAGAACTTATAAATTTTGAATGAAGGGGCGCCTGGGTGGCTCAGTGGTTGGGCCGCTGCCTTCGGCTCGGGTCATGATCTCAGGGTCCTGGGATCCAGCCCTGCATCGGGCTCTCTGCTCAGCAGGGAGCCTGCTTCCTCCTCTCTCTCTGCCTGCCTCTCTGCCTGCTTGTGATCTCTCTCTGTCAAATAAATAAATAAATAAATCTAAAAAAAATTTTTTTGAATGAAAAAAGCCTATATTATTTTGAAGGCATTGTCTTTCCTCTTAGACATCAGCCTACAATGTCCTTTATAGGCGGTACAAAGGTTGTGTATATATACAATATTGTACATCCCAGCAGAGTGATGTCAATGGGCCTTCCATTTAGAGTAAACTCAATGACAGAATTTATATCCAAAATCAAAAAATGGAAAATTCTAGACTGGTTTCAAAGTATCATAGTGCAGAGACAGTTGACTCCTGGAAAGCCTCTCTTCTTGTACATCTGAGCACACATAGTTCATATGATTAGATTTCTTGAGTCTATTTAAAATCTTGGGGGCACCTGAGTGGCTCAGTGGACTAACCTTCTGACTTCAGCTCAGGTCATGATCCCAAGGTTCTGGGATTGAGCGCAGGGCATCAGGCTCCTTACACAGCGGGAGCCTACTTCTCCCTCTCCCTCTGCCCTTCCCCCTTCTCCTGCTCTCTCTCAAATAAATAAATAAAATCTTAAAAGAAATGAAATCTTGGGGATGCCTGGGTGGCTCAGTTGGTTGGACGACTGCCTTCAGCTCAGGTCATGATCCCGGAGTCCCAGGATCGAGTCCCGCATTGGGCTCCCAGCTCCATGGGGAGTCTGCTTCTCCCTCTGACCTTCTCCTCGCTCATGCTCTCTCTCACTGTCTCTCTCTCTCAAATAAATAAATAAAATCTTTAAAAAAAAAAGAAATGAAATCTTGATCATTACAGCTTATAAATGAATACAGCCACTTGGAAATATGACTTAAAATGAAAGTCTGGATATTTGTCTCAAATGTTGAGATAGCTCTCAAATGGTAAGCTCTTTGCCTTGAATATTAGGTCGGTCATCCTCCTTTAAATCTTGTCTTTCCTTAACCCATCCCTACCCCCATTCATCTCCCAAATAAAACCTCTAACAGAGTTTTCCATGGTCTTTGTAGTACTCCATTCCTGTAAATTCCTTCCCCATGTTTTTCTTCTGTTTCACTTATTTTGGAGAATGGCAGTATAGAATATGTTTGGTAATGTTTGGTATAACCTTAATCCTGACTGGCATCAGTGATCACTTAAAACACACACACACACACACACACACACACACACACACACACACATTTGAAGATATCTTTTCTAAAAAAACCTATTTTATAAAGAATTTTGCTGAATTCTTTACATATGTAGAATATGTATATTTGTATATATTTGTGTATATTCCTCTGTGTGTGTGTGTCTGTTTGTGTGTGTTCTGGGGTTGAAGTATAGAAGTAAAAACCTTAAATAAAGTAGAAAACAAGCATCTCTTATTACCCAGTCCCCTTTTAGTTGTTTAGAAAAAATGTTTCCCCTGTTGTTCCTATTAAATATTTTTCTAGTTTTGGCATCATACACCAAAATGTGATGTCAGAGTGTGTGTGTATGTGTGTGCATGTGGGATAGAGGTAAGGGAGAGACTAGGTCACATCCTATAATGTGCAGTGGTGAAGAACCTATTAAATTACGTAATCTTTAATTAGCAGATCATTGAGAATATGAACACGCACACAGGCAATCAAAAGGTGACGTCAGTGAACGGTTACGGCTCAGCATGACTGTTCCTGTTTGGTATTGCATTTATTCCTAGAACTCTTGCTATCACAAGGCTGTCTTTTGAGTTTTACTGTAGGACTTTAGAAATGTCTATAACAAAGAGGCATCTGGGTGGTGTCCACCTCTTGGCTTTGGCTCAGGAAATCTTGGGGTGGTGAGATCGATCCCAACATCAGACACCACACTCAGCATGGAGTCTGCTTGAGATTCTCTTTCCCTTTTCCTCTCCTGCTCGTGCTCCCTTTCTCTAAAAATAAATAAATAAATCTTTTTAAAAAAGTCTATATCTGATAGCATTAATAAGTATTCTAGGACATAGTTAAAACAAGGAACAAGAAGGATGTCTGGGTGGCTGAGCCAGTTAAGCATCCGCCTTAAACTCAGGTCATGATCTTAGGGTCCTAGTATCAAACCCTTGCATTGGGTTCCTTGCTCAACTGGGAGTCTGTTTCTCCCTCTGCCTCTGTGTCTCCCCTCCCCAACTTGTGCTCTCTTTCTCAAGTAAGTAAATAATCTTAAGAAAGAAAAAAAAAAAAAAAAAAGCAAGGAACATGGTGCTGAATGAAGTATATAAATATGGCTTTGGAATGACCTTATTATTAGCAATAGTCACTTAATTAACTTCTAGTTGAAAGAATAACATGCTCACAAGATTACTGAGCTTCAGAAGACCCATTCTGGTATAAATTAGGTCAGAACAGCACATGCAACTCAAGGATTGCTGAGGAGGGTCAGATGCCTATGGTGAAGTTGCCTCCTCATGAAAGGGGAGTATTCAAGGAGGAAACTGGGTGCCCTTGATCTATGGTATTTGGTTAAGTTTATAAAAATGGTTTCTATCTAACCTCTCCATGATCAGTTATAAATCATGCTAATGAAGGATTACTAAAAATCCTCAGTAGCCAATCAGGGTTACCTCTTTACATCTGTTTTTTCCTAGAGAAGATCTTTTTGAAGGCCATGGACTACTCTAATTCTCCCACAATTCCATCTTAGAAACACTGGTTGCTAGTTCATAAAAAAACAGAGAGTAGGTGTGGAGTCAACTATAATACTCCTTTTCTAGAATACTTTGGACTTCTATGGGCTAAAGGGGAAACACAACATCAGCCATCAACTCCAGTTTTTGCTGGACAGAGTATCCATATTCTTAGTTAGCTGTTGGTTGGTTGGTTGAGGAGGAAAAAAAAAAGAGAGAGAGAGAGCCCTTGGACTGTTCTGGGTCAAAAAGGACCTCACATTGACGAAATGTATAATCAATATCCTGGTCTTGGTGTTTGGGGCAAAAATAGTCCCTAACGTTGAATGGCATGGTGTATTCTTTTGTTTGAGTATAGTTTGTGGATGGACTCTATTGATGAAAACACACTGTGGTAGAGAGCAGTATGAGTATGTGTGTGTGGCGGGGGGTTCAGTGTTGTTTTTCAATGGCCTGTCGGATAGGCTTGATGGAGTGTGTTGGGTTGTTTCTTCTTTGTTTCCTGTCTTCTTCCTCCACAGCAAGACAGGCAGAACAACACACTTGTACCCAGATGTCCAGGAGTTTCTCTGGAGGGGTAGGCCAATGAGCACTAACCTGCCAGTGCCCACCCTTCAGCCCCTCCGGTTGCTTTTGAATCCAATTTTGTTAAATTTCCAAGCAGAAAGTGATAATTTGGAAAAGTGCCAAAACCCACAGTAGTTTTTCCTGGCAGCTTTCCTTTGGTGTCATTGGTAAGTTTGCATTTCACTAGAGTGCCACAACACTACCACCACAGTATCTCACAGCTCCCTTTTTTGTTTGGTCCACTTTTCTTTTCTCTTTGGAAGAAGCCATTTTCTTTCTGTAGGGATAGCTGGGTTTCAATTCTATTAAAGCTAGTCAGAATGCTTTCCCTTAGGGGCCATTCACTTCCTGTCTTATGCCTAATAGGATCCTTTGGATTTTCTTTGATTCTTACATAAAAAGCCCGGGATGATCATTCTGTAGTATTCTCTTGAGGTAGCTGTGTTGCAGAGAACAGGCAGCACATTTGCTGTTTCAGCCTCCCATCCTGTTTTACAGGACTGCCTGCCTCCCTCCATTTTGTCAGTGCTCACACAGTTCTTCTCTTTCCCACTCTCTTCTACAGAACTTGTGTTGGAGCAAAAGACTCCATTCCAGATCCATTCCAGAGTTGCTATGAGAAACCTCCCCACTCACTGACTCTTTCTCCTATCTCAGTAAAATGGCAGTGTAAGAAAGCCTTATGCAATCAGGGCTGAAGGAAATACCCACCTAGAATATTTGATTTTCCTTCTGATTTTCTCCTCTACCCTCAACGTCCAAAAATTTCTCTTCCAATCATTTTTACGTGTGTGAAATTTTCCTGGATTGGTTTTAAAATAAAGCAAAACAAAAGCAGCCTACATTGATTTAATATGGGAAGTCGAAGATAACAGACTTTTTCTGTTCCTGAGCAATAGACTTCAATATTAAGATTGATGACCTTATCTTTTCTTGGTAATATTGTTGGTACTTAGCTCTCCAAATCCAAAACCAACTTAGTATAATAAGTACCAAATACAAAATCATGAAGTTTCTCTTCTAATGGACTATAAAGGGGCTTTTTTTTTTTTTTTTTTGGCAAGTAGATTTTTTTCATATACTATTTTTGTATCAGTTGGTGAATACAAACCTTCAGTGAGCCTCAGCAGAAATGTCCAAATTCCTGATCTGCCCAGTGGTTTTATAAAATTCCAGTTCAGGTATGTTTGTTTGTCTTTAAAATATTGGCAGTACTTTTACTCTCTGTTATCTCCAAAAGAATAGACAGCATGCTCACCAATGAGGTTGATGGATAAGGAAAAGGTACATAATAGAGTGGGAGAGTTGGTACCTATTTCCTCATGTTAGATGGAACCTGGGTTGTAAGATTTTGTTTCAAATCTGCCACAAATCAGACCAGCCTGGATCTTTACTTTATTTCTAATTTTAGTTTTTGGAGAGGTAATGGTGAGGGTAATTCTCATTTTATAAAGCAAACTGATGTACACCCTAAGGTATTTTTGGAGAGCTACTCTTCTGGTAGTGGAAAAAAAGAAAGCCTCATTCAGAAATGAACATTTCTCAAAATGTGTTCCTTATTATTCTATATGTGAATTTCTCCAAATTATTTTAAAACTTTGAGATTGGTGGAAGAAAGCATCTACACAAGCAGTTGTTGAGCGCCTGGCAAGCTCAATGCTTCTGGGGTTGCTGCTTCAGGATTCTAGACGTTGAGCAGGCACAATTTTACCGCTAAGAGCTGTTGAGCGCCATTTAGACTCCATTCCATTTTTCTCCCTGGCGATCCAGTTCGTATCTTACAGCTCCCGTCTGGGAGCCGATAATATAATGAATTGCCTTGACTCTCGCTTCAATCCACTTTCCTCGCTTAATATGCAGCCCAAAGTTTTGCTGTTCGCTGTCAGATGGTAGTGCTAGACTTTCACACTGCTCCCAAAGCCTCCGCTGGGGCTGTTTCTGAACACGGAGTTACAAACTTTAAGAAGCAGGCAGTTCCAGACGGAAATCCACGCCAGGATTTGAACTCCGCTTCTGGCTTCCGTCAACTGACATAGTTGCCCTTTTGCTCAAACTCGCAGCTCCAGTTCGCACTCGGGAGAGCTCCGCTGGGTGTCTGCTGCTTTGCCGCGGCGGGGACGCGTGTGGGGGCCACAACCCGGCGCTCCTCCGATTCCTCGCGCCTTATTCAGAACCGAGGCAAACCCTCACTAGGATCCCAGGGCTTAAAACGTCTTCCCCCCAAAAGAAGTGGGGAAAGGAAGGAGCCGATCTCGATCTTTTTTGTTTGTTGAGTTTTATATTTCGGACCCTTAAGGAAGCAAATTGTGAGAAAGGAAGGGCTGTTCTTCCAGCAAACGTTTCCCTCTCTTAGCAAGCCCTCCAGGCCTCGGTTCCACATTTTGCAGTTGACTGCGTGGATTTTAATAGGTTGTTCCTATATTTTCGGGCCCAATCCTTGCACACTGTACAAGCCGGATAAAATGAGAGCACATCCTCTGCCATTTTCAGTCGGTTTGTCCTGGCAGCCCTGCCCTCCTCCTTGGCTGCCGCAACCGCTGGAGTTAAAGCTGAGCGGAGAAACTCCGCCTGATCCGCTGGGCGGGAGATCCAGTCCATATTTGCCAAGTGCTGTGCGGTCGGGGATGGCGATAAGAACTCTCTTGTGAGGGAGCGAGCAAGACTTTAGTCCGGTTTCCATGTCAACGATTCAGTCCATATTTGCCATCAGGCTGTTGGAGGCTGAGGCGCTTTCGTGAGGGTAGCGCTGTCCTAGTCCTAGTTCTCCAATCTGCGCCGGGATTCCTGAGCTGCCTGGGTGTGGGGTTAAAATACTGGGGCTATGGGGGAGAAAACTCCACCGGGAGAACCCGCAGCCCCAAACCTGAGTCTTAGAGCTCCGGCCAGCCACGTGCCCAGCTCCTCCCCTCCCCCCCCCTTTCCCGCTGCCATTGCCCCTAGGGAAAGCTGATGGGCCAGTTTCTAAGAAAGTTCCCTTCAACTCGGCAGTCCCTGGGATAGTGGTTCGGGTTCTAAAGGTAGAGGTGGGAGAGGTCCCTAAACGATTTGAAATTTTTTAAAAAATGGTAAAGGAGAAATCCTACATTACCTGCTCCAGTCCAAGTGGATAGAGTTTTACGCACTTTACCTTATTGCTAGATTAAAATGGTGGCTGTTTTCAAAACAGCGTGCCCACGTGTAGGAAAGGGATTTTGGCACTTTTCAAATTTCACTGCCATCGAAAATAAGGGGAATGAGGGCTTTCTCTGGAGACAAATCCATTCTGCTTCCAGATTTTCACTAGGCTCCAGGTTTCCCATTACACTCCAGCTCTGAGGAAAATGGCAGGGTAATTGCATGTAAAAATTCCTCATTTGTGTGCAGGACTCAGGACTGTTTGCCAGCTCAGAAGCAGTTGATTAAATAGCCAAGCTCCATTTATGAGGCAGCCTATAATTTGGTTTCTAGGACCTAATGCACCGGGAGAGTAGTTGCCCCTGAGGACCGTGAGTGAAAGGAGGGCACTGGCCCATTCCAGTCGGTCAGAGCCTGGTAGTTTGGTTCTTGACTTGAGGGGGGGGGGGGGTGGAAACCCACCAGGCTTAGATTAACAGAAAGGTTTTGTCTTTTTAGTGTAAGATGATATTAACTTTTCTTCAGAGTAGGAATGACTTCAGGTTTTTTTAATTATTCACGGTGACCAGCGGCATGACCAGAATTTGTCCAAGGGGCCTGTAGGATCTGGAAGTTCTAAGATAATGGATCTGTGGCTATGACGTCTCAATTTATAAAATCTGAGGGGAAAAGAGGCCCTGGTGTCTAGTGACTACACTGGCCTGGGCCTCTCCCAAGGCAGCCTTGGGCCTGGTGAGGAGCTGGAATCCCCTCTGGCTTTTGCAGCCTGTCACGTCAGAGCATTCCAAATCAGCTTGAGGAAAAAGCTGCTGCTGGGATTTGGTAGGGCTGGAGATCTAGAGTTTTCTATGTATGTTTCTAGCTCAATTGGCACCTTTTGAAATATAATAGTAAACTTTGAAGAATCTTTACACTGGGGGGTTGAAAACAATTTGGTTGCATCCATTTTTTAAGTGACCTGCTAGACTGCCCCTTTTCTCTCTTTAAGTAAGGAGAAAATGGTTGGCCTCTCTGTGGCCATCCCCATTCTGTTGTGGTTCCTTTGAACACTCAGTTTCCTTCAGTCCCTGGAGCCTCTTGTGTCAAGTGTTCACAGTCTTACAGGTATTATCTTCAGAGACTGGGGCTATGATCATTGTGGCCTAAGTTCTCTTAAGAGGAAAAATTGGCCTTGGGTTCTCCTGCTAGAAGGCTGTCATATGTCCCCAAAATAGCTTCAATGGTGGTCATTTTATGTTAGTGTTGAGATAATCTAAGGTTGAGATGATCTGCTTTCAGCTTTGATCTCAAACCCATTCTTATATTCTGATCACATTGTTGAATGTGGGAGGACTTGACGGCTTCTTTTTTTTTTTTTTTTTTTCTTTTAAGGCTAAATGGACGGGGATTCTGCTACTTTTAAAAATCACCCTCCTCTGTGCTTTGACAGACAAGGCAGTCCCTTCCCCTCGGTCTTCAATTCTATAAAATGGGGATAATTGGAACCTCATGCCCCCAGGGCCTTATGAGGCCCGGCTAATGAGGGAGGGGAGTGGAAAAACGGAAAGTCTGAACAATGATCTGTCATTCCTTTGGGCTTGCAAAGGGGGTAAAATGTAAGGCCCTGCTCGTTCACTCAGCTGGGTCTTTAAGAGCGGGTTTGTAAAAGGCTTTGAAGAAAAGTGCTGTAGAGGTGCTAAGTAGCAGCCAAGAGACCAGGCCCGCTGCCAGGGGGTCAGGCCTGGGCCGAGGCAGCCGCGGTCTCGGGCTCAGGCCAATTTTGCAGCCGCGAGTAAAGTTCACGCTGCCCGCTCCCCTCTGTGCGGCCTGGAGGGGACCAACCCGGATAGGAACGCCAAGAGGAAGGCGGCGCAGGCTCCGGAGAGGCGTGGGCTCCGGGCCGGGTTTTCCCCGAAGCCTTCGGCGGCGGCGCTGCCGAGCGAAAGCGGCAGAGGGCCTGCCGCCGCCGCGGCTCGTTCTCTCCCCTCCTCCTTTGTGAGGGGAAGGGAGCGAGTCCGTTCCATGGCCTGCACCCGCTCCGCGCTCCGTTCCGGGTTTGCCAGGCGGCCGCGACGGTGCTGGGTAAAATGGCAGTGCTGAGCCTCGTGTCGGAGTGAGGGGGACTCGGAGGAGAGTGGGGCGCTCTAGCCGCTCAGTCCGGCCGCCCGCCCGCTCGCCAGCCCGCTGCCGCGCAGCAGCCTCGGCCCGCGCCGCGGCCGGGGAGGGGAGGCAGGGCGCCCGGCCGGGTCCGCGCTCCGACTCTGCCTCCCGGCGCCCGGGCTGCTGCCGCGCGCCCTCCAGCCCGCCCGTCCCGGGTCCCCCTCCCCCCCGCTCCCTCCCTCCCTCCCTCCCCGCCCCCTCCCCCTCGCCTCCCTCCCTCCCTCCCTCCTCCTTTCTCCGGCAGCAGAAAGCGGAGAGTCACAGCGGGGCCAGGCCCTGGGGAGCGGAGCCTCCACCGCCCCCCTCATTCCCAGGCAAGGGCTTGGGGGGAATGAGCCGGGAGAGCCGGGTCCCGAGCCTACAGAGCCGGGAGCAGCTGAGCCGCCGGCGCCTCGGCCGCCGCCGCCTCCTCCTCCTCCGCCGCCGCCAGCCCGGAGCCTGAGCCGGCGGGGCGGGGGGGAGAGGAGCGAGCGAGCGAGCGCCGCGCAGCAGCGGAGCCCCGCGAGGCCCGCCCGGGCGGGTGGGGAGGGCAGCCCGGGGGACTCGGCCCCGGGGCGGGGTGGGAGGGGGGGAGAAGACGAAGACAGGGCCGGGTCTCTCCGCGGACGAGACAGCGGGGATCATGGCCGCGCAGGTCGCCCCCGCCGCCGCCAGCAGCCTGGGCAACCCGCCGCCGCCGCCCTCGGAGCTGAAGAAAGCGGAGCAGCAGCAGCGGGAGGAGGCGGGGGGCGAGGCGGCGGCGGCGGCAGCGGCCGAGCGCGGGGAAATGAAGGCAGCCGCCGGGCAGGAAAGCGAGGGCCCCGCCGTGGGGCCGCCGCAGCCGCTGGGAAAGGAGCTGCAGGACGGGGCCGAGAGCAATGGGGGTGGCGGCGGCGGTGGAGCCGGCGCCGGCGGCGGGCCCGGCGCGGAGCCGGACCTGAAGAACTCGAACGGGAACGCGGGCCCTAGGCCCGCCCTGAACAATAACCTCACGGAGCCGCCCGGCGGCGGCGGCGGCGGCAGCAGCGATGGGGTGGGGGCGCCTCCTCACTCAGCCGCGGCCGCCTTGCCGCCCCCAGCCTACGGCTTCGGGCAACCCTACGGCCGGAGCCCGTCTGCCGTCGCCGCCGCGGCGGCCGCCGTCTTCCACCAACAACATGGCGGACAACAAAGCCCTGGCCTGGCAGCGCTGCAGAGCGGCGGCGGCGGCGGGGGCCTGGAGCCCTACGCGGGGCCCCAGCAGAACTCGCACGACCACGGCTTCCCAAACCACCAGTACAACTCCTACTACCCCAACCGCAGCGCCTACCCCCCGCCCCCCCAGGCCTACGCGCTGAGCTCCCCGAGAGGTGGCACTCCGGGCTCCGGCGCGGCGGCCGCCGCCGGCTCCAAGCCGCCTCCCTCCTCCAGCGCCTCCGCCTCCTCGTCGTCTTCGTCCTTCGCTCAGCAGCGCTTCGGGGCCATGGGGGGAGGCGGCCCCTCAGCGGCCGGCGGGGGAACCCCCCAGCCCACCGCCACCCCCACCCTCAACCAACTGCTCACGTCGCCCAGCTCGGCCCGGGGCTACCAGGGCTACCCCGGGGGCGACTACGGCGGCGGGCCCCAGGACGGGGGCGCCGGCAAGGGCCCGGCGGACATGGCCTCGCAGTGCTGGGGGGCTGCGGCGGCGGCGGCGGCGGCGGCAGCAGCCGCCTCGGGAGGGGCCCAACAAAGGAGCCACCACGCGCCCATGAGCCCTGGGAGCAGCGGCGGCGGGGGGCAGCCGCTCGCCCGGACCCCGCAGGTACACAGCTGAGTGGGGAGGGGGCTGGGGTGAGCGGGGTCCTGGGAGTGGGTGGCGGCTGCGGGGAGCAGGCCACAGCCTTGGGCTACCCCCAGTCCGGGGCCCCCACTGCTGGGGAGCTGCCATTGTCTGGCTCTTCTCTTAAAATGGCTGCCTGTCTGCCTTCCTCTCCTTCCCTCCTTCAGCCTTTGTGTGGGGCTTTCCCTGAGGTGTATGCTCCCCTTCTCCCTCTCCCCTGGTCCCTTCGAACTCCTGGGGTCTTCAGAGGGGTGCAGGGCAGAATGTGCGGGAAAGGGCCTGGCCCGGGGTGAGGGGGGTGCTGGGGGCTCAGCTTAGGGGTGTGCAGTGCTATGAGCTCGGGGGTTGAGTGGACAATTCTTTGCTCACCTGCCGCTCCTCTCTGCCCGCCCTCCTGCCTTCCTCTAGGCCGTTTCCCATCTGTGCTTTCAAGGAGGGGCCCCTCGGGCTCTGGGGTACCTCGGGGGAGGTCAGGGGCCTGCTTGGGGGCAGCTAGAGGCCGGCTGCGGTTCACCCAGGGCAGCCCGGGCCATCTCCTGTCTTAGTCTCCGTCGGCCCAGTGGCCTGGGCTTCTCCCTGGAAGTGCTGGTAAACAGCTGAGTGATTGGAGTAGTAAGTGCAGATTGCTTTGGTTTGGGATTTGAATTATGGAGGTAAAATCCTTCTGTCAAAGCCAGGAGACAGTTGGTCTTAGGTTGACATCCTATCTGTGATCTGATTGGCTCCCCATCTCCTGCTCTTGGCCATTTATAATTGCCTCTGATGTAATGGTACAACAATCCTGATGAGCTCATAAACTTTTACACTCTGCTTTTCTGCCAGTGATAACCCAAACCATCGCTGCCACTATCTGCCTTTTATTCCAGAGCTGAAATTGGCTGTGACCTTGAGGAGGGAGGTTTAAGCAGCAATACTGTATCAGCAGGAGCAGAGCCCCAGACAGGCTGCCCTTGTTACATTGTGCCGAAACAAAAGAGGAGGCAGTGGCATTTTGCTTGTACCTTGGATTTATTTTGCTTGTTATGTTTTATGCAGCCTGAAATAGATTCTGTGTTGTCAGAACAGTAGCTGAGTTTTTCTCTACAATGGGTTTGCTGTTTGTTTTGGTTTTGTGACTTTCCTGATGGTATAAATGACTTCTTTGATGGCTCTGAAGATGCATTTGTCTTGAGTAATTTTGACCATGTTCGCTTTTCAGAATCGAAATTATTTTATTGGGGTTATTTATTGAGTGACAAATGTGGGATCTTTATGGGAGGGGTGTAAGAGAAAACTTTTTTTTTTTTTCTTAAACTGGAAGCTTTCTGAGAGAATTTCATATTAGGTTCAAGTGTTCTGTTTTAAGGAAGACTGGCCTCATTCTTTGTTTACATGTTGAATCTTGTTAACACTTTGTTAATTGAACTTTGGGAGAGCAGCTCCGATTTAAAGAGAAGCTGACATCTTTTATGATCTTGTGTGGGACTTTCTCCTAAAGGCCTGGTTTGTTGAAATTTAGCATTTGTTCCTGGGATATCAAAAAGGCTGGTTTTCTGTTTTGTCATCAGTCACTTTAGAGCTTTGAAATAGAGGTCATCTAATTTTTTTCTTTGCATTTTAAGGTATGTTCCATTTTTTTTTCTGTCTTCCAAACCTATAATGATACATGGTATTTGCTTAGAAATGACAACTTTTAGGTACATTTTTATGCATTCTATTTTATTTTTATTTTGCTCTTAGTATCTCTTAGCATCTTTCTTTCTTCAGTGTTTTAGTCAGGAATATTGGGTATTCTGTGGAGTAGGTATCTTTTGAAAGGGGAAAAGCTCTTCCTGCCCCCAGCCCCCAGTAGTACCTAGTGGTACCTTCCTGCTATGAGATTTTGTTCATTGATTAGCTGTGTTCCTTCCTCATCCTGGAACTGCTTTTCTCTTCTCTTGAGCTGGGAGTTTTGAAAATAGCTGTGTTAAATGGCAGATTTAGAGCTCTGTGCCTTGACTCCACATTGTCTATGATGTTCTGTGTTGGGGCAAGAAACGGGAGTTTTATATGGAATTTCTGGTTCTGGAGGATAAGTTTTGTCTTAGAGAAGAGAACATCCTCTTCTTTCTGGATAAGAGACATTACATCTCTTTTCCCTTGAGGGGAGGAAGTGTGAGCCAGTTACCTTTCTTAAACTATTAGAAGAAATAATTTGGGGTAAGTTAAGACTCATTTACAAGCAAAAATTAATTTGAATTCTGCTGGTTTGGGGATATCCAGGCAAACACTTTGTTTTTTTGAGGGGGTGGGGGGAACTGGATAAAACAAACTTTTGCCATAGAGTGGTTTCTGTTTTTCAGTCATTAAATATTTGAGCACTTTGTGTGCTAGATACTATGCTCTGTGCTGAGTAAATGGTAGAAAAATAAATGTCGTCCCTGTCTGAAAGCTTGTCTGTGCTACCTCTCAATGAATTTCTGGATTCACTTTTAACATCACCATACCTAGCACTTAATGCAAGGTTCCTGTTCAATTTCATTTCAGTTGCCTACTCCCTGACCTCTTGAGCATTCACTTGTGGAAGGGACTATACAACTTTCAGTTTTGTGGTAGTCTCCATGAACCATGTAGATGGATAGATTTTTTTTTTTTTTTTAAAGATTTTATTTATTTATTTGACAGACAGAGATCACAAGTAGGCAGAGAGGCAGGCAGAGAGAGAGGAAGGGAAGCAGGCTCCCTGCTGAGCAGAGAGCCCGATGCGGGGCTCGATCTCAGGACCCTGAGATCATGACCTGAGCTGAAGGCAGAGGCCTTAACCCTCTGAGCCACCCAGGCGCCCCGATGGATAGATTTTGATACAAATTCTTCTTTGCTACTTAAGGATAAAGCTCTTGTCAGAAGACGAATCCTTCTTTTTAAGCATTCTTAAATAAGAGGGTCTTGCTCTGTCCCTTTCTCAGTCTTGGATTAAGACTGTTTTGCAGAGAATTGATTGACACAGCTAAGATGGTAATGTTCTCATTTGACTCTACTTTTATGAAATAAAGATTAGCTAAGTGTTTGTATTGTGGCTCTGTCTTTTTCACAGGAGCAGGAAGATCCCAGCCAGCAAACTTTTCCTTTATTGCTTTCCATATGTAACACTGTGGCTTCAGGTGTTGAATCCTGCTACTGATGAAATATTTTTCGGTCACCTATGTGCTTGAGCCTCATGTGAAGCTTTTTATTTGGGATGCTTTTAGCTGTAGTACCTTGAGAGGAGTATCAGCTCATCAAAGTAAAAAATGAAATAGAATATGTGGTCCAGGATCAAGATGAATTTGATTGTAGAAGTTTAGCTGTTCTTGCTATGATATTTCCGATTCCTGGGAAACAAATACAGGAATCTTGGGCTTGTTATGGGAATGCCTGCTGGCAGAAATTCTGGGCTGGCTAAAATACAGGACTCTTGGAGCTCTCTCAAGTAGGAGGGACCAGGAAAACCACACTGAAATGGCACTTAGTTGTGAGGCTTCATGTTTCTCTACTGTCCATGAGAAAACTAGGGGTGATGGGGGTTGGGTTGGTGGCAAGAGAAGAGAAAGCATCCAAGACCAAGGTTGGCTTCTTTGTATTGGGCCCTGTAAGGACTTTTCAAGGTTTCTTTCCTTTGTGTGTGACACAGAGTAACCATGACAAGTGGCACCTGCTGTAATAAGATGTCTTGGGTTGCATTAAACTTTCATCTGTTGGATTGATTCCTTCAGGGTGTGATGTCTACAGTAGACTTTAGCAACGAAGTTAGTGAACTTTTGAAAATGTGGAAAGAGGCTAACAGAGTATGGCAGGCCCATTCCCAACACCCCACTTCCCAAGGTTGTATTATAGAATTCTAGAAGCCACCGAACTGAGCAAATATATGGTTAAAATATGGTATTCAAAATAAATTGGCACTGAACTGTTCTTTCCTGCCAGTGAACTGGGATACCTCAGTCTCTAAAATGGAGTCCTGATTCCCATGGCTTTTATCTCTGGGTTTCTCCTTGTTTAGATTGATCATTATTATTGATGCACACTGAGTTGTGTGTGACATAGTGGTGGGGGGGTAAAGAGCACAAGGCTCAGGAGCAAGAGGCTTTGATTCCACATTCAGTTCTAGATTAAGCTGTGTGATTTGGGGCAAGCCGTTGGTGTTGTCTCTTCATCAGTAAAGTGAAATTGGTGGATTGCATGGCCGCTTTCTCTGATGCTACACATTGGGCTGTGCTTTCGTACCTGACTTAACATGACGGCAACTTTTTCCTATACATGTACCGGTAGGGGTCTTGATACTGTCTTCCCTTGGGCCTGAAGAACTCAAGGCTGTTTCCTCCTGAGGATTTACAGGAGCAAGCTCTGAACAATTGGGTACCACGATGATCTGTGGCCCTTTACAGAAAAAGCCCTACCAAACTATTTTGCTTTGAAACTTTGTCATTAATCATTCTACCTTGCTGGTGGTTAAAACACTAAACATTAATGGAAAAATTGGTCAGACTTCATTAAAGGAAGACTTGAAAAATAGTTGCTTCAAAATCTCTAAGAGGGGATTTGGGGAATAGATTCAGGGTGGGGTAGGGAATAGATATTCATAACATTAACAGTCTGCTTCTTTTTGGAGGGGGAGGTTAGGAAGGTGGGAGAGGTCTCTTTAAGTTTTCCAGACTCTTTGGGTGTTTGGGCAGGTCTAGGTCTGGTTTGGGCAGTTGGTTGTAATCTGAGTGCCTGAACTTGTCCTGTAAGTTTTGCTGAGAGAGGAGCAAACGTTCCTGAGACTGGAACAGGAAAAGCCAAGCATTACAGGGTCAATTTCATAGGCCTGTTGCCCTTTTCTCATACCTTTGGTTTTTTAAGCTACATGGTGTGATTTCCAAATGCTGGAAATGCTGTTCTCTCTCTTCTCCAGCACACCTGAATTTCCTTTCTTTCTCCTCCTGGCTTAGTAGTTTAGAAGGATAATTTAGGCATATTCGAAGTATGCTAAAAGGAAGCTTCCCTTTATGAAAGAGGGGAAAAGGTAGAGGAAAAGGTGTTTGATCATTCTCTGCTTGACACAGCAGCTTCTTC
The DNA here is from genome assembly GCF_030435805.1 of Mustela lutreola. NCBI lineage: Eukaryota > Metazoa > Chordata > Mammalia > Carnivora > Mustelidae > Mustela > Mustela lutreola. The sequence goes on from NC_081299.1 coordinate 19,538,480, forward strand.
CTCTCTGAAGGAACCAAGTATTTCAGAGCTTTGTGTAAATACTTGCTGAGCTGTCAATATGTACCCAGGAGGTTTCTGTAGTGAGATGTAAACGGCTCTATAGAATGTTTGACAGGCAAATTAATAAACAGTTTTCAAGCAAAGATAATGCTAGTCTGTTCTCATGTGGGGGAATAAGTAACATTGGAGAAAAAGAAATGTGGGTAGGGAAGGGGGTAGTAAGGGGGGGGGTGTGGAGATGTGGAGATAAGGAGAGATGATCTAAAAGAGATTGGAAGTAAAAAGATGCTGTCCTGGAAGAGAAGCCTCCATGGTCCTGGCTCCAGGCTAAGTTCAGGGCACATGGAGCCCCTGTTCAAAATGGATTGCAGTTTCAGAGTGAAAATAAACAGAAGTTTGGAAAGAAGATACTAAGTTTCAATAGTGAGGTAAGTGCTCCAAAAGCTTGGTTTATGAGACACTGAGTTTCAAAGCCTTGTTCTTTGGGAAAGGTTTTGTAGTTTGGTGAGATGTTTTTAGGGTTGGGTTTGCATTTTTGGAATACCAGAAAGGAGAGGGGAGAAAAAGATACTGCAGCTTCAGCGTCGTCCTCAGCATCTGTTTTGCTGTGGCTCTCAGGATTAGAAGCCCACTTTATGGGCTGGGTTTATTTGTATAGTTTTCACTGGATTCCTGTGCATTCTTCATATATATGTTCAAATTAATGCTTCCAGGTTCCTGGGTTAGTACAAGGCCTAAATGTTTGGGGACTCTCTAAATACTGCCTGAAGGGTTATATGGGTAGATTCAGTCTTTGTTTTTGAAATTGCCATTTTAGGATTAAAAACATTTCTGTGTTCCTTCAGTGAAACATTCTTTTTGTGGAGGAAGAAATATTTTAGAAGTATTTTAGCTGTGTGCCTGTAGTATTCTGCTTTGGTAGCCTTGTGAGATGACCAGATTTATCTCCTCAAAGTCTCTTTTTAAACAAAATCCACTGACTCTGACACCAGTTTTCTTCACAAGAAGTGTTTTTATAGACCAGAGTCCTGGAAGTGCCTGTTTGACTTAGCATAGTAGTAGGGAATATGAATATCATTATGGCCCTGGCCATAATTTTTAGGTTCCACTGACTTACCAAAGGCTATCAGCTTGTTCTAAAAAAAATACAAAAATTTGGGTTGACACGGACATTGGTTGCACAGGCCTTTCTCAGTGTCATGGTGATAAGGGTATTAGATCATCAGACTTGTTGCCGAAAGTATGATTTCTGGCTCCGGGATTTGGAGGTTCAGATGGGAGTAGGAAATAGCCCTTTGTGAACACGCCAGTTAGATACTAGGAAGGGACTTAAAAAGACAGTATCTGCTTCAGAGGAATTTCATTTTCTTGGCAAAGCATGCTTATGTGCACACATCTGGAAAACTTGCAAAGCAGGGTTTTGTAAATGGGTATAGACCAAACTAAGTGTGTGGGCTGAAAGAATTCAAGAATAAGGAGCAGTCAGAGTTGGGCAGGGTTAACCTGGGACAGGTTTTCGGAGGCAGTGAATCGTGAAACTTAATGTTCAAGAGGGGGAAAGTTAAAATACTAAATTGCTTTTTCATAATGTTACTCTGAGTGCCACAGGCTCTATAGGATCCATGTTACACAACCATCTCCAGACCTGTAGTTGCTTCATTCTGGTGACTTTGAGAATTTGGACTGTCACTATAAAATTCTGTGAAAGAGAGTGGCTCCAGGGTCTTAGTGGTTCTTGTGGTTATGTGGGGCCTTTAGTACAACCTGCCAAGTTCTTGGCCAGTTTCAGGGGCTCTTTTTTAGTAATTTTGGGTTTCGAAGGTTGTGTCACCTTCAGAGTTGTGTGCCCTGGACAACTCTGCAGTGACAGTGGTTCAACTTTGGTTGGAGAGCTTAGGTTTTTTCTTTTTTTGGCAGAGCTAATCGACTTTTCTTAAAATGAGAGCCATGAAGTACCTGTCCAGACACTTAGGCTGCTGCTATTTCTAAAAAGTTGGGAGCTGTGCTGAAGCTGAGTTGCTTGGATCAGACCTTATATTGAGGGTTGATGGGTGGGTAAGGCAGCACATGTGCAGTTTGCCCATCTGTTCAGAGAAATGGCCTTTAATATTGTTCTTGATTAGGTTGGCTATGGCCAAAAAGCTCATAAATGCTGCAAACACATGCTTATTCCTATGGGAGCCTCTGAAATGGCAGTGATTCTTGTTTCTCTCTACCTGCTGGTCCATGTGCAGTTGGACCACACATGACTTCTGGTACTTTTCAAGGGTTGTAAGTGGATGCTTAACCACTGAAGATGCCTGGAGAGTCCAGTGCCAGGCCGCTACCTTGCGTTCACCTGGAAGAGAAGGCTAGGTTACACTGTTGCAGTATACAAAAGTATAGAGTCCTGAGTACAGATTCTAGTCTAGAAATCTCTTTCCCAACTTGTTTTGCCTTGCCATTCTGGCATTTTGCAAAGCGAGTTTCCAGGCACTCAGAATTAAGGCTCAGTGGCTCATCTGCGATGGATAGCAGGGGAGTAGGGGCCTAAGATGAACTCCTTAGGCTGTCTGGGTTTTAGAGGAATCCAGGTTAGGGTGAATGTTGACTTAACAACCTTGAATATTCTTCACGAAATTGTCCCCCCCCCCCCCATTCAAATGGGATGGGATTAGTTTTCATTAAATGTTAAGGGACATCTGAGTGAACTTTCATGTGTTTTTGCTAGTCATGTATGCATGCCAGAAGATGATCTTGGGACAGGTTGAGTCTTTATTTCCCAATGGCTTCTGCATATTCCAAGGGTGTGCTGCAGTAAGAGGTCCAATGCCAAGAATGCATTCCAACACGCTGCAGAGTAGGAAATTTGATCCCTAAAATGTTGACTTAGTGTTGGTTATGGTACATATTAGAAATCACCCAGTAATCCAGGACAGATTTTTGTCACCCTCCAGGAAGCTAATGTTGATATGAAATACTAAGGGGCTTTGGGCACCGGGGCTATGTGCTCTGCAGGCCCAGAGTGCTGCTTAAATTGCCACCCATATGAAGAGGAAATGTGCCATGTGCTTTTTTTCCTCTTTTGCATTTGGGCTTCCTTATGGCTTCGTTGCTTCTGGGTTCCCAAGTCTGCAATGTTAGATATTAGACTTCCTCCTCCCTTGGCACGGGCACATTCATGATTTTTTGTGGCTCATCACCAGCAGCCAAGATTTTTGTATGCTTTTTCCCTCTTAAACTTGTTAGCTTTCAGCTTGCTTGTTTATAGACATCTCTGTTAAAAGGAACTCCCTGCTCAAGATCTAGCACCAGCATGACGGCAGCAGGGGAGTTGAGGGGCTGGTGTGATATCAGTCATTTAAAAACCCATTTGCTTTGTGCGTGGTGTTTTTTATTTTGCCTCCTGTTTTCCTTGAGGTCACAACTTGCTTGTTGGGCATGAGTGCATCTGGGTCCAGCTGTTTGCTCTCAACTGACTTAGGCCTGGTATACTTTGACTTTAAGCAGAGTGTGAGTTCAGCCACATGGTAGATGATTAAAGGCTACATAGTGCTGAGTGCTTCCCCTTAGAGGAAACAAATGCGTGTTTGGGCTCTTCTTGCACAGTGATTTCCCCCTCCTTCTGAGTGGACCTTCTTATGGCTTTCTCTTGTCCTTAGTGAACAAGTCACCTAAGCAGAAATGCTGGGAATTAGTTGCTCTTTGCTACTGTGTCTGGTCTGGTGCGTATGGATTGCTATCTCTGTTCCGATCCTTAGGTGATGGAGTTCTTCGGTTGCTCCAGCAGTAGTAGATGTAAAAAGTAGTAGATGGGAATCTGGCTGCCAAAGATAGCTCTACTATAAAAGATTTGGGAGGCAATTCTATAGGTAGTTGATCCATAACTTTGTCCTGGGCTAGGGATAGGCTGAGAATCTCACTGAAATTCCAATTTTCAAATGATGGGATACTGAGGGTGAGTGTTACTGTTAACAGCCATGCATTTGCGTACTTACCATGTGCCAATCTCTGTGCTGGGTCTTTCTATGAATTTACTTATTTAATCTTCAAAACCATGAGAGGTGGGTTCTATTGTTACTCCTCCCACTTTACAGATGAGGAAATAGAGTAAAAATGAGAAATTTGCCCTAGGGCAAAAAGCTAGTAAAAGGTAGAGTTCTGATATGAATCAAGGTTTGTCTGATTCTTGAGCACCGTAACATTTTAAAATACTAAATTTGCTTCTTCAAAATAAATTATTCAAGCACTAAGGCTTATTGGGACATTATTTTTGCAGTAGCCTGGGACTCTTAAATGGGATGAAAGACTGAAAAGCCTTTAGTTACAGTTTTACATTATGCCTAGATTTTTCTGTCCATCTAGAATTTTATTTAAGTTTCTGATGAATGGCCATGTGATTCCCAATGCAAAGAATTGGTGGCATTTGGTCATCAGGCCACTTTTCTTTTTGGGAGGGACCTTTGAGAGGAGTGAGGGTAGGGGTGGATTGAGGCTCAAAGTGATCTAAGTAAGAGCAACTTGCCTTATGAGAGTATTTGCAGATTGATTTTACTTTCTATGACTTGGAGCACTTGCAGGAAAGGCAAGGTTTATGATCTTAATTTCCACTCGGGGAAAGTGAACACATGAAGATTGAGTACCTCACACAAAGTTTCATAGCAGAGTCAGCTCTAAAACCAAGGTTTAAAGTTCCCTTATGCTGTGTGACTTTAGGCAGGTCACTTAACTTCTCTGAATCTGTATCCTCAACTATATAATGAGGAAAAAGATCTACCTTGTAGGTTTCAATAAATATTAATAAGATATATGAAGATACTATTATCAAAATAAAATTTGAACATGACTCCTGGTTGGTAGAGGCCCGTTTGAGAGGGGGATAGTAGGGAATGGTTAAGGACACTTGGTCTTTACTGAATTAAAAGCTATCCCATAGTTCTTAGCTACGTATAAGTTATATTAATGCTTAAAAAAAAATAACAGATTTTATTACGCATCTTTTGTTCTGGTTTGAGAGATTAGTCCAGTGATTCTCTGTGGGATCCCTAACCATTAGCATCAGCATTACCTGGACCCTGTTGAGAAACGTAAGGGGGCGCCTGGGTAGTTCAGTCAGTTAACTGTCCAGCTCTTGATTTCAGCTTGGGTCTTGATCTCAGGGTCATGAGTTCAAGCCCCACATTGGGCTCCATGCTGGGTATGGAGCCTACTTAAAAGAAAGAAAGAAAGGAATGCAAATACTTATCCAGACCTGCTGAATCCAGAACTCTAGCAGGGTGTTTTAACAAGCGCTCCAGGCCGTTGTGATGCATACCCAAGTTAAAACTACTGGGTTTATGCATTTATGGTTAGCTGTGCTACAGAGTATATCTGAATTACGGGAGGGACTCCTTCCAGATTATACCATAGGCTAATGTTTCACATGTATCTGCCCTTCCAAGATGTGAGAGAATTACTGGATAGAGAAGAGGTAAATGCGTGGGGTTGGGGAAAAGAAAGGAATACTTTTGAGATGGATCTTCTGCTATGCAGTAATGATAAACTCCAGTGACCAAGCAGGTCTGTTTCCTTATAGGTCTTAGGGACTCCCTGCCTTCCAGTTCTCTTTTTCTTAGCTCTTTGGTGACATGCAGAATGAGGATAATCTGAATCTGTGGTACTGATTGTTTGATGAAGGGGGAAAAGTTCATTTTAGGATTGTGACTGTGTGGTCAGCAGGTATGACCAGGCAAGTAAATTGACTAAGAAAGTGATTCTTGAAAATGGCACTGAGGCCAGTTTGGGAGCTTTGATTAAACGCCATGATGTCCCTTCTGCTCGTGATGGCCAACTGATCTGAGAACAGGGCCTTTGGTGATCTGCTGGTCTCTTAGTAGGACATCCTTAATGACCTCCCTCCTTCTCTCACACCTTAGCCTTTCAGTAGCTAGCTAGAGTCTTGCTGTAATTCCTTTCCTTGTGACCCTTGTCTTAAAGTCCTAGCTTCTCTAAGTCAACTCCTGACAAGCTGCCCATCTTTGAAGTGGTTGAGACCTCTCCGAGAAGCGAACTTTTGAGCCAAGACCTGTCCCCAGTTGTATGACTTGATAAATAATGATTGTGCTTGGCACAGAAGTGGAAGTTTGAGAAATGGTCCAGGAATAAACAGTAACAATGCAAAGACATAGTGTAGAACCAATGTTTTAGTACACCTGCACTTTCTGAAAACCTGATGCTGTTTCTGTATTGTTCCCATTAAAAACAAGTTTCCTTGTACCAGGCCTCTTTTCCCTCCTGTCTGAGGAGTGAAGCTGTGATCACTGTGACCCGGCTGCCATGAACGCCAAGGCTTCTAGGAGGCAGTGTACTGACAGTTTGATCTGTGATTTGACATTTATGGGTACAGACAAATAATTTTAGTAGGGAGTCCTATGTTCTTTGTGTGTGCTTGTGTGTTATAATCTCCCTTTGTCATCCCTCTGCCTTCTAGCCTGATTTTCTCTAGTTTTTGTTTTTTACCTTTTCCGTTCCCTCTTTTGATGTCTAACTCTGTTGGTAGAATGCAGAGCACATGGAGGCCTAGTAATTTTACCTTACTAGAGCTGGTAAAGTGTCTTTATTGGAGATGCAATTTACACCACTTTGAGATCAACTGCTATCTGTGTGCCTCAGTTGGAGGTACCTGCCCTAAGGAGAGGCAGGAAGTGCCTTTGTCTAATTAACTAACAAGCAGAAGTTTTCCTAAATGATCTCTACCTCTTCTACTCTCTTTCCCACTTTATTGCCTTTGGCCTGGAGACTGTTTCTTAGCCTTCCTCAATCTGTTTTTGGGGTTGTGTTGGTACAGGACAGATTGTAACATTTTTGTTTTTCTTTCTAGTCTGTGATTTGAATCCTCTGCTTTCCCAGTGCAGCTTTGAATCGGCTTCTTTAAAACCCCTACATGAAACCTCAAGTGACCAATATGTGGTCTCATTATGGTATTTTGGGTTAAAATAAAATGAGATTGAGATAGCTGGGTTCACCCACCCAGACGTATTCACCAAAAGGAAACTCTGTGTGCCTTGAATAAGACAATCTCCAAAGAGTGTGTGAGCTAAAACGAAAACAGACTTGGGGGTGGGGGTGAGGAAAAGATAAATTTTAGCTAGATTTGCATAACTTAGCTTGCCAGGTATCCATCTCAATTTGATTATACTGGCCAGAGATAGCAAATAAAGAGGAGAGACAACTAAACTTCAGAAAAGATAGCTAGTAACTTTGGTCTGGCTCAGGCATATTTCTGGTGTAACTGACGGAGCCAGCCAGCGTCTCCTGTACACATTTGTGTCAACAGTGGTGTAGAGGAGGTTGGTACCAATGTGCTTTTGGAGCTTTGAAAAGAACTGGAGAATTCACAGGACTGTATGGCTTTTCATTCAGGGAATTGCTGACCTTAAAAAAAGCCTGAGGATTTAAGAGGCATCTATAATCTTAATAAGGTTGGCTGTGCCCTGGGCCATTCTTTAACTTACTTGATTGTGCCTGTTAGAGTTCAGAGTAGATTTCGGGGGACCAGGAGAAAGACTGGCATTTTTGGAAAGTGGTCCAAGGCAGCCCTAGGAATTAAACACAGTGGCATTGCTGCTTCACAGTGTCTTTACAGGACTTGATTGGATTGATGACAAACGGAATCTCCGACTGCATGTAAATCAAGTTCCTACAGCTCAGTGATGTGTCACAGATACCTTTTTTAGTACAGAAGGAGAAATTTTGGCAGGATGTAGAACTGTGCACTTAGAGAAATTTAGGATCTTTTTATATAACCCATGCAAGACCAGTCCAAGTTTGGAATTACAGATAAAATAAAAGGAGTGAGGGAAAATGAGAGCTTCTTAAAGAGAAAGCAAATGAGGCCTTAAAGTTTTGCGACTATGAGCAGTTTTTGCCTTTGCCTTTTTTTTTTTTTTTTTTTTTTTTTTTTTTTTTTTTTTTTTTTAAAGATTTTATTTATTTGTCAGAGAGAGCGAGCGAGAGCGAGCACAGGCAGACAGAGTGGAAGGCAGAGTCAGACTGAGAAGCAGGCTCCCTGCGGAGCAAGGAGCCCGATGTGGGACTCGATCCCAGGACGCTGGGATCATGACCTGAGCCGAAGGCAGCTGCTTAACCAACTGAGCCACCCAGGCGTCCCCTTTTTTGTTTGTTTTTAAGCAGTTATCTGCAAAGCAGTTTAATATGGAAGAAGGAAGAGTATTTCAGAAACTAGGTCAGAAGAAGTAAGCATGACTTAGAAGTGTTGTCTTTATTGAAAAGTTGCTATGTGCCCTCCTGGGTGAAGCTGTGTTTGTAAAGTTACATGACCCTTGACTCTCTATTCCTTACGTGTACTGTATCACTTCATGATAAGAGACAAGTAAGCAGGGCAGAAACTGTCTTAAAAACCGTGCCACTCCGTAGGGCTTGTGGTCCATCCACACTAAGGTCCTTTTCCTAATAGAAACACCAAAGAATGGTTTGTGGGAGGAAGTACCTTTTCCTGGTGTCAACCCAGACCACCTAATGTGGGTAGCAAGGTCTCTACATTGTTTTTAATTATCGAGCGCAGTACTGGGATGCGACATCCCAACCTGTCTTTCTTGCATACCATCAGGATTTCCTAGACTTTGATCCTATTCCCCATTTTTCAGGAATTTGGGGGGATAATAACTTTTTAGCTCACTTAATTGCCCAATCCTGTTATGGACTTACTTGCCAATGTAAGAAGTCTATGGCAGAACTTTTTTTTTTGGAAAACCTGTGAGTACCCACCTTCCATTTGCAGGTTGCTTACAGTAATGCAACAAATACTTACTGAGCTACAATGTATCAGTTACTGTGTTGTGAACATAGGATTCATAATTTCTACTTCAGTGGAGTACTTTCTAGTGGGGGAAGATGTAAGTAAGTAATTACAAATAACCATTATGAAGTTGTAATAAATGCGCTGGAGGAGAAGTGCGACCTTCAGTAAATTATCTTCTGACTATTTTTTAAAGTAAATTTTATATATGATTACCTTGGCTACTGGGTGGCTTTGTAATGCTGGGCTCTTGGGATGGGTACTGGTCAGTTCTGATTCCCTTTCCCTTCACTGCTCCAGGGTCAAGTGTTACAGGAAATTCTCCATCTAAGATTGGACTTGTAATGGGCTAGAGTCCATTGTTTCTCCTCGAGGCTCTTCTTTGTGTGGAGATGCATTGCAGGACATTTGGCATCCTGCTCCCCAGGTAATAAATGCCAGTAGCACCACAGAGTTGATGTGATAACAACAACAACAAAAAAAAAACAACAAAAAAGGCACTTTAATACATTTATTTCCAAATACTTCTCAGGGGATTAGTATTGTTCTGATTGAAAACTATTGGGCTTTACTGTCAGGATTCTTGGGAGGAGATTCCTTGGGATTCCTTTGGGAGAAAAGACTGAAAGTAGATAGAGCTTGAAAACTGGACTGATCAACCCTTTAGATGTCTGACTTGTGTTGTTCTTGATTTTTAAGCAGGTAGTTTGAAACTGCTTACAGCCCATTCTGCTTTTTCGCTCATTGAGGGTAAAGGGAAGTAATGTCTGTATGTGTAGTTTACGAACCTGTATGTTTAACAAGCATTTCACATATTTAATCATTTCAACTGTCTTATATCTTTGTTAGACAGTTTTTAATCCCCCAGTTTTACAGATGATTCTGGTGCAAGGGAAGTGACTTGCTCAATGTAGTATCAAAGCCTGTGCTTTTTTCCCTCTTTTTTAAAAAAGCATAACCTCAGTTTATTTGTTAGCTGACCTCTAATTGACCACTTTGGGTTTCTGGTCTTGAGTGTATAGGACGAGACCTTAAGTGTTCTAGTTGCTAAGCTTTGTTTCTAGAAATCTGGGACTTGTGCAGGATGATAATAGCTAACATTTTGGGTGCTAGAGGATATAACAGTCAATGAAACACACTTTATACCTCTAGTATCTCTAGACATATACCCACTAGCTTATATATTTTAGTCTAAGATATAGACATTAAACAAGATAAATAGTAAACCATAGAGTATTCTAATGATACATGCTTGGGAGAACGGTTAATCATGGACCAGGTCTAAGAGCTGTGCAGGATTGAGATACTGGATGGGTTTACCAGGGAAGGCCATGTTAAAGTGTTGTTTGATGTGGAAGAGAGCTATACTAATACTGGAAGGAGGAAAGTGTATTTCTGGTGGAGAGGTTGGTGAGGCTGCAGCATGTCCAGTTGATTTGAAGAAGAGGGTCTTGTTTTAATGTATTAAGTCATTCATTCAGCCCCGAGGGTGCTACTACTATTGTCTCTGTTCTCTTGATGCAGAAACTGAGGGACAGAGATGTTGAAGGCCTTGCAAGGGCAGAGCTCTTAACCATTGTGTAGGACTGGCCACCCAGGGCCAAAGCATTTCCTCTGCATGAAGGAGGTTAGGAATTAACAAGGCCTCTAGAATTTCACTTTCCCTTCCACAGTCCCCCTTTTTTTTTTTAAAGATTTTTTTTTATTTATTTGACAGAGAGAGAGAGGTCACAAGTAGGCAGAGAGGGAGGGGGAAGCAGCCTCCCTGCCAAGCAGAGAGCCCGACGTGGGGCTCGATCCCAGGACCCTGGGATCATGACCCGAGCTGAAGGCAGAGGCTTTAACCCACTGAGCCACCCAGGTGCCCCCACAGTCCCCTTTCCTTTCCTACTTTTAAAGAAGGAAAGTTGCTTTACACACACATCTTCACTGCCCTGGAATACAGAATGTGAGCAGCATAAGTATATAGTATGTTAGTGATACGTGTTTAGGTGAACAAGACAACGCAGGGACTCAGTATATGAATTTCGGAAAGCTTGGTTTTGACTGAGACTGTGGCTTATTTAGGAATCTGGGAGTCTGAGATGCATTCCTGGTGGTTTCTCTATTGGCCAGGCACTGCCCTCTTAAGACCATTGTTTGGCTAAGGAAACTGAACATGCATCTCAGCTCTAGAGTCACTTGGTACTAGAGATGGGAGGAGTTTGGGAAAGAGGGCATTGTAGCCCGAATGCTCCCAGACTTGACAGGAGAATTGCCTAAGGAGATTCCTGGCCCTCTCCCAGAGCTGCTGTTCTAATCTGGAGGGCCGGATTCCATTGTGTTGCTGAGGATGTTAAGGTACAACCTGACTAGTGCTTTGCCCATCCCCCCCCAACCCCAGCCCACTCCAGGGAACTGGTCAGAGAACTGGGATGGGAACCCAAGTGTCTTCTCAGTCTAGTACTTTTCACCATGTTGTGCTGCTGCCTTACTCTTGAGATTAAAAAGTTGTTAAGGAGGGGATGTTTAATTTTATCAAATGGCATTTCAGTTCCTGTTTTAATCATCTTCTTGGGGACTTAACTGTTTTTAAAACCTGGGATTGAAGCAGGACCTAACGAGGAATTCCTTCTCAAGAAGTTGTGTGGTTTCCTCAGAGGCTTTTGTAATTCGTTAGAAATGGGAGAGATTGGTTAGCTAAATTTGGTCTTTGAAAAAAGTGCTCCTCATTATTTTCAGAAGAGCATTTTCTTTGTGAAAGGTGGCTAATGAAAGTGTGCTGGTTAAGAAGGACTCATCGTTTGTTGTTCATTAGTTTGGTGCTGTTGCTGCACTATTTGAAGGGCTCTTTCTGGAACCAAAGAAGAAATAAAGAAAATACAGCCACCTGGTTGTGGTTTTTCTGGCATGCCTCTTCTGGGTGGACAGCTGTGAGGTGGTTATTACGGTTGGCTCTCATAATCTGTTTGAGTTTTGCTAGATGATTCAGTGACTCTTACCCTTTGGTCTCTTTTCTACCCTTCATAAGTTTTCTGTGATCATCTGACCTAGAAGGAGGGAGCACAGTAGCCTAAAATCTCTGAGCCAGGGAGAGAAGCCCCTTGTTCTCTATCACTTTTAGAGACAGAGTGTGGATTGGAAGATCAAGTCTGATGTCTGGTTGCAGCCCCTCCTAGATGTTTGGTCAGGCTGGTGCTTCAGGTGGTGGCTTTGAAATGAGTTCTTAGTCTGCAGAAAGGAGTGTGCCCTAATCTCCTAGAACTATTTCTGTAAACAGAGTAGGGTTGACAGAACTTTTCATTGAATTTGGGTTGTTTTTTTAAAGATTGTATGTATGTATGTATGTATGTATGTATGTATTTGAGAGAGAGCACAAGTGGTCAGAGGGAGAGGGAGAAACAGACTCCCCGATGAGCAGGGAGCCCGGGAGCCCAATGCAGGGCTCGAGTCACGACCCAAGCCGAAGGCAGACACTTAACTGATTGAGCCACCTAGGCACTCTTGAGTTTGGATTTTTAACACTTTTTTTTTTTTAAAGATTTTATTTATTTATTTGACGAAGATGGAGAGAGGGACCATAGGCAGGGGGAGTGGGAGAGAGAGAAGCAGGCTCTCCACTGAGCAGGGAGCCCAATGTGGGGTTCTATACCAGGACTCCAGGATCATGACCTGAGCTGAAGACAGAAGCTCAACAACTGAGCCATCCAGGTGTCCTGAGTTTGGATTTCTGAATTTATATTCTATTTGGACACTTAACAGAATTTTGAAAGTGTTTTTTTTGTTTTGTTTTGTTTTTTGTTTTTTAATCTCTTTGGAGAGGGGCACCTGGGTCACTCTGTGTCAAATAAATAAATAAAATCTTAAAAAAAAAATCTCTTTGGAGAGGTAGTTGTTAATACTTGTCTCACCATAGGCAGATGACCAGTTCATTTAGTAGTTGGATGAACTAGCACTAGAATGTTTTCCATCTCTTGTAGAAAATTTGGGGTATGATTCTTAGGTTAAGAAGGATAAGAATCTTGGGCTTAGTGGATTTAATTTCCTAGGTCAAGTGTTGGTATGTCTGAAGAGGTATTTTTCTTTTCCTATCATCAGTTTAGCTTCAGAAAATCTTAAATAATGTCTCTGGTGAGACCAGATAGGAGGTTAAGGAATGTCTTATTGTTGTCCTAGGTCATAAACAGTAGGGAAACCTGACTGTTTAAAATTCAAAACAGAATGAAGGGAGTCTCTTTATTTTAAGAGGCAGAGTGTGGGGATGGAACTAAACAAGCAGGTTTCTGGGCAGTTTCTCTTCAGTTTGGGTAGGGGTCCTTGACCAGTTTTCAAAGCCATGAGATATTGGAAGAGTAAGAAGAGAATGAGGCGGCTTTAGATACAGATGTCTGTGTGGCGGGGGAAGAGGGCACAATGAGAATGATTTATTCTGGTTAGCTGCTGTGTACCAGGGTATAAAGGGTGATTCTTTTTAGGGGAGTCTATTCTGTCCATCCTGGGATCCCAGTGGAGCCACGTGGAGCTTGGGGGAAGCTGAAAGCGTTGATTGGGAGAGGCCTTACCTTTTATATTTGTCCCTGCCTGGAATGCCCCTCAACAGGGGAGGGTCCTGAACGGGAACTGGATCAACAGCTGCCGCCTGTCCCTGTGATCACAGGAAGCCGAGGCCGGGTGCCTTTGTATGGGAGCTCCGCAGCCAGACAATAGTTTGTGCTGGCGGGGCCATGTGGCGAGTCACGTGACCTGGGGCTGTTTTCTGCCGGGGTCCTTACCCATCTGTTCTCTCGGCTCTTTCTGGGTTATCAGGCGCCAGTCCAAGTCCTCCCAGGCAGCCAGCTTCATGGCCAGAGATTACGAGCACTAACCTTCCTGGCAGGGGCGGTGTGGCTTCGCGTTTATGCAGATTAGCCATGTGTTTCTCACTTCAAGGCGTTCCACAGGAAAAGCCTTTTCCTGTGTTTGGCTCTCAGTGGGCGGTTCCCAGCTTACTGTACTGGGACTCTCGAGCAGCAGGCATGCACGGGAGGGATCACAGTACACTGGCCCCCTCCCATTCCACCTCCAGTGCTACGTCACCACAACACAACCGCTCGCGCTCTCATACTGTTGGTGTCATTCATTCGGTGCCAAGATTGCTTTAAAAAATTCCCTTGGCCCCAGTTCAAACAGGAGTACAGCTGGGATGTGTTAGATTTTAGGCAGTCTGCCCTCAATTTGAGATGAGTTATAAATAGCAGTGCTGACTTCCTTAACTACCGCTCTCTGAGGTAAAATGCAGGTTAATTACTGTGGGAATCAATTAGGGGGTTCTTTCGGTTAAAGAGCCAGGGATGCTTTTTTTTATTGTTATTATTAAAAGTCATACAACAAATCTGGCCAGGAATGAATTGAAAGCACAAGGAGTAAGGAATAATATTTAGATGTCCAAATTCCAGGTTATGGCACGAAGTTTATACTGGCCCCAACTATTTGGCATTTAGGATGACAGAACAAGTGGTAGTCAAGACTTCTGCATTCTGATGGACAGCTTTTCCGCAGCCTTGGCCCATCCCTTTCTACTCCTGTTCTTGCCAATCTTTGGGTACCAAGTCTGGCTCCTTAGGTTTGCCTGCCGCCTGGTCACATCCTTTCTGTATCTTTGGATTGAGACTGAAGCCTGGAGCTTTTGGACTTTTATTTCAAGAAAATTAAGTTGATCTTTCTTTGGTGCCACAGGAACATGGTGTGATACATTTTGGTGAATAGTATCTTTCTGCTTGGAAGTTTGAAGGAGGGGGCCTTGGGGGCGATCTTCCCTGCTCTCTTCACAATCAGTCATGGTCAGGAGTTGGAGAATTTTGAAGTCCAGTTTCTTCTATCTCAGCATCCCTGAGGGTTGTTATGGCTTTTCTTGGTGCAATAAGAAGTTGTCAGGGATTCCATTAGCCCACTGGTCTGTTGGGCATGTAATTACTTTTGCCTGGATTAGGGGGACTCTCTGCGAATGGTTAGTCTACAAGCTGTTCTGACTATATTCAGAGGGTCCAGCCTACTAGGCATCTTTGCCTTTGATGCCCCTCAACTGCATCTTTTGATGCATTTTATTTGGCAGGTGGTTTGTAACATGGCCAGTGATCTGGAAAGAGATAAGCGGTGGATGGAGATGGATTTTTTTTTCTTCTGGTTCTTCCCCCTTTTTTATTTTTATTTTTTTATGAATACAGGAGAGTATATATAGCAAGGGGCCCAACTTCCCTGATCAAGGGGGCATCATTTTCTTCTCATTTATGTGTCTTTGTGGCAGAGCCTTTGCTTTCGAAGTATAATCACAGTAATCTACTCCTGTGGTTTCCCATTGAAAGGATTTCCTCTCCATCATTCCCAGAGTGGAATCTCTGGCTCTTTGCAGCCAGAGTTTGGTGTTTCCCCATTCCCTGCCTCTTCCTTGATGCCTGCAGACTGCTGATACTGGCTTTTCTGTCTTGCATGTAGTAGGGATTTTTCTGGCTTGAAATTGCTATTTTCCAATAAAGCTGATTAATGATGATTTAAGGCCCCTTCTCTATTATGAGAGATTGTAAGATGGCATTTCATCTATAACTGCAAATCGCAAATCTTTCACAGTGGTTTGAAATGTCAGAAGTGTGAGTTAGGTCTCTACTTACCTCCCCTTCAGATATAAGCGGATGTTTAGCTTTGACATGAGACCAGAGTTATCGGATTGTTTGAACTGAATATGTTTTAATTTGCAAAGCTGCATATTCTGTTGATTATAAACCTTTGGTGAGGGGAGGAGGTCAGAAATCTGATGTCCAGGAGGGGCAATGTCTAAATTTTATTTTTAGAATAAGGATTTCTTTGATTTGCATTAATTTTTGGTCTGCAAAGATTTCCTAAAGTTGATGGAAGAATCCTTGAAAGCTTTATTAACTAGGCCCCTCTAAGTAACTGTCCTCCACTGGGAGTACAGGTTCCTAGATAGGAGAAAGAGATAACTTGCTTTTAGCCTTTTGTTTCTAAGCTGTGTTTGGGGATGCCTTTGCAGTTTGAGGATCTCTCTGGTACAGCATGGCACATAAGATTCTTCTCAAAAGTGCTGCTTCTCCCCTGGCTGTTTGTTCTACCCTGCCCTCTTTTTTCTTTCGGTTTAATCCACATTTTTTTTCCTCTTCCCTCAAAGTCATAACCTGGTTTAGGGTGTGCCCTTGGCCTATGGCTAGATGGTTTGATCTGGGCTTTCCTCCCCATAGTATCCCCTACCTACTTCTTACAGTAGGGTAGCCTGGCACATTGAAGTTACTGGGCCCTAGCCCTGCACCTGCTTTCTGTAGCAGGGAGTGGAGGGGGAGGACTTTGAAGGTGATCTCTGGCTTCCTAGAACAGCTCCCCCCCCCCCAAGATTTTATTTATTTATTTCACAGATCACAAGCAGGCAGAGAGGCTGGTTGGGGGGGGGGCAGGGAGGGGAGCAGGCTCCCTGCTGAGCAGAGAGCCCAGATGTGGGGCTTGATCCCAGGGCCCTGAGATCATGACCTGAGCTGAAGGCAGAGGCTTAACCCACTGAGCCACCCAGGTGCCCCCCTAGAATATAGTCTTGACGGATGCAGTCAGCTAGACAACTAAGTGCCAAATCTTAGGATTCTGAATTTACTATAGGAAGTTTAGATATATAAGAGATCAGAGTGTGCTGAAGAATGGGAAGTGCCTTTATGTTGAAGGGTTGGGTTTCTGCTAGTGGAAGCCATTGTGGACAGGAGGGCAGGGCAGGATACCACTGTGTGGAGCTGGGCATGCCCCTGTGTGGGTTGAGTCTGAAGAGTATAGAACTACAGCACACTGTGGACTTCAGATCCAGGCAGAAGCACTGTTCATCGTTATTGATAATAGCTACTATTTATTAGGCATTTAAATGGTACTGTGTGTAGTGTGTTATGTACATTTTTTTAAAGATTGATTTATTTATTGAGAGAGAGATTAATTTGGGGGGAGGGGCAGGGGGAGAGGGAGAGGGAGAGGCCAAGGCAGGGCTGGATCTCACAACCCTGAGATCATGACCTGATGAAACCAAGAGTCGGATGCTTAACCAGCTGAGCCACTCAGGCCTTCCAAGTTATGTGCATTTTAGGTGAAAAATTTTTCACTGTTTAGATGGACTTATGCTCAAGATTAGACAGTGATAGAGTTAGGATTTGAACCCAAGTCTATAGATTTACACATTCTTTGTTCTTTCTGTGCAATACTGTACAGGATATAGACAGGAATTTTGGAGCCCTTGGTGAACAGGGAAAGAGGAAAATGATTTGTGAGCACTGCTCTAGAACTGTCAGTCCAGTATGATAGTCACTAGCTACAGGTGGTTATTTGAATTTAAATAAAAGTAAATAAAAATAATTCAATTGCAGGCATCTGGATGGCTCAGTCAATTAAATGTCTGCCTTAGACTCAGGTCTTAATCCTGGGCTGGGGTGGAGCCCACATTGGGCTCCCTGCTCAGCGGGGGGTCTGCTTCTCCCTCTCCCTCTGCATCCCCCCTCCCCTCCCACTTGTGCTCTAGCTGGCTCTCTCTCACTCTCAAATGAGTAAGAAAATCTTTAAAAAAAAAATAATTCAGTTCCTCAGTCATACTAGCCATATTTCAAGTACCTAAGTCACATGTCAGAGAAAATTTTATTGGACAGTGTGTCTCCAGATCTCACTTACATTAGTGTACATTAGAGTCCTCCAAGGATCCTAAGGAGTGGAGGGAGTTGGGGAGAGACACAAGCATTCGTGCAGCCTCACAGAAAATTCTGATCTGTTGCCCTGGTTGATAACTACTGCTCTAGAAGCTCCACAGTAACCATGGTAATAACTGCCCCACTTGTGTTGTGGGGAGACCTGATCTGACAGAGATACCTAGAGTGCGCTGGTCTTTCAGTTGAGCAAGTGTAGTCTCCTTACCTGGGGGCCACATGGACAGCAGCTGCAGTTGGGGGTGAGCTGAGGATCTGGTCACTATGTGTGGCATCGTGTGGCCATGTAAGCCCCTGAGCTCTTTGCAGGAGGGACTCATGATGTTTTGGCTTCATTGCTAGGTGTATCTGGAGAAGACCCCCTGCTATTTATTACTTACTAGTCCAGTTGTTAAATTTGAATTTCCTAAACAGCGCCAAAAGAATCCCCATAGCTCCAAAATTAATGATTGAGATTTTATTGGGGCTTCTTATTACAGAGGTAGGACTTGGGCAAAAATTTGGTAGGTATGATTGTTGGAAACAGCACTTTAATAATATTGACATGTAGTAGTGATTTGGTATACGGTTTTACTGTGGTTCACTGTAGTCTAGAAACTTGAAGGGTACTTCCATCCTCACTGTTACCTTTTTAGCTGAGATTTTGCTTAGGAGGACAGTTTCTGTGGCTTTTTGTCTTACCATTTTCTGTATAACAGCTTGACTTTCCCCTCTGTTATAAAACACTTAGGTAGTACTCTGTCCCCCAAAAAAGATATGTACAGAGAACCAGTTATCTGAGTGTGCCTCCCTCCCCGTTTCTTAGAGGGCTTTTGTTGTTTTTTAAGGTCTTATCCACCTTAAATTATAGAACACTAATTATAGAAAAGCAGAAGAGGAAGGACCCCAGGTATAATCTAGATCAGTGGTTCTTAAAGTATGGCTCCTGAACCAGCAGCATCAATATCAGGAGGATCTATTACAAGTGCATAGCTTAGGCCTGACCCTGAACCTGTAGAGTCAGACACTCTGGGGGTGGGACTCACCACTCTGTGTTTTAAAAAGCCCTCTAGGTGATTTTGATGCATTCTAAAGTTTGAGAACCACTGAATCCTTAATTTGAGAGCTAATGTTATACAGGCCCAGAGTATTAATATATCTATTCCCCATTCCCAATTTAAGCTTCAGTTTTCAAGTTTTCTGTCAAGTCCAGGCCTACTCTTCAACTCTGGTGTATCTATTTAAGGTCTTTAACGACACACCCCACCCATCAGTATAGGTAGGCATCACTGGCTGGAAAACATGCTGGATTCTGTCCTATATATAGCTCCAACAGGATAGAGTTATGTCAGAAAGTGAATGAGCTGATTGAACCTATTGTCCCACATAGAGCTGAAAGAAAGCCTAACTGTTAGTAGCCAAATACTTGTGAAGTATACTTTAAGCTTCCTTATTGGTGTACCTGTATATCTTGTCCTTTAAGGAGATAAAAATTCTATCCTTACACATTCAAACCTTTGAATATTAAAGGAGATGAACTTTTCAGTTGAGATGGCCAAGGCTCTAAATTCAGAGTCAACAGCTGTAACTTAGCCATGTTACCCATTGAGAAGAAAGCATAAGCGTAATTGCTTGTGCCATAGTGTAAACAAGCTACAGACATGCAAGAAGAAAGATTCTACCATTTAAAGAATGGAAGCATCTAGATAGTTAAGTATTTGAATCCCCAACCACATTATTGAAGCATTAGATTCGATAGTGTTGAACAAGATGATGGCAGAGCATAGCAGCACTGTCCTCTTGGCAACTGAAGGGTCTTTGTTCTGATTTTCTGCACCAGAGGGTGCATATATTCACTGGTTCACACCTGGCCTGTTCCTTGGATCTCAAGTAGTGCCACAGTCACAAAGTAGTGCATAGCTTTCATAGTGGTATTTTCATTTCACATAGGATAAAACCAAGGTTATGAGGAAGGTTAAATGACTTGCCCGAGGATTACTGGGTCTGTACCACTACTTTTTCACAATAACTGTTTTCCTATGTGGCATACAGACCTGTACGCTTGTGTTTATGATCATATTGGCCAGAGGCTATCAAAGCTTCAGGTTAATGAAATGCTTTTTATTTTGTAGCCATCCAGTCCAATGGATCAGATGGGCAAGATGAGACCTCAGCCATATGGCGGGACTAACCCATACTCGCAACAACAGGGACCTTCATCAGGACCGCAGCAAGGACATGGGTACCCAGGGCAGCCATATGGGTCCCAGACCCCGCAGCGGTACCCAATGGCCATACAGGGCCGGGCGCAGAGTGCCATGGGCGGCCTCTCTTATGCACAGCAGGTAGATGGTGACTCCAATTACCTTAACCCTTGTTGCTGTCCATGATCTGGTCTTGAGCTATAGACTCAGAATGAGTCTTTGGCATCTAAACCTCTCAACAGCAGCATAGGCCAGTGGGCTCAGTTGTCTACAGTATGCTGCTTACAAGGCCAAGGTTGTGGGCATCATCCCGTGTGTGCTCAAAGAAAAGCTGTTTGCTGGCCATAGGCGGTTACCTGTGTCATCTGTGTCCTTTGACCTGGCTGGCCTGCTTGTACCAACCACTGAATAGTGATCTCCAAAGGATGTGGGGGAAAAAAGGCAGGGGCTGGGCACCTGTCCACTGTAATCAGGAAAATCATCTCATGCCATGTGCCCTGGGAATGGAAAAGGCCCTTCGTGTTTCCAGAGGCCTTCGACATATAGCTGTCTCATTCAAAAGGAAAGATTAAGAGGGACTGGGAATAGAAGAAAAAGGGAAGATTGAATGGTAGCGATGCTAACAGTGCTGTTAAAAATGTTAAGGTTTCCCTTGTCTCCTTTTGTCTGGCCATCTGCACCATTATCTATTGTCATTTTTTGTTTTGACAGCATTTCCTATCGTTTATATTTGAGTAATACTCATACTGAAAATGGTGATGGACAGAATATAAAACCTAACTTTACTTCTAAGACATTAAAGCAAAGTAGCTCCTTAAATATAGAAAATAGAATAATGTCACTCTGGGGTTTGTTTGTTTGTTTGGGGGGCTTGTTTGTTGTTTTTGTTTTTCCGGTGAGCAGATGGAGGAAAGATGGATGGGTATTACGGGGTTGGTTGTTTTTTTGTTTTGCCTTCTTACCAGATATACCCCCAGTGCCTAGAATTGAGCCTGGTACAATCAAGCAAGTAGGCTCTTATATATTTTTTGAATGAAGACTGAATGAAAAAGAGAACCAGAGTAGCTTAATGATTTGCACACTGTCTGGGGTATTAAACCCGGCGTTTTTAGTCAGCTGAGCCAGGCTGCTGCTGACCATTCGTTGTGGCGAGGATACAGATTCCTAGCACTTACAAAACAGTTTAGGTTGTGATAAAGAAGAGGTTCACTGATGAAAACGGCTGCGCTCGAACTCTTAAAAGTTGCCCAGATATTAGTGTCAATTTTCTGTAGACAAATGCAATCCACTTGTAAACAAACCAACTAGTAACCCAGCTGGGCTGTCCTTCTGGCTCTGTTTAGAGAGGGCTGGTAGGAAAAACCATGGGCCTTCTAAGTGGGAGGCTGGGCTTGCCTACTTCCTATACCCATCCTCAAGCGGTAGTCAGATAGAATACCTTTCTTCATCCAGAAGAGTCTATGCTAAAAGTATCCTTTCCTTTCCTACAGATTCCTCCTTATGGACAACAAGGCCCCAGTGGGTATGGTCAGCAGGGCCAGACTCCATATTACAACCAGCAAAGTCCTCACCCCCAGCAGCAGCAGCCACCATACTCCCAGCAGCCACCGTCCCAGAATCCTCACGCCCAGCCTTCCTATCAGCAGCCGCCGCAATCTCAGCCACCACAGCTCCAGGCTTCCCAGCCTCCCTACTCCCAGCAGCCATCCCAGCCTCCACATCAGCAGTCCCCGACTCCATACCCCTCCCAGCAGTCCACCACCCAGCAGCACCCACAGAGCCAGCCCCCTTACTCACAGCCACAGGCACAGTCTCCCTACCAGCAGCAGCAACCTCAGCAGCCAGCCTCCTCGACGCTCTCCCAGCAGGCTGCGTACCCTCAGCCCCAGTCTCAGCAGTCGCAGCAAACTGCCTATTCCCAGCAGCGCTTCCCTCCACCACAGGTAAGGTGCCCCTGCCTCTCGCCCTTGCCTCCGTGTGACCACAGACAGCTTGGGGCTTGGTGTCAGGAGAACTTTGCCATACAAATTATTCTCTCATGTGCACTTAAAAACCAATTAAACTCTGGGTAAACATGTTAACTGGATTGCTTGAACTAATAAAGGCATAACCTTCTTAACTCCATAAAAACCTGTGGCTCTTCTTACTGATGAAGAAATAGGGCAATGGGAAGTTGCATAGACTGATAAGAAATTAAAAATAATGGGACTGGTTTTGTTTTGTTTTTGTTTTTGTTTTTGTTTTTATAAACGAGCATTCAGAACTGAGCATCCAGGTGAGTTTGGTTCTTTTTGAAAAGTCCCAAAAGCCTTTGGGAGGCTGTACTGTACGTTCATTCCAGCGCCGTTACATTCTGCCATTGCTTAGGATAGTTTGGACCCCTTCATGTGAAGTTGCCATCGGAGCTGCACATTCTTAGAACATTCTTTAGAACAGTCTCAGTGGTGGCAAGTTTGATTTGTTGAAGGTGGATTTGATTTTAGGAAATAGCTAAAATTCCTTTGTAGCCATGTCTGTGAGCAAGGTAGGTGATAAAGCCTAAAAATAACAATTCGGGCTTTATTATTTTAAGAGCAAAAAAGAGGAGCTGTGACCAGATGACAGGTCCACTAAAGATTCTGTGCATTGATGGCAGTATTGGAATAAATATCTCATCCCAAGGCAGTTTCATTTTGAAGGAAGCAGTACTTGTTTTATTGTAGAGTTTCTAGCGTGAGTTTTTTTTAATTAATTGGTTTCATTCCTTGATAGATTATAAAAAACCTTGTAGTTAGCTGTACTTCAGCGTTTAACTCCAAGGAATAGCTGTCTGTGCCGATAAATGGTCAGCAGTGCGGTTCAGAGTCTTAAATGCACTGTTGACATTCTTTTTTTCCTTCTAATTAAACTAACTTTATTTTTTTAAGTTTTTATTTTAATTCCAGTTAGTTTACGTACAGTGTCATATTAGTTTCAAGTGTACAGTGTAGTTATTGAACCCTTCCATATATTACCTGGTGCTCGCTGACCTTCCTGTCTTAAGAGCCACACCTTATATTTTTCTGCCTTCAGAGAATATCATGGGTAGTTGGGCAGTCTTGGTCCCGCCTGCCCTCTGTGAGACACTTCCGTAGCCCTTTCACCGTGAAGCAAGCTTGCCTGGTTTACCAATACCAGGCCTTCACAGCATTTTGTTTTTCTTATTTTAGGAGTTATCTCAAGATTCATTTGGGTCTCAGGCATCCTCAGCCCCCTCCAGTAAGGGAGGGCAAGAAGATATGAACCTGAGTCTTCAGTCAAGACCCTCAAGCTTGCCTGTGAGTATTCTTGCCAACCTCTAACAGATGATGGGGCAGAGAAGAAAGCAAAGAAAACTAGTTTCTGGTTGGATGTTTTGGTGGTATGACCTAAATAAACAATTAGCTATTCCTTGAATTCAGGTTGAAAATTCTAAGTAGGAATTTATGGTCTGATCTTGTGGAATATCTGTTTTGGCTGGCTGCCTGGGGAATAGGTTTGGTGATCTCTATTTAGAGTTTTCTGGTTTTGTGTTTTTTGTTTTTTTAAAATCTTGGGCCCTGAGGCATGAACCAGGTAAGGGACAGAGAAGATGAAGATATTGGAAACACTGTTCACTCTCTGTCAAAGTTGAGAGAGGTTTCAGGGTTGTTTTGACCTTATTTTTGAGGGTTTAATTTTTAGGTTTTTGTCTTAGTATTTAGCTAGGAAGTACGAGCTGGGGTGCATTTAGCTTGGATGGTCCCTTTGAGCATGGGCTGAGTAAAAGCAGTTTTTCTGGTTGTTTTGTATGAATAGGTGCTTTTGTCTAGTAGAGTGCTTGGTTCCCAGATGCTTGATTGCTGTTTATGGATGAACTGATTGTATCCTGAGAAAGGCAGTACAGTCTGCTGATGAAGAGCTCGGGCTCAAGAGCCAGAGCTCCTGGATCTGCATTTTGACTCAGCCACTAACTCTGTACCCTTGGGCAAGTCACTTAACCTTCTCCTGCCTTCGTTTTTGCATCTGTGAAATGATCCTATCATGGAGTGGTTGCTAACATGAGATAGGTTAAAGTAGAGTGCTCAGGCATTGTGGGCACTCCCTAAATGTCAGAGAGTCTCATTATCATCTCAGAGGACGTAGGGACTCTACTTGATACCTGAGAGACTGCACCAACTAGTTAAAAGTAGACTGGTTCTGGGAACACTTACCCCTCGTCTTAGCTCTGGTACTATGTGCAGGCCAGTCACATAGGTTCTGAAAGTTAATCTGCTGGGCACAGGAATAAAATGGGCTGCTCTAAAATCTAGTAAGACCATTGGTAGACAAACCCTCCATTATAAATCCTGCTTCGGTTAGTAAATAGAAATTCAGCCACACATGTCTAGATAAAAAAACGTCTTTAGAAATTTTGATTCTACTCCGATTTGAAGCCTACCTCTTCAGTTTTTCTGACTTGGGAGAAAATGGTCTCTGGATCTTTAAGGAATAAGTAGGAGGCAGGAACTCTCTTCATCATGAAGCCTCCCCTGGCTTCCCCTGAAGATCTCTGAGCCATAACCTGCGTGGGGCAAGGTCTCGGATTCCCTCGGTACCTATTGTGCAGGCATCCCGGGCCACAGGCATAGCCACTGTCACGTGGGCCCCAAGACTGTGGACTTTCTCAGTTGAGGAATTGGGTGAGGATGTGTCTGAATAAGGCAATCCCTCTTTGTTCCCTTTTCATTAAGGACTATTGCAATCCTTTTCTGCATCCCAGACCTCACTGGAATGTGTTTTTTAACCTGGTTGAGTCAGAAGTGTGTACCTACTCCCTCCTCATCTGTGGTTTGTAGCTGACCGAATCTGAGTGAGGTGCTACTGTGGCAAGAAACCGAATCAGTGGATTTTTGCCATTGCTTTAAGTCGCTCCGCGAAAAGCAGAAAGTTTCTGCTTGCTCCTGGTAATCTTCTAGCGGAACTGTGTCATTTTTCAGTCCTGAGAAGCCTAGTGTACAAACAGGGTTGAGAGCCTTGTACCATCACATTCAGAGCTTCTGATTTGACCTGCTGAAGTGAGGGCACTGGCAGCTTTGTGGGCCCAGGAGAGGATTGTTCCTGGGCAGCCTATCACAAGGAGCCTTCCCAAGTTCAGGCTTCTCCTATAGATTCATCCAAATGGGTCATTTGCTCTGTGGTAGAAGCTCTATGTGGGAGGTGAGTTGGCTGGGTTATTGGCATCTTGTTTGTTGAATTGCTTTTTATCCCTCTGCTATTTGGACTAAGAAACAAAAGGTGGTTATTCTTTGAAATTTTGGTTTGATGCCAGATTTGCCTAGCCAGGCTGGGAAACGGTCATATTTGAAGAAAGGAGAAGTCAGGATTCCCTAGAAGGGGCCCACTCTTTCCCGAAGCAGTTGTGTCAAGGGATCCCGAGGTTTGCCGCTGTGCTCCTTCTCTCAGCAGGTGTTTGTGAGGCGCCTCTTGGTGCTGGGCTCCAGAACGGAAGCTGGGCTGACTGGAGGGCAGCCTCTCCAGTTCTCCACGTCCTCCTCTTTGCTCATTCACCTTACCACATAGCCCTAAAGGCGTTATGATTGTGACCCTTGATGTAAAGACTCATGGTTTCTGATCCTGATTATTACAAAAATTAGATTTTGAGGAGTTTTTGCTCTGCTGTTAATGCCAAACCATTTAGCTGCTATTATCCTGATTATGTTGTCCCTCTGTTTATAATCTCTCAATTGTTTTTCATTAATCTTAGAATAAATTCCAAAATCCTTAATATTATGTAGGCCGCCCCCTGCTTCTGATTTAGGTCTGGAATGAGGCCTGAGACTTTGCATTTGAAACAAATTCCTTGATGCCGCTGATGCTGTAGATGCTGTAGGCTAGGGATGGCACTTTGAGAACCTGCACTTCATCCTGTTTTGCCCTTTGCCTTGTTACTGACTTTGTCTCAGTTTTGTAAGGCTCCATGCTTCATTCTGCTTCCACACCTCTGCACAGACCCTTCCCTTTGACTGAGACACATTTCCTCCTAACTCCTCTAGTCATATTTCAGGCTACATCTTCAAGATTATTTCTTCAGAAAACTTCTTCCTAATCAAATGTCAAAACTCAGCTTAAATAACTTCTATGATGCCCTCACTGACTAAAGTCAGTTTTTATTTAAAAAACAAAAAAACTGCAATATTTAAGATGTATTAAAAGGTATAAAGAGGGGTGCCACCTGGGTGGCTCAGTGGGTTAAGCCTCTGCCTTTGGCTTGGGTCATGATCTCAGTGTCCTGGGATCGAGCCCGGCATCAGGCTCTCTGCTCAGTGGGGAACCTGCTTCCCCCGCCCCCCCTGCCTGCTTCTCTGTCTTCTTATGATCTCTCTGTCAAATAAATAAAATCTTTTTTTTTTTTTTTTTTTTTAAAAAGGTATAAAGAATGATTCAGGGCCTGATGACCCACCTTTAGAAATCAAACCTTGCAGGATGCCTGGGTGGTTGAGTTCATTAAGCGTCTGCCTTCAGCTCAGGTCGTGATCTCAGGGTCCTGGGCTCGAGCCCCACATCAGGCTCCTTGCTCAGCAGGGAGCCTGCTTCTTCCTCTCCCACTCCCCCATCTTGTGTTCCCTCTCTCGCTGTGTCTCTCTCTGTCAAATAAAGAAAAATAAAATCTTAAAAAAAAAAAATCAAACCTTGCTAACATAGGTATATGTGCTGCCGAAGCGAGCACCCTTGCTAACATAGGTAAAAGCACCTTATATGGTCCTCTGGGATCACTTCCCCATCCTTCCACCAGGAGAAACACTATCCTGTATCTGAGGTTTCTTTGCTTTAGGTCACCAGAGCAATTTGCTGATACTTGAACACTTGGGTCTCTGTCACTTGATGGTAGGCTTCTGGAGAGCAGGCACTGTGTTACTGGCCTGTGTGCCCCTAACATCTATCACATGATGCCCCAGACCAGTGGTTCTCTACCTTGGCTACGTGTTAGAATTATCTGGGGAGTGAATAATCTTTAAAAACCAGTGGCTGGGGTTCACAGAGTTCTGACTTGTTTGGGGTTGACAGCAGTTGACCAGCTGTCCCTGGTGATTCTGATTTGTAGCCCTGGTAGAGATCCACTAATCCAAACTGTGTCAGGTTCCTTTGCTAAAATAGACTGTCTTAACACCCGTGTTTTTTGTCAGTATTTATCTCAAGTGTAATTTCAATTACTTACTTGACACAAGCTCAGTGAGGGCTGACGGTCTCTGTCTTGCTCATGGCCATCATAGTGCCTGGCATAAAGTAGGCGCCAATTCAGGGAACGAATGAACCTGAGCAGTATGTATTACATTGTTCATTCAGAAAGTGTATGTCTGACAGGGGACAGCTTGACCATCTGTAAGATTGTTGTTTTCACGGTGAGGGAAAGACAAGTATCACAGCCTTTATGGGAAGGCCTAAACTCCATTTTAGAGGACAAATTAATTTATTTGTGCTTCCTGACAGTGTTTTTAGGAAGAAGTGAAGTTAGGGTTTGTGGTTTATCTTGTAAAATAGCTACTACTTCACCTTACGGTAAGAAGGTCTTTGTAAGGGATGGGTAAGCAAACCTCTAGGTGTTTCATTAGTCTTTAATTTCCTTTAGTTTGGGGCAAAATCTTTAAGGGTCTCATCTGAAAATTAGTATCTGACTTTTGATTATAATTATTTCAGGGAATGACTTGGAGTTGCATCTTTAAAAGGTTCTGTTTAAATGATTCACTCAAGTGTATGTGGTTTCCCTAGAATAATGAATGCTTCCCAATTTTTTTCTTACTGGGGCGCATTTGTAAATTTACATTATAGTCTGAAAGTGTACTTGGGATAGAGTTTCCATTCAGTGGTAGAAAATAGATACAAGATTGAAAGCCCAGATCTGGAAAGGTTAACTAGATCAGTGCTTCTCCAAACTTCAACATGCAGTGAGAATCATCTGGAGATTAATTAAAACACGGATTACTGACCTCTACCCAGAGAGATTCCATTTCAGTAGGTGGGAGTAAGAATTTGCATTTCTAGCAAGCACTCACTTGGTGCTAAAGTTCCAAAAACCATATTTGAATAACAGTGGGTTTAGGTAGTAGTAGTCCTTTAACAAGGGAAGAAAAGAAATCACAAGACTAGGAAGCCACAGTGGTAACTGAATTAACAGTGGTGACTTACACTGTAGTGTAACTCTTGGTGATCTGGAGGGAAGACCATGGCTTGAAAATGGTAGAAGGAAAAGAAACTGGGGCAAAACAGACTGCCTGCAGCCATGGCCCCAGTGTAGTCTCTTCCTGGGTAGGGCAGCCTTTGACTGCAGTACCACCCTGGGGGTTCTCTCTGTGGCACTCACTGGATTCCTTCCAGAAGTTGGTCACCAAATCCCAGTCTACCTCAGATACAGTTTTGAATCTGGTTCCCCCTGTCCTACCCATTGCTGTTTTTTTGTTTTGTTTTGTTTTGTTTTGTTTTCCTTAAAAGGACCCTGTTACCTCCTACCTAGTGTCTTGCCCCCCCTGGCTGTTTAATTCCTTTTCCTTCCAAGTCTGTCCTCACCATAATCACCGGAGTACTCATCTTAAAAAATCAAATCCGGGGGCACCTGGGTGACCCAGTCGAGTAAATGTCTGACTCTTGGTTTTGGGTCAGGTCATGATCTCAGGGATCTGGGATTGAGCCCTGCATCGTTGTCAGGTTCCCCACTCGGTGGGGAGTCTGCTTATGTCTCTTTCTCTGACTCTCAAATAAATAAATAGATCTTTAAAAAAAAAATTCTTGCAAGTGAACATTACTGCTTTAAAAACCTGGCTACCTGTTGCCTATGGGTTTACGCCCAAGTGTGACACAAGTTCTTTTGTGATCTGGAGGATAAGGATATTTTAAAAAACAAAACAAAACTGGGGGGGGGGCGCCTGGGTGGCTCAGTGGGTTAAAGCCTCTCTCTGCCTTTGGCTGAGGTAATGATCCCAGGGTACTGGGATTGAGTCCCACATCTGGCTCTCTGCTCCTCGGGGAGCCTGCTTCCTTCTCTCTCTCTGCCTGTCTCTCTGCCTACTTGTGATCTCTGTCAAATAAATAAATAAAATATTAAAAATAAAAAAGTTTCCCATCCCTCCAGTGAAAGCTAGTACACTGTTTGTTGTGATATTCTATGGAAGGCAGACAGGCATTAGACAAGGGTTAGACTTTGATGATTTCTGAGGTAGACTGTGATTTGAATATCACTTCGTTGCTGCCCTCAAGTATTCTTCTTTGTTTATATAGTAAAACAGAAGAATGTATGCCTGAATGTTACAATGGGTGCTTTCCTAGTTTGGGGAAGACAGTGATCATTTATGTCTAAACAGTTGAGGAAAAACATGGCAGAAGTTTTAGAATGACCTAGATACGGACATATTTGGGTGGTTGGGAAGGAAAAGTATAGCCTGAGCACAGGCCAGGTGGAGGTGTGGTATATTATAGATGATACTGGGGGACTGGTCAGGATCAGGCTTCTAGAGGATAGGCTGGATTATAGGTGTTAGGGCCCTGGTGGGCCAAGTAAGCCATTTGAATTTGATCTTAGAGTCCTGCAGATAGGCTGTCCAGTAACATGATAAAATTAATGTTACAAAAAATCCATTCATGTATAAAGTGGTTTGAAAAGGGGAGAGCCTGGAAGTAAGGAGAGAAGTTGAAATAATTCTGGTGAGAGGTTTGGAGTTGTGCACCCTCTGTCCCGTTTGCATAGCCAGCTAGTCCTGGTTCTGAGCTATGCAGGAAGTATTCTGTAGAACTGGGAGAAAGCGGGTAGAAAAATGTAATGATCTTGAAGAGGGGTGGGGAGAAAGAGATCTCATTGACAGAAATAGAAAGGTTAATAGGAAAACTCATTTTGGGGAACAGCTAAGTTCCGTGTAGTGGAATGTTTAAAAACAAATGCTTAGCTGCTAGTTGGAGACAGGAGACTGCACCTTGGGTAAGAGCTGAGTGTGTGTCAAGTCAGAGAGCATAGAGCAGTCTGTGGAGTGATTCATCCTTAACCCGCAGAATGAAGGAGGCCTCCGAGGCACTGGCTTATGGAGGGAGGAGCCAGTAGGAGTCCTGGACAGTGTCTGTGGTCACCAGGTAGGAGCGCCCAGCAGATTGCTGGTCAGCTTGGAGGAGGACCAGGAAGGGTTGTGTCTATTTATGGAAGCCCAGGGTAGGGGGGCAGGGGATGGTCCACATCACATTTATAGTTCAGAGAATATGAAGTTGGATTTGTCAGGAAACCCGTTATGGGGTTCCTTTTTACGTATGGAGAGGACCTGATGTCTGAGGGCTGGAGGAAAGGAAATGAACAAGGGAAAGGCGTAAAAGTAAAGAGCATTCTTGAAAGGCATTGAAAGGAAGGGGCAGCTGAATCAGCCCGCATTCCTCTGCTTCATCTGAAGACCCGCATGTGTATAATGCAGATAGATTGAAGGGTGACGATGCTGGCAGAATATTAGGAGGGTATAAACAGACTTATCTTTCAGGAGTTGTGAAAGAAAGGAATCAAGGGCACTCACTGGGTTAGCTCACAAAGGACACTGTACCCTTGACTGGAAAAGTCTGAGAGGCTGCCGTTGAAGAGCTGGATCATACTTGTTTCTTCTAGTGAGGTAGGCGTGGAAGTTACTGATGCTGGGAATGAGGTGGAGAATAGGATTAGGATTTTTAATCTCTATTAAATCATCTGTAGTTTTTTGTTTTTTTCCTTTTAAATCACTTGCATTTCCAAGCCCATCTTTAGATTTCACTTAATAAAACTGTAGCTGTTAGCACTCGTGTTTTACTACTGTGGTATTTTCATACTCAGAGAGCTTGGGTTATAGTGATCTGGAAAAAGGAAATGGGAGGGAACTATGTTGTTCCTGTAGAATCCAAATCTTAAGAGGGCAGGAATAAGGCCAAGAAGGGAGCTTACAGGCAACACCAGTCCTCCTAGAAGAGCGGGAATTCAAATGAACTGAGTAACCACTCCTTTTTTATATTAGAAGAAACTAAGGGTCAGAATCAGGATTTGAATCCAGTCTCTATCTCTGATATTTCAGATGAAATATTTCCATAGCATCCCACCCAGCAAAAGACAATCTGATCCTCTATTCAGGTTTAGCCAAAAGCCTCAACCCCTTTGCCATTTAATATTTACCAGACTTGTCCTGAAAGGATTTCCATTTCACTTTTGTTTTCTCAGGCCACCTTTTTTTTTTTTTTTTTTTTTAAATATTTAATTTATTTGTCAGAGAGAGAGAGAGCACAGGCAGCCAGAGGCAGAAGCAGGCTCCCTGTCGAGAAAGGAGCCCCATGTGGGACTCGATCCCAGGACCCTAGGATCATGACCTGAGCTGAAGGCAGCCACTTAACTGACTGAGCCACTCAGGCATCCCTTCTCAGGCCTCTTGTCAGGGAGGCACAGATGAGTTGTGAAAAGGGCAGCTGTGGTGTGGTACAGGGAAGGGTGGGAGAGGGAACATGTCCAAGTCCATAGGGCAGGTCTGCTAGAGGAACTAACCAACTAGGGAATCCCCTCAAAAAGTGGAAAGCTGACTAGAGTTTGGTTCCCCCTGAATTGGACAGGAGCACGTGCTATTCTGTGCCTTTCTTCTTAGAGCACAGTGTCCTGATTAAGGCTAATGTTAATCAGGTAGAGCCTTGTTACTGAAAAAATGTGGTCCATTATCTAGCAGCACAGACATCACCTGAGAATTGTCTTAGAAATGCAGGTTCTGGGGCACCCGAGTGGCTCAGACTTGGGCATCTGCCTTTTGCTCAGGTCGTGATCCCAGAGTCCTGGGATCGAGCCCTGTGTCAAACTCCCTGCTTGGCAAGAAGCCTGCTTCTCCCTCTCCCTCTCCCTCTCTCACTGTCTCTCTATCTCTCTTTATTAAATAAATTAATTAATTAAAATCTTTAAAAAAAAAAAAACCCACAGGTTCTCAGGTCCTACCCAGCTTTATTGAATACAGCAGTGTTAACAAGATCCCCAGGTGATTCATTTATCTAATGGTTTAGAAGCAAGGAGTTAGACCCTGAGAACGGAGAGTAAAATTTTCAGATGAATATCAAGCTGGGGACTTTGGAATACAATGAGTTTTACTGACTGTGTCTAGTAACATTTAAATACTCTGCGTGGGGGGCATTGGAGGGGGAGACCACCACCATTTGTTTTGTGGTACTTTGGAGGGCCCTGGTTCCCCATGCCTACAGCCCAGACCCCTTTGTGGGACCACCTGCAGCTCCCAGCAGACCTGTGCAGCCTCAGCTCCAGCCACTCGGGCGTGCCTCAAGCTCCTCACAGCACCCAGTCCTTCCTGCCATTGTCTTCATACTGAAGATGTCTGCCCATCCACCTTCCCGCTCTGTTAATGTCCAGCAAAACTCCTGCTTTGGCTTCAAAACCCAGCTGAAATACTTTCTCTGGGACTCCCCCAGTTTCTTCCTGTTGGCCTGGCATCATGCGGGCGCCTCTGCGTGGGCATTGGGTCCACATCCAACACCTGGGCCAGGCAACTGACTACTCGGGAAACCTGTGCTGAGCAGTCCAGGTTCTTGCTGCCCACCTGAGCTTCGCGGCCTGCTTCTTGTTTAGATTTACTGGGGGAAGTGACAGAAATCCTCTGAAGGCTTAAAAAATTGAAATGCTTGAAGGACTTAAATTTTACACTGTGTTGCCTTTTGTCACATTTCATGGTAAAAGGAAACAGGCCAACAGTTTTTGCCTAGGCTTTTTTGATGGCTTATTTT
This sequence comes from Mustela lutreola, assembly GCF_030435805.1. NCBI lineage: Eukaryota > Metazoa > Chordata > Mammalia > Carnivora > Mustelidae > Mustela > Mustela lutreola. The sequence goes on from NC_081299.1 coordinate 19,570,843, forward strand.
CAAGGGGCTAATAACAAAAATGCCACTGGCAATTTTGGTACTCAGAGAACCTGGGCCTTTCTGAGGTTGGTGACCTGTTTTCTTTATATCTAACTGTGTATCTGTGCTTGTTCCCCTTGAATTGTAGCCCAGGTGCTCTCAAAAAGTCTCAGAAAGGAAATCCCCACCCCCTCTGTCAGATCTGCCCAGACTACTCAGAGCAGCATGTGCTTTGTGCAAATAGCCGTCCCTTCTCTCAAACGCTGGTTCTCCGGCTGGTTCTCGGGCAGGGCTGGCCAATCCACTTCTCCATCTTAGTCACGCTGCCGGGCCCTAATACTGCCTGGTGCCTGCTGGAGCCTGTGCGGCTCGCTCTGCACTACTGTATGCTTGTTCCTGGGCCCATTTCCTGTTTCTATTCCAGTCACTGGTGGCTCAGCTCTGCTTCCTGCCTGTGTGTCTCACACAGATTCCTCTTGCTAGAACCTTTTGTTTTCTTCAGAACAACTTCACTCTGAAAACGAACTGAGCCTCACTTCTGGTGTGATGGCCCCTGGGGTGAGTTTGCCCTTCTGAGGGCTGGCAGGAAGTACCTCCTTCCCACCAAGCAAACCATACCCCTTGGATTCAAACTTGTTCTTCAGGTTGTCCCCAGTCCTGCTATAGGAAGCTGGTGGCTCGTTGCTTAGACCAGAAATTGCTCTAAGAAGACGAGCTGGGATCTTTGGCAGTTAAACCTGTCTTCACTCCCCAGCTGCTGGGGGCTGTCAGGATTGCTGCTCTATCACCTGGAGCTTATAAACGTGTTTCTCGCCACTGTGGAAGATACTTGGTACCCTGTCTAGCCCAGTCCTCCCTAAAGTCTGGAGAACACTTACACGGGGTTGGGCAGGTAGTGCTATCCTCAGCAGAGTAAAAGCTTGCAGAGAGTATAGAGATGGAAAGAAAGCATGTGCTGACTCAGCCTTCTGTCCCGAGTGAGCAGTTCAGCAGCCCCCCACCCCCACTCTGGCATTAGAGTGGGAGGGAGAAAGTACAGGGAGGTTGTAAAAAAGGGAAGAAGTAAAGGAGCTTGTTCTGGACAAATGTATTTTAAAGTTCTAAAACTCCTCCGTCTTGCCCGTTTTTCCCAAGAAGATGCCGACTTGGCAGAGAGCATGCCTTGTGAATAACTCTGTTCTCCCTTCTTCCTTCACAACTATTCTTTTCGGATCATCTGATAATCCCGTCAGATGGAGTGGTTTCTACAGTGAACCGTAGGCCTAGGTATGTTGAATAGAGAGGGATTTAGTATAGGGATTTGGGCTTACAGAATTGCTAGAAAGATTGAGGAAGCATGCTCTAGGCTTGTCCTTCAGGAGCAGGACCTAAAACTAGATTTCACCCACCTGGGAAACTCCTACCTTTAAACCACTATCATATTATATTAATTGCTCTACATCTGCTGTCCAGGGATGCGTAAGCTAGAGTCAAGAAGGAGCAGCTGCTGCCACCAGAACCAGCACCCAGTTTACTGGAAGAGGAAGCCAAAATGCTGTTGCAGGAACAAATGAAGGAGACAGAAATATGGTCTCTGCCATACTTTGATCTAATCTTGAGTTTGCTCCTAATTAGTAGAACCTGAATTACATCTAAACTCATTCACAGGGGTTTTGGGAAACATGGTTTTTAGCTTTTTAACCCCTACAATTAAGAAAAGAGTAGCATGGAAGTGCCTGGGTGGCTCAGTGGGTTAAGCCTCTGCCTTCAGCTCAGATCGTGATCCCAGGGTCCTGGGATCAAGCACCGCATTGTGCTCTCTGCTCAGCGGGGAGTCTGTTTCCCCTCTCTCTCTCTGCCTGCCTCTCTGCCTACTTGTGATCTCTGTCAAATGAATAAATAAAATCTTTAAAAAAAAAAAAAAAAAAAGCCTCTGCCTTCAGCCCAGGTCATGATCTCAGGGTCCTGGGATCAAGCCCCCACAATGGGCTCTCTGCTCAGCGGGGAGCTTTCTTCCCTGCTCTCTGCCTGCCTCTCTGCCTACTTGTGATCTCTCTTCCTATCAAATAAATAAATAAAATCTTAAAAAAAAAAAAAAAAAAAAAAGAGTAGAATGGAGACAGCATGAGCTGGTCCACAGAAAGTTCACTACACTAACACAAACATGACACCCCTTCCTCTTACTCCCTAACCTTACATATGAGGAACCTAAGACCCAGAACGGGTAAAGGACTTGCCCAAGGTCATTCAGTAAATGGAAACATTCTATTTCTGGACTTCCAGTCCAGTGCTTTTTACTATTAGGACCAACTCCTTCCTATAAAGGATCAGGGAAAAGCTCCTTTATGAGAAAGAAGAATGCCATATTGCCTTTGGAGAGGAAGAGGAGGTATTTAAAGATGTGGGGCTGAGATTTTTAGGCAAAGGTAGTGATACTATAGTTTCTGGATTTAGATCTACTCTCCAGGAAGATGTAGGAAATACTTTGGAAGGAAGAAACCTCAAAAACCAGAATTTCCTGCAATTCCTGAGTCAGCATATGGATGAACCCCGTTGCCTTGGTGATCATGGCTTTCTTCCACTCCCCCTCCCCCCACCACACTTCCCTTTCTCTCCTATTGGTGCTTTTTTTTTTCTTTTCTTTTTAAGATTTTATTTATTTGAGAGACAGCAAGCGAGCATGAGCAGGAGAAGAGGGGAGGGAGAAGCAGACTCCTCGCTGAGCAGGGAGTCCGATGTGCAGCTCAGTCCCAGGACTCCGGGAATCATGACCTGAACTGAAGGCAGACACTTAACCAACCAAGCCACCCAGGAGCACCCCGTTGGTGCTTTAAAACCTTCTGCAAAGGGGCGCCTGGGTGGCTCAGTGGGTTAAGCCGCTGACTTCAGCTCAGGTCATGATCTCAGGGTCCTGGGATCGAGCCCCACATTGGGCTCTCTGCTCAGCGGGGAGCCTGCTTCCTTCTCTCTCTCTCTCTCTCTCTGCCTGCTTGTGATCTCTGTCTGTCAAATAAATAAATAAAATCTTTAAAAATAAATAAATAAATAAATAAAACCTTCTGCAAAGCTCTTTGGGAGATTACCTCAGTGAAGTGCGTGCCCCAGCTTCTGCCATTGTCCTTCTCCAAAAAGACCCAACAAAATAAAAAAACGGGGCCTCCCAGATGTGTGATTGCCAAGCTGTGTCTCATCTGTCCTGAGGGCTAAAGGGGTGTTTGGGCTTTTTGAACAAGAAATAAGCCACGCCCTCCTACATATGCTGTCCTTCAGAACCACTAGGGCCCGCCTGCACCAGAGTAAAACTGTTTCACCAGACTGCGTCCAGAGGGGAGGACCTCGGGGTATGGAGCTTTGTTAACATACCTGATAAATCAAGCATAGAGAGTTCTTTTGTCTTTTTTCCAGGTTTTTAGGATATTTGGCATTCAGTCTTTGGGGACTTGGGCTTGTTCTCTTGCACCATCCACTTCCACAGCCCGAAGCTCTTCCATCTTTCCCACTTGGTGTCAGTATGGAATTGGCTGGTATTGTGACATAGTCTCTGATTGCCATTGGGCGGAGCTCACCTTCCAGCGGCTAGCTTGCTTCCCATTTGACTTTCCCAAGGAAGCTAAGAAGCCATGCCTTGTTGAAAATGGAAACTAAGAGTTGAAGGCTCAAGCTGAAAGTCGGCAAACCTGTCCCTTTAAGGCCAGCTTTGATGTGGGAGGAATATTAAATATTGTTTACGGAGATAAGTGAAGGTAATTTCCTGATACTTGGGGAAAGGTAGGAGAAAAATCAAGTTCCAAATAAACTGAATCAGTCAATATTCAGAGGAACTGTTATCAGGAATATTTGGTCATTTTCTCCTCATCTGCTTTTCGAACTTTACTGTATCTTTCCCTGTGTTCAGAGTTGTTCTTCTGGTTTTAAGGCCTTTGGGGTTGATGGTTGTCTGTTTTGGTTTAAGATGCTATTCAGTCCCTACTCTCAGATCTGTTTGTTGCATACCTTCCCCCCAGTCTTTGGATTTTATCTAGACCAGTAGGCCGTGGTAGGGAGGACCACTGGCAAATACATATTTAGGGGTTAAATACCAAACCCAGAAGGCCATTGAGCTCCCTGGACCTTGGTCTAAACTGTGCTCAGCACAGTACCATCCTTGCCTTCGCTAGTTACGCACGTTCATTGTTTTCTGGTTGCTGAGGGGCAGCTAGGTGAGGTGGAAGCCTAAGGCCACACATTCCCTCTCCCTTCCACTTCTCATATCTAGAACTCTTCCTTCTTTTCTGTGTTTCTTTCCTCTTCCCTTTCCTCGACCCCTCCTGTTGCCTTCCTTGCTCAAGTTCTAGGATTTCAGCTGAAGATCTTGGTGGAACAAGGTCTATGTGGTTGACTTTCCTAACAGGAAATGCTTAACTTGGGGAAAGTAGGGAGTTCCTAACTTCTTTGCTTTCTCAAGCTTTACAGTGCTTGTTTCCTGCTGGGATTAGAACAGCCCCTTTCCATAAATATGCACTGTTCTTGACTGCTCTAACTCAGGCCCAGCTCTGACCCAGTTTCAGGGGGTTTTTTGTTTTGTTTTGTTTTTTGTTTTTCGGGTTTTTTTTTTTTTTTTTTTTTAAGCTCAGATTTGAGTCTGTTAGCTAGTGACCCTTAAAACACTGTACGTTTTTGGCCAAGAGGTTGTTTCTGACTAGATAAGACATTCTCTCCTGACCCAAGTGAGAAGCCTTTGCAGAGGAGGGGTGTGTGTCCAAGGCTGGTCAGATCGTAACATGGTATTTTACAAGCCTGGTGGGGACTGTGACAAAGTTGGAAAACAAGGTTTCTTTTTTTTTTTTTAAGATTATTTATTTATTTGCCAGTGATAGAGGGAGAGAAAGCGAGCAAGCACAGGCAGACAGAGAGGCAGGCAGAGGGAGAAGCAGGTCCCTGCCGAGCAAGGAGCCCGACGCGGGACTCGATCCTAGGACGCTGGGATCATGACCTGAGCCGAAGGCAGCCGCTTAACCAACTGAGCCACCCAGGCGTCCCGGAAAACAAGGTTTCAATGATTGCTACACTGTGGATCTATCTAGGATCTATTTTTTTCAGGAGTTGGGAAACTGGAAGCTTTTAATGTAAAATCTCAGAATTCTTAGAAGGATCTGTATGAGAGTGTTGTTCCAAGGGTTAAAAGGTTCTCTGGCACCTGTGGGTCTGTCCCTGCAGCTTCGTGTGGACTGCGCATGTAGCTTTGGCTCTCTCGGAGCTGGTATTTAGGATTTTCTGAGGTTGGAGGCCAGTTGTGGCCAGAGACATCTACCCATTGCCAACTCTGCTTGTTTGGTGTTTGTTTTATTGGTTTGGGGAGGGGGAAGCGCAGGGGAGATGTTGAGCAGAAGCACTCAATGTGATTAAACCTCTAGCCGTGCAGATCTGTGGGAGCAGAATATCGACCCTTGGAAAATCAATGGCTGCTGCAGTGGCCAAGCTGCTGTGTGCAGGGGCTCCCACCGCAGGAGTGCAGGCAGCCCCCCACAGTCTTTCTTCTCCCCTTTCTCACCTCAGAAACGCCCTCAGCCCCCACCCAAAGGGGCAGACCTACCTCAAGAGATTTTGCTGAGGTGGATTAGAACAGTGGGTTCTTGTATTTTTGTAATTAGATTGAAATTTCTCTGACATAGAGCCCCGCCTCCCCACAGCTTCCTTCCTTTCCAGACGTTCCTTCCCCGCACTGCAGTTCAATCAGCTGCTCTTACCCAAGTGGCCAGGGCCTACTCGGGCTTGTACTTGACAATTTTAGACAGGAGAGTTCATTCCCTTGATGTCAGCACCCAAGAGTCCCTTCCTCCATGTGGAGGTCTAGAGCTCAGGTACGGGATTATGGTGGGGGGATCAAGGTTAAAGGAAAAAGAGAAGGCTGATAGAGATTGGGTCTACAGAGGATGCTTTTGAGTAGATTATTCATTCAGTAACTTCTCAAACAAGTTGTCTTTTGTGTGCCCGGCATTTTTCTGGTCTCTAACAACATAGGAGGACCTGTCCTGGTCCTGCTGTCATCTCCCAGGCATATTCAGCACAGTGCCATCAGTCCTGCGACAGTGGGTCCAGGAGGAGCCCCTTGGAGGGACTCTGAGCATCACCCCTGGGTGAGGGGCGAAGGGCCAGGAAGTTTGTGCTGACCGTGGAGGCTTTGTCCCCCCAAAGCTTTTCTTGTCTCCAAGGCAAAAATGATTTTAGTCTTACAGCACCTGTAGCTTGACTTCAAGTATTTGGCCTTCCCACCCAGTTCTCTTCAGTGACTGGGAAATGGGCCACCCTTCTGTGTTAGAGGAGAGTTCTGGTGCCTCCCCTTACCCCCACACCTGGTGGATCACAGCTATGGACAGGGGGTTGAAGCTTGTTTTGGGAATGGGCCCTCTAAACAAGGCCTAATTGTCCTGCAGTTGGGAAGGGTGACAACAGGGCTGGGTGAGGATTTGAAATTACCTGAGATGAGGCCATCTAGAGGCCACGGATGTTTTGACTTCTCCCTCTGGGCCACACCCCTGCGCCCCATAATAGGGGTAGAGCACATTCAGTAGGAATATCAGCAGATAACAACCTACATGGGACTTAGCTTCCTAAGGGTCTTCCTAGATTCTGAGTCACTCCCCCCGCTTCCCCCTACTCCATGTACATTAAGTACCCTTCTAAGGGCCCAGAGGTGAGAAAATGTACTAAACCATTTAGTGTAGCCAGTGAAAGGGCTGACTTAAAATAAACCATGAAAAAAGGGTTAGAAAGGAAGAACGATTTATGGGAAAAGTGACTAGGCAAGAGGAGAGTATGTAGCATTGTAGTCTAGTAGAGTTAAATTATCTAATTCTGGTCTTTATTTCTATAGAGGAACCAAGCAAGGCCTAGTGAGGTTAACTTGTTAGAGCCATGGCGGTAGTCAGTCAGTATGTCCAGACACAGATTGTGGCCAGACTTCGGAGCACGGAACCTCGCTTCTGATAGCGGCAAGCTTCCACCTTACAGTAGGAAGAACGCAAGCTCTGGAATCAGAGCAACGGGGTTTGAACTCGAGTTCTTCTGTGTGACAGCTCTCTGTCCTCGGGCACCACCGTTTAACTTCTGAGCTCTTGCTTTGGTAAAACAGGGAAGAGACTTGCATCTAGAAAATGGTTGTAAGAATTAAATGTGAGCCAGCCATGTACCTGAGGGCTAAGCACATGAGAGTGACACATTTGTGTTGCGCTCTGCTTCCCTTCAAGAGGGAGACACGAAGAGACTTCCTTTATTCCTCTTTCCAGCATCCTTTGGATTTAGAGATTTGGTCTCCCTGAGTTTTATTTATGAATTCTGATGTATAGATTTAGGGGATTTCCTCTTGGAGGTGGGCCCATGAAAAGCATTCTGGAGACTAGAAGAGTTCTACCTTTCTTTACTGTGCATCCCCCATCAGGCAGCCAGAAGGTCACCAGGAAGAAATGACCCATTAATCCCCCCAAAGTAATAGCCTACTGTTGAAAAAGAGAAGAGGGAGTATGGTGATACGTTTTTGGAAACTTGGGGTAGGAGTTAAGAAATCAGGTTCTCTTAGCCTTTCTTTTCCAGAGCTGTTTCTGCTGTTCCACACGGTGGGTGTAGTTCAAGCAGGAGATGATGTTTGGTCCTAAGCTAGAAAGATGGTGCCAGGTTCTGTGCCTTTCCTTTACCCTTCTCAACCACCTGCTTAGCCCCTGACTCGGAAGTACCACCAGTAGTAAGAGGCAACCTATGCTGTGTATTAATTCATTCTTGCCATTTCACCAGCACCAGCTAGTCCGCTCCCTGGGCAGAGATGGCAGCGGCCGTAACCATTCATCAGAGTTCTATAACTCTGGAGTCCCCGACAGTCTGTGGGGTCAGGTTACCCTTTCTTCCATTTAGCAAAGACTGAGGAAAAGAGAATCTATGAACAAAGCTTTATTGTACTGAATATTTCTTAGAAGTGTTTGGTAGAGGTAGCCTCTTCTCCCCTGATACTTGACAAACAAGTTGCTTAAGGAAGTCTCTATGAAAAACAAGGTCTCCCCAAAACTTACTTGCCTTGTGTTTGCTATACTCCTTTTTCCTTGAAGTTTCTCCCCTTTCCAGACAGAAGTGCTGTCTGCCTTTCTTCAAGGGTCAGGTCTCCCAACCTTTTCTGTGTTCTTCAGGATTTCCTCCCACTCCCCGGCATGGGAGCAGCGTCCTGCTGCGGCCATGGATCTGTTAGGTGCACAGCCAGAGAGCACCTGAGAAGTGCCAGTGCAGATCCAGATTGGTCATCTCAGGCTGTGCCTTGGGGCTTCTTTCATACTAGGAAAAGTCATTTAAATGAGTATGGCTGAATTGCAAGGTTCCCAACACACACACACACACACACCCCTATAAGTATATATGTAGGGGGAGGCGTCTGGGTGGCTCAGTGGGTTGAGCCTCTGCCTTCGGCTCGGGTCCTGGTCTTGGAGTCCTGATCAAGCCCCACATCACGCTGTCTGCTCAGTGGGGAGCCTGCTTCCCCCTCTCTCTGCCTGCCTCTCTGCCTATTTGTGATCTCTCTCTGTGTGTCAAATAAATAATCTTTAAAATTAAAAAAAAAAGTATATATGTAGGATTTACCTGGTTCTCTTGGTGGGTGGTTTCCCCGCCAATAGACAGCACAACTTGGCAGAAGCTCTTCTCAACTGAAAGAGGACAAGAACTCCATCTGGGGGTTAACAAAAGCTCCATTTCTCGAGGACTCATCCAAATTTACGAGAAAACCCTGAGTTGAGCATTTTCATGAGCCTGTTCTTTAGACCTGCCTGTTGGTGTTATTTAATCTGCTCGGCAGAATGAACTGATGTCATCCTCAGGCTCTGTCAGGAGACTGTTTAAACCCCCTTCCTCTAACCCTGATCTGGTATCTTCCTGCTTGAAAATGTACTTCATCAGGCAGCCAATTCATGTTAGAACTTGCAGCCCTTCCTGTGAGAGCACTAGCAGGCCTCCCCCAACGTCCCTCCCCTCAACGAGGTATGGACTGTGTGATTTCAGGCATGGTTTTGTTGTGGTGTGAAGAGAAGGTGTTAGCTGCCGAGTTCTGTTTGTCAGCAGAGCCTGACAAACCCATGCTGGCACTTGCTGGGGCTGGGCAGCCAATCACAGCTGGAACGGTTATCGTCATGGAGTCCCTATGGGCTTCCTCTATCAGGTCACATCCCAAAATAACATTGGGCAGTATTTCAAGTGAAGAAACGAAGGCTTTCGGGGCTGTAGCCAGCCTGGAGTGTGAGATTCTGTGTGAAATAGTTGGACTTGCTCCAGCGCTTTTGATCTGCATGGTAGATGAGCAATAAAATGCATGAAACACGTTGGAAACACGTGAGGAAATTCTCCCTGGCCCTGCTGCTTCCTTGGAGCTGGCAGGGCACTGAGTGGGCTGATCCTCACCTCCTATCTCCCAGCAGGATTATGCTTGGAAGAGAGCAAACCTGGGAAAAGAAATCTTTCCTCTTAAGGGGCATTGCCACAGTTCTTTCAATAGACCTCCTGGAAGATACCTGTTAGGTGGGCCTTTTAGGAGGAACCAAGACACCCTGAATTTTGAAATGCAGAAGTATCCCCTGCCAGGGAGAGTAGGGGCTTGCGCTGATTGAACTTTGTGTGATAGGTGTGTTGTGGAAGGTCAGACTTGTTCAGCACACTGAGATCTGACTCAACAACCAGACATCCGGCTTTTTGTGGAAGAAAAGACCTGAAAAACTGGCTTTTTGTGGGGTAGAAAGCAGAGGTGTGTCCCATGTAATAAAAGGACATGGATTTCCGAGCAATATCTGTTCGTGTAGAGAGAGGGGAGACACTTATTTTGGAGTCTTCCTCCCCACCAGGCCCTGCCATTCCTCAATGAAGACATTTACTGTGATTAAGCTACTGGGACTGATCGATATGTCTTATATCTTACACTGCTTATGTGTTGTCATATCTCTCATTCCAGGCTGTTAACTGCTGGTACTGCATATTCCATATGGCCCCAACCATATGGTGCCAGTGGAGTTTCATGCATATGGCCCAGGGTTACCACAAACTCAGATTTGTCCAGTCCCCCTCTTGGGTAACTGAGAAAACCAGGCCCAGCTTGTTGCCAGCTTGTCCAAGGCCATAACTGATAAGTACCAAGAACCAGGCCTTGGTCTCCTAACTCAAAGGTGTGGTTTTTTTTTTTTTTTAAGTCTGGATAGTATCACAGCATAATGGAAAGAGAGAGAACATAGGCTTTGGGGTTCACCAGACCTGGGTTCAAAATCTAGTTTCTGATACTCACTTGTTGGGTGACTTGGGCATGTAACCCAACCCCTCTCAGCTCACATGCACATCTTGAGCATGTCAATGGTAGTAGTACCTGCTTCCAAGAATAGTAGAAAATTAAGGAACTCCATAAAGGGCCTGGCACATTATACATGCTCAAATGGCAAATGATTTGTCCCTTTCTATGCTAACATTCTGGTTCTTTTAAAAAAAAAAAAAAAAAAAAACACCGGCGCCTGGGTGGCTCAGTCGGTTAAGTGACTGCCTTTGGCTCAGGTCATAATCTCAGGGTCCCACATCAGGCTCCTTGCTCAGTGGGGAGCCTGCTTCTCCCTCTGCCCCTCCCCCCGACTTGTGTTCTCTCTAGTTCTTCCTAGCTCTCTCTCCACCAATAAATAAATAAAATCTCTGTCTCTCTCTCTCTTTTTTTTTTTAAAGATTTCATTTATTTATTTATTTGACAGAGGGAGAGAACACAGGGGGAGTGGGAGAGGAAGAAGCAGGCTTTCTGCACACCAGGAACCCTGATGTGGGGCTCCTCCCAGGACCCCAGGATCATGACCTGAGCCAAAGGCAGACGCTTAACAACTGAGCCACTCAGGCATCCCAATTTAAAAACAAAAAACAAAAAAACAAAAAAAACTTTTAAATCAACTACCCTCATGCTGACCAGTTGCCATCTGCTGAAAATGACAGTTTGAGAGATTGGCCTCAAACCAACCAAATCAGAGAGATAAGAAGATTAACGCTGCCTTCTTCCCCACTATTACTATGTGCCCAGGCATCCCTGCCCAGGTGGGACTGCTGTTGACAATGGTTTATTTAACACTTTTTCTCCAAGGAGCTCAGGGCACTTTACCAAAACTGACGGCACTCCTCAGAGTGCCTCTGGGAGGGAGGCCTCCCCGCTGCTGCCTCAGAGACCCCCAGGGTCCTGAGAGCCCAGTCCCAGCGGCTGCCAGTGTTTTCTTCATGCTCCTGGGATCTCTCAGCTGAACTAACACGTTCACTTGTGGATCTGTGGAGAACCTGGTTTTTAACAGAAGTGTGGCCGAAGGAGCCGTCCGTAGGCCCTGTCCCGACCCATAGCAGTGCTTGGTGGGCTGTTGGGTATCCCCCATCCCGCCCTCTTCAGTTCCTCGGAAGATTTCCAAGGGTGTATACCAAGTTGAACAGAGGGGAACTTTTTCTTTACCTATACTATCTGAACTGTTCTTGCCATGAGAATATTCCTATTTTGTTTAATTAGAAACAGAAATATTCAGGGGTACCTGAGTGGCTCAGTTGATCATCTGACTCTTGGTTTTGCCTCAGGTCTGGTCTCAGGGTCCTGGGATTGAGTCCTGCATGGGGCTCTGCTCTCCATGGCAAGTCTGCTTGAGGATTCTCTTTCCCCCTCCCTCACCCTCACCCCCACACTTACATGTGCAAGCAGGGGCATGCTGGTATTCTCTCTCTCTCTCTCTCCCCCTCTCCCTCTCTCCCTCATAAATAAATAAATAAATAAATAAATAAAAACAAAGGTGTTCAAAACACTTAATTTTCCAAAGCCATTTGAATAGGGCCAAGTTCTTATGGATGGACCTTTGATTCCTATTCTGCTTCAAAACACACTGATTTCTTTTCTCTGTAAGCAAGTAGTTCATATCACCGGGAGCTGGCAGACCAGTAAGGAGTGGGTACTGAGGGAAGGAATGCTAAGGGAACCTAGTGGTCCCTGAACGAGAGCTTTGAGCTGTGGTTTCTGTTACTGATCCATGCCTAACAAGTAGCTTTCAAGCTCTACACCGCTGGCTTCTCTTGTCTTCTTGCTGCCTCTTTGAGTTTATTCTCCTTGTATCAGGAGCCAGATGTCCCTGGTATAGCTTAGCCCTCCACATGAGAGTGGAATCCTCCCTCCTCGGGATGAACCCAGGGCTTCTTAGAGCTCCAGGTACTGCAGTCCTTCGCAAGGAAAGACACCCTCTGGTGTTACCTACAGGACAGCCTTCTTGTCCATGCTGGGACTAATTCTCACTGAGTATTTAAAGCATGCTATGGTGTGCTAGGTCTGCTTCTTATAGGAAAGCTAGCATTTTCTGACTTCTGAGCTAACACTGGAGACCTGGACACAGGCACAAATGCATACTTACCCGCCTGCCTCGCCTTCAGGGCAAGCTTTATTCCCATAGAACTCAGCAGAAATGTTCCCAGCTTAGTGAAGTAACCAGATGGTTTGCAGGAAGTCCAGCCAACCTGATACCAACCTGATACATGGGGGGAGAGCCCAGGAGATACCCTCTGGCCTTCAATGTTATTGTCAGACTCCAGGATGCGTGTCATCTTGAACTAATCTTATTAGGTTGAGCTTGTTGTAGGAATAAGAATGGACTTAACTCGGGCCATTTCAGATCTCCTTTCTCTTCAGGTGTATTTCTTTAAGAGAACTTTTTAAACCATTTCACCATTAGGTGTTTCCCAGATCTGAGCGCCTGCCTAAAGCTCTCATCCTTTGTTCAGTATACCGTCGTTCCCAGCCCGAAGTTAACGTGTGGTGTTGAACCAGTGATACTGCTAGAGAATGAGGTTGGGGCTGGGTGTGCATTTCCGGTGGTGAACATTTCTCATATTGAGCTCCTGGTTGCTAATCTGGGGAGTTTACTGACCTAGAGTGAACTCTTTACTGATGAATTCAAGGTAAGCAAAGCCCCCCAATTAAACATCAAGTTCTCACTGAAAAAGCTAGAAGAAAAACTGATTTGTTCAGTTGGTAAGCATTTGTTCATCCCTGTTGTGGGCCAGCTGTTGGGAATATAGTTCCAAATCTCCTTGGCAGTTAAGGAATTATCTTTCCTATACAATATATCCCTTTCCCACATCCTATCCTTTATGTTTACCGTGTGGTAACTTGGAGCAAGTGTGTCCTTGGTAAATGTAGGTTTTAAGAATCTGATGGAGAGGGGATCTGTGAACATTGCCCAGACTTGTTTAACATTCTCCTGTAGCTAGCTCCTGGTGCCATCCTGGTAGTGTTTTGTTAAGTTTCCCCATTGGAAAGAACTAAAGCCTTACTGAAAGAGCAGCTTTCTTACAACTATAGAAGTTGGGGACAAGAAAGAAGATCAAAGTGCTGGATGATCTGCTCTGGTAGATAGACCATGGGTCAGCAAACTACAGCTTATGGGCTAGTTACTTGTTTTGTTTTTAATTTTTTTAAAAAGATTTTATTTATTTGACACAGAGAGATCACAAGTAGGCAGAGAGGCAGGCAGAGAGAGGAGGAAGCAGGCTCCCTGCTAAGCAGAGAGCTCCATGTGGGGCTCAATCTCAGGACCCTGAGATGATGACCTGGGCCAGAGGCAGAGGCTTAACCCACTGAGTCACCCAGGCACTCCTAGTTACTTGTTTTTATAAATAAAAGTTTATTAGAACACAGTCCACGAATTTTTTGATGTATTATCTGTGACTGCTTTTGCACTATCGTATCAGAGTTGAATAGTTGTGACAAAGACTAAAGGCTCAGAGTCTGAGGTATTTTCTATCTGACTCTGAATACTTTGCCATCTGTAAGCTTTAGTATCATGACTACATAACTTGTGCAGTGTGTTTGCTCTTGGTTGTCTAGGGAAAATATTAATTGTGTAGTACAACTGTTGAAAGAAGAGTCTTTCTGCCTAACATTGCTAATCCATATCCTTGTGTGTGTTTCAGGATCTGTCTGGTTCAATAGACGATCTCCCAATGGGGACAGAAGGAGCTCTGAGTCCTGGAGTGAGCACATCAGGGATTTCCAGCAGCCAAGGAGAGCAGAGTAATCCAGCTCAGTCTCCTTTCTCTCCTCATACCTCCCCTCACCTGCCTGGCATCCGAGGCCCCTCCCCATCCCCTGTTGGCTCTCCCGCCAGTGTTGCTCAGTCTCGCTCAGGACCACTCTCGCCTGCTGCAGTGCCAGGTACCTTCAAGTGCTGGACTTCGGGGAGAGGGTAAAGGTACTGGCCCTCAGTGATAGCAGGGCCCTAGCCTTCCCCTGCCACAAAGAGCATCTCTAATTCATGTCTACGAAGTTTCCCTTCAGCATTCGAAGAAGAGAGGTGGGACCCCCTTGGTGGGGTCCTCCTGTGTATGTGGTATTGGGAGATTTAACCTTGCAGGAGCTATTTTCAGCTCTGAAATGACCTCCTACCTAGAATTTCCAGGCTTAGGCATGATTGGCTTCTTTTTGTGTTTCGAGCAGGCAACCAGATGCCACCTCGGCCACCCAGTGGCCAGTCGGACAGCATCATGCATCCTTCCATGAACCAATCGAGCATTGCCCAAGATCGAGGTAAGACCCTGGGCTTTCAGGGAGGTGTGGAAGTTTAAGGGAGCTTTTTGGTTATCCCGTGCAATAGTTTTTTGAGAACTGTATGACAAGGAAGCTTAGGACAGTCTCAGCAGTGAATCGTGAAATTAGAATGGGCTTGACCACGCTGGTGGCTCCAGTATTGTGTTTTTCCTTGTTTGTGTTCTGTTGAATTCCTCCCTTCACAGTATCTAATTTGGTCAGCAAATACTGAAGACTCGACATGAAATCTTTACTCTTTAAATGCTGTCCCATTTTGTTGTCAGTGCTTTGTCTTTCAGACCTGCATTTAGTAGAAACAGTTGCCATGCCCTGGTTAATGGCTATGTCACTTTGGAGGGTGCCTAAAAGAGCACATAATTATATAGCAAATAAGATACAGACTTTGTGCAAGTAGTTGCTAAAGAAAATGTAGATGGTGAGGTCCTGTGATAAGGGAGAACATTTGTTCTCATTATACTGAGGTAATAATATATGGACACTCCCACAAATAGGTTACATGCAGAGGAACCCCCAGATGCCCCAGTACAGTTCCCCTCAGCCCGGCTCGGCCTTATCTCCGCGTCAGCCTTCAGGTGGACAGATGCACACAGGCATGGGCTCCTACCAGCAGAACTCCATGGGGAGCTACGGTCCCCAGGGGAGTCAGTATGGTCCACAGGGTGAGTATGCTACCCAGTCAAGAGTACACAGAGGTGTATACATACACTGCTCTCTGGGTTTTAAGAATAGGATTGCCCTTTGCCTTAAATCCACCAAAGCCAGGCCCTAAAATAAGGCAGGACTATCACCCTGGGAAAGTCCCTGAATATCCCTGAGCCTCTCTTTCATCTGTAAAATGGGGAGAAGACGTTTTGCACAAGACTGGGCAGACACTTAACGGCCATTAGAGTAAGTTAGTCCTAATAGAACGTATCTTTGCTCAAAATGAGCTCTGGACAGATCTAAAGCTGAGTGTCTCATGCAGAGCACGGGAGAGATGGCGGATTACCTATATAGAAAGGAAGGAGTTCTGGGAGATGAGGGGCCTGGGTAGCCGCAAAGCCGCTCTTGCCTGCCAGCCAGCCTTGCTCTGTGCTACGCTGGCTTTAGGATGAGAGGACAATTGAGGCCTGCCTTTCTGTGTTTCTTGCCTCTCCACCCCCCCCCCGCCTTTTTTTTTTAATGGGGTGAAGGCTGCAATGAAGTTGGTCTTTTATCAAATCAAATAGCGAGCGATTCCTATCATTTATTATCTTTGGAGTTTTAGAGCTGAGCAAGATTAAGGAATTGCTAGTGAATCACTAACCAGTCTCTACGTCTTCTCTTCTTCTTTCCTTCCCAGGAGGCTACCCCAGGCAGCCAAACTATAACGCCTTGCCCAATGCTAACTACCCCAGTGCAGGCATGGCCGGAAGCATGAACCCTATGGGTGCTGGAGGTCAGATGCATGGGCAACCTGGCATCCCACCTTATGGCACACTCCCTCCAGGGAGAATAAGTCATCCCTCCATGGGCAACCGGCCTTATGGCCCTAACATGGCCAATATGCCACCTCAGGTTGGGTCAGGGATGTGTCCCCCACCAGGGGGCATGAACCGGAAAACTCAAGAAACTGCTGTCGCCATGCATGTTGCTGCCAACTCTATCCAAAACAGGTAAGGCCTAGGAAGTGAAGAGGGTGTCAGCAGAAGGAAATAAACTTCAAAGTTATTTGGGTTGTTGAGATGCTTCTGGATCTGAACCATGCCATTTTGGTAAATATGTATTTTATTGAGAGCTCTTTAGAAAACTGGGTTTCCTTGCAGTGGAAAGAAAACCAACAAAAGTGCTGATTCTTAAGCATCTTCAATTGATATCAAATTTCACATGACCAGACATTGTATGTAAAGAACTTTATAAAGCATAGCTTATTTTGATGAGTAAAATAAGTTTTCAGAGCTTCTCTATTTCTTCTGTCAATCTAGTTTTTTTGGTCTCCCAAGGGATTTTAATGATACACATGACTTGGATCTGTAGTGTGAGAAATGGAGGATGGTAGGGTTGTGGTTTGCCATTTCTCTACTGTTCTGTGTGGTTCTTTGTGTTTGAATCTGGCACTAACGTGCAGAGAGTTCATGTGATTTGGTTTAATGACCTTGAAGATTCATCCATTCTTCCTTGGACACTCACTTTGGTGGCTGTTCACTTCAGTGAATATGATTCCATTGGCTTTTGAAGGCCCTGTCTGTGTACGCCATTGTTGGTGGCTACAGTTCTTACAGTGACTCTTGTCTTACTGGAATGCTGATGAACTAAGGTAGAATAGGGTAATTAGTGGTAAAGAGATGGGTTTGGTAGTACTTCAGAATGATGGAAGCATAGAGCAGTAGATCCATCAAGAAAGCACGTCCAGGTGCTGTGCAGTGAGGGGTCCAGATTGGTTGGGATTTGACATGACAAAGTGGTAAAATCTAGGCCTTTTGCCGTAGAGAGGGCCCTTAAATGGAAACACATTTGACACTGGAAGTGCCTGGAGGGAGGTGGTACTTAAGAGACACGTAGGGGTCCCTTCTTCAAGGATTGTATCCTTTAAAATTGAGCTATGGTTTCCTGTTTGGAGCCTGAACCATCTTAGAACCTTTCATGGGAAGTAGTAGATAGGAATGTCTAGGTCAGGTGGTACATGGTTGTGGTTTAGGAAACCCATAAACTTTTTCCTTTTAAGCCTTACTAGATGATCTTGGCTCACAAACTATTTAGCTCGGGTCCAAATCTGAAAGCTCAGTGTCTCTAACTCTTGTCTGTCACTTTCCATCTTCTTCCTCAGGCCACCAGGCTACCCCAATATGAACCAGGGGGGCATGATGGGAACTGGACCTCCCTACGGACAAGGGATTAATAGTATGGCTGGCATGATCAACCCTCAGGGACCCCCGTATCCCATGGGTGGGACCATGGCCAACAATTCAGCAGGTAAGTCCAAGCCTTTGCTCACCCAGGAATTTCTTCTAGAATGATCTTCATTTCAAACTTACTGGACTTTTGATCTTTTTTCTTTTTTATAGGGATGGCAGCCAGCCCAGAGATGATGGGCCTTGGGGATGTCAAGTTAACTCCAACCACCAAAATGAACAATAAGGCAGATGGGACACCCAAGACAGAATCCAAATCCAAGGTAATGATTTATATCCTGACTCCTCTCACCTCTCTGTCCCATCCTCTCCAGGGATAGGAAGGAAAAAGAAAAGAAGGTGACTAAACTCTAGCCTTTTATGACACGGATTAGATCTCAGAAAAGTCTGCTCTTGCCTCTTCTAATCATGAAGGGAGGGTCCCAGGCTAATAGCTCATTGAATTAGATTTCAGTTAGCCTAAAGGGTCCTAATAGAAATAACACAATGTTTTCATAGCTGTCTGTGATAGAGGAAATGCCAGGCCTGCAGTGTAGAATTCTCTGTATTGCCCTTTGGGAAACTGTGCACCCTGTCCTCATGCATTGGTAGGTGGTGTGTGCCATGGGCAACTAGTTGCTCTTCTCTTCCTGGACCTTCCTCCGAGCAGCAGGAATGGTTGGTGCCCTGTGTTTTATAAAGAGGAGGATGAGGCAGGTGGGAGTTTGGGTCCTTGCTGGCCTCCCAGTAGGATGGTCCTGAGGGTGCTGTCTGTTGGCTTGTATGGCAATCTGGGGACCTGCTCAGTGTTTGAAACATTTCTGCCCTTTGTCATACCCCATTTTCCCTTTCTCGTAAAGCTGGGGAAATAAAAATGTACAGCTGCCACATTCTGTGGACCCTTACCTCTGGCTCTCAGGCCCTCGTAGCCATCCTCCTGTCTGGGACAGGACAATTAACATCCAGAGCCTTTCAGGAAGGTTAGGAAGACCCTTCCTTTCTTGACAGGAGGAAGTTTCTTTTCATTTGAGTCCATCCCATTGTCTCGAAATCACGTTTTGAATTTCTTGAGTTCTCTGAAACAGTCTCTGACAGCATGCCCAGGCTCCTGGGTAATAGCACGGGGGTAGTATAGTGACACTGTTGTCAGGTGTATAAGGGTTTGACACTTAGCTCTGTTACTTAAGAGCAGTGAGTTTTAGGAATGGGCTCCTTGTGCCTGCTTCCTTATCTTTTAAGAGGAGGATAATTAATAATGCTTAATATATAAAGGCATCTAGCATGGCACCCAATGCATAATACATAGGCAATGTTAGCTTCCTTCCTTTACAGGAAGAATTTCTAGCTCCCATTTGGTCTTTTGACCTTGCAAAAGGCAAGGTACATGTTAGTGACTGCCCCAGAATAAGAAGCTTTACCACCGTCCTAATCAAAGGACTTCTGAGACCACCCTTAGCATAGGCTTTGAATCTGACCGGTTCCTATGAATCTTGACCTGCCCCTTCCAGAAATCCAGTTCTTCTACTACAACCAATGAGAAGATCACCAAGTTGTATGAGCTGGGTGGTGAGCCTGAGAGGAAGATGTGGGTGGACCGTTATCTGGCCTTCACGGAGGAGAAGGCCATGGGCATGACAAATCTGCCTGCTGTGGGTAGGAAACCTCTGGACCTCTATCGCCTCTATGTGTCTGTGAAGGAGATTGGTGGATTGACTCAGGTGAGTGCCTAGCACTTGGCTTCCTCTGTGGTTTCAACAAGCCTCTCTCTAGGTACTCAGTGGCTTCACCTGGTGCCAAGCCTCCTACAGGGACATCACCGTCTCCTGCTCTCTGAGGCACATACTGACAGACTGGAAGCACAGGGCTTCTAGAAGATAAGATAAAGAGGAGGCTGAGACCTGCCTGGGTAGTATGATGTATTAGTATTGAGTTTACCATATGTCTAGGGTCTCACTGGGGTGCAAAGATAGGGAAAATGCGGGAGGCAGTTTGGCATAGTAAGCAAGGACATGGTTTGCAAAGCTGGGTCTGGTTTTGAATTCTTTCTTAGCCACTTAACAACACATATGACCTTAATCAAGGTGTATGACCACTCTGAGCCCTAACTTTCTTACTTGTAAAGTAGGGAGAGTGTGTATCCTGCTAGACCATTAGAAGCTCGAACTAACACTCAAAGCTTGCAGCAAGATGTCTGCTGTGTAAATTGGTCTGTAATATGGTATGGTAGTTGCTGACCCTTCCAATCCCAGTGAAGATGGGATTTCAGGAGCTATTTGATAGAAATAGCTTATGAGGGATGAAGTAGGTGGGGAAGTTGTGTTTAGGTGCTCCATATGGCATACTGACGTGAATGCATTAGTCTGTGCTAAAAACCTCTGAACTGAATACCTCCCTGAACCTTGCCCCTGCTCTGAAGCCTTAGAGCTTTGCTTCACACTCAGCCCAGGAGGCAAAGAGTGAGGCAGTGCTGTGCTTTGCAAACTTTCCTCCTATGTGTATTCTGTAGTCATCAGATCAGGAGCCTGCTGTTGGATCTGAGTTGGTGGCTGAGCTCAGGGGGAGGCGTGGCGGGGAGAGACGTATTCCAAACCTTCTAAATCAGAAGAGGAAAACAGCTGTCACCAGCAGAAAAGAAAGTGATTGGAATGAAGCCAACCAACAGTTAGTTATGAATTCCTTCTCCCTTCAGGCTTTATTCCCCTCCCCCACAAAGGAAAACAAAACAAAACAAGACACGTGCACACCGCCACATAACTGGCGTGGGAAGCAAAGCCACAGCAGGCTTCTGAGGTGACCCTGGGCTTATTCCTGTCATTCTCCCTGGTATTGAGTTCTCCAAAGCAGGCTTCTCCTGCCTGTAGGGAAAGGGGGGGGGGGGGGGTGCGTCGTGTTAGGTGCGGCAAACTTTCAATTGGATGGGCTTTTGGTTTCACCGAACCTAGGATGCGGTCCAGAGGAAATCCCGAAGCCTGCGCCTGTCTTCTGGTTGGCGAAAGGATGCCAGCCTTTTAGGGGCTAGGATGTAATTGAATGCTAAAGACAGTGCGAATTCAGAGGAGAGAGTTAGTTTTTCAAGCTTCCAAGAAGGCAGAATATGAGTCCTGAGCCTCTGTGAAGATAGAGGAGGGGGTCATCCAGTTGACCGGCCTGCATGGCACAGATATAGGAGAGTCTGGAATATACCTGGCCAGCGCCATCTCCGACCTTCAGGCTTCAGCTCAGATGGTAGCCTGCTCTGGAAGTGTTCCTGGTCACCTCCCCACCATGTAGGTTGTCCCTCTCTTTGCTTCCTTATCACTCTTCTCTCCGGTATTGTAGGTACCAGGTCAGCAGACAGACCACAGCATGTTGAGCTTCCTGTGTGGTCTGGGACTAGAAAGCTGGTGTTCCCAGCCTTTGAGGTGGATGAGTTAAGCATGAGAATACATGAAGAAGGACACCTACCTGGCTAGAGCAGCAAGACCATCTAATTGTAGGGATTGGGGAATGGTCTTGGTCAGTGTGTCCTGAAGCTTAGGAAAGGAGACACGTGTAGGCTGGCCGCTGGGAGGGCACAGAGAAGTTAGAGGGATCTCCTGGACAACCAGGACAGTGACTGGTGAGGAAAGGGAGCTTGTAGTTTGTGACATGTCACTGAAAAGCAGGACAGCAGAGGCACAAGAATGTAAAATTTGCAAAGAGCCCCACAACGAGAAAACACCCCAGATATGGAAACTTCCAGTTTGACGAAGTAAGTCAAGCAGAGTGGTAGCTGATACTGCCATGCCTCTGTTTTGGAAAATGTTGATTTTTATTGTTGCCTTTGAAGGGGTTTGGATCTGATGGTGACTTGCACAGCCCTTTTCAGTACTGTACTTGTGTTAAGCATCATACCTTCTGAATTCTGTTCTCTCCCATTAATAGTGATGTGAAATCTGCCCTTTTTTGAATAAGCACTGTCTGCTAGTTGCTGTGATCTGTAAATAGAGCCTGCTAGCCATGATTTAACACTTGTTGTGGACTCTGCACCAAGGGGGCTTAACTTTGGTTGGTTAACTGCTATTCCATGAGAGATGAGTACGTGGTAGCCTGACAGGGTTTGGGGCTTGTGAGCAGGAAGACCAGGTGGAAGATGGCCCTCGACTCTTCTGGTTGGTTGTACAGGTCAACAAGAACAAAAAATGGCGGGAACTTGCGACCAACCTCAACGTGGGCACCTCAAGCAGTGCTGCCAGCTCCTTGAAAAAGCAGTACATCCAGTGTCTCTATGCCTTTGAGTGCAAGATTGAACGGGGAGAAGACCCTCCCCCAGACATCTTTGCAGCTGCTGATTCCAAGAAGTCCCAACCCAAGATCCAGCCTCCCTCTCCTGGTAAGGATCTGGTGCGCAGCCCACTAA
This sequence comes from Mustela lutreola, assembly GCF_030435805.1. Classification (NCBI taxonomy): domain Eukaryota; kingdom Metazoa; phylum Chordata; class Mammalia; order Carnivora; family Mustelidae; genus Mustela; species Mustela lutreola. The sequence continues at coordinate 19,592,618 of NC_081299.1, forward strand.
GGCTCACCCTTCACGGGTAGCATTCAAGGGTCCAGGCTCCTTTATGCAGCAGTGCCTGGCCCTAGGGACGGCTGCTCTGCCCTGCCCTACCCCAGGCCTTAACCTCGGTGATGGAACTGAAGAGCAGCGGCCAGTGGCGACTCCCTTGAGAGGTAGTCTGTAGCAGCCCTTAAGTTTTAATTTTCGTTGTGCACCTGGCGTCTTGCCAAATGTTTGTAAACTAGCGAGTAGGAGGGACACCAGAGGAGTGGGGAAGTCTGACAAATCACAGTGAGGCAGGGCCATCTGGGAGCTTTGGCCCACTGATGTCAGCGCCTTAGAATGCAGCTCAGACTAGAGCCCTGAATTCCCCAGGGAGTGGAGATGCTAATGAATGGGAAGGAGGGGTTGGGGAGGGGATATGAATGGAACTCGCTGATGGGAGTGCCTCTGCCCACCCTCCTTTCTAGAGGAGGCTGGGGCCTGAGCAAGCATGGGGAGGGAAGAAGGCCAGGGCTCCTAGAAGGTGGGTGTAAACACATGTGCCCTGGTGTTGACCTCTGAGGGTGTAATGAGTGCCTGAGATGACTCATCAGCTGGGGAGGCCTAAGCAGTGGGATATCTGCTGCCGGGGATGGTAACTCATGGAAACATTAATTACTGGTAGTTCTGCTCACATCAGCTTGGAGGAACATTGAAACCTGAGAGGTGACACTGTGCTAGATGTTTGTTGAGTGGGAGCGCCTAGGTTCCTAAAGTACACTGCAGGTCTGGGACAAGATGGAGCCTTCCTACCTAGGATTCCAGGGGCTCTGACTTGGGAACTTGTACACCAGCATTACAGGGTTTAGTAGGTTCGAAATGGTCCTTGGGGAAGTAAAGAAAAGTAGTCAGGGAAGCTGGCAGAGACTCAAGGAAATCCCTAGCATGGTGATGGCATCTCCACGCTACTCCTCGTCTCCAGATGTGAACAGTAGCAAGGAGCAACAGAAACCTCCAATTCCCCAGGGCACCTGGGCGGCTCAGTCAGTTAAGCATCCGACTCTTGCTCTCAGCTGAGGTCTTGATCGGAGTCATGAGTTTAAACCCCACATCAGAATCCACAGTGGGCACGGAGCCTTTGTTAAAAAAAAAAAAAAAAAAAAAGGAAAAGAAAAGAAAACTCAAAATTCCCTTCTTTATTATCTGGCCTTACATATCCCCTGCTGAGAAGGGCGATTCAGACTTTAAAGAAGCCCAGCTTTAGCCTTATAAGGATCCTTTCAAAAGAGACCCCACGGCATTTGTGTATTTCTGTGAGAGTTAAAGATTTGCCAGCTCACCCCGCATCTCTATCCACAGCGGGATCTGGGTCTATGCAGGGGCCGCAGACACCTCAGTCAACTAGCAGTTCCATGGCAGAAGGAGGAGACCTGAAGCCACCAACTCCAGCATCCACACCACACAGTCAGATCCCGCCCTTGCCAGGCATGAGGTAAGGCCAGGAGCAGGGGCAAGGGGCTTGGGAGGATCTGGGCAGAACTGCAGGAGCTTCTGTGCAGCCCGAGGTGTCCCTGCTCTGCCGGCCCAGCCAAGGACTCTCACACGCCCTGCTTACTGGAGGAATTGCTTTATTTGGGGTTTAATTGGCTTTCCTCACTCTGGAGCAGGAGCAATTCGGTCGGGATCCAGGATGCCTTTCCTGATGGAAGTGACCCCACATTCCAGAAGCGGAATTCCATGACTCCAAATCCTGGGTACCAGCCCAGTATGAATACCTCTGACATGATGGGGCGCATGTCCTACGAGCCAAATAAGGATCCTTATGGCGGCATGAGGAAAGGTGACCAACTGCTTGAGGACAGAGCCAGGGAAATGGGGGGATGTCTTGAGCGGTTCAGGGTTCTTGACAAGCCATTCTTAGAGATACGGCCTTCCCAGACCTAAGTACCACTCTTCATCCCTACCTCCTTCCTTGTGTCCTTCTCCCTGGCCACACCTCATCACACCTCAACAAGTAGGAGCTCTTTGCTGATTGGAGCCTCTTTAGATCTCTTTGAACCTGTCAGGGAAACCGTAGGAACAAGCCAAAGCCCTGAAGAGGGCTTGGTCTTTGGGGCAGGCAAGGTGCGTGTTGCTAGGCATGCTGGCTTACCAGTTTGCTCACTGCTTTCCTTTCTACGTGCAGCACCAGGGAGCGATCCCTTCATGTCCTCAGGGCAGGGCCCCAATGGCGGAATGGGAGACCCCTACAGCCGAGCTGCCGGCCCTGGGCTGGGAAATGTGGCAATGGGACCGCGACAGCACTATCCCTATGGAGGTCCTTATGACAGAGTGAGGTGAGCATGGCCCCTGCTCCTGTCCCACCCCAGCCCCCCACAGCTGTTGTGGACTCAGTCCACTTCTCCAATTGTGTTTAGGACGGAGCCTGGAATAGGACCCGAGGGAAACATGGGCACTGGAGCCCCACAGCCGAATCTCATGCCTTCCAACCCAGACTCCGGGATGTATTCTCCCAGCCGCTACCCCCCGCAGCAGCAGCAGCAGCAGCAACGGTGAGGGAAGGCTGGTGTTAGTGTCTCTTTGGCTCAGGCTTTGCCATTTCCCACCCTGATCCTCTGATTCTCTCCCTCCTACAGACATGATTCCTATGGCAATCAGTTCTCCACTCAAGGCACCCCTTCCGGCAGCCCCTTCCCCAGCCAGCAGACCACAATGTATCAGCAGCAGCAGCAGGTGAGGACAGCAGGGCGCACTGACACACAGGTTCCCCTTAGAAGTCGGTTCGAGGCCTAAGTTGAAAAGTGTAAGAAGGGCTTGTTCTAGATACTTCAGTTTTCTCCCACCCACATGGTTCTGCTGAAGAGCCAAGCCCTCCAACTCATCCCTGTTTAGATTCCAGTCCAATCTCTCCGGTTCCCCCAAAAGAGCCAGAAACCAACCGTGTTTTGGTTTTTGAACTTTTCTACGTCTTTCTACGTAGAGCAAGGGAGAACCAGGGGGAAATAGGGACTGATTTTTGCTTTCAGAAACAGTTTCAAAAGATCATTTGTAAAGGTGATTCCTTTCTTCCTTGGAGTCTGTGTCCTCTTCTGGAGGCACAGAAGCCCGGCGAGGGTCTGCTGTAGCCGTCTTGGCAGCTATGGGTCTTGGGTCCCTGCACGCAGAATACTAACTTCCCCTCTGCTTGTCCCTGTCTTAGAATTACAAACGGCCAATGGATGGCACGTACGGCCCTCCCGCCAAGCGGCACGAAGGGGAGATGTACAGTGTGCCGTACAGCACGGGGCAGGGGCAGCCCCAGCAGCAGCAGTTGCCCCCAGCCCAGCCCCAGCCTGCCAGCCAGCAGCAAGCTGCCCAGCCTTCCCCTCAGCAAGATGTGTACAACCAGTATGGCAACGCCTATCCTGCCACTGCTGCCGCTGCTACTGAGCGCCGACCAACGGGCGGCCCCCAGAACCAGTTTCCATTCCAGTTTGGCCGAGACCGTGTCTCTGCACCCCCCGGCTCCAATGCCCAGCAGAACATGCCACCGCAGATGATGGGCGGCCCCATCCAAGCATCGGCTGAGGTCGCTCAGCAAGGCACCATGTGGCAAGGGCGTAATGACATGACCTACAATTACACCAACAGGCAGAGCACTGGCTCTGCCCCCCAGGGCCCCGCCTATCATGGCGTGAACCGAACAGATGAAATGCTGCATACGGATCAGAGGGCCAACCATGAAGGCCCGTGGCCTTCCCATGGCACGCGTCAGCCTCCATATGGTCCCTCTGCCCCCGTGCCCCCCATGACAAGGCCCCCTCCATCCAACTACCAGCCCCCGCCAAGCATGCAGAATCACATTCCTCAGGTATCCAGCCCCGCTCCCCTGCCCCGGCCAATGGAGAATCGCACCTCTCCTAGCAAGTCTCCATTCCTACACTCTGGGATGAAGATGCAAAAGGCAGGTCCCCCAGTACCTGCCTCGCACATAGCACCCGCCCCCGTGCAGCCACCCATGATCCGGCGGGACATTACCTTCCCACCTGGTTCTGTCGAAGCCACACAGCCTGTGTTGAAGCAGAGGAGGCGGCTCACAATGAAAGACATCGGTAAGGAGACCTCCCTGATCAGGTTGCTTCATCTGCCCCTAAAAATCTTGTCTGTTTTTCTGTCTCCAATCCTAATATTCTGGATGGGATAAGATTCCAGTACAGTGTTGTCTAAAATAGAGCCAGAGAACTTTGGATAAGGAAAAAGGCTTATTTCAGGCTTTACCAAAAGGCAGGCTCCATGCAGTGATGTCCTAGAAGGGGGCCTAGAAGCAGATGCGTGTCCTCTCCTAGCTAGGAACTGCCTCCCGCCATGTGTTAACCTTCAGAGTAGCTGGACTGATGGGCCAGCCCTGGGGGAGCATCCAGCCAACCTAGGCTTGGTAGATGGGCGACATGGAGGTTTATTTCAGGAACGCCGGAGGCATGGCGGGTAATGATGTCCCTCAAGTCTGGGCTGCTGGCTGAGAGCACGTGGGCATTAGACACCATTAACATCCTGCTGTACGATGACAACAGCATCATGACCTTCAACCTCAGTCAGGTGAGTACAGGTGCCTGGGAAAGATGGGCAGAATGGGAGGGTCTGGGATCTTCTTGAAGTAGACTACGCTGAGTGACATGGGGAGTTAAGCCAGCCCCAGCCAACATGGTCTCCCCTCTCTCGCTCACTCTCTGGTATCTTCCGTGCCAGTGCTTTGATTCCATGCCAGTACTTTGCCACTGGCCATGGGCCCAGAACACTGAGAACAATAATAATTTTGTGTAAGGTATCAGAATTGACTTCAAAGGGAATTGGGGAGAAACTTTTGGTACTAGTACGAAATGCAGATTCTGTTGATGTGAATGAAGACACCAACTTTCAAGACTACCAAGAAAAACCTGTGGTGTTTATTAGTGAGCCACGCAGTTTCTTCTGCCCTGTCTTCATCTGCTGTGCACGTTGGAGGTCCTTATCGACCCCATTCTCTTGATGCGTAAAGGGGAAGTGGAGTGAAGTCTGCTTGTGGGTGGCGATAGTGGCAGTATCTTAACTACACTGTTGCAGAAGCCAGTTCTCCAGGTCCTCTCTCCACAGGATGTGCGCCTTGAGTTTTCCCGACAGCTGAGAAGAGTTTCTGCTACGCCATCCCACTCTTTTGATCATCCTTAGTACCTACCAACCCGTCTATTGAGCTAGGGGGCATTGAAGAGTTAACCGTTTCTTGTGCTGCTGCTTTGTGCTAGGTCCTTCGTATTTTCTTTCATGTCATACTCACAACAGCCTTCCAAGACAATATGACCTCTTAGAGATGAGTAAAGAGGCTTTACCTTTGCCCAAGTTCACACAGCTGTCAGCGGTCTTTCCAATTCCAAAGCCTGACTTTATGTCCATTTCATAAAATTGCCATGAGAAGGCAAAGGAACAGCTATTGACTGAGCAGTTTCCATATGCCAGGCATTTGGAATATTCCATTTAGACCTCAGAACAATCGTGTCAGGTGTAGGAATTACCCTCGTGTTCAATGGAAAGATAGAAGTAGTACAAGTTGGAGAGTTAAAGTCACATGGCTAGTTCCTAGAAAAGCCAGAATGCAAACCTAGATCTTTCTAATTCTAAAGCCCTTATTTTTTCCATTCTACTTTACTCTCTTCAGCCAGAGATGAATCTGACTGGGGAGATTCAGTGTTTTCTTCTAGAGGTAGATGGCCTATACAGGATCCAAGCTGGAACTTAGGTCCGCCTACCACCAGCTTGGTCCCATGTTTGGAGGACTGAACCTCATCCCACTCACTATGTTGCCTGATTGATTCATGGAGGTCCAGCCTCCTGGAACATTGGGGAGCTTGGAGAAGAGAGTAGGTGAACATCTGTCCACACTGCTTAACCCCTTCTCAGCTCGTCTTGAAGCCTTGGGTTGTGCTTGGCAGTGGAGTATAGAGAGTGTCCTAAGAGGGACATTGGCAATGACCAGCAGGTAGGAAGCTGGGCCTGGTGAGGAAAAGCAGGGATTGGCTGGGAAGAGGAGGCCAAGAGATGGTGAGGTGCAGAGCTATTGGTCAACATGTCCGTCCTGCTGGAGGCAGGCTTACAAGAAGGTCGGCCAAACAGAAGGAAGAACTGTGTGCTGGGCACAGGAAAGATTGAATGACTTGCTCTGTGGAGATCCTTTGGGAAAGGAGCAACTCCGTCTCTTGCAGGGATATGGTCGTCTGACGTACAAGGAAAGGGGGAGATTAGGTAGAAGACCACGGGAGGCCTCTCAGGTCATGGATTTTCTCCTTTGGCCCCACTTTTCTTCATTTATTTCCTGTTTTTCTCTTATAGCTCCCAGGTTTGCTAGAGCTCCTTGTGGAATATTTCCGACGTTGCCTGATCGAGATCTTTGGCATTTTAAAGGAGTATGAGGTGGGTGACCCAGGACAGAGAACACTACTGGACCCTGGGAGACTCAGCAAGGCATCTAGTCCAGCCCCCGTGGAGGGGGAGGAGGAGGAAGACCTTCTAGGTCCTAAACTAGAGGAGGAAGAAGAGGAGGAAGTAGTGGAAAATGACGAGGAGATGGCCTTTTCGGGCAAGGACAAGGCAGCCTCAGAGAGTAGTGAGGAGAAACTGATTAGTAAGTTTGACAAGCTTCCGGTAAAGATCGTGCAGAAGAATGACCCGTTTGTGGTGGACTGCTCAGATAAGCTTGGGCGCGTGCAGGAGTTTGACAGTGGTCTGCTGCACTGGCGGATTGGTGGGGGGGATACCACTGAGCATATCCAGACCCACTTTGAGAGCAAGACAGAGCTGTTGCCGACCCGGCCTCATGTGCCCTGCCCACCAGTCACCCGGAAACAGGTCACGGCAGCAGAGGGTACGCCAGGGACAACAGAACAGGAGGGCCCCCCGCCTGATGGCCCTCCAGAGAAACGGATCACAGCCACAATGGATGACATGTTGTCCACCCGGTCTAGCACATTGACCGAGGAGGGAGCTAAGAGTGCAGAGGCCACCAAGGAGAGCAGCAAGTTTCCATTCGGCATCAGCCCGGCACAGAGCCACCGAAACATCAAGATCCTAGAGGACGAACCCCACAGTAAAGATGAGACCCCACTGTGTACCCTTCTGGACTGGCAGGATTCCCTCGCCAAGCGCTGTGTCTGTGTCTCCAATACCATCCGAAGCCTGTCGTTTGTGCCCGGCAACGACTTTGAGATGTCCAAACACCCAGGGCTGCTGCTGATCCTGGGCAAGCTGATCCTCCTACACCATAAGCACCCAGAGCGGAAGCAGGCACCACTGACTTACGAGAAGGAGGAGGAACAGGACCAAGGGGTGAGCTGCAACAAAGTGGAGTGGTGGTGGGACTGCTTGGAGATGCTCCGGGAAAACACCTTGGTCACGCTTGCCAACATCTCGGGCCAGTTGGACCTCTCCCCATACCCTGAGAGCATTTGCCTGCCTGTCCTGGACGGACTCCTACACTGGGCCGTCTGCCCTTCCGCTGAAGCCCAGGACCCCTTCTCCACCCTGGGCCCCAACGCCGTCCTCTCCCCCCAGAGACTGGTCTTGGAAACCCTTAGCAAACTCAGCATCCAGGACAACAATGTGGACCTGATCCTGGCCACACCCCCCTTCAGCCGCCTGGAGAAGTTGTATAGCACCATGGTGCGCTTCCTCAGTGACCGAAAGAACCCAGTGTGCCGGGAGATGGCCGTGGTGCTGCTGGCCAACCTGGCTCAGGGCGACAGCCTGGCAGCCCGCGCCATCGCCGTGCAGAAGGGCAGCATCGGCAACCTCCTCGGCTTCCTGGAGGACAGCCTCGCCGCCACGCAGTTCCAGCAGAGCCAGGCCAGCCTGCTCCACATGCAGAACCCACCCTTTGAGCCGACGAGTGTGGACATGATGCGGCGGGCTGCCCGCGCACTGCTGGCCCTGGCCAAGGTGGACGAGAACCACTCGGAGTTCACGCTGTACGAGTCACGGCTGTTGGACATCTCGGTATCGCCGCTGATGAACTCCTTGGTTTCACAAGTCATTTGTGATGTACTGTTTCTGATTGGCCAGTCATGACAGCCGTGGGACACCTCCCTCCCTGTGTGTGTGTGCGTGTGTGGAGAACTTAGAAACTGACTGTTGCCCTTTATTTATGCAAAACCACCTCAGAATCCAGTTTACCCTGTGCTGTCCAGCTTCTCCCTTGGGTAAAAAGTCTCTCCTGTTTCTCTTTCCTCCTCCTCTCCACACCCCTCACCCCCCACCTCACACCTTTCTGTTCCTTGTCCTCACCTTACTCCCCTCAGGACCCCACCCTGTTTGAAAAGACAAAGCTCTGCCTACATAGAAGACTTTTTTATTTTAACCAAAGTTACTGTCGTTTACAGTGAGTTTGGGGAAAAAAATAAATAAAATAAAAATGGCTTTCCCGGCCCTTGCATCAACGGGATGCCACATTTCATAACTGTTTTTAATGGTAAAAAAAAAAAAAGGAAAAAATACAAAAAAAAACCTCTGAAGGACAAAAAAGGTGACTGCTGAACTGTGTGTGGTTTATTGTTGTACATTCACAATCTTGCAGGAGCCGAGAAGTTCGCAGCTGTGGACAGACCCTGTTCACTGGAGAGGCCTGTGCAGTAGAGTGTAGACCCTTCCATGTACTGTACTGTACACCTGATACTGTAAACATACTGTAATAATAATGTCTCACATGGAAACAAGAGAAGCGCTGGGTCAGCAGCAAGCTGTAGTTTTTAAAAATGTTTTTAGTTAAATGTTGAGGAGAAAAAAAAAAAAAGGCTTTTCCCCCAAAGTATCATGTGTGAACCTACAACACCCTGACCTCTTTCTCTCCTCCTTGATTGTATGAATAACCCTGAGATCACCTCTTAGAACTGGTTTTAACCTTTAGCTGCAGCGGCTGCGCTGCCACGTGTGTATATATATGACGTTGTACATTGCACATACCCTTGGATCCCCACAGTTTGGTCCCCCTCCCAGCTGCCCCTTTATAGTATGACGAGTTAACAAGTTGGTGACCTGCACAAAGCGAGACACAGCTATTTAATCTCTTGCCAGACATCGCCCCTCTTGGCGCGATGCTGTACAGGTCTCTGTAAAAAATCCTTGCTGTCTCAGCAGCCAATCAACTTATAGTTTATTTTTTTCTGGGTTTTTGTTTTGTTTTGTTTTCTTTCTAATCGAGGTGTGAAAAAGTTCTAGGTTCAGTTGAAGTTCCCTGATGAAGAAACACAATTGAGATTTTTTCAGTGATAAAATCTGCATATTTGTATTTCAAACAATGTAGCTAAAACTTGATGTAAATTCCTCCTTTTTTCCTTTTTTGGCTTAATGAATATCATTTATTCAGTATGAAATCTTTATACTATATGTTCCACGTGTTAAGAATAAATGTACATTAAATCTTGGTAAGACGTTTGTGAGGCTTTTTACTGTTTTCAAACCAGTTAACAGCTTGACCTTTGGCAGGGGGGGCGGGGTAGGGTGCGGTGGGGATGGCTGGTCCTGTTCTTGGAAATCTCTCTGGGTGTGCTCTCTTCCTAAATGGTGGCATCCTGGACCCTGTCATTTCTGCACCATGTTCTGCTCTACCTTCCACAGTGTAAGTAAATTGAAGAAAGTGGCTGCGATGATTTCATCTGCAATAGGTAGTCCAAGGCATAAAAGGCACCTTTGCCCCTTGAAATAAAATGGGTGTAAGTAGCCAAAGAAATTGATGATACTCTAGGGAAAAAGTGGGGTTTTTTGGAAATCGTTGACTAAGGGAGGATATCTGCTTTCCTGAGGAAAAAAAAATTTTTTTTAAGGTTTTATTTATTTGACAGAGATCACAAGTAGGCAGAGAGGCAGGCAGAGACAGGGAAGCAGGCTCCCTGCGGAACAGAGAGCCTGATGGCAGGGCTTAACTCACTGAGCCACCCAGGTTCCCCGAGAAAATTTTTAACAGTAAGACAAGCATTTATCTCAAGGCAGCCTCCAACTTAACTGTGTGAAAGTTTAACTTGAACACCCCTGAACTAAAATGCCCTATCTTCCACTAGAAACCTGCTTTTCCCATACTTTCCCAGTAAACAGCAACTCCAGTGCTTGGCAAAACAAAACAAAACAAAAAACTACTTTCATTTCCAAACCCAGTCTGTTTGCACTCTCCAAAAAAGAGCCCTCAGTCGAGACACTACCACTATAGTTCAAGACACTACCCGATCGTAAAATTCTTGCAATCTCCTCCAAACTGACCTTGTTTCTGCTTTGCCTGGTTGAACCTATTCTTTTTTTTTCTTTCTTTAAATCACATTAGGCATTTTTTTTTTTTTTTTGGACTTTCAAGAGAACTTTAAATATTTGTTTATTTATTTATTTGACAGACAGAGATCACAAGGAGGCAGAGAGGCAGGCAGAGAGAGAGGGGAAGCAGGCTCCTTGCTGAAGCAGAGAGCCTGATGCGGGGCTCGATCCCAGGACCCCCGGATCACGACCTGAGCTGAAGGCAGAGGCTTTAACCCACTGAGCCACCCAGGCGCCCCTGGTTGAACCTATTGACATAGCAACCAGAACACTCCCTTTATAACCTACAATCAAAATCCTTCAGGGCACCTGGGTGGCTCAGTGGGTTAAGCTGCTGCCTTCGGCCTGGGTCATGATCTCAGGGTCCTGGGATCGAGTTCCACATCGGGCTCTCTGCTCAGCAGGAAGCCTGCTTCCCTCTCTCTCTGCCTGCCTCTGTCTACTTGTGATCTCTGTCTGTCAAATAAGCAAATAAAATCTTTAAAAAAAAAAAACCCAAAATCCTTCAGTCTTCTCTGAGTAAAGTCCAGATCCTCAGAATGACGTGCAAGGCCCTTAGTTGTCTGGCTTGCTGTTAGCCCTCTGGGCCCCTTTCCTCCTCCCCATTGCTCACTCCCCCACACAGGGACGTTTCCGCCTTAGGGCCTTTGCATCTACCATCCCCTCTGACCAGAATACTCTTTGACCAGATAACTCTTTGGCTGAAGTCCTCTTTTTCAGGTCTTTGCTCAACTATTGTGTGGGTGAACCCTTCCCTATCCGCCCTATTTAAAATAGCAATCTCTGCCCCCCTGCCTGATTTCCCTCTCTACCTTCTTTGTAGCCCTTGTTACATCCAGCCTTTTGTACAGTTGAACAGTGAGGAGGCTAGAGGTGCCAATGCCCTCCCTGGGCAAAAATACTCGTATACTTTTTCAAATTTTACAAATGTTGCCTTTATTTATTTTTACTTTTTGTTTTTTAAGTAATCTTTATCCACAACCTGGGGCTTGAAAATATGACCCCAAGATCAAGAGTCATCCTGACTGGGCCAGCCAGGTGCTCCCTCCCCCAGAAATACATGTATAATTTGACTCCCCCAAAACAGAACACTAATAGCCTACTGCTGACTGGAAGCCTTACTGATAAATTAACAGTGGATTAACATATTTTGTAGGTTATATGTATTATAGACAGTATGCCTACAGTCAAGGAAGAGGGAGAAAATGATAGGAGAGAATACACTTATAGCACTGCACTTATCCAAAAAAAAATCTGTGTAAGTGGACCCATGCGGTTCAAACCCTCTGTTGTTCAAGGGTCAACCATATATCATACTCACCTGTTGTCTCCCACTATAATGTGAGCTGAGAGCATTATTATTTTGTTCACTGCTACATCCGGGTCCTATGACACAGGGTACTACTTAAATAGTTGTTGAGTGAAATTGTAGATGTTGGCCAGATGTGGTTACTTTTATAAGGCTAATGTTGCAATATACAGCTTCTCTGTTCATCTCCTTCCTTAGGGAAACAATGAAGAGACCACAAGCAGTAACAGAAAATGACGTTGTTGTGGACCCTTCGAAGTGAGACCTGAAACAAGTTTTCTAGTGAGTACCTACTTGTGTACCAGATTTTGTTCATCACATCATCCTGCAAGGGATCGAGGACAGTGCCTGGGACTCAGTATTCTGGCTCCCATTTTACCGTTGAGGAAAGCGGCTGGTTTGAGCTCAAGCACCAAGCGAGGTTCCACAACCGAGGCCCTCCTTCCTGGGTCAGAGGACAGGCAGGAGTAACTGAATCTAGCCGCGGAGCTCAACAGGCAAGATTGGTTTTTGTCGTAGTCAGCATGAGGTAAAAATTGTCCCAAGAATTTCAATCAAGTGTTCATCAAGCTAAGTGCTTTTAAAGTGCGGTTGTTAATATTTGGGTCAGGGACAAGAATCAGTATTCCTCTATTGATTGAGGGGGAGGTAGAGACAATGGCTAACCTTCGTCAACCAAGACACCTTCCTAGGACCCTTCTGGGAAAAAAACTACATGGGAAACTTTTCATATCTATATTTTGGTGAGCTGTGTTGCTAATTACTATTTTTGTACTGGGCCTCTTGAGCTCCATTTCTAGTCTAGAAAGTGCATTTCTGGGCTATGTGTGGAGCATTACCTAGGAGTTTGGTTTCCTGGGTTCCTTTCATCTGCTCCCCTGCAATGCAGGGGGAGCCTACCCTGGTCTCCAGTTTCCGACTGGAGTTACCACAGACTGAGAGAACTGCTAGCCACTGAGCTGTGAGTAATTTGCTTTTGAGAAGTAAATAGAACCTAGCCAGTAGAGAACCCAGGGGTGTGGCCAGTAGTTCTTTCCCAGGCTCCTCCCTCCCCACCCCCCAAATGACCTTAACCTTCTTTCATAGCTGGAGAGCTGCCAAGTCTGGCCCAAACAATACTCACCACCTCATTGGCTCTTTTGCCTTGCAGCCACTGCCACCCCCAAGCGGCTAAGGCCCTTCCCACTAGGCCTCTCAGTGGGGTTAAGGTTTTCTAACTACTGAAAGGCAAACACTGACAGAAGGGTGAAAAATATTTAATGTCCATGGCCTTTAAAAGATCAGTGTTTGACTTCTGCAGTTGATAGGCCAAGTGCGGTCTTTGTCCCGCTGTGGATGGACATCTTCAAATGACACAACAGAGGCCAAAAGAAACATCCAAAACCTAATTGGTGCCACCCCAGATTTTAGGATGGATATAAATGTCACCCAGCACCCTTGGAAACTGCCAGTGAATGCCCACTGAGAAAAGACAGAGGATAAAGTTCTGGGAAGGCACAGCTGCCTGTCATCATAGGTTATTAGCCCCTGCCTGCCTGCTAAGTTGGCAGTGACAGAATCAGAGGCCAGTGCGGTCGCTTTTGTCCCATAATGGCATGGCCTCAAAGCCAAGATCAGGGTCAGCTATGCCATCATTCCCATGGGACTGGGACTGGGCCTGTGGAAAGTCTAGTGTATGAAACTCAATTACTGAGAATGGATACACAGGTCTGTTCCTCTGCTCAGTCTGGGGCCAAGGACATCTTCAGATATGGTACAGGAGCCAGGCAAGGCAGCTACAGAAAGAAATGAGTTGTCAGGTTGCCCCAGCATGGTGAGAGCTCCATGAGAACTGCTGAATTTCTTTCTTCACACCTCCAGTGGGAACACCACTTTTCCCCCTATTTGTTCGGGGGAATTACAGCAGCCTGTCTTTATCAAGCACTTTGGGCCAAGCACTAGAAAATCCATGAGGTAGATATTACTACCATCTCCATGAGGACAAGGACTGTGTCTGTCTTCTCAGAGCTACATCCTGATCCCCTGTCACATGGTAGGAACTCCAATTTTGTGGACTAAATCAAATAGATAAGATAGGAATTTATTAGAGGAAAGAGTAGTTAGGAGCTGTTAAGATGCGGTGTGCCCTATGCAAGGTTCTTGGCATAGCCTGTACAGATTCTTAGTTGTGTGGAACAAAAGGACGAGAGGGAAAGAAGTAAACCCAAGAAAGTTTAAAATAGTGTGGTGTGGCAGGAAGAAAAGCCAGCCTGGAGATCTGAATGCAAGTCTTGCCTTTGCCACCAGCTGTGTCATTTCAGGCTGGCCACTTCCCCCTTTTCTAAGCCTAGTTCCCACATCCATAAACTATAGGTATCAGTTAAACAAACTGGTTTATAAACCAGATCTTTACTGAGTACACACAACACACAAAGTTCTGTTCTAAGTGCTGGAAATACTTCGGTGAATGTGGCCCCCGCTCTCTCAAGCTTATATTCCGTAAGAGGGAACCAGACAATGAGAGCAGTAAAATTCATAAACAGGACAATTAGGTGGTGAGAGGTGCTATGAAGATAACAGAACAGGGTGATGGGATAGTACAGGGGGCTGGTTGTGGCTCGGTAGTGGGACAGAGCTTCTCTGAGGAGGCCACCTTTCAGCTGAGACCTGAAGGTAACGGCCTGGCCAAAGGGTGGTCTGGCAGTGAGGCATTTCAAGCAGAGGAAGCACAAGAGCAGAGCCAGGCAAGTCTGAGACACAGAAATGCTGTAACTCTTTTACCTTCTAGGATTCCAGAAACAGTGATGCACTGCTTGTATTGTTTAGGTCAGGGATTTGTATTATGAAATCATTTGTTGGTGGTATGGGATATTTGCTTCTTCATGGAAGTGACTGGATGGTATAGAGTCTTTCTGGAACCCTTGGCTACGTCTCTGTCTCCCTGGCTCTCCCACAGTGCTGGTTCCTCGGCTGGCTCCCTGTGTAGATGGATGCAGGCTCCATTTTAGCTGCAGACTCCAAAAGCAGACTGGAGAGAGTTGCCTTCTAGAACCCCCTCCCATCCCACCTAGTCTTCCTCCATTCTGACAAGCCAGGGCTTTGAGAGCACAAGGTTCAGCTTTCTTGTTTTCCTGTCAGAGCAAGAGCCAGAAAATAAAACAGGAAACAGAGAGGAAGGGGGGGGAGGGGTAGCAGAGAAGGAAAGGAAGGAGAAATTGCTGGAAAGTAGAGCTGAAGATCTGGACAAAGTTCTACCTCTTAACGGGTGACAGTTGAGCTGTTAGAAAACATTCTGACTTGTCACAAGAGACCCCTGTCCTTTTTTACAGACAGATTTTTGAGGGAATTTGGTGTGGATGGAGAAACCCTTAAGAATGCCTGTCTTTTTCCCTTGTGAATTCACAAAGCGAGTACAGTTCATTGCTTGGTTTTGTCTTGCAAACAGAGTACTGCTGGGAGCCTCATGGAGTTCTAGAGATTCAAGCCACAACCTCAGGCCCCAGTCACGAGTGTGCACCACAGCCTTGCCGATTCACTGACAGGCCTTTGGAGCAGAGAACAAGTGTGTGTCAGTGAAAAAAACTGCGGAAGAGTCTTCTCCATTTTTTTCCCTTCTTCAACTCAGGACTGACATGTGATTTCTTCTGTATCCACCTCACACACAACAGTATCTTAGGCCGGCTTGGGTGTCAGAGTCTGAAATGAGTTAGAATCAAAAAGTGCCTTTCCTGGCCCCCACAGAACTGATGGAGGCCAGTTTTCCTTGCCTGGAGAGATAGCAACCATCCCTTTGTTCCCACCCACACTAATAGCTGTGGCAGAAGATAAACCCCTCCCTCGCCAGGTCGGTGGCCAGAGGCAAACGCAGACCCCAGCTCCGTTTAGACAACCGATAACTGAAACCACAGAAGGCTTTGGAATCCTGAGAAACGAGAAATCCACCAACGGAGAAGGATTTATTATCTGTTTCCTTGAAGGAGGGTGCAAAGTTGTTCTAACAGTTTCCGTTACAGGGGTACCCACTGGCCGCTCCTCCCTAACAGCCTTTTTTGTTGAGTTGGCTTCTTGGGCGTTGCTTCTTCTTTTTTGGCCCCACTTCCTACCAGGACAACTGTTTGAGGAAGAGCCCTGGGGGGCGTTCTCGGCACCGTCCTCATTAGCACCTGAGGTGGGGCTGAGGATCGAATTAGGTCCCCGTTATCTTGAGGAAGGGGAAGGCAGGGGGATCCCCCCACTTTCCTCACACCGGACGCAGGGTGCCACTGCTGGCCACAGAAACCCCTAGGCTCCTCTTTCTATTCAGAGACCATCTATTGTGCGCCAGGCCCTGTGCTGAGCGGTTGACGCCTGACAGCAGGGAAAGTGCGGCTCTGGCTTCCGTGCAGAGGCCCCAAGAGCCTCCTCCGCACAAACACGTCCGGAACTCAGTGGATGTTTGTGGGCTGCAACCGGGCGAGAACGCCGACTCTGCCACAGTAGCACGGACGGACTAACTGAAGGCTAGGGAGGGGACCTGAGGCGCGCGAAGCGCCGGCGGGAACTCTTCAGGTGTCACCAAGTTGGGAAGGTGCCACGGCGGAGGGCACAGACTCTTGGGGCTAAGGCGTCCCCGCCCCGCGCGCCCGGAGTCAAGATGGCCGCCGCGGAGGGGGCGGGGCAGCTCCGAGACCGGGCAGGAGGGGGGCGGGGCCGCCTTGGCGGAGCTGGTGCGCAGGCGCAGGCCGCTCGGGGTCCCGGATGAAGGAGCTGAGGTTCGGGCCCCGCCTGGGAGGTCGAGATGGGCCGGGGCTGCGGACCCGGCGCCAGCTTGGGAGCCTTGGAGTTTTCGGGGGGGAGGGAAGTTGTCAAACGGAGGCCGAGGGAAATGAGGCGGAGGTCGCCGAGAAGCGGGGAGCCCGCCCCTCCGCCCTAGCGGCCTCCCGATGCCGCCACTTCCTTTACAGCCTCCCGCCCTCCCCTGCCTTCCGGCCGTAGGCCGGCTCTGGCCGGGCCTCACCGGCCCCCTCGGGAGTGTCCCCGAACCGTGGCCCCTTTGGGGAGAGATGGTTCCCACCACCCGCCTGGGACTGTGTCCGAAAGGAAAGGGTTAGGATGGTCTTCGGACCTGGCTGGGGCTGGCAGAAGGCGGCCCTTGGCTCGCGACAGCCAGCGATGCCTCTGGTCCCGAGGACCCTGGGTCACGGAGACTTCCCTACTGTACAGCGGACGCTGTCCTACTCCCATGGGTCCAGGGCTCCAATTCAGGCTTCTCCGGAGTCTGAGCTAGGGCCCTCCCTTCCCTAAGCATACCCAGTAAGAGCATGTGCTGTCTTTGGATAAGTATTGGGCTCGGAGTTGGGAGTCCTGGATTGTTACCATGGCTCTGAAAGAGCACATCTCCTTTGGCCTGGTTGAGGGCCGGTGGGAAGATCATGAGGTTCCAGAAGGGATAAAGGAAATATTCGCTTTAAATATAGCCCAGGGTGTGTCACATGACCCCAATGAGCCTCAGTTTCCACATCCATAAAACGGCGATGGTAATTATACTGGCCTCACAGGGTCTAAACCGTGGAGATTTTTATTAGTCACCACTCTGGGCATATTTATCTCCCAGGAAAATAGAGTAAAACTAGTTGCTCCTAAGCGTCCTGCCAATTCAAGAGTTTGTGATTTTGTAAAGGGGTTGTTGGGAAGCGAGGTCTTCAACTAGCCCAGAGGGACAACTCATTGGCTTTATTTTGTTTTAACTTGGTTTACCTATAAGCAAGGGTAGGTTACAAGAAGCCTGTGGTCGTTGGGGCTAGAGCTTGACTCTGGAGAGAGGAAAGGAAGAATGGAAGCCTGGTGAAGAGGCAGAGGTGGGTTAAGTGCTTTTCTGTCCCCAACTTTTCTTCTGCATGTGGGTGGGAAGTGAAGGAAAGAAAAAAGTGAATTCACCCTGGGATGGGGAATCAGCGGCCATGTGAAGCTGGCCGTACTGATTTCTACAATTCCTCTCGATTCCGCGAGTCAGATGCTGGAAATGCTGCATGGATTCACAAACTACCGCCGCTCTCTGGGGTTTTCAAAAGCTTGCCTTTGAACTGAATTTTGATGAGTAAACCCTTGTGGCCATGACGGCCCCTCCCTTCCTCCAGGCCGCCTAGTAATGGTGTGAGCAGCAGGCGCCCCCTTGTGCTGAGAAAAGTGTACTGTTGCTATTGGCCAGTCTTGCGCCCTTGGTGGAGAAACTGTTTTCCTGTGACTTAGGTCTTAACTAAGACGTGAGATGTAGCGGGAAGAATACTTAAAGCAGTGATTTTATATCCCGAGCCAGTGAACTGGTGATGCCGTATCTTGTTCTTGCCACTTCCACTCAGTGAGAAACGGAGGCTTGAAATGCCTGTGTGTAATGCCAGACCCAGCGGGTGTAATTGGGAGCATGACAAAGCCCCTGCCCTCCCGAGCCACATAAGTAAGTCACAGCAGTAAAGACGACGAAACAGAGTGCAATGAGAGCATATCATATAGTCTAGTGAGCATCAAAGAATTCCAGAAACGAATAATAGCTAAAGATTTGATAGATACTACTCAGATAAGAAAGAAAAGTCTTCCAACCCTCGCTGTTAATTTCCCAGTTGAAATGTTTCTTCCTTTAGGGATAGTTCACCCCAAATCATCAGTGAGCTGCCTTTGGTGCTCTGGCCCCCACTTCTGATTTCCCAAACTAGTGTTGGAATGTTCGGTAGGAGCCATTGCTACTTCCTTTAGCCCAAGGAGTTGCGTTTAAAAAAAAAAAAAAAAAAGCCTCGAAGTTCATTCCTTGCCTCAGAGTGGCTTCGCAGTTGTTTGTACATTGCTGCCATTCCAACAAAGAGATGGGGAAATAACAGTTTTCTGCATCCCTAGTAGTCGACTGTCTTCCCCCCTCAGTTTGTTTTAGCAATGTGAGCTGGCTGAAGCCCTGCTGAGTGGTGGTTTTCTTTTCCTTCTCCACTTAATTTAACAGACCAGCTGAACACACATAAGAGAGCCAGGCTACAGTGTGTAGTCATTATGGTCTTCCAGTTGAGTCCTGTGCCCCACTTTTGGGACTCTGGTTTGGGATCTAGTTTATTATTCTGGGCAAGAGGGAAAGGGCACACACCAAAAAATAGCAACCACAACATGGATTTGGTGGTACTTCTTCACACTTTCATCCCCTTCACCATCATGACAATTTTGTGAGAGAAAATAGTCTGGGGGAAAAAAAAAAAAAAACAAAAAACCAACAACAGTCTGATCCCATTTTATACCTAAAGACCTGAGGCTCAGAAGGTCTGAATTCGAACTTGCAAGTAACAAAGTCAGGATTTGAACCCAGGTCTTTAATTCCTGCACAGGGGTACCCAACATTTTCTGTGAGCCTAGCTACTAATTTCATGCCTATCTGTCTAGAATTTTCCTGAAATACAGTGCTTCAAAGTGACACCCAAGAGGTCCCGTCTGCCTTCAAGATGCTTCTCCCTCATATGGACCGGACAGTTGGGCAATTAAGTTTGCCATGTAATGCTGAAGGGGGAATCTTCTGTGAAGAATACTTTCAAGAATTTACTTTTGTGGAAAAAAAAAATAACAGTAATTTACTTTCGGCCCATGTGTGACGTTTCCTCTTTGGGTTTTGGAGTTTAGAAGCCTGCGGGAGCTCAGTCCGAGCAGCAACACCCCTGAGTTCCCGGTGGTGAGAGGATGTGGCCCCTGGACCCGTCCAGGAAAGAGGTGCTGAGGTTTGCAGTCAGCTGCCGTGTCCTGACTCTGGTGCTGCAGGTCAGTCTCTGATCTTTTGTCCTGAACTTGCTGTTGCCACATGACTGGGCTAGGCACTAAGAATCATCCCCACATTCTTTCTGCCTCCCAGGTGTGTCCTTCCATGTGGTTGAAACCATAGATACCTACACCTGATAACCGAAAGGTGGGCAGGACTCTTAGAAATGGTCTCTGTTTTCTTTTTTTAAAGATTTAATTTATTTAATTTTAAAAGTAAACTCCATGCCCAACGTGGAGCTTGAACTTATGACTCCAAGATCAAGAGTTGCATGCTCTGCCAAGTGAGCCAGCCAGGCACCCCAGAAATGGTCTGTTAATCCTTTGCTTTACACGCGAAGAAACAGAGGCCCAGAAAGATTCAGTAGCTTCCATAAAGTTGCACAGCAAGTTAGAGAAGGGCCAGAATCAGACCCCAGCCTTCCTAAGTCCTGAGCTAGTGGTCTTTCCAATGAGCCATGAGGTTCTGTAACCAGAGATGCCTTTAAGGCACGACAGCCCAAGGCATCGGCCTGGGTCCCCTTACCAGGAAACTGAGCACAGTGTCAGTCAGTTGAGAGGCACTGTCCTGGGACCATCTGTGTGTATTCAGTTAGTCAGCAATGTCCCCAGCTCTTCCCCCAGGTGCCTCACCCACCACAACCCTCAGAATGCATTTGCACTTTTGCAACTTCCTTTCCCCTCCAAGGCTCCTCTTGATACATATTTTGACCAATTTTTGCATATATATGAATTCTGTCTGGTGCCTAGCACAGTGCCCAGTGCTTAGTATGTGCTCAGTATGTGTTGTTGTTGAAAGTCTGTCAGCAATCTAGTGGTGTTATATTAGCATAATTATGTGTGCTTTTTCCACAGATGCCATTTTCTCAGGGTTCTCCTCCTTTCTGGAAACCTCCTTTCTCCCTTCCTGCACTATGACGCCTAGCAGCCTCTACGGGGCCCCAGGTTTAGTTAAAAGTAGCTTCAGCTTGGAGACTAGGGCTGTTATCTGTGACTGTCACTCCTGTCCCATTCGTTTTCACTGTTTAAAGTGGCCTGATAAAGAAACTGACCAAAAAGAGAAAGTCTTAAGAATGGAGTTATATCGCAGTTGTGGGGCTGGGAAAACTGACCCAATGATGGCTTTGAACAGTATCAGATGAGTGATTACCAGGCCCCTGGGGGGGCCTGGGGAACTGGCATCTGGGATAGGGAAGCAAGCCTAATTCAGATAGTGATTTGGAAATGCGTATGTCTCCTGTTCTCTCCTCTCATTCTACCACAGATCGTATTAAGTGTGTGCTCTGTTCCAAGAACTGTGCTAGGTGGTGGGAAGGAAAAGTCACAGTCTCTTATCCTTTGAGTAGCTGACAATCTGATGATGCAAAAAGACCTTTAACAATAATGCTATTTCATTATCCCCCTCTCTCCCCCATCCCCCTTCCAGCTTTAATGCTCATGCCATCAGATGTTCACCCCAGTTACCCTTCACTCTTGCTGTCGTCTCTGTTAGTGACAGCTCATTCCTCTTCATTCCTTGAAGGTTTAAGCTCCTGATTCACTGTTGCGCTTTCCAGCACTCCTGTTAATTTCTTGGTGGTCTCAATATTAATAAAGCTGATAGGACTAACCACTATCTCCTATCTTTCCAGCTCACTCCCTCTAAGTACCCCAGTTCTAACGGCTCTTCCACCCCCTTAGGACTTACAGTCCACTGATTCTACCACTGTTTCACTGTGCCTCATTTACCTTCTGGCTTCCGAACCCCTTCTTACCCAGCTAGATTCCATGATCCACCAGGCACACAGGCACAACTCGCGCGCTCCCTTCTCCCCGGCTTAGTCACAAGACAGAGGCCCAGGCACAGTTCAGTTTCGTTCTCTCTCTACTTCTGCATCATGCCCAGAGAGAAACACACAGCTGTATTGACTAGTCGCTTTCTCTTCAAGATCTTTGGCCAACATGAGTCTTTAGTGCTACCTGGCGATCTTAGTGTATTTCCCTGGCCCATTCACCTTGCCATTCGCTCAAATCGTTCTGCACATCAGAGTCACTTGGGGGAGCTTAAAAAACAAAACACAAAAAAACAAAAAAACTCAATGCCCAGTCTGTATCCCATACCAGTTAAATCATTAACCCTAGGGGAGGGACCCAGCCATCCAGACATCAGTATTTTTGAAACTCCCTGGATGATTCCAGTGCACAGCCTATTTGGAGAACTAGGGGTCACAGAGGACTTACTTTACATGTTTATCTTTTTTTTTTTTAAAGATTTATTTATTTATTTGACAGACGGAGATCACAAGTAGGCAGAGAGGCAGGCAGAGAGAGAGGAGGAAGCAGGCTCCCCGCTGAGCAGAGAGCCCCGATATGGGGCTTGATCCCAGGACCCTGGGGTCATGACCCGAGCTGAAAGCAGAGGCTTTAACCCACTGAGCCACCCAGGTGCCCTACATGTTTATCTTTTTTTTTTTTTTTTTTAAAGATTTATTTATTTATTTGACAGAGAGAGATCACACAAGTAGGCAGAGAGACAGGCAGAGAGAGAGAGAGAGAGAGAGAGTGGAAGAAACAGGCTCCCCGCCGCGCAGAGAGCCCGATGCGGGACTCGATCCCAGCACCCTGAGATCATGACCTGAGCCGAAGGCAGCGGCTTAACCCACTGAGCCACCCAGGCGCCCTATGTTTATCTTTTAATTCAAGTCCCTAACACCTTTTCCCCAGTTTGCTTCCCTGAGCGAAAACTCAGAAAAATAGATGTAATCAGAATTGACCTTGTGTGTGCTCCCCCCATATTCATCCCATGCATGGCACCCGTGTGCCTTTGCTGCTGAAGCAGGCCGAGCCCTGCTGTCCTCCCTGAGCCTTGCTCCTCCGCCTGTGTAGCAGTTCCTACCTGCCTTGTGCCTGCTCCAGCAATTCTTCCCTCGCCCCTGCATACTTAGTGGTGTCCTTTCCACCGGATTATCCCCATTCACAAATGCTTCTCTCTCCCGTCGTCATTCACCTACTACCCCATTTGCAGCCAAACTCGTCCAGATAGTTATCTGCTTTCCTTCTCCCCTTCTCTGCTGAGCCCAGTCTCGGCAGTCTTCTCTATTCTCCACTCCACTGAAACAGCTTTTGTCAAACTTAACTAGTGACCTACACATTTCTAAATCCAGCGGTCACTTTTCAGTCCCCATCTTCCTTTTTTTTTTTTAAGATTTTATTTATTTATTTGACACAGAGAGCGATCACAAATAGAGAGGCAGGCAGAGAGGAAGGAGCAGGCTCCCTACTGAGCAGGATCTTAGGACCCTGAGATCATGACCTGAGTCTAAGGCAGAGGCTTAACCTACTGAGCCACCCAGGCGCCCCAGTCCCCATCTTCCTTGACCTATTAGCAACATTTAACAGAATTGATCACAACCTTGCTTCACTTGGTTCTAAGACACCCTGCTCTCCTGGTTTTCCTTCTTTATCTTCATTCTGGATCCTCACTCTCCTTCAGGCCTCTAAACGTTGACACATTCAGGGCCCAATCCTCAGATCTCTTTTCTCTAGCCCTGCTTCCTTCCTCCCCAGGTGATCTCATTCAGTCCCACGCCTTTAAATACCTTCTGTGCACTTAGGACATCTGAATTTATGTCTCCAGCCCTGATCGCTCTCCTGACTGTCAGACTCCTGTGTCTGCCTCGTTGACCTCTGCCCTGGAATGTGTAGCTCAAACTTCGCTAGTCTAGAACTGAACTCCTGATTGTCCTCCAGCAAGTCTGTTCTTCCTCATTTTATGATATGGTAATTCTTTCCTTCACTTGCTCAACTGAAATCCTAGTTCTCCTTCATCCCACAGGCTCTCTTCAATGCCATCATCCCCGATCACCATGCAGAAGCCTTCTCTCCTCCTCGCCTCACCCCTTCAGGCTCTGTGGACCAAATCGTCGAAGGTCTTCTGGGTGGCCTGTCTCACTGGGATGCTGAACACTTCCTGTTCATTGCTGAGCGTGGCTATCTCTATGAGCACAACTTCGCCTTCTTCCCTGGCTTCCCCCTGGCTCTCTTGGTGGGAGCTGAACTACTGAGGCCCCTGTGGCCATTGCTGAACCTACGAAGTCGCCTGTTAATCTCAGTAGCGCTGCTCAATTCCTTGTTCTCCGTGCTGGCCGCTGTCGCACTTCACGACCTGGGCTGTCTCGTTTTGCGCTGTCCCTGCCAGGCCTTTTATGGAGCCCTACTCTTCTGCCTCAGCCCCGCCAATGTCTTCCTGGCAGCTGGTTACTCAGAAGCTTTGTTTGCCCTCCTGACGTTCAGTGCCATGGGACAGCTGGAAAGGGGCCGAAGCTGGACTAGTGGCTTCCTCTTTGCCCTTGCCACTGGTGTACGCTCCAACGGGCTGGTCAACATTGGCTTCCTCGTATATTCTCAGTGCCAAGGCTTTCTGTCCTCTCCCATGGTGCTGAATCCTCTGAGACCACTCTTGAAACTAATGGGCTCTGTATTCCTGTCTGTGTTCGCGCTTGGCCTTCCCTTTGCTCTCTTTCAGTATTATGGCTATACCCAGTTCTGTCTGTCAGGCTCAGTCCGCCCCATCCCGGAGCCCTTACGGCAGTTAGCCATGGACAAAGGCTACCGGACTGTGGAGGGAAATGAGCCACCTTGGTGCTCCTGGGAACTGCCCCTAATATATAGCTATATCCAGGATATCTACTGGAATGTTGGCTTTTTGAGATACTATGAGCTCAAGCAGGTGCCCAATTTCCTTCTGGCCACACCAATGGCTGTCCTGGTTGCCGGGGCAACATGGACATATGTGACCACCCACCCTTGGCTCTGCGTTACGCTGGGGATGCAGAGGAGCAAGCACAGTAAGACCCCAGAGAAACCTGACCGCGGATTCCTCGGCCCTCGGGTGTTTGTGTACCTGGTCCATGCCACGGCGCTGGCGCTGTTTGGTGGTCTCTGCATGCACGTTCAGGTGAGCGGGGTTCCTGGCCAGGGTCAGGGTGGGAATACAGGCAAGACCCCCGGGCCAGGGTCAAGGAAGACTGCTCGCTTCTTCCCATTTGAGTGACCTGTGACCTTTGCCAGCTATTAGGGGGTTTTCTTTGTCCAGACCCTGGGTGAGACCACTGAGGAATGGAACATGAGTGAGGCAGGATTGCTGCCGTCGCGGGTCTCATGGTAGAAATGGGGAGACAGACACTCATAGATAAAATTCTAGTTCAGTGGAATGGAAGAAGAGTTGCTGTTTTGAGGTAAAGGATTGTGGAAACACAGAAGAAAAAGTAGCTCATAGACGGAAGGAGTCGAGGAGGGTGTCCTATGAAGGCTGGGTCCTAAAGAGTAGGAAAGAATTGCATTTAAGAAGCAGAGGAAGAGTATTCTGGGCAAATGAGGGGTGCGTGCAGAGATGCGACAAGGACCTGAAGTGACAGCGCAGAGGAGAGCGCGGGACCTTCCCCGACTGTGCGGGTTACGCCCAGTGCCTCCTTGGGTGTTGACTTAAGGTACTCTCAGCCCTGGCAGGTGCTCAGTCTTTCGAGGAGATCCCTTGTGTCATGTTCGGGGTGGAAGAGGGCAATAGAAGGGTGGGAAGCCTTTGATACTTTCCATTTTTTTATTCCTGGCTGTGGCCCCGGTTCCCACATAACCCTGAGGAAGTCGTAGTCCTCCATGCCAGCCGCTCCCTAACAGCTTCTGCCTGTTGGAGGGGCACATTGGCTGTTTGTAAAGTTCTCTGGGCTGTGTGGATAAGAGGCACAGGGGAAACAGAAAGTAGTATTCTGTGTTTGTAGCTGGATTAACTGGTAGAGCGAGTGCCAGCACAGCTTGGAGTTTCCAGCTTAGATGAGGGAGGCCATGTGGAGACTTGGCTCTGAACTCCCCTAGGACGGAAAATGTTGAACCGCAGGATGCCCTGCCCCCTTTCCTTCTGTTCTGCCAACCCCAGGGCATGAGGGAACCCCTTCAGGTTCCCAAAGCCCCATGTCACAGCCTAGTGGTTAGAGTCCAGGCCCTAGGCTAAAATTGGACCTCGTAGGTTTTAGTATTGATTGGCCGATGACTGTGGTAATTAGTCTGTGGCTCTGCTTATTTGTAGCATTGAGGTCACCTGGCTGGTGTCACACACAGCTCTTTATAAGGCAGATCCTAAGTTCTGCTGAATCCCTTTTCCAGAACAATACCGTTCTAGTCATGGGGCTATAGTTGACCCAGCAGCGGGGAAGCCCCGGGCTAGTCCAGTGTGAAGCAGTGATAGTCCAATAAATGTGTGGGTTTTCCCCCCTCTTATGATTTCCAGGTTCTCACCAGGTTTCTAGGTTCCTCCACTCCTCTCGTGTACTGGTTTCCAGCTTATTTGCTTCATAATCAGGAGCCACTGCTGAGATCCCTAGAGACCGTGCCTTGGAAGCCCCGTGTAGGGGACTCCCTACCAGGACAAATGGTCCCCAGAAATTCCATCATGGGACTTTTATACAACTGGAAAACCTGTTCTCTAGTCACACGATGCATTCTGGGCTACTTCCTGTCTTACTGGCTCCTGGGACTGCTCCTACATTGCAACTTCCTACCTTGGACATGACCCAGAGTCTCAGGGGCTTGGAAGTACAGATCCACACTGGGACTGTCTGTGTTACCCCGGGACCTTTGCTCTGTCCTTTGGGAATCTCCAGTCTCTCTGAAGGCTGGTCAGGAACGGGAGAAGTGTGAGCCACTGGAGAGCCCCGTCTGGTCCCGGCTATGGCAAATTTTAGAGTAGTACCTATTTTCTCTGTAAGTGAAGAAATCTCATTCTCCAAGTCTAAATAAAGTACACTTGCATTTGTCTCATCAACCAAGCATAGCAGAGATAGTTGTAAACTTTAAAGTGTAAACACATCTTGAGACCTGCCTTAATGTCAGTCTCATCAAAGGCTCTAGCCAACGGGCTGCTAATAGTCCACACAGGATGGTGGAGGCCTGAACAATGTCCTGGCAGTAGTAAGTAAAGTAGGACCATCTTTTTAAAATGGAACATTGTTTCTGAATATTTTCATGATTTGTTCATATATATATATGAAAAACCTTACAAAGATATGCAAATTAAACAACTTTTGGTTATGCATGCAATGACTTATGTATTTATTTGCTTGTTTGTTTGTTTATTTTTAAGTAGGATTCACACTGGGAAGGACTTGAACTCATGACTATAAGATCAAGACCTGAGCTGAGAGTAGGAGTCGGACACTTAACTGGCTAAGCCACCCAGGTGCCCCTGAATTATGTGTTTTTGTTTTGCTTTGCTTTGTTTTTTTTTTTTAGATTTTATTTATTTTTCAAAGAGCAAGCAAGAGAGAAAGAGAGCAACAAGTAGGGGGAACGGCAGGCAGAAGGAGAAGCAGGAGCCCGATGCGGGACTCGATTCCGGGACCGTGGGATCAAGGCCTGAGCTGGAGGCAGACACTTAACTGACTGAGCCACCCAGGTGTCCCCGAATTACATTTTTAAAAATAATATGGAATACTTAGGGGGAAAGTCACGGTAAAAAGAACATGGTACAAAGAACCAGGAGACCTGGTCCTCTTAGTAAAACCCTACCTACTAGCTGTGTGACCTCGGGAGAATTTTCACAGCCTTACTGACCTCTTCTGAAACTGGGGGAAATGATATTATCGTCCTGGAAGAGGCGAGGCGGGTGGGCCATATAATCTAGTAGGTCCCTTTCGGCTCTAAGATCTTGAGACCTGGGGCGCCTCGGTGGCTCAGTGGGTTAAAGCCTCTGCCTTCGGCTCAGGTCATGATCCCAGGGTCCTGGGATCGAACCCACATCGGGCTCTCTGCTCCGTGGGGAGCCTGCTTCCTCCTCTCTCTCTCTGCCTGCCTCTCTGCCTACTTGTGATCTCTGTCTGTCAAATAAATAATAAAATCTAAAAAAAAAAAAAAAAAATCTTGAGACCTGCCTTAAGCAATGGCATCCTCCCAATCTGAATATTTATGGAGAGCTATTTATGGATAGCTCAAGCTATCCAGTTCTCTTACTTTCAGTGCTCAGAACTCTCCCTTTTTAGGTGCAACTCCAAGGCGTAACTGAAGTGACCCTTCCTTTGAATGAGGGAAAGCAGTGATACATAGCCAATCAGGCTCCCTTCCTGTGGAAGTAAATCTGTGCCAGGCAAGTAAACGATCAAAGTGGTGACTGGTTTTCCTGCTGTGCCCGAGTGCCTGTGCTTTCTTGATAGGTAGACATGGGTCGGAGGAGCCAACAAGACAGCATGAATTGATAAATTGTGGCTAAGTCCAAGGTTGAATGAAATAGTGTCTTCTTGGCCCCCATTTGGTTAGGAGCCCATCACTGTACTGGTAGGAAGAGCGGTGACTCCTGTTGAGCTGTTGTGCTCGTTCTTTGAGTGAGGTTAGAGGCTCTGCAGCATCACCACTCATTCCCTATTGGAAATTACAACAAGCAGAAACGTTAAAATAGATGGGCAATCATAGCTTCTGGAGGGCACTGAGAATTGGAATTTTGACACACTCCCTCTGACCATGACAGAAAGCTAAACTTGCCAGCTTCAGGGAAGCTCCTGGCTGAGCCCCAGCACCCTCTGTCAGAGCTTCTAGTCAGCCTGGCCAATAAGCATTTCCCATCCATCGCCCCAGCTTTAGCACAGCTGAGAGCATTTGGTCCAGAGTCAAATGCTTCTGAAAATGTACACACAGATCGGGGCAGCCCTCTGCCTTCTGCCAAGACACCCGAGTGCCCTTCTTGGCAGAAGAGGATAACCCCTGCCCTAGTGTCCCTCCAGCTGGCAGAAACTCTTCCCTCCCTCCTCACCAACAGCTGCAAATCCAGGGACTTCCACCCGGTGTGCATGAAGACTTGAGGGCCTATTTCAGCCCTGTACCGCAGAGGTAGGAGCTCTAGATCCTTTGCTATCTTGGATTCTCCTCTTTACCTCTTTTTGGGGGATACTCAGGATGGATTGCTCCCCAAAACAAATAATGTCAAGGACCAGAAACCCTAAAAATGGAAATACTACCTTCTCAACTAATGCCAAGCAACCGAAGGTACCAAACTCTTGGTATTCTGCCAAGGCCACTGTGGCTCCAGTTCATCATAGAGGAGATAACTGAGGACTCCGGCTTGGTGAAGGCACCTGGTGTGTGACCTGGAGACGGACACAGTTTTCTCTCTGAACTTGGAGGGATCTAGTTGCTATTCTCCAAGGATCTAAGGAATGGGCTGATTTTTACGGCCAGCAGCTGTCTTTTTACCATCCTATTAACAGTCTTTAATAGTCTGGGAGAGGGACATGAAGGGCCCAAGGCAGGAAGCTTCCTGTTTACCCTGAGGCCTAACAATGCTGCAGCTGGGTTGGGCGTCTACAATTTCAGAGAAAAGTCATTTCCTTCTGAGACCCAGCTAAAACAGAAACCAGACGCTTCATACACCTAAGAAGTAGATGCTTTTTTGTTCTCTAATGAAGGTGGGAGGAAAGGGAGTGTTTGACATGTCTTTACCAGTCCCCTTGGGGAAAAATCACTTTTCCTAAACAGACCTTCTCACCTTCATCTAAAAATGTAGTGTGTGCAGGCTCAGAGGGTTTGAAATTGATCAGTTCTTTCAACAATTATTTATGAATGGCTATTTTAGGGACTGAAGATGACTTGCCACACATCCCGTCCTCAAATAATTCTCTAATAGAGTTGGTAGCAGATACACAGAAACTTTCATCAAGATAGAAACTGGTAGGGGCAACTGGGTGGCTCAGTCAGTTAAGGGTCTGCCTTTGGTTCAGGTCATGATCTCAGGGTCCTGGCACCGAGCGCCCCATCCAGCTCCCCACTCAGCAGGAAGTCTGTCCCTCTCCCTCTGTTCTGCCCCCAACTCGTGCTGTCTCTCTCTCTACCAAATAAATAAAATCTTTAAAAAAAAGATTTTATTTATTTTTTTGTCAGAGAGAGAGAGATCACACACAAGCAGGCTGAGGTGGATAGAGAAGCAGGCTCCCCACGGAGCAAGGAGCCCGATGTGGGATTCGATCCCAGAACCCTGGGATCATGACCCAAGCTGAAGGCAGCAACTTAACTGACTGAACCACCCAGGCATCCCCCAAATAAATAAATAAAATCTTAAAAAAGAAAGAAATTGGTAAATTCTGGGACCGAAGAGCCACATAAACTTCTTGCCCTGTACCTGTCCCCTTGAACTTTGTTAGAGTTTTGCTTGTATGCTTCCGAAAAGATAAGTGAGATACAGAGTAAGTCCTCTGTAAATTCACACAAGGTGGAGATCCCTTCAAGCTTGGTATACCCAAACAGAGTTGGTGGGGAAATAGCCCTTGAGCTGGCCTCTGAAAGATGGGGAGGATTTGAAAGTTAAGGGTAGAAAGTGAGTATAGGAAGCAGGCAACCAAACAGGACAGGGAGAGCTCAGTTTGAGTAGAACTGAGGTATTGTCACTGAGAGCTGCTGTGTACTCGAGTATAAACCTGAGCCAGATCCTGACTCTCTGAGCCTCGTTCACTCATCTGTGAAATGTGGATAACACTGTACCTCTTAGCTATGAATAACATGTCTCAGGGTTGTCGTGGAAATTGAAGGAGAAGCATGGAGAACAGTATGACACAGGAGTAGCTGCACACTTGGGCTGTGCTGAGTTTAATGCCGTCAGCATATTCATGTGCCAGGAAATGTGCAAGTGGAGACAAGGAGAGAGGTCAGGGAGCCGTCCATACAAGACACGATCGTTACAGAGGCCAGTATCGGATGGACTGTCAAAAGAAGAGTGTAGAGAGAGAAGCAGAGCCAGTGAGACCTTGGGCAAGTGACTCAACTTCTCTACACCTTTTGTCTCACCCCGAAAATGGGAGTGATTGTACCACACAGAGAAGTTAGGAGGATTAAATGAGATACTAGATAAGGCACTAGCGCAGCACCTGGCCCATAGTAAGAACTTGGTGCATGGCACCTATCTTCTTCCTTCTCTTCCTCCTCATCATCATTAGAGGATGAGAAAATAATAATATTAGGGAAGGGAGAGTTTCAAAAAGAAAGAAATGGTGACCAAAGCCATATGCTGTTAAGGAAAGGATGAGAAGAGCTATTGGATTTAAGGATTAGGGATATTATTCGAGACAGACTCACTGCTGGTCTAGTGCAGGTTTGGGGAGGGAGGCCTGTTCTACTCAATTCATTCAGGGTGCAGGCTCCTTCCATTGTGTGACTCTCCCCTCCTCTAGATGCTCAGAGTCCTCTGCTTTTGGAGAGGTTTTAAGAGGCCAGGCCTGGGAGAAGGGCACATTTCTCACCACCGGCCGGACCTCAGTCACCCACCACATCTAATTGCAAAGGGAGGCCAGGAAGGAGGGCTGCCCGATGAGACTCAGAATGCCTGGTGAAATTTGAATTTGGGGTAAACAAATATTTTTTTCAGTAGAATTATGTCTCAAATGTTCCACAGGACATACTAAAAGAGTCTTTGTTGTTTATCTGAAATTCAAATTTCACTGGGCATCCTGTGTTTTTATTTGCTAAATCTGGCAACCCTACTGGAACATGAAGTCTAGATGTGGGTTTAAGAAGAAGAAAAGAGAGATTTTTGTGTGTCCCGTCTGCCTCAGGCACTCTTTCTGAGCCAGATACCTGTTTTCGCTCTTCTCACAGAGAGAACACACCCCTTCCCAAGGGAGATAGACCCACACCCCATCTAGTGACTATATTCAGCTCCGAGTCTCTCCGTCAGCTTCCGATATGGTTCCTTATGAATTAAAAAAACAAAATATACAATGATAGACCAAGACTAGCTTCAATACAAACATTGGTCCAGGAAAGGAAAGAATTGGTCCAAAGCAGTTCCAAATCCCCGCTGGTCAGACTGACAAAGCCCTCTTCCCTGGCCAGCCGTTCCTTGATTAGACCTTAATTAGCTCTAGGAGAGACTCCTTTATCCAATGTTTTCCACGCCTCCTGGCTGTGCCCTCTGGCCCCTTGACTATCAGTGATGGCCACATCCCAGGTGGGCTTTGCAGAGTATGACTTCCTCAGAGAATGTGCTGCTCTCACGGTTCACTTCCTGCTGGTGCAAGCATGGGGGCCTAAAAGTTATTTGATTTTATTTTTTTAAATAAAATATTTATTTGACAGAGAAAGATCACAAGTAGGCGGAGCGGGGAAGCAGGCTCCCCTCAGCTCATCGGGCTGAGCAGAGAGCCCGATGCAGGGCTCGATCCCAGGACCCCGAGTTGAAGGGAGAGGCTTAACCCACTGAGCCACCCAGGTGTCCCCTAAAAGTTATTTTAAATCTTAGCCAGCCAGAGGTACCCATGCACGTGTGGGTGGGCATTAAAATATACATAACATAAAATTTACCATTTAATCAGTTACACCCTAATTGTAAAGTCCAGTGGCATTAGTGTATTCATGTTGTCATGCAATAATCACCCCCATCCATCTCTGGAACATCTTCATCTTCCCAAACCAAAACTTGATACCCAAAAGTAACTCCCCATCCCCCCTACCCCCCCCCCCAGACTCTAGCAATCATCCTTCTGCTTTGTCTCTATGAATCTGACTACTCTATCATCATCTTTGTCCTTCTGTGATGAGCTTATTTCATTTCACGTAGTGTCTTCAAAGTTCATCCATATTGTAGCATGTGTCAAAGTGTCCTTTCTTTTTATGGCTGAAATATTCCATTGTGTGAATACACATTTTGTTTACCCATTCATCTGTCAATGGTTATTTTCCTTGCATCTGCCTTTTGACTATTATGAATAATACTGATAGGAACATTGGTAGACAAGTATCTGTTCAAGTCCCTGCTTTCAATTCTTCGCAGAATTGGAATTTCTGGATCATATGTTTAATTTTTTTGTTGTGCTGTGTTCTATAGCAGCTGCCCCATTTTACATTCCTACTAGCAATGTCCAAGGGCTCAAATTTCTCCACATCCTCACCAGCACTTGTTTTATTTTTTTAAGTAGGTTTCACACCCAAGATGGGACTTGAACTCACGACCCTGAGATTAAGAGTGCCATGCTCTATGACTGAGCCAGCCAGGCACCCCTGTTTTGTCTTCAATAGTAGCCATGCTAGTGGGGATGAGATTGTATCTCATTGTCATTCTGATTTATATTCCCTAATTATCAGTGATGTTGAACATCTTTTCATGTGCTTACTGGCACAGGGAATATTTATCTTGGAGGAAATGTTTATTCAGATCCTTTGCCCATTTTAAAATCAGGTTGCTTGATTTTTGTTGTTGAGTTGCTGGAGTTCTTCATGTATTTTGGATATTAATCAGATGTATGATTTGCAAATGTTTTCTCCCATTCCATAGATTGCCTGGTTGCCTTATCATTCTGGTCATAGTGTCCTTTGACATACAAAAGGTTTTAATTTTGATGAAGTCCAGTTTATCTGTTTTTCTCTTGTTGCCTATACTTCCAGTCTTATATGCAAGATATCATCACCAAATCTGGGATCATGAAGTTTGACTCTTTGTTTTCTTCTAAGAGTTTTATGGTTCTAGTTCTTACATTTAGTCTTTTATCCATGGGGGATTAATTTTTATATGTGGTATGAGATAAAAATCTAACTTCATTCTTTTGTATATGGATCTCCAGTTTTCCCAACACCATTTGTTGAAAAGACTCTTCTCCTTATTGACTGGTCTTGGAGCCCTTGTCAGAATTACTTGACCCTCCATGCAAGGGTTTTGTTTCTGGGCTCTTTATTATATTCCATTGGCCTATATGTCTGTCTTTGTGCCACTACCATACTTTTTTGTTTTGTTTCCTATAGCTTTGTAGCGCATTTTGAAATCAGGAAGTATGAGACCTCCAATTGCATTCTTCTTGTTCAAAATTGTTTTGGCTATTCATGCATCCCTTGAGATTTTATATGAATTTAGGGAGACAAAGCCTCTTTAAAATTTGGGCTCATGGTTTCTCTGATAACACAGTTACCTCAAAACCTTCTTGATGTATAAGTCAGGGTTCTCCAGAGAAACATAACTAATGGGTTGTGTGTGTGTGTATGTGCGCGTGCACGCGCATATATATGAATGCAGGGGAGATAACTGGCTCATGATTGTTGAGGCTGGCAAGTCCAAAATCTGCAGGGTAGGCCATGGAGGAGCTGCTATTGCCATTCAAATCTGCTGACAGCATTCCCTCTTTCTCAGAGATGTCGATCTTTTTTTCTATTAAGGCCTTCAACTGATTGGATGAGGCCCACCCACTTTATGGAGAATAATCTGCTTTACTAAAGTCTACTGATTTAAATATTAATCTCACCTTACGGGGCACCTGGCTGGTTCAGTTGGTGGAGCCTGTGACTCTTGACCTTGGGATCATAAGCTCGAGCCCTCCCATTGGGCTCCTGGAGATGACTTAAAAAATATTTTTTAAAAATGTTAATTTCACCTTAAAAATACCTTCACAAAAACATCTAGAATAGTATTTGACCAAATATCTGTGTACTGTGGCTTAGCCAGACTGGCTGGAAAATTAACACAAGATGTTTCTGCTCTATTTCCTTCCAGTCAGATCCATGTGACACTAACCACCCTCAAGCTCTCTCCTAGATGGAATTCTCAAGCTTCTATATTTATTTGCTTTGACACCCCTTACCTCTTTTTTAAAAGGTTTTGTTTATTTAATGAGAGAGAGAAAGAACACAAGTGAGTGTGGGTGGGGGGAGGGGCAGAGGGAGAGGGGAGAGAATCTCAAGCAGAGTCTGGGCTGAGCACAGAACCAGACAGAGGGCTGGATCTTACAACTCTCAGATCACAACCTGAGCTGAAAGGAAGAGTTGGATGCTCAGCCAACTGAGCCACCCAGGCGCCCCACCCCTTGCCTCACTCTTTTTAAAAGATTTTATTTACTTATTTGAGAGAGAAAGAGCACAAGCTGGGGGGGGGGGGCGGGGGAGGTAGTGGACACAGAGGGAAAGGGAGAAGCAGGCTCCTTGCTGAGCAAGGTGCCTGATGTGGGGCTCCATGTGGGGCTCGATCTCAGAACCCCGGCACCATGACCCAAGTGGAAGGCAAATGCCTCACCACCTGAGCCACCCAGGTGCTGCCCCCCCCAACTCCCTCTTAATGTAATGATGGCTACACCAAAGTCATGTAAAATAATAAGAAGGAAGGCCACACTCTTCAGCTGATATTCGCCCTAACGGTGTTCACATCTTTCAAGACCTTTTTTTCAGTCTTATACTACTTGTTGTCTAGAAGCAGTCAGCTTTTCTGACTCTGAAATGCCCATTATTATTTCCCTTCAATCTCTGCTTGAAAAACCAGCTAATTCTCACCTAAGTTCACCTCTTTCTTCAAATGCTTTTCTAAAAGCGCCCGTGTTCATTGGTAGGTTATTATCCCTCGGCTCTAAACCCACCCTTCTGCTTTCTCCTGTGAGATAGGGGAGCTGGGAGCCTGCTGCACATCACATTTCTGCTTTGTCAGCCGGCTCCATGCGTATAGTGCCGGCTCTATGCATACAGCGCCCCAACAAGGGCCGCTAGAGGGAGATAGTGAGTCCGGAGGAGGAAGACCCGCTTCCCTTCTGTTTGTTTCCTTTTCCTGTGAGGTCACTCTAGCAAAGCTCCTTCACCTGGGCAGCGGTGGAGCCTTCCTGCAGCAGCAGTTGAATCCACTTTGCAGAGTTTTTCAACAATTGGTTTTGCAGACCCAGCTTCAGGGTAAACCAGTCAAAGACATCAGCATCAGCCAAGTGGCACTCCTTTTCTCCATTCTCAGAAACAGGAGCACCAGATTTAGAGGTCTTGAGTTTCCGCTCTGTGGAGCCCCTCTTCTAAGTTCCTAAGTTTTCATAATTCCAGATGCTTCCCTTTGTTCTCCTAGCTCTATGAATTATAGATGCCTCCTGCTGTTGCTGTCTCCATGGTATCTCAGAGTTGTCTTTTTACCTTTTCAGTTAGTTAACAGCTTTATACCTAGTTAATTCCTTCAACTATTCTTTATATTAAATTCCCTTTGTCCAATAACTGGTATGGTTTCTGTCTCATTGGCTGGACCCTGACTGATACAGAAGTTGGTACTGGGAAGGGTCGCAGAAAATAGACCTTAAAAGATGGGACTAGGGAATTGGTTTGGTGGTGTCATTTGGGTTTCAATGCACTGAGCTCCTTGCCAGTGAGAAACACAGAGCAACCAATCCATGGCATGCTGTGGTATCATGCTTAATCAAATTATCACCTGCGGTTATTTGGGATGATGTGCCAACTTAGCCAAGTGCCTTGGGGGCCCCAGTGTTGCACTCAACTGTTAGGGCAGTGATGATGACTATGGGGACTTGGTATGACAGGAATGCTTCTGAATGCATTGGAGTTTTTGCACGAAGAAAATGACAAGCTTGGGTCTTTAAAACTCTCAACCTATGTCATGGTCAGAGAGTCATAGAGCTTCCAGGATAACCATAAGGGAATCTCTTATTCCTCTTAGCCACAGATTTACTTGCTACAAATAAAACAAAGTATCACACATGTTGCAGAATTACAACAGTTGAATTCGGTCTTTTTTTTTTTTTTTTAAGGTGTTATCTTTTTATTTGACAGAAAGAGAGCACAAACAGGGAGAGCCGCAGGCAGAGGGAAAAGGAGAAGTAAGTTCCCTGCTGAGCAGAGAGCCTGACATTGGGTTTGATCCCACGACCCTCCGATTATAACCTGAGCCAAAGACAGATGCTTAACCGACTGAGCCACCCAGGTGCCCCTTGATTTCAGTCTTATTAAGTCTTTCTGATGATTGAGGAGGAGCGGGACCCTGAAATTTGGAATGGGCACATCTGGTTTGACTCTGAGTCTCCTCCATTCTGCAGCAGATAGGAAGGGGAGAAAAGATCAGCACCTGAGAATTTTATGAGCCACCTTGTCACTTTCGCTTGAATTCCAGTAGCTGGAATTCAGTCACTTGGTCACACCCATCTGTAAGAGAGGCTGGGAACTGTGGGTGTTGGTGAGAATGAATAGTTTATGTCGCATTACATGGGCTACTAGTGACATTTAAAATAGAAGGTGGGTTTTTTTTTTTAAGGTTCTATTTTTAAGTAATCTCTACACCCAATGTGGGTCTTTAAGTTACAATGCTGAGACAGAGTTGCACGCTCTACCCACTAAGCCAGCCGGGGCCCCAAAATAGGAGTTTTAGGGGAGTGATGTAGACAGAGGCTAAGTTTAAAAAGTAATAAGTGGGGGCGCCTGGGTGGCTTAGTGGGTTAAAGCCTCTGCCTTTGGCTCTGGTCATGATCCCAGAGTCCTGGGATCGAGCCCCGCTCGATCTCAGGATCCTGAGATCACTGACATGAGCCAAAATCAAGAGTCTAAGGCTTAACCAACTGAGCCACTCAGTGCCCCTGCTTTGTAATTGAGAGAGAGTGGAGCGTGTGTTTGCAATCTCTATGTAAAGAGAGAGAGAGAGAGAGGGCTGGCCATGGGCAGAAAGAAGACCACATCTTTAAGATGAGAGACAAGGATTGATGCAAATAGGGAGAAATTCTGAGGTAGAGAGGAGGGAAGCTGAAATCAAGCAAGATAGTTCGAGTTTCTGTAAAGTGACAAGGCACAAGCAAAGGTTCAGGGTTGCAAAGGAACCCAATTGGGTGGGACAACAGGACTCTACACTGAAACCAGTATGTCCAGTTTTTAACTTTGTTCTACAGCCAAGGAGCAAGACAGGAGGAAGCCCACAACATGGATCCCTCCAAGCTGGGGCTCATCAAACCCAGAATCTTTGGCACCACTGGCATGGCTGGGCAGCCTCTGGTGTGTGTAACCATTAGTGATCCTTGAAGTCACTGTTGTTACCTTTGTATCCTGCTGCATTATGGTTTTGTGCTTTTTTTAAAGGTTGATTTATCCTAGAGAGAGCAAGATGGTGCAGAGGGAGGGGCAGAGGGAGAGAGAGAATCCCAAGCAGACTGCACGCTGAGCAAGCAGACTCCATGACCCTGAGATCATGACCTGAGCTGAAACCAAGAGTCAGATGCTCAACCAACCTACTCACCCAGGAGCCCCTGCCTCATGTATTATGATTTTCTTTCTTTCTCTCTCCTATCCTAGTCTCTCTCTCTTTTCTTAGACTTTTCCTTAGGTTTTCCAATAATCCCGATAGGTTCTGTGGTGGACAGGACCTAAGGCAACCCCCAGGGATACCTGCTTCCTGGTCTTCACACGAGGGTGTGTGATCCTCTTTTTGAGTTCAGGTGGGATCTGTGACTTCCTTCTAACCTATAGACTATGGCAAAAGTGATGGGAAAGTTGTCACTCCCACTACATGCATAATAAGTTTCATTATGTGAAACTCAATCTTAGCAGACTGGGACTAGAGACTCTCCTGTGGGCCTGACAAAGTAAGCACGTAAGCTGGAGAGGCCCACATGGCAAGAAACTGCCGGAACCCTCAGGAACTGCAGATGGCCCCTGGCCCTGTTTTTGCT
Source organism: Mustela lutreola (assembly GCF_030435805.1). Taxonomy (NCBI): domain Eukaryota; kingdom Metazoa; phylum Chordata; class Mammalia; order Carnivora; family Mustelidae; genus Mustela; species Mustela lutreola. The sequence goes on from NC_081299.1 coordinate 19,630,325, forward strand.
GCTCTGCTGACAGCCAGCAAAAACCCCAAGCCCTGAGTCATACAGTCAAAAGCAAGTAAATTCTGCCCACAAACGCTGGATGGGCTTGCAGGTGGGTTCTTCCCCAGCTGAGTCTCAGATGAGGATGCAGCCTGGCTGAGACCTTGATTACAGCCTGAGACTCTGAGCAAAGGATCAGCCGACTGGGCCAGTGCTCCTGAGTTGGCACCTATGAGACAACAATGTGTGCTGTTTTAAGCCGCTAAATTTGTGACCAGTTGTTACACAGCAATGTACACCCAAAATTCTTGAAAAAGACTGGGGCCGTATGGCATCAACCCTATGTCAGCCCTAATACCTAGAAAACCCTTGGTCGGGATCCCGATCACAGAGCTGGCTGAGGGAGGCAAGAGGTTGTGCCACACACACCTGCAAGGCACTTTGAACTTCAAGACAGTCGTTACCAGGCCCCTGGATTTGTTTCACAGCAGATTGTCCCCACCCCTACCCAGCCTGTCCCCCCTCCCCCCCTGCCAATACCTATCCAGTCCGTCCTCAGAGCTGGGCGAAGCCTGGCCCTGGAACTACAGAGTGTCAGAAGTGGATTAAGAAGTCCACCCCTCGAATCCCGGCGTTCGTCAACGTGCCTGGCACACAAGGGACCCCAACAAATGCTTTCCCTGCAAAACAACAGAAAGCTCCCGGAACGCGCATCTGCAGCCCCGTGGTCGTGCAGAGGGGACCGCCGCGGCTCTGAGTCCGCAGAGACAGGACAGGGCCCCGCCGCGGAGAAAGGCCCCGCCGCGGAGAAAGACCCCGCAGCCCCGCGCGAGCGCCGTCCCCGACCCAGGCGGAGGGGGCGCTGCGGCAGGAGGCCGCGCCGGGCGGGGGCGGGGCGGGGCGGGGCGGTGGCGGCGGGACCGCCCCCAGCGACCGAGCGCCGCGCGCGCCGCCGCCGCCGCGCCGCCGCGCCGCCAGCCACCGCCACCGCCTCCGCCGCTCGGCCCCGGTCCCGGTGCGGCCCGGCCGGCTCGCGGGGCTCCGAGGCGAGGCCCGCGGCCGGCCGCATGAAGGACTGCGAGTACCAGCAGATCAGCCCCGGGGCCGCCCCGCCGCCCGCCTCCCCTGGGGCGCGCCGCCCCGGCCCCGCCGCGCCCCCCGGCCCGGGCCCGGGGCCCCCGCCGCCTGCCGCCGCGCCGCGCTGGAGCAGCAGTGGCAGCGGCAGCGGGAGCATCGGCCGCCGCCCGCGGCGCAAGTGGGAGGTGTTCCCGGGCCGCAACCGCTTCTACTGCGGCGGCCGTCTCATGCTGGCCGGCCACGGCGGCGTCTTCGCGCTCACGCTGCTGCTCATCCTCACCACCACCGTCCTCTTCTTCGTCTTCGAGTGAGTCCGGCGGCGCCCCGACCCCGCCCCTTCGGAAGCCCCGACCCCTCCCGTCCCCTCAGCTCCCTGCCGCGCACCCCTCCTGCCCAGCTCCTGCGTGGGCACGCCAGCCTCTCAGGGCCTCCGCTGGGCCCCCGGCCCTCTCCCACATCCCCGGGGGCTCCACCCTTCCCTGCACCTGCCAGCCACCTTCGCGGAGGCGAACTCCCAGCTCCTCCGGGGCCTGTGCCCTTCGCTCAGGATATACCCCCAGGCCTTCCCAGTCCCCTTGCATATCTATCTCTCCTCTGCCCTCCTGGGCCCTCTCCACCTACCCCCACACCCCATCCTCCCTCGCCCCTCTGGATGCCCCAGCCTCCGGCCCCCCCCTCCCCCGCCCCCCCTTCCCCCATCCTTCCCTGCCTTTTCCTGGCACACTGCCTTTGCCAGCCTCTGCCGGGAGCACCACCCTCCCATATCCCTCCACAGCCCCATCCTCTGTGCCCTCTCAGAACCTGGCTCAGGCCTCCTGGACCTCCTCGCCCTCACCTCTCCCTCACCTCTCCCTTGGACCATCTCTTGTGCACCCCGTCTTTCCGACCCCTCCAGGTGACTTTGCTTTCTGGCCCTTCCAGACAACTTCTGAATTTCTTCCGTGTCCTTTGGCATTACATTCCCCATAACAAATCTAGCTGCCTTCTGGCGCTGTCTGTGGTCCCCTGTTATCTCTCTACGCTCAGCTCACACCTTTCCCCTTCGCTTTCCCTTCAGTCTTTTTCCCTCTAGGCCCTCAGGCAATCTTCCCAAACAGCTCTGGGCCTCTCAGGCCTCCCTTCCCTCTCCAGCACCTTCCTTAGTATCCCCAGCCCTTCCCAGCCTTCCCTGCGACTTTGCCAAGCCCCTGCCACCCAGCACCTCTGACCTCCTGGTTTTCTTTGCCTTCTCAAACATTCTGGAGCATACCCCCGGCCTGTCCCACAGCAAGAACAGCTGTAGGACCTTGTTACTTCTCCAAAGTCGAGAGTGCTTTGGTGTGACAGGTCTTATATGCCCCCGTGGGGGCTTTTGATCCCCAGTGACCCAGGATTGGCCCACACAGTATCTCTTTGGAGGAGGGGATGCTTGTCACTCCCTAGGGTCACATTTTCTTTTCTTTTTTTTTTTTTTTAAAGATTATTTATTTATTTATTTGACAGAGAGAGAGATGACAAGCAGGCAGAGAGGCAGGCAGAGAGAGGGGAGGAAGCAGGCTCCCTGCTGAGCAGAGAGCCCCATGCGGGGCTCGATCCCAGGACCCTGGGATCATGACCTGAGCCGAAGGCAGCGGCTTAACTCACTGAGCCACCCAGGCGCCCCCCTAGGGTCACATTTTCATGTCGGAAGTTTTCCAGCTTGGGAAACTTGGTCTCTAGCTTGAGCCATCTGCAGTGTGAGTCTTTGCACACACACTCACACTTCCCTTCTTTGTTCTCTCCATCTCTTGTGGTCTTCCTTAGCTGCAGTGTGGTGAACAGCTCCATTTCTGGACCCAGTGGGCCTGGTTCCAGTCCCAGCCCCACCACACCCCATCTACAGACTGCGTGACCTCAGGGCAGTCCTTCCACCTCAGAGCCCCAGTGGCCTCATCTATAAAATGGGGTTGATAATAGGTCATCATGAATGTGACACAAGGTTATGTGTGTAAGCTTTTGACCAGGAACAAGCACTTCATGCTGGCTGCTGCTGTTAGCTGTTGTCTTCAACATAAAGCACTTCCTAAGGGCCTGTGGCCACACTAAGACTACCACAAGACACCACCCCCAGAGACCCTTTCCAGCTGCCAGATCATGTATCTGCAACCTTGGGTTTCCCCTTGAAGCACGGTGAGAACTTTGTACAAATTAGCTTCTCCCTTTCCCCCTTGCTTTCTGAGTCAGGGTGGATAACAAATTCCAGGATAATGTAGCAAGCGGAAGCCCTGGGGAGCCCCCAGCCTCCAGCATGTTCCCTGAGCCGAGTTTCGGATCCATCTCAGTGGGCTGACCCCCATGAGTGTTTTGAGAGTTCCTTTTCCAGTATTCCTGGGGCTGCAGCCTGGGCGGGAGGAAGTTGACCCCCGTGACCCTGCAGCGTGGGGTTCAGTCAGTTCAGAAACGGGATTTTCTCTGGGCTGCATGGGTATCTTGGCTGGTGTTGGATTTATGCCCCAGAGAAGGGAGAAAGGAGGACTTCTGGGTTTGGGGAGGGCTTGTGAATCATCTCGCCTTGTCTCTGCCCTTCCTCACTTGGGCTGGTGGAGTTGGCAGAAGGGTTTGGGTTTGGGCTGAGAGCACCCCTGGGTTTGAACTGGGGTGAAACCTCCGTAGAGACCTGGCACGAGGGAACAATGTGAGCAAGCCCACATTCTTGCATTGCTCTGGGGGAAAGGGAGATGGCTCTCTAGGGCTTTTCTTTTCTTTCATTGTTTGATTTGGTAGATTATTGCGCAGGGCTGACAGCAGGGTGCCTGCCTTCTGCTGCACTTCCCACACCACACGGAGGCCAAAGCGCCCCTTTAATTCTAAGTCAGATCCTAGTCCCCTCCTGGAATCCTCTGTGGCTCCTGAATAAGAGCCAGAGCCCTGATAATGGGCTTCATCTCTGTCCCTCTCCTGCCACTTCCCCGCCCTCCTCCCAACCTCCTCCAGGCACATTGGCCTCCTTGCACATTCCTGCCTCAGGGCCTTTGCACTGATTGGAATAGGCTTTCTTTAGATAGTGTCAGTGGCTCATTCCCTCACTTCCCTCCTTCCCTGACTGTCTCTGTAACATAACAAACTGCCCCCCCCCCCTTATCCCTCTTCCCTAACTGCTAATTCTCTGGAAGCACTTGCCACCATCTGAACATACTATGTGTATACTTTCTGCCAGTTTGTTGCCTGTCTTTTCACCACAGCAGGACTTCTTTCCCCTCACTGTTGTGTCTTCAGTGCCAGGAACAGGTCTGGTGTGTAGTAGGCATTCAGTAGAGGAAATACTTGTTGAATGAATGCAAGTATTTGTGGAGGGCCCAGAGGCCCTAGTCCTGTCAGTGGCTGGCTAGATAACCTTGGATGTGGCTGTGGGCCTCAGAGTCCTCTATAAAATCAGAGGACCAGGACTTGGTGTTTCTGAGGGTTCTACAAGTCTCAGACTGTAAGTCTCCATCCCCTAAAGAGCCTGGCTTTCTATAAACTGGTTGATTGTGATGAAGGTGACACAGAGAGCCCAGCTTTGTTTGAGGCTCAGACCCAAGGACCACTCAGGTGTTCAGAGCAGAATGTGTGGTGCCATTGGAGTTCTTTTTTTTTTTTTTTTTTTAAGTCTTTCAGGTATTTTTTAAAAAAGATTTTATATATTTATTTCACAGACATAAATCACAGGTAGGCAGAGAGGCAGGCAGAGAGAGAGGGGGAAGCAAGCTCCCTGCTGAGCAGAGAGCCGGATGAGGGGCTTCATCCCAGAACCCTGGGATTATGACCTGAGCGGAAGGCAGAGGCTTTAACCCACTGAGCCATCCAGGTGCCCCATCATTGGAGTTCTTGATCTTGGCAGTCTCTGCTCTTCAAGGGAAGGGCCTCTCTGGAGGCTATAGCCTCTGGCAGTGGAGGCTCTGGAAAGAGCGTGCAGATGTCCACACATCTGCTTTCCGCAGCTGTGCCAGCTCCTTGGCTGAATCTGGCCTCCCAACAGCCTGTCATTTCCCGAGTAGGAGGCCCTCACCCCATCAGGTGCCACTCTCGCTTTGGGAGGGAGGACAGCACAGGACAGAGGTTAATCGTGTGGGTAGGCCTCAAAGTCAGCTCGTGCATAGGCTGTTCTCCAAACCAGCTAGGCTCGGGGACCTGAAAGCGCCGACCTAAATGCGCCAACCTAAATGCGCCAACCTGAGATGCCAGCCCTTGGAGGACAGTGGCAGTGCCTGGACTGTGCTCTTCATCCTAACCCCCTTCCCCTGATGACCCTTCCCATTCTTCAGATTTTAGCTTAGGCGTGAGCTCCTTCAGCCAGGCTTTCCTGACTGTTCAACTGTTTTCCTTTTCCCCATGTTAGCACACATGGTCCTGTGTGGCTCCTCTCCGTTCACAGGTCTCTTTTCCCCAGGAGCCCGGAGCCTCATGGGGGGTGGGGAACAATGCTCTTGCTCACTGCTGTTTGGGGAAGGTGTTGCCTGGCATACCGAGGACCTCGCTAAATATTTGCGGAGTGAGTGAGTGAATGAACGTTGTCATGGATGGTCAACTCAAGTGAGTTGGTAGTGGATTCCTGAAGCTTTGTGTTTAGAAGGATTCTGAGACTGCAGCTAAGTGCAGGGGTTAAGGGTGCTGGGATCTAGATCCCTTCCCTTAGTTCATTAAAAAAAAAAAAAAAATGTGCTGGGATCTATTGCTCATGTCTGCAATTGGCTCAGAGGGAAAGTGCAAGGATCAATTAGTGATGTCTGCTCTAGGCACTGGCCTAGGAGCTGTCTTTCTTCCTGGATGGCTCTCTGCACAGACGTGGTGCAGGAGATGTCATCTTCCGGGATGGCTCTCTGCAGAGAGGTGGTGTTTCTGGGATGCCAACACCTTGCCAGGTGCTGTAACCCTGTGCCCCAGGGAGCCCTCTGGGTATCTGCTCATCTCTCTCTTCCTCTCTCTCTCTAGCTGTCCCTTCCTGGCCCGCCAGCTGACCCTTGCCATCCCCATCATCGCTGCCATCCTCTTCTTCTTCGTCATGAGCTGCCTGCTGCAGACAAGTTTCACCGACCCCGGGATCCTGCCCCGGGCCACCGTCTGTGAGGCAGCGGCCCTGGAGAAACAGATCGGTGAGCCTCCGACTCTCCCAGCTCCTCACTCGTTGATTTGAGAGGAGGCCTGAGTTTCTCTTCCCGCACCTTGCCAGAGACTGAGGGCATGGTAGTCAGTAAGGCAGGCTGGAGCTGACCCCAGAGTGGAAACCCGTGCTAAACCAGTGAGCAACTTAGCAAGAGACGCTGGCAAGGGCAGGCTGCCGTGGCCGCCAGCTTAGTTCTGAGTGCTCACGGGGGCCGGGCGGGCTTTCCACCTGTCTACATGCATGATCTTTTGAATCCCTCCGTGATCCCATGAGACAAGGACTGTTGTTAGTCTCTTTCTACTATTACACTGAGTCTCATAGGAGTCAAGTAAGCGGCCCAAGATCACCCGGTAGGTGGAGGAGCTGGGATGAGATCTCGTGCAGTCTAACCAGAATCTCTGCCCTTAAACATTTGTGTACTTAATCATTCTCTCAGCAGACATCGGTTGAACCCCAGTTATGTGCCAGGCCCTCTTCCAGATGCTGATGATACAGCAGTGAGCAAATAGAGGAAGCAATCCCCTGCCCTCTTGGAGCTGACGTTCCAGCAGGAGAAGGACAGTTAACAGTTAAACATCTAGGATGTCAAAGAGAAGAGCAGGGAGGAAGGAGGAGAGCTGGGGGGAAGGTATATGGTTTTAAATAGGGTGATCAGGGAAGGCTCTGTGAAGGAGGTGACTTCTGAACAAGGTTTGGAAAGATGAGGGACTGAGCTGCGTGGGTATCTGGAGGTATCTGGAGGTATCTGGTGTAGGGAGTGGGCTCATTTAGAGTAGGCGATCCGGGAAAGCTTCTAGGAGGAGGTGGTACTTGACAGGAGCCCTGAATGGTGTGATGGGAGCCAGTAATACGCAGTCCGGAAACAGTGAAAATGAAGCCTGGAGCAGTGGACAAGCTGATGTGTTTAAGCAACAATAGGAGGACTGGTGTGCTAGAGAGAACCCATGCTCCCAGGCACCCAGACAGCCCTTGATTCCTCCCAGACCCGTGCGTGTCCACCTGGGAGGCTGGGTGCTGGGGCCAGGATTTTAGTCTTGGCTTGCTGCACCCCAGCTCCTTCCTGGGGAGAAGTGACATGGCTGTTTACACACTTCAGGGGCTTCCGGTCCGTGGTCAGTTCCTTCCCTTAACAGGGTGGCTTCCAGACAGGCTTTTAAGCATCTAACTGGCCTTGAAGAGACCCGGTAGCCTATAGATGTCAAGAGTCCGAGGCATCCATCCCTGGAGGTTGTTCTGCTGGTTCCCTGGAGCAACTCGGGAGGGTGGGCAGGAAGGGGAAGGAGGTTCTCGCTCTTTGTTCTTCCTCTCATTCCTCTGTCTAGGCCTGTCCTTGGCCACACCCTGGGTCACGCTGTCTTCCTCCGCCTGCATCAGCTTCCTCTCCCCCTTTTACCCTAGGCCCCTCACCACTTGGCCCCCGAGACCTAACTCTGCTCCTTCTGAATCCGCCAGGCTGACCTGAGCAGTCCACCTGACAGCAGGGGAGGCCCTGCTGCCCAGCGGCAGCCCGTTTCTCCTCCCTCCAGGTCGGGGCTCATCCTGGGGCACGATTATGCTCCGGCTCAGCCTGAGCTTGGATATCTGGCCACCTGGAGTCCTCTGGCCTGCTGGGAGCGGTGAGGGTGATAATGACAGCTGTAATCCCCCATGTGTGGGGAGCGCTTGACCCTGTACCGAGTGCTTCCCATCCATTATCCCCACAAATCCTCCCAGCAGCCCTGCTGTGCTGATGCAGAAACTGAGGCAAGCTGGCACATGGCCAGGGAGTGGAGGCACGGAGACGGACCATGTGCCTTGACTCCCAAACCCCTTGCTTTCTCTTCTGAGATGGCCTCAGGGACACATCTCCAGTCTTTGGGGGCCACGCTGTCTTCATTCTTATGTCTCAACCCAGGTGTTCTGTACTCTGCGACGCTTTCATGACCTCAGATGGGCCAGACCTTATGTGACACATTCCTTGAGCTCCTTGTCCTTTTTTTCTTGGCCCTGCCACCTTGCATGGTGATTGTTACAAAGTTGTTGGGTAGGCCCAGCAGCCTCTTCTGGGTCTTGTTCACCTAGTCGGCCGCTTAGAGGGTCCAGGGATGTTGGCTGAATGGATGAGCCTCTGTAGAGGCCCTCCTTGATGTCCCCAAGTGATTGATGGAGAGATAGTTGGAAGTTCTCCCAATTAGGCATTATGGCTTTAATCATGTATGTGTTAATTCTATATGCTGACTCCTGAGCACAGGGGGAGGAGGTGGGAGGCCGAAAACAAATCTGGTGTGGACCTTGCCTTCTGGTGGTTTCTAGGCTAGCTCTGTCCAAAGTGATGTAATGTATGACCACCTGCCAGTGCACAAGGTGTGACCATACCTGCAGGTGTGACCAGCTGCCCCAGGTGAGATTAGGCTTTGGAAGAGGATCCGAGAAACCAGGAGTATCTTCGGCCTGGAGGGTACCGAGAGTCTTCACCAAGAGATGCCTTGAGTCAAAGCTTAAAGTTTGGGTGGAAATCAGGCATGGGAATATATGTGAGGGGAGCCCTCCAGGCAGACGGAACAGAGGAGGAGAAGGCAGAGCAGGCAGGACGGGGGACAGGCATGGAACCCCGAGAAGGCCCTGTTGGCTGGAACAGAGGAACACTTCAGAGAATTAGAGAAGTTCTGGTTGGGGAATGGAGTGGAAATAGTCACGTGAGGCCCTAAATGTCAGGGTTGGAGACTTTCTTTGAGAACAGCTGCCAAGCCTGGAAAGTGACATCTTTTAGGCCTTTGAACTCTGAAACTTGAACAGGAGCCAGATTTGAGGGTGGGGCCAGGAGGTGTCTAATCAGAATGAAATATATTTTTTCAAAGAGGACTAAGGTCACTAAGCCTTTTTGAGAAGATTGGGGACCAGCTCTGAGGCGGATGGTGCTGTTCATGCAAACGTGAACTGATGATTACCGGGGCCCATGCAAATTGGGGGCTTCTCACTTTGGCCCCATAGGCCAGCAACGCCAGCCCAACAGGCTGTAGCCCAAGGCTGCCACCCTGCAAAGACTGTCTGAGGTGGGCTGACCAGCTCCTCCCAGCCTTGTGTCCTGGGAAACCTCTCAGTCATAGGCAGACCAGGGCGGTTGGTCACCCTGGTCTGAGATCTTTACTTGTCAGCTGGCGAGCCATGCAGCTGGGTCACCCTACAGGGCCAAATAGAGTTCAGGTGCTCTGGAAAGTTGGAAAAGAGGTAAGCTAACATTGCCCACAAGAGGTTCCCAGTCTGAAGGGAGACGACAGAAGCATCCAGATTGGAGTGACAGACACTGACCTAGACACGTTTACAGCTCACAGAACATGCATAAAGCCTGCCTCTCCCTCCGGCACCACCCAGCAGGTCACAGATGCAGCCCATCTGGGCCAAAGTTTCTCCCTCAGGTCCTTCTGAAGCCCACTGCCCTAGGGCAAACCTGCCTCATTTGCTTGCTGGACTGGCTCTGCCGACCAGGCCCCAGCACCTGGCTTCTTCCTGCAATCACATTTCTCTCTCCAAGACCCAGATTTGGCTCCAGCCCTCCCTGGCTTAGAATTTGGGTGACTCCCTTGTGGCCTCAGCAGCATTTCCTGAAGTTTGGGCATTTGGGTCCAGCCTTTATGATTTTAGCCTTTTTGTCTCTCATCTTGTACCTTCATTTCCTCAGTATTTTCCTTTAAGGGACTTGTGTTTAATAAGGGACTTGTGTTTAAATGTATCTTAACAAGGAAAATTTATATCACCCTTGTAAGCAGAGAGCCTCTTACTCTGAATAGAACATAATCATAAAAACCAAAGATAACAATGTTACAGAATTCTTAGTGGTTATAGTTGCCTGCAGAAATAAGGCCTGATCACAGCTCTGAGGTAGTAGAAGTTAATAGTTTTCCCCTTGATGGAGTCACAGGCTTGAAAGAAAATTGAAAAGGGAATAACTTTCTGTTCACGTGAATCAGTGTTATGTGTGCTGTGAAAGGAAATAGATCTTCTTCCACCCTCTGGAAAACGAGCCCCAGGCTCAAGGCCAACCTCAGTGTACCTGCCCCTGCCCCCAGGACCCCCCAACCAGGCTGGGCGCAGTCCGTGCCTGTGTTCACGCAGCCCCCCTGCCCTCTCTCCCCGGTGAGCCCGCCGGGTCATTCCTCCTGATCCGGCTTAATTGGGCCTCCCCTTTTGTTGCTTCCTTGAATGCCACCAGGTATTCAATACCTTGAATGCCACCAGGTATTCAGTATAGACACCAGTAATACCATTAATCCATGAGCTTTTCATCTCTCATTTGCATCACTATCTCCCAAGTCTGATAGGGTTATTACCCAGTGAGGAACTGAGGCTCAGAGAGGCTAGGCAGCTTCCTCAAAGTCACCAGCCAGCAAGTGGCCAGGCCAGGTTTCACAATGAGATCAGACAGGCCCCAGAGTTACCGGACTTGACTCACTGGGCCTCTCACGCCAACTCTAATTACTCACTTTACCCACTCTTTCTGCCCTCCGGCCAAGCTCTTCTTGTGTCCTCCAGCCTGTCCCTCAACGGTAGGTAGGTGGTGGGCGTTCAGTAAACCTCTGGAGTGAACAGAAACGGTCAGGCGGGGATTACAGGGACCCACGGCCTGGGCACTGTAGCTGACCGAGAAGCTGGGGGGACCACAGCCCTGCATGTGTTTCTTACAGAGGTGGGGGCAACGGAACACCAATTGTCAGGACCCAGCAAAGCAGGTGGCAATCCCAACCTTCCTTCGCTAAAGTCTGTTCAGTAGCTCGTGCCAGCTGCTGGGGTCCCTGCCAGCCCCGGGGCTTCCGTCACAGAGCCAGCCATCAGGCTCTGACTGCAAAATGCCAGCCTGCCCCCCTCCACTGGCTGCGGTTGGGGTGGGGAGACCCATTGCATGCCCCTGGGTGAGGGGGAAACTTCCTCGGAGCAAGTCATTGGCTTCTCCCAGGTGTTCACTGAGGATCAGCCTTGCCCCTCCTGACCACATCCCCAGGGGCTTTCGAGTCCCACCTGCAAGGCAGCAGGAAGGCCTTGCTGGCGTGAAAGGGCCTTTTTACTTCTTGGGACAAAGCCTAAGGCAGAAAGCCTTGGAGAAGATCTTAGATTCCTTTCTGGCAGAGATACCATCTCTCACCATTCTTCCTTCTTTTCTTCAACAAATATTCTCTAGACTGGGTGAACAAAGCAAAGGTGGCTTTTTTTGTCTAGTTTAAAGGAAGCACGAGGCCCAACCTGGGGCTTGAACTCATAACCCTGAGATCAAGAGCCAGATACTCTACTGACAGCCAGCCAAGCATACCTCCCCCACCCATTTTCTCCTAATTTTTATTTTTAATTTATGTTTAAATTTCATTTTTTTTATAAATTTATTTTTCAAGGTTTTTGTTCTCTGTTTTTTGTTTTTGTTTTAGTGGGCTCCGTGCCATGGAGCTCAAAGCAGGGCTTGAACTCATAACCTTGATATCAAGACCTGAGCTTGTAGGACACCCAGGTGGCTCAGGTTAAGCGTTAAGCGTCTGCCTTCGGCTCAGGTCATGATCCCAGGGTCCTGGGGTTGAGCCCCGAATCGGGCTCTCTGCTTAACAGGATGCTTGCTTCTCTGTCTCCCAGTCCCCCTGCTTGTGTTCCCTCTCTCACTGAGTCTCTGCCAAATAAGTAAATAAAAAAATAAAATCTTAAAAAAAAAAAAAAAAAAACCCAAGCCGAGATCAAGAGTCAGATGCTCAACCGACTGAGCCACCCAGGAGCCCCAAGATTTCACTTAATTTGATTTGATTTGAAGTACTCTATACCCAATGTGGGGCTCACACTTAAAACGCTGAGATCAAGAGTTGCGTGTTGTACTGACTGAGCCAGCCAGGAGCCCCTTAAAACAATTTTTTAAAGGAACCATATTTGACTTATCTGCATGTATTTGCCTCTTCTCCCCTCACCTGCCACCCAGACCTTGTACACTATCGTGACACAGTAGTTGGTAGTGTTTGAGAGAACGTTCGGAGGACAAGGATTCTAATTCCAGCCCCACCTAATACATACTAAAGCGGAATCCATTTCCTCACCTGTAATATGTGGGTGCAGACCCGCTTGCCCAGCCCAGAGCATCTGGACATATCAGTGTACTTTGAAATTGCTTTTCTCTATGGAAATTTAAGAGGCTGAGCCCTGTGGTCAAGAGTAAGGGGATGGGTCCTGGCTGCTGGCAGGAGTGCTTGAAGGCGGGGTCTGAGGCGGAGACGGGGTCTGGGATGGAGGCCTGGTGGTGATGAGACCCATGTCCTGGTCCGCATGGTCTGGCCTGAGAATAAACAGTGCGACAGTGGCTTGCCTTCTTCCCAGGTGGGGGCCTGTCTCCACAGTGGCATCCCTGCAAAGCCTCCTTTAACCCAAATTGTTGAGTGCATCTGGGGACTCCCTTGCTCTAGGAGGACACTTTCTCTCCCCCGCCCCCCACTATTAGCAGCCCAAGGAAGTTGGGTGTGCAGAGCTTCACTTCCTCTTTCTCCGAGTTCTCAAGAGGAGGAAGCTTGGCCCGGGAGGCCACAATATGCTGGTCAGAGTCTTCCCTGCCTGAGGGCCTGTGGGAACCCAGGGAGGAGTCCAGGAAATTTTCTCCTCTTTCTTTAGGTGGGTCTGTGGCTGCCCTTCACTCACAGATGAGCTGGGTTCTGAAGTTTGGTAAATAAGTTGTTTGGAATATAAGTTTTTTCATAGAAAGAATGATAATAATAATGGCTCGTGTTCCTTTAGCTTTGACCCAGTGCTAGATGTTTTGCTAATAAGCTCCCTTGCTGAGTTCTTGCTTCGTCTTCCTTCACAACACGAGGAGGCAAGTTTGATGATGTCCCTTTTTTTTTTTTTAGCAGATGAGGGCACAGAGAAGTGAAGCCACTTGACCCACATCACGTCCGTGACTGTGGTTGGGCCACATGTCCGTCCGGCTCCAGATCCTGTGTCCGAGCCTGGAAGCCAGCCGTGGGCAGGGATGGGAGCTGGACCTGGGGCCCATGGGGTAGGGTTACAGGTTGGGTCTGGAGTAGCATCAAGAGTTTTGGAAAGAGCTGGAGAATGCTGCATGCTGGAGTGTCCTGGAATGAACTGTGTGGCAGGACTGTGACTCTAGTGCCAGGCTCAGGGCTGTCCTGCGCCGTCTCACTGAGCACTCATCATGGCCCTGTGAGACAGAGATGGTCTTCTCTCCGTTTTATGGATGAGGAAATTGAGGCTCCAGGAAGTGAAGGGACTTCCTTTGGTAGCAAGTGGGTAGCAAAATCATGACTCAAACCTAGTTTTGCAGACCCCGGAGCCCGTCTCTTGTGACCCCTCTGAGGATAGCTGTTAGTAAGTACTCATCAAGTGCCGGTTCCTGTCCAGATACTGTTTCTGATCCTTCTGTGAGCCTTCTAGGCAGTTACTTGTCTGCTTTTTCAGATGCATCCACAGGCTTACAGAGGTCCAGAAACTTCCCTCAAACTTCCCTCATGGCACTAGCTCATAAATGGAAGGGTCAGGATTTGAACCTCAGGCCTTACCAAGTCCAGAACACATATTCTCTCCTCTGTGCCCGCTCCTTCATGGTTCACAGGCCCGGGAGGGCCAGTGAATTCCCCATCCCTGCCCTCAGGGGGCGTGCTGTCTAGGTGGTGAGACAGCACCACACACCCGCAGTCCGATCATAGGCCCGCAGGGAGCAGGCGCTCTGTGCCAGGCACAAGAGCCTCCACGGCAGCAGTGCTTGGACAAGCCGCTGGAAGACTGGACAGGGACCAGGAGAGTCCTGGTGAACAAGGAGCAGGCAGGGGCCAGGGCTTGATTGGAAGAGGGGGTAGGAAGCCAAGGCTGCAGGGAGTCAGGGAGAAGAGCAGTGAGAGAAAAGCCAGGAGCAAAGGTCGGGCCCAACTGTGGAGGGCCCTAGTGTCACGACAGGAAGCTGTCCTTTCTGTGGGAGGCCAGTGAAGGCTTGTAACCCAAAAGGGGTAATTTAGAGAAATGTGGTGTGTGCAAGGGGGGTTGAAGGCAGAGGGGCTAGAAGCAGGGAGCCTTCTGGGGAAGCTGTTTGGTGATGGGGGCCTGGCTTCGGTTTGGGTACTGGGAGGAGAGTGAAAGACTATGAAGGAAGATCTTGATGAGACCTAGCGACTGGCCAGGAAGGGGTAAGGGAGAAGGAACAGTCTGCAAAGGGTCTCCGAACAGAGTTTCCCTGCCTCTGCCCCTCGGTGGCTCTGTGACCTTGGGCAACTTCCCTAACCTCTCTGGTCCTGTTTTCTCATTTGTGAACTGAAGGGGTTAGAAGAGAGGCAGGCAGTGAAGGGACATTATCAACTGTCCACTCTGTGCTAGGATTATATGTGTTATATGTTCTTTGAAGTTCTTTCCAGCTCTTGGCTTGTGCAGAAATAAGGAACCAGGCAGGATTATATAACACTTACTGTGACACTTTAAAAATGTACAAAAAAGGGGGCACCTGGGTGGCTCAGTGGATTAAAGCCTCTGCCTTCGGCTCAGGTCATGACCCCAGGGTCCTGGGATCAAGCCCCGCATCAGGCTCTCTGCTCTGTGGGGAGCCAGCTTCCCTCTCTCTCTCTGCCTGCCTCTCTGCCTACTTGTGATCTCTGTGCCAAATAAATAAATAAAATCTTAAAAAAACATGTACAAAAAGACCTCCAACCCAAGTTTTGGAAACTTGGGTTCACATCCTGGTTCTTCCAACTTCCTAGCTGGGAGTGGCCTTGAGTATGCACTTCGCCTCACTAAAAAAGGTCTTCTTAACTGTAACCTGGAGGGAGTAATGATAGCCTTAGCTCCTGGGACATTCTCAGTGCTCAAGGAGACACTATGCACCATGCTCAGCACATAGTAGGTGCTCAGTGAAGCGCTGCCTCTTCCTTTCTCTTCGTAATTCTGTCCACTTTGAGTCTTTGCTTTGTGCTACTTCCTGTATATTAACGAATTTAACCCTCACAACAACCCTACGTTAGGGATACTATTATTTTTTTTAAGATTTTATTTATTTATTTGATAGATCACAAGTAGGCAGAGAGGCAGGCAGAGAGAGAGGGGGAAGCAGGCTCCCTGCTGAGCAAAGAGCCTGATGTGGGACTCGATCCCAGGACCCTGAGATCATGACCTGAGCCGAAGGCAGAGGCTTTAACCCACTGAGCCACCCAGGCGTACCAGCGGTACTATTATTACCCCCATTTTGGTGATCAAAGAAACAGGCACAGAGAGAGTAAATGATTGGCCAGGTCAGACATCTAGCAAATGATATTGGGAGAAACGCAGCCAGTAAGAGGTGAGGCCAGGATGCACGCTCTATTCTACCTGTTGCTTCCATTTTACAGTTGAGAAAACCGAGGCTCAGAGACATTCCCTTAACTTCAGCATGTCACATAACCAGGGAGAAGCAAAACCAACTTTCAGAGTGTGTCCACCATCCTCACACCCCTGCCCTTTACCCTGCCGCTGGTTTTAAAGAAAAAATGTTCGGGTGTTTAGCTCCATTTTAGACACGCAATGGTTCGGGGAATGGCAAGCAGCCTAGCAAGAGTCTGTTTGGTAACTGGAATGTGAGACCCAAATCCGTTTGCTTCACTGATGCGTGCCAAGCGCCTGGAATAGTGCCTGGCACGGGTAGGCGCCTGCTCGTAAGTTAGCGTTGGAGGCACGTGGCCAAACTGGAGGTACCATCTGGGGAGTGGATCCGGTGGAATCAGCGGCTGGGAGTGTTGCTAAGGGGTCGGGATCACGGGCAGCCTCACCGACTCTCAAAATTCTATCCAGGAAGGAGCCACTGCTTTGAGGACTTTGGTCCTTTGAGGCCTGGGGGACCAAGAGGCTCAGTGGGTAGAATTGTGGGCTTTTGCCTATGGCAGAGCAGGATTCGGATTCCTGCTCGCCAGTATCTGAGCTTTGTGACCTCAGACAAGTTACTTAAAACTTTCTTTTTGATATGTTTTCCCTGAAGTGTAATGGGCTTACAAGACGTGTACAAATCCCAAGTGTTCTGTCTGCTGAATGTTCACAAATGGAACACACCCATGTAATTGGCACCCAGATCAAGAAACACTGTATGAGCGGCATCCCACAAGGCCCCTTGTTCCTCTTTCTGGTCAGTATCGCCCCTCCACGAGTGACCGTGATTCTGACTTCTACCACTGTAGATTACTTTCAGTTGTTTTTGAACATTTTGTGTTCTTATGTGTGTGGTTTCTTCACTTTACACAACATTTATGAGATACGTAAATATTCTCTGTGTCGTTGACGATCGTTCATTCTTTGCTGTCTAGAACTCTGTTGTGTGACTATACTACATTTTGTTAATCTGTTCCACTATTGATGGGCCTCTGGGTAGTTCCAGGTTTTGGCTGTTATGGGAGTGTTGCTGTGAATATCCCTGTACGTCTTTCGGGGCACATCAAATCATGCACATTTCAGGGTGCCTGGCTGGCTCAGGGCACACGATTCTTGATCTCGAGGCTGTGAGTTTGAGCCACACATTGAGCATAGAGTGTACTTACAAATTTCTTTAAAAAAAAAAAAATCATGCACATTTCTATTGGGGAGATACCTCAGAGTGGACTTGCTGGGGGTGCCTATGTTGAATTTCAGGGGTTGATGCCAAATAGGTTTCCGAAGTGGTTATATGAGATTTCTAGTTGCTTTACATTTTTGCCAATACTTGATTTTTAAATGTTTTTCTTTCGTTGTAGACATTCTCGTACATGTGTATAAAAAACATATGATGGTTTTTATTTGCATGTTTCTGATGACGAATGAGCATGAGCACCTTTTCAAATGCTTCTTTTTTTTTTTTTTTTAAAGATTTTATTTATTTATTTGACAGAGAGAGATCACAAGTAGGCAGAGAGGCAGGCAGAGAGAGAGGAAGGGAAGCAGGCCCCCTGCTGAGCAGAGAGCCCGATGTGGGACTCGATCCCAGGACCCTGAGATCATGACCTGAGCTGAAGGCAGCGGCTTAACCCACTGAGCCACCCAGGCGCCCCTTCAAATGCTTCTTAGCCATTGGGTAGCTTCTTTTATAAAATGCCTGCTTGAATCTTTTGTGCACATTTGAATTGAGTATTCTGAGCTCTTTCTTACTGACTTATAGGAATTCTTTTATATTCTGGTTACAAATCCCTTGTCCATGGTCAAATAAGCATATTGTAAATATGCTTCTCCTCTGAAGGTCACTTTTTCATTCTTTTAATCAAATCTTCTTTAAGATGAATGGAAGTTCTTTTTTATTTTTTTTTTAAGATTTTATTTATTTGTCAGAGAGAGAGTGTGTGCACACAAGCAGGCTCCCTGCAAGGAGCCCAGTGTGGGACTCACTCCCAGGGCCCTGGGATCATGACCTGAACTGAAGGCAGACACTCAACAGACTGAGCCACCCAGGTGTCCTTTACAGAAGTTCTTTTTTTTTTTTTAATGTAATCTCTACACCCAACACAGGGCTTGAACTCACAACCCCGAGATCAAGTATTGTACTCTTCACCAATTAAGCCAGCCACTTGCCCTAAACAGATCAAGTATTGTACTCTTCACCAGTTAAGCCAGCCAGTTGCCCTAAACACAAGATCTTAATTTCGACATAGTGCAGTTATATCAAATCGCTCTTTTATGATTTGTCCCTTAGTTTCAGAAATCTTTGTCTACTCCAGAGTCATGAAGTTGTTCTCTTATTATTTTTAATCCAAAACTTTTGCATTTGGAATGACAATCTGAAATTGAATTTGCATTTGGTGGGAAATGGGGGTACAGAAACATTTTCCCCCATCTGTGTACACAGTGGACTTAGCCCTGTTTGTTGGGAGAAAACCATCTTCCTTCAGGTCATTGTGACTGTGGCGTTGGCATGAACCCCTTGATCATTTACATGTCGGGTCTCTTTCTGGATTCTCTTTTCTGTTTTGTTGATCAGCATTTCTTTTTTTTTCTTTTTTTTTTTTTTTAAGATTTTATTTATTTATTTGACAGAGATCACAAGTAGGCAGAAAGGCAGGCAGAGAGAGAGAGAGGAAGAAGGAGGCTCCCTGCTGAGCAGAGAGCCTGATGTGGGGCTTGTTACCAGGACCCTAAGATCATGATCTAAGCCAAAATCAGAGGCTTTAACCCACTGAGCCACCCAGGTGCCCTGGTCAGCCTTTCCACCCTTGCACCCAAACCAGGCCCTTCTTCAATACTTGCACTTTATCATTCTTTTTTGTTGTTGTTGTTAAAGATTTTATTTATTTATTTGACAGAGATCACAAGTAGGCAGAGAGGCAGGCAGAGAGAGAAGGGGAAGCAGGCTCCCCACTGAGCAGAGAGTCCCATGCGGGCCTTGATCCCTACCTTGGGATCATGGCCTGAGCTGAAGGCAGATGCTTTAACCCACTGAGCCACCCAGGTGCCCCGTATCATTAGTCTTGATATCTAGTCATGTAGGTCCTTTAGCTTTTCCCTTTAGGAATGCCTTGGCTATTCTTTGTTCTTTGCATTTCTGTATAAATTTTAGATTGAATTTGTCAATTTCATTCCCCTCCACCCCAAAAAACATACTGGGATTTTTGACTGGCATTATGTAAATGTACAGGTTGATTTAGGGAGAATAAATCCTTTTTTTTTTTTTAAAGATTTTTTACTTATTTATTTAACAGAGAGAGAGATGACAAGCAGGCAGAGAGGCAGACAGAGAGAGGGGAGGAAGCAGGCTCCCTGCTGAGCAGAGAGCCCGATTCGGGGCTCGATCCCAGGACCCTGGGATCATGACCCGAGCCGAAGGCAGCGGCTTAACCCACTGAGCCACCCAGGTGCCCCAATAAATCCTTTTCTAATGCTGAGTTTTTTAACCCATGAATACAATATATTTCTGCATTCCATTACCTCTTAAAATTTTTATTATGAAAAATTTCAAGCATACAGAAAAGTGGGAAATACAATGAATTTCTGCATGTTCACCATCTAGATTCAATAGTTGTTCTTAATGTCTCTTATTTGTATCATATATACTTAAGAATTATTTTTTCTTTAATTTTTTTAAAGATTTTTTTTTTTAAAGATTTTTAAGTAATCTCTCTACCTGCCATGGGGCTAGAACTCACAATCCTGAGATCAAGAGTCACATGCCCTTCTGACTGAGCCAGCCAGGTGCTCCTGTACTTATGATTCTTATTAAGCCATTTCATAGTAAATCATAGACATTATAGACACTTTATCCATAAATACTTCAACATGTATCTTCAAAATCTAGAGACAGCCTCCCACATGGCCACAATTCCTTTATGACAGCTAGGAAAATTAATAGTTCCCAAATTTCTAATATCCCTAAGTCTTCCCAGGGCTCTTTCTCAAAGTTGTGTAAAGCCAGCGCTGTGAGAGCCAGTGTGTAAAGCTTTAGCACGGGGCTTGGCACACAGCTGCTTTCAGCAGGTGGTTGTGGATCTTAGTATCTGTCCCTGCCTTGGGCCCGCATTTTTTTTTTTAAAGATTTTATTTATTTATTTATTTGACAGACAGAGATCACAAGCAGGCAGAGAGGCAGGCAGAGAGAGAGGACAAGCAGGCTCCCCGCCGAGCAGAGAGCCCGATTCGGGGCTCAATCCCAGGACCCCGGGATCATGACCTGAGCCGAAGGCAGAGGCTTTAACCCACTGAGCCACCCAGGCGCCCCTTGGGCCCGCATTTTATCCCAGTGGCTCGTTCCTAGGAAGTAGCTTCCCTAAGGCTTCTCTTGTCCCTTCAAAGCAACAGTGGCTTCACACCCGCCCCCTCCCACCCAAGCTGGCACTCCTGGCTCCAGGCTTGAACATCCCCCATCTTCCTCTCCTCCCATCCTCAGATAACACAGGCAGTTCCACGTACCGGCCACCGCCTCGGACCCGGGAGGTGATGATCAACGGGCAGATGGTCAAGTTGAAGTATTGCTTCACCTGCAAGATGTTTCGGCCACCCCGGACCTCACACTGCAGTGTCTGTGACAACTGTGTGGGTAAGTGGGAGGCAGCAGGGAGCCACATGACTCTGATCTGATTTCCAGGGTCTGGGAGGGACAAGAATCTGGGAACAGAGTTCGAGCTGATAAGGTGAAGAGCTGAGCCAGGATTGGAAGCTCCTGACCCACCACTGCAGTCGTTGCTGGGGAACCAGAGGCTGTTTTGTCTTGTCTCTGTGCCCGTCAGAGGCCCCGCGGCCCTGATGAGGACTGAGGGTGTGCCCCTGGGAGGCTGTCATAAGGGAAATGCTATGCAGGAGGACCCAGGCAAGCTGAGCCATGGTGACTGTGCACAGTCCCTCGGCAGTGAGCTCCTCACATTAGCTCAGCACTCCCCAAGTGACGGAACAGCAGGGAACACCCATGACGGTAGGCGGGGAGGGGGTGACTCAGTGAGCATTACTCATCCCTGAGAATCCGCCCCACCCGCCCCCTGTGAAGAGTGCTGGCCCTGGTGTGAGGCCTGCAGTGGGCTTGTCATCCATATTCTCACAGAGGACTTTCCTTACCAGTCTGGGCGTGACCCCTGCCCTTGGGGACATAGTGCTGGTGTGAGCTCAGCCCTCTGCTCGAGCCTCTCATGCCAGCCTGCCGTAAGTGACAGAGTAGCCTGGCCCCTCCCTGGGCCTCTAGTTCTAGAACAAGGAATGGGGATCATTGGTCCATGTGGCCAGGGTCATAGGCCAGGCAACAAGTACTTTTTTGTGGATCTTTGTACCAGGCACTGCTGGACCCTGGGGATCAGCTCAGTGTGAGGCCAAAACAGGCCCCCTCATGGAGTTTACAGTTGAGCAGGGGTCCTTGGGCAGGCCACTTATTATAAATAAGTATGAAAACATATGGGCGAAGAGCTGCAAAAAATAAGTCACGGGGCAGATAACAGAGCCCTCCCCCATCTGGGATCAGAGGAGGCTTTCGTAAGGAAGTGGCTTTGCAGCTGAGACATGATATCCATGATATGAGACATGCAGCTTAACCAGGTGAAGAGACCGAGAATGTGAGGCGCTAGGAACCTGTGCAGAAAGGTCCAGAAGTGGGGGGCATCCGAGGACCTATGAGTGGGCCGGTGCAGAGAAGAGTCGGGGTGAGGAAAACCCCAGCTGTGGCATGCAGCCTCTAAACACCTGTGCCGGTTGCAGGCCAGGCACACTAACCCATCTCCCCTGGCCCCTTTCCAGAACGGTTTGACCATCACTGTCCCTGGGTGGGCAACTGTGTGGGGAGACGGAACTACCGCTTCTTCTATGCGTTTATTCTCTCCCTCTCATTCCTGACGGCCTTCATCTTCGCCTGTGTGGTCACCCACCTGACGCTGCGTGAGTGGGGGCTGGGGGTAGGAGGGAGTGGGGAGGGGCAGGCCAGCAAGCTCAGCCAAGTCAAGGGGCTGCGGTCACCATCTCTCTGAGCTGTGCCCTGTCCCGTTTTTTTCTTCCCCAGGCTCTCAGGGAAGCAACTTCCTCTCCACTCTGAAGGAGACACCAGCAAGATATCCTTTGTCAGCTGGTGGGAACAAGGCCCCCTCACTGGGGTGGGTCCCCACACCTCCTGGAAACAGGGGAATGGTGTAGAGCCAGTGTTTGTCCTCAAGAATAATCTGCTGTCCCAGCTGCTTCTGCTCCCGCCCAGGCTAGAACTGATCCTCAGTGGCCTGATCAGGGGGCTGGGGTGGCGGAGAACTCTCAGGAGCCACAGTCCCTGTCTTCCCTTAGGACACCAAGCTCCCTGAACTGTGTCCTGTGTGGGTTTCTTGGTGCCTGGAATCCTCATTTCCCTCTGCTGTCCATCACCCATTCTGCCCTTAAAGGGGCTCTCAAGCCCTCCGTAGGGACCAGGAGTTGATCCTGCTGAGAAGTGGTGAGCGGACAGGAAGGTTACAAACTCCTTTTCTTTCTAAGGAAATAGTTCTTTCTAAGGAAATAGTTCATAGAAGGATAGTGGAGAAAGCTGGGGCGTGGCCAGCTCCCAGGCTCAAGGGAGGCTCCCAGCCCTGTCCCCATGTGGGTCCTTGACCACCCTGCTCACTGTGCTGGAGTTGGTGATCTGCTTCTTCTCCATCTGGTCCATCCTGGGCCTCTCAGGGTTTCATACTTACCTCGTCGCCTCCAACCTGACAACTAACGAAGACGTGAGTAGGGCTGGAGCCACCCCTATGCCTGGGCAGGGTCCTGGGAAGGAGGCAGGGTGAGGGGGCTTATGGCGGCCGCAGTGCACCTGACTCTTGGGCTGCTGGGGTCACATGGGTGGAGACGGAAGGCCACCAGATGTTGCCTTCCAGTGCTCATGGCTTGGCCCTGGGAGACCCAGTGCAGGCTTCTAAGGCCCCTACATGCCTCGGGCCCTTGGCACGGGCTTTCTCGCTAACCCAGAGGCAGTGCTGCCCTGTAAGCCATTACACTGGCCAGCGTGTGACGGTTTCCAGAGTTCTTTTGGGTTCCTTTTGCCAACTCTGAGGCAGAAGGAAAAGGGATGCTTTTCTCCCGTTTGATGGCTGAGTGACTTGCTCCAAGGTCACACAGCTGGAAAGGGACACAACCAGGGTCATGGCCAGAAGCCAAGGTTGGGCCTTGCTGTGCCCCCACCACACTGCCCTTAGAGCCAGAAGAGCTGTGACGGTTGTCAAGGTATCTGTGGGGCTCCCTTATTGAGGGAAACAGTGAGGACAGGACCGTGAGGCTGTCTTGCAGATCACCAGCAAGCATTGTTTGAGCACCCCCTGTATGCCTAGCCCTGGGCTGGCCCTGACATCACCTTCCTGGTCTCGCAAACAGTAAGAAAGCAAACTTTTGAGAGCATCTGTGCCCAGGCCGCCATCACATACTGCTCAGAGGCCCGTGACCAACAGAAAGTACATTTTTTCACCTCAGCCTCTCATTCTGGAAAAAAAACTGAGCACTCCTGTTGGGGGATCGTGTGCTGGGTGACTGGTACTGAGCAGAAATGATCTCAGCCAGCATCTCCCAAGGCAGTCTCTAGATCTTCGGCATGTTCCTAGGGGTTAAGTGGAAAGATGTGTGATGGACAAAAAAGTTTGGAAAACTTTGGGTTAAAGCCAAGCAGGTATCCTTCCTTGCTAAACTCCCCGGGGCCTTTGATAGCTGGCTTCGCGAATCTAGAGACGGGCAGGATTTCATCGAATGCTCCACTGATGGTATCTGAGTTCCCTACTTTTCCAATGAGGACTGAGATCCAGAGATGTGGCCTGCCCAGGGTCATCAGTGTGTCGGCGGCAGGGCCAGTGTTCACAGGCAGTTCAGCCTGAGCCCTGGCCCCTTGCATGACCTTCACTCGTAGGTGGCTGGCCAGAGAAGAGAGGCTGCACCCAGAAGGTTGCCTTTGGAGACTTCTCTGGCTGGGCTGTGTTTTCTGTTCTGATTAGGGCTTCTTCCTCTCTGCCAGGGCCCTCCCACATCCAGCAGTCCCCCACACTCACTGAATAGCCCGGGTTAAAGGCACATTCCCTCCAGTAATCTATCCAGAGCTGGCTTCAGAATTCACCAGTTTTTCCCAGCCTCTAGGAAATAGAAAGCAAATGGAAGCAAAAGGAGGTACCTGACTCAGACCTCCTTCCTGCCGGCAGATCAAAGGCTCATGGTCCAGCAAGAGGGGCGGTGAGGCCTCCGTCAATCCCTACAGCCATAAAAGTGTTATCACCAACTGCTGTGCTGTGCTCTGCGGCCCCCTACCTCCCAGGTAAGCCAGGGTGCCAGAGAGAGGTCGCAGGGCCTGGCCTGGCCAGTGCGGGGCAGCCCTGTGAGTCCACAGCTCTCAAAAGAGGTTCTGGATGCAGCAGACCTCTTCTCACACCACAGAAACCCTCTGTGCACCATCCCCTGCAGAGTGCACTCAAGGCGTTTGTCACATAAAAGAATTCTATGTGATTGTTAATCACATAAGCTCATTGTAGAAAAAAATTAAGTGTAAAATATTAAGAAGAAGAATATTAGATATCCCGTTATCTTATTCCCCAGGGATCACCACAACAAATGTTTTGGCCACCCTTGAGCAACCCCTCCCTTCTGGTGCTGATGGCCTCCATGGTCCCTCCTGGCAGGAAGAGCCCTGGTGGCTCAGGCCCACTGGGCAGTGCCCTTCCATCTTCACACTAGGGGGCACCAGAGTGCCAGAACAGGAGTTAAGTTGCAGTGGCCCCTGCGGATGGAGACTTCACACACTGTCCACCCGACCCCATCCCCCACCCCGATTCTGTCATGCTTGCGATGGCAGGGTCGGTAACAGTGGGCGTCTCGCTCTTTCATCCTGCTCTTCCCCTTCCCCTCAGCCTGGCTCTATGGCAGCCAGATGGCCAAATGGGCCGCTTGGAATGAAGAGTGAATAAATCCAGTGGCCAAAACCAGGTGTCCAGAGTGCAGAGAGGGCCTTTCTGGAAGGAAAGGGTCTTGAACCCTCAACTGGAGATCAATTCCCCTTTCTCAGGCTTTGTAGGACTGGATTTTTCCTTGGCTGGGAAATGAACTCTGCCACTCAGTCCCCGGCCTGCATCACTGGTGTTGGGCAGGGGCCCTCACGTGTCCCCTCTTGTGTTTTGGAAGCCTGATCGACCGAAGGGGATTTGTGGAGCCTGACACGGTGTTGCCCTCACCCATCAGGAGCGATCAGCCAGCCTGTGGAGCCAAGCCCCACGCCAGCATGGTAGGAGGCCACCCCTGACCTGGGCTCACACTCGCCACCTGCTGGCCTGTCCACCCCTCCGCACTCACCTGCCGCCCTCCACACCTGCCGGGACCCTCCCCATTCCACCCAAGGGAAGCAGAGCTGCCAAAGACTCTCGTATTTATTTCCCACCCTGCGTGGCTTTCCCCACACTTCCATGGCTGTACCCTCTGCTCCCCAAACCCAACTTCCCACAGCCTTGGGCCCGAAATGCCCCCCAGCTGATTAGTGGCAGGAGTGACAGGAGAGAGAGGCCAGGGACCCTGAGGCTGCGAGGGGACGTTGCCAAGTCTCTGGCTGTGCCAGGGCAAGCCTCGCGTGAGTGAGGGAGCCGACTGAGTGCGATACCTCCCAGGTGGGGGCGCTGCTGGGTTCTGCTCAGCCCGGGGCCTGGGGGTGAAGCTGGACCCAGGGGCATTCTGCTCTGGACAGCAGGCTATAGAAGATGCCGCCTCTGTGGGCTGCTGTGCTGTGTGGGCTCCTTCATTCCTTCTGTGATAATCATTGTTCTTCTGTTTTTGTTCTTGTTTTCTGTATGGAGTTGGCCAATAGGATAGAACTGGGGGTACAGATAGAAAGGGCAGGGGGGGGGGGCAGGTGGACTACAGCCTGTGTCAGAGGAAGCGACACCAGCCAGCCAGGTACCCAAAACCTCAGCTCCTGCATGGTCCTGGGCCGCACGCTAGGAACTGGGGGCCTTGACCTCTTGCTGCCCGTGGCGGGTTTCTCTAAGAGATTCCAGTCTGGCCCCCCATCTCTCTCCCAAGTCGGTTCTTGGTCTGGGCGGTTGTACTCATGCTGGCAATACTTGAAATGGGTTTATTAATGCTGGGTATTTTGCACAATTTTATAGACCTCTTTTCTACGTAGCATTTTTTTAAACGGAAGAAGAAAAAAAAAAGTCAGCCACGTTGCTATCTGTGTAGTGCCAGGTTAAGGATTATCAGAAGGCAAGTTGGTTTTAATAAATTTATAAGAGAACTTCTGGCTGTGAACGTGTGAGTGTGAGTGTGTGTGTGTTCGCGTGTGCTCCTGTACGAATGTGGCTGGCTCCCATTTCCCTACATCCCCTAGGCCGCCCCTCTCCCCGCCATCCCCCTCCGGCGTCAGCCAGCAGCAGCAGGAGCAGCCTGAGCCATGGCCACAGGGATCCCGTGCCTTGATCACAGGAGCCCCCTGGGTTCCCGCCACAACTCAGCCCCTTTCCTCCTGTCTTTGCTTCCTCTTCGGACATTAGGAAGCCTGGGACCTGCCCAGACAGGCTGAGGCTGGGCGTGGTGGATGGGGTAATGGCTATGGGGAGCGGCTGCCGTTCTATAAGCCACACTCCCTCCTCTGGGCTCTGAGTGTGGGACCTAGTGCCAGTGGCCAGAAGAGGGGGAGTCTCTGCCAACTGGAGGACCTCGTCCAGAGAAAAGGGAGGAAAGAGCAGGGTGGTCCAAGAGGCAAGTGAAGTTTGGCCGAAATCTGGGTCAGAAACTCAAAGAATGTCTCTTCTCTGCTGGAAATTATAGCTTCTTGTTGAAATAGATAGGAAATTGTCCCACCCCCTCCTCGGCCCTTCAGGTGGCCTGAAGCCCTTGGAAACCGCTGAGGAAGTCCTCGCGTCTTGCCCTTCCTTGCTGCAAAGGCTAATGGGTCACAGGCAGCTGAGAAAGGGCAACCCCAGAGGGTCCCCTCTGGGAGAAGCAGCTCTACCCTAGTGTCAGGACCCTGGGCCAGGCTACAGTGGGGAGGGAGCTGGCTAGAGGAGGGGGCTCCCATGTGCCTTTTATTTAAGCCAGTATTCTTTGTTCCTGCTTGTAATAAAATTTTTGTTTTTAAGAGTTGATTTGCTTTGGTTTGGTTTTTGTTTGTTCTTTCTTTGCTGAGGCTCCAACTGGCAGCCAAACTCGGTCTTTCCTGGGGAGGCAGGAGGCAGGAAGCCCAGAGATGCAGCTAACGTGCTCCTCTCCTGGCTGAGTCTGCCTGCTTGAGGTGGAGCCAGGGGGCGAGGTCCCCATAGGCATGGAAGAAGAGGCCATCCTGGCCCCTCCTTATCCCCTCCGTTTTTCCCCTGCCTCGGGGACTTGGAGACTCCCAAGTTCTTTTTCCTTGCTGTGTTTTCACTCAGATCCCCAGGGACTGCCCAGCTAAGAAACCGTTTCTGAGACCGTAGTTTCCAGTTTGTGAGTCAGAGCCTCCCCGGCCCCCAGCCCCACCTGGGCAGCAGGGCCCAGCCAGACAACTCATAACTCCGGCCCGCCTCTCTGGTATCTCCCCCAGGAGGACACCTGTCAGGATTTTGCCATCTCCTGCACAGCCTGAGGGGAGCTAACAGGCCTCTTTGCAGAGGGTTAGCTGGTAAGAGCGTACCTCCCCCGTCAGCCAGCACTGCCCGCTCCCCTCACACACCATCTCATCCTCATCGCATGCCTCGCCAACCCCGTGGAGCCCATTCATCTGTCTGGTGTGTGGTGTGGTGCGTGTGCTGGCGGTAGTAGGGCCGCCAGGGCTTCCCCCCCAAACAGAAGGATCGGGGCCTGAGGGCGGGGCTAAGAGCCCAGCCCTGCTCTGGACTGAGGAAGTAGCTTCACGCAGAGCCGCTCTCCCACTCGAGCAGGAGGTGAAGGGTGAGGTTGGGGAGAGGGTGGCCTTCCTGCTCTGAGGTGCTGGGGCCTGTCCTGGTGGTGTCCTGGTGTGCAGGAGCCCTTAGTCACTAACACTTGTGTCCTGGCTTTCTGTCCCTGCTGAGCTCTCTCCTGCTTCGTGGCCTGCCGCCCAAGCCTCGGCCCTTCTGTGGGGAAGAGGCAGGTGCTGGGGTAGCACCTGTCCCCGCCAGCAACGCTGCAGGCCCCCTGCCCCGTCCTCGCGAGCCCGCTAACCCTCTCTCTTCTCCTTCTTTGCTGTCCTGCTGGGATCTCCAGTGTGTGCGGGGGCTTAAGGACCTCCTGAGGACCGCTGCTCTCTGCCTCTCCAGGAGCGGCCCGAGGAGAGCCAGGCACCCGGCCCCTCCACCTGCCTAACCTGTGGCCCATCTGCCACCGTCTGTGCCTACAGGGTCTGCCCCCAAGCCTACCCCACACGTGTGCTCTCCAGAGCCCCCCACTCCAACAGGGGGCAAGGGCCGGCCTCTTGGCCCCCACCCCCACTCCATGCCAGCCAGAGTGTAGAAAGCCATATCGCAGCTGTCAGCACAATGATACAATACTCTGCTGAAACTTGCCCCCCTTCCACTTCGCGTCCCCTTCCCCAGATCTGTAAGGTGTCGAGACTCTTCAGGAATCTGGCCTTACAGCCTGCCCCCTTCCAGAATCAGGCATAGCCGTACTGGGGCCGAGCAGGTTTCTTCAGGAGCCTCTGGGGTGTTGGTTGAGGACGCTGCTGAACAAGTTTGGTGACTGTTCTAAGCACAACCGGTTTGACACTGTTCCCACGGCCCCTCCATCCCCACTACCCTGAGTAGGTAAGATGCAAGGAGGACGCCTGTTCCCTTTGCCCCAGGCGCTGAGGGCCTGAGCTAGCCGGCTGGGACAGCCCACTGTTCTTCAGAGGACCTCCAGGGAGCTGGGCTGGGCCCTGGAAATCTGCCCAGTCCACGGCTGGGGGCCGCTTGTCTGCTGTCCTGTACCTTTTTTAACCGAAATAAAGATTTCCCTCTTCTTGCCATATCCTTGGATGTCCGGTGCCACCTTTACTCTGGGGTCTGGGGGTGAGGCCTGTGATGAGTGCGCGGAAGGTCTGGCTTACCCGCACTGCCAGCTTTGTTCTAGTTGGTTAGTGCCATTCCAAGATTTAAAGATTGATTTATTTAGCAGGGGATTGGGGGGGAGGGGCAGAGGGAGAGAATCTTCACATTAAGTCCCCACTGAGCACGGAGCCAGATGCAGGGAGGTTATATCCTAAGAGGAAACCAAGAATCAGCCACTCAACCTACTGAGCCACCTATGCGCCCCACCCCCCCTTTCTGGAGATTTAAAAGAAGAGGCACAGTGAAGCCAGAAGTGACATCAGAAGAGTAGCCAGTGTCCTCTTCAGTCTTCTCTTCTAGAACTGGTCTCAGTGCCAGAGGCCTTCAAGCCTTATGTGACCTCAACTCTGAACAGCGCCAACCCAAGGTGGGACTGTCACCCTTGAACTGAACCTAGCCCAGGTTAACAATCTCATGGAACCTTCCCTTCTCCCAGCTGCTGCCCCACATTGAGATATGCACACCGTATGCTAAGAGCTAGAAAATAATTACGGCAGCCATTTAGCAAGCGCTAACCGAGTGCCAGGCCCATTTTTTTCACCTAAACCTATGAGGAAGGTGATGTCAGCATTTTTTTTTACAGATGAGGGAACTGAGGCATAAGGAAGGCACAGGTGTTGTGCAGGATCTCCCAGCTGATAAAGCAGCAAATCGAGGATTTGAACCCAATCTCTGCCCTAACCTCTGACCCCTCTACACTACCCAAGGAATGAGTAGGGCTCCTTCAGGATTAGGGCCTCTCAGAGGGAGAAACCCAGTTAGAAGCTGTTATTCACAGCCATCAGAGGGCTTAGAGGTGATCTATGCTGGCCTCCTTGTACTGATGGGAAAACTGAGGCTCAGAGGCAAGATGGGACCTTCCCTTCTCCCGAAAGGCCTTAAAACAGAGTTGGGATGCAGTCCCACAGCCCCACATTCCCTTCTCTTTCCACCAACTCCACTCTGTGACCCAGACTGGACTGGTCTAGATGTGGGATACTCTAAACAGAGCCTTGAGGAGAAAAAGACTCGGGATCGCTGAGTCATTTAAAAGTAATCTAATAATCCCTCCCAAAGGCAACTAGTAGAATGAACCCTTGACTGGATAACTGACGTCTTATTTACAACTAACCAGGGGGAGAAGTGTCATACCTCCCTCCAGTCACTTGTTTAATTTGATCATTCCAAGACTGGAAGAAATTTCATAGGAAGACCTTTCTGGATTCTAATCACTCCCTCCCGCTGTACTCAAGAGTCCTGTCTGTTCTCAGTGGAGCTAGATAGCAACTGGCTGCTGCCTTCTCTGTCACAAGCCTGTGACTATCGCTTGCCTCTTGAACATGCTGTGGGGATGGATGCTATATGGAGGAGAGCGGGCAGGATGAGGAAAGCCCCTTTTGAGCCACAGCCCCGACTCCCGTCCTGCTGACTCAGGCTGCTGACGGTGGAGCTCCGTACCCTGCCAGGGCCTGCCGTCTCCTGCCTGCCTGGGCTCCTGGACTTGGGAAATGGAGGCCTGGAGGCAAAGGGAGGTGTCTGAGACAGGAACTGAGTCAGGATCGACAGGCTAGAGCGGGCAGGAGGTAGCCTGGCTCCCAGATTCACCCCTAAGCTTCGGCAGGCGAAGGGAGGAGGAGTGAAGAGGCTTCCTTTCGCTCTTCTCTCTTCTGGCTGTGCTGAGGGCATGGAGCTTGTGGTCTCCACCACCACATCTGGCTTGAGTGACAGGAAGAGAATGCTGCCTTCCTAGAAACAGAGCACCTCCAAAATTCCTAGGCGTGCCAGGCCCTGCCTTCCAGGTTTCTGGTGCTCTGGGATCTCTAGCTTTCCCCCAGGACTTGGGAAAGCCTGAGCTGGATGACTAGTACAAAGGAAGGTCCTTGAGGGCCTCAGGCCTGTGTAGGCCAGAGGAATGTCTGCTGGAGAGGGAGGAGACAGTGCTGAGTGAGCACATCTGACCATTCATCTGTCTTCTTTCTCCTAAGGACACTCAACTGGGGAGGGTCCAGTCCTCAGGTAAGGCTTGGTTTGGGACCCTGTTGTCATTTCACAGAACCCAGCTCCATGTCAGTGCTTTAAGGGTATGTGGTTATAATAATAAGATTGGTTGGATTTTTTTCATATGATAATAACAGTTACCATTCACTCTACTATGTGCTTTTCCATCAACTTATTTAATCTTCACAACAAACCCCCTTTTACACTTAGGAAGACAGAGGCTTACAGAGGTTAGGTCACTTGGCCAAGGCAATACATCTTCTAAAAATTAAACCCAGGCAATCTTATTCCAAAGATACTAGGTTATTCTAGCTCTTATAGAAAATAATACATATCTACCGTTGAAGAAAATAGGAAAATCAAAAGGAAAAAAAAAATCACTTGGAATGCCACTACCTAAAGATATGCTCTATTAAATTAGTACTTTAATGCATTTCCTTTCCATCATTTTCTGTGTGGGTGATTCCATCTGAGCAAAGCCTTGGAGATGTCAAGCCTAAAATCCCTTCTGTTTCCTTGGAAAACCTGTAGTATCTGCCTAGGCATGCTGCTCCTTTTCCTTCAAAGAGGCAGATCTCCTCTTTGGTTCTGAGTTCTGGCCTAAGCCTCCCTCCAGGAGGGGAAGGTGGGCATTGAGGCTCCAACCAAGAGGAACCAAGGAGAGACAGACCTGTGAAATGGCCCTGGCACCCAAATTAAGCTGGCTGGATCCCAGTGAGGGAAGCCCCACCCTTGAGCCCCATCTGAGCTTTGGCTAGGGGTGGGGCAGATAAGGAGGAACCTACCCTCATGGGCAGGGTGCCGACACCTTCAGGTGAAACTCCTGGCTGAATGAGAACAGCATCCCAGCAAAGAGGGACAGAAGGTTGGCAAGAGAGAAGCATCCCATCTCTGAGGCCTCTGCCAGGGGTCAGAGGGAGGGCCACAGTCCAAGGGAAGGGACAGGGAAATTTCTAAGAGGCAGGCTGGGGGAGGCAGCACTCACCTGGGACTGCTACCCCATAAAACAAAATGGTAGGTGTCACCACCACCTTCTTTATCTCGGTCCTCTCTCCCCAGGTGCTAGCGTCCCCCGCTGGGGATCCAAAGTGGGCTGAGCACCCAAGTGGCCTGCTTCCCAGTCTTTGACAGAGGGCAGGCTGAGTCAGGCAGGAAAGCTGGGCCCCCACCCTGTGTGAGCCCCGCTGATACATGATGGCAGGCAGCTTGGAGGGGGTAGGTGACCTGGCGTGGAAAGCCAGAGGGTAGGTCCTCAAACAAGTGGCAACAGGCCACCAACTTGAAAGGGAAAATTGTGCTGTGATGGGGAAGGTGTCCAACAAACCTACTGGGTGACTAATTACAAAGGCTGGGCTGGAGCGTCAGGGCCCGCTCGTTAAACACTTCATTAAGTGGCACCCTGAGCGATGCCACCTGTGCATCCTGGGAACTCAGAGGGAACCCTGAGGGGGAGTGATGACCGGGGGATAGAATCACTTCAGGCAAACTCCGGAAGAAGCCTGGATGTCACTTCTAAATACAGCCTGGACCTCACAAGGCAGAGGCCTTGACAGGAGAAGCCAAAGGAAGGAAGTAGGATGCAGGGGGCTTAGTAGCTGTGTGACCCTGAGTAAATCTCATCCCTCAGCATTCCCATCTCTAAAGTGGGAGTAATAGTCACAGTGTGTCTCACAGAAACATGGTAGGGATTAAATTCAATCATGGATGTGAAGGTGCTTGGGAAACTGCAGCCCTACCTAAACATAATTATCTCACCTGAACCAAGGTGGGACATGTACCTGGTAGGATTAAGAATCCGTCCTCTTGGGTGCACCGATCTTCATGGGCTCTAGCTAGGCTGAAGCAGCCAGTTGGTTGAAGCCATCCTTGGCCCCTGGAAGAACACCACGAAGGAGGATCTGATTTGAGAAACTGGGGCAGCTCTGTGGGCATTCATGTAATCGAAGCCCTGAACAAGAGGGGGCAGCCTGGAGCCCGGAAAGGTGTCTGTGCAGATGGGGCCAACGCCCAGCCGATTTCTCCCGCTGACTGCCCCTGTGACTCACCCCATAGCCCAGCCTTTTACCTTTAAGGAAGAGCCGGAAAGGGTGTGGGGAGAATAGGAGAGGGAGGCAGGTCCTGGGCCCCAGCCCCGCCCTCTGTCCCTGCCCACCCGTCTCTGGGGCCTGGCCATCCAGCCAAAAGGCAGGCAGAGAGCAGGGGAGGCTCAGAATCCAGTGTTGGTTTCAAGGCAGCGAGTTAGCCCGCCACCTGTCTGTCTGTCACCAGAGCCATGGAGAGAGCCAGTCTGATCCAGAAGGCCAAGCTGGCAGAGCAGGCTGAACGCTATGAGGACATGGCAGCCTTCATGAAGAGCGCTGTGGAAAAGGGTGAGGAGCTATCCTGCGAAGAGCGAAACCTGCTGTCAGTGGCCTACAAGAATGTGGTGGGTGGCCAGAGGGCTGCCTGGAGGGTCCTGTCCAGTATCGAGCAGAAAGGCAACGAAGAGGGCTCGGAAGAGAAGGGCCCCGAGGTGCGAGAGTACCGGGAGAAGGTGGAGACTGAGCTCCGGGGCGTGTGTGACACGGTGCTGGGCCTGCTGGACACCCACCTCATCAAGGAGGCAGGTGATGCTGAAAGTCGGGTGTTCTACCTGAAAATGAAGGGCGACTACTACCGCTACCTGGCTGAGGTGGCCACCGGTGATGACAAGAAGCGCATCATTGACTCAGCCCGGTCGGCCTACCAGGAGGCCATGGACATCAGCAAGAAGGAGATGCCGCCCACCAACCCCATCCGCCTGGGCCTGGCCCTGAACTTTTCAGTCTTCCACTATGAGATCGCCAACAGCCCCGAGGAGGCCATCTCACTGGCCAAGACCACCTTCGATGAGGCCATGGCTGACCTGCACACCCTCAGCGAGGACTCCTACAAAGACAGCACCCTCATCATGCAGCTGCTGCGAGACAACCTGACGCTGTGGACCGCCGACAACGCCGGGGAAGAGGCAGGCGAGGCTCCTGAGGAACCCCAGAGCTGAGCCAAGCCCGCCCCCTCCCTGCCGCGCCCTGCCCTCCCCAGCACCTCCACCGTGGCAGAGAGGACTAGTAGGGGTGGGAGGGCCGACCCCTCTCCCCGAACGCTCTGCACCCTGCTCACAAGAGCTCCAAGGAGAGGGACCAGCAGAGCTAAGGCCAGCTGGAGCCAGGGGGTCCGGCTCTGCCTGCAGCTGTGGGAGCTCCTCGCCAGGGGTCAGCCCACCCACCTCTGCTCTCTGCACCCCTCCTCCAAACTCCACCGCCAACAGGGCCACCTCTAACCCCTCCTGACTCTTTCCCACCCCTGTTTGCCTCAGAAACTTAGGAATTGAGGAGTGTCCCACCCTTGCGGCTGAGAGCTGGACTGTGTGGCGGATGAGTGTGTGAAAGACTGAGAGAGAGTGAGAGCGAGTGAGTGTACGACCCAGAATGACAGGGAAAGCGTGTCTGCTGGGTGTGACCCTGTTTTCTCTCAATAAAGTTCCCCTGTGACACTCCTTCTGTCTCTTCCAGTTATTGGTGGAGGGATGGGACAGGGACTGGCTTATGATTTTCAGAGACCTTGACTTTTGCTTCTGATTTAGGGCCCTGACCTCTCATGGGGCTGGCTCAGTGACCCACAGGCAAGACTTTGGAGCCAGTGACTCCAGGTGAGAGGCTAGGGGGTGGGGGTCCAGCCCTCCCAGGGGAGGCCCCCACAAACTGGTCTGGACCCCGGAGGGTCAGGAGAGCGCAAAGGCGGCTCTGACGCTGCTCGGAAGGGGCCCAGGGCAGGAGGCCGAAGAACCAGATCTGAGGAGACATGAAAGCAGGGAGTGTCAGGTCCATGCTACAGGGAGAGGCTGTAGCGAGCGGCAGGGAGCATCCCAGATCGGAAAACGAGGAAGAGTCCCATCAAGCGCTCCAATCCGAGAGAAGGGAAGCACAATCTGGACAGCGGCATGACGCCGCCATTAAAAGCCCATATCTGAGAGGGGAATGCCCCCGCCCCAGCGCTCGGACGCGGGGACAAGATGAGAGGGGGAGGCGAGGAGGAGCCGCGAGCTGGGTGGGAAGGGCCGCGGGGAGCGGAGGCCACCCAAGCTAACCCAGCTCGCCACCTCCGCCCCCGGCCGCCAGCTCCGACACGCCGGGACCCTCTGCAGCCTGGCTCGCTCCCGCCTTCACCGCCTGGGGCTGGAGGCGGGCCCGAGGCCGATATCGCCCAATCTCGGGAGAGAGCTGCTCAGGGACCCGCCCCCGGAACCCGACGAGCCAATGGGGGAGAGCGCGGCGGAACGCGCGGGGTGTGTCTTCCCTCCGACCGCCCGGCCCAGCGGGCGTCTCGATGCTCTGCGGGAGTGAGGGGTTCCCTGTGCAGTCCGCCAAGCCCCAGGGGCAGCGCTTTCCCGGTTTCACTCAGACAAGTTGCCACCCGTTCAGCCCGAGAGCTCCGCATCCACGGAGCAGCGGGACCGGGCGGGGCCGTGCGGCAAAAGGAGTCCCCGCCCTTTGAGTCATCTGCTCTGCTGGCGTTGCCCGGCCTGGGCAGGCGGGCAGGGTTGGCCGCCCGGCCACCAGTGCGTCCCCACTACCTTCCAGGATCCAGGCAGCCCTGAATCGATGAGCTTGGACTGTGTCCCCGACTGGCTCTGCGACCTTGGAAAAGCCATTAGAACCTTCCCTGGGTCTCAGGTTCCCCCTCAGTATCAAAGGGTTTGGGCGAAAGTCTTGACAAAAACTGGGGTGTCAAAACTGCCTTGGGTTTGAATCCCAGCCCTCCTTGGTCAAGACTCTGCTTTTCGTTTGTGCCTTTTTTTGTAAAGTGGGGATTGAAAAACTGTACCTAAAGAATTGCTATGGGGCGCCTAGGTGACTCAATGGGTTAAGCCTCGCTTTCGACTCAGGTCACTATCTCAGGGTCGTGGGATCTCTGCTCGGCAGGGAGCCTGCTTCCCCCTCTCTGCCTGCCTCTCTGCCTACTTGTGATATCTCTGTCAAGTAAATAAATAAAATATAAAAAGAAAAAAAAAATAAAGAGTTGCTATGAAGTTTGAGAAAATAAATGTGCCTAAAGTAGTCGACAGGGCATGTTTAATACATGTTAGCTATTATTAAACCTTCCAGCATCAGTAGTCTAGGGTTGATCCGTTTCCGTACCAATTGTCAGTCAGGCCTGGTCCAGAGGAGTAGCTTTATTGTTATTTTTTAAATTCAAGTTGTTTTTTTTTTTTTTTTAAATTTTATTTATTTATATGACAGAGAGAGATCACAAGTAGGCGGAGAGGCAGGCAGAGAGTGAGGAGGAAAGCAGGCTCTCTGTGGAGCAAAGAGCCCAGTGCAGGGCTCGATTCCAGGACCTGAGCGGAAGGCAGAGGCTTTAACCCACTGAGCCACCCAGACACCACCAGGAGTAGCTTTATTGCCAAAGCTGTCCTGCATGCTCACTGGGCCACCAGAGGATACTGTCCTGATATCAAGTAGTCACTGGTAAGATAGAGGGAACTCAGTTCAGCCTCCTCAGGTTCCCCAGAGTCCAAGTTTGGTCACACCCGAGGGACTGGAAATTGAAGGACTCTTATCAGAGCTACTTCTACAAGGGAAGCTGGCAGGACCACTCTGCTGCCTTCCGAGTTCCGGGTTTTCTCTTCTCCTTTCCTGGAAGGGTGTTGGTTTTCAAGGCAAGCAGGCAGAGACTCTGGATTAGGGCAAGTGACTCTCCCTCGGATCTGGAAGTGACCCATTTTCTCTTACCAGACAGGTCTGGTGACTTTCTCTTAATGGGTCAGTCCGGGAAGAGATCTTCTTTCTTTTCTCTCACTCTCTGACTTTTGTCTATCTTACACCACTCATGGTTGCCCTATATGGGAAAAGAAATGAGCTACCCCTAAGGTAATGTGTTGGCATTGAGAGATTCCAGAAGCAGATGCTGTGGATTGGAATATCACCAAATCAGATGGCTAGGTGTGAGCCAGCTTAGGCACCAGCTTCTGACCATGAAAGTCCCAGACCTTTTTGTTTATGACATAATCTCTCTAAAGCTTTCTTACCAGGACGGAATGTCAATGAGCATCTCTTGCCATCTCTTCCTGACCTAAATTTGACATTTACATTTTTTCAGTCCTACTGTTAATGGGTACGGAATTTCTTTTGGGGTGATGCAATGATCCAGAGTCAAATAGTGTTGATACTGGCGCCTGGCTAGCTAGGCTCAGTCTGAAGAACGTACAACTCTTGATCTCGGAGTTGTGAGTTCAAGTCCCACATGGTTGTGTAGAGATTACTTAAATAAATAATAAATAAAAACTTAAAAAAAAAAAACCATCACCAAAATGTTGGTATTTACACAACTTTGTGAATATACTAAAAACCACTAAACTGTACTCTTGAGGGGGATTAATTTTTTAAATATGATTTAGTTAATATATCCTGTATTATTAGTTTCAGGGGTAGAATTTAGTGATTCATCAGTTGCATGTAACACCCAGCGCTGCTTACATCAAGTGTCCTCCTTCCTGCCCATCATCCCAATGCCCCAACCTCCCCAGCCACCTCCCCTCCAACGAACGTTAGTCGGCTTCCTGTAGTTGAGTCTGCTATGGTTTGCCTCGCTCTCTGTTTTTATATTATTTTATTTTTTCCTTCTCTTCCCTTATGTTCATATGTTTTGTTTCTTAAATTTTACATATGAGTGAAATCATATGGCATTTGTCTTTTGAGAGGGATGATTTTTATGGCATGTGCATTTTATCTGAGTTTAAGTGTTTTCTCCTGGAGTTTTCCAAATTCCAAAGCCAAATTCCAAATTTCCAAAGCCCAGCTTCAGGTCAGAACATGACTAGTTGCCTCCCCTCTCCCTTTAACATGTATACAAAGCTTTTGGATATGCTATCCTACCAACTCCTTTCCTTTATAGAGGGACATTTATTCAGTTATGATTTCATATCTACTTGACTTCACCTCTGGGTTTGCAGCCATGTGCTGGGTCTATTTCTTAACTCTTCAGACAGCTTCCTAAAAATGGTAACTTTGTCTCATTATTTTTACGTTCTTCCTCCAGTGCCTTCAGCAAGGTTTTTGTACAGGACTATGCTCAGAACTTAGCTTTATTTATTTGTATTTATTTTTTAAAATGTTGTTGTTGCTGTTTAAATAATCTCTATACCCAGTGTGGGGTTAGAACTTAAAATCCTGAAATCAAGAGTCACGTGCTCCATGGACTGAGACAGCCAGGCGCCCCTCGGAACTTAGTTTTAAACCATCCTCCCAAATGCCTGAAAACCCAGTGGAGTGCCAGGTCTTCTATTGTGGAAATGGAAATACAGCTGGTTCTGGGATGAGGCAGGGCTGTCTAGACAGAGATTGGAGCTCACAAAGATTCAGTAACCCCAGCCCTATCCTTCCTGTCCTGCCAGAGTACCTGACCCACCAGGAAATGGGGCTAAGGGCTTGAAAAGATCTTCCTTTCCCAAGAAGTTGACGGATATAGGAAAAATCTACAACCTATAATTTTCTAAAGAAGGTATCTACTCTTCTCACATATGTAGTTACTTCAGAGAGCAAAATGCAAATTGGCTGTCTAGAACCCCAGGAGTAGAAGATAAAGGGCAAGGCTTTGAACTAACCAGGACCCTAGGGAGGTCAAGTCACTGGGGTCAGGCAGACCACAGTGGCTCCTTCCAGAAAAGCAAGACACTCCTACACACACATGTCCAGTGTCCAAATGTCCAGCACCTTTTTGAGAAAACCTAATTTTGGATGCTTGCACCGAGACTGCCCATCTGACCAACAGGCCCCACTTCTTCCTAGAGAGTACAGTAATAACAATGGCTGGAGCGCCGGCCGTGGGCCAGCCACTGTCGGACCTCGCCCGCACAGAAATACATAGCATCTTTGTTTTGCCTATGAAGAGACTGAGGCTTAGAGCGGCTAAATAACCCGATAACTAAGGTTATAAAATTACTTACATGTCTGGGGAGTGGAGACGGGTCTAAATCCAAGGCCCATGATTCTTAAACTACAACAGCTGTTTCCAAATTGTGTTCAGAGGGTTCCCCATAAACTGCCACAGGGCAGGAGGCCAGCAGTCTGGGTTTCCCCTGTTCCCACACACATTGGCTAAAATCGTCACACATATGTC
The DNA here is from genome assembly GCF_030435805.1 of Mustela lutreola. Lineage (NCBI taxonomy): Eukaryota > Metazoa > Chordata > Mammalia > Carnivora > Mustelidae > Mustela > Mustela lutreola. The sequence goes on from NC_081299.1 coordinate 19,668,950, forward strand.
TGTTTTGTATACTGGAGTTTCATGAGTTAAAAATAAGTTTGAAAAGAACCACATGATGTTATGCTGCCCTGCTTGTGTCTTGGACTTTCTAAGAATCAAAACAGACTTTTTCATCGAACCGCCACCCCAGGGCCCGGCGGAAAGGAATTGTCTCCAATGGGAAAAGACCGTGTAGGGGGCCAATTTCCTGGCACGTTCACCAAGTTAAACGTTCCTTCCCCTGGTTACATCCTTTGTTCCTTTCCAATTCTTCGCCCTGTTCAGAGGGCTCCCCCAGCCCACTGTCCCTGCCGTGGGAGGGGTGAGGGGAGGGAGGCAGGTTTCTGCAGGGTAGGTGCGCTCCTCTCAGAACAGTCCCCGCCCCACCTACCCGGTGAGTCAGGAGCCAGGAATGTCTGTGGGGGCAGCAGACAGGTATGTCACCCTGGGGGTGTCAGAGGCTGATTCATCTCTCATCTCCACCCAATCTTCTCCTTGGTGCTCTCTGGGAAATTTAACTCATTATCTGTCTAGAGATAAAAGAGGAAATTCCAGACTCGGAAAAGCATGGAGTCTTCAATCTGGGGCTAGGTATAATACCGAATACATCAGATTATGGCGTTCAAGGAGTATTTGTTATAAGAGAAGAAGGAAGACACATCCCCTGGCTTTCTTCCCTCAAGTAAAGTTAACCTGAAATATCCTTGTCTGACTGTAGAGGGGCCTGATCTTAACTCAGAATAGGCTACGTAACCACGGGTATGACTGAAGAGTTGGGAGAGGGGCTCCTGGGTGGCTCAGTCAATTAAGTGTCTGCCTTGGGCTCAGGTCATGATCTCAGGGTCCCTGCTCAGTGGGGAGTCTGCTTCTCCCTCTCCCTCTGTGTCCTCCCCAAGTAAATAAATAAAATCTTTTTAAAATTTTTTAAATCTTTTTTTTTTTTTTTTAAGATTTTATTTATTTGACAGAGAGATCACAAGTAGGCAGAGAGGCAGGTGGGTTGGGGGCGGCGGGGAAGAAGCAGGCTCTCTGCTGAGCAGAGAGCCTGACAGACGTGGGGCTTGATCCCAGGACCCTGGGATCATGATCTGAGCGGAATGCAGAGGCTTAACCCACTGAGCCACCCAGGCGCCCCAATAAACAAAATCTTAAAAGGAAAAACAAAAAACGTTGGGCGAGATCTTACCCTTGTTCCAGTATTCCTTAACCTCTGTTTCGATCATTCCACAAGGACTGTGAAGGCTTCAGGATTAATGTAAGGGAAGAGGTGGTAATCCAGTGTGATGCGGAGCACAAGGGAACATTTCTTTTTTCCTTTTTTTTTTTTTTTTAAATTAACATATAATGTATTATTAGTCCCAGGGATACAGGTCTATGAATTGCCAGGTTTACACAAGTAGAAGTAAAACTTCACAGCACTCACCACAGCACATACCCTCCCCAAACAAGGGAACATTTCTTGATGTTGTATTTGCACAGCAAGCAGATAGCACCCCCCACACTCATACACACACACACACATGCACACATCCTCCAATGTCCGAATGTCTGGTGTGTTTGGAGGAAAACTTGATTTCCGATTCTTGAAGCAAGATAGCTGCAGATTTATTTAGGATGGCTTTGTAGGGGCCTCTCATTTTGCACAACTACTTCAAGGTCTTGGATGGAAAAAAAAAAATGAAGCTTTGCTATGTATTCTGGTCCAGAGGGTCTTCCCAGTACTCATATTTTCTCACCTCATTTGGGCTCCAAATCCCCAGCCCCGTCCCCTCATAGCTCCTCAGTCTTAGGCCACCTGGATCTCTGGGGCCATCTGAAATTGGATCCTTGGCTGGAAACGAAGGACACAGTGGCCTGGAAATGAGGTGTATGCTTTCCCCTGGCCTCAGTAGGCCTGATGCCATCGAAGTATGAGCTAATCCAGACTCTTCCTTCTAAAGGCTAGGTGAGCACTCAACAGCCAGGGAGGAGAGAAGGAAAAAGTGAAGGAAAAGGAGTAGGGGGCTACTGCTCCGCCTGCTAGAGAATTTCTCTTTAGGATTCTGGGGTGGCCGGGCCTCCCCATTGCTTTAAAAAATTTCAAAAAATTTTTGAAAATTTTTTGGATCTTAGTAGTGGTAGGATGGGTCTGCCATCACTTCCCTCCCCTTCTCGATAGCCCTGGGAAAGGCGAGAGAATCTCTGAGGTAGACCTTCCCACAGACTCTAATGCGATCAGGCTTCCTTTCTCAGCCAACTGTGGGTAAGCATTTTACTAATTCAGAAACAGCTGAGAGCAGACTGGCTGTGCTTCAGCTCTGTGGGTTTTAGGGCGTCACTCTCACTCCTAAGCCTCTTTGTCTGCGCTGGAAACCTGTCCAATTAGCTGTGACCTCTGATAAGTTCCAAATAGTATCTTCCAATTTTTTTTGAGGGAGGGTCCCCCACTTTTTTTTTAAAGATTTTATTTATCTATTTGACAGAGATCACAAGTAGGCAGAGAGGCAGGCAGAGAGAGAGGAGGAAGCAGGCTCCCTGCTGAGCAGACAGCCTGATGTGGGGCTCAATCCCAGGACCCTGAGATCATGACCTGAGCGGAAGACAGAGGTTTTAACCCACTGAGCCACCCACGCGCCCCTCCCCCACTTCTTTAAATAACTTTTTATAAACAATTTCAAAGTAAACCTTTAACCACTCATATAAATGGAAATGCACATATCCTAATACCAGTAGTTAGCAGAGATGACCAAGAAGGTTCCTTCTAAGGCACTCAGAGATGGTTTCCTCCCTCCAGAGGTTGGTCATGATTGCCAAGTGAGGTCTGGAAGTGAGAAGAGCACTTTCAGACAATGCCGGGGAGATGCACAGTGCTGCTTTTCTGGAAAGCATTTTGGCATTATGAATCTGGAACCTGGGAAACATCAGCTGTTTCATTTCTAGGATGTAATCATAAGCTAAAAATCAGAGACTCAAAGATTTGCGCACAAAGATGTAATCACAGAACTATTAACAAGAGCAAAAAAAGGGAATAATTTCGGTTAACCATGGGAGTCTGGACGGTGAACGTCACTGCCTCACCATGAAATATTATCTTATAAACATTTAAAGGGTCTTTATGTTTTTTATTTTTAAAAATATTTTATTTATTTATTTGACAGAAATCACACGTAGGTAGAGAGGCAGGCTCCCTGCCGAGCAGAGAGCCTGATGCTGGGCTCAATCCCAGGACCCTGGGATCATGACCGGAGCCGAAGGCAGAGGCTTTAACCCACTGAGCCACCCAGGCACCCTGTCTTTATGTTTTCAATTGCACAAAATAGGGTTAACTAAAAAAAGCAGATTACAAAGCAAGTGGAGCATATTCCCGTCATACAAAGGCTATAGCTATCCCTTTGCACATACGGAAAAGTAAGACCAAAAGAAAACCACAAAATATATAGAACATTTAAGTAGAAAATTTGTTATAGATTACAAGTATTTTTGATTATTCATATGTTATGGGATTATGGGTGACTTTTTTTCATTTTCCAAGTTTTTTTACTTTTCTATCCGGGGAGAAAAAAAAGAAATCTCAAGAATGGTTGCCCCCTGCCAGCCACATCGCAGGATTGTCTTTCTCGTGCCCGCATTGTGCTGTCCCCTCCCCAGCATGGCAGAAAATCATTTTGCCATCAGTAGAAGGTGAACAGAGGTCCATTTACTGGAGGAGAAAAAAAGCCTTGCTGTCACACCAAGGCCTGAAAATTAAGTTTTGGATGACTTCCATCTTCCCCACTTCAAGACTACGGCAAATACACGCTGAGAGGGCTTGGCTACAAGGCCATAAAGTTCAGAGGCTTTAACCTTCCTTCCAGCTGGCTTGCGTTGGTGAGAGCCAAGGTGACGGGGTGAGCGTCAGAAACCCTGACCACAGCCCTTGGTACTATATTCAAAAATAGCACCCACCCTCTCAGCTTACCTGATGAGGGATTTGTCCAGCAACCTGGGCGTCGGGATTCCTGGGCTCCAGGCCCCACTGGTGACTCAGTCGTCCCCAGGCTGTGCCTCCTGGCCTCAGTTTCCCTGGCTTGCTCTGTTGATACTCCCCACCTACTGCAGGGTGTTAATAGGGGTGTGGTGCTTTGAACTTCTCAGATGAAAGAGGCTGGGGAAGCAGCACCTAGTTATTAGCCCCTATCCGGCTGAGCGTGGGAGTGGAGGTCGCCTGCTTTCATATATATCCAGCTAGAGCAGCGTCCTCATGGCCCCTCACTCTTCTGCCTTCTGCTGTCTAATGCCACTTCAGAACAGATTTTCCCAAGTCGAATTCTCCAGTCGCCCAAACCACCAGTGACCTAGCATCCCTTTGATTGCTGATTCAGTAATACTCTACAGGTGTTTAAATTCTGTCTCCTGATGGGCTACAGGTCCTGTGGGAGAAGGGCTGTGGCTTTTCACTACCTAGAATTCACAATTAAGAAGTTAGCGAAGTGAACAATGAGATAGGCTGACCAAAGTTCAAACTCCTCATCTGTTTCCTCACGGTAAGATGAGGCTTCCTAATACTCTGTCTTGTCTCAATCTCCAGGAGTTGCTGTGAGAGCCCCATGAGAAGCATGTGTGTGGAAGCACTTTGTAAAATGCCAAGCCCTTCTCGCGTGTTAACAGGACCAACTGTCTGCAAATACGACTTCTGGCACAACCACCATCTGTCCCCTGCTGCCTCCAGGCTGTGGCTGGGGGAAAAAAAAAAAAAAAAAAAAAAGGCCTGGGATGCCACCTATTGGTCAAAAGTATGAACTGCACTCAACCAGTTAATAGCAAAAGCAAACCGTTTCAACTCCCAAACCATGTTCATTTTTGCCATACTCCTCACGTCATGTTAATACTTAATATTTTTCTTTAAATAACTCACTTTTTATACACAATTTCAAAGTAAACCTTTAATCACTCGTACAAATGGAAAACTAGTTAACACCTGCCAAAAAGGAATACAACCGTAAAATAAATACCATTAAGATGAAACGTTCAGATCTGCCAGAAGCGTTGCCTGTGAAAACTCAAGCTCGAGTATCACTGCTAAAACCAACTATTAACAAAATCACACAACTGGAGTCCGCGTGTCAGGCCTCTAGCACAGTCTGCCCTGTATAAAGAAACGACTCTTCTGAGGAAAGGTGGCATTCCTTCGTTCTGCCTCAGCTCTCTGGGCCTGGATGGTTGGAGAAAGTTTAAAGTTTCAAAAAAGTAGAAAATAAACTGCTGTATTTGTAGCATGTTCCATCACAGGCCAAGTGGAGCCAGCACCAAATTCCTGGCAACAGCAGTGAGAGCTCATGACCACTGAGGGGTGGTGGGTGCTTGGCTCTGGCTGGGAAGATCACTCTCGGCTCTGCAGTCCGCTGAGCTGTCCGCGGTCACGGGAGCTGCCGTGTTCTCTGGCGCAGAGTTACGCCTCTTGACCTCCAGCTTGCTGCTACAGCTGCATGGCTTCCTGCTCCACGGACTGGTCAGAGGGTGCCAGGTACTTCTCCTGGATGCCCAGGGTACTGAGGGAGGCTGAGTCAAGGCTGGTAGTGCTGGGAAGGATGAAAACTGGTCAGGGCAGGATCTGACCTCTATGGATGCTGGCTCTCCAACCCCGTCTGGCAAGGGGCCCCCACCCTCTCCCTTTCTCGCCCTGATAGCTCCAGGGCTGGGTCTGAGAAGCCCCTTGATACATCCAGACCCAAATGCTCCTGTATTTGCCTCTTCCCCACATCACTGAGGCTCAAAGGACCGGAGAGCACGAACCCTCTGGCTGTTTTAGGGCATGTGCTCTCCACCCAGACCACTGGGGGTTTAAATCCTGATTTTGCCACTTCCTCTCTTCTCGTCCATAAAATGGAGTTGCTGTGAGGATCAAATAAGACAATGAATACAAAGTGCCTAGTACGGCACCTGGCACACAGCACTGCTTAGTAAGGGTTTCTGACTTCTCTTCTGCTGTGGGAGGAAACTCAGGGGAGTGCAAAGATGACAATAAATTTCTGCTTGGACTATTGGGTACCTTCTACTTCTCTCTGGGACAGCGGGGAAGTGGAGCGGGAAGGCTACAAATCAGATTCACAAAGACTGTGACACTGCTGAGGATGCCCCGGGAGGCTGGCCGGCCTGAGGTCTGAGCAGAAGATGGCTGTCGGCCGTGCTAGGCTGGCCCACCATGGCTTTTCTACTAGATGACTCCAATGTCAGAAACTGAGGTTCTCCAACCAGGGAGACCAAGATTTGAACTGTTTTTCCAGCATATTCAGGGACAAGGCCATGTACCTGTCACTCTCAGAGCCCCAACTGCCTCATCTGTAAGAAGGGACTGAATGAGGGGCGCCTGGCTGGCTCAGTCAGTTAAGCGTCTGCCTTGGGCTCAGGTCATGATTCCAGGATTCTGGGATCAAGCCCTGCATTGGGCTCCCTGCTCAGCAGTGAGTCTGTTTCTGCCTCTCCCCTTCTGCCTGCTTGTTCTTTTTCAAATAAATAAAATCTTAAAAAGGGGGGGGGAGCGCTTAATGAGGTTTAAACGAGATCCTACAAGCAGGGTACGTAGCACACTGACTGAATAATGTTCAGGGTATAGTCCTTCTCTCCCCTCTCTTATGGATCCAGCCACCAAAATCCATCCCACTGCTACTCAAACTGACCTGCAACCCACGCCCCTTCCCCTTCACTTTTCCTCAGGAGGTGATGCCATGTTCCTGTGCGAGTCATCCCTGAGGACCACTCAGGGTAAGTGGAATCCATCCTGCTTGACGCGCAATAATCTGAAATGTGCCTTGTCTCCAACCTGTAGTCTACGTTCCTGAGCAGGGCTCAGAAAAACCTGCATCTGTCTGACCACCTGTCCAGGCCGATCTCTGCTCCCAGACAAAGCCCCGTCTTGCCTACGAGTCACGCTGTTCTACTTGCAACCCCCCAGACATACCTCACCCCTGAACCGCCAGGCCTTTGTATCTACTGTTCTCTCTGCCTTGAATTCCCTTTCCCTCAGCCTGGCTAACCCTCACTTGAAGATAACACAGCTCATGGGCTGCCCCCTCCACAAAGCCTTCTTTACCTACACCTACCCACTCCTTGGCAGAGCAGACTTTCCCCTCCTCTATACCAGTCCTTAATCATCCTATAGATAGGGTTAAGTTGAACCTTAAGAAGATTAGGAGATGGGGGAGAATCTAAAATCAGCACAAATGTGTATGGTTAAAAAACAGCCTTGAGGGGCGCCTGGGTGGTTCAGTGGGTTAAGCCTCGGCTCAGGTCATGATCCCAGGGTCCTGGAATCGAGTCCTGCATCGGGCTCTCTGCTTCAGCATGGAGCCTGCTTCCCCCCGACTCTCCCTCTGCCTGCCTCTCTGCCTACTTGTGGTCTCTGTCAAATAAATAAGTAAAATCTTAAAAAAAAAAAAAAAAGAAAGAAAGAAAAAAATAGCCTTGAAAATTCCTTAAATCATCTATAAAAAAGTATACAGTTCTTTAAATAGAATCCTGCACAATTAACACTATGAATGCAGAAAGTAATGCACCGTGTGCAAAAACTCACGCCACTACTGGAAAGGCCCCTTCTCTCTCTCTCTTTTTTTTTTTTTTTTAAGATTTTATTTATTTATTTGACAGACAGAGACTACAAGTAGACAGAAGCAGGCAGATAGAGAGGAAGGGAAGCAGGCCCCCCACTGAGCAGAGAGCCCGATGCGGGACTCGATCCCAGGACCCCAAGATCATGACCCGAGCCGAAGGCAGCGGCTCAACCCACTGAGCCACCCAGGCGCCCCCGGCCCCTTCTCTCTTGCTGAGCACACGCAGCTGCACTTGCCGACCGTAACTGCAAGTGTGAGGCAGCAACACAGCCCCTTTCTGGCGCCCTACACGCTCTACTGCCACCATTTATATGTGTCTGTTTCCCTGGGAGCTTGGTCTCCCACCTGTGGCCTGCCACAGATCCGTTAGGTACTGGCTGGCATTCTCTTCCTCCATGCCCAGGACTCTGGAGCCCCCTTGTCACTAGCACGCCACATAGGAGTCGAATATCTGAAACTATCCTAACTGGCCTGCATTTCCCTGTCCTGCCTCCCACATGGCCTCCATGACCTGACAGGCACCTACATAAGACATTAGCTCCACTCCAATGGTCACTAATACAACTCTAGTTCTGAAGGTCCAGCTGCCTCCCAGACAGCTCTGGCTGTCCTCATGGTCCCCTCCAACATAGCCCATGGGCCAGGGCCCATCCCTTCCACCCATGTAACAAACCTGCCCTTTCCTCGCCTCGGGGCCAACACAACCACCCATACCACTGTATTAGCTGGAAACCTGCAAGTTGAACTTCTGCTCTACCTCCATTCATCCCATAACCACCCGGTCGCCAACTCTGGTAGCCTACCTCCTTTTATCCAATTCACACCCATCTCTCCATTCTCACCACTCATGTTTCATCTATTCTCAACTACAGACTGTGAACATTTTCCTGCCCCCACTCACATCCCTTAAATGCAATTTCTGCACTTGGAACGACTTTTTATTTTATTTTATTTTTTTTTAAAGATTTTATTTATTTATTTGACAGAGAGAAATCACAAGTAGATGGAGAGGCAGGCAGAGAGAGAGAGAGGGAAGCAGGCTCCCTGCTGAGCAGAGAGCCCGATGCGGGACTCGATCCCAGGACCCTGAGATCATGACCTGAGCCGAAGGCAGCTTAACCCACTGAGCCATCCAGGCGTCCCTGGAACGACTTTTTAAAAATGTACGCCCGATCATGTCACACTGTGCAGTCATATGATGCTGGTTCTCACTGCCCTCCTGCGAGCTGACGTCCACACTCCTTGGCAGGGCACACAAACTCCCCGCTGCCAGCCCTCTACTGTCCCTGCACCCCTACATCCCCCTGTCCCTTTCCCAGTCAGGACGCCAAGCACACTGAGGCCCTCGAATCTCTCCCAAATGGCCACCGCCCTTTCATTTCTCAGCATCTGTACTTGCTGTTCCTTCTAATCAGTCTCTCCCCCCTTATCCTTAGGTACAAGCAATACTGAAGCCTAAGGGACCAGCCTTTGCACCTGAGAGACAGTCACCAGGGAGCCCAACTGGTCATCATGACATCATGAATCAGTCATTGACAAGGGTAGATGTGGCTATTCCTGAGCCCCACATCTCCCCTTGGCTGTGGCTAAGAGGCTACAGAGCAAGGATACGAGGAAAAATGGAAGTCGGCTCCCATGGCAGCAGACATCATGGCCTCTAGGCTTCGCTGTTCTTGGACCCCGAAGCAATAACCATTGGCTTTATCCACAGCCTGCAGGACCCGCTGGATACTCTCCTTGTCCTGGCCAGGGAAGGGAGAGACAGCTCTGTGAGTGAAACAGGTGTGTGGAACTAAGGCTATACCAAACCGCCTGCAGTCCCCAAACATCCCCCTTGACCTTGCTCACGAAGCCTCTGGACCTGTGGCTCCTGCACCCGGAGTAGCTTTCCGTGTCCCTGGAGCCCTGGCTACATCCAAGCCTTCCTGTCCACCAACCCACCCAAATTGGAAGAGGTAAGCTCCTCTCTGCACACCCACGGTCCCCTGGGGCTACCCTCTTATAGCTTGGATCCTACCAGCTTACTGCTGACAAGTTATTAACTCATCTGCCTCCCCTCTTCAACTTTGTACCCCATGAGGTCAGGGACTTATTAATTAAGGTAATCCTTGGTGCCTGGCACAGTCCTTAGCTAACCGTAGGCACCCAATAAATATATATATGATGGATTTGCTCATGCTCAGAATAGTGATACGAACAGTTCATACATCACATGATGGGAAGGAGATGAAAATAATGCACGTATGAGTCGTCAGCACGATGACAGAAAGCGCTCAATAAGGGACAGTTGTTATGACTAATATTGTACGCCTCACTTTCTCATTTTAGAGGAGAAAATTGTGGCATTAAGTAGGGAAGAGACAAGCTCACTCAAGTCCACACACAGGGGCTGGGCACTACTTGGTAAAGTCAACAGACAGTTAGATGAACATCCTGAAGGAGGCTGAGAGACCTTAGGCCTTGGTCACCTCCCTTGCTGACAATTTTCTGAAATCACCCATTTTCGCACTAATGAGGGAACATGTGTTCAGAGAACCCAGCAATACAGAATCGACAGGGCCAAACTCTGACCCACCCTCTTTATTAGAATCTTGCCCATGAGAGCCACTGGTCATAAAACCAAGGGGACTGAATGATAGTTAGACCCAAGACAAAGACCACTGTCAAAGCCTCCTGTTGCCCTGGGCTGGTGAGATTCCAGGCACTGTCAGAGCCCAGGCGATGGCTACGCCTCTTAGTCCCCAGTACCTGAATGTTGAGAGGGATGAAGGAGACCAGACTGTAGTCTTCAATGAGCTGCACGAGTTTCTCATTGAGCTGACGATAGTGGCGGAAGAAAGGGTCAGAAGCCAGGTGGTCGAGCAGGTAGGAGAGGTCCAGGACCTCTGTGTAGTAGTCCAGGTTGAAAGCTAAGGAGAGAAATTAGGTGTTCAGGAGCAGCCGACACGAGGCTAAAAGACCCGAGGACAGGGACCATATTTCCTTTCTTTCTTCCTTTTGTCTTCATTCACTCATTCATTCATTCCTTCAGTCATTCAACAAATATTTGTTGAGACAGTGAAATGAGCTTACTCGGAAGAAAATACTTGGTTTTACCCATCGGCTCTGTCATTTCCTAGCTAGATGGGACTGCTGTGAGAATTAAATGCTCTAAGTCCCAGTGTCTGGTACACACAAGCACTTGGTCCATGGTAATAAATAACAGGACTGAATGTGTCCCAAGCACAGTGCTGGGTCCCTGCCGCATGGTCAGGCAGTCACACCCCCCAGGACCCGGCACATGCACCATAAGGACTCGCAGGGCACTTCTGGTATAAATCACTTTCCCTTTCTGGGCCAGCTCCTTCTGAATGTAAAATGAGGATACCAGACTAGATGACTCCAAGTTCTAGGAATGCAAACTTCCTCTAAGAGAAGGAAAGCACTTCCTCTAAGAGAAGGAAAGCAGGCCTCCCTGCACTGTCCATTTCTGCTGGAAAACTCGAGCACTTGGGTTACTCAACTGGTTTGTCCCAGAACGAGGTGAGGCAATCAGGCTGTTGGATTGACTGACTCACTCCCTACACCCAACATGGGGCTCAAACTCACAACCCCAAGATCAGAGTCACATGCTCCTCCAGCTGAGCCAGCCAGGGGCCCCTCGGTCTCCTGTCTTCTAACCAGAAACTGTCACCCCTCTGCCTGCAAGGACCAATGTCCTGGGCATTCCGACAAACTTCCTGGATTGCCTGACAGGTACATTCTTCCCCAGGAATTAAGCAATTGGGAGCCAGGGGCACCTGGGATGGGATTTCATCTCAGCTAACATACTAGCTGTGTGACATAATGTCTTTGGGCCTCAATGGCCTCATCTGATTTGCACATCAGTCTCTTACGAGGATGATGGGCAAGAGTCAGAGGTAGAAAGGTTAAGGACCACCACATAGCCATCTGGGCTGGAGGCCAGGAAGGTGGGTGGGGAGAGGGGCTTGGGAAGACTGCAAATCTAGGAATAGATAAAATTTGGCTTCAGGGCTCACCAAGAGATGAACCAGGACTCTGGGCTGAGGCAGGCCCTCCAAGGTGCTGGCATCCCTCCATGCCCTGACTGACAACCAGTGGGCCTCCCGGAACAACGCCCTGACATGTCATGATCCTAACAACCTTTCTTCTTATTCACTGCTTGTCATTTCAGCTTTTCTTCTCCAGGTTCCTTTGTGGCTGGAAAAGCCATTTAGGGAACTGAGGCCCCCAGCTCAGCACACTAATTTTGCAGGAATAAAGTGGTAGCCAAAATGCCCCTAGGCAACTCCCCTGCCTCCCGCTTCTCCCTTAGTCCTTCCCAGCCTGATAAAGGCACCTCTGTGTGTCCATCTGTCCACTGGCACGGACAGAAACCTCACAGGGATCCTTAATTCCTTGGTCTCCATATCCAATCCACCAGGAAACCCTGTTTCTTTCTTTCTTTCTTTTTTTTTAAGATTGTATTTATTTGACAGAGAGAAACAGTGAGAGAGAGAACACAGGCAGGGGGAGTGGGAGAGGGAGAAGCAGGTTTCCCACTGAGCAGGGAGCCCAATGTGGGGCTCGATCCCAGGACGCTGGGATAGGACCTGAGCTGAAGATAGACGCCCAACGACTGAGCCACCCAGGTCCCCCTAAATCCGATTTCTTGAGTGAGTTTTGGATCGATCTACTTCTCTCCATTCCCACTACCACTGTTTAGACTGCTGCAAAAACCTCCTCAAGGATCTTTGTTTGCATTCTTGCTCATTTCAATTCATGCCCCACAAAACAGCCAAAATGACGTTCTTAGTTCATGCAATTTCCTTACTTGATATTCATCAATGGCTTTCCCTGGTGCTTCAACAGTATAGGTTCTGGCCCCTGTCTACCTCTCTGACCTCATTTCCTATCACCCATTCCTGACTACTACCTCACTACCCAGTTTCCCCTCTCTGCCCTCCACTTTTTCCGTTAACACAAACAGCTCTTTCCCTAAGGGCCTTTCCTCCTACTGGTCCCTCCACCGAGAACAGTCTTGCCTTGGCAGGCTCCTTCACACCATTCGGGTCTCAGCTCAGGTAGCACTGCTCACTCCCCTCACTGCCAACCACTCATTTTATTTGAATTCCTTTGCAGTACATATCACCGACTATATAGCTCTCTTGTCCCCAAAGCCTGGAATAATCTCTGGCCCAGAGTGGCACAAAACAAACAGGCAGGACTCAGAACCTGCCTGTGGCTATGATAAATAAGCCATGCATGGTCCCTGGAGGCAGCTCTCCTCAGCTGAGATCTGTTTCACTCCTGACTCCCTGCCTGCCCAGAAGAGGAGCCCTCACCCAGCTTCCCATAGTGCTCAATGAGGTCCATCTTGGAGAGGAGGTTGACATGGGGCAGCTCCACATGCAGCATGGTGGCCAGGGACGTACACAGTACGGAGATGAACTTGGCCGGGTCTGTGCAGTAATGAGAATCCACCAGGTGAACGGCAGTCAGCTGGAAAAGGAGGAAGAGACAGAGTGAAAGGCCTGGTGAAGCAGGAAACATCAGGGCCTATGTCTTTCCCCAAAGACTGGGGACTCCTGAGGACAGAGTGCAAGCCTTCCCCATCAGTGTCCTCCTGCTTCAGCTTCATTCTCATAGCGACACTCATTTCCTTCTGCCAGGAAATAAGGAGCATTTTTCCTTACAAGATGCCCTGTACTGTGCCTCCCGGTGGTCAACTGGCTCAATTCTGATCGCACCTGACTCTATTTCATTTACTTTTGCCCAGCAAGTCACAACAATCACCATACCGCTTTCTACATAATGCCTTCCACACTTCCAATAATCCCAAATTGGGTACTAGCACATCCATTCTGCAGATGAGAAAACTGAGGTTCAGAGAAAGAAACTGACTTACCCAGGTCCACACAGCGAGTCAGTGGCAGAGCCTGAATTCGAACTCACACCAGTTTTACTCCAAAGCAACTCGGCCCCTACCTCGCTGTGTGACATGGGGGCGTGGCATCTGTCCTCCCTGTCTCAGTTCCTCCATCTGCAAAAGGAGCCTGCTCGACCCAAGACGCACCCTGAGGTCCCACTGCGCCATCTGGGAGAAGATGCTGCGCAGGGCGCCGTGGTGCGTGCAGAGCTCCACCTGGCCCGGGCAGTCGAAGAGGAAGTAGTGGCCGCGGAGGGGATCTAGCTTGGCACGCAGCCAGTCCAGGTTGGCCTCCAGGTACTCCATGCAGTAGAGCAGGCCGCCGTTGGGCCCCAGCCGCAGCGCTTCCATCACGTCGCCCAGCCCCACCAGCTCGCCCACGTCCACGGCGCACTCGTAAGGCAGCCCCTCGTTGGCTGGGTCCAGGTTCACCACCGCCACGCGCCGGCCCAGCGCGCGCAGGAACTCACTCATGCCCAGGCAGTACGTGGTCTTCCCAGAGCCGGGCGGGCCGATTACCGCCTGCCCAAAGGCCGTGGTCGGGGCGGCCCCCGCCATGGGCGGCACGCTGGCCCGTGCGGGGCAGATAAGCTCGGCAGCGACACGAGCCGAAGGAGACGGGACCCCCGGAGTGCAGTTCGATGGGGGTCGACGTTGATCCCTGGAAGAAGTGCAGATACCCGCACACTGAAAGGGGACCAATAACCCGGTACTAATCCGACTAGCACCCGACTTCCGGACGACGTCGGAAACGGCGGGGCCCGGAGAGGAAGTCCCGCCCCCCTGACGTGGGCGCAACTTGGCGTCGGGGGGCGTGGCGACGCGCAGCATTTCTACCCGAGCCTGGGGTGGTCCCTGCGGGCGGCGCTGGGGTCTCGTGGGCGACTCCAACCCAGGTTTTCCCGACCGTCCCCCCGGCCTAAACTGGAAGAAAAAAGGCAAATCCAGTAGTGAACTTATTTATTCTCCCGTTAGGTCGCAGACTGGGGCCACCTCCCGCGGCCTTGCCGCTGCCTGTCCCAGCCAGTTAGGGGAGGAGGCAAGGAGCGCCCGCCCCAAGATCGTCTCTTCCAAGCACCACGAGTCCTTTCCTCTTCCAGGTCCATTCCATCCTCTTTCTGACCTTTATAGTGATACCCCGCCCCCACGACGAAGATTGTGCTGAGAACTTCAGTCAATACAGCTGTTCAAGGTACTGGGGGAGGCAACGTGGGCAAGCTCAAACCGGGGCTGGGGTTAGGAGACATCAATGAGAGGTCATTAAGCCCTAACAGTAAAAGAGGACGTTAGGGAGCTTTGGGGAAAAATGCCCTTGAGGTAGAGAGCCAGAAGGCAAGTTCAGAATAAAGCACCTGAACATGCTGCACAGATTGCTGCTCCCCAAGTTCTTTAGGCTGTGGTGGGAGATAAGGCCAAGGCAGAGAGCTGCCCCTGTGCAGTTATGAGTGATATAAGAGAGGCCCGGAAACTGTCACTCAGGCTCTGAAGGCTTGTCCAAGGCACAGCTGGAACTCCTCACAAAGGTCATATCTGGCCGAAACTTCATGCTGGTGGGTGGTTGGCGTCGCAGCAGTGACTCCCCCTGGTCTTGAGGTAGGGGCTCATCATAGATGGTGGAGATGAGCCCCAAGCCAGTTCCACGGGGCCTCTTCAGTTGCCCAAATGGCTGTAGCTTCTCTCCATGGTACCTGCATTAATGAGGGCTCACAGTGAGAGGGCTGCTCTCAAACTCTTTAGGTTGGGAAAGGGCAGAGAAGCAGCTCTTACATGGCTGGTTTGTTCCAAAGACAGAGCCTTTAAATATGGATCTTTGCTCTTCAGCCTCCTTATCTATTCAGTGACAGTGCCGGCAACCTGGGGTTTCACATACTGCTTTCATTTTAAATAGTACACAGAGTTTAGAAAAACTGTCACCATTCTGTGACTTACAAGCACTCCCTAACAGCAATCATCAAGTCCAAACTCCTCAGATCATGGGGTATGACTGTCCTAAAGATCAATGATCTTGTCAAGCCTTAGGGCTTGGTCTTAAAAAGGAAAAAAAAAAAAAAAAAAGTGCCAGACCTACGTTTTCCTTTTAATTCTGCTTTGAAATTCATCCCCTCGGATGGAAGAAGTTAGGGGGAAACCAGGATATAGACAAAAGGCTAGCTGGGTCCCCCATGGAAGTCCCTGGGTCATACTCACCCCAATCCACGCTTGCATCTTGGGTGCTGGCCATCACTATCCAGGGCCTCAGGCACCCCTGAACACTGGCTTCCCAGACCCTGGCCCTCAGCCCAGCCCTGCCGCTCCATCACCTTCCGTCCAATGCCCTGTGCAGGGAAGAGAGAAGACTCTAGAGTATAGGGTTCCTTGTTGGGGGTGGAGGGGAGGAGGAATGGGGACAGAGAAGGAAAACCGAGGGGTCAATGGGCTAGGCACAGTGCTCACCTTGGTGTGGCGCTCAAAGGTGCCCACTTGGCATCTGATCACAGAGCCGTCCTCCTGGCCGTCACGGAGTCTTCTTTCCAGACGCATTTGGACAGAGTCTCGGGCATCCTTGTCGCCACCATCTGAGGAAGTAGAACTCAGTTTGCAGAAGGGCCTCTCTCAGCAGAGAGCGGGGGAAAATAATCAGGTTTCTAGGACCTCCTCACAAGATTTACATATTCGTCTTTAGGGTTTTTGTTACTTTTTAAAAATGATTTTATTCATTTATTTGACACAGAAAAAGAGATCACAAGTAGGCAGAGAGGCAGGCAGAGGGGGTGGAGGAAACAGGCTCCCCACTGAGCAGAGAGCCCGATGTGATGCGGGGCTTGATCCCAGGACCCTGAGATCATGACCTGAGCCAAAGGCGGAGGCTTAACCCACTGAGCCACCCAGGCGCCCCTTACTTTTTAAAAAAAATTTTATTTATTTAAGAAAGAACACAAGCAGGGGGAGGGGTAGAGGGAGAGGGACAAGAAGATTCCCTGCTGAGCAGGGAGCCCAGCTCAAGACTCGGTCCCAGGACCCTGGGATCATGACCTGAGCCGAAGGCAGGCATTCAAATGAGCCACCCAGAAGCCCCTGGTGTTTTATTATTTTATTATTATTTCTCATTAACTGGGAGCTCACCAAGAGTAGGAACCCTGGCTTTCCCATCTTACAGATGAGAAAACTGGTGCACAAAAGTTATAGAGCCAAAAGATGAAAAGTGGAATTAGAACCCAGATTGTCCCCTCCCACCGTCACCCCAGGTCATTTTATTTATTTATTTATTTGTTTGTTTATTTATTTATTTGTCAGAGAGAGAGAGAGAGCACAAGTAGGCAGAGTGGCAGACAGAGGCAGAGAGAGAAGCAGGCTCCCTGCTGGACTAGGAGCCTGATGCGGGACTTGATCCCAGGACCCTGGGATCATGACCTGAGCCAAAGGCAGCGGCTTAACCGACTGAGCCACCCAGGCATCCCGCCCAGGTCATTTTTGATTCCAGAATCTAAACTCTTAACCAGAGCCTGAGCTCCTGACCCACCCACTCTACCAGGGTCTGCCCATCAGAACCAGAGCACCCTGAGGGCTGACTCCACAGAAAAAAGAGAAAAAAAAAGCTCTGCCCACAAGCAGCACTTAATGCACACAGGTGGAGATGTCTGAAGAGAGGAACCCTCTCAGTGGGCAGCCCCAAGGGAACTGGTCCTTTCTCAGCCTCTGCTCAGCAGGCCTGGTAAGTGTCAGTGCAAGGCCAGGGCACCAGTCCCCCATCCCTGTACTACAATCCCCGGCCCAGTACCTGTGTCGTAGTACACACTCATGTCCACGTCCCAGTCATCAGCTGTCTGTTCATCAAAGTCTGCAGATAAAAAGCATTAAACAGAGTAAGCAAAGGACTCACAGTTCTGTTGAGAGTTAAATCTAAACTTAGCCCTGTGTTCTAGAACTTAGAGCTTTTTGTTGATTTTTAAATCTCTGCTCTGGGGCGGGGGTCATTTTTTCTCCACTGATCCCCTGCCCCTAAAAAGGAATGATGGGTAAGCCTGTTCACTAGTCCTTTATCGGGCCTCACTGCCAGAAAACCCACCACATGGAATGGAGAACCCTGACTGAATGGATCAGGGATCAGCCAGCATTACCTCCTTCTTCCTCCTGCCAGAACTGAGCGTCTGTGTAGAACACCAGGCCAGAGCCGCCCTTCTCCCACTTGAGCTCAATCTCCTCCTCAAAGAGCCGCTCGGTGGTGCGCTCCTGCCCGGTCACGTCCTCGTGCAGTGCTTCGTGACGCTCCCACTCCTCACCCCGGTCATCATCCTGGGAGAAGGCAGGGAGAGGTGACCTGCCTGTCCAGCCTCCTGGCCTCAAGCGCGCAAGGGGGGGCAGCTCAGAGCCCAGGAAGTCTGTGAGACAGGCGCTCAGCCCATTCTTCCAAATTTCTCTTAGAAGCAGTGCATATTTGGCCCCTGAGGCCTTGCCCAACACATTTCTCCATCCCTTGTGTCTCAGCATACCTGGCACTTTCCTCCAAGCCTGACTCCCTCTTAGCCTCTGTGCTTTCAGCCATGTTGTTCCTCCTGCTGAAAATAGCTTCTCTCCTCTCCCACTCCTTTCTCTTCTTCGCCTGGTAAACCCTCATCCTTCAAGTTCTGCAGTCCTACATGAAGCCCCCACACCGAGGCCCACAGCATTCTTGTCGGCCTCCAAACTCTTCAGTTTGGAGGTAATTGGCAAGAACTGTTTAGGCCTCTGTACATTACATCATAAATAAAGAGGGGATAACAACTAATACCTATTGTCTACTGTGTGTTGGGCCCTTCTCATAACTTAGTTCCTTTGATCACCCCAACAACGCTGTGAGGTGAGTACCATCATTCCTGTTCTACAAATGAGGAGGCCTGGATTCACAGGAGTAAAGTGATTTGCCTACGGTGCTTCACCATGAGAGTGGCAGAGCCAGTGTTCAAACTCAGTTCTTCCTACCATACAGCCTTTCCTGATGCTGCTTCTTGCCTCTTTCAAGGCAGGAATTGGATCTTGGAATGTCTCTGGAATCCTGCACTAGCCTGTGCACAGCTGCTCATCTAGACTTGCAGAATGATAGGATGACTCCTGGCTTGAAATCTTGGGGGCCTCTGTCTAGTTAAAACTCCCAAGAGGCCTCAGGGATCACTGCTGCAGAGCAGGTGCTGGGGACCAGTCCAGATGTCTATACCAAGGATGTGGTACAGATGTTAGCAACTCTGGGCTGGCAACTCTGAAGACGTAGATGACTTTTTTTTTTTTTTTACCCAGAGTATGCACACCAAAAGGTTTCCCAAAAAAAGCACACCTTTCCTGGTTTTATGAATGAACAACTGAATTTGGAGAAAGAGGAAGAAGAAATGGCTATTTCATTAATAAAATTAGAGTGGAGGCTAGTGTCCAAGCCACAGACTCAGGGTCAGAAAATAGAGGTGACATCTCAGCCACATACTGAAAGCACACAGAAGTTAGACAAGCAGCAAAGGGGGCCAAGTTCACATCCCAGCTCTGCCTCTGCTTCCTTACATGACTTTTATCTCTTGGATCGCACATTTCCATCTATGAAAAGGACGCTCCTGGGGTACCTGGGTGACTCAGTGGGTTAAAGCCTCTGCCTTTGGCTCAGGTCATGATCCCAGGGTCCTGGGATCGAGCCCTGAGTTGGGCTCTCTGCTCAGCAGGGAGTCTGCTTCCTCCCTCTCTCTCTCTCTCTCTGCCTGCTTTTCTGCCTACTTGTGATCTCTACCAAATAAATAAATAAAATCTTTTTTTTTAAAAAAAGGATGCTCCTCACATTCCTTCTATGTGGAATGCAAAGTCGACCCCTTTGAGAATATTCTGATAAAAACTCTGGCCCCTCTCCTCAAAAAAGTGCATATTTGCAATACAAATGCAGTTTTATGTTCAATGTCAGGGAGTTCTAACTCTCTGGAACCCTCCTAAGAAGCCTGCACGTTTAGAACTATTGTAATATACAACTGAAGAGTGATAGTGTTAAAGCTTTAGTCTCTCCAAGCTGCCAGCAAAGACAGGGTAGCTCACTGTACTCACATCATCTGAGTGTGACTCTTCCTCCTCCTTTTCCCCTTCCTCCTCCGGCTCTCCATGGGAGCAGGCTGGTACGTCTGCTAGGCAAGTTCCCTGGGGTATTTCTTCGCCTTCAGCTGTATACACAAGCTCTTCCTGCTCCACAGTCTCAGAGTCCTCATACTTGAATGGTACATTGCCATAGCGCCGGGAAGAACCTGTCTTGGGGAACTGGAGCTGCAGTTGGGTGATGATCCTCGGTGGTAGGCGGCAGGCTCGAATTAACTCCAGAAAGACCCGCAGAGGAGTCCCCACGTTCCCATTGGGCATCAGCACTGGTGGGTTCAACTCTGGCAGTTGCCTCAGATCGGCCAGAGTGAAGGCTTCACTCTTAGCTTTCCGACTCTGCAGCTCCTTCCGGGTTTTGAAAGGAAAGGAGCCCAAACCTTGGAAAGCAGAGGAAAGAAGAGCTCTTGAAACCTAGAAGCCTTCAGCAACACTTGAGCCAGAAATCTGTTTAACTGTTTTAGGCTAATGATCTTTCTCCCTTTCAGACTTCTCCAGAGTAACTTCCTCCATTCCCTGACCAAAACCACCTAATAATTTCATGCCATTTCTCATCACCTCAGCGGAGCACACAAGTTTCTTTCAGATCTGGTTCCTGTTGACTTTTTGATTCTCAACTGCCACCAGCCCCACTCCCTGCACATTCTCATATCATGTGCTTCAACCACACCAAACAATTTAACATGCCCTGAAAGTTCCATGGACTTTCACATCTTTCTGTGTCTGCAAATGCCATTTACTTTAAACACCGTTCCTTCCTACAAACTCCTGTTTCTCTTTCGGATCCAGGTGAAAAGCCACATTTCCTGATCCCTCTAGATCAGTTTCTCCCTTCCCTTTCATCCCTCAACACTTGGTAATAAAGAACATAGGCTCTGGAACAATATGCCTAGGTTTGTATTGTGACTCTGCCACTTCCTAGCTCTGTAACCTTGGGCAGGTAACAGTTTCAGTACCCTTCAGTATCATCACCTATAAAATGGGTAACAACAACTTCGACTTCATAGGATTGCCGCAAGAAGTCAATAAGAAAATGAAAGGCTTAAAACAGTGCCTAGTAAGTACACAGGAAGTGCTCAGTAAATATTAGCAATTAGAATGGCATCTCTGTGACAATTACCTTTTTACAAATCTGTCTTCCTCTCTGAATCCTGAGCACACACTGTGTCTAACTGTTCTCTGCACAGTTGCTACAGTCACACTAAGTGTAGCATATAAGCTTGATTTGTTGAATGAATGAATTAGAGGACTCCTAAGTGTTTTCTGTTACCCTATCAGTGATTTCCCATGAAAATGGGAGTGTCCAGAGACAAGAGATTGTCTTTTCATTTGTGTCTTCTCAAGACAGGGCTGGATAGAAAGCAACGAAGAATACAATAAAGACAGAAAATAAGGGATGCCTGGGTGCCTAAGTCAGTTAAGCGTCTGCCTTCGGTTAGGGTTGTGATCTTGGGGTTCTGGGGTCAAGGCCCGCATCGCCTCCTTGCTTGGCGGGGAGCCTGCTTCTCTCTCTGCCTGCCACTCCCCCTGCTTGAGCGCGCGCGCGCTCTCTGACAAAGTCTTTTGATAAATGACAGTAAGAGGATTAGAAACCTCATTTCCTTTTCTTCCTTCCGTGTCAGCGGAGTATCAACCTCTCAGATAAAGGGTCTCAGAAGTAATTTAATAAATTGGAAAATGAAGAATCATCCCATTAGACCTCTTACCGTTCTTTCCCCTGTAAGTTAGACTAACATGCAGTTGAGTCTGAGGCTGTCCAGAAATGACCCAAACTCTTAATTTAAAAGTCTGATAATCAGAGACCTGACTTATCCCCGTCATCCTTCAAGAAAGGTGTCTCTGGGGCGCCTGGGTGGCTCAGTGGGTTAAGCCGCTGCCTTCGGCTCAGGTCATGATCTCAGGGTCCTGGGATCGAGTCCCGCATCGGGCTCTCTGCTCAGCAGGGAGCCTGCTTCCTCCTCTCTCTGCCTGCCTCTCTGCTTACTTGTAATTTCTCTCTGTCAAATAAATAAATAAAATCTTTAAAAAAAAAAAAAAAAAAGAAAGGTGTCTCTGTTCCAGGGCCGGTAGGCTCAGCCTATTATCTTTCCCACGCGTACCTGATGCCTCAGTAGGTAACCGCAGTCTGCGGATCAAACAACGACCCGGCAGCCAAGTTCCCTGAGAATCCAGCCACCGGCGGCCCGAGTACATGCGAAGAAGCTGCTGAGCTTGAGTTGCCCCCCGTACCGAGATGACGCAGCAGCAAGTGCGGGTCTGGGCGGGAGCACAGTCCGGAGTGGAGAGAGCGTGGGCATCGGTGACCGAACTCTGGGCGAGAACCTGGCCGACAGGAGTTAGGGCAGACTCGGGAGGAGCCTGGGAAGGACCCCGCTCAGGCCTATGTCGGTAGTGGAAACACAGGAAGCCACAGCCGCGCTGTTCCCGGAACTGGCTAAAGTAGCTCCGGAGATGGGCCGAGCGCAAACACGCGGGAATACCGCTCACTATTAAGTAGATTGTCGCCTCCTCCTCCGCCTCGCTGGGCACCGCCATCTTGGACTGTCACATGATCGGCTGGAACTAATTCTCGCGAGAATACGACAAGCGGCGCTGTGATCTCTTCTGTAGGATGTTGAGTAACCCGTGATTAATTGGGCGGGTGGTGGTCGAAGAGCAGAGAAGTTTTGGGGTGGGTCGTTCGGGTCGCTCTCCGACAGGGAGAAGCCAACGATGATGAGAACACTCACCTGAGAAATGGGTTTACAGATCTCTTTCGTAAGGCGTTAGTGATGATAAAATCAGAAGCCTGCGGGAGAGGCAGTTTTTTGTTTTTGTTTTTAATTTATTTATTTGACAGACAGAGATCACAAATAGAGAGGCAGAGAGAAAGAGAAGCAGGCTTCCCGCTGAGCACAGAGCCCCATGCGGGGCTCGATCCCAGGATGCTGGGATCATGACCTGAGCCGAGGCAGAGGCTTTAACCCACTGAGCCACCCAGGCGCCCCGAGGCAGTTTTTTTTTAAGGTTTTTGTTTATTGGGGATTTCCCACACCGAATCTCAGCTTTCTCCGCTCAGAGCCTGTTGAGTTGTTCATCCATTTATTCTTCCAAAGCATATTCATGCCTTCCCACAAATCTCTAAGGAAAAGATAATCCTATTGAAAAGTGGACCGAAGACACTTAACAGAAAAGAGCCTCAATCTCCTTGGTAATAAATGAAATGCAGTGAGACCCACTTAACCTACATCAGACTGGCGAAAAATTGTAAATCCTCAAGTGTCTCTGACAGTGTAGAACAACTAGATCTCCCGTATACTGTTGTGGAGTGTAAGCTAGAACAAACACTCTGGAAAAGAATTTGATATTACCCAGTAGAAGTGAATCTACCCACATCCACTGACCCAGCAATTCCACTACTATGTATATACTTAAAAGAAATTCTTGCATATATCTCTGTATTGGCAATATTAAATTTCTCGCTGCCCTGTGATATGGGGGAAGAGCGAAGGTTTAGAAACTCCATCCCACCCTTTTGTGTTCGGGAACACAGCTTACAGCAAAGAAACACGCTCCTTTATATGACTTAGATAAAACTCATGGGTGCCCCCTTGTTTACCTATGTCAAGGCTAGCAACAGACTCCAAATTCCAGTTCTTTGCCTTGTAAACGCTTAGATGAACTGCTTGTCCCCACTGATCAATCAGAGCAAAATGCACTTTGGTTAAGCTTTTCTCCTTCCCCTAGGTCCCTGAACTTTGCCTCCCCTACCCACCCCCCAAGTTTGAGCCAGCACACAACCCCTCCTGAGAATAGGCTGGCTTCAGGGTAAAACATTTTCTGATCTACTGTCCTGTCGTGCCACTCCTGGTCATCCCACTTCCTCACATCCCGTTTTTTTCTAGCTTTGTTTACTCTTCTTATGAATGATGGACTCCTTTTGCTGAACCCTTGAAGGTGCAGGTAGTTCTCACAGTCCCATTGCAAGAGCTTCTTTCTCCCTTGCAATAGTTCCTTTCCTCTCTTGCAATAATCATTTAAAATGAAGTCTCTCTTTACATATGAATATTTGTAGCTAAATTGTTCGCAAGAGCAAAAAATCAGCATTTAGTACTGTTCAGCAGGTATATAATGTTGAGGGGAACTAAGTCAGAAAATGGGATTTATTTATATGAAAAGTTCAAAAATACAAACAAAAGTGTTTCTTGGGGATACTTAAGTAAGTATGCATTAAAATCATAAAGAGCGGCCCCTGGATGGCTCAGTTGTTAAGCATTTGCCTTCCGCTCAGTTCATGATCCTTGGGTCCTGGGATGGAGCAGCACATGGGCCTCCCTGCTCGGCCAGAAGCCTGCTTCTCCTTCTCCCACTACCCCTGCTGTGTTCCTGCTCTCGCTCCTCTCTTTCTGTCAAATAAATAAAATATTTTTAAAAAATAATAAAATAAAATCATAAAGAAAAGTAAGGAAATGATTAACCCCAAATTCAGGGTAATCATTACCTTTGGGAGGAGGTGATAGATTTAGAAAAGGACTTCAAAGTTGATGGGACATGATGAGGGTTCGTTCATTGTACTGTTATTCTTTACACTTAATATGTTTTATAAATGTTATTTTCTCTTACTCAATTTTAATTAAACATCTTAAAAGGGAAAATCACTCATTTCCAAAAACAATAAAGCAAGTGTTCGTTTGGTGTTGATCACATATATACACCCATTTGAGAAAGAAAAAAATAAAAACTGTTTTAATGAAAGTCTGGGTATTTGCATATAGGATTGTTATACATATCTAGATTTTAAAATCTGCTGAGGCAAGTGTAAATTGGCACAACCACTTTGGAAAATTTGGCAAGATCTACTTAAGTTGAGCATACCTTCTATGACCTGGTAATTCCAGTTCTTGTTATATAACAACATATCTGGAAACATCTGTGTGCCAAAAGATGTGCAGGAATAATCCTAACAATATTATTTGATTAGCCAAACAGTCATCGGCACTATCTTGGGTAAATGAATTGTGATGTAATGAGATACTTTATAGCAATGAAAATGAATAGGTGAGAATGAATCTGATACAACATTAAGTGAAAGACAAACACAAAAGAGTTCATGCTTGGGACGCCTGGGTGGCTCAGTTGGTTAAGCAGCTGCCTTCGGCTCAGGTCATGATCCCAGTGTCCTGGGATCAAGTCCCGCATCGGGCTCCTTGCTCGGCAGGGAGCCTGCTTCTCCCTCTGCCTCTGCCTGCCATTCTGTCTGCCTGTGCTTGCTCTCTCCCCTTCTCTCTTTCTGATAAATAAATAAAATCTTAAAAAAAAAAAAAGAGTTCATGCTCTATATGATTCCATTTATATAAAGTTTAAGACAAATAATCTTACTTATGTTGGAAATCAGGGATAGTGATACCATTTCAGGAGGAAGGAGAGGGTGGTGATGGGGAGCGTTTCTAAAGCTCTATTTCTTGAGCTGGGTGGTGGTTACGGCCAGGTGTTCATTTTGTGATAACTCATTAAGCTGTACATGTATGATTTGTGTGCTTTTCTGTTCATCATACAGAAAAGGTTGAATTAAAACTATATTTTGAAAAATCTGAAAATAGAAAAATAAGTGTTTTACAGCACACAAGTTGTGTGCTCTGGAAAAGCTGTTAGCTGACCCAAGAAGTTATGCACTTAGGGTTCCACACAATTGCCATTTGTGGGCCTAAATTTCCAGAACCTTGCACTGATACTCGATATGGAGGAGACACAGAAAATCGCCATTGATTTTGAATGATTACTCCTGGCACCAATGTGGGGATGTGCCACTGGGTGTGGCTGGGGATTGTTAGCTGGTTATTGTTTGGTATGACCTTGAATGACCCACCAGGATTGAGTGATTCCCCTGGTTAACCCCGATTCCCCTGAGACCTTAGCCTTGTTGCCTCCAGCAGCTTCACTGGGCTGGCCTTTCTCTGTGGCCTTGTTCTGGGACATGGTGCCTGTCTGCCTTTCCAGGCCCATCTCTTGCTGCTCTGAGCCCAAGTTACCCCAGGCCATTTGCAGTTAGCTGAACACCCTTGCTCTCTGTCACCTCGGTGTTTTTGCACCTCTCATTCCCTCTTTGTGGAATGCCCCTCCCTTGGTTGCCTGGCGAACCTCTATTCATTCTCTTTAGCTCAGAGCAGTCACCATGGGCTGAAGCATTCTTCCCACCTCCAGGCAGATTTAATCGTTCCCTCTTCTGAGCTCCTGCTGCTCTCTAAACATCTCTCTATCATGGTTCAGATTTCTCGGGGTTGCACTTAATTCTGTATCTCTCTCTGCCACAGCAGGATGTTCAGTGAAGGCAGAAGCTAAATCTTGGTATTTTGAGCCTCTTAGCATCTAGCACAGGGTCTGGTACAAGTCGTCATCAAGAGAGATGTTGAATGATGGCATGAATGGATGGATGGATGGATAGATGGTAGGTGTGGCTTTTTGCTGACATCAGAGGTTCTAGGAAACCCAAAGGCAGGGTGTCTTGGCCAACGTACCCTGACTGCTTATTAAGCAGTCGATGATTCAGCTAATGAAGGTAGGGATAATGGTGATAATAAAATGATACCCAAAGCTGAGCCCTCTCCTGATTCCTAGGGAGTCATCCCTGACTGGACCTGAGGACAGGGATCATGGCTGAGAGGGCAGATGGTCAGTAAGCAGTGGCTGAGGTGGATCCAGACAGCCTGATCCTGGCCGTGGCTCATGTCAGCCTGTGCTGGTGAGCCTGGTCTCCACAGTCACACAAGTCTGAGTTCAAATCTCAGCACAGGTAGTGATTGGTCCAAACACTGAGTAAGTTGCATACACTGTCAGAGCCTGTTTCCTTCTCTACCCTCTCTGGCTGATGAGGCACGGTTCCCACTTCTAAGCTGCTTTTAATGGAGACACAGTCCCCCACTTTTGTCTCATGGAGAAAGCATCCATTTTCTTATTGTATTATAACTCTCTCTTTAGTTTTGCTAGATTTGTCTTGATCTTCCTTGCAGAAGGTTTGGCTAGGGCACAGGGCACAGGAGATACAGATGAGAAGCAGAAGTGTAGCTCCCCAACCACGTGAAGGGGACAGGGGAGACGTTTGCAAAGAAGCAAGGCAGTGCTAATCAGGGAAGCTCTTGAGATGATAGAAACATTAGATAAGTTGAGGGGAAATGCTGGGGTGGGTAGTGGAGAGGAGCACTTTCTAGTGGCTGTTCAAGGTAGGCGGAGGGAGGGAGTGAGGGGCAGGAAGATTCAGCCTCAGGTTCAGAGAGGTGCAACAGTATACTGATGGGGGCGGTTAGTAAAGGAACATAAAAGAATGGCCTGAACCCCCCGAATCCTCTGGATTTGGCTCCTTTGGAGAGACAAGGCAGCTGCTCTTGGAAGAGTTCCCACCTGCATCTGTGTGGTGAGATGGGCAGTGTGTGTCCAAGTGCTGGCAAGGGCAGGCAGGGAGAGGGGCATAGGGGCTTGAGCTCTGAGTCTGGGAGTGCTGGCGGAAGGTTAGGGAGCTGAAGACAGCAAGGCCTGCTCTGGGCTTTAAAGGATGCTTCTATTTGGGACTTTGATTAGGTCCTGGCTTGGGGGAGCTGTTGAACAGGGGATGACCTGTCTGAGAGGAAGGTAGATGTTGGGGTCACCATGGGGCAAGGGGGTGATTGGTTAGTTGAGGCCCCAAATACCAAGCAGAGCAGTGTGGTCTGGATTAGCAGGCTCTGGGTAGACCCTGAAGATGTGGAGACATTGGTCGGCTTACATTGGGGGCCCCTTTTCTTTCTCTTGTGACATACAGAAAATGGAGAACATGCCCCAGTATGAGGGTGTCCCCATATTGTGTGCCCCGCCCTTGGGCATAGGGATGAGTGTGTGAACATCTGGCTTCCGTGCGGGTGTCTATTGTCATGTGTGTGGGTCTGCTGTCTGTCACTGAGTGCGTGTATCTTGGCTGTGCATTTCCATGCTGCGTGTGGGTGGATGGTGGGTCTTTTTTATGGGTCTTTGTAAGTGTGTCTGACTTGTATGTCTTGGTGTGTGTGTGTGTGTGTGTGTGTGTGTGTGTGTAGGATGGAGAGAGAGAGAGTTGTAGGTCTGAGTTGTGTGTGTGTGGTGTGAGCTGTATGTTTCTGTCACTCTGGTGTCTGAGTGGTGAGTGGCTGATTGGGTAAGGGACAGGGGTGCCCTTGCTGCTGGCACGAGGGCATTGTCCTATCCTGGGGGCCTTCAGAAGAGTCCTGAATGACAACTCTTCGACTGTTGTCCCTGAGTGAATGACCTCGCATTGAGCAATAATTAACTTGGCCCCATGAAGAGGATCCAAACTGGTGGTGACGGGGGTGGGACTGGTATGGGCAGGGGCCTTGCTGCTAAAGAAAGGAGGGGTCGTACAAGGGGGTCCTGTAGGCATGTGCGTTGTTATCATTCCCTCCTACCAGCAGGTCAGTCACCCCAACCTGGGTGATACTCAAAATCTTTAACCAACAGGGAGGCGCAGACATTGACCTGTCAGAACAGACACAAGCCACACAGTGAATGGAGCAGTTCTGGAGGCCACCGAGATGCCAGACACCACATCTCTGGTTGCTGGCCAACGAGGTTGGATTCCAGGAGAAGGATTGGGACAGAGGGGCCATGGAAGGGGGAACTCAGGAGGGCTCAGGGCCATAGCTGTGAATCAAGTGCCATGGAAGAGTCTCAGACTTTAACAGCTAAGGTGGCAGCTAAACTTTGGGAGGCCTTGACCTCCACGCAGCTGCACCAGGCCAGCCCTGAGTGTCCTTGCTCCTGCCATTGAGACAGAGTGGACTGTCTTCTTCGGTCACCTGCAGGAATGGGGATGTGAAGGATCCCAAACTGCAGAAATTCCAGTGACCTTGCCTGTTTCAATATGGGAATGGGCTGCTTCGTATTTCTTACTGGCTGTGATCTGACTCTGTTGAGGAGAGAGGGAGCCTGCAGGGGTCAAAAGCCAAGGGAGGGTTCACTGGGGAACTTGGAGATAGGGAAATGACACCCCCCAAAGATAAAGGCAAGGAAGTTAGGAGGCCTGAACTGATCCTCTGCCCTGGATTCAGACCTGTGCAAAATAAATCTCATTCCCCCAAATGGAATAATCCTCCCACTCTGAAAAACTAATATCCCAGTTCCCTGAAGCCTGGCTCCAGTGCTCCTTATGGCTCTTTCCTCTCAAACTCCTTCTGATAGGGGCGGGGTGGACCGTGGAGGTGGGACAGTCCCTTCCACATGTACAAATTACAGGGTCAGGCTCCAAGGGTGTCATGCCTTTTATTACAAAAACCAATAACTTAAATCACTTCTGTACAAAGTCAGTAGGACTCTTGTCCCAATGAGTAATCTAAGCTTCCATCCCCATCTCAGGAGAGGTCAGGAGTCTTGGCCCAGAGGCTCTGAGGACCACTAACGGATGGCCAGACAGCTGGAGCACCATGTCAAACCAAGAAAGGCCAAGAGGGGTTGTGGTGAGGGAGGGGCCCCAGAGCCCATCTTGTTGGGCCACAGCCAGCTTATTCCAGGGGAGCTGAAGCCTGCCTATACAGACTGCCCCCCATCCCGGGAGCACTGGGTCACCCCTGGGAACATCTGGCCCAAGTCAGGGCTGCCAGCCTCTGCCCCACCTACACTTGATCTCAGCCTGGGCTGGAATAGGTTGACTCAGCAAAAGCATGTCCTCAAGGAGGCCAGCGATGTCAATGTCTCCAATGATCGGGCGGAAGAAGAGGTCCCCAAGCAGGCTGGGTGAGATGGACTTGAGGGTGGAGGCTGTGAGGAGGACACGGGCCAAGCGGCCTTGGCCAGCGGGGCAGCAGGGCTCCAGAACCTCCCACAGTGCATGGTGAGCCTCTTGCTGCAGGTGTCCAATGTGGGAGGAGGCATGGAGGCCTGGCACGTCTGTGGGCAGAGAGGGGGAAGAGGGCGGCTGAGTACCCCACTCCCAGGCAGCAGTACTGACCCAAGACCTGAGGTCACTGGTTTTGTCTTTGAGGCCCCATTACTACCTCTTCCATTTATTTATTTATTTATTGGTCCTTTTATGGGGCAGCCCAGAGTAATGGTTAAGAGCCAGGCTGCCTTTTTGAATCCTATGCTGTTACTTATTAGCTGCATGACCTCAGATAAATTAATATCTGTTCCTCGGTTTCCTCATCTGTAAAATGGGGATAATAACACCTATCTCCTAGGCATGTTAGGAAGTTTAAATCAGCTAGTATCTGCAAAACCCTTTTAACTGGGCCTAGCATATGGTGAATGTAATATGAATATTCATCACTATCACTAGTATTTGTTACTATAGTTTATATATTCCATGAGGTCTTTTTGGTGAGGAATTTTCATCTTACATTTTCATTCTTCTCTATGGGGTCTTTCTGAACCCACAGAGTTTTACCTGTGACTGAGGCACAGCTGTGTCTGCCCACCTTCCCGGAGGGTCAAGGGCAAGTTTCTTAAGCAGAGTGGCAAGGACCAGCCTCTGGAGTGAATAAACCTGAATTCCCACCCCTGCGTTGGTTCTACGAGGCTGTGTGACCTTCAGCAATTCACTTAACCTCTCTGAGCCTCTTTTGTCGGTGACTTTCAGCGATAATGAGGACCCAAAGAGATAATAGGTGTCAAGCCCTCAGAAGGTGCCTTCCCTGGCTGGGCCCCCATCCAGGAGTGTCTGGAAGCTCACCAGGATTGAAGAGGATGGTCTCTTTCAGGAAGGCATATTCCTTGGGGCCCAGCTCCAGGCTCCAGAAGGACTCCAGGCAGCCCCGAAGCCACTGCACCGCTGCCAGTGAGGGTTGGGGCCGATCCGGCAGCTGGCCGCCGCCTGTGCTGCTACTGGGCTCCTCCAGCAAGATCTTCTTGAGTATGCTGGGGACCGGGGCCTCGGCCACCTCAAAAGTCACGGTGTCTTGGGCCAACCCCAGCAGGAAGAGGGGGCCCCAGCAGCCCCGCAGCAGCCGCTGCTGATCCTGAGGGGGCAGCTGGCAGAAGGCCGGCAGATTCCTGAGGAAGCCTACTGTCCTGGCCAGAACATCCAAGGCCTCCCGGCAGGTGCGATGCGGAGCGCACAGCCGGACCGGCCGATGCTGTCTGCACAGGCAGTGACTCCGAGCCGGGGGCACAGAGGGCCTAGCCCTGAGGCTAGGGCTCAGAAGCGCGTACAGAATGGCTGGGCGGCCTGCAGCACCCTGGCATGGGCAGGTCCCTGGCTGGCTGGAGCTCATGGTTGAGGAGCTGCTCTTCCTTCCTCCTGGCCCTCCCGCCCTCCGCTCTGCCCCACTGGGTGCTATATATATCCCCAGTGGGAGGGACGGTGGAGTGGAGGGGATGGCCTGACAACCTTGACTCCAGAAGTCATGTTCATTGAAATAAAAAAAAAATCCTGCACCGGCCTGCAGGATTGGTGGGGAAGTGGCAGGGGAGGAGGTTTTGGGAGTTCCACGTGGCGCTGATACTGCCTCAGTCAATGAAGCACCCTGTGCAGGACACAGGGCCACCTGCCCGCCCGCCGCGCTGCCCCTTATCGGATGACTCAAGTGAATAAACAGGGTCATTAACCCGGGCTGTACCGGGGCACCAAGGCCTCAGGAGCACAATCAGCAGGTGGCCATTGCAGGTGTCCCTACTGGTGCCTGCAGGACTCTCACTAAGCTTGGAAGCCAGCCCCGGAGCTGGACGAACCTTGAATGCAAGGCCCAACCTGGAAGTGCCTTATCACTGACTTGTTTGCCTAACCTTGGGGCTTTGCTCCTGTTGTTGGTAAGGAACAGGCTATGGGGAAGGGAGCCAGGACCCCAGGGGGCTGGGAGGACTTTGCCCACTGTGCAGGCTAGGAGGCCTCCCTCCCCTGACTCCAGTTCTGGGGGCCCTGCAGAAATAAGGTCCTTAAGAACTCTCTCTCCTCAGCTTGGATTCCGAAAGTTCCTGAAAGGCTGTATCTGCTGAGAAGTCCTAGCAGAATGCTAATGAAGAACGGCTGCTATTTACTGAGCGCCTGCTGTATGCCCTTCCCGTTCTAATCCTTAGAGCTTCCCCAGGAGGCAAGATTCTTACTTTTTGAAACTCAAAGAGGTGAAGTGACTTGCCCAAGGTCACACCACTAAGAAAGACCAGAGCCCAGATCTGTCTGACTCTAAAGTCCTTGCTTGTTCCCCTAGACCCACTGGCCCAGTGGTGCAGCCCAAGCTGTGTGACCTTAGTTTCCCAGAGCTAGTGGCCACCTGGGTCCCCACCTTGAAGCTGCCTGGTCTACAGACGTTGCCTACTTATCATCTGGGCAGACATGTTGCGCTGCCGCCAGCCACATGGCAAATCTGTCCTGGGCGTCTGTCTCTGGATGGTGGGGCATGGGGTGTGAGAGAGGGTGGGAAGGTCCTCGTCTGTGTCGTGTCCGTGGACCTTGGCAAGCCCAGCTTGGCAAGCCTTCTGCTAGCACACTGTCGGGCAGCCATCACCACCCTTGGCACTGGCTCCTGGCTCTATCATTTTCCAGGTGTGTGACCTTGGGCTGATCCCTGTGGGCCTCAGGTGCTTCATCTGGGACAATAACAAAATGAGGTCTTGGACTTGAAATGCCAAGCAGTCTCTGGCATAGGGTGAGAGGACTTTCCTCCTCCCTCTCCTCTGCCCGAGGGAACCAAGACCCAGCAGACAAACACGTGTGCATCTTTCATTCGATTGTGAGTGATCTTAATCCTTTCACTTTCGAAGTTCCTCTCGTATCCTTTTATCTCCCTGAGTCTTTGGAGTTCCCTCCACGGAGACTCTGGAGTCATACTGCCTGGGTTCTAATTCTGCTTTATCACTTAATGACCATTGGACAAGTCACTTTATATTTCTGTGCCTCAGTTCCCTCATCTTCAAAAGGCACAAAAAAGGCCAATAGTGGATAGCAGTTTTATGGGGCCTGACACTTATACAATTTGGCGGTTCTCTCTTCAGGAATAGAAAATCAGGAATGAAAGTGAATATTTAAAATGAGATAATTGAGGCAGGGGCCACCTGGCTAGTTCAGTTGGTAGAGCAGGTTCATTCTTGATCTTGGGGCAGAGAGTTCAAGCTGCACGTTGGGTGTTGAGATTACTTAAAAATAAAAAAAAAAAATCTTTTTTAAAAAAAAGATTATTTATTTATTTATTTGGCAGAGAGAGAGAGACCACAAGTAGGCAGAGAGGCAGGCAGAGAGAGAGGAGGATGCAGGCCCCCCGCCAAGCAGAGAGCCCGATGCGGGACTTGATCCCAAGACCCTGAGATCATGACCTGAGCCAAAGGCAGAGGCTTAACCCACTGAGCCACCCAGGTGCCCCTAAAAAAAAAATCTTTAAAATAACATAGGCGCACCTGGATGGGTCAGTTGGTTAAACGTCTGCCTTCGGCTCAGGTCATGATCCCAGGGTCCTGGGATCAAATCCTGAGACTGGCTCCCTGCTCAGTGGGGAGCCTGTTCTTCCTCTCTGTCTGCTGCTCTGCTTACTTGTGCTCTCCTCTCTGTCAAGTAAATAAATAAAACCTTTAAAAATAAAGAAAATAAAATGACCAAACAAATCATGACCAATCACAAACTAAAATAAGCTGACTGAAAATCAAAATACTTTGATTAATTATTGATGATATTTGCCTATTTGTTTTAGCTGCGCGTTTTTGCTTGCCTCTTCACATGAGATTTATTTTGAAACCATCACAAACACAGAAAGGTTGCAAGTACAGTACAGGGAATTTTTTTCAACTTGAACCATTTAAGAGTAAATTGTCAACCCGCTGCCCATTGCTTTCAAATACTTGAGTGTATAATTCCTGCTTTTTTTTTTTTTAAAGATTTTATTTATTTATTTGACAGAAAGAAATCACAAGTAGATGGAGAGGCAGGCAGAGAGAGAGAGAGGGAAGCAGGCTCCCTGCTGAGCAGAGAGCCCGATGCGGAACTCGATCCCAGGACCCTGAGATCACGACCCGAGCCGAAGGCAGCGGCTCAACCCACGGAGCCACCCAGGCGCCCCTATAATTCCTGCTTTTAAGAACATTCCTCTACAGGGTGCCTGGGTGGCTCCGTGGGTTAAGCCTCTGCCTTCGGCTCAGGTCATAATCTCTGGGTCCTGGGATCCAGCCCCCAATCAGGCTCTCTGCTCAGCGGGGAGCCTGCTTCCCCCTCTCTCTCTGCCTGCCTCTCTGTCTACTTGTGATCTCTGTCTCTGTCTCTGTCTCTCTCTCTCTCTGTCAAATAAATAAATAAAATTTTAAAACTTTTAAAAAATATTTATTTATTTATTTATTTATTCGGAGGGTGGCGGAGAGAATCTTCAGGCAGACTCTCTGCGGCGAGTAGAGGGCCTCCCCCCTCTGTGGGGCTTGATCTCACTACCCATGGGATCATGACCTGAGTTGATACCAAGAGCCAGAGGCTTACCGACTCAGCCCCCCAGGTGCTCCTTTTTTTGTTTTTTTCTTTTTAAACATCTTATTTATTTGAGAGAGAGAGAAAGTGGGTGGGGGAAGAGCAGAGGTGAGGGACAAGCCGACTCTGCACTGTGTGGAGCCCAACACGGGGCTTGATCTCATGACCGTGAGCTCCTGACCTGAGCTGAAATCAAGAGTCAGATGCTCAACCGATGAGCCACCCAGGCGCCCCACTGTTGTGTTCTTTTTGATACATTTTATTAGGTAGCACGTATTTCCATCTGTCCCGTGTTTCACTTTGGTCACTTGATGTCTGCCAGGCTTCTCCACTTACTTACTCTTTTCCCTTTATAAGGAACTGGTAGTTTGTGAGGAGGTATTTTGAAACTATGCAGATATACCTTTTTAAAAAAAAATATTTTATTTATTTTGATAGGGAGAAACAGTGAGAGAGGGAACACACGGAGGAGGAGTGGGAGAGGGAGAAGCAGGCTTCCTGTTGAGACGTGAGCTTGATGCAGGCCTTGATCCCAGGACCCTGGGATCACAGCCCAAGTCAAAGGCAGACACTTAAGGACTGAGCCACCCAGGCATCCCTGGGTATACCGTTTCTTAGTTTGAATGTATTATTTATTTATTATTTTTCAAAGATTTTATTTGTTTGAGTGAGCTATCGAGAGAACATGAACAGGGAGAGGAGCAGAGAGAGAGGGAGAAGCAGACTCCCCACTGGGCAGGGAGCCCCATGTGGGGAGGGATCCTGGGACCCTGGGATCACAACCTGAGCCAAAGGCAGATGCTTAACCAACTGAGCCATCCAGGCACCCCTATATGTGTGCATTTAGTTATGAACTCATGTTCTCCTCTTTTGTTTAATAGCTTGTAATCTATTATTATCATTATTTTTTAATGCTCAGATTGTCACAGATTAGTCCAATGGGAGCTTCTTTAAGCTGGAGTCTGTCCCTTTGACATGCCCCATTATTCTGTGACTATTTTTTGTTTTCTGATAGAAGAAGATACCTCTTGGGGCGCCTGGGTGGCTCAGTGGGTTGGGCCTCTGCCTTCGGCTCGGGTCATGATCCCGGGGTCCTGGGATCGCCCCGCATCAGGCTTTCTGCTCAGCGGGGAGCCTGCTTCCCTCTCTCTCTCTGCCTGCTGCTCTGCCTACTTGTGATCTATGTCTGTCAAATAAATAAATAAAATCTTAAAAAAAAAAAGAAGAAGATACCTCTTTTCAAGCCCCTAGAATCGACCAGTACTCCAAGAATCTCTGATTCAATTTTTAATGGAGTGGAATATTATTTAAAAACCTACTCACTGTTATGAAGGTGTCACGCTTCCCAGGCCCTTCCAGAGCTAAGGAGTCTAAACACAAACACACACAATTTAGAGTTATATTTTTTTGAAATATTTTATTTATTTATTTGGTGAGAGAGAGAGAGGGAGAATGCACACAAGCAGGGGGGAGTGGGAGACAAAGAGAGAAGCAGGCTCCTTGCTCACGCGGGACTCGATCCCAGGACCTCTGGATCATGACCTGAGCTGAAGGCAGATGCTTAACCGATTGAGGCACCCAGGCATGCCCTCAGTTATATTTATTTCTGTATCTATTTATACATACTAAAAATTTTTTTGGTTCAGACTGTCACCTGAAATTCTAATCCATATGGGTTCATTCTAGGTACCCCCCTTCTATATTTATACCTCCCTTCCTCAACACCAAGAAATCTGGCTTCCATTATTCTGAATTCCTTCACTTTTTGGATCAACCCCTATTTCTAACCAATCTCCCATCTTTGCCACGACCCCATCCCCTATGAAATGCCCTCCTCACCCCACTTGGGCTCTAATACCTTGTGTCAGGATGCCCCCTCCCACTCAGGGACACCTTCTTCACTTTGCTGGACCCCATGCCATGTGGACACCCTCTTTACCCTGCTGGGGCTCTGACTTTTGCTCTGGGCCACAGTGGCTCCCTCCCCCTCGGTCACATGCTTCCCTCCTGTTCTGCTCTGCTTAATCGTTTTAGGACTGAAATTTTCAGGACAAGAAGGAAGGTGAAGAAGTAAAATTGTCCATGAATCTTAAAGTAAAATTCTCCAGTGAAAATGGAGAGGTGATTCCGTCTTTCCTCTTGCATGGTTGATCAAAAACAAGTTTTAGGAGCACCTGGGTGGCTCAGTCAGTTAATCGACCGACTCTTGGTTTCTGCTCAGGTCATGATCTCAGGGTCCTAGGATTGAGCTCTGCATCAGGTTCCATGCTTAGCAGGGAGTCTGCTTGTGGATTCTCTCTCCCGCTCCCTCTACCCTTCTTCCGAGATCAAACGAGATCGGGCGCGTTCAGGGTGGTATGGCCGTAGACACCCCTCTACCCTTCTCCCCGCTTGCATGTGCTGTCTCTCTCTCACTCTGTCTTAAGTAAATAAATACATCTTTTTTAAAAAACCATGTTTTCTTCTCTCTCTTTCTCTCTCTTTTTCTTTAGTAATGGATAAACATCTTTTCTTCTTGATAGCCAGGATATGCAACATGCCATTTCACACATAGATGTTTCTGATACTTGTAGTAGTGCTTAGAGGTGTGTAGTCGGAATTTTGATAAATTCTACTTTGTGCAATTACTATCAAAAAAGAAAGATATGCATGGAGTATTTGTAATTGCGTAGGCTGCATATTCCTTATAGGAGAGAACTTCCTTCCTGAGTTGGCGTCACTATTAAATGACAGACAATTTAGTGATGATTGAAAGAATTTTGCAGAGATTGGCTTCTTGCTCTTTACAGATCCTTCTTTCTCCCTCACCACCCACGTCCTTCCAGGTGTCTTGGGAATCATTCATATTGGGAAGTGGGATAGGGTGGAAAGAAAGGGTGGTCTTAAGCAATTGTAGTTTTAAAATTTTATTTTTGTGGGGCACCTGGGTGGCTCAGTCCTTAAGCCCCTACCTTGGGCTCAGGTCATAATCCCAGGGTTCTGGGATAAAGCCCCACATCGGGCTCCGTGATCAGTGGGAAGCCTGCTTCTCCCTCTCCCACGTCCCCTGCTTGTGTTCCCTCTCTCACTGCCTCTCTCTCTCTGTCAAATAAATAAATAAATAAAATTTTTGCGAATTAAAAAGAATACATATGTATTATATATAATTTAACATACAAGGCTATATCTACATCTGTCTATCTAGAAGACATTGCTGGGTCTCTCCCAAGACCTTGGATGTACTCGTGAAGCTTCATGGAAAATCTACCTGTAGTAGCATCTTTTCTGGGTGTTTGTCAGGACACCAAGAGACCAAGAACTTGGCACATAGCCAGTGCTCTGTGAAGGAAGGGAAGTGGTCGTCACTATTGTTGTTGGTCTCACCGCATTTTCTAGAGGAGGCAGTTGAGGAGGAGACCCAGAGAAGAGAGATCTCTTGGCTGGGGGTGGGGTGTGTACAGTAAAGCTGGACCCCCCAGGTTTCATCTTGCGTTTTTGTTTGTTTTTGTTTGCACAAAATCAGTGGAGAACTGTGTTTTCTGAGCATTGTGTGTGGCCTGAAGACCAAGGTGTCAGTTGTGGCGGTCCTGGAGGACAAGGAACAGCCTCAGCAGGGCTCTCTCAGCCTGGGGCGTGACTGAGGCTATCCTCTCAAGGGGGTGGGAGGCCTCTGTGTGGGAGATGGCCCATCAGCAGCCCTCTGCCCGGGTCCTGCCTTCATTCTGAAGGCAGAAACACAGGTCAACCTTCGGGAGTCCCCATTCAAGGGGGAGTCTTCAGTCTGTTGGAGAGACACAGGCCAGCCCTGAAGGGTCCCCATTCTGAGGAGGGAGAGACAGTCCTGATTTCAGTAGTTCCAAAAGGGGATGTGGGGCACCCACACCAACAATGGACAAGGATGCTAAAATGGGGCAGCTGGGCAGAGTAACTTGAATCTGGAAGGCTTTCTGGAGGAAAAGTTCCTGACAACACTCTCCCTGTACAGCACTCTCTGGTTTACAAAGTATTTTCATTGCAGTGATCTCAGTTAATCCTCAAACGACAAAGGGATGAAGGGGTTCCTACCCAAGCAGGAGCAACAGCCATCATCATCCCAAGAATTATAATGACTGAGGCTTATTGAGCATCTACTGTGTGTCAGGCACTGGGTGGGTGTCATCTGTAAAATTAAAGGGCACCCCATAAGATAATGGATATGAAAATGCTCTGCAATCCTATGGCCGGGGTGCCCATGTTTGCTCCCCTTGTGTACAGAGCCCTCAGACTAACTGAGGGGCCAGCTATAAGTAATATACAAGTAATTACAGAGGATGAGCACAGGGCATTTTGAAAGCAAGAATCATGGAGGTAGGGACTTAATCTGTACATCAGGGTTAGTAAAAGGCCTCACAGAGGAAGTGGCATTTCGGTTGAGACTTGATGGACAGAAAGAAGTTGACTGGCAAAGGCCTCAGAACTAGGACAGAGCATTGGAGGAAGGGAAAGAAGCCAACGAGGGAGCCTGGTGAGTGAAGGGGATCCTGGGACAAAGAGTATCTGGAGAGGTGGCTAGGGCCTTGATGGTGTGACTCCTCAGAGATCATGGTTGGGAGTTTGGAACTTACCCTGAATGCAGTGGCAATCCATAAGAGCTAATTTTAAGCAAAAGAGTAATAAGCTCTGGCTTGTCTTATAGAAGAATTGCTTAGGCTGCTGAGTAGAGGATGGACCAGAAAGGGACAAGAAAGGAGGTAAGGGGACAAGCTAGGATGTGAGAGTTGATGCTGGTTTGGCCTAGAGTAACAACACCTTGCTTCACACAGCAAGGTGAGAAGGGGAAAGAGGATGTAGTTTGGAGGAAAAGCTGACAAGGCTTACTAATGGATTAGATGAGACTAGATTCTGGCCTGTGCAAACAGGTGGATGAGTGGAGCTTTGGGCTTGGGCAAATTGGTGCTAGAAGGGGTCATCTTACTCAGTGGGGATTTGGGGAGGAATTAATTTGTGTGTGTGGGGAGAATATCGATGTTGGCCATGTTAGTTTTTTTAAAACAATAATTATTCAATATAATCAAATTCCTAGTCAGAGTTCAAATTTTATATTGTCTCATAAAATTATAAATTTCTTTATTGTAGTAAAATATATGTTAAATTTACCATTTTAACCATTTTTAAGTATACAGTTCAGTGGCATTAAGTACATTCACATTGTTGTGTAACCACCACCACCATGTGTCTCCAGAACTTCATCACCTTCCCAAAGCCAAGGCGAGTTTTGAGATACCTATCAGTCATCAAGGGGAGTTGTCCAGGAGGTAGTTAGAAGAACCAGGAGCTCAGTCAAGGTCTGGGCCAGAGATACCATGAGATCACCTAAGAAGAAAGTATAGAGAGGGAAGATGAGAGAGCAAAGGACAGAGCCACCAACATTTACTAGTCTAGGTAGAAGAGGACACTGAGAAAGTGTTAGTGCAGTGGAAAGAAAACCAGGTCAGTGTGGTGACAGAAGCTCCATTAGTTTGCGAGGGCTGCCATAACAAAATAGCCCAGACAGTGTGACTTATGCAACAGAAATGTGTTTTCTCAGTTCAGGAGGCTGGAAGTCCAGGATCAAGTGTTTGCTTTCTCACACAGCCTCTCTCTTGGGTTTGCAGAAGGCTGTCACCCATGGCCTTTCCTTTGTGTACCTATGATGTCCTGGGGATCTCTTCCTCCTCTTGTAAGGCCACTCTTTCAGTTGTGATTAGGGCCCCATCCTTGTGAATTCATTCAACCATAATTACCTCTTTAAATGGCCCTTTCTCCAAAATGTCACATTGGGGGTTTCAACATATGAATTTTGGGGAACACAATTCCATTATCAGAAGCCTGGGGGGGGGAGTGTTTATTTCTTAAGGTTTTATTTATTTGGTAGCGAGGGAGAGAACACACAAGCAAGAGGAGCAGCAGGCAGAGGGAGAGGGAGAAACGGGTAGAGGGAGAGGCAGACTCCCTGCTGAGCAGAGAGCCTGACCCAGGGGCTCAATTCCAGGACCCTGGGACCATGACCTGAGCCAAACGCAGATGCTTAACTAAATGAACTGCCCAGGCGCCCCCCCCCCCCAAATGTTTCTAGAAGGGGTAAACTAAGTTAAATGCAGCTGAGAAGTTGAAGAAAATAATAGTGGTCCATGGGCTTTGGCAACACAAGGTCATTGTACCCTTGGCTAGTCTTTTCAGAAATAACTAATTAGAATAAACTGAGGAAAGATGGAAGGTAACAAAGGGAAAAGAGAAGTATAGCAATGTTTTCAGCTTTTGCTGAAAACGAGAACTGAAAATTGTGGTGGTAGAAAGAGAAAAGGGGGTCACAGAACATTAAAAAAAAAAAAAAAAAAAAAAAAAGAATGACATTAGAGCGTGTTTGTAAGTTGAAGGGAATGATCCAGAAGAAATTTATGATGCAGGAAATTTTAAATTAAAACAAAGTGGGGGGATAGTAACAAGACTAACATGATTAAATTCACTGCATACATGGAGGGGTTGGCCTTAGATAGCTGGGACATGTCCCCCACATTAATAAAAGTGAAGGTCATATACAGCAACCATTACATAATTTGCAGAGCCCAGTGCAAAACGTGTTGTCTCTTGTTCAAAAATTAAGATTTTCAGCACTGCATCAGAAG
This sequence comes from Mustela lutreola, assembly GCF_030435805.1. NCBI lineage: Eukaryota > Metazoa > Chordata > Mammalia > Carnivora > Mustelidae > Mustela > Mustela lutreola. The sequence goes on from NC_081299.1 coordinate 19,709,471, forward strand.
AACATTAAAACCAAGCACGGAGCGCTTTCAAGACCGAGGCTCCCGCGACTCTACAGTTTGTAATTCCAAGAAGCTGGTCCTGGCGATGATGACAGAGGTAGGCTATCCTTCAGACTTGAGCCTTCTTTCTGGGCCTCCATTGCCTCATGGAAACATTGGAGTTGATAACTAAAGACATTTTCAGTTCCACCGTTCAATAAAATGGTAAATTACTCTAGAGGCAGAAGCGCCGTTTGTCCTTTTTTTCAACTCCACCAGAACGTAGCTCAGGATTTTCTGGAAAGCTCCAATCATCTGGTGACCATAGCAACTCACGCCAAACTCCGGGACCCTGGGCTCCGCCCACCGCCTCCCTGGACGCGCTCGTCGATTGGCTCAGCGAGTCGACCAATGGTGGGTGAAGCGGGCTGTTTGCCGCGCAGTCACTGGTCGCGGGCCGGGAGGGAGGCGGGAAGAGAGGGCGAGAAGGCGGGCCTGGGCGGTGCGGCGCGTGCGTGTTTCCGGCTCCGCTGCGGAAGGCGGACAACTGGAGCGGTTGGGCCGGACACGACACGAAGGAACCGGGAGAGCGCGGGACGCGAGTGAGGTGCTAGGATCTCGGAGCGCGGCTAGTGGCAGGCGCGATGGGCGGAGAGCAGGAGGAGGAGCGGTTCGACGGCATGTTGCTGGCCATGGCGCAGCAGCACGAGGGCGGCGTGCAGGAGGTAACGGCCCGCGCGGCGTCGGCCTGGCCTGGTGTCGCCGCGCTCGCCCACCCGCGCGGCCCTAGACACCCTCACTCCACTTCCCTGCCTTCGGGGGCCGAGATCCACTCTAGGGCTTCGCGGGTTCTTGTGATCCTCCTCCATTCCCACTATGTCCCAGCTTCCGGTCTGGCCTCCCCACCGCACTTCTGTCCCGGGCCCCCGGCGCCGCACTGGAGTCTTAGCAACTGACTAAGACTCGGCTAAGGAGTCTTAGCAACTCCTGCGTCTCCGAACGCGGCCCTGGAAATCCCGCAGCGCTCCCCGTAGCTGGTCCCCCAGTCTTACACATGCTTCCGGCCTCATTTCCTCTCTGATGGCCGCCCTCGAAGAGCAGTTCTTAGGATGAACCATCCTAGACTTCGGGATTTGCATCTATCAAGACTGAGACCGAGCTGACGAATGTGCGTGTGGGGGGGTGATGTTAGCACGTGGTCCTTTCAGGCCTTGAATGGGGAATAGGAAGCCTGGGTTCACACTTTGTTTCCACCACCTACCCACAAGGGACCTTTGCACATCTGCAAGGCTCAGTTCCTTTGTCTTTGAGACAGAGCTATGAATCTCGTATTTTCTGAGTAGTGAAGAGAGTAGTGTCTTGAAGTGAAGGACAGTAATGAATTGTCAGTAATGTTCCAGACACTCCCCGGACTGGGTCCTAGGTATATAGATGCGAGCAGAAGTCTGTCCTTGCCCTGATGGAGCTTGAAAAGAGCTTTTCAAAAGCATAATCGTGCATACTGACCACACAGTAACACACAGACCAACTGGTATAGATTCTATGGAGTTGGTGTTTTGGACCAAAAACATGGAAAGTTAGAAGTAGGAAAGCCTGTCAAGAACTCTCATTCTGAAAAGAAACCAAAGGAACTTGCTCAAAATCACCCACCGTGTTCCTGACTTAGGACCACATTCCTTAGGCCCACTTGCTTTCCACAGTTTATTGCTGATTCTTTATCTCACTGGGAACATGTTTTCTTTGAGCTTTCCATTCCCATTCTTTTACCCAGGTCTGGGTGGAAACCGAGGACTCCCAAACCCTTTGAATTGGGCAGAGTTACTAATCTGCATGTGTGTAAAGATTCCCTCCCCCGTCCTCCTAAATTGTTGACCCTAAATTGGATTTGGGAGTGCGTTTTTGAGTGAATCAAAAAAATATCTAAAAGTAGAAATTCAACCATGAAGATTAAGTTCTAGCATCAGCCTTAGAACCACTCGTTTGAGTAAATAAAAGGGCTTGTATATGCTAATTCTAGGTCACCACTAGATCTTTTCATTCAGCAGAAGTTTTAGTGAGCATATGCACTGAGCCAGATCTGGTGCCAAGCTTTGGGGATGAAGAAGCCACCGTTCATCATACCTAGGTGTGAGGAGTACATTCTGGCAGGAGGTCTCTTGCTCTGGGTGGGACACTGCTCACGGCCCTCACCTCCAGTGTCTCACTGGATCCTCACTAGGTTCCTAGAAATGGGTCCTGCTGCTATTTCTGTTCTAGAGTTAAGAAACTTCCCCAGGATGACAGCTAATATGTATCGGTCTGATACTCAAACCCATGTGCTTACCCACTTGAATACTCTGGTTAACTGGCCAGAGTTCGTTGGTTTTACCCTTTGAAGTGGCTTCATTTGCTCCCCTCTTTGGCTCTGCCCTAGTAACTCAGGCAGTGCCAGTCTGGATGGACTTTTTAGTACCTGGAAGGAAAGCCGGGCGTAGGTGTTTCAAGCCCTGGATGCAGAGGAGTATTCTATATCCTTAGGCTGTTTCTAGCACCTCAAAGAATGTGAAATGCATGTACACATACGCAGGAGAAATGAAAAATCTGTCTCTTGGGCGATCTGAATAAGGTTGGGCTTCCTAGTGGAAGTCACTAAGGTCGGGCCTGTTGGGGAGGCTGTCTCCTCTGATGAGAGGCTCAGGGTGAAACAGTCCAGTCCCGAGCTCCCTCCTGGACTAGAATCTGGTTTCTGTGCACTTGAGGGGTTCCTGATAATGGCATCTCCACAGCTTCGGTTTCCTTCTGTCTTTCAGCTTGTCAACACTTTCTTCAGCTTCCTTCGACGCAAAACAGACTTTTTTGTTGGAGGAGAAGAAGGAATGGCAGAGAAGGTGAGTGTTGGAGCCTGTGGTCCCTTTGGAACCTCTGTTTCTTCAGAAGAAAAGCTCACCTGATCTTACCTTGGCATGGTAATAACCTTCAGTGGAGTAAAATGCCAAGGGTGAAGAGTTGGAGAAGGGAAGCAAACTGTCATGTACTGAAGCCCTTCTCCTTGCCAGGCGCTTTACCTACCCCTATTTCCCATGATCCTTCGGTGGCTTCAGTAGGGCAGGTGTTACTATTCCCATTTTGCAAATGAAGAAATTGGCTCAAAGTGTTTGGCACTTTGTCCAAAGTCTGTCTGTCTGTTTTGTTTGTTTGTTTTAAAGGTTTATTTATTTGAGAGCAAGAGTAAGTGTGCACATATGCACATGTATGAGCTGGGGGGAGGGGCCAAGGGTGAGGGAGAGTCTTAAGCAGACTCGCTGGCTGAACCCGCCTCTAGGCTCGATCTCAGAGCCCTAAGATCACGACTTGAGCCGAAACCAAGAGTGGATGCTTTACCAACTGCGCCACCCATGCTGTGGGACTTTGTCCAAAATCTTGAGCTAAGCTGTAGAAGAGCCAGGGTTGGAACCAGACTCTGTTGTAAAACTGCCTTCTGCACTTGACACCACACTTCTTGGTTCCTTTTGCATCAAGGAGGTTTTATCTGATTAGCTGAGATGAGAGTGGGCATGTTAGAAATTGAGCTTAGAAAATAAATGCAGGGGGTGCCTGGGTGGCTCAGTGGGTTAAAGACTCTGCCTTCAGCTCAGGTCGTGATCCCAGGGTCCTGGGATCGAGCCCCACATCAGGCTCCCTGCTCAGCGGGGAGCCTGCTTCCCATTCTCTCTCTGCCTGCCTCTCTGCCTACTCATGATCTCTGTCAAATGAATTTAAAAAAAAAAAAAAAGAGGAAAAAAAAAAGAAAATAAATGCAGGAAAACTTAAAGCCATCCAGTTCCAATCTTCCCAGGCACTGTGACCCGAAGTTCATGGATTTGGGTATTGCGCTTTGTGCTACAGGCTTTTAGACCTTGAACTTCCTTTTGATTCCTTAGGTTATAGCTATATTTTTGAAGATTGGTAAGTCATGAAGATGTTACCTCACTGAAGGACTTTTAGGACCTTGTTACTTGTTTTCACTCACAGAGACATGGTGACAAGGAGGAGACATTTTGCAAACTGCTTTCTGTGGCTTCAGGGATCTGACAAGCTGGAATGTTCTATACTGTGTCTTGATGATCTGAGGCTACTCTGTTATGGACACAGTAGCCTGGGAGTGGAGAGTCCTGGGATCTTGGCCCAGCTATGTGGGTTGGTTGATTTCCCATTGGTTCTGTGGTTCTTTCAGTCTGTATGTCTGCAAAATGGAAGAAGGACCTACCTGTAGGCTCCTTCTGGCTCCAATGTTCTTTCTGTGTTAGCTCAGCACCTCCTGTTTTTCAGTGGCCAAGACTGCCTTCTAATAGTCATTCATTCAATGAATATTTATCAGACACTTAATGCTTTGTTTGTGGTAGGCATTATACCAGCTCCTTTGGGATTACAGAGGTGAATACAGATGCGGTTTTTGTTTTCATGGATCTCATGGTGCAGCACCTTGCCCCTGCCCCCAAAACATGTAAGTCATGGGAGTTAGGGAAAAGCCCTGGGAGCGTTAAGTGCGGACTAACCTAGGATGGGGGTTCAAGGGAGACTTTCTGAGGCAGTGGTGCTTGAAGTTTGAAGGATGAGTAAGAGGTAGCTGCATGAAGGGAGAGAGGTGAGTGATACAAAGAAGAGGTATTGGGGCGCCTGAGTGGCTCCTTTGGTTAAGTGTCCACGACTCTTGGATTTGGCTTGGATCGTGATCTCGGGGTCATGAGATGGAGCCCACATTGAGCTCTGTGCTCAGCTAGGAGTCTGCTCGACAGACTCTCTCTCCCTATCCTTCTGCCCCCCTGCAAATAAATGAAATCTTTTTAAAAAGTGGCATCTTGGGGCGCCTCGGTGGCACAGTGGGTTAGGCCTCTGCCTTTGGCTTGGGTCATGACCTCAGGGTTCTGGGATCGGGCCCCACATCGGGCTCTGTGCTCGGCGGGGAGCCTGCTTCCCCCTTTCTCTCTGCCTGCCTCTTGCTGGCTTGTGATCTCTCTCTCTCTCTCTCTCTGTCAAATAAATAAAGATAATCTTTAAAAAGTAGTCTGGGGATGGTGGTAGCTGCCGTACATTGGATGTGTGCTGGATGTGAGCATTAAGTGGGGACTAACCTAGGATGGGGGCTCCTTGGTTCTTTGTTCCTTAGAACCAAAGCTGTTCCCCCAGAAAATTGGTCAGACTCAGGGGCAGGCAAAAACCTGTCCAGCCTTCCCCCCTGGTCTCCATTTGTAACACAATAACTTTTAAATTGCGTGCTTACTGTGTGCAGGCCACCAGCTACATCATTTTCAAGTGCAGTGGTTAGGAGCATGGGCTCTGGAGTCAGCCAGATGTGAGTTAGAATCCCAGTCCCTGGTCCATCACCCACCTCCCTGCCCAGCAACTTTGTGACATTGGTGAATCATATTTTCTTATCTGTAAAGTGGTCTTTTTTTTTTTTTAAATATATTTATTTGACAGACTGAGATCACAGAGAGGCAGGCAGAGAGAGAGAGAGAGGAGGAAGCAGGCCCCCCGCTGAGCAGAGAGCCCGACACGGGGCTCTATCCCAGAACCCCGGGATCATGACCTGAGCCGAAAGCAGAGCCCTCAACCCACTGAGCCACCCAGGCGCCCCTGTAAAGTGGTCTTAATCCTTATCTCATAGGGCTGTTGTGAGGGTAAAAAGAGGTCATGTGGATAAAGTGGCTGGTGTTTGAGTGTACAAGTTTATGGTGTGTTTGGTGGTTTTTTTTTTGAAAGATTTTATTTATTTATTTGACAGAGAGAGTGAGCACAGGCAGATAGAGTGGCAGGCAGAGGCAGAGGGAGAAGCAGGCTCCCTGTGGAGCAAGGAACCCGATTCGGGACTTGATCCCAGGAGGATGGGATCATGACCTGAGCCGAAGGCAGCTGCCCAACCAACTGAGCCACCCAGGCGTCCCCATGGTGTGTTTTTTTAAGATTTATTTATTTGAGAGAAAGAGAGTGCACGAAGGAAGGGACAGAGGGCGGAGAGGAAGAGGTAGAGAAGCAGACTCCCTACTCAGTGGGGAACCTGATGCGGGGCTTGATCTTGTGACCCCAAGATCATGACCTGAGCTGTAATCAAGAATTCGACTCCCAACCAGCTGAGCTGCCCAGGCGCACCAAGTTCATGGTCTTTTTTTTTTTTTTTCAAAGATTGTATTTATTTGACAGCGAGAGGGAAAGAGAAAGCACAAGGGGGGGCAGTGGCAGGGAGAGGGAGAAAGCAGGCTCCCTGTTCCCCAGTGTGAAGCTCAATCCTGGGATCATGACCTGAGCCGAAGAGAGATGCTTAACTGACTGAGCCACCCAGGCACCCCCGTGCTCCTTTTTTTGAACCTCTTGGGGCCAGATGTATTTTGGGATTTGGAATTCTTTGGATTTTATGAAGTGATACAAGACATATACTATACACAGAGTAATTTGTTACAGTGCAGTAATGTATGTAGCATATGCTACGTGAGTTAGAGGCATCCTGTAATGAAGCATTAGTATTTCTGTAGAGAAATATGTATCAATATTCATACCAAGTGGGAGATAGGAGGACTATAAATACCTTCAGGCCACAGACTGGTAAGTCCAAAAACACTTTTCATGGTTTTTATAGCTTTGGGGGCTAGGAATTCAGGATAAGGGATTGTGGATTTGAGGAAAGCCATAATGATGAAATCAGTATGTTATTGACATAGGAAGAGAAAAGTGGGACAGTGAATTAGAATAGAGAACCTAGAAAAAGTCTAGCATATGAGAATTCAGTACACGTCTGATGTAGTAATTCAGTTCTGTAGGCAAAGAATGATTGAATATGTCGTTGCTGCTACAACTGGCTATTTATCTGTAAGGAACTACAAGTATACCATCTGTTTTACTCATATGTAAAAATAAATTGCAGACCAAGAAGAGTCCGGTAAGGAAAGTTAGGAAACCATATGATCTTGTGTGGGAGAGGCCTTGCAAAATTAGAAACCTGGAAGCTATAAAAGAAAAGGTAGCTTGTTGCCTCTTCAAACGTTGAAAACTGTGTGTGTCTGGCAAAAGAGACATATAAAGTTAATTGGAAAACAGTAGATTTAGAAAAAATGTTCACTACAGAGGACAGAAAATTTAATGACTAATTTAATATGCAGGAGCTTATAAATTGACAAGAAAAGGATAAGCAGAAAGTTAGGCAATTCCAAGAGGAGAAGACCCAAAGAGCATATTTCCTAGTAATCTAGGAAATCTAGAAGAAATAGTGAGATTCCCTTTTTTCCGGCCAAGCTGATGAAAGCATAAAAAGACCCACTAAAAGCATTGCTTACAGGGATGTGGAAAATAGGGTAATCTTCAGATATTTCTGGTAAAAGTGAATTATTGTGGCTCTTTAAATTTTTTTTTTTTTTAAAGATTTTATTTATTCATTTGACACAGAGAGATCACAAGTAGGCAGAGAGGCAGGCAGAGAGAGAGGAGGAAGCAGCCTCCCTGCGGAGCAGAGAACCCGATGCGGGACTTGATCCCAGGACCCTGAGATCATGACCCGAGCCGAAGGCAGTGGCTTAACCCACCGAGCCACCCAGGCGCCCCTTTACAATTTTTTTATTTTTATTTTTATTTTGGATTTTATTTATTTGACAGAGATCACAAGGAGGCAGAGAGGCAGGTTAGGGGGAGGGCAGGGAAGCAGGCTCCCTGCTGAGCAAGGAGCCTGATGCAGGACTCGATCCCAGGACCCTGAGATCATAAGCTGAGCTGAAGGCAAAGTCTTAATCCACTGAGTTACCCAGGTGCTCCCCAATTTTTTATTATAAAAGATGCTCAACATCACTAATCAGGGAAATAACAAATCAGCCATGCTGAAATATCACTTCACACCCATTAGGATGGCTTCTATTAAAAAAAAAACAACAACCAGAAAAATCCCACGTATTGGCAAGGGTGCAGAGAAATTGGCACATTTGTGCATTATTGATGGGAATACAAAATGGTACAACTGCTATGGGAAACAGCATGGTGCTTCCTCAAAAATTAAAAATAAAACTACTGTATGGTCCAGTGATCTGGCTTCTAGGTACATACCCAAAAGAACTGAGAGCAGGTTCTTGAGAGATTTGTACACCCATGTTCACAGCAGCACTGTGCACAAGAGCTGAGAGGTGGAAGCAGTTCAAGCTTCTGCTGATGGATGAGTAAAGAGTGTCATGTATATGTGTAATTGATCTAGTGGAATATTGGTCAGCCTATTAAAGGAAGACACACACTTAAGAGTACTTATTGAATGAGGTCATTCATATGAAGTTCTAGAACAGGAGTGTGTTGTCTCTCGTGTGTGTTATACACACACACACACACACACACACACACCCTGCCCCCCCCCTTGCCACGTTCAGGTTTAATATCTCCCTGTCTCTCCTGGCCAGGCTGGGGGGAACCACTCTTTACTCCCCGATCACCTAGCCTAGGTCAGGGAAAGCCTGTGTTTGGGTATATGGGGCCTGTCTTCTAGAGCTAGTACAACGGTCCTCATCCCTTCCCCACTCTGCTGGGCTGTGGTTCCCGAAGATGTGTCCAGTGACCGATGCTTGGCTCTGCGACAGCCTGCCAGTTGGCATCGCAGAGTAGGCTGCATGCCCTCAGGGGTCTCTGCCTGGGCCTGGGCCTGGGTAAAGCTGGTAGGAGGAGATTGGGAGGAGGGGTCAGAGTCTGCTGTGATTGGCCTTGACTGTGCCTGGTGGTTCAGCTCTGCCCTCACCTAACCTCCAGGAGTTAGGAAGGAACAGGACAAATGGGATGTAACATGATTCACTGGAGCTGGGAGAGGGGAGGGCCCTGCGCCCGCCTCCCTATGACCACTGGTTGGCAAATGGCTTGAGTTCAAGGTCTTCCCGATTAGGGATTTGGGACCAAGGCCCTGTGGTGGAACAGCCTCCGCTGGCGTAATTGTCTCATGACTGATTCTATTGACAGCAGAATGGCCTTCGGGTGACTCATTTCTGTTTCACATGTGCTCCATTTTGTCAACCCATTTGATTTAGGGGATGCTTTTGGTGCCCGTTAGCCTTGCAGAGGATGGAACTACCCCAGTATGGCATGAAGTTGGGAGTTCCGAGGTAACAAGAGGAATTGGCACCAAATGAATGAGAAGCCATGGGACATTTGCCAGAACCTAGGTCTAGGAGCCCATGGGTGACTTTGGTGACCCTGAGCCCCATGCAGGCCTCTCAGCTCTTGGAGACCCTTCCCTCCCTCCCACTCTGGCTCAGAGATGTTTGGAAGATGGTAAATTGACCACTGATCCTGTGGTGAGTGCCCTGCAAGGCCTGTTCCAGGTGTGTGGGTAGACACGGTTGGGTCTCCTGAGTTGGGTGTGTCCTGGGCCTGCTGAAGGTAAGGAGGTGCGGCTCTGGAGACACTGGAGCTGGTCCTAGAGGGTGAGCAGGAGATGGCCGGATGACCTGGGAGTAGGGACAAGGACGTTCTAGGCAAAGAACAGCTTATGCAAGATTGCTTTTTGAAAATAATGAAATAGAAGCACAGAGTGATGACCTCAGGGTCACAGAGGTAGGAGTGGTCTGGGACCTGCTGTCTAGGTATGACTCTTCTGGTCTGCTTGAGACGTGGGCAGGAGGGCTTGTTAAAAATACAGACTGTCAGGGTGCCTGGGTGGCTCTCAGTTAAGTAGCCCGGCCAACGCTTGATTTCTGCTCAGGTCTGGAACTCTGGCTCCTGGGATGGGAACTCTGGCTCCTCCGTCAGTTTCCGTGCTCAGTGGGGAGTCTGCTTCAGGATTCTCTCTCCCTCTGCCTATCTCCCCCCGGCCTCCTACCTGTGCTCGCGTGCTTGTGTGCACGCTCTCGCTCAAATAAATAAATCTTCAAACAAACAAACAAAATAGGATGCTGAGCCCTACCCCAGATTCAGTAGGTCTGGAGTGGAACCACATTTGGAGACCGGTCGGTATTAACAGGTGAGCCATCTCCCATTTTTTTTTATAGCATGGAATGTACTTGTTCCACCCCTAACCCGCTGACACTGGGTTAGCCTGAGTCAGGCAAGGGATGTTGGGAAGCTAACACTTTGAATGTGGCTGTGATTTGGCCGGGACCGGGCCAGCCTCTGTAAGCGTCTGTCGTGTTCGATCCTCATGACAGGTGAGAAGATCGGGGCTTAAAAGCTGTCCGAGTCCTTTGCTGGTCCAAGGTTGCACAGCCAGATAGTGACAGTGGCAGCCGGATGTGAGTTGGAAGCGTTCTGGGGAGGCACAGTGGAAGAGGAGGGATTCGATACTGATAGCTTGCAGGCTGAGGGCAGGTTCTAGCCTCTTTGCTCAAGAAAGCTCTCCCTGGGGGCACCTGGGTGGCTCAGTGGGTTAAAACCTCTGCCTTCAGCTCAGGTCATGATCCCAGAGTCCTGGGATCGAGCCCCACATCGGGCTCTCTGCTCGGCAGGGGGCCTGCTTCTCTTCCTCTCTCTCTGCCTGCCTCTCTGCCTACTTGTGATCTCTCTGTCAAATAAATAAATAAAATATTTAAAAAAAAAAAAAGAAGAAAAGAAAGCTCTCCCTGGTTCCCTGCTGATATGGCAGGTCGGGGCAGTGCTGGGGAGGCGGTGCTGGGTCTGCTGTCCTGGAGATGGTGTGCGGGGAAGAGAGCAGTGAGCGGGACTGCGCGGGGCTGCGAGCTCAGGAGTTCAGCTTCTAACAGCCCAGCTCTGTCAGGAGGGACTCCAAGCAGATGAGAAGTCTGAAGCGCTTCCAGGCTAGGTCCTTTGCCAAAAATACAGTAGCCTGGTTGAGAACGCAGCCTGTCCGCCTTCCCTGTCTGTGTTTTTAGTCACTAGACTGATTTTCTTGTTGTGTGTTTTTTTTTTAAATTAATTAATTAATTAATTTTAAAAGATTATTTATTTAACAGAAAGAGAGGTCACAAGTAGGCAGAGAGGCGGGGTGTGGGGAGCAGGCTTCCCACTGAGCAGAGAGCCCAGTGTGGGGCTGGATCCCAGGACCCTGAGATCATGACCTGAGCTGAAGGCAGAGGCCTAACCCACTGAGCCACTCAGGCGCCCCTGTTTTGTTTTTTTAAAGATTTAATTTATTTGACAGAGAGAGAGTGAGTGCACAAGCAGGGAGAGCGGCAGGCACAAGGAGAGGGAGAAGGAGGCTTCCTGCTGAGCTCATCCCAGGACCCCCAGGATCATGACCTAAGCCGAAGGCAGACACTTAGCCAACTGAGCCATCCAGGCGCCCCTAGACTGTTTTTTTAAATAGCCACTATTTATCCCGCCAGGGACTTGCAGGTATTCTCATAACAGCTCTGAGACCAGTGTGTACAGTGTGATCCCCATTTTATAAATGAGGAACCGAGGTCGAGTACAGTGCCGTGCCCAGGCATCCAGTGCATAGAGGTGGGACTGAATTCCAGGCGTTGGGCCACCAGCCAGAGCTCCAGTGCCTCATCGCCTTCTCTCCCTTCCCCAGCTCATCACACAGACCTTCAACCACCATAATCAGCTGGCACAGAAGGCCCGGCGGGAGAAGAGAGCTCGGCAAGAGACTGACCGGCGGGAGAAGGCCGAGCGGGCAGCCAGGCTGGCCAAGGAGGCCAAGTCTGAGAGCTCTGGGCCCCAGATCAAGGAGCTGACTGATGAGGAGGCAGAGAGGCTGCAGCTGGAGATTGACCAGGTATGCGCGGGCCTCCCCATCCCTGACGCCCTCTCCGTGGGCACTGGCAGCAAGGATTCTCTTGCCAACTGCTGTGCCTTTCGCCACAGAAAAAGGATGCAGAGAATCACGAGGCCCAACTCAAGAACGGCAGTCTCGGCTCCCCGGGGAAGCAGGTGAGAGGCATAGGGGGTGCCTGAGGCTCGTCAGCTTGGGAACTTCCTGGCACTTTCTGGCCTTTCTCTGTCTCTGGAATGCCTGACTCCCCCTATACCCTCTCCCTTAGCTTTGGGGGTCCTCCCCAAAGTTTCAGATCCCGCTCATAGACATTGGACCACAGGACCAGGTTTAAAAGAAACAATCTGCTGGCCTTAAAGCCTTGGTAGGAAAGCCCAAGAGCCAGAGGGCAGTGCCTGGACAGGTATCATTTGGGTTGGGCTGGGGTCTGTGTGCCCAGCCTGGCCCTGTTGCGGGGGGGGGGGGGGGCTACTCTGATACATCTGGGGGATATACCCCTCAGGGCTCCTCCCTCTGACACAAGTCCAGCTTCCCAAACAATCCTTGGGACATTGATTTGGCTCTCCAGAGTTTCTGGTCTGACACTTGGTGTCTCAGCCCTACAGACAGAAGAGAATTGATCGTCGGGCAGCCTGGTTTTGTTTTAGAACCGCCATGCTCATGGCTACCCTGTGACCTTCTGTTCTGGGCTGGGCTTTCTTTCCAAGTCCCTTGGCTTGAATCTCGAGCTAGGTTCTATGGGTCCATCTCTGACTGTCCCTGTTCCCCAGCTGTGTCCTTTGTCACATGGCCTGCTGCTCCTCTCAGGCAGAGATCAGAACCATTTTGTAACCAGTGGCTCTCAGTGGGCCATGGAGTGGGCAGGGACTGGGTCTGTTTTATCTTGCGGCTGTATGCCTAGTGCCAGCCCTGGGCCTGGCTCAGTGGGGTGCAGTCTGTGTCAGGTAAGTAACTGAGCACCCCAACTGTGAGCAGGAGGCTGAGGAGGACGAGGAGGAGGAGGACGAGAAAGACAAAGGGAAACTGAAGCCTAACCTTGGCAACGGGGCCGACTTGCCCAATTACCGCTGGACGCAGACCTTGTCCGAGCTGGACGTGAGTGACTGGGGTGAGGATTGGGAGGTTAGGGAGCCAGCCTGGGGCTCCTTCTGACTTCTCCTGCCTCGTGCAGCTGGCCTTGCCCTTCCGTGTGAACTTCCGGCTGAAGGGAAAGGATGTGGTAGTGGACATCCATCGGCGGCACCTGCGGGTGGGCCTCAAGGGACAGCCGGCAGTCATTGACGGGGAGCTGTACAACGAGGTGAAGGTGGAGGAGAGCTCGTGGCTCATCGAGGACGGCAAGGTGGTGACAGTGCATCTGGAGAAGGTGCGAACGGCCTGGTCTCCTCTGCGTCTTGATGGAAAAAGGAGGGCGGGTGTCTGCTCATTTCACCTGGGGACCATATGGGGGAGTCTGGCGGACATGTTTAGTCTGCCCAAGATTTTTAATATAGGTCTGTCCCATTTTAGAGTCAGGAAAAGGGCAGCTCAAGAGATCTGCCAGCCCCCTCTCTCTAGGTAGGGGTGGAATCAAGATGGAAATTCTTTGGGACCAAACCATCTTCCTTTGGTTTGTACATGCATTCAGTTCAGCGAATACATGAATACCTACTACATGCCAGAGTGTTCTAAATGCTGGGGAGAGAGCAGGGGACAAAATGTAGCGAGTTGTCCTCGGAAGGACTCCGGTCATGGTCATTCCCCTCAGAGATGGGGCAGTACACGTAATGTAAATAAATGTCTCTCTAAAGTGTCATGGGTCCCAGGAAGGCTTCCCTAAGGCCTGGCCTAGCCTACCTGCCTCTCTGTCACCTCTCTGTTCCCTTGTACTTGTTTATCCTCCCAGCTGGAATCCCTGCCCTGCTTTTTCATTAGGTGTACTGTGTGTCCCTCTGGCCCAGCCCAGGTGCTGCTCTAACTTCTCGCTCTCTGCCCTGGATGAGTAGCTCCCCGTGCTTGATTTTTGCCCCAATGACGCTGATCTGTGACCGTCTCGTCCATTTCCCCCAGCCACTGGGGAGGGGAGAGGCCTTGCCCATCTTCACCCTAGGTCACTACACAGGTCTTTGTGGGTCCCTGGTGCAGGATGTGGATGGGAGCGAGTTGGGTCCTGGAAAGGTTGAGGGGTGGATCCTAGGGCACAGAGGGAGCGACCTCCAGTCCCCCGGTGGTTCCCCTCCTCACAGATCAACAAGATGGAGTGGTGGAGCCGCTTAGTGTCCAGTGACCCTGAGATCAATACCAAGAAGATCAACCCTGAGAACTCCAAGGTGAGCTGTGGCTGGTTGTGGGGGGCGGGAGGGCATAGGTGGTCCCAGAGCTTCACCTGTCCCTGTTTCTGCCTGCCTTTAGTTGTCAGACTTGGACAGTGAGACCCGCAGCATGGTGGAAAAGATGATGTACGACCAGAGGCAGAAGTCCATGGGGCTGCCCACCTCGGATGAGCAGAAAAAGCAGGAGATTCTGAAGAAGTGAGCAAGGCAGAGATGGGGGTGGGCTTGGGAGAGGTCCGTGTTGAGCCTGGACCTGGGTGACAGTCAGTGGGTCGTTGAGTAGGAGACAGGAGTTGCCTTTTCGCTTCTGGGTTGAGCCAGCCAAGTTTATGGATTTATAGCCGCAGCTTGCCTACCCTAATCACTTTCTGAGGTCATCTCGAGGGCAAAGGTACCTCTGGGAAGGAAGGGGTAACACAGTCATTGCCACCTACAGAAGATCCTGAGGCCCTACCACTGTCGGGCCTGGCTCCAAGTTGCTCAGGGTTCTAAAGAAATTAGACCTGATGTTGAGGGGCTGGGAGAAAGGGGCTAACTTCACAGGACTGGATGGCCTGTTTTACCTTCTTCCTCCTTTCCCTTCCCAGGTTCATGGATCAGCATCCGGAGATGGATTTTTCCAAGGCCAAATTCAACTAGGCCCTGTGTTTGCCTCCCTGAACTCTTGGGGCTGAGCCCCCAGCCATCTACCCTCTTTTCCTACCCTCCTCTGGGACTTGGGGGCCTCGGGGTTGGGGCAGGCATGGGACTGGCTCAGGCACACTGGTCCTAGGGCATCATGGGAGAAGGGCTGGGGCCTTGTTGGGGGGTGTCTTACCTTCCCCGGTTGGCCTGCTGTTACACATTAAAACTATTTACTCCGCCTGTGTCTCTTCTTCCCTCTGGCCTTTCCCCAGGGAACAGGCCTCTCTTCTTGCTGCTGTTGGGGGCTTGGCTTCTAGCCCAGATTCTGCCATGTGACCTAGAGCAAGGCCTTAGACCTCTCTGGGGCTGTTTTTCATTACTTTAAAGGGAGAATTAAAACAAGGCTTTTTAGTCTGTGTGTGACAGAGCAAAAGTTAGTTTTTCTGGTTACACAGACCAGAATATATTGTCATATTCTTAAAGGGGTACATCACTCAGCAAAATTTAAGACCAACTGGACTTGATTCCATTTTCATCTCTAAGACCATTTCTCACTGTGGACATTCTGAGTCTTGGGGAGGCCTTGACATGCATGATAGAGCTGAAAGCAAGGGGCCAGTTTTGTCACTAGCACTGGGGCCTTTTCACAGACCCCAAGGGGACCATCCTGTGTGTCTGATAGGGAGCTGGATAAGTAGTTTGTCTAATTGTCACTTCCCAAAAGGGCCTGTGGGGGACAATAAAAAGGTAAGGTATGGGAGCTATAGGTGAGTAGGTAGGGATCGTGGGCACCTAATTCGTTCAGCCAAGAATGGGCTTGTGGGCCTGCTCTGTGCTCACTGCTGAGGACAGACACTCCTGCATGCGAGGAATAGCTAAGTAGGATTTTTCTGAACCCAGTTGGGCTTGTGTCCAAACGGGGACCATCTTCTGCCTCAAGCAGGTCAGCTTGCCAGCTTTGGGGCAGAACTGCTAAGAGGCCAGCTTTCAGGTCCAGGGCCAGTTACTAGCTGTGTGACAAGTTCCTTGACCCCTCTGAGCCCCAGCCTCCTAGTCCTGACCCCACTCCAGGGTTACTGGGAAGGTCAAGAAGGTCCCAGTAGATTGCAGTGCTCTATCAGAACCAGGGAGAGGTGGAAGCAGCCTCATTTGAGGCTGGGAGGGGGCTGACCCATCCTCAAGGATTTGGGGCAACTGCAGGGATGGCGAGAAGCAGGCCAGGCTGTAGGCGGTGAACTGGGTGAACCGAGGGGTCCGGGTAGGCCTACCTAGAAGAACCTCTGAACAATGACAGAAACCACTTGTCAGACCTTTCTCAGGTACGTAAACTATAGAAACTGGCTCACTGGAATTCAGTGAACCTGAGAAGTGGACATTCTTGGTCTCATTTTAGCCTTCTGACTTTGACCCCACAACACTAAGGCAGGCTGGGCACTCTATCCTGTCTCTTGCTCTGTGTATCGGTCAAGCAGATTGGACAGAAAGAGCATTATCACAGCCGAGATGTCCAGGCAGTCATCTACTATCTTTGTACTTGAAACTACTGTCATGTTAGCATATAGAACATAAGCCAAGAACCAATAGAACATAACGTGGAGTGGGCACTGCCCACAGAATTTGAGACAAGAGGCCCTGCCTGCCCCCCCAACCCAATCCATTTAAGATAAGCTGCTTTGAACTGTCACCCTCTCACGTGCTACCCTCATCCTGGGGAGAGGGGAGTTTGCTTGACTGGTTATGGTAGAGCTGGGATTCAGTCCCAGAAGGTAACTCCTCTAAGTCTTTGCCTTTCATGATCCAGGCTGCCTGAAGACCGTGGGCAGGAAGGAACAGGCCCAGGCAGGGGTCAGGCCAGCGAGGGATCCAGGGTGATGTGGGCACCCGTCGCTCAGTGAAATGCACATGGTCCAGGAACCAGTCAGCTGAAATGGGAGGGGCCAGGGGACCCAGCCTCCTCCAAAGGGGGGGCCTGCTTCCCCTCTTCTGGCTGTGGGCTCTACTTCTCCCAGAAGGGTTAGCAGTACACCTGGAGCAGCGGTGCTCCTGACGAGTCTGTGTCTGTGCCCTGGAAGGATGAATCGTGGCTGGCTGGGTATCCTGAGGGGAAGGGAAGAGGAAACAGAGGCTTAGAGAGGGAAGGAGCTCATCCAGGTCCCACAGACAGGGAGAAGCCTGTCAAGGAGCGGAGTAGGACTCAAGCATGGGTCAGTCTGATCTCAGTCCAATCCTGACTGGATCCCACTCAGGTTCTTGACCTCTCTGAGCCCCAGCCTTGCTGTCTGTCAAAGGGGAATGACCCCACTCCTGGGGTCTCTGAAAACCACAGCGGCAGCAGTAGATGGCACACAGGGTGCCTTTTCAGCTCCAGTGCATGGCCTCTGCCCTACACTGTCCTCCCCAGTGACTGGCGGGGGGGCTCAGATGCAACTTCTGGGCACCTGCCCCCTGAATATCTCCCAGGTGAACCCTTGAAGCCAGCTTGTAGGATCAGGATGGGGTCTAGGCTGCTCAGGCTTCTGGTTCCTTTCTGATCCCATCCCCACGCATCCCCAGAGGAAGCTGGGAGAGGGCCATGGCAGGGGTGGGGGGGGCGTGGAGGGGAGGCCCGAGGGCAGTTTCCTCTCTGTACTCATCAGGTCAGGACCAAACCTGGGGCTCCATAAGGCCTCAGCCTCCTGGCGATGACATCTGCAGTGGTCTCCTGGGAGATCTGCACTGTGAGTTCTAGGGAGGGAACAGGAGGGGGCAGTGGTCATTATCACATCCTTTCAACCCTAACCCCAACTTCAGCTCCCAGCCTGATGAGGGAGGGATCATCTACACCTGGGCCGGGCTTGAGAAACAATGTTTAAAACAAAGACACAACTAGCATATGTGTATGCATGTGCATGTGCGTGTGTGTAGTGGTGTCTGGGTGGGGGATTTGGTTAGGCCAGGGCCCAGGTCTAAATTCATATGGGATCCTGGATCTGTTAACCAGGCTAGGCCTGCAAACTCCGGCAGCTTGTACCAGGGGACAGAGGAGTCTCTTAGGGGACATGAGAGGACAAAGGAGAGCAGGGACTGGCCGAGGGTGGACCCACAGTGGCCAACCACCCAGTGTAGCCCTCCCTTGGCCAGAGTCTCCTCCACTCTGTCCCTCAGCCACAGGGAACCCCACCTACCATCCTGGCTGAGCCCTGAGCCCACCATGGTCTCGTGGCCACTGTCAGGGGCAGCAGCAGGGGCTGCACCCCGCACGGAGCGGCCCTCTGTGGTCTGCGGGCGGGCTCGGCTCTTGCGGGTACTGATGCGAATGATGCCGCGAACCAGGCGGCCCTCGGCATCCTGCTCATCCAGGTGGTAGTCCTGGGTGATGCTGCTGATAAGGTCCGAGATCTTACTGGTCTTCTCCAGGAACACAGTGTCTGATGTGCACTTGGCCAGCTCGTCAATCTGGTGTACACTGAATAACTCGGTCAGCTTCTTGAAGATGAGCACATCGATCTCTCGGCTGGACATGGAGCCGCTTCCTATCTCAGGCAGGTCCAGGTCCGACTCATGGAAAGAGTAGTATTCTTCGGAGCCACGAGGGCTGCTGGCGAGGGTGCTAGGCAGGCTGTGCCGCATGGGTGGGGGTTCAGCCAGTGGCTCCTTGCAGCAGGAGTCCGCATCAGGGGCTGGGGAGGTGGTACTGCGGTAGGGATACACAGGGATGCCTTTGAGCTTGACATCAGGGTAGCTGAAACTGCTACCCATGGTTGACTTGAGCCGCTGGCCGTCCCGCCGGCTGGGAGGTGCACGATCGGGGCTGGGGGGTACTCCATTGTGTTCTTTGGCCCAGCTGGCTTCAGCAGTCCCCTCAGGGGAGTCGCCAGCAGACAAACAGAGGCTGCAGCCCCGCATGCAGGCCCCGCATCGCTGGAGGCAACTCCGGCAGCGGCGGAAGCAGAAGGCAGCCCGGCACCAGTCCCACACCCACGGTCTCCAGGGCAGGCAGCAGGCCGGGGGCTCAGCAGCAGACTCAGGAGAGCTGGAGATGAAGGTAAGGCTCTCGGGCCCATGGTGGCCAGGGTCCTTGGGGTCTGGCCTGCGGGTGCGGCGGGTTGGTGGGGGTTGGGATGGCTCATCAAAAGTCTCCACGCATAGTTCTGTTGGCCGCTCCCAGGGTCCCAAGCGTGGGGGCCCAGATGATGGGCGGGGATGTCCAGGGCGGGGCATGGCTCATTGCATGATTTGTTGCAGCCAGGCACCTAGGGAGGAGAGGCCAGGAAGGAGTCACATTCAAGGGTGCAGTTAGGCCCAGGAACCCTCACCTAGCGTCCCTCCCTCTCCAAAGAAGAAATTCTGTCTCTGGTCTAACCTACATTTCAAAATTTCCCGGGACAGGGCACCTGGGTGGCTCAGTCAGTTAAGCGTCTGACTCTTGATTTCTGCTCAGGTCATGATCTCAGGGTCCTGGGATCAAGCCCCATGTCAGGCTCCATGCTCAGTGCACAGTCGGCTTGGGATTCTCTCTCCCTCTCCCTCTGCCATCCTCTCAAATAAATAAATCAATCTTTTAAAAAGATGTCCTGTGTATTATATAAGACTGATGAATCACTGACCTTTACCTCTGAAATGAAAAATACATTACATGTTAATTAATTGAATTTAAATAAAAATTTTAAAAAATTTTAAAAGTGTCCTGAGATTTCACACCCAGGGATGTAGTGGGGTGGCTACCATTGAAAAAGCAGAAAATGAAAGGCACTGGAGACGTGGGGATGGAGGAGCCCTTGGAGAATGGTGTGGCTGTAGCAGACAGCACAGCAGTGCCTCCAAAAATCAGACACAGGACTGCCACGTGGGCCCGCCATCCCTGCCTGCAGTCCCCCAAAAGGACGGAAAGCAGGAACCAAAACAGACATTTGCATGCCAGTGTCCACACAGCAGCATTATTTGCAATAGGCAAAAGGTAGGAACCACCCATATGTTCACTGACAGATGTATGAATAAACAAAATGCCACATATACTTACAAT
Source organism: Mustela lutreola (assembly GCF_030435805.1). NCBI lineage: Eukaryota > Metazoa > Chordata > Mammalia > Carnivora > Mustelidae > Mustela > Mustela lutreola. The sequence goes on from NC_081299.1 coordinate 19,729,029, forward strand.
GGAGTATTATTCAGCCCTAAAAAGGAGTGAGACTGATATGTGCCACAACACCGATGAGCTCTGAGACATTATGCTAAAGGAAAGAAACCTGACACAAAGGACACATATTGTATGGTCCCACTTATACGAAATATCTAGAACAAATTCTTAGGACAAGAAAGTAAAACAGTGGTTGCCAGGGGCTGAAGGCAGGGGCAAATGGGAAGTTACTGTGTAATGGGTAGATTTCCACTTTAGGAAGACGAAAATGTTCTGGAGATGGATGATAGCGGTGGTCAAACAATACCCAACAATGTGAATGTGTTTAATGCTGCAGAACTGAATGGTTAACGTGGTAAAAAAAACATTTTAAGTGGCAAATTTTATATAATGTACATTTTACCACATGAAAAGAAAAATCTCCAGAGATCTCCCTTTCCGGGGAATGGTCTCCCTCAGTTTATCCCCTCTGTTGGTAATCCCACCCAACAGAGTCTCTGAGGCTCTCAACACATGCTTCCCCTGTGAACCTGACCATCACTACCTTCCCTTCCCCTCTGCCTTCAAATTAGTCATGGGAATGTGACAGATCCCCTGTCAATGTTTCAGTCGGGGTGAGATTTGCTCTGCTAGCAATATTTAACACCAAGCATTCTTTTGCTTCCTTTGATTAGACAAGAAAGCCAAGCCACAAAATACACTTTCTTTTCCTTCTTGACTTGGTTGCTAGCAAGCTCAGAGTGAAGACTTCATTCATTCCATAATCACGGAGCCCGGCCCCACATTAGGCACTGTAAAACCACGGATGATCTGCCTTTGGCTCAGGTCATGGTCCCATAGTCCTGGGGTCAAGCGCCACATCTGCTCCCTGCTTAGTGAGCCTGCTTCTCCCTCTCCCTCTGCCTGCTGCTCCCCCTGCTGTGCTCTCTCTATCTCTCTCAAATAAATAAAATCTTAAAAAAAAAAAAAAAACCATACACAGATGAATAAACTACAGACCCTGTTCTTGTGATTCACTCATAGTTTTGTAGGAAAAACAGATGCTTAAAATCTCCTAAGATGGGACATGTAGGTTATATTAGGCATTTTGGGAATGAATAACTATGCCTAAGGGAGTCAGGGAACCTTATGTAGTCATGTGTGGAAGGTTCTTGATCCCATGTAGGGATTTGCCATACAACAACTTGGATTTTTTGCAACACTGATTCTTTATCTGTTTATCCCTGATTTAATGGCACTGGGGTCCCAGAACTGGTGATGTGTGAGGAGCCTAGGAGTAGACATCAGGAGATCTGTGTTCTAGTCCCAATTGTGGCTCGAACAGACAATGTGCTTTGGACAAATAAATGTCACTTCTTTAAATCATCTCTCACCCAGGTACTATCAAGGCTCCCGTTCTGGCCACCTACATTCCCTTCTACTTGCTACAGCCAGGGAGAACTTTAAAAATCTGGTGAAACCTGGCATATTCCACTGTAATCAAACGACGAAAGTTAACAATCCTTAGTAAAGGGATGAACTGACATCCTGTGCCTCCTGGTACTCGGCACTAAGAAGGAAACCACATCACTTAAGAAGTACTTCTACCCCAAATGCATAACCTGAACGTAATCATGAAGAGATGTCAGACAAGTCCAACTTAAGGGAATGACAACCAAATGCAATGTATGATCCTGGATTGGATCCTGGATCAAGAGGAGAAATTGGATACTGGATAATGTGGATAAGTGGTAAAATCTGGAAGTAGACTGTATATTACAGTAATATGCCAATGTTAAATTTCCTGAATTTGATTACTACGGTTTTATAAGACAACGTTCTTAGTCTCAGGAAGTATACACATGTCAACAAGCTAATCTCAAAAGTTTCCCAAGAAAATCAGAAGATGCATGTGTCTCAAGAAAGTAAGGGAGGGAGGAAGGAATGCTAGCCAGGGCAGCTGGTAAGAGGATACAGGAGTTCTTTATTCCTGCCATTATAGAATTCACTCCCCTGACCCCATTCTTCACTCCTTCTCCAAGACCCCTCCAACTCCCCAAGCAGATGGGAGCCCTTCTCCCCACAGCTTTCTGCTGGGCTCTGTCAGCTGGGTTGGCCTTGAACCCACTGTTTGAAGATAAGCCTATATGACCCCAAGGGGCAGGGACTGTGACTGTGTCTGACTGCTTTCTGGCTCGGTGTTGGAACAGGGTTGGGTACAGTAAGTGCTTCAGGGGACTGACACATTCTGTGTCACCTCGGAGTAGAATCAGGACCATTGGGTAGGAAGAAAAAGGACTTAGGCTCTAGGCTGACCAGACTAGGAGTAGCAGCAGGCTCAGGGAAGAAGGATGAGATCCCCTCTCCAAAAGTGTGTACACAGAGACTCTAACAGGTGACTTGGAAGTCCCTCATGATCCAGACAGGCCAGTGGTTTAAAACCTTTGCCTTGGGGGATGAGTATGGAATCATTCATTCACTTAATTAACAAATACTTAGCGAGGCCTACTGAATGCCAGGCATTGTTCTAGATTTGGTGGATACAGTGGTAAAAGAGACAAAATTACCTAATCTGCAGACCTAAATCTGCATTCTAGTGAATGAGTTAATTATTGATGGCTTACATTGTTCTATGTGCTGTGAATGTATTAAACCAATTCTTGGGGCACCTGGATCGCTCAGTGGGTTAAGCCTCTGCCTTCGGCACAGGTCATGATCTCAGGGTGCTGTGATCGAGCCCCATATCAGGCTCTCTGCTCAGCAGGGAGCTTGCTTCCCTCCTCTCTCTGCCTACTTGTGATTTCTCTGTCAAATAAATAAATAAAATCTTAAAAAAAAAAAACCCACCAATTCTTACAACCTTATTTGTAGGTATTATTGTTGTTGTTGTTACTATACACCGAGGCCCAGATAAGTTAAATAAATTGTTCAAGCCACACAACTATTTGTACCCAAGCAGCCTGGCCCAGATTCTTACCCACTACCTCATCCCATCTATTACTTGGGAGGAAGGGGGCAAGCTGGCCAGCTGCCAGCTCCATGGACAAGTCTGAACCCATGGAGACCACAGAGGAAGCCCTGAGTCTTCTAGGCTCAGGCCTTGGATGAGGAGGTTGGGTGTCTCTACATTGTTTGAACCACACTGAGCTCTGGGGACCTGGGGTTTCTAAAAACATCAAGGGGTTACTGATGATGGTCTGGGTCACTCCTTCTCTACCTCCAAGGCTTAAGGATTTGCTACTATTCATTAAATTCACCCACCAAATATTTATTGAACACTACCATGTGTCCAGCACTGTGCTAAATGCTGGGGAAATGGCAGGGAATGGGCCAGAAACAGGCTCCCACCCAAGAGGACTTTCACTTTACCTAACAGTCACACCTGCTCAGGAAGTAGTGTATCTCCACTTTACAGATCAGGAAGCAGAAGCTCAGAAGTGACTTGCCCAGAGACACCGAGCTGGAAAGGGATGGAACAGGATTTGTGCTGTGGTCTGCCAGACTCTGGAGCCCATGTACTTTGTTTTGTGCCACATACCTGGAATGGGGTGAGACAGAGGGAAGTGGGGAGCAAGACCTAGGGTAAGGACAATAGCTCCTCTCAGTTTCCCCCTCTAGGTCCAGAAACCTCCTGAAGTCAATCTCAGCCCATTTTTTTCAGGTTCTATCTTCCCCTAACTGCTGCTGTCCCCACCCCCCCAGCCCTAGGAACACTGGTCACTTGGTTGAGTGAAGGCAGGGCCCCCGCTCCTACTGTGGCCTGGAGCAAGACTCTGGGCCTCAGTCTTCTCCTCTTTAACAAGGGAAAAGAGGAGTATCTTCCTGGGCCACTGCTGAGGTTTAAACGAGTTATTCTGTGCAGGCTACTTGGTGTGGTGCATGGGGTGGGAGGGGCTTGGAAGCTGGGCGCCCCAAGTCGCTGCAGGGATCTTCCTCAGAGTCAAAAGGTCCTAACCCACCCTCAGCAAACTTCTCTTGATGGTCTTCCCCCTTCCCTAGTCCCTGAGAACACACACACGGGTCTGTCTCTGTACTATTCCCCTCCTCCCAAGGTCCCCAGGACAGGCCCCACCCCTGTACCTAGCCCAGTCTAGCACAGCCCACCGAGAGGGGCACCCCAGCCCTGCTCGGAGAAACAGCCTTCTACTGCTACTCTCGCACCCGGCGTCCCCGCACCCTCTATTTCCTGCCCCGAAGGCTCAGCCTGTGACTCCGGCATTCGGGGACACCTACTCGCTGCCCCTCGGATCAGCACAGCCCCTACACCAGCAGGGCCCTCGGGGCGAGCACCATCCTCTCCAGCTGTAGCGGCCCTCCGCCCGCGGGCAGACGCAGCCCCTCTCCCCACCTGACATCTTTCCTCCGGGGGTGCACGGTCTCCCGCCCCCTCCCGACCCTGCCTCCCCGGGCCAGCACGGCTCCCGCCCCCAGCCAGCGGAGCCCTGAGGGCGACCGCGGCCCTCCCACCCCACTCTGCCCGCCCAGCCCCGGCGTCCGCTTGGGCCGCTCCCAGGCCGGGCCCGCACACCCCGGAAGTGGGAGGGTGGCGCCCGAGGAACTGGTCCCGGGACCCTCCCCCGCCCAGGCGCAGCCTCAGGGGTCTCTCCACACCAGTGCCGCCGTGCTTCGCGCCCCCACGGGCCCGCGCGGGGCTTACCTGTCCCGCCAGGTGAGCCGCCTTCGGCTCGGTCCCTCCCCCCGCCCCCTTCGCCGCTCACCTGGAGCGCAGGTGAGCGTCTCGCGGGAGCGCGGCACGGGCCGCCGCTGGGGACACACTTCCTGCCTCCGCGAAGCTCTGCCGCCGCCGCCGCCGCCGCGCACCTGGGCTGAGGCCCCGCCCTGGGCGCCGAGGGTGGCGGCGGGGTAGGGGTGGGGGGCCCGAGGCCTGGCTCGCGCGCTGTGTCTACGCCCTCCAAGCGGTGCTCAGCCTGGTCTGGCTAAGTGAGGCGGGCAGGGTAGACCGACGCTGGCAGGGTAGACCGACGCTGGCGGTTCAGTCTCCTCTTCCGTTGAATGGGCAGGTAGTCCGAGCAGTCTCCGAGCACCTGGGGAGCTCTTGCCAGCTCTTAAAGGCGCAGCTCCAAGGGTGTGTATCTCCTGGGATGCCTTCCCTGGCCCCTAGGCCTGTCTGGTTTCCTGTTATATAGAACAGTTCTCCCTAATTCATTATCATAATATTCAGCACACAGTTTTCTTGTCTTGTGACTCCTCCTTTTCTGACTTTAGGACACAGTCTGGTCTTGTTCCCAATGCTCCCGCTGCCCAGTGCAGGACGGGCGCATACTAGGTGCTCAGCAGATTTTCTCGATTGAATGAACCGCTGGGCTCCCCGAGTTTTTCCTTTGCCCTGAGACAAAATAGAGGGTGTGCCCTGAGACAAAATAGGGGGTGTCCTCTGCTTAGCTGCGCAGTTCACCTCCGTTTGGGAAAGTCTGCAGGGAAGATCAACTACCTCTATTCTGGGGCCTAGAAGCAGAGTGGAGGAGGGGGCTGGACTGTCCAGTCCTGAAAGACATATCACAGAGCCACAGAGGTGACCAAAATGGGCCATGACTACCACATCCCATGGAGTCTCTGGAAGAGGGACCATCACTGGGTGGCAAGAAGTCAGGGCTCAGACTCTCTTGGGTTCCTGCTCTCCAAAAGAATAATAACAACAGTACCAATAAACAAATGACTTTCTTCCTTTTCTTTTTTTTGAACACGTGACGTTTAAGGAGTAGCTCCAGGACTCATGCTTGCATAGTATTATTTAATCCTCCCACGAGTCTGTGAGGTGGGTTAGGTGTTATCATTCCCATTTTACAGATGTGGAAACAGAATAAAGAAGGAAGGGGAAATTATTTGTTCAGGCAGTTGGAAAAAAAACGTGTGAGTTTGGGCAACACACTCTCCTTCTCTAAGCCTATCTGTGGAGATAATAATACCTCTCTCTGGCTGGGAAAATTAAAAAAGATAATGGATGCAAAGTGAGATCAAGGATATGTGGAGAGATCTTTGGGGTAAGGATTGGTAGGTAGGAAGAATTCAGCACTGCCTAGGTCTCTCGCCCTTCATGTACTGGTACACATCCTCCCAACCATAGATGGAGATCCTGCTGACTAGGATAGAGATCTTTGTCTGCTCTGTTTGGGTCTCAAGCCCTCCCTTTGTCCAGCCAGGGTGGACCACTCCTTGGAAGATCATTCCCATGGCAACTGGAGCGTTTCTTTTCCTGTCTCACCCCTCAGGGCACCATCATCTCATTCTGTGGGTCCCTTACCATATCCATACAGCAGGTGTTCAATTCCACAAGAAACCCTCTGCAACTCCCACCACATCTTGTCCACATTCTTACCTGGGGGCAAATGGTACAGTGTATCCTCATTTGGAGCTCAGAAAGTGAGTCGCCGTGTGTATAGCTGAAATCTGTGTATCCTAAGACCAGCAAGTCCATTCCTGGGTACAACCACAAGAATGGCACACATACGGGGTGCCTGGGTGGCACAGTTAGGTTAAGCATCCAGCTCTTGATTTTAGCTCAGGTCATGATCTCAGGGTCCTAGGATGAAGCCCCATGTGGGCTTAGTGTCAGCAGGGAGTCTACTTGGGATTCTTTCTCTCTCCCTTTCCCTCTGTCCCTCTCCTCGCTCATGCATGCTCTCTCTCTAAAATAAATAAATAAGGGGCACTTGGGTGGCTCAGTCGGTTAAGTGATTGCTTTCAGCTCGGGTCATGATCTCAGGGTCCTGGGATCCAGTCCTGAATCAGACTTCCTGCTCGTTGGGGAGCCTGATTCTCTCTCTGCCCCTCCCACCACCGCTCATTCTCTCTCTCTCTCTCACAAAAATAAATAAAAATACTTAAAAAAAATAAAATAAAGTAAATTTAAGAAAAAAAAAAAGGGCACATATGTGCCAGGAGCCATGGATAAGAATGGTAGCAGAAACATTGTTCATGGTATCCCCAAACCAAAAACACTGAAATACCATTGACAGGAAATGAAGAGATGTGGAATAATTATACAACAATAGAAAATGAATGAAAAAAACAGCAATACAGCTGAATCGTGGTGATATAATTTTGAGTGAAAACTCAGTCAGAAGAGCATGTGATTCTTGATCTCAGTGTTGTGAGTTCCAGCCCTGCTTACTAAAGAGATTACTAAAAAAAAAAAAAAAAAAAAAATTGATTAAGAAAAAAATGCAAGTCCCAGAAGAGCATAGATGGAATGATACCCATTTTGTAAAATTCAAATATAACCAGAACTACTAAATTTAGGCATAATATTGGGGTTGAACTTCATAAAGCTGCTGGGTTGTGACCTGTTTTGACCTATAAAAAGGGCAAATTGATAAGGCCCAGCCTAATTTATGTGTGGGGAAAAAAACTACTAAAAAAAAAAAAAAGCAAGAGAAGGAAGAACACAAAATTCAGAATAGTGATTACCTGGGGGTGGGGGGTGGAACAGTAAATAGATAGTTTTTAGTGATTTTGTAGTTCTTGGATTGGATGATAGGTTCAAGTACTTTCATTTTTATCATGAATGAATGAATGAAAAAGTATACATTTATGCTGTAAATAATGAAGGCTGTTGTCACTTGCAAAGTTCTCAAGGTAGCAAAAATGTGAGAGTCTAGAGTCTTAGTTTTTCTCCCACTCATTTATTTATTCTTTTTTTTTTAAGGTTAAGGTATGTTTTACCTTATAACTCACCTTTTTAGTGTACAGCTCTGTAGGTCTTTGATTTTTTTTTTAAGATTTTGTTTATTTATCAGAGAGAGAGAGAGCACAGGCAGAGGGAGCAGCAGACAGAGGGAGAAGCAGGCTCCCAGAGGAACCAGGAACCCAAGGTGGGACTCGATCCCAGGACCCTGGGATAATGACCTGAACTGAATGCAGACAGATGCTTAACCAACTGAGTCACACAGGCTCATCCCTGTGAGTCTTTAAATGTTCATGCAATTTTATGACTCAACACCACAATCATGATTTACTTAAAAAAAAAATCTTAAAAAAACAAAATGATGTTCCGATACATACTACAGGCTAGAGGAATATTTTTTAAGATTTTATTTTTAAGTAATCTCTACACCCAACATGGGGCTTGAACATACAGCCCTGAGATCAGGAGTTGCACACTCCACTGACTGAACCAGCCAGGAGCCCCAGCATAGATGAATTTTAAAGACATTATGCTAAGTGAAATAAGCCAGACACAGAAAGACAAAAATTCTGATTCCACTTACATTAAATATTTAGAACAGACTAATTTATTAAGACAGAGATTAGAGGTTACCAGGTACTGGAGGGAGGGGGGAAATGGGAAGTTATTGCTTAATGGGTACAGAGTTTCTATTTGGAATGATGAAAAATTTTGGAAATAGATCATGGCGGTGGTTGTGCAACAGTGTGAATGTAATTAATGCCACATCGTACACTTAAAAGTGGTTAAAATGGCAATTTTTATGTTTTATCCATTTCCTTTTTTTAAAAAAGATTTTATTTATTCATTTGAGAGAGAGAGTACGAGCAGAGGGGAGAAACAAACTCGCAAACACGCCATTGAGCAGGGAGCCCGATGTGGGACTTGATCCCACAACTCTGAGATTAAGACCTGAGATTAAGACACTTAACCATCTGAGCCACCCAGGCACCCCTATATATTTTCTTTTACCATAATTAAACACACCCCACAAAATTATGACCTCTTTTTAAAAAGATTATTTATTTGAGAGAGACAATGAGTACACAAGCTAAAGAAGGGGCAGAGGAGGAAGGAGAGAGAATCTCAAGGTAACTCCCCGCTGAACGAGGACCCCAATGTAGGGCTCTATCCCAGGACCCTGAGATTATGACCTGGGCTGAAGAACTGGACATTTAACGGACTGAGCCACCCTGGTGTCCTGATGAGTCCCTTTGAAAACAAAACAACATAACTTATGGGCCCAGTATTCAGTGCAACAAAGGAAACATCTACTGGAGGATTTCCCAGATAACAACAAACCTCTCCTGTGTACTTCCCTTCTCAGTTTACAAAGAAAACACTTAAATTTTATCCTTACAAGAGGCTGAGATAGGCATTGTCATATTCATTTCACAGATGGGGAAACTGAGGCTCATTAAAGTCCCAAGGGCATACTGTGACAGAGCAGTACCCAGGCCTCTAGCTCCCAGTGTCGTACTCCTCCATGTGACCTCCTCCCAGCCCTCAGAGCTGTGTTTGGGCTTCTTTCTAAGCAGAAAGGCCTACTTTTCTAACCAGAGCTTCCTGAGCTCAGTTTTGCCTCTTGGCTGTGACCAGGGGCCCTCATCTGTTGCTTAACTCGGCTTGATGTCTGCTTCTCTGGTCTCCTTCCTCAGCTGCCATTCAGGCTACTTGGTTGGTGACAGCCTGGGGTGGGGGGTGGGTTCTGGCTTAGGCCACTGGCTGGCTGGAGATGACTAAGGAGGACAAGTCTGGGTGTAAAAGTATAAACTTGGAGTTAGATTTGTTGAATTTGATGATTTGTGAGGCACCTGGGTGGCTCAGTCATTAAGCGTCAAGTCAAGATTCCAGCGTTCTGCCTCAGGCTCTCTGCTGGGCAGGAGGCCTGCTTCTCCCTCTCCCACTCCCTCTGCTTGTGTTCCTTCTCTCACCACGTCTCTGTCAAATAAATAAATAAAATCTTTTTTAAAAAGAATGTGAGGGTTTGTGAGATAGCCAAAAAATATCATGATTGTATATGTAGCTTGCATTCAGAGTGCTATTTGGAACCTCTAAGATGTGCAGATTGGGTCACGAGCAAGAGCAGTGGGTCAGAGGAGTGTGGATCAGGCTGCAGGGTTGTCTGCTGCCGGCTTCTGGTGTGCGTCTCCCATAGGGGCACTAGGGGGCAGCATGCAACAGTGGAAATTGCCAGAATACTGAGCTAGGCTCTGAGTTGGAATTGAAGCTCTTGCAACCTCAGCAGGTCTCATCTGAAAATGGGTTTCCTGTGAGGTAGGATAGTACGGTGGCTCAGAGTGTGAATTCTGCAGCCAGGGGGTCTGAATTTGTGTCCCTGTTCTGCCACTTGCTAGCTGTGTGACTTTGGCCAAGTTATTGAATTGATTACAACAGAGGCTGGCAGGTAGTAAATGTTAAGTAAATGATAGTTATATTATTTTAACCCCTTCTTCCCTCTCTGCCTCCCCAGCCATGCTGGGGCCAGGACTGTCTGGGACAAGGCCACCGCCCCTGAGAATAAACAGGAGAACCTGTTACTGCTGCTGCCCATGACCACCTGTTACGTGTTAGGTATCTTCTGTGCCTTATTCCATGTAATTCTCACCATCACTCAGTGAATAGGTCCCAAATCCCCATTTTATAGCTAAGAGATCAGAGGCTCAGAGATTTAAGCTGCTTGCCCAAGGTCACACAGCCAGTAAATGGTAGAGCCCAGAGTTCATTCTGAACAGAGAGCCTGAGCTCCTGCTGGGGTTCCTCTGGATACCCCAGAAATTGGACCCTGGACGTTGTTCCAGGCCCCAGCAGAGTTGGGGAATCTGCCCTCAAGAATTCCCTTCTGTGATCAGCTCTGGTTCCGCTCACCATGTCTCTCTTGTCCAGGTAGAATTTCCTGAGATTCCGAGTAGAATAAATGGAACGGAACCAGCGAAAGGGAACCCCTCCATGTGGAAGGGGACAGAATGGTGGAGCATGAGTGGAATTGGAAAATGGGAGCTGAAGCCATCTTGGCTCCTCTGGTTAGTCAGATGTGTCTGTACAGGTCAGACAGTTGGCCAGTGAGTTGCCTCTCCCTTTTCCTTCATTGGCCAAAGGGTGGTGTGTCCTGGAGGCTGAGAAAAACCCAGGAAGTCTGGATGTTATGCTGGGGAGTGAGGGCCAGTGAGTTGGGGTCTGGGCCGAGAGGATGACATACATAGAGATACAAAGAGATGTGCATAGGGATTCTAAGGAGCTGGGCTGTGGTGGCTTCTGGAACTCTAGGTAGACAGCTGGGTAGGAAATCCCAAGTCCACGTGACACTGGGGGATTCCTGGGGCTCCCCAGCTTCTGTTAGCACAGCTGCCAGTTGCTGGTCCTCAAGGGACCTGCAGGCCAAGGAGCCCTCCTGTACCAGGCTGAGGCAAAGGCTGTTTCTTTGGTCCTGAATTTGATTCCAGTGGAAGTATTTTCTGCAGAGTCCTTGTGTTGAAAGTATCTTCATCCAGTTCCCTGGAAATGAGGCCCGTGAGGGGAATGACCTTAGCTGAGATTGGATAGTGAATAAGCAGCAGGGCCCAGAGGGGGTGGATTCTGCTCCCATGCTGCTCTGTGCGGTGGCAAGAGAGGTCTGGGTTCCAGTCCTGCCTTTATCACCTAGTGGCTTTGTGAGCTGGGGCGAGAGGCTCAGCCTCTCTGGCTTTGAGTTTCCACATCAGTAAAATCTGTTTATTCATTCCACCCTTTTCTTGTCTATCCTCCACCTCGCCCCGGTACTGCTCCCTCACTCTCTTCACACACACACACACACACACACACACACAGTGGGCATGGATACCCATGGCCAGCGCTGAGTCTTCTGGTCACTTACAGGGAACAGTCAGGGCAGGACTTATAGAGCAGTCAGCTCTGGCCACTGAACACCAGCCCTACTTTCTGGCTGTCCCCCGCAACCAACCTGGCATCCCCATTAAGCCTTCCTGGAGAGCTCCCAGCTTGAAGGCTGCCTTCCTGAGGTATCCCCAAAGGCTGCCTGAACCCCTCTGTTGCCCTTGACCTCCTCTGCTGCTTTCCCTGTTCCCAGATGGGAGCTCCAAGAGGGCAAAGTCTGGTCGAATTCATCTCTGAGTCCCCAGCACCCAGCCCAGGGCAGGATCCAAAGGCTACAGCCAGGAGTGTTTTTAGAAGGAGTAATTGAAGGAGGAGGCCCCTCTGACCCCTCTCCTTTCTCAGGCGCCCACGACCACCACCATCATCCTCCAAAACTGCTGATGTGGCAGAAAGAGCCCTACAGCGTGTGGGCAGGGGAGACGGTCATGCAGACCCTGGATGGACTGTCACCCCGGCCTCTTCCTGATTGTGTGAACATGGGAAATGAGCTCACTTCTCCAAGCCTCAGTTTCCTCTTCTATAGGTGGGCTTCCTGAGGGGACACATAAGCTGCGAACAGAAAGATCTAGGCAGAAAGACCCATAGCATAAAGCCCCCAAGGTGGGGATATGCTGGACATGTTCAAGAAACAGAAAGGAAGCCGGTGTCGCTGGGGTGCAGTGAGCAAGGGCTCGGGAGAGACCCTGGGGTTGGGGATGGTCACGTGGCAGGCACGGCTCTACTACACAGGGCTTTGGAGGCTACGGAGGACTCTGTGTGGGGAACTGACTGGAGGGTCTTAAGCAGGTGTGTGGCTTGATCGGACCCAAACCTCCAAACCTTCATTTTGGTCACTGGAGGGTGACTGGAGGCGAGGGTAAGACTGGAAGCAGGGAGCCCAGTGAGGAGGCTGTGGCCGTGGTCCAGGCGAGAGATGATGGCTGTCTGGACCAGACGGGCGTCTGGAGATGTGGTGAGAAGTGGTCAGACATACGATGTATTCTGGGAATGGATTCCACGGCTCTGTATGTGGAGGAGAAGGACAGAGAAGAGGCAGGATTGGGCCTTGCTTCAGTTATCTATTGCTGGGAAATAAACCATCCTAAAACGCAGTGGCTTAAAACAAGGATATATTAGTTCTGGAAAGTCTGTGGTTTGGCTGGGGTTAACTGGCCGGTTCAGCTGGTTTCGCCTGGGGTGGCTGCTGGGGTTGCATTCAGCTGGGGGTGGCTGGGGTTGGCTTACCAAATCACCCAGGACCTCTCCTCACCTGACAGTCCAGCTGACCGTCTTACAGGGCAGCGGCTGGCTTCCGGGAGGACAGGCCCCAGTGTGCAAGTGCCTGTCGAGTCTCCCATTCACGCTTCTTGATGTCCCATTGACTAAAGCAAGTCATAAAGCCAAGCCTGGAGTCAACATGGGAGGGTGCCCACAAGGGGGCATGCATACCAGCAGACCCAGTTCATGAGAGCCACCAGTGTGACAGTTGGGCACCTCCCCCACTCACCCCGGGTTTGTGGCCTGAGGAACTGGAATTTCCTCAGGAAATTCAAGGGTAAGGGAGAAAAACCAGGGTTCAGGGGCAGCAGTGGAGACACAAAGCCCTGAGGCAGGTATGGCGAGGCACAGGTTGCGTAGGTGCGGGAATCAAGGCAGAGAACGTGAAAAATGTCCAGGCCGTTCTCACTGAACAGGCATCACGAGTGCCTACTCTGTGCCTTGCCCTGGCCTGAGCACTGTGGACACAGAGAGGAATGAGACTTGGCATGTGACCTCAGGGAATGCACAGTGTGTGGGGAAGACAGATCATTCCCAGAAGCGCCAACAGGACGTGAGAGGAGACGGCTTAGTGCGGCGGTGGAAGTGTGTCCAGGGTCTCAGGGGAGGGATTCCTGAGTGGTTCCCAGCGGCGGAGTACTAGAAGAATACATAGTTGGTCAGACAAGATTTGGGAGCTGGAGCAGGCGAAATCCAGCCTGGACCCCAGCCTGGGTCAACTGCCCTCTGGGTCTGACAGCGAAGGGGTGAAAGTAGACCCACAGGTGGGCTCTGAGAAGACCATCTGCAGATACTTTTCTTTCCATTTGATGGATGAGCAAACTGAGGGTCAGAGTGGGGAAGCCGTTCTACCCAGATCTGACTCCTCACATCTTGTGCTTTTTTCAATTATGTTCAATTCTTGCCAAAATCATAGGGAAGGTGTGGAAAGGACAGCTTTCTCCCGAACTCTCAGGAATGCCTGGAGGGGCTGGTGTGGGAGCTGCGGCAGGGTGCCCCTCCCTGCTGTGTGTCCTAGATTTGTGCCTCCTGGAGCAGGCAGAGCCTTGTGAGGGGACATAACGGGAGGTGGTGACATAGACTGGAGATGGGCAAACCCAGACATGGAGCCCCTAGTCTGAGCAGAAAACCCCACTCTTGCCCTAAGGACCCTCCTGTGGAGTCCAGCCCTCGCCCCCTCCCTCTCTGTGGAGGTGGGAGAACATGGTCTGAAGGATGAAGGATGGAGGGAAACTGTGTGGAAGTTAGGGAACAGAGGTCAAGGTCAGGGGAGGGCCTGGGGTACCTCTGGCTAGCTGGGAAGGGTCAGGGCTTGTCAGGCTTAGATCTGGGTGCTCAGGGTAGGGATGGAGGGAGGCTAGAAGCTTGGGGGCTGGTCTAGCTCAGCCTCAGCCTGAGCGACCTGGAGTTTGTCCCACTCTTCTAGGCTGGTGCCCAGAGTCCCCAGAGCTCTGCCAAGCGGAGCCACCAGCCCAGGAGCTCAATAACACAAGAGCCAGCTAGGCCCCGCAGCCGCCCCCCCTTGAGCACTGGAGCCCTGTTGCTCCTTCCCCCCAGCCTGTCTGGAGGCTGCAGGGCGGTGGCCGCTAAGTCCGACGGAGGGAAGCGGGAGGGCAGGTCCTGGCATCTGATGCACTCACAGCCAAAGCCTCTTTTCCTTGGACCCAGAGTGCTCTGCAGTGGGGCTGGAAGCCAGCCCCAGGGAGAGACTGGGAGCTGGGTGCAGGGGCACGGGTGGGGAGTTGAGGGGGGAAGAGGGGGGTTGGGGGGAGGAGAAGGCAGAATCAGAGAAAAGCCTGGAGAAGGAGGTAGAGATAGAGAGTCTGAAAGAGAGAGAAGGGGGGGCAGAAGCAGGTGTGGTGGGTATGAATATGGGTACATGCATTCAGGCAGGCAAGAAAATAGGCTGTTTTTATTTACATTATTTTTTAAAGATTTATTTATTTCAGATATAGAGCAAGAGCTAGCCCTGGAAGCGAGCAGGGGTGAAGCAAAGGGGGAGGGAGAGGAACAGACTCCCCTCTGAGCCCTACATGAGATCTTGACCCCAGCCAAAACCAAGAGTCAAATACTCAGTCCACTGAGCCATCACGTGCCTGAAAATAAGGTATGTTTAAAAATTTACTCAGAGGGGCATCTGGGTGGCTCAGGCGGTTAAGCATCTGCCTTGGGCTCAGGTCATGATCCTGGGGTCCTGGGGATGGGCTCCCTGCTCAGCCAGCTGGATCTAGAGTCTCCAGGCCCTGGAGGGTGTGCTGGGCTGGCGCTGGCTGCTCAGCGATAGGCTGCAAAGGAACAGGGACTCTGCTAAGGGACAGATCCCCTGACTCAGGGGCCAGAGGGACAGACAATTGCCTAGGGCTTCTAGGGACCAGAATGCGACAGCCTTCCCCATCCTTTTCTCTGGTGGGGTGGGAGTGGCAGTTCAGGTTCCCCAGTCCCCGGGAACAGGTGGGTCTAGGCCGTGGGCTCAAGGGGAGAAAACGGTATATGAGACAAATAACACACAAAATGTGTGTTAATTGACTGTTTGTGTTATTAGGAAGAAGAGTAGGCTCTTAGTAGTTAAGTTTTTGGAGAGTCAGAAATTATACATGGATTTTTTACAGCACCCCGGCCCCCACACTGTTCAAGGGTCAATTGTATATATATTTATACCTGTCTCTATATAAAAGTATATGTACCATTTAAAGAGTAAAGATAAAAGGAACATCCTGGGGGCGCCTGGGTGGCTCAGTCGGTTAAGCTTAGGGAAAAACAAAAAGGAGCATCCGGGCACCCCCAACTAGTTTAATTGGACATGTCCCTACCTTTGAAGCCCATGTATGGCCCTCTTCTGTTGCCTCCCCTTTCTCATCCTCCCAGAGAAAAATACCATCTTGAAAATGGTGTCCATCATTCCCTTAATGTTTGGGCAGATTCATCCATTGGACTCATCACCTAAGACCCATAACATTTCTAGAAGCCTATAAAAATGTTTCCTTCTGGGACACCTGGGTGGTTCAGTGAGTTAAAGCCTCTGCCTTCGGCTCAGGTCGTGATACCAGGGTCCTGGGATCGAGCCCCGCATGGGCCTCTCTGCTCAGCAGGCAGCCTGCATCCACCGCTCTCTCTCTCTCTCTGCCTGCCTCTCTCTGCCTACTTGTGATCTCTGCCTGTCAAATAAATAAATAAAATCTTTAAAAAAAATGTTTCCTTCTAAAATCAGAGATGATTGAACAAATGGGTTAACAGCGCTTTATGCTTAGGTTGCTAAGAATTTTTAACACAAATAATGAATTATCAAGTGCATTTTCTGTATAAGTTGAAATGGTTACTTGGTTTTTCTCCACTAGCATGCTAATATGATTAATTCCACTAGTAGATTTTCTGATGTTGAATCAACCTTCCTAGAATAAGCTCAACTTAGTCATGACATGTTTATTATCTTTTGAATACATTGCTAGATTGAAGTTGCTGATATCATTGAGGGCATTAAAATCTATGTTCTTAAGTAACATTGCTCTGTAATTTTTCTTTCTTATACTGTCCTTGGCTGTTTTCTTTTTTAAAAGATTTGTTTATATATTTTTTTTAAAAGATTTTATTTATTTATTTGACAGATAGAGATCACACGTAGGCAGAGAGAGAGGGGGGAAGCAGACTCCCGCTGAGCAGTGAGCCCCATGTGGGACTCAATCCCAGGACCCTGGGATCATAACCTGAAGGAAGAGGTTTTAACCCAATGAGCCACCAAGATGCCCCTGTTTGTTTATTTTTAGAGAGAGAGACAGAGTCCACACGTAAGTTGAGCAGGGGTAGGGGTATAGGAAGAGGGAGAGAGAGAATCTCAGGCATACACCCTGTCCCCCACTGAGCTTGGAGCCCGATGTAGGGCTCAATCTGGGGACCCTGAGATCATGACCTGAGCTGAAATCAAGAGCCAGACGCTCCAACAGACTGAGTCACCCAGGCGCCCCGTCCTTGACTGTTTTTGATGTAAATTTTTATTTTTCCAGGCATTTGCTGAGTTTACCTTTGCTTCAAGTTCATTGTCATAAAATTATCTGCAATATTCCTCTGTTATCTTTTAAATTTTGGCTACTGCTACAGTTCCCTAGTCTGTTTTTCAAGTCCAACACTGTTGAATTGTGCTGCCTTCCTTTTCTTTCTTGATTTTTTTTAAAAGATTTTATTTATTTATTTCACAGACAGAGATCACAAGTAGGCAGAGAGGCAGGTGTGGGGTGGGGGGAGCAGGCTCCTCGCCGAGCAGAGAGCCCGATGCAGGGCTCAATTCCAGGACCCTGGGATTATGACCTGAGCTGAAGGCAGAGGCTTTAACCCACTGAACCCACCCAGGCACCCCTCTTTCTTGATTTTTGACCAGTCTTCCCAGGAATGTCTCAGTTTTGTTCCTGTATCAGTTCAGAATTAGTTTCAGCTGGAAGCAATAGACCCCCCACTGTTCTACTATCCCCAGAATGAGACCTTTGTCTTAAGGTCCTCACTGACACCCATCACCTCCCCGTTTCTGGCTGCAGGATGGGGAAAAGGAGAAAGAGCTGCTTGCCAGTTGCGTGCCCAGGCTCAGTCTTGGGGGCTCTCTCCCTCTCTCCCTTCTTCATCCCATGGTCCCACTAAAGACTGCCTATGTCTTGAGAATTTGGAATTCACATCTGCAGCCTACTCTTCTCTCTTGAGCTCCAGACATGCAAATTCAATGTCCATTCAAAATTTCCACTTGAATATCTGTCTAATAGGTATTTAGAACTCCACAGGGCCAAAATTTAACTCTCTAGGGAAGAAAAATCCAACAAAATGCTGGAACTCAAAGGGTCCCTTTCTTCTGAATGCTTCCTGATTGCAGCTTGAAACTTGATTGCAACTTGGCTCCCCCTTCCCAGAGAGAAGGTTCTGCAGCTCCTGGAATGACATCATTTGATGGAGCTCAACCAGAACTTTTTTTTTTTTTTTAAGATGTTGTTTTTAAGGGTGCCTGGGTGGCTCAGTGGGTTAAAGCCTCTGCTTTCAGCTTAGGTCATGATCCCGGGGTCCTGGGATTGAGCCCCGCATAGGGCTCTCTGCTCAGCAGGGAGCTTGCTTCCATCTCTCTCTCTCTCTGCCTGCCTCTTTGCCTACTTGTGATCTCTGTCAAATAAATAAATAAAATCTTAAAAAAAAAAAAAAGGAAAAAGAAAATAAATAGAATAACACAGAATAGATTAGACCGGGAAATAGAAGTGTCTCTCACATGTGAATAGGGTAAAGTATTGTTCATGAATCTCCCATCTGCTTACTGAATCCTATTGTAAAATGTCCTATCATGTGTTGAAGTAAAAAATTTTGGTGAGGCTTTGGGTTTCAGTGGGTGCCTTTACGGCAAACACCAGCTAAAAAGGCTCTTTTATTCCTGAGGAATTGTCCTTGCTTGTCATTTCTGGCCTCTCTTATTTCCCTTACTTTGTGGGTAGCTCATTGATGCTTTACAAAAGATAATTTTAAAAATGCATCCATCTTTTTTTTTAATTTTTAATTTTTTTTAAAGATTTTATTTATTTATTTGACAGAGAGAGATTACAAGTAGGCAGAGAGGCAGGCAGAGAGAGAGAGGAGGAAGCAGGCTCCCTGCTGAGCAGAGAGCCCGATGCGGACCTCGATCCCAGGACCCTGAGATCATGACCTGAGCCGAAGGCAGCGGCTTAACCCACTGAGCCACCCAGGTGCCCTGCATCCATCGTTTTTTAAAGAGGATATATGGGGAAGTATTTCTCTGCTTCCCTTTCTCCCACTTTGTTAGAAATGGAATTTCTTTCTTTTTTTTTTTTTTTTTTTTTAACATGAAAGCCTGGGGAAGAACAGGCTTTTTTTTTTTTTTTTTTTTTTAAAGATTTTATTTATTTATCAGGGGTGGGGGGGGAGAGAGCAAGCACAGGCAGACAGAATGGCAGACAGAGGCAGAGGGAGAAGCAGGCTCCCCACCGAGCAAGGAGCCGGATGTGGGACTCCATCCCAGGACGCTGGGATCATGACCTGAGCCAAAGGCAGCTGCTTAACCAACTGAGCCACCCAGGCGTCCCTAGAAATGGAATTTCTTCCTGTGGTTCTATCCCATTTCATTCCATCACCGAGTTCATTATACTCCAGGTTCACTTGCTTCCTTTGTGTTCCTCAATGGCCAAACTCTGTTCTGCAAAGAATCTTACGCGCCCTGCTCCTTGAACCTGGATTGTTTCTCCGTGGCACTTCTAAGCCTGGCTCCTTCGTATCCTTCAGGACTTCTTTATCAACCAGGATTTGTTCAATTATAACTGATAGAAACCCTAGCTCAAAATAGCTTAAGGGAAAACAAAACAAAACATTTAATAGAAAAGGCCAAGGGGTGTGCCACCTTCAGGTAGAGCTAGAATCAGGTGCTCATGAATTTTTCCACTTATGAGGTCTCTCTGTTTCTGGGCTCGCCTGCCAGGCACCAGGCAGGTAGGCACTTCCTTTGTGGTGACAAGCTGACCTCCTGCAGCTCCAGGTCCAAAATCTGGTCAACAATTCCTGGGCAAAGAAAGTCTCTCTTCCCCAGAAGTTCTAGCAAACATCCTAGGGTTGAGTTTCGTTGGCCGGGCCAGGATCACAAGTCCGATCTGGAGATGGGCTAGGGTCAGTCCCACAAAGAACATGCGTTGAGTTTGTCAGAGAGGTTGTGTCCCTTCAAAATAAAGGCAATGTTGTCAGAAGTAGGATAAGTGAATGATGGGAAGGCAAAAACCACAGCTGCTCAATCCATCATCCTTGACTCCTTGAACTAAAGGACATCCTCTTGATTACTCCCTGTCACATCCCCCTATTTACTTCCTTCAAAGCATGCAGGTAAGCCTATCTGAAATGGTATTTGCATTGATTCCTTTGTGGCCTTCTTCTTTCCCTCTGCATCAAGAGTGCTCAGAGCACAGGCACCACGGCCCTCTTGATCACTGCTATATTCTAGCTCTTAGAGCACAGAGTAAGCACTTAATAAAGGCTTTGGGCAAGAATGAGCTTGCCAGAAAGCCATCCTCTCTTGCTTTCTTAAGCATCTTCCAAGGGGGGGTTCATGCCAGGCAGCCCTATGCCCTTCGCCACTGGATCAATCCCATCAGTGTATCAAGATGTAGCTTCCATCTTACAGAATTCCTGTTCAACCCTAGTTTCTTGCCTGCTACCAGCCCACTTCTCTGTTTCTTTCCAAAACAAAACTTCACAGAAGAGTAGTCTACTTTTGCCAGGATGCTTCCTCACTCTCAATTTATTCAGTCACTCTCTTATTTTACCTTTTTATTACCAACCACTCCTGCTCAGGGTCCTTTGCTGGTTCCTCACCATCACCTTGACATCTAAATATGGCACCTCTGCTTCTCTCCTCTATCAGCACTTTCTCCCAAGGCCATTTATCCTGCCTCATGCTTTCAGTGCCCTCTATATGTTGATGACAAATTTAAGCCTCCAGTCCTGACTTCCAGATGTATCTATACACCTGCTTACTTATCATGGATATCCAATTTGGGTGTTATGAAATAAAAGAAGAAATAATATATATATAGGTCTGTACTCCTAGTTCCTGGCACAGGACTCTTAAAATCCTTGCAATTTCCCAAGTGATGAGAGCATAAGAAACATCCTTTTGCTCCAATATTCAATCTTTGACCCTAGTTCCTGGCACAGAGCTCCTAGAGCCCTTGGAGTTTCCTGGGTCACAGGAGCATATTTTACTCTAATGAGGTGACCCTTGGTGGGCTCCTAGATAGCTTCAGAGAGGGGAGCAGGTCACCAGAAACACCAAGCCATGATTAGAAGCTTGAAACTTTCAGCCCCATCCAAGGAGAGAGAAACTGGGTGGCTCAGTCGGTTAAGTCTGACTTCTGCTCAGGTTATGATCTCAGGGTCCTGGAATCAAACCTCACATCAGGCCTTTTGCTCAGAGGAAAGTCTGCTTCTCCCTCTCTCTCTCTCCCACTTCCTCCCTGCTGCAACCCCCCCCCCCAGCACATGCTCCCCTCCCAAATAAATAAATAACATCTTTTAAAAAATAGATCATGGGGTACCTGGGTGGCTCAGTGGGTTAAGCCTCTGCCTTCGGCTCAGGTCATGATCTCAGGGTCTTGGGGTCAGGCTCTCTCCTCAGCAGAGAGTCTGCATTCCCCCCGACCCCCCTGTCTGCATCTCTGCCTACTTGTGATTGCTCTTTCTGTGTCAAATAAAATCTTTAAAAATAAATAAATAAATAAATTGATCATACCTCCATAATGAAGGCTCCATAAATATTTCCAAAGTATGGGTTTTAGAGAGCTTTGGGTTGGTGAAAATATTCACATGCTTGGAGGACAGTACACGCTAATTTCCAGGAGACAGAAACTCCAGCGCTTGGGGCCCTTCTGGATCTTGCCCTATTGTATCTCTTCTTCTTTTTCTTCTTTTTAATTTTATTTATTATTTGTCAGAGAGAGAGAGAGAGAGAGAGATCGAGAGAGCAAGCACAGGCAGATAGAGTGGCAGGCAGAGGCAGAGGGAGAAGCAGGCTCCCTGCCAAGCAAGGAGCCCAATGTGGGACTCGATCCCAGGATGCTGGAATCATGACCTGAGCCGAAGGCAGCCCCTTAACCAACTGAGCCACCCAGGCATCCCGTATCTCTTTTTCTGACTGTTCAGTGGTATCTTTCATCACATCCTTTATTATATAATAAACTGGTCAAGATAAATGTGAGCCTCACTTCTGTGAGCTAGTCTAGCAAATGACTGAATCCAAGGAGTGGCTCCTGGGAAACTCTGATTTGTCAAGTCCGTCAAGAGCTGTGGGGAACCTGAGGTCCTAGTACTTGTGACTGGGGTCTGAAGTGGAGAACAGTCTTGTGGAAAGGAGCCTTGTCCTGGGCAGTCTGGTACCAGAATTGAATCGAATTGAATCGAATTACAGGACACCCAGCTGGTGTTGGAGAATTGGTGGGTGTGGAAACTACTGGGAACTGGTAGAATTGGTAAGTGTGGGAACTATTAGAATTTACCAGAAATATATTTTTCCCTATTTTTTTTTTTAAGTTTTGCCTTTCTACATTAGACTGATACTTAATGGACATGATTTTACAAGTTATATTTCCATTTTCCAGCGTGCAGTAATTCAAAACTTATTCTCTGAATGCTGTGTTAATGCCACTTATTTTTTTTAAAGATTTTATTTATTTATTTGACAGAAAGAGATCACAGGTAGATAGAGAGGCAGGCAGAGAGAGACGGGGAAGCAGGCTCCCCACTGAGCAGAGAGCCCGGTGAGAGGCTCGATCCCAGGACCCTGAGATCATGACCTGAGCTGAAGGCAGAGGCTTAACCCACTGAGCCACCCAGGCACCCCAATGCCACTTATTTCAAATAATCTTTTGCCTTTGAAAATGAGTGTATAACCCCTGTAAGATATATTTAGCTGGGCTAAAAAATGGGAAGATATAATGGGTTATTCCCATAGACCCCCTTTGTTCTTCTTTTTGTGATAAAGCAATTAACATTTAGAGAAAATAAAAAGAAAAATACCTCTTGACCTTGATTTCTCCATGAAACCCTTGCTCTTTTCCATCTCAGTCAAGGGCACCACAATCCATTCTGCTGCTCTGTCCACAAACCCGGAGGGCATTCTCTGCCCTAACCCCACCCCCACTTTATTTGGTTCACCTCCAAATAAAGCTCAAATCCATCCTCCCTCCCACCTCTTGCCATTACTCCTGGCCTAGCCACATCCTCTTAGCTGGATTACTGCAGTAATCTTCTAACTGGTCTCCCTCATCCTCCTCCTGTTCCCTTGCAGGTCACTCTCCACACAGCAAACAGCACAATCTTTTAAAAACAAACCAGATCATGTTGATCCCCGCTTAAGCCTTTCAAAGGCTTCCCCTGCACTAATCCTCACCCTGACCTCAGCTCTGACCCCATTCTCCTATTGGTTACCAGGCACTGAGCACACCGATCTTTCTGTCTCAGGACCTTTGCACATATATTTTTTTTCCTGCTGGGAAATCTCTTTCCTTAATTCCACATGACTGACTCCTGCTCCTCTCTCAAGTCTCTGTTTAAACGTCACCTTCTAAGGAGAAGCCCTCCCTGACTCCTCTTTCTACCATGTCACAGGGTGATTCCTTGTTCATGATTTCTAGGGAAGCACTCACTGTAGATAGCATCATGGTTGAAAATAGATTCTGCAGGCAGATTGTCTGGGCTGAATCCTAGCTTGGCCACTCCTTGTGACCTTGGCCACACTTACTCAGTCAGCTTGTTCTAAAGTTTCTTCATCTATAGAATGGGGTGTGCTAAGAACAGCGGCCGCCGGGAAGATTATTTCCTGGCGCAGAGTAACCACTAGGTAAAAATTAGCAGGTATTTTCTTCCTGGCACCCTTCTTGGGTCTTAGTTATTTTGATTTCTGAAATTTAAGCTTTGGGAGATTAGGGATTGTGCTTCTTTTATTTACTGCCATGCACCTTGCCCAGCGGCCGGTTCCTAGCAGCAAGTGCTTGATTCCGTTGTTGAATGAATGCATGAACACAGATGCAATCTCACTCATGCCTTTTGGAGCTCACAGTCTGGAGGTCCCAGAGTCTGACTTTGTTCTACTTACCTTTTGACACCTGGCCACTTTAGAGATGTAGAAATAGAGATCCATAAAGATCGAGTGGTTTGGGGCACCTGGGTGGCTCAGTGGGTTAAGCCGCTGCCTTCGGCTCAGGTCATGATCTCAGGGTCCTGGGATCGAGCCCCGCATTGGGCTCTCTGCTCAGCGGGGAGCCTGCTTCCTCCTTTCTCTCTGCCTCTGCCTACTTGTGATCTCTGTCAAATAAATAATAAAATCTTAAAAAAAAAAAAAAAAAGATCGAGTGGTTTGAGCAGAACTTTGAGGAGGGAGGGGTAGTGCTCTTCCCAACTTCCCAGAAGGAAGTAACATTTCTATTTGTCAGAAATGTGATGGAGCCCCAAATGCATGTGCCCTGATACAGGGAAGACATTTGGGTTCGAAGCCAATGGCCAAGAAAGAATTCTTGAGACATATTTGGTGCCAAAAGGTGGTTTTATTAAAGCAGAGGGACAGGACCCGTGGGCAGAAAGAGCTGCACTGGGGTCATGAGGAGTGGCCTTTTACATGCTTTCAAGTTAGGAGGGGGTTAGGGATAGTGTAAGCCTCTCAGGTATTTTGGAAACAAGGTTTCCAGGATCCTGGCGGTTGGGGGAGCTCGGGGGCTAGCTATTTTTGGGAAAGGTCATTTATTACTGTTTAGTAAAAGCTGAGTCATGAGACTCTTCAGATGTATATCAGTGGGTCATATGCTTGGAAGATGTTTATATCCTGGCATATATCCTGGGGTGGAGGAGAGTAGAGATAAAGGAATTTCCAAAAGAATTTTTTTTTTTAAAGATTTATTTATTTATCTATTTGACAGACAGAGATCACAAGTAGGCAGAGAGGCAGGCAGAGAGGCAGGCAGAGAGAGAGAGGAGGAAGCAGGCTCCCTGCTGAGCAGAGAGCCCGATGCGGGGCTCGATCCCAGGACCCTAGGATCATGACCTGGGCCAAAGGCAGCGGCTTAACCCACTGAGCCATCCAGGCGCCCGCCAAAAGAATTTTTTAAAAATACTTTGTTTATTTATTTGAGAGAGAGAGTGAGTGAGAGCGCACAAACTAGGGAAGGGTAGAGGGAGAGGGAGAGTAGGCTCCCGCTGAGCAGGGAGCCTGATGCAGGACTCCATCCCAGAACCCTGGGATCATTGCCTGAACTAAAGGCAGATGCTTAGCCAACTGAGCCACCCAGGCACCTCCCCCAAAGGAATTTGTATATGTTGGAGTAGATTTACAGGATCCTGGAGGGTTGGGCTAAGATTGCCTTTTGTCCTTAGCAAAGTATTAACGTGGAGGAAGTTGAGTCCCTAGAGGAAGATAGTGCACTGTTTGAAGGACTTGTCAATGGGCTGTAGGTAGTAAGGAAATTTAATCATTTTTCTTCTCCCTTTGTTTCCCACATCAGACCTGTTGCATCCACTGTGAACACAAGTCATAGCCTTTTTTTTTTTTTTTTTAAGATTTTATTTATTGATTTGACACAGAGAGAGAGAGATCACAAGTAGGCAGAGAGGCAGGGGTGGGGAGCAGGCTTCCTGCCAAGCAGAGAGCCCAATGCGGGGCTCGATCCCAGGAACCTGAGATCATGACTTGAGCCGAAGGAAGAGGCTTTAACCCACTGAGCCACCCAGGTGCCCCAAGTCATAGCCTTTTATTCTAGGAATACAAACCAGGGCAAAATTTTCATCACGAGAGAAATGAAAAACAAAGAATCTGTGAGCTTTCAGGAGAGAGCGGCAGGGTGGGTTGCACCGTTGTGGACTGAAACAGAACTGACACTGGACTTGTGCCTTCCTGGAAAAGAGGTCCAGTCCCCAGTCCAAATAATTGCCACCTTCCAGACATTTTCTTCATGCTACATCTAGGAATCTGGAGGCCTCATTTTCTGATTGTGTGAAGAGAGGCTTAGAATGATGGGACTTGCTCAAGGCCTTGTGACTTAAAGCCAAGACTCCTTTAAGCCCTAATTAACATGAAAGCTCTTAACATGAGAATGGAGAGAAGAAGGAGGTGAGTAGGAGGGAGGAGATGGAGAAGGAGGTGTCACGTGCTCCTTGGCAGGCTGGGGAACTGACAGGTGTGGGGCAACCGGAAACCTTTCAGGGAGGGTAGGGGAGTCTGTTGAGGAAAGAGGAGATGGAGGCCGGGGCCTAGCTGGTTTATTTTCAGAGCTGCTATCTTTGTCTGCATCTGCTAAATTATTAAATGGATATCACATCCTAGGGGGTGCCAGGCCAGGTTGCCAGGAAGAGACTGAAAAGGAGGGGCTGCATCTCTTGGTGAGGCCTCGAATCTTCTAGGCTGAGACTGGGATGCCAGCAGACTCCTCAGACCTCGACCTCCTGCCCCACTCTACTCTCAGCTGATGCAGGGGAATCCTGTCTTGGGCCCTAGCTTCTGTCAGGATCTGTCTTTCTCCGCTGGCTTCTGTCTTGGTAGGAGCGTGGATATAATAATGGACAGGACTGGGTGCCCGGGTGGCTCAGTGGGTTAAAGCCTCTGCCTTCAGCTCAGGTCATGATTTCAGCCCCACACTGGGCTCTCTGCTCAGCGGGGAGCCTGCTTCCTCCTCTCTCTCTGCCTGTCTCTCTGCCTACTTGTGATCTCTGTCTGTCAAATAAATAAATAAAATCTTTAAAAAACAATAATGGACTGGACTCTAGAGCTGCCTCTTCTCTTTACTGTCTCTGAATCAGACCACAGACAGATATGACCAGCTCGTGGGACCTTGGACAAATCCTTGCATCTGTGTCCTTGTCAGTGCTGGGGGTATGGGTCCAGTACATTCCCTAGAGCCTGAAGGTCACAGAGAAGAAGTACCTTTCTCAGGGCTGCATAGCTGGGAACAGACTGAGCTTCAATTCAGACTGAAGTCTCTCTAATTCCAGATGCCTTTCCCCTCCCTCCCTAATTCTTTTAATTTAATATGTTCTTTCTCATTTTTTCTATAAAAGGAATGTATAACTTTTATAAGATCAGAAAAGCCAGTAATCATTATAGTTTAAAAACCTGTTCCCTAATTCCAGATGTCATGTTTGCCAGGCTGGCTGTGTCCTTACAGGTGGTTGCTTATGGCCCCGTCCACTCCCAGGCGCAGAAGTGCAGGCCAGTTAAGGACTCCGGGAAGGAAGCTGGCAGGTGCCAAAGGTCTCTCACCTCTGGTCCTTTATACACAGTTTCCCTTCCTCTCTTCCTGTCCCCGCCCCCACACCCATCTGGTCACCTCTAGATTTGACTCATCCTCTGGGTCTCAGTTTAAATATCATCTCCTACAGGGAACTCTCCTGAACCCCTCCCCATCCAGCTGGGCTCAGTGTTTGTTCTATGTCCCCATAGTCTCTGTGTCCGCCCCCATCCCAGTAGATATCTCACTGAAATGCCATCACCCGGTTGTGTCCCCTCGACTAGACTGTGTGTCCCCTAAGAGCAGATCCCCATCTGATCATGGCTGTACCTCCAGCAGTCAGCCTGACAAAGAGATAATGATTAATTTTTTTAAAAGATTTTATTTATTTATTTAACAGAGATCATAAGCAGGCAGAGAGGCAGGCAGAGAGAGAGAAAGAGGAGGAGGAAGCAGGCTCCCGGCTGAGCAGAGAGCCTGATGTGGGGCTCAATCCTGGGACCCTGGGATCATGACCTGAGCCGAAGGCAGAGGCTTTAACCCACTGAGCCACCCAGGCACCCCGATAATAATTCAAATTTTTAAAAAAATTTTATTTATTTACTTGAGAGAGGGAGAGGGAGCACAAGGGGGCAGGACAGAAGGAGAATCAGAGCCTAAAGCTGGTAATCCCAGGACTCTGGGCAAAAGGTAGACATTTAACCAACTGAGCCTCCCAGGTGCCCCTCAAATTTGTTGAATGAGAGGGAGGGAGGAAGGAAGGGGGGAGGGAGGAAGGAAAGAAAGAAGGGAAAGAGGTTTCTACATTCTTAACAAGCTCTACCCTTGCATTATTTTTCAACTCAAATAAACACTTATTGACTGGCTCTCTACTTAACTTGAGGTGATTCTAGTGATAAGCAAAATTGACCTAGGGAGAGAGACTATTGAACAAGTAAACAAATATATAAACATAACCTGCGGGAAGTGCCATAGAGAATAGGAACATGGGACAGATCAGAATTATAGGGAGGTGAAGGATGACTTTGGAGTGGGTCAGATCCACGTTTGAATTCGTTCTTGGCCACTCATCTGCTGTTTGGTCTTGGGCAAACCTCTTCACTTCCCTGGGCTTTGGTTTCTTTTTCTTTCTTTCTTTCTTTCTTTCTTTCTTTCTTTCTTTCTTTCTTTCTTTTTTTAAGATCTTATTTATTTATTTGACAGAGATCACAAGTTGGCAGAGAGGCAGGCAGAGAGAGAGGAAGGGAAGCAGGCTCCAGCTGAGCAGAGAGCCCGATGCGGAGCTCAATCCCAGGACCCTGGGATCATCACCTGAGCCGAAGGCAGAGGCTTTAACCCACTGAGTCACCCAGGCACCCCTGGGCTTTGGTTTCTTATCAGGAAGAAGATGTTGCTGATGCCTGTCTCTAGGGGATGCCATGAGGATATAGAGAACATTCATCCATTCAATAAATATGGGTTGATTATCTCCTATTGAGAGAAACAACTTGCCCAATGGGCAATCTGTATGGGGTTTGAACTCAGGTCTGGCTGGGTCTTTGGATCTGGGTGATGATGGGGGGCAAATTATAGTCTTATTCCCCTTGATTTGTCCCCCAGAAGTTGGGAGCAGTGATCTGTCTGATGATGAGCTAAGCT
Source organism: Mustela lutreola (assembly GCF_030435805.1). Taxonomy (NCBI): domain Eukaryota; kingdom Metazoa; phylum Chordata; class Mammalia; order Carnivora; family Mustelidae; genus Mustela; species Mustela lutreola. The sequence goes on from NC_081299.1 coordinate 19,757,166, forward strand.
TTCTCACGCACAAGTTCCCCTCACTCAGTCTAAGGCACCTGAAAATAGTAAGAGAACACAGGAGCAGAGGAGGGTCCTCCATCCTCCATCCTCCTCCTCCACAGGAAATCCTCCTCCTCCACATCAAGTGAGTGCTGCTCCCCTATGAGCTTCCTCTTCAGGCTGGGGCAGTAGTCACACTGGTTACACCTTTTTGGCAAGTCCTCCTGAGTCTAAGGTTTGCTGGGATTCTTCCCAGTCAGTCTCAGAACTGGTTCCTGGCCCTCCAGCCCCTGCCCCACCAACAACAGACACCTCCCATCTCTCATGGCATCTTGGAGTGGATAGAAACTGAGGCAGGGCCATGGTGTCTGGGCCAGTGTTTGGAGGTGGTAGGGCAGGGTCTCCTCTAGTTCAGAGAAAAATGGGCTGGGCTCAGTTCTACTGTTTTACCAGGATGACTAAAGTCCCATTTAAGGAGGGTCTTATCTGAGTTCCCAGAGGGCATGAATGGTCCATTTGGTCCCATTCAGTGGTCCAGATTCAGCCACTGACTTGCAATGTGGTCCCCGGCAAGGCACCTCTGTACCTTCTGTGTCTGTTTCCCTCCTCTATTTCTAGATGTGGGGATGCCTACCTACTGGGAGGAGCAAAAAGGAACAAGGGCACAGAAAGAATTTTGCACACCGTTGGGTCTGGGGCTCCTTTGAGAAAGCCGCGCCAGGCTCAGCGGCTGCGCTGTGGTTTGTTCTGCAAGGGCTTCCTCGGTGGGGACCCAACCCGGCCAGATCTCCATCTGAACGCCCGGTCACACCGCTCTACATTAACCTCTTCACTGACCCAGGGAGATTGGAGATGAGATCCCGGAGAGACTTGTGGCCCAAAAACCGATTCGGCCAAGCGGCAGGGTGCGGTTCGGGAAGGAGGACTGCGCAAGGAGTCAGGTCCCTAGAGTTCTAGTCCAGACTCTCACTGGCACACAATGTGGCCTTAGGCACCCCCGCGCCCGACCTTTCGCTGCGAAAGTCAGCCACTGACTTGCTACTGGAGTCCATTATTTCTAAGCATCAACTGCCAGAGCTTATGACTCAGGGACTAGACCAGAGAATATGCGTTCCTCTTTCTACCCTAAATTAGGGGGGAGGTGGATGGGGACTGGGTGCCCCAGCTAGACAGAGCGGGACAGAGGACCAGGGACCCGAAGGGTTAGGGCGGTGTCCTGAGAAGGCGGGGCCGGGGAGGCGGGCTCAGGCACGCCAGTCTCTGATTGGCTGTGTTGCCCTTCGCTCCGCCCCGTGCTCTATAAGATGCACCCGCGGCTCGCGCGGGGGCTGCCGCGGCATCTCTCTCGCGTGCGCGGCTTCAGTCCTCCCCTTCGCGGGGGCAGCTGGCCTGACCCGAGGACAGACAGCAACAGACCGCCGGGGGGCGGGGGATGCCGGGCTGCCGCATCAGCGCCTGCGGCCCGGGGGCCCAGGAAGGGACCGCGGAACCGGGGTCCCCGCCGCCGCCGCCCCGGGAGCTCGTGTCGTCCCCTCAGCCCCCGCCCCCATCTCCGACCTTGACTCCGACCCCGGCTTCGGTCTCGGCGCCCGCCGACTCAGCCCCGGCGTGGGCGGGCTCGGCAGAGGGGCAGGAGCTGCAGCGCTGGCGCCAGGGCGCTAACGGGGGCGCGGGGGCTACCGCGCCGGCAGGGGGCGCGGCGGCGGCGGGGGCAGCCGGGGGCCGAGCGCTGGAGCTGGCGGAAGCGCGCCGGCGACTGCTGGAGGTGGAGGGCCGCAGGCGCCTGGTGTCGGAGCTGGAGAGCCGTGTGCTGCAGCTGCACCGCGTCTTCTTGGCGGCCGAGCTGCGCCTGGCGCACCGCGCCGAGAGCCTGGGCCGCCTGAGCGGCGGCGTGGCGCAAGCCGAGCTCTACCTGGCAGCGCACGGCTCGCGCCTCAAGAAGGGCCCGCGCCGCGGCCGCCGGGGCCGCCCGCCTGCGCTGCTCGCCTCGGCGTTAGGCCTGGGAGGCTGCGTGCCCTGGGGTGCTGGGCGCCTGCGGCGGGGCCACGGCCCGGAGCCCGACTCGCCCTTCCGCCGAAGCCCGCCCCGCGGCCCCGCTTCCCCCCAGCGCTGACCTCAGCGTCGGGGGCCCTGGCCACTCCCGACAGGCCATCGCCGAGGGGCCGGCCGACAGATTGGGACGTCCGCTGGATGGACGGCGTCACCGACGCGGATGGACGGACTGACGGACCCCAGGAAGACACAGTCGGGGGGCCAGGGGCCCAGTAAAGGAGGCTGAGGTGCGGTCTGAGCGGCTAGTGCATCTGAGGGGGCGGGGCGGGGTGGTACCGGGCCCCGGATCTCCCTTCCCTGGGGCTTCTGGAGTCTTCTGGGTCCCCAGTAAAGCTGGCCACTTTGTAACGGCCTCTCCCAGTCCTCCCGGGGGGTGAGGTGGTAGCACCAAGTCCCCATTATAGAGTTGGGGAAATTGAAGATGCTCAGATTCCAAGAGGGGTTTGCCCGCAAACTTTTATTACCAGTCGGAGCCTGCTGCACTGACCCAGGCCTCCTCCCCTCCGCTCCCCTCCCCGCCGCCCTCCCCCACCAACCCGCTTTGCCTTTCCTGGGTCCCTTGTGGCTCTAAGAAGAGTCTTGCCCTTGAGACTGCTGCTTTCTGGCACTGCCCAGCTCCACACCTTCGGCGAGGACAGAATAAACAGGTCCCAAAATGGGGTGGGGTGCTGGGCCAGCGGTGTACCACTGAATTCTCTCCTAAGCCCCTATTTCCCATTTGGAGGGGGTGGCATCTCAGAGAGGTTATGGATTTGTTTCCATCATACTTAGGCCCTTCCACTTCTAGGAGACAGATCTTATCTCATTGTCTCAAGCAGTTTTGCCAAAAGTAACTTAGATGACCAGGGTGGGGTATTTGGTAACTACCAAAGGCCTCACCTGCTCTCCTAGGGGACCCCCTCCCAACCTGTCTCTAAGATGGCTTTGCCAGGGATGGAGCCAGGTTACAACCTTTAACAGGCCCCAAGAGGGCAGGTATGTCATTTGCTTCTAGAAAGGGGGGGGGCCTTAAAGGGCCAGACCTGAAATGAGATTGACTTCTCTTCCTGTCCACATGCCCTTCAGGAACCCCCACCACCACCTTCCTTCCCAGCTATGAATTGCTTGGCTGCTGCTTTGCCGCTCATCACCTGATTGGACTGCAGCCTCCCTTGTCAGCCTGTGAAGTGGTTGTCCTCAGCTCTGGGAAGGGCTGTAGTGAGGTTAACACAGGGAGAGGTCTGTCTTCTTCCCCCTTAAGTCACAGGAGGAATGGTTTATTCTTTCAAATCACACCTAGAAACAGGCACTGCTTTTGCTGCTGGAGCTAGGAACTAATTTAAAGTCCTCATTTTACAGAGTGGCAAGGTCACATGCCAGCACTGGACAGAACTAGGTCCCAGGCCTGTGTGTGTCTTCCCCATGGTGTCTCCTTCCTGCCCAGGGGCAGGGGCTACAGGGAGCTGGTGTCCAGCCTGTCTGCTGTGAGACCTAGAACAACTCTGCCTCCTCTCTGGGTCAGATTCCTCAGTCCCTCTCTGGACATAGCTGTCCTTCCTCATGTCAGGGCTTGGGAATAGGGGAGAGGGGGTAGGATGAGAATGTCAGAGTCCTAGGAATCTGGTTTAATCTTAGAGTCTTGAGGGTCAGTGCACTACTATGAAAGGCAGACCCCGGGGGGCCCTCACCTGACTCTCTTTAGCCCTTCCTTTTCCTCTCTTTGGGTACAAACTTTGGGGCTGGTTTCTAACATCCAGGCCTTTCCAAACCTCATTCTTAGCTGGAGTAGGGAAGTCCAGGAGGAGGTCTCAAGGAGTCTGAGAGAGCATGGGGACCAGGAGAGCAATGAGGGGCCCTGGCATCCTCTGGCCTCCGTGAAGAGGGAGAACCTTCTGAAACTACTCAGTTCATTCAGGGTCTAAGGGCCCAGAGAGAACAAGGACTTCTTGGAGGTGACAGCGAGGAGCTCCAGCTGCAGTGCTGGGCTGCAGCCAGGACTGGTGGTTTTCTGTGTTGTACGGGAGAGGGACGCTTAGTCCAGAGAAGCTTTTAGCTAGTGGTGTAAAGTGCTCTGTACCATCAGTGTTGCCTTTCTCTGGGATTTAGCATCATCAGCTTTGTCCTGATTTGGAGAGGGGGTGGGGAATGAGGGATTAGAGACAGCTCTTGATGGAGAAAGTGATGCATGTGTGTGGGAGATGGAGATTCATCCTAGTGTCACAGGCAGCCCTGTCCCCCTCCCCCCTTCTAGATGTTCCACTGCCTTTCACCAAGGGCCTTGACCTGGGGAATACAGTGCTCAGTGACTTGAACCTCAGCTCATGGTTCAGTGCTCTGCCCACTACTCCTCAGCCAACTAACAAAAGTCATTTTCCCACCCCTGTCTGAGCCTCCCAACCCCCTCTAGGAGGCTCCGTTTTCTCCTCAGTCAACAAGCACTGGTATCTACTCAGTCCAGGGGCTCAGGAAGGGGCACCGATTTCAGAGGGTCTTTGCTTTTTTAAGGGTTCCAGCCTTCATCTAGGCAGCCTTCCCTGGGAATCACTATCCCAGGGGACCCTCTGGGGCTGGGCAATTTGTGTTGTTAGAGGGCTATTTTTAGGCCTTCACAAATAACTATAGCCCCTGGGTCTGGAGACTGACACCCCTCTTGCCCACCCCACCTCCGGAATACTTTCTTGATGGCCCCAGCGTTGGGGGTCTTAAGAATTTCCATGATCAGCAGGGAATCTGGGGTTTCAGCAAGGGGAAATGAGAACGGGAGCCCTTCTTCAGGCCAGCTTTTGGGGCTGAGAGAGTGTTCAGTGTTCTAGAACTTGGCCCCTCCCCTGGATGAGCCCTTCCCTTTTTTGGAGGGCCTTAGCCCAGTGAAGGCGTCTCTGGGCGGTGCCACCAGAGGGCAGTGTGGGGCTGTTTCCCGGGGCTTGGGGGCTTGGGGGTGTGGCCTGGATCAGGCTTGGTCCCCGGGGTCCCCACCCCCAACCGGCCCTCTCTGGTCCTGCCTAGCCTTCCTAGGCCTGGAGTTAAGGGTCTGGCAGAATGAGCGGGGCGTGGCAGTCGTTCGGAGAAGAGACGTAATGTTGGGCCTGTGGTTGGGACCCGCCCCGGACTTCAGGAGGAAGGTTCATCAAGAAAGACTTTCCTGGAAAAAAGGTTGCCCCTGTTGGTGGTCTCCGTTTGATTTGTTACACTAATAATTGATCAGAATGCATTCTGCAGCTATCTGGGGACCACGGTGACTTCCTAGATATCAGGCTTAAACAGGTCACAACTGTGGTGCTCCAAACCTGTAGCGGGCAGTCTCACGGAGGCTTCCGCCTCTGCACCCTCCACCCCCAGCCGCCCTCGCCAGGTCCCTAGAGAAAACCCAATAGCCCAGCCTTCTCAGAGATAAAAGAGAGGCTCTTGCTTTACAGCCAGGGGAAAGGGGAAAGTCGGAAATCTCCATCCTATTTCTTCCTGCATTAGCACTTGACTGAAGCCTGGCCAGATTCCTTGGTTCTGGAATATATTACCCATCTCCACGCTAGGCACTGTGCTGAGCACTTTATCTGTTTTATTCCTGTTTTATTCCTCCTAGCTACTCTGAAAAGTAGGGGTTACTATCCCCATTTCCATGGATGAGGAAACTGAGGATCAGGTAGGGCAGATGACTTGCCTAAGGACCTAGAACCTGTAAATGAAGGGTCCTTTAAACATTATGTGGCTTTTCATTTACCAGGATAGTAAGGGCTCCATTTGCGGGGCTTTCTGGGCTCTTACCCTTTATGTCTAAATACCATGGCCCCTGGTCCTCAGATCTGGGAGGGATGTAATGAAATGCTGGAAGGGTGGCAGAAGGTGTATCCCCCTTCCCAATCACCAACGCCAAGGTCTGGGCACATACCCAGAAGCTGGCTCCTGTCCCTGGTTGTCTGGGCTCTGGGGGGTGAGTCAGGTTGAGTCAGCACACCTAGCTTCAGGCAAGGGCAGGCCAATGATGCTCAGGGCCTGGGCTTGCCTGGAGGGCTACCTCCTCTCCCTCCACACCTGGCTGGAAAGTTTGATGCCAAGGAGAGTAGAGAGCCTGGGATGGCAGGGGAGAAGGGTGACAGGCTCCATGGTGAGGCAGAAAGCACCCCGAGCTTGGAATAAGATAGATCTGGGATTCAGTGTTTGCCTATAACTTCTCAGCTGGAAGAAGTTGGACAAATGACTTCCCTTCTCTGGGCCAGTTGTGTGTGTATGTGTGCTTTATTGGGGAGCTGGAGAGAGGATAACTCCTGACTGCTGAATGAGAGGTCACACTAAGCACATAGTGGAGATTCATAAATGTTTGATAGAGGCAATCTGCCTAGCCCAGGAGAGGCTGCTAGGGCAGAAACCCCAGGCGTCGCTTTGGGGCTTTGCTTTCCCTGAGCATCGCCATATCGCCATATCAGGAATCCCTGGAATGATTCCCCCCCCCCCCATATCAGGAATCCCTGGAATGATTCCCCCCCCCCCCCCGTGGGCCTTAGGGAACTCCATAAGGAGGAGGGGCAGGCTTTTCTTCCCAGGAACATTCCATTCCAGCTGCTCAGACCCGTGGGGATCTCAGCCAAGGAAAAAGGCCCAAGGGAACCTCTTCTAACCCCAGGAGCCCCCACCTCTTCCAGGACGGGAGCCATGGAGCCCTGCTCCATAATATTATCCTGTACCTTGTCTCCACAGTGGGCCCTCTTGATGCAGATGTTGAAGGGTTTGGGTGGGGCTGGTCACTGTGGGAAGGAGGTAATTAAAGCTCTTGAAATTATTCTTTCCAGCTCCTCCCAGTTCCTCAGAACCACCACTCTACGGATCTGGACTCCTGGATTGAGCTCCTGCCATGGGCATCTCCTTCAGGAAGACGTTCCACAACCCTACCCAACGGAATTGATCCCATACAATCTTGGCACTGTCCTCCCTTCACAGACGCCTTGCACTTAACAGTGGCAAGGTGCTGGGTTCTGGGGAAGGTTCCTGTACTCTGAGTTTCCTTAATAAGCCACATTTGATTTTGGCTGACACTATATGCTTGGAAATGTCACGACAGGTCCTCTGAGATGCAATCAGATTATTTAAGAAAGCAGCAAACATTTCTAATGTGAACATGAAAAGGATTTCTTTTTTAAATATAGTCGTTGTTCTTCAGTCACAGTGCAGCTGGGGTCTGCATTTTGGTCAATGTCATGGCTTCTCACTCTAACAATGCCGGGAGGCCTATTTGAGAGGAAACGTTGGTCTGAGAAATCCCTGCTTCCTTCCCCCACTGTCCTTGTCCTCTCTGACTAGGGAGTGGCTGTGGACTCTCAGAAAAATGGCCTGCTGCTGGCTCAGGGGGAGGGGCACCTCTTCCTCAGAGAGACACAGCGGCAACGGCAGCGTAAAAATTGGAAGTAATGTTTAAAATGAAAAAAGGGAGCATATTTATTCAAATATCCTGATAAAAAAGGGAAGGGGGGGCACATTTCCTCACACACAACCCATAACTTGTATTATTCGCGAAATGAATGTCTCTTGAATCAGTCTCCTGATTTATACATTCAGGAAGAATAAATTTCAATAATGTGAGACAAAGGCATGTGATTTTGAGGTTTGCTTTGCAAGTGTCCCTACTGCCTTTCCTTTCTATGTGTCTTTCATGACTCTTTAGGTTAGCGGTTCCTTGAGGCAATCTGGCCCTGTTGACTGACTGCAGACTGCTTTCCCCCTGGATCAGGCTCTGGGCTGACCCTCTCCAGGAAGTCTCCCCCAGTGAAGGGTGGGATGAGGAAGCTGGGGGAGGGGACTGGGACCCACGCAGGAAGGTGGCACCCATCTGTGATGACAGGGCAGTGTGGTCCGTGAAAGATTGTGTGTGACTGTGCTGGTGACCACAAGGGCCTGTTTGTCCTGTCAGGGCCCCAGCAGGAGGCAGGGCACCCTCAAACTGGGAAGAGATTTCTAAAGGGATTATTTCCAAAAATGTGGTCTTAAGAAAGGCGCAAGGGATGATGGTGCAGCTCTCCAGGGCTGGCAACAGTGGGGAGCCTTTACGGTGAGGAGGGAGGGCACGGGACTGAGCGTGTAGCTGTGTGGGGAGCGCCCCTGATGGGGAGCAATGGCCTTTGGTTGAGAGATGCAGCCAAGCATGGCAGCCTGGTGGGGAGGAAACAGGCGGAATAAACACCCCATTCTCCTTTCAGTCTCCTGCCGGGGCCTCTCACTGGCCGAAGGCAACAGGAAGGCTGAGAACAAGGGAGTCATTGACGCACAGTCCACAGAGGTCAGCCTCCCGGGCTCCGAGCTTGGTGAAGGGTGGAGAGCTTGGGGCTGGAGGGGCCAACTCATCATATCGCTGCCTGAGGGCATGTCTTCTGCTCCCCAAAGTTCACAGTGATGCCTCTTCTCCCTTTGGAGCGCCCCCACCCTCCGTGGCCCATAGGGGCAGGTGAACTGTGGCTGGGGAGCCCTGTGGGGTGATGGGGGTGGGCTTTCCTCCCCCAGCTTTCCCCTCTCTGGCTCTGATTCCTAGTTCTGGATTTCCGCCTGTCCTGGCGTCTGAGGTGGCTGCGGGAACTGTCCATGAGAGAACAATGCCAGCCACTGAGTCATTGTTTTCCTCACACCCAGAAACACTGCACCAGCCCCAAACACACCTACAGGCGCACCTGCTGCCACCATGGGCCTTTGGCATCATCACCCCAAGCCACGGCTGGTGTCATGTACATCAAGAAAATGTACCTCTCCCCACACTGCTCCGCTGCCCTCCCCAAAATGGTCAATGCACAGAAGTACAAACCGTCACCTGCAAAGCACGCCTCATCATGTACGTGGGGGGGGGGGGCAGAGGGTCCCACTCAGCCACATGGAATTGGAGCGGAGGGGCCGGAGGGCGCAGGGGTTGACAGGAACATGCCCACACTTCCCTGACCTCTCTGGCACCAGCTTCCTTGTCTGTAAAAGTGGAAATAATTGCTCTTCTCTCAAGGATGAAGTGGAAGGTAGTGACCGTGAAGACTTCAGCTTAGTGCTTGGCCCTGAGAGAAGACTCCAGAAAGGGCAGCTGCTCCTGGGAGCTCCAGGCTCATGCTCTCCCACACCTCACACCCATGTATGTCGCAGCGGCGAGAGCGTGCATGCCTGTGCAAGGCCAGCCAGACACCCTCAGGCACATGCACCCTCCCCCAGACACGCCTGCTGGTTGCATGTGCCCATGAACAGATTCCCTCTGCCCAGAAGCTCTCTCCCCAGACATCGCAGGGCTTGCCAGCCACTAGCCTTTGTGTCTTTGATCAAATGTCACCCTCTTGATGAGGTCCGCCCTTTTTAAAGTCACGTACCCTGGCACTTCCAATCCTTTACCCTGCCACGTACTTTTAAGCATCATTGACCTTCTAAGACTGTATTATTTAGTTTATTTTCTGTCTACCGTATTGGAGTGCAATCTTCAGGAGAGTCGGGAATCTTGGTCTTTTGTTTGCGGATTGATTCCAGCTCCTACTGCTTGCTTTATACACTGTGGACGTCCCTTCATGCCCACACCAGGATCTGGGAGAAAAAATCTCTCCCAAGCCCCGAGCTGGGTGGGCACAACCAGGGTTGGGGTTGGAGGGGCTGTTTTCAGTCACCAAGCCAAGAAAGTCTTAACTACTCACCCTTCTAGCCCTTTTGAGCCCTGAGGGGACTCACTGAGCAGATGAGGTGACTGGACTCACCCAGGTCACCTGGGGCCTCCTCGGAGGCCTTGTTTTTTTCAGCCTGGATGGAACCATCAAAGCCACCACTTCAGAAACCACTAATGAGGCTGAATATGTTAAGGGCTTTGCCATCCCTGGATCAAAGGGGCTGGGTAAACAGTGGGCAGCGTCCAGGCCAGTGACTGGCTGATGGCCCGAGGGAAGCGCTCCCGGGGAGCCTGGCATGGCCCCCAGCTGGGTTTGGAAAGGAGACCCTGCCCTTCTAGGGGACCCGTTTAGAACAGGCCAGAGTGTGCCCATAGCACCTGGGAATAATAGAGGATGGATGGAACCTTCCTCCTAGGTCGGGAGGCCAAACCTGGGCTCTCGCTCTGGAGGACGCTAGGAGTCCCCAAGTCTCGGCGCCCACCACTGAAGGGCTCTCCAATCCATATTCACTCAGCTTGTCCTCCACCGGCTTCCTGAGAAGGACTGGGGTTGGGTGGGCCAAGGGTCAAGAAGCCCTGAGCACTGGGTGTGAGGCCAAGCCCAGGGTCATCAGGACTCCAGGTGGGAAAATGCTGAAATATTTACTCTTTAACAAGAGACTTGCCGAGGCAATTTGCAGGTACAAGTCACATGTGTAGACATGAGCTCCTAGCACAGTTCTCCAGCTGGGGCTGGTGTTGAGGGAAGGAGGAGAAACTCCCCAGCTACAGCCCAGGACTCAGACTCCAAGCCACCCCAAATGTCCCTAACCCCCAAATACAAGCCAGAGGAGGGCTGGGAGAGGCAGCCAGAGACCCTACAGCCATGGAAGTTCCTTCTCCCAGGAGAAATCATGGTGCTAGGTTTAGTGTAGACGATCTTTATTGGCAGGTGTTAAGAGTGCAAAATGGTGACAAATCCAGAGGGATGGGAAAGGAGGTGGGGGCATGGTTCCCTTCCTCCAAGTGAAGTAACCAGGCCACTGGGGTGGGAGCACTTGACTGGTCACTTTGGGCCCAGCACCCTTCAAAGAACGAAATCCTAGGCGGAGGGATCCCCACACCATAGGGGAAGGGAGCAATACTCTAGAAGGGGCATGGGCCGTGTCGTACGCTGGCAGCTCAGCTCCCGCTCGCTCATGCACCTGGACAGCTTTGAGTAAGGGTGGGCTAACCCTATCCCTCTGCAAACCCAGGTAGCTGCGTCCTGCCTCAGCTTCCCTCTTCCCAGTGCCTAGTCCAGTTGGATTGTCCCAGCAGGTGTTTAGCCCAAGCCAGAGTACCCAGAGTGAGTAGTTCCTATAACATACCATATTTTAGCCATTGTGTGGGCTGCAGGCCTTCTGAGGCTGCTGGGATCACTGTGGGCTGGCTTGCCCCAAAAAGACCCTTTCTGGGCCACAGAAATCAACCTGAGACCTTCTAGGCCACAGAAATCAACCTAAGGTGATGAGCATTGAGGCTGCCAGCCCAAACATGCTTTGTCTCCTGAAGGGAATGGACCTCCAAGACAAACAGCCCCTGCACCCCACCATCATGCTGGTCCAAAAGTGGGGTACAATAACCCACAGGTCTATCAAGAACCCCGGCCTGGCCTGAACTCCCACCAGGGGCCTCATGCGGGGATGAGCCGTGTCTGGTCTGTTCAGTCAAAGGCCCAACCCTACAGAAGTGCTGGGCCACTTGGCACAGGCTGCTGGTCTCTGGTCACATCTCCTACACACTCCTGGAGGCCCCACATCCTGAGGAAAGGCCAAGCACCTTCTGGCCAGGGTCTGAGTCAGTTACAAGGCAGCCAGGTGGGATACGAGTGGGCCCGAGCCAGCAGAGGTTGCACAGGAGTCACGTAGTAACTGACGGTGGCAGGCATGACCCCGTCGGGGCCCAGGGGGCGCCAGGCCAGGGCAGCAGCTGCAGCCGGGCCCTGCTCGGCCAGCGCCTGGAGCGCCAGCATGGCGATGAGGTCCAGTGTCTGGCGACGCTCGTGGCTCATGAGGCACACAGTGCTCTCATTGACCACCCGGTGCAGTGTCACCAGGCAGGCGTAGCGGCGGGCCGAGTCGGCTCCGCTGAAATGGGCCTCCAGGTAGCGCTCCAGTGTGCGCTGCTGCTCCACCAGGTCTGGGAAATCGATGAAAAAGCGGGAGCACATGTACCGTTGCAGGGCGCGCGCATCGGTGCCCGGCTGAGGCCGGAAGCCCCGCACCAGCAGGTGACAGTACTTGAGGAGGCCACCGCCACGGATCTCTTCGGGGCTGCGTGTGGCAATGATGCGGCGCCGCAGGTGGTCCAGGGCCTCGGCAAAGTCCCCATACAGGCTCTCACCAGTCACGGTCGGGTGGAAGGCCTCAGACATGGGCGTGGATGAGCACTGGCCAAAGAGCAGCAGGGAGTCCAGGATGATCTGGAAGGAGTCCACGCTGAATTCAAACTGGCGTCGGACCGAGTCCACAAACTTGAGCTCCATGTTCTTGCCACTCTTGTTGGACAACGAGATGAGGCTCCAGCGGTCCGTGTCTGTGCACACCTTCACCAGCTTCTGCACGTATGCCTCCTTGAGCGTCAGCGGGGTGATCTTGGCCCGGTTCACACCGGCCGGCAGGAAGTCCAGCAGGCAGGCCAGCACCACCTCCTTGGTCAGCTGGAAGGATGCCTCACTGCGCAGGTCCACGCGGAACACCAGGTCCAGGTCTTTGTAGCCCAGGCCACTCTCAGGGTGCAGCACGTGGCTGGCGGCCGAGCCGTGTAACCGCACCCCGTGAACGTGTAGTCCCCGCTCCTCCAGGCGGCTGCGGACCACCTGCAGAAGAGACGGCAGGGTGGAGAGGGGTCAGGAGCCTGGGCCCCTGGGTTCCCCTCCATGCGTCCATGTAATAATCACGCCAGCTACCATGCCTTTGGAAAGTCTTTTAACCCTCTAAAGCTTTGATTTCCTAATCTGGAGAATGGCTCCTGGGAGCAAAGACTCCAGAAGAACAGCGCTAATGACAGCAAACACATACACAGAATTTACTAAATGCCAGGTCCTGATCCAAGCACTTTATATATTCAGATATAAACTCGTATAATTCTCACAGTTACCTATGCTATAAGGTAGGTACTATTATTCCCATTTTACAGAGGGGAAAACAGAAGCACAGAGGAGGAAAGTAACTCATCCAAGGTCATACAGCCAGGGAATTAAACTTGGGGAGTTCAGGTCTTATTCACTGCGGTATTCTACCTCTCTAAAACTTCAAGTAAAACACTTCGCTTTGCGCCAGCCATGATACTAACTGCTCAGATGTGTTAGGCATGTAATTGCAATTCATGTGCATTACTACATTAACCCTCACAATAATCCTGCATTTAGGCATTATTGCCCAGTTTATAGATGGGGGACCACAGGCACAGAGAGGTTAAGTAACATGTCCAAGGCGGAGACTGGAACCCAGGCCAACTGGATTCTCCAGTCCATTTAAGTTCTTTTGACTAGCACATATTCACCTTAATGCATCTTAATGCACAAGGACCCTGTGAGACAAATGTTGCCCTTGTTTTAGAGCGGAGGAAACTGTGGTTTGCAGTGGTGCAACCCCTGAGATTCAAGGTGGGGAGGCATTAAGAAGTGGCAGGGCTGGCACTGAAAACCCAGACCCTTTCTGCTCTTGGGACAGGAGAGGGTGATCATCTCAGAAAGCGCTCAGCGCCCAGCCCAAGTGGGAAGAGATGCCGCAGACCCCAGCAAACCAATCATCTTCAATTTTGAATCTGTTCCTTTGGCCAGAGGCATCTTTCTGGGGCTAGGACCATGTGGGGGAGAAGAACCGAGCTGGGCCCAGACGTTCAGTTTTCTCAGCAACCCAGTGTACTCCAGGCACCGTCCTGAAAGTGACCAGGCAGCATTCCTGCCTTGAGTGATTCTGCAACCCCGCCTTGCTGCCAAGTCAGCACCCAGCACTGGGCTGGGCTGCCCTCCTCTCTTCTCAGGGAATTACTGCAAAGAATGTACTTAAGTGCTGAGGAGGCAAGCCGCAGTGGGGCAATCTGAGGCGGGCGGCTCCCTCCAGGAAGGCTTCCGGGAGGAGGACCCCAGACTAGGGGAAGGTATTGTAATGGCTACAAGGGTAAGCAACTGGCCATCAGGAACATGCTGTGGGAGGAGCTGGGGGCAGGGAGGGCAGGGAGGAACACCCATTAGGCACCTATTGAATACCTGGACCTTCTCACCAGAATCTATGGAGGAATCGATGTTCTCTCTCTCTCTTTTTTTTTCTTTTTAAAGATTTTATTTTTAAGTAATCTCTATACCCCTCATGGGGCTCCAACTCACAACCCGGGATCAAGAGCTACATGCTTCATTGACTGAACCAGCCAGATCCCCAGATGGGTGATGATTCTCTATGATCTCCAAGTTATAGCCGGGGAAACCAAGGCTCACAGAAGTGTCATCATCTGCCTGGAGATCACGTACAGGCGCCTTCAAATCCAGGTGTGGCTGACTCTCCTCCCCTCATATTGCCCCCAGGGTTTGGAAGGAGCAGAGACTAGACCCTAGGGTTCTAACACTCCCTCTCTTTCAAAACTTCAAAGTGAGGGCGACCCTCCAGTCACTAAAGCTGAGTCAAGGTAGTTAGGAATGGGAGGGTGGGGTTGGGAGATGCCTTGGCCAGATAGACTGGGAAGGCTGGAGGTAAGGGGCCAGTTGCTACAGCCCGGCCTGTGGGACTTCTCACCCACACCCTGGAAGCTGGCAGCTATGCCCATGTAGGCCAAGGAGAGAAACAGACAAGACCTTGTCCCTAGGACCCTGCCAGACTTACAAAGTCGACCAGCCCCCTCCCCAGATCCCAGTAGAGCTGACGGAGCCTTACTCAGTGCCAGCACCAGCTCCCAGGCTGCTGCTCACCCCAGGGCATGGCATCTGGCCTGGTGAGTAGGTAGCAGTACCCTTGTTAAACCGCCTGCGTCAGGCCGTGGGGCTGGCTGTGTCAGCCAGCCGGCAGCTGTTGTCCCTCTCCCAGGTGTGACTATAGCCAGCTGGGCAGGCGGACCCCAGATACCGCCACACCCAAAGACTGCAGGGCAGCTTAGAGTCTCCTGAATCAGACTTTCCAGCCATGAAGGGGGCAGTGGCTGCACCCTCCTTTCTCCTGTGCCAAGGGCCTCCCCAGAATCGCTCTGTTCCTGGGCCACTGCCAAGACCTACAGCGGGTGGTGGGGGTGGGGGTGGGGGGACTATGGGTGCTGTCAGCGAGCAGGTCACAAAACTCCAATCTGGAGCTGACTAATGCAGGCCCTCTTGCTGCAACTAGAGAGATCAGATTGTCTCATTCAGTTCCCTGGGCCCAGAGAGAGCAAAGGACTTATCCAAGGTCACACAGCTAGTTAAGTGGCTGAGTTTAATTAGAACAGGGCCTCCCAGAGTTATGGGCAGGGGAGACTCCTACAGGGGAATGGGTCCCTCTAGCTCAGGTCCAAGCAAGATGAGCATCTCTAGCTGCTCAGATTGCTGCTGTAGACAAAGTCTTATGGGAAAACAGAGGGAGAAAGGTTCTAATTCTTAAATCATGGACAACCAGCATCCCGCATGACACACACCTAGCATCCTTCCCTCCACCCCACCCCAGCAACCCCCCACCTCCTCATATAGGCAGCCCGGATGGCCCTCATCCCCATGCACACCAAGCACCTCTCTCCACGCCCCATATACACCCAGCACCCCCACCAGTTTGTGAAACTACCAGCTGCAGATTCCTGCCAGGAGATGGACCTTCTTCCCTGGGGATGCAACTGTACAGGCCAGGGGAAGGCACTGTTCCCTTTGGATTCTGGAACCTGAAAGGGTGTGGTAGAGTAGTCCAACTCTTCAGCATTGAACAGATAGGGACACTGGGCCCAGCAAAGGGAACGGACAATACTCTAGGTCCTGAAGCCAGATGTCCAGCCTCCCAGGCCAGCTCTGAAATATCGGCTGCCTCTCTCCACCACAGTCAGCAGCTCCCTGCTCTGTGATATCTTTGCCCTTAGTCTAGAACACTCTCCTATTAGGGGCTCAGGAAGTCACTTCCTATTGGCCTACAGTCCTCACCACCTGGCAGGGAGCACCTGAAGGGCGAGAGGCTGGGTCCCAGGCATATCTAGAGCCCTGGTGTCCCGACTAGGGATTGGCACAGAGCAGACACTAGTAAAGGCACTGGGCAGGGACTTCCCCTCCAGGGCACCCTTCGTCCCTGCAGAGGGGAGTTTCCACACGGGGCTCCTCCTTCCCTCATGTCTGAAACAGTCCTGGAAAGACAGTAGTTGGAGCCCCAAGGTTGACCTGAGTGTCCTGGGAAGAAAAGCCTCAACTGGTTTCCTAATTACCCCATGACAGCGGGCAGCGGAGGAATGCCTCAGTGAGCACCACTGGGGCTGTGGGTGAGTCAGTTCTGGGGAATCTGCCCCCACCCCCTCCCATTCCCTGGGAGGGAGGGCGAGGTAATCCCTTAGCAGACACCCCTCCTCCTCAGTGGAGGCTGAGACCATAGGAGACAGGGGAGTGGCTGGCTTCACTAGCTTCTGTGGATAGCTCCCCAGAAAGAAAGTCCGTCTACTGGCAGAAATATACAAGAATTGTGGCTGGATTTTCTGGTTTCTATAAGAAGACTTCCCTAATACTTAGAAGTTGAGTCTTGGGAGGTGGGGAAGAGGTAGGAAGACTTGAACCTGAGCAGGTATCTCCCAGGAAGACCCATGATCCTCCAGGTTTGATTTTTACCTCTTTAGGTACTCTTAGACAGCTTAGACAGCCCCCCCTTGGAGCCTCAGCTTCCCCAGCCACAAAATGGGTGTAGTGATTGCCATTCTGGCATTTCAGAGTATACCAGCACCTAGGTTATACAGATAAAAGAGCAATTTGAAGGGCACCGGGATGGCTCAGTGGGTTAGGCCTCTGCCTTTGGCGCAGGTCCTGATCTCAAGGTCCTGGGATCAAGCCCCGCATCGGGCTCTCTGCTTGCCAGGAAGCCTGCTTCCCCCTCTCTCTCTGCCTGCCTCTCTGCCTGTGATCTCTCTCTCTCTGTGTCAAATAAATAGAAAAAAGAAAAAAGAAAGAGCAATTTGAGGGGTGTCAAAAGTTAGGTAAAAGGAAGAGGGAATCTATGGAAGGAGAGAAGGCTACCAGAATTCTCTTTTTCTGCTCCTCAGTAGACACCACGGCCAACCTTCACTTCCAGTTCTGGGGAAGGACACTGGACACCCGATGTCGCCTCCACCACGCAGGCATCAGGTCTGGTTTGGTGCTTAGTTAATCTCCTGCCACAACCCCAGCTGAGAGGGACGGAGTCCTTTTTGAGATTTCTGGGATTTTCCACTTAGCCACAAAGTTCTTGAGCCAGGGCTGAGGAAGCACAGGACAAAGTCTGCCGCAAGAACCTCCAGAGAAGGAAGGAGTGTGTGTGTGTGTGTCTTGGGGGGTGGTGAAGCCCAACGATGAAGATTTGGGGATGAAAAAAACCTATTTTGAACCCAAGCACGCACACCTACCCATCCAGGGCTTCCTGGTATCCTTAGTCTCAGCAGACAGGGCCGCTCTCCTGCTGCCCCCCACCCCACCCCACCCCAAGCACCACCGCAGCCAAGTCCCGCCCCATTCTCCTCCCATTACCTCACCAGGGCCAGGGTGAATGGTGCGGGAGGAATCGAGGCTCTCCTGAGGCAGAGGAAGGGAAAGCCAAATGGAGGGAGCATGGTCTACTACTACTCATGCTCTGTGTTGGATTTTGTTACAGTCCCTGTCCATCTCTAAGTCTCATTTTCCCTAGCAGTGCAGAGAATCGAACAAACTCTGGGTGCCTCCTAGCACAAGAATCTGTCAGGCTGGAGACCCCATAACTCCCCACCCCCTTCCCAGGGCCCGCTCACCTGCACAATCTGCCGGGGCTGCACGCTCAGAGTGGGGAAGTTGCCGCGCCCGTGAATGGGAATCGGTTCTTTCAGGAGCGCGTCCAGTCGCTTCACCTGTGGCCAGCCTAGCCCACTCAGGTGCCGTCCTAGGGAGGCCGATGAGGCCTCCGGGTCGGGGCCGCCGCCTTCCGGGGCGGCCGTGGCCACCGCCGAGGCCGCAGCCGTCCCCACCTGCGCAACTGCCTGGTCCAGACTCTCAGCTCCACTCTCCGACGGCATCATTAGCCCGGCCCTGGGGCCCCGACGGCACAACCGGCGGGGGGTGGACTAAGGGGAGAAGGGCAGGGAGAGCAGCTGGGCCGGGGCCAAGGCGAGGGGCGCGGCTGCCGGGACTGGATAGCAGCGACGGCGAGGCAAACTCAGGGCACACCTCCGACGGCGACGACCAACCGACCCTAGAGCCTGTAACCCAGGGCCCAGCTGACTCTTATAGGCCGCGGGCGACATGCCCATTGGTCCAGACAGCTGTCACACAGTGGGTGCGCCTCGCCTCTCGACTCCCCTGCCATTGGTCAGCAGAATTTGGCACGTGAGTCACTTGTAGCCAGAGAGATTCCGATTGGCTGGCTGGCATGCCCCTGCCCCGCCCTCCGGCCCAGGCAGAATTCCCTCCTTTGGGCCTTAAAGAACTTCTGTTCGCAATGATTGGCCCGCGAGGAGGCAGGCCGAGACTTAAAGGGACTGCGCCCTCCAGCGGCAGGCGGGAGGGAAATGACCCGTGAAGTCTGTAACAGAGTTGGACCACTAAGAAGCTCCATCTCTGTAGCCGGTTCTGGTAGGGGCTTCCTGAGCAGCTGGTGGAAGTCTTTTCTTCCAGCTTCTCAGCCTCATCAGGTCCTGTGTGCCCTCAGGCAAGTCACTAACCCCTCCTGAGCCAGTTTCCTTTTCTGTCCCAGAGAAGATGTTCAATAAACATTTTTTTAAAATTTTGATTTGATTACTTATAGTTGACAAAAACGTTTTCTTTTTTTTGCGAAAACATTTTCAGGGTGCCTGGGTGGCTCGGTGGGTTGAAGCTTCTGCCTTTGGCTCAGGTCATGATCCCGGGGTCCTGGGATCGAGCCCCGCATGGGGCTCTCTGCTTAGCGGGGAGCCTGCTTCCCCCCTCTTGCTTTCCTCTCTGCCTACTTGTGATCTCTCTCTCTGTCAAATAGGTAAATAAAATCTTAAAAAAAAAACCCCACATTTTCATGTATTATTTTTTCCCCCTAAATATTTTATTTATTCATTTGACAGAGACAGTAACAGCGAGAGAGGGAACGCAAGCAGGGGGCATGGGAGAGGGAGAAGCAAGCTCCCCGCTGAGCAGGGAGCCAATGCGGGGCTCCTTTCCAGGACCCTGGAATCCTGACCTGAGCCGGAGGCAGACGCTCAACGACTGAGCCACCCAGGCGCCCCCATTTTCATATATTCTCTTGAAATAATATGTTTACATGTTTTTCTTTCCCACTTTACAGAGCCTAGAGGGATGAGGTTTATTGTTACTTTTGGATTCACTTTTTCTTCTGATTTTAAATCTACGTACCTGAGGTGGGATTTCGCAAATTTAATCTGCTTGATTTAACACTAAAATATTTTTTCTTAGATTAAATGTCATTCTTCTAATACTGCCCGGTCCTACAAGGCAGGCTCAGCAGGGAGTAATATTCCCAATGTTACAGAAGAGGAAATCAAGACCTATGGATGATAAACTACATTCCAGGGTCACCAGTTTGTCTCCGACAGACCTGGACCTAGAACTCAGGAGCCTGACTCTCAGACTAGAGCAATCACTTCCTCTTTCTGAAGGCCAGCACAAGCAAGATCCTGCCTTTGTCCCCTCCCTCCCTTTTGTCTGGGATCAGGGGCTTCCTCCAGCCCCCTGGTAGGGGACCTGTTGCTCGCTCTACTGCTTGATTGTGTGACTATGGGCAAGTCATTGCAATGTCCTCAGTGAAGTTGCTTACTGTTTTGTTTTACCTTCTTTTGAAAGAGAAGAAATATATGAGAAACGTCCTTTGCTGAACCCAGAGTCCCCAAACCCTTGACTTTCATGGCCCCAGCAGAGGAAGGAAGAGAAAGGAAACTAACATATACTGAAGACCTACTATGTACCAGGTCACTTTACATACATGACCTCTAATTTCTAAAATACAGCTCAAGATGTGGGATCATTATCCTCAATTTGCCGATGAAGAAACCGGGGCTTAGAGAAGTCAAGTGACATGGTCATACAACCACTAATTGTCAGGGTGGGACTTGAATCCAGGTCTCCTGACTCCAGAGCCCTATTTTCCAACTGCTACTCATGGAAGAGTTGGCACAGATCACAGCACCCTGCTTGGCACAGCCCTGTACCACCCTCAAGATGTATCCATTCATTCATTCATTCGTTCATGCATTCATCAACCAACATATATATACTAAGCACTGTGTACCAGGTGCTGGGTTAGGCCCAAGATATGATGGGTAAGGTCCCTACCCTAGAGCTGACATTCTAGTATAAAAAGAATGTAGTTAAGTAAACTTATTTTACTTAAAACTCTCCCTCTCTCACTCCATGTATATCATGTTTGCTCTCTTTCCCATTCCGTTTTATTTTCTTTGCATTATCTGAAATGTCTTATTTCTTTGTTTACTTAACTATGGGAGTTAACTAAGGGAATGTAGGAAGGAAAGAAGGAAGGCGAGACGGCAGGGGGTATACTCGGAGGGTTTTTACCTGCACCAAGAGCAACTTCTAATTGTCCCAGTGAATGGTGGAAATGAAGGCTGGGGTAGCTTCTGAAGAGTCCATCTGGCTTTCAAACATTATATGCGAGCCTTTTCCCTCCCATACATATTTCCCTTCTTAATCCTGACTCCGATTTTCGTTACTGTGATTTAGTTACTCTCTATGATAACTGAGTTGTAGTGACATAGCTAAGTCACTCTCCCTTTCTGGGCCTCAGTTTCCTAGTCTGTAAAATGGCGGTGAAATAGGAGTCAGGTTTTTCCATTCACCTGTGATTCAAAGTGATGGGAAGGAGAAGGGGTCCTGAAGAGAGTGTTGGCCTCTACATCGGGCCCTGCCTCTGCTCTGGACTCCAGCCAAGAGCATTCTGGAATCAGCCCACATTACTGAGCACCCTGTTTGGAACCACATGAAGGCCGTTTCCATACAGTTTCTTACCTAATTTTTGGAACACAATCTTTTCTTTTTTTTTAAGATTTTATGTATTGATGTATTTATTTATTTATAGCATGAACAGGGGGAGGTTCAGAGGGAGAGGGAGCAAGAGAATCTCAAGCAAACTCCCTGCAGAGTACAGAGCCAATATGGGGCTCTGTCTCATGACTCTGAGATCATGATTTGGGCTGAAATCAAGAGACAGACGCTTAACCAGCTGAGCCACCCAGGTGCCTGCAGAACACAATCTTTTGACAAAGGAGTGATCTCTCACTTTGCATGAGAGGAAACTAAGGCTCTGAGAAACAAATTAATTTGCGCAGGGCCCCACAGTTGGAAGGACAGGCTTCACACCCAGGTCCAGCTGAACCCCAGGCTCATGCCCTAGCCAGGGTCATGTCTCTGAGCATGACTTGGTTTGTTCAGAGATGGTCCCTCTATGGTTCTAGTCCTCCACCCTGCCTCAGCCCCTCATGGCCAAGGCACTTTCCTGGACCTTGTCAGTATCCTGTGCAATTTCAATAGCAGGTCTCCCATCCTCCTAACACCACCTCCTGTCTTTGGTGCTCACTGCTTCTAGAACCTCGACTGCAATGGCTCCTGATTCCCTAGGCTCTTCAATCCATGGATCCTCCCACCTTTCCCCACTGTTTCTAGCCTCCTTAACCAGCTTTGCTTCCATGGACCATCATTATAATTACTGCCTTGCACACACCCTCACCCCCTTGCTGCTCTCACCTGGCAAAACCACACCCTGGTTAATCCAGCTGGGTTTGTATCCCACAGTTGACTGAAGCTGGACAAAGACAGCCCTGCTGACAGGTCTCACCTGAACATCGAATCTGGGTCTTTATCCTCTCCAGGGGCCCCGTAGCACCCTCTGGCAAGCCTACCATAGGACCAGTTGCTTTCACTCCCCTGAGGTCCTGAGACAATTCCTATCCCCCCAAAACCTCAACCCTGGACAGCTGAGGAGCTGTCTCAGTGGAGGACCTTGGTTCCTACATTGAGGAAATAGAAGAACTCAAAGGAGAATTTCTTTTTTTTTTTTTTAGATTATATTTATTTATTTGACAGAGATCACACGCAGGCAGAGAGGCAGGCAGAGAGAGAGAGGGGGAAGCAGGCTCCCCTCTTAGCAGAGAGCCTGATGTGGGGCTCAATCCCAGGACCCTGGGATCATGACCTGATCTGAAGGCAGAGGCTTTAAGCCACTGAGCCACCCAGGCGTCCCACAAAGGAAAATTTCCAGACTCTCAATGCCTACCCAATCCCTGGGTCTGTGCCTCATTTGTAGCTTCCCTCCTGGTGCCTTGACTGAACCCGCTTCTTCCTCCCCACGGCTTCCCAGGCACTTACCTGGGTGCCAGGTAAGTCGCCAGGGTGAAGTCCTTGAGCAGGTGAGACCACCTTCACCCTGGTGATTTTTCCTTCTCTAAACATTCCAGTTAACGTGAAAACAGTATTTCTTGCATTTTAAAACAACAACAACAACAAAGCCCAACAAAACAAAGGTGTTCTTCCCATTTCTCTATATAGCAAATCTTCAATGTCTGTGCTTGCGGTCTTCGGTTATTTTGCTCTTTCTTGAACACAGTTCAGTTAGGCTTTGTCCCCACCACTGCACCAAAACTGCCTCTGCCTTTGGTTACCTTCATATTGCTAAATCCAATCATCAACCTTTTAGTAATAGCTTTATTGAGATATAATTCGCAAAGGGTACACTTACCCATATAACGCATACAATTCAGTGTGTTTTTTTGCACACTCACAGAGTTGGTCAGCCAGTACCATAATCAATTTTAGAATATTTTTTATTACTTCTGGGGTGCCTGCGTGGCTCAGTCGTTAAGTGTCTGCTTTCGGCTCAGGTCGTGATCCTGGGGTCCTGGGATTGAGCCCGGTGTTGGGCTCCCTGCTCAGCAGAGTCTGCTTTTCCCTCTCCCTCTGTGTGCACGCTCTCTCTCTCTCTCCAGTAAATAAAAAAATGTCTTTTCATGTGTTTATTGGCCATCTCTGTCTTTGGAGAAATGTCTGTTAAATTCTTTGCTCATTTTGTAATTATATTATTTTAACGTTACGGTTGAGTTTCAAGAGTTCTTTATATATTCTAGATATAAGGTCTTTCTTTATTGGATATATGATTTGCAAAATTCCTTCCATTCTAATGGTCAATTCTTAATCCACGTATTTCACTAAACCTATAGATTGCCTGTGGCACAGCTGATCACTCCTTCCTCCTTGAAATAGTTTTTAGCACTTGACAAGTAAGACAGTCTCTTGCCCTGATTTTGCTGTTTTGGTGTCTCCTCATTCCCTCACCCACTAGACAGTGAAACGCCCAGAACTCACTCCCTGGTCCTCTTGTCTTTTCTGCCTGCACTCATTCCTTTGGTGATTTCATTCAGTTTCAAGCTGTAAATGCCATGTGTGTGTGGGCAAATCCCAGCTTTGCCTGTTCCAGCCCAGAGCTCTCTCTCCAATTCTAGGCTCAATTATTAATTGTACTCAACATCTCCACGGCTCTTCCTTGACTTACAATGAGGTTCCATCCTGAAAAAACCATTTTATTTTTTTAAATTTTTTTTAAAGATTTAACATATTTATTTGACAGACAGAGATCACAAGTAGGCAGAGAGGCAAGCAGAGAGAGAGGAGGAAGCAGGCTCCCTGCTGAGCAGAGAGCCCGATGCGGGGCTCCATCCCAGGACCCTGAGATCATGACCTGAACCAAAGGCAGATGCTTTAATCCACTGAGCCACCCAGGTGCCCCTTTTTTACTTCTCTTTGTCTCAAATCCCACGTCAAATTTGTCGGCAAGCCTTGTTGGCTGTACGCAGAACACAGTCAGAATCTGCCCACATCTCACCCCGGGGCCGCAACCCACTGCCACCTCACGGCTTTTGCCCTTCTGCCCGATTGGGCTTGTCTCCTGCAGTCTGCTTTCAACCCAGCAGCCTGAGTGATCCTATAACTTTTCTTTAAATTTTTTCCTCCAAGACTTTATACAACATTTGTTTATTTTAGAGAAGGGGAAGGAAGGAGCAGAGGGAGAGGGACAATTAGACTCCAGAAGGGAGTCCAATGTGGGGCCCAACCCCACAACCCTGAGATCACGACCTGAGCCGAAACCAAGAGTAGGACACTTAGCCAACTGAGCCCCCCAGATCATGCCATTTTAATGCCTCCATCTCACTTGGAAGCAAGCCAAAGTCCTTCCAATCACAAGGTTCTGCAGGATACCCCCAGCCTTGTCTCCTCTCCCCTCACTCCTCTGTTGCAGGTGCACTGGCCTCCCAGATGCTCCCGTCTCACCTCAGGGCCTTTGTGATCACTCTGTCATCTGCCGGACTCACTCCTGAGAGCCACCCGGCTTCTCCTCCGTTCCTCCAGCTTCTTTTTCTCACTGAGGCCTCGCGCACTAAGCAATGAGCATGGCGACCCCCCCCCCCAGCTGTCCTCTCCTCTGCTTTGTTGTTTCCACAGCCCCCAATGCCATCCACACATCAGACTGTGTTGACTTACTGCCCTTTTCCCTGTCAGAACAGAAGCCCCAGGAGGGCAGAAGATTTGCCTGGTTTTGTTTTCTGTGTACCCCAGTTCCCAGAACTGTCGTTGCTGGTTATTCGGCATTCAATAAATAGTCATGGACTAAGGGAAGGGGTGCTTGAGGAAAGGAGGAAGAAGCACCTTCTAGAAGCAGGTCTTGCAGGGAGTGGTACTATGTGGCCACAGCCGGATTGCTGAGGCAGGTCTTGAATCTGAGTGTTCCCCAGGTTCATTGAAAGTTGGTTCCTGTTTTCCAGCTGGGGAAGCCTGCTGTAGTGGGAGCCAAAAGCTTGAGTTGTAACTTGGGCATAAAAGACCCAGTGTGTGAGTGCTGCTCCTCCTGGAAACAGTGCTAATTTGCCAAATGGGAGCAAGGTTCAGACAGGTGATTTGGGGGATGTCAAAGAGGAAGGAAGAAGGGTAAGACCATAGATGAAGATGAGGTTCTAGTGGGGAGGACCAGGAGGGCTGGGGGCTGGATCCTGAAGGACAGGAAGAGGCCCCAGCAGGCAGAGCTGCGAGCAGGGCACTCTGGGACCTCAATTCCCTCAGGTTCAAGGCTGCCCACAAGGCCCCTCCCTGTCCCCAAGCTGGTTAGAATCTGTCAGAAGCAGCAATGACTGAGGATTAATTATGCCCATTTCATGGGTGAGGAAACTGAGGCTCAGGAAGGTAGTGATATGAGTCTGTCTCTTCTCTCACGCTAGAGTAGAAGCTCCCCAAGTTCAAGGGCTGCTCGCCCCCATTTCTGTCTCCTCAGAGCTGAGGTTGCTGTCTGAAAATAGGAGTGGGTTCTCATCAGTGGGTTTCCAGCCCCACCGACTCCACATTCCATTTTATAACAAATATTCTAGAGTATTTCTTTCCTGTAATGGAATACAATTCGTAGGTAATGTATTCCATCTATATATTCCTAACTTGGGAAAAAAATGCCCTATCTGAAACATAAAGGAAAAATAAAAGGAAGGTGATATATGTCTTTTTTCTCATGATTTAATTTTTTTAAAGATTTAATTTATTTGAGAGAGAGAGCACATGCGTGGTGAGGCGGGTGGGGGGAGGGTGTACGAGCAGAGGGAGAAACAGGCTCCCTGCTGAGCAGGGAGCCCTAGCCCAGTGTAGGGCTTAGGGCTCCATCCTAGGACCCTAAGACCGGAGCCAAAGGCAGATGCTTAACTGACTGAGCCACCCAGGCACCCCTCATGGTTTAATTTTTAAAATGGAGATATAGGGACGACTGGGTGGCTCATTCGGTCTTGTGTGCTCTCCCTCTCTCTGACAAATAAAACCTTTTTAAAATTTTGAGATATAATTGACATATAACATTATATAAGTTTCAGGTACAACGTGATATTTGTGTATACTGCAAAACGATCGCCACAACAAGTTTAGTTAACATCTATCACCCGTTACAATTTTTTTCTCTTTTGGTGAGAACTTTCAAGATCTACTCTTAGCAATTCTTAAATTATAGTACAGTAGTCTTAATTCTACTCACTATGCCATACATTACATCTCTTATGTGACTTATTTATTTTATAACCGGAAGTGTGTAGGTGTCTTTTCTTTAACCTGTAAGTATACAGGCAGACTCTTGTTAGAACAGGACTTCTCAAATTGGAATGTGCATAGGAATCAACTAGGGATCTTGTTAAAATGCAGATTCTGAATCAGCAGGTCCGGAGAAGGACCTGAGAGTCTGCATCTCTAACCAGCTCCCAGGTGCTGTCCGGCTGCTGCTTCTTGGCAGGAGAAGGATGCTTCCAGCTCCCTGGGCCCACGCAGCCGTCCTCCCTGCAGGCCTCCGCCCAGAGCCGCCCCCTCTCCAGCTCGAGCAAGGGGCAGCCCCGTCCAGGCCCGCCCCTCCCGCTGCCCAGCCTCATTCCTGGCAGCCAGGTGGCCGGGAGCCCGCTGCCGCTGCAGAGACAGCAGTTCCCACGGGAGGAGCCCGCCCAGGGGAATGGGCCGCGGGGGAGGGAGGGAGTCCCCGGGAATTGACGTCCAAGGGGGCGGGGCTTCCATGTTCCCCCGCCTCGCCGGTCGCATCCTCTTCCCTTCCGCCCGCCGCTGGGATCCCTCAATCCCAGGGCGCTGAGCATTTGCTGTCTCCTCTTCTCTTGTTCCCTTTGCCCTCCTTTTGGGGTAGGCTCCTGTGGTGGGGAGCCCAGATGAATCCAGCTCTTGTCTACCCTGAGAAACTCCGTGTACGGGTTAGCAGACAGGCAGGCAGACACCGTTCCTCTTTAAGCCGGTTTTCTGTCAAAGGAGGAAGGTGGGAGGAAACTCACTTTCAGCTTTGTGGATGCCAATCAGGGGAGGCTTTCTGGAGGAGGCAGGAGCCCAGCAGAGCATGAAGGCTGTGGAGGGGTGTCCCGGACAGCCCGTCTCTCCCAGAGACCCCAGCCTGGCCAGGGCCTGCTGACTTGGGGACATTGTTTTGGGGGCCGAGATTAGATGATAGAGTATTGTAGGACGGAAAGGCCTGGCTTTTAGCCTCACTTTGCCATAAACATGCTATGGGCCTCCTGGGAAGCCCCTTTCCTATCTGGGCTACTATAAAGCAATGGGGGGCACCTGGGTGGCTCAGTAGGTTAACCATCTGCCTTCAGCTCAGGTCATGACCCCAGGGTCCTGAGATTGAGTCCCACATGGGGCTCCCCGCTGAGCGGGGAGCCTGCTTCTCTCTCTGCCTGCTGCTCCCCTGTTTGTGCTCTCTCTCTCTCTCTCTCTCTCTCTGACGAATAAATAAATACAATCTTAAAAATAAATAACAAAAGTGATGGGATCTGAGGATCCCCAGGGCTGGGCCAGCTCCAAAGTCTGTGATCCACAGGGGCCAGTGAGGAAGATTTATCTAATTCTGAGGTGGGGAATCCGGGTAGAAGGCTTATGCTGGGCTCAAGCTGGTTCTGGGCAGGGCTGATGTAGTGGATCCTGGGGAGACTTCGAGGAGGTCTCCCACTTGAGAGCTTAGGCAGACTAATCCACTTTCTGGGCTCTGCTGGAGCATTAACCCAAAACGACAATAATAAGTGCCCCTCTCTCCCAGGAGGACTGCACCGTACAGCTTACAAAGCACTTTTCTGGTTACCATCTCATTTAACCCTCACAAACTTGGTATTATTGCCATTTGACAGATGAGAAAACTGAGGCCCAGAGACATCAAGTCACTAGCCCAAGGTACTTGAGCCAAAAGGGTATGCCTAGACTTGGACCTGGTATCCTATACATGTTTTAGGAAAAGTTTCCTCGGTCTCGTGGATCCCCTGGGTCTGAATTATCCAGAAAATACGACCCTTCCAATGTTTGAACATGGGGCCCTAAATTTTTGTCAGCTTCCCTAACTTTGGATATCAGGGCCAGCGGGCTAAATCTCTCACGGTGCAGATGGAAAAACTGAGATCTGGAGAGGGGAAGAATCTTGCCCAAGTCTTTAAGCCAGATCGGATCCTGGCCTCCACCCCTGAGGCTCTCAGATGAAGTTCCTGGGTCTCTCACAGCTCCCTCTCCTCCTGGCAACAGGGAGCCCTGTGTTCCCTGGACAGTGGGGAGGGATGGTTATGGCAAGAATCCTCCAAATCAAAGAGGGAGCCTGGCAAGGGTGGGAAGGGGTTAGGCCTTAGAAAATGTGCTTTGCCTTCAGGCTTTATTTCCTAAGACAAAGATGTGTCACCAAAGCCAGGAGGAGCTAGTGGTGAGTTTTAATTTTGCTTTGGTTTTTCACAGTTTGCTTCCCCAAGAAGGAGGACAGCGGAGGTGACCGGTGCTGAGCCAACCCCTCTCCAGGCCTGCTCCCCTTTAGGCTCAGGGGCCCCAGTTCCAGGGCTGAGCCAGAGCCCGAGTGCAGACGGAGGAGAGAGTGTTTTCTGCAGCCGATCGAGCCCAACCCAGAACCAGGGTGGGGCTCTGTCTGGGCCTGGGTGGAGATCTTTGTCACCAGGCTCAGGACCAGTTTTGACCAGGGTCAGGGCTCATCCTGAGATCAGGGAACAGGGAGAAGCAGCCCTTCAAGGACGGAGCCAGCCCACGATTCTGACTCTGGGACGGTGAGTCAGGCAGCCTGGCTGGGAGCCCACAGGCCTTTAGGGTCCTGGGCTGGGGCAGAGGCTCTGGTAAAGGTGAGGTCCCAGAGCTAATGTCCAGGGTCTCTGGTCCCCTCTCAGGTATGTACTGGGGGCAGGTGACCTCCTATCTCCATCCACACCCCTCCAGGCCCTATGGATGGGGTTGGCTGCCTCCTCCCACAGATCCTGCTCCAGGCTCTGGAGATTACATGGGCCAGTGGCGGGCTTGGTGTCTCACACTAACCTCAGGGCTCCGTCCAGAGGTACAGTGGCGAATGCGTTTCTAAAAGTCCTCCACTCTGCTTGATCTCAGGCTACCCAGGTGATGAATCAGAGCTGGGAAGACATTTCCAGTACCGGCACTCACAAGCCAGAAGGGCTCCAACTCCGGGGCACGGCCCGCTCTGTCCCAGGACTGCGCCTTCCTCAGGGCCCAGCATGCTAGCTTACAGGGTCCTGTTAACTCACAGGTCAGGGACAGGACAGCCTGTCTTCGTGAAGCTGATGTCGAGTATGATGGTGGCTGTAGCTGACATTGTGCTTTTGATGACTGAGGCTTTCGTTGGGCTCTTTTCAGTGACAGGGGAGGGGCGGGTCATCGCCCTGAGAAGCCGCTAGGAGGTGCCTAGGAGCTCAAGGGCAGGGCAAATTAGGCCCCCGGCCACTTTGGGGCTAGATCATGACTCCATGGGGACACTGGAAACCTGAAGGGGTCTAATGGACACGTGTTCTGCTCCTAGCCGCCCCCCCTGCCCAGTGATGACCTAGCCTCATGTCACTGGGGAAATGGGAGCTGAGCGTGGGGGAAGCCCTCACCTTACCACTGCTGGACCCGTGCCCCTCCTTGGAATGTGTACATCTCCCCTTTCTTCCCGATTTCTGCTTAAGGACAAGTCCCTCCTCTTATTTAAAAAAAAAAAAGAGAGAGAGAGAGAGAGAGAGAATATAGCCCTGGGAGCTCCTGGGTGGCTCAGTCAGTTAAGTGTCTGACTCTTGGTTCCAGCTCAGGTCGTATCTCTTTGGTCTTGACATTGAGCTCCTCCGCATCCAGCTCCACACTCTGTGGGGCGTCCGTTTGAGATCCTTTCCCTCCGCCCGCCCCCCACAGTCTCTCTCTCAAATAAATAAATACATCTTGAAAAAACAAAGCAAAACAACAACAACAAAAAAACCAGCCTTTGGTGGTGGCATCCCATTGCCCAGAATAAGATGCCCATTCTTAATCCAGCTGGTTTTTACCTCCACGCTTCCTCCCACTGGACTTCTTATATACTCCAGCTACACTGGCCCGGATTCTGTTCTGGAAGCTTGGTCCTG
Organism: Mustela lutreola; assembly: GCF_030435805.1. Classification (NCBI taxonomy): domain Eukaryota; kingdom Metazoa; phylum Chordata; class Mammalia; order Carnivora; family Mustelidae; genus Mustela; species Mustela lutreola. The sequence continues at coordinate 19,786,828 of NC_081299.1, forward strand.
CCTCAGGAACTTGGAGCCCAGGACTGACGCCGGTCTCTGCACATTTGGCTGCCCGTCCTCCCAGCCGCAGCAGCAAGAGGCCTCCCCTGGCCTCTCCCTCTGAAGGGCTCCCCGCTTCCCCTCAGTTCCGTCCTGCTTGTGCTTCAGGCCCCACAGTGGCCTCATCTACTTATGTGTCACTGGTCACCGGTTTGACTGTCTTCTCACGAGACAGTGAGCCCCATGGGGTAGGGACCGCATGCTCTGCCATATTGGTACCCAGCTGGTGCCAAATAAGTGGGTGTGGAATCAGTCAATAGATGTCGGTGTTTCTTTCTTTCTTAAATTTTATTTTACAAAGATTTTATTTATTTATTTATTTATTTGACAGAGAGCGAGAGAGTACAAGCAGGGGAGCAGCAGAGGGAGAGAGAGAAGCACGCTCCCACTTGGGAGCCCAAAGCAGGGCTCCATCCCAGGACCCTGGGATCATGACCTGAGCTGAAGACAGAACGCTTAACTGACTGAGCCACCCAGGGGCCCCTAGATGTCCATGTTTCTTTCTTTTTTGTTCTCCCTGGGCCAGTGATGACATCTGGTTTTGAATGTCTACACCTGGTTTCTAGGCTGTAAAGGGAAGGGGCAAATTGTCCCATGTGCACTTGACCAAAGTGTAAAAGATGGACCAGTGTCCCACAGGGGCCCCTGAGGTGGTGGCAGTTAAAGCTGGCGGGTCTGATCTCAAGGGGCTTTGGGTCTGGTCAGGGTTGAAAAGTCCAGTCACCTTCCTCTTTGGTTTGGTTTTAATAAAGAAGGCAGCAGCTTCTTTATTCCATCATAACCACCAGGCTTCCATACCATGTGGACATCCATCATTTTTTTGGCTGCCCTTCCTCCAAATCCCCTTTCCATTAGGAAGAAGGCCCCACCATGGGAGGCCCCATCACCCACTACTGAAGCTGAAGGGGACCGCAGACCCCTCCCGGGGCCCTTCCAGGTCAAACAGGGGCCCCAAACCTGGGCCCAGCCAAGTGGATGGTGTAGCCCAGGACTGTAAATCTCAAGTGAATCATCCAAGGACAGGAGGGTTTAGAATTTGCTCAGAACGTGGTGGCAGTGGTCAGTGTAGTGTCTGATGGTGACAGTCCTATCCAGGTATCTTGCAGTGGGGCCTGGTCTGTTCAATGCTGTCACTTCTTTGCTCCCTGCCCTTCATCTGACCTGGACCTCAGGCTTTGTGTCCTTTCTGGAATGCTGGAGACCCAGCCCCAGAATGCTGCTGCAGAAAAACCTCGTGTTACCGTGACGTTGCTGTCCGGCAGGAGCAGCCCAGAGGTGGCAAGAAATTAAAAACCACATACAAACATCCCCCCGCCCTGAACAACAGCATGAACAGCTAACACGTACACCCTGAGTGCTTGTCACATGCCAGGCACTGTTCTTTAATTGTTCCTCTTTTGTAAATGAGAAAACTCAGGATCGTGCCTCTCCTCAGTGTTCCAGATCCAGCTCCATGGAATCAAACGGCTGGAGCTTGGTCCACATGGAAACGCGGCATGGGAGGAAAACATAGTCGTTTGCTTTCCAGGCTCGCCGTCTGGAGGGTGGAATGGAGGCTGGGAGCACCCCCGCCACCAGGTCCACCTGACAGATCGTCACGGCCACCGTCACCTCTCCATCAATGCTAGGCTCTGCCACCCCCACTAGCCACCCCCTTAACCACCATCAAGTTAATTACCAGCACCGTCGCCCCCTCCACCGAGCCAAGATCTGACAGAGCCATCCGGTTCTCCGTCACTTGACAACGTCACCATGTCACTGTCACCACCGCCATGATTACCCTCATTACCTCTGTCCCCAGCGGCAGGGCGGTGTTGAGTGGCCAGTGAGGTCACTTCCTGGCCTTGGCGCTCACGGAGGTAATTGCCTAATGAGATGGTTGCAGCTCGGAGTCATTAGTTACTAGGAAATCTTCCTGGGCTCTGACGAGGCTGAAGTGAGTTCATAGACTGGAGGGGTCTGCTGCTGTGGGTGTGGCTGGGGTGTCCCCTGCCTTTGTGATGGAGAAAATCGACAGAGGGTTATAGTTGTCATTAGGGGTGCTGATAGCGGGGGTCCCGCTGGCTCAGTCGGTGGACCATGTGGCTCTTGATCTTGGGGTTAGGGGTTTGAACCCCATGTTGGGTGTAGAGGTTACTAAAACAAATCTAAAAAAAAAAAAAAAGAAGAAGAAGAATGCTGATAGAGTCAGCCTAGGTCAATCTTGGCAAGTGATTTCATTTTTCTAGGGCTCAGTTTCTTCATCTGTGAAATGAAAATAATGAGACCTATCTTATAGGGGCAGCCTGGAGAGTAGAGGTGATATAAAGAACCCGGTCCAGTGCCCAGAGCCCAGGAGCCTCCCAGATGGAAGTCGCCAGTATCTTTCATTTTTTAAATATTTATATAGTGTTCACTTTGTGCCAGGCACTGTTCTGAGCATCCTACAAGTTTCCGTTTATTTATTTATTTGTTTTATTTATTTATATGAAAGTAGGCTTCATGCTCAACGTGGGGCTTGAGCTCACAACTCTGAGGTCAAGAGTCACATGATCTACTGACTGAGCCAGCCACGTGCCCCTTCAGCTTATTAATTCAAACTTCCTAAGAGGCCTAAGATATAGGTACTACTTTTGCTCCCATTTCACAGATGAAACCAAGGCACAGAGAGGTTAAGAAGCTTATCCAAGGTTACACAGCCGGTTAGCTGGGATTTTAACCCAGGGAGTCCTGCTCAAGTCTGAGCTCTGGACGCTGATGCTTTTCATCAGCAAGTGCTTCCCCCATTCTCAGAAGTTCCATTTCCTCCCCTCTCCGGTCCAGGTTGGGGAATACTCTGCTCTTTCTGCCCACTGATTAGAAAGGGGGCCTCCAGAAGTCACTGCATCTGGTGCCTTGTCTTGGGATAGAAATGCCCCCATTCACCTTATGCAGGACCCCCCATCCCTCCCCGCCAGGAAGTCCTTCCTGTTGTCTGGCCTGAATTTGGGTTGAGGCAACAGTTCTCAGGGAGGAACCTCCTTAGCTGGGAGACTTGCCAGGGGGACCTCAGGAGAGATGGTAGAGGAGGGAGGGGTATTGACTCTGCGCTCTGAGGGAGTGGAATTGGGGGCTTCTGGGTTCCTGAGAAAGGATAGAGCTCTGGGGCAGGCCTCCTTGTTAGCTGCTCTCCAGAGGGTGTCTTCCCTGCCTCTTCCTCTAAGACTGCACCAGGGACCTCTCATGCCTTCACTGAGCCCCAAGCCCCTCACCAAGCCCCCCTCCCAAGCTTCCACCCTCCTCCCTCAGGCCTGCTGTGTTCCCGAGGGGGCCCCCCCTTCTCCGCCCTCTTAGTGTTGAGAGCATCACCCAATCCCTGGACGCTGAGCCTCCTGGTTCTGTCCTGGTTCCCCTCCCTGCTGCCATCTCCTTGCCTCTTCTCCCTCTCACCCCATCTGGTAAGGCTCCTCGGGAGCTGGCATCGGGCCTCAGGTGTCTCAGTCACAGCGTGAACTTGGCATGTCCCAACCCCCCACCACAACCCCTCTCCCCAGTGTAGCCTCCATCTGAGCGAGGGGCCCAAACTGGGAAGAAAGCTGGGAGGCCCCCTCGACTTGTCCTTTTCTCCTCCCTCCACATTCTGGTCTGGTCATGCCGCACTTAGTGAGTGCTTACTGCATACGAGGCTGAGTAGTACCCACGGCTGGGGCTGAGCAAGGTGGGTTCCTGGACTTATTAACCACCAAGTTCCCACAAATGTGGGGAACGGGGAAGAGCTTTGTGAAAGGTTTCAATTTTCCACAGTTAAGCTGGGGTCAGAAGAGCCCCTCTGGGGGGTCATAGGAAGGAACTGCTTATGGATGCTGGGGGCACCACCCAGACCCCCTTCAGGACTGGGACACTCATTCCCCAGAAGCTATCTGGAACAAGATTATGTCCCTTCCCTGGGGGCAGCCTGCGTTCAGTGACGGGTCCCTGGGGACGCTCAAGGTCTGGCTTCTTTGCCTCAGTTTGGGTCAGCTCCTCAGGGGATAGGCCGGGGCCTCTGTTGTGACTGCTACTTTCTTCACTCCCTCACACGAGTCGTGCCTGCAAGCAGCCCCCAGTAAGCCTCCTGCACAAAAATCTCACCTCCGTGTCTGCCTCAAGGAACCTGAGACCAGATGCAACGGTGCCTGACAGCCATCCAGCTGTGGGTGAGGCTCCGCGTGGCACCCACCCAAGATTCCCCACAGCTCGGACTCCCTGCCTTCTCTTTCCATCTCCAGAGCCACCACCGGAGGCCTAGAGTCATCCCATGTGGGAATCACCGAAGATTCCAGGTTGGTTTCCCCTCCTCTCCAGCTTTTCCTCTGCAGGGCAGCCTGAGGGTCTCAAGGAGCTTCAAAGCTAACCCTGCCCCTCTGATGTCTAGCTCCCCCAGGCTGCCCATCTTCATTTCTAGGACAAGGGAGCTCCTGACACCAGCAGCCCCACTCCCCTCCCACGGGCTCCCCTCACTCTCCTGTCAGCTGCCCCCATGGCTGGGCGGCTGCGGCCTTTCAGCTTTCACACGGACTCTTCCGTCTGCCCACACTTCGGATTTCCACTCAGATGTCCCTTTCTCAGGACAAGGCCCCCTTCTCTAGGGGTGGCCCGTGACTGGTCAACAGGGAGGCTCAAAGGCTTGGCCCCCTTGCCTCAGTTTGAAGGCCTGTCCCAGCTCCCCGGGGAACCATTTCTGACACCCTGCCATGGTTCAGGGGAGGCCTCCTGTTCCCTCATCTGTTAGGCCTCCTGCGCTTTTCATTGGAAGCCCTTACTCCACTCCATAATTGTCTTCCTCTTTGGTTCAGTACCTCCTGCGTCCCGGGTCTGCTCTAGAAGAGGACACCGGCGATAGAACACACACCCTGTGAAGTGGTGATCCGTGCTGTGGAAGAACGGATAGGACAAAGCATAGAAGGAGAGGACACGCTCTCTGTTCTGAGAGCTGGCTGACATGAGAGGAAACCACAGAAGAGTCTGGGTTGGAACATTCCAGGCAGAGGGAACAGCAAGGGTCAGGGGCCCCAGGACCATGAATGTGAGAAACAGGGAGGCCAGTATGTCCGGAAGGGGAAGAACGGGGGCCAGAGCGACAGGAAATGAACCGGCAGAGGTAAAAGGACACGGGGCACTCAGGGCCTTGGAAGGCACAGGAAAGAGTTTGGATTTTGTCCCAAGTGGGAAGCTGATGGGAGGCAGAGAGAAAGTGTTTAGGAGGCTCTCAGCGCCGTCTGGTGAGTGGAGAACCGAGCAGTGGGGAAGTGGGCGGCCTTGTTCTCAGGAGAGGGCCGCCATCCTGAGGAGAGACGGTGCTGCTGTGGGCTGGGCGAGAAGAGGGTGCACAGGGTCTGGAGAAGGTAGAGAGCTGACAGATGCCCCGATGTGACTATTTGATTACTTTCTGTCTTTTTTGTCCAGGAGAACAGGGACCTTGTCTGTCTGTTTTGCTCACTGCACTCAGCCTAGAACCCAGTACACCGGTAGATGCTTTGTGAATGTTTGTTGAATGACTGAATGACAGACATCCAGTGTTTGCTAGGACTTGAACCCCGGTCTTTCAGCTCCAGATCCAGTGCCTTTTCTCTCCCACCAGGTTTTTGGTGAGGACCAAAGAGATAAGAGTTGTGCCAGGGCTTTTTGGGAGGCAAAATAGCCCACAAGCTAGGGGGTCTGGGGTCATTACCAAACAGTAGCTCAACAGACTCAATTCAGAGCCCAGCACAACCTCCAGCCTGTTCTATCCACAGGCAGACGTGCTGCTGAGCTGGCCTGGCACAGCGTCTCCTGGGGAGCAGTCCTGCCCCTCCTCAGAGCCCCCAACCCCCGAGCCTATGCTCAGGACAGCTCTGCCCAAAGGGTGGGCACAGGTATCCAGGCTGATGTCCATGGGAGGGACCAGTGTCCTCTGCCCGTCTCTGGGGGCCTGAGCTGGTTCCCCACCCCTCAGGGGAGGCAAAGCAGAGGTGAAGAAAATGCAAGCGTCCACAAAGGCTCGCTTACTTTCCCGGCAGCCCCTCCATGCCTCGCTCCAAAGAGAAGGAGTCAGCTGGGTGTGTTGGCCCCCGGTTCCTTCCCCCACCTCCCTGGTTGGTGTCCGTGGGCGAGTCCCTGCCCTGGTCTGAGATTCGGGGTCTCCACCGAGGCAACAGGAGTAAGTTATCCTCATCCACTGCTGTGCGGTTTGGTCAAGATTGAATCAGGCCGTCTGTGATTCTCTCTCCTGACTGTGTACGGTTCTCCCCCAGCTCTTAACCCAGTTTCTACCCATCCGTTCATTTGTGGGATGAGGTACTGATGTCAGCTCCCTGGGTGCCCGGACGGTGCCTGCCTCACTCACCAGGAGATATGCAGGACCCAGCCCTGGGCCAATCTATACAGGAGGCACTCGGGAAATGCTGAATGAATGGATAAAAGCGCTTTAAAAACTACAGAGCAGGGGTGGTGGGAAAGGTTGGGCTGTGACAGTCCACAGTGACAGTAACTGCCATCTCCATGGGCAGAGGAAGCAATTCAGGAGGAGGATACGAGCGCGAGGCTGTGGCCGGGTGGGGAGTCACCAGCGCGGCCTCCCTCCCCCCCACCCCGCCTCTAAACCCCAGCACTTGGTGGGACTGGAAATAACAATAATAACAGCCATGCTCTCTCACTGAATCCACACAACAAAACCACGAGGTGAATACTATCATTAGTTCCATTGCAAAGATTTGAAAACTGAGGCTCAGGGAGTTTTAGGAATTTACCCACGGTAAATAAATGGTGGGGCTGGGATTCAAACCCAGGTCTGTCCAGGGTTAGCCATGGCGCCCTCCTGCTCCTCTCCCCACCTTTAAACTTTGAAGCCTTCCCCATCCCCATCTTGCTTCCTCCAGACTCTGCTCTGTCCTCAGCCGCTTTGAGCAGGCACCTCTCAGAGCCTCTGTTTATCCTCCTGTAAAATGGACACAATAATCCCTGCCCATTTTGTAGTGAAGGTCTGTGAGAATGGGGATGCTTTCTGTCAAATGTCAAGGGCCGGGCGAGTTGGGGCAGAGGTAGTGGAAGACGCGGCAGGGACCTATCCACCTGTCCGTGACCCCCCAAGCAGGCAGATGAGCAGGTGTCTGTCTTCTAGCCTTGCGTTCTGGCTGGGCACAGCGGGTGAGTGAGTATTGTGTGTAGGTGAGGGTGTGGGTGAGTGTGACACTAGACTTGCCTCCAGGGGACTCTTGGAGGGTAAGAGAAGCCCCCCCACCCCCCGCTTCCAACTGAAGGCTTCCAGTTGATTAAATAAAAAAGTAAAAAGAGCCACATAATACATGGTATACTTTAAATGTTTACATTTAACAAATGAATGCTTTTAACACACCAAATACAATATAATTGTGCTATTCACAAGATAATTACAGGATTTATAGAAAATATTAATTCATAGTGCACTGCGGGAGGTGTGGCTGGGGAATGAGACACAAGTTTAGAGTTGCCTAATGAGAGGCTCTGGGCTTCTCTCCCACCCTGTACCTCTGTTGCTGCACGTTATTCCCTCATTTGGGCTTCCCAGCAGCTTACAAGGCCCTAATCCATTTGGCCACCACCGCTCCCCACTCAGCCACCCCTCTGGCTTCTTTACTGCTCCTTGATGGCAGCAGGCACAATGCCTGCCCCAGGGCATTTGCACCTCCTTTCTTCTCTGCCAGGGACCCTCCTCCCTCAGAGATCCTCCCTGCTTTCTCCTACACCACACCTTCTGGTCTCTGTTTGAAGGTCTCTTCTCCAGAGACTCCCCTGTACCATCTTAACTAAAATTCCAAACCAACAGTCCCTAGTCCCCTTCCTATTTTTGTTTTTCTCCTTAAAAGACATTTTCCACGCTATACACACTACACTGGCTTACTGTCTGCTGCTTCACCAGGGCTTCTACCTGGGGGAACACAGAAGGTACTTAAGACATAAGAATGAATTATTGGGTGGTCTCTCTCCAGTACCCTTCCTGCGAGGCTCACCCCAGTTCCCCCAACCCCATGCCTTTGCCTTCATTACAGAGAGGATCTGCTGTCTTGTGGTGTTGGGTACTTGGACTCAGGGATCTCCTGGTGTACCATTTCTGAGCGCTGATTTAAACCAGATGGCGCTGTGGTCCCCCCTCCAGTTCGAGTCTCAGGCTGCTTCCTGGTGGCCTAGGGTGGAGCTGGTGGGGGGCGGGAGGGTGAGGCAGGGAAGACTGCCAGCTACTGGCCCCTGAGGGCATCTGGAGTGGTGGCACAACCAGCTAGGGAGACCTGAGCTTCCCTTCAGTGTGCCAGGCCCTGTGTCTCATTTTATCCTCATCTCATTCCCATTTTGTGGAGGACTCTTGAGGCAGAGTCAAAGGAGGGATTTGCTTCTAGTGGCTTCTAGTGGCTTCTAGTTTGCTTCTGGATGACTTCCCTGCAGATCTCCCCTCCTTCCTCCACGTTCTTCCTTGAGGCTGAGAGCTCTTGGTCTTACCTCCTGTCACCAAGCAGGTTCTCCAGTCCAGGCCCTCAGGCGGTGGCCTCCACTTGCCATGCCTTTCCCCTTCCTTCCTCTATAGGCCTCAGCTCTGCTGCATTGGCCTTGGGGCCTCAGGGCAGGGGGAAGTTAGGAGCCTCCTCTGGGCTCTGGTCGTTCTGTGCTTCCTTCAGAGAAAGCCCTGAGGGAACATGGGGTGGGGGGGGGGGCGGAGGGAGGGGCGCGGGGGAGAGGGTTAGGAACACATCTGCCCTTTACCAATCAACCTTCCTTACTAGACTGTCAGTGCCTTGAGGATGGGGACTAGTTTGTGGGTTTTATTTTGCTTTAGTTTTTTTTTTTTTTTTTTTTAGGTGTTTTTGTTTTTTAAGAAATCCTATATTCATTCACAAGCATTTATGGAGCACCTATCCTGTGTTCTGAGATCAATTCTGAGCTCAAGAGTCACAGCAGCTAAGAAAACAGTCTATACAGTTGCCTGCTCTCAGGAAGCCAACAGTCTTGGTGGGAGACCGACCTTGAAGGAGGAACTCGGGGGGCGCCTGGGTGGCTCAGTGGGTTAAAGCCTCTGCCTTCGGCTCAGGTCATGATTCCAGTGTCCTGGGATCGAGCCCCACATCGGGCTCTCTGCTCAGCAGGGGGCCTGCTTCCTCCTTTCTCTCTGCCTGCCTCTCTGCCTACTTGTGATCTGTCTGTCAAGCAAATAAATTAAAAATCTTAAAAAAAAAAAAAAAAAAAAAAGAAGGAGGAACTGGGGCCGGACAAACAAACGGTGATGAGTGCCATGGAGGGGACTAACGGGGCTGAGAGGAAGACTGGAGGTCCCAGCGCCCCGTCCGTGTAGGGAGTGGCAGAGTCGGCACCAAAAACATATTCGAATTAGAATTAAATGGCCCCAAAGCCAACTGTCTGTTCAGCAGCAGGATCGAGCGCCTCACAGCCCCTCTCCTGTGTAGAGAGGAGCTCTTCTCTCCACCTTCTTAGCTACGGCCTTGGGAAAACACAGAAAATTCTCTGTGCCTCGGTTTCTTCATTTGTAAAACGGTGCTAAGTATTACCTGCCTTTTAAGATTGTTCTAAGAATTAAATGTACTACCGGCCTGAAAGGGACTGAACACTAAGCCAGGAGTATTATCCGGGAGAAGATGAGGACGAAGAGGATGGAGGCCGGGAAAGTCGGGGGGGCGGGGGGGGGTTGTTGGCCCTGCTCCCTTCCCTGCTGCTCCTCTGGGCTCTGCTTAGCTTGGATGGACAGTTCCAGGAATGGCCACGAGATGGCGCCAGAACCCCAGTTATTCCGGAGTCTGCTTTCTCAGCAGATGAAGCCCCTTAGGGAAGTAGGGACAGGAGAAGCAAGTGAGATCTGTGGTGTGAGATCCACTGGGGCTGGGGCTGGGGCCGGGGCCAGAGCTGGGACTTTCGGCTACTTGAAGTCCAGCCTGTTCCAGTCATTCTCTTCCTTCGGTTTTCCTCCTGGGGTTCCTGTCCGTGTTCAGAGATCCAGCCCTCCCTTTCCCCTCAACCCCCAGCACTGAAGTCCAGGGCTTCCGCCGGGTGGGTCCTGCTCCTTGTCTGCCCCATACGAACACCTTGGCCCCTCCAGTCATCAACCCCTTCCCCTTCTCATTCATGAACTAGGCAGAGGTGCTTAATTGAACACTTCTTGGGGGCCTTGCTGGGTAGAGAGCCAGAAGAAATGACCCTGTTTCTGTTCATAATATCCTGGAAGGGCAGGGGAGGTGGCAGGAGAAAGCAAAAGAGGGAAATGGAAAACATGCAGCAGTTCCTTCCCATCAGCACGTAGGAAATAGCCTCATTTCACACACGCAGGAACTGAGGCTCAGCAGTGCTAGGCCACATGAATGCATTGCCCTTTCCCATGCACCAGCCTCCTTCACCAGCAGCGAGGTGTGGTCCAAACTGAGTGTATTTGTAAATTCACTCAACAACATTGACTGAGCTCTGCAGATCCAGCAAGAATCAGACCTGGCCCCTGCCCTTGGGAGCTGGCAGTCTGGAGGGAGACGCTAGCACAGAAGCATACAAGGACAGCTTGCCCTCGAGGTCCATGCTGGGCAGAGTGGCGACCCAGAGGCTGCGGTTGCTGGTGCCACCTGAACAGGCTGGGGGACAAGGGGGATGGAAGGTGGGAGATACGTTGTAGACTTCTTAAGGATCAATGAGCTGTGTAAATATCATTTCTTTCTTTTTTTAAAAAGATTTTAATTTATTTATTTGATAGACAGAGATCACAAGTAGGCAGAGAGACTGGCAGAGAGAGGAGGAAGCAGGCTCCCCACAGAGCAGAGCGCCTCATGTGGGGCTCGATCCCAGAATCCTGGGATCATGACCTGAGCTGAAAGCAGAGGCTTTAACCCACTGAGCCTGTGCAAATATCATTTCTAAAAGGTAAAATCACGACCCTCCTGCAGTCAAAATAAGGGCACCCATGTCAGAGATTTTCTCTAGCTCATTCTCTGACAGGGAACTTGCAAAATGTTAACACAACCTCAAAGGAAGACTCCACTGAGAGCAAATCTTGTTTGGGTTATGAACAGGACTCGTTTGCTTGTGAAGGGCAGGAATCATTTCCATGATTATCTGTTTTTTACAACTTACCTCCATCCTACAGAGTTAAATAGTCATTAGCATACAACTCTAGGCAATCAGGATCATCCGAGGACTTGCAGCGGACGCCCAGACTTCCTCTGAAAGGACACCATGACTCCCTCATGCCTTTTCCAAGCTTTGATATGCTTTCTTGACAGACCCTTGGGAAGATCAGGATAAATTAGGGAGCAGCCGTTCCTAGGGAGTGCGTCACCTGGAGAGAGACTTGGTCTCAGCCTTCCGCTATGCCTGGCACCGAGGGGACAGACTTTCCGGGTGGGCAGGAGCCGGCCACCATCAGTGCTCACCAGCAGGTGGTGCTGAGCCACATTCTCAGCTGCTCCATAGGGAGCTGTGGGGCTGGGAACTCAGTGGCAGCTCCCAATTTTTGACCCTTGCTGGTCTCCAGCAGTCAGATTTCACGATTGCAGAATGTCGGAGGGCCGTTTCCACCTAGAGGTGTTGGTTTAGTCATTCACTGATTCAGTAATTTTTTTCATTCAACCCTTGTGCCTGGGCACACAAGTCATGTTCTTGAGGTTCTCCAGACAGAAACTCACATGTATCAAAGGATCAGTCCTTGTCTTTGCTTGCCTGACTTTGCCGCCGGGATTTGGAGCCGCCTGAAATTCTGAAATCTCGCTCCACCCCGCTCCTGCCCTGCCTACCAGTGCGCTTGTCCCCAACCCCCACTCCGGGAAAGTCACCTCATCGGAGGTTGAATAAAAGGCTTTACTTCTATAATCTCCTTTTAAGATCTTATTATTCCCATTTTCCAATGAGAGAGCAAACTCCTCCTCACCCGGCACTGTTCTGGCTGTGTGGGAAGGCCGTACCTCCATCCCTCAAGGCCTGAGGACGGCTGAGATGCCGCCCCAGACCTCACTTCCCTGACCTTCCTATGCTGACCCTCACAGATGCCTGCAGCATAAAAGGCACCTCCCTGCCCTTCCCCTGGGTCTCAAAATTTCTGCAGAATATAGTGTGAATAACTGTCAACTCAGTGTCACCCAGCTCCACAGACAAGGAACTCTGGAGTGACGCCACTTCCCTTCTCAGCTGAGGCCCCTGCTTTGCTAGAAAGGCTGCCAGCTCTCTATCAGGCTGGAGATAGGCAGGCAGGGTCCTGAAGGCGGTGGGTGGTGAATGAGGTCTGCGCTGGGGCACAAGAGCAGGGTGGGGTTCGGGTCGGAGGTGGGGGGTGGGGGGTGCCGCGTGCGGCCACCAGAGGGCGCACCTGTCCCCCGGGGACTCGGCAGCAGTTCCCAGGAGGGTTCTACTCTAGCTCCTTGGCCCTTCCGTGTATGCTGGGTCCTGGACTGTGGAAGAAAACCTTCCTCCCACCATGCGTGGGGAGTGAGTTAGGTAGGGCCCCCCACACACCATGACCTTGACACCAGCAGGACTGAAGTCACCAAATGCCATTGTCAGGACCCTCAGGAATTTCCTGACAGAAAATCTTTGAGACAAAAGAGTGGGACTATTTGGAAGTGGATCCTCCGGGTGTGGGGTGGGGGGAGGCCCTGGTATGTGAGCACCCTGGGCCTGCAGGCAGTGAGATGTGGCGGGTGTGAAGTAGAGATGAGGGCGGGGTGGGGGGCAGGAGGAGAATGAGAAGGCAGGAAAGGGAGGAAGGCTCATGAACCCAACCTTGAGTCTCCCCTTCTTTCTGGAGAAGCATGCAGCCTGACTCAGCATTCTAGGAGGGCAGCTTGGGTCAATGGTCTGGGCTTCTTTGCTCTGATGAATCAGGACATCCCTGAGTTGTTCCTTTAGATAGATCCCTGGGTGTTTTGTGAAGGCAAAACTATCCGGACTTCTGGTTTGGGGAAAGCTGTGCTGGTGAAAATGGGCCCCCTCAGTGGTCTAGTACCTGATTTTCTGGTTTCTTCTGATACCAAGAAAAACTAACCAGGATGGCCTTCCTTGGGCTGGTAGACATTCTGGGATGCTTGGACTCACCTCTGGAGAAGACATAGTGGACCTCTCACTAGCCTTAGGAGGGACACTCAGCAGTCCTGGTATTTTCTATGTTAGAGGAATTGTAAACTTAATGTGTCTATCGTGATGACGAAGCAGGACATACCCAAAAAGGACATGGGCATTAGCATCTGTTTCCAGTGGTTTGGCCTCAATTGCTGAAAGAGTGTCCCTCCTTCTTCTCCCCAATATGGAGGTTAGGGAAATGCACATGGCTACCTCTGGTACCTGAGGTCCCACTGAAGCAAGTTTGGACCACACAGTCTTACCCTGTAGTCCCCTCTGTGACTGCTTTCTGGAGAAGTCCCGTGCCAGAACATTCTCCTCCTCAGTTTTTAGGTATCCATTGCTAGATTCACAGAGGACCCCAAACTTAGCAGCTGAAAACAATAGACATTTCTTCTCCCACAGCACTTGTAGGTCAGAAATCCCAGAGCAGCTGCGCTGGGCTTCTGCCTCAGGCTCTCCCATGAGGCTGTGGTCGAGAAGTCCGTGGGGATTGCAGTCACCTGACGGACTGGCTAGGAGGTGGCTCTCTCATGCTGATGGTTGGCAGGTGACCTCAGTTTCTCACTTCACGGGCATCTCTGTAGGGCTGCTTATATGTCCTCACAGCATGGTGGCTGGCCTCCCCAGAGGAGAGAAGGCTGGAGCTGTGAGGTCATTTATGACAGGCCGCAAGAATCACATGGTGTCTCCTCTGCCGTAGCCTACTGGTCTCCCAGGTCAGGCCTATGTAACGTGAGAGGAGATTACCCAAGGATCTGACCGCCAGGGCCGGGAGCACTGGGCGCTATCCTGGGTACCACTCCAGATTTCAGATACATTTTCAGAAATAGAAACCATATTCACTGAAGTTTCCCTGTCTCCCACAACTAGTTAAGTGATCTTAAGCGTCTCTTTTGTCCCCTGGTGGGCTCTGTCGGAAGAGGGAGGAGGGTGATACCCAGAGCGGGCCCGCCAACCTCCCATTGGTTTCTTCCTGTTCCCCTCACTGATCTTCTGTCTGCATCTCAGCAGTGATCTCTCACTGCAGCACCAAGCATCTTTCCCAGGCTTCCACAGCTCTTTCAACACCATGTCTTTGGCATTTTCTGGTTTCTCCAGGGAATTGACCAGACGGGCCCGTTGCTGAGGGACAGCCCAGTTTGGAATCATGGGGACCACATCAGACACAGTAGCCCTGAACTCTGCCAGCCTCTAGTAGTTAAGGTGCTTTCGGAGGCCAGGAACAGAAGCTGACTCAGGCAAAAGTAGAATTTCGTAGAAGGATGTCAGAGTGTGTCACAAGATGGAGGGAAGCTGCAGAGCCAGGATCCAGGAAAGGCAGGGACCCGGCAATTCCGTCTCTTAACAACAGAGTTTTGTGGGCTGTCGCTGCGGAACACAGCCATCAACGGACACAATATCAAAGACCCTCAACTCTCTCCAATTTCCTGGCAGAGAAAATTGATTAATCCAGCTTGAGTCAGGTGCCCACTCCAGTCCAATCAGCAGTGGCCGGGGAATGGGTGGACTCCCTGCCATGACGGGTTTTGATGAGGACAGGTCCTGGGGGGGTAATGCTGCTGAGGGCTGAGACCCACTAGGAGATACCCATTCAGGTTTGTTCTATGAAGAAATAAAGTATCTGAAATATTAGAAAGCTCAAAAATCACATAGTATCCCTTTCCCCTTCCTGGGACTCTGACAGCCATTCACTTATTCAAGCTTTCCTCTTGCTTGTTCTTCCCCTCTCAGTGTCCTGCCTACAAGCTGGCACCAGCTTATGGGCTTTAAAGTCACTTCAAAATGTGGTTCAAAGACCACCTACTTCAGAATCACCTGGGAAGCTTGTTAAAAATCCAGATTCCAGGGGCCCCTGCATGACTCAGACATTGGGCATCTGCCTCCGGCTCAGGTCATGATCCCAGGGTCCAGGGAACGATTCATTCCGCATGGGGCTCCCTGCTCACTGCAGAGCCTGCTTCTCCCTCTCCCCCTCCCCCTGCTTGTGTTCCCTCTCTCGCTGTTTCTCTCGGTCAAATAAATAAAATCTTAAAACAAAACAAAACCAGGTTCTAGGGATTGGGCCTCAGAATCTGTATTTAAACCCACTCTGCAGATGAGCCCAACACACAGCAAAGGGTGAGAAGTGATGCATTTGAGTGCTTGGCAGTCAACCTCATCCCAGCCCCCCCAAGCCCCATTCCCTGACCATCTCCTTGATCTTGTCAGGCCCTCACCAGTGACCCTTCTGTCCCTCGCAGCAGCACGGCCCGCCGGACACACACACACACACACACACACTCCTGACACCATCTTTTGCATTTTTTTTTCCTACCCTCATTTTCTTTCTCTTCGGATTCTTTCCAATACTCTTTTTAAATTTTATTTTGTCATTTAAAAATCTTTTGTGTTTACATAAACAACCTGAAGCCCCTTTTTGGAGGTTGGTGATGAATAACCAAATAAAGGAATGAATTTTAATTGTCCCAGTTCCTAGGGGGTTATTAGTCCCTGTGCAGATGGGCCTAATGAGCACTGTACTAGGATTTCTAATTACCCATAATGAGCTTCCAAAATTCATGGGGCACAATAGGGTGAGGTTGATTGTTACCCAAATGGCCCAATGAATCAAGCCTCCTAGTAGCTGCACCCTTGTGTAGGCCCCTCCCACAGGGAGGAGCTTGGCCATGTGACTTGCTTTAGCCAGTGAAGTATCAGGAACCAAGACACAAACAGGGGCCAGATGAGTGTTTGTGCTTTGCGGCTTCCTCTCACAAATGCTCATGGAAACACCATGCGAGGAAACCTAGCCTGGACTATCTTCCTCGGGGACAAAAGACCACATGGAGAGAGAGTCTAACCATCCCCAATGTCCCAGCTGAATCCAGCCCGGTCCATTTCTCCAGCTGAATGCAGCTGCACAAGGAAGCCCTGGGAAGATCAGCAGAAGAACGCAGCCAGCCTACAGAATCATAAGAAATAATCATAAAAAATCTTAATCATAAAGGGCGCCTGGGTGGCTCAGTGGGTTAAAGCCTCTGCCTTCAGCTCAGGTCATGATCCCAGGGTCCTGGGATCGAGCCCCACATCAGGCTCTCTGCTCAGCAGGGAGCCTGCTTCCTCCTCCTCTCTCTCTTCTCTCTGCCTGCCTCTCTGCCTACTTGTGAACTCTATCTGTCAAATAAATAAATAAAATCTTTAAAAAAAAAGAAATCTTAATCATAAGAATAATCATAATTACATAAGAATAATCTTAATCATAACCATATAAGAATATTCATAATCTTAATCATAAGAAATAAATCGTTTTAAGTCTTAAATATTGGGTGGTTTGTTACGCAGCAACAGCAAACTGACACCTAGAGTCATAGAGTCACAGAACAATGTTTCTGTGCTACTGTTTCCCCTTGGTATTCTGGAACCCCATGCAGATCTACTATAGGGAAGCAATCCAAAAATACAGTGGCTTAAACAGATTGTTTATTTTTCTTGCATATAAGAGGTCAGAGGTAGGTGGTTTCAGGTTGGTGGGGCAACTCTGTCCACCTTCAGAATGATTTTTCCATTTCTAGGCCCAAGGTGATTGCTCCAGCTCTTGTTATCTTCCCACCAGCAAGAAGAGATAAGAATGAGGGCACGCATGCCTAGTCCTTTTAAGGGCAAAACCTAGAAGCCGTGCTCATCACTTCTATTCATTTTCCTTTGGCTAAAACTTGGGTGTATGGCCTCCTTAGTTGCAAAGGAGCCTGGGAAATGTAGTTTCTAGCCAAGTAGCATGTACCCAGTTAAAACATGGCAGTTCTTACTGAAGAAAGAAGGAGAAACAAAATATTTGAGAATAACTGGCAGTCAATGCCATGGTGCCTCCAAGGTGAATATTCTTATCAAAAATGTGAGTGTCTCTCAGATCAAGGGCTCTTATTTCTCATTCTAAATCAATAATGGGCATTCAACTTTTACATATGACTTGGCTAGGATGCTTTAGGCTGCAAGTAATAACATTCAACTAAAAGTTGCCTGAAGAGCTGGGGATTTTGTTATCTTAAGAGGTCTTGAGGTAAGCTGTTTTGAATGAATGCCCTTCCTTCTTTCTGCCCTCCCCGTCTTCCACGTCAGGCTCCCTCCTTCATGGCTGAAAGACGGTACCGCAGCTCTAAGCATCATATCCACAGATGACAAAAATAGTAATCGTGGCCCTCATGTGTGAAGTGCTCATCACGTGTCTGAACTCTGCAGACATTTGAGGTGTGCGCGCTCACTGGATCTTCAAGACCATCCTATGAGGAAGTGCCATTATGACTGTCACTCTGCAGATGAGGAACACGAGGCAGAAGATGGAGGAACTTGTTCAGGACCGCACGGCTCATTAGAGGCAGAGTCATGCTTCTACCCTGACCTTGGAGCCCCCCTCTTTGATCGCCGGGGCCACTCTGTCACAGACAGCAGCCCAGGAAAGGAAAGCTGGGGCATGGCTTGCCTTCAAAGGATGAGCTCTGCTTTTATTAGAGAGGGAGATACTTCCCAGAAGCCGCCAACCCACATCCCCTCTGTCTCATTGACCAGAACAGGGTCACGGATGGACCCAGTCACCTCAGAGGGGAGTGGGGACACAGAGGGACCAGTCCTCCTCCCCTGGAGGTGGGCACACTGCCCTCACACCTGAACAAAAGGGGCTTCTTTTAGGGAGGAAGCAGGGAATAAACGTCTGCCCCAGGGCAGAAGCCAGACTTAACTGGAGGCTCCCTGCTTGAAGTGAAGCTGGCTCGGACCCCTCCCTCACCCTCCATCCCTCACCCTCCCCAGGACTTCTGGGAAGTCTCAGGCTTCAATTGTGTGGCTCTGGTTTCCGGCTTCTGCTGAATTCTAGCAGCTGTTCCCTTTATTTCTGCCCTGGAATTGACTCAAACACAGGATGCAGCCCATTTCTTCTCCCAAGAAGCCGTGAATACCAGGCTGCTCTGTGAGCTGAATTTCACGGAGGATGTGTCACTTTGAGGAAGTTTAGCGCTGCTCAGCACACGACTGAAAGTGGCACTAGGACATTCCTGTTCTTTTTTTTTTTTCCCCAAGATTTTATTTATTTATTTGACAGACAGTGAGAGAGAGAGCACAAGCAGCAGAGCGGCAGGGAGACGGAGAAGAGAAGCCAGTTCTCCACGGAGCAGGAACCCAACATGGGGCTCGATCCCAGGACTCTGGGATCATGACCTGAGCCAAAGGCAGACGCTTAACAACTGAGCCATCCAGGTGCCCCGACATTCCTGTTCTTAAAAAGCTGTGGCCACCAGGCCCCGCACCCTCCCTTCCTCCCCACAATCTCCGCCCCTCCCTACTGCCAGCCCCTCATCTTCCACCTGGCCTCCTGCTCGGCTCCCACCAACGCAAGGCCCCAGGGGCTCCCAATCCTCCCATGACACGTGACACCAAGCGGTGGGGTGGTTGGGCCTCCCAGACCCGCCTTCTCCTCCCCACTCTGCTGGACCAGACCCAATAAGAGGCCTCAGAACAAAGGGGCCTTTTATTTAATAAAGCAGGATTTACTCTCTTGAGAAGGAAGCTGTGGTTATAAATAACAATGGCCCCCTTCTGGACTCCTCCAGGTGCATCGGAAATTCAAATTTCAGAATAAGCTGACCGTGGAGAGAGTCCTCCCAGTGTCAGGACCTGCCTAAACACCCTCAAAGTTCACTGTGAAGGACACAGCCACTTTCCCAGTACCTGGAGAGGTAAAATCAAGCTGCATTAGAAAGACACTGTCCTTCTTGAGTTTTCTCAAACTGTCCTTCAAACTGATGCTTCTGGATGCTTCCATGGGGTTCCTCTGCCTGGCTCGCAAGTTTTCTGCCTCTGAAGCTTTTCAGAGATGCCTTTTGGGAGCCTGTCATGAGTGGTTTTGATTGCTGAGGGAGAAGGCGGGAGATCCCCTGCCACACTTTTGAAGAAGTCCCAGCATTTAGGAACCAAGGTTCCTAAAATTATCTCGGGACCAGGGTAGGTCAGAAGGGAAGCCCAGTCCCCACTCCAGCTCACGAGGAGGTGGGCAGAGTCCCACACTCGTCCCCAGGCACCCTCACTCGAACTCCCAGGGATGGACCCAGACTCAAGCCTTGTCTATCCGCTGTCCACCCTCAGGTAAGAAACACCCCCTTCCCAGGGGGTGGGGCTCAGCCTCATTGTCGTCACTCACAACTCACAGTATCCCACAGGCGTTTACTCCTCTTTTCTGCCCTGGGCCCTCGGTGCAGGGGTGGGGGTTGGGGGCTGGCCACAGGCCTGACAGAGCAGAAGGGGGTTGGAGGGAGCAGCCCGGTCCTGATTTCCCCAAGGGCAACTAGGAGGGAGAGAGGGAGAGGAGAGTTTGAGAGGAGCAAGGGACCAGAGCTGGCTGGCCCCGCCTGGAGTGAAGGACCTGTGAGAATGTAGGAACCCCAGGGTCAGGTGGCTGCAGGGCTTTTAGAAACACAATGTCTCTTGAGCCTCTTTGTATGGTGTGCTTGTCTTCAGTAAGTCACACAACAGCCTGTCCCCAGGACTGCTCCGGGAGCCAGGGAAAGTATTCTCATCCCTTGTCCCTCATTTGGGTCAATTCCAGGGTACAAATAAAAGCAACGGCTACAAGAAATCAGCAGAAGCAGGACAGTGGCCATGAGACCATCAGCCCTGATGACCGGCAGAAATCTCCGGGAGGTCTTTGCATGGCTACAGCCATGGCCACAGCCATGGTCACAGAGTTTGCACACACCTGTCTCAGTCTCCAGGGGCCAAGACCACAGCTGGACCCTGGGTTACATCCTGGGGGCAGACCCTGATCCTTCTCTGTGTCAAGATTCTCAAAATGTGGTCCCAGGACCAGCAGCATCTGGAAATTCCTGAAGGTGCAAATTCCTGACCCCACCTCAAGCCCACTTAATCTAACCCAGGGGGGCGGGGCCTAGAAATCTGAGTTTTTCCTAACCCTCTGGAGGATTCTGATGCACCTGGAGTTTGAGAAGCACGGTCAAAGCTAATGGCAGCCCGATTTCACACAGGTGTTCTGTAACTAGGACGTTGTTAGTCTTTGAGGGACAGGTGTGGGACCCTGTTTTGCTCAAAGAGACAGAAGAGGGTTCCGGAAAAATCCCCATCATTTATAAAACAAGAAAGACACCCGAGGAGAAAGCTTGCTCAGGACTTTTTTTTTTTTTTTTAATATTTTACTTACTTCTCACAGAGTGAGAGAAAGAGTACAAGCAGGGGGAATCTTCAAGTAGAGGGAGAAGCAGGCTCCCCACAGACCGCAGGGCTCCATCCTGGGACGCTGGAATCAAGACCTGAGCTGAAGGCCAACGACGCTTAACTGACTGAGCCACCCAGGCATCCCTGTCCTTTTGCTTTTGGATGCTGCCCGAGGCCATGCAGCAGAGGGCTTAAAAGTGGGGGCTGTGCAGTCAGGCTGTGTGTCCTTGGGTAGATGGCAAAGGGAAGAAAGGAGGGAATTATACGAATAATAGTTGCCGCCAGTTACCAAGAGCTTTCCACAGGCCAGGTGCTGCCCTAAGCACGAAGCATGTTTCACCTCGTAACAGTTCTAGGGCATAGGTTCCCTGGTGCCCATTTTATAGATGAGGAAACAGAGGCACAGAGAGGTTTAAGTAACTTGGATTCAGGATTCAGACTCAGGCCATTGGGTCCTGGCACTGGAGATCTTGGCCTTTGGGTAAGTGCAACAGAAAGTTTTGAAAGATTGTAAGCAGGAGTGGTAGCTCTGACGGGCCATTTAAAAATCATGGAAAGAAAAAAAAAGAAAACACAGAAACACTTTGTTCATAAAATGTTCCAGGTGGCTGAGGAACGAGCTGGAGGCCCTTGTCTGCCTGTCCCCTCGGCCTCTTTCTCTTGTCTCTGAGACATCGCCCCCTGCCATGAGGAAAGCCAGAGGCTGGAGTGATTGTTTGGGACCAGGGTGACTGGGAGGCTGATGGGGCCGGGAGGACCACAGATCCTGGTCACCCTCTGGGAAAGGAAACAAACAGAACCAGGTCAGCACCGTGATACTCGTTAAATAGAAGAATGGAAAGATGATCTTTGGAGAGTGGGATTGTGGGGGATTTTTTTTTTTTTTTAATCTGAAGTTTTACACTTTCTACCAGTTGATAATATATCACTTCTTATTTAAAAGACAATTTTAGGGGCGCCTGGGTGGCTCAGTGGGTTAAGCCGCTGCCTTCGGCTCAGGTCATGATCTCAGGGTCCTGGGATCGAGTCCCGCATCGGGCTCTCTGCTCAGCAGGGGGCCTGCTTCCTCCTCTCTCTCTCTCTCTCTGCCTGCCTCTCTGCCTACTTGTGATCTCTCTCTGTCAAATAAATAAATTAAAAAAAAATAATAAAAGACAATTTTATTATGTATAAAAAGAAGGAAGAGGGGCCAGAACTCAGTCCTCTCTGGCTGTCTGACCTCGGCCGGTACCGATATTAGCCGAAATAGTCATAACAATGGCTGGACACTGGGACACTGTTGGTTGTGTGCTGGCAACCTTTCTCGGAGCTTTATGTGACATGTATCAAGTCATTTAATCCTCACTAGCCTGGCCAAGGTCACGAAGCAGAGGAGTGTCAGGCTGGAGTCCAGCCTCTCAACTCTGTACTATGTTGCTTTTCTAGAAATTGTTGCCAAGCGCCCAGTGGATGAAAGGCCTCCCTCCCTCACTCCACAGTGCAAATGCCTTCCATTCTGTGCTGTGCAAGTTCCCTCGGGTGGGGGGCCAGGGGAGCTGGGGGAGGAGATAGAAAAGATGGTCAGGAGTCTCTGGCAGTGGTTCGAATCCTCAGAAACACACACAGAACTCATTCTTCTTGCAAAAGTCTGTTCACGGAACCAACAGCCTTGACCCCAGGCTCCTGGGACATCCATGATAAGTGTGGTTAGTGCAGGGGTGGCTCTTTGAGGTTGTTGACATGTGAGCATTATCATGAAAAATTTGTGACTTCATATCCTAGCTCTGCCACATCCACACCAGGTATGAGACCGTTGGCCAGTACCTTACCTTTGTGAAGCTCAGTTCTTTCTTTGGTAAAAGGAACACCCTGGCCGTTGTTTGCCACAAAAGGCCTGATATTAGTTAAGTTCTTAGCCCAGCACCTGGCACATGGTGAACGCTTACTCAAATGATGGTTATTATTTTTCAACAAGCATTTAATGAGCATCTACTTTGTGCCTGGGATTGTGTCCACAACAATTTTCCCTAGAGGTGCTGGAGCCCAGCAAATACTCCAGGTTCCAAATACCCACAGACAAAACACTTCAGCAGAAAGAAGAAGCCAGAGCTAGAAACCCCCTAGCATGTCCACAGAGTATAAGGTGGGGCTTGAGTAAAACCTTAGTTTTTTATGGCACCCCGGCCAACATGGGGTTTAGAGACGTCAGAATGGCACGTAAAATTTCTTCCTGGCTGGCAGAGGTCTGACTTTTCAAGGTTTTGGGGGCAATGTACCCCAGTCTGGGGAGCGAGGAAGGTGTGTAAATTGTGTCTGGTCTCAGCTAAGTACGTATGGTTCTGTTCCCTTTGGCCAACCTTGAACTTGCTCAGAGTCACTCAAGGACTAAGCAGGCAAGGCTAATCTCTCAATCCATGTGGTTTGGGGGTGCATGTGTGACAAACAAGGAATAATAGTAGAACCTACCTCACAGGATTGTTGGAAGAATTCAATTCAAGGTTACATGTAAAGTGCTTAGAACACTGACAGGCATTCAGTAAGTATACAATTAATGTTAGCTAATTTTATTTTTCCTTTCCACCACCCTCTCCCTCTGTTTCAGCTCCTTTGGACAGTCTGTGTCTTAAATCACCATTTACCATATACCAAATAAATATCTACATTTTCTGCCCTCCCTTCTAACACATCTAGCTCTGTGACCAATGGAATGTAAGTAGAAGTGGTACGCACAACTTTCAGGAACCGCCCTCGGGTGGAAGGATTGTACCTTTCTCCTCCTTTTTCTTCTTTTCTGCTAGATGAAAATAGCCATGATAGCCGGAGCTGGAGCAGCCATTTTGGACCATCAGGCAAAAGCCACATGTGGAGGATTTGGGAGAAAAAATCTAGGTCCTTAATGATGTGGTACTACCATCCCAGCCCGGACTTATATTTCCAGACATTACATGACAGAAGTAAACTTCTGTCTTGTTTGGACGTGCTTTTAACATTTTTTTTTAAAGATTTAATTTTTTTTTTTTAAAGTAAAGTCTATACCTATTGTAGGGCTTGAACTTATGACTCCGAAATCAAGGGTCACGCCAGCCAAGTTCCTCAAGACCCCTGTTATTTGGATATCCATCACTCCTAGGTGAAATGATTCCAGACTCATACAGGACCAGAACTGGGGTTTGGATCCAGGCTTGCCTGGCCCTGAGGCACTCCACCAGTACAGACGTGGCAGACTACGTGAACCAGAATCACAGGGTGGGGAGCTTGGGTCAAATGCATGGTTCCGTGTCCCACTTCCGCTCTGCTGATTTAGACTCTCAACAGTTGAAGCTTGGGCAAATTCTATTTTAAGCAAACTGCTCCCCCAGAGGGTTCTGATGTACACTCAAGTGGGAACACAGTCTGTCATTCTCCTTCTTCGTGCAAGTCTTAAGAAAAAGCAGGAGACCATTCAGATCCTTTGGGTGGAAGTAAAGGCAGGTAGAACTCAGGGGCCTGACACAAGGGGCTTCTGGGGAGGAGGGAGTCTAAGGGGAGGGGTCAAGAGTCCAGCCTTCAAGGAATCTGAACCCACCCCCTCCCCGTGGCAGATGCTGGGCAGGCATCTCTCTGGAGGCAGCTGTGTCCCCTAGGGTCTTGGATGGTAGAGGGACCAGCTGCTTCCTCAGCCCTGTGTTTTCACGTGGCAGTTGCTCCCAAGCCCGAGTGCTCTGAAGCCCGAGCATATATGGCATCTCGAGATGCTCTCATGGAGTCCAGGACCAGCCCCAGGAGCCCAATCTCAGCTCAGGAGCCAGGATTTTAGTGCAAAGCCGTGCCCTCTTCTGCAAGCCGCTGTTCTCCTTTTGAGACACAGCTCAGGCCTTTCATAAGCTGTTGGGCCCCGGGGAGACTGAAAGCCTGACACGAGGCACCTGGGGACCAGGTGATGACAGCTGAATGCTGTCTGACCTTGCCACAAAGTCAGTTGTGCCCAGTGGCATCTGTCGTCAAGGGGAGAAGGCACACATGGGAGAAGGGCTGGGCCCAGGCACGTCCTAAAGTCTGGGCAAGCCGCCGAGCAGCCATCTCACTCCCTGGAGTCCCTTCCCGGGCTCCCAGCCACCCCTCCCTTCCCTCACACCTCAGCTGCAGGTCCCATGACCAGTTGCCCAAAGACTGAAGGCTCGCTCGAGCCCTGGCCAAGCAGAGAGCTCGGGGGACACGGGCAGCAATAGTCAGTGAAGGCTGGGCTCACAGGCAGAGTGCCAGCAGGCGCGGGTCCCTGTCTGAGGCTGAAGGCACCGTGGGACAGAGGGACCCTTCTCCCCTGCCATGTTCTCCATTTCCAAAGGCAAGTGTGAGAATGACCTTGGGGGCGTTGGAGTGAGGGGAATAAACGCTAAGCAGTGGGTACTTAAGGGTCAGCTATTTGGGAAAACGATGGCCTGAAAGCCAGGGAATGGGGTTGGGGGGGTTCAGGGGGGTCCCTGGGCCCTACCTCACCCTCATCCCCCATGAGAATGAGCTCGGGCCCAGCCCCTCCTTCAGGGACAGGGAGCCAGCGGTCCTGGCTTGCTAGTTGCCAGGCAACCCAGGATGAGCCTTCGAGGTCATTTCTCAGACAATTCTGAGCTCTCTCCACAGCCTGTTAACAGATGGTTCCGCAAGCAACCAGCCCCAGCCAGAAATCGATTGCTGTGGCCCATTTCCGGCAGCGCCAGTGACAAGAAGCCCTTCCAGAACTCCCAGTACTAGTTTATTGTCCATTTGGCATGGATGGAGAAGTGGCCTGAGGTCAGGCTCTATATCAGCTCTGGGTAGTGGCCCGTGGTCGTGCCCAGAGGACAGGGCCTTGGAAGGAGAGACATCGGAGGATGGGTGATGAGGAGGTCCCCTGGGATTAGGTCGGAACGGGCCCAGATGGCAAGAGAGTGCTTGTCCCGAGTGACTGTCCTCCGAAGAACCCTCCTTGAAAGGAAGTTCTTAATCCTACCTTCTCTTCTCTGTTTTTGGGACTTGGACGAAATTCAAGATCTTTCAACCTCAGCTAGGCCTTCCCTCTGATACCGCTAATTGCGATGAGACTTACATTTTACGACAAGAGATACAGACCATTCATGGGCTTTTTCCTGTCCCGTTACTCTGATCTAAGATAACACTGAGCCACGTTTGCCCATTACCCCTGGGGACAGAGCTGGGCAGAGCTGGATCGTGACTCTTCACTTGAGGCAGCTTCAGAGGTGACATCCCAGCATGACTTTCTTGCCTTATTTGAGGCACAAAGAGCTTCAGCTTTCTAATAGAAATGTTAAACAGCAAGCCAGCATTCCCCCCCCCCCCCCCAGGACAAGGACAAATTCCCGTAAGAATTTTGCAAACATCACATGTTCTCTTTCCCCTTGATGCAATATGTATAATTTATCTTCTGCTATAACTTGCTTAAAGTCACAGTTTGTTAATTCCATCTGCTTCCCAAGAGGAGGACAAACTGTTCCATGGCGTTGGTGTGAGTTCCGTGTCTGCCATAAGCCACAGCTGGTCAAGACACTAGTAGATGGAGGCCCCGCAGTTTCCCAGTTCGTGGCAGTTCGTGGCACTATCTAACACAACTTTTGTCTCACCAAGAAGTTCACGTTTCCGTGAAGACCAAAGACGTGCACCAGTAGGGGAGGCCGTGGGGTCTGTCCTTGTGCCCCTCACCCGGGATGAGATGGACTTAAAGCATGGCGGAAGGGCCTACCATGGGCTCAGCTGTGGCGTGCGCTGAGAGCCAGCACCTCCTGGGGCCCGCTGGTCTGCAGGTTGTGGACTGTGTGCTGAGCTGGTAACAACTCGGGGTGATGCTGGCTCTCCTGTGGGAGTGCTCCGTACCTAGCACCCAGGGGTTGAACCTGGTCTATCAAGAGATGCTCAAGTGGGGACTCCTTGGGGCTCAGTCTTTTAAGTGGCAGGCTCTTGGTTTTGGCTTGGGTCATGATCTCAGGGTCCTGGGATCAGCCCTCTGTAGGGACTGGGACTCTGTGCTCAGCGGCAAATCTGCTTGGGGATTTCTCTCTCTCTTTCTCCCTCTGCCCCTCCCTCTGCTCGGGATCGTACACGTGCACGCTCTCTCAAATAAATAAATGAATCTTATAAAGATAAAATCTTAAGATTTTATTTATTTATTTGAGAGAGAGAGCATAAGCCGGGGGACGAGGCAGAGGGAGAGGGAGAAGAGGCTCCCCACTGAGCAGGGAGCCCCATACAGAGCTCAATCCCAAGACTCTGGAATCATGACCTGAACTGAAGGCAGGTGCTTAACCGACTGAGCTATCCAGGTGTTCCTAAATAAATAAATCTTAAAAACAAACAAACAAACAAAAACAGGTGCCTGGGTGGCTCAGTGGGTTAAGCCTCTGCCTTTGACTCAGGTCATGATCTCAGGGTCCTGGGACTGAGCCCCGCATCGGGCTCTCTGCTCAGCAGGGAGCCTGCTTCCCCTGCTCTCTCTGCCTGCCTCTCTGCCAACTTGTAATTTCTGTCATATAAATAAATAAAATATTTTTTAAAAAGAGAGAGAAAGAGATGCAAAACTGATTCCTTTGAAGTGGAAGCTGAGACTGTCACCGGGCACTGAGAAAAAGATCATAAAGTGGGTTTTGGTGTTGGCTAGGGGGTTGACCTTGGCTATGAAAAAGAGACAGAGGTGGCTATTAAACAGGGAAGAATCTGGAGAGAGCGGGGAGGTGGGGTGGAGCCATCTGGGGCACCGCCTTCCTCCAGACCTGGTGGTCAAGTGAGTGGAGGATTCTCACCCTACTAGAGTGAGTTATGAATGGATCCTCCCCCGCTGTGTTACAGGCTATGGGTGAAAGGAACGTGAAGGAGGTAGAGCCAGAGAGAAACACGGCCCTTAGAGGACCAATAGGATCAGAAGCCTGCTGGTGGGTCCTCTGGAGGGTGGTGGCGGCTAGACTGGGACAGTTAGAGCAATCCCTGACCCCGAGTCCTGCCAGCCTCTCCTCAGCCCCTGGTGCCAGCTCTCTTCTGTGGGGAAGGACAGAGGACACTGGCCCTTGAGAACAGTTTGGTCTGGGTTTCTCCCTCCCCTACAACACCTTTCAGAAGTGATCCGTAGAGTCCATAGCAGTATGTCGGAGTTTGGGTCTGGCATGACTTGTGTAAACTTAAGTTGCTAAGTTGATCATAATTGTCACATAGCAATAGAGTACTAGTTATGGAACTATTCAGATATCTTTTTGGGGGGAATTCAGTTTTGGAACGTTTTCTAGAAATTTCTAGAAATTTGTCCATATTGACTAAATTTTCAAATAAGTTGTCTTAAAGTTTGTCATAATATCTGCTTTCTGTTTAAAAAAACTTGATTGTGAAATATAACTCACATACAGAAAGGTGCATAAAATATAAATGCATGATATAACATATAGCTATAAAGCAAACACCCATGTAATCACCACCAAAGCCAAGAAATCAAGTATTGCCAGCCCCACTAGAATCCACTTGTACCCATTTTCAAGCACATCCTTTCCCTTCCTCTTCGGGGTAATTGTTTTTGCATCTTTATGGTAATCCCTGGCCAGTGTTATAGTTTTACCGTTCTTTATTTTGTCCATCCATATGGGATACAGTTTGGACCTTTTCTTTCTTTTTTTTAAAAAATATTTTTTTTATTTATTTGACAGAGATAGAGAGAGATCACAAGCAGGCAGAGAGGCAGGCAGAGAGAGAGGGGGAAGCAGGCTCCCCGCTGAGCAGCAAGCCTGATGCGGGGCTTGATCCCAGGATCCTGAGATCATGACCCGGGCCAAAGGCAGAGGCTTAACCCACTGAGCCACCCAGATGCCCCTGGACTTTTTTCTTTTTTTAATTTTCCAAAAGATCAAAAGATGGCATAATTCCCCATGTATCTTTTCTGTTTTGTTCCCTTGCTCAGCATTAGTTGATAACATTAGTGTGTGCTGTTGTGAGATTCTGGTTTATTTTCATTGTTGTTTAGTATTCCATACTGGGATTGTAACAACATTTGTTTATCCACTTTACTAGTGACAGGTGTTTTGATTGTTTTCAGTTGGGGCTATATACATCATTCTTCCCCGAACATTTTTGTGCACGTGTCCTGGAGTATAGCGCGTGCACTCTTTAGGGCATTTTTTGGGAAGTCACAGGGTATGTTTATACCACTCTCACTGGAAAATGCCACACTTTCCCCAAAACCGTGAGGCTGATATTCACTGAGTTGTCTGTGAGAGGTCCTGTTGCGCCATATCCTCGTCACTCTCGGTCTTGTCAGATTTTTGAATTTTACCCCACAGACTTGCATGGAATGACATCTCATTACAGTTTTTGCACTTTCCTGTTTTTTTTGTACAGTTAAGGACTTTTCTGTATGTTTATTGGACGTGTGGATTTCCTTTTTTTGATGAAGTGTGTATCAAATTTCTCTGCCCGTGTTTCTATAGGGTGGGTTCGTCTTCTTGTTGATTTCTGGAGTTCTTTACATATTCCAGATAGGACTCCATTAGCTGTTTTATAGTTTCCAGTATTACTCCATTGCATGGCTTGTCTTTTTTATTCTCTTTATGGAATTTCTGAATTTTTACATAATCAAATGTATCTATCTTTCTCTTTACGGTCACTCACAGTAGCTTGTTCCCTGGCTTTCATGGTTAACAGTGTACAATTTTTTAAAAGCTTATTTATTTATTTGTTTATTTATTTATTTATTTATGGGGGTAGAGAATGAGTGGGGGGGGGCAGAGAGAGAGGGACAGCAGACTCCTCACTGAATACAGAACCTGACCATGACTCTGAGCAACACGCAGGGCTCAATCCCAGGACCCTGAGATCATCACTGAATGAGCAGAAGTCAGACGCTTAACTAAGCCATCCAAGCACCCCAACAGTTCATGTTTTTAAAACATAATTTGTTGAAACTCTTGAGGCTTAAGGTGATGGCACATTCCCTCAGGTGGCATTTGCATTTGCTTCTAGCAGGTGCTAGGGGCTTTAGAAGCCCAGGATCATTTTAAAGTAAATTTACAGTCTAAAAATTTGCGGACCGCGGTAGATGTGAATTCGGCTCGCAGTTCTGCATAAGGCAGCTCTAGGATGCAGCTCTTCCGGGATAGTATTTTCCTCTCCTGCTCTTTGTGACACTGTGGCGGTTCCCCTGCTGCCCCCTGGGGGTACAGAAGCGCTTTCTTCTCGTTCACCCTTGCACTGAGAGCACAGTCCTTTGGGGTCTCTTATAAGATTCTCCTTCTTGGTTAGGTCCAGGTTTTTGTGAGACCAAACAAATCCAAAGTCCCTGTGTATCTAGTGGGCACGTGACCTCCAAAGCTTGGCTTCCATCTCTTACTCCACTTGAATTTTTCCTGGTTATTCATGATCAGCTTGTCAGCTCTTCTCAGGAAGGTGTTTTGAAGAAGGTGCTTACTGGAAACTTCACTCCCAAAGACTTTCGTACTGAGATGTTAAATTGGTAAACTAATTATAGTACGTAAAAATTGGGTAGAACAGGTTATGTTCAAGTGAGGGGAATTATTAAATTATGATCTCCCTTATGGCAATTACCATGCTTGTTTTCTCAAATACCCGCTTGTCATAATATCTGGCAAGGACTGCTGGATGGCTACCAAAACCTCTTCTCTTTTTTGGCATAGAGAACAGCTATGTAGCTGCCCAGGTAGCAGCTGTATTTCCCAGACTCCCTTGTGGCTGGGTAAGGATTTATCATGGGCTACTGTCAATATATGTGAACAGAAGTGATGTGGGCACCTCCTAACACACACCTTGAAATTTCATCCGCATTCTCTTTCATGTCCATTTCTCTTCCGGGAGGCTGAGCATGGACCCTGTTTTGACAATGAACATGAAGACAACACCTTGGGGGATGTCAGAGCAATAAGACGGAAGGGACCAGGGGCGCCTGGGTGGCTCAGTGGGTTGAGCCTCTGCCTTTGGTTCAGGTCATGATCCCAGTGTCCTGGGATAGAGCCCTGCATAGGGCTCTCTGCTCAGCGGAGAGTGTGCTTCCCTTCCTCTCTCTCTGCCTGCCTCTCTGCCTACTTGAGATCTCCGTCTGTCAAATTAAAAAAAAAAAAAAAATCTTAAAAAAAAAAAAAAAGATAGAAGGGACCTGGTCGCTGAATGTCTGCAGGGAGAACAGTGACCCCACAATCTGGATCACTTATCTCAGGACTGTTACGTGGAAAAAAAAAAAAAAACTCCGTTAAGTCCATGTACCTGGGGGAATCTTTGTTACAGCACGTTAGCCTTTTCCCTAACCATACACGCCCGCTTAATAATGTTTGCATCACACGGAGATGTCCAGGCCCTGCACCCTAGTTCCCATCCGCTTCCTTCAAAATTTGGTTCTCTTTGGATCTCTTCTAGATTCTATGGTTTATTATTATAATTGTGTCCCTGTAAATATGAACTCCTTAGCCTTGCCTTCGTTTCGTCTTGCTTACTTGGTAAAAGCCATTTTGGTACCTGTGCTCAAGTCTTTGAAGATCACTGAGAACATCATACAATGAGGCTGACCGGTTTCCTTTTTTTCTTTTTTTTCTTTCTTTCTTTTTTTTTTTTTTTTTAAGATTTTATTTATTTATTTGTCAGACAGAGATCATAAGTAGGCAGAGAAGCCGGCAGAGAGAGAGGAGGAAACAGGCTACCCATAGAGCAGAGAGCCCGATGTGGGGCTCAATCCCAGGACCCTGGGACCATGACCCGAGCCGAAGGCAGAGGCTTTAACCCACTGAGCCACGCAGGTGCACCAAAGCTGACCCGTTTCTTATTCTCAAATATCCAATGGACCCAAAATGGGAAATTTTACTGTCTTTTATTTTTTTAAAGAATTTATTTATTTATTTGACAGAGAGAGAGAGATCACAAGTAGGCAGAGAGGCAGGCAGAGAGGAGGAAGCAGGCTCCCCGCGGAGCAGAAAGCCAGATGTGGGGCTCCATCCCAGGACCCTGAGATCATGACCTGAGCCGTAGGCAAAGGCTTAACCCACTGAGCCACCCAGGAAGCCCTTTCTTTTTAATAAGAACGAATTCCTTCTTCTCCACTCTCTTGAGACGATTCTTGTATTCCTTTTCCTTGTTCCTCAGATTCTCTACCTCCTTTCCTAGATAGATTCTCATTGGGTGACTTTGCCTCTCTCTTTACTCAGACAACTTTAGCCCTCTCACACCGACACAGTTTCAGCTTCTGCCAACCAAGTCTGCAAACCCATCTGCTTGCACCCGCTCTGGACAAGCTGTCCCTGCTTTTCCCCAGGGCATGTGACTCTGAATCTTTACCCCTTTGACTTTCTCAAAGTGTTTCCTTCCCTACTGGGTCATTTCCCAACAGTGTATGACCACCTCTAACATCTCCCATCTTCCCCAATAAAACAAAACAAACGTCTGTACTGGTTTCCTGTTCTATCTCAACCACATCCCCAGACTCAGTGGCTTAGAACAACCCAGATCTCACCACAGGTTCTTTGGGTCATAAGTCCAGCACAGTTTCGCTGGGCTCTCTGCCCAGGGTCTCACCAGGCTGAAAACAAGCTATTGGGCAAGGCTGTGGGTCTCTTCTGACGGTCAGGCTCCTCTCCCAGGCTCACTAGCTGGTGGCAGAATTTAGCTCCTTGCAGTTGTGGGGTGCCCACTTTCTTCTGTCACCTGGGAGCCATTCTTAGCTCCTGGAGGCCACCAGTTGTTCTCTGCCATGTGGCCATGTGGCCCTCTTCACAGCATGGTAGTTTGCTTTTTCAAGGCCAGGAGTAGAATCTCTTTCTTTTACTGACTCACCTGATTAGGTCAGGCCCACCAGGATACTCTACCTTACGATTAACTTCAAGTCAACCAATTAGGCACTTTAATTATATTTAGAAGATCCTTCACCTTTGCCATATAATGTAACCTAATTACAGGTGTGATGTCCCATGATAATTTCTGCCCACACTCGTGGGGGGGTATTATACAAGGCATGAACACCAGGAAGCAGGAATCTCAGGGGCCATCTTAGAATTCTACCTATCACAGCAGCCCTTGGCTCTTACCTCCTGCAGTTACTGCCTCGATCCCCTCTCCCTAACACAGCAAACTTATAAGTGCAGTCTAGACTCAACGAGTCCCATCCACTCCTCAACCCTCACCAATCTGGTTTCCATTTGTTGAGATTTCCCTCATCAAGTTCCTGGTATCCATCTTGCCAAATCCAACAGGCATTTTCCTTTTTGAATTTCTTCTTTTACTTTTTTTATTATGGAAAATTTCAAACGTAAGTAAAATAGAATAATACAATGAATGTCCATGAACTCAAACACTTGGCTCCAACATCAATGTGTGGTTAATATCCTATCTCTGCCCAAGCACTTCTCTCTCCTCTAGTCTTCTAGCCATTTTAAGGCAAATCCAAGTTATTTATACTATTAGTAAATAAATCAGGACTTCAGTATGGATTTCTAAGACAATGACTTTTTTTTTTTTTAAGATTTGATTTTTAAGTAATTTCTAAACCCAGCGTGGGGCTTGAACTCACAATTCTGAGATCAAGGCTTGCATGCTCCACCGACTGAGCCAGCCAAGTGCTCCTAAGAGAATGACTTTTATTTTATTTATTTATTTATTTAGAAAAAGAGAGAGAGACCCAGTGGAGGGGCAGAGGGAGAGAGAGAATTCCAAACAGGCTCCAAGCCCAGCACAGAGCCCAATGCAGGGCTCAATCGCATGACCCTGAGATCATGACTTGAGCCAAAATCAAGAGTCAGAGGCTTAACCCACTGAGCCACCCAGGTGGCCTAACAATGACTTTTAAAATATGAGCATATTGGTGTGCCTGGGTGGCTCAGTGGGTTAAGCCTCTGCCTTCGGCTCAGGTCATGGTCTCAGGGTCCTGGGATCGAGCCCTGCATCAGGCTCTCTGCTCTGCAGAGAGCCTGCTTCCTCCTCTCTCTCTCTGCCTGCCTCTCTGCCTACTTGTGATCTCTGTCTGTCAAGTGAATAAATAAAATCTTTAAAAAAAAAAGATTTAAAATATGAGCACAGTAGCATTGTCAATACGAAATCAATGAAATAGAAACCAAAAAAACAATAGAACAAATCAACGAAACTAGGAGCTCGTTCTTTGAAAGAATTAATAAAATTGATAAACCCCTGGCCCGACTTATCAAAAAGAAAAGAGAAAGGACCCAAATAAATAAAATCATGAATGAAAGAGGAGAGATCACAACTAACACCAAGGAAATACAAACTATTATAAGAACATACTATGAGCAACTCTACGGCAATAAATTTGACAATCTGGAAGAAATGGATGCATTCCTAGAAACATATAAACTACCACAACTGAACCATGAAGAAATAGAAAGCCTGAACAGACCCATAACCAGTAAGGAGATTGAAACAGTCATTAAAAATCTCCAAACAAACAAAAGCCCAGGGCCAGACGGCTTCCCGGGGGAATTCTACCAAACATTTAAAGAAGAACTAATTCCTATTCTCCTGAAACTGTTCCAAAAAATAGAAATGGAAGGAAAACTTCCAAACTCATTTTATGAGGCCAGCATCACCTTGATCCCAAAACCAGACAAGGATCCCACCAAAAAAGAGAGCTATAGACCGATATCCTTGATGAACACAGATGCGAAAATACTCAACAAAATACTAGCCAATCGGATTCAACAGTACATTAAAAAGATTATTCACCACGACCAAGTGGGATTTATTCCAGGGCTGCAAGGTTGGTTCAACATCCGCAAATCAGTCAATGTGATACAACACATCAATAAAAGTAAGAACAAGAACCATATGATACTCTCAATAGATGCTGAAAAAGCATTTGACAAAGTACAACATCCCTTCCTGATCAAAACTCTTCAAAGTGTAGGGATAGAGGGCACATACCTCAATATCATCAAAGCCATCTATGAAAAACCCACCGCAAATATCATTCTCAATGGAGAAAAACTGAAAGCTTTTCCGCTAAGGTCAGGAACACGGCAGGGATGTCCATTATCACCACTGCTATTCAACATCGTACTAGAGGTCCTAGCCTCAGCAATCAGACAACAAAAGGAAATTAAAGGCATCCAAATCGGCAAAGAAGAAGTCAAATTATCACTCTTCGCAGATGATATGATACTATATGTGGAAAACCCAAAAGACTCCACTCCAAAACTGCTAGAACTTATACAGGAATTCAGTAAAGTGTCAGGATATAAAATCAATGCACAGAAATCAGTTGC
This sequence comes from Mustela lutreola, assembly GCF_030435805.1. Taxonomy (NCBI): domain Eukaryota; kingdom Metazoa; phylum Chordata; class Mammalia; order Carnivora; family Mustelidae; genus Mustela; species Mustela lutreola. Next base: position 19,821,303 of record NC_081299.1, read on the forward strand.
ATTTCTCTACACCAACAGCAAGACAGAAGAAAGAGATATTAAGGAGTCAATCCCATTTACAATTGCATCCAAAACCATAAGATACCTAGGAATAAACCTAACCAAAGAGACACAGAATCTATACTCAGAAAACTATAAAGTACTCATGAAAGAAATTGAGGAAGACACAAAGAAATGGAAAAATGTTCCATGCTCCTGGATTGGAAGAATAAATATTGTGAAAATGTCTATGCTTCCTAAAGCAATCTACACATTTAATGCAATTCCTATCAAAGTACCATCCATCTTTTTCAAAGAAATGGAACAAATAATTCTAAAATTTATATGGAACCAGAAAAGACCTCGAATAGCCAAAGGGATATTGAAAAAGAAAGCCAACGTTGGTGGCATCACAATTCCGGACTTCAAGCTCTATTACAAAGCTGTCATCATCAAGACAGCATGGTACTGGCACAAAAACAGACACATAGATCAATGGAACAGAATAGAGAGCCCAGAAATAGACCCTCAACTCTATGGTCAACTAATCTTCGACAAAGCAGGAAAGAATGTCCAATGGAAAAAAGACAGCCTTTTCAATAAATGGTGCTGGGAAAATTGGACAGCCACATGCAGAAAAATGAAATTGGACCATTTCCTTACACCACACACAAAAATAGACTCAAAATGGATGAAGGACCTCAATGTACGAAAGGAATCCATCAAAATCCTTGAGGAGAACACGGGCAGCAACCTCTTCGACCTCTGCCGCAGCAACATCTTCCTAGGAACAACGCAAAAGGCAAGGGAAGCAAGGGAAAAAATGAACTACTGGGATTTCATCAAGATCAAAAGCTTTTGCACAGCAAAGGAAACAGTTAACAAAATCAAAAGACAACTGACAGAATGGGAGAAGATATTTGCAAACGACATATCAGATAAAGGACTAGTGTCCAGAATCTATAAAGAACTTAGCAAACTCAACACCCAAAGAACAAATAATCCAATCAAGAAATGGGCAGAAGACATGAACAGACATTTCTGCAAAGAAGACATCCAGATGGCGAACAGACACATGAAAAAGTGCTCCATATCACTCGGCATCAGGGAAATACAAATCAAAACCACAATGAGATATCACCTCACACCAGTCAGAATGGCTAAAATCAACAAGTCAGGAAATGACAGATGCTGGCGAGGATGCGGAGAAAGGGGAACCCTCCTACACTGTTGGTGGGAATGCAAGCTGGTGCAGCCACTCTGGAAAACAGCATGGAGGTTCCTCAAAATGTTGAAAATAGAACTGCCCTATGACCCAGCAATTGCACTATTGGGTATTTACCCTAAAGATACAAATGTAGTGATCCAAAGGGACACATGCACCCGAATGTTTATAGCAGCAATGTCCACAATAGCCAAACTATGGAAAGAACCTAGATGTCCATCAACAGATGAATGGATCAAGAAGATGTGGTATATATACACAATGGAATACTATGCAGCCATCAAAAGAAATGAAATCTTGCCATTTGCAACAACGTGGATGGAACTAGAGCGTATCATGCTTAGCGAAATAAGTCAAGCAGAGAAAGACAACTATCATATGATCTCCCTGATATGAGGAAGTGGTGATGCAACATGGAGGCTTAAGTGGGTAGAAGAATAAATGAAACAAGATGGGATTGGGAGGGAGACAAACCATAAGTGACTCTTAATCTCACAAAACAAACTGAGGGTTGCCGGGGGGAGGGGGTTGGGGAGAAGGGGGTGGGATTATGGACATTGGGGAGGGTATGTGATTTGGTGAGTGCTGTGAAGTGTGTAAACCTGGTGATTCACAGACCTGGGGATAAAAATATATGTATATAAAAAATATATGTTTATAAAAAATAAAAAATTAAAAAAAAAATAAAAAAAAAAAAAAAAAAAAAGAAAATAACAGTAGTTTCTCAATGTTAACTAATACATCATCACATTTCCCTGACTGCTCCATAAATGTTTTTTGCAGCATGGTGGTTTGAATCAAGATCAAAACAAGAGCCATTCATTGTATTTGCTTGATAGAGTCCTTATAGTTCATTTAATCTACAATAATCCTCTTTTTTACTTTTGAGTTTTTGGTCTTGCCACTTATTTTTTGAAGACATGTGGTCATTGTTTCAGAATTCCCCACCTTCTGGCTTTGGCTGCTTGAACCCCTATGTTGTTATCACGGGTTCCTCTGCCCAACGGGCCCTTTTCTGTTATCATCAGACTCCCCGTCCCAGCCACCTTCAGTGCTGCTGCCCATTTTCACCTCCTTGAGATAGTCTCCTTTTGAGAATACCATATGCTCTTGACCTTCCTTCCGGGTCTCTGGCCAGTCCTCTTCTGTCTTGCAGTTTGCTCCTCTTCCACCCAAACTGGAAACACTAGTGGTTCCTTGGGGCCCTGGCTGGGCCCTCCATCCCTCTCTACCCACCCGCTGTCCCTGGGTCAGTTCATCTGCTTCTGCGGCTTTTAACGCCATGTACATACAGTAAGACTCACACCCTTTCTCCTCTAGCCCAGCCCTCTTCTGCGTTCCAGACCATTTCTATGAAGACTTACTTGATTGGTCTGCTCAGCTCTCCCACCAGCGTCTCAGACTCAAACTGTGCTAAAGGCAACTCTGAATTTCTGGCTTTCCAGACTGGCTCTCCCTCTGAGTGAACAGCAGCAGCCCCCACCCAGCCACTGGAGCCTGGATGCTAGAGTTTTCCTTGATTCCTGCCTTTCTCTCACGTCTTCTCTGCAGCCCATCAGGGTCTGTCATTAGTCTCTAAATGATACACATTCACATCAACACTGTCTGCACCTTAGTCCTGGCTACTGTCACCTTGACCTGGGACACTGGCCCAGTCTCCTTACTTTCTGCTTCCATTCCAGATCGGCTTCAATCAATTTCCCACATGACTCAAAGTCATCCTTTCAAAGCACACACCAGATAATGTAACTGCCCTGCCTAAATCATGGGACTGAAATAGAATCACTCCCCACTCTCCTATGCTTCTGTGCTTTCCCCCCTGCTCTCCTGCTGCAAAAGGCCTTCTCTTGGGTCCTGAGAAATGTCAGAGTCCAGCCCATCTCTCCAGACGAACATTCTCTGTACGACTCAGCATAGCTGGTGCCTTCTTTACCTTTAGCTGCAGCTTACGCAGGTCCCCCTGGATCCGAAAGGCTCCCTCCTATTATTCTCTGTCTCCTTCAGCACACTGAGCACACAGACACTGATGTGTGCCCGTGTCCAGTGTCCATCTGCTCTACCAGACCACGGTCTGTCTCACCTCTGCAAGAGTGGTGAGCCTGTAGAGAATGGATCCCCGCTCCAGCTGTACATTTATGACTAGGCTGACAGCTACCCAGCCAGGCTCCTAGAACATTCCCCAGCAGCAGCAGAATGCTGGGTGCTGCGGAGATTGTGCGGAATGTCAACTCCAGGGCCGGTGGCTAGATATCACTTTTATTTTTTAATCTTTTTAAAAAGATTTTATTTATTTGTTTGACAGACAGACATCACAAGTAGGCAGAGAGGCAGGTAGAGAGAGAGAGGAGGAAGCAGGCTCTCTGCTGAGCAGAGAGCCCAATGTGGGGCTAGATCCCAGTACCCTGAGATCATGACCTGAGCCGTAGGCAGAGGCTCAACCCACTGAGCCACCCAGGCACCCCTGGTATTACTTTTAAAACATGGACATAGTATGTATATGTAGTAATACACACAAATCCTAAGTGACAACACTCTGGTGAAGATAGAGAATTTTTCCCTCACCCCAGAAATTTCCTCTGGTCCCCTTTCAGTCAATCCCTGAACTCACATAAACTACTGTTGGTAGATGGATTTTTTTTTAATTAAAAAAATATGTGTTTTTTAGTAATCTCTACATCTTTTGTGGGACTTGAACTCACAACCTTGAGATAGAGCGTCTCACACTCCAGCCACTGAGCCAGCCAGGCGCCCCCTGGTGGCTGTATTTTTCATATGCTGTCCAGGCAAAGTAGGTGGAGTGTTTTTATAACATCCCAGCCAGTCCCCATGTCTTGACACCATTATTTTCAGCAGTGAGGCCCATTTCTAACACCAGTGTGCTAACTGGCACAGCCGCTGGGGTTGATGGGAAATGAAAGAAGCTCGGTTCTTGTGGCCGGGGTGAGAGAACTGCCCTGCTGAGCAATGGGGCCGAAAACCTCCACCCTCACCCCTCCATGTGGATTCCATCAGAGCAACTGTCTCTCCTGCAGTTGAGCTTAAACTAACACACATCTAACATCATATGGTTTGTGCTCAAATTCAGACGCTCCGGCAGAGTAGGACCAGTGGAACAGGTGAGGCACCAGGGGGGGATCTTGGCGCAGTGGCTTGTGGGCCTGGAAGGCCAGCCAGTGGGCCCCCGGACAAGTGGTCTGCAGAAGCAGAGAGTCTGGCTGCCGTCCTGTGGGCCACACGGCCAGGCCAGCAGACATAGACCACATTCGAGCAAAATCTTCTCTGACCACCTGCCATCTACCTCGCTTTAGAGCCACCTCTGACCTGACCTTTCCCGTTTCCTGACGCAGGGTCAAAGCAGGGGCTTCTCTGGGACATGGAAGGAGAAACAGCCCCACTGATGCATGACCAAGGCTGCCCGTTTCTCTCTCTCTATGGCCCCCAGACTTTCCACCTTCCAGGTATCCAATGCTTGTGGTTTCCCTTCTTGAAGTCCCCCCTCTGGGACATCCTGGGAACTAAGAACAGGGGGTATCTCAACTCTCCACAAGTGCCCCCTCTACCCTCCATCCTTCCCCTGAGCACATAGTACAGACTGTAGTGGGTCCTCAAAAAATATTCCTTAATGGAAAATTACTTTCCTGGTTCTCACCTGATCCTTTTATTGAGCTTACGATGTGGGTAGAAATTAAGAAGACTGTCACAGATGAGGAAATGAAGCTGAGTGTGGGTGTCTGCCCCAGGGCAGGGGTGCTTCCCTCCCTTTACATACACGCGCATATGCACACACACACATGCCTGCACATTTCGGGCCTACCTGCTGAATTGCATGGGGACAGCTAAGTCTTGGTATCTTTGTTTGTAAAACGGGGCATCGTGTCAGCTGCTTACTCTACAGGCTTACTCTTCATCTTTCTCCATTCTGCACTGGTCAGTGGAGGCCGATCTTTCCCAAGGACGCAGCTCTCATCAGGTTCTGGAACCTTCCCTTGTTCCCCAGGTGGTAAAGGCTTCTTGCTGCTGCTAGCCCTCAGTGAACCAGCCTTTCCTGGCTTCTTCAACTCTGCCCATCGCTTTGTAAAAGTCCCTTCCTCAAACCCTTTTCCATGACCCTCTTTAAATGTGCCATCTGTTTCCATCCGGGGGCCCGATGGCTCTAAGAACTGACACCAGAATAGCCCCGGGAAACAGATCCTTGGATGCGAAGCTGACATCCGCAATTGGGCTGCTCACACATCTTGATTAGCCTTGAGCAGCCTCCTCCACAGGGGGTGACGGACGTCAGCCATCTGCGGCACTCGGCAGCATCACAGCCACTGACGTCAGGGCCGGTGGTGGCAAGAGGTGGACAGGGAAGACTTTGAGAGATCAAGTATCTCTGGCACTTAGTCACCATGGTGACAGTCGTGCTTACAGACTGGAGTGGCCTTCTGACTTTCCATCTGATTGCCCTAGGAGACGTCCACAAAGGAAAAAAAAAAAAAACAGACTGAAAGCCTTAAACTGGGCTACATTGGGGGAAAGTTCACAGTATTTGCCTTGAGGCCGATGAGAGGTGATAGGTGCCTTCTGAGGAAAATCAGCATTGCTTGTGAGGCAACAACTTCCCCTCATGAAGTCACTGAATGGCTTTTATGCTAAGGAAAGGCTGGTTTCCTCAGACTGAGGGTGGGGCCTTCTGCCCTCACCAACAGGGAAGATTGAGGGTGTGTTGAGGGCTCAAAGTTCTACCTAGATATCCCCATCCCACGCCCAAGGGTCCCAGGCCTTCTGAACCAGTACTCTTCCCTTAGCATAAGGTACCTGGGGGTGGCACATTTCATTGACTCTGCAACCCTGGGATTTTGACAGAGAGGGCTTGGGCTTGGTTCTCTGCCATATCTGTGCTGTCACCACCGGAGAGTGAAGATTCCTTCAGAGTCACTCTGTGGCCTTTCTGAATTTCCTCTCTTGCATGGAGACATGAGTTCAAGGCTTTCAATCTGTTCTTAGCCCTGGTGGATCCAAGGGACTGCAGATCCTGTGTTTGTAAATTGACTGAAAGAACCCCCCCCCCCCCCAACTTCCTGACTCAAGGAGGCTCTCAGGGATAGAAGGGCCAAATGGAAGCCCTCGGCAATGTCACCACCATCAAAGGACCCTCAGGGAATTTCAGAAATTAGTGCCACCATCAAAGATCTGAAGTACTCAGATTGTCATTCCTCTCAAGACTCAGTTTATGGCACTTGTTCAGCTGGTGCCAAAACCCACTGGGTCTCGGGGAAGGACTCTAGATAAGCTATCATACCAATTATCGCTGTGGTTCTACACATGAAAATTTTACCGGAACAAATCAATGCATCGCCTGGTTTGATGTACATCTTTGACCCAAGATGTTTTTTCTTTTCCCTTTTTTTAGAGATTTAAAAAAATTTATTTGACAGAGAGAGACAGTGAGAACAGGAATATAAGCAGAGGGAGTGGGAGAGGAAAAGAGGGGTCCCTCTAAGCAGGGAGCCTGATGTGGGGCTTGATCCCAGAACCCCGGGATCAGGACCTGAGACACTTAACTGACTGAGCCACCCAGGCACCCTGATGCTTTCTTTTCTATTCCACTCACTAAAGATAATCCGAAATCACCTGCCTTTGTCTAGTAAAGACAGCAAACCCCTTCCCTCTACTTCCTCAGGGTTTTGTCTGTTCTGCGGATTTCTGTCATAATACAGTCCAAAGTGGCAATCATCACCTTGATATAGTTCAGAACACTATGCTGGTTCATCATATTGATGAGATTGTGGTATCTGCGCCTACTGAGCAGGAAATCGGGAGCACCTGAGATTCTTGGTAGAACATGTGTACGCCAAAGGGTGATAAACTGCACAAAAATTTCAGAGGCACGTCATGTCTGTGAATTTTCTAGGGTATCTGGTGGTCTGGGGCATGTCAAGATAATCTCCTGTAAAACGAAAGACAAGTTGCTGAACACTTTAAAGCCCCCTGCAAAGAAAGAGGCAAAGTGTTTGATGGGGTTATGGATTTTCAGAGCAACATATATTCCACTGGGCTGTGCTGTTCTATGTGTTTATCGAGACACCTGGAGGACTGCACATTTCAAGGGAGGCCTATAGCAACAGAAGACCGTGGCCGGTCCAGACTGCAGAGCAAGCTTCCCTGTCCTGTGAGCTTATGATTTGCAAGTGACCACGGCGAAAAAGCTGCTGTGCAGACAAGCTCCAACAGAAAAGGCACAGGACAGTTACAGACCCTTAGGGTTTTAGGTTAATTCACGCTCTCTTCTGCCAGTAACTATTCTCCATTTGAAAACAGCTCCTGGCTTACGACTGGACCGTGGACACTGAATGACCCATGCCTCCAGAACTGGATATTATCTGATCCCACTAATCATGAAATTGGACGTGCATGGTAGCATTCTATTATTAAATGGTATATATGAGATTGGGTCTGAGCAAGCCCAGAAGGCACAGGAAATTGCACGAGCAGGTGGTTCAAACTCCCATGGTACCTTCTCTCTTACTGCTTCACTGCTTCTCCCTCAAGTTGGGGAAGCTGCTATGAGCAGTTAGCATGGGGGAGAAAACACAGACATGACTTCCAAGTGAGTCTGCACGGTAGGGAAGCACCAGCCACAAATGGACAAGCACTGCATTAAAGCCACACTCGGGGTGTCTCTAAAAGCAATGAAGGTGTAACCTCTCAGAGCATCAGGGTAGATCTTCCGGTTATGTTGGCTGTCCATTCTGCATGGAAGGAGAGGTACAGATCGACACTGATACACGAGCAGTGGCGAACAAGTTCGCTGGTTGGTCAGAAACCCGAAAATGACAAGATCGGGAGATTGGTGGTGAGGTCTAGGGCGAAAATATATGGAAGAACTTCTCGAAATGGGCACGGGTGGTGAAGCTATTTTTGACCTACACAAATGCCTCGAGAGAGCACCTGTTATGAAGAAGGCTGTCAGTAAGCAGGTGGATGAGGCCCATTCTGTGGATGTGAGCTTCTTTTCCCAGCTATCTCCCTGGCTACCTTGGTTCTTGATCAACGGGCCCACATACAAAGCAGCCATGGTGGCTGTTCATAGTTAAGGAAAGCAGAATAATGACGTCCCAGAGATGTTCCAATTCTATGGATCTGTGAATACATTTTATATGGCAAATGTGAATTAAAGTAGCAGATAGAAATAACGTTCTAAACAGCAGACTGTGAAACTTGGCAGAGTCTCCTGCATTATCTGGATGGGCCCAATGTGATCACAAGGGTGGAAGCAGGAGGTAGTCGGTGTCAGAGCGGTGTGATGTGGGAGGAATGCAGATAGCCTTTAGAAGCAAGAAAAAGATTCTCTTGAGACTTAGGAAGGGGTGTAGCCTTGCTGACACCTTAGTTTCAGCCCAGTAAGGCTTATGTCAAGCTTCTGACCTCCAGAACTGCAAGGTAATAAATTTGTATTGTTTGAAGCTACTAAATGTGTGGGAATTTATTACAGCAGCCATAGGAAACTAATACACAGAGGCTCCACGTATTTCCCTCACTGATTCTGACGGGCAACCGGCCCTGCTGAGTGACCCGACGATTGCCAGCAGCAAAGACCAAGCTGAACTTCCTACATGGCCCCAGTCCCTGGTGCAAAGGTTCTCAAAGTGTGAATGAGGAACCCCTGGGGGCTCCCCAAGATTCTTTCAGTTCTATGAGGTCACATTTACTTTCGTATTCATACTAAGGCATTCTTTGCCTATTCCATTGTCATTCTTTCATGAGTGTATAGTGGAATTTTTCAGAGAGCTGACATATGTACAACAGCCTAAATGCTGAAGCAGATCTGAGAATCTAGCTTTCTCGCATTAAGCCAAATCTCTTTAGAGATTTGCGAAAATGTTGAGTAATGCCGCTCTCCTTGTTTTTTGTTTTGAAACTTGTTTTTCATTCAAAACTTTGTATTTATATTAATAAATAATAGATTTATTCATTTTAAATAACTATTTTAGGGGCACCTGGGTGGCTCAGTCGTTAAGCATCTGCCTTCAGCTCAGGTCATGATCCCAGGGTCCTGGGTTTGTGCCTCACGCTGGGCTCCCTGCTCAGCAGAAAGCCTGCTTCTCCCTCTCCCTGTCCCCCTGCTTGTGTTCCCTCTCCCGCTGTCTCTGTCAAATAAATAAATAAAATCTTTAAAATAAATAAATAAATAACTATTTTCAAGCTTAATTTCCTGAGGACACCTGGGTGGCTCAGTCAGTTAAACATCTGCCTTCAGCTCAGGTCATGATGCCAGGGTCCTGGGACCAACTCCTGCATCAGGCTCCTTGCTCAGCAGGGAGCCTGCTTCTCCCTCAGCTTGCACTCTCTCTCTGACAAATAAATAAAATCTTTAAAGCTTAACTTTAAAGATTTCAGTAAATCTTTATTTACATTCAGTAAATCACTTATTTTACATTCAGTAAAATAAATACAGCCCCTACAAAAGCGCTTTATAATTTTTAAGAGTATGCGATTTCAATAATTTTTAAGAATGTAAAGTATTTCTGACACCAAAACCTTTAAGAACCACTGTTCTAGGGGGACCATCCAGCTACCCATTGGCACTAACCCCTACTTTTACAGAGGGAACAGTTGCTTAACAGCTCATGGCAGTAAATATGTATTTCTGATATGAACTTCCCTTCCCTGCCTGCAAGACTTCAGCTAGCACGGTCGTCTCTGGACTTTCCAGAACACCTTATTCATCGCTACGTTATCCCACACATTGCCCAGCTTCGTTCTGTGGTGAGGGGCATACAGCAATGGTCTTAATGCATCAGACTTACAATGTGGCCTGACACTCAGAAGCCGGCGAATGGATAGAACAGCGTTACAGCCCCAGCTGGGAGATACCACTGTGCAAGGTCAGATGGGCGGGCAGTAGGACATCCATGCTTTCAATAGGTGCCCAATATCTGGCCACAGTGCTCGTAGCCAGAACACAGATGCCCAGGGACCGAGGGGATAGGGAATAGGAGTGGCTCCTCTCAATATTATTCCAGATCAACTCCTGGGGAGTTTTTGCTTTCCATCCCCTCAACTTTGTGCTCAGTGGGCCTGGAGACCTTAGTGCCCAAAGGAGGAATACTTCCTCCAGGGAACACATATGTCCTTCCTTTAAACTGGAAGTAGTCTTCCCTTGGGTCATTTTGAGCTCTGTATGTTACTTAACCTAAAGGCATGGGGGGCAACTGTACCAGATAGTGTGATTAATCTAGATTACCGGAAGGAAAATGGGGGGTGGGCAGGAAAGCTACATCTGGAATCCAGAGGATCTGCTGGGTCCCTCTTAGATCTCCCATGTCCCATAACAGCCGTCAATGGGAAACTGGGCAACCCAACGAACCTAAGACCAAGAAGAACCTGAGCTGCATAGGAATAAAGGCTTATTTAGGCCACCCCACCAGGTAAAGAGCCCAAGCGGCCCGAGAGCTGGCAGCTGGTAAAAGGGGCATAGAAGGGAGTAGGCGGATGCCCTCAAGAGCTAAACTAAGCCTTGGGAGCAGCTGCAGAATGGGGTGCCATGGTGGGTTTCTGTTGTTTTCTGCAAAACTACCCCCCACCTTACTGAAAGAGCCCAGTGATGACTAACATTTTAAGTTAAAGGGTATGACTGAAGGAGGACAAGAATATGGTGTTTGACAGGGAGGAAGGGGCTGACGAGACTGGTTCTCCTGTTGGGGGATGATGAGCTTTCCTTCCAGTTTTACAAAAATGGAACTGAAATGCACATAACTTAAAAAGAGCCATTTTAGGGGCACCTGGGTGGCTCAGTGGGTTGAGCCGCTGCCTTCGGCTCAGGTCATGATCTCAGGGTCCTGGGATCAAGCCCCACATGGGGCTCTCTGCTCAGCGGGGAGCCTGCTTCCTCCTCTCTCTCTGCCTGCCTCTCTGCCTGCTTGTGATCTCCCTCTGTCAAATAAATAAATTAAAAAAAAATTTAAAAAAAAAGAGCCATTTTAAAGTGAACGATCCTGAGCATTTCATATCTTCACAATGCTGTGCAGCCATCACCACAAGCTACTTCCCAAACAGAGTAATCACTAAGTAATAGGGACATGAGTTTTTCATCTGAAGGGTGGGTGAGTGGTGGAGGGGCAAAGGGAACGGCTCTGCTCGGATATCCTGTCCCCCAAACCCACTCTCCCCTTGCTCCATTTACTGCAAGGCTGACCTCTGTGGGCTGAACCTGGTGAAGTCACTCGGGGGCCTTCCCTTCTGACTTTCAGATGGGCAGGGTAGTCCCCTCCCATAGTAACAGCTATATTACTCCCTCCTCTGGCTCTTTGGGTCAAGGGGTTATAACAGCTTCGCTGTAGTGTGAGCCCCCGGGTCTTTGCTACCCCTTGGAATGTACCATCTGTTTTTCTTTTTGGGGGCAGCGGCTGATACAGGAATTGGTGCTTTGGTCCTTCCCTACAGTCCTTTTGCTACTGACCACTCTGGACTCCCGGTCTGAGCAAATGAGCCGCTTTCCCTGGGCAGCCCAGTTGCCAGGGGTGCCCGGGGTATGTGCCAAGGCCCCACTGCCCTCTGGCGGTCAGATCCTGGAAATGCACCTCGGGGATCCACCACCAAACTGAACCCCCAGGACCGGGCACTGTGCTGACCCTTACCCACCGGAGCACTTTCACCCACGCATATTGTCCCCACTTCACAGGTGACAGAACCTTCCTGTGGCCCTTCATAATAAATCAAAATCTGTAACAAAGGACCATTGGGTCCTATCTTTGCCTCCCTTCCTCTCACCCTCTGGACTCTGCCACACCAGCCTCTTCTCAGATCCTAGGTCTTTGTGCAGCTCCCAGTTAGAATATTCAGGAACTCTCTGAAACCTTCTTCACCTGATTAACCTCAGCTCATTTTCTAGTCCTTCCTTAAGTTGACTCAGGACAGTCCCCCTTGCCCCCCACCCCCATTCACTGTCATTCACAAACACACTGGGTTTTCCATGCTGCGGAGGCTAAAGGTGCCTGAGGGCAAGGAGCGCCCTGCTGTGCTTTATTCATATTTTCTCTCTCTCTGGGCACACAGCACCACCAGCTGCCATGCCAGACACTGAGCTAAGACCTTCAGGCCCCCAGGAGCTAAGTCTTTCAAGCCCCCAGGCCACCCTCCTTCCCCTGATGTCCCGGTTCCTAGGAAGCAGCCCCCAACTCTGTAAAAAACTCACACCGATTTATTAGAATATGAAAAAGATCCGGTTTCTTCCCTACGGGAGGCAGAGCAGCAGCAGCTGTGGTGGCTTGGAACACGGTTGTCAACGTCACCCTTGCCCTTGCGTGGTGACTCCTGCCCCAAACAGCACTTGCATGGAGAGAAGGAGGGGGAGACAGAGGAGCACCCACTGCCCAGTCCGGGAGAGGGACACTCTGACTATTGCACAATCCTGGGGAAGGACAGATACCACCAGGCCCAGGCCTGGCCATGGTGGCTGTGGGGGTGGGAGTGTGTGCCTGTGAGCAAGGGCCTCTGGGGGCCCAGGACTCTGCCCACCCACCAGTCCTGGTGGGGTGGGAGAGGCTTGGGGAGGCCTTCTCCCCTAAGGCCTGGGCTCCACAGCAGGCTGGGTGCAGTGCACAGAAGAGGTCTGGGGGCCCAGGGTGTGGAGAGGGATGAGAGAAAAGAACAGGCCAGCAGGAACTGAGGGTCAGGCCCAAGAGCACAGAAAGTGCTAGAAGGCCCAGCATCAGTGAGTTAGAATCGGGAACTGGAGTGAAGGAGGTCACTTCTAAAATCATAGCCTTGGGGCCATAGTTAAGAGCCCAGGAGGCAGAGGGAGTGTTGGGCAGGATAGGCACAGACGAGGAGGGGTAATTCTCTGGAGTAGGAGGGCTAGAGCTCTGGTAAGCCAGGGGTTTTCAAAATGTTTTAAAAACAGGAATGCCCTCTGTGCAAATTGAATCATACATGGAGTGTGAACAAACAGAACAGATAAAAAGGCAGCACTTTCTGGAGCCAACAGTCCTTCTCCTGACAGTCACCCCTGGAGGGTCCGGTGGTCCGCACTGGGGTAGTCCAGACTGTCCAAAGCGCCCCAGCTCTAGTCAGAGAAGCTCAGAGATGCCGTTAGCCTGCAGCTCTGAGCTGGACAGGTTGGGGGCTGGCCAGGGGGACAGAGCTGGCAGGAGGAGCGCAGGGCTGCCGGGTGTCACTGACCCCTACGCCAGTCGGATTCCTGGTCCCCCAGTCTTTCTGCTGTTAAAGCAGGGCCTGGCCTAGGCCAGGAGAGGTCTTGGCTCCTTCCCTTTCCAGGTGGGACCAAGGCTGAGCCAGAGGCTCTTTGGTTAGGAACTAAGATTGGTTTGAATGAGGAGGTGGATGGAGTGGGCAGCAGGCCTCCGAGGGCTGGGACTCTCGAGGCCCTAGGCCAGGTCTGGGAGAGAGCCTGAATCGGGAAGGGGCAGGATCTGCCTCACAGCCCGACAGTTCTGCCAAACGGATTGGGAAGGCAGTTCTGGTGGGAGGGAGGGTGCTTCCCAGGAGGCAGGGGGAAGCCGTGCTGCGGTGGGGGCTGTGGGCCCAGCTGCCATGCGGTTGGGGGAGGGGCAGGGCCAATCCAAGTCAGGAAGAATGAAGGGAGCCCCCAGCTCCCCCAGCAGCCCCTGCTCTGGTGGGAGAGTCTGTGTTGGGATGGGCACTGCCCACGGACCCCAGCGCTACTGCCCCTTGGGGATGAAAGGCTCTCCCTCCCCAGGCTCAGGGTGGGGACCTGGGTCACTGAGGCAGCGCTGTATCCTCTGGGAGCTGGGGCTGTCACTTGGCGCAGGGGTAAAGACATCATCCGTGCCAGGGGAAGAGGGCTCCTTGGTCCGCATCACAATGCCCCCATCATCATCCTCATCCTCCTCCGCCACCCTGGCTGGATCCCGGTTCAGCCCCAAGACCTTCCCCTTCAGCTCCTCATTCACCAGGTCCACGGACTCGGGCGACTGCGGGGAGGCTGGGTCGATGGTGATAACTGGCAAGTCGGCCTTCGGCTCGTAAGCCAGTGGATCTGGGGACCAAGAGCAAAACCCAAGCTGGCTTCTGCCCCAAGCCCTGCCCAGCAGTGCCCCCTCCTTGGCACGTGCCAGCAATTCCCACAGAACCTTCCTGTGAGGGCGGCCATGCTGCCATGTTTCAGGATCACTTGCGTGGACCTGGATGAGGCCTGATGAGCAGTTTCTCTTCCCCTCACACTAGGCCCCGGAAGGTAGGACTATGTCCCTCTCTGCACACCAGGGGCTCCCTAGGTAACCCCGCCCAGACCATTAGAGCCCTCTCCTGAGTCACCATGTGTCCCCAGGGCCCAGGCCTGAAGAAGGCCTGTCACTGTCTCGCCCACGTGCTGAACATCCCAGTGGTGCAGACTTCCTGCCTCCTTGCCAGGCATCAAACCCCTTCACAGTTCTCCCCATAAGCCCCATATAGAGCACCTCTGTCCCTGGGAAGGACAGTTGGGGGAACCCCCAGGTCCACCTGATATAGAAGGAGCTCATGGCATAGAAGGAGGTCAGCAGGAGAAGCCTGTCCTCTCCAGTGGCTCTCTGAGGCCCATTCCTGCTGGAGTCTCACCCTCAAGGGACAGTGGCACTGAGTGTGTGCCCTCCAGACCCCTCTCCAGGCTCCCTGTGTCCCGGCTCACCTGAGCCAATGCGGGCCCTCGACATGGTGGGGGAGTCCAGCTTGTGGGCCGGCACCGTCAGGTAGTTGTTGATCTGACAGAGAAAGGGCAAGACAGGGGTAAGCACAGGCAGCCCCTCGGGATGGCGCCCGAGGCTGAGTCACCCCCTCCTTTGGCATGTTTGGGGCCCGCGGCCTCTCTGGTGGTTCTTCTTCAGGCTCGTCTGTCTCTGCCAGCACAGAAGCCATGCTGGCTGGCCCTTCAGGGGTTCCTGAAGGCTTGGCCCAGCCTCTGTCAAGCTGTATGATCTCTGGAGCAGCCTTAAACAGCCCTGCTTCGCCCACAGCACCCCGGCCCGTCTCTATTCCTGTCCACACTTGCCCCAGAGGTCCAGACCCATAAAGTCAGCTCAGGAGTTGGCACCTGGACCCCAAGTGGCCGCCAGGTATCTCAGTGCAATAGGCTGGAACTAAACTCGGATTCTTCTCTTCCCTCAAGACCTTGTTGATGCCATTCTCCGCACCCCCTACTGAAACCACCGCTCCCAACATCCCAGACCAGAAGGCTGGAGAGGACTCCTCTTCCCTCTTCCCACAGCCCACCTCACTAATCCAGGCCACCCCCCACCCCTTCCCAAGTTAGCCCCTTGCTCAGACCCCTTCACGGCTCTCCATGCCCTTGGCATAAAGCCCAAAGCCTGACACCGTTATCAAGCTTTCTAGAAAGCGGAACCCTCTCAGTTGCTACAGTGGGCCATGTTCTGTGACTGGGAACTGAGGCACACAGCCTGGGCCTTCCTCTGCCCACACTGCCTTCCTCTTGGCCCTGTTCCTGAGCTTCCCCTGCCTGCCCCCCTGCTCGGAGTGCTCCTGGCCCCTTGCACTTCCTGTCCTGCCTGGGTCACTGCATGAGAAGCTTAGCAAGGCATGGACTGGGCTGATGCACCACTGTCCCCACAGAGGCCACTCTGCTGCACAGCACTTGGGAACCACTCAAAAACTGTTCCTGAGCAAACGATCGAGCACACGTATGCCTTGCTTTGTGATCTTTTCCCGGGCCTTAGTTTTTTTTGGGAAGAAATGCGTGGTTCGAGCACACAGATAGACTCAGAGGCCTGCGGGTGCAGTGAGTGGGTGTCTTTGCTGCCCTGAGTGGGGAGGTAGAGGAGGAGGCAGCTTTCTGGAACCTGTCCTGGGGCTCCGTCTTCGAGACAAGCAGAGGAGGCCAAAAAACACGGGCAGTGGCTCTCTCTTCAAAGGGGCTTAAGGGCAGGGATGTTGGAGGAAGAACCCAGACTCCCCGTGAAAGGCAGGAGCCAGCTCCAGGCCCTCACCCACCTTCTGCTCTAGCTGCCGGGCCTTCTGTCTGCGGAGCAGCATCTGGTTCCAGGCCTCCTCGTAGGGATCTGCCACCAGGGTGTGTCTGTTGTAAGACCGCAGCTGTGGGGGGAACAGCTTTCAGGCCCCAGAAGCCAGGCCCGGTGGGGGCCAGGGCTGGAGCAGAGGGCCTGCCCTGCTGTAGGGGTGCCGGGCAGGGAGCAACCCCTCACCCGCTGCCTGGTCTTCTGCAAGTTGTTCCTCAGGATTTTGCGGATCTCTTCCTCCTTGTCCTTGGACAGTGCCGGCAGGATGCGCTCTGCAGGCAGGGACTTGGGGTGGATGTTCCTGGACGACAAGGCACAGGTTAGGTCCCCAAGAAATTCCTGTGACCCTTGAGCCTGCTGGGCTGGGCCAGGAAGTCAGGCTGGCCTGGGTGGGGGCGGGGGAGGTGTCCTCTGTGGCCCTGTGGCTCTCTCACCCACCCTGCCTGGACAACACCTGGCCTGCCACCACCCCTCCCAGAACCCCCTCCCCTGGTGGGTGGCCTTCTAGGTTTCTGGGCAGGGGTTGGGTGTGGGTGCAAAAGCTGCCAGCGTCATCATTGGCACTCACTGCATGGAGACAGTGGAGACAGCAGAAGGGATCTTGCCCATGCCCCCGCTCTCCACCAGCTCGATGGCCTGCTTCATCTCCATCTTGTGGTAGAAGGCAATGAGCTGTGGCTCCTTGGAGCGCTCCCCGGCTATCAGACACTTCTTCACGTACTTCTTGTTAAACCGGTTGAGCCTGGTGGAGGCAGGGAGGAGAGGTGTGGAGCCAGCTCCTCAGGGTGGGGAGACACCCAGGCCCGGGGAGACCCTCCCCTGCCCCTCCCCACCCACCTGCCCACCAGGCCTGCCACCTACTTGTCCTTCCAGTGGTGGTGGCCGTAATGGCCACAGATGTCCTCGATGCCTGTCAGAAGGTGGTCCAGGAACTGAAATGGGCCCAAGGCCAAGTCAAGCCTCACTACTGGGCTGCTTCCCTACCAAGACTTCTGAATGGGCCCCCATTTTCCACCCTAGTGCAGCTCTGCTCAGCCCAGCCTTGCAGTTCCAGGAGCAGCCAGGAGGTGGCACCAACATCTCATCCTGAACTCGCAGCACCTCAAACCCCTCCCTGTCACACCCCAGCGGAGCCCCCTTCCCCGAATCCACATGAGCCCAACGCTTGGGATAGGTTCCTACTAGAGGTAGAGATGGCATGATACCCCCTCCTAGGGCTCCTGGTTGCCCACACCACACCTGCCTATGGTTCGATCGGGCGACCTCAAGCAGCTAAAGGACCACCCGGAACTGGGATGAGGGAGGATGGGGCCAAGTGAGGAAACTGACGTGAGGCCTAGTTGCCCCCCAGCTCCCTGAGCCTTCTCCTACAACCAAGGCCAAGGCCCAGTTTCCAGTACCTGTGTGTGGATCTCCTCGTTGATAGAGCGCTTTGTCTCTTGCTTTTTCTTCACAGCCAACAGGTCTACCAGGGGCCGAATGGTCATGCCCTGGGGGGCAGGTGGGCGTTAGGCACTCGCGGTCTGCTACCGTGGCAGGGAGACCACGGGGTGTCCCCCCTCCCTCACCCCTAGAGCCCCTGAAGCCAGGATGCCCTCTGCTCTGAGGTCCCCACTTTCCCAACCTGCATGTCAGCCATGGCTCAAAGGCAGGTCCTATCTAAGATCTGCTTCCTCCCAAGGACACAGCCCCTTCCAGCTAAATGACTCACACACCGGTCATCTAGCCCGGGTGAGGGGTCAGAGGGCCTGGGTTCAAATGTGGGCTCCACCACAAACATGCGTTGCAACCCCAGAGAAGTCGGGGCCGGCTGATAGGGAAAACCACTTCACAGGACTGTAGCTGCCCAGTCCAGAACAGCAGCGGGAGCAGCTAATCTCATCGTGTGTGTGCCCTCTGCCAGAGCCAGGGGTGACTTACTTAAGTATTCGCTCCGGCATGCCCACATGGACCCTGAGAGGTAGGTTCTTCCACTGTTTCTATCTTATAGGTGAGAGATTAAGTAACTTTCTCAGAGCTTACAGAACTAGTAGTAAAGCTGGATTCACACCCAGGCAGGGAGGCCCCTCTCTCAGTGCGGACTTCATTGAAAATGGACTTGGTAAGCCATCAGCGTATACAACTGCCAAGTCAAGGTGATAAAATATTTTTGACAATGGAAACAGTGCAAGAGGGCAAAAGAGGCAGTCCCCTATCCTTAGAAGGGACAGAAGGGGAGTCTGGCCCCAGGAGGATGCCTGGGCAATGCTGTTTCCCATCTAAAGCTTTGCCAAGGGGCACCTGGGTGGCTCAGTGGGTTAAGCCTCTGCTTTCGGCTCAGGTCATGGTCTTGGGGTCCTGGGATTGAGTCCCGCATCGAGCTCTCTGCTCAGCGGGGAGCCTGCTTCCCCCCTATCTCTCTCTGCTTGCCTCTCTGCCTATTTGTGATCTCTCTCTGTCAAATAAATAAATAAAATATTAATAAATAAATAAACAAATAAAGCTTTGCCAAGATTTGCGTCTACGAAAGACGGAAGGGATAGAGAAACGGAGGCCTGGACAGACTTGTTTCTCATTTGCCCAAAGTCACAGGTCAGGTAAGATGGAGCACTGATGCCACCCTGGCTGGGTTTCCTTGGGGATTCTGAAAAGGGTAGGGGACTCTCCCCTAAGCCAGGGTCATTTAAATGCATGGAAATCACTGGCCAGAGGCTGGAAGGACTCCAGGATCATCTAGGCCAACCCTCTCACTTCGCAGGTGGGGAACCAAGACCCAGAAATGGGAGGAAGGTCTTTCCCAGCAGAACCCACACTGACTCCAGACCTACTGCCCAGCTCAGCAACTTATCTCGCTCCACCCCCACATTTTGTGCTATTATTTCCATTTTACAGGCACAGAAACTGAGATCCTAAAATAGCAAATCATTTCCCTAAAGCCCTGTACCGGGCACCATGGGCCTGCTGACTCTGCCTACTTCTCTCAGCACTGTCTGGATTTCTAAGTTAGACAGTGTTCTGACTGGTCGCTCATTATCCTAACTCCCCCTTCACAATTAAGTTAAGTGAGGACCTGAAGGGGGAGCGCCTTGCCCAAGACCGCGTAGCAAGTTCTTTGCAGACTAGAACCCGTGGCCCCCTGTCAGGTTGGGCGCCTCTTCCTTCCACTGGCAGAGTCAGGGTCCCCAGGCGGGGCTGCTCTGCCTTGTCCAGCACCTGCACAAAGACGGTGAAGAAGATGACCGTGATGATGGCAGTGAGGAACAGGTCACACATGGGGAAGTGCTTCTTGTCCAGGAGGTAGCCCAGGGAGAAGGCGATGGCCCCGCGCAGGCCCCCGTACGCAATGATGAACTGGTCCTTGGGGGTCAACTTCACGATTCGGAACTTGTTGATGAACCAGGTCAGGCCCAGCACCCCTAGCAGGAAGGGCAAGGAGAGCGTCAGCCTGTCCCCAGGCCTTCCTGGCTGCTGCACCCACAGCTGCTCTGCCTGGAGGCAGCCCCCGCGAGCACGCCCACCCAGTGCACTCCCTTCCTGGGTCCCTCAGCGAAGAGCTGGATTCTCAAGGGGCTCTCCCAACCTGGGTGTGCTCTAGAGAGCGTCACAGCCGCCTCCAGAGACTGAAAGTCAGCAGGGAGCTGGGGGAAGAGCTGAAACAAGACTGGCCCCAAGTTGGTATCTAGTCATTTTGATGGGTTCATGGGATTTACTTTTCCACAGGCTTCAAATTTTCCATAATAGAAAGCTTTTAAAAAAAAAATGCAGAGATCTTGGGGTGCCTGGGTGGCTCAGTGGGTTAAAACCTCTGCCTTCAGCTCAGGTCACGATCCCAGGACTCTTGAGCCCAGGACTCGGGCTCTCTGCTCAGCAGGGAGCCTGCTGCCCCACCTCTCTCTGCCTGCCTCTCTGCCTACTTGTGATCTCTGTCTGTCAAATAAATATAAAATCTTTAAAAATAAATAAATGCAGAGATCTGGATTCAACCTCAACCCACGGAGCTAGAATCTCTGGAGGATGAGGCCCAGGACTAAACAGATTTCCAGTCTATCAAGCAGATGCGATAGCCAGTCAGGGGCAGGGACTGAGAGAGGAGTAGAGTGAGATCTGGAAGGGGAAGACACAGTCCCTGAGTTGAGGTGTGTCTGGAAAGCACAAGCAGAACCCAAGGACCGGAGGCCTGGTCCCTATACGTGGCCGGGGCCGGCGGCATAGACGGGTCTGCAAGCGCTCAACTCATCTGTGCCCCGAGACAATGCAGAGAACATTCACAGACCAGGGGTCCCTGAGGCCCCTCCGTTCTCACACACAACCATCTTCCCAGAGGTCACAGACTCCCCGTGAGCCATCATGAGGCTCACCAAAGCCTCAGCATGGCAGAGAGGGGCAGGGAAGCCCCAGCTGTGCAGCTGTGAGGGGAATCGCCAGCAGCTGACCCAGCTGGGCCCTTCATACGGGGTCTCCCACCCCAGCCCAGTTCCTGCCTCCACAGCACGCGCACACAGGGTACACGCATGCGCACACAGACGCGCACGCACGCACACACCTCTCCCCTGCTCCAGCCCGGGACCTCACCCAGCACTCGGGCGATGAGGCAGAAGAGCAGGGTGCTGATGACAAAGGTCCAGTTCCAGTGGTGGGACCCAGCCACGGTGGAGACGCCAAGGAAGATGAAAATGAGGGTCTCACTGACGCTGCTCCACATCTTCAGGAAATATTTGATGGTCGTGTGGGACTTGTGGGAGATGTTGGCCTCCACGTAGGGGCGCATCACCACTCCCGAGGCGATGAGCCTGGGGTCAGGGAAGAGCAGAGTTCAGGGCTCAGTGGATCTGCACCTTCCCAGAGCCCTTCCATGGCTGGGGAGGCGGACAGGTGCCCCCGACAGGTCAGAACCCGCTGTGGGCTCTACCTAACTTTTTTATCTCCATCCTCTCACTCAACGCTCCAGACGTGGGCAGATGAAGGATCTGAGAGGCAGAGAGATTGTTGCCTGTCCACTGTCACCCTGCCAGTGAGCTAAGATGCAAACTAAGGTCTGCCCAAATCTAAAGCCTGTGCCTCCCCCACCGCTGCCCTGCCCTGGCCATGCTGCCGTCTAACAGGTGTCAGTTACAAATGTCCATGGCCTTGCTTTATTCCCCCAGAGCACAGTGTCTCTCCCACATGGAGGTCTCCCTAGGCAGCTCTGTCCCAGGCACCTGCTCCCTGCCTGGCGTCCATACCTGGCTCTGCTCCTGCTGACCTGGCCTCCTCAAGGTTACCCCGAATCCGATGGGATCGGGAGGGAGATAGACCATAAGGAACCCTTAATCTCACAAAACGAACTGAGGGTTGCTGAGGGGTGAGGGAGTAGGGAGGGTGGCTGGGTGACGGACATTGGGGAGGGTATGTGCTATGGTTGAGTGCTGTGAAATGTTTAAATAAGTCTGATGGTTCACAGACCTGTACCCCTAGGGCAATAATATACTACATGTTAATAAAAAGAAGTAAATAAAAAGAAAAGTTGGAATGAAAAAAATTAAAATTTAAAAATTTAAAAATTTTTAAAAAGGTTACCCCATATCCCCCAATCTGGCCTGCCCTTTGTATTTCCAATGTGTTCCCCTACTGGGCAAACCTTTGCATCTCACTGCCTCTCCACAGTCCCTAGATTTCGAGACCTGGCTGAGGCCCCAGGACCTTCAGGAATCCTCATGGCAATGGAGGTGCCAGGCCTCCTTGCTGGGGCTGTGGAAGGGCACAGTGAATGTGAGAGCCTGTGGCTGGCTACAACCAAGGGAACTCCCTTCGAAGCAGAAAGTAGCAGCGCTGAAGCTTTCCAGAACTTTAAACTCAATGGTTCCAGGGGCAGTTGCCTGGTGCGTGAGTCTCATCCCAGGGCTGGAAGCCGGGCCTGGGGTCCCTTGTGACCCCTGCAAGCACGGGGAATCGAGGTTGGCATCCCTCCCCCCCAGGCTGCACCCAGACTCACGCCATGATGCCTGACAGGTGGAAGAGCTCAGCTGACAGGTAGGCCATGTAGCTGTAGAGGAAGACGAACAGCGGCTCGATGACGCGGATGTGGGCCGTGAATCGGGAGGTGAAGGCTGCGATGACCCCGTAGACCACACCCACAAACACCCCGCCCAGGGACACCACGAAGAAGCTCAGGAAGCCGAGGACGATGTCCACAATGCCCACTCGGTCATAGTTGGCAAACTCCTCAAAGAGGTGATACAGGACCTGGGAAGGGGGTGTAGGCTGGTCGGCAGGAGGGCAGGGCCCTGGCTCCGCCCCTCACCCCAGCTCCCTGGGGTCCGCTAGGGCTATCGCATGCCCTCCACTGAACCACGGCCACAGGAGGCAGCCATATGATAGCAGAGAACCATGGTGCCAAGGAGGTGGTCAAAACCAGTGGCCAAGGGCCTGGAAGGCCTTGTGTCAGGGCTACAGCGTGCTGTGCTGGGTAAGAGCACATACTCTGAAGCCAAACGAGCTGGGCCAGAACTGTGGCCCTCTTGCTCCCGGCTGTCTAGCGGGACAAAGCGGGACAAATTACTCCGTCTCCCTGCGCTTCACTTTTCCTCGCCATAAAATGGGGTAACGGTACCAACCTTATAGGGCCACTGTGAGGATGAAACTAGTTCATCAAGGCCAAGTGCACAGAACCAGGCCCATCACGGTATCAGCTACCACTGGCGCTACCCAGTGGCCCCTCTCACCATTTGACTTAGGCACATCATGTCCCTGTCTGGCTTTCAGTCTCTCCTTCAGCACAAAGCAGAGAAAGTTCAGACAACAAACCAGAACAGGACTTCTTAGCTTCTGGAAATTTCTGAAAATACACACAGCCGGGCCATACCCCCACTTGGGTTCCTTCTCGGGAGGTGGGGCCCAGAAATCTCTGCTCAACAAGGTCTCCAGGTGGCTACCACCAACAGCCAAGTTCAGAGGTAGTGGAACCAGCAGAGGTGTTGAGGCTTCCCCACCTCCTGGGCCGGGAACTGTCAGTGTAGTGCTGTCACCAGATGGTCAGATGTTTCAGGGGCATGTCACACATGATAAAGCCCATGGACAGTGGCTGTCCTGCTCGGCACACATCACGTGTGTTGTCTCATGAGGTAGGCAGGGAGCCAAAGTTGCCCGTTGCTTTCCCAAACAGAAGCTCAGGGTAGTGGAGTGACTTGACAAAGGGTCCCAGGCCCCGGCAGGAGCGTCAGGCCCAGAACTTGCTCCCTGGAGCAGTAGGTGGGCCCTCCTGGACAGGGGCAGCTTCTGTGTCAGCTCTCTGGCTACTGGGCCTACTCACACACAGCTTGCCAGGAAGCCAGCTGAGGGCTTTCCAGGCCGGAGAGCTGGGAGAGAGGGGAGGGGACCTGAGACCAGGCGGCTCAGGGGCTGCCTTCAGCTTTAATGTCGGGAAACAGGGCACTCGCCTTCATGCCCAGAGCTCTAGAAAGGGCCTGAGGTGGGCCAAGCAAGAAGGGGAGATGCCAAGCACTGGCCTGTCCCTGATGCCGCCTGGGCCATAGCTGTCTGGCAGACAGGGCAGGGCTCCAGTGGCGGGTAACAGGTGCATTCTCAGCTCTGGGCTACCTACACTTACTCCTGGTCTGAGGAGATTCATGGGTCCCAGGGTCTACCACGTGGACCCATGGGCAGGTGGACGGGGCAAGGTCCTCCTTTCCCACCTGGGTGTACTGTCAAAGGGACCAGGGAGGCAGCGCAGCAGAGTGGTAAGTGTGCAGGCTGTGCTCCCACTGTGTAGGTCACTTGCAATCACTTACCTGCTAATGTGACCCTGGACGAGTCTCCTAACCTAGACCAGTAGCTTAGTTTCCTTGCTTGGAAAAATGGGATAATCACAGTGCCAACCTCGTGGAGTTTCTCTGTGGATTAGATGAGGCAATACGTGCTCATTGACAGGAAGTGCTCAGACAGGAAGTGAGCACGAGCAAGGACTACCAGCACAGCCATCACCAGGGGAGGCCTGGTTGGCCAAGCCTGCAATACACCCTTGAAATAACCACATCCCACTACTCCCCAGAAAGGCCAACCTGAACCCCAACACCCAGACCCAACTGGGGAAGGGCTTTGTCTGTGGTACCCACTGGCGTGACGCCAGTAGGAACCTTGGGAGGATGTCAGGCTGGGTACTGCAATCCTTGTTACAGATGGAGAAACTGAGGCAAGAGCTGGTTCCAGAAGAACCAGCACTGGGGCCTGCTTGCTTAGATCAGGCTGCTGCTCTCTCAGCCCCATAAGGACCCCACGAAGGCAGCAGGGGAGGAAGAGGAAGAGGAGAGGGGAGGAAGCTGAGGCTGCCTGCAGCAAGCCAACCACTACTATGTCTCTTAGAAGTGTGGCTTCCTGAGGGATGCGGGGTGGGTGAAGAGGGAGTGTGTGAATGAGCGTACCCTGGCATGCACACGTGTCCTTGTGTTTCCTTACGTAAACAGCTGCTATCTGAGGGGTCTGACTAGGAGCATGGGGGTGTTTTCACAACATGACATGAGTGTGCACATACACGTACGCCTTTCCTGAGGAAATCAGCTGGAGGAAGAGCTTGTGTTAGCACATATAGCGTGGCCAAATGCGGACTGCGCTGGGGGCATCTGTCCTTCCTAGCCCCTGAGTGGAAAGCATGGCCCACTCAGCTACTTTGCAGCTAGCAAAGCTGAGGCCCAGAGTGGTATAGTCACTTGCCTAAGACCACATAATAACAATAACAGCAACAATAATAAATATATTAATATTAATTAATATATTAATATAATAATAATAGTGGCCAACCTCAGGCCAATCCATTTTATTAACCACTTTCTGGAGGGTTTTGTTTGTTTTTTGTTTTTATAACAAATTTTATTTTTATTTTTTTTTAAGTAGGCTCCATGTTGAACATGGGGCTGGAACTTGTGATTCGTGAGGTCGAGAGTCACATGCTCTACTGACTGAGCCAGCCAGGTGCCCTTCCTAGAGGTTTGGAGGGCAGGGTCCTTTCCACCACGGCTGCCCTTGAACTCTACACAAACTGAACTATAACTCAGGACTCAGCCAACAGGATGGCTGAACTGACCCCCCAAGACTCAACGGCCTATGAAGGGTAAACTAAAGTCTAAAGGTGATACAGAATTTCACCAAGTTCACAACACTCGGCCAGGAGCTCAGGACCTGACATCTGACAGACCTGGCTTCTAACCTTGGTTCTGCCACCTGTGAGCAAGTCGTCTGACTTCGGGGGCCCTGCTGCCTTCTCTGTAGTGCGAAAGTGGGAAACACCTCCCAAGGGCACCCCGGGGACTGGAAGAGGTAGCGCATGCTGCATGCTGAGCACGATGCCTGGCACACAGCCAGCGGGAAGGGAGATTTACGGTTTCGCTACTGCAATGAGCGGGTGGAGGTGGGATCCAGTCTGGACCTGGATTCAGGTCTGAGCCCCTCACCACAGTGACAGCGTCGTTGAGCAGGGACTCCCCGAAGACAAGGATGTGCAGCAGCTCATTGATGTGGATCTCCTCGAAGACGGCCAGCACAGCCACAGGGTCCACGGCGGAGATGATGCTGCCAAAGAGCAGGTTGTCCAGGAGCCCGATGTTGTTGATCTGCTCGCCGCCCACCAGGCACACGGCGTACATGAGACCGCCCAGGAAGAAGGCGTTCCACAGCGTGCCCACCACGGCGAAGATCAGAATGGTGCCCAGGTTCTCCGTGAACTGCCGCAGTGGCAGGAAGTAGCCGGCGTCCAGGATGATGGGTGGCAGCAGGAAGAGGAAGAAGACGTCGGACTGCAGGAAAGGGGGCGTCTCGCCCACGCCCTTGATCAGGCCCCCCACCAGCAGCCCCACTACGATCAGCAGGCAGCTCTCCGGGACGATGCTCGAGATAGTGGGGATCACGTGGAAACCTGCAGAGGGCGAGAGAACGGGAGGCTGTGGGCTTGCGGCGAACCAGGAGGCGAGGCTGGGGACGGGGCTGGAGAGAAGAGCAGCTGGTGACAGGGGCTTGGCCTCAGAGGGCCGCTTTGGTAGCTCTCTGAGCCTCGACTTCCTCGCCCGTGACACACCAATGGTAATACCAGCTTCCCAGGGTTTGCTGTATACACGAAGTGACAATGTTTTTGAAGGGTTTTTTCAAAGGCTGTATGTACAGATTATCTCTGCCTCGGTCGTAGAGCGGTAGAAAGAAGCAGCTCTCTATGCCTCCAGAAGGCAGAGAGGAGCCACTGATTACCGAGGCTCC
The DNA here is from genome assembly GCF_030435805.1 of Mustela lutreola. NCBI lineage: Eukaryota > Metazoa > Chordata > Mammalia > Carnivora > Mustelidae > Mustela > Mustela lutreola. Next base: position 19,847,679 of record NC_081299.1, read on the forward strand.
AGGTGTCCAAAGGCATCACCTCCACCTCCACTCAGACTCGTGCACTCTCCTGCCGAGCCCAGAAGCCAAACAATGAGCAATCAGTTTTGCATGTGAGATAAAACCTAGCTGCCATCTGTTTCTAGCTTAACCCCTGCCTCCACTTTAGAGATGGAGCAACTAAGGCTCAGAAAGGGGAAAGGACTTGCCCAAGGACATACAGCAAATTAGTAGCAGAACCGGGAGAGGACCCAGGTCTGACCCCCCAGCTCCCATCAAACCGAAGTTCGCTAAGTCGACCCCTGCTCCCCCTCCTCATCAAGGCATGAACATGCCCCCCTCACCCCACCTGAGACCTGTCAACCCCCTCCCCGAGGATGCAGTACTGGCCCACCCTGGGGCCCCCAAATCCAGAGCTGGGGAGTAGCAAAAACTCCATTCTGGGAGGTATTCTCTCAATGCCAGGTTTGGGCCCAAGCTCCCTAATGGGTTTTGGTTTTGTTTGGGGTAGGAAGACCCCAGCACCTATCTGCATTTTGGGCACCAAAAACCCCAGGGTCAGCTTGGTTAAGAAAGTATGATACTTGGGTGCCTGGGTGGCTCAGTTGGTGAAGCCATGTCTTCAGCTCAGGTCATGATCCTGGAGTCCCCGGATTGAGTCCCATATCAGGCTCCCAGCTCCACGGGGAGTCTGCTTCTCCCTCTGACCTTCTCCCCTCTCATGCTTTCTCTCTCTCTCTCTCTCTCCCTCAAATAAATAAGTAAAATCTTAAAAAAAAAAAGTATGATACTTTATTCAAGTGAAAAAGCTCTCGCTTTCTTCCTCCCCTCCCTAGCCCATGCGCTCTGTGCAGGCAGATTCCGTTTATAATCAGATGCCCAGGGCTAGGGACACAGTTGGTACTCAGTAAGTATCTACTGATTTGGAAATGCACAGGGCTAGGCCATTACTCACATAATTCCCGATAACCCATCTGGCCAGGCTTTGGCTCTCATTACCCCTGAGATCCTTGGGAAGGAAAAGAAACTTCGTTCCCCATGCCCAAAGCCCCTCCCACTCTTGAGTACTGATCTGGGTAGTGCCAGCAGAGCTACAAGTCAAGACTCACACTCGAAACACTAGCTAGGCCCAGAACACTGGCACAGTGCCAGGCTCCCAGGAGACACTCAAAACGTGGTGGAAAAAAACACATCTCCATCCCAGGCCAAGAGAGAACCCCAGAGCTACCACGTGCATTCTCCGGGCTTCAAAATGGACCTGACCAACCTCAACTCTTGCTGAAAATTCCCCAGTCTTTGGAGTGTCTACCAGTAAGCCCCAGTGTTCAACAGGCTGGTGCATGGAAGGGGCATTTTCCCCCAAACGAGCCACATCCTCTTTTGCCTGCAGATATCTGCCTGGTCTAGTCTGTCTCTCCAGAACACTATTCCTGTACCTCTATCCCTACTGCATGTGGCTGATGTCACATGCTTCTACCTGCCTCCTGTTCCTGGAAGCATTCCCTGACCACCTCTCTCTGCTCATGGTAGGGCAGGACTCCTCTGGTGCCTCTCCTTCTCGAACCTTCAATCCACAGTCACTGCCCCAATTCCTCTCTCTCCTTGGCATCCAGTGAGGTCAGACAACGCAGGCAGGAGCAGGGGGAGACAGGACAATGGTAGAACACCCAGAGACCTGCACTGTCCTGGAGGGAAGACAGGATGGCCACGGGGTGGTGGAGAGCAGAGCTCCTGCAGCCATCAGGAACCAGCTTCTTGAGGCCAGGAGTCCCACTCCAGGCCCAGCCAGCTGACCTCGACACCCTCCGCTGGAATTGAGCACTAAGAGGAGAAGGCACAGGCTGAAGAGACAGCCCAGGGAAAGCAGATGACAGCCCCACCTCCACCAGCATGCTAAACTTTACAAATGCCTCCCCACCCCTCTCTGCCATCAGTCCAATCCACAAAGCTTGCCTGGCCCCAAAAGAGCCACACCGTGTGCTTGCAGACCCAGAGTCGGGGACCACACGGAGAAACGGGGTAAGAGGACAAGTGACGCAAGCCAAGAGTGGTAACATGAAGAACGCTCATTATTCCCGGAGGTGCACGCGAACCAGGCACTGTGCTGGGAGCCTGACACATAGCAGCTGTTTGGCCCTTGCGACTGCCCTGTGGGGTTCGTATTGTCCCCACTTTGTAGCAAAGAAAGCTGGGGCCTGGCAAGATTCACTGGCTTCCCCAGAGTCGAAGGGAAGCAGTCTACCCTAGCTTAGCATATCTGTAGCAGAGGGAGCGAGTCAATCCTACATTCCAACGTGGACATTTTCTTTTTTTTTTTTTTTTTAAAGATTTTATTTATTTATTTGACAGACAGAGATCACAAGTAGGCAGAGAGGCAGGCAGAGAGAGAGAGGAGGAAGCAGGCTCCCTGCTGTGCAGAGAGCCCGATGTGGGCCTCGATCCCAGTACCCCGAGATCATGACCTGAGCCGAAGGCAGCGGCTTAACCCACTGAGCCACCCAGGTGCCCCAACGTGGACATTTTCTATAAGCCAGGTTGTGCTGTGCACTGGGGACACGGAGGTGACGTGGAATCAGAACATCCATGACCAACTCACAGGAATTGCTTTTCCCAGTCTCAGGACCTTCGGACCATCAGGCCTCCCTCACTAGGTTAATAGACAGCTGGCATTCCTGTGTGACAGAAGAAAACCTGGAGCTCAGAAGAGGCAGGACAGGCCAAGGCCACCCAGGACGGCAAGGTCCCGGGCCTCCTGACCTGGGTGCAGAGCACCTCCTTCCACAGAAGCTGGCTCCCACAGAACCTGGGGCTAGAGCCATGTTCCCAGAGCTGGTTCCCCAGGGTCTCCCTGTGTTGGCCCTGCCTCTTGGTGGGCAGGCCCTGACGGGTAAAGGCAAGGGAGGGAGGGGCCCAGGCTGAAGAGGCAGGTCTGGGATCCACTCTTGGCTCCTTACCTCCAGTAGGCGGCCCATTACCGAAAAGCAAGCTTCCAGGAGGGAGGGCGCAGTGGTGCAGGGAAGCGGGGCCCCGTGGGCCTGTTCGGGCTTGTCCCTCTTCCAAGGCCCTGACTCCACCAGCTGTTCCCACCCCCCAGCCCTGAAGAGTCTCCTTAAAATCCAGGAAGGTTGCTGACACCAGGTGTGGTGAAAGGGGCACGGTTGGGGTCCCAAGTCCCCTGACAAAAGCCCAGCCTTAAGGCGAGATCCTAAGATGCCAAGAACTAAGGCAAAACTTCCAAGGTCCAAGCTTTGTGGCCACAGTGATGTCATCAAGATGGAATCTGGGGTGAGGCAGAGGCAGTGAGAGTCAAAGCCAGAGCTGGAACAGAGCCTGGAGATCACCCAAGTCCTCTGCGCCTCGGACAGGGAAACTGAGACTCAAAGACAACCAGTGACCTGCCAGCGTCACTTGACCCTTCCGCCGTGAGAAGGCAGGAAGCTCAAGGCTCAGCCATCACTCAAAACCACATGGCCTCCTGGGAGGGCATCCAGTCCTCCCGGTGCAGGGACGCAAGAAGGTGTGGAATTCCTCATCTCAGGGCCACCCAGCGACCCACCCCCACAGTCCCCCCCACCGCAAGGCAGAGGCAACTCTGCATGTCCCGGATGGGGGCTGGTGGACGACTGCAGGAACAGAGGGACACACACGCTCACCCAGAGTCTCGCTGTATTACACGCTTACCAACTCCCTCTTACACACTCACCACACACATTCTCTCCCACACACGACTCTCACGTGTACTCCCACTTACACACTCCCTTGTACACATACATACCCTCATTATCTCTTACACACACTCCTCATACTCTTACACACACACACACTCCCTCTTACACTCATCCACACTCTAGCTTATAACATTCTTACACACATTCATTCTCACCCTTTCTTACACATACACTCTCTCTCACACACACACGCACAGGCACACTGAACAAACCCTTGAGCTAACATCAAACTGGCAAGGGGCTCCCAGCGCCTCTGGAGCTTCTCGGTGCTCCACCATGAGAATGTTTTACTTCCGTCTCCTGGGATGGTCCCCATCGGCTGAGGCTCAGGCAGCAGAGCGGCAGACAAAGCTTTTCCACACCACCCTCGGTTGCCGGGGTGACCGGACACCCCTGATCCCACTTTCCGCTGCCTCTCCCCTGGCCTGGGCAGTCAGAGGGGAGTGCCGGGAAGAGGGAGCCTCCTTGGCCCACCTGTGCGGGTCACCAGAGACCCCGGGGTGTGTGAGGGGCTCTGCCGCCCTAGTTCCAGGTCTGAGGACTGCTCTGGGGCTGCAACTCGGCCGGGTCCCAAGGGATTCCTGGTTGCACATGATTCCATTTCTCTAACTCCCTCTTCAACTGCCCCAGCAACCAGTCTCAACTACAGGCCTGAAAGGTAATACCTCGCAACGAGAACCTGGCACTCCACAGTTCACAGCAGCGTGCTCAAATGCTTTTTATCTCATTTGCACCTCACCACACCTCAGGAAGGTCACGACAGCCATCCCCCCATTTCACAGATGAGGAAACTGAGGGACAGAAAGGTTAAGCAACTTGTTCAAAGTCAGGTAGCTGATATTGCCTCAAACCCAGGCAGTCTGACTCCAGAGTTTGTGTTCTTAGCCATTCAACGCATCATCTCTTGCTTTTAATTTTGCCATCTATGGGGAGCGTCAGTGCTCAGGCCCAAAGAGGCTCTGAGAGGACCAGAGATAGCATTCTTTTTCTTTTTTTTTAAAGTTTGTATTTATTTATTTGACAGATCACAAGTAGGTAGAGAGGCAAGCAGAGAGAGAGAGGAGGAAGCAGTCTTCCTGCTGAGCAAGAGAGCCTGATGTGGGACTCAATCCCAGGACCCCAAGATCATGACCTGAGCTGAAGGCAGAGCTTAACCCATTGAGCCACCAGGTGCCCCAGAGATGGCATTTTTTTCCATGAGCTTTCCTCTAGGGAAGTCTCACCACTGTTCCCCTTCCAGTCCAGTGGCTAGTAAAAACCTTGGAAAATCCTTCCTATCTTTCAGGTCTGCCCCCTCCAGGAAGCCCTCCCAAGTTAACTCAGCCAGAAGTACTCAGTCTTATCGGCTAGATTTCTAAAGCAGCAGGTGGAAACAATCAGACTGCTCAGCCCGTCTGCTGGATCTATATTCAGCTCTGGTCTCCGATGGGGCTGGAGGCTCCTCTGGGGTAGGAGGAGCTCTTATTCTTCTTTAGTCTGATTCTTTCCACCATCAACATGAGCTATGAGAACCAAGGATAAAGGACACACTCACAACACACTTAGCTAGCATCCCAGCAGATTGACGAACAGACCAGCAGAAACAAAGACATAAGAGCCAAGCCTCCCAGGGTTCCAGTCAGGGTTCTGGGCTGGGCAGCCTTGGGCATTTAAGTTTTGTCTTCTACTCTCAGCTTCCCCATCTGTGTAGAAGCCCATTTCAGAGGGTGTCTGGAGCACGAGAGGAAGTAATCGGGGCAAAGCATGCCAAACAATGCTGGCGCTCAATGTCACCAAAAAGTGGTGACCACTATTAGTATAATTTTTCTCCAAAACTGAAGTTTAACTGAATCACTCTACATTATGAAGACCTGTTGGTGTAAACTTGTCCATCAGTGGACATTAAGCTCCCTAAGGGTGGAAATTTTCCAGAGTCTTCTGGGTCTCCAGCTTCCAGCACAGAGTAGGCATTATTAACTCTCTGTGAACTAAGGTAAAGCTGCCTTTTAGATGTCAAGTGTAGGAAAGAGGAAGGAGGCGGGGATGACTAAATTTCAAGAGCAGGTGATGCTCCCAGGGCTGGGACCATTTGGACTGGGCTTTGAGGGATCAGTAGAAGTTTGCCAGAGAGAAAGAAAGAGAGAAGCAGAAGAAGAGCCATTCTAGGGTCTGTATCCTCTGAACTGCCCAGGACAAGAATCCTGCACATAGAGAAAGATGTTAAGGGTAATGAATAAGTGAAAAACAAGGAAAAAGAAAGAGAAAGAGGAAGGGAGGCTGTCTTCACCAATCCTTTGCCAATATCCAAATATGAGTGCTGTTGTGAAGAGCACGGGAGATGTTACATGACAGATGTCGCATGTGTCTTTGAATCTCGGTCCTTACTCTGTAACTGGGGTGACGCTGCCACCCCCAGGGGAGCTGTGTAAATGTCATGGAGATAACTTAGAGCTCCTGGCCTCTGGGAGTCACCCAGTGAATGACAATCTTTAAACATGTAAACTGATAGTGGCCACTCAGTGATACTGTATTTGATCATGACGCACTTGAACATACACTGTCTAGCACGGAGAAGAAAGCACATACTAGACACTCCCGAGGGTCTGATACGAGGTCCTGCGCTGGGGTGTCTATGAGCTCCTCTCATTTCCTCTCTTGTATCCAGATCCTCATTTGATAGATGAAGGGGCTGAGGCAGAGAGAGGTGAAGTGACTTGCCCAAGACTACCTAGTCGGCAAGTGGCAGAGGCAAAATTAGAACCCAGGTCTCCGGATTGCCGGCCTTCTGCGCCATGCTGTGTTGATGGAAGCAAAGCCTGTCGGGATCAAGGGGGAGAGCATTCCAGTTTGCAATATGCCTCCGCCGAGGATGCAGCCATAAATAAGTCTGTTCCAAGTACCTGGGCGGGAATCGTCCCCCAGGCCGGGGGCATCGGGCTCTCTGTGCCTCCCCCTCTCGTCTTCCACATGGCACCTCTATTTCTTGCTTGTTTTGCTCCATAACACAGGGAGACAGGGCTCCACCCCCCGGGAACATCAAGTGTGGGTAGAAAATGAGCTTAAAAAGCTCTCTGAGAACACAAACAGCATGTATTAGGCTGCCTGAGGCGCGGAGAAAAGAAGACGGGGCCAGGAGGCCGACACCTGGATTCGAGGCCCAGCTCTGCCCTCTAGTAACCACCATGCTCTGGGCAATTCATCGCCCCACAGACCAGCCTCGGATGCCTCGTGTGTAGACAAGTGAGAATCAAGGGCTTGGACACAAAAGCAACACATACTTCGTGAAGCAAAAGCCTAACATCAGAGATGAAGAAGAGGGAAGAACAGAGATGCCACCTGGGCTGGAGGGGACCTGGTAGCCGAGGAGACTTGAAAGCAATCAGCAGAGTGACACAGCGACAGCTGCGCCCTCTCAGAGACCTCACAAGAGAGGTGCACCAGAGTGGGTGCTGCAATCAGGTTTCCAGCGTTGGGGAGCTGGCGGAGTTCAGGGTTAACCCTCAGCACTTAACCTACCATCCCCAATCCCTGAACTCCTCAAACCCCAACTCTGTGCACAGAGAGGAAAACTATTTTTCACCTTGAACTTCCACCAACCTTTCAAAACCTAATTGCCCCAACGGTGGCGGTGTCACCTCCTCTGAGAAGTCTTTCCCGAGCTCCCCAAGCTGAGTCAGGTGCTGCTCCTAACCATGGACCCAGGAGCTCTGTATCTGGGTCTTCTAGTCCGCTTGGCATCCCAGCACACGGTCTTGGGGCCCACGGGTGATGCTCAGGAAAAGCAGGTTCAGGGAATGATGGAAGCTTCTTTAAGAATGTGGGGTTGAAGCTGGGCCATATGAGCAGGAGACTGGAGGGGGAACAGTGTGAACAAATGAGCGGACAGGGGATCTCCGTAGTCTTCTGAGGACCCTGAAGCCTCCAGTCATTGTGGGAGTGAGACCCTATGGGGAGGGAGACCCTGGCTCACAGCTGGAGCTGGCAGGCCACGCAAGGAACTGAGTTGGGGCCCCAGCTGGTGCTGCAGGCCTCCGAGGGTCCCCTGACCTTGAGATCTGACCCCCAGAGCTCCTGACCCGGCCTTGAGCCAGGCTCTACTCCCACCCTGCCTTCCACTCTCACTAGTCTTTTCCCTGGGTCTCAAGGACACATCTCAGCAGCCCCGACCCCATCTCTCACTCCACTGGGGCGACTCTTCTTGGTATCCAGCCCAGCCCCCTGATCACCTAAACGCCCCACAAACATTGGCTGAAAGAACTTCAGTCCAGCAGACTCTCCCCAGCCCCCACAGGAAAGGCTCCAGGTTGTGAGTCCCTGTGTTGGGAGGTGGAGGATGAGTCACAGGAGGGGGGGGGGTAGGGACAGGGACCAGGGACTAGCAGTAAACAGCCCGTGTGTGTTGACAAGATACAGAGCTCCAGGAGGCCACAATAGGGCTTGGCAAGCCATAGGTTTCCAGGCAGCCAGTAAGGATGGCCAGGGGGGTGGGGAGGACCTCAGGTTCCGATTGGCTGGTTTGGGTCCGTGGCAGGTTCTTGCTATACATACTGGTTTCTTTTGATTGTTTTCAAAATGGAAACACAGTGCTTTGATGACTGTAAACAGAATGCATGGTCCTTTAAAACTTTTCCCAACAGATCTAAGTACAGAAGGAGGAGGAGGGGGGGCTCTCCTCATGATTCTTCTCCTCTCCCATTACCCACTACATAAGACACCCTTCAGCCCTCAAATCCACACTGTGACCAGTCTGGTATAGAAAATTCCAAACTTTTCTGTATCTATAGTTTTAAAATTTGGGATAAGGGGCGTATTCTACATCCTGGGCTATGCTTCCTGGGGCAGAGGCTGCCCCAAACCCTTTACTGAAGTGTCTCATTTAATTTTCTCAACAACTCAAATGTAGCAGGTATCATTATTAACCCCCATTTTAAGATAAGGATAGAGAGCATCGGAGGGATGACCACCTACGTGCCCCAGGGTCCAGGGCAGCATTTTAGAAGCAAGATTACCTCCCCTCCCACGGCCTCCCCAGCGCCCCGTGGAGCGCCCTCACCCTATCCCTGCCTTGCCCAGGGCCGCAGTATACAGAACAGTCCCTCCAGGACGGCATCAGGATGAAGGGTGGTTTCTCTTACTGAGATCCTCCACAAAGAGCCCCAGGCAGGCCCTGCCCCTGCAGCTGGCTTGAGGTAGAAAAGAACCTGGACTTCGTCTGGATTCAAGCCACCCCTCTTCCTCTCCAGGTGCCCCGTGCGTGGCTCCCCAGGTGCAAGGCTTTCCCCTCTCCCTTCCATCCCTGTCTGGAGCCCTCCTCCTGCCAGAGTGTTATCGGGACCTGCAAGCCACAGCAGGAGCTCCTAGCACAGCTGCCCACACCAGGGGTTAGGGAAGAAACAAGATGCTCTAAAAGATGTTCCATTTCCAGAAACTTTAGACCTTGGGAAAGCTGGATTTCTCTTTTCTTTTTCTTTAGTGGGGGTGGGGTAGAGTTTGCAAAATGCAAATTTGGGAGAAAACTGAAATCCGGTATACCAAATAACTGTAGTCCTTAGTGTCCCTTCCAGGGGAAAGTCACTTAGCTTTGAAGCTTAACAATGAATTAGATCCATTATATATAACTTGAACTTGCTCACAATACCATCAAAGCAACACAAAGAGAAATTCTACCATTTCCAGGACAACAGCCCTGTGGAAAGCGAGGCCCAGCGTCCCATTTTCAGCTGCTCCAGGGGAGGGAGGGGGCACGCTTCGAAGGGAGAACAAGGTAAAACTTCAGAGGCGCTGGCTGGGTAGGAGAGAGAGGATAGCGCCTAGGGAAGCATCCGGGGAGCCCCTTCTGCCCCTCCCAGCTCCGTCAGCGCTTCGCAACATCTGGGGACAGCAACAGAGAAGAGGTGTCAGCTACACCTCAACTTGGGCTTTTTGGTGACCTCTCAGAAGGGCCGGAAAGACGTCGATGATTGGAGTAAGGCCTGAGAAGATGAGGAGGCTGCCCAGAGGGGTGGGCATGGGTGACCCGGAGGCTGGTGTATCTGAGTACGCATGGGGTGAACTCGAAGTGGCAAGGACACAGGAGCTGAAAACTCTCATTTTCCCACCACCAGACCACTCCTCTTACAGTGGTCCCCGCTGCCCCAGTATCATTCAGTTGCTCAGATGCCAAGCCCTGTAATCATCCTTTCTCTTATACCTCCCCATCCCCAAACTGAATGGCAAACTTCCCTCTGACTCCAGGACGGCCTCCTTGCTTTTCCTTGAACAGAACAATTCCACCCCAGGGCCTTTGCATTTACTCTTCCTTCTACCTGATACACTCTGTACCACAGAGCTGAGCGACAGATTTCCTCCATCTTTCAGGTCCCTGCTCAAATGCCACCTCCTCAGGGAGGTCTTCCCCTGGCTTCTATCCACTCACCCTGCTTTATCTTTCTCTGCAGCGCTCACCACTAACAGAGGTATGTGCTTGTGGATGGGTCCCCTGTCCTCTACCTGAGGGCGGACTGTCGCGACTGCCACGGTACCCCCAGCACCCAGAGCTGTGCCCGCACAGCAGGCTCACTACCACTACTTGCTCATCTGATCGTCTTTTGTCTTGATGACCTAGCAAGGCTGCTGTGAGGACCACATGGGACCACAGACAGGAGAGCACTGAGCAAACCAGAGGCTTTGTTTGGTGGGTTACTGGAGAAGCAAAGCACTCCAGTCACTCCAGCAGCTTTCCCTCAATGGCCCCCAGAGCAAAAACTTGTCACACTTGCGTGTGGAATCCTGAAGCCCTGCACGGAGTCTGCTCACACTGTGTGGCTGGCGGGCTGTCTCCCCCTCCAGACGGCTCTCAAGGGCAGGGACCCTGTCCTAGTCCTCTTTGACGCTCCGGCACTTGGTACAGAGCCTGGGATGTGGCAAAGACCAAGACTTCTTTGTTGAGCCTGCATGACTATCCAAGGGCAGAATTCCAGTCTGATTGAACCTCGTCTCCAGCATATGGCAGTAGGCTCGGTGCACTAGATGATCTGCCATGAGCCTGCAGGCAGACCTGGGTTAGGAGGGCACTGGGAGGGCTTCTGGGCAAAGCAGCAGCATGTGAAAAGGCAGGAGGTGTGGGGAATAAGCATGGCGTAGGTAGCGGGATTCTCCTGGGCACAGCTGACTGTGAAGGCTGGAAAGGAAGTGATGACCTAGGTGGGCACAAAGCAGCCATTTCTCTGGGCAGTACATAACAGATGAAGAAACAGAAGTTCAGAAAGGTCCAGACACTCTCTCAAGTTCACATGGGTAGCAGCAGAGCCAGGTCACAAACCTGGGACTGCAGACTCCCAATCCAGTGCTCAGGCAGTCACCAAAAGGCTGTGGTCTGGGAAAATGTGGAAATCCTATCTGCAAGCACCCCGGCAAAAAAATAATGGGAGATGGGGCTGGCCATCTTAGCACCCTGGAGTGGGCAGAATGGTCCAGCCACAGAGTTGTTAAGTCTAGGCACCGGGGACAGCCCGCCTTGCCTCCCGCAGCTTCCAGTAGGATGGGCAAGCCAGCCCCTGGTCCACCGCCACATGCCTCAGGAGACCAGGAAGCTACATCTGGGGAGAGGAAGAGGCCGAGCCAAGCCCAGACTATGGATCTGTAGACCTGGGTTCTAATCGAGACCCTGCTACCACCTTACTAGGTGCTTTGAACCAGCCCATGCCTTTCCGTGGCCTTCCCCATTCTCAGCGGCATGTTGAGAGCTTTTCCAGCTCTGACATCCAACCAATGAGCTCTGTTGTTGTACAAAGTACTCCACACTCACCAACCCCGTTTACGCCAACAAGCACAGTATCAGGGCCCAGGACAGTCTTCATGAGGAGTAAGATAGCCCGAAGCACGGGCTGGTGTCAAGAGCTCTGGTCTGCCAACCCAGGAGCTGGCTGCTGTCCCAGCTCTGAACCTGAACTTCGCTGGGATCTCTGGCAAATCACAGGACTGCCCTGAGCCCCACTTCCTTTCCCTCCAGCATGGCGATAAGCAAAGTTCATGGTGCTAGGTGGCCGTGGCAAAGAGTAAGGCTGGTCTTAGATGGAGGGGTAGGACGGCGAGGAGCCCCCCTGTTCCCGGGGAGCAGAGCGTGTCTGCTCTCCAGGGCTGGCCTACTTTGCAGCTCAGCATGGCTGCCCCTGACCGGGGTTCTGCAGGAGCGCAGTGGAAAGATCACACCATCAGAGGGGCTGGGCCCTCCACTGGAGCCAGGTTGTATTGAGAGGAGGACCCAGCCGGAGCTCTGGAGGTCTGAGGCAGAGCAATGGGGCCTGAGCCAGGGGAGGCCGTCCCACGTGCAGGCTGGAAGATCCACAGTGACACAGCTGGGAAAGGTGACCTCTGGAAAAGCAAGCAGGGCTCCAGTTGCCTTGGAGATCTGTCCAAGGTTTCAACCCAAACTCAGCCATTAGGGAGCCCTGTGGTTAAGAGAAAGCACAGTCCTGAGAACCGGTGGTGGTCTCCTGGCTCTGCGACCTAGGAGCGGAGTTCCTCCTTGGCAGGAGCTCTGAGTCTCAGGTGACTCTCAGTTTCTTCATCTGAAAAGCGGGCTCATAATCATTTCTATCTCAAGGGTCGTTCCGAGGATCCAATGAGATTATGTGTCTGGAGCAAAGAACCACTAGAGCAAATGCTCAGCAAAGGGCACGGTCTCACCTCTGTACCCTGCATCCCCAGGCCCACAGAGGGCCTGCTGGCACCAGGGCACAGATGCCCGGGAAGCAGCCACAGTCAGGAGATGGGGCCACCCTCCAAGGCAGCCTCTCTGAAACAGGGCTTGCTATCCTGTCCCTGTTATCATTCATTCCAGGCCGAGCCTGGCTGGCAGAAGCTGACAAAGGTGCTCAAGGAGGCTGAGGGGAAGGGTCAAGGAGGAGAGGGGAGGCAGGAGGAGAGGTGGAGGGGGAAGCTGGGGTGAGGCTGAGCAGAGGCCAGGGGGAGGCTGGGTCCAGGCAGAGGGGAGACAGAAAGGGAGCATGGAGGGAGGCTGAGAGGAGGCAGAGGTCTTCTGGATCCCCATGGAATCTGTTTCTTGTCCCCTTTGAAATCTGTGAAAACTGCCTTCTAGGGTACCTGAGGACAGGTCACAGGAGCTGTGGATGGAGCCGGGCTGGGCAGAGGCAGGGTCCCTGAAACTTCGGTGCCAGATTCCAGGGCAGGATGGCGGGGTGGGAGGCCAGAGCTTCCCCTAAGCAGGTGCCCAAGGCAGCCATCTTCTGGGGATGCCCTGAAAGTCTCCTACACACTTTGACAACAGCCCGGCTGGCTGAGCATCATGAGGAGGGAGACAGAAAGGGCACTCTTGGAGGGGCTACCCCTGCCCACTGGGACAGTCTGTCACCTCAGGCCTCTATGAGCCAGGAGACGTACTGAGTGGACGGGGGAGCTGAGCATGCTCAGAGGAGGGTGCCCTTCAGAGGACACTGCAGAGAAAAGAGGAGGACACGGCTGGCTGCAGGCCTTGGTCCTGGTGCCAGGAGGGCCCAGGGCTATGGGAACAGCAAAGGGAGGTCAGGCCTCTCCTAGGGTTCAGAAAGAACCTCAGTAAAAAGCCATAGGAGGTCCGAGGAGACAGGGCCTCCTGAGGCCATTCCAGTCAAACCCCTCCATTCCACAGATGCAAGAATAAAGCTCAGAGAGGACAGGGCCTCAGCCAAGGTCACACAGCAAGGTGAGGCCTCGTACTCCAAAGCCAGTCCTCACGTGGACACTGCATCCCTCATTACTCCCACCTTTTCTTCTTACAAGTACCTTTTACTGAGCACTTTGCTGGATGAGCTGTACACCTTCAGTGCATGAGACCCCTAAAGGTCCTCCGACCTCGGTATCTTTCTCCAGCTGGGGAAACTGAGGCAGGAAGCAGTGAAGAGACTTAACCAAGGCCGTGCAATTGGGTCTTTCTGACTCCAGAGCCACAGCCCAGCATGCTTCCTCTCACCCTGAGTACACTTCCTCCGGCCCTGAGCCCTGGCTTTCTATCCTGCTGGGCTGGAAACAGGAGGCCCAGCTCACTTCAGGATGTCACTTGCTTGCCGTGTGACCTTGCAAGTGAGACACCCACCCACTCTAAACTCTTGTGTCCCTCTAAGATCCCCAGCAGGACCAACAGGGCCTGGTTCTGTGTGTGATCTGCCGGGGAGACCTGTCTGGTACCCCTGGGAGAGGGAGGCCCGCCCACAAAGCCCCTGCATACCACCTGCAGGCACTGCCTTGGGGGACACAGCGTGGCCACAAGCTGTGTGCCAATAGGAGAAGGGAGAACTGTCACCAAGCCCTCTGTTTACTCGTTTGGCCTCAGCAACACCATAAGGTAGGCACTATTTCCGTTTTCCAGAGGAGAAACTGAGGCTTACGGCTTAAAGAACTTGCCCACGTGGCATCCAGACAGGAAGCAACAAAGCGGATACTTGATCCCAGGATGGCCTGACCCCAGAAGCTGAGCTCTGCCCTCATGCCAGGCTGCTCAATAGGAAATGACCTGTCACTGCTTCCTGCCATTGCTCTCTTCCGTAGGCCACAGGTTCTAGAGTCTAGCCCACGTGGGGCTGTGCAGTGAGGGCCCAGCTGGAGGCTGGGAGCCCATCTGTGATGAGCCGAGCACATGGGGCGAGGCCCCAGACAAGAAGAGAGGCTGCCAGCCTGCCTACCTGCCTGCTGCTAGTGTGCCCCATAGAAGTCACAGTCCCGCGCCTGGGAAGAAGCGAAGAAAGCCACCAGCAGCACCTGCTTCCAGCTGAGCAGGCCCCATTGGACGATTGTGCACCTGGTGCAGAGGTGGGGACGCCTGTGGCGGAAGGAACCAGGAAGCAACAAGAAGGCCCTGAACTCAGGCTGGAGGCCTGGTTCCAATCAGCTCAGCCATGAGATGAGCTCAGTGTCTCCCTGAGATGGGGACATGTGTGATCACGGCATTCACTGAGGACTCCTTAAACCTGAAGCCATCCGGTGAGGGGGGCACTAGCACACTCACATCACCAATGAGGAACCAGCAACTCAGAGGGGCTAGGCTACCTGCCCAAGGCCGTGTCGCTGGCAGGGGGCAGGGCGAAGCAGGGTTCAAGACCAGGAGGCAGTCTCCAGAGCTGCCGGGGGCTTGTCCTCGGGGCACTTCTTAACCAAGCTCCGCAGCGGAGCCACAGAGAACAGAAGCTGGATGACTATGTAGTCAACTATCCAAGCGAAGGCCCTGACTGGACTGTTTCAGAATGTTCAAAGGAACAGACTGGCAGGTTGGGGGGGGTCACTCCGATCCTAACTGTGGATGTTACCCACGGAATGGAAAGAACATTGGCCCTGGGTGCCAATCCCCACAGGTCCGCACTCAGGGTCTGGGGTGTGCTCAGTCATGTGGTGACAGGGCCAGGGAACCTCATGGTTCCTTCACTCTGGGTTCCTAGGATTCAAGGTCAGTCAGTTCCACCACTTTCTTGTGTGTGTGACCCTGGATGAGTTAGTTAACCTCTCCAGTCCTTGGGGTCCTCATTTATAAAATGAGGACAACTCCACTCGCGGCACAGGGTCACCCACCCAAGATGCTGAAGGCACAGAGCCCAAAGCAGGGCCACTCAAGGTGAGAGCTCCAGCATGAGGGGGCAGGACCTCCTAGTCTTCGTGTGGGACTCCTGTGACGTCACCATTCTCTGCCACTAGAACACGCGTCACTGCACAGCCTCGCCCTGAAAGGGAACCCGAGGTCTCCCACCCCACCCTGGACCAACAGGGCACTCCCGGCGGCCCTGCCCAGCAACTTGATATCACACCACGGGTGCTTTTAGTAATGAGCGACAGCTCCCAAGGAGGGGGGAGCCCAGGCACAAGGAGCTGCTTCTGCCTCCGTGCGCCTGGTACTGAGTGCGCTGGCCAAATACAGGGGAGATTGGAGCCCGCCTGTGCCGGTTCTGTGCAAATCTTATCGTGCCTATTCTACCTGGGGAGGCACAGGGTGAATGAGGCACAGGCCCCAGCCCAAGCTGGTCAGGGTTTTGCTTCCGGATTCCTGACCTCAGTCTAGGCCATCAGCTCACAGGCCTGGGGGAAGCCTTCTCTATCCTTATAAAAGCTGGGGCGTGGGGGGTGAAGGCTCAGGAGATCCGAACACCAAGCTGTAAAAGGCCTCAGAGACTACGGCACTCCGGGCTGTTACCTGCAGGACGGGGGCAGGGAGCAGGGGTGCTGGTTTGGCTCTTTATGGGGAGGAAGTGAAATCTGTGGGGCCAAGGAATGGACAGTAGTCTGGGTTTAGGGGCACAGTTAGGATGGAGAAGCTGGGGCGCCTGGGTGGCTCAGTGGGTTAAGCCGCTGCCTTTGGCTCAGGTCATGATCTCAGAGTCCTGGGATCGAGTCCCACATCGGGCTCTCTGCTCAGCAGGGTGCCTGCTTCCTCCTCTCTCTCTGCCTGCCTCTCTGCCTACTTGTGATCTCTCTCTGTCAAATAAATAAATAAAATCTTTAAAAAAAAATAAAAATAAATAATAATAATAAAAAAAAAAGGATGGAGAAGGTGCTGTAGCCCAGATGGGGACAGCATCTCCTTCCCCACCCAAGTCCCCGTGCCTCTGCCCTACCTTCCTGCTTCCCCACCCTCTAGGACCAGAGGATGGTGTGCACATCCTCCACTGGGAGGCTGGTGCTGCTTGGAAGCTGTGAGGCCGATGTCTGCTGGCTCTGCAGCCTTCCCTGGGCTATGGTTCCCTCCCAGGTAAGAGGGCAGGCTGGGCTCGCCTCTCAGAGACCCCTAGCTCTGACAGCCCGTGATTTTACATACTAAGCAGCACACATGCGTCACTTTCCACCTTGTACTTTCCACTTTGTACTTTGCTATATGTTATCTTCTACCCTAACATTGATCTTTCCTGTACGTTATCACATTTAGATTTGGACTTCACAGCATCCGTACTGGGCAGGTGTTGGTTCTCCTGCATTAAAGATGAGAAAACCAAAGCTCAGCGCACTGAAGCCCAAGAACACACCCAAACAGGCACAAGTGAGCCAGGAACTTGCACCCAGGGTTCCACACGCAGGAAAGCCTGAAAGCAGCCCTGCCAGGCCAGAGTGGAAGGCCCCCGATGGACTGTTTCAGGAGCTCATCCCAGCCTATTCCTCTTGAAGCTGCTCCTTCAGTGCAGATAAGGGGACTCTTAAAAAGTCAGACTTAATAAAAGAAAGTAAGTTGCAAAAGAGTAGGAATAGCATCATTGCTACTATGAAACTATTCTTATTAAAAAGAACTTCAGGGGCGCCTGGGTGGCTCAGTTGGTCAAGCGTCCAATTCTTGGTTTTGGCTCAGATCGTGATTTACAGTGGTGTACTCAAGCCCCACATCAGGCTTCACACTCAGCTCTGAGTCTGCTTAAGTTTCTCTTTCCCTCTGCACCCTGCCCCCCGCCATGAACACACACTCTCTCTAAAAATAAATGAATAAATCTTAAAAAAAAAAAAAAAAAAGAAGAAGAAGAAGGGGCACCTGGGTGGCTCAGTGGGTTAAGCCTCTGCCTTCGGCTCAGGTCATGATCCCAGGGTCCTGGGATTAAGCCCCACATTGGGCTCTCTGCTCAGCTGGGAGCCTGCTTACCCCTCTCTCTCTCTCTGCCTGCTGCTCTACCTACCTGTGATCTCTCCCTCTCTCTCTCTGTGTGTCAAATAAATAAATAAAATCTTAAAAAAAAAAGAAAAGAAGAAGAAGAACTTCACACAATAGCAAAGTCCAGGCAAACACACTGAACTGTGAGGTGATCGGCTCTAACAAGCTGGTGAGTATGAGGGATAGGGCTTGTATGTTTTCTTTACACACTTACGGAGTGTTGGAATTTTTGTTTCCTTTTTATGAACAACAACAAAAAATCTGGAAGAAAAAATTTTTGAGCACCTGCTCTAAGTCTAAACTCAGTATTAAACACTTTACTGTAACAGATTATTTCATTCAATTTTCACAAAACCCTGTGGAGTCTAAGAATGACCAGAGCAGCTTCATTCATTAACTATCAACAATGGGAACGAACCCGGATGCCGACCAGCAGGGGAGGGAGCCGCTGTGGCTTCTTCATACCAGGCAATGCTGCACAGCAACAAAAGGGACAGGTTCTTGGGCATCTGACGACAGAAAGGAGCCTCCTCAATAAGCCAAGCCAAAGACGCCAGACACAACAGAGTACCCGTGGTCTGACTCCAGTTGTGCCAAGGTTAAAAACAGATTCAACCAACTGATGCCAACAGATCTCAGAATCCTGGTTACCTCAGAGGCATGCGGGGGTACAGACCGGGAAGGGCAAGAGGGGATCCTGGGTGGGGGTACATAGATATCCTCTATCATGACCGATTTGTTAGCATGATTGCAAACATTTGTACATAATCACTGAGTTGTTCACTTTAAGATAAGCATGGTCTATTGTATGTACTTATGCATGTTATCCCTCAGTTAGAGAGGGGGAAAGGGTTCAAGAAAACATGCAAGGGAGGATCACGTCCAGACCAATGATGTTCATGTCTCAGCCTACGTCCGAGAGCTCGCAAGGAAGGTGGTGCAGCTGGGGTTCAAAGCCAGGTCTGCTGGACCATGACGACCTTAAGCCCCCAGGCTCTCCTGACCCTATACGGACTGTACCAAAGGATGCCCTCTATCCCATCCAGGCCCTGCCTCTGCTTTTCCTCCTGCCGATCACGGTGGCTGTGGTTCTGTCACCTGCTCACGTGGACAGCAGCCTTGCTCCGTGGAAGCCTCAGCATACCGAGAGCTGCTGTTTCACCAGCAAGGCCCACCACTAAAGCTTTGGGCCCGCCTGGAGTGGGGACAGGAGGTGTGCTCTATGCCAAGAGGGGGTACCCTGGTGTGTGCCCACGTGCCATCATCAGCCCCAGCTTGCGGTGATGGAATTTCTGATGTGGAAGGACTGCTGAGCAGCAGAGCTGGGCCTGCCAGTCAGTCTCTCCCCCCTCTTCCTCACCAGAGGAGCAGAGGAACTTTGAGGAACTTGGCTTCTCTGGAGCCACCCACTCTGCTTTAAATTCCTCGTCTGCCCAGGCTCCCTCCCTCCTCCCAAGGCAGCCATCTCCTGCTGCTAGGCTCCGTTCCCCCTCCTGCTACATCCTTTTCATTCCCCCACCCCCAACTCCTACACAATCCCTGTCCCAAACCATTTCCTGCAGTTTCCCATCTGATCAGTTTCTTAGGAAGGATAATTATCTATGGAGGGAGGAGGCGGAGAATTCCCAGAGCCAAGAACACTGAGAGAAACTTCATCTAGTGCATTTTCCACCTGCTAGGAGAGCCTGCACCCTCAACACAGGCCAGCCGTGATCAGGCTCCAACACAAAACCTCTCTGGCTCCTGTCACTACAAGACAGAGTCCACACTCCTCTATGTTGAGTCACAGGCCTTCCTGATCTTTCCCAATTTAGGTTCAGGGCTCGTCACCACTACAGTTTAAGTGGCAGTGCCAGAACCAAGACCCGTCTGCCACCAGGGCCCACGCCACACTGTGCCGCCTTCCTGAGCCACTTCAGCCTGCACCGTGGCTGTTCACACGTCTATCTCCGGCACACGACTGTCTGCACCATGGGGCTGGGGGGGTGGGGGAGTTCCTGCCAGCACAGCTGTGCTGGCACACAGCAGGTGCTCAGAGACCAGTTGAAGGGAAGCCGGGGTGCCCATGGGCAGCCCTCACCTGCAGAGGGAATGACGAGGGCTGGTCCCGAGGGAATGGTGGGGAAAAGGAGACCCACTGATACCATTACACAAGGGATTAGGGGTTCAGGAGACCTGAACCAACCCCAGCTCTGTCGCCATGTGGCCTGTGGGCAAGTCATTTCCTCTCTGGTCTTTTGCTTCCTCCTCTGTGCAATGAGGGGGTTGGGCCAGCTCTATCGCCGCCCAGCAAGCCCTGGCCAGCCTTACTGCCAGGTGCTCTCCATGGCACTGTCGGTGACCCTCCCCAGGTCAGCACGCCAGGCCCCATTGCTGTAAGAGCCAAGCCTCTTGATCCCCAAAACCCTTCTCTTTCTCCATCTTAACCACCTGGATTCCTTCCTTGGTCCCTAGCATCCTTCCCAATAATAAAGTCTGATTCTCTGATTCGAGGCCTGGCAGCCCCCCAGAGGTCACGTGGGAGCCCAAGATTCAGCAGGGAACAGGCATGTCAGAGCCCTGGTACTTGGCCACAGCAAGGCGTGCACTAGACAGGTCTGGTGACCGCCTGCCGCAGGCACTAGGGTGGGGCGGGGGAGGGGGAGGCAGGAGTCCCAGCAGAGCCTGGCGTCCACTCAGCCCCTCCCTTCCACCTGTGCCCTCATCCCCTCCTGCCCTGCTCCTGCTCCCTGGTACCCCTCCGTGGGGAACGGCTCTCCCAGGTTGGAGCTTCCGTCCCACTGCCGGCCCAGCCACAGGTGCCTGCTTGGAAGCTTTGCACCTGTTGCTCTCACAGACCTGGGCCGAGTGGCTGTGGGCCAGGGACCGGCTCTGCTCAGCTCACTGAAGCCAGTGCCAAGCCAGAGCCAACTCCCCATCTCTGACTCCCAGGCTCCTCTGCTCATCCCTCCCCGGGTCAGGCCATGTCACCCTAATCAAAAGCCTTCAATGGCACCACATAGCACCTAGAATCCAACCCAAGGCCAACCCAAGCGGATCTGACTCCTGCCCTCCTTTCCACTCTCACACCATACCTCCCTTCCCCACCCCCCTACTCCAGGTTCCTCAGACATGCCCTCCCCGGGGGCCCCAGTCTTTGAAAGACAAGCTCCTTCTTGTCATTTGCTCAGCTCAGAAGACTCCTCCTTACAGATGCCTACGCTGACCATCCAAAGGAGCACATCTCTCTCATATTTATTTTCTCCAGGATACTTATCACTGCCTGACACTGTTGTGTCCACTGCCCAACACCCCACACTGGCCTGCGAGCCCCCTGACTCCAGGAGCCTCCTTGTCTTGCTCCGGGCTGTGTCCTCAGCACCCAGAAGAGTGACTGATGTGGGAGGAGGGGGGCGCTACACATCAGACTCGGTGGCCGGGGAGGCCTATCTGAAGAGATAACCTCTGATCCAGGGCTTGGACAGGGAGCAGGGCTGCGGCAGTGTTCCAGGAGGGAGAGAGCAAGTGCAGGGGTCCTGAGTGGGGGACAGGCCTGGCAAGCCCCATGCACCTGAGAAACCCAGGCTGGCTGGTGTGAGCGAGGCAGGGGAGGGACAGCAGGCAGTAAAGTCGAGATGGGTGTAGCCACACCTCTCTGGAATTTTATTTCATCCCAAATTTATCGGGAAGCACTTGAAAGGTTTGAAGCAGTGGAAGGCTCAGCTCTGGTTTACACTTCTGAACAATCCTGCTGGCTATTTCGTGGAGAGCTAAATACAGGTAGAGGGGAGTTGCAGCCAGGAGCCCACCCAGGAGGCCACTGGAGTCACCTGGTTAGAGACCTCAGGGCTTGAGCAGGAGGAGCAGACAGAGAAATGGAGTGCAGGGCAATGGAGTGGCCATGCTTTCCAGCAGCTTGAGGAGCTCTCTGCTGGAGTCCTAGCCCACCCACCCAGACTTATTTCTCACTGACACCCAACTCAGACACTGGCTAGACCCTCATCTCCCCCTCCTCTGGCCGCCCACCCACTTGCGCCCACTGCTCAGAGCTTCAGCTGGTGCTGCGACTGTCACCTGATTCACCCTCCCCTTGTCTAGGTCTTGTGAAGACACCTGCACAAAGGCCTCTGCTCTGTCCTCATTCTGGCCACATCCCTCCTCTCCCTGAAGTCCTTCCAGGCTTTGAGGCAGTGGCACAGCAATCGCTGGGCACTTTTATTCCCTGAGGTGGCTCTAAAGCCGGCTAAAGGCACACCCCAGGACTCGTACTCTTGAGGGCAGCCATGACACTCGGACAGCAATGTACCCCGCAGAGCCCTGAGCACAAGGCCAGGCACTGGGGAGTTCCTGGACAACACAGCTCCCTCGTGGCCACCACACCCAGCCACACCAGCCACACCCAGCACCTGGTGCCCACAGCCCTGCAGGGAGGCTTGGCTTCTCTGCCCCGCAACACAGGTGGGTGACTGGGGCTGTGGTGAAAAATGCCCCAGTGGGTTTCACAAGCAAAGGTCAATGGCTCTGCATTACCTATGGTTCTGCGTTAATCCCATCTCTGAGCCCTGCTCCAGCTCCACCCACCCTGCCAGCCAACTCCTGCTTAACCTTCAAGGCTCAGCAGCAAGCACTGGGAAGCCCTCTCTGAGCCACCCCCACCTGTCCCCTCCCGTGCACCCATAGCCTGCAGGGCCCTGCGGCGGTTTCTCACAGTGTGTCACACGTGCCTCCTTACGTGTCAGTCTCTCCTGGGAGGCTGGGATTATCTTCATCCGTCTGCCCATCTCTGGCATGGCACTCACGAGGCACAGATCGGTATTTGTTGGATGTGTTTCCCCCTCCCAGCTGAGGACAACACTCAGACACTCAGTGCAGGGCCCATCTGCATGCCCATGCCGGTCTTGGTGACAGTCACCAATGGCCTCTGGCTCTCATGCCTAAAACCATCTTCCAGTCATTTGTGTTTCCTCTTCCCTTGAGGCTACAGGCACAGAGGCAACTCCCATTTCTGAGTGCTTAGGATGCACCTGGAGCTTAACACACGTTCCCCGCTGCAGTGGAGAAACTGAGGCTCAGCCAGGGTAGTGGAGTTACAAAGCGGCAGAACCTTCTGTCCTTCATACTGGCACAGTTCACCTGGTATCACAGCGGGGCCTATTTTAAACACCATCATCTGCTCTGCAAAATTTCGTGCTTTTAGAGCTACACATCAAGTTGTCATACAGAATCGTGCTTTGCTCATTAAATGTTTCAAGTGATAAGTCTTGCTACTACAGCTAGATGGTGAAATGACTGTCATGTAGGAGAAACGGCACAGGACTCGGAATGAGAAGCCCTGGGTCTGGCTCCAGCTGTGTCACAGTCGGGCTTTAGGCTCCTAGGCGGAGTCGCCCGACCTCTGGGGACCTCAGTTTCCGCACCCGTAAAAAGGAGAACAGCAACTCCCCAGAAGGTTTCCTGACGCATGCTGGAAAGTGCTCTAGCACCCTAGGAGTGTACTCATTAAAAAAGGATAAATATTATTTACCCAGAGCCGTCTCACCCCTGTGCTGAGCGCAGAGCTGGACACACAGCAGGGCATTAGTAAGTCTCGCTAAGTGATTATTCAGTTGCTGGGAGATTCAGGAGTCGGAGATAACAAGCCAGTATTTCTCTTCCCCCTGATCCTAGAGGGATTCCTGAGTGCCTCCATTTATCATGTGTCTGGAACATGTCAAATTCTGTGACAACCCTCTTATGAGGGTACTCTCCCCAAATCCTTCCAACATTGCTGCCAGGTGTTACACCATGTTGCAGGGGATCAAATTGAGACAAGAAAAGAGGGAAAGTGACTTGCCCAAAGTCACGGTGCCACAGGGTGGTAGAGCAGAGATTTGAACCCAAGTCTGTGGCCCGGCCTGTGTTCCTAA
The DNA here is from genome assembly GCF_030435805.1 of Mustela lutreola. Taxonomy (NCBI): domain Eukaryota; kingdom Metazoa; phylum Chordata; class Mammalia; order Carnivora; family Mustelidae; genus Mustela; species Mustela lutreola. Next base: position 19,870,841 of record NC_081299.1, read on the forward strand.
TCACCACATTTCCAAAGGGAGCTGCTCTGGGGCACTCTGTAATTCAAAGGTCCTGCCCCAAGTAGAACCTTCTGGCTGTGCCCAGTGAGACCCGTTTCACTCAAGTGTCTCATCTAATTCCTACTTATTCTTCAAGGGTTAGTCCAACAGTCACTCTGTCACTCCCACAAAACTCCCCTCCCCCGACCATCACAGGTGGTAGGTCTTTCTGCCTCTTCTAAACCCTCGTAGAAATCCACCTGCACCTCAAATCACTCCCATCTGCTACTGCCTAACTGGGCTGTGCCCATCTGGCATTCCTCAGACCTACCCCTGAGCTCCTCAAAAGAAGTGGTTCTCGTGCACCTTTGCTTGGTCCACCTGCTAGACCGCCGGCCCCCCCTCCTCCTAGGAGTTTTAACAGGAGTCTTGGGCTGTGCTCGGTGAGGTGATCTGGCTCCGCCTCAAGCAGGCATCCCGCCTGCTTGGTACAGCATCCAGATTCCCGCAGGCCCTGGCCCAGGACCCAACAGATAAGATCTTGATGCCCTGCCTAGTTTGATGGCAAAGATGCTATAAAAAGCACAACACCCAGGCTCGACACTGGCTTGTGACAGAGTCTAAAGCCTTGCACTTGGTTCCCCTGCAAGGGGCTGTACCGCCAAAGGCCACATGGCTTCCCTGCCAGGAACAGCTCTCAGATACTCCAGCAGGAGGCTGCCCTTCTTAGGCTTCAAGGACCCATCAGAGTTACCAATGCTTAGAAACCAACATCCAGGACAAAGGCCACAACCACTCCTATTGATCCAGCTCCTACTGCCCCGAGACCCCTGGGTTATTAGTAATGAGAGCAAGGGAACCCCTTCCTCTGCCACTAAACTCCCGTGTGGCTCTGGGAACATCCACTCTGGACATCCACTCTGGGCCTCAGCTGGGAAATGAGGGGATGACATCAAAACATCTCCATCTCCCCTCTGGGCCCTGGGGCCCCAAGTTACCATAAGGTTCTTTCTACCACTAGTATTCTGCAGGTAGAAAAATATTCTCTACTCTCACACCCAGAAACAGGGGGAGAGCAAAGCATCCTCAGTCCGGAGAACAGCAGAGGCCAATCAGGGCTGCCCAGCACTGTGCCCTCAAAGCCTGTCCCCTCCAGAGGCAATCCCTTGTTTCTGCTGCCTCAAAGATAGCTGCTTCCCGTAGCAGAGACTCAGAGGTGTGGCTGGGCCCTATCCACTTTAGGAAAAACGGGGAGAGGCCTGAATTACCTTCTGGGGTGTGGACTCACCACAGAAACCCAGCAGACCCTGCTGGGGCAGAAGGAGCCCAGCACCTTCCCTGCCTGATAGGAGGGCACAGCAGGAGGAGTCGGCTGCATCTACTTTGATTCCCAGTCCAGAAAAGCTTTTCTCTACTCTACAGGGTCAATCTCCTTTTCCTTTTCCCAGGACACAGCTTACTCATTCTGACGGGGTTCGTTTTTCTCACCCAGGATGAGTTCCGCCACTCATCCCAGGTTTCAGTATTACACTTCACCCAAGGGGAGTCTTTTACCTTCCTTCAGATTTTCATAGCACAAAGTGCCAAAGCTCTTCAACTCTTTGGGGCCACAGACCCCTCAGAAAATCTGTGGCTAGCACTGCTCTCTCTGATAAAAACACACACATACAATGTCTGCAGACTATTTTGGGGGGTCCTCAAGACCCCTGAACTCCACCATGGATTCAGAAAGACCCTGAGGGACACCTAGCTGGCTCAGCTGGTGAAGCCTGCGACTCTTGTTGTGAGCTCGAGCCTCACACTGGGTGTAGAGCTCACTTAAAAAAAAAAAAAAAAGATTCTTAGAAACCTAGATCCTAAAAGAAAAGCAGGTCATCCAGTCCTGTCTCCCACCCAAGCCTGATTCCCTTCCAAAAGCAAGCCTTACTGGTGGGCCGCTCAGTCCATTAAGCATCTGCCTCTGTCCCAGGTCATGGATCCCAAGGTTCTGGGATTGAATCCCACATCGATATCCTTCCTCAGCAAGGAGCCTGCTTCTCCCTCTGCCTGCCTCTCCCTGCTTGTGTGTTCTCTCCCTCTCTCCCTTTCTCTCTCTCTGACAAATAAATAAATAAACTCTTAAAAAAAAAAAGTCTTATCAGACAATCTTCCTCTTCTCCACCTGGCCCACTCCTCAGGACTACTCCTTTAGGAAACCTTCCCTCATCTCTCCTGCTCCAATCCAACGCCCATCATCCCAGCCCGAGCCACACACTTTCCCACCTGTGCTTCCTCCTTTCTGTCCGTTGTCTTACTTCCCTTCCACTGCGACAGAGCTGGCTCTCTGCGAACCTGTTCGTTTAATCCCATAACCCTGAGCTGGAGCTGGAGCGGACCATGACCCTGTGTTTGAGAATTCTGTGCTCTGAAGCCAGGGCTAACAACAGGAGTGGCCCATCTACCAAAGGGTCTCAGTCGGCCCTGGGCCTCAGCAGAGTAGGGGCTCCTCTGGGATGACTGCCTTTCCTGCTGGAAAGTCCCAGAGAGGCCCTTCAACAACTGAAATCGACAGATAGGAAAATTAAGGCCCAGAGAGGCAAAATGACTTACTCTAGGTCGATATGCAAGAAAGAGGCAGAGCTTGGACTAGGACCCAGGTCCCAGCCTAGATCTCTTTTCCTTTACACAAATGGTTTTATGAAAACCAAATCTTTCCTCCTACTCCCACGCTCATATACAAAGAGAGAATTTATGAAAAGCAGCACTGAGAGCGTTAACTCTGGGGAGTTATGACCAGCTGGGTTATCAGAGAAGTGAGGAGGGGAACTTTTACTTTTTACCTTAATACCCTTCTGTACTGTTTTCTTTCTTTTTGTTTCGTTTGGACCAGAAACACGTTTTATTTATTCATATTTTCAAAATAAATCTGCCACAGAAAGGAGATTCTGGCCCCGGCCCACTCCCAACACACATAAAAACAAAGAGAAGCCACACGTCAACCTGTCCGGGCACAACCATAAATTAGTGAGATTGCCTTCTCGGTGTGGTTTATGGCCACTGGTCTCATTCATTCACAGTCACGGTGCAGTGATGGCTTGAAGAATCTTCCCGGGGAAAGTTTAATTCAATTAGGGCTCTTGGCAGCTCCCAGAGGAAGCTCTGGTATCTTGCTTTTACTTACACAAATTGAGGGCAGACCAAACAGACCCAGACTTTCCCAGGGAGACCCCACCCAACCCAGAGAGGATGCCCTTAGAGACCCTCCATTAGAGCCAAGCCCAGGGAGGTGGCCAGAGAGGGAGGTGGCCTTGGCAGCACGGCTCATACACGGGCTGATCCAAGCACTCTGAGTGTGACTTTTGGAGCTCAGCTAAATTCCTGGCCTGGCCTCCAGTCTGGTGACTAGCCTCTCCAACCCTTGCTCTCCTTCCTCTCGGAGCCATCAAACTCGTTTCCTGTCTGCCCCATGCTTCACATGGACCCCATCTCCACATGGAAGGCAGTCCCGCACTCCTTCAATCCCCGGATACTCAGCTCTTAACTCTGCGCCAGGCACACAGAAGGAAGCAAACAAAGGCCCTGTCCTCAAGGGCTGACATGCTTGTGGGAATTGTGTGCTAAGAATAACTCTCTTGGTCCTGCATGGTTATCTCATTCCTCTCCATCCTTCAAGACTGGCTCAAGTTCCACTTCCCCTGAGAAGCCTCCCCTACTCACCCCTGCCCTCAGGGACCGCCATTCCCTGAACTCTGCAGCCGGGAGTCTGCCCATCCCCTCTGTGTGAAACACACCATCTTCTCCTAAGCACACCCAAAGCTCCTAACCAGCAGGGCTGGGGGTTTCACTCTTCTTGGTTCCCTGATGGGCCACAAGCTAAATGCCTGGTGGCTGATTTCGACTGACTTGCCTCTTGGATCCCAGCTTGATGAGACAAATTAATTAGCTGCTCTCGGTCCTGGCTGACCAATACAAAGAAAGCGCTTGTAAGCTTTGCCTGCCACACGGCGAGTGTGTTAAGTGTTGTTAGCTATTCATTTTGGTGAGATTGTGGACACACAGCTGTGATGTCACCTCTCTGCCTGCGGTGGCCTGGTCACCAACAGTCTGAGTACTGAGGAAGGGCCAGACTGAATTAATGTCCCCCCAAGGGACTGGAAAGGGGGCCTGGGGAGGAGCAGGATTTCTCATCCTGAACCTTGCTCCAAGCTGCTTAAGGACGTATCTTTTCAGAAAAGAACTTGCTGGGGGTGATGTCGGGAACTCCAAATTCTCAGCAAGTCAGTATCAGAAGTCAGGGGTCAGGTCTGCCCTAACAGACCCCCGAACTGGCCCCATAAGTTAGACGAGCTTTGGGGGAAGAAAATGAAGTCAGCAGGATCCCAAATAAGGGAGAGAGCCCACTGCTCTGGGCCCGACTCAAAACTTAGTTCAGTTAAAATTAGATTAGCCTATAAGATTAAAAATACCCACACATAATCACGGGCTGCCTAAAAGTATGAGTTGATGTTTATCGGCATCTAAAGACATGGTCTGGCTCAGGGCGGTGTGTGCAGACAACCTTGGGGAGACATGTCTGACTCAGATGTTTGCAGGGGGTGTGAATGCTGCAAAATGAGGCCCACACAGGCGATGGATGACTCAGGAATAATCCAGGTCCTGGGTTTGCTGAGTGAGCCTTCTCTCCCCACCATGGAAAGAAAGAAAGGGGGCAGGGGAGGAGAGGGCGGAAGGAGGCAGGCCAGCCAGCTCCGTCCAGGCTGGCATTCCCAAAGGGAGTCTGGGGCCCCTCCACTCCAGTTCCCGGCCTCTCCTGTGTTTCTCAATGCCAACACCTCAGAGAAGGACGATTTAATTCATAGTGGAACTTGGGGGGAGAGGAGGTCACAGTTTTTTCCTAAACCCAAGAAATGATCCACACAGAGCCGTTAAGACTTGAAATAGTAAAACCGTAAAACTTTCTTGTTCAAAATGATTATGGGAAAAATAAAACTTATGAATTGAAAGGGAGCCGGGGCACAATGAGGAACACGGGCTCTGGAGTCGGAAAGATGTGGGCTTAAATCCCAATCTAGCTGTGCAAGTACCCGACAAAGCTTCTGAAATAGGAGCTCAATAAGCAGCAGCTAAGGTAATTTGCAAAATTTGACAAAACTACTACAGGTAATCCCTAACAGGAGCTCAGAGAGGTTGTGCCTTTCCTAAGGGCACACAGCTCAGCAAAGAACTAAGACCAGATCTCAAGTTTCTTGACTTCCTCATTCCTGCCCATTCAGCATGTTTTTGGTTGTAGTTCACTTCTCTGCCTCTCCTTTCTCCTCCGGGAGGGCCTACAACACTTTAAGGAAAAGGAAAAGCCCTCTATTGCAAAGGTTTGCTGTTCCATTGAGCGAATGACAGGCCCTGAGAATGACAGGCCCCTCACACTCTTCGTTAGCTCTAGTTGCTGATCTGGCCTGGGCTCCAGACCACCCCAGACTGCCCTGCTCCTTCAGCTCTCCCTCCTACTGGGGGAGCTGGTGTCCCTTCTGACAACCACTCCAGTTACCAATGTGGATGTGCCTAGTCACTTACTCTCATCAAAACCCCTTTGGATCTCTGGTCTCCCTTGATCTTTATAAGGACACAGCATGTCAGCCAGGAAGGAAAGAGGATGGGGTCCTGGGTTAGAAGTCCAGAATTGCGTCCTTTGGCACTTACTTGCTATGTGACCTTGGGTTCTTTAGATGTACAATGGGCACATCAACCACCTGCTAACCCACTGAGACGATCAGAATTAACTACTACATACGTAAGTGCTTTGGAAACCAGTTACAGTAGTAATGATAGTTACTACTAGATTCTGCCTGCCTTCTAGGGCTAAAGAAATTTGTGCCATCTGCTCCCAACACAGAGGTTGCCTCTCAGGGGATCCTGCTGAGCCCTGAGCACCCTCTCTGCCAAGAGGCAGAAGAGCCCCTCCTGGCTCTTTCACTGGCACTCCCCTGCCCAAGGTGGGAAGAAATGAGCTCTAGTCAGACCACAAAGAGGGCACCTCCAAAGAGAGGACAGGGAGGTCACTACCAGAGGACCAGGCACAGGCCCAGCCTTTATCTATGCAACTCATGGAGACAGGGGATAGGCCCAAAGCTAGGCACTGAACCCCTTTCTCAGGACAGAGAGAGGGCTCCCACCATTGACATCCGCCGCATCCCAAGAGGGAGTCCAAGCGCAGGAGGCTGGGCTCCAACTCCGCAGAAGGCCATGTATGCCTCTGCCCCGGGTCTGTGAGGGGCAGGAGAGACAGGTGCACTCCTCTGGGGGTTATGCCAAGACTCAAACAGAAAAGAAACAGCAATTCAGCATCATGGAGGATAACCTCTATGAGCTGTTTCCTCATCTGAAAAACAGAGATAGCCTTTTATTTCATATGATTTTAGTAGGAATTAAATGAGATCACTTTTATAAAGTGCCTGACACTACTCTGTAGATACTCAATAAATGGTAATTCTGATTAAAACACAAACACACCCAACAGAAGAGATGTCACAGGGCAGGCTAGGCCTCGTGCCAAAATTGTGGATAAACAATAAGGGAAACGGGTTCAGGGGGAGAAGCCAGAGCAACTGCTGTGGGCTGGAGTGGGCTGGGAAGACCGCCCAGAGGGGTGGAGTCTGAACAGGCCCTAGAAGCAGCCTGAATAGCGGGGCACAGTGCTGGGCACTCCCAAGGGTGTCCTCTACACCCGTCTTAGAAGGAAGGTAGAGATGGCATCATCACTACCAATGAGGCAAATCGGGTCCAGAGAAACAAGGCACCTGGCACGGACACTGGTACTGTGGGGCAGGGGCAGAAGCCCAGGAGTTCTGACCATGTCTTTGCTTTCCCAGAGCTGGAGGAGCTGGGTAGGAATGAGAAGAGAGGCATGCCTCGTGGGAGCTCTGCGGAATGAAGTCCAACGTGACTGCAACGTGACCAGTCAGGAGCCCTCCAAGAGCCCGGATGCTTCTGGAGACACATGTCCTACCTGAAGGCTTCCTCCCAGCCCCTGGCTGACCCTCTCCTCCCATCGTCCTGCAGTCAGCTCTCTGCCCAAAGAGGAAAAAGTCGCCCCTTTCTTTTTAGAGAAGGCTGTCTGGGCTTCTTGAGACAATTTCAACATGACCTTTAAAGTTGTTCCTCTCTCCTTCTCAGAAGTGGGAGAGGTGAGTTCTTGTCTTATTTTACAGGAAGCCAGTTGCTGGGGCTGATAGCCATGCTTGTGAAGTGGGAGGCAGTGACCCCCACCCCCACCTCCCCTACTTACAGACCTGTTTAAGGAGGAAATGACAGGATATGCCTTGCAAAGACCAAAACAAAACAAAAGCTATAAGACATGAAGAGACAAAGGAAGGCTTTTTTGTCTCTGGTCAGGAGACAAGAAGAATACCTGCTTTATGGGCTCGCGAGCCTCTGCCAGGAGTTCCAGATCAGGGATATGGGCAAACAAACACAGGGGGTACCAGTGGCAGGCCAGGTTACAGCTGGGCTCTCCCTTGGAACAAGCACTAGAGTGGCAGTTGGGTGAACTGGGGACAAAGCGGAATTCATGCAGGGCCCAAATCACAAGGTGGGGGCGTGGGGAAGCAAACCTAACCTAAGGCTTGGGGTCACGCTCACAGGTCTCCCAACAGTCTAAACCCCCCTCCTCCCACCAGCCCCTCCCTGTCAAAGACAAGGCAAGAATCCCTGACCATCAGAGCAAGCAAAAAGGCCCAGAGCAGGGCCTCATGTCACCCATGGAGCCAGTCAGCAGAGAACCCAGAAGCATTCCTCTAGAACTTCAGCCTCCCACAGCCATCTCTGACGGGGCCAACCTAAGGCTCCGCTCACTGATGAGGACAGGAAGGCGAACTGCACACAGCACTTTCTATTCTTAACGGAGGGGCACCTTACAAGGCAAGCAGCTGCCAGACGTGACAGAATGAGGGCTCCGACTCGGTTCCTACCCACACAGAGGCGCTGAGGGAGTAGGCAAGACCCCAGAATGAACTCCTAGATTCCTGGATATCTGAGCGTGCACAGGGAGCATGGCCTCAGCCCCAAGACCTGTCCCCAAAGTCAGTTGGTGCTCTCTCCCCTCCCCCCTCTAGAACCTGCCCTGGAGGCAGCTAAAGTGAAAGAACAAAATCGGTAGGACACACCCAACACACCGAAACCTTAAGGAAGGACGCCCTGTGGCAGCCTAGGGTTGAGAGATTTGTAATCTTCCAGCTTCAGACGAAGACTGTATGTGGGAGGCTGAGATAGAGATGCATTTGCCATTGGTGCTTCAAATCCCAACAGGTGTGGACGCCGGGGTGCCTCAGTCGGTTAAGCTTCGGCCTTCGGCTCAGGTCATTATCGCAGGGTGCTGGGATGAGCCCCGCATCAGGCTCCCTGCTCAGTGGGGAGCCTACATGCGTGCACGGGCTCTCTAATAAACAAAATAAAGTAAGTCCCAACAGGGGCAGCTGTCACTACTGAGTACTTCCAGTAGGTATAAAGACAGCTTCATTTGTGTTAACTGGGGTCACTGTCACATCGGCAGCACTCTAAGTACTATTATTCCCCCCATTTTATACCTGAGGAAGCAGAGGCTCAGAAAGGCTCAGTGGCAGAGCAGAGGTGCCTGCATCTAACCTCAGTTCTCCACTGCAAAGGTAAAGGAAGAAATGGTCGTTCACTTTTGCCACCTGAACAGGGACCTTGGGATCTTTTGGTTGTAATTCTCTTCCCCAGAAGAGCCAGATGCTAGGGCTCCTCTGTTTTCCGAATGCCCTTCCAAGCCAGAGACACCAGCTTTTGGAACTGCAAACGTTCTCAGACATCATATCCAGTCTCCTCATTTTACAATGGGAAAACTGAGGCCCAAGGCTGAGTGACTTGCCAGGGTTACCTGAGTCAGTGGAATGAATGGCAGAAATGTCAGACCTGGAAGGGGCCAAAGATCAGCTGACAGGTGGGGAGGCGTGACTGGGCCAAGGTCACAGAGGGAGATGGGATGAGAAGCCAAGTTTCCTAACTTCTAGACTGATGGCCTGGCCATGCCACCCTCTCTGTTCTCCAGCTGCTCAGGGTCCCTGGTACGGGTTCTGATGGGGACAAAGCAGGCCAAGCCTGACCCCATTAGACACAGATATCAGGCCTTCAGGGACAAACTCCTTCCTCCCTGGAGTAGGATCTCTGTGGTCACACCAAGAGAAGACACTGAGACTTGTTGTGTGTGTACCAGCCCCCCAGTGCCCTAACACAATGCCGGGTATTGCTGGAAGGTCGAGGGAGTTGCAGAGAGAAGGACAATTTCTAGACAGTGACCGTGAGGTCTCTTCCAGGTCTCATATAGGCAAATGACACATCATGGTCACTAGTTTCTTACAAAAAAAAAAAAAAAAAACAAGACACAGTTTTCATGATTCAATTGGTAATGGTCAAATTTAGAGATTCTTGCCAGTCTCACAGCTGGGCAAGACCTGCAGAAAAAGGCCCCAGCTGGTTCAAGGTCATGTTGCTGTCCGAATCAGTACACATAGCTCCCCTTGCCCAGTCCTTGATTTTTACCAGGAAGCTGGCTGCCATCAGGATACAGGTACGTGGAGCTGGTAGTCCAGCTCCATGCACAAGCCCTCCTACTGTCACAGCACCAAAGCTCCATGCCAGCAACTGGCTCTGTCAAAACAGTGTCCTGCTGCGGCATGTCCCAGAGCCTGCCTCACACCAGCCTAGCATCACCACTCAGCTCCTGCATGTCCTTGGGAAAGCTGCAAAGCTTCCTACCAAGAGTCACAAACTCCCCAAACCCAAACCAGCAGAATCCCAGATCCTCATGTCTTCCACAGATAGGTGAGGCTAACAAAGCTAAGGCAGCTTTCAAAGCCGCCCCAGACACACTTCCAGAGACTTCTGGGCTATGCAGGCTCCGGGGAACTCCATCAATCACCCAGCAGAACAGAGTGTCCATGCCTAGCAGGGAGGAAGACCAGGGAGGGGAGGGAACAACTTTTCTGGTTCCTTCTCCCCACAAGAACATTTCAAAGTCTCTTTGGACCAGAATATCCTGAGCCCATCACCTGTCCCTCTCCCACTTGGTTGAGTAGCCAGCCAACGTGACTGGCCAGCCCATGCAGCACCTTGAGACACAGCGAGGTGCCAATGTGCAGGTGATTGGGGGGACCAGACCAAGCTTCAACCTCCTCCACTCCCCCCCCCACCTCCAAAACAGACTTCACAAACTTCCAGGGCCCCAGTCCCATACACTGTGTAAAGGATGGCATTCCTGGGCAGGAAACTGACTCAGGGGCTCCCGGCCAGCCTGGGCAGGCAAAGCTGACAGATAACATTCTGGGAATAAAGGAAGGTGATACTGTGGGGATCCCACAGGTCCAGCACACAGGTCCCCTACTATACTTAAACTCCTCAGACAGGCCAAGTAGATAAACACTCCATTCTGGAATGCCCTCCCATGAAGCATGTAATTGCCGCGGCTGCTGTTGACAGAGTCGACTGTGCCACTTGCTGGAAGACACTAGTCTGTCTCGTACACAGCTGGGTGCCTGGCTCCCCTTGGGGTCTGGCCCAGCCACAGGAGACCTGCAGGCCTGGAACCCTTGCTGGACGTACCTTGTATAAGAAGCATCCCATGCTCTAATCCTGCTTTCCCCCCTTGCACATAAGCTGACTCCAATCTTGGGAGCCCTCAGACCACAGAGCCCAAGTTTGAGAAAGACCAAGATGGCAGGACAGAGGCTGCCTACTTTACTGGAGTGGTCCACCCCTTTATTCCTGGGTAGTCTCAAGTGGTAAGGATGGGGCAAGAAGCTCACCAGTTTGGGCCACAGAAGTGTCCAGGTAACTGGACTTACCTATCTTCATGAGGCAGGCCAGCAGGATCCAGAGCGAGATCTCAAAGGGTGTGCGCACATGTGTGTAGTCGATGCCCAGGACCGGAAAGGCCTTTCGAGTCTTCATGCCATGTTCAGTGACGGAATGGTTAACAGGGCGGCTCTCGGGGGCGATCTCCGGTGGGGCGGTGGTGACATCCCCAATAGAGCGTTCCCGTGGGGGCTCTGAGCCTCGGATGGTGCTGGCCGTAGGGCTGGGCTGGAGGCCATGGCTCCTGAGAACAGGCAGCAGCCCCACCAAGGCTACCACAACCAGCAACGAAGGGAAGATTCGCGGGGGAGCGCGGCCGCAGATGCCAGACCACAGAAGCATCATGCTGATCCCTTGGTTCAGCAGGCCTTGACCCTTAGCAAAGTGAGAGTAAGACCTGGGACATAGGTAGCAAGGGGTCAGCAGGTGGAAGACAGACTAAGGCCGTCCCTAGGAAAAGTTCATGTTTTAGAGAGGTATTTACGTGGAAGCAGATCTCTGGGGGGTAGAAGGAGGCTGGGTTTGCAATGGAGAACTCCAAACTGGGGAAAGGGGCCAAGGACCCAGAAAGGACCACAGGAGTCCAATAGGTCTGGAACTCCAGGCCTGGGGGGGATGCGTGGGGGGGTGAGGGGGGGAGAAAGGGATTGCACCCTAGGGACAGAGGAAGGGACAGAAGAGGTTGGACCCCAGGCAAAGAAAAGGAAAGGGGAAAGCTGGGACCCTTGGCTGAGGAAAGTGACTGACGAGCCAGGACTCAGCTAAGGGAAGCGGCAGGGAGCCTGACCTAAGGGAAGGGGACCAAAGGAGGGGTGGGGGGTGGGAGCCAGCCCAGGAAAAGAAGAGAGGGGGCTGGGAGCCCAGCCTGCGAGGAAGGAGTGAAGCCGGAAAGGGGCCGGGAGTTTCCCCACCCAGAGAAGGGCCGGGGTGCAGGCGCGCCGGGCTTAAATTCCGGGGAAATGGAGGGAGGCGGAAGGCGGAGGTAGGCGGCCTGGCGGGAGGGTGCCTCGGCACGGGCTGGGGGCGGCTCGCGGTGGGCCGGCAGCAACACACCCCTCCTTGCGGCCCCGGCGCGGCGCTGCACTCCGCCCCGGCCCAGCTTCAGCTCCGCCGCGTCCAGCTCCAGCGACAATTGCAGCCCCAGCCCCTAACCCGGCGGCAGCGGCGGACTGATGCCTGGCTGAGCCCGGCACTGCTATTTATAGACACCAGCGAGCAGCCAGCGCAGCGGGCTAGAGGGACCTGTCAGCGCCCGCGCACCGCAGCGACCACTGTCGCCAAGGGAAGGAACTACGGGTAGGAAGAGGACGAGTCAGAAGTTAAAAAAAAAAAAAAAAAAAAAAAGGCGGGGCGGGGGGCGGGGAGGAGGATTGAATCCCCTGAGATTCTAACTAACACGGGTGGAATGCTTTACTATTTACAAAGCGCTTTCACTAGACACCAGCAGTCTCATGAAGAGCTCTCAAAGGATGTATTTTATCTTATGTATTTAGTTACTATATGACCTTGAACGAGTTACTTAACTTCTCTGTTCCCTAGTTTTCTTATCTGAACAGGGGACATAGTAGATGTGCCTATTTCGGAGCGATGCTATGATGACCAAATGAGATAATCTACCTAAAGGGTTTAGAATAGAGCCTGGCCAATAAAACCATTATTATGGTTCCAGTTTTGCAGATAAGAAAATAGGAGAATTCCTTAACTAGTGTATAGTTATAATAGTTTGCTAGAGCTGCCGTAACAAAATACCACAAACTGGGTGGTTTAAAGAACAATGTTCAACAACATTGAGTCTGGGTGGCTCAATGAGTTAAAGCCTCTGCCTTCCGCTCAGGTCATGATCCCAGGGTCCTGGGATCGAGCCCCACATCAGGCCCCCCGTTCAGCCTCTCCCTTTCCCACTCCCCCTGCTTGTGTTCCCTCTCTTGCTGTGTCTCTGTCAAATAAACAAAAGTTTTTATTAAAAAAAAAAAAGAGAGAGAAAGTGAGTAGGGTCATTAATATAGACATACCTGAGAGATACTGCAGATTCAGTTCTAGACCACTGCAAAATCACAATAAACCAAATCAGATCAATTTTTTTATTTCCCAGTGCATGTAAAAGTTATGTTTATACTAGAGTGTAGTCTGTTAAGTGTGCAATAGCATGATGTATAAAAAAAATTGTTCAATAAAAACAAAACAAAACACTGTCCATACCTTTTTTTTTTTTTTTTTTAAGTAAGCTCTATGCCCAGGCATAGGCTCTATGCCCAGGCTTGAACTCACAACCCTGAGATCAAGAGTCACATGCTCTACCAACTGAATCAGCCAGGCCCCCCTGTGCATACCTTTATTAAAAAACACTTTGTGGGGATGCCTGGTTGGCTCAGTCAGTTAAGCATCTGATTGATTTCACTTAGGTCATGATCTCAGGGTTGTGAGATTAAGCCCCGTGTTGGGCTCCATGGTCCCAGAACAGGGAGTCGGCTTCTGTCTCTCTCCCCCTCCCTCTTCTCTTCCCCCTGCTTGTGCATATGCTCTCTCAAATAAATAAATAATTCTTAATTTAAAAAAATACTTTATGGCTTTTTTGGCTTTCAGCTTAGAGGAGGTGAAGGTGCAGTTGTCTTCCATGGTCCCAAATCTGACACCAACCCCCCACCACCACCAATGCCATGTCACTTTGACCCCAATGAGATCAAAGTTGTATACCTGAGGTACACTGCTGGGGAAATCAATGCCACATCTGTCCTGACCCTGATCCGTCTTCCCCGGGTCTAGATCCAGAAAATGTTGCTGATGACATCACCAAGGCAACCTGTGACTGGAAAGGTCTGAGGATTACAGGGATACTGACCACTCAGAACAGACAGACCCAGACTGAAAAGATACTTTCACTCTTGGCCCTAATTATCAAAGCCCTCAAGGAACTGTCAAGAGACAGAAAGAAGAAAAACATTAAGCACAATGGAAATATCACTTTTTTTTAAAGATAAAGATTTTATTTATATGACAGAGAGAGATCACAAGTAGGCAGAGAGGCAAGCAGAGAGAGGAAAGCAGGCTCCCCGCTGAGCAGAGAGCCCAATGTGGGACTCCATCCCAGGACCCTGAGATCATGACCTGAGCAGAAGGCAGAGGCTCAACCCACTGAGCCATTCAGGCGCCCCTGGAAATATCACTTTTGATGAGATTGTCAAAATTGCTCAACAGGTGCTGCATGGATCTTTAGCCACAGAGCTCTCCAGAACCATTAAAGAATCCTGGGACAGCCCAGTCTGTGGGTTGCAATGTTCATGGCCACCACCCTCATGACATCATAGATGACATCAATAGAGGTACAGTGGAATGCCCAGCTAGTTAAGACTACAGAGGAAAATATTTTAATAAAGGATAATTTGGGGCACTTGGCTGGCTCAATCAGTAAAACATGTGACTCTTGATCTCAGGATTGTGAGTCTGAGCCCCAAGTTGGTTCCAGAGAAATCATCATGAAAGAAAGAGTCAATCAATGCAGCAAACGTCATGTTTTTTTTTTTTAAGTAAGTTTAATAACATATATTTTTTTTAAGAGGATCACTTGACAGACAACTCCACCCTCCCCTGTAGGAAAAAACCTTTATGGCTAAAAATGCTAACCATGATCTGAGTTTTCAGCAAGTTATATTCTTTTTGTTGGTAGAGGGTCTTGCTTCCATGTTAATAGCTGCTGACTGATCCGAGTGGTGGGTGCTGAAGGCTGCGGTGGCTGGGGCAATTTCTTAAAATAAGACAACCATGAAGTTTGCTGCATTTATTGACTCTTCCTTTCATGATGACTTCTCTGTTACCCACAGTAGAATTTCTTCTAAATTTGGAGTCAGTGTTCTCAAACTCTGCCGCTGCTTCATCAACTCAGTTTAACTAATATTCTACATCATTTGTTGTCATTTTGACAGTCTTCACAGCATCTTCACCAGTAGATTGCACTTTTTTACTCATCCATAAGAAGCAGCTCCTTATCCATTAAAGTTTTCTCATGAGCTCACAGCATTCCATCCTGTCTTCAGGCTCCGCTTCTCATTCTAGTTCTCTTGCTGTTAACACCCCATCTGCAGCTACATCCCCCACTAAAGTCTTGAAGACTCACAGTCATCCATGAGGGTGGGAATCAACTTCTTCCAAATTCCCATTAATGTTGATATTTGGACTCCCTCCCATGGATCGTGAATGTTCTTAATGACATTTAGAATGATGAATCCCTTCTAGAAGGTTTTCTTTTCTTTTTTTTTTAAAGATTTTATTTATTTATTTGACAGACAGAGATCACAAGTAGGCAGAGAGGCAGGCAGAGAGAGGAGGAAGCAGGCTCCCTGCTGAGCAGAGAGCCCGATGTGAGGCTCGATCCCAGGACCCTGGGATCATGACCTGAGCCGAAAGCAGAGGCTTTAACCCACTGAGCCACCCAGGTGCCCCTAGAAGGTTTTCAATTTACTTTGCCTGGTCCATCAGAGGAATTACCATCTAAAGCAACCATAGCCATATGAAATATAATTTTTAAATGAATTTCTTAAATAATAAGGCTTGAAAGTCAAAATTGTTCCCAGATTCATGGGCTGTAGAATGGATGTTGTATTAGCAGGCATGAGAACAACATTAATCCTGATATACATCTCCATCAGGGCTTAGGGATGACCAGTGCATTGTCAGGTAATGTTTTTGAAATGAATGTTTTTTCTGAGTGGTACATCTCAATAGTGGACTTAAAATATTCAGTAAACCAGGTTGTAAAGAGATGTGCCGACATCCAGGCTTTGTGGTTCCATTGATAGGGCACAGGCAGAATAGATTTGGCATTGTTTTGTCTATGGCCATACCACCCTGAACGCGCCCCATCTCGTCTGATCTCGGAAGCTAAGCAGGGTCGGGCCTGGTTAGTACTTGGATGGGAAATTTGGCATTGTTTTTAAGGAGTTTGGGAATGGAAATGAGCATTGGTTTTAACTTAAAATCACCAGCTGCTCTAGCCCCTAATGAGAGAGTCAGCCTGTCCTTTGAAGTTTTTTTATTTTTTTTAAGATTTTATTTATTTATTTGACAGAGAGAAATCATAAGTAGATGGAGAGGCAGGTAGAGAGAGAGGAAGGTAAGCAGGCTCCCTGCTGAGCAGAGAGCCCGATGCGGGACTCGATCCCAGGACCCTGAGATCATGACCTGAGCCGAAGGCAGCGGCTTAACCCACTGAGCCACCCAGGCGCCCTGTCCTTTGAAGTTTTGAAGCCAGGCATTGACTTCTCCTCTCGAGCTATGGAAGTCCTGGATTGCATCTTCTTCCAGTAGAAAGCTGTTTCATCTATGTTGAAAATCTGTTGTTTAGGATAGTCACCTGATCACTGATCACAGATCTGAGCCAGATATTCTGGAGAAATTTCTGCAGTTTCTACATCAGCACCTGCTGCTTCAGCTTCCCCTCACACTTTTATTTTATGGAGATGGCGTCTTTCCTTAAACCTCATGAACCAGCCTCTGCTAGCTTCAGACTTTCCTTCTGCAGCTTCCTCCCCTCTCTCAGCCTTTACAGAATTGAAGAGAGTGAGGGCCTTGCTCTGAATTAGGTTTTGCCTTCACCAGGAGTAGATTTGCTGCTGGTTTGATTGCTTACCCAGACCACTCAAACTTTCTCTACATCAGCAATAAGGTTGTTTCAGTTTCTTATCATTTGCGTGCTCACTGGAATACACTTTTTTTTTTTTTTTAAGATTTTATTTGTTTATTTGCCAGAGAGAGAGAACACGAGCAGGGGGAGCAGCAAGCAGAAGGAGAGGGAGAGGCAGGCTCCTCGATGAGCAGGGAGCCCCATGCTCCCTGGGACTCAACCCCAGGACCCTGGGATCATGACCTGAGCTGAAGGCAGCTGAGCCATCCAGGTATCCCCACTGGAATACACTTTTAATTTCCTTCTAGAACTTTTCCTTTGTGTTCACAATCTGGCTGACATGAGAGGCCTCGCTTGGCTTTCTATGTGACTTCTTCATTAAGCTTAATCATTTCTAGCTCAGTTGGTTAGATGTCTGGCTCTTGATTTTGGTTCCGGTCATGATCTCAGGGTTGTGAGATCAAGCTCTGAGTTGGGCTCTGCCTCTCTCCCCTTCCCTGTCCCTCCCCCCCCCCACCCCTTCTCTCCTTTCCCCACACCCAAAATGTAAACACTGTATCGCTCCCATCTCCATTTGGCTATAGGCAAATGGGACACACACACACACAGCTTTCACAGAGAACTTTCTGAGCCTCTGTTTAGACAGCTGCATACCCCATCCCCATTCTCCGCATAGCACACAACTTCATACATTCAGGCCCACAAATTTCCCCCCTAATTATTTATAAGACAATTTGAAAGTACAAAGATAACAAACAAAATTTTCACTTCTGAATTATCAACTGTTACAGTTTCTTGTATTTGTTTTCAACATACAATTATTTGTGATGGTTTTTTTTTTTTTTTTCCACAGATATATGTACCGTAAATCTTAAAAAGTCTCTTAGAACCTGTTTTGGCATCAACCTCTATATGAATGTAATGTACATCAACTTCTAGCAATGACAGGCAGCTTCTGCCATGAGTGTAAAGTATTATTTGGACACTTCAATACACATCTCTTCACTCTGCACTGCCTCCAGCTACGGCCAAAACCTGGGTGTACTTTCTGGACTGTCCGCATCATCTCTCCTCCCATTCTCCAAAATCCAGCCCAGTTAGGTTTTCACCCCCAAATGCTGTACCTAAACCCTCTTGTCAATGTCACTAATGGCCTCTACTGGAGAGGAGAAGTCTCTTCTACCCATCATAGGGTCTCCTGCTGGGGTCCTGTCAGTTAGACTAGCCAAAGACGATTAACAAGGAAAATGCAAAGAGAAGGGCACCTGGGTGGCTCAGTGGGTTAAGCCATTGCCTTTGGCTCAGGTCATGATCTTAGGGTCCTGGGATTGAGCCCCACATCAGGCTCTCTGCTCAGCAGGGAGCCTGCTTCCCCACCGCCCCCGCCTGCCTCTCTCCCTACTTGTGATCTCTGTCTGTCAAAAAATAAATAAAATCTTTAAAAATGTATTAAAAAAAAAAAAGAAAAGAGAAGAGAAGTTTGTGGACACGTGTATCATGTATCCACAGATGAGTGACTCAAAGGTCTAGTTAGATCTTGGGCTTATATATCATCTTAGCACAGGAACAATACATTTTTAGGCAAGCGACAAGACAAAGGAAAAGAACCTGTCTCCAGGAACAGCAAATTGTGCGAAGGCAAAAAGAGGAAACTAATGACAGAGAATGGCTCGTTAGTGAAGTTAGTTGTATAGACTCTTGGGGTACTAGTTCCAGCTAAGGGTCTAAAGCTGTCTCGGGGATTAACTCTCGTCCTTCCTGGTGGAGAAGGAGCAGGGACACCTCTGTAAATCTTTGTCCTTCTTTCATCTGAAGAGGGGGAGGACAGAAAGCCTCCCTTCGATCAGTCGCCTTCAGCTCAAAACGGTTTTTACCCCAAAGCGGCATATTTGGGGTATCGTACTCTGCCCTCTACACTTCCGTGTTGCTCAATCAGCCATTCCTGAGTCCTTGTCTTCATTTACCTACCAGAGCCTTCCATACATTTGATCACTTGCTCCTCAAACCCCTTTCTTCCATCAGCTGATGGAACTGCTCCCTCCCGGTTCTCCCCCTCCCCCCAGTCTTCCTCTGCCCTTCCAGCTATTCCTTCTCAGTCTCCTGTTGCCGAATCCTCCCTTCCTGCACGATCTCTACATGCTGAGGGCCCAGGGCTTGGTTCTCACCTTTGCACCGCTCTGTATCTATACTCACGTCTCTGGTGATCTCACCCTTTCTTGTGGTTTCAGATAACATCTATCTGCAGACCATACACAGATTTTTTTTTTTTTTAATCTCTTCTGCTCTACAGTCCAGACTACTGTGTCCAGCTGAATACAGCACATGACTACCTGCTTGTCCAACAGAAACCTCAAACTCGGGACATCCAAAAGGGAGCTCTAGGCCATCCCCATACCCACTTCCCACACTGTTTCTCTATCCAAGAAACAGTCCTTCCATCTTCTGCCTTACTCAGGCCAAAAACCCGAGTCACCCTAGAAGCCTTCCTTTCTTTCATGTCCATCCTCAGCAAATACTACCAACTGGATCTGCAAAATATGTCCAGGACCCAACCACTTCTTCGCACCCCCAGTGCAACCATTCTGGTCCAAGCCACCACCATTTCTTGCCAGGTTACTTTTTTTTTTTTTTTTTTAAAGATTTTATTTATTTATTTGACAGAGAGAGATCACAAGCAGGCAGAGAGGCAGGCAGAGAGAGAGAGGAGGAAGCAGGCTCCCTGCTGAGCAGAGAGCCCGATGCGGACCTCGATCCCAGGACCCTGAGATCATGACCTGAGCCAAAGGCAACGGCTTAACCCACTGAGCCACCCAGGCGCCCCTCTTGCCAGGTTACTACAAAAGCCTCTGAGTGGTCCCATCTCAACAAAGCAGCCAGAGGAAGCCCTCTAAAGCCTCAGTCGGGTGCTGCTACCCCCTGCTCAGACCCCTCCAAGGTCTTCATTGTGACTTCTAAGCACCCCCCCACTGTAACCCCCACATCTCCTGGGCCTCACCTCTGACCTTTTCCCCTTCTTCTCTCTGCTTTAGCCACCCAGGCTTCCTTGCCACTTATTTTTCAAATACTCCAGGTTCAGAGCTTCCTCAGAGCCTTCGGCTTTGCTGTTCCCTCTGTCAGGAATGCAGTCACCCCCAGAAAGCTGCATGGTTTCTCCTTCCTTGGGAATCTTTGCTCAGTCGTTGTCTCTCAGGGAGGCTGTTCCTGAATGCCACATCCCCTCCTTAAATGTAATACCCCCACTCCTTTCTCCCTCTTTCTTCCCCTTCATTATTTTTCTCCACAGCTCTTCCACTGTCTACACACTACATACCCTACACATTTGTGTAGCCTGACTTGCCATCACAGATTCAAGGCAAAGAGCGTAATGATTGGTAGGACAGCCTCAGAGCCAGGCTGGCTGGATCTGAATGCCCTCACTATCGCGGTCTAGACATGTGACTCTAGGCATGTTCACTCCACAGTGCTGCACTATGAGATGGGAGTAATAAGAGAACCTATGTCATAAGGTTACTATGAGGATTCAATGAGCTAATGCATGTGAAGTTGTTAGAATTATACCTGCTCTGTAGTAAATGCTACATAAGTGTTTGCTGTTATTATTATTACTAATTATTATTATTACGGAGTGCTTGGCTCACAGCAAGTCCTATATAATTGTCAGCTATTATGGTTCACTGCTGTATCCTCAGAACTGAAAATTGCACTTGGCACGTACTAAGGCACTCATGAAAGTTCTATTAGATGAATGAATTAGGGTACATGTAAACATAAACAATATATGGTGGGGCGCCCGGGGGGCTTAGATGGTTAAAGTGTCTGCCTTCAGCTCAGGTCATGAACCTGGAGTCCTGGGATCAAGCCCCACATGGGAAATCCCTGCTCAGCGGGGATTCTGCTCCTCCCTCTGCCCCTTCCCCCTGCTCATGTGTGCCAGTGCACCTGCGTTCTCTCTCCCTCTCTCTCACAACTAAATAAATAAAATCTTTTAAAAAACCAATATGATATGTTTGTGTGTCTGTTAAATTTATATCCATGGCATCATATTTATCCTTCTTCCTCATTACTTTTTCATTCAATATTATATTTTTAACATCTAGCCATGTTAATATGTATAGATCTTGTTCTTTCCTTTGAACTGCTCTATAGTAAATATTTCATCCTATTAATATATCTCAATTTTTATTTTTTTAATTTTTTAAAGATTTTATTTATTCATTTAACAGAGAGAGAGATCACAAATAGGCAGAGAGCCAGGTAGAGAGAGGGGGGAAATAGGCTCCCCGCTGAGCAGAGAGCCCAACACAGGGCTCGATCCCAGGACCCTGAGATCATGACCCAAGCTGAAGACAGAGGCTTAAGCTACTGAGCCACCCATGTGCTCCAATATATTTCAATTTTTAAGTAAAGATTTATTTATTTATTTCATAGAGAGAAAGAGAGTGTGAGTGAGCATGAGTGGGAGGGGCAGAGGGAAAGAGAATCACAAGCAGACTCCACATTGAACGTCTATAGAGCCCAATGTGGGGCTCAATCTCATGACCCTGAGATCACAACCTGGGCCAAAACCAAGAGTCAGACACCTAACCAACTATATCACCCAGACACCCCAACATATCTCAATGTTTAAATCTGTTTCCCTACTGATGGACATTCAAGATGCTCTAATTTTGTTTTTGTGAACAATATCATATCAACTGCCTTTATACGTATCTCTTAATGCACATAAGCGCTTAAGAATTCTCCCTCTATACTTGAAAATTATTTCCAGATTGTAAGGTTTGTACATTCTCTGATTTCCTAAAGTGCTTTCCTAAAATATCTTTTTAAAAAAAATCTCTATGCCCTATGTGGGACTCGAACTCACAACCCCAAGATCAAGAGTCACGTGTTCTACCAGATGAGCCAGCAGGTGCCCCTTCCTAAGGTATCTTTTGCCCTCCCCTCTGTAAGTATGAAAGAGCTACTTTACCCATATCTTCTCAATACTTGCTTGAGTCAGACTTTTTTATTCTTTGTTAATTTGATGGGTAGTAAAATAGTGTCCCAGCATTTTTTTTTAAAGATTTATTTATCTGAGAGAGAGAGAGAGAGTGAGAGCATGAGCAGGATGAGCACGGGGTGAGAGAGAGAGAGAATCTCAAGCAGACTGCACTGAGTGCAGAGCCCAACACGGGGCTTCATCTGAGATCAGAACCTGAGCCAAAACCAAGAGCTGGAGGCTTAACCAACTGCACCACCCAGGTGTGCCTCCACATTTTTTTAAATAAACTTTTTTTATTTGGAGTATTTATTATTGGTGTATCTTTAGATCAACAGAAAAGTTGCAAACATAGTCAAGAGAGTTCCCAAATACTCCTCAGTTTCCCTTAATTTAACATCTTACATTACCATGACAGATTTGTCAAAACTAAGACACCAACATTGGCATATGACTATTTTTTTTTTATTTTTTTAAAGCAATCTTTATACCCAGTTGGGGTTCAAACTCACAACCCTGAGATCAAGAGTCGCAAGCTCTATCTACTGAGCCAGCCAGGGGCCCTGGTTTATTACTCTTAATTAAATTTGAGATTAATTCAGATTTCACTTGGAACTTTTCCTGGTCCAAGCTCCAATCTGGGTCACTACACAGCATTTAGTCTCCTCAGGTCTGGGACAGCTTCTCAGTCTTTCCCGTCCCTATGACTTGGAGAGTCTTCAGGAGCGCTGATCACATCTTTGGCAGAATGTCCTTAATATGAGCTTATCTGATGTTTTCCTCATGACTAGGTTATGGGTTTTCGAGAAGAATAGCACAGAGGTGAAGTGCTCTTCTTGGCACATCCAACCCCAGGGCATAAGCTGTCCATGTGACTTGTTGTGACTTGTTACTGGTGACGTTATGACCCTTGAGCGCCTGATTAATGTGGTGTTTCCAGGTTTCTCCACCGCGCAGTTATTTTTCCCCTTGTCACACACTCTGCTCTTCGGAAGCAGTCCCTAATTATGTTAATCTGCATTTCTCTTAGGACTTCCTCTCCCAGGATTGCCTGTTCCTGTGCTTTGCCGATCTTTCAACTTGCTTGCTTATCTTTAGTTCTTACTGATTCCTAGGTGTTCTTTATATATGAATTGCAATTATCTTCTTCCAGGGAGCCCTTTAATGTTTTCACTCTGTTTACAATGCCTTTTGCCACTTATAAGTTCCTTATTTTAACCTAATCATATTTACACATTATTTCCTTTATTCTTTGTGCTTGTCGAATCACCTTTGGAAACCCAGCCATGACTCGGCAATCCTCTGCTAACCTTTGGTTCTCTATTCATGTTGCCCCTTGCCTTGAACGCCCTTTCTCCCTTTCCCTCTCAGGCAAGCTACTTATCTTTGCTGCCATAAAACCAATGAAACCTCCACTGTGGTTATCCCCAATTCTCCCAAGTAAAATTAGATGGTTGCTCTCTCCACAGTGCTCCCACAACTTATTGCCCAAATCTTTAGTAAAGCACTTATCACAGACCATTCTGTTGCCCTTTGCTTAATTATTTGTGTATCTTCTGTTCCAATGAGTTATTATTACTTAATAATAAGGGGACCCCTTGTTGAGGAACCCCATGTAATTCACTTCTGTAGTGGAGCCCTGGGCACAATCCACTATTTATTGAATGAATGGATGAGGCTATAGTCTGGATCAGAGGTCTTCAGATTTTTTACTTTTGTGGCCCCTTCGGGGATTTTAAAAAATTCTGCCTCCCTTCCGTATTTGTGAGGACACCAACAGGAAACAAGTGGCACACTCAAAGTAAGGCAATTCAAGACGGTTATAGTATATACAAAGTGGTAATTTAGAAGGCGTGGTCAAGGTAGAAAAAATCACCAGGGATCATGCAGGAAGCTGGGACAGGCAGCCGCCAGGCTGTTACCACCAGAGACCTAGAGGGGCAGTCCCTCTGCTGAAAAACAGCATTAACGCCCTGTCCAAGGACAAGGTCAAACCAACTAGACTTGCAGAGGTAGGAACCAAGGCAATAGAGACCTTGACCTCACTTTCTTACCCGCCTGCTAAGACTCCCCATTTACCAAACCCAAGCCATGGCCAGAAGTCACAGAGCTGGGCAACTCTCTCCCGTCCCCCCCTCCTTGGGACTTTGTACTATCACTTTGCTAAAGCTCAATAAACCCTGCTTTGCTGCCCACCAAAAAAAAGAAAAAATAAAAGTCACAGAGCTGTTAATGTTCTCCACCCAAGTGTTGTAAGATTTTTAATGCCCGCAGTTCTTGGTCCCACCACTTTCAAGAATAAAGAGGTAAAGCAGACAAGCAGCAAAGTTTATTGAGCGATAGTTACCTTTACTGAATGATAGATAGAGTAGGAAGCTCCCAAAGAGAGAAGAGACCTGAGAGGGCCGCCACTGCAGCTTCTAAGTCTAGGGGGTTTTATGGGTTTGCTGCCAGGCTGTTTTAATCTGAGTAATCCTCCCTGTGCCTGTCATCCAACCAGGTTTTTGTCATCTATCTATCACGTGAGAAAGGGTGGAGGGCTCCTTCCAGGGTGGGGTAAAATCCTCCCCGCTTGCGGGGCGGAGCACGCTTCTCCCTGCCTGCCTTCCAACTATATCCTTGATCTCAAGTGAGCCAACTAGGGCAGAAGAAGAGGGAGGAGGGTGAAGAAGGGGTCTGCAGGTCCATAGGCAGGATATCTGGCATATTTTTAAGTTTTTTTGTTTTTTTGTTTTTTAAAGATTTCATTTTGACAGGGAGACAGTGAGAGGGGGAACACAAGCGAGGGGAGAGGGAAAAGCAGGACTCCCGCTGAGCGGGGAAGTGGGACCCGATCACAGGACCAGGAGATCAGGACCTGAGCAGAAGGCAGATGCTGGACCCACTGATCCACCCAGGTGCCCCTCTGACATATTTTTGATTGACAACTAAAATGTTCATCATAATTGTAAATTGTTGCAAAGGATATCCTTCCTAGCATATTGTAAATATCAATATTTTAAATAAAACTATTACACCATCAACATACTATCATTCATTCCAAGAAAATACTAGAACAAAAGCTCTACTTTAACAGACACAAATGGTGTACCATTTTTTTTTTCCTTCTTGAATGTATAGCTAGTTACATTTTGCTTCCTCTCACGCAATGTTATCTTAGGCTGATGTATTTTATGTTTGGAAGTCTGTTATTGATTACCTAAATCATACTTCAACAGAAATTTATACGTAAAGTTACAGTTTAAAAATTTTGAAGTTTAGGGGCACCTGGGTGGCTCAGTGGGTTAAAGCCTGTGCCTTTGGCTCAGGTCATGGTCCCAGGGTCCTGGGATCGAGTCCCATGTCTGGCTCCCCACTCAGTGAAGAGCCTGCTTCTCCCACTTCCTCTGCTGCTCCCCCTGCTTGTGCTCTCTCTTCCTGTGTCAAATAAATAAATAAAATCTTTTTTTTCTTTTTTTAAAGATTTTATTTATTTATTTGACAAACAGAGATCACAAGTACGCAGAGAGGTAGGCAGAGAGAGAAGAAGGGAAGCAGGCTCCCTGCCGAGCAGAGAGCCCTATCTGGGGCTCGATCCCAGGACTCTGGGATCATGACCTGAGCCGAAGGCAGAGGCTTTAAACCACTGAGCCACCACCCCGGCACCCCTAAATATATAAAATCTTAAAAAAAAAAAAAAAAAGAGAGAGAGATAGACTTTTTGCTATGAGTTTACATATTTCCGGATAAATATTACTTATTGTTGGAATAAGGCTGGGTTCTGCCACAATTTTATATCAATTTTTTATTTCTGTAAGTAGAATCACTGAGAAACCATGTTACCATAGGTAAGATAAGAATGGGCAGAGTTTTATTATAATAATGTCACTTAATTATTTGAATTCCTTCTGAGTTACAAGCCAAAAATCACATAGTGATCGATCATCAAAAGTTTTATAATTTTATTATTTTTTATTTTTCTTAAGAATTTTAAATTATTTGTCAGAGAGAGAGCAAGCACAAGCAGGCAGAGTGGCAGGCAGAGGCAGAGAGAGAAGCAGGCTCCCCACTGAGCAAGGAGCCCGATGTGGGACTCAATCCCAGGATCCTAGGATCACAACCTGAGCTGAAGGCAGCGGCTTAACCGACTGAGCCACCCAGGCGTCCCTCAAAAGTTATTTTTAACGACAACAAAATGAGAACTTCCTTAAACTATATTAAAAGCAAGGAACTAGCAACTGGCTGATTTGCAAAATGCCTTATTATTCAGTCATCAGAATCCTTCACCTTTGGTTGGTGCCCTGAAGGCATAACATCTCCACCTCCAATGCTGTGGGCAAAAATTTGGGTTGTTTGGGTTTTTAAAAACACTTTATTTATGTTTGTTTGTTTATGTGAGAGGAAAAGAGAGCGGGCACTCAAGCAAGAGCCTAAGAGCAGGGATTCAAGAGCAGGGAGATGGAGAAGCGGACTCCCCGCTGAGCAGGGAGCCTGACAGGGTACTCAATCCCAGGACCCTGAGATCCTGACCCCAGCCAAGGCAAATGCTTAACTAGCTGAGCCATGCAGGTCCCCCTAAAGACCTGGGTTGAGTGACTTCTGTAAAGCATAAGAAGGGGAGACAGGAAAGAAGAGGGCCCTGGACTCCATGTATTCTCCAGATGGATTTTCGGAAACAGCCCAAATTTGAGGATCTGACATCAGTCCTTGGAATTATCTGTGTCATTTATCTCTGCCCTCCAGGCGCTCCCAATCTAGTAGGAGACGGAAGTCAGCAAATTGCCAAAGTACAGAATATATGGAGGGGTTGGTGAGTAGTAGTTCTGGAGATGTTACAGAGTTCATTCTGGCTGTGAGCAGCCAGGAAAGGCTTCATGACTGAGGCAGCATGTGAGCTGCTTTTCAGGTTCGGTAGGGTTCTGACAGGAGAGATAGGAGAGAAGGCATTCTAGATGGCGCATACTGGATAAACAGAGGCTCAGAAACAAATAATCAAAGGGCATGTTAGGAGGATAAGAACAATGTAGTAGAAGCAGAATGTAGGCAAAGGCAAAGTGTGGGAGAAAGGCTGAAGACATAGAATCATAAAGTCTCCAGGATAAAATCTACGTTAAAGATCACCTAATCCTGGGGCGTCTGCCTGGCTCGGATAGAAAAGCATGCAACTCTCGATCTTGGGGTCATGAGTTTGAGCCCCATGTTGGGTGTGGAGATTACATAAAAATAAATATAAAACTTTTTAAAAAATCATATAATATGATAACATCAATTGAAGATAACACAAAGAGATGAAAAGTTATTCCACATTCGCAGATTGGAAGAACCAATATTGTTAAAATGTCCATACTGCCAAAAGCAATCTACAGATTTAGTGCAATCCTAATTAAAATACCAACAACATTTTTCACTAGAACTAGAATGAATAGTACTAAAAATTGTATGGAATCACAGAAGACACTGAATAAGCAAAGCAATCTTGATAAAGAAGAACAAGCTGGAGGTATCACAATCCCAACATGTACGACAAAGCTGCAATAAGCCAAACAGTATGGTACTCGCACAAAAAATAGACACAGATCAATAAGGACAGAGTAACGAGCCCAGAAATAAACCCACGCTTATATGGTCAATAAATCTATGACAGTAGAGGCAAGAATATACAATGGGGAAAAGAGAGTCTCTTCAACAAATGGTGCTGGGAAAATTGGACAGCTCCATGCACAAGAATGAAACCAGACTGCTTTCTTACACTAATCACAAAAATAAACTTAAAATAGGTTAAGGACTTAAATGTAAGACCTGAAACCATAAAACTCCTAGAAGAAAACATAGACAGTAATTTCTTTTACCATCAGCCATAGAAACATTTTTCTAGATACATATGTCTTCTGAGGCAAGGGAAACAAAAGCAAAATTAAACTATTGGGACTACACCAAAATAAAAAGCTTCTGCAGAGTGAAAAAAAACCATCAACAAAACAAAAGGCAACCTGCTGAATGGGAGAAGATATTTGCAAATGTATCTAACAAGGGGCTAATATCCAAAATATATAAAGAACTTATACAACCTAATACCAAAATAAATAAATAAATAATCCAATTAAAAATGGGCAAGGACTGAATATATATTTTTCCAAAGAAGAAATACAGATGGTCAACAGGCACTTGAGAAGATGCTCAACATCACTCATCAGAGAAATGTAAACCACAATCATGATGATTTAGCACCTTATACCTGTTGGGATGGCTAAAATAAAAAAGACAAGAAATAACAAGTGTTGATGAGGATGTGGAGAAAAAGGAACTCTTGTGTTCTGTTTTTGGGGATGCAAATTGGTGCAGCTACTGTGGAAAACACTGTAGAAAACAGGTTCCTCAAAAAAATATAAATGGAATCACTGTACGATCCAATAATTTCACTAGTGGGTATTTACCCGAAGAATATAAAAACATGAATTTGAAAGGAGATATCCATGTCTATATTCATTGCAGCAGTATTTGCAATAGCCAAGACATGGGAGCAGCCCAAGTGTCCACCCACTGATGAATGGATAAAGAAGATGTGAGATATATATAGATATATATATCTATATATATCTCATGAGGGTATACTGCAAAGTGAAATAAATCAGAGAGGGCACCTTGGTGGCTCAGTGGGTTAAGCCGCTGCCTTCGGCTCAGGTCATGATCTCAGGGTCCTGGGATTGAGTCCCACATCGGGTTCTCTGCTCAGCAGGGAGCCTGCTTCCTCCTCTCTCTCTCTCTCTCTGCCTGCCTCTATGCCTACTTGTGATCTCTGTCAAATAAATAAATAAAATCTTTAAAAAAAAAAAAAAAGAAAGAAATCAGAGAAAGACAATACCATATAATATCATTCAGATGTGGAGTTTAAGAAACAAACAAAGAGGGGGGCACCTGGGTGGCTCAGTGGGTTAAAGCCTCTGCTTTCAGCTCAGGTCATGATCCCAGGGTCTTGGGATGGAGCCCCACATCGGGCTCTCTGCTCAGCAGGGAGCCTGCTTCCTCCTCTCTCTGACTGCCTCTCTGCTTACCTGCAATCTCTGTCTGTCAAATAGATAGATAAAACCTTAAAAAAAAAAAAAAAGAAACAAAGGAAAAAGGAACAAACAACAACAAAAAATGCAGACTCTTAAATACAGAGGAACAAATTGATGGTTGCCAGAGGGGAGTTGGGTAGGGGGAAGGGAGAAATAGGTAAAGGGGATCAAGGGCACTGAGTAATTTACAGAATTGTTGAATTATTATATTGTATACCTGAAACTAATAGAACAATATATATTATTATACTTAAATAAATAAATACCACCTAATCCCATCTCCAATGAAGCCAATCACCACTCTAACAAAATCAGTGCTCAAATATATCTGGTCATGGAGACAACCTGTCTGATAGAAATATAATGGAGGCCATGTACATAATTTAAATTTTTCTGTTAAATACCAAAAAAAAAAAAGGGGTGTCTGTGTGGCGCAGTGGATTAAGCCTCTGCCTTTGGCTTAGGTCATGATCCCAGGGTCCTGGGATCAAGCCCCACATCATGCTCTCTGCTCAGCGGGGAGCCTGCTTCTCGCTCTCTCTCTGCATGCTGCTCTGCCTACTTGTGATTTCTCTCTCTGTCAAATAAATAAATAAAGTCTTTTAAAAAAATACCAAAAAAGTCAAATTAATTTTCACAATGTTTTAGTTAATTCCACATATCCAAAGTATCATCCTTTTAACATGTAATCAATATAAGAAGCTGTTAAATAGATATTTTACATTCTCTCTTCTTTTTTTTTAAAGATTTAATTTATTTATTTGACAGACAGAGATCACAAGTAGGCAGAGAGGCAGGCAGAGAGAGAGAGGAGGAAGCAGGCTCCCTGCAGAGCAGAGAGCCCGATTCAGGGCTCAATCCCAGGACTCCGGGATCATGACCTGAGGTGAAGGCAGAACCCACTGAGCCACCTAGGTGCCCATTCTCTTTTTTTTTTAAGATTTCATTTATTTATTTGACAGACAAATTACAAATACACAGAGAGGCAGACAGAGAGAGGTGGCGGCGGGGTGGGGTGAGGGAAGCAGGCTTCCTGCCAGGCAGAGAGCCTAATGTGGAATTCGATCCCAAGACCCCACGAGCACAACCCGAGCAGAAGGCAGAGGCCTCAATGCACTGAGCCACCCAGGTGCCCCTACATTCTTTTTTTGTATCAGATCATCCCAACTCAGATCCAGCCTTGGTTCTTGTACTCACTGGCCCCATGTGGCTAATGAATGAAGCACAGATCTAAAGCAAGCCCATTACATCCTCAGATGACTCTGGTGAGTTAGAAAGTTTTCCCCAGGACAGCAGAAATGCTGGCTTGATTTCTTCCTTAACATCTGAGTCTTTCAACTTGTTTACCATGAACATGCATTAATACAGAATCGGCATAGGTATAAGCATCAGGTGGTACAAATGCTCATATGAGGGGGTGCCTGGGTGGCTCAGTGGGTTAAGCCTCTGCCTTCAGCTCAGGTCATGATCTCAGGGTCCTGGGTTCGAGTCCCGCATCGCGCTCTCTGCTCGGTGGAGAGCCTGCTTCCACCTCTCTCTCTCTGCCTGCCTCTCTGCCTAATTGTAATCTCTCTCTGTCAAATAAATTGAAAAAAAAAATCTTAAAAAAAAAAAAAAAGGTCTACTCCCCAGTAGCAACAAGCAAGGATCCAACATCTAGATTTTGGGTTCTAAAAAATATTCTCCAATAAAAAGAACCAAGGGGGCACCTGGTTGGCTAAGTCGTTAAGCATCTGCCTTCGGCTCAGGTCATGATCCCAAGGTCCTGGGATTGAGCCCTGCATAGAGCCCCACATCGGGCTCCCTGCTCGGTGGGAAGCCTGCTTCTCCCTCTTCCACCACCCCTGCTTGCGTTCCCTCTCTCACTGTCTCTGTCAAATAAATGAAATCTTTGATAGATAGATAAATAGATAGATAGAACGAACCAAGGATCTTTGGAGAAACTGATTCTAGACTTTAGGATTTTATCCTGTGGCAGTGGGGGACCATTGAAGGGCTGGGGCAGAAAAAAGGCAAGATGAGCCCAGAGCATCTTGTAGTATCAGAAAGGAAGGAAGCACTCAAAAAACAAAAGGATGGGGGCATGGCAAAGGGACATAGTAGTCAACCTGAAAGAACGCCCAATGACCAAAGCTGGGACAACTGGAGAAACAAAATACATAACATAGTATTGGATTATAGCCCAAAACATGAAATAAATATATAGGAGTTGAGTCCACATCGATATGAATAAATAATTGAATAAATGAATAGAGAAGAAGAGTTTTTAAACTTTAAAGAAGAAGTCCAAATTATGCAGTCGTTCCCCCTTCCGGAAGGTAGAGCTTAATCCCACTCTCTACCTCTTGAGTGTGGGCTGGACTTGGTGACTTGCTTAAGAATAGAGTATGGAAATAGCAGAGGGGGCCAGGGAGTAGGGCGTGGGAGTGGATGGAAGTATCTTCACAGTAGAGAAACCTGGAAAATATCACGGAGTGATCCACTGTTTATGTTACCAGTAATAAGTGATGTGGGTCACACGTGCCCCAGATTGGATGTGAGAAGACATTTCACCTCTGTGCTATTCTTTCTGTAAACCCATAATTCTGTCTAGCCATGAGGAAAGCATCAGATAAACCCATGTTAAGGACATTCTGCCAAAGATCTGATCAGCGCTTCTGAAGACTATCCAAGTCATAGGGACAAGAAAGACAGAAGCTTTCCCAGACCTGATCAGACTATGGAGACCTGAGAAGTAAGTGCAATGGGGTGTCCTAGGTGGGAGCCTGAACCCCCCAAAAAAAGGCATTTGTGGGAAAACTAGTGAAATCTGAATACATCTGGAGTTTAGCTAATGAAATATATTAGTGCTGAGTTCTTTTGAGGAATGCACCTTGGCAATGTCAGACATTAATTGTAGGGGAAGCTGGGTGAGGCGCACAGGGAAACTTGCTTGACCATCTCTGTACCTTTTCTTTAAATCTAAAAGTACTCTCAAAGAAAAGGTTGTTTTTATATATCCTGTATATGATGTGTGAAATGAAATGAATGGGAATGGCATCAGAAATGAGGGAAAGGCATCAGAAAAAAAAAAGGTCTTGCTTATTCCAAGTAGAGAGCACTGTAGGAAGCATGGGAGGGGGTAGGCTGGGTTCTGGTTAAGACTTTAGGACTTTATCCTGTGGCCGTGGAGAAGCACAGAAGGCTATTATGCAAGGGTGTAGCTAATTACATAATGACTCAGCCAAGTTCACACAGTTCAGCTTCCGGAGGTCCCCCTACAGCTCTCCCCTCCTGATGCCCCTTCCTTCCACATGCTCTTCCTTCTTTGCCCACAGAGGCCAACCTCTGACAAGAATCTAAGTCATTAGCACAGAAGTGATCGCCTCCACAGCGCATGCTGCCACCCCCACTCTGAGCTGGTTCAGTGGTCCTTAGAGGCTGGGCAGTTAGAATCTCAATATGCCACACCTGATAAAGGCTGGAGCCTCCCACCCAGCATGGAGACCCCCTGGCAGGATGGAGCTTTATTGCACCAATCACCAAACTCTAGGTTGACTCATTTTTTCCACCACACCCCCTCTGCTCATTTCTGCCTCCCAGAGGCAGAATGAAACCAATTAATCGGTACTGGACAGGGGACTCGGCGACAGAGGAGGGACCTGAAGACTGAACCTAGGAGACTGTGCCATCAGAAGTGTCTGTTATCAGTCTCTCTTCAACAGGCTTGCTTGGAAACACAAGTAAGTCCAGGTCAGAAGCTGGAGGAGGAAAAGAGAGGAGAGGAAAATGTGGTGAAGGAACATATATATTAGTGTACACTTTTCCCTCCTTCCATCATAGCCATGAGAGTTCAATTCTAGAATTTATCAGATTCTCACCTTGCCTCAGTTAGACCAGTTTTCCCCATCCCATATCTTTTAGTACCTCCACGGAAAAAGAAAACAAAAGGTTAAATTATTGAAGAATCTGTTCTTTGCCAGGCACTATGCCTAACTTCATTTAGCCCTCTGTATTAGTGTACCCATTTTATAGATGAGAAAGCTGAGGCTCTGTGAAGGTTAAGTGACATGCCTCAGGTCATGTAGCTGGAGAGCGGCATCACTGGGAGGAAGCAAAACCAGTTTCTGACCTCAATCCCTGCTGTGGCTAGAGTGGCCCCCGCATACAGGGAACCTGTAAGCCTTGCCCTTCTTTCTACCCAGTAGAGTGACCCCTGCTCCCCATATCACTCCCTCTCTTCTTTCATGTCTGCCTAAAAGTCAGAGAAGCCTTCGAATCGGCAGCCTCCATCACCCACATCCCCTTACTCTGTGTCATTCATGGCGCCTTAATGTACTTATTTTTTTGCTTCTTGTCTGTCTCCACCCTCTAGAATGGAAACTCCATGAGGAGGTTCCCTCCTGTATTCCCAGTGTCTGACACACAGTAGGTCCCTAATATATTGAATGAATAAAAAGAGGAAATTCTGCTTCCTTCCACAAAGAGTACTTGACCCCGCTCCCTTACTCCCCATCAGTTGCTAAATCCCTTTGCCCTTTGAAGCCCCTCCCCTCTGGTCTCCCTTCAGGGACTACTTCTCCCTCTTCTTCTCCAGCCCAGGGACAGACACAGCCACCCACGCAGCTGCTCCAAGCCAGAAACCAGAAGTCATCCTCAACTCCTTCTTTGATTCTGCCTGACTCCCCCCTACACACCCTCAGTTTCCAATCAATCACCAACTCCAATCCATTCTTCCTCTTAAATTGTTTCCCAGATCTGCCATGTCTCCCAATCCCTGAAATGCTCCCTCCACCAGGCAGTCCTCCGTTCTTGCCTAAATGCTGCATCAGCCTCCTCACCAGCCTTTGCCACCAGTTGGCCCCTGCCATTCAGTTTCCACTTTGCAATTAAAGTGATTGGTCTAAAGCTCAAATTCCCAGGGTAAACACCCCATTGATTTCTCAGTGACCTGAAATAAAGTCTAAGATTTTAAAGTGGCTTACAAGGCCCTGCCCATCTGGCCACAGCCTCACTTCTAATGCACTCCGCTTCTGCCTGGTTGAACTACTTCCAGTTCCCTAAATGTGCTCATATTTCTTTTAGCCTGGGAGCTCTGGCCAACTCCTGATCATCCTACATGTCTCAGCCTAAATGCCGCTTTCTGCAGGAAGCCCTCCCCAACCTCTTTTGCCCCATCAGGCTGGTTCAGCAATCGTTGGTATATAGAATCAGGGCTTTCTCCCCACCCAGAGGGATCCCAGTGGTCATCTGGTCCAATTTCATACCCACTCCCCCTGCATCCTTTTTTTTTTTTTTTTTAAGATTTTATTTATTGATTTGACAAACAGAAATCACAAGTAGGCAGAGAGGCAGGCAGAGAGAGGGGGGAAGCACGCTCCCCGAGGAGCAGAGACCCTGATGCAGGGCTCGATCCCATGACCCTGGATCATGACCTGAGCTGAAGGCAGAGGCTTTAACCCACTGAGCCACCCAGGCGCCCCTACCCCTGCATTCTTAACGGGTGTCCCTGCTTGAAGAACCTCCACTGATTCTCCAATGCTTCTCCCCTTTCAAAACCCATCTCAAGTTCAGACTTACCCAAAAAACCTTCTGGGGAGTGAAAAGAAGCATGTCACTGAGTCAGGGTGCCCCTAACTCAAGTCCCACCTTTGCTACTTCCTAGTGCGACCTTAGGTAGTTATGTTGCCTCCAAGAGCCTCAGTTCCCTCTGTAAAAAGGGAGATGACAACATTAATTTCCACCTCACACTTGTTATAAGTAAAATTATAGATGTTAAAGGACAGTGTAAACACTGAAGTGTTATGTAGACATGTGGATGATTATTATCTTCCCTGGCTCTGTGCTCCCACAGCACTCTCGGGCCATGACCCACCATTTTGCACTTAATTATACCCTGTCTCCAATGATCTGTTCTTGCTTCTGTGTGGCAGCCTGCTGGGATCACATCTTCTACACCCCTTCTGCATCCCCTAGAGTTCGATATTGGTCCCAAGCAAATAGAAGGTGTATGTTATTACTGTAATTATAGCCAACTATTATTTATTGATCACCTGTTATGCACTAAGTACTTTATGTATTAATTCTAAGGCTCAAAACTACCCATGAGATAGGTATTTTTTAATCTCCACTGTGCAAAGTAAGGCTCGGAAAAATTAAATAACCTGTTCAAGTTCACAGAACTGTTATGATCTTATGGGTAAGAACCTTGAGAATCTTTCTTGCACTGTCCCCAGCTCGATGTTGAGGGGACATAGGTTTCCACCTGCTGACTCTTCGCTTGGTCATCAGTTGAGCTGTGTCTAGAGAAAGAAAAATAAAATCAAACTGGGGGACTCGCAGAGGAGGTGGTTGCCATGCCATGGACCAGACACAGGGAGAGACTTTTGACCTGTAAGTTGGGTATGGCTCCACCAAGAGCAGGGTCACAAAGTTTGTGCCTGTGGATGGAGGCTGTGGAATGTGATCTGGAAAAGCCCAGGGACATCTAGTAGTGTCAGCACTTAACTGCTTGCCCAAGTCTGTGAGGAAAGCAGACTGAAGTGGGATCTCATGGCCAAATTAGACAGAGGAAGAGAGTGGTCCCCTCACAGAAGTTTCCTCCTCTTTGGCCAAGAGATTCACTCAGAAGAAGGAGATGCAGGGTTCATAGTGCACCACTAGGTGGCACTGTGCAAGGAAGACCAAAAAATTACCCAATTAGAACCGCCCCTTTTTAAAATAATTTTTTATTCTTTTGTTAACATATAATGTATTATTAGCCCCAGGTGTACAGGTCTTTGAATCACCAGGTTTACACACTTCACAGCACTCAGCATAGCACAAACCTTCCCCAGTGTCTATAACCCCGCCACCCTCTCCCTACCCCTCTTCCCCTAGCAACCCTCAGTTTGTTTTGTGAGATTCAGAGTCTCTTATTCAGAGGTTTGTCTCCCTCCTGATACCATCTTGTTTCATTTATTCTTTTCCTACTCTCCAACCCCCCCTGCTGCTTCTCAACTTCCTCATATCAGGGAGATCATATGATAGTTGTCTTTCTCTGATTGACTTATTTCACTAAGCATAATACCCTCTAGTTCCATCCACATCATTGCAAACGGAAAGATTTCATTTCTTTTGATGACTGCATAGTATTCCATTGTGTGTGTGTGTGTGTGTGTGTGTGTGTGTGTATACCACATCTTCTTTATCCACTCATCTGTTGATGGACATCTATGTTCCTTCCATAGTTTGGCTATTGTGGACTTTGCTGCTATAAACATTCAGGTGCACATGCCCCTCCGGATCACTACGTTTGTATCTTTAGGATAAATACCCAGTAGTGCAATTGCTGGGTCATAGGGTAGCTATATTTTCAACTTTTTGAGGAACATCCACGCTGTTTTCCAGAATGGTTGTACCACCTTGCATTCCCACCAAGAACTCCCCCCCCTTATTTAAAGATTTTATTTATTTATTTGAGAGAGAGAGCACACATGAGTGGGGGGGAGGGGCAGAGGGAGAGAACCAGACTCCCCGCTGAGTGGGGACTCAATGTGGGGCTAGATCTTAGGACCCCAAGGTTATGAGCTGAGCCCAAGTCAGATGCTTAACCCACTGAGCCACCCAGATGCCCCTAGAACCTTTCAACATGAGTAATTAGAAGGCATTTTAGAGCAAGCAAACATAAAGTAAAAGCCTCCTTTTACAAAGAGATGGGAGGCCCCCAGAAATTATCCAAGTTGCCCAGTTTCTTGGGCCAGAAACCACTACCAGAGACCTACATCTGTCTCTTTCTCAGTTCTGTGCATTTCACCTTCAATGCTCATCAAATCACATCTAGGTGCCCATCTACTCACAATGTGATCTTACTCAAGTCACTGACATTTTTTCGAGCCTAGACTTCCTGTCCATTGAATAAAAAAAAAAAAAAAAATGTGTCTAGGCCTGTGATGTCAGTGTGGTAGCCACTAGCCCCATGTGGCTATTTAAATTTAAATGAATTAAAACTAACTACAATTTTGAGCGCCCGGTGGCTCAGTCTGTTGAGCATACAACTCTTGATTTTGGCTCAGGTCATGATCTCAGGGTCATGAGATTGAACCCTGTGTCCAGCTCCACACTCAGTAGGGAGTCTGCCTGGTATTTTCTCTGCCTCTCTCTCTCTACCCCTCCTCCACTATGCTCTCTCTCTCTCTAAAATAAATAAGTCTTTTAAAAAAAAGGCCTTAAGAAAAGCAAATTACAATTTAAAATTCCAATCTTAGTTATACTAGCCAACATTTCATGTTCTCAGTAGACAGTTATGGGTGGGGGCTATGGTATTTGACAGCACAGATAAGGAACATCTTCCTTGTTGTGGATAGTTCTAACAGACAGCATTGACTGGTAGCTGAGGTCCTCCCAGGTTCAGTATCCAATGGGTCCTCTGCAAGAGCACTGGAGAGTATAAGACTAAATGCATAAGGTTTCCCAGCTCTCATCCTGAGTTTTGAACCACACAAAAGCACTGGGAAAGAGAATAGATGGTACTGGGAAGAGAATAAGATGGGTAAAAATTCTGCCTTCGTGGAACTGACATTCTAACGTGCCTATGGTACTGAGTCCAAAAACCATAGCTCCTGCAATGAAGGTACCCTTCCTTAAACTTGAAGGCGTCTAATTTATCTAGTTAGAATACAGTTTCTGGTTCAGTAGGTCTGGGGTGGAACCTGTAAACTGGGCCTCTATCCTTCCTCACACTTCCATAGCCTGGCATTGTTCATGCTACCTTGTCTTTCCTTTAAAATCTTTGTCTCAGGGGCACCTGGGTGGCACAGTGGGTTAAGCGTCTGTCTCTTGGTTTCAGCTCAGATCATGGTCTCTGAGTTTTGAGATCGAGTCCCACATCAGGCTCTGCACTCAGCATGGAGTCTGCCTGAGATTCTCTCTCTCTCTCCCTCTCTCCCTCCTGCTCCTGCATTCCCTCTCTCTAAAATAAATAAATAAATCTAAAAAAAAAAAGAGAGAGAGAGAGAGAGAAATCTTTGTCTCAGCCTCCCTCATGAAGCTGCAACTTGTCATCAGTCTCATTCAGTTCTATACTTATTAATTCCCTCAGTAAGTACTAAGAGCCTCCTGTGTGCAGGCACCCATTAGGCTAGCTGCTGGAGATCCCGCCCGCAGCTGGTCCCCGCCTTCAGAGGGCTCACAGTAGAGCAAAAGCTGACAGTGAAAAAAAAAAAAAAATCATGGCAGCTAGGGTAAGTGTCACAAAAGGGGAAGCAGAAGATGCCATGGGAGATTATGACCAGGGAGCCACCCTGTTTCGCTCAAGGAAAGGCCTTCTAGAAGAGGCCTTTCATCTGAGAGCTGAAGAAGAAGTAGGAGTTAGCCAGGCAAACAGAGGAGGTATCCTAGTTACTATGGACACATATCAAATTCCTCCAAAATCTTATTAGCATAGAATAACCATGGGACAGAAAATATTGCCGTGGCCGGTGTTGAAAACACACTCTGCCCCAGTGGGAGGAGTGTAACAGTGCAGAGAATGCTTGAGCAAAAATCTTCTAAGGGGAGAAGGCAGAGCCCACTTGAGGACATAAACACAACCTTAGGAAGACTGGCACATAGCCAAGAGAAAGAGACTTGTGTAAAATGAGATTTAAGAGGTCAAAACCCCCACATCCTCACCCTTGCCCTTGAGGAGTTTGTCCTCTTAACAGCTGTTGTACCTGCCTTGTGTTTCATAATTTAAAATCAACAAAGTAGTGCCTGAGTTATTTCCTCATTTAATTAATTAATTAAAAAGATTTTATTTATTTATTTGACAGAGAGAGAGACATCACAAGTAGGCAGAGAGAGAGAGGGAAGCAGGCTCATTGCTGAGCAGAGAGCCCAATGTGGGGCTCGATCCCAGGACCCTGGGACCATGACCTGAGTCAGAGGCAGAGGCTTAACCCGCTGAGCCACCCAGGCGCCCCTATTTTATTTATTTTTTAAAGATTTTATTTATCTATTTGAGAGAGAGCATGAGGACAAGTGGGCGGAGGGACAGAAGGAGAAGCAGACTCCCTGCTAAGCGGGGAGCTCTATATGGGGTTCCTCACTGGGGCTCCTCATTTATTTTAAACAACAACCCCTATCATGAGCCCTATTTACAGATGAAGACACAGCGCATCAGTGAGGGAAGTGCGAGGCAGCGCAGAAGGGTCAGGGGGTGTGGGGGGACTCAATGATTTTAGCTGACACATGGATAAAAATTTTACATGTTAAGAGTTAACATGTTTTCTCCTAGAAAACATCCAGCTCATGATGTCACTGATATTATAGCTTGGGACAATTCAAAGAAGTGACTTGATTTAAAGTGGACTTAAGGGAAACTGTTAGATGAATAATAGTGCAGAAGGTCCGTGACTTTGGTAATAATGACAAAGATGGAAGGTAAGTGAGAAGAGTTGGAGAAATCCTGGCAAAGGAGTAAACATGTGGGATCCCTCTGGACTTAGATCGAATCTTGGCTAGGTTCTAAAGGCAAACATCCCAACAGAAAGCCGGACACGCTGTTCAGCTATCCTATGCCTTGGTTTTCTCATTTTTTTAAAAATGAAAATAGCTGTATCACCTCCTTTCATAGGGTTGTCATGAAGAATAAACTAGTTAATATTTGTTAACTGCTTAGAGTAGTTCCCGCAGCTACATAAGCGCATATTAAGCAACTAAATTAAATTAACTGACTTAAGGGGTGCCTGGAGGGATGCCTGGGTGGCTCAGTTGGTTAAGCGTCAGCCTTCAGCTCAGGTCATGATCCCAGAGTCCTGGAATTGAGTCCCACACCTGGCTCCTTGCTCGGTGGGGAGCCTGCTTCTCCCTCTGCCTGCTCTGCCTGCCTGCTGTTCCCTCTGCTTGTGCTCTCTCTGACAAATAAATAAATAAAATCTTTAAAAAGGGGGGAGGTGCTGGGTGTCCCAATCAGTTAAGTGTCTGCCTTTGGCTCAGGTCATGATTGGGCTCCCTGCTCAGCAAGGAATCTGGTTCTCCCTCTTCCTTTGCCCCTCCCCCTCCATTCATGCTGTCTCTCAATTTCCCTGTCAAATAAATAAATAAAATCTTTTTTTTAAAAGTTAACTGAGTTGGGACATCTGAGTGGCTAGGTCGATTAAGCTGCTGCCTTCAGCTCAGGTCATGATTCCAGGGTCCTGGAATTGAGGCCCGAATAGGGCTCCTTGCTCAGTAGGGAGACTGCTTCTCTCTCTCTGCCTCTGCCTGCCACTCTGCTTGCTTGTGCGCGCTCTCTCTCTCTCATAAATAAATAAATAAACTCTTTTTAAAAATTTAACTGACTTAAGAACAAAAGGAAATGTTTTAGCTCTTGCAACTGAAAAGTTCATGGGTATCTGTTTGTCTGCAGGCTGGATCCAGCAGCTCAAAGAGTATCATTAGTTCTTTCGCTCTCTTTTTCTTCCCTCTCGATCCCCACATCTCTGTTCTACTCTGCACTGTGTTGACCCATCTCCAGGTGACTGACCTCTTCACTCAGCCTTGGTCATGGCAGCTCCAGCATTAGAGGAACACTGCCCCCAGTCCCGGAGAAGGAGACACCTCCCTTCCAATGTTGAAGGAAAAGCCCCTGAACTCGCTCTGATTGGTCCCACCTGAGTCAAATGACCATCCCTCGACCAACTGCTGTGGCCCACTGGAGGACGATGTCACTTGGCTGGACTGACACCGTCACATGAGCAGAACTGAAGACAAGATAGAGCCAGTGTCCTTGAGCCACGTGGACTAGGTATGTAGGTGAGGGGGTTCCCTGGGGTAAAATCCAGGTATTTTTCAAAGAAGAAAAGAGACTGGATACTGGATAGGCAAAGAGGCAAACAGAGAAAAAAGTCTTCTAAAATAAGTACCTGTAATGATCTGAGCTCTCCAAACTGTGTTTTCCATGTATGTGAATGAGTACAATCCAAGACAATTCCCAAAGAATAAAGTCGTGGCAAGGATTAAAGAAGATAAACATTTACTAAAGCTTAGCACTGTGTCAGTTATACAGTAAGCACTCAATAAATGTTAGTTATTATTAGTAGTGATACCCAAGTAACAGAATTAGTCATGGTGGTGCTAAGATTTAAACCTAAGCTTTCCGATTCTAAGGCCAGTAATATTTACACATTTCCATCAGCTTTTTTTTTTAAAGATTTTATTTATTTATTTGACAGACAGAGATCACAAGTAGGCAGAGAAAGAGAGGGAAGCAGGCTCCCCAATGAGCAGAGAGCGTGATGCGGGGCTCAATCCCAGGACCCTGGGATCATGACCTGTGCCGAAGGCAGAGACCTTAACCCACTGAGCCACCAAGACACCCCTCCATCAGCTTTTTATAACAGCAAACCCTCCTGTCTCTGTAGTATTTTGCAGTATACGCAAATACTTCATCTACATTTTTCTTACTTGATCTTCACAATAACCTACTTATTTGCTTTATGCAAATGATGCATAGTTGGAGAACTGGAAGTTTGAGGAATAAGACATTTCCTCCATGGACTTCCTCAACAAATATTAAATATACACTATGTTCTACTGAGTGTGGCCTCTGCAAATGTTTCAGCTTCCTTCCATACTTCCAATCATCTAGGCTCTCGAGCAGTGTTTTTCAGGTTGCAGGTCCTTACCCATTAGTGAGTCATGAAATCAATTTAGTGAGATGTTATCAGCATTTTAATTTTTAAAATGAGATAGAGAACACCATGTATAGGCCTCTGGGTGGCTCAGTCAGTTAAGTGTCTGTCTTTGACTCAGGTCATGATCCCAGGGTCCTGAGTTCAAGACTCGTGTTGGTCTCCCTGCTCAGTGGGGAGCCTGCTTCTCCCTCTCCCTCTCTCCCTCCCCCCTGCTTGTGCTCTCTCTTGTTCTCTCTCTAATAAATAAAATCTTAAAAAAAGAAAAGAAAAGAAAACACCATGTATATCCCGAAAAGGGAGCCAGAATATTGGTTTGTGGAACTCCTCTGATTGTACTTCTGTGTATATGGGTGGATCCTGGGCCAGGATGTAAAATGGGTTCCCTCTGTGAGACCTTTTTGGTTTCAGGACTACTTTACAATTTTAAGAAATATTGAAAACCTCAAAAACTTTGCTTTGGCTGGTTATAGCTATTGCTATTTGCCATGAGAAATTAAACAGAAAATTTTAAATCACAGATGTACACAAGCATGCATACCATTAGCCATCAGATCGATCTCATTACCATGTTTGGTGACCTCCGTACACTGTGTATACTGTACACTATGACAGTGGAGAAAGAAAATAACTTTTTTTTAAAGATTTTACTTATTTTTTGACAGAGATAGAGAGAGAGATACCAAGAGAGCACAAGCAGGGGGAATGGCAGGCAGAGGGAGAGGAAGAAGCAGGCGCCCTGCTGAGCAAGTATTCCGATGTGGGACTGGATCCTAGAACTCTGGGATCATGACCTGAGCCGAAGGTTGATGCTTAAGTGACTCAGCCACCCAGGGCCCCAGCAAATAACTTTTTAGCACTATTATGGATATTGGTTTGAATATGCAGACTCCCTGAAATGGTCTTGGGGATCGTCTACAGGATATTTCTGTTTAAATGGTTCTGCCAATTTCAAATTCACCCTTTCCAAAACAAACTCTTCGTCTTCCTCCCCATATTAATAGGACTTCCCAGGGTGCCTGTTTTGGTCATTAGGACATCTCTCCTTCAGTGACCCAGCATTCAAAATAAGGATTCTGTTTGAGATCTGTTTCTTTTATCCCTCAGAGTCAATGCCACGAAATCTCCTCTACCTCTCTTCTCTCTTCCAAGTAGAAAAGGCTTGGAATTATTGGGAGGCAACCTAGTGTAATGACTAAGAGCATAGGTGTACAGAACTTCTTTAGAACTTTGGACAATTTACTAATGCATGTGCAAAATTCAAAAGCACTAAAAGATAGAATAAAAGGTAAACCTCCTTTCTTCCCCGGTCCCAGAGCCACATTGTTCCTCACCTATGGGGTAGCCACTTCTTGAATATGAGCTCTCTGAGTTTCTGATTTCTTGTCATCCCTTACCTTTTCTGTTTGTCAAACTCCAGCTCACCTTGAACCCCTTCCTGGCTCTCCCCAACAAAACAGAATGTGTTGCTCCTTCCTGTTGGCAAACTCCACATAAACTTCTACAAAACTTAGCAAATGTACTGCTTTGAACTGCTTCAATGCATTTAATTTTCCCACATTTTTCTGCACAGCAGGGGGAGAAGCAGGCAGAGGAAGAAGGAGAAACAGACTCCCCACCAAGCAGGAAGCCTGATACAGGGCTCAATCCCAGGTCCCTGGGATCATGACCTGAGCTGAAGGCAGACGCTTAACAGCTGAGCCACCCAGGTGCCCTCAAATAAATAAAATCTTTAAACAAACAAACAAACAAACAAACTCAACTTTCCTATGGGTACCTGGGTGGCTCAGTCGGTTAAGCTTCTGGCTCTTGATTTCAGCTTAGGTCCTGATACCAGTATCCTGAGATTGAGCCCTAAATCAGGCTCTGCCCTCAGCAGGAAGTCAGTTTGGGATTATCTCTCTCCCTCTCCCTCTGTGCCTCCCCACCCCACTGTCTCTCTGTCCCCTCTCAAATAAATAAATAAATAAATATCAAAAACAAAAACAAAAAGAAAACAACAACAACAACAACAAAAATCACCCTCAATTTCCCTATCCAAACTGGTCCTCTGGGAACTCTAAATGTAGCCAAGATAGTCACCTCATTAGGCCTGTCTGCCAAACTGCTCATCCTGCTGGGCCTTCACTTGTATTGTTGCCCATCAACTAAAATTCTGAAATCAAATATTACATCATGTACATCCCATATTTATTCAATACGTAAATGCTTTTTGTCTCATAAGAAACTGGTTTGGAAAGTTACATGAAATCAATCCCATTGCAACATTGTTTAAAATAGCCAAAGACACTGATCCCATGACTCTGGGATCATGACCTGAGCTGAAGGCAGATGCTTAAGCGACTGAGCCACCCAGGCACCCCAAGAGATCTCATGCAGTTTTCATTTGCAACCTCATGAGTAAGGTTGACCAATTTTTCGCATGTTTAATGGCCATATGAATATCCTCTTCCTGTATATGCCTATCCAAGCATCTTGTCTTATTTTTATCTTGCCCTTTATTTTATTGAGTTTATTTATTTACTTTTAAGTAATCTACATCCAATGTGGGGCTCAATCTCATGACCCCAGGATCAGGAGTCTTATGCTCTTCCGACAGAGCCAGCCACACACCCTATCTTGCCCTTTATTTTTAAGGACATCTGTACTCATTGATTTGTAGTAATTTTTTTGTGTGTGTATGACTTGTAGTAATTCTTTATATATTCTGAATATGAATTATTTTCATTTATATATGTTGCAACTTTTTCTTCTTGTTTTTTTAAATTATTATATTTTTAAAGATTTTATTTATTTATTTTCAGAGAGAGACTTAGTGAGAGAGGGAACAAGCAAGGGGAGTGGGAGAAGGAGAAAGCAGGCCACCTCCTGAGCAGGCAGCCTGATATGGGCTCAATCCTAGGACCCTGGGATCATGACCTGAGCCGAAGGCAGATGCTTCACAACCGAGCCACCCAGGTGTTCTCTTCCTGTTTTATTTAAGCAGCATGTAAGGTTGCCCATCCTTCTCCATCTTTGTCAGCATCAAAATGGAATTTTATTTATTTATTTATTTGTTTTTTAAAAATATTTTATTTATTTATTTGACAGAGAGAGATCACAAGTAGGCAGAGAGGCAGGCAGAGAAAGAGGAAGGGAAGCAGGCTCCATGCTCAGCAGAGAGCCTGATGCGGGACTCGATCCCAGAACCCTGAGATCATGACCTGAGCCGAAGGCAGCGGCTTAACCCACTGAGCCACCCAGGCGCCCCAGTTTAAGCTTTATATAAAACTGGGTAGATAGTACAGAGAGGCCCATATATCCCTTTTCTATCCTCCCCAACAGTTTCTCCTATTATTAATATTTTGCATTCATATGGTACATTTATTACAGTAGAGCCAATATTGCTATATTAACTAAAGTCCATAGATTACATTAGGATTCACTGTTTGGTTGTGTAGAGCAAATGGGTTTTGATAAATACATAATATAATATCTATCATTACAAGATTATATAGAATAGTTTCACTGCCCCTAAAATCTTTTCATCCCTCCCTTTCTTTTTTTTTTTTAAGATTTAAAAAAAAATTATTTTATTTATTCATT
The DNA here is from genome assembly GCF_030435805.1 of Mustela lutreola. Classification (NCBI taxonomy): domain Eukaryota; kingdom Metazoa; phylum Chordata; class Mammalia; order Carnivora; family Mustelidae; genus Mustela; species Mustela lutreola. Next base: position 19,915,493 of record NC_081299.1, read on the forward strand.
TGACAAAGAGAGATCACAAGTAGACAGAGAGGCAGGCAGAGAGAGAGATGGAAGCAGGCTCCCCACTGAGCAGAGAGCCCGATGCAGGACTTGATCCCAGGATGCTGCATCATGACCTGTGCCAAAGGCAGCGGCTTAACCCACTGAACCACCCAGGCGCCCCATCCTTCCCTTTCTAACTCCTCCCCAAACCCCTAAAAAACACTGATCTTTTTATTATCTCTATAATTTTGCCTTTTCCAGAATATCATATAGTTGGAATCATATAATATGTAGCCTTTTCAGATTGGTTTCTTTCACTAAGTGATATGCATTTAAGTTTCCCCCATGTCCTTTGTGGCTTGATAGCTCATCTCGTTTTGTCTTTTCTTTTTTTAATCACACATTTTTAATTTTTGTATTTATTTTAAATTCTGGTATAGTTAACATACAGTGGTATATTAGTTCCAGGTGTACAATATAGTGATTCAACCATTTTATACATTACTCAGTGCTCATGATGATGAGTGTACTCTTAACCCCCTTCACCTATTTCATGCATCCCCCCCCATGCACCCTTCCTCTGGTAACCACCAGGTTGTTTTCCATATTTAAGAGTCTAAAAAAAAGAGAGAGAGAGAGAGAGTCTTTTTGTTTGTGTCTTTTTATCTTTGGTTGCATAAGAGTGAAATCCTATGGTATTTGTCTTTGACTTTTTTCCATATATATAGATATACACGCACACACACACACACACCCCACATACATATATATGGATATATAGAGATATATGTATCTATATGCATATGTATCCATATATATGTATATATGTATCCATATATGTATATATGTGATATGGATATGTATGTGAATATGTGTGTATCTATATATCTATATATGTACAATGGAATATTACTCAGTCATAAAAAAGAATGAAATCCTGCCATTTGCAAATAGCATATATATATGTATATATATATATATGTATATGACATCTTACTCATCCATTCATTTATAGATGGACATTTGGGTTGCTTCCATATTTTATGATAACTCATTTCTTTTTATCATCGATTAATATTCCATTGTATGGGATGTACCATGGCTTATTTATCCACTTATTATTTGAAGGCTATTTTGGTTGTTTCTACTTTTTGGCAGTTATGAATAAAGCTGTTGTAAATATCTATATGCAGGTTTTTGTTTTGACATAAGTTTCAACTCATTTGGGTGAATACTTAGGAATACAATCACAGAATCATATGGTAAGACTATATTTAGCTTTCTAATAAACTGCCAGGCTGTCTTCCAAAGAGGCTATGCCACTTTACATTCCCACCAGTAATGAATGAAAGTTACTATTGCTCTAGCCAAGAATACTTTATCCAGCTAGGATGTCATCCAGCATAGGAGAGATAAAAAGTTTCCAGGACAAATAGAAACTAAAAACATTTGTGATCATCAAACCAGCCTTACAGGAAATAGTAAAAGGGATCCTTTAGGTAAGCAGAAAGCCCAAATGTAATATAGACCAGAAAGGAACAGAGATAATATATAGAAACAGTGACTTTACAGGTAATACAATGGCACTAAATTCATATCTTTCAATAGTTACTCTGAATGTAAATGAGCTAATCAAAAGACCCAATAAAACAAAACAAGGTATCAGATTGGATAAAAAAGTAAGATCCATCAATATGCTGTCTGTGAGAGACTCATTTTGGACCCAAATATACCTCCATACTTAAAGTTAGGGGGTGGGAAACCATTTATAATGCTAATGGACATCACAAGAAAACTGTGGTGGGTGCCTGGGTGGCTCAGTCATTGATCGTCTGCCTTCAGCTCAGGTCGTGGTCCCAGGGTCCTGGGATTGAGTCCTGCATCAGGCTCCCTGCAGGGAGCCTGCTTCTCCCTCTCCAGATCCCCTGTGCTTATGCTCCCTCTCTTGCTATCTCTCTCTGTCATAAATAAAATAAAATCTTAAAAAAAAAAAAAAAAAAGAAAGCTGGGGTGGAAATCCTTATATCTGACAAAGTATATATATATTTAATTTCATTTATTTATTTAACAGAGAGAGAGGTAGCAAGAGAGGGAATACAAGCAGGGGGAGTGGGAGAGGGAGAAGCAGGCTTCCCGCTGAGCAAGGAGTCTGATTCAGGGCTCGATCCTGGGACCCTGGGCTCATGACCTGAGCCAAAGGCAGATGCTTAATGATTGAGCCCCCCAGGCACCCCATCAACAATTTATATTTTAAACCAAATGCTGTAATAAGAGATGAGGAAGACACCATATCATAATTAAAGTGTCTACCCAACAAGAAGATCTAACAATTGTAAATATTTATGCCCCTAACAGGGGAGGGGCAATTGTCTAAATAAATTAATAACAAAACTATGGAGACATGTCAATAATAATGCAATAATAGTAGGGGATTTTAACACCCCACTCAATGGACAGATGGACAGATAATCTAAGCAATGGACAGATCATCTAAGCAGAAGATCAACAAGGAAACAAGAGCTTTGAATGACACACTGGACCAGATGGACTTCACAGATATATTCAGAGCATTCCATCTTAAAACAACAGAATACAAATTCTTCTCAAGTGCACATGGAACATTCTCCAGAATAGATCACATACTGGGTCACAAATGAGGTCTCAACAGGTATCAGAAGATTGGAATCATTCCCTCCTTATTTTTGGACCACAAAGCTTTGAAACTGCAACTTAACCACAAAAGGAAATTTGGAAAGAACTCAAAAACATGGAGGCTAAAGAGCATCCAACTGAAGAATGAATGGGTCAATGAGGAAATTAAAAAAGAATTTTAAAAACTCATGGAAACAAATGAAAATGAAAACACTACTGTTCAAAACCTTTGGGGTGCAAGAAAGGTAGTCCTAAGAGGAAAATATACACCAATACAAGCCTTTCTCAAGAAACAAGGAATGTCTCAAATAAACAACCTAACCTTACACCTAAAGGAGCTGGAGAAAGAAAAGCAAATAAAGCCTAAACTCAACAGGAGAAGAGAATTAATAAAGATTAGAACAGAAATCAACGAAATAAAAACCAAAATAATAGTAGGAGAGAGCAACAAAACTCAGAGCTAGTTCTTCCAAAAAAAAAAAAAATGGTAAGGTTGATAAACCCCTGGCCAGACTTATCAAAAATAAAAGAGAAAGGACCCACATAAATAAAATCATGAATAAAAGAGGTGAGATCACAACCAACACCAAAGGAATACAAATAATTATAAGAATATATTATGAGAGGGGCGCCTGGGTGGCTCAGTGGTTTAAGCCGCTGCCTTCGGCTCAGGTCATGATCTCAGGGTCCTGGGATCGGGTCCCGCATTGGGCTCTCTGCTCGGCAGAGAGCCTGCTTCCCTCTCTCTCTCTCTCTGCCTGTCTCTCCATCTACTTGTGATTTCTCTCTGTCAAATAAATAAATAAAATCTTAAAAAAAAAAGAATATATTATGAGATATGCCAACAAATTAGGCAATCTTGAAGAAATAGATGCATTCCTAGAGGCATATAAACTACCAAAAACTGAACCAGGAAGAAATAGAAAATCTGAACAGACCCACAACCAGCAAGGAAGTTGAAGCAGTAATAAAAATCTGCCAAAGAAAACAACAGTCCAGGGCCAGGGGAATTCTACCAAACATTTAAATAAGAATTAATACCTATACTTCTGAAGCTATTTCAAAAAATAGAGATTACAGGAAAACTTCCAAAATCATTCTACGAGGACAGCATTGCCTTGATCCCATAACCAGACAAAAACCCTACCAAAAGGGAGAATTATATGGATGCATACAATTCTCACCAAATACCAGCCAAGAGGATCCAACAGTACATTAAAAGGATTATTCACCATGACCAAGTGGGATTTACTCCTGGGCTATAAGGGTGGTTCAACATCTGCATATCAAACGATGTGATACACTACATAAATAAAAGAAAGGACAAGAACTATATGATCCTCTCAATAGATACAATAAAAGTATTTGACAAAAGATAGCATTCTTTCTTGATTAAAACTTTTCACAGTGTAGAGGTAGAGAGAAAATACCACAATATCATAAAAGCCATATATGCAAAGTCCACAGCAAATATACTTCTCAATGGGGAAAAACTGAGAGATTTTCCCCTAAGGCCAGGAACATGGCAGGAATGTCCACTGTCACTACTGCTCTTAGACATAGTACTAGAAGAAAATAAAAAGTATTAGAAGAAAAAAAGAAAAAAGAAACATAGTACTAGAAGTCCTAGCATTCAGACAACAAAAAGAAATAAAAGGCATCCCAATTGGCAAAGAAGAAGTCAAACTCTCACTCTTCATAGACATGATATTCTATGTGAAAAACCCAAAAGATTCCACCCCCAAATTGTTAGAACTAACACAGGAATTCAGCAAAGTGACAGGATATAAAATCAAGGCACAGAAATCAGTTGCATTTCTATACACTAATGATGAGACAGAAGAAAGAGAAATTAAGGAGTCAGTCTTATTTACAATTTCACCCAAAACCATGAGATACCTAGGAATAAACCTAATCAAAGAGGCAAAGGATGCATACTTGGAAAACTATAGAATGTTCATGAAAGAAATTGAGGAAGACACAAAGAAATGGAAAAACATTCCATGCTCATGGATTGGAAGAACAAATATTGTTAAAATGTCTATGCTACCTCAAGCAATCTATACATTCAGAGCAGTCCTTTTTAAAATACTATTAACTTTTTTCATAGAGCTAGAACAAATAATCCTAAAATTTGTATGGAACCAGGAAAGACTCCCCATAGCCAAAGGAATGTTGAAAAAGAAAACCAAAGCTGGTGGTATCACAATTCCGGACTTCAAGCTTTATTACAAAGCTATAATAATCAAGACAGTATGGTACTGACACAAAAACAGACACATAGATCAATGAAATGAACAGAGAACTCAGAAATCGACCCTCAACTCTATGGTCAACTGATCTTCAACAAAGCAGGAAAGAATATCGAATGAAATAGTCTCTTCAACAAATGGTGCTGGGAAAATTGGACAGCCACATGCAGAAGAATGAAACTAGACCATTTCCTTAAATCATACACAAAAATAGATTCAAAACGGATGAAAGACCTAAATGTGAGACAGGAATCCATCAAAATCCTAGAGGACAACACAACCAGCAACCTCTGACCTCAGCTGCAGCAACTTCTTGCTAGACACGTCTCCAAGGGCAAGGGAAACAAAAGCAAAAACAAACTATTGGGACTTCATCAAGATCAAAAGCTTTTGCACAGCAAAGGAAACAGTCAACAAAACCAAAAGACAACTGACAGAATGGGGGAAGATATTTGCAGATGACATAACAGAGAAAGGGCTAGTATCCAAAATATAAAGAACTTATCAAACTCAACACCCAAAGAACAAATAATACAATCACGACAGGGCAGAAGACAAAAACAGACATTTCTCCAAAGAAGACATCCAAATGAAAAAATGCTCAACATCACTCAGCATCAGGGAAATACAAAGCAAAACCACATGACATACCACCTCACACTGGTCAGAATGGCTAAAATTAACAAGTCAGAAAACAACAGATGTCGGCAAGGATGCAGAGAAAGAACACCGTGCACTGTTGGGAATACAAGTTGGTGTAGCCACTCTGGGAAACAGTATGGAGGTTCCTCAAAAAGTTGAAAATAGGAGTGCCTGGGTGGCTCAATGGGTTAAGCCTGCCTTTGGCTCAGGTCATGATCTCAAGGTCCTGGGATTGAGCCCCACATCGGGCTCTCTGCTCAGCAGGGAGCATGCTTCCCTCTTTCTCTCTCTCTCTCTCTCTGCCTACTTGTGATCTCTCTCTGTCAAATAAATAAATAAAATATTTTTTAAAAAGTTGAAAATAGAGCTACCCAGGAATTGCACTACTATTTACCCCAAAGATATAAATGTGATGTGAAGGGGTTCCTGTACCCCAATGTTTATAGCAGCAATGCCCACAATAGCAGATCTATGGATAGAGCCCAGATATCCATTGACAGATGAATAGATCAAGAAGATGTGGTGTATATATACAATGGAATACTACTCAGCCATCAAGGGGGAAAAAGAAATCTTGCCTTTTGCAGTGATGTGGATGGAACTAAAGGGTATTATGCTAAGCGAAATATGTCAGAGAAAGACAATTATATGATCCTATTCATATGTGGAATTTAAGAAACAAAGGATCAGGGGCACCTGGGTGGCTCAGTGGGTTAAAGCCTCTGCCTTAAGTTCAGGTCATGATCTCAGGGTCCTGGGATCGAGCCCCGCATCGGGCTCTCTGCTCAGCGGAGAGCCTGCTTCCCTCTCTCTCCGCCTGCCTCTCTGCCTACTTGTGATCTCTGTCTGTCAAATAAATAAATTAAATCTTAAAAAAAAAAAAAGGAACAAAGGATCATAGGGGAAGAGAGGAAAAAATTAAACAAGACAAAATCAGAGAGGGAGACAAACCATAAGAGACTCTTATTGAGGGCTGCTGGAGGGAGGGGGGAGTAGGGGATGTGATAACTGGATTATGGACATTAAAGAGGGCATGTGATGTAATGGGCACTGGGTATTATATATAAGACCGATGGGGGCACCTGAGTGGCTCAGTCAGTTAAGCGTCTGCCTTCAACTCAGGTCATGATCTCAGGGTCCTGGGAATGAGCCCTGCTTCAGACTCCCTGCACAGTGGGGATTCTGCTTATCCCTCTCCCACTGCCACTTCCCCTGGCTTCTTCTCTCTCAAATAAATAAATAAAATCTTAAAAAAAAAATAAAAGAGAAAGAAAAAAAAGACTTCAGGAAGTAGCTACAATCAATTGTTGCCCTTCTTCCCTAACAGTAGTTAGGGCTACCTCTTCAGAGAGGGGAATGATGAAGGACAATTGGAAGGCAGGCAGGCAAGAACTAGGATGCCTACGCTGTAAGAGGAAACCACCCTTAAAAGGATTTTTATGACACTCTGGAAGGAGCCATCCACCCTTTCCCATATGATAGGTTTACCAAACACCTGATTGGATGACGGGCACTGTGAGGGTTAATCAGATTAAAACCATCTGCCAACAAGCCCATAAAAACCCTTAGAGGTAGAAACTCTGGTGGCAACCCCCTTGGGTCCCCTCCCTTCTTGGGAGCTTTGTACCATCACTTTGCTATGGCTCAATAAATCCTGCTTTACTACCCACCAAAAAAAACAAAACAAAACAAACAAAAAAACACACACAACAACAAATGACAAAAAACAAATAAATAAATAAATAAATGAAATAAAATAACAGACTGATGAATCACTGAACTCTACATCTGAAAATGATAATACATTCTATGTTATCTAATTGAATTTAAATTTTTTTTAAGATTTTTATTTATTTATTTGATAGAGAGAAATCACAAGTAGTCGGAGAGGCAGGCAGAGAGAGAGAAGCAGGCTCCCTGCTGAGCAGAGAGCCCGATGCGGGACTCGATCCCAGGACCCCGAGATCATGACCTGAGCCGAAGGCAGCGGCCTAACCCACTGAGCCACCCAGGCGCCCCTGAATTTAAATTTTTTAAAAAAATCAGCCAACTAGTTAACAAGCAAACAAAAAGTTACTATTGTGTTACATCCTTGTCAGCATTTGGTTTGGTTAGTTTTTTTGGATTTTAGCCATTCTCATAGGTTTGTAGTGCTACCTTGTTGTTTTAAGTTGCAATTCTCTCTTTTAAAAATGGTTTTATTTATTTACTGGAGCGAGAGAAGCAGACTCCTCACTGAGCAGAGGGCCTGAGGTGGGACTTGATCCCACGATCCTGAGACCATGACCAAAGAAAGACACTTAACTGAGTGAGCCACCCAGGCACTCAGGTTGCAATTCTTTTTTTTTTTTTTTAAATTTTATTTATTTATTTGACAGAAGAGATCACAAGTAGGCAGAGAGAAAGGAGGAAGCAGGCTCCCCGCTGAGCAGAAAGCTCGATGTGGGGCACGATCCCAGGACCCTGGGATCATGACACCAGCCAAAGGCAGAGGCTTTAACCCACTGAGCCACCCAGGCGCCCCTCAGGTTGTAATTCTTTAATGACATCTGATGTTGAGAATCTTGAAATCATCTTTTTCATATATATGCTTATAGATCTTCTTTTGTGAGATGTCCAGATTTTTGTCCATTTTTTAACTGGGTTGTTTATTTTTTCGTTGAGTTTTTAGAGATCTTTATATAATTTGAATACACGTCCATTAGCTGATATCTGTTTTGCAAATTTTTTTTCTCCCAGCCTGGGCCTTGTCTTTTCATCCTCTTAACAATGTCTTTTGCAGAGCAGAAGTTTTTAATTTTAATGATGCCCAGGTTTTCATGTTTTTCTTTCATGGATCTAAAAACTCATCACCCCACTCAGGGTTACCTAAATTTTCTCCTTTGTTACCTTCAAGAAGTTTTATAGTTTTATGTTTTACATTAAATCTATGATCCATTATGAGTTAATTTTTGTGAAAGATATAAAGGCAGTATCTAGATTTCCCCTCCTTCTTTTTAGTATGTGAATGTCCAAGTTATTCCAGCACCATTTTTTGAGAGGAATACATTTTCTCCATTAAATAGTCTTTGCTTCTTTGTCAACAAACAGTTGACTACACTTGTGTGGGTCTTTTTCGGGGTTCTCTATTCTGTTTTGTTAATGTATTTGTTTATGCTTTTGCCAGTACCATGCTGTCTTGATTGTTATAGCTTTAAAATAAGTCTTGAAGTTGGGCAGTGTTAGTCCTCCAATTCACTGGTGTTTTAAAATTCGAGTGCCACAAATTCAATGTGTTCTACATACATACTGCTAATTTCTATTTATAACTCTTGTCAAGTAGATGGTGGCATATGGTGTACTCTATTTACAGAACATAAAGAAGCTAAATAACCTGCTTGTCCAACAGGTAGGAGAGTCTTGGCTTTCCAGTGCTTTGGTGCACTAACCTGTCCCGGGGAAAGGAAACTTGGTCCATCATCTGCAAGGTTAACTCTTCCCTATGTACATTAAAACACTGGAATTTTATTTGATCTGTTTTTTTCTGAGTTTGATGATCAGAAGTTATCCCCCTGACTTTGATTCATACTAGGAACCCTGGGACTGTCGGGGAGTCTAACCGTATAGAATTGGGTGTGATCCCCGCACTCTGAATTATGCCCCAAACTATCATCTTGAAAGTTTCTATAGCAGATATTCCTGGTGTGGCTAGCCTAATATCTATTTATTAATCTCATTTCCTTGGCCTCCTCTTGCAATAGAGAGGCTGGAAATGCTAAATAATTGTTTTCCAGACTTTTCCAAACCTATCTTTTAGGTAGTTATAAGACAGTCTGGCAACTAAGATACAACCCCCTGTTGGGGACTTCTAAAAAGTTTTTGCTTTCTTAATAAAAGGCAGCTGGTGATGCCTGCCCCCTCCCTCTGATTCTTCTTGCCTTTACCATAGATATGATGCTTGGTGCTGCAGTAGCCATTTTATTACTAGAGTGAGAAACCAAAACTAAAGATCCTGGAGCAGAAAAAATAGAAATGAATTACGTTAAACAGCTGAACTAATTACAGCAATTACCTGCCTAAAGCCCTCTTGTTAATGTGAGAACTCTCACCCCCACATCTTAAAGCCACTGCTGGCCAGGTTATACATTACCTGTAACTGAAAACAGTCTCCACTTGCTAACCCTTCTAGTGGGGCTATCCTGTCGTCGATATTTTTGGAATGCTTCTTTTAGAAATGTCATAGGGTTCCTTGACATATTCTTTTGAATGTCCTCACTAGTGTCAATCTTTGCCCCCCCTTTTTGGAGTGTATCAGAAGGAAATGGATGTATTTTGTTTAGGAAAGAAAAGACTCACTGGGGACGTGAGAGCTGTATTCATTAGCTGAAGCTTTTTTAGTAGGAAAAGAGATTATTATGACCGCCACTCTTGCTACCCCTCACCAAATTGGCCTAGGCCTTTAGAGTTTACACAAACACCACCATTTAATATACAAAATCTATGTTGTTACAGAGAACAGAGTTGAGACAAATAAGAACTTTATTATTAAGGGCTTTCCCATGATCAGTGTAGTTCAAACACAAAAATGTTGCCCCGTGAGACAGAGAACGTGCCTTCCTGGGAAGGGCTGATCAGAGAACTGAGGGTGCCTAGCAGGGGAACCCTTTAGAGCCCGCTCAACTTTAACATTCAGTTTGGGGAGTGAGATTGGCTAATTCTTTCTTAGCCTAGCGGAGTAGAGTTTTGGAGAAAGAACAGACCAGTTAGGTAAATGAGAGTAGGAGTATGGTTCCCCTCAAGTGAAGGGAAGAACTTGAACAATGCCTCAGTGTCTTTAAGATGAGTTTGGATACTCTGGATGGACCAGTTGGACCGGAGTGGACAGATGGGGACTTTGGCAATTTGTGTACTGTTTTAGGCCACCATTTTCTCCTCAGTAAATGAAGGGACCAACTGAAACCAGCAAGTCTCAACCTTTTCTTATAGTGACCCAGATTGTATGCCAAATGTTTGCAACTCTAAGTCCTAAAGAAAATACATGGAGGTAATACCTGTTTTTTTTTTTTTTTAAACAATGAGATTCTTGTATAATAATAATTACCAGTGTACAGATATAGACCTTTAACTTTTTTCTTTTTAATAGACCTTCAACTTTTAGACAAGGCTGGTGCCTGTGTTGAAATTGATTTCTTTGCCCCTTACTTAATCTTTAAAATTTTTTCTATTTTAAACCTTCAGAAAAGTACAGATAATAATATAATCCCAAGATAAAATTTTAATATTTGAATATTTTGCTATATTTACTTCTAATCTCTTAAGATATAAAATATTACAAATACAGCTAAAACCTCATCCCTCAGCTCTTCTTTCTTCCTTTTTCTCAGTGGCAACTATTCTCTCAAAATTGCTGTGTGTCTTTCCCATGTCAATTTTTGTACTTTTATTGCATGCATCTATAATATGTGGCATTTTTTGTGTTAAATTTTACACAAATATCATACTGAATGCATCATCTTTCAACTTCCTTTTTTCCATTCATCATTATGAGGCTGTCTGAGGACAAAGCAAAAGCTGGCACCTTGCACCCCCCCCCTTCATCCGCTCCCCTTCATATGTGTAGCATTCCTCAGGCACCCCTGACTGCCATAAAATGATAAATAGTTAACTTGCTGAGATCACAATCCTGCAAGACAGGAGTCTCCCTTGGTTTGCAAATGTCCTTGAGATTACAACAAAGAAGTTACCTTATCAATAGCCCAATTTCCAAAGACACAGAACTCAGTTCCTCAAGCCCTAATGTCACCCTCCCCTCCATAAAAAAACCGAAAAAAAAAAAAAAAAAAAAAAAAAACCGAAGGAGGTGGAAGTAGAAGGAAAAGTAAATAAAGTTAAATTTCTTCTAAACCTAAATCTCATTAACAAGGATGCTTGATAGCAGGAATGTAACATTCCACCAGACTTCCAATTGTCTTTACTTGATAGTAACCAGGCCTTCAATATCCTGATAGTATTCTTTGCCCCAATAGCCCTTCTGGACACCCCTTTGTCCTCACCTACCCAACTCCTGTGTATATAACCAGCCACTCCTCACAACCCGGGGCAGCAGCTCTTCCTGCCCACGGGTCCTGTCCCCGTGCTTTAATAAACCACCATTTTGCACCAACGACGTCTTAAGAATTCTTTCTTTAGGGACGCCTGGGTGGCTCAGTTGGTTAAGCAGCTGCCTTCGGCTCAGGTCATGATCCCAGCGTCCTGGGATCGAGTCCCACATCGGGCTCCTTGCTCCGCAGGGAGCCTGCTTCTCCCTCTGACTCTGCCTTCCACTCTATCTGCCTGTGCTTGCTCTCACTCTCTCTCTCTCTCTTACAAATAAATAAATAAAATCTTTAAAAAAAAAAAAAAAAAAAAAAAAAAGAATTCTTTCTTTAGTCGTCGGCTCCGAACCTCCTCACCCCACCGAACCTGACTTAGGTTCTGGGACTTCATCAATTATGTTTTAAACATGTATCTATCTTGATAGCACATAAATAATTTAATTGGCTGTGTAATACTTCACTGTATGAACAAATGATAATTCATCCATCCTTTCCCCTACAGAAGGACAGTTAGGTTGTTTTGACCTTTTTTTTTTTTTTTTTTTTTTGCTATTATAAAAAGGCTGGAAGTCGTGTTCCTTGCCCATGTCTTCCTGTACACACGTGCAACAGTTCCTTTAAAATATTAGAAGTAAAACTTCTGGGTTATAGAACAAGGGCATCTTCAATTTTAGGTTGCCGATGCCTCCTTTTGTCCAGGAGTCCAATCCAGGGATGAAAACGGTTGTTATCAGTGACTAGCTCTGCAGAGCTGATCAGCTGGGGGATTATCTAGTGCACTTAGGAGAGGAAAAGGAGCTACCTTAATTGTCACAAGTCTTATTATTCAAATAATAATTGGTCTTCTTCCAAAAGCCAAACAAGAGAATATTAAATATGGACCCAATAAAACGATTGCTTCCACAGTATTCTGGACAAGTGATTATACATCCTATTCTTGAATACTATCAAAAACAGAGTTTACAACTTCCCAAAGAAGCTCAGTTCTAGAAGTAGGAAATTTTTCTTTTCTTTTTTTTTTTTTAATTTTTTATTTTTTATAAACAGATATTTTTTATAAACATATATTTTTATCCCCAGGTCTGTGAATCACCAGGTTTACACACTTCACAGCACTCACCAAATCACATACCCTCCCCAATGTCCATAATCCCACCCCCTTCTCCCCAACCCCCTCCCCCCGGCAACCCTCAGTTTGTTTTGTGAGATTAAGAGTCACTTATGGTTTGTCTCCCTCCCAATCCCATCTTGTTTCATTTATTCTTCTACCCATTTAAGCCTCCATGTTGCATCACCACTTCCTCATATCAGGGAGATCATATGATAGTTGTCTTTCTCTGCTTGACTTATTTCGCTAAGCATGATACGCTCTAGTTCCATCCACGTTGTTGCAAATGGCAAGATTTCATTTCTTTTGATGGCTGCATAGTATTCCATTGTGTATATATACCACATCTTCTTGATCCATTCATCTGTTGATGGACATCTAGGTTCTTTCCATAGTTTGGCTATTGTGGACATTGCTGCTATAAACATTCGGGTGCATGTGTCCCTTTGGATCACTACATTTGTATCTTTAGGGTAAATACCCAATAGTGCAATTGCTGGGTCATAGGGCAGTTCTATTTTCAACATTTTGAGGAACCTCCATGCTGTTTTCCAGAGTGGCTGCACCAGCTTGCATTCCCACCAACAGTGTAGGAGGGTTCCCCTTTCTCCGCATCCTCGCCAGCATCTGTCATTGCCTGACTTGTTGATTTTAGCCATTCTGACTGGTGTGAGGTGATATCTCATTGTGGTTTTGATTTGTATTTCCCTGATGCCGAGTGATATGGAGCACTTTTTCATGTGTCTGTTCGCCATCTGGATGTCTTCTTTGCAGAAATGTCTGTTCATGTCTTCTGCCCTAGAAGTAGGAAATTTTTCTCTTAAATTATTTAAAATTATCTAAAAACATTTCTGGCTGGGAGGGGTGCCTGATTCTGAACTTAATTAAGTCTCCTGTGAGCCTGTTTTTTCTACGTAAAAATGCGAGTAAGAATAATACCTAATTCAATCAAATGGGTTATGGGAATCAAATGAATTAGTGTGTGTGAATGTGTGTATACATAGATAAATGTATGCACATATACATATGCAAATGTATATACATGTATACATATGAAATATACTCATGTAGCATATACGCGTATATGTAGAAAAGAAAGAGTGCATGGGAGGGCAAGTGAGCTCCTGGTAGAAAATAATTATTTTTATTTTATATTATTTTTAAAGAAACTGAGCCACCCAGGCGTCCCAAGAATTATTTCTTGATCATTGGCTCCAGACCTCACTCCACTGAACCTCGCCTATATTCCAAAACCATACACTATCACCCATTCCTTACCAACAAAAGTTCATTCTGCCAACCATTTTTTACTATCTACTGTGCTAGGAGCCACAGGTACATCACCCACACTTCTCTGTTGGTATTTCTTTCTTTCTTTTATTTTTTTTAAGATTTTATTTATTTATTTGACAGAGAGAGATCATGAGTAAGCAGAGAGGCAGGCAGAGAGAGAGGAGGAAGCAGGCTCCCCGCTGAGCAGAGAGCCCGACGAGGGACTCGATTCCAGGACCCTGAGATCATGACCTGAGCCGAAGGCAGAGGCTTAACCCACTGAGCCACCCAGGCGCCCTCTGTTGGTATTTCTAAGAGCCCCTGTGACATTGCCGGCATAGAGCAAAGGTTTAAAACGCGAATTCTGGATTCAAATAATCTGGGTTTGAATCCCAACTGTACCACACTTCCTAGCTATGCAATTTGTGAGGACTGTTTAATTCCCTGATAAGAATTTCTCTCTCATGGTAAATACTCCACATATATTAGTTATTTTTCATTTTAATTGAGCCAGTGACCCCTAACCAGGCTTTCAGCCTGAGCCTGGGGAGCTATGGATAATTTCAGTTTTCTTCTAGTCCCAAAATTTATGATATTTTATATTCAGTGGAACATCTGTGGGGGAGACATCAGGAAGAATGACCCACATTTATAGGAGAAAAGCATTTCACAAAGCTGAATTCACAAGTAGGTTCTAACTCCTCCAAATGGGAAGAAATCACCCTTTGGGAGCTCACAGACTAATTTATATACTTGATGTGAGCAGAAGTAGGAAAAAAGCAACTCATGGAGTGATAAACATGGAACAAACACTGTGGATGGTAAATATACATAGTCCTTCCTGAGAGTAGGTGCTGCCTGGTTCTCACTGGAGGGAGAGGTAGTGTTCCAAGGTTCAGACTCTGGAGTAAGGCTGATTTAGGTTCAAATCCCAGTTTGGTTCCAGGCTCTGTGACCCTGGGCAAGTTGCTTTTAATCTCTTTGTGCTTCAGCTTTCTTTTCTTTTCTGCAAAACACCGCAAGAGTAGGAGTATCTAAGAAATTGTACTCAATACAGTGGGGACATGGTAAATACTAAATAAGAGAGAATTACTGTTATCTGACAAATGGCACCCACCCAATGGGTGAGTGCGAAGTTTCCATTCTCAGAAAATGATGACAATTTTTCCTTTTTCTGACCTGAGGCGCCTCATGGGTGGGGCCTGGTCTCTGCTTTCAGAAGTTACACCTGATGCCTCCCTTGTCACCTTGAGCACTTCCTTAGGACAGTGCCTCTTCTAGCAGATGTGGCACTCCACTAGGCTGGAACTGCCTCTTCCTTAGAGGGGGGAACAGTAGTGCCTCCACCAGTTAGTCTCAGAAGGACCTCATCTCTGTCTCTTTTGGTCAGCCTGAGGGTTTCCGTAGTGTGTGGTTGGCTCCCCTCCAAGCCACTCGGTTGTAGGACTGATTACGTTTTATCCTCTTTCTTCAGGCCCAGGAGCAAGAGTGAGGAATGTGCCACTCAGCAGCCCCCCAGGGCAGGAAAGAGTAAGAGGAAGCTGGGCTCTGGGGGATTGGGGGCATTGGGGCCCCAGCCTGAAAAGTCTCCCAGTTCACGGGCTCTCAGGAAGTCTTGGTGAGGCTCTCAGGAGACTGTGTCGGGCTCTGAGGGGCAATGGGTGAGTGTTAGGGGTGTCCCAGAAGCAACGTGAGGGACCATTTTCCCTGGATGTGGGGTGGGAGGTGCGTCAGGGTAACTAATGGCAACTGGGCGGGGTGAGCCCACTGGGCAGGAGCTCTTCGACGGGGAAAAACTACGATTCCCAGGATGCCCTGGGGCTTAGCCCGGCTTTCCCGCCTGCCCACTGGCTGCGGGTCTGGCGAGCGCAGGAGTGGATTGGTCGCGGCGGTGCGGGGCTCCCCCACTAGCAGGTTAGTAGGCACCGCCGGCAGCAGACGTTGACCGGGCGCGCGGGGCGGGGGAGGGGCCCGGCTAGCCATTCTGGAAACCGCCAGACGCTCTCTCCGTAGCGTAGCCGCCGGCTGTGAGGCGCGGGGCGGAGGCGGAGACTGCGTGGCGCAGGCGCGGTGCTGGGCTTCTCCTGGGTCCCCAGACAGCTGGAGGAGATAAACAGAGGAGGAGGAGGGAGGGGAGTGCGTGTGTGAGAGCGCGCGAGGGAGTGTGAGTGTGTGTGAGCGCGGGTGTGAGGCGGTGCGCAGGGGCGGGCGGAGGCGCTGTCCGGCCCCGGCCAGGCGCCGGGCGGGGAGCATGGGAAGGGGCTAGAGCTGCCCGGGCCCCCCAGCCCCCTCCCCGGGATCCGCGCCCCCCCCTCCCGGGAGAGGGGCCGGGCCCCCCGGACGGACATGGGCTCCTGAAGTTGCGCCGCCGCTGGTCCTGGGAAGAGGCCTGACAGGTACTGGTAGCCACCGCCCCCTGCCCTTGCCGGGCGCCGAAGCGAGAATCGGCTCCCGCAGTCCCGGCACACGGGCCACCCGCTCTGG
Source organism: Mustela lutreola (assembly GCF_030435805.1). Taxonomy (NCBI): domain Eukaryota; kingdom Metazoa; phylum Chordata; class Mammalia; order Carnivora; family Mustelidae; genus Mustela; species Mustela lutreola. Next base: position 19,931,959 of record NC_081299.1, read on the forward strand.
GCCGGCCGCAGCCTTGCCGGCCCGGGGGCCCTGAGGCCGCCAGCCTCGGGGCTCCGGGGTGTCCCGAGAGGGGGCAGGCCTCGCAGGGGCGAAGGGCAGAGTGGGCCGGGGGCGGGGTGGGGATGGAGGGCCGGCCGGGACGTGGGTGGTGGGGGAGGCTTTGGGAGTCCAGGGGGCTTTGCCAAGGGAGAGGTGGAAGTCATCCCATCACGGGACTTTTTTTGCGGAGTTTTTGTTTGACATCTGATCTGGCGCCGGTCTCAGGAAGAAGGGGGCAGGTGGAAATGCCGGGAGGGCTACGTTGACCTGACCTGCTCTCTTAGTTTCCTGCTCTCCTGCTCTCGCTCTGTCTCGCTTGCTCTCGCGCTCTGTCTCTGTCTCTCTCTCTCCCGCTCTCTTTCTCTGTGAGTGAGTGAGTGAGTGTGTGTGTGTGTGTCCGTCCGTCCGTGGCCAGGCTTCTTGCAGCCGCAGATGCCTTCAGTGTCCCATCCTGGCACTAAGCAGAACTCCTAAGGTGTTTCCACCAGGCGACTGTAACGCCCTTACAGAGGGCCTTTACTTGGGAAAGGGGTTTTCAGTAACCCACTTAAAAGGGAAATAGGAAGTGTAGAATAGGAGAGAAACTGTGAACCATCAGGTACCAAGTCTTGTCACTGAAAGCTGCAGTGGGACGCCCCCACTCCTTGCCAGCCAGATTGACTTTGCTTAGTGACCTCTGCCTTTCCTCTGTAGGTGTACCACCAGGGACTCTAGAAAAGAGGTATCAGGACTTATGACTAAAGTCTGACTGCCTAATTTGACTATTTTCCTCAAAGTTCTTTTCTTCTGTGATTTTTTTTTTTTTTTTTTTTTTTAGAACTTCCTGAGGTAGTGGTAGAGAAACTTTAAAGTTTTCTTCTTAAGTTTATGAGTTTAGAAACCTGACAGGGTGTCTGTAACTTCCCCATTCTTCCCAAGGATGAGGTAGATGATCAGGGTAAAGTGGCAGTTAAGTGTTCCCTTTTAACAAAGCCTGAAACAGTTTTCAGAAGAAACTATTCAGAGGACACCTCCAGACTCAAAGACGTTATGAAATCTCTGCCTAGGGCACAGGTATGTCCAGTGATCTGAACGAAGCCTTTCTGTACCTTACAGCCCCTCCTAAGTGGCTAGAGTCTTCTTGAAGTGAAGGAACTATTTATGGCTGTTTCTGGATTGAAGAATCTTGTCTGCTGAGTATAATAACTGGATCCTCTAGCGTAGACCAGGGAGTAACTAGAAAGGCTCAATTGGGCTGACAATGTTGAGACTTAACAGTGGATTTCCAGTGCAGGTTGTTGTATTTCATTGGCAGACGGAGAAACATTTTCTGCCATAGTTTGTGATCCTGCTGCTTTAATACTGGGGTATTTTGACCTATTTGGGGACACTTATGTTCAAGCCACCTGTCAATTTGTAGAAGCAGTCTACAATTTTGGGTCAATTCTGAAGAATAACAGAACAACAATCCGTATTTCTGCCTAAGACTCCTTCTCTTGGAGTTACTGAAAGGAAGAGAATATGTGTAGTGATTATGGTGATGGTATTAACATTGGCGATTTGCCACTTGGGGATTTTTAGAGTTGTCATGCAGCTGACAAATTTTCTAGCTGGAAGGAAGTCAGTAGTGACTCATGGGACATCAAATTAGGGTTTTTTCACACACCTAGACTTCGGGACCTGGAAGGATACAACTGAAGATTTTAAAGCCCTCTGCTAAACATCTTTGGACTTTGAGGGGCCAGCTGCTGCAAAGACCCAGAACTATGACTTCAACAATTTTTAAATTATTTTCTCATTATTTTCTTCACTCCTTTTTGAATTAGGGAGTGTGGCCCACATGTGCATTCCTGGTTCTTAAAGAGGGAATCATAAACAACATGTAATATGGTGATACTTAGCTTTTTTGGGGGTCTCTGATTGAATGGTCCTGATTCCTTTCTTCTTTTATCCTTACCTTTCTGGATTCCACTGCATCTTTGGGCCACCATTGCAGAGGTACTCACGTAACTCCTTGGCTACAAAAACACAGGCCCTGGTATTTTCCATCAGAAACCAATTCCTTGGTGTTACATTTAATTGTGTCTAGCTTTGAGAGATATTTACTAATTAGAATACATTCTAAGAAGTAACTGAAATATATTGAGCGCCTGGTATATGTTGGGATGTGTGCTAGTTAGTGTTTTACTTTATCTAATTTAGCCCTCATAACTGCCTGTGAGGCAAAGATCATTTTCCCTATTATACATATGAAGATACAGGTACAGAGAGGTTAAATAACTTTCTTAAGGTCACACAGCAAATATAGGAAATGTTTAGAATTCCAACCAGGGCCTGCCTCCTTTGAGGCTCTGATGCTTGAAGATCTGAAAGGACCAATGCTAACAGCTTGGGAGAACACAAAACCTGCCTTCAAGTATTTGAAGAACTGTTATGTAGAAAGAGAACTGGACTTTCTCTGTGTGATTCTGGAAAGCAGCACTAGGATCAAGGGATAGAAATTCCAAAAGAGGAGACGTTGGCTTGGTAGGAGAAAATTTGGCTTTCTAAAAGCAAAATCGACCACCCTGTGAGGGAATGAGTTACTTGTCATTGTAGGTATTCAAGCAGAGGCTTTTCCACTTCTTATAAAGGATTTGGTAGAGGAGTTCATACTTATGTAGGTAACTAGACTAATTAGTTATTCAGTATTTTAAACCCTGTTATTACATGGAAATGTCAAACTCCTGCCATATTGATCTGTAAAAGAACTAACTCGTATTTCATACTTACTGTGTGCCAGGCACTTGTTAGATACTTTTTCTACGATATTTCATTTAATCCTTAGATCCCTATGAAGGAACTATCATTATCCCCACTTTATTAGTTTATTTGTCAGGGAGAAAGCACAAGCAGGGAGGGCAGTAGGCAGGGGGAGCAGTAGCCTCCCCACGGAGCAAGGAACCCGATGCAGGACTCGATCCCAGGACTTTATAGACTCATGACCTGAGCTGAAGGCAGGTACTTAACCAACTGAACCACCCAGGCGTCCCTCATTACCCCCACTTTACAAATGAGGAAACTGAGGTTCCAGAAAGTTAAAAAAAAAAAAAAAACTAACCTGTTAGGTGACACAGCTAGAAGTAGGACTGATATTTGAACCTTTGTACTTTCTTAGCTGTGTAACGTAGGGTAAATCATGTGTCCTCTCTGAGCTTTAGTTTCCTCATATGTGAAATGAGATTTGTGACAGTACCTTCCTTGTAGTGGTTTTATGAGTACTAACTGTTGTTAATATACACTTTTTGCTAGACCTCACTGATTGCCCTTGAGACCCTGGGTTTGTGGTAAAAGGGTACCATTTTGTTTCTTTAGGGTGACACCCTGAGAATTCTGGGGTTTGCTCTGTGTACTATTTGTAATAGCTGCTGACTCCTTGAAGGGCTTTGTGGCATTAGTGACTAATACCTTAAAAACTTGAGGTTTGAGTAAGAGGAAGGTTCAGCCAGTAGGTTGGAGTATAGGAGGCAGTGTCAGAGGTCTTGTGGAAAAAAATTCCTCACCCTACTATAGAGTCAGATTCAGGGATCACTGTTTGCATTTTTATATTTAATGTCTTATTTTAAAATGAACAAGGTCACAATTGCCAGAGCTGTGATAGAGCTGGATGCCAAGAATAATAACCCTTAATCCTTCCTGTAGCCATCTGGGGAGGTATTAACCCCATTTTCTTGGGGAATGGGGCAGAGCAGGATCAGACGTTACCCAGGTAGCTATCCAGGGGCTCTCAGGACGTTGGCAGAATTTTATCCTTGTTCATAACCCCCCGATTCTATTTTCAGAAAGCACAAGACTGTGCTTTCCCATATACCTTTAGAGAGCCTTTCTTAGAATGGGAGTCAGGCATTTCTGGTCTTGGAGTTTCAACTTGAGCCCTCAGTTGAGCCCTGAATATTTGGGTACCGGTGGCCTGCCTGATTTCCTTCTTGAGTCAGACATCTGGATGTAACACAACTGCAGCTGAGTTGGAAAGGAAGCATTTCCACACTGATTGGCTTAGTTTTCCTTAACTTCTCTGCTAGAAAGAAAGTTACAGGGTGAAACTTCAAAGACTTCCCTATGAGAGGTACGTTGAATCATGCCAAAATTTGGAAAGATGCAAGTTAAAGGAAAAATCCAAGACTTCAGATGCTCATATATACAGTAAGAGAGGACAGCATTTTCAAAGTATGCTCCCTTTGTCTACCTGTTCCCTTTCACTACCTTAAGGTAATTGTGGCCCTAGGAAAAAGCAGATAAATTAGCTGTAATCACTGAAAAGCATTGTTCTAAAAACATCAAGAAAAAAATTTCACAAAGCACGAATGTAGAGAAGCCATAGAGGTGAGTTTTCATCCAGAGTTTCCCACAAAGTGAAACATTTCTTAAGATAGACTTCACAGAGAAAGCTTTAGCCAACCCCATAAGGAGTCGTTTGAGCCAGGAGCCTCGAAGATGGCAAAGAACTTTTCCAAAGGTGCTTTGTTGATGGGCCTATCCTGCCAACCAAACCTTTCCCAGATGCTCTCCTTGTGCCAGCTTAGTCCATGACCCTGAAATACACCAGGAACTTTTTATGTTTTGACACTGGCAGAGTCAAGGTGATTTTGATTCCTTAGCTTAACCCTAAGGAATGCTAAGAGCTTCTTTGAGGTAACTGCTTGCACATGATCTGATTAAAAGTAGTAACTATTTTTTAGTTGTCAGTGACCTGGGTCTTAGAATTAAACTATCTAGTTTGATTCTCCATTTAAAAACTATAACTTTAGGCAAACTAACTTCTCTCCACCTCAGAGCTTTCATCTGAAATGTGGGGATAATAATAGTACCTGCCTCATAGGTTTACGAGCAATCTGTCAGAACACTAAGAAATGCTTTGAGAGCTTGTTTGGAGGTTCTAGCAGGGGAGCGCAGCTAATCGTATACCCTTGACGGAAGAATGGTCCTCTCCTCTGTCGGGGAAAGTCATCCCCTTCCACCGAGCGGGCAGCTTCGGGAGGGACACACATGGAGTGGTGAGGGAGGAAGGGGACACCCGCCTAGCCAGCCAGATCAGCCAAATCAACCCTGGCGATCAACGGGGTGACAGATGTTGCAGCCAGATCGCCCTCACATCCTTAAGAAATGCTTTGAAGGGGGCACCTGGGTGGCTCAGTGGGTTAATTCTCTGCCTTCAGCTCAGGTCATGATCCCAGGGTCCTGGAATAGAGCCCAACATCAGGCTCTCTGCTCAGCAGGAAGCCTGCTTCCCTCTCACTCTCTGCCTGCCTCTCTGCCTACTTGTGACCTCTCTTTTTGTCAAATAAATAAATAAAATCTTTAAAAAAGAAAGAAAGAAATGCTTTGAAGGGGCACCTGGGTGGCTCAGTTGGTTAGGCAGCTTCCTTCAGCTCGGGTCATGATTCCGGGGTCCTGGGATTAAGCCCCACATCGGGCTTCCTGATGAGCAGAGATCCTGCTTCTCTCTTCACCTTCTGCCTGCCACTCTGCTTACTTGTGCTCTCTATCTCTCTGTCAAATAAATAAATAAAATCTAAAAAAAAAAAAAAAAAAGCGGTTCATTAAAAAAAGAAAGAAATGCTTTGAATGTTCCCTAAATATTTTTACCAGGCTTGGTATCAGGTATTTTACGTGTATAGCTCTTCACTCTCTGAAAGTAGGCATTATCGTCCTTGTTTTGCAGATTAGGAAGCTGAGGTTTAGAAATGCGACCACACAGAAAATAGGTGCCAGAACTAGGATTTGAACCATAGGTCTGTTGGACTCCAGTGCCCAACTCTTTATTTTATTATGCTACTTGCAATGACCTTTATCCTTTGGAAGTGTATTTCTCTTCTATAGGATTGCTCCAATAGGTAGACCACTGCAAATAGAGTGAAATGAAACTTGCATACATCTTTTGCGTAATTCAGAATGTTGAAAGGGGGCCAGTGGTCACTCTGGTTGGGGGCATCTCTCCACAGTGAGAGGCTGCATGTTCAGAGAAAAAAGAATACAGATGACTGGGGTTCCATCTCCACTCTACTGCTCCTAGGAGTGTGTTCTTAGAATCATGGGGTAGAGGCATTGGAAGAAGTTTTGTAGCTCATCTCAGAGTCTGCCTCTCATTTTACAGATGGGGAAACAGTCTGAGAAAGTGAGACGCCTCATACAGGGTTTTTCAGCCAGTTAGAGGCAGAGCCCCTGCCTGGAGCACAAGATCCTAAATCCTGGTCCAGTGCTTATTCCTCAGTACCACATAGCACTGTGCTTCAGTTCTCCCTTGTTAAAAGGGATGATAATAGCTTCCTAGCTTCCTCACAGGATTGTTGTGAAGTTCAAGGTAAAAGCATAAATGAAATGATCAGCACTCTGATAGGTATATAGCACTGTATGTACACAAGATCGTCATGCTATCATTCATTCAGCAAGTACTTACTGGTGTCTGCTAAGCCCGCATCAGTCCTTGGAGACCTAGGAGGGTCAGTAGATTAATCAGATGAAGAGCTAGCCCTCAGGATTCTTTTAGTCTTTTAAAGAAGAGAAACCCCACAAAAATAATTACAACTCAGGGCAGGAGATAGGCGAAGAAAAGGGTGAGAACTGAATTTTCCCAAGTTCTGATTTTGAGGCAGAGAAAAGAAAAGGGTTTGGGGACTTGATCTCTTATTGAGGTATAATTCATGTGCTATAACGTTTACCCTTTTAATGTATACAGTTCTGCCCTTTTTAATATACCACAAAGTTGTGCATCCTTCACCTCTATCTAATTCCAGAACATTTTCATCATGCCCCAAAGAAACCCATATTCTTTAGCTATCACAACCACTGCAGTCACTCCCATCTTCTTCCTCAATTCCAAGGAACCAGCAGTATACTTCCTGTCCCTGTAGCTTTTGCTATTCTTTTTTTTTTTTTTTAAGATTTTACTTATTTATTTGACAGAGACCCAGCTAGAGAGGGAACACAAGCAGTGAAGTGGGGGAGGGAGAAGCAGGCTTCCCAGTATGGAGCAGGGAGCCCAACATAGGGCTCGATCCCAGGACCCTGGGATCATGACCTGAGCCGAAGACAGATGCTTAACGACTAAGCCACCCAGGTGCCCCAGCTTTTGCTATTCTTGACGTTTAATATAAATGGATTCATAAAATATGTGGCCTTTTGTGACTGGCTTGTTTCAAATAATATTCTTTTTTTTTTTTTTAAAGATTTTTTTATTTATTTGACAGAGAGAGATCACAAGTAGGCAGAGAGGCAGGCAGAGAGAGAGAGAGAGGAGGAAGCAGGCTCCCCGCTGAGCAGAGAGCCTGATGCGGGACTCGATCCCAGGACCCTGAGATCATGACCCGAGCCAAAGGCAGCGGCTTAACCCACTGAGCCACCCAGGCGCCCTCAAATAATATTCTTAGGTTTCATCCCTGTTGCAGCATGAATCATTGTTTCATTCCTTTTTACAGCTGATTAATACTCGATTATATGGCTATATCACATTTTACTTACCCATTTATGGACATTTACCATTGGTAGACATTTGGGTTGTTTCTACTTTAGGGCTGTGAACATTGATTTATGAGTTTTTGTGTAGACTTATAGTTACTATATGACCTAGAAATTCCACTCCTAGGTATAACCTAAAAAAATGAAAACATATTTAACTTTTTAAGAGGAGGCTCTTTCCTTCCTTCTTTCTTCCTTCCTCTTTTCCTCCCTCCCTCCCTCCTTTTCTTTCTTTTGAGAGGGAAAGAGGGGAGGGGTCGGGGGGAAGAGGGAGAGGTAGAGAGAATCGTAAGCAGGCTCTGTGCTCAGTGGGGAACCCAGGATGGGATTTGATCTCGAGACCCTGAGATCATGACCTGACCCGAAAGCGAAAGTCGGACACTTACCTGACTGAGCCACCCAGGCACCCAGAGAGGAAGCTTTTCTTAAACACTTTTTCCTTATTGTCATACTTATTAAGTATTTACAGTGTGCCAGTTATCCTGTATAATCCTCACAGCATCTCTGAGGTAGGTGCTGTTGTTACCTTCATGTAACAGATGAAAAATAGCCAGTCTTTCTTGAGTGCTTACCACATGCCAGGTATTGTACTAAGTGTTTTGTAATGCATTATCTCATTAATGTTCCCAATAACCCTGTGAGGTAAAAATTACTATGTATACCTACATGACAGGTAAAACGATTAACAAACAAACAAAAAAACCCCAGGAGCTTAAACGTAAATAATTTTACCCAAGCTCATACAACCTAGTATATAGTAGAACCAGATTCAGACTCATTTCTTTCAGTTTGAAGCAGGTTCCTAAGGGCTGTTTCTGTATTATTATAAAAACAATTAATGTTCACAACAGAATACTTGGAAAGTACAGAGGAACAGAAAAAAATACATTTATATATGTGTATATCACCTGTTGTCTTACCAGAGAGAAGACCACTGGCCCATTTTTTATACATATCCTTGTTATAACATTGTAGATACGTACACTTCTAGGTTTTTTTTTTCCCCTCCAGGGCTAAGATAGCTGTAGGTATGTCTTAAATTTGATTTCCTTAAATCTGGTTTTGTGTTTCATTAATCAGTCTTCCATTAATCAGTCTTCCATGTTTTGAATGACTCTGCAATAAGAAAGATTTTTTAAAGGACTTTATTAGAAGGGCACTGACATGGCACAGTTGTTTAAGTGTCTGAGTCTTGGTTTGGGCTCAAGCCATGACCTCAGAGTCATGAGATCAAACCCTGCATCAGACTCCACACTCAGCATGGAGTTTGCTTGAGATTCTCTCTCCCTCTCTCCCTCTGTGCCTCCTGCTCACGCACTCTCTCAAAAATAAATATTTTTTAAAAGAACTTTATTAGAGAGAATTTCAAATATATACGAAGTAAACAGAATATTGAACTCCCATATATCTGTTATCCTATTTCAACAACAGTCAAAATTCTGCCATTCTTATCTGTACCTCCTCTGCTTCCCACTTCCATTCTATTTTTTTTTTTAAAGATTCTATTTATTTATTTGACAGACAGAGATCACAAGTAGGCGGAGAGGCAGGCAATGAGAGAGGGGAGGAAGAAGGTTCCCTGGCGAGCAGAGAGCCCGATGTGGGGCTCGATCCCAGGACCCTGAGACCATGACCTGAGCCGAAGGCAGAGGCTTTAACCCACTGAGGCACCCAGCTACCCCTCCATTCTATTTTTTTAAGTAAAATTTACAAATATTAAAATTTGCTAATCTTGATTGTGCAGTTTTGACAAAGGGATATACTCATGTAACCCATCTCCCCAATACTCATGTGACCATAACTCTCACCACTATGTAGAACCTTTCTGTCACTCTAGAAAATCTCAGGTGTCCTTTCCTTGTCGATCTCCATGCACCCAAGCAACACTTTTTTTTTAAACTATATTTTTGCCTATTCTAAAACTTTATATATAGTTGACTCTTGAACAGTGTGGGGGTTAGGAGTACCAACCCTGTGCCCCTCCATGTAGTCAGAAATTCACATATAACTTTTGACTTCATCAAAACTTAGCTACTAATAGCCTTCTATTGACTGGAAGCCTTACTGATAACAATTGACACATGTTTTGTATTAAGGATTATAAACTGTATTCTTATAATAAAGTAGAGAAAATAAAATTTTATTAAGAAAATCATACACTTACCGTACTATACTGTATTTATTGAAAATAATCCACATATAACTGGATGCACATAGTTCAAACTTGTGTTGTTCAAAGGTCAACAGTAAATGGAATCATATAATATGTACTTTTTAAAAATATTTTATTTATTTATTAGAGAGAGAGTGAGCTGGGGAGGAGCAGAGGGAGAGGGACAAGCAGGCTCCATGCTGAGCACAGAGCCCGAGAGGGGCTCAGTGTCACAACCCTGAGATCACAACCTGAGTCAAAATCAAGAGTCAGAACCAACTGAGCACCCAGACACCCAGGCACCCCTGGTATGTACTTTTTTATATCTTGCTTGCTCAGAATATGTGAGATTCACCTATATTGTTAGCTGTATCAGTAGTTCCTTTTTAAAAATATAATAACTTTGGGGCATCTGGGTGGCTTGGTCATTAAGTCTCTGCTTTGGGCTCAGGTCATGATCCCAGGGTCCTGGAATCAAGCCGGCATCAGGGTCCCTGCTCAGTGGGGAGCCTGCTTCTCCCTCTCCCTCTGCCTGCTGTTCCCCTTGCTTGTGCTATCTCTGTCAAATAAATAAAATCTTTTTTAAAAAGTGTGTTAAGGATGTGGATAAATTGGAATCTTGTACATTGCTGGTGAAATTGTAAAATGGTGCAGCCACTATGGAAATCAGTTTGGCCATTCCTCAAAAAAGTTAAATGTAGGGGCGCCTGGGTGGCTCAGTGGGTTAAAGTCTCTGCCTTCAGCTCAGGTCATGGTCCCAGGGTTCTGGGATCGAGCCCCACATCGGGCTCTCTGTTCGGCAGGGAGCCTGCTTTCTCCTCTCTCTCTCTCTCTTTCTCTGCCTGCCTCTCTGCTTACTTGTGATCTCTGTCTGTCAAATAAATAAATAAAATATTAAAAAAAAAAAAAGTTAAATGTAGCATTACCATATGACTCGGGAATTCCAGTCCAAGGTATATATACAAAAGAATTGAAAGCAGGTAGTCAAACAGATAATATATACAAATGTTCATAGCAGCACTATTAACAACAGCCAGCAGATGAATGGATAAACACTATGTGATAATAGCAGTGCAATGGAATAGTATTCAGCCATAGAAAGGAACAAAGTACTGATAACGTGCTAGAGTAATGGACCTCAAAATATTTCATAAGTGAAAGAAGCCAGTCACAAAAGGCCACATATTGTAGGATTTTATTTATATGAAATATAATTTTATATCTATCATATATAAATTTATATTAAAATTGTATTTAAAATCCTATATAAAATTATATAGGATAGGTAAATTCATAGATGTGGAAAGTTAATTGGTGGTTGCCAGATATGAGGGGGAGGATGGAAGAGGGACTGACTACTTAATAAGTATGATTTTCTTTTGGTGCGATGGAAATGTCTTGGAACTACCTAGAAGTGATGGTTGCATAACACTGTGAGTGTACTAAATGCCACTGAATTGTACACTTTATTTTTTTTTAAAGATTTTATTTATTCATTTGACAGAGAGAGATCACAAGTAGATGGAGAGGCAGGCAGAGAGAGAGAGAGAGGGAAGCAGGCTCCCCGCTGAGCAGAGAGCCCGATGTGGGACTCCATCCCAGGACCTTGAGATCATGACCTGAGCTGAAGGAAGTGGCTTAACCCACTGAGCCACCCAGGCGCCCTGAATTGTACACTTTAAAATGGTTAATTTTTATTATGTGAGTTTCACTCAAATTTAAAAAAAAAAAAAAAAAAGGAAATAAATATCCTTTAGCTATTACTACTCTAAACCCCATCCCCCCAACCCCAAGGAACCACAAATCTTCTATTTCTGTAGATTTGCCTATTCTGGGCCTTGCACGTAAATGGAATTATAGGCATCCCTTGATTCTTGAAAGTTCACATTATGCCACTTCACTTTTATGAAAGACCTACGTTTAGCACCTTTTTCTCGCTAACCGAAGGAAATATGAAGAGGATTTTTGCTTTTATGAAAAGGGTGAAAATCAGATACTTCGTCATTTGTTTTGCCGTGAGCCCATTACAGAGGCAGCGCACACCCTGAGAATCGAGGATGGCACCTCCCAGCTTCTCCCCTGGGAACTACACTCCACATCAAGCCACCATAGCTTTGAACTCTGAGCCTCTGTGCTTTATCTTCATTTAGTGTTTTGTTTTTTTTTATCCGTTAGCAAGATGATAGTGGAAAAGCCCAAGAGAGGTTTTTTTGGGGGGTCGGGGAAAGCTCAAAAACTTTCCATATAAACTAGTGGTAACTGCTTCTTCACTTTATGTCATTGCAGCTTAGGATAGATTTCATAGGAATGCTTTACTTTTGGATAGCTGGAGAAACCTGTATACGGCTCAGCTCATGGCCTTCTTTCACTTAGCATAATGTCTTCAAGGTTCACCCATATTGTAACACGTATCAGCACTTCACTGCTTCTTATGGCCAGATAACATTCCATTGTATAGCTACATCACATTTTGTTAGTCCATTCATCAGTTGATGAGCATTTGGGTTTCTGCTTTTTAGCTATTATGAATAATCCTGTATAACCCTTCTGGTATGGAGTTGTATGGAGTTCCTTCAGCAGAAGTGAGAAAGTCATCCCACTTTGTGTGCCCCACCACCCTACAACGGAATCCCCAATGTCAGCTTTGTCGCTCTGGTAGGGAAGGAAGTAAGGGAGAAATGTAACCATGGCACTGCGCATAGATCAGGAGCTAAGTCTTACTGGAGTTCAGATTTGGCTGATAATGTCTGTTGAGCACCTACTGTAATCCAGGCACTATTTTGTACCTTCATATATATTTGATCACTTTTATTCCTCACAACAACCAGTTGAAGTCGATGAGCATCCCCATATTACACATGAGGAACTTGAAACTCAGAAAGGTTGAGTAACTTGCCTAAGTGGGTACTAATTGGTACAACAAGGGGGCTGGACTTCAGGCCCAAGTGCCTAAGTATTTTAAATCTGCTTCCCTTTCTGCTACATTAACTAGAGCCCAACCAAGGACTGTGGCACACCTGAAATGGGTGGTTCCTCATGTTTATTTTGGAAATTACTATTCAATCATTGGTTCCAGGTGAGTAATCTTTGCCAGGTGTACTTTGTTCTAAGGCTTGTTAACCTTGGGCTATTATATTACTGATACCCTTTGCATTATGAAGGAGATTAATTCCTCCAAATTGAGCTGTTAAATGAATTTTCTTACTAGCCTCCTTTATAATATAGAGGTCTGCCTATGGAAGAAAAGTTCCAAATAGCCTGAGTTTTAGGGTTTTGTTTTTGTTTTTTTTTTTTAAGATTTTATTTATTTGACTGATAGAGATCATAAGTAGGCAGAGAGAGTGGAAGGGAAGCAGACTCCCTGCTGAGCAGAGAGCCCAATGTGGGGCTCGATCTCAGGACTCTGAGATCATGACCAGAGCTGTAGGCAGAGGCTTTAACCGACTGAGCCACCCAGGCACCCCCCCCCCCCCAATAGCCTGAGTTAAAAGTTTGTAGAACGGATAGCGTTAGGTGGTGACATGCTACGCATTTTAGGCTCAAAGAGTAGAATACCTTTAGGGAGGAGTATCTTGCGCATGGCTGCTCATATTTTCTTTGTAACATTATGTCATATGTTTTCCTCTGTGCCTTTTAGTCATTTTTATGTTTTTCATATTCCCAGAAACTAGCTTCCTTCTTCCTCCTTTTATTGAGTGTCAACTAGAGCCAGCCTCCAGTATCCTCAATGACAGCAGATGCCATTCCTAAACCTTTGTACTTTAGCTAGAGAGATTTTTTATTGAGCTTTCATGTTCTGCAAATTAGCCTTCAGTGTCATTAGAGCTTTAAGGGTGAACATAAAGGTATACTCAGTTCACTGTGCTAGTCTTAGAATGAAGAATACACATATAAAGTTGCTTGTGGTCTGTTACTGTCCTAGTTTTTTTTTGCTGGTGATTTACATGTCTCCTTTCTTGCTCTCCTGCCATGTTTATTTATTTATTTTTTAAGATTTTATTTATTTATTTGACACAGACAGTGAGAGCAGGGACACAAATAGGGGGAGTGGGAGAGGGAGAAGTAGGCTTCCTGCCTAGCAGGGAGCCCAATGCGGAGCTCGATCCCAGCACCCTGGGATCAAGACCTGAGCCGAAGGCAAATGCTTAATGACTAAGCCACCCAGGTGCCCCTCCTGCCTTATGTTTAGTTTGTTTCCCCTCCTGTCATTTTTTTTTTTTTTAAAGATTTTATTTATTTATTTGACAGACAGAGATCACAAGCAGGCAGAGAGGCAGGCAGAGAGAGAGAGAGGAGGAAGCAGGCTCGCTGCCGAGCAGAGAGCCCGATGCGGGACTCGATCCCAGGACCCTGGGATCATGACCTGAGCCGAAGGCAGAGGCTTAACCCTCTGAGCCACCCAGGCGCCCTCCCCTCCTGTCATTTTTGTGCTTTCTTCTAAGATGTATGAATAAATGAGTATAAATAAGATTTAATTTATTATTCCTATTGTTCCTTTTGAATTTACTGTCCTAGCTATTCATTTTGGTCCTTCGGTTAAATTAGCCTTTTTCAGTCTATCTACGGTATTAATGGTCACAGTAGCCTTGGTGCTATTGATATATTCAATTCATGACAACTATATGAAGTGCTCTTGAAGAGAAGGGTCTGTGTTTGGCTGCTGCTTTGCTGTTTTTTCAAAGTCAAGTGTGGTGCTGACATAATAGGCATTGAAATGTTATCTTATGGATTCTTGAAGTCACTTATTTCAGTCTTTTGCATCTCAGCAGAACTGAACATATAATTTGCATACTGCACCAGAGATAGAAATCCCCTCAATATAGTCTTTTCTAGTGTTTAATCATAAATATATGACTTCCTTTCTTCAATTCCAAATGTCTCCATCATGTCGTTCCATATCTGTGAATTCTCTTTGTTCTATAGAATTGACAATTCCAGAACACGCTTTAAAATAATGCTTTTAAAATTTGACTGTGATTAAATCTCCTCATATTCAAATAACTGTTCCTTTATTGATTTGAATATTTGTGTTTGAGAGATTTTTTAATCAAAGTATGAAACTGATTATGCCCCCTATAGATTTGGGGGTATTTCCCACCTAATGTAAACCTTTTAAGTAAGTCTTTACTTAGAAGGGTTTCCAGTTATGCTTGCCTGCCTAAAAAAGTTTGTGGAAGGCACTGAATCCATGTTGCCTGAAAGAGGGGAGATGGGCTGTGCGCTAGAATGAACTGTGCTGGTGTGCTACCATTTCTTCTCAGGATGGGAACAGAAATGTTCACCAAAATACTGAGCAGTAGTTGTATTAAATTTGATATTTTGATTTTTAAACCTCTGCCTACCAGTCTGATACTGTATTAAATCCTACTTTCCATTTTACCATTTACCTGACTTGTAGTGAGGGTTTTTTATATTTGTCTATTTTCTCTGCTTTTTCACTTTTTTTGTTCCTTTTAGTTTCTCTAAGTATGTACCTATCTTAGCTAAAGTCCATTGCCTTTGATTCTCTGATTTCTTAGGTGCTGTGTCTTTGATCCCAGTCAGTATTCCCCCATGTCTAGTCCAGTACCTGGTACTTGGTACAAACCAGGTTAATAATTTAGGCCAATTAATGAATGAGTAGGAACAACTTAGTTGATTCATAGTGATCATTACTCTAGGAAATTATGTACCCTAATAATTTATTCTCATATACAAAGTGGTTAAGAGTGTACATACAGCTCTGGTTTGAGTCCCTGCCCCAGCTTCACTTATTACCTATGTGACATTGTGAAAATTGTTTCATGTCATGACTCTGTTTCCTTTTCTGTAAGATGATGATAGTAATAACATCCACCATACAAGCTTTTTGAACCAATCTTCCCCTTAACAGTGGTGGTTCTCTCTCCTCAGAAGCAACCTCCCCAAGTCCTTTGTGACTTCCTGTCATTCGTGTTTCAGCTTGATTGTCATCTGAGGGCTCCTCTGTTATCAGGAGGGATTTGTAGGTGTAAGCAACAGAAACCAACTCTGGCTGATTTTTGAAAGGTTATAAGGGAAACTCACAAAATATCAAGGAAGGCCACAAAGCCAGGTTTGAAGAATGAGCTAGATAGAACAAGGGAAGTTGGGTAGCAACCAGGACTTTTAGCCAAAATCATTCACAGAACCAAACCATGAGGTCACTGCTGACATTTACACAGCTTACACCATTACCACCAGCTGACTGGGCTTTACTGGCTACTATAGCCACACCTTGCTGCCAGCATGAACTCCCTCCCTCTGGTCCTCTGATTCTCTGATACCAGATCCCAGTAAAGGTCTGGGGCTGATGTGTCGGGTTGGAACAGCCTGGGCCATATGCACGCACTCTAGCTGTAAGGGACCTCAGAGAATCTTAGTCTCTGCCGTTCCCACCTCATAGTGGGAGGCATTCTGTCCTCTGCCAGACTACTGGGTGGGAGACTCCCAACTTATGGAAAGGTTTCAAATGCTGAGCAGCTAGAAAACTCCACAAATATGTACTTCATCTTCTTTAACCTCACATCTAAAAGTAACCCATCAATCACTTTAATATCAACTTTTTCTGTTTTCATCACAGCACTTTTCCCTACTGGATATATTCTTACTGTATTTGTATTATTGTTTATTATCTGTCCCCTCCTCCTAGAATGTTAGTACCATGAAATTTAAGGAACTTTTGTTCACTGCTGAATCCCCTGGGCCTGGAATACTACCTGGCATACAGGAGAAGCTTCTTGTGCTCATTTATGAGCCGAAGAATGAATAAATATATAAAGCCATTAGCACAGTTCTGGTACATAGTAAATGTACATTTGGCAACTTACTATTTCTTAGGAGATAAAAGTACTTATATTCTTTTTCACTTAAATTCAATTAATTAGGGAAGGCCTGGGTGGCTCAGTTGGTTGGGCAGCTGCCTTCGGCTCGGGTCATGGTCCCGGAGTCCTGGGATCGAGTCCCGCATCGGGCCCCTTGCTCGGCGGGGAGCCTGCTTCTCCCTCTGCCTCTGCTGCCATTCTGTCTGCCTGTGCTCGCTCTCTCTCCCTCTCTCTCTCTGACAAATAAATAAATAAAATCTTTAAAAAAAAATTCAATTAATTAACATATAATATATTATTTGTTTCAGTGGTACAGGTCTGTGATTCATCAGTCTTATATAATACCCAGTGCTCATTACAACACGTGCCCTCCCCAGTGTCCATCACCCAGTGACCCCATCCCTCCACCCTTCTGTCCTCCAGCAATCTTCAGTTTGTTTCCTGAGATTAAGAGTCTCTCGTGGTTTGTCTCCCTCTCTGGTTTCATCTTGTTTCATTTTTTCATTTCTTTCCCTATGATCCTTTGCCTTGTTTCTTGAATTCCACATATCATTGAGAGCATACAATAATTGCTTTTCTCTAATTGACTTATTTTGCTTAGCATAATACCCTCTAGTTCCATCCATGTTGTTGAAATGGCAGGATTTCCTTTTTATGGCTGCATAATATTCCATTATGTGTATATACACCACATCTTCTTGATCCTTTCATTTGTCAATGGGCATCTGGACTCTTTCCATAGATGGGGTGTTATGGACATTGCTGCTATAAACATTGGGGTGCAGGTGCCCCTTTGCGTCACTACATTTGTGCCTTTGGGATAGATACCCAGTAGTGCAATTCCTGGGTCATATTGTAGCTCTACCTTCAACTTTTTGAGGTACCTCTACTATTTTCCAGAGTGGCTGCACAAGCTTGCATTCCCAACAGTGTAGCAGGGCTCCCTTTTCTCTGCATCCTCACCAACATCTGTTGTTTCCTAACTTGTTAGTTTTAGCCATTCTGACTGGTGTGAGGTTGTATCTGATTGTGACTTTGGTTTGTATTTCCCTGATGCCAAGTGATGTTGAGTATTTTTTCATGTGTCTGTTGGCCATTTGGATGTCTTCTTTGGAGTAATGTATGTTCATGTCTTCTGCCCTGTTGTGACTGGATTATTTGTTCTTTGGGTGTTGAGTTTGGTAAATTCTTTATAGATTTTGGATACTAGCCTTTTCTCTGATATGTCATCTGCAAATATCTTCTCCCATTCTGCTGGTTGTCTTTTGGTTTTGTTGACTGTTTCCTTGGCTGTGCAAAAGTTGATCTTGATGAAGTCCCAATAGTTCGTTTTTGCCTTTGTTTCCCTTGCCCTATGGAGATGTGTCTAGCAAGAATTTGCTGTGGCTGAGGTTACAGAGGTTGCTGGTTGTGTTGTCCTCTAGGATTTTGATGGATTCCTGTCTCACATTTAGGTCTTTCATCCGTTTTGAGTCTGTTTTTGTGTATGATTTAAGGAAATGGTCTAGTTTCATTCTTATGCATGTGGTTGTCTAGTTTTCTCAACAACATTTGTTGAAGAGACTGTCTTTTTTTATGGATATTCTTTTCTGCTTTGTTGAAGATTAGTTGACCATAGTATTTATATTCTTTTAAAAATAACATTAAATAAAAAACAACATTACCTGCATTATATCATTTGACCTTTTTAGTCTTCCAAGAAAAAAGGTGTTGGGGGTGAAGCATATGGGCCTTTTTCTGGTGAGGCATATGTGGCCCCTTCAGTGTGTGCCTGTGAGACACAGCAGTGAGCGCCTATGTGGAGAGCCTGAGATTTGACCAAGGCCACCTACTTAGTATTACCAGATATTCTCACTGACTTTAGTGTTCTTTCTCTTACAATAAATCTCACCCTGTGTTCTTGGTGATTGTGACGGAAATTACTGTTGCGTATTTTTGGGGTGGGGAGGAGGTTGACCATTATATCACAAAGCAGAGCCATAAACATAATTGCAGGCCAGCATTAGTGTATGCCAGTTTGTCCAAATTCACATTTTTAATTTGGTGGCCTGAGACCCCTAGGAAAGTTTTCATGAAACTATAGCTGTTCCCAGTTGGCATCCTTAGGTGTTTTTCATGGTTACATGTTTTGTGATCCTAAACAGTGCCAGTGACTTACATATCTCCCTGGTGATGCTCACTAAGATGCAATGCTAGATGTCTCCCACATTATGGGAAAGGCTTTTGCCCTTTTAAGAGCTTATGATCCCAAAAGATATCATTTTGATGTATTTGCATAAACCCCAAAGAACTTGGGCTGAATGGGAACATCTAATCAGGTAGCAGGATTTTTATTGTCCTACTGTGTGCCTAATGCTAGAAAAAAATCTGCAATAGCAAAGTGTTTATATAGAGTTCTTTTGTGATTAAATATCAAAGGAAAAGAAGGAGTCTGCTTACAGATCAGGTGGAGAGATGATTTCAGGAGGGTGTGCTAGGAATCTATAGGGGTGCCACTGATGGAAAACCCGGGCCAGGAGATCGAGAAGTGGTCTTGGGAATCCTACTGGCTTAGGGGGTTGGCAGAGAGGCTTGGCCCTGAAAGCCATCATCCCAGCCATACTGGGGAAGAAAGACTAAACTTCCTGTGTAGCTTCAGTGGTGGAACCAGGACCAAAAGTTGGAAATGACAGGAAGCAGAACTTTCTTTCAAAGCCTAGTGGGGTTTTTTGGCTCTAGCATTCCTTTTTTTTTTCTTCTTCTTCTTTTTTTTTTTTCTGATTTCAATATTAATGTGATTTTATAGAAGAGAATTGAAAATATCACAAAGCAGAAGGAAAAAAATCAGTCACACTACTATTCAAAGATGGCTGTTGTTGGGACGCCTGGGTGGCTCAGTTGGTTAAGCCACTACCTTCAGCTCAGGTCACGATCCCATTGTCCTGGGATCGAGTCCCACATCGGGCTCCTTGCTTGGCAGGGAGCCTGCTTCTTCCTCTGCCTCTGCCTGCCACTCTGCCTGTGCTCACTCTCGCTCCTCTCTTCTGACAAATAAATAAATAAAATCTTTAAAAAAAAAAAAAAAAAGATGGCTGTTGTTATATTTCCTTTTTTATTTTTTAAAGATTTTATTTTTATTTATTTATATTATTTGTGAGAGAGAGAATGCAAGAGAACACAAGCAGTGGAGAGGGAGAAACAGGCTCCCTGCTGGAGGGAGCCCTTTGCAAGGCTCAATCCTGAATTCATGACCTGAGCTGAAGGCAGACACTTAACCAACTGAGGCACCCAGGTGCCCCATTTATATATTTCCTTTTTAATTTTTTATTTTATTTTTTAAAAAATATTTTATTTATTTATTTGACAGAGATCACAAGTAGGCAGAGAGGCAGGCATAGAGAGAGGGGAAGCAGGCTCCCTGCCAAGCAGAGAGCCCGATGTGGGCTCGATCCCAGGACCCTGAGATCATGACCTGAGCCAAAGGCAGAGACCTAACCCACTGAGCCACCCAGACACCCCTGTATTTCCTTTTTAAAACACAGTTTTGGTAGTAGTATTTATTAAAAAAGCATCATGTTATCATATAAACATTTGGTGTGATGTAAGAATTTTTCCTTCATAAGTAGCGTAGCATTTTTTTAATAAGTAGCATTTCTAATTCTGCTTAATATCAAATGACTATGCATTGTTTAGCCATTACTCTATCATTGGAAATTTGGGTCCTTTTAATTTTTTTATTTTTAGAAAATCTGTGATGGGTAGAACATGTAATTCTTGATCTCAGGGTCCTGAGTTTGAGCCCCACATTGGGCATGGAGCCAACTTAAAAAAATAAAATAAAACAAAATCTTTGATGAATATGCTTGGGTATAGAAGTTTTGTGTTTCTTGTATTTTGCATTTTCTACTGATAAGTTCTAATAAATAAAATTAGTAGGTTTTTCTAACCATCAGAGTTTATAACAAAGGAGTACTTTGCTTCAAGAGGTGAGACTGAAAGCCTACCTACCAGGATATTGAAGAGGGATTTCTTTATCACATTGAATCTTAGACATGATCACCTTTACCTTTCCTGTCCACCTTAGAGGGTTTTGTGAATCTATTAGAGGGTTTAGTGTTGTCTGTGATACTGATTTAGTTTTGGGGAGAGCCAAGATGAGGGTCGAGGGTTCAAAGTATAATTAAAAGACTGGTTGCCACAGATGCATACTGAGCAAGTGAAACTTGACATCTTTCTTGCTACATGTCTTAGTCTTATTTTCAGGATATGCTCCCATCTTCCTTCGTACTTCTATCCAGCCCTCCATTTTCTGGTGAAGCATACGTGACCTCTTCAGTGTTTGTTGCTTCCTGTGGCTCAGATTCATTGTTTCCCCTTTCCCACCCTTTTCATCTTCCAAAGGCTCTTCAGCACTCTGTAGCAGGGCCAACTCACTGTGTTATAAATCATAGGCAATAGCCAGTTCACTAAGTAGGCTGTTGGAACTGTTTCAGGGGATAGAACTAGGGCCCTGAAGCCACCCTATTCCATCCCTTAAGGTTTGATGGTTTTTTTTCCCCCCAGGTAATTAAATGTGTATCTTGTGGACCTGGGCTTGGCTGGAATGCTCAAGGGTCCTGAAGATCCTTCTATAGCTTCCTGCTGTTGAATTCCATTAAGAGAAGATGGCAAAAGTCAACATAACTAGAGACCTCATCCGTAGGCAGATCAAGGTAAGCACCTTAGACCTTTGTACAAGAGCATGAGGTTCTTTCTTCCTAACAGACTGGGGAAGAAGCTGAGGTCTGAAGACCTTGACTTGCCTGAAGTCACACAGCTACTTAGTGGCAGACCCAGGACTAGAATCAGGGTCTCTTGACTCCCATCTTCTTTTGCCCACGAACATGGAACTCATGGAGACTCCTTTGTCCTAGTGCTTTGTACCTGGGCTGCTGAAATTAATGAAAGTTGGTGAGGGAAGGGAGCCATCTGTGTGTTGTGCATGTGCATACACAACTGTGTGTGCATATGTAGGTTTTTGTGGGGGGCGCTACAGCAGGAGAAAATACGGCATCTTCATGTTGTTCTAGCTGCCGAGTTGTGCACAAAACAGAACCTGGAAGAGTCTTAGTCCTAGTTCAGCTTAAACTCTTCTTTTCTTTAAGGGTCTCCTGCACCTGAGCTATGCAGTTGGTACATTCTGTGAGATGAATGAATGACCAGGCAGTCAAGTTCATTTAGCAGGATAGCCCAGGCTTTGTTAGGAGCACAGGGATTGATTGATTGATGGATTGATTGATTTTTTTTTTTTTTAAAGACCACAGAGATTTAATGGAAGAGTTTCCATCAAGGCTTGATGTGCTTCTGTAGTAAGAACCCCAAGCTGGGATCAGGAGCTTAAGACCCTAATTACTTATAAGACTTGAGTCATTTTACTTCCTTTTGTTTTCTGTTGTTAAATGATAATAATGTCTGCCTTTGGGCAGATCATAGAGAATGAAATCTGAAAGTTCTTCGTAAAGGTTAAGTGCTAAAAAAATTTTTTAATTAAAAATCTTTAAAAAGTCAGTGGCATGCAGCATATGCTGTGATCATCATCTAAAAGGATTGAGTATATGCCTCTACATGAGCTGTGTACTTGGTGCACATCAATCTGTTTCATGTATTTTTTCCCCTGCATCCCTGAATCCTTTGGAGGCTTTGTCCATTTGTGGGTTTTTTTGTAATTTCATTGGACTGGATGGCCCTCAAGGGCAAGGACCATTTCCTAGAGGCACAGAATCAGAATTGAAGAGACGATGAAGTTATTTTTTTTCCTATGAATATACCCCACAATATGTGTCCTAAAGATGGTACCCACCCACTCCATCCTAACAATGCAAACTCCCTATTTGTTGTTTTCAGTTTTTTTTTTCATTTTTTCTTTTCCTCCTCCTCCTCCTCCTCCTTCTTTTTTTGTAACCCAACAGCACAACTTTGTGCTTAATTTTATACTCTTTTATTATTATTCTCTAACCCTTACCCAAGTATAGTGCAGACTCCTGCAGACCAATTTCTTGTTACTTTTGTAGATCCTATGGTGCCCAGCACAGTGCTGGGTACATAATAGGTACATGGGAAATCATGTTGGATTAAATTAATGAAACTGTGAGTTTGTATCTGTCCCCCAGGAGCGGGGTGCCCTGAGCTTTGAGCGGCACTACCATGTCACTGACCCCTTTATCAGGCGGCTGGGCCTGGAAGCAGAGCTACAGGTAAGAAATCCAGTTTGCATACTAGATGCAGATGGCTGGGTCTCCCATTTTCTGTCTGTAGAGAACACTCTGCATTATTCAAGGCATAAAAAAATTTTTCTCTGCAGGTCACACCTGATGGTTACCTCTCCTTTCCAACAGTTTTATTAGGCAGGTAAAAATAGGCAGGTGAATCAAGGTTAGTGATTGGTATGATCATGCAGAAGTTGTTTCTTGATCATATATTATTTGCTGTGTGCTTGGAAAAAGATTGTTGAAATGTGTGCCACTGTTTTTACTATTGGCTTGGACAATAATTATTCTACCTTTGCAAAAGAAGTTAGAGTCTACACAGTGTTTTAACTTACACACACACACACGCTTTCTCATTTTAGCTTCAAAGTAATGTTGTGGGGTTCTAGGGAATGGGTATTAAAAAAAAAGGTTTAGGGGCGCCTGGGTGGCTCAGGGGGTTGAGCCTCTGCCTTCGGCTCAGGTCATGATCTCAGGGTCCTGAGATCGAGCCCCACGTCAGGCTCTCTGCTCAGCGGGGAGCCTGCTTCCCCCTCTCTCTCTGCCTGCCTCTCTGCCTACTTGTGGTCTCTCTCTCTCTGTGTCCAATAAATAAATAAAAACTTAAAAAAAAAGAAAAAGTTTAGAAAGGTCAAGCACCTTGTCCAGTGTTGTCCTGACCAGTCCATGGAAAGCCAGGCCTTCAGTCCAGAAGTTCAGCTTTTTCATTATGTCCAACACAGAGATACTCTATAATGTTATGATGTTAGTTCCAGTCCCTTTCCTTCTTCCAGACCATGTTTTGAATCTGACTTTTAGATGTCCTATCCAACTTAGTGTTATCAGTGGGTTGAGTTGGAATTCTCTTTGCTGGGATGCCTGGGTGGCTTACTCAGTTAAGTGTCTGCCTTCAGCTCTGGTCATGATCCCAGGGTCCTGGGATCAAACCCCACATCGGGCCACCCAGGTACCTCTAAATTTAGTTTTAAAACCTTTTTCCTGGATACCTGGGTGGCTTAGTCGTTAAGTGTCTGCCTTGGGCTCAGGACATGATCCCCGGGTCCTGGGATCGAGCCCTGAGTCAAGCTCCATGCTCAGCAGGAAGCCTGCTTCTCCCTCTCTCACTCTCTATGCTTGTGTTCCTTCTCTCCCTATCTCTGTCTCTGTCAAATAGATAAATAAGTAAAATCTAAAAAAAGAAAAAAAAGTATAACTTGTTTCCTCACTAGCTATATGGTCTTGTGCAGGTTACCCTAGTTTCCTGATCTGTGAAGTAGAGCAGTAACAGAATTGTTGTGATGATTAAATGATTAAATTTGTGTGAAGCACTAACAACACAGTGCCTGGATCATAGAAAGCTAGTTCATGATTCTTAAGTCTTCAAGGTTTGTTTCTTAATTTATTCATTTGACAGATAGAGATTACAAGTAGGCAGAGAGAGAGAGGAGGAAGCAGGTTCCCTGCTGAGCAGAGAGCCCAATGTGGGGCTCGATCCCAGGACCCTGGGAACATGACCTGAGCTGAAGGCAGAGGCTTTAATCCGCTGAGTCACCCAGGTGCCCCCTTCCAGTTTTTTAATACAAATTTTTTTTTTGCCTACAAAATGAGGCTCATACCATTTAAATAGTTTGGTAAACTCTTTTATACTTTTATATCATGATTGCTTACATATTTCTAAAAATTCTTTGAAAACATAATTTTTAAGACATCTATTTATCCTTTATTGATTTGGAGTTTCTTTCCATATTTCCTTCAGAACATAACTCAATGCTATGAAGTGTGTAAACCTGATGATTCACAGACCTGTACCACTGGGGATAAAAATACATGTTTATAAAAAATAAAAAATTATATTAAAAAAAAAAAAAAAAAAGAACATAACTCAAAGTACTTCCTTCTGGTGCATCTGGGGACAGGGCATGAAAGATTTTTACCTCCAAGGGGATATTTAGCAATATGTAGAAACAGTTTTGGTTGGCCAGATGAGAAGGGTACTGCTAGCATATAGTGGACAGGGGATAGGGATGCTGCTAGACCTCCTACAACACCCAGTACAGCAACAAAGAATGTGCAGTAAAGAATTATGCAGCCCAAATGCCAACAATGATGTGGTTGAGAAACCCTGCTCTGCTGGATGCTGAGTGGACAGTGGTCACTGGCTGGCTGGGCTCACTCTTTCAGCCATGCCTCCAGCCAACCCATATTCTCTCCTATCTCTTCCTAGTTAAGTAATTGGTCTGAAATAGACTTAGAATCTTTTATAAACACAAAACAAGATCCCATCTATTGTTTCCCAAAGTTTGGAGCTCAAGTACAAAATTACATTAAGGTGAAATGTTTCAATTTGCACTTCCCTAACCTACATAGTATGTACAGATTTCGATGCTTAAAAAAGAAAAAGAAAGAAAGAAAAGAAAAGAAACAAAAACTCTAGTTTAAATCCCAGCTTTGCCACTTGTGAGACTTAGAGAAGTGAGAGCAGATGGAAAGAATGGGTTTGGGAGAGTTTCAGGGGTTGGACATATTAAATTTGGAACCCTGTTGGATAACTTTATGGAGATGTCAAGTAAGTAGGCGTTGATGGTACTAATTGGGAGAGAGCTATGGACAGGAGGGAGAAATCCGAAGACTCAACTCTAGGAGGGATAGAGATTAGGGCCCAAGACTTAGCTTTGGAGACATTCCAGCTTTTAGAAGTTGATTACAAGCTAAGAAGATAAAAAGTTACCCAAGGAAGTCATCAGTGAAGTAGAAAGGAAACATAACCAGGAGAGTGTAAAGGCCACGTAATGAGAATATTTTAAGAAAGAAGGAGTGGTCACTTCTACTCAGTGCTTTTGAAAGGTTGGGTAAGATGAGGACAGAACAATGCATGTGGTCTTTACTGGAGCAGTTTTTCTGGAGTGGTGGGAATAGACGCTAGATCGGAGGGGTTGAGAGAGGGAATTGGAGGTAAAGAAGTGACAGCCATATCCTAGATAGCTTTCTTGTTTTTTCTTTCTTTAAAGAGAGATGGAAGTTTATCTATTAATTAATCAATTAATTAATTAATTTAAAGATTTTATTTATTTATTTGACAGAGAGAAATCACAAGTATACTGAGAGGCAGGCAGAGAGAGAGAGAAGGAAGCAGGCTCCCTGCTGAGCAGAGCACCCGATGCGGGACTCGATCCCAGGACCCTGAGATCATGACCTGAGCCGAAGGCAACGGCTAACCCATTGAGCCACCCAGGCGCCCTATCTATTAATTTATTTAATACAAACTTTCCCCCCAGATGAGAGGAGGTATGATATAATCAGTAAAAAGGGTAAACTATAAAAGATACCTTCTCTTGGTCATCTATGTCTACTATTTAACTTTCTTCCACTCTCTTGTCCTCCTGTCTTTGAGTTGGCTTTAACCAATTGTTGGTGGGGGGCTCATTTCAGAAGATGCAGGAAGAATGGCATCTTTTTTTCTTTCCTTTTCTTTTTTCTTTTTTACAGAGATCACAAATAGGCAGATAGAGAGGAGGAAGCAGACTCCCTGCTAAGCAGAGAGCCTGATGCGGGGCTCGATCCCAGGATCCTGGGATCATGACGTGAGCCAAAAGGCAGAGGCTTTAACCCACTGAGCCACCCAGGCTCCCCGAATGATGTCTTCTTTATTCTCTCATTTCTTTCCTTCAAAGTCATTTTATTTTGTTTTTGTTTTCCACTTTACAGAGTTGTCTACACAACTCTTGAAAAAACTTTGTTTACAAAAGGAAGCAGAGAACTGGATGAGTGGCTGGGTCTATGGGATCAAGGGAGATTAATAAGAATGGAAGAAATACAAGCATGTGATTATGTTGATGGCAGGGGAAGGTTTGCTGATGTAGTCGGACAGAATAATTGAAGGAGCAAAGTGTTGGGGAAGGCTGGAGGCGATGGGATTCAAGAGTTCAAGCAGTTCAAGCCTTTGATAAAAGCCAAGACATCTCTATCATTGTTAAAGGGTCCAGTGGGTCTAGGATAGGAGAGAAGCATAGACTGGAATAAAAACTGAAGTGTCATTCATTGACAGAGAGAGAGTCTGTAGTAGCAGTTTTCAAAGTGTTGTCTGCAGACCCCTGGGAATCCCCATGACTTTTTCAAGGAAGTCTGTGGTCAAAACTACTTTCATAGTAGTATCAAGATGCTGTTTACAAAACAAAAATTAATTCATTTAAAATTTGCAAAAAATGGGGTGCCAGAGTGGCTCTGACGGTAAGCATCTGCCTTTGGCTTAGGTCATGATTTCAGGGTCCTGGGATCAAAGCCCTGCCTTGTGCTCCCGGCTCATTGGGGAGTCTTCTCTCTCTGCCCCTTCCCTGCTTCTGTTCTCTCTCTTTCTCTATCAAATAAGTAAATATGTTCTTAAAAAATAAATAAATAAAATTTGCAAAAAAAAAAAAAAAAAAAAGTGAGTAAAACTACTCTCACCTTAGCATGGATTAAGGCAAATAGCATCAATTGACTTGCTAACGCCATGCATTTGCAGTAACCCAAAAAAGCAGGTTTTACTTAAAATGTGCTTGATGTGAAGCAACAGAAATTACTAGTTTTATTAAATCTCAACTGCTAAGTATCTCTTTAGTATCCTGTATTACGGGATGGGAAGTACTCCTGCAAACCCACTATGATGGTTGCCTGGAGGAAAAAGCACTTGTGCAGTTGTTCAAGTTGCAAGCCCCACTACTTTTCATGAAGCACTACCTGAAAGAACCAGACAAAAACTGTAGTTATTCAAATAAGAGTACTTAGCAGACATTTTCTTTAAAAAATGAATGAACTGAGCTGTCACTTCAAGAAAGACAACTGATAGTATTTGTTGCCAAGAATAAAACTTGAACTTCTAAGCCAAGAAAAGAGAGAATATAGGAAAACTTTCATCTGTTGTGGTGAGCTTGATAACTTCTCAATACTTATAAAGCTTTTTTGACGAGGTCTGTGGTGATAAAACAGATGTCAACAGTGTTGTATAATGAATGTTAACATTGAAGATCTTTAAATTCAGTGAGTCAGTGTTTTCAAAATGACCAGTGTTTGATGTAACACTGTGTAAAACATACATGTGTAGGGCGCCTGGGTGGCTCAGTGGTTTAAAGCCTCTGCCTTCAGCTTGGGTCATGATCTCAGGGTCCTGGGATCGAGGCCCGCATCGGGCTTTCTGCTCAGTAGGGAGCCTGCTTCCCTCTCTCTCGATCTGCCTCTCTGCCTACTTGTGATTTCTGTCTGTCAAATAAATAAATAAAATCTTAAAAAAAAAAAAACATACATGTGTAATACACCTATACGTAATACAAACGTGTAAAACACCTATATATAATACATGTGTAAAACACCTATGCATAATACAAACTATGCTCTTTAACAATAGGAGGGTACCAATAGTTCCTTTCTGTGGTTTCAGATTCTGGATTGTAACTTAAGAAACCATTACTTGTGGAGTTTTGGTGCAGTATTAAAGAAGGATATCTATAATTATAAGGCTGTTAAAATACTCCTCCCTATTGCAACTACTTGTCTTTGTGAGGCTGTATTTTCGTTATATACTTTAGCCAAAATAACATTGCAACAGACAATACAAGAATAGGTGTGAGACCAGTTACCTTCCATTAAGCTAGATATTATGCAAAGCTCTTTTTTTAAATTCTTTTATCTTAGAAAATATATTTACTACGGGCGCCTGGGTGGCTCAGTGGGTTAAGTCTCTGCCTTCAGCTCAGGACATAGTCTCAGGGTCCTGGGATCGAAGCCCGCATTGGGCTTTTTGCTCAGCAGGGAGCCTGCTTTCTCCCTTTCTCTGCCTACCTCTCTGCCTGCCTGTGATTTCTCTCTCTCTCTCTGTCAAATAAACAAATGAAATCTTAAAAAGAAAATATATTTACTTTTCATTTAAAATGTGTTAATTTGGGGCACCTGGTTGGCTCAGTGGGCTGCCTTCGGCTCAGGTCATGATCTCAGGGTCCTGGGATCGAGTACCGCATCGGGCTCTCTACTCGGCGGGGAGCCTGCTTCCCTCTCTCTCTCTCTGCCTGCCTCTCCATCTACTTGTGATTTCTCTCTGCCAAATAAATAAATAAAATCTTTAAAAAAAAGTGTTAATTTACCGTTTTTATTATTTTCAAATGAAAATAGTACAAAATATTTCCATTTTAATTTATTTTTTTATTTTTTTTTTATTTTTTTTGATCCCAGGACTCTGAGATCATGACCTGAGCCGAAGGCAGCGGCTTAACCCACTGAGCCACCCAGGCGCCCTCCATTTTAATTTCTTTTTTTTTTTTTTTTTAAAGATTTTATTTATTTATTTGACAGAGATCACAAGCAGGCAGAGCGGCAGGCAGAGAGAGAGAGAGAGGAGGAAGCAGGCTCCCTGCCGAGGAGAGAGCCCGATGTGGGACTCGATCCCAGGACCCTGAGATCATGACCTGAGCCGAAGGCAGAGGCCCAACCCTCTGAGCCACCCAGGCACCCACCATTTTAATTTCTAATATGGTGTAAATATCAGTAAATATAACACCTATTAAAAAAGCTCTTTGGGATCCTCAGTAATTTTTGATAGTGTGGTCTTGAGACTAAGAGGTCTGAGAACCACTGCTCTATATAAGAGCCGGGAAACAGGATGACTGGGTAATGTCACTTGGGGACAAAGTAGAAAGTGAGAGAAGCAAGCTCAGGACCAGGAACCAAGGTGGTTGGAACATTTAGAGATTGCCTGTTACTGTTCTTCCTCTATCCACGGGAACCAGAAAGAATAGACATAGAAGTAGGAGCACATGGTTATAGGGGAAGCCAAGGAGGAGGTAAAGTTCAACAGTACTGAGTTTTAGACTCTTTACTCCCAAAAGGCCGTCTTATTTCCCTCTTTGCTAGTTTGAGGTTGGAGAGGATATCTTTTTGTGACTGTCCCACCTGACAAATAGTAATTAAGATACCATTATGAGTCATATGACCTTGGTTAGATAAGTCTAACTTCAGCACCCATTTCTTCATCAGTAAAATAATATCCATATCTGGTTTGTGAGGAGGGATAAACAAGTTAATTTGTGTAAAGTACTTAGCACGGTGCCTAGCATATCGTAGAACTCATATTATATAGCACTCAAATATTAGCTGGTATTTTTTAAACACTTTACTGTCATTTCCTTTCCTTGTTTTATTTCCTACCCATTGTCACATATGGATTCTGTGTTAGTTAACAGCAGTTCATTTCTAGCATTAGGCAGAGGAGCTTACTTGGGGTTTGAGGTGGGATAAAAGAGGTAAAATCAACAGTAAAAGCTCCTGCCTTTTTGTGGTTATTGATAATAATATTCTTTATTATCTGGGGAAGATTTTTTTTTTCCTGGATCTCCTAATTTACTACTTTGTATGCTTTTGAAAAACTCTAAAGGATAACTTAAAGAGAACTCCTAGGACAGAGCACTGAACATTTAGTAGATGTTCACAAAAAACCTGTTGGTTTGATTGGTGTTTGTTTTTTTTTTTTTTTTAATTTTCTTATTAGAGTTCTCTTTTTCTTTTTCTTTTATTTTTAAAATATTTTATCTATTTATTTGACAGACAGAGATCACAAGTAGGCAGAGAGGCAGGCAGAGAGGAAGGGAAGCAGGTTCCCTGCTGAGCAGAGAGCTCGATGCTATGCAGGACTTGAGATACCAGGACCCTGGGATCATGACCTGAACTGAAGGCACCCCCGGCTTTAACCCACTGAGCCACCCAGGTGCCCCTAGAGTTTGCTTTTTTAATCTTATTCACATACCACTTCTCTACTTTCCAGGTTAATAATCCTTCCCTGTTTTTACTTTCTGACTTTCTAGTTTGCCTTTTGAGTTTAACCGGTCTGGTATTTTGTTACTTTTCCTGTATATGTAGAATTTATACCAGAAGAGATGCCTATTTAAAAAGCATCCAAGTTAACATTGATAACTTTATTTCTTGGATATTCTTTCCATTGCATTCATCCTGCGGGTTCTGTAAGCTTCTGAAAATACTTTGCAAAGCTGATTTTCTTTATTTTTCATACTTCTCTCCTGAATGTTGTTTTCTGAGACTGGTTTCCATCCATTTTACCTGAATTAATTTTGTTCCTAGTTGTTTCTTCCTAAGGAAGATCTGAATTAAGAAGTACATCAATCTGTTGTATTCACTCTCTTTTATATTAGGAAATTGTCCTTAATACTCTCAGATCTTGGGGCGCCTGGGTGGCTCAGTGAGTTAAACCTCTGCCTTCGGCTCAGGTCATGATCTCAGGGTCCTGGGATCGAGCCCCGCATCAGGCTCTCTGCTCAGCGGGGAGCCTGCTTCCCCTCTCTCTCTGCCTGCCTGTCTGCCTACTGTGATCTCTGTCTGCCAAATAAATAAATAAAATGTTTAAAAAAAAAAATACTCTCAGATCTTGGCACTTAAAAATGTTTAAACTAAATCATGATCAAAACTGCTCATTGTACTGTAATAAAAAAATCAGAGTACTTAACACAGTACTTAGCATTAGCATCTCTTCTTTGACCTGGAGGTTTGGGTGAATGACATGAATGATGCTTTTTTCCTTCAACCTAGCATCTGACTATTAGGTCCTTTCCTTTTTTATTTACTTATTTTTGATTAGGTAAACATTCATATAGTTGTAATCTTAAAAGTTTAAAAGATCATCTCCTTCCCATTCTTTCCCAGCCACCTAATTTACTTCCCTGGAATCAACTAGTCAGTTTTAGTATCATTCCAGAGGAATTTTATGCGTTCTCACCCTTTCTCACAAATGTTAGCATAACATATTTACTGCTTTGTACCTTAAGATTTTTATTTTAAAAATGTTTTATGATTTTAGTATATCAGTACATAAAGATATTTCTAATTTCTAATTCTTTCATGGCTTCAGAGTAATTCATTTAAACTGTTCCTGTCTGCAGACATGTAGATTACCTACAGTCTTTTGTACCTACATTATTGCTTGCAGTATCACTGGCACATATTGGTGTCTATAGGATAAAAACCTATGAGTGGAATTAGTAGGTCAGAGGGTACACATATCTGTGATTTTTGGATAATTATTATCAAAATTACCTTTCATGGGCACCTGGGTGGTTCACGTAGTTAAGCATCTGCCTTGGGCTTAGGTCATGATCCCAGCGTCCTGGGATTGAGTCCCTCAGCGAGCCTGCTTCTCCTTCTCCCTGTGCCCTCCCCCTGCTTGTGTTCCCTCTCTTTGTTAAATAAAATCTTAAAAAACAAAATTATCTTTCATGGAGTTTGTACTAAATTGTACATCTTTTACATTCCTTCATTCTTAGAGCACTGCTCAACAAATGTTCTCTCCCCAACCCCAGTCTCTATTCCTCTATGTGTCCCCCATTATTCTGAGAAATTTCACAAATGGGTGAAACTTGATGGGCTGGAGAAATCACAGCTTAGTTTCCTAAAAGAAATGTAGTCCACATTGATGCCTGAGAGCTGGATGGGAGGAGCTAGATTTGGGGATTGGTAGGGAGAGAAAAAGTGCTAGGTTGGGGTTATGAGTGATGCGAGAGAGAGTAGAGGGTACTCAGTTCAGGAGAACAGGCAGTCACAAAATACAAGTGGAAGAAGGATGACAGATGAGGTTGGTGAGATGAGTGTGGGCGAAATGCTCCTAATAAGACATTGTAAACTATGTTGAAGACCATGGACTTTATCCTAAGGTCAGTGGAGAACCATTGAATGGTTTTTACAGTAGGAGCAAATGATCAGAATTAAGCTTTAAAATTATCTTGGCAAAAAAAAAAAAAAAAAATTATCTTGGCTTCAAAATGAAGATTGCACAGGTTTAAATATAGCCAGACTAGGGGCGCCTGGGTGGCTCAGTTGGCTAAGCATCTTACTCTTGTTTTCTGCTCAGGTCTTGTTCTCATGGGCTGTGGGATTGATCTCATGGGGTCCATCACAGTGCTTTCTCCTCTCCCTCTATCCTTCCCTCTGCTCATGCACTCTCTCTCTCTCAAATAAATAAATCAACCTTTAAAATTAATAACAATTAATAAGTAAATATAGCCAGACCAGTTTAAGGGACTGTGGCTGTGATTCAGGAAGAGGTGTTAGATAACCTGACCCTAGATAATGGTAATTTGGATGGAAAGAAGTCAGTGAGTTTGCAAAACATTTAAGAGATAGAATAAACAGAATTCTTGGTGACTTGATGTGAAAAGTTAGGAAAGAGGAGTCCAGGGTGAAGGTCAAGTTTCTGACTTGACTGGCAGAGTAAATGATAGTATCATTCACTAGGCTAAGGAAGCACTGGAAAAAGAATAGGTTTGGGGGGAAGATAGCAAGCTCAGTATGGATGTTCTGGAGCTGTATGTTGTACATTATCTAGTGCTTTCTGGATAGGTAGTTGGAATACTTGACTCTGAGCCTAAGATCTAGGTATACTTCGGAGATGTTGATGTGAGAGCAGGGAACATCATAGAGATTGGAACAATGGAAAAGTTGTAATCACCTCTGGGGAATATGCAGAGTGGAGGGAAAGCCTTGGATAGAGACATAAAGAAGACCAACATAAGGGCCATGTGAACAAAGAATATGCAAAGGGTACCAAGAAAGAGTAACTAGAGGAGTAGGAAGGAACACAGAGAGAGATGGTGATGTCACAGAACCCAGAAGAAAGTTGTATTGAGGTGGAAGTATCAAATACTGCCAGGGTCCCAAGTAAGATAAGGATTAAGAAATGTCCATTGATTTAGGGCAAGGAAGCTACAATAGTAACCTTGGCAAGAGCCATTTTTGTGGTGTGTGGTATAGATGACAGAAGTGGATTGAGGAATTACTGGGAAGTAAGGAAGTGAAAATACTGAGTATAGGCTACTCTTTTGGTCTGGCTACAAAGGGGAATAGAAATGGAAGGCCATAGCTAGATGCAGATTTGGCATCAAAGAAGTACTTTTCTAGATTAGAGGAACTTGTGCTTGTTTAATTCCAAGGGGAAGGAATTAGTGTAGAAAGGGAAAGTTAAAGATGCAGGAGAACTAGAGTATCATTTAGGGTTGGGGGTTTGTCAAATGAATGTTGCAAGAGAATGATTTTAGTAATGAATCATGGATTCTTAGGGGAATAGGAAAGGAAATAAAGACATGATGCAGCATGTAAAGAGAATAAAGGGGTTGGCTGGACTTGGAGGTTTTTTTTTTTTTTCAGCGTCATGATCAGACTATTACATTTAGCAATCAACAGCATGGGTGCAAAAAAAAAATCTACATTAAAACCCTTTGTTGGAATGCTTTACACTTTCCACAGAACAGAAACTAAAATAACCTGTTATACAATTACTCACAAATGCAGTCCTCGAGTTTTTTGCCCATACACATGAGTATTGTCTAAAACATGTCTTCTTTGTAGCAGCTAGGCCCTACCACCACTGTGCTTGGCTGAGTTCACAAATCTGTTGTAACCTGTAGCTTCCCTGTCACTTCTCTGGCTCTCCTCTCCTGCTAAGCTTTGTTTCCTGGCAGTAATTAAAACCTTCTGCCACTGCCATAGCTGCTGCTGCTGCTGGAACCACCATAGCCACCTTGGTTTCGTGGTTTGGCGAAGTATTGGCCTCCACCACCATAAGGGCCAGAGCTTCTGCCTCCAAAATTGCCTCCTTTCATGGGTCCAAAATTTGAGGATTGATTGTTGTAATTGCCAAAATCATTATAGCTTCCACCACCTCCAAAGTTGCTTCCATCATTACCAAATCCGTTATAGCCATCCCCCCTGCCACCATATCCACCACCACCTCGAGTGCCACCAAAGCCACCTCGACCACTGAAGTTTCCTCCATGACCAAAGTTGTCATTCCCACCAAAACCACCTCCACTCCACCACCAAAGTTTCCAGAACCACTTCGACCTCTTTGGCTGGATGAAGCACTAGCCATCTCTTGCTTAGAGAGCGCTTTCCTTACTTCACAGTTGTGGCCATTCACAGTATGGTATTTTTGAATGACAATCTTGTCTATAGAATCATGGTCATCAAATGTTACAAAAGCAAAACCCCTCTTTTTGCCACTGCCTCGGTCAGTCATGATCTCAATCACTTCGATTTTCCCATACTGTTCAAAATAATCTCTTAGATGATGTTCTTCAGTGTCTTCTTTAATGCCACCAACAAAAATCTTTTTCACAGTTAAGTGGGCACCAGGTCTTTGAGAATCTTCTCTTGAGACAGCCCTCTTTGGTTCCACAACTCTTCCATCCACCTTGTGTGGCCTTGCATTCATGGCTGCATCCACCTCCTCCACAGTGGCATATGTGACAAACCCAAAGCCTCTGGAGCGCTTGGTGTTCGGATCTCTCATTACCACACAGTCCATAAGTGTTCCCCATTGCTCAAAATGGCTCCTCAGACTCTCATCGGTTGTTTCAAAGCTCAGACCTCCGATGAAGAGCTTCCGCAGCTGTTCAGGCTCTTTGGGAGACTCTGACTTAGACATGATGGCGGTGGGAGGGGAGACTTTAACGATGCTTACTCAGCGGCATCCACGGGCAGAAAGCGGAGGATTTTTTTTTTTAAAGATTTTATTTATTTATTTGACAGAGAGGGATCACAGTAGACAGAGAAGCAGGCAGAGAGGAAGAAGGAAGCAGGCTCCCCGCTGAGCAGAGAGCCTGATGCGGGACTTAATCCCAGGACCCAGAGATCATGAACTGAGCCGAAGGCAACAGCTTAACCTACTGAGCCACCTAGGTGCCCCTGGACTTGGAAGATTTTTTTGAGTATGAAAAATCAGTGAGGCATGACTTAAGATTGTATATATGTATATATATACACACACTCTTTTCACTTTCCAAGGTATCTTGGAAATCACCTGTATCAGTGCATAGAGTTCTTCATAGCTGCATAATACTGTATTATGTAGATGAGCCCAGATTTATTCAGTGAATATCCCCTGTATGGACTCTTAGGGTTGTTTCTAACAACTACAACAATACCATGATCACTAACCTTACGTGTAAGTATTTTAGTATTGCTAGAGGTGTATCTTTAGGGTAAAAACCTGAAAGTAGAAGTGCTGACCAAAGGGTAAATGCATATATGATTTTGTTAGACATTGCCAAATTTTCCTCCATGGGAGTTGTACCATTTTGTTTTCCCAGTTGTAATGCAGGAGAGTGCCTGCTTCTCCACAATTCAATAACAGACTGTGTGGTTAAGCTTTAGAAATTTTTTTTTACCATTCTAACAGGTGAATAATAGTATCTCAATGTAGTTTTAAGTTATATTTCTCTTATGAGTGAAATTGAATATCTATTCCATATGTTTAAAAGCTATTTTAATATAATTTTTGCTGATTTTGGTCTAAGAATTTATATAGGTACCTGCATATTTTTGCAAACACAAGCACAGAATGGTTAAGCAGAAACTAATGAAATGGGTTACCCTTTAGTGGATGGAAGATATAGGGGTGGAGAGGTAGAAAAAAGGGAGTAACCTTTTTCTGGACCTTTCTGTAGAGTTTTTACTTTTAGAACCACGTTGTGGTTCGCACATTCAAAAAGTAAATAAAAACAACGATGGGGAGAGCGATGCCAACTAACCCAAGTAATTTTTTAACACAGTACTTTGACTATATATATTCTTCGAGTATATGTATTCTAAAAATATATATATGAAATATAAATATATATATATATATTTGAATATATATATATTCTTCGAGTATATGTATTCTAAAGATAAACTTTAGGGGTGCCCTCGGGGCTCAGTCAGTCTGCCTGTGGTTCAGGTGATGATCTTAGGGTCCTGGGATCAAGTCTGGCTCCCTGCTTAGTGGGGGGCCTTCTTCTCCCTCTCCCTCTGCTGTTCCCCTCTTCTTGTGCTTTCTCTCTCTCTCTCTCTTTCAAATAAATAGATAAAATCTTATATGTGTATATAAAGAACTGGTATATTGGCAGCAACTGAGTAAGAGAGGCAGAAAGGAAGTTGATATTACAGGATTTAAATTTAATACTAATTAGGAGTAAATCTATGATGTTTTGGTATATATTTTCCATGGACATCTTTGCTCAGCATTTCACATCCCGCTTTAGTTACATGTGCTAGCTCATCTTGTCTTAGTGAGTTTTAATGTCAGAACCAGGCAGGAGCCAAATATCCTTGGATTCCAGTTTGTAGCCTGCAGTCCTCACTTTTGGGGGAGGCATTTTCATTTTTGGTTGCATCACCAGGATCTTCCAAGGACACTTTTTTTTTTTTAAGATTTTATTTATTTATTTGACAGAGAAAGAACAATCACAAGTAGGCAGAGAGTCAGGCAGAGAGAGAGAGAGGAAGAAGGCTCCCTGCTGAGCAGAGAGCCCGATGCGGGACTTGATCTTAGGACCCTGAGATCATGACCTGAAGCTGAAGGCAGCAGCTTAATTCACTGAACCACCCAGGCGCCCCTTCCAAGGACACTTTAAAGTTTTGTCCACATTTTGATCCATTCTATTTCTTTCACTTGTGGGATTTCTTAGCACAATGTTCCACACATGGTAGAGAGAGGGAGAGGAAAGGAATCTTACTTCACAAATAAGGAGAATAAAATTGAGCATTTCCAAGGTCACATAAGTGATAAAAATAAGATTAATAAGGGACGCCTGGGTGGCTCAGTTGGTTAAGCAGCTGCCTTCGGCTCGGGTCATCATCCCGGCGTCCTGGGATTGATTCCCACATCGGGCTCCTTGCTCAGCAGGGAGCCTGCTTCTCCCTCTGCCTCTGCCTGCCATTCTGTCTGCCTATGCTCGCGCTCTCTCTCCCTCTCTCTCTCTCTGATAAATAAATAAAATCTTTTTAAAAAATAAGATTAATAATATATACATAATTAATAAATTAATAATAACATTAATAAGATTCTGTCAGGCCTGTCTGGCCCCATAGTTTATAATTCTTTCTACCTCAACCATGTGTCTTCTTTTTTAGAAAGGGTTTACCAGCACCTGGCTGGTTCAGCATGCAGTTCTCGATCTCTGCATTGTGAGGTCAAGCCCCTCCTGTTTTGTTCTACACTGGGTGTAGAGCTTACTTTAATCAATGAATTGTTAGTTAGTTCATTGATTAACAAATAGTTCTTGGTTTGGTGGATTCATTCTCTTGCCATACTAGTTTTCTTAATATTTTCCATATAAGTTGCAAAATTACGTATCTCACCTTCACAATCTGGCTTGATTGCTTTTTTGTTCGTGTTTTGTTTCATACATAATTTGAGCATAAATTCACTAGAAACAAGTAATATCAAACTAGATTGGTTTTCTTTTTGAATACAGTTAGTAGACCATGGAAGTTTTATCAGAGTATAACCTTACACTAATAAAGACTTGTCAGAGTGGTTTTTTTAATAATACCTTATAGAGAAGTAAATTATATACAAAGTTTATTAAATAGTCAACCACAAAGAAAAAGATGGACCTGACTCTTTTTTTTTTTTAAGATTTTATTTATTTATTTATTTGACAGAGATCACAAGTAGGCAGAGAGGCAGGCAGAGAGAGAGGAAGGGAAGCTGACTCCCCGCTGAGCAGAGAGCCCGATGCGGGGCTCGATCCCAGAGTCCTGGGATCATGACCCGAGCTGAAGGCAGAGGCTTTAACCCATTGAGCCAGCCAGGTGCCCTGAGACCTGACTTTGGAAGAGATTTCAAGGAATATCCTTTAGATCAGGGTTCAGTAAAGTATGGTCTGTGGGCCAAATCCTGCCTGCCACCAGTTTGTTAGCTTGTTTTTAGTTTATTTTTTATTTTATTCAAGTGTACAATTCAGTGTCGTTTTTAGTATAGTCACAAAATTGTGCAGCTCTCACCACTATCTAATTCTAGACATTTTTGTTGTCCCCAAAGGAAACCCTTTATCCATATTAGTAGTTACTACCTATCTCTGGCAGCCACTAGTCTACTTTTTGTCTCTGTGGATTTTCCTATTCTAGACATCTCATAAAAATGGAATTATACAATACCTGGCTTTTTTGTATCTGGCTTCTTTTACTTAGCATGATGTCTTCAGGATTCATCCATGTTATAGCATGAATCAGTCCTTCATTCCTTTCTATAGCCAATAGCATTCTGTTATATGGATATACCACATTTTGTTTATCCATTCATTGTTGGTGGACATTTGGTTATTTCCATCTTTTAGCTATGAATAATGCTGCTGTGAACATTGTGTACAAGCTTTTGTGTGGTCATACATGTTCAGTTCCCTTAGGTATATACCTAAGGGTGGAATTGCTGAGTCATATGTTTTTTGTTTGTTTTTATGTTCAATTTTTTGAGGAACTGCCAAACTATTTTTCAAAGTGGCAGCACCATTTTACTTTCCCAGGAAAAATGTATGACAGTTTTAGTGTCTCCATATCCTCACATGCATGATTTTAAATGGTTTTCTCCCATTTTGTGGATTGTCTTTTCACTTACTTGATAGCACCTTTGACACAGAAGTTTTTATTTTTAATGAAGCCCAAGTTATTTGTTTCCATTTATCACTTGTGCTTTTGGTGTCATGTTTAAGAAACCATTAATCACCTACCACCTCATACCAGTCAGAATAGCTAAAATTAACAAGTCAGGAAATGACAGATGCTGGTGAGGATGCGGAGAAAGGGGAACCCTCCTACACTGTTGGTGGGAATGCAAGCTGGTGCAGCCACTCCGGAAAACAGTATAGAGGATCCTCAAAAAGTTTAAAGTAGAGCTACCCTTCAACCCAGCAATCACACTACTGGGTATTTACCCTAAAGATACAAATATAGTGATCCGAAGGGACAAGTACACCCAAATATTTATAGCAGCAATGTCCACAGTAGCCAAACTATGGAAAGAACCTAAATGTCCATCAACAGATGAATGGATAAAGAAAATGTGGAGATACATACATATATATATACATACATACATACAGTGGAATACCATGCAGCCATCAAAAGAAATTATATCTGGGGCGCCTGGGTGGCTCAGTGGGTTAAGCCGCTGCCTTCAGCTCAGGTCATGATCTCGGGGTCCTGGGATTGAGCCCCGCATTGGGCTCTCTGCTCAGGAGGGAGCCTGCTTCCTCCTCTCTCTCTGCCTGCCTCTCTGCCTACTTGTGATCTCTCTCTGTCAAATAAATAAATAA
The DNA here is from genome assembly GCF_030435805.1 of Mustela lutreola. Classification (NCBI taxonomy): domain Eukaryota; kingdom Metazoa; phylum Chordata; class Mammalia; order Carnivora; family Mustelidae; genus Mustela; species Mustela lutreola. Next base: position 19,971,749 of record NC_081299.1, read on the forward strand.
AATCTTTAAAAAAAAAAAAAAGAAAAAGAAATTATATCTTGCTATTTACAACTATGTGGATGAAACTAGAGGGTATTATGCTGAGCAAAATAAGTCAATCAGAGAAAGACAATTATCCTATGATCTCCCTGATATGAGGAATTTGAGAGGCAGGGCGGGGGCTTGGGAGGTAGGGAATGAAAAAATGGAACAAGATGGGATCAGGAGGGAGACAAACCATAAGAGACTCTTAATCTCAGGAAACAAACTGAGGGTCACTGGGTGGGGAGGGAGGGAGAGGGTGATTGGTTGTGGACATTGGAGAGGGTATGTGCTATGGTGAGTGCTGTGAAATGTGTAAGCCTGATGATTCACAGACCTGTACCCCGGGGGCAAATAATACATTATATGTTAATAAAAATAATTAAAAAAAGAAACCATTAACCATCAATTGTAGCCGCACTATCAAAAAAAGGGCGGGTGACAAAAAAACTTTTGCCTAATCCAAGGTCACAAAGATTTATACCCATGTTTCCTTCTAAGAGTTTTATACTTTTTAGATCTTATATGTAGGTCCTTGATGCACTGTGGGGCTCAGTCCCAGGACCCTGGGATCATGACCTGAGCCAAAGGCAGATGCTTAACCTGCTGAACCACCAGGTGCCCCTTGAGCATCTTTTCATGTTCTTATTGGCCATTGTATATTTCATGTGGAGAAATATCTATTTAGATCCTTTATCCTTTCTTTCTTTCTTTTTTTTTTTTTTAAAGTAAGCTCCATGTTGGGCGCCTGGGTGGCTCAGTGGGTTAAGCCACTGCCTTTCGGCTCAGGTCATGATCCCAGGGTCCTGGGATCGAGCCCCACATCGGACTCTCTGCTCAGCAGGGAGCCTGCTTCCTCATCTCTCTCTCTTCCGGCCTGTCTCTCTCTCTGCCTGCCTCTCTGCCTACTTGTGATCTCTGTCAAGTAAATAAATAAAATATTAAAAAAAAAAAAAAAGTAGGCTCCATGTGCATTGTGGAGCCCAATGCAGAGCCTGAACTCCACCCTGACATCGAGACCTGAGCTGTGACCAAGAATCAGATGCTTAACCAACTGCGCCACTCTGGCACCCCTTCTTTAACCATTTTTTTTTTAAAGATTTTATTTATTTATTTGACAGAGACACTGTGAGAGAGGGAACAGAAGCAGGGGGAGTGGGAGAGAGAGAAGCAGGCTTCCCGCTGAGCAGAGAGCCTGATGTAGGGCTCGATCCCAGGACCCTGAGATCATGACCTGAGCTGAAGGCAGAGGCTTAACCCACCGAGCCACCCATGTGCTCCTCTTTTTAACCATTTTTTAATTGAGTTTTTTGTCTTTTTATTGTTGAGCTGTAAAAATTCTTTATACGTCCTGGATACTAGACCCTTATCATATATATGATTTATATGTTTAAGAAACCATTAATCATCAGTTATAGCCCCAATCTCCCTGCTTCCCAGGACTCTGGGATCATGGCCTGAGTGAAAGGCAGATGCTTAACCCAGTGAGCCACCCAGGCATCCTGGTTTGGGGACTCTTACATGACTACTCATAGACCTTGGAAGAGGCCAAGCCAGAGTTGAACCCTGACATCTCTTTTTACTGTACAATTCTGATTGTCACTAATCAGCCTAGGCTTGCTGCTTGTAAAAAATAAATTAAGACAAAAGGCTTTCTAGACCCTTTTGTTATACCAGGATACACACTGATTTGTAGACTTCCTAGCTCTTTGCTTCTCTTCTTTTTTTCTTATTCCCTTATAAAATGGTTCCTATTTTTTTTTCCTCTAGAAATGAATGACTTTTATTATTTTTCCCCTGTGGATCCCATATTTTAATAGATTGCTGTCTACTAACTTGTACTTGTTTATTTTCAAAGATTATTTATTTATTTTTAAAATTTATTTTTTTATTTTTTTATTTGATAGAGATCACTAGTAGGCAGAGAGGCAGGCAGAGAGAGAGGAGGAAGCAGGCTCTTCGTGGAGCAGAGAGCCCGATTCGGGGCTCAATCCCAGGACTTTATACTTTTTAGATCTTGTATGTAGGTCCTTGATCCACTGTGGGGCTCAGTCCCAGGACCCTGGGATCATGACCTGAGCTGAAGGCAGAGGCTTTAACCCACTGAGCCACCCAGGCGCCCCAAAAATTTTATTTATTGATTGATTTGAGAGAGAGGAGAGAGAATGCACACACAAATGGGGGAAGAGGGAGAGGGACAAGCAGACTCCATGCTGAGTGTGGAGCTTGACATGGGACTCAGTATCATGACCCTGAAATCATGACCTGGGTCAAAATGAAGAGTCAGATGCTTAACTGACTGAGCCACCCAGGCGCCCCTACTAACTTGCATTTGTTAATAATGTTTCCCATTCTAATAGTTTTCCACACCATTACTGCTTATCAGGCTCTTGAGTAGCACAGGTGATACTTCGCATTACAACACAGATTTTATAGGGGTCCCTGGGGGCTCAGTCAGTTGAGTGTCTGACTCTTGATTTCAGCTCAGGTCATGATCTTACAGGCATGACATTGAGCCCCACATCCCACTGCATTGCTCAGCAGGGAGTCCACTGGGACTTTCTTCCAAGAGATTCTCTCTCTCCCTATACACCCCTCCTCCCTCTCTCTGTCTCTCTGTCTCTCTCAGTTAATAAATAAATATTTAAAAAAGACACAGATTTTATATATTTCCAGTCAAACGCCAAAACACACGCACAAAAAACCAAAACCATGACATTAGTCCTAGTCTGGGCTGACCAGTCACCTATAAATGTCCTTTTCCCACTACAACTTTAAAATACATCAACTCGGGATACCTGGGTGACCCAGTCAGTTAGGCATCTCCCTTCAGCTCAGGTCATGAGTCCCAGGATCCTGGGATCCAGTTGGGCTCCTTGCTCAGTGGGGAGCCTTCTTCTCCCTCTGCCTACTGCTCCCCCTGCTTATGCTGTTCCCCCCATTTCTGTCAAATAAATAAATAAAATATTTTTAAAAAGTACATCAACTCACCAAATTTGCAACTAACTTATATGTACAACACTAAGGTAGAGGTAGATATGGTTTAACCTTTGGAGGAATATTCCTTAGCCATTTGAAGTAATGTGTATGTGATTATAATAACATACACAAAGGCTAATGTTGCATGTTTAGAGAAAAGGAGAAAACAAAACCTCATCAGTTCTGTGAGGACAGATGTGTCTGTCTGACTTAGTCATGTCTCTCTGAGCCCACACAATACTTGCAGGCACATAGCATTTAAGTTTTAGGAGAGACAGCTCAGAATTTAAAAAGGCAATCTGACATCATGGTTAACAGCCAAGTTCGGAATTTGTCAGACATGGGTTCATAATCTGGCTATACTATTTACACAGTATGCGGCTGCACTATTTACACAATTTCCTCATCAGAAAAAAATAAAATAATGATGCTTCCATCATAAGACAGTTGTAAAGATTAACTAAAAACATATATATATGGTCGCCTTGTGGCTCAGTCAGTTAAGCATCTGCCTTCAGCTTGGGTCATGATCCCAGGGTCCTGACACTGAGCCCCATATTGGACTCTCTGCTCAGCGGGGAGCCTGCTTTTCCCTCTCCCTCTCTCTCTGCCCCCATGCCCCCCACCACTTGTGCTCTCTCTCTCAAAGAAGTACATAAAAATCTTTAAAAAATAAATAAAAATAAAAGTATATGTGACAGGCACAGTAGTGTCCCTGGTACATGGTGAGATAGTGCCCAGTATATATCAACTGTTACTATTGCTATTATTATTATTACCACTTTTTTTCTCTCTTTATTGAGGTATGATTTACACAAAAATACAGTGCAGAGGTCTCAGGTATTGAGTTAGGTGAGTTTTGACACTTGTATAACTATTGTCTGCAACAAATTGGAAAGTACTTCCATCACCATAGAAAGTTCTCGTGGTGCCCTTTCCAGTCAACCCTCCTGCCTCAGAGCAACCACTTTTTGCCTTTTGTCTCCAAAGATTAGTTTTGCCTGTTCTTTACTTAATGTAAATTGAATTAGATAGTATATTTTTGCATGTGTTTGGCTTCTCTTGCTTAGCATAATGTTTTTTAAGTTTCATCCATGTTGTTACATGTATTTATAGTCCATTCCTTTTCGTTCCTGCATAGTATTCCACTATGTAGATAGACTTATTTTATTGATCCCTTTTCCATGGATGACCCTTTAGCTTAATTCCAGTTTAGAGCTTTTATCTCCCAGATTTTATCTCCCTAAGATTTTATTTATTTATTTATTTTAAAGATTTTATTTATTTGTTAGAGAGAGAGAGTGAGCAAGTGAGCACAGGCAAAGTGGTAGGCCCCTGCCAAGCAAGAGGCCCGATGTGGGACTCAATCCGATGTGGGATACTGACCTGAGCTGAAGGCAGCCGCTTAACCAACTGAGCCACCCAGGTGTCCCTCTAAGATTTTATTTTTAAGTACTTCCTATACCCAGTGTGGGTCTCCACCTTATAACCAAAGATCAAGAATCATACACTTCGGGACGCCTGGGTGGCTCAGTTGGTTAAGCAGCTGCCTTTGGCTCAGGTCATGATCCCAGCGTCCTGGGATCGAGTTCCACATCGGGCTCTTTGCTCGGCAGGGAGCCTGCTTCTCCCTCTGCCTCTGTCTGCCAGTGCTCACTCTCTCTCTCTGACAAATAAATAAATGAATGAATCAATCAATCAATCAATCATACACTTCTACCAACTGAGCCAGCTGGGTGCTCCTCGAGCTTTTAAAAAATAAAGCATCGGGGCGCCTGGGTGGCTCAGTGGATTAAGCAGCTGCCTTCGGCTCAGGTCATGATCTCAGGGTCCTGGGATCGAGTCCCGTATCGGGCTCTCTGCTCAGTGGGGAGCCTGCTTCCTCCTCTCTCTCGGCCTGCCTCTCTGCCTACTTGTGACCTCTCTCTGTCAAATAAATAAATAAAATCTTTAAAATAGATAAATAAATAAATAAAGCATCTGTGGATATTCTTATGTCAGTTCTTTTTTTTTTTTAAAGATTTTTTTTTATTTATTTGACAGACAGAGATCACAAGTAGGCAGAGAGTCAGGTGGGGAGTGGGGGAAGCAGGCTCCCTGCTGAGCAGAGAGTCCAATGTGGGGCTCGATCCTAGGACCCTGAGACCATGACCTGAACCGAAGGCAGAGGCTTTAACCCACTGAGCCATCCAGGTGCCCTTATGTCAGTCTTGTGTGGACAAATGTCTTAATTTCTTTTAAGTAATTACCTAGGAATGGAATTTCTGGGTCATGGGGTAGATGTAAGCTTAACTTTACATGAAACTGCCAAACAGTCTTTAAGTGATCGTAGCAGTGAGATTTCTTTTTAAATGGGCAGTAATAATCATGACATCTGAGGTATCCAGCATAGCCTGAGAAATAACTTTGGAGTTCTATTGACCTGGGTTCCCAGCTGGACTTTGATGTTTATCATTTGTGCAACCCCAGGTAAATTATTTTGTATCGCTGAGACTTAGTCTTACCTGTGGAAAGGGAGTTATAATGAGATCGTGTGTAGTAATAGCTAGTGTTCTACATACTAGAGGCATATGAAGGTGGGGGCTATAGTGCAGGATATAAGCCCGTGGGTTACGTAGTCTGTAAAGAATGTAAAAGCAGTAATAAAACCCACTGTAATTCCGTTTGCTTTTTATCATCATTGTGCACCTACAATTCTGAGAAGTGTTAGGATAAAATACTTCTCCTGCCTCCTCCTCCTCCCATATATCACACCACTCAGCAAATTATAGGGACTTAACAAAAATTGTAGTTATAATCAATATTTTAAAAAATTAAACAGGAACTAAGAGGTTGTAACTTGGAGTGTAAATGAGATTTAATCTTTTCTTGCAGGTTCTCTCTCTGTGCACTTTCGGTTTCCTCTAGGTCCCTGATGTGCAAAGCTCACCCCAAACAGCAGTATTTCCAAGGGTCCGGGGAGGCACACAGAGGTCTGTTCCTCTCTAGGGAGCCTTCTCTGTTCAGTCCCTCTTCTCACTTTCTTAAAAGTTTGAGGCTTTATCCCTTTATTTTTTACTCACATTTTAATTCTGATATGTCATAGGCATATTTTCTTCCGTTGTATTCTACGATGTAATTACAGATGTGACCCTATATCTAAGCCAGCTTTAGTTATCAGGGCCAAAATAACTCCTCTTAAACACTCTATTCCTTATAAAGTAGCTTCCCAAACAGGTGTTGTAACTTATAAAGTCCTTTATTAATACTTTTTCTCAATAGTTACTTTGTATTTTTGTAGAATCTGGTTTGAGCTTTCTGTCTATACTCTCTTCAACTTACCCACCTCTAAGCTAGGTTATACCATGTGAAAATTAATCCTAAGTATCATGTTTATCAACTTGGCCTCTGTCTTCTGTACTTGAGAGGCATTACCGATTTGAGGACAAATAAACAGTAATTCTAGAGACATTCATCCATTTCTCAGACAGTAGTTAAGAGCTCAGGCTCTCAAGTGAAAAATCCTGCTTCCTATCCTGTTAGTGGTGCCAGGTCCAGTGTGTGTTGGGGGGTTCTTTTTACACACCATCAAGCAACTCTCCAGCACCAAATGGGTGCCCTACAATATAACTCAATTCTGACACTGTCAGTCTGGGGATAGATAGCATCACATTGCACGGGTGAAGGGCTTAGTCCTCTAAGATGGCCCCGCCCCTTGCACCATGACCTTCAGATGCCAATCACAAGTCCAGGTTGTCACCTGTGCTTCTGACTCACCATCTATAGATTGGAGGTTCCAGCAACTTCCTCCTTGGATTTGATTAATTTGCTAGAGTCGCTCACAGAACTCAGAAAATTTTACTTACCAGATTACCCTTTATTCTGAAAGGATATAATTCAGGAACAGCCAGATAGAAGAGATGCCTAGGACAAGGTATGTAGGAAGGAGTGCAAAGCTTCCACACCCTCTTGGAATGTGCCACTCTCCACCAAATCTCCACATGTTTACTAATGCATAAGCTCTCTGAACCCAGTTCTTTTGGGTTTCTGTGAAGGCTTCATGTACATAGGCATAACTGACTAAAATATTGGCCATTGGTGACATAGTCAACCTCCAGTTCCTCTCTGACCTCTGGGGAGTAGGATTGAAAGTTTTGGGTTTTTTTTTTAAGATTTTATTTATTCATTTGAGAGAGACAGAGATAGTGACAGAGCATGAGCAGGGAGCCTGACAAGGGGCTCAGTCCCAGGACCCTGGGATCATGACCTGAGCCAAAGGCAGATACCCAACCACCTGAGCCACCCAGGCACCCCTGGGACTGAAGGTTCTAACCCTCCAATCATATGGTTGGTTCCTCTGGAAACCAGCCCCCATCCTTAGGTGCTTTCCCAAAATCACTTAATACGTAAACTCAGGTGTTAAAGTTAAAAGGGATTTGTTATGAACATCAAGACATGTTTTTCTTTGTTATCACTGGAAATCCCAAGGGCTTCTAGGGGCTCAGAAATGGCAAAGAAGACCAAATATGTATTATGTATTTCTTTTTTTTTTTAAGATTTTATTCATTTATTTGACAGATAGATTGCAAGTAGGCAGAAAGGCAGGCAGAGAGAGAGGAGGAAGCAGGCTTCCTGCTGAGCAGAGAGCCAGATGTGGGGCTCGATCCCAGGACCCTGGGATCATGACCTGAGCCGAAGGCAGAGGCTTTAACCCACTGAGCCACCCAGGCGCCCCCAAATATGTGTTTCTTTTATAAATTACAATATCACAGCAGGTTACCTAACCTCTCTGAGTATTGCTTTTCTTATCTGTGAAATGAGTAGTGATACCTGTTTCTTAAATAGGTTAATGGATATAGAGTGCTGTATTAGTGTCCTGTCATATAAAGTTACCACAAACTTAGTGGCTCAAAGCAACACAAATTTCTTATCTCATTTCTGTAGATCAGAAGTCTGACCCAGGTTTTACTAGCTAAAAGCAAGATCTGGACAGGGCTATGTTCCTCCTGGAGGCTGCAGGGTAGAATCTGTTCCTTTCCAATTCCCAACTCCTAGAGGCTGCTGCATTTCTTGACCCATAAGCCCCTTCTTCCATCTTCAAAGCCAGAATAACAAGGTAGATCCCTTTCACAACTACATCTCTCAAGTTCTCTGTAGCCAGGAGAGATTCTCTGATTTTAAGGACTCATGTGATCATATTGTGACCACTTGGATAACCTAGAATACTCTCCCATTTCAAAGACCTTAACTTTAATCTCATCTGCAAAGTCCCCTTTGCCACCAGACATTACATATTCTTAAGTTCCAGAGGATCAGGACACAGACATCAGGGGCCATTTTTCTGCCTACCACAAGTAGTTAGCTAGCACTGTGCTTGCTCTTTGTAAGCCCTCACTAAGTGGTGATTACTGAAGGCCTGTGATGTGAAGCGACCCTAGGCACAGGAATTTACATCCTGGTGGGAAAATGAAACTGCTGAGGCCAGAAGTTATTCTGACCCAAAAAGAGTGACCAGAGCCACGTGTGAGAGTTTGAGCTGAGTGCCATGGGAATGTGAGAGAGGTTCAGGTCAGCAAGTGGTCTGACAAGTCTGAACAGAGTGAATGCACGTAAATGCAGAACCCGGAAAGAAATGTGGTTCAACCAAGATGAGAATCTTTATAGGGCAAAGTGTAAGAGGGAAGGAGAAGGCAGAAGAAAAGCTTTTCTAACCAGATAGTTGCGGGCACACCTGGGTAGCTCAGTCAGTTAAGTCTCTGCCTTTGACTCAGGTCATGATCTCAGGGTCCTGGGATAGAGCCCCATATTGGTCTCCCTGCTCAGCAGGGAGTCTGGTCCTCTCTCAGCCTCTGCTCCTCCCCCTACTTGTGGGTGCACACTCTCTCTCTCCTTTAAATAAATAAAATCTTTAAAAATATCATAAGCCTAACCAGATACTTGGGAATTAGATTTGTTCATATTTCTCAATCCTTCCTGCTTGTCCCACTGGACTCATTTGTTCATTCAGGCAACAGATAATGTTCCAGGCTCTGTATCTGGCCTTGGGGATACGATGAATACAAGACACAAAGCCTGCTTTCTCAGGCTCAGTCTAGTGGACATTCATGTCAACAGAGAGGGTGCCTGGATGGTTCAGTTGTTTGGGCGACTGCCTTCAGCTCCGGTCATGATCATGGAGTGTCAACATCAAGTCCTGCATCGGGCTCCTTGCTCAGTGGGGAGCCTCCTTCTCCCTCTGACCCTCCCCACTCTCATGCTCCCTTTCAAAGAAATAAAATCTTTTTTTTAAAGATTTTAAAGATTTTATTTGACAGACATCACAAGTAGGCAGAGAGGCAGACAGAGAGAGGGGGAAGCAAGCTCCCTGCTGAGCAGGGAGCCCGATGTGGGGCTCCATCCCAGGACCCTGGGATCATGACTTGAGCCAAAGGCAGAGGCTTTAACCCACTGAGCCACCCAGGTGCCCAAGAAATGAAATCTTTAAAAAACAAAATCATGTCAACACAGAGCCATAGTCCAGTGTGACAGGAGGAGCCCACAAGGAAGGGTGTATCTCCTTCCCAAATTTACAGGACAGGAAAGGCATCTTGAAGGAAGTATCCATAAACTGGGAGCTGAGCTGGAACTACCAATTGGCATGCGTTGGGCTACAAGTAACAACCCAAGTCAGAAGACCTTAATAATGAACTGAGTGTCTCATTTAACTGAAAGTCCAGAAGTAGAGTAGGCGTCAGTATTGGTTACTCTGGTCAGTCACCCTTGCTCTATTTTTGTGTGATTCCCTTTGACTGGGTTGTCTTCTGTGTGTTGACGTCACTCTCAGGCTGGTTTCCCTTGTGTGGCAATTCCAAGTGTCCAGCTATACACCCAGCATCCGAGGAAGAAAGGCATCTCTCATAGATTCTTCTGAGAATGAGGAAATGCCTTTTTCAGAATCCTCCCAGCAGCTGTGTCCCTGGCATCTGATTGGGGTCACAGGCTTACTTCTGAGCCAATCCCTGTGCCCAGGTGAATGCCATGTCCAATTTGGCTAAGGCCTAAGTTGCTAAACCTATCAGTATGGCAAGGACAGTGGGTTTATACTCGCTGAAACACATGGTCTTATTTGGAATAGGGAATTAAGTAAATGAAAATCTAGGTACTGTTAGGAATGAAGGAGGGTGGGAAAACAGACAATAGTATATAGGAGTGCCTGGTGACTTGTTCCTTCCTTCTCCCATGTAAGACTCACTTCTGCCACTTGATACCTTCTGTTTTTCATGGGTTTTCTTTCCTCATTGCTCTGGCTTTACCATGAATTCTCTCTGTGGATGCTTTCGCCTTCAGTGTCTGCTACTAACTGCCTCTCTCTCTCCATGTTTCAGTTCAGACCCCCAAAGCTCAAGACTCTGTCCCAAATAACCTTACTATACCAGGCTCCACCTACTTGAAGTAAGCTCCAGGAGATCAGGGACTTTGTTTTGTATACTGCTGTATCCCCAGTGCCAAACAGTACCTGATATGCAGTGGGTGCCTGACAAATTAAATTATATGCCGAATGGACAAAAGATCAACCTTCTAGTTAATTGACTGCCTTTGGGTCAGGTATTCCTCTGGGCAAATTTTCTGTGGCTGACGGGGATGTCCCTGGAAGGGGACATGCCCATTTTAGTGGTAGGAGCAGAAGTTTGTTTGATCTCACTTCCATGGCTTACTTTGGTCTGAACTTTAGTTTACTTTTCTGCAAAATAGGATCAATGAAACGTGGCCTTATTTAAAAGGCTCAGGTGGGGGCTCCTGGGTGGCTCCAGCAGCTAAACATCTGCTTTTGGCTCAGGTTTCGATCCTCACAGTCCTGGGATCGAGCCCTGCATCAGGCTCCCTGCTCAACAAGGAGCCTGCTTCTCTCTCTCCCTTTGCTGCCCCCCCTGCTTGTGCTCTCTCTTTCTCTCTCTCTCAAATAAATAAAGTCTTTAAAAGAAAAAAAAAAAAAAAAACAGGCTGAGGTGTTCAGTATTAAGTGAGATCATGATTATGAAAATACTTTATATATTGTAAGATACTAGGCAGTTTAATTCAATTCTGGTCATTCACATGCACCAGCAAAACACTAATGATGGAAAGGCCAGTTTACCTATTTAGTTCTACTTCTTGGTGTTTTGTTTCCCAAGAGAATCTCTTAACTGGCTCTCTTCTTGTCCCTTTCCATTTGCTCCCCCAGGGTCACTCAGGATGTGTCAACTGTCTGGAGTGGAACGAGAAAGGAGAGTGCGTATGAGCCGGAGCATCTGAGAAGCTGCTGGGGACGGGAGTGGGGAGGCTGGGAGAAGGGACTTTCCTCCTCCTTAGTAGATCTCAGGAAAAGAGACTTTTCTGTGTACTTAAGTTTAGTCCATCACTATCAACACACAGTTGAACAATGAATTGGATGACCACCCAAACCCTGGTTTGTTTGTTCTTTTATATAATCTAATGCCTTTAACGAATAATGATAAATCCTTAGGACAAAATAGAAGAGACTCAACTAATGCTTACAAGATAACCTTGTATTCCGAGATATCTCTGTCACACTCTCTGTGGCTTCATTCCCCATGAACAGGGGAGGTGGGGTGATAACCTTGTATTACAAGGTTGAATACAAGATAACCTTGTATTCCGAGATATCTCCGGCACACTCTCCTTGGCTTCATTCCCTATGAACAGGGGAGGTGGGGTAGGGGAGTAGGGCTTAGGAACTTGAAGAGACGTCAGAAACCTTCATTCTGCTTGCAGTTTGCTGGCCTCTGGTTCCGATGACCAGCACACGATTGTGTGGGACCCGCTGCACCACAAGAAGCTGCTCTCCATGCACACGGGACACACAGCAAATATCTTCTCTGTCAAGGTGAGCAGGATAAGGCATAGAGCAAGTAAGAGGCATGACTGGGTTGTGTACCTGGTTGTATTTGCCCATTTGGGTTCCACATACCCCTGGGGTCACAGACACCTTTGTGATCTGAGCTATCTGACTGTGATTCCTGAAACCCCATCTCCTTTCCATGTTCTCCTTCCTCACTTAGAGCCACAAGGCCAGCTCCAGGTGAATTTATATTTATTTGAGTGGTGATGGTGGGGTATGGTTCCAAGCATGAACTTAGATAGCAGGAAGACCTATGTTTGACCCTCTTAATCTGCCTTTTAGAAGCTGTGTGACCTAGGCAAGTCACCTGACCTCTCTGAGCCCTGTTACTCATCTGTAAATACAAAGTAGCTTAGAAAAATCCCCTGGATTCATGAGTAAATGAATAAATAGGCCTTTAATTTTAAAAGGGAAGCAGCACTCCATAGGCTTAGTATTATAGTTCAATGAGATGATTGTAAAAAGGCAGCTGGCATATGTACTTCTAGCGATTCTACATTTGAGCTACAGATTTGTTGGTGAAAGTGAGCTAAGGAGAGGTGGGAACGGGATTTAAAAATGTCTTCATACCTCTGAAGCCCTGTAGGTGGAAATGACAAGAAGTTTCTGCCTTTTGATCTCAGAAAACAGATGTGGGATTAATGGTCCACAGAAGCAAATGTGGGCCTAATGGAGAGACAGGTCTAGCGCTTAGAGCAATTTGGAAAAGGTAGAATGGGCCCTTTGAGAAGGTTGTAAATGTCCAAGCACTGAGGTACTCTCCACAACGAGAACTTATCTGACAGGTTTAAGGTTGGAGGAAATGACCTTTAAGGACCTGTCCAGCCCTGAATTTCTGTAATGAATGTATGTGAGAGAGGCTGTTCTTTGGAAAGCCTCACTAATCTGAGAAATATTTTCCTAATTAGTATCAAGAAGAATTACAAGATACATGAAGAAGAAGGTAGATTTGAGAGCTGAGAACCTACTTATTTCCCTAAACCCTGCCCTCTTCCCAAGCTCTCATTTTCACCTCCTGTTCCAGAGACCAGTCCTAGATAATTTTCTGCAGTTTTTAGAGACAGAACAATGCTGATTCACCTCTTGCATGGCAAACAGACTGTTTTCTGCCCCCTGAAAATTGTTATTAGGTTTAATTTGAATCTGTGGGGTGGGATCTGGGAATGGGATCTATGCCATCAGCTTTGGCATCGTAGAGTACAAAACATTGAGTTCAAGAACAAGAATTTGACAGTGGTCTTGATACTAATAGTGAGATTTGGGGCAGGGCCCAAAATTAAATTCACAGACCCTCAGCCTCCTGTGAAAGTGTAGAAAAGGATTCTTCTCTCTTCCGGTAGTAACAATGCAGGTATTTTTATTTAACCCACAAGCCCCCCCTGGTGGCAACTACAGTGTGTGAGGCCTCAAGAGCTCCCTCTTCTGTTGTGCCTGAAGTACATGCTGTTTCCAGACGGAATTAAAGACTACTGGTTGCCTCTAAAAATGATGGAATTCCGTCTGTTTCATCCAGCCCTTGTTCTGGTGAGCCCTTAGACAGTGGTGTGTGGGAAGAGTGAATTGTTGCTCTTTCCTGAACAATTAAGTCAAGTAGGACTGGAGCTCTTTAAATGCAGATTAATGCCCCAACCCCAGCACCGGTTCAGCCTTGTTGTGGTTTGGGAGGAACTTTTCATTTAAGAAAGAAGATAATTAAATTTTTTTAACTCAAGAAAGAAGAGAAAAAGTCAACTAACACCATACCCAAACATTTTTTTTCCTCAAAGCTAGGTGATAGAACCGCACACCTTTTAAAGATTACTGTTCAGAGCTGTATTTATGGCTGTTTTGTTCTTATGACATGTCATCTGGAATATTTTATTCTCAACTTCATCTGAATGGCGGGGTTCTCATTCTTTGTAACAGCTGCAGGGAGATGTTTCCTCCTGATGCTCAACCCTTCCCCAGGGCCCAACATTTGAGCCATTTCCAGTATTTGTCATTACGAGGAGTGCTGCTCTGAGCATTTCTGCACAGGTCCCTTTTTCCTAATAGAAATTTCTCAAGAGTGGAAGTGTGGGATTAAAAGATAGAAACATCTTTTACTTTGTTACCTATTGCCAGATTGTTCTCCAGAAATATTTGAACCCAACTTAAAATACTACTTTCTTCTTAAAACACTGGAAGTCTTTTTCATTTTAAGCCTACTTTGTTATGTAATTCTCAGGTTATCAAATGGTCCTCATGAGGCAGTATTCACATGAGAATCAGACAGACTTGAGTTAACTCAGTGTTAGTGCTGAACCTCAATTTTAAGTGGGTTATTTAAAATATTGGTAAGATAAGGAACCTGCCCAGGTGTCTGGCACATGGTAAATACTTAGTAAATGGTAACAACTGTGACTGTCACCTGCTCAGCTCTTACCTGGGGAAGGGTCAGAGGAAAAGGCTTTCTTAGGTAGTTCAGTTTGGCATAAGTCAGGACTACTCCGCCGAAATAAAGGCGTATGTCCCAGTTTTTACCTTTGGGCCTGTGGGCTGATGCTTGATGCAGTTTCCTTAGTGGAGTGTCTTGGATGGGCTCATTTTCTTACCCAAAATGAAGGAAAGAGGGTGCTAACATCCAGGCTAGTCTTCTTTCCTGGCCAGCCCGACCCACACTGCCTGCCAATCTCTTCTTCGATCTCTCTGGAGCAGTTCCTGCCTCACGCTGGGGACCGCATCTTGATCACGGGGGCAGCCGACTCCAAAGTGCATGTCCACGACCTGACAGTAAAGGAAACGATCCACATGTTTGGAGACCATACAAACCGGGTGAAACGCATCGCCACAGCGCCCATGTGGCCCAACACATTCTGGAGTGCTGCTGAGGACGGGCTTATCCGGTAAGGGCCTGAGGCATGGAGTGGGGCCTGTGCCTCCCCTGCTCCCCCTGCATGTTGGCTCCCCATCCCATCCGCCCCACCGCTTCCTTCCATAGGCCTGGTTCCTTCCTGTCAGCAGAGTTCAGCCTCCTGTGTCTGCCCAGGGCAGTTTTCTGTGAATATAAAACTGGGAACATTGCTTGTCCTATATCCACTATATCCAGGCCTGCAGGCCTGCTGTCACCCAGCAGTCAGCCTCCTCTGGACTTTCACACTTGGTGTTCCCTCCACCTATTTTTCTCTGTCCCCAGTTCTTTCCTTATTTGACTCTTCCTCGCCCTGAGATCACGTTAAGGATCACCTCCTCAGAAGCACCTTTTCTATCCTGTCTGAAGTAGGACACCCCCTCCAATCATTCTGTCTCAGCACACTAATTGTATCCTCTTTAACTCCAATCACTATCTGTAGTTCTTTAATTTTATTTACTCATTAGTTTATCTTTTTGTCTGTATCACTCACTGAACAGTGAGCTGCCAAAGCATCTCCATCTCTCTCTCATCCCTGGTTTTGTTCCTGGAGCCCAGCACTGTGCCTAGTATGTAGAGGTGCTTGATACATTCTCTCAAAGAGTTGATCAGTGGGCATATATGTGAGAAAGGGATAGCCAGCCAGAAATGGTCACGTGGGCTTTCCCCCTTCCCAGTGGCCTAGGTTATGACAACTTTGCTTCTACTTTCCTTCATCCTAAAATGGTCTCATTGCCCTTTAACTCCTTTCTTCAGAGGTGACTTTAGAACTTTTTCCTTGTCTCTCCAACCTGATTTAATGTCTCCCTTGAGATCTTGTAGGACTTTATACCCTCTTCCCCATTACAAAAGAAGAGAGATCTAGATCGCATGAACTATAAAACAGCAGTTAGAAACAGGGCACTGATGTCAGACAGACCTGGGATCAAGTCCTACCTCTGTCACTCAGTATTTGGGGCAAGTCACTTTACCCCTGAATCTCAGTTTCATCATCTATAATGGAAATTATCATAATATCTCCCTTGGCCTGAGCATTAAAATCAAGATAGTGCCTATAAAACCTTAGGAGAGTACTTGGAAGACAAAAAGCACTTTGGTCAGTGGCAGGTACAATTCCGTGTTACCCTTGTTGACCCTCACTAACCGGACTGTGCCAGGGCAGCAGGGATAGGCAAAGCACCTAGAGTCAGAGCCTGAGTGGCACTTAGGCAAAGGTACAGTCAGGGAAAGTGTCCTAGCAGAAGGTGAGCATACACTGGACCTTGCAGAATAGGCAGGATTTGGATGGGCAAGGAAAAGCTGAGTGGACTCCCCAACTTAAGCAGAGTTCATGGAGGCAGGGGTAAGATAGCCACATGGGGGATATTTGTCATCGGCGCAGTTAGAAAGCTGAGAGACGATGTTAGCTTGAAATTGGGTCTTAGAAACCAGACTGATGAGTTTGGTCAATGTTTACTAACAGTAAGCTAGAAGTATTGAGGAATCCCCTCAGGTTTTTGAGCAGGAGAGTGATGTAACAAAAACCGTATTTTAGGAAGAGCGATCTGATGAGGTGGGCATAGAAAGGTGAGGCGGACAGGGTGGAGATTATTGCCAGTGTCTAGGCAGGAGGTGGGTGAGCACACAGGGCACATCCTCCCAATTCTCTGTGCCTGTGTAGTGGCAGCACAGCAGTCCTCCAAACTGCCGTGAGGGGGGTTGCTGCTGCAGGGGATGTCTGACATGACCTGAGTGGGACTCAGGCTTGTCTTGATGCTAAGTGTTTCTAGATCGCTCTTAGGTGACCTCTAGATTCTCCTTTCAGTCACCTCCATACTTCTTTGTTTCCTGTAAGAAATTAGATTAAAAGTAGAGTTAAGGGACGCCTGGGTGGCTCAGTTGGTTAAGCGGCTGCCTTCGGCTCAGGTCATGATCCCAGCATCCTGGGATCGAGTCCCACATCGGGCTCCTTGCTCCGCAGGGAGCCTGCTTCTCCCTCTGACTCTGCCTTCCACTCTGTCTGCCTGTGCTCGCTCTCATTCACTCTCTCTCTGACAAATAAATAAATAAAATCTTTAAAAATAAATAAATAAATAAATAAATAAAAGTAGAGTTAAGGAGCGAAGCCAGGTGGTTAAAGGCTGTCTCCCCAGCTCTGTACTATCCCAGCTTCACATTTATGGCGGTGTCATCCCAGACAGGCTGTTCAGCTGCCTTCGGCCTCAGTGTTGTAATGGTACCTGGGAATGGCATGAGGATTTAATGAGATAATCCATGTGCAACATTTACAGATAGCACTGGACACAAAGCAGTTTCTCATTTTTAGTAATCACTAGTAATAGTACTTAATATCACTGATACCTGTAGAAGACAAACAAAAAACATTACAGTAGTATTTACCATAAATAGTTACATAAAGAATAAAACAGATTGTATGAGAAGCCTATTTTAGGTGCCTGGCCCATCGTGACCACTAGGGAAATGGGAATGGTTTTTCAGGGCGCCTGGCTGGCTAAGTCAGAGGAGCATTCTGCTCTTGATCTCAGGGTCCTGAGTTCAAGCCCCACACTGGGTATGGAGAGTACTTAAAAAATAAAATGTTTCAAAAAAAAAAAATAGTGGTTTTTGACATTCTTATTATTTAGGAACAGGTCAGAGCTGCTCTCAGTCCCTTTGTATAACAAGGCCTTAGCTTCTCCCCTGCCTCACAGGAGGACCCAACCCCCATCCCCTAACGCTGTCCTCTCTCACAGCCAGTATGACCTTCGGGAGAACAGCAAACACTCGGAGGTGCTGATTGACCTGACAGAGTACTGTGGCCAGCTGGTGGAGGCCAAGTGCCTCACCGTCAACCCCCAGGACAACAACTGCCTGGCAGTAGGGGCCAGTGGGCCCTTTGTGAGGCTCTATGACATTCGCATGATTCATAACCACAGGTATGAATAGCTCGGCCTCCCATGGCCAGGTCCCTGGGAACCTGCTGCCCCTTTCCCCCATTGCCATGCCCTCTTCTTTCTGAGATGGGTCTTTAAATTCTTGTGATTTTTTAAAAAATGTAATCCATGTTTATTTTGTAAAATATGGAAAATATAATGAGAAAACTACCCATAATCCACCACCTGAAACAAATCACTGTGTATAATATTTTCACTTGTTCTCTTACTATGAGTATTCGTGCAGAGTTATAATCTTATACATGTAATTCTTTTTTGTACATTTAATTTTATTATTTTTTAAACAAATGTATAATATACTCAGAACCTCCACCTAAGTTGCAGACCTGAGCAGCTCTGCCAGCCTGGGTTTTCAGTCAACTCCTGGGACAGGCACAGGGGTGTCTGGCCTGCTAGACTTTCATTTGTGGGTTTGGGCGACCACTGCTGCTCCTCATACACTGCGTGACGTGGAGTGGACCTTGAACCTTAACTCCATCATCTGTAAAATGAGAATAATAGGGTGGTCATGAGGACCAAGACAATGGATAGGACTTACTTGTAAAGCACTGTAATGTGTACGGCCATGGCTGTCTAATTGGTGAAACTTTGGGGTTGTTCAGGTAAGGAAGAAAGGTATCTCCTTTCAGAGGTAAAAATTTAGGTTTTCCTCTAGGGAGTGTGATCTAGACTAGCCAAGGGTAGTGCTAGGGGTTATAACCTATATGGTTTGCCTTCCCACCAGGAAGAGCATGAAGCAGAGCCCTTCGGCAGGTGTCCACACCTTCTGTGACCGGCAGAAGCCCCTTCCGGATGGTGCCGCCCAGTATTACGTAGCAGGTAGGGCTCAGTCCAGCCCTGGCCCCACATTCTTGGCTGGGTGCTGACTCTGGGGTGGTGCAGGGAGACAGCATGGCATGGTGGTCAAGAGAAAGGGTTTTAGAGTAAGGCAGATGTGGGCTTTAATCCTGATTGCCACTGACCAGCCATCCTGTGACCTTTGGCAAAGTATTTACCCTTGATGAGTCTTAATTCCTTTTCCATAAAAAGGCATCATAATGATGAAATGAAATAAAGTATATAAAGCAGTTAGCCTAGTGCATATAGTGAGTGCTCAACACTTGCAGCTGCTTTTATGATGAAGGTAATTGCTACCATTATTGATATGATTGACTTCACACAACTCCCTGCCCCTCTGGGGGAAGATGGGGAGCTTCACATTAGGGTAACTGAGCTTCTCCCCACAGGTCACCTGCCTGTGAAGCTGCCTGATTACAACAACCGTCTGAGAGTGTTGGTCGCCACCTATGTGACCTTCAGCCCCAATGGCACAGAGCTGCTGGTCAACATGGGAGGGGAGCAGGTATGTCCGGCTGCCCGAGGTAGCTCTGCCCTCCTTCACCCTACAGTCGGCAGCCAGGGCTTAACACCTCACTTCCACTGCCATGAGGCAGACAAGCAACAGCCTTATTGTAAATTACTTCATAGTAGGAGCAACCTGGCATTATTGGAATTCCCAGAGAGGTGCCCTGGCCTTGGCTTTTTCTGAAGCATTAGAACTGACGGACCGGTCTTCAAATGCTGGCCTTCTGTGTGCTGGGAGTTTGAACTGTGAGGGTCTTCATTCTTCTGAGCCTCGATTTCCTCATCCTCCATTTTCCTAGGAGGAAACCCTGGGGCTGAGTCAGCCTGTAGGAGTGTTCCTTGGTAATGGTAGGCTACTAACCCTTCTTTTTGCGTGTTCTCGGTCAGGATATTTAGTAAGTCTTGCTTAAATCCATTTATTCTACAAACACTCACTGAGCACTTACTCTGGGACTAGCATCATTATAAACATGAAGGAGACAGAGGTGAAATATGATGCAGCCCAGGTTGACAGGAGACATGGCAGGTGAAGCAGCTGATGAACAAGGCAAGGTGGACTATGTACCAGAGGACTGGAATGGAGAACTGGTCCTGGCTTCAGATTGCTGGGCCATCACCTGGCCTGAAGGTAGCATTAGGATGAATAGTGATGCAGTATAGCAGAGTGGCTTAGAGCCAGACAGACTTGGTTTTGGGTCTTGGCTGTGCCACATACTACTTTTATGGCCGTGGGTAAATAAAGGTTCAGCCCATATTTCTTTTGTCTGTAAAGGGGTTGATAATAATAGTACTTCTTGGGCTGACTTGGCTGACTCTGTCAGAAGAGCATGCAACTCTTGATCCCTGGGGCCGTGAGTTCAGAGTCCTATGTTGGGTATAGAGATAACTAAAAACAATAAACTAAAAAAATAATAGTACTTCTTTATGAGGTAAGTCCTATAAAACATTTAGCCAAGTTCCTAAAGCAAAGTAAGAATTGAAAAAACGTTAAATAATAATAATTTTATGTTCACTGAGAGAAGTAAATAGCAATGATGCTTTGGGCAAATTGCTTCCCTTCTCTGAGGTTTCAGTTTTCCCATCTATAAAATGAGAAATTTGGCTTTGTGACCTCTGAGGACCTTTCAAACTTAAACACGTGATTCTAATTAATGGCGGTGTTTTAAGCAGTCCACCCTCGGGACTGGGAACTGGGAAGGTGTTCCTGTCTGAGGTTTGTTCCGTAGAACACCTCCTGGCCTTGCTGGATGGCTCCCTACTCAATACACACTGTGTTCCTGAGAGCCATCAAGCCACCAAGGCCTTGCTTTTGGCCGGCCACTTTCTTACCTCACAGCCTCCATCTCTTTTCTTGACCCTTCCACCCTAGGTCTATTTGTTTGACCTGACTTACAAGCAGCGGCCGTACACCTTTCTCTTGCCTAGAAAATGCCACTCCTCAGGGGGTAAGTTCTCTCTTGGGGTAGGGTTATCTCTGCTGGGGAGCTTGAGCGTTTGCCACTTCTGCTGAGAAAGCTGCCCCTTCCCTGTGCTGTGGCTGTGCCCCAAAAGGACTCGATTCTCTGAAAGAACGCTCTGTGTACAGTAAGAAGGAAGAGAACAGTAGGTCAGAGATACCTTCCCTCTGAAAAAGCACTTTGCGTGGCTTGTCTCTTAAGGACATCAAGTAGTTGCCCTTCCTTTCTCATCCTGGGTCAGTCTCCTCACTGACTCTTTCCTGGGGCCTGCAGTTGATTTAGGCACCTCTAAAAGTCCGGTTCTCCCCACACACACACACCCCCGCCCACCCCACATCCCCCCAAATCCCACCTAAGGGTAATGCCAAGTTAAAGCTGTGTCCCTCTCCAACCAGCAGAGGGCGCACAGGCTTTTCTTTATGCACTTGCCTACCTGCATCAAAACTTGCTTTCTGGGAAGGGGTCTCACCCCAGGAGGATGGCCCACAGTGGAACCATCATATCCTCTGATGGAAGCTGGAGGGCTGCTGAGGAGCAATGGGGAACTCCTCCTGAGTTGTTGCTGTTCTTTCTCTCCATCCCTGCCAGAAGTTCAGAACGGCAAGATGTCCACCAATGGTGTATCCAACGGCGTGTCCAATGGCCTGCACCTTCATAGCAATGGCTTCCGGCTGCCGGAGAGTAGGGGACATGTCAGGTGAGGCCAGTCTGACTTGTCCAGCCCTTGCAGTCCCAATTACACCTTATGGTACCTTACAGTATAATTGAAGGGATATAAGAGCATGTTTTGTAAACCGTCCATCCAGGTACATACTTCCAAGTCTGGGGACTGGGGCAAGGGATATAATGGAGTAATGGAGTATTTCTGGATGTGGCTAGTGGTTCCAGTACTGCTCCTACCTGGTAGGATTCCAGTCATGCTCAGACTGAAGCTCCAGTCCCTTGGTATCCGTAGCTGGGTCAGGACCAGGGGATCAGCTGTCTCTTAGTACTGAGCTCTCTCTTAAAGGTGTTCTACATAGATATTCTTCCCCCATTTTATTTTTCTTTGTCCCATATTATCTTTTGGCCTCTATTCACTACCAAGCCCAATGCTGGGTATAGAGGTGTTCAAAGCCTCTAAACTTTGAGAGAAACGGAAGTCTCTATAAAGAGATACATGGGAGGAACTTGGGTGGTCACAAGGTTCAGCTCAGTGTGGGGGTGGGTGGTTAGCTATTATCATGCTCAGGAGTTTGATTAAGAATTGCCTTTGGGGAGCACCTGGGTAGCTCAACCAGTTAGGCACCCAGCTCTTGATTTCAGCTCAGGTCATGCTCTCAGGCTCATGAAATTGAGCCCCCTGTTAAACTTCGCACTCAGCACAAGTTGGCTTGAGATTCTCTCCTCCTCCCTCTGCCCACTCCCCGCTCGCACGTGCAAGCTCACACACACTCGCACTCTCTCTAATAAATAGAATCAAATTGAATCGCCTTTGGGGTGCCTGCCTGGCTCAGTCAGTGGAGGATGCAGCTCTTGATCTTGGGGTCATGAGTTTGAGCCCCATGTTGGGGGCATAGAGTTTACTTAGAGTTTAATTTTTAAAAAAGAGAGAGAGAGTTGCCTTTTACCTGTCCATGACAGTTCCTCTTGTTTTTTCACTGGTTCAGAGTATGGGGACTTCCGCCCATTACCTATTGCAGTAACCCAGACCAAGAATGGAAGTGCGCCCCTCTTCTAAATGACAGTGCAGATCCCAGGGACCAAGAAAATAACAGGTGGCCCTCAGGCAAGGCTATAGACTTCCTGAGAGACTGCTCTGACCTTCTTTGGCTGGCCCAACTTGGCTCTCCTTCCCCGTAGTCCCCAGGTAGAGCTGCCCCCATACTTGGAGCGCGTGAAACAGCAAGCCAACGAGGCCTTTGCCTGCCAGCAGTGGACCCAGGCCATTCAGCTTTACAGCAAGGCCGTGCAGAGGGCCCCTCACAATGCCATGCTCTACGGGAACCGAGCTGCTGCCTACATGAAGCGCAAGTGGTGAGTGGACCTTAGGACGGGGGATGAAGACAAGGGGCCTGATGGAGCCAAGTTGCTGAGGCCTCCAGGGAAAGTGACAGTGGCATCCCACTGCCTCCTAGGGCTCCTTAGCCCCAGGCTGCTTCTCCCCATCTCTAGACTGGAAGTTAGGAATTCTCAAGCACCAAGGAAGGTCACAGTGAAATAGTTTTGTTAAGTAGTGGTGTTTGTTGTAAAGTGATATGGCCACTGGATAAGTAGGACTTGAGAGATTGATTAATCCCAACTGTTAGATAATTGTGCCTTGAATTGGGACTATGAAGGAACAGTGGAATTCTTGCTACATAGGAAAGAGGCATTTGGTGAATTCACTTGGTATCTGTCTGAAATGATTCTGCAGCTCCTTGACCTTGGAGCTTGCTTTTCTATGCTCTTAGACCTTTGGACTAAGCACAAACAAGATACCAGAGATCTGAAGCTGGCTGTGGGTCATGTTGGGTCATAGTGGCTGGTGGTAAAGGGGTGGGGTCCATATCCTGAAGAACCTGCTATCTTTGGAGACCATCAGGGCTCCTAGCCCTTCTGCCTGAAGCACCAGCAGGCAAGCAGGCCCCATCCCCCAGTCGGGGCCAGGACTGGAGATGGATAGAGCTGGGCCCACAGCCATTTCTGCTCCGTCTGGCATCCGTCGGCTCTGCCCAGACAGACAGGCCAGCTGGTGTGCCATCGTCTGGCTGCAACAAGGCAGGCCAGAGAGGGAAGCTTAAGAAACCCACCCAAGTTAACAGGATGGTAGATGGGGGTTTGGGAAGATGCTACCCCATTGGCCTTAGCTCACGCGTCAAGAGTTTGCCAAAGACTCAGATGGTAACCTGACTGAGGAGGTGATGGTTTGGGAGCCATCCTGAGGTGTTTGGCCTCTCTGTCCCAAGAGCTGGGTAGAATATGCAGTGTCCTCATCCAGGCTTTAGACTGAGAGCTGTTTCACTCTTGCATTCTTGCTAAGAGAGGCTGATAAAGCCCTTGACATGTTCTCTGAACTCCTACTATGCACTAGATACCGGGAACACAAAGTTCTTCACTTTGAGTTCCTGTGCTCCAGAGTCCCCAGCTTCTGGGCAGAGGACAAAGACATGATCATGGTTTTCTTTGTCAAAGAGTCAGGAAGCAGTGAGTCTTTGCGTGGTCAAGTAAAAGGCTGTGGGCACTAAGAAAAGTTAAGTCACTTCAGCTGGGGTCAGGGAAGTGTCAGGAAGATGAGGTATCTGATGGGCTTTGAGTGTGGGCAGACTTGGGCAAGGAAGGGAAAAGGAGGAAGGGATTATGGGGGAAGGACATTCCCAGAGAGATGGTGCGAACAAAGGCGTGGGGGTGGGGGACTGACTGAAGAGCTTGTTTGCAGAACAACAAATCCATTTGGCTGGAGCAGAGAGTTCTGGAAGGGACTGGCAGGAGATGAGTCTGTGAGGTAGCCTGGGGCCGGCCTGGGAAGGACTTGGAATGCAGAGCGGTGGCTGTTTTGGCCTGGATTCAGTGGGGTGATGGGCAGCTACTGAAGGGTTCTGAGCAGGAGAGGGATGTGCTGAGGGCTGTCCTTTCAGGGAGATTGATCTGGCAGTGAGTCTGGTGGATGGGTGAACCCTAGAGCCAGCCCACTCTCCCCATCCCCACACACCTGCCAGTGACCCCAGAATGTCGCATTCTGTCCCAGGCCAGTCTCTCCAGGGCTGCCATCTGCTCCTGGGTGCAGTGGGAGCTGTCACCCTCTGGCTCCTGGTTGGTCTCTGTCTGGCTCTCTCCAGGAGCTCTGAGGGGCACTTTGCAGGTGGTAATTGGGTTTCCAAACAGTGCCTGCTCCTTCATCATAGCCCGTCGTTCTAACGCAGGCCAGGCCTTCAAAGCACTCTGTCCCCTGCCTGCTCCCACGCTGATGAGCTGCTTGTTCCCGATCTGAGTATGGCTGTTGCAAGGGCTGAATGCTCGCTCTTTAGTGCTGTAGGAGAGGAGGGTCAGGAGGACATTTCCCCTGTCGGGCCTGCTTTGACCCTGTGCAGGAGGGTTGTGAGCTGTGCCTTGGTGGAAAGAGCATCAGTTTTGGGGAACGCTGCTTGTCACAGTTGGGTCCTAGGCCCATTTCAGCCCAGCAGGGAAAAGGGGGGGTGGCGGGAAGGCTACTAAAGGAGAAGTCCTGTGACCTGTCTGATCTATAAACGACAGGTGGGAACAGATGAGAGGTACTGGAGGAGTGTATCCTATATTCTGGCACACGGTGGGAGAGCAGGGGACTTCCTTAAGACCCCTCCCTTCTTGCTGTCCCCCCCAAAACTGAAAACCATCCCCATCTCCCTTCATCCATGCTTTGGGAGGTTGAAGGTAGCGAGTGGGGATGATTTGGAGTTCCTGGCGTGCACACCCCCCTTTGCCATCAGCTTCCAGAGAGCTGACTCTGCCAGTCTGTCAGGCCCCATCCTTCAGCCCCAGGAGGTAGAGGCCACAGCTGCTGTGGATCAGTCAGCCAGGACAGAGGGGGGTCTGGCTGAGGGCTTGCTGCCTGCTGGTCAGACCCTGAGTCCCCAGCCTGGCACTTCTGGCTTCCCCAGAGCGCCGAACTGTCCTTGAGGGCCCCCTGCCTTGGCCAGGGCTTTGAAGACCAGCCGGGGGGATTTGAGGAAGTAGTTGGAGGAAGAGAGAAGGAGGGCTTGGGGAGCCTGAAGTGGGCAAGATGCCAGGCCTTCTGCTGCAGAGCTGCAGGGGCCTGGGGTGAGCCAGTGTGCAGTTGCACTCTGTGCCCAGCAGAGGGCAGCCTAACACTGTTTTTTCTTTCACACATGCGCGTACCCTGGTGCGCGCACACCATCCCTCCATCCCCCACCAAGACTTCAGGGCTCCTGACTCATCTCCTTAACATACTCTGTCTCCTGGGGAGCAGGGTCTGGGCTGAGCCAGGGTTCTTTTCGTTTACAAGCACCCTCGCCCTGAAATCTGTCAGAGGTGGGCTGAGGTGGCCCACCTCAGAGGAGACTGGGTGGACTCCTTGCTTGCCACACGGTCCTACCTCTAAGCCACACTCCCCTGCCTTCCCAGGGATGGTGACCACTACGATGCCCTGAGAGACTGCCTCAAGGCCATCTCCCTAAACCCGTGCCACCTGAAGGCACACTTCCGCCTGGCCCGCTGCCTCTTTGAGCTCAAGTACGTGGCTGAGGCCCTGGAGTGCCTGGACGACTTCAAAGGGAAGTTCCCGGAGCAGGCCCACAGTAGTGCTTGTGACGCATTGGGCCGCGACATCACGGCAGCCCTCTTCTCCAAAAATGACGGTGGTGAGTGGGCACTGAGGAGGGGTTGCTGTTACTTTGAGGTCCTGTGTGACATGCTGGAGAAGACATGGTTCTGAGATTAGAGAGGCCTGGATTCTTAGGCTGATTCAGAAATTATGTGAGGTTGGGTCACTCACTTGGTCTCTTTGAGACTCAGTTTCCCCAACTGTAAAGGGGGAATGATAGCACCTCCCATTTAAGGTTTCTCTTGAGGATTAACAATAGTATGTTTAAAGCACCTGGCTTAATGCCTAGGACTCAGGACAGGAAGAAACTGAGCCCAGTCTGCATAGCTCCAGCTGGGCCTTCTCACCGGCTCACAGAGACAGGGTCTTAGTTGTTCCATTGGACATCTGAGTAAGAGGCAGCAGTGGGGGGTTGTACTCCTTCCAGTCTGGCTGATTGCAGCAGAGGCAGCAGTGGAGGGCAGTGGAAATGCCTCACGCATGCAGCTCTGCCGTGTGGTAACCATGTGACCTAAGGTAACACACAGCCAGCCTCCCTGACCCCACGGCCTTGCCTCCACAGAGCTCATTTGAAGCCCTGTCCAGCTCTGCTCAGTAGCATTGGAGGGTGAGCTGGGTGTTTGTGATGAAGACATGGACCCTCACCTCTCTCCTATGCAATTTACTAACCATGCGACTGATGCATTGTTTGAGTAGTTATCCAGCATCTACCACATGCTAGACACTGTGCTGGGTTGTGGGTGTACAGCTGTGGACAAGTCAGATGGGATTCGTGGAGTTTACAGCCCTAGCAAAGGAACCAAGCAATGAAGGAGAAACAATGTGATGAGTGCCATGGGGGGCTGATACGGTGCAGGTGCCTGGGGCAGAGCTTAATGTCAGGCTAGGGTTCTAGAGGAGGAGACATTTAATCTGAGATCTCAGGGATGGGGAAGAAGAGGTAACTAGATAAAAAGTATACCTGTGGGAGGTAAAGATTTCTGGCCTAGGAACCAGCACATGCAAAGGCCCTGAGGCAGGCAGTATCAAGGCACTTTTAAGGCACTGAGAAAACTGTTGTGATTTTACCCAAGGCACTGAACTGATCAGTGCCTCATTTGGGATCTATAACTCATCTTCCAGTGAGGAAGGGCTTAGACTTTACTCCTTTCAGAGCTGTAGGTCTACTTAGAAAAATTACCTTTCAAGTCTCTCAGTAGTGCTTCACCTTCTCCTCCCTGCCTCTTACCTCCACAGAAACAGACTGTGGGCCTGTGCATCCTTGGGACTTCCAGACATTGTTCTGGGACCTGAGCAAAGGCCCTTCTAGCATCCAAAGTCCCCTCTTGAACATCCTCAAGGGTTACGTCCAAAAATGCTTCTTCCTCACAGTCATTCTCAGCTTTCGAGGGTAGGAGTAGAGGCAGATAGCCCTACATTGTCAGCACATGAGCTGAAAACAGGGCCGGGGTAGAGACAAGGTAGGGGAGGGAAAATAAGGACAGGTCTCACCTTTCCTTGCTCTCTGACCCTAGAGGAGAAGAAGGGAGCCGGCGGTGGTGGCGGCGGCCCTGTCCGCCTCCGCAGTACGAGCCGCAAGGACTCCATCTCAGAAGATGAAATGGTGCTGCGGGAGCGAAGCTACGACTACCAGTTCCGCTACTGCGGCCACTGCAACACCACAACGGATATCAAGGAGGCCAATTTCTTTGGCAGGTCTGAGGCCCTGAAGAGGAGGAGGGCACAGCCTGGTTGGCAGCAGGAGACTGGGGGGTTGTGGGGGCATAATGCTTTCAGAAAAGTCTCAAATCCCAGTTCTGCCTCTGTATCCTTAACGAAATGGCTTCACCTCTGTGGGCCTGTCTCTTCATCTATAAAATGAAACAAGCCATCCCCACTCATGGGGCCATAATGAGGATTTGTGAGGTAATCCACAGAGCATCCAGCATGGGGTCTGGACTCTGCCTTTATCCCCTGCCCCCTCTCCCTCTGTCTCCATGTGCCAGAGCTTGGTCTTGATGTGGATGCTTGGAGCTTCCTTCTGCTGGGGTATAAGGCCAGAGCCCTCAAAAGCTGGCAGTCTTAGCATACTTGTGTTCTCAGAGCTGTGCCTCTGGTACTGTGGTACATAGCCCATGTCTCAGATCCCGTCACCCCCAACCCTCCTTTGTATATGGTATACCTTCTTGGGGTAAGTGAAACCCTTGAGTGTTGAGAGTCTCTCCGTCAAGATCCCGTCTAAGTGTCAGTGGTGTGTAAGGGGGTTGTGAACCCAGGAAGCAAGGACTGCTGGGAAGGCTTAGACAAGAGTGTTCCCAGAAATTGAAGAGATGCAGGATTGATCCCGCACCCAGGGAGCTTATAACTTGTGTTGAGGGAGAGTATCTTGGAGGCACCCAAGCAGTCCCTGATCTTAAGCTTAATAGCTGGACAGCAACTAAGGCTGTGCAGTATGGAGAGGATTGCCGTGTGTGGGAGTTCTGAGTCAAGTGAAGACCCCAGAGTTCCCTGCTCCCCTTGCCGTAAGCCGTACAGCCTCTACTTGAGGCTGTAGGGCAGTACCCCACCTGACCTCCCTGCCCTTTGCCCCTCTGCCAGCAACGCTCAGTACATCGTCAGTGGCTCTGACGATGGCTCCTTCTTCATCTGGGAAAAGGAGACCACCAACCTGGTCCGCGTGCTCCAAGGGGACGAGTCCATCGTCAACTGCCTGCAGCCACACCCCAGCTACTGCTTCCTGGCCACCAGCGGCATTGACCCTGTTGTGCGGCTCTGGAACCCCCGGCCAGAGGTGAGGGTGTGGAGAAAATGGCCCAAACTGGACAGGGACAAAGGTTGGGCTTGACCCTGGCAAGGCCTCCGGCTGGGCCTGGGAGGATTCGGGAGAGAAATGAGTCATTCAGACATGGAAGCCGCTGGGATGAGTGAACTCCTACCTGAGGGCCCAGCACTGTGTCAAGGTGGGAGCCATCAATTCCAAATGCAGTAGGCAGCCCCAGGGGGAAGAGTAGGCACCTGCTTTCTCAAGGCACATCCCTGAGCAAGCTGAGGGGATGAGACTCCCATACAGGAAACAGTAACCAAGGACCGGCTGCAGGAGGCCGGGAGGGAACTGGAGCAGCCCCAGTGCCACCTCATGAGAACAGCCCCTCAGGGGCTCCCTAGGGACCTCATATACCACTGTGTTGTGTCCCCCAGAAGCTGGACAAAAGCCAGTCCCTTGGTTACATGGGAAGTATGCAGGCTTCGGAATCTTTGCGAGCCTAAGTTTGAATCCTGGCCCCTTCACTCACTGCCTAAGGGACTTAACCATCTCTGGCCCAGGTTTTTATCTGTACATTGGAATGGGTATGACAGCACCACCTCAAAACGTTGCTTTAAGGATAAAGAAGTGATGCCTGTGAAGTGTCCAGTCCACAGGGACACTTAGGAGGATGTGGTCCCCTCTACTCCCAGGGTGGGTAGCCAGGCAGGCTGGCCTGAGGCCTCCCCTGCCCTCTGCCCCACTTCCCTCCCCTTTCTAGCCAGCAAAACAGAAGTGAAGTGGTGTATCTAATTACAGAGGCAATTTACTGTGAATTTTAAAGAGAACCCTACAGGCCTCTCCCATGAGAGGAGGGAAAAAGAAGGATACAGGAAGGGTTGTTGGGAGTGATGACGGAAGAGTAGGATGGGGGGTGTTGCCTGTTCCTCCTGCCTTGGGTATCTAGTAGGTGTGCCCAGCAGACCCTGGTGCAAGTCCTCCCACATATATCCATGTATGGCCCCCCCATGTGTGTAACCCCATGTGGTAAGCCCCACCATTTCCTGTATGGGGCCCCACCAATATGTACCCCCATAGGGGTATGCCCCCCCCAGTGTGTATCCCAGCACCTCCATTTATATCTCAGTGTATTGTGTCCCCTTCCAGTGTGTACTACCAGATGGGCCCCATATGTATAACCCCACATGGCGTGTCTCCCTCATATCTGTATCCTGGTAAGCACGTGTCCTGTACGTATCCCCATATGTGGGTTCCCTGCATCCGCATCTACATAGGATATACGTACAGCCTCACGTACATCTCTTGATGTGTCCAGCCACCTCTATGTATACCGCCCCATCTGTGTGTGTGTGTGTGTGTGTGTGTGTGTGTGTGTGTGTGTGTTTGCCAACCTCCCTCACACACTTCTCTCCCGGTGCTGTGTGCCTTCCCCACAGAGCGAAGACCTCACAGGCCGAGTTGTGGAGGACATGGAGGGTGCTTCCCAGGCCAACCAGCGGCGCATGAACGCCGACCCACTGGAGGTGATGCTGCTCAACATGGGCTACCGGATCACAGGCCTGAGCAGTGGGGGTGCGGGAGCCTCTGATGATGAGGACAGCTCTGAGGGCCAGGTTCAGTGCCGGCCCAGCTAGACCCTCCTTGCTCTGGTCCCTGGCCCCTGCTACTGGCTGGACCCTCCACCATGGGCAGGAGGTCAGGGGGTTCTGTTTTGGTTTGTCTTCCCCCTCCCCCCATTTTTTTCATTTCCCTGTTTTGTTAGTTTGGCATTGGGGGTGGGGGGTTGCTACAACTCGCTGGCTTTCAGACTTTGGGGCAGATTGCCCCTTGACTGGCCTCAGCTCTGAGCAGAAGAGCAGGAGGGGAAGCCCCTCCAGACACCACCCACCTCCCATGTCCCTGGAGGGCTCTGGCCCGCCTCAGGTTGGGAGGCAAGGGCCAAAGCTGTCTTCAAGGACTGCCCTACACTTCAGTTGGCGGCAGGAAGAGGGTGGAATTCCAGTCCGTAAGGGCTAGCCTTGACCTGTTGCCACGCTTGCTCCTAGGGCAAGGCTAGCTCCTCTGTGGCTTCAGGGAAGGTTCTGAAAAAGGATGGGGTCCCACCCTCCCTCCAGAGCCACCGTGTCAGGGTGGAAGCCGAAGGAAGGTGGGAGTCCTGCAGTAGGCAAGGCCAGGCCCCTGTGTCCTCGCCCTTCTCCCAGTGCTGGCTCCGGACCCTGCGCCTGCGCTCACTGGCCACCTCCAGGGGCTTAGCCTTTCCCAAGGGCCCTGGCAGAGGGTGGGGCAACACGCCATAGCCTTCTGCACTGCACTATGACCACTCCCACTCCCCTTTCTGGGGGCTCCTTGGCCTCACTGTGACCTTTCTGCCAGAGCTCCCAGCCAGGCCCACTCTGCTGAGGTGGCGCTCCCTGCTAAGGGCCCTTTCTGCCCTTCCTCCCACCCCACATGCTGAGCCGCCACAAAGACCAAAGAAGTGATGGCTTTTCTCTGTCCCCCTGCTGCTCTGGGGGGAGGGGGTGGGTCTCCTGAGCCACTCAGATGGGAAAATCCCTAACTTGGCCCCCTCCCTCCTCAGCAGCCCCAAGCTTAACACTGGACAGCAGTCACCCCACCACTCACCAAGCCGCTCTCTGCCCCCTCGGCTCTCAGCTGGGAGCCTCTCCTGACAGTTGCTCAGCCTCCTCCCCTTCTCCCTCCTTCTCCCCTCAGTGCTTACTTGGCTCCAGCCCTCCAGCTGCAGCCTCTGGGGAGCAGCAGCCTCCCTTCTTCCCTCCCTCCGCCCTTCCCTCCCTCCGCCTGGTCTCTGCCAGGTGCCTCCTCTCAGCCAGGCTTCCGAGCAGCCCTGGAGACAGGAGGGCCACGTTAAAAGCTTTTTCACAGTTTTAAGAAGACAGGGGGGGTGAGGATAGTGGTGGGGGGTCTGGCACCATCTCGTCATTGCTTTAATCCCAGCAACACAGGTGGCAGCTTCTCCCCCCTCCTCCCCACCCAGTCCCTCTCCCACCCCCTCTTCTAGCTTGGTAATGAAGTATATTTATTGGTGAAGGAAACAGCTGCTGCTGCTTTTCCTGCTGCTGGGACTTGCTCCCCTGTCTCTTCTCCATGACCTTTCTCGAGCCAGGGAGGGGAAAGCAGGAGTACTGGGGCTGGGCCCTGGGGCCCAGGGACCAGCAGGGGCCCCTTTTGCTTTCCTGTGTTCGAGCCACCTGCCATTTCCTCTCTGCCTCCTGCCCGCCCGTCCTGTGTCCCCCATCTGTCCCCACCCCCCCCCCCCACCTGCCCAGCCTGGGCCCTGCAGTGTGGAGAGACACATAAGCCTTACTGTCCTCTGGGGGCAGGAGCCGAGCCTTTTTGTTGCTCCGCTCCCAGGAGAGTGAGGGTGACGCAATTGATTAAAACCATTTTGTTCTAGGTGTGGCTGCTGGCATTTGTGGGGTGCAAATGGGTCTTGGAACCAAAGTGAGGGTACCTGATCCTCACCGCTGTAGCTATGTGACTTTGAGTAACCACACCTCTGCTGGATAGAATGAGGCCTGCCTTGGAGGATCCCTGTGAGCAGTGGCCTCCTAGCACAGCGAGGCTGAGTGCAGCAGCGCCTGGCCCCGGTGGCTGTGAATTGCAATAATCAGCTTTCACTCTCCAAGCTGTTTTCTCATCTCAAAAATAAGGAGGTTGAAGTCTTAGTGGCTTTTCAAACTTCTAAAATCAACCCAAACAAGAAATACACATTCTACATTGTGATCCAAGATACCCATGCTTATTTGTGTGTATATAATGAACATAAGCTTACACAATAATATTTACCGTTGCTATATGCAGTGTGTTCTAGTGACCATTCTGTTTTACTAAGGCAAAAGAAGGCTGGCCATAACCCACTAAATGGATTTCACAATGTGATGTGCCCTGGATTAAAGGGTATCTTAGACCAGAGGTTCCCAGACTTTCCCAGCTCATAGCACTCACCCAGCATTCGTGGCTCAGTAATTTTCTCATGGAGCCTCTAAACCAAAAGAAATGCCCAAGAGTTCTACTTATCAAGTAATTATACTCAAATTACATAATAAGAACTATGTGGTACCAAGTCACTTTTTTTTAAAGTACTTATAAACTAGAAGAAACGATATTTTTATTTCATTCTTAAATACAATAACTAATGGGATCTGTGTGCTTGTTGGGCACTATAAAGCTTCTCAAACTTTCTAATCCCATTGGACGGTACTACCTATTCCACACTGACTTTGAGTTGCTTTTCACAATAGCGACCACCAAAAACCCAGCTTCTAAGATGATCTAACCAAAGGAATGTATCTAAACCTAATGATGAAACTGTGATCTACCTTGAACTAGTAGATCTCTCCGTAGCCAACAGATGTTGAGTGTCTCCCAAATTTAAAATCCCCTACCATGTGCTCTATGAACTTGTTGGGGCCTTTCAAGGTTGTTGATGCAGTTTCAGGGCTGTGATTCAGTATTGTGGGAACAATAGCTTCACTACTGAAATTTTGTCATTCTTCTGTTTGTACATTTGGAAAGAACAGCGTGATGGGAAGGCAGCAGGGTATGCTAGGGTATTCTCGGTTTAATTCAGGAGACAGGAAGGAGATCCTGACAGAAACAGAAGCACAGTAGGTGGTGTTATGAAGCAGGTGTTTTGGACCAGTGTCACTTCTTTGTGTCCAAGATGAAGTCTTTATTCTTTTGACAGAGAGATCACAAGTAGGCAGAAAGAGAGGGAGAAGCAGGCTCCCCACCGAGCAGAGAGCCCAATGCGGGGCTCAGTCCCTGGACCCTGAGATCATGACCTGAGCTGAAGGCAGAGGCTTAACACACTGAGCCACCCAGGCACCCCCAGCATGAAGTCTTTAGAACTCAAGACATTTGCAGACCAGGCAAGGGAGGGGGCAGTGTCCCAGGTCAAGAGACTAGTGCAAAGTCGCTGGTTCCCTCCTGGAGCCCAAGTGATTCAGTTCAGCTGCACTGTTCAGGGAGGAGTGGCTCATGGGCTGAAGGGGCAGTCCAGCTGCAGAGGGCTCCCCATGCTTGATGAGGGGCTGTAGGCTGGACCCTGGAAGCAAGAAGGAGCCACTGGAAGACTTCATTCACAAGGGGCTCCCTTTCACTTAGAATTGGTACTCCCCCCCACACCTTTTTTGTAAGTAAACTTTGTCTTTCAGAGCACTTTTTTTTTTTAATTTTTTTTAAAGATTTTATTTATTTGACACAGAGAGAGAGATCACAAGTAGGCAGAGAGGCAGGCAGAGAGAGAGGGGGAAGCAGGCTCCCCGCTGAGCAGCAAGCCTGATGCAGGGCTCAATCCCAGGACTCTGAGATCATGACCTGAGCTGAAGGCAGAGGTTTAATCCACTGAGCCACCCAGGCGCCCCTGTCTTTCAGAGCACTTTAAGGCTTACATTCGGTAAGACTCCCATATATCCCCCTCTCTCCCTGACTCAGTTTCCCCTATTATTAACGTCTTGCATTACTGTAGTGCATTTACTACAATTAGTGAACCAATACTAATACATCATTATTAACTAAAGCCCGTAAGGTCACTTTCTTTATAGTTCTGTGGGTTTTGACAAATGCATAATGTCATGTATCCATCATTACACTGTCATACAGAATAGTTTCTGCCCTAAAAATCCCCTGTGCGAGGGCACCTGGGTGGCTCAGTGGATTAAAGCCTCTGCCCTCAGCTCAGGTCATGATCCCGGGGTCCTGGGATCAAGCCCTGCATCAGGCTCTCTGCTCAGCGGGAAGCCTGCTTCCTCCTCTCTCTCTGTCTCTCTGCCTGCCTCTCTGCCTACTTGTGATCTCTTTCTGCCAAATAAATAAATAAAATCTCAAAAAAAAAAAAAAAACCAAAAAAATCCCCTGTGCCCCAGCTGTTCACACACACACACCCCTTAGGAATGAATCTGACAAAATATGTACAAGATCTATATGAGGAAAACTATAAAATGCTGATGAAAGAAACCAAGGAAAATCAAAATAAATGAAGAAATAACCCATGCTTATGTATGGAAAGGCTCAATATTATTAAGATGTCATTTCTTCCCAACTTCATCTATAGTTTCAGTGAAATCCCAATCAAAATCCCAGCAACTAGTTTTGAGAACATTGGCAAATGGATTCTAAAGTTTATAGAGAGGCAAAAGACCCAGAATAGCCAATGACAATAATGAAGTCAAAGAAAAACAGAGGAGGATTGGCATTACCCAACTTTACTATTTATCCTAAAGCTATAATAGTAAAGACAGTGTGGTACTGGCAAAGGACTAGACAAACATCAATGGAATGAGTGGAGAACCCAAAAGTAGATCCACATAAATACAGTCAGCTGATCCTTGCCAAAGGAGCAAAGTCAGTTCAATGAAAAAAAGGACAGTCTTTTCAATAAGTGGTGCTGGATTTAAACACTGTACACCAAGGGCGCCTGGGTGGCTCAGTGGGTTAAGGCCTCTGCCTTCAGCTCGGGTTGTGATCCCAGGACTCTGGGATAGAGCTCCATGTCAGGCTCTCTACTCAGCGGGGAGCCTGCTTCCCCCTCTCTGTCTACTTGTGATCTCTGTCTGTCCAATAAATTTTTAAAATCTGGGGCGCCTGGGTGGCTCAGTGGGTTAAAGCCTCTGCCTTCGGCTCAGGTCAGAATCCCAGTGTCCTGGGATCGAGCCCCACATCGGGCGGTCTGCTCCGCAGAAAGCCTGCTTCCTCCTCTCTCTCTCTTTCTGCCTGCCTCTCTGCCTACTTGTGATCTGTCTGTCAAATAAATAAATAAAATCTTTTAAAAATAAATAGATAGATAGATAGATTTTTTAAATCTTTTAAAAAATAAAAATAAAAAAATAAACACCGTACACCATTCACAAATGTTAACTCAAAAGGGATCATAGACCCAAATGTAAAAGAGACTTCTAGTCTAGAAGATAAATAGGAGAAAATATGGGTCACCTTGGGTTTGGTGATGAGTTTTTAGAAACATCTAAAGCACGGTCCATGAGCGAATTGATAAATCGGGTTTCATTAAAAACTTCTCCATGAAGTCATTACAAGAATGAAAAAGACAGACCAAGGACTGAGAAAATAATTTGCGAAACATGTCAGATAAATATAAATATAAAATAAATATAAATGTAAAATAAAAGATACCCCAACATACACAAAGATCTACAAAGAACTCTAAATATTCAACAATATGAATACAGACAATCCAATTTTAAAATGGGCAAAAGATCTGAATAGATACTTCACCCAAAAAGGATATACAGGGGACTAATGAGCATACAAAAAGATGCTCAGCATTATGTTATTAGGGGATTGCAAATTAAATCAACAGTGAAATCTCATTACATACCTATTAGGATGGCTGGATTTCAAAAACTGACATTACCAAACGCTGACAGAGATGTGGAGCACCAGGAATTCTCATTGCTGGTGAGAATGCAGAAATGGTACAGCCACTTGAAAAGACAGTTTGGCAGTTTCTTACAAAGCTGAATATAGTCTTACTGTAAGACCCAGCAATCGTTCTTCTTAGTATTTAACCAAATGAGTTGAAAACTTACATCTGTGCAAAAACCTGCATACAGATGTTTGTTGCAGCTTCATAATTCCCCAAACTTGAAGCAACCAGGAAGTCCTGCAAAGGGTGAACTGATAAGTTGTGATACAGACACACTGTTATTCAGTGATAAGAAGAAATGAGCTATCAAGCCACAAAAATATGGGGGACACCTAAATGCATATTGCTTTATGAAAAAATCCAGCCTGAAAGTCACGCTGTATGATTCCAACTATATGACATTGTGGAAAAGGCAAAACTGGAGTAAGAAAGGTTGCATGGTACTCCATTTTTAATTATGTTTCTGCTTGTGTGACTCACCCAAAACTCTCACCAGCCTTACTGATAAGAGAGGCGGGTTCAGGGATGCGTGGGTGTCTCAGTTGGTTAAGCATCTGCCTTCAGCTCAGGTCATGATCCTAGGGTCCTGGAATCAAGTTCCATATTGGGCTTCTTGCTCAGCCAGGAGTCTGCTTCTCCCTCTGCCTGCTGTACCCCCTGCTTGTGCTCACTCTCTCTCTTTCTCTGACAAATATTTTTTAAAAAAACAAACTTTGATAAAAACGAGAGAGGTGGGATCAGATAAGCCCACCCAGTGAATGCATAGCAAAACAGTTTTTTAAAATATATATTTTTTAAAGATTTTATTTATTTGACAGAGCGAGAGAGCACAAGCAGGCAGAACAGCAGAGGGAGAGGGAGAAGCAGGCTCCCCACTGAACAGGGAGCCTGATGGGAGACTCACTCCCAGGACCCTGGGATCATGACCTGAGCTAAAGGCAGACACTTAACTGACTGAGCCACCCAGGCGCCCTAGATTTTTTTATTTTTAAGAAATCTCTACACCCAGCCAATGCGGGGCTAGAACTCACAACCTCAAGATCAAGAGTTGCAGGCTCTACCGACTGAGCCAACCCTGGCAAGCAAAACGGACATTAGAATTGGCCTCCCTGTGGGGAACCTGGGTGGCTCAGTTGGCAAGCATCTGAGTCTTAACCGTAGGGCCATGAGTTTAAGCCCCTGTCACCATGCTGGGCTCCACACTGGGCAGGGAGCCTACTAAAAAGAATTGGGCCACCTGTGTTTGTGGTGGGTAGGTGTGGCCCTAGAGGCCTGCTCCGCTGTCTCTGTGCTTCAGCACATGCTGAAATATGCTGCAGAATGTAAAGGGCAATGAGAAACCATCTAGCTCAGAGGTTCTCCACTCTGGCTGTGCTATCCGAATCATCCAGGATTCATTCATTCATTCATTCATTCATTCTTTTCTTCTTTCTTTCAAGAGGGTGGGAGTGCCACAGAAAGGGAGGTAGGAAGAGAGTCTGAGGCAGCCTCCCATCCGTGCTCAGTATGGGGCCCACCATGGAGCTTGATCTCATGACCCTGAGATCATGACCTGAGCCAAAATCAAGGGTCGAACTGAGCCACCCAGGCACCCCTCACCCAGTATACTTTAAAAACTAAAACTGTCCCACCCCAGAGATTGTTTTAATTGATCTGAGGTAAGACCCAGGCATCCAACCATTATTTTTAAGCATCCCAGATTCATTCTAAGTATGGCCAGAGCTGAGGATCACTGATCTATCCCTAAACTCCACGTTTTTGAAAGAGAGAGAAGGAGTTCCAAAGAGGGGCAGGAAAAAGGGAAGGCTGTGCAAGGACCTCAGAAACAAAACCAGGACTGGATCCCTAATCTCTGATTCCTAGTCCAAGTGTTTAAAAATCATTTTATTATTTAAATGTTGTGACACTTTTTGAGCTCTTCCTCTGTACCAAGCCCTGGCTTAATAAAAGTGCAAACAACAGACTAATCCCTGACCTCCTGGAACCTCCACATTATCTGGAAGATGTGGGCTAGAAATGCAGATTGTGCATGGTCCCTGTAAATTGAATTTCCCTGGGAATCATGAGTCCTCCCCTGTACCTTCTGCCATGGAGTTCCCCACCATTTGCTAGGCTCTGTGTCAGGCAAGGGTGGTGTGGGAGGAAAGCATTCTGATGGACATGATGGCAGGCATGCGCTACTCTATTCTATCTTGTTCTGCTTTCCTGCTCTCATTTCTTTCTTACATATATAAACTAGCCTGGTCCTAATGAGGCTATAGTTTGCACCTATTTTGTGATTTACAGAATCTCAGGCTGGTCTCAGCCTTATCACTCTTCAGTAGACCTAAGCCGGCTTACCAGCAGAGAGAGCCAGGGTCAAGAAGGCTCCAAACCCCAACTCTGTCTAATAGGTACTTAGATCTCAGAAAAGCTCCTGAACCTTTCTGGGCTCATATTCCCGATCAATAAAATGGGTATTTTGATACCTGCTCTGGTTATTTCACTACATTGTAAAAGGCCCCAAATCACAGTGAGATTATGTGCATCAAAGTGCTTTTTAAGTAAGAGTTCTATAGTTGTGTGGTTTTCACTGCTACAGTAGCTAACATTGAGTGTGTATTTGGGGCCAGGAACTGTTCAGGTCTAGCTGGTCAAATAAACCTTACAAGAACTAAGATGTGAATTATGGTTTCCCGTTTTAGATATGCAGAAACTGAGTGCAACAGGCTCAGTTACTTTCCAAAGGACAACCACTGACAGGGCTTAGGTGGAAACACTGGGTTTGTTGGCTGACTCCAGAATTCACATATGTAACTGTCTTGCTTTACTGCCCACCGGGAGTAGGAGACTTAGTTCTGGTCCTAGCTGTGCTTTTGATAATCTTGGGCAAGTTTGCCCATCTATAAAACCGAACAGAGAAGGAAGTCATTTTGTAAACTCTAATGTCCAAAGGGTCAGAGTGTCTGTTCTCAGATGGTCCTCTCCCTACCATGGAAAGGTTTGGAGCCATCCTGGAAGATAGTTCAGGGCTTAATGGGGAGAATCCCAATCTCCCGGACCCAGAGAAGGTAATGAGTGGAGTAGAAACAGAAAGGCTGAAGTAGAAACAAAAGGCTGAAGAGAGGACTCTGCCCTTCCACACTCCAGACACTGCATGATGCCCAGCAGCAACTCCAGCCTGCTGCGGTGACCCGTGACCGCCCCCTGGCTCAGCCCTGCTGCCCGGGGTTATTGATTGAGGTGATTCTTCCCCAGAGTCGTTAAGGAGACCATCTATGATCAACAAATAGCAACGGTGACATTCCCTGAGCACTTCCTATCTTCCGGGTGCTGTGCTTGGCTACAGGGACCAATAGATCCATTCAGACCCCTTCTCAAGGAGTTCACAGTCCCTCAGGGGAGACAGACGTGTAAACAGCTAATGCTAATGCAAGTACACATGAATATTCAATAGGTAGAAACACAGCCTTCGTGCTCTGGGAGCAAAGAGGGAACATTTGCCAGAAACCTTGAAAGTAGTATAGGAGACTAGGGGAAGGGCATTCCACTAAAGGAACAGTGTGAGCAAAGACATGAGGTATGAAGTGCAGGAATCATTTTCTGAAGGGCAAACAGCCCAGCGAGGTTAACCCCGAGCAAATCCCGAGGGGCACAGTGAGAGATGAGGCTTGTAAAGTAGGCTGGGGTTTAGAGCCAGACCATGGGGGCCTTGAATGCCAGGATGAGGAGTGAGACAGTCTGAGGAAGGTGGTGTGTGAGCCTGGGGGACTCAGAGATGGGGCCAATGGGGGGGGGCTGACTCCCACCAAGAGAATGTGCCCTGAGTTCACCCTTCAAACAAGCAGCATCTTGCCCTCGAAGATTTCCCAGTTTGACAGTTCCGGCTCTCCTATCCTTCCCTCCCCCAGCCAGCCCTGTAAGTGGATCCAGATGGTCATTCCTATTTTAGGTCGGTGTGTGTGTTGAGGGGAGGGGTAGCAATGAGTCCTATCAATCCTTTCCTGAGCTGTCAGAGGAGCTTCTTCCAGGACCCTGCTGTGATCCTCTGAGCCTGGAAGGAAGTGTTAGTCTTTGATGGAGATTTCCCATCTGTCTGTGGGTGATAGAGGTGGCAGCAGCAGAGTAGGCAAGGCACAGGCTAGGGAGGCTTTTACATTGGGTGAGAAAACCCAGGTGATATGTGCATATGAGAGGGGGCTGTGTGGACAGGCTAACGGGTGGCAGGGGGAGAAGGTTGGGGGAGAGGCCCCAGAGAAGTCAGAGGAGCTGGCTGCTTTCTCCAGGAACCTGGCCATCTTCATGCCTCTGCTTCTGTAGCTGCCTAGGCCGAGGAGCTAAGGATCTCTGATCAGACACTACTCCTGAGCACTGTGCCCAGCAACACCCAAGGGCCCCTTTAAAAAGCTTGGGACACCAAGGGGTAGCAGGTGATGAGCTAGGTTCCTGCCCTCGGACTGTGTGTACCCAACATATGATACCCAGCTTTTAAGTGTATGCCATTCATTCGTTTTTGCAAATACTAAGCAGATGATATATACTCAACACTACTAGGCACTACGTTTGCAGAAGTAAACAGGACAAGGATAGTCTCTGCTCTCAAGGAGTTTCCAGCCTAGTGGGGGAATCCAAGAATGCAGAGCTACAAATGTGCTATGAAGGAAAGGAAGAGGATGTCTCAAGGGAGATTAACGGGCTTTCTGATTTTGATTGGGAAGGACTCTTGGAGAAAGCCACATTTAATCTGAGACTTGAAGGATAAA
This sequence comes from Mustela lutreola, assembly GCF_030435805.1. NCBI lineage: Eukaryota > Metazoa > Chordata > Mammalia > Carnivora > Mustelidae > Mustela > Mustela lutreola. The sequence continues at coordinate 20,012,377 of NC_081299.1, forward strand.
TAGAAGTTAGCCACTTTAAGGGGGTGGGGAACAGTCAGCAGAGGAATGTAAGCCAAGTCCCTGGGGGCATGAAAGAGTGTGGCACGTGAGAGGAACTGATAAAAAGGCCTGTGGCCCTTAGTGTAGTGAACAAGCAAGAAAAAAGGTAAGATGCAGGGTCTTGTAAGCTATGATTAGATATTTATGTTTTATCCTAAGTATAGGGAGAAGCCACTGAAGGCTGGCAGAATAAAGGTGGTCCTTGTGTTACTACTACCAAATTATGGCAGACCCTAAGAAAGACTTAACTTTGGTTGTTTATTCATCAATATATGTAAAATAAATGACTAAAGGGCACCCACCAACCCTGTGCTAGAATTATGGATTGACAGTGATGATGGAGGAATATGTAAGGCAAAGACCTTTCTTAGAGCCTGTGACATGGAAGAGATTAGGTATCGTGATGAATCAAGAAGTAATGTAATTTATTCATTCAACAAACATACACTGCACACCTAATCTATGCCAAACTCTGTGCTAGATGCTGGTGTTGCTCTGCAAAGATCATGCACGACACATGGGTCACAGGAGAGGCACAAACCTACTCAGAATCGTTTTCAGTTGTGATATCTGTAAGGCCTTTATAAAACATCCGTTCAATCATTAAATCAAGAAACATCTAGTGGGCATCTGCTCTGTACTAGGAGCTATACGATAGCTACTGAAGTCAAGGAACTTAGATTTCATAACAGACATACCCCCCAAAATGCATTAAAATATTAAGTGCTACAAACAGGAGAGCAGGGTTTCTATGGGAGGAAGGGTAATTCAATGGAAGAAAAAGACGTTCCTAAAAAGGCATTGCGCCCATTTTTCTGATTTTGTCCCTACCTCCTCCCAGGCCAATTTTTAGCTGCTACCTTCCTTCTTGTCCCCGTATTTTCCCTTCCCATCCCAACAGATTCCATTTTCTTTGGCTATCTTGGCATCCTTTAAAAAACCCAAAGAATCCAAGATTTAAGCCTGCCTGCTTTATACTGGTTGTGTGTCATCTCGGACAATTAATGAACTTCCCCGAGCCTCAGTTTCTCCATTTGCTCCATGAAGGGATCGGAGCACATCTAAGGTTTGAGATTTATTCCAACCAAGGTGATATTCACACTCCTGCACACTGCGCTCTGCAAAGCCTCTTTGCACGGCTGCACGCATCCCTGCACCCCCACCCCCGTGCCACCTGGCAAACATCGAGAGAGCTCAAATACCTCCCGGCAAGCCTCCCCTGCGTACACGCACACCACACAGCATTTTAGCCTGACCTTCCTCTCTCCGCTGCCACTGCCTCATGAGAGCTCACAGAATGGAAAGGACAAGGGACGCAGACTTGGGTTTGAGTCTTGGCCACTCACCTCACCTCTTGGGCCTCAGTTTCTCACATGTAACCTAGGGGAAATACCTAAATTCGCATGTCGAACCAGTCTATGGGGATTAAAAACAGTGTATGTCAAGTGCTTGGCACCTAGGAAGCGCTCAATAAACAGCGGCTGTACCACACCTCTTGGGAGGCCTCAGCGTACTGAATTACGAAGTTGTCGGTCGGTCTCTCGCGCTAGACTGCGCGCCGCCTGAAGGCATCCCCTCCTCAGCGCTGCAGCGCGGGCGCAAACTCGCGGGGCCAAGGGGAGCCGAGGCAGGGGGCCAGGCGGGCCGGGCCCAGAGGGATGCGGCCCCAATTCCCGGGGGGAAGGCGAAGCCGGCGGACCCCACCTCCGGGAAGTGACGCCACCCGGAGAGCGGCGCTAGAGCAGGGGCCGGCCGGAGCGGGGCGCGCGCAGCATGGCGGAAGCGGAAGGGAGTTCGCCGCTCCTGTTGCCGCCGCCGCCACCCCCGCCCGGGATGGCGGAAGTGGAGGTGCCGACGGCGGCCGAGACGGACAAGAAGCCTTTCAGCGGCTCGGGCGGCAGCACCATGGACGTGGACCGGAGCCGTTTTCCCTACTGCGTGGTGTGGACGCCCATCCCGGTGCTCACGTGAGTCTCCCCCGGCTTCCGCCCAGGGACGGGGAGAGTCGGGCGGCCCCGGGCCAGCCTCCGGTTTCGACGTGCTGCAAGCCCTTCCCTCGAGTCCGGCCCGCACCCCTCGCCCAGTCACCAGAACCCCGCCATCTACGCGGTGCCAATTTCTGCTAACGGATAGGACACCCTCCTCGCCCTCGTTACACCTGGCCTAGTGAGGGAGCAGGGCAGTCGTAGACCGGCGGGAAAGGTTCTGTGGCTGGGAAGCGCAGAACCTGTGGGCGTGCAGAAGAGGGGCCCCTCACCGGGTCTGAGGAGACATCTTCATTGAGTGCTTCATTCATTGAGCGAAAGCTTGCTGATCACTTCCTATAGGCTAGACTGAGTCCAGAGGCGGGAGTGGGAGTGTCGCTGAGACCACACTGACTCCTGAGATGTCAACATTGAAAAAGCCCCCAGACATCTGGGAGTCCAGCCGTTTGTCTCGTAGGTGATGAGGTTGGAGATCACACACTATTTCAGTTGCAAAGTGAATTTAGGTCCCAGGGTATCTACCTCCCAAAGCAGTGTTCCTTCCATGGCCTCGTCCTTTGTCAGGAGAGAGAGCAGGTGCTCCTGTAGTGTGGCCACCTTTTAAGGAGGAGGAGCTCCTGGGTCAGGGGAGCTGGTTTGCTCTCCTACTTCAGCCTTGACAACTGATAAAAACAGCCTTCACAGTGCTGGACAATTGGCCAGGCTCTTTCACAGTCATTTTCTAAGGTAGGGATTTCTGAGATGATGAAACTGAGCTTCCTCTGTACCATTAAAGGTCTTGGTCAGCTTCACAAGCCATTGAGCAAAGGCATCCCAAACTCAGTCTTCAGACTCCGTAACATGCTCTCTTTGGACTCTCTCCCCTCACCTGATGAGACAGATTTATTCCCTGTATCATAAGCAGCCAAGTGTTGTGGAGAAGGGACCATTTTTTGGCCTTATATGTTGATGATACAAAAATGACCTTAATTTTTGTATTATGTTAAAATACTTCACTTGTTTGTGGTTTTAAATGCTTATGCATTCATTTAAAAGCATCCAAGTCTGATTCCTTTAAAAAATAAAAAATTTTAAGAAAGTGTGTTCATTCATTCATTCATTCAGTGTTCCTGTAACACATTTGCTGAATGACTCCTTTGTGCCCAGAGTAGCTTTAAGTGATAACAATATAAAGTCACAGATGAAACAGATAGGATCCTCACTGTCATGGAGTTTATTTATTTATTTATTTATTTTAAGATGTTATTTATTTGACAGAGATCACAGGTAGGCAGAGAGCAGGCGGGGGCAAGGGAGGAAACAGGCTCCCCGCTGAGCAGAGAGCCCAATGTGGGGCTCGATCCCGGGACCCTGGGATCATGACCTGAGCTGAAGGCAGAGGCCTTAACCCCCTAAGCCACCTAGGCACCCCTGTCACGGAATTTAAATCCTGGTGAAAAGAGATAGACGGTAAACAAGCTAGGAAGAGAACTTCTGATAGTGATTAGTGCTGCGAAGAAAATAAAATGTTTACATGAGAATAACTGGAAGGGATAGTCAGGGAATATACTGGTTTTACTAGAAACATGTCTTCTTTCTTTAAACATGTCAGAAAAACATTCATAGAGTCCTCTGCTCTTCAGAGAGCTGATAGCAACATGAAATGGGGGCACCATAATCCCTAGTCACCTGGGCCAGGAGCAGCTTGCACCCCATTTCTGTTTGCATCTATGTGCATGTGTTCAATAGATAAATAAGCCATAGCCCCTCTGTGGAACCTGCAGCAGGAAGGGAAGACAGATGAACGAACCATCGTAGTGCATCGTGATGATTGCTGACCTAGGGTGCAGAGCTGGGAATAGATGTGGCACAAGGAACTGTCCTCTTGTCTTTGGAAAGGGGAGCAGAGAGGAGGCAACTGAAACCAAAACTCTGTCCACCCCCTCAGAGGTGTAGATAATTCTGCATGAAAAGCCAGATAATAGCTCCTGCTGCTAGCAAAAGCAGCTAGGATTGGATACATACTCTAAACATCTTATATTCATCATCTCATTTGGTCCTTGCTCCTTACGTCAACCTAATGAAAATAGATACTGTCATCCCCATTTTGTAGATGAGTAAATAAAGGCTTAGAAGCCTACGTGGGGCTCTTTCCACTGAGATAGTCTGCCTTACCAGGTAGCGCTCTCCAGGGTCAGTAACTCCTTCCCTCCTGCCGTTCCTTCGTTCCATGAACAGTTATTGAGGGTCTGTTATGTACTTGGTCTGAATAGACAGCAGTCCACAAAGCAGCTTTGGAGCTTGCCTTCATGGGATTTCCAGACTGACTGATACTTAGAGAGTTTCTTCTCTGTGGCCTCCATAGGCTCAGGGCTCTGCTGTTGTCTCTGGACTTAACAGATTTCTGGCATAGCTGTGGTATGTGGGTTACTGGTCAAACCCAGACCTTCTCCCCAACCAGATGAAAGGAACTGGGGCAGAGGCAAAGGGTGGGGGGGTTGTTCTGAGATCAGGGTCTGAGAAGCCAGAAGAGCTACTTTCCCATAATTCTGGTGCCCATTCTGTGGCCACTGTAGCTCTTTATCAATTTATTCTGTGCCGGTCCAGCCAATGAGATAGCAAGGGTTTATGGAACAGCTCATGGTAACAATACTGAGCAACTACCAAATGCAAGGAAGTGTGTTGGGCACTTTGCAAGCAGAGCCTGTTTAATCTTCACAGTAGCCCCCGCACTGAGGTCATTATTACTATCCACCTCCTCTCACTGACAAAGTTGGGAATGAGTAACTTGCCCCAAAACAAAGTCAAGACTCAGCCCAGCTCCAACTTCAGAGCCTGACTCCACTCTTAAATTCAGGACATTCATTCATTCATCATTTATCAGTCGGTGAATTCATACCTCCAACTGCATGCTAGGCACTGCTCTGGGGACTATAATAAATAAGAAAATCCATGCTGTCTTGGAGCGTACGTCCTAGTGGGGAAAGACCACAACCATAGAAGTTAACAAGATTAGTTCCAGATAGTAGTTGATACTATGAAGATATTAAAGCAGAGTAATGAGATCTGGGGTTCCTGGGGTGATGTGTGGCTACTCTTCTTTTTTTTAAGATTTTACTTATTTACATATTTGACAGAGAGAGAGAGAGATCACAAGTAGGCAGAAAGGCAGGCAGAAAGAGTGGAGGAAGCAGGCTCCCTGCTGAGCAGAGAGCCTGATGTGGGGCTTGATCCCAGGACCCTGAGATCATGACCTGAGCCTAAAGCAGAGGCTTAACCCACTGAGCCACCCAGGTGCCCCATTGTGTGGCTACTCTTGAAGGCATGGTCAGGGAAGACCTCCCAAGTGGACAGTTAAAGCTGAGGCCTAAATGACAAAGAGCAGCCAGCTGTGTGAAGCTCTAGAGGAAGAGTGTTCCAGATGAAGGCAAATGAAAAAGATCACTGAGGTGGGAAGATGTGTGTTTGGGGAACCAGAAGCAGGCAATGTCGCTAGAAAGAGGGTTGAGGTGATTTCAAGGGATAAGCAGGGCCAAACTGTTGGAAGGAGTTTTAAGTGTAACAGGAAGCCATTAATGAGTGTGGAGCAAGGGATTGATGGAACCTGAATTACATTCTCAAGAGACCGCTCTGACCCCACTATCCTTTCAGATTCCCCCGGGCAGCAGACCTAGGAAGGCCTCTGTCCCATCAGTCATAAAAGTGCCCAATGTTCCTTTTAAGGATCTTTTGAATCCATCTGCTTCTTACTACCTTACCACCAGTGCTCTAGTCGGGATCACCATCATCTCTTGCCAGTATTCCAGAATAGCCTCCGAACTGGCCACCCGCTTCCCTCCACTCTTGTCCCCTCACCTTCTCCAAACACAAGCAGAGTTCTGGTTTTTACTGACTGCTCCAGCCCTTAATAATCGCTTCCTTGCGCTACACCTCCAGGTTTTGCCTCCCCTTCCCAAGCAGGGTGCAGCTTTGAAACCAGTGTTGGCCACTGGCCCTGGAATGAGTCATATTTTCCCCCTGGGAGTCCTTAAACTGGACCAGTCTGTTCAGCACCGAGGCCCTGTAGCGCCCTGGTTCCCATGCTACAGACAGATCAGGGGCTTCTATATATTTTGCATATTGGGGCCCAACTGAGATTTTGGGGGCTTTTTTGGTTTTTTTTTTTTTTTTTTTAAGATTTTATTTATTTATTTGACAGAGAGAAATCACAAGTAGACGGAGAGGCAGGCAGAGAGAGAGAGAGGGAAGCAGGCTCCCTGCTGAGCAGAGAGCCCGATGCGGGACTCGATCCCAGGACCCTGAGATCATGACCTGAGCCGAAGGCAGAGGCTTAACCCACTGAGCCACCCAGGCGCCCCAAGATTTGGGTTTTTTAAAAAATCTGGACTTGAAGTTCGTGGGCTGCACCGTGCTCCGTCCTCATCGCTGTCCTTCCACCTACTGTTAACCTCCTCGTTTCCTCCAAGCAGCCGTCCCTGAAACCTTCCCCACCCACACCCAGATTGGTGTTTTGGTGTAGTTGTCTTTCCTTAAGATTTTATTTATTTATTTATTTGACACAGAGAGAGAGAGAGAGAGAGTGACAGCACAAGCAGGGGGAGCAGCAGGCAGAGGGAGAAGGAGAAGCAGACTCCCCACTGAGCAAGGAGCCCGGCGCAGGACTCCATCCCAGGACTGAGCCACCCAGGCACCCCCACAGATTGGTTTAAATGCCTCCCCCCCACTTTTTAATTTTTTTTTTTTAAAGATTTTATTTACTTATCAGAGAGAGAGGGGAGAGAGCGAGCACAGGCAGACAGAATGGCAGGCAGAGGGAGAAGCAGGCTCCCCACTGAGCAAGGAGCCTGATGTGGGACTCGATCCCAGGACGCTGGGATCATGACCTGAGCCGAAGGCAGCTGCTTAACCAACTTAGCCACCCAGGCGTCCCATCACTTTTTAATTTTTTAACTCCCCTTTTTTTTTTTTAAGAGGCAGGTGGGGGTAGGGGGAGAAGAGGCTCTCCACTGAGCAGAGAGCGCGACGCCAGGCTCCATCCCAAGACCCTGAGATCATGACCTGAGCAGAAGGCAGAGGCTTTAAACCACTGAGCCATCCAGGCACCCCTATTTTTTAACTTTTTTGCTGAGATACACTGCAAAGTGGACAAATCTTAAGTATATGGCTCAGTGAATTTTTGCATATATATATATATACATATATATATATATATATGTATATATATATATTTATTCATGTCACCCAGGTGAAGATAACATTTCCACTACCCTAAAGACTCCCTTGTACCAGTTAATTCTGCCAAAAAAATCACCCCTCTTTTGCCCTTGAGCACCATAGGTTAGTTTTACCTCTTCTTGTAGTTCATATAAGCGGAGTTTTATGCATGAACTTTTGTGGAAGGTTCTTTCACTGCCTAATGTCTGAGAGAACGTGTGTTGTATGTAGCGGAAGTGTGTTCTTTGTTCATTGTTACATATTATTTCATTTCATGACTCTACCTAATTTACTTACTCATTTTACTCTTGTTGGACATATGGATTATTTCTAGTTATTTTTAAAATCAACTTTATTGGGGGGTGGGTTGAACAGGTGCCAGGTACTAAGCGGGGCAGTTGTGATGATACCAGCTGGTGCACGCGAGTGATGAATCTCTGAATCCTGCACCCAAAACTCGTATTGCTCGGTGTGTTACCTAGCTGGAATTGAGATAAACAGTTGGGGGAAAATTCATCTTTATTGGGATGTATTGTATATACAGTGAAGTGCATACATTTTAAGTGTGCGGTTCAGTGACAAATGTTTCCAGCGATGTTGAACAGAGGTGCTATGGATTTTCTTGGCATTGGTGGACATAAGCATTTGTTTCTGCTGGGCGTACACTCTGAAGTGGGTTTGCTGAGGCATAGAGTAATTGCTGGTTTTGAAGGCAGTAGAAACAACTGCCATTGCCCCCCATCCTCTCCACACCCCACCCTCACCACACACCATCCTTTGGGGGTCGCCATTCTGTGGGGTGCAGTGGTGTTCCATTGTGCTATTCATTTGCCCTCGCCCCTTGTCTGTGCCTCCGCAGCCCTCCCCGGCCACCCTAGTTGGCACTCACTGCACAACGGTATATTCACATAGTCTCACACTGGGTGGAGTGTCCCCAGCGTCTGCCTAACCAGTCGAAGACCCCCTAAGTTTTGCCCCTTCTCTGTCCTTTTTTTCACAGGTGGTTTTTCCCCATCATCGGCCACATGGGCATCTGCACATCCACGGGAGTCATTCGGGACTTTGCTGGCCCCTACTTTGTCTCGGTGAGTTCCCATTCTGCCCCGCTCTGGTGGGTTCTGAGGCTTCAGTGGGAGGCTGGCCTGGCTGGCCTGAGGCAGCTTTCCAGTCTCCCCAGGAGAATGCAAATACCAGACAGTCCTGGCCCTGGCCCTCTGCTCTTCACCAGTGTCTGACCCCTTTCCCCCTTCTCTTACCTCCAGGACAGGCCAGGAGGGCAGTGTGGCCAGAAGGATTCTTAAGTAACTGACCCAGTCCTTAGCCCACCCCTGGGGTACCAAGACATGGGTAGGGATTAGAGGCAAGAGTGGAGAGTCAGACCATCCAGGAACCACATCTGGACCTTCAGAAGGTGGGAGTCACAAGGTGGGGACACAGGGGAGGCTGATGTGGTTCCCTGGGTGTGGCCATGGAGAAGATGGGGTGGGGCTTCTAGAACGAACCAGTTATATTCTTAGGTCTGTTTCCTGGGGATGTGCCTGAGGTGGGGGCAGGGGGCCAGCTCCAGACGAGCAGGCAGTGCGCTGCCCATTGCCGGGGTGTGGCTTCGTCTCCGTGAGAGGCTGGAATGAGGAGCCATGATGGTACCAGCTTGTTTATATTAATAGATGTCATGACAGAGGTCTTTTGTATATTTTATGGTAGTTTCTCTTTGACCTGCTCTGTCAGCTGGGTCTTCCTGATTCTGAACCCAGAATCTGCCCTGACTCCTTATGTAGGAGGTCCAGGGCTTAGGTGAAACATGTCTGTCATTGGAAGCCTCTCAAGCCCCCTCCTCAACCACCAGGCCTCCTCTGAATGATGCGGTCAGGCTGCCAGACACAGGAGCCCCATGTGGGCCCTGTTGTCAGGTCAGGAGGTCAGAGGGTGTTGTCATTTGTACCACAAAGGAAACTGCCTCCCTGTGATCACTCAGAGATTGGCCAGAGAACTTGGAGCAAATGAGGACCAGAGAGGGTGAGAGAAGTACCCGGGAGCCACACAGAGGGGCTGTTATGGCTGGCACTTCAGTCTTTGGTTTCTGGATGCAGCGCTCTGGGCACTCCTGCTGTGATGTGGCCTTCTCCCAGAAAAGCTGCTGCTGGCCCTTTAGATGCTGTGCCAGCCCGAGTAGGGCCCAGACTCCGCTTCTGCCCCCCTGACCTACCACCTTCTTAGTCACTGCACTTGCACCACAGACACATCTGTCTACCAGGTTCTCCACTCACTTCTGCTCTTGTCCTTCTGCAGGAAGACAACATGGCCTTCGGGAAGCCTGCCAAGTAAGTGATGAGCACCCGTGTAACAAGCCCTAGGGCCGGGCCTTCTGGGATGCGGCGGGAATCAGCACCCTGAGGATGGGGTGAAGGCCGGGAGAGCCAGGGTGCACCAGAGCATAGCACCCATGCTGAGCATCTGCCCCAGTCCTGGCTGCCTTTTTACCCACAGACCATCTAGACTTTGCCTCAGCTCTGCGAGGTTGTTTGCAGCTCCTTTGGAAGGATAAGGAAGGAGAAAGGGCTGGTCATGATCACACAGGAAGTGGCAGAGCTGAGACTCACACCTAGATGTCTCATTCCAAAATCTAGATTTTTCTGCCCCTTGGGAGTGAACAAGCCATTTAAGATGTAAAGGAGGCACTGCTTGGAACTCAGCTGGAAAGTTCTGGTTAGAATAAAAGTAGTCAGACCTCTGGGAGCTATTGCTGTGTTTGGGTATTTGGAATCTTTGGTCTGTCTCCCTCCCTCTCTCTCTCCCTTCCTTCTGTTTTAATTCTTTCTTTTTTTTTTTTTTTAAGTAATCTCTATACCCAGTATGGGGCTTGAACTCACAACCCCCAAGATCAAAAGTCTCACGCTCCGTTAACTGAGCCAGCCAGGCACCCTTTTATTTCTTCTGTCTTGGGGGCCCACTCAGCTGTGGGCCTGGTGACAAGGTCTTAGTCATTGGTATGCTGAGAACAGCCCCTGTGGTCTGAGGCTGCCCCAGCCAAGTCAGGCCCCAGGGAGGAGGTGGTACCCGCACAGCGAAACAGCCTGCACTGGTTCCCCACCCCCTGCTGACTTCCACAGGCAGGCGGAGATGTTGGCCGTTGACCTCTGGGCTGGATGTCTGTGCCAGGCTGCTTTTCCGGGTCCGTTTTCTGGGCACCCATTTCCAGGCAGGAACCCCTGTGCAGCCCCATATCCAAGCCGTTCCCCACGGAGCAGCCAGAGGGCGCCCTGCCCTCCCCGCATTCCCTTCTGGAGCCCCGCTGGGCACTCCGTTGTTAGCACAGCTGCTCCCATCTAGCTTGAGATCAGTGAGCTTTTAGCTGAATGGGCTCTTCTCCTGCTCCCCAGTCTCCCATGTGGGAGCGGGGGCAGAGAACTTGTGCTATGGATAAACTCTGGGTGACATTCAAGTCCCCCAGCACGTGGCCTGGCCTGCATCTTCCTCCCTCTGACTCCTCCAGCAGTGCCCACTCTTAACCACCCCACCACCCCCCACTCCCGTATGAACCGCATAAGTCTGTGACTCCCTCTGTGTGTGCTCCGCCCTCTGCTGGGCACAGGTAACCACTGTTCCTTCACACGAGATGGAGATGTCACCCCAGAAGCCTCTCACAACCCCCCAAATGAGTTAGTCCCCGCCTTCCCCAGCATCCACATGGCACTGTGTGACAGGTGCCCACTGTGTGCCTCTTGCCCTGGGCTTTTCTCACCCCTGCAGCCTCCGCCCCTTCTCTGGACCCTGCACAGAGCAGGTGTCCGGAACATTTGAGAGGCTGAGTGATGGTAAGAGAGGAGAGCCAGTGCTCAGGACCCCCTCTCTCCTCCCAGGTACTGGAAGCTGGATCCTGCTCAGGTGTACGCTAGCGGGCCCAATGCGTGGGACACAGCTGTGCACGACGCCTCCGAGGAGTACAAGCACCGCATGGTAGGTGGGCCACTCGCCATAGCAGGACCCGGGGTGGAAGGTCCCCCACCGTCCAGCCTGACCCAGCCCTTCCCACGTCTCTAGCACAGTCTCTGCTGTGACAACTGCCACTCACATGTGGCGTTGGCCTTGAACCTGATGCGCTATAACAACAGCACCAACTGGAACATGGTGACGCTCTGCTTCTTCTGCCTGCTGTACGGGAAGTACGTCAGGTAAGCCGTCCAGCCACTGCTCATCCCTGGGGCCGTGGTCTCCCGAGGACCCCGTCAGGGCCCTTTGTGGAATTCTGCAGCCAACAGGACCAAAGCAGATGCTGGTTGGAGCCATGAAGGTTCTAGAGTAATTAGCTGAGTTCCTGGTGGAAAGGAAGGTGACTGTGCTGAAATCCAGCTCCACCTGGGTCCAACCCCAGACCCATGTGATCTCAGCCACCTGCCTTGGCCTCTCTAAGCTTCAGCTGCCCTTGGCAAAATGGAGCTGATGGTTGTGGCCCCTCAGAGAGGCTGTGAGCCCTCAGAGCCCGGTGCACAGGTCAGGCAAACATGGAGACCCTCGCAGGAAGGGCTGGTAACTGTCTGTGCTCCGCCCACGGGATTCCCTTCCTACTCTTCCTCATCAGAGGCAGGGTTCTGGACAGGTGGCCTCCGTGGTGGCCAGGGAGGACCTTTGAAACCACAGCCTCAACCTGTAAGGTCAAAGGCATTATTCCAGTTTTCAGGTAAGGGGACTCAGAGAGCTTGACTGATGCACCCACCTTGGCGCCAGCATGGGCCTGGTCCCCCCCTCCCCGGCCACCTCTCCAGCCCTCCCGCTAGCCACATGCATCATTAAGAGCTTCTGAAAAAGAGACTCTTAGGGGTCTTTTTTTTTTTTTTTTTAAATTCCGAAAGTTCTTTAGCAGTCCCCAGAGAAGACTGTAACCGCAGTCACCCAGACATTGAGGCAGAGCCCTGACTCCCAGCCCCTCCGCTCCAGCCACAGCACTGTGCTGACTCCTCCCACCCCTTGCTTCCCAGAGGGCCTCATTAGAGGGCTTCCACACCGAGACTCAAGACCTCCCCAGAAAGAGCTCATTGTGGAGGGAGCGGTGAGGCCCAGAGAGGGGTGGGTGCGTCTCTCGTGCTGGCCCAGTGTGGTGTCAGATGTCTGCCAGAAACCTGGAACAGCCCCTGCCCGGGACAGTAACTGGTGACTCTGCATCGTCGGTGTCGAGCCAGGCTGGGCCTGTTCCCTTGACTGACCAAGTCTGGGGGGTGAGGGAGTGGTTCCAGGAGCTTCCTTAGGAGCAGCAGCCCCATCTGGGCCGGTGGGCGGACAGGGCTCCATGAAACACATCCCATTCCTCGGCCCCTTCCCATTCGGACTCCCGTCTCTCCTCTCTGTCAGCGTGGGGGCCTTCGTGAAGACCTGGCTGCCGTTCGTCCTCCTCCTGGGCATCATCCTAACT